>NC_064616.1:566017601-576017601 GCF_023898315.1 Schistocerca nitens | reverse complement strand
CACACAGGACCCCCATCCTCTGACATGCAGCAATCTGGGAAAAGGAAGCTGTAATTATTCCCCCTCCCTCTTTCAAAGGACAATATGTCTCTTCACACAGTTCCTCGTGTGAACATACAACACAAAGACCATGACATCAAACAACAATAATTACAGCAATAAATGGTATTCCTCCTTTAGTTTCTACTTATGAAATTACACTGTGCAGAAATTACATGCTGTCCTCCCTACCTTTAACACATTAACACTGTAATTTACATTACAACCTCCCAAAATAATCTCCACACTACTTATGCTAAACAAAATTTCCTAGCAATACACATTCTTCCTTGCTACTTCTGGGAGCTCAGCCCATATGATATCATGTTTACACTGATCAGACAGAACATTATGACTACCTATTTAATAGCCGGTATGTCCACCTACGGCTTGGAGGAGAGTGGCTACACATCGGGGTGTGGAAGCAGTGAGGCTTTGGTAGATTGCTGGAGGAAGTTGGCACCACATCAGCACACACAAGTCACCTAACTGCCATGGAGGGGACTGATGATGTCATGTTCTATCACATCCCAGAAATGTTCAGTCAGGTTCAGATCTGGCAAGTTGGAGGACCAGCAAATCAGTTTGAACTTGCCATTGTGTTTCTCAAACCACTCCATCACACTTCTGCTCTTATGATATGGTGCATTGTCTTGTTGAAAAATGTCACTATCACTGGGAAACATGATTGTCATGAAAGGGGTGTATGTGATCTGCAACCAATGTACAACACTCCTTGGCCATCATGGTGGACGTCGTTATCAGGAGAAAGAAAGAAAACTGGCGTTCTATGGATCGGAGTGTGGAATGTCAGATCCCTTAATCGGGCAGGTAGGTTAGAAAATTTAAAAAGGGAAATGGATAGGTTAAAGTCAGATATACAGGGTGTTACAAAAAGGTACTGCCATACTTTCAGGAAACATTCCTCACACACAAAGAAAGAAAATATGTTATGTGGACATGTGTCCGGAAACGCTTACTTTCCATGTTAGAGCTCATTTTATTACTTCCCTTCAAATCCCATTAATCATGGAATGGAAACACACAGCAACAGAATGTACCAGCATGACTTCAAACACTTTGTTACAGGAAATGTTCAAAATGTCTTCCGTTAGCGAGGATACATGCATCCACCCTCCGTCGCATGGAATTCCTGACGCGCTGATGCAGCCCTGGAGAATGGTGTATTGTATCACAGCCGTCCACAATACGAGCACGAAGAGTCTCTACATTTGGTACTGGGGTTGCGTAGACAAGAGCTTTCAAATCCCCCCATAAATGAAAGTCAAGAGGGTTGAGCTCAGGAGAGCGTGGAGGCCATGGAATTGGTCCGCCTCTACCAATCCATTGGTCACTGAATCTGTTGTTGAGAAGCGTACGAACACTTCGACTGAAATGTGCAGGAGCTCCATTGTGCATGAACCACATGTTGTGTCGTACTTGTAAATGCACATGTTCTAGCAGCGCAGGTAGAGTATCCCAACTGGTGGTGAATTGAGGAAGTACAGTACATACTGACGAAACTAAAATGAGTTCTAACATGGAAAGTAAGCGTTTCTAGACACAAGTCTGCATAACATTTTTTCTTTATTTGTGTGTGAGGAATGTTTCCTTAAAGTTTGGCCGTACCTTTTTGTAACATCCTGTAGTGGGAACTAGTGAAGTTTGGTGGCAGGAGGAACAAGACCTTTGGTCAGGTGAATACAGGGTTATAAATACAAAATCAAATAGGGGTAATGCAGGAGTAGGTTTAATAATGAATACAAAAATGGGAGTGCGGGTAAGCTACTACAAACAGCATAATGCGCATTATTGTGGCCAAAATAGACATGAATCCCATGCCTACTACAGTAGTACAAGTTTATATGACAACTAGTTCTGCAGATGATGATGAAATTGATGAAATGTATGATGAGATAAAAGAAATTATTCAGATAGTGAAGGGAGATGAAAATTTAATAGTCACGGGTGACTGTAATTCGATAGTAGGAAAAGGAAGAGAAGGAAATGTAGTAGGTGAATATGGAATGGGGGTAAGGAATGAAAGAGGAAGCCGTCTGGTAGAATTTTGCACAGAGCATAACTTAATCATAGCTAACACTTGGTTCAAGAATCATAAAAGAAGGTTGTATACATGGAAGAATCCTGGAGATACTAGAAGGTATAAGATAGATTATATAATGGTAAGACAGAGATTTAGGAACCAGGTTTTAAATTGTAAGACGTTTCCAGGGGCAGATGTGGACTCTGACCACAATCTATTGGTAATGAACTGTAGATTAAAACTGAAGAAACTGCAAAAAGGTGGGAATTTAAGGAGATGGGACCTGGATAAACTGACTAAACCAGAGGTTGTACAGAGTTTCACGAGAGCATAAGGGAACAATTGACAGGAATGGGGGAAATAAATACAGTAGAAGAAGAATGGGTAGTTCTTAGGGATTAGGTAGTGAAGGCAGCAAAGGATCAAGTAGGTAAAAAGATGAGGGCTAGTAGAAATCCTTGGGTAACATAAGAAATATTGAATTTCATTGATGAAAGGAGAAAATATAAAAATACAGTAAATGAAGCAGGCAAAAAAGAATACAAACGTATCAAAAATGAGATCGACAGGAAGTGCAAAATGGCTAAACAGGGATGGCTAGAGGACAAATGCAAGGATGTAGAGGTTTATCTCACTAGGGGCAAGATAGATACTGCCTGCAGGAAAATTAAACAGACCTTTGGAGAAAAGTGAGTCACTTGTATGACTATCAAGAGCTCAGATGGAAACCCAGTTCTAAGCAAAGAAGGGAAAGCAGAAAGGTGGAAGGAGTATATAGAGGATCTATACAAGGGCGATGTACTTGAGGACAGTATTATGGATATGGAAGAGGATGTAGATGAAGATGAAATGGGAGATATGATACTGCGTGAAGAGTTTAACAGAGCACTGAAAGATCCAAGTCAAAACGAGGCCCCAGGAGTAGACGATATTCCATTAGAACTACTGACGGCCTTGCAAGAGCCATTCCTGACAAAACTCTACCATCTAGTGAGCAAGATGTATGAGACAGACGAAATACCCTCAGACTTCAAGAAGAATATAATAATTCCAATCCCAAAGAAAGCAGGTGTTGACAGATGTGAAAATTACTGAACTATCAGTTTAATAAGTCACAGCTGCAAAATACTAACATGAATTCTTTACAGACAAATGGAAAAACTGGTAGAAGCCGACCTCGGGGAAGATCAGTTTGAATTCCATAGAAATGTTGGAACACGTGAGGCAATACTGACCGTGTTGCTCCAACGCAATTTGAATCGCGCGCCAAAAACACATCAACCAATCAGAGACTGTGCTCAACATCTATTGAGCTTCCCAGGGTGACCCAGAGAGCATCCCAGAGTGCCCCAGAGTGCTACAACACTAAGAAGAATCGCTTCTCGGCTTTTGGCAAGATCAAAGTTTGTAGTATTTGTGGCCCTTAAAAGGGCCGTTTAAGGACAACTGCTTTCAATGATTATACAGAGTACAATCACCCACAATGCGACAATCTTCCAAAGAAGAAGGACCACTTGCCTTCACCCATAAGTGAACGCTGCAATCAGAATTTATCTTACAATGTCTACGACAAGACAAAGACAAACTCCCGTGCGGAAATAGATAAGAACCCTCACTAGCAATAATAATCTCAGAAACCGGTATAGTACGGTAAGCTAAGATTTCCCGTGTTTCAAACGACTTATCTTAGAAGGAAGATTAAGGAAAGGCTAACCTACGTTTCTAGCATTTGTAGACTTAGAGAAAGCTTTTGACAATGTTGACTGGAATACTCTCTTTCAAATTCTGAAGGTGGCAAGGGTAAAATACAGGGAGCAAAAGGCTATTTACAATTTGTACAGAAACCAGATGGCAGTTATAAGAGTCGAGGGGCATGAAAGGGAAGCAGTGGTTGGGAAGGCAGTGAGACAGGGTTGTACCCTCTCCCTGATGTTATTCAATCTCTATATTGAGCAAGCAGTAAAGGAAACAAAAGAAAAATTCAGAGTAGGTATTAAAATCCATGGAGAAGAAATAAAAACTTTGAGGTTCGCCGATGACATTGTAATTCTGTCAGAGACAGCAAAGGACTTGGAAGAGCAGTTGAATGGAATGGACAGTGTCTTGAAAGGAGGATATAAGATGAACATCAACAAAAGCAAAATGAGGATAATGGAATGTAGTCGAATTAAGTCGGGTGATGCTGAGAGAATTAGATTAGGAAATGAGACACTTAAAGTAGTAAAGGAGTTTTGCTATTTGGGGAGCAAAATTACTGATGGTGGTCGAAGTAGACAGTATATAAAATGTAGACTGGCAATGGCAAGGATAGCGTTTCTGAAGAAGAGAAATTTGTTAACATCGAGTATAGATTTAAGTGTCAGGAAGTCGTTTCTGAAGGTATTTGTATGGAGTGTAGCCATGTATGGATGTGAAACATGGATGATAAATAATTTGGACAAGAAGAGAATAGAAGCTTTCGAAATGTGGTGCTACAGAAGAATGTTGAAGATTAGATGGGTAGATCACATAATTAATGAGGAGGTATTCAATAGAATTGGGGAGGAGTTTGTGGCACAACTTGACAAAAAGAAGGGACCGGATGGTAGGGCATGTTCTGAGGCATCAGGGGATCACAAATTTAGCATTGGAGGGCAGGGTGGAGGGTAAAAATCATAGAGGGAGACCAAGAGATGAATACACTAAGCAGATTCAGAAGGATGTAGGCTGCAGTAAATACTGGGAGACGAAGAAGCTTGCACAGGATAGAGTAGCATGGAGAGCTGCATCAAACCAGTCTCAGGACTGAAGACCACAACAACAACAACAACAACAACAACAACATGGTGCCTTACATGAGCTCCACTGGACCCATGGCTGCCCATGTGAATGTTCCTCAGAGTATAGTTGAGCAACCACCATCTTGTCTCCATCTTGCCTTGGAAGACAACAGATATGTGCCCTCCCATCAGCATGATGAAGGTATCAGGGTTCATCAGACAGTGCAATGCTCTGCCACTGTGCCAACTTCCAATGTCAATGGTTATGTGCCCATTTCAGTCATAGCTGCCGATTTTGTGGTATTAATGTTGGCACTTGCATGGGTATTGGCTGCAGAGGCCTGTTGCTACAAGTGTTCAGTGCACTGTGTGTTCACCGACACTTGCACTCTGCCCAGCATTAAAGTCTGATGTTATTTTGGCCGCAGTTTGCCACCTGTCCTGTTTTACTAGTCTGCCCAGCCTACGACGTCCTACAACTGTAATGAGGGCTGGCAACCCAACCCCATGACGTCTGGATGTGGTTTCACCTTGGTTTTGCCACATGTTGAAGACACTCCCCACAGCACTCTTCGAACACCCGACAAGTTGTGCAGTTTCCAAAATGCTCGTGTAGAGCCTCCCGGCCATAACATTCTGCCCTTGGTCAAACTCAGATAGATTGCACACCTTCCCCATTCTACATACGGACAGCACACTCACTGATATTACATGCACCATGCACACGTCTGACTAGCAGCCATTCCTCGCCAGGTGATGCTGCTATCACCTAGACGGGTTTATGTTGATAGTAGATCAGTGGTCATAATGTTCTGACTGATCAGTGTATAAATGTTTCAAGATCTTTTTGTTCCTCACTCTTTTCTTTTTGGTCAATGCTGAAACTTGTATCAATAAATCTGGAGCACCTTGAAATGATTGTAAGGGTCCAGTGTGAACTACAGCCCCAAGAGTTGGCAATTGTAGCTTGACATTTATTTGTGACATCATCACAATTACTTGGTACTGTTTCTGGTACCCTGTAATATATGTCTTTGTCTCTGCCCCTTGTGATATTCAGACTTGATAAAAACACCCATTGTCTTACTCTATGCTCTGGAAATTGTCCCCACACGTTTCCGTTCATCTCCCTGATGCTGCACGACTCAGGTGTTTGCCACCTGTATTCATTTCCACAATTTCATTAGTATATTTGTGACTATGTTGAAGGGGGGGGGGGGGAGGTATCTTGCTCCCATACATCATCGCATTTGGAGAAAGTTCAGCACTGGTATGCACCTTGGAATTATATGCTGTAAATGGTAAATAAACATCCCGATCATTATGGTGGCTGTATCACTGTAGTTCCTTGTTGATTTGGAATGGCAGTCATTATCATGTTTAGTGAAGAATGATCAGTAATAGCCATAATGTAATATTTTCCCACTGGGCATCTGGCTAAAATGCCCCAAGATATCCATGCCTGTCATTTCAAAAGATTTGGTTACCTCAAGTAACAATTTTGTATGTACTTATCTGCATTTCTTTTCTGTGTCTGTCACCAGTAATACTCTGTCATTCTTCAGTCCATTGTCCTACGACCTCCATGCCCAGAGACCATGTGATGAGGACCTCCTTCAATACTTCTTATCGTAGCTCAGTAGGCATTGCTATGAGTGGTTTCAGTCTTGTTGATCTATATGACAGCCTGTTGTGCTCAATGAACTGCAGCTGCATCATAAACAGCTTGCAGTCTGCATCAGCAGACTGCACTGCCTGCCACTTTGCAAGACTATAGCCCAGTTCCCATACTACTGTAACCTTCCTGCTCAGTCCATCCACATTTCCACACTTCTGGCTTGGCTTATGGACAACCTCAGAGGTAAACTCACTTATTCTCAACAATCACCTCATGGATCTGCTTGAAGGGTTTTTCAACCCCAAAAAGCAGTTATATGCTGCATGAAACCCAACTTGAATTTTGTACCATGCATATGACATTTAAAATTTGTGCCCCTCTATGTCAGGTTTATCATCTCCTTTTCCATTATGCAGTAATTTCTCACAGCCTTGTTCATCTGTCTTGAAGCATAAGCCACAGAATATACCTCACCATGTATCAACTGACTCAAAACACTCCCCAGTGCCTGGGTGGAAGTGTTGCATGATAGTACAAACTCCTCTTCATCCAGAAGGATCAACCCTGGATTCAGTGTTAATGTCTCTTTCACCTTCTCAAATGTGGCTTGACACTCTTCTGCTTACTAAAAGTTTACACCTGTTTTTAATAATTGTGTAAGCAACCATGTAATAGCTGCAAGCCCCTTCACAAATTTTCTGCAATAATTGTCCAATCCCAAGAATGATTGTAATTCCTTATTTGTCTGAGGAGCTGGAAAATCCCACACTTCATGCACTAATTTTGGGTCTGCTTTCATATCTTCTCAGCTACTCACATTTCCTAAATAACTTGCTTCTTCCAGAGCAAAATTATGCTTTTCAATACTCAGTGTAAGACACACTGCACAAATCTCAAACACTTCCTTCATTGGTTGTGTATGTTCCTTCATATTCCTTGAAAACACGGTTATATTGTTAAGTTACACAATACAGTGCAGCAGTTTCAAACCCCTTAGTACTCTGTCCAGCAACCATTGAAATGTGGCTAATATGTTTTTTAAACCAAATGGCATTCGTCGGTACTGGTAATTGGCCCAGTAGACTAAACAACACAGTTTTTGGTCAGTCTTCTAGAGCTATCTACAGTTGGTAATACCCAGTCCTTAAGTCTGTCCTACAGAAATACTAGCACTGCCCCAAGTTGGTGAGGGTTTCCGTAATGTTGGGTATTGGGTATGCATGTGTTATTTTTTTACTATTCGGGTGCTGATAGTCACAACAAAATCTGTACATCTTTGTTCCATGCGCCAAGTTTTTTTTGGATACAATGAAGATGGCTACTCGCCAAGGGTTAGTGCTCCCCTCTATTATGCCATTGCTCAGTTGTTGGTTAATGGAGTCCTTCAAATCTGACAGTAAATGCTGAGAGGTACTGTACAGTTTGTGATATACAGGTGCTTTAAACCCCTTTGGAATTCTATGTTGTGTTATGGGCATTGCTGGCAGTGGATCCTGAGGATTAAATAACTCCTCAAATTGCAGTAATGATTCTTCCATTTCCACTTTCTCCGTTCCCTTCAGATGCCCTACCTCTGCACAAGCATCTTTGTCCAAAACGGATAAACTTGCTACCAACAAACCTTTGGTTAGCTTCTCATCATCAGTGCCAAAATTATCTTTACTGATTGGTACCACTCTTTCACTGTCCATCTCCTGTAGATGTACAACACTTCTTCCTATGAAGCACTGTTTTGCATCCAACACATCATTCTCTTCTAGCTGTTCTATCACACACAACATATCAACAGGTCATTCTGGTCCCACACTCACTCAAAGTAGCTTCCAAGTGCCTCGTGGCACTATATTATGCGAATTAAGCCTTAGCGATTTTGTCTGCAGTTTAACTGGTTCCTCCCTTAAGGCAGAAGGACATTACACCAGTATTTCATTGATGGAATATTTTCCCCTTGAGTTCCTCTTTACGTTGCTGAATGTCAATTTTGGCACGATGTTTGAACACAAATTTTATCCCCAGGATTGTGCAGTAACCTTCACTTAACTTGTGGCACCACATCCATGCACTCCTGAAATTATTCCACCCCAACAAGAAAACTTAATATTGCTGAATGCAGTCACTTCTTGTCACTATCTCCCACCACACACAAGCTATAGCATTTAGGGTTTAATTGTTTCGTACCTGTGAGGTCCAGACTTGCCACTCACACATGCACCCTATCTCCAATATAAATTTGTGCTTCTTACCCCTTATGACGCCTACTACCTCACAGCCGCCCCTGAATATATTTCTGCAGCACTGAAATTTAATGGGAATGCTGCCTGGTCAACTTTGGAAACCTGTTTGTGTTTTAACACCAGAACATTCTGCCCCTGCCCATTCCACCCCTATCCTTTACAATCCCAACCACACCAAACATTTTAGCTAATGGTACTGCCTCTGGACATGCTCTGAACACCCACAACTGGAACATCTCACCTCAGTGGACAGAATATCTCACCTATTACACACCTCCCTCACTAAATCTATCTTGTCCTACACCATAGATAACCTAACAGCAGTGTTAAGGTCTTTTGGGTTACCTATCTGAATCTGCTTAGACATATAAGATGGCGGGCCTCACAGGAAAGCTTCTAAAACCCTATGCTCTGTTACCTGGAGGATAACCTTATTTGCTTGCCCTTAACTCATAATTATGGTCATTGACTTTTCTTATCCTATCACTGAAACTTTCTAATGACTCATTGTGCTTCTGTGACATTCCACTCAACTGCTCAATAAATATATAAATAAATAAATAAATAAATAATAAAGCTCATGGTATTCTGAAACTTCCTGGCAGATTAAAACTGTGTGCCGGACTGAGACTTGAACTTGGGACCTTTGCCTTTCGCAGGCAAGTGCTCTACCAACGGCGCTATCCAAGCACAACTCATGACCCATCCTCACAGCTTCAGTTCTGCCGGTACATCATCTCTTACTTTCAAAACTTCACAGAAGCTCTTCTGCAAACCTCAGTTGGTAGAGCACTTGCCTGCAAAAGGCAAAGGTCCCAAGTTCGATTCTCGGTTCGGCACACAGTTTTAATCTGCCAGGAAGTTTCGTATCAGCGCACATTCCGCTGCAGAGTGAAAATCTCATTCTCAAGGTATTCTGTTTTCTATAGCATTGTGTGAGCCATTTTCCAAGCTGTTAAAAAGTCACTGTGCTTGTCAACCTCTTTTTATACCTCAAAAACACTTTTGCCTCCTATCAGTTGCAGCTTAGCTTATCATCTGTCCAAAAATGAATCTTTCCTGCTGCCTCCAGATCATCCAGGAAGGACAACATATCATCAGTTGGCAAGCCAGAATTGGGAGTAATCAAATTAGTGGCAGCTGAATCCACAAAAGGAGTAGATAAATGGGATGATGCCCCACTTTCTTTCATAGGAATCATTTGCCTACGCATCTGGGCCTTTTCTGTTCTTAATTGCTTTACCTGATTTGTTGATGACTGAATTACCTCCTGCCCAGAAACATTCTGCATCCTGACTGTCATTTTCGAACCATTAGCCCCAATAGACAGCCAAGTATCAGTGCACTGATATCAACTTAACATATTGCACACTGTGCACTAATAGGCTGCATTGCAGGCTCCTTAGTGGTTGTGAATAGCAGTCCCTGGAATCGCCATGAAATCATGACAAATCATCTGATTTGTCTGGCTTTGTAAATGATACTCTCAGGTTATGACGACGCTCCACCTTAGAACCCACCCTCTGTACGCAGAACCGGGAGGGGGGGGGGGGGACACACATTTTGTCCACATACCCCACTGTAATTGTCACTGCTATGTGATACTGAGTCGAGCTGTCAGTGTCTGTCTCAGAGGTGCTTCTGATGCCAAAATGTAGAGGCCCAGGTTGGATGACCTCTCTTGTGGCAGGGTAGAGTTGAGGCGAAAGGTTGCTAACAGGTGCTGGTGTAATAAAACAGCATTAACAGTAGCACATTTTACTATGAAACAGGCTACAGCACTTGTAGCATTGTTCTGTAGCAGTTAAACCCTCTCGATGTGTGCCAATATCTATGGGGCTGGTAGCTGCTGATGCAATGCCCGGCCGGTGGTTCGCTTGGTGTCAGCAGTGCAGCAAGACCGGTGACACCTGCGGTAGCTCATGCTGTCTTGGCATGGCACTCAGATCTGGGGCAGGGTGTGCCTGCAGATGCAGAAGCCCACTGTGATTCTTGTAGCGGACAGCCCCCAGCTGTGGTGTCTACCCTTGTGAGCGGAGTTGTACAGCACCAGTTTGTCTGCATAAGTACAGGTGGATGGGTGGGTGCACCACACCAGTCACAAATAGCTGACCTCGAAGGCAGAAGTCCAGCTGCAGCTGAAGTGACTCCAAGATGGCCTATCAGCTGGAAGGAGCCAAGTCCATGGGTGTGAACTCAGAACCTGAAGATGGCTTGTTGGTGGTGGAGCCCAAGACTTGTGGTGGCAGTTTGCAAAACCATCTCACCCTGTTGCCTGGCATGGCTCTCCTGTCATATTAGGTGCTACCAGATAGCAAATACCTCTACTGAAAATGATTAGTGTTTATAACGGTGTAAAGCCCACATGTTGTGCCGAGGTACTGCTTCTAACCATGTACAGCAAAACAAGGTGACAATTGATCTTCCACTGTTGTAGTTGGCCCACTGTTCTATTACGTCATCAGTACTACGAGTGCTGGCCCCTGGCCCTCAGTGTGAAGACTGGCTGGCAGTACTGCTGCAGGTGGTGCAGTGGTGTTTTGGTCTGCTCCCCACCCATCAGCATCCATGGCCTGCTTGTAACAGCAGCAGTATTGCTGCTATTCCATTTAGTAGTGCCAAAAAACTAGTGGCAGCACTACAGTTTTTGTCAGATTTACTTCAAAATATACTGTTCAATTAAAATAACTTGTGAACTTTAACAGTTTGGTCTGTTGTAGGGCATGATGACATTGCCTGGCTAACACCAATGATGATCCTATTTCTGTTCCCACGTAACCAACAGATCAGCAGATTCAAGTGAATTCATCAGATGTTGCTGTGAACTAGTGTTATTGTATTAGCGTTGTTTTTGTAGCAGTATGATATATCTCAACAAGAGATTCGGCTTAAAAGAGACTGTCTGACAATGTGTCTACCAGTTTCACAGCTATCAAGGATTGGAGGAGGGGAATTAATACTTTGAACCGGAGTGCAGTAGTGGTGATCCAGTTTTACATGTTTCAAAAGTGGTGGGCAGAACAGCCACTACACATAACATTCCTAGGAATGGTTGGCAGGTCAGCAAACTGGCAATGGTGAAAGGACATAGCATGATCAGGCTTCCTAAATACCACACTCATTTAAGTTCTTTTGAACTTAAATTCTGTGGCAAGAAACAATAAAAAGTTTTGTCTTGTTGGGGTGGAAATGATGACCAGAGAAGCTGTTACAAATGCTGTTCCACATAATTGGTCTCAAGTTGTGAGCCATACCAAGAATCTGATCAAAGAAACATGGATCTGTACAGGATTGCTGGAGGGTCAAATCTAAGAAGGCTATTCTTGTCAACTCCAGCAGCAGTTCCATGTCTGTGTAAGTGGACTGCAATAATTCTTCGTGTGAAATTATGTCACACCGTGTTTGTGAGTGTTTATAAAATATTCAGTGATTAAGTGCCCTGTTCAGTATTGTCATTTGCTAATTACTTAACAGTGCTTCATAGATGGCACATTAATGATGACATCTTCAAAGTGGGCGTGGTAGCTTTGGCTTGTGGTGGCAACAGCATCTCCTCCACTCGCCATGTGCATGACTGTTAAAAGTTGCAAGTTATTTTAATTGCACAGTACTAAGGGTGCTTATGACCTGGATGTTTAGTATGCTGATCATAACACCGTCATGTAAATGCATATGCAAGTGGATCTCCAATATTAAAGTTATGCCCTGTCTACATCTGCAAAGCATGTAGCAATCAGAACTGCTGTCTGACTCATAACAAAGCCCCACAACAAGAAATATTACCAAACAAAAGTTTGTCTGTAACCCAGCTGTGCACCACCATCTCCTCCTAGGGAGAAAAATGGATGGAAAATGGAAATAATATATAGAAATTCTTGCCTGTATCTGTCAGACAGTAGAAGATTTGTTTCATCTGACAGTGGTGAAGACAGCACTCTGGACATTGTCACATGTGAAAAATCCAATCTGTCCATGGCTGCTCCAGACAGTGAAACTCCTTTTGGGAGGAAAGTGAGGAAGGGGGTGGGATGCTTTTAGTTTTGGATCTGTTTATCAGATAGAGCATCTTGCAAAGGTACCTGTATGACAGTTTGTGTACTTGGGGGCAGGGGGGCTGTGGAGTATTTTTAATATTTTGGAAGTTGAATGGTGACTAGTAAATAGCCATAAAAAAGTTCCATGTCTCACCTTGTTAAAAACCTGTGTAATACCAACTTTTAAATTATTTTCTTGATGGAAAAACACCTGACTATTCTCCATTTTTTTCTTTGCATTAGAGGTGGGGGGGGGGCGGGGGGGGGGGGGGGGGAAAGCTCCCCTTCTTGCCCGTGAGTATGGTGCCCTTGGCAGCTCGTGAAAGGAGGCTACCAAGTTGGACTGGGACTGTCAGGATGGGCAACTGGGCATTATTTAGCCATTTGAGTGTATCCAAACAAAAAGAGAGAGTCCAGGATATGGTGAATCATGCCCCCCCCCCCCCCCCCCCCCCAAAAGGAAAAAACAGGTTGCTAAAGATGTTGAATTATCCACACCACAGCCCTCTGAATACATTAAGAGGCAGTCTGCCTCTTGGTATAGTAACTAGGGATAGCCAGGTGGCATTGTGACAGTGTGCAGAGAACCTCACAACATTTTGGCCTGCGAGGTTCAAGTATCAATATAAAATTAAAGGGAGTAAACAGAACTTCCATAGGAACTTCTTAAAACTTGATTAACCCATCAACAAGTCCTACAGAAATATGAGAGTCTATATGGAGGTTTACTACAACAGATCATCAATAGATGTTACATCAAAGCACAGGTGCCTTGTAAGAACACCTGACATTGTAGCTTAGATATTAACTGATATTCCTCAAACATTACCACCTCAGTGAACCAAGGCTCAGTAATTTTTGCCACCTTGCTTTTGTGGAAAAGAGTTCATGTAAATCTGCTTCTTCAATAAAACAGGTTTCACTGATCACCAACTCAGTACAGGTAAATCACAGAAAATAGTAAATCTTGATTCTTCTTGAACTAACCAGAAACAAAGACTTTGAGAGGTGGATATCAATTAACAGTTAAAGTACTCTGGACTAAAACATTAGTGCTAGAGATCATTGAAACTTGCCACGCAGGGAAAACTTTCTAATACAAACCACTCTGTCTTGGAGCATGCACATGCTGTTGGTATACTTGCTGGAGCATAACATGCAGTAAAATGGAGAATGGAGACAGTACCACATTAGGGAAATAGACTTATTCATGTGCAAGTCAAATTCCAGTGGCTGGGAATTACTGAGTTCAAATCAATGACCAGAAATTAGCCAGATATCACAAGGCCATTGCAAAGTAATCTACTACAGAGTAGGAAGTACACATCAGCAATCTGAGACAAGTGAGGCCAACATGGCCTGTGACAGTCCATATATCTGCCTCTGTTTTCTACCCACAAGACCTGGTGCCACTGGATGTCTGACTTTGTGCCGTGTAATGACCTTGCTGGATATGTACATAATTTTATCAACTGATCTATCAAAACAAAATGTCCAGTGGGATAACAAGATATCTCCCCCCTTGAATTGGCTCATAAGGCTGGAACAGTCCTAGCTGATACACAGAAAGATGAGGTGAGTGCAGTGTGGCCTGCTGTGTAGACAAATGCTCCATTAGAAATGCCAAACAGAGTTTTTGTCATCGTATTAATGTTCATACAGTGATATATGCATATTTTACTCCACTTTCTCCTTTTCAGGGCTGTGTTGCTACCTATTGTGTGCTGCTATGCATACAGCCTGTTGGTGTGTTATACAGATTTGTTTCTTTTAAATACTTTTAATTTTTAATGTGTATCCTGTTACACTTATTATTTCATTATTGTTTATTGGTCTCTATCCATGGTGCTTCTGCAGCTTAACTTTGGAGTTTTTATTACAAATCTAAGTTATCATGTTAAAGCTATTTATGAGCACCATGTGCATGTGTTCCCATACTTAACTGAATGTGATAGCTGGTTTCTATTTCACTGTGTTTAGTAAAGAAAGATGTGTGCTGTTTTGTAAGTGTGGTCCTATGACAGCACCACTGCACCTGATGTCATGACTGTATGGGAGGTATTGTTTTGCATTTTAACACTTTATTTGATTTACCACTGTGTAATGTATTCCTTCTTTTTAAGGTCTGCTTATCATTTCATTTTGATTGTCTAAGTACATGCCCCAGTCGACTTCATCTGAATGTATGCATATTGCACAGCATACGAGTTCTCAGTCCAGGGTTCGTAAAAATTTTGTTAGATATTATCTTACAGCCTTGCATGGTGGGACCATATCTTAACTATTATTTTCCCTTTATTCTATTTGTCAATAATCTAAAGGTGCAATGCTAAGGCAGAACACATCATTAAAGCAATGTTTTCATGACCAAAACTGTTTTATTCAAGAATAATCTTTATATATATTTGCTGTACCAGTCCGTGAGATGAAGTGTGAGATGTTTTACATTATGAATTGCTTGGACCGAGTTTTGGGTAGAAAATCCAAGTGCTATATACAAATTGAGGTCAAAAAGATTTTCCACTGAGGGTTCTGTCAATAGAAAGATAGTAACAGTGCTGGTTACCTGATTGTATGTTACTTCCAGAACAACCTGTCCTAGTACCACAGGTTCAAGATGAACATCAGTCTACAGCTTAGATGCTAAACATTTTAAGATTAGTGACAACAACTGGAGACACATGGGCCGATTAATAATCAAGACTGGGTAAAATAGGAATACCATGATTAATTCTGACAGCATAAGGCAGAATTGTGCTATCCTTGAATCTGTTATGTTGTTGTTTATTTGTATTGGCATACTTGACTGCTAATGGTTCAGTCAGCTCTGACAAACAACTGTCATGTCACACTGGAAAAAATACTGTTGACAGATATCATTATAATGTAGGCAACTGCATCTAGCATATACAGAAAAACAATCAGGAAAACTGAGAAGTCTATCAAATTTTCAATGAGGATGAGTTGAAAAACTGTGATGGCACATATTTGATGCCTTCCTGTCAAGTGGGGGCCACTCCAACTCAACCTGGACTGCATGAATTTTTAACATTTTCACCATCAGACAGACTAGGTCACACCACATTTGCCAATCAGAATGACATTTCTGATATAAATGATGTTATGTGGAAAAAATAACCTGAGCTGCTAGCGAAATCTTGAAGGCCATAATGATATGCAAAACTTTATATGACTAAGGATCTGGCTGTGTTAATGCTTAGCATGCACTTCCCTGTCCAGTGCTGGTCTGATAACCATGTCACCTTAAAGATTATGTGTATGATTTCCCACAAGAACACACAAACTTGAATTTTCTACTCAGGCCTGTAGATCCACAGTCCATGATGCTTACAGTGTCAGAGGAATCCTCAATGAGCAGCCATCAATGAATTTTTGTTGCAAAATATTCACTTAAAAGCAACTGTGAGTAAATAGTGGTTAGGAGTGGCACTGATGTTTCACACAGAGGTGTCAGTTTTTATACGGTATATAGAGCAATGGATTTGTAAATAATAAAAAATCTCACTGTCCCTTGGGGCACTTAATATAACATACCTGGAAATGAAGTGCTAAATGCTTCTAGTATACTTCTCAGTCTTCTTGATCTTCATTAATTGGCTGGAAAGCCAGGTCTACCAGAAGCAATTGCAGACATTCCTGATCCATCACTTCTGTAGAAGCTTGTGGTTTTCATCAAACTGCTGTTTCCAGAACTCAAAAAACAGCATATCCATTTTGGTTGTAACACACAGTGAAGTGGCCTCATAAGGACCTATTCTGGCATGGGATGTGTTCTAGTTCCAAACAGCCCGTCGTCACCACTGTTGTAAGTCTAAATCTTTAGCAACACAGGTTTCATTGAAAACCAGTTAAAATAAATCACAGAAAATAATAGCTCCTGACTCTCCTTCAGCTAAACAGAGACAAAGACTACTGGAGTTGGATGATTCTTGGCAGTTAAAGTGCACTCGAGATCTACTGAATGATTCAAACATTAGTGCTGGAGAATACTGTAACTTGCCACTCTGGAAACCATGCTGATACAAACCACTCCATCAGTGCATGCATCACATAATCAGTGCATTCACAGTAGGTACACAGTGTTGGCCACTGGAGAATGGATACAGCATCACATGTGCAAACCATACATCGGTGGCCCAGAATTACAGAGTCCAAAATCAATGTTCAGAAACTAGTTAAGTACTGTAAGATCATCATAAAAAGGTCCACCAGAGAGCAACTGTTACACATCAGTGATTCAAGATAAGACAAGTGAAGTGGAGACAATCCATCAGTCCATGACAGTCCTTATATCTGCCACTGTTTTCCACCCATGTAACTTACTGCTGGCAGATGTATCAATCCAGGCCATGCCTAGTGTCCTTGTGAGATGTATACCTAATTATATCAACTGATCCATTAGTATGTTCAGCAGGATTACAAGAAGGGTGTTTAATATTTCTAATTACTTAACAACAGGTATATAATTTTCTGTATACCAGTGTGTGACATCACCATAGACATGAGATATTGTAACCTATGCTGAATGTAGGCATTGTAGTATGTTATGTCATCTTGAAGATAGCTATAAGGAGAGGCTCCTTCAGAATTTACAGTGAGACTTGAGTGATACTACGTTTTCCTAAACCACTGGAGGACACATTTTAATGTAACTTTTGGAGTCAGGAAAGAACTGAACATCTATTAGCAACTGGGCTGCAGACCTATCCAGCTGCATAGGTAGAATCAAGACAGCTCATTATAGTTTATACAATATTTGCTTAGAACATATGCTAATGCAATTCTGCTGGAAGTGGCCGTACTGCAGGGATTACTTTGCAGAAATCATCTAGCAGTCATATATTTTGACCTTGAAAGTGCCTATAGTACCAGGTGTCAGATACATTATTCTTAATAAGTACAACTATAGGAGAGGTTTTGTATCAGTCTCCCCATTTTTATGTAGTCATTCAGTAGCATAACACTTGCAGTTGTGTCCTATATAATGCTTTTTATTTTGGACATTTTTGCAATGTTTACTCCTCTGTTGGACCTTCTGAAATGACTTTTTATCCACAACTGTCACTTAGAAGTCTGAAGAAGTGGGCAGCAGTCTTTGGATTTAGATTAATTTCAGAGATACAGGGTGATCGGAAATTCCCATTAGAGACTTCTAGGACTTGTAGAGGGGAGTGAGTACATCGTATTTTGAATAGGAACCCATGTCCAGAAACGTCACCCAATGAGATGACAGAGCATCGAAGTTGTATGCGCGGGCATCTGTAAATGTACGTATAAATGAGGTGATTCCGTGATGATGTTGCAGACTTTCTACAATGATGGAGAACAATAAATGTATTAATCTGAAGTAAGGATCCCTGTACTGGAAATGAATGAGTCGAAAGTTATAAATGAAAACCGTTCTGATACCACTGACAGTTGAATACATGTACCGGTTCTTGTGTTGCGAAGAGTGCAGTGCTGGTAACTTTCAGTGGTGGTAGTGTGGACAGAAACGAGAAAAAATGTCCAATAAACGTGGGCTCTAAAGTGCTTATCTTAACAGCTATGAACACTTGCTCAGTAGAGGAGATGTTTTTCACATTAGCAAAGATGAACAAATGGTCATAGCTCCTCAGGTATGCAATATGGAGCCCACATTTATTGGATATTTTTTCTCATTTTTGTCCACACTACCACCACTGAAAGTTACCAGCCCTACACTCTTCACAACACAAGAACCGGTACATGTATTGAATTGTCAGAGGTATCAGAAAGGTTTTCGTTTATAACTTTCAATTCGTTCGTTTCCAGTAAAGGGATTCTTACTTCAAATTAATACATTTATCATTCTCCATCATTGTAGAAAGTCTAACATCATCACAGAATCACCCCATGTATACATACATTTACAGATGCCCGCGCCTACAACTTTGACGCTCTGTAGTCTCATTGGATGACGTTTCCGGAAATGGGTTCCAATTCAAAATACGATGTACTCACTCCCCTCTACAAGTCATAGAAGTCTGTGATGGGAATTTCTGACCACCCTGTATGTAGCAGTACACATCATGTTTTAATATATTTGATTTGAAGGTGTGAAACAATACTTTGCTTTCAGAATTACAGTGAAGGTTCTGAATCTTATGTTTGATGTCAAGTTTACTTGGTTTCACTCACTAAGAGAGTGAAAGGTGAGAGTATGTTAAGCTTTAACTCTCTTGAAATGACTCAGCCATTACTCTGGGAGCAGACAAAGCAAGGGTATCCAGTACTCCAATTTTTGAATGTCTTTTTATGGTTTATTATTGGTGCATGGTGCAAGGCATTTGTATACACTGAGGATGTATCTGCTAATAAGCATTTTAAAAACTAGCACAATATCCTTTCTGTCAACTGATGCTGGTGAGCTGCCAAAACCCATCTTGCAGCGACTCCTAATGGGATGATATGAATACAAGGTGTGATAAAAAAGTAACAGGAACTTTTGAAATTCGTGGGCTTTATGCATCCGATTCTCGAAATTTCTGTTTTTTTTGCCTTGCTGGTACACATGTTCCTGATGTATATTTAGATTTTGAATATTTGGTTTATTGTAGACAGTAAAAATTCTATACGAGGTTTCGCATGCTTGGCGAATTTTTGTTTTCAAAAAGGATTAATCAAGGAATTTGCATTAAATTTTGCTTGAAAAGTGGAATAAAATGCAGCACCACATTCAAAATGTTGACTGTGGCTTTTGGAAAATTTTGTATGTGGATGACAAGAGTTTACAAGTGGTATAAACATTTTGAAGAGGGTCATGAAGATGAAGATGACAGCTGCCCTGAATGCCCTTACACATCAGTTAGTGATGAGAATGTGGAAGAAGTAGAGGAAATGGTTCTGGAAAATCTGTGAAGTTTGGGAAGTATGAGACAGGTACTAACATCTTTTAAGTTGCTGCATGATTCCACTCACACACTCTGATGCACCTGTCATCCATATCACAGCAGCACCGAGCGAGGTGGCGCAGTGGTTAGCACACTGGACTCGCATTCGGGAGGACGACGGTTCAATCCCGTCTCCGGCCATCCTGATTTAGGTTTTCCATGATTTCCCTAAATCGCTTCAGGCAAATGCCGGGATGGATCCTTTGAAAGGGCACGGCCGATTTCCTTCCCCAACCTTCCCTAACCCGACCTTGCGCTCCGTCTCTAATGACCTCGTTGTCGACGGGACGATAAACACTAAATCTCCTCCTCCTCCTCCATATCACAGCAGAACTATGTGCAGGAAGCCCGGGAAAAAAAAGGTTCAAATGGCCCTGAGCACTATGGGACTTAACATCTGAGGTCATCAGTCCCCTAGAATGTAGAGCTGCTTAATCCTAACTAACCTAAGGACATCACCCCCCCCCCCCACACACACACACCCACAACCCCCCCACACGCCCCCTCCCCCCACCTCCCCCCACACCCCACACGGCCCCCCCACCCCCCGACATCCCCCCCACTCCCCCACCCCCCACCCCACCCCCCACCCCACCCCCGCCCCCCACACACACCCACACACCCCCTCACACCCCCACCCCCACCCCCACATCCACACCCACCCCCACACACTCACCCACCCACCCACCCACACCCACACACCCACCCACACCCACACACCCACACCCACACATACACCCCCCCCCCACACACACACACACCCACACCCATACCCACACCCGAGGCAGGATTTGAACCTGTGCCATGGCAGTCGCGCGGTTCTCGACTGAAGCGCCTAGAACTGCTCAGCCACTGCAGCCAGCCAAGCCCAGAACATGTACTCTCTTCTGACAATGCACCATTATTTTGTGCACAGTTGTCTTATTGTGGGAAAACATGTGTAAATTATTTTCTGAAGTCCCCATATAGGACTTCAGAGAAATGGTGCCGCTGATGAAATTAATAAGTATCTAAGAATGCTCAGCTGGAAAATACTGTAGTACAATGTGCCATCTCCTACATGCTCTCACCTCTTTGTTGAGACACAGGATCGTTCATCTTTATTCAGTTGTGTGTTTAACTTTACATTTTAAGGTGTTTTACCTGTGCCTCAAACTGTTTTAGTAAGAGCATTAATAATTGCCCTTTTGAGCACCACAACCCATCGTCAATAAATGAGTTAATTGGCATCTGTCTTTAACAAGCACACTCCATTGTGGACTGAAATGTTTCTTTTGAAAACATCCTCTACTTTGTCGCAAGCCCAGTTTTCCATGATATTCTATCTCCAAGGAGAGATAGTCCAGGAGGGTATGCAAGAGAGCTTCTCTGAAGTTTGCTAAGTAGGAGAGAGATACTAGTAGACTCAAAGCTGTTATAGCAGATTGAGTTGTGTCTGGTTAGTTTAGTCAATAAGAGCAATTATCCACAAAATGCATGATTCTGTTTTTAAGTCCTGGCCAGGTATGCAGTTGTAATCTATCAGGAAGCTTGACAAATACTTTTGTAGGCTGCAGTGCAAACCTGTCTGCTGCAGTAATGAGAATATCTGTTGGAGGTTGCAATTGGTTCTGGTGATTAAGATTTCATACACTGTGATACATCACACAGAAGGTCTTCTATAAAACAATCAAAAATGGCTGATATGCTGTAGATGCCGAAAGACAGCCTACAGTCATAGCACATAACAGGTAGAATACTTTTGATCATGCTTATCTGTCATTCTTCAGGGAAGGGCAGCCAAAAATAAGCTTCTGATAAATCAGTCTGAGTCATCATCATGGGCTTGAACACGCATATGACTGACATATATGGTAGATGTGTAGCAGATGTCCAAGGTTAGAACTATTGACTGCTTATTCATGAGCAATGATACCATGGATTTTAAGAGCAGGGCTGAATCCAATTGCCAATAAGTTGCTGCTGTAATGCGTGGTATCACTCTTGTATCCAGTGGAATGCAGACATGTTGACCAAGAGTAGTGAGATTTGACTGCAATGACTGAGTGGCAGTTGACACTGGGAGCACTGTTTGTGCTGCATCCTCCTCCATTTATGGCATGGGCCGTTAGGTATTGCTGTTGTTACTGTGACAGACAGATGAAATGTATGTGGAAAGACCAGAAGCAATATAAGAGTCTCAATGGTAGGGGTACTCTGCTGCTTCATTCTCCCTAAAATGTTTTGGACTTGATGGTAACATGGAAACGTTGGGCAGGAAATCAGGACAGATTATCATCAGAGTCATCAGGAAAACATTTTGGTTATTGTGGTGTTTTGTAGTGTGGTGTTTTCAAAAGCTAATATTATTTTTCCAGTCTCAACAATCCTGAGGACCTCTTTGAGCCACAAATACAATCTGAAAACTTCACCAGGTATCTGCATATCTGGTACATCCTGTATGAAGCAATCTCATATAAGCCCTTTTGCATATGAGTGACTACAAACAGTAGCAGACAAAGCCGTAAAATTGACGCAAGTCTTGAAAGTCCGGAGCTCGTTGTAAATAAGGTTGGCTTTGTCAGCAGAACATAGCTTTACAAGGATGTAACCTTTTAATGTAGTATTCCATCATCTAAAGCAGAGTTGCCGTACTTGAATTGGATAAATTGTTTGTATTGGACTAGTCATTTCTTGCACTTAAAGGAACAAAGACACTAGGACACTAAAACACTCACTGGTCATGCTTGTAAGCTAATCTCACCTAAGCACAATGAGAAGACTTCAGGGCCACACCAAGCCATGAAATAACCAAAATGAAAAGTGCCCTGTCATAGCACAAAAAAGACAGAGTTAAGGATGTAAAAAAAAAGAGAACTAGCTGTTCAACTTATCAGGCAGCTTTGAAGACATTTACTCAATACATCTAGACACATGCACTTTTAACCCACCCCAGAAATTGTATTCCCCAGAAAAACTTTGTTACCTATTACATACATGCTCTTCAGCAGTATGATGATTTATATTGTTCTCTATGCCTGGTGAATCTTCTGGATTCTGAGCACAGGATCAGGAACTCTAGCGTATATATTACAAGATGTAGGTATGTCAAAACTTGCACCTAAGAGAGCTCAATGTGCTGGGGAAGTAGAGTCAACATGTAGAAAAGCCCAAATGTGTCCAGATGTTTCTTTTGTACTATGATAGGAGCATATTTTATTCTGGTTACCAACTTTTACTGTATTGTAATTCTGACATTAGACCACCATAGCTTGGCAACAATGTAGATTTTTGTTGACATGGGTGATGTCTGATCGAGTACTAGTTTTTTTTTTTAATTCTCTTTCAAACCATGGATAAAGCTTTCACAAAACAACAGGATGACCATTAACTATGTGTATTTGTCTACCTTCTTACGAAATTTTAGCTGATTCAAACAAGTGTGAAACTTGGAAGTGGCACACACAAAAAACTTGCAAAGTACACGTTTTTTGCATGTAAAATCTGAATGAAGCTAGATTTTTCAAAGTGAGTTTTTTAATTTTATTGTAGTAATGCATATTTTGTTTATTTGATTCACTTTAAACAATTTCCACACATTCAGTTCATGTAAGAACTAATTTTATATGCCACATTTATCTTGACTTTAAACCATTTATCTTGACAGTGGATAGAGAATATTGGATGAAAAAATTCATTTTGACTTCATCCATTTATCTGTCTTCATGCAAAGTTTAAACTGATTCATACAAAATTAAAGTAAACCTCCAAGGAAAGCATTTTGTTTTGCACATAAAATCAAAACAAGTTTGACATTTTTAGCACATAAAATACGAAATGGTGTACATATAAATGGTGCTATTAGCTGAGCATTAATTTTAGCTCAATTAAAATCTTTTGCAAAAGAAATTAATAGATTTTCACAATTTGCTTGAGCTGCAGGTCTAGTTCATCATTCCAACGTTGCTCAATGTTCTGTAACATAGCTGCAGCAAGACAGATGTTCAAATGGCTATGCAAATAGCCATTGGGCTGGGGTAAACCAAACACTTTTTACCCCATGTTCCTAACTCAAAAAGGAATCAATCACCAAGACTCCTCCTAACCGTGATTCTGGGCACGGCCTGTTAAGCATTTCCACATTGTAATGATGGTATTGATAATCAGAGTATGTGACTTAATGACTGCTAAAAATGGTGTAGCAGCAGTATTAGTGAAGTAATTTACACATTGGAAAATGCTCTTTGGACACTATTCCAGGTGACAGTGAAAATATCTAAAGTGGTAGCTACTTATAATAGAATGTAGCTGTTTCAAATAAAGCCAAGTCTCATATTTATCACAAATTTTAGACTCTTTGTTGACAGGAAACTGTGGACAATCATTTTCAAGGATGATCTTATTACCCATTGCTTGGGACAAAGAATAGTGTGTGTTTTTACTGTGGGCTGCACATTAATAGTACCCTCGAAGTACCAACAGATAGACAATAATCTGTCTAGTTTTTGAATGCCTATGATGTGGCCCACTGACTGAAAGAATGTGTATTATCACCAGCTGGTCTTGAAAATGATCTTATTCCCCCTTAAATCTTCCAGGAATGCTAATAGAATGAGTCTTGCACTCTAGAAATAATATATGTGCAACATATTTTTGTGCATAACTCAAACCAGTTTCAAAAAGCAATGCATATTTTTGACATAATGTGCCCAAGTCTAAAAGGGGAATATTCAAAAACTTCTCCATTCCATTTGAATCATTCTTAAGAGTGTCAAAATTTATTCTTAGGTAACTGTATTGTCACTTTTGTGTTGTAATGGACACTAGATATAATGTACTAGTCAACTGATAGTTTTAGTGTGTGGTTATAAATATCAGTGCAAAAATTCATGACTAGCAGATTTGTCAAGAACTAGATTGCTGCCCTCATAAATCTCGAGCTAACCAATTTTATGTCTCCAGGTGTTAGTCAACAAGCATCCAAGGAACAGTCCTATCACTGTGTCCACAACCAATGTATTACTGATATGAGCAAGTAGGTGATATTGAAAGTGTAGTGAATATGGGTGTGCACTAGAGGATGTACGCATGCTCTCATGGAGGACGGTAGGTCAGGGTGAATTAAAAGACATTTGAAGGCAGTACAACCCATCTATTACTCCAGTAAATTGTATGACAGTTTCAAGCCCACATCTGGTGGCACTGGAGGATGAGCCTCAACCCACAGACCTGACAGTGAAGCATTATAATAGGTCACCAGTAGCTGCTATGCTCAGCACAGCCTTGGTGTAGTATGATCTTGCATAGCCAACATCCTCAATCAGCAGCCAATCTACATCAGCAGGCTGACAGAACTTGCTGAGCACGAGAAGCCTGGCTAGTTGTACTGAATGCTGGTAGGCACCTGAGTGGCTGGGTGGCTAGGAGGACCTCATTTCAACCCTTAACTCATTAGGCTGTGGCTAGACCCCCCTGGCAGGTGGTCCTGTTGAAGGGAGCCTGAACGACCCATCTCCTCCATGTTAATTTTAGCAAATAGAAGGAACATTTTTTCCAAAACCATTAAACATATTGCTCTGAAATTTGGACTACATATTCAGTTAATATTTCTCTACAAATTTAGAATTCTATGTTAAGAAATATTTATTAGTATTTTTACAGTTTTTTTAAACAGATGCTTATTTCTTCTCTAAAATTTTGCACTTTTTCTTCTATAACTCTTGAATTATGCAATATTTTATTACAATTTGTTATAAAAATGAAGGAAACAAAGTAAACAATATTGTGTATAAATTTCATTGATATACTATTAGCAGTTTTTGAGAAAATGTTCCTCAAAGATGAAAATTTTAAAGTTATGGGGAATGGCTTCCAAAGTTTTTTAATACATTCCTTCCCCATATGATGGATTATCAGCATCGTCTTCTTTTTCCAGTGTTAATTTCCTTTTCACTGGTCTTTTCTTCCCTTTTGCTGCATGTTGTAGGCTTTTGTGTCTTCTTCCTGCACCTCTTAGTCTTTCTTCATCAATTAGGCACATTGTGGAAGTGGTGTTGTGTCCCGGTTGGAAACCTAAACATTTCAGCACATCACATTTGATAATGTTTCCTTCATTGTATGTCGCCGCTGCATCATACATTCCAAAATGCAATGTTTTATCTGTACAAACACTCGTTTGGAAATCCTAATCCAAATTATATTATTTACACTTTCATTTGGAGTTTGTATTTTCCTATTTAAACACTTTTCCAGTAAACTTGGCTGTGATAATTCTCTGAATATGAGCTTAATTACATCAATTACAGCATTTGGAAAACTGTTTTTATGGGCATATTCCTTTCCTGATTGGTTCTTACACCATGAGTCATCACCTGTGGGCACAGTGCGTGTTGTGAGTGCTCATTTGTTGATACAGTATGAAAAAATAATGCCCATAGTGCTCTCCTCATATGCTCAATGCTTCTTGTATTTTAGTAATTGCACACCCATAATACCTCTGCAGTCTATCAATTGCTTCATCTGTCACTCTTCCTCTTCCTCCAAGAGTCTTACCATCACCAAGCTTCTGTGATCCTAATGTCTGCTTTAGTTTGCACAAGCGAGCCCCCAGGTGCTTCTGCACATGTCCAATACACTCTAGTTTTTTTAAAGTGAATTTCATTGACATAAGGTTTGAGTTCCTCTACAGCTTTATATCCCTTAGACTCACCATCTCCTAGATAGTTAGTGTATTGTACATTATACCATTCCTGTGATCTGGAAAAAAATTGCTTTCACTTCCTCTACTTCCATCTTTCCACTCGTGCCGTGAAAATTTGCTTCACAACTTTCACTATGTTCATCCTTGGTATTGCCCTTGCATCTACAATGGTTTGAGAGAATAGCAACATCAATTACTTTGCAACCATCTCCACTGGTAGCTGTCAAAACTGCATTTAGAGATTTATAATCTCTACGTTGCCATGATCCATCTAAACCAAC
Organism: Schistocerca nitens; assembly: GCF_023898315.1. Classification (NCBI taxonomy): domain Eukaryota; kingdom Metazoa; phylum Arthropoda; class Insecta; order Orthoptera; family Acrididae; genus Schistocerca; species Schistocerca nitens. The sequence goes on along the minus strand of NC_064616.1, from coordinate 575,990,981 downwards.
AATTAAATTTCTACAATTCCCATTATCTGTCACAGCTTCTTCAACTGCTTTCTTCATTGTTGCTTGAGCAATATCTTCAGCAGAAGATCCCACAAATTCATTATAAAATCCAAGCTTGGTTGGTGATTTTGGCAAGTTCATAGTTCCACATAACATTGTGCCTGCAGCACTGCCCTTGCTAGTGCAATGCAAGCCGTACACTAGCCTAACATTTATATCATACACCTTCTTTCCACTATTACCACTATAAGGAATATTGTTAGAATTAGAAAACGAAACTTCTGCAGCACATTTTTTACACTTCAATAACATTTTACATGCCAAACCAATGTGTGAAGTTATTTTCAATTCCAGTCCTCTTTCTTTGCAAACTTGGTACAATACGTTATGTTCCAAAATATTAGAGAGCAAGGAAATGTTAATTATTTCAGTTACATCATTACTGTCACTTTCATAGTTTTCAAATTTTTCTTTGCTGTCACAAAGTTTCTTGCTGGAAGAAGTTCAATCACATTCATTTGGAGTAGTTGGTGAAGCAGTCTGAGCAGCATCTCCCTTTGAAACAACAAAAGATTTCTTCTTCCACTCATTGTGCCTTTTATTAAACACTCAATTCCTGAAACAAGGCATATTGATATCCACAAACCAAATACGTAAAACAGGTACGAGCAAAATTCATCAAATACACAAAATTGAACAGCTAAACAACACAAAGCAAACTCCACAAGTCAACACACACGATATAGCGTTTATGTTTACCGATATGAACAGTCACTTGCCACAGAGATAAAGCCATACAATGTTGGAAAACAAAACACTGTCTAATTCCGCAAGGATATCCTGCTCGCAGCCAGTGAGCAGCGCTGTCATAGGTGACACACCAAGCCGTTACAACCATTTATGCAGCACATAAACTTTGCACTGATAAAAAACTCACTTAGAAGGGTGAAACTTTATTTGTGTTATTCAGAAAACTCCAAATAATTTTATAATGAAAAAAAAAAACAAAAAAATTAATTTTGTCATTTTCCCCTTAAGAGGACAGTGGAGTGGAGTGGTTTCACAGCAGAAGCCGAAATGGATGTCAATTTGATGACCTACCTGGTTGGACAGCCAGTATTTATATCAGTTGGTTATAATGAAACTTTCCCTATTTAACACATTACAACATGGAAACTAATTACCAAATGAGTACCAAACTTGGTAGCATTAATGTCAAGAACACGGAAAGAGAAATAATGCAGAATCAATTCAGTTTAAACAGTTATAATGTGCTGCTACAGTACATCATACCATTACGTACTGGTACCATTACTGCAACAAAAGGAACTCAATATGGCACCCATCAGTGTCCAGAAGAGTCTGAAAGCACAGGATTGCATTCTGCACAGCAGAACTAAGCATGTCCATAGGTTTCCTGGCTACCTCTCTTCAAAGGCTGTGCTTAAGATCAGCATGTGCGTATTTGAGAGTTGTAGCGTTGTGTTTTAGTACCTGAATAGTGTAAATTCACTTAGTCGTCAGTCATCTGTTTTTGTTTCGAATGGCCAGTGTTGGTTGGTCACAGCCGGTCAGCTCCCTGCCGCCATTGGATAAGCAGAAGCCAGCAGTAAGTTGCACTCTTGTTTTTGGGTACTTGAATAGTTCAATTCACAGATTTTGGGCATATTATAGTATTTGAGAGTTGTAGCATCGCGTTTTTGTACCCGTATAGTGTAAATTCACGTAGTCATTAGTCATCTGTTTGTTTGAATGGCTTGTGAGATAAAAGGGAGGAAAAAAAATTGTTGGGGATGGATAGGGACTGCACCTGTTGTGTACGGATTCAGGGGGAATTTGCCACCATCCGTAAACAGCTGTAAGCTGTGTTCGACGTGGTCGACAGGCTCCAGGTTGTTGCCCTGGGCTGCAGTGACACTGGGACACCCGAGGCGAGCACTTTGGCACCTCGAACCTGTAGCATCGCCTGGGATCTCTGGTGCCACTGCGCCCTCGGATTTGGATGTCCCTGCCGATCGATACTTGCCTAGCGGTGATTGGCAAACTGTGGCGGAGTCGCGAATCCCTGGGCAGAAGGTGAAAGTTGGTGCTGGTCACAAGGCTGTACCATTATGCCTCCATAACAGGTTTGAGGTACTGCTGGAAGTACTTCTGAGCCAGCAAGGGCAGTCCCGCCTGTTGCGGAAGTGGCCGGTCTTCTTGATAGGTCCGGACAAGCACAGAGGGTGGGATCGCTTGTCATTGGGAGCTCCAGTGTTAAGCGAGTGATGGAGCCCCTTAGGGATATGGCAGCTAAGGATGGGAAGAAAGCCAATGTGCACTCCGTGTACATACCGGGGGGGAGTCATCCAGGATGTGGAAAGGGTCCTTCCGGATGCCATGAAGGGTACAGGGTGCAGCCAACTGCAGGTGGTGGCTCATGTTGGCACTAATGATGCATGTCACTATGGATCAGAAGAGATTCTCTCTGGTTTCTGGTGGCTATATGAGTTGACGAACACTGCCAGTCTTGCTAGCAAGATGAAGGCAGGGCTCACCATCTGCAACATCATCGACAGGACCGACTGCGGACATTTAGTACAGAGCCGAATGGAGGGTCTGAATCAGAGGCTCAGACAGTTCTGCAACCGTGTAGGCTGCAGAATCCTCGACTTGCGCCATAGGGTGGTGGGGTTTCATTTTCCGCTAAATAGGTCATGGGTAGCAGGGCCTGTGTGGCATGGACTGGGCAGTTTTTTGGGTTAGACAGTCTCTGGAAAGATTAAAAAAGTCTCCAGTCTCAGAGGGTACAGGACAAATAACTGACAAGAATCAACCAAGCAACAGACGGTATAGTAGTAGTTTTAATTCTTTGTACCTGTTGACGTTGAGTTAACTGTGGCACCCAAGTGTGGCACCAGCTTCCTTACCCCATGGAACCTATGTGCCTATTGATTGTCCAGGGGGAGACATGTCTAACACATCTTGTGTTGAGTTAAGCCATGATTTATCTGTTGTGGACTGTGACACCCTCATTCAAGCTTTCATGGTACACCCTGGACACAGTTGAATGCGTGTAGCGAAATTCTTGCAGCATTACTGAAATTAAAATTCCCATCTGGCGGGCACTGAGCACCATACCTTGTTTGAATGGTGTCAGCACATGGCGATGTTGCACAAATTACTTTATGACACCCCCCTGCTTCCCGGGATTTGCGAAATTACAAGTTGTCAATTGCGAATTTTGACCCGCGTCGGGATAAGGCATCCGGATCCGAAGTAAATAATGATTATTCCGCGGGAAACAGGAGACGTTATAGCTTGATCGTTATTGAATGAGTAATTTCATTCAATAACTATCGGTAAATGAAATAATGGAAATAAATTTTGCCAGTGGAAATTTTGCCGAAAGAAATGATTAAGTTGTAAAAGCAATTAAAAAAAAAAATCAGTCGCCAGCTCAACTGATGAGCGACAGTACTGTTAAGTACGTGAATAATTGTGTCAAAAATAAAGTTTACCTGTTTGTAGCGCAGCAGGTGGAACAGGAACTTTTACGTAAGTGCTGTGTCAGGCTCAGTAGTCATATAAAACAATGTCATAACAATCTAACTACACTTACACATTAATTTTGATAATTATTTTGTTCATAATTTGTCAGCTAAGTGCAATACTGACAACACAGATAATTATCTATTGAGATTTTGAATAATGGACTGTCATTCTGTCTTTAAAATTAGGTACTTTGCACAGTTTAATCTACTGATAATGAAATATATTGCCAATAAATGATTAACTATGTTTTGAATGATGATAATTCATTAATTGGGGATTTGTCAGGTGGAATAAGCTCTATAGTTTCACGAAATATCCCTGAACTAACTTCAGCTGAATATGCATTGAAATAAATCTTAATAATTAAATTTATTACTTCAGTCTATTATTAAGTTACTACGGTTGGCGTAAGCTTATTAAGTGCAACAATTAACTATGATAACCAGTCTGAAATTTACTCTTCACCGTCTATGCAAATAATTTGATAATTAACATATTTTCTCTTGATAATGGCGTGACACACTCGGTTCAATAAGGTAAGGATTGGAAGGAACCTACTTGCTGTTATTGTCGGGTGGAATGTAACTGCAACACTTCGATTCTAAAGTGCTTGTTATTAATTGTTCAACTACAGAGAAAAGCACAGTCACTGGCAAGCCTTCTACAATTTTATCCTACGAAAATTACGTAGATCTTACTTCCCTCATTGTCAGTGGATCGACGGAAGTCCACGGCAGTGACACAATGTGGCAGCGAACTTTTACTGTTGCGACTTGGGCCCACAGTGCGCTTCACATTTAAGTCCTCGTTTCTTCAGCACTATGCCCATTAATCCATAATAACTTGCCCGGCCGTGCTTCCAGGTATGCCGACCATTACTTTCCCGTCGTACTTAGATCGACACACTAGCCGTTAGATGTAATACAGCTAGGATTAGCAGCACTCGACTGTACTTTTTACTCCGAGCACTGCGTTACTGCTTCTACTACACACTGGCGCACTCCCGCGCCCAGAGGCGCGACAAAACAATCTCTCTGACTTCAACGCCAACTAAATACGCCCTGACTTGCCAGTGTTAAATATTACATAATTTAAACATAGTATTTACAATACATATTTACACTAGACAGTACATCGTATACAAACAGTTTCATGTGTTAAGTAAGTGAAAAAATTCACAGCAAGGACTGCATTATAGTGTCACAACCTGGACAACCACTTCTCAGAAGGTCTCTTATACAACTGCATCTGGTGCAGGGAGCATGTGATGTACATACAATACACCTGTGCTGTCTGTGCCACACTATCCCATGACATTTACTTAGTCAGTGTAGGTAGTTTTGTGCACTGTGAACATTAGTTTGTTTCCTTCACATCACTTCCTTGCTTACTCCATCAAACTGCAGGATTTATTCTCAAGAACCACTCTGGTGTTCATAGAAACTGCTACTAGAAGATTGTCAACACACTCCGCAGTGCCATCTGCCTCAATGTGTCCCTGTCCATAAAACTGAGGAGAGGCTCTGTCATGAGATCCTAGAAGACACGTCTACTGATGGACCTCTGTGAGCACCCCTTTGTGATACTTTTAATCACTTCCTGGTTTCCCTTGGGCCACTCCACTGCTCACCACTTGCAGTAATCAAAAAAGCTGCTATGGAGTGAAGCAGGTACCTGTACCTCTCTCTGTCACATGAGCAGCACAGGTTCCCAAAAATTATCAAAGGCACATGCAATGTTGATCATAATTTCCATTGCATATTTGTCTATTATGTTGAGTGCCTCATGTCAATCAATCTATCCTGTCTGAAACCAAATTGACACAGCCTAAGTCCAGGAAGCTTCCTGTGTGCTTGGAGTTGGTCACACAGATGTTCCTGGACCTTAACAAAGATATTTACAAGGCTAGTAGGCCCATAGGACTTAAATTCTGAGAGGTTCTGGTCTCTGTTTTTTTTTAGTAATACTGATATTTGGTCCTCCATCATTCAGATACTAGCTCCCTCCCCCCGTCACCCATCACAAAATTTAATTTAGTTTAAATGTTAAGGAAGTGGATACTTTCAGGCCTATGTGTTTTTCCTTCATTAATTTGATCAGAACCGCTGCAATATACTCTTGCACATAAAGGTAAGTGACTGTATCAGTGTGGTAATCTGATCTAGTGTGGCCCTTATTGTGTTCATTCTTGTTTATCTGTAACTGGGTCATCATCAGAGAAAAGTTCGAGCAGCAGATATTTCGCTGTATCCCACCATCCCCTTGAGGAAGTAATGTCACTTATCCATAGCGTAGCCATTACCATAGGTGTTTTGAGAAGCTCAGCCAGGAGTTTGTAGTGTCTGTCTCAGATATCTATTTGAAATGGGATGTGCAAATAATTTTCCTAGGATTCTCTTCTTGTTTGGACAGTATTGTTTTGTTGTGGTCTTTAATTATTCATTACTGTTCTGGCCTATGTGTTCTATCCACCACCAGAATGGCACATTGGTACACTGTTCTAGCAGTTCTCATTTACCTTGTTAGTTTTGTTAGCTGCGGAGTCCATGTGGTAGTCTTCTCATTTTGCTGTTTTATTGGTGGAATCAGCCTCTCCTGCACCACCAGTAATTTTTGCATAAGTATATTAATTTGTAGTCCACACTGCCTTCTGATGTGAACTGACACATTTGGAGCTGGTCATCCTTTTTCAGCTTCCACATTAGTGTCTTACCTCTTTGACACAATGTAACTAGTGGCTCTGCCTTAATTTAGATGTACATACTATACAAATGTCCACGCAATGGCTCTTTCCTCGTGCACAATTGCTGACACATGGAAATAAAAGCACATACACAAAAATTAGTTGAAATAAGCCCTTGTAACGCCAACCAATTGCTGATCTCATGCAACCCTTCGAAACAGTAGAATTGATGATGCTTTACACTCCTGCCCTGATTTCATAGGCTCGTGCTTGACCAGATCTGTTTTCAAACATACGGATCATTATTTTCTTCTAGTATACCTTGTACCAATCTCCCATAATCTTCATTGTGATCACAATGCCAGAATACTGATCTTGCATTTATATTTGACATTATTAGTTAATTGTGCCTCCTATCATTGCCAGCAACTCTACCTATATCCTCTAGATAATTTTGTACTTCGTGTTAGAACTGAGCATATATCAAAGATAGTGTCAACATACCATGACCCCCTACTATTTCAAATGTGACTGTGTGTTTAGGTCAAAGATTGGAAACCTTCAGGATAGTCCAATTCAGATTGCTTACTACTACTACTGTGAAGGCTTTAGGCTACCCTGTGATGACCCTAGCACATAGACTTCAATTGTCTAGCATGTATGTGAAGTTCTTGGAGGCATACTGAGTCCACTCTCAGTCTCTCCTACAGTCTTTTGATATCTGCAGCTGTCATTGTGTTGCTCATTAAGTTTAACTGCAACAGTTTCTTGCTAATGGTTCCTCATAAATACATAACATTATGGAGTGGTCTAAGAGGGTTTGAAGTACACACTTTTAAGGGCTCTATCTAGATCTCTGTTGTTGAGACCCTGACCCTAAAGGTACGTCCACATGATGGCCCTTTCCTCGGACCCAATTGCTGACACACAGGAAGAAATGTGCATGCACAAAAATTGGTTGAAATAACTCATGTACACATGTGTTCTTGTGTCCACGCACAGCCTCACTGCTCAAGCAGTCTGCTATGTATCCCCTCCTTTGCTCGACAATTTGTTTTGCATTTATCATGATGAAAGGTGGCAGATAAAGAAAACACTAAGTTGTATATGGGCAAAAAATATTTAAATAATAGAGATAAAAGATATACAAAGTGACTCCAATGTTTTGTTTGATTTCAGGAGATCACAACCAGATTTTATATTTTCTGCTTGGGCAACAACAGTGATAAAGGATGGCAATAATATATTGTCAGCTGGTAGCTGGAAACTTATATAAAAACTTATATATCAGTTTGAGCTGCTTATTTCACATTTTGAAACAAATCATGTCAGTGATTATTCCAGAAACTGAGAAATACTGACAGGACATTCTCAGTCATTATGTGAAATGTAATTGACTTTCAATACATCATTTGAATTTTATTTTATAAAAGTTGTTATACAACTTCAGCCAAAAAAGATTATATCTAGATTAACACCCTCGGTCTAACAAATTTCAGAATGTCTTAGACCACAGCATCACTAGAATGGAGTTAGTGTTTCCCAGTTTTGTATTATCTGCATCATCAGTCTCTTTAATTCCAGTGTCTGGTAGTTTATAGGAGCTCCACATATCCCATAATTTTTCTTCAGATATCAGGCTCCTCAATTCTTGTGGTATTAAGTTGCATTATACAAATATTTGCTCGCAGTTTTAATATGCACTTTTCATAAATTTTTAAACTACTACTTCTTTTTCTTCTTCCTCTTCCGTTTTCTTACTTTGAGAATTATTATTTACAGCAATATGATCAGATAATACTTGATGCTCAGGACATTACGTGTCAAATTTTTATTCTAACACTCCTTTTGTCTTTAATCATCTATAAATTTCAGTGTATTTTCTTTCGAGTCAGCAGACATAATTGCAGATAAATTACCTTAAAGCATAACCACATCACTTTGCACAATGAAACATGCATGGGTCCTAGCTGCCAGCCATCTGGGAAACAATGCTAAGATGTGCACTCTTCAGTTCAAAGAAATTGCACGCGCACAAATATGCGTGCATGCACGTGATGTTGGAAATGTAAGCACATGCACAAAACTGAACAAAAAAAGGGACATCAGTGTCATGTGGATGCTCCACCAAGGACACCAATTTGAAGAATGAATAGTACAAAATACATAATAATCTGAAAGAGAGTACAACTCAGGAATTTAGAAAGAAATACAGATCACCCTCTAGAAGGAAGCGTGTGTGGTGAAGAGCCACTGCATGGAAACAACAAAAGGAACACTGCACTTACATCTTCAACAGAAGAAATTCAGTCAAAAATTTTTGAAGTTATGGATCATATAAATGATATGACCATGCAGGGCGCAATTGATTATTTTGTTGCATGTACATTAAAACACAAGTTTTTTGAGTGGGCATTGTCAGAGTCAAGGATTATAAATAAAGTTCAAACTATAGAAGAGGAACCATCTACCTATGAATGTGTGGCTACATGCAGTCATAAGAACAATTTTATGGGTAATTATGTTCATGATTATGATGACATTGTAAGTTCAGAATGGACTAATCAATTACAGTGCACACCCAATAACTTTAGTGATCACTTAATACATAAACCATCTGTAAATGAAAAAAACGTCCATAGCAGACCCATATAAAAAAGAAGTTCAAAACAAATATGATACAACTAGGTGCGAGGATAATGTTAAGCCAGTAAAATTTGATTCAGGAGGTTACTTACAGACAAGTGTGGAGGAGGTGAGAGTACAGGATACAACTACATGTACAGTGACCTCAACTACACCTGAGTTATATCAATTCCAGTCCAAATCAAGTGTAAGTAAAAGTACACAAGTTGAAATGCCCCTTTCTTACCCCATGACAGATTACAACAAACTAGAGGAAAATCTTCAGTTAACTAGGATGGAGAACAAAGAGAACCTACAGATAGCACAGAGACTGCTTATTAGGCTAACCCATCCACAGGGTGATAAAATCAGTTACCCAACAACAGAACAGACAGATAGGATACTTTTGTGATTGAAAATATACCTACTGATGTGAAAGTAGTAGAAGAATTGCTAAAAAAGGTGTGTATACATCATTCTGAGAAGTTAAATTCAGAGAAAATTTACAAAGATTTGGTTCATGTTCATGGTAGAATTTACTTTGACCATAACAAAATACTCACCCAATGACTACTTCTTTACTAGATGTTTACTATGAGAGTAATGCAGCTGAATGCTGGCAGGAGGGCAGCTGAACAAGATGTGGATGTCATCTGTCTCCATGAACCATACTCCAGGGCTGGATAGCTCATACACCTTCCACCTGGAACAATCATGGTGACTGTTCACTTGACTCTGATGACAGCTATTATTTTACTAAACAGAAATATCACTGTAACAAAAGTAAGCCAATATTGTAATAAGTACTTAGTCACTTGGGGGTATACAAAATGGGTCATATCCTCACTTTATGCCCAATATTCAGATGGCTCTGATCACTATGGGACTTAACTAATATTCAGATGGCATTTATCCATATACACAACTGATTGCAAATGTGGCACAATATTCGATACACAAAAACTTACTCATTTGTGCAGACATAAACTCTAGATCAGTGTTATGGCACTCAAACGAAACAAATGAAAGAGGTAGGATAGTCAATGATACAATATATGAAAACAACCTGCATATTCTAAACATGGAAGGACAACCACTGATTTGCTGTACATATACTGGACATCACAGTAATATAGATATATCTGTAGTAAACAATAACACACTGAGATTTGCAATAGATTGGGCAATTCATGAAGGTTACACCCAAAGTGATCACAATGTGATCATGATTAACATCCAAACTTGTAATGTAGAAGAGACAACAACATATAATAGATTTCTCTTGAATAAATCAGACTGGGATAGTCTGTGACAGATAATATTGAACTACCTGCTATCAGACATTACAAGTACTATACACTATAAAATACATAAACTGAGAGAGTTAATACAAAATGCACAATTAAGGTCAATACCACACATATACAAAACTTCAAAACCATGAATGAAAATGCAATGGACTCGTAAACTTGCAGAACTAAGGAAAAGAACATGACAAACACGTAAATATTATCAGCAAGCAAACAATGCTAGGGAAAGACTGGTTAGATTGCAAATATTCAGAGAAATTAAAGAACGATATAGAACTACTATACTCGAGACCAAAAAACCGCAATGGGACGCCTATGTACAGTGACAGTTACAAGGCAATACATGGGGACTCCCTTATAATATTTTGACAGAAAGGGTCAAAACCCTGTTGGTTTTGGCTACCCTGACACAAGATGATGGTACACTGACACAAGGCTGAAGGGGTACTGCAGAATTCTTGCTGCAGAAACTCCTTCCTGACGATGACATAAATACCAACCTAGAGATACGTACTGACATTTGAACTGAAATGGAACAAGAATATGAAACTGAAAGGGTAGTTGATCCATTTACATATGAGGAGGAGGCTAGAGCAATTGCAGGACTAAAGAAAGGGGCATTTAAACAACTCATCAGTCTAATAGCTTATCACATCAGCTTTTATCCTTTCTGACTCTTAGTGCTAACCACGGTGCACTTGTCAAAGATCAATACAAATATTACATTTTAATCTCTTTACACAGGTCACTAATAATTGTTCAGATTTATGATAATTATGAAAATATATCAGTAGTTTTCGTATGATATCACCAGTTCTTCATAATGATCAATAACTATGAAAATATAATTTAGTCTTTCTGTTCTGATTTGACCAGTTGTTTTGAAACACTTCAGTATTTGCTCTTCTTTGAAAGTCGCTTTCCAGATTTTATGTATTCATTGTCACAAAAATCCAAATATGATGCTAGTGCCACTTTTTATATGCATTAAGTGTGTTTTAAAATTTGGATTTTAGATAGATACAATTTGCATATTTAATAATTGGGTTATAACTAGGCTCACAGTACATTTGGGATTAGCCAGGACGGTTCTTTTTCTAGTGCTGTCTGGGGTAATGTCTAGGGTTGCAAAAATGTTTTGGTTTAAGAATTTTATGACTGGCAATGATTTTTTTAGTTTTAGATCTATATGTTCGACATAATGTTTTTAAACATTCTCTTAGAGCCGGGCCTCTCTCGGCCGACCTTGGAGCAAATGCTGACATTGATGGGGAGGCACAGCTACCATTTCCACCACAATTTTTCACTTATTGTTAGTCATTTGGCTACACAACAAAGGGCAGTGTGTTTATGTTGTTTTTGTATGCAAAGTAACTTGTCTGCATGTTTTTGGACCATTTTATCTCCATTTCTTTTGTGTCTCATTGTTTAGCAATGGGCAAAAGATGGTGTGTGTTTGTTGTTAATTTGCAACAGGAATACAAATTTTTGAGATTGTGTAATGACAATAACAATGAAAAAGTTTATTGCACACTTTGTACTGGAAAATATTCTGTTGAATGTAAAGGACAGGGTGACACTAAAGACCATGTGAAAACAGCTAAACATAGGAGTGCTATTACTGCTACTATGTCACCAAACATAAGATATTTATTTAAAGCCAAAAAAGGGAACTGTAATCTGGAACATGCTACTGAAGAGGCATCATTTTCATAGCACACTGACAGACAAACTCAATTTCAGCAGAACCTCAAGAGGAAGTGAGGTAAAGTGTGTTCAGATTTTTTCAAAGATACTTCTGTCTGGAGTATGGAATTCAAGCTAAATTTTTAAATTTTGATTGAGACTCAGGTGAAACTACTCAAATCTTGACTTGGTGTCTTTTGGAGTATGAAATAAAAGAAGAAAAAAAATTGGTTACTAACACTAACAGTAATTTTGATGGTGTGAACAGAAAGGGGCATGAAAATGTGTTCAGAAAAGTGCAGAGTGATTTAGATAGACCTATTTTAGAAACTGACTGTTCAGTCCACATTGTACGCAAACCATTTCTCAAAAGTCATGTCTAGTGAAAAATGTAGCTGAGTAAATAAAATTTAATCTTTCAGTAAACTGTTAATACTTTGAAGTAATTTCAAACATGGGTTGGACCAAAAAAATATGGTAATATATCTTGGGATGGACCCAGAAAATATGATAAACATAGTTATAACCCAACACAATAGTTCCAGCATGATTCAAAATTCATTGTGTATAATCCTATTTCTAAGTTTTCTAATAGGTATAAATTATCAAAAGATAGTAACATATAATTATGTAACTTTTGAAGCTAGATGTTTCATCATATTATATATCAATTTGTATTTTGTAATAATTTGGGTGGCTTTTCAGTTTATTACACATGATGTAGTCATCAAAGAAATAAATAAATTATAAGCCACAGTTAAATTGTCTCCGAAAATGTTTTTATATGTTTATTCATATTCCCAAACAGTTTATAATTGCAGTTCATCAGAAACATTTTGTTCCTTTATAAACTAACAAGAGTATAAGTTGATCATTATGAGTGTATAAGTCTAGATGTTTATATCTTTGTGTAAGAATGTTATATAATGTATATTCCAACAACTGAACTTCAAAACTTACGGTGAACACAGCAAAAAAGTCTTCAAGTATCCAACAAATGACCTGTTTCAATATTGTAGTATCCAATGTATGGTCTTGATTCATGGTTGGAAACGTGTGTGTGTGTGTGTGTGTGTGTGTGTGTGTGTGTGTGATGGAGAGGGAGGGGGCGAGAGAGGGAGAGAGAGAGAGAGAGAGAGAGAGAGAGAGAGAGAAGTGATAAATTATATTGGTGATTCTTCATTAAAAATTTCATGTTCTGGTCCCTTCGTATTACAGTAAGAATAAACACAGCTTGCCATGACTAGTTTGCAATCTTTGTGGGAAAAACAGCTATTACAAAATATGAATTTAAGCATGATTTGTTCACCATCCATTCATTGCACACAGTTGTACATAACATTCCCCTGCTTTGGTGTTGGTTATTTAGGACACCTGATATCTCACTTTTTTTTTTTGAACAAGTGGTAATTTTGGAGGATTGTGAAAATAGATTGTGTAGATGACATGTTTTACTTATAGGTTTTTAACATTAATTTTGTTGGCATCAATCGTATCCAGCACACCATCTTGGTTCTATAAATTTCTCTCTGTCAGAGGTCTGAAACATCTCTCTAAGTCTCATGTTATGTGATGATGGTGATGGTGATGATGATGTCAATGTGAGTATTATGTGGAGGATAATTGCCTTCCTAAGTTCAAATGGTTCAAAAGGCTCTGAGCACTATGGGACTCAACTGCTGTGGTTATCAGTCCCCTAGAACTTAGAACTACTTAAACCTAACTAACCTAAGGACATCACACACATCCATTCCCGAGGCAGGATTCGAACCTGCGACCGTAGCAGTCGCACGGTTCCGGACTGCGCGCCTAGAACCGCGAGACCACCGCGGCCGGCCCTTCCTAAGTATACAACTGCATTAAATTCATATTTAAGTATGAGTCTTTGTTGTAATAATATGATAGTTAATTTTTAGTTCAAATTCATGTGAGTTGGTGAGCTTCACAATGAAAGATCAGGAAGAACATTTATGTAGTTGAAAATCTCTAGTTACTATGGCATGTAAGTGTGCCGTAAACAGTGGAGTCTATAAACCTCTATTTGATAGTTTTAAGCTGTACTAATGGTTTCTTTGTATCTGTAATCAGTAACAGTAGATATAAGAATGAGTGTTGTGGGCCTTGATTGATTGATTGATTTATTGAGCACCCGTTTTATCATGTACAATGATATGGGATTTGTCATATGTTACATACAGAAAAAATATGAATAACAACATATTATGTAAAAAAATCAGTGAACAATCTGAATTAAATGTATGGTCTGTGTATAATGGACAGCAACAAGAAACAATGCTTATAACACTCTATATTGACAAATTAATTAATTTTTGTGTGTACATAAAAGAGTCTACCCCACGACACAAGTTTGTATATGAGTAACTTATAAGATAGGTGAAGGCACGCTATCTTTCTGAAGAATTCATGTATTCACTAACACTGTAAAAACTATTACTAATTAACATTCTTTTGAGTTCACTTTTAAAACTGCTTAGCTTCTGAATCCTTTTAATTTTTACGGGAAGAGCACTTGTTGTACCGGGCTTTCTTATGCACTTCTCTGTGAAATTCATTACTCTGTCTTGTTGAATAGTCATGGAACTCACTGTTTAAATAAGAAAACTGGGGGTGAGACTTCAGAAAGCATATACTTTCATAGACGTAAATGGATGGAAGAGTCATGATTTTATATTCCTTGAAAAATTGCCTACATGGATCTCTAGGTGCAGCTCCATTTATGATTCTTATCGCTCGTTTTTGAATAATAAACAAGTGTTGTGGGCCTTAAATGGGTAAGTAAAACTGTAAACTGGTGTAGACATAAAGGCAGTACATTTGCTGAGTGATGCATGCTTTTACTCCTGGTATGCATTACTATCGAGCAGTTTCATTGAGATGGAAATGAACTCGCAAGTTCTCCAACTTTTACCTCTATCTTTCTTAATCTATTTTGCATTATTTTCTCAGAATCACTGCTATGGATGAACTTGTGATATGAAGTTAAAAACAAAATGTGATTTGGGTTTTGTGCTTAAATTTTCAAATAGTCACTTATGCTTTTAAGAGGAATTAATAATTATGTTCTCAGTAGCAAGCACCACTTCTGATAAAGATTCCCTAGAAGCTTTTCATGACAAATTCCATGTTACTGAAACAGTTATTGTTGCTAATAGTTCTTATTTCAATGTGTCTGGGGTAGCTGATAAATGCTGTCACATGGGCTGTTGACTAGTTGTACTCACAGGCACTTGGGGTGATGACTCGGTTCTGTAGTAGCATGTATCTCAGAATCAGCTGTATTGTAGAGATGCCAGCTAGTTGAAAGCAACTTGGGACTGCGTGCTGTTGGGCAAGGTTGCCACAAATTTCACCGGACAGAGTGCCATCTTGTGTTTGATGCCACAAGTAAGCGTGTGATGCTCTCACCACCTGGTGGCTGTTTCCTGACGAGAGTTTCCTGCCAGAGGAAGCACTCAGTTAAACTGTTTATTATGTTGTCTAGGCTAATAGTGTATTTAATTCATGTCTTAACTGTAGAAAAACAGATGGTGAGGTGATCAGGAACAATAATGTAACTACTGACATGGCAAGTAACCTGAGAAAAAGTAAATAATGAATAGGTAATTCCAGTGAGATATTTTTAATAGCTTTCTATATCACACTGTAATGCCAACTTCTGTGATTTAATGTGTGTCAGTTTACAAATTGCGCTGAAAATGCAGGCTATCAGTTTTAAGAACAGTCTGAACAGATAAGGCAGCACTCTGCAGGTCTGCATGGAGCATTTTGATGCCCCTCTGATACTCATTTCATATACTTATTTTTGGATCAATACTTGTGTGAACATTCCCATGATAAACTCTTTTAGGTAGCTCCCAGCCAGAAACTATGTGGACTGAGACTGGAGTGACCAAAAATAGCAGTTCTATCCCCACCACACACACTGTGCTGAAGCCATCAAATAAAATGAGTGATAGGTGCAGCATGAAAACATTTGTTAGACATGTCCATTTTCTGTAGTTCTTATATCATATGTTAAAAAAACACATAGCACTAATAGGGGCTCACAGGATATTCAACTCCCATGACACATTTTGTACAGTGCTTGTCAGTTTTTGTTTGCATGCAAAATATGCTCAGGTCTATAATTTTCGAGTGGAGTTCATAAACTGATAACTAGCAGATTAATAAATAAAAGATGAAACAAAGTCAATACTGGGCTGCACAAATGTGATTTCTTAGAAACACGTAGAAGAGACATACTTAATGTGTGAGTTGAATTGTTTGAAGTGATTATACAGCATTTTTTAAGTTTTAATAAGTGAGTATTTACTTATTATAATCTTTCTGGGCTCACTGTCAGAGCATGTTCTCATTCATCTGTGACAATTTGACGATGGAAATTACTGTTGTGTTTGATTGATTTGTGATCATTAGGTGATTTTTACTGCTCATGTCAAGTTTTGTTTTCTTCCTTGTTGAAGTCATAATTTTCTAACCGAATGCCTGAAAAATATAAGAGTATACTTTTACTGTTGTTGTGACAAAACACTAGTAACAAGGTGCCATGAAGTTAACTTCAGAATAGATTTTATTAGTGCCATATGTTGTGCCAAACAGATTATTTTGTTGTACATTGTTTCACCATGAAGGCATTTGTAATTATTGTTACATCATATTGCATAGTTTCAGGAAGGGCAAATCACAATTACTTTTCAGATTAACATATGATTGATGACAATAGAACACAATGAATTAAGGCACAATGCTTTAATGTATCTTCCCTTTCAGTTACTTTAGAAAACATAATACCAAAATATAAGAAAACAAAAAACAAACTTCTCTCTGTTAATGCAGTCATTCAGGGACTACATTGTTTAAGCTTCTCCTTCATTACAGCTTAAATTTTGCAGTTGGAATAAGTAACTTTCCTAGCTGAAATAACTAGTTTCTTTGTTGTTGTAAAACAGCTGTCATTTGAAACTGGATGCAAGGAGAAAGTGGTGTACACCCGTTTCACAGATAGTTCATTGTCATTTAATATGGATACTAATGGTGGGATTGAACGTTACCAACTGATAGCTTCATATTCTGTAAAATTTAGTTTTGTTGATCATTTCAAGTCACATGAAGGAAACTGCAAGAAAGTTAGTGAAGGTCTCATTTCTACTGTTATTATATTTAAAAAAATAGAGTGACTAAATGTAAAAACTTCAGCATTTCATGAATGATGATATTGTGTGAAAAGTGTTTGTGTTAAGGTGGAAGATGGAGTTATTTTATTAAAAAACTATTACTTAATTGATTGTGTATCACTATATGTAAAGCAGTCAGAGATTTAATTCTTGTCATAGCAATATATATTTTCATTTTTAAATGAAATTGTCAAAAACTATGACACATTTTTCTGTTCCTTTATTCCTGGAATCCACATACAGCTTACACAACAGAACTGTGAACCTCCATTTGATGGCTTTATCACTTTACAGTTTCCAATAATTGCTTGGCACTCTGTGCAATAAACATTGTGATCATGCACTGTCTTAGAAATGTGGTGTTTGTTTCTTTTGGAAGGATTGTGGTGATGCCATCATATTAATAAAACTTGTTACAATATAACTGTGTAAAGGTGGATAGATTCCATACCTAATATGTTACTGATTTTGATTTTATTGTTTTATATTTCCTTAATGAAATAATCATGGCATTTACCAAAAAGATAATTTCAAATCAGTTTCCTGTGTTTTTGGAGTGACTGAGTAGTGCATTGTTTTGAGGCAGTATTGGACAAGTGCAATCTTTGCTATTTTTTACATGCTTAAGTGAAGTGTTGTTTGCTGTCTGGCTTGTGTAACTATCAAATTTTACTTAACATTAGATCAGATATCACTTGCATATTTAAATATGAGTATTAAAAGTTTTTTCATGTACTTTGATATTATTTTACAAGATTTACATTGCATCAGTATTTGAAATACATACGTTTTACATTTGATGCCAACATGATCAAACCAAGTCATTGATACATTACATTAATATGGAGTTCATCTGATCTAAGAAAAATATTGCAAAATGACCAAAATCAGCAGCTTTTTGTTTTTTGAAGAACTTAAACTAATAATAAATGACTATACATTTATGATAGGGAAGCTATTATGCAGAGGATGGTTACAAAAAAGAAGGGCACAGAAGTAAGAATCAAGATTTGACAAATAGGAATGAAAAAAAGATTAATGCTGAACAGTGATGTTTTAATAGCCGTTGATAAAAGTGAAGAACAGAAGATATCTTTAAAATGGAAGTATTATTGGCTTGAAAAGATTAATTTGCTTACTGGCTCAAACTGTCATGGCTCAGCATGGTACAGGAGTGGAACAATGTGTAAGTAATGAACAGCAAAAGTGATTAAAATGCCAAAGTAGTAAATTAATATATCATAAGTGATGTAAAGAAAGGATACCGTATGACTCTGCCAGGCATTTAAGTGTGATTTGCAAAGGATGCATGTAGTTGAAATGTAGACCTATTGTAGGAAGGTTACAGATAATGAACAGAGGATGACACACCACTCTGCTAAGAGTAAAACAGATGATACAGTACGTTTTTACACTAAGGGGTACACTCTTGAGACAGTTGTTTTGTATTGGGGAAGAGCTAGAGTGAAATCTCCATGTGATCAGCATGGTTTAGGACTTCATTTAAGCTTCTAAATCACTTTTCTAAAATGTCAATTTGATTTCACTATTGCTATTATGATTTTAACAGTAAATTAAACACTTAACTGTCCTTACGTGTTGTGACATTTGTTTTTAGATAGTATTGTGGCTTCAGAACAGCATCAGCTGATGAGTGCCCACTGTTCTGTGCCAAATTACATTGCCATGAAACATGAAAACAGCATTTTAAATCTGTTGATTTTATCCCATAATAACTGTCAGTACAATCAGATAGACAACATAATGATATGGTTCAAATGGCGCTAAGCACTATGGGACTTAACATCTGAGGTCATCAGTCCCCTAGAACTTAGAACTCCTTAAACCTAACTAACTTAAGGCCATCACACACATCCATGCCCGAGGCAGGATTCAAACCTGTGACCGTAGCGGTCGCACAGTTCCAGACTGAAGCGCCTAGAACCGCTCAACCACTCTGGCCGGCATAATGAAATGTGTTCATACTTTATGCACTATGCATTGTCTGTGACTGTAGCCAAATAATTGTGGAGAAATCCAACACAAATCATAGTTTTTTCCTTGAGAATCAATATTTTGTTTATACATGATTAGCAAAAAATGTGACACTTATTTAATAGTTACTGCATCACATTCAGTGAATGACTAGCACCTAAGATCCTCTCACTGAATTTTAAAAGTATGACTTATAATATATTTGGTTGTTCCTTGTAGGCATATTTAAGTGTGATAATGCTCTGTTCCTAAAGGCAACACTTAACATACAGGGTGTTCATAATTAAAAGTTCCTGTTTCAGAATGCTCTTGATAGAGAACCATTGCTCAGAATGACATCAAATTTGGATGCAGCACATGGCTGTTCTTCAGTTTGCATCTAAGATGCCCAACATGACTGACTCCATGAAGTATCACACACTGCTGGTAAAGGTCTTTTACAAGAAGGCTGCCAGTGCACCAGTAGTCCTGCAGAAGTTCCACATAATCAAGGGCATGAAAAATGGTATTGGTCCAATGTCTGCTAAGGGTCTGGAGGAAATGATTATGAAATTCAAAAAGACAGGTTCTTTTGAAGTGCAGTGTGTCAGAGGAAGGAAAGCAGTTAATTCAATGTCTGTCGAAGGTGTGGCCACAGCCTCGCAAGACGGGTTAAGTGGAGATGAGCAAACATGCAATACATGGGGAATTGCCGGAACATTGGACATGCCTGTGAAGATAGTGGATAAAATCCTGCGAAACATTCTGCTTTGCTATCCATTCAAAATCACCCATGTTCAGAATTTACTTCCTGCTGACCCACCAGCAAGACAGATGTTTACTCTAGAATTTCTTGCTTGCATGGAAGTGGATAATGAATGGCCATGGAACATTCTCTGGACAGTCAAAGTCCATTTCCATCTTGTAGGAAATGTCAACATGCAGAATTGCAGAATATGGGCAATGGAAAATCCACATGCACATCAGCCAGTACCACTTTATTCTGTAAAGGTGACTCTGGTGTGGGTTGAGAACATCATTTATCATAGGGCAGTATTTTTCTCAAGGAGGTGAGTTATGTGGGTCCTGTTACCTGTGTCATCACTGGTAAATGCTATGAGAGTCTTTTGCACACCAACATAATCCCAGCCCTTCGATAGCTTGCAGACTGATGAGCCACAATTAGATGTAGGAGTAGACAGGACACAACGAAATTCCAAAAAGTGTTTGAAAAGTGAGAAGTCAGAAAAAGTTGTGAAGAAGAAGAAAGTTTTGTTGTTAGGTAGTTCATATGGTAGAGGTGTTGGCCAACTTGTTGCAGGATGAACTAGGGTCAGGTTACCAGGTCACAAGCTTTTTTAAACATAGTGCAAGTCTGGGTCAGGTGATACAGGATACAGGTTCACTTTGCAAAGACTTCACTAAGGAAGACACCATGGTAGTAGTGGGTGGGGTGGGCAACGGCATAGTTTGAACCCTAATTATTCAATTGATAGTGACCTGATAAAGATAGCTTCAGCAACAAGACATATTGGTGTTGGGCTTGTGTCTGTTCTGATGTGCCATGACCAGCCTCATTTACTGTTAGGAGAGTTAATTTAGAGGTGGAATAGCTGCTTGGATCAGGCATGGGGTCTCATATCGGTGTGGTTCCTGTTGACTCTATCAGCAGGTGGGACTATACTAAGCATAGCCTTCACCTCAACAGGAAAGGGAAGGGAAAACTGTCTGGGCTAATAGCAAATAACTTAAAGGGGGGGGGGGGGGGGGCACTGTCACAATTGGTAAAGTACCAGTAGTTACAAGTGACAGAACAGCACTTTTTTTAAGGTAGGGAGGACAGAAACAAAAGATGTTCAGAGACGGGCTGAAAATGCCATTCACATTGATAAAACAGGCAGCCAGGAAGCAAATTTTAATGTACACAATTTATGCAGACAGCCTCTGATTGAAACTAGAGGTACTCAAAAACTGACAGGAAAATTACATTCATCCAGTTGTAATTCAGCCAGTGCACAAAATCAGTTATCCTTATTGCATCGCCGACCAGTGTGGCCGAGCGGTTCTAGGTGCTTCATTCTGGGACCACGCGACCGCTACGGTCGCAGGTTCTAATCCTGCCTTGGGCATGGATGTGTGTGATGTCCTTAGGTTAGTTAGGTTTAAGTAGTTCCAAGTTCTAGGGGACTGATGACCTCAGATATTAAGTCCCATAGTGTTCAGAGCCATTTGAACCATTTAAACCTTATTGCATCAGAGTATCTGAGGACTGAGGGGTAACCTTAATGAGTTGCTTATTTGTGTTGAAGAATTAGAGTTGAGCAAACCAGTTGATATAGTCTGCCTTTGAACATTATGTGACCACTGGTATAGATATGTTAAATGTTACAGGATTCAAGTTAGCTTCTTACTTCTGTAGAGAAAATACAGAGAAAGAAGGAGTTGCCACATTTGTCATAAATTGTTTTGATTTCAAGAATAAATTTTGCTCAAAGCAGCGCTTTTAAGCTTGTGCAACAGAAGTATTATTTCATAGTAAGTCCTATATAATAATAGGTATATACAGATCACCTTCAGGAAATTCTAGCCTCTTCATTAAAAATCTGGAAGCTTGGTTGTCCCACAAGGAAATAGTGGTTGGTCCCACAAGTAAATAGTGGTTGCTGGTGATTTTAATGTGGATTTATTGTAAAGCTCTGTCAGTGAACAATTATTGCAGTCAGTAACAGTATCATTCAATTTTGTTCCTACTGTGAACTTTGCAACTAGGATATGTTAATGCTCTGAGACCACTACTGATAATTTTTTGTAGACAAATCTAAGGAAAAAAGTCATATTATAAAACAAATAGTGAATGGGCTGTTTGATCATGACATGCAGCATCTTGTGTTAAATGTTGAAATTTGTCAGGATGAAAAACCTATTAAATCTGAGTACAGGTGTTATAAACAAATCAAAAATTGAGAAATTCAGGAAATTGCTCAAAGATAGGAACTGGGGAGATGTTTACAACACTTCTGGCTCAAATGGAAAATACAAATTATTCATTAATAAAGTTACCTCCACTTCTGAAAATTGTTCTCCGCTGAAGGTAACTCATATCACAAAGAAGTAAAAAAATAAACCATGGATAACACAAGGAATAAAGATATCATGTGGGACAAAAAGGAGACTGTATCTACTATCCCGGAACAGCTCTTATGTTAGCATCAGACAACAAGAATATGATAAAATACTGAAGCAAATAATCCAGAAATCAAATCAGCTTATGAGAAAAAGATAATTACATCGGGAAACAAAATAGAAACTGTATGGGGGAGAGTGATGACAGAGACAGGTGGGGCCATACAGGAAGAGGAACAGATATGTCTAAAAATAAATGAGACTTTGTTAACAAGTGCATGTAGTGTTGCAAACCTCTTAAACAAGTAGTTCATTTCTGTTACTGACAGCTCAGGGTTGTCAGGTTCGATGAACAATGCAATGGAGTATCTGAGACCAGTCTTTAAAAATAACTTAAGTAAAATAAAAATTACCCTCATGTCTCCCAAAGAAGTAGCATCCATCAGAAAATCTCTCAAATCTAAGTATTCTAGTGGTTTTGATAATATATAAACGAAGTTAATCAAAGAGTGTTCATACGAGTTGAGTTCTGTCTTGTTATTTGTGTAATCAGTCTCTTATCAGCAGAACATTTGCAGACTGGCTAAAATATGCTGAAGTTAAGCCTCTTTACAAGAATGGAGATAAAGAGAGACCATCAAACTATTGACCAGTTTCACTTTTTGCAGTTTTCCCAAAATATTTTAGAAGATTGTGTTCAAGGGTCTCCTTAAAAATCTGACTGCAAATAATATATTGTACAAGTCACTGTTTGGATTTCTTAAGGGTTCTAATAAAGAGAAAGCTATTTACACCTACAGTGAGAATATACTTAATTCATTAGGTAGTAACATGGAGGTTACTGGCATTTTCTGTGACCTATCAAAAGCCTTTGACTGTGTGAACCACAGCATTCTCTTAAATAAATTAGAATATGATGGTGTCACTGCCAATGCTGCAAAATGGCTTGAGCCTTAGCTAACTATCAGGAAACAAAGGGTGTCATTGTAAAATACCTGTGCAGTAAGCAATCTGTCTTCATCTGATTGGGAATTAATTACAAGTGGTGTTCCTCAAGGTTCCATCTTGGGTCCATTGCTTTTTCTTGTGTACATTAATGATGTCTTGTCTGTTACATTGCCAGATGCTAAATCTGTTTTGTTTGCAGATGATACAAAGATTGCGATAAGTAGAAATTCAACTACAGATTTAGAAATAGTTGCTAATCAAATTTTCAGTGGCATTAATGAATGGTTTAAAGTTAATTCACTGTCATTAAACTTTGAAAAGACCCAGTATATGCAGTTCAGAACCTAAGAGGTTTCCTTCCAGCATGTGTATAACATATGAAGACATGCAGATCGAAGAGGTTGACAGTGTTAAATTATTGGGATCATAGCTCAATAATAAATTCAGCTGGGAAAGGCATATACCACAGAATTGCTTAAGTGCCAAACAAGTCTGTATTTGCAGTGAATTATGCCAGATGTAGGAGATAAAAATGTAAAAAAAAATTTGCACACTTTGTTTACTTTCATTCTGTTATATCATACAGGATTATATTCTGGGGAAACTCATCAAACCGAGCAAAAGATTTTAGCGTGCAAAAGTGTGTAATAAGAATCATTTGTGGAGTAGATTCAAGAACATCATGTAGAAACCTGTTCAGGGAACTTTGAATTCTAGCCACTGCTTTTCAGTATATTTATTCCTTAATGAAATTTGTTGCAAGAAATATATCTCTATTTCCAACCAATAGCTCAATTCATAGTATCAATACTAGGAATAAGAACAATGTACATAAAGATCTAAAATCACTTACCTTGGTCCAAATAGGGGTCCAATATTCAGGAACACACATTTTCAATAAATTGCCAGCAACCATTAAAAACTTGGTTTCAGATTACTCACGGTTTAAACAGAGTTTGAAAGACTTTTTGATAGGGAGCTCCTTCTACTCTCTAGAGAGACAAATATCTAAACAGAGACTATTAGACCAGCTTAAGTAAAAATGTCTGGATTTCAGTTTTGACAGTAATTGGTCACAAAAGTAAAGATTAGGTATTTTGTATGCAATAAATTTATTAATATTGCATAACAGTGTTTGATTCTGACAGCGTGTTAATTCTGTAAATATTAGTTGTTCAAGTATACTGTATTGTATACACCTATTTTGGCAATCTCCTGACAAATGAGCGGGGTAGTAAGTATTATAGTGAGATGTTTAATGTTTTTAACCTTATTATTTCTGACATGTTCCACACCCTCGAGAATCATCTCATTTTTTGGGTCTGTGGAATGAAAACTGGATCTAATCTAATCTAATCTAATCTGTGTGAGTAGGTCATTTCAATGCAAGATGGTGCTCCTCCACACATTGCACAACCAGTGAATCAGGTGCTGCAGAGGCATTTTGGAAACGCTCGAATTATCAGTCGCCATTTCCCTACAGCCTGGCTATCCAGATCACTTAAACTTAACCCATGTGACTTCTGTCTGTGGAGTTATCTGAAGGATGTTGTGTTCAGTGCTTCAGTTATGAATGTAGCTGGACTGAAGGCACATAATGCATTCTGAACGTGACCTCCAAGATACTTCAATCTGTTGTGGAACATGCTGTTTCTCAGTTTCAACTTGTGGCAGAAAACTGTGAGTGACATATTGAACATCAGTCTCACAACAATTAGAAACCTGTGTAATTTTGCTTTTTATGTAGTTGTTGGCCTCAGGACATTTAAAAACTAATTTTTGCCATCTGATGTGGTACGACCTTGCCATGGTGAATGGGCTTACTTAAATAACAGTACCACAACTGTTGACTACCGATCTTCTACAGTCATGCACATTAAACAGTATGGATGGTGTAATGTGCAACTCAAATCACAGCTGTCATATTGCTATTCATCTGTCATTTGCAGCTGATCTATTATGCATCAAGATGCTTGTAATGCCATCTGTTGGTGAAATATTCATTTTAATTCATTTTCTGTCCCAAGATATTTCCACCTGCATCAATAACATACTGTTTAAATCTGACATCATTCTGATCAATGGTTCTCTTTCTACAGCAGTTTGAAACTGAAACTTTAATTATGGAGACCATTCATATACAATGTATATATTGCAGATAGGAATTATTTTTGAGTTACATGTTCACAGGTTCATGCTTGTGCAATTTCTGACTGTTGGGGAGCTCAGTTTCATACTGAATGTAAATTAATCCCAGAAACATTGGAATACATTACTCTACACTACATTAATAATTGTTTCAGAGATTATGAATTTGACATTTCATAATAGTGTGGACTGTGTCAATGTAACATATGATTTTTTAATACTTTTCTTCATATCTAAAAATTCATCTGTTGAGTAGAAGGAGCAATCATTCAGAAATTCTTGTCATTTTTAAATGCTCGTTGACTATCTGACAGACTTTTAATGCTATTTACTAAATGACCAAAGCCTTTTGTAGCAGCATAATTCACCCACATTCTGTGCCAAAGTCACTTTAACCGTGAGCAGTGAAGACCATCCTTTCTTCTAGTGTTCTAACTATGCATTTTGCTATTATTTTTGAATTGGGATGGGTTATTAATAAAAAATTTCATAGTTGAATATATGTGTTGTGGAGGTACTGTGAATATCCCTAGTTGCTTGCATAAATCTCTGCAAGGTCATCTTGAGTGGGCTCTAGCTATTGTTCTGATTACATGATTTTTTGCAATGAAAACTTTTTTCTCTTGATGATGAATTACTCCCAAAATATAATGCCATATGAAAGCAGTCAATGAAAATAGGTATAGTAAGCTAATTTACAAAAGTTTTTATCACCATAACTTGTGATAACCCTAATAGCATCAGTAGGTGAACTCAAACATTTTAGCAGATCATCAATGTGTTTCTTCCTGTTCAATTTCTTATTAATGCATACACCCAGAAATTTTGAATATTCTGCATTAGCAACAGACCCCTGTTCAAAATACATATTTGTCAATGGTGTTATGTCATTTATTGTACAGGATTATACAGACTGTGTTTTCTCAAAACTTAATGGGAGTCTATTTGCAGAGAACCACTTAATTTCTGGAAGACCTTATTTACAATTTGCTCAGCTAACTGTGATTTGTTGGGTGTGATTAGTATACTTGTATCAGCAAAAAGAACTAGCTTTGCATCTTCATGAATATAGAGTGGCAACTCACAAGTCATTAATGTATGCGAAGAACAATAAGGGACCCACAACTGAATGCTATGGGACACTGTTCTTGATACATCCCAGTTAGAGGACTGCTGATTTCTGCAGACTATCTGTACTGTTAATTTAAACTTCTGCATTCTTCTACTATCTGAATTAAACCATGTAGACTGTCCCAATCATACCACAATATTTAAACTTGATGATTCACACAGTCAAATGCCTTTGAGAGATCACAAAAATTCGTAGAGGGTGATGTTCGGTTTTTCAGAGCATTTAATATTTGATTAGTGAAAGCATATATAGCATTTTCTGTTGAAAAGCGTTTCTGAAAACCAAATTGGCATTTTGTTAGCACTTCATTTTTACAAATATGTGAAAGTACTATTGAATACATTACTTTTTCAAGAATTTTGGATAAAACTGTCAGAATTGAGATTGGGCAGAAGTTGTTAGCATCAGACCTATCCCCCTTTTTATGCAATGGTTTAACAATAGCATGTTTCAGTCTATCCAGAAAAATGCCCTGTATCAGTAGACTACTGCAAATGTGGCTGAGAATCCTACTTATCCTTTGGGAACAAGATTTTAGTACTCTGTTGGACATGCCATCAATTCCATATGAGCTTTTGCTTTTGAGTGAATTTATTTTTCCTAATTTCAGTAGGAGAGGTGGGTTGAATTTCAATTTTATCCAGTTGCATAGGTACTGCCTCTTTCATAAAAAGCCTTGCATTTTCTAATGAACAGCTGGATCCTGTTTTCTCTACAACACTTAAAAAATGGTTATTAAAAATATTTTGTAATTCTGACTTTTTTATAGAAAGCTTTTCTTTGAGTTTGATAGAAATACCACCTTCCTGTGCTCTTGGTTGTCCTGTTTCCCTTTTAACAGTATTCCAAATTGTTTTAATTTTATTATCAGAGGAGCTAATCGCAGACATATGCACATGCTTCTGGACTTTTCAATAACTTTTCTTAATACAGTGCAGTTGTTTTCTTTCTAGGTATAATATACAGGGTGATTCAAAAAGAATACCACAACTTTAAAAATGTGTATTTAATGAAAGAAACATAATATAACCTTCTGTTATACATCATTACAAAGAGTATTTAAAAAGGTTTTTTTTTCACTCAAAAACAAGTTCAGAGATGTTCAATATGGCCCCTTCCAGACACTCGAGCAATATCAACCCGATACTCCAACTCGTTCCACACTCTCTGTAGCATATCAGGCGTAGCAGTTTGGATAGCTGCTGTTATTTCTCGTTTCAAATCATCAATGGTGGCTGGGAGAGGTGGCCGAAACACCATATCCTTAACATACCCCCATAAGAAAAAATCGCAGGGGGTAAGATCAGGGTTTATTGGAGGCCAGTGATGAAGTGCTCTGTCACGGGCTGCCTGGCGGCCGATCAATCGCCTCGGGTAGTTGACGTTCAGGTAGTTACGGACAGATAAGTGAGATGTGGTGGCGCTCCATCCTGCTGAAATATGAATTGTTGTGCTTCTTGTTCGAGCTGAGGGAACAGCCAATTCTCTAACATCTCCAGATACTGTAGTCCAGTTACAGTAGCACCTTCGAAGAAAAAGGGACCAAAAACTTTATTGGCTGAAATGGCACAGAAAACGTTCACCTTAGGTGAGTCACGTTCATACTGAGTTGTTTCCCGCGGATTCTCAGTGCCCCATATACAGACATTGTGACGGTTGACTTTCCCGTTAGTGTGGAAAGTTGCTTCATCACTAAACACAATCTTTGAAACGAAAGATTCATCTGTTTCCATATGAGCAAGGATAAAATCACAGAAATCGATTCTTTTAATCTTATCAGCTGCAGACAGTGCTTGAACCAATTTCAGATGATAAGGTTTCATAACTAACCTTTTTCGTAGGACTCTTCATACAGTTGATTGTGGAATTTGCAGCTCTCTGCTAGCTCTGCGAGTCAATTTTCCTGGGCTGCGAACAAATGCTTGCTGGATGCGTGCTACATTTTCATCACTCGTTCTCGGCCGTCCAGAACTTTTCCCTTTGCACAAACACCCATTCTCTGTAAACTGTTTATACCAACGTTTAATACACCACCTATCAGGAGGTTTAACACCATACTTCGTTCGAAATGCACGCTGAACAACTGTCGTTGATTAACTTCTGCCGTACTCAATAACACAAAAAGCTTTCTGTTGAGCGGTCGCCATCTTAGCATCAACTGACGCTGACGCCTAGTCAACAGCGCCTCAAGCGAACAAATGTACAACTAAATGAAACTTTATAGCTCCCTTAATTCGCCGACAGATAGTGCTTAGCTCTGCCTTTTGTTGTTGCAGAGTTTTAAATTCCTAAAGTTGTGGTATTCTTTTTGAATCACCCTGTACATTTTCCTTTTCTATTTACAAGATATTTTTACCCCTCAAGTAAGCCGTGGCTTTTTAGATGGCTTCTTACAATTATGTTTCACTGTTTTCTTAGGTAAACAGTTTTCAGATATACTCATAAAGGTATCATGAAACAGGTTAAATTTTAAACTAGCACCAGTCTCCCTGTTCATCTCATCCCAGTCTAACTCTTGTAAGCTTTCCCTAAAATTTACAGTTGTTAAATTGTTAATTGAACCAGTGACAGATACATATTGGGGGGTGCATGCATCCCCTGCCCCCCCCCCCCTTTTGTGGGGCAACCACATTGCCCTCCATGCTGACCACACTAGTCAGCGCATGCTATTCGTTTGTTTCTTTCATCACTCAACTTGCTGAATCGAGTTACTCAGTAGTTGTACTTTCCTATGTAGCATGCACATCTGCATCATATATGTTTCTGTCTGGCACATAGATAGCTAACACATACGAACAAGAAAAGTCAGGGCCATTCTAGTGATCTCAATACGTTATTCTGTCTGGTGTTTATTCGAGAAAAGTCACAAATATTCTACTGTTCTCTTGTACAGAGAACCTTCAATACATAGCACTATAAATATGGACTATTCACTGAATAGGAAGCTAGTTTACATTCAGTGGATTGTGAAGTATTAATAATAAACAGATTGACACACTCAAAGAATGTGCTGAGAAAGTTGGGCTACAAATCTCATTTGAAAAAACTGAATTCCTATGTTCAAAAGTAGAAATTGCAAGCTTAAAAACAAAATATGGCAAAATCAATAGAATCCCGTATTTTAAGTACCTCGGAGAATACATTGAACCAACAGGCCAAGAAATAGTATCACAGCAAAATCGTTTACAAAAAGTCAAAAAAGCATTCTGGTTAGTCCACAACCTCTACAACAAGAAATCCTTGTCAAGACAAACTAAAATTCGGCATTACAATACCGTCATAAAACCAACAGTCCTCTATGCAAGTGAAACACTAGTACTGAACAGAAAGCGAGAACTCGAAGACATCAAAAAAGAAGAGAGAAAAATCATTAGGAAAATTTTAGGAGCGAGACAGACTAAAGATGGCTACAGACTGCAAACAATCAAAACAACAGAAAAGTTTTCAAACATAGAAATTGATTTTAAGAAAAGGCGACTGAAATTCTTTGGTCATCTTAGCAGATTACCAGAAAACCGTTTGACCAGAAAGCTAATAAATTACGTAACCTCACTTAAAGCTTCAACACCTTGGATGATCGAAGTTAGAAAAGACCTCACCAACGCGGATATAACAGCAACCGATATTTCAGACAGAGATACTTTTAAGCACAAAGTAGAGAAGTGGAAAGTTTTACCAGAGCAACCAAAACAAAAACAGTACAGACCGAAGTGGTCAGAAGAGCGAAAGCAAGCCTTCTCAAAAAGAATGAAGATCTATTGGAGCAACAAGAAGAACCAGAAAAAAAGTTGATTGTCATTTGCTTAATGTCATTTGCTTAATGTCTTCCGTTATTGGGAGAATTCATAAATAATAATAATAATAATAATAATAATAATAATTAATAGTAATTTCTCAGAAAAAATATTGTTATGAGACTCATAACAATATTTTTACTAATAGTGTAACAATAGTTTTCTGTGCCTAACTCGTAATATAAGTTAAGTATGGGAAACTGTTGATGCGTATATCTCTGGTAATAGTGACTTTCGAAAAGATTCCTAAAAGCTCATTGTTACTAATCTATTGAATAAACTAGAAAGGAATGGCTTAGCTCCGTTGAACACTCACCCTGGCATTGATCATCCTATTGCGAATGTAATTAACCAATTTGCCAAGAAGAATAGGTGCATAGAATTCATAATTTAAGGAAGAGAACCACAATTGGAACTTTTTTATATCAAAAGATGGCATTATCTTATACATGTGTATAGTCAGTTTAAATAGAACTTTCTTAAACTTTGCATGTGGCTTGATTATTTTTTATTACAGTACAAGTAAAGGTAGCTCAAGATATCTTTAGCGCCCCCCTACTTTAGGTTTTTCTGTACCCAGCACTGAATTGAACACACTATTTTGGAGGGCTGTTTTGCATTACTGTTTGGAGTTATGTCATACACTGTAACTAGCTGTGCATCATGTTCAGAAATACCATTCTTAACAGGAAAATTGTTTATTTGACTAAATTTATCTTGGTCTATTAAAATATTATCTATCAATGTGGTGCTTTTGTGTACTACCCAAGTAGGAAAAACAATAACTGATGCCAAATTGAAAGCACCAAGTGATACTTCAGGGTCATTCTTTCTATCACACTCTTTCAGAAAATCTACATTGTAATCCCCACAAATGATAATTTGCTTCCTTCTGTCTGACCGATAGAAGAACAAAGAATCCAAGCTTTTCAGAAATTGCTTGAAATGTCTCTGTGGGGACCTATGCAGAGCTACAATTATGAAAGTTTCATTGTTTAGTTTAAGGTCATAAGCACATGCTCCTTCTATATGTTGCTCTACACAAATAGTTGAGTTACTAAATTTTTCATTCTGTGATAAATTTTAACATATATGCCAACTCCTCCTCTCTCAATAGTGTCTCTACTTGCATATGCTGAAAGCTTGCATCATCCTAAATTTATCTTTTCCACATCTGTGACTATATATTCTTTAGATAGGCATAGTACATCTATTCCACACTCAGTTACTAAATCTTCTAAACAAACAAGAAGCCTATCTACTTTTTTTTTTTATATTCTTCGTTCACTGCACTTTTATGAGAATCTTGTGATATTTTAACATCTCTAGCACCTGCCTGTTTGAGCTTCTCATTAAGCTTAATTTCATTGAATGTTGACTCATTGGACACTGATGTTAATCTAAAAAAGAGCTACCCATGAGTTTCAGTGCTCCCCCACTTAAAGCTTTTGCTATCATTCCAGCCAATTTACCCTTCTGTTTCCTACTGAGATGCAGTTCATGCCTTGTGAAGTCCAACCCACCAGTAGTGTCAACAGGAACCAAATCCATGTCTGACAAAGTAGCCAGCCGAAGCAGCTGATCTAACTCAGTATTGACCCTCCTGTCAGATGTGTTCAGTTGAGGCTGATAATACTGCATGAAAGCAGAAACCAAGCCAACATTAGTAGAGTTCATGCAGAAGCCATTTTTACCAGGTCCCACTCAATATTGTAGCCTTGATCCCTGTCAGTTCTGTTTCCTGCTCCACCCATTTTCACTACATGATTCTGCTTTGTAAAACCCTTGCACAACGATCCTACATCCTCTATCATTTGGCAAAAACATGCCTTGGACTTGAAAAAATCTATGATTTGGTATCTGTTATGTAATTTTTCCTGCAAGAGCTGGCCGACACCTCTTTCATGTCTACTATGGAACAACAGAACTTTCCTACTACTTACCACTTTTTTTGAAACAGTTGGCTTCCTGGTGAATTTCTATGAGTATTAACTACACCTACATCTACTTGAGCCTTTTCCTTAGTTAACTGAGGTAGCAAGGCAAATCTGTTATTTGTGCCAATGATGAAGCTGTCAGATACTGTTCTCTTTCTGTGTTCCCTGTCCCTTGCTATCACTCCTCAACTCTCTTGACCCTTCTCCCTTCTTAACCTCATCAGTTGCTCCCTAGCACTATCCAGTTCAGCGATAAAGGTTCTAATTGTCCCTCCATGTTAAGCTATTTTCCTATCCCTTGAACATACTTGGCAGTACCACGGACCCATTTACTCCCCAATTTCCGTGCCACTACATTCCCCCCAATGTAACCATCTATCTCAATAGCTGCATAGAACCCCAGAAATAATTTTCCTGGATATGATAGTCCTCCTGAATAGTAGTAGGGTAATTCTCAATACCTCAGTAGCATTTTAGAGTCACCCATTGCATCCTAGTTGGTGCCAAATGACAACTACCTCAAATATACCAGTCACTTTGGGTATTTTCAAGTGTGGCAGAATCAGGGTTTCGATGTTGTGGAGCAGTCAGTGTTTACAGACTTCTATCCCACAAGCAGTGTGTGTTTTTCTGCACCACTACAAGGCATAATTGTAGTACATTATGTATCTAAGGGAGCATGTATCTTATCTCAACTGCCTGGGCAATGATAATGGTATAAATCTCTGCCTCATGATAAAGTTGACAATTGTCAATTCTCTCAAATGCCCTCATCCTATTTAATCTAGTACAATTTGTGGATCAGGAACTTTACACCTTCCTCCACAATCCTCTCCATGTTGTTCAAATAATGGTGGTGAAAATTCCTTTAACCATCAGGATTTGAAGCTGTTATCTTCATATTGAGTGTCACGACATTAGTACATTAACAACCTTGCAGATGGAGATGGAAATGCATGGACTTTGTAGTTCTGTAATATTTCATGATATCCATGCAGTGTGAACATCTTCAGTAAGCAAAGTTCCTGTGGTTTTTGTTTGCAGTTGAGTGATATGAACACCCATTTAAGAAAGAGGGCATGAAGGAGGAGTGGAATCCAAATTCCTGTCTGGCCATTGGGATATTTCTTTTTTCCTAAACCACTGTGGGCAAAAGCTGGGATGATTCCTTTGAAGAGGACATAGTCAGCTATCTTCCATGTCCAGTCAGTGCTTATCAGCCATCATCAAAAAACTAAAGCTGTATTTTCCAACAGAGGCTGTTCAGTCTGCCAAAATATGTTTATTGTTGTGGAGAGAGAAACAAGTATATAAAAACAGTCTTGCTTCATGTGTTAGGTAGAAATTTGGGAGTACGACATTCTTCTGTGTTTTTCCACACACTTAATGTCAAGAAAATATGGTGATGTGCAGTGATATAAGATAGGAGGAAGAATTGGCAAGTAGTGTTATTGTCCATGTATAAAATTACTAAGTGATTCAATGACAAATGCCAGGCTATAAATGCGTTAAATATATTTTTCAGCATTCACTGATTACACTAAAGCCATACAACATGCTCAAAATGTGATTTGGTAGCATGGCATCTCAGCTTGTTAATAACACTATTAATCTAATGTAATGTCACTAACACAGTATGTAAATATTTACTGCACTCATGCACACAGGGACTCCAATTCTGAGCATTCTCAAACTCAATATTTAGCTTCATAGTTGCATTGCACGAGCTTTTCAGATTTTAGCTGTGTAGTTGTTCTCATCTGAAATGATGGGTTGAGGAATGCATGCAACCTTGTAAATTTTATTTTATTCAGATGATAGGCCCAGTAAAAATCCCATTTAATATTAAATAGGAAACACTTCCTAATGTTCTGCAAAATTATATTTATTTGGTCATGAACTGGCTTTTGGTTTTTTAGGCCATTTTCAGGTGACAGCTGAATTATGCAAACACAGATCAAATGACATGCAAACTACACAGACATAATTTATGCAGAAGATACAAAAGATACAAAAATGGTGAAATATATAATGTTTACATAGAGAGTATTACAGTTTTTGTCACACAGAACTATTTGCAGTAACTAAACAAGGAAACACACAATTTTTATGTGGAGATACATTTAACTGATATGTCCTGAGTGTTAAAGGCTGCAGGCAAATAGGTGATAATTTATAGGTGATGATTCCCCGGAAGTATGCCAGTACACTTTACTAACACAGTATACAGAAGTGAAGTTCCACATAATGTAGATTTAGATGGAGCACAACTAGAGGACCATCTTGATCTGGAAATGTGGCATAAACAAGTCTGTTGTGACGTGGGCCATGATGCTAAGCCTTTGTGATTGTAACCACACTGACCACTGAGGTGCCAAGTCCAGCAATGGCCAGCATTGGATGGGTGAAGGTTCCGATAGTGATGACTAGCCAATTGGTGTGGCACGACTGGTGTGAGCTCCGAATTATGGACTGTGAGGCCTGCATTAAGCCTGTGTGAGCTCCGAATTATGGACTGTGAGGCCTGCATTAAGCCCAGAGCTGAGGAAAGGACTACCTGCTGGAGGTTGAGCCACGACTTGAATATGCAGAAGGCGGAACAATATCCACAGGTTCGTAGTGGGCACGTGACCCATGGATGCAAAATAGCCCTTTGATGCAGCGCCGTTCTTGCTGATGCACATGCTGCATGTGAATGATAATGGCACCCCTGGTGGTGCCTATCAGCAATCAGCTTGTCAGCAGATTGTTTACCAGCAGTACAGTGGCCATACCCTGTGGTGCACTTGTGGAGCTTGTAAACAGTCTCCAGAAGGAGAGGTGCCTGCAGTTCTGAAGCAGGCTACCCACTGGCAGGGGGATGCTGATGTAGCTGTCAATGGTTTGGTATAATATGTCTTACTCCTTAAGAGAAAAAAAAAAAAGATGGTGAAGCCATCTTGACACTGGTCACAGGTGCTGTGTCCCTGCCCACATGAGGGGAAAATGGTGGTGCCCACCCAATACCGAGTTGCATATTGTCGACAAGTGTCCACATGAAGGAGGTACCTGCCCTGGGCAATGGGGAGGTATCTGCGGACATGGGGGTTGGGAACCAGACCCTGGAATCCCAGGCATGATAATGTGAGGCAATGTTCAAAGAGATTGTGGATGACCAGGGTGTGGCAGGAAAGGCTACAGGCAAGAGGCCTGAAATGATGATAAAAATGCAATGTTGTGGTTGTGGTGATGAGGACATGAGGTGTCGCTCCACCCACTTGAGGAAGGCAGCCATGGCAACACCTTCTTGTCGAATTCACGAGGCAGTGAGAGGGTACAGGAGGATGGGTGGAGGGACAATGATCACAACAGGTAAGGGAACTGCACGCAGAGGGCAGAAATCAGGCATCGGTGGCAGTTGCATCGTGGGTGCTGAGGGTGTATAATGAGAAATGCTCATGCCTGGAGGGCAGAGATGTGGTTCCAGGTAGCAGGAGTGCTGTGGGCACTGAGGGTATGTGATGAAGAAGGCTGACACACAGAGTATGGGATTGGGGCCTGTGGCCGTGGGAGTGTCATAGGTGCTGAAAATACACAACAAGGCTCATGCCTGGAGGGTGGAGATGAGGGCCAGGTGGTGGGAGCACTGTGAGTGCTGGAAGGAAGGATGGCTGAAAGGCCCGAAACATGATGAATGACAGCAAAAACAGACAGTAAGTGTACATTGCACCTGGACAATGGGGACCATGGGCTGCAAAGCCACACATGAGGAGCGCAAGAGGAATGGGTGTGGGGCTTATGCATAAATTTACTTACTTATTTTTTTCCAACTGAAATGGAAGTTAAAGTGTTCATTAGGTAGGCATGGTAGGCAAAGAAACAGAAATATGCATTAATTAGGAATGAAAAAGAAAGTCAAGAAAGGAGTGCATGGAGTACACACTCGAAAAATTCATTTTAGAAAAGATATACAGAGTAGCATGTGAGTGGGAAGAGTGCTGGCTGGAGGCCCAAAAAATGTCTGAAAAGATCTTGCCTGATGCATGGCATGCTTACATAGGTGCATACAAAGGACCAGAGAGTGGGTCCAGATTGGAATGCATAAAGAAGTACCAGAAGTTAAACCACAGGAAGGAAATGCCACAAAGTAAGGCGTTTATAGGGAAATGAAAATGATTTACACAGCAGGAAACGAAAAGAAGAAGAGATTATGAAACACCAAGGGAATGGAGAAAAACAACATGTTGTTACAAGTTACCCAGTAGAAGAGGCCCAAAATGTTGCACCACCCTCAAGAGGAAGGCCAACCATGGTTGCAACTTCTTGATGAAGGCATGACTTGGTGGAGCAGCATTGGGATTAAGCCTGAGAAGGGCAACATCTGAGTGAGACATTGTGGAAGCTGGGTCCAGTTGCTGTGACACTAGTTAGTTACACTGAGGATGCTGATGGAATGCTTGTTGCCAGCTGATGCGTTGCACCACTCTTTTAAGGGAGGCCAGCTGTGGCTGCATTTTTGTAGTGAAGGCATGGAGCAGTGGGGCCTGCAGTCAGGGCAGGGCAGTGGTTGGGTGGCAGATAAGTTCTGGTGCTGTACAAAGGCCAGCCATGGCTGCATCTTCATAGTGAAAGTGCAACACATGGTGGCAGCATCAAATGTGGCTGGATGGAACACATGGGAATGATGCTGCTAACTAATGTTGTGTGCCACTCTGGAGAGGGAAGGTGATCATGGCTCTGTCTTCTTGGTGCGTTGGGCTCTTGGCCAGAGGAGAGCAGTAGCTGAGCTGCAGGTGAGGTCTGCTGTAGTAGCAACAGAGCTGTATTGTTGTTGCCAAAATATTTGTCCTGGGCTGTGCCGCCCTCACAAGGAAGACTTTCCATGACTCCATCTTTGTAGCAGAGGTGTGAAGTGGCAGGGCAGTGTTGTGCACAGCTTAAGAGAGGGCTGTAACTGGGCAGGACAAAAGTGACAGGTGACTCCTGGTGCTGCAGCATGTAGACTTTGTCCTGTCAACCGATATCCGGGCATTAGCACTCTCAGCAAGAGGGCCAGCCATGGCTGCAACATGCGAAGTAGCGTCAGGTGCAGCTGGAGGAGGACTGCTACCAGATGGCAAATGAGACTCAATGCCACAATGACGTAACTTGATCCTCATCACCAGGCAGTAGCATCTTTGGAAAGAGGGCTGCTCTTGGCTGCAATGTGTGGAGCAGCAGAAGCAGCATCGGTTGCAGCCGGAGGAGATAGGTTACTGTATGGCAAACGAGGCCACATGCTGTGATGACGTAACTTGATCCTTGTTGGCAACTGTTTTGTCCCATGTAGTAAAGGCTGCTTTCAAATAATTGGTGATTCATAAGTGATGATTTCCAGGTAGTATAGCAGTACACTTTATTAGCAAAGAACACAGAAATTAAGCTACACTTAATGCTAATTTAGAAAGAGCACAACTAAAGCATTGTCATGATCTGGTAATGTGGCTTAGGCAAAAATTTGTTGTGATCTGGATCATGACACAGTTCATAGTGGCGTGGTCATGATGGTAATCATGACGACAACTGAGGTGCTGAGTTTGAGGATGGCCAGCATTGGATGGGCGAAGCTCCAAAAGTGACGACTGGTGAATTGGTGTGGCACAATTGGTGTGAGCTCAAAATGATGGGCCGTGGGGCCTGCATGAAACCTGGAGCTGAGCAAAGGACTGCCTTCTGGAGGTTGAGTCATGACTTAAAAATGAAGCACATGGAGGAATACCTGTGAGTGTTTGGTGGGCACATGATCTGTGGATGTAAACATCTCTACTTGACTGCAGTACTGCTGTTGCTGATATGCATGTTGCACGTGGTGCCTGTTAGTGATCAGTATGTCAACGGACTGATAATCAGCAGTACAGTACCCATAATAGCCGAAGCACTTGGGATACTTGTTAACAGTCCCCAGAAGGAAAGACACCTGTGGTTCTGAAGCAGGCTACGCGCAGGCTGCATGAGTAGTGCTGGACATCGATGGTATAATCTTAACAACTGATGAAAAATAAAGTTGCATTTACCTTTCAGTATAGTGTTTGTAACTAAGGCTTAATATAACTGAGGGGAAAAATAAACTTAGTTTGGTCATTTAATATTCTGTGTCATATGTCTGTTGATTTCCAGTAGGGTCATCTTTCAACATTTGTTAACAGAATGTAAAAGCATTCTACATCATATGAGTGGTTTTCTGATAACAGATGAACGGCAAAGGCTGAATCTTTCTTAATCTGCAGCTTTTCTCATTTTCAGGAAACCTAATTGCCACAGCCTGAGAAGCCGAAAGGTAGTTCATGACCTAATAAATATAAACTTTGCAGAACATTAAGAATGGTTTACCATTTAATATTATTACATTTTTCTGCCCCCCCCCCCTCCGAAATTGTCAGTATAAAAGGCACTATCAAAATGTCATGTCCATTGAGAGTTGTAGCATGAATGAAGCAGAAGTATGAAAATATTTTCAAAATTATTGGCTGTAGTTATTTTCTATGTTGATATTTTACTTGCATTAATAAAGGCAAAGGCAAAATAATTTTAATAAAAATTACTTATGCTGGGACTATTGTAGAAATTCTGGCATAAGTAACTGTCATGAGATATCCATGTCAGTCACTGAAAGTAACATCATTGTATTATTTACAAATATTGTCATTCTGACATCACCAATGTAAGCTTTTCGGGTGCATATGATTGCAAATAAAGATGTAACATTAATCTGGTTTGTATCATTGAACAACCGTCAGCTGAAATCATGAAATAATGAATTCAGAAATCAAATATTAAGAAATAGATTAAGCAGATAAATTTGACATTCTTAAACCATAAAGACTTACATTATGCCTCACAGCTTTGTATTAACTGTTTCGTGGTTCATCTAACCACTCCACATGTATATATCCCATCAACTTTAAAGAAAAGAAAATATTGGAGCTTAAGGTCACAAAGTTTATCACAGATGCTGAATTCAGAAAAAAATGTGCTTGGCCCCAACACTTTCATTTGCTACATATTTCTCAGCAACTCTAAAAAGGAATACACTAAAAGAAATTCTTATAAGACTTACGTGGAACTGTGATCTTACTTTTCAATGTAAATTTTTTTGTTTGTCTAGATGCAAATTTATACAGTTGTATGACTGTTTTTGATTGTGCTAGCAATCATCTTCAGATCATAAAACTATCATTAATGTGTGTAACTTGTCACATCCATGTGGTGAATAATTGTTGGCACAATTGAAAACAGTTATATCATTGTATAAATTTTTGATCCAAACAAATAAAAAAATTTATACTGAAAGAATGTGCTTCAGTCTAGGAGCGAGTCATCAAAGCTGACTCGGTATGTTACATGTGTATGAATTCCTGTATTATTACAATTTTCAAGAAGTCAATAGTTTCTAAACCATCTCCAGAAACTAAAGAACACCATGGATTAGTAATCCTTTAAATCAAAACTAATGAGTGAAGTGGTGAGGTAGTAACCAGAGAACTCCAGCAACCTCTGTAGGGACAACTCCATCATACAAATTAATTTTTTTTTCTTCTTCAGTTTTTCGTTATTTTCATTAAAGCAGACATGGGGAAAACAATAAAATTTTCTAAGATATGTGCCTAATACTTATCTGGAACATAACTATGTCAGAATACATAAAAACAAGAGAAACATTTAGCACAGTAGTCTGTACATTAGACAGACATTCCAAACATGCTGATATACACACCACTGTGTTGGTGCACCTCTGCTGCTGCATAAGCAAAGGTGCAACAATGGTCACTCTGCTGACAGTCTGTGGTACTACAGATGACAGTGCACTATCTGCTTATCTTTCCGGAATGAATGTCAAAATCAATTTTGTGTTATGTTTTCAGTAACGTTACACTTATGTGAATGTTACACTGTGATACATTTTTGAACAGGTCTTGAGGAGAGGAAGTGCATTACTGAATAAATAATATAGGGTACTGTTTAAAAAGGATGTATTGCACTACTGTTCATATCTCTGTAATGAACCAAGTCACAAGACACAAGAAAGGCAGTTGTGCTGGGTGCTGGTGAATGCCTCCCCCCCCCCCCCCCCCCCTCCACCAGTAGCAAAACAACTTTTAATAAAAAAAACTTCATCTGAACAGGCTTCGGAAAGCCCTATGTTGCTGACCAACTGCTGTGTCATCCTCAGATGACTGATATTGTGGAATGCCGATAAGGAGGGATGTAGGGTTAGCGCACCACTCTCACGGCATTTGTCAGTTTTCGTGACCTGGTGCCCTTACTACTCAGTCAAGTAGCTCCCCAGTTGGCATCACATGGCTGAAAGCACCCTGGTAGGTCAACAGCACATTTTGGCTCAGATGGTCACCCATCCGAGAACCGACCACATCTGACAGTGCTTAATTAGAGAACACAATTTTCTTGATTCATATTTTAATTTGCTTCTGGACAAAACGTTAATCCGTTGTACAAGATAAATGGGACACACTTTACGTAACTGACAACAGCTGGGCTGTCACTGACAGCAGTTTGACTTAAAGAGCAGAACCCTGATGAACATATGTCTGTTTCACAGTTTGGGTAACCCCCAAACTGCAGTAACTGCGCGAATATTAGATTTCACTGAAACACACGAGATAACTTAAGAAAATGATAAGAGAATGTTTCGCGAAATTTTTGGGTTGTTCATAAATAGATTTTGAAATAAACCACAGAAAATACTTGAAGAGAAATATGAGTAAGAGAGCTAGAACTGGCGGAGGTTGCTTAAGGCTTGTAAATAGTGATACAGAATACAAATAACATTACAAAAAATAAAAGAAAGTCCGTTAAAAAAGTTACAATTTAATGGGAAATCGACATCGAGACCAGCAGACACGGTAAAAAAAAGTAAAATTTAAATGAATCCAGACATGATAAAACGAATGGTCTAATGTATGTAATGTGAACATTTTGTGGAAAATACTACGATGACGATTTTGATAAACACAGCACAAGTTGTTCGGCAAGTGTAGCGCGGGCTGGACAGTCGCGCACGCGTCAGGGGGCAACTTTGCCGATGTGCTTTCCCGAAAGGCTTTATCAGCAGTAGGCCTGCGGAGGAATGTGAGAAGACACAATCGCTGCAGTTGTTGCGTCATTCCTGAGTGCGGACCTCACGTTGCTCACCGAATCAGCAGCCACAGTGCTTACGGGGCCAGAAAGTCAGCAGACACTGTCTGCTTCAACGGAATCCACAGTCCGGAGTTACTACGTTCAGCGTGTCAATGGTGCCCCGGAAGAGTGTGAAACAGATGAGCACTTCGAGTCAAAAAACCATTTTACAGAGCCGAATTTATACTAGGTGGCAGTCTTTCTTTTGTGGCGCAGGTCCTTGTGCAATCGCAAAAGACGTAGATTTTATTGTTTTGTAAGGACTATTTTGGTGGATAGCTGATATAAATTGAGTCAGCATTCACCTTCTCAAACGTCAGCTCATATTCTTTATGACTAACGGAATTTCGGCGGTTTGAAGTTAGTTCGACTTTGCGGAAAGCGGGTTTCTTACATACCTAATTTCATCCAAGCCAGGCTGCATAAAAATTTATACTTTCTCTTGCTATGCACGGATTCTTGAACTCTTGAAGCTGGGAAAAACAGTTTTCAGATACTCTTATTCGTTAACAAGATACCGTAAGAAACGCGCAAGATGTCTTAAGATCCACAGCGGCTGACAGATCCGCATCAACTCGTATTATCACAGTAGGGTCACACAGCCACTGTGAGCGTTTGAGTGCAGAATTAAAAAGTGAAATAAACGAGTTTTTTTAAAATATGAATGTATCTTTATAAAACAGCTTTGGGTGGTTCTAATTATACCACTGCCAATTAGAAACAACTCAAAAAATTGTAAACATTCGTATTACATCACCATGACGGCTGCAGTGAGACATCCAGAACTGCTGTTGCAGCTATACCCAATTTCTAGCGAATGACAACATAAAAGCAAAGTAGAGCCATCACTGTAATAATACTTTTTTATGCTTTTCCATATAATCTACGATTATGAACTGTTATAAAATACAAAGTAATCGTCATAAAAAGAAAGAGGATTGTAAAAGCAGGAGAACCAAAGAAAAATTATTTCATTTTCAATCTAATCAATTTATTGAATAATAAATTGAATGAAAAATTTTACAGAATTAAATAATAAACCTCCCGCTGCATTAATTAGAAAATTGCTCTAAAATGCTATTTTTGATGGTTAATTATCACAAAATTCCCCCTGGTAGGACCCCCACTGTAAGTTCAGCCGGTGAATCCATAGCTCCTACATAATACCCCGTTGTTTTATAACAGGCTGTGCTACATCAGTAATTGCAACTCCTATAAATAATGGCAGGACTATCAAAGTTAATTTTCAGCCAACACCTATATCGCTTTGTCAATCAGTAAATCAGCTGGACGAGGAGGGGGAAGGATATTAGCTGTGCCTATGCTGTAGAAACCATCCCAGAATTTACCTGAAATCATTTTAGAACAAGTAGTAAACAGTTATCTGAACCCTCTTCTTTCTAAGATGGCACCTTAACTTCTGAGCAACATCGTTCACAAAGAAATAGTGGAATATCACACAGTATCCTTCCTTTTGACAAACTGCCTATTGGCTTCTGTCTCGGGTTCTTCGGCCGACGTTCATCTAATGATTTTTCTGACGTTTCGCCAGCACGAGTGGCTGGCATTGTCAAAGCTTCACCCTCCATTGCCGGTGGTGAACTGGAGGCGAGCTAAAAAAAAAAATAGAGATGGGGCCCCTCCACGCCCGCACCAACGTGGTGACCAAACCAAAAGTTCTACTGTCACCTCCGTAAAACATGTTAGTTATCTAGTAAGTGGATCACAGGATGCTGGGCTGTGATGTTGTCCGTGCGTCTGGGTAAGGCTACGCATTAACACGGTCCATCAGGTGATAGATAGTGGACGAAACGCGAGTGAGGGTAGCGATTTGAAGAGCAGAGGGAAAAAAGTGCCATGGCTCGTGCCGTGGGAAAAAAACCTCTGCGACAGTGGGATGGGTAGTAAGAGCAGTAGTGGCTTACTAGCTGCGATAGCTCATGCAAGGTTGGATTTGTTAGTATGGGTATCATGCATCATTACCGTGACAAGCGATGGCGATGTATCCCAGTGGCTGCAGCTGTTACATTCCTGGAACATTCGAGATCGTTATACAGTAGTGGGAGATCGGCCATAGATCGTCTCACTGTGTGGGGGATGTGTGGAGCTTGTTTGCATGCGGTGTACGGTACGGCTTCCCTGTGTGGTGCCAGTTATTCGGCAGTGTATTTCAGCTGGATATCCAGTAATAGCGTCTGATTAACAGGGGCTCGCCTGTGCCGTTATGTTTGCGTATGCTTGGCCATAGATGTTATGCCCTTACAAGTATGTCTTTTGGTCTTTTATGTTTCCATCTATGGTTATGGTCGTAGTTCCCCAGATTCAGAATAAACGGGTTCTGCGAATGTCTGGAGTTTCTGTATAGTTTTGTGGTGAGTTTGTGGATTACCTCCGTGAGAGTCTCAAGTCGGTATTCCCGGTGAAGGTCCGCGATGCGTGTGTATCGTGGAGCATTGCTTATGATTTTGAGTACTTTGTTTTGTATGAGCTGCAGACGGCGCAGGCGTGTAGGCGCAGCGTATCCCCAGACAGGAGCTGCGTACGTCATCAGGGGTCGGATAAGTGTCATGTACATGGACCTCGACACCCTTCTGTTCAGTGTGCTACGCCTGTTGAGCATAGGATAGAGCTGTTTGAGCCTCGCGCTAGCTCGGTTGGTCATGTGTTGTATGTGGTCCCCCCAGAGTAATTTCCGGTCCAGCCAGACACCGAGGTATTTGACTTTCTCGCGGAAACGTATTGGACGTGCATGTAGGGTTATTGGTCTGCAGTAACGGTGTTTGCGCAGTTGCTTCGGTCTTCTAGTGAACAGAACGGCTTCGCACTTGTCGACGTTTACTCTAACACGCCATTTCTCCAACCAAGGCTCGGCCACTCTGAGTGCAGTCTGTAGGCGTGACGTAATGTTTGATGGTTTCCAATCTTGCGCAAGGATGGCTGTGTCATCCGCGTAGATTGCCATCATTGTGTTGTGTGTGGTTGGGAGATCGTTTATGTAGAGGTTAAACAGTAGGGGCCCTAGGATGCTTCCCTGGGGTACTCCCGCGTGTATACCGTGTCGTGTTGATTGTTTTCCCTGCACATCAGTGTTGAAACTCCTGTCTGTGAGGTATGAGTGTATTAGACGCAGCAGCCCGTCGGGGAATCCCGCGTCGCTGAGTTTGCGGATGAGGCCGTTGTGCCATAGACGGTCGAAAGCCTTTTCGATGTCCAGGAACACTGCCCCTGTAGCTTTGTTTATGTTGAAACCATGTGTTATATGTTCAACGACCCGTAGGAGTTGTTGTGTTGTGGAGTGGTGATTCCTGAAGCCGAATTGCTCCGGTCTCAGGATGTCATTTGTTATGCAGTGCCTAGTGATGCGTTTGAGAATCACCTTCTCAACAATCTTACTGAGCGAGCTCAGAAGGCTGATGGGTCGGTAATTTTGTGGGAGGCTGTGGTCTTTCCCCGGCTTCCTGAAC
Source organism: Schistocerca nitens (assembly GCF_023898315.1). Classification (NCBI taxonomy): domain Eukaryota; kingdom Metazoa; phylum Arthropoda; class Insecta; order Orthoptera; family Acrididae; genus Schistocerca; species Schistocerca nitens. Next base: position 575,946,275 of record NC_064616.1, on the reverse strand, counting down.
ATCAGGACCTTGGCCGTCTTCCAAAAGGCGGGGAAGTGTTGGTGTTTTAGTATGGCATTCGTTATGTGTGTTAGGTACTCAGTTGCTTTATCCGTGAACTCCTGGAGGACACGGTTTTGAATGCCATCATGACCAGGGGCTTTCCTAGCGGCGGAATGCATTATAGCCCAGGAGACTTCGGCTGTGCTAGCATGTCGAATGTCGTCGCGCGATGGTTGGGCTAGAATGCGTGTAACCTCTTGGTCAGAAGCAAGTGTGAACACTGGATCTGATGGTACCAGGTTCGGTGTGAATGACGCTGCGAGTGTTCGGGCCATTAGTTCTGCTTTCTCTTCCGCTGAGTATGCAGGTCCGTCGGGCCCTTGAAGCGTTGGGGTGTATATTTTCTCCCTGGTGAAGTGTCGGGCTAGTTGCCACACGCCAGGTCGTGTGGTGTCCAGCCCTTCGAGTTTTTGGTTCCACTGTTGTGTTCTATGTGTTTGTATTTTATCATGTATGATGCCCTGTAGTCTGTTAATGTGCCGTTTGAAGTACGGACGCCTGGTGCGCTGCCATTGTCTCCTGAGGCGATTCCTCATTGAGATTAGGCCCAGGATTTCCTGGGGCAGGGCCGCACTGCGTTGTTGTGAGGTGCGATCAGGTATGGTGCCTGCCATTGCGTCCTGGACGGCGTTAGTGAGGGTTTCTACTGCCTCGTCAATTTGTGCTGTTTCATTAATTTCGTGTATAGGTGGGATGTGGCTATCGAGCGTTTGCTTGAACCTTGTCCAATTCGCACGCCCGTAGTCCAACATCTTGCGTTGTTCCATGTGCTGCAGTGTTTCCTCAATGTATAGTATTACAAGTTGGTGGTTTGAGGGCAGATCGTTTTCAACGGCAACGTTGAGTGTCGTTGTAATGCCCTTGATGAGGGCCATGTCTATCACGTCTGGCCTGAGTCCCCTCTGATAGGGAATGTGCGTCGGTTCAGTCGGCGCTAGTATAATGTAGTTTCTGCCAAGTGAATGTTCGTACAGTTTTTTGCCGTTGGGATTTCGTATACGTGAATTCCATTCTGGGTGTTTTGCGTTCAGATCTCCAGCGACTATTACTCGCGGTGAGATGTTGAGTAATGTGCTGATATCACGTGTTGAAATGCCTACAGGGCTGTTGTATACCGATATCAGTGTGGTGTAGGCTCCGTTGAACTTGACTCTGACGGCCGTAGCCTCGATTTTTTCCAGTTCAGGGAGCTCTATGTTTGTGTGCTCAATGTCTTTGTGTATGACGATTGCAGTTCCACCTGCCACGGCGTCGCCCGGTCGGTCGGTACGATAGACACAGTAGCCAGGAAAGTTTAATTGTTTGTGCGGTTTAAGTTTAGTCTCGCTCAGTAGCGCGACAAGGATTCCCTTGCGCTCCATGAACGCGGCAAATTCTGCCCTTTTGTTGTGGATCGAGTCTGCATTCCAGAACAGGATCCGTGATAGTGTGTGCGGGTCTGCGTTATGGGCCAGGTGTGGTATATTATTCATGTAAGAGTGTGAAAGAGTGTTGTGATGGCAGTGTGTATGACAGCCCAGTATTGCCCGGGTTCGGCGCTCATGAGCTGGGTGATGAGTGTAGTGACGGCCATCAGCACCTTGGTAAGGATTTCAATGGTCGTGTGTCGGGGGAATAGTGTTTCCAATATTCCCCCAGGTGATGTGTTGGTGTTGGGTGTGGCAGCCTGAGGTGCTGTTGTGGGGTTAGCGGCCGCTTGTGCGGGTATTGGTGTGTTGTTTGGGGCGGCATTTGTGTTTTGTAACAGAGGTTGTGGCGCCTGCGTTACTTCTGTGGTGAGGGGGATGGTAGTGTGAGTTACAGTCTCGGTGTCTTGTTGACTGTTTTCCTGTGTGTTGCTGTTCTGTTGTTGCTGCGTGGCCTGTTGTGGTGATTTCGTGTTCCCCGCCCTGTGTTTGCGTGTACGTCTATTCCTCCTCTGGGCTTGGGGTTCGGGGGGTTCTTGTGTGGATGTGTTTTCCTGTATATGGTGCGTTTCTTCGCAGCTCGTGATTTCCGGGAGTGGGGTCGTGTTGTTTGGGGGCATAGGTGTTGGTACCGATGCTTGTTGGGTTTCAGGTGTTGTCTGTGGCTGTTGTGTGGCTGTTGCAGCGGTTGTTTCACGTGTGTGTGTAGGGCGCTGAGGTTCCGCAGCCTGTGCCGTTCCGCCAGGGCGTGCAACCGTGGCAAACGTTACGCCGTTCCTTACTGGGTTCGGCGCTGGCCTTGGGCGTGGTATGTCGTACAGTACCCTGCTTTTGTCTTGTTTTCGCTTCAGCGCCTGTTTGTATGAGTTGCACTGTCTGAAGTTGGCCGCATGGGGCCCACCGCAGTTGGCACAGCTGCGACGGTCGTTCGCTGCAGTACGGGAAGCCAGGATCCGTTTACCTTAAGGCTTTCCTCTTTCTTGTTGAAACTGTTCGCGTGTTTTTGGATGTCTACAGCTTCTCTGAACAAGCGCGTGTGATAGTGCTTCTCTACAGCCAGAACTTCCGTGTCGGCGAATTTTATTACGTGATCGGTCTCATTCAGTGCGTGCTCTGCCACGGCCGATTTCTCCACCTGCCCCAACCTGCAATGTCGCTTATGCTCTTTGATCCTGGTGTTAATGGATCGTCCAGTCATCCGACATAAACTTTTCCGCATGTGCAAGGTATACGGTATATTCCCGACATTGCAAGTGGGTCTCTTTTCTCCTTCGCCGATCTAAGACACTCTTTGATCTTCCTTGTCGGTTTGAAAATCGTGTTTACGCCGTGTTTGCGCAATATACGGCCGATTCTGTCCGTCACTCTGGGAATGTATGGCAGAAAGGCCGTACCCGACATTTCTTTTTCTGGTTCCTTACTTCGCCGAGTGTTTAGCTCTGTTACACTTCTAATGTAATTTGTGGAGTACCCATTGCTCCTCAGAACAGTTTCCAGGTGTTGCATTTCTCGTTTGAGGTGTTGCAACACCTGGAAACTGTTCTGAGGAGCAATGGGTACTCCACAAATTACATTAGAAGTGTAACAGAGCTAAACACTCGGCGAAGTAAGGAACCAGAAAAAGAAATGTCGGGTACGGCCTTTCTGCCATACATTCCCAGAGTGACGGACAGAATCGGCCGTATATTGCGCAAACACAGCGTAAAGACGATTTTCAAACCGATAAGGAAGATCAAAGAGTGTCTTAGATCGGCGAAGGAGAAAAGAGACCCACTTGCAATGTCGGGAATATACCGTATACCTTGCACATGCTGAAAAGTTTATGTCGGAATGACTGGACGATCCATTAACACCAGGATCAAAGAGCATAAGCGACATTGCAGGTTGGGGCAGGTGGAGAAATCGGCCGTGGCAGAGCACGCACTGAATGAGACCGACCACGTAATAAAATTCGCCGACACGGAAGTTCTGGCTGTAGAGAAGCACTATCACACGCGCTTGTTCAGAGAAGCTGTAGAAATCCAAAAACACGCGAACAGTTTCAACAAGAAAGAGGAAAGCCTTAAGGTAAACGGATCCTGGCTTCCCGTACTGCAGCGAACGACCGTCGCAGGTAGCAAGAGGAGAACCGCACCGGAAATGACCGCGGAGAAGCCCTCGGACGTTGGCGCGCCAGGTACATATAGTCTGCGGCCGCGAGCTCGCCTCCAGTTCACCACCGGCAATGGAGGGTGAAGCTTTGACAATGCCAGCCACTCGTGCTGGCGAAACGTCAGAAAAATCATTAGATGAACGTCGGCCGAAGAACCCGAGACAGAAGCCAATAGGCAGTTTGTCAACAAGTGGCCACGAAAGCCTTAACAATCCTTCCTTTTGCTTTCACCATTTAGTATGCGTTCAGAAAATTAGGAGTCTGAAGCTCCATGCACATATACCAAAGATTCTCCACAGCACAGCACGTATTGCAAAACCCTTCTCGAGGTAAGGACTGGCAACTGTGGAGTTCGCTCTCCATTGGTGGAGGCCGAAAGTTCCACTTGACGGGTCAGTTGCACTCAATCATCATTCAGGATCAAGACTATATATCGACAGAGGAATTTCCTAGACGTAGTATTTTGAGATAAGGAGCCAATAGTCAGATGTTCTATGGCGTTATATGAGGTCTGGAATGAGCAATGAGCGTTAGGCACGTGTTAGTAAACTGCATACAGTGTGACGCTAGCTCGACAACCAACAAAAAACACGTATATGACGTGTCCACGGTGCATATTTTGCTATGGGATTATACAGGGTGGTCAGAAAAAATACAGTAGACATGTTGGGCCATTTCCGAGTTATTTAGCATTGAAACTAATCAATCATGTGGCTGCGAGGGCAAATTCAAGCAGCCTGCCAGATACAAGTAATAGCTGTTGTTCTCGTAGCACAGATGATAGCGCACGAGCTGCGGTCCGGTCCTTACTACCACACCATGTCCAGTTTTTGAATTGCTCTCTTGTTCGTTTTTAGGAAACCAAACAAGAACACGTCTAACGACACTGTCTCTCGAAGTCGCTTGCATTTGCGCGCGTAGTAGTATGTTTGGCTAACTCCGATGGTAATTAATTCGGAAACGGCGCAACGTATCAATTTTTTTCTTGAAAATTGTTTCTCAGCACAACCTATCTTGCAACACCCTTACAAGCTCGTCAGATTGTTTTTGGCCACCCTGTATAAAATCGATCTTTTATGAAGTCCTAGCAGAAACCGTAGAGAAACTGACTTGTTGGGTCCTGGCTGCCCGTCTCACTGTGCAACACGCAACAGGGATATTTGAGGAGTGTGGCAAAAGTTTTTATGCTGCTGTAAATTGTACGTTTAGGTTGGCTGTTGTTACAGTTGCTAAGAGTTTAAGTTGTCGCCATAAGGTATAAGTTGTGCATGTGAATAAACGTTAAATATTTTTTATGACCATTAGTTCTTATCTCAAAGTACGGTACTCAGTTTAGGATCTTTTACAATCGGCATAATTTTGAACCCATCCGGAAGTGTTATGTGGAGTGGAAGGAACTGTCAAGCAGTTATTACTTGAGTTTGTGTTTTAAATTAATTGTAGTATCTGATAAATTCTTGTTCAAAAACTGAATGCTGCTATATTTACCATTAGAAAAATATATGCAATAAATTATAATACAACTCGAAAATTAGTCTACTTCGCTTATTTTCATAGCCTTATGACATACGGAATTGTATTCTGGGTTGTCTTCTTCCCATTCAGAAAGCGTATTTTTGGATCAAAAAGGTGCAGTTTGAGCAATATGTGGGGTAAGTTCGCGAACCTTGTCGAACCCTGTTCGGGCGTCTGGGAATTCTGGGATTGGCATCTCAATATCCACTGACGGAAAAAATAAGCAACACCAAACAATAATTAATATAGAGTAAAGAACATTCGGGAATACATTTGTCTAGTTAATATATTTCGGTGATTAACATTGCAAGATCACAGGTTAATGTAAGCGCGAGATCAGACATTGTAAATTTGAAATGCGGGCACATTAATAACGGGTGTAAGAGCCAGAATGTTGAATGCAAGTATCCAGAGTGCATGCATAGTGTTGTACATGTGCCGGATGTCAGTTTGTCGGATGGAGTTCCATGCCTGTTGCACTTTGTCTGTCAATACAGGGACGGTGAATGCTGTTTGTGGATGACGCTGCAGTTGTCATCAGATGATGTCCCACATGTGCTCGACTGGAGACAGATCTGGTGATCGAGCAGGCCAGTGCAACATGTTGACACTCTGTAGAACATGTTGAGTTATAACCGCGGTGTGTGGGCGCGCGTTATCCTGTTGGAAACCCCCCTGGAATGCTGTTTATTAATGGCAGCACATCAGGTCGAATCATCAGACTGACGTACAAATTTGCAGTTAGCGTGCATGGGATAATCTTGTGAGTGCTCCTGCTGTCATACGAAATTGTACCCCAGACCATAACTCCATGTGTAGGTCCAGCGTTGCAGCATGCAGACAGGTTGGTTGCACACACCCTAGTGTCCTCCTCCTAACCAACACACGGCCTTCACTGGCACCGAGACAGAACCATCTTTCATCAGAAAACACAGTAGACCTCCAACCTGCCCTACGATGAGTTCTCGCTTGGTTCAAATGGCTCTGAGCACTATGGGACTCAACTTCTCAGGTCATTAGTCCCCTAGAACTTAGAACTAGTTAAACCTAACTAACCTAAGGACATCACACACATCCATGCCCGAGGCAGGATTCGAACCTGCGACCGTAGCGGTCTCGCGGTTCCAGACTGCAGCGCCTAGAACCGCACGGCCACTTCGGCCGGCAGTTCTCGCTTGACACTGATGAAGTCGCAAATGGCGGTGGTTTGGGGTCAGTGGAATGTACACTGTCAGAGCGTCTGACTCGGGGCTGTCCTTGAAGTAACCGATTTCTAACAGTTCGTTGTGTCAGTGTGGTGCCAACTGCTGCTCCAGTTGCTGGTGAAAATGCAATACAACGCGCCGGAGTCATACGCTGGACACGACGCTCTTCCATCTCGATAGCGCCACGAGGCCGTCCAGAGCCCAACGTACATTCTCATGACCACCGCTGCCAGTTATCATGTACATTGGCAACATTTCTGTCATTCTTTCTGCAATATCGCAGAATAAAGTTCCAGCTTCTTGCAGCCCTGTTACACGACCTCGTTTAAGCACAGTGAGGTGTTGATAATTGTTTTTTTGTCACTTAAAGGCATTCTTGACTGATATCAACTCACCACGTCCAGTCTCACTACCGTTGTAGCGTGTGTTTAATGTAAATCTGATTTACACTCTCACAGTGACGCTACACTGTTATGCGAAATGAATAGGCATCATCCTTCAGAAGTAGAAACACACCTACCGACTTTCGTTAATGTCGCACAACTCAACATCTGCGTAGATACTCACCAAGCCACTGCACGGTGCGTGGCGGAGGGCACCCTCTACCGTTACTAGTTATTTTCTTTCCTGTTCCAGTCGCAAATAGAGCGAGGGAGAAACAACTGTCTATATGCCTCCGCATGAGCCCCTATTTCTCGAATTTGGTCTTCGTGGTCCTCATGCGCAATATATGTTGATGGCAGTAGACTCGTTCGTGAGTCAGCTTCAAATTCCGGTTCTTTAAATTTTCTCCATAGTGTTTCTTGAAAAGATCGTCGCCTTCCCTTCAGGGATTCCCATTAGAGTTACCGAAGCATCTTCTTAACACTTAAGCGTTGTTCGAACCTACCGGTAACAAACCTAGCAGCCCGCCTCTGAATTTCTTCGATGTCTTAATTCTATCCGACCTCATAAGGATCCCAAACATTCTAGCAGTACTCAAGAATAGGTCGCACCAGCGTCCTACATGCCATCTCCTTTAGGTGAACCTCTTTCCTAAATTCTCCGACCATTTACCTTCCCTAACGCAGTTCACACATGCTCGTCCCATTTCATATTGCAGCGTTCCGCCCACAAATTTAAACGACTTGACAGTGTCAGAAAGTGCACTAGTAATACTGTATCCGAGGATTACAGGTTTGTTCTTCATACTCAACCGCATTAACTAATGTTTTTCCACATTTAGAGCTAGCTGCCATTCATCACACCAACTAGAATTTTTTTCTAAGTCGTCTTGTATCTTCCTACAGTCACTCAACTTCGACATCTTACCGTACACCACAGCAAACAACCGCAGATTCTTGCCCACCTTGTCCTCCAAATTCCTATCACACTTCCCTTGGGCACTCCTGATGATCGCCTTGGCCCTGATGAACATTCGCTGTCGAGGACAACATACTGGATTCTATTACTTAAGATGTCTTCGGGCCACTCAGATATCTGTGAACTTATTCCATATGCCCGTAAATTCGTTAACAGCCTGGAATGGGGCACCGTGTCAAATGCTTTTCGGAAATCTAGAAATATGGAATCGGCCCGTTGTCCTCTATCCGTAGTTCGCAGTATAGCATGTGAGAAAAGGGCAAGCTGAGTTTCTCACGAGTGACGCTTTCTAAATCCGTGCTGATTCGTGGAAGGACATAAGCTTCTCAGCCTCAACAAAACTTATTGTATTCGAACTGAGACTACGTTCAAGGATTCTGCAGCAAACTGAAGTTAGGGATATTGATCTGTAATTTTACGGGTCCATTCTTTCACCATTTTTATACACAGGAGTCAGCTGCACTTTTTTCCAGTCGATTGGGACTCCGTGCCGATGTGGTGGCCGAGCGGTTCTAGGCGCTTCAGTCCGGAACCGCGCGACTGCTACGGTCGCAGGTTCGAATCCTGCCTCGGGCATGGATGTGTGTGATGTCCTTAGGTTAGTTAGGTTTAAGCAGTTCTAGGTTCTAGGGGACTGATGACCTCAGATGTTAAGTCCCATAGTGCTCAGAGAGTTAAGGGACCAATCCCATAGAGTACTTTTTGTAAAATCTTTATGGGATTCCATCCGTACCTGGTGATTTATTTGCTTTCAAGTCTTCCAGTTATTTCTCTACACCAGGGACGCTTATTATTATGTCGTTCATACGGAAGTCTGTTCGAGGGTCAAATGACGGTGTATTTGTACGATTCTCCTGCGCCAACGATTTCTTAAACGTGAAATTTAAACTTCGGCTTTTATTTTCCTATCTTCAACTGCCACACCAGACTGGTCAACAAGGAACTGAATGGAAGCCTTAGACCAGCTTAGTGATTTTACTTATGACCAGAATTTTCTCGGGTTCTCTGCCAGATCTTTTGCTAAGGTGTGACGAGATAGTCGTTGTGTGCTTCGCGCATAGATCCTATCATAGACGCACGAATCTATACTAACATTCGCTTGTGGTCATTTGTGCGATCTCTTTTGAACCGAGAGTGCAACACCCTCTGCTTCCCCATCTTACGAATTTCCGTATTAAACGATGGTGGGTCTTTTCCAGCCTTTATCCACTTACTAGGCACATAAAAAAACACAAAAAAATAAAAAAGTTGTTATATTAACTTAAGTATGTTGTTAAATTAACTTAATTATGTCATGTACTGGAAAATTTGACTTGTTCCACATCATTACGAAATATCGTATTCATGATACATGGAACTAGTATTAAACTAATCTAATCTAATCTAACTGTCCAGACCACGATTTATAATCTGCTTAAACTTTGCTCATAATGCCTCTACGTCCATCTTACTAGTACTAAGTGATGTCAATTCACTGTCTATGTGGGATGCTGAAACTGCTTATCTGCTCTATCCAGCAGAAATACTCCTAGCCTTCTTGACTGATTTAATAATTTTCGTAACCATAGTTGGTACAATGACATCATGAGCGCTAAACCCCGTTTCCTTATTAACATCGTCTATAAGGTCCGGCCTATTTGTAGCTACAAGATCTAAGCTGTTTCCATTACACGTGGGCTGCCGAGATAGATGCTCAAGACAGTTTTCAGAAAACGTGCTCAAAAGTATTTCATATGTTTGTCTGTCTGTACCCCCTGCAATGAATCCATAGGCATCCCAGTCTATACTCGGTAGGTTAAAGCAGTCTCCAACTAGTACTGCATGATCCTATTTGGTGTTGCGATTTTTTTCAGTCAGTGTTTATATTTTGATGTCGTTTATTGTTAATAATACGAGCTTGATCCTAAGGATTAGCAGTTTTCACTCAGTTAATATTAGACAGAAATCCAATCTGCATTTGGATCACACATCCTTGACTCTTGTGCAGGAAGATGTACGATGTTCTGCTGCCATTTTGAGTAAACTACCACAAGAATTAAAAAAAAAAAATGTTACCAGTAATCCTCGCAGTTTCAAGCCTAAACTGCAGAATTTTCTAATCGCCCACTCCTTGTATTCTGTTCCTAGGAAAATTTAAGCAAATTCCTGTATTACATTGTTGATTATGTAAATAGATACTCATCAGATTGTCGTCTGCATAGAATTCGTGTAAATTTTATTTTATTTATTGTTAACTTTTCTAATATTAATTGGAGAACTGCCCTTCAATTTGGCCCTACGGAACTAGACGTGAAAAATGAAATTAACAGAAAAGAGACCTTAAATGACTGTCTGCGAGAGACTCTAGAATGAACACCACGTGTTATCCTTATTACACGGTTATATACAAGAAACACTTTCTTCCTCAATGACGACTTTTCCCTGAATATGATGCCATAAGACATTAGTGAATTAAAATAGTAAAATTAAGTTAAATCTTTGACATTTTCGTGTCCTAAACCTGATATTATCCGCTACTCAAAATTTCCAGAGCTTAAACGTTTAAGATCTGTAACACGTGACTTCCAGTTTAGGTTCTTATGAATATAAACAACTAAGACCTTAGAGTAGTTTGTTTCACTTTTTCCCCGGACGTTATGCAGCTAAAATTTAACCTTTCTTGTAGTGCCGTATAAGAAAGGGAGCAAAGCTACAGTTAAAAGCCTTGGGGGCTGCGAAAGCGTTGGCTCAGATAGACAAATCTGGAGGAAGAAATCGACCCTGATCATTTAATGAAAACGTAACAGCACGTTTCTGAAATGATTTAGAGATACAATCGGAGATCTAAATATAAATGGCTGGACGGAGTTTTTATCCTCGCTCCAGAATAGCTCTTTTGAGGCTTTTGTACTTCGGAATTTCCTAATCATTTGCTTCTACATCTATATACATCTGTGTGATTATTCTGCTATTCACAAAAAAGTGCCTGGCAGAGGGTTCAATGAACCACCGTTAAGCTGTCTTTCTACCGTTCCATTCTCGAAAGGCGCGCGGGAAAAACGAGCAATTAAATTTTTCTGTGCGAGCCCTGATTTCTCTTATTTTATCATGATGATCATTTCTCCCTATGTAGGTGGGCGCCAACAGAATGTTTCCGCAATCGGAGGAGAAAACTGGAGATTGAAATTTCAAGAGAAGATCCCTTCGCAACGAAAAACGCCTCTGTTTTAATGATTGCCACTCCAATTCACGTATAATGCCTGTGGCACTATCTCCCCTATTTCGCGATAATACAAAACGAGCTGCCCTTTGAACTTTTTTGATGCCATCCGTCACGCCCACTTGATGCAGATCCCAGAATAGGACGGATAAGCGTGGTGTAAGCAGGCTCTTTAGTAGATCTGTTGCACCTTTTAAGTGTTCTGCCAATGAATCGCAGTCTTTGGTTTGCTCTACCCACAACACTATCTATGTGATCGTTCCAATTTAGGTTATTTGTAATTGTAATCCCTAAGTATTTAGTTGAATTTACTGCCATCAGGTTTGTGTGACTTATCACGTAATCGAAATTTAGCGGATTTCTTTTAGTACTCATGTGAATAACTTCACACTTTTCTTTAATCAGTGTCAATTGCCACTTTTCGTACCTTACAGATGTCGTGTCTAAATCATTTTGCAATTCGGTTTGCTCATCTGATGACTTTACAAGACGGTAAATGACAGCATCATCTGCAAACAATCTAAGAGGGCTACTCAGATTGTCTCCTATGTCGTTAATATAAATCAGGTACAATAGAGGTCCTATAACGCTTCCTTGGGGAACGCCGGATGTTATTTCCGTTTTACTCGATGACTTTTCGTCTACTACTGCGAACTGTGATATTTCTCGCAGGAAATCACGAACCCCATCGCACAACTGAGGCGATATTCCACAGGCACGTAGCTTGGTTAGAAGACGCTTGTGAGGAACGGTGTCGAAAGTCTTCTGGAAATCTAAAACTATGGAATCAATTTGACATTCCCTGTCGATAGCACTCATTACTTCAGGAGTGTAAAGAGCCAGTTGTGTTTCACAAGAACGATATTTTCTGGATCCGTGCTGACTGTCAATAAATCGTTTTCTTCGAGGTACTTCATAATGTTCGAACACAGTATATGTTCCAAAACCCTTCTGCAAATGGACATTAGTGATATGGGCCTGTAATTCAGCGGATTACTCCTATTTCCCTTTTTGGGTGTTAGTGTGACTTGAGCAACTTTCCAGTCTTAAGGTGTGGATCTTTCTGTAAGCGAGCGGTTGTATATAATTGCTAAATATGGATGTATTGTATCAGCATACTCTGAAAGGAACCCGACTGGTATACAATCTGGACCGGAGGCCTTGCCTTTATTAAGTGATTTAAGCTGCTTCGCTACTTCTATGTTTTTCATCTCGGCAGTTATTCTTGATTGGAATTCAGGAATATTTACTTCGTCTTCTTTGGTGAAGGAGCTTCAGAAAACCGTGTTTAATAACTCTGCCCTTGTGACACTGTCATCAGTGACTTCACCGTTGTTATCACGCAGTGAAGGTATTGACTGAGTCTTGCCACTGGTGTGCATTATGTATGACCAGAATCTCATTGCGTTTTCTGCCAGATTCCGAGACTAGAATTCCTTGTGCAATTTATTATAAGCATCTCGCATTGAAGCACGCGCTTTATTTCGAACTTCTGCAAAACTTTGCCAATCTTTGGGGATTTTGCGTTGTTTTAAATTTGGCATACTTTTTCGTTGCTTCTGCAACAGCAATCTGGCCCATTTTGTGTACAAAAAAAAAAAAAAAATGGCTCCGAGCACTATGGGACTTAACATCTATGGTCATCAGTCCCCTAGAACTTAGAACTACGTAAACCTAACTAACCTACGGACATCACACAACACCCAGTCATCACGAGGCAGAGAAAATCCCTGACCCCGCCGGGAATCGAACCCGGGAACCCGGGCGTGGGAAGCGAGAACGCTACCGTACGACCACGAGCTGCGGACTTTTGTGTACAATGGGGGATCAGTATCATCACTTATTAATTTATGTGGTATATATCTCTCAATTGCCGTCGATACTATCTCTCTGAAATCATTCCACGTCTTTTCTACGCTTACATGATCAGAACGGAAGGAGTGGAGACTGTCTCTTAAAAAGGCGTTAAGAGCATTTTTATCAGCCTTTTTAAATATATGTACTTTGCGTTTCTTTTTGATTGTTGAGGGTGTTACGGTATTCAGCCTAGCAGCAACTGCCTTGTGGTCGCTAATCCCTGTAACCGTCATGGTAGTCCCTATTTGTCCAGGCTTATTTGTTGCTAAGAGTTCAAGTATGCTTTTGCAACCATTTACGCTTCGAGTGGGCTCATGAACTAATTGTTGAAAATAATTATCTGAGAAAGCATTCAGTACAATTTCGGATTAAGTTCTATGCCTACCGCCGGCTTTAAACGTATAATTTTTCCATCATATCGACGGTAGAGAAGTCACCATGCTTTCAGCATTTTCAACTTAATCAAGAGTAACTGAGACTGCAGCATACCACATGGCCACAAATTACCTCTTCGTCCTACTGATCGGCTCTTTAACCTCTTAAGAGACACCCACACAATGTATCATGCCGCTGTCCAAGAGCGATTTCTGTGTTCTTCAATCGATATTTAGGTTTTTTGTGGTTTCCTAAATCACTTCACGCGAATGCCAGGACAGTTCTGTGGCTGGTTACCTACACACTCTTGTAAAATCCAACCCTGTCCTCTGACTCCGTGCATCTAGTTTTCAATGGCGCGTTAAGCACTAAATCTCCTTCTCTTTCCTCCCTTCTTCTAGTCGTCTCATTTTCTAAAACTGATATCCATCTGGTTAAGTGGACTATTTCAGGTGAAGCTCGTTGGTATTCGTCACTAAGCTTTTCCTCAATTGCAGCAGTGATGAACAGCGTGCAGGCTATTGAGATACTAAGTTGGAATATTTCTACTTGCTACCGTACCAGTACTAAAATAAAAGCAATTTTTTTCGTCGCCCTTTTGCATGCCCAGTCAGTCCAAACAGTTTCGAGACTGGATCAATAAAAATTACAGAAAAGTTAAGATGATGATTTTAATGCGTCAGGTGTTCTACATAGTCTCCCTTCATTTAAGTACAACGCGTAGAACATTTATACGACCATGGGAAACTGTCAGAAAAGTACTTATTTGGAGTATTATTCTACTCGCGCGTCACATTGGCTTTAATGTCGGTATGTCGTCAAAGCATCAACACTTCACGTGAATGTGTCGTTTTGTTGTAGGTTCGTGTTAGTGACGTCAAGTTTCGTCACCCGTGATGATTTTTTTTCCCAGAAAAAACAGTTCGTTTTTTGCATTTGAAATCGAGACGCGGCAAATATCTACGCCGTTGTTTTTGTTCGAATAAAGGTGTGGGGCAAACATTGCACAAACCTCTCTCTTCTCCAAAACATCCTGGAGGGTATCTCGGAGACTTGATTTGGAGACGTTGCTCCACTGCGATTTGCGACATGTTAACACATGATCGCCAGTTGTCGAATGCACACCTATTTTTTGCAGTTGTTAGTTCAAGTGCAAACCAAAGTTACTGCGCTGACGTCGCTTATTCGCCAGGAATGAAATCATTCTCGTAACTTTTCGGGCAGACTGTGTACATAATACATATATGAAATCTCTTAATTCTTTTCCAAGCTGTGTTTTTGCTAACCATATTATACAGTATATAATTTACATGCAGCAGAAAACTAGTCCATGTACAAACCATCTATTTAAAGAAATATTCAAAATTTAAGATCCACGCGAACTATGTGCAGATGAAAATTAGACCCTGCTAATAATACTTTGTTCATGCCTTATATGAAAGCTGTCATCTTCTTCGTTCAAAAAAACCCTTTTGTCTTTCCTGAAAACTGTGTGATTACTGAGTTATACCCATTCTAAATTATAATGTACTTAGAACGTCCGTGTTTTGAAATGTAGTCCCTTTCAGAATCCAATGTCACAATATTACAGCTTTGATGTTTGTGTTTCCAAAAATGTGTAATTTTACTAGACAAGAGGGTTGTTTTACGAAGTATTTCAAACGGAAAATTTGCTTTTCCAGAAATTTCTTGGGGAATCAAACTGTACTTGCAAAATTCAGCTACATAAAACAGAACCTAGTATTTATGCCATTTAAAAGAATACACTGCCCACAGTTAAAGAAATGTAAATATGTGTTAACTACCGTTTCTGTATTTTATGTTTGTATTGAAATGTAATAACTCTGTATTTTTAAATTTTGTGATAACTGTCCTACACGCGTCTTTTAAACAGGCGCTGTGCGCAAAGCCATTCAGTCTGCGCTGAGCTACGAGAGAACATAGTTGAATGTAATGACTACAATCATCGCTGCGCTTTCATTAAGTAATGTTTATGCAGTCAGCTTCAGTTACTTGTCAGTCACCCCACGTTAAGCCTTTATTATGGTACAGTCACTTGCGTAAATTTCCAGTTGAATAGACGCACAAAACATTAGGCCTATATCTCTGACCTCGACCTATTCCAGAATTTTGAAACATTTTTTATGCTCGTGTATTATGACATTTCTGGAGAACGAATATCTGCTCTGCAGGAATCAATATGGGATCCGACGATCGTGTGAAAACCAATTCGAATCTGTTCGTCCACGAGACCCATAAGACGACAAATACAGTTCCGCATTGCCACCTATTGAACAAAACAAGAACGTACGGAATATCAGAGCAGATGTGTGATTGGACTGAAGATTTCTAGCAAACAGAACACAGCAGGTTATTCTCAATGGAGAGAAGTCTTCAGACATAAAAGTAGCTTCGGGCGTACACCAACGGCGTATTATAGGTCCATTACTTTTCACAATATACGAAATTGACATAGTAGACAATGTCGGAAGTTCCTTGAGGCTTTTCGCGGATGATGCTGTTTTAGACAGAGAAGTTGCAATGCTAGAAAACTGTAGCGAAATACAGTAAGATCCGCAGAGGATCGACGCTTGGTGCAGGGAGTGGCAATTGACACTCATCGTAAAGAACTGTAACCTATTGTGTGTCCATAGACAGAAACATCCATTATTGTATCATCAGACAACTGCAGAGAAATCGGTGGAAGCAGTTGCTTCCATAAAATATCTAGAAGTATGCGTACGGAGCACAGGCCGCGGTAGCTGTGCTTGTTAAGGCGTCGCTTCCAGGACGATGAGGTACGCCGGCTCTCGAATTCTCTCGTACCTGATATAGTAGTTTCTGACAACATCAAAGCACATTAGGACGTGCTTTTACATTTCTACTTCATACGATCTACACATACGAGGGGCGTTCAATAAGTAATGCAACACTTTTTTTCTGGAAGTAGGTTGGTTTGATTCAGGATTTCAATGCACTATATTATTCCTCGTTCTTTTCGGCTACAAAACACTATGTCATAATCTCCGTTCAAAGCGACGGTCTTACGCCACCTTGCTGGCAGGGCCTGTATGCCTGATGGTACCAATCTGCTGGTCGATGTCGGAACCAACGTCTTGCTGCATCAGTAACCTCCCCATCATCCACATACTGTTTCCCGCGGAGTGCATCCTTCATTGCGCCAAACACATGCAAATCGGGAGGTGCGAGATCTTGCTATAGGGTGGATGAGGAAGAACAGCCCAATGAAGTTTTGTAAGGTCCCGTTGCCGGGTGCGCAGACTTGTGTGAGGTCTTGCGTTGTCATGGAGAAGAAGTTTGTTTGCATTTTGTGGTAACGAACACGCTGAAGTTGTTTCTTCAGTTCCCTGAGGGTAGCACAATACACTTCAGAACTCATCGGTGCATCACGAGACGGGACGTCAAACGAAATAACGCCTTCAGAGTCCTAGCAGACCGTCACTATGACTGTACCGGCTGAGGGTGCGGCTTTGAAGTTTTTCTTAGCAGGAACGGTGGTGTGGCGCCACTCTATGGATTGAAATTTTGTCTCCGGTTCGAAGTGATGAACCCATGTTTCATCGCGTGTGGCGATGTTCGACAAAAAATTGTCACTACCAGTCTCGGAGTGCTCTAGCAATTCTGCGCAGATGGTCCTTCGCCGCTATTTCTAGTTCTCTGTTATGTGGCGAGGAACCCAGCACACACACACCTTTGAGTATCCCAACTGGTGGACGAGTGTGACAGCACTACCAACAGAGATGTCCAGGTGAGCAGCGAGGTGTTTGACTGTGGTACGTCGATCCCCTCGAATGAGTGAGTCCGCTTGTTTCAACATCGCAGGAGTCACAGCTGTGGTTCAAAAATGGCTCTGAGCACTATGCGACTTAACTTCTGAGGTCATCAGTCGCCTAGAACTTAGAACTTATTAAACCTAACTAACCTAAGGACATCACTCACATCCATGCCCGAGGCAGGATTCGAACCTGCGATCGTAGCGGTCGCTCGGTTCCAGACTGTAGCGCCTAGAACCGCACGGCCACTCCGGCCGGAAGTCACAGCTGTGTTTGACCGACACGCGCGACATCTGATGTGTTTGCGCGACCTTGTAACTATGATGGCAGCGGCCTCGTTCAACGACTCATCGTGCTTTTGTTCACTGCCAGGTATCCCTGGACATTCTACAAGCGCGTATGAATATCTGCGATGCTCTGGTTTTCCACCGAAAGAAACTCAGTGACAGCTCTCTGCTTGGAGCGCACCTCCATTACAGACGTAATTTTGAAGGTAAGTTCTATATAGAACTATATAGACCTTGTTTTGCGGCCGGAGTGGCCGAGCGGTTCTAGGCGCTTCAGTCTTTAACCGCGCGACCGCAACGCTCGCAGGTTCGAATCCTGCCTCGGGCATCGATGTGTGTGATGTCCTTAGGTTAGTTAGGTTTAAGTAGTTCTAAGTTCTAGGGGACTGATGACCTCAGATGTCCAGTCCCATAGTGCTCAGAGCCAGTTAAACCATTTGAAGACCTTGTTTTGAAGGCTACGTGTAGTGCCACCACCTATCGGAACTTTATGAAACTATAAGGGTTGAAGTGGGAAAATTCCACGATGTCCCACAACAAATTACGCGTTTTTCAACCGTAATTGGCCGAGAAAGAAATGTGTTGCTTTACTAATTGGAAGGCCCTCGTAAATCTGCGTGTTTACACTTAAGTGCTTCGCACTGGGACCATAGAACCACTTTCAGACTATTTCTCGACTGTTCCACTGCCGAAATGCACGTGGAGAAAATGAACGCCAAAATATTTCCATGCGAGCTCTGATTTCTCTTATTTTATTACGACGATCATTTCTCCCTATGTAGGTGAACATCAACGAAACATTTTCGTATTTGGAGGAGAAGGTTGGGGGTTTTAATTTCGTGAAAAGACCTCACTGCATCGAACTGTTTTAATGACAGGCACCCCAACTCGCGTACCATATCCGTGACACACTCTCCCCTATTTCGCGATAATACAAGACGAGCTGCCCTTCTCTGAAATTTTTCACTACCTTCCGTGAGTGGTATCTGGTAAGGATATCATACAGCGCAGCAATACGCCGGAAGAGGATGGACAAGCGCAGTGTAGGCAGTCTCTTTAGAAAATCTGAAGTTCCCGCACTGACACTTACACAATACCTGTGGAAGCGCACGCTGAAGAACAACACAAATGCATACACTAGTTATGTGGAGTCAGAATAACCACCTGTGTGGACCGACTGCTGCACACGTGCTAGCATTTCAGCAGTGATGCCTCAGCAGGCTGCACGTCGTTGTATATCATTGTAGTTGGTATGTCCTTGTAGACAGCGCCTTTCGTCTGTCCCCACAGGGAAAAGTCTACAGGCGTCAAATCCGGGGAACGGTCCGACCGAGGTACAGGTCCTCTTTGCCCAATCCGCCTATTTGAAAACAATTCCTGAGGACATGATATAGAACTTCGTGCACTATGGGCTCGACAGCCATCACGTCCATAGGTTCCTCATAGTCTGCAGAGGAACGTCTTCTAGCGTCCTTGGAAGATGGTGAGTTAGGAGGCTGCGGTACTTGTGCGCGTTCGGTGTTCTGTCTATGAAAGTCAGACCTATGAGCTGATGACTATTCCACACACACGTTTACACCCCATGAACGCTGATGGTCCACCTGACGAACCAAAGGGGATTGTCAACAGATCTGTAGTGAATGTTTCGGCGGTTTACCTCACCACGATTAGCAAAAATGGCTTAATTACTCAACAATATACATGATACATCTGGAATGTCCTGTCTTAATGACTATGTGCAGAAGTTAATACGATTCTCATAAACGTTTCCATGCAGCTCTTAATGCCACTTTCTCGTGGAATTGCGCGGGAGCTAACGTATGGAACAAGTGCAACAGCAAGAACATTAATTTCCTCCTGTTCTGTCGTCACTTGTTTCCTTCTGTTACGTTGTCTAGATCTTACACTACCACTTTCAGGTAATTGCCTGAAGAGGTTGATAAATAATTGCCGAGATGGTTGACGTCCATTGGTATATCTTGCCGCAAACATCGCACAAGAACGAACTGCATTCTTCCTAGGCTCTCCATACACCATGAGCATGTCGACTTCTTCTGCATTGGTAAATCCCATCGTCCACTCACCACCTAGTACTTGGACTATCACACACTAACTGACTAGCAAGTCGCAGTGCATGCAAGGTACACACAAGCACACTATAAGCAAACATAGCAACATTATAACAACATTATATCTAGCAACTACGCAGGTTGATTGGCGCAAACGAGTTTCGGCGTGGAAATTTTTCAAAATAACGATATCTCGTAAACGACTCACTGTAGAACCGTGCAGCAAAAAACTCTGACATTCTAATTTATCCTACTTTTAGTTTGTTGATGTCAATAGGCATTGTTCCACTTCAAAAATGTGTATGTTTGCAAAAAAAAAAAAAATACGCTTCCTAAGTATTACTACAATCTGTTGATTGATTAACAATACGAGCCACTGACTATCGATCAGTTCTGTGAAAACCGCACATCCATAGCGCTTTCCATTTCTGCAAGCCGGCCGCTGTGGCCGAGCGGTTCTAGGCGCTTCAGTCCGGAATCGCGCTGCTGCTACGGTCGCAGGTTCGAATCCTGCCTCGGGCATGGATGTATGTGATGTCTTTAGGTTAGTTAGGTTTAAGTAGTTCTAAGTCTAGTTGACTGATGACCTCAGATGTTAAGTCCCATAGTTCTTAGAGCCATTAAACCATTTCTGCAATATTTGCGGTGCAAGTTTGAGGTGATTCACCCCGCATAAATTAGGACGAGCAGAGGGTCTATAATACTTCCTTTGGGAATGCCAGATATCACTTCCGTTTCACTCGATAACTTCTCGTCAATTGCTACAGTGGATCTTTACGAAAGAGTTCGACGTTGCAAGTAATACGTGTACGCCGTTGCACTGCAATCTCAGTCAGTGCAGTTGCTGATAGCGACATCGAGGAAAGAGTGTAAAAACCAGAGCCGGCCCATAATACCCCTGGGACCAGCCTAACTCAACATTCCCATCCTATGGACAGATTACCAAATTTTTAACAAACGAAAATAGTAATATTGTGTACAGTTGAAGATATAGGGGAAAAACAGTGTTTGGTAAAGACGTCATGAAGCAATTGTATGACGGAGCGCTTTAGTCGGAGGCTTTAATATGAAAGGATGATGGAGCAGATGAAGATGACGAAGAAGACAACATTCTGCCAGAAGAATCAGAGAACTCTTTTGAAGATCTACAGGAGAGGGAATTAAATGGTATTGATGACATTCCTAGAGAACTAATCAAGAATTCTGAAGACAACATGAGAATGATACTACTGAAACTCATTAAAACCGTCTATAAGGCTAGGCGCGCACAGGCGATTTTTCAGTCGGCGCGACTTGAATCGCTGTCGCTGAAGCACATTGTGGTGCACACACAGCGGCAGGAAAATCGCAGCTACTCTCAGTACCAGCATGGATTTCATCGAAACAGCTTGCTTGGTGGCGCTTATACTACGAAGAAGAGCGAGAAAACAGAGCAAATGTCGTTACTGGGTGCATCCGATTGTAAGTCAAAGACTAGTGAAAGGGCAGTTCTACAAATTACACGGAGAGTTACAAAATCACCCAAATAAATTCTTTCAATACTATCGAATGAGTAAGAATAGTTTTGATACACTGCTTCAGACAGTAGGACCGAATATAACAAAACAAGATACGACAAGGAGGAAGTGTATACCACCTGAGGAGCGCTTATCAGTGACTTTGAGGTGAGCACACATTATTTCATTCAACAGTTTTTATTGCCCTTTTACATTATTGATTAGATACATCAAGAGAATCATTTCATTCAACAAGTCTTGTTGCCATTTTACATTACTGATCAGATACATCAAGAAAATCAGTACTGCAAGTCGAAACTGGCGAACTTGTTTCATGAGAAAACTGCAAAACCATGTTGCTCATAGAGGTTTCTGTGGTCTTGTTGCGGTTGTCAGCTGAGGGGCACACGAACAAATTTTGTGGAGGTTCCGTTTCATTTAGAACATTTGAAGAATACGGTTGAACGAATGAAGATGCTGGAGAATAAGTTGCTTGAGTGGTGTTATAAGTCGCTTGAGTTGTGTTATAACACATGTTCGGATGCTGTGGAAAATTCGGTGAAAGCTGATAATATCTGGCATTCCTCATCATATTCAGTATTTCCATTTTCGCGTAATGTTTCTGTTCTTCGTTTAACTTCGCCAGCATGGGGACAAGCATTAATGCAAAATTCTTATCCTCGTTGACTTCTTCTTTTTGTCTGTCTTTTAATATATTTAATAGAGATTCCTCGTAGGACGTAACCTTCTTGGCTTCTCTTTTCGTAGCATGTCGTACTTTTGTGCTCTGTGCAGTATCGTTGTTGTTTTGTGAAGAAAAACTGGGGGGAGAACCTACTTCCTAGTTTCCAGTGCTACTGGGCATAATTTCGATGTTGCTGGTGGTCGGTCTGTCTTCCATTTGAGGGAGCAGAAATAACATTGCATCGAAGTATAGATACTTCTTCCGTTTTCTTGCAGCCTCGCCAGACGACGATTTTTTCTGTGATGCCAGTTCTCTCGCGAAGCAGTCCTTCAGATTTTTCCCCTTCCTTTGAATTTCTTTACCTGTCATAAATGAAATTATCACTGTATATAATTTATTGTAAGTAATTACCTTAATACTTCTATGAATAAATATCAATGCTGTTACTGAATATTATTTCTTCCAGATACCTTGCAACTGGAAATAGCTTTCGCTCATTACACTACGAATATCTACTGGGAGCCACTACAATCAGAGAAATTGTGAAGTATACATGCGAGCAGTTGTGGCAATGTCTACAGCCTATTCATATGGCAGAAAAATCTGAAGATGATTGGAAGATTATTGCCAAACAGTTTTTAGACAGAACTGACTTTCCAAATTGCACTGGGCGCTGTGGACGGGAAACATGTGAGACTGAAGAAGCCTGCTGACAGTGGCTCAGAGTTTTATAATTAGAAGAATTATTTTTCGACAATGCTTTTGGCCGTAGTGGACGCTGACTATTGTTTCACTGTGATAGACGTGGGCTCGTACGGAGCCAATGGGGATTCTAATGTGTTCAAGAAATCCAACTTCTATCAAAAACTGAAATCTAAGCAGTTAAACATTCCAAATCAGGAAGGAGAGCCTCAATCTTTTAATTTTGTAGGAGATGAAGCATTTGCACTGTCTAGACATATTCTGCGGCCGTACTCGAAGAAAAACCTGACAATGAAACAGCGTGTTTTTAATTATTGACATTGTCGTGCTCGTAGAATGGTGGAATGTACTTTGGGGATTTTGGCTAACAAATGGAGAATATTTCATCGACCTATGGATGTGGATGTTGGTTTTTCAGACATAATCATAAAAGCATGTTGTATTCTGCATAATTTCGTAAGACGAAATGACGGCGTACGAACTGAGGACGAGTCGTATGAATGCCTTCTGCAAGGCTGTGAGCCTGTATGAATAAGAGCTGATGCATGTGGTATGCAGATAAGGGATTATTTTGCAAACTACTTTGTTACTCCACAAGGATCAGTATCTTGGCAATATGAAAAAATTTAAATTGTTGTAACTGTGATGTCTACAAGAATGAATAAAATAAGTGAACCATGAAATACCTTTGCTAGTCTTTTCTGGTCCAGGCAGTTCAGTCCAGTTCCGAATTAGGCTGCAGCATACTTCTCCCCATAGTTTGGGTTTCTCTTTCAAATTGCGATCACTGTATTATTTTAATTTCCTGTTGTAGAGAGCTGGTCGTTTATCTACTTCTGCAATTAGTCTTTCTGAATCGACAACACAACTTACAATGTGAACCGTAGCGCAACTCCCGTTATCAGACATGCTGCTGGCGCACTGAACTCGTGTGTATGCAACACAGAGCAAGAGCGACTGACTGAGAAATCGCGTCGCTAGTGCGCGCGGGCCCATGCCAGTGCCTGTGAATGATTCCACACCTGCGACAATCGCGTCGCGCGTGAAATAGGGCGGGTTGCGTCTTTTAAATCGCCGTTGCCACTTTTTTGTCGCACGTGCGCGCGCTCCTATTCGAGCCACTGTGTTTCATTCTTGCGACAAACAAATCGCGCGACGGAAAATCGCCAGTGCGCGCCTAGCCTAACACAGCAGAGATACCAACCGACTACCAGAAGCGCATCGCGGTTCCTTTACGAAAGAGAGCAGCAGCTACAGTATGTGAACAGTACCAAACCTTAAGTTTGATATCACAAGCATAAATAATTGTCATAAGGGCAATTCTGAGAAGTGTTGAAAAGAATGTGGAGGATATGGTAAGTGGAGATCAATTTGGATTCAGGAGGGGATTAGGAGTAAGAAAGGCGATTCTGGCATTGAGGCTTCTTATCAACAAACAATTATAGAAAAATAAACCAACTTACACTGCCTTTGTAAACCTGGACAAGTCATTTGATAATGTTATATGGCAAGAGATGTTCAGAGTGCTGATGAAAACAGGTCGAAACCACAAAAACTTGTGGGCAATACTCAACTTCCATAAGATCAAAGTGACTGTGATTATGGATTTTCATAAGGAACAAGAAGTAAAAATTAGAAACAAGCTTGAGAAAAGGATGTTCTCTGCTTTCATCAGCACGACTGAGCTGAAGATAAAAAACTTATCGGCAGAAGATAGATATGCTGCGACATGTAGATGATATCACTGTGTTCACAGAGGCAGAAGAAAATCTAGAATGTCGTCAGTACAATGGAAAGAATTTTTTGTAACCAGCATAGTATGAGGATAAATACGATAAAGACTAAAGCCGGCCGAAGTGGCCGTGCGGTTAAAGGCGCTGCAGTCTGGAACCGCAAGACCGCTACGGTCGCAGGTTCGAATCCTGCCTTGGGCGTGGATGTTTGTGATGTCCTTAGGTTAGTTAGGTTTAACTAGTTCTAAGTTCTAGGGGACTAATGACCTCAGCAGTTGAGTCCCATAGCGCTCAGAGCCATTTGAACCATAAAGACTAAATTGGTTGTGTGCGGTACTGAAGAAGACTGTGAACCTCTAAAATGAGAATTGGGAGACAAGAGTTAGAAGTGATAGAAAAATTTACTTATTTGGGAAGGAGGAGCACAAAAGATGGTAGAAGCCGGAAAGATACTGTGAGCAAAATACGGCGGGCTAAAATTGCCTTTAATGTGAGAAAGCATTTACTCGCGAGCAGAAGCATCAATCTGGAAATAAGGGCACGGATCATGAAAGCATTTGTTTGGAATATGTCCCTATACGTGCGTGGGACTTGGACAAAAAGAAAACAGGACAGAAGACTACTAGAAATCCTGGAAATTTGGTGCTAGAAAAGGATGCTGAAGATCAACTGGAGAAGTAGAGTTACCAAAGAAGAACCGCTGAGAAGAAGTGAATAACCCAGGTCTGTCTGGATGCACATTCAAACAAGAAGAGAGAAATTCATAGGACAGATTTTAAGACATAATAACATCATTGGGACAATATTAGCAGGAGCTATTCAGGGAAGAAATCATCGAGGACGACCAATTACGTCATACATGCAGCAGAGTATGACTGATGTAGAGTGAGCTACTTATGTGGAAATGAAAAGGAAGGCAGACACAGGAGTAGGATGGCGTACTACTGCAAACCAACCTGAGGTCTGATCTCTATAAAAGAAGAAGATTCTTTGAGACACTACACAAATGGTTTTAGAATATTATCTAGGACTTTGGCTCACAGTCTGATGTTAAGAAACTATACCCTATAACTTCTTCTATCATTGATACAAGGGTTGCTCCAAAAGTAAGGCTCCCATATTTTTTACAAATAGAAAACATTGTTTATTGTTATTAATTTATACATCGTTGAAAAGCTTACACTTTTGTCTATTTTTCAACATAGTTTCCATTTTTTTTCGACACACTTATGAAGACAGTATTCCTAAGTCGAAGAAGTCACCTGCCAACCCATTCAAGAAGCGTGCGACCTCTGCTCGGACTTTATCGTCGCTCTTGAAGCGTTTGCCACGTAAGTGTTCCTTTAGCTTGGGGAAGAGGTGATAATCTCTGGGGACTAAGTTCAGGCTGTACTGGGGTGGCGCATAACAGACCACTCAAATTTCTTCAAAAGCTCCTGTGTTTGACGAGCGACGTGGGGTCGAGCGTTGTCGTGAAGAAGCACTACTCCCTCCTTCAGTCGTCCACTTCGGCGATTTTGGATTGCTCGCCAGTTTGGTCAATGTTTCACAATATCTGTCTGAGTTTATTGTTGTCCTACGTTGCATGAAATCGATGAGGAGTACCACTTTCCGGTCCCAAAACACAGTCGCCATAACCTTTCTTGCCGACTATGTATGCTTGAATTTCTTTGGTGGCGGTGAACCTGAGTGACACCACCGACGAGATTGTTGTTTTGTTTTGGGGGTATAATCAAACACCCACGTTTTATCTCCCGTGACGATAGAGTCTAGCAACTTCTCTTTGTTGCCTCCCCCCTCACGTTGTTGAAGAAACTTAAAAGCACAGTCAAGGTGTTGCTCCTTGTGTCCGTCAGTCAGCATCCGGGGGGCCCAGCGAGCGCACACCTTGCGATAACCCAACAATTGTGTTAAAGTTCTTTCAATTGTGCGGTGGAAAGCTTCAGCAATGCGTTCAACAAGTTCACGGATAGTGATCTTCTGATCTTTGAGCAGCTCACAGTTGATCTTCTGGACAATCGCATCCGAAACCAGCAGTCTTCCAGTTCGTTCTTCATCGTAAACTTCTCTGGGACCCTCAGCAAAAGCCCTGCACCATTTGCGCACACACTGGACGCACATGCACTCTTGACCATAAACTTCAGTCAGTTGCCAATGAATCTTCACGGGCGGTAACTTCCTTGCATGGAGAAACCAGATTACTGCTCGAACCTCGCATTTGGCGGGAGCGACGATCAACACTTCCATATCCTACGTGAGCGACAGAAGCGAGCGACAGCGCGCGACAGCTTCAGGCGACAAAACACAACCGCAGGTGTAGTTATGGAAGTGTCCTAAGTGAGCTGCCTGTCTCGCGCTGCAACTGAATTCAAACGTGTTTGAATCTTGTCGCTGCAGCATGCGTGACACAGAGCGACAGCCATGTGTCTTCTTGGCAAAGCAGTGGAGCGGACGCGACGGCAGCTATGAACTACTTAACATCCGATTTAAAGAAAACGATTCGATGAAAAAAAATTGATTCTTCCGCAACCTATAGCTTGATATCCTTAAATGATAAAGGTCAGAATTTATTTTCGTTATTCGTCATAGTTACTGTGCTGCACGAATTTGAGTACATGGCTGCACGAAATTTTTAAGAATTTGCAGAGGTTTAATCACTTTGTGTAGACTTTCCGCGTAGTTCATTTAAGGCCATACATTATTGCGTATAAAATGTAACCAATATATCTAAATTGTATTTAAAGTTGAGACTGCAATGATATCTCTTTTCATTCTTGAGATATTGGTTGTTATATCCGCGGACTTGTCGCTCGCGTCGCGTCCGAACCTTTCGTGCGCTTCGGGAATCAAGTGGTCGTAAAAATCGTCGTATATCATAAAAGGTTCAAGATATGGAAACGACAAGTTTTGGAAGTGACAGCACGCAGAAAGGACTATTTTATCATACGATTAACAGTCGATACGTTTTTGTAAACGCGTGAGCAGAGCGAAAACAAGACTCTATAACTTACACCATGAGGTTTTGTCCAAATTTTAAATAGGCAAACAAAGGGAGAGAAACAGGTAAACAGGGTATAAAAGTGACCAGCATGAGGTCTAGTTTGGCATGAAAATATTTAACTGCTTGAAAGTAATCAGGGTAATGAACGAAAACTTAATTAATAAGCTGAGGAAAAATTGAAATATTTCACGGAAAGCTGCTTTAAATGAAGTGTCAAAAATTTTATCTGTTCAAGACCTAGCTATTCTGCACATTAAAAGATACATTGGTGCCGTATTTAAATGTCAAAAAGGCTTCCTTCGAATCAAGTACATCAGGAAGGTAAACGAGGAGTCAGTAAGATCATGCTTTCTGAATGAAACTTGAAATTAAAAAATGGAAGAAATCACTCAAATATTTTATGAAATTATTTGTGTAAAAGAAATAAGTAGATCAGAGAAACGTTCTACGTTCCTTTGAATGATGCTCAAAATCATGAACAGAGAATGAGGTACACCAAACATTTCCCTAATATTTTTTATTTCATACTTTTAGACAAATCATTACACAAAACGTTTGTCTTTCTTTTCAAAAATCTTGTAAGCTTCACTTTTACAGACTATTTAGAGTAATTGAAACGCTTGGCCTTAACACTGACTGGTGATGAATTACGTTCGCAACATGAAATATCAGTAAAATTTCATGGTTCATAGTAATTTATTAGGAATTAAATATGTGTGATATAGAGGGATAGGTGTGAAGATCAAGTTCTTTAGCAAGACCTTAAAAATATACTTAGCGATGCAGTGTAAACAGTATACATAAAAATTAGTATACAGAATCGTAATTGAGTCAGTAAAAATATAAAATTTACAAGGAATCGAACATAGGTCCTCATCATCACACATCATTACAAACTGTATACGCTACCGCTACACAACAGCAGCTTATCGTCCAAGTTACTCATTGTTTATGTTTATGTTTATGTTTATATTTAGTGTAGTCAGTCATGTAATAGTCATTCCTCTGCATTTATTGGCTGTTAAAAGTTCTTGATCATGTAAAAAAAAACATTCGTATTTAATTTATTGATGAGATAGTCGAATGCTCCTCTGCTCATTCACGTGTATTCAAAGAATTTGTATGATGATCTTCGTAGTTGACAATACTTATGAAATTCTCCATGGAGATTCCTCCATTTATAAATTTCACGCAGAGCATTCCTTTTCGCTTTGTTTTCTTAAGTAAACCTAATTCTGTAGCCTTACTCTCCAGCTACAGTATTCCATAGGATAAGGACGCCGTTTTATAGAAACAGCTGGTTGGCTCTAAGCAGCTATCTTGTAGCGCGACATGGTCGCTCGCACTCAGGACACCCATGGTTGTCGCCCGATGTTGCTGCTTGTCGCTGGAGTGACGAGTATCCAGAAGTCGCTGGCTGTCGCTTGCTCCTGTTGCTCACGTAGGACACGGTCTTTCCGTGATTTTCCTAAATCGCTTCAAGCAAATGCTGGGGTGGTTCCTTTGAAAGGGCACGGCCGACTTCCTTCCCCATCCTTCCCTAATCCGATGAGACCAATGACCACTCAGTTTGGTCTCCTCCCCAAATCAAACCAACTGCATAAAGACAACATTTTTCGACTTCTCCACTTCGCGTTTCATTTTCTAGCGTCAACAGCTCAATTCATTATCTCCAAATGACAAAATGACAATATGTAAACTCAAATACCAACAGTGAGCTACACGTAAAAAAAATGATAATCGATAAATAAACCCGTAACAACCACAATACCAACATGCAAAACAAAAACGCTACATATTTATACACTAACCTAATATTTAATTATTTTCCAAGTACAACTGAAAGCTTCGCGTTCTGGCCCAGACGGGCCTATCAGGATCGACCGACAGCCGTGTCATCCTTGCCAATGGCGTCATTCTGATGCGGTATGGAGGGGCATGCCGTTAGCCCACAGCTCTCCCGGCTGTTGTCGTCTTTCTTGTCCTTGGAGCCGCTATTTCTCACTTAGAGAGCTCCTCAGTTGCCCTCACGCGGCTGAGTGCGCCCCGTTCCAGTCCTCCCACGCAGGAAGAACCCTGGCAGTACTGCGAATATAACGCGGGTCCTTCGTATAGCTGCCAGATACACTGGCCAATGAGCTGCGGACTGACCGCATATAATAATCCATCCTGGAATATGCTGTCATAAATTTATGAAAATACTTAAAAATGGAGAATAAAAGTACACATTTTTATCGTCATGACGTATGTAAAATTACCACATGTCTGTCTTTAAGAATATTTTTGCACTAATATCTGTGCTTCATTGTTTGGTACTACTTGCAGTGTACTTTTACCTTTGTGTATAGTTGGTTTCATCTATGTTTACACTTAGCAATACCTTGTAACTCTAAGAATTCATTCAGTTTATGAAATAGTGTGGTTTATGAGTAACGGTTTTAGTCTCTTTTTGAAGAACTGTACTTTATTAATTTCATCTTTTACGGTGTCTTGTCGGAAGCATATTATATACTTTTATTGCTGACTCGGTAGCTCCCTTACACACTTTCGTGACAATTACGCACCACTGCTGAAAATTTTTCAGGGTGCACTTACCTTGCCGCGGGACACCATAGCTTCAGGCTTAGTTGGATCGGCGCTCAGATCATACAACACACTACCAACATTTCATGTAGACAGCAGAACAAGCTACGAACAGTGTTTTGGTTATTTCAAAGAGTTTCTATACGGAGAGCTTAGCAATGTCACTACTACGAATAAATTTTCGAAATGGTATTATCAAACTTCTGTTTCGTTAGATAATGAGACGGTACTGCAAAGTGACAAGCCATCTATTCATATTATGATTTTCGACTGGTGCTTCCTCTGCAGGAAAGAAAAGTATGAACATGACCGAAGTCTGTCCAGCGCCACCTCAGGATTAACGCACACGGAAGAGTGTTATCCACATGCAGCACCCTGTGACACAACTGTTCCTGGTAGCTTCTACGGCAAAATAAACATGGCCTTTGTATACGTAGGAGAGTTTTGTGTAGGGTCAGCTGCTCGGAGGGAACTTGCAATTTAATGATTTTTGTGGCATCAACGTTCGATACCACACTTGTTAGTGGTTGCAGTTATCGACCGCGGTCCATATTAGTACCGTTGAACCCGCGAATCGCGACCAGCGCCGCTCCGCGGCTTGTACAAGTTTCTAGCGAGCTCTCGTCTACTCTTGCTCGGGACGTCAAGTAGTAAAGTAGCATAGACTCCAGATGATAGGAAGCAACCTCTAACACGGCGCTTAGTTACGTATGGCCTAAGTGAGGCCTCAATAGCTTTCTGTTTATAATTATAAGTATGCAGCCAAGAAGAATCCTGTATAACCAGTTAAGTACAATATATATTATTTTTTACCATCAACTTATAATTATTTTAGTCGTTTGCAGATCCAGACCATGGAGCCAGCATCTAATCGACGTTCCTGACATACCTGCTGTGATTTATATGTTTCTATTTAGCATTGGCCACCAGTCAACATTGACGACGACTCGTTCGTCGTCATCATAACAGTTTTAATCTGTATTCCTTCATCTGTGCGATGTCCTGGGTTATGTGTAGTTAGCGGACACTAGCAATGCCTAGTTCGTTGGCGTATAGTGTGCTCCAAAGAGAACAGACCCTCCGTAATGAATGAAATTAATGGATGAAATTATGAAGAAGGAATAAAAATGTTTGTTTGTGTGTGAGTAACGTGCAAATTGTCTGCCGTGTGCGGGCGAGCATTATTTTGCTAAAACTTAAACCCAGGATAGGTTGCCATGGCGATCAACAAAACGAGGCGTGGAATATCGTCGACGTACCGCTGTGCTGAGAGAGTGCCGCGGATAACAACCAAAGGGGCCCTGCTATGGAACGAAGTGATACCCCAGACCATCACTCTTGGTTGTTGGGTCTTATGGTGGGCGACAGTCAGGCTTGTATCCCACTACTGTCGGGGCATCTACAGACATGTCTTCGCTGGTCATAGTAGCTCAGTTCGAAGCGGGACACATAACTGAAGTCAATTCTACTCCATTCAATGAGATTTCAGGTCGGAGACCCGTCTGGAGATAATTCTTTCGTGTGGTGTCGTTATTTTTTTTTGCCTTTGAGTTTCACATTTGCTTACATATACAGTATGTTTCATTGCGGTAAAGCACAAGAGAGTCGGAGAGTTCACAAGAGCTCAAAACGTAGCCGAGAAACTGAAGGCGAAAATTTCCAAATAATTTTAATATGTCATCTAGAACTTATCAGTCCTGAATTCTAAGAACCATTTCCTCCTATTCTTCGTGATGGCACCAGAGTAACACATTAATAACCGTGAAGAATCTGAGTGTCACTTTGGACACCTCTCCTGGCCAGAGAACACTGCGACCATCTTCAGGAAGACATGTGCTTCTCTCGAAGCACATTAAGAATTTTTATGGATGCTACCATCAGATGCAAAATCCAAATCTGTGTAAACTCTCTTTCTGCTGAACCTACACTGTTGTGATACAAATCAATGCAAGGACTGAAAACGCTGTATGGTTGCACAGTAGCTAACTTTGAATGCATGTGTGCTTTTGATATCCAGCAAGACGAGTAACGTGACTGTCACATGCTGTTTCGGCCCCATCGAATTGCTCTTGTGCACTCATTACTCCTTGACGTCGCGTGTAAGATACCTCAAATCCCATCATAAGCATAACAAAAAAACGGACTTACCTTGTATCCTTTCTTTATCCATCCATAAAATAAAAACCTTCCGAAGCTCCTTTTCTACTGCTGCCATCTGCCTCTGGAACCATGTGATCCACCCGATATGCAGCACCGGATTACATTTAACGTAAAGTTGAAAAATTTTCTTTTGTTATCCTAGTAACTTTTCTCTCAAACTTAAATTAATGGATATCTCCCTTTGTACAGAAGTGAACTAAATCATCGTTTCTTCTTCCAATACTTTTCTTTCATTTTTTCCATTCCATTAACCCCATCTTCCTTTTGGTTCTGTATTCATTATTTGCATTTCACCGCTTTTCCACATTGTTTTATTTTGCCCTCTCATATCACTTCCCTCTCTTCCATTGCTTCTACTGTTTAAAGCTACTTACCTGCAAAACTTGTTATTTTCTGTTCCTCTCACATAAAAATATAACATTTGGTTTTTTCTCTTAACGGTGTCATTGTTACCACTTCAGGCGTTATTCATTTTTGACATCAGACTTATGTTAAACGATAGACTCAATAGCAAATATAGGGCATGTTGATGAAAATTTGGTAAGTTTTTATTTTGTCCGTCTCAGTTGCATGAATATACAATTTATTGCTGCAGTGGCCATGGTTTCGGACTGACAGGTCCAGTGTCAAACCACACACAATGTTATAAGCCACGAACAGCTTATTTACAGGAAAGTCAAATTGTGATCCACAAATACTCTTATCGATAAGGCAGCTTATGTGTTTACTGTGACACCTGGTTGTGTTATTCAGATTTAACAGCAGACACACAAGCTGTCTCATCGATGAAAGTATTTGTTGCTCACATTTTGACTTTCCTTACAAAGGCTATTCATACTTTTGGCACCATGTTGTGTGACTAGTTACGGTTAGTAACAAAGTGTGTAGTTTGAGAATGGGCGCATCAATCCTAAAACGGCCATCACTGCAGCAGTAAATTGTATCTTCATGCAAATGAGACAAACAAAATAAAATTTACCAATTTTTCTCAATACTATACAGTAGCGGACCTACCGTCCCGAAGCAGCATGCCTCGAATCAGCAAATAGGACATATTGCCACATAATTAGGCTATTATCTGTGAAGTACAGACAAAACACAAAGATTACGAATAGGCTTGTATAGTACCATTTATTTCATTAAATTGTCGGTACGATTTACTGGCCTATACTGAACTGCGTTTCTTAGTTATTTTGATTATTATTGTCGAAGATGATGTCAACATCAGGCCAGCCAGCAACCTGTAATAGCCTTTTCAGAGAACACGTTATTTTCCATCAGAGCAGTAACCGTGAAGTTACCATTGTAGTTCACACACATTCAACACACACAGCAGCAACACGGTAAAAACGGACAGATTTTTCTAGAGACCCATGTCTGAGCTTAATTTATTACGAATCTAGCTTGTGAAAAGAGCCATGAACATCAGGTCATATACAAGAAACCAGTGTATAAAACGATCCACAGGATACGGACAGTAATGCAACATTCTCTTAAGAACAGTACAGAAGGGCTGTCTTGAATAGGGCAACTTTCTCTGGCGCACGTAGAGAAATACTATTGCTAGGTTCTGGCTGCGTTCCGAGCTTATATGACCTATTGAAGGGAGTTATAGGTGTATGAAACTACCACTAC
Organism: Schistocerca nitens; assembly: GCF_023898315.1. Classification (NCBI taxonomy): domain Eukaryota; kingdom Metazoa; phylum Arthropoda; class Insecta; order Orthoptera; family Acrididae; genus Schistocerca; species Schistocerca nitens. The sequence goes on along the minus strand of NC_064616.1, from coordinate 575,913,017 downwards.
AACAGAAATGTGGGGAGATACAGGATATGGCGATACTTCAGGAAAAGTTCCGTTGATATAAAACATTTTAACTTATATTATCACTCCTGGGTGCTATCTGCTTTCATAGGAAAAAGAAGATGAATTTTTTTACCAACTTGCATCCCGCAACTGTAAAAATGTGATATAAGGAATTGGTTGCACTTTAAACCATATTAATCCTCGAGGATTTTAAAACCGATGACCTGCAGTCAATGAGGATATTTGTTAGTTGTTATAGTAAAAGCACGTTGTTATGAGACACTGATATAACTCAGTGGAGTGTGTTTTGGCCGTATTGTGTTACCTGTTGGGAGTGTTAGGTGACTGCCCGTTGACTCAAACGCTGGGTTTCTACCAGTTGTAATTCTTGATGCAGATTACCATTCGCATATGCCTCCCTACTGCCGGGCTGGTCAAAATTATGCAACCTAAAAGGACAATTTGTGGTAAGTTATATAGGACCAAACTGCTAAGGTCATCGGTCCTTAGGCTTACACACTACTTAATCAAACTTAAACTAACTTACACTAAGGACAGCACACACACATACACATGCCCAAGGGAGGACTCGAACCTCAGACGGGGGAACTAAAAGGACATCTAGTGTAGTTGTGGTGAGCGTTCTAGGGCCTTAAAAATTACTGAATTGCAGTCGTCCCATTCTCGGCATGTAGCTTGAAGCTGTATATAGCTAAAATAAAGATCTATGGTGTGAACTATCAAAAATTGAAGGAAATATTACAATATTATATCAAAATATTACGCCACACTATAAAACAGCACAAAATCGACATGAGATCGATATTTTAGAATGTTACGAGAAACATAACGAGAGTAGTCACCAGATCGGCACACCAGATGTTGCGTATATTTTTCAGGACAACGTAGACGTACTTGAAAATTGATATCTTCCGAAACTGCTGTCGTAATAACAAATGTTTTAAGTAGTGATACAGGAACATTACTTACAGAATAAAGATTTTTCAGTTGAAGACAGGAAGCCTTTATAAAGGTCTGCAATCATGATGTTTTAATGATGCTGAAAAACGCTACCTATATGAAGATATAACGTGCGATCCGGGTAGACAATTTTGTGTAAGACTGTTCAATTCTTTGTTTAACCTGAAAACTATGTGAGTGTCTAATCGGGTTAAAGTACCCCAGATTAGACTGAATAGCACTGTGCGAAGAGAATGGAACCTTTATGATTATAGATTTTGAGGTGAATATGGCTCTTTTATCACCCGTGAAGCCGGCCGCAGTGACCGAGCGGTTCCAGGCGCTACAGTCTGGAACCGCGCGACCGCTACGGTCGCAGGTTCGAATCGTGCCTCGGGCATGGATGTGTGTGATGTCCTTAGGTTAGTTAGGTATAAGTAGTTCTAAGTTCTATGGGACTGATGAGCTCAGAAGTTAAGTCCCATACTGCTCAGAGCCATTTGAGCCACGAAATGTGGACCCGCCAGTGAAAAAAGGGGCTGAATGTATTGTGTTGTCAGCAGATGAGCAGTAACAGGGGAATTGGTCAATTAGGAGAGCTCAGTGACTTTGAACGTAGACTTTACATGAATAGCCGCGCAGGATTAGCCGAGCGGTCTGGGGCGCTGCAGTCATGGACTGTGCGGCTGGTCCCGGCGGAGGTTCGAGTCCTCCCTCGGGTATGGGTGTGTGTGTTTGTCCTTAGGATAATTTAGGTTAAGTAGTGTGTAAGCTTAGGGACTGATTACCTTAGCAGTTAAGTCCCATACTGTTTCACACACTTTTTTTTTACGTGAATAACAGATCCAGCAGTGACATTTCAGCCATTCTAGAGTTGCCCAAGTCGACTCCTGGTGACGTGACGGTGAAGTGGAAACGCGAAGGAACAACCACAGCTAAACCAAGACTAGACAGACATAACACATGCACTCATAACACAATGGCCGTCGGGCATTGGGGAAGGTAGCTGTAAAAAATCGCATGAAATTAGTGGAAGGAATGACTCGTGACTTCTTAAGTGCTACCAGTAGTCATGCTAGCACAATGATTGTGCGTAGGGAGTTAAAAAGATTGGGGTACAAAAGTCGAGCAGCTGCTCATAAATCACACATTTCTAAGACAATGCTAAACAACTCTCGAGGTGATGTAAAAAGCGACGCCACTGAACAGTGGATGACCTGAAACGAGGGATTTCAGTTCGGTGTAAGGGACTGGGTTTGGCGAAAGCATGGAGAATGTTACCTGCCATCATGTGTAGTGCCAACAGTGAAGTACAGAGGTGGTGGTGTTACGATATGGAGGTGTATTTCGTGGTCAGGGTGTGATTAACTTAAAAAAAAAAGAAAAACTAAACGCGGAAGAATATGAATATATTTTGCAGCATTATGTACTGGTTACGGTGGAGGAAGCTAGGAGACGATGATTGAATCGGTACGACAATGCTCACTGTCATACGAGGCGTGTTTTTTAAGTAAGTATCGTTTTGAAATAAAAAAATACGTGCTAAGATATCTCAATAATTTTATTTTTACATGGAAGCCTGTACCTTAATCTACTTTTCTACATAATTTCCGTCAATATTAAGGCACTTGTCATAACGTTGTACCAGTTTTTGAATACCCTCCTCATAGAAGTCTGCCGCCTGACTTGTTAACCATTGCATCACCACTGTTTTGACTTCGTCATCGTCTTGAAGACGCTGACTGCCCAGGTGTTTCTTCAAGATGAAACAAAAAAATGGCTCTGAGCACTATGGGACTTAACATCTATGGTCATCAGTCCGCTAGAACTTAGAACTACTTAAACCTAACTAACCTAAGGACGTCACACAACACGCAGTCATCACGAGGCAGAGAAAACCCCTGACCCCGCCGGGAATCGAACGCGGAAACCCGGGCGCGGGAAGCGAGAACGCTACCGCACGACCACGAGCTGCGGACCAAGATGAAACATCTGAGGCCTACGTCACACCAGAATCAAAGCAACAGTCCATGGAATGACGGCATTCAGATTCATCCAGAAAAGTGAAGTTTAAGCAAACAATTTCTGCCCGGAAAATCATGTGCACAGTTTTTTGGGACAGAAAAGGAGTACTGCTTGTGGAATTTCTGCCTCGTAATGAGACAATCAATGCAGCAGCTTATTGTAAGACATTGAACAATCTGCGCCGTTCAATTCAGAACAAAAGACGTGGCAAGTTGAGCAAGGACATCGTTTTGCTACAAGACAATGTCCGTTCGCATGTGGGGAATCAGACCATCTTTTCGATGGAAAACTCTAGATCATACTCCGTACAGCCCCGATCTTGCGCCTAGTTACTACCATCTATTCCTGCACTTGAAGAAACACCTGGGCGGTCAGCGTCTTCATGACGAAGTCAAAAAAGTGGTGATGCAGAGATTAACAAGTCAGGCGGCAGACTTCTATGAGGAGGGTATTCAAAAACTGGTACAACGTTATGACAAGTGCCTCAATATTGACGGAAATTATGTTAAAAACTAGATTAAGGTACAGGCTTACATGTAAAAATAAAATTATTGAAATATCTTAGCACGTCTTTTTTTAAATTTCAAAACGGTACTTACTTAATAAACACGCCTCGTAAATCAGCATCTATGAGGCAATGGTCTGCGGACAATAACATTCCTGAAATGAACTGGCGTGGCCAGGGTCGCGCTCGGAACCCAATCGAACATCTTTGGGAGGAGTCAGAACGTCGGCTTCCTTCTAGACCTGGCGTCTAACATGAGTACCTTCTCTGGTTTCTGTTCTTGAGGAAGGTTGGACTTCCATTCCTCCACAGAGATTGAGATACCACATTGAAAGTGTCCCCAGCAGAGCTAAAGCTGTCATAAGGACGCACCTAATTTTGATGTCCAGTAATAGGTGTCCGGATACTTTTGATCAGATAGTGTGTGTGGTCGGTTCATCTTAATCACTCTCAACGAAATTTTCCAGACACCTAATAGTTACAGCTGGTACCAGTGACCGATCGCCGATAGTGTAGTCAAATGGTAAAGAGTCTTTACGTATGTTTACGGACATTAAATTAGGATTATTTAAGTTGGCTTAACACCAAAACTGGGAACTAAACAGCTGTAGAAGAATTATTCTATCTAATAAGTAAAATTACACAGAATGGTCTAAGAAAGGAAGATTGGAGAAGGAGATAAGTACAGGAGAAGGAAGCTTTCCCCAATAAAAATAGTTCTACTGATATCAGATATTGAAATGCAACTAAGGGAGAAGTTCCTGTACTTGTACGCCTAGAACATACATACGTCGAAAAAAGTTTTGCATCACCCTCGTTCCCAGAACTCCTGAAGATAGACGTTGATTGTGGATATTGTATCACAGACACAGTCCCTTTGACTGTTCAGAGATGTCACTAAACCCGCCCAAAGATGTAAACAACCATGCATGAGCAGCGCCCATAAGACGGAGGGGGTCCGACAGCCGATCATTTCCGGTCATTTCACTAGGAAAAAGGTACACGGCTCGTGTTGTCTGTAGTTCAACCACGCCTAGACGATCAATACTGGTGTTCGATCGCGTCCGCATTGTTACTTTGTGCCAGGAAGGGCTATCAACAAGGGAAGTGTCCAGGCGTCTCGGAGTGAATCAAAGCGATGTTGTTCGGACATGGAGGAGATACAGAGAGACAGGAACTGCCGATGACATGCCTCGCTCAGGCCGCCCAATGGATACTACTGCATTGGATGACCGCTACTTTGAGCCGAGCGACCGCTCCGGCCGCAGGTTCGAATCCTGCCTCGGGCATGGATGTGTGTGATGTCTTTAGGTTAGTTAAGTTTAATTAGTTCTAAGTTCTAGGCGACTGATGACCTCAGAAGTTTAGTCCCATAGTGCTCAGAGCCATTTGAACCAACCGCTACTTTCGGATTATGACTCGGAGGAACCCTCACAGCAAAGCCACCATGTTGAATAATGCTTTTCGTGTAGCCACAGGACGTTGTGTTACGACTCACACTGTGCGCAATGGGCTGCATGATGCGGAACTTCACTCCCGACGTCCATGGCGAGGTCCATCTTTGCTACCACGACACCATGCAGCGCGGTACAGATGGGCCCAACAACTTGCTGAATGGACCGCTCAGTATTGGCATCACGTTCTCTTCACCGATGAGTGTCGCATATGCCTTCAACCAGACAATCGTCGGAGACGTGTTTGGAGGCAACACGGTCAGACTTAACGCCTTAGACACACTGTCCAGCGAGTGCAGCAAGGTGGAGGTTCCCTGCTGTTTTGGGATGGAATTATGCGGGGAAGACGTAATCTGCTGTTGGTCCTGGAAAGCGCCGTAACGGCTGTACGATACGTGAATGCCATCCTCCGACCGATAGTGCAATCACATCGGCAGCATATTCGCGCCCCCATCGTGATCATCTTGTGAATGACTTCTTTCAGGATAACGACATCGCTCGACTAGAGTGGCCAGCATGTTCTACAGACATGAACCCTGTCGACCATGCCTAGGATAGATTGAAAAATGCTGTTTATGGACAACGTGACCCACCAACCACTCTGAGGGATCTACGCCGAATCGCCGTTGAGGATTGGGACAATTTGGACCAACAATGCCTTGATGAACTTGTGGATAGTATTCGACGACGAATGCAGGCATGCATTAAAGCAAAAGGACGTGCTACTGGGTATTAGAGGTACCGGTGTGTTCAGCAGTCTCGACCACCACCTCTGAAGGTCTCGCTGTATGGTGGTACAACAGGCAATGTGTGGTTTTCATGAGCAATAAAAAGGGCAGAAATAATGTTTATGTTGATCTCTCTTCTAATTTTCTGTACAGGTTCCGGAACTCTCGGAACCGAGTGATGCAAAACTTTTTATGATGTCTGTATATGGAATTTTATAGTCTTTATCCTTTAATTTTGATCGAAATGAAGTTTGCCAGTTCGGTGAGATTTATTTTTCTAAATTTCTTATAATCCAAGTAATTGTAGGCCTTTTCTGATTCAAAAAAACATTAGTGAAAAAACTAAACTCCACTAAGGAAGGTAATCAAACGAAACTTTTACACACTTATTTATGTATCTGTTCAGTGGAACCGTGTGACAAAAAACAGGTCTCACAACGTACATGTAACATAATATCCCCTAAGCAAGGTGACTAGTTCAGTTATTTAAAAGTTCAGTGGTATGAGAAAAATCATGAAGCATTTAATATCGTCTTCTCAGCAAGTGTGTCTTATCAGAAACAAAGTTATTATGCGAAATACGAACTCCCTTTTACTGCCCTTTTCTAAGCCATTAACAGATGTCCCTAACTTCATTAATGGCAATTGTTTTCTACAGTTTGAGTTGTCACACTTGTTTCTGTTGGTATGTGTGCCGTCACAAACTTACCCCTATAACCCACAGAAATAATTTTTTTCTCTTTCTAATGGGTAAAGAATTTTTTTGTAAAATTGATCGCTTATACCGAATGGTCTGCACATACGAGTATAGCTTAAATATATCAACTTACCTTCAGGTAATCAAGTCTTCAAATTTATCCACATTAGCAGAAAGTTTCCAAGAAATGTACAAACATGTTTTTTCACCTGCAATCAAGGTGGCTTTGTGGCCATTTCAAGTGTAATGCAGGTACTTGTAGCATCCCTCACTAATGACAACAGTATGCAATAACACGCTGCAGCAGGGCTGTAAGTTGAAGGTTAACTGGAGCTATGATATTTAAGAACAAAAGCTTGAGCGCGCTGTTGTCACAAAATTTTACCTAAGTCACAATGTTTCCCAGTTTTACGGTAAGGAAAAGTGCCTTCTTTGTCTGCAGAGAAGCCAGCATGCGTTTTTTTCTGCTTTGTTACATGAGTCAGAGTGTAGTGCAAGTAATGTAATTAGATTTCGTAAGGAAAAGATGTAACACAGGACGTATACGAATGAGCAATAGGGATGACAGTAGAAGCGAAGGAAATAAAAGTAGCTTTAAGATGTGTTATAGTAATGAAAAATTTTGAAATTCGTTTGTAATATGCATCATAAAGTCGCATCTTTAAATTAACAGAGAAAAAGCTTGTACAACATCTATGTGACTAATCTGCAATTCACACTTAGTGCCTGCGAGAGTGTTCATCGAACCACTTTGGTGGCTACCGAAACATTGCTTCGTTTTTATACCGACAAAGACCTCCACAGTTTCTTAAACGGCGCTTACGATTTAGAATATACGTTTGATGTTCAGGAGTAATAGATATTCGTTTTTTATAATAATTTTAATACAAAATTTTATGAGGTTTGTTTATAATACTTTCGAAATATTACAATTGTTATATACAAATACTTCGATTCATAAATAAAAAATACATAATATATACTTAGCACACACTGATTAGCCAGTTTTAATACATGTATTCAACAAAAATGCAATGGTTCATCAAATTTAAGTGATGAAGTGACTGCTCCTTCTGTAATTTATGTACAAATACTGATATTAATATCACTTTAAATGATTATAAGGCATCAACATGCCTGATACCAGAAGGATATTGCACATATTGTACAATGATAATATTATTTTAGCCAGTTCTAGCACCATGAACCACTTACATCCTTTTTTTGTGCCAGAAAGAACATAACATTTGTTGTTCATCTTTGGCATTACACACTTTTAACACTCATTCTATTAAATGACTATTTACATACTGAAAATAAGTTTCAGTAACTACGTACAAATTAGCTGCAGCAGTGTTTCAGTGTTCCCATACGGTGAAATCTCGCAATAACATGCTAAATTTCAAAATGGCCTGACCTCAACTGATACGAATGTACAGAATTGCCTATTATATAATGATGTTTGTCCTGTAGACTATAATGAGTTGCTGATTGAGTTCTCTACTGGATTGAAGTCTTATATAAGGAGCAGAATTCTTCTGTGCACAAAATACATAGTTTTTATCTCACTCTAAATATCAAAATATTTAAAGTAATTAGCATGGCAGTAAATGTCACGAGGCATACAGAGCAAACAGAAATTTACTTCAAATGTTTCCAAACACCGTATTTAATTTTGAACTGTTGCGTTATGAAACCGGTCCTGTGAGTGAAATTTACAGTAATGCGAGAAACCTAATAGCGCCAAAATCGTATTTTCCTGGATGCGCTCTTCATATTTCTGTTACCTAGTGGATCTTCTAGTAGCAGCTCTTAATGAAAAGGCGCTTTAATCGAATGAAATCGTTATTAATGTGAGAATTTATTAATACACACAATACTGATTTCAAATAGTTCTGTATAAACCAAACTGTGGCAGATCTGATTACAAAAATTCCTAAATTCTTTTCCTCAATATTCTGATCAATATCTATTTTAAAAACTTGAAGGTATTTGTGTTTTGGACAGATACTTGAGTGGATAAATAGTATATTCAGTCATAGCTCCTACAGCAAAATACAGAAAATAAAAGTAAGCCATATTCAATCTGTAGACATAAATCACATGTAAGCTAGTTGACACATATTAAATGGATAAAGTGGCGAATTGTATCCTTTACAAGGGACGTGAATATTTCAGATTTCCACGTTAAATACTGTTTACGATAATCACTGTTGATTATGTGGACAGTTAACAAGTACGGCACGATTTCACTCAGAATTCCATCGCTGTACATTCTCTTTATGCACAATGTACTTGTGCTTGACAAAATGGAAGCCGATGCTGCAGTATCCAAAATACGTTGTTCTGATATGGTTTTTTGATTGCCCTCCTTTTGAATCGGCCCAGATTTTCTTTTCTATATTTTTTATCGATTACTCATAAGGAAAGATCTTATTTTACATAATACTTATCGTAAATAATTACATTATATTACTTATCGTAAAATAGTTAAATTACCAGCAATTAAATTTAATGACTGTTGCGTGAAGTGTTCGTGCAGTTAAAATAACCAGTCTTATCTTCAAAAAAAGAAAATTTTAGATACTCGTGACTGTCTTAGTTACAGAAATTCAATTAAAACAAAACAAAAATAATAAAAAAAACATTTTAAAAACTTGTGAACTCCTGTAGAACATAAATGTATACGTTTCATTTTCGTAACGCTCAACACAGATTTTTACCCCAAGTCCTATGTCTGGCCGATTGTGAATATTCGACTGCAGCACAGGTAATTGACAACAATTATGGTGTGGTTACCACCCTTAAGTGGAACACTATTTAGTAAAACACTGCTTACAGCTTCTTTAAAGTACTACACAAACGGTGCACCAATTGACGCAAAAGGCACAGTTCATGTAAATACATATGAGCTCGTGGTTTCTTTGAGAAACCCATGTAACGTTAAAAGTTTGTAACAGTCGCCACTGCGGCTAAGTGTTTTATGCTTCTGCTACGTACTTGTAAATTTGTTGCCTGAGTGAAATGGAGATGAAATATGTGAATGATAAATATTTTGCATACACACATCTACTGAAGTTTCATAATGAACTCGTGAATTAGGAATTTCCGTCTTGGAGCCAGAGTGATCTGAAACAGAAACAGATATAACGTATTTTATTGCCAAGTGTCCATGAAACATACACTGTACATCACATAAAACTCTGAAAGAAGTTAAATAGCTAGTTATGTATATCTTCTGGCAATTATGTGTATAGAGCAGTTTCACTAGGGGTGAAAATAGTAGGCAAGTTGAATGCTATATACAGGGTGAACCACACCGTCAATGAACAGAGATTGTGCACGGACTAGCCGTCCTCTAGCTACCAAGGAAGCAGTTTCAGAAGCTATACATCAAGAACCCCAGTAGAATAACCATTATGCATTCTTCACAGACAATCTGCCTGAAGCACTAGAAGATAGTCCATTTCATGTTCGACAGAGGCTGTTTTTCCAACATGATGGTGCACGTGGTGCATCCGCTTACTTTGGAAGAAACGTGCGACGATAGTTAAGCAGAGCCTTTTCCGGGAAATGGATCGGTTGTGGAGGTTCTGTTTCATCGCCTCCGCGTTCGCCTGACCTAAGTCTTTTGGATTTGTTCTTGTAGGGACACATCAAGGACCATGTCTGTTCTACTCTGCCCGTGAATGTGGAAGACCTGGTAGGGTACTTCTTCGTTGCCTTGTAGCGATATAGATGCAGCAATGCTGAGAAGAGTTCACAGGCGCATGATCCAACGGATCGCAAAATGTTAGGAGATGCACGGAGTTCGCAGTGAGTATCTGATCTGAAGACTATGTATGTCTTGCGAAAAATATATTGTCACTCATTGTGCATTTACCACCTGTGGACGCAAACCGAGTAGGACTCGAGCAGCGGCAGTTAGTCAGGCTGAAGGCGCCAAAGTCTTGCTTGTGCTGTGCGTAAAAATTCATAACTAACATTGTGCCTCCTGGTCTCTGTTGATAGTCATGTAGACTGTATAAGGAACGATTTCTGCAGTGTCGTACTACGTAGTTTTCGAATTCTGAATTGCCTGTGGTCCACAGTATCGTTTTGTATTTTTCTGCTCTGTGTTGATTTCGATGCCGCGCTTTCGTCTGCTACCTGTATATTTTTTAGCCCACATCTCGCGCTCTACATAGTTTTGGCATTGAGAATTTCGGTGATAGCGATGTTTTCGATGCCCTTGAAAAAGAAATCGTCGATTAAAATTCGGATGAGAAAGCTGATGATATCGATATTGGTCCAGATTTCTGTATGTCTGAATATTCTGGTAGATAATAAATAAAATAAAATAATGTAGTGAAGCGTTTGAAATACTGTATTGTCTAAATGAACATTCGTAGAACAACATTGACAGGAAAAGTATCAAAAAAATCGCACCCAACATGTGTCTGCAAAGCGTGTGCCGTTGTCAAAGGAACAAAAAAAGTGCGATAAGAAACATCCAGATGGTGTCCAAATTGTGCTGTAGCTCTGTGTACCTGAATGCTTCAAAACATAGTATATTCAGGCAGATTAAATGTAATAAAGGTGTGTACATGTTTGTCTTCGGAATAAAAACATGATAATTAAAACATTTCGTACGTTACCTAATTTTAATATTTTCAATCAGATTTTTAAGACTAGATTAACTAAGATTCATCATTTAAAATGAAACATCATACACAATTTTCTGTATGTCCATGTTTTCACAGGTGTTTGTGAGACCTCGGCTGTTCGGTAGAAAATGTCAATTCAAACACCTTTCGGCCGTCTAAATTTCCGGATTTTTAGTTTATTGGACTATCAGTTTCAACAATATATTACGCCATCTTCAGGGCCCCTGATCGACGCGTAGGAAGACTCCCTCATTTGGTCCAGTCAAAATAGAGGCCAGCATTCAATGTCTGGTACCCACAGATGGTCTACGGATACGTCTTTGAATGCTGGTCCCTGTTTTGACTAGACCAACGGTGGGAATCTTCCTACGCGTAGATCAGATGGCCTGAAGATGGCGTAATATATCGCCGAAACTGATAGCCTAATAAAATAGCACTTTGGAAATTTAGACGAATGAAAGGTGTTGGATTTGACATTCACACACTCATTTACTGCGTTCACAGTTACAAAGTAATGATTTTCGAAAAAAATGTTAAAAAATCAGTCCAGATGCTCCATACAGAGTGACTCAGGCCAGTCCCCAACGTGTTAAAATATTATAACTGGTCGCTCGTACTGAATATAATTACTATGTTTAACATTTTCACACTGATAAGTTTTGTAGTTATTTCCGTCCTATGACAGGTAATTTATTTTTGTCTCGTTATTATTCTCCATAAATATTTATGACATGTGTGGCCATTACGTGTTATATTGAGCGTCCAAAAAACTGTAGTTGTAGGATACGTTTCATTTAAGAAACAGTGCATACTACAGCATGATAGAACAGTTCAGGAACAGAAAATAATTTTAAAAAATACACCTACACTCAGAATTGACCTCGCGGACTAGAGTACTCTGGCGTAAAACTCTATCCATTGCACTAACTTTCTTCTTAGGTCCTCCTTCCACCCCTTTAGTCCCACAGTACGCTCGCCATACAGATCGGCCAGTCGGCTTTAGCTTGTAGTTCTTAATGATAGTTTCCTCACGTAATTTGTCCTGAAGCATTTTACAGACTTCCTAAGTAAGTTTTCTTAAAACTAAAATCTCGTCTTGGTAGAAGATGAGCTTCTTAAAAAACAAAGAAAAATCTTTTTCATTTAAACGAATGGGACTTTTCATGAAAAATAAAGAAATCTCCATTTGGAAAACTAATGAGCGCTATCATGTGAGCAAAAGAATTTTTAACATATTACTTTGGAAGATCAGAAGAAAGAAGACTCTCTACGAAAAGCCGAAAGCAATTTTTCTTGAAAAGGAAAAAGAACCACACATTAGGAAAAAACACAAAGCGCAAAGACTCATCAGTACTAGTAGACGTTTTCTTGAGTAAAAGCAATTTCACTCTTCTCGAATAGTATACAGTTACTTGTACGGGAAGCCCCCCAAGAGACATTTCTAGAAAACTGCAGAAAAATTCTTTATATTTCGGTTGCCAACTTTAATAACCACTTTCAAAACGATGGAGCACATCAATCAGTCGTCTGTCACAGTTCATTCAAGACTGAATGAACTGTGAGAAGCCCGAACAACAGGGGACTGACATACTGGGACATTATTGACACTATGAAATAATGCACTGATAATGGCTAGGCACTAGCCGAAATCTAGATTTGCTTTAATAAAACTTGAAAGGAAAGAGTGGCTGACTGCTGTGCTCCATCATTTTGAAAGTCGTATCACAGTCGTTGAGTGCATCCACATTCCTAACGGAAGGTAACTTGATTAATAACCAGTGTTGCTGAATTAAATAGTCCTTAATGTCCGCGTATCTGGTGTTGAGTCATGAGTGCGTAAGTGGCTCGTAGCTGTTCTGTTTTGCAGTCTGATCCGGTTCCAGTCTGGTCGTAGTGTATCTTCTAGTGGTACATCTGGAGGTGCCGCGCAGGTGACAAGAGCCAACCTTTTACGGACTAATGACCACGCTTTGTTTTGATCGATGAAAGTGAAGCGGTTTTCTAGGGTATCTCATAGATCAGATGACACTTATTGCAATATGGGTCTGGTGTAGCTCCGATTCGACATAGGTTCTTTCCAAGTTGATCTCATACTATGCGGCCAGTACATGGGCATACTGCCTGTGCTTTGTTACTAATAGGACTGCTGTTAGGCGAAGGCAAAGAAGTACGCTGTTCAGGTTGTCGGGACTTTCCAGACCACATCACGTGAAGTTCTATGTGTGGTCTCGGGAATCTACCCTATAGACTGCACGATCAGGTATCGTGTCACGGGGTATTGGCTCAAGATGGGAAGACTGAACAAGATAATTGTCATAACGAGGTTAGATATAAGAGATAAACGCCACTTAAAGAGGTGGCGCTCAGATAACTGGCAACAGGAATGGGATAACAGGAGATAAGGGCACGATATTTTATACGTTATTCCCCAAAATCAGCGAACGGTTAGGAATAAGACATATCGACCCAAGCAGAGGCGTAATCCACTTCCTGACAACATAGCCCTTCCCCAGTGCTTTTACACTGCTTGAATCTCAGTGAAGGGAAGAATCCACTTGTGGGGAGAGAGGATCCTCGAGAATGTCGTCGTACACTGCACGTTTCTCATAAAGACAAGACGACTAGAACAAAAATACGAGGACTTGTACAACGGGATTATAGATGAAGCAGCATGTATATAAATCGATAGTATGGTAGACTCGATCTCAAAGGCCTTGTTCCTTCAGTATATAACAGAACGACGAAATAGGCGTGACATTACACCCAGGGGACAGCAGTCTAATAAGATGGCGAAAATGATCCAAGTAACAATACAGACGATGATGACAAATTCCGTGATCAATTCACCTAGTACGCAAACCGTCACAGGTTATTGTACCGCTTCGAAAAGCACAGGTGAAGGAGCTCTTGAAAAGAGAGAATATTGGGCGAATCGATTGGCCTGCACGTTACCCGACTTAAATCCCATGGAGAACGTGTGGTATGTGTTGGGAGACGTTCTATAGTACGTCCACATGCACCAACGACCATACAGCAGTCATCAACCACGCTGGTGAAGGAATGGAACGCCATGTCACAAGAACTCCTTACCAACCATGTGGCTAGCATAGGGGCGCGTCGCAGAGCAAGCACTGACGTCCGTTTTATTAAGAATCATATCTAGGGGACCATCATGAATCGCGGTGACTTCAGAATAATTATTGTCTTCCAATAAAAGTGACCTTTCTATTCGTCTCATTGCATATTTCTTTTGGTTATCCTCTGTGCTATTCGTTGAGGCGACAAAAGTCCTGGGATAGCGATATGCACATATACAGATGCCGGTAGTATAAAAGGGCAGTGCATTGACGGGCACGATAGGGATTAGCAGACGGTGAACACAGAATGGTAGTTGGAGCTAGACTCATGGGACACTCCATTTCGGAAATTGTTAGGGAATTCAATATTCCGAGATCCACAGTGTCAAGAGTGTGCTGAGAATACCAAATTTCAGGCGTTACCTCTCACCATGGAGAACGCAGTGGCCGATGACCTTCACTTAACGACCGAGACCAGTGGCGTTTGTGTAGATTTGTCAGTGCTAACAGATAAGCAACACTGCGTGAAATAACTGCAGACATCAATGTGGGACATACGACGAACGTATCCGTTAGGAGAGTGCTGCGAAATTTGGCGTCAATGGGCTATGGCAGCAGACGACCGACTCAGGTGCCTTTGATGACAGCACGACATCGCCTTCGGCGTCCGTCCTGAGCTCGTGACCATATGTATTGGACACTAGACGACCGGGAAACCGTGGCCTGGTCAGATGAGTCCCGATTTCAGTTGGTGAGAGCTGATGTTAGGGTTCGAGTGTGACGCAGACCTCACGAATCCATAGATCCGAGTTGTCACCAAAGCACCGTGCAAGCTGGTGGTAGGTCCATAATGGTGTGAGCTCTGTTTATGTAGTGGACTGTTAAGGCAGCCAGTCCACAGTGAAGTAGCCGAAAGGGCACACGTACACACACGCCGACTGGCGCGAAGTCTGGAACAGGATTCGTAATGAATGTGATAAAGAAAAGAACGTAGCTACTAGAACACTTAACTTTTATATCGTCCTTTGGTATACAGCATTCTTGATGATACAAGTGAGACTCTTTAGATTCATGAAGTAACTAATGGCGCCTTGCTAGGTCGTAGCCATGGACTTAGCTGAAGGCTATTCTAACTGTCTCTCGGCAAATGAGAGAAAGGCTTCGTCAGTGTAGTCGCTAGCAACGTCGTCGTACAACTGGGGCGAGTGCTAGTCAGTCTCTCGAGACCTGCCGTGTGGTGGCGCTCGGTCTGCGATCACTGCCAGTGGCGACACGCGGGTCCGACATGTACTAATGGACCGCGGCCGATTTAAGCTACCACCTAGCAAGTGTGGTGTCTGGCGGTGACACCGCAGTTTATTTGGAATGGACTGGGTGCTCTGGTCCAGCTGAACCGATCATTGACTGGAACTGGTAATGTTCGGGTATTTGGACAACATTTGCAGCCAATCGTGGACTTCATGCTCCCTAACAACGATGTCTTGTCACCGGGCCACAACTGTTCGCGATTGGTTTGCAGAACGTTCTGGACAGGTCGAGCGAATGATTTGTCCCCCTACATCGCTCAACGTGAATCCCGTCGAATATTTATGGGACATAGTCGAGATGTCAGTTTGTGCACAAAATCCTGCACCGTCAACACTTTCGCAATTATGGACGGTATTAGAGGCAGCATGACTCAATATTTATGCAGGGGGCTTCCAACGACTAATTGACTCCATGCCACGGCGAGTTGCTGCACTACGCCGAGAAAAAGGAGGTCCAACACGATATTAGGAAATATCCCCTGACTTTTGTCACCTCAGTGTACGATAAGAGTGCGGTGCCCCATTAGACGCGACATGTTTCACAAGGTTGACTCGCATGGATCCATCCCCGTTAGGAACGTTAAAGTGAGCATTCGTGGTCCACTGCTTCTGTCGAACTTCAAACACTTCACCATAGTTTAATGCGCCAGTTGAATCTTCTCATCTAGAATATCAGACGGTTAAGTTGTACACGCGAATAGCGCGTACACCCAATCTCGAGCCAAACACAGTCTTTACTCATCTCTCCCAACGAGTTCTTAAACTCTACCCATTTGCATTATACATTACTGTTTGATAGGGTTCATCTTTACAAATACCCATTTGCAAAAAATCAAATTGCAATCCTGATACATAGATACCAATAGTCGTCACAAACCAGTCATCTATCTCACTAGGTCTTGGGTTAGTACTACCAAATAGAAACCCAAACCTCAACGTATTCCTTCGCATGGAGGATGATTAGCTGAAGCGCGTTACTTATGAGTTGTCTTCAGTCACCTCACTAGTGTCACCTGTCCTTCCATTGGCTGCCAGTGATGGCGTTCAGCACAAACAACAGCACGCGACCTGGTGTGCACAGCGCTGCTGCGTTAGTGACGGCCTCTACAGGTCGATCGACTAACTAGGCTGCACATTTACACTCGACTGAATGGGAATGCTAGAATTATAAGTGATTAAATTGTTGCCCAAATGCTTTTCTTTGACACCCATTTACTACCGAAAACATGCGTGGCATGAAATTTAGTTACAGACATTTTTGTACCGTTAGTATGCAACGAAAAGCACTGCGACGTCCGAGAGCGGCAATTTTGGGTCACGCTGTGTATGTATTGCTATGTTAAATTTACGAGCAGTGATCTACAGGCCTTGATGTATATGTATACACTACCTGATCAAAAGTATCTGGACACCAATGTGTAAGGTGGAATTGACCTATATGACACGAGAGACAGACTCGCCAGCATAAATGAGTGCGGGGATTATTGTGCTGCCAGCAGAGATGCAGTAACAACAGATTATATCCGTCAGGAGAGATCAGTGACTTCAAATGTAGACTAGCCAATGGATGTAACCTAAGTAACAATGCGTCGCGGAGATCTCAACCCTTCTATAGCTGCCAAAGTCTATAGTTGGTGGCTGGTGGCGTGATTGTGAAGCAAAAACGCTAAGGAACAGCCTCAGTTTAACCAAGACCAGGCAGACTCATGTAGTGATGGAAAGGGACCATCGAGCATTGTTGAGAGTTGCTGAAAAAAAAAAAAAGCCATGAAATCAGCCAAAGAAATCACTCGTTGAGTTCCAAAGCGCTAGCAGCACTCCAAATAGCACAATGACTACGTGTATGGAGTACAATTGTCGAGCAGTTCCTCATAATGCCGTATTTCTGTGGTCAATGCTAAGCGACACTTGAGGTAGAGTAAGGAACGACGTGACCGGAGAGTGGATGATTGGAAATGAATGATTTGGAGCTATGAATCAAGCTGTATCCTCTGACATTCCGATGGAATGTTTTGAGTTCGGCGAATGCCTCGAGAACTTTACTTGTTATTATGTGTAATGCCAACCTGAAGAACGGAGGAGGTGGTTTTATAAGCTGGAGGTGGTTTTCTTGATTAGAGTGTGGTCCCATATTGCGCTTTAGCAAATGCTAAACTTGGAAGGGTATGAACACTTTTAAAGCTTTCTTTACTGCGCACAGTAGAGGAACAGTACGGGGGGGGGGGGGGGGATGATAGTTTTTATCAGCATTACAATAGCAGTCCGGAACCGCGGGGCTGCTACGGTCGCAGGTTCGAATCCTGCCTCGGGCATGGGTGTGTGTGATGTCCTTAGGTTAGTTAGGTTTAAGTAGTTCTAAGTTCTAGGGGACTTATGACCTACGATGTTGAGTCCCATAGTGCTCAGAGCCATTTGAACCATTTGAACCATTACAATTCACCCCGTCACAAAACATCATCTATAAGACAAGGGTTTATGGAAGCTAACGTTCCCCAAATGGACTGGTCTGTCCAGACCCCTGACCTGAACGCAGTGGAATACGTTTGGGATGAATT
This sequence comes from Schistocerca nitens, assembly GCF_023898315.1. NCBI lineage: Eukaryota > Metazoa > Arthropoda > Insecta > Orthoptera > Acrididae > Schistocerca > Schistocerca nitens. The sequence goes on along the minus strand of NC_064616.1, from coordinate 575,895,063 downwards.
AGAACGTCGACATCGCGCCAGATTCTAGTGTACACCATCAGTACCTTCTCTGGTTTCTGATCTTGACGAAGAATGGGCTGCCATTCCTCCACATACATTGAAACACTACATTGAAAGTGTCCCCGCACAGTTGTTCAAGCCGTAATAAAGGCGAATGGTAGGCGCACCACCTGTTGATGTCTACTGATAGGTGTCCGGTTACTTCTGATCAGATAGCGTATATATTTTGCGCAAGCGTATCATTGAAGCTTGTTTAATTCATAAGCCAGTAAAATAGACGAAATAGATACGATTTGAGTCAAATGTCTGCTTTGTAATGGAGGCAATAAAAGTGTTAGTATACATACATGTCGCTTTCAGTGAACATTTAGCTACACGATAGTGGAATACGTAGGTGAACAGTCTTATTGTAACTTATTTCCTGAATTCATGATATTTCACAATCGTTAACCACAAAAATTGAAGTTGCATCAGTACACTCACCTCAGAGATGCTGCTGATTCACTCAGCTTTCTTCACTGTTTGAGTCTTCTTGTACGCTTGCATGTAGAAGTCGTAGAATAGACCGAAGAAAATGGCAGAGTGGACAAGGAGGAAAGCAGCTATCAGTTTCGGATAGCCGCAGTCAATGAAAAGAACTTGCGCTGAATGTATAAACACAAGGGTGAACTGGGCCTGTAAGAGAAAACAGAAGTAATGAAACTGTTTAATGCACCGAATAAAAAATGGCTCTGAGCACTATGGGACTTAACATCTATGGACATCAGTCCCCTAGAACTTAGAACTACTTAAACCTAACTAACCTAAGGACAGCACACAACACCCAGTCATCATGAGGCAGAGAAAATCCCTGACCCCGCCGGGAATTGAACCCGGGAACCCGGGCGTGCGAAGCGACAACGCTACCACACGACCACGAGCTGCGGACACACCGAAGAAATCCTGGAGGTCAGTCCATTCAGTGATCGTCACTCCATAACCTTAGATTCATACAGTATTTATTGTCTTCTTGTATTTAATTTGTTAGTAAGGAAAAGACTATCATTAGCTTCATATGATTTACTGTTTAGCATAGCCTTGCGTGTGCATTCCGTACTGCAGTCTATGCTAGGCGAGAGATTTTTTTAAAAGTTAGAGCAAAGTTTTTATGTACACTTAGTTTTTAATACACAGGACTCGGAGAAAAACTGCGAAAAACTTGCGAATGTATTTGCTAACGACTGTCGGATTATGATATTCCTGTCGAAATTGTTAGATAATTTTATAGAAACTTTTTCTAGAACGATACGCTTTTCCAACAAAATTGCATTTCAGGACACTTGGAAATCTTGTTTGGAAGAACAGATGAATGTATCCAGTGTTATTTTCCTTTCAACAGAAGGAGTAAAAATTAAACTGGAACCAACGTTTCTTAGGAATATTGAATAAAATAATTTATTGTCATAAAAGACAAGTGTGACAGTAATACTAAAATGAATTGTTTTTGTCTTGGTAATTCGTGTGTTGCTCTGTTGCGTGCACACACAGTTACGATTGTCCAGCAGACGAGTAAGTGACAATACTAGAAATGTCAGTACGAGGAGGGTAGATCAAAATATAGATCTAAAATCGAGAATTTTATGTTACAGGGTGGGATTTGAAAGAAAGACATGGTATTAATGAAGTGGAATTCGCAGAGTAATGGAAAGGAACGAAGAAGTACCAAAAGGCGAAGAAGAAAAAGGGAAGTCATGGGAAGAGAGAAAAAAACGGAGGAGAGATTGCAAGAAAAAAGTGAGTTTTCATGTTGGAGAAGGACGAAAACATCTAAGTCGTTATAACAGTCTGCCAGTAATATGGGAGAAAACTCAATGTTGGCTACCTCTGATCTGTACACTGTTTCAACGAAGTGCACTGACTATAGAACTTGTGTGTCGTCTCTGATATCGGTTTCTTGTAAGGATATTTTTTTCACTAACTGATCAAACCATACCGTACAGGAAGGTGACGTTTTAGCGCAGGCGCAGTGAACTACGTGGGTGGTGCATTATCTGAACTATTTCGACAGCGATGAACACGTGAATGTGTTGAAGCTGTGCAGGCGAGAATTTCTCCAACATGTTATCGCTGTCTACGTGTGTAACCTCCACAAGCTCATTGGATTCTGTTGTTCTCTTTGTTCCAGACTTACGTATTTATTCTTTGGTTCGTTTTTCCGAAAGTTTTTGACATATTTCTTGCTGGCTGAACTATTTCCTGATCTCATGGATCGTCTCCACGTGTCACAGTCACAGTCACAGTCACAGTCACAGTCAACCGTAATAACAGCGTGTTTTCCCTGTTTATCTTGACGGCATTAAGATGCGCCGTTTTCTATATACCTTCCCACTCTAGATCAAGATTGGTTGGTTTGATGTTTAAAGCGACTAAATTACTAAGGTCATCAGTCCCTGTTGATCAAGAGAAAGGCCCAGTCAGATATTTCGTTTGTCATAGACGAAAAAGTAATATTTTCTTTCATTTACCGTGAGAAGCGTTTACGTCCTGTCTATTGCCCAAACTTACAAATGGATTTACAATTCCAAATAAGTCCACTTTCAAAGCCCAAACGTATTTCTCTTTCATTGATGTTTGCCAGGTATACTGACGAAAAAAGAGTCCATGCCCTCGCAATCAGATTTTTATCTTTTTGATTCATCTGCTTACTTTTAGCAGTCTAGCTTTCATTTCATAAAGGTCTGACCTTCTGTGCCTGGCCTTTTACAGCTGCAGATTTGAATACATGAATGAAGGAATCTCATATCTACAACTGACAGAAAGGAAGGTCCAGTCAAATGTTTTGATGGTAAGGGTCCCGAAAATGAATTGTAAGGGCCTAAAAATACATTTTTGTCCGGTTTATCTACTTCGAGGAATCATTGCAGAGGTTGAACAAAATTATGGAAGCACCGTGATAAACGCAAGCTTGAACATAAATGCAGATGGTAGCCAAGTCAGCAGGTTGCGCTGCTGTATTTGACCACAAACGGCACCTGTGCAGTGTCCTCAATACTTTGCAAGTGTCCATAGTGGTCGGAAAAATGTTCTGGGTAGTTGTGTGACAATTATGTCGGACCAAAGTGAATTTTGACGCGGGCAAATAGTCGGTCGTTGTATGGTGGGTGCCTTCGTAAACAAGATAGCCGAAGCGTATGGTGTTTCAAAAGGTACCGCATCGAAGATTTATGCCGCATACAATGAAAGCGGAAAAGGCATACAACGAAAGCGGAAAAATGTCTTCCGCTAAGTCAAAATGCGGACGAAAATGTGTGTTTGTTGATCGTGACAGACGGTCATTGAAGAGGGGTTTCACAAAAAATAAGGGGGAGACAGCTGCAAAAGTCGCTGGGGAACTGAATGTCGCTCACGAACCATGTCAGCCGGCCGCTGTGGGCTGTTCTAGGCGCTTCAGTCTGGAACCGCGTGACCGCTACGGTCGCAAGTTCGAATCCTGCCTCGGGTATGGATGTGTGTGATGTCCTTAGGTTAGTTAGGTTTAAGTAGTTCTAAGTTCTAGGGGACTGATGACCTCAGATGTTATGTCCCGTAGTGCTCAGAGCCATTCGATCCCTGTCAGCATCAAAACAAAGTGAACAGAGCTCCAACCCACTCATTAGTGTTGTGAATGTCCGTAACAGGAAAACGTTGTACCAAAGCCATAGAACCTGGACTACTGAGCAATGGAAGAAAGTAATTTGGTCGGATGAGTCTCGTTGCACACTGTTTCCAAGTTCTGACCGAGTTTACGTCTCAAGAGAGAAACATAGCGGAGGTTTGGTGATGATTTGGGGAGCCATATCGTGGTATTCCATGGGTCTCATGTTTACTTTGCAAGGTTGCATTACTGCCAAGGATTATGTGACCATTTTAGCTGATCAGGTCCATCCCATGGTACAATATTTGTTCTCCGTGGTGATTCCGTGTTCCAAGGCGACAGAGCTCCTGTCCACACTGCTCGCTTTATCCGGTGCGGGTTTTGTGAGCACGAGGGTGAATTGTCGCATTTCCCTGGCCACCGCAGTGACCAGATATTATTATTATTGGGCCTTTTGTGGTCTACTTTGGAGAGAATGATACGAGATGTCTACCCATCTCCATCATCGTTACCTGGACTTGCCGGTATTTTGCAGGAAGAATGGTATAATATTTCCTTGAAAACCATACATGGCCTGTATTTATCCATTATTAGACGGCTAGAAGCTGTTTTGAAGAGCACTGGTTTTCCTATACCGTATTAGGCATGGTAATTTGTTGTGTTTGTGGTGTTTCCATATTTTTGTCCACCCCCTATACGTTCTGCCAGTAAAAATGTCAGTGCGGCTGGGAGATTAAAGGACGAGAAAGTGGAAAGACTGAGGGGAAAAAAATAATGGACAGAGGAAAAGTTGAAACCAATAGAGGGTTAGCTATCCCGCGATCCAGACTGCAGATTACGTTTATTTTGTTCCACATCATATGACACAGAAAAGAATTAATTTGCATTTTGGAGTACCTATTTTCCATCGTTAGTACAAATTACTGAATGGCGTCGAAGCTCTCACTGTTTTTTTTTTTTAAAAATGTGGACTGCTTCCCTTTGCTCACGGTTGACCATTCCGTGAAAATGAGTTTGCCGGAATTTTATCTCCTAACATCTCCATGAAATGCGGAAGTAGTATTTACACGTAAAGGTGACTGAGGTCTTGCAATGATTAGGGAATGTGTAATAGAATCCATAAACTGAAAGGGGAAATGAAATTTGAAAATTATGAGCTTGTTACTGTGATTTAAAACCAATCTGGTACACAAGTGTCTAAGAACTACAATGGGTGATCGATTTTGAGCTGAGAGGGTAAGAACGTCCCACAGTAAATTTAACTGTACCATATGGAAGGATATGGACAATCTATGGACGATAGAAGAATTAAAACTGCTAAAACAAATTGCGGCTTTACATCTGGTTTTGTAAGATTTTCATTATGCCACTGAAGTCTGTGACAGTGAAAATTATTCATGTGGACTAAGACCGAAGACTGGCTCTGAGCTCTATGGGACTTAACTTCTGAGGTCATCAGTCCCCTAGAACTTAGAACTACTTAAACCTAACTAACCTACGGACATCACACACATCCATGCCCGAGGCAGGATTCGAACATGCGACCGTAGCGGTCGCGCAGTTCCAGACTGTAGTGCCTAGAACCGTTCGGCCACTCCGGCCGGCTAAGACCGAAGACCCAATGGTCTAACATTGGTAAAGACCCTGGACCAGCACTCGTGGGAACCGAGAGTTAAATACCCATTCGGACCCTTCAGATTAAATTACCCCTGTTCTCCTGTAAATTTCCCCTGTTCTCCTGATTGTAGATATGGATCATGCAACAAGCCATGGTCAGTATATTCAAATCGGCTAACCTCCGTATGTAGCAAGATTCCTCGCTCTTAGGCGGACAAATAAAATCTAGTTGCCGGTATGGAAACTGTGCCTCAGTCTCTCCCTTACGTGTTGAGTGACAGTCACTGAACTATCGGAGCAAATAGTCTGGAGCAAATACAGTCTGTACACGCCACGTTCGTGTCGTTGCTAACCGTCAGCTGCTCTTGCAAAGTCTACAGGAGTACCATGCAGGAATGGCAGTCTCATGAGAAGAGGGTTACGGGAGGGAAAATGGTTAGACCACAACCTAAGAGACCACATTCGAAGATATTCGATGGTTTAAACACTCCTGACATTTTAAAATGAAGCGCTGAACTGGAACACGAGTGGGGATTTCAGTTTCTATAGGGAAAGGGACAGCTTTGCTAGTACCACAAGCTAGTCAAGAAAATGAGATCATAGACGCAGGTTGAAGTTTTCTGGTGATCCGTGACCTTAATTAGGTAACTTCGTGAAGGTAGGTGGTCGTGAAAGGTACAGACATGGGGTTAAATCTCCACTCACCAAAAAGTTTTGTTACAAATGTTCTGCGGATCAGAACAAGTAAGGACAGGTACTTCAAGCAACAACTGATATGAGTTACTGAGCGCCACCATTAATTACCTCTGACGCGACCTGTTTCTCTAGTATTGCACAGATCTCCCAGATAGACTTTTCCACCTCTTGCGTTGAAAATTCTGTGTTTTTGAATGGGGTTTTCAGTTTACTATGAAACAAAAATGGTCGTAAGGCTTTACTGGCCGGGACACCCCGTCTTGCGTTCTTCGGCCGCCTGTTGCAAATCTTTCTGTTTGAAGCCACTTCGCTGACTTTCGCATCTTTGAGATGAAGATGAAATGAAATGGTTAGGACAACACAAACATCCAGTCCCCGAGCGAAGAAAATCTCCAACCTCCTGGAAATCGAAACCGGGTTCAAATGGTTCGCCGGCCGTTGTGGCCGTGCGGTTCTGGGTGCTTCAGTTTGGAACCGCGTGACCGCTACGGTCGCAGGTTCGAATCCTGCCTCGGACATGGATGTGTGTGATGTCCTTAGGTTAGTTAGGTTTAAGTAGTTCTAAGTTCTAGGGGACTGATGACCTCAGATGTTGAGTCCCATAGTGCTCAGAGCCATCAAATGGTTCAAATGGCTATGAGCACTATGGGACTTAACTTCTGAGGTCATCATTCCCCTAGAATTTAGAACTACTCAAACCTAACTAACCTAAGGACATCACACACAGCCATGTCCGAGGCAGGATTCGAACCTTCGACCGTAACGGTCGTACGGTTCCAGACTGAAGTGCCCAGAACCGCTGTGCCACACCGGCTCGAAACCGGGATCCCGGGATCTTGAGGTTGCGACTCTAACTACTATGGACTTCAATTTAGCGTTACACCTAAAATAAACAAACTGAGAAAACATATACAGTTAGTGTAAAGGTCTGCCTAGTGTGCAGTTTCATCGAAACAATTCAGTTATTCTTCAGTATCTTCATTGATCTGGAATGTATTATTTGTAATGTATTTTGTGTACAGATTTTAGCAATGTAATTTTATGTTAGAAACGGTTATTACACTTTCTGAATCTGTTCATCTACAGCAGATGTGAAATATACTATCCATGGAAGTTCCGTTCGAAGCTGAAGCTACCCTAAATGGTGCGCTGCAATTTACACAAGGAAGATGAAGCTCATGAAATATAACTTCACATTTACCTTCACTTGATATCGTGTTATACTTTCTCTTTTTTATAGTGTTGCAGAGTACTGAAGCTGTAGAATGCGTTTGTGTACTGACAATGGCCTGTAAGTGTAATTTTCACACAGAAAAATTTTCATTTCACCTTTTCCTTATTTAAAAAGTGCTATATGTGAACTTAAATTACTCTATGTCAGTGCAAATGAATTCCAGGCTACTCATGATATTTCAAGCTAGTGAACTTACATGCATACGCGAAAATGTAATTGCTTTTATGTTTTTACTCCGCCTCTCATCAGCTAGAATTTTAAATTAAGATTATACTGGCGAGTCATGCAGAACATGAATGTTGTATCGAGAAATTTGTGAAGAGTAAATAGTGGCAAGTATGACGTAATTATAATGAGTAGTAAAATGAAAGAGAGACCGATCGAACAAAAGGAAGTACACTGTTTATTATTTCAAAAGTAATCGCCATAGCTGTTAATACATCTATTCCACTGTCAGGCAAAAACGGTCAGTGCCTTCATGGAAAAGATGTTTGCGGATGCATACGGAAACAGGCGTGCACCTTTTCGTCTGAAGCAGATCGACGACCACGAATGTCTTTCTTCAGGACTCCAAGAATATGGAAACCTCATTGGGAGAAATGAGCACTGTATGGAGGACGTGTGAGGGCTACCCAGCGAAACTTTAGCAGCGTAGTGGAAAAAACCTTGGCACACGTTGCCAAGCTTTTTCGAGTACGCTGCAGAACTTTCGCTGGGAAGCACTTACGTATCTTCCATACACTTCCGATCTCTCTAAATGCGATTTCCATGTTTTTGGAGCCCTGGAGGAAGATGGTTCAAATGGCTCTGAGCACTATGGGACTCAACTGCTGAGGTCATTAGTCCCCTAGAACTTAGAACTAGTTAAACCTAACTAACCTAAGGACATCACAAACATCCATGCCCGAGGCAGGATTCGAACCTGCGACCGTAGCGGTCTTGCGGTTCCAGACTGCAGCGCCTTTAACCGCACGGCCACTTCGGCCGGCCCTGGAGGAAGATATTCGTCCGATCTCTCCTAATGCGATTTCGATATTTTTGGAGACTTCCATATTTTTGGAGACTTCGTGGCCGTCTTCTTGTTTCGGACGAAGATGCTCAAGCCTGGGTGCGGTTGTGTTTCCGTAGGCAACAGCAAACATTTTACCTGAAGGCAATGACCGTCTTGTCTCACATTGGGATGAATGTATTAATAGTTATGGCTGTTACATTTGAAAGAATAAACAGTGTACCTGCTTTTTTTCATCTGTCTCGTTTTCATTTGATTACCCCTTATGAAAAGTGACTGGAAGAGCATTGTATTTAACTATACTGGAAAACCATTCGTGTACCAAACTTGTTGAATTACAATATTTTCAAATACACTAATGCGTGCAGCTTTTCAGCGTTTTCGTTGAAAAGTGAAGAATACTGTCAAATAGTTAAGTACAGTTCCGTTATTCTTTAAGTCGTCTTTTATACATATTTACAAACAAGATGCACCACCACAAGATTATTTTACATTGGAAAACTAGCTTTTACCCTTCACTACAGACGTAATATATTAGTAAATCTAATGCTACTTTTTAGGAACTGTACATAACACAAGCAAGAGATGAAAAACTGTAGTATAGGCTGCATAGCAGAGCTCTAGAATATATTCATTTTCTGTACAAGGTGTCTGAAGGCCTAAATTAGCCGCCGTTAAAGTTAGTTGTTTCATTCATAAATAGAAGTTAACAGAAGGAACTGCATCCGCCACCTTCATAACGCCGTATAGAGATAGCGTTTACATATTCATTTTTCAAGACCTGTATTAGGTTCCTCAATAACCCGTAATCTTGCTGCAGCTACTCACCATTTTGGCCTCAGATTAAGGAGTACTCCAACTTGACGACATGACAAGCAGAACTGCGAAGTCGCTTATTTCAGTCCACTGGAGAAAAAGCTATCAGTATCTTAAAAATCAATGTTAAGTATTATGGGGAAGCTGACAACGGCGAGATCTCATGCTGCACACAAATTACCGTCAATTTATCCCAAAACAATTAGTTTCTTTTTACAGGAAATTCAGAAATATGCTCAGGCAAATAAACTCAAAAACAACAAAGGTTTCAGAAAAGAGCAAACGAGGTAATACAGAGAGCTGCACTTATATCCTGAGTCGTGTATAAAACACAATTCGACTACCTTGATTTAGGATGTTTATGATTTCCTTGAACCTCTACAAGTGACTGTCGAAAAGGTTCCTGTAACAATACCATAGTAGAAACTTTCCCCACGATTTACCAAGGCTGAGCTAGAGGTCCGCATTAAACTGAACTGTGCAAAACAAAAGGGCCATTTTTTTGAAATCCCGTTATTTTCCCCCAGTGCGATGCAGGTAATTGTGAAATTTGACTGAAATGCAGCAATCGCTCGACGACGCTTCAATCGTGATGATTAACTCTTTACACCATCAGTCACTTCCCGACAGAAGTCAATATCCATCGCCAAGCAACAAACAGCATACTGCCGTCAAAACAGGAAAAATCATATTCTGACTGCTTACAGCGCCATATTTTCACCTGGTGGCAGAAAGTGGAACTATTGTTTTTTCCAGCATACTTCGCGAGTGCACCGATTAATGAACATACCTACATTGTTTTAGCGTCCTGCGATGTGTACAGCTCGCACGGTAGCACTCTTAACACCGTCAGTTAAGTTATAACCACCCAGTGTATTTCCACACGAAAAAATCCCACCGGTTGATGTCAATGTGCCAGGCAGGCCACGGTAATCGCGAGCCACGACCCGTAGACTTAATATTGCAGATTCATGCTACATATTCCCGAACAGCTGCTGTAACATTAGCATGACTGTACAGGTGCATACGTTGTATTGAGGAAAACGTGTTTATTACGATTATTGGCTTGTGTCATCTTCTGGGCTGCCCGTATAGCTGAGTGGTCAGTGCGATTATCTGCCATGTGCAGGACGCACATTCGATTCACAGTACTGGTAAAGTTTTTCCTTGATGGGAGGACTAGAATAGGTACACTCACCCTTATCATGCTAACTGAGGAGCTACCTGATATGCTAACCTGACAAGACCGGAAGAGCGGTAATATCTTTTTCTATGTTCTCCTCTTAAAAATCAGACCGCTTTTATGTCCTCATCTCCTTTCCTGAAACCGCAACCCTGTTCCAGCTCTGCCACAATACCTCCACTCGTTCCCCATCCTCTTCCACTACTAGGAACTTATCTAGTTAGTTTACATATCTTAAGCTGTTCTCTTCTGTCTGCAGCATCACATTCAAAGTAACCATTGAATCTCATATCCACACCACTCCTTACCTTCACATCCACGATTTAATTTCTTCACGAGGAATTTTTCTTTGAATCTTATTGCTATCCTCTATCAATGACAGTAACGAAATTTGGAATACCGGATAAAACCAGCATCATCACCACATCCTGTGATTAATCAAGAAACTTTTTCCATTTTTAAATTTATGCGTGTATTATGTTTAATTTATTTCAGAATTAACAATTTCACTATCATCCTTCAAGGGGTAAATTTCTCTAAGCTGAAGGGCATGCTTTCGTAGCTGCTGACTGTTTTCAGTTGGAGGAATGAAAGAACATTATAAAAATAAGTAGAAGGGAAACAAGAAAAAAGCGCGTCATATAAGCATAGGAAAGTGTACAGATACACACGTACACGAAATAAAAGCAGAATTTTTTAAAAAGTTTAGTTTATCACATAAGACGTTACTTGGTAAGTACGGAAAGTAGTCGCTAATACTGTACAATGGTATCCTGAACGGGTGTTGCACTTGCAATGGCAATCGTATTCTAATACTTCATACTGAGTCTACATTTTCTTACTTACAGGGTGTCTATAATTAAACTTCCGCTGCTTGAGCAAGTGTGGATGGAAAATTAGTTACCATATGAAAGAACAACAGATGTCACACATCAATGCCACACAGGAAAATTTGGAGCACCCCAATAATATCAGCTGGTATGAGCAGAACGATGAAATCACCGATGCGGACCATTCTATTGGTGGGGACTAGCATCCGTCCGCATCTCAAGACACCGAATGCCGCAGGGACACGTCCGTCGGGCGACCCTCTGCGGATGTGCAAAGGGACTATCGACACGGTGAAACTTCGTCATTTTAACATCATATGGAGATGACAGTTACTCGACCCCAGGCATACAGAATAGGGACAGTGAATGTAAATACCATTAAATCGCCCGTGAAACAGCAGTTGTTTAGGGACATGATATACGCGTCGGATGTGGATATACTGATGGTGCAGGAAATTTACATTCCTGAGTTCCAGGAAGTACATGGATACATCTCCTACACCTCGCCGCACTCGAACAACGACAGTGGAACGGCGATATTGGTCCGGGACGGGATTCCGGTTCGCGACCTGGCTTATCTACCTTCGGCACGAGGACTGGCGATAACTGTTAATGGAATTGGCATTCTCAATGTTTATGCCCCTTCCGGCACAGACAACAGACGGGCGCGTGCGAGATATTATTCGGAAGAGATTGTGCCCTTATTTACCGGCAGATTCGATCATTTCATTATAGGTGGTGACTTCAATTGTGTTTTAGCCCAAAAAGACCAGACTCCGCATTAAAATACCTGTCGTGAATTGCGTGTGCTATGCCGGGATCTGGAGTTAAGCGACACCTGGGACATGATTCATAGGAACCGTGAGGGATATACTTTTTTTACTAGTCACTCGGCGAGCAGACTCGATCGAATATATGTTTCGGTTGGCCTACAGGATAAGGTGGTCGACGCGGAACGATGGCCTGCAGCTTTTACTGATCATCTGGCTTACTTTTGTACCATATCACTCCCTAGGCAAAGTGTGTGGAGAAGCCGTGGGACATGGAAGCTCAATTCGTCACTTTTGGCGGACCCCGAGTGTCGTCAGAGAGTCGAGGAGGTATGGGCCACATGTCAACGCCGTCTACCAACATATACGTCCGTGGTTCAATGGTGGCTCGAGTGTACTAAGCCGGCCATAAGAAGAGCTCTAATACAGTATGGTCGGGATAAGACGAGATGGCGAAGAGACACTCTTGATTGTTATTACACCATGCTTCGTGAGCTGTCATTCCAGATGCCGTCTGCAGACCATCATGCGGAAGTTCATCGTGTCAAGGCACAAATCCTATCGATCACGCGACGACGACTGGGTGGCATCCCAATACGGGCAAGATGTCTCGACACCATCACTGTGGAACGTACCTCGATGCACCATATGTCGCGGGAACATAAACGTTACCGCCGGGCATTGGTAACAGTGCTCCACGGTTTACATGGCAGTCAACTGACAACACAACAGGACATTGCAAATGAATTTTTAGAGCATTTCCGCCACCTCTATGCCGGTACACCGACGGACCGTCGGGTGGGGGAAGAGATACTGCAACATCTGCAAACGACACTGACAGAGACGGATAAGGCAGCGCTTATGGAGCCACTCACAGAAGACGATATAAAGGTGGCAGTCACAAAAGGAGCGGCACACAAATCACCAGGGCCAGATGGGATTACGCTAGAGTTTTATCGAGAATTCGTGGACATGATGATGCCACAGTTGGTGTCGATGTACAATGAGGCGATGCGTCCGGATATGCGCCTACCGTCGGATTTTGTGACGGGCTTTCTTCTTCCCATCCCGAAGATGGCGGGGAGTCGCAGTGTTAATCAATATCGGCCTCTCACTATGCTAAACACCCACTATAAAATCTTTGCACGACTACTAGCGTCTCGTCTCAAGCTGGCGATATCCAGGACAATATCCCCTGATCAGGCTTGCCTAGGGGTGCGAAGCAACATCTCCTCGGCGTTAAGTGAATACCGTGGCGTTATCGCCCTTGCGGAAACGTGTAAAATGCGAGCAGCGATGATATCTGGGGACTTCGATCGTGCGTTCGACAGGATAAACCATGACTTCTTGGCGTCAGTCATGAACCGAATGGCGATTCCACCTGTTTTCATCTCCATCGTTATGAGGCTAATACGAGGGGCTACATCGAAGGTGATTGTAAACGGTCGGGAAGCGGGCTCGATTCCCATTAACAGCTCAGTCAGACAAGGGTGCCCACTCTGCATGATGCTGTTTGCGATAGCGATTGAGTCGCTGGTGTGTGTTATGAGGCGCTCACTTACTGGGATAGCTCTTAATGAGAACTCGTTCGTTTGTCGCGCATATGCGGACGACCTGATCCTTCTTGTCAGATCAGGACATGAAGTGCGTCAGGCTGTTGAACATCTAGACACTTACGGGACGGCGGCAGGCAGTGTCGTTAAAATGACGAAATCCAAAATTATGCACATTGGACGGGATCTGGAAGACGTACCGGGACCGTTTCAGACGGTGGAATCGCTGAGATGTCTGGGAATCACATTTGCCCGTTCACTACGGCGGTCAGCGGCGGCGAGTTCTCGGCGGCTTCTGCAGAATGTTCGTCTGATGATACGCAACAACTCACTGAGAGCCTTTGACATGATCCAACGTGTGGCATACACTAACGTTCACATAGCGTCACGACTGCCCCGTTTAGCGCAGATCCTACCAATACCGAAGGGTATTGCAGACCGCCTCATGGCTGCCTTTGGTTACTATGTTAGTACTGGGATGTTATTTAAGATCAAATATGACACTTTAACGCTACAGTTCCGGAACGGTGGCCTCAATCTCACAAACGTGCGAAACAAAGCTCTGGCGCTTTACATGCGAGCGATGATACGAAATTGGCAACAACGAAAGCATACCATAACGTCAGCTCTGATAGAAGTACTTGTTCCGCCTTCGTACGAACCCCCTATTGCGGTGGGCAATATTTCGCCTTCTCTTGCACACACTGCCTCATTTCTTGTTGATTACAGTTATGTTCGTCTGAAAGTACCTTCGACGAGAATACCCACGACTCGGGAGTTCTATAGGTGCTTGATGGATCACCATGGCCGCAACATAATGGAATTCAAATACCTGTCGAGAACGTGGAACCACATTTGGTGTGCAGTGTATACTCCATTACTGTCAACAGCAGCGAGATCGATGTGGTATATTCTTATAAACCGTAAACTTGTGACCAGGAGTCGATCACATACAATTCATATGGTCGATTCTCCTCTTTGCACAAACTGTGGACTGTTAGCAACGGAAGAACATGGTTTAGTGTGTGGCGCAGCGAGGGACGTCTGTATGCTGACGCGTCGAATACTGGCCTTCCTTCGGCGCACTAACTACACAGAAATCACATCGGATGTACTTTTTCTACCGGACAAGACCTTTTTTCCCAAACAAAAGACGCATCCGGTCAATTGGATCGCTGGACATGCGACGAAATATTTGTATTCGTACGATATTAAGTCCGTGATGGATTATTGGATATATATACAAGAACAACACGAGCTCATACGGAGTCATACGAAATAAAGGACTTACCTTTCCAATTTTCTTATCCCTAGGACAGCACAGTTGTACGAATAAAGGTTGTTTGTTTACCCTGTCTTTCTGTTCCCAAACAGAAAAAAGTGGTCGCGTTGTTGGACCATAAGCCGGAGGAACCGCGTTTTTATTTTTATTTTATTTTTTCTTAAAACAGAAAAAAAGAAAAAAACCAAAAACAGAAAAAGTGGTAGAGCACTTGCCCACGAAAGGCAAAGGTCCCGAGTTCGAGTCTCGGTCCAGCATACAATTTTAATCTGCCAGGAAGCTTCACATCAGTGCACACTCCGCTGCAGAGTGAAAATCTCATTCAGCTTGTTTTGGTAAACGAACGTTAGAAACTGCACTGATGGCAACAAAATCGCAACACCAATAAGATGCTGTGCGACATAAACGAAAGTTGGTAGGCGTTTATCAATGAAGTTTATTAAAATTTCGCGCCAGTGATATGAGAGTGACTTTCGTAGGGCCACTATGAGGATGAAAATCATTTTTGTTTTGCATACACGCTGTAACAGCCGTGAGCGTCAGTTACCTTTGAGATTGGATGTGATGAGTTGATGTCAGTCAAGGATGCTATTATCGACACCTCACTGAGATTCTACGAGGTCAAGTAATAGGGCTACGAGAAGCTGAATGTTCCTTCTGCGATACTGCTGGAATATTTGACATGACTGTAGCCCTGTACATGACTGCTGACAACGGTGGTCACGAGAATGTACGGCCGCAAGAAGACCGGGCTCCAGACGGCCACGTGGTTCTACCGAAAGGGACGACCAAGTGATCGGCATATGGCTCTGGCGCATCGTGCTGCATCTGCAGCAGCAGTTTGAGCAGCAGTTGACACCACAGTGACACAACGAACTATTACAAATCGGTTACGTCAAGGGCAGCCCCGAACCAAACGCCCAGTAGCGTGCATTCCACTGACTCCAAACTACCGCCATTTGCGACTTCAGTGGTGTCAAGCGAGAGCTCATTGGAAGGCAGAGTGAAGGTCCACTGTGTTTTATGATGAAAGCTAGTTCTCCCTAGGTGCCAGTGATAGCCGTGTGTTGGTTATAAGGAGGCCAGTTGAGGTCGTACATCCAACCTAGCTGCGTGCTAGACACACAGGCCTTATGTCTGGAGTTATGATCTGAGGTGCGATTTCGTATGACAGCAGGAGCACTCTCATGGTTATCCCACGCACTCTGACGGAAAACTTGTACCTCAGTCTGGTGATTCGACCTGTTGTGCTGTCATTCATGAACAGCATTCCGGGGGATATTTTCCAACAAGATAATGCTCGCCCACACACCGATGTTGTATCATCAACACGCTCTAGAGAGTGTCAACATGTTGCCTTGGCCTGGTAGATCACCAGATCTGTCTCCAGTGGAGCTCACACAGACGACAACTCCAGCGTCATCCAAACCGTCCCTGTATTGGCCAAGTGCAACTGGCATGGGACTCCATCCGAAAAATTGACATGTGGCACCTGTACAACACAATGCATGCACGTTTCCATGCTTGCATATTATATTCTGGAGGTTACATCGGTTATTAATAGAGTACTGGCATTTGACATCTGCAATGTCTTAAAAATGGTTCAAATGGCTCTGAGCACTATGGGACTTAACATCTGAGGTTATCAGTCCCCTAGACTTAGAACTACTTAAACCCAACTAACCTAAGGACATCACACACATGCACGCCCGAGGCAGGATTCGAACCTGCGACCGTAGCAGCAGCGCGGTTCCAGATTGAAGCGCCTAGAACCGCTCGACCACCGCGGCCGGTGCAATGTCTTATATCGCGCTTACATTAACCTGTGATCTTGCAATGTTAATCACTGAAATATGTTACCTAGACAAATGTAGTCCCGAAATTCCATTACTCTACATTAATTATTTTTTTGTTGTTGTGATTTTTATCCCTCAGTGTATTTAAAACTGGCATATATGGTCAATAATGTTCACGCCGGTCGATTTTGTGAACCATGGGGAGGTTATTCATTAACTTTTCTTCTGAATTCCCTGTTGATGTAGGTAGCCACATTTTCATGTTCACCAAACCGCGAATTAGGTTCTTGTTTGCATTTCCCGTTGATGTAGTGCCCAGCTACAGTATTTCATAGAAATTCGGAGAGATTGTATTGTACGCCTATTTTGGTACTGTAGATTACTTTCTTTCACTACAACAACTGACAATGGTTACCATCTCTCAATGATGTTACGTTCTGAGACATAGGTATCATCTGTACAACAGAATTACACAAGGTAAATATAAAGTCTCTATAAATTTCTGTGCTTTTACACAGGGTGAAAAGTATTTAAACAGACAAACTCTGGGAGATTCTAGGCGACATCAAAATAAATATTTTTCCCTAATGTCATTTTTCCTATGAGGATTATTTAAACCGGCGGAGGCCATATTACTCTCTTCAGTCGTTAGAGGCCATATTACGATCTTCAGTTGTTAGAGGGCGTATTACACTCTTCAGTTGTAGGCAACTGCTGTCTACCAGTGTAGTAGTGCATTGTCTCTGTTTACTAATGGAGCGATACACCTGGAGTGAGTACACTGATATGGTTGGTGCGTACTACGTAGCGCACCACAGCGGACGAGCTGCACTGCGGGTTTATCAACAACAATATCCTAATCGCCGTATCTCGCCTCATAACACCTTTGCTGCTGTGTACCAACGTCTGCGTGAGACCGGGTCATTTAGCAGATTATCTGGACAGGGACGTCGTCGTACGGTAAGAACGCTGCAATTTGAGGAAGCTGTCTTGCAGCATGTGGAGCGGGATCCTTCAATCAGCACTCGTGCAATTGCACGGAACATGGAAACGAATCAGACGAATGTAAGAACAGTACTTCGAGAGCAATTGTTACGTCCATTTCACTTAGAGCGTGTCCACAACATGGAACCAGTTGATTATCCACCCAGAACACAGCTTCTGCAGTGGTACCTGGAACAGTGTGAAATGCATCCTACATTTCCAGCCTCTGTGTTGTTTACCGATGAAGCAACGTTTTGGCGTGATGGAGTCTTCAACATGCACAATTCGCATGTTTGGAGTGAGGATAACTCATATGAGACAGTTACTAGCGCTCATCAAGTGTGGTTCTTCGTTAATGTGTGGGTCGGTGTTGTTGGGGACTGTTTAATTGGGCCGTATCTGCTACCTAGGCCATTAAATGGCAGGCACTATTACAATTTTCTCTCCAGAGCATTGGCAGAATTGCTGGAAGACGTCCCGCTCCCTGCAAGAAAACGCATGTGGTTCCAACATGACCGGGCGCCGGCACATTTCAGTCGTCGTGTGCGTCGATTCCTGGACCGACGGTTCCCAGAAACGTGAATTGGCAGAGGTGGTCCTGTATCAGGGCCTGCTTCATCCCCAGATATGTCCCCTCTGGACTTTTTTGTGTAGGGAGAGATGCGCAACCTTGTTTACGCAACTCCTGTTGCATCAGAAGAGGATCTGGTTGCCCGGATAGTAGCAGCAGCAGGAACAATTCAGGATACTCCTGGGGCTTTTGCCTGTGTCAGACAGAACATGATCCGACGGTGTAACCTTTGTTTACGGGTCAATGGAGGCATTTTTGAAAATCTACTGTAATTGAAGTTGGGTTGTGTTAATATGTTGTCTCTTGGTCATAAAAAATGGAAAAGTGTTTGTTGGTTTAATTAATTTGCCGCCACAGAAATCTTCCTCTACCAGTTTAAACACTCCACATAGGAAAAAATGACATTAGGGAAAAATATTTGTTTTGATGTCCCCTACAACCTCCCAGTGTTTGTCGGTTTAAATACTTTTCACCCTGTAGTTAAATCCATTTTTGTAGTAGGTTATGTGACAGAAGAATGCTCATAACAGAAGAACGAACCTCTATTTTTTGGGCGATTTTGCGTGGAATGACATACTAACTGGTGCGGGAGGATTTCATCCGTAAGAGTAGAAAGCCAGGTCTCACAACATTGACAATCAAGAATTTAGTTAGCAGATTCAAACGTTCTGGCATGTTAATGATGGCGAACGTTTTGGGAGCCTGTCCCTAGCTCAAGAAACCGTTGGACGCGTGGAGGATGTGATCGCACGAGGCCCCTCTGCATGTACCAGGAGACACAGTGCCAAAACCCACAGTTTGAAAAACACGTTGAAGAAACGTGTATACCACATGCAGATCTCCATAAGCTTGCATCTGAGGATTGTGCTGTCTGTCAGGCTCTTTATGATATATTACATGGTGCGGAAAATTAGAATCTCATGGTACATGTGTTGTTCAGTGATGAAGCAACATTCCACACAGATGGGGTGTAAACAGTTACAGAATATGGGCAAAACATCAACCATATGCACTGAAAGAGTGGCAACAACACTCCGCAAAGTGAACGTATGGTTAGGAATAACAAGGGCTACTGTCTATATTCCCTTAATGTTTGCGGAGAAAATGCTTACTGGAGACACATACCTCGAAATGTTGAAAAATGTTCTTGAGCAACAGTTGATACAAGAAAGGATTAATGATTCAGATGTTTTCCTGAAGAACGGGGGACCGCCCCATTATGCCTTAATTGTCCGTTACTACTCGGATGTAGCTTTTTCCGGACAGACGGTTCATTACATCTTACCACATTGTTATAAAGCGTGTTGGGGCCTGTGGAAGAGCGCCGAGCATTGGAGGGCTACCACTTTGAGATGTACTGATTTGTTGTCCTAGAGTGATGTATCTTCCATTATATATCGCAGATGTTTAAAAATAGCGTTTCTACAGAAGCGTGTAGAGACTTTATGTTCACCCTGTATTTGTCCAGAACTAAGCCACACATATTTTGAAGGCAACATGAGAGTGAATCAAAAAGAAAGTTGTCACGTTACATACACACACTGGAGGTGATTCCGAATGGGAGCGACTTACATGTATGTCCATAGGGACATGCTCCAAAAGCCCGTGTTGAGGAAAAGTGGAAACCGCAAGCCGCCTGCTGTTAAGTGGGTCACGACCTATATTTGTGGTAGGCACCTGCAGTGTGCGGGGTGTCTTGCGTAAGTTAGTTATGCAACGGCATCTTGTAAGAGGTGGGCCGATATTCAGGAACGGTGCGGCGCCTGGGTCGCCAGAGACCGGCCGACGGAAAGCGAAAGTCTTCCGCGTGTGCTGAGAAAGCCGCGGGACTGGCCCGCCGCTGCAAGGACGCCGTCTGCTTGGTCCGACCTTCAACTCCTCCTCCTCCTCCTCCTCCCAAACTTTTTTCTCCACTGCCTTCGGTCTAACAACACCAGCATGCCCTTGCCGAGATCATATGCAACCTGTTGTCGAGCCCTGTCTCAGTCCAGGCCAGTGTTTCAGCTTACGATCCCTCCGACTGTGGCTCTTTATACGAATATGTGAGAGCCGTGAGAACTCCCCATCTGTTACTGTTTAGTCATCAGTCTTGCAATTAATTCCTCGTGGTCTTTTGTCCAAGCTATGAGTTTTCATCTGTTAATCTACATCCGTCTACGTCTACAATTTAGTGCTTGGCAGAGTGTTCATCGAACCACCTGCAAGCTTTTTCTCTACCGTTCTACTCTCGAACGGATGGCAGGAGAAACGAGCGCTTAAATCTTTCTGTGCGAACTCTGATTTCTCTTATTTTATCATGATGATCGTTTCTCCCTATGTAGGTCGGTGGCAACAGAATAGTTTCGAAATCTGAGGAGAAAGTTAGTGATTGAAATTTAATGAGAAGATCCTGCCGCAACTATAAACCTCTTTGTTTTACTGATTACTACCCCAATTCACGTATCATGTCCGTGGCACTCTCCCCCCTATTTCGCGATAATACTAAACGAGCTGCCTTCTCTGAACTTTTTCGATCTCCTCCGTCAGTCCCATCTGATGCGGATCCCACCCACACAGGAGTACTCCAGAAGTGGTTGGACAAGCGTGGAGTTAGTAGTTTCTTTAGTAGACATGTTGCACTCTCTAAGAATTCCGCCAATAAATCGCAGTCTTTGGTTTGCTTTACCCGCAACATTATCTATGCGATCGTTCCAGTTTACGTTATTTGTAATTGTAATCGCTAAGTATTTAGTTGAATTTAGAGACTTTAGATTTGTGTGATATCGTGTAGCTCAAATTTAGCGGATTTCTTTTAGTACTCACATGGCTATCTTCACACTTTTCATTATTTGCAGTCAGCTGCCACTTTTCGCACCATACAGATAGATACCTTGGCTAAATCATTTTTCAGTGTGTTTTGATCCTCTGATGACTTTCCAAGACGGAAAATGTCTGCATCATCTGCAAACAATCTAAGAGGGCTTCTCAGATTGTCTCCTATGTCGTTTATGTAGATCAGGAACAGCAGAGAGCCAATAACACTTCCTTGGGGAACGCTATTTTTTTTCGATGACTTTTCGTCACTTTCTACGGACTGTGACCATTCCGACAGGAAATCACGAAATCAGTCACATAACTGAGGCGACATACCATAGGCACGCAATTTGGTTAGAAGACGCTTGTGAGGAACGGTGTCGAAAGGCTTCTGGAAATCTAAAAATACGGAATCAATTTGACATTCCCTGTCGATAGCACTCATTAAATCATGAGAATAAAGAGCTAGTTGTGTTTCACGACAACGATATTTTCTGAATCTGAACTGACTATTTGTCAATAAACAGTTTTCTTCGAAGTCATTCATTATGTTCGAACACAGTGTATGATCCAAAATCCTACCGCAAATCGATGTTAGCGATAGCTCTTCGAGCTTAATATGACTAGTCTGAGAGGCGATTCACACACCGCACTCGAATTCAGGATGAGGACGCTCAATTATGCGTGCACTGATCCATCCACTTTCGGTGGTTTCCATTAATCAGTACATGCGAATGCTGCGATGACTCATGAGAAAGACGACTGCAGTGTCAGATACCCAGTCTTCTTCAGTAGAACTAGAGGTCATTCAACGAAACTCACGATGGCGATGGGACGTTAAACGATTTATATCTTTATATTCTTAGGTTCCGTGGGACAATGTGAGCCATAGCTACTCGGTCATGAGATGTCTCACAGAATAGTGGTAAAAAAAAGAACACATTAAAAAGAGTGTTTACTACATATTATACCTGGCGTTAAAAAAGTATACCATGTTTTGAGAGGTGGTAATTTGGACCAAGACAAGGAAAAAAAGTCCAGTAAACATGGGCTCTAAAACGCATATCTTCAGAGCTATTAGCGGTTGTTCGTCTTCACTACTGTGAACATCTCTTCTACTGCAAGAGCTTACGAAAAACTTACAGAATGCAATAAACAAATGATAACACATTATATTGTTACTGTGAATCAGCATAGCTTCTGATGTAATCCGACTGCTGTTATATACGATCTGTACTTGCCAGACATTGCAGAAGATCAAGTCTGCCATTTCCCATGTGGAATAATAGGCTTCCATTATGCCGGTAAGTGGAAGGATAAAACTAAAATGTAAAGGCACTTCATAAACTTATCAGCACAGATTCTGGTTCCATTAGAACTAATGTATGTGCTGCACTTACCAAGAACTATGTATACGGTTTACAATAACAACACTAACAGATGTTTACTGCGTGCTGTATCCATGGACAATAACACAGAAATGTGTCCTCATTTGTTTACCGTCTTTGTTGGTCGTTTAGCCGGCCGTGGTGGCCGTGCGGTTCTAGGCGCTTCAGTCCGGAACCGCGAGACTGCTACGGTCGCAGGTTCGAATCCTGCCTCGGGCATGGATGTGTGTGATGTCCTTAGGTTAGTTAGGTTTAAGTAGTTCTAAGTTCTAGGGGACTGATGATCATAGATGTTAAGTCCGATAGTGCTCAGAGCCATTTGAACCATTTTTTTTGTAGGTCGTTCCTAACAGGAAAGCGATTGCAGCAGAAGATATGGGTTTCACAGAACCGAATATGAACAAGTGCTCACAGCTCTTCAGTCATGCATTTTAGAGCGCATGCTTACTTGACATCTTTGTCTTGTTTTGGTACTGCGCGGAGTGGCCGTGCATTTAGAGGCGCCATGTCACGAATAGCAAGGCCCCTCCCGCCGGAGGTTCGAGAGCTCCCTCAGGCATGAGTGTGTCTTGCCCTTAGCGTAAGTTAGTTTAAGTAGTGTATAAGACTAGGGACCGATGACTCAGCGGTTTGGTCCCTTAGGAATTCATACACATTTGGACATTTTTTCTTGTTTTGGTGCAGACCACCACCTCGTGAAATATGAAACACATTTTTTTAACAACCTGTATTTGCTCAAAAATGGCTCTGAGCACTATGGGACTCAACTGCTGAGGTCATTAGTCCCCTAGAACTTAGAACTAGTTAAACCTAACTAACCTAAGGACATCACACACATCCATGCCCGAGGCAGGATTCGAACCTGCGACCGTAGCGGTCTCGCGGTTCCAGACTGCAGCGCCAGAACCGCGCGGCCACTTCGGCCGGCTAACAACCTGTATTCTTACAACATGTTGTTGCTCCGTGCTACCATTAAAAAGAGTTTTACAGCAGCATGTACTTATGACAACTACCTTACAGCGAAATTCTAAAAATTGCTGCGTGAAAATCCTGCGTGAAATAAAATCTGTATGTTGCGAGTATAGATTCCAAGCTATACTTGACAATCTTGGGTTTACTACTCACATTTTCACTTCTGTTGCAAATGTATTGAAACCCTTACATGAAGTACAGTAGCTGCCCTTTCGTACAGCATTGAACGAGTGTTACCAAGTGAAAATAGTGTAATTGTCTAGTATGCACTTAACGAACATTCACAACCTACTGAAAGAGTCCTTAATATGTGCTTCCTGAATACGACTAGAAACATCATATTTGACGTATTATTGTCTTGGTTTAGTATGTTGCCGAAATATTTCGCTGTGTGCTCCTTGCGGTACTTCCAGCAGGCGGAGAAACAACCCAGTATCTGATACGTCCGTCTACTATTGTTTTTCTCAAGACTGATCATATTTTCCATTTAGTTTGCCATTTAGAATTTTATCTGTCTACATAATCCGCAATATTCAAAATGATTCCAGACTTTTTTCTGGTTTTTCCCTAAGCAGACGCCTCACTAGATAATAACAGTGCCTTCATAGTAAATGTTTTTCTCAACACAAAATCCACTGAGTTGGTCTCTCTTCTTGCATATTACCTTTTATGTTTGTAATCGCCCTATTTTTATTCTCTCGTTGTTCCAACCGTATTGTGAAATATACATCCCGAGTATAATTTCTCCATGTTTCTATTACTCATTTCTGATATTTAACAGTGTGTTATTCAAACTTCTATTGCCATTCTTAACAAGAAATAGCCTTCGATGTAAAGTTTTTCTGAGTAGTACATCAAATAAATTGAACAGGCACTGCTCACTCTCCTCTCACAACTACCTCATCGATACTTTCCTTGTATTATTTTTTTCTATTCCGAACCTTATTGTAGTAACTAAACTGCTACCTCTACCTCAGAAACTCTAATTATTTGTTTGATCTTCGGCAGCTAACAGCTATTTCGCCAAACCTCAGAAATACTGTGGGACATTGTTTCTGTTTTAATTTGAAAAGATAACCACGTGTCTTACTCATTTTCAGGTGAGATAACCGTGTTTGTCTTATTCTGGAAATTCCTGTCTAGCAAACCACTTCTGGTGCAATTGTTCTGTATTGTTCTTAACCACAAAATTTTCGTGCAGGAGGCTCATTTTCAGGTGTTTTGCTGTTTCATATTAAGAAAAACACCTGAAGAAGTGCTAACATCTTGAAATTAGTTGCGAATAAGAACAATAAAGAAATATCGCTTTGGAGATGATATGTTTGCAAGGTATTTGCTGCATATGGCAATATAACTTATTCTAAAGACAGTTCACAATTACTTTACTAATGATTGTGGAAGTGAATTGTTATCGCAGATGGTTAGGCTATCTGCCGAAATATATTCGTGAAGTTCCGAGAAGAATTTCAAAGAGCTACCACAAAGGCAAACGTTACTGTATACGAAGCCAAATAAAATTATTGTTTCTTGCTATTCCCGCGTAAGACGTCATATATTTACTTCGCATATACATTTACGAATCGTGTTAACATAAATCAGTATTTGAATTATGACACACATAAATGGTACAGCTCATCCGATATGCTTTCGGTGAAAGAAAGTTTCTTCAGAACAATAGTCTCTGTACTTACTAGCTGCAACGACGTCAGGTATTTTTTCCACCAGAGGTACTTATGATAGGCGGGCCCCATGGCTGCCATCATGTAGTACAGGTACATGATAACGTGCACAATGTTGTTGATGAGGTTCGAAAACGTACCATGGCCACCTAGAAACAAACAGAAGATTATAAGTCTATATAACAATTAGTTGCAAAGCCATGTGATAAATACTCGTTGTTGAGCATATGGTTCGCTTCTCACTAATTCTGATTTTACTCTGATTCCCTGCGAAAGCAATGGCCCTTTCAATAGGCTGTCGAAACAATGTAATAACATGCAGCGGACGCTTATCTAAGATAAAAATAGAAGCAAATTTTATGGATCTGATTAGTACCAGCAGCAAGATGAGTATCGTTTTTTGAGTATATGAACTTACTTTCACATGACCCGAAACTCTCAAAGGCTAAGCGAAAGGGAAGAAGCGCTTGATAGGAGCTTACCCATTCATTGCTGCAAACTCGTCGAGGTAATTAGTGAGACTTCGAATTAACTTATGGAAGAGACCTGTAATTTCACTATCGTTTAATCTCATCACAAGGATCACAGATCGCTCAAGTTGAACAACACAATGCTTTCGGACGCCGTATTTTTTCCCCTTGTGGTAATGTAGTCAAATATCTTGGGTACAGTTCCCTTCTAAGCTGTTTCTTACAGACGTTACAACTGGACTCAACATACCGTATGAAACTCCGCCTTTAGCGTTGATACAATTACATTCCTAACAACAACGCGCCTACTCTAAAATTTGACTACCCCATATTGCAACATCTTTTTATGCTTGGCATTAGTACACAGAGCTGATTTTTGTACACAAACATACGCATAACTAACAAAAAAAACTTCCAAAAGAAATGCTGTTTCAGTAATTCCACAATTAGAAGCATATTTCCCTTGTCACTTTCTATGAAGTGTCGTATTTGGCCTGAAAGCCCCCCGTTATGTATAATAAATTTCTATGCACTTACCTGCAATAAACTTGCAACAAATCCAAGTCTCAATCGGAGTCAACGTGTGATGATAGAGATGTAGCAGCGACACCTGGTTGTCTTTCTTACGCAGAACGAAGAAAATCTATAACAGATTCGCACTTATGAAATAGCAGATAACACAAATATCACTTGGAAAGACTTCCATTTGCATGTCACTTCTTTACTAAATCTGTAGTGTCGTTAGTACCTGCTTACCATATGCGTTTATAGATCAACTTATTTCTATTGGTAGTACAGGGTTCGTTGATTCACTGTAATCAATTTGCAAAAAACACATGGCATCCATCATTTTCACGAGAGTGCTAATGCAGATATGTGTGAGTAGATCTCTATTGTCTTTTTTTTATGAAAGCAGTGTTTTCTCTGCGAAGCTATTTAAATTACTATAATAATCTTTCTAGTAAATGGAAAGAATAACATCTGGAGCAAAAGCTATTTGTGATTTCTTCCTGCAACTGCCTAAAACTTAGGTATTCACAGTTTAAGTTATGTTATTTCCTAAACATCAGACTAGTTAAAGAATTTTAACTGAATTACTGAACAACGGAGAAATCTTATACTTAAAATATCACATTCAGCGTGCTGTATGACAAAAATCTAGTCAGGGGCCTTAATCTTTCTCGCTGCAGACATTTGCGCTAGAAAAAATTTCCACACTGGCTTGTTCAATTATGCTGTTTGTAGCTATACTCCCATAAATGTCTATTTGAAAACAAACACGGACGAAAACTGAGCTTCAACCACAAGATAAATATCGATGCTATATTTCTTCGATCAATTAGAGCTAATGAAAAAGATCAGTACGTAAATTACGATGTCGAGAGAATGTTCTTGTATTATTTGAGAAAGGGATTAATGTGATTATTAGAATGTATGCTGTGGGAGGTACATTTTTGAATACAATCATAATATAATACGCACTTCTACAGTTTTCTGATGTTCTGTTACGCGAGTCATCCACTGGGTGGTAAAATAAACTTATTCCAAGTGCATTTTATAATGTGCCTGTTGTGACCATTACTGCTAATGATAAATAGTGATGATACAAATAGTGATGGTACTTCTAAATGACCATTTCATTGATTCCTGTGACTAAAGGCGAAGCAACAAAACGCTACTGTTAGGAGTTTTTCTAGAAAGTATTGCGTGATAATCTGTCTATAAACTAAATTTGTACTTACTGTGTCCATAAACTCTGTCAGTTTGGATATGTAGTACCACCAGCACAAATTCGCCATCTGTAAAAGCAGTTTTCAATTTCAGTTAAAGGTAAGTGGCAGTAGTGACGGTTGTCGTTCTATTGCTAATATCCATTCATCTTAATCACATATTAATAATGTGTATGGAACCCTACAGCTCCAAAAGCGCTAGTTAATGAAAACAGCTACCGAATACCATGTGGTTTCAACTCTTTATCATAAATAAAATTTCAATGAATGAGAATGTGGATTCGACTACGAGACGTAGTGCCTGCTATGGGTTTCACCAAGCATCTGAGAGGTATACATTTCTAGAGATACAGAATCCCCAACAATACCATTTGACAACAAACCGTTTTATATACAGGGTGTTACAAAAAGGTACGGCCAAACTTTCAGGAAACATTCCTCACACACAAAGAGAGAAAATACACTCCTGGAAATGGAAAAAAGAACACATTGACACCGGTGTGTCAGACCCACCATACTTGCTCCGGACACTGCGAGAGGGCTGTACAAGCAATGATCACACGCACGGCACAGCGGACACACCAGGAACCGCGGTGTTGGCCGTCGAATGGCGCTAGCTGCGCAGCATTTGTGCACCGCCGCCGTCAGTGTCAGCCAGTTTGCCGTGGCATACGGAGCTCCATCGCAGTCTTTAACACTGGTAGCATGCCGCGACAGCGTGGACGTGAACCGTATGTGCAGTTGACGGACTTTGAGCGAGGGCGTATAGTGGGCATGCGGGAGGCCGGGTGGACGTATCGCCGAATTGCTCAACACGTGGGGCGTGAGGTCTCCACAGTACATCGATGTTGTCGCCAGTGGTCGGCGGAAGGTGCACGTGCCCGTCGACCTGGGACCGGACCGCAGCGACGCACGGATGCACATCAATACCGTAGGATCCTACGCAGTGCCGCAGGGGACCGCACCGCCACTTCCCAGCAAATTAGGGACACTGTTGCTCCTGGGGTATCGGCGAGGACCATTCGCAACCGTCTCCATGAAGCTGGGCTACGGTCCCGCACACCGTTAGGCCGTCTTCCGCTCACGCCCCAACATCGTGCAGCCCGCCTCCAATGGTGTCGCGACAGGCGTGAATGGAGGGACGAATGGAGACGTGTCGTCTTCAGCGATGAGAGTCGCTTCTGCCTTGGTGCCAATGATGGTCGTATGCGTGTTTGGCGCCGTGCAGGTGAGCGCCACAATCAGGACTGCATACGACCGAGGCACACAGGGCCAACACCTGGCATCATGGTGTGGGGAGCGATCTCCTACACTGGCCGTACACCACTGGTGATCGTCGAGGGGACACTGAATAGTGCACGGTACATCCAAACCGTCATCGAACCCATCGTTCTACCATTCCTAGACCGGCAAGGGAACTTGCTGTTCCAACAGGACAATGCACGTCCGCATGTATCCCGTGCCACCCAACGTGCTCTAGAAGGTGTAAGTCAACTACCATGGCCAGCAAGATCTCCGGATCTGTCCCCCATTGAGCATGTTTGGGACTGGATGAAGCGTCGTCTCACGCGGTCTGCACGTCCAGCACGAACGCTGGTCCAACTGAGGCGCCAGGTGGAAATGGCATGGCAAGCCGTTCCACAGGACTACATCCAGCATCTCTACGATCGTCTCCATGGGAGAATAGCAGCCTGCATTGCTGCGAAAGGTGGATATACACTGTACTAGTGCCGACATTGTGCATGCTCTGTTGCCTGTGTCTATGTGCCTGTGGTTCTGTCAGTGTGATCATGTGATGTATCTGACCCCAGGAATGTGTCAATAAAGTTTCCCCTTCCTGGGACAATGAATTCACGGTGTTCTTATTTCAATTTCCAGGAGTGTATGTTATGTGGACATGTGTCCGGAAACGCTTACTCTCCATGTTAGAGCCCATTTTATTACTTCTCTTCAAATCACATTAATCATGGAATGGAACCACACAGCAACAGAACGTACCAGCGTGATTTCAAACACTTTGTTCCAGGAAATGTTCAAAATGTCCTCCGTTAGCGAGGATACATGCATCCACCCTCCGTCGCATGGAATCCCTGATGCGCTGATGCAGCCCTGGAGAATGGCGTATTCTATCACAGCCGTCCACAATAAGAGCACGTAGAGTCTCTACATTTGGTACCGTGGTTGCGTAGACAAGAGCTTTCAAATGCCCCCATAAATGAAAGTCAAGAGGGTTGAGGTCAGGAGAGCGTGGAGGCCATGGAATTGGTCCGCCTCTACCAATCCATCGGTCACCGAATCTGTTGTTGAGAAGCGTACGAACACTCCGACTGAAACGTGCAGGAGCACCATTGTGCATGAACCACATGTTGTGTCGTAATTGTAAAGGCACATGTTCTAGCAGCACAGGTAGCGTATCCCGTGTGAAATCATAATAACGTGCTCCATTGAGCGTAGGTGGAACAACATGGGGCCCAATCAAGAGATCACCAACAATCCCTGCCCAAACGTTCACAGAAAATCTGTATTGATGACGTGATTGCACAATTGCGTGCGGATTCTCGTCAGCCCACACATGTTGATTGTGAAAATTTACAATTTGATCACGTTGGAATGAAGCCTCATCCGTAAAGAGAACATTTGCACTGAAATGAGGATTGACACATTGTCGGATGGACCATTCGCAGAAGTGTACCCGTGGAGGCCAATCAGCTGCTGATAGTGCCTGCACACGCTGTACATGGTGCGGGAACAACTGGTTCTCCCGTAGCACTCTCCATACAGTGGCGTGGTCAACGTTACCTTGTACAGCAGCAACTTCTCTGACGCTGACATTAGGGTTATCGTCAACTGCACGAAGAATTGCCTCGTCCATTGCAAGTGTCCTCGTCGTTCTAGATCTTCCCCAGTCGCGAGTCATAGGCTGGAATGTTCCGTGCTCCCTAAGATGCCGATCAATTGCTTCGAACGTCTTCCTGTCGGGACACCTTCGTTCTGGAAATCTGTCTCGATAGAAACGTACCGCGCCACGGCTATTGACCCGAGCTAATCCATACATCAAATGGGCATCTGCCAACTCCGCATTTGTAAACATTGCACTGACTGCAAAACCACGTTCGTGATGAACACTAACCTGTTGATGCTACGTACTGATGTGCTTGATGCTAGTACTTTAGAGCAATGAGTCGCATGTCAACACAAGCACCGAAGTCAACATTACCTTCCTTCAATTGGGCCAACTGGCGGTGAATCGAGGAAGTACAGTACATACTGACGAAACTAAAATGAGCTCTAACATGGAAATTAAGCGTTTCCGGACACATGTCCACATGTCCACATAACATCTTTTCTTTATTTGTGTGTGAGGAATGTTTCCTGAAAGTTTGGCCGTACCTTTTTGTAACACCCTGTATAAGAGGCGATCAAAAAATTTCTGCAGCGTATATGCAACGTAGAGCGACTCCGATGCTGGTATATAAGCACTAGCATGCAAGCAAGGGATTGTAGTGGCATTTGTGACTTTACGAAGAGCGTGCGATAAATGCGGAAACGTGAAGTATGGTGACGTCATTACCAAATGAGCCAAAACAGGATCAACGTGCTGTTATTCTTTTCTTGGTTGCCGAAGGACAAGCAGCGGTAGACATCCATCGGAGAGTAAAGAATGAATATGGGGCAATTAAAGCCAAACGCCCAGGAAAACTGCGACAAGGGGGGGTTACTGCTTTATGATAACGTACGTCCCCATATCGCATACATCGTAACGCAGAAGTTACACTGACTCAAGTGGGAGACACTGGAGCACCCGTCCTATAGTCCCGATCTCTCAGAATGGGATTGTCACACCCTCGGGCCTTAAAAAAGGCTTCGAAGGGTCGACGATTCCTGTCGGACGAGGATGTTCAGCAGACAGTTACGGACTTCTTGAAGCGGCGGGGCACATTGTTTTACCAAACAGGTATCTTCAACATGGTACGCCTGTGGGATGATTGCCTCGATGCCTACGGCTATTTTGCCTGATTGGCAGACGGAGTCTGGCCTGTATGGCTTCCGAATGGAAACTTTCTGACTGCTGCTTATAATTGCCTCTATTACGTTATAGCTTCTCAGATTTGCCATGGTAAGGATGTGAATATTCTCTGCATAGTACAGCTTTGTCACATTACTCCTGATTGTTCATACCATAATACGGTAGTCATAGACACTGATTGATAGTGGAGATAGCACGTAGACTCAGCGAGTTGAGACTAAACATTTGTCTGACCTTCCAGCTTGAGCATACTGAGTTGCCGTTGCAACTATGCTGAGTCTGGAGAAAAATATCTGATATACGAAGACAGTAACTTGTTCTCGAAAGAACAGTTACTGTTGATGACCGTGCAGCTTTTTCCTGGAATAAATGATGACTAACTGACAACCTCAGCTGCAAACGGGTGTTGTTGTTATACCTCGATGTGGACAGCTGAAAATGTGTGTCCCGACCGCGACTCGAACCAGGGATCTCCTGCTTACATGGCAGACGCTCTATCCATCTGAGCCACCGAGGACACAGATGAATAGCGCGACTGCAGGGACTTATCCCTTGCACGCTTCCCGTGAGATTCACATTCCCAACTGTCCACGGTTCTACATATGTATTGTACCTTATAGACATTTGCCCACCCACTCATTACTCGCGCACGCTTTGGCGATTCCCGTAAGAGTTTGGGCAACCTGTGCGCATTCGCACAGACGAAGGTGCAGTCGCGCTATTTATCTGTGTCCTCGGTGGCTCAGATGGATAGAGCGTCTGCCATGTAAGCAGGAGATCCCGGGTTCGAGTCCCGGTCGGGGCACACATTTTCAGCTGTCCACATCGAGGTATAACAACAACACCTGTCTGCAGCTGAGGTTGTCAGTTAGTCATCATTTAAAAATATCTGAGGTTTTAGTCCTGGTAACGTCAGATTATACGTAACCACAGGAAACAGGAACGTGTTTCACGTGTTCAGGCGTATCTGTGACGAGGCTCAGTTCACTCTCTGAGAGCTTTTTCAAGATTCCGATAGGAGATACTGCGCGTCCAAAAAATTCAGTTATTTTGTTCATAATTTCCTTCTGCGTGATGCACTGTATATTCGGATCCATCGAAAGATACAACTGTCTTCTATCTATCAAGTACACGTTGTTAACGGTCTATTTGAAATAGATGGGAATACGTCTCTGCATTGTTACGGGAAACCAAACGCGCAGCACACGTACAGGTTTGTGCATTCCTGAGGTCTGACTTTCCTTCTCAAGCTAAGCTTATCTTTTCCAAGTTTTAACACTTCCTTCTAGTTCCTTCCTTGATAAAGACTTCATAAATATGGACTAAAGCGACTCCTCCCGTGGTAAGAGGAGGCACTGTACAAGTTGAAATTACTGGTCATAATAATTTCCTTAGCACACAGATTTCAATGTTACGTAAAATCTTGGCTCTATAAAATTTGACAGCACTTGGTCCTGATCAGGAAATAAAAATGGAAGATAAAGAAAACTTCTGTTTGTAAGAAGCGCTTCTAGATGGCGATGCGCTTGCTAATAGCTTTTATTCTCAGGCACTGAATTGGTTGGCGGGTGTGACTCATGGGTTTGAGCTGTGTCTTTCGTGGAGGTACGAGGCATAGGGCTACAACGTTCTATTTATGGCCCAGCTATTAGCTGGTATCAATAAATGCGGCTACTGTCGACTCTACATGACAATTGTTGATACTAGTTAACAGCACGGGTACTTAGTAATACGTGCGATGGAATTTCCCTTTCTTGTTCATAACTCAGCGAACTGTGAATTGTCAGACGCTATCTAAGAAGCCGTTTACTTACCTTATTATGACTACTCGTCCTAAACACCTCCTTTTTGCTACCTGACAGCGAGTCGCTGCTGGGTCTTTCTAAGTGATTCATCAATTTACAACCCGCTCGTCACACAGCTCTCTTGAAAAACCCGTCAGCATTGCAGCAGCCCGCTGCGTAATGTTGAGATTTCCCTACACCGTTTCACCTACATATTTTATGTATTTTTGCTGGTCATACACAGAGTCACTCGGAGATACTTACACAGCCTCAACAAACAATCATTTGGGTCAATATCCTGTCACTATTAAGAGCAAGTACGAGCCAGAAAGCGTCAATAATAATTTCTACGTTTTACTCGCGTTGTTGTATGTGTCGTTGCATATGTCAAAGCAGTCACGTCGAACGTTCATATAGCAAGTCCGCAATGAGAAACCATTACAGCAATGTCTTCCATTCGAATGTCTGTATACGGTGTACGTAGAGAATGAGTAGTTCTAAAAGAGAATGGCTTGAAAAAGCCATTATTTTATAGCCACTGAAATTGTACTACATGTAGGCAGGATCATAAAGAATCTCACTAGCGAAGATTCCAAAGAATTACTTCTAATTTAATAAGTCATTCCAGGGAAGATAGTTACTAAAACGACTATGAGTGCTTCACAGCATGAGTAAGAGATAAATTAAAAAGACAGAAATCTATAGTTAGAAGAACGCTCACTGCGTATTACTTTCAGTTTCCTTCTGTACTATACTGTAGCAATTCTTTCTTTGTATGGTCAGAATTTCATCGACCTATGTTACTTGAAAGTGACACATCATGCGAAAGTTACTTTCTTGGTTATTTTTGCGCACCTGTATATTATTTAATTTCTGCGATATTATGCCGAATCACGGTACTAAAATATTAATTTTACGTGTTCGAACATGCTTCAATGAAACAGTCGTACAGTGTAAATGGATAACAACGATCTCATGTTTCCCAATCAACAATGTTGATTGTATACACTTTCGCATTAGTATTACAGACAACTTCTTGGGATACAATCGTTTAGAAAACGCGGCATCGTTGTTGTGACTAGGAAAATTTTCTTCTCAGAATGCAGGAGGTGAGACACTAACGAGGGACCATGTAACTATGAGATACATCAAAGAGTGTAATTGAAAAATAAGGGACGGTATAACACAGAGGAGATAGAGAAGATCCAAAGAAGAGCGGCGCGTTTCGTCACAGGGTTATTTGGTAACCGTGATAGCGTTACGGAGATGTTTAATAAACTCAAGTGGCAGACTCTGCAAGAGAGGCGCTCTGCATCGCGGTGTAGCTTGCTCGCCAGGTTTCGAGAGGGTGCGTTTCTGGATGAGGTATCGAATATATTGCTTCCCCCTACTTATACCTCCCGAGGAGATCACGAATGTAAAATTAGAGAGATTAGAGCGCGCACGGAGGCTTTCAGACAGTCGTTCTTCCCGCGAACCATACGCGACTGGAACAGGAAAGGGAGGTAATGACAGTGGCACGTAAAGTGCCCTCCGCCACACACCGTTGGGTGGCTTGCGGAGTATAAATGTAGATGTAGATGTAGATGTAGATGGGAGGACTGACGTTTAAATTCATGAGGAAGCGAGCTGAAGACAGTGTTATAGGACAAAGTATTCTTCGCAGGATAGGCATCAGACAAATTTTCACTAAACTGTTACTTACATAAAGGTATCATAAAATTACTTACTAAAGGGCATTCATTGCTATAAATAAAGTTTATGTATTACGTAACATTTGAACTATCGTGATATAATGTCGAAACTTGAAACTTTAGAGACAGATTCTTCGTGCGTTTCTCGTTATAATAATCTCATTAACCAAAAACTAGAGATCTGCAGATGAATGAAAAATGGACTTCTTATCCTCACACAGGAACATAACTTATACAGAGTTGTCAGAAATAGCCTGGAAAGCTTGTAAGGGTGCTGATGGGTATGTTTTGCCGGTAAGTAATTGTTAAGAAAAGAATTCGATACTTTGCGCCGTTTCTGTTAGCATTGAAGTTAGCCGATCAGGCCGTTGCTTGCGCAAATTCAAGCGGCCCGCCAGAGACGGTGTCGCCATACGTATTCTTTGTTTGGTTTCCTAAAATCGAACAAGAGAGCTATACAAAAATTAGACACGGAACGGTCAAGGATCGAACCGGAGCCGAAGGGTGAGCAGACTCATGCTCTATCATCTACACTACGAGGACAATTGAAACTAATTATATCTGGCGGACCGCATGAATTTGCGCACACAACAGCCTGATTGACTAACTCCAATGCTAATTAATTCGGAAGCGGCACAACGTATCGAAAATTCAACAATCATTTCTCGGCACAACATACTATGCAACACGCTTACAAGCTTTTCAGACTGTTTTTGATCTCCTCTATAACATCGCCAATTGGTAGTAATTGTTAGTCGAAATAAATATACAACTCCGAAGAACAGTTTTCTGGGCAGTTGTTGTAATGCAAAATTAAAGAATGGTATGGTCGGCTGCGTATGGACATCGCCAGTTATTTGTAAGTGCTTTATGCAAGGAATGTTTCTTACTCAGTCGCTACACGTAAATTGGTAAAGCTATTTCACATGTGCACAGTTTCTGAAAGAGCTACTGGTTTTGTGAAGTGTAAATGAGGCTGTACTGGTTGAAACGCTGAGTACTTGTAGAGCTGTGCAGCTGAGGGCACTCACCCGAAGCGCCGTGGGGCTCCGCGAGTAGTCCACGGGTTGGCACCGGAAGCTGTAGTCCCACAGCCAGCCACTCATCAGGTGCTGCAACAAAACACAGCCATTACGTACGCCAACATGTCATTCCACAAGGTCTTTGTCAGCTCTGAGTCATGCGGGAACTAACCACTCTGGTCGGGAACAAGCACTTCTTTGTACTCTTTTGTACACCAAGCAGATAAAGTCATCTCAAACATAATTTGAAAGAAGGAAGGAAGATTAGTGTGTAACACCACATGGAGACGAGGTCATTAGAGATAGTGCGCAAGCTCGGCTTAGTGAAGGATGGGGTAGGTATTGGGCCGTGCCCTTTCAAAGAACTGTACCGGTGTTTGTCTTTAGCGAATTATGGAAATTATACAAAACCTAAATCTGGAGATCTGAATCGTCGTCTTCCCGAAATCGAATCGTGTGGGAAACATAACTGAATAAATCAGGAGTAAGGATATCTAAGAAATAACAAACAGTTTTCTATGGGTGTTTAAACAATGCATAACCAAACAGCCCTGGCGGGAGGAAACAACTGAAAAAAACACTGCAACGCCTACAAAAGTGATGGGTATTAAAGAGAAGGCGAGAGTTTCGAGCAAACAACAATGAGACTATGACAGAATATGCTCAAGAAAAGGCGGTTTTTATTTAAAAAACGAATAAACTTCGTTGTTCGTACATATCTTCGAGAAATGTAGGGAGATACAGTGAAAAATCTGATAGAAGGAACAACTGGAAACAATAAAATAGGGAGAAAACAAGTCAGAGACTTACGTTGGGTAGACATCACATTTCCTCAGTAAAGATGACAGATAGCCCAGTAATTTACAAGAGAGAGAACAATGTAGTAGCGTTTACAGATTCCTTAAGTGTTTGTGCAGTGCAACAGATGAATCAGAAACAGAGACAGATAATAATGGGATTTGGAAGGAAGGGAAAGTGCTGGGAGATAATGATGTTTCAGTAGAAATAATGAAAACCTTGGGAAAAGTTATACAAAAACTGCAAAATTACTTACAGAATGATTCCGGAAAGTGGAACAACGCTGTAGCGACTCTCCTTCGTAAGAAAGGAGACAGACAAGGAATTAAAAAAAATAATTCTAGATCTATGAGACTCTTCTATTCAACAATATTATTTTGCATCACATATGGAAAATTTTAATTTTAACCAAGTAAAGGAACAAGTTCATTTCAGAAGTGGATATAGCACAATAGACAACTTAGCAGTTGCGAACAAAATTATACAACGGAACAATGAGAACGAATTATCACTGTGTGTATGATTCGTAGATTTTGAGAAAGCTTTTGCGTTTGTTTCAACGGAATATGTACTACAGAAAAAAGCAATTTATTCAGTCTCTGTTACGTTATTGAAGAATATACGTGCATACAAGAATCCTACCGTTTTCAGTAGGTTTAGTCATGATAGTGTGAAATTCAGAATAGAAAAAGGACTCAGGCAAGGAGATACCTTATTACAAAAGCTAATATTGGCAGCTGTAGGGAAAACTGAGAAAACAAGAAAACAATTATTTAAATAAAAGTAAATTTTTAATATTCCACGTTTTTTAAATCAGGCTAAAAAGTAAAAAATTATATCTCCTAACTCCATGTAGATTCCTAACCCCATATAGATAGTCCTGAAAATTTATGCTTATGAAATTTTAGTAGCTATGGAAATACTTGTAAGATTTAAAACGAAAAGCATGTGGTCTGTGCAATAAATAATATCAAAGAGATGAACTACACGCGTCAGTTAGTAAGTGGTGTAATAATAAGGAGGCGAACTATTGACGCATAAAATATGTATTGGTTGTGCTCTACGTTTTTCGTTTTAAATTTTACAGCTATCTTCATAGCTATTAAAAACTGACAATCACGAACTTTCAGAACTAATTATATGAGGTTAGGAATCTGTAAGAGAGTAGGAGAAATTATTTTGTACTTTTAAATTCAATTTAAATACGTGGTATATTAAAAATTCATTTTTAGTTACATAATTATTACATATTCATATTTATAAATTTTTCAGTCGATTTCAGACAGTTTGATGAGCTTACAATAGAGAAATGTAGAAAAATTTGGGTTTATTTCAGCTTCTTTCAAGTGACTCAATAAATTGCTTCCTCCTACAGATATCTCTCAAAAATACCACGAAGGTAAAAATGAGAGAAATTCAGTCTCACCCTGAGGCTTACCAGCAATTTTTATTCACGCAAAACATTTGCGACTGGAATAGGAAAAGAGGGGAAATGACAATGGTACACTAAGTATCTTCCACCATACAAAAGACTAGAAAGCGAATTAATATTTCATTGTCATCAAATTCTGAGCTGCGTTGAAAGTTTCAAGTCTCTAGCTCATTGGGAAAAGACAGTGGGAAACGCAGTACCCTCCACCACATACCAGAGTAAGTAAGTTAATATTGCATTGTCAGACATTTCTGAGATACATTTAAAATTTCAGGTCTCAAGCTCATGCGAAGTTAGTTTAAAATAAACACAATTTATACCGAACCGACAGAGAAGAAAGCGATATCCATCTCCTGTCCCCCCTCTCTCTGTTCAGTCATGCCCATCCTCTCGCATACTGGCTGGAACGCAATCTGATACAACTCACACAACATGCCGGTCCTGCAGGGCGGCTTAGATGTTTTACATTTACTCATATTTTAAAAAGATACAACATATTCAGTTTTGCACATCTAGAGGCACAAAAGCAATGATAAGTACACCATACAGCGAGGAAATAATAAACAAGGTCTTAACTTCAAAAATTTTAGGTGTCCATATTGATGAGAATTTAAACTGGGAAAAGTACGTTTTAGAACTCGTAAAACAACTTAGTTGAGCCACATTTTCACTTAGAGTCATTCCAAATCTTGGGGAGAGAGAAATCACTAAATTGACAAATTTTGCATATTTTCATTCTATAATGTTCTGGGGCAGCTCACCTTCAAGAAAGAAAGTCTTCATTGGTCAAAAACGTGCAGTAAGAATAATATGTGGTAGTCACCCACGATCATTTTACAGATATCTGTTTAAGAAGTTCGGTATTCTGACTACTTACTGCTTCACAGTATATGTGTTCCCTCATGAGGTTTGCTGTAAATAATCCACTGCAGCTCAAAAGGAACAATGATGTACATAATTATAATACCAGAAGGAAAAACGACATTCATTACTCCACATTAGCGTCGTCTTTAGCACAGAAAGTGGTTCACAATGCTGCTACTAAATTTTTTGATCATTTTGCCAGTGACATAAAATGTCTGACAGACAGAACAGTAAAAATTGAAAATATACTGGAAAAGTTCCTCCGTGACAACTCCTTCTATTCAGTAGAAGAATTTCTATTATTGTAATGTGTAAAAGGTGGTGGGTAGGAATTACTAACTCACGACTGTATATTTACTTATAATAAAGAAAAAAACTTATAAATGTTCAGTATGCAACCATATTTACAAATTAATTTGCAATGTGAATGTAAAATTTCTCGTTCCACATCATTACGATTTATCTCGCAAATGATGCATGGAAGACGAAAAGAACTGTCTTCGAACCCACACCGTCACCGAACAGACCGACGTGAGAGCGAGTTAATATTACGTTGCTATTCAGTTCTGAGCTTTAAAATGAATTGTAAAATTTTTACTGAACAGATAGACAAGAAAACGACCCAATAAAACCGTGCTAAAAACACATATTAATCGAGCAAATGTGACTCACATTCATTTTGATAATGACACTGAACTGTTTTCCTGTAGTCCAGTTGTACTTCAACAACGAACATAATAACATGATTTCGCATTTTTGAAAGTAAATTCGAAAATCAATTGCAAAAGGTCTAGAACAATGTATATCCAACACATCGAGAGGAAACAGTAAATTAACAGCGCAATTACAGAACCAGATGAAGAAAACGTAGCCTGGAGTGCTTTTCGTAAACTAGATAGTGTTTTCAAAACCAAACTTCTGATATGGCTGAAAAGTAAACTTTATTGTCACTGTGTTTTACCTGTATTGACATATAGCAGTTGTATATGGATTTAAAGTGCGAAAAGTATTCAAAAAATGGGAGTTGCTCAGAGAGCAATAGAGAGATGCATGTGGGGAATTGCTAAGTGACACAGGAAATAATGAAATCCATCAGGGAACGGACTAGAGTGAAGGACTTAACCACGGGACAGAAAAGCGACTGAAATCGCTCAGCAGAGGAAAGGCTACTGGACATGAAGAGGGACAAATCTTGAGATATAAAAATAGCTTCGGTCGTACCATAAGGGAATGTTGTAGAACCATAACTTTTTACAAATATACGGGGTGAATGACCTAAAACTTTCACCACAGATGCTGCGGAAATGGAAAGTACTATTCATGTGCGGTTTTTACAGAACGGACTGCTGGTCAGGTGATCGTATTGTTAGCCAATCGACAGATTGTGATAATACTTATAAAGTGTATTTTTTGTGCAAACATGCATTTTTTAAATGGAACAATGCGTGCTGACATGAACAGACTAAAAGTAAGATTAATTATAATGCCAGTGGTGTTTGCTGCACTATTCTAGTGGGAGTCGTTTACGGCGTATCGTGATTTTGAAGAGTTTCCACACAGACACTTGTTTGTGCCATTCAACGTGCGTCGTTGCTAGGTACGACGTTGTTATGTTTGCTTACAGTGTGCTTGTGTGTTCCTTGAGTACGTCGCCACTTGCTAGTCGGTATGTGACAGTCCAAGCAGTAGGTCGTGGGTGGTCGATGGGCTTTACCAATGCAGAAAAAGCCGGCATGCTCATGGTGTATTGAGAGTGTAAGAATAATGGAGTTCGTTCTTGTACTGTGTATGCTGGAAGATATACCAGTAGACATAAACTATCTCGGCAATTATTTATCAACCTCATCAACCAATTCCGTGAAAGTGATACTGCAACACCTATACGAAGTAACAGAAGGAAACAAATGACGACAGAAGAGGGGAAATAAATGCTCTTGCTGCTGTTGCAGTTGATCCACACGTTAGCTCCCGCGCAATCGCACCAAGAAGTGGCATGAATCAGGCAAGTGTCCTACGATGCTCCTTCGGCATACGTTCCATCCCTATCACATCTCTCTTTATCAAGAGCTGCATAGAAACGATTATGAGATTTATGTTACCTTCTGTGCAATGAAACTAAGACAGATGAGCCGGCCACGGTGTCCGTGCGGTTCTAGGCGCTTCAGTCCGGAACCGCGGGACTGCTACGGTCGCAGGTTCGAATCCTGCCTCGGGCATGGATGTGTGTGATGTCCTTAGGTTAGTTAGGTTTAAGTAGTTCTAAGTTATAGGGGACTGATGACCTAAGATGTTAAGTCCCATAGTGCTCAGAGCCATTTGAACCATGTGAGATGTATCATGTACTCCAGATGTATCATATGTCTTGCTGAGTGATGAAGCCACATTGATCAATCATGGCCAGGTAAACCACCGAAACATGCAGTATTGTTCTGTTGAGAATCCTCGTTGGCCTCGTCAGGTGGAACGTCAGCGTCCATGGAGTGTAAACGTGTGGTGAAGGACAGTGAACTATCAAACTGGCTCTGAGCATTATGGGACTTAACTTCTGAGGCCATCAGTCCCCTAGAACTTAGAACTACTTAAACCTAACTAACCTAAGGACATCACACACATCCATGCCCGAGGCAGGATTCGAACCTGCGCCCGTAGTGGTCGCGCGGTTCCAGACTGAAGCGCCTAGAACCGCACGGCCAACACGGCCGGCCATGTGAACTATCAACTCATAGACCCGTTTTTAATAGGCAGAACACTGAAACCGCACACGTATCGCAGCCATCTTCCACGGATGCTAGAAGACGTTCCTCTGCAGACTAGGAGGAACCTGTGGTACCAACATGACGGCTGTCCAGCCCATAGTGCACGAAGTAGTATAGAATGTTTTCACAAATTGTTTCCAAACCGTTGAACTGGACGCCGAGGTCCTGTACCTTGGCAGGCCCGTTCCCTGTATTTGACGCCTGTAGACCTTTTTCTGTGGAGAAAGTTGAAAGACTCTGTCTTCAAGGACATACCAACTATACACATGATATGCAACGACGTATTACTGCAACCTGCTCGGACATCTACGCTGATAAGCTAGAACGTGTGCACTAATCGTTCCATACCGGTGGTCATTTTGAACATAACCTTGTTACTGGTCAGGATCCACATAACTAGTGTATACACTTGTGTTGTTCTTTAGTGTGTGCTACCACAGGTATTGTACTAGTGTATGTGATGGGAATTTTTCAAAATACGGTACCTCGTAGACAACTCGTATTAGAATCCTGCAACAGACATCACTGACATCCAGTTTACCCTACTTTTAATTTGTTAATGTCAACAGCCATTGAAACATTTAAAAAGTGTACATTTGGACAAAAATACAAATTCTAAGTATTATTACAATCTGTTGATTGTCTAGTTCCTGACTAGCAATTCATTCTGTGAAAACCGTACATCAGTAGCATATTCCATTTCTGCAATATTTGCGGTGCAAAATGGTTCAAATGGCTCTGAGCACTATGGGACTTAACATCTGTGGTCATCAGTCCCCTAGACTTAGAACTACTTAAACCTAACTAACCTAAGGACATCACACACATCCATGCCCGAGGCAGGATTCGAACCTGCGACCGTAGCAGTCGCGCGGTTCCGGACTGAGCGCCTAGAACCGCTAGACCACTTTGCGGTGCAAGTTTTAGGTGATTCACCCTGTATATATAAGTGACTTAGGGGATAATGCCAGAAGGCCCATGACGCTTTTCGCGCATAATGTTGTTACACACAGAGAAGTTGCAACACTAGAAAATTATACCGAGATACAGGAAGACCTGCTGAAGATCGATGCTTGATGCAGGGATTGGCAACTGATCCTCAACATAAAGAAAGAAATGTGGCATATTGCACATAAATAGGCAGGACGGCCAATTATTGTATAATTACACTATTGCAGAAAAATCACTAGAAGCATTCACATGCATACAAAATTTAGGGTTATATATACGGAGCTATTTGAAATGGAATCACCACATAAAAACTGTCGCTGGTAAGGCAGATGCCAGACAGACTCGTACGAAGAATACTCAGACAGTGTAGTCGACCCACAAAGGTGGTAGCTTACAAAACACTCGTTCGGCCAGTGGTTGAATACTGTTCGTCAGTCTGGATCCGTACCGTACCGTAACTGGTAGAGGCAATGGAGAACATCCACAGAAGCCCAGCGCGGTTCGTTACCGGTTCATTTAATAAGCACAAAAACGTCACGGGGATGCTTAGACAACTACAGTGTGCATACGCTGCAAGAGAGGCCTTGTGTGTCATGGAGTGCTTTACAGTTAAAATTCCGAGAGCGTACGTCCCTGGCAAAATCAACCAATATATTGCTTCCTCCTACGTTTATGTTGAGAAAAGATCATGAACATAAAATTAGAGTGATTCGAGCTCGCATGGAGGCTTAACGACAATTGTTCTTCGTATGTACCATTCGCGACTGGAACCGGAAGTGGAGAGTGACAGTGGCACACAAAATATCCTCTGCCACACACTGTAAGGTGTCTTGCGGAGTATAGATGTAGATGTAATTATGATACTAGTGAAAGTGAAAAGGAAGTTGGCAGCATATAGATAAGCGAGTGTATGGTAAATGGACCAAGGATGTTCTGTGCTGGATTCGTAGAGATAAAAAAAGATTAAGAAGTGATCTAACGGAAGGGGTGGGTCTGTCAAAGTCTAGGGGAGGCCTTCATTCAGCAGTGAAATCTAAAAGGGCTGATAATGATGGTGGTGGGAGAAGGGGCACTTGCCCGCTCCTGGAATCTGGGCACAGCCTTTTTATTCATTACAGTAATCTCTCCAATTTCTAACAATGATTGTATGCGACTTCACTAAACCGCGGGTTTAACATTCCAACCGTGATGAGAAATACTGCATCTTTACCAATCACTATGTATCTTGGGTTTTCTTATTTGTCACTCTATTCACGTGAAATAATGCCGATTCCTTGGTGCCACTGCGTTTTCGGCGCCGATCTCCAGTCGGGATGGATAAGAACCTTTACACATCCACCCCGAAATAATATATTCATTCTTATTCTGTCTCTTCCTCGACCAGCCCTCATCGAGGTGCAGAAAGGAGCCGGCCTAAAACCGAGGAGCACTGATTCCGACACCAATTCCCAACACATAAAAATCGCAGGAATATACATGCCAACCATCCGTCCTCCATTCCCGTGGGGATGCCCCCTCCCATTAAGAATCACATTAGTAATTTACCATTTGTCTGTGGAAATCCCATGCTGTCTTGCTGATTCTGCATCCACTTCTAGACGAAAAGCTGTTGTAGTACCTCTCGAACTCTCGGAAGAACACATACATGCAACAATGCTACACTGAATAGCCAAAGACACTGGTACACCTGCCTAATATCGTGTAGCACCCTCCCCCCCCCCCCTCCCACACCACCACCACCACCACGAGCACGCAAAAGTGCCGCAACACGACATAGTACGGACTCCACTAATGTCTGAAGTAGTGCTGGGAGGGAATTGACACCATGAATCCTGCAGGGCTGTCCATAAATCCATAAGATTACGAGGGGATGGAGATCTCTTCTGAACAGTGCATTGCAAGGCATCCCAGATATGCTCAGTAATGTTCATGTCTGGGGAGTCTGGTGGAAACTCAGAAGAGTGCTTCTGGAGCCACTCTGTAGCAATTCTAGACGTGTTGGGTGTCGCATTGTCCTGCTCGAATTGGCCAAGTCCGTCGGAATGCATAATGGACATGAACGAATGCAAGTGATCAGACAGGGTGCTTACTTACGTGTCACACGTCAGAGTCGTATCTAGACGTATCAAGGGTCACATATACTCCGACTGCACACGCCCCGCACCATTACAGAGCCTTCACCAGCTTGAACAGTCCCCTGCCGACATGGAGGGTCCATGGATTCATGAGGTTGTCTTCATACCCGTTCACGTCAACCCGCTCGACAGAGTTTAAAACAAGACTCGTCAGACTAGGC
The DNA here is from genome assembly GCF_023898315.1 of Schistocerca nitens. NCBI lineage: Eukaryota > Metazoa > Arthropoda > Insecta > Orthoptera > Acrididae > Schistocerca > Schistocerca nitens. The sequence goes on along the minus strand of NC_064616.1, from coordinate 575,850,453 downwards.
AACATGTTGCCAATCGCCAACAGTCCAATGTCGATGTGAACGGGCCCAGGCGAGGCGTAAATCTTTGTGTCGTGCAGTCACCAAGGGTGCAGCCTTCAACGGCACGCGAGTGGGCCTTTGGCTCCGAAAGCCCATATCGATGATATTTCATTGAATGGTGCGCACGCTGACACTTGTTGACGGCCCAGCAGCAATTTGCGGAAGGAAATTTATGGTCAGGCCTTATTGGACCAAACTGCTGAGGTCATCGGTCCCTAAGCTTACACACCACTGAATTTAACTTAAACTAACTTACGCTAAGTACGACACACACACGCATGCCCGAGGGAAGACTCGAACCTCCAATGGGGGGACTGGCACGGACCGTGACAAGACGGCTTAGTCTGCGCAGCTACCCTGAGCGGAAATTTTCAGACGTGTTAGATTTCTGTGACGTTGTACGATTTTCTTCATGATGATGATGAGTTGGGTTGAGGGGGCGCTCGACATCACGGTCATCAGCGCCATGACGAAAAGTCAACATGAAATCTCATGGGTGAGGACGAAGGCTGTCCCCACATGCAGAGCAGTTTGTAACGTACTAAAGTCTGCCGCCCTTCCCCACCAGTTTGGGGATGAGGCCTGATAGTTCACAAAATTTCACCACTCTGTTAACACTGGTATCGGTATCTGCGAGGACGGTGGGCAGATCTCCAGCGAGACCAAGGGCTGCCCTATTATCAGTATACAGGACACACTTAGCCACAATATGCTGAACTGAAAGCGGCACGCCACAGACTTCACAGAAAGGTGGATCCTCCCCCCGGAGGAGGAAGCCATGTGTGATGGCCCGATGCGCAGTCTGGTAAGCAAAACCTCCTTCCAGCGGAGAGGCTGACACGAAGTCCGCCAAGCTTTTGTGGTCGGTTTGAGCGACCGCAGTTTGTTGTGCGATACCTGCAACCATTCAGTCTCCCACTGACGCATGATGCATCTGTCAGAAAATGAGATAATGGCGTGCAACGGGATGGGAAATTAATGGACAGCACCATCCTAACATGCTTCCTTGGCAGCTTTATCAGCCATGTCGTTACCCTGTATCCCAACGTGGCCAGGTACCTAGCAAAAGATCACCTCCTTGCCACGGCGTTGGAGCCGCTGTAAGCAGTCATGGATGAGCTGAATTAGCGGATCTACCGGATACATTTGGTGAAGCGTTTTCAGTGCACTAAGAGAGTCGGAACAAACTCGTACGGTGATGTCTGTGAACCCTCTCCAGTACCAATAGAATGTCATATAACTCCGCATCATAATTTGTAAATTTTTCTGGAAGACGAACTTTAAAAACCCTATCAGGGAAAACCACAGAACAACCGAGAGCTTTCCCCTGCTGGGATACATCTATATAAATAACGATAAAACTATGGTACATACTTAAAATAGACGAAAACAAAGTTGTAAAAACCATATCTGGAGTACAATTTTTCGGGTACTGCGTCAAGCTGAAAATCACTTTAGGCCTCCGAAGACACCAAGGCGGCAGTGCGTTCCATCCCTGGGTGTGTATTTTCATGCCCGATGGATCCAGATCGTTGATGCAGGCCGTAGCACGTATACCAAATGTCTGGGTCGCTTGGGGCCGATTCCTGAACAGTCGTTCGAAGGCGGGTTGGATCACTGAACTGAATGCTAATGACTGGGGTGACGCTGAGATTTTCAGCGCCTGTCGAGCCAAAAGGATACGTCGCCGAACCCAGAGTGGTGGTTCTCCAGCCTCTGCACACAGACTCTGAACTGGGCTGGTCCGAAAGGCTCCAATCGATATCTGAATGCCCGCATGGTGAACAGCATCTAACATCCGGAGGTAGGAAGGACGGGCCGATGCATAGACCACGCTGCCATAGTCTAAGAGTGATTGTACAAATGCCCTATAAAAATGTAGGACGTGGGACCTATCAGCTCCCCATGGTTTTCCGCCAAGGCATTTCAAAACGTTCAACAACCGGAAGCCCTTTGTTCGTAGGTCTTTCAGGTGTGGGAGCCATGTTAATTTCGAGTCAAATAATAAACCCAAAAAGCACGCTGTGTCTTGAAAAAGTAAAATACGGTCCCACATTGTAAGCTCTAGTTGGTTAAAACTCCGACGAGCGAGATTAAAATTGACACACACAGTCTTCACAGGTGAGAACCGGAAACCAGTTGTCTGGGCCCAGGTTGCCAGCCTCCTAATGGTCAGTTGTAGCTGCTTTGTCGTCGTCGTAAGATCAGAGGAAGAGTAGAAGATTGCAAAGTCATCCACAAACAAAGAGCATTTGACAGGGCTCCTGACTGCAGAGGAAATGCCATTGATAGCGATGGCAAACAATGTGACACTGAGGACACTGCTCTGGGGCACACTATTCTCCTGAACATAGCAATCAGATATGGCATCGCCAATACGATAACGAAAACGCCTGTCCTCGAGAAAGGATTGGATCAGAAGCGGCAGGCGTCCACGTAGTTCCCATTCATGGAGTTGGCGAAGGGTGTTGTTCCTCCAAGTAGTGTCATATGCCTTTCAGAGGTCAAAAAACACACAAACTAAATGGTTTCGGAGTAAGAAGGACTCCTGTATCGCCGTCTCCAGTAGAATTAAGTTGTTAAGAGTGGAACGGTAGCGCCTGAAACCACACTGGGAGCGGCTCAGGTAGCCTCGGGATTCGAACAGACAGACGAGGTGGCGGTTGATCATGCGTTCAAGAGTCTTACCCACACAACTAGTAACGGCGACACTCCGATAACTGTTAGGGGTGCTACGGTCCTTACCTGGTTTCCAGAATGGAATTAAGATTGCCTCCTTCCAAGTCGTGGGGTGCTGTTCATCAAACCAAATCTGATTGAAACAAGAGAGGAGCTGACCTTTCGCTTCAGGGCATAGATGACGAAGCATGGTATAATGGATCTCATCAGGTCCTGGAGCAGTGTCTCTGGCTGCAGATAAAGCTGATTCCAGTTCCCACATGGAGAATGGAAGGTTGTAGACTTCTTCATTACGCGACAAAAAATTGAGCTTCCTTATCTCTGCAGTCCGACGGAATACCTGAAGAGCAGGAGCTTGTCTGGATGACTTAGTAACAGTAAAGAAGTGTTCAGTTAAAACGTGAGCCATCTCTTCTGGCGTGTCCACCAAGACCCCATTATTTGACAAGGCCGTAAGGGGATGTGGACTACCCTTGCCTGGAATCCGTCTTATTGATTCCCAAACGTGCGCAGGGGAAGTGAACCGATTAATGGAAGTCATGAATTCCCTCCAGGAAGCCCTCTTCCGTTCTTTGATCACTCGCCTTGCATGTGCTCTCGCAGACCTGAAGACATGAAGATTGTCTGTAGTTGTACACCGTTTGAAGTTCCGAAGAGCTGTCCATCTGGCCCTGATTGCCAATCGACAGTCGTCATTCCACCAAGGTACAGGCCGTCGTCCGAGGTGGTTACTAGACCTAGGGATAGACTCTGAGGCAGCCCTTTGGATCTCATGAGTGATATGGGCCACCGCCTCTTGTGCACAATCCTTTCGTTCCAAAATAGCCTGTCGACTGTACTGTAACCAATTTGCACTTTGCATCATCCACCTGTGTGGTCTCCTGCTGGTCACTGTCCTAGGCGGCAGACGAATCCACACTGGGAAGTGGTCACTAGAATGTAAATCTGGAGCCACTTCCCACTGAACTGGATCTGCAATAGCTGAGGAACAAAAGCAAAGATCAATAGCTGAAAAAACCCTGTAGCTGTGGAAAAGTGAGTCATCTGACCCGCGTTCAAAAGGCAGATATCCTCAGAAAGGGCGAGATGCTCGATCAGCCGACCCCTGGAGCAAGTAGTAGTCTAGCCCCACAGGACATTGTGGGCATTGAAGTCCCCCACAAGAAGGAATGAGCGCGGGAGTGCCTGGAAGTGGTCTGCCAGTGCGTCCGCATCCAAAGTGTCATGGGGGGGGGGGGGGGGGGGGCAAGTAAAAAGAGCACACTGTGATAGTAAACGGTGAGAAAACTTTCACATCAATTGCTTCGATGGTCGTGGTAAGAGGGACAGCAGAGGAGTGGTATCTGTCATCAAGAAAAATAGCCACTCCACCTTTAGCCCTGCCTACAGTAGTATCGTCTTTCTTGTATGTGTGGTAGCCCCGTAACGTCGGTGTGTCTGTGAATTTAAGATGTGTTTCTTGTAAGCAGATGCAGGAAGGTTTATCCTGGACCAGCAGCTGCAATTCTTCCAAATGGGAGAGATATCCATTCAAATTCCACTGCAACACAGAAGTCCCTATGGAAGCCATTGGTTGGCGATGGAGGTTCTTTCCTTTCTCCCTCGGACGCGGTGATTTACCGGGGAAGTCAGCAGGAACGTTAGCCGGTTCCGCGTTCTCTAGTCCTTCCGATTGGAAGTCCATATCTTCAAGAGCATAGTCGCCATAAGAAAGGGAGAGCGCTCGTCGATCCGAAGGCTTACCTACCGCTTTCTTGGACTTAGAACTACTTTTAGAAGAACGTTTTTCTTTACTGACAGGAGGAGGAGGCTGCCTGGGTTGCTGGGATGGCTTAGGTGGCTTCTGAAGTTGGGGAGTGGTATGTGGCTTAAGTCTACTGCTGACGGCTTCCGAGCGACATCAGTTGCAAGTGGAGCGTTTCCTCCACAGGTACAGCGACAGGTGCATGTGCTCGTACTTGAATCTGTGGTCTGAGTTTGTGTGAAGGCATCACACTTAGCTATTGGTGTTTTTAGTGCTGATGCAAGAGAAGTTGCAAAAACCGGTGGTTGCATGGCTTTGTGAGCCTTTTTAGCTTCACCATAGGGTATGCGTCTCTGTACTTTCAACTCTTGAATTTTCTTTTCCTCGTTGTAAACCCCAGACTTTCTGCGCCACACTGGGTGATCCCCAGAGCAGTTAACACATTTCGGAGGAAGTGTACAAGAAGCACTCGTGAGCGGAGCCTCCACAATTGCCACATGTAGCCTTCCCGTTACATCCCATAGAGGTATGGCCAAATCTTTGACATTTATAGCATCGCAGGGGTTAGGAACATGCGGGCGAACCTTAAGGTGGATATAGCCGGCACGGATATATTCCGGTAATTCGGGAGTACTAAACGTTAGAATAAACGATGCCGATTTTTCCAATTTGCCATTGACTCTCCTCATATAATTCTGCACCTCCTTGACGCCCACATTCTTCCACTCCTCACCCAACTCCGCGGGGTCCATCTCCATTATATCGGAGCAGGTAACCGCGCCCTTACTATAGTTAAGGGTGTTATGCAATTCAGCCTCGATTGGGTACTCACCTAAGGCCTTACGTCCCAGAAGCTTAGATATTTGGGTGGAATTAGCAGTTTCCACCAAAAGCATTCCATTACGTAGTCGTTTGACACTTTTCAGAGACCCAGCAATACTTTCCAATGCCTTGTTAATATAGAAAGGGGATATCTTCTCAAAGCTTCCCCAGTTTCGCTTGATTACAATAAAAGTGTTATGGTACACTAATGCCCTGTTACTATTACTCGGAGACTTCTTTTCGGGAGGACTGACCAGCCGAGCTCTCTTTGAGGAATGGGTGTAGGTGTTGCCTGACAGTACACCCAACCCGTCAGGAGTAGTAGTTTCAAAGGATCTCACGAGACGCTAGGGAAACCACTGTCGACTCAGACAGAGCCCTGCACGCTTGAGCAATCCTGATTCAACTGAGGTGCGGCAGGTGCCCCAGAGGTTGCTCGCTAAAGACTGTTTCACCTCAACAGCCATTCACCTCCTCAGCACGTAGCACACGTTGAGTTTGAGGATTTTTTTTATAGAGGTGGGTACCTTCCTCGCTGTCCAGGCGGTGAAGTCAAGACCCCCGTTCCCCGAAACACACAACATTCCACCGCTGCGCCGCATGGTGGCCGTTGAGGTATCACCAGATCTTACGGTGACAGAGGACTGGTGGTGCTTACCAGTCCCCAGCTCAGGAACCCCGCGGTCGACAAGCCCGTACTCAGCAAACGAATGCTGAGCCCCTGAGGGGGATTTTCTTCAGTCATCGTTGGTCCTGTTCTTGCAGGATCCTTTTCCGCCTTCAGCAATGTTGGAGATTTGATGTTTTACTGGATTCCTGATATTCACGGTATACTCGTGAAATGGTAGTACGGGAGAGTCCCCACTTCATCGCTACGTCGGAGATGCCTTGTCCCATCGCTCGTGCGCCGACTATAACACCACGTTCAAACCCACTTAAATCTTGATAACCTGCCATTGTAGCATAAGTAACCGATCTAACAACTGCGCCAGACTCTTGTTGTCTCATATTCTGCCCGTTTACATATCTCTGTATTTGAATACGCATGCCTATACCAGTTTCTTTGGCGCTTTAGTGTATATTGCAGGTGATTTACATCTACATTTATTCCCAAAAGCGGCAGCCGAACAATGAAATTACAATTTTCTGATCTAGAAGAGAAGGAGGAAAAAGTACGAAATTTCAAGGTCGAAAAAATATTCTTTTCGGGTCTGGGGGTTTCTCAAAGTCTATTGGTAGAACACAGCGCTAAATGCAGTCACGGAGTTACGAATCCTGCTTTCCAGTTGCAGTGCTACGCAACAATATAACAAACTGGAGAGACGAGTAATGCCTTGTTTCAGACTTTGTTTTCCTTAAATTACATTGATTGACAAAAAAAGTGATGCGCCTAGAGGGGGAGGAGGAAACGAAATCAAACTGCACGGGTTGAGAAGGTATGTGATGTTATTTCAGTGATCACAATATCGAGACAAATTTACAAGGAAATTTGCAGTATGAGCCTACTTATCAGTATGACGTTGCAGCCCCTCTGTCCTGAATGCAGCACTGATTCAGTTGGGAAGGGTGTCATACAGTCGCTGTACCTTCTATTGTGGCAAGTTAGACCACAGCTGTCGTAACTCGTCCTTGATATCCTGGGATGGTTTTGGCGTAAGAACTAGTCCTACCCATCTTGTATAGCGCATAGGTCTACGGATCTTGCTGGCGATGGCAGTACCTTATCATCACGAAGATATTTTATAGAGAAGTGTTATATATGGACGAGAATTGTCCTGCTGAAAAGTAGCACCGCAATACTGTCGCCAGAGAAGTAGCGCATGAGGATGCAGGATATCCGTGACGTACCGCTGTGCCGTGAGAATTCTCTCAGACACTAACAGCCGAGACCAGAAGTCGTACCCGATGATTCCCCACAGCATAACGCCAGGAGTAACACCGCTGTGTCTTCCCAAAACATTGGAAGAATGGCATCTCTCCCCACGTCGCTGACATACTCAACGACGATGCTCATCCAAATAGTGCACAACCGTGATTCGTCACGGAACACAATGGGACGCCATTCACCAGCAGTATATGCGTCTTGGTGACGGGACGACTCCAAATGCAGTCGTCTACGTTGTAGTATTAACGGTAGCTCACGAATGGGATGGTAATCCCCTAGTCTGGCTGCTGTTTGTCTCTGACCAATGATGCTGAGTGACACAGAGTGTTGCAAACAATCCATTACTTGTTCTCGAATGGCAGTTACGATGTGCTTGGTGCACATTACAGCGGTCCTTCCTTGTGGTGATGAAATGTACACGACCGGAATCTTGACGAGTATAGCTGCCGCCACGTTCCCAAGCAGTCCAACATCGGGCCACTGCTACATCAGAATGCCTCACAATTTTGGATACTGCACGATTCGACCAACTGGCCAAATGGTGGCCCAGAATGAAGACCCTTTCAAACTCTTCCAGGTGCTGATAATGTCTCGTAAGAGTCTGTGGCATCTCCAGTCCTTCTCAGTGTTCACTCACCATCTGACGCTGTTCACGCACCTTATACACCCTACCAGGCCTGATAATGACTCTAAAGAAAAGCAACACCAAGGCAGCTGGTAGCCGTTTTACCAATCACAGAAAATTAAAACTGTAATCTTTAACATATTCGCCGATGGTGTGTAAGAGTACGAAGTAATGCTGACATCTGACCACGTCTGCTGGATGCTTCACTTCTTTGTCATTCAGTGTAGATAAACTGATACAGTGTAGCGTCAAAAATGATTTGTTTTGGACAGTTTATCGCCAACCATCAGAAAATGATGAAAGTTTTTAAGAACTATCCTCGTTAATTTTCAAACCTTAAGCACTGCACGTATGCATTCAAACTTGGCGGTAATTCTCATGAAGAAGACGTCCTAGAACTCAACCACTGATGTGGGCAATGAGAATGCACACAAAATTGTAGTTGCGATGGCATATGTATGGAACTGCTAACACCACAGAAAGATGAAGATAAGGCATAGAATATTTTACGAGAAAAATTAACTATGACGACGCTATGTGAAAGATGAGTGTCGCACCACCGATTGCTGCCAAAAAGCAAACGCAATGTAGGTTTTCTAGTTTTTGACAGTTTCAAAAATTAAGCAATTGATTGTATGTACAGAGTTGTTATTGTGGATGAGACATGGGTTCACGACTTCGCATCAAAATGAAACAGCAAGTAGGGGAAAAAGTGGAAACTTGTGGTCCATAACGAAAACGGTAAAGTCGATGTTAGTTGATGGAAAAGTGAAACGGCACTCTTCTGATTATTATCTGGTCAAAGGTTAAATAATCATTTAATAATACCACATATGGCTTTGGACTAACTACTTGAAAAACAAGCGTTAGAAGAGACCTAGATCGAAAACAAAAGGAAAGAAAAGAAATGGCTATAATCTTGACAGTTTAACCGTAGTTTAATGTCTTTTTGCAGTGGGAAAACTGACGGCTATGAAGTTTCGAATTTTTGGAATACTCACTCTACTAAGCAAATGCAGCAGTATTACGCTACTCGATTCCATGTCTAAATAAATTTGAGACTACAATACGTCCTGACAAGGAACCCCTTGAGAGAGAGGTAGCAAAAGGCCAATGATGTTAACCGCATTCGACGCCTCATCTATTGTCTTCCATGAAACCAAAATATTGTCTGCTAATGGCAACGGGGGGTGGGACTGGTGTATCCAATGGCGAACATAGCGTGAGGCTACGGAGCGTAGTTGAATTGTTGAACTGCTTAGTCGACGAGTAACTCACAACTGCGCTGCAGTGCTAGTGGTTTCGATACAAAGCAGAGCAATGGCAACGACAAACAAAGCAAACATTGCATTATATCTACAACAACAGTTGCTGAAGTTGACATTTCGTCAGAAGGGAAGCCAAGGAATTTCACAGAGTGAGAAAGATGTTACAGATGAAATGTTAACGTTTGCAGTCAGTCGAGTGTGTGGAGTCGTATACGCTTGGCTGTGTGGACATTGCTTATGAGACTGCAATGATAGCGATACGTGCTTATCAAGTGAGAGTGATATTGAAACAAATGTCGGGCCATGCACTTCGTTATCCTTGTCGGACGGGCAGCCACAAATCCCGTCTCCAGGGAAAAGTAGTAAAGAACAGTCGTTGTCCAAGGTGCAGGTGCTGAACATAACTACGTACATAGAATATCATCCGCAGCATAGTAAAAAAATAATTATGAACTGATTTCGAGTAAGATCGCAGCAATATGACCGTGTAGTGCATAAGAAAAACTACAGATACTCAAGGGAGGACAAGGCGCACTTGTTACAAAAACTGGTGTTTTTGCGCGTTTCAAGGATGCTCGATACAATTTACAGGACGTGCGTGATAGTAACTTACTATGTTACGCACATCAAATTGCGCCCAACATAGGTTCCAGTGATTTCAAGGGAAACAGTGGATGGTTGCATAGCTTAAACACGTAAGATAACGAAATTTCAAACAAAGTGTCAACTTGACGACGCACAGCAAACTTCGGAATCGGCCCGAAAATTTATAGGTGAGATAGACAAACTTATCCCATCGTTCAGTGAGGAATTTACTTTCAACTCCGACCAATCGTAATTTGAAGATGAAATGTATACGAAAGGAGCCCTGTAAATTAGAGATATCAGGAGAGTTGTATCAAGATCAGCTAACATCAATGCCTTAACGCATTTGTGTACAATTATGCCGACTGTACATGTGGATGGTAAAGGTTTGAAAAGTTGTCTATTGTGCTGTGGGAAGTTGGAGGTGCTCTGCTTCCTTCGATTCTTTCACGTGTGCGTCATCTTGCAAGGGCAGTACGAAATATTTACGTCACAGCAACGAAGAGCGGGAAAATGGGCGTAAGAGAACTACAAGTATGGTATGAGCACTGTTTTTTACCTATAGCTGGTCAAAATGAGTCCTGTTCTGCGTATAAAAATCATACACTTCAGAGTACACTATCCCTCCTGAAAAGCATGTGATATTGCAGTTCGTACGACCTGGAACCACTGGAGAAAGTCGACCTCTGAATGTTTGTTTTTTCAGTGCCTACAACACATGTTGTTGCACTATCTGCAGGTTCGCCTTAAAGAATAGTCAGTTTTATGAAAATATTCATGACAGACTGTTTCACATTCGGTTGCGTGCCACCACATTCCATCATTTCTCATCACCCCATTACATCAATATGATTCTACATGCATTCTTTAAGATTGGATAGCTAGCTGAACGTTCTGCACGGTTTGTAATTCCGAGGAGGGCGCCTACGATCTTGATGGTGCGAACCTTTGTGATCACTGTGGCGCGCCATTTCTCATTCGGTGGTGCAAGTTAATGATTTATTTGGATATTTCTTGAGTGTCGACGATGCCCATTTTGTGAAGTGCAATACATACATCCCATAGAAAGTTGATCTCTACACCTCCCGGACACTCATTTTCTGTCGCCCGCCTAATGCCCATGGTGTGTCATTAGTAGCCAATATTTTTCCTGTTATAATTGTTAACACAAGACTTCCAAATGTGTCATACCAAAGATTGAATTTGCAACCTCGTACTCCAGGGGTTCCCTGTGAGTCCGAGGAGGAGGTCACTGCTGCGGCAGACGGGTACTTCGCATTCATTTACAGAGCAGCACTTCAGGGATGGCATCTAATCGATGGGTAAACGTTGGAAAATGTGCATTGACTTAAATCGGGACGACCTCAAACAATAAAAGCCCCTATGATGTAAAAAATACGATTGCAAACGTAACGAATTGTAGACAATAAATGGACGTACATGTTGTCCTCTTTCAGTTGCTTTCTGCAATAGTGAAGTTGTACATTTGTCATAGGTAGCTGTCTCCCACTGCGGTACTAAATTCCTCCAGACAAAAAAAATTACAAAATTCTATGCCACTGACGTTGGGACCCTGTAGCTAAAGGAACTTACACTATTGGCCATTAAAATTGCTACAGCACGAAGATGACGCGCTACAGACGCAAAATTTAACCGACAGAAGAAGATGCTGTGATATGCAAATGATTAGCTTTCCAGAGCATTCACACAAGGTTGGCGCCGGTGGCGACATCTACAACGTGCTGACATGAGGAAAGTTTCCAACCGATTTCTCATACACAAACAGTAGTTGACTGGCGTTGCCTGGTGAAACGTTGTTGTGATGCCTCGTGCAAGGAGGAGAAATGCGTACCATCACATTTCCGACTTTGATAAAGGTCGGATTGTAGCCTATCGCGATTGCGGTTTATCGTATCGCGACATTGTTCCTCGCATTGGTCGAGATCCAATGACTGTTAGCAGAATATGGAATCGATGGGTTCAGGAGGGTAATACGGAACGCCGTGCTGGATCCCAACGGCCTCGTATCACTAGCAGTCGAGATGACAGGCATCTTATCCGCATGGCTGTAACGGATCGTGCATCTACATCCATACTCCGCAAGCCACCTGACGGTGTGTGGCGGAGAGTACCCTGAGTACCTCTATCGGTTCTCCCTTCTATTCCAGTCTCGTATTGTTCGTGGAAAGGATTGTCGGTATGCTTCTGTGTGGGCTCTAATCTCTCTGATTTTATCCTCATGGTCTCTTCGTGAGATATACGTAGGAGGGAGCAATATACAGCTGGACTCTTCGGTGAAGGTATGTTCTCGAAACTTTAACAAAAGCCCGTACCGAGCTACTGAGCGTCTCTCCTGCAGAGTCTTCCACTGGAGTTTATCTATCATCTCCGTAACGCTTTCGCGATTACTAAATGATCCTGTAACGAAGCGCGCTGCTCTCCGTTGGATCTTCTCTATCTCATCTATCAACCCTATCTGGTACGGATCCCACACCGCTGAGCAGTATTCAAGCAGTGGGCGAACAAGCGTACTGTAACCTACTTCCTTTGTTTTCGGATTGCATGTCCTTAGGATTCTTCCAATGAATCTCAGTCTGGCATCTGCTTTACCGACGATCAACTTTATATGATCATTCCATTTTAAATCACTCCTAATGCGTACTCTCAGATAATTTATGGAATTAACTGCTTCCAGTTGCTGACCTGCTATTTTGTAGCTAAATGATAAGGGATCTATCTTTCTATGTATTCGCAGCACATTACACTTGTCTGCATTGAGATTCAATTGCCATTCCCTGCACCATGCGTCAATTCGCTGCAGATCCTCCTGAATTTCAGTACAATTTTCCATTGTTAAAACCTCTCGATACACCACAGCATCGTCTGCAAAAAGCCTCAGTGAACTTCCGATTTCATCCACCAGGTCTTTTATGTATATTGTGAACAGCAACGGTCCCATGACACTCCCCTGTGGCACACCTGAAATCGCTCTTACTTCGGAAGACTTCTCTCCATTGAGAATGACATGCTGCGTTCTGTTATCTAGGAACTCCTCAATCCAATCACACAATTGGTCTGATAGTCCATATGATCTTACTTTGTTCATTAAACGACTGTGGGGAACTGTATCGAACGCCTTGCGGAAGTCAAGAAACACGGCATCTACCTGTGAACCCGTGTCTATGGCCCTCTGAGTCTCGTGGACGAATAGCACGAGCTGGGTTTCACACGACCGTCTTTTTCGAAACACATGCTGATTCCTACAGAGTAGATTTCTAGTCTCCAGGAAAGTCATTATACTCGAACATAATACGTGTTCCAAAATTCTACAACTGATCGACGTTAGAGATATAGGTCTATAGTTCTGCACATCTGTTCGACGTCCCTTCTTGAAAACGGGGATGACCTGTGCCCTTTTCCAATCCTTTGGAACGCTACACTCTTCTAGAGACCTACGGTACACCGCTGCAGGAAGGGGAGCAAGTTCCTTCTCGTAGTCTGTGTAAAATAGAACTGGTATCCCATCAGGTCCAGCGGCCTTTCCTCTTTTGAGCGATTTAAATTGTTTCTCTATCCCTCTGTCGTCTATTTCGATATCTAACATTTTGTCATCTGTGCGACAATCTAGAGAAGGAACTACAGTGCAGTCTTCCTCTGTGAAACAGCTTTGGAAAAAGACATTTAGCATTTCGGACTTTAGTCTGTAATCCTCTGTTTCAGTACCATTTTGGTCACAGAGTGTCTGGACATTTTGTTTTGATCCACATACCGCTTTGACATAAGACCAGAATTTCTTAGGATTTTCTGCCAAGTCAGTACATAGAACTTTACTTTCGAATTCATTGAACGCCTCTCGCATAACCCTCCTCACACTACATTTCGCTTCGCGTAATTTTTGTTTGTCTCAAGGCTTTGGCTGTGTTTATGTTTGCTGTGAAGTTCCCTTTGCTTCCGCAGCAGTTTTCTAACTCGGTTGTTGTACCACGGTGGCTCTTCTCCATCTCTTACGATCTTGCTTGGCACATAATCATCTAACGCATATTGTACGATGGTTTTGAACTTTGTCCACTGATCCTCAACACTATCTGCACTTGAGACAAAACTTTTGTGTTGAGCCGTCAGGTACTCTGTAATCTGCTTTTTGTCACTTTTGCTAAACAGAAAAATCTTCCTACCTTTTTTAATATTTCTATTTACGGCTGAAATCATCGATGCCGTAACCGCTTTATGATCGCTGATTCCCTGTTCTGCGTTAACTGTTTCAAATAGTTCGGGTCTGTTTGTCACCAGAAGGTCTAATATGTTATCGCCACGAGTCGGTTCTCTATTTAACTGCTCAAGATAGTTTTCAGATAAAGCACTTAAAAAAATTTCACTGGATTCTTTGTCCCTGCCACCCGTTATGAACGTTTGAGTCTCCCAGTCTATATCCGGCAAATTGAAATCTCCACCCAGAACTATAACATGGTGGGGAAATCTACTCGAAATATTTTCCAAATTATCCTTCAGGTGCTCAGCCACAACATCTGCTGAGCCAGGGGGCGTATAAAGACATCCAATTACCATGTCTGAGCCTGCTTTAACCGTGACCTTCACCCAAATCATTTCACATTTCGGATCTCCGTCAATTTCCTTCGATACTATTGCACTTCTTATCGCTATAAACACGCCTCCCCCTTCACTGTCCAGCCTGTCTCTGCGGTATACATTCCAATCTGAGTTTAGGATTTCATTACTGTTTACGTCTGGTTTCAGCCAACTTTCTGTCCCTAGTACTACATGGGCGTTGTGACCGTTTATTAACGAGAGCAGTTCTGGGACCTTTCTATAGACGCTCCTGCAGTTTACTATTAGCACATTAATATTGCTATTCCCTGTTGCATTTTACCTACTCCTACCTTGCCGCGTCTCAGGAGGCGTCTTGTCGGGCCTAGGGAGGGAATTCTCTAACCTAAAAAACCCCCATGTGCACTCCACACGTACTCCGCTACCCATGTAGCCGCTTCCGGCGTGTAGTGCACGCCTGACCTATTCAGGGGGACCCTACATTTCTCCATCCGATAGCGGAGGTCGAGAAATTTGCACCCCAGATCTCTGCAGAATCGTCTGAGCCTCTGGTTTAAGCCTTCCACTCGGCTCCAAACCAGTGGACCGCGATCGGTTCTGGGAAGGATACTACAAATAGTTAGCTCTGATTCCACCCCGCGAGCGATGCTTTCCGCCTTCACCAATTCCGCCAACCGCCTGTACGAACTGAGGATGACCTCTGAACCCAGACGGCAGGAGTCATTGGTGCTGAAATGAGCAACAATTTGCAGTCGGGTGCACCCAGTTCTCTCTATCGCCGCCGGCAGGGCCTCCTCCACATCTCGGACGAGACCCCCCGGCAAGCAGGCAGAGCGAACACTGGCCTTCTTCCCTGACCTTTTCGCTATTTCCCTAAGGGGCTCCATCACCCGCCTAACGTTGGAGCTCCCTATAACTAATAAACCCCTCCCCCCGTGTGCCTGCTCGGACCTTGCTGAAGGAGCAGCCACATGTCCACTCATAGGCAGAGCGGGCGATGCCACACGGCCAGCCTCCACATTTACCCTCCGCCTCGTGCGCCGCGAACGCCGCTGAACCCGCCACTCCCCTTGGGGAGAGCGTGGCCCAACCGCGCCCGGTACCCGCGGAGATGTCTCGACAGCAGGGACAGTGGGTGAAGCATGTAACACCTGGGGTGTACCTTGCGACGCACCAGGCTCCCCACTGCCGCTACACTCCGAGGCAGCAGCCTGCAGACGGCTGACTGCGGCCATCAACACGTTCAGCTGTTCGTGAACAGTGGCCAGCTCCTCCTGCGTCCGTACACAGCAGTCACACATCCTATCCATCCTAAGGAATCAATTTACTGAAGAGAGTTAATCAACTTTTAACCAGACTGCTAATTCACTAAAGGTGGCTGACTATTGACTAAACTGTGATTGCTAGCCACTTCTTGTAGAAAACAAAGAAAATAGCACTACCTGTCTGGACTGTATTGTAAACAACACTAGCACTACTGGCACTATGGTTGACTAAAGGGACTCTCTCTGACTGTATTCAAAACAAACACGAAATCTGTGGAACACTATTAATAGCACTCGACAAAGAAAGCTTCCTAAAAGCAAAAACACACGGAAGAAGAAGTGACAAGTAAGAAAAATACAGGTAATACTTAAATTAAGGTAGCTCGCTGCACAGCAGACGTGAAGCAGAGGGCGGTTAGGACGTATCACCCGGCGTGATGGTATGGGGTGCCATCGGTTACACGTCTCGGTCACCTCTTGTTCGCATTGACGACACTTTGAACAGTGGACGTTACATTTAAGATGTGTTGCGACCCGTAGCTTTACCCTTCATTCGATCCCTACGAAACCCTACATTTTAGCAGGATAATGCACGACCGCATGGTGCAGGTCCTGTGTGGGCCTTTCTGGAAACAGAAAATGTTCGACTGCTGCCCTGGCCAGCACATTCTCCAGATCTCTCACCAACTGAAAACGTCTGGTCAATGGTGACCTAGCAGCTGTCTCGTCACAATACGCCGGTCACTACTCTTGATGAACTGTGGTATCGTGTTGAAGCTGCATGGGCAGCTGTACCAGTACACACCATCCAAGCTCTGACTCAATGCCCAGGCGTATCAAGGCCGTTATTACGGCCAGAGGTGGTTGTTCTGGGCACTGATTTCTCAGGATCTATGCACCCAAATTGCGTGAAAATGTAATCACACGTCAGTTCTAGTGTAATATATTTTTCCAATGAATACCCGTTTATCATCTGCATTTCTTCTTGGTGTAGCAATTTTAATGGCCAGTAGGGTAGTTCAAACATGGTTCAAATGGCTCTGAGCACTATGGGATTTAACTTCTGAGGACATCAGTCCCCTAGAACTTAGAACTACTTAAACCTGACTAACTTAAGGACATCACACACATCCATGCTCGAGGCAGGATTCGAACCAGTGACCATAGCGGTCGCGCGGTGCCAGACTGTAGCGCCTAGAACCGCTCGGCCACCCCGGCCGGCGGAACTTTGTCAAGTGAAATTCTATGGTTAAAAGTTATAGTGTAGCTACGAGATGTGTCAGAAAACTAAAAAGCTTATCAATAACCAGCGAATGCACTGAACCTCTCTTCGAAAATCACCTCCAAGTTTCCATAGGTAGTAAAGCTTGAGTTAGAAACCATAGGGACCGCATGAGCCATTGATCAATTTCCGCGAACATCAAAACGGGGAGTATAAAGTATTGTCGCTGCTGCAGTATTCACTGACAAATTGTCAGGCGGGCACTGTGTTAACAAGCTAAGGAGCTTTCTGTTTTTAGCGGACACAACGTACCTCATCGTATGTCTTTAGAAGTCAAATAAATACGTTTCTGTAATGGGACTGGAGAGACAATACGGTGAAAAAAGTACGTGCGCGCCACGAGCAAGAAATGACGGAAGTGGTCTCACGGTGGGAGTGTTGTATATGTCACGCAGGGCGGAGCTCATGTTCACTGCATTACGGAACGGGAAAACCATGTATTGTGTCATGTGTTAACACAATTCTCACGACCAGTGAAATACAGAGGTAGCACACCAAGTTGACGGCGCGGCTGACATCGCAACGCCTATTCTCTATCAGTCGCGATACAGGAAGATATTATTAGAGGTAGAAGTATAGAGCGAAGGCTTAATAGTGTTTTATGAATTTAGTTGGAATTATTTGTTTTAAAAAGGTAGATTTCTTTCGTTCAAGAAACTAGTCCATGTTCGTCAAAGTGAAGAGTTCTTTCTTCTTCGGATCAGATGAAAAGAGCTTTACTAGACTCTCTTGATATGGTTCAGAGTGCATAACCTGCATTTTTGTACATCATGCCAAATCTGCTGGTGGCTTAATCACATCTGAAGACAGCAATAAATTGTCGAAACCAGTAATGTGAATGTTGTAATTATTAGGCGATTTTGCCGTAATAAGTTATTATACGAGGGTTATTCGGAAGGTAAGGAACCACCGGCCGCAAAATGGAAACTACAGTGAAAATCCGATGAAGTTTCACATAGGTGTTTTGAGCAGTGTCTCTAGTATGCCCGTCGATCGCATAACGTCGCTCTTTTTAGTTCTGAGCACACAGGAAGCACATAAAGATACCTAGAACAATAGTGTCTCCCGCCAAGTACGAGGGCCTGGTGAGAAATTTCGCCTGAAGCTATGCAGCCAGCATTACATAACTGTCGTGCGTTTTATTCTTCAATACAATTCTCAGCCGCATTCTGCAGGGGCAATGAAGATGCTCCTGCATCGTTTTCAGCTTGAAATGTTTGATTACCCACAATACAGCCCGTAATTGTCTCCCTCTGAGTTTCATCTCTGCTCGCATGAACCACTGGCTATGAAGACAACATTTTGGCACAGAGAACAAGCTGTAGGCCAGCGTGAGAATTGACGGAAAGCACTGGCGGCTGCCTTCTATAACGAGGGTATTGGAAAGATGGTACAACGCTACGACAAACGTCTAAGTCGGATCGGCGACTACGGAGATAAGTAGCTGGAAGTTGTAGCTAACTGTTGCAAATAAAACAATTTTGATTTTCACTGTGGATTCCATTTCGCGACCTATCGTTCCTTACTTTCCGAATAGCCCTCGTACATAACAGTAATGGAAATTTCTGGATGGAGCAATCCTTAAAATTGAGGAAAGACAACTACTCACCTGTAGCAGATCGATGCGTGGAGCACAGAAACACATAACAGAAAACAGCATTCACACTAGCTTCCGAGCACTAGCTCTTTTTATACCAACAGTACACACATTTACACGTAAAACCACACAGACACTTAAATGCACACTCCCGTGGCCAAGGCGCGAACTATGGATGATACGTCACACTTGTAAATGTATCGAGTGAGTGACCGTAACCAGTGATGGTTTCAGGTTGAATCACTCATTGTCTGATGGAGTGTGCGCTGTTTTGTAGCCTCCTGGCTGATTAAAAATGTCTACCGGACTAGGATTTGAAATCAGAAGCTAGTTTAACGCTGCTAAAACTGTTACTGAGCCATAAAAGCACGACTCACGATTTACCTTCACGGCTTAAGCTCTGCCTCTGTCTCTCCTATTTACCAAACTTGACAGTTCATTATCATAACTTGTTGGCCTAACACTCCTGGAGGAAAGAATATAGCGGAAATCAGGAAGTTTAGTAACAGCGCACACTCCACTGCAGAGTGAAAGGTTCATTCTGGAAACAATACGTAGACCGTGGCTGAGCCATCTCCTCGCGACATTTCTCGTCGTAGAGTGAATAACTTTCGAGTAGTCTCTTGTCGATGCAGTCTTCTGAGTACAGCTGCGTCACTAACATCACAAGCTGTTGAACAAGTCTTGTGATAAGATGACCTATTGTGTGCCACACTGTGGCTGCAAAAACTGCAGGAACGCGCCCTAATTTGTATGCCTAGTTCTGGGTATGCTAACTACATGATGTCACACCTACTGCTCTGTGTGATGCCGGCATCAAATATGAAGTTAGCAGGTCAAACTGACATTGTGTGTTTCATTATGAATATGGATAAAGTATGCAGTAGGACTGGAGTTTCGAAGGCGCTGTAAAAAAATGCTGACAGACTTTTCACACGTTAGTGTTCTTTGTTAAGGAATTCATTGAGATTTGTTTTTTACTGCAGAGAGAGAATAACGATTGCAATGATTAACATGATTTTCTCTTAGCTACTTTAAAAAGTGGACATATTACACTGCAAGACGTAGCAATATTACTATTCAAAAAATTGCCTTCAGTACGTAAATTTGAACACGACACAATATTTTCAATTGGAAACTATCAAATTAATATAAATGTTACTTAAACAGAACCACTGAAAATAGCGAGGGTTGTCTTAACCACTGCCTATGTACGTCAATGTTTTGTCTAAAGTGATGGGGTAGTGTTGGTTGCATAATTCCACAGTGTGGACTATGACGCAGTACATCATAATAAAATACTGAACTGCTTCACAACGGTAATAGTATTTTATCTCATTGAAGGTGCCGAGTATGGTATTCCCGACTATGATACGTAAATCTTAGACTCTGTTGCCATCAGAACGATATTGTCACATACAGCATGAAATAAAAATGAGAAAACGTCTTTGCTGATTATTGTACATTCTGTCTTTCGAATATCTTTGTATGAACTGTATTTCTTACGTTTGAGGTGCTGTCGTACTTTGATCGTCCTGCATCGCCATTCGCATGTGATGACTCTTGCATCATTTATTTGTTCATGGAGGAAGGAAAGAAGGAAGGAAGGAAGATGAGAGTTTACGTCCAGTCTTCAGTGAGGCCATTAGAGATGGAGCACAGAAGCTCAGGTCGCGAAAGGTTGGGTAAGGAAATAGGACGTGGACCTTTTAAAGAAACCATTCCGGTATTTCCTGGAGGGATTTAGGGAAATCACGGAATATCTTAACCTGGATCGCCAGGCAGGGATTTGAAGCGTCGTCCTTCCGAATGCGAGTCCAGTGTGATAAGCACTGCACCAATTAGGTCGGTACTTGTGCTTGAGTATCTGTTTTAGTCTCTCTAGGCCATCAAAGTACTAATTACTGAGGACTGTCTTCTTTCTTCTTTCTTCTTCTTCTTCTTCTTCTTCCGTGTCTTATTTCCCATCGTGTCTCTTGGGTTCTGCCCTCTTAGCCTTGTTACGCCATTGTGAACGTATTTGCGCCATTTCAGGGCGTAGTCACATCTTTCTTAGGTCGTTCTTTAGGGTATTAAGTCAATTCGTTGGGCGTCGGGTCCCCTTTTCAGTTCTTTTACGTCAGGTACTGTTCTTGTCATACGGTAGGTTCAAGGCGCATGACACGGGCGTACCAGCGTAGGCTATTTTCTTGAAACTTTTCCACTAGTTTGCTACCTTAAACAAACCCTCGGATGCGTTCGTTTCTTAGTTTGTCTTTTAGGATCACTCGTCTAGACCAGCACAGTATCCATCTCCCTGTAACCTGGAGCTCCTGTTCCTCTAATTTGCACATGACCAAACTTTTTGTATTATACGCTATAATTGGTCTAATTGCTCGTTTGATAGTTTGATAGCAACACAGTTGCTTCCTGTTAATGGCCTCTGTTTCTACCATCTAGTTTTTATACGATTTTCAACATCGGTATCCCTGGAAGCTATGGATGATATTAAATGATCTGGGGTACTCGAACTGTTCGTTTGATGTTATAAGGGCATTGCCCAAAATGTAGTCGATATTTCGAACTGGTGACCATTCTTGAGAAGCTGCAATGCATATACTCCGTTTTGGTCCTAGTTACTGTAGGTAGGGACTGTCGGTGTGATAACTGGATTCGAATGCCGTATATGTACCAAAGATTCAGAAAATGAATATTAGTAGTGAAACCAAGATACGCGAAGCCATAATAATTCGAGGTTGTGTATTTCTCATTATTGTGGCACGAAGTGGGTGTGGGGAACATAATTCGTCCTGGCGGAGGAGGAAGAAGTCTCACCTCGATCATTATCAGCGTGCTTCCCGGCAGTGTAAAGTGGCTTACCTCCCAC
This sequence comes from Schistocerca nitens, assembly GCF_023898315.1. Classification (NCBI taxonomy): domain Eukaryota; kingdom Metazoa; phylum Arthropoda; class Insecta; order Orthoptera; family Acrididae; genus Schistocerca; species Schistocerca nitens. The sequence goes on along the minus strand of NC_064616.1, from coordinate 575,829,230 downwards.
AGCATGATTAAGCTGAAGGCGACCTGGAAGGCGTTGTAGTAGATGAGCACGCTGCGCAGCTGGAACGGCTTCCGGTTGGCCATGAGGCGCGGGCCCAGGATGATCACCACGTACAGGTAGGCCGCCACCATCACCAGTGTCGGCATCGGGCTGTCCATCAGGGGCCAGTCGGCCACGCGGGGGTCTGCAATCACACCACCGCCTGCATAAGTCTCGAGCCGACACATTTTATGTAAAGTAACACGCTAGCTAGTCCTCTGATTTCACTTGGGCACTAAACTGTTTGATTGTTACCTTGAGAAATAAGCTATGTGTTTAGGTTGATATCTGTGTTTGTGTTTGTAATTGTGACGGTCAACAAGCTGGGTTTACTAAAAAAATCCTCCTTATCTCTTTGTTGAGAAACATAGAGCCCAACGAGATTTCCATTCAACCACGCAATCCTGCTCATCCAGCAAAAACCGAAACTGATTTTCGGACTTGGAGTGTAATGGATACATAAAGATGAATGTAATGTGATTCTTCAATTTCTCCAGGCGTATTTTATGACGAAATAAATCTCGGGTGAACGGCCTGGTATGAGTGTGCACCTGATGATGGCTGGTATGAGTGCGCACCTGATGATGGCAACGTGGTCGATTACCGAAATATTGTGTCCTATGCACACTCATACCAGGCTGTTCACCCGAGATTTATTTCGTCAAAGATGAATGTACATGAGGGAGCCACTACTCACAAAGTCTACGACTCCTTTTTCCTGGCATTTATTCCGTATCTTCATGACTCATGTTAATCTCTCAGATGTGGCAATGTTAGTGGCAGAGGATGGCCGGATGTCCTTTCTGTTGCCACCCTTCAACCGGGTTGACGATTCGTTTAGAGATTGTTTATAGCATACACAGTTAACTCCAGAAATTGCCTGTTTGAAGATGGCTCATTGGGCGAAAATTGGTGTATTTACATGTTGTCGAGTTGCGAATTCACAGCTATAAAACAAATGGTCTACGGTGTATGGCAAGCCACACCGGCCTGCCAACGGACGGTAAATTGGAGTGAATGCCGTCTGTTGTTGTTGTGGTCTTCAGCCCGAACTCTGATTAGATGCAGCTCTCCACGCTACTCTATCCTCAGCGAGGCTTTTCGTCTCAGAATAACTATTGTAACCTACATCCTACTGAATCTGCTTACTGTATTCATCTCTTGGTCTGCCTTTACGATTTTTACTCTCTACACTTCCCTCTAATACTGAATTGGTGATGCCTGGGGCCTTTTTCGACTTAAGTTTTTCGGTACTCGGTCAAATTCTTCTCGCAGTATCGTATCTTCCATCTCATCTTTATGTACGTCCTCCTCACTTTTTATAATATTGCCTTCAAGTTTATCTCCCTTGTATAGACTGTCTATGTACTCTTTCCACTTTTCAGTTTTCCCTTCTTTGTGTAGTACTGTTTTTCCATCTGAGCTCTTGATATTCAATGCCATCTAATGTTTTTAACATTCAAACTAATAAATAAAAAAGGTGATTTAATGGAACGTCCCACAGATTATTTCGCGAAATAGCGTGAGCATAAAACAGGTAAAGTTAGATGTACGTCAGTTCCGGGCCATCAGCGGCGGCAAAGAATTCTGGTCTACAGGAAATTATTCCCCGAAATGCAGCCACCGACGTCACTGACAAACCGAGTCGCTGTCGTGCTTCACGGATTATGACAAAAAAAAAGTCCCTCTGCTTCGAGGAAGGAACTGCTGCAGGTCGCCAGCTCTGGTTCTGGTCCTTTAAAACTTTGATAGGCCGTACTGCAGAGTCTTACATAGTATGAGAGTGTTGAACAGGTGGCAAACAGGAAGTTGTTGTTCATCGCTGCCGTAACAGTTCCAGATTAGTAGAAGTACACAAATAAATAAATAAAATTAACAACCTGTGGCAACTGAGCATATAAATGAGTCATCTGGCCAGAAGAATTATGAATATGCTACGTATGAACTGTTCTTCGTCAAAGACAACTATGTGTAAATTGCCGTGACAAGAGTTTTTTTGTGAATTTGTCCATTGGAAGGAAATCGCCGTTACCTGAATCGCCCACCATCTTGAGCAACTTATAAATATGTAGTGTCTCCATATTCTAGCTTGCATTTGAACTTTGGATAGTCAGGAAACAGCACAACAGATCACTTGGGAATTCAGTATGGGACAACAACATATGCTTTGTCACACCTGGCAGATCAAATCTCTTCGTTATGGGACACAGCAGTTTTCAGCCATCATGAGAAATGCTGTAAAATGTATGTGTTCTCGAATATGGCCCAGGAAACACGTATATGGCAAGGTGAAGGACCTCTGCTATATGTTGCTCGATATACGAAGTGAGTCACGTAAGTGGTAACATTTATTTTATTTCGTGATCGATTAGAGATATCGGAACGAGGTTTCCACCAAATGATAGTACGCAGGTGGGCACCTAATTTTGTTGCATGCCTTAGTCTCTGAACTCTGGTATCAACCCATATATTGATGGACATGTATATTTCTTTTTAAATTGAACGATATACTTTACCAAGGGCATCCCAAAGCTTCCAAAACGACGAATATACGAGATCTTTGTTAAAACTGAAAGGCTAGGTGGGCAGAATCGGCTACAACGATCCGAACAGCTCTCGTTCCAAGCTCCACCGTTCTATTAAGCATTTCGACTGTATACCTGTTCAAATAAAAGCTGTTCAAAATTGTTAAGGTTTTTGTGGCCACTTGTCGACAAACTGCCTATTGGCTTCTGTCTCGGGTTCTTCGGCCGACGTCCATCTAATGATTTTACTGACGTTTCGCCAGCACGAGTGGCTGGCATTGTCAAAGCTTCACCTTCCATTGCCGGTGGTGAAGCTTTGACAATGCCAGCCACTCGTGCTGGCGAAATGTCAGCAAACTCATTAGATGAACGTCGGCCGAAGAACCCGAGACAGAAGCCAATAGGCAGTTTGTCAAAAGCTGTTTGTCAAAAGCTGTTCACTTGAATACATACACACATTTGAAACAGTTTTTCTAAAGCCCTTATGACAGACCACATATTAACACGTAGTTCCATTTACAATAACCGTTGTATACAGTAAGACCAATCGGCATGCATCCGACAGCATGCGTCTTAAATGTTCCAAAACGACGCTCTTAAGAACCGGATTTTCCGGTGCTCATACCTGGGGTTCTATAGGTAATAAAATGTAAGATTTTGAATAGCTCTTAGGCTAGGGACAATTTGTACAGCCAACAGAAGAATCGTCTTACTGTCACTATATTACAGTACAGGGTCAAAGTATGAATATTACACACTTCTTCCCGCTTAGGCAAATGGAGCAAATCGGTTGGTTCTTTTTACATTTGATGGAACTTATGGTGGCACCATTAGTTCATGCGTGGTTGATCGGAAAACACGACAAAAAGTGTTTTTCAACTAAATTTTCGCCGTCACCAGGGAATCAAAACCCAGCTAAGGATTACAAGATGGCTGAAATTCTTACGATATATTCCTAAGGTCCTGGTCTCGAACATCTATGAAAATTTTCATAATATCTTGACCGTTTCCAAGATACAGAGGTTGAAAATTACCCTGCTTTTACACCTAAAATCCTGTATGAGGCGAAATCTAAATAATAAAATAGCCGCAGAAAATTGCTCAAATTTTAACGGCGCATTTTAGGCACATATATATAAGAGGCATCTCCTCGTTTCCGAAAATCTTTATTGACTATCGAGGAACACCTCAAAAACTCAGCCGCGGATTCCGAGACGGCTATGCACTGTAAATGGATGTAATTTTTACAATATATTCCTAAGATCCCTATCTCGAACAATCTTGAAAATTTTCTTTATATCTTTCCGAAATACAGAGTGTGAAAGTTATCCTGACTGTACATGTAAAATCCGGTTTGAGGCGAAAACGTAGCACGGAGAAATTGCTTCTATCGGAGCACAAAAAATGCGAATATGTTCCTTTTTATTTAAAAGATTCTGACTGAAAAGTGGGGTGCCAGCTGCCTCATTCTACCTTCGTCAGCACCTTATAATTTTTTCCAAAAATTTTGGCGTAGGAACATATTCGCGCTTTTGTATGCTGAGATATAAGAAGACAAAGGCAGAGGCAAAGTAACTGAAAACTAATAAATACTGGAAGATAGTGGACAGTGGTTGTGTTATAGAAAGAGCGAAGGAGACGATGACAGTGTGGGAGAAAGAGAGGGACACAGTGGCAGTGGAACGTAGTGGACAATGAAACAATAGTGTTAGGGAAAGAGTGAAGGAGACAGTGCCGGAGGGAGGGGGGGGGGGTGAGGGGAGGAATAAAGAGAAAGTAGAGGTGGGTGAGAACCAGTGATAATGAGAGCAGAATATATGACAATGAAAACGAGGTAGGGAGAGACGTTACTATGCCAAAATTTTTGAGAAAATGTTGAAGGTTTTGAGGACGGTAGACTGAGGCAGCTGGTACCCCACTTTTCCCAGTCTAAGTCTTAAATAAACAGCACCATATCTGCATTTTTTGTGCTCCGATAGCAGCAATTTCCGCTGGTAGGAAATACTTTGTGGTATAGGTCTATCTGCTTGCTGCATATAACAATGGAGCCTGAGATCACAGCCCCACATTGCGATGTTTACACAACGATAGCTGGTGTCGGGCACAGTGTCTTTCAAAATCAGTACATTTGTCGGATACTTAACAAAAAGGTTCAACGCTAACGTTAACAAGCGTTGTGTCACTGTACTTTTCTTTTCTAGAGTTTTGGAATGCCATTAAAAATCATAAATCGTTTCATTTAAAGAATCTCTACTTGCTTCAATAACTTGGTTGAGAAAAGATTCAAGTGTGCTAATCATAAAACAAAATTACGTTCCTCTCTGCGAACTGTAATTTCCCAAAACCTATCATCAATATATTGAACCGTTCACGAAATAAAAGAGGTGTTACGTCTCACGTGACGCATCCTCTATGCAAGACGTTGTCTGTCGGTGGGCGTGTGTTGAAAACTACACGATATGGTGGATTCATTCTGCCAGTAAGGTACAATTCAGACTGGCGATGGTATCCGTGTGTACGCGAAATATTTTCATGGCATGAAGTGGAGGCCCTGTTGTGCCTTAACCATCACTTTCATGTTAACGATTCTTGGACCAGGTGGCAAATCATATGGAAGAACTTCCTTTTGTCATGGTCTTGAGAGCTTTCTCTCTCTCTCTCTCTTTCTCTCTCTCTCTCTCTCTCTCTCTCGCTCGCTCTCTCTCCACAACAATATCGCTATCTAATTAAATTGCTCGTGAATATATATAAGTAACGTTAGACGAGAAAACAGGCACAGTCAGATATACAGATTGACGAACGCTCCACATTCCATTAAAGGATGATAATCTAGCTAATTTCTCCACTTAAGGCGTAATAAATTTGATATAAGACAAGATAAAATTTTCTGATGATCTCATTGTCGACAAGACGTTAGCCCTCACGAAACAGGAAAGAATCAAACTTCTAGATCAAAAGAAAGTAGCGGTGTTGAGACTTACTTTTCTTTTTCCGCATAGAGCAATTACGCAGAACGAAAATTGCCGGCAGCCCAGCTAATCAGCAGGAGCGTCAGTGTCACATTCCCTGTCGCTTAAGGGCATCGTTTGGGTTAAAACCGTGTGCCTCGAACGATAATTTCTCGTGGCAGCGCGTCTAAAAATGCATCGCAATTTGTGAAGCCTTTCTGGTGATCACGCAAACTGTATGAGTGGAAAAATATAACTCACTATTTGCAACACTCGAGAGGGTTAGGTTGGGTTGTTTGGGGAAGAGACAAAACAGCGAGGTCATCGGTCTCATTGGATTAGGAAAGGATGGGGAAGGAAGTCGGCCGTGCCCTTTAAAAGGAACCACCACAGCATTTGCCTGGAGCGATTTAGGGAAATCACAGAAAACCTAAGTCAGGATGGCCGGACGCTGGATTGAACCGTCGTCCTTCCGATTGCAAGTCCAGTGTGCTACCACTGCGCCACCTCGCTCGGTCCCACTCGTGAGGATCCGAAAAGAAAATCATTTACGGGGTAAAATGCGAGAAGTTATTCATTACACTCAAGGGAATCGGAGAAGAAAATCTCTTACAGTAAGAAAATCATTCTGATAATAGAAACTTCCGATGTACTTCTGTACTTTTCATGGAAATAAAGGATAAAAATAAATTACTTTTAATTTTGATATTTATTTATGTACTAAGTTATACTCCATGTGGATCGGTTTTCGTCGTTCCTCCCACACAATAGAAAGATGGAAGTCTGAGAAATTAAATATAGATTATCGCTCTAAATAAAATTGTTTCTGCTCTTCATAGTTCGTTTATTACTTTGGAAACGGTTACCAGATACTCAAGATATCCGGGGACGAGTCATTTCAGTGAAGGAGGTGTGTGTCAGACGGAACAGATATGATGTCAAAGGCAGACAGTTATAAAAAATGGTTCAGCTTTATGAAATTAAGTTTAAAAATAAATCGAGGTAAATTGTATTGGTGCCGGGTTGTCAAGAGTATGGTACCAAGTTGTCAAGAGTGTGACATACTTTCACGTTTCGTATTCTTTTCTTGTGCGTATACGCTCTTGTGAGCGTAGTGAAAGACTAGGAGATATAAAAGTAAGTGATAAAACACAATCCTGTAGTTTTAAATAGTAAGTTAATGAAAATTTTCTGCCAGGAACAAATCTCATAACAAAATATGTATGATTTTATTGACCACTGATGATTCCTAGCACGAATAGGTGGAACATGTTTGGTTAAAAGCAAGTTAAATATTCAGTTACATTAGACAAATAACATTTATTTTTATATACCTTATAAACATAAAAAGGTAGCATACGAGGAAAAATGTTAGCAAGCGTTAGCAATAATGTAGGAGGAGGAGGAGGAGATTAGTGTTTAACGTCCCGTCGACAACGAGGTCATTAGAGACGGAGCGCAAGCTCGGGTGAGGGAAGGATGGGGAAGGAAATCGGCCGTGCCCTTTCAAAGGAACCATCCCGGCATTTGCCTGAAGCAGAATGTAGGAAGTGTTAGTTACCGAGATCTGACCGACTGTCACAATCCGTAGATATAGTGGAAGCAGGAGACAGTGTTTTGTGCCAGGCAACAAATAATCTGTTCTTAGGACCTCTCTTGCATTACAGACACCAAAAAGTTCTGTAGATGATACCTTACACAAATGTGTACTGTTCCATAAGATGTCGTTGTTGTGATCTTCAATCCGAAGACTGGCTTGATGGAGCTCTCCACGCTACTCTATCCTATCCAAACCTCTTTATATCCAAATAACTACTGCAACCTACATCCATTTCAACATGCTTACTGTATTAGTTACTTGGTCTCCTTCTGCAGTTGTTACGCCGCATCCCAGTTCTTTCCAGAAGTAAACTCAGGATTTATTGATGACTCTGAATGTATCCTATCAACCGATGTCATCTTCTAGTCAATTTGGGCCACAAATTTCTTTTCCCCCCAATTCTGTTCAGTACCTCATCATTAGTCACGTGATCTACCCATCTCAACTTCAACATTCTTCTGTAGCGCCATATTTCAAGAGCTTTCGTTCTCTTCTTTTCTAAACTGCTTAAACAAATTTCTCTTCTTTCGAAACGCTTTTCTTGCCATTGCCAGTGTACATTTTATGTCCCCTCTGTTTCGGCGATCATCAGTTATTTTACTGCCCAAATAGCAAAACTCATCAACTACTTTTAATGTCTCATTTTCTAATCTAATCCCATCAGCATCGCCTAATTTAATTCGACTACATTCCATAGCCGTTATTTTACTTTTGTTAATGTTCTTTTTGTATCCTCCTTTCGAGATACTGTCCATTCCGTTCAACTGCTCTTCCAAGTCCTTGCTGTCTCCAACCTCAATGTTTTTTTCTTGTCCATGAACTTTAATTCCTTCTCCTAATTTTTCTTAGTTTTTTTTTTTTTTACTTGTTGAACGTACGGACTGAAAAACATTGGGGATAAGGTTTGCCTTTCTTTAACCTATATTCTAAGATAAGTAGTAGCGTCAGTATACAGGGTGTTACAAAAAGGTACGGCCAAACTTTCAGGAAACATTCCTCACACACAAAGAAAGAAAATATGTTATGTGGACATGTGTCCAGAAACGCTTACTTTCCATGTTAGAGCTCATTTTATTACTTCTCTTCAAATCACATTAATCATGGAATGGAAACACACAGCAACAGACCGTACCAGCGTGACTTCAAACACTTTGTTACAGGAAGTTTTCAAAATGTCCTCCGTTAGCGAGGATACATGCATCCACCCTCCGTCGCGTGGAATCCCTGATGCGCTGATGCAGCCCTGGAGAATGGCGTATTGTATCACAGACGTCCACAATACGAGCACGAAGAGTCTCTACATTTGGTACCGGGGTTGCGTAGACAAGATCTCTCAAATGCCCCAATAAATGAAAGTCAAGAGGGTTGAGGTCAGGAGAGCGTGGAGGCCATGGAATTGGTCCGCCTCTACCAATCCATCGGTCACCGAATCTGTTGTTGAGAAGCGTACGAACACTCCGACTGAAACGTGCAGGAGCTCCATCGTGCATGAACCACATGTTGTGTCGTACTCTGTATTCTGCAACCATGGCTTATCAAACTGATGGTTCCGTAAAATTCGGCCGGCCGCTGTGGCCGATCGGCTCTAGGCGCTTCACTCCGGAACCGCGCTGTTGCTGCGGTCGTAGGTTCGAATCCTGCCTCGGGCATGGATGTGTGATGTCCTTAGATTAGTTAGGTTTAAGTAGTTGTAAGTCTAGGGGACTGATGACCTCAGATGTTAAGTCCCATAGTGCTTGGAGCTATTTGATTTTCGGTAAAATTCACATCTGCCAGCTCCTAATTTCTTTCCTGGGAATGTATTACAGTTTAAAATCACGTTTCGAAATCTCTGTCTAACCATTATATAATCAATCTGAACTTTTTGGTGTCTCAAGGTATTTTCCACGTATGCAATCCTCTTCCATGATTCTTCAACGTAGTGTTAGCAATGACTAAATTATGCTACGTAACAGGCGGCTTCACCTTTCATTCCTTTTGAACAGTCCAAATTTTCCTATTATTTATGTTTCTCTTCGAAATACACTCCCCCATGACAATTAAATTTTCCTCTCCCTTAATTGTCTGAATAATTTCTTTTATCTCATCAAGCGTGCGAGGTATAAACTGTCCGAGCTTCGTCCTTCATCATCGTCATGTTTCGATACAGCTATTCAGACAAAATGCTATCCTAAAACAAAGGTGATAATTGTCATCGGAACTAACCTTCATTTTTCGCACCAACCGACCTGTCATGTTTGAGGTGTACCGACGTAAGGTGCACATTTGGTATCCAGGCACCCTTTGGAATTTGGTACAGAATATCAGAGGTAACCCAAAAGTAAATATCTGTTATCTTCCTTTCACATGATAATATTTGTCCTGTTACTTTTTTCCTTGGAATACATCTACTCGTCTCTTTTTCATTTTGAGATGGTTAATTGTTTACTGTTCGAAGAACGCCATGATTTATCGCTAAGATCTGCAGATAAAGTTTCCTTATTCAACAAACAGTTTCGTCCCACAGACCACCATGGGATTCATGAAAACATTTAAAACATCATAGTAGGGGCTCAAATCAATGGCGTCAGGTAATAAAGTCCGTGAATTCGTCGCTGTTGTCAAACAGTAAGAAATTTCGCCGTCAGTCATACAAATGTGCTGAACACTGCACTCATTCGTAAACAAGTAAACCGTTAAAATAACATGACTGTTAATATAACATGAATGAGTGCACCGTTTTGCACATTTTTTACCATTTGAGAACAGCGACAAATTCATGGATTTTATTTTTTGACGATACTCATTTTATCGCTTTGTGTGATGATATAAATATTTTTATGATCCTGATGGTAGACAGTGGATCGAACTGGTTGCTCAATCAAGAATTTCCATGAGCAGCTCTTGGCGGTAAATCAGACGTTCTTCAAATATTGGGAGCTGTGGGGCAGCACATTCTTAAAATGTTTATTGTTCCTCAGATGCTTGAATGGGACTGAGGATTTATTTTTGAACTAGACAGTGAACTTTCTCATTGGAGTTTGAAAGATCATATCGTTCAGCAAAGATTTTTCGTTGTCATGGCCCGAAAATTTTGCTTTCGCGCTCTCCCATGATAACCTCATTAGATGTGTCGGAAATGTTAAGTAAAATATCTTGAAAATTCTTGTACTTGACCCTGAAAATCTTAACGATCACTTTATACAATAGTTTCATTCAAAATTCTTAGACATTCAGTATCCACAGTTATTGTATCGAACTCCCTTGCACTGTAGACTAATGCATGGACTACAAGTGAATTTTGATTCTATGGGTCATGTGCTGCCGAAGGATAACAGGAGGAAGTTTTTCATGTTTACTATTAAACTCGATGACATATTCAACACTTTTATATAATCTCTATCATGTACACCACAAATACTAATGATTTGTGTAGGCTGGGTAAAATTTTCAGACTTTTTCTTATCTTTTGTCAACATTTATCTGGTTTCTATTTACACTGAAGAGCTAAAGGAAATGGCACACCTGCCTAATATCGTGTAGGGCCCCCGGGAGCACTCAGGAGTGCAGCAACACGTTGCAAGGCATCCCAGATATGTTCAATAATGTTCATGCCTGGGGAGCTCGGTAGCCAGCGGAAGTGTTTAAAGTCAGAAGAGTGTTCCTGGAGCCACTCTGTAACATTTCTGGACGTGTGGAGTGTCGCATGGTACTGCTGGAATTGCCCAAGTCCGTCGGAAAGCACAGCGGACATGAATGGATGCAGGTGATCAGACAGGATGCTTACTTACGTATCAACTGTCAGAGTCGTATCTAGACGTATCAGGAGTCCCATATTACTCCAACTGCACACGTCTCACACTATTACAGAGCCTCCACCAGCTTGAACAGTGTCCTGCTGACATGCAGGGCCCATGTATTCATGAGATTGTCTCCATACCCGTACACGTCCATCCGCTCGATACAATTTGAAACTAGACTTGTCCGACCAGACAACGTATCTCTAGTAACCAGTATTCCAATGTCAGTGTTGACGGGCCCAGGGGGATCGTAAAGCTTTGTGTCGTGCAGTTATCAATGGTACACGAGTGGGCCTTCGACTCAGAAAGCCCATATCAATGATGTTTCGTTGAATGGTTCATACGCTGACACTTGTTTGATGGCTCAGCATTGAAATCTGCAGCAATTTGAGGAAGGGTTGCACTTCTGTCTCGTTGAACGATTCTCTTCAATCACCATTGGTCCTCTTCTTGCAGGATATTTTTCCGGCCGCAGCGGGGTCGGAGAATTGATGTTTTACCGGATTCCTGATATTCACAGTACACTCGTGAAATGATCGTACGGGAAAATCCCCACTTCATAGTAGATGCTGTGTCCTATAGCTCGTGCGCTGACTATAACACCACGTTCGAACCCACTTAAATCTTGATAAGTTGCAGACGGCAGTGCCGTATTTTGCCTGTTTACATGTCTCTGTATTTGAATACATATGCCTATACCAGTTTCTTTGGTGCTTCAGTGTACATACGAGGGCTATTCCGAAAGTAAGGTCCGATAGGTCGCGAAATGGAAACCACGGTAAAAATCAAAAATGTTTTATTTGCAACAGTTAGATACACCTTGCAGCTACTTATCTCCATAGTCGCCGACCCGACTTAGACGTGTATCGTAGCGTTGTACCAACTTTCCCATACCCTCGCTATAGAAGGCAGCCGCCAGTGCTCTCCGCCAATTCTCTACGCTGGCCTACGGCTCGTTGTCTTGTGCCGAAATGTTGTCTTCATAACCAGCGGTTCATGTGACCTGAGCTGAAACTCAGAGGGAGACAATTACGGGCTGTATTGTGGGTAATCTCACATTTCCATTTGAAAACGATGCAGGAGCATCTTCATTGCCCCTGCAGAATGCGGCTGAGAATTGTCTTGAAGACGAAACAGCACGACAGTTATGTAATGTTAGCTGCATAGCTTCAGGGGAAATTTCTCACCAGGCCCCCGTACTTGGCGGCAGACACTATTTTCTAGACATATTTACGCACTCACTGCGAGCTCAGAAATGAGCAGAGCGACGTGATGCTAACTGGGGTTATACTAGAGACACTACCCAACACATCTGTGCAAAGCTTTATCGGATTTTCATAGTCGTTTCCATTTCGTGACCGATCGGACCTTACTTTCGGAATAGCCCTCGTAATTATCAGTTTCATAGACATAACATATTGTTAAAGTCTGAGACGCCTTTCAATATCAGTTTGTCGTACGCACATTTCCATCACTTTAATTCGAATTAAAGCCTTATTTCAATTTCAAAAGGCTTGAGAACCAAGATGTTAATTTTTTAAGCATATCTATTTAACGAAAGGCTATATAAATGTACATAACATTAATTTGTGCTTAATAATAGCTCTAGAGTCAGTTTTCTGTGCTCTATTAAGGTAATATTCCGGCTGTCATACATAGAACTACAATTTTTCTATTGTTGTTATGAAGATGTCGAATTGATGTCATTATTGTCCTGTCAATTGCCCTGTTAAGTCTCCAGAAGGGAAACATATACTTGTCTGTTCGACTAATACAACGTTCAAGGACGGCAGGCAATAGAACAAGCTATAATTCTTTTGTGAAGTGAGCAAAGACAGATATGAAGCTGAGGCAGCAGATATAATTCGTGTGGCCGTAGCTTTTGGCATTGTCTGCAGCAGCACACTACAAAAGGCGTGTCACGCTAGGGATACTCACCGCTGAAGGCGTGGACCAGCCGGTGGTAGCGGTCGACGGCCAGCCGCACCAGTGATGTCACGTTCGACGCCTCCTCGCATTCTCCGTCGCAGAACAGGGCCGCCAGCGTCCCCGTTTTCAGCCTTCAAAGAAGAGGAACACTCTTTCAGTCAATGTCGTCAACGCTGTAGAATTTTCTCTCTGCTTTGCAGTTTAGCACGCGTTATAAAACACTCTGAAAACTCGTATCGTATGCAAAACAGCAGTGCAGTCGTCAATCGCTTTCCTCCTCCAAGAATTACAATTGGGATGAACCAAGTTAAGAAAGGAAACGATAACATTTTGAAATAAACTGATCACACTAATAACGTGGATGTTTAATGACATCAAAGTTGATTTCATAATTGAAAATGTAGATAATGTAAGCCCTTGTATTCGGCGTACATACTTTGACTAAAGCTTCATAGTAATGACATATTACAACTTAACAGTAAATCAGTGAAAAGTTAAGTGATGGACTAGGAAGTCCTCAGTTGCACCAATCATGTTTCTACGCAGTTACCAGATTCAGTCTCGTCATACCAAGAATCGCCGCATTTACAGTTAATAGATGACATTAATGACAAGTAAACAACTTATGCAAAATTAATGGACAATAAAATACAAGTAAAAGCACTGTCATCACTACAGTACGAATGTGAAAAGCTAAATTTTGTAATATTATGAGCTACAGCAGTCTTTAGTTGTAGGGGAAAGAGAAACTGAGATTTAATAAACTATTGATGTAAGATATATAAAAAAACAATCACACGTGTCCGTAAGTCCTTTACATGTTTTGGTTAAATGATAATTATTTTATTTTACACATCCGTTTCCGTAAGATCAAATTGCTGAGCAAATTTCCAAGGTCATGGAACGTGTAAGCACATGAATTACTATAGAAAAGTAATAACAGATAAAATAAAATATTTATGAATCCAGAGAAACGACAAGCCATAATTTTAAGTAAACGCAATCAACAATATAACACAGGAATCAGCTTAATTTTCTAAGGAACTCATTGGCAGAATACAAGGAGTGACCCATGAGGCAACTTTTCAATTTGGATTTGAAAGCGTGTGGATTATTGCTAAGATTTTTGAATTCTTGTGGTAGTTTATTGAAGAGCAGATTGGATTTCTGCCTAGTATTAACTGAGTGAAAGATGCTAATTCTTGGGAAGAAGCTAATATTGTTAACAAGATATCACAGTAAAGAATATATATATTGAGAGGCCAATATCAGAATACCCAGACTAATGAACAGGGGTCGACATGAGGTTCACGAAATTACACTACTTATTGCCAGAAACGCCCCTTTACGAGCCAAAAAATAGGTTTGAGGATGGGACGAGTTACACCGAAATATAATACCATACGTCATAAGCGAATGAAAATAAGCAAAGTAGACTACTTTTCGTATCGAACTATCACTTACCTCAGATAGCGTTCTAACAGTAAAAATGACAGTATTCAGTCTTTGAACAAGATCCTGAACGTGGCATTTCCACGACAGTTGACTATCTATCTGAACACCTAGGAATTTGAGCTGTTCAGTTTCACTAATCATATGCCAATTAAAACGCCAGGTTTTGGGGAATTGTGTGTTAGAAAATGCAAAAATTGAGTCTCGCTGTGATTTACTGTTAGTTTATGTTCTACAAGCCATGACCTTATGTCTTGAACATCACTGTCTGAAACAGTGCCACCGTTCCACTCAACATCCTTTACTATCAAGCTAGTGTCATCAGCAGACAAAAATATTTTACAATCATGTGTAGTACTTGAAGGCATATCATTTTTATAAATAAGGAACAAGAGTGGCCCCAGCACTGATCCTTGGGGCACCCCCCAGTTGATTGTGCTCCACTCGGACCTCACATCACAGCCATTCTCAATACTGTGGAGAGTGATCTTTTGCTGTCTTTTATTAAAGCAAGAGGTGAACCGGTTGTGAGCTACTCCCCGTATTCCATAATTATTTAGTTATTATTCGATATTTAAAACAAATATCAGTAGTGCAACAGGTAACGTAAAATAATTTCACTGCTCGTGAACGGAGATAACTATTCTTATATCTTTCAAAGCGAAATGCGATACTGTTCCGCAGAAATAAGAATTTCTGTGACAACCGAGATTTTTGATATTTAAAATGCTGATGACACATTAAATCACCTGGGGGATTTCTCTGAGGCTGTATTAATTTTTGATTATCTAGAAGCTCGTATTAGAATCGCGACGTATTGATATCACTGAAGATAACTCTTACGTATGTTAGCAAATATTTGAGAATTAGCTTTAACTACTTTTCAGCTGTATGAAAAGTATGAGTTGTACTCTGTTAATTCGTTGTGTCCAGTAATTTACTATTACTATTAACTGAATTTCTTGGTAGTGCCTGCAGAATGTGACTATAATATTAAATAGGAAATACTTTGCTAATTTTCTGCACTATTTGTTTATCTGATGACGAACTGGCTTTCGGCGTCTTAGGCCATTTTGAGGTGACAACTTTTACATTAATCTAACTATTACCATAATTTATATTTTATTGAAGAAAGTTCATCAAATTCCGATATTTTGCCTTCTATTGGCTTACACGTACTTCAACGTAAAATGTCTATCTTCAGGGATGAAATATTTCATTCAGGGTTTCTATCATCAACTGGTAAAGCAGCTACATCTGTATTTTATGGAAACCTGCTTCCCTCCTAAGTTATTGTAGATAAGGAAGATGCACAAAAACTTAAGAGTGGTTTCAATGCTTCATTCATATCGTGCAACAACTGGATATGAGAATATGTTGTATGGAAAAGAGAGGAAAATCATCAGAGACAAAAAGTGACGCAGATTTGCGTAAAATGATGTGCATGATTCATCATGCCATGACGGAGTCCATCAATTAAATATCTGATAAATGGAAATAAAACATTAGATGTAGATAGATAATGGTCAATAATATACTGAAGTACAGGCAGTTGGCGGACTTTTATTAATAAAGAAACAACCAGGAATTCTTTAATAGTATTTAACGAGAATTTTACTTTCAGTTAGCGGTTACACAACTTCAACTGGATATTTATTTTATTTGCAAAAATTCCTCTCACTGATCGAGGAAACGAACAGTGTAAGAAATTTGTAACCATGCATTGTTGACGAGTGTGAGCGATTGATGCGCCTGGCACATATGCAACACATTTCACGTGTCATTGTTGAAAGCAGCACTTGGGAATCACTGCAGGCAAAGGGACTAGCTGTTCCATCGAGAAGTAACAACATAATATGCTCCTCAGTATGCGAAGGAAAGTGGCGAATCGTTGACATAATCTCCTTGAACTCGGCATATTGAGCTGCACCAAAGTCATCATTGACAGCGGCGGGGCGGAGAGGGTAATGATTGCAGTACTGTAATGCAGTTTTCCTAGTGCTAGAACGCAGCAGTTTGCAGTTTGCTCAGTGCGGATCCTAAACAAAAGTACATGTGTGACGGAACTAGTGTGTAAGAGACATTAACAACACCGTTTTCGTATACAAGAAATGAAAATGTGACGAGCATGCGCCGAATAATCGAAATCAGATGAAAAAAATCTAGTACGAAATGTAAACATTTTCTTTTGTTCCTTCTTTTAAGGTATGAAGTCACCAAGCAGCTGTTTACTCAGTAAGGCGTATTTCAGGGCGGTCATCAAATTGCCCCACGTCAGTGGGATGGAGTGCTAGTCGTTTCCGTTTACAAAAAGAGGTGACAGAATGTCCGTCTCTTCCAGGTCACAAGAGCATATTTTAAGCTAGAACATTATGAGATTCATGGAGGAAAGGGATTATAAAAAGTCAGCGCGGGTTAAGGAAAAACCACTCGTGTGAAACACAGCTTGCTTTATTCATAGACGATATTTTGCATGTAGTCAATATGATTCCATCTTCTTAGTAATGTTAAAGGCGTTAGTCGCTGTAATTCATTATTAACTAGTAACCAATGCAGATAAACAATTTATCAAATAGGGTACGTGGCACTAGATGATTCGCTTGTTGTTCTTGGCAGAAATACGACGCTGTTTATGTGAAACTCTGTTGGATAAATTTTGAGGATCAGTCTTTGCCGAATACTGTGTAATAGTTCTATTGTTATCGTAGGGTACATCACGTGGGGATCAAGAGAACAAGATAAGAGAGATCAGGCTGGATGCAGAGACATACAGACACTCGTTTTTCTCTTACTTAATATGTGAATGTAATACGACAGAAAAGGGACTTCAAAAAGTGAATTACACTTTATTGTGACAGGCCAAGTAGCTTTTATTGAATGCTGCATTACACTTCAAAGTGACACAGATACTTGACGCTACTTTGCAACGTAATCATCGAGTCTCTGTAAGAAACAATCGGAAATTTCTACCAATCGTTCAGTTCCTCAACAATAGAAAGCCGCTCTTTGATCACGCAGCCATTCTAGAACAGCTGTGCAAACATTCTCATCGTCAGAAAACTGCGATTGCTGCGAATTGGCTCCTCGACTGCCTGGGTATTGTCGACTGTAGTCGGTGTCGATGGCCTTCCTTCCCGATCAGCATTACCCACATCACTGCGGCCTTAGTCAAATTGCTGGTAGCATTTCCTTACAGCTGGACGCGACTTTCAATTTGGTCCACATACCGTCAGAATTTCACGGCGAATCTATGAGCAAGTCTGACGTTTTGACCACAAGAATCGTACTGTCCTGCGTGGTTTATCTGTTGAGTATGTTTCCCGTTCCGCCCCACTTCGTTCCCACACTGTGCTGCGCCTGTTATCCCCACCGCTGCAGAACTGTGTCTGCAGAAAACCCGGAGCATGCACTCTTTTCTGACTATACACCAGTCTTGCCACTCAATGGTCTTAACATGGAACGACATGTATAATTTACTTTTTGAAGTCCCATCCTAGATATACGCTGATGTGCAGAACTTAAGAACGAAAGTAACTTTGTATAAAATGCATGTTTGTCCATCAGCTGTTTTTACTTTAAACCAAAATATCGATCGGGTTCAGCCATGGACCATCTTCACGGACAAAGGTTAAAATTTTTAAAGCCACAACATTACATTTGTCAGTATTTACATAAGTGTAGAGCATTATGTGTACACTTGGTATTAGTACGATTGCTTCTAAAAGTCCTGTGTAGTATATTGTTATTCATGACATGCTCTACACATTATTTAAGCACTGACAAATGTAATGTTGTGGCTTAAACAATTTTAACCCTTATCCGTGAAGATGGTCCTTGACTGAAACCGGTCGATATTTGGATTTAAAATAAAAGCAACTGATGGTAAAACATGCATTTTATACATTACTTGACGGCTGTTGATAGTCCCTTCTTAAAATGTTTGAAAGAAACACTCGCATGACATGTCAGTTGTAAGTAACATAGGTCGATGAAACTTGGACGGTACATAAAAATGGCTGGGACAGTATAGTAGAGAAGTTAACTGAAAGAAATACGCAATGAGACGAACAGAAAGAACACTTTTATTCAAAGACAATAATTACACTAGAATCACTGAGATTCATGATGGTCCCCTGGATAATACAAAGAGCGTGACCTGGTTCTTAATGGGTCGGAAAATGCATGCTCTTCAACGTGCTCCTATGCCGGCCAGAAGACTAGTAAGGAGTTCTTGTGTTGTCCTCCGGTGCGGTTGACAGATGCTGGTTGGTCGTTGGAGTATGTGGACGTGGTGAAATACGTCTTCACAACGCATCCCACACGGACTAAATAGGATTAAAGTCCATTTGTCCAAATTAAGAATGTAAGTGTTGACCAGATGTGGTTTGAATTCAAAGAAATAGTATCGGCAGCAATTGAGAGATTTATACCAAATAAATTAACAAACGACGGAGCTGATCCTCCTTCGTACACAAAACGGGTCAGATAACTCTGGTAGAAACAACGAAACAAACATGCCAAATTCATGCAGACGCAAAACCCCCAAGGTTGACGATCTTTTACAGAAGCTCGAAATTTAGCGCGGACTTCAATGCGAGATGCTTATAATAGTTCTACAACGAAACTTTTGTCTCGAAACCTGGCAGAAAATCCAAAGAGATTCTGGTCGTATGTGAAGTATGCTAGCGGCAAGACACAATCAGTGCCTTTTCTGCGCTATAGCAATGGAGATACTATCGAATACAGGGCTGCCAAAGCAGGGTTACTAAACACGGCCTTTCGAAATGCTTTCACAAAGGAAGACGAAGTAAATATTCCAGAACTGGAACCAAGAACAGCTGTCAACATGAGTAACGTAGAAGTAAATATCCTCGGAGTAGTGAAGCAACTTAAATCACTTAATAAAAGCAAGTCTTCTGGTCCAGACTGTATACCAATTACGTTCCTTTCAGAGTATGCTGATGCAATAGCTCCATAGTTAACAATCATATACAACCGTTCGCTCGACGAAAGATTCGTATCCAAAGACTGGAAAGTTCCACAGGTCACACCAGTATACAAGAAAGGTAGTAGGTGTTATCCATTAAATTACAGGTCCATATCATTAACGTCGATATGCAGCAGGATTTTGGAACACATATTGTGTTCGAACATTACGAATTTCTCGAAGAAAGCCGGCCGGTGTGGTCGAAGGGTTCCAGGCGCTACAGTTTGGAACCGCGCGACCGCTACGGTCGCAGGTTCGAATCCTGCCTCGGGCACGGATGTGTGTGATGTCCTTAGGTTAGTTAGGTTTAAGTAGTTCTAAGTTCTAGGGGACTGATGACCTCAGAAGTTAAGTCCCATAGTGCTCAGAGTCATTTGAACGATTTTGAACCTCGAAGAAAACGATCTAGTGGCACACAGTCAACATGGATTTAGAAAACATCTTTCTTGTGGAACACAACTAGCTCTTTACTCGCATGAAGTGTTGAGTGCATTGACAAGGGCTTTCAGATTGATTCCGTATTGCTGGATTTCCGAAGGCTTTTGGCACTGTACCACGCACGCGGCTTGTGAAATTGCGTGCTTATGAAATATCGTCTCAGTTATGTGACTGGATTCGTGATTTCCTGTCCAAGAGGTCACAGTTCGTGGTAAAACAGAAGTGATTTCCGGCGTTCCCCAAGGTAGTGTTATAGGCTCTTTGCTGTTCCCGATCTGTATAAACGATTTGCGAGACATTCTGAGCAATAGTCTTAGGTTGTTTGCAGATGACGCTGTCGTTTATCGACTAATGAAGTCATCAGAAGATCAAAACAAACTGCAAAACGATTTCGGAAAGATATCTGTATGGCGCGAAAATTGGCAATTGAGCGTAATAACGAAAAGCGTGAGGTCATCCACATGAGTTCTAAAAGGAATCCGTTAAACTTCGGTTACACAATAAATCAGTCAAATCTAAAGGCCGTAAATTCAACTAAATACATAGGAGTTACAATTACGAACAACTTAAGTTGGAAAGACCACATAGAAAATGTGGGAAAGGCTAACCAAAGACTGCGTTTTACTGGCAGAACACCTAGAAAATGTAACAGGTTGTCTAAAGAGACTGCCTACATTACGCTTGTCCGTCCTCTTTTAGAATACTGCTGCGCGGTGTGGGATCCTTACCAGATAGGATTGACGGTGTATATCGAAAAAGTTCAAAGAAGAGCAGCACGTTCTATATTATCGCGAAATAGAGGAGATAGTGTCACTGAAATAACACAGGATTTGGGGTGGACATCATTAAAGCAAAGACGTTTTCCGTTGCGGCGGAATCTTCTTACGAAATTCCAGTCACCAACTTTCTCCTCCGAATGCGAAAATATTGTGTTGACACCGATCTACATAGGGAGAAACGATCACGATGATAAAATAAGGGAACTCAGGGCTTGTACGAAAAGATGTAGGTGTCCGTTGTTTCCGCGCGCTATACGAGGTTGGAATAATAGAGAATTGTGAAGGTGGTTCGATGAACCCTTTGCCTGGCACATGTAGACGTAGACGTAGATATCCTATTTTCCAAGACCTCCACTACCTCGCCCTTTTCGATGAGGTCGCGCATTGTCATCCATAAAAACGATCTCAGGACCGAAAGTACACCTGAAAAGACCCACGTGGGGTAGGAGTACAGTGTCACAACAACGTTGACCGTTGAGTGTGCCGTGTTCAAAGATCTGGAGGTCAGCACGCCAATGCAACATGAAGCCTCCCCACACCGTACCTCCTGGACCATCAAAACTATCACCTTCGACGATGTTCCTGGGAGCATTGTGTGTTCCCGCCTCTCATTGTATGAGGGTACATCCAGCGTTGCTGTACATGAGCGTTTTGGTGATCTAGATGTTATGGTGAGGCACATTGTTTCTTGGGCGTACTGAACTCCAAACCTTTGAACGCGGTATGCTCACCGGTCAGTGTTATTATGACACTTTACTCCTTCTCCACGTGCGTCTTTTCAGTATTGATTGCGCCCTGACTTCATTTTTACGGATGACAATGCGCAGCCGCATCGATCACCGTTTGTGGAGGACCTTAAGGAACGAGAGAATATTTGGCGAATGGACTGTCTTGCCCGTTCCACCGACGTAAATCGTATCGAGCACGTATGGGATGCGTTCAGAAGACGTACTGCAGCACGCCACATACACTAACGATCATCCTGCGGGTGTCAACCGCACTGATGGAGGAATGGGACGCCTTACCGAAAGAACTCCTTACCATCCTTGTGGTCAGTATGGGAGTACGTAGTAGAGCATGCATTGCCGCCCTACTGAGAACCGTGTCCCTGAGGACCATCATGGATCGCGGTGACTTCAGTGTAATTATTTTCTATGAATTAAAGTGTCATTTCTATATATCTCATCGCGTATTTCTTTCCGTTAGCTTCTATACTGTACTGTAACACTTTCCTATATACGGTACAAGTTTCATCGAGCTCTGTTACTTGACAGCGACACACCTTGCGAAAGTTACTTTCGCCCTTACGCTTTGCACACCAGTGTATGGTCTAAATTTCATCGAATTATAAAGGGGCGCTCAAAAAGTTACCGTTTGAATGTATTGCTACAGTGTATATGCAACGTAGAGCTACTCCGATATGGGTACATAAGCACTGCATGTAGCCATGGCATTAGTGTTGCATTCGTGTTTTTCCTACTGCGGTAAATGCGGAAACAGAACCAAGGTGCTCTTATTCTTTTCTTGGCCGCCGAAGTACAAAAACCGGCAGACATCTATCGGAGAATGAAGAATGTGTGTGGCAACATGTCTGTTGAAAACCACGGTTTGGAATGGTGCGGTAAGTTCCGTGCTGGTAGCGATTCGACACAAGACGTCAGTCGTAACGCAGAAATTACGCCAGCTGAAGTGGGAGACACTCTAGCACCCACCTTATAGTCCTGATCCCTCCCCGTGCTATTATCTCACTTTCGGTCCCTTAAAAAGACTTCGAACGGTCAACGATTCCTCTCGGATGAGGATGTGCATCAGGCAGTTGCGGATTTCTTCCAGCAGCAGTACACGGTATTTTATCAAATGGATATGTTCAACTTGCATCGGTCGGATGATTGCTTCCTCACGGTGATTTTCCCTGATTGGCATACCGATTCTGGACTGTACGGCCTTCGAGTGGAATGTTTTTGATCGCCCGTTGTATATTACATGGCAATGACATATCATGCTAAAGTTAATTTCGTCGTTGCGTTTTTTACACCACTGTACATGATCGTAAAGATGTTTCATTATAATTATGAGGCTTATCAGTGCCTTCATCTGCTCAAGGAGTGATCCAAGTCCTTTAGGGCTAAGAAAACCAAACTGTAATGACACCCAGACTGCCATACGATGGTGACCTATCACTCAGTCTTTCTTACCTTCCAATGTAAGTATGATGGAAGATGATGGTGTTGCAGATCTATCCTGGCTTCTAACGCTGGCTTTTTTTTTTTTTTTTTTACTGGAATCGCTGCTTCTCCTCCTAATAGCTTCTCAGTTCTAATCATGAGGATGAAAGCTTCCTATACCAGTTTTCGCACCACGTAAAAATCATCGACTGTATCGATAATCGAAAGTGGATCCAGCACGTGGCAGTCAGAGATGCTTGCTTTTCAGCTCTACAAATAAAGTCTTCGGAACAAATTCGTTTACCTTTATTTTTCAAACCATTTGCGTTTGATCGTGAATCATGCCACTGCATCGATGATTGATAATAATGATAACAATAATTATAATAATGAATCTATTAAGATGTTAGCTTAAAACCATTGATAGCGCACAGGACCGAGCGCAGCGGCGCAGTGGAGCCGTATTCGGGAGGACGGCGATTCAAATTCACCTCCGGCCATGTAGATTTAGATTTTCAGTTGTGTTTTCTAAATCGCTTAAGGTGAACGGCGGAACGATTCCTTCGGAAAGGACTCGGTGGATTTCCTTTTCCATCCTTCCCCTATAAGAACCTGTTCTCTGTCTCTATGGGCCTCGTCGTCCAGGGCACGTTAAACCCCATTCTTCCTTGCTTCCAAATGATGGAGAAACAATTGGTGACGGTGATGTTCTTGGTCTATAGTTAGGGAGTGGAATGATTAGGGATAACTGAAGTGAGGATTTCTTGGAAAACGAATCAGGTTGTATAGTAACAATGCCAACCTGATTTGTGTTTTCCAACAATATATAAGCTTGAGAAGGTGGTGTAGTTATAAATAAACATGGCATTCGATGCGACAAATCAGCTGCCCTTTACGAACGGGTGCACACACGACGAATTGGTGGAACGGCCCATTTGTCACCAAGTACTGTATAATATGCAGCTATAGAATGAAAAGTACGATAAACTATTTTGCAGAAATTTTGGTGGTCCATGTGTTAGTATCAACAGCTGATGCTTCGTAGATGCACCAACTAAAACAGCGTTACAAAAGAGGAGAGAGAATATTATATTTTATTTTCATAGCAGTAAAGTATTCAGTCTGCATTTTGATCCAGTGGGGTGGGGGAGGGGTGTACCAGACATGATGTACAGTGCAAGAGACTGCCACAGTATGACCATGACTGTTGTCATGGACATTAAGCTAGGGATTTCTGTTGACCGTACGCACGGGAAAAGCGTTTTAGTACCATTTCATCCATAATCGGATTTGTGGGCATTCACTTGATCAGTTGTTAGACTTCCCTAAAGAGAGAAGAGTTGATTGGTTCAAATGGCTCTGAGCACTATGGGACAACATCTGAGGTCATCAGTCCCCTAGAACTTAGAACTACTTAAACCTAACTAACCTAAGGACACCACACACATCCATGCCCTAGGCAGGATTCGAACCTGCGACCGTGACAGTCGCGCGGTTCCGGACTGAATAGCCTAGAACCTCTCGGCCACCGCGGCCGGCAACAGTTGTATGACTGGAGGGAATCCATGAGTTACAGATTACCCAGGATAGCTCTTTCAGGCTCTTCTAAGGGTTGAGGAGGTTTTCAATTAGATCAAAGTAAACCTTTCTGCTCGTTGTAATGTAGACTATAGTAACCAGAGGCCCTTCTAGAAAGCAGCAAGAAGTAGAAAAGCGCAAGAAGTGGAAGATAGGGTAGAACCAACGAAAAAGCCCAGTTCTCAAGAAAAAGCCAACCAGTCTGTAAGCACAGTGTTGACTGATTTTAAAGTGGAGACGTTTTAATAGAATTTAAGGAGGTGCTCTGAAGTTTTAAAGTTGAGCAGTTGGTGCAGTGCCAGTAAGCAGTTTCTATCAGGTTCGTCGTGAATGTAATCGATTTTGGCAGCAGTTTCTACTACTTTGCTGAAGAAATTTGAGGTGAATATGGATTAGCAGAAGTAAGTTTCCAGTGCAAATTACCGTGAATTGGTAGCTACGTGTCCTATTGCGATTGCCTACAGTAGTACTGGCTAGTGTAAAGATTTTATTGTAATGTGGTCTAGCTTTGTTGTATTTTTCGGTTTTTAATAGGCACAATATTCATTTGAGTTGAATTTCGCTGAGTTAGTCAGATGTCTGATGGTTCAGATGGCTCTGAGCACTATGGGACTTAACATCTGAGGTCATCAGTCCCCTAGAACTTAGAACTGCTTAAACCTAACTAACCTAAGGACATCACACACATCCATGCCCGAGGCAGGATTCGAACCTGCGACCGCAGCGGTCGCGCGATTCCAGACTGAAGCGCCTAGAACCGCTCGGCCACTCGGGCCGGCGCTGAGTTAGTCGATAGCTGGAGGGCTCATATAAATGACATAGAAATTATAAATATGTAACTTTGTCTCAATAGTGTAAGTGAAGTTTTCGACCATTACGTAAGATATTTGACCAGTATACGAAAGTAGGAAGTTGATCCCGGTACACCATTCATGTTACCTTCGCTGATTTTGACATAGTGACGCCACGTTTCACAGATGTCCCTTACAGTTCGTAAACGGCGGCAGCGCTAGAAAAAGAGGGCTAGGAACGTTGAAACGATACAAAAATAGCCAAGAACATAACAAGACAAGTCGAAACGTAAAAACCGAACTTTGAAAGAAACAGTAAACAGCCGTTTCAGATCGTCATGTAACTTCCCAAGCTCATACTTCAAATCAGATAATTCTGACTAATCCAAGCATGTATCTGAATGTTGTTGGTTGTAGCATTTCACGCATTTCTCTACATCCATTTGATATAGGCGACCTTAAACATTCAAGGTTCATAGCTTGTTTTCACCTACATCTCTCAAAATTCATTCCGAGCTTACTTTCTGTCAAATAAAGGCTTTTTCGACATTATCAAGTCACATCTACCGCGCACTTCCATCTACTGAATATAACAGCATCACTTATTTCATTTAAAACAAGGAACCCCTAAAACATACATAAACACTGCATAAGTATGAACATCTTGACTCGTTCCATTAGACTTCATGATGCTTCAGTTTCCTAGATACATTCACCGAGGGGCATCAATCTGACAGCTTACTGTTGATGCGACAGTGGTAAGTTTATAGCAGGGAAGTTGTGTAATCAGATTCTCACACTACTTTATAAAGGGAGTAGAGTGGAAATGTGTCTTTATACAGTGATTAAACGATTTAAAAACTGCAGTTCATAACACGTAGAACTATAACAAATCAAACAAAGCAATGGTTTGCAACCCTCTGCTGGGTGTGACGCCGACAATAAAAGCGGTACAACGCCGCTGCAGGCATGACATAACAACCCATCCTAGTTGTTGCACAAGTCACTCATTCAACCGGACAAGGTAAAGTCCAGTGTGACACAAGAGGATGGCTAAGACTTTTCCCTTTAAAATGGAACCGGTTCTCTTGAAGTGATGGTACTGTTTGTTGATCCAGTTCTTGTCTGGGACAGATTTCCCAAATCGAACGTGAAACCGCTGCAGAACGTGTACCACTAACCAATTCACGCGAAATTCCAGGCCGAAAAATACTTTCTCTTTCCCTCTAGCTGCCGAATTACAACATCATCAACAGAGAAACGCCGCAACAGGACTGAATCAATGCAGTCATTAATGGAAAGTATTGCACGTTGGCCTCCTTTACATTCATCGTATTCTCAACGGTTATACGAAACACAAAAGTCTTGACAAAAGAAATGATGAAGTCAGAAATAAATAAAGGTGCATTATCTCAACGAATTTATGATCTAGATGAGGTCTGCAACAGCGATGAGCTACCTGCTTTCAATATCAGCATCTTCTGCACGCCGACGATCTAGAACTTTTATCCTCAGACCGTAAAGGCACTCGAGGATCCTAGAGCAGCAGTGTAGTTCATTGTAAGAACTTGCTTTAGTTTATGCAACTAAATTCCGGAATACAGTTGTAACCAGATCAATATCATTCGTAAGAGGAACGTAGGAAATTAGAATCAGTGACACTAACTGTGGTGGCCATTCTTATGTATGACTGTTACTTCAGCAGTATGCGTCTCTGGTGGTTAATGTATTACTTTTGCACAGCATAAACCATCAGTTGAAAACGAATGGATTCAAATTGCAACTGCCCACAACTTCTCCTATGCCTTCCCTCTGTTCTGTCTCATGTGTTTCAAATAAAATACTACCTGTTTCAATGTACGAGTATAAGGTATTATTGACCACGAAAAATTACCTGCAGGTAACATCAACCAACTATTGGAAGTGTAAGTAGAAAAAAAAGATGAATTTAGTTCAGCGTCCAGTCGGCGATGAGAAGACATGCTCCGATTGGAGAAGGAAGCAGAAAGTCTGGATGGCTCAACATTGCTCTTCCGGAAAGCGAGTTCAGTGACAACCATTGCGTCATCTTTTATGGCATGAATCAATGTCTTTTATATCATGAAACCCGACGAGAGCAAGACTTGCATCTAGGTAGTATTATTTACATATTCAGGGATTACTTCTGTTTAAACATTGCCTCACTGTTGGTTTTGTTTGTATAGTTGGCCTCATATTATTTGTAATCTTACGTACCCACATATGTAGACATGCGCTTGCGTAATGACTCATATGCTTATAGTCTGAGCAACTGTGTTCTGCTGTAGCGACGTTTGGTCCAATTTTTACAAAATGTTCTTATTGTTCTGCTAGATAAAGTCCTGATACAACATTTAACATTCATTTCCTCGCCTAAATTCCAAATGAGGACAACAGCAGTCACTGACCTCTGTGATACACTTAAATATTTAAGCGTACGGAAATCCAGTAGTTGTAATGGAGACATCAGAATTTTATTCAACTTGAATTCGCGTTGGAAACAGACGCGTAATAGTACGTATTTGACGATTCCCGAATAGAACCAATCTTGACAGATTCTATCAACCAAGCTACTTCTCAAATGTGTTAAAAGAATTCTTAGTTTTCGGTATATAGGCCCTAAAGTTATGTGATCATTTTACTGGTGGACAGTGGTACATCTTACGTAGTCTTGTGCCAGGATTCAGTGTTGTGAATGGCAGTTATACCCTTTTGTACACAGTACTGAGCGCAAAAAAGTGAGATACGAGTAATATGTGCCGAATAAATTCTTTAGATAACTGTTTTAGCATCTCGTCATAATGTCAACAGCTTCACAATACGTTTAGTACCTCGTGTAGTTTGTCGTTAGCTACAGCGTAAAATATCAAAATCACAGCAGCGGTGAATAAATATAAAAGTTTCAATTATAATGTCCTCCGTTATTCAAGTTTAAGCTCTACTAAAACACACGAAAGAGTAAACTGTGCAAATATAAAACAGAACTATAAATACTGACAGAAAACGAAAACAATTTTAAAACCGAAAAAATCATTTTGTTCAATAACGTTTTACACTTCATGCGCGCCCGCGCACTTGTGTGTGTGTGTGTGTGTGTGTCTTTAAGTTAATGATATCTAGTTGAAAATTCACGTCGGAGATGCTTTCTCAAGTATTCAATATTGAGCCGAGTATAGACCGACGAACTGTATTTTTTTTATATCCTTTTCCAATTCCTACATCATAACGGGGTGTCGAGAACATTAACCAGGTAACGGGCATACAAGTGACTAACTAATTAGTGCACATGAGACCTGGCCTTCAACCACACTCCAGTATATTATGCAACGGTGTACAGAGAAACTTCATTCGCATAGGATCGAGAAATGAAGTCTGACGTTAAGTAACTTTCGGCACTTACGTGTGACCACGTAACGATTTCCACTGTGCTCCATAGACTGACTGTTCATCTCACTTGTAAAGAAGGTCGAGTAACATTTAATGACATGGCACAGAGTCTTCTGCTAAGAACTACAATTCGTATTTTATCAACACACCAAGCAAAAGGAGCTCATCGATGTGATTTTGGATTTCTTTATGGGAGCACTGTGATTAGAAGTATGAACCAGCCGTCTGCTTTAGTTTTCCGGGGCTATCTTCAATTGCTTCAGGAACATTACGCTATAGCCGAAAAGAATAGTATAGCAATCCTATGTGATCAAAAGTATCCGGACACCCCCAAAAACATACGTTATTCATATTAGGTGCATTGTGCTGCCACATACTGCCACGTACTCCATATCAGCGACTTCAGTAGTCATTAGATATCGTGAAAGAGCACATTGGGGCGCTCCGCAGAACTCACGGACTTCGAACGTAACGATGTGATTGGGTGTCACTTGTGTCATACGTCTGTACGAGAGGTTTCCACACTCCTAAACATCCCCAAGTCCACTGTTTCCGATGTGATAGTGAAGTTGAAACGTGAAGGGACACGTACAGCACAAAAGCGCACAGGCCGACCTCGCCTGTTGACTGACAGCGACCGCCGACAGTTGAAGAGGATCGTAAAGTGTAATAGGCAGACATCTATCCAGACCATCACGCAGGAATTCCAAATGGCATCAGGATCCACTGCAAGTACTATAACAGTTAGGCGGGAGGCGAGAAAACTTGGATTTCATGATCGAGCAGCTGCTCATAAGCCACTCATCACGCCGGTAAATGCCAAACGACGCCTCGCTTGGTGTAAGGAGCGTAAACATTGGACGACTGAACACTGGAATAACGTTGTGTGGAGTGACGGACCACGGTACAGAATGTGGTGATCCGATGGCAGGGTGTGGGTATGCCGAATGCCCGGTGAACGTCATCTGTCAGCGTGTGTAGTGCCAACAGTAAAATTCGGAGGTGGTGGTGTTATGGTATTGTTGTATTTTTCATGGAGGGGGCTTGCACTCCTTGTTGTTTTGCGTGGCACTATCACAGCACAGGCCTACATTGATGGTTTAAGCACATTCTTGCCTCCCACTGTTGAAGAGCAATTCGGGGATGGCGATTGCGTCTTTGAACACGATCGAGCACCTGTTCATAATGCATGGCCTGTGGCGGAGTGGTTGCACGACAATAACATCCCTGTAATGGACTAGCCTTCACTGAATCCTGACCTGAATCCTACAGAACACCTTTGGGATGTTTTGGAACGCCGACTTCGGGCCTGGCCTGACCGACCGACATCGATACCTCTCCCCAGTACAGCATCCCGTGAAGAATGGGCTACCATTCCCCAAGAAAGCTTCCAGCGCCTGATTGAACAATGCCTGCGAGAATGGAAGCTGTCATCAAGGCTAAGGGTGGGCCAACACCGTATTGAATTCCGGCATTACCGGTGGAGGGCGCCACGAACTTGTAAGTCATTTGCAGCCAGATGTGCGAATACTTTTGGTCACATTGTGTACGTATGAGAACGCTGTTTATATTTCAACAAGCATTCCAGACTCCACAAGCGAGTCGATTAACAGTTCCCTTCCTTACTAGAAAGTTGACACTCAAATCCCACCAAATTATCAGTTCTTGTGACTTGTTGTTGTTGTTGTGGTCTTCAGTCCTGAGACTGGTTTGATGCAGCTCTCCATGCTACTCTATCCTGTGCAAGCTTCTTCATCTCCCAGTACCTACTGCAACCTACATCCTTCTGAATCTGCTTAGTGTATTCATCTCTTGGTCTCCCTCTACGATTTTTACCCTCCACGCTGCCCTCCAACGCTAAATTTGTGATCCCTTGATGCCTCAAAACATGTCCTACCAACCGATCCCTTCTTCTAGTCAAGTTGTGCCACAAACTTCTCTTCTTCCCAATCCTATTCAATACCTCCTCATTAGTTACGTGATCTACCCACCTTATCTTCAGCATTCTTCTGTAGCACCACATTTCGAAAGCTTCTATTCTCTTCTTGTCCATACTAGTTATCGTCCACGTTTCACTTCCATACATGGCTACACTCCATACAAATACTTTCAGAAACGTGACTTAAAGTGATTAAATTTTTAATTTCTTCTAGCAGTAATATGACTGCAGGCTGTGTGATAGCCCGACTTTGAAGGAATCGGTGACCGGAATTGTATGAGACGCACCTAATATTCTGGTTTTAATGATTTAGAAATGTGACGTTAACATTTAAAATTTGCCGTTACTGGATTTGAATATATATTCAAATATGACATTAAGTTATTTAAAATTTGACGTTATTGGATTTGAATAAATATTCTACAATTTGTCAGACAACGTTTTATCACTGTGGAAACACTACATTATAGGTTCTCTTATAAACTCAACGTCCAATGCGAAATAACACACGATTAATCCGAACAGGCTCTCTCTGCCAATGTACGAATGCTAGACTCGGTAGTTGAAAGACGAATTAGAACTGTATCGGCTGACATTTCACCGAGAAGCTCGTATTTCCCATCACCGTACGCAGCTTTAATTCTTATATGTATCTACAAGTGAGGCACGTTTTCTGCGGTTAGGATTTCGATTACGGTACGCTGTTACAACATAGTTACGTTACACAACACCATGTTACACGCTGTAACTCCGAGCCCTCTAGCGGTAGAGGGTTGCAACTTGCGTCAGCGAAGTGGGAAGGTCGACCGAGTAATATGCGCGTCATGTTCTGCCTCAACCGATACTGAGAAAAGAATAAAAAAATTCGGAGACATTACTTTTCAGCGCGCCCTCGTATGAAGTTTGAAGTGAAGCCTTTAAGTCAGTTTCCGTTCTACAAAGGAAATGTGAGCGCAGATTCGATATGTATCTATCTAGCTCAGAAGCCAGCCATTTTCACATTCAAGTTTGCACTGTTATCGTGTTTATTTGGATTGAAGGTGGTATCTTCTAGACATTCCGCTACAGTTCTACCATCAGAAAACGAATCATTTACATACCAGTAAAACTTCTAAGTTCCGTTAGCATTACAATGTCTTCTTCAGTTTAAAAAAAAAAGTTACAGACTGCGTACGTCAGACAATCAGACGAAGAGATGTAGTACTTTATGAAACATAATTTTTTAAGACAGAAATAAAAATTTCAGTTCCTTTAACAAGAAGGCTCTTCTCAACTGGGAGAAAGAACTGCCCGCATCTCGTGATGGCTGGGTGTTGTGTGCTGTCCTTAGGTTAGTTAGGTTTAAGTAGTTCTAAGTTCTAGGGGACTTATGACCACAGCAGTTGAGTCCCATAGTGCTCAGAGCCATTTGAACCATTTTTTTTGAGAAAGAACTTAGTACGCATAACGTATTTTATAACAAGCAGGTGCAGGTGTGCTGAGAAACGTACTACTTAAAGTAGTAAGAGCGGTACATAAAATGTTGGACATGACGACAGCCATAAAATGTACCTGCGGGAAACTCAATAAAATACAAAGGATATCTTTCAAGGACCAACAGGACTTCCCTTGACTTCGAAATAAATTTATGTTGAGGTATTAGCCAACCCGTTAGCCGATGTAAGCTGAAGAGATTTGTTTGTTTTGCTGTCAGTCAGCCATCCATCTCGTTCTTGTATGAGACTCGTTCGCTAAATGATGCTCCAATTTTTATCAGCTGTTAATATATATAGGAAAATCTCTTTTCAGGTGATTCAAATTTGATGTTTTTTCTACACTTGTGCGAAGTTTCGAGCAATTGCAACGGATGACGGATCAGTAGTGACCCATCAAAATCGCACTCGCTACAAGCAACGCGCCGTGATCGATAACCTGTGTGCGTGAAAAGAAACCATGGCGCACATTCATAAACGTTTGAGTGCAGTGAATGGTAATGATGCAGTTGACGGAAGTACTGTTGGGCGATGGGCAAAGAATCGGGATTTGGCCTTTATTCATGCAGACCTGTCCATCATAATTCGACAGTAGGCTCTATCGGTGAGCATTGCAAGCAGGTTACTTGTAATTTAACCTGACCCAAGAAAATTCATGTGTTTTTAAAAAATCCCCCCAAAACGCAATAAAACCCAACTATATTTAATTAGGAAAATTTAATCAACATCCAAGATATTACATAGTTAGCCTCATACAAATTAAAAAGATCAGCAACTACAGTGATGAGCCAAAATATTTTGACCACCTCCCTAATAGCTTGTTTGTCCGTCTTTCAAAAATGGTTCAAGTGGCTCTAAGCACTATGGGACTTAACACCTGAGGTCATCAGTCCCCTAGACTTAGAACTACTTAAACCTAACTAACCTAAGGACATCACACACATCCATGCCCGAGGCAGGATTCGAATCTGCGACCGTAGCAGCAGCGCGGTTCCGAACTGAAGCGCCTAGAACCGCTCGGCCACAACGGCTAGCTGTCCATCTTTGGAACGAAATACATCACTGATTTTGCTTGTCAGGGCTCTGACAGTTTGTTGGTAGTTCGTGGAGATATGTGGCATTAGGTGTCTAGGTAATGGCGCACAGTAGGGACTCATACAGGTGCCATAGAATTTACATCAGGCGAAACTGGTCGCTGAGACATTAACGTGAGTTGACTATAATGCTCCTCAAAGCACTTTAGCACGGTTCTGACTCCGAGACACGGACAATTACACTGCTGAAATATGACATAGTCGTCGTGGAACACATCAAACATGAAAGGATCAGGTGGTTCGCAGCTGACAGCCTGTCTTCGATTACTACCACAGTTCCCATGCACGCGCAGGAGAATGTCTCCAATAGCATAATACTGCTCCCACCAGCCTGGGTATGTGGCGCGCTGCACGCCTGGAGCCACCGTTCACTTCGATGACGGCATTCGTGGAGACGACTAGCGACCTAGTGTGATCCACTCGAAGAGCCGTCACGTTTCCATTGATCGACAGTCGAATCACTAAGGTCCCGTTCCCACTGCAACCGTAAATGACGATGTTGTTGGGTCAACATATGAACATGTAGGGGTGGTCTGCTGGGGAGCTCCATGTTCAACAATGTAAGACGAACGATGTGCTCCGAAGCACTTGTGAGTGCACCAATATTGTGCTATTTCGGCAGAGATACCACAGATCACCATCTATCCTACTTTACAGAGCAGACAAGTCTTCGAACCTCACGTTCTGTGAAAAATCGTAGACGTCCGACCATTTAGCGCCTAGTGGTGGTTTTCACTGTACTTCTACCTCTTTCCATAGATGCTCACGACAGTAGCACGTGATCATCCGACATGCTTCGCCGTTTTCGATATACTCGTTCACAGGCTGTGCGTAATAATAATCTACCCTTTGTCAAAGTCGCTTACTTCAATGGATTTCCTCATCTGCGGCCCATATCTTATCTAGGGTAATCCTCCGTACGTGTCTGATCCTCTTACATGTTTTTGTTAAAGCCTCACGTGATCGCAACACCACCAGTCGCGGTGGGCTTGGCTTATCAGTGTACTTATTGTCACAAGAATTTATTTTATTAATCTTGCGATTTAACTTTTCTTGTCATATAAGAAACACAGTTAAATAATATTTACAGTTCCAGAAAAAAACTAACTTGATGTAGAATCGAAATAACGGCAAAGTACAGTTAAGTTTAGATGCATAAATTTTTAGATTTTCCTTAATTTTTCTGGTCTTTTCATCCAAATAATTTCTTAATTTTGGTTAAAAAAGTCAGTAGGTTGGAAAGATTTTCTTAATGAATGCAGTGCCTATAAACTAGTTGTAAGAATGAGTTAGTGCTTTGAATAAATTAATCACAGGACTTTGAACTCAACTATTTAATCGTCAATACGAAAAAATCCGAGAAATCCCAATAAATCACAATAAAACAAATAAAAACCCAATCTTACCCAATGGATTGGTTTTTTAAATACCTGGGTTTTTCTCAACCCTGTTTGGAAATGGGTATGAAATGACTAAGACTCTTGGATTTTCAAAAGGCTGTTCAGGTAGGGTTCCAAAAATGTTCATAGAAGACCACAAGATTCAAAGAAAAGCCGCTTCATCTGAACTGTTGGAACAGTCCGAAGCCAGTGAAGAGGCCTTTCTGTCACGGACCTTTACAAGTGACGAAACCTGTGTGCATCACTTTTGAGTCTGAAACAAAAGAGGAGTCACTGTAGAGGCATCATCCAGAATCATTAAAAGATAAGAAATTCGAGACAGTTCCGTCTGTTGACAAAGTAAGGGCAACAGTCTTTTGGGATAGTGATGGTGCCATTGTCGACAACGTGTTGCCAAAAGCGCCAACCAGTAATTCAGAGGCATACGTGAAGACTCTGAACAAACTGAAGATCCGTTTCCAATGTGTTCGATCTAATAAGGATCCAAAAGTAGTCTTGCTTCGAAATGATATTGCACGCCCACACACAAGTCTCAGAATCTGGGAACCCGTCACCAAATTGGGTTGTTCCACTCTGAAATCCAGACCTGATGCCCTGGGCCTTCCACTTGTTTCGGTGACTGAAAGATTCTCTACGTGGCGCACACTTTCAAGATGATGAAGCGTAATGCATGCAGTGAAAACTTGGCTACGAGCTCAGGACAAGAACTTTTACTAACATCTAATACTTGGTCATGCACAACGCTGGTATGTGGCAGTGGAACACGGTAGGGCAATGTAAAAAAACGTTCATTTAAAAGAAAAGTTTAGTGATTGTCACCAAATTCTAACTCTTAAGAATAAATATATTCTGAGAAAAAATTGTGAAGACATTATTTATTGGACAACCCTCGTATGTACTCGATATCTCTAATGAGAGCATGTAGTGATCAGACGTTCGGGTTTCCTGCAATAGCATGTGGTCTGGCGCTTAACTGACCGAGTAACTTAAAAAAAAAAGTCTATTTCTGCCACTGACGACTGAAAAATTCACAG
This sequence comes from Schistocerca nitens, assembly GCF_023898315.1. Lineage (NCBI taxonomy): Eukaryota > Metazoa > Arthropoda > Insecta > Orthoptera > Acrididae > Schistocerca > Schistocerca nitens. The sequence goes on along the minus strand of NC_064616.1, from coordinate 575,793,876 downwards.
AATATGTTTACTCCATGGACATAAGAGTCAGTAATCGTGTTTATTCGCATAGGTTTCCTTAGGAAGGCTGGTGCACGTGCTGTTGGCTGAGGAGAGAGCTTCCCGCTTCCCGCTACCCGCGAGGTCACGGATGGAAGGCAGCGGAGTAAAATACAAGTCACAGACGGGGGCACACGGCACCTGCTTTCACCTTTCCTACCCGGTCCATTGAGCTCGCCGAGTGGCACACATTCCAAAGACGACGAAGGAGGCCCTCAATGTCACGTAGGTAATTGAGCACCATACCATCAAATTGTACGTATCTACATCATTAAAGGCACTTTAAAAAGACTTCGATCTTGTAAGCAGGCGTAGCTGGCTCCTCATTTTATTTCATAATGTATCGACAGGAATTTAAATTTCCCAATCAAGACAAAAGAATGTTGAGTGTGGAAGAAATCGGCTATAATTATCTTCCCACTGGATTTCAATCGACCCTTTGGCTCCCGTCTACCTTTATTGCTTCTGGTGCGATCATCATATTGCGTCAGTCATATTCTGATTTTTAACTTTCAAAGATTTTTTGTCAAAATGACTCAAGGCTTTTCCATAAATTTTTTGTTATGAGTTGTGATAAAAAAATTAGTATCCACGTTTTTTGTTTCTTGATTATGGAACTTCAGATCTGCAAGCGTTGTGTAAGATTGTCAAAATAACGACACAGCAATACTGAATTTAAATTCATCTGTAACAATCGTACTTGGTGGCATCCGTCCTAATGGCCTATGGGCTTTACTGAGGTATCAAGATATTGGCCTACACAAAATTGTTCCACTAATATAACAACGGAGAATAATACTTCCTTTATCGAAATTATTATTATTATTGTTGTTTTTGTTGTTCTCTTCAGTCTGAAGACTGTTTCAGTTAAACTCTCCACGCTAATCTATCCCGTGCAAGCCTGTTCATCTCTGCATAACTACTGCAAGAGATTATTGGTTTCAAACAAAACTTATTAAAATGTGCAGGAGAAATGGCTGGTGTAATTAAATAGCTACACGTTATTGTTAGATTCCTCTGTAAAACGTGGAACAGATGAGTAAACTAAACGATATTGTTCATAGAAATAGCTCAGAATTTCCTGTAATATTTTAGAAAAGGAATATTTAATAAGTCTTGTTCTCGTGTATACTAATTATTCTTCCAATACATAATATTATAAGAAAGAATACTTTATTTTTATACTTATTATTCAACCAGTGATTGTTCTGTGTAGAATGAGAGTAATGTGTGTTATTGTAGAAGCAAGTGTTTATAAATAAGGCTTGAATGTGAAAACCGTAATGGTATACGACATCTGATTGTGACTTTCGTCTTAGTATCTGAGATTCATCACTGCAACTAAGTAAAAGGTCTTTTGTTTATCTACGATATGCGTTTCGATTCATTTATTTATCATCAGTAGTGGTTTTGTTTGTTCCATTTTACACATCTGTGTTACAGTGTACTTTGTATACTGGCCGTTACAGGACAACAAAATACATTTCTACCGCTACACAGATGTGTAGAAAGAAACACACATAACAGCCACTGATGGTACATTATAAATAAAACAAGCGAAAAGCATGGAGTAGAATAGCAAACAACTTTTATTTACTCTCAGAGGCAGGTTTGAGACACAAAGAAGGGTATCACAATCAAGTTAATGACTAAGGGACGTATTAAGACCCGCAAAATTAGAAAATATCTTAAATTCATCGGCACAGCCGAATATTAGGGCTGTAACACTTCAGCTCTCGTGTACAAAACTGCCGAAACAGGGAAAGGAGTTAGGTTGACAAATTATATCAGTAACCGTCTCCCTGAATTTTAATATTACTGCAATTGATAATTTGTCAACACTGACCAATCGTTAAGAACAATTAATGACCATTTTTAGAACAAAGGCTGTATGCCGCGAGCGGGTGATAGAATGTAGGAGCCCACATATGAAATCACCAGCATCCACTTGCTCCCTGCAAGAAAAATAACAGACTCACCTGACGGCCAGGCTCGATCAAAGCACCGTGAAAATCGTAGATCTTGTCTATAGCTCAGACATCTTTTCTTTTCAATTTATTGACTTTCGAGATGTGCCCATTCAGCCATCTCAGTAGTGGAATGACAGTTATGACTATGCGAATGTAAGGACAACACAGCATCCAGTCCCCGAGGGGAGAAAATCTCCGACACGGTCGGGAATCGAAGCCGCGCCCCTTCGCTGAAAAATCCGCCGCGCTGACCGCGCAGCTGTCGAGGCAGAATATTAAAGTTCTTGCTATCCACCGAGTATAATAGCTGGAGGAGTGGGTGCGAGCCGGACCTGTACTGATGAGGAGATCACCCAACAATAGAATTTTTGTAATTTTTTATATTTATGTTACGTGAAATACAGAACACAAATTCAATATCCCAAAGCGGTTCGATGCAACGCTGGACTACACGAGGGCTTGACAGAAATAATTGGACCTTACCTATCCTAATGTTGTCCGCAAAAGTCTAGCATTTTCAACAACTCCCGCTTGACCTATCGTGAAAGAAACATTTTGTCTTTGAACCTATTTTAATAAGATTTAATTTACAGTTTAATATATAGATTTTGTAAATGTTTCTTTGATATGTTTTTGTAATGCATGAATACTGTTCAAGTCCCTAGATTTTTGGATTTATTGTAGCAGCCCGTGAGATATTCCGTTTCAGTATCGCCTATGAGAGTACTACTGTAGCAACACTTGTTGCAGTAGAATCACGCTCTGCGTGGGAAACCTTTCCGAATACTTTATTTGTGGTAACTTACCCAGGCCGAACATAGATTTTCCAGAGAAAACCAATAACACTGTGACCATTATGCAACCAACTGGATTAAATATAAAAACAAAAAAGTTAAGAAAAACTAGCCTGTGTCATATGGCTGAACATCCTGTTCGGTGATTTCTGTGATTTCGGAAAATCGTATTTGGTGTATCTCAGGACTCTACGAACAGGACATTGCTACTTCCGTTTCTGTCCTATAACAACTCAAGTTCTCTTCACCTAACGATATCGCCGTTGGCGTTTCGTTATCTGTCAAGTTCCTACCTTATTTCGTCTGTCACTGCTGCGGCTTAGCAACTACGACCAGTCTATAAGGGATTTACTGTGAGGAATTTGTCGCAATCGTACAAGAGACATGGTCTGCTATCACTTGATTGTCTTACATGAACAGTCCCGGGATTGGGCAGTCCAGCATCTCGTTGCGTGAGCGGTAGTGACAGAAGGAATTATCAGCGGCTTCTCTAATTCAAAGCAGACGGCACATTGTCAGTAGTAATCAACTAGAGTGATTTGGCGATGCACTGGAGACCTTAAAGTTCACTCAAAAGCTCGTCAAACCACGTCTGAATCTAACTGTCAATGTAATTGGAGCGATGTTCTATGGAAGAAGACACATGTGTTCGATAACAACTTGTTGTTGTTTCTGTGGGAGGAGACCAGACAGCGAGGTCATCGGTCTCATCGGATTAGGGAAGGAAGGGGAAGGAAGTCAGCCGTGCCCTTTCAAAGGAACCATCGCGGCATTTGCCTGGAGCGATTTAGGGAAATCACGGAAAACTTAAATCAGGATGGCCGGACGCGGGATTGAACCGTCGTCCTCCCGAATGCGAGTCCAGTGTGCTAGCCACTCGATAACAACTTCCCTGCCTTTCTCTGCAGTGTTTTCAATAACTGTTTGTATGAAACTTTGGCTCATCTCTATTCTCTATAAAAAGTTTCAGAGTGAATATCGCCAAACACTAATAGTGTAATCTGTGATTCAAGAAAGGCTGTTGAACACGTGTAGACAAGAGGGCAAGTTAACAATCTATGGAGCATTGTAGTTGACCCTTTCAGGCTGCTCGTCAAAACTATTGACATTGTCAGTTTACAAAGAGGCGGGAATCCGCCAGGTGCCGGAAGTGCGAGCATCCCGAAGCAACGCGAGCGGTACTGTGTCATTTTACAGTGACTAACTGAAGAACTCATTATCTCACTTGTAGGGCAGCCAAAGGGGATGGGAAACGGTTTGATGAGGGAGAATATCTATGGTTAGTATCACGACGTAAGTAACAGGAACAGCCTATGAAGAAATATCGACGCGACGGGAAAGGAGATGCGTTTCGTGTGAAGCCGTCCGTCAACAAAGAATGTTTCTAATACCTTTTGGTGAACACTGATAACTTCAAGTAGAAACTATCATTTCTCATTCTACCTATCTGAAGCTGAAGACGGGGGCAAGAATATTCACCGTTCTGAGTATAGACTTCTTCTTTTCATGATACATTTGGTAAAGATACTTCGTACTCCTAAGTTTCGTGTTGATTCGCGCATCAGCGAAGGCTTTAGTTCAATGTCCTCCTACATCTGTAAACAGGTATACGGAAGAGAAATTACGCAAAGGTTATTATGTAGCTAGAGTTCGTAAAAGCTGCTTAACCGCAGGAATGTCGATGGTTAGTTGCAAGTAAAGCAGCAGCTGCCAGGGTTCTGTGGTCTACTGCTCCGTAATGATCCCCGCTGCAGGTGTTCATCGGTCGGACTATGAAGCATGACTCACAGCTGAGAGAGTGAGGTGAACCACAACTCAGAAACACGCTGATCTGTGCTCTTCAGATCGGTAATATCATCGATTGCCCAGACAAACACACAGAAGCTATTCCAAGAACAGTTGTTTAAGTTAACGTAATGAGTAATAGCAGCCATCGCCGGGTAAGTCTTGATGTCATGCAATGGGGAAAAATCTTCCTTGAAGACGTCGTAATGATAAATCACACAAAAGTAATCAGTTACAGAGTGAATGTGGTCGATTCCAGATATAATTAAAATATTACGAAACGTTAACAAACGACAATCAAAGAAGGCACAGACATGAGTAAGAGATAACAGTTGACAATATATGGGTGGAATCGATTACTAACGCTCTCGTAATCTCTATTACAACCTCGTCACATCATCTTTTCCATCTGACCAGAGAAAAAGCATTTGCTCCTCCCCAGGTTACCTGTGTCAACAGCATGAGAATGCACCATCCTTTTGATCCCGAACTGTGTCAAGATCTACGCGTACATCTATACTCCGAAGCCACTGTACGATGTGTGTCAGAGCGTCCTTCTAAAACAACCAGCTTTTCCTCCCTTCTCCGTTTCATTTACGAATAGTGTGTGGAAAGAGTTCTTGTCGGTAACCCACGCTATTGGCTCTAATTTCTTTTTGCGCCGGCCGAAGTGGCCGAGCGGTTCTAGGCGCAACAGTCAGGAACCGCGCGACCGCTACGGTCGCAGGTTCGAATCCTGCCTCGGGCATAGATGTGTGTGGTGTCCTTAGGTTAGTTAGGTTTAAGTAGTTCTAAGTTCTAGGGGACTGATGACCTCAGCAGTTAAGTCCCTTAGTGCTCAGAGCCATTTCATTTCTAATTTCTTTAATTTTTTTCGGTTGTGATCATTTCAAAACACGTATGTTGGGGAAGATAATACGTTGCCTGACTCGTCTTAGAATGTACGTTCTCTGAATTTCCGCAGTAATCCTCTTTTTAGCGTTTTCCAGTGGAGTTTATGAGCATCTGCGGAACACTCTCGCGGTGACTGCACAATCTCATGACAAAACGCGCCACTCTACGTTACATCTTCTCTCTCTCCCTCTCTCTGCTACTAATCCCATTTAATAAAGGCCCCATACTGATGAATCGTCGTTGAATTACACGTCCATAAGTTCATCAATGAAACTCAGACTGGCGTCTGGTTTTTCTACAGTTTATTTTATGTGGTTATTCTAATTTAGGTCGCTTCGATCTATCCTAGGTATTTTGAGGTGGCTACGGATTTGTCGCTAATAGTACAGTCGAACAGTAGTAGACTCTATGTCTCCTTATGCACGACACGTTACGTCCATTTACGTTGGGAGTCAACTGCCAGTCCCTGCACAAAACGTCGATCCTATGAAGGTCTTCCTGCATTTCGCTACAGCAGAGTTGTAAAACTGCCGTAGGCTATTATAGACTATCATAAGTAACTGTAGATTACGGTAGTTTTCATAGTAGCTTTGGTTAGTTAAGGTCGTACCTACATTAACTGTACATTAGGAGTGTTACATTTACATCGGGCGTTACCGCATAATGATCTCTTTTTTTTTTACGTATACGAGCAGTGTCATATTAGAGCCCTCTAAAAATAGGAAGCTGTGAACCATTTAGAAACTGAGGGAGGATACATAAGAAGCCTCATAACCTACGGAGCATTTTTGTTCTACATAGTCACCCTACTTTCTGTTACTTAAAAATAAACAGTATTTATAGCAAAATTGAAATTGTCGAAGTTCAATTCACGATTTTTTTAAAAATATTGATTTGTAACGTGAAACAGAGGGATGTTCTAGTAAAAATAAAGGAAACAATAGGGATGTATCATATTGCGCTAGAAAACGCAATTTCTTTAGCAATAAGGTAAAATAAAAGAAACTGCAAAACATGAATATATCAAATATCGCTTCAATACTGCGTCCAAATTATATAAAATATGCCAGGCGGTCTCAGACGCCTTGCCACGGTTCGCGCGGCTCTCCCCGTCGGAGGTTCGAGTCCTCCCTCGGGCATGGGTGTATGTGTTGCCCCTTAGTGTAAGTTAGTTGAAGTTAGATTAAGTAGTGTATAAGCCTAGGGACCGATGACTCAGTAGTTTGGTCCCATGGGAACTTACCATAAATATAAAATACGTTTCTGTTTTTCATAAACAACTGCCGCATTGATCAATAATAGCACGAAACTCTTGTCTTTTATCATGATGAAGAACGTTCTATTGAGTCAAAAGTAACAACAATAATTATATATATTTTATGTTTCCGCTTTTAAACTGTACTTGCATCTAAAGTAACTGTTTTGGCTACATAAAAGAGAAGAAATTACGCGCCGGCCGGTGTGGCCGTGCGGTTCTAGGCGCTACAGTCTGGAACCGAGCGACTGCTACGGTCGCAGGTTCGAATCCTGCCTCGGGCATGGATGTGTGTCATGTCCTTAGGCTAGTTAGGTTTAATTAGTTCTAAGTTCTAGGCGACTGATGATCTCAGAAGTTAAGTCGCATAGTGCTCAGAGCCATTTGAAGAAATTACGCAATCAACAAATTTTTATAACTTAAAAAATGCTATTTATATTCTGTAAGGGTGTAGAATAGACAATGGACTAACACTGAATGATGTGCGGCTCTAACTATATGGCAAAGCAAACATAGAAACTAACAAAAAGCAAAGAGAAGTTGTTGGTTCCCAGTTTCTCTCTTACACATTTTCTATGTTTCTCTCCGTACCAATGTTACCAACGCTACTGGTGATCTTACCATTTACTACGTCATTTATGTCATTTACCAAAACTACCGAACCGTAGTTATAGTAGAGCGCAGCTCTACGCTATAGTGGTGTGTCTATGCGGCCTTCCTATAGACAAGTGTATCGTCCACGAATAGCCTCACGGTGCCTTCACTATAATTCATTAGATCACTAATATGAATTGTAACCAGTAACGGCCCTGTTCAGCCTTTTGAGGTACTCCCGAAATTACCGTCATATTTGTCGATTTTGTTACGTTAAGAACGACACGTTCAGTTCTATTTGCAAGGGTGACCTGAATCCAGTCATAAATATGTTCAGATACTCGGTAAGCTCCTATTTTGTTCACTAAACGACAGTGCAGAATTGTGTCGAACGCATTACTATTGAGCACACCTGGGACGTGAACGAGCAGGATATTAGCACCTTGAATCCAGATACAAGCAGTCTCTGCGCCGTCCGTGCAGTCATGGATCAGGGTGGCTCTTCAAAGAGTTTGGTTTATCGTGGAGTCACCGCCACGACGCATCGTCGCCGTCATCAGCGAGACAGATTACACGCGGTAACAAACAGATGCTCTTCATTGCAGTGACGGTTTGTGGAGTTTCACTCTCAGATTTATCGCGTATTAGGCGGTTGTCCGTGAGGATGGGCCGGCCGAAGTGGCCGAGCGGTTCTAGGCGCTACAGTCTGGAACCGGGCGACCGCTACGGTCGCAGGTTCGAATCCTGCCTCGGGCATGGATGTGTGTGATGTCGTTAGGTTTAAGTAGTTCTAAGTTCTAGGGGACCGATGACCTGAGAAGTTAAGTCCCATAGTGCTCAGAGCCATTTGAACCATTTTTTCCGTGAGGATGTATACGGTAATGCTAAAATGTAGCAACTGCCTCAAAATCTAGAGGAACATAAGGTTATACTCTTCATAGGCCAGTAGACTTTTGTACCTGGAAGTGACAACGCGTACGAATCTGGTACAGAATGATCCCACAGGTTCAGTAGTGGGTAACGCAAATAACTAACTTCGCTTAAATAGTGCTTCTCGTCGAAGAAATAGATTGAGTTTTGCGTAATATTTTAACGAATAGATCGGTCACTAAAATATTGCGATAAAATATTGGGCGATGACTTATTTACGGAACAACGGGAAAACAGGAGAAGCCGACCTCGGGGAATATCTGTTTCGGTTGCGGACAAATATAGGAGCACACGAGACATTACTGACCCTACGGCAAATCTTAGAAGATAGATTAAAGAAAGGCAAACTTCCATTCACAGATTTAGAGAAACATTTTGACAACATTGACCTGGGAACATTCTTTGAAATTGTGAAGGTAGCGGACATAAAATACAGGGAACGGAAGTTTATATGCAACTTGTACAAAAAGATTAGAAAGATATAAAAGGGAAGCAATAGTTGAGAACGGAATGAGGGAGGGTTCCAGGCTATTCCCGATGTTATTCAATCCGTACACTGAGCAAACAGAAAAAGGAAACCAGGGAGAAATTGGTGAGGGAACTAAAGTTTAGGGAGAACAAATAAAATCTTTGATATTTGCTCGTGAATTTGGAATTCTTCCGGAGACAGCAAAGTATTGAGAATAGCAGTTGAATGGAATGGATAGTGTCTCGAAAAGAGGAGATAAGATGAGCATCAACAAAAGTAAAACAAGACTAATCGGATGTAGTCGAACTAATCAAGCGATACTGTGGGAATTAGGTTACAAAATAAGACACTAAAATTAGTAGATGAGTTTTGTTATTTGGCACTAAAATATATGATGATGATGGTCGAAGTAGAAGGATATAAAGTGAGCACTGGCAATGGCAAGAAAAGCGTTTCCGAGGACGAGAAATGTGAAATTAACTGTTAAGAAGTCTTTCCTCTAGGCATTTGTCTGGAGCGTAGCCATGTACGGAAGTGAAACTTGGACAAAAAGTAGTTCAGACAAGAAGAAAATACACTACTGGCCATTAAAATTGCTACACCAAGAAGAAATGCAGATGATAAACTGGTATTCATTGGACAAATATATTATACTAGAACTGACATGTGATTACAGTTTCACGCAATTTGGGTGCATAGATCCTGAGAAATCAATACCCAGAACAACCACCTCTGGCTGTAATAACGGCCTTGATACGCCTGGGCATTGAGTCAAACAGAGCTTGGATGGCGTGCACAGGTACAGCTGCCCATGCAGCTTCAACACGATACTACAGTTCATCAAGAGTAGTGACTGGCGTATTGTGACGAGCCAGTTGCTCGGCCACCATTGACCAGACGTTTTCAGTTGGTGAGAGATCTGGAGAATGTGCTGGCCAGGGCAGCAGTCGAACATTTTCTGTATCGAGAAAGGCCCGTACAGGACCTACAACATGCAGTCGTGCGTTATCCTGCTGAAATGTAGAGGTTCGCAGGGATCGAATGAAGGGCAGAGCCACGGGTCGTAACACATCTGAAATGTAACGTCCACTGTTCAAAGTGCCGTCAATGCCAACAAGAGGTGACCGAGACGTGTAACCAATAGCACGCCGGGTGATACGCCAGTATGACGATGACGAATACACGCTTTCAATGTGCGTTCACCGCGATGTAGTCAAACACGGATGCGATCATCATGATGCTGTAAACAGAACCTCGATTCATCCGAAAAAATGACGTTTTGTCATTCGTGCACCCAGGTTCGTCGTAGAGTACACCATCGCAGGCGCTCCTGTCTGTGATGCAGCGTCAAGGGTAACCGCAGCTATGGTCTCCGAACTGATAGTCCATGCTGCTGCAAACGTCGTCGAACGGTTCGGCAGATGGTTGTTGTCTGGCGAAAGTCCCCCTCTGTTGACTCAGGGATCGAGACGTGGCTGCACGATCCGTTACAGCCATGCGGATAAGATGCCTTTCATCTCGACTGCTAGTGATACGAGGCCGTTGGGATCCAGCACGGCGTTCCGTATTACCCTCCTGAACCCACCGATTCCATATTCTGCTAACAGTCATTGGATTTCGACCAACGCGAGCAGCAATGTCGCGATACGATAAACCGCAATCGTGATAGGCTACAATCCGGCCTTTATCAAAGTCGGAAACATGATGGTACGCATTTCTTCTCCTCACACGAGGCATCACAACAACGTTTCACCAGACAACGCCGGTCAATTGCTGTTTGTGTATGAGAAATCGGTCGGAAACTTTCCTCATGTCAGCACGTTGTAGGTGTCGCCACCGGCGCCAACCTTGTGTGAATGTTCTGAAAATCTAATCATTTGCATATCACAGCATCTTCATCCTGTCGGTTTAATTGCGTATCTCTAGCACGTCATCTTCGTGGTGTAGCAATTTTAATGGCCAGTAGGGTAGAAGATTTTGAAATGTAGTGCTACAGAAGAATGCTGAAGATGAGGTGGGGCGATCCCGTGACTAACTGGGAAGTACTGAATGTCATCGCGGAGAAAAGAAATTGATGACGTGTTTTGCCTAACAGAAAGGATCGGTTGATAGGACACATTCTGAGACATCAAGCGATCACCAATTTAGTATTAGAGGGAAGTGTGGAGGGTAAAAATCTTAAAGGGAAACCTAGAGATTAATGCAGCAAGTAGGTTCACTTGAATGTCTGTTGCAGTATATATTAGGGGATTAAGAGAAGTGCACAGGAAAAAATAGCGTTCAGAGCTGCATCAGAAATGTTTTTGACTGAATGCCGCCACGACACAAATGGTGATAATGCTAATACTGGTGGGTCTTCAGTTTTTTTTTAATCACGCCGAGAATAGTTTAGAATACAAGTCAGAAATTTTTTAATTCGATCATTTGAGAGTGTCACATAAATTCTTCCGGATCTTAAACGGTAGAGACTTGAGAATAGACGTCTAATACCTCCTGAAAACCTACTTCATAACACCGACAGTCCTATGTACTGTTCTGGTGAAACTACGAAGGAAAGGTTAGAGTAACAATAGTCGTCACAGGAGATTATCTTGCAATTAATCTGGAACAGGTAGTAAAATAAAGCTTCTATGAAGGTTCTCGGCCGTTACATCGGAAGATTTCGCGGAAAATGCACATTATTTTAACGAATCAGCTACTCGTCATCTCCAAGTGTCACTGGGAGGAACCGTAGTGGTTCGCCAATTTACATGTAGGTTTTCTGAGCGCATGTGCCAGAAGGCAGGGTTACAGGACGGGCGAATTTTTAATAGCGCATGGTACGACAAAATTGTAAACATCAAGTTCTCCAGTAAAATGAAGTTCCTCAACAAAATTAAGCACACAAAAAAATTGTCAGAACATAAGCTAATGTTTGAATAACAACAATTTTGAAAATGTAGGTTATGAAATAATTTTGATATTTATTCGGTAATTTTTTCAGGAAGTAATTGCTAAAACGAAAAAAAGTACATTATTAGCTTACTTTAAAAGTGATTCCAGAGAAATCAGATGTGTTCCACTTTGCTGCGTTTCAGATCATTCATGAAAAATAGAAGGAAGCTACTTTAGAATTTAGTGCTCCTTAGACGTAATTAAGGACAGACTACACTCTTGGAGGGGACGTGGATTCGGAAGGAAATTGTCAGTGTGTTTGTTTCACTATCTTCCCCAGCAATCGCATAGTGTAATTTAGAGAAATCGCAAGAAACCTAAGTTAGGTTCACCGTATGTGTATGGGAACCTCGCTCCTAAAGAATGTGAGTGCTGTGTTATAGCCACTGCGCCTCCTCTGACGGTAATTAGAAATGGATCATCATTAGACGAGGATGGTGACAGAAATTCGGCGCAATTTCTATGATTTCAGGGAACTCTGTAGTACATAAATAAGTGTTGCCGAGTGTTTATTGAAGCCTAGATTGGCCATTTTGGACCACTGGTCTGTAAGTGAAGACGCCTAGTAGGCGTCAATGTGATAGTTATGATTTTAAAGTGTGGAATTAGATTTTCGTGAACAAGAAGTAACGGTAGGATTCGAATGGGGCACTCAGTGCGAATGTGGCATCCTGAGTCATAGCTGTAAGAGTTTATTCCCATCACGGCTACGAATTTTAATTTACAAGATTCAGTATAGGTTTGGTGACAGCAAGGTTTTATTGTGGAGAAGCTGCTCAGTTTACTTAGACAAAGCTATTTATTATCTGTACAACCATTTATAACGTGTTTAGACTGCACCTAATGCTTTCCGACGGCGACCCTGAACATGCAGGGATAGTAATTTAGCGTTTCGTGTGGCGAACGGAGTAAAAACTCACTGGGCTGCTAAAGGTCAATTATAATCTGCAAATTATTCACTCCGTTAAATCACGACCTTGTCAATGAGCACACGACAGAAAGAAACGTCTCTATAATTAAAATTGCAGAAGCATTTATTTCCTCGTAATGCGTGTACATATGATTTATAAAATGTTGATACGGACTTTTTACGAGCCTAGCAAGCTGTCTGATGTCTGAAGCCATGACTGGAATCCTCTGGCGGATACAAAAATTTAACTTAGCTTACATGCCTAGAAATATGTGTGAACGACAGGGAAATGTTTAACAGTATGTTTAACTGCTATGTGGAGAAGTCAAACACCTTCGTTTTTTCACGAGCATCGAAGCATTGAGGGTCTGATAAAAAAGGAAGGTGTGAAAGACGAAAAAATACCCGTTTTATAGATCTTTTGAAAATGAAAAGAAGTCGAGTCCCACATGGCTTCATGAAATGTATCAAAGGGACTGATTAAATGCAGGAGTCTGACAGTAGGGAGTAACAGATTGAGAATTAAATTGTAAATTCGTAGCATTCAATATCATTAAGATTTATGACAACAACTCTAGCAAGACATTAGGTTGGTTTGGACGAAAGTAAGGAACATTTAGCTGTAACTTCGCAGAGACAACACAGGCATTATGGATGAACGTGTACTATTTTTGTGAAACCGAAACATGGATAATAGTACACACAAGACAAGAATAACGGAGTTTGCAGTAATGTAGTTCGTTAGGCTCTCTGTCAAGAGTTATACACTATGGCAGGGGTGTTCAAAGCGGCGTCCCAGGTGCCATGGTGCCGTGAGATGTCAACCTGGCTCCTTCACAAGCAAATTTCTATTTCGAAGATATGTAATACTAAATATAATTTCAGAACAAAACTATTTTTATAACTCAAAACTGTACTAATTATTCCTCTGAACAAATATTAGACCTTAATTGTTTGCTTTACCGCAAACAATAAGTTCGCTCTTTTTGAACATTTTTGTTTGTACCTATAGATTCTTCCTGTGTGTTGATTGTGGTGCTATCCAGTATAACTTGAGAGCTTGTGAGTGTAGGTTTGGTTACGTGTCTTGCGTGTGATAAATTATTCTTAATGCAGTATGGCTAAAAGACAAAGTACTTATGGTTTTAGCAGCGACTGGGAGGAGTGTATTGTTTTACCGAATTCAGAGGAAAACCAGTGTGTTTATTGTGTAACAGTAGTGTGCCTGTTCCCAAGAAAAGTAATATAGAACTTCATTTTCTGACAATCACACAAACTTTAATAGTGACTTTCCTGTTAATTCTGAACTACGAAAACAAAGTTATGGACTTAAAATCTAAAATAAGGTTGTTTACAGAGCCAGCTCAGTAAAACAGACAAGTGACATAGCCTCTGGCAATGGCTGTTATGTTTCAGCGAAAAAGAAAAAAAAAACTTTCAGCGTAGGTGAACTAGTTAAAGAAGCAATGATAATAGCCGCAGAATCTCTGTTCGAAGTCACAAGGATAAATCTGGGATTATGTCTTTTATAAAAGGACTTCAGTTGTTCCATCAAACTGTTGCTACACTTATGGCACGAATTTATAAAAAATTTAGAAACACAGTTATATCGAGATCTGTAATCGTGTGGATATTTTTCGCTTCACTTTGGTGAAAGCACTGATGTTTCCGATATTGGAGAGTTGTCTTTATTTATTAAAATGGTCTTTCATGATTTTACGGTTAAGGAGGAATTTGTCCCTAAATTTGTTTCTGTAAAGACAGCTGGGGGCCCCTTCAATGATGGGAAGGAACAATGGGTTTCTTGCTCTTTGTGCTAAAGACTCATTTAGAGAATTTCTTTCTTATCATTACATTATCCACCAGCTAACTTTAGATGCAAAGATTCTAAAATTTTACCATGTCATGAAAGCTGTAAATCTTGTAGTAAATTATGTCTGATCATCATCTCCACATCACTTATTGTTCAGACATCTTTTGAATACACCAGATTCTGAAACTGGTTGTATAATTATTCATGCAGACGTGAGGTGGCTTAGTAGAGGGAAAACTCTGGAACGATTCTGCAGTCTTCTGGATGAGATACGAGTAAGTGATTTTCTGAAATCATCTTCTGGGCAATATTGTCAAGAACTTTGCGAGATACCATGGTTCCTAGATTTAGGTTTCTTGGCAGTTATCACCTCAAAATAAAATAAGCTAAACGTCCAATTGTAAGGGAAAAATCGCAACATTTCATCCGTGATAAGTACAGTAAACGCATTCCAGACGAAACCAAAATTATGGGTTGCAATTTAAAGAGAAATTCCCTATCACTCTTTCCAGCTATGAATTCTACTATAGAAATCGTAAATGTCGGTGAATGTTATTATCAGTTGCCAAGCATTTTGAAATCCTCGTCACAGAATTTAGTGACAAGTTTAGCCAGTTTTCAACACTTTAACCAGTGATTATGTTTATCAATAAACCATTCGTTTCAGTTGATACTACTAAAATTAGAGATAGGATACGCGAGATCTTCGTAAATTGTAATTTTGAAGAATCAAAAATGAAAATTTTAAATCCTCAAGAAGATATATCTTTGAAATCTAGTTTGCTACTTCAAGTAATTAATGGACTCTTGTGCTCAGGAATAAATATCAAATGATTGTTAGTGCTGATTTGAAAAACTATACTTGTTTTGGCACGACGTATATTTGCGATGTCACATTTTCATTTATGAGCATCACGAAGAGTAAATAGTGATCCAGCCTGACTGACTCACATCTAGATGAAGCATTGAGAACAGCTTGTCCAGCTACACACCAGATGTTTCTGAAATTACAGTGAACATGCAGTGCTAAACTTCACGTTAGTTATGGAAGTTGATAATGTGAGCAATTTTAATCATAATTCTTTGAGATACTACAGCATTGCACGTTTGTAATAATAAAATTACTAATAAAATAGTAATTGTGATGGCAGCGGTCATGCCCCACACCTAGGCATGGGTTAAACGCTCCTGAGCACATAAGAAAGGTGGACAGCACGGCATTATGGCACTAGACGAAAATCAGAGTAAGTAGAGAAGAATTCTCATTCAAAATAAATTAAAAATTCAACTATTATCGAATAATTCATTGTTACCAGGTTAAATGGGAATGACGTGACACAAACCTGAGTACAAGGGCGGGAATCTGTAATAGGAACAAATAGAGCAGGTGCATCGGAAGACCAGGAAAGGTAGACGAGTGAAAGAAGTTCGTTCAGCCTAAAGTCTATCACTCAGCACAGAATAGCAAAGATAGAGAGAGAAACATTTCTAAGGGAACATATTAATTAGTAGATGAAACATGTCTTTATTGTGGGATATTGTGTTCGTAACGGATTGGCAATGTCGTATGCGATTTGCTAAGCGATGAAAAACTGCGTATAGGTGGAGTAAGAACGCTGGATGGGCGGGGTGTTGTACCTCGAGGCAGTAGATGTGGTAGCATATCAATAGGCGAAGTAACGCCCAAGGGGACGGATAAACTGACGCCGCTGAATCTTCTTCCCATCACAGAAGGAAGGCCGGCAATGGAACTTTGAGACTCGCTGCTATGACTTTCTCACCGAATGCCACGGCCAATAACCTATCTTATCCTTGTCCAAATGAGATGGTGCTTCGTTTCTATTCACTTTGAGTCGACAAGACGCTTTACTCGAACACCTCTTTCATTATTTCTAAAACTCCGTATATAATGACTGCGCTATCCATTAGAAACGAAATGAAAATCTCTACTTACAACGTAAAACACGAAACTAGTTCATTCCCATAATATCACATTTACGTTGCATGAAACTTTCCAAGTTCTTTTAGCCGGCCGCGGTGGTCTCGCGGTTCTAGGCGCGCAGTCCGGAGCCGTGCGACTGCTACGGTCGCAGGTTCGAATCCTGCCTCGGGCATGGATGTGTGTGATGTCCTTAGGTTAGTTAGGTTTAAGTAGTTCTAAGTTCTAGGGGACTGATAACCACAGCAGTTGAGTCCCATAGTGCTCAGAGCCATTTGAACCAAGTTCTTTTATGTGTTATTTTTAGGTAAGGTTCAACCTTCTTTTTTTTCATTTTGACTCTCCAAGAAATGTTTGGAGTTATCGAGGACACAAACTACACAACATCCACAGGAGAGTATACAGGTCGATTCTGAGCAATATCGTTGTTTTTACGATAATGATATCACTCCTTCCTTCTTATTTCTTATTTCCGTGTTAATATCTCACTAAGAGGCTGCCCCAGTGTTGACACCGGTTCTGAATAGAAAATGATAAGGATATACTAAGGCTGTAGTCACCTGGCGCTTAAAAATTTTGCTTTTATTGTGTCCTTCAATAAGGTAAACCGTGAGTGAGAACTTTTTTGTGTACAAGGTCATATTTAGCCCGAATATGAACTGAGCAAGAGGCCCATTAAAAAAGTGAAGCTCGCCTCCATGTGTTTTCAATGTTATATGAAACCTGATTGTGGCTGTTATGACTAATTTTGTTCTTTTTAAAAGCAATGTGATATTTTAAGACTGTATTTAAGTAGTTACTCATGCAAACTTTTTCTGCTGTTTTACGCAGCTTATGTTGAATATAATCTTCGTGCATAGCATATTACATACAGAGCATTCATGTGAAATGGGGCGATATTTCGAAAAAAGAAGCGTAGAAGTAGCAAAATGACATTAGCGATTTTGGTTTAGAAATGCGGTATTCTAGCAATATTTGCCTATAGACAGCAGAAGCCATCTTCAAGCAAATAATGAGAGAGTACGGAACCCTCTTATCATATAGGAGCTCTGGAAAAAAGGCTGAAGAAGATGAACACCGCTATGTACGTTAACAAGTGTTTCGTACATTTTGCTTTCGGGTGACAAGAGGTCGGATCTTCAAAGGGTAACGGAATCAGGAGGAAAGGAGAACGATTGTGTCGAAATGTAGAAAATATCGAATGCTCATCACTTTTCCTTGATTTTATCGGTAAATGTGGAGAATAAGGCATTTGTGAATATAACACGTCCAACAATGAGCAAAGGCAACTGTAAGAATTTCGAACGTTGAAGAAAAAGCGCTTGGTTCGGTGGTCGAACAACAGTCGTTCCTATAGCAGAAAGGATGTTGTGAAGAGTACTGTTTCAAGAGTTTTGCAAGGAATGCAACAGCCCACTACGCACTGTTAATCAACTCCTTGACAACTTCTGACTTCAGTTATTCTCCCCGTTTATTGGATGATTACTGCAGCTGTGGGTGAGCGAACCTTCATTACTTATTTTCACTGATGTAGTATATTTCGCTAGAGATGCTATACTTATTTGTACAAATATTAAAGCATATGCTGATGTAAATAGTCAGTGTCAGAGAGGTGAGGAATTAACAAAGAATGTTTGCAATGATTTTTGGATTGAGACAGGAGAGATTACTGAACAGACACACATCTCCCTCCAGCAGAGATGAATGGGGAGTTGTTTTTGGCGTTTGTGAGGAGCTGACACGCCATATTAACAAAGAAATGTCCGAAGTACGAGGTGCCAAGATAAAGTTCGTACCTTGCTATGGGACCACAAGCAAACATAGTCGCTGCCAGAAGCTACGGAGAATGAAAGACGGTACCGTATAAATTTTCCATATGCCACCGCATCGCCTAGCTTACTTACATGTAAGGGCAGTACCGCTCGGCCTAGACAGCAATCATCGCCCAAGACGACAGTATACAATCTCTCTACCGAGGCAACAGCGTTAAGTTGTATTAGACGGAACACGGCATAAATGCTTGTTGCCCAGGGTACTCTGTGAGAAAAGACTACTGTCTTATCTATACCAAGTGATACATTAATATTAAGTGACAGTAATAAATACAAATGACGTTTCTATGGAGATTAATTACTAAAAAGTTAATTATTTCATCTTGTTCAAGTTGTAATAAAGTGATCTAATATTTAATATGATGTATTATCCCGGTCCCCTGCAGGAATACAGCTGAGAATCCACCACTGTACCGACGAGTGTTGTTTCGTTCGGTACAACAGAAACTTCCTTTCATTGTTCGTAAAAAATGGTTCAAATGGCTCTGAGCACTATGGGACTTAACTTATGAGGTCATCAGTCCCCTAGAACTTAGAACTACTTAAACCTAACTAACATAAGGACATCACACACATTCATGCCCTCGGCAGGATTCGAACCTGCGACCGTAGCGGTTGCGCGGTTCCAGACTGAAGCGCCTAGAACCGCTCGGCCTCTTCGGCCGGTTGTTTGTAAAAGCATTCATGTTTGATATGAAGGGAGAACCCTGACTTTGTACTTGGCGATTTTGAGTACATTAGATGCAGTCAATATAAAAGTGGAAATAAAGAAAGCATCGGCTTGTTCCTCCGATCTGACACGAAGTGGAGTTTTCCCACTTATATGCTTAAATAAAAGGTCTTACCTGCGGAGCAGCTGCTTAAAGCGAAGAAGAACGCCTGACAGGAAACAGCCTTACCTGTGCTTCTGTCTGAAGCACTCCAGGTTTATTAGAAGGTATACAATAAAATTTATTTTTACAATGTCATGTCTATATCGAAGTTGATAGTGGAAGTTTGAATAATTGTTGTAAGTGTAAGTCAGACTTCTATTGGTTTTCCGAAAAGTTCAACCACTCCCAGCGGGTTTCTAGCTACTGTTGTGAGATTTGACATATGGATGAGGTTTTTTCCGTGTTGACGTTCCTAATTTATTTTGATTCTTTCGTGTTCTTTCACCGCACCTGGAAGTTGGTACCATAAACATGAAAACAGCCTCCATACATAACTAAAATCTCTAGGAGAACTAAAGACACTGTTAAATGGAGCGGTGGATTAGGGTCGGGACAAAGAAACGTAGTCAGCATCTATTCGGGAAGGTGGTAGTTTTTCTGGTTTTCCAAGGAGATTTCATCAAATAAAGATAATATTATTATTGACTGCTTTCTGTAATCAACAAAGGTGACTTCGTGGATGACAGAAGCTCCGTAGATTGCTGTTTCACGTCTTGATGGTGTGTAAACCAGAACAACAAGATTCACGGAACGATGCACACCGTATTATTCCATCATCTTTGGAGCGTGTATCCAGGATAGCATTATTTCTTTTTTCGACATGTTGGCTGATTACCTTACTGTCATCTTCGAGGTGATGCCGGCCGGATAGCTGAGCGGTTCTAGGCGCTACAGTCTGGAACCGCGCGACCGCTACGGTCGCAGGTTCGAATCCTGCTTCGGGCATGGATGTGTGTGATGTCCTTAGGTTAGTTAGGTTTAAGTAGTTCTAAGTTCTAGGGGACTTATGACCTCAGCAGTTGAGTCACATAGTGCTCAGAGCCATTTGAACCATTTTTTTCTTCGAGGTGAGTAGCTGGCAGAATTTAATCCACTTGACACAATACCGTGGAGTAAATGTGCTTGCGGCAGAGATAACACTCTCGACAACAAGAGCGTCAATCATAGATAAAACTTTAAGTTTCTAATAGTAAAACGTGACAAGCACAGAGCCAGCAAATTCACAGTGCTTGCAAATTGTGTGGTTGACTGTTGAAATGGATGCATGTATTGGAATATCAGACAGCGAGAACCCAGAACAATAATTCCTCTTATAGCGCAGACGTAAAATGAGTTGTTCCCACGATTTGTCGAGCTGGAAAAACTAGTTTCGGTTGAGCAGGTCATCTGCTAATTGTATTTCCACAGCTCCCTTGAACACTGAATCCCAATAGGATAGCCGGCCAGAGTGGCCGACCGGTTCTAGACGCTACAGTCTGGAGCCGCACGATCGCTACAGTCGCAGGTTCGAATCCTGCCTCGGACATGGATGTGTGTGATGTCCTTAGGTTAGTTAGATTTTAAGTAGTTCTAAGTTACAGGGGACTGATGACCTCAGAAGTTAAGTCTCATAGTGCTCAGAGCCATTTGAACCCAATAGGATAAGACAGTGGCCAGTATCTTGACTTTCCTATAATCCATGGAACAAGGTACAAAGTTTGATCACTGCAGATTTGTTGGGCTGTAGAAGGCACGTCTGTCGCTGGTGGTCGACACACAATTTTTGTACAGTGTGTATTGCTTGTCCTATGTACATTTTACCACACTGACGAGGAATTTCATATGCGTCCCCCTGTCGTAAAGACGGATCATCATTCACAGATCCCAGAAGAGCTGCCGCCTGTGGCCGGTGGGAGGAAGATAACATCCACTTCAAGCTTCTTCATTATTCTAGAAATTTTCGATGAAACATTTCCTATAACAATACAGAAGTCGTCGACTTTACATCTCCTTCTTCTCGCTCTTCCTTTGATTGGTGTGGCGTTTCTGCTCGCAGAGAGCTCATAACCTTGTGTTTTTTATATCCATTTTTAGTGAATGTGTCTCTCAAGTGTACCAGTTCATCCTGTAGGCTGTCAGTGTTGGACGCAACAGGGGCCATATACACTGAAATTTTAAGTACACTCATCATATGCGAAGAATTGTGGCACCTACACGACTGAAAATATAAAACAGTGGGACTGGGTTTAAGGTACGCGCAGTGTCATGAAGACCCACCCCCCTTAAGTTTAACTAATACGCCCAAAAACGTTAGACAGCCATTCATTCTTCGTTCCGTGGTAAATCTGATATTTGCATGAATGGAGTTAAGATTCTTAAGAAATATATGAAATATGTTGGAAACTTCTTGTCCTTGAGGTAAAAGGTAAATAGGATAAACAATACGCACTGTACAAGAACGGTGCATCGAACACCAGCGACACAACCGCCATCTACAGCCCAACAGATCTGCAGTGGTTGAAAATCGTGTGTCCACATTACATGGATTACGGGAAAGTCAAGATACTGACTACAGCCCCAGATTACTGGTATTCAGTAGTCAAGGAAACACTAGAAATGCAATCGTCAGACAACCTGCTCAACCGAAATGAGGGTTTCCAGATCGACAAAGCATGGAAACCACTCATTTCAAGGCTGTGTTCTCGGACAAGTGATTGTCATGAGTCTTCACTGCCTGATAAATAAAACATGCCATCCATTTAAATAAATCGTAAGCACTGTGGGTGTTTTGACTCTGAGTTTGTTATGTTTCGCTTTTAGACACATCAAGTTCTATCTGTGACTGACAGGTCTCGTTGCTGAAAGTGTTGTCTCTCACGAAGCGCATTTACTTCAAGGTATTGTGTCAACTTTACTATGAATATCAGCCAGCTACACTTCTCTTTAAATGGTTTTTATTTTATAAATCACTCACGATGACACCATTTCGGCATATTGCCATCATCAGGTGCTCTGTAAATACATAAGTGATGGTCTTAATATGATGGTCTGTAACTGTGATCAGAAAAGACATAATACATTCGTTACGAGTTTTTACCTTAAAAGTAGTATCGTTGTTGCCAAGTCCAGTCTTTTTTTAGAATTATTAGTTTCTCCTTAGATGTACGCTGGAGACGTATATTTGACTTTATGGTTTAAATTTTGCCAGCGACTCACCTTGAAGATGGCCATAAGATAATTAGCCGAAATATAGGATGAAGAAATAATTCTATCCGGGATGCACGCCCGAAGGGTGATGGAATACATTATCTGCTGAGAAACCTTTTACGAGGTGCATTCAAGTTCTAAGGCCTCCGATTTTTTTTCTAATTAACTACTCTCCCGAAATCGATGAAACTGGCGTTACTTCTCGACGTAATCGCCCTGCAGACGTACACATTTTTCACAACGCTGACGCCATGATTCCATGGCAGCGGCGAAGGCTTCTTTAGGAGTCTGTTTTGACCACTGGAAAATCGCTGAGGCAATAGCAGCACGGCTGGTGAATGTGCGGCCACGGAGAGTGTCTTTCATTGTTGGAAAAAGCCAAAAGTCACTAGGAGCCAGGTCAGGTGAGTAGGGAGCATGAGGAATCACTTCAAAGTTGTTATCACGAAGAAACTGTTGTGTAACGTTAGCTCGATGTGCGGGTGCGTTGTCTTGGTGAAACACCACACGCGCAGCCCTTCCCGGACGTTTTTTTTGCAGTGCAGGAAGGAATTTGTTCTTCAAAACATTTTCGTAGGATGCACCTGTTACCGTAGTGCCATTTGGAACGCAATGGGTAAGGATTACGCCCTCGCTGTCCCAGAACATGGACACCATCATTTTTTCAGCACTGGCGGTTACCCAAAATTTTTTTGGTGGCGGTGAATCTGTGTGCTTCCATTGAGCTGACTGGAGCTTTGTTTCTGGATTGAAAAATGGCATCCACGTCTCATCCATTGTCACAACCGATGAAAAGAAAGTCCCATTCATGCTGTCGTTGCGCGTCAACATTGCTTGGCAACATGCCACACGGGCAGCCAGTGGTCGTCCGTCAGCATTCGTGGCACCCACCTGGATGACACTTTTCGCATTTTCAGGTCGTCATGCAGGATTGTGTGCACAGAACCCACAGAAATGCCAACTCTGGAGGCGATCTGTTCAACAGTCATTCGGCGATCCGTTGCGTGTCAACATTGCTTGGCAACATGCCACACGGGCAGCCATGTGGTCGTCCGTCAGCATTCGTGGCACCCACCTGGATGACACTTTTCGCATTTTCAGGTCGTCATGCAGGACTGTGTGCACAGTACCCACAGAAATTCCAACTCTGGAGGCGATCTGTTCAACAGTCATTTGGCGATCCCCCAAAACAATTCTCTCCACTTCCTCGATCATGTTGTCAGACCGGCTTGTGCGAGCCGGAGGTTGTTTCGGTTTGTTGTCACATGATGTTCTGCCTTCATTAAACTGTCGCACCCACGAACACACTTTCGACACATCCATAACTCCATCACCACATGTCTCCTTCAACTGTCGATGAATTTCAATTGGTTTCACACCACGCAAATTCAGAAAACGAATGGTTGCACGCTGTTCAAGTAAGGAAAACGTCGCCATTTTAAGTATTTAAAACAGTTCTCATTCTCACCGCTGGCGGTAAAATTCCATCTGCCGTACGGTGCTGCCATCTCTGGGATGTATTGACAATGAACGCGGCCTCATTTTAAAACAATGCGCATGTTTCTATCTCTTTCCAGTCCGGAGAAAAAAAATCGGAGGCCTTAGAACTTGAATGCACCTCGTATAACGCTCAGTTATTTGCGTTGTCATTAACAATTCATGTAAACATTTAACGCGAGAATTTTCATTGTGTCACTACTGCATGGCGTCGTAAGTGTAGCAACATCTCGTTTTATAACAAAAGGAAATTATGCAAAATGAACTAATGATGATGGTGAGGTAAACGTGCATTGAGTTCAAAAAAATGTAGAGCCAACATTGCATACTTTCTTTGGAGGTACCTGGCACAATTAGGATGTTATCTGTTAAGTGTAAATGCAGTCGGGTCATCACGTAAGATAATATTTTGTTACAATTTAACGTCCTATCGACGAGAAAATAGTTTTCAGTTCTGGCAGTGATCGAAGCAGTAATTGTTTGTAGTAATGCTTAAGAACAACTATGACATTTGCCTGTTTTCATAAACGAAAGTACGGAAGGTCTTCCTTAACAGCGGAGGAGAAAAGCATCATTATTGTTGATCGAAACAAACATATTTTACATAAATGTAAGTCATATATATTTGATGGAAGTAATTTGCCTAGAAGAAAAAGAGAAAACACACAAGCGTTAGTTTCTGACTCGACGAGTGGATGAGACAAATAAAAGGTTTTGGAACTGTAGGCAAAAAAATCATAACATACCGTGAATGATTCCTGTCAGCTCTATTCCAAAGAGGTATCGAAAGATATATTCACGGTCGACATTCTGATCTTGCTGCAGACCACTGTACAACAGATTTTCCAATGAATATATCATTAATTAAAAAGCGTATGTTTTGATATCGAAATGCTGAAGAACGCTTCTTATGGGCATAATTGTCTTCAGACATCACCAATGGGGCTTCCTTGCAGTCATATTCATATGTCCTCCTTATAGAATAGCTTTTTTACATACAGAGTTGTTGATTTTCTGTAAGACGGAGTTTAGCAGATGTATAGTGTACCTCATAAGTGTTTTAAGCATGACGCTCTTCATCTTTGACACTAATATCACAATGTTTGTGGAAAGGAGTATAGTGAAGTTCTCTTTTGCGGGTGATTTTGCCTTTTTTCCCCTTTCTACTCGACAACTCCAAGCCATCCAATATCTAGAAGAAATTAGATAAATGTATCAGTTCAAAGCTTTTCACGGAAAATGTGCGAGTTGATTTTAAATGTCGCCCTTGTACCTTTAATTTAACTTCTAAATTTGAAAAATCGAAAATTTTTTTGAATAGAATATTTAATTCGAAGCTGTCAGTGTTATAAAACTAAAGGCATCGCTGGGCAAGATCCTTTCAAGCACTGAGCTTGAAGGGCGTTAGTGACAGGGTAGATGGGTTATTTCTCCTCAAGTTTTATGAAGCCATTTTGGCAACTACGGGTATGCATGAACGGCACCTGTATGCCTGAAGATATTTTACGTTATCCAGCATGAAGGATTCTGCCTGCCACTTGTGTCCACAAAACTAACCATTACCAATCCCTGTGCAGAATGTAAGGAGTCACCACTTGCTATTCGGAGAGGAGCTCATCATGATGCCTGTTTCCAAATCACTAGAATTCCAGACCGTTGTTAACCTCGCCCTGCAAGCGATTTTCATAAACCAGATGCGATCAATTAGACTATTTGGGATCGGTGCATTGCATGATATATGAGGGCATTTGGGGTCAGCGCGATGAATGACACCATGCTGATTGGAGTGGTACAAGTCTCAACTCAAATCAAGAGCTGAAGCCTAACTGGTAATCTGGTTGGTGACAGGGGTCTGAGTGCAGTAAGGTACGTAGTTCAAATGGTTCAAATGGCTCTGAGCACTATGGGACTTAACTTCTGAGGTCATCAGTCCCCTAGAACTTAGAACTACTTAAACCTAACTAACCTAAGGACATCATACACATCCATGCCCGAGGCAGGATTCGAACCTGCGACCGCAGCGGTCGCGCGGTTCCAAACTGTAGCGCCTAGAACCGCTCGGCTACCCCGGCCGGCAAGGTACGTAGTCATGAGTGTTTTTTTTTAATCTGTATTTTGTGAAATTTAAAATGAATATCGCATTTATAAGGCATTTTTGGCGAATGGATTTAAACTGTCGGCTCTCTTCGTTGCCCTGTGGGACAGCTTTTTAGTGTGCACCGCTCTTTTTACCAAGTGAATTTAAACGAATTGATGCAAAGTTACAAGTAATTTTGAGGGCACTGGAGCAAATAAGGTGTACTCACAGGGTTAAGTTTCTCATTTACTCCAATTTTGTGAGTGCAGTTTTCGACATTCACCTAGCTATTAGGCAACTTCAGACAATCCAGGATACCTTATCCATCTACAAAGTACAGGGAAGGAGGTGTCATTCTGCTGACTTGGGAGTCCAGAGAAACTAATAAGCAATCATGATAGCCAAGAAGACATACATGGCCCAGTGCGCAATCACACTGCAAGCCACCGGCTTGCTGTTGAGGTACAGAGTGATGCAAGATTAAAAATAAACAGGAAGTGTGAGAAAAAAAAGCAAAGGCTGGTGTAGTCACCAATTTGGCCATAATGTACCTTCTTTCAGCTGCTCATGGAGTCGTAACATGACTATGAAAAGGGTACACTCCGTTGATGCATGGCTTTCTACTGTAGCGAGAGGATCTATCAAACATGATACTTCCTATATACTGTGACGAACAATATACGAGGCGTGTTTTTTAAGTAAGTACCGTTTTGAAATTAAAAAAAGACCTGCTACGATATCTCAATAATTTTTTTTACATGAAAATGGCTCTGAGCACTATGGGACTTAACATCTATGGTCATCAGTCCCCTAGAACTTAGAACTACTTAAACCGAACTAACTTAAGGACATCACACAACACCCAGTCATCACGAGGCAGAGAAAATCCCTGACCCCGCCGGGAATCGAACCCGGGAACCCGGGCGTGGGAAGCGAGAACGCTACCGCACGACCACGAGCTACGCACTTTTACGTGAAAGCCAGTACCTTAATCTATGCGCTGACGCCATTACAGTCTGATTCTTCCTTGTTTACATTGTGTACTGAGTGTTTAAGGTGCCTCCGATAATCGTATGAGTCCCGCCGACTGTGAAGTACGGGCTGTTATAAGATTTCTTAGTGCTAAAGGCCCAAAATCTATCGATATTCATCGTGGGATCTGTGCAGTTTACGGAGAAAACATTATGAGTGATGGAATGGTAAGAAAGTGGGTGAGAGCATTTAAAAATGGCCTCACAAATGTGCATGATGAGCAACGGAGTGGGCGTCCTTCGGTCGTTAATGAACGTTTGGTGCAGGAAGTGGACAATAAGGTGAGAGAAAACAGACGCTTTACGATTTCCTCCTTGCGGGATGACTTTCATAAGGTTTCTCGTAGTGTTTTGTATGGCATTGTGACCGAGAACTTGAATTACCGAAAATTGTGCGCACGTTGGGTGCCGAAAACGTTGACGGATGTGCACAAATCCAAACGTTTAGACAGTGCATTGACTTTCCTTGAGCGATACCACAACGACGGTGATGATTTATTAAGCCAAATTGTTACGGGCGATGGAACATGGGTGGCCTACGTCACACCAGAATCAAAGGAACAGTCCATGGAAGTTGAGCAAGGGCATCGTTTTGCTGCAAGACAATGCCCGTCCGCATGTGGAGAATCAGACCAAAGATCTCATCACATCTTTTCGATGGGAAACTCTAGATCATCCTCCGTACAGCCCCGATCTTGCGCCCAGTGACTACCATCTGTTCCTACACTTGAAGAAACACGTCTTCAAGACGATGACGAAGCAAAAACAGTGGTGATGCAGTGGTTAACAAGTCAGGCGGCAGACTTCCATGAGGAGGGTATTCAAAAACCGGTACAACGTTATGACAAGTGCCTCAATATTGACGGAAATTATGTAGAAAAGTAGATTAAGGTACAGTCTTTCATGTAAAAATAAAATTATTGAGATATCTTAGAACGTCTTTTTTTAATTTCAAAACGGTACTTACTTGAAAAACATGCCTCGTATGAACGTGGACCAGTGTTATGAAATAGTCGTTGGAACTTGGCTTGTATTTTATTTTGGACAGTGATACGTCAGCTAAGTAGAAAAGGCAAGATCGAAGGAATTTTTTAAAAATTATTATATTTATTTGTCCACTAGCTGCCCACTATTTCGCCAGTCATACTAAGAAGGAACTAGAAATTCAGTTCTTGTGCCATGCGCGTCAAGCTGTTCACAGAGGGGATTATCGCTGAGGGTATCACCACGTTCCGAGAAAGTGCCGGAGGCGGTGTGGTCCAAGCCAGGCATGACCACCATGAATTGCCACGTTTCTCACTATTACGATAGCCCAAGGCAAAGTTTTCAAATTCCACCAAAAAGGAGAGAAGCAATTCTCACATAAAGTCAAGGTAGTTTCAATAGCCCCGTAGCTGGACATAGATCCCTGTTTCTAAGTGTACACGAAGAGCTAGAAGGGAAGTAATGGGTGTGAAAACGTCGTCGTGTGTTCCCGATCGCTTCAGAAGAAACATCACCTGCGGTTCAGCCAGCATCACCAACTACGAATTAACAGAAGACGAGTTTCTGGAAAATTCGGGGCCTATATTGCTCTAAGGTATACTTTGGTGATACCTATTTTTCTGTTTGATGGTGATGTTAGAACTATCGGCTCATTTAATATAAAACCGGTCTGAGTGTTTCCATCTTTCTTCAGATCTATTTTTATTCCACTATACAAACATGGCATCGCCTGTGATGTCTACTTATCGAAGTCATTTAACTATTTTTTCATTGGTGATATTGCTAACACGCTTTTGAGTGGTGATCGGCGCAGAGGTAGTCTATTCATGCACTAATGTTGGGAAACTAATATATGGGATGCGGGATCAATCACAAACCTCTTCGCGGTAGCATATGAGGTGAAGACAATCCGCTCGTTAAATGATGACAATCTAAGCGGTTTCCTTGGTGCTATTCGATAGCAGTAGCTACGAGGCCTATTCGGAAAGTATGGAACGATAGGTTGCGAAATGGAAACCACAGTGAACATCAAAACTGTTTTATTTGTAACAGTTAGCTACAACTTCCAGCTACTTATTTTCACAGTCGCCGATCCGACTTAGACGTTTGTCGTAGTGTTGTACCAACTTTCCAATACCCTCGTTATAGAATGCAGCCGCTAGCGCTTTCCGCCAATTCTCTACGCTGGCCTACAGCTCGTTATCTGTGCCAAAATGTTGTCTTCATAGCCAGCGGTTAATATGAGCAGAGATGAAACTCAGAGGGAAACAATTACGGGCTGTATTGTGGGTAATCAAACATTTCCAACTGAAAACGATGCAGGAGCATCTTCACTGCCCCTGCAGAATGCGGCTGAGAATTGTCTTGAAGAAGAAAACGCACGACAGTTATGTAATGTTGGCTGCATAGCTTCAGGCGAAATTTCTCACCAGGCCCTCGTACTTGGCGGGAGACACTATTGTTCTAAGTATCTTTATGTGCTCTCTATGCGCTCAGAACTAAAAGGAACGATGTTATGCAATCGACGGCCATACTAGAGATACTGCCCAACACACCTGTGCAAAACTTCATCTGATTTTCACTGTGGTTGCCATTTCGCGACTGATCGTTCCTTACTTTCCGAATAACCCTCGTATGTGGTGGCACTGGTATTTATCCTCTCCCTGCTATTCAGTTTCATCCACAATAAAGCCATCGCAGAAAATAAATACAGTCGCTCATACATTAAAGAAATGTTCACACAAAAGATGAGGAAAGTAGAGAGTCTGTATGTCTTTATTTCAGTATGTTCCACCAACATCCCCGAAGGTGGCTTAAAAATAGCCACCATAATCCTGAAAACCGAAATATGGAAAAGTGGGGAAAAATCACCTTCAGAGAAACTGGAGAGTGTATTGTACACACTATGTGTTTAAACAAGCTTCTTCTACTCCTTTAAACAGTTTCAGATAGTTAATCGTCCTTATTCATTTTCCTAGGCAGTAACTGTAATGGTAAGAAAATAATCTCAAAAGTCACTAAGGAGATTTGTGCTATTATGGTGGCTGCGAGAAAATCCGTTTCAGGAGGAAGTTCCACTTCTGTTGTCGCTTTCATTTCTTCTTTGCATTGAACACGTTTGTGATAACTCGTGGTTTCACAGTTAAAAATAACGCTGCTGACATTAGTACCAGAGCAAAAGCTCGAATTGGATAAGTATGGCATCCTCCTCAGAGACATCAACCAGTAATGACCACAGTCGATTTAGGGATACCACACAAAATCGAAATCTGAAGGGCAGGCTGGATATTTGAACTCTGCTCCTTCTGGATGAAGTTCAGTGCCTCAGCCTCTGCACCCCATTGCTCGATCTACAGTATTTGATTTTCAAACTATTCCGACGTTTCAGACGTCGCTTCAGTGAAGTCATAAAAGTTAATACGGAAGTCATCATGAACGTCTCTTGGAACAAAAGGCCATCTTTGAAATGTGAAGAGATTTCTGTGATGTCCCCTTTTAAGAAATATTCACCAGATAACTTGTACGCTGCCTGAATGTAAACTCATAAGTAATATCTATAACAGTGTCTATTAATGACTGCCGCACGGGATTAGCCGAGCGGTCTTAGGCGCTGCAGTCACGGACTATGCGGCTGGTCCCGGCGGAGGTTCGAGTCCTCCCTGGGGCATGAGTGTGTGTGTTTGTCCTTAGAATAATTTAGGTTAAGTAGTGTGTAAGCTTAGGGACTGATTACCTTAGCAATTAAGTCCTATAAGATTTCACACACATTTGAACATCTATTAATGACTACGAATTGTTATGAAATCAACAAACACGTTGCTTTCCCAAAAGGTTTAGTGTAATAATACCTAGTACAGCGACTGCTAATGACTACGAATTGTCATGCAATTAACAAAGACGTTACTTTCCCAATAGGCCAAGTGTAATTGTCTTACTTATCTTGTTGCATTTATGAAGATAAATTTTGGGTTTGTCGGATGTTGAAAACCAGCCAAGGAGGCCCTTGCTGTTGTTTGTACTTCGACAGTGCATAAAAATCTTTGTTGTTCATTTAAAGACACTTTGGTCGAAAGTCATGTGTTCTCCCTGACGAGAATCATTGAAATGATAAGAATAGCTAATGTAATAAACTTATAGCTCAGAAACCAGCAATATCCAAGCACAGCCAGTATTACTTCCTGTCACCACTGTTTTAAGCGTGTGCATTTCTTGGAGCAGCTACTTTGAATTCCCCACCTCTTTTTATACTTTTTTCCATTTTCTACTTCCGTAATTATTATATTCAACCTACACGGAACCACGGCCGGCTATTCCAGTTCTTTTGCGCGGGTAACTCGTAATTGCAGCTGTACCGCCTAGAGCAATGTCACTCACAGAGTGGTAAGTGGCTATTACTGCGGCAAGGTTTCTTCCGTGAGTATGTCCCTCAGTAAAACACACCGTTATTCCAAAATGCAGGCACTGTATTATTGCGCGATCTCCTTACTGCGTAACAACACTTGACCAGTAAGTAGTGAACCCAAAAAGCAGCAGTTACCTAAGGCATGCCACCAAGATGAAGTCGATCTACTTGTATTCCTTACTAGCTGGTACCCTGCGCGTTGCTCCTGCAGGAGCAATAATTGTGGAAATATCATTTGCAATTTGAAAGAGTTATCTTGTTTAATTAGGAATGATAGAAAGAATGGTATTTATTTTATTGTCGATAATGAACGCATTTATTGAAGGTGAATGATATATAAAGGATAAGATTAAATGATATTCATTTTCTTGGCTTTATTGTTCAAGTGTTTTAGGGTAGACAATGTTTTTTGTTTTTCCATATTCAGCAAAAACAAATTTCTTGGCTGTCCAACATACAACTGGCCATGTGGAAAACATGGATTTCCTATATTCAGTCCGCACACTTGAATGATTGACTTTTTGCCTTGTTGATGGACATTGAGACTGCAGCTCTAATGGGGAACTGTAGTAGTTTGAAATTCAGTGACATGCCGGTAGGAATGATGGGACTGTGTGGAATCTTCTCATTTCATCCGTCCATCAAGAAAAGTTGCCTCGATGACATTCGGCATCAGTTTCGTCACAGTGAGTGGATTAATGTTCCGCAAGAGAATAATTGGGACGCCGACTTTGAGTGACGAAATGAAATGAATATATCTGTATTTACCTATAACTGTATTAGTTTGCCTAATTCTAAAGCGATATCAATCCTGATTCATCGTATGATCGATGTGTTTCAGCGGCACGTTGAAATATATTATTCCGTCTCGGAAGATGTATATCACGTGCACCAACTATAACAATAGCAACTTCATTAACGGTAGGTGCTTTGTAGCGTCCAGCATATTGGGAAAGCAACGTGTTTGTTGATTCCATAACAATTCGTAGTCATTAATAGACACTGTACTACATATTACTTGTGAGTTTACATTCAGGCAGCGTAAAAGTTATCTGGTGAATATTTCTTAAAAGGGAACATCACAGAAATCTCTTCACATTTCGAAGATGGTCTTTTGTTCCAAGAGTCGTCCATGATGACTTCCAGTTTAACTTTTATGACTTTACTGATGCACGGGATCGGGTTGGTCGACAACGTTCTCTTTCGTTTCTTGCTGCATGTTGGCCACCTGACTCGGATGCGCGGGACTGGGTAGCACGTAAAGGTTCTCTTTCGTTTCTGACCGTATGTTGATCTTGAGAATCTGATGCACGTGAATGAGTAATTTTTAAACGATCTGCTTCATTGCTCGCTTGTCGTTCATTGCCGGCCGGAGTGGCCGAGCGGTTCTAGGCGCTTCAGTCTGGAACCGCGCGACTGCTACGGTCACAGGTTCGAATCCTGCCTCGGGCATGGATGTGTGTGATGTCCTTAGGTTAGTTAGGTTTAAGTAGTTCTAAGTTCTAGGGGACTTATGACCTCAGATGTTAAGTCCCATAATGCTCAGAGCCATCTGAACCGTCTCTGTCGTTCATCTTTTGTTGGAGAAGCTCGAATTCGTTTATTTATACGTGCTGCATTGGTAGATCTACTAAGTACAAACGTATGGGAAGCACTTTTCTTGTTGAAGCAGTTAACTCGATATACGCTTGGATAACCAAAACGTTGTTTGTCGATTCCGTTAAGTAGGTTGGTTGGTTGATTTGGGGGAGGGCAAACAGTGAGGTCATCGGTCCCATCGGAAGAGGGTAGGAAATTGGCCGTGCCATTTCAAAGGAACCATCCCAGCATTTCCTGAAGTGATTTAAGGAAATCACGAAAATCTAAATCAGGATGACCGGGCGCTGGTTTGAACCGCCGTCCTCCCGAATGTGAGTTCAGTGTGCTAACCACTGCGCCACCTCACTCGATCGTTAAGTAGGCCAATGGTCTATGTGTCTGTGCATGTACATGTGACGTTGTTTGGATGGCTTCATTCTCCCTTTTCTCATGTAGATATAATTTGTTGTTATTACAGTAAATGTTAGTAAATTAACTTTCCTTATAGGTGTTCTGAAGAACTGAGCGTAATGTCAATAAAATTCTTCTGGGTTTGAGGTCGCATTGTCATCTGTAAAATTCCGACGTTTCGGCGACTGTTGCAAGGCGCCTTCCTCAGGGTGTATTGCCAACTGCTGAATGAGCACTAGTTTGGATACTTATACACTATGGAGGAGTGCTGTCATTGGATGTGAGGGTGAGGAGGAAGGGTATTAGGAGTTCATTTTAATGGTCTTTGCATTGCATGTTGTCATCGGCGGAAATGGGCGTTTTCCATTGGAGTTTCCTTTACTGCTTGCCATTGGTGGAAATCGGCGAATAGGAGACTGAGCGGCGACTACAGCGTAGCATTGTTTACTAACTGCCTAGTATCGACTAGGCCGTGTCAGCGCTCTGTTTACCCTCCACTGCTGTGGCCTACCGCGCGTCTGTTGCTCTGCGAGAGCTGTCCTTCCGGAAAGCTGTCACAGCTGGCAGCCAAGACACTGGAAGTCGGTACCCGTCGGAATTTTACAGATGACAATGCGGCTTCAAACCTAGAAGAATTTTATTGACTGTGACAACGGCCGCGGAACCCTACGTTTACACGAGCGTAATGTATCTCCTGTCTCTTCCGTCACTAAATCACGTACATAAATTCAAAACCAAATGGGAGTCCGTTCCATTAATTTGCGTTTCCACTTTCGAACTTGACACTGTAGTATTCTGAATGCCTCTATGTAGAAAAGGTCATTCCTTTTACTCCGCAATGGCAGGGGATGTACAGAATTTGATCATGGACGACTAAAAGAAACAAAGTAATCGCGTTATTATGAAACTGGGGTTAGTCACTTGTCTATCCATCGTATCAAACCAAAAATAGATAATATCTAATCCTGTCAGCTCAATTGGAGCTGGATTCGAGAATATAAGTGAAACTACATATTACACTACTATGAGATACATGAAAAGGACTTCCGACGGCTGAGTAGCTATAATAACAACAATAGTAATAACAACAACAACAATAATAATAATAATGATAAGCCTCAGGCAGAGATAACTGACGTTAAGATATCGGATTAGAAAAGAACTGCACGGGAAACATGCGAAAGATCTCAGCCAGGATAATGTCGACTTAGAAGCTTCGAACTGGTTGACGCACCCTGTCTTGCTCGCAGAAATTTAGGGATTTCTGACAGGATAGCAGGCGATTGCAACGAGGACCTACCGGAAGCATTTCCTGAAAGGGTAAGGAAGAAATAATAGATACGGGAAATGGGAGGATCAAAAGGAGACCATAATACACAGTACATATTGAAGTACCCAAGGAATATTGTAAATGATATGATGAGACCATCAAAACAATCCACCAGAAGTTCGACCAGCAATGTCAGTTAATGAAAGAATTTCCTTTCTATTACAAATACGATCCTCTCGTTGCTGTGGGAAACAAAAATAACAAAATTTCCTGGAACCGCAGCATAATAGCAGATAAAACAATCCGTTGTAGTAGACCAGACGTAACAGCGATCAATGAAGCTAAGAAAAGCCACCTTCCTTATAGAGATTGCTGTACCCAACACCCTTTATTTTCGAACTATATGGAATGAGAAGATGGCGAAATACAGAAACCTGGCAGAAGAGGTAAAAGTCAGACCTCTGTGCACATGATCCCCGTGATAATATCGGAGACGGATGTTGTCCAGAGAGGAAAGTTAAGTAGGAAGGCAGGAAGATCAGGGTTTATCCTTCCACATCGAGGGCGTTGGAGACGGAGCACAAGCTCGGAATGTTTCAAGGATGGGAAAGAAAATCGGCATTCACCTCTCCAAGGGACCATCCCGATATTTGCCCGGAACGATTTGGGGAAATCACGGAGAACCTAAACTGGATGGCCGGACTCGGATTTGAATCTTCGTGCTCCCAAAGGCGAGTTCAGTGTGTGAACTACTGCGCCACCTCTCTCAATGGACAATTAAGAGTCTACAGGACCTAAAAGTGCGTCCTTCCTTTTGTTGTCAACTGCAGAAGGCGATTGTATTGAACTCATGAAGACTAATTAGATGGGTACATGGGAAATCAGAGCTCGTATGGAAAGATATAGGAGTTCATTCTTCCCGCGCGCTATACGAGATTGGAATAATGGAGAATTGTGAAGGTGGTTCGATGAACCCTCTGCCAGGAACTTAAATATGATTTGCAGAGTATACATGTAGATGTAGATGTAGATGAACAGTTAATTTAGTACTATGAAAAAATGAGTGAGTCAGTAGACAATAATAATAATAACAAGGAACAAGAGAAAACGATGAGAATTATCGTGTCTTGATTCTTCGATGAGCCAGGATCTGTATCGAAAGTGGTGCTGTCGATATTTTTTGTATTATGAAGAAATCGCTGTTACTTTACGATGATAGGGGGTTAACACAACCACTAATCAATATTATTATAACTGTATGTAAAAATGCACAAACAAAGATTCCTAGATGGCAACACAGTGGCCTTTTCGTCAGATCAGCACTAGATTAACTACATTTCCCGTTTTGGGGAGATGAGGCATTCTGTCACGCTATGACACATAAAAAACAGCAGATTATAGAGCAATTCTGAAAACCTTTATTACTACATGTTTAAACCTATGACATTGTTTGAGCGGAGAATTATGAATAAATGAATATGTAATAAAATTTCACGGATCCCTCGAGATAAGGTGAAGTACTCAATCAGATACGTTGGTAATTTACAGGAAATTAAGTTCAAGTGATTATCAATGGTGAGTTACATTTATAAGAGCTATCTGTTGATAGGAAAGTCGATATGTGTCACTGGAACGAAAACCTCAGTAACGCCAACGTGATCAACTGAAAGTATTATCGATGACGCAAAAGCCTCCTGGTGCAAGGGACAATATTAATGAAACTTGGTATCTAATTTTGACGCGTAACAGTCAAAATTTTCATTCTATCCATGCATGCATTATACTTAATTTTGCTGGATAGTGGAAAGCTTTTCTACTTAAAAATTCACTTGACGCCTTCCTGAGAGACAATCTCCACTTCTTCCAAATTATTAATATAAGTGTAGACCAGATGTGGCTTGAATTCAAAGAAACAGGATAGGCAGCAATTGAGTGTTTTATACCAAATAAATTAACAAACGACGGGGCTGATCCTCCTTGGTACACAAAACGGGTCAGAACACTTGCAGAAACAACGAAAAAAACATGCCAAATTGAAACAGACGCAAAATCCCCAAGATTGGCGATCTTTTACAGAAGCTCGAAATTTAGCGCGAACTTCAGTGCGAGATGCTTATAATAGTTTCCACAACGAAACTTTGTCTCGAACCCTGGCAGAAAATCCAAAGAGATTCTGGTCGTATGTAAAGTACATTAGTGGCAAGAAACAATCAATGCCTTCCCTGCGCGATAGCAACGGAGATACTATCGGAGACAGTGCTGCCAAAGCAGAGTTACTAAACACAGCCTTCTGAAATGCCTTCACAACAGAGGACGAAGTAAATATTCCAGATTCGAATCAAGAACAGCTGCCAACATAAGTAACGTAGAAGTAAATATCCTCGGAGTAGCGAAGCAACTTAAATCACTTAATAATAGCGAGTCAAAAATGGTTCAAATGGCTCTGAGCACTATGGGACTTAACTGCTATGGTCATCAGTCCCCTACAACTTAGAACTACTTAAACCTAACTAACCTAAGGACAACACACACACCCAGTCATCACGAGGCAGAGAAAATCCCTGACCCCGCCGGGAATCTAACCCGGGACCCCGTGCTCGGGAAGCGAGAAAAAAGCGAGTCTTCTGGTCCAGACTGTATACCAATTAGGTTTCTTTCAGAGTATGTCGATGCATTAGCTCCATAGTTAAAAATCATATACAACCGTTCGCTCGACGAAAGATCCGTACCGAAAGACTCGAAAGTTGCACAGGTCACACCAATATTCAAGAAAGGTAGTAGGAGTAATCCACTTATTTACATGCCCATATCATTAACGTCGATATGCAGCAAGATTCTGGAACACATATTGTGTTCGAGCATTATGAATTACCTCGAAGAAAACGGGCTATTGTCATAAACACAAACATGGGTTTAGAAAACATCGTTCTTGTGAAACACAACTAGCTTTTTGTTGGTATGAAGTGTTGAGTGCTACTGACAAGGGATTTCAGATCGATTCCGTATTTCTAGACTTCCGGAAGGCTTTTGACACTGTACCACACAAGCGGCTTGTATTGAAATTGCGTGCTTATAGAATATCGTCTCAGTTACATGACTGGATTTGTGACTTCCTTCAAAGAAGTCACAGTTCGTAGTAATTGACGGAAAGTCATCGAGTAAAACAAAAGTGGTTTCTGGCGTTCCCCAAGGTAGTGTTAAAGGCCCTTTGCTGTTCCTTATCTATATAAACGATTTGTGAGACAATCTGAGCAGCCGTCTTAGGTTGTTTGCAGATGACGCTCCGACGATCTACTCGTGGTGTGGTTCTTCTTGAAGTACCCGTGGCTACTCATCTTGTCACATTTGTGTCTTGAGTTCATCTAGTCACCACTCGTTCTGCAGTCATTGTACTATAGCCTGTTGAGTGTCGTGTGAGACCTGTCGGTATGATGTTCCCATATCCCTCACGCCAGTGAGGGCAGCTGCGGGTAGCTGCGTTGCGATCTCGATCACAGAAGTTTCAGAAGCGTTAGAAACACGCAACTGCTATTATGTGCTTACATCATTCTTCATGTGTAGGAATGGCACATTTCCGTACTGAAAATAGCACAGACCTCGAATTCGGAGAGGACGAGGGTTCAAATCCTCGTCCAGCCATCCAGATTTAGCTTTTCCGTGATTTCCCTAAATCGCTCCAGGCAAATGCCAGGATGGCTCCTTTGAAAAGAGCACGGCCGATTTTCTTCCTATCCTCTCGAAATCCGAGTTTATGCTTCGTCTCTAATGACTACCCTGTCCACGGAACGTTAAACTCTAATCCTCTATCCTTCCTTTTGTACTGAAAATACGCTCTCAAATGTTTTGAAATTTTAGTCAACAAAACTGACAGACATGGAAATACTGGAGAATGAGTTTGGTAGCGTTCGATTTACGTGCTCATGGGTTCATGGTGTAACACTTTCCATTAACGTTAATTTTGTTGCCACTTAAAAGGAAGTAGACGAAAATAAACGGACAGCGAACGGAAATTAGGAAATGAAATAGCAGATTGATGAAACAGAACATTAAGTAGCATTGGAAATCTTGTAGAAAAGAGACACTCATATGGGACGGTTGGTGTCTTTCTGAACGTGTGTTAAACTGTTGAACTCAGAATAGTATCATGCCGACAAAGGCACATCAAATACCCAAATGAAACTTAAAACTTCGAAGAGGCAGACGTAGATGGCATAGCTGGAATTGCAAGACGATCCCATGAGCTATAATAAACGAGATATTGCAACCACGAGAATGAAGAAACACAGATGTAACGAAAGGAAAACTTGATCTCGAGAGCATTTTGATTGCTTCAGCAACAACGGGACGTTATGGGAAAAGGCATGTGCTATATATTTCGTAGCTCTCTACGTACGAGGGTGGTTTGAAAAGTTCTCGGAACGGAATAGAAAAAAAGTACTTACATCACAAAACTTTTTTTATTTTTCAGTGAAGTCTCCTTGTAGATTATGTACTTGGTCCAACGATGTTCCAGTGCCTTGATCCCATCTTGAAAATGAGTTTCTTCCAGGCCTGCAAAATAGTTGTCAACTCCGGCTATCAGTTGTTCGTTTGAAGTGAATCTTCGTCCACCAAGAAAAATTTTCACTTTTGGGAAGAGATGGTAGTCTGACGGAGCTATATGAGGTGAATAAGGCGGGTGTGGCAACAATTTGTGTAATTTTGCCATGGCGACGACGCATGTGTGCGGGCGCGCGCCAAGAGTCGCGTCACCCATCAAGGAGATCAGATATTTTTTTCATTTCTAATTCTTCAGTTAAAAGGTGATACACCCTTTCAGATGACATCCGGCAAGCGCGAGCAATTTCACGCACTTTCAATCGGCGATCCTCCATGATCATTTTGTGCACTTTCGCAATGATTTCTGGAGTAGTGACACATCTTAGCCGACCACTGTGCGGATCATCATCTAAGCTACCCCTACCAAATTTAAATTCATTTGTCCACTTGGCAGCAGTTGAATATGAAGGATCAGAGTCCCCCAGTGTATTCTGGAAATCGGCATGAATGTCCTTTCTTTTCATACCTTTCTTTACGAAGTACTTAATCACTGCTCGAATCTCGATTTTTTCCCCATCTTCGCAAATCACTACGCGGGAACAACAACAGTGCCACGTTACTGCCTCAGCTCTCTTCCAAGAGCACTGACGTGACTTGTGTTTACAGGCAACAGTCCAATGAATATCACGTGAACAACTCGTTGCGTTAGCGCTGACCTCTCGTGGTGATACCGAGAACTTTTCAGACCACCCTCGTAGAATAAAACATCTAATTATGAAATGAAAGAGAACTATTAAGTAGTATGGACGTTGTCAGGAACACAGATACTATGGAGGGGTGTCTCAGACTGCCTGTTTTATTTATACAGGCTGTAACGTGTATAAGTGCAGAAATGCATCATTTGTACACTAATAATTGTGTTGTTGTTATAGCTATTAGGAGTAATGTGCTTTTAGGTTGGTTACTACGTCCTGGTACCTGATGTTGTGGCAAGAGCAACCCACTGATGTTTATTTTCACCTGCGCAGCAGTTCAGATACTGAAGTGTGGCCGCGTGGATGCAAAACGATTAGTCTATAGTGACGGGGGTATTCCACAGTGGTGAAGTTACGACTGCGCAGAAAACATCAGGTAGTAAATTATGTGACGTGTTTGCAGGAACGGTATTAGACGCAGAGGAAAAACAACCAACACACTGATGTGTCTAAACATTTTGCATCACATATAGAAAATTCTGCGCTCATATTCATTACGCCCTGTACGTACAAACACTCTTTGGGAAATATATCTTTTTATGATGTCCTGTTGTTCATTACACTTCTTAGAAGTAGACACAACGGAATTTGAATTTTTTTTTTAAACAATGCACGATTTAAAACACTTGGACAACCTAAACGCAGCAAAAATTTGCAGTAAATTTTTATTTTGTGTGTCACTAAAATAACAGTAGATAGTTGTCTCTCTACTGACATACAGCCGGCCGCGGTGGTCTCGCGGTTCTAGGCGCGCAGTCCGGAACCGTGCGACTGCTACGGTCGCGGGTTCGAATCCTGCCTCGGGCATGGATGTTTGTGAAGTCCTTAGGTTAGTTAGGCTTAAGTAGTTCTAAGTTCTAGGGGACTAATGACCACAGCAGTTGAGTCCCATAGTGCTCAGAGCCATTTGAACCATTTGAACTGACATACAGATTATC
This sequence comes from Schistocerca nitens, assembly GCF_023898315.1. Classification (NCBI taxonomy): domain Eukaryota; kingdom Metazoa; phylum Arthropoda; class Insecta; order Orthoptera; family Acrididae; genus Schistocerca; species Schistocerca nitens. The sequence continues at coordinate 575,753,336 of NC_064616.1, read as the reverse complement.
ATCAGTTAGATAATATTACAGATTCGAAACATAACTCTATGGAAAACACATTTCAAATTTGAAAAATTGTATGTGAAATCAACTTTGACTTTATTACTCATCGTTTCCACATAGAGCGACTATTGCATTGCATACTTCTATGAAACAAGAAACTTTACCACAATTTAATTTTAAACGATTAAGTAAAAAGTAATTGTATATTCTTATGAGGTCTTGAATCATATTTTAATCAGTTTCAACCTGCACGCATTTCCTAGACACTTTCCTAGAACACTCCAAATAAATCGGAACGCCACACAGTTGACACCGCTATCTTATTTTTCTCTTCAAACGAAGAGGGCAAAACGCATATGTTTTTCGTTTTTCAAACAATTCTTTCTGTGTGTGAGGCTCATAGCTGCAAAGCCTCCCGTTTTATCCGAGACTTTTCACCATCAGTCGTAGTCCAGGCAGCTGCAAGACGATGTTGTTCTTAACGTTAGTTGGTAGCTGCTGTTTTCTCCACCGAAAACGTCTGTCATAGCCAAAGAAGCAAGGTTCACCATCGTCACCAGATGTCGCTTCTTCATCACTTTCAATTTCCTGCTCAAAATTAGTGCCATAGTCGCTCACTATATCGAAATCCGGATCATTCAGAATTCATTGAGTAATTGTTGAACTTCCACCCCTGTCTCACGTAGAACATGTTCCATAGCTTTTCCCGTCATGAAGAAACGAGAATATTCAACAAAAACACGAAACGCAAACACTGCGGTACGTCTGTGAGACCTCCCAAGGTCCAAAAATAAGAAACAAAGTGCAGCAACAATGCAAGAGTTCTGGCACGTTCAGCTTACCCATCCAATAGAAAGGTGCACAGTCCACTTTGCTTCGCGGGTGTGTGTGAGATATCACGAGACAAAAAATCGTAGCGATCTGAGATACGGTTCATAGTACTTGACTGTTGAGAAATTCATGTTAAAGTATGCGTGTCAACATGAAAGGAATGTAAAATTAGTATGTAACGGTGGAGATACGAAAGAGACGCAGTTTAGTAATCGGTAGCATTAGCTCATCCTTCCGTAAGTCGGTAACCGTCTTACATCACTGCTCATACTGTTCAGGTGGCTTCTGGAACTTGAGCAGTACTCTTGCAATGGAGTGCTCTGTGGAGCAGCTGCACCTGGGCCTCGCATTCGCAACCACACGTGGCGTCACAAGGGCCTGTGGGGGCTTTCTGTGCTAGAATGTGTGGGTCCAGTGTGCAGAGAAAATCGCCGCGTCATCCCACGCCGGCGAAAGACAGCGTGTTACGAAATGCAGAGCGCCAAGTACACTTTCCCCTTCGTGTCCGCAGATTAGGTGGTCCGGCGCGGTGGGGACACACAAGTAGGCTCGTGCTTTGTTGCGGCCTGTAGGTCAAGCACCGACGGGAAGGCTTCGTAATGGCCGCAAATGGCGAGTGCAGCGAAAGCACCGCCGGCAACAGCCACCGGCCGCACTCGATGACAGAAGTGCACTCAACGCGCACTGTCTCTCTTCGTGTTCCACCATACCGGCCTCGATAAGGCTTGCTCAAACTTTGAAAGTTCTGTAAAATACGAAATATTTTATAAAATCGTAAATCATTTTCAAGTTATTTTATTCGTAAAGCATTGGTCGGCGTGTGTATATGGAACGGGTAATGAGATTGGTTCAAATGTCTCTGATAACTATGGGGCTTCACATCTGAGGTCATCAGTCCTTCAGACTTAAAACTACTTAAACCTAACTAACTTAAGGACATCACACACATCCATGCCCGAGGCAGGATTCGAACCTGCGATCGTAGCGGTCTCTCGGTTGCAGACTGAAGCGCTTAGAACCGCTCGGCCACAACGACCGGCAGTCCATCTTCATTGGCTTACACAGTTTATTTCACATTTTGTGCAAGTTGTACATATACAGTAACCTTAAGCAGTGTCAGTAGAATTGTGATCTACCAAAACCACCGAAACATAGTAGCTCATAAATAAGGGAGTACATGATAAGTTGACCGAAAGTATTGATAGCATTGGAAGGAAAATAAACACAAATGACTGTATAATATAGAACTGGGAGCTGACGACTTTTCCTTCTTTGTTCGTCTGTCTGGTTGTTTGTTTTTCACATAATCGGAATCGCACATCATTCAGTGTTAGTCTATTTTGTATTTTATGTCCTTACAGAACATAAATTGCATTTCATAAGTAATAAAAATTAGTCGGTCGAATAACTTCTTGAGTTTTATGTAACTAAAGCAACTAATTTTGATGCAGGTACAGTTTACATGCACAAACATACACAATCTACATAGTTATTATTGTGTTTTGTACTCAATAGAACTTACTTCTTCATGGCCAAAGGTAAGAGTTTTTTGCTATTATTGATAAATGAAAGCTATTTTTGAGTAACAGAAACATGTTTTACAAAAGCTCGATGAAGTACTGAAGCGATATTTGATATATTTTTGTTTTGAATTTTTTTTTAATTTCACCTTTTTTGAAGAAATTACTTTTTTTAGCGCTATATGAAAAATCTGTATTGTTGTTTTTATTTTTACTACAACATCCCCCTGTTTCACGTAATAAATCAACAATTTCCGAATAAAACGTGAATTAAACATTGACAGTTTCAATTTTGCTTCAAGTAAATTTTTATTTTTAAGTAATAGACAGAAGGATAAGTATGAAGAAGAAAAATGTTCCATAACTTACACAGCCGTTTATACATCCTCACTCAGATTCTAGACGGTTCCTCGGTGAATCTAGTAAGGTACTGACCGCATACGTAAACGAAGCGATCGATATGACGTAACGTCCGATAGGTGTGCAACACACCTAACGTATACTTAGCGTGGGTACGATCTGAACCGACCTAGGCTACAAGGAAAACTATCGTAGTCTTCGTCACTTATGATAGTCCAACCCTATGTGTCAGCATAGCCGAAAACGGCTTCCGAAATAAAAACATCGTTAATTGGTTTAGCGTCGTATGGTGTTAAATACACTGCTGTTCATTAAAACTGCTACACCATGAAGCCGGCATGCAAAAAGCCACAAACTGACATGAAGTATGCTACCAATATGAACAAAAGTTTTGGTCACGCCTTTATTTAGAGATTCATGGGCTCTGAGGCAAGCACATATACTCACTTGCACCGTGTTCAGATCACCAAATCAACAACAAAGAAAAAAGAAACATTTATGTATTATGTAACTACAAAATGGTCTATTTGCATGGGGAGTTTTTCACAGCGCTCCTGAGCAACATCAATACGTGTTGGAACTCCGCGTTGCTAGGATGCTGGCTTGAAACTATTTTGGCATTCCATCGATGACCTCATCAAGCCATCTCCTGGTCGAAATAGTCCCACTGTTCAGTGGCGATACTGGCGATCCTCTGTAATTCTCACAGGGTATGTGGTGGTTGTAGGCATCCAAAAACAACTTGTTTTAGTCGATCCATTGGGTTCATATCTGGGTAACAGGCATGGCACTATATTCTTTTGATCCTAGCATGCCGAAGGAACGTATTCACGAGAACAGCAAGATGAGCACGCAAATTGTCACCCATCAAGATGAAATTGACGCCAAAATGTTAGCGATACGGTCCCGTTATTGGCTGCAGAATCCCGTTCTTGTACCATAGAGCAAGGAGACTGCTCTCAACAACAACAATAGATGTATGTTGGCCTCAATGGCCGCCAGAGCACCACTCCATCACCACCTTGTTACACATGTGGGATAGAGCGTTGGAGGTATCAGAGATTACCGGGTTGCCTCTAGACCTGTTGTCTGCGATTATCAGGGTACAAGCTGAACCCAACTTCGTCTATGAACAATACCTGACGCCAATCCTGGGGCGTCCATTCTGCATGATTTCTTGCCTATCTGTAATGGATTCCTAGATGTTTTTGTGTACGACGTGGTGCTCGTCATGGTCGTCAGGAATCGATATTCACATCATTCAGTTGTCTATCAACAGTCTGATGTGGCACATGACTTCCTGTAGCCTCTTCCAACGGCGATTTCAGTTCTGGACCACTCAGCTCACAGCCCCTATTACTTAAAAGTATGAGGTATCGATCGTCCTGTGGACATGTAGAACGTGGACGACCTGCTTGGTCTAAGTCTTCAACACTACCTGTCAATTGAAACCGATTCTATGCCCGCACCACATCATTTTGACTCTGGTACACATGTCGAACAGCTTCCCTGGTTGCCAAGTCTTCTTCACATAATGTGATGATGTGGAACCAATTGTCCTTGGTGCAGGGATGGATGTTCACTCTACTGTTCTACAGACGTCTCTAATGCGTCCGTGCTGGTGCTTTACTTTCAATTGAAGTGCTGAAATCCATTCGAGTTGCGGCGTTCTTACTTGTAGGTAGCGTTCACGGTAACTGTTTGTATGTTTACAAGCAACATCAGGGGTGAGCCTCCGATCGGTAAAGGTACGGTCGCAATAGCAATACACCTGCATGACATACTGAGGTCATGCAACGCTTTTGTTGATGTGTGCACATGCTGGAGATACAAACGATTAGCATTTCTGTGTAACAACACGAAGGAGGTTGGAATAACGCCATCTGCATTACGTATATAGTGCCAACTGGAGAACATTTTCCGCATAAAGGAATAATCAGTTGCCTGCCTCCTTAATTTTTCCTTGTGAACCTTCACCAGTGTCAGTTTTCACTACTACTCTGTCGAGTCACACTAATATGGCCACTTATCAAAAACCAGGAAAACCACCTGTTACAGCATGGACCGCTGCCAGACTTGCAGGAAGAGAGTCACTGAGGTTGTGGAAGGTACCGCCAGGGATGTGGAGCTATGCAGACTCCGGTGCCATGGGCAGATGCGCTAGATTTTTCGTGTGAGAGTCCATAGCGCGAACAGCTTGATCGAGGTTGTCCAGCAGATACTCGATTGGGTTTAAACCCAGGGAGTTTGATGGCCAGTGGAGTACTGTAAACTCATCCTTGTGCTCGAACCACGCATATACACTGCGAACTGTGTGACAAGTTGCACTGTCCTACTGGTAGATGTCATGATGTTGAGGAAAAACAAACTGCATGTAGGGGTGGATATGGACCCCAAAGACAGATGCACACTTGTGTTGATCCATTGTACTTTCAAATGGTTCAAATGGCTCTGAGCACTATGGGACTCAACATCTTAGGTCATAAGTCCCCTAGAACTTAGAACTACTTAAACCTAACTAACCTAAGGACATCACACACACCCATGCCCGAGGCAGGATTCGAACCTGCGACCGTAGCGGTAACGTGGTTCGAGACTGAAGCGCCTAGAACCGCTCGGCCACACCGGCCGGCCATTGTACTTTCCAGAGTGACGAGAATACCAAGTGAATGCCAAGAAAACATTACCCAGACCGTAACTGTTGCAAGATGTTTGCTTATTTCACGCTGTACACGCCAACGGCCATTTGTACAAAGGAGCATAAAACGTGATTCATCTGAAAACGCCACTCACCGGAAGTCCAGTTACGGTATTGGCGTGCAAATTGCAGCCTTCGTCGTCGATGAACAGCAGTTAGCATGGGTGCATAAACCAGGTATCTGCTGTGGAGGCCTATACGTAGCAACATTTACTGAACGGTCGTTGAGAAGATACTGCTTATAGCCCCTTAGCTCATGTGGATGGTCAGTTGCTCAATGTTGCACGGGTGTTCGCTTGTACACATCTCTGCAGCTATCGTTTACCCATGTTATCTACAGCCTGCGGTGTACCACAGCTGCCTTGGCGCCGGTTTTGGTTAGCACCATTTTGCCATGCATGGTATACTTTAACCACAGAGCTACGTGAATAGTTTACTAACTTAGTCATTTCGGAAATGCTTCCACCCTTGTCCAAAAAACAGTAATCTTTCCATTTTGGAAGTCAAATAAATCGCTCGGTTTCCGATTTCTAACAACGTTTGCGCTGTTTCCTCTGTCGTCTCCCCCCCCCCCCCCCCACTCTTTATATACCCTTCACTGCTAGTGCTGCCACCTGCCGCCGGTGAGTAGTTATTACACGTTGACACTGAACATAGGCTGTGGTCACATTAATGTGACTGGACTATATAGTTGTAATACACACTATGTACAAATCTTGCCTTTCTCAGTTTGACGTCCCAAGCGGCCACTGCTAATTGTGATAAGTCCTGTATAGAAATCTTACAGTTGTGGCGCCTCTGGCGATCGTCTCAGCTCAAACCTGTCCTGTCTACATGCATCGAAAGATTATACTGCGGGTTTCTCATTCAGAAACCATATCTGAACGTTGACTGTTCGTGGAAGACAGTGTTATGCCTCATGTGAGAAGGATAAACCAGTATGTGTCACAACTCGACAGGAGTAGGATAGTGGCCTATCTAGACTGCGGTTTATCGTCCGGTGATTTTGCTGCTCGCGTTGGTCGGGGTCGCGTGCCCGTCACACGAATATGGAATCGACGGGCGCGGGAGGGCCATACTCAACATTGTGCTAGATAATAAGGGAACCGTGTGACTAGTACCTCTGGTCACAACCAAGGTGATCAGTTGGTCGTGCAGCCACGTCACGTACCTTGAGTTAGGAAATCAGGAAATGATCTTGTTTGCAGCAAGACAAGTATCCGCGTGGACACCGTGACGATGTCTCGATTAGCAGTCAGCATGAAGACGATTATTGTGGCTTCCATTGTGGTGGTAGAGAGAGGCGTGCTGACAGTGGTGCGCTCAACGACAACGCTGGACACTGCAGTGGCACTACTCGCCTCTAAAGTGAAGACTACAGACGAAGAGAATAAAAATCTAATCTTGAGGGTTGCGTACATCAAGGCTCTACTGTTACGCCAGTGCACATTGGCTTCCTTCCTTCCCGGGTAGTTCCGCAAGTAGGACAAAGTCTGACAATGGCGGCACTGCAGTCGCTTCCTTCTTATCGACTCGTCTCCTCTAACTGAAGCATCCAGCAGTGTAAGGCTAGTCGTGTCTTAGTATGACTGACTTCTGGGGATAAGATGGACTCTAACGATGCTGTGTTTTGTGAGACTCTAGAGGGTGTAGGTTGAAAATTAAATGTTGCAGTGTATACAATTACAAATGTGCTCGATTAGAGGAAGAGTAATGTCTAGAAAAAGTTGGGTGCCATAGTCTACACCACAGACGAAAAACGTACTAAGTTCGTCAAATGCAGACAAAACTGTTGTATACTTATTTATTCCACTTCCACTATGTGGAAACGTATGTGCTCTGTCAAAAGAAAACTGTGCACACAACAACGTTACTATCATATCCCTGCGACCAAACCCCCGCTGCTTATGTATTCTTTTGGTCGTGGCAACTTGTGTTTAATGGCTAATAGCGAGTTACGTAGGTTATCGTTCATCTGCACAATTTTTGTAAATTTATTTTAGTAATTAATCGCCATTTACAGAATACACTTCATCTCAGTGTCCTGTTTTCTTATAGTGTCGTCAGAGACTTGGTAACAAGTCGAAAGCGTGTGTATGTCAGCGTAGCTGTTAGACATTCTCTGAATAGAAATTAAATATTAAAATATATTTACAGCAGTTATCGAAAATTTTTTACAGATATCAATATCCATGCAACAGCATGCTTACCAAATGTGTTCCAAAACGCCGCGCATAAAAAGGGGATTTTCCGGTGCTCATACCTCGAGTTCTGTTGGTGATAAAACGGTAGGATCAAGTGTTTTGGATAGCCTTTGGGGTAGGGAGTATTCGTATCGTTTCACTATCCTACAGTACAGGGTCAAAGTATGAATATTACACTCTTCAAAAAATGGTTCAGATGGCTCTGACCACTATGAGACTTAACATCAGAGGTCATCAGTCCCATAGACTTAGAACTACTTAAACCTAACTAACCTAAGGACGTCACACACATCCATGCTTGAGGCAGGATTCGAACCTGCGACCGTAGCAGCAGCGCGGTTCCGGACTGAAGCGCCTAGAACCGTTCGGCCACAACGGCCGGCATTACACACTTCATCCTGCTTAGTAAATGGGCAAAATAAGTTGGTTCTTTTTGCATTTGGTGTGGTCTGCGGTGAGTTTGATGGAACTTGTGGAGCCATGGGTGGTTCCTCGGTAAAACGCACAAAAAATTTTTTGTACCGTAATTTCGCCATCACCAGCGGACAAAAATACAGCCGAGGACTGCAGGACGGCTATGCACAAAAATGGGGATATGTTTAGAAATATTTCTAAGATCCACGTCTCGAACAAACTTGGAAATTTTCTTGGTGTCTTTATCACGTAAAGTCCGGTATGAGGCCAAATCAAAATAATAAATGACCGCAGGAAATTGCTCGAATTTTATGGATATGTTCCCTAGGCATTTATATAGAAGAGCCATCTCCTCGTTTTCAAAAATCTTTGTCCATTATCGAGAAACACTCCAAAAACTTGTTTTTTGGATACCAAAACCTAGCCGCGGATTCCGAGACGGCTATGCACCGCAAATTGCTGTAATTTTTACGATGTATTCCTAAGATCCCGATTTCGAAGAACCTTGAAAATTTTCTTCATATTTTTATCCGTTTCCGAGATACAGGGTGTCAAAGGTATCCTACTTGTACACGTAAAAGACGCACGTAAAATCCGGCGTGAGGCGAAAACGTGGTTTAAAAAGTGACGTAGCACGAAGAAAAATGGCTCTGAGCACTATGGGACTTAACTTCTAAGGTCATCAGTCCCCTAGAACTTAGAACTACTTAAACCTAACTAACCTAAGGACATCACACACATCCATGCCCGAGGCAGGATTCGAACCTACGACCGTAGCGGTCGCGCAGTTCCAGACTGTAGCGTCTAGAACCGCTCGGTCACCCCGGCCGGCGTAGCATGAAGAAATATGCTGTAAAGTTTCTCCTTTTGAGAAGCCCATTTTGTAATACTGAAGCGTATGCAAAATTTCTTGCACGTAAAATACGTTCTGGGGTGTAAAATTAATTTTACGTTATTTCATTTTCACGTAAGTGAACAATCTAAGTTTTACTAACCAATAAATTTCTTTTTATATGAGCTACATACCCTGCTGCAGCAGGGAAAAGGAGGGAACTAGTGGAAAATCCTGCCTCGGGTGTGGATGTGTGTGTTGTCCTTAGGTTAGTTAGGTTTAAGTAGTTCTAAATCTAGGGGACTGATGACCTCAGATGTTTTGTCCCAGAGTGCTCAGGGACATTTAAACCATTTGAACAGAAAAATATCTGATAATAAATAAATGATAACTGTGAGTTCGCCGGAAGAATATGGAAGATTTTTCCGTGTCTGTCCAGAAAACGCCCAACGGCTTTCGCGAAAAGAAGAGTGCTACAAGTCGCTTGCTTACATTAACTGTTACACAGAGAGCAGCTGCAAAATTTATTTCTCGTGCGCATTTCTGATCACATTTTTTTTTCACTGTAGTACAATGACTATAGAGAGCACGCCAGGACACATCGGAGTCACTGAACTTGCCTGCATTAGCTACCACGTCTAGCATGTCCACTGCGTCAAGTTAAAAGAATGCGGCCTTTCAATTGACCGCAGAACTTTCGCTGATTGTGTAAGAAGTCCTCACCACAATGCGGCTTCATCATTACTGTTGTATGTCAGTAATTTGTAAACGAACTGCTTTATCCGTTGTTGCCGCCGTCTCTGCCAAACTTCTCCGCAGCAAGTAATGACAGTGGAAGAAATTAAGTAACGTTAGAGAACGTTGGTAGCATTTGCTTATTAGGCGGTCTGAAGAGTGTCGGAAAAAAAAGAAAAAAAGAAAGTGCGTTAAGAGGCATGTATGAAGGGAATTACCGCGGCCAAATGAGCATGGCTACTGACCTTGGCACTGACTGAAGGCGAGGGACGCTGCAGCACTGGCGGCCAACAGGTTCCCACCTAGTCGAGCGTCCGCCAAGGTTTCGGGCCAGCCATCATGTTCACGGCTATTTCAGAATCTGCATCATCCTAACATTCAAAAGGTTCTGTTCAGCATTCGAGGAGATACTCGCCAGTGACTTGAAGTTTGTGTGTGTGTGTGTGTGTGTGTGTGTGTGTGTGTGTGTGTGTGTGTGTGTGAATTTGTGTTTTGTATTCTACATGTACACATATACTCCGTAAACCACCGCATAGTGCACAGTGGTGGGCACCTCTTATCAATATTAACCACTCTCTCTTTTGTTCTGTTACAGTAGGGAAAAAGAACGGTGTGACTGTATGCGTCGCCATGTCTCATTTGAAGGGCTTATTTCAATAGTGGTACAAGTCCATTTTTGTTCATTCTGAGAAACAGAGTCCTAAAGTTAAATGAGCGCTGAACAACCTGCAGTTGACATACCATAAATATTCAAGTATATTAACTTTAGGACTCTGTTTCTCAGAATGAACAAAAATGGACTTGTACCACTATTGAAATAAGCCCTTCATTTCTTGTTCTCGTGATTCCCAGGAGCCGGCCGCTGTGGCCGAGAGGTTCTACGCGTTTTAGTCTGGAACTGCGCTGCTGCTACGGTCGCAGGTTCGAATCCTGCCTCGGGCATTGATGTGTATGATGTCCTTAGATTAGTTAGGTTTAAGTAGTTCTAAGTCTAGGGGACTGATGACCTCAGATGTTAAGTCCCATAGTGCTTAGAGCCATTTAACCATTTTTTGATTCCCAGGAGTAGTATACGATAGAGAAAGAAAAATTGTTGCACTCTCTGTAACGTTGTTATCGATATTACCTGTACTTATCTAACTACATTGTCTGCTTTAACTTAATGTGGCCTCTGTACTACCAAACTCTTTGATGTAACATCTATATAAACGTTTCATTCATTACTTATGCCATTCTAATTAACCTGTGTATGTAAATTTAAGAGTACTGTTCTGTACGGGAATGGAAATTTTAAAACTTTACCTGTAGTACTAATTCATGCGTAGGAAACTTAGGATTGTAATCATGTAAAATTTTCTGGGAAGTCCCTATGTAACGAAACCTACATGGCGGGAATAGAAATGGTGGATTTGACGGTCGAACTGCAGGGCTCCTTTGTGGCAAGGGTTAGTAGGTGGCTAGCATGTAAAGTGTTCGCATCTTGTGTGCTGGTTGAGACAAGAAGAGCAGCAAAATTATACAGGGTGAACATTAATAAAACCGACAATCTACCGGGACAGATCTCTCACTGGAAATGGAAGAGAAAAGGTCCAATGAACATATGTTCGGAAATGCATTGTTGCTACGGTACATGGCACTGACGAATGAAAATTCCTCCCACCTCGTGCCGTGTGTTCCTTGTGTGTTACTGGCCGCGGTGGCCGAACGGTTGTAGGTTCGAATCCTGCCTCGGGCATGGATGTGTGTGATGTCCTTAGGTTAGTTAGGTTTAAGTAGTTCTAAGTTCTAGGGGACTGATGACCTCAGATGTTAAGTCCCATAGTGCTCAGAGCCAGTTGAACCATTTGAATCTTGTGTGTTGCAGGCTGTGCAATTGACGCAGCGTACGATAAGCAGAAGAAGGGTACGGTATTTATGTCGGGAACAAGCCGAGATTGTGTTTATGTACGGCCAAGCAGATGGAAACGGTCGAGAGGCATCACGGCTATACCAAAACAAGTACCCTCGTAGACACCAATCACATTACACAACATTTAAAGCCCTTTTTGTGCGTTTGTGTGATCATGGGTCCTTTCAGGTAGACAAGCATGCAGGGAGGTGGCCGACTCTGCGTGTACCAGATTTGGAGGACCAGGTTTTACAGGATATTGAGACGAAAATTAGTACAAGCTCCAGGCAAGTGACCCGCCAACATGGTGTAAGACGAAGTACGATTATGTGCGGCAATCCATGATGCGACTTGTGAACGCGTACATTGCATCTCACAGAGGCCACTTTGAATATCTTTTGTGGTGTGGATGATGCTGCTCTGTACTATTGTCCGGGACGGTCTGTTGTCGTTGCACACACACCGCCCATTTCCGGACACTTGTTCATAGGACATTTTTCTTCCATTTGCAATCAGAAAACCGTCACTGCAGTTTTATTAATGTTCACCCCTTATAATATAACCTCGGATGTGGAAGCAATTTTGCCTACTATTCATGGCATACAGGGCAACGGCCTTGCTGCAGTGGATACACCGGTTCCCGTGAGATCACCGAAGTTAAGCGCTGTCGGGCGTGGTCGACACTTGGGTGGGTCACCATCCAGGCCGCCATGCGCTGTTGCTATTTTTCGGGTTGCACTCAGCCTCGTGATGCCAATTGAGGAGCTACTCGACCGAATAGTAGCGGCTTCGATCAAGAATACCATCATACGACCCGGGAGAGCGGTGTGCTGATTCCACGCCCCTCCTGTCCGCATCCTCCACCGAGGACACCGCGGTCGGATGGTCCCGGTAGGCCATTCGTGGCCTGAAGACGGAGTGCTTATTCATGGCATACATTAGTTAGCTCTGTACTAAGAAGAGCATTTTCAGAGATTTTTACACAGCAAGAGCCATATATACTTCTCCGCCTTTTTGAGTAGCCACACGAAATCGCCACATCCACCACCGTTGTCTCAAATAATCAGCTGAGTACTGTATAGTTGCATGGCCCATTCATTTGGTCTCTTATACAAATATTGCTATTAGTTTTAAACTTTGTGTCGAAGATCCATATTTAATGCCTAGTCAATTACCTGGGCAGGGTCGTTCTCCAAGTACTAAAATGTTTCCTATTATCCTATTTTACAGAACTGAAAAGTAATTGCTTTCCTTAACTACATTCAATAAACTACGTACAGTAGTAAATTTCATAAACATTCAGTGAGCCTTATTTCTGAAGTACTCCACGCGTTTTTCGTAAAAGAATAGTTAAAGGTCCATCGAAGCCCAAGTTCAAGGAAATGATCTAAAGCGTTTTGCTTAAACGTCAGTCTTCTTGAAATGTCACTGTTGTATTTAAATTATTGGCATAAAGTTGTGATCAACCAAAGTATTACTGACTTCAAGGATCAGCTTAAGGAATAGTTACTGTAAAGATTTGTAATAATATTTATATTTCATGTGATTCTAGTTAACAGCGTTTTTTTAAATTGTGTCTTGGATAAACTAGTCAGCCTTGATCTGAGTTTACTGATAGATTAGTTTCTGGGCCCTGTTCCTACTTGGTGATACAGTTTCGCATTTTATACTATAATAACAATATTAATGAAGCGCAACTTTCGTTTTATAATATTTATATAATAAGAACTGATTACAGCTATTCAGTCTACTCCAGATTAAGGAACCATCTGTTTAATTTGTGCTCCTCCTAGCATAAAGAAGTAATGATCATTAATTTTCTGCTTTACTATGCGGGTCGTAAGTGTTACTTTCAGCCAGTTGTTGCCAAAATGTTTTAAGACTTCGTCTGTGTTATTCATGCCAAACCACTGACACACTGCCACCTATAAGCAAAAACAGAACCTCCGTATCAAGTAAAGTAAACATCTAAAGGTTAACGTTTTTATGAACAGTGCTAATACTTGGTACAAATTTGCCTACTGGTGGTGACCATTTCATTTTACGCAATTACTGTTTAATTCATTACTAACAGAACCTTGGTTCGATTCCCGTTTGTTTTGCTGCTGCTTCCATTATATAGATACCTTTTGAGGAACGAAAAATGGGTCGATACCTTAACCATTAGTACACGGTCAAATCTAATTCCTTTCACAGGAGTAACATTATCGGTGTACTGCTGATTTAGTGATAGGGGTAGTGTTATGTCTACCATGAATATTAAATTTAGCGGGGAATATAATATTGTGCTGCAACAAAATTTGACAAAATCTAAAATACAGATATCCCTTTAACACTAAAAATATCGTGGCCTTCTCACATTTGAGTTAAACGTTGTCGCTATATAGAGAGAGTTTTAACAGTCCTATTACGATAATTTTTTGTACATCCGACGTTAATTTCTTGCTATTTTGTACTTCCGTCCAGTATAACGTACTGAGTTCTGTCAGTCAAAATTTTTTGAGCCAGTTACATATACTGTATGTAAGCGGTAGAATCCCTTCATGAGTGTTTCGTACTTATCAGTGGACAATATGGTAGTGAATCGAACACCTATCGGATGTCTAGGGAAGGGGATCTGCCCATTCACCTGCGTCTAGCATTTTCAGCATAACAAGCCTGAAAAATCGAGCTGTTTCACACAAACTTTTGTTGAATCAATGTTGGCTATTCTAGGCGTGTTTCCTTCTCTCCAGGAATATCACTATGTTCGAGTCTGACATATTATCTGCGATTCTACAACACACAGAATTAAAGGATATTGATATTTAATTTCTTCCATCCACTGTTTTATCCTTCGTATAAAGAGGAGCAAATAACGTCCTTTTCAGTCAGCCAGTGAAGTGAATATTCATCACAGGATGCTCCTCAACTTCTGTGCATTCTTTTACATAAGGATTTTTGACAACATCATAATCTTTTACTGTGGGAAAAGTCTATGTCAGATCATGTTACCCTAAGGAAAACATTGCCAGTAAAAGACATCTACAGTAAATAACAAGCGCAGATGCACTGGCGCCTACAGGAGCTTTTTTTTTTTTAAAAAAAAACTTTTGTTGATTTACGTAAGTCCATGAAACAGTGCTACAGTTTCAGTTTTCGAGTCTTAGTACAGCATTTTTTTTAATTTTTTTATTTTATATATATTTAGTTTTCTTTCATGTTACACACGTGATATACTGCATGGTTCAATAATTTCGTAGGTCTTACTGAGCAGAATTACCTTTACACTGAAATTAGTAGCATTGGTCAAGAAACGAGATACAACTGGGCTTTTACGGTGCAGAATTACATTCATGTCTTCTTCTGGAGAACAACGAAGTAAAAATGAAATGATGGTATGCCATCATGGGTGGGAGACCCTTCCTGTGGTCTGGTACACTTCTTTTCATTTGACACCACTTCGACAACTAGCACGTCGATGGAGATGAGATTAAATGGTTAGAATGACACAAACATTTAGACCCCGGTCAGACCGGGAATCGAACCCGGTATTCCGCGATCTAAGGGCAGTGTCGTTAAGCACTAGCGTACGAGCTGCAGACAACAATGAAGTAATAACTGCGCTATCCTAGTTATCATTTCAAAACTAATCAAATATTACACTTATTGAACACTTGTTTACTTAGATACCACTAACATCACGCAGCACATCTACCATGGACACCCCAAAGTCACTCTTCTCAGAAAACTTTATTAATAAGATCGCAGCTTATGTACTCTTCACACATTAATCCTAAATATTGTTTCAAAAATTACAGTACTTGTAGCGAATAATTTTTAAACGATATTTTACAAATTCGGACTGCATCTCAACTTCGTTTTATCATTGGTGGGAGAAAGACGAATAACTGATTAAACCATAACATTCGCTTGTATTTCCTCGTATTCCTACACCTAGGTAGCAAGTCATGCTGTTATTGCAAGTAGGTATGCGTGTTGAGGGGGTTCCTGCACACTAAACCTAGTCGAACAGGATTTCCACTTACCTCACTCTTGACCGTTACACATTAAGCTGTGGGATCTCCCGCGACCTTTGACTCCAACTCGCGATGCAAAGGCCACGAGTTACCTTCAGCTGCTCCCACAGGCTTATTATGTAAAGAGAAATCGTGCTCATCTTCACTTCTTGACCCTGTCAAACAACTGATGTAATGCAAGATATTCGCGAGCACCTTTCACGTTCTGCAAGTACGTCCGATATATAAATTCTATACTGACATTTTTTTTGCGCATTGCTGCTCTTTTGTTTAATATAAATATTCTTTACGTCGAGACTTTGTAACGTTTACTGTCATTTTTAAATTATCGCTTCTAGTTTTACAGTCACTATGATTGTTAATTCGAAACATCTCCTGCTTCCTCCCCTTCCCCCACCCCTTCCCTTTATACCATCATTAGATCGTGTAGATCGATTTCTTATCAAGCAAAAACCTGAATTTCGTAAACTCAATAGTGTTGATATGATCCGCGTTACTTTAACTTACCTTTCTTCAGCCGGAAATATTGTCGACTTATACCAAAATTAAAATGATATTTTGTGTTTTCCTGGTCAGATTACATATTGTTAAGTAGTGAGTTGAGTTGTACGTGGAATATTCAGTAACATCGGGCTTGCAGCACACTAACATGACGAAATAGTACACGTCCACAGTCTAAATATACCATACAACGTAAGTAGTGGGCAGAACTTTTTGATTATGTACTAAAGTAGTGTTGTTTCATAGTATACTTAACGCTGTAAGATAATTTCAAAGAAATTAAGAACTAGGGAGAATACTTTTACCCCAATTCCGTCAACAACAGCTCACTGATGTAGATAATTGAAGAGTTGTACCGACAGCTATGAGTAAAAGTACACAAAACCGATTGACAGGTCAACTACATACTAAATCCGGTTAATGAGAAATGTCATGCGAACAGGTAGTGCACAACTAAGCCACAAACTCTCGCCGGGCGAAGCAGTGCAGAGAGGTTTGGAATTTAACCTAGTACATAATCAAGTGATAAAGACACGTATACAACTGGTTCTTCTTCCCTAGCGAGCCAAATTCCTGTGGTTTAATCGTTTTACATCACTGGAACTTGAAACTGGCTACTTCTGAGAAGAGTTTTACCGCATTAATGGAAATAAGCATACTCTATGATGTTTCGTTAAAAGGCTGCGCTAGAGAGAATGTCTGGCGCATGGTGTCTACCATTCTGTGTCATACACGCAGTGAAATTTGTGAATGGGGAACGTGCTCAAGAAGAGGGAATGAGATTTCAGTTGCTCTACGTGTCAATGTTAGGACAGATCATTAAATAAGTATTTTGACACCTTACGTACTGTCTACTATTGCATAATTTTAGAGAAACGAGGAACGTGCGCAAGCAACATGATATAGCACTCCATCGTATTGTACGAGCGTTGCCCAGATATTGAAGATACTAACCATAGAAAGTACTATTTGGTCAATACATTTCTCTTATTAACTTGATGTATATTTAGAAGATATCATTAGTTAGTATACCAACGAATGTCATACTTTTTAAATGTCTGTACAACAGACTTTTTTTTGTACCACAAAGTCGAAAGAGCAGTCCACCTACTCTGTCATCCAATTTAACACCACCTCTTGAGCGTTATGGTTGTTTACAAAGGTATTTCTACGATGATAGTCCTTCAGTTTTGGAAACGAATAATGTAACAAAACTTCTCAATCAAACGAATTCCAACATTTCCTGCATTTGATATGCATTAGTATTTATCATGTAAATTTCCCCTGGAAGCAGTTCTCTCAGTTTAGTTAGTGTATTGCCTATGCAAAACATTTAGTGCACTCCCCTTTTCCAGAAAAGTATGCCCTGATTTTCCTCGATAATAAGTTTGTGTATTATCGTTTTATGGATGTAGATTATTCTCCGGTGTATGATGAGATAACCAAGGTTTGTCTTTTATAGCATCCCAGTTCACATAACCGTCTTCGTGTTCTGTCATAGCACCAACGCCAAGCCTCTTCGGAATGGGTGCGAGCACTTTGAATTCACTTGCGGATAAACGATGATTGTAGTTTAACGTCCAGTCGGCGACAAAGTCATTAGAGACGGAGCGCAAGCTTTCCTTGGGGTAGGGAATCAGTAGTGATTATTGCAAAAGATTCAGCCCTGCGTTTGCCTTAAATTATTCCAGAAAACTATGGAAAACCTATATCTGGATGGCAGGACAAAGGTTATTACTCCGCCCCTGTCGTATGTGCATCCATTTTTATAACTTCTGTGCCCCCTGCCTGGTCTCATGTGTGGAGCACAACAAGGCATAGCAGAGGTCTTGTCATTACTGTGATACAGGCTGCGCACTCGCCGTTCGCTGTGAAAAAAGAAAATATACTCCAGTTTTTAGTAACATTCACTTCCCTCAGAGACCTCGAATATTTCACCATGTACGTGTACCATTCGAATATGACTTTTCAGTACCTAAATCACTAAAAAAAAAATTGGTTGATCGCTCCATCACGTTAAAGGCTAAGTTTCTATCCAGTTTTAGTTCAAGTACAGCATAACTGATCCCCTGCGGGCCCGGGGTTAGGATAGGCCCGAGGTATTCCTGTCTGTCGTAAGATGCGACTAAAAGGAGGCTCACACCTTTCGGCCTTTACATGATAGTTCCCTGTAGGGTTTGACCTCCATTTTTCAAAATTTTCCCGAAGGGCGAGCCAATTGGGGAAGGGCGCCTTACATGGTGCATCGTGTCCATCGTGCATTGAGATCTTTAGCCCACTTTCTCGTCGTGGTATTGCAGTCCTGCTCATCCTCCATCTCTTGAGCGAGGAAATGTGTGGCGGCCCCAGTATTTAGGAGGCAGCGGTCGAGGTGGGACAGTTAATTTTCCACATCTCTGCCACAGACAGCAAGCATGATGCTACCCCACAAGGGGTTATGGGCGCTAAAATCTCCCAAAAGTAGGAAAGGATTAGGGAGTTGATCAATCGGTGCAGCCAATACAAACAGGGGTATCGCGCCATCTGGAGGGAGATATACGTTGCAGACAGTTATTTTCCATGGACTGTGCGGCTGGTCCTGGAGGAGGTTCGAGTCCTCTCTCGGGCATGGGTGTGTGTGTTTGTCCTTAGGATAATTTAGGTTAAGTAGCGTGTAAGCTTAGGGGCTGATGACCTTAGCAGTTAAGTGACATAAGATTTCACACACATTTGAACAGTTATTTTCTGCGTTGTCTGTATCCTGACAGCTACAGCTTCAAGAGGAGTTTGAAGGGGCACAGGTTCACTACATACAGAGTTGAGGACATAAACGCAAACTCCACCTGACACTATATTATATTCGATACAGTTCTTGTAATATCCCCTGTAGCCGTGAAGGGCAGGGGTCTGGATTGCTGGGAACCAGGTTTCCTGGAGGGCAATGCAGAAAGCAGATGTAAAGTTTAACATTTGCCGTAGCTCTGCCAAGTGGTGGGAAAAACCGCCGCAATTACACTGGAGGATGACGTGATCGTGAGACTGGGAAGGCATGAAACACTCAATGAGGCAGTCTACGCGTCAGGATCACCTGCTGCCACCGACTTATTTCCTCAACAGGTTATATCCATTGTGTCTGAGGGTCTGGCGAGATCTAGGTCCTCGGCAGATGCCAGAATCTTCACCTCATCTATAGACACAGAGCTTGTAGGCAGCAGTGATGTGGGTGCCACCGCAATTCCCTTGGTCATGGTGGTCTTCTTTCTGGATTTCTCTTGCATATCCTTGGGTTTCTCTGACTGGGAGGGTTTCAATGATCCAATCTCCAGGACTGAGGATGATCGTGATGGCCTATGACCAGCTGCTTTTGGGCACTTCAGCCACTGGCAATTGTCATCCTCCACACTATCAGAAAACTGGGAAGGGAGTGACCCAAGGGACCCCTTCCAAGTGAGAGGAGCCGAAGAAGACCTATGCTTTTCCAACTGAGAAGTTAGGACTGGTGTCCCCGACTGTTGGTGGGGACAGTGCTCCCAAGGTAGGTGGTGCAGGAGTAACAGGGAGGGAAGTGCCCCCCACCATCAAGGAGACAGGTGTAGTTTTCTGGCTCTGAGAGCTGACGAACTTGTGGAACTGATGGAGCTACAACTGTTCTTTTAGTGGCGGCACAAGAGGAGGTCATAGCCACAGGATGTAGGCACTCAAATTTCCTCTAGGCCTCAGTGTAGGATAGTCGGTCCAGGGTCTTGTCTTCCATGATTTTCGTTTCTCGCTATAAAATCCTGCGGTCAGGAGAGCAATAGAAATTATGCTCTCCGCAGTTGACACAGGTGGGAGGCGGGGCACATGGAGTATTGGGATGGGATGGACGTCCACTATCTCGACATGTGATGCTGGAAGTACAGCGGGAAGCACTTAAAGCATCGCATTGGAGGATGGATATATGGCTTGACATCACAGCAGTAGACCATCACCTTGTCCTTCTCACCCTCAGAGGCCAAGATGAAGGCACCAGTGGCAACCTGATTATCCCTCGGACCCCGATGGACGCGCCAGACGAAATGAACTCCTCGTCGATCTAAGTTGGCGTGCAGCTCTTCGTCAGACTGCAAAAGAAAGTCCCTGTGGACTATAATACCCTGGACCATATTTAAGCTCTTATTAGGCGTGATGGTAACGGAAACATACCCCAGTTTGTCACAGGGCAGTAATGGCCATGGCTGGGCAGAGGATGCCGTTTTTATCAAGACTGAACCTGACCGCATTTTGGACAAGCCCTCCACCTCCCCAAACTTGTCCTCTAAATGCTCTACAAAAAACTGAGGCTTCATTGAGACAGAGGAGTTCCCATCAGCTCTCGTACATACGAGCGATCCCTGTGTAGTCAGAGGGCTACAACCAACAGAGTACATGGCGGCCCCACCACAACAGACTGGCTACCGTGCTGGATATGAGGTGTAAAGAATTCCATGGTCATCGTCAGCGCAGAAAACGACACTGCATAGTGGGTCGAGGAAAACGCACCCAGATGGGCTTTAAACAAGGCAGACTGGTTAGCCTTCACCCCAGCTGTCACCGTTGAATCTCCCCCACGTGGTACCATCGAGTTTGTGATTGAGAAGGTCTCTACAACGATACTTTCTGCGGCGGAGAACGCGATCCATCGTTCTCTAGGGTGCCTCTGGCGAAAGACAGTCCCTTGGTGGTCGCCGGAAGTCGCTGAAGCAATTAAAGAGCGTCGGCGAGCTCTACACCGTCATAAACGGCATCCTTCCCTAGAGCACCTAATAGCCTTTAAGCGGCTCCGTACCCGCGTTCGCCTGCTTATAAAACGACGGAAACAGGAGTGTTGGGAGAGGTATGTGTCGACCATTTGGTGCCATACGTCACCTTCCCCAGTCTGAACGAAGATCAGACGTCTTTTTCGGTACCAGCCCCAGCAGGTGTCTCTGGCGTCAACATCAACGGCGTGCTCTCTACCGACGCAAACGCGATTGCCGAGCACTTTGCTGAGCATTATTCTCGAGCCTCCGCGTCGGAGCCTTTCGCACCCTCAAACGGTGGATGGAAAGGAAAGTCCTCTCGTTCACTACACGCCACAGTGAACCCTATAAAGCCTCATTTACAGAGTGGGAGCTCCTCAGCGCCATTGCACATTGCTCCGACACAGCTCCTGGGCCGGATCAGATCCACAGTCGGATGATTAAAGATCTCTCGTCTGACTACAAGCTATATGTCATCATGTTCAACCGGATCTGGTGCGATGGCGTCTTCCCATTGCAATGGCGGGAGAGCACCATCATTCCGGTATTAAAAGCGGGTAAAAATCCGCTTGATGTGTATAACTATCGGCCCATCAGCCTCACCAACGTTCTCTGTAAGCTGCTGGAACGTATGGTGTGTCAGCGGTTGGATTGGGTCCTTGTGTTACCTAGCCAACTGGCTCCATGTCAGGGCGGCTTCCGCGAGGGTCGCTCTACCACTCATAATCTTGTGTCCCTGCCATCAGAACAGCCTTTTCCAGACGCCAACTCCTGGTTGCCATCTGTTTTGACTTATGTAAAACATACGACACGACCTGGCGACATCATATCCTTGCCACATTGTATGAGTGTGGTCTCCGGGGCCTGCTCCCGATTTTTATCCAGAACTTCCTGTTGCTCCATACATTCCGTGTCCAAGTTGGTGCCTCCCATAGTTCCTCCCGTTAGCCAGAGAATGGCGTTCCGCAGGGCTCCGTATTGAGTGTATCTCTATTTTTAGTGGCCATCAACGGCGTAGCAGCAGCTGTAGGGCTGCCGGTCTCCCCTTTTCTGTATGCGGATGACTTCTGCATTTCGAATTGCTCCTATAGTACTGGAGTTGCTGAAAGGCGCCTACAGGGAGCCATTCACAAGGTACAATCATGTGCTGTAGCGCACGGCTTCCAGTTTTCAACCGCTAGGCGTTTGCCTAGCGACGGGAGCATTTAGAAGGAGTCCAGTGACCAATGTCCTGGTGGAGGCCGGAGTCCCTCCATTGCGGATCCGACGTGCGCAACTGCTCGCCAGTTATGTTGCACACATTCGTAGTTCTCCTGAGCATCCGAATTACCGTCTCCTTTTCCCACCCGCGGCAGTTCATCTCCGGCATCGGCGGCCCAGGTCAGGGCTCACGATTGCGGTTCACGTGCGATCCTTCTCTCCGAACTAGAGCCCTTTACTACCTCTACTTGAGGTCCATTCACGTACACCTCCATGGTGTACACTTTGGCCGAAGATTCATCTGGACCTTTTGCATGGCCCTCAGGACTCCGTTAACGCTGGCCGCTGTGGCCGAGCGGCTCTAGGCTTTTCAGTCCGGAACCGCGTTGCTGCTACAGTCCCAGATTCGAATCCTACCTCGGGCATGGATGTGTCCTTAGTTTAGTTAGGTTTAAGTAGTTCTAAATGTAGGGGTCTGATGGCCTCAGATGTTAAGTCCCACAGTGCTTAAAGCCATTTGAACCAACTCCGTTAACCCTGCCGCTCTTCGCTATCACTTTCTCTCGATCCCTGGCGTGTTCCGTGGCTCTGAAGTTGTTTACACCGACGGCTCGATGGCTAATGGTAAAGCTGGCTTTGCCTGTGTCCACAGAGGCCATATTGAACAGCATTCCTTGCCCGCTGGCTGCAGTGGATTCACTGCAGAGCTTGTGGCCACATCTCGTGCACTTCAGTACATCCGTTCCTGTTCTGGTGAGTCGTTTCTTCTCTGTTCTGACTTCTTGAGCAGCTTACAAGCTATCTACCAGTGCTGCCTCGCCATCATTTGTTAGCGAACATCCAGGAGTCTATCTCTGCCCTGGAACGGTTCAGTCGTTCAGTGGTGTTTGTGTGGACCCCAGGACACGTCAGAATCTCAGGCAACAAACTTGCTGACAGGCTGGCCAAACAGGCTACGCGGAAACCGCTCCTGGAGAAGGGCATCTCTGAAACTGACCTACGTTCTGTCTTACGCCTCAAAGTTTTTCGGATTTGGGAGATGGAGTGGCATAACATTATGCACAACAAACTGCGTGTCATTAAGGAGACAGCGAATGTGTGGAAGTCTTCCCTGTGGGCTTCTCGCAGGGAATCACTTGTCCTTTGTCGGCTCCGCATTGGCCATATGTCCCACATGGTTATCTTCTCTGTCACGAGGACCCATCTCAGTGTCGCTGTGGCTCCCAAATGACAGTCGTCCATCTATTGCTGGACTGCCCACTTTTAGCCGCTCTGCAGCGGACTTTTAACTTTCCCAGCACCCTACTTTCGGTATTGGGCGACAATGCCTCAACAGCAGCTTTAGTTTTACGTTTTATTCGTGAGGGTGGGCTTTATCATTTGATCTGTGTTTTAGCGCATATCCTTTATCCCTCTGTGTCCTCCACTCAAGGGCTTTTAGGGTGGAGGTTTTAATGTGTTGCAGAGTGGCTGGCTTCTCCTTTTCTGTTCTCATAGTCAGCCAGCCATGGTCATCTGCTTTCTTGTTTTTAATCTCTTCTTCCTGTTTTTTGTATTTCTCTATGGTTTTCTTGTCCTGTTTTGTCCATTGTAGTGTGTGTTGTCCTTCTGTCGTTCTTCTGGTTCTTCCTTTCTCCTGTTATTGTGCCGTACGTCTTCTTTCCCTTGAATAATTGTTCTACTGAGAACAAGGGATCGATGACCTCGCAGTTAGGTCCGTCCCCCCCCCCCCCCCCTTTTAAGGCAACCAGCCAACAGCATAACTGAAACCTCTGCGTCAACTAGCTGCCAGTACTTAAAGAAAAAAAGAATGAGAGGAGAAGTGGGAGGAGGAGAGAGAAGACAACAACATTCCTGTTGTATCGAAGAAATAAAGTGATAAGAGCAGTTCATCTGCACAACATTGACGAAATATAATTGGTTGTATCAGTCTAGTTAATACAATTTTCGTATATTCCTGGTAACCTGTGCTGCGTTGTAGTTCTCATATTAAATTATAGCCAGTTCTATAAAACAACACTGCTTCCTAATATTAACAAATCTGAAGACTTGTCGTGACAATAATTAGATACGTAGGGCGGAATTTAAAAAATTTTACCTAGTAGGGAAGTCGTCAGTGAACTATATACAGGCCGACCGCTGTGGTCGAGCGGTTCTAGGCGTTTCAGTCCGGAACCGCGCTGCTGCTACGGTCGCAGGTACAAATCCAGCTTCGGGCGTGGATGTATGTGATGTCGTTAGGTTAGTTAGGTTTAAGTAGTTCTAAGTCTAGGGGACTGATGACCTCAGATGTTAAGTCCCATAGTGCTTAGAACCATTTTTGAACTATATATTATAAGTTGATAATGATTGGTTTCCATGCTGAATTTTATTCTTGCCCAATATATGCTGAATACGAAAATGAGCTGCTCCTAAGCTGTTGGCGAAACAGTAAGTTTTGCATTGGCAGATGAGGCGGGAGTACCGAAAAGTTTACGCAGATGTGCATACAATTCTACCCTGTGCATATCATTCCAAGTTATACTTTATTGTTTTATTATTGGTGTCTCTTCGTGTTTTATTAACTTTTGCAGGGTGGAGAGAATGGTTTCTTATATTATTGTACACGTGGCGTATTATTTGATCCATTAATACACTCCTGGAAATTGAAATAAGAACACCGTGAATTCATTGTCCCAGGAAGGGGAAACTTTATTGACACATTCCTGGGGTCAGATACATCACATGATCACACTGACAGAACCACAGGCACATAGACACAGGCAACAGAGCATGCACAATGTCGGCACTAGTACAGTGTATATCCACCTTTCGCAGCAATGCAGGCTGCTATTCTCCCATGGAGACGATCGTAGAGATGCTGGATGTAGTCCTGTGGAACGGCTTGCCATGCCATTTCCACCTGGCGCCTCAGTTGGACCAGCGTTCGTGCTGGACGTGCAGACCGCGTGAGACGACGCTTCATCCAGTCCCAAACATGCTCAATGGGGGACAGATCCGGAGATCTTGCTGGCCAGGGTAGTTGACTTACACCTTCTAGAGCACGTTGGGTGGCACGGGATACATGAGGACGTGCATTGTCCTGTTGGAACAGCAAGTTCCCTTGCCGGTCTAGGAATGGTAGAACGATGGGTTCGATGACGGTTTGGATGTACCGTGCACTATTCAGTGTCCCCTCGACGATCACCAGTGGTGTACGGCCAGTGTAGGAGATCGCTCCCCACACCATGATGCCGGGTGTTGGCCCTGTGTGCCTCGGTCGTATGCAGTCCTGATTGTGGCGCTCACCTGCACGGCGCCAAACACGCATACGACCATCATTGGCACCAAGGCAGAAGCGACTCTCATCGCTGAAGACGACACGTCTCCATTCGTCCCTCCATTCACGCCTGTCGCGACACCACTGGAGGCGGGCCGCACGATGTTGGGGCGTGAGCGGAAGACGGCCTAACGGTGTGCGGGACCGTAGCCCAGCTTCATGGAGACGGTTGCGAATGGTCCTCGCCGATACCCCAGGAGCAACAGTGTCCCTAATTTGCTGGGAAGTGGCGGTGCGGTCCCCTACGGCACTGCGTAGGATCCTACGGTCTTGGCGTGCATCCATGCGTCGCTGCGGTCCGGTCCCAGGTCGACGGGCACGTGCACCTTCCGCCGACCACTGGCGACAACATCGATGTACTGTGGAGACCTCACGCCCCACGTGTTGAGCAATTCGGCGGTACGTCCACCCGGCCTCCCGCATGCCCACTATACGCCCTCGCTCAAAGTCCGTCAACTGCACATACGGTTCACGTCCACGCTGTCGCGGCATGCTACCAGTGTTAAAGACTGCGATGGAGCTCCGTATGCCACGGCAAACTGGCTGACACTGACGGCGGCGGTGCACAAATGCTGCGCAGCTAGCGCCATTCGACGGCCAACACCGCGGTTCCTGGTGTGTCCGCTGTGCCGTGCGTGTGATCATTGCTTGTACAGCCCTCTCGCAGTGTCCGGAGCAAGTATGGTGGGTCTGACACACCGGTGTCAATGTGTTCTTTTTTCCATTTCCAGGAGTGTAGTTTTACTCTACAGACGAAAGTATTTCAGGTATTCGTTGGCTTGATGGCAAAACGTTGGAACTATGCTGACTTCTTATAATACCCTATGAGCTATTAACAGTATAGTTTCGTCTTCATGTTCCATTCCAAAACAGTTTCTGGTGGTCCGTGGAGTGTTTGTATTTCTGCTTCTGGTTGCTGTTTGTTGGAATTTTCTAACCTGCTTCTCGTGAGGTATCAGACGCTTTCTTTAACTAAAACCGAGCGACCTTGTGATGCGTCATTTTATATCCTTCGTATCCATGCATTCTTAATCTCAAGTATTTGTATTACATTACTGACTCCAGTCACAATTCAGAGACTATTGTGTTATTAAATCTCATGAGGTGCACAACTTTGTAATTTTCTATATGAACAGCTAGTAAATAAAACTGATATTTTGCCAATATCTGATTCAACGATGCCACAATTACTGCCGGATAACTGTTACTGTTAGTTCAACGCGTTACGGCTAACAGTATGAGATTTCAGTTCAACGCTCTCTGTGGAGTTATGTGTTCATGACGGCAACAGTAGTGGTTACGCTACACCTACCGAAAGGACATCCGAAATGGTCTCTGTGTTCATGAATGACTCTCCGCTAAATACAGACGGCTGAGTTCAGGCTCTACAATTCAAACGAAAATTCTTATTGTTGCATTAATTTAATCACGAAGACTGCTGAAAGATAATATCGCAAGTTAGTTGAAGAATTTGTATTTTATGTTCCGTGAGACCATTATTTCAACAAATGTTAATGCATGACAAAGCCTCCAACAGAAATAGAGAGCAAGAAATTTTCCATTTTCTCAGCAGAGTAAGAGAGATTCGCTGCCAAAAAAGTAGAAGTTTGTACGTAACTTGTTGGGAATGGTGCCATACCGCGTAACAGGCACCTCGACGCCAGTGTCAAGGACGACGGTCCGCGATTTCTAGCGTCTGTGAGAATGCGGCCACTTCACAATGGTTGCATCTTATACTCGGGCGGGTATGCACAAAACGAGACAGGCAGAAGGGCGGGTCTCTGATGAATACTTACTTCAGGCAGCCAAGCATCATCGCATGAATAGGCTACTCCACAGAGGAGGTAGTCCTTATATCCTCGAAACATAAATCGATATTGTTCAGTCAGGTTCTTACAAATACAGAATGGGAAAAATTCTAGGTGAAAATGGGCATCAAAAGTGGGTCAAAGACGTTGTTCAAATGCTTTTATAGACTATGTGACTCAGAAACTGGAGGGGAAAAGCACTTCGGAAGAAATTTAGAGAATATTACTGTTAAATATCTTAACCATGCAATTTCTCAATTTGCGAGCCGTAGAGTTGGATACAGATGACGTTAAAACAATGAGAATGTTTTAAAAGTCTTCCCTCAAAATTACCTAGAGCATTTAGCTAAGGAGCCGATTCGTGATGGAAACGTCCTAAACTTCCTAGTAACTAACAGACACGAACTTCTTGATTTAGTTGCTATAGGTAAGGGAATCATTGATTATTACGGTACTATGGGATCAATGCAAACAGGTGTTGAAAGGATTGTTAAGAACTGTAGGAAATGTAGGAGCTGTGAGGTACGGTAAAGACCCGTCGTTGTTGCCAAACACAAGTTGAACTAAAACCAAACTGAAACTAAAGAGAACGGTGCGCGAAACCTTCAATGAATTTGAACTTAAAATATTGCCTATTGATCAGACTGAGGATCCTTTGAAATTATGGTCTTACATAACGACAGAAAAATCATCTGTACAGTCTCTCATTGTTTCTATCTATAGCATCGCAATATATATATATATATATATATATATATATATATATATATATATATATATATATATATTGCAGTGTGTGTTCTCCATATATACATGGAGGCTCCGAGGAGAACACACACGGCAACGTTCCATTAGCCATCTTCCAACAAGACAACACAAGAGGGCACGTTGCCCGTACTGTCGTGACTTATCTCGATTTGGAAGGTGTTCAGCTGTTGATTAGACCAGCATATTCTCCAGATCTCTCAACCACCGGAAACGTCTCTTTGTATGTTACCGATGAGATTGGCACCCCATCATTCCCCTGACACTATGGTTTATGAACTCTGTCATAGAATTGAAACAGCATGGAATTACGTACCCGTATTTGTCATTCAAGCTCAAGTGAACTCAATATCTAGCAGGGTTAGAGCTATGAATACATTTCAGAAAACAACGTTAAGTTACTAAATGTCATCATTTCCATATTAGGTGATGTAAGCAGCGGACGGCAGTAAAGCTGTCTGGAGGCGTGAATGTTATGTGTTGAATATAGAAATGATATTTGGAATGACATCTAATGCGAATGATGCTAGCAAACCTTGATGTAAGTGGTATGTTTACAATCAGGGTAAATATTTTATGCGAGTCATGAATGTATGTGTGTGTGAGTGATTCAATATGTATCGAAAACTGGCTGATGTGGCAGATATAAAAGAGAAAAATAAGAAAAATCACGCATGGCGTGCGTGTTTAACCCGTGTTGACAGCCATCATATTGTGAAGCTTAGCACGCACTGTGAGGCATTGCTGAGGTTAACTGCCGCAATTCTTTGCCATGGATTCAAGGAAGGCAGAAAGCTGAAACTGGAGTCAGCTGCAGCGCTGCTGACAGAAAGTACTGTATGCAACGAAGCAAAGTTGCTGAAGTTGAAGAAGTAGTTTTTCGGAAAACGTTTTACTTGTAGCATAAAAAATAAAACACTACATATTTTGGATTCGCGTGTTTTTTCGCTATGCAGTTGTTCTCGAACGACTACAGGAAAAATATTGGTTAAAAACATTTGATTATTTCAAACTGTAGATCTCGCATCACAGGCTGATGATAAGTGGCTATATTTTAGTTATTAGTCATATTTATTGCAATACTTTAAGCTAAATAACTCACTGTCGGTTGTTCGAAGAACTTGCACTGAATTAACAGTGCGAATAGCGATTGCTAATATGAGAGAAGCAGCAACTGTCAGCCTGAAATTTAATCATATTTCGAAATGCTTATCTCCACATCACTGAGAAGTGAATGCTAGGGTGAAGGACGTAGTGAAAGAAAGGGACCCATCCAGGATTCGCTCCCACAACTCTTCGGTTTCCAGCAATGAGTTTTACTGCTAAACCAGCACACCACAATCGATTTACGTCTCGCTTGCTGCGGTCTCAGGAAACTGGTGGTATCACGAGTTATGGCGGCTGTTTGATTGGTGACAATGGCATCGTTTTCGGAACTGAAATTTAATTCATTACAAGTAACGTGATAATATTTAGAAATTGTAAACAAAAACCTTCCTCGTGAATCAGTGTGTATATTAGTCAAAACGGAATCAAAATCCTTGGAGCAGTTCTCGAGATTAGCCTGCACAGAAGAGGTGATCATCTTAGAAAGTTATATACGTCCAGCAATGAACAGCTCTAAATCGGCTGTCTTCTGAGTTTTAAGGTGAGATGAATACAGAATTCCATGACGCCGCGTCATGAAACTGAACGTGATTACAACGATTATAAGTTAAGAATAACTGGAAATATAGAACTGTATAAGGTAGCGTTAAAATGAAAGTTACATAAATAACATTTCAGTATGAGCAGACGTTTTCTTTGGAAGAATCTTTAAAAATACTTCAAAAATTTCTCAGTTCACATTGTTTGAAGCAAGAAACTGAAATATTGGATGATAGATTTGAACAACCTAAACACAACTGTCAGTGACATACAAGAGTAATCTCAGATTTGGGACTTTTGTGAAATAGTGGTTCCAGGTATCAACTCAGTGTCAATGTTGCAGTGCTTTCTACGTCAATAAAGCCAGAATATAACCTAAACGTTGATTTCGACACACGAGCCGAAAAAACTTCGGAAATTTATCCACATATTGGAATTAAAGATCTCTTGCGATGTGTAATACTTCGAAATATGCGAAGTTAGAAAATATTTTATGTAACTTACAATAATCAATATTAGATAAAACATGCTGGATATGATATATGTATGGACTGTGGTACCACTGTGTAGATACTTGCGTGATAGATGAAAATAATGAGAATCAAGGCCAATAAGAAATTTCAGTCTGCAAAGAATCTGAAAAGTTCCAATTCCTGCTGTAGAACAGAGTAAACAAAAGGACGAAGAAACATGACGTCGTTCGTATTGACAAGATACATTACAACAGAGAGGTAGAGAGATTTGTACTATTCAAAATTACTTCAACCACCAATTCTAACAGTTCCACAGCAGAGTTTTCATACCGAATCGAGACCTGTGAGCTGATGAACCGCGGCGGTGAAAGGAGCAGAGAGACTCGGCTTTCTACCTTGTCAAGTTACGTGTACCTCTCTGAACAAGGAGACCGTTTCGCTTCTCGGCCAATCTCATCGTCAACCGTTTTCACAGAAATGCAAAGTGGTAGGCACTAGAAACACGTTGTGGAATAACTGAGATGTTTAGTTTCGCCACTTGACATGTTACGAACGAGGCCACGGTCACCCGAGGTTGCCAAATGAGGGCGTTAGCCGTTCGGAAAGTGATCTGTCGAAGCTGGGAGGCCACCTGCATTATTTATTTATTTTCCTGAACTCTAAAACGCTCTGACAATCTGGTGTAATGTTCAGTAACATATCGGTAGAAATAAGCTCACCTTCGTTGAAGAGACGACAAAGAAGTCCTTAAGATAAATTAGCGTCGGTAAAGTAAATGACAGAAAAATCAATTTATAAGCACGCAAATAAAAGATATGCCATAACGGGAGATTTTAACGAAGAAGTAGTAAGTAAACGAAGGGGTTTGGCTTGAAGTTACAGTGCTACAATGTACACACATCAAAAAAAGTTTTGCATCACCTCGGTTCCGAGAGTTCCGGAACCTGTACAGAAAACTGGAATAAAGTTCAACATAAACATCATTTCCGCCCTTTTTACTGCACACGAAAAACACACATTGCATGTTGTACCACCATACAGCGAGACATTCAGAGGTGGTGATCCAGATTGCTATACACATCGGTATCTCTAATACCTAGTAGCACTTCCTCTTGCATTGATGCATGCCTGTATTCGTTGTGGCATACTATCCACAAGTTCATCAAGGCACTGTTGGTCCAGATTGTTCCACTCCTCAACGGCGATTCGGTGTAAATCCCTCAGAGTGGTTGTTGGATCACGTCGTCCATAAACAGCCGTTTCCAGTCAAATCCCAGGCATATTCGATAGGGTTCATGTCTAGAGTTCATGCTGCCCTCTCTAGTCGAGCGAAGTCGTTATCCTGAAGGAAGTCATTCACAAGATGTGCATGATGGGTGCGCGAATTGTCGTCCATGAAGACGAATTCCTCGCCAATATGCAGTCGATATGGTTGCACTATCGGTCGGAGGATGGCATTCACGTATCATACAGCCGTTACGACGCTTTCCATGACCACCAGCGGCGTACGTCGGCCCCACATAATTCCACCCCAAAACAGCAGGGAACCTCCACCTTGCTGCACTCGCTGGACGGTGTGTCTAAGGTGTTCAACCTGACTGGGTTGCCTCCAAACACGTCTCTGACGATTGTCTGGTTGAGGGCATATGCGACATTCTTTGGTGAAGAGAATGTATTGCCAATCCTTAGCGGTACATTCGGCATGCTGTTGGGCCCATCTTTATCGCGCTGCATGGTGTCGTGGCTGAAAAGATTGACTTCACCATGGACGTTGGGAGTGAAGTTGCGCATCATGCAGCCTATTGCGGACAGTTTAAGTCGTAACACGGCGTCCTGTTGCTTCACGAAAAGCATTATTCAAAATGGTGGCGTTGCTGTGAGGGTTCCTCCGAGCCATAATCCGTAGGTAGCGGTCATCCACTCCAGTAGTAGCCCTTGGGCGACCTTAGCGAGGCATGTCATCGACAACATCGATTTTGGTTCACTCCGAGACGCCTAGACACTTCCCTTGTTGCGAGCCCTTCCAAGTACAAAGTAACAATGCGGACGCGATCGAACACCAGTATTGACCGTCTAGGCATGGTTGAGCTATAGACAACACGAGCCATGTACCTCTTTCCTGGTGGCATGACTGGAACTGATCGGCTGTTGGACTCCCTCCGTCTTATAAGCACTGCTCATGCATGGTTGTTTACATCTTTGGGAGGATTTAGTGACATCTCTGAACAGTGAAAGGGACTGTGTGTGATACGACATCCACAGCCAACGTCTATCTTCAGGAGTTCTGGGAACTAGGGTGATGCAAAACTTTTTTTGATGTGTGTGTTATAGAGGAGACACATGGTGCTATAATTGTATCGTGTAAGGTAGTGAACTGCTACCCACTTACATTAAACTCGTAGGTTTTTTTACGCTTGTTTAGGACATTACTCTTTTATCTCACCTTACATCCTAGTAATCTATGAACGAAAATGTAAAGCGTAGCTCACATGTTAACACGAGACATCTAATGGAAGATAAGATACGGATCTAGGTTGTAGGTGATGTTATTTAGTGTATTACGTAAGATTAGGATTCTAGGAAAGAAATGAAAAAGCAATATGAAGTGATGCCACATAGGTTTCAATAGTATTTTATTTACTTGTTATTTCTTCAGTATTCTCAGTGGCTGCGTAAACACGTAGATGTGGTCAATAGTCACAAGACGCAAATAGTTTTTAAAGCACCGGTAATAAACATACGAGGTGTGTGAGAAAAGTAATGAGACTGTTTTTTTAGTTACCAGTTTTAATTTTTTGAAACAACAATATTGTCCCCTTCGACGTAGTTCACTTCAGTGGCTATACCCTGGCGGAGTCGTTGTTTTCAGTCTTGCAGCAGCGCTGAAGGGCTTCAACTGACAGGGCCGTTGACATGTCATTTACATTACAAAATGACGCCCTTTTGCGACATTTTTCAATTTCAGGAAAAGAAAAAATCACAAGCACTTAGATCAGGTGAATAAGTGGGCTGCGGAGAGACAGAAATGCCATTTTAGGTAAAAAATGACGTGTTGGAAGTGGTCGTGTCACATGGGACGTTGTCATGATGCAGCATCCACTTGTGTGCAATGTCTGGTCCCATTCGATTCAACCTCTTCAGTAGCCTTTCAAGGGCGTCTTTGTAAAACAATTGGTTGACAGTTTGTCCTGGAGGAACAGTCTCACAAGAGCACGCACACATTCGACGTTTTCGCAGTTTTTCGAAGCTGAAGGTTTCCCTGAGCAAGGTTCACATTCGTCGCGTTCTTGGCCTTCCAAAAATGATTTGTCACCGAAAAACTTGTATTCTTGGTAAAGAATGTTCCCCATAGGTATTTTTCAACTTTTGAGAGGTCACAATCACGGATTCACCAAGCTTAACACAAAACGTGATGGCATAACGTTGCGCCACATTCCGCTGTTCAATTTTCGTAACACACAACAAAAATGTAACTTCACTGACGGCGCTCTAAAAAATCACATGATGGCTGTACTGAGCTGACACTCGCACTGAGCATTCGGTAGGGATGACCACACCAGTCTAAGTAGAAGAACACAGTATTGCCAGGTCGCCCGCAGTGTTGTCCGGCTCATTACTTTTCTCACACAACTCGTACAATATCCGCCTCCGTAGGCGAGTCGTCAACGCGGCTGACTGCGATATGTGGAACACAGATTCGATTTCCAGCACCGCCTGGGATTTTTCCTTTGTGAGAGGAATGGTATGGTGCACTGAACTCTAGAGGCCAACTAAGGAGCCGCTCATCCGATTAGTAGCAGTTCCAAAGCCAAGAAACCCGCCAAATAGCGAGAGAATGCGTTCTGACAAATGCCCCTCCACACCGTATCCGAACATGCCATTAACAGAGAATGACACGGCGGTAGGATGGGCACGTATGGTCCGTCTAAATCCAGAAGGCGGAACTTTACATTTACCAAAATACAATGATCTTAAGAATATTTTAATTTAGTCCTTAATTGCCTGCTAATAACTCGATGGTTTGTGGTATCGCAACTTGGATAACAGTAATCGTTTCAGCTTTTATTTCCAAAAGCATCATCAGTAATTGTTTATATGAATCTTCTACATTTTCATTCAGGGTTTATTTTACTTAATGTTTTTATGGTATTTCATAAAAATATTTTGTTTCCAATTGTACGCTAGGGAATTTTATTCTGTACTGAATAAACAGTGTCCCACAGTGTAAATAATCTGACGGCGTACCCTGGATAGATAGTGACCAAATTTAAGGTGTACATTGAGAAAAATTGTCACTGATGGTGATTTCCGAAATTAAACACGAAATGTGTCTGCGGTAAGTATATACTACTTATTCCTGTTACCCAAGTACCAATAAGCAAACGACTCTACCAAATAACTGCCCATGTGAACCAAATATATTTGATAATAGAAGATTTGATATAGTCATCAATTCGCTACGATGTTTTGCGATGGATGAACACAGGCAATTGCTGTCAGCGGGGTAATTATTTTACATGTAGACTGATGATTTGATGTGTAGTGACAAGCAGTGTGAATGACTGTGAATAAAATTTTTTTTTTTGGCTCAATATGTACACTGAAGCGTCAAAGAAACTGTTATATAGGCATGCGTATTAAAATACAGATATATGTAAACAGACAGAATACGCCACTGCGGTCGCCAACGTCTCTATAAGACAAAAAGTGTCTGCCGCAGTTTCTAGATCGTTTACTGTTGCTACAATGGGAGGCTGTCGAGATTGAAGTGAGTTTGAACGTCGAGTTATAGTCAGCGCACGAGCAATGGGACACACATTTTCGAGGTAGCGGTGAAGTGGGGATTTTACCGTACGACCATTTGACGAGTTTACCATGAATATCAGGAACCCGGTAAAACATCAAATCTCCGCCATTGCTGCTGCCGGAAAAAGGTCCTGCAAAAATGGAACCAACGACGACTGAAGAGAATCGTTCAACGTGACAGAAGTGCAACCCTTCCGCAAATTGCTGCAGATTTCAGTGCTGGACCCTCAACAAGTGTCAGCGTGCGAACCATTCAACGAAACATAATCGATATTGGCTTTCGGAGACGAAGGCCCATTCGTGTACCCTTGATGGCTGCACGACGCAAAGCTTTACGCCTCGCCTGCGCCCGTCAATACTGACATTGGATTGTTGATGACTAGAAACATGTTGCCTGGTCGGACGAGTCCCGTTTCAAATTGTATCGAGCGGATGGATGTGTACGGCTATGGAGACCACCTGATGAATCCATGGACGCTGCATGTCATCAGGAGACTGTTCAAGCTGGTGGAGACTCTGTAATGGTGTGGGGCATGTGCAGTTGGAGTGATATGGGACGCATGATACATCTATATACGACTGTGACAGCTGACACGTACGTCCGATCTCCTGCATCCGTTCACGTCCATTGTTAATTCCACCGGACTTCGGCAATTCCAGCAGGACAATACGACACTCCACACGTCCAGAATTGCTACAGAGTGGCTCCAGCAACACTCTTCTGAGTTTAAACACTGCCGCTGGCCACAAAACTCCCCAGACATGAACATTATTGAGTATATCCGGGATGCCTTGCAACGTGCTGTTCAGAAGAGAGTTCCACCCCCTCGTACTCTTTTCGGATTTATGGACAGCCCTGCAGGATTCATGGTGTAAATTCCCTCCAGCACTCTTCAAACTTTAGTCGAGTCTCCATGCCACGTCGTTTTCAAAAATGGCTCTGAGCACTACGGGACTTAACATCTGAGGTCATCAGTTCCCTAGAACTTAGAGCTACTTAAACCTAACTAACCTAAGGACATCACACACATCCATTCCCGGGGCAGGATTCGAACCTGCGACCGGAGCGGTCACGCGGTTCCAGACTGAAGCGCCTAGAACCGCTCGGCCACACTGGCCGACCACGTCGGGTTGCGGCACTCTTTATGCTCGCGGGTTCAATACACAATATTAAGGCCGGCCGGAGTGGGCGAGCGGTTCTAGGCGCTACAGTCTGGAACCGCGCGACTGCTACGGTCGCAGGTTCGAATCCTGCCTCGAGCATGAATGTGTGTGATGTCCTTACGTTCGTTAGTTTTAAGTAGTTCTAAGTTCTAGGGGACTGATGACCTCAGAAGTTAAGTCCCATAGTGCGCAGAGCCATTTTTGAACACGATATTAGGCATTAGGCAAGTGTACCAGTTTGTCCACAAAAGAAATTGTGTAATATACTGATTCATTAAAGCTTACCTAAGTGCATATGGTTGGTAATGCAACACACCAAAGTAGCTAAAGATTGGTGTACTACAAAGATACAGCTAGGCATTAATCAGAAATAAACTTCTTGCATTTGATATAGAAAATAAAGGTTATAATGACGCTGTTTTTCTTTCACTCAGTTATGAATCTTATGTTACCACATCAGAGGATGTTGGAGTACATTAACAGGCTATGCTTGCAGTGGTAGATCACATAGAAGAGGAACCGGCATTTCTTCGAAATCGATTGCAAATAAATAAAAAAAAACACAGCTGTGTGAAGAAACATATTAAGAGAATAGCCTTTATTCTCCGTAATAAAATATTTGTCAGCTGACATACCCCATTTCCAGTGATATGAGATGAACAAAAACTTCCATCACTTTAATGTAATAACGAGTGGCCTTATTCAAAATACAAGCTACGATATGTTATATCGTAAGGAAAAAAATAATTTAAGAATTGAGAGACAAAGTCATAACTCCGATAGGGAATACTGCCTGGGAATCACGATTGCCCCTGTACTGCAATGAGACGAATATAAATGAGACTTTTATTCAAGGACAATGATTACTCTGAAGTCACCTTTATTCATGAATGTCGCTTGGACCGTAAAACGGGTGGGACTCTGTTCTTAATGGGATGCGGCACACCACGGAAGGCAGTGCATGATGTGCAAAACTATTTGCAAGGCTGGTAAGAAATTATTGTGGTAGGGTGTTCCATTGCTCCACAAGAGCGGCTGACAGCTCCTGGAGGGTCTTTAGTGCATGTTGGACGTGCTGCAATAGATCTCCCCAACGAATCACATACGTACTAGATGGGATTTAAGTCGGGGGAACAGGCAGGCAAGTCCATTCGCCGAATATCCTTCCGTTCGAAAAGTTTCTACACCCGAGGAGTTCGATGCGCTCGCACACTGTCACCCATAAAAATGAAGGCACGGCCGAATACACCCCTGAAAATACGAATCTTGGGGAAGGGGTACAGTGTCACAATAACTTTGACTGGTGAGTGTACTGTGTTGAAAGATTTGGAGGTCAGGACGCCCATACAACATTATGCCTCTCCAAAGCATCACACCTGCACCACCAAAACGATCACGCTTGACCATGTCCCTGGGTACATTACCTGTTCCCACGTCTAGCAGTATGAGGGTACGTAATACACATATGAAGCACAGTTATTCCTATTTATCCTGAAAAAGCAATAATAAATTTAACAACTTCTTCGGAAATAACGACGTAGGCCGAAATCTAGTTCTTGTTACAGGCGCTTTAAATATACGTTTATAGATATTTTCTCCTTTGCGCTTATAGGGAGATGAGAGGTATAAGAGGAGAGATGCGCTACAAGACTCCAGACACAATGCAGAGGCGCTGGAGAGCGGTGCTTGCGTAAGGCACCTGCCAGAACAGAGCTGCGCCCGTAACGAGCCCGCGGCTCGCCCACCGTGTCGAGCTCGTAATAAGTTACCGCCTGCATTCACTGTGGAAAGCGCTGTGCTTGGCTGTCGGACGCGGCGCAGGCACCAGACCAAGTCTTTTTAGCGGCCCTTGCTGTGGAATGTTTTGTCCGCCAGAGGAAATATCCCAGTCTCTGGTGTCTTTATTGCACGGGCTGAGTGTAATCGCAAAAAAAGAGAAGGAAAAAACAGTACGACACTTAAAACAATATATGACACTAATAAACCTACAAATCAACACTTAAACTTTTTAAAGTTTCTTGTAATAGTGGAATTTAATGTTTCAGTTTTTCTCAATTTGCGTATGTGGCTGCGGAACGGAGATGGGCAACCGTACAAGTAGTTGTACAATGTAGGCTGTATGTCAACCAGAAAAACGATCGTTCGTCTGGCTTAGCATTCTGTCTCGTGCGGTAGCGCTCCACGATTTTTGCAATACCAACAAATGTGGTATAAGAAATGCTTTGTCTATAGTAGCGGTGAAGGAGCATATGGCGAAAACTTCGTACGAGGTGGTCAACATAAAACTGGTCCGGAAAGTACACTCAAGGAAAAAATAATAAAAAAATAAAAAATGGTATAACAAAGAGAAATTATCCGAATGGGACGGAAATCGTTTGATGTGATGTACATGTACAGACATCCAAATTATTACAATTTCGGAACAATTGGATGATTTGTTGAAGAGAAAGAGATTGACAAAATGTGCGAGACAATAATACATTCATCCACCTGTGACCCTTATGCAAGCAGTTACTCAGCTTGGCATGGACTGATAGAGTTGTTGGAGCTCCTGCTGAGGGGTATCGTGCCAAATTCTGTCTAATTGGTGCGTTAGATCGTCAAAATACCGAGCAGGTTGTAGGGCTCTGCCCATAATCCTCTAAACGTCCTCAATTGGGGAGAGATCCGGCGACATTCCTGGCCAAAATGGTTTTGGCAAGCACGAAGAAAAGCAGTAGAAACTCTCGCCTTGTGAGTGCATTATCTTGCTGAAATGTAAGACCAGAATGGCTTGCCATGAAGGACAACATATCCGGGAGTAGAATATCATCGACGTACCTCCGTGCTGTAAGGGTGTCGCAAATGACAACCCAAGAGGTCCTGCTGTAAAATGAAATGTTACCCCAGACTACCACTTCTGTTTGTCGGGAGGTACGGCAGGCGACAGTCAGGTTGGTATCCCACTGCTGCCCGGGGCGTCTCCAGACACGTCTTTGGTCTGAAATCTCATGAACTGGAGTAGAATAGTCTTCAGTGACAAACCCTTCTTTGAACTGAATCCCAATGACCAGTGAAAACACCTGGGAAGGATGATGTAAGTTGGGTTGCCCATCTCAAGGTGTTTGAGAGATTTTCTATATATGAGTCGAAGAAACTGAATACAGAGAATAAACGCTTTAATTTTAAATAAATGTAGTCTACTCAACTTTTTACACAGTCCTTGAGGCACAGTGTCTGAAAAGTATCGTGATACTGATCAAAATGTGAAAGCCACTTTAATGGTACGTTGATTTCAGCCTACTATTTAACGGACCTGCTTTTAGTTCCGCGCATGGCGAGATCGTCTCTAGTTCGGATCTGCTTTCTACAATGATGTTTGAGTCTCCAGCGTCAGGGCAGTTTCTAAAGCGGCGTCCAGCGAATGATTTCCCTCCTGGTTTCCAAAACTGTTTAAATTTTCTTCCTCCTAACGATTTCGCTCCCGGTACGAGGCTGAACACAGTAAATCCGTACTATCACACAACACAACCGTTAGTATCACCAACATAGGCAGTCATTACAAACAATGTTTTTATGTTAGTTATTGATTCGCTACATTGTCTCCTATATGTCGTGTTATCATAGTGAACAACAATAAGGACTGATAGACCAATTACTTCATAAAAGAGAGTTCAACGTCATCTTATAATATTTGGTGTGAAAAAAAAATAGATTTAGGAAGTTCAGATGATAATGATGGACGTAGTCAGCAATCACGCACCCTTGTCTAGAATGTAGACCGCAAGGGCTCAATTATGTTGGGATATGGTGACTGGTGGACAAGGGAGATGAGACAGTTATTTCTTGTGCTCACGAAGCCAACTTTGGGCGATGCGAGCTGTGTGAAGAGCAGGCCTGTCGTCTTGGAACAGCATTAACATTGGCGTGCAAACATTGTTCCATGGGAGGGGCCTGATCAACCAAAATGGTCACAATAATCCTTGGCGGTAATGCGACCTTGCAGAGTAATCTTGGAGCCCTTGCAATATCACGATATAGGCGCCCAAATCGTTACCGAACCGCCGCCCTGTTGGGACATAAACTCGGGCAGAAGTTGGAAACCGTGTGAAACAAATCTCATTGGACCAAATGACTTTTCTCCATCACTTCAGGTTTTATGGCTCGGGCAGCACATTTTCCTGTTACGGACATTTGCGTCAGTGACGGGTGATTTTGGAATTCCTGCTCACCCTGCAGTTCTCTGTTTAAGGAGCTTCCAACGTGTTGTTTTACTGCTGAAAAGGTTTGCGAGTGCGACATTCAGTTCTGCAGTGACTTTTGCAGCTATCTCCTTGTTTTTCTTCACATTCCTTTTCAATGATTGTTTTTCATGATCATTCATCATACGCTTTTGTCTGCTTTGTGACTTAGTCGATGCTGTTTATCCTCTTTCCCTGTATGTGATATGAATCTTCGATGCGAAATCGCGTGAAACACCAAACAGTTCGCTTAGCTTGGTTACGGTAGCACCTGCCGTACGGGCACCAACAATTTACTCACGTTCGAAGTCACTTAGCTCCGACATAATGCACTCGCAACCACACGAACACTGTTATGAACACGACTGACGCTTCTGATGATATTGCACAGATGCCATTCGTGGTCAAATATAATAGCATAGCCATGCAGGCTGGGCTAGCACTTGCATTTATGTTCAAGCATGTGTTTCTCGCGGTGTTTCCATGTTGTTGTCGAACATCTGTATGATGCGTTGCCACATTCTCGTGTAATAATCAGCAATTAGTTTCATGGACTGCTTAACGAGCGATGCTTGCAATGCTGGAGAGCCAAAATTTTTCTATTTACTGTGCTGACAGTACTTGAGATTTTAATCACAATTAACAAAGCAATAAATTAAAAAAAAGGTTAGAAACGGCAACCTTACTACGATAACGAGATAAACGGCCAAATTAAGCAGTAAATATACTCATTTATTTAATAATAAATTTTTAAGTACAACGTTTCCATAATTAGTATTTTCCACTTTTTGCTGTTTTTGTTGTTGAAACAGCAGTGGTTGCCAATAGGCGCTATTGTACATATGCACGCAGCACTGTACGCTGAAATTGAAAATAAACAGCAAAAAACAGTTTTTTTGCCAACTGGACTTGCCTGTTTTGTCTTTTGCTATTCGCAGTCCTTTTTCCAGTACTATTTTGATCACAGGAAGTCGTTACATACAGTCACTAGTGGAGGTAAACTCAAACCTGCATCATGGTTAGGGCGGTTAAGTATAGCGCACTTTGCCCGCATCTCGTGGTCGTGCGGTAGCGATCTCGCTTCCCACGCCCGGGTTCCCGGGTTGGATTCCCGGCGGGGTCAGGGATTTTCTCTGCCTCGTGATGGCTGGGTGTTGTGTGCTGTCCTTAGGTTAGTTAGGTTTAAGTAGTTCTAAGTTCTAGGGGACTGATGACCATAGATGTTAAGTCCCATAGTGCTCAGAGCCATTTTTTTTTATAGCGCACTTTGTCCGATCGTGAACAGGACAGTGCACCGTGTGCACACTGATCAATCTGTCAGAGTAACTCAAAGGGTCATTTCAAGCTTAAAGGTGCTCACTTTGCCACGTAACGGCACAAAGGAGTTTTCAGCAGGGGGAAATTGCTCGCGGAATTGGTCTGCAACACAGTAATATCATTCGAACATTGAACAACTATTATGAGAAGCAAAACATTGAAAATCTGCCTCGAAATGATTACTCGAGATCAACAACACCGTTTGATTGCAGCTACCTACAAATTACGAGTAAAAGGTACCTCGAAGATCACGCAACAGAACTGCGTGCTGCCGTTTTGGAGGCAACTGTGTCTACCCAAACAGTACGCAACCGTCCCTAGGCGACCACTACGAACATGATCATTTGCCCAACAACATAAAGTGTCTGGCAGGTAGCAGATCAAGTTTTAAATCTAGCTTAAAATCATTGCTTTAGGAAAATTCCTTCTAGCCCATGGACGAGTTTCTGTTTCAGAAATGGTAAAAAAAAAAGAAAAAGAAAAAATGTACCTCTAAATGTAGTTGCATGTGTAGAACTAAAAATTTCAGTAATATTAGTATTCGCACTATTCATGTGTGTATATATATCTTGTAATCTGAGTTGTTCCACATCATATCGATAAAATAATCAGGAAAATGATCTACGGAACATGACATAACTAAAACTAAACCAAAAACTAAAGTTCAAACCCTCGTGCTGCTGCTTAGCGAATAAGGTGGGCAGGGGATCAACTGGATGGGAACTTGCATTAGTGCCGTTTGACTTTATTCACGGCTGAATGCGGGTTTAACGCCTGACGATAGTCGTAAAAAAGTGTGGAGGTGGTCAGGTACCACTGCACGTCTTGTGCCTGGGCTCCAGCAATGATGAAGGTTAGCCATGGTTTGGATTGGTATTATGTATTGATGTTGGAGGCTTTCCACCGATAAAGAGGCGATTTGGAGGCCGTGCAGTGTCGAGAAAGGCTCCTCCAATCTATTGACCAGCTCTACAATAAACATTTTGGCGACTGGTTCGTCTTTGTAGACGATAACGCACAAGTGAATTGTACCCATCTGGTGAACATCTTCCCCAGGAAGCAGCAATCAATCGAATGGAACGGCTTGCCGTATCTGCTGACATGAACCGAGTTCAGCACGCTTGGGACCAGCGGAAACTCGCAGGAACCCGATTCACACAATGGATAATTTGAGGAGGGCCGTCAACTAAGAATGGACCGTCTTGATAAGCAGCGCCTCGACCACCTTGTGGACAGCATGGATCGAAGGACCAAGGCATGATACAATACATGGGGTGTAGGAACACAGTACTCAGTTTTATCAAGCAAAACATTTTCAATATATTTTCAGAAGATTGTGCCACACAGTTCGTAAATAATTTAAGAACGTGATGATTACTGCTAAGAGGTGCTGATCAGATTTCTTTATTTAACAACTACTTTCGGTCAGCAGACCATCACCAGGTTCATAAAAGCATTTACAACATCATATTAGACATTAAAAATCGTTGGCATTCACGAATTCGTCGCTGTTGTCACATAGTAATATAAATTTCATCTTCAGTTTTAAGTGTGCCAGAATAAGTGCGCTGTCTGGGATAGCTTATGATCGAGGATGTAATTTATAGTACTATATGGCAACAGTGACAAATTCATGGATTTTACTATATGTCGACGATGATTTTATAACACCGTATGTTGTTGTAGTTGTGGTCTTCAGTGCGAAGACTGGCTTGTTGTAACTCTTCATGTTACTCTACCTTGTGCAAGCCTTTTAATCTTCGAATAACTACTACAACTTACATCATTCTGAATCTGATTACTGTATCCATCTCTTGGTTTCCCTCTACAATTTTTATCCGCCACGCTTCTTTCCAACACTAAATTCGTGATTTCTTGATGTCTGAGAATGTGTCCTATCAACCGATCCCTACTTCTGCTCAGGTCGTGCTACAAATTTCTTTTCTCCCCAGTTGAATTCAGTATCTTCTCATTAGTTACGTGATCTACCCACGTAATCTTCAGCATTCTTCTGTGGCAGCACATTTCAAAAGATTTCATTCTCTGCTTGTCTAAACTGTTTATAATTCATGTTTCATTTCCATATATGTCTACACTCCATATAAATACTTTCAGAAAAGACTTCCTAACACTTAAATGTATATTCGATGTTAACATATTTCTCTTTTTCAGAAACGCTTTTTTGCCATTGCCAGTCTACATTTTGTATCCTCCATAATTCGGCCATCATTAGTTATTTTGCTCCCCAAATAACAAAACTCATCTACTACTTTAAGTGTCTCGTATCCTAATCTGATTACCTTAGCATCACTTGATTTAATTCGACTACATTCCATTATCCTTTTTTCCTTTGTTGGTGTTCATCTTTCAAGACACTATCCATTCCGTTCAACTGGTCTTCCGAGTCCTTTGCTGTTTCTGACAGAATTACAATCTAATCGGCAAGCCTCAAAAATTTTATTTCTTCTCTCTAAACTTTAATCCCTTCTCCGATATTTTTCTTTCGTTCCTTTACTGCTTGCTCAGTGTGTAGATTGAATAACATCGGCGATGGACTAGAACCCTGTTTCTCTTTCTTCTCAACCACTACTCCCCTTTCGTGCCCCTCGACCGCTTCTGTACAAGTTGTAAGTAGCC
Source organism: Schistocerca nitens (assembly GCF_023898315.1). Classification (NCBI taxonomy): domain Eukaryota; kingdom Metazoa; phylum Arthropoda; class Insecta; order Orthoptera; family Acrididae; genus Schistocerca; species Schistocerca nitens. The sequence goes on along the minus strand of NC_064616.1, from coordinate 575,709,245 downwards.
TTTTGCTCCCTGTATTTTAACCCTACTAAAACGAGAGTATTCCAGTAACCATATTCAAAAGCTTTCTCTACGTTTACAAAAAAAAAAAAAAAAAAAAAAAAAATGGTTCAAATGACTCTGAGCACTATGGGACTTAACATCTATGGTCATCAGTCGCCTAGAACTTAGAACTACTTAAACCTAACTAACCTAAGGACATCACACAACACCCAGTCATCACGAAGTAGAGAAAATCCCTGACCCCGTCTAGGTTTACAAATGGTAATATGATGTAGTAAATACTTGTATGAACACGATTATGGTCTGTGGCTTGAAACTGGTTGTTAAGTAAAGAAATTTGATCTGCAGCTCGTGGCGGGAATCATGACGTTCTTCAGCAGTTTTTCATTTTACGGATGTTAAATATCTGTTCTTTCGGACAGACGGCTTTAATTTTGGTTTTTCTTTATTTTTATTCCACAGTACAGTTATGTTCTAGTTTTTAAGGCTTATTCGTTCATCCCGTACTCTCATTGTATCTAATCCTATTCACGTTTGCGGTTTTGCACGAGGGGCAAAACTTTTTCTGAGCAGTTTGTTAACAAATAACGACAAAATCTGCATTCCTGAATTTTGCAACTGGTCAAATGTACACATCAAATTTCAAATTGTGTCTCAGCCTAAGTACTCATGTGTTCTAGAATGACAGAAAGCCTCATTAAACATTTCCTGCGTAAAAAGAAAGAAAAAAAGAAAGGACATTTACACTGCTTCCGCCCGGTTGTTTCAGTGAGAACGTCGGTGGGAGCACATATGTGTCAAGAGCGCTGACCTAAAGGCATGTGCAGTGGCGGCAAAGAGCGAGGCCAGACGGCTTGGTTTTTCTGAGGCCTACGGGAAGGCAGAACCAGTCACGGCCAACAGGCAAGGCTGCGTGCTGGTTCCCTGTCCGCCGTCATCGTGTGTGCAGCGAAACAAAGCCACAACTGTTTACTAACCTGACTGGGAACACAACATGCTTGGCTACGTCTAGCGCTAATTTGCACTGGGTATTTCCCCGCACGCGCGAAGAACAGTCACTGAAAATAAGAACATCGTACTGCGTCGTATGTTGTTTACGTCCTGTAGCTATATCCTACATGTTTTCCTCTTGATCTCACTGCTACTGTGACCCGTCGAAAGTAGATGTGACTGCTTGAAGACGGTATTGACAGTGGGAAAAATAAATTCTCCTGATGATTGTCACTTACAATAGTGACCGAATCGCTAGTATATTTAAGAGTAGAGCAGGGTGCCGCTCGTTTTTGGAACCGATTTTCATGATTTTTTTGAATAAAACAATAAGAAAATCACAAAACTGACTTTAGACCTTTATTGTATACCCTTAAGATTGTACTATGTATTTTTGTAAGTAAAAACACTTGCACCCAGAGGACACTACATGTCATGGATGAAAAGCCTCGCGGAGTGCAAGGGCGATTCGTGGGATCTCTGAACGCCACAATTTTCAGCCTAAAACAAAATTTCAAAAACTGCTTTGAAACTGATGATATTGTCTAATTTAGTACGTAAGGATATTTAAAAAATGGCTTTTGACAAAATGGTGGCACTCTGAAATAAGTCAATTTTTTCCACAAAATAGAAGTTATAAAAATGTGCACCAAAAAACGAAATTAAAATATATCACAACCATCCTATGTACAAGAGTAGAAAAAACGCCGACTCACAAGCTACAAAAACGTACAAAGTAACTGCATGAATACTTCATGAGTTATAGCTCCCGCCAACTTGAAAAACGTTGTTTTGAAAACACAAGCGTTTGAAGTGTCATTTGGTGCCTTTTAATATTGTAACTGAACAAAACTTTAATTGGCAATGCCAGCACCGCACAGCTGGTCTTTTTCTCGCAGATGTCGAAACACTGTAATTTTGACGAAACTGTGTCAATGAATTGACTTCCGCCTACAAATCGAAGCATTTTTTGCATGATTGGGATTACTTTTCGTCTCTTTTCTATCCGTATAAATCCGTTTCTTTGTCATTTTCAAGCACTCACGTTTTACTGCGTATAAAAAGCAAGCGAAATGACAAGTTAATCAGACGCGAAACAAGCACGTGCTTTTAGAAATTTTACCATAAACTAATCATGTTGCGCCCGCATCTCGTGGTCGTGCGGTAGCGTTCTCGCTTCCCACGCCCGGGTTCCCGGGTTCGATTCCCGGCGGGGTCAGGGATTTTCTCTGCCTCGTGATGGCTGGGTGTTGTGTGCTGTCCTTAGGTTAGTTAGGTTTAAGTAGTTCTAAGTTCTAGGGGACTTATGACCACAGCAGTTGAGTCCCATAGTGCTCAGAGCCATTTGAACCAATCTAATCATGTTGCGAAGAGAAATCTTGTTGAGAATGGTATTTTACTTGATACTAATGCCCTATGTGATACTGGCTGAAACTATTAGCACCCTTATTCCCTCAATAACGATTATAGTGCGCTACAGCCTGGAACCGCGCGACCGCTACGGTCGCAGGTTCGAATCCTGCGTCGGGCATGGATGTGTGTGATGTCCTTAGGTTAGTTAGGTTTAAGTAGTTCCAAGTTCTAGGGGACTGATGACCTCAGCAGTTATGTCCCATAGTGCTCAGAGCCATTTGAACCATTTTTGAACAATTATAGTATTACGTCGGCTGCATTCGAGCGCTCGGATGCGCCAGACATTTATGGCACACTTCATATGAATGAATTTTAAAAATGGACTCTCTAAGGAACATTTCAAACCAATTGAAAAATTAAGCTAAAAAAAGTTCTACCCTGGTCTACCTTCTTAACAGCATGAAGACACGGTCGCATATCCGCAGACGTTTTCTTCAAGATTTTCAAATCTATTTAGATTTACAGAAGGAATTTCCTCCCTGCAGTGAAGTGTGAATTGGTTTGAAACTTTCTGACAGATTGAAACCGTGCTCTGGAGCGAGACTGAAACGCGGAAACTTTATCTTTTGTTCTGGAAACGATTCCCTAGGCTGTGGCTAAGCCATTTTTTCGCGATATGCTTTCTTTCTGGCGTACTTGTCCCGCTAGGTATGCAGGAGAACTTCTCTGAAGTTTAGAAAGTAGGAGTCGTGCTTGAATAGCTCGTCGCAGGCACCCTTACGCAACGAATGCGAAATAATTGATATCTTCTCCCACAGATCAGTATGCAAGGCACAATTCGAAACATGGAAATGCACGAGCAAAAAGGTGGCCAATACTGTCGGCAAGAAACCCTCATTAATTACAACAGATTTTATCACGAAACCAGAGTGGCAGTGGCACCTAAAAACTGGAAACAATAGCGTTGATTGGTCATATGAACAATTCCTGCTTTACGCAGTAGAAAACAAATCTAACTCATACCTGCACTACATGTAATTTTAAACACAAAATCCCAAGTTATAACAAAATCCCAAATATAGATGTTGGGTAGAAGAGTATCTCAACACAATCCTCCGCCATTGAAAGTTTTCTAGTCCAGGTACTCTACTTTCGAGTATAATAAGTCAACGTAAGAACAGAGGTGCTAAGGAGAACACGAGATGGATCTTGCGTACCAAATCGCTCGAAGCTAGCGTGAAATGGAAGAGGACTTAATTGCAGAATTTCAGCAACCAACTTCAGCTTCCGAGCATGATGCTTCTCATGCCGGAGAAAATGTGAAGTCCATCATTCATTTATTTTAGGGAATGTGTATTCGCTTAATCATTTTGAAAACGCGAATTTGGTTTCTCAGTCAGTTTTCTGTTTTTATTTTTTTTTCCAAGAGGACATTTCCATATTCATTTTAATTGTGAGGAAAAACTGCATAGGAAAGGATTTAATCTATTAATTGAATTTAGATAACTACCTGTATTCCAAGAAAAAGTCAAAGAAGTAGGTGAAGGATTTAATTTTTCAAAGAAAATTTTATTCACCAAGAAGAACTTGTTCCCGTTAGAACACTTATTTAAAATTCAATGGCGGACAAGCCATGTCGGAGAAGACGATGACTGACGAGTGAAAGGAGGGCTGTAGGAGGAGAAGGGAGACCCTTAAAAAAAAAAAAGAGAAAAAGAAGACAGCTTACTCAGTAGAGTATTTTCCAGCGAATGATAAAGGTTCCTTGTTCGAGTCGCTGTCTGGCATACTGTTGTAATGTTCAGAAAGTTTCAAGTCTGTTTAGGTACCCATTGTACCATACAGTTCACTTTAAATTTTTATACTGCACGGGACTTCCTTGTGAACTGTGTAAATACATTCATCGGTACATGACAAGCCATCGAATAGTGACGTCAAATAGTTCTACTCTATCATTTCTCCCTCTGAGTATTGGAATTGTGAAAGCTATGCAACGACGCGAAGCCACCATTATGTAAATTCGAATTTTTCTAACTGTGCAGCTACTATCACTGTTATTGAATCAGATGTACTTGGGAGAGAGAATATCTTTGTTGACTCACCTTGGAACGCTCTTTCTTGGAATTTTAAAAGTAAATTTTTTATTTGATTTCTAGCCGTGCCCATTTAGGCACCTCAACAGTAATGTCAATTATGACGATACAAGAGTGAGGGCAACACAACACCCAGTCCGCAAGCGGAGAAAAACCTCCGTCTCGAACCCGAGCCCCTTCACTTAGCACTGAACCGCGCTGACTGCGCAGCTACCTAGGCGGAAAATTAAACTGCTTGTTTTGGAGAGTACCTTTCTATTGGTTTCCTAAAGTGAATTTTTTTGAAAGTTTCCCTGACGTTATCGTACTGACTAAACGAATTCATGAAGAATCATTCGATTTCCCTGCGATTCCTCTCCATCGCATCCGCTGAATCAACAATAAAACCTGAATGAAACAAAATTTAAAACAAACAGGAGTGGGTAGTCATAGATGACGTAAAGAATTAGACATTTATCGTGTGCTATCTTGCCAATGCCTCTGTTAAACTAGTTATTGATCTCTCAGATACTATATCATCACCTCATATTATGAATGTGTTTTGAATTGCTCTGCATTGTGATGTTTCCCTCATTTGTGAGCGAAGACCAACAAGCAAACCAAATACCAAGTTATTAGAGCGTCTGGGCGTACTCTAGGCCTCCGAGTAGGCATTTATGAGTGAAGATCCACAACACCAAATCTTCACACTGCAAAGAACCGGGTAAAAACATCAAAATTATCATTTTCTTCCCAATTTCGTGTTGGTCATGAACTGTAAACTATCTGCAATTAGGAGTTTCACATTGTGTTGGAAGTACCCTGCGTTTTTTATTGCACATCTATGCTCCCGGAAGCGCCTAGAGTTTCACTATAGACGAATTCCACGATCTGCATCTATATCTGTAATCAGGAAGACAGCGTACGGGGTTTGCGGTGGGCACATATTGTATCAAATATTTCCAATGTCTCACACCCACCGCCACTGGGCGTGAAACATGTGCTAAGAAAGTAATATATTCCTCAACTCGTTTCGAACGTCAGACCTCGGAAATTTGTGACTCAGGCTATCCACGATGCGTATTGGCCTTCTTAAAGCGCCTCGCACTCGCATTTGTTAAGCGTTCCTGTAATATTTTCACGTTGACTAAACGGGCCCGTGACGAAGAGTACAGCTCTTTCTTCAGTATTCTCTAACTCTACCATTAATCCAACTTGGTAAGGGTCTCACATTGTTGAACAGTTCGCAGGAAATGATAAAACTTGGATTTTATAAGAAACCTCATTTGCTGTGTCCGCCAATGAAGATGTTACTGTAGATAGCCATACACCGGAGGGCACCCCTCCTCGAGGCCAGCCTCCAGTGTGGGGCAACATTGTTATGATCTTACGCCACAGAGTGCTCACAAAACACAGACTATATTATGCTTAACTGTGACATTATGCAAATAGTTCTCAAATAAATATTTATCCGTCAAATGCGGGTATAAACGGATGCATAGCTTCATTAAGCCAGAATCACAGCATCCGCATAGTGTCGCAGTGTGTGTGCTTCCACAAGACGGCTTCAGTGCTTATCCAACGTTACCGCCAACAGAGCCTGACGTTCTGTTGGTTAAGTTAGACGTCGTTCACGGGATTTATGAACCAGACCAGAGTTCAAAGGTATATCTGTGCTAGTGAACTTTTAAACAACATTGCCGCGCATCATCCTCATCAAGTTACATAACTGTATAAATTATATTAATAAATTGTTAACTGTTGCTGATCTGTGTTGCCAATATTGTTATCTCAATGTTCTACTAAATTTATTTGGCCATGTGACGAATTTGTTTAGTTGCTGCGTGCTAGCAACCCACCTGAATAAAAGAATCTAGTTTTTGTGGTAAGGAGTTGTCTTCCTGCCACATTTACATTGGATCCCAAATACTTGATGAATACAAAATCATTTGCAGGTGAATTCTACTTCATTAGTATACCTCCATAAAAAATGTATTTGGCATTTATTTCTGCAAGGATACATTTACGTGGCAGTTCCATCTAAAATATATCCGGACAGATACATCTAGATATTTGACGGTTTTTATTGATTCTAGTGGAAGATCACCGACACGCAGTCAAACGATATCGGGTTATTCTGTGTACGCGTTCGCATATGGAAATTTGGAAATTTGTGGTAAGGTCATATGGGACCAAACTGCTGAGGCCATCGGTCCCTAGGCTTACAAACTACTTAATCTAACTTAAATTAACTTACACTAAGGACAACACACACACCCATGCCCGAAGGGCCGGCCGCTGGTGGCCGAGCGGTTCTAGGCGCTTCAGTCTGGAACCGCGCGACCGCTACGGTCGCAGGTTCGAATCCTGCCTCGGGCATGGATGTGTGTGACGTCCTTAGGTTAGTTAGGTTTAAGTAGTTTTAAGTTCTAGGGGACTGATGACCTCAGATGTTAAGTCCCATAGTGCTCAGAGCCATTTGAACCATTTGCCCGAATGAGGACTTGTACCTCCGACGGGGGGAGCGGCGCGAACCGCGACCAGGCCGCAGACCGCGCCGCTACCCCGTGTGGCGCGTTCTCATTAATTTTGTTGTTGAGAGCTAGATGTTAATCTATAGGACATGTGCTTATGATCAAATCTCTCATTATTCCGTAAAAATTACCTATCGACATCATGGTTTCCAATCTCCAGAGTATTCAGGCACATTTTAAAGTATGGAATATCCCCAGCTGAGTTGTTGGCATATATACAGACTAGTGTGCGGTATTGAGCTCGTAACACAGTCAGTGCCAACTAAGGGCAGAATGACGTCAGTGTGAGTGTGAGCTGTGAAAGCAGCTCAACATCACGTACATGGCAACACCTACACGCATTTCACCAATGCAGACAACCTTGTCTCTAATACCTGTCTTGCCGTGGACATCGAAACCATGTAGCAGAGGTGTTTCTCAATGCGAAAGGCTTGTTTGTTAGGACCTCCACATCACGGTACTCCATATAAATAAACGTAGGTCCTCCGCTGGAAGTCACGGAAACGGACGAGCCAAGTCGTATATAAACTGAATACTCTAAAAAAATGGTTCAAATGGCTCTGAGCACTATGGGACTTAACACCTGTGGTCATCAGTCCCCTAGACTTAGAACTACTTAAACCTAACTAACCTAAGGACATCACACACATCCATGCCCGAGGCAGGATTCGAACCTGCGACCGTAGCAGTCGCACGGTTCCGGACTGCGCGCCTATAACCGCGAGACCACCGCGGCCGGCTGAATATTCTAAAAACTATTACTTATTAATTAATAACTGTACTTTTTTATATCTGTTCAGTAATACATATTAATAGAAATAACACATCAACACGTGAGGGGCTGTTAGAACTTTTCCGAGACAAAAACAAAGCATTCACGATTCGTTGATTAAGTAAATAAAGTGCAGTAACATTAGACTAAGGTTACTCATGGGGGAATAAGACTAGAAGCTACTCACTGTGTAGGAAATTATTCGAGCTGGCGGTAGCTACATTTTTCTTTAGTTATTCTTTTGTTAATTTTTTATTTAATTTTGAATTTAATTATCAAACGTTTCCGTTTTCATGTTTTATTTTGTTGTGGTGGTTCAACTGTTTCATTTGTTAATAAAGCTAGTGTTCTTGATATCATTTTCATGTTTGTTTCAAGTTTCGTATTTTCTCCGTATGCTGTACACTGACGCATAAGTAAAACGAGCTTACAACAGAAGGTACGTGTTCGGCTGACTGAAAAGCGAATGACAACCAAAACGATGTGTAATGCCATTTGGCTCTAGGTAGCTCACCACAGATCGTTCAGAAAGATGTTTGTGATTTTCAGTTCTATTTTCGATACCATATACATTTACTATAGTTTTTGATATCACTGTATATTAAATGGTTCAACTCAACCTGTACACACGCTACTAGACATACATCAAGCAAGGTGAGTGATATTCATATAGTAATCGATTTCCGTTCAATGTGTAAATTCTTGTATGCAATTTCAAGCCTCGTGAACCTGGCAGGACCAGTAATTCGTAAAAAGACTGCCACCGATGTATATACTAGCATGAAATTTATTTACCTTAAAGCTTAAACATTATTTGCCTTGTTCCCAATACAGGATGATGTCTCAGTCTCTGGGTTTGTTTCCTCTACCATCCACATCGATAAATGTACGTTACTCGACGAAAAAAATTACTGTGTGTTAGTGGCAGCTTGCCATTTCAGATCAACTTTCCACTTCATACATGCTGTGCTATAGCCAAATGGCCCTAATAGAAGCTAGGACTCGTTGTACACCTTTTGGAAACATGCTTTAGAGCGATGAAATCGACTCTCTTCGCTTCAACGCCACTTATCAACAATACGCCACCTGCATGCTCCTCAGATGCATAATACATATCGACAACAGCGCCAGCTGACCGCTCCCGTATCCTATTTGCTCACGCCCAGTGTCCTGTGAGTATCTGGACTACGTTGCCACTACTTTATTTAAAGCCCTTGTAGTTAGTGAAAGACCAGAAGCACAATGGAACGAGCATGATCTCCCACGTGGAAAACCACACAGAATTTAAGTTCCACGAAATGGTCACGGATAAAATGGTTTGATTAACTTTGTTATCGGTTCTCAAAGTGGGCAGATAAAATCACAAAGAATACCAGAATACATCAATAGATCCAATGATGCTCCGCTTAACATGTTGAAAAGAGAGCTGTAAGCATTCTAGTTTCTTGAAAATGAAATTGAATTTGAAATCACTGAAGATGGACACACTGTCACTGATTGGATAAAACTTCTGCAGTAGGTCATACCTTACCTCGCTTACACACTGAAGCGTCAAAGAAACTGGTATAGGCATGCGTATTCAAATACAGAGACACGTAAACAGGCAGAATACGGCGCTGCGGTTGGCAACGCCTGTACAGGGTGAGTCACCTAACGTTACCGCTGGATATATTCGTAAACCACATCAAATACTGACGAACCGATTCCACAGACCGAACGTGAGGAGAGGGGCTAGTGTAATTGTTTAATACAAACCATACAAAAATGCACGGAAGTATGTTTTTTAACACAAATCTACGTTTTTTTAAAATGGAACCACGTTAGTTTTGTTAGCACATCTGAACATATAAACAAATACGTAATCAGTGCCGTTTGTTGCATTGTAAAATGTTAATTACATCCGGAGATATTGTAACCTAAAGCTGACGCTTGAAACCTCCGACGTTCAGTCGTTCTTCCCACGCACAATTCGTGAATGGAACAGGGAAGGGGGGATCAGATAGTGGTACAATAAGTACCCTCCGCCACACACCGTAAGGTGGCTCGCGGAGTATAGATGTAGATGTAGATGTAACAAACACGGGCCACGGTCGGCGAGCAGCATCTGCAGGGACATGTTTACGATGACGACCGTGTTTACGAGTGTGGCTGTAGTGCATTGTTGTGGTTTGGTCTAGCTGTCGCAGTGTCCGCATGTAGCGCTTGCTGCTATTGTTATTCTGCATTCGTCTCCGCACGCAGACCAACTGTAGTACACCTTGTTACCAGACGTCTGTGATAGTGTAGTGTTGTAGGAACTGTGACCATGCTGTATTCGAACTCTGAAAAGGCGGATATGATACTGATCTATGGCAAGTGTCGACGAAATGCAGCTGAAGCCTGCAGGGTGTATGCAGAACGGTACCCGGACAGAGAGCATCCAACGTGCCGCACATTGCAAAACATCTACCGCCAACTGTATGCAACAGATATGGTTGTAGCACGCAAACGGGTCCGTAACAGGCCCGTCACAGGAGAAGCTGGTGCAGTTGGTGTGTTAGCTGCTGTTGCCATGAACCCGCACATGAGTACACGGGACATTGCCAGAGCCGGTGGACTGAGTCAAAGTAGTGTCATGGGCATACTGCATCGTCACCGCTTTCACCCGTTTCATATGTCGCTACCTCAGCAATTACATGGTGATGACTTTAATCATTGAGTGCAATTCTGTCAATGGGCATTAACAGAGAATGCGTTGCAGTTCTACCTGTTTACCGATGAAGCGGGTTACACAAACCACGGGGCAGTGAATCTACGGAACATGCATTACTGGTCCGTGGACAATCCACGCTGGCTCAGACAGGTAGAGCGACAGCGACCGTGGACTGTAAATGTATGGTGCGGAATCATTGGCGACCACCTCATTGGTCCTCACTTCATTGCAGGGGCCCAAACAGCTGCAACATACATCGCGTTTCTACATAATGATCTGCCAACGTAGCTCGAAAATGTCCCACTGGAAACGCGTCCACGTATGTGGTATCAGCATGATGGTGCACATGCACATTCCGCAATTAACACTAGGCTGACCCTTGACAGGATGTTCGACGGGCGTTACATAGGACGTGGAGGACGCATAAATTGGCCAGCCCGTTCTCCTGATCTTACACCTCTGGACTTCTTTCTGTGGGGTACGTTAAAGGATAATGTGTACCATGATGTGCCTACAACCCCAGAAGATATGAAACAGCGTGTTGTGGCAGCCTGCGGCGACATTGCACGAGATGTACTGCGGCGTGTACGACATTCATTACGCCAGAGATTGCAATTGTGTGCAGCAAATGATGGCCACCACATTGAGCATCTATTGGCCTGACATGTCGGGACATACTCTATTCCACTCCGTAATTGAAAACGGAAACCACGTGTGTACGTGTACCTCACCCCTCATGGTAATGTACATGTGCGTCAGTGAAAAAGACCAATAAAAAGGTGTTAGCATGTGGACGTAATGTGCTGTTCCAGTCTCTTCTGTACCTGAGGTCCATCACCGTTCCCTTTGGATCCCTACGTAATTCGGTGCTCTCCGATACACACGATCGAACAGCGGAGGAGTGGTATTCAAGCGTCAACTTTAGGTTACAATATCTCCAGATGTAATTAACATTTTACAATGCAACAAACGGCAGTGATTACGTATTTGTTTATATGTTCAGATGTGCTAACAAAACTAACGGGGTTCCATTAAAAAAAACGTAGGTTTGTGTTAAAAAACATACTTCCTTGCATTTTTTTATGGTTTGTATTAACCAATTACACTAGCCCCTCTCCTCACGTTCGGTCTGTGGAATCGATTGGTCAGTATTTGATGTGGTTTAGGAAATATATCCAGCGGTAATGTTAGGTGACTCACCCTGTATAAGACAACAAGCACCTGGCGCAGTTGTTAGGTCGGTTACTGTGCTACAATGGCAGGTTATCACGGTGTGAGTGAGTTTGAACGAGGTGTCATAGTCGGCGTACGAGCGATGGTGCACAGCATCTCCGAGGTAGCGAAGAAGTGGGGATTTTCTCGTACAACCATTTCACGAGTGTACCGTGAACGTCAGGAATCCGGTAAAACATCAAATCTCCGATCCTGCAAGAACGGGACCAACGACGACTCAAGAGAATCGTTCAACGCGACAGATGTGCAACCCTCCCACAAATTGCTGCAGATTTCAAACCTGGGCCATCAACAAGTGTGTCCACAGCTCGTGGTCTAGTGGCTGGCGTTGCTGCCTCTGGATCACGGGGTCCTGAGTTCGATTCCCGGCTGGGTTAGGGATTTTCTCTGCTCGGGGAATGGGTGTTTGTGCTGTCCTCCTCATCGTCATCATCATTCGTGACAATGGCTCGATTGAACGGTGTAATAAACTGGACTGTGTAAAAATTGGGACTTTGTATGGGCGCTATGACCACGCAGTTGAGCGCCCCACAAACCAAACATCATGATCAACAACTGTCAGCGTGCGAACCATTCAACGAAATAACATCGATATGGGCTTTCGGAGCCGAACGCCCACTCGTGTACCCTCGATCACTGCACGAGTCAAAGCCTCGCCTGGGCCTGGGCCCGTCAACATCGACATTGGACTTTTGATGACTGGAAACATGTTGCCTGGTCGGACGAGTCTTGTTTCAAATTTTAATGAGCGGATGGACACGTACGGGTATGGAGACAACCTTATGAATGGCTCTGAGCACTATGGGACCTAACATCTGAGGTCATCAGTCCCCTAGAACTTAGAACTACTTAAACCTAACTAACCTAAGGACATCACACACATCCACGACCGAGGCTGGATTCGAACCTGCGACCATAGCAGTCGCGCGGATCCGGACTGAAGCGCCTAGAACCGCTCGCCCACTGCGGCCGGCACAACCTTATGAATCCATGGACCCTGCATGTGAGTAGGGGACTGTTTAAGCTGGTGGAGACTCTGTAATGGTGTGGGGTGTGTGCAGTTGAAGAGATATGGGACCCCTGAGATGTCTGGATGCGACTCTGACAGGTGACACGTACGTAAGCATCCTGTCTGATCACCTGCATCCATTCATGTCCATTGTGCATTCCGATGGACTTGGGCAATTCCAGCAGGACTATGCGTGACCCGACACGTTCAGAATTGCTACAGAGTACCTCCAGGAAGACTCTTCTGAGTTCAAACACCTCCGCTGGTCACCAAACTCCCCAGCCATGAACACTATTGAGCATATCTTGGATGCCTTGCAACGTGCTGTTCAGAAGAGATCTCCACCCGCTCGTACTCTTACGTATTTATGGACAGCCCTGTTTGATTTATGGTGTCATTTCCCTCCAGCACTATTTCCTACATTAGTCCAGTCCATTCCACGTTGTGTTGCGGCACTTCTGCGTTCTCGCAGTGGCCCTACACGATATTAAGCAGGTGTACCAGTTTCTTTGGCTCTTCAGTGTAACTTAAAACAATGATTAGGCCTTCAACAGTCGATACACCACCTCCTGAATCTTATTATAACAAGTGGTACCAACAAAGACGCTTTTTCAGTTTGCCTTTAATTCACCAGTACTCTCAAACTGCGTGCTTTCACGGCACCCGAGGACTAACACAAAACCCACTAATTACGGTTCCATCGCTTCAGATTGATGTAGTGGGTACGGAGCCTACTCCTTCATGCCAGTACCGCAGAAAACGAACTTCCATGACTTAAGTCCAAATTCTGATCCTCATTCATAATGTCTGGCATCCTTGATCCTGGTGTTCGCAAAGTGCATATCCTTCTTAATGACGTCGAAACTTTTGCACGTCATATGCCAACGTTCATGTGAACATGGCCTGGTGCGACACAAATGGCATCATAACTCAAAGAAAATCTCTCATAATCAAATGGTTCAAATGGCTCTGAGCACTATGGGACTCAACTGCTGAGGTCATTAGTCCCCTAGAACTTAGAACTAGTTAAACCTAACTAACCTAAGGACATCACAAACATCCATGCCCGAGGCAGGATTCGAACCTGCGACCGTAGCGGTCTTGCGGTTCCAGACTGCAGCGCCTTTAACCGCACGGCCACTTCGGCCGGCTTCTCATAATCGTTATTTAGAATCAAACTATGTTGCGGGATACACACTCTAAAAATTTGCGATTAGGTGAGAGGCTAGAAATGAACGATATCGATATTTACCAAGAATCCTGCCAAGACATTACATGACTTCTTCTTTCTACAGAGTAGGTGACAGCTTCACATTGTAAATCGACATGAAGAGCATCTCACCACAGATTGAAAACATAAATAACTGATACATTATCGACGACCACTGTTCATCGTTAATGGACCATATTAAAGGCTGATAAAGAAGAAGAGATATAGTAACGATGCTTTGAATATACTGGTAAATTAATTTTGTGCTCGATATTCACCAATACAGTGTCGTACTTTATAATAGTTATTTCCAGTAGGTCTAAATCGTTTACAGTATTACCAGAAGTACTTTTTCATTGAAGACCCAACCTTTCCTTGGACTGCGTTCGAACGTCAGATTGTCTGCAGGGAATATGACAATTCTAGGGAGATAAACATCCTCTGCAGGCGTAGAAAACGATGTTGCTGCTGTGGTAGACTGCCGGTATATGGAGCACCACTTTTCCTTGGACCGCGTTAGAACGTCAGATTGTCTGCAGTGAATATGACAATTCTAGGAAGGTAAACATCCTCTGCAGGCGTAGAAAACGATGTTGCTGCTGTGGTAGACTGCGGGTGTATGGAGTACCGCTTTTATAAGCGGGCGCCCTTTACCTACTTCGCGAGCGAGACAAGCCACGGCTGTGATTTTCTCTCGGAATATATCAGAAATAATCGTACCAGTAGAGGCAGCGGGCAAAACCTGCTCCTCTTGGCAACAGTTGCCAAACCCTTTTAGCTTAAAAATCATAAAATATCAAGATCTGGTCACGTGTTCGGAAACGCTCTGTTGTTGGCTCACGCTCCAGTGACGTCACAGAGCAGGAGTAAGACGAAGCTGTACGTGTGTTATAGGAGCGATCCATTTAGAGTGGCGATAGGTGCAACGACTGACACTCTTTTCCCTGCTCCCTACAACGTCAATAAACTTGCTCAAAACTGAGCTACGGCCCAGAGCACAATAAATTATTGTTGGCAAAACTTGGTAGAGATAGTGCATCGGGCAGGCGTTCGATGGTGCAACGGATAGCGCATCCGACTACAGACAAAAAGGTCACATGTTCGAACTCCCATTACCACATCTAAGTGTTTCATCCAAATCTTATCAACTATACATAAATGTTGTCATCTGCATCTCTTCTCCAATGTTTGTAAATAATGCCTTTTTTCAAAATTCATGTCTGTTTTAAACTTGTAAATGTTAGTTTTAAAGTGTTGATTGTGTCACGAAACAAATTCTCCATATTACGGTCTATAATATACTACCGCCATAACTGTATTGTGCTAACTTAAAAATTGCCTCCTCTTATTTATTTCATGTGCTGTGTCATCCAACTCCAATTACTATATTTAAGCGTCTGATCCAAAATGGACAACCTATACATAAATGTCACCACTCCTGTCCTTGCACAATAATGAGCTTTTCAAAATTTGTGCTCGTTTTAAAATTTAAATGAAAATCTACACCTTACTTTAATTACATTTTATGTTCGAAACGTTTGCTATTACAATAACGCTCAATATTGACATTATAGCAAACATGCTCATAAGCTGACATTAACTGTAGCAAACATGCTCATAAGCAAGGATCGAAATTAACTTGCTGATAAACAAGGGAGCCGCGCGGAGTGGCCGAGCGGTTAGAGGCGCCATTCACGGATTGCGCGTCCCCCTCCCGACGGAGGTTCGAGTGCTCCCTCGGGCATGGGTGTGTGTGTTGTTCATAGCATAAGTTAGTTTAAGTAGGGTGTAAGTCTAGGGACCGATGACGTCAGCAGTTTGGTCCCTTATGAATTCACAATCATTTGAACATTTGATAAACAAGAACCGAAATTAACATGCACTAAGGACTCACCAAAGAGCACTCAAACGATAAGAAAAATAAGAAAATAAGTAAATTATGCAACGAAAGCAAAGAAAAACGAGCTCTAAGCACAAAGCAAAACCAAGGAAAAAGAAACGAAAATATAAAAGAAAAATGATAACAAAATGTAACCGAAATCTGATCATTCGTTCATTTTATAGTTGTTGTATATATTTAAAGAAATAATGTTTAAGGTTGTTGAAAAAATACTGGAGGGGTCACATATGTTTAAAAGTTACGCGAAATACGAAAACGGCGTTAGCAAGAACTGATGGTAGCAGTTGTTTCGATTGTTCGACTGTGCGATGTATTGCGTGTAGCTGCACATTAGTCTTAGTCTGAGAAACGGACAACAGAGGATGAATGCATTTACTTTGGGAACAAACGATTCACTTTTTTGGAAAGCATTGTTACTAACGGTTATATCACCATATGCTCACTCTACAACGAGGTGCAGGAGGTTGGTTCAAATGGCTCTGGGCACTATGGGACTTAACATCTATGGTCATCAGTCCCCTAGAACTTAGAACTACTTACACCTAACTAACCTAAGGACAGCACACAACACCCAGTCATCACGAGGCAGAGAAAATCCCTGACCCCGCCGGGAATCGAACCCGGGAACCCGGGCGCGGGAAGCGAGAACGCTACCGCACGACCACGAGCTGCGGACGCAGGAGGTTGGGGTCATACGGAGAGATATAAAACGTGCACAACATGCAAGTCACGCAAACGTAAGGGCTGAGGTGTTTGTGAGTGTAAACAACGTTAGCGTCTGTAGCAGACTTACTTCATCTTTATGTAAGACGATGAAATTACAAAAGTTTCAGCAATAGGAATCTAGCTAGACAGCACGAAGATAAAAACATTGTTTAAAATAGAGTAAAAAATGTGTGGTCACATTAACTACAAAATATGTTTTTGAACGTAACTCGTGTCTTTGGTGTGACGTCATAAGCGCTTGACTGCGTGTGAGATCGCTCTCTAAGTTTTCATATCTTTTTAGGTTTCAGACACATATTTTAACGGTTTTTGTGGGAATATTTACTATGTAAGTGACTTATTAGTGGTTTCTTCATTCACCTCCACCTTTCTTGTGTTGTGACCTGATATTTGTGAGTGTTTCGTATCGAGCAACTTAACCTCTTACCTGTGTTTACATTCCGCGCTGACCAGTTGCAGCTGTAGCGGCGCATCGAAAGCTAAGTACTAATTGTTTGTGTATAGTGGTTTATTTAGGAACTTTAGTAGTCTTCAACCGGTATTCTTGGTGTTTTCTGGTGAAATAATTTCAGAAGAAATTTTTGGGAACTGTTTTCAGTTTCGTTACTGTGTGATTAGACGTTTGATTTTCTTCCTGTGTTAGTCTTTTGTTATATTCTCATTTGCTGTTGATTAATACTGTTAATTATAGTAGTTACTTCCCTTGTAGAGTAAGTTTGTGATTATTGTAGTCAATTTTTTAACATCTTCTTATTGTACTAGCGGAACTTAGATGAAGTAGTTTTCTTGTTTCAATAACTGTAAAATTTTACCATGAGTGAGAAGTGTGGGCTTTGCCGTAGGTTCGTGGGTAGTGGATTGCGGTGTGAGACTTGTTCGAAGTATTTTCACTGGGGGGGGGGGGGGGGGGAATGCAGTGGGGAAGCCAGTGGGCATTCTGGTGAGATCCTCTCCTGGAACTGCAGGTTATGTAGCAAGAGTAAGTTGATAGAGGAGCAGGAGCGTAAGATCTGCGCCCTTCAGGTGCAGTTGAAAAACGCACAGGACGAGCTAGATAGGATGAGGAGGGAGAAGGGGGTTGGGGAATGGGAGCTGGCTGTTGGCAAGAGATCTGCTAGGAGAAGGAAATTTTCAGATAGTTTCACTATTGGTGTTTGCAATAGATATGATCAACTGTCAGAGTCTAGTGGAGAGGAATCTCTAGTAGCTGTAGATGTAGGAAGTATGCAGCAGATCTCAGCAGTTACTGTGGCTAGGACAATTGCAAAGTCTAAGAGAAAGAAGAAGGTTCTGCTGTTAGGTAGTTCTCATGGTAGAGGTGTAGGCCAGCAGTTGCAGGAAGTGTTGGGGAGTGAGTACCACGTCACCAGCATTGTGAAGCCTAATGCAGGATTGGCTCAGGTGACTGTTAACATAGGGGGGTCATGTAGGGATTTTACTAAAGAGGATCAAGTAGTGATTGTGGGTGGGGCTGGTAATAGTATTGATAGGGATGGGGAGTATGACATAGATGGTGACCTGGAAAAGATAGCCACTTAGACTGGCAACACGAATGTGCATTTCGTGGAACTGTTTCAGCGTCACGATCGGCCTCATCTTAATACAGCTGTCAAGCGTAATAACATGAGACTTGGGGGTGCGCTGATGACAGAAGGCATGAGTCACATTTCAGTGGTGTCGGTGGAGTCTATCAGCAGGACGGGTTTCACTGGACATGGCCTGCACCTCAACAGGTATGGAAAGGGGAGGTTGGCAAAGCTTATAGGTGACAGCATAGGTGGGGGTGGTGGGATCACTCATGGGAAAATTCCTGTGCTAGTGGGTGTTAGAGCTGCTCCTTTTTTAGATTGAAGTCAGCTGATAGGTATTCCTGCTTAAGGGAAGTCTCTCTAATAAAGAAACCACTTTCGACAAAGCTTAGGTATCCGAGTAATGAGGGAATTAGTATATTTCATCAAAATATACAAGGTATTAGAGATAAAGTTAGTGAACGGCTTATAGATGTTGACTCTGAAATTATTGGTATATCTGAACACTTCTTAAATAAGGAGATAATTCAGAGGCTTCCTTTGCCAGGATACAGGTTGGCTGGCAGCTTTTCTAGGAGCTCTTTGCGGTGTGGGGGAGTAGCCACGTATGTGAAAAACGGTATCCCATTTGAGTCAATTGATGTTTCAAAGTACTGCACTGAAAAGGTGTTTGAATGTTGTGCAGGTGTGGTTAAATTTAGTGGAGTTAAACTTCTAACTGTTGTTATTTATAGCCGGCCGCGGTGGTCTAGCGGTTCTAGGCGCGCAGTCCGGAACCGCGCGACTGCTACGGTCGCAGGTTCGAATCCTGCCTTGGGCATGGATGTGTGTGATGTCCTTAGGTTAGTTAGGTTTAAGTAGTTCTAAGTTCTAGGGGACTGATGACCACAGATGTTAAGTCCCATAGTGCTCAGAGCCATTTGAACCATTTGTTATTTATAGATCCCCAGACTCCGATTTCACAACATTTTTGCTAAAGCTAGAGGAGGTTCTTGGTTCACTTTATAGGAAATACAAAAAGTTAGTTATATGTGGTGACTTCAATATTAATTGTATAAGTGATTGTGCAAGGAAAAGGATGCTGGTAGACCTCCTTAATTCATATAATCTTATTCAAACCGTATTCTTTCCAACGAGAGTTCAAGGGAACAGTAGGACAACCATAGACAACATTTTTGTTCATTCCTCATTACTAGAAGGGCATTCTGTCAGCAAAAAAGTGAATGGCCTTTCAGATCATGATGCACAAGTTTTAACTCTAAAAATTTTTGTGCTGCAACACACGTTAAATATAGTCATCAACTTTTTAGGAAAGCTGATCCAGCTGCTGTAGAGACCTTTGTAAACATTATCAAGGAACAAGAGTGGCAAGATGTTTATAGTGCTGATAGTGTTGACGATAAATACAATGCTTTCCTCAAGACTTTTCTCGTGCTCTTTGAAAGTTGCTTTCCGCCAGACCGTTCAAAACAGGGTACTAGCACAAACAGGCAGCCTGGGTGGCTGACTAGAGGGATAAGAATATCCTGTAGTACAAAGTGGCAGTTATATCAAAGCGTTAGAAACAGTCAAAATCTAAATGCAGCAGCCCATTACAAACAGTATTGTAAGGTACTTAAAAATGTTATTAGGAAGACAAAAAGTATGTGGTATGCAGATAGAATAGCTAAGTCTCAGGATAAAATTAAAACCATATGGTCAGTCGTAAAGGAAGTGGCTGGTCTGCAGAGACAGGTCGAGGATATAGAATCAGTGCGTAGTGGGAATGTTCCTCTTGCGCCTCCAGTGGACAGTTGCGTTCGTACCGATCTCAGTTCTACAGTGTGTTACGTGGTGTAAACGGACATGTGTTTATAGTAACTGAAGTAGACATTCAGAGTTAATTTTTCTACGGACTTGTGATTTCACGCAGCTTAGCGTTTTGGACTGCTTCTTGTATTTGGATCTCAAGATATTGAATTGCATACATAATGCCAGCGTGGAGAGAGAGAAACATAAGTGTACTTTTTGTTTCAGATTAAGTGTTCTGTGTCTGGACTAAATATTTTGTTGATTGTTCTCTTTGGTCATGTGCATGTTCGAAAGCAGGACACGAAAGACAGACTACCAGGGAATAATGAACGCACACAGAGAAGGACAGCACTAATGGTCACAGGTTTGTTAGAACCGTGGGAGAGAGTCACAAGGATGCTGAAAGAACTGAACTGGCAGACTCTTGAAGATAGACGTTAGGTATCCCGAGAAAGACTACTTAAAAAGTTTCAAGAACCGTCTTTAAATTATGACTCTAGAATATACTACAACCTACTACATATCGCTCCCGTAGTGACCACGAGAACAAGATTAAATTAATTACAGGCGTTACTCGCGCTCCATACGTGAATGGAACGGGAAAAAGCCCCGATAACTGGTACAATGAGATGTACTCCCTGCCATGCACTAAACAGTGGCTTTCATATTGTGGCTGTAGATGTAGATACATACTTTTGCAGAGGTATGAACTGTAACAGTCACTAAATCGAACGATAAACTCCAAATTACTGGCAGGAAACCGAGAAACTAATATCTGTCGGAATAAAAAAGATTCCTTACAAAAATTTGTACGGACCATGCTGAGTATAGATCAAGTGTATGTGATCTGTATCACATCGGCTTAACAGAGGATATCAACCGTACACAAACGAGGTGATCGCAAATCGTCGCATGTCTGTTTGACTGGCCGGGGAGTGTAATAGAAACACTGAAAAACTTGAGCTGTCACTGGAGCAGAAATGCTGCACATCTCAGCCGAAACTGCTTAGGAAATTCCAAGAACTGGCTTTTACGGTGGAAACTACGAAATTGTTCTGTCCAGCCAAGAAACTACCCTTAGAGATTATGACGGTAAAATTAAACTAATGAAAGCTCGCACAAGAACGCACAAAACAATCATTATTCTCACGTTCCATTTGTGAATGGTCGGGTGATACCCTAATACACTGACTATGTGATCACAAGTATCGGGACACGTGTTAGTGGTCATTAACAAGGGGCGCATCCACCTTTCACCTATTTGATGGCTTGCACTGTGCGGCGAATACTTTCAGTGAAGTGTCTGACTATCTATGGAGGAATGGCAGCCCATTCTTCCTCAAGAGCCTAAACCAGAGAAGATAATGATGATGGACGCTGGGGTCTGGAGAGAAGTCGGCTTTCTTATACCAAAAGTGTTCCACTGCGTTCATATAGAGACTGTGCAGGCCACTCCATTTCAGGAATGTTATTGCACACAAACCATTACCTCACAGATGTTGCTTTCTCATAGGGTGCATTCATCTGCTGATGTCAACAGTCATCGTCTCGCTTTTCCTGTACTGTATGCAGTACACAGTGCTGCAAAATGTCTTCATATCCTTCCGCATGAAGCGTTTTATTAATCGCAATAAGAGACCACACTTTAACCACGAAAAACATATCCATATCGTAACACAACTTCTTCTGTACTTCACTATTTGCACTATCTATTATGACAGGTGACGTTCTTAAGGCATTCGCCAAGTGCAACCCTTCCATCGGGTTGCCTCAGGTTACAGTGTGATTGATCACTTCAAACCACTCGTTTCCGCTCATCCACTGTCCTTTGACGTTGCTCTTACAGCACCTGTAGCATCGCCTAACATCGACTACAGAAATGTGTGACTTTGGAGGAGCTGCTCGACCATTTCTGAAGTCCTTACGCAGTTATCGTGCTATCTGCACTGCTGGAAGCACTTTGGAACTAACTCACGAGTGATGCTTTTTGGTGATTTCATGCGATTTTTTACAGCCACCGTCCGCTATGCTCTGTGGTTCCTATCCGATGTTACGTGAGGTCTGACTGATCATAGTTTAGCTGTGATTGTACCTTCGTGGCTTAGGCAGTTTTGGAACAGTTCTAAATGTCTATAATGGCTGGGTTACTATGACTAATCGAATTTCGAAGTGACTGAGATATCTTGACCGACCTATTCTGCTGTTATTGGTTCTCTGCTGACAACTCAGTACTCCTCGCCTCCTTCTATGCTGGCGGCCCCGCCTCTCGCGATATTTAGAAGTCGTTTCCGCATTACGTAAGGCTGTCCGGATACTTTTGATCAGATAATGCATATAATAGAATGAAATGTACTCGCTGCTCATACTTTATGGAGATCCGTGTAGGTTATGATATAATCCATTATGGAGTCGAGGTAGCAGTTGTCGTTATACTGGTTCTCACATTTAGCATTCAACCGCGATTTTTATATATATATTTTAACAACGCGTTTCAAGAGACAATGCTCTCATCATCAGGTTGTAAAATCTATGTCGCGAAATTAAACGTACTAAAAAGACAAAATACCATCACCAATAGTTGGTGGGTCCATAAAGTAAAAAAGAATTAAAAGTATATTGGACTGTGGGTCCTCGTCTTACATTAAAGTTGTTGACGCAGGTCGATGGCCGTCCCATAGCTACCAAATATGCTGTCGACTGCGCCGGCTCGGGTGCTGTTGTGGACTAACGTGCCTAGGTGTTGTGGCGTGGTTACCGCCGTGTGCTTGACGGTAACGCTATGCTATTGGGCGCCTCATTTCCTTACTGCATTGGTCTGCCATCGTTAGCCTCTCGCAACTCCGTCATTGACATGCTACAAGTTTTAAGTCGCATGCCTGCCCTAAAATAATTCTAAAAACCCGCTAAAAAATCTCATTTCTTTAAAGTTATCTTGTACATTTAGGATATTGCTTTGTTTCTTTTCATGGATAGCTATCTCGAATTCCTCTAGTAAGTCAAGTTTCCTCCCTTTCTTTTCTACATGCAATATTTCTACGTTGTCTTCTATGCTATTAAGGGGATGGCCTGTTTCATATATATGGTTCGCAACAGCTGATTTGTCATAATTTCCTAACCTGAACGCATCTTCATGTTCTTTATACCGGATCGCGAATGATCTTCCTGTCTGCCCTATATATTTTGCATCACACTTTCTGCACTGAATCTTATAAACTCCCGATCTTTCAAACTTATTTCTCTTCTCGCCAATATCGTGCTTAAGGCTATACCTCACTAGGTTATTAGTCTGAAAGGCTATTTTGACATCGTATGGCTTAAAAATATTTGCTATCTTTTGTGAGACTTTTCCGTAGTATGGCATCGTGATAATTTTCGCTTTCTCTCCATCAGGTTTATTCTTTTTGCGCTTATTACATTTTCGTAACAGTTTTTTAACTATATCTATTCTGTAACCGTTATTCTTCGCTATTCTCTTAACGGTGTTAATTTCAGTCTCCCTATCTTTTTCACTCATAGGTATATTGACTGCCCTATGCACGAGACTACGGAAAGCAGCTTCTTTATACGCCTGCGGATGGCATGAATCATTCGGGATCACGGCATCAGTTGTAGTTTGTTTTCTATAAACGGAAAACGCATGTTTGTTGCCCTTCTTTTTTATATTCAGGTCCAGGAACTGTAGACAATTGTCAGTTTCGTACTCCACGGTAAATTTTATTTTATTATGTGCGTCGTTGAACTTTTTTACTATTTCCTCAATGTCCTCACTGGAACCATCAACAAGTAACAGAGTGTCGTCAACATAACGTTTGTAATAAACAATTTTATCCGTAATGTTTTCGTCAGAATTTAGAACTTTATCTTCAAGGTCATTCATAAAAATGTCCGCCATAGTTCCTGAAATGCTGGACCCCATGGCTAACCCATCGTCCTGAATATAAAATTTGTTATTAAACGTAAAATAATTAAAACTTGTAATGAGCTGTAGGAGTTCAATAAATTCAATTGTCTCTTGCGTTGAAATTTTACCGTATTTCAGGAAATTTCTCTTAATGATTTCTATAGTTTCGTTAACCGGAACACTGGAGTATAAGTTCTTAACATCCAACGAAACCAAACGGGAAGTGTCGGTGACTGGCGTATCTTTAATTTCACCTATCATGGTCATACTACCACGCACTGAATAATTATTATTATACACGTAAGTCTTTTTCAGAATTTGGTCCAACATTTTCGTTATTTTATATGCTGGACTATTTCGACCGTTAACAATCGGACGAACCGGATGCAGATCTTTATGTATCTTCACCTGTGATCTTAATTTGGGGGCCGTTGGATTCATGATAACACATCTTCTTTTTTCGGCTTCTGTCAGCAGGAAGTGCGTGCGTTTAAGAACATTTTTTAGTTTAGTTTGGAAATTGGCTGTTATGTCTTTCGGAATTTCTGTAATGCTATTTTCGACAAAAAACGCTAAGGTTTTCGAAACGTACTCCTCCTCTTTTAATATTACGACCGTATTCCCCTTATCCGCTTTCGTGGCAATAGCTTTCGCTTCATTAAGCTTTTTATTTATAGAATCGACAGTTAGTCGGTCTGCTCTAGTCTTATGATTAACACTATTTCTCTTATTTAATTCATTTTTTACTATTTTATGTAGCTTATGACCGACATGGCCTGTTTCATTATTATTTAATTTAGCAATATAAAAAAGAAGGGCAACAAACATGCGTTTTCCGTTTATAGAAAACAAACTACAACTGATGCCGAGATCCCGAATGATTCATGCCATCCGCAGGCGTATAAAGAAGCTGCTTTCCGTAGTCTCGTGCATAGGGCAGTCAATATACCTATGAGTGAAAAAGATAGGGAGACTGAAATTAACACCGTTAAGAGAATAGCGAAGAATAACGGTTACAGAATAGATATAGTTAAAAAACTGTTACGAAAATGTAATAAGCGCAAAAAGAATAAACCTGATGGAGAGAAAGCGAAAATTATCACGATGCCATACTACGGAAAAGTCTCACAAAAGATAGCAAATATTTTTAAGCCATACGATGTCAAAATAGCCTTTCAGACTAATAACCTAGTGAGGTATAGCCTTAAGCACGATATTGGCGAGAAGAGAAATAAGTTTGAAAGATCGGGAGTTTATAAGATTCAGTGCAGAAAGTGTGATGCAAAATATATAGGGCAGACAGGAAGATCATTCGCGATCCGGTATAAAGAACATAAAGATGCGTTCAGGTTAGGAAATTATGACAAATCAGCTGTTGCGAACCATATATATGAAACAGGCCATCCCCTTAATAGCATAGAAGACAACGTAGAAATATTGCATGTAGAAAAGAAAGGGAGGAAACTTGACTTACTAGAGGAATTCGAGATAGCTATCCATGAAAAGAAACAAAGCAATATCCTAAATGTACAAGATAACTTTAAAGAAATGAGATTTTTTAGCGGGTTTTTAGAATTATTTTAGGGCAGGCATGCGACTTAAAACTTGTAGCATGTCAATGACGGAGTTGCGAGAGGCTAACGATGGCAGACCAATGCAGTAAGGAAATGAGGCGCCCAATAGCATAGCGTTACCGTCAAGCACACGGCGGTAACCACGCCACAACACCTAGGCACGTTAGTCGACAACAGCACCCGAGCCGGCGCAGTCGACAGCATATTTGGTAGCTATGGGACGGCCATCGACCTGCGTCAACAACTTTAATGTAAGACGAGGACCCACAGTCCAATATACTTTTAATTCTTTTTTACTTTATGGACCCACCAACTATTGGTGATGGTATTTTGTCTTTTTAGTACGTTTAATTTCGCGACATAGATTTTACAACCTGATGATGAGAGCATTGTCTCTTGAAACGCGTTGTTAAAATATATATAAAAATCGCGGTTGAATGCTAAATGTGAGAACCAGTATAACGACAACTGCTACCTCGACTCCATAATGGATTATATCAAATCGTTAGTGTCAGGCGAGACATTGAGGTTAGTGTATAAATACAAAAATTTAAGATGTAAGTTATTAAAAACTGCCGCAAACATAAACTTTAATAAAGAATGTGTTAAGAATCATGTTATCCCGAATTATGTGAAGTTGAAACTTTGTGATTGCAAGTCATGGGCGGGACGACTAGCTGTTGAAAAAGCAAAAAAGTTTTGGATACGCGCAGAAATTAAACATCTGTATAAAAAGAAAGACTTAATTAAAAAACAAATAACTCAAGCAGAGACTAAGGTCAAGGAAATATTACCAATGAACGTATGGGAAGAGGTTACATGTAGACTTCACAAAATACTACAGAAGGAGTTTATAAAGAAAAAAGAAAAACAAGATAAAAAACTTCGTAAATTAAATAATAACACGCGCGAAGACGAAAAAGATCAACAACAAAGGCTTTCGTCTTTTGACTTTTACCCACGGGTGGTTAACAAAACGGATATTACATTTGATAATACAGAAGTAGAAATGTTAAATAAGGCATTAAAGTTTAATATTGAGCCGTCATTTAACAAGAAGGTCGCGAAAGAAGTAATTGCCCTCACTAAAATGACAACAGAAATTGCTAAATTAAATAATAATGAAACAGGCCATGTCGGTCATAAGCTACATAAAATAGTAAAAAATGAATTAAATAAGAGAAATAGTGTTAATCATAAGACTAGAGCAGACCGACTAACTGTCGATTCTATAAATAAAAAGCTTAATGAAGCGAAAGCTATTGCCACGAAAGCGGATAAGGGGAATACGGTCGTAATATTAAAAGAGGAGGAGTACGTTTCGAAAACCTTAGCGTTTTTTGTCGAAAATAGCATTACAGAAATTCCGAAAGACATAACAGCCAATTTCCAAACTAAACTAAAAAATGTTCTTAAACGCACGCACTTCCTGCTGACAGAAGCCGAAAAAAGAAGATGTGTTATCATGAATCCAACGGCCCCCAAATTAAGATCACAGGTGAAGATACATAAAGATCTGCATCCGGTTCGTCCGATTGTTAACGGTCGAAATAGTCCAGCATATAAAATAACGAAAATGTTGGACCAAATTCTGAAAAAGACTTACGTGTATAATAATAATTATTCAGTGCGTGGTAGTATGACCATGATAGGTGAAATTAAAGATACGCCAGTCACCGACACTTCCCGTTTGGTTTCGTTGGATGTTAAGAACTTATACTCCAGTGTTCCGGTTAACGAAACTATAGAAATCATTAAGAGAAATTTCCTGAAATACGGTAAAATTTCAACGCAAGAGACAATTGAATTTATTGAACTCCTACAGCTCATTACAAGTTTTAATTATTTTACGTTTAATAACAAATTTTATATTCAGGACGATGGGTTAGCCATGGGGTCCAGCATTTCAGGAACTATGGCGGACATTTTTATGAATGACCTTGAAGATAAAGTTCTAAATTCTGACGAAAACATTACGGATAAAATTGTTTATTACAAACGTTATGTTGACGACACTCTGTTACTTGTTGATGGTTCCAGTGAGGACATTGAGGAAATAGTAAAAAAGTTCAACGACGCACATAATAAAATAAAATTTACCGTGGAGTACGAAACTGACAATTGTCTACAGTTCCTGGACCTGAATATAAAAAAGAAGGGCAACAAACATGCGTTTTCCGTTTATAGAAAACAAACTACAACTGATGCCGTGATCCCGAATGATTCATGCCATCCGCAGGCGTATAAAGAAGCTGCTTTCCGTAGTCTCGTGCATAGGGCAGTCAATATACCTATGAGTGAAAAAGATAGGGAGACTGAAATTAACACCGTTAAGAGAATAGCGAAGAATAACGGTTACAGAATAGATATAGTTAAAAAACTGTTACGAAAATGTAATAAGCGCAAAAAGAATAAACCTGATGGAGAGAAAGCGAAAATTATCACGATGCCATACTACGGAAAAGTCTCACAAAAGATAGCAAATATTTTTAAGCCATACGATGTCAAAATAGCCTTTCAGACTAATAACCTAGTGAGGTATAGCCTTAAGCACGATATTGGCGAGAAGAGAAATAAGTTTGAAAGATCGGGAGTTTATAAGATTCAGTGCAGAAAGTGTGATGCAAAATATATAGGGCAGACAGGAAGATCATTCGCGATCCGGTATAAAGAACATGAAGATGCGTTCAGGTTAGGAAATTATGACAAATCAGCTGTTGCGAACCATATATATGAAACAGGCCATCCCCTTAATAGCATAGAAGACAACGTAGAAATATTGCATGTAGAAAAGAAAGGGAGGAAACTTGACTTACTAGAGGAATTCGAGATAGCTATCCATGAAAAGAAACAAAGCAATATCCTAAATGTACAAGATAACTTTAAAGAAATGAGATTTTTTAGCGGGTTTTTAGAATTATTTTAGGGCAGGCATGCGACTTAAAACTTGTAGCATGTCAATGACGGAGTTGCGAGAGGCTAACGATGGCAGACCAATGCAGTAAGGAAATGAGGCGCCCAATAGCATAGCGTTACCGTCAAGCACACGGCGGTAACCACGCCACAACACCTAGGCACGTTAGTCGACAACAGCACCCGAGCCGGCGCAGTCGACAGCATATTTGGTAGCTATGGGACGGCCATCGACCTGCGTCAACAACTTTAATGTAAGACGAGGACCCACAGTCCAATATACTTTTAATTCTTTTTTACTTTATGGACCCACCAACTATTGGTGATGGTATTTTGTCTTTTTAGTACGTTTAATTTCGCGACATAGATTTTACAACCTGATGATGAGAGCATTGTCTCTTGAAACGCGTTGTTAAAATATATATAAAAATCGCGGTTGAATGCTAAATGTGAGAACCCGTGTAGGTTAGATGTAGAACTTGTAATTTGTAACAGAAGTAGGATAAGATGCTTGGTGTGAAGAGCAAATACTCGTAAATATTCTTACAGTTAAATTGAATTGATGAATTCCTTATTTTAAATTGAAACTGTCGTGGAATATTTTCCCGTGAGTCCTGTAACTAGATCGGAAGTGCTTAGTGTTCATTGGTGAAAGTTACACCCATCTCACATCACAGCTTTATTTATCCGAAACTATGTTCTCCTCATGTTATAGAATACCGGAACTTTATAATTTCATCTGAAAATATTAAATGAAACGCTTGTTCTCCGAATTAAATATACTCCTTGTAATTATTTCAGATAGGTACGGTGCCACGTCAAGCGTCATAACCATCGATGCAACGCATTTTTCGCCATATAAAGAGAAGGAAGGGATATTAGAGTGGCACATCTCGTCAACGTGAGATAATTGCAGACTGGCCACTTACTCAAGTGGACAGCGATTACTAGGAAAATATGATTTGACATTTTTCGAGAAATCAACAGCAATCGACTGAAGTGTGGAAATCAATAAGTAAGACCTAACGAGGCTTTCCATACGATTGGTAAATGTCGTTCTGTCTTTTAAAAGTATTTCCCGATGAATGATCTACAACAGTGTATGGTTTCAATCGTCTCGTAGACTAAAAGATGACGGGTATAGTGATAAGCAGTTATGAGACTGAAAAAAAAAGTGAACTCACTAAATGATGACATATCCATTCGGTGTTATGGGATATCTGTCAGTTACTTCATTGAATATGTAATGTAATAAGTCCCTTTTCTAGCAGGCATTTTCGAAGACCGTTGTAGCAACGAAGTGTTCCACATATCTAGAAGTGGGCTTAAAACTATCCTGTTCCAGTAGTCGCAGAAAAATTCTGCAAAACTACAAAGGTGTAAAATCAAGTCAGACGATTTGTATTTGTGCGTTACGGCATTTTTGGAGACCAAACAACTGGTTGCTACGACCCAGTGTGGAATCCGGAAGCTGTGATTATAAGAAACTTAGCTTTTCCTACTGTTTGACAAGACTCACAAGTCCGTAAATAGCAGTGACCAGGTTGATGTTATTAGTACGCTCAACAAAACCTAATGAGAAATAAATATACGTGGATTATTCTAAGGAAAGTCATTAAACTTCCAAGATGACACATTCACGGATTAAGGGATATTGAAGTTTAACTTGCCGTCGACCTCGAACTTATTATGAGGGAGGACTAAATAGAAATAGACAAGAATGAGAAAGTAACTGTGGGAAGCGGTAACAGAATAACCACATCGGAGCTGGTAAACTTTAACAAGGATCAACGTTTGCTGATCTGAACTTAGAGAATCCTGAATACAAATACAGTGTTTTAACGGCTGTCCGCAGCTCGTGGTCGTGCGGTAGCGTTCTCGCTTCACACGCCCGGGTTCCCGGGTTCGATTCCCGACGGGGTCAGGGATTTTCTCTGCCTCGTGATGACTGGGTGTTGTGTGATGTCCTTAGGTTAGTTCTAGGGGACTGATGACCATAGATGTTAAGTCCCATAGTGCTCAGAGCCATTTGAACCATTTTTTTAACGGCTACGAGAGAATATTCAGTGGCACTTTTAACAATTGGAAATTGATACGAAATATTTAACTTTGAGAAAATATAATGTTATACTTTTATCCAGGAACACAAGACTAAACGATCTAGAAAAGCATTTCTGAAAGGTGGTAGTGTACTTCATGATCCACCATTCGTTGAAATGAAGTCATAGGAGACAGGCAGAATCAGAGGTGAAGAATAAGCGTTCCTTCTTACCCCCCCCCCCCCCCCCACTTGTTTAAGCAACTGTGTTGCCATTCGTCCACAATAGGTCGTAATTGCATACCTAAAAGAAACGAAAGTAATGAATCTCAACGAGGAACTGAGATTTCTGTGTCGCTCTACTTGTCGTCCAGATCAACTTTCACTGCTGTACGATGACGCAAAATACGGAACTGAATGTGTAAGAGGGACCCAGTTGTTTGTCGTATTATTTCATTGACCCAAGTCTAGTGCGCAATGCTGGCTCGAACAGTAATCCATACTTTGCAACTTTCCGGTCTTGTTGCAACCCTTATGCCAACGATTAATTTGAAGACGTCAGTAATGTATTAGGCTGCTATACGTACGTGTCTGCCAAAGCAATGTTTGAGGAAAATTCAGCAGGGTAGGGCAGTGCCATTACGTCGTCCCAACAGAAGAGTCCATTTGTTCTCAACATACAAAGTTCAAGAGAAATTCAGATATGCTTTGATACCAGCACAAGGTTATCTAAAGCAAACAGTGTCAATGTGTAAGCTTTGTCATATAACAGTTGCGCCCCTTCTTGAGAAATCGCAACAGAACCCTTTGCATTCCTACATTATACATGGGATCAGGGGACACGGATGATTTCAGCGTTAAATCAGTTACATTCTTTACTGTAATATTCTAAGCAAAATAGTCAGAAGCTCAAAATACATATACTTCCAAGAAAAAATAAGCTCCTTCACCAACAATATAAAAAATGTTTGAAACATAGCAAAAAATGAGACAGGAAAAACGGATCAAGAAAATGAAGAAATTTCTTTGAAGGTAGAAAATGAACTTATCAAAGATGGCCCCAAAATGGCTGAAATTTTAGTAACTTTTTTCTGTCAGTGGTAGATAATTTAGATATGAACGAGTCCTTATGCCCGCAGTTCCTAAGCAAAGCATTCCAAAACAAATCTGATGAAATCCAAAAGAACTTTTCAGTGTTACCAATTCTCTTCATAGTAAATGTTCAAGGAGTTACGATGAAATCAGTAGTAACATAATGAAATGTTGTTCAGGTGAACCTAGTAATATATTGAGTTACGTATGTAACGAATCTTTTAACAGAGGTACTTTCCTAGAGACGCTTAAATATGCTGTGTGTCAAGCCACTTTACAAGAAGGGAGACAAAATATTGGTAAAGAATTACCGTTCGGATTTCAGAAAGTACTGTCCACTGAACAGGCTACATTTAGCTTGACAGGTAATATACGAGAATCAATAAATCACAAATTACTACCGATATAATTACTTCTTGACTTGATTAAGGCTTTTAATTGTGTGTAATGCAAAAGTTGAAACATTTTGGAACAGTAGACACAGTAGGTTCGTGGTTTTTATCTTATCTGAATAACAGAAAGCAATTTATATTGGTTTCATGTCAATCGCATACCAATAGGCACTCACAATTTGAAGAAACCAGACATGTTGTACGATGGGGTTCAATTTTCGGTCCTGTGTTATTCCTCGTACATGCAAAGGTTCTTCCACATGCAGTTTCGGAAGATGGCAACTTTATAATGTTTGCGTGTGTTACAAGTGTAGGAACAAAAAATAATACCAATTTCCCTACTAAGGAGGCAGTTAACTAAAAATTCGAAAACATCAACAAATGGTTCAAGGCAAATGGACCATCATTTAACTTTGACAAGGCTCACTACATATTGTTCAGTACTTCTTATTTAACTCCACAAGCTATAAAAATAAGTTTACATAACAACGAATGAATTCGAAAGTAGAGTTCTATGTACTGACTTGGCAGAAAAACCTAACAAATTCTGGTCTTATGTCAAAGCGGTAGGTGGATCAAAACAAAATGTCCAGACACTCTGTGACCAAGATGGTAGTGAAACAGAGGATGACAGACTAAAGGCCGAAATACTAAATGTCTTTTTCCAAAGCTGTTTCACAGAGGAAGACTGCACTGTAGTTCCTTCTCTAGATTGTCGCACAGATGACAAAAAGGTAGATATCGAAATAGAAGACAGAGGGATAGAGAAACAATTAAAATCGCGCAAAAGAGGAAAGGCCGCTGGACCTGATGGGATACCAATTCGATTTTACACAGAGTACGCGAAGGAACTTGCCCCCCTTCTTGCACCGGTGTACCGTAGGTCTCTAGAAGGGCGTAGCGTTCCAAAGGATTGGAAAAGGGCACAGGTCATCCCCGTTTTCAAGAAGGGACGTCGAACAGATGTGCAGAACTATAGACCTATATCTCTAACGTCGATCAGTTGTAGAATTTTGGAACACGTATTATGTTCGAGTATAATGACTTTCCTGGAGACTAGAAATCTACTCTGTAGGAATCAGCATGGGCTTCGAAAAATGAACAAAGTAAGAGCATATGGACTATCAGACCAATTGTGTGATTGGATTGAGGAGTTCCTAGATAACAGAACGCAGCATGTCATTCTCAATGGAGAGAAGTCTTCCGAAGTAAGAGTGACTTCAGGTGTGCCACAGGGGAGTGTCATGGGACCGTTGCTGTTCACAATATACATAAATGACCTGGTGGATGACATCGGCAGTTCACTGAGGCTTTTTGCAGATGATGCAGTGGTGTATCAAGAGTTTGTAACAATGGAAAATTGTACTGAAATGCAGGAGGATCTGCATCGAATTGACGCATGGTGCAGGGAATGGCAATTGAATCTCAATGTAGACAAGTGTAATGTGCTGCGAATACATAGAAAGATAGATCCCTTATCATTTAGCTACAAAATAGCAGGTCAGCAACTGGAAGCAGTTAATTCCATAAGTTATCTGGGAGTACGCATTAGGAGTGATTTAAAATGGAATGATCACATAAAGTTGATCGTCGGTAAAGCAGATTCCAGGCTGAGATTCATTGGAAGAATCCTAAGGAAATGTAATCCGAAAACAAAGGAAGTAGGTTACAGTACGCTTGTTCGCCCACTGCTTGAATACTGCTCAGCGGTGTGGGATCCGTACCAGATAGGGTTGATAGAAGAGATAGAGAAGATCCAACGGAGAGTAGCGCGCTTCGTTACAGGATCATTTAGTAATCGCGAAATCGTTACGGAGATGACAGATAAACTCCAGTGGAAGACTCTGCAGGAGAGACGCTCAGTAGCTCGGTACGGGCTTCTGTTAAAGTTTCGAGAACATACCTTCACCGAAGAGTCCAGCAGTATATTGCTCCCTCCTACGTATATCTCACGAAGAGACCATGAGGATAAAATCAGAGAGATTAGAGCCCACACAGAAGCATACCGACAATCCTTCTTTCCACAAACAATACGAGACTGGAGTAGAAGGGAGAACCGATAGAGGTACTCAGGGTACCCTCCACCACACACCGTCAGGTGGCTTGCGGAGTATGGATGTACATGTAGATGTAGAAATACAAGAAGTGCAAACTGTTAAGTTTGAGACTGCAGATGGATCACAACCGCAGTTGGAAAACCCATTGCCTAGAATTAATGAAGCGCCTTAATTCAGCTATGTTTGCAGTACGTGTAGTTAACGCTACAGGTGATTTCAGATGAAGAATCTAGTTTATATTGCACATTTCCATTACTTAGTGAATTATGGAATCATTTTCTGAGGAAACTCGAAGTACAGAGACATATATTCGGATTACAGATGTGTGTTATAAGATTTATATATGATGTTAATTCTATATAATCCTGAGGGGAGCTCTTAAAAAAACTGGGTATTCTAAACACTATCTCTCAATAAACATACATATCGTTAGCTTCCGTTGCTATTAACAATGCTTCTCTTTCGTCTAAAACTAATTAATAGCATGAATACAACTCTAGGACCGTACAAACCTATTCAGCTTCCTACTGAAGCACATTAAATGTCATACAGATAAAATGTTGGAATTTAAGACTGAATTAAAGAACTTTGTATTGGGTAACTCCTACTTCATTGAAGAGTCTCTTCACAAAAACTTTTAAATTTAATGCTTCAGATTAGTTTCTAAAGATAATTAACACAGTAATACAGCAAAGTCGCTTCACTGTATTGCACTCAAATTAAATGTACGTCCCTGACTACTTTTCACATCCTACAGATCAGTGTCTGTGGAATCCATGCAATAAAACTAATGTAATCTAATGTAACCACACCATCAATACTCAAAGCCATATGTTTTACCCTGAATCCTTTTGTCAGACGTTTCTTTGGTTGGCTATGTTCCACAGTAGATTTTATATTAATGATTTTTTTAGCTTAAGCACATTGTACATTTTTTTGTAATGTATTTCGCGTTTACTGGCTAAGCATCATAAGTTATTACACTGCAAGCATTACGAATATACATTTTTTTGCTTTCTGTTGCAATGGTCTTGTAACAGGCTTTTTTAAGAATGAAAACTTTTTGCTTTTTACGTACTGCGTGTATTGTTCCTTTTCGAATGTTATGATGACTGATTTTATTTTCGTTTTTAGCATAGGCTGGAGCTTAGCGTAGTCACCGGTCACTTCTTCTCGGCTCTTAGATGCACCCTGTCTCTTAAACTGCATTCGATTTATTTGCAGATTTTACTTATTTTATGTTACACATAATCTATGAAGATGCACTGTTGCATTCAGAAATTCGTTGTTATGCCTGTAGTTGTTTTCACTGTGTCTTGTGGGTAGTGCCAACGTTGAATATGTACTGTTTTTTATAAATTTCTGAGTGTGTCAGTCAATGTATGAGTGTGACTACTTTTTATGTCTTGTTTTCTGAAAACATTTTATATTCAGTGTCTGTATGTGTAGCTGTGTTAGAGTCTTTACCATCTTCTCTTCCATTTTTCTAGTTTTTACTCTGTGTACCCTTGCCGTCCTGTGTTGTAGATTTGTCTGTGATACTTTCCCCGTAATGATGATGGTTCTGTTTATCTTATTTTGTGGTTTTTCATTTTGTTGCTAAATTTTATTTCCACTTCTTATTTGTGTCCACTACTTCCGGCTGTTCTTGCTATAGAATTAAGTTATTTCTGGTAGTTGTCTGTATTTAGGATACCGTGTATATCCCATGTAGCAGATAACTGAAACACACAGTCAAAGCTTTTGGATACCCCTACATAACATTTAAATTAGGTATGGCAATTACCTTAAATCATGATGTAATTTCACATCACAGAACTCTTACTAAGCTTTCATACATACGACTGATTCATCCCATCTGTCCCGTACACCGTTCTTCACGCTCCAGAAAAGTTCCTACTTTGAGATTTAAAAAAAATGAAATACGAAGTTCCGTATCAACACAATAGCATCTCTATTAAGTAGACAATATGGCTACATCAGTTGAGAAAGCTGCAGTTTGAGCAAGACAGAGATGCCCGTCACACTTTCCAAAAATGCTTATGGTAATCTCGCCAGAGAATGATGACCAACAATATAAAAGAGTTACTCCAAATCCCTGTCAATACGTACGCTCATTACTGGTCAAGTTTGTGAACTATTTTGCAACCGTTGGTTCCAGAATTTGTTTGAAACTCAACATTGGCCGACTAATCAGGAGACTTTTAAATGATCTTAGCTGTTAAACTTGTTCTTATTCATAGTACAGATAACCACAATTTATAGAGTAGTTTTTAATAGGAATATGGTTACTCATCAGCAGCTTTTGCTCCTACCATCAAAATGCTAAAAATAAACGAGCGGTATGTCTACAATGCCAAAAGCCATCCTGGATGGTCAGTGTGAACATTAAGATGTTCTGTCAAGTTAGTAGACACTGTGCGACAGTATAGACTTCTCGGGAGCCATCACGAATCGCTATGCGACGAGGGAGATGAGCTTGACGGAAGTTTCTGGTCTTTTGCGAGAACTAAGAATTAACTAAAGCGCAAATGTCCGTCCAAGT
The DNA here is from genome assembly GCF_023898315.1 of Schistocerca nitens. Classification (NCBI taxonomy): domain Eukaryota; kingdom Metazoa; phylum Arthropoda; class Insecta; order Orthoptera; family Acrididae; genus Schistocerca; species Schistocerca nitens. Next base: position 575,672,922 of record NC_064616.1, on the reverse strand, counting down.
TGCCGAGCGCTTTGCGTTGTACATGTTATTCGACGTCAGGGAAACGAAATTATAACAGTTCCAGTTACTCTGTCAATAATTAAGGAGTTTAATTTAGTCTAAGTTTATATTGGTCAACAAAGAGTAGGTTGGCGTCTGGCTAATGTGACACACAAAAATATCTAAACATGATGAAAACTATTACAAGCTATCAAATTTGGTAGCAGATCGCGATATGAATTTTCTTCATGAGTTTTAACCGAGCTTTGTTTAGAATACATCGGCCAACACCCGGAAAACAATAGTGAGTAATTTTTTGAAGGCGTACACGAAATGAAAACTCAGGTAATTGCAGACCTTCCGTCAGATAATGAATTAACCGACCAAATGAAGAAAAGAAGACACTATTTCAAAAATTGCGGCAGTTTATAAATATTACTGGGTCACCGTAATTCAGGTTGGATATCGAGGATGAGGCCTAAAAATAAAATTTCAGACTACGTGAAGCTATCAGAATGACGGAAACATATTTCTTTCCAGGAAACAAAAACAAAAATGACAGAAAAGTTCTCCCACGGGTCCGAGTTGAGGAAGCCATTACACTCAAGATTTATAGAACGTAATTGCTGTTTTTCTTTAAACTGTCTAGTGTTGAGATGGTAAAGGCATAATTCTTCCTGCTATATACCAAGAGGTAACATAATTACTTCCCTAAAAACTAAACTAAATTCCGCCCGAACAGGCCATGAAGGCATAATGCTACCGACCGTCCGCCGGGTCATCCTCAGGCGTCACTGGATGCGGATATCGAGGGGCATGAGGTCAGCACACCGCTCTCCCGGCCATATGTCAGTGTACGAGACCGAAGCCGCTACTCCTCAACCAAACAGCTCCTCCGTTTGCCTCACAAGGGCTGAGTGCACCCCGCTTGCCAACAGCGTTCGGCGGACCGGATGGTCACCCATCCAAGTGCTAGCCCAGCCCGGCAGCGCTTAACTTCGGTGATCTGACGGGAACCGGTGTTACCACTGCGACAAGGCCGTTAGCTCAGTTACTTACCTACTATTACTAAATAACTAATATTATGTTTCACCAACAGTGAAGTCTCCACAATTACTATTTTTCTGTTATTATAATAGAGCGTTAGTGCAAAGAGTGGCTCTTGTAGGGTTGTAGTGAGTTGAAGTGAAATGATATCTCAAATTATTGGGATGGTGGTCGCTTCATTGGACATGTTGTCTACGTAGACAATTTTAGTCAGACAACTGTTCGGCCGTGCGGTTCTAGGCGCTTCAGTCTGGAGCCGCGTGACCGCTACGGTCGCAGGTTCGAATCCTGCCTCGGGCATGGATGTGTGTGATGTCATTAGGTTAGTTAGGTTTAAGTAGTTCTGAGTTCTAGGGAACTGATGACCGCAGATGTTAAGTCCCATATTGCTCAGAGCCATTTGAACCATAACTCTTCTGTGGACGTTAGTCGTTTGTAATTTTCTGACGAACTGAGCGCTTGATGACAATAAAGGCAGGTCACTTTCAGTGAAAAAACGTTGGAGCAACCAATGACATCAAGGTATTAAGGAACGCAGCTCCAGAAGTCCCATAAGATTTCACACACATTTGAACATTTTTTTTCTGAATCCGGATAAACGAACATTGATATGAATCTTTCCTGAAAGCCAGTCTTGCACGTTAATCACTGTCTTATTTCCCTCGTTGACACTTTTCGAACTACTCAGAAGATTGTTAGGTAGTATGCTTTCGAAACACCAACACAACGAGTGAGTAGCGTCCTGCTACATGACCGAAATTTCGCGGACAACACAGACGGTTTGCAAAACATATCATGTTTATAAAATTTAACCGCAGACACAGGATGAAATTTATAGTGCGGTGAATCATTTTTGCACGTTAGGCCAGCGCGTATACCATGCTTTTCAGGCGTCAATCTTTACACCATTCTATATAAACTATGTAATCAAAAGTATCCGTACACCCCAAAAAACATACGTTTATCATCTTATGTGCATTGTGTTGCCACCTTCTGCCAGGTACCCCATATCAGCGACCTCAATAGCCACTAGACATCGTGAGAGAGCACAATGGGGCGCTCCGCGGAACTCACGGACTTCGAACGTGATCAGGTGATTCGGTGTCACTTGTGTCATACGTCTGTACGCGAGATTTCCACACTCCTAAACATCCCTAGGTCCACTCTTTCCGATGTGATAGTGAATCTATCCAGACCATCACACAGAAATTCCAAACTGCATCAGGATCCACTGCAAGTACTGTGACAGTTAGGCGGGAGGTGAGAAAACTTGGATTTCATGATCGAGCGGCTGCTCATAAGCCACACATCACGCCCGTAAATGCCAAACGACGCCTCGCTTGGTGTAAGGAGCGTAAACATTTTACGGTTGATCAGTGGAAAAACGTTGTGTGGAGTGACGAATCAAGGTACACAATGTGGCGATCCGATGGCAGGGTTTGGGTATGGCGAATGCCCGGTGAACGTCATCTGCCATCGTGTGTAGGGCCAACAGTAAAATTCGGAGTCGGCGATGTTATGATGTGGTAGTGTTTTTCATGGGGGGGGGGGGGGATTTCACTCCTTGTTGTTTTACGTGGCACTATCACAGCACAGGCCTAGATTGATGTTTTAAGCACATTCTTGCTTCCCACTGTTGAAGAGCAATTCGGTCATGGCGATTGCATCTCTGAACACGATCGAGCACCTGTTAATAATGCACGGCCTGTGGCGGAGGGGTTACATGACAATAACATCCCTGTAATGGACTGGCCTGCACAGAGTCCTGACTTGAATAATATAGAACACTTTGGGGATGTTTTGGAACGCCGACTTCGTGCCAGGCCTCACCGACCGACATCGATACCTCTCCTCAGTGCAGCACTCCGTGAAGAATGGGCTGCCATTCCCCAGGCAACCTTCCAGCACCGGATTGAACGTATGCCTGCGAGTGTGGTGGCTGTCATCAAGGCTAATGGTGGACCAACACCATATTGAATTCTAGCATTACCGATGGAGTGCTCCACGAACTTTTAAGTCATTTTGAGCGAGGTGTCCGGATACTTTTGACCATATAGTGTATTTACATCTACATCAACTACTACATGGTACTCTGCAGGTTACAATTAAGTGCGTGGTAGAGGGTTCATCGAACCACCTTCAAGCTGTTTCTTTATCGTTCCAGTCGCGTAACAGCGCTTGGAAAAATCGAACACTTAAATCTTTCCGTGCGAGCTCTATCTTATTTTATTACAATGATTTTTTTCCTATGTAGTTGGGCGCCAACAAAATATTTTCGCATTCGGAGGAAAAAATTAGTGATTGATTTGTGTGATTTGCGGTATAACCGAAATTCAGCGGATTCCTTTTAGTACTCATGTAATTGACTCCTCATTTTACTTTATTTGTCGTCAATTGCCACTCTTCACACTATATAGACATCTCGTCTAAATCATTTTGCAATTGGTTTTGATCACCTGATAACTTTACTGGACGTTAAATGACAACATCATGTGCACACTAACTGAGACGTCTACTCAGATTGTCTCCTAAATCGTTTATATAGGTCAGGAACAGCATAGGACCTGTAACACTTCTTTGGGAAACGCCAGATATCACTTCAGTTTTATTCGATGACTTTCCGTCAGTTACTACGAACTGTGACTTTTCTGACACGAATTGACGTACCCAGTCGCACAGCTAAGCGATATTCCACAGGTATGTAATTTGATTAGAAGCCTCTTGTGAGGAACGGTGTCAAAAGCTTTCTGAAAATCAAGAAATATGGAATCAGTTTAATACCTAAAATGGAACAACAACTCGGCGGAATACACAGAAGCACACTATTGATCAATAGCGTCGAGTAAACCTGAGAAATAATGTATTTTTACAAATGAAACATGTCGGGAAATAAAAGAAAACACCATCCCTACACAATGCGATTAGTTGCGTCACATTTTTCTGAACTGTCAGTTATTATTTCCCTAAGTTTGGAAAATTTTCTCGAACGCCAGGTTTGTATTTGGAGAAAGTCGTGTTCAAATTCGTTTCCGGCCAATCTAATTCAAACAATTCGTGGAAGCCCTAAATCGATCCAAGTAATTGTTGTAGTCGTTCATTTATATAGCCACGGCCGGTTCCTTCCCGAATTATTGAGAAAGTGGAGATTGTGCCTCGTGTCTAATGTATGCCGTGATTACGAACCCCTGTTATAGTGTGACAGGGACTGGGAAAAGAAGTGATAGTGATATTTTTAAAGATATCATTTCGACTTTGCTCTGGGAACTCAAATGAAGCCATGTAAAACTAAATCGGAAGTGTCTGACTGTGATTTATATCATCCTATAGTTAGCAGCGATGAGCTGGACTCTGTCAACACCACTCAGAAAGACAGTCTTCCTAACGAAGCCTTATAAGAGAAGGAATTACGGTTCGCAAAGGAACTAGCTGCCCGCGAGAGAACATTTTCTACAAGTAGTGTGGCAGGTAGATCAAATCCTACTTACTTAGACAACAGAGTGGAAGTCGGCGAAAATCTAACGTAAATGAATAATGACTCCCTTCCATCATTACAGACTTCATTTCATTGTACATTGTCTGCTTCGATAGCTGAGTGGTCAGTGCGGCTGATCGGAGTACGGGGGACCGGGTTCGATTCCCGATACTGCGAATGACATTTCCTTGGTGGCAGGACTGGAACCAAAAGCATCAGCCTCGAGATGCTAGCTGTCGGAGCAGTAGCGGCAGCAGGTCAGGTCTGCTAACGCAACAACGGCCGGGAGAGCGGTGTGCAGCAGGCCCCAAACCTCTCCAAACCACATCTCCATGACGCCATTGGCTGAGGGTTACACAGTTGTCGGTCGAGCCAGGCTGGCCTGTCTACAGCAAGAAAGGCAATGCGTTCTTTCCACTGTACATTAGTAAAGCGTCTCACTGGAAATTCTTAAGCTCATATCCAACAGGGTAAAACTAATATATTTCATCTTCTTGAGGTCAGCAGCCCATTCATTGCGGGGATATACCGATTCAGTTTCTCGGACAGACAAATAAGAGAGCACGAAAGTCATTAATAGAAAGACAACAGTGTCGTCATGGTACAATGTCTGCCGAAAGCGTGTAGTATGTGCAGCGCAGGCAATGTATACGGGAAGTATTGATGACGTATCAATAAATGGTATAAAACTAGTTTTGGTATTATCAGCTAACTTATGAACAATGTACACGACCTTTTAACCCGTTGTAGCATGCCTTGTAACCGATTACGTTACCTTATGTGCGAATTATTTAACTTTTAATTACGATTTATCTGCAGCTCAAGCTTACATATTTACTATTTTGTGAAATTTATCTGGGGCTGAATACACATTTAACTCATCAGTGTGATGGGAGGCGCTGTGGTACTACAGTATTACACATTTGAGTTCCGCTAGAAGATGAATTTTACAGCGAAAGATGAATTCCATCGGCTGTTCAGAATACCAGTCGACCATTTCTTCCTGTTTACCTCTCTCATGCCATTCCGTCAACTCACCAATTTCAATTATTTGAAAATTAAACTGTCGACTTGCTGGGTTGAATTATTCATCCTTTAGCTAATCGCAGAACTATAATATCCTTGTCATTATATAGTACGTCTGAGACAAGATGAGCGGATGCGATAGAATGATTCCTTTGATTCTATGGGAAATAGTTTCTATGATGTGTAAATAAGTTAAAGATTCACATTTCATATTAGTGCAGTACTACTGAATGACTTATTAAATATTACAATATAAAAAGATATGAATTATACTACTACAAACTCATTAGTTTTAAGAATATTTGTTGGAAATAAGTGTTTCCATGTGTTTTTCGGATTTCTCTATTATTGTTCAACGTTGAAGCATTTAGGAAGACCGTTGCTAATTTCAGAAAAAGAGATTTATTGGTGTCAACATATGACCCAATATTAATCTCTACGACGTGGATAGTTCACGTTTATGTAAATTAAATTTCGTGATATCTTAAGCATGACTTGGTACAAAGAAAGTGTCTATGTCAATATCCGCTCAACAGTGAGTCATCTTCTTGTGTTAACGAGCCTTAATTCTTATTAATTTTGAAGGATAGACGAACTGTCGATTCGTTCTGAGTCGTAAATCACTTCTGGATGCATGTCACTGTAGCATACGTGGCGTATCTACGTACGAGGACGTGCTGAAAGTGATGCCTCTTGAATCCTCTATGTGAAAATCCTTAAAGCTTTTTAAATAAACAAACGTCATTAACATTCTACATCTTTATTTTTAATGTCTACATATCTGTTTGTCAACCTAGTCTCTCTGGCGACGAACACATTTCTCCCACCGAGACACCCGTTTGTTAATATCGGCACTGTTGAATGTCTGATTGTGACGAGCCACAACCTCACCTCTGCTGACACCGCGTTAACACCATCAAAGTGAAGTCGTCGAAGGCGTTTAATAAGCTTTCGAAACAGATGAAAACCGCGTGGGGCCAAGTCGGGACTGTATGGACGGTGATCGATGAGAGTGAACCCAGAGCGTCGGATTGTTACAGATGTCGCTGCACTCGTGTGTGGTCTCGGATTGTCATGATGAAAGAGAGGATGCTCCATGTGTGGACGAACTCTTCGATTTCGAAACTCGATTACAGCCCGCTGTTTCTCACGCAACGACATAGTTACGTTACACACTGCCAGATTACACGCTACAATTCGAAGCCCTCTAGATGCAGAGAGCTGCAAATATGTACGCATGAAGAATGAAGACGTAGAATGGTAATAACTAGAGACCGGATTACATGCATCATAAAAATCTTAAAATATGCATGCAATGATGCATGAAAAATGCTTAAAAATGTATGAAAAGTGTCGAAATATGCAAGATCAGACATGGTAGTTACTGCGTGCATTATATCTCAGAGTGAAACCTGTGCATGTCATTTACGAGGAAGAGCGCCGGCCACGCGAAAAATCGGTACATTTAGAACGCTGATATCATTTCCTAAATAATTTCTGGCAGAGGTTAGGAAGAAGGCCTATCTGGGATTATTTTCTAAAAATTTGCAAAGTGGGGAGGCATACTGTATTTCAAGAATTGTTTCTTCTTTACTATTGTTATCGGTAAGAAGCAGATGCGATGCGATTGAGTCGCAGAGAAACAATCGATTTGTAAGGACCAACTTCGAGATATATCGCACGCAGAGAGGAACGCTGGAAAACTCCGTAATATTTTATTTAAAAAGCAACATACAATCTTGAATTTTTTAACAGCATTGACTTTCAATTAATAGTATCGGACCAAAGCATCATTTAAGATTTATTTTACATTTTTCTACTATTGTAAACATAAACGTCCAAGTACTGTTCCAAATGTTCGGTATTAAAGATTCTGTCTTCGATCCCTCAAAACATTTTTATAAGCAGTAAAGGAGCGTTGTACATGAACTGAGGTAACTGGACAGTATTTTAATTTGGGTGCTATGTTGGCATTTATTGTTTCTGGTAAAATTCCACGCATCCCATTAATAAAACTATCAATTTGGAACAAGGTTTCAAATCCTGGGTTATTGTTTGAAATGTTTTCAAACTTTTCTTTAAAGCCTGGGTTATTGTTTAAAATGTTTTCAAACTTTTCTTTATGTTTTCTTGGGAATACCTCCGGCAATGAGGAGTTCACTAGAATAATTTTATTTATTAACTGAATAGATTCATTCAACCCCAAATCTTGCGCATCAAGCTTTTTGATATGGGAAAAATGAGTGCTACTCACAGCAATGGCTTTTTTTAATACCGGAATCATTAAATGTTCCCTTGCTCTGAAAAACTGCCAAAGGCTCTGTACTATCGAAGCCGCTTACTACCCCTCTAATGGCCTCGAAATGTTAATTATAAGCCGGCCGCGGTGGTCTCGCGATTCTAGGCGCGCAGTCCGGAACCGTGCGACTGCTACGGTCGCAGGTTCGAATCCTGCCTCGGGCATGGATGTGTGTGATGTCCTTAGGTTAGTTAGGTTTAAGTAGTTCTGAGTTCTAGGGGACTGATAACCACAGCAGTTGAGTCCCATAGTGCTCAGAGCCATTTGAACCATTTTTTTGTTAATTATAATACAACACAGCCTCGACCTACGAACCCCAACGAATTACCACTGGTTCGAGAGGTAAAGGCACACTTAGTAGTTTTTCTTTGTAGGTCTTGATACGAGCCTTTAGAATCACTTTCTTTGTGGATGAGATCAGTTTATTTACATTTACAAACGCGGAACGTACTTCTTCAGCAAGGCGATGTACTCCATGAGCAAAGCACGTCACATTAATCAAATTGGGATAAAATACTCGGAGGGCGTTTCCTGCTTTAATCATATAAGGAGCAGCATCTGAAATAAACACAAACACCCTTTCATCTGCAGAATATTCTGGAAATATTTTTCTAATACCCTCATTCACAAATATGGAGATCATAGAATGATTTACTTTTTCAAGTTCTTTGCAGGCAGCTAAATAGGAAGAAGTAGGCGCTTCTTTTAAAGCACCAACAATTAACTTTGCAATGTAACGGCCACAAGCGTCTGTAGTTTCGTCAACTAAAATCCAGATAATGCTGTTCTTGAGTTAATTTCGTATTTCTTCCAGGACATTTATGTAAATTGTCGGTAACTAATTTTTATGCAATTTTGATTCATCTGGTATATTTCGATTTAAGCAATATTTGCGCAGGAAGCCTTTGAGGATAGGGTTTGTAAGTTTTTGAGGAGGAATATTACTTGCAATGAATGATTCACATAGATCCATGCTAAACCGACTTTTTTGGTTACCTTTGGACAAATCTCTGGTTTTGCAACTTGCTGTTGTCAGAAGTTGTTGTAGTGGTCCTTTCTTCTGCATTCCTGCGATATAAAGACTTGTCTTGACATGCTGGTCTATTTGAAACTCTTTTTTTTAGCACGAAACGTTTTTCTCGCAAACTCGGCAATATAAAACAATTCCATGATACGTAAATGTTCCATGATGGTAAGATATCCACGAAACGACGTTCCTTTTCTCGGGCGGCATGGCGCACAACACGTTACATACTACAAGTCGTAAACACGTTCTACTGTGTACAAGTAAACAGAAAGCTAAATTGAAACAGTGGACGTGGGACTAAAAGCCTGCGTAGTTTAATTTAATTGTTGTCGAAGCGTACGGTATGACAGTGTAGGGGATTAACTGGGGCACGGGCGCAGGAGCATTGACTCTATCTACCTGTTACTGTTCCTCTTTTGTAATGATTTCGCCAGGCAGTAAACACAGAGCGAAAATATGCATCGTCACTAGTGTTTAGTTAAAATGTGAAATCACAGGTGAAAAGAAGCCAAATATGAAAATGCATATGCACCATGAAAATGCATATAATCCGATCTCTAGTAATAACATTTCTTTTATTAAAAAGCTTTAAGCGTTTTCATATAAAAAAATTCGGAGGCTTACTTTTCAGGACGCCCTCGTAATTAATACCTCCTGCATACGAACGCAGGGTAATATTGGAAATCGAGGATAAGTCGGAAGGCCGGCAGACACGGGAGTGGGCTTATTTGTGTGGCAGCCGAACAGAGTCAAGGCGCTCCTCTTGCACCAAGGAAAGCCGTCAGGTCTGGTGACCCTGGGTGATTCTGCACTGCCCTCACGCCACACTTTACCGCTACTGCAGTGTGGGCTACTCAAGGGTGGCCTACAACTGAGTCAGTGGTAACAACAGGAAACGTCGCTTTCATAATCTTTGTTTTTAAGAAGAGTTCCAGAAAATGTTTTTGTTGAGGTAGAGTAATTTACAAGAACGAACTAGACGGGTACTACACCGCCGATTTATGGAATAGGAATAAGAAAACGAGTAGTTTAAATAGAGGCCTGATAGTGTGCATAGGCCGCAGTCATGTAGTTACACAGTTATCACTGCCACGTAAGACCGAGCGAGGTGACGCAGTGGGTAGCACATGGACTCGTATTCGGGACGACGACAGTTCAAAACTGTGTCCGGCCATCCTGATTTAGGTTAACCGTGATTTCGCTAAATCACTTCAGGCAAAGGTCGGGATGGTTCCTTTGAAAGGGCACAGCCGACTTCCTTCCCCGTCCTTCCCTAATCCGATGGGACCGATGAACTCGCTGTTTGGTCCTCTCCCCCAACTCAACCAATCAACCAACTCTCACGTAGGCAAATGCCAAGTCATTCTTTCATCACATGCACATTTCTCGGACATCTGTTTAAGAGACAGTATCAAAGGCCACTGGAGAGTACAAGTCAATAATGAAGTTTCCACTCACCAGGTAATTTGCAACTGAAACGAACGTTCCTCATAAATAAACTTTATGCACTAGGAGGAACTTGATCCCAGACTTTTATCTTCCACGGGCAATATTATACCTTCTTATCTATCCTGGAATCCTCGCGGACCGACTTAAAGTCGTAGGCTCTTTTCAAACCTCTGCTTATTAAAATGTACGAATATACCTAAGGCACTTCATTCTGATTCTAGCATGGTGTGTTTAGTAAGGCTACGGACAAGTTTTTCCTGGCTGAGTTGCAGAGATGCGTGTTAGGTTTTGATTTTCACATTCAGAAAGATAAAACCGTAACACATACATTTACTTCCCAAGATTAATTATAAACATTCCGGAATACCATCCGTATCCACTCTAAAGCTGATAGCGAATACTGATACAGCTTGCAAACAATTTAAGACGAAATCAATCAGTAATCAGTTCTCATCATGCCGAGAAAAATGACACAAATATCTTGGCTCTTGTTACCTACCCAATTGGGAAGTTTAACCATAACCGGAACTTCGGCCAATACCCCTCGCGATTACAACTCATTAGAAGCGGTGTTCCCATACAAGAAATGGAAATAAAGCTGAAGAATATGAGGGATTTTATGTTTAACGTGGAAACGTTGACAGTACAAATCACACTTTCTCCTGGATGATCTTAAAATTTATAGCGCTGATAGCGCATTAATAACTTCTGCTTGATAATGGACACCACAGTTATAAATTTGTTGATTGAAGACGATGTTTTTTTCACTTAGGTGGTAAATAGTTCCCAGACTGTTCATAAACCATTTCTACTGTAATTTGTAAATGATTACGAAAAACCGCACATTCGCTACCATTTTTGTGTGTATGGTACCTTGGCTGTGTGTAAACATTCGGAAGTGGATTTTTAAGCCGAAATTAGTGGTGAAACTAAGAACAGTTCTTAATAAATATTACAGCCTAAGTGCAAAAATGTCAGCTTCATTTAAGAAGTATTCACTGGTTTACCTTATACGTGATAAATAAAAAACAAATAAATAATAATATTAGAGGGGACAATTCGTGTGCAACAGGGTTCCATTTTCCGGTCCGCTTATTTTGTATTCTGGTTCTCCCATTGTGTATCGATGGTGCAGATATAATTGTCTTTGCGGACCTACAGGTATCACAATAAGGTTTGCTAGTAATGAAGTTAATAACATAACTGATTTATTTACTGCAACGTGAACTATGATATATCAGAAAAAACATAGTTCGTTCTGTTCCATAAGAACAATTGCAACTTGAAAAGTAACAGTAGAATAGGGGGAAAAGGTAATACGTGAAACAAGATATTCACAATTTCTGTGCGTACATGCTGAAAAAAAAACTGAAATAAAGGTTTTCTTACATCCTTCTTTTCAGAAAAATTTTGCTCTGAATGTTGTAGGTGATTTTGGTAATCAGAATATCATGTAGCTGGATTACGTGTCACATTTTCATTCACTAATGTAGTACGGAAAAAAAATCCGGAAATTGAAAGTTTGCAAATGTTTCATAAGTGGAGACATAATGCCCCCTGGGCACCGTAACCACTTCGATTCTAACGCAAGGAATAACAATATAAACGCCACCTCTGTAATTGAGTAGTCAGCACTGCTGACTGCCATGCGGGAGACCCGTGTTCGATTCCCGGTGCTGTTAAAGATTTATCCTTGTTGGGAGGACTGGTACGGGTTTCCGTCAGCCTGGTGAGGCCATCTGAGTAGCTACTCGACCGATTATTGACGACCCTCGGGTCAAAAAACCCGACAGCGACCAGAATAGCGGTGTAATGACCACATATCCCTCCATACTGCATCCGAACACCCCACAGGCAGGGGTCACACTGCGGTCAGTTGGGCCGCATTGGGTCAGAACGGGGATGTTTACCTTTATTATAACATAAAAGTATTCTACCACTACATTAATAAATGAAAGGTACTGATAGGAACTACGAACAATCTTAAAGACAAATTGAAACTGTTTATGCTTGAAAATTCCTGGTGCTTCGTAGAATAATTGTTATGTAGACCAAGGGTGCGTGCGCGCTCACTCGCCTGTGTGTGTGTGCGTGTGCGTGTGTGTATGTGTGTGTGTATCCGCGTACGTACATCTGTGTACGCACATGTTTTAATGTGTTTTTCATTTAATTACTTTAAACATAGATTGTGTAAGCACAATTTAAAACCTCGTATATAAATGGGCTGCACGTAATCATATTTCACTGTGAAAATGTAACGTTTTTGGGAACCAATTAACACTTTTTGTACTATTGTGACCTATCGTAAACGTCATCCATGATACTTGAGAGTAACTCACTAAGGCTAAGATAAGTTGTTTTGTAGTATCGCATAATGTTAAAGTTATAGTATTACCTGAGCTTTCCGAAAGCTTCGCAAATACGGCGTAAGAGAGAGCTTCCTTCTTGTGACTGGTTGTGTTGTTAGCCTTGGAGGCAGTTATAGTGCAGGACTCGTAGCTCTGTATTGACCTCATGGCCACCACATCGCAGCAGTCGCCTTTCATTCATGTCCTTGCATTACACCTTGCACGAAGTTCAATATTTCTCCATTGCATTTTCTTTTTCTTAAGAGACATTCCTTCATTTTCCGCTCCTGTTGTGCAGGGAAACCACTGTGTCCCCCCCCCCCCCCCCCCCCCCCCCCCCGCAACCCACAGCCCCTCCCCCACCAGAGCGTGTATTCATTTTAAGGAATAATGTCACACACCTGCCCATCAAGGATTTCGGACGTCTTGTATCTAAGCTGAAATTTCCAGTAACGTAAACTAACATCTCCAAAATTCTTTTATATGTCACGAACAGTTCACGTACAATACATCTGCCACACTTCCTCATATATCCTTTGTTAGCGTAATGCTGCATCAAAATATAGAGTAAACAGTACAGTTGGGGCTCAACTGTCCATAGCCACTGACATCTTTAGGCGTGGATTTGGGAATGACAAGGGAATCATGGACTTGTTTGGGAAGTCGTTTACGAAATCAGCGGAATACCTAAAAACCAACTAAACGAATGAATACTTGAGCTTCTCTCGTGCCCAATACACCCCAGTAAAGCAAAATACCAAGCATAGTTTTGGTGGAGGTGAAGAGCATATTGCAATTACTAAGCGATCAATGAAACTGATAAATTAATAGGAATGTGCTGAGAAAAAGGAGCGTAACCGCTGCAGATCACTATTGCGGTCGTCACTGGCTGCCTTGTAGCCATTGTTACGGCGTGCAGATGTCGTGATAAAATTAACCTGTATAAGAGAGAATCCTGTATGTTCTCCAACTGACCAAAAATATCCGGACTCTGCTATTTAAAGCGGAACTGAAGACTCGATTTCATCAGATGCGGACCCGGCAGTATAAAAAAGGGCAGGGAATAAAGTGTTGACAACAGAGAAGCAGTAACAGCAGAATGGGTTGGTCAGGAGAGCTAACTGACTTGGAATGTGGTCTTGTCATTGGCTGTCACCTGAGTAACAAATTAATCAGAGACATTTAAATTCTCCTAAAATTGCCCAAGTCGAGTATTGATGATGCGAAGGAACAACCACAGGTAAAACAAGACCAGGCACACCTCATGAGCTTCAGTCCGGAACCACACGGTTGCTACGGTCGCAGGTTCAAATCCTGCCTCGAGCATGGATGTGTGTGATGTCCTTAGGTTAGTTAGGTTTAAGTAGTTCTAAGTCTAGGGCACTGATGGCCTCAGATGATAAGTACCATAGTGCTTAGAGCCATTTGAACCATTTGAATACCTCATGCACTGGCGAGAAGGGATGTGTCGAGCATTGTGAAGTGTGGCTGAAAGGAAAAGAGCATGAAATTAGCGGAAAGGATCTATGGTGAGTTCCAAAGAGCTGCTTGTAGTCCCGCTTGCACAACGATTGTGCGTAGGGGAGTTAAAATGAATTGGATACAATATTCGAGTAGATTCTCATATGCCACACATTACTGTTGTCAGAGCTAAGCGATATTTGAGATGCCGTAAGGAACGACACCACTGGCAGTGGATGACTGGCTACAAGTGATTTGAGCCGACCGGTGTGGCCGAGCAGTTCTAGGCGCTACAGTCTGGAACCACGCGACCGCTACGGTCGCAGGTTCGAATCCTGCCTCGGGCATGGATGTGAGTGATGTCCTTAGGTTAGTTAGGTTTAAATAGTTCTAAGTTCTAGGGGACTGATGACCTCAGAAGTTAAGTTCCATACTGCTCAGAGCCATTTCAGCCATAGAAGTGTTTTGGAGTGATGAAGCGCGCTATACATAGGATAAATGCCAGTCCTGATGTGCTCGAAGCACTTAATTCAAGGAATAAAGTACAGGAAAGGAAACGGGAAAAGCACCATCAAGAAGCAGAAAATGCAGAGACGTATAGAACTACCACAAAAAGTTTTTATTGTCTTGATCACCACCTAGTTTTACATTATCAATGAAAGGGAGTGTCAATGTCATGTACGACACGTTATTGCACGTAGTTTAAAGAACACAATTACATTTTTCTCTGTAAAAATTAATACGCCAAAGTGAGATAATATAAGACTACTTTCAATAAAAATATCCCAAGTTATGTCAGATGAAATTACTTTCGCCGTATTTTTGTTGTAAGAAACGACAGAGAACAAAATTTTAAAAACAAAATAGTCGCCTGAATTACCTTGATAGTTAAAGTATACAAGCTACCAAATGATTCTCGTGGACATCGATTCACCAGGACTATAATAAACTAGAACGTCAGAAACGGAAGTTTGAATTAAATACTTATATTCCCAAAGTGCATACACCGTCACATTGTATCCTTCTGTAGACGTTGTGTAAGGAAATGGTACCTCAGATAATATTTGATTCACGGGGAACTTGAAGTTATATAAAGTGCGTGAATTTCAGAACCAGAGGTGCGTAGTAAGCGTAGTAATTAGTCGTCTTTGCGCACGACGGTCGAACTCAATGAAGGTACAATATTCATAAAAATGTTTAAACAGTCGAGTTGTGACTTAAGACATACCGGTAAATGAGGAGATCGCATCTCCGTAGGCAAAGTCGCTAACGCACTCCTCTGCTACGGACCTCGCTGTGGAGTTAGTTGCTGCGAGAGGAAATTGGAAGTTCAGTACTAGACTTGCACGCGGAAGAAGCTGGGTTCAAATCCTAGTGCAGCCACCCAGAGTTAGCATTTCCTTTATTTTGTAAGATCGCACAATCGGCAAGGAAAAGGGTCTGTCAGGTTGAAAGTAAGTTAAGTAGACACTGATGTAGGTGTCGAAGGCGTAGCATACGAATCTGTGTTATCCATATGGAAGAGTGTAGCTGACCGTGCAATATCTTGCGGAAAAATGAAGAAACCTTATAGATCCGAAAAGCTTTTCTACACATGCTGAAGGCAGTGTAAATACGGTTTATCTATATAAATTAAGATCATACGGCAGATATAAACGATAGGGTGTCACTATCAGGTCTTTAGTTTGTTTTTATTTTTATTTTCTTCCTTTTCTGCCTCTCTTCCTCTCTCTTTATTTTTACAAATTGTCATTTAAAGCGAAGCGATAGCTTGTGGCTACAGACATAAGAATTCCCATAGGCTCTGAGTTGTACGTAAATTACAAATTAATATGTCCTCTACACATGTATTAATTTTATGTTAATCATTAGACAAAATATTGTTTCCAACAAGGGATCATATTTTTCCCTTTTGTGTGTAATAACTTAGGTTCATATCCTAAAACGGAAAATTTTACAGTGAGAAGTGTGACAAGGTAATGGTGATCTGAGAAATATGCTGAATCATAGTTTATAGCTGTTTCCCTGATACAGTCCAATAGAAACTCTGCTAACTATTGATAGCCATTCTTATATAAATATAGCGGAAAACTTCCTGTTACAAGCTATTAGGTACATGTATTAATTTCGCCGAACACTTTCAGTTCCCTGAGAAAACTTGTGTTACTCCTCCATCACTTCCCAAAATAAAGTTTGATGAAAATTTGTTTATAATCTGTTTCACGTGGCATTTATAAGCTACTATCACTGGTCGGGCGTGAACTGATCAGACAAAAAGTTAGTAGGATTATAGTGGTCAATACTTGTGACAGTTCTGATGCTATTGCAAACAACTGACAGGGCCCTCAAGGAAGGAATGATAAGTTACAAAGTGGTCTGTCTGATTTTCCTCTTTTCGATTCGTGATTTGTATATGTGTTTCTGTTTCATGCAGACAACTTGCTGATGTAGATTAATGTCAGAAAAGATATACTGAAATTAGGTCAGCACACGGATGAAGACTTTCTAGTGCACGAATTATAGGTACTGTAATCAGCCTTCCAGGTATTAATGAGAAAACAGAAATAGACACCACTCATGATATTATTTAAATGCTCTGTTCTGGTTTAGAAGTATTTAGTTAGAGTATTACACATTACTTTGATTTTATACAAATTTCTGTTACTGTATTATGTATGTAGCAAATTCAGTTCTATGATCTTTTGTAAAACATTAACTAAACAGCTATTGCAGGTGCTGTATGAAGTATACCCTACGCACAATGTAGACATGTAATTTTTCTGTACATATTACTGCATTTTATTGCAGATAAACCAGTCAGTTTAGGCTAGAACGATATCTGTTTATATAACTCGTGAATGGCTTTTGATGTCGAAATAACTAATCTAACGGGATACAATGACAAGCGTAACAAGGTAATGGTGGTTTGAGAAGATGGCAGTTTTAAGGGTAGGGGAGCACGAAAAGGAAGCAGTGATTGAGAAGGGAGTGAGACAGGGTTGTAGCCTATCCCAGATGTTATTCAATCTGTATATTGAGCAAGCAGTAAAGGAAACAAAAGAACAATTTGGAGTAGGAATTAAAGTCCAGGGAGAAGAAACAAAAACTTTGAGGTTTGACGATTACATCGTGATTCTGTCAGAGACAGCAAAGTACGTGGAAGAGCAGTTGAACGGAATGGACAGTATCTTCAAAGAAGGATATGGGATGAACATCAACAAAAGCAAAACGAGGATAATGGAATGTAGTCGAATGAAATCGAGTGATGATAAGGGAATTGGCTTAGGAAATGAGACACTTAAAGTAGTAAATAAGTTTTACTATTTGGGAAGTAAAATAACTGATGGTGGTCGAAATAGGGAGGATATAAAATGCAGACTGGCAATGGCAAGAAAAGCGTTTCTGAAGAAGAGAAATTTGTTACACCGAGTATAGATTTAAGTGTCAGGAACTTCTTTCTGAAAGTATTTGTATGGAGTGTAGCCATGTATAGAAGTGGTACATGGGCGATAAACAGTTTATAGAAGAAGAGACTAGAAGCTTTTGAATTGTTGCTACAGACAAATGCTGAAGATTAGATGGGTAGATCATGTAACTAATGAGGAGGTACAGAATAGAACTGGGGAGGAGAGAAATTTATGGTACAACCTAAAAGAAGGGATCGGTCGGTGGACACATTCTGAGGCATCAGAGGCATCAAGGAATCACCAATTCAGCACTGGAGGGAAGCGTTGTGGGTAAAAATCGTAGAGGGATACCAAGAGATGAATACAGTAAGCAGATTCAGAGGGATGTACGTTGTAGTAGCTACTCGGAGATAAAGAGGCTTGCACAGTATACAGTAGCTTGGCGTGCTGTATCAAACCAATCTTTGGATTGAAGACCACAACAACAACAACAACAACGGGATATTAATTCTTCGAACATTCTTTAAAGTTTTCATTACGACTTTTAATTAAAATGCTTTAACTTTCTGATCAGTGGACAAAAAGCTACTGATATAGCGACCTCTTTGTCAAGACTACATTGGACGTTCGAGAAATCTAAGTCGCTTGTACCATGCATAAATTGATTTGTTCATAAATACCATAATTTCAGTAACTAAAGTTTGATTGTAACGCAAATGTAGAAATTATACGCTAACATTATGTATAAGTAAGTAGGTGACAGTGTTCTACCTTGGAACACTACCAGCCCTATAAAACAAGTTTAACATATTTTCTTATTCCATTCTCAAATTATAACATTCACTTTATGCTCCATTATAAAGCCTCCTGAAATATCAGCATGATAAGAATTACATTTTAAGAAACTTCGGCATTTATAAACAACAATTTATTTATAATCCGTAGATGAACGCACTGCTGAACTATTAGACTGACTCAGTAGGTAGAAATCCAGTAATTAACAACAATAATGCAATTATCTTAACTCAGTTTGAGAGAGAAAAGTGCATAATGGGAGCAGTAATTGCAGACTCACATTTACTGTGTCACATTATGTTTATAAATAAATTACAGTTATAGAGATTAAAAGACAGCGTATTCCATCTCAGGTGTTCAACTTCACTAAGAAGAGTAGTACAACTCTTGATTTATACCACTTTACCTTTCACTATGAGTAAATTTCTAAGAGGAAAAGTGGTACTCCAACTTTTAAGGACTATAAGAGGGAAATTATGGCGCAGTTGACTAAAATGTCTGCAGTAGACGAAATTATAATATTTCATTTGTACATTTCATGGAAAGAATCACGAATTGTTGTAAAGCGTGAATTTACATTAAACGAAACGCAAAACTTTTCATTTCTCAGAAGTGGTAAAAATTAAGTGGTACCACTTTGGCTCTCAGTGGTTCATATCTCTCCAACACCTGGAATTATGGTGTATGTAACTACTTGATATGACAGCTGCGCTAACTTGTTATTTGTTGAAAGAAGGCTGAATGTTCGTCAGTATGTTGTAAGATTGGTAAACCCTATCGTTGTACCATTCATGACCAGGGTGTTATGTGGCACGCTGCATTAAGACAATGGAAAACTTCACACTGATGTTAACACCACAAACGTCTTGAGGAATGTCCAGATTCTTGACTGCTCCGCCAGGTCCTTCATTTGTCACCCACAGAGCCCTTTTGATGCGACAGGAAGACGTATAGATTAACATCAGCCTCCAGTCAGAAATCTTCATGAACTGACACACCATGTGTTTCCAGCATTGCAATAATTTCCTGAGGATTACATTCTGAGGCAGTTTTCTTTCATGCCACAAAGTAAACAAGAGTATAATCGTGTCTGTGGGGGTGGGGGAACGGCACAAACTGACGTTGATGTTGAACTTAAGTTCCTAACGGATTGAAAGTTAAATCATTTCATACCCATTTTGTGACGAACATCTTGCCCAAAATTTGATAAAACAAACTGGTGTTTGATGGGGTAACAAAATTTTTGGAAATTTGTGGTAAATTCCTATGGGACCAAACTGTTGAGGTCATCGGACCCTAGGGTTACACACTACTAAATCTAATTTTAACTTACGCTAAGGACAACACACACACCCATGCCCGAGGGAGGACTCAAACCTCCGACGGGGAGAGCCGCGCGAACAGTGACAAGTCGCCCTAGAAGGTAACATATTCCATTTCCCTCAGTGTAAATGCAGAATCAGTAAGTACATAGTCATGCTCTAATACTTAGTTGTGTAAGGTACTGTAAACCTATACTGTGCCCGAGGTGATAATAATCGATTGTCCTTATAGTGAGCAATACGTGCTTAACACCATCGATCCTCTAGGCTCTTGATCGCCAACATTCCCAAGCTGGGTTCGATCGAAGGTCGCGTTAAGCCTTCGGAAGGCCACTACGTTGCCAACGGTCACTACTAAGTGTAATGGTTGGGGAAAGTACCACTTGCGTCAACCCGGACTCGATCGCCTAAAATCGGCAACGGTTGCTTTTGTTCTAATCTTATGATTATTGTATTTGTAACTTTTGGGGTCACTGTGACATTTTACATGAGTCAGCCGCATCCTTTAATTTCTTATGGTAAGACAGTACCGCTGTTCCAGACGTTTTTACATAAGGTCATTATAATTATTCGTACTTTTAACTGATGTTCAGTCATATTTTCTTCAAAGTTTTTCCCCATTTCTCACTATAATATAATACAGGTAAAAATCTGTACAAATGCTAATGGGGAGAACATTGTAATTACAATCTCTAGAATAGTTTATGGCACGTACTGGCTCTTGCTGACGGAAGAATTTGGAAATAAATGACGTTAAGGGATATAACAAATTACAGGAAGCAGCTCAACAGCCCCTGTGATTTCAGGGAACCAGTGAAATGTTGTGTGAGGATGACAGTAATTGTGTTTGAACCAGACACATCGTGCGTCGGCATTTAAGAAAAGTTTGTTTCGTTCCCATGAGAATTTCAATTTCTACAGTAGGCAATGTGATGTAAAAACATTCATAACCTTATATTATCCCTAATTCGCTATCCAGCTACCGTTTGAGGGTCTAAGACGCACTCTGTTCCACTAGCATTAAGATTAAACTTCCTTTCGTACGTGAAAGAAACAGAAAATAATAAAAAAATCTGGATTTTTTCCAAGAAACTCCTTCACATCTGAAGACCCTAAATAGATAAAATGAAAATGTGTACAAAGATAGTAAGCAGTGTGATTCCGTGATATATGATAAACTTTGAGGGATGATGGAGAAGGGTAAATGTGTCAGTCTGCGGTAAGGGGCCCTGCTCCGGAAACGATCGAGTCGAAAGTTATAAGCGAAAATCGTTCTGATACGAATGAGAGCGGAATATATGTATTGGTACTGTTGTTGCTAAGATTGTAGGGCAGGCAACTTTCAAAGGTGGTACTATGGACCAAAACAAGAAAACAATACTCTATAAACAAGGGCTATAGAGTGCATACCTTAAGAGCTATGAGCACTTGTTCATCTTCGCTACTGTGAAACACTGCTATTCTACTAAACAAGTGCACATCTCTTAAGGTATGCATTGTAGAGCACATGTTTACTTTACTTTTTTTCTGGTTTTGGTCCGTACTACCGTCTCTGAAAGTTTGCCTACCATAAATCTTAGCAATAAAAGAACAGGCACATGTATTCCACTGTTAGAGGTATGAGAATGATTTTTGGTTATAACTTTCGACCTAGTCGTTTTCGGGCTAAGATCCCTTACCTCAATGTGACACATTTTCCTTTCTCCATGATCGCTAGAAATTTGTATCATCAAGGAATCATCTTGTATGAGATTTATGTATTTTGTTCATGCTCGATACGTAATTATCATTCCTGAAAGAAGTTTTTGCCTGTAACTCTATTTTATAATGCGCTGAGTTTAGAGCAGAGGGAAAAATTCTCGATTAGCAAATGTTCTTCGCTATTTTTCACTGATACGTATCATTTCTTTCAAGACTGATTTCAGAACTATCTAGTTATGTTTTGGGTGCTGGAGCCTATTTGTTAGAAGTAAACAATCTGTTAGGATATTAAACATCCTACTCAAATAGTTACAGCACAGAACAAACATGCCATTGCTAAGCAGGAATGTGACAAAGTATCGAGCGATAACTATTGATTCATACATTAACAAATCGGACCATAATTTGGAACAGAGTTTCATAGAGCCATAGACTCAATAGCATTTTTGAGCCATATTCTATTGAACAAGCTGGTGCAGTTGTTTAAGACGCTAGACTCCTACTAAAGAAGTGTAGTAACCAGATATTTGTCCATTTGTTCTAATTTAGATTTCCTGTGGTGTCCCAAACATACGTTAGGCCAATTCCAGGAAGGTTATCACTAAGGCCAATTTTTTTCCTCTTCTCTATATGGACTGGCGCTTTTTTTGTTAAGACACTCGATCGATAATATATTGAACTCCAAGCTTTCGCCTATACTCCCATACCTGGGCCGGTCTTTGACAATTGGCAGACGCTTGTCTGGACAGCATAATGAACCATGCTGCTAGGTGCCTGGAATGAACAGGGGCGAGAAAGTATTTTTTTAATTAGCTAATGCAGTATTAAGAACTTAACACTGCGGGGTAGTGTCCTGCAGTTTCATTTGTCCAGCTGGATTTTCATTCCGCAGTTATAAATGAGCATTAGCTGATGTAGACTACCTCCTGGAAGTACTAATCAGCCGGATTTTGGAGAGAACAATTCCATCAGTAATGGACATGGCTAGGTGCAAAGATTCTGTGCCTACGCGTTAAATAAGGCTTGCCAGAAGACGGAGCAACTCAATGGATTGATTTATTCTGTCTAATGGTGGCATCTAGCTCAACAGCAAAAAGCATATTGAAAAAAAAAAAAAAAAAAAGGACGAAGGAGAGACTGTAACAAATCGTCTTCCCCAAGATCCGCGCGGGATTAGCCGAGCGGTCTTGGGCGCTGTAGTCATGGATTGTGCGGCTGATCCCGGCGGAGGTTCGAGTCCTCCCTCGGGCATGAGTGTGTGTGTTTGTCCATAGGATAATTTAGGTTAAGTAGTGCGTAAGCTCAGGGACTGATGACCTTAGCAGTTAAGTCCCATAAGATTTCACACACATTTGAACAATTTCTTCCCCAAGATAATGAAGATATTTTAGAAAGCACATAAATCTAAAAAAGGATGACATCATTTGAAACACGTTTCTTTTGAATTGTCATCCAGTATCTTAATCAGTGCACTATCCTGTTCAGATTATACCCATACAGATGGAGCATTTGCTTTATTTTCTTTAACTGCAAGGGTAGAAGAAAGATTAATATTTAACGTCCCGTTGACAACGAGGGCCGGCCGCGGTGGTCTCGCGGTTCTAGGCGCGCAGTCCGCAACCGTGCGACTGATACGGGCGCAGGTTCGAATCCTGCCTCGGGCATGGATGTGTGTGATGTCCTTAGGTTTGTTAGGTTTAAGTAGTTCTAAGTTTTAGGGGACTGATGACCACAGCAGTTGAGTCCCATAGTGCTCAGAGCCATTTGAACCATTTGACAACGAGGTCATTGGAGACAGGGCACAAGCTCCGATTAAGGAAGGATTGGGGAGGAAATTGGCCGTGCCTTTTCAGATAAACCATCCCGGCATATTTCTTGTGTGATTTGGGGAAATTGCGGAAAACTTAAAATAGGATGGCCGGAGGAGTATTTGAGCCGTAGTCCACTGTGCTAGCCACTGCGCTACACACTCGATCTTAAATGCAAAAAATAACCACAACGCACGTCTAGATGTGAGGTGACGAATAAATTCCATTAAATGAATGCAGTGATTACGATGTAGAGTTTCGAACACACATAGTATGTCATTACTTTGCAATAGTATTCAAATGAGTGGCCCACTTTATTTATAGGTTATTGAATGAATTTCTTAGTATCATGTAAGGCCAATGCAAATGCAGGCACGGTTCCGTTTCTTTCCCATCTTTCCCCATAGTCTCTAACGACTTCGCCGGCCGCGGTGGTCTAGCGGTTCTGGCGCTGCAGTCCGGAGCCGCGGGACTGCTACGGTCGCGGGTTCGAATCCCGCCTCGGGCATGGGTGTGTGTGATGTCCTTAGGTTAGTTAGGTTTAAGTAGTTTTAAGTTCTAGGGGACTTATGACCTAAGATGTTGAGTCCCATAGTGCTCAGAGCCATTTGAACCATTTCTAACGACTTCATTAGCCACCAGACGTTAATCTCAATCTTCCTTCCTTCTGGGATGGAGAAGTCAACTGTGGCATTATTAAAGAGATCACCGGCGGGATGAGTTGGAAGTGACATTACAGTCCAGCTGTGCTCGAGAACTGGTAAAGGTGAGATATCTCCGTCTCTATGTATCAGAAAACGTGCAAGTGGTCCACGGCAGCGAGATAACTGTTATAGTTGCCTGGGTTCGTCCTAGCAGCAATAATGTCTACTTATGAGGTTCCAACATAACGCAGGAGCGAGGACCAGCAACTTGGATTACTAAATTTTATTTCTTAATTTTTTTCACATGTGTATTCTAAAATTTTCATATGTGATGACTAGTTTCGAACTACATTGTCCATTATCAAACCAAAACCTTCGTCGTAAACGTTAGCATGCACTTCCACCAGTACACACATATGCAATAGCCACAGCTGTTTTTTATATGTCTAAAGTAGTAGTGCTTGTACAAGATCCAGTGACTTCACAAAGAAAAGAAATGACAGCTCGCTCCAGTCGAATTTGGTATAACAAATGGAGTGGCAGCCACTCAGCTGTATAATGTACTCTGAAATTTAACAAAGAATGAAACTCTCCTTGTTAGGCTGACCTACAATATTGTAAATACCCTAGACTCTCGCTAATCCGGCCCTCAGTAGTCCGGCCTCTCAGTAATCGGCCGAACATCCAAAAACAAGTGCACAATGAATTATCGTGCGCAACAATGCTTAGTTAAACAATGCTTTATATACTGTACTTGAAATTGTAGCTTTCTTTACTGTTCGGAATCATGTCTTCTAAAGGGAAACACGTTATGCTAGACCTGAAGCAGAAACTCTAAATTTTAGATAAGTTAAATCAAGGTTCTTCGCAGAAAGCCATTGCTTCCTAGACTACATTATGCAACAACGAGATACATGCAGTACCTATGTAATGCTAGTAAAGCGTTTGTCTGATAAAGCATGCCACCGTCGCGTATCATCATTGCGACAATTAAAAATTAGGGACGTCTTTCATAATTGAAAATTAATGAAGTTTTGAATTTAATAAAGTATATCCTCTATGTTTTAAAATTGTATCCTTCCGTTCAATAAAGCACAGTACACTACATTCCCTATGTTTTCAAAATAAATAAAAAACAAAATAAATGAATAAAATTAATTTCAGACACTCAATAATCCGGCACTTCCGCTAATCCGGCACCCATATGAGCCAGGAATGGCCGGATTAGCGAGAGTCTAGTGTGATCATGTCGAACCCAGATATTGATCTAAAGTTACGTAATTGAATTAACAGCCTTACTGTTGGCTTGCGGAAAGGTTGGGTAATATCGATCGCGTTAGTAAGCATGATAGCTACTCATCAAGAATTTGTTTTGACAATTTGGGTCACGTCATTCAGTTAAGTCTTTAATTATGGCCCTTCCCAGGAAATTCTAGCGACTAATTGTTTCCGCTATGAAGTTTTGCATATGATCAGTACTTATCAGTCTGACCGTACTTGACGATGACTTTTCGCACTACGCATGATGCAACATGCAGTATACTCGCATGAATCCTCGTTCTGTAACCATGAATATTGGCAGTTCTGTACAACTTTCGCGTCATCTGTCGCACCACGCACATAACGATATAGAGGACATGCCCTGTCGCCTGTGCACAGCGTTGGCTCGGTCGAAAAGTAAATTAAGTAACTATGGTCAATGGCAGCACAGGATGTAATGTACACAAGGGCGTACCGAGCGAGCAACTAGTGTGACGCCCTCACCTCTTCCCTCGCAACCCAAACTTGTAATCCGCGTCAGCACACATACAAACCTATCAGTTCGAAGAACGCCAGATTATACAGGCTGGAATACCTAAATGTGCACTGCAAATATTACGTCCATTTCCGTGCTATTGGTGTGCAGTTTTCACAGAATGTATTGGTAGTCAGCGGCTCATATTGTTAGCCAACAAACAGATTGTCATAATACTTAGAACATGTATTTTTTGTGCAAACATATGCTTTTTTTAAATGGAACAACGCCTATTGACATTAACAAAGCAAAAAATTAGAATGTCAGAGTGTTTTTTGCAGGATTCTAGTGCGAGTCGTTTAAGAAATATAGTATTTTTGAATGTTCCGACACCGACACTTGTTTGTGCCACTAAATCTGCGTAGTTGCTAGGTACGATGTTGTTATGTTTGCTTACAGTGTGCTTGCGTATTCGTTGAATACGTTGCGACTTGCTAGTCAGTGTGTGTGTAACAATCTGAGCAGTAGGTCGTGAGAAGACGATGGGGTTTACCAGTGCAGAAAAGGCCAACATGCTCATGGTGTATGGAGAGTGTGGGAGAGTGTGGGAGAGTGCAGTTCGTTCATGTACAGTGTATGCAGTAAGATATCCCAATCGGCGCCATCCATCTTTGCAATTATTTATCATCTTCAGCCAGTTACGTGAAAGTGGTAGTGTAAGACCTAGACAACGTAACAGAAAAAAAGGCTCGTGCAGGGGTAATTCGTCCATGACGAAAACTGTGTGTTTTATTTAACTATTTACCATTACTTTTCTTGATCAGAAAAAGGTAGGTTATTTCAGTTAAAGTGAAAATAAAATTACATAGTTTTTAAACTCTTTTAAAAGTACGAGGAAAAAATTTTGTGTTCTAAACCATTCTTATAACATAAAGAAATGGACTTACTACTATACCTCTAAATGAAAACTTAAACTGATGATGTCTACATACATAGAGACGTCTTATTCTGTTAACACACGGCATCAAGGCCAAGAAAAACGTTTTTATTTTTCTGTTTTAATTTTAAAACAGCAAAAAATTTTTTTGCATTTCGGAGCATTTACAGGGCAAATTTTAGTTATTCCTATGACACAGGAAGTACACGCCGATGAAGGCGTATGACGGCGAGCGGAAGGACGGGTTTGAAGGTGGGGACGGAAGCCTGAAAAAAATTTAAAAAATGGCCAAGTGTGAGCAGGACTCGCGCACTGTCGGTTTCGTACAAAGTTAATTGTGTATAGAGATAGATCGCTCGTCCAGGGCATCGAGAATCTCGACGATTTTTACCTATTATTTATATCGTTATAGAAAAGATATCGGTCCCGGTAATTCAAAGACTGTGTCAAGATCTCTACAGCAGCTCCTGAGACTAGCCCTGACATACAAAAAGAAATGAGCAGTAGACTTCAGTTTACGTACCTAGAGAGAGAGAGAAGATTTAAGAAATACTTTTTATTTACTTGGTAATACATGACTATAACTTACATTTTATGTCTGAATGCAGTAATATGTGTCAGTCATGGTTTTCAGGGATGATGAATGCAATGTAGGTTCTAATGGCAAAAATATGTTTTTATGTGATATAACTACAGATTAATAATTTTCGTTTTTTTTCATTCACGTATGCTGTAAAACTTTGCTTCCTGACAAATTTCATGAGTCTAGGTCAACGGGAATTACCCTATATATTTCGATGTGTGAGTTTGCGAGTGTAAGAATAAGTGACATAAATAGCCGGATCTTTTGATTGCATTGACTTAGAAGCTTAATTTTTTTACACCGCCAAGGTACCATAGACCTTAGTATGTGAAATAAATCTGAAGTTGATATGCCTACTCTTTCGAGAGAAAAAGTGATCTTAACAGATGGATGTGCAGACAGATGGATGAAAATGACAAAAATATTTTTTTCTTGTGATATAATTAGTTATTAACAACTTTCGGATTGTTTTCATTTACTTTTACTGTGAATACCTGCTTCTTGCCAAATTTCATGATTCTAGGCTTGCGGAAAGTATCCTATAGGTTTTGATGAGTGAGTTTGCGAGTGTCAAAATATGTGACATAAATGGCCGTACCCTTCAACTGCATTGATTTACAATTTTAAAATTTCTTACACTACCAACGAATCGTAGACCTTTTATTATTAACGTATGCATCAATTACAGTAATACACATTTAGCAAAACAAAGAATATATATAAAAGCGAACATGTGAAATTATATATAGTACACAAGTTTTAAAACGGCTCAGACCACACTCGGATGTTGATGGACACGATCCAACGGAGTGCCTCGTGGGATGCTGGATGGAGCTTCTCAATGCCACCAGTGAAGCGTCTGACTGGACAGTCATTCACAATGTGGCTCATTGTTTGGGTGTCACCACAGTCACACACACTGTCACTTGAAAAGCCCCACTTGTGCATGTTGTATTTGCACCTACCCTCTTCGGTCCGATATCTGTTTAACTGCACCCACACCTCCCTCGGTTCGTGGAAGTCTGGAACTGGAACTGTTGGACTGTCTACAAGTTCGTGGTTTCGGGTTCTTGTAGCTTGCTTGCACTTACGTTTCCACTCTGCGTCCTGGTCGATTCCTGTGCATAGCATTTGCACTCCCATTTCATATGCTGGTCTTCTAGATTTGAGGCGTTTCCTGGGCAGTAACCTTAGTATGTGACATAAATTTTGACTCGATACGTCTAGTCATTCCTGAGGAAACGGTGTCTTAACAGACGGCCAGACGGCCAGACGGCCAGACGAATAACAAAGCGTTCCGTGTTTACCAGTTGAGGCATGGTATCCTAAAACCGAAAAAAGCAGAAGAAACAAAGTGGTCAGCGTCGCTGCTTCTAGATCGTGTAGTCCTGGGTTCGATTCCCAGCCGGGCGGAAATTTTCATCACGTACTTGCGTTTTCCTAATCATTTCACCTCATCTACATCGTAATGAAACGCAATTCGCTGAGGTGGCGTTAAATGGAGAGACTAGCACCATGCGGCCGAAAAACCCCAGACGGGGTTATATCACAGGATGAGTTGATTTCTTCGTTTGTTGTTGTAAGGAGCTGCAGAAATCCAGTAGTGGCGCTGCGATGAGGAGCGCCGTGCGGCCGGCCGGCGGGCGGCGACGGGGGGTTAGCGGCCGGTGTAACACTTCAGAGAAAGTGTGCTGCGCGAGAGGAGTGAAAGCCCGCAGCCGCAGCCGCAGCCGTGGTACCGTTAACCCAAAACTGGACAAAAGCCGCCTTGCAGGAAGGAGCAAAGCCGGCCGGAATGCGGGCACAGCCAGTGGCCGGCCATCAGCCGGGTACGGTTGCGCAAGCGGCAGCGCCGAGCGGCAAGCGGTTGTGTCACGGCTCACGCAATGCGCCTGCGCCACCCACCGCCGCCCCATCTGGACGAGCTTTCCTCGCCGCAGCCGTTTGTAAACACTGGGCAGGCCGCTTGCGATATCGCAGCGGCCGGGAGGCTGCGTCACGCAGATCTGCACATCTTCGTCTCCGGCACACTTGTCGACCGTAGCGCAGTTTGACTTGTCTTACACTGTTTAGTCACATTAATGAGACCACCACCCATATTTGACGTCATCGTGCAATAAACACCCACAGACGGCAAATGGCGGCACTAGCAGCTGAGGGTATATGATGGGACAAGGGTGGAAGCATTTTACAAACTGCTGAATTTGTTAACTGTTCACGTGTCGCCGTGGTTGTGTTATACCGTACATGACAAATTTGCGCTGCCCCAAACCTTCAGCGAGGCACCTGTGGTGCATCACAGGCTATAGATGATAGGGTTGAACGACAGCTGCGGACACGTGTATGGGCGAATAGAGCTGCAAATTTTGGTTTATTGACCGCCGAGATCCAGATCAACTACGGGGCTACCGACATTGTCTCCTCAACGACCGACGAGCGAACGTTGATGCGTATGGACTTCTGCAGCAGGTGCGTGGTTCATGCACCAATGTTGACTGCTGTTCATCGGTGACGAAGGCTGGAATTTGCACGCTAATATCGCAGCTGGACGGCCTCTGCGTGGCGATAAGTAGCCTTTAAGATGAATCACGGTTTATGCTCCATCGGACAGATGGAGGAGGGAGCTTTATGGTCTGGGAAATGTTTCGTGGCGTTCCTTGGTGATCTCGTCATTCTGAAAGGCACGATGGATCAACACCAGTGTGCAGCTATCATTGCGGATCATATCCAGCCCCACATGCAGTTTGTTTTTCCTAGGAACGATGGCATCCACCAGCAGGACAATCGAACGTGTCACACAACTAGCAGTGTACGTGTGTGATTCGAATTGCACCAGAATGAGTTTATCGTAGTCCCGTGGCCAACAGACCCTCCGGATTTAGACCCAATCGAGAATCTGTGGGAAAACTTCGATCGGGCTGTTCGAGCCATGGATCTCCACCCGTGAAACGTAGCCATCTGGCCTCGGTGCTGAAGTCGATATGGCACCACATCCCTGTCGGTACCTTCTAGAATCTCACTGACACTCTTCCTGCACGGTGCACACCGGTCGGCGCTGCAAAAGATGGTTATTCAGGCTTTGAGAGCTGGGCACATTAAGGTGATTGGACCGTGTATAACAGTGACGCGTGTTTCAAAACGGCACTCCACTTCAACAAGTGGTCTCCTACACATGCCTGTCTTGGCATAGTTGCCACACCGTTTCCCTCACTCTTCAAGTGAGTACTGGTTTGGCTCCACTGTTCTGCTGCTGATACAAAGCATACGAGCAGTTACGAAAGGAAGGCACAGATGTCGAGGGTGGTGGCACTGTAACTGAGACACAGAACCTGTCTTCAATAGGAGTGGGGTTAGCTTCCGGTCCAGCCTTACTGTTTTCAGTTGTACGTATTTTCTCTGAACGACCTGAAGTGAATGGTCCAACTCGGTAGCTGAATGGACAGCACATCTGACTACTACGCGGCGCACCAGGGTTCAATCCAGGTACTACCACGGATTTTTCCGTGGTGGGAGGACTCGAATGGGGTGAGCTCAGCCTCGTGATCCCAACTGAATGGCTATTTGAATCACTCAGCCTCGTGATGGCAGTTGAACAGCTGTTTAAATGAAAAGTAGCGGCTCTAAGGTCTGGAAAGCTGACGACGGCCGGAGGAGCGGTATGCTGCCCCTCCACACCGTGTCCGATTGAGCCGTACGACAGAGGATCACACGGCGCTCGGTTGGCAGCGCGGAGGAAATATTTTGTTGGGGGGTGGGGGGTGGGGGAGGGTAGTCTTACGATGGTTCCCCCCTCAGGGCACCTCCAATTTGCTCCTCACTCCTCAGTACTACTCCAACCGACATAGTGTTTCGTCTCTGGTAACCTAAACGTCAAAGTGATGTAAAATTCTTACTTATGTTCCCTCGTTTTAGACAGGAAATTAACGATTGGTCCTCAGTTTTATTTATGTTATTACATGTATTGCTACCCAAAAGGCAATATTGCACACAGGTTTACTGACTTTGACATTAATTTTCGTGTGGGCGAAAGAGTCAGTTGCTGGAAGAACGTCTTGTAATCGTAACTATTTAAGGCCGATGTAGCATTTCCTTAATTAGTATTTTACGGGAAGCTGACATTGAAACTATTCTATCTGGTCTTAATAGAGAAACAAAGTGCTACCAGTCTCTTAAAAATGTGTAGAAGTCCACCCGGTTATCAATATAAAGTCGTTTTGCACAACATATCGCTTTACCATTCGTAGTTATGTTAGACGTCGCATGCATTTGGCTTATTCATGCAAACCGACACTCTGACTACGTGGCCTTCAGTTTAACTAGGAACGCAGCAAGGAGCTTTTGGTATGAAAGTATCACTGCCATAAGTGATTACTACGATACATGCTAGAAAAAAGACAGGAGCATTGTGATGGTGCAGAAAAAACGAACTGTGTTGAGCATATTTGGGAGCACAGTACCTGTATAAGATGTTTCGGGAGGTGCTTTGACGAGCTTTATCTGGAGACAATATTTAGGCTTCGCTGTAGACCAGTGGCTCTTATCTTTCAAATTCTCGAGTTGAAGCGAGATACGGGTAACAAAAGACCCTAGGAGTGTTATCAAGGACTGTAGAAAATTCATACACAGAGGCCAAAAAGTGAGTATAACAGATGCAAATCACTGTACAGAGAAGCGGTTACAGATTTTTGAGAGGTCTTTAGGGAATGGGACCGTGTGGATTTATAAACTTCTGCATGAGAAAGTATACACCTTAAATAATAGTTGGGACAAGATTTCTGGAGACTTAGAGTTGCGTTTGATACAATGCGCAGACGCAGTACTAAAGACTTTGACGAGCAGTGTACCACATGAGTGTATTCTTAGGTGAAGGTATGGAAGTTGCAATACTCAGCCAGTACGTACAGCCTGTTCCTGTCCCAAGGCAACAAGGAAACAAGAAGGCTAAGGTCACTGTGTCACTATGACGAGAGACTTCTTCATGACACTGTTCAGAGATTTAGGGTTAGCCATTGGCTGGAATGGTTATTGATTGACAGTTGTTTGCTGCCACATCATTTAAGC
Source organism: Schistocerca nitens (assembly GCF_023898315.1). Classification (NCBI taxonomy): domain Eukaryota; kingdom Metazoa; phylum Arthropoda; class Insecta; order Orthoptera; family Acrididae; genus Schistocerca; species Schistocerca nitens. Next base: position 575,640,821 of record NC_064616.1, on the reverse strand, counting down.
TCAAATTGTGCAACGTTTTGTCGCCAAGAAAGGTAGTGGGTGAGGGTTCGTATGGAGAAAGGACGCTTTCATCTGAACGTCCCGTCGACGATGTTCTCATTAGAAAGGTATGAAAACTTAATGTTCAAGGATGAGACAAAAGTATATACAAATGAAGTGATTTGCAGAAAAAACTTAAATTAAAAGTCACTATCGCTAGTAAATAAATGCAAAAAACTAATTCAGTGTTGACTTAAGCGAGGAGGGACAAAAGACTGAGTTACAATTTTTGTAAAAAAAAAAAAAAAAAAAAAAATTGAGAACCGTCAGGATCAGACGAAAGATTCATTCTTAAAATCGTTATCTAACGACGAAACCTAGAGTTATTAATTATGTGGACTAGATATAATTATTTAAGCAAAAGAATTTTGTGATTATGTGATCTAGTATTATATTGTTGTCGGTCAGACGCTAAACTCTTTATTCTTTGTATTCCTTCAGTTTTGTAGGTTTACGTATAGTTGGATAGCTCAGTTGATTTGGTGGCTGATGAATAATCCAGGGTGATATGTAACTGATCACACAATTCTCTCCTCCTCTGTCATTTGTCCTAATACCTACAGTTTTTTATGTGTGTGAAAAATATCAAGATGTTCCGCAGTTTGGGTTTCATGTTAAGTTCCGTGGTTCGGATTTCAGGAAAAACTGTAGGTTTCCTAGCTACTGGCTGGATGAGTTGGCTTACAGGTTTGTCGAAGGTAAGGGTAAAGCGCTACCGATAGGTCACCTTCTGCTAAGGCATGTCAGTGATGAAACAAATCTTGACATTCAGCTCCTAGCTTCTGAAATTCAGTGTCAGCTGAAGAGTGAGTTACAGAGAAAAGTGAGAGCGGTGATACAATTTGATCAGCCACCTTGTTAAGCAGCCGGTACACGAGAAACCTTCTTTCTCAAATTTGCTCTTTTCTGTCTAAGAGGCTATAAAACAAGCCCTTACTCGTACCAACAAAGTTTGTCAATTTGACCTCGGTTTTGAAGCTCTGTGTGTAAAGAAAAGGAGTGCAAGACGCTGGTTCAGCGAAAGGTTGAAATTTAGAGAGGAATATACCCATTAAAATCTACTAAAGATAATATTACACCCACAACCTCAAGAGTATATCAGGTTTCTCCGAACGAACAGTCAGATTTTTAATAACTGAGTTATTTCGTTGTCACGTTGTAAAAGACGACGCAACTATGCGAAAATTTATTCTCTTGTACCTGGTCCTCTAATGACAGTTCGTTGAAATACCACAACGTGGGAACGTATATACTGTTTGTGGTGTCACCGCCAGACACCACACTTGCTAGGTGGTAGACTTTAAATCGGCCGCGGTCCATTAGTATACGTCGGACCCGCGTGTCGCCACTGTCAGTGATCACAGACCGAGCGCCGCCACACGGCAGGTCTAGAGAGACTTACTAGCACTCGCCCCAGTTGTACAGCCGACTTTGCTAGCGAAGCTACACTGACCAATACGCTCTCATTTGCCGAGACGATAGTTAGCTTAGCCTTCAGCTACGTCATTTGCTACGACCTAGCAAGGCGCCATTGCCAGTTTATATTCAGTGTAATAATGTCTAAACAAGACCGATGTTCTCCAATTGTGGATTAAAGTTAAGTATTCCAAGAACTACGTTCTTTTCTTTATAGGATAATTACTTTACCTTGTTCCAGACCTCACGCCAATCTGCGTGAGCTTAACGCGTGCCTTTCGGCTACCTCCGAGTGGCTTGGCTGTCTTGCTACGCCACTACACTGTTCGTGGATGAATCGAAGAACTTCGTTTTCTTTTTTTATTTCATTATACCCCCGCTTGTATGTTTTGCGTATAATATTGATTTTCTTCTTAACCTTTTCTTTCATATAAGGGGCGATCAAATTGTTGCTGCAGCGTACATGTACCGTAGCGTGACCCCGATACTGGTATGTTGGGAAGTGATTACTGCAGTATTCGTATCTTCCCGACATGAGTGCGGTAAATGCGGAAACGTCAACTATGGCGACGTGATAACCGAATGCGTCCAAACAGAACCAACTACTATCATTCTTTGCTTGGCTACTGAACGACAAACACCGGTAGACATCCATCGGAGAATGAAGAATGTGTGTGGGCAGCATGTTTGTCGAAAACGAAGTCCGGGAAAACTGCGACAAGGGTTGCTGCTGCTTCATGCCAACACGCGTTCTCATTTCTCAAATGTCGTAACGCAGAAGTTACGCCAACTCAGTGAGAGACATACGAGCACCTGCCCTATAGTCCTGCACTCACACCACGTGATTAACACGTCTCTTCTCCCTTAAAAAACGGCCTTGAAGGGTTGACGATTCCTGTCGAACGAGGAACCAGGCAGTTACGGAAATCTTCGCGCAGCAGGACACGTTGTTTTATCAAATGGGTATCTGCAACCTGATGCATCGGTGGGATGATTGCCTCAATGCTCAAGGCAATTTCGACTCATTGGCATGTAGTTTCTGGCCTGTAAGGCATTCAAATGGAAACTCTCTGATCGCCCCTTATAATACATGGCTGGGAAAGACGCAACATCTTTACCATTTCAGTAATTGCCAGTGCTATTTTGTTTTTATCCTTAATCGCATTTATCACAGTTCTGGAAACTCACTGCTCACTATACAGTGAGCTAAATTGTAATGAATCTCTTTGTCGCTAAACATCGACACAAACAACAACACCGTCTTGTCAAACCTGCCATCATTCAAAATTTATCTCAAGCACGTCAAACACGCTCTATGTCTGACAAGCACGCCAAACAGCGTTATACACGGAGAAATATTTGGTAAACCTAGGAAACAAAATTTTGTTTGTAGGACATCCGCAACTAACAAGGGAACCTCCCCATCGCACCCCCCTCAGATTTAGTTATAAGTTGGCACAGTGGATAGGCCTTGAAAAACTGAACACAGATCAATCGAGAAAACAGGACGAAGTTGTGTGGAACAATGAAAAAATAAGCAAAATATACTAACTGAGTAATCCATGCGCAAGATAGGCAACATCAAGGATAGTCGGAACTGAGGAGCGCCGAGGTCCCGTGGTTACCGTGAGCAGCTGCGGAACGAGAGCTCCTTGATTCAAGTCTTCCCTCGAGTGAAAAGTTTAATTTCTTTATTTTCGCAAAGTTATGATCTGTCCGTTCGTTCATTGACGCCTCTGTTCACTGTAATAAGTTTAGTGTCTGTGTTTTGCGACCGCACCGTAAAACCGTGAGATTAGTAGACGAAAGGATGTGCCTCTCCAATGGGAACCGAAAACATGTGATCGCAAGGTCATAGGTCAACCGATTCAGGAAAACACGTCTGATGTATTCTATACGACACTGGTGACGGCATGTGCGTCACATGACAGGAATATGTTGTCGACCCACCTAACTTGTACACTTGGCGTATGGGTAAAAAGATTCTTCTACCTTGCCCGATGAGTTTGTCACATAAACTGCAACAAATGAATGCAACAGTTTCACAGTCGCACAGTTTTCCCTGTGCTCTGTCAATTCATATGTTTTTAACCAATACATATGTTTTTAACGTTTTCAAAATTTTCCGTTGTAGACCGTCAAATCCTGCATATGTCCAAGCAAATCTGAACATGCCCTGGAATTTTGGAGAGCGAAGTTGATTATGTGTGAGTGCCTGAACTTTGATAATTGTCTGAAAATAAAAAATTAAAACTATTCACTCGAGGGAAGATCCGAATCAATGACCTCTCGTTCTGCAGCTGCTCACGCTAACCACAGGACCACGGCGCACGTGAGTTCCTACTCTCCTTGATGTTGCCTATCTTGCACGTGGACTACTCAGTTTGTATATTTTGCTTATTTTTTTCGTCGTTCCACACAACTTCTTCCTGTTTTCTCGATTGATTTGTGTTCAGTTTTTCAAGGCATATCCACTGTGCCAACTTATACCTAAATCTGAGGGGGGTGCGATGGGGAAGTTCCCTTGTAAGAGGCATGATTGATAGAATCACATCCGCTTCAGTTGTAATAACGATTTATTCACTCCATGACCGATTTCGGGATATTAAAATCTCATCTTCACGTGTATAAAATTATTATATTTGATCATGCGTTATATGCAATCGGGCCAAGCAGTAGAAAGATTCCAAACCACTGCATCTTTGGCAGACACTGTCGCCCGCCGGGCATCCGCACGCTATGGGCGCCAGCAACAAAGCTAACAATGGTAGCGGATGTCATTCTATTAATCAAACTCAGTAATGTTGACAAATTTTCTGATAGTGTACGGGGGGCTTTAACAGCGGCGGAGCGGCGGAGAAGCGCTGTTCGCCCGCAGAGCGGGGAAGCGACCTTTGAGACTGGTGGCCGGCGATCAGGTGTTGGTCCCCGCTGGACTCTCCCCCCCCCCCCCCCCCCCATTACATAAGTACACAACATACTGCTTCCAGGGTTGCGCAAAACACGCTCCACGCGTATTTCTTAACTACGCACGTAACGCCGGTAGAGATCACGCAGTGAGAAGATGGCAATCGTTCTCCACCTGCCGCTTCCAACATGGCCGCTGCTGCTCAAAGAACTTCATGCCACTTGTAACAAACGAAACGCTTCGAAGGGCATAACTGCATTGTTTGTGGATGAACAGCCTAGTATAATTTTCACGAAGGTATAGTCATACAGTATTAATTATCGCCTCGAAAGTATCAAGCTGCGATCATGAAGCTTGTTAATGGTGTCAGTCCTTCTCTACGTCTGCACCCTTGAATGCGACACTGTTTTCGCAACGATAGAGGGGCTTTGGTCTTAGGCGGCTTGGTTAGTCAGGAAGCATTCCACTTCGAAAATCAGCCCGTCGTCATTCTGGAAGTGATACGAAATGGGTTTGAATTTAGCAGAACTGGACTAACGACAGCTGTTTGCGACACATGAAAACTTGTGCCGGACCGGGACTTGAAACCTGATTTTCCGCTTATCGCGAGCGGTCGCCTTAATCACTTCGGACAGCTGAGCACGCCTCCAGGACTCATTCGTACTTCCATAAGTCGCAGAGTCCACAGCCCTTACTTTCGCACATTTCATGATTCCTGGAGAGACAAATATTTTATCGTCATTTTAACCCATCGAGGCACGGATGCATTATTTATGGTTACAGTGTCTGTGTGTAGACAGTGTCTGTACCTCCACATTACAGTGTCCTTCAGACATGCATGCATGCCAGATTTGAGAGCTCCAAAGAATCAGCATATGTGACTGTGCCCTGCACAGAATGAGCGGAACCACTGTTGTGCAGCATAACAACCCCCTTGAACAGCTTCCTAAAACGGTTTGTCTTGACAGCCTCCCATAACTTCGTCACGAGATTTCGTAGTATGAAACTATGTTGAATTTTCTATTACTAATAAAATGTGTTAGCGCGTCTTGGAACACCCAAAAACACTCAGAAACACAACTGCCATGTGATGATTAAGTGTTCACCCTTTTTGCAGTGGTGAATCGTCTTGTATCAACTTCTTGTTTTGCTCCTTTGTCTCGGGAGCTACTGATACACCCAGAACTCGTCAGTGCTGACTAGGCGGCTAAATAAGTCATCCACACTGTCCAGTCACATTAAAGTGACCAACTGTCAGAATTCTGAAAACCATCTTTTGCAGCGCGGACCGCTGCGGGACTTGCAGAAAGAGAGTCAGTATAGTTCTGGACAGTACCGACAGGGATTTGGAGCCATACCGACTCCAGTGCTGTGGCCAGATGCGCTGGGTTTCTCGGTCGAGGATTCACGACACTTACACCCTGATCGAGGTTTTCCTACAGATTCTCGATTGGGTTTAAATATGGGGAGTCTGGTGGCCAGGGAAGTACGGTCAACTCATCCTGGAGCTTTCCGATCCATGTACGTACACAGCGAGCTGTGACACGTTGCATTGTCCTGCTGGTAGATGCCATCATACCAAGGAAAAATAAACTGCATGTAGGAGTGTATATTGTCCCTAAGGATAGATGTATACATGTGTTGATCCATAGTGCCTTCCAGAATGACGACATTACCCAGGGAATGCCAAGAAAACATTCCTTAGACCACAATATTTCCTCCACTGGCCTGGACCCTTTCGGCGATTGTTGCAGTGCCGTACACTCCAAAGGTCATCTGTACGATGGAGGATAAAACATAATTCATATAAAAATGCCACCTGTCGCCACTCAGTGGACGTCGAGGCCAAATACGCAGGCAGTAACGCGGCTGAACGGTCGTTGAGGAGACACTGTCGGTAACCCCTTGGTTCAACTTTGCATTCAGTTGCTCAAAAGTTGCACGTCTATTCGCCAGTACAAATCTCCGCAACTGTCGTTCAACCCTATCACTGAGCGGTTGGGGGTGGGGTGTGGGGACACATTTGCTAACACAGTGTACTCGCATTCGGCAGAACGACGGTTCAAACCCGCGTCCGGCCGTCCTGATTCCTGATCAGTGATTTCCCTAAATTACTTCAGGCAAATGCCGAGGTGGTTCCTTTGAAAAGGGCAAGGCCAATTTCCTTCCCCATCCTTCCCTAATCTGAGCTTGTGCTCCGTCTCTAATGACCTCGTTGTCGACGCGACGTTAAACACTAATCTCCTTCTCCTCCTCCTGCTCTGTCAAATATTCCCCGTTATACATCGCAGTTACTTCGGCATCGGTTTTGGATAGCAAAATTCTGCCATTTACGATATATTTTAACCACGGTGGCACGTGAACAGTTCATAAACTTAGCCGTTTCGTAGATGCTTCCGCCATTGACCAAAGCCAATGATCACGCCCTTTTGGATGTCACATAAATCGCTCTATTTCCGCAATACGACAACGACTGCACTGTTTTCCACATTCCCCAAGACTCATTTTATATACTCTCCACTGCTAACGGTACCACCTAGCTTCTGTGGGTGTTTACTACACGTTGATTTCGGACATAGACGGTAGTCACCTTAGTGTGGCTGGACCGCGTAGATTGTCCTGTCACAGCTGGAATATTTGCGTTGCTATCAGCGGTCATATATTTGAGAAACCTTGTAAAGTTTGACAAATTGTCTGATCGTGTACTGGGTGCTGTAACAGGGGTGGAGAAGCGGTGTCCGTCCGCAGAGGGGTTTTTAGAATGGATGTCAGCAGTCGTGGAATGCTGGGGACGTCGACATTTGTAATGTTCAAAATGTCGTGCATGTTGTCGAAAACTGATATATGATTGATTTTCGCTTTTGCCGTTGTCGCGTTGATTACGATACTCCGGTTTTGGCGCGCCATGGTCTCTACTCGTACTTCTCTTGGGATTCCCGCTTCTTCACAGAAAAATGGCCCGCCACTGTGTTCTTCGTCCATTCGCACGTATTGGGTCACACTGGTAGCGTGTGCACCAACCTAACCACAGAGTCATACGTTAGTGTATTCGTGCCACACAATTTCACCAACTCAACATGTTATTTCAGCCTCTTTTCCTTCAAGTGCAGAAAGCGGATTACCACACGTAACTCCAATTTCCGTAATATCAAGTTTTCTATGTTGCGTTTAATGTAAATTCGAGACCAAGGTGCAGCGTCCTCAGCCTGATACTGAAAGACAATGCTTATGACAGGTAAAGTGGACGATAATTCGACGTAGTGCCCTTGAATGTCAAAGCATTTTGTCCATCGTATATACATGGAATTGACATTATGCTTGCAATGCGATTCTGGTGTGTGTGAAAAACATTCATTTATGACTACCATAGCATCTTCATGTACTGAAAACGTTTACAAGCAAAATAATTATGAAAATGTGAAAATAGATGAGACAGATACTGTCAGATCTTCTATGACTGTATTTTCATTAGGAGCAAGACACAGTCGATGAGGGTCATGAAGTCATGACTGAATATTTTATTTGTGTAAGGTACCTTACTTACAAGTTTCTCTAGTTCGTGCTTAGGAAAAATAATTATAATGGAGGAAAACACTGTCTTATGCTGTGCAGCATACCTTGGTCGGAAGTCCGAATGGTGCACTATGTAGAACTTGGATAAATAAATTGAAACTTAGAATACTGCATAGCGAAAAGACCATAAGCGTTATTTAGTTCGGGGTAACGTTATTGACGGCTTATCTTTCGTAGTCGGTGTATTCGACCGCAAAAAGTTTCTGCGAGCTGTTGTCCAATAAATAAATAAATAAATAAATAAAAATAAAAAAGGACGACAGGGTTAACAACAATTCTCATCGTCGTCCATGTCTATAGACTGTCAGCCCTTACCAATTTCAGCCATTCCGTAAGAGAACTGAACGTCTTGCATGGATCCGCAACTGTCTTACTGGATATTCTCTTTCATATCGTGAGCGTCACAGTCTCACCGTCTCCTCACTTCTGTGTAACCTGAAACACGGGCACCGCAACGCGTATATCGACTAGTACTCGTTTCTCTCCTGTGGAACACTGTGTACTGTCTCATGGTATGTTGTATAAACACATTCTTACTGACTTAGAAATCCATCCCGGCAAATTATAGCCCTTTCCACCCCTTTACTCTATGAACCAAGATAAATGTTTCTCGGTACCAGTTCTCACTGTCACATCCAACTTCCCCGCTACACCACACATACCAACCGCTGGTCTCCCGACGCCCTTTTACTTAGATATGTACTCTTACTCCGCTTACTGGATCATCCATCAGTATCTACAGCTGACTGTCATCCTTTCTACCAACATCATCATCAAAGTGAAACGATGACTCGCCGCCAGCAGTATTGTCATCTAGAGCAACAGCATCATTCTGCATCGCACACGTTGATCTCATAATGCCAACAACATAACCTTAAATGTCAAATGTTTATCATCGAAAAATATCGAGTGTTATTTTATTTCAATCTATTTCTTACTGCCTAGATTTACATAAGGCCCAAAAGCATTAAGAAGGCTGGTGACGACCCGTCCCCTTAGAACGAATAAAATTAACAGTAAAAGGAAGAAATAAGAAAGAAAAAAATGAAACAGAACTCCAGCACGTTCAAATGACATTGCGTCTGGTGATGGTTTCAGTTAAGACGTCGAGTGCATGTACACACGATGGGTTTAATTTATACATACGAGAACAGCCTAAATTTATGTAAGCATGCATACACATTAAAACGGTCATGTTTTCCAACACATGTCTCTGAGATGAATAAGAAACGCAACGAAGGCTTCTGAAATATGATGTAAACTCAGGCAGTAGAACTTAAGTTACAGCTTATAAGATAGTTTGTAGCATTGTTTTCATTTCACATAGAAGAGAATTTGTCTGCCATGACTTACCTCGATGTCATGTTAGGTGGTTTGTTGCAGCTAGAGCAAAAATTCTACCACAAGAGGCTCCTGTTTCCCGAGCTCCTGAAACACCAAAAATTTAGATTTTTTTTCGTATGACATAGAAACCTAGAAATTTTTATGAATGTATTTGGTTAACGCTCTGAGAGATAATTGTAGAATCACACTTTTCGAATATAATGAAATATTACATAACTCGCACATTATTGTTTAAATTATTTAATAATAAAAAAACTGATTCAAAGCGTTTTCTCTATTTTACTAATATTTTTCTTGTGTTTCGTGAGCTAAATGTCGCTATATAACTCATAAAATGCTGATATTATTTTTTAAATGAAGAAGCAAGTACAATTGAAAAAATCATGAAAACGAAAGTTTCATTAAGATGTTTACAAATAAGTAACGCATTAGAATGAAACATACGAAGCTACTGTAAGGAACTCCTGGACAGACAATCTGTACAATGCTAATCCTTTTTCTGTCTAGTGTTTGCTGAGAAAATCCTGCGGCAGGTTTTGAATCGTTCCACGTTATTAATAACAAATTCCATAGGAGAGCATACTTGAAGGATGGTAGAGTCAAAATTTTGTGACGTTTGAATAGCAGCTCGTACGAAGATGGGGAAGTGAATGCGTGGATCGTTCTGATCTTTCTTTGCTGGTCTGAGAGTATTCTTGAACGATGTACGCAATTAGCTACAAACATCCATAAGGCATCATCATCATCATAAGTCTGGAAGAAGGTCTCATCCAGCCTTTAGCATGCATTGTGGTCATCATCTAAGGACATATTAAAGTTAAAATGAGCAAATTAACAGTTCATATTCCAGTGTCAGTGAACGTTAGTCTTGTAGTAAAGACAGTATTATGTGTTTTCTGAGCACGATGCTGAATATGATACTTCCAGACAGCTTTTCATCTTCTTTAAGTCTCAATAAATTGAGATGTTCAACTTCTTTGACCAGATGTTCTTCCTATGATACTAAACATTCAGTTTTGCGGAAGTTCTATGTCGCAAGCTGTATGCTCTGTGGTTGTTATACAATTATGTGATCAAAAACCACACCCGTATGTGATGCCTCACGAGAGGCAGACCCGACGGTACTAAAGAGGTGGGAGTATTGTGTCATCAGTAGAGAAGCAGGAACGTCAGAATGGGTCTGTCACTCCTGACTTCGAACTTGGACAGGCCATCGGATGTCACCTGAATAACAGATCCATCAAGGAAATTTCAAACCTTCTAAAACTGCCGAAGTCGACTGCTGGTGATGTCACTGTGAAGTGGAAACGTGAAGGGAATGCCACAGCTAAATCAAGACCAGACAGGGCTCATACACGCCACTGGACGTTACATGACTGGAAACCAACGATTTGGAATGAATCAAGTTATACCCTTTGGCAATCCGATGGAAGGCTTTAAGTTTGGCGATTGCTCGCAGGACGTTACGTGACATCACGTGTAGTGACAACAGTGAGCTACAGAGGCAGTGATGTTACGGTATTGGGATATTTTTCGTGGTTAGGATATGGTCTCCTTATTGTGCTTAAGAAAACACTAAATGCTGAAGAGTACATTTTATACAATTGTGTACTCCGTACAGTAGAGGAACAGTTCGGAGATGATGACTACGGGTATCAGCTTGACAGTGCGCCCTGTCATATGCAGCATCAGTGAGGCAACGTTTTGTGGACGTTAACATTCCTGAAAGGGAGCAGTCGGCCCACAGCCTCGACCTGAACCCAATGGATACTGTTGGCACCCAACTACATAGGGAGAAACGATCATAATGATAAAATAAGAGAAGTCAGGGCTCGTACAGAAAAATTTAAGTGCTGGTTAATCCCGCGCGCCGTTCGAGAGTGGAACGGTAGAGAGACGGTTTGAAGGTGGTTCATTGAACCCTCTGCCAGACACTTTATTGTGAATAGCAGAGTAGTCACGTAGATGTAGATGGATCAGCTCTGGAATGAGTGCGAGCGTCGACCTCGCTCCAGACTACAGCGTCCAACATTGCTACCGGTACCTTCTCTGGTTTCGGCTGTTAAGTATGAACAGTGGGCTTCATTCCCCCTCAGACATTCAGAGTTCTCTGAAAGTGTCCCCAGCAGAGATCAAGCCGTCAAAAAGGCGAAGAGTGGACACATCCCATATTAAAGTGCACTAATAAGTGTCCGATAATTTTGAGCAGACAGTACCTTTAAGCCATTCTCTGTTCACTGTAAGCCACGAGTACGATCTGTCGTTACTCGTTACCTTATTAGCTGCAGAGTTTACACTGCATTACATATCTTCCATAGAGGCACCTGTGTCACAGGAAAAAGAAAATGTCATGTTCATTATGTATGTTGACTCTTACATAGAAGATAAGAGCAACCAGACACTTTTTACAATGCTGTTTATCTATTAAAATAGCGCCATTACCAGTTTCGAACCGACAGGTTCATCTTCAGACGGCTAGTTTACGTTAAGATACATTTTACATTAGTTTTCGCCTTTTGTTTTCCCAGCTGATGAAATTTTCTTGGGGTAGTGGTGCCGATGAAACATCCGCGCCATTACGTTCCAATGCAGACTGCTTGTGATACTGCAGCATCGAAAACTATACGATCACTTTTTTATGTATATATCTTCTATGTAAGAGTTAACCTATATTCTGACACAGCCACGGCTCTGAGTGTCAGTTTTCGACAAAATAGCGTCATATCAATTGTTTTTTATGTTAAAAACATTACTGCCGAGGACAATATTTTTGTTTTTAACAATACAGATATTCCAGGTTTTCACATCCACGGCCGCTAATAGACTTCATGAAACATTGCATTTTGTGCAAATTCTACAGGAGCTGTCGTCTTTTGATCGTAGCGACACAGATTACAACTAATAATTTAACAATGTGCTGATGAAACTTGCAAATATTCAGTTCAAATTGTAACATTATTTTAAACAGCTAGGTAATTTCTTGGCAGTATGATCCTGTATACGAAATTACGGAACTTATCACTATGTGTGTTAATCTTTGGCGACCCCTTCCCTCCCTCCTACATTTCTCTCACTCTCTGTCTCTCTCTTTGGTACTGTGTGCAGCAAACACTGGTTGTCGTATGACGCTTGCATATTTTGCAATAGCTGTTCACAATATACCATTTTTTAGATGAAAGCTGTATTGCATGGGATCGTTCTTGGGCAACGTCTTAAACTATGTCGTAATACTTACATCTAGAATGCAGAAATTTTTAATGACTATTTTCCATCTGTCACGGTACACTACACGTCAGAAGCTACGAAATACGAAAGCCATTCTTATATGTGAATAGATTGACTATTTCAGAACAGTTTATGTCTGTATGGGACAACTTACTGTAGTCTGGAAAAGAAAGATCAAATATATTTACAATGCCTATCATTTTGGAGAAAGGCAATCTCGTAAACATATGCTCTTTTTTCTACAGAAGGATAAATAATTTTAGAGAATTATATAGCAGAGTATAAATAACTTTTTGAGGTGATTATCTCTTTTTCATAGACATGTTTCCTACGCTTTTGGTAGAGAGATACACAGTTATTTCTTTGAACATAACTGGAACCAACAATTGTCAGAAAGGAAATTTTATTAGTAACCTGTACAAAACAGAATCTGAAACAATCGCTTTGTGCGCCAGAAAAGTCAAAGAAAAAGGATCGTGTGTTACTACATCACGGCGAAGGAAGAGACAGCAGTTCTGTAATGAGCGTAAGATTTTTGCTGAGCAGAAAGCGTATCTGCAGACGCGGAAGAGAACTGGCAGAAATGAGCAAAAGACAGAGAAACAGCGACCCCTGCAAGTGTGAAAAGTTACAAATTCACTGCTCCGTAGCTGAAACTGCGTTACTGGTCTACAGCTGATCAAATATAACGTGAAAGAACTAAAGGAAGGAAATATCCACAATGAGAAACAATGATGAATCTCTTGAGTTTAGGGATGGTACAGTAGGAAATGTTTGATGTATAACTCAATGTGCAGAAACTTGGAATCAGTTTGTGAGATAGTATCAATGTTTTCGAATTCAGAAGCAAAGATCTTTATGATTGAATGTGAAGTGGGCGGCGAGGTTATTAAAAACATTTTACACTTGCGGAAAAAGTGCAACTCGCTCAAGGACTGTGTCCAGCGACACCAGGGTATAATATGTGCCTACAGAGGGGTTGTGATGTTAGTGACTCCTTTGTCACGGTCATCGACAATCAGATGGCGGTCAGGAAGTCTCCTGTTCGTTCTCTATTTTGACTCTTTAGGCAGTAACTGTGCTGAGTTTAGAGTTGGAGAGTGTTTGCAACATACATTATAAAGTACAACCATACCCACCGACGAGTAAGTACACCTGTTGAACAACTTAAGCCATTTGAAAGGCATCGCATTTTGGTCTTGCAGGAAACTAGATGGATGTCCCGACGGACTACTGCACATGTTGGGCACAGTGTATCGGTGGTGTGTCGCTGTTTACAGCAGTTGTCTGTAGAACATTGTTACCCTCCTAGACCAGGTTTTGGACGTTCGCGTAGTACACATGCACGTCAAGAACGGAACATTGTGCGGCCAGCGCTGTCCGACCAAACGGCATCCAGTGACAAAATCTGGGCACATATTGCACGTGATCGGTCACGAAGTACCACTGGCAACTGTCTGCTTGCAGCAAGACTAAGACCACATGTATCTCTGGCCAGGCTACCACTGACACCATAACGCTGCCAAGTACGGCTACTCTGGTGTCGTGTAAGAGTCGACTGGAGAATGGAATGCCTTCAGTGATAAGTGTAGACTCTGTCTGTGGGCGAAGGACAAAAGTACATGTGTACGACATAGACCTGGTGAGCGACCTGTTCTGGAGTGCATTCGCCGACAGCACGTATGTTCCAAACCAGGTTTCATGGGGGCCATCAGTTTCAGCCCGCGGTCACTTACGGTGTTTCTGCGGAATGCAGTAACCGGTGCCCTGTACATTCCACAGGTGCTACTGCCATTTCTTCGACAGTAAGATCACCAGATCTCTCGCCAACTGGAAACGTATGAGACATGATGAAGCAGGAACTTATTCGCTCTCCAGGCTCTGCAAGAGCCATTGCTTAATTGCAACAAAAGGTCCTAGAAGCTTGGAAAAATCCTTCGGAGGATGCCATTTGTCACTTTTATGGTCATTGGCTTGCGAGAATACACAACTGCGTTGAAGCCAAATGGGGAGGGGGGGGGGGGGGCGGTACACTGTGTACTGATGCGACTGCGTGGGCACCGCTTACTGTGACATGTGTATTTCATTTGTTCCATCTTGTTAACATATGCTCCTACAATGATGAAATATCTGTCACACCACTTATCAATAAAATGACCGTGTCTCTGAAGATGTTGCTTTCTTTCGGAAGTGTATAAACTCAGTTAGCAGAACGTTGGGTAGGAAATAGTGCACGTTACATTTGTAGGACCCATCCCTGCATTCGCCTGAACCTATTTATGGAAGCTGCGAAAAACGTAGATCGGGTTGACCAGAGGAAGATTTGAATCCTGCTCTTCTTAAATACAAATCGAGTTCCTCGGAAGTCAATCACTGTTTACTATCACCAGAATAATCCCCACAATACAGTTAAGGTGATTTACTCAGCAGATAATGTGCTATACTTTTTTTGTTAAAGTAAGTTAAAACGTGTCTGACCAGTTCAGTGGCTCCCAACATTTATAAGACCATTAGTCACGAACGAGAGTAGACGTCAGTTAGTGGCCCAAAAACGTGTTCCACCGGTCTAAACTTTAGACGGATAAAACACAGCGCTCCGTTATTTTCAAAATGACGACAAATAAAAAATATTTGGTTAATGTTTAAGCAAATGTATTGGAAACAATTTGTAGTGAGTCTACGATGTAATTCGTATTTCTTGCAATTTAATTTATATCTGATATGGCTACGAAGTCTTTCGCGACGTATTTCTTGAGTAAAAATCTCTCGGTGTACATGCCGCGTCAATTCAGGATAAAACTCCAAGCTTTCGACCACTACCTCCATGGTCGTCGTCAGGGCTAAGACTGACAGTTTTAGCCCTGGCGACGACCATGGAGGTAGTGGTCGAAAGCTTGGAGTTTTATCCTGAATTGACGCGGCATGTACACCGAGAGATTTTTACTTAATTTATACCTGATTTAATATCAGCTGATGTACGTTGTAAGTTTTGCTAAAAGTTCATTCGGTTCCTCTTCAGTTACATTTGTGAGCCATCCGTGACCTGCCAGTTTCTCGCAATGTCGCAGAATTGCAGTCAGTCTTAGGGAAAATAAACTATTACATTCGGTTCACACCGAATGCTGCACAAATCGCAGCTCCATTGCATCGCTTGCCTCGCAAGAACGTCTCGTTTGTTTGGACACATGACTATCAAGAAGCTTTTCAAAAACTTAAAGATGCATTGCTCAGTGATCGATGCTTGGTTCACTTCAATCCTGGTAAACCAGTTGTGTTGCAAGTCGACACTTCCTCATATGGAATCGGTGCAGTGCTTTCGCACAGATTTGGTGATAAAGATAGGCCTATTGCTTTCGCATCAAAAGTGTTGTCCAAAGCTCAGTGTAACTACTCACAAATAGAGGGAGAGAGGCTTTGGCCATTGTGTACGGTGTCACCAAAAAAATGGCAGAAAATTCTACTTAGTAACGGATCACAAGCCATTGCAGTCCTTGTTTCATCCGACGAAGCCGGTTCCTGTACGAACTACCCACAAATTGCAAAGATGGGCTTTCTTGCTGCCTCAATGCCAGTTCGAGATTGTATATCGTCCGAGAACCCAACATAGTAATGCGTACGCACTTTCACGTCTTCCGATTGGCCTTCATAGGGCTTTTGACGCTTCTGCTGCATCTTGTTGTCACATCGATGCTCAGAATTCTGAATTGATCCAATCATTGCCTCTGAACTATAGGAAAATTGCACAGGCCACGGAAGCTGATTGAGATCTGAACGTTTTGCTAAAATACATTCGCACATCTTGGCCTCGCTCATTGCATAGCATAAAGAACGCTGTAGTGCGCCAATACTTTACACGTCGGTATAGCCTCGCTATACAGCAAGGTGTCATTCTACACTCCTGGAAATGGAAAAAAGAACACATTGACACCGGTGTGTCAGACCCACCATACTTGCTCCGGACACTGCGAGAGGGCTGTACAAGCAATGATCACACGCACGGCACAGCGGACACACCAGGAACCGCGGTGTTGCCCGTCGAATGGCGCTAGCTGCGCAGCATTTGTGCACCGCCGCCGTCAGTGTCAGCCAGTTTGCCGTGGCATACGGAGCTCCATCGCGGTCTTTAACACTGGTAGCATGCCGCGACAGCGTGGACGTGAACCGTATGTGCAGTTGACGGACTTTGAGCGAGGGCGTATAGTGGGCATGCGGGAGGCCGGGTGGACGTACCGCCGAATTGCTCAACACGTGGGGCGTGAGGTCTCCACAGTACATCGATGTTGTCGCCAGTGGTCGGCGGAAGGTGCACGTGCCCGTCGACCTGGGACCGGACCGCAGCGACGCACGGATGCACGCCAAGACCGTAGGATCCTACGCAGTGCCGTAGGGGACCGCACCGCCACTTCCCAGCAAATTAGGGACACTGTTGCTCCTGGGGTATCGGCGAGGACCATTCGCAACCGTCTCCATGAAGCTGGGCTACGGTCCCGCACACCGTTAGGCCGTCTCCCGCTCACGCCCCAACATCGTGCAGCCCGCCTCCAGTGGTGTCGCGACAGGCGTGAATGGAGGGACGAATGGAGACGTGTCGTCTTCAGCGATGAGAGTCGCTTCTGCCTTGGTGCCAATGATGGTCGTATGCGTGTTTGGCGCCGTGCAGGTGAGCGCCACAATCAGGACTGCATACGACCGAGGCACACAGGGCCAACACCCGGCATCATGGTGTGGGGAGTGATCTCCTACACTGGCCGTACACCACTGGTGATCGTCGAGGGGACACTGAATAGTGCACGGTACATCCAAACCGTCATCGAACCCATCGTTCTACCATTCCTAGACCGGCAAGGGAACTTGCTGTTCCAACAGGACAATGCACGTCCGCATGTATCCCGTGCCACCCAACGTGCTCTAGAAGGTGTAGGTCAACTACCCTGGCCAGCAAGATCTCCGGATCTGTCCCCTATTGAGCATGTTTGGGACTGGATGAAGCGTCGTCTCGCGCGGTCTGCACGTCCAGCACGAACGCTGGTCCAACTGAGGCGCCAGGTGGAAATGGCATGGCAAGCCGTTCCACAGGACTACATCCAGCATCTCTACGATCGTCTCCATGGGAGAATAGCAGCCTGCATTGCTGCGAAAGGTGGATATACACTGTACTAGTGCCGACATTGTGCATGCTCTGTTGCCTGTGTCTATGTGCCTGTGGTTCTGTCAGTGTGATCATGTGATGTATCTGACCCCAGGAATGTGTCAATAAAGTTTCCCCTTCCTGGGACAATGAATTCACGGTGTTCTTATTTCAATTTCCAGGAGTGTAGTTTAAAATGACATGTAAATTCACTTGTGTTGATCCCTAAAGCTTTGCAAAAAGAAGTGCTGCAGTTACTTCACCGAGGACACTAGGGGATTGTTCGTACGAAACAGTTAGCACGTCGACACTGTACTTGGCAGTTTATGGACACCGAAATAGAACAGATGAGCCGGCCGGAGTGGCCGAGCGGTTCTAGGCGCGTCAGTCTGGAACCGCGCGACCGCTACGTTCGCAGGTTCGTATCCTGCCTCGGGCATGGATGTGTGTGATGTCCTTAGGTTAGTTAGGTTTAAGTAGTTCTAAGTTCTAGGGTACTGATAACCTCAGAAGTTAAGTCCCATAGTGCTCAGAGCCATTTGAATAAGACCAGATGACGTCACAGTGTCACGCATGTGCGGAAAATCAGTCCACTCTGCAACAAATATTTTCCGCTTGGCCTGAGTCGCAATCACGATGGCAACGTGTGCCCTTAGACTTTGCGGGACCCTTTTGGAACACTCGTTGGTTGATTGTGGTAGACTCTTAAAGCAAGTTTCCTTTTGCTGTGCCAATGAACTAGACAACTTTACGTAGCACAGTTCAGGCGTTGTTCTCTGTTTTTGCCTCGAAGGTTTGCCTGAAGTCATAGTGTCGGACAAAGGCCTGTTCACGTCAAAATAATTTTAATCATTCTGAAAACGCAATGGCATACAGCATCTAACTAGTGCACCGTTCCATCCACAGTCAAAGGGCGAAGCGGAACGTTTTGTCAGAACATTCAACCAGCAGATGGACAAACTTCGGACCACACGCACCAGGGATCAAGCATTGCATCTGTTGCTCGCCTCATATCGTTCGCATCCACGAGATGGACCATCACCGGCGGAATTGTTTCACGGCCGCCGCCATCGGACACTGCTCCACCTGCCCCACCCTCCTCAGCATCCGGCGCCGAAGGAAGGCCACAAGTATCGATTCGCACCGCGTGATGTTGTGTTTTTCAGGGCTTTTAGCGGCAGCAGACGGTGGGAGCGAGGCGAGGCCATTCGTCGACTTGGCGCATGCATGTATCTCATTTCCGGCCCAGAAGGATTGCAGCGCCGACATCACAATCAAATTCGCCACTGTTACGTGCACGGTGATCCTTCTGTGTCTCTTCCTCCAGATTCACGGATCCCGAGGACAGCGCGGTCACAGCAGCCGCTAGGAGGTGTCATCACGAGACTGCCGGACAACCCCATGGGGACGAAGTGTTCGCCTCATCCGCCTCCTCTCGTCCTACCGATGGAGCTGGGCCCGCCCGCGCCGCAGCAGCCGATGCCTCCTATATCTTGCTATGGGCCTCAGGAGGTGGACGCATACCCTTCTCGTCATTTTCTGGGGGACGTTTCCGACAGCGCGAAGGCCGGATGGCGGGGTACGACTGGAAGCCTGACGTCCCGTGCTGCCACAGCTTCCAGGCCATCAGTGCAATCCACGCTCCAGCCTCCCCGCCGTTGTCGTGCTCCCTATCCGGCGACGGTCGACGATCCGTCGCTTTGGAGGGTGTGTGTGTGTGGGGGGGGGGGGGGGGGGAGGAATGTTACGGCGTAAAGTTAAGCGCCGGCACGCCAGTAGGGAACGAGAGAGCAGAGAGGGCTGTGAAGAAGACGTCACCCCTATCCAGGACGACAACGCGGGAGCAGCGGCCTCTATGCGAAGAGAACCAAAAGCGCCGCACCTGACTAGCCGCGCCCAGTCCTACGCGAAGCTTCAAGACCAGCGACCTGAATAGAAGTGTCAAAGCTCATTACGTTGCTCGTACTTGGAATTGTTATACGGAAGAGATTTCTTATTTTGTCTGTCGCCCTTTGTTTGCGGAACATCCGTTTAACACAAAGTTAAATATTGTCATCTTCTTTTCGTAATAAAACTCATTAATACGATTTGCTTGAATTGTTGTCTAGCGATCCGAGAAAGCAGATTTCCTTAGACACCCCATATTCGTCGACTAGGCAGGATTCAACGCATCTTTTATCAGCAGTTAAAAAGAAAAAAAGAAATGAGTACGTAATGTACTAGTTACATAAGCATAACGGGCAGTTTACAAAAGATTAAGCTGCAGTTCAGAAGAGGAAGTGTACATTAAAAAGTATAAGGATTTCGCGGTCCTCGCTAAGCAAGGTGGAGGTAAAAGTCATGAACAGCAGGCGATATTTACGAAGGGATATGAAGATATATTAAGGTAATATCTCTGCATATCGTTCGCAGCATACAAGAAAGTGTTGAGATCGGTATGATGCAATTAACTCATGTAACATCGAGTAGGTTGGGACAAACGTGGGGCGCGACATACTCTGAGATAGGGCATTAATTTCGCTACAAAAAGGCGGAGAGGACAGTTTCAGAAAAAAATTTGATGATTTATTCAGGAGAAAGAGCTTCACAAACTGAGCAAGTCAAGAACGCGTTGATCCATATCTGGTCCTTACGCGAGCAGTTATTAGGCTTGTCACTGATTGGTAGAGTTTTTGGATGTCCTCGTGAGGGATATCGTCCCAGATTCTGTCCAACTGGTGCGATAGATTGTCAAAATCTCGAGTTGATTGCAGAGCCCTGTCCACAATGCTCCAAACGTTAATAAATGGAGAGAGATCCGGTATCATTGCTGCCCAGGGTAGGGTGTGGCATGCACTAAAAGCTCTCGCCGGGTACGTGTCGGAATTATGTTGCTGAAATGTAACCCCAGAATGATTTGCCATGAAGGCAACAGAACGGGGCGTAGAATATCGTCGACGTACCTCTGTGCTGTAAGGGTGTCGCGGATGACAACCAAAGCGATCCTGCTATGGAAATAAATGGCATACCTGACCATCACCCCAGGTTGTCGGGCTGCATGGTTGGCGACAGCCAGGTTGGTATTCCACCACTATCCGGGGCGTCTCCAGTCACGGCTTCCGCCTGGAATCTCACTGACTGGAGCGTAACTGTCTTCAGTAATGAGTCCCACTTCAAACTGAATCACCAATGAAGAAGTGTCTTGAGGTGCCCCAGACAGCGATGGAATACGTGCCTGATTGTCGCCTGGTGGTCTGGGGTACTATTTCATTTCACAGCATGACCCATTTGGTTGCCATCCGCGGCACACTTACAGCACGCCGGCCGGGGTGGTCGAGCGGTTCTAGGCGCTACAGTCTGGAACCGCAGGACCGCTACGGTCGCAGGTTCTAATCCTGCCTTGGGCATGGATGTGTGTGATGCCCTTAGGTTAGTTAGGCTTAAGTAGTTCTAAGTTCTAGGGGACTGATGACCTCAGAAGATAACTCCCATAGTGCTCAGAGCCATTTGAACCAACTTACAGCACAGTGGTAGTCTTAGAGCGTATTTTGTGCCTCCTCATTATCAGTCGTTACACATATCAAATACCTGATGAGAATATGCTACAAAGGAGACGTATGCAAAGACTCGATGACATAATTACTATAGCAGCATCAAGATCCTGAAGGAAGCACAGCGTTACTTGTAGTAGACGAATATCGGCTACACATTTATTGAAGCACTTCGCAAAATGACGGATCTGTGAGAATCATGGAGTTCCAATGCATTGCATTTTGTATCTGTGTCTTGCAAGACGATAAAATATATGTGATTTTAATTCGCACTTTTAAACTCTGGACCAATTTCCCATTTTCAGACGAATAAGTAAAACATGTAAACTATAAAGAACAATCACACTTATGAGCCAATACATGACGACCAGTCTCGATCGTGAGGATGAATGCTGCCTTGTGGCGTTTCGGTCACGTGATGCGGCAAGAAAAGTCTATAAACGGAGCAGAGAGGAATGGGGAATAATTCTAGTGACTATTCGGGCCGGAAATGAGGAAATCCACTGACATAAACGACACTGAGAAAGGGCAGATTCTCACGGTACAGCGCCTGGAGAGAAGCATCTTGTAAAAGGCGATGGTGATTAGCTGTTCGCGTGGTACTATGAACGTTACGGAAAATTGTTGATCTGTGAAATCACGAGTAGTCGACAAGGTGTTGGACGTTACAGAATGTTGAGGTCCTAGGCTAGGCCACTGTGTAAAATCGGATGGGTGGCGAACTGTGGCAGATCTGACGACAGAGTATTGACGATGCAGGCGAAAGCGTACTGGAGCACACCTTTCAGCATACATTGTTGAACATAAGGGTTCTCATCAGACTACCCTGCGTGTTCCCATGTTTAGGTTAGAGAATTCCCTCCCTAGGCCCGACAAGACGCCTCTTGAGACGCGGCAAGGCAGGAGTTGGCAAAATGCAACAGGGAATAACAATATTAATGTGCTAATAGTAAACTGCAGGAGCGTCTATAGAAAGGTCCCAGAACTGCTCTCATTAATTAACGGTCACAACGCCCATATAGTACTAGGGACAGAAAGTTGGCTGAAACCAGACGTAAACAGTAATGAAATCCTAAACTCAGATTGGAATGTATACCGCAGAGACAGGCTAGACAGTGAAGGGGGAGGCGTGTTTATAGCGGTAAGAAGTGCAATAGTATCGAAGGAAATTTACGGAGATCCGAAATGTGAAATAATTTGGGTGAAGGTCACGGTTAAAGCAGGCTCAGACATGGTAATTGGATGTCTCTATAGGCCCCCTGGCTCAGCAGCTGTTGTGGCTGAGCACCTGAAGGATAATTTGGAGAATATTTCGAGTAGATTTCCCCACCATGTTATAGTTTTGGGTGGAGAGTTTAATTTGCCGGATATAGACTGGGAGACTCAAACGTTCATAACGGGTGGCAGTTTTAATCTGCCAGGAAGTTTCTTAACTGAAGTACATAGCCATAAGTGGCATTGTCACATAGAGCAAAATCATGATAAAATTGTGACCACACATGTTATGCTATATTGGATCGCCTCTTGCGTACTGTACTTACAACACCAATGCTAACAGCTGAGGGGTCGTGGCCGCTGGTTGTCGTTGGCAAGCTATATTTTGCAACAGCGTAATGTAAAGTTAGATATTTAATCTTAGAGTACGTCTGTATGCAACTAAACTGAGTACATTAAAACGAAATTAAAAGCGAGCTACATTTGTAACATGAATTAAAAGGAAAAGATTAATTTAAATTCTAAAGGACAGCTGCAAATAAGTGTGAATTATCGTAGATGAATTCAGAAACAATCAGGAGAGAAAGCGGTCATCGAAAGCACGGAGGCACAAATCATTGTAAGTATTGATAGCCGATTAAAGTTTCTACCAAAGACCTAACGGTGTTCAGAAAGAGCAGATTAAATATAAATAATACCCGAAGGAATACTGCATTGTGCTTCGGAACAACAAAGGCATTACAATAACATACTTATCCGCCGACACTGGGCAAGCGACTTTCAATTAAAACGTCTCCTTTCTACGGGAATACACGTAATGGATGAACGAGTACAGGTTGTAGAAACGTGGTTGACGACATCTGGAAGTTTGGATATGGCCGTGAGTCGTGCTCGGAGTGCCCAGCAGTAAGGCAATCGCTCGCGGTGAGTGGGGTATTCGGATTCGATGCCCGGTCCGGCACAAATTTTCATTGTCGTCATTCCATTATACACCTGAAAGTTGTCCATATTCGCAACTGCTATTGCATTTCATAACCGTTGTAGTCGCCTCAGTGACTTCGGAATATCGCAGACACTGCGATATCGCAAAGAAACGGAAAGTTGCACAGGTCACAGAAATACCCGAGAAAGGAAGCAAGGAAACAGATTATCCCCGTCCCCCCTCCCCCCCTTCCCACCCGCCCACAGAACTGTAGACTCGTATCACTAACGTAGATTTGCAGGAATATTTTGGAACATATACGGCGTTCGAACATTACGAAATGGCACCAAGAGAGCGATCTATTAACGCAGAGACTGCACAGGTTCAGAAAATATCGTTCTTATGAAGCAAAACCGGGTCTTGTAATGAGTGCTGTCGACATGTGCTCCCAATCTGATTACATATTTCTAGGATTCCAGATGACTGTAGACACGTTTCCTCACAAGTGGCTTCTAACCACATTGCGCGCGTGTGGAGGAGTATCTTCTGAGCTGGGGGTCTAGATTCGTGATTTCTTGTCAGAAAGGTCACAGGTTGTAGTAACTGGTGGGAAATCAGGGGTTCCACCAGGAAGTGTCATAGGCCATCGGCTTTTCTTCATCTATGTAAACGATACGGAAGACAAACTGAGTAGCTTTCTTAGACGCAGATGACGCTGTCGTTTACCGCCAAGTAAAGTCATTAGAAGATAAAAACTAATTCCAAAATGATTTAGACATGATATCTTTATGCTGCGAAAAGTGTAAATTGACCCTAGACAATAAAAAAATGTGACATTCTCCACATGAAGGCCACGGCCTTGCCGCAGTGGCTACACCGGTTCCCGTGAGATCACCGAAGTTAAGCGCTGTCGGGCGTGGCCGGCGCTTGGATGGGTCACCATCCCGCCGCCATGTGCTGTTGCCATTTTTCGGGGTGCACTCAGCCTCGTGATGCCAATTGAGGAGCTACTCGACCGATTAGTAGCGGCTTCGGTCAAAGAATACCGTCCTAACGGTCGGGAGTGCGGTGTGCTGACCACACGCCCCTCCTTATCCGCATCCTCCTCGGAAGATGACACGGCGGCCGGACGGTCCCGGAAGGGCCACTTGTGGCCTAAAGACGGAGCTTTTTTTTTTTTATTCTCCACATGAATACTAAAAATTA
This sequence comes from Schistocerca nitens, assembly GCF_023898315.1. Classification (NCBI taxonomy): domain Eukaryota; kingdom Metazoa; phylum Arthropoda; class Insecta; order Orthoptera; family Acrididae; genus Schistocerca; species Schistocerca nitens. Next base: position 575,616,315 of record NC_064616.1, on the reverse strand, counting down.
TCCAATAATTTAATTTTATCGATTGTCTGCAGTGTTTGTTCCGTGACTGTATTACTTTTGTAATAATAAAGAACAGCAGCCTTCAACCACAAACCGTGATTTTATTAAAATGCACGAAGCATTTAGAGCCCTGGGGGATCATCTTCAAGTGACTTTCATTTAGTTCTGGGCGTGGCAATATCACATTGTTGCTAGAAACTTGATCTGCTAGAGCAATTAGAAATAATGCTTCATAAAGAAAAAGCTCCAGAAAACTTGTTGAATGAACAGAGTTTCGCAGCCACAACTTTTCCAGTAATTTTAAAAGTTTATTTTTTCCTACAGAAACAGGTATTTGATAACGAACCATTTCATAAGATATAGGCATATTTGCCACATTCCTTGATAACGAACCATTTCATAAGATATAGGTATATTTGCCACATTTACAAATATTTGTAATATTAAAGACATCTATGTAAATAATAATGTAACACCTTCTTAATAATATCTGTGTATTTGTAAAAGTTCAGCATCTTCACGGTCGAAAATCTTTGACATATTTTTGAATAGTGTTCGAAAATATGCTGTGTCAAAATGTTTCTGCAAATGTGCTGTTTAACATAAAGGGTGTATTTGTACATAAACATTCTCCAGAACCATACATCTACTATTACAAACAGTAAGTTACTTTTCAATTTATCATAGTTTTATAAACTTCTATTTCGTAATGTAGCATTTTGCAATATAAGCATGTGATCTTGCCTGGCCCAGAACTAAACGAAATGTAAAGTTGATGTAGACAGTCAATGCACCTGAAGATGCGCTCTCAGGCTCGAAATGCATCGTGCATTTTAATAAAATCACGATTTGTGGCTGAAGGCGGTTGTTCTTTATAATATCAGATAAATTTTTGTTACAAGATAAATCATACGTGTTTATAGGCTGTCGATTCAGCTAAATGCCTTGTGATTACAGTTGGTAGCAACTTTAGTTGGAACCATCACAGAGAAAATATTGTGGGTGAGGCGAAACGAAGAACACTTAGAAAATCCGACATCTGCATCTACAGCGACATGGATACTCTGCAAATCACACTTAAGTGCCTGGCAGAGAGCTCATCGAACGACTTTCGCAGTAATTCTCTATTATTCCAATCCCGAACAGCGCGCGGAAAAACTAACACCTATATCTTTCGGTGCGAGCTCTGATTTTCCTTATTTTATTATGATGATCGTCTCTTCCTGTGTAGGTCGGCGTCAACAAAATATTTTCGCATTCGGAGGAGAAAATTGGTGATTGAAATTTCGTGAGAAGATTCCGGCGCAACGAAAATCTACTAAAGAGACTGCGTACACTACGCCTGTCCGACCTCTTCTGACGAGATATCTCGCCACGTTTCGGGAAGTGTCATGCTACCCATCTTCTGGCGAGAAGATGGGTAGTATGACACTTCCCGAAACGTCGCGAGATATCAACGCTAGCACCCGGCTGGAGACCCGATCAACCTTCATCAATAGTTTACGCCGGGAAAGTCTAGAGTCACATACAGTCTCAGATTGGTGTAATGAACTATCTGCGAAGCACATATGTGTTAATTGCAGTGTATTCATGTTGATGTAGATGTTGTCATATCAAACAGCTCCCCATCCTACGATTGTAAGAGGTGGAAAGGCATGGATCTACAGAATCGCTGTTGCCTGATACCTTTTACCAGGTCTTCTATGGACATGTGTGAGTTGATCTTATAAGTGGCCACTATTCTTTGTGAAACTGGCATCCCTAATCCTGATTCATATTGATATTTTAGATATTTTTCTTCGGGAAGAGCACCATAATTCTTGTAAATGGAACAGCATTTCCATACCCCAATTCAGGTTCCCGGGGTCATTTGAACGATAAATCGTAATAATCTAGAACGAGTTATTTTACATTCACATCACAAATTAATTTGGAAATATGGCTACATGATGAATATTTATTAGTGTTTTTTAAATAGACAGATACAAGATAGTAATTCTTACCCACCACTTTTTACACATTACAATAATAGAAATCCTTCTACGGAATAGAAGGTATCGTCAAGGAAGAACTTTTCCAGTTTTTTTTCAAATTTTACTTTGCCGCCTGTCAGACACATTACATCACATATACTGTGAAACAGTAGTCAGAATGCCAACTCCTTAAACAGATGTCTACAAAATGATAATGGGTAAGCACCACATATTGTTCTTACAGCACGTTTTGAGCCATAAAGGTTTTCTTTCTTAAAGACGAGCAACCCCAGAACATTTTCCGTATGATATTACTGAATGAAAATACACTCCTGGAAATGGAAAAAAGAACACATTGACACCGGTGTGTCAGACCCACCATACTTGCTCCGGACACTGCGAGAGGGCTGTACAAGCAATGATCACACGCACGGCACAGCGGACACACCAGGAACCGCGGTGTTGGCCGTCGAATGGCGCTAGCTGCGCAGCATTTGTGCACCGCCGCCGTCAGTGTCAGCCAGTTTGCCGTGGCATACGGAGTTCCATCGCAGTCTTTAACACTGGTAGCATGCCGCGACAGCGTGGACGTGAACCGTATGTGCAGTTGACGGACTTTGAGCGAGGGCGTATAGTGGGCATGCGGGAAGCCGGGTGGACGTACCGCCGAATTGCTCAACACGTGGGGCGTGAGGTCTCCACAGTACATCGATGTTGTCGCCAGTGGTCGGCGGAAGGTGCACGTGCCCGTCGACCTGGGACCGGACCGCAGCGACGCACGGATGCACGCCAAGACCGTAGGATCCTACGCAGTGCCGTAGGGGACCGCACCGCCACTTCCCAGCAAATTAGGGACACTGTTGCTCCTGGGGTATCGGCGAGGACCATTCACAACCGTCTCCATGAAGCTGGGCTACGGTCCCGCACACCGTTAGGCCGTCTTCCGCTCACGCCCCAACATCGTGCAGCCCGCCCCCAGTGGTGTCGCGACAGGCGTGAATGGAGGGACGAATGGAGACGTGTCGTCTTCAGCGATGAGAGTCGCTTCTGCCTTGGTGCCAATGATGGTCGTATGCGTGTTTGGCGCCGTGCAGGTGAGCGCCACAATCAGGACTGCATACGACCGAGGCACACAGGGCCAACACCCGGCATCATGGTGTGGGGAGCGATCTCCTACACTGGCCGTACACCACTGGTGATCGTCGAGGGGACACTGAATAGTGCACGGTACATCCAAACCGTCATCGAACCCATCGTTCTACCATTCCTAGACCGGCAAGGGAACTTGCTGTTCCAACAGGACAATGCACGTCCGCATGTATCCCGTGCCACCCAACGTGCTCTAGAAGGTGTAAGTCAACTACCCTGGCCAGCAAGATCTCCGGATCTGTCCCCCATTGAGCATGTTTGGGACTGGATGAAGCGTCGTCTCACGCGGTCTGCACGTCCAGCACGAACGCTGGTCCAACTGAGGCGCCAGGTGGAAATGGCATGGCAAGCCGTTCCACAGGACTACATCCAGCATCTCTACGATCGTCTCCATGGGAGAATAGCAGCCTGCATTGCTGCGAAAGGTGGATATACACTGTACTAGTGCCGACATTGTGCATGCTCTGTTGCCTGTGTCTATGTGCCTGTGGTTCTGTCAGTGTGATCATGTGATGTATCTGACCCCAGGAATGTGTCAATAAAGTTTCCCCTTCCTGGGACAATGAATTCACGGTGTTCTTATTTCAATTTCCAGGAGTGTACATAAAATGTGTCAACTTTCTGACTTATCTCTCACCAGTACTTGCAATGATTTTAAGTGTAATTGTGGCTGAAGTAAGTGATTTTAGGAGTTCCCAAATGTGCTCTTTCCAGATTAAATTTTCATCTATATGGAGACCTGAGAATTTTGAAGTTTCCATACCATTTGTAACTTTCTCACCATGTGTTCATTGGTGTAGTACCACTAGAAGTGTAGAACTGAGAACGTTGTGTCTATTGAAATTTAAGGATGGGACCACAAAACCAGTCAATGATATTTTTAAGAAGATTGTTTACTATTTCTTCTGTTTCTGCATGATAATTTGGATTGATTACAATACAAGTGTCATCTGCAAAAAGAACTAATTCTGCTTGTTGTATATTAGACAGTAGATCGTTTACATATACGAGGAACGATAGCGGGTCTATGACTGAATTTTGGGGAATTTCATACGTGATTTCTCCTCAGTCAGAATAATGTCCCTGGAATACATTGTTGAAATTACTGATTATAATCCCCTAGACTTAGAAGTACTTAAACCTAACGAACCTAAGGACATCACACACATCCATGCCCGAGGCAGGATTCGAACCTGCGACTGCAGCAGTAGTGCGGTTCCGCACTGGAGCGCCTAGAACCGCTCGGCCACAACACGTTGTGAGAACATGGGGTTCCCCAGAATACAGCTCCTATGTGTTCCCATACTGACCCACCGACATCGTCAGTTACGGTTACAGTACGAACGGATTCGTCGATGTTATCCTGCTTATCAACGGAAAAGTGTTGATTGATCAGATGAATCACATTTCCTGTTAAGCATGCCGATGGCAGAGTCTGGATAAGCCGCCGTCTAGAAGAATAACTGCTGAAAATACGCATTGTTGCACGTATGACGTTACGAGCGGTGTGTGTGCATTGCAGAGACTCTCCAACTGTACTGGAACAGCACTTCAGCATCTACGAAACGTGGCATCCTGCCTGAAACTCAGGCATAAGTGCTGTCTGAGTTTAGGGGGACTGCGAAGTGGGCTGAGGCGTGAATGGGAATTTGGATTGAGGAGGCGAACGTGCTAGGATAGTCCGGGAATTGCGCAAAGCCACTGTGCCAAAGTGTTGTAGTGTTTAGCGCATCTGTCTTGTAAAGAGGGGACCCGGATTTCAGTTCCGGTCTTTGTACAATTTTCATTCGTCGCTTCAGTTCCATACACAGGGTGAGTCAGAAGGAAAGGTACATGCTTTGAGACGCGATAATATTAGTGATAAAAAAACTACATATAGACATATGCCATATTGCTAATGGTTTCCGAGGTAGAACACGTTTAATATAATTTTTGTACGTTTTTCTTCAATAACTTCAAAACCGCACACTCCAACGAGAACGTGTCTCAGTACACAATTAAACTAAATTAAATTTGCTACAAAAAAGTCGTATTTTTTTGTATAGGACTAACAGTTTGCGGGGAGATGTCGCGAGAACATTGAAAATCTCGGGCGACGCGCGTACACTCTAGCTTAGGTACTTTTTGTAGGCCAGTTTGAGGTAGTTTTCCGATTTGATAGACCACAAGCGTCCCGTATCAAAATGTTCGTCTCAACTGCCTCTGTATTACTGTGGTACGTTGTAAACAATGACAATGAATAATACAGAAAATAAATAGAAATGTACATTAAAAGTGTTCTATCTCGGAAACCATTCGAAATAGGGCATCTGTCCACATCAAGTTTTTAGTTCAGAACCAGTAATGCTATTACCTGTCAAAACACGTACCTTTCCTACTGACTCACCCTATATACATCATAGATACCTGAGACTTGAAAAGGTGTCTGGAACCATATATTTTCATACGACATTCTTGATCTCTAGAAACGGCTGTTTTCAATACTGAAAATAAGCCTGTAGATGGATGAAATTCTGATCAGCCTATTCCAAATACATGGAAATACTGGAGTACCGGTTTGGCACTGTTCGGCCAAGATGTTCAAGGTGCAATACTTTCCATTTCCTTCGGTGTAAGTTGTCCAGTACTACTTATTAATGATCACATCGAGTTTCAACCCAATCATTTAAAAATACACGCAAGAATCCCACCTCTAGCAAATGTGCACTATATTAAGCCTCGTCAAGCTACACTCTTAAAGGTCATCGAACTTGCGACACCCTTTACTTCGTCTTGTGTCAAAGGACTCTTTAGAGGACAGTACTGGAGAAGATTACCTGGTAGTCAATGTCGACTTTCAATACTGGAGTCGCTATTTCTCCTTCTAATTCCTCCCTAGTTGCCTCTGAGACGATGAAAGGACGATGGTTCAGTCCTAATTCTTCGAAAAATCTGTGTTGATACCACATATCACACTAGGATATTGCGTGTGGCAGTTAACTACACGCTGACTGATGTGGTCTATTGCCATCTTGGAAACTTACAAGCAAAACAGACAAAACAACTCCCTCTTTGATTTACATCATATGTCGACAATAGGAAGCACACATACGAGACGACTATGAGAATGTTTGTTGTTGTAGTAGTCTTCAGTCCAGAGACTGGTTTGATGCTGCTCTCCATACTACTCAATCCTGTGCAAGCTTCCTGCTTCGTGTATTCATCTCTTGGTCTCCCTCTACGATTTTGACCCACCACGCTGCCGTCCAATACTAAATGGGTGATCTTGATGCCTCAGAACGTGTCCTGCCAATCGATCCCTTCTTATAGTCAAGTTGTGCCACAAATTCCTCTTCTCCACAGTCCCCAGTCCTATTCAGTACCTCCTCATTAGTTACGTGATCTACCCATTTAATCTTCAACATTCTTCTGCAGCATCACATTGTTTATAAGTGGAATATATATAACTGGCTTCCAGTGTCGACATTCTGCAACAAAAAACTAAGAGTCTTCTCTGTTGTGAAGTAAGTCACTGGCGAGACCTGTTAAAACAGCTGTAAAGATACTGTCGTTACGAAATCATAAATGACATACTGTTTTCGTGATTAAGTGAGTGACTTAAGTTCCTTTATTTTTAAAATTTTTACGACACAACCACTTCAGCGTTTCACAATGCCTGATGTGATCTTGCCCTAAATACGCAAAAATTAATCATTTTCTGTAGCGTATAGCTCATCGAATTCGATTCCAACGACACAACGAACTGGGTGCAAATACTGTGGATGTTATTGAAATACTTGTCTCATAGTTATTTACGTAAAACCCATAATGAGTTACGTTAAGGCCTTCGTTACTCACGAGTCCATAATCCACAATTTCGTGCTTATGGGAAACTCAGCTCTGTTTTCGAAAAAATAAGTGCTGTTGACTATCGTACAGTATATTATAATCATAATTTGTAGTAATAATCTGACTAGAAATATTATTGAATGCCTTAAGTAGCTCACGGTTCCGATGCATAATTCTGTAATCATGATTTCTTTCTCTACTGATCAAGATTCCCTAGAGAGTACACAATGGATTTTCACCCGAATTTTCGTAACCAAACGAAGAGCCGGAAATGGACAAGTGGGGTATCAACTTGACCAACGTGAGATCTAATTCAGCAAAAAAGAAAAAAATTGCTTGGCAGGAATTTGAGTAAATAAGAAAAATCTAATTAGTGATTCGAGGGAAAACTGAAATATTTCACTAATAGTTGAGCTAGTTACTTAGGTGAAGTGTCGAGAAGTTAATCTATTTTGAGCAGAAAAAGTTATATTGGTGTAGATATTAAGGAATTCTTTCTTTCTTGTTGAAAAAATAAAATAAATGTCACATTACAGCATAAACTGGAACTTCTGTGCTCTGTTTTGATCTACATATACTTAATAACAGAATATCGATCGATATTTAAATGTATTATATTTCATGCTTTCTGAGCAAAACTTGAAAATAAAAATATTGAAAAAAGGGTCAAATGATTTGTGAAATGATTTGTGTAAAAGTAAGATGTAAAATATATTAGAGAAACATTTGACGACCCGCATTTGCTGTACATGATTTCGAGCGGGATTTAGAGATGCATTAAATGTTTCTCTAATATACTTTATTTCGTACTTTTAGACAAATCACTTTACAAAGTATTTGATAGTTCTGTTTTTGGAATTTTTATTTTACAAAGCGATCATTTTTATCGACATTAAATAAACGTAGTTTTTAAAATTCTAATTTAAGTATAATGATAGAGAAACAGAAAAAACTGGAAAGCCAAAACGCACCATACGGAAGTTACAAACTAGAGACTTTACTAGCAGACTGCATAAATGGTAACCATTACTCTACCTTTCTTTCATCTCAGACTATAAATTTATGATATTTACTGCGCAGCTACATTACGTAAATCGTCAATGAAAGAAGAAACAGAGAAAAATATTATTTTTTTTGTTTTGCCTCTTTTCTGCACTGAGAAATATACGCCAACCGCAAGTCAGTTTTTGAACACTCCCCAAAATATAAGTACTGTAGATGGTTCGTTAGCGATGAAGCTATGAGATGTGGTAATAGTGAATATATGCCGGATTTCAGTGTAATGTAGATCTACAGTGTTAATGGTTCTACGGATTAGGCGTGCATCCAGTCTGGCGTCACATATAACTCATTTGTCCATTTCAATTGGAAAATGACTTGCGATACTCTGCTTCTGTACTCATCAGCTACTCTTTTGATCTCACGAGGCATACCTGGTCGTGTTTCAAACATTCTGCTGTATAGAGAGGGGTTGCCGGCAAGAGAAGTAGAACACAGGACTGTCAAATAGCGCGTCCTGTATTCGCGAAGAGAGTTGTTCTCGTGCTTTGTCCAGATTAGCTCAGGCGGGCGTCAGTATGGTTCATTCATAAAGACGACCACTGAATTCCTGACACATACTGCCCGATCGCTGTCTGTTCTTGGTCTTTAACCGTGGGACGTTAAACGATGATCTGACTTGCACTTATTTCCATTGTCTAATAATTTTACATTTACTCATTAGAAAAAGTTGTAACTTCATTCTTGTTTCTTCAGGTTTCAAGAAATATAATTTTCTATTTATTTGCCATTTTAGTAATTATTCTGAAAATAAGTCTGTCAAATGCTACGTTTCAGAGTCGTGTTGGTTTAGGAATTTTCTTATTGCTATAAGTCCATGTTCCATAATTAAATTTTATTTGTTTTGCTTCATGACCTACGAGCTAATAATACGTTATTATTATTATGTTATATTATAAACTGAAAATATTGTAGTGGAACTGGAGACATTATTTAGGGTAAACGTCACCTTAGACTGTAAATTATTTTAACTGAAACTGTAAAAAATACTGAGAATATACTCTCAACTGTTTATAGGTCGTCGTGCAGTTAAGTCTTAAATTAATTTTTCCAGAAACAAATTAACTGGTAACAGTAGAAAGACACGTAACTGCAAGAAGATAATATTAGTATTTGAAAGTGGATATAACACCCTAGTGAAAACTAGTGGTAAAAGGCTGTAAGTTTGTGTCACTTCAAAAAGAACTGATAAAGTTAACGTATGTCATACGCTTAAGCAAAATTTATGGAAGACATGCAGTTCCTACCTGTCTTTATTGGTAGTAGCTGTTTGTTATTAGCTATGTAAGTGTGATGGTTTCAGTGAACAGCGACACTGAATAAAAACAATGGTTGCATAACATAGTGGAGACGCGGTTTTTCTTTGCTCAATCAATACTTTTTGAAGAAATTCAGTATGGCAGAAGCAATAATTTAGTTTAGCATCACAGCAAAAGATAAACCAAAGGGGCGGGAACGGCGGAGTGAGGTAATCCATGTTTGTGACTCGCTGTCAGTACATGCAGAGCTCCGACACATTCAAGTAAATAATTTTTTGCGCATAAGAACTGATGAGACTCTAGTACGGTCATGTATATTATAATTAACTTGTCCCAACCAGACTTTTCCCGCATACCAATAATGAAGGGTTTATGTGGTATGTTATGAGATAATTTTGGCTAATTCCGCCTTGTGGTACCTGAGATGCAACTGCATCTAATATGCATAGTTATCATTACAGCTAATTTCTAAAATTAATGTTTCACAAGGCAGCGTGTTTATCTGAGGGATGGAATGCTTCCATCGGGTAGGTATCAAATTACAATTTTCAGGGACAGGTCCAACAGCCACTAAGACACACATATTGCCCATATACACTGAAGCGCCAAAGAAACTGGTATAGGCATGTGTATTCGAATACAGAGATATGTAAACAGGCAGAATACGGCGTTGCTGTCGGCAACTCTTATATAAGACAACAAGCGCCTGGCGCAGTTTTTAGATCGGTTACTGCTACTACAATGGCAGGTTGTCAAGATTTAAGTCCGCCTGCTTTGCTGAGTGGCAGTCTGCCTTTGGCAGGGTAACAGAGAGGACGTGGCCGTGTTTACCGTGTGCAGAGCGCGAGCTCACCTTGTTTGCATTCTGACCGCCGTTACTTAAGTGCCGGCTTATCGTGTACGATACATGGCGAACCGTTACCGTAAATCTACACCCTGATTTACTTTCTGCAACTATTATGCCCTACCCAAAGCACTCGAGGTGGAGCGTTTACTGCGAGAGGAAGTGAAGATCCCGACCATCGATATTATCGGCATATATTTGTCGATCGTGAGCAGCACAGTATATGTTAAAATCATCAACGACGCGGCGTGCGAACGCATCCTATGTGAGACCAAACAAGGGCTCCACTTCTGTCATGCTGATGGGAATGTTGGGGTGGTAACCGTCGGCCACGTGGGCTTAGGTATGCGTACGATACGCATTTTCGAATTGCCATTCGAACGTCCTGCTGAGGACGTCGTCGCGGCACTCCGACCATACGGCACAGTCCACGACCATACTGCGGAGAAGTGGACACAGTTTCGGACATATCCTGTCCTAAATGGCGTCCGACAGGTCACCATTGATCTCCGAAGCCACGTCCAGTGCTACTTACAGATCGGCGGATGCCGCGCAATAATTATATACGACGGCCTGCCTCGGTCCTGTTCCGGGAGCGGCAAAGAAGGCCACCTGAGATCCGAATGCCTACAACGGCGTATTACGCAACTTCCAGCTGCCGAAGAACCACCCACGTCGCAACCTACGGTGCTACCGGTGACCTACCCCGCTGCTCCATCTTCTCCAACCGCTTCACAACGGCGCCCGGACGCCACAAAGGACGCCACGAACGAGCCCGACCAGACCCCGACGGAGAGCGCCTCGGACTGCGCGCCGTCACGGCCGGCCATTGACGCCGCTCCGACGAAGCCGACGCGACCGACCGCCGACCCTAGCCTCGACAACACGATGGAGATCGACTCGCTCATCGTCCCTGCGGCGGCCTTCCTGCCAGAGCGACGCGACTCCCTTCCGTCGTCAGACACGGAGGGTCGCATAAGGAAACAACGTTCTCCGGAACGTCGCGAGAGAAGGCGCCGCACCTTTTCCGACAAAGAGGAAACTTTGCAAGTCGAGGATGACGCAACCATCGACCAGGACGACGCTCCCGAATCCGCTACTGCCGACGAAGACGTTATGAGTGCGGTGGCATCCACTGGTGTGTCTCAGCCCGTCTCCCCGACGCCCCATGCGGACGTTGAAATAATTGATGGGCATATCACAGCCGACACTACACCACGAACCATTAAACCATCTTCTGCAGTGATAATGGACGATACACCGGTGCCCGCCGCCACGGCGTGGCACGAGGAGGAGGTCGAGGAGCAGGACTTGTTACGGGACCCTGTGCCTTCGGAGCCGATACACTAATCATACTCTACCCAGAATCCCCTGCACGCGAGCGGGATAACGTTCCACTGCGACGCCCACGCCCTTGCACTGACGTCAGAGTGGACCAGCCTCTAGCAGTCCGCCACCAGGCCTACTGGATAGCAACCATCAGCACCAACAACATCCGTTCTGGGGTGAAAATACGCCTTATGCAGGAGATGTTCTGGACTTCTGATATTGATTTCGACCTTCTGCAGGAAGTTCACTTCGCCAGTCTCCCGAATATCAATGGCTATACCGCCTACGCCTCCGAGGGTGATCCTATGGGCTGTGGAGTGGTCATCTACGTCCGGCACAGGATTTCTGTCACCGACGTCGCCTTCCTTCCATCAGTTCGGGGCATGGCACTCACTGCCATGGCGACACGCATCATTAATGCCTACGCTCCTTCAGGTACCGATCAACGACATGAACAGGCCCAGTTTTATTCAGAAGAAATCGCCCCCCCTGTTTTTAGGGCGATATGATCACTGCCTACTAGGAGGTGATTTTAACAGCGTTCTGCACCCCAAAGATCAGATTCCACACTATACTACATACCAGGAACTACGTATAGTGGTGCGGAACTTCCTGCTACACGATACCTGGGAAGTTCAACACGGCGACCATTCTGGCCATACCTTTCTTACCAGTCATTCCGCAAGCCGACTAGACAGGATATATGCCTCACAAGCTCTTTTTCGACCATTGCGCTTACATCTGTATGGTCTTCCTTCCACCGCAATCTGTATGGCGCAGCCGTGCGCCGTGAAACTAAATACTTCTCATCTGCATGACCTGACTTGTCGCCAAAAACTCACTGAGACGTGGACAGCCTGCAAATGACGCCTTCCCCACTACCGCTCGACATTAACGTGGTGGATGGACTAAGCCAAACCAGCGATCCTGAGGGCACTGATGAGATACGGGAAGGACTTGGTTGACTGGCGCCGGCCGCGGTGGTCTAGCGGTTCTGGCGCTGCAGTCCGGAACCGCGGGACTGCTACGGTCGCAGGTTCGAATCCTGCCTCGGGCATGGGTGTGTGTGATGTCCTTAGGTTAGTTAGGTTTAAGTAGTTCTAAGTTCTAGGGGACTTATGACCTAAGATGTTGAGTCCCATAGTGGTTCAAAAATGGCTCTGAGCACTATGGGACTCAACTGCTGAGGTTATTAGTCCCCTAGAACTTAGAACTAGTTAAACCTAACTAACCTAAGGACATCACAAACATCCATGCCCGAGGCAGGATTCGAACCTGCGACCGTAGCGGTCTTGCGGTTCCAGACTGCAGCGCCTTTAACCGCACGGCCACTTCGGCCGGCAGTCCCATAGTGCTCAGAGCCATTTGAACCATTTGGTTGACTGGCATCGCAACACCATTGACTTTATTGTGCGATTCTCCGAGATTTGGACACTCAGCCGCCATCCCCAGACAACCAGTTGGAACGGCAAAGAACTAAGGCGAGGATAATTGCGCTGACACGCCGAAAATTGCAAGGGTTTGTGATACGGACGCGGTGCCACGATCATGCAGGTTTCGAAATTCCATCCATGCATCATATAGTGTCCAACGAACGACGTTGTCGTCGGTGTATCATCAACACTCTGCTTACGCCTCATGGCACGCAGGTGACCAATCAGAATGACATCGTCCACGCATTCGTCGAACACTATCGTTGTACTTATAGTGAAGAAGATGCTCATACTGAAACAGACGACTCCATTTTGCATTACATCACGCACACTCTCCATCATACGGAGGCGGATGCTTTGACAGTGGTTGTTACGCAAGACGAAGTCGACAACGCAATCAACAAAGGTGGCGTCAACAGATAGCCCGGCATTGACTGCTTACCGACTGAGTTTTACCGTGCCTTCAAGGACCTCATGGCACCGCGGATGACGACTATGTATCAAGAAATGATGACATCTGACCAAGCAATCCCTCCCGCACCATCATTCCAGTCCACAAACCAGCCCATGGTTCGGCGGTCACGAGTTACAGACCGCTCACCCTACTCAATGCCAATTGCAAGATTTTCGCTCGCTTACTGGCGACGATTTTCCGACCAATATTCCCTCATATCCTCTCCCCAGAACAGACGACGCTTGGCGGACAGGTTAACATACAGATTGCCACAGGGGAATGCCGTGACTTAATTGCGATGTCGGCGGCCTGCAGACTTCGTGCAACGGTCGTCGCTATTGAATTCGATAGTGCCTTCGATAAAGTGTACCATCGTTTCCTGTTTTCGGTGGCGGCCCGAATGGGCATCCCCCCTCCGTTCCTCAACGTTCTCAGGCGTCTTTACAACAGAGCCACTTTACGTGTCCAAGTCAATGGACGTTTAGCAGGGCCAGTACCCATCTGCAGTTCCATACGGCAAGAGTGCCCCCTCTGTACCCTCCTGTATGCCATTGCCCTTGAGTCCCTCATTGGGGGGTTGACAGCCAAGCTGTCTGACCTCACCCTTCGCCAACACACTTTACTTTTCGCTGTCGGGCATATGCTGATGACCTCCTCCTCCTCATTCGCCCCGGCTCTAGGATTCGTGCAGTCCTCGAATTGATCACACATAGGGCTGCCGCTGGCAGTGCCACGAATATCGCCAAATCTTCTGCAGTGCACATTGGATGAGGCCTCCAGGAAGGTGAAGTGGCACCCCTGCCACTTGTGCGGACTTTCCGGTATCTGGGAATTACCTTTACCCCCACAGTCTCACACACAGCGGCAATGAATTTCCGTCGCCTGTTACACGTCATACACAACGATGTCCACCAGAACCTCCTGCTCTGCCAGGACACACTTCAACGCGTTCAGTTTCTTAATCGTTATGTGACATCAAAATTGGTCCACATCGCGCAAGTCGTCCCTCTGCCGACGGCGATTGGGCGCAAACTTCAGTCATCCTTTGGCTGTTATCTCACAGCGGGTTCCAAGTTTAAGGTCCGTTATGAGACTTTTACCCTGCCCCCACGGGATGGTGGCCTCGGGCTCGTCAGTGTCCGTATGCGAGCTGCGGTCTTGTATTTGAGTACCATGAGAAGACAGTGGACCGGACGGGGCAAATCTCTAACCCGCAGCTTGCTTGAGGTCATCCTGCGTGCTTCCACCTCACCACCGGTGTCTGTCGGCCACATCGTGCCTCATTTGTCTCACATTTCGACCTTTTTCGTCGACTACAGTTACACACATACCAGTCTCCCACATACGCGCCCACCCAGGACTAAGGATTTTTACAGCTTACTACAGCGCCGTGTTCCCCGGAATGTGATGGAGACCGAACATTCCTCCATCCAGTGGCCTATAGCGTGGACTAAAATACTCCAGCCCTTCCTCCATGCGGACGTTCGGGCACTGTGGTATCACGTAGTCAACAGGAAATTTGCCACGAAACAGCGACTGCACAACATTGGCTTATCAGATTCCCCTCTTTGCCTCCTTTGCCAGCAACTGGACACAGCTGACCATCGTCTGACATGCGCCTCTTCGCACGATGTCCGGCGCTTCGTGCAAGTAAATCATTGCCTGTTATCTCCGAGTACCACCAGACACAATCGAACCTCGAATGTTTCTATACCCGGAGGACAAACATTTTCCCGTCGCCAAATGTCATGCAGTTACGTGGGACAAAGTGTGGGCGGGCGCTTATCTCTTTCGTGAAGGGCCTAAATCCTGCCTCGACTTCTGGACCTATTTACGAACAGCCCATGCAGCTCTCAAAAACATACCACGTTACCGAACATTATTTTCTAACTATCTTCGAGGGGTCTTTGTTAGACCTCCTCTAAGTTGGGGGGTGCCTGGAGCTGAGGGCACCTACACCGCCCCCTCCCCCCTCCGGCGGTGACCGAATTTAAGCCGCCAATGATCGATTCTACTTCTGACCTCCGCGGATGGGAGTACGCGTCATAGATTGCGCGGCTTTTATTTCTTTTTCCTTTTCCTTTTTCTTTTGTTTTTCTTTAATCAGCATTTATATTTTTTTCTCTGTCGCTGATGTAAGTTCCACATAATTTCATAATAATAATGAATATTACAAAAACAAAATGCAAATAAATAAACAACAACAACGCCTTCCACTACTGTTGTTTCCTGTGTCTCCCACTTCCCTATGCTCCACGGGCTCGGTGTTGGTGAGGGGGACACTGTGGCCAGGACTGGGGTTTCGACCCATGCCCACTTTGCCCCCTGAGCCCCCACCAGTCCACTATCCCTAAAAAAAGGAAAAAAAATAAAGAAAAGAAAAAAAATCAGTCTGAGGTGCCTAATAAAAAAGAGTGGTAACGTGCTCGCCTCCCATGCAAACGGGCCCGGGTTCGATCCCCCGCAGGGTTGGAGATTTTCTCCGCTCGGGGACTGGGTGTTGTGTTGTTCTCATCATCATTTTATTTTCATCACCGGCGCCCAAGTCGCCCAATGTGGAGTCGACTGAAATAAGACTTGCACTTAGCGGCCGATCTTGCCCGGGTAGGGCCTCCCGGCCAACGATGCCATACGCTCATTTCATTTCATCGAGATTTAAGTGAGTTTGAACGTGGTGTTACAGTCGGCGCACGAGTGATGAGACACATCTCTGAGGTAGCGGTAAAGTGGAGTTTTCCCGTACGACAATTTCGCGAGTATACTATGAATATCAGGTATCCGGTAAAACATCAAATCTCCGACATCTCTGCGGCTGAAAAAACATCCTGCAAGAACGGGATCAGCGACGACTGAAGTGAATCGTCCAGCCTGACAGTAGTCCAATCCTTCCGCAAATTGCTCCAGATTTCAGTGCTGGGCCATCAACCGGTGTCAGCGTGCGAACCATTCAACGAAACGTCAACGATATGGGCTTTCGGAACCGAAAGCCCACTCGTGTACCCTTGGTGACTGCACGACACAAAGCTTTACGCCTTGCCTGGGCCCGTCAGCACAGACATTGGACTGTTGATGACAGGAGACATGTTGCCTGGTTGGCCGAGTCTGGTTTCAAACTGTATGGAGCGGATGGACGTGTACGGGTAGGGGGACTCATGGAACCTTCATGTCAGCAGGGAATTGATCAAGCTGGTGGAGGTTCTGGAATGGTGTGGGCGTGGTCAGTTGGAGTGATATGGGGCCCCTGATACGTGTAGATACGACTCTGACAGGTGACACGTACCTAAGCTTCTTGTCTGATAATCTGCATCCATTCATATGCATTGAGCCTTCCGACGGACTTGGGAAATTCGAGCAGAACAATGCGACAACCCACACGTCCATAATTGCTACAGACCAAGAACACTCTTCTGAGTTTAAATACTTCCGTTGGCCACCAAATTCGCAAGACATGAACATTATTGAGCATATCTTGGATGTCTTGCGACGTGCTGTTCAGAAGAGATCTCCACCCCCTCTTACTCTTACGGATTTATGGACAGCCCTGCAGGATTCATGGTGTCAGTACCCTCCAGCACTGCTTCAGACATTGGTCGAGTCGATGCCACGTCGTGTTACGGCACGTCTGCGTGCTCCCGGGGGCCCTACACGATATTAGGCAAGTGTACCAATTTCTTTGCCTCTTGAGTGTATATTTTAATGGGCACATGATAATTCATGCAACAGGCTCGAACGGAGTTTTGCATTCTTGTCGTATTGGACCAACATTCCAAAGTCCGGAAAAATTCTAGAAATGAAAAAAGAGCCGAGGTCAAAGTAAATGCATTCAAAGTTGGTTAGAAAAGCAATATACTTTGATGATTTGATTATACGGAATAGCTTGCTCGAACCTAACCTAAATTAAGGTGTGGTTTTACAGAGAGATTAAGCAAATTATGTGAAAAGTTTAAGGGTGCACTATTTGGAGGCAAAATGAGTCATTTGCTCTGCAGTGAATTTTGGGTGTAATGTGACATACTGACGGATTCAGACAGTTTATGGGAGGGAATTTGTGTTCGGGGAAACAGAAATGGACCTCAGAGTCACACTCTATTATTAGCATTGTTGGTAGTTGAGTGACCTAAGCACGCGGAAGCTGACTGCACCGTTCTCTGACTCCATAGAAGCACTGTAGCGTTCAGTGCTAGGGGAGCACTTCTGTTATACGTTTTGTGGCGGACGGTGCCAGCGAAAAGCTACTACAATCTATCAGATGTTTTAATCCACTGAACAATGAGTGATTTGTTCTGGGAAGAACTCATGTGCCGTGAACGAAAGACATTCCACCGTATAATTTCTCTCAGAACTTCTAATCCAGAAGTTACTAAAAGACGATCTGTCTGGGTTGCAAGTCTAGGCGAGAAATGTTGCAGACTGATTTAGAATTACAGAGATGTGATGGAATATTTTGATATTCTTTCGCGTGTACTGCTGCATTCACCCCCCTTCGCTTCGGTTACTGCGTTACGTCTTGACCGCAGCCATAATTCACGGAGTGATGCACCTGAGTTGCCATGAAAGTATTCTCTGTGGAGGGAAAGCCTCGGTTGGGTTCGTGCAGGAACATGTATCTCCACACGGCCTTGAGAAACGATGACAACATAGTTATTACCTGGGAACAACATGAAATGTAGGCTTCTACCGTCTTTCCTTGACCTACTCACACGAGTGCGTTCACTTCTGTGTACCGAAAACATTACAGTGAAGAATTGATTATTTGGATTACTGAATGCGGGATAGTGTGCGAAAAATAATGAGGAAGGAAAACAACGTAAAGATAAGAAGCTTTCCGTGACTGTACGGAAAAAGCCCCAGTCTTGGTTGTTCTAAAAGAATCTGCGTTAAAGAATAGTATCAATCTTTTCCTCGTAATGTTAATTTTTTTCATACTCTCTTAAGTTTACTACGTTTCGTCTATAAATTTACAAAATCAGAATGTTTTTCAACATTAAACACGGATAGTACGAACTTACGAGGAAGTCAGCGAACTCTATAGTTTCAATAATAAACGCACGCGTAAGACAGGACTGCAGTTTCTTTTCATTGCAGTGGATAGCCAAGCTAACTATATTCCAACGCAACTTCTGGATACTGAACTCCGTTGATAAACCATTATTTGCGCAGAAATTTTAATTTAAATTCGAGAAATTCACGTTTCGTTACGGTCTTCTGTCCTGAAAATTTTAGAAATTTACTGTCTTTGATATACAAAATATTAAATATCTATGAACCATGAACACTTTTACTTCTACGATAGGTAATAAATTTCTACTTTTACCAATTGCACAACACTCTCTATGTATTTTCAACCAGTAGGATTAGAGCAAAAGGTTTCTTTCAGTTTTTCTCATAAGCGAAACGGGAAATATTTTTCTTAAGAGAATCATTTACAATTCTGATTCGTTACATAATGCGATGAATTATTGTTATTATTTATTCTTGTTGTTTGGCAATGCAGTCCGCAGAAATACCTAAAAGATGAATAATAGTGAGTGTCTATGAAGGAATATATTTACAAAAATTTAATCTGTATAATAAAATACAGTTTTCTTTCTAGTTTCCACTCAGCGTAATATGAGTACGTTTACAGAATGGTAGTGGTAAGGTCTTATGGGACCAAACTGCTCAGGTCATCGGCCCCTATTTACAGAATTGATGTAATATCTATTTTTATGTGGTTTAACAGGAAATTACTGTTTATGTGCCCCAAGAGTTGCAGTGAGTGAACCATTCCCGAAATTAGTTTAATTTTAAAACATACCGAGACATCTACAGAAATTTGTATTTCTAGCTAACATAATACTATTATTGTTCAGCAGATGAGAGACTGAGTAAATAATTTTCGTTTCAGCATCCCACAAATTGATCAGTGGGGGAGAGAACGGGTTAACAGAAATTTCATAGATTGAATATCTCTATGAAAATAAAACCATCGTCAGATCCTTCTTTTATACGTATTTTTCGAAGTTCCGTAAATTTTGATATGTCATACAATGCAGACACTAAACACAGATACAAATGAACGTAATATGTGTTCAGTAATATTATTAAATAGTGTTCTGTTTTCTTAATAGAAGCATAATATTGTCGTAATTACTCCAATACAATTTGTACAAAAAATTTATGCCACCAGCTGGGGAGGGGTTCAAGGTCGAAACAGGCAAGTCCGCTGCAGATGGAAATATTGTTGTGATAACAGTTCAAAAGCTACGGCTAAGCCATTTACCTCAGTATCTTTTATCTTGGGAATGATAGTTCAAAAAAGTTTGCTGTAGATCTAAATGGTTCAAATGGCTCTGAGCACTATGGGACTCAACTTCTGAGGTCATTAGTCCCCTAGAACTTAGAACTAGTTAAACCTAACTAACCTAAGGACATCACAAATATCCATGCCCGAGGCAGGATTCGAACCTGCGACCGTAGCGGTCCTGTGGTTCCAGACTGCAGCGCCGTTAACCGCACGGCCACTTCGGCCGGCTGCTATAGATCTCCTGTCGAGTTTGGAGTTATGCCTGGATAGCGCAGTCTGCATGAAAAATTTAGGGACAGGATTCTAATATACGTAATTTTCAGGAAATTTCAATTCTGATAGCGTTTCTACAGCGGTGTAATCGCGTAACGTTGATTGTGCTTTTTCGATTGAACTGGTTACTCCTTTTACGTTGTCAGATATTTAACAACATTACAAATAATCCCCACATGTCGGTAAACGGCACTTCAGGCAGCCTTCAACTATAAAAATGTTTCTACAGACAGAAACTTGCATTTTAAATCTTCATTCAGATGCTGTCATAAACTGTAGGCCTAAGTCTCACTATAGCTGCCAGCTTGAGCTGTTTATTAGGTCTTAGGAAGACAAAAACTTACGGCTTACAATTGGAACACTTCTTGTAAAAGACTGACTGATTCCGAATTTACTTCTATACTAATCGAAAACCTAATTCACTAGCCACCATTTCTATCCAGTGACAGGGCGCAGACAAGCGAAGTGTGTTGATTGTATAGCAAAGAGTGAAGTCTGATGATAAAATGACGGTTGTGTGAATTTCGTGTGGTTTTTTACGTTGTGGTATTACAAAATCAGAGGGCCCTATTGGTAGAGATTGTATTGCCTAAAGAATTACACATCAAGAGACTGGCAATATTTTGTTGTTTTCGCTATGTTTTTGGTCCTGTTGTATCGATATTTTATTTCCTCGCTATACCGAAGCTCTTCTCTTAGACTTTGAATAGATGATCATTCTACATCTATATCTACATAGACACCCCGCAAGCCACTGCACGGTGCGTGGCGGAGGGTACCCTGTACTACATCTAGTCATTTCCATTCCTGTTCAACTCACAAACAGAACGAGGGAGAAAGGATTGTCTGTATGCCTTCGTACGAACCCTAATTTCCCTTATCTTATCTTCGTGGTCCTTACGTGAAATGTACGTCGGCGACAGTAGAATCATTCTGAAGGCAGTTTCAAATGATGGTTCTCAAAATTTTTTCGATATACACTCCTGGAAATTGAAATAAGAACACCGTGAATTCATTGTCCCAGGAAGGGGAAACTTTATTGACACATTCCTGGGGTCAGATACATCACATGATCACACTGACAGAACCACAGGCACATAGACACAGGCAACAGAGCATGCACAATGTCGGCACTAGTACAGTGTATATCCACCTTTCGCAGCAATGCAGGCTGCTATTCTCCCATGGAGACGATCGTAGAGATGCTGGATGTAGTCCTGTGGAACGGCTTGCCATGCCATTTCCACCTGGCGCCTCAGTTGGACCAGCGTTCGTGCTGGACGTGCAGACCGCGTGAGACGACGCTTCATCCAGTCCCAAACATGCTCAATGGGGGACAGATCCGGAGATCTTGCTGGCCAGGGTAGTTGACTTACACCTTCTAGAGCACGTTGGGTGGCACGGGATACATGCGGACGTGCATTGTCCTGTTGGAACAGCAAGTTCCCTTGCCGGTCTAGGAATGGTAGAACGATGGGTTCGATGACGGTTTGGATGTACCGTGCACTATTCAGTGTCCCCTCGACGATCACCAGTGGTGTACGGCCAGTGTAGGAGATCACTCCCCACACCATGATGCCGGGTGTTGGCCCTGTGTGCCTCGGTCGTATGCAGTCCTGATTGTGGCGCTCACCTGCACGGCGCCAAACACGCATACGACCATCATTGGCACCAAGGCAGAAGCGACTCTCATCGCTGAAGACGACACGTCTCCATTCGTCCCTCCATTCACGCCTGTCGCGACACCACTGGAGGCGGGCTGCACGATGTTGGGGCGTGAGCGGGAGACGGCCTAACGGTGTGCGGGACCGTAGCCCAGCTTCATGGAGACGGTTGCGAATGGTCCTCGCCGATACCCCAGGAGCAACAGTGTCCCTAATTTGCTGGGAAGTGGCGGTGCGGTCCCCTACGGCACTGCGTAGGATCCTACGGTCTTGGCGTGCATCCGTGCGTCGCTGCGGTCCGGTCCCAGGTCGACGGGCACGTGCACCTTCCGCCGACCACTGGCGACAACATCGATGTACTGTGGAGACCTCACGCCCCACGTGTTGAGCAATTCGGCGGTACGTCCACCCGGCCTCCCGCATGCCCACTATACGCCCTCGCTCAAAGTCCGTCAACTGCACATACGGTTCACGTCCACGCTGTCGCGGCATGCTACCAGTGTTAAAGACCGCGATGGAGCTCCGTATGCCACGGCAAACTGGCTGACACTGACGGCGGCGGTGCACAAATGCTGCGCAGCTAGCGCCATTCGACGGCCAACACCGCGGTTCCTGGTGTGTCCGCTGTGCCGTGCGTGTGATCATTGCTTGTACAGCCCTCTCGCAGTGTCCGGAGCAAGTATGGTGGGTCTGACACACCGGTGTCAATGTGTTCTTTTTTCCATTTCCAGGAGTGTAGTTCCTCGAAAAGAATGTCGACTTCTGTCCATAGATTCCCATTTGAGTTTCCAAATCATCTCCGTAATACTTTCGTATTGTTCGAACCTACCAGTAACAAATGTAGCCGACCTCATCTCAATTACGTCGAAGTCTTCCTTTAATCTCATCTGGTTCCGATCCCAAACGCTCTAGCAGTAATCAAGAACGGGTCGCACTAGTGTTCTATACGCAGTCTCCTTTATAGCTGTACCACACTTTCCTAAAATTCTCCCAATATAACTAAGTCCGCCATTCGCCTTCCCTACTACAATCCTTACATGCTCATTCCACTTCATGCCAGTCTACAACGTTGCACATAGATATTTACCCGATGGGACTGTGTCAAGCAGCACCCGTCTAATGCTATATTCGAAAATTACGGGTTTGTTTCTCCTACTTATCTGCATTAACTTACACTCATATTCAGAAAAAAAGAACACCTTGAACGACCAGAGATAGGACGTTCATATTCACAGGACATGTGCACTAGTATAGCCTGCAGAAATGATAAGCGTTTCAGTCACCTCGGTTCGCAATGTGTTCTGTTGCTTAATACATCTACACCTATATGGCTACTCTGCAATTCACACTTAAGTCCCTGGAAGAGGGTTCATCGAACCATTTTCGTACTACTACTCTTCCATCCACTCTCGAATGGCGCGTGGGAAAAGGGAAAACCTACATCATTCCGTTAGAGCTCTGATTTCTCTTATTTTATTATGATGATCATTTCTACCTACGTCGGTGGGTGTCAACAAAATATTTTCGCATTCGGAAGAGAAAGTTGCTGATTGAAATTTCTTAAATAGACCTACCCGTAAAGAAAACCACCTTTGTTTCAGTGACTGCCACTCACGTATCATATCAGTGACACTCTCACCCCTACTACGCGATAACACGAAACGAGCTGCCCTTCTTTGCACTTTTTCGATGTCCTCCGTCAATCCTACCTGGTAAGGATCCCATACGGCGCAGCAATATTCCAACAGAGGACGGACTAGTGTAATGTAGGCTGTCTCTTTCGTGAGTTTGTCGCATCTTCTGAGTGTTCTGCCAACAAAGCGCAGTCTTGATTTCGCCTTCCCCACAATATTATCTATGTGGTCTTTCCAATTTAAGTTGCTCGTAATTGTAATTCCTAGGTATTTAGTCGAATTGACAGCCCTTAGTTTTATGCGATTTATCGTATACCTAAAATTTATCGGATTTCCTTTCGCACTTTTCTTTGTTTAGTGCCAATTGCCACTTTTCGCACCATGCAGGAATTCTCTCTAGATCATTTTGTAATTGGAATTGTTCGTCTGATGATTTTACTAGACGGAAATTTACAGCGTCATCTGCAAACAATCTAAGGGGACTGCTCAGATTGTCACCTAGATCATTTATGTAAATCAGGAACAGCAGAGGGCCTATGGTACTACCGTGCAGAACGCCAGATTTCACTTCTGTTCTACTCGATGATTTACCGTTTATCACTACGAACTGTGACCTCTCTGAGAGGAAATCACGAATCCAGTCACACAACTGAGACGATACTCCATATGCACGTAATTTGATTAATAGTCGCTTGTGAGGAAAGGTATCAAAAGTCTTCTGGAAATCTGAGTAGATGACACAGGGTCCACCATGGGTCCTAATAACTTGTTCCACGCGTGGCGGCATCGAAGTCATATTCACCTGGTTCCAAAGTTCATCTGTGGTGGTAGGCATTGTGTCACAGCGCTGCACCCGTCGTTTTACCATATCCCGCACATTTTCGATTCGCGACAAGTCTGGTGATCTGGCGGGCCAGGGCAAAACACCGACATCCTGTGGCATCAACAAGGCACTTGTTCGTGCAGCAACGTGTGATCGCGCATTGTCTTACTGAAAAGTGGCGTCTGGGATGTGCAGA
Source organism: Schistocerca nitens (assembly GCF_023898315.1). Taxonomy (NCBI): domain Eukaryota; kingdom Metazoa; phylum Arthropoda; class Insecta; order Orthoptera; family Acrididae; genus Schistocerca; species Schistocerca nitens. The sequence continues at coordinate 575,592,111 of NC_064616.1, read as the reverse complement.
AAAGGTATGGCTACGGGTCGCAGGATGTTATTCACGTAGATTACACTGGTCACAGTGCCCTAGACATGCACCATATGTGATTTGTAGCTATAACCAATAGCACCCCATGCCATAAAGCCTTGAGTTGGCGTTGTATCTCTTCTGCGAATGCAGTCACGATGATGCCTCTCCCCCTGTCTGCGGCGAACGGAACTGTGGCCATCATTTTAAAACAAACAGAGCATGGATTAGTCAGAAAACACTATCGGATGCCTTTACTGTCACCAGTGACGTCGTTCCATACACCATTGCCGCCTAGCATATTTCTGCATATTTGTCAAAGGTAGGCAAAAAAGTGGACAACGTGCACGTAACCCATGCCATAAAGAACGGCTATGGACTGTCATATCCGATAATTTATGATGTGTGACACTGTTCCACTGTTGCGCTAGAGCCGAGGAGGACGCAGATCTGTTCTGCAATGCCATTCGGATGAGGTGTCGATCTTCTCGGGATGTGGTCTACGTGGTGCGACCTGACCCATCTCATCGTGTTCCACGCCCTTCCGTGAACCATTCTGCACACGCCCGTTGCACTGCCGAGACACTTCGTCCCACAAGAGCAGCTGAGTCCCAGATGGATGCATCACATTCTCTCATGCCGATAATGCGCTCTCTTCCAAACTCACTGATCTCGCGTTACGGTTCGCACATACATCTGCGAGGCATCCTTCACGTCTACTCAAGTATCACTGATTCATTACCTTCGGTTTATAGCGACAACGAGAGGTGCAGGCACATTTCACCGGTAGATGATACAGCGCCGCGATGTGGATATTGACCTTGAACCCGCGGGCAGACATGGTTCAGATGCTAACCATTTCTGAAGGACGTGTTAATGCGCATGTCCAGTGAATATGAACGTCTTATCTCTATTTTTTCAAGGTGTTCAGTTTTTTATGAACCTGAGTGTACATTTTTCTACATTAAGAGATATCTGCCATTCATCAGACCAACTAGAAATTTTGTTAATACCATCCTGCATCTTCCTACAGTCACTCAATGACGACACCTTCCCGTACACCATAGCAAACAACCGCAGATTGCTACTCACCTGCCCGACACGTCATGAATGTATTGTACAGAAAATAACAGCGCCAACGGCCTTGCCGCAGTGGTCACGCCGGTTCCCGTCGGATCGCCGAAGTTAAGCGCCATCGGTCTTGGCTAGCACTTAGGTGGGTCACCGTCCGGGTCTTCCGAGTGGCAGCGGTGTGCACTCAGCCCTTGTGAGGCCAATTGAGCAGCTACTTGATTGAGAAGTAACGGCACCGGTTACGAAAACTGGTAAGTCCGATCGAGCGGTGTGCTGACCACGTGCCCCTCCGTATCCGCATCCGGCGAAGCCTAAGGGCTGAGGATGACAGTGCGGAAGGTCAGTACCGATAGGCCCCCACAGCCTGTTCGGACGGTGTTTGTTTTTGTTTTATAGAAAATAACAGCTGTCCTATCATACTTCCCTGGAGCACTCCTGACGGTACCCTTGTCTCTGATGAACACTCGCCTTCTTGTGCGACGTACTGGGTTCTGTTACTTAACAAGTCTTCGAGTCACTCACACACCTGATATCCTATTCAGTATGCTCGTACCTTCGTCAATAGGCGTCAGTGGGGCACCGTTTCAAATGTTTTTCGGAAGTCTAGAAATATGGAATCTGTCTGTTGTCCTTTATCCATGGTTCGTAGGGTGTCATGTGAGAAAACGACAGGCTTAGTTTCGCACGAGCGATGCTTTCTAACACTGTGCTGATTCGTGAACAGTAACTTTTCCTCCTCAAGGCCATGTATTATAGTGTAACTGAGAAAATGTTCAAGAATTCTGCAGCGAACCGAAGTTAAAGATATTGGTATGAAATTGTGCTGGCCCGTTATTTTACCCTTCTTCTATACGGGAGTCGCCTGCGCTTTTTTCCAGTCGTCTGGGACTTTGCTCTGGGCGAAAGATTCGTGATTAATGGGAGTTAGTAGGCCCTAAGGTGCAAATGCCGTAGAGTAGTCTTTGTAAAACCGAACTGGGAGTTAAGATGTTCAGTTTTGCATGCGAAAGTCTCATGCTGCTGTGTTTGGAATAAGCTATTTGTATTTAAAGCACATTTTCGCACGTTTCTGAGCGTTCGAGGTCACGAATTTCCCTTGTGAGTTAAAAAAGGTGAGTTCGCTCCTGTAGAAAACTCATCAATTGCTTGCCGTTCGGGCTAGTCTACGCGGAAGGTTCCGATAAAGATATCTTCCGTTGCTGCTATGGATACCAGGAACTTGGCTTTCTTCGCCGGCATTGTTTCATATACCGGCTATTACAAACATAGTGTAATAGTCACTTGTCCCAAAACCGGTGCGTCAGATTTTTCTGGTCAATGGGGTTATACGAAAATCTGTAAATGCCAATTGAATGAAGAATGTTACCATTGCCTGAAACATCCTGAAAACTAAAGGTAACAACTCTGTTTCAGATTTTCAAACGGGTTATTGGTATGAAATTGATATATTTGAACAACTATTATAAAAATAAGTATATTTTTAAAAAAACGTTTTTGGGTAGGGAGCGGTGAGTCAAAAATGTCATCAGAACATCTTCCAAGCACTGACGAGTGGAACAAAGGATTAAAAAAGATGGAAATGTTGTACGCTACTTCCAGTGTTTGAAAATACTGTTGTAATATTGGACTGAGAAGAAAATTTTCTTACACTTACAGTGTAATTAAAAAGTTAGGAGATATTGAATTTGGACAAAACGCAGTCCGCCCACGGATACAAGGATGGAAAAAATAATATTGGGTTTCTATTTCAAAAGAACCATCTCGGCAGTAATTTTAATCCTTTTAGAACAACCATGGAATATCTAAACCTAGCATGCTGAACGCTGATTTAAATAGCACCATTACCGAAACAGATTACAGAGCATTAAACGCAGACACTGCTGGAATTGCTACAACCTGTCGCACTGGAAACATGATTGTAAAGGTGATATTAACAAATTAGCTTCTATGATCATTTTCCCTTGGGTTACAGGCTAAAGTGAAACTAATTTTCACACTGGCTGATAAATTGGGGCTGAGTTCTGTTTGATTGCTTTTCTTTGGGACACGGTTTTCATAAAAAAATTAGAGCGTTAACAATGTCTACGAGAAAATATTAACTGAAAAAACGAAATGGGGAAGCTAGCCAGTTGATGTCAACTGCAGGGATACTTCTGCATACCCTTATTTCAGGGCGGTGGGCCTCCCTTTCTTAGAATAATGAGGAGAGCATTTTGATTATCCGTTAAAATAAACCGAAAATAAGGATATGTGATCTTTTGTAGTAATTCCTGAACCAAAAGCATACTTCTTGTTTAAAATTCGGGAACTTCTTCCCTTTTGGGCCTAAATATGTTAAGTTGAAGTTAGATGTACAAATAAAAAAATATTCTTCGTAGCACAACATGAAGCCGATATTTTTGGTGGATAGATTAACCTTCAAAACTTTTATTTTTTCTTAAAAATTGCTGAGCTCGACACTCACGAAGGTTTTTAGTGATATCTGCTAACCGTTGCGACATACCAAAAATTTTCAATAAAAATGACAATCAGTTGCGTAATATTTTACAATGTTAGCTGACTTCTTTGCCTATGGTTTCCAGCAATTTCTGGAATTGTAAGGTTCACTTTCAGCTGCCCAGAACACACATTACCCCAAAAAGCCTTGGCACAAAATTTAAAAGAAAGTGTTCGTGCAGTAGGTCTGGAACACCAGACGTTCAAGTTGTATTAAGAAGGTAATTAACGATCTCATTGTTGTAGCATCCGAACTAAACAACGCATACGAAGGGTTTTTGGTATGTATGATTGACAAAAGCAAACAGTTTCTTCGTGAGAGTTTCATATTACATCAAACAATAATAAATGTCAAAAAGAGAAAGATCGAGATCGCAACATAACATGCCCAGAGAAAGTCCACGTACAGCATATCGTCATCTTTCGGACATGGAGAAAGATCGTGTCATTGGTACGACAGATATGGCAGACTGAATGATCGTCAGACTGTGGCAAGAATGGTAAGCTCCGTTGTCATACCCATCAATCCTATAGTAATAATAATGGCGTGTGACGAGGCCCTCCCGTCGAGTAGACCGCTCGCCTGGTGCAAGTCTTTCGATTTGACGCCACTTCGGCGACTTGCGTGTCGATGGGGATCAAATGATGATGATTAGGACAACACAACACCCAGTCCTTGAGCGGAGAAAATCTCCAACCCAGCCGGAAATCGAACCCGGGCCCTTAGGATTGACATTCTGTCGCACTGACCACGCAGCAACCGGGGGCGGACAATACTATAGTGCCAAATGGCGTAACCCAGCAATATAACATAAGACTCCACAGTGCAGTTCTTACAAATTTGTCAACCGTATAGCAGGTCTGAGATGTGTTGGGAAGAGCTACATTTTCATACCAGCCTCCAACCAGCAGTTCACGTGAACTGAAACACCATGTGTGTCAGACATGGCTGTCTGAGCCTGGTTCTTTTTCTTCCCCTCCAGGCAACTAACACAACAGTATATTCGTGCGTGTGGAGACACCTCATACTGATGTTGTTGATGGACGGTTCAGAAATGAATGAAAGTTTCATAATTTAATACCCATTATGTCATGAATTTCGACATAAATAGGTACTGGTGATTCATAGTGTCACGCACTCCATTTCTGTCAGCATATATTGTGGTGTTGTTTCATTTTGTAGGAAGATGACTTCTTGTAGATGATCAGCTAATTTTGGTAAAAACATACAGCTGCAACTTGTCAAGATATTTGTATATTACATACATTAAAGAAGACACACACACACACACACACACACACACACACACACACACACACACACACACATAGAGACAGAGAGAGAGAGAAAATCCAGGACAGTACTATCTACATCTACATACATACTTCGCAGTCCACCATAAGGTGCGTGGCGGAGGGTACCTCGTACCACAACTAGCATCTTCTCTCCTTGTTCCACTCCCAAACAGAACGAGGGAAAAATGACTACCTCTATGCTTCTGTACGAGCCCTAATCTCTCTTATCTTATATTTGTGGTCTTTCCGCGAAATATCAGTTGGCGGCAGTAAAATTGTACTGCAGTCAGCCTCAAATGCTGGTTCTCTAAATTGCCTCAGTAGCGATTCACGAAAAGAACGCCTCCTTTCCTCTAGAGACTCCAACCCGAGTTCCTGAAGCATTTCCGTAACACTCGCGTGATGATCAAACCTGCCAGTAACAAATCTAGCAGCCCGCCTCTGAATTGCTTCTATGTCCTCCCTCAATCCGACCTCATAGGGATCCCAAAGGCTCGAGCAGTACTCAAGAATAGATCGTATTAGTGTTTTATAAGCGGTCTCCTTTACAGATGAACTACATCTTCCCAAAATTCTACCAATGGACCGAAGACGACTATCCGCCTTCCCCACAACAGCCATAACATGCTTGTCTCACTTCATATCGCTCTGCAATGTTACGCCCAAATATTTAATCGACGTGACTGTGTCAAGCGCTACACTACTAATGGAGTATTCAAACATTACGGGATTCTTTTTCCTATTCATCTGCACTAATTTACATTTATCTATATTTAGAGTTAGCTGCCATTCTTCAAACCAATCACAAATCCTGCCCAAGTCATCTTGTATCCTCGTACAGTCACTCAACGACGACACCTTCCCGTACACCACAGCATCATCAGCAAACAGCCGCACATTGCTATCCACCCTATCCAAAAGATCATTTATGTAGATAGAAAACAACAGCGGACCTACCACATGTCCCTAGGGAACTCCAGATGATACCCTCACCTCCGATGAACACTCACCATCGAGGACAACGTACTGGGTTCTATTACTTAAGAAGTCTTCGAGCCACTCACATATTTGGGAACCAATCCCACATGTTCGTACCTCAGTTACGAGTCTGCAGTGGAGCACCGAGTCAAACGATTTCCGGAAGTCAAGGAATATGGCATCCGTCTGATACCCTTCATACATGGTTCGCAAGATTTCATGTGAAAAAAGGGCGAGTTGCGTTTCGCAGGAACGATGCTTTCTAAATCCATGCTGATGCATGGACAGCAACTTCTCTGTCTCAAGGAAATTCATTATATTCGAACTGAGAATATGTTGGAGAATCCTGCAACAAACAGATGTTAAGGATATTGGTCTGTAATTTTGAGGATCCGTCCTTCTACCCTTCTTATATACAGGCGTCACCTGCGCTTTTTTCCAGTCGCTCGGGACTTTACGTTGGGCAAGAGATTCGCATCAAAGATACGAGTGCGTGATGAAAATTAATGCCTCCGAATTCTTTCTGTAAAATTTCTTAAAGATTTTCAAATAAAACAAAAGTTATTAACATTCTACACCTTTATTCTTTATGTCTACACATTTATTTTTCAACATAGGCACGTATGCGAAGAGCATATTTCTCCCAACAAGAGACCAATTTGTTGATATCATAACTGCAGAATCTTTGACTTTGTTGACGGAGTCACAACCTTATCTCTGCTTGCACCGATTCATCAATATCAAAGCCAAGTCCTCGAAGATGGTCTTTAAGTGTTGGAAAACAGATGAAAATCGGATGGGGCCAAGTCGGGACTGCTTGAGGAATAACCGACGACAATAAACCCAAGGCGTCGGATTGTTGCAGATGTCGCAGCGCTTGTATGTGGTCTGGCATCGTCATGCTGAAGGAGAGGGTGCTCCATGTATGGACGAACTCTTCGAATTCGAAACTTGATTGCAGCACGCTGTTCCTCATGCACCCGCATAGTTGATACACATCGCCATGTTACACCCTGCAATTCGGAGTCTTCTAGCGGCAGGGGACTGCAAATACGTAGACGTGAAGAAGTTAATACGTTAGGCTTATTTAAAAAGTAGTTGAGTTTACACACAAAAAATTCGGAACTTATGCTTTTCAGTATGCTCTCGTAATATCGCTGTATTAAAGATGATGTTGGTTTCCAAAATTCGATTCCATACCACAAGTATTGCCTAGATTGTAATCATGAACTGGGGACTTGTGACACAAATCATAGTTTTGGTAGTGGATTTAAGGAGGCTTTCAAAACCAGGATTCCGAAAAACCCAGTAAAACAAGTCCGGAAGCTTGTATTATAACATCAAATGGAATACGACCTTTAATTTAATAATATCTCGCCAACCATTCGAACGGTCAGAGTAGAACCTTGGTAAAGTTTCCAATAAACACAGAATATGGGTACGAGTAATTGAATGAGATGTTCTGAAAGCTGGCCGATTTCTGGCGATACTCAGTGCTTAGAACAACCCCTTGACAAATATTGAATTACAGTGAATAGCTCTTAACACTGTGGGTGAAAGACAACGACCATGGAAGCTGTCAGTTGGATGTGAACACCAATCCAACCCGCACTGCCGCACGAAGCAGCGCCCAGTGTAACGCCACAAATGAGAGGTTAATTTCAAAAACTGCCACTTGATAATTCCGATCAGTCTGAGTTATGCAAGCCATTCGATTATCTGCATCAAACTTTACCATATACTGAAAAGTGATACTGCATAAGTCAGCTATTTACCTGTAATAACAGGCTTTGAATACTGGGGTGAGTCTCAAATCCCGTAACATGAATAGAACTATTTCATTTTTTCCCTTTCAAAACCAACAATGTATATGCATCAGTATTAATGCTTCGCGCCAGGTCACGCCACTCTCGATGCCTTGCTTCTATGGTGTTAGAGGAAACAGTCAGTCTTTTGTGAGCTGTAGTTGTGAGTACTGTGTGTATTCACAGCCAAGGTGAAGAGCGCAGGAACCGCTATACGACGCAAGAAAAGGATCTCGACAACCATACCTAAAGAAATGCAAGGCATGGGCTTCTAAACCCCCAAGCCTAGTGTCAATGGCATTCCTGTTGCAGAGGAAAAGGTGAATGAGGTTCGAAAACTGTTGGTGAACCATTTTGGTGTGCAATGAGCATGGACAAATAGTCCTCGTCTGCACTATTGTAAACATGCAAAACGTGAATAGAGATGTGGACGACGAAATGTGTGAACGAAGACCTGCGGAAGAGAACCATAATATTGTTTTTGTGTAAAAGAAAAAGGACCATTACCTTAATGGCTAAACTTGTATAACCATTATGCTTTCAGACTGTTGATCCAGAGGATAGAATAAAGAATTATGTTATTAATTATAAATAATGTACTTGCTCTCAAAATTCTACAACACATATTTTCACTGTTCCCTTCAATTTGAGTTTTAAAACTGACAACGGGCAAATAAAACACGCATAATTCGTGACTACAGATCTTCGAATACGCTGATGTTCTTCTCGTTTTTCTTAAAATGTTAGCAAATTCACTTGGCAGATACAGCAACTCACACCCTCAAATGTGAATGTAAACTTCTTTGTTTTGGAAACTAGTTCACAAAAGTAAAGGAATATTTCAAAAGAATTGATCACGGGTATCTTATACTGCAGTTAATATACAATCAGCGGGTTCTGCTACATCCGAAATGAAAAATCATAATTTGAAATAATGCGCGTAACAAAAGGGGCAACTGTAGTCAGATACAGGCGGGTATTAATCAAAAACAGTTGGGTAAAGATGTATTACAGCTGTCGAAGATTTATGGCTGATTGATAAAGGATGTTGACTCGATTCCTGAGTGCGGTGACATTTACTGAATGATGTATAGAATAAATAACGATAGGTTTAGTTTAACAAGTCCTCGTGTTCGCTTTCGAGTCATATATTGCTGGTTCGTTTCCAGAGAACTGCACTTTTTATACAAAACGTATGGGAAATTGGTGCAAGAACACTGAGAAAGGACTAACATTAATGTCATAGATGGAAAAATGTCTACGTAAGTCATCACATGCGTGCAAAGAAAATACAGATACTCATGCACTGAGAGGTGGCGCAGTAGTTAAAGACACTGATTCCGGGTTCTCAGTTTTGGTTATTGATAACTTGATACAAGTGTCTGAGTTTAATGTGTACAGCTCCGAAGATGATCACTATGTAATCGCAAATCGATTCTGCTATCAATAAAACATCAATATTACGACCAACACTGACCTTCCTTTTAATTTAACATATATGGTCGTTGTGCACACAGCACTCCATGGAGTCGCCAATCAATAAAATTAGTCATGTCCAATAAGAATTTTTCTTTGAATGAATACTAATCAAACTAAAAAATTTAAACTGACATGAACAAGAATGACTGGTAGCCCAAGGATAAGATAGGGAATGTAAGTGGCAAAAAAGCTAATTGAAAGGAAAAATGAAGAAGGTGCAAATAATTAAGGAATAGAAAAGACTCCAATTGTTACATCAAGATAATAGTGACGCTCACACTGAAATTGAAGTTTCTTATTTTGCGTATTCAGTTATCTCAGAAAGATTTGAATAGCCCTGTGTTCGTTTTTACGCTAGTGCATTGACACGAGATGATATGACTGAAAGAGTGACTCAGTGGAAATGTGCCGTACGTAAGCAAAGATGTCGCTTTTCTTTTTCTTTTATTTTCTTCTTTGTGAAATCCCAGACAAAAAGTTATCATATCTAATATCCCCTTTCTGTCTGTGCTTATTACTCCTTAGTTTTAATGTTTTAAGTTCGTGGACACAGAATGGCTGTAGACGAATTTCGGGATGGTTACTTCATAAGGATATTGCCAAACTCATTTTCATTTTTTTCCAGTTGAGTGAATTCTCTATCTCTAAAGGTCACTGTGGCTATGAAAAGCTGACACTTATTCCCTCCTGCCTTTCATCGCACTACTGAAGTAACTGTACAACACTCAGTAACGAGGAAAACGTCAGGGAAAGACGATTTACTGTACTAGTTCCATAAGTTTACGTTACTCCGTAATAACAACTCATATAATGAGACCAAATGTTATGAATAAAAGTTGCCAGCTGTCTGTTGGTGATGACCTAACACCACAGTCGATAGTAATTACCAAAGTAACACAATCTTTTTTTCATTTAAAGAATTGCGAATGGATGAGCGTCAAATTATTGTGTGTTTGTAGCAGTTCATGTGTTGAGACTATTAGTATTTGCAGAAGTGATGCATAATCCACCAACAGAGCCTAAAAATTGCATGCAAAGAGAAACATCATTTTCACCCATTAAATTTCATGTGGGTAATCTATTGTACTAACGCTTTCTAAAATACGTCACAAAGTTCGCAGTGTGTTTCCGCGGATCTACAACCATAAAATGCAATTCGCCAATTTACATTTGGTCATTTTTCTGGATCTCTTAAGAGTTAATGGTCAATATAAATTAAACAATCCTACATGGCAAAATTATAATATGTTTTCAGATCTCCATCTCAATTAATATGGACAGTAAGAGAACATCGGAATAGCATTTGATTGGTAATTTGCTGATATTACGTAACACAGAGAGAAAGAATCTTTAGCATTAGAACTTGGAAAAAAAATTGCTGGAAATTTTCCATGAGCACCTGGAATAACCGGTCGTAGCAGTTCCGCTTGTTAGGATTTCGCTACACAAAAACTAAGCCACCTTTGTGGCCTAGGCCGCTACTTCACACTGATGCCAAGGAGACCAACCTGTAGGTGAGCTTGAATCCTGAGACGCGTAAAATATTTATCTTCAGAATGTGGCTGGTAAGGAGTCGGACTGTATACGACGACTAGATTATTTTTACAATGTGTTGAGGTAAACATCCATAATATACACTGTGTCCTTTGAAATGATTGCGTAAGACACTGATAACAGTGATCATTTCATGAAGTTCTCACGAGCACTAAGATAAGTGCAAAAAATGGTTACAACGTTCTTACATTCTTTTATATTCGTAGGAGACCAAATCCGACCGTTAACATATACTCGGTATTGATTAATGCTCTCGACAACCGAACACATTACATATCGCTAGGATGATAGTAACAGCAGACCATTTCGTGGGTGACAATGTTTAATTCCCGGAGCTGTTTTTCCAGTACAGGAATGTCATGCGGTTCATCACATTGAGAGGATACTAATTACCAAATATCTTTAATGCGAATGACTGGCAGGATCTTAACAAAATTGCCTAAAATTTATACCTTTCAAGAAACATATGATAGTGCTCTCCATATTCGCTACTCTAATTTCCGAACATTTGTAATGGAAATGCTTATTAGACTGAAACCATGCAATACAAGATTGGCACACTGAGCAATATGGCAAATCGTGGAATTTCGACTCATCCGTTTACACAGTAAATAGCCTGTCTATTAATTATTTACTTTTTGTCGTTAACTTAAGCCAAAATACGAAAATTTTCTATATGCCACTGACGCTTAAAGTACCATGTGCCAACTGGCACCTATTAGTTTTAATTTTCTGCTTCATTTCGCTTATGTGACCGTATTGTGTGAATGGTGAATACTGTTATGAGTTTGATAGTCTGATGAACACATGTATACCAGCACATTTTAACAGATAACATATACGCAGCTATTTTTGTTATTGTGGTAACTATGGAACTGTTGCTTTGGAGGGAGCTGCTGTCCTCAGAACTCTGTAGTTTCTTTGAAGCAGTGGCCTCTCAACATACGTACATTGACGGATTAAATTTATCAAATGAATGGTCTGAGTAAAAATCTTTACCAGTTTCCGCCATTGCGTACTCATACAAATGTAAGTAATTTGTGAGAAAGGCTCTATTTGAAGCAGAGAACGTTATTCTCCGTCGAAAAGGACGGGACAGATGTCCATTTTAAGCAAACAGTCAGTGACTTAGCGCTGGGACATTTGCATCCTGCCAACACAATTGCTCGCCAGTGCACACAGGGACTTCTGTGTGGTGCTGCGATAAGTTGATGGATTTAAAACTATTTGAAGTCAACAAGCCCACTGTGTGTACTCTGACGCACGGTTTTTTGCCGTATTGTCATAGTGACGTATTGATTACGTTGTGTAGAGCCAATTTTCGCTACTTTACATTTTTTAAATGTCTTCTGGTAACTTACTTAGGAGCAGTGAAATGGTTGTTTCATCGTAACCGACACGTGTAAAAAAATATCTTATCATCCATTTATCTGTATTTCAAATCATTTTATTTTTTTCCGGTGAGGATGTGGATGTTTGCTGAGGTCGCTAAAATTTAGCATCGTCTACTTTATTCTCTCTTAAGCCCCGTTTTACAGGAGCAACTTTCTGTTCGAAATAGATTACTTCAAGCGCTCGTGCCTTTCGTGCGTGATTGTAAATCAGCAAACAAACACGCCCCGTCAATGATCTATTGACTGTGCTGAGAGTAGAGTTCCAAATTTCCAAGTATGCTGGAGATTGCGCATTCACAGAAATAGGGGTCTACTGCAGCGACTACAAATATCGGAAGTTAACCTATTCTGGCCGAGATCATCCTTATTACAAAAATGAATTTTGTGCTTTCGTGTCTTCTTAATCTTTACTGTGTTGTTTGCTTTGTCTTGTGACACATTGAGAAGCTACGCAAAGTCCTGATATTTTTTGTTACTATTGTTCTTCTACAAGACAGACGAAATATCTGAAAGAAAAAAAAGTATTTACATCCTACATATAAAAAGTATACACTAAGTATAAATAACAACATAAATAGATAAACATGTTTCACTGAAAATTGTTCCAACAGTGAAAATGTCGGAATTATTTAACGAGAAAAATAATTTTCGATGTCATTCATTTGGCACTTACCAAAGACAAAAGGACACAAATGATAAAGCAAAAATGTCCTATTTATGCCTCCGTAGTTTTTGTTTTGTTCTCAATATCGGCTGAGGTTTTAAGTTTTAGGCAAACTACTCGTTGTACTTTCTGCTTCGCTAAAGCAAGTTACTATCCCCTGCCGCTAGAGGAGTCCGAATTGTAGCGTGTAACATGGCGGTGCGTAACATAACTATGTCGGTGCATGAGAAACAGCATGCTGTAATCGAGTTTGGCATTCAAAGAGTTCGTCCTCACATGCAGCACTCTGTCCTTCAGCATGACAATGCGAGACAGTACACGAGCGTTGCGACAAGTGTAACAATTCGACGCGTTCGCTTCACTGTCATCGGTCATCTTCCATACAGTCTCGACTTGGCCCCATCCTATCTTCATCTGTTTGGAAAATTTATGGAACACCTTCGAGGATTTCGCTTTGATAATGATGAATCGGTGCACTAGGAGGTGAGGTTGTGGCTCCGTCAACAAAGTCAGTGTAGGTATCAACAAACTGGTCTCTCGTTAGGAGCAATGTGTTCGTCAACGTGGTGACTATGTTGAGAAATAAATATGTAGACCAGTAGAATAAAGATGTAGAATATTAATAAAGTTGTTTTTATTTAAAAAGCTTTATGAGTTTTCACTTAAAAAATTCCGTGGCGTTACTTATCAGCACTCCCTCGTAGATATTATTTGATGTGCTTGCACGCATACATTTTCTCGAGCGAATAAATTTACATTTTCCGAAATGTTTGAATGACACTTTTCCTATTCTTTCAGTTCTCAGGTGTGCAAAGAATTTACCACACAATCTTTGACCTTTGACAGAATTTCCGATAAGAGTTCTGCTTTGGCCATCAATAAACTCTATTATCATTGCTTCTTCCTACATTTTCTTACTGTATTTCTATTTTTTCATAAAATAGGTAGTCCCTCATAACCTCAATTTCACCCTTCAGATACCAACGTGCACAGCAGACATTTCTCACAATACACGTAATTTTGCTGCGACGTGTCATCGAAAATGACCACTCGGAACAGACGGAACAGTACAGAAATAAAACGCCAGGAGCATTGCAGTAGATTCACTTGGCTCGAGTAGTCAATTAAGATAGTAAAATCGATCGTGTAAAAGGGGCTTTAGACTTTTCGATAGTCACTTGTTTTATAGTGTGGACCTGTAATAACGGTGATCACTGTGACTAAATATGTTTCAATGTGCATTTGTAAGGCAGCTTTCAGGTGAACAATATATAAAAAGGAAGGCAGCAAGCATTTCTTACAAAACACCAACTATAAATTAGTGGAGTTTCTGAGGACCTGCGATGACAAGCTGTAGGAAAGCATCTTCCAGCAAAGATGACAATGAGGCGATACGGTACGTTTATTGCATCTCGAGTCGATTGATTCAGTACACATACGCCTCACATGAAATAATGATACAAACCAAAAACATCAAACTTTTCTTACTCACTGTCCACTCAGAAACACTCCAGCAATTATGACTGCATGACGAAATACAGAAGTTAATTTGGTTTTAAGAGGGCTAAAAACGGAAGTGATCGTCAGATAACCACAAATCTCTTCATTCTTCTACATCTACATCTACATCTACCTCTACATCTACACGGAAAGAATGAACACCTATATGTATCCGTACGAGCTCTGATTTCCCTTATTTTATCGTGGTGATCGGTTCTCCCTATGTAGGTTGGTATCAACAAAATATTTTCGCATTCTGCCGTTTGCCTGCTTGGTAAGTTGCAGAGGTGAACAGAAAACAAAAGATTTCATTGTCAGCTCATATATTCTCAGTTACTTTGGTCTTATACAGTATTTAAAGGATTAGTATTCTGTTCTCAGAGGAATTCAATGTTTCGGTGGCTGCTTCTTTAACAACGCACCGCGCACTTCTGGTTCACTTCTCAGAAACTAGGGGTAAGAAATCGTCTATGAGCTCCTTGCAGGAACAAAAATGTTCAAATGTGTATGAAATGTTATGGGAATTAACTGCTAAGGTCATCAGTCCCTAAGCTTACACACTATTTAACCTAAATTATCCTAAGGACAAACACACACACCCATGCCCGAGGGAGGACTCGAACCTCCCCCGGGACCAGCCTCACCCTTGCAGGAACCATGCTAATTTTCCCAAAGAGTGCAAAACGAATTGGAGAGAAATCTGTAACGCAATATTGTTTTTTACACGTATGTATTTTGGAAAAAGGTGTATTTAGGGTTGTCCAGCCATGTTTATGATTCGATGTTTCTATATTTTGATGTTTAGAGATCATAAAATGGTCACACTTAACGGCATTTTCCCAGCACCTGACGAAGACGATTTGGTCCGTCATCGAAATACTATGCGGAAGCATGCGCTTTAGACCAACTGGAAAACAGGAACGCTTCCATGTGGAAATGTTCAGAGCATAATGTGAACGCAGACATGTGCAAGAATAAGACCTGATTCTCATCCGAAGGACAGAGTTATTTTTTACGCGCGAAATATGCTTTGCGCCTTTATACACAGGCCCGCCTCTGCAGCCGATATCTCTAACGCTCTATAGTACGTTGGCGTTGGATCTGAAGGCATCTGGTTCTAATCTTGATGGAGGAAGTAATTTTCACCGCCAATACCTGACCGTCAAGGGGTGAGAAGGTGGTAACATTCAATGAGTAATTGCAAGAATACGTGGCACACTTGCGCTTCACATAAAATATCTCATATAAAAACTCTCCAAATGTATTATGGAGAAACGGAGTGTAGTTGTGTTAATGGTTGTACGACTGTCGTATGCGGTTGATAAGCTCTACGTTGACACGTTGCTATTCAAAAAAGAAACGCGTTATTTTGTATAACGCAAATAGAGCACCATAGCCGTACCAAGGGAAGAGTGTATCTGGCGATGGGGGCAGCACTGTGTCTTCTTGTACGCAGAGCAAATGAAATGTGAAACAGTAGATATGTTTCGTTACAGTCCGCACTACTGTTCACATTGGAGTATGAATACAAAGGCTTAGAAACGAAACCATTCTCATCATACCTCTCCTCAAGTAATTCCAATATGTGTTATGTACTTTCAGGCACAAACTTCGCTTGGCTGAGTTATACACGGCACGAACACTCACCATAAACTCCCACATCATACAGATAAATATATAACACACTTATCTGTAGAAATAAGAAATCGTTCGTACGTATTGTTTCGCCCCGAACAACCACGACATTGTATTTAATGTTCGAGTTAGAACTGATAACTGGCGCAGTATATATGTACACTCATATCACTCACTGCAGATACTCTGTGACCAAAATGAATTTATTCTTCCGTTAAGTGCTTTAGGATGGAAGATGTTGAAACAGAAAATATGTATCCCGAAGACTTCTCCGTTTTAGTCTCTTCTCTTTTTGAGGGACGTTGGTAGAAACAAGCTAGGTAAATGAACTGGTGCCTCAGCGGGCGAAAGTGTCGGGAGATAATCGTCTGTGCTCGCCATTAAGGAAGCCTTCAGCAGATTCAGAAATGGCACAAAAGGTAAACCAGGAAGTGAAAAGCACTCGTCAGATATTTCTCTTTCTGGCATTTATTCAACAATTTTCGGCAAATCTAACGGTATTTCTTGCCAGACTAGCTAAATATACTATCGTTACTTACAATTCGCCACAAATATCATTTGAAAGCCCGAGAGACCTTAGAGGAATTTCAGAAGAGTGTTGAGGAGATACAGGAAGTGAAAGGGTTAATATTTAGCTGTAAACATTCTAAATACGAAGGAGAACATCCATTTTGATTACTAAGAACCACAAGAAAACTGAAAAGGTATTCTTAAGAAACAGAAGTGAACTGTAACATAACTTGCTTTAAAATTTTGAATACACTGAAATTTTTCTTTACAAAATCCGTCAGTTACCAAACATACCTGGCATTTAACTGAAACAGACGTTTCTCTATTGAAAACTATGCAGTCGTTTTTGTAATTCGGGAACTGCTATTGTACGTACACTGGTCAGATATAAAATAAAGACATACGAGCTAGACACACAGTCCGTATCCATGGGGAAGACGGTATACAATCGAGCTGTAAACAGCTCTGTGAAGAAATCTGTTTACTACGGCTTTGCTGCAAGTGAAAGGTTCTAAATGAAGGCTAGCCGTACCATGATATATCAAGGCAGCATTGCTGCCCGCCTTATAGTACGGTGCCCTAGACAACGGACCAGAAACGCATATTTTCTCCGTTATCTGCGCATTGCATACTGACTCTGGCACATGTCTTGTATATTTCTGAACAGTTCTTCTGATGAAAAGCTACACCTTCTTATTGTCCAAGGAAAATTAATTTTACCTCTATTCGAAGCCTGAATGTTGGCTTAAATTAGGAGAATTATGATCGACATTAGAGCTGAAGCTCCATTTCGGGGTTTGAGATTATGTCAGGGTAAGGGTCAAAGGTGACGAAGTTCAGCAGTAAACTTTGATCTATTTGGGACTATTATGAAAGAAAAGAGCCACTGACGGAATACCTCTTCGTTCTGAATACCTGATGAAAAACTCTCTGGCACAATACACCTAAATTAGCTAAATCGTGCATCTGCTACCCAAAAATAGACGAGCGACTGAAGCCTGCGTGTTAAGTTTTGAGACCAGTTGGAGCGAAGGAAGGCTATAGTTTAACACCCCATCAAGAACAAACACGCTAGAGGTAGATTGCCAGCTCAGTTGTGAAGGGAAAGAAAGAAGCCGTATTGAAGGGAAGGTCTCGGCATTCACATGAAGATGTTTCGAGTGTCAGATGATAATCTAAAATAGCTTGGCCTGACGGCTATTTGCACCCTGATTCTCCCGCAACCAAGTACAGTGCCTCAGCAACTGCCATTCCTCACTCGGTGACAGTTTGCAAATATTACTAGTGCCTCTTTTAATCCTATATTACTAAATCCTTATACAAATTATGGTTGCACTTGGTATCCATTCGCGGTTCGCACCAACCTAGTATCGTCAGTATAGGGTGCAAAACAGGACATTTTGCACTTATTTTGTGTGTGACCTACCACTGGAGACCTTATAATTGTAATTAACTGGTGCATAAACAATAAATGATCATGTTCTTTGAATAAAGTAAGGACTAGTAAAATTTACAATGGTTTAGTAAAAATATAACATTTTCCCCCATTCTAGTTTTAATTGTCATCGATTTGCATGACTAGTATACACAATTTGATAGACTAGCTGTTAGAAGTGTTTTATGTTAAAATAAATTTAATACTGTTAAGAGATGTGGATCACCGTGCGCTTGCATAATTCAGCAGTTATCTCTCGAGTACAAGAATTACTTCAAAGAAGCTGTGGCGCACACTGCAACTAGTACTCTGTCATACCGTTGAGTTGCTGAAAAGCAAAAAACGCCGATGTCCCTGAGGAGAAAGATCTTTCACAGCATCCGCGTCCGTAGCAGGAATGCCGATGCGCCGGCCAGATCGTCCGAACACACGCACACTCACTCACAAAGCGCAGCTCGTCGGCCGCGTCCTGTGGAGCTGAGCTGACTTACTTGACGGCGGCGAAAGCGAGGTACGAACTGAGCGTCTCGGCGCGGCAGTCGGCACAACACTGCGATCGGACACGGTGAGAAAATGTACTGCGGAGCGGAGCAGCTCTTGCTTTCTCCTGCGGCGGAGCTGGGCGCGCGCGGCCGCGCTGCCACCCGTATATATAGGCTCGCCCGGCCGAAGGAGGGGGGCCGACGTACGCGGCCTCGCCGCTGCACTTGTGTCATCAAGCACCTATGCACCTCGCTCACACATCTTCAATTACACTTCTTAAAAATTTCCCAGTTATTCATTGACTAGCGAACCCGGAATGCACCGCAATTTCTAAATAGATTTGGTATGTCCTAATCTCGTTCTCTCCCCTCGCTGTCCATATTCTCCTCCCACTCTCTTTGTACATCTCCCCCTCTTCCCCCTCTCTTGGGTCACCTCATCCTCCCTCTCACTTTTTCCATCTTCTTCCTCCCCTCAATCGCTCTCCATCTCCTCCTCCCCCTTCGCTCTGTCCATCTTTTCCTTCTCCCTCTCTATGTCCATTTCCTCCTCTCTTTCCCTCTTTGTTCATATCCTTCACCACCCTCCCTCTGACCCTGAGACTTCTTTATTGTCATTGCAAACGAAACCTTGATTGGAGTATAAGTCGCTTAAAATGAATAAATTGGCTGGGATCATTAATACAAGGGGTAGAGGAGACCTTTTCATCTCCTGAATCTGTGAGGATAGTAGCTTCAGTGAAAGTATTTCTCATAGTTTTAATTTGTGAACGGGTAGGACTACAAAGTTTCGGAGGATTCATATTCCATAGTAATATTCTAATCATAAGTTTACAAACCACAAATACAACATTCCACTTTCCTCTTAAAACTGACTGTGACGAAGAAATATATATATGGAGGAAACAATTAGTCTAATGGTTTAAATGCCCTGATATCTAATTTAAAACTAATTGCGAGAAATAAAGTTAAACCGTACATTTTCACAGCACAACATTTTCTTTCCCCGCAGTCAGTTTTAACAGAAAATCTGTACATTGTTGTTTTAAATATATATATACTGTTTCCAGCTTAATGTTAGTAAGTATCGTGCAACAATTTGAAGTAAAACGGTCAAGAACTTTTCGAGATTTTTGCTAATAACGTGTCCTCCTCATATATCAGATATGTATTTATGTATTACCCATAGTTAAAACATATACTGCCAATGTCTGTCCGCATGTTTATTAGAGCATCGTGTAAAAATTTCAAATAAATTGGTCAAGAACCTGTAGAAATTTTTACTAAACACGTTTCCCTTTGCATATTACATGAATTTTTATTTACCACATACATTTAGAAAGTATGTAGCCTATGACTGTCCAAAATTTTATTAGAGTATAGTGTAAAAACAGGAAATAAGTCGGCCAAGAACTTTTCCAGATTTTTACTAACAACGTTTCCACTTTATGTATTACATACACATTAATGTAACATATGAATTAAATAAATATGTAGCCTATGTCCTTCCGAACGTTTATTACAGTATCGTGTAAAAATTAGAAGTAAATTGGTCAAGCACATTTTGAGCTTTTTCTAACAATGTTTCCTCCTAATGTACTATATACACATTTTTTTACCGCATATAATAAACAAATATGTAGTTGTCCATCCGAATGAACATAGAGTATCAAGTAAATATTTGAATTAAATCGGTCAAGAACATTTCGAGATTTTTTTTTAACCAACATTTCCTATTAATATATAGGGTGTCTCATTTATCTTGACCACCATAAATAACTGTTTGTCCAGATGCAAATTAGAAAATGTTTCAAGCAAATGTTCTTTAGACGTCAGTGGGAAATCAATCAGCATGGTTACCTTCGTTGTAGCTTTGTTTTTACAAAGGTATGAAGAGCGGTATGACTTTTTTAAATGGCACCCTGTATTTTTTTTTCGTAAATCATTTCCTCTCCAAAAGTCCTATTCAGAAATGTATAACAGTGTACCACACACTGAAACACAACGTTATTAATTACATGACACAATATTGACTTTGAGCCCGGGATCGCAAACTCGTCCACTAGCCGTAGTTGTCAGAAAACAAATGAAAACCAAGAATAAACATAACACAAAATTGACTTTGACTCTTCTGTTCTATTGCCCAGGAGCAGAACATTCAAAGATGCTCGAAGTGGTGACCCTGGACACCGATACACTGGTGCACTTGTTGAATGAAAGAAATATTTACTGCTTCAATTGTTGCCTGCTGAAGAGAACTACAAGCAAGCACGGGTACGTTCCTGCATGTGCTTTAGAGTTGTTGGAATATAGCGATAGACAGCGTCTTTAATGCGTCCCCAAAGAAAAAAGTCCATATGATTTAAATCAGGAGACCTAGCAGCTCAAGTAACTGTTCTTCCTCGACCATCCATCTGGCAAGATACCTTCGGTTCAGAAGACGACGTGCACGCAAGGCATTATGTGCTGAACATCCATCGTGTTGATACCATATAAGCATTCTGGTTCTTAGCTGCACTACATCCAGAAGAGGACGAAGAATTCGTCTGAGGAAGTTGGCATACGCTGTGCCATTTAGACTACCATTGATGAAATAAGGGCCAATAACTATAGTACCAAGCATCCCACACCAGAATTTAACTCTCCATTGACGCTGATGTTCCACCTGTCTAAGCCATCGTCGGCCGTCGCTGGACCAATAATGCATGTTCCTTGTATTTACCTGTCCTTTGTTTGTGAAGGAACATTCATCGGTTAATAGAACATTGGAGAAGAAGTTCGGGTTGGCGAGGATTTGCTGCTGTGCCCACTGACAGAACTGTACACGATTCTGGAAATCATTTCCATACAATTCTTGATGTAGATGTACATGGTAAGGATGGAACCGGTGACGTGTAAGAATGCAATGTACACTACTTTTAGGAATGCCAATCTCGTCTTCAAGTTGTTGTGTGCTCACATATGGATTCATAGCAACGGAAGCGAGAAGTGTAACTTCGGCAGCTTTGTCTGTGAGAATGCTACGACGATTGCGTTGTCGTGGGTTGAAACTTCCCTTTTCCTGAAGCGTCACAACAAGACGAGAAAATATCCGTCGGGAAGGTGGGTTCTTGTCAGGATATCGCTCTCTGTGCAGTTCCGCTGTCTGCGTAGCATTTAGCCTACCTTCAACAACAACAACAACAACAATAAAAGAAACGTTACGTCGATGCAGTTTGTAGGGAAAGTCAGCCTTTACTGTATGCCTCCTCTACACAACAGTATTTAAAAGCAGTAAACAACTGTACCAAACGTACCCATACATAAGAAAACAATATTGCAATTACTGTTTTGCTAATTTACATTCCCCATAGATGAGTAGCATTTCTACCTTCTCTTCATTGGTGTACATTCTGCTCACATAACTCTTCAACGGACGATGGTTGACGGAATGACGGGTGTGCATTCTGCTTACGTCTGTGAGCGTCAGCACATGGATGTGTTCCATTATCCCGAGTACCTGCACTAAGAACTAACAGCGTCAACGTCAATGGTGTTTTGTAATTAATAACGTTGTGTTTCAGTGAATGGTACACTGTGATACATTTTTGAATAGGTCTTTAGGAGAGGAAATGAATTACCGAATAAAAAATACAGGGTGTCATTTAAAAAAGTGATACCGCTTTTCATATCTTTGTAAAAAACAAAGCTACAACGAAGGCAATCATGCTGGCTGATGACCCCCTGATGGTTACAGAACATTTGCTTCAAACATTTTGTAATTTGCATCTGGACAAACAATTATTTAGGGTGGTCAAGATAAATGGGACATCCTCCTATGACATCCTAAATAAATTTTTATTAGTGTATCACGTAAAAATTTCAAATGAATTGGCAAAGAACTTTTCGATATTTTTGCTAACAACATAGCCGTTTTATGTATTACATAATATTTATATACTGTATGTATTAAAAATATAGGTACCCTCGGTCCATCCAAGCGTTTATTAGAGGGTCGCTTAAAAATCTGAAGTTAATCTGTCATGAACTTCGCGAGCTTTTTGGTAACAAACTTAAACTACGAATTATACGAGGGTCATTCGATAATTAAAGAGACAAATTGGTCTGGGGAAAAAACTGTTTGTAGGGTAACTTTGGTACTTCTATGGCTTTAAGTTGGCATCACTAGGATGAGCCGTGATCAGCTGATATATGAACATTGTTTTGTTTATAACCTCAAAAATACATTTCAAGATGGCGGGTCCGCTTGAAATGTCCACATTAGTTGAACAACGCACTGTTGTTCGTTTTTTACTTGCTGAAGGCGAGAAACCAATGAATATATACTGTAAAATGTCTGAAGTTTGTGGTGAAGGTTGTACGAAACGTGCAAATTTTTACAAGTGGGTAGAGCAGTTCAAAAATAATCGAGACTCAGTGACTGACGAACACTGTTCTGGCCGACCAGTTGCAGTTTCAACTCCTTCACTTGAAATTCGAATTGATGACATTATTAGTGCCGACGGCCGTGTGACTGTGGAAATGGCAATTGATAAGGTTCCAGTTAGTACTGGTACACTTCATAACATTATCTGTAACAAGCTGAAGCACCGCAAAACAGTGCAAGATGGGTCTCAAAGGACTTGACGCGGCTACAAAAGGAAACAAGATTGAGAGTGTGCACAGAGCTAAAGGAACATTATGAAAGAGAAGATGAGCACTTCCTCAACAAAATTATAACTTGTGAAGAAACTTGGGCTCATATTATGGCCCAGAATCAAAAAGACAAAGCATGGAGTGGAAGCACACCAACTCACCTGTCAAGAAAAAATTCAAAACCGAATCATTAGCAGGAAAAGTCATGTTGACGGTGTTTTGGGATGCTGAAGGTCCAGTTTTTTGTAATTATTTCGAAGAGCAGCGTACAATGAACACAATACTACTCGGATTTGCTTTTAAACAAGGTAAAGCCAGCCATGACAGAGAGAGACGTCGTGGATCTCAGAGGAGAGGCAGTCATGGCCTGTGCGGCTGGTCCCGGCGGAGGTTCGAGTCCTCCCTCGAGCATGGGTGTCCGTGTTAGTCCTTAGGATAATTTAGGTTAAGCACTGTGTAAGCTTAGGGACTGATGACCTTCGCATACACATTTGAACATTTTTTCAGAGGAGAGGTGTGAGTCTCCAGCAAGACAGCTCACGTCAGCATATTGCTCAACTAACCCGTGAAACCATCGATAAAATGGGCTGGGAAGTACTGCTTCATCCCCCTTACAGCCCTGATTTAGCACCTAGTGATTTCCATTTGTTTGGTGCACTGAAGGAGGCATTATGTGGAAAGAGATTCCAGGACAATGAGGATGTGTAAAGAGTTCTTTGCAGGTGGGTTAAAAAAGCTTTTAGCCCGTTGGAACAAGTGCATAAATGTTCAGGGGAATTATGTTGAAAGGTAGAAAAAGTATTGTTTTGTAAAAACAAACGCTTTTTTCTCCAGACCAATTTGTCTCTTTAATTATTGAATGACCTTGATTTTAATATAGCCCCATAAAAAGGAGTCACACGTGTTCAGATCCGGAGAACCTGGCGGTCATGGTAGTGCCCTCTGGGTGCCCCAGAGCCAGAATGCGGTCCCAAAAGTGCACCTCCAGGACATCAAACACTCTCCTGCTCCATCTTGCATGAACCACATCTTGTCGAAATCTGGATCACTTTGGATAAGGGAAATTAAATCATCTTCCAAAACTTTCAAAACTTTCACGTACCATTCGGTAGTCACCGTGTGGTCAAGGAATATCGCACCGATTATTCCGTGATTGGACACAGCACACCACTCAGCCACCCATTGAGAGTGAAGAGACTTCTCGATCGCGAAATGCGGATTCTCAGTCCCCCAAATGCGCCAATTTTGCTTATCGACGAACCCATCGAAATGAAAGTGGGCTTCATCGCTAAACCAAACCATATTCACATCAAAGTTCTTTTCGTCAATTCTGTGGACAACAGGGTTGGCAAAACACAACCGCTGTTCCATGGCTCTGGGGTTTAATGGCTGATGATTCTGAATTTTATATGGGAAGTGATGCTGGTCATCAACAAAAATTGGTCGCAGTGTCTCCCAGTTGATTCCCACTTGTCGTGCAGCTCGTCTGATCGATTTTCTGTGGCTGATTTGACACACAGCGCGTGTCTTCTCGATGTTTTCAGGCGTTTTCACCCTTTTTGGACGACCGACATTGCCAACACTATTATCACGAACACTACCCGTTCTCTCAGACTTGTGAATCAAATTCTTGATTGTTAGCACACTTGAACCGGTTGTCTTGAGCTTGGACTAAGAATGAGCTCATTCACTAAATCAAAAATGAGTGTTAGAACTATGACCTGCGCACACAAAGATATACACAAACAGATATGGTATTCGGCAAAATAGATATGGTATCCGGCAGATAGAAACACAGCTATTCTAAAGGACTATCTATAAAACTCAAACATATTTAGGAGTATCATCAACCATATTCGTACGCACAGGGGAGCCGACATAGGCTCTGTAACTTGATGGTTACAACCACGGAAATAAAACTGAAAACATTTCACAGAAAACAACAATGACGCACAGTGCAGTATGAAGTTTAACTACTGAGGGACAATCCTGAAATTTATCAGTGTCAAATGGAAGTGAACAACAAATTTGTAGTAGTTGCCAGAGCAACAGAGGAAATGAATGAAATTGAAACTAAAGACATGAATGGACTCTGAACAGACTTCAAGCAAGTGATTCAAGTGTCAGCTAAAAACACTTAACCAAAAGCAGAAAGAAAGAAGAGGAAATGGTTTAACGATACACGTAAAGCGTCGGTAGAAGCCAGCGTCGCAGCCAGGAAGGCATAGATACAGGAGGGAAAAAACGAAGAATTGGAACTGGGCTACACGGAGACACAGAAGGAAAGAAGCAAAATGCTACGGAGGTACCTGAAGGAGTACTGAGAACGACCAGGAAGAAAACAACATCCACAAAGTACATGGCACCATAAGTAACATCAGGCGAGAATACCAGCCGCGGACGGTTTTCCGAAATTCCTTCACCAAACAAGACGAAGTAAATATTCCGGAATTCGGATCAAGAACTGCTACCAACAAGAGTAACTTACAAGCAGATACTCGATGCGTAGGGAAGCCACTCAAATCACTCAATAAAGCAAGTCTTCCCGTCCAGATTGTATGCCAGCTAGATTACTGACAGAATATGCTTACATAACAGCTCCATGCTTAGCAGATTCGTACCTAAAAGTAGGGGGACAACGCCGGTGCAGCCCCACTCTGACGTCATCCAAGATGGCGGCTGTGATGTCAGCTGATAGCGCGAGTACCGCTTTCCAAGATGGCGGCTTTTGGCAGGAAAGTGCCAGGCCCCCCTGGCCAGAAGTTTGAAGTTTGGCGGAAAATTGAATTATGTGCTCCTTTCTGATTTTTTTGCATGATGATGCGTCATCCTCTTGGAAAATGGGCAGGAATTTCGAATTTTGGAGGGAATTTTCTTTTCTCCACTCACATGACCAGAATTGGTGCCACACATTCAGTCTTTGCTGAGGTGTCGTTGTGGAACCATTGTGATGTGTTCGATCATCGAGATGAATGTGAAGGATGGAGCAGCTTTCAATAGGTGCATTACGTGTACACATTCGAATGTGAACTTTAGCCACACTTCACTACATGAGGCATGGAAGAGTATGATAACTGAAGAGTGTAGAGAAAGAAGCAGAAGAATTCAGTTGAGCAGATTGCGGCAGTGCAGAGGGATGGAGTCAAGATGCATGTCATAACCAACACATGCTCATGAACATGCACAAACTGTTGAGATATTCTACATGAAGCATTCACTTTCTCATAAACGGAAGAGGCGGGCAGGTGATGTCAATTCGCTTCAGTGGAAGCATATTCGTATATGCAATATACACTCCTGGAAATGGAAAAAAGAACACATTGACACCGGTGTGTCAGACCCACCATACTTGCTCCGGACACTGCGAGAGGGCTGTACAAGCAATGATCACACGCACGGCACAGCGGACACACCAGGAACCGCGGTGTTGGCCGTCGAATGGCGCTAGCTGCGCAGCATTTGTGCACCGCCGCCGTCAGTGTCAGCCAGTTTGCCGTGGCATACGGAGCTCCATCGCAGTCTTTAACACTGGTAGCATGCCGCGACAGCGTGGACGTGAACCGTATGTGCAGTTGACGGACTTTGAGCGAGGGCGTATAGTGGGCATGCGGGAGGCCGGGTGGACGTACCGCCGAATTGCTCAACACGTGGGGCGTGAGGTCTCCACAGTACATCGATGTTGTCACCAGTGGTCGACGGAAGGTGCACGTGCCCGTCGACCTGGGACCGGACCGCAGCGACGCACGGATGCACGCCAAGACCGTAGGATCCTACGCAGTGCCGTAGGGGACCGCACCGCCACTTCCCAGCAAATTAGGGACATGTTGCTCCTGGGGTATCGGCGAGGACCATTCGCAACCGTCTCCATGAAGCTGGGCTACGGTCCCGCACACCGTTAGGCCGTCTTCCACTCACGCCCCAACATCGTGCAGCCCGCCTCCAGTGGTGTCGCGACAGGCGTGAATGGAGGGACGTCTTCAGCGATGAGAGTCGCTTCTGCCTTGGTGCCAATGATGGTCGTATGCGTGATTGGCGCCGTGCAGGTGAGCGCCACAATCAGGACTGCATACGACCGAGGCACACAGGGCCAACACCCGGCATCATGGTGTGGGGAGCGATCTCCTACACTGGCCGTACACCACTGGTGATCGTCGAGGGGACACTGAATAGTGCACGGTACATCCAAACCGTCATCGAACCCATCGTTCTACCATTCCTAGACCGGCAAGGGAACTTGCTGTTCCAACAGGACAATGCACGTCCGCATGTATCCCGTGCCACCCAACGTGCTCTAGAAGGTGTAAGTCAACTACCCTGGCCAGCAAGATCTCCGGATCTGTCCCCCATTGAGCATGTTTGGGACTGGATGAAGCGTCGTCTCACGCGGTCTGCACGTCCAGCACGAACGCTGGTCCAACTGAGGCGCCAGGTGGAAATGGCATGGCAAGCCGTTCCACAGGACTACATCCAGCATCTCTACGATCGTCTCCATGGGAGAATAGCAGCCTGCATTGCTGCGAAAGGTGGATATACACTGTACTAGTGCCGACATTGTGCATGCTCTGTTGCCTGTGTCTATGTGCCTGTGGTTCTGTCAGTGTGATCATGTGATGTATCTGACCCCAGGAATGTGTCAATAAAGTTTCCCCTTCCTGGGACAATGAATTCACGGTGTTCTTATTTCAATTTCCAGGAGTGTATATCATCGAAGAGCAACTGCTCATCCCCATCCTTGTGGTTGTGCGGAATGTGTTCTATCAAAGAGCTGTTGGTGTCTGACTGGGTGGAGTTTAACACCATGATGCCTGTAAGCATACAGGCCGGCCGGAGTGGCCGAGCGGTTCTAGGTGCTACAGTCTGGTACCGCGCGACCGCTACGGTTGCAGGTTCGAATCCTGCCTCCGGCATGGATGTGTGTGATGTCCTTAGGTTAGTTAGGTTTAAGTAGTTCTAATTTCTAGGGGACTGATGACCTCAGAAGTTAAGTCCCATAGTGCTCAGAGCCATTTGAACCATTTTGTAAGCATACAGCCGAGAACTGCACTCATAGCCTCCTACATGTAGAATGGAAGCGAGCATTAATGCTTGAACATATGAAGAGGAAGAATATGGTCCTGCAAATAAATGCTTTGCTTTGAGATGCATTAAAGCTACAGTACACAATGCGTGGAATCATCTGCTTCTGGTGGAAATGTCTGTCATTTCTAAAACCTACATATAATCTCCCACTCCAGAAGAGACAACTGCCTCCAATCCAGCAGACCAAAGAACTGAGCTAGTTCGTGAGTTCACCACTAGAGGGTGCTGCGATAGGTCATGTGGTCGTGCAGGTCAGCCAATAGGACCTCGGCATCATGATGATGTAGGTATGGTGTATATAAGGAAAGCCCAGCAGCTGCTCAAAATCTTTTGGTGTCATTCAGTCAGTCAACCAGGATGATGAAGTGCCAGTCAGCCCAGCAGAACAGGAGGAGGAAGCAGCAGAAAAGTAAGTATGTGCTTTGCTCTATTACTGTTATTATTATTATTATTTCTGTAGCAGCAACATATGATGCTGATGATTATTCTTCACTCTCCACCACATGTATCCATAGAGTCCCCTTCCAGCTTGTCAGGAACAGCACACTTGTTGGCAAGATCCATCCTGTAGGCACTGGCAAGTTCCACCCCATTGGGAACCACACCCATGGCGCCGGCAAGATCCAGCCTGCCAGAACCCGCAAGTTCCATGCCATAGGGTTCCGTGGAGGTGGCAAGCTCCAACCTGTCGAGGTTGGCAGGTTCCAACCCACAGGGATCCACACTCGGGGCATCGGCGGATACTCTAAAACCCGCAAGTTCCACGCCATAGGGTTCCGTGGAGGTGGCAAGCTCCAACCTGTCGAGGTTGGCATGTTCCAACCCACAGGGATCCACACTCGGGGCATCGGCGGATCCTCTAATGCAGCTTCTCAGCATGCTGATCAGGATAATGAGACACTATTGTCTGTGCTGCTCCATACTGTCGAGGGTGAAACATCATACTGTGCTCCATCGTACACACTGTGAATCGAGCCAAGCGCAAGAGACATTCCATCATCAGTGCAAGAACAGATGGTTAGCTGCACTGGTGTGGATGTTGTGGATGAGAAGCTACCCACCTTCGATGCACCGCCACCTTTACTATTCACCTCATGCTATACCTTAACAACTAGCTGTTCGAAATGTCTTCCTCTAAGAATGGAAGTTTCACAAGATGATGATGTGTCAGCTGTGTTAGTGCTCAAAAATGTGCCAAAACATATTAAAGTGCTTTTTCAGGCTATGAGTGGGATGAACTCTGTCGCACAAAAACTTACATCAAGAGACATGTGGGCCGGCCGCGGTGGTCTCGCGGTTCTAGGCGCGCAGTCCGGAACCGTGCGACTGCTACGGTCGCAGGTTCGAATCCTGCTTCGGGCATGGGTGTGTGTGATGTCCTTAGGTTAGTTAGGTTTAAGTAGTTCTAAGTTCTAGGGGACTAATGACCACAGCAGTTGAGTCCCATAGTGCTCAGAGCCATTTGAACCATTTCTGAAGAGACATGTGACTACGGAATATGTTCCGGCCCAATCCTACTAGGACATGTACTGTGGACGCTTAACTATTTAACTGTAAGTATATTATCAGCGTATGATGATGCTACACTAAGAGTTAAAAGTGCCGATGGACAGAGTATTTACATGCAGCACTCAACAGTTGATAACTTGTTCAATCTGCACTCAGCGATAACTACTATGATGGAAAGACTAAATAGATGGCTCCCTTATGTTCAAGCTGTACCTACATTGATATCATGAACTGGCTTCATACATGTAGCATTAACATAGAAGATACAGATCACTGTTTTAGTACCTGTATAAGTGCAGTGCCGAAGTCTCACGCTGTTCGTCGAATAGGTGTGGAAAATATTGTAATTAAATTTACTGATGGAATACCAGACTATTTCAATGCACTAATAACACTATACGTCCAGAATTTGAGAGTTATAAGGAGCAGCTATTTTCCAAATACTGCACTACTGCTGCACCTATTAAAAAAAAGAAGCAAGTGATTTTTTGATGGTGATAATGCTACGTATGATTGTCAATGGTGAATAAGCAAATATATTTATTATCTCAAATTTGTGTTTGTGTTACTTCTCTAGACAAAATGACCCTGCATATAATGTCACATGTGATTATGTACATTTTCTTTTTTGTATAATAGCCTATTGCAAGCCAGGACCTAACGCAGTAGGTATCATGGTAGGCTGGGTGAAACACCCTCGCCAAAAGGACTTTGTTGTAGGTGACTGGTCCTGCGACAATGAAGATTCGGAGAAGAAGACTAAGAAGAATGGAGTGCTGCTTCCCGACAGCATACGAGCTATAATTGTACGTCCCTCCAACTGTGGCAAGACAAATGTTCTCATGGCTCTGCTAACAGACATTGATGGAGTTCGCTTCGAGCTTGTCTACATATTCTCCAAAACACTATTTCAATCCAAGTATCACTTACTGCAGAGAATATTAGATGACGTAGATGGTGTAATGTACAAGGCATTCAGTGAAAGTGAAGACATCCCTCCACCTCAATAAGTAAAGCCAAACACTGTGTTCATATTTGACGATGTAGCTGTTGAAAAGCAGGAACAGATCCATAGATATTTCTGCTTTGGTCGTCATATGGGTGTTGACGTATTTTATCTGAGTAAACATATTCCAGGATCCGAAAGCAGTTGGTCAGGGATAACGCCAACCTCATTATAGCATTCAAACAAGATAATCTCAATTTAAACCACATTTAACAGGCTCATGTAGGGACTAACATGTCGTACAATGAATTTGTAAAAATATGTGGAGATTTCTGAAATCACCCACAGTACAGGTTTCTCATTACTGATAAAACTCAAAAACTGAATGATGGTAGGTGCAGTCTGAACTTCCAGGAGTTTCTCCACATATAATCGTACAAAATAGGTGAATGCATCAGTGAACTCTACACCATGGACAAATTCGCACGCATATCGGGCGCTCAGTCTGAGAGGTTAGGTTTACATAGACAAAATGCTCGCATGTATACTGATACGAAATTTCAAACTCTTGAGGGAAGACTCAGCATACTCGGTAATGAAGTAAGGGAACTGAAGGACAATCAGAAAGTTTTTGCGTTTGACCAACGCCGGCTAGAGAAAAGAATTGTCACAATTGAGGCGAAAAAAGAAGACGAGGTTCCTTTTATTGAGGAGGAGGGGGAGGAGGATCCGGGAAAGAAGAAGTAGAAGAAAAAGAAGAAGAACAAAGCATATATAAAGCCTCGCGATATACAGAGCTCAGATTAGTATGCGTCAAGATGTCGACTAAGCATAAAGTTACTCATGCGCCTAAAGCTGTTAGAGAGAAATTACGTTTGTTGAGGATGGGGCATATGGAGCGGGAGCATACACTAAGAGAGACATTTAAACCCGTTACCGAATCTATCAGAAAGCTAGCATCACGAGATGATGACAATGTCGAGAGCGATCCAATTGCTGACTTCACTAACCAGTACACGACTAGGATAGACAGAAGATTCGGTGTCAGCAAGGAGAGACCGTGCATGCTCCGCTCTCAATCTATAAGTTTTACTGATAGCACAATACGGGTCGGGAATAATGAGTTTAAAAGTACACCTGGCTTAATGAAACTTATCTTCCTAAGAGCCTCAAAAAACTTAAAATACTGTACCAGTGATCGCAAGGCGTATGGAGAAGTTGACTGAAGTATATAAGAATGCAGACGGAACACTGAAAAGACCACAAAGCTCTAAATACACTAGTATTATCCTACCTTTACTGAATGAGCAACCATAAAGCATTGGTGAAGGTCTTGACATTCAACGTAAACGAGTGAGCATTCAATCACCCCCAGTATATATATTACGATGAGGCAGTTGAACTAATAGACAGACTTCGGCTGTTGATGGCTTCACCTGCAGCGGGTAATACAGAATAATCGAATGATGTTGTCTCTATAATTTCATAACTTAGAGAAAGAGGAATCATCGAATAATAATAACAAGTATGTAAACAGTAGCTCAGGAGCTGCACAAACCAGCACGCAGAACATACCCTCGTAGACATGTGGTGATTAAAGGACTGGATGACTTATGGTAGGCGGTTCTTGTGGATATGGGTCTGTAGAACCATGAGAATAAAGGTTTAAAGTATATTTTAATGGTCATTGATACATATTCTAGAGTCGGATAGGCATTACCTATGAAAACAAAGACAGGGAGAGACGTCGCTGCGGTGTTCGAGCGTTTGCTGCAAACAGGAACGAATTGATGTCCAGAAAACCTTCAAACCGATCATGGTGGACAGTTTTACAATGAACATTTCAAGACTGTGATGGAACGTTTACCCACCTGAAAGCGAGTATTGTGGAACGACTGAACAGAACAGTGAAATCTCAAATGTGGAAGCGATTCACCCTTCGTGGGTCGTACAAGTAAACGGATATCCACCGCAGATAATAGCACGGTATAATCAAACCAAGCATAGTACAATAAAAATGAGACTGATTGATGTTCCTGACAATTCACTCTTGAAGCATATTTCCGCATTAAAATGCTGGATACACGCAAACAAAGGTTTAATGTAGGTTACTTAGTACGTATTTCAAAGCACAAGAGTGCATTTGAGAAATCGTACTTACCAATCTGGTCAGCTGAAGTATTCACAGTATCCAAAGGACAGAGACCGAACCCCCGAACATATAACTTAAATGATAGCAAGGGTGAAGAAATTGCAGGGTGCTTTTACACAGAGGAATTGCAGAAGAATCTGTAGCAGATGTATTCCTCATCGAACGTGTAATAAGACGCCTTTGGAATAGAGATCTAGTTAAATGGTTGGGATTTCCTTCATCAGAAAACAGCTGGATGGATGCTGACGAATTGGTATATAATAGGATGCGTAAATCTCAATCACCTCAGTAGCGTACAATGCATGATAGGAGACACACTATAATAAGAGGTGGAGGTGGTATTCTCGACAAATTATCAGTTGAATTACACATTCCGGGATATAAAATCTGTGGATCAGAAACAAAGCTTCAGAAACGCTTGGCACGTGGTGATAGGGGTATTAACCTACTCGACGAAACCTGCCTGGAGCACGACCTAGCCTACGCCACAAATAAAGATCTTCTAGCACGTCACGTCGTAGACAGAATTTTAGCTGATAGAGCCAAGGAAATAAGACGAAGAAAACATATTGGTATACGTCAACGTGTGGCTGCATTCGTTGTTGACAAGACAATGCGTAGTAAAATTAAGTTAGGCTTAGGAGTGATGAATTTCAAACGAATTATGAAAGCAGCGCGATCCGCTTTGGCAAAGAAGAAGAAGAAATCAGGCTGCCTGAAAAGCTGCAGTCTCACCTCGTTGTGTGCAGCTAAGCATGCAATGATGAGTAAGAAGAAGAACAATAACAAGAAGAAGGGTGCAATTAAACCACCTCGAGTTCTGCCTTAACCCAAGACATCAGGCGGAATTATTCCGTTCCTCGTTCCAGCCCTTGCGGCTCTATCAACAGTAGACTTACTCACAGGAGGGGCTGCAGCTGTAGTGAAAACAGCCAAGAATGCTCAAAACGCCCAATCACAGCTAGAGGAGGCAAGAAGGCATAATCTTGCCACGAAAGCTGCAGCCATTGGAAAGAATCTATACTTGCAACCGTACAAGAAAGGACTGGGCCTCTTCATGAATAAAAAAAGCCCTTTAGCTATTCTACCTGATCGAGTGCTCACGAATAAGGATCTCTTTAAGGTTATTAAAGAAAAACTCCACATTCCAGGATTCCGTGGTGTCTTTATGCGAGATACATTACCGAAGACAATGTGGTGAACTAATGAATGTGGAATTGTGAATTTAGATGTTTCAGGAGGTCCAGTAAACCATTGAGTCTCATATGTCAAGAAAAGTGCAAATGCATTTTATTATTTTGATTCATTTGGAGAATTACAGCCACCTGAAGAATTGCAACGATACTTCACCAGCAAAATACGATTCTTCTACAATTTTCAGCGATACCATATCTGCATCATGTTCCTCCTCACCAAATATAAGTGCATGCTCAACATCCAGGACGGTTGATGTATATAAGAGCCATCATTGAACGTGCCCCCCCCCCCCCCCTCATCAGTTGAGGTTTAGATGCAATGTCGTACACTCTGACGTTAAAAGAACGAGCGTCTGTATTACGTGCAAATTACTTTCCGCCGATTGATTTACGTTCTGGTGATTGGAGTATTGCGCTGGAGACGTATAACAGCATCCCAAAATTCACAAACGCCAACAATAAACTGCATCTGGAAATTGACGGTCAGAAGGAGATTCTAGAATTTCAACCTGGTGCCTACGACATTGATGATTTAAACAAAGTCTTAAAACACTCTGGAAAAGGAATTGAACTACACACAAACATCAGTGCGCTTAAATCTGAAATACGAACAGAGAAGGCGACGATCGACTTTAGGCAGAAAGATACAATAAGTTCACTGCTTGTTTTGCGAAAGACCGTGTTTTGGTGAAGGATTCCAGAAAATTTTAAGCATCAGATCAGGCTGTGGACACACTACCAGTCAGCACAATCCACGTTGAGTGTAATATAGCTACAAACTCATATCTCAACGATAAGTTGATTCACTCTATTTAAGGATTATTCCCTTCAGTTGGAACCGGGTATAAGATAGTTCAGACCCCCACAAACGCGATGTGCCTCCCGGTGACAGTTCAGACATTTGACTTGCTGGAGCTACGTATTGTGGGTCAGAACACTGGACTTGTCGACTTTCGGGGTGAAGAAATCATTGTACGTCTGCATCTAAAATAAGGTATAAAGCTAGCACACAGAGCTCACAGTCAGTCAGTGTGCCACAGAAGCGCAAGGTGATAACACCCCTTAATTACGAGTTCCTTATTTCAATTGGTCTCAAGCCTCGCGATGACGTCACTCAACGTAACGCAGTCAGTGGAGTATGATGATCGAGTTATACGTCATGAATTCCACTCACACAAGCACTACGGCCCGCATCTCGTGGTCGTGCGGTAGCGTTCTCGCTTCCCACGCCCGGGTTCCCGGGTTCGATTCCCGGCGGGGTCAGGGATTTTCTCTGCCTCGTGATGGCTGGGTGTTGTGTGCTGTCCTTAGGTTAGTTAGGTTTAAGTAGTTCTAAGTTCTAGGGGACTTATGACCACAGCAGTTGAGTCCCATAGTGCTCAGAGCCATTTGAACCATTTGAACCAAGCACTACGCTTCAACCACATTTAACAAAAATGATGAAATTAGGATTTTTACTCAACTCCGGGACGCTTTATCACTACCTTGCAAAAGCTTATTCCATCTGGACTGTTCATTTAAGAAAACTGATGGTGCTGCAGTAACACTCTCGAAGCTGACACATAATGTTCCAGCATTTCTGTTTCAAGATTTCCGTTATGAATTTAATTGAATAGAAATCGACCGCATCAACCCTTAAGACTTACGTTTCAGCCTCAACCTCCGATTCGAACAGCTTGGAAAATGCGGGCTGGTTCATAGACGCGCCAGATGTCGGATACAGTCGATTTACTGCTTGTGTGCCTCTAAAAATGCTTATGGGTTACTTTGAGGACATGCAACGAATTATTATGAACGCCAAACAGGAACTTAGTTTGGTACGGATTGCAAGTGATGCCAATTCGTAGACTCAAACAGAGGCAGAGGACGTCGAAATCAAGATTAATAGTGTAGTATGGAAAATGCCCCACATCAGTGTTGCTGACAAGGAACGTTTGAAATTTTTAAAAGTTCCGAATGCCGGCACTTATCTGCCGCTAACTTTCCGATCATGGGAGCTTTTTGAATACCCTCTCTTACCTACAGCATCAACACATACGTGGGCTATTAAAACATCAGTTCAATTGGAGGCTCCTCGATTCATCATACTTGCACTTCAAACTCAAAGGCGAGGGAATGTATCAAAAGACTCAAGTGAATTTGACCACTGCAAGTTAACTAACGCCAGAGTCTATTTGGATGTGGAATACTATCCATACGAGAATTTACATCTACAGTGGGACAACAATGTATACAGTCTAGCATTTGACACGTATGCGATATTCCGAGCATCTTACTATGAAGGAGTTGAAAATGAGGGATGTCTATTCAGTTCACAGAATTTCAAGAAGCTGGCACCAATAATCGCGATTGACTGCTCAAAACAGAATGAGACAATGAAATCAGGACCGGTAGATGTACGGATTGAATTTGAATCTTCAACAAACTTCCCAGATCACACTGCAGCTTATGCTCTAGTTCTACATGTCCGTGTTGTTAACTGCTGTCCACTCACCGGTGTTGTGCAGCGAGTTGTATAAATTAATTGGTGCTCTGCTAACTCCAGCACAGTTCACGATGTTACCCCAGGGTGTAAGGATGGTAGCTGACGTTCAAGGGTTCTATTACAACGAACGCAAGCGATTCATAATTGAAGACTGTGCAATAATAGCCTTCACACAAAGTGATGGACTAATAGAAACATTCGCAGTAAGCGTGGCATCGCCGAAACCTTTCAGGGATCTGAAGTGCGCTAAAACAAGGAGAAGTGCAAAGTGGGTAACACGTTTCTTTCATGGACTCTGCTGGGATGATCCTGGTATACTTTATAAAGAAATGATGACATCATTTCGAATATTAGATCATATAGAGACCATCATCTACGTCAAAGGCAAGGAGAAGATCGCATGGAAGCAGCGAATCTTCAAGTTTTCAGCTATTCAAGACCTGAAATTCTACAGGTGCCCTGCTATCCATAAACTCAAGAAGAAGAAGAAGAAGATGTGTGAAAATAGTGTAGTGTCTGCTTATGAAAATGTAAAGTTACTTTTAAGTTGGATTAATGAAAATGAATTTTCTACATCACGTTCTGTGTTTTTCTGTTTTTCTTTCTTTCTATCTAGCTCCTACTTAGGTAGGACGTAGCTTTGCCCAGATCCTTTGTGGCTTTATTCAAGCGCAGGAGATATAATCTCAGCCATGTTTGCTACATGTCTCTGGAAGCACACACGATCATGTGCTGCCTGCTCCCAAAAACCTATACGTGTAGCACTATAGGCGAAATCCCATGTAATCATTACATATATTTTGTTACCTTCCATCTTAAACTTCACCTCCTTAATAGCACTCATCTTCAGTAAAACTAATGTCATTTGAGACATGCACAGCCTTTATATACATAATGCAATAGGGTATAGGGCTCTATGTAAATAACAACAACAAACACGTATGGCGACTATTTTTTTTCTTGGTTTATTCAGTTCACACATATACAATATGGTTCTTAGGGTAAAAATTAGTTTTTGAGGCATAATATAGTATTCTTGAGGTAAAAATTGACTCTGATCTTCCAGTGCAAAAATACTTTTAACTTACACACTACAACAGTAACACTGGTAGGAATATTTTTTTATAAATCTACTCCAAAAACTAATGCAGAGATACTTTCTTTACTACTACAACTAAATTTCACAGCTCCAGTAGCATAGCTTTTACAGTAATTCTGCTAGACTGTGCACGCTCAGAATATAATTTCAACAGTCCACAATAGCAAAGTTTTTAGAATAACAATTCTGATGGACTTTGAGCCATATACACTTAAAAACTATTCTGACTTGGATGGCTAGCGGCAGGTGAAAAACTTAAAAGCTGGTCTACACTCCTGGAAATGGAAAAAAGAACACATTGACACCGGTGTGTCAGACCCACCATACTTGTTCCGGACACTGCGAGAGGGCTGTACAAGCAATGATCACACGCACGGCACAGCGGACACACCAGGAACCGCGGTGTTGGCCGTCGAATGGCACTAGCTGCGCAGCATTTGTGCACCGCCGCCGTCAGTGTCAGCCAGTTTGCCGTGGCATACGGAGCTCCATCGCAGTCTTTAACACTGGTAGCATGCCGCGACAGCGTGGACGTGAACCGTATGTGCAGTTGACGGACTTTGAGCGAGGGCGTATAGTGGGCATGCGGGAGGCCGGGTGGACGTACCGCCGAATTG
This sequence comes from Schistocerca nitens, assembly GCF_023898315.1. Classification (NCBI taxonomy): domain Eukaryota; kingdom Metazoa; phylum Arthropoda; class Insecta; order Orthoptera; family Acrididae; genus Schistocerca; species Schistocerca nitens. The sequence goes on along the minus strand of NC_064616.1, from coordinate 575,554,091 downwards.
CTCAACACGTGGGGCGTGAGGTCTCCACAGTACATCGATGTTGTCGCCAGTGGTCGGCGGAAGGTGCACGTGCCCGTCGACCTGGGACCGGACCGCAGCGACGCACGGATGCACGCCAAGACCTTAGGATCCTACGCAGTGCCGTAGGGGACCGCACCGCCACTTCCCAGCAAATTAGGGACACTGTTGCTCCTGGGGTATCGGCGAGGACCATTCGCAACCGTCTCCATGAAGCTGGGCTACGGTCCCGCACACCGTTAGGCCGTCTTCCGCTCACGCCCCAACATCGTGCAGCCCGCCTCCAGTGGTGTCGCGACAGGCGTGAATGGAGGGACGAATGGAGACGTGTCGTCTTCAGCGATGAGAGTCGCTTCTGCCTTGGTGCCAATGATGGTCGTATGCGTGTTTGGCGCCGTGCAGGTGAGCGCCACAATCAGGACTGCATACGACCGAGGCACACAGGGCCAACACCCGGCATCATGGTTTGGGGAGCGATCTCCTACACTGGCCGTACACCACTGGTGATCGTCGAGGGGACACTGAATAGTGCACGGTACATCCAAACCGTCATCGAACCCATCGTTCTACCATTCCTAGACCGGCAAGGGAACGTGCTGTTCCAACAGGACAATGCACGTCCGCATGTATCCCATGCCACCCAACGTGCTCTAGAAGGTGTAAGTCAACTACCCTGGCCAGCAAGATCTCCGGATCTGTCCCCTATTTAGCATGTTTGGGACTGGATGAAGCGTCGTCTCACGCGGTCTGCACGTCCAGCACGAACGCTGGTCCAACTGAGGCGCCAGGTGGAAATGGCATGGCAAGCCGTTCCACAGGACTACATCCAGCATCTCTACGATCGTCTCCATGGGAGAATAGCAGCCTGCATTGCTGCGAAAGGTGGATATACACTGTACTAGTGCCGACATTGTGCATGCTCTGTTGCCTGTGTCTATGTGCCTGTGGTTCTGTCAGTGTGATCATGTGATGTATCTGACCCCAGGAATGTGTCAATAAAGTTTCCCCTTCCTGGGACAATGAATTCACGGTGTTCTTATTTCAATTTCCAGGAGTGTATTTACAACACGTGTGTGTGTGTGTGTGTGATGGTTGGAACTTAAATAATGGCAACTATTTATTTATAGCTCACACAAAACAGATAAGTGTTTCAAAGTTTTACTGACCTTCAAAGTAGTCACCAGCGTTGTGTATAATACATTGCCAGCGATGTGGAAGTCGCAGGATACTCTTAGCAGTGCTAGTTGTGTTGACAGTTCGAGCAGTGCGGTCTATTGCCTGACGAATCTGTAGCATTTCTGAAGCGAATGCCATTAAGGGTTTCTTTCGGTTTAGAAATCGACTTAACTCACGAGGGCTTAAGTCAGGGGAGTGCAGTAAGTGGTATAGCACTTAGCAGCCCCATCAGTCAAACAAATCAGTAACAGCTTGCACTATACATGCTTGCGTATTGTCCCGCAAAATGATGGTTAGGTCCTGCAGAAAGTGTCATCACTTCTGTCTCTATGCTGTTCGTTTTTGGACACAACCTACAACCAGCTTAGAGACATCACGAATGACCCATTTATCATCATGAGGCGACAGACCGATTTTATACTGCAGCACAGTGTACACCTCGTGTCCTCTCGATCGAATATTGGTCTACCGTACCATATGTGGTGGTTGCGGTGCAGCAACATGAACACCACTGCACAGGCTCCACAAATAGTCTTCGATAGAGAGGGCTCTCGATGCCATACGACGCACACTCTTAGCCCGCCTCTGGGTGGCACCTTCCAACGTGCGATATGCATACATTTTGAGTGTTGACCTACAAATTCCATAATCGGCAATCCATTCGCCTCGTCCTTCTTAAGACCGATGACCTTCTTGGTCTATAGAATAATATCATAAGGATTATTGGCCGTGTATGAGGACGTGTCGAATTCATTACCGTGGCACTTCATTATTTCATATGGCTCACAGCTCTTCACTCAATAGATGAAGCTATCTGTATCTATATAAAGTAATTTAGGATCTTCAAAATGAGTTTTCGCAAACTCGTAATGAAATTGGTACATTTGGATTTTGGATAGCTCTAGTATGCAGATCCCCACATAAATAGGTTTCGTGAACTCTACTCGCTATCTTCGCTATCTTCACAGCAACAAAGTTCTTATTGAAATGGTGACCCACTTAAAATTGGGTCTGGCAATGTATTTTCTTACACCATAACGCCCATCCCATCAAAATTTCACGTCGTTCCCTCAAATTCTCCATTGTTTTACCAAAAATTGAATTATTCATTAATTTCTAAAAATCTTTCTCAAAGTCACATGTCGTGGAAGCTCTCTGCCTCATATTCAGATCGACAAACTCCTTCAACCAGGGGGAGTGCTTGAAGGAGACAGCCCAGGTGATTCTAACCAGCTCCATACCCAAGCTGATAACTGCTAGAGATTACGATAATGAATGATGTACCTCCGCTTATCCCCCAGCGTTGTGATCAGTTTTAGCGTGGAGCCTCCTCATTGAACTAGTTGCTCTGAACACAGTGGCAAATCGGGGTGCACATCATGCAAACTAATAGGGTATGTGAGTTCTGCCTTCACCACATACCCTACACAAGAATCAGCTGCCACACCCCCATGATTCTTCCACCTAATGCCTTGCATTCGTCTTCGGGCACTCATCGAAACTCACCAATAGGCAGTGATTGCTGCGTGGTGTGCCCATGTAAGTTATTCACATCCAGGTGCATTATGTCACTCGAATCAAGGGATGTGTTAAACCTGTCACCCAACTGCTGGTTATTTGCCTTCGTGTGCCAATGGACACATGGGCAAGGCCTTCAAAAAATGGTTCAAATGGCTCTGAGCACTATGCGGCTTAACTTCTGAGGTCATCAGTCGCCTAGAACTTAGAACTAATTAAACCTAACTAACCTAAGGACATCACACACATCAATGCGCGAGGCAGGATTCGAACCTGCGACCGTAGCGGTCGCGCGGTTCCAGACTGAAGCGCCTTTAACCGCATGGCCACAACGGCCGGCGGCAAGGCCTTCCATGGATCCCTCGCTCAAAGAAAAGAAGCATGTCAGCATCGGTCAATAATTCAGTGCTGCAATTCGTTTTCTTGAGCATCGCGTCCCAAGACAACCTAGGTTCCATGTAATAAAAGGTGAGAGCCAGAGAATATGTGGTCATGTACAGACTCTGGAATTTTTCGAAAACGTCTGCAAGCAAGCACACATTTGTGTCCATGTAAAGCCGTGCGTCCTCTCCTAAAGTGGAAATATTGAATTCCCGCCAGATATTCATGGCATGCTCATATTCTGCATCTGTTATGGCATCGCCTGTAAGGTTGCTGGAGAATGCAGTTATGTCAGGTAGCCTGGTTTCGTTGAGTTTTGCCATACTATCCACATACTCATAAGGGGATACCCCCTTCCAAGTCACAAATTGAAACTTTTCCCCAACAGGAAATGCAGCTCGAGTGATATACATATCTCCTTGAGGTAGAGTTTCTACGAGTTTCTGAAGTGACTGCTGCCTAAAACGTAGCGTATCAAGGAAGCGGAGCGTAATTCTTGTCGTCAATCGTTTGGAGAATTACATGTATTTCTCGACACTCTCAGGTAGAACACTGACCTGATCTTTCTCCAAACCGAAACCAGCCAAGTGCTCCACTAGAAAGTGGGCATCATATCCACTTAAACTGTGGAAGAAAACCGGTATGTGTCTTGGTAGCTGGTACTTCAAATTGCATGCATTGTGAGGTGTACTACGAAACTTTCCCGTAAGATGACAGTGGGCACTACAAGGAGACTCCGCTTTTCTATCTAAGGGCAGCCTACAAATATGACAATCAACCTCGTTATTATAGAAATCTTCATTATCCTTCGATTTGGTCATGAGAACATTGCTGCTGTAATGCTTACCAATCTCCCATGAAAATTTTTCGAGCTCAGTGAGAAACCAAATTGCTGGATTATTCCCGACATAAGATTCATACTGGTTAAGACTGGAATAATAGGACGATACAATTTGCACTCTTTTGCTGAATGAGTGCATGTAATACAGCTATTAAAACTCCCCCTGTCTGGCGGCAACACTTCCTCATGCTCCTTCCACACTGACAACTGAACAAGGACTGACATCTCAGCCTCTTGTGGCAGTAACACGACACTAAGCCAATATTGCTGGAGGTAGATAACAAATTTAAACAAATTTAAGCAAATTTCAACAAATTTCAACAAATTATATTCGGACTGAATGACATCATGAGCAGTCTCTAGTGGGGCAACACCATACTACCCCCCCCCCCCCCCTCTAAGCTGCCAAGTTCCCTCAAACATTCGAAATTCCCGCCCATTTTCCAAGAGGATAACGCACCACCATGCAAAAAAGTCGGAAAGGAGCACATAATTCAATTTTCCGCCAAAATTCAAGCTTCCCACCAGGGCGGCGTGGCACTTTCCCGCCACAATCCGCCATCTTGGATAATGGTACTCGTGTCATCAGCTGACATCACGGTTACCATCTTGGTTAACGGTACTCGCGTCATCAGCTTACGTCACGGCCGCCATCTTGGATGACGTCAGAGTGGGGCCGCAACAGTCTTGTTCCCATACTCCTAAAGACTGGAAAGTTGCACAGACTACACTAATATCTAAGAAAGGAAGAACGCGTAATCCGCTGATTTAGAGGTCCCTATCACTGTCGTCGATCTGCTGTAGAATTCTGGAACGTGTACGTACTGTTTTCGTACATTATGAATTGCCTAGAAGAAATTGATACAAAGTAGGCACGGAAACATCGTTCTTGTACAACACAAATAGCTCTTTATTCTCATGTAGTATTGAATGCTATCGACAGCGGATGTCAAATTGATTCCATATTTCTAGATTTCCAAAAGGCTTTTGATATCATTCCTCACAAGCGGCTTCTAATCAAATTGCATATCTATGGCGTATCGTCTTAGTTATGCTACTTAATCCGTGATTGCCTGTCAGGAAGGTCACAGCTCGTAGTAACTGACGGAAAGTCATCGAGTAAAACAGAAGTGATATCTGGTGTTCCCCAAAGAAGTGTTGTAGTCCTTCTGCTGTTCCCAATCTATATAAATGATTTAGGAGACAGCCTGTAATGCCATCTTAGATTATTTGTAGATGATGGTGTCTTTTACCCTCTAGTAAAGTCATCGGAAGATCAAAAAGAATTGCAAAATTATTTAGACAATCTATCTGTATGGTTGGAAAAGTGGCAATTACCCCAAATAAGGAAAAATGTGAGGTTATCCGTACGTGTACCAGAAGAAATCCACTAAATTCCGGTTAGGCGATAAATCGCGCTGTCAATACAACCAAATAACTAGGGATAACAATTACAAACAACTTAAACTGGAACAATCACATACTCGTAGATAATGTTATGGAGGAAGCGAACCAAAGATTGCGTTTTATTGACAGAGCAATCAGAAGATACAAGAAATTCACTAAAGAGGCTACCTCTACTACCCTTTCCATCCACTACTAGAGTATTGTTGTGAGATATGGGATCCTTACCAGAGGATATTGATGAGGGTATCGAAAAAGTTCAAAGAAGGGCAGTTCGTTTTGTATTATCGTGAAATAGGGGAGAGAGTGTCACGAATATGATATGGGAATTGGGATGGTAATAATTAAAACAAATACGTTTCTCACTGCGGCTAGATCTTTTCATTAAATTTCAGTCTCCAGTTTTCTCCTCTGAATGCGAAAATATATTTTTGACATCCACCTACACACGGAGAAATGATTACCGTAATAAAATAAGAGCAATCAGAGCTCATACAGAAACATTTAAGTGTTAATTTATTTCGCCCGCTCTTCGAGAGTGGAACGGTGGAGAAATAGAGCGAAAGTTATTCTAGGAACCCTCTGCTAGGCTCCTAAGTGTGAGTTGTAGTCATGTCGACGCAGATGTAGACAGCTGCACTTCACGAAAATCTATGGAAACATTGTTGCTGAAACAAATGATATATTACGGGCTTGGAAATAATACTTTGATGAGTTATTGAACTGCCCTGAACAAGAAAATAAACTGTAGAAAACTTGTCCTCGGACGGCCGAATCTCTTGTAAACGAAACATACCAAGAGGTAACCAGTTGTTTTAGAAAACTGAAAAAAACAAAAAAGCGGCTGGATGTGACGGAATACCGTGTGGGAGTGCTGAAATATGGCGGTCATAAATTACATGAGAAATTGTTTCATCTTATTCTTAACATTTTGCGAGATGAATTAATACCGGATGAATGGAAGGACTTAGTCATTGTCCCTATACATAGGAAAGGAGATAAACGAAACTGAAGGAATTACAGAGGATTTTCCTAACTAGTCACAGCGTACGAAGTACTGTCACACAGAATATTGCAAAACCTCACCCCTACACCTAGGACGTAATATGGGAGAGTGGCTTTCGGAAAAATAGATCAACAACAGATAGCATATTCGGTAACAAGAATATCAATGAAAAAGTGTGGGAATGCAACAAGAACGTCCACTGTCTAGACTTTTAGAAGGCCTACGATTACAGAGGAACGGTATGACAAACCGTGGCAGGCCACTGAATCTCTAAGAAACTGATCAGCATGGTCAAAAGTGTATGGGGAGGTCGTAAGCAGGGCTGCAGAATGCAGCTCATTGTCGGACTGTTTTGAGAGCCGAAATGGAGCGAGCCAAGGTGACGCACTATCCTCACTTTTCTTCAGCCTTGTCTTGGAAAAAGTAGTAAGAGAAAATAAATATGAAATAAATGAAATAAATGGAAACATCACATATAAACAACCAAATATACTGGCCTACGAAGATGACATAGTTTTAATAGGAAATATCATGGGAGAAACTGAACACTTTCAAGAAAGTAAGTGAAAGTGACATGAAATTAGGTTTAAAAATTAATGGGGAAAATAAAGAATATAATATCACACAAAGGGAAAACATGATTACAGAACAACGTGATGACCTTCACATACAAAACTACAGTTTCAGGAACACTCTCAACTTCAAATATCTTGGTGTAAATATAAATGAATGCAATAAGAGACAATTCTAATGCCAAAATATAGTACAGAATGCAACGAAAGTTTACTTTTCCCTCCAAAAACCTCTATCCTCCAAACTCCTGACCAGGAAAACCAAGGTAAAACTGTACAACACAATCATCAGGCGAATACTGCTGTATGCAGCGGAAACATGGAGCATGACCAAAAGAAAAGAGCACCAACGCTCAGTTTTCGAAAATAAAGTGTACAGAAAATCTTTGGTCCAAAAATTGACCAAGCAACACATAGACGTGTTTGATGACCCATTGAAGAACTAATTATGATAGCTAACCTACCCTCGGTAATGTCCATCGCCAAAGCGAAACGTTTGCAATGGGCAGTCCATGTTGTCAGAATATACCCTGGCAGACTGACAAGAATATAGAAGGACCAAGACCCCTGGACGACCATTAAGCAGATGGCAGGATGATGTGATCACAGACTGCAGAGTGTTGGGTACCACTGAATGGGAAGAAGCGGCACAAGAAAGGAAGAACTGGTGGCGGATAGTGAGAGCGGCGCGGGATCGTAACATCCGAAAGAAGCCAACGGAGTGGCTCCTTGTGTTCTTAACAGAGGAGGGTGTATGCGGCTGAGAGTTGGAAGCTAGTATAGTGGGGCAGTTCGTATACTCCCAGAGATGATTATAACGGCTGTATTGAGCTGAGGGTCTATTTTAATTAGTTGAGGGCTGTTCAACCACACTGGAGCATAATATTCAGCCGCAGAAAACGCTAAACCTAGCGCAGAAGTCCTAAGCGTTTCTGCTAATGCTCCACAGCTAGTGCTCCAGACTTTCTGGATTAGGTTATTTCGTGTGTTTATTTTCCAAGAAGTTTCTTCGAGTAGCTTCCTGAAAGATAGTGTCAAGAGTCATTCACAGATGATTTTCTGTACTGGTAGGGAAGCACTGTGTCGTTCATATGGCCTCCAGTTTACTGTCTGTTGCTCTGTGGATAATGCAGAATACGCTTTTATACAGATTATTAGTCTTCGCATGGTGAATTATTTGGTAGTGACAGGCTACAATTTCACTGTTGGCCATTAAAACTGCAACATTAGGAAGGATAGCAAATAACTAAATTGTATTTATTGTGTGAATACAGTGCAGGATGATTCAAAATTCCTATTACAGACTTCTAGCGGTTGTAGAGGGAACTTAGAAGGTGAAGTTTTCGTAAGGAACCCATATCGGGAAATGTACCGTTTGGATGTAAAATCAGTTTGAGGATCGGATCACTTTCGAAACTCCCACTGCACGGTATGCAAACAGAGCTCTGAGTTGTGTGCTGTAGGAGCACATGGGATGGGCAACGTTTCGAGTACTTGTCATCTGGTGATCTTCTGCATCACAACGGACGTCCTCTTCAAACTCGGGAGTGGAGCGCGTCAGTGGAGCTCCACAAACAGCCCCCCTAGATTCGAACGGACTCATTTCTCGCAGTCGTCGTTGTTGTCGGACGAAGGTGTTATCTGATATCATAATTACAACAGGGAAAGACGACGACGCCCTCTTCTCAGCTTTTGTGCGTACCGTGAAGTGGAAGATTTGAAAGTGATCCGATTTTCAGACTCATTTTACATGCAAACGGTTCATTTCCGGACACGGGTTCCTTATCAAAACTTCAACTACTAAGTCCCCTCTACAACCTCTATAAGCCTGTACCAGGAATTTTGAATCACCCTATATAGTAGGAAGAATGCTTGAAGAACATGCAGGTGGTTCGGGGGTATACTGTGTACAAAATTTAGTACACTGCAACGATGGTTCTAACTTGGCTGACCATCGGATTGAACTGAGCTTGGATGACAGATGCGGGGATGTCGTTCCAAGCTGCTTCAACCCTATTCCAGAGTTAATCAATTGTAATGGCTGGCGAGTGGTGTGCCAGTCTCCTGGTAACCTACCACCAGGTGTTTTCAGTGGGTGAAAAAAATGGAGAACATGCTGACTAGGGCAACAGCTGAACACTCTCAGTATCTGAGGTAGGTCAGTACAGCACGGACAACACGTGGTCATGCGTTATCTTGTTGGAAAGTAACGTCTCAGTGACCTCGAAAGTGGAAGACAGCCATAACCGCCATAAAGCGCCAGGAATGTAATGGTTCCTGTGCACATTACCGGCTATACCCACCAGAGGTGGCCATGTTGTGTAACCAGTTGCACCATATACAATCACTCCAGTTAGTGGCCCCATACGGCAATGAAGAATGCAATCTGGCAACATTCGTTCTCCTCGGAATCACAACGAACGATAACGCTCATCATGAAGCTGTACGACATGCTGGCCCTCCTGTGTCCGCTGTTGTTAGGAGCACCACTTTTGCGGCGCCTCTGTGCTTCTACGTTAAGGGAAACCGCAACAATGGTCGCCAGGCCCACAATCCGTGGTAATCAGACTGTATCTTACTATACGTGCGAACACTTGTCTTGCGGCAAACAAGCCCATTTTCTGAGCACGGTACGTGATGTAGCTCTTAGATCCTCGACGGCTGAGCGAGCTAAATGTCCGATCCCTTTGTGTGTTAGTTGCGTGGGATCATTTATATTTTGCATTTATATTTTGCACGGTGCTGGGTATGGCTCTCCTGAACCAATCGATTCCTTATTCGAATGACACTTTTGGGATCCCGACCAACTCGAGTAATATCAACCGCAGTCTCATTCAGGTGTCGGATTCTGACACGTGCTGGTAGACGGTTCTCCCATATAAACGAGGCATAACACGATATTCTCACACACAATCACCATTCGGATGCGATAATTGTGTGCTGTTCCGCTGAAATTCAAATAATTTGCGTATCGAAGCCTGTTTGAAGCTTCTTGTGTACCTCCTCCGGGGTGCTGCAATTTTACGAGGGGCGTTCAGAAAGTAAGCTCCGATCGGTCGCGAAATGGAAACGACTATGAAAATCCGATAAAGCTTTGCACAGATGTGTTGGGTAGTGTCTCTAGTATAACCCCAGTTAGCATCACGTCGTTCTTCTCATTTCTGAGCTCGCAGTGAGTGCGTAAAGATGTCTAGAAAATAGTGTCTGCCGCCAAGTACGAGGGCCTGGTGAGAAATTTCGCCTGAAGCTATGCAGCTAACATTACATAACTGTCGTGCTGTTTCTTCTTCAAGACAATTCTCAGCCGCATTCTGCAGGGGCAATGAAGATGCTCCTGCATCGTTTTCAAATGGAAATGTGAGATTACCCACAATACAGTCCGCAATTGTCTCCCCCTGAGTTTCATCTCTGGTCACATGAACCCGCTGTCTTTGAAGACAACATTTTGACACAGACAACGAGGTGTAGGCCAGCGTGGAGATTTGGCGGAAAGCACTGGCGGCTGCCTTCTATGATGAGGCTATTGAAAAGTTGGTACAACGCTATGACAAAAGTCTAAGTCAGAACGGCGACTACGTAGAGAAGTAGCTGAAAGGTGTAGCTAATTGTTACAAGTAAAACATTTCTGATGTTCACTGTGGTTTCAATTTGGCAATCAATCGGAGCTTACTTTCTGAACAGGCCTCGTAATTGCCAGCAGTGTCAGTGTAAATACGGAAAGGACGGACGATGAGGTAATTCCGATACTTCACCTAGTGCGACCCTCAATATTTATTTTAATCATGAAATGTATATTCACGTTATCAGATTTTTTTATAACCATTGCTGTTGTGAAACAAATCGGGACACAAGTAGGGTTAATTTTATGCAAATGTTTGTGTGACTATGTTCTAGTAGTTATGAGTTAGAATGAACTTCGCCACAACCCTATGTACCGAAGGAGCTAACAGTACCTAGTAGCGTGATGGGTGAGCAGCGAAGGCAGACTAAAATCCTGACTCTCAAAGAGCCATTCCTGAATAATGAAAAAAAGATAAAATTAATGTTAATAGTCGAGTTAACCATTGCATTGTATTCTTGAATGACTTAAGCGCCAGATCAAGGGTACCCCGATGACTATTTGCCTCGTTATTGAAATTGATTGAAGTTAGTGAATAGTACGGCGCGTTATGTGTTAGTAATACTTTCAGAAGATTTCGTGACTGTGTTTGTGTTGTTCTGACTTGTAGTTTGGTGTGTAACGAGTGATCCTCTTTTGCACTGATTATTTAATGAAGTGTGACATTCAACAGTTTTACTTAAATGTTGGTAAAGGATTACAGAAAGTTTCAAATATTTACATTATGAAAACGCTATAATCTCCGCGAGTGTTGAAAAGCAGTCACGTTTTTTAGCTTGAAACCCCAAGCAGTTAGATGAGAACTGTTAGTCGTTGTCCACTGCCAGAGGGCGTATTGAAAGGAGTATGCTGGAGCACATTTGTATGTGGCACCCGAATATGATTTTATAGACGATGACTGTTTTTGATAGGCTTTATATCGCAGACCCTGAGATTATTATAGTGTTGGAGTAAGAAAGCGCTTGGCGCACAGTTATAGATAGCTGTCTGTGAGGGAAAGACGATGGAGTAGGCAGTTTTTGTGGTGGGAAGTGTGAAGCCACCAAGAGTTAAATTAATGTAGGTATGTTGAACATGGAAACAGAAGTTTTCATACAATAAAGGCAAAGATCTTTTATAATTATGATTTTTGTTTTTGCCAGCGCGTTAGTATAGATGAGTTGGCTGATAATTTGTAATTTTTGAACTACCCCAGAATGTACGTAAACTGATCTGATGAAAAGGCTAGTTAGATATTTCACTTTTGGAATACTTCTAAGATTTGTTAACAGAGCTATATGTAATTTGATAATTTGCATTTATAGTGATTCAATTAGGTTAGATAATGCTTGCTGTTTAAATCTCACTGTTTGTGAATCAATTGTGAGGAATGTAACTTCAATTGTCAGATGTTTTTAAAAAGACAAAGCTAACTTGCAACATAGTTTTGCTAAAAAAAACTCAGTGTTAGGAATTCACCATATTCAGTACCGACTGCCTGTCCAGGTCTTATACTTATTAAAGAAGTTAGATTTTCTTAAATGTTCTCGTTTATCGGCCAAAAGAATTTCATGTGCATTTCAAAGTATTGCGGTCAGCATTGCACACTGCTGAGCCTGTATCTAGCATATTTATGTTTTTGTGAGGGACCAGAATACGTATACCGCGTTCCACTGTTGCTGCTGTAGACGTAAGACAATTTAATTTATTTGTTGTGTGCACAGGGACCAAAGTTATCAGTTTTGAACATAGCCAGATGATTCAGTGCCTCAGGGGCTGAATGTATTTTGCAGTGACTGTATTTCTTTATTGATACTGGGAGTTGCATTGTCCAATCGATTTGTGTAAAGTTTTGCTAACAATAACAGAGTAAGCACACCACTTGCACTTTCAACACGCCACACGACAATTAGAGTTCTGTGCCCATTCCACAGTTCAGACATTCATTCAACGTAATCGTGAAGTTTATTATTTCATTTTTTTAAAGAACGCTACAGTATTTTAGGCCTCTTCACCGGGTACTTGCACATGGATTGGGTTTTAGAATTTTTGCGTGCCCATATTCGGGAAGGTGGAAAACTGAATTGACTTACTGACACCGGTAATAATATTCTCCTCCCGATAGGCAGGCCGCCACAGTATTACAGACAGAACACAAGCCCAGTTTGAAGAAGGTATAAAGCCATATCCTTTTCAAAACAAGCATATTAAATAAAAAGAAACACACACTCTCAAATTGCACCTGAGTGTGGTTTTTGCATACGATATGAAAGGATTAGGAGTGTCAGTCACAAGAATGTTGAAGAGTTAGTCACAGCTATTTTTCATAAACAAAGTTGTTCTTCTACCATGATTTTCCAAATACAATTTAGAAGTAACGAAATTTCGGGAATACATTTGTCTAGGTAACATATTTAAGTAATTAATATTGCAAGATAACAGGTTAATGTAAGTACGAGATAACCCGTTGCAAAGGTGAAATGCTGGTACAATAATAACTGATGTAACTGCCAGAATGTTGAATCCAAGCATGCAAGTGTGCATGCTTTGTTGTACAGGTGCCAGATGTCAGTTTCTAGGATGGAGCTCCACGCCTGTTGCACTCGGTCAGACAATACAGTTGTTAGTGGATAACGCTGCAGTTGTCGTCCAGTGATGTCCCGTATGTGCTCTATTGGAGACAGACCTGGTATCCAGCAGGCCAAGGCAACATGCCGACACTCTGTAGAGCATTTTAGGTTACAACAGTAGTATGTGGGCGTGCGTTATCCTGTTGGGAAACACCCCCTGGAGTGCTGATATGGTTCAAATGGCTTTGAGCATTATGGGACTTAACATCTGAGGTCATCAGTCCCCTAGAACTTAGAACTACTTAAACCTAACTAACCTAAGGACATCACACACATCCATGCCCGAGGCAGGATTCGAACCTGCGACCGTAGCGGTCGCGCGGTTCCAGACTGCAGCGCCTAGAACCGCTCGGCCACTCCGGACGGCGGAGTGCTGATCATGAATGGCACCACAACAGGTCGAAGTACAAGACTAACGTACAAATTTGCTGTCAGGGTGAGTGGGATAACCACGAGAGTGCTCCTGTTGTCTTACGAAATCACACCCCAGACCATAGCTCCACGTGTACGTCCAGCATGTCTAGCACACAGACAGGTTTGCTGCTGGATGCCCTCAACTGGCCTCCTTCTAACCAACACACGGCCATCACTGGCACCGAGGCAGAACTGGCTTTCATCAGAAAACACAACAGACCTCCACCCTGCCCTCCAGTGAGCTCTCGCTTGACACCACTGCATTCGCAAATAGCTGTGGTTTGGGGTCAGTGGAATATAGACTACAGGGCGTCTGGCTCGGAGCTATCCTTGAAGTAGCCGATGTGTAACAGTGTTTTGTGTTACTCTGGTGCCAACTACTGCTCACATTGCTGGTGCAGATTCTGTGCGATGCGCCAGAGCCGTACACCGAACACAGTGGTCTTCCGTCTTGGTAGTACCATGTGTCCGTCCAGAACCCGTCCTGTTTGCGACCGTAGATTCTCGTGACCATCGTTGCCAGAATGAAGTACAGTGGCTACATTCCGCCAAGTTTTCTGCAGTATCGCAGAAGGAACTTCTCCAAGTTCTATTAAACGACTTCGTTCGAACTCATTGAGGTGTTAACAATGGCAGCTTTCTGTTGTGTCGATTCCCTAAGGTCTCGACACAATGAGTGGCTAGGTGCACGCGAAACTAACGCAGACGGGCGTAAATTCTGAAACAGGAGACTGGATGAAAACTATAAAGAAAAGAAGAGAGATTTTAATATACTTAACTTTAATGTAGTCTTGTTCTTGTTGAAATACATCTCTTGCATAGTAGTAAGCAATTAGCAATGATACACATGGCGCCTTGCTAGGTAGTAGCGATGGACTAGCTGAAGGCTATTTAATCTGTCTCTCGGCAAATGAGAGGAAGACGTGATACGTCTTGTCGCAAGCTATGTCGTCCGTACAACTGGGGCGAGGTCATGTCCGTGTCTTGTGACCTGCCATGTGGTGGCGCTAGGATTGCGAGTACACAGTGGCGACACGCGGGTCCGACATGTACTACAGGACCGCGGCCGATTTAAGTTACCACCTAGCAAGTGTGGTGTCTAGCGGTGACACCACACTTTCTAACCTTAAAGGCATTCTTGACTAACATCAACTCACCTTGCGTTATCTAGGCACGGACTCGTGTTTCAGTAACTGTTGTTCAACATCGATTAGAATGGACAGGGACTGTTATTGCTGTGTTCGGATGAGGGCTGAGCTGGCATCCCTTCGCTCACAGCTGCAAGCGGCGCTGACTTCGGTCGCGCAGCTTGAGGCTGTTGCCAATGGGCACCACTGTGGGGAGCCGGACTTGGGTATCACGGGGATGTCAACCTCGTCCCGTCTGTCCCCAGATCGGTCTGCCGCTGTGGTTGCCCCGGTTGCTGCCCGCAGTGGGGCTGAGCCCTCGCCTGTGGTTGATTGGGAGATCGTTCCAAGGCGTGGCAGGCAGCGAAAGACGTCCCCGGAGGCTGATCAGAAAGCCTCCCCGGTGCGTCTGACAAATAGATTTCGGGCACTGTCTCTGGCTGAGCCAGATGCAGCTGCCTGCCCTGTTTCAGAGGATGATTCTCAGCCTTCAAGGTCCGGGCAATCGCAGAGTGTGGGCTTATTGGTAGTTGGGAGCTCCAATGTTAGGCGCGTAATGGGGCCCCTTAGGGATATGGCGGCTAAGGAGGGTAAGAAATCCAGTGTGCACTCCGTGTGCATTCCGGGTGCAGTCATTCCTGATGTGGAAAGGGTCCTTCCGGATACCATGAAGAGCACAGGGTGCAGCCAGCTGCAGGTGGTGGCACATGTCGGCACTAATGACGTGTGTCGCTTTGGATCTGAGGAAATTCTCTCTGGTTTCCAGCGGCTATCTGATTTGGCGAAGACTGCCGGTCTTGCTTACGAGATGAAGGCAGAGCTCACCATCTGCAGCATCGTTGACAGAACCGACTGCGGACCTTTGGTGCAGAGCCGGGTGGAGGGTCTGAATCAGGGGCTCAGACGGTTTTGCGACCGTGTTGGCTGCAGATTCCTTGACTTGCGCCATAGGGTGGTGGGGTTTCCGGTTCTGCTGAATAGGTCAGGAGTTCACTACACTCAGCTGGCGGCTACACGGGTAGCGGAGGCTGTGTGGCGTGGACTGGGCGGTTTTTTAGGTTAGAAGGCCTCGGGAAAGTACGGGGTAGGCTGCAATCTCAAAGGGTGCATGACAAATACAGAACGTGCTTGGATCAAGGAACAGTCGGAATTGTAGTTGTAAATTGTTGTAGTTATGCTGGAAAGTCCCTGAGCTTCAAGCGCTAATAGAAAGCACAGAAGCTGAAATAGTTATAGGTACAGAAAGCTGGCTAAAGCCTGAAATAAGTTCTGCAGAAATTTTTACGAAGTCTCAGACGGTGTTCAGGAAAGGTAGATTAGGCAGAATTGGTGTTGGAGTGTTTGTGTCTGTCAGTAGTGGTTTATCTTGTAGTGAAGTCGAAGTAGATACTCCTTGCGAATTGGTATGGGTGGAGGTTATACTTAACAGCAGAACTAAGTTAATAATTGGCTCCTTCTACCGACCCACAGACTCCGTTGATATAGTTGCTGAACAGTTCAGAGAAAATTTGAGTCTCGTAACAAATAAATACCCCACTCATACGGTTATAGTTGGTGGGGACTTCAACCTTCCCTCGATATGTTGGCAAAAATACTTGTTCAAAACCGGTGGTAGGCAGAAAACATCTTCCGAGATTGTCCTAAATGCTTTCTCCGAAAATTATTTCGAGCCGTTCGTCCACGAACCCATGCGAATTGTAAATGGTTGCGAAAACACACTTGACATGTTAGCCACAAACAATCCAGAGCTAATAGAGAGCATCATGACTGATACAGGGATTAGTGATCACAAGGTCGTTGTAGCTAGGCTCAATACCGTTTCTTCCAAATCCACCAGAAACAAACGCAAAATAATTTTATTTAAAAAAGCGGATAAAGTGTCACTAGAAGCCTTCCTAAGATACAATCTCCATTCCTTCCGAACTGACTATGCAAATGTAGACGAGATGTGGCTCAAATTCAAAGATATAGTAGCAACAGCAATTGAGAGATTCATACCTCATAAATTGGTAATACATGGAACTGATCCCCCATGGTACACAAAATAGGTCCGAACGCTGTTGCAGAGGCAACGGAAAAAGCATGCGAAGTTCAGAAGAACGCGAAATCCCGAAGATTGGCTAAAATTTATAGACGCGCGAAATTGGGCACGTACTTCAATGCGAGATGCCTTTAATAGGTTCCACAACGAAACACTGTCTCGAAATTTGGTAGAAAATCCGAAGAAATTCTGGTTGTATGTAAAGCACACAAGCGGTAAGACGCAGTCAATACCTTCGCTGCGCAGTGCCGATGGTACTGTTACCGACGACTGTGCCGCTAAAGCGGAGTTATTGAACGCAGTTTTCCGAAATTCCTTCACCAGGGAAGACGAATGGAATATTCCAGAATTTGAAACACGAACAGCTGATAGCATGAGTTTCTTAGAAGTAGATACCTTAGGGGTTGCGAAGCAACTCAAATCGCTTGATACGGGCAAGTCTTCAGGTCCAGATTATATGCCGGCCGCGGTGGTCTAGCGGTTCTGGCGCTGCAGTCCGGAACCGCGGGACTGCTACGGTCGCAGGTTCGAATCCTGCCTCGGGCATGGATGTGTGTGATGTCCTTAGGTTAGTTAGGTTTAAGTAGTTCTAAGTTCTAGGGGACTTATGACCTCAGCAGTTGAGTCCCATAGTGCTCAGAGCCATTTGAACCATTTGAACCAGATTGTATACCGATTAGGTTCCTTTCAGATTACGCTGATACAACAGCTCCCTACTTAGCAATCATATGCAACCGCTCGATCTCCGATAGATCTGTACCTACAGATTGGAAAATTGCGCAGGTCGCACCAGTGTTTAAGAAGGGTAGAACTACAGACCTATATCATTGACGTCGGTTTGCAGTAGGGTTTTGGAGCATATACTGTATTCAAACATTATGAATCACCTCGAAGGGAACGATCTATTGATACGTAATCAGCATGGTTTCAGAAAACATCGTTCTTGTGCAACGCAGCTAGCTCCTTATTCGCACGAAGTAATGGCCGCTATCGACAGGGGATCTCAAGTTGATTCCGTATTTCTAGATTTCCGGAAAGCTTTTGACACCGTTCCTCACAAGCGACTTCTAATCAAGCTGCGGGCGTATGGGGTATCGTCTCAGTTGTGCGACTGGATTCGTGATTTCCTGTCAGGAAGGTCGCAGTTCGTAGTAATAGACGGCAAATCATCGAGTAAAACTGAAGTGATATCAGGTGTTTCCCAGGGAAACGTCCTGGGACCTCTGCTGTTCCTGATCTATATAAATGACCTGGGTGACAATCTGAGCAATTCTCTTAGGTTGTTCGCAGATGATGCTGTAATTTACCGTCTAGTAAGGTCATCCGAAGACCAGTATCAGTTGCAAAGCGATTTAGAAAGGATTGCTGTATGGTGTGGCAGGTGGCAGTTGACGCAAAATAACGAAAAGTGTGAGGTGATCCACATGAGTTCCAAAAGAAATCCGTTGGAATTCGATTACTCGATAAATAGTACAATTCTCAAGGCTGTCAATTCAACTAAGTACCTGGGTGCTAAAATTACGAACAACTTCAGTTGGAAAGACCACATAGATAATATTGTGGGAAAGGCGAGGCAAAGGTTGCGTTTCATTGGCAGGACACCTAGAAGATGCAACAAGTCGACTAAAGAGACAGCTTACACTACACTCGTTCTTCCTCTGTTAGAATATTGCTGCGCGGTGTGGGATCCTTACCAGGTGGTATTGACGGAGGACATCGAAAGGGTGCAAAAAAGGGCAGCTCGTTTTGTATTATCACGTAATAGGGGAGAGAGTGTGGCAGATATGATACGCGAATTGGGATGGAAGTCATTAAAGCAAAGACTTTTTCGTCGCGGCGAGATCTATTTACGAAATTTCAGTCACCAACTTTCTCAAATGGTTCAAATGGCTCTGAGCACTATGGGACTCAACTGCTGAGGTCATTAGTCCCCTAGAACTTAGAACTAGTTAAACCTAACTAACCTAAATACATCACAAACATCCATGCCCGAGGCAGGATTCGAACCTGCGACCGTAGCGGTCTCGCGGTTCCAGACTGCAGCGCCTTTAACCGCACGGCCACTTCGGCCGGCCAACTTTCTCTTCCGAATGCGAAAACATTTTGTTGAGCCCAACCTACATAGGTAGGAATGATCATCAAAATAAAATAAGAGAAATCAGAGCTCGGCCAAGCACTTAAATGTGAATTTCAGAGTAGTCATGTAGATGTAGACTACGTCCACTCTCAAAGGTAACTAATGCCGACGACCGTAACAGCGTGCATTTAAAGCAAAGCTGATTTGAATCCTCATAGTGGCGCTACAGTGGCGTTACTAGCGCCACTCTAATGCGACTGGCGCGAAAACTTAATAGATACCATCTTTCAGATGTAAAACACGCCTACCGACTTTCGTGTATGTCGCACAACTTCTTCTTGGTGTTGCGATTATTTTTCCCGTGGTTTACTGTTATTCGTGAAATGAAGGTAACAATTTACTTATTATCAACAGCAAGATTCTTAGGGTCGTTACCAGGGTTTTAAATCGTGATTGCTACTTGGAAAAAGGGTCAGGCTGCTGGCGGCGGAAATGAAGGCGCGCTGGTCCTGGCTAGCGACGTCTCGTGGGAGCTGGCAGGCGCGCTGGGGTCAAGGACAACGTTAAGCAAGGTGGTCGAGAGGGGGGAGGGGGGGGGCAAGCGGGGAAATAGTGTACCTCGGGGCCGGGATCCTGAAGGGAGCCCGCCGGTCCGAGTGTCTTAAGTAAATAGACCTCAAAGGCAAGTTTTAAAATCTGCATCTGCAAAATTGTTTAAAAAATATTCATGTATAACTAGTGGTTATATTAATATAGATTACTACGGTTTTCTAAGGCACGATCAAGACATCAGACGATGTACAGAAAAAATATTATTAGTACATAAATACACGTGTTGTGGTATTTATGAACATATTTTAATTTCCATGAATTGATACCAGATTTTAATGGAATTATAAGAAGTTTTTTAAATCTAAGTAAGGACATTGTTTTAATTATCAAATAAGTTCATTTCTGAACACATCGAACATGTATATTACGTCATATGTATGCACGTTGGAATTTTAAACTTCATACCCCTCGTCAAATTCTGGTTTCGCATCGACTGAGCTGCGGCGCTAGTTTTCACTTTTTGACAAGTTTCACATGATAATAGAATTAGTATTTAAAGGCTATCACATAGTACAGTAATTGTCTTAAAACAAATACTGTGTTGGGTAGCTTTTAATTTACCATCCAATTTTTATATATGATACTTTCTTCTTTCCGTTATTTAAAAACTATTTTCGCGTTTTAGAGCATCAAGTTGATATTACAGACAAAAATGTCAGCATTGAAGAGGTTTACGCTATCACTTTTGTATACTATAGTAAGCCGACGGCTGGCTGATCTCCTGTTAGTCTCTACTATGAGCTGCTGTAGAGACCCAGCTAGCGAAAGGAAGTTTTGACAAGCCGAGATTACAGCACCAAATTCGTCGAATTCGTGAGAATGTGGAGATGCAATATTTTGTTTTGTTGTATTTTGTTTTGTATTGTGGCATATCATTACTCATAAGTAGCGCTCAGTACACAGTCGAGTTGAGTAGCCTGGTGCACGCTCTAGGTTATTTTGGGGTTGTGTATGAATTTACGTTTTCTGTCGTTGCATCAGACAGTTTTAAGAGTTTTTTTATAATGGAAACCAATAACCTGAGTGGGAAAAAATGGTTCAGTGGTTCATCAGGTTATCATAAACGAAAGCGTAACGATGAAAAAGACAATTCTGCGAAAAAGGGACGGACATTGTAACCTTTTTGTGCCACTCGCTAGACCAGTAGTGTCGGAGGAGTCAGTAGCACGTGGAAATAACGTAGACGCTACCTTAAATGATAGTAAGCAGGATAAGGAGTCTCAGAGACAAAGTACGTCGTTATTTAGACACTTCCATTTATAACTCATTAAGCTTTTTGTAGTATACGTACTTAAGAATGAACCTCTAGTGTAAATATTGGAGCCATTTTTCAAAATTTTTCACATGTTGATATGTTAGAAATATGTTGTTTAAAAGCATCTGTAGCATCGGCGATGGAGGAATGGGACCACGTCGATCAAGGGGGAAACAACGTTAAGGGTGGCATTTTGGTTGTGGAAGAGTGCACACAAGAAAGTGAAAGTGATAATATTAGACAACTGACAATGATACGAAATCATACCAGAAACTGAACATGACTTAACGGCTACATAGAAACGAATCAGAAGCTTTTAGGTTTCGATATCGGTCTGTGGAGAGATAAAAGCGCTTATCTTTCAGGCGAGGACCTGAGCGATCACTAGAAAGACTGTCGCAGGGCTGAAAAAGTAACCAACCTTCGCATTAAAATCTGTTTGAGAACAGCTTAAAAACTGGGAAATTTCAAAAAGTGAGAGGCTTGTTTGGAGGAAAGGAAAGCAAGCACTTAACTGCTTTGCCTGCTGACTGTTTTTGCGATGCACAGATGTCGCTAATTCTGATTTGGCTGTAAGCTACGGTTAGGGATAACCAAGAGGCTGGACAAAGCTAAAAAAAAAGTGAGTGAACGTGAAAACAGTCCTTTTAACCATTTGCCGTACTTGGAATCGCGCGAAATTAGCTAAATAGTAGTTCAGTCACAGAAAATATCTTAGACCGAAACATTGTAAGAGAAGAGCAGTATTGGACTGAAGCACAGCATCACGCAATCGGAGTGATTCTTTTTCACGGGGAAAGAGGTTTAGTTTTCATAGATGGTAGTAACTTGGTCACGGATCACCTAAATGGCAATTTATGGGCGTCTTAGAGTTTTTGGCGAAGTCTGATCCAATATGAAATAGCATTTTTAAAATGTTGAAGCGTCGCAGCAAGAATGAAAATGAGTGGTTCATATCTGTCACACGAAGTTCAGCATGAATTAATTGAAGTACACTGGTGTCCAAAATTAAAGCAACAAACGGAAATTATTCAAGGTTGCTTTTATTTTACCACAAAACAATATAAACGGAATTGCACATACATTCAGAATGCTGGTTAATGTGCTCAGTATGGACTGCGACGCCCTCTGGCAACATCACAGGCCTCATAACAATCGGGCATGCTGTGAATGATGTTATCAGTCTCATGTTGAGGCAATAACGCCCATTCTCCCTGCAGAGATTCTTGCAGTCTTGGAGAGTGGTTGGTGGATACTGACGTGATGCAAACCATCACCCTCGTGCATCCCAGACATGCTCTATGGCATTCAAATCGTGAGAGCGAGCAGGCTGCGCCACCGTGCAATATCTTCCGTTTCCAAGAAAACATCAACCACCCGTGCTCTATGAGGTCGAGCATTATCGTTCATCAATACGAAGTCTTGGCCCACAACACCTCACAACAACCGCAAATGAGGCCGCTCAGAGTGGCCGCGCGGTTAGAGGCGTCATGCACGGATTGCACGTCCCCTCCCACCGGAGGTTCGAGTCCTTCCTTGGGCATGGGTGTGTGTGCTGTTCTTAGCATAGGTTAATTTAAGTTAGTTTAAGTAGTGTGCATGTCTAGGGACCGATGACCTCAGCAGTTTGGTCCCGTAGGGATCCACACACATTTTTCTTCGCAAATGAGGTTCCAAAATCTCTTCACGATACCTGACGGCAGTTAAATCTTGCCGATTCACCCATACAGTTTTATGAATAGGGGTATGAGTGGTGAACATAATCTCTGTTCATACCATTAGCGATCCTCCTCGGTCTCGGTCTCTTTCCACAATATTTGGATCCCTCCAGATGCGAATCCATCGAGAATCACTCTCCATACTAAATGAAGACTCATCTTTGAAAACTCATTGGCCCACTGTTCGACTTCCCAGATGGCATGTTGATGACTCCACTCTATACTTCCCTTCTGTGAAGACTCGTCAGAGGTAGACATACAGCAGGTCGCCGACAATAAAGGCCACTCTGCCGAAGCCTGCTGCACACCATTTACCTCGATACAGCACGGCCAGTGGATGCTGGGAGCTCAGATGCCAGTTGTAGAGCGGTGCTAAGGCGGATCTGTCGTGCCCTTACAACCAAATGACGGCCCTCTCTTCTGAAGTCCCGTGTGGTCGGCCCTGCCTTGACCTTCGGGATACAGTTTCGGTCTCTATAAACTCGCCACATCCGAGAAAAAACAGAACGATTCACTTTATTTCATCGGGCCACATCAGTTTGCGACTGTCCTGCTTTCGTTATTTCTGTTGCACTCCACCGCAGAGAGTCTGGTAAGCATCTTATCTGTGCCATGCTGCACCGTTTGTGACTGTGTACAAAGCAATTGTGGGACTACCTGCAAAATACTACCTCGTTTGATAAGTGCTTTGACATAATCGTTGTCATGGTTGTCCGTTGACTGGAATGCCTCCTTCCATGCAGAACAAGATCGTATGGACATCTGGTTGACACCTTATATGATTATATCGTGCATTAGACATAAGACGAGGAAATAACGGTTCGTTGCTTTAATTGTGGACACCAGTGCAGCTGGAGACGCTTTTGGCCTAAACATTTTAACAGAGGTAAAACGTCGTAAATACTTTTCTGTTATGATAGATGCGACTCCTGACGAAGCCCAAAGAGAGCACAATGTGTTTATACTGCGATACATGGTCCTTGATGAAGATAATCAGTAAAGAATTAGAGAGAACTATCTCGACTTCGTTGAATATGACCAGAAGACTGGTTAGTAAATTGCTAAAATGATTTATGGTTGGCTGGAACGCTATGATTGATAGTTTTCAGACCGTCATGGGTGGGTATTGGCAATGGAAGCTATATGAGTGGCATCTGTCAATCATATATACACTACTGGCCATTAAAATTGCTACACCACGAAGATGACGTGCTACAGACGCGAAATTTAACCGACAGGAAGAAGATGCTGTGATATGCAAATTATTAGCTTTTCAGAGCATTCACACAAGGTTGGCGACGGTGGCGACACCTACAACGTGCTGACATGAGAAAAGTTTCCAATCGATTTCTCATTCACAAACAGCAGTTGACCGGCGTTGCCTGGTGAAACATTGTTGTGATGCCTCGTGTAAGGAGGAGAAATGCGTACCATCACGCTTCCACCTTTGATAAAGGTCGGATTGTAGCCTATCGCGATTGTGGTTTATCGTATCACGACATTGCTGCTCGCGTTGGTCGAGATCCAATGACTGTTAGCAGAATATGGAATCGGTGGGTTCAGGAGGGTAATACGAAACGCCGTGCTGGATCCCAACCTCCTCGTATCACTAGCAGTCGAGATGAGAGGCATCTTATCCGCATGGCTGTAACAGATCCTGCAGCCACGTCCCGATCCCTGAGCCAACAGATGGGGACTTTTGCCAGACAACAATCATCTGCACGAACAGTTCGACGACGTTTGCAGAAGCATGGACTATCAGCTCGGAGACCATGCTGCGGTTACCCTTGACGTTGCATCACAGATAGGAGTTTCATGGTAGCAGAAAATGCTTGAATATCATCTATGTTGAATGTAAAGATTCGTAGCACAGAGAAATGGAAAGGCAAAAGAATGCGCTTTGTAGAAAAAAGATACTACAAACAGATTTAAAACCGACCCAAAAAGACAGTTTTGAACTACATGTTTTAGTGTTATTCTAGATACAGTTGAGAGAAACTTAACTATAAGGTATGCTGCCATAAATAACGTCATTGACACATTTGCTTTCTTATGGAACTACATCAGCCTAGACCATTCTACACTACCAGTGTGCTTAGAAAACATGGCATCTTCGTGCAGCGTAGTATTAAAAATGAGGATTTGAAAGAAGAAATTTTCCAGTTAAAATGATTCATACAGCTAATTTTGACTCTTAGTCACTTCCCCTTCTCAATGCTCTTCACAAGCGAAGTTTTAATAACTTATTTCCAAATATAAAGATAATCTCACGGATTTTCTGCACTTTGCCTGTTACTGTTGCCCTAGCATGGGGGCCATTCAGCGTTCCTACAGTACAGGAGAACAGTTAGCCGTTCAGTAGAATATCCCGGGTTATAAAAGAGTTCGCATCTAAAAAGCTAGTAAGATAGTATAATTTTGTTAAGTATCGAGTTTATATAAACTGTGATCATTAAAAGAGTTTCTTAAAGAAGGCGTTGTTTGACTTTTTTGCATTAAAATTTCCTTACTTCATTAAAAAAAAGTTTAAAAAAATTGGAGAACGGGCTTAACAACGCTCATCTGTGGCCGGAGAACCTTAGCGACGCCCCTGGCTCAGGTCGGCTGGCCGCATATCCCCTGGTGGCGACGCAGAAGCAGCTGAACTCCGACGGCAACCAGTAAGTGTCCTCTTTGCCGTCCCAACCATCTGTGTGTCTACAAGGCGATCTCTTTGCGTTTTCCAGAACAATCACCCTGGGCTGACCATACACGTTACAGGCTAGCTTATATTCCCCTTCTGACCAATCGAATTGCTGTTCACCATACTTGTGAAATATTTCGTACCGCCCACAGTTCTCATCCAGGGAAAGAAGACCACATGCAGACTTTATTGTAGCTGGAATTCCTTCACTGTGCACGCAGTATGTTGTCAGTTTTGAATGGATGTCCTGTCAACTGATCTGTCACTTCCCCCTGCACCTGCTAACGTCTGATTTCACTCTATCTCAGCAGTAGTTTAGGTCCGCTGTTGTCCCACATTTCTGTCAGCCACACATAGTAGTTAAAAGGCATTTGTAGCAAGTCTTCTTTCTCCAGGCAAAATGCATATTGTCCATTTCGTGTTGGAGTCCCAGGTCCCGTGGAAACATCCAGCTGCCCCCTCCACCAGTTCATCCGATAACGCTTCCTTGTGAATCGGCTCCCCCTCTACACTTCTCACAGCAGAGACCGCTCACTATGCATGAAGAATTTTTATTCCACTGATGGACAACAACGGCTGCGTGGATGCCGCGGGAGGTCCCTCGTCTGTGGCCGTGAAGATGTGGTGCAGCCGGGCGAGTGTCTTGCACAGTGGGCGCGGCAGAGGCTTTTCCTCAGAGTAACACCGGTCGCTAGTATTACACCGAGGGTGGGGGGACGTGGAGAGGAGAGGGACCTTGGCCCTTCCATTGTACACTGCTCTGCAAAATTTAAGGACGAGATAGAAAAAGTAACGTAAAATATTAACAGCTCGGTGAAATGAATGAAAGTGCGGGAGCATGTTGCCAGTGGTCTTCCAGTATACACAGAAAGCTGGAAGTCTCATGGTGTGAGATAAGGGTGACTATAGCGCGCAACAAGGCTGGCCACGCAACACGAGGCAGTTGAGGGAACAGGCAAAGACAACGTGCGTCAGTCACGAACCGTTACGGTGCAGTGTGGCGGTGTTCTCCATTACGACATTGTCCGGAAACATTTGGATGACTTCACAAGGGAAAAAATCATCACAAAACTGGAAGAAGGACGAAGTGTGACGAGCTTAGCCCAGGAATTTGGAATTACTCACAGCATTGTTTCACAAGCATGGGGTGTGTTCCCAACCACAGGCTCTGCTGTTCGAAGAACAGGAGGTGGTCCACCATGATCAACTACAGCAGCAGATGACTGTTACACTACTGGCCATTAAAATTGCTACACCAAGAAGAAATGCAGATGATAAACGGGTATTCATTGGTCAAATATATTATATTAGAACTCACATGTGATAACATTTTAGTCAGCAGCTCGTGGTCGTGCGGTAGCGTTCTCGCTTCCCATGCCCGGGTTCCCGGGTTCGATTCCCGGCGTGGTCAGGGATTTTCTCTGCCACGTGATGACTGGGTGTTGTGTGGTGTCCTTAGGTTGGTTAGGTTTAAGTAGTTCTAAGTTCTAGGGGACTGATGACCATGGATGTTAAGTCCCATAGTGCTCAGAGCCATTTGAACCATTTTGATAACATTTTCACACAAGTTGGGTGCATAGATACTGAGAAATCAGTACCCAGAACAACAACCTCTGGCCGTAATAACGTCCTTGATACGCCTGGGCATTGAGCCAAACAGAGCTTGGATGGAGTGTACAGGTACAGCTGCCCATGCAGCTTCAACAACGATACCCAAGTTCATTAAGAGTAGTGACTGGCGTATTGTGACGATCCAGTTGCTCGGCCACCATTGAGCAGACGTTTTCAATTGGTGAGAGATCTGGAGAATGTGCCGACCAGGGCAGCAGTCGAACATTTTCTGTATCCAGAAAGCCCCGTACAGGATCTGCAACATGCGGTCCTGCATTATACTGCTGAAGTGTAGGGTTTCGCAGGGATCGAATGGAGGGTAGACCCACGTGTCGTAACACATCTGAAATGTAACGTCCACTGTTCAAACTGCCGTCAATGCGAACAAGAGGTGGCCGAGACGTGTAATCAATGGCACCCCATACCATCAAAATGGCTCTGAGCACTATGGGACTCAACTGCTGAGGTCATTAGTCCCCTAGAACTTAGAACTAGTTAAACCTAACTAACCTAAGGACATCACACACATCCATGCCCGAGGCAGGATTCGAACCCGCGACCGTAGCGGTCTCGCGGTTCCAGACTGCAGCGCCAGAACCGCGCGGCCACTTCGGCCGGCATACCATCACGCCGGGTGATACGCCAGTATGGCGATGACGAATGCACGCTTCCAATGTGCGTTCACCGCGATATCGCCGAAAACGGATGCGACCATCATGATGCTGTAAACAGAACCTGGACTCATCCGAAAAAAATGACGTTTTGCCATTCGTGCACCCAGGTTCGTCGTTGAGTACACCATCACAGGCGCTCCTGTCTGTGATGCAGCGTCAAGGGTAACCGCAGTCATGGTCTCCGAGCCGATAGTCCATGCTGCTGCAAACATCGTCGAACTGTTCGTGCAGATGGTTGTTGTCTTGCAAACGTCTCCATCTGTTGACTCAGGGATCGAGACGTGGCTGCACGATCCGTTACAGCCATGCGGATAAGATGCCTGTCATCTCGACTGTTAGTGATACGAGGCCGTTGGGATCCAGTAAGGCGTTCCGTATTACCCTCCTGAACCCACCGATTCCATATTCTGCTAACAGTCATTGGATCTCGACCAACGCTAGCAGCAATGTCGCGATACGATAAACCGCAATCGCGATAGGCTACAATCCGACCTTTATCAAAGTAGGAAACGTGATGGTACGCATTTCTCCTCCTTACACGAGGCATCACAACAACGTTTCACCAGGCAACGCCGGTCAACTGGTGTTTGTGTATGAGAAATCGGTTGGAACCTTTCCTCATGTCAACACGTTGTAGGAGTCGCCACCGGCACCATCCTTGTGTGAATGTTCTGAAAAACTAATCATTTGCATATCACAGCATCTTCTTCCTGTCGGTTAAATTTCGCGTCTGTAGCACGTCATCTTCGTGGTGTAGCAATTTTAATGGCCAGTAGTGTATATTGTGCAACAGGCAATAAGGAAACAACGTCAAATTGGGGGTACAGTAGCAACCACATGTAACAGGACTGCAAGGCACGCAATATTACGCTCCACAGTGGCAGGGCAACTGCATGGGGTTTGTTTCTTTGCGCGACGACTAGAGACCTGTAGTCGTGGTATGCGAGCGAGAGCGCTAATATGCTTCGCGAACGTTGGCGGAAGTTGCCGAAGATTACCGATAGTAAAGACAGCCACGTGAGCACGTGTACTCGGGGATGGCACTGTCGTGTGAACCACGCTGATACCACTCTCCTGCACTCATTAGCATGCAAACTGCGAATTTGCAGTGAACACATGTGCGATGCCCTTCGCTTAGCACCAGACGTAGGCGAAATTTATGCGAATGACGAATAATGAATACAGCTATAAATTAGTATTCGCTATGCGTGGATAGCAAATAATATTCGAAACATTATTCACTCACTCGCATAAAAAACACGTATTCATCATCTGCGAATAAAAAGTGTTAAGAATAATAGATAAATCTGAACTCCAACTGCTTTTATAGCTCTAATTCTTTGTCATTTATTAAACGAATGTACTTTTAGTTTTTTTAAATTAGTTTTCAGAACAACTCTTTTTTTGAAATGTCCTATCAGCAACTTTATTTGATTTACGGAGATTTACCGTTGTGACACTAAAGAAAATATGTTCTACACATGCAATGCACCTCTGAACTTGTCTTTAATCATGACTTCGATGTAGGCTATGACTTTCAGCTCATAATCTTCTTCAGTAAAAATGGAGAAAACATCAATTCCGCTGTAGTTTTTGACAAATAATTCGCGGTGATTCCACTTTAACTTCACTTCTCAAATCACATTCCAAATAAAATCTTATTTTCCGTCATAATGTCATTCGAAACCCATGACCCGATTTCTTTGACATTTATTTATTTATTGTATGTCTGAAGTGTATGCTTCCCTTGGTCATGGACAGCAATAGAGGTGAACTACTTGTTTTTAAATCGAGGGTAAGACTTTGCTGCAACAATTTGAGTTAGTATAGAAAGGCGAAAAACGTCTTCCAATTGTCTCTTTATACTTTCAGGATACCCAAGTTTCATATGTGTTGCAGTACTACGAACTGTTTTATGTACTCAAACCCAGTGTCTCTTCCGAAATTTTTGAATCACAAAGCTCTACGTAATTGCACAGACGGATGTCGGATCGAAAAACTATTCTGTATTCTAAGGGCAAGCTCACTCAGAGTTAATCTCAAAACACTTTGGATGACTCTGGACGTCCAGCAACAATCCATAACGTTTTAGGAAACTTTAGATCAAAAATTTGTTGATGTTAATCGTTAGAAACCATTGAGGTCTTGCTCGGTCCACTCATTTTGTAACACTACAACCACAAATTGCGTAATTGTACTAAGGAGACAAACCCATATCCGATTTAGCAATCTGAGAAAGATATTGAAGCTTGAGAATTTTTGTCGGCTACTTTATCGTCGTTGGCTGCTTAGACAGATCTCTTGCGTTATATTAACAGTGGGCGAAGGAGACGTATTGACAAGTGCACAGACAGATAAAAGTTGCCGAGTCGGTTGTGTAACGCATCAGGCAGGTCGTCTGCGGCTGCCAATAAAATAAATGACATGCACTGTAGCCCGAGCGCTGGGCCTCTGCGGCAGACAGCTAGCTCCGCTCTGCCAGTCGTCGGCAGGCTGTCTCGTGGAGAATCTCTGTGTCTGCCTCCAGTATCCATGCACTTGTCGAAGCAGCCAGACCTTCCTTGCATCCTGAAACAAATTTCATAATGACTTTCGACAGCATGTAGGACTTGGGGCAGCTTCCAGTTCTGGAGGAACGTACAATATGTCTTCAAATTTACAGCCATCTCTTTCTGGCACATTATTTTGTAAAACACAACAAGTATTTGTTACGGAAATTGTAAATTCATCTCAAACATCGCCTGCGCGACGAAAAATACTCCGTTCTCCAGCTGTTTGCCAGAGTGTATTGTATATACTGCCTAGTCCGAGACAACCGGTTTCGAAGGTTGTTTTATTGTTTGTTAAACTCTTTCCTTCCAAAGGACACATTAAATTTTCAGATATACCAAATGCCTCGTCTCCGACAATGACGCCCGGAATCGGTACTCCCTTGTTTGACGTGGGACTTTTCTCGATATTCGTAAATTTTTACTACCGAGATTTTCATGCAAAATTGAGTGAATAAAAATAGATGTCACTATATTTTCCGTATGCTCCAACATCGACGTAAGTGAACGTATACTCCACAGCGCATAAAGCAAGTAAAACGACAGAAAAATAATTTTTATAACTTTAGTAAAGTACGTTCTTATGAGAAAAAGGCATAACACATTCCACGTCAATCTCTAGGCTTGTTGGTCGCGACTGACCTTCAGCTGCCTAGCTAAATTGGCTGCTTAACATTGCGGCTACCTAATGAGTTATGGCCCAAATAGCTGATGCTGTATGCCTATAAGCATTTTTATGTCTCATTTTTACCCTGTAAATCAAGTAAAGCTGTTGTTGTTGTTGTGGTCTTCAGTCCTGAGACTGGTTTGATGCAGCTCTCCATGCTACTCTATCCTGTGCAACCAACATCCTTCTGAATCTGCTTAGTGTATTCATCTCTTGGTCTCCCTCTACGATTTTTACCCTCCACGCTGCCCTCCAATGCTAAATTTGTGATCCCTTGATGCCTCAAAACATGTCCTACCAACCGATCCCTTCTTCTAGTCAAGTTGTGCCACAAACTTCTCTTCTCCCCAATCCTATTCAATACCGCCTCATTAGTTACGTGATCTACCCATCTTATCTTCAGCATTCTTCTGTAGCACCACATTTCGAAAGCTTCTATTCTCTTCTTGTCCAAACTAGTTATCGTCCATGTTTCACTTCCATACATGGCTACACTCCATACAAATACTTTCAGAAATGACTTCCTGACACTTAAATCTATACTTGATGTTAACAAATTTCTCTTCTTGAGAAACGCTTTCCTTGCCATTGCCAGTCTACATTTTATATCCTCTCTACTTCGACCATCATTAGTTATTTTACTCCCTAAATAGCAAAACTCCTTTACTACTTTAAGTGTCTCATTTCCTAGTTTAATCCCCTCAGCATCACCCGATTTAATTTGACTACATTCCATTATCCTCGTTTTGCTTTTGTTGATGTTCATCTTATATCCCCCTTTCAAGACACTGTCCATTCCGTTCAACTGCTCTTCCAAGTCCTTTGCTGTCTCTGACAGAATTACAATGTCATCGGCGAACCTCAAAGTTTTTACTTCTTCTCCATGAATTTTAATACCTACTCCGAATTTTTCTTTTGTTTCCTTTACTGCTTGCTCAATATACAGATTGAATAACATCGGGGAGAGGCTACAACCCTGTCTCACTCCTTTCCCAACCACTGCTTCCCTTTCATGCCCCTCGACTCTTATAACTGCCATCTGGTTTCTGTACAAATTGTAAATAGCCTTTCGCTCCCTGTATTTTACCCCTGCCACCTTCAGAATTTGAAAGAGAGTATTCCAGTTAACGTTGTCAAAAGCTTTCTCTAAGTCTACAAATGCTAGAAACGTAGGTTTGCCTTTTCTTAATCTTTCTTCTAAGATAAGTCGTAAGGTTAGTATTGCCTCACGTGTTCCAACATTTCTACGGAATCCAAACTGATCTTCCCCGAGGTCCGCTTCTACCAGTTTTTCCATTCGTCTGTAAAGAATTCGCGTTAGTATTTTGCAGCTGTGACTTATTAAACTGATAGTTCGGTAATTTTCAAATTTGTCAACACCTGCTTTCTTTGGTATTGGAATTATTATATTCTTCTTGAAGTCTGTGGGTATTTCGCCTGTCTCATACATCCTGCTCACCAGATGGTAGAGTTTTGTCATGACTGGCTCTCCCAAGGCCATCAGTAGTTCTAATGGAATGTTGTCTACTCCCGGGGCCTTGTTTCGACTCAGGTCTTTCAGTGCTCTGTCAAACTCTTCACGCAGTATCTTATCTCCCATTTCATCTTCATCTACATCCTCTTCCATTTCCATAATATTGTCCTCAAGTACATCGCCCTTGTATAAACCCTCTATATACTCCTTCCACCTTTCGGCCTTCCCTTCTTTGCTTAGAACTGGGTTGCCATCTGCGCTCTTGATATTCATACAAGTGGTTCTCTTCTCTCCAAAGGTCTCTTTAATTTTCCTGTAGGCAGTATCTATCTTATCCCTAGTGAGACAAGCCTCTACATCCTTACATTTGTCCTCTAGCCATCCCTGCTTAGCCATTTTGCACTTTCTGTCGATCTCATTTTTAAGACGTTTGTATTCCCTTTTGCCTGCTTCATTTACTGCATTTTTATATTTTCTCCTTTCATCAATTAAATTCAATATTTCTTCTGTTACCCAAGGATTTCTATTAGCCCTCGTCTTTTTACCTACTTGATCCTCTGCTGCCTTCACTACTTCATCCCTCAGAGCTACCCATTGTTCTTCTACTGTATTTCTTTCCCCCATTCCTGTCAATTGTTCCCTTATGCTCTCTCTGAAACTCTCTACAACCTCTGGTTCTTTCAGTTTATCCAAGTCCCATCTCCTTAAATTCCCACCATTTTGCAGTTTCTTCAGTTTCAATCTGCAGTTCATAACCAATAGATTGTGGTCAGAGTCCACATCTGCCCCTGGAAATGTCTTACAATTTAAAACCTGGTTCCTAAATCTCTGTCTTACCATTATATAATCTATCTGATACCTATTAGTATCTCCAGGATTCTTCCAGGTATACAACCTTCTTTTATGATTCTTGAACCAAGTGTTAGCTATGATTAAGTTATGCTCTGTGCAAAATTCTACTAGGCGGCTTCCTCTTTCATTTCTTCCCCCCAATCCATATTCACCTACTATGTTTCCTTCTCTCCCTTTTCCTACTGACGAATTCCAGTCACCCATGACTATTAAATTTTCGTCTCCCTTCACTACCTGAATAATTTCTGTTATCTCGTCATACATTTCATCAATTTCTTCATCATCTGCAGAGCTAGTTGGCATATAAACTTGTACTACTGTAGTAGGCATGGGCTTTGTGTCTATCTTGGCCACAATAATGCGTTCACTATGCTGTTTGTAGTAGCTAACCCGCACTCCTATTTTTTTATTCATTATTAAACCTACTCCTGCATTACCCCTATTTGATTTTGTATTTATAACCCTGTAATCACCTGACCAAAAGTCTTGTTCCTCCTGCCACCGAACTTCACTAATTCCCACTATATCTAACTTTAACCTATCCATTTCCCTTTTTAAATTTTCTAACCTTCCTGCCCGATTAAGGGATCTGACATTCCACGCTCCGATCCGTAGAATGCCAATTTTCTTTCTCCTGATAAGGACGTCCTCTTGAGTAGTCCCCGCCCGGAGATCCGAATGGGGGACTATTTTACCTCCGGAAAATTTTACCCAAGAGGACGCCATCATCATTTAATCATACAGTAAAGCTGCATGCCCTCGGGAAAAATTACGGCTGTAGTTTCCCCTTGCTTTCAGCCGTTCGCAGTACCAGCACAGCAAGGCCGTTTTGGTTAATGTTACAAGGCCAGATCAGTCAATCATCCAGACTGTTGCCCCTGCAACTACTGAAAAGGCTGCTGCCCCTCTTCAGGAACCACATGTTTGTCTGGCCTCTCAACAGATACCCCTCCGTTGTGGTTGCACCTACGGTACGGCCATCTGTATCGCTGAGGCACGCAAGCCTCCCCACCAACGGCAAGGTCCATGGTTCATGGGGGAAGCAAGTAAAGCTATGCTCAACATAAAGGATGGCTTCAGTACTGGAATGCTTTACTAGACATGTCGGTGTGCCCTTGACATTCTCCCATCTCTGAATCGATACAGCCACTTAGAGGGGGATCAACAATTCAACACGTACTCCGAAATACTGTGCAACTTGACGTGGCATCATTGTCATCGCTATAGGTGAAAGAAGCATTATGAACAGAGAAAATCGTAGGACCATGCGGGAATCGAATCCTAAGCCTAAGTTTTGGAGTCTGGAACTTAAGCCACTGAGACACATTTCTAGACATATAATTAATAAGTTATTTATAAACAGAAACTGCACTAAGCCAAGGGAACAAATATTAATTCTGTACAAGAAGTAAAAAAGGAATTACAGTGGTATTATACACTCCTGGAAATTGAAATAAGAACACCGTGAATTCATTGTCCCAGGAAGGGGAAACTTTATTGACACATTCCTGGGGTCAGATACATCACATGATCACATTGACAGAACCACAGGCACATAGACACAGGCAACAGAGCATGCACAATGTCGGCACTAGTACAGTGTATATCCACCTTTCGCAGCAATGCAGGCTGCTATTCTCCCATGGAGACGATCGTAGAGATGCTGGATGTAGTCCTGTGGAACGGCTTGCCATGCCATTTCCACCTGGCGCCTCAGTTGGACCAGCGTTCGTGCTGGACGTGCAGACCGCGTGAGACGACGCTTCATCCAGTCCCAAACATGCTCAATGGGGGACAGATCCGGAGATCTTGCTGGCCAGGGTAGTTGACTTACACCTTCTAGAGCACGTTGGGTGGCACGGGATACATGCGGACGTGCATTGTCCTGTTGGAACAGCAAGTTCCCTTGCCGGTCTAGGAATGGTAGAACGATGGGTTCGATGACGGTTTGGATGTACCGTGCACTATTCAGTGTCCCCTCGACGATCACCAGTGGTGTACGGCCAGTGTAGGAGATCGCTCCCCACACCATGATGCCGGGTGTTGGCCCTGTTTGCCTCGGTCGTATGCAGTCCTGATTGTGGCGCTCACCTGCACGGCGCCAAACACGCATACGACCATCATTGGCACCAAGGCAGAAGCGACTCTCATCGCTGAAGACGACACGTCTCCATTCGTCCCTCCATTCACGCATGTCGCGACACCACTGGAAGCGGGCTGCACGATGTTGGGGCGTGAGCGGAAGACGGCCTAACGGTGTGCGGGACCGTAGCCCAGCTTCATGGAGACGGTTGCGAATGGTCCTCGCCGATACCCCAGGAGCAACAGTGTCCCTAATTTGCTGGGAAGTGGCGGTGCGGTCCCCTACGGCACTGCGTAGGATCCTACGGTCTTGGCGTGCATCCGTGCGTCGCTGCGGTCCGGTCCCAGGTCGACGGGCACGTGCACCTTCCGCCGACCACTGGCGACAACATCGATGTACTGTGGAGACCTCACGCCCCACGTGTTGAGCAATTCGGCGGTACGTCCACCCGGCCTCCCGCATGCCCACTATACGCCCTCGCTCAAAGTCCGTCAACTGCACATACGGTTCACGTCCACGCTGTCGCGGCATGCTACCAGTGTTAAAGACTGCGATGGAGCTCCGTATGCCACGGCAAACTGGCTGACACTGACGGCGGCGGTGCACAAATGCTGCGCAGCTAGCGCCATTCGACGGCCAACACCGCGGTTCCTGGTGTGTCCGGTGTGCCGTGCGTCTGATCATTGCTTGTACAGCCCTCTCGCAGTGTCCGGAGCAAGTATGGTGGGTCTGACACACCGGTGTCATTGTGTTCTTTTTTCCATTTCCAGGAGTGTATGTTACTCGTTATTTAATTTACAGATAATTCATTGGAGAATAAATTTCTTTGAATGAACTGATTATTCGAATAATTGTTCAGATAGAAATCTATTTGAATAATACCCATCTCTTTTCACCTCTACACCTTACACGTCCTTTCTCTTTCTGTTCATATTACCAAATGCAACGAGTACTACTAGTTCATTTGCTCGAATTACTAACGAAAGCCTAAAATGTAGCTGAATTGAAGTTTTTTGTTAATTATAAACAAAGCTGACAATTATAGTCTGTCGTCACATCCTCAGCATAAATCTTTTTAATTTGTTCTGTTCAAAATATATCTAAATGTAAGTGCGATTTTAGCAGTCGACTGAAAGCGAGCATTAATTCATCAACTATTATTTCACAGAAATATACAGTTCGATAACTGAAACAATGACCTTCAATAACATTCAGTATTCGGTCATCACTATAATTTTCTTGATCCTGTGGTAACACTTGGTGAATCTCAGGTATACAAACACACCTCCTGTTCATAGAAACATGGAAAATCGACAGCTAAACAGAAATTCTAATTCTAAATGCATTTGAACGCTTGCTGGGCACATTAGTGCCACTACGTTGTGTCGAAGTTGTATAGGTACAGTTGATGTTTCTTTACTTACGTGACAAGGCCATGTTGCTCAGTGAATGAGTGCCACGTGACCGAGCGAGTGCACTGCCAGCCGCGTGCATAGCGAGAGATGTAGACGAGCGCTACTCACACGGATTCCCCACGCGGATGCAGTGCCCTATCGACGACCAGTACGTTTTGTACCGATGACACCCGCACATCGGTGACACCGTTTGCGATTGTGCCAAGATAATTGGGTCTGAACCAACGAAGAGTAGGGTCGCATGGTCTACTCGGATGAATGCAGCTTCAGTTTGAGTAGTGTTAGTAGATGTACGCTCACATGCCGGGAAGTGGGGACAGTTAGGAACAATGTAGAACTTGATCACTATGGTGGTGTAGGTGTTATGCAGTGGGGAGAGCAGGCATAATGTTGCATGGGAGTACTGACCTTCAAATGCTTGAACACGTTACAGTGTGACACTGTACGTCTTCCACATGTGAGGCTTTTCATGGGTGCATTTGGCACTGCCATCAGTTTTCTGAATGACAGTGTGTGAACCCACCGAACAACAATGGTGGAGCAGCTCTTGGAAAGAGAGGATATACGGCGAATGGAATGGCCTGACCGTCCCCCCCCCCGCCCCTCCCCCCCCCACACACACACTTAAATCACACATGCACCGACCACGATACAGCAGTCGCCTACCGCACTGGTTGAGGAATGGAACATCCTACTGCAAGAACTTCTTGCCAACCTCGTGACCAGCATGAGAGGATGTTACAGAACATGTACTTGCGTCCGTGGTGATCTCACACCCCATTAAGAATCATATTCCACCTTTTGTAATGTCCAGGGGACCATAATAAATCACGCTGACTTCAGTATAATTATTGTCTTTGAATAAATGTGTCATTTCTGTTCGTCTCATTGCGTATTTCTTTCACTTACTTTCTGTGCTATACTGTAGTAGTCCTTTCTATGTCTGGTCTAAGTTTCATCGAGCTGTGTTACTTGGCAATGATATATAGAGCGAATATTACTTTCGTTCTTAAGATTTGCACACCAGTGTGTACTGGCGACTTGATGTCCATAGCCGAACACATGACACCCACTAGTGATTTACTACGGCAAATCTAAATCAGGATAGTCGAACGAAGATATGAACCGTCGTCCTCCTGAAAGCTAATGTAAGGTTTTAACAATACCCCACGTCGCTTGGCTCGTGCAGATCAAATGTTCTGGGCAAATCACTGAAAAATCTGTATTTTTTCCAAAAAAGAAGTTATTTTTTTCAAGGTTGTTCACTTTTAGCTTAATGCATTTTGTTCAACGTTTCTTCAGTGAATCGACTCTATCCTTGAAGCGTGATTCTAGAATGTCTATAAACTACACATTTACGACCGCTGTAACCTTTGCGATTGAACATATTCACTGTTACGACTCACGGTTTATTTTATTTCCATTACACGTTCAAGATGTTTAAGCTTCCATCATGAGGTGAGTTTATGTGAATTAATGCGACATATATGTTGTGCGCACGACTTTGGATAACCTGTGATGCCGTATATTAGCAGAAGAGAAAAATCAAAACAACATTTTAGTACAAAACTATGAAACAAGTACTAACGTAGTGTTTTGTTTTTGTCTTCTCCTACTCGACAGTGCCACGGGTTACCCTCAACTCGGAATACAGCATAAACACCGTTCAGTCACATGAATGTGACCACCACCTATGTTCGACGTCAACGTACAACAATCGTTCACAGAAAGCAGGCTGCAGTGGTGGGTATATAAAGCGTCTCGGGAGGACGCGGAACACGGTGCAGTCGTTGTCGTGAAGTGAAAACAGAGCGATTTATCTGACGTTCGAAAGGGCATGATTGTTGGTTTTCTGGCCAAGGGTGGAAGCATTTCGTTTTGTCAACTATTCGGGTGCCGCCGCGGTTAAAGCATACCATGAATGGGAGAACGACGCTATCCAAAATCAGCGTCGAACAACTGGGGTGCTCTCCACGGGCGACAGATCGTAGGAGTGAACGACGCCTATTAAGATGCGTACGGGCGAATAGACGTGCAGCTGTTCAGCAAGTGACCGTTCAGATGAACCAAGGGACTACCGACACTGTCTCCTCAACGACCGTTTAGCAAATGTTGCTGCATGTGGGCCTCCATAGCAGGCGCCTAGTTCATGCAGTCATTCACCCATACTGAATGCTGTTCATCGCCGACGAAGGCTGGAATTTGAGTGACGATCGGTGGCCTTTTCAGATGAATTAAGTTTTATACTCCATCAGACAAATGGCCGTTGGCATGTACGGCGTGAAACGTCCGAAAGTAAACGAGGAGGGAGTCATACGGTCTGGGGAATGTTTTAGTGCTATTGCCTGGGTGACCTCGTCATTCTGCAATGTATAGTTAGGTCAACACAAGTATGCATCTACACTTAGAAACTACGTCCACTCCTACATGAAGGTTTCCCTCCCCACAATGGCACCTACCAGCAGCACAATGTAACGTGTTGATCAGCTCGCAGAGTGCGTATGTCGTTCATAGAGCACCAAGATGAGTTTATCGCACTGCCCTGGCCAACAAACTTGCTGGATTTAAACCCAATTGGGAATCCGTGGGACCAACTCGATCGAGCTGTTGGCGACGTTGATCCTCAACAAAAAGCCTGACGCAGCTAGCCACGACACTGGAGTCGGCATGGCTCCAGATACCTGTCGGTAGCTTCCAGAACCTCACTGATTCTCTTACGACACGCCTCGCAGCAGTCCGCGCTGTAAAAGGTGGTTGTTCAGGCTTTTGACACGTAAATTTTTTGTGTATTTGAGGTAAGGTACTATGGGACCAAACTGCTGAGGTCATCGTTCCCTAGTCTTACACACTACTTAATCTAACTTACCCTAACTTACGCTAAGGACAACACACACACACCCATGCCCAAGGGAGGACTCGAACCTCCGACGGGAGGAGCCGCGCGAACCGTGAAAAGGCGCCTCAGATCGCACGGCTAACTCGTGCGGCCTTTTGACACGTGGTCACATTAATGTAACTGGACGGTGCATGATCTATTTATTCACATTGACCCAGCTGATGATGGAGATTTAAACGTTTGGAACGTGTAGTCGAAACAAAATAAATTGTAAATGATAACAGCAAATATAGTTTTATTCGATATCAGTAACAGACATGGCAAAT
Source organism: Schistocerca nitens (assembly GCF_023898315.1). Classification (NCBI taxonomy): domain Eukaryota; kingdom Metazoa; phylum Arthropoda; class Insecta; order Orthoptera; family Acrididae; genus Schistocerca; species Schistocerca nitens. Next base: position 575,514,533 of record NC_064616.1, on the reverse strand, counting down.
CCTAGCAGAAAGTTTTCGCATTTAAAGCTATAACCTTTCCATTTAACCTAAATGGCTTCCCAGGCGCAAATTACTCCACATGTAACAACAGGTGGAAATCCGAGGGTATCGAAACATAATAACTAACTACAAAAACACAGTGAGCAATAAAAATTCGTGTTTCAAATACTCCATGGCTGTTCTCACATACTTTTTTATCCACTTGATACAGAATTCTTGCGTAGTAAGAAAAATCCCTTTTTCAACCTACAAAACATTGGTCACTATGTCTCTGGCAGCTGAAACGCTCATAGTTAATACATCATGTAAAATGTACATTAAACTTTCTTTTGACGTATGCATAGTGACAACTATTTCATACAGCTTTTATAATGCGTGCTCTCACGCTTAGTGCATCACATCAAGATATTCTGATTTAACCATCTGAAAGAAACACACAATACGATTCCTTTAAGAGGCAGTTTGAATCAAATTAGTCTGCAAATCAAGCTGAAACTTGTCTTCCTTTAGAAGGACCGTGACCGATTTACGGCCCCAACCTTGTCCGGCTCTAACCTATACAGTGTCTTGAAAGTTCTTGTCGTCGCATGAAGACTATGCCATATTTCTCTTCCTTTGTACGTGGAAGGAAGTAATAGTCACCAGGAACCACCTTCGGTGCGAACGTGTCAAGTCACACTGATTACCTTACACGACATACATCGCGAAGGCACGGCGACATCTGTGGACAGGCGGAAAATCAATATGTCAATGAAAGATTGTCATGAGTTATTCAGAGGTTGAGTGCATTTAAACGGACAGTTACGAATTATTTAACTAGTCTGACGTAATAAATCGCTCCCCGACGGAGATGGTTGCGGGGAATGTAGGGTCACGTACTGTGATGTGCCAACATGGCCCACGTATTTCGTTGGCCCCGCACGCCAGGAATAAAATAGTCTCGGAACTTTTTTGGTTGGGCAATGTACGATGGAACTCATAAGCGTTGGCATCCTCTACCGTTTTTACCGGTTCCTGTAGTTTTAGATGGATGGAACGTATAGTTTAATTAAGAATGCATTTCATGTCACAATTTCATCTCTTCACATCCAGGTAATTTCCTCAAAGATATTCTGTGGATTATAAACACACAACGTTTTTTCGGGCCAGACAGGTCGTAAACTAAGGTCTGACTCTTGTATCTGACGTTTTAACTTGAAGGAAACTTTGAGTTTAAAATTTTTTTATAGTAAAACAGGCTAAACTACATACAATAATTTCATTTAACCTTTTTTTAAATAAAATTAGTGTGTTTTGTCTAGACTGTTTTATTACATACAAATTTTTAAACGCAGCTTTGCCTTCGAGATACGACGAATACAAGTTATAAGACTTAGTATAAAAGCTGTCCGGTTGGTACGAGCGTTTTAAAAGATTTTGTATAATAAAACAATCTAGACCACATACAATGATTTCATTTAACTTTTTTAATATAAAATTATCGTATGCGATCTAGACTGGTTTACTCTATAAAAATTTTTAATAGTACTTGATGACCACTATTATTAAATTTGTGTTTCAAATTTGGTGACAAATCTACAAACGGACTATTGCGGGAAAGATAATCGGTCGTGCCCTTTTTCAAAGGAACCATTCCGGCATTTATCTTAAAAGTCAGGGAAACCAGAGAAAATATGAATGCGCTTGTTTGGAACTGAAGTTGAACTCCGACCCTCCTGCGTGAGAGAGTAGTGCACTAGCCTCTCAGCCATCTCGCCCTGCGTCAAGCATGGAGCTCTTTTAGTAGGGGGTCTTCAGATGTGTAGCGCTCTTCCGGCGATCCAGTACTGTTTGCTACTGTTGCGTGAGTTTATTCTCTGTTTTATATCTCCCCTCACGTGCAAAGACTACATGTGTTACAAGTACTCCTCTGGCCCTTAATGTCTAAGATACTATACTGCGCGAAACGAAGGATCACATTTTCGAAACCTCATAGTTGTCCCCCATTGTGACGTCTAAGTCTGAAACGTTCCCCTGTGATGGTGCAAAAGCAGGCGCACTGCGACATGATCCTTGGGCACAGCGATACTTCAAACAGCAACGTGTAGACACACGTGAAAAAAAGTGCAGAACTTCATGTGAGCTGTAACGTGGGTTAATGAGGTCACATTGCACAAAATATTTCCACTACTCTGCCCAACGCCACTGGGGTCGGATCACACGATGAAAAGGTCTCACACCCAGTCTTACCCATATTCCTCCTCTTCGTTTGAAGGCTCTGCGATAGAGGTCAGAATTGTAACGTCTAGAGTTAAAATCACGCTCTTTTCTTGTGAGTGGACGAAGAAAATATTTCAAGCACACCTCCGCTCATAACCGACACGACAAGGACTAAGGAGGTGACATAAAGAGCGTTACTGAAACCACCCCACCCTTGTGGCGTTCATTCTTATATATTTCACGCTTGAAAACGACAGTTTGCAGTACGATGTACAATACGACGACATTTTTCACAAATTTTGACAATGCTAACACTCCCCTGACAATTCAGTCCTTTTATAAGGACATTGCGTGGCTGAAACCCCATTGAACATGATATCACCCCTATGGAGTGTGGTGTGACTGCAGTGTTTGCTCTGGAATACTGTGTACAACCACTAGGGACCACCTAAAACCATTCGACGAAATGGTTGTTATACTTTTTCATTCGCAGTATTCGCGAATTCCCTTGGCACGTGAGTGGATGGGTATGGTATTGACACACACATAAATGAAGTGGCAAAAGTTTCCTCTAAGACTCCCATTTTGGCAACACACATTTAAGCACCTTTGTCACACACTTTAAAACGTCCCTCTACAGAGATACTCATTTGTCGATCCCTACCCGCAGGCAAGACTGGTAGCCCATTCCACACTAGCACCAGTCTGCATGCAGAATCAGAAGAGTGTTCAATGGGTTGCCTATATGGCCGGCGGGTAGAGATCGGTAGAAGTATGTCCCTGCATAGAGACATTTTTAAAGTGCCCAAAAAGGTGATTTTGTGGCACTGATTCAGTCGCCGAACTGGTGAGTCTGAAGAGGAGCTTTGCCGTTTTATTAAAGTGCGTTTCAGTGTCACATCCACCCATACGCACACCACACGGGACACGAAAAAAGAACCTTTTCTGTTTCGTCGATAGTTTTTAACAGTCCCTAGTGGTTCCAAGGCAAAACTTCCTGTCATGCTACACTACAAAGGGGTGAGACCACGTTCAGTGGGATTGCTGCGTTTGATTTCAGTCTCGAAATGTTCTTAGAAAGGCTGGGGTGCGTCAGCAGAGGCAAAATTTACCAATAACATCGTCCTGCGGCACGTCGCACTGATAATTGTAGTTTTCGAGCACTAACTATGAGAAAATGGACGCCCTTAGGCTAGTGGTGGTTAAATTGACGCCTTTGTGTCGGTTCTGAGCGCGGGTGTGTCTGAAATGTTTTCCTCGTTCACCCATAAGAAACCAACGTGAAATGTCGCTAAGACCTTCCCACCAGGTGACATGTCCACGATGGCGTTGGACAGAGTTGTGGTGAAATATGCTACCAATGTGACATCATTAACTCACTTTACAGCACACATGAACTTGTGAGCTGTGGTCTTTTTCTCGCGTGTGTCGACACTTTACTGTTAAAAGCGTCATTGAGCGCGAAGGTGAAGTCGCAGGACGCTACGCTTTTGCACCACTATAGAGAAATGTTGCAGACATCTTTGAGCCAAATTTCAAACTTAAGCGTCGCAATGGGAGACAATTACGGGTTTTCAAAAAATTATCTTTTACTAGTGTCGGGCAGAGTGAAACGGCAGAGAATCGTGAACAGTCTTTAGCGTAAAACATCGCTAAATTGTAAATTCTGTAGACATAGTTTCAGTCAACAGGTCCTCGTCACTAGCATTTCCTTTATAACAAGATATCCTGAAAATGTTCATTGCATGTTTCTTTCAGTTGAATTTGTTGACTGAAAATGGAGTTTTGTTCTTTAGTATGAAGTGAAAAACATCCGCAGATCGTTAAATAGACACCTATATGTGCTTGTTGAATTACCCGTACGTATATTATTTCTATCTGAACCGAGATGCCACAAACTTTTATCTCATATTAATTAATTAAATTGTATAATGTATAACATCACGTACCACTGTTTAGATGTGTTCAACATCGGTGGACGTCTCCCTTGATAACTTTACTTTCCTGTTACAATGTTCAGAGTGCGGCCGCCAAATACCTTACCTTGTCCATTATCACACACTGTTGATAACCTGCATATGGTTGCTGCTGTTGTTATTGGATAAAAGTTACACATAGATACTGTTGCGCAATATTGTAATAAGTTTATTAGGGTGCAAATGGTTTCTATTAAATGCAGAACAGACATAATTAATTTAATGATCCACAACATACGTTAATATTGAGTCAAAATATTGACAAAACATATTTAGATGCTCACGAATAAGACAAAGACGAATTATATACTCTCTTCTTACATGATTATTGCACGAAGGGTAGGCAGCTGAAGGCTGACTGTCGCGTGGCTATGTCACAAGGTCTGTGCTTCACGCAGAAGGCGGAACCCAATGAAGTTTTAGTGAATGGTAGCAAAGTATTTCAAACGATATAGTTCAAAGAATTGTACAAAACATAATATGCCAATTATTTTGATGAAACTCGCATAGTTTTTGTCATGGAATATTTTCAAAAAAGTATGTTGAAAGAGAATAACATATTAGTGCTGCTAACTGCACTATTTACTGAAGTATAAGGGACAATGAAAAAGAAACGAGACGAGCGTGTAAAACGAAAATCTTTGAGGTTATCGCAATGCCATTGCCTACGGAAGATGGTGTGGACCCCAACAGACAACTCCGGGTGTCTCAGTATATATACAGACGACCACAGGGGAGTGTCGCGATATAACCCCACTGACAGCGACGTATAGATTCCGCCCGCGGTGGTTGCCATTGATTTTGACAGCGCATTCGACAGGATGCGGCATCGTTTTCTATCCCCTGTAATGGACCGAATGGGTTTTCCACGGCCCTTTACTGGTATCATCCGGCTCCTGTACGGCAGCACCGAATCCCTGATTCAGATCAGTGGCCTCGTGGCAGGACTACTATCCATACACCCCTCCCTAAGGCAAGGTTGCCCGCTTTCTGGCCACCTTCGGATATTTTCTTACGGCCTGTACGATCTTTAACGTCCGTTACGTAACGCTAACCCTCCTCCCGCGGGCGGGGCGCCTCTACCTTGTCAATGTGCAACTCCGAGCTGCGTCTTTGTACGTGGCTGCCATGTACAAACAGTGAGGCAGGGGTGCCTCCCTTACGCGTAGCTTGCTGGACATTCTTATGCCCACCATCATATTCCCACAGTTATCAATAGGCCACATAGCGCACCATCTGGCACACATTTCTGATTTCAACGTTGACCTCAGTTTCGCTCACACTCACTTACCGAGCAGGTAAACCAAAAATTTTTGTACCTCATTACTCCGCAACAACATCGAACTCAAACATCTATCGACGCGGTGGCCCACGTAATTGGCGTCATGTCCACCAACTTTTAATTCCCTACAACGTCCGGGCAACATGGTACCATGTCGCATGTGGAAAACTGGACACAAATTAATGTCTTCACACAACTGGATTGTCAGACACTCCGCTTTGTAGAATTTTTCACCTCGTGGACGAAGCTACCCACCATCTGATATGTGTTGGCACCAGTGACGTCTGGAAACTGGGTTGACATTTCGTTGCCCTCTACCTTCGCGTTCCGCCGGACTCGATTGACCCATGGACTTCTATCCATCCTGAGGATACTCATTTTTCCGCTACCAAAAATCATGCGATTGTGTGGGTCAAAGGGTGGACGATCACTTAGCTGTATACTGATGGCTATAGATTACGCGTTGACTTCAGGCAGTACTTAACAAACCGCCCACAATGAAATCGAGCACCGACCACGCTATCGCATCTTCTTCGCCAATTAGCTTCGCGCGATCTTTATGTGACGCTCGCTCAGCTGGATGGTGCGACACGCGGGCAGCATTCTCCCTCTCCCACCTGCTGACTTCTGAGACTCCATGCACTACATTTCTATCTCGTACCCCGCAGCGGGGTAGGCGCATATATTAGCGACCCTTTCTTTTATGCACTACAGCAGACGAAGGCGGTCATTGCCTCAACTCTACTGTGTCCTCCTCCATGGCTTCTGCCCTTCTTTTGTGCGCTTATGCCCGGTAGTGGTGCCAGGCCACGCATGTTGACCCTTGTCCACTCAGCCCCCACAACCCATCTGCCCAGCAGGAGGAAGCTGCTAACCTTACCATGGCCCCGCCTCTTCTTCCCTCTTTACCTACCGCGTCACTCCTCTTAACTTACTTTCAGTTTATTTTCCATTTTCCCCACACCTTGTTAATAAAGACTTTCTGTACGCCCTGTTCGAGTGTAGTGTCTAACGATGGTTCCGGCGGAAGGACGGCCTTTACTTTGTACTTACGCTTGTACGAATAAAGATGTTGCAGAGTTGCTGACTTGGGCTCGAATCCTGCCTTTGGTATATTATTGAACAAAGGTTAATGTTCCAAGAGCATTTACGTGAAGTGAGAAATATGTAAGGACGAAAAATTTAATTTTTGATGTTTTTTTAGTTTAAACAATCTTTATTTATAGTCTTTTATAAATTATCAGTAATTGAGAAATTATATTTACAATGAAAACTTGATTTTGTGTGCAGTGTGTAATTAGAAACAAGGCGAAGTACATTTTCATAAAAATGACAATGAAATATGTGTTACTTAGCATATATTTGATGAATTTAATGTTCAAGTAATGTAGGTACACGAATGGAACGGAAGAAAAAACAAAACAAAAATAATGACCAAAACGAGACTTGAACCAGCCATTATCAGTCTCGAGCGTCATTGATTTTTTTCCTTGTTAGGTAGTATACGCATCACGGAAATCCTATTAGAACATGTACCTCTGTTCACAAATTTTTATTGGCCGGGATCGGAGCTCAGTAACTCCACACAGCAAGCGAGAATTCTTACACAGAGCTTACTTCAGGGTATTAACGACGCTGGGGAAGCTTCAAAGCCTACTTTATTGAGAATATGGGAGAATTATGTCCTTCTGTCTTGAGTGATTAATATTTGAGTTCTAAACTTAACGTACCATTCTTCTCAAATGGCTATGCTCGCGTGTCTCGTTAGCGGAGGGTTTGGGCCACAGAGCTCGTATAGGAACCATTCTTTCTTTCGTAGGAAATGGCATTACGAACCCTTCAGCGGTTTTCATTTTACAGTCTTTGGCTCCTTTTTTTGTTTTTTAAATGGCCCTGGTTGAACAAGAAGGAAGTTAGGAACTAATTATGTTTCAATTCTATAAGTTTTTGTCTACCCGCCCACACATCTGACCCCACCAACCTGGATGTGGATTTTAGGTGGTTTCCCACATCCAGGGGCATCAACGTGACCACCAGCTATATACGATGTCAACGTGCAATAACCACTCACAGTCGGCTGGTGGCAGCACCAGCTGTGCAGGGTATATCAGGTGTGGAAAACAGTGCAGCCGTTGTCGTAATGCAGAAACGGAGCGATTAATCTGATGATCATTGGCTTTCGGACCAATGGTGGAAACACTTCCGAAACGGCTACATTTTTAAACTGCTGGCGTTCCGCGTGGTTAAAGTATACTGTGCATGGCAGAATAGCGCTTTCCATAACCGGCGCCGTGGCATCTATGGTGCACCAAGACCATAGATGACAGGGGTGAACGACGGCTGCAGAGATGTGTGCGGGCGAATAGATGTGCAACTGCTGGGCAACTGACTTCTCAGATGAACCCATGGGGCTACCAACAGTGTCTACTCAACGACCATTCAGCGAAAGTTGCGGTGCGTGGGCGTTCGCAGCAGGCGTCTCATACATGGACCCACGCTGACTGCTGTTCATTGACGACGAAGGCTGATTTTGCCCGCCAATACCGCAACTGGACGTCCACTGAGTGGTGGCAAGTGGCCTTTCAAATGAAACACGTTTTACGCTCCATCGGACAGAGTGCCATTGACGTGTACGGTCCTGCAACAGTCGTCGCAAGGTCCAGGCCGTAAGAGGGTACATTATGGTCTGGGTGATCTTGTCATTCTGGAAGGCGCAGTGGATCAACACAAGTATGTACCTACACTTGGGGACCATGTCCGTACATGCTGATGCTTTTTCCTCGGCAGGATTGGTTTTATCAGAAGGATAATGCAACATGTCACATGGCTCGCAATGTAAGTTGGTGGTTCGAAGAGCAATGGATGAGTTTACCGCACTCCCATGGCTTCCAAATACCCCGGATTGAAACCCAGTCTGTGGGGTTACCTCCATAGGACTGTTTGCAACATGGATTCTCAACCGAGAAACCTAGCTCAGCTGGCCACGGTGCTGGAGTAGGCATGGCTTCACATCCCTGTCGGTTCCTTCCAGAACGTCACTGAGTCTCTGCCGCACTACGGCGCTGGAGAAGGCGATTTTTCAGGCTTTTGACAGGTGATCACATTAACGACACTGTACCATGCAGGTAAACACCAGGTTGATACCCACGTTTCGCCTCTGATACACGCTACACAAACATTTAGCAAACGTTCTCACACTTTAAGATGGGATTTTCTCTAGACGCAGATATCTGGGGTACAAAAATTCCGTCCCAGGCGGAATACACTACTGGCCATTAAAATTGCTATACCAAGAAGAAATGTAGATGATAAACGGGTATTAATTGGACAAATATATTATACTAGAACTAACATTGGATTACATTTTCACGCAATTTGGGTGCATAGTGCCTGAGAAATCAGTACCCAGAAAAACCACCTCTGTCCGTAATAACGGCCTTGATACGCCTGGGAATTGTCAAACAGAGCTTGGATGGCGTTTACAGGTACAGCTCCCCATGCAGCTTCAACACGATACCACAGTTCATCAAGAGTAGTGACTGGCGTATTGTGACGAGCCAGTTGCTCGGCCACCATTGACCAGACGTTTTCAATTGGTGAGAGATCTGGAGAATGTGCTGGCCAGGGCAGCAGTCGACCATTTCCTGTATCCAGAAAGGCCCATACAGGACCTGCATCATGCGATCGTGCATTATCCTGCTGAAATGTAGGGTTTCGTAGCCGGCCAGGGTGGCCGAGCGGTTCTAGGCGCTACAGTCTGGAAACGCGCGACCGCTACTGTCGCAGGTTCGAATCCTGCCTTGGGCATGGATGTGTGTGACGTCCTTAGGTTATTTAGGTTTAAGTAGTTCTAAGTTCTAGGGGACTGATGACCTCAGCAGTTCAGTCCCATAGTGCTCAGAGCCATTTGAACCATTTTTAGGGTTTCGCAGGGATCGAATGAAGGGTAGAGCCACGGGTCGTAACACATGTGAAATGTAACGTCCACTGTCAAAGTGTCGTCAATGCGAACAAGAGGTGACCGAGACGCGTAACCAATGGCACCCCATACCATCACGCCGAGTATTACGCCAGTATGGCGATGTCGAATACACGCTTCCAATGTGCGTTCACCGCGATGTCGCCAAACAAGGATGCGACCATCATGATGCTGTAAACAGAACCTGGATTCATCCGAAAAAGTGACGTTTTGCCATTCGTGCACCCAGGTTCGTCGTTGAGTACACCATCGCAGGCACTCCTGTCTGTGATGCAGCGTCAAGGGTAACCGCAGCTGGTAGTCCATGTTGCTGCAAACGTCGTCGAACTGTTCGTGCAGATGGTTGTTGTCTTGCAAACGTCCCCATCTGTTGGCTCAGGGATCGAGACATGTCTGCACGATCCGTTACAGTCATGCGGATAAGATGCCTGTCATCTCGACCGCTAGTGATACGAGGCCGTTGGAATACAGCACGGCGTTCTGTATTACCCTCCTGAACCCACGGATTCCATATTCTGCTAACAGTCATTGAATCTCGACCAACGCGAGCAGCAGTGTCGCGATACGATAAACCGCAATCGCGATGGCTACAATGGTACGCATTTCTCCACCTTACACGCGGCATCACAAGAACGTTACACCAGGTAACACCGGTCAACTGCTGTTTGTGTATGAGAAATCGGTTGGAGACTTTCCTCATGTCAGCACGTTGTAGGTGTCGCCACCGGCGCCAAACTTGTGTGAATGCTCTGAAGAGCTAATCATTTGCATATCACAGCATCTTCTTCCTGTCGGGTAAATTTCGTGTTTGTAGCACGTCATCTTCGTGGTGCAGCAATTTTAATGGCCAGTAGTGTAGTTCATCAGGAAGGGCATCTGGCTACCAGCTGTCACTAACGTTGTCTACATTCATATAAAAATTCCGACCACGCAGAGTAACGGAAAAAGGCAAAGAAGATAAAGAAGAAGAGCTAAATGTCCGAACATTATTCTAGTTGTGGAGGTAACTGTATTCAGCTCCGACAGATCTTGAATGTATCCTCTGTACGAGTCCCACAGATCTGAGTAGTGTCTTTTACTTCATTAGTCTTGTTCCCACTGTAAGGCAGTTAAATAGCAGCGAAATCAGAATTGTAACTGGCATTTAGAAACCAAAGCATTCCGCGAAATCCACAAGCACCTTTAGAAATTAGCAGTTCAGCTGCGTGGTGCTTCTCACAGGTAATTCGGGATATCCTGTCTGAAGTGAAATTCTGGTACCTCGTGTTGCTTCCGTACATTTCTTAACGTACGTACGGCTGCGACAAACAGCTTTCCTTAGTTTCCGATGGAGATCACGTAACAAGCGCTCACTCGCCTGGAACGCCTGCCGACATTTCTACCTGCATAGCTCAGAGTAATTGCTGGATGGTTCAAAAAGGATGTATTAACTTATTTTCTTTTATAATTACTCGTATCATTCTCTTGTTTGGATAAATTATTCAACATGGACGTAGAAGTTTGCCATTTCGAGTCATTTCGAATTAACATTTACACTTTGCCGTTACTTATACTTTTCTTCTGTTCATGGCTGATAAACGTTTTCCGACTTCAGGAGTCCTACTTCTCTCATCAAACTAATGCGATGTTTGTTTTTATTCTGTCCAAGACTGAGACTGATCCTGAAAACATAGCGAGCGTGAGTCACGTCTTGTTCTCTTTATAATCAAAATTTGCAAAACTTGAAATCTGATAGACACACAAATTTGTTTTTTTTTCCAGATATCCGAAAGCCGTTCGGCACCTTACCATAATGCTTTTTGATATGAAAGGTACGAGAATTCGAGATGTTTCCCCAACTAGATGTCTGACTCTAACGTAAGATATTGGAGGTAATCCTGTACGGAGAGAGTCCGTCAGAAAGACAGGTAATATCGGTTGTAGAAATACTCATGTTCTCAATATATACGTTCATGTACATAACTTAAGGAATATTCTTTATTCACGAAAAACTTTAGTCAAAATTATAATGTGTTCATTAACATGTACCATTATTACATGCGACTGCAATGCCATTTGACTCGTTCACTTGGGAACGTAATTCCCACTAGTAGCTATTTGATGTGTGTAGCGGGCAGCACATGCATGAACAGATTTGCTGACGCAGATTCGATCCCCTGTTGTGATGGTATGGAAAGTTGGTCGTTGGTCCAGTTTTTACCAATATAAGGACCTGATGAAGGTATCGTGTGTCAGAAAAGCAGGTTGTGTTTGAATAAAGATATTTAAACGCACGGCTGAATTGTTATCATTATTTCTCACTGAGAGCCAAACACTATGTACAGCAAGGGGGATGCAGCTATCTGGTTACTAAATATTCAGAGCAATCCATGCAAGCCTGCTGTATACAGTCTGGCCCGAGACGCGTATCGCAAAACGTGCCGTGACGTTTCTAACCGTGGCAAACGCTGTGCTGGTTGGACTTCTTCGGACGCTTACGACAGGGTGTAACAATCCAGGCGTTGGGTTTTATCAAGTGGTCGACCTTACCAGTAATACCATTGAATGTAAACTATCTTATCGAAAGTATCCGAACACCCGTATGTAATAGGGAATTGACCCCTAGATGTCACGAGAGGCGGACTACCAGTATAAAAGGGTTAGGGGAGTATTGTGCTGTCGGTAGAGAAGCAGTAACACCAGAATGGGTCATCTGGAAGAGCTTAGTGACTTCGGTCATGAACTACTCATAGGATTTCACCTGAGTAGCAAATCCACCATGGACATTTCAGCCATTTCAACGCTTCCTAGATCGATTGTAGGAGATGTGATTGTTAAGTGGAAACCCGAAGGAAGAAACACAGCTAAACCAAGACCAGGCAGACCTCATGTACTGACGGACAAGGACCATCGAGCATTGCGGAAGGTGGTTGTAAAAAATTACCCTAAGGAATCACTCGTGAGTTGTGAAGTGCCATCAGCGGTCTAGACAGCACAATGACTACGCCTAGGTAGTTAAAAACAATGGGGTATAATTGACGGTGACGCCAAAAACGCCCAAGGAACGGTAGCACGATTTGTAATGTCACGAAATAGGGGAGAGGGAGTCCCAGATTTGATAAGCGACTTGGGGTGACATTCATGAAAACAAAAGCTTTTTTCGTTGCCGCGAGATCTTTTCACGAAATTTCAATCACCTACATCTGTTCTGAATGCCAAAACATTATTTCCTCGGGAACTTACACAGGAAGAAATGACCATAGCAATAATATAAGTCAGGGCTCGTAAGAAAAGATTTAAGTGGTCCCTTTCCCGCACTCTGGTAAAGAGTGGGACGGTAAAAAATAGTTCGAAGGTGGTTCGGTGAACCCTCTGCCAGGCACATAAGTCTGGATTGCAAAGAAATCCTGTAGATTTAGTCATGAAGATGTAACAACGAAATTACATTGAAATTGCGACATGTGAGTTACATTTGAACATCGAAGTTGTTTTCTGTTTATTTATTTTCTGTTCATTATTTTCAGCCATAGACAAACACCTAGGTGCGTTAAATTGATACTGAAATAAAGTGTCATGCATGGACCAATAACAATGAATTCTTAACAACTTGTTATGGTACTGCAGTATCTGCCAGCGTCTTCAGAAGTGGATACCGCATATAACGTTCCTAAGATGTTTATAAGTGGATATTGCAGACAACTTCGAACAAACTTTGAATGTAGCTTCGTAAAACTTCCGTGGTCAACCGATCTGAGTTGCTGGCGAATACAGTTTATCCTCACTAGACAGTATATGTTATCATTATACATGAAGTGAAAAGGGTTTCGCCGGGTGCGGTGGCCGAGCGGTTCTAGGCGCTTCAGTCGTAGGTTCGAATCCTACCTCGGGCATGGATGTGTGGGATGTCCTTAGGTTAGGTAGGTTTAAGTAGGTCTGGGTCTAGGGGACTGATGACCTAAGCAGTTTGGTCGCATAGTTCTTAGAGCCATTTATTGACCTTTCGCGTAAATTTTCTTAACGTAAACGGCCGTATCTTTAGATTGAGTTGTCGTAACATTGTAGAATACGTTTGGCAACTATGTAGCCGTTTATTTCCTGGGGTGTTGCAGAATTATCCTACCAAATTTACTCGCTAATAACAGTATTTTGTTATTTCGATAAACATCCCGAATGATTGTCACATAAGCGGTGACATAAAGGTAGAAAATTAATGTTTTTGAGTCCAGAAAACTTTATGCTACAGAAACTGCAGATCTTTTGCCATTTTCATTGCGAAATTGCCGGCTTATTCACGTCTGGGGTAATACGAGGGTAGCCGGCCGCGGTGGTCTTGCGGTTCTAGGCGCTGCAGTCCGGAACCGCGGGACTGCTACGGTCGCAGGTTCGAATCCTGCCTCGGGCATGGATGTGTGTGATGTCCTTAGGTTAGTTAGGTTTAAGTAGTTCTAAGTTCTAGGGGACTGATGACCTAAGATGTTAAGTCCCATAGTGCTCCGAGCCATTTAATACGAGGGCTGTTTGCCTCGGTTGTCTGCTAGCGTAGTGAAAGGTGTTTGCTACTGCAAGGGAGGTCTGGTTTGTTTTCGAGTCTAATCTCGATAGAGGCAGACAGACTATCAGTAAAGCAATTTTAAGAAATTTTCGCGCCCCCAATACGTTTTATTGTTACCTTTATTCTGTACCGGCGGCCTGTAGATGTCAATATGAAACTCTTGTCGAATTTCATACTTGTTACTGCCTACTTTTTCCGCTTCTGTCAATAATTGAATTGACTCAAGTGTGGCACTGAATGATTTTTAACTGAATTTCGTTATGAACCTTCACGCATTGCTAAATTTGCACACTTTCATGGTAGATCAGCAACGGTAATCCAGTATGACTGGTATGAACGTTGACACAGACCGTTTCGAGGCCGAATGCGCATAATATTTTGCTAATTCGTAACGATCTGGGGTACTTTGTCTTACAAAAACAGTTATGTTATCTCAATAAACTGGAATTCATTTTTATTAGTACAGTTCATACTAATTAGCGTTTCTTCTTTCATTTATATATTATATTTATGTGTTGTGTTTAACACACTAATCAGCATTAATATAGTCTTACACATGATTGAAAACAGTCTGGCAAAGTTCGGATAGTTTTTCAATTTCACGCCTGTGCGTAGTTTGTTGGTAGCACTTCATCGCCTTGCCTGTTATGCTGTGTACCAGACTTTAAAGCTGTGCCGATCAGCATAACGAAAAGGCGAGGGGTTTCGCTCGTTTTGTCCACGACTGTACAGTTGGTTGCTGTTTCTCCATAGAAATTGATATCCCCATTGAAAGTATTTCCAGTAGAGTTGAAGCCGTCATAAGGGCGAAGGGTGCACAAAGCACACAGTGATAGGTGTCCGGATACTTTCATCGTATAGTTTATCTTCCATACTAAAACCTTATCTGGAGTCATGAAATGACTTTATGGGTACTGCCTAGCTCGCGTTGGCTGTGGCAGGTTTGTAATCTGTGAATAATCTGGGCCCGCATGATATATGTTTATTGGAAAAGAAGGGACAGATTTCAATAATTTACATTTAAAAAACCGCAAAAGCTACAAACACAGCTGCACCGCTCCTAAACAGGGTAAACAGAGAACAGTTGATAGTTCTGAACAGTTAGCATAGAAGTTCAAGTCAACTCATAAGTAGTAAAAGTTGCGACACCACAGAATCGATTGTTTTGTGTGCTGCATTCAGCAAAATTAAGTCCATTGTGAATGTGTAACGCTGTCTCAGATGACATCGTTGGTGACTGGACGCTATTCGCTAAACTTCCTTTTTTAATCTGCAACGTGCATTTTGCCTACAATTCCGCAAAGAGCCGCCTCCTCATACGTAAAATTTATGAGTAGGTTTGAAAATTCGTTAAAGATAGTTGTATCTGCAAGCGGGAAGACCACAGGCCCTCTACGGATGAAAATGTCGAGAGGGTGCGGGTGACTTACGGAAAGAACCCTAGGAAATTCACAACACGAGCGTGCAGTGAGCTTAAATTCCTCAACCAATACGGATAATTATGAATCATTGTTTGCATCAGTGACCGCACAGACAGCAGTTAATGTACGTACTGCATCATAACGACTATACCAAAAAGTTGACTTCGTCATGCTAGAGAACAACCGCGAGGAGTGGCTGCGAGGTATGAGGCATCATGTCACGGATTGCGCGGCCCCTCCCGCCGGAGTTTCGAGTCTTCCCTCGGGCATGAGTGTGTGTGTTGATCTTAGCATAAGTTAGTTTATGTAGTGCGTAAGTCTAGGAATCGATGACCTCAGCAGTTTGGTTCCTTAGGAATTCACACACACACACACACACACACACACACACACACATACACACACACACACACACACACACACACACACACACACACACGCTAAGGAACACAGACGAGGACAATTTCCCAATTTTATTTTCGGATGAAAACACTTTTCATCATTCTGGAACAGTTAATCACCGTAAAGTCAGATTCTGAGCGAGTGAAAATCGTATGGCAGTTATTGAACATGAGAGAGACTCACCGAGGGTAAATAAAGAATATGGAGCATTCTTTTTTATTGAGACGCTGCCACAAGAATCTCGTTTCTAGGCATGGTATAAAACTGCCTCTTTTGCCATTTTCGAAACTATTCTCGTAATTTCATCTACAAGCAAAATAACGCCACTTCTCACTTTCCCAAAGACGTCCAACGTTATTAGAATAGTACCTTCGCAGGACGTTGGACTGGAAGAGGAGGAGCAGAAGATCAGTTTCCTCGTTGGTATCCTCGCAGGTCACTAGACACTATACCAGTACGATGCTCGCGGTTTAGTCCGAACTACTCCAGCTACTCTTCAAGATCGGCGACATAGATTGTGGAAGCTGTGAATTTTCTCGCTTTCCACTCCCGGGTTCCCGGGTTCGATTCCCGGCGGGGTCAGGGATTTTCTCTGCCTCGTGATGACTGGGTGTTGTGTGCTGTCCTTAGGTTAGTTAGGTTTAAGTAGTTCTAAGTTCTAGGGGACTGATGACCATAGATGTTAAGTCCCATAGTGCTCAGAGCCATTTGAACCATTTAGCTGTGAATTCGGTAACTAGAAACCAGCTGATTCGGCTGAGGTAATAAGTGAGTTCGGGGATCTCCGTTTTGCATGTAACATACAGTGTTGACAGTGAGTGCATAACCATGTGAACCCTGAAATATCACTCTTTATAGGTCCCGAATGTCCAGGAATTTTGAAGTTATTCTTTCGTCCTTTGTAGATTTTGCTGAATAAACTGAAATCCGCTCCTTCTTTTTGAATAACTCTATATGATCCAGATGTGTTTAACGCGCTATTCTGTTTCCTTGCGACTGGAATGTCGAGGGCTAAAAGTGCACAATGCACAGTCAGAACCACTGTAATTTAGATGTGCCTCATAAAAGACCGTTTGAACGACACAAATCGGTCTCGAAGAAATCTCAAATTAAGGGCATGAAAACGCTGTATGACTAAAAGTCTCCACAACAACCCATTAAATGCACTTCATGCGACGAAAAGGTATGCATCTTGGGGTTTATAGGAGCAAACCGAAAGCTTAGAGATTACAGACGTATATACCTTCCAATAAACCAACAAAAGATAATTGAGTGATAATTAGATGTTGCTGGATGCTAATACAAGTTTGGGCAATCGCTTAGAGAGACTTCACAAAAGACGTGGAATCTCACAACGTACTATTAGTCAAATCATAGTATAGTGGAAACGGCAGGAAAGAAATCATGAGAAATTAAATGACAGTAACTGCCGGTCTAGAAAGTACACTCTACAAAAGTCTCATCAAACATCAGTCAACTATTGTTGAAATCTTTCACTGAAGCTGCGGAGCAGAGGTCAGTGACAGAAAGTTCTGTTGAGAGACGTTGAAACACGATGCAAGAGCTCACTTAAAGTGATGTGAATAACGCCGTCATTGACCTACTGCTCCGTAGAAGAATATCTGATATGGTGTCAAATATTCAGGATGAACGAGAACGTTGGTTATGTCCCAGAGGAAATAGATCAAAGCTCGCCAAGAGCTTTATCAGCACGAAAGGTCTTAAATCCCTATTTCAGTATTTAAAATCTAGTAACGCTGCTTTTCGAACTGATGTTGTTGTTTGAGCCAAGAAAGTATCCTCTGTGTAACTGTATGAGAATCATGCCTCCAATTACTTCGTCTTTCACGGAACGTTAAAATCTAGCATTCTACTTCGTTTTCTAAAAGAATCCACAAAAATCTTGAAAAAGTTTCAACCTGTTGTAATGAATTGTAGTTCGGTGTGAATAACTGCTAAATAACGCTCATATACCGTGCAAACGTCCCTTATAATTAAATTACGGGATTAGTGTTAAATCTTTAGACTGTCATACTTTTATAATATTTAAGTGTAGAGTTGGGAATATTAATTAAATGAAGCTAACACGTAACGTCCGCCATAACGTGGATGTTCCGAAATAAATCTGTGGTAGTGCAGTGAATCTACAATAGAAAGGTTTGGTCGTCCAGTTTGATATAGTCGGACAACAATTTCAAAGGTCTGAGGTTAGATTTCCTGTCGGCGCTATCATTTCATTCTGACGCTTAGCAATACTGGAAAATTTATGTATATGAAAAGTGACAAGTTACAACTTAGTTCGGAGTGAAGCCGCTACCATAAGATAGTCGACAAGTAGGTGAAAGGCAAAGGACTACTTACTCTTATGGAATCAAAACTACTTAAAAGCACTGCGGTGTTCAAACCAGACGTCTGGATGAACGCGACTTTGCCTCTTATCCCGCACAAAACTCCAATGATGTCTTCTGATGACTAATTCTAGAATGTTTGGGATGTGGGTACCCTGAAGAATTTATCGAAGTAAATATAACCAAAGATGATGAAGTTTTAGGTGGTCCGATTTGTATGTACGAAAATTTTATTGAGATATTTAGGGCAAAGAAATAAGAATAGCTAGGTCAACGTTTTTCAAGGAAAAAAGTTGGTTATATTTAGAAAACTAGTAATCAGATGGAGTGTGGAATAATTCCCCGGCTTCCATAAATTTATTCCTCATAACAATAGTATGTAAATGAAAAGAGAGATTAGACTGAGTAAGCAGTCACGCTAGCAGTTATGCATATGGAACAAAAGGAAGAGGGATTGTGAAAACAGCTGCAGCATAGAATCACACCCTCCAAAATGGTCCCTTCGATCACCTTTAAGCGCAACGTTCACAATCTAGGGATGTCAAACACTATGTGAGACACTGTGAAGTGATTTGGGATTCAACTAAGGCCATTGGCTGACTGTATAGTGATCAACACTGTTTTCATTGTGCAAGAGATTTCTCATTGATCACAGTAAGAGAGAGAGAGAGAAAGAGCTGGCTGTGTACAGCTGTTTGAGCAGCTTGCAATGGACTGCGACTACAGAAACAAGCAGTTGATATGCTGGTTTTGAATGCTGACGTCATTTGTTTCACTGTAACTCTATTGTTTTTTTAAATCAAAATACTCTTATTGACGAGTAATGTTGCACTGGAGCCATATTCGGTTGGATCACTTCTGATTACACTGTAAATACCATCAATATTTTGACATGCCTCTGGTAAGACACCTTTGCCATGGGAAACGCTATCTCTCTTTGCTACCACACTTATGAACTACATACAGGGGTTGGACAAAAATATGGAAATACTGTGCTAAATGCATGCTAGAACATAAATGCCGATGCTTAGCCAAGCCTGCAGGTTGCACTTTTTTATTTGACCACGGACGGAAATTTCCCAATGTCCTCAATCCGTTGCAAGCGTCAGTCGTAGTCAGAACAGTGTTGTGTGTAATTGTGGGTGCAGTGCGTCGGAGCTGAGTGGACTCGAACGTGGAAAAATTGTTAGTCTCGTATGGTGGGTGCTTCCGTAACTAAAGTAGTCCAAGTGTTCGGTGTTTCAAGAGGCACCGTGTCGAAGAGTTACACTACATACAGCGAAAGGGTGAAAAACGTCAGTCGCTGGACGTAGACGAAAGTATGTGTTGAGTGGTAATGACGGGCGCTCATTGAAGACTGTAAGGAAAAATAAGAGGATGACAGCTGAAAAATTCACGAACTGAATTTTGTACTCACGATCCCTGTCAACACCAAAACAACACGAAGGAAACTCCATAATCTGGGAACAGCAGGGTCAACTGGAATTCCAGAACTACTCATCAGTAGTTCAAATACCCGTAACAGGAAAACGTGGTGCCGAAGCCATAAGACGTGGATCATGTAGCAAAATGGTCGGATGAGTCTTGTGCAGCCGACACAGGGGATGGCGTGGGGCGGCTACGTTATCAGGAGGCTGGTCTAAGCAAGGTAAATTGTCGGTCAGCCGGCAGCTAGTGACCGTCCTCCTGGCTGCAATACGTGCTGGCACCCTGCGACTCTAGACTTCCACCGCACCTTCTCACAAATTTTTCTTTTAACCTGGCAGCGGCGTACTCTTATTCGCATAATTTCCAACTTGTGATCGGGTTTACGTCCAAAGAGTGAAACATGGCGGGGGTCCGATGATGATTTTTGCAGCCATATCGTAGTATTCCATGGGCCCAATGGTTACTTCGCAAGAACGCATTACTGCCAATGATTATGTGCCCATTTTGGCTCATCACGCCCATTCCATAGTACAACGCGATGCTGTGTTCCAAGACGACAGGACTCCTGTTCACCCAGTCCGCATCGTCCATGACAGGTATTGTAAGCACTGTAGAAGTGTCGCATCTCCCCTGGCCCCCACAGTCGCCAGATTTGAATATTACAAAGCCTTTGTCGTCTACTTTGATGAGAAGGGTGCGTGATCGCTATCCACCTGTATCATTTTTACCTGAACATGCCACTGTTTTGCAGGAAGAATGGTATAAAATTCCCTTGAAAACCATACGGGACCTCTACTTACCCATTCCTTGACGACTGAGAGCTTTCTTGAATGGCAACGGTATTCCTACACCGTATTAGGCACGATAATGTGTTGCGTTCCTGGTGTTTCCGTGTTTTCGTCCATCTCCTTTATATGAAGCGACCTATGCTATCTATGCTGCGCAACGACCAGTTCATATCTTATGCGTCAACGCTCAAAGCCACACAGTTGCACACTAATGTTTTCTGTCAACTTCACGGTGTCACTACATGTACAGAGATACTTCTACAT
Source organism: Schistocerca nitens (assembly GCF_023898315.1). Lineage (NCBI taxonomy): Eukaryota > Metazoa > Arthropoda > Insecta > Orthoptera > Acrididae > Schistocerca > Schistocerca nitens. Next base: position 575,493,915 of record NC_064616.1, on the reverse strand, counting down.
CTACATTTATACTCCGCAAGCCACCCAACGGTGTGTGGCGGAGGGCACTTTACGTGCCACTGTTATTACCTCCCTTTCCTGTTCCAGTCGCGTATGGTTCGAGGGAAGAACGACTACCGGAAAGCCTCCGTGCGCTCTCGAATCTCTCTAATTTTACATACGTGATCTCCTCGGGAGGCATAAGTAGGGGGAAGCAATATATTCGATACCTCATACAGAAACGCACCCTATCGAAACCTGGACAGCAAGCTACACCGCGATGCAGAGCGCCTCTCTTCCAGAGTCTGCCACTTGATTTTGGTAACATCTTTGTAACGCTATCACGCTTACCAAATAACCATGTGACGAAACGCGCCGCTCCTCTTTGGATCTTCTCTATCTCCGACCTGGTACGGATCCCACACTGATGAGCAATACTCAAGTATAGATCGAACGAGTGTTTTGTAAGCCACCTCCTTTGTTGATGGACTACATTTTCTAAGGACTCTCCCAATGAATCTCAACCTGGCACCCACCTTACCAACAATTAATTTTATATGATGATTACAAAATGGCTCTGAGCACTATGGGACTTAACTTATCAGGTCATCAGTCCCCTAGAACTTAGAACTACTTAAACCTAACTAACCTAAGGACATCACACACATCCATGCCCGAGGCAGGATTCGAACCTGCGACCGTAGCGGTCGCGCGGTTCCAGACTGTAGCGCCTAGAATCGCTCGGCCATCCCGGCCGGCGATCATTACACTTCAAACCGTTCCGTACGCGTACTCCCAGATATTTTACAGAAGTAATTGCTACCAGTGTTTGTTCCGCTATCATATAATCACACAATAAAGGATCCTTCTGTCTATGTATTCGCAATACATTACATTTGTCTATGTTAAGGGTCAGTTGACACTCCCTGCACCAAGTGCCTATCCGCTGCAGATCTTCCTGCATTTAGCTGCAATTTTCTAATGCTTCAACTTCTCTGTATACTACAACATCATCCGCGAAAAGCCGCATGGAACTTCCGACACTATCTACTAGATCATTTATATACAGGGTGTTACAAAAAGGTACGGCCAAAGTTTCAGGAAACATTCCTCACACACAAAGAGAGAAAATATGTTATGTGGACATGTGTCCGGAAACGCTTACTTTCCATGTTAGAGCTCATTTTATTACTTCTCTTCAAATCACATTAATCATGAAATGGAAACACACAGCAACAGAACGTACCAGCGTGACTTCAAACACTTTGTTACAGGAAATGTTCAAAATGTCCTCCGTTAGCGAGGATACATGCATCCACCCTCCGTCGCATGGAATCCCTGATGCGCTGATGCAGCCCTGGAGAATGGCGTATTGTATCACAGCCGTCCACAATACGAGCACGAAGTGTCTCTACATTTGGTACCGGGGTTGCGTAGACAAGAGCTTTCAAATGCCCACATAAATGAAAGTCAAGAGAGTTGAGGTCAGGAGAGCGTGGAGGCCATGGAATTGGTCCGCTTCTAGCAATCCATCGGTCACCGAATCTGTTGTTGAGAAGCGTACGAACACTTCGACTGAAATGTGCAGGAGCTCCGTCGTGCATGAACCACATGTTGTGTCGTACTTGTAAAGGTACATGTTCTAGCAGCACCCGTATGAAATCATGATAACGTGCTCCATTGAGCGTAGGTGGAAGAACATGGGGCCCAATCAAGACATCACCAACAATGCCTGCCCAAACGTTCACAGAAAATCTGTGTTGATGACGTGATTGCACCGAAGTCAACATTACCTTCCTTCAATTGGGCCAACTGGCGGTGAATCGAGGAAGTACACTACATACTGACGAAACTAAAATGAGCTCTAACATGGAAATTAAGCGTTTCCGGACATATATCCACATAACATCTTTTCTTTATTTCTGTGTGAGGAATGTTTCCTGAAAGTTTGGCCGTACCTTTTTGTAACACCCTGTATATTGTAAAAAGCAATGGTCCCATAACACTCCCCTGTGGCACGCCAGAGGTTACTTTAACGTCTGTAGACGTCTCTCCATTGAGAACAACATGCTGTGTTCTGTTTGCTAAAAACTCTTCAATCCAGTCACACAGCTGGTCTGATATTCCGTAGGCTCTTACTTAGTTTACCAGGCGACAGTGCAGAAGTGTAACAAACGTCTTCCGGAAGTCAAGGAAAATGGCATCTACCTGGGAGCCTGTATCTAATATTACTGTGAGAATCTAGCATTCCCGACATGCAGTATTTTACAAATAGTTCTGGGGATGAATATTGAATGTAAATGAAACAACAGCATAGTGCGCCAGCGAAATACATGTCCGCCGTTATCAAATGCTGTACTTACTGAGAGCTTACTAACGGCACTTTGCTACGAAGGGCGAAGGAAGAAAGATTAGGATTTAACGTCCCGTCGACATGAAGGCCATTAGAGAAGGAACAGAAGTTCGAGTGTTTCAATGATGTGAAAGGAAATAGGTCGTGCCCTTTCAGAGAAACCATCCCGGCATTTACCTGGAGCGATTTAGTGAAATTCTGGGAAACCTAAATCTGGATTGCCGAGCGCAGGTTAGAACCATCGTCCTCCCGAATGCGAGTCCAGTGTGCTAACCGCTGCGCCACTTTGTTCGGTCACATAGCTACGGGTCACTGCTGGTTGCAGTCGCGCAGGCGCGTTGCTTCCTACCGAGCCTTCAGCCTTGTGGTGCCAAACTTCCAACTATAGTCTTCGCGTCTGTGTCTCGTGTATGTTGGTATTCATCCGTACGTCGGTTCTAGAATCTCCGGAAATGGATGTTCAATTTTTTCTAATGTTTGATAGAAAAAATTGTCATTATTTCAGTAATATCATATGTTCTGGCTGATAATGTTTGCACACTTCACTTACAACTGCACGAGTCTCAGCTATAGAATAACATGTGACAGTTGTCTATCAGTATGGTTATACAAGTGTGTATTACTACTTCTGGATAGGCCTGTGGTTTTCCAAAGTATATTTTAAATGCCAGTTACCTTCTGCTCCTCAAAATCGTTTGACTGATTGTTCTGTTCGTCTGTGTGGACTTTATGTGTTTATAACATATAATGATGAATATTTTAACTCAAAAACTTAACGGGAAGCGTATTTGATCATATTTCATGTCATTTTGCAGATTTAGACTTATTTGGCAACAAATTCCGTAATAATTCTTTTCGACACTGCACAAAGTTCTCAGAGACGCTGGTTGGTCAGTGTCCCACTTCTGAACTTTAGAGGCGTAAAGTATCCTTTTCTAGATATCTTACGTACAGTACCTGCAAATTACAGATTACATCTTATTTCCGAAATTTATTTAGTGGTCTCTAATTTTGTAGTAATTTCTTTCCCCGTAACATTCAGGTAATTCTTTAGTGCATCTATGTGGTTCCGTTGTACTGTCTGCTCTCTTTTCTGCTCCTTAATCACAGTCGGTCGCCTACGGAAATTGGTATCAAAATTGTTCGAGTATCTCTCTTTCATTTCCTTGATGTTCTCGATTTATACTTAATCATTCAAAATTTCTTAAAATACGTACATTCTGGCCTAACGGTGCAATTCTGTACCTTACGTACACTCCTGGAAATGGAAAAAAGAACACATTGACACCGGTGTGTCAGACCCACCATACTTGCTCCGGACACTGCGAGAGGGCTGTACAAGCAATGATCACACGCACGGCACAGCGGACACACCAGGAACCGCGGTGTTGGCCGTCGAATGGCGCTAGCTGCGCAGCATTTGTGCACCGCCGCCGTCAGTGTCAGCCAGTTTGCCGTGGCATACGGAGCTCCATCGCAGACTTTAACACTGGTAGCATGCCGCGACAGCGTGGACGTGAACCGTATGTGCAGTTGACGGACTTTGAGCGAGGGCGTATAGTGGGCATGCGGGAGGCCGGGTGGACGTACCGCCGAATTGCTCAACACGTGGGGCGTGAGGTCTCCACAGTACATCGATGTTGTCGCCAGTGGTCGGCGGAAGGTGCACGTGACCGTCGACCTGGGACCGGACCGCAGCGACGCACGGATGCACGCCAAGACCGTAGGATCCTACGCAGTGCCGTAGGGGACCGCACCGCCACTTCCCAGCAAATTAGGGACACTGTTGCTCCTGGGGTATCGGCGAGGACCATTCGCAACCGTCTCCATGAAGCTGGGCTACGGTCCCGCACACCGTTAGGCCGTCTTCCGCTCACGCCCCAACATCGTGTAGCCCGCATCCAGTGGTGTCGCGACAGGCGTGAATGGAGGGACGAATGGAGACGTGTCGTCTTCAGCGATGAGAGTCGCTTCTGCCTTGGTGCCAATGATGGTCGTATGCGTGTTTGGCGCCGTGCAGGTGAGCGCCACAATCAGGACTGCATACGACCGAGGCACACAGGGCCAACACCCGGCATCATGGTGTGGGGAGCGATCTCCTACACTGGCCGTACACCACTGGTGATCGTCGAGGGGACGCTGAATAGTGCACGGTACATCCAAACCGTCATCGAACCCATCGTTCTACCATTCCTAGACCGGCAAGGGAACGTGCTGTTCCAACAGGACAATGCACGTCCGCATGTATCCCGTGCCACCCAACGTGCTCTAGAAGGTGTAAGTCAACTACCCTGGCCAGCAAGATCTCCGGATCTGTCCCCCATTGAGCATGTTTGGGACTGGATGAAGCGTCGTCTCACGCGGTCTGCACGTCCAGCACGAACGCTGGTCCAACTGAGGCGCCAGGTGGAAATGGCATGGCAAGCCGTTCCACAGGACTACATCCAGCATCTCTACGATCGTCTCCATGGGAGAATAGCAGCCTGCATTGCTGCGAAAGGTGGATATACACTGTACTAGTGCCGACATTGTGCATGCTCTGTTGCCTGTGTCTATGTGCCTGTGGTTCTGTCAGTGTGATCATGTGATGTATCTGACCCCAGGAATGTGTCAATAAAGTTTCCCCTTCCTGGGACAATGAATTCACGGTGTTCTTATTTCAATTTCCAGGAGTGTATTTCCATTTTTTCATCTAACTTCATTATGTTTCCTTTCAGCTCTATTTGCCAGAATGGTTTCCCTGAGATTCTCAAATCAGATGCCTCCCGTTACTCTCACAGAACTAGTTGTCCCTCTCATTTCCCCAGCCCCATGATTTGCGAGACCGATCCCAAAATTTGCTATTCTAACATTGGTTGTCTTTTAATCAACTTATTACTTATCGAATGCGTGTAATTTGGAGAAACTGTATGACTGTTCACAAGATGGTTGAGATTAAATTAATAGCAATTGGTAAATTTGTATACTTTTATTCTCATTTGTTTAAGGAACTGACTGTTTACTATTAGAGCATTTCCATCGACACCATTTCCGTAACTTTTTTGTTGACCTAGCTTCTTGACTTACCTGTTGCAGGTTATAGAAGCCGTCACAACACTTGATTTTCGCATCATACGAAAAATACAATGAAAATCTGTTGTAAGGAAATCTGTAATTAAAACGAAGACAGACGGTATTATCCATAGCATCTTCAAACCTCACGCTGTTAAGGAGACAGGTAGTTGCACATAGCTTAAAATTACCGATACGGAACTACGTCAGAGCATGTAGAGTAAGCAGCAAAAGGCCAAAGTAAGTAGAAATTCGTGCGCCTGAAAAAAAAAATATCGATACATGAAACATGCAGTAACTACCTCCGTCATACCTTAGCAAAATATCTTGCCGAGAACACGAGAAAATTCTGGTCATTTGTAAAATCGCTTTAGCGGGCCGAAGACTTCTGCCCGCTCACTCCTTAACCCAGTTTGGTGTGGCAATACAAGGTAGCAGAAGCGAAGCTGAAGTTCTAAATTTCGTAAGTAAAAAGCCATAGGATCGTATAAAGACACTGTCGCTTGACCGTGGCACACACTCCCGCATGGAGGCCTCAGTAAGAGGCATCCGTGCCATACACGTACATGCAACTGAAAGAGTCGAAAACAAAAAAACAATACGTCTCCAGGTCCGGATGGAATCCCAATCTGGTTTTACAGAGAGCACCCTACGACACTGGGACCTAACTTATCTTCCACTTTTCGCAATTCTCTCATCTAGTGCAAAGTCCCAAGCGACTGTAAAAAAGTGCAGGTGACTACATAAGAAGGGTAAAAGAACGGATTCACAAAATTGCAGACCACTATCCTTAATATCAGTTTGCTGCAGAATTCTTGACCGTATTCTCAATTCGAGTACAACAAATTTCCTTGGGACGAAAAAGTATCTGACCACAAATCACCACCGTTTTAAAAAGTATCGCTCGTGCAAAACGCTGCTTGCCCTTTTCTCATACGATATCCATCGAACCACGGATGAAGGGCAATAGTCAGATTCCATATTCCTTTTGACACGGTGCCCCGCGGCGGACTGTAAGGATGGTCCAAGTATACGGATTAGATTCTCAGATACGTGAGTGGCTTGAAGACTTCTTATGCAATAGATCCCAGCACGTTGTCCTCGACTACATGTGTTCATCGAAGACAAATATATCAACAGGATTGATAGGACCGTTCTTATTGTCTGTGTACATAAATGATCTTACTGTCAGGGTGAACGACAATTTTCGGCTGTTTGATGATACCGCTGTGGAGTAGGGAAGGCGTCGTCGTTGAGTGACTGTAGGAGGATACAAAATTGCTTAGACAAAAATTTTCAGTTGGGGTGATGTCAGGCAGTTTGCTACAAATGTAAATTAAAACGTATGATAAACAAAAAAAACCATTACGTTGGAATAAATCATCGGTAGTATGCTACCTAACACAGTCACGTCGGTTAACTATCTCGACGTAACGTTGCAAAGCCATATGAAATGGATCGAGCTCGTGAGAGTGTAGTAGGGAAGACGAATAGTCGATTACACTTTATTGGGAGAATTTTGAGAAAGTGTGGTTCATCTGTAAAGGAGAACGTCTATAGGACACTAGTGCGACGAAACTCAGAGGGTTGCTGCTAGATTTGTTACTGGTAGCTTCGTTCACCACGTGAGTGTTACAGAGATGCTTCGTGAACTCAAATGGGTATTCCTGGAGAGAAGACGACGTTATTTTCCCGAAAAAGTGTTGAGGCAATTTGCAGAAGCGGCATTTTAAGCTGACTGCAGAACGATTCTACTGCCAATAACATACATTTCATGTAAAGATCGCGAAGATAAGATAAGAGTAATTAGGGCTCCTATAGTGGCATTTAGACAGGTGTTTGTTTGAGGCGCTCTGTTTGAGAGAGGAACGGGAAAGGAAATGTCTAGAACTGGCACAAGGTACCCGCACCATACAGTGGTTTGGAGGTATCTATGTAGATGTAGATGTAAAACGACGTCATGTCCGTTGAATCGGACTTGGAGTGCCTGTATTGTTACTGAGAAACCGTAGATGTTATTATAAAAACCCTCTGGTGTTATGCTGTGCTAGGTGGACATTTACGGCTTACTTAGGCGTCTTCAGCCATTGACTACTTGGCTGACATTTAATCGTTGAAATCTGTAGGCGGACATACGATAAATTTTTTTTCATCAACTGCCTTCGTCAAATTAAGCGTGAAGACCTCATTTCCTTCTGCTTACAGTGGATTTAACGTAATTTGAGAATTGCTACACTATTCAGTCAATGATCCGCCTAAAATACACCTTTTCTGAAGACATTCGGATGTCATAAAAACACTGGCACCGTATGCACGATCGCCTTGTATAACAAGTCATGTTCTAAGATCCGTAGAAGAAAACTAAAGCCACTACGTTGAACATTTACTGAAGTAAGTCACCATGAATATTCTTCAGGCTCGTATTTAATTCCTTAAACAGGTAACTACCATAATAGAAGAATCAGCAAGAGAAAAGAAGAGAAATGGGCTGCCAAAACGCTGGAAGCTAAATTTAAATTCCTTGTGGGATTGCTATTACGTAACTCGGTACTGATTTGTTATTACAGCGCACTTACATTCCACAGATACTAGGTGTAAGTTTTCTTCGCCGGTTTCTTACTCACTCTTGTCCTCAAAACCTCTTCTCACATTACAAATACAGGATGTGGCAAATAAAAGTAGTCCGGACAAGTGGATACGATTGGCCTTGAATGTATGCATACACTGATGAGCCATAACATTATGACCACCTGCCTAATAGCTTGTTCGGCCACCTTTGGAACGAAATGCATCTCTGATTCTGCGTATTAGGGATCCGTCAGTTTGTTGGCAGGTTTGTATGAGGTATGTGACATTAGACATCTACTCACAGGTCATGTAATTCGCGTACATAACGGGTCGATGGCGCCCAATAGCGACCCAGATGTGTTCCATGGAATTTACATCATGCGAATTTGATCGCTGAGACATCAACGTGAGTTACCTATAATGCTCCTGAAACCACTATAGCACCGTTCTGTCTCCGAGACACGGATAATTATAATGCTGAAAGATGACATAGTCGTCGGGGAAGACGTCAAGCATGAAGGGATTCGGTGATTAGCAGCTGTCAGCTTGTCTTCGGTTACTACCACAGGTCTCATGCAAGCGCACGAGAATGTCTTCCATAGCATAATACTGCTGCCACCTGCCTCTGTGGTGCGCTGCATGATTCGAGCCGCCGTTGACCTCGATGACGGCGTTTGTGGAGACGATCATCGACCTAATGTAGCAAAAATGTGATTCACCCGAAGAACCAACACGTTTTCATTGATCGACGGTCGAATCGCGATGGTCCCGTGCCTACTGAAGTCGTAATTGGTTATATCGTTGGGTCAACATGTGAACAGGGAGAAGTGGTCTGCTGCGGAGCTTCACGTTCAACAATGTAGATGAACGGCGTGCTCCGAAAAACTTGTGCGTGTGCAAGCATTGTGCTCTTTCGGGAGAGATGCCACAGACAATCTATTCTTCTTTACAGAGCAGACAAGCCTCCGAACCCCATGTTCAGTGAAGAATCGCCGACGTCCAACCATTTAGCGCCTAGTGGTACTTTCACTGTCCTTCTACCTCTGTATCTCTTTCCTTAGATGCTCAAGACAGTAGTACGTGGACATTTGACCAACTTCGCCGTTTCGAGATATTCATTCACGGGCTTTGCGTAATAATAATCTGCCCTTTCTCAAAGTCGCTTATCACAAAGCATTTCCCCATTTGCAGTCCGTATTTCGCTAGGGTGATCCTGTGTCCGTGTCTGCTCGCTTAAATTCGTTTGTTACCGCGTCATGTACCCGCAACGCCACGAGGCGTCATCCAACTTCGTGGTGGGCAATGGTCTTAATTTTTCGATTATCACTATATAACAACACCCTCCGACGCGCACATCACGTGTACGCCCGCACGTGAGACACAATAGTTCAGAACATAGTGCGGGCTGTGTCAGTGTAAGTGGAACTGTGCAAAGGGGAGGATGGTACTTAGAGTGGAGCAACGGATGTTCGTTGCTGAAAGTTCGTGACAAAGTCGTCAAAACGGTGGGGTCAGTTGTATGCTGAGAAATTTAGTGGTGTAAAAGTGCCAGCAAAGAGTGCCATGGAACGCTTAGTCCGAAAATGGCGTCAGACAGGATCTGTGTTGAAAACATAACAAAATTTCGAAACGTGCCCGCACACCAGAAAATGTGGCTGTAGTTCACCAGAAAATTCTTCCGAGTTCTACCAACTCATCCCGCCATCTGACGCAAGACGCCGGCATATCACTTATATCACACAGACGAATACTTCACCTGGATCTGCACATGCATCCCTCCAGTGTCTTGTTCACGCATTAAAATCAGCAAATGCTCCTTAGCGCCTCCAGTTTTGTGCTGTTCTCAGAGATAACAATGATTGCTAGGTTTCTTTGTGTCTGATGAAACCTGGTTTACACAGAGTGGTTACGTCAGCTCACAGAATCACATGTTCTGGGCAGCGGAGCATCCGCATAACTTTCACGAAACACCATTGCCTGATCAGAAGGTTGGGATTTGGTGGGCGGTGTCTGCACGCTGCGTTATTGTTCCCACCTTCTTTCATCAGACGCTGGCTTCGGCGCGTTACATTGCCAACATTTTGAAACCATTTGTGGCAGCACTAATGGAGGAGGAAAAGAACTACAGTTACTTCCAGCAGGATGGAGCCGAAACTTGGAGCATATTTACACAATTTTCACGCCTGCCAGAGTTGTTAGCAGAGGTTAGTTTGGTTGCGGCCCTAGCTTGCCACCGAGGCCACATGATCTGTCAGTGTGCGATTACTTTGTGTGGGGAGCCCTCACGCTAAGGTGTATCGCAACAATCCTCACAGTCTTCAAGAACTGCAGCAGAACATTTCGGATGAGATTCTAGCAGTTCTAGCTGTCCAGCTCAGATCCCTCTTCAGCAGTTTGCTGACCAGGGTCCAAAAGTGCAAAGAGATGGATGGTGGTCACTTTAAATATCTGCTATAGCCATGTTAGAACTATAATTTCCTTTCCTCTGCTGCGATTCTTTGTAGTCTGGAACTTTGTTCCCCGGGCCACTTTTATTTACCCATCCTTTTGTATATATATCATCATTTCACAACTGAAATGCCAGATTGAGTGCGTCCAACATCTCGGCTGTATCTTTGCATAACACATCTTTATCCATCCCTTTTCCGTTTCATCCATACGACTCTGAAACAAACTACGCTGTGATTTGCGACCTAAACGAAAACCCCTCTGCGTTCCAGAGGCGATTAAAGCTTTCTTTATTATTATAAGTGTAGTTTCCCTCATGGCATGTCCCAGCTGTTTTCCTGCTGCTCAACAGTGAACCAATATCTTTCTAGGCTTTTCGCAACCCTATTTGTTTCTGTTTCCTTATTTCGATCTCATCTGCTAATAGTACGCTATTATTTTTCGCTCATCCCCTGACCAATCAGCTTCTTTTCTGCATTGACTGGACATCATTACTCACATTCAACAAGGCTATAAAGAGGGAATTTGCTGCAGTTTGCCTTTGGCAGTGGAGCAGCTCGTACGTGCTGTTTACTACAGTTCGGTAGTTTTGGTACACTACATAAATGATGTAGTATGTAGGATTACTGGTAGTATTGCTATAACTGGTAGGGAAAGAAAAATAAATGAATGTGTAAGAGAGAAAATGGGAGCCGACGGCTGGTCTTGGTGTTTTTGTTTGTTCGGTTGTTTCTTTTACAAATGATTCAAATGGCTCTGATCACTATGGGACTCAACTGCTGTGGTCATAAGTCCCCTAGAACTTAGAACTACTTAAACCTAACTAACCTAAGGACAGCACACAACACCCAGCCATCACGAGGCAGAGAAAATCCCTGACCCCGCCGGGAATCGAACCCGGGAACCCGGGCGTGGGAAGCGAGAACGCTACCGCACGACCACGAGATGCGGGCTTTCTTTTACACATAATTAGAGCTGAACATGATTCAGTATTAGTCCAGTGTGCATTTTATATCCTTACAGAATATAAATTGTATTTTGTAAGTAATAAAAAGCAGCTGTTTACGTAACTTCTGTGTTTTTATGCAACCAAAGCAATTACTTTTGATGCTAGTACAGTTTACATCCGCAAACGTAAAAAATGTGTAACTATTGTTTTTATTTTGTACTCAATAGAAGGTTCTTCATTATGATCAAAGGTAAGAGTTTACTGTTATTGTTGTTAAATGTGATAGTTGTTTATCAATAACAGAAACATGTTTTATGTAACTTCAAAGAAATACTGAAACGGAGTTTTTTAATCTGTTTTTGCTTTGCTGTGTTTCATTTTTCCATTTTGTTGAGTAAATAGCATTTTCTAGCTCTATGTGATTAATCTGTATTGTTTTCTTTATTTTTACTACACAGGCTACAAATGAACAATTTTCCAATGAAACCTGAATTAAACGTTGAAAATTTCAGTTTTACTGTAAATACTGTTTATTCTTAAGGATCAGAAGGGATGATAGCTGTGTGGGACAAACATGTTCCGTAGGTTACCTGGCCGTTTATATATTCTCACTGAGTTTCCAGACGGTTCACTGCTCCCGATTTTTAGGGGGACCTAGGCATATCAAAAAAAAGTTTTGCATCACCTCGGTTCCGAGAGTTCCAGAACCTGTACAGAAAATTGGAATAGAGATCAACATAAACATCATTTCCACCCTCTTTATTGCGCATGAAAACCACACACTACATGTACCACCATACAGCGAGACCTTCAGAGGTGGTGGTCCACATTGCTGTACACGCCGGTAGCTCTAATACTCAGTAGCGCGTCCTCTTGCGTTGATGCATGCCTGTATTTGTCGTGGCATACTATCCACAAGTTCATCAAGGCACTGTTGGTCCCGATTGTCCCACTCTTCAGCGTAGATCCCTCAGAGTGTTTGGTGGATTACGTCGTCCATAAACAGCACTTTTCAATCTATCCCAATAATGTGCGATAGGGTTCATGTCTGGAGAACATGCTGCCACTCTAGTCGAGCGATGTCATTATCCTGAAGGAAGTTATTAAGAAGATGTGCACGAAGGGGGCGCGAATTGTCGTCGATGAAAACGAATGCCTCGTCAATATGCTGCCGATATGGTTGTACTATCGTTCGGAGGATGGCATTCACGTATCGTAAAGCCCTTATGATGGCGCCTTACATGACCACCAGCGGCGTACGTCGGCACATAATGCAGCAGCAGGGAACCTCCACCTTGCTGCACCCTCTGGCCAGTGTGTCTAAGGCGTTCAGCCTGACCGTGTTGCCACCAAACACGTCTCCGACGATTGTCTGGTTGAAGGCATATGCGACACTCATCGGTGAAGAGAACATGATGCTAATCCTGAGTGGTCCGTTCGGCATGTTGTTGGGCCCCTCTGTACCGCACTGCACGGTGTCCTGGTTGCAAAGATGAACCTGGCCACGGACATCGGTAATGAAGTTGCGCATCATGCAGCCTATTGCGCATAGCTTGAGTCGTAACACGAAGTCCTGTAGCTACACGAAAAGCATTATTCAACATGTAGTAGTAGCCCTTGGGCGTCCTGAGCGAGGAATGCCATCGACAGTTCCTGTCCCTCTGCATATCCTCCATGTCCGAACAACATCGCTTTGGTTTACTCCGAGACGCTTGGACGCTTCCATTGTTAAGAACCCTTCCTGGCACAAAGTAACAATGCGGACGCGATCGAACCACGGTATTGACCGTCTAGGCAAGGTTGAACTACAGATAACACGAGCCGTGTACTTCCTGGTGGAATGACTGGAACTGTTCAGCTGTCGCCCCCCCCCCCCCCCCCCCCCCGTCCACCAGTCTATTAGGCGCTGCTCATGAATGGCTGTTTAGGCTGTTTACATCTTTGGGCGGGTTTAGTAATATCTCTGAACAGTAAAAGGACTGTGTCTGTGATACAATATTCACAGTCAACGTCTATCTTCAGGAGTTCTCGGAACCGGGGTGTTACGAAACTTATTTTGATGTGTGTAGTAAGACACTGAAAGCATTTCGTAAGGAAAGCGGTCGTTATGAGGTAACACTCCATAGTATGCAACATACTCGACGTACAGGTAATGCGGGTACGAACTTAGCTGACCAAAGCTACAAGGAAAACTACTGTGGTTTACTGCAGTTTTACATCTCTTGGCAGTCTCTTTCAGAAAGATCCCACTGAAATTCACGTTCACTAAGGAGAATGCGAGAGATCAGGCCCATGAAATCTAACGCTTTTTGCCAGACTATGTATGCATTAATTACAAGGATCTTATTGGTATCCATTTATCAATCGTAAGCAGTGTCAACTATCTCAAATTGGCGGCAGGTGTGGCGTGTCACAAGGTACTGAACGATGTCAAAGGAGGTTAAAGATTTCTACACTCAGATGACCATGTAGGAGATTTGTCAGTTCATCAACCGGGTTTAAGTATTCGCACCATACGGATTTTTGAACTGCCTTTCTACACTGCTGGCCACCGTAAATGCAACATCCTGAAGGAAGCATCCGAATCAAGTGAAATTTACACCATGGGTTTGCAGCGATGAGATATGCAACTGATTAGAATTTCAGCGCAGACGCACATCACGCGCGCCTGTGGCGCCACATCATAGCGCCATTTAAGGCTTGGCAATTTCGACGAGTGTACGTTCGGCACGTGTGTTTACCTTGTGGTTGTTTCACAAGACGATCAGTTATGCCTCGTAGACAACAGCGAACATCTTTTGATCAAGTATCCGAGTTCGACAGAGGAAGGATAGTGGCTTACCGAGATTGTGGATTATCATACAGATAAATCGCTAGTCGTGTTGGACGAAACCAAACAACTGTAATGCGGATATGTGACCGTTGGATGCAGGAGGGTACGACGGACCGACGTGGTCGATCGCATTCACCTCGGTGCACCACTGCACGTGCTGATAGGCAAATTGTGCGCATGGCAGTGACGGATCGCTCAGTGACATCCCGAACCATAGCACAGCACATTGCGTCTGTAACGCATCATCCAGTGTCTGCGCGTACCATTCGACGCCGTTTACAGCAGAGTGGTCTGTCCGCAAGACGTCCATTGCTTCGTCTACCATTGACGCAGAACCACAGACGTCTCCGTCGCCAATGGTGTGATGACAGACGGATGTGGACGGTAGAATGGAATGACGTTGTCTTTACTGACGAGGCACGCTTCTGTCTGCAGCACCACGATGGTCGGATTCGAGTGTGGAGACACCGTGGAGAGAGGATGCTGGACAGCTGCATTATGCACCGCCACACTGGTCTTGCACCGGGTATTATGGTATGGGGCGGTATTGGATATTACTCTCGCACGCCTCTAGTACGCATTGCCGGTACTTTAAATAGCCGGCGCTACATATCCGAGGTGCTGGAGCCAGTTGTCCTTCCTTACCTTCAGGGCTCGGCCACAGCCATATTTCAACAGGATAATGCGCGACCACACGTGGTACGCATTGTCCAAAGGTTCTTCGTCAATAACCAGATTGAATTGCTGCCCTGGCCGGCTCCATCTCCGGATCTTTCGCCGATAGAAAACATGTGGTCCATGGTTGCTCAACGAGTGACCCAGATTACATCCCCAGCTGCCACACCAGATGATCTTTGGCAACGTGTGGAATCTGCTTGGGCTGCTGTACCCCAGTAACACATCCAACGTCTCTTTGACTCAATGCCGAGACGTGTGGCAGCGGTTATCTCCAACAATGGCGGCTACTCTGGCTACTGATTCTGGCAGGAACCACATGTCACAGACGTCTGTAAACGTAATCATTTGATACTTGGTCAACATGTTATCTACAAAATAAATCTTGTTGTGCTATCTCTTGTCTTTCTTGGTGTTGTATTTACGGTGGCCAGCATTGTAGATACGGGAAGTGATGGTGACAAACGCATTACGACAATATGGTACGCTACCGAAAAATGGGCAAGTTTCACAGCTTATCCGGTAATTAACGGTGTCCGACAGGTACGCATTGAGTTGACAGAACTTGTGCCCTCATATTTGTACATTGGGGGCTGCAGAGCCATAGTGATATACGACGGGCAGCCAAGGACCTGTTCCGGATGCGGCAGTGAGGGCCATGTTCGGTCGGAATGCCTTCAGAGGAGATTAACTCAACTGTTAGGGGCGACCAACAAGTTACAGTTGCGACCACGTCTCCTCCGCTGACATACAGTATGTGCCGGCACTTCGGGGCACGCTGATACCCAAGTCGGACTCTTCTATCGATCCGGCGCATCAGGAGGTGGCGGCAATGCCGTTGCAGAGGTCGAGGAGACACCGGTGGCAATTCGACCACACACACTACCGCCAAAGCAAATGGCGACCGAAGGAGGACTGGAGCAGGATGTGAAGTGATACACAACGATGTGGAGGATGCACACCAGGATGAACCTGTCACTAAGAACGCCGATATAAGTACGCGTACGCAGCGTTCGCCGAAACAACGTAGAAAGTGCCGACTCAATGAAGACGACGGCCACTCCATGGCATCTGAAGTCAGTGATGATTATAACATCTTGGAGCATTCGTCACGAGAGCTGCAACATCATGATGACGCCAACCGTGCGCTTTCAGATGATGAGAGGATTTCGTGCTTTTCTGATGACTCTTCCCGTATAGATTCCGTGAATTCTTTTAGATTCCGACAGGATGCGACAGAGGCGTTACGTTCACCACCCAACAATAAGGATCAGAAAACGGTTGTGGCTCCTGACAGCCTCGACTGGGGCGACTAAGAACACGACACGGAAGGGACTAACACACAGTGTGTGTCAGGAATGCGATGGTGGCGCCCATCCATTCAAATTATTGATGATATAGGACGGCTATGGAAAGGTAGCTCAGTCCCGGAAACCGCGGAAGTCCTCGCTGCGGATGCCATATGACGGACACGAAGCCGCAAGCCTATAAAATTGGGACTATCAGTATCAACATCATTGGTTCTGCAGTGAAAAAAAATGGTTCAAATGGCTCTGAGCACTATGGGACTCAACTGCTGTGGTCATTAGTCCCCTAGAACTTAGAACTACTTAAACCTAACTAACCTAAGGACATCACACACACCCATGCCCGAGGCAGGATTCGAACCTGCGACCGTAGCAGCAGCGCGGCTCCGGACTGGAGCGCCTAGAACCGCACGGCCACCGCGGCCGGCGTTCGACAGTGAAGTAGCACCTCTTTCATAATATGTTATACTCATCCGACGTAGATGTCCTGTTGGTGCAAGAAATACGACTCGGCGCTTTCTCTGAGGTACATTGTTACTTCACATACGAATCACCGTACTCGGCCAATAATAAAGCCACGGTAATCTTTGTACGGCAAGGGATTCCAGCAGCAGATGCCTCTTTTCTACCATCAGGCGGTTACAATTCACGCGACTCGTATCACCAACATCTGTGCTTCCTGCGGCACAGATCAGCGAAAGGAATGAGCACAGTTTTACTCTGCAGATATTGCGTCTCTTTTTTTTCGGCAGGTACGACCACTTTCTCCTCGCTCATCACTTCAACTGCGTTCTGTCTCGGAAGGATCAAACTCACAATTTCAATACCGCCAAGGAACTACAAGTGAAATGCCGGGGTATGAACCTGTGTAACACATAAGGACTGATCCACGGGGATAGGAAAGGTTTCACTTTTTCATCGGATTCTCGGCGAGCAGTATTGACCGTATTTTTATCTCCGGCGGACTACAGGAAGCGACGGTTGCTACTGACTTATGGTCCACGGCTTTTACTGATAATCTAGCATACTTTTTCACCATCAGCCTACCACGACAGAGTGTGTGGCACAGCCGAGACCCTCGGAAATTAAACGTTTCGCTATTTTCAGGTCGAGAGTATCATGAGTGAAATGAGAACATGTGGGCCACGTGTGAGCGGCGACTCCAAGCATACGTGACGGTGACACATTGGTGGCTGTCATGTGCGAAGTCGGCTTTACGTACAGCCGAGATAAAATGCAGTGACATTGGGTCACTATGGAGTATTATTAAACGGTGTTACGTGAGCTGTCAATGCAAGCCCTGTCTCCTCAGCGACAGGCTGAAGTCAACCGTGTTAAAGAGCGCATTGCCACGCACACGCGACGCATGTTGGAGAACTTGCCTATAAGGCCCGGACGCTTGCACGGTATTGCCGAGTGACGTCCATTAGTGCATAATGTGGTATACGAAAAACGACGATTTCAGCGAACGTTGATCGACTCACTCCTTACAGCCGATGGTGGAGACGCTGAGGTGCCTGGGGATTCCATTCATCTTTGATCTACGGATGCGGCGGTGAATTATAGGCACCTGCTCCAGATGATCCGCTTTCGGGAGCGAGATAATTCCGAACGAGTCCTGGTCATGATACAACGTGTGTAATGTATCAACATATGTCTTTCTCCGCGGTTACCACATATTGCTGAGATATTTGCACTACCGACGGGAAATGGTGATTGACTGCTGGCGGCCTTCGGGTATTTTGTCAGCCACGGGACGATACTCAAGATTCGTTATAACACTCTAACCCCCGGCACGTTGGACGGTGGCCTTGGCATTATGAACGTCTGCCTTACATCTCCGGACCTGTTCACGCAGGCGATGCTCAAGATACGGCGTACAATAACATCGGCACTGACTGAAGAACTAATTCCACTCTCTTATGTGTCCTCTGTACCAGTCGGCAACATTTCGCCTGTACTTGCTCTCATTGAAACGTTTCGTCATGAGATACCGTCGTCCAGAGAACCGAGGGTGCAAGGTGTTTATCATCTCTTAATGTAGTATCATGACAGGAACTTGAGGGAACGGAGATACCCGATGAGAGCCTTGTCCGCACTCTGGCGTTCTGTGCACCTCCCGTAGCTGAACGCGGCGGCTCGATCCTCATTGTATATTCTAGTTAATCGCAAGTGTATGACACGGGCCAGATACAGGGTGTTTCAAAAATGACCGGTATATTTGAAACGGCAATAAAAACTAAACGAGCAGCGATAGAAATACCCCGTTTGTTGCAATATGCTTGGGACAACAGTACATTTTCAGGCAGACAAACTTTCGAAATTACAGTAGTTACAATTTTCAACAACAGATGGCGCTGCGGTCTGGGAAACTCTATAGTACGATATTTTCCACATATCCACCATGCGTAGCAATAATATGGCGTAGTCTCTGAATGAAATTACCCGAAACCTTTGACAACGTGTCTGGCGGAATGGCTTCACATACAGATGAGATGTACTGCTTCAGCTGTTCAATTGTTTCTGGATTCTGGCGGTACACCTGGTCTTTCAAGTGTCCCCACAGAAAGAAGTCACAGGGGTTCATGTCTGGCGAATAGGGAGGCCAATCCACGCCGCCTCCTGTATGTTTCGGATAGCCCAAAGCAATCACACGATCATCGAAATATTCATTCAGGAAATTAAAGACGTCGGCCGTGCGATGTGGCCAGGCACCATCTTGCATAAACCACGAGGAGTTCGCAGTGTCGTCTAAGGCAGTTTGTACCGCCACAAATTCACGAAGAATGTCCAGATAGCGTGATGCAGTAATCGTTTCGGATCTGAAAAATGGGCCAATGATTCCTTTGGAAGAAATGGCGGCCCAGACCAATACTTTTTGAGGATGCGGGGACGATGGGACTGCAACATGGGGCTTTTCGGTTCCCCATATGCGCCAGTTCTGTTTATTGACGAAGCCGTCCAGGTAAAAATAAGCTTCGTCAGTAAACCAAATGCTGCCCACATGCATATCGCCGTCATCAATCCTGTGCACTATATCGTTAGCGAATGTCTCTCGTGCAGCAATGGTAGCGGCGCTGAGGGGTTGCCGCGTTTGAATTTTGTATGGATAGAGGTGTAAACTCTGGCGCATGAGACGATACGTGGACGTTGGCGTCATTTGGACCGCAGCTGCAACACGGCGAACGGAAACCCGAGGCCGCTGTTGGATCACCTGCTGCACTAGCTGCGCGTTGCCCTCTGTGGTTGCCGTACGCGGTCGCCCTACATTTCCAGCACGTTCATCCGTCACGTTCCCAGTCCGTTGAAATTTTTCAAACAGATCCTTTATTGTATCGCTTTTCGGTCCTTTGGTTACATTAAACCTCCGTTGAAAACTTCGTCTTGTTGCAACAACACTGTGTTCTAGGCGGTGGAATTCCAACACCAGAAAAATCCTCTGTTCTAAGGAATAAACCATGTTGTCTACAGCACACTTGCACGTTGTGAACAGCACACGCTTACAGCAGCAAGACGACGTACAGAATGGCGCACCCACAGACTGCGTTGTCTTCTATATCTTTCACATCACTTGCAGCGCCATCTGTTGTTGAAAATTGTAACTACTGTAATTTCGTAAGTTTGTCCGCCTGAAAATGTACTGTTGTCCCAAGCATATTGCAACAAACGGTGTATTTCTATCGCTGCTCGTTTAGTTTTTATTGCCGTTTCAAATATACCGGTCATTTTTGAAACACCCTGTATATTATTATTATTATTGTAGTTGTTATTTGCCCCTTTACACGTGATGCGTGCTGTTGGGCAGGGATGAACACCGTTTAGTGTGTGGAAAGGCGATGAAAGTGTGGACTCTGACTCGTCGTGTCATAGCCTTTCTTAGCCGTACCACATACTCAGAGATCACACTGGTAGCTATTCTTAACCTAGATGTAACATACTTCCCAAGACAAAAAACAGACGCCATCAATTGGACGGCGGGGAGGGCGCTGAGTTGCATATATGCGACAATGGAATGTACGTGCTGCAGTTTTGGATGTACTTACACGAACAACAAGAAAAGATACAGTGCCGAACGGAATATGGAACACATTATGCTAATTTCTTAAGAAGAGTATTCATGGATCCTTCCAACAGTTGGGATGCCCCAGCTCTCAGAATTTCTGCTGTGTGGTTAATTTTGATTGGATACACGAATGAACTCTTACGGACCGTGGATTCTGAGAAACCGACTGGCCCACAACTGTTTGAGAGTTGGAGAATCCGATGTCCTTTTTGTTTGACATTATGTTACAAGTCACGTATTTTCGTTTATGTGGGAGTGCGTACCTGGTTATTTTGTTACAGATTTCTGCCTTTTGTGGGATTTTATGTTTTATTTACATGGTTCCTTGTCCAAAGTGTGGAATATACTTCAAACATGTTCTGTTTCCTGATTGTAAAAAATAAAAATAATATTTTTCTTATAATTTCCTGTCTTTTATGGCATTTTGTAATCTTATTTAATGTGGTTCCTTGTGATATTCAAAAGAATCTTTGGATTAATGGTTGCTTTACATATTATTATTACTTAGTATTATTATTGCCATTATTACTGTGGCCTGATGGTGTAGTGGGTACAGCACTAGACTCTTGTCCTGGAGGTCCTCTGTTTAATTGCAAAAAGGGGAGGGGTAATTTTCCTCGTTCTAGTCTGTCCAGGGCCCCTGTCAAATGAGTACCTGAGGTTTTTCCCAGGGGTAAAAGGCGGTCGGGATGATGTCCCCCCCCCCCCCCCCCCCCTCCCTAGTGCTATGGAGAAGTAAGGCTGTGCTTACAACCAGGCTAATAGCCCGGGCACTGGGTTTGCCACGGACTTTACCTTTGTATTACCACTATTATTAGTATTATACATGGTTTACATGCTATCCATGTTGTAATGCTGGCACTGCAAGGATGATTGTTAATGATTGTCGCATGTCGAGGGCTCGAAGGCTCCAATTTTGTCAGGGAAATTAAACCATAAGTAAATAAATAAAATATGGTGGGCATTTTTCATTAGATCGTCTGGAATGAGACTGGTATGACTCTTGTAAGAGCCTACCGGCACACATCCGCCCCACCTTTTTTTTCCTAAAGAGCGTGGGCGCATGGCGTGGAGTGGGCAAAGTCCAAGGTCGCCGGAGGCGTTACGCCAGCGCGTTCGCCGTCAGCCGTCTGCCGCTGCGGCTTGGGCAACCGCCACCGCCTCTGCTCGCTACACGGCGTAACGGAAGCACTCACGACGCCGGCAGGCACAAATTGCAGGCTCACATTTGGCCATCACGGTTCTGAAACACTGGACAGAGTTGCGCTCACCGGACCTACGGCGAAAACGTCATCAATTGCGTCCCTCTACGTCCAGCGACAGCCAACTGCGCTTTATACCACGTGATGGTTTCTGCGGTTTTCTTTGCCCACGGGTTTTATGGTCTAAGTACAGTGATTTAATAGGAGACTGGCTGACTGCAAAGCCGTACGAGTTCTGGTTCAAATTCTGACCAGTATGACAGGAGTTTGCGTTGAATGATTGAGACTCTCCGTGAAATATACAACCACCGTGCAATGGCAACAAGGAGAAAAAAGCGCACTTGCAAGGTATTACCCCCAGCAATGGACCCCGCCCGATCATTTGGGCAATAATTCTGATAGTACGTAGTTATGACCGTCTGAAAGGCTGACTTTTAAACACTCGTGCTCACCAGTTGGGACACGCTCCGCCTCACTGCAATCCTTTAGTGTCCGAACGCGAAATATTTTAGAGTGGAGTGAATAAGAGGTTTGTCAAATACTCTTTTAACATTGGTAACGTACTTTCTGCAATGTGTCAAGGTGTGCTGATTCCAACATGTAGCTGGTGCCAGTGATCTTTTTACTTTAGCCAGTTTCAATTCACAAATGCTGTGTGAATGGATAAAACTAATGAGTGTGTAATGAAAAACATAGCGTAGCGCTATTTAATTATTCACAGCGTTGTTGAGAGTTATTTTCTTTGGATTTTTGAATCTGGCACTATTAAAATGAAGTACACTTGCACGAGATGCTGTGTTCTTGTAGGTAACAGGCACAATTACATCGCAAATCGAAAATCAAATTGATTTCGATTTGGGCCCATATATAGCTGCGGAATAACATCAAAACGAGAACCTGTAATTAACTTAGAAAAAGCAAAGTTTGTTTCATTCACCAACCCAAAAAGTTTTCTATATAAGATAATCAACAAATGTTTTGCCTTTCCACATGACAAAAACAACATAAACGAAATTTTTTCTTTGCTACTGCAGGGTATTACGAGCGCCATAAATGATTCGAAGAATGGAGTATGCCCAGGAAAAGTCATAACGTGTGGCTTGGTGTATTGAAACGAAGTCAGACACGCAGGTCTAGCGAAATTTCAGAATGCGATACGGGAAACCACCACCCTGTCAGCCATCCGTAAAGAATATGGCAGAGAAACTTCATGGAAACATGGAGTGTGGAACTGAAGCACCAGGTAGACAGGCCAAGGAGAAGTGATGGAGATACAGAGAGAACTCGAAAGGTTTTCCAGCGTTCAGCACAAAAATCTGTTCAAAGACATCAGAAGAACTGCGAATCACTTGTACGACAGTGCTCCACGTACTCCGAAACCGTCTCATCTGTTTCCGTACAAACTGGAACTGTTACAGGAAATCAAACTAGATGACAAGCCAGTAACGCAAGAATAACGACAGCTATTGAGACAGCTGACGTAGACCTGTTGGATTATCGACTAGATACCGTACGTGCCACAATGGGAGCTTGATTAAAGAACCAGAAAAAACCTTTTTGAGTTGGTAATCAGACAAACTGCACTTCTTCTCTAAGTTAATTACAGTTCGAGTGATATGCCACACAAATTGTAAAGTACCTTTTGGGACTACGTATACTTGAATCTGGTGACTCGTATAGAACAGCCAAACTTCAGACGCCATAAGAAGACGCCGTTAAACTGCAGTAGAACGAGATGCCGGAGCTGGAGGCAGTCTAGCAATAAAGTACAGTGCCATAGTAGATAGGTAAAACAATGGAAAGTTCCAAAGGCGTTGTCGAGAGTAGCAATGCTGGTACCGTTATAGCGTGTGATGAATAGCTACACAGACAGAAGGCAATCATAGCTTTCTACATCTACATCTAGATACATACTCCGCAATCCACCATACGGTGCTTGGCGGAGGGTACCTCGTACCACAACTAGCATCTTCCCTCCTTGTTCCACTCCCAAACAGAACGAGGGAAAAATGACTGCCTATATGCCTCTGTACGAGCCCTAACCTCTCTTATCTTATCTTTGTGGTCTTCCCGCGAAACATAAGTTGGCGACAGTAAAACTGTACTGCAATCAGCCTCATATGCTGGTTCTCTAAATTTCCTCAGTAGCGATTCACGAAAAGAACGCCTTCATTCCTCCAGAGACTCCCACCCGAGTTACTGAAGCATTTCCGTAACACTCGCGTGATGATCAAACCTACCAGTAACAAATCTAGCAGCCCGCCTCTGAATTGCTTCTATGTCTTCCTTCAATCCGACCTCATAGGGATCCCAAACGCTCGAGCAGTACTCAAGAATAGGTCGTACTAGTGTTTTATAAGCGGTCTCCTTTACAGATGAACCACATCTTCCCAAAATTCTACCAATGAACCGAAGACGACTATCCGTCTTCCGCACAACAGCCATTACATGCTTGTCCCACTTCATATCGCCCTGCAGTGTTACGCCCAAATATTTAATCGACGTAACTATGTCGAGCGCTACACTACTAATGGAGTATTCAAACATTACGGGATTCTTTTTCCTATTCATTTGCATTAATTTACATTTATCTATATTTAGAGTTAGCTGCCATTCTTTACACCAATCACAAATCCTGTCCAAGTCATCTTGTATCCTCCTGCAGTCACTCAACGACGACACCTTCCCGTACACCACAGCATCATCAGCAAATAGCCGCACATTGCTATCCACCCTATCCAAAAGATCATTTATGTAGATAGAAAACAACAGCGGACCTACCACACTTCCCTGGGGCACTGCAGATGATACCCTCACCTCCGATGAACACTCAACATTGAGGACAACTTACTGGGTTCTATTACTTAAGAAGTCTTCGAGCTACTCACATATTTGCAAACCAATCCCATATGCTTGTACCTTAGTTAGGAGTCTGCAGTGGGGCACCGAATCAAACGATTTCCTGAAGTCAAGGAATATGGCATCCGTCTGATACCCTTCATCCATGATTCGCAAGATATAATGTGATAGAAGGGCGAGTTGCGTTTCGCAGGAGCGATGCTTTCTAAAGCCGTGCTGATGCATGGACAGCAACTTCTCTGTCTCAAGGAAATTCATTATATTCGAACTGAGAATATGTTGGAGAATCCTGCAACAAACCGATGTTAAGGATATTGGTCTGTAATTTTGCGGATCCGTCCTTCTACCCTTCTTATATACAGACGCCACCTGCGCTTTTTTACAGTCGCTCGGGCTTTACGTTGGGCAAGAGATTCGCGATAAATGCAAGCTAAGTAAGGTGCCAATGCAGTAGAGTACTTTCTGTAAAACCGAATTGGAATCCCATCAGGACCTGGCGCTTTATTTATTTTCAACCCATTCAGCTGCTTCACAACCCCAGGTATGTCTATCACTATGTCCTCCATACGGGAATCTGTACGATACTCAAACGGCGGTATGTTTGTACGATCCTCCTGCGTGAAAGATTTATCAAACGCTAAATTTAAAATTTCAGCTTTGAGTTTGAAGCCATTCGCCAGAGATCTTCCATGCTATCGCCGGCTCGCTAGAGGTCGAACCCACGAAACCACCACTGGTGCCTCACGTAGACGTAGGCTGAAGGGTACATACAACTTACGAATTTAGTTCGCAGAATTAATTAAGTGTGGGTTTTCTGAACCTGTACCGAGGGAAATGACGTAGTCGGTAAGGCAATGAATTCAACTCCCCGTACGGCCATCCTGATTTAGGTTTTCCGTCTCCCTAAATCACATCATGTGCATGCTGGAATCGCATCTTCAAAGCTACCGTGAAACATTTCCTGCATATTTTTGGTTCAGTCCGCGTTTGCGCTCTCTCTAATATACTCGACATTGACGGGACGTTAGATGTTAGTACCTCTTTTTCCTTCTGAAACCATGTTTCTCTAGCATAAATATTTCTTTCCTGCTTTTTAAGAGCTGTAGTGCTTTCTGGGAAGATTCTCGGTTGATTCTAGAATATACGAATCATATGGTTCAAATGGCTCTGAGCACTATGGAACTTAACTTCTGAGGTCATCAGTCCCCTAGAACTTAGAACTACTTAAACCTAACTAACCTAAGGACATCACACACACCCATGCCCGAGGCAGGATTCGAACCTGCGACCGTAGCGGTCGCGCGGTTCCAGACTGTAGCGCCTATAACCGCTCGGCCACTCCGGCCGGCAATGTACGAATCCAAGGAAAAGAGAATGAAATGAACGAGTAATAATAGTGAATTTGGTACATATGGGCAAAGGAAGTTACGAGGCTGAAGTTATTGATTTACTTTGCTACAGTAATGGTAGACCACGAGACAAAATATGTCACCCCATTTAAGATCACACTGCTCACTTTGGAGCACTGCGGGGGTTGTAGAACTGGTAACAGCCCGTCACTTGATCTTCACCAGAGAAGTAGGTCGTGGCACTGAAGTGGTGTGTGTGTGCCGATCGGTTGTGTAGCACCAGCAGAGTAAGGTGTGTCGAAGTGGAGACGTAACAGAACGACAGCAGAGAACTACCGTGTGTCGAAATGCGCATGACAACATCGTGATAGAAGTTATCCGGTTTGTTGGTGCATCAACGCGGACTGTCCTACGAGCTTGCAAGGAATGATGTACTATTTGCGTCCATGGAACACAGTGTAAGGAAAGCAGACGTAAAATGGACCTGAGAGTGTCTCGTGCGTTGTCAATGAAATCGGTTTCAAAAATAGAGAGAAATTACTGCTGTCAGGCCCATCTTAACCATGGAAGTGTTTCACAAATTGCGAATACGATTAGACGATAGCTGTACAAATGATTTGTGACAGATGAAAGTTTTTGCCCGACCGGTAGTCGAACCTGGATTTCCCACTTAACGCGAGCGGTCGCCTTATATGCTTTGGCTTTCCGAGAACGCCTCATGGACTAACACAAACTTCCATATGTCACAGTGTCCATGTCCTATGCTCCTATATATTCCTCCACAGGAAGAAAAAAAATTGTTATTCTATTCGTTTTGCCTTGCTGCCACATGAAATACAGGTTGGCAATGTCTGTATCGTTCAGTGTCTGTATATTGTAATGGAATGTCTGAAGGACCTTTGTAGTCATATACCTCGTGAAAGGCCATTGCTTACAGTGGCAGACAGCGTAATTCTTACAGTGTGGGAATCACAATTAGAAAGTGGACCAAAAAGATGTGGTATATTAGAGCTGTCTGGCTCACGAATTCGGACCGTTGCCTTTCACGTTCGACGCATTAGTAACTGAACTATATGAGCAGTATTGACACAGTTTGAGAGAACGTTGAACAGTGCTGCACCCGGTAACATTCAGCGTACACAGTCAAAGATTAATTAGGAGAACTAACAGAAATTTTTTTGTTAACATGGGAACCAATGTGCTTGTTTTAGAGTTATCGTATGTGTTATGTCTGTGCACTCTCCCAGGAGGCACCGCCTCATGTTCGCGCGGGAGGGAGAGTTTGCGTGCTACGAGGAAGCAGACAGCTATATCGGCGGTAGCGTTGCTGCTGGCAACCTAGCCGGTAAGGTCTCAGCAGAACAGCCAGACAAAGTGTGCCTCACAACGACTCTATTTACACACATCAAAAATGGCTCGGAGCACTATGCGACTTAACTTCTGAGGTCATCAGTCGCCTAGAACTTAGAACTAAGTAAACCTAATAGTTTTGCATCATCCCGGTTCGCCGAACTCCTGAAGATAGACGTTGACTGTGGATGTTGTATCACAGACACAGTCCCTTTGACTGTTCAGGGATGCCACTAAACTCGCCCAAAGATGTAAACAACCATGCATGAGCAGAGCCTATTAGACGGAGGTGGTCCGACAGCAGATCAGTTCCAGTCATTCCACCAGGACGGAGGTACACGGCTTCTGTTGTTTGTAGTTCAACCATGCCTAGATGGTCAGTACTGCGGTTCCATCGCGTCGGCATTGTTACTTTGTGCCAGAAAGAGCTCTTAACAAAGGAAGTGACCAGGCGTCTCGGAGTGAACTAAAGCGATGTTGTTCGGACATGTAGGAGATATAATGAGACAGGAACTGGCTCGCTCAGACCGCCCAAGGTCTACTACTGCAGTGGATGTCCGCTACCTACGGATTATGGCTCCCGACGAACCCTGACAGCAACGCCACTATGTTGAATAATGCTTTTCGTGCAGCCACAGGACATCGTGTTACGACTCAAACTCTCCGCAATAGGTTGCATGATGCGCAACTTCACTCTCAACATCCATGGCGAGGTCCATCGTTGCAACCACGACAACATGTAGCGCGGTACAGATGGGCCCAACAACATGCCGAATGGACCGCTCAGGATTGGCATCACGTTCCCTTAACCGATGATTGTCGCATAAGCCTTCAACCAGACAATCGCCGGAGACGTGTTTGGAGGAAACTTGGTCAGGCTGAACGCCTTAGAGACACTGTCCAGACAGTGCAGCAAGGTGGAGGTTCCCTGATGTTTTGGGATGGCGTTATGTGGGGCCGACGTACGCCACTGGTAGTCATGGAAGGCGCCGTAGCGGCTGTACGATACGTGAATGACGTCTTCCGACCTATAGTGCAACCATATCGGCAGCATATTGACGAGGCATTCGTTTTCATAGACGACAATTCGCGCCCCCTTCTTGCACATCTTCTTAATAACTTCCTTCGGGATAACGACATCGCTCGACTAGAGTGGCCAGCATGTTCTCCAGACATGAACGCTATCGAACATGAGTCGGAAAACTTGAAACCGGCTGTTTATGGACGACGTGATCCAAAAAACCACTCTGAGTTATCTACGCCGAATCGCCGTTGAGGAGTGGGACAATCTGGACCAACAGTGTTTTGATGAACTTGTGGATAGTATGGTACGACGAGTACAGACATGCATCAGTGCAAGAGGACGTGCTACTGGCAGCCATACGACTATGGAACGCGCGCCCCTGTGATCTGCGTCTTATCCAGAACCACTCAACATTCAAGAGGGAACTCAAAACTTACATATTAGGGACGGTGTAGCCACCATTGTTGTGCCCCTCTCATCTCTTTCTTTCTCCTCTCCATCATAGTTTCGAATTTTACCATTCTATTTCTCTTCGCCGGCCGGAGTGGCCGAGCGGTTCTAGGCGCTTCAGTCTGGAACCGCGCGACCGCTACGGTCGCAGGTTCGAATCCTGCCTCGGGCATGGATGTGTGTGATGTCCTTAGGTTAGTTAGGTTTAAGTAGTTCTAAGTTCTAGGGGACTGATGGCCTCCGATGTTAAGTCC
Organism: Schistocerca nitens; assembly: GCF_023898315.1. Lineage (NCBI taxonomy): Eukaryota > Metazoa > Arthropoda > Insecta > Orthoptera > Acrididae > Schistocerca > Schistocerca nitens. The sequence continues at coordinate 575,465,201 of NC_064616.1, read as the reverse complement.
CATAGTGCTCAGAGTCATTTGAACCATCTATTTCTCTTCCTCTAACCTAGCTACCTCTTCTATATCTCTTCCACCCCATTATATCGTCTTATGTCTCTGCTCGACGTAAATAACTCACAAGCTGCAAGAACATAACGAGAAAATTGCCAACTAGCAATAGGACTGACATTCATTACAGAAAAATATGTTTACTTTCATATACATAGTCATTACTATTATTATTATTATTCTTGATTGTTATAATTATTTCTTTGATTGTTATATTTATCCTTGTACTACTGTTGTAATCTCAGTTTTTTTCTTTAACATTAATACTGTATAACACGTGGTATGTCCATAATGTTCTGTACAAACTGAAATTCGTTCAATCTGAGTATGCCTGGTTAGGTGTAAGAGAGGGCCTGAACTCCCTAATCTTGCTAGGTAAAATAAATGCATAAATAAATAAATAAATAAATATTAGAGCTACCGGTGTGTACAGCAATCTGGACCACCACATCTGAAGGTCTCGCTGTATGGTGGTACAACATGGAATGTGTGGTTTTCATGAGCAATAAAAAGGCCGGTAATGACGTTTATGTTGATCTGTATTCCAGTTTTCTGTCAGGTTCCGAAACTCTCGGAACTGAGGTGATGCAAAACTTTTTCTGATGTGTGTATATCCTACATATCCTGTGCTCTACCCTTTCTTCAATTACCATACGTTTTCCTCCTCTAATTACCTTATGGTAAGTTTCTGTAGGGATGAAGGCTAAGGGAGAAAACCCTGAAAGAAAATCTGGAGTGGGGCTCCAAAAACTGCTGGAAGGCTCACTACGTCCCCTCCCGGCAGCTCCTGCAACCGAAGCGATACCAGACGTACTGACTTGCCATTTAGGTTGAGAGGGACACCTTGATGATTGGGCAACTCACGTGTCTTTATATTTATTGCTCAGTCGTATAGCATCCTCGACAGGGCACTTCAGCGACATCCAAGGACATCTGCAGAACGAGGAAAGAGACAGATACCTGCTATAAGCTATGTCTGATTGGCGTAAGAATCGGGCTCCAGGGGCCACCACCTACTGTGGGAGAGATCATAGCATCTCATTGGACAGCTACCGCCCGCCTCAAGTAATGCAGCCCCCAGCCAATAAGGTGCTCTTCTGCCACTACCTGCCTGCTTCATAGGGTGTGAGGGGCTTAGAAATAATCTTCGATAAGCGGATTTATGCAGTACACCTACTAAAAACAAATATGAAATAATAAAGCAATCACAATGTCATATTGACACCTGGAATGTTAGGACCATTTGTTCAAGATACATCGACTATACCCAAGATGTTGATTTCATTAGCCGGCCGTTGTGGCCGAGCGGTTCTAGGCCGAAACCGCGCTGTTGCTGCGGTCGCAGGTTCGAATCCTGCCTCTGGCATGGATGTGTGTGATGCCCTTAGGTTAGTTAGGTTTAAGTAGTTCAAAGTTAAGTCCCATAGTGCTTAGAGCCATTTGAACCATTTGTTGATTTCATTCGTAAGACTACTGTCTTACAGAGAGGTCCATCGCTTGAATTTGGACATTCTGGGGTTGAAGGAGACGCGGTTGCCAGACACTGGCTCTATCAAAGAAACAAACTACACGTCATTGTGCTTTTCAAGTGGCACTATCATCCTGAATTTGTACGCTCCCACTTTACTATTCAGCATGGAAGAGGAGGATTTACTTGGCGATAGAATAGCCAAAGTACCTGTCTTCGAGTCGCTATATATTCTAGGGGACTTTAATGCTAGAGTTGGATCAGGTAATGACATGTGGCCAACTCCCTGGTTTATCATGGAATGGGAAAAATGAATGAAAATGGCCATAGACTGCTGGAAGTATGCAGCTTTCATGAACTATGAATTATAAACACGTACTTTTAAATTAAGGATCGATACGAAATATCCTGGAGATACCCCTGCTCTCATCGCTGGCATCAACTAGATTTTGTCATAGCTAGACGCAGAGATCTCAAAAATGTCTACTGACGCATGAACTGTCATAATGCTGATTGCAGCACTGACCACGCTCTGGTGGTGTGCACAATGAGATTCACCCCCTGAGGAATATCACCACACGAAATCCAAAGGTCACCCCCGTATCAACAAATAATATGTTCATGACTTACAACGAAAGCAGAAAACTGCCATTTATTTCGAAAGTGCTTTACCAGGAAATGTACATGGATAAATGAATATTGATAACAAATAGCCACAACTTTCTGACATTATATATAACTCGACAGTATTGACATATGAAATAAAATAAAATAGAAACAAGGACTGGTACGAGCCAAATTTGGAAAAGATAGAGCCTGTCATTGAGGTTAAACGAAAAGCCTTGCCTGTTTATAACAGAAACTCAAATGGAAGATCTCGGGATGACTTGTCAGAAGAAAAAAACGTCCAAGAGACGTGCAAATAACTACTAGGTGAATTTATGTGCACGTGTACAGAAAGCAGCCGATTCTGGGGACAGTAAGGCAATGTTTGATAGTATTAAGAAAACAATTGGTCCAATAGTCAGAAAAACAGCTCCTCTGTAGTCCGAGACAACCGACGTCATTACTGATGAAGGCAAGCAAATGAAACGCTGGCTTGAACACTACCTCGAGTTGTATGCAGCTGAGAATGAAGTTAACATGGAGGCACTTGACGCCATTAAACAAATGCCAGTTATGGAAGAACTAGATGCAATGCCTGCTGTGGAAGAACTCAACAGAGTAATAGATTCCCTTGCTAATGAAAAGGCTCCAGACGGAGATGGATCCCCGCAGAGGCTACTAAGTATAATAAGTCTGTCCTTTAAAAGACATGCACAAGTAGGTTACGTGACACTGAGTAGGAAGAGTTCGAAGATTGTCGATCTGTGTAAACAGAAAGGGGACAGAAGCGACTGTAACAATTACCGAGGCATTTCACTGCTAAGCGTAGCCAGAAAGTTATATACAAGAGTCATCCTAATCCAATTACAGGTCCTCTATGACAGCTACAAGAGAGATGTCGTGAGCAGCACAGGCCAACTTATATTGCTTTTATTGACCATGTTAAAGCGATTGATTTATGAGCAGATATGGGCGCTTCAAGTTGCTACAGAAGATTGGATACCCACCTATACTACTACAATTAACTGTTTCCTCCCACGCGTAAACGGTAAGCAACAGTCTACTTCAAAGATAAAACATCGCAAGCATTCCCCGTTAATAGTGATGTACAGCAGAGATGTGTATTAGATTCTCTCTATTTGGGATCTTCTCCTTCCCTCTGCTGAGATTTCACTTTGAAGACTGTGAGGAGGGAGTTTATTTACATACTAGATCTGATGAAAATATTTTAAACATTGCCCACCTCATGGCCAAGACTCATGTAAATTCAGTTGTTCGTTATATGCAAATGATGCAGCTCTGGTAGCAAATACAGAAGGTGAGCTGCAGTACCTAATTAACAAATTATGACATGGATGTGAAAAATTTGGTCTTACCATCAGCCCTAAAATGACTAAGATCATGGCGTAGGGCACCAACAACCTTGCATCCATCAGAATTGGCGGAAATTCTCTTCAGGTAGTTGGTGACATCTATTTGGACTCTACTATATCTAACAACTTGTCTGTGGACACTGAGATTACTATCAGACCCGCAAAAGCAGAATCTATCATGGCTGGCTTGAACAACAGTGTGAAACAATGGACTGCTCACAATAAAAACCAAATTAAAAGTATAAAAGGCTTGTGTTATCAGCATCCTTCTCTTTAGCTGTGAGATATAGACAGCCCCTGTTAAGCGCGAATCTCGACTGAACAGCTTACATCTCCGCTGTCTCTGGTGCGTCCTTCAGATCTCTTGAAGAGATAAAGTTCCCAACACCGAAGTTTTACAGCTCCCAAGCACAACCAGCATTCATGCACTTCTGAGTCACCGAAGTCTAAGATGCTGGGACATGTCAGGCGCATGAATCATGAGCGAATACCAAAAATACTGCTGTACGGAGAATGTCAGCAGGATGTGAGGCCAGTAAGAAGATCACCCAACACTTCAAGGATGTTAGCAAGAGAGATCTGATAAAGGCCAATATTAGTCCAAGTCACTGGGAAATTACTGCTGAAAACCGTGTCAAGTGTCGAGTAACTGTCCGAAATGGGATCAAGCTTGCAGAGGACGAACGCACACAAGAACAAATCAGGAAGAGGACAAGACGTAAAGGGAGAGCGGCTTCTGTTCGGAGTCCCTCGCGTTTCTCTTGCCCGAACTGCAGTAGGGACTACAACTCTCGAGCGGGACATTTCAGCCACAGCAGACGTTGCAGTCGCTGAACCAAGTATGCTACACCATCGTCCTTCGAGGATGCAAGGCTACAAAGACTATGTCTATGCAGTAAACAATAATTGCAAAAGTGTGTCTCTCCGTTCTTCAACTAACGTAGGATTTTAGATGAATGGTCAAAATTGTTTGAACGTATTTATTACTTCTAGCGAAAAATTTCAAAATATAAGATATTACCCGTCCAAATTGTGTTGTAAATACAAGGCCGAAGTTCGAATACAGTCAGTTATCGACAGTAGACTCCGGCAAGAGAGCTTGTAAAGCACTCATCCCATGAAATTCAATTATTTTTTAATTTTCGTTGTTTTTCAAAATCATTGAAGAAATACACGTTGATACGTATTTCGTAATGGAATTATATGTCGTAAAACTGAACTTACATAAACGGTATAAGGAAGATGTCCCATGTCTTACCGTAGCGTAAACAATTTCGACTGCTATAAAATATCACCACTGATTGTTTCATAGTGGTCTTGTAGAAAAAAAAGAAGAAAAAACCTTTTCGTCTTCTAAATCTACATTACTGTAAGGAGACTAAGAGGCTCCGGCCGAAGTGGCCGAGCGGTTCTAGGCACTACAGTCTGGAACCGCACGACCGCTACGGTCGTAGGTTCGAATCCTGCCTCGGGCATGGATGTGTGTCATGTCCTTAGGTTAGTTAGGTTTAAGTAGTTCAAAGTTCTAGGGGACTGATGACCTCAGAAGTTAAGTCCCATAGTGCTCAGAGCCATTTGAACCATTTTTTTATTCCACTCTCGAACAGCACGTGGAACAATGGAACACCTATATCTTTCCGTGAGTGCTCTGAATTCCCTTATTTTTTGATGACGATGAATCTTCCCTATGCAGGTCGGTGCTAACAAAATATTTTCGCGTTCGAAGGAGAAAGATGGTGATTGAAATTTCGTCAGAAGATTCCGCCGCAACGAAAAACGCCTTTGTTTTAATGGTGTCCATCCCAGAATCCTCTTATCATTTCAGTGACACTCTCTCCCCTATTTCGCGATAGTAAAAAACGTACTGCTCTTCTTTGAACTTTCCGGATGTACTCCGTTAATCTTACCTGTTAACGATCCCAGACCGCGATACAGTATTCTAATAGAGAACGGACAAACGCTGCGTAGGCATCCCCTTGGATCTGTTAAATTTCCTAAGAGTTCTGCCAATAAAACGCAATCTTTGCTTTGCCTTTCCCACAAAATTTCCTATTTGTTCAGTCCAATTTAAATTGTACGTAACTGTAATTCCTAGGTATTTAGTTGAATTTACGGCCTTTAGATTAGACTGATTTATCGTGCAACCGAAGTTTAACGGATTCCTTTTAGCACTCATGTGGCCGGCCGCAGTGGCCGAGCGGTTCTAGGCTTTTCTTCAGTCTGGAACCACGTGACCGCTCCGCTCGCAGGTTCGATTCCTGCCTCGGGCATGGATGTGTGTGATGTCCTTAGGTTAGTTAGGTTCTGAGTTCTAGGGGGACTGATGACCTCAGATGTTAAGTCTCATAGTGCTCAGAGCCACTTTAACACGCATGTGGATGACCCCACACTTTTCATTATTTAGAGTCAATTGCCAATTTTCGCACCACTCAGACATTTTTTCTAAATCGTTTTGCAATTTGCCTTGATCTTCTGATGACTTTACTAGACGGTAAACGACAGCATCATCGTCAAACAAACTAACACGTCTACTCAGATTGTCCCCTAAATACACTCCTGGAAATGGAAAAAAGAACACATTGACACCGGTGTGTCAGACCCACCATACTTGCTCCGGACACTGCGAGAGGGCTGTACAAGCAATGATCACACGCACGGCACAGCGGACACACCAGGAACCGCGGTGTTGGCCGTCGAATGGCGCTAGCTGCGCAGCATTTGTGCACCGCCGCCGTCAGTGTCAGCCAGTTTGCCGTGGCATATGGAGCTCCATCGCAGTCTTTAACACTGGTAGCATGCCGCGACAGCGTGGACGTGAACCGTATGTGCAGTTGACGGACTTTGAGCGAGGGCGTATAGTGGGCATGCGGGAGGCCGGGTGGACGTACCGCCGAATTGCTCAACACGTGGGGCGTGAGGTCTCCACAGTACATCGATGTTGTCGCCAGTGGTCGGCGGAAGGTGCACGTGCCCGTCGACCTGGGACCGGACCGCAGCGACGCACGGATGCACGCCAAGACCGTAGGATCCTACGCAGTGCCGTAGGGGACCGCACCGCCACTTCCCAGCATATTAGGGACACTGTTGCTCCTGGGGTATCGGCGAGGACCATTCGCAACCGTCTCCATGAAGCTGGGCTACGGTCCCGCACACCGTTAGGCCGTCTTCCGCTCACGCCCCAACGTCGTGCAGCCCGCCTCCAGTGGTGTCGCGACAGGCGTGAATGGAGGGACGAATGGAGACGTGTCGTCTTCAGCGATGAGAGTCGCTTCTGCCTTGGTGCCAATGATGGTCGTATGTGTGTTTGGCGCCGTGCAGGTGAGCGCCACAATTAGGACTGCATACGACCGAGGCACACAGGGCCAACACCCGGCATCATGGTGTGGGGAGCGATCTCCTACACTGGCCGTACACCACTGGTGATCGTCGAGGGGACACTGAATAGTGCACGGTACATCCAAACCGTCATCGAACCCATCGTTCTACCATTCCTAGACCGGCAAGGGAACTTGCTGTTCCAACAGGACAATGCACGTCCGCATGTATCCCGTGCCACCCAACGTGCTCTAGAAGGTGTAAGTCAACTACCCTGGCCAGCAAGATCTCCGGATCTGTCCCCCATTGAGCATGTTTGGGACTGGATGAAGCGTCGTCTCACGCGGTCTGCACGTCCAGCACGAACGCTGGTCCAACTGAGGCGCCAGGTGGAAATGGCATGGCAAGCCGTTCCACAGGACTACATCCAGCATCTCTACGATCGTCTCCATGGGAGAATAGCAGCCTGCATTGCTGCGAAAGGTGGATATACACTGTACTAGTGCCGACATTGTGCATGCTCTGTTGCCTGTGTCTATGTGCCTGTGGTTCTGTCAGTGTGATCATGTGATGTATCTGACCCCAGGAATGTGTCAATAAAGTTTCCCCTTCCTGGGACAATGAATTCACGGTGTTCTTATTTCAATTTCCAGGAGTGTAGTTGATATAGATAAGGAACAGTAGAGGGCCTATAACACTACCTTCGATGACTTTCCGTCAATTACTACGAACTGTGACCTCTCTGACAGGAAATCACGAATCCCCTCATATAACTGAGACGATATTCCATAAGCACGCAATTTCGCTACAAGTCGATTGTGTGGTGCAGTGTCAAAAGCCTTTTGTAAATCTAGGAATACGGAATCAAATTGAAATCCCTTGTCAATAGGACTCAACGCTTCATGTGACTTAAGAGCTAGTTGTGTTTCACATGAACCATGTTTTATAATTCCGTGTTGACTGTGTCAATAGACCGTTCTCTTCTGGGTAATTCATAACGTTCGAACATAATACAGGGTGTTACAAAAAGGTACAGCCACACTTTCAGGAAACATTCCTCACACACAAATAAAGAAAAGATGTTACGTGGACATGTCTCCGGAAACGCTTAATTTCCATGTTAGAGCTCATTTTAGTTTCGTCCACCTACGCTCAATGGAGCACGTTATCATGATTTCATACGGGACACTCTACCTGTGCTGCTAGAACATGTGCCTTCACAAGTACGACACAACATGTGGTTCATGCACGATGGAGCTCCTGCATATTTCAGTCGAAGTGTTCGTACGCTTCTCAACAACAGATTCGGTGACCGATGGATTGGTAGAGGCGGACCAATTCCATGGCCTTCACGCTCTCCTGACCTCAACTCTCTTGACTTTCATTTATGAGGGCATTTGAAAGCTCTTGTCTACGCAACCCCGGTACCAAATGTAGAGACTCTTCGTGCTCGTATTGTGGACGGCTGTGATACAATACGCCATTCTCCAGGGCTGCATCAGCGCATCTGAGATTCCATGCGACGGAGGGTGGATGCATGTATCCTCGCTAACGGAGGACATTTTGAACATTTCCTGTAACAAAGTGTTTGAAGTCACGCTGTTACGTTCTGTTGCTGTGTGTTTCCATTCCATGATTAATGTGATTTGAAGAGAAGTAATAAAATGAGCTCTAACATGGAAAGTAAGCGTTTCCGGACACATGTCCACATAATATATTTTCTTTGTTTGTGTGTGAGGAATGTTTCCTGAAAGTTTGGCCGTACCTTTTTGTAACACACTGTATATGTTCCAAAATTCAGTTGCATATCGACGCTAATGATATAGGCCTGTAATTCAGTGTATTACTCCTACTACCTTTCTCGAATATTGGTGTGACCTGTGCAACTTTTCAGTCTTTGGGTACTGATCAATCGTCGTGCGAGCGGTAGTCGATGATTGTTAAGTATGGAGCTATTGCATCAGCATACTCTGAAAGGAACATAATAGGTATATAGTCTGGACCAGCAGACTTGCTTTTATTTAGTGATTTAAGTTGCTTCACTACTCCGAGGATATCTACTTCTAAGTTACTCATGTTGGCAGCTACTCTTGACTGGAATTCAAGAATATTTAATTTGTCTTATTTGGTGGAGGAAATGCGAAAATCTATATTTAGTAACTCTGTTTTCGCAGCATTGTCGTCGATAGTATTTCCATTCCTGCTGAGCAGGATAGGTATTGACTGTGTATTGCCGCTAGCATACTTTACATACGACTAGAATTTCTTTGGATTTTCTGCCAGATTTCGAGAGAGAGTTCGTTGTTGAAACTGTTATAAACATCTCGCATTGATGTCCGCGCTAAATTTCGAGCTTCTGTAAAAGATCACCAATCTTGGGGATTTAGGGTTCGCTTGAATTTGGCATGCTTTTTTCGTTATTTCTGCAACAGTGCTCTGAACCGTTTTGTGTATCAAGGGGGATCAACACCGTCGTTTGTTAATTTATTTGGTATAAATCTCTCAAGTGCTGTCGACACTATTTCTGTGAATTCCAGCCACATCTAGTCCACACTTACATTGTTAATTTGGAGGAGTGGAGATTGTCTCTCAGGAAGGCGTCAAGTGAATTTTTATCTGCTTTTTTGAATAGGTATATTTTTTACTTAATTTTGGAGGATTTGGGCGTGACAATATTCAATCTTACTACGAAAACCCAGTGGTCACTAATCCGTGCATCAGTTTTGTTGCTCTTTATTAGCTCAGGATTCAAATCAAATCTGTGTGAATTCCTAATGGACCTAACTGCTGAGGTCATCGGTCCCTCGACTTACAAACCACTTAGTCTTACTTATGCTAAAGACAACACACGCACCCATGACCGAGGGAGGACTCGAACCTCCGGCGCGAGGGACCGCGCAGTCCGTGCATGGCGCGTCAAACCGCGCGGCCACTCTGCGCGGCAGCTCAGGATTATTTGTTGCTAAGAGGTCAAGTGTATTTTCACGACCGTTTACTATTCGCGTGGGCTCATGAACTAACTGCTCGAAATATTTTTCAGAGAATGCGTTTAGCATAATTTCGGATGATGTTTTTGTGCGTATCTCCGGATTTAAACCTCGAGTGTAAATTAGTCACCTCTAACTGTAGTTGTAGGAGTCGGTTACGCGTTAAAAATTAAACTCAGGTTTTCTTTGAACCTTTCAGCAGTTGGATCATCTGAGTTGGGAGTCGGTAAAAGGATCCAATCAATATTTTATTCCGGTTGCCAAGAATGACGCTGACCATTGTATTGTATTGTATGTTAACCGGGGGCCTAGAAACGACGGAGAGGCTCCGTCCCTGCCGCAGCAGCAGTGGTCCACAACCCCACGACGACTACCGCAGTCCACTTCACCTCTCCGCCACCCCACCACACCGAACCACTCTTTTAGGGTTATTGTGCTTCAATTTCGCTACAAGATAAACTACTTCTGACAGCAAGAAAGGCGCCAGCGCCAACTGTGTTTTGCCTATCCTTTCGGAACATCGGTAGGTTCTTTGCAAACACTTCGGCTGACCTTACCTCCGGCTACAGCCAGCTTTCAGTGCGTATAAAGATTTGAGCATCACTGCTTTCTGTTAACGCTTGGAGCTCTCGTACTTTCCCAACACAGCTAAGACAATTTACAACTGTTATACCGATTGTTCCTGTATCTACGTTCTTCCTATGTTCGACCTGCACCCTTTGAGACTGAAGTAATTTTTGTATTTCCCCGAGACCCTCTAACCTAAAAAACCGCCCAGTCCACGCCACACAGCCACGCCACACAACCTCTGATTCAGACCCTCCACCCAGCCCCGTACCAACGGCCCGCAATCGGTCCTGTCGACTAAGCTGCAAATGCAGAGCTCTGCTTTCATCTCGCAAGCAAGACTGGCAACGTTTACCACTTCTGTTAGCCGCTTGAAACCAGAGAGAATCTCTTCCGATCCAAAGTGACACGCATTGTTGCTACCAATGTGAGCCCGTAGTTGGCTGCATCCTGTGGTCTTCATGGCCTCTGGAAAGACCCTTTCGCCGGCCGCGGTGGCCGTGCGGTTCTGGCGCTGCAGTCCGGAACCGCGGGACTGCTACGGTCGCAGGTTCGAATCCTGCCTCGGGCATGGGTGTGTGTGATGTCCTTAGGTTAGTTAGGTTTAAGTAGTTCTAAGTTCTAGGGGACTTATGACCTAAGATGTTGAGTCCCATAGTGCTCAGAGCCATTTGAACCATTTTTGAAAGACCCTTTCCACGTCTGGAATGACTCCACCCGGTGTGCACACGGTGTGCACATTGGCTTTCTTCCCCTTCTTGGCAGCCATGTCCCTAAGGGGTCCCATAACGAGCCTAAGATTGTAATTCCCAACTACAAATAACCCCACCCTCTGTGGTTGTCTCAGTCTAGCAGGCTGAGAGGTTCCCCCTGAAACAGGACAAGCGACTGCATTTGGTTGAGGGACAGAATCAAATACTGAGAGCACCTGGAACCTGTTTGTTCAGACCAACAGGGGAAGCCTTACGTGCGGCCCCCTGGGAAGTCTTTCGCCGCCTGCCACGCACTGAGGCGACCGCCCACTCGACCACAGATGAGTGGTCAACCTTAGAGTGAGCAATAACTGGGCTTGTCACCAGTGCGGGTCGATCGGAGGACTCAGACGTGTTGGATGTCCGTTGGATCCTCACGGCTGGACCACAATGGTGATGCCCATCCACTGCAGCTCCAATGTGTAACCGAAGTCATTACAGCCTGGAGCGAGAGCAAAGTGTCACCAAGTCGGCTTGCATCCGCACACAGCCATCACAGTCCCTGTCCATACTACAGATCGCTTTCTTTACGTGTGCGATCGGTGGATCAGTGTCTTACTAGATTCCCCTAAAAACCGGCAAAGGTAAAGCGTCTAAAAACAGAGTGAGGATACATAAGGGCTCTGTAACCTACGGAACATTTTTGTTGTACATAGTTATTCTCCTGTCTATAATGTAAAAATAAACAGTGTTTATAGCAAAGCTGGAATTGCCTATGTTTAATTCGCGTTTTATTCGAGAAATGTTGATTTGTAACGTGAAACAGAGGGACGTTGTAGTAACAATAAAGAAAACACTACAAATATATCAAACAGTTCTAGAAAAAGCGATTTCCACAAAAAATGTAAATAAAAAAAACCGGAAAACCAGAGTATATCAAATATCGCTTCAATACTTCGTCGAACTTACATAAAACACGTTTCTGTTATTCATAAACCACTTTCACATATATCAATAATAACAGGAAACTCTTGCCTTTGGTCACGATGAAGAACATTCTCTTGAGTACAAATAACAACAATCATATGTATTTAATTTTTGTACTTGTAAACTCTACCTGCATCAAAAGTAATTGTTTCAGTTGCATAAAAGCGCAGAAGTTTCGCGATCAGCTAATTTTTATTACTTATAAAATGCAATTTATATTATGTTAGGATCTAAAATAATGGACTGACACTGAATCACGTGCGATTCCAATTGCGTAAAAGAAAGAAGACATCGTCAATTTATCGGCTCCCAGTTCCTCTCTTGCACACTCTTTTATGTTTCTTTCCCTACCAATGCTACAAATACTACCAGTGATCCTACCATTTAGTACGTCATTTGTGTGGTATGCCAAAACTACCGAATCGTAGTTTTGGTAGAGCGCAATTCTTTTTTCAGCAAACAGACGACACTAGAGGTTTTTTAGAGTTTCATGCTCGAATATGGTATAAAGCTACTGTGCTTCCCAAATTCTGACGTTGTGGCGTTTGGCTTTCCCATTTAAACGGAACACTGCCTCAGCAGTGAGTGCAAAACGTCTCGACGCCTAGAATGAATTTGCAAGACTATACACATTGTCATTTATCACTACTTATCAAATTGTGCAATAACTTCCAGAGAACCGTCAAGGGTGCAATATTAATTTTCAGTATTATTCGATGACTAGTTTTAAGCCTAAGCTCATTATCGAATCATCCAACAAACTACCCAACAATACTCATTACGACAGCAACATGACTTTTTATTCTAGTTAACAAGATCTTGTGACGCCGTACGGATTTTAATGGTTCAAATGGCTCTGAGCACTATGGCACTTAACATCTGAGGTTATCAGTCCCCCAGAACTTAGAACTACTTAAACCTAACTAACCTAATAACATCACACACATCCAAGCCCGAGGCAGGATTCGAACCTGCGACCGTAGAGTTCGTGCGGTTCCAGACTGAAGCGCCTAGAACCGCTCGGCCACTCCGGCCGGCCGCTGTACGGAGCTTAACTTTATTCACCTAACACAGGTTAGTTAGAAGAATGAAGTTCAACCCTGTACCACTTTACAAGATGTGTTTAACTAGAATGAAAACTGATGTGGTTGTTGTCAAGTATATTATTGCATAGCTTAGTGGATGGTTTGATAATGAGCGTAGGTTGAAGCTAGTCATCAAGTAACAAAGAAAATTAGTATTGCAACTTCGTCGGTTCTCTGCAAGTTATTGCTTAATTTGGTAAACCACACAGTTGCTGACATCATGTCTTTCAGAATGCTGGAAATTAATGGTTTATCATCTTCATGAAATGCTTCTAGCAACTGAATCCTGAGAACTTCGAGACACAAACGTCCCCGCAAAACATGTAAGACAGACACATGAGAAATGACTAGCAATCGACTGGCACCACGAATAGACTCGCGAACCGTGTATAAATAGCAACGAGATGATTCCACGTTCCTACAGTTACGGAGAGCGTTCGACACGGCGTCCCAGTGCAGATTATTAACAGAGGTACGAGCACACAGATTAGGTTCCCAAGTAAGTGAGTAATTGAAGATTTCTTAAGTAATACACTGAAGCGCCAAAGAAACTGGTATAGGCATGCGTATTCAAATAAATAGATATGTAAACAGGCAGAATAGGGCGCTGCCGTCGGAAACGCCTATATAAGACAACAAGTGTCAGGCGCAGTTATTAGATCGCTTACTGTTGCTACATTGGCAGGTTATCAAGATTTGAGTGAGTTTGAATGCGGTGTTATAGTCGGCGCACGAGCGATAGGACACAGCATCTCCGAGGCGGCGATGAAGTGGGGTTTTTCCCGTACGATCGTTTCACGAGTGTACCGTGAACATCAGGAATCCGGTAAAACATCAGATCTCTAGGCGCTACAGTGTGGAACCGTGCGACCGCTACGGTCGCAGGTTCGAATCCTGCCTCGGGCATGGATGTGTGTGATGTCCTTAGGTTAGTTAGGTTTAACTAGTTCTAAGTTCTAGGGGACTGATGACCTGAGAAGTTACGTCCCATAGCGCTCAGAGCCATTTGAACCATCAGATCTCTGACGTCACTGTGGCCGGAAAAAGATCCTGCAAGGACCGAGCCAATGACGACTGAGGAGAATCGTTCAACGTCACGGAAGTACAACCCTTCCGCAAATTTCTGCAGGTTTCAATGCTGGGCCATCAACAAGTGTCAGCGTGCGAACCATTCAACGAAACATCATCGATATGGACTTTCGGAACCGAAGGCCCACTCGTGTACCGTTGATGACTGCACGACACAAAGCCTTACGTCTCGCCTGGGCCGGTCAACATGGACATTGGACTGTGATGACTGGAAACATGTGTCTGGTTTCAAATTGTGTCGATTGGATGGACGTGTAGAGGTATGGAGACAACCTCATGAACCTATCGACCCCACATGTCAGCAGGGGGCTGTTCAGGCTGGTGGAGGCTCTGTAATGGTGTGCGGCGTGTGCATTTGGAGTGATATGGGACCGCTGATATGTCTAGATACGATTCTGACAGATGACATGTACGTAAGCATCCTGTTTGATCTCCTGCATCCATTCATGTCCATTGTACATTCCTGTTGGCTTGGGAATGCAACATCTCACACGTCCACAATTTCTACAGAGTGGCTCCAGGAACACTCTTCTGAGTTTAAACACATCCGCTGGCCACCAAACTCCCCAGACATGAACATTATTGAGCATCTCTGGGATGCCTTGCAAAGTGCAGTTCAGAAGAGATTTCCAGCCCCTCCTACTCTTACAGACTTATGGCCAGCGTTGCTGGATTCATGGCTTAAATTCCCTTCAGCGCTACTTCAGACATTGGTCGAGTCCATGCCACGTCGTGTTGCGGCACTTCTTTTTGGTCGCGGGAGCCCTACACGATGTTAGACATGTGTACCAGTTTCTTTGGCTCTTCACTGTACAATCCAATATGTTGTCGTCGACGGCGAGTGTTCTTAGAGATAGAGTTGTCGGCAGGTGTTGCCCAGGGAAGTGTAATAGGATCGCTCCTATTCTCTATGTGCATAACTGATCAGATGTTTAGGGTGTGCAACAATCTGTGGCTGTTTACTGATGACGCTGTGGTGCACGGTAAGGTGTCATCGTTGAGTGATTGTAGGAGGATACAAGATGACATCAACAAAATCACTAGTGGGTGTGATGACAGGCAGCTTGCTCTAAATGTAGAAAAATGTAAGTTAATATAGATGATCAGGAAAAACGATCCCATAATGTGCTAGTGTGCTGCTTGACACGATCACGCCGATTAGGTATCTAGTCGTAACGCTGCAAAACAATATCTAATGGAAGGAGCACATAAGGGTGGTAGTGGGGAAGACGATTGGTCAGCTTTGGTTTATTGAGAGAAATTTAGGAAACCGTAAGCTCCTTTGTAAAGGAGACCGCGTATAGAACACTACTGCGACACATTCTTGAATACTGCTCGGGTGTTTAGATCCCCACTAAGTCGGATTAAGGAAGACAGCGAACCAATTCAGAGGCATGCTGCGATATTTGTTGCCGGTAGGTTCGATCAACTCGTTAGTATCACCGAGATGCTTCGTGGACTGAAATGGGAATTCCTGGAGAGAAGACGACGTTCCTCTCGTGAAATACAATTGAGAAAATTTAGGGAACTGGGGTTTGCAGCTGACTGCAGAATGATTTTACTGCTACCAACCTACATTTCACCTATGTTGTTGTTGTTGTGGTCTTCAGTCCTGAGACTGGTGTGATGCAGCTCTCCATGCTACTCTATCCTGTCCAAGCTTCTTCATCTCCCAGTACCTACTGCAACCCACATCCTTCTGAATCTGCTTAGTGTATTCATCTCTTGGTCTCCCTCTATGATTTTTACCCTTCACGCTGCCCTCCAATGCTAAATTTGTGATCCCTTGATGCCTCAGAACATGTCCTACCAACCGGTCCCTCCTTCTAGTCAAGTTGTGCCACAAACTCCTCTTCTCCCCAATTCTGTTCAATACCTCCTCATTAGTTATGTGAGCTACCCATCTAATCTTCAGCATTCTTCTGTAGCACCACATTTCGATAGCTTCTATTCTCTTCTTGTCCAAACCATTTATCGTCCATGTTTCACTTCCATACAAGGCTACACTCCATACAAATACTTTCAGAAACGACTTCCTGACACTTAAATCTATACTCGATGTTAACAAATTTCTCTTCTTCAGAAACGCTTTCCTTGCCATTGCCAGTCTACATTTTACATCCTCTCTACTTCGACCATCATCAGTTATTTTGTTCCCCAAATAGCAAAAACTCCTTTACTACTTTAAGTGTCTCATTTCCTAATCTAAATCCCTCAGCATCACCCGACTTAATTCGACTACATTCCATTATCCATTTCACCTAAGGACCACTAAATGTAAATGTCGTGTGACTAGGGCCTCCCGTCGGGTAGACCGTTTGCCGGATGCAAGTCTTTCGATTTGACGCCATTTCGGTGACTTGCGCGTCGATGGGGATGAAATGATGACGATTAGGACAACACAATACCCAGTCAGACCCAGTCGGGAATGAAATCCGGGGCCTTAGGATTGACATTCTGTTGCGCTGACCACTCAGCTACCGGTTGCGGACAGGACCACGAAGACGAGATAAGAGGAAGTATGACTCGTACAGTGGCACGTAGGTAACTGTTTTTCCCTCTCTCTATTTGTGAGTAGAGCAGTAAAGGAAATGACTTGTAGTGGTAGAAGGAACCTTCCGCCACGCACCATACGGTGGCTTGCTGAGTATGGATGTGGATGCCTACGTAGATATGTCTTGATCGAGCGCAAGAGGGGGACCTGTAGTTTTCCCCTTACCTAAACAACTAGTGTCTCGAAACTGCTAGTGCCATTAACGAATAGTGTTAGCTGGAGGAGGTGAAGTGCCGCATTAACGACAAAAATCAAAGTGCAGTGTAATAACTGAACTGCACCTCTTGACATGGAGATCGCAAAAGACCTTTATTGCTGTGTTATCGCTAACTCAACGCACATCAACGTACGTGAGCAATGAATGAGCGAGCAAGAGAATCAGAGAGCTAGCTGCACCAAGAAGACCCCTACCGGCTGCTACATGAATCAACAACTTACATCTGGTGGCAACGTAAACATGATTAGTTGAGATTATAGAAACTTTTACTCTGAAGATAACCTACAGCTAGTGTTAGTATCAGCATTGGATTAGTTGTTGTTTAGTGTTCGTCGAAAGCTGAATAGCGCCAAAAGAAGAAGGACCACTACTGTTCTTCCTCTGGCAGGTAGCGTTGTCGGTGTGAGTTTTGACGACGATGTGAACACCTACGTCGGGAGTCTGATAACAAATTCATAATATCGTGATTTTAACACACTCATTTCTCTATCTAGCTCTTCCTCCCTAATCTAGCTAACTGCTGAGCTGCACTACAGGGGACTGTGTGAGCGGAAAGGATTATGTTCTTACTCAAAGATACGAGCTACACAGGCAGTGGCCTAATCATTGGTAGAGCCTTCTAAGTCGGTCAGGAACAAGAATATGAACTAGATAAAGTGAGTCCAACAAGATCCTCCATTCTAATGTCCTATCCTGTACACCTTAACCCTTCACATCACAGTCCTGTGTGACAGCGACCAAAGGAGGCGTCAGTTTGGTGAAAATATACTGAAGGTGAGCTCTCCCGTCCTCATGGCAGGCAGTGTAGAAAGTAAATATCTGCAGATTTTCACATTACTTTCTGCTGCAGAGCATTACACGACTAAATGGCAGATATTGACTAGCTATAACAGGGTAACCCTTTGCTGGCACACGTTCAGCATAGGGCCAGTTTGTGTGCATGCCCATCTATGAGATCATTTGGCAGGAAGTGAAGGTTGAAACTGCTGTGAGACGTGCGCTGCCGGAGTTTAACACTCCACATGTTCCACACCAAACTCATCAGCCCTAACACCTTAGTGCTATGAGGAGCTACTGCAACATGCCAGTTCTTGAGATGTCGGTATCTCGGCCTGGATTGAAGTATATTTGAAGAAGTGGACTGAAGGAACCTGTTCGTGACAGGAATATGCATTTCACCTCATTCAAGAGAAAAAATAAAGCATGTATTAAGACAAATTAAACACACAGGGTGCGAAATGCACCGTGTACTTAATAAAACACGAACATTTGAGACTGAAGGCGTTTTTAATTCATACCTCCTATATATACAGGGTGTTTCAAAAATGACCGGTATATTTGAAACGGCAATAAAAACTAAACGAGCAGCGATAAAAATACACTGTTTGTTGCAATATGCTTGGGACAACAGTACATTTTCAGGCGGACAAACTTTCGAAATTACAGTAGTTACAATATTCAACAACAGATGGCGCTGCAAGTGATGTGAAAGATATAGAAGACAACGCAGTCTGTGGGTGCGCCATTCTGTACGTCGTCTTTCTGCTGTAAGCGTGTGCTGTTCACAACGTGCAAGTGTGCTGTAGACAACATGGTTTATTCCTTAGAACAGAGGATTTTTCTGGTGTTGGAATTCCACCGCCTAGAACACAGTGTTGTTGCAACAAGACGAAGTTTTCAACGGAGGTTTAATGTAACCAAAGGACCGAAAAGCGATACAATAAAGGATCTGTTTGAAAAATTTCAACGGACTGGGAACGTGACGGATGAACGTGCTGGAAAGGTAGGGCGACCGCGTACGGCAACCACAGAGGGCAACGCGCAGCTAGTGCAGCAGGTGATCCAACAGCGGCCTCGGGTTTCCGTTCGCCGTGTTGCAGCTGCGGTCCAAATGACGCCAACGTCCACGTATCGTCTCATGCGCCAGAGTTTACACCTCTATCCATACAAAATTCAAACGCGGCAACCCCTCAGCGCCGCTACCATTGCTGCACGAGAGACATTCGCTAACGATATAGTGCACAGGATTGATGACGGCGATATGCATGTGGGCAGCATTTGGTTTACTGACGAAGCTTATTTTTACCTGGACGGCTTCGTCAATAAACAGAACTGGCGCATATGGGGAACCGAAAAGCCCCATGTTGCAGTCCCATCGTCCCTGCATCCTCAAAAAGTACTGGTCTGGGCCGCCATGTCTTCCAAAGGAATCATTGGCCCATTTTTCAGATCCGAAACGATTACTGCATCAAGCTATCTGGACATTCTTCGTGAATTTGTGGCGGTACAAACCGCCTTAGACGACACTGCGAACACCTCGTGGTTTATGCAAGATGGTGCCCGGCCACATCGCACGGCCGACGTTTTTAATTTCCTGAATGAATATTTCGATGATCGTGTGATTGCTTTGGGCTATCCGAAACATACAGGAGGCGGCGTGGATTGGCCTCCCTATTCGCCAGACATGAACCCCTGTGCCTTCGTTCTGTGGGGACACTTGAAAGACCAGGTGTACCGCCAGAATCCAGAAACAATTGAACAGCTGAAGCAGTACATCTCATCTGCATGTGAAGCCATTCCGCCAGACACGTTGTCAAAGGTTTCGGGTAATTTCATTCAGAGACTACGCCATATTATTGCTACGCATGGTGGATATGTGGAAAATATCGTACTATAGAGTTTCCCAGACCGCAGCGCCATCTGTTGTTGAAAATTGTAACTACTGTAATGTCTAAAGTTTGTCTGCCTGAAAATGTACTGTTGTCCCAAGCATATTGCAACAAACGGTGTATTTCTATCGCTGCTCGTTTAGTTTTTATTGCCGTTTTAAATATACCGGTCATTTTTGAAACACCCTGTATATTTGTTATTTTTGTGCATAGAAACTGTACTTGCATAAAAAGTAATTGCTTTGGTTAAATAAAAGCGACGCAGAAGTTACGCGATCAAATAATTTTTATTACCTCTGAAATGCAGTTTATATTTAGTAAGAATATAAATTACGCAGTGGATTCACGGCTGAACGATGTGTGATCCTGTCTATGTGCCCAACAAAGAAACAAACAAAGAGAGATCGTCGGTTCGTAGCTTCTCTCTCGGACATTCATTTCTGCTTCTTTCCCTACCAATGCTACCAATACCACCCGTAATCCTGGAATTTTCTACTCATTTACATAGTGTGCTAAAACTACCGAATCGTACTTTTGGTTGGGCGCAACTCTAGTAGCTTGTATCTGAGGCAGGATAAGAGTACCAGCCCGGTATTTATCCAGTTTGATATGGGAAGCCGCCTAAAATCCACACCCACATCGGTCCCTGTCGTTAATCTGCCAGGCGGATTCGATCCGGGACCAGTGCGCCTCCTCGTGTCCCAAGCGGGCGCGTTAAAGTGCTGCCTATCTAGCGGTTCCAAGAACCTTTCATACATTATCTGCAATTTTTACTTTGCGTACAATCGGCTCTTGTTATAATTTGAAGGTCTAATTTAAAACAAGCAACTATCTTTTCACAGGAAATTACACACCTTTCTGTCTGCAAGCCTTATTTTCTAATGTGAAAGCTTACTTAATTTAAAATTTCCAGAACTAAAAAAAAAAAAAATCCTTATTGGAGCGATGCCGATTGATACTGTCAAGAGCTGCTGAATTATTTTATATTACCCACATATCTGATTCAGATGACGTTGCTAGCAGGTTGGCTGAGCTGTATGTACGCGGAGCCAGATGGTCGATCAGCGATCGATGACAAATCATAGAAGCAGTACAGCGTAGAGCGTTTATTCACTGCGGAAGGTAACGTTGTCTGCCTGCGGTCAGCGCCCAGGGATATAAGTTGTTTTGACAAGTTTGTGAAATGCTTTTAAGTGCTTGCACTATCTAGCATAATACAAGCCTATTATTCCACGCGGAAAATGGCAGACATTTTCTGTGATGGTTATCCAGAACTGTGAAAATGGTTTACAGTAACAACATTAACATATGTTTACTGCATGCTGCGTCCATGGACAATAACAGAGGAATGTGTTCTCATTTCTTTACTGGATTCTGTAGGTCGTTCGTAATAACAAACAGCTTGCAGTAGAAAAGATGTTTCACAGTAGCAAACATGAAAAAGTACACGTAACTCTTAAGGTAGGCATTTTAGAGCCCATTTGTACTGGACGTACTGGACATTTTTTCTTTTTCTTGTCTATACTGCCACCTCTCAAAATATGGAGTAATTTTCTTAGCACCTTGTATTTATCTCTGTCACATAGCATTAACATTACAAATAGGCAGTATTCACAGAGCCATGTTTTAATAAAACTAGTTTTTTTTATCTGAAGGTTTTCCCTTCTTCCTATTGACTGTCACTTTGAACAATTTATTATCAGACAAAAAAAATTCGTTTATTACTTTTCGCTCACTTAGGAATGAAACTCGTGAGTCAGTTTTTCATCGCCAGTTACTAACTGACGCTACATGCTTATACACTTTTAAGTAAGCGGTATAGTAGCTTGTTTACCTATTTAGGTGAGTGACTTCAGCTGATCAGTGATCGAGTGTCAGGACAGAGCTTTTCTATATGGAGGCGTAAGTGCTTTGAGATCGGGAAGCGACAGTATTTGCTAGAGCTTCTCACTACGTTGATTCTTATATCATATTACTAATCGTTGTGAGTGATATTCTCTGTCCACATTTCACCGTGTTTACAAAATTTTTCTGAATTGCTATAGCTTAACAGAGGTCAAGTACAACAACGCAACATTTGTTGCGTTTAAAAGACTATATAAAAAGTATCTGTACTATTAATATCCACCGGTCGTTGTGACCGAGCGGTTCTACGCTCTTCAGTCCGTAACCGCACTGCTGCTACGGTCACAGGTTCGAATCCTGCCTCGGGCATGATTGTGTTTGATGACCTTAGGTTAGTTAGGTTTAAGTAGTTCTAAGTGTAGGGGACTGATGACCTCAGATGTTAAGTCCCATAGTGCTCAGAGCCATTTGAACCATTTTTTTAATTAATAGCTATGTGGAACTGTAATGTCCCTTACTTCGAATCTGTAACTCTGTTAAGATATCAAGAACTTCATGCGTGTCGTAAATGCGCAACGAAGGTCTCCTCCCTCATTAGGCAACATTAAATAATATTCCTACAATAACTCTGCCGATTAACATCAAAACGGACGCAAAACAGTAGTTACGTAAATACTCTGCCTAAGGGCGTGACAAATATCGCAGTAAAAAATTATAGACCTTGTGACTGTTTACACCAGGGCTTAACAACTGGCCGGTTTTGAGCGCGAGTACTCGCGTCTGCTCAGGCATGTGCTCGCGAGCAGGTGCAAGGTCGCGGAGTAGGGAAGGAGGGGAGGGAGGGGAAATGCGCGCGCACGTTTGAATAGGGCCGCAGCATGCCTATTGAATTCGCACCTACTGTGTAACGTTCAAAGTACTACGATCAGCTCTAACAGTCACTTCGCTGGTTAAGAATCATGTCAAGTCGCGGTTATGTAACCCCAACCATGCTTTCGCAGTACAACCGCCATTGGCAGGAATTGTATCTGTTTACAGAAAAAGATGGAGTTGCAAAATGTTTAGTATGTCACAAAACGCTGAATTCTTTTAGGAAATTTAATTTGCAGCGACATTATATGTCGTACCACGCGAAAGACTACGGAAGTGGAAAATGTGATGGACCAGATCGTGCACAGGAAGCTATTAAACTTAAAAGGAAGCTATCCGAAGAAGATCTGGACGACGAAGAAAAATCAACAGGCAGCTCTCAGAGTGAGTTACAAAATTGCTTTGCTTTTAGCAAAATCCCTGCGCCCCTTCACTGATGTCGATTTAATAAAAGAATGTTTGGTAGCTGCAGCGGAACATTTGTGTCCATCTCAAGTTGAACAGTTTCTGATTGTGCCATTATCTAACATGACCATTATGCGTCGCATACAGGACATGGCAGACGACGTCCAGAGCCAGCTTGCAAACATCTGTAAAGATTTTATGGCGTATTCTCTAGCTCTGGACAAAAGTGTTGATATCACTGGAACAGACAGCTTGCCATATTTATTAGAGGTGTTAATAGAGATCTTCAGGTGAGGGAGGAGCTCCTCGATGTAGTAGCCATGAACACTGCAACTGGAGGTGATATTTTAAGTAGTGTTGAAGAAAGTGTTGAAAATATAGGATTGTCGTGGAATTCTTTAGTTTCAGTGTCTACAGACGGTGCACCAGCGATGACAGGGAAAAAATCAGGTTTCGTTGCGCTGTTGAAGGAGAAAATGCAAAAATTGACGTGCCGAATGAAATAAGGGGCGTTCACTGTGTGATCCACCAGGAAAACCTATGTGCAAAGAGTATTACTCTAAAAAATGTGATGAATGTTGTTGTTCGTACAACCAATTATATAAGGAAGCATGGGCTACAACACAGACAATTTAAAAGCTTTCTTGAGGATGTAGAAAGCCAGTATGGTAGCCTGCCTTCTTACAGCGAGGTCCGCTGGCTTAGTCGTGGCGAATTATTAAATCGATTTTTTTGCCTATTAGATGAGATAAATATGTTCATGGAAATAAATAACATGTGTGTTCCTGAACTGAAAGAGCCTTCATGGAAATGTGATCTCGCGTTCTTAGCAGATTTAACTAGCCATCTGAATGCTTTGAACATTTCACTACAAGGTAAAGATCTGCTAATTACTCATTTCATAGATCGAATACGAGCTTTTAAAATGAAATTGACACTTTGGGTGAGTCGGCTGGAAATAGGAAATCTAGCTCATTTTCCTAAATTACCATCCATGCAAGATGTTCACAAAGACTGTGAACGTTATTCACATAGTTTAGTTGCCCTTAAGGAAGAATTTGATCAACGCTTTCAAGATCTGACAGCACTAGACAGTGATTTTGATCTGTTCTCCTCTCCATATCCAGCGAATACTGAGCTGCAACTAGAAATTATTGACCTGCAGTGTGACAGAGAATACAAGAAAAACATTTTGGAATTCTACAGACACTTCCCTCAGCATAGATTTCCTCGTTTGCACAAACTGGCGGCTACAATAATATCAATGTTCGGTTCCACGTATGTTTGTTAACAACTGTTCCCTGCAATGAAATGTAACAAGACGCGCCTGAGAAACGCATTTTCTGATCGAAATTTAAACTGTACGCTGCGCCTACAATGCACAAGAACAATTACTCCGAACATAAACGCAATTGTAAAGGGCAAAAAGTACAAGATAACCGAGAATCCCGCACTTCAGTGACACCTTTTATTGTGTAACAGTTCACAAATTAATACGAATGTAGAGGCATACACTAAGCTAATAAAATTATCTGGCACGTGTACATTCTCCTTTATTTGTTTCATTTGTCGCAGTATAATTCGTGAGTGATATTCCTGCAGGCGGCCGCGGATTTACATTGACTGGCGGCAGCTGTTGTGTGCCTCACATGGCTCTCCCCACTCTCCGCTCTGGTCCGGTAGTGGGGGTAGCGTGCTCACGCTGCTCCGTGCTCGCTCCTTGCTGCTCACAGCTTGCTCCGCGAGCACGTATGTTGTGAAGCCCTGGTTTACACGAACCAAGTTTTTCATTACTTGTGAGCGTTACTTTGGTATCGTGAAGGCCACCGCGGTAAATCTAATCGTTAATGCAAGCTGCCTTACGGTCGCTGACACTTGTAAATACGTACGTACACATCCAATGTCATTCCACTGTCCACGCCTTGGATTTTATTTCGTATAGATCAAGTCCTCCCATCCCATATAAGATGTCTTTGTATGTAATCCTTGTCATTTTCTATCACCTTTCACTTGAAAGCTATACAAG
Organism: Schistocerca nitens; assembly: GCF_023898315.1. Classification (NCBI taxonomy): domain Eukaryota; kingdom Metazoa; phylum Arthropoda; class Insecta; order Orthoptera; family Acrididae; genus Schistocerca; species Schistocerca nitens. The sequence goes on along the minus strand of NC_064616.1, from coordinate 575,440,398 downwards.
TCTCCCGTATTCAGCTATGATTAATTATTTATGTTTAATCATCTTATTTTCTGAAATGAATGACGACCTAGTTTAGGCATGGTAATATTATCCATATTAATGACCAGGGCTGGCAGCTATGAAGATAATAATTATAATTAATTTTGCATATCATCACTAATGTTAGGAACATAATCCTCAGCAACCCGTTTCGAGAGTCCAGCTCCCATCATCTGGCTGTCTGAGTTAACCCTACATAAACACGCATTGAAAAAGAACACAAAGCTGTAAAAATAAAAGCAAATAAAATTATTCGGACATACAGTCAAACGAGCACTTTACGTGCGAATAATGTGGCTGCAGCACAAGTTTTATGGGTGTAACATATGTAGACAAAACCATGGTTTGGCAGATGGGACATGTTAAATGTCTACAATAGTCACCAAAACCTACACTTCTTCACTGTTTCCTGTGCTTGTTATGAAGATTACGGAGAACGATATTCCTGAAATATCAGATGAGGATCTTACGGCAAGAATCCACGGTGCGATTGAAACACAGAGGGCAATCACATGTCGGCTCGCTTATCGACACACGCCAGTTACACATGAGTCGGACAATTGAGGCTCTGAAGCAGTTGGTTTATAGGATAGAAGTTCAAATGGCTCTGAGCACTATGGGACTTAACATCTATGGTCATCAGTCCCCTAGAACTTAGAACTACTTAAACCTAACTAACCTAAGGACAGCACACAACACCCAGTCATCACGAGGCAGAGAAAATCCCTGACCACGATAGGATAGAAGTTGGTCATTCAATGCGTAAGGTATAAATTGCAACTGGAGTGTCCTAAACAACAATTTCACGATAGTCGAATTGCTTTCAGACAATGTTTAATATTTGAAGTAGACAGGTCAGTGTCTTCCATGACACGCTACAGCTACTTACGATAATTAACCATAACCCATACGAATACCGAGAGTGTCTAGTTAAACGGAAATAAGCCTTGCAGACAGCAACGGAAAGCAACCCAAATTCTCGCAGTCGTCTTCGTGTAGGGAGCCTCAACGTACGCAAGCTCTCAATTTTTATCACATTAAAATCATGTCACTCTTGTGGTCGAAACAATATGCGGTGTAACATGATGATCAGAGTATCTTCAGTTATATGATAAGCTACGATTAAGCGTAGCTTGAGAACTGAAGAGTGTATTTCAATATCGAACGTTCAACACAAACCAAAATTTGCGCACTAAAAAGCCTGGTATGTGTTTTTAGACTGATGGTGCACTTAGAAATCATCTTTGGTGGACAGACGGACCTCTACGACTTCTGAGATAATCCTTTGGCGGTATGTTCGGTTGGTCGCTGATTTTTTTAAATTTGTAACGTGTGGTGGAGGATGGCGGGTCGGTACGAGCCAAAAGTGGCTCGTTGTCACTACTAGGCTTTATTTACTTCCCCAACAGTGTTTACGGGAAACTTGTGTTCACGACAGGCAAGTACTGGGTGAGGGACATTGGTGCATGAAGAATGGAGGTGATGCAGCCGGCTGTTGCTACGACTAGCTAAGCACGGTGGCGCAGGGTCCTTGCGACGCCTGATTACTCAGGTTGTCGATGGTACTGCCTCAGCTGCATTGCGAGTTGGCACGGTCAGCTCAACTGTAGGCGAAGCTTACTGACTGGCAGACGCCCGGTGTGAGGTGACGGAGGCATCCAAGTACGAACCACAGGCTCAGTGCCTCAGGTGGCTAGGCGGACTCGTGATCCATCAGTGCTGTGGCTGGACCACCTAGCAGGCGATTCTGTCAAGATGAGCGATAGTGGCCTCACGGTGGAGGCCAACACTACGGCGGACACAAACTCGATGACTTGCCTATCCGATGACCAGTCTGGACAGATGGCCAGCATTTTTTTTATGGGTTGGCTGCCGCAAATATCAAGCACGCCGTGTGTCGAAGTGTTCCTGGTTTCAATAACCAGCTGGCCACTGATCGACAGGCAGGCTGTGGCTCCTAAGCGGGCACCGTGACACAATGCCGCGCCAACGTATTACGGCAAGTTGCTGCCTGCGGCAACCAGTCCTCTTGAGTTAGGCTCGCGCTGTTGAATGTAGGTGCTTATCGTTAATCCAGTATATCTCAGTTGATGGATTAAGTAGAGGTTGTTAAGAGTATTACATCGAGACTTGAATTCTATAAAAGTGCCTGGTATTATATAGAAAGATCTATTTCATCTAGGCCTGCACCTCATACGATTCTTCTATGGCCGGATGTTGCTGTTCTTTAAGCGTGGCGCAATGTTGCTCAGAAACTCAAAGATCTTACGGACTCTACGCCACAAAGGAAAACGACGTTCGAAACTTTCACGTTGCACGTTAGTTATCAGTAACTTTGATTATTTTGCCTGGTAATGAGCTATCTCGTATGTCCAGATTTTTACCTTTATGTAATAAGTCGTGTACAAGAATAAAATTACTGAGCATCTGCTTTGGCGTAGTCTAAAATATTATGATATACCTAAAGGCGTAAAAAGCTGTGTATCATATCAGAGTAGTGCTTCTACGCAATCAGTGATCTCTCGTCTGACTTGCCACTTCTCTTCACATGAGTATAGTGTGGGTCTGGCAAATGTTTTGGAGAACACTCTGACACCTAGATGTTCTCGTGTGTCATCATCACTGTTGAGATACAGACACAACTTCTTGGATTGTCATATGAGACTCTTAACACAAAAATGAAGAATAAAAACCGTTGTCTAAGACCATAATGAATGTCAACAAACAGCAAGTCTTGTCTACAAAACACGAAGAAGAACAATGCCCAAAAATAGAACAGCCAGCAACGTAATCAGGAATGGCTGGCTAGTCTTACAAGTTCCTACTCTCGCTCGCACCAAGAACTCTATAGGTGTTGCTACGCTTTGTGAGCAGACAGTGTACCCACCTACCAACTAAACTCAGCCATAGCTGTGTTAACAGCATGCAGCCTGATTGCGATGCTCGTTCTTCTGTCATACTGATAAAATATCTAGTCAGAATGTAAGTAAATTGTTTACTATTCGTTACCGTAATTATTTCTTCTTCGATTGAGACCATTAAAGATTTATTTCTTTGATAAACATAATTTAGCCAATTTGTTCTCAGCTGTATTTTGGGTATCTATTCGACGAGAGGCACCCCACGTACACTACGTTTTCACTGTACACTGTCGGAGGCTAAGTACAACGTGATTAGGTCTGAAATGCAGACTGCCTCATGGCGCAAATTTCAGCAAACGGTTATTGATCGACCCAGCAGTCACTCTGAATGTAAAATTTGTCCTAATTTTCGCTGTGATCGCCGTACGAGAATCAACGGCAATTCGTCGGCTGCGGCGGTCCAGCCTTGAATCCGCGTGTCGTTCCCGTCTGGAACAAGAACGATAGGTTTGTTCTCTTTCTTTTGACGACTGGTATCAACACTTCAAAGACGGCCGTTTAAGACGAGCATCTTTCATGTATCGCAGGACTGCGCCACTCTCGACGCATGTTACGTGTTCTGAACACAGACATACAGTCTTTCTACTAGTACGAAGCACCGTTGCCAAAGCGTTAATGTTCAGAACTATCTTAGTTCGAGTTAAGGCCTTTGATGACCTTTGGCCAATGAAAACGCTACGCGGCAGAATTTGTTCCGTTTCTGCCACATTCGGTGAGACAAGAATTCTTTGGTGTTCGTTGTCTGGGGCAGAGCTATTTCCTCCTTGCAATGCAGTATGGTATAGTAAGTAATCTTGTAGACATTTTGTCTACTGTGAATATGAGTGGTATTTATTTCAGATATAGGAACTTTGATAGAACTGTAGCCTGCCACAAACCTTACAATCACATTCAGTTAATTAGGAACGATCTTAAAAGTAAGGTTAAGCAAGTCGTATCATTTTCGTGAGTTGTTTTTTTTTGTGAAATCTCACGGCAGAATATTGGATCTTTTTTCACATTCTGCTTGATTCAGTAAACGTTGTGATCTGAATGTGGTTCTGAAATGGGCACTTGCAAACCTAAATGACTTACAAGCACCCATTTACACTCATTTCAAAGTTTTCATGGTGTTTCTAATATTATTTCTTTTGTAAATTTGAGATGTTGTTTCGGAGGAATGTTTAGCTATCGGCACTCTGGCGAAAACTATGTAGTTTCTCTGCTTGAAAATCATATGATTTATCTATTGCATTTAGATCTCGTGAATTCATTAATTTATATCTTTTCCTGATACTAGCAATTTCTCCCACGTTTATTCGCTTACTTATTGGAATTTTCATGTGCTTTCATGGGATGGTATGTTTCTTCTTTATGCTTGAACCTGAATTCAGAGTTACATTACTCACGCATTCCTCGCTAAGCTTTCATGTAATAAACAGTTTTCAGCCAAGGTAAAGCGTAGCTGATGCTGTTGGTCCGTGATCTTTGAGTACTAAGACTTAATGATTGCGAATCATTGCATTCACCACACGGCTAAATGTTATAGGCTAATAGGCAAAGTACATAACAGTTGACAAAGAAATTTGTCTATTCACGTATCTCACATATAAGGTTTGCTTTCTCCAGTCATTAATAATAAAGGTCACACTGCGTTATCCATGAGTGAAATTCGCTGTGTGAGGATAAGTTTTAGAGCATAGGATTGTTATACAGATGAGCTGTCACCTTCAGGGCCTCAAAGATCTAGGTCAAGATCACTTCCAATCCCCAAACCTCCAAGGTCACGGTCAAGGTCCAGGTCATCCACTCCTCATCCTCCTTTTGTACATCACCAAAGATAGGGCCCAAGATGGCCGACTATGGCATCACAAGATGGCAGTGGAAGAAACTGGTTGCCACAATGACTTCCACTGTGAGTGGTGGTATAAGTCTGCTCAAGAATATTAGTTGGCAGCAAGATGGCAGCTACCAAGACGGCAGACTGTAATGTCAGGTAGTTGGTGGTGCTGCAGCCACTTATCTCCACCACTCAGGCACGCTAGTCAGACAGACCTCGTTACTAGTGTTCTGTACGCTGTAGTGGAAGGATCATGAAGCGTCACCAGAGATTATCCACCAACCCCAGCAGAATAAGAAGAAGAATAAGACTGTCACATTCGAATGTAATTATTATTATTAACCAACACCTCTCACTGCTCATTATTCACTTCATTTGTATATGTATATTGGCAAATACTTTTGGCTTTTATTTTCAATAGTGCTTTAGCGTCTGATTCAGCACTATCGTGCAAGTTGGAGCAGGACATGCATCTGTTCGAGTGTATATTGATTGCACTGCCACCACCCGTCGAGATGCAGCAGTGCACACATGGGCTACATCATAAATCGGAGTAGGACACACAACTGTTCATCGAGCTGCAGCTAAATGGTTCCAGTGTACCCCTATTTACTCCAACTTATAATTTGACTGTCAACTGATTGAAGCGAAGGCGCAATGCAAATATTTTAAAAAAAGTTAAAGTTACTCACTTTTGCCGCACAAAGAACCACTTTTAGAATAGCGGTTTGTACAGCCCTTCCTGCCTGGCGCGTGAGTCGGAGAACAAGCAGATGCAGCAGTGACAATAGAATATCGTGCTGTATAGAGTGAAGTTCAAATTGCACACACGCGGATTTTAAGCACTTAAACCATACCAAAAAATCTCTGATCGTCAGTTTTCTGAATAACTTGCAACTGATAGCGTCAGATAAACTGTTGCAGACGCCATTGTTACGCAAGTGACTAAGAGAGGAAAGAAAACCAAGGTAGCATATGATGTTATATGATTGACGACTTGGATCCATCGAGACTTTGCAACAATTTCCGTAGCAGAGTTCTTATGGCAATTTTTGAATAATGTTTTATAACAAAAAAACAGTTTCTTGTTTATTTCCAGTAGTCATCAGAAAAATGCAGTGTCTATTGGACGAAAAAAAATTTTCTTTTCACCTGGCACACCTGATAAAAGAGAACATAATGTATTTAAGCACTAACAGTAACTACTAGTTTTATTTAGGGAGAATTGGGATGGAGCAAGAAGTGGTCGTGGCCGTTGCACTGCATGTTGTGCTGCGTGCCAGACATACTCGATCAAATTCGAAAAAACTGGTGATGGAAACGGATATTTCACAAGTGACTGAAGTTTAACAATACCATACTGCTGATAAACCTGAAATGACAAAGAGCTATCAGAAATAATATCGTCCAAGAATTTTCGGAGAAATGTTTATTTTCTGAAAAATGTTTTTCAGTTCTGAATAATTTCTTTATCGAGAGGCCGGATCTTTTCGTTGTCCCTATAAAGACGGGTGTTGTTAATTCCAGGCCAAGAGTTAGAAAAAAAAAAGCAGAGATTATTTGCTGCACCAGAATGAAGACGTTTCGGATGTTATATTGAAAATTATTATCTTTCATTCTCCAGATTTTCTTACGTATATTGCAAGATTTTTGCAACTAAACAGGCCTTTTATTAATTTTTGGTCCCAAATTACCCTGAGGTTTCTGAAGACACGTATAAAGCTGCAGAAACAGTAATCCAGTGATACATACCAATGTTATTGTTGTATGTGAATGTGACATAGCATTCTTCAGCAGACAGGTGACTTTATCTTTCTTTCACTCGAAATGATAAAAAGTGCGGTCTGCACTCACTTCTCGCACGAAACCTGATTTATTAGCTTAATACGCTGCATTTTTACATCAGCTACGAGTTTCTCTGTAGTATTAACTGTTAATCACATCCCCTCTTCAAGTTTACTTGAAATAATCTTCCTCATTTTCCGACATCCTTTTCTGCACAATTTTCTGATTCTGTTTACTCGATATTAGATCAAAGTAGCATGGAAATCAGTAATGTTAATCGTACTTGCAATTGAGAGGGCCCAGTCACGTAGATCTCCCTCGGTAATGATGCATTCACTCTCTAAATTTTTCGAATAGTCTTTCTTTCGCAATAACTACGAGTTTCATTTCGGGACGTATTTCATATTTTTTGGAAATCTTTGTTCCATTTATACAGTTCACGTTCAAATTTTTGAAATGGAATTGGATCCGCACACTGCTTACCTTAAAACGTTTTCTTCCTCCTTCGTTTAACCAAAATATGTACAGCCTTTCTTTTGACACTGAAAGCTATTACCGTACATATTTTCTTCGGCTTAAGAAGGTACTATGTTTTTTCTCCGGGCTTTAATTAGCACAGAAATAATCGTTCGAACCACAATTCACGGAATCGTTAGTTACTGTATTTCTTGTTTCTTGTAACGTTTCCATAACTATTAACCAAATGTCGACATAATTCGAATGAATGTCCAAGAAATTAACTAATAAATAACTCATATGTAGGTCTCCAAGAGAAGTATATGATTTCGACTGGATACCATTTTCTTCATATTCCATCTTTGCAAGGTTGAAGACATTAATTGGATTCCGCATTACTGTTAAACTCTGGAACCTGCACGAAAAAAATTCTGTTAGCTAGCATATGCGAAGAAAACACAAAGAAAATTAATTCAGTTTTATTTCCATTGTATACACTTAGCGATAACGCAAAGACAACTGCTAATTATTATGGATGCAAAATAAGTTGCAAATTCAAGCGAATAGTAACTGCGACCAACTGTGTCAGAGAAACTATCGACGGAAACTGAAATTCACTTTACAGTTTCCGATCGCATTGTGCCATGTTATGGATTCACCTATTTGCTGTCAATCAAGTCTGAGCACCTGCCTTGTTACGCATGCACTGTCTGCCGCAGCTACGGCAGAGGTGTATGTCCTCGCAGCCACCTGGTGAACAAAGAATTTGGTATTTTTCAACATAAAAAAGATACTCGCACTGAGTCTTAGCAGCTAAATTTTTGACGTTGTGTTTCTGTCGGTGTAGTCTTCCGATATAAGAGATTTCAGGACAGTTTTTCACATGTCAGATTGGTCAGTTCCCTAGTCAGAATAGTGTATGAGTTTATGCATCTGCTCAGTGTCAAAGTCAGCCACTATCACCCCAATAAGTATTAAATCCGTACAATCCACATTCACAGATGGCTCCTATATGTCTGAACACTATATAGGCTGAATTTAAGACGTGTAAGGAACAGTTGTTTGACAATACTGTACAGCTGTTGATGAAGTAAAAAAAGGAATTAGTGAATTTTTTTAAAGATGACTTACTGCAACCATTGAATGATTGTTGATGTATCAAAAAATAAGTAACATTTTATTACAGTATTTAATTTTTATTTCACAATACTCTCATTAAAATGTGACTTTAAAGTTTACAAAGATGTGCAACCATTGTAGCGCAATAAGTAAAGTATCTGGGAGGCTTAATACAAAAAACTGTCACTACCACCGTTCACACTGAACTGTCCAAGCTATAGTTGCTGCACATTATTTAAGAGAAGGAAATATATATATTTGAAACTTGACATTCGCCACAATTAGTATAAAATACTTCCCAAGGTGAGAGAAAATGTATTATAGACTGATGTATAGCTGAATCAGAGACGTTTTATTTAAACAAATGTGCACAATACATCGCTGGCTGCACAATTCAAACAGGGGTGATCGCTAGTTGCTACGGGCAAGGACTTGTACGATCTGACAACATCAGTCTGAGCTCCCGTTGTGAAGTCCCTGCCATCCTCCCCAGCTCCAGGACCTGTATGTGCCGATCTCCCAAGCAACCACACCCTGATTAGTCAGCTACAGGTTATGGCAGTGCAATTTCGTGTTTCTCCTTCGTTTTGCGGTTTACGAAGTCAGCTAAAATAATACAAATGGACTGAGGGCGAAACAATTGTACTTATGTCATGGTTAATAGCAGCACTGTTTGGTCATTTTTAATTTTACAGAGCGCCGTATCACTAAACACAATGGTCCATCATTTATGCATTACTTAAAACACGCTCACATTAATGTGAATTGCAGAGCAGTTTTGTTACTTCATAGGCATAGGTATGACATGCAAAAAATAATTAAACCAAATGAGCAACTGAATCCTTTTAAACTGACAGCATGGTAGTGTATGCGCGACGTTACTCCCTGTGACATCAGATAAACAGCAATCGGTGGAACAGAGTCTGTAGACTTATCTTAGCAGCACGTGAATTCTGATAATGTGCAGATTATTACTAATGTCGCGAAGAAGTGAATCATAAAGTCCCCAATCTAATTTGAGTAAGGATGTACGTCACAATGTCAGCTGTGGCGCTTACGGAATGTAAATACTATTCCTGTAGAGAAATCTTCTTTATGTGCACCATTCTACCGTAGTGTATGGTGAGTATTCTCAAACAACAAATCCAAAATTAAATTCATGGGAGAGTTATCGGAGTCCTTCGAGATCGTGAATCGTTCAGGAATGTATCCAAATACCTCAATTTTCATCTGTAGAATAATACACTCCTGGAAATTGAAATAAGAACACCGTGAATTCATTGTCCCAGGAAGGGGAAACTTTATTGACACATTCCTGGGGTCAGATACATCACATGATCACACTGACAGAACCACAGGCACATAGACACAGGCAACAGAGCATGCACAATGTCGGCACTAGTACAGTGTATATCCACCTTTCGCAGCACTGCAGGCTGCTATTCTCCCATGGAGACGATCGTAGAGATGCTGGATGTAGTCCTGTGGAACGGCTTGCCATGCCATTTCCACCTGGCGCCTCAGTTGGACCAGCGTTCGTGCTGGACGTGCAGACCGCGTGAGACGACGCTTCATCCAGTCCCAAACATGCTCAATGGGGGACAGATCCGGAGATCTTGCTGGCCAGGGTAGTTGACTTACACCTTCTAGAGCACGTTGGGTGGCACGGGATACATGCGGACGTGCATTGTCCTGTTGGAACAGCAAGTTCCCTTGCCGGTCTAGGAATGGTAGAACGATGGGTTCGATGACGGTTTGGATGTACCGTGCACTATTCAATGTCCCCTCGACGATCACCAGTGGTGTACGGCCAGTGTAGGAGATCGCTCCCCACACCATGATGCCGGGTGTTGGCCCTGTGTGCCTCGGTCGTATGCAGTCCTGATTGTGGCGCTCACCTGCACGGCGCCAAACACGCATACGACCATCATTGGCACCAAGGCAGAAGCGACTCTCATCGCTGAAGACGACACGTCTCCATTCGTCCCTCCATTCACGCCTGTCGCGACACCACTGGAGGCGGGCTGCACGATGTTGGGGCGTGAGCGGAAGACGGCCTAACGGTGTGCGGGACCGTAGCCCAGCTTCATGGAGACGGTTGCGAATGGTCCTCGCCGATACCCCAGGAGCAACAGTGTCCCTAATTTGCTGGGAAGTGGCGGTGCGGTCCCCTACGGCACTGCGTAGGATCCTACGGTCTTGGCGTGCATCCGTGCGTCGCTGCGGTCTGGTCCCAGGTCGACGGGCACGTGCACCTTCCGCCGACCACTGGTGACAACATCGATGTACTGTGGAGACCTCACGCCCCACGTGTTGAGCAATTCGGCGGTACGTCCACCCGGCCTCCCGCATGCCCACTATACGCCCTCGCTCAAAGTCCGTCAACTGCACATACGGTTCACGTCCACGCTGTCGCGGCATGCTACCAGTGTTAAAGACTGCGATGGAGCTCCGTATGCCACGGCAAACTGGCTGACACTGACGGCGGCGGTGCACAAATGCTGCGCAGCTAGCGCCATTCGACGGCCAACACCGCGGTTCCTGGTGTGTCCGCTGTGCCGTGCGTGTGATCATTGCTTGTACAGCCCTCTCGCAGTGTCCGGAGCAAGTATGGTGGGTCTGACACACCGGTGTCAATGTATTCTGTTTTCCATTTCCAGGAGTGTATAAAGTCTTTGGAAAGACCGGAAGTTTTCAAAAACGATGTTTTCAATGAACATGTATCCATGGAAATTCAATGTCGCGACATGCCCTCTACAGCACAATATTGAAAATAATATTTTCAGTACTTGGAGTTGAGCTACAGGTAAGATTAATATGTCATTTTAAAGAGGAAGATCTGTAGTATTTTATTTCACAGTAAACTGAAAACCCAAAATTTCATCATTTTTTAGGTTCCGGGTTCCCTTAAATAAAAAGTGCTCTTACTATAGCTGAAACTGTTTCCAAAACACGGCACATGAGAAAAGGGGAGGTCCACATTTAATATACGCAACAATACGCCAGCATGGAAGCAATAACACACCCATCTCTTAATTGAAGCAAATTTTACATAGGTGAGCACTGTCAAAAGTCCTTACGGTCAAATGATGTTCTGATGCTGCCATCTTCGGAAGATTTGGTGGAAGTTTAATATTAAATGCATCATTTACATTAATTGTTGCGTCTTTGCTCTGGGAAATAGCATCCATAAAATCTTTTCCTTTTACAAGAATCACAATCACACATTTGGAAAACCACACAGCATGTTCAACCCATGGATAGTGTGCTTCTTCTCAATCCCTCAGCCCTCTACCACAATGGAGACACATGGTTTAATCATTGATACCAGTATAAAAGAATCCAACTTCGATTAGTTTGTCGAGACATAGCTTCATAGCTAACGCCCAGCCATCAAAAGATGCTATAGCATGCAAATATATTTCCATTCTGTACAAGCTACAAGCATCATAGAAAAACTGTTCAGCGCACCATATGGTTATTTTTCTTCCTTCATCACAAACATTTGCCATACAACAAGATTTATATTTTGTATATAACACATTCTGCATGTGTTTGATCGCACCCACATGCAGTTATGCAGTTATCCAGTTCAACACCCACACGAACTTTATGTTGCATGATACGATCCACCACATATGCTTTATTTACACTGTCAGTTAGTTGGCATATTCTCTCTCAGAGGCAAAACACACAGCCTCATACACACTGCATAAAACACTTCACTTTCTTTTAATATACTATGTTTAGTCCCAGTTGTTTCAGTGCTGTACCACCAGACAGTGATACTACTGAGATGGTGACATAGCCACTGCCACTCTGGCATCTCTGCTGGAAAACACATTCATGTCCACCTTGTGTGGTTTGTACTCTTATTCGTCTTTCTTAGAGCCCGTATCGTAATTTACACGGCCACGTGGGTGTTACTGGTGCAGAGTACAGTGAGCATATTAAAAAACTGTTTTTTGTTTGCATTTAACAAATTTAGCAAAGCTTCTACATGGTCAGACAATACAAACATAGTCCATCCCATGATCAGAAAATCGTAGCTTGCACATATCTTCATCCACCCAAACACACACACACACACACACACACACACAGAGAGAGAGAGAGACTAATACACACTGCTTGTGAATGGTTATTACATCAGTTTATGATACAAGTTTGTCGTAGGATATTGAAATATATTCGACTCCGAAATCTCTCAGATGAAGAAGATGACTTTGAGTAATTTACATCAAAATTTGCCCTATACATGTAATATACATGTTACAGCAAAAGAATTTATCAAAATTCTTCCAAACTATACTAAAACATCCCTCAAATTTGAAAAAATACTCCCAAACTATCACAAAACGTCTACCAGATTACAGCTTCTACTACCATCATCATCAGCATTCTCAACACTCTCACTGTCATGCTTATCAAACAAGTGTTTCATACTTGTAGCCTGAAACTGGAATGAGTACCATCAGCGCAGTCGCATCCTATGTAAGGATGATCAAGTTGGAGCTTGCACAAGCCTGTCGTTCTCGGTAAATAGGATCAGGGTCTGATCAAGTTGAAACCAGTTGGTCCAGAGTGGCCAGGTTAGGTTGGGTGGTAGAGGGATTACTATTACATCGAATTTCCTATCATAGAAAAAAATGTGGTTTATAGGCTAGAAACAGAATTGAATGTGGGTCAGTAACTGATTAAACTCTAAACAGTTCGTATTATTATGACAAAAAACTTGCCTTAGTCCTGATAAAGGTACTCTCAAATTATACACTCCTGGAAATGGAAAAAAGAACACATTGACACCGGTGTGTCAGACCCACCATACTTACTCCGGACACTGCGAGAGGGCTGTACAAGCAATGATCACACGCACGGCACAGCGGACACACCAGGAACAGCGGTGTTGGCCGTCGAATGGCGCTAGCTGCGCAGCATTTGTGCACCGCCGCCGTCAGTGTCAGCCAGTTTGCCGTGGCATACGGAGCTCCATCGCAGTCTTTAACACTGGTAGCATGCCGCGACAGCGTGGACGTGAACCGTATGTGCAGTTGACGGACTTTGAGCGAGGGCGTATAGTGGGCATGCGGGAGGCCGGGTGGACGTACCGCCGAATTGCTCAACACGTGGGGCGTGAGGTCTCCACAGTACATCGATGTTGTCGCCAGTGGTCGGCGGAAGGTGCACGTGCCCGTCGACCTGGGACCGGACCGCAGCGACGCACGGATGCACGCCAAGACCGTAGGATCCTACGCAGTGCCGTAGGGGACCGCACCGCCACTTCCCAGCAAATTAGGGACACTGTTGCTCCTGGGGTATCGACGAGGACCATTCGCAACCGTCTCCATGAAGCTGGGCTACGGTCCCGCACACCGTTAGGCCGTCTTCCGCTCACGCCCCAACATCGTGCAGCCCGCCTCCAGTGGTGTCGCGACAGGCGTGAATGGAGGGACGAATGGAGACGTGTCGTCTTCAGCGATGAGAGTCGCTTCTGCCTTGGTGCCAATGATGGTCGTATGCGTGTTTGGCGCCGTGCAGGTGAGCGCCACAATCAGGACTGCATACGACCGAGGCACACAGGGCCAACACCCGGCATCATGGTGTAGGGAGCGATCTCCTACACTGGCCGTACACCACTGGTGATCGTCGAGGGGACACTGAATAGTGCACGGTACATCCAAACCGTCATCGAACCCATCGTTCTACCATTCCTAGACCGGCAAGGGAACTTGCTGTTCCAACAGGACAATGCACGTCCGCATGTATCCCGTGCCACCCAACGTGCTCTAGAAGGTGTAAGTCAACTACCCTGGCCAGCAAGATCTCCGGATCTGTCCCCCATTGAGCATGTTTGGGACTGGATGAAGCGTCGTCTCACGCGGTCTGCACGTCCAGCACGAACGCTGGTCCAACTGAGGCGCCAGGTGGAAATGGCATGGCAAGCCGTTCCACAGGACTACATCCAGCATCTCTACGATCGTCTCCATGGGAGAATAGCAGCCTGCATTGCTGCGAAAGGTGGATATACACTGTACTAGTGCCGACATTGTGCATGCTCTGTTGCCTGTGTCTATGTGCCTGTGGTTCTGTCAGTGTGATCATGTGATGTATCTGACCCCAGGAATGTGTCAATAAAGTTTCCCCTTCCTGGGACAATGAATTCACGGTGTTCTTATTTCAATTTCCAGGAGTGTATATTTAAGGGACATAGTGTGGTGATCATGTGTGTTTTTTTTTTTTTTTTAATATCAAGCAAGTAAAACCATTGTACAGTTTGCAGTTAACTGTCTCATACTACTGAATACTATTTGCCAGACGACTTCTACCTTTCAGACTGCTGCCCAACTGATCTGCCAAACCTGTCTGTCGACCAACATGTTATCCACTGATGTGACATCCTGGAGACTTACGGAGCCGTGCTTTCTATCACATAGCTATTTGTTCATCATTTTTAAAGGCCTCGGATAATGGCAATCACCCTGTTAACTGAACGTAATTCTCCTTGACCATAATCCCACATTGTCAATAATTCTACTCGACTTTAATTCTCCACTGACTATAATTCTACACTGATCATAATTACACATTGACCATAATTTTCCACTGACCATAACTCTCCATCATTATCCATTGACCACTGCTGACCCCATGTTATCCATTTTAATGTTTAGAAGGATACGAAATGGACAGAAGGAGATTTGGGAAAGTTGCTATGGGTCTATCGATTATAAGGCTGCCAGAAATTTTAAAATATGTTTTAGCAGACTGCAAATCAGATTAAAGAGTGGAAATGAATTAGGTACAAGCATAGTGTTGAGCTGTAGAAAAATGTCACGGACAAATGCAAAATTTTCTTAAAGGTTTTGCAGCCAGCGTAAAGCCAAGTCGAACCAGGCCAGTGCAGTGTGTAGCAGTGAGAATTCGAAATAGGCAGAGACCTGGTACTGCAAATAGTATGGCACACCCAGGTGCTATTGTTTCATGCCAGTTGAGCAAGGTGTGAATCGTTAATTCATCATCACGAAGTCACTGAGGACCAATCATAATGTCATTCTAACAGCACAGCACGATGCCAGAAGAGCGAATAGATGTTCCACAAGAACGCATGGCAGAAAAGCACTAAGCTGAAACAATGAAAACCAGAAAACGAGGATATTTACGGTTATCCTCAGAAAGACATAATCTCATTGTTTAAGATGGACAATTGTAAATACTCAGGCTTCCACGCCCACATCCCATTCAGTTACAGTGCGTGAGCTGTGATGCAGACCCTGTGACATGCTGCCAACCATTTGCCAGATGAGTTCTACCTTCGAGACAGTTGTCCACCTGGTCTGCCGACCCTGTCTGTCTGTCAACATCTCATCCACTGATGTGAAGTCTTTGGGACTTTTACCTCTGGCTTGCTGAGATCCAAACTGATTGTGTTTGCTGCACCGTCAAATTGTCATCGTATCCGGGAATTGCACTAAAGGCTGCTGCCCCTGACTTGCATCTGCGAGCAAACACCAGCATCTGTGAGCGGACATTTTGCAGTACCAACATCCTGTGCCGCTCTCCTGGTGTTTTCTCGGACATACCCCTTCAATGTTCACGAGAGTGCCCTAGTAAAAAGCAGTCGAAGATATGGTGATCAACGCCACTGTACGAGACACGCCTGCCACCTGCAGCCCCGCTCGGCGCCGTGATGTTACGTGTGCCAAGAATCTGCGAAGGTGGAGAAGTCTGTGCATTCCAAGCCTACATGCTACATCCACCACGCTCATCACAGTTGTGGAGAAGACGACTCAGTTTTAACACTTAAACTGAATAAATATACGTCTCGCTAATGCTGTTTCATTAGCACACAGAGCGCCAGTTGGCCTACACCACTGTACTCCACACTTCGCCATCCTGAAGTCATAAGGGTCTAAGCCGAAGGCCTTAAATTAGAAAGTAAATTTGCGTACCATTTTAAAGCACATGGACTTATAGTGTGTTTACGGAAACGATTCTATAGCGATGAACTTCAGCTTCCAATCAGACCCAGTTTCGCCAGCCAAAGAGATTGGAGCAACTCTTCGTAAAAAACAACGTATTGACGAATGTAAAAGGTGGAGAGGAAGATGGTGATGATGATTGTGGAAAGGGAGAAGAGGATGATTACGATTAAGTTCATGACTGGAAGACGCAGTCTGACAACGTATGGGTAATTCACAAACAACAAGGACAAAGTCTGGAAACGCGTAAATAATATATAGAATAAGAAAAAGTGGGAATATTTACCACTTGATTTCTGTGAGGACCATTCAGTAAGTATTGAAACACATATTTTTTGAAAGCAGGTTGGCTTAACTCAGGATTGCAATACACCATATTATTTCCCATTCTTTTGGTCAGAAAACCCCGTTTTTGAACATAACTCTTATTCAATGTGACAGCCTTACACCATCTTTCTGTTTGGGGCTGTATGCCCGCATGGTAGCAGTCTACTGATCGACATCGAAACCAACCTGCTTCATCAGTAACCTCTCCATCATCCATATACTGTTTCCCATGAACCGCATCCTGGACCAAACGGAAGTCAGACGATGGCAGATATGGAATGTAGAGTGGATGAGGAAGAACAGTCCAACGAAGTTTTGTGTGCTCCTATCTGGTGCGTAGACTTATGTAAGGCTTTGCGTTATCATGGAGAAGGACAACTTCGTTTGCATTTTCGTGGCGGCACACACGCTGAAGTCGTTTCTTTAATACCCTGAGGGCACCACAATACGCTTCAGGCTTGATGTTGCACCATGAGGGAGGACACCGAACATAATAGCCCCTTTCAGAGTCCTATAAGACCGTCACTACGACTTAACTGGCTAAGGGAACGGCTTTGAACTGTCTCTTCAGAGGAGAGTGGTGTGCCGTCAGTCCATGGATAGCTGTTTTGTTTGCAGTTCGAATTGATGAACCCATGTTTCATCGCCTGTGACGATGCTCGAAAAAAATGGTCACGATCTGCCTTGAAAAGCGCAAACAATTCCGCACAGATGGACCTTCATTGCTCTTTATGGTCTTCTGTTAGGCGTCGAGGAATGCAACGGGCACACATCTGTGATTACCCCAATTGGTGGATGAGTGTGTCAGCACTTCCAATAGAGACGTTCAGTTGAGCAGCGAGGTATTTGACTGTGATCTGTCGATAGCCTCGAATGGGAATGTTCACATGTTCCGATATTTCAGGAGTCGCAGATGTGTGCAGCCGGCCGTCACGCGGGAGATCGGCCAGGTTTGTGCGACCATGTTGCGATGATAACAAATGCCTCGTTCGACCACGCTTTTGTTCACTGCCAGGTCTCCGTAGACATCCTGCAAACGCCTATGAGTATCTGTCATGCTCAGATTTTCCGACAAAAGAGTCTCAATGACAGCTCTCTGGTTGGAACGCAGCTCCATTACAGACGCCACTTTGAAGGCTACGTATAGCGCTACCACCTATCAGAACTCCATGAAACTACAGGGGCAGAAGGGAGAATATTCTACGATATCCCAAAACAAATTCTGCCTTTTTTCAACCGAAATTGGCCGAGAAAAAATAAATGTTGCATTATTTATTGAACGCCCCATGTATTAGTGGTATTCAGATAGACTGTAGCAACTGTTAAATGAAATCTCAATATGAATTTAAAACAAATCGCCGATTCTACTTTGTTTTTAGCCATTCTCAACTAAGGCAAGCTTCACGGGATGTATATGTTTTTATTAAGATCACAACTTCACACAGATAGGACACCTGTAGTGTTCTTCGCCCACAAGTTACGTAAGCATGACTTGCATACGTCTTTGAAAATGAGAGTGGCTGCATGCTACCTGTTCCCAGTAATCTGAATGTACTGAGTGATACGTAAAGCCCAAGTGACCAGTCTGTGAATCCTTTCAACCGCACCTCCATCATAGCACTCATGTTCAAGACAAATTAATGACATGCGTGTGTGTGTGTACGTGTTTGTGTGTGTGTTTGCGTATCTCACACCCTTTATATATACTACATTACTTTGACGAAATTACTGCTTTTTTGTACATTTATGTGAAGCAGAACTGCCAATGTAATCACGTTTTGTTAACTATAAAAAAAGCTCTTCATTTTTTCAATTAATTGTGTACAATTTTTTCTTTGGTAGCAGTTTTTTACACTAATAATAAAAGGTTTTTTAAGAAATAGTGCTTTTGTACAGAGATGCGTTTTTACACTAATAATAAATATCAGTAGCAGAAATAATGCTTTTGTACAGAGATACGTTTTTACACTAATAATAAAGATTAGTAGCATGAGTTCCTTAAAAAATAATACTTTTGTACAGATACACCTTCCACACTAATAATAATGTCTAAAACAAAATTTGCAGTACACAGTTCAATATGCTTCCCATGGAAGTCCTTACAGTTGACAGTCTTTCAAATTGTTGCAGTGGCAAAAATTCCAATTCAGCTCTTGCAATGTCATTTGATATAAAGTTCTGGAAATGGAAAAATTTTACAATTCACCTATTGCAATGCCATTTGATTTAGAGTCGTTGAAATGGAAAAAATTTGCAATGTAATTTGATATAATTTTTTTGAAAAAGAGCGATTGGGATTAGATTAGACTAAAAACTACAGACATTTTGATGACTAGCAGTAGATGAAAGACGAATGTAAAATATACACCCCCATGTGCATAATATACACGCATAAAAGGGTACAAAGCAAAAATGTCATTACAGCACGCATGGGGTGCAATAAGCTCAAACACACACACACACACACACACACACACACACACATATATATATATATATATATATATATATATATATATATATATATATATATATATATATATGTGTGTGTGTGTGTGTGTGTGTGTGTGTCGTTTTCAAAATCACATGTCGCAGAAGTCCTCTGTTAGTCATTTAAATGAATGAACTCTTTCAACCAGTGTGACTGCTTGAAGGAGGTAGGGTGGGTGGTTCTGATCATTTCCGTTCCCAAACTGAGACATTAATGGAGGTTTCTGTAATTCATGATGTATCTCTGTTTATCCCTCAGCATCAGCATCAGCTTGGGGAGAGAACTGTTTCGTGGAACTCGCCCCTCTGGGCATAGCGTTAAGTTGGTGTGCACATCATGTAAACTGTTAGGATATACTAATTCTGCCTCCATGACATATCCTACATCAGAATCCATAGCCACAGTATAGATTTTGTTATCTAATAGGACAATTTCTTCTTAATTGGACAGCCATCGAAACTCTCCAGTCAGCAGAGATTGTTGCATGACATGCCTTTGTAAGTTGTTTACATCCAGCTGCAGGATGTACTGAACTCACCCATCTGCAGGTTGTTTGCCTTGGCAATGCCACACGAATCCCACATTCGAAAACGAGCACACATAAACTTGGACAATATTTCGGAGCTAACATGGGTGTTATTCAGTATAGCGCCCCACGAAAACTGTGGAATGGTACAATAGGAGACAGAGTCATAAGTGTAAGCGGTCATGGATACATCCCAGAATTTCTC
This sequence comes from Schistocerca nitens, assembly GCF_023898315.1. Lineage (NCBI taxonomy): Eukaryota > Metazoa > Arthropoda > Insecta > Orthoptera > Acrididae > Schistocerca > Schistocerca nitens. The sequence goes on along the minus strand of NC_064616.1, from coordinate 575,420,731 downwards.
TAAATTGTCTGCAAACATGTGCATGTCCATATACATGTAATGTCTTGCATAAACCCTTATATAGAGATACTGGATTCCAGTGTAAGGTTCACCGCATGCCCATACTCTCCATCCATTATGGCATTGCCTTTAATGTTGCTGGTGAATGTTTTTAATGTCAGACAAAGTGTTTTTTTTCCAGTCTCCCCTAGAATCTAGATGTTCATGTTTGAAGACCACCTTATTTGTCATGGGCAGAAACTTTATATCATCAGGATGTGCATCTTGAGTGAGTTGCATGTTCTCCTGATGCATTATTTCAGCAACTTTCTGAAGCAGTGCTTGCATAAACGTACCAAGTCTAGAAAACAGGACCTACTTCTCGTCATGATATTCTTGGAAAGTGAGATGTAATTTTCAACACTCTCAGGCAGGATACTAACCAGGTCATTCTGAAAGCCGAATTCAACCAAGTGCTCAGCAATGAAGTGAGCATCATACTCACTCAGGATGCCGAAGAATACGAATACGTTCATGTAATTGATATTTCAAACTGCATGCGTTATGGGCTGTGCCAAGGAACATCTCTGTTGGATGACAGCAATCACTCCATGGAGTTTCTGCTTTTCTATCTGAGAGCAACCCACAAATGAAATATTTAACAGAATTCTTATATGAACCCTCATTTTCATGCCCTTTGGTCGTGGGAATGTTATCACTGTAATACAGATCAACATGCCATACAAATTGGCCAAGCTCAGACAGCAGCAACCTTGCACGATTATCCTCAACACATGAATCAAAATGATTACCACCTGAATCATATATGCACTCAACTTGCTACGTTGCCACATGTGGTACATGTCATTCCGTGAAGGTCGTATGGGAGACTGTGGGATCACCCACACAACATGTTACAGGAGCAAGGAGGCATTCAGACTCAGCGTACACAACAGAGGAATAACGTTTTTGCCAGTTGCCGTCCTTAAATTTTAAGACTTTATTTTCCTCGGTGGGCGTTATGTCATGTACACCTTCCTGTGTGGAGCGGTCTTATTATGCTTTGATAATCTCTAGCTAAGAAGTAAAGGAATTCTGACATTAACGGCGAAAATGCTTTGCATCATTCTGCTTACGAGTGTTGATTTTCACCTTGGCGACTGCAGTTTATACTGCCTAGAAATGAAGAGGTCCAACATCTTCGTTCATAACTTTAAAATCATGCTCTAGCTTGCTTTCATTCAGGCCATAAATGTGAATTAATATGACAGTATTTTGTCTCTCAAATTTAGTCTTATCCTGAAGTTTAATGGGGAAACTGATAACATTAAAGTTATAACACCCATAAACATTATTAAACACATTACACTGAGTTGTATGCTGCGGATCTTTCATATAATTTACTCTCACAAGCCAGGACTGATATTGTAAAACAAAACTCATCATCAAGATCTTGGATATTAATAATGGCCTTCTTGCTAGGTATATTCTTAGGAAACTCAATATAACTGGACCTCCGATTTAATGGATCAAAAATAATTGTGTGGATGTCGACGTGGAGTACTCGGCTGAGGGCCTTACAGGTACCTCTAACCTGCACCTTGGGAAAATGGTCCAGTGTGACATTCAAGGTAAAAGCTCCAAACCACCCACCAATTGCGGTGTCCCATGATGTCACACCACCTCTTCCCCGACCCCCCCCCCCCCCCCACACACAAATGGAGTTCGTTTTTGGGATACTTAGCTCACAGTGTAGCGTTTGCACAACAATTAATGGCAGGATACTATGGATCGATATCGATTTTGTAGAGCCCCATTTCTAGAATGTATAGACATGCATTCAGGAAATGGATTAGATCTCGGTATCTGGCAGGAGAGTTATCTAAATGAGCTAATAGGATTGCATTTCATCTGCAGACACTGAGTTATTTAAAGGTCGCGTGTGCTTAACCTTATGCATTGTTATATTATTAGAAGGATGGGAAAGAAATCTACTGCTAGCCAGAGTATTATTACACTCCTGGAAATGGAAAAAAGAACACATTGACACCGGTGTGTCAGACCCACCATACTTACTCCGGACACTGCGAGAGGGCTGTACAAGCAATGATCACACGCACGGCACAGCGGACACACCAGGAACCGCGGTGTTGGCCGTCGAATGGCGCTAGCTGCGCAGCATTTGTGCACCGCCGCCGTCAGTGTCAGCCAGTTTGCCGTGGCATACGGAGCTCCATCGCAGTCTTTAACACTGGTAGCATGCCGCGACAGCGTGGACGTGAACCGTATGTGCAGTTGACGGACTTTGAGCGAGGGCGTATAGTGAGCATGCGGGAGGCCGGGTGGACGTACCGCCGAATTGCTCAACACGTGGGGCGTGAGGTCTCCACAGTACATCGATGTTGTCGCCAGTGGACGGCGGAAGGTGCACGTGCCCGTCGACCTGGGACCGGACCGCTGCGACGCACGGATGCACGCCAAGACCGTAGGATCCTACGCAGTGCCGTAGGGGACCGCACCGCCACTTCCCAGCAAATTAGGGACACTGTTGCTCCTGGGGTATCGGCGAGGACCATTCGCAACCGTCTCCATGAAGCTGGGCTACGGTCCCGCACACCGTTAGGCCGTCTTCCGCTCACGCCCCAACATCGTGCAGCCCGCCTCCAGTGGTGTCGCGACAGGCGTGAATGGAGGGACGAATGGAGACGTGTCGTCTTCAGCGATGAGTGTCGCTTCTGCCTTGGTGCCAATGATGGTCGTATGCGTGTTTGGCGCCGTGCAGGTGAGCGCCACAATCAGGACTGCATACGACCGAGGCACACAGGGCCAACACCCGGCATCATGGTGTGGGGAGCGATCTCCTACACTGGCCGTACACCACTGGTGATCGTCGAGGGGACACTGAATAGTGCACGGTACATCCAAACCGTCATCGAACCCATCGTTCTACCATTCCTAGACCGGCAAGGGAACTTGCTGTTCCAACAGGACAATGCACGTCCGCATGTATCCCGTGCCACCCAACGTGCTCTAGAAGGTGTAAGTCAACTACCCTGGCCAGCAAGATCTCCGGATCTGTCCCCCATTGAGCATGTTTGGGACTGGATGAAGCGTCGTCTCACGCGGTCTGCACGTCCAGCACGAACGCTGGTCCAACTGAGGCGCCAGGTGGAAATGGCATGGCAAGCCGTTCCACAGGACTACATCCAGCATCTCTACGATCGTCTCCATGGGAGAATAGCAGCCTGCATTGCTGCGAAAGGTGGATATACACTGTACTAGTGCCGACATTGTGCATGCTCTGTTGCCTGTGTCTATGTGCCTGTGGTTCTGTCAGTGTGATCATGTGATGTATCTGACCCCAGGAATGTGTCAATAAAGTTTCCCCTTCCTGGGACAATGAATTCACGGTGTTCTTATTTCAATTTCCAGGAGTGTATTATATGGTACGGCAGTGCCTGTGTTCGTAAGAAGTGCAATGCAACATTCTTTCAAACATACACTCCTGGAAATGGAAAAAAGAACACATTGACACCGGTGTGTCAGACCCACCATACTTACTCCGGACACTGCGAGAGGGCTGTACAAGCAATGATCACACGCACGGCACAGCGGACACACCAGGAACCGCGGTGTTGGCCGTCGAATGGCGCTAGCTGCGCAGCATTTGTGCACCGCCGCCGTCAGTGTCAGCCGGTTTGCCGTGGCATACGGAGCTCCATCGCAGTCTTTAACACTGGTAGCATGCCGCGACAGCGTGGACGTGAACCGTATGTGCAGTTGACGGACTTTGAGCGAGGGCGTATAGTGAGCATGCGGGAGGCCGGGTGGACGTACCGCCGAATTGCTCAACACGTGGGGCGTGAGGTCTCCACAGTACATCGATGTTGTCGCCAGTGGACGGCGGAAGGTGCACGTGCCCGTCGACCTGGGACCGGACCGCTGCGACGCACGGATGCACGCCAAGACCGTAGGATCCTACGCAGTGCCGTAGGGGACCGCACCGCCACTTCCCAGCAAATTAGGGACACTGTTGCTCCTGGGGTATCGGCGAGGACCATTCGCAACCGTCTCCATGAAGCTGGGCTACGGTCCCGCACACCGTTAGGCCGTCTTCCGCTCACGCCCCAACATCGTGCAGCCCGCCTCCAGTGGTGTCGCGACAGGCGTGAATGGAGGGACGAATGGAGACGTGTCGTCTTCAGCGATGAGTGTCGCTTCTGCCTTGGTGCCAATGATGGTCGTATGCGTGTTTGGCGCCGTGCAGGTGAGCGCCACAATCAGGACTGCATACGACCGAGGCACACAGGGCCAACACCCGGCATCATGGTGTGGGGAGCGATCTCCTACACTGGCCGTACACCACTGGTGATCGTCGAGGGGACACTGAATAGTGCACGGTACATCCAAACCGTCATCGAACCCATCGTTCTACCATTCCTAGACCGGCAAGGGAACTTGCTGTTCCAACAGGACAATGCACGTCCGCATGTATCGCGTGCCACCAAATGTGCTCTAGTAGGTGTAAGTCAACTACCCTGGCCAGCAAGATCTCCGGATCTGTCCCCCATTGAGCATGTTTGGGACTGGATGAAGCGTCGTCTCACGCGGTCTGCACGTCCAGCACGAACGCTGGTCCAACTGAGGCGCCAGGTGGAAATGGCATGGCAAGTCGTTCCACAGGACTACATCCAGAATCTCTACGATCGTCTCCATGGGAGAATAGCAGCCTGCATTGCTGCGAAAGGTGGATATACACTGTACTAGTGCCGACATTGTGCATGCTCTGTTGCCTGTGTCTATGTGCCTGTGGTTCTGTCAGTGTGATCATGTGATGTATCTGACCCCAGGAATGTGTCAATAAAGTTTCCCCTTCCTGGGACAATGAATTCACGGTGTTCTTATTTCAATTTCCAGGAGTGTATATGCATGCCTGAAGGAACACGCACTGTGGTGACTACAGCCATTTCAAAATACTGGAAATGTATTTACTTTTGCAAATATGGGCAACCTTCAAGTGCAGAATGGGACTCACATCCGGTTTTCCTGCTGATCTGAGAGGTTGCCTTAGCAATTTTGGCTATCGTTGCATGCTTCATTGCCAGATTTAAACTTCAATATGTCGTCGTCTGTGTGTTATTAACTTGCGTTTGTATACTTACTGCAATTCCCCTAGATGGAAGTAATTTAATAGAAAGTTGATAGCATGCATGCCTGTCTGAAGGGACATGCACTGTGGACGAATACAGGCATTACGAAATACGGGAAATGTACTCACAGTTGCGAATGCGAGCAGCCTCGAATTGTAGAAAAAAAATTTCACTGTCACCATTCCATTCTACAGTTGAAGGTTGCCCGAATTTGTAACTGCGAATACGTTCCCTGTATTTGATAATGGCTGTAGTCCCTGCAGTGCCTGTTTATTCAGACATAGATGCATATCCGAAGGTACATTGCATCATATTTCTTGCAAACATAGGCACTGCAATATCGTATTTATCTGACGACACCAGGCTATCGACTTTCTATTAAAAGTCTCCCTTGCGCTGGAATTACAGAAGTGTATGAGTGCAGGTTAATGACACACGGATGCCGATGTATTAAAGTTTTGGTCTGGCCACGAAGCGTGCACAGATACCCAAAATGGTTGAGGCGACTGCTCGCCACAACTGAGAAATCGAGGTTCAAATCCCAGTCTGGCACAAATTTTCAATTCATCGTTCCATCCTACAAATGACTGTTGCATGTATTCGCAACTGTGAATACATTTCCTGTATTCCATAATGACTGTAGTCGCTACAGCGCCCGTTCCTTTGGACCACTGGGGACCGAACCGCACAATCCTGGGTTCGGTGTGGGGCGGCGGTGGGGTGAGTAAACTGCTGTAGCCTGTTGTGGGGTTGTGAACCATTGAGGGCTACGGTGGGGACGAAGCCTCTACATCGTTTCTAGGTCCCCAGTTCCATATAATACAATACAAGTGTACGACTGCTGATTACTGACACATGGACAACAACATATGGAAATTTGAGTCTGGCTGTGAGGTGTAAATGGATATCCGAAGTGGTCAAGGTAGAAAAAAAAAGTCGTGTGACTAGGGCCTCTCGTCGGGTAGACCGTCCGCTGGGTGCAAGTATTTCGATTTGACGCCATTTCGGCGACTTGCGCGTCGATGAAATGATGATGATTAGGACAACAAACACCCAATCCCAGAGCAGAGAAAATCTCCAAGCCAGCCGGGAATCAAACCCGGGCCCTTAGGATTGACGTTTGTAGCGCTGACCACTCACCTACCGGGGGCGGACAGTGCTCAAGGTGACCACTCGTGACAAGCGGGAAGCCCGCATCTGAGTCCTGGTCCAGCACAAATTTTCAGTGTAATCATCCCATCCTACAGTTGGAGGCTGCCCACATTCTCAACTGCAAATACATTTCCTGTATATTATTATTATAACTAGTGGCAGTGGAGGTGAGTGAAATGGTCCAGAATGCCGTTGGTCTGTTCCTGGACACATGTGATGTAGTCACGAGCATGTAGTGGGCATTTAGGACTGCAGAGAAGGTGATGGGATGGGCCTCATCAAATGTGCCAACATTAACTGGGATGAGGACCAGGCTGCGATGATTGCAGAGATGTAGCAGCCCCAAGTCCCTGTCCAGACAACTTAAAATTCCTGTGAGAAAAAAAGAGATATGAAAATATTACATTCTCGAAATATTGTGGATACATACACATGTGTAAACAATAAAAAAGGGCAGCTCGTTTTGTATTATCACGTAGTAGGGGAGAGAGTGTGGCAGATATGATACGCGAATTGGGATGGAAGTCATTACAGCAAAGACGTTTTTCGTCGCGGCGAGATCTATTTACGAAATTTGAGTCACCAACTTTCTCTTCCGAATGCGAAAATATTTTGATGAGCCCAACCTACATAGGTAGGAATGATCATCAAAATAAAATAAGAGAAATCAGAGCTCGGACAAAAAGGTTTAGATGTTCGTTTTTCCCGCGCGCTGTTCGGGAGTGGAATGGTAGAGAGATAGTATGATTGTGGTTCGACGAACCCTCTGCCAAGCACTTAAATGTGAATTGCAGAGTAGTCATGTAGATGTAGATGTAAATTTCTTTCGTGCTTACTGAAGCTTCATCAATGTCTGTATCACTCTGCTGCAAAATCATCATCTCCGCATCTTCAGGCTTGCCATTTATCACATCCTCTAACCATCTGGACATGTTAGAGTCACATTTATGTTGCGCCTTGGATACATTACAGTCGTCAGAAGATGGGAACTGGTCGGCCGTCATATACCATCCCACGGAGAATCGTATACTCTGTGTGCTTGATGAGGATTGACTTCGTATTTTTGAAACGAAAACAGCAATTCATAAGTTACAAGAACACACACACACACACACACACACACAAACACACAAACACACACACACACACATACTGGTATACAAATAGACATATTACTCACCATCTACTCTCTCGTACTGAGCGAACACGTAGTAGCTACAGGCTGTGGACTGGCTTCATTGTTCTAAATTCCAAAACATTTCGCTAGCTGTGCTGGTTCCTCGAGACCAACTCAATCTCCTACCTCTGGAGCCAGAATTAGCTGCATCATGTAGTCCTCTGTGTCATCACCTTTGAGGAGGACAAGAATTGGTTGAGCATTAGAAAAAACACAAGATTGCAATGCATATGAGTTAACTGCACTGAATATGATTCACATATGCAGCTGCCTCTGTGTCATGATGGGTGAGTGTATTGACTAATCAGGTGAGAAGGAGCACATCTGATGACCAATTTTGTCACAGTGTGGTTAACTGGTCTGAAATACTGTAACAGTGCAATATCGAAAAAATTACATTAAATTGGTAGTAGTACCAAGTTTTTCCCATTAGGTTCATTACAGTGAAATATATGGGGAGATTCACTTTACAGTGAAATATCGTAAAGACTGGAATGTCGGTGTATGAACGAGAATATGCTGCTATTGTGGTAAGATATTTGGACGGAAAAATTTCTGCATGTCGGCACTGGTCCTATCATGTTTGGGGAATGAGAGCAGGTGTGCAGGCAGCTGTTAGCGGCCACACATTCTGCCCAATGCCAGCAAACATGGACATGAGTTCGTCAATCGTGACATGTATAGGTGCCAATACAACTGCACACCATAACCTGCTGACAGGGGACTGCTGCCTCTTCTCATATGTGTACATTTTTTGGAAGGAATAAAGTCACAATGAGAGAAACTGTAGTCTGTTCTTGAAGCCACATCTGTGGATCATCAGCGTGGGAAGGGGAATGGGAGCTCAATTAATATCTGTGCATTCAACTGTCAGTATAAAATGTATTTTCATGATGGGTGTGAGGTATAGTGGACTGGGTGACTGTCAGCACAAGATGGACAGCTGTGAGGCCAGTGGTGGGGTAGGATGTCATGCTCTGGTCAGTTGGCACCCTTTAAGTGCTGAGTGGCAGTGGTGAAGAAACTCCATTGTTAATATACATGCAAGCGGCCACCAGCTGTAACATGTACTGGAAAGAGGCCACAGGAATCGGGTGGGAAAGGACTGTATCTTGATGAATGGGCAATGGCAGCAGTTTCCAAAGGAACTCCTCTGATCCAGTTGGCAGGGGTGGTCACTGTGAAGGGGAAGAGAAGCCGTGTGTGCTGTCAGCCAGACCATTCTTCTGTAAGTTTATACTGAGTATGCATGCTGCATGGCTGTGCTGCCCTAAAGCATCTTACCAGTACTGGCTGTCGGTGCACTTGGTTGGTGTGTTCCAACTCACATCAGTCATCATGTGTTATAGACGATGCCCTCCCTAATATTTTTAAACAAACGTGTATTCGCTTCCTCCTTCCCTGCAACTCCCGATACAGTGTGGAAAAAGTACCCTGTGGGACTCAGTTACCATTCTGTGGAATGTGTACATATATCTGTATACGTTGGTTGAGCTGACATAGCCAGAGTGAGTATAAATGTGGTCATATGCATGGACTCAGCTATGAGTGTAATAACAGAGATAATGTCTCAACTCGCTTATAATTCTGTCTGTACCTCCCACTAACACTATCTTATACTTTAAACCATTTTTTTGGACTGTGATATGTCAGTTGACCAAGTGAATTGCATCAGTAATTGTTGGACTCGGCTACAGTTATTATCCACAGTAATAACGCATTGACTCGTTCTTTTCTGTTTGGACCTTCAACTTTGTTGTACAGAGCGCATGTGATGGTAGATCTCCTGCCATTCCTTTTGGTCTAGTGAGGTGGAGGATTTGATAGAGACTCCATCGACTGGTATAACCTGAAAAGGGTAAGAAAGGGTGGAGGTAGGGCATGGGGATAATGTTGGATGTGACTTTGACCTTGACCGTGGAGGAAGGTGGCGTGTGCTGGTATCTTTTAAAGTGACAGCTCATTTGCATAATTGAGTTATAAATTGCTCCAGATCTCTCTTTACTATACTACTGGGAAAAAAGCCTTTATTAACTTGTATGAACAGTTTTAGTTGCTCAAGATAGGAGGGTGGCTTGCAAGCTTCTACTCAGCTGACATCTGACGTCCAGTGTGGTGATCAATTTTTCTGAAAGGTCGTCCAGCCTCCCCCATAGCCACAACAGAACTGTGATGAAATTAATTTAATTGCATAAATTAAGCTATTCAACCTATTCCTGACGTATCTATTGTTAGCAACCCAGTACACTCTCGGAATAACAGACAACTCTTTTAGCAAGGCAGATGCAGAAGTTAATTAGATAATTTAAGAAATGTCTTTCAAGGCACAAACAATGAATATTCTTGAGCTCCGTACGTGTCTACCCCGTAGAGGTGGTGTAGATAAATTTAGCCCAATAACAGCTCGCGCATACAAAAGAGAAGAAACAAAAATATGCCTTACAGTAAAAAGCACCCTCTGCCACCTACTTCGCATAACACGGATGTGGATGTACATATCGACGAGAGTGTATGAATGTAAGAAGCGAAGTAAGTACGGAAAACTAGTAAAGAGAGAGATCTGATGTGGACTGATATGGACACGAAATACAGCGAAGCTGCTCATATAACACGACCCATGTTAAAAGCTAAAGAAATTAGTCGAAGATTGTACAGCATGATCAGGTCAGCGACTATGTATGGATTGAGCTAATCACCACTGTGAATGAAACTCAGAAAAACAATGTCCAACAACACCCGAAATAAGAAGAAAAGAGTGTTATGCTTTTTGAAAATTATATCCGACTATTGGCTTGCACATATTGTTTAAGGAGTAGAACGCCACATTGGCAGACACGGAAGCGAGCCAGATCCGGATGGAATCCGCGTGGCAGATTAACGACCACCGCCCTGGTACAATAGCTAACATGACGGTGGTTTTTAGTTGGTTTTCTACGCTCACTTAGGCAAATTCTGGGCTGGTTCTCAATCTCCATCGCGTAAAATATGATACATAAACTATTAAAATACCGTAACATACACAAAAATTTACACGGTTAACAGACAAATGGCGCACATGACTTTCCCTCCCTCAGTTTAACTGACGACTGGGGCTACAGAGAGAGCATCTAGCTGCAAAGTTACGTAAAATAAAATACGTTTGCTTCATCAGCGGACCTCGTAGGACGGGATAAACGTTGGTAAAGGGACGGCTCTCTGTTTAATGTTTTGCAGGATAGATTATGTTACAACAGCTCTGTAATTGTCTCTAACAGTACTACATGCAAGTGGGACATCAGTCATTCCAGTATTTGTGTACTGGTACTTCTCATATAAACGTCAACAACGTTACTGCTCTCTGACACAACAAATATACCTAATCATGACGGGAACAAAGGACTCTGAAGTGATTCAGCGCATGTGGCGGAAGGCTATTAGGAGTAAACAATACATCCATCATACACTAATTGTAAGTGGCTTGCATAACTTGTCTGGGTTCTATACTAAACACAATCTGAAGAAACTTTGACACCATCGATCTGAAACTTCGACCGAGCGAGGTGGGGCAGTGGTTCGCGCACTGGACTCGCATTCTGGAGGACGACGGTTCAAATCCGCATCCGACCATCCGGATTTAGGTTTTCCGTGATTTCCTTAAATCGCTCCAAGCAAATGCCAGGTTTGTTCCTTCGAAAGGGTATGGCCGCTTTCCTTCTCCATCCTTCTGTAATCCGAGCTTGTGCTCTGTCTCTAATGACCTTCCTTCTCTAATCCGAGCTTGTGCTCTGTCTCTAATGACCTTCCTTCTCTAATCCGAGCTTGTGCTCTGTCTCTAATGACCTCGATGTCGACAGGAAGTCAAACGGTAATTTCCCCTCCTCCTCCTCCGCCTTCAGCAGTTAGGGTTTTCTTAAGGGCAATAAGGGGACAGTTGGCACTACACATGATAGTGGGTAACGTGCTCCAGCCATTTGCCAAACCCAAACCCTTCCCTCGGGCTGCCACAGGGTATAGCGTGATTCATCACTCCTCCCCTTTCCAATCATCAACTGCCCAGTGGCGTCGCTCTTTGCACCACCTCAAGCATCACTTACAAGGGAACCTCCCCATCGCATCCCCCTCAGATTTAGTTACAAGTTGCCACAGTGGATAGGCCTTGAAAAACTGACCACAGATCAATTGAGAAAACAGGAAGAAGTTGTGTGGAACTGTGAAAAAATAAGCAAAATATACAAACTGAGTAGTCCATGGGCAACATAGGCAACATCATGGACTATGTGAGCTCAGTCGCACCGTGGTCCCGTGGTAGCGTGAGCAGCTGCAGAACGAGAGGTCCTTGGTCCAAGTCTTCCCTCGAGTGGAAATTTTACTTACTTTATTTTTGCATAGTTATTATCTGTCCGTTCGTTGATTGACGTCTCTGTTCACTGTAATAAGTTTAGTGTCTGTGTTTTGCGACCGCATCGCAAAACCGTGCCTCTCCAATGGGAACCGAAAACATTTGATCGCAAGGTCATAGGTCAACCGATTCCTCCACAGGAAAACACATCTGATATATTCTATACGACACTAGTGACGGCATGTGCGTTACATGACAGGAATATGTTGTCGACCCACCTAACTTGTACACTTGGCGAATGGGTAAAAAGATTCTTCTACCTTGCCCGATTTAGGTTTTCTTGTGGATTTGATAATCACTCCCAAAAAAGTTATGAAAACATAAGAGTTTGTCACATAAACTGAAAATAAAAAATTAAACTTTTCACTCGATGGAGGATTCGAACCAAGGACCTTTCGTTTCGCAGCTGCTCACGTTACCACAAGACCATAACGCTCCTGCGTTTCCAGTGTCCTTGATGTTACCTATCTTCCCACGAACGACTCAGTTTGTATATTTTGCTTATTTTTTCATAGTTCCACACAACTTCTTCCTGTTTTCTCAATTGATCTGTGTTCAGTTTTTCAAGGCCTATCCACTGTGCCAACTTATAACTAAATCTGAGGGGGGTGCGATGGGGAGGTTCCCTTGTTAGTACTGTAGTGCTGACTACAGAAGTGTATGGTTCATGAGTAGCTGCTCGATCATTATTTTTAACTCCATACACACAACCTTCTTGCATTGTGCTATCTGAATTGCTAGTAGCGCTTTGAAACTCACCGATGATTCCTTCCGTTGATTTCATGCGATTTTTTTACATCTTCCATTCGCAATGCTCGACGGTCCCTTTTCATCAGTACATGAGGTCTTCGTTCACTCCCTTTTCCATTTCACAATCACATCAGCAATAATCGGCATGGGCAGCTTTAGAAGTGTTGAAATGGTCGTGATGGGCTCAGGTAACATCCAGCGACTAGTCCATGTCCGAAGCCAGTGAGCTCTCCTGGCCGCCCCGTCCGGCTGTTACTGCTTTCCTAATGCCAACGTAATACTGTGCGCCCCCTTTTACACTGGCGGGTCCGTCTCTCGCGACGTACAGTGGTCAGTTCCGCAAAATGGTTCAAATGGCTCTGAGCACTATGGGACTCAACTGCTGAGGTCATTAGTCCCCTAGAACTTAGAACTAGTTAAACCTAACTAACCTAAGGACATCACAAACATCCATGCCCGAGGCAGGATTCGAACCTGCGACCGTAGCGGTCTTGCGGTTCCAGACTGCAGCGCCTTTAACCGCACGGCCACTTCGGCCGGCTCAGTTCCGCATAACATATGCGTGTACGGATACTTTTGAATAGTTAATGCATCTAGTACAGTTGTTTAATTTCTTACTAACGCAGACACATCATAATGATGATGATGATGATGATGATGATGACAACGATGATGATTTTGGTTTGAGGTGTGCTCAACGGCGTGGTTATCAGCGTCTGTACAAATTTCCAATCCTTACGGAATGCACTGGATCCTTTTTCCCGAATGATAATGACGTGATGAAGACAGCACGACAAAGGATAAAATCCCCGACCCGGCCGGTAATCGAACCCGGTACATCATAAGAATGCGTTTACAATGTTCGCAAGTAAATTTTCCCGCATCACTTCGACAATACATCTAAGTTAATAAATGGTTCAAATGGCTCTGAGCACTATGGGACTTAACATCTATGGTCATCAGTCCCCTAGAACTTAGAACTACTTAAACCTAACTAACCTAAGGACATCACACAACACCCAGCCATCACGAGGCAGAGAAAATCCCTGACCCGCCGGGAGTCGAACCCGGGAACCCGGGCGGGGGAAGCGAGAACGCTACCGCACGACCACGAGATGCGGGCCATCTAAGTTAATATAAGTATTCCATATACAGTACCAGCGTATGATGTATGGCGAAGGGTACTCCGTAAACGAAATACTTGTCTCTTCCTCATTCCATTCCCAGTTGTTCTGGCAACACGTGATAAACGGTTCACTGAAGAGGACCCGTTATTCCGTATATTCCACATAACATTTAAGGGGCGCCCCATCAGGTCAATTCGTCTTTCATTTATCATACACCTGGGTCGCTTCTGACCTTCACATTCGTTTATTTCTGTCAGTCATCTTCGTGTTTACTTCACAACATACACTCCTGGAAATGGAAAAAAGAACACATTGACACCTGTGTGTCAGACCCACCATACTTGCTCCGGACACTGCGAGAGGGCTGTACAAGCAATGATCACACGCACGGCACAGCGGATACACCAGGATCCGCGGTGTTCGCCGTCGAATGGCGCTAGCTGCGCAGCATTTGTGCACCGCCGCCGTCAGTGTCAGCCAGTTTGCCGTGGCATACGGAGCTCCATCGCAGTCTTTAACACTGGTAGCATGCCGCGACAGCGTGGACGTGAACCGTATGTGCAGTTGACGGACTTTGAGCGAGGGCGTATAGTGGGCATGCGGGAGGCCGGGTGGACGTACCGCCGAATTGCTCAACACGTGGGGCGTGAGGTCTCCACAGTACATCGATGTTGTCGCCAGTGGTCGGCGGAAGGTGCACGTGCCCGTCGACCTGGGACCGGGCCGCAGCGACGCACGGATGCACGCCGAGACCGTAGGATCCTACGCAGTGCCGTAGGGGACCGCACCGCCACTTCCCAGCAAATTAGGGACACTGTTGCTCCTGGGGTATCGGCAAGGACCATTCTCAACCGTCTCCATGAAGCTGGGCTACGGTCCCGCACACCGTTAGGCCGTCTTCCGCTCACGCCCCAACATCGTGCAGCCCGCCTCCAGTGGTGTCGCGACAGGCGTGAATGGAGGGACGAATGGAGACGTGTCGTCTTCAGCGATGAGAGTCGCTTCTGCCTTGGTGCCAATGATGGTCGTATGTGTGTTTGGCGCCGTGCAGGTGAGCGCCACAATCAGGACTGCATACGACCGAGACACACAGGGCCAACACCCGGCATCATAGTGTGGGGAACTATCTCCTACACTGGCTGCACACCACCGGTGATCGTCGAGGGGCACTGAATAGTGCACGGTACATCCAAACCGTCATCGAACCCATCGTTCTACCATTCCTAGACCGGCAAGGGAACTTGCTGTTCCAACAGGACAATGCACGTCCGCATGTATCCCGTGCCACCCAACGTGCTCTAGAAGGTGTAAGTCAACTACCCTGGCCAGCAAGATCTCCGGATCTGTCCCCCGTTGAGCATGTTTGGGACTGGATGAAGCGTCGTCTCACGCGGTCTGCACGTCCAGCACGAACGCTGGTCCAACTGGGGCGCCAGGTGGAAATGGCATGGCAAGCCGTTCCACAGGACTACATCCAGCATCTCTACGATCGTCTCCATGGGAGAATAGCAGCCTGCATTGCTGCGAAAGGTGGATATACACTGTACTAGTGCCGACATTGTGCATGCTCTGTTGCCTGTGTCTGTGTGCCTGTGACTCTGTCAGTGTGATCATGTGATGTATCTGACCCCAGGAATGTGTCAATAGAGTTTCCCCTTCCTGGGACAATGAATTCACGGTGTTCTTATTTCAATTTCCAGGAGTGTATGTGAGAAACAGAAGTTACTTACATACAATGCCCAATATAATTATTTTGAAATTAGAATTGTTTTGGAGACTGTATTGAGATTATTGATGTATAGACATAATACAATCGATCTTTGAATATTGATGCTATTTCTACAATATATCTTTATTTGAAATGCATCAGTGTATTGGTACAATCAGTAGGCTTTATTCTGAAAGTGATCTAAGAATGTAGCCAATAGTTTAAGCTACAACGAATCATGAGTTTTCCGGGTGACAGCTGTTGCGTATAAGTAAGTATGGAGCACATTTCCTTCATCACCTCTGTCCCAAAAAATTCGTGCACGAGACTACGATCACTTCAAATTCAGAATGAGGTAAATTTCCTCTCTGGTCAGCGGACAACGTTTCATTCTAGGTGTTGTATCGAAACGCATGATGGATACTATTCTACAAACAAATCAAAACGTCTGTCTGATTTGATGCTGCGAGGAAGAAAATGGTTCATTACTTCTTTGCGTTATAATATAGCAGTAGTTGCCTGAAATGTGAATCATCTACTTTCAAAAACTGGTTCAAATGGCTCTGAGCACTATGGGACTTAACATCTGAGGTCATCAGTCCCCGAGAACTTAGAACTACTTAAACCTAACTAACTTAAGGACATCACACACACGCATGCCCGGGGCAGGATTCGAACCTGCGACCGTAGCGGTCGCGCGGTTCCAGACAAGCGCCTAGAACCGATCGGTCACAGCGGCCGGTAGTCATCTACTTTATCATATGGTGCATGCATGTTATTTTTTTGGCGACTAGTTCTTTGCACCCAACTTTTTGATTAGTTTTGTAGCTGCCTGTGGGCTGGTGACAGCGTGGAGAAGTGTTGTACTACTAACCCGTGGGTTCGGATTTCGATATCACGTTAGTCCTGGGATTTTTCTTCCAGTTAGTGCGACTTTCCCACCTTCCAAGGCACTGTATGTTTGGAAGTATCACATTGTACCGTACTTGCAACTGAACATTAAACGCTAGATTTACACAATCTCTACATGAGACGGCACTCAGATCAAATGAATTAAAGACTTTACCAACTTTAACACGACCATTTCTGATGTTCATATCGGCGTTCGCATATATCAGAAACAATCTTTTACCATTATGCAAGAAACAAGATATTTTTATGTCATTTTACAGATAGATAGATCTATTTCTACTTGTCTTACACATAGGATTTGTATTTGGAAAATGTAAACTAGTTCTTGCACCATTGTAATTGTGTTTGCAAGTATTTGGACAGATAGAGGACAGTTGTCGATTCTTTCATCACATATATAGCGGCACACATACGAAGGTATTCGAGGCAATTCAAAAGTTACATCTCCTTGTGTAGCACGTCTTCCTCTTCCAGAATGCTACCTGCTGAGCAGGTTTAGTGGCTTACGTGATCTACTGTTAGGTGTTCATGTTGCTGATTTCAGACAGTGGGGCGGAAACGTCAAGAGTTTTTCCAAAGTTGTCGCCTCGTAGCACACACGAAACATTTCCTCATTTTCAACCATTTTCAACCACAGGTGAAAATTAGTACTGATTCATTCCATAAAGTCATAAGTTTGACCAAGAGAAGTGGGGCAGTGATTAAGGCATTTTCCGCGTGGCCACGCAAACTTAGATTTTCCATTGTTTCCCTGATTCGCTAACGGCAAACTTCGGAATGATCCATTCAAGAAGGACACGCAAATTTCCATTTCCCATTCTTTTGGCGTCCGAAAAAGTGCTGCATCTATAATGACTTCATTGGCGGCGGGACATTTACCCTAATATTCCTTTCGTATTATTCGAGAGAGTAATTCGTGTGAAGTAATAAACCATTAAACATGCTTTTACTCGTAAGCGTCCCGTAGGACATCAAGAGTGTACTTTTAGCACCACATCTATTTGCTTGGAACAGTATACGGATATCATATTGAACGAGGTTATGTACTTGACATTGGTGACATTTACACTGGTCTTTTTTTTTCGCGGCAGTGACAGCGGAAACTGAGACAATGCACAAGCAACTGAAAACAGTTTTGGTGTGAGTTAGTAAGGGAGTATGCTATTTTAGTGATTAATAGCTGAAACACTTTTCCTCTGTACTTAGATTCTTATTTCATTTACTGTCAGTTGTCATTAGATAAAATGACTCCGAAAATATTTATATATTCCGTACGGATATCTCTAGGAAAGCAAGTCACGTCGAAGATTTTCAAAGAACTGTATATGTATCTAATGACATGCACTGCAGCGCGTGTGATGTAGACCTTGGATGGCAAATTGCATGTTTGAAGTCACAGTCGCTGCCTGCGGCCTCGACACAGAACTTTCCTACTTCCTTTTCTCTCGCCATTAACCAACATTTCCGCTAACGACTGTGAGCAGAGAAAACGATGTTAATAGTTTTTTTACAGTTTTACAATGCTTGGAGTATGGTTCAGCGCGACTTATATCCATAACTAAAATCGAGAATCTTAAAAATGAGAACACATCACCTCAGAACTGCACCGTCAATATCAGCTTCGGAACACTTCCAAATTTAGGGGAAGCATATGTCAGAAATGTATTGCTATATTCATAGGATTCTGTCTGAAATACGTTCAGAAACACATAGGAAGCTTCAGCTGCCCCTACCGCTGTAGTTTTATGCAACCCGCTATGTTTTAATTGGCCTTCATAAACCAAGCCAGAGATTTTCATATTCTTTCGCTCGCTACACGCAAGCTATTAGGCCTACAGAAAAAAATGAGCAGGACTGTTTCGTAGGAAATGTAATGTACCTAAATTTTGTATCAGGGTACTTTTTTGCTGAAGGCCACTGTTTTCGAGTTATTAAAGAAAAACATACAAAAGTGACCTTCAAACGCACCTCCACCCCACATTCATCCCTCACCAATCAGGATTTCTATTATCCCTACTACTACAGTAAAAAACTTTTCGACTACACAAATTATTCCCAATATCCGGCTTTTGTATCTTTGTTCTGTGGGCTATTTCGCCACCAGTATAGTCCGCTACTTCGTTAACATTATCAATTTAAACATACCCGTGTAAATAATGAACCAAAAGCAACTTCTGCTAACGTTACTCCAAAACTAATTACGTTGACAACCCCATGCAATCTTAACCCCTACAAGTACAGTAGTTTCGTAGACAGAAGGCCTGCCGAATACAAAAATATAATTGTTTATTTTATGCTCTTAAAATTCACAAAATTTTTAAGTAAAATTCACACAAACGTTAAATTTACAATTTGTAGGTGGTCGATTAAACAAGTGGTGTAATAAAGCCAGTCAATGAAGACTAAAAAAGGTCGAATGTGGACAATAATTAGCTCAGTCGCAAATATTTGTACAGTGATAGGAGAGTGTGCCATGAACAATATACTAAACACCCTGACCGGTGGGGGATGAATGTAGGTGCACTTGAACGTCATTTTTGTACGCTTTAATGAATAAACCGGACATTACGGCCCCAAGCGAAAACATATCCCAGTACAAAAATTAAATCCATTAAATTTCCTACAAAAAGGTCTCGTTCATTTTTCTGTTGAACTAATAGTTCGGCGCGACCGCTACGGTCGCAGGTTCGAATCCTGCCTCTGGCATGGATGTGTGTGATGTCCTTAGGTTAGTTAGGTTTAAGTAGTTCTAAGTTCTAGGGGACTGATGACCTCAGATGTTAAGTCCCATAGTGCTCAGAGCCATTTTTGAACTAAGAGTTCGCGCTTAGCGAGCGGGTTTATAAATGCCAACTATGGTATATCATCACAGCGGTAGGGGCAGCTGAATCACACTGTATGTATACCCTATGATAAAAAAAGACGCACCATGAAGGAATTATCCGAATGGGATGGAAATCGGTAGGTGTGAAGCAGAAGTAAAGAGAAGCACATAATTAAAATTCCAGAAAAATTGAATTATTTATTGAAGAGAAAGAGCTTCCCAAATCGAGAATGTCAATAACGCGTTGGTCCACCTCTGGCCCTTATGCGAGCAGTTATTCGCCTCGGCATTGATTGATAAACTTGTTAGATGGCCTTCTGAGGGTTATCGTGTCAAATCCTCTCCAACTGGCGCTCCGTCAAAATCCCGAACGAACTGATTGGAGGGTCCTGCTCATAATACTTCAAAGGTTCTCAGTTGGGGAGGGATGCAGTGACTTTGCTCGTCAAAGAAGTATTTGGCAAGCACGAAGACATGCAGTAGAAACTATTGCTGTTTGCCGACGGGCATTATCTTGCTGAAATGTAAGCGCAATATAGCTTGCCATGAAGGGCAACAAAACGGTGCATAGAATATCGTCAATGTACCGCTGTGCCGCGGTCGACAACCAAAGGTGTCCTGATATGAAATGAAATAGCACCGCATACCATCGTTACTGGTTGTCGTTCCGTATGGCGAGCAACAGTTAGGTTGGTATCCCACTACTGTCCGGGGCTTCCCCAGACACCGTATGAAATTACCGGAAGAAATCACTCGCGAATTCTGAAGTCCGAACAGCGCAATGACTGTGCGTAGAAGTTAAAAGAAATGGGCCCCAATGGTCGAGCAGCTCCTCATAAGCTACAAATTTCTTTAATCAACCCTAAGCGACCCTTGAGGTGGTGGAAAGAGCAACGGCACTGTACAGTGGATGACTGGAATTAAGTGATCTGAAGCAATGAATCACGCTATACCCTGTGGCGTCCCGATGGAAAGGCTTGGGTCTGGCGAATACTTGGTGAACGGTACTTGCCATCATGTCTAGTGCCAACAGCGAAGTACGGAGTATATTGTTACGGGATGGGGGTGTTTTTCGCGACTACGGTGTCGTCTCCTCATTGCGCTTAAAAATTGTGGAAGAATATGAACGCATATTGCAGCATTGTGTACTGCTCACAGCTTTAGAGATATGTTCGCCTTTAGAGATATGTTCGCTTAAGTTGATGTCATAAAGTTCATTCTCGAAGTCCTGCTCAGAGTAGTTGCTATCCGATACTCTTCAAGAAGAATACGGAATTTCCTCCGGTCTTCACATCTAATATCTCTTAGCTGTGCTGACTTTTCTGTGATTTTTCTGTTTTCATTTCTAAAAAGACTGTGTCTGCTGTAAATCTGATTACTTTCATTTTTACTTTGTCTTGTCTTGGGCTCATTGTTTAGTGATTGTTTGGCAATGCACTCTGTCATAAAACAGCATATGCGAGGCAATGGTTTGTTGACAATAACATACCCAAAATGGACTGGCATACCGACTGTCCCTGCTTGAACTCATTAGTACACCTTTAGGATGAGTTAGAACGTCGACGTCGCTCCAGACTGAAACTTGCAACATGACTACCTTCTCTGGTTTCGGTCCTTGACGACGAATGGGCTCACTGAGCTCTCTGGACCCACCTCTTTATCCCGTTACTTTTTCTCTACTGAGGACATAATGCGCCCAGCCTAGTTTTATAGTGACGGATTCTGCTCTCGTGACATCTAGTGTGGCCGGCCGCGGTGGTCTAGCGGTTCTAGGCGCTCAGTCCGGAACCGCGCGACTGCTACGGTCGCAGGTTCGAATCCTGCCTAGGGCATGGATGTGTGTGATGTTCTTAGGTTAGTTAGGTTTAAGTAGTTCTAAGTTCTAGGGGACTGATGACCACAGATGTTAAGTCCCATAGTGCTCAGAGCCATTTGAACCATTTGAACATCTAGTGTGGTCGATTCCGCATTAGGTACGATGTCTCGATACTTTATATCAGATAAAGTAGAATAATGCCGCTATAGAGAAAGAAAATATTTGATTCAACATAAAAAATTTCCGAAATGTTAAATAACATGAAACTATGGCTAAGGAAGCGATGTCACTGTTGTGGAAACTTATTTTCACTGCAAATAGCAAGTAAAAATATGGAAGTATGCAGTGCATCAAACGCTGATGAAGAGTTCACCACAATAAAATATGATGAGCACTTTCAACGTGATTGCCCTGGGTTTGCAAATTTTTATTTATTTATTTCTATTTTTTCGTTTCTTAACTAGCAATTGTTTCAGTAAACGTTTGGTCGATACCAGTAGTAGAAGTTTAAATGAGTTCTGTCCTCAGTATATTAGGACATAGTAGCTCTGCAACCCATAGTATTCAATATAAGATTCTAAAACATTTTCAATTCTCATGTGACTATAACGTGGGTGGTTTAGTTCCTACTGCGTAGGATACATTCAAAGAAATAACTTGTTTTGTTCTAACTACGTACTAAAATCAGAGATTTATGACTTAGTAAAGAGTGATTTTGTTTGAGCATCTTACATTCCTCCAACATACTGACCGTCATGTCATTTCATTTTTTCACGAATGAAACGTTTCCTTTTTAAGTGATGTGTTGAATTGTAATTCGTAAAACAAAATTTTTATAGAAAGACTTGTGTGAGTTTTACTTGCCGTCGACTAAAGCTGCAGTCACGAAATTGTTTTCCACTGTGATTTTTTTTCCACTACCGTTTCAAGCAAATCAGCTGTAGTATTGAGTTTCCTAACTTACAACATCTCAGTACTTCAGTACCTAGTTCTAACGGTAGTATTGTGGAACTCAACATCATTATATCGAAGAAGTGTTACCTAAAATCTGTCTGATTTACAGTAAAGGTGAAAAATAATTATTAAATTCCCTGCCAAAGATGCTGATGCTTTCGGGGTGTTAGACTCCTTCGCCATCTTCATCTCAGTCATCGCAGATTGATTGTCACTCTGAAAAAGGATGCGAGCCCGATATATTCAAATATCAGAATCATTTTTGAAAGCTCAGTTGGCATCGTTCATATATGATTTTCAAAACTGAGCTCATATCAGCTACATCTATTATGGATTTCGACACTATAACTTGCGAAAAGCAATGTGTTGTATTCGGTAATACTGTGAGTTGCACTCAGGAGGATTGGAATTCTAATTTCCAGCTAGCCTTTCTCCATTAAATCTTGTGTGGTTTATTTAAATGACCTGAGGTGAGATACGGTACGTTTCCTTCAAGAAGGTTACAGCCGGTTTCCTTGTCCAACCTTGTCCCAGTGTGAAAGTGCTCCGTCTCTAGTGACAAGGATATGTGTAAATTGTTTCTGAATCTATAACTACATTATTTATTTTAGACGTGTTAAGGTGGAGGTAAGCTAAGCGATGGCAAGGAGTGAGAACATACTCGGCTGTGTGGAAATTTCCAGACTGCGCCACGTCAATGTTGACCTTTCTTCTGTCTTTCCTCCTCCCTCTACATCATTGTTATTGCATCGCAATGTAGTTTTCATTTTTTCCGGAGTAACCCTTCATAAAAACATTAACTACGGGAGCTTCCATTTCACAATGGGCGATTACTTGCACACATTTAGAGACTGCTTTTGTCATCTAGCGCTGGTTCTTTGAACACATAGTCACCAGCAGCAACGTGCGGCGAATCTTCTAGAAAACCAGCCACTCAAGATGATGAAACGTTAATAAAGTAACAACCTGCCTAAGACGTAGAAATCAAAGGCGTTACGAAATTCAGTGATTTTTTCTACACTTACTTGCTTTTGTTTGTATAAATAAGGTATTCATTTTTATAAATGTGTAACCGAAGTACCTGATGATATTGTAGGACCTCCAAGCTGTAGAAGGAACACACATCTGTAAGGGTTTAAATTCTATAACAATCAAATTTTGGAGGATAATATAATATTGCAGGTATTCCTTTATACGTTGTGCAGCGAAATAGTTTTCAGTCCTTCTAGTTTTATTCTGAAGAATAAAAACGCTCATTATGATTTGTGATGCTATTTACTGTACTTTTATCGGTAAATTGTCAAATTCTTGTGTAAATGAAAGCTTAAAATAACCAATGGTCTTTTAAAAAGTGTCGTAACTGAATAGGAAAACATATTGATGGCATAGCTGCTGTTCTCTTCAGTAAATTGTCAGCATGGTCAGACTGATTAACTCTCATTATCGAATATTTCACCGGCTTGTGAACTATAGCCTAGGAATCAATACAATGGGCACATTGAAAAGTTAGTCAGGTCACAGAGCATCGCAGTGTAGGATGAAGTTCAGGATCCTCCATGTTTTGCGTTTACGAACACGAAGGCTATTTAAGGTCTTACTTATTTTATCATTACTTATTGGGAGACTTCCATCTGGATTAAATCACAATAGATTTTTTAGTCGTTTGTGTCATATCTTTACCAGTAGAGAACCTTCTAATCGAAGGACCTCTTTCCCAGAAACAAGTTCACTTCGTGTGTCTAATTTCGAAAACGTAACATCCTCAGATATGTATAGATGATTTCGTACTGATTAAATTTCAGTTATGAAAAGACGTGGAGAGATGCGCAGCGTCGACTGTAATATAATAAAATCCATCATTAACTTCTGATAAAATGGTCTGTATGAGGCTGCAGACTTCCAAGTTTAACAGAAGTCCTGTGGTGATGTTAATGCGTTTAGTTACACCGCTAAAGATGTAAAACAATAATTTTACTGCTGTTTTCAAAGACAAAGTAAAATTTGTTACGGCGGGAATAGATATGATATCAAATACAGAAGATCTTTATAAACTCATACAACTACCAGAACGCTTTATTTTCCACATAGGCTGTTAAATGTAAGTCGAAGATATTTTTTACAATAGCATAAATACCTATAACATGGATAAAGCAGTTGGTACTGAAATAAAGTATGCTGCAACTACAGCTGTGTTAAGTATAAATACTACACGCCAAAAAACGGTATTGCGGTGCTGACAACAGACCACTGCACGTTGGAAAGTAGGACATCAGCTGGTGCTTTAAGACAGACACAACACCCAAATTGATCGAATGTTGTCGAGACACTGGACGGTCATTGTTTATTTTATTTTGTTGTATTTACTTGGTTTTTTGCTGCCCAGATGTTTAATTACAGTGTTATTTCATATACCACAATTATAGAATCATTTATTATGTTAGTAGCGGATTATCCATACAGCTCAATCTTTCTGAATTACGTATTATCACTACATTTAACGGAATCATATGAACTTTCTTATTTTTGTGCTAAGGATGTAGATAACAGAGAATCATTTTTCACTGGAATAAGTTTTATGGGGTTCATAATTCTAATTAAATAGTTAATCGGGCAAAAGGTTAACACTGTACACAGTAACGAATTGTAAGATGACTGTATACGGTTTTTCTTCTGTTAGTAGCTGCTGGTGTGCATCTATAGAATCAATGAAGTGTTGTTATTGCTGTGGCTCGGTGTCCTCCCCTCTTGGAATTTAGATACGAATGTCCATCCCTGAAAGTATCTTGCGCTGTGGGGATAGCTGTTTGGCTATCGGACAAGATTCGTAACATGCATGGATAGGGGGATTCCCAATTAGACAATTGTCTTATAAAGTTTGGTCTGCTGACTGGATTATCGGGAACAGCCGAGCAGAAGAGGATTTAGATGTGTTACTTCTGACGGATGATCTTCGTAATATAGAGAGGTCAAAACATTGATTCTCCAGAGATATGCAGCATAACACCCGTGTCCATTTCACATTCTTAAGACTGATATTGTATGTTGTGGAAGTTTAAACTTTGAATACCAATATCTTTTGGGAATGCATTGTTAAATCTGCGCCAAGTTTTGGTCTTTCGTCATCTAATTGGTGTATGTAAGGTGGTAAAAGTGTACTTATAACAATGACGTTCAGTCCATATGGAGATTTCATATTATTCACTTCCTGTATTATGCCGTTTATTGCCTGTTACGGTACCCATCTTTTCCCCGGTCAAGTAAGGTCTCATTTTCACTTATCGCTTGCATTTTTTAAATTTCTTGGGAGTTTTCTGGAGCTAGCCCATTTATGACATTTTATCCATATTTTCTTACCGTGATTTGGGTTTAAGGCGCAGTTCATTGTTTGATATATAATACAAATTTTGTATCTTTATATCCTTTTTACAAACAAGAAAAAAAACTAGCTGCCAACATACTTATGGTGGTTTGCCCGATGTAATGTTCTCTTAAAAAAAGAACTTTAGTTCGGATGGCATATTTCCCTACAAAGTAAGTTTTTTAGTTTTATAGCTACATATTTTCATATAAAACTCAGGTTCCCTTGAGTTCATGTATTGCTATTTCCAGATAAGTCTCTTTTCTGAAAATCAAGACGAAGTAATCAGTTCAGGTAAGTCATTCAGTCGAGATCCCGTGTTAATTATAAAATCTAATCTGCATGTACCATAGTCAAAATAAATATTAAATAATGAGAGCAATCAACTGAATTAGCTTAATTTTTTGGTAATGGAGATGCAATTTTCCATATACACTAAGCAATATCATTAAACGGTCACTTTTTCGAAACCACGTAATTATCTCCCATTGCGATGCAGAAGTGAGAAATTTCACTCAAAGGTGCCAACAATGTTCCTCTGTGACGGTGCAGAAGCATGGCGCCCTGCAACGTCACCCTCATGCACGATGACGCTTCAAAAAGCAAGGTATCGACACATGCGAAAGCAAGACCAGAGCTTAAAAGTTCATCTCAGGTCTAAGGTGGAGTAATGATGTCACATTGGTGCCAGATTTCGACATAATTCTGCCCAACGGCACAGAGGGCGTGTCACGCAATGGGAAAGACGCCACACCCTTTCTCACCCAAATTCCCCCCTTCTTTTTGAAGCCTCTGAGATGGAGGTTAGAACTGCGAAACCCAGCGTTGAAATCACGCCGATTTCTTATGGCTGGCTGAGGAAAATATTTCAGATACACCGTCGCTCAGTATAGACACGAAATTGACTCAGGGAATGGCATTAAGTGCGCCAATGAGACCGCCCCTTCTCTTGGGGCGTTGATTCCCACACAATTTGCGGTCTAAAACTACAATTCTCAGTGCGATGAGCAACAATAAGACGTCCTTGACAACCTTTGACACTGCTGACACCCATCTCACGATTAAACCCTTCACTAAGGACATCGTAGGTTTGCAATCAACACTGAATGTGATCGCACACCTTTGGAGTGTAGTGCGACTGCAATTTTTTCCCTGGAATACAGGATGGAACCACTAGAGACCGTTCAAAACCACTCGAAGAAATCTAGACAAGATCCGAATCAGCAAAGGTTGTTTATGATTTTTTAGCCTTCCTGTTCTACGTCCTCCTCTGGTGTGATCACAGGAGGGGGGTGGGGCAATATGGACCATTTACATGTGCATGAATAAAACGGCAAAGGGTCCTGCTAATACCACCCCTTCCCCCCACCCCCCTCCTCCCCGCCAATTCGATACCTATGTTTCCTTGCTAAGCACTTCAAAAATGTACTTTACCGTTGCAGAGACAGCCACTCACTGTTTACTAGCCAACACCTCTGAGTGACGCTATGTCACTGAACTGGTGACTGCTTTCCTCATGCGAAATCTAAGGTGTGTCGGAAGGAATGCCTGTCACGTCAGCATCTAGGAACCTGTGGCTGGCTGTCTCTGCACTTTTTCAGTGGAGTTGCAGGCCTGCAGGCCACGATGTCCTCGGAGAAGGAGAATCGTCCGGCACGTTTGGTGGTGGGAGGGGTGGGGGTGGAGTGGAGGAAGTCTCGAAGTTGTTAAGGAAGTTGCTCTGTCGCACATCACACCATGAAATGTCGTTTTCGACCGCAAAATGTGAGGGTGAGAGGGTATCAATGCTCCAAGAGGAAGGGTGGTTTCAGTGATGCACTATATGTCAATCCCTGAAGTCTTTTTGTGTCGATACTGAGTGCCAAAGTGTCTGAAATGTTTTCTGTGGCCACCCAGGAAAAATCTGTGTGATTTCAACGCTGGGAGCGGTTCTGACCTCCATTGCAGAAGCGTCAAAAGAAGGGGTGAAATGAGGGTAAGAGGGGGGGGGATGTGACGTCCTTCACATCGTCCACGGTGACGTTGAGCAGAACTGTATTGAAATTTGGTGCCAATATGACATCATTAACCCACCTTACACCTCACATGAATTTCTGAGCTGTGACCTTTTTTTGCAAGTGTCGACAGCTTGCTGTTTGGGGGGTGACGTTGCTGGACACCAAGCTTTTGAACCATTATAGAGTAAGGTTGTAGGAAACTTCGAACCAAATTTAAAACTTTTGCGTCGCAACGGGTGATAATAGCAGGGTTCCGAAGAAGTGATCTATTAATACTGTTGCTCAATGTGTACACAGGATGTCTCTCCTAACAGGCGTCAGGCGTATTTTCTCTTGTGATACGGCAGGTAGCTGCAATTTAGGTTTTTCAATGTGTAGCTATAGTCAGCCCATACAAATACTGCTCATTATGTATTTCATGTGTCATCCATTGTTAACGGAAATCGCCAGTTTTTTCCGTGGCAACCAAATGATTTTTGAAACGGAATTCTGTGTGCCTATTCGATAGAGCGGGCCCAGATTAGTACAGTGCGATATTGGATTAGCGATACGCATTAACAGGGGCAGTAAAACCCGAAGAATAGCCAGTACTCTAGCAGCGACTGAGTAGCGCTGCTGCATTGTGGTAGCTGACAGCGTGTGGCAGCGCTACTCAGTCGCTGCTGGAGTACTGTTATTATTCGTATTGCACAAATATTGTTACTACATTTAGATGTAACTAATACCGTACTAGACTACTATGGGACCGATCTATCGAGAGGGATCATGAAATTCTGCTTTAAAAATAATTTTATTTATAATTGGAAACCAACCAGTTATTTCTGTTAACAATGGGTGTCACATGAAAGGCATAATTAGCAGTATTTGTACAAGCTGATTCTACCTACACATTTCAAAACCTAAATTGCAGATATTGACATTGGGCACCACATGAAACTTGTAATGAGCGTTTTTGGACCGTCTCCAATTTTCCATTACGAAACCTAGTTTTAGATATTTGCCGAAACACTAGAGAAAATGCACCTGACGACTCTTAGGGAGAGGAAGAGGGGGTTAGTATTTAACGTCCTGTTGACAACGAGGTCATTCGAGACGGAGCATGAGCTCAGATTAGGGAAAGATGGAGGAGGAAATCGGCCCTGCCCTTTCAGAGGAACCATCCTGGCATTTGCCTTAAGCGATTTATGGAAATCACGGGAAATCTACATCTGGATGAAAGTCCAATTTGCTAACCACTGCGCTACCTCGTTCAGAGACTGGGTGAATCAGAACTCCTCTGACAAACTTCATTAATATATACTCATTCATTAACATATGGTAAATCTTTTGTACATTCGACGAGGAACGAAAGAGTATATGTACTTTGAATACAGAGATTTTTGTGATGGATGTTTACACCACTCTCCGAGGAAACGCGGCGTTGAGGCAATATAGGTCTGTGACGTTTACACTGTTTTCGATGGAATCCTGTGTTGTCAAGATGAGAGATACATTGTCAGTTCTGTGCTGCCCTTCACAGGGGTTAACTTAAGTGCAGTGGAATCACTGTCTACATAGATAAAGTTAGTTATGAGGAACGTTGCAGGTAATTTACAGTGCGATGCTTGTAAAACATCTACGTAGTCGGATCGTTATTAGTTTTGTGCACAGGTCTGTAATCTATAAACAAAATTAAATTCGTCGTGATTGGATCACTGAATGGTAACAAATAACAAAATCCAGAAAGCCCAAGTCCATAACAGGGTGAGTATACATAAAGCAGCTAGGCATGATAGGTATTTACTTATGTGGAGTACTATTTACGACCCAGCCATGGCTGCTTGTTTAGCCTCTTGCTGTGAGTGGTTGGACCCATGTGACATGTTTTTCGTGTCTCTGGTGGTGCGCTTCACTCCTAAGCTGCAACATCTCTGAGCTGCTATTGATATAATCTGCTGGCGGGGATATTAAATATCGGCGGCAGCGGCTATGGCGGGGGCCGCAGTGGCGTCGGGCATCGAGTGGCGGGATGTATTTTTTACTAGCAATCTTTTGTTTAAACTACACTCCTGGAAATGGAAAAAAGAACACATTGACACCGGTGTGTCAGACCCACCATACTTGCTCCGGACACTGCGAGAGGGCTGTACAAGCAATGATCACACGCACGGCACAGCGGACACACCAGGAACCGCGGTGTTGGCCGTCGAATGGCGCTAGCTGCGCAGCATTTGTGCACCGCCGCCGTCAGTGTCAGCCAGTTTGCCGTGGCATACGGAGCTCCATCGCAGTCTTTAACACTGGTAGCATGCCGCGACAGCGTGGACGTGAACCGTATGTGCAGTTGACGGACTTTGAGCGAGGGCGTATAGTGGGCATGCGGGAGGCCGGGTGGACGTACCGCCGAATTGCTCAACACGTGGGGCGTGAGGTCTCCACAGTACATCGATGTTGTCGCCAGTGGTCGGCGGAAGGTGCACGTGCCCGTCGACCTGGGACCGGACCGCAGCGACGCACGGATGCACGCCAAGACCGTAGGATCCTACGCAGTGCCGTAGGGGACCGCACCGCCACTTCCCAGCAAATTAGGGACACTGTTGCTCCTGGGGTATCGGCGAGGACCATTCGCAACCGTCTCCATGAAGCTGGGCTACGGTCCCGCACACCGTTAGGCCGTCTTCCGCTCACGCCCCAACATCGTGCAGCCCGCCTCCATGGTGTCGCGACAGGCGTGAATGGAGGGACGAATGGAGACGTGTCGTCTTCAGCGATGAGAGTCGCTTCTGCCTTGGTGCCAATGATGGTCGTATGCGTGTTTGGCGCCGTGCAGGTGAGCGCCACAATCAGGGCTGCATACGACGGAGGCACACAGGGCCAACACCCGGCATCATGATGTGGGGAGCGATCTCCTACACTGGCCATACACCACTGGTGATCGTCGAGGGGACACTGAATAGTGCACGGTACATCCAGACCGTCATCGAACCCATCGTTCTACCATTCCTAGACCGGCAAGGGAACTTGCTGTTCCAACAGGACAATGCACGTCCGCATGTATCCTGTGCCACCCAACGTGCTCTAGAAGGTGTAAGTCAACTACCCTGGCCAGCAAGATCTCCGGATCTGTCCCCCATTGAGCATGTTTGGGACTGGATGAAGCGTCATCTCACGCGGTCTGCACGTCCAGCATGAACGCCGGTCCAACTGAGGCGCCAGGTGGAAATGGCATGGCAAGCCGTTCCACAGGACTACATCCAGCATCTCTACGATCGTCTCCATGGGAGAATAGCAGCCTGCATTGCTGCGAAAGGTGGATATACACTGTACTAGTGCCGACATTGTGCATGCTCTGTTGCCTGTGTCTATGTGCCTGTGGTTCTGTCAGTGTGATCATGTGATGTATCTGACCCCAGGAATGTGTCAATAAAGTTTCCCCTTCCTGGGACAATGAATTCACGGTGTTCTTATTTCAATTTCCAGGAGTGTATATTCCATCGTTTTCACTGACCAATAGGATACTGCGAATTAAGAAAAACTACCCCATACATGTGAAGAATACCGATTTAATTAATTTGCATTAATTTTTGTATCAATGTAGTGTTAGTGAATAGTTTTTATATGAAATGCAGTACAATAGTTTAAGGGGTGGGGGTGATATGGAAAACCACTTAACAGAACTATAGGTTAAGTGCCAACAAAGGATTTGAGAAGTGTACCAGAAAATGGTGGAGGACATAACTATAAATAAACAATATACCTTTTCCATATATTCCATACATTGTCTAAATTGTTTAAACAATATTACATACAGAGCAATCAATTTCCCTCCAAATGTCTGATCAACTGAGTCTTTTTCCCGCCATTTTAGAGGGGTAGGAGAGGGTGGGATTGGAGGGGGGTTTACCAGATGAGCAGAGGTTAATTAATTGATCAACTTAATTAGATAGTCAATCAAATTGATAGTAGTGACAGGGCCTATTCCAATAACTCAGACATGAAAGTCTACCTGCAAGGGCAGTGGGGGGGTTTAGGGGAAGGGGGAGGGGGTGGGGAACAATAGGTTAAGGGAGGTGACATGGAAAACCACTTAACAGGACAATAGTTTAAGTACCTGTAATCAAAGGACAACAATAGGTTCGCCCCTGAGTGCATACCTGCCCCTGATGTAGGTAACCCATACTAACAAAATGGCCCAGCACCCCATTCTTGAGGGGGGAGGAGAGTGGGATGGTGTGGGGGGTGGGCAATAGGTAAGTGCAGTGACATGGAAAACCACTTAACAGAACAACAGGCTAAGGACCTGTCAATCAAAGAAGAACAATAGGCTAAGTACCTGTCAATCAAAGGAGAACAATAGGTTTGCCCCTGAGTGCATACCTGCCCCTGATGTAGACAACCCACACTAACAAAATGGCCTGGAACTCTCCTTGTCCCACTACTGCTACTACTGGAGAGTCAAAGTCAGATTTGTGTTACGTTTTTAATAAGAAAATTTTACGTTAATGATACGCTGTGATGCGTATTTGAACAGGTCTTGCAAAGAGGAAGAGTGTTAACAAATAAAAAATGTGGGATGCTTTTTGAAAGAAAGGTGTACTGCTGTTCATGTCTTTGTAACGAACGAAGTTGTAAGAAAGGCAAACATACTTGTTAGTTTTCCCCTGATATCTAACAGTATTTGTTTCATAATTTTTGTTTGTTTTGATATTCGACAAAAGATTATTTGAGGTGTTCGAGGTAGAAGGGACACTCTGTACGTGAAATTTCATGAAACACAGACGTTTATTTTATAAGTCACATCATCTTCGTTTCACAACACTCCACATCTTTTCTCTAAAACAGTTATGGAAATTTCATGGGCGAATTTCCTCTGCTTTCCTAAAGCCCTTTCGTTGTTCTGTACGAGTATATTCTGTTATTCCTATTCTACTCTTAATAATAGGCGCATACAGTAAACTTGTAGACCTTTGTATTAGGTTGGTGCATACGTTCTTAGCGTTTTCGTTTTGCACGTTAGTTTTCCGGTTCCTATGGGTTTATTCCTCGATTTTTCATTTTTTATTTGTAGTCCATTGTTACTATTTGCGTTTACATATTGTCATTTTGTCATTCGGAGGTAGTGAGCGGAGCTGTGGATTCTAGAAAATGGAATGCCAAGTGGAGAAATCGGAACATTTCCGATATATTCCTCTGAGTTCAATAGAGGGGTGACAGCAGTGGAGGTAGACAGAAACGTGTGCGCCGTTTATGGGGATAATGCCACTCGACAGAGCACGGCCAGAAAATAGTTTTCTAGTTTTAAGGAGGATCGTTTTGACATTACTGACTTACCACGTTCAGGAAGACCTTTGGGGTTTGATGAAGATCGTTTAGACGTATTGATCCACGTCAGTGTACTCGAGAATCACCAAATGCGATGAACTGTTATCATTCCACTATCGTGCGACATTTGCATGCAGAGGGGAAGGTTCAAATATCGGGTGTGCAGGTACTTCATGCCCTTAGCCAAAATCACAAAAATCAGCAGGTGATCATATGTGCATCGTCGCTTGCTCGTCATCAATTGACTCGTGAATAATACCGACCATTCATATCCTGTATCGTTACTGGTGACGAAAAATGGTGTTTTTATGCTAACATAAGGAAAAGAAAGGAATGATTGAGCCCAAACAAAGCAGCAACTCCAAGTATAAAGACCTGCACGCATACGCAAAAGACAATGTTATGCATCTGGTGGAACAGCGACTTTCTGGTGTACTACGAATTGCTTTCGCGAGGTATAACCATCACTTCTGACATTTATTGTCAGCAACTAAGACGTCTTGCTGAATCAATCCAAGAACGACCAGGAAGGCTGCGTGAAGTGATGCTACTCCACGATAACTTCCGCCCGCATTCTGCTAGACTGACAAGAAACACTATACCAGAGTTTGGTTTGGAAGTCATTCCACAGCCACCTTATTCACCTGATCTTGCGCCCTCAGATTTTCACCTTTTCTCGCTCCCTGTCGAACAACCTTAAAGGAACTTCGTTTCCGGAAGAATATGCACCACCAACTTGGCTATACGGGTTCTTTGCCTCAAAACCACGTGATTACTAGTCCGGAATCGGAAAATTACCCAAGCGTTGGAAGACTGTTGTGAACAGTGAAGTAGAATATATTATTTAAGACTAACGTCTCTGTTATGTATAGCTGTTGTGTTTAATAAACTTATGGAAAAACGCTACGAACTTAAGCATTAACCCAATAGTTATTAAAGTCGGTACACACCTTTCTTTTGCACCGATAATAGATTTACTTTTCCATTTTTAATGGCATAATTTTCTGGATGATTGACTTATCTGGCCTTGTAACACTAACCAAAACGGCCTTGCTGTGCTGGTACTGCGAACGGCTGGAAGCAAGGGGAAACTTCAGCTGTAATTTTCCCTGAGGACATGCAGCTTTACTGTATGGTTCAATGATGATGGCGTCCTCTTGGGTAAAATATTCCGGAGGTAAACTAGTCCCCCATTCGGATCTCCGGGCGAGGTCTACTCAGGAGGACGTCGTTATTAGGAGAAAGAAAATTGGCTTTCTACGGATCGGAGCGTGGAATCTCAGATCCCTTAATCGGGCAGGTAGGTTAGAAATTTTAAAAAGGGAAATGGATAGGTTAAAGTTGGATATAGTGGGAATTAGTGAAGTTCGGTGGAAGGAGGAACAAGACTTTTGGTCAGGCGAATACAGGGTTATAAATACAAAATCAAATAGGGGTAATGCAGGAGTAGGTATAATAATGAATAAAAAAATATGAATGCGGGTAAGCTACTACAAACAGCATAGTGAACGCATTATTGTGGCCGAGATAGATACGAAGCCCACGCCTACCACAGCTGTACAAGTTTATATTCCAACTAGCTCCGCAGATGGCGAAGAGATCGATGAAATGTATGATGAGATAAAAGAAATTACTCAGATAGTCAAGGGAGACGAAATTTTGATAGTCATGGGTGACTGGAATTCGATAGTAGGAAAAGAAAGAGAAGGTAACGTAATAGGTGAATATGGAATGGGGGTAACGAATGAAAGAGGAAGCCGCCTGGTAGAATTTTGCACAGAGCATAACTCAATCATAGCTAACACTTGGTTCAAAAACCATGAAAGAAGGTTGTATACATGGAAGAGACCTAAAGATACTGGAAGGTTTCAGATAGATTATATAATGGTAAGACAGAGATTTAGGAACCAGGTCTTAAATTGTAAGACATTTCCAGGGGCAGATGTGGACTCCGACCACAATCTATTGGTTATAAACTGTAGATTGAAACTGAAGAAACTGCAAAAAGCTGGGAATTTAAGGACATGGGACCTGGATGAACTAATATAACCAGAGGTTGCAGGGAGTTTCAAAGAGAGCATTAGGGAACGATTGACAAGAATGGGGGAAAGAAATACAGTAGAAGAAGAGTGGGTAGCTCTGAAGCATTAAGTAGTGAAGGCAATAGAGGATCAAGTAGGTAAAAAGATGAGAGCTAGTAGAAATCCTTGGGTAACAGAAGAAATATTGAATTTTATTGATGAAAGGAGAAAATATAAAAATGCAGTAAATGAAGCAGGCAAAAAAGAATACAAACGTCTCATAAATGAGATCGGCAGGAAGTGCAAAATGGCTAAGAGGGATGGCTAGAAGACAATTGTAAGGATGTAGAGGCTTATCTCACGAGGGGTAAGATAGATACTGCCTACAGGAAAATTAAAGAGACCTTTGGAGAGAAGACAACCACTTGTATGAATATCAAGAGCTCAGATGGAAACCCAGTTCTAAGCAAAGAAGGGAAGGAAGAAAGGTGGAAGGAGTATATAGAGGGTTTATACAAGGGCAATGTACTTGAGGACAATATTATGGAAATGGAAGAGGATGTAGATGAAGACGGAATGGGAGATAAGATACTGCGTGAAGAGTTTGACAGAGCACTGAAAGACCTAAGTCGAAACAAGGCCCCGGGAGTAGACAACATTCCATTAGAACTACTGACAGCCTTGGGAGAGCCAGCCCTGACAAAATTCTACCATCTGGTGAGCAAGATGTATGATACAGGCGAAATACCCTCAGACTTCAAGAAAAATATAATAATTCCAATCCCAAAGAAAAAAGGCGTTGACAGATGTGAAAATTACCGAACTATCAGTTTAATAAGTCATGCTGCAAAATACTAACACGAATTCCTTACAGACGAATGGAAAAACTGGTAGAAGCCGACCTTGGGGAAGATCAGGTTCGATTCTGCAGAAATGTTGGAACACGTGAGGCAATACTGACCCTACGACTTATCTTAGAAGACAGATTAAGGAAAGGCAAACCTACGTTACCAGCATTTGTAGACTTGGAGAAAGCTTTTGACAATATTGACTGGAATACTCTTTCAAATTCTGAAGGTGGCAGGGGTAAAATACAGGGACTGAAAGGCTATTTACAATTTGCGCAGAAATGAGATGGTAGTTATAAGAATCGAGGGGCGTGAAAGGGAAGCAGTGGTTGCGATGGTAGTGAGACAGGGTTGTAGACTATCCCCGATGTTATTCAATCTGTATATTGAGCAAGCAGTAAAGGAAACAAAAGAAAAATCCGGAGTAGGAATTAAAATCCACGGAGAAGAAATAAAAACTTTGAGGTTCGCCGATGATATTATAATTCTGTCACACACATCAAAGGACCTGTAAGGGCAGTTGAACGGAATGGACAGTGTCTTGAAAAGGAGAATATAAGATAAAAATCAACAAAAGCAAAACGAGGATAATGGAATGTAGTCGAATTAAATCGGGTGACGCTGACGGAATTAGATTAGGAAATGAGACGCTTAAAGTAGTAAATGAGTTTTGCTATTCAGGGAGCAAAATGATGGTCGAAGTAGAGAGGATGTAGACTGGCAATGGTAAGGAAAGCCTTTCTGAAGAAAGGAAATTTGTTAACATCGAGTATAGATTTAAGTGACAGAAAGTCGTTTATGAAAGTATTTGTATGGAGTGTAGCCATGTATGGAAGTGAAACGTGGACGATAAATAGCTTAGACAAGAAGAGCATAGAAGCTTTCGAAATGTGGTGTTACAGAAGAATGCTGAAGAATAGATGGGTAGACCACATAACTAATGAGTAGGTACTGAATAGAATTGGGGAGAAGAGAAATTTGTGGCACAACTTGACTAGAAGAAGGGATCGGTTGTTAGGACATATTCTGAGGCATCAAGGGATCACCAATTTAGTACTGGAGGGCAGCGTGGAGGGTAAAAATCGTAGAGTGAGACCAAGAGATGAACACACTAAGCAGATTCAGAAGGATGTAGGTTGCAGTAGGTACTGGGATATGAAGAAACTTGCACAGGATATAGTAGCATGGAGAGCTGCATCAAACCAGTCTCTGGATTGAAGACCACAAGAACAACAATCTTCTTTTGATTGATTTAATATTTTGTGCTATTTGAATCTTTTTAAACAATGAAACCATGTACAGCATTTGTAATCATCACGAGTAAACTCAATTGAAATATGTCACATGTTACCATCGTTCGAGACATACAATCTAAGATAGAAAAACAAAGAGAAATAATTTCACAAATTGAGCACCTCAATAACGTGTTGGTCCACCTCTGGTCCTTACACAAGCAGTTATTCGGCTTGGCATTGAGTGACAGAGTTGTAGCACGTCCTCTTTGAAGGATACCGTGCCAAATTATGTCCAGCTGGCGCGTTAGATCCCTGCTCATAATGCTCCAGACGTTGTCAAGTGGGGAGAGATCAAGCGACCACGTTGGCCAAGGTAGGGCTTGACAGGCACGAAGACAATCAGTAGTAACTCCCGCTGGATGCGAGTGGGCATTATCTTGCTGCAATGTAAACTGAAGATGGCTTGCGTGAAGGCCAACAAAACGGGGCATAGAATATCGTCGATGTATCGCTGTGCTGTGGACATGCTGCGAATGTCAACCAAAGAGATCCTGCTATAAAATGAAATGGGAAGCCCGCCATCACTTCCAGTTGTCGGGCCGTGTGGCGAACTACAGTCAGGCTGGTATCCACTACTGTCTGGGGCGTCTCCAGACACGTCTTCACAGCCCATTGGGGCTCATTTCAAAGTAGGACTCAGCGCTGAAGACAATTCTACTCCAGTCAACGCGATTCCATGGCGAATACGTGTCTGGAGACACCCAGGATATCGGTGGGCTCAAAATGGTTCAAATGGCTCTGAGCACTATAGGACTTAACATCTGTGGTCATCAGTTCCCTAGAACTTAGAACTACTTAAACCTAACTAACCTAAGGACATCACACACATCCATGCCCGAGGCAGGATTCGAACCTGCGACCGTAGCAGTCGCGCGGTTCCTGACTGAGCGCCTAGAACCGCTAGACCACCGCGGCCGGCCGTTGTCATCCGTGGCACCCTTACAGCACAACGGTTCGTCGACGATATTCTACGCCCCGTTTAGTTGCCCTTCATGGCAAGCCATCCTTGGCTTACATTTCAGCAAGATAATGACGGCTAGAGTTTCTACTGCTTGTCTTCGTGCTTACCAAACCCTAACTTGGAGAGAAAGGTCGCAGGATCTCCACAGCTGAGAACGTTTGGAGCACTATGGGCAGGACCCTCCAGCCATCTCGCGATTTTACAATTTAATGCGCCATTTGGACAGAATTTGCCATGTCTCCCAGGAAGACATTCAGCAACTCTGTCAGTCGGTGCCAAGCCGAATAATTGCTTGCATAACATCCAGAGGTGGACCAACGTATTGTTGGCTTGCTCAATTTGTGAAGCTCTTTCTCTTGAATAAATAATCCAATTTTTCTAAAGTTATCACGATTTGTTTGCCTCTACATATAGGAGTACATCACACCTACCTATCTTCGTCAGATTCAGATAATTCCTTCGTAGTGCGTCGTTTTGCTTGTGTTAGAGTGTAAATCCGGCTAGACAACAGCGGGGAAATTTTACTAATCGTGTGTGGAATTCTGTTTCAGCTGCATTCTTCTCTTTCGAAAACAGTGTTCATTCATTTAGTTCCAGCCTCCATTCCTTAATTTCTCTTTCCTTTAAATCAAACAATGTTTTAAACATTAGTTGCACTCAGTTGTCTCAAAAGTGATAATGCTGAAAAGAGAAAACATAGTGCGTTTCTGCAACAATGTTCCTCCTTGCAGTTCTGCTATATTATTCACAACAAGCATATTTCTAAATTTTTTTAATTCTTCTGGATCGCCGTATGAAGAAATAGAGTACAAAGCGTAAAATATCACAATTGATTGACCTGGTTTCTAATCCGTTAACCTTAAGTGCTTATACGTGTATCGCAACTTTTCAGAGATATCTATTAAATTTTTGACGGGAAATACAAAAAATGGCTCTGAGCACTATGGGACTTAACTTCTGTGGTCATCAGTCCCCTAGAACTTAGAACTACTTAAACCTAACTAAGCTAAGGACATCACACACATCCATGCCCGAAGCAGGATTCGAACCTGCGACCGTAGCGGTCACGCGGTTCCAGACTGAAGCGCCTTTAACCGCACGGCCACACCGGCCGGCACGGGAAATACCTCTCGCAAGGTAACCACAGACGGTTGTGGAGATAATCGAGACTTGTCAGTGTTGCTGTCAGCATCCTGCAGGGATGGTTGCGATCGGAGTCTCTTGCAACAACTAGCGGTTCTCCTTGGAGATAAGCGGCCAGCACACCGTGGAGCAACGTCCGTCGGGCCCGCCCTTGGTGCGCCTCCCAAATCACAGGCCGACACATTCAACAGGACGGTCTGCCAAGCGCTTTTTGTTCTCACCTTATTTACAGCATACTGGTACATCGGAATGACACAAACAGAAAAAGAGACTCTCCTCGTTTCATCTAGGTTATCGCTCCGATTCTCTTCTCTCGTTTCCTATCCTTTCGTAGCTCATCATGAACATGATTAGATCTTCCTGTAGTCACATTTCCGTTCATAACTACTCCTGATGATAAACTCTTCAGATTATACCCGCCCCCTTTCCCTCCTTGCTTCACCACACCAGATTCTGACACTAAACCGTTAAAACCATTCATATTTCATATTAACTTTCCCGGTGCGATTTTTTGCTGTTTGTTGCTTTCTTTTGCCATCTTCACAATTTAATTAACCTCCTATGAAATGAGGATAAGTGATTTTGAACATTATAAGCTGTTATTCATTCCAGAACGAATTTTTGGCTCTGCATGGGAGATATGTTTTGGAACATTCTTGCAGACTGAAATTGCGCGCCATATAGGGAGTCGAACCCAGCACATTACTTTTCACTGACACCTCATTTCGCAGGGCAAGCTTCTGGTTGGAACCGAGAACCGGCTCATTGTTCCAATCCACCAAGAAGTTTTAATGTTTCTAATGTGTAACTTTCTTTTTCTACTGCTTGACTCGAATCTAAATCTACATCTATATCTACATGAGTTCTCTGTAATTCTACTTAAGTATCTGGTAGAGGATTTACAGAATAACTTTCAGACAATTTCTCTACCGTTCCACTCTTGAACAGTACCTGGGAAATCTCGACACCTAATCTTTCCGAGCGAGCTCCGATTGGTAGGTATGTAGGTAAGAATCAAGAGAAATCAGATACTGTAACTGCGTGAAAATATCTCGACACGAGAAAAGCTCCTTTTTTTTATCGATTGCCACCGGAATTCTCTTATCAAACCGTGACACTGTCTCCCGTATTTCGTGATAATACAAAAGAGGTTGCCCTTCTTTTATCTTTCTCGATGTACTCCCTCAATTCTTTCTGGTTAGGATTCCGTACTGCACAGCAATATACTAGAAGGGGATCGACAAGCGTATTGTAGGCAGTCTCTTTAGTAGATTTATCCCATCTTGTGTTTTGACAATAAAACACAGTCTTTGGCTTACGTTCCCCACAAAATTGTCTGTGTGATGGTTTCAATTTAAGTTCTTCGTAATTGCAATCTTCGTGTATTTGCGTGAATAAGCAGTTTTTAAGATTTTATGATTTATGGTGTAACCGAAATTTAACAGAATTTTTTTAGTAGGCATGTAGAGGAACTCACACCTTTTATTGTCTTTTACCATTTTTCGCACGAAGCAGATATCTAGGCTCAGTCATTCCGTAATTCGTTTTGATCTTCTGATGACTTTCCTCGACCGTAAATGACAGTATCATCTGCAAAAAATCTAGGAGGGCTACTCAGGTTATCTTGTAAATCGCTTACATAGATGAACAACAGCAAAGAGCCTGTAACATTTCCTCGGGGAACTCCATATATAATTTCAGTTTCCGTTAATTTCTACAGCCTCTGACCTTTCTTGCAGGACATCACGAATCCAGTGTCACAGCTGACACGGTACTCCATGAGCACGGAATTTGCATTTTTTTGTGTATACAGTGGTAAACTACGGTTGCTGTACCACCTATCGTCCTGCAAGAAGTACCCACACATAGGTTCCAATAATGTATTGCCCATTCTCGCTAACCACAAAAAAAAAAAAAAAAAAAAAAAAAAAAAAAAAAAAAAAAAAAAGCCAAAGTAAATAATAAAATTCTAAGGTCTTCATGTTGTGAAAGTAGTGTGGCCAGGAATTAGCTGGCATTAGTACCAGTGCTTTCTTATCTGCAGTGTCATATTACAGCTGGGACAACTGCGCATGTCGCATTTCGCTGATGCCAGCATCAGCACTTCCTTGTCTCTAAGTCATTCCAGAAATCATGACATTCTTCCACGTGCCAGGGTGAAGGACAGGAGGACTCCCCCCCCCGACACTCCTCCACCCAACTTGCACTTCTGCAAATTTTGCATGAAGCACGCTGCGCCCCAAGCGCCCCCACTTCTCTGCATTCGTGGGACAGAACTCACATACGTGTGATATTTCGCTGACATCAGCACCCTCTGGCGCCCTGCGTTCCAGAAACTCGCATGAAGTACCATCCGCCCTGACCCCTCGCGCTCCGAGTCTGTGATGTCATCATACTGTAACCAATATGTATACAGGGTAAGCGTGTAAGTATTGATCTACCTACAATCGTCATTATGTTCTGTTACTCAGCAGGTTGTAGGCTGTTTTTTAAATATTCCTTCTCTCGTTACATTTGGGTCTTGACAATGACAACAACTGGAGAAGACGTAACATAATAATAATAATAATAATAATCGTAGCTTATATTTACAGCGTTCAATAAATAGTTCACCCACTTGTGGGAGAGAAACGTCAAAGAGTAAGGATGTCGGGATGTGTATCAACTGTCAAATTAATAAATTTGTCATCCCTCTGAATCTGAAGATGGGCTCATCGGCAGAATTCAGTGCGACGCATACAATCCGTACCAGTTAATTCTTGGTGGAGACTGATATGGTAAGGATGATATTTATGGCTATGCAGAACACTAACAGCACTAGTCTGCCTCATGCCAGATTCACTTGCGATTTGACGAGAATCAACACAAGGATCTCGAACCACAGTGGCAAGAGTACCAGTTTCCGTTTCCTCGTTAGTAACATTCCTTTGCCGGATATGTTTCCCTCGGACATGGATGTGTGTGATGTCCTTAGGTTAGTTAGGTTTAAGTAGTTCTAAGTCTAGGGGACTGCTGACCTCAGATGTTAAGTCCCATAGTGCTTAGAGCCATTTGAACCATTTGATATGTTTCCGATGCGTTAAAAATCCAGTTGTTCTCAACTGTTTAGCATACACAGATCCATCACTAGGTACATTTTTTATGCAGTGTAATAATAGAGTGAGTACAGGCAAAATTAAAATTATTGCGGAACTTAATTGCCCAGTTCTTACAGATACCTTCAGCCTCTCTCCCTCTCGCTTAATTTAGCCAATACCCAAGAATTATAACTGAAATTCATCAAGAGATTACGGGCCCTTCAGAATTTTACTCACAACATCTATGGGATGTGCAGTGTATTTTTCATGAACAGCTGCCGGACTACATTCTTACGTGCGCTATTTGGTAAGTAAGGTCAGATCCGCCACGAAATGGAAACCGCTGTGAAAATCAAAAACGTTTTATTTCCATCAGTTAGCTACATCTCCAAGTACTTCTTTGCATAGTCGCCCTTCCAACTTAGAAATTTGCGGTATTTACTATACCCTCGTCGTAGAAGGCTGCCGCCTGTGCTTTCCGCCAATTTTCTACGCTAGTCTAAAGCTCGTTATCTGTGCCAAAACGTTGTCTTCACAGCGGTTAATGTGAACAGACATGAAACTCAGGGGGTGCCAATTACGGGCTGTATCAAGGATAATCAAACATGATCTATCGAAAACGCTGCAGGAGCATCTCCATTGCCCATGCTGAGTGCTGCCGCGAATTGTGATGAAGAAGGAAACGCATGACAGTTATGCTATGTGGGCTGCATGATATCAGGCGGAATCTCTCACCAGGCCCACCCACATGCTTGGCAGAAGACATTATTTTCTAAGGGTCTTGACTTGCTCACTTTTTGCTCAGAACTGAGACAGTAGACGTGACACGATCAACAGGTATGCTAGAGACACTGCCCAATACAGCTCAACAAAGCTTCAACGGATTGTCACTGTGGTTTCCATTTTGCTCCCGATCGGACCTCACTTCCCGAATAGCCCTTGTATAACATCCGCGATGAACATCAGTCATGTTTCTGAAATTATCTATGCACAGCAATAGTACTGACACGTTTGAAACAATCGTTTTAAAATTACCCGTTTTTGGAAGGCTTTTCATGCAGTCGATTTCAGTACTTTACTCCTGCAAATATAACAGTTAAATATACAAATGGATCAATACTGTGACTCTTCAGATACCGATAAAACATTTATATTCAAATCACCTGTGCGTTGACGACTTCTAAATGAAAACATACTCATAAGAGTCCCGTATGGCTCTGTGCTTGGTCTGTTGTTTCTAACTTATAATAATGATATTTAAATTGTTTTACTTTCTTGTAACCATTACTTGTATCCTGAAAATGTCCTTCTAAATCCAAACACCGGCCCTCAGATCACTATATGCGCTATATCAGGCACGCTCATCACTAAATATCACGATGCGCACAAGACCTGGGTCTTATACTAAACACGAAGAAGTGACCGATGATCCTCACATCACACCTTTAGTTAATCAGCGAAGTGCAACAGTTCCTCCCGTACACCATGACAGTAATTAGTTTCCCTTTCAAAAAACAATGAAAGAGCATAATCTTTGTTCAACATTTGAATTCGGAAGAACGGAACGTCATAGAGCAAAAGCACATATCTCTTTCCTATATACAATTCAAAAATTTAGAGAAACCTTTTCATCTAAAATAAAACAAAAATTACTCCATCTACATTACCGTAACGTACAGTAGCACAATACAGATGGCGAAAACAACAGAAGACTCGCGCTAGACGTGAATGCTTGCGTAAGAGATCCAAGGTGTCCCAGGAGGAATGATGAATATTCAGGAATACGACAGGAACAGTCATCACCTGGAGCAAGAAACTTAGTATGGACATATGCTGTATTTCAAATTGTTTCCTAGATGGAACACATTAATTGTACATTGTTATTTACTTTCTGTATTATTCAATACATTGTGAGGTTTACATATGCACACGTGTAAAACAGGTAGTAAACATTACAACAGGCGTTTCACAAAGTATTAGTTGAAAAATACGTATTTTTAACACATTCACCTATAGACATTATCGTTCGCGACACAGTACAGCTGTTGTACAGTTCACAATAAAAGTTCGAATGTCGCACCGTCAACTTCAGTGCCTTTGAGCACATGTCTGTTATTTGTCTGAGTGCCTCTGCACGTTTCATAAAGAGGACAGCAGCGTTCATGATGTCACCGAGCAGTTCATCTCGCGTATTCACCTTCCGTTCTTACGCCTCAGACTTCACTCAAACCCATTAAACAAAACTCTAATGACGTAAGGTCTGATGATCTTCATCTCCAGTTAATTTTACTACCACGACCACCACAACGTTGAGGGTAAGTGCTGTTGAGCCCAAAAACACACGTACATTAAATGTTTCCTGCCTCGGAAATCATCAGAAATATGGAAATTGTCCATATGACATTTTCTGCTTCAAATGAGCGCTCCTGCATATCGTTCAATATTTTTCCATTACTCCTGGGACACTCTGTATGTGTAAAATTCGATTGTTTGAACAAGTCATCCTTCCTATACTCAGTCAGTGCGAATGCGACCGCACAAGCGCTGTGATTTTCACACGCTCTGTTTTCTTAACCAGTTTGTTATTCATTGTTTCCTCAATATCTCTCTTTGTATATTAAATATCTATTATCACTTCATACCTGCAATACCAGGTCGGATACGCCAAGAATATTGACTGTACTATGTACAGCTATAAAGCTTTCTCCATCTCCTACAGTTTGGGCAGACGTTTCTGCAAGAATCTTCTTAGACATAGAAACTGCATCTGATGAAAAAACCGCTGTATGCAAGATAAAATTAAAGTTTTCCTGTTATCATTGGTGTGGCTATCATATCGAGGTATCTCAGCTATCTTTCTTCTGTCCAACCGCAAGCCGATATCTCTGTCACATTACTAACACACCACCTGCTATATTCATCCCTATCTATTACTGTTCTTTTCTTCTCCCATTTCGTTTGCTATCTTCATCTTGTTTCTGGCACTTCCAGGGATCAGTCAACTTATCTAGCTTTCATTCTT
This sequence comes from Schistocerca nitens, assembly GCF_023898315.1. Taxonomy (NCBI): domain Eukaryota; kingdom Metazoa; phylum Arthropoda; class Insecta; order Orthoptera; family Acrididae; genus Schistocerca; species Schistocerca nitens. The sequence continues at coordinate 575,375,781 of NC_064616.1, read as the reverse complement.
TCCGTACTGCTCCCATGCATTTAAATGAGTTCGCGAATTTCCCCATTCAAGGGGAACGTTATACCAAGGTAAATGTTAACATGACCCATATTGCTGTAATATCAATATTCAATACTATATCTACCTTGGCGAAAATAACCATCAGGGACAAGGTCATTTTATTGAAAAGTGAGGTGCCAGGCAGTTCATCGTTGTAGAGTATACGATAACAAATTCAGACCAAATTAAATACGGTGTCCAAACAATCACATCAGTACACAGTGAACCCATCCTGTAGTGGCAACGTAGGTGTGTATTCTCGAATGAAAACGATCATAAAGGTGCCGAATGGCACCCTGTGATAAATTACCCCAAGCTTGTTGCACATTTTGTTGCAATTCGGCAATGGTTCTTACAGGCTCAGGAGAACGAGTAAGCTCCCTATTTACCATGTCCAATACGTGTTCGATTGGCGAGAGATCTGGTGACCTCGCGGACCAGTGCAGTTGTTACATACCACGAAGAACAAGCTGCGTCATAGCAACCGAATATGGACGTGCATTGCCGTGCTGGGGGAAAACGACCTGCGCAATGCAGTGAACATTTTATCTTGCAGAAATGCTAGATGTGATATGACTGCGAGTTGTGAGTGACGGCCCTCCACACCATGAAGGCTGGGATAGGAGCTATGTGTCGTGGGCGAACGCACGCCGTAACAGGCCAGTCATCAGGGCCGCCATACAAGTGTACGTCCATCTCTCGGATACAGACAGAACCCAATCTCGTCAGTGAAGACAGCAGAGCGCCATTCCACTTTCCAGTCGTTTCTTTCACGTCACCAAAGTAGCCGCGCTAGGCTTTGTTTCAGATATTCTTAACACCGTTCGGTACAGTCGTTTGACTGTGCAAAATGTTAGCACAAGTAATCACTAAGGACCACTGCTCTGTATGGAAATAATTCTCCATGTAAAACTAATATGACAATAATACAGATATACAGATATCAGAAACAACATTATTAGTTATGAGACAGATCTTAACGTTTGTAAACTCAGATTTATTACGATAAGTGTCATTTCTAATATGTTATCACTCTCACCGACGTCTGAGACAACTAATACCGGCAATTCAACCACGTAAATCATTCTGTAATCCTGTTTCAACAATACCTGGACTCGCAAAGATCGATGACAATTCGAAGTCTTCTTGCTCCCTAAAAGATTTTCCAAGCACCGATTAATAGACTGGTTAATAAAATAACCAGTCAGAAAACCGCGATTAACAGCGTCAAGTGCTCTACGGAAACCTTACCGTGAACAACATATCATTAGTAATTTCACCACATTCATGATGGCACGTATACTGAGTGCAGTGCGACAGTCACCTATAGCCCTTGTTACGTAACATAAAGTAACATTAAAAATCTTGAGTGTCTGGTGCTCCGTAGCTGTCAGATATTCATTAAAGGACATCTTCTACACACCATGCGATGCACTAGAAATTTATTTGCCGAAATCGGTTCTCGGACTTACAACAGATCATCAGTGGCATCTGATGCAGGGGAACATCAACATACAACTGCATGTACACCGATTTCTACAAAATGATTACTGTACGTATAGTAGCAGAAAAATAAATCTACTTAAATTATGTAGCAATGACATGTATGTCAAAATTGTTAAGGCTTTCGTGGCCACTTGTTGACAAACTGCCTATTGGCTTCTGTCTCTGGTTCTTCGGCCGACGTTCATCTAATGATTTTTCTGACGTTTCGCCAGCACGAGTGGCTGGCATTGTCAAAGCTTCACCCTCCATTGCCGGTGGTGAACTGGAGGCGAGCTCGCGGCCCCAGACTATATGTACCTGGCGCGCCAACGTCCGAGGGCTTGTCCGCGGTCATTTCCGGTGCGGTTCTCCTCTTGCTACCTGCGACGGTCGTTCGCTGCAGTACGGGAAGCCAGGATCCGTTTACCTTAAGGCTTTCCTCTTTCTTGTTGAAACTGTTCGCCTGTTTTTGGATTTCTACTGCTTCTCTGAACAAGCGCGTGTGATAGTGCTTCTCTACAGCCAGAACTTCCGTGTCGGCGAATTTTATTACGTGGTCGGTCTCATTCAGTGCGTGCTCTGCCACGGCCGATTTCTCCACCTGCCCCAACCTGCAATGTCGCTTATGCTCTTTGATCCTGGTGTTAATGGATCGTCCAGTCATTCCGACATAAACTTTTCCGCATGTGCAAGGTATACGGTATATTCCCGACATTGCAAGTGGGTCTCTTTTCTCCTTCGCCGATCTAAGACACTCTTTGATCTTTCTTGTCGGTTTGAAAATCGTCTTTACGCCGTGTTTGCGCAATATACGGCCGATTCTGTCCGTCACTCTGGGAATGTATGGCAGAAAGGCCGTACCCGACATTTCTTTTTCTGGTTCCTTACTTCGCCGAGTGTTTCGCTCTGTTACACTTCTAATGTAATTTGTGGAGTACCCATTGCTCCTCAGAACAGTTTCCAGGTGTTGCATTTCTCGTTTGAGGTGTTGAGGCTCACATATTCGTCCTGCTCTCGTTACGAGCGTACTAATCATGCCTCTTTTCTGGCTCGGGTGGTGGTTTGACAGTTTGTGCAGGTATCGGTCCGTGTGTGTCGGTTTTCGATACACGCTGTGTCCCAGGTTTTCGCCGTCCCTTGTGACCAGCACATCTAGAAATGGCAGTTTCTAGATGTGCTGGTCACAAGGGACGGCGAAAACCTGGGACACAGCGTGTATCGAAAACCGACACACACGGACCGATACCTGCACAAACTGTCAAACCACCACCCGAGCCAGAAAAGAGGCATGATTAGTACGCTCGTAACGAGAGCAGGACGAATATGTGAGCCTCAACACCTCAAACGAGAAATGCAACACCTGGAAACTGTTCTGAGGAGCAATGGGTACTCCACAAATTACATTAGAAGTGTAACAGAGCGAAACACTCGGCGAAGTAAGGAACCAGAAAAAGAAATGTCGGGTACGGCCTTTCTGCCATACATTCCCAGAGTGACGGACAGAATCGGCCGTATATTGCGCAAACACGGCGTAAAGACGATTTTCAAACCGACAAGAAAGATCAAAGAGTGTCTTAGATCGGCGAAGGAGAAAAGAGACCCACTTGCAATGTCGGGAATATACCGTATACCTTGCACATGCGGAACAGTTTATGTCGGAATGACTGGACGATCCATTAACACCAGGATCAAAGAGCATAAGCGACATTGCAGGTTGGGGCAGGTGGAGAAATCGGCCGTGGCAGAGCACGCACTGAATGAGACCGATCACGTAATAAAATTCGCCGACACGGAAGTTCTGGCTGTAGAGAAGCACTATCACACGCGCTTGTTCAGAGAAGCTGTAGAAATCCAAAAACAGGCGAACAGTTTCAACAAGAAAGAGGAAAGCCTTAAGGTAAACGGATCCTGGCTTCCCGTACTGCAGCGAACGACCGTCGCAGGTAGCAAGAGGAGAACCGCACCGGAAATGACCGCGGAGAAGCCCTCGGACGTTGGCGCGCCAGGTACATATAGTCTGGGGCCGCGAGCACTGCCATCACAACACTCTTTCACACTCTTACATGAATAATACACCACACCTGGCCCATAACGCAGACCCGCACACACTATCACGGATCCTGTTCTGGAATGCAGACTCGATCCACAACAAAAGGGCAGAATTTGCCGCGTTCATGGAGCGCAAGGGAATCCTTGTCGCGCTACTGAGCGAGACTAAACTTAAACCGCACAAACAATTAAACTTTCCTGGCTACTGTGTCTATCGTACCGACCGACCGGGCGACGCCGTGGCAGGTGGAACTGCAATCGTCATACACAAAGACATCGAGCACACAAACATAGAGCTCCCTGAACTGGAAAAAATCGAGGCTACGGCCGTCAGAGTCAAGTTCAACGGAGCCTACACCACACTGATATCGGTATACAACAGCCCTGTAGGCATTTCAACACGCGATATCAGCACATTACTCAACATTTCACCGCGAGTAATCGTCGCTGGAGATCTGAACGCAAAACACCCAGAATGGAATTCACGCATACGAAATCCCAACGGCAAAAAACTGTACGAACATTCACTTGGCAGAAACTACATTATACAAGCGCCGACTGAACCGACGCACATTCCCTATCAGAGGGGACTCAGGCCAGACGTGATAGACATGGCCCTCATCAAGGGCATTACAACGACACTCAACGTTGCCGTTGAAAACGATCTGCCCTCAAACCACCAACCTGTAATACTATACATTGAGGAAACACTGCAGCACATGGAACAACGCAAGATGTTGGACTACGGGCGTGCGAATTGGACAAGGTTCAAGCAAACGCTCGATAGCCACATCCCACCTATACACGAAATTAATGAAACAGCACAAATTGACGAGGCAGTAGAAACCCTCACTAACGCCGTCCAGGACGCAATGGCAGGCACCATACCTGATCGCACCTCACAACAACGCAGTGCGGCCCTGCCCCAGGAAATCCTGGGCCTAATCTCAATGAGGAATCGCCTCAGGAGACAATGGCAGCGCACCAGGCGTCCGTACTTCAAACGACACATTAACAGACTACAGGGCATCATACACGATAAAATACAAACACATAGAACACAACAGTGGGACCAAAAACTCGAAGGGCTGGACACCACACGACCTGGCGTGTGGCAACTAGCCCGACACTTCACCAGGGAGAAAATATACACCCCAACGCTTCAAGGGCCCGACGGACCTGCATACTCAGCGGAAGAGAAAGCAGAACTAATGGCCCGAACACTCGCAGCGTCATTCACACCGAACCTGGTACCATCAGATCCAGTGTTCACACTTGCTTCTGACCAAGAGGTTACACGCATTCTAGCCCAACCATCGCGCGACGACATTCGACATGCTAGCACAGCCGAAGTCTCCTGGGCTATAATGCATTCCGCCGCTAGGAAAGCCCCTGGTCATGATGGCATTCAAAACCGTGTCCTCCAGGAGTTCACGGATAAAGCAACTGAGTACCTAACACACATAACGAATGCCATACTAAAACACCAACACTTCCCCGCCTTTTGGAAGACGGCCAAGGTCCTGATGTTCAGGAAGCCGGGGAAAGACCACAGCCTCCCACAAAATTACCGACCCATCAGCCTTCTGAGCTCGCTCAGTAAGATTGTTGAGAAGGTGATTCTCAAACGCATCACTAGGCACTGCATAACAAATGACATCCTGAGACCGGAGCAATTCGGCTTCAGGAATCACCACTCCACAACACAACAACTCCTACGGGTCGTTGAACATATAACACATGGTTTCAACATAAACAAAGCTACAGGGGCAGTGTTCCTGGACATCGAAAAGGCTTTCGACCGTCTATGGCACAACGGCCTCATCCGCAAACTCAGCGACGCGGGATTCCCCGACGGGCTGCTGCGTCTAATACACTCATACCTCACAGACAGGAGTTTCAACACTGATGTGCAGGGAAAACAATCAACACGACACGGTATACACGCGGGAGTACCCCAGGGAAGCATCCTAGGGCCCCTACTGTTTAACCTCTACATAAACGATCTCCCAACCACACACAACACAATGATGGCAATCTACGCGGATGACACAGCCATCCTTGCGCAAGATTGGAAACCATCAAACATTACGTCACGCCTACAGACTGCACTCAGAGTGGCCGAGCCTTGGTTGGAGAAATTGCGTGTTAGAGTAAACGTCGACAAGTGCGAAGCCGTTCTGTTCACTAGAAGACCGAAGCAACTGCGCAAACACCGTTACTGCAGACCAATAACCCTACATGCACGTCCAATACGTTTCCGCGAGAAAGTCAAATACCTCGGTGTCTGGCTGGACCGGAAATTACTCTGGGGGGACCACATACAACACATGACCAACCGAGCTAGCGCGAGGCTCAAACAGCTCTATCCTATGCTCAACAGGCGTAGCACACTGAACAGAAGGGTGTCGAGGTCCATGTACATGACACTTATCCGACCCCTGATGACGTACGCAGCTCCTGTCTGGGGATACGCTGCGCCTACACGCCTGCGCCGTCTGCAGCTCATACAAAACAAAGTACTCAAAATCATAAGCAATGCTCCACGATACACACGCATCGCGGACCTTCACCGGGAATACCGACTTGAGACTCTCACGGAGGTAATCCACAAACTCACCACAAGACTATACAGAAATTCCAGACATTCGCAGAACCCGTTTATTCTGAATCTGGGGAACTACGACCACAACCATAGATGGAAACATAAAAGACCAAAAGATATACTTGTAAGGGCATAACATCTATGGCCAAGCATACGCAAACATAACGGCACAGGCGAGCCCCTGTTAATCAGACGCTACTACTGGATATCCAGCTGAAATACACTGCCGAATAACTGGCACCACACAGGGAAGCCGTACCGTACACTGCATGCAAACAAGCTCCACTCATCCCCACCCAGTGAGACGATCTATGGCCGATCTCCCACTACTGTATAACGATCTTGATTGTTCCAGGAATGTAGCAGCTGCAACCACTGGGATACATCACCATCGCTTGTCACGGTAATGATGCATGATACCCATACTAACAAATCCAACCTTGCATGAGCTATCGCAGCTAGTAAGCCACTACTGCTCTTACTACCCATCCCACTGTCGCAGAGGTTTTTTTCCCACGGCACGAGCCATGGCACTTTTTTCCCTCTGCTCTTCAAATCGCTACCCTCACTCGCGTTTCGTCCACTATCTATCACCTGATGGACCGTGTTAATGCGTAGTCTTACCCAGACGCACGGACAACATCACAGCCCAGCATCCTGTGATCCACTTACTAGATAACTAACATGTTTTACGGAGGTGACAGTAGAACTTTTGGTTTGGTCACCACGTTGGTGCGGGCGTGGAGGGGCCCCATCTCTTTGAGCTCGCCTCCAGTTCACCATCGGCAATGGAGGGTGAAGCTTTGACAATGCCAGCCACTCGTGCTGGCGAAACGTCAGAAAAATCATTAGATGAACGTCGGCCGAAGAACCCGAGACAGAAGCCAATAGGCAGTTTGTCAACATGTATGTCAGTTGATACGACATGGTCTGAAATCCGACCTATAACATAGTATACAGTTTGTAGCGAATGTTACTGCTGCCAGACCTTAGGCAGTGATAATTTTTGATGACTTTTGACATAACTGTCATAAAGAAAATCATGATCAGCTAGTTGTGCATATTTTTGAACTTTAGAGGACATGACCAACTCTTTTGTTCTGTATATGGATTCAAAGCCAGTATCGATAGGCAATGCAAACTAAGCACAGCTTTCGTGCCTGACCTAGGCTTGAACACAGGACCGATTTTCACACGTGACTAGAAATAAAGAGAAGTGATATAAATCATCTTTTAGTTTCAGTTAGTAAATGTGAACTTGAAATTATACGACGAAAAATTCTGTACACTCCTGCCCAGAAACTACTGTAGGTATTAACTAACCACAAAAGTTGTTAAATATAGTTTTATTCACAAGTAACAAACTTGAAATGAGGTGACGTAACGTTTTGTGTTGGATGGGGATTCTAACCAAGCACCTAAACGAACTGTTAGCAAAGCAAATTCAAATGTTAGATATCGAACTTTTTCAGCAGTAGCGAAATCTTTGAACCTAAAATGACAATATAAATCATAAAATATTGTCTCCCAGGGATTCGAAGCCAGTACATATCGTGTTGGTTTTTTAGCGAAAATGAAATTTAAATACAGGTTTCTTTCATCAGGAGTGAGATGTGTGCATGTTTGAACTAGAAATAATACGACTAAGAATTCAATGCTGACTGGGAATCGAAACGTGCTCATATCATCGATGACTACAGACGAAGGGACATAAACTCTGGAATTCTTTTTCACCAGTTGCTAGGAGTGTCTTTTATGACGAAAAATTCTGTGTCCTCCTTCAAGTCGAAACCGTACCATATCGTTATTGTTGACAACGAATGAAGAGATATTAAAAATCAAATTTATTATCCATCAGCTGTGTGCTCAAGCCAGAGCCTGAGAAGACATGACCTTATGTGGTAAAAGTGAAGAGTTTTGAATCTTGGCTCAACAGAATTGCTGGTACTGTATCTTCACGAAGGGATCAAATCCTGCGAAAGGGAAGATCCGAGTTCGAGTCCCAGTCGAGAACCAATGTACTCAAAATCTCAAGCACAAGTAAAAGGTGGAATAAGTGGTTTTTGACGTTACATGGCATTTCCTTCATTAACTGAAATATAGTTACAGATGTAAGAAACGTTACTGGTGACAGAGTTTCTGCATCCGCCTCTATTGTTGTCTAACCTAACCTCTTGTTGGTAGCGTAGGGACATCGTGTTAAATGTGACTTTCGAGCCACAGCACACTTAGCGTTTCCAGTGGTGAATAGCACCTGCTCGTGTCTATTATAAACCGTGGCCTGAAGAGGGACTCAAAACCAAATGTACCACCCTAGCATCGATCGACAAGACCACTATAATGAGCCTAGTGTTTTTAAAACCTTCCGAACTTAGGGTGGAAAGTATGCGTGAGTGACTGATATACAAATTCTTATTATTGTTATAAATTTTTACACCTATGCAACAGTCACCCACACTGTCAGCTCCTTTTTTATCATTTTATTATTATTTTAAGTAAACAGCTGATGGAGAAAATTAGATTCAAGGAAAGTAAACTAAGTTTAAACTTTCATGTTCATTTTAAAATCCATCAGTGTTCAATAAAACGGATAACACATGCTAAGTCTGTCTCAAAGCTAGTGCCTTATTTACTATTGTAAATTAAGAAAAATGTTACTCAGAGGGGGTTCAATTAACATAAAACGTGATTTTCTAAGAATAGGAAACAAAAAGCAGACAACAAGATGGAATACCGCATTCAGACAAGCACATGCGGATAGTTCAAGTGTACACAAAAAAGGAACTGAACCATCACCAATCCATTCTATTTAGGCAAAGAAATTGCGCTCCTCGCGGTGTCGTGTTCCCAATGGATAACCACAGGCTGGTATTGGAAGTTTCGACAAAGATCACGTGGTTCGATATAACTACAATCTTACCAAAATGCTCTATAAAAATATTTCTATAAATCGTGAAGTAGGAAAAACCGCCCGCGATAGTGATTAAGTTTGAATACGTGAAATGTTCTGCAAAAGACTAGCTGAGGGCTAGTTTTGTTACTACAGCACATGTTCCACGTGCACAAGAACATTTACAGAAAATATGTAATTCCACAACGATTTTAATGAAGCAATCAAATCCAAACACATTAGTTACAAAAGAAACTTCGGAATTGCGTTAATAACGGCATAGTATTGACCTGACGGCTCAAATAATTTTACGAGCACGTGGTACTGCTACTACGAAACACACACCACGTGGGTTGAACACAAAGAGAAATTATTAATTTGAAAAATTTCAACGGGAGAAAACACTTATATGCACATTCACACTAAAGAGCGATGATTTTAATCAGAATTACGCCTTACGCCTCATGACAGCGTCCTTCCACTTTCCTTTATTGGAGTGGAAACAAAGCAACTACCTCAATACACTCCGAAACCAACACTGAAATCGCACTACATCCCGATTTAAAATAATATATAAAACATTTTCGATATAGATCTGTAAGAAAAGTAATTAATATTTCAGTTAGGCTGAAAAGTTAAGAATTTCATTTTCCTTCGGACTCACCAAACACGCCCTTACCCGGGGATGTTACCACTTAAGAAACTGCCCGCAGACTGACTAGCGTGGACCCCGTCCGAGGGTGTCCCACAGATACACTAGGAAATGACCAGAGAGGTAGCTTCCTTTACCAACCTGATAAGGGACGGACAGAACCATACCAAGGACATAAACCTCTTTGCCTTAGAAATCGTATCTACCTATTCAGACGTTGGTCCTACTGTTCTCTAGCAGACAGAACTGCTCTGCTATCACCGAGCATACAACTACAAATACTCACACTCATTCATCCTTTCACACTAGAAGCGAAGGAGATGACAATATCTTAAGACATCATACACACTACGTAAATGAGGAGGATGTGGTTTTCAGCCGGCCGGAGTGGCCGAGCGGTTAAAGGCGCTACAGTCTGGAACCGCACGACCGGGCATGGATGTGTGTGATGTCCTTAGGTTAGTTAGGTTTAAGTAGTTCTAAGTTCTAGGGGACTTATGACCACAGCAGTTGAGTCCCATACTGCTCAGAGCCATTTGAACCATTTTTTTGTGGTTTTCATAGAAAACTGTATGATAACAATTACATATAAAAATGTGTTTGAAAATGTTGTGTGACAAGTTGTTCGTGTTTATATGTCAATGTAACATATTCCACTGCTCAGTCTCCTCCCAGATAAATTTAGAAATATCACAGTAAATTTAGAGGTGCAAATGTATGACGTAAACAACAATAAATTGAGGAAAATAGCATGAAAGGAATCTAACAGTGACCTTTCACCACCAAATTTCTCATGTTGCTTGGTAATGACTTTTTAATAACCCAGGTGCTCCAAATTGGCTAAGTATTCTGACTGTCTGACTCTCTGGAGTATGTTACAGCCTGTTCAATAGATTCATTTCGTTGTTTGAGCGAATCCCCATTAGCCTCGGCTACGCAATGCGTACATTCGACTTGGTTTTATAATCGCTGATATAAAATCACATAACGGTCATCTACACAAACAGCTGACACTTTACGATGTGGAAGTTTTCTTGGAATCTGTTGCCTTTCACTTGAGCTCCTCTGCTGCACTATCTGTTGATGGTAACTGTCGCACAGTGCAAAAGATAAGCTGTGTTCCTGAATCAAATTTTTATATAATTTAGTAAATCACACGTCGTCTGTCTGCCAACAATATCAGTCTGTTGGAAGCTCAGAAGTAATTTACTTCATCTTTTAGCCAGTTCTTAATAGCAAAACCTCGGAAAAAAGTTTCCGAGAAGGAGCTCGTGGCTGTCTTTCCTAATCAGAATATTTTCTGCTCCAATGGACTACGGCTGCCTGACGGTAACCAGAGTTAGTCCAATGACCACAAAGCATCGTGCCTTAGGTCTGTGATCTACAGCGGATATTTCTGCAATCACATTAACAAGGGTAAAGTTATTTAATGGTTCAAATGGCTCTGAGCACTATGGGACTCAACTGCTGTGGTTATCAGTCCCCTAGAACTTAGAACTACTTAAACCTAACTAACCTAAGGACATCACACACATCCATGCCCGAGGCAGGATTCGAACCTGCGACCGTAGAAGTCCCACGGTTCCGGACTGCACGCCTAGAACCCCGAGACCACCGCGGCCGGCAAAGTTATTTAATATTGTAGTTCTATCTTAAGTGTGAAATACGCTGCCGGAAAAAAAATGTACAGCTGGAAAGAAGACTTTCCTGGCGATTTAGATCCGATGACGGCGTATGCCATCTGGGGGATAGTAGATATACTGATAATGGTCTCAACGACTTCCGCCAACGGACAGCGCAGTGGCACAGCTACCAGCGTCTTCTGTGTCCACCCTTTAATTGGGGATGCTCACAGCCACAAGGCTGAGTGTCGTGCAAACGAGTCAAGCTTCGTACAATCAACTGAACGAGTTTGAAAGGCGTCAAATTCTGACCCTACGAGTGGCGAAATGGTCGTTTGGGAGATTTGCCACACAAAGTGGACATGCTGCATCAGCTGTACAACGTTGCTTGTGTCAGTGATCACTTGAACATTCTCACACACGTGGACGAAGTTCTGGACGTTCAAGCAGCACAGACGGCCGCCAGGATCGTCGTATTGTAAGGGCAGCAGTGGAAGATTATACAGCAACCACCGCACAGATAAGAGGGCTTGCGAGCCTAGACGTTTTAACACGAACTGTTGCAAACCTGTTATTAGCAGTGGGACTAAGGGGTACGCACACCTCTAGCCCATCTTCCACTCACGCCACAACATCGACATGCAAGGCTCGACTGGTGCCGTAAGACGATGATTTGGAAAATGGAATGGCGCACTGTGGCCCTTAGTGATGAAAGCAGATTCTGCCTGCGCGCACGTGATGGCTGTTTGCGAGTACGACGTTGACCTGGTGAACCTGTCTCGTAGAGTGCATTCGTCCAAGACACAAGAGCCGCGCCCCAGGCCTTATGGTCTGAGGTGCGATAAGCTACAGCTCTCGTTAACCATTGGTGTTTCTGGAGGGGACGCAAACCAGCGCTTGGCACATAGTGAATGTCGTTAGACCTGTTCTTTTGCCGTTCTTGCAACAGGAATGTGATGTGTTGTTACAACAGGATACTGCTCTCCCACACACTGCTCATGAGACTCAACATGTTTTGCAAGACCTGCAACGAGTTCCCTGGCCAGCACGATATCCAAACATGTCTCCAATAGAGCAAGTGTCGGACTTTATGGGATGAGAATGACTCGTACAACTCGTCAACCAACAACTCTTATACATCTACGTGTACAGGTCGAACAGGTGTGGCATAACGTATCATAGGGCAGTATTTGCCATTTGTACTATCTACTAGATGACTGAGTCAATATACTCCAGACCCATTGTTGCAACAAAAAATCTTGCGTGAATTGGAAACAGCTAAGAGAGTGTGTCAATTTCTTTCTCGGTAGTGTTCAAAAATGGTTCAAATGGCTCTAAGCACTATGGGACTTAAACATCTGAGGTCATCAGTCCCCTAGATTTAGAACTACTTAAATCTAACTAACCTAAGGACATCACACACATCCATGAACGAGGCAGAATTCGAATCTGCGACCGCAGCAGCAGCGCGGTTCCGGACTGAAGCGCCTAGAATCGCTCGGCCACGGAGGCCGGCTTTGCGGCAGTGTATTTTCAATCAAATGAGTGCACACCATGGAGTAACGACAATGGTGCAACCAGTGCTCACGTAGCATATGAAATGAGGAATACTAAATATGTAATGTACAATGGTGGGCAACATTAATGCGAAAAAAGGAGGTTGGTGCGAAAGTTCATTTCGATTTTGTTTGGCAAGTAGGTAAACAGGTTGCTGTAAGTGTATTTATCAATCTTCATTTTTTATTTGAATTTATAATATTGTTCTAGCCTTGACATCTTTAGTGGTGCATATTTCAAGATTAAGAGTAGCGTTGTTTATGCGTTAGAATACGGATCGTAAAACCGGAGAAAATTTTACACTTGTGACGTTTCATTCTCTTTGGATTTAATAGAGGTGGGAAATCAGTGGAGGAAACTCAAACATTTTTGCCTTTTATGGGACGAATGCTAACGAAGAAATCACGTCAGAAAATAGCTTTCTCGTTTCATGTAGAATATTTTTGACATGACTTATTTGCCACATTCAGGAACCCCAATGGAGGTAGCTGTTACTCAACAGATAAAATGCTGTGAAGACGTTTCCACAGACGTAGTGAGCAAATGACGGCTAAAAGAGATAATTTTCAATGCAAAAGACATTTTTTTACGTCACCTCATTTCAAGTTTGTTACTTGTGAATAAAACCATATGTAACAACTTTTGCAGTTAATTATTAGGGAAAGTAGTGGCTGGGTAGGAGTCCCGATCGGTTACAGATATTTTCGTTGTCTAATTTAAAGTTCACATTTACTGATACTAAAAAATGAGGTACATCGCGTCTCTATATTCCTAGTCAGCAATGAAAATGGGTCATGTATTCGAATCTCGGTCAGACACGAAAGCTTTGCTTAGTTTGCATAGTCTATAGATAGTGGATTTGAATCCATATCCAGAAAAAAACAGTCATGTCTTTTTAAGTTGAAAAATATGCGCAACTGGCTGATCATGACTTTTAAAATGGCTTTATGTTAGACAACAAGAGTGATAGATGATTTTGCCGACTGCCTGTATATCCATGTGCCACCACGAATACAGTAAAATTACAAGTGATACACTGTTAACGGTGAGGTTTCCATAAAGCAACTGACTCTGCTAATCGCGGTTTTCTAACAGGTAAATTCATTAGCCAGTGTATGCAAACGATGGTTAATATGTGAGTGAAAATCTTTTTGAAAGCAAGAACACAAGAATTGTATCGAATTTTATGAACCCATATATTGCCGAAAAATGTCTTATTTGCAGAAAAATTTAGCTTTGGGAAAGGACTACAGAATGCTTTATGTGGTTGAGTTACGAGCATTAGTTGTCTCAGACGCTGGTGGGAGTGGTAGTAACATTTTAAAAATGGAACTTATGCTAATAAATTTGAGTTTACGTGCGTTAAGAAGTGTCTCACCTCTAATAAGGTTTTTCCTGATATCTGTAGTGTCATGGCATTAGCTTACATCTGGAACTATCGGCATACAGAGCAATGTTCTTCACTGATCACTTGTGGTAACAATTTTGCATAGTCAAACGACTGAACCGACAAGTGCTTAGGGGACCAGCAAGAACGTTACGTTATGTGGGCTGCACGAAAATCAGGCGAGAAGGCAATACAAGTTGTTCGGATATTTTTGAATGTGATAGGAGATTCCAATGCGCACTGTAAAATGAATTTTTAAATATATCTCTCGAAATTTAAGAGAAGGTCTTTGGGTACTAATTTTATCCCATAAAATATATAAATTAATTAATATCTAAGAGCCCTTCCTTCACTGTTGTGTGTTTCCCTTGTGTACCTGTCTGGACCTGTAGACGTGGCTGTGTGGTATCCTCCGACCCAGAAAACGCAGTAGCGTGTTTAAAATAAGTGCTACCAGACAGGGATTTTTTAATAAAACTCAACACCGAGAAGGGTCAGTTAACATGACAAAGTCAAGCTCTCGCATGTTCATTCGCTTCCCATCTTTCTTGGTAACGTACCACGCACTGTCACAGATTGGTCGATATGCCGTATCTTGGTGTCCATATCAACCAAATTCCCTTCTTCTATCAGAAAAATGACACATTCATGAGTACTTTATCGACAATAAGGCATACACCGTGATAAAAGTGGCTAGTCTCATAATAAGTCGGTGCAGTATCTGAAATTACTTCGTGTACCTCCATTAGTTTTCGGAAACTTTTTTAAGAACTCACGGATAAGATACTGCGTTCGACACTCAGACTGTCCAAGAGACTGTCACCCCAGTAAGATCGGAAGCTAACTTAGAAACGTCCATGTCCTTTGCGAAAACAACATCGTAGATAACAAGCAGATACCCGTCGCGTTTCACACTCTACAAGACACATCACTGAGGTTGCTGTGGAGGCTAGCATGAAAGGGCAGTGGGGGATAATGTTCGCCGTATGTATAGTATATTTTCAGAGTATATAAAGGCAGGTTTCTTTCGCTTAAACGTGAGGTCTTACATACACAACACAACTCCTGTTTTAAATGTCTGCGCTCTGGGCACACCACTCTAGCACGTAAGGGAGGCTTCACTTGCGGTAAACGTGGTAAGGGCGCCAACGAAGTTGTCATTTGTTCATCTCTTCCCAGCTGTATTAACTGCTATGTGTATCACCCTGCCTGGAGTACACACTACAGTGTCTATCTTGAAGAAAAGAAGATAAAGGAGTTTCAAACATCAGAATGTGTGCAGTATGGAGCGACAGATAATGTTTATGTATTGCAATGTAACTTCCTACTTTCACTACATCGTTTTCTACAGTTCTCAAAAACCCTATTCAGAAAGACGATGCCTCTACACTTGGCCTCTTAGCCACAAATAATCCTACTCTAATAGAGAGCGTCATGACGGATACACGGATTAGTGAACACAAGGTCATTGTGGCGAGGCTCAAAACCATGTAAACCAAAACCACTAAAAATAAACGCGAAACATATCTATTTAAAACGGCAGATAAAAATTCGCTTCATGCCTTCCTACGAGAGAGTCTCCATTCCTTCCAAGCTAATTATGTAAATGTAGGCCAGATATGGCTCAAATTTAAAGATACAGTATCGACAGCAATAGATAGATTCATACCGCATAAGTTAATAAGAGACGGTACTGATCAACATGGTACACGAAACAAGTCAGAACACTGTTGCAGAAGCAACGAAAAAAGCATGCCAAATTCAGAAGAACACAAAATTCCCAAGACTGGCTGAGTTTTACGAAAGCCCGAAATTTAATGCGAGATGCTTTTAATAGTTTCCACAATGAAACATTGTCTCAAAATATGGTGAAAAACCCAAAGAGATTTTGGTCGTATGTAAAGTACATCAGTGGCAAAAAACAGTCAATACCGTCACTGCGCATAGCGATGGAAATGTTACCGATGATGGTACCACTAAAGCGGAGTTACTAAATACAATTTTCCGTAATTCCTTCACGAAAGAAGACGAACCAAATATTCCAGAATTCGAAACCGGAACAGCTGTTAGCATGAGTGACATAAAAGTAGATATCTTAGGTGTTGCGAAACAACTCAAATCACGTAAGAAAAGCAAGTCTTCCGGTGCAGACGGTATACCAATCAGGTTCCTTTCAGAGTATGCACACACAACAGCGCCTTTCTTAGCAATCATATACAACCGCTCACTTGACGAAAGGTCTATTCCTAAAGACTGGAAAGTAGCACAGGTTGAAACGTCCCCTTTGAAAAATTATACAAGACTGGCCTTAAACTGACACACAGTATTTTTAGCGCAACGCAATCTGACTTTCAAAAATCCCTACAAAAGAATGGCCCTGACTAACATTAACCTATACCTTTCAAAAATCACTTACCTCACCAAAAATCTTCGTTACTCGAACTACTGCAATACAGCGAGTGCCACTACTGCCAGCTAAATAAAAGATTCAAACTACTGAAGGCACTAACTACTGATAGGCATAGTTAGCAAATGAAAGATTTTGATAGAGAACAAACAATGTATTTACCTTAATAGTGTTCAAAAGTCATAATATGTATAGCCGTTCATGACATCCAGTCTTACAAATTTCAAAACTCCGCCGTTTCTCTCCCCACATCCACCACTGCTAGCGGCTCACCTCCAACTGCGCAACGCTACGCGCTGTTCACATCCAGCTGCCCAACACTACAATGGCAGACAACAATGCAAACTAGCCACAGACTGCACACAGCACAGCCAGTGATTTTCATACAGAGCGCTACGTAACGTTGCCAATATAAAAACCTAAACAGCCTACTTACATAGCCCCCATGCTCCCCACAAAAAATTTTACAAATTGTTTTGGGCGGTGGCCAATACAGATTTGAAAAAATTTTTCATAGTTACAATAACAAAGAAATCAAAGGCACACACTTATTGATACAATGTTGGTCAAAAGCTGAAATTTTCTCACAGTCTATAAAGACATTCCTGATCGTTCATCACAGTAAAATAGCAGTGTTTTTCTCAAAGTCTGAGCAGTAAAAGAAAATGCACACGGAAGTAGTGGATTTTCATGCAGTCTTGAAGAAGTGGTGTTGTCCTTCCAAAGGAAAGACAGTGCTGACTCTTGACATGCAGACAGGTAACGGGCCACAACAGAGCAAACCCACCGCAGAGTCAGTCGAAGTTTTGAAGAATAGTGGTAGGTAGGTCATCACAGAACAGACCACTGTAGTCTTGTTAGAGATTAAGGGTATTGGTGGGCCACCAGAGGTGCAGACCCACTGCAGTCCTTGTAGAAATAATGGTATTGGTGGGCCATCAAAGATGCAGACCCACTGTAGTACTTGTAGAGACGGCCAGCAGCCATCTGTGGCAACTGTGCAGGTGCACAATCACCGTCGAAGAGTCTTGCGGACAATATAGCAAGTCCATAAACCACCACTTGTGCACTCACAAAGTTTTTGGAATTGTCCTTAGAACCAGCAATGCTGTTAATCAGTCCCTTGCTGAATTATCAACACACTTGCAAGCACTATCAGTCCCTACTTCTCACATATTGTCCATATACTATGACCAACAGAAACGTGTGCAGTGAAATGTAACTTACAAGTTACTTAATTTGATGAACTGGTGTCAATTACAATTTTATAACATAAGAATACAATAACAAAGGTACAAAATACATCATTAAAAACGTAATAATACAGATAACATTTGTAGTAATACAGGTTTTACGAACGAATAGAAATATAAATATACATCAGTGTTACAGGAATTAAGACATAAGTAAATACATAAAAGATCAGAATAACTTTTGAAACATCAACTTCACACATGAGCATTAAAGCAAAACAGAATAAATAATGTCTAAACATCTTTACGAAGAAAATAACATAGTATTTGAAAAATTCTACTACATAAATCTTATTAGCTAAACACATAAAGACAGGAAAAAGACAAATACACAAGGGTACATAAACACATAGCGGAATAATACAAAAGGAAAGACAGGGTTCGTTTTCAATGCAACATTTGGTACTGCAGTCCAACCCAAAACTTCATTCCACAGATCTTTCCTCTTATTTCAACATTTGTTTCCACCAAAAAAATCCTATCCAAGCATGCTTTCTGTATTTATAGTAGTAAAAAAAATATTTATCTCTCAGTTAAATGATCAGATAGCTGTGTAATTTGTGTGTTAGAGAAATATGGTACCGATGTGTAAAGTTGTATAAGCAAATACCATATTAGCTAGGGCTCCTTGTGCTTGCCAAACACATGGTACACAAAGTAAGCGTGTACCCCCCTCAGGATTAATGTAATTATACCCTCAGGTGTTACAGATTATTGCAATGGAATGAAATGTATCACACAAAAACTTTGTATCATTGTACTTCAAATATCTTTAAAAATAAATGTTTTAAGTACAAAATTAATCACTCAAATGCGTGTGCTGTAGCGCTAAATGTGCGTCTTGCTGTAAGATGATTCTGTGGAACTGTCGTAGTTATCGTCCTCTGTAATCAAAGGTCTGCTGAAGTCAATGTACTTACCTCATCATAAACGAAAGAGAAATGCTTTGCGTATAGATATCGTAGTTATTACGTACCTTACCATGATCAAGAAAGTACTGTAATGTAACGTATTGTTGTGCTACGAAAAAGGCTGTCTCATTGTAGCTATACCACAAAAGTTACTACTAAAACATGTTTTACTTTCCAGAATAATACAGAAAAACTGTGCAGATATAAAACAGAAACACCTCAAAAGCAACATTGTAAATTGTCACTCATTAGTAGCGTCGTGATGAAATCGAGTAGCTGTCACATAAACTAACCACTGTGTCATCTGGTATTTCACAGAAAGTACTTTAAATCCAGAATGTATTTTCAAGTAAACCAAAATGTTGCATTAAAATCTCATTAGCAGTACCTGTATATGTTCTAAGGATGTAAGCCTCATAGTCGTTACGTAATCGTGCAACTAACAAGCAAAATAGTACACACACAATAACACTGTGTCGTCTGTTCACAATAACAATGCATTCGTAATTTCTGTTTAAATAAGTTCTCTTGGTTCTTGACTGGATATTTAACTTCAAACATTGTTGCATGTCAACAGATTCTAAGTCTGACAAAGCATACTGGTAATGCAAAGTGAAAAATTTTATAGCAAAGACTAAGTTAAAAAGCAGATTATCTCTAAATAAACGGTTTTACATGTGAAATGTGGTGCAATCTTTCACTCTTCCTAGAACGCAGAGTTTCAACCTGAACGCAATTATCATGCGGTATACGTCGATAAAGAATACTGGAATTTTTCTCAAGGTTAGCGTCTATGTTATTTTTCTCTGAGCCAGCTGGCGCACGCGGCTGCCTGCGGTGTGAGTCATTGTCTGCTATCTATTTGTTGGCGTGCGTCGTTATTAGGATTAGGAGACCTAACTTCTACAAATTCACCTTGTCGACAGTGCCCTGCTCTGTTTGAATCTCGCCAGTTCTGATGAAATTCAAGTCTGTCGTTAAGATTATATCGTCTGTCGTCATGTCGGTAGTTCCTGTAGTTTCTTTCTTGCCGGTCAAGTGGTGGGGGATTTCTTCCTGAATCGTAACTGCGCGTTGAACTGTTGCGTCTGAAGTTATTCTGTCTCCCTTGATAATAATAGTTCTGGTTGCCATATTGTCTGTTTTATGAATGTCTCTGTTATATTCATTACTACGGAAATGCGATCTTTCTCTGTAACTATTACTCTGCCAGTGGCTGTCATATGGGTGGCGTCTGTTTTGTTCACGATTTGCGTTGTAAGAATAGCCTTGTCGTGTCCAGTTATTATTTCTGTCATCGCGGAATTGTGACGGGTGTGACCTGTAATTGTTGTGTTCCTGTTTTCGCGTTCCGCGATTGTCAGTATCAATTTCTAATTCTTGTAAGAGTCCCTGAAAAGTTTCAATGTCGTCTTTGCAACGTCCTTCTAAATATTTCTTAAATGTTCAGGTAATTTGATTAAGCAAATGCGGATGAGTTCTGAGGGGCTGTATGGGTTTGACAGGTACTGATTCTTGTGCAACATTTCTTCAAAATATTTCACAAGACTAGAGAATTCAGATTGTTCGAAATGTGTCATCATTATGATGCTATGTTTTACTCGGTCTTGTGTAGCTTGAGACCAATATGCTGAGACGAAGGCATGATAAAATTCTCCTTCACTGTGACAATCGTGAATGACCGATCGCATTCTTACAGCTGGTTCATTCTCTAAGTAGCCACACATAAATTCTAATCTGTGCTGCAATGACCAGTTGGGAGGAAAACAATGAGAGAATTGATGAAGCCATGCTCGTGGATGAATGTCGTTACCAGAATTCTTAAATGTTTTGAATTTACGTGTAGTAATGAAAAGCTTATAGTCAAAATCATCGTGTCGGCGAGTCGCACATCGCTCATTGTTACTTCGTTTCGGCGGTTCCATCTCAAAATTCAATGCGCCTTGCCAATTTCATTCATAATTTCCGAAGTGTCCTGTGTTATTATTTTGTGGTTGCTCCGTATTTCGATGTCCCTCTTCCTGTACTGGAGCGCGAGTGTCCTCTGAAATATGTAATTCTTGTATTACTTGTGCCAACTGATCTTGTACTTCCCGGATTTCTCTTTTGTACTGTGTATTGATTTGATTTTGATTTTGTTTGAATTTTCTAATTTGTTCATACTTTTCAGTGTCAGTGAAGGCTACAGGTCTTGTGTCATTCAGCTCATCATCTACCTTTGTAGATAAATTATTTAGCTGATCCGAAAGTTCGACTACTTTCCCTGATAATGAACTAATTGCCTCCATGTGTCTTTCTGAACCAAGTTTCAGAGTGTCCATTTGCGTTGAAATCGTATCTACTGTGTCCTTTAAGTTCTCCTGAGTTTTTGCAAGTTGCGTAACCGAATCGGTAGATGCAACTGAGTCAATTTTAGCTTGCAAGGTCTCATGAATTTCACGAACAATGGTTTACAGTTCTTTTATGGCTGCTCCATGATTCTGTAATGCATTTTCATGTCGCGAAAAAATAGGTTGAAAATGCTCACAAATTTGTGTTTTTACGTCATTACAGGCTTTTTGACATTTCGATTCAATGTTATGTAACTTAGTAGTTAAATCTTCACGTGTTTGTTCAAGTGTGATGTCTAACGTTTGAAGCTTTTGCTGTGTTTGTCTCTGATTTTGTTCCATTGTGTCTAACTGTTGCTGTGCTTGTCTCTGATTTTGTTCCATTGTGTCTAACTGTTGCTGTGTTTGTCTCTGATTTTGTTCCATTGTGTCTAACTTTTGAAGCTTTTGCTGTGTTTGTCTCTGATTTTGTTCCATTTATTGCATTAATTGCAATAATAATGTATTAGTGTCTGGAATGTGTTTCTCTATGCTTTTTGGCAGTGCATTTTCACCGGCAACATTCGCATTTTGAAAAGCAGAAAATGTGTTTTGACTTATTTGAGAAAACGGTGAGGACGCAAAACCTGAATCTTCAGTATTTGCAAGATTGTGACCTGTCATTTCGGATTCCTGAGCCGAGCTGTTGCCGACCGATCGATCGATAATGCTTCCCTGTTCACTAATTGTTTCACTGCCTACACCATTATTTGCAGCCCGCTCCATTTCCCTATGCACAATTACCAAATTACTACTTTGAACATTAGTTAATTCATTACTCTGCGCCGCTGACACACTGCTTTCGTCTTCACTGTCATTTCTCAGTTTACTTTGAAGCCTAGTATTACGTTTTTCACACGCCATTATTGTCACAATATTTCACACGACAACACAAAGCACAATTTGAAGAGCAAAATAACAAAACACATTAACATAGCATTGAAAATAATATCTAGTTAATTGCAAGCGCAGCTGCGAAATACTTGGTGCAAATCTACATGCATACCACAACTGTTTTACTGTACAAGAATGAAAAACTACAACTACAAAGGAAATTATCTCTATAATTACGCGCTAGCAATAAACAAAAGCTACACTAATTACACAAACTACAAGAAAAAATCAGAAGATTCCAGTGAGGTATCCTCGGCTAAGGGTTGACATATGAAACGTCCCTTTTGAAAAATTATACAAGACTGTCCTTAAACTGACACACAGTATTTTTAGCGCAACGCAATCTGACTTTCAAAAATCCCTACAAAAGAAAGGCCCTGACTAACATTAACCTATACCTTTCAAAAATCACTTACCTTACCAAAAATCTTCGTTACTCGAACTACTGCAATACAGCGAGCGCCACTACTGCCAGCTAAATAAAAGATTCAAACTACTGAAGGCACTAACTACTGATAGGCATAGTTAGCAAATGAAAGATTTTGATAGAGAACAAATAATGTATTTACCTTAATAGTGTTCAAAAGTCATAATATGTATAGCACTTCATGACATCTAGTCGTACAAATTTCAAAACTCCGCCATTTCTCTCCCCACATCCACCACTGCTGGCGGCTCACGGCTGGCGGCTACGCGCTGTTCACATCCAGCTGCCCAACACTACAATGGCAGACAACAATGCAAACTAGCCACAGACTGCACACAGCACAGCCAGTGATTTTCATACAGAGCGCTACGTAACGTTGCCAATATAAAATCCTAAACAGCCTACTTACAAGGTCACACCAATATTCAAGCAAGGAAACAGGTGTAACTCATTGAATTACAGACCCATATCGGTGACCTCAATTTGCAATAGGATTTTGGAGCATATACTGTACTCAAACATTATGAATCATCTTGAAGAAAATTACTTATTGATACATAACCAACACAGATTCAGAAAATATCGTTTTTGTGCAACGCAGCTAGCTGTTTATTCCCATGAAGTAATGAGTGCTGTCGAGAAGGGATCTCAGACCGATATATTCCTAGATTTCCAGAAGGCTTTTTATACCGTTCCTCACAAGCGACTATTAATCAAATTGCGTGCATATGGAGTATTGTCACAGTTGTGTGGCTCGATTCGTGATTCTCTCTCAGAGAGGTCACAGTTCGTAGTGATAGACGGTAAATCATCGAGTAGAACAGAAGTGTTATCTGGCGTTCCGCAAGGTAGTGTCATAGGCCCTCTGCTGTTCCTGATTTACATAAATGATCTAGGTGATAATCTGAGCAGTCCCCTTAGATTGTTTGCAAATGACGCTGTAATTTACCGTCTAGTAAGGTCATCAGACGACCAGTTCCAATTACAAAATGATCTAGAGAGAATTTCTGTGTGGTGCGAAAAGTGGCAAAAAAAAAAAAAATGTTCAAATGGCTCTGAGCACTATGGGACTTAACATCTGAGGTCATCAGTCCCCTAGAACTTAGAACTGCTTAAACCTAACTAACCTAAGGACATCTCACATCCATGCCCGAGGCAGGATTCGAGCCTGCGACCGTAGCGGTCGCGCGGTTCCAGGCTGAAGCGCCTAGAACCGCTCGGCCACACGGCCGGCGAAAAGTGGCAATTGGCACTAAACAAAGAAAAGTGTGAGGTCATCGACATGGTTACTAAAGGAAATCTGATGAATTTTGGGTATACGATAAATCGCACAAATCTGAGGGCTGTCAATTCGACTAAATACCTGGGAATAACAACTAAGAGCAACTTAAATTGGAGAGACCAAACAGATAATATTGTGGGGAAGGCGAAACAAAGACTGCGCTTTGTTGGCGGAACACTTAGAAGATGCGACAAACCCACTAAAGAGACAGCCTACATTACACTTGTCCGTTTTCTGCTGGAATACTGCTGCGCGGTGTGGGATCCTTACCAGGTAGGATTGACGGAGGACATCGTAAAATTCCAAAGAAGGGCAGCCCGTTTCGTGTTAGCACACAATAGTTGTGAGAGTGTCACTGATATGATACGCGAGTTGTGGTGGCAGTCACTGAAACAAAGGCGGTTTTCTTTGCAGCGAGATCCATTTACGAAATTTCAATCACCAACTTTCTCTTCCGAATGCAAAAATATTTTGTTGATACCCATCTACGTAGGGAGAAATGTTCATCATAATAGAATAAGAGAAATCGGAGCTCGAACGGAAAGATTTAGGTGTTCCTTTTTCCCACTAGCCATTCGAGAGTGGAATGGGATTCCGAATCGGTTTTACAGAGAGTACTCTACTGCATTGGCCCCTTACTTAGCTTGCATTTATCGTGAACCTCTTGCCCAACGTAAAGCCCCGAGCGACTGGAAAAAAGCGCAGGTGACGCCTGTATATAAGAAGGGCAGAAGGACGGATCCTCAAAATTACAGACCAATATCCTTAACATCAGTTTGTTGCAGGATTCTCGAACATATTATCAATTCGAATATAATGAATTTCCTTGAGACAGAGAAGTTTCTGTCCATGCATCAGCATGCTTTAGAAAGCATCGCTCCTGCGAAGCGCAACTCGTCCTTTTTTCATATGATATCTTGCGAACCATGGATGAAGGGTATCAGACGGATGCCATATTCCTTGACTTCCGGAAAGCGTTTGACTCGGTGCCCTACTGCAGACTCCTAACTAAGGTACGAGCATATGGAATTGGTTCCCAAATATGTGAGTGGCTCGAAGACTTCTTAAGTAAGAGAAGGTGAGGGTATCATCTGGAGTGCCCCAGGGAAGTGTGGTAGGTACACTGTTGTTTTCTATCTACATAAATGATCTTTTGGATAGGGTGGATAGCAATGTGCGGCTGTTTGCTGATGATGCTGTGGTGTACGGGAAGGTGTCGTCGTTGAGTGACTGTAGGAGGATACAAGATGACTTGGACAGGATTTGTGATTGGTGTAAAGAATGGCAGCTAACTCTAAATATAGATAAATGTAAATTAATGCAGATGAATAGGAAAAAGAATCCCGTAATGTTTGAATACTCCATTAGTAGTGTAGCGCTTGACACAGTCACGTCGATTAAATATTTGGGCATAACATTGCAGAGCGATCTGAAGTGGGACAAGAATGTAGTGGCAGTTGTGGGGAAGGCGGATAGTCGTCTTCGGTTCATTGATAGAATTTTGGGAAGATGTGGTTCATCTGTAAAGGAGACCGCTTATAAAACACTAGTGCGACCTATTCTTGAGTACTGCTCGAGCGTTTGGGATCCCTATCAGGTCGGATTGAGCGAGGACATAGAAGCAATTCAGAGGCGGGCTGCTAGATTTGTTACTGGTAGGTTTGATCATTACGCGAGTGTTACGGAAATGCTTCAGTAACTCGAGTGGGAGTCTCTGGAGGAAAGGAGGCGTTCTTTTCGTGAATGGCTACTGAGGAAATTTAGAGAACCAGCATTTGAGGCTGACTGCAGTACAATTTTACTGCCGCAAACTGATATTTCGCGGAAAGACCACAAAGATAAGATAAGAGAGATTAGGGCTCGTACAGAAGCATAGAGGTAGTCATTTTTCCGTCGTTCTGTTTGGGAGTGGAACAGGGAGAGAAGATGCTAGTTGTGGTACGAGGTACCCTCCGCCACGCACCGTATGGTGGACTGTGGAGTATGTATGTAGATGTAGATGTAGAATGTTAGAGAAGTGGTATGAAAATGGTTCGATGAACTCTCTGCCAGACACTTAAGTGTGAATTGCAGAGTAACCATGTAGATGTAGATGTGGATGTTGGTTAATACTACAAGCACTAACACCTGTGTCTTTAAACGCAGCTGCAAAGATGATCTTATCACGAAGCCTACAGCTGTTTTCAGGAAATCAGAAAAGGTCATGGTTACCGTCGTTGTGGAGCCACCAGAACCTCAACTGCCAGACCCCAGTAAACAGGACAACGTTGTCACTAGAGGTCTGCAAACTGGGCATTTTGATCGCTCATACTCGCTCCAGCCCATCGCGCTGGGGCATGATTTGCGCGAGTACAAATGCTCGACGCGGGAAGGCTGTGGTCGAAAGAGGCGCCGTTGGGAAGGATAGAGGCCACCCGCTCTGGAGCGCACGCCGCGCTGCTGTTGAGGCCATTTTATTAGCAGCTCTGTGTCTCTGAAGACTTGTGAGCTTCTGACATACTCCCACCAGGTGATGGAACTACACTCGGGTCAAGCTGGGTAAGATCTAGACGTATATTCCTGGGCGGCAGTGCCTAATCACGAGATAATTGTGATCTATAAGAGAAAATTGATTGCTTTGTGCAATAGCGAAAATTTGGAAACAATTTGGAGCTTCAAATGTATACAGTGTAACTACCAACTTTAGTAGTGACGATCGGTCTTGTAATGAAAAGTCATACTGTCGTATATTATAACACTATCTGATTTATTGATTCAATCGTATGTATTCCAACTTGATCACCTAAGAACTATGAAATGTAACAGGAACAAAAGCGTTTCAACATTATTCCGTTTTGGCGTAACTACAGTTAATCGACTTATGTCGGATCAAATTTGCTTCGTTCTTCCGAAATAGGGTTTCATGCCCCGTTGAAATTCCTTTCGCTTGAGGCCTGAACACAAAAAATGCTTCTCGTGAAATTAGATAGCCTACGTAGCTTGGGAAAGAGACTACGGTTACGCTTCCACCTCTCAAGCGGATCATCGTCGTTACCACTATCCATCGGAGTTAAATACAGGTCAACCTTATCCGTGGATTATGATATGGCACAAGGTCTAGTCACACCGAAAACAAACTTTTTTTTCTGCTGAGAGCGGCTGACGTTCTCTCAACGACTTTCAATGAACATTTACAGATACCACAAAAAAGTAAGATATTACTGCCAAGTTATAATTTTATTCTAGCTTATCAGGAACTAATATTTCACCACATATTTCACGCACAGTATTTAACGTCTCGTATCTATCAGAAACAGACATCACTTCCAATAATCGGAATGGCGACCACAAAAACATTATTATGACGTGCAACATCCGAATTTCAGCTTTCTCGTCTGTGAGAATGAGACAGAGATCTTTCAGCACTCGTAATATCTTTAGTTAATAAACGATAATACGACAGTTGTACCGTACTGCCAAAATATCGGTGATATTGAAACCGGGGTTTTGCAATTAAGACCAATTTTTATTTCCTGGGCACGCAGCATGTATTAAACAGAAAATTTGGGTCTACAGTAATTTAAATGTACCTCTGTACCTTCGGGCCCTGTATTACAAAAACTTTTCAGTTTGTGCTCCCATAACAAAACAAACTTAATTGTTAGAAACATCCTGCCTTCCGGCACTCGTATTTTTTCTTTGAGTGGCTCTAAAGATGGCAACAGTTCTTCCGCAGTTTTTTTGCCGTAATCAGTAAGTTTTACAGAGACGCCTCTCTCCCGGAGCATTTCCATGATTTTATCGTACTGCCTAACTACTTACAGCAGAATTCCAAACAAGATGTTGCACCTAATCTCCGTTTTTTACATCAAGCTTGCCTCTGTCGAATTCCCGCCACCAGTTTACCTCATGAAAAGGACAGCACATGAGGCAGCATAAGTCGTGGAATAAGAAACTGTAATTCATTTACCAAATAATTGTCATCGAACGTACGTCCCAAACATGTGTAATGCCTATATAATGCTGAAAGAACTGCAGTGCCTTGCATACACAGAGCTGACAAAAGACATGGGATAGCGATATTCACGTATACAGATGGCTGTAGTATCGCGCACACAAGGTGTAAGAGCAGTGCATTGGGGGAGCCGTCATTTGTACTCATGTGATTCATATGAGAAGGTTTCCGACGTGGTTATGACCGCACGACGGCATTAACAAACGTTGAACACGAAATAGTAGTTGGAGCTGGAGGCATGGGACATTCCATTTCGAAAATCGTTAGGGAATTCAATATT
Organism: Schistocerca nitens; assembly: GCF_023898315.1. NCBI lineage: Eukaryota > Metazoa > Arthropoda > Insecta > Orthoptera > Acrididae > Schistocerca > Schistocerca nitens. Next base: position 575,347,678 of record NC_064616.1, on the reverse strand, counting down.
CTCAATTTCACAGTGTCATGAGAGTCCCGAGAATACTGGATAACGCAGTGGCCGACGGCCTTCAAATAACGACCCACAGCAGATGCGTTTGCGTAGGGGTGTCAGTATTCACAAACAAGCAACACAACGTGAAATAATAGCAAAAATCAGTGTGGGACGTACGACGAACGTATTCGTTAGGACAGTGCAACGAAATTTGAGGTTAATGGGCTGTAGCAGCAGACGACCTACGAGAGTGTTTTTGCTAAAGCACGACGTCGCCTGCAACGCTTCTCCTGGCCTCGTGACCATATCGATTGGACCCTAGACGACTGAAAAACCATGGTCTGATCAGATGAGTCCCGATTTTAGTTAGTTAGAGCTGACGGTAGGGTTCGACAGTAGTGCAGACCCCACAAAGTCATAGACCCAGGTTGCCAACAAGGCACCGTGCAAGCTGGTGGTTTGCTCTATAATGCTGTGAGCTGTGTTTACATGGAATTGACTTGATCTTCTGCTCCAACCGAAACGATCATTGACTGGAAATGGTTATCTTCAGGTACTTCATTTTCCCAAACAGCGATGGAATTTTTATGGATGACAATGTGCAATGTCCTGGGGCACAATTGTTTGTGATTGGTTTGAAGAACAATCTGAACAATTTTAGTGAATAATTTGGCCACCTAGATCGCCTGACATGAATCCTATCGAACATTTATGAGACTTAATCGAGAGGTCAGTTCGAGCAAAAAATCCTGTACCAGCTACACTTTTGCAATTATGGACAGCTATGAAGGCTGCATGGCTCAATATTTCTGCAGGGGACTTCCAACGACTTGTTGAGTCCACACCACATCAAGCTGTTGCACTACGCCAGGAAAAAGAAGGTCTGACACGATATTAGGAGGTATCTCATGATTTTTATCATCGCAGTGCATATTAGCACCTCGCTCAGCGACAACGTGACTTCGTTAAAATGCTGAGTATTTACTCCTAGCAGTTTGAATAACGTTAGCTATATGTAGCTCTCAATATATTCCACAGATTTATTCTTCTTCTCAGAGAAGTGAGTTGTCACCAGTATCATTTTTCAAACTCCCTAATCCTGATAAATGAAGTGCGTAGTAAAAGATAGGTTACACATTGTCCGATATGTTGTTGCTGTTGTTGTTGTGGTCCTCAGTCCCGAGACTGGTTTGATGCAGCTATCCATGCTACTCTATCCTGTGCAAGCTTCTTCATCTCCCAGTACCTACTGCAACCTACATCCTTCTGAATCTGCTTAGTGTATTCATCTCTTGGTCTCCCTCTACAATTTTTACCCTCCACGCTGCCCTCCAATGCTAAATTTGTGATCCCTTGATGCCTCAAAACATGTCCTACCAACCGATCCCTTCTTCTAGTCAAGTTGTGCCACAAACTTCTCTTCTCCCCAATCCTATTCAATACCTCCTCATTAGTTACGTGATCTACCCACCTTATCTTCAGCATTCTTCTGTAGCACCACATTTCGAAAGCTTCTATTCTCTTCTTGTCCAAACAGGTTATCATCCATGTTTCACTTCCATACATGGCTACACTCCATACAAATACTTTCAGAAACGACTTCCTGACACTTAAATCTATACTCGAAGGCGTAAAAACACAAATTTGTGAGAATTTTCAACTATTTTTTTCGCGGCATGAAAATGCTTTACTGAATCACGAAGCAGCCATAAAAGAACTGTAAATTATTGTTCATGAAAATCATGAGACCTTGCAAGCTAAAATTGACTCAGTTGCATCTACCGATTCGGTTACGCAACTTGCAAAAACTCAGGAAAACTTAAAGGACACAGTAGATACGATTTCAACGCAAATTGACACTCTGAAACTTGGTTCAGAAAAACACATGGAGGAAATTAGTTCATTATCAGGGAAAGTAGTCGAACTTTCGGATCAGCTAAATAATTTATCTACAAAGGTAGATGATGAGCTGAATGACACAAGACCTGTAGCCTTCACTGACACTGAAGAGTAGGAACAAATTAGAAAATTCAAACAAAATCAAAACCAAATCAATTCACAGTACAAAAGAGAAATCCGGGAAGTACAAGATCAGTTGGCACAAGTAATACAAGAATTACATATTTCAGAGGACACTCGCGCTCCAGTACGGGAAGAGGGACATAGAAATACGGAGCAACCACAAAATAATAACACAGGACACTTCGGAAATTATGAATGAAATTGGCAAGGCGCATTGAATTTTGAGATGGAACCGCCGAAACGAAGTAACAGTGAGCGATGTGCGACTCGCCGACACGATGATTTTGTCCAATGGACATCCCCGCGGATTTAGCCACATTCATGCTACTGCCCGCTGCAGTTCCGTGCGTTGATATCAAATCAAGTACTTGTAAGTAGGCTGTTTAGGTAACGCCATGTAGCGCTCTGTATGAAAATCACTGGCTGTGCTGAGTGCAGTCTGTGGCTAGTTTGCATTGTGGTCTGCCATTGTAGCGTTGGGCAGTTGGCTGTTAACAGCGCGTAGCGTTGCGCAGTTGGAGGTGAGCCGCCAGCAGCGGTGGATGTGGGGAGAGAGATGGCGGAGTTTTGAAATTTGTAAGACTGGATGTCATGAAGTGCTATATATATTATGACTATTAAGGTAAATACATTGTTTGTCTCTATTAAAATCTTTCATTAGCTAACTATGCCTATCAGTATCCAGAATGAGATTTTCACTCTGCAGCGGAGTGTGCGCTGATATGAAACTTCCTGGCAGATTAAAACTGTGTGCCCGACCGAGACTCGAACTCGGGACCTTTGCCTTTCGCGGGCAAGTGCTCTACCATCTGAGCTACCGAAGCACGACTCACGCCCGGTACTCACAGCTTTACTTCTGCCAGTATCTCGTCTCCTACCTTCCAAACTTAACAGAAGCTCTCCTGCGAACCTTGCAGAACTAGCACTCCTGAAAGAAAGGATATAGCGGAGACATGGCTTAGCCACAGCCTGGTGGATGTTTCCAGAATGAGATTTTCACTCTGCAGCGGAGTGTGCGCTGATATGAAACTTCCTGGCAGATTAAAACTGTGTGCCCGACCGAGACTCGAACTCGGGACCTTTGCCTTTCGCGGGCAAGTGCTCTACCATCTGAGCTACCGAAGCACGACTCACGCCCGGTACTCACAGCTTTACTTCTGCCAGTATCTCGTCTCCTACCTTCCAAACTTAACAGAAGCTCTCCTGCGAACCTTGCAGAACTAGCACTCCTGAAAGAAAGGATATAGCGGAGACATGGCTTAGCCACAGCCTGGGGGATGTTTCCAGAATGAGATTTTCACTCTGCAGCGGAGTGTGCGCTGATATGAAACTTCCTGGCAGATTTAAACGCGCCGAGGACACAAGCACGGCGTCGCCTACAGTGCTCGCTTCAGGACCGTCCGGTTTGCAGACCGAAACCGATGTTCGTGTAGGAACCATGGACGTCGACCTCGGTGTCGTGCCGACGTCTGCCTTTGTCCAGACGGGTTCGGCATCAGACGACGGGCGACCACATTCTGATTCAGAAGGCCACATCAGAAAACAGCGGTCGCCTCGCAAACACAGGAAACGACGACGAACACCTTCCGATGACGCCCTTTCTCAGACGGCCCCACGAGATGTCGACCTGCTGTCTGACGGTGATCTCCCACATTGCGTCCAGTCACGCGATGTGGCAGCAACAGGCGCCCCTCCTGTGGCGCCTACTCTCCCAGCCAGGGATGTGTCCTCGCCGTTGTCAACGAATGATGCCGGCGGTCCCCCTGCCACTCATGTTGCGGAATCCACAACACCCGTTCCGGAAGTACGTGACCGTCACATGTCCACGTCGTCAGCTTCCTGGGCCGATGACGTTGAAGAAGAAGCGGAACAGACTGCCAGCGTGTCTGCACAGGAGTCCACCTCGGCGACACTGGGGCTGGCGTCCCGCCAGTAGTTATCACCACTGCGGGACCACCGGCGGGTCTCCACCTGCCGGCTACTTCTACCGCACGTTCTGCAAATACTGAGGATGGCCGCACACAGCAATATCGTATCGCCACGATGAATCTTGCCACCATTCGTGCCCCCCATAAACTGGCCATGTTCAGAGACACTATTTACTCTGCGGATGTAGATATAGCACTCTTACAAGAGGTGTTTGTGGCTGACTTCCTAGTTCCCACCGGATACAACGCCCATGTTTCCCCCGCATCCGATACCGGTAGCGGCGTCGCCATCCTGCTACGCGACGGACTCCCTGCAGAGGACGTCATCTACCTCCCCACTGCGCGAGGTATGGCCCTCACACTGTTCGGCGTGCGTATTATTAATATATACGCTCCGTCCGGCACGGGCCGCTGTCATGACCGACAAACTTTTTTTGCCGAAAGCGTGACGCCCCTATTCACCGGTCCGCAGGACGATTTGGTACTCGGTGGGGATTTTAACTCGACACAAGAGCCCGCGGACCAACTCCCGCGACATTCCCCTTGTGCATCTCTCTCAGTGGTCATCGACCGTCTCCGACTTGTTGACACATGGAAGAAGCTCCACGGAATTCAACCGGGCTATACATTCTACACCTCTCACTCGTCAAGCCGCATAGATCGCATCTACGTTACCCGCTCCCTTGCTGATGGCACACGTCATGCGGAAGTCTGGCCCTTGGCCTTTTCAGACCATGATGCGTACCTCTGTGACGTCACTCTCGCCCGACAGCAAGTGTGGCATAGTCGTGGTCTGTGGAAACTCAATGTCGCTCACCTGACCTCCTCAGACTGTCGCCGTATGGTCGAAGAAGCGTGGGCGCGCTGCCACCATCGTCGAAAAGCCTATGACTCCACCTTATCATGGTGGCTCTCCTGTGCAAAGCCGACCCTCAGGAAGACTCTGATGAGTTATGGGAAGGAACTAAATGCGTGGCAAACTAATACCCTGCACTTCTACTGCACCATTGTACGTGACTGTACGACGATGCCTTTCTCGCCAGCCCGGCAGTCGATGGTCCATCGCACGAAGGCGCAAATCTCCTTGATCATGTGGCGTAACTTGGAAGGCACTGTAGTCCGTTCTCGAGCTTCTAATCGAATCCCTCAAGAACGTCCGTCGATGTACCACCTCCTTCAGGAAAGACAACGACGACGACGAGCTCTGATCCAAGTCCTCACTGATGTGGAAGGGCGCCGGCACGACACCCAACAAAGCATCGGTCGTGCTCTCCATGTTCATTTTGCCGGGCTATACGCAGCCGTACCGCATTCTGCAGCACTGATCACAGAAGTCGCTCAGCTTACTACGAGCACTCTTCCAGAGGATGCAGTGCATGACCTCCAAGACGACGTAACCACCGATGAAGTGCTAGACGCTATCAAGGCGGGTTCCGATAACAGATCTCCTGGACCTGACGGTATCCCCATCGAATTTTATAAAAGTTTTCGCTATTTGTTGGCTTCCACGTGGACGGCAATCGCACAAGAGCTGATGTCACCGATGACAGTGGTCCCGAGCGCCTTTCTAGAAGGAATTATTATCCCCGTACATAAACCGCGCGGGTTATTGAGGGTCCAGGACTATCGACCAATTACTTTGCTCAACAGCGACATGAAAATATTCACACGGCTACTGGCATCGCGACTCAAGAAGGTCGCCCGTTACGTCACATCCTGCGACCAGACTTCCCTAGGAGGCGACAACAACATCCGTACGGCCCTTTGCCGTTACAGAGACATGATAGCATTAGCGCATCATCAGCGTCTCCCTGGCGCCTTGGCTTCACTGGACTTTAGCCAGGCTTTCGACCGTGTTGACCACTTCTATTTACGGACAGTTCTTCAGCATATGGGTTTTCCTGGCGGTATTGTAACGGTGATTATGCGCCTGTTGAGTAGTGCAACCTCTAAAATCATGTACAATGGTCGTCTTACACCGTCCCTGGTCATCGCACGATCTGTACGACAAGGATGCCCTCTTTCCACGATTTTGTATGCTTTCGCCTTGGAACCCCTGCTCCAGGGCATGCGCCAACGTTTGGAAGGCATGGCTGTGCAAGGCCACCGTTTTTGTTGTACAGCCTACGCAGACGACATAGTACTATATCTGCGCAGTGAAGATGAAGTACGAGCAGCACTGACATGGGTGGCGACTTACGGCGAAGCGTCGGGGAGCTGCCTCAACGTGTCAAAATCCAAGGTCCTGCTCATTGGTGAGGGCTTGCCGGAGAGATGCGCTGCCCCCCTTAGTGTCGCCGCCACCATACGGTGTCTTGGACTTGATTTCACAGCAGACCTGCGCCGCTCAGCGACTATCAATGGTAGACGCTTGCTACAGACAATCAGAGCAAATCTCGCAGATCACCGGCTACGAGCTCTCGACGTTATCCAACGCGCGCAATACGTGAACATGTATTATGCTTCCCGTATACCACACGTGGCTCAAGTACTACCAGTCCCAAATCTCCTGGCGCGACGACTGTTGATGGCTTTCGGCTCCTTCGTCAGCTCGGGGATGTTATTCAAGGTGCAGTATGAATCCCTTGCACTGCCACGAGATCGTGGCGGGGTGGGACTCATCCACGTGCCGACTCGTGTCAAGGCACTATACGTCAGCTCCCAACTAAAACTTTGGCATCGTTGCCCGCAGAGCCTTACTAGCCTCCTGCTTCACAACTTTGCACCAGCCTCCTTGTCCGCCCCAGTACTGGTATCGACCATTCCAACCCCCTTTTATTACATCCAACGATTTTTCCTGGAGTTCAGTTATATCTACCGGTCCTTACCACTTACACGTTTGTACCTCACGAAAACAGTCTCCGAATTGTTACAACAGTGCCGCCCGTCCAATCCCATCGAACGTAAGTACCCACAGTACGTGTGGCGACACATATGGAAGGCGATCCGTGCGCGTTTTCTCGAATCAGACATTCAATCAGCGTGGTACATCACAGTGAATGGCAAACAAGTTAACCGAGATCGTCTGCACCGCAACCATCTCGCCGATTCATCCCTCTGCACCCACTGTGGAGTGGATGACACGGATGTCCACCGGTTCCACTGTGGCACAGCGCTAGACGTCTGGACACTTGCGCGGCGAATTTTGGCGTTTCTTACTCGCCAGACACCGGCTCAGATCGACGTCCACATGCTATTGTACCCCGATAAGACTTTCTACCCCTCCGCCAAAACTAACTCTGTGAATTGGATCTGTGGCCACACGATCCGCTATCTTTTTACTTCTGGCGACAAATCTACGCTAGGATATTGGACTTATCTCAACGAACGACACTGCATCCTGATACGCAACCCACGCTATAAACAATATTTTTCCAATTTCTTACGGAGCACTTTCGATGACCCACCTAGTAGCTGGAACGTCCAAGCCCTGAGAAGCTGAAAACTGTATACAACGAACCGACCTGAATAGATCTGCTACCCAGAACCCACGCCTACGCCAGGAGAAGACACGTTTGGACGAGCTGGCATGCTGTAGGCGGATACACTTCAAGAGCTCCTGTAAGAACTGGACTTTTAACTACAAGTCGCACGATGACTTAAAAAGCTTTTCCTTATTTATTCCTTATAGTTTGTGCTTAAAGGACAAAGAAATTTGATTTTGGCTTTGAGAAACTTTTTTTTGTTCCAAAAGATTGCTTCTTCGCCAGCAAGGCGAAGGAGACTCATTTTTGTTTACTGGACGGAGAAACCAGTATAATTGGCGTCTTTGTTCTCTTTTGCAAAAAAAAAAAAAACTTTTCGTTATTTATTCCTCACAATTTGTTCTTAAAGGAAAAAGAAATTTGAGTTTGGCTTTGAGAAACTTTTTTTGTTCCAAAACATTGCTTCTTCGCCAACAAGGCGAAGGAGACTCATAAAAAAAAAAAAAGGATGGATAGAGCGTCTGCCATGTAAGCTGGAGATCCTGGGTTCGAGTCCCGGTCGGGACAAAAAAAAAGTGGTGTAATGGCTAGCATCGCTGTCTAGTAAACAATAAGATCTGGATGCAAGTTGTGAACATGCCACAAATTTTAATTCATCTCTTCAGTTTCTATCAGTGTCATAGATAAAGATGAGACTCAAATGTTTTGAAGAAAAAAGTTAATTACGAGAATATATTTATTGTTACAAGTGGTGGTAGCACTATCTGTCTGTTCATTGTAATGGTTCAAAAAATATTTAACGTTGTTCTGATGGGCAATACAAGTTTGTTCAGAGGGTAGAAACGTTATCTGACCTTAGGTGAGCATAAACCGAGACCAAGTTAGACTTGATTGCTCGAGGTCGGTAAGTCAACGAGACAGATGGACTACCGGTGCATACCGTAGCACAGTAATTGAATTTTTGCTACTTTCGAAAGATGGTAGTACAGGTACTTAGGAAGATTTAGATAGTTTGGTTCAGCAGCGAGTCGGAGTTGATGGGAGTTTGAAATCTTTGTCAGTGCAAGAGTATTTTTAGCAAGGCTTAAGTGAGTTGTTGAATCTGGGAACGATTGCAGTTTGGCTCTTATAATTCAATGAATCAATTACTGTTTGCGAGAATTTGGTTCGATGATTATTTCGGATTGGTATTGGTTCCAATTTTGTTCCCTGTTAAAAAAAAAAAAAAAAGGCAAGGTTCGCAGGAGAGCTTCTGTTAAGTTTGGAAGGTAGGAGACGAGATACTGGCAGAAGTAAAGCTGTGAGTACCGGGCGTGAGTCGTGCTTCGGTAGCTCAGATGGTAGAGCACTTGCCCGCGAAAGGCAAAGGTCCCGAGTTCGAGTCTCGGTCGGGCACACAGTTTTAATCTGCCAGGAAGTTTCATATCAGCGCACACTCCGCTGCAGAGTGAAAATCTCATTCTGGAAACATCCCCCAGGCTGTGGCTAAGCCATGTCTCCGCTATATCCTTTCTTTCAGGAGTGCTAGTTCTGCAAGGTTCGCAGGAGAGCTTCTGTTAAGTTTGGAAGGTAGGAGACGAGATACTGGCAGAAGTAAAGCTGTGAGTACCGGGCGTGAGTCGTGCTTCGGTAGCTCAGATGGTAGAGCACTTGCCCGCGAAAGGCAAAGGTCCCGAGTTCGAGTCTCGGTCGGGCACACAGTTTTAATCTGCCAGGAAGTTTCATGCCTATCAGTGGTTAGTGCCTTCCGTAGTTTGAATCTTTTACTTAGCTGGTAGTAGTGGCGCTCGCTGTATTGCAGTAGTTCGAGAAACTAAGATTTTTGGTGAGGTAAGTGATTTGTGAAAGGTATAGGTTAATGTTAGTCAGGGCCTTTCTTTTGTAGGGATTTTTGAAAGTCAGATTGCGTTGCGCTAAAAATATTGTGAGTCAGTGTAAGCACAGTCTTGTATAATTTTTCAAAGGGGACGTTTCATATGTCGACCCTTAGCCGAGGATACCTCACTGGAATCTTCTGATTTTTTTCTTGTAGTTTGTGTAATTAGTGTAGCTTTTGTTTATTGCTAGCGCGTAATTGTAGAGAGAATTTCCTTTGTAGTTGTAGTTTTTCATTCTTGTACAGTAAAACAGTTGTGGCATGCATGTAGATTTGCACCAAGTATTTCGCAGATGCGCTTGCAATTAACTAGATATTATTTTCAATGCTATGTTAATGTGTTTTGTTATTTTGCTCTTCAAATTGTGCTTTCTGTGCTGTCGTGTGAAATATTGTGACAATAATGGCGTGTGAAAAACGTAATACTAGGCTTCAAAGTAAACTGAGAAATGACATTGAAGACGAAAGCAGTGTGTCAGCGCCGCAGAGTAATGAATTAACTAATGTTCAAAGTAGTAATTTGGTAATTGTGCATAGGGAAATGGAGCGGCCTTCAAATAATGGTATAGGTAGTGAAACAATTAGTGAACAGGGAAGCATTATCGATCGATCGGTCGGCAACAGCTCGCCTCAGGAATCCGAAATGACAGAACACAATATTGCAAATACTGTACACTCAGGTTTTGGGTCCTCACCGTTCTCTCAAATAAGTCAAGACACATTTTCTGCTTGTCAAAACGTGAATGTTGCCGGTGAAAATGCACTGCCAAAAAGCATAGAGAAACACATTCCAGACACTAATACATTATTATTGCAATTAATGCAACAAATGGAACAAAATCAGAGACAATCACAGCAACAGTCAGACACAATGGAACAAAATCAGAGACAAGCACAGCAACAGTTAAACACAATGGAACAAAATCAGAGACAAACACAGCAAAAGCTTCAAACGTTAGACATCACACTTGAACAAACACGCGAAGATTTGACTACTGAGTTACATAACATTGAATCGAAATGTCAAAAAGCCTGTAATGACGTGTTGTTGTTGTTGTGGTCTTCAGTCCTGAGACTGGTTTGATGCAGCTCTCCATGCTACTCTATCCTGTGCAAGCTTCTTCATCTCCCAGTACCTACTGCAACCCACATCTTTCTGAATCTGCTTAGTGTATTCATCTCTTGGTCTCCCTCTACGATTTTTACCCTCCACGCTGCCCTCCAATGCTAAATTTGTGATCCCTTGAGGCCTCAAAACATGTCCTACCAACCGATCCCTTCTTCTAGTCAAGTTGTGCCACAAACTTCTCTTCTCCCCAATCCTATTCAATACCTCCTCATTAGTTACGTGATCTACCCACCTTATCTTCAGCATTCTTCTGTAGCACCACATTTCGAAAGCTTCTATTCTCTTCTTGTCCAAATTGGTTATCGTCCATGTTTCACTTCCATACATGGCTACACTCCATACAAATACTTTCAGAAACGACTTCCTGACACTTAAATCTATACTCGAAGGCGTAAAAACACAAATTTGTGAGAATTTTCAACTATTTTTTTCGCGGCATGAAAATGCTTTACTGAATCACGAAGCAGCCATAAAAGAACTGTAAATTATTGTTCATGAAAATCATGAGACCTTGCAAGCTAAAATTGACTCAGTTGCATCTACCGATTCGGTTACGCAACTTGCAAAAACTCAGGAAAACTTAAAGGACACAGTAGATACGATTTCAACGCAAATTGACACTCTGAAACTTGGTTCAGAAAAACACATGGAGGAAATTAGTTCATTATCAGGGAAAGTAGTCGAACTTTCGGATCAGCTAAATAATTTATCTACAAAGGTAGATGATGAGCTGAATGACACAAGACCTGTAGCCTTCACTGACACTGAAGAGTAGGAACAAATTAGAAAATTCAAACAAAATCAAAACCAAATCAATTCACGGTACAAAAGAGAAATCCGGGAAGTACAAGATCAGTTGGCACAAGTAATACAAGAATTACATATTTCAGAGGACACTCGCGCTCCAGTACGGGAAGAGGGACATAGAAATACGGAGCAACCACAAAATAATAACACAGGACACTTCGGAAATTATGAATGAAATTGGCAAGGCGCATTGAATTTTGAGATGGAACCGCCGAAACGAAGTAACAGTGAGCGATGTGCGACTCGCCGACACGATGATTTTGACTATAAGCTTTTCATTACTACACGTAAATTCAAAACATTTAAGAATTCTGGTAACGACATTCATCCACGAGCATGGCTTCATCAATTGTCTCATTGTTTTCCTCCCAACTGGTCATTGCAGCACAGATTAGAATTTATGTGTGGCTACTTAGAGAATGAACCAGCTGTAAGAATGCGATCGGTCATTCACGATTGTCACAGTGAAGGAGAATTTTATCATGCCTTCGTCTCAGCATATTGGTCTCAAGCTACACAAGACCGAGTAAAACATAGCATCATAATGATGAAACATTTCGAACAATCTGAATTCTCCAGTCTTGTGAAATATTTTGAAGACATGTTGCACAAGAATCAGTACCTGTCAAACCCATACAGCCCCTCAGAACTCATCCGCATTTGCTTAATCAAATTACCTGTACATTTACGACATATTATTTTGGCAGGACGTTGCAAAGACGACATTGAAACTTTTCAGGGACTCTTACAAGAATTAGAAATTGACACTGATAATCGCGGAACGCGAAAACAGGAACACAATAATTACAGGTCACATCCGTCGCAATTCCGCGATGAAAGAAATAATAACTGGACACGACAAGGCTATTCTCACAACACAAATCATGACCAAAACAGACACCATCCGTATGACAAACGTTGGCAGAGTAGTAGCAACTACAGGGAAATATCACCTCTCCGCGCTAATGACTATCACAGAGACAATCAGAGAAACAGACAATATGGGAACCAAAATAAATATTATCAAGGGAGACAGAATAACTTTAGACGCAACGGACCAGCACGCAGTTACGATTCAGGGAGAAGTTCTCCACCACGTGACCGACAAGAAAGTAACTATGGAATCTACCGACATGACGACAGACGATATAATCATAACGACAGACCTGAATTTTATCAGAACTGGCGGGATTCAAACAGAGCAGGGCACTCTCGACAAGGTGAATTTGTAGAAGTTAGGTCTCCTAATCCTAATAACGACGCGCGCCAACAAAGAGACAGACAATGACTCACACAGCAGGCAGCCGCGTGCGCCAGCTGGCTCAGTGAAAAATAACATACATGCTAACCTTGAGAAAAATTCCAGTATTCTTTACCGACGTATACCACATGATAATTGCGTTGAAGTTGAAACTCTGCGTACTAGGAATAGTAAAGGTTTACACCACATATCACATGTAAAACCGTTTATTGAAAGGTAATCTGCTTTTTAACTCTGTCTTTGCCATATAACTTTTCACTTTACATTGCTAGTATGCTTTGTCAGTCTTAGAATCTGTTAACATGCAACAATGTTTGGAGTTAAATATCCAGTCAAGAACAAAGAGAACTTATTTAAACAGAAATTACGAATGCATTGTTATAGTGAACAGACGTCACAGTGTTATTGTGTGTGTACATTCTTGCTTGTTATTTGCACGATTACGTAACGACTATAAGGCTTACATACTTAGAACATATACTGGTACTGCTAATGAGATTTTAATGCAACATTTTGGTTTACTTGAAAATACATTCTGGATCTAAAGTACTTTCTGTGAGATACCAGATGACACAGTGGTTAGTTTATGTGACAGCTACACGATTTTATCAAGACGCTACTAATGAGTGACAAATTACAATGTTGCTTTTGCTGTGTTTCTGTTTTATATCTGCACAGTTTTTCTGTATTATTCTGGAAAGTAAAACATGTTTTAGTAGTAACCGTTGTGGTATAGCTACAATGAGACAGCCTTTTCCGTACCACAACAATACGTTACAGCACAGTCCTTTCTTCATCATGGCAATAAGCGTAATAACTAAGATATCTATACGCAAAGCATTTCACTTTCGTTTATCATGAGGTAAGTACATTGGCTTCTGCAGAACTTAGCTTACGGAGAACAATAACTACGACACTTCCACAGAGATTATCTTACAGCAAGACGCACATTTAGCGCTACAGGACATGCATTTGAGTAATTAATTTTGTATTTAAACCATTTATTTTTCAAGATTTTTGAATTACAAAGAAAGTTTTCCGTGATACATTTCATTCCATTGCTGTAATCTGTAACACCTGAGGATACAATTACATTTATCCTCAGGGGGGTACACGCCTGCTTTGTGTACCATGTGTTTGGCAAGCACAAGGAGCCCTAGCTAATATGGTATTTGCTTATACAACTTTACACATCGGTACCATATTTCTCCAACACAGAATTACACAGCTAGCTGATTATTTAACAGAGAAATAAACATTTTTTTTTTTACTACATCAGTGACAGATGTTTACGCAATTACACAGTTGGATAACTTCACACTTACGAAATTGTATTTTGTCTGTACTTTGTGAACTGTTCATATTTTTTCAGAACCATTGTGATACTATGAGAGCTTTGAATGATATATTTGGTATGGGATCACGATTTTTAAAGTACGTTTGAGGTAGATGACGCTATTGAAATGAGCAGAGAATTCTTTTTAGGTTTTGAAATTACTGCAGAAACCTACAACGTTTTTGAGATTTGGCTGAGTTTTTATGATATTATTATGATGACAATTTGTATTATGCTGTTGAGATATGTTTATGATCAATAAGCTGATGCTAGATGAGGAATTTGATTATGATATGTATTTATTATGATGAAATATTGAAGAAGCGTCGATGAATATGTATATGTGTAACAAGGTAAGGAATAATGAGTAGTGGTTAGGGACTCTGACTTGTGAAAAAGGATGTTGGAAACCAAGAATCGTACTTTAAGAATTATGAAATGTGTGTACATGCATGAATGTATTACAATGCTGTCGAAAATTTTTTGGACACTGTTATATTTATAGGATTTTATTTTCAACACATTTGTAATGCAAATTCTCAACCTGTGAAAATATTTTTATATGAGACTGTCACTGTAAATATTTCAGTAAGAAAGGTAAGTGACCTTGACATAATGCGTTTTGGGTGCCCAGCTGAGAGATAGTCATCTGACAAAAGAAAGCCATTAGCTGGAGAAAAAAAAAAGAGGCCATTATCCTCGCTATTGACATTCCTTTGTAGAAAGCATCGCAAATACGACACGCTCAAACTTGAAAACACATGATTATACTATGGAGCTCTTAATTTATGATATTTACTAAAATGCCTAATGAAACGATGAGAAACATTTCACGGCTATTGTCTTGCTAGTTGAGAGAAATGCCATATGGCTTGCTTTATGTATTTATTTACTCAATTTGTTTAATATCTAGTTTCTAGCTGCACTGCAGCGTTGGTTAAAATAAAATTTAATAGATGTACTAATATAGTTATTTTATGCCTACAGATCCAGCCAATAAGAAATTTATGATCTACTTCCAAGAAAACGAGGGCACATAAATAGACATTTCCCTTCACAGGAATTGCATAAATAATTTTTTTACGATTTGGTAACTTATCTGCTAGTGTAAGTTCTCGTGATGCACCACTCTAGTGTTAAGATGTGACATAGGTATTAAAAATGGCCATTTTTACTGTAATATTTTTTCTGCTTGAGCTATGTCATGTTTACGTATAAGTTATTGCATTCGCTGCTGCTGTTTGCCAGGCATAGTCCTACTGAATTTTACATTGTATTAAGCTAGTTTTACTACTGATTTATTTTTCTTGTTTGCTGCGCATTGCCTTATATTAGTTGTAATATTGCATTTGCTTTGCTAATTTATGCTGCTTGCTTTGCCAATTTGGATTTTTGTCATTGCTGTTTGTGTTAATTTGTTATGTGCTGCTGCATTGCCTGGTCCCTTGGTATATATATCTGAGCTCAGTAGATTTAAGTTAGCTTAAGAGGGGGTAGACTATATAAGAAACTAACTATGATGAATTGGAAGAAATGCATTGAGAAGCTATAAGAAAATGGTTTGGCCAAAAATAAGTAGTGTTCAGTGGAGAAAAACTATTTTTGAAAGAGGATGTGAACAGAATACAGAAAGCAGGTTTAGATAGGACTTTTGGGAATAATGATGAACGAAGGGAGATATCCATGCAAAATACTGCAGTAAAACAAACCCTGTCCTTCCCTTTTGTGTCATCCCTCTATGTGTTTGTGTACCCTTGTGTATTTGTGTTTTTCCTGTCTTTATGTGTTTAGGTGATGAGAGCTATGGTGTAGAACTTTTCTAATACTATGTTATTTACTTTGTAAAGATGTTTAGACATTATTTATTCTGTTTTGTTGCTCATATGTGAAGGTGATGTTTCAAAAGTTATTCTGATCATTATGTATGTACTTATGTCATTATTTTTGTAACACTGATGTATATGTTTATTTCTATTCTTTCGTAAAGCCTGTGTTACTACAAATGTTATCTGTATTGTTATGTTCTTTAATGATGTATTTTGTACCTTTGTTATTGTATTTTTATGTTATCAAATTGTAATTCTTACCAGTTCTTCAAATTAAGTATCATTTCACTGCACACGTTTCTGTTGGTCATAATACACTCCTGGAAATGGAAAAAAGAACACATTGACACCGGTGTGTCAGACCCACCATACTTGCTCCGGACACTGCGAGAGGGCTGTACAAGCAATGATCACACGCACGGCACAGCGGACACACCAGGACCCGCGGTGTTGGCCGTCGAATGGCGCTAGCTGCGCAGCATTTGTGCACCGCCGCCGTCAGTGTCAGCCAGTTTGCCGTGGCATACGAAGCTCCATCGCAGTCTTTAACACTGGTAGCATGCCGCGACAGCGTGGACGTGAACCGTATGTGCAGTTGACGGACTTTGAGCGAGGGCGTATAGTGGGCATGCGGGAGGCCGGGTGGACGTACCGCCGAATTGCTCAACACGTGGGGCGTGAGGTCTCCACAGTACATCGATGTTGTCGCCAGTGGTCGGCGGAAGGTGCACGTGCCCGTCGACCTGGGACCGGACCGCAGCGACGCACGGATGCACGCCAAGACCGTAGGATCCTACGCAGTGCCGTAGGGGACCGCACCGCCACTTCCCAGCAAATTAGGGACACTGTTGCTCCTGGGGTATCGGCGAGGACCATTCGCAACCGTCTCCATGAAGCTGGGCTACGGTCCCGCACACCGTTAGGCCGTCTTCCGCTCACGCCCCAACATCGTGCAGCCCGCCTCCAGTGGTGTCGCGACAGGCGTGAATGGAGGGACGAATGGAGGCGTGTCGTCTTCAGCGATGAGAGTCGCTTCTGCCTTGGTGCCAATGATGGTCGTATGCGTGTTTGGCGCCGTGCAGGTGAGCGCCACAATCAGGACTGCATACGACCGAGGCACACAGGGCCAACACCCGGCATCATGGTGTGGGGAGCGATCTCCTACACTGGCCGTACACCACTGGTGATCGTCGAGGGGACACTGAATAGTGCACGGTACATCCAAACCGTCATCGAACCCATCGTTCTACCATTCCTAGACCGGCAAGGGAACGTGCTGTTCCAACAGGACAATGCACGTCCGCATGTATCCCGTGCCACCCAACGTGCTCTAGAAGGTGTAAGTCAACTACCCTGGCCAGCAAGATCTCCGGATCTGTCCCCCATTGAGCATGTTTGGGACTGGATGAAGCGTCGTCTCACGCGGTCTGCACGTCCAGCACGAACGCTGGTCCAACTGAGGCGCCAGGTGGAAATGGCATGGCAAGCCGTTCCACAGGACTACATCCAGCATCTCTACGATCGTCTCCATGGGAGAATAGCAGCGTGCATTGCTGCGAAAGGTGGATATACACTGTACTAGTGCCGACATTGTGCATGCTCTGTTGCCTGTGTCTATGTGCCTATGGTTCTGTCAGTGTGATCATGTGATGTATCTGACCCCAGGAATGTGTCAATAAAGTTTCCCCTTCCTGGGACAATGAATTCACGGTGTTCTTATTTGAATTTCCAGGAGTGTATATGCACAGTATGTGAGAAGTTGGGACTGTTAGCGCTTGCACGTGTGTTGATAATTCAGCAAGGGACTAGATAACAGCACTGCTGGTTCTAAAGACATTTCAAAAAAATTTTTTTGTGAGTGCACAAGTGGTGGTTTATGGACTTGCTATATTGTCCGCAATACTCTTCGATGGTGATTGTGCACCTGCACAGACGCAACAGATGGTTGCTGGCCGTCTCTACAAGGACTACAGTGGGTCTACACCTTTGATGACTCACCGACACCATTATTTCTACTGTACAAGGACTGCAGTGGGTCTGCACCTCTGGTGGCCCACCAATACCGTAATCTCTAACAAGACGACATTGGTCTGCTCTGTGATGACCTACCTACCAATATTCTTCAAAACTTCGACTGACTCTGCGGTGGGTTTGCTCTGTTGTGGCCCGTTACCTGTCTGCATGTCGAGAGTCAGCACTGTCTTTCCGTTGGAAGGACACCGCTACTTCTTCAAGACTGCATGGAAATCCACTACTTCCATGTGCATTTTCTTTTACTGCTGTGACTTTGAGAAAAACACTGCAATTTTACTGTGATGAACGATCAGGACTGTCTTTATGGACTTTGACCAACATTGTATCAATAAATGTGTGCATTTGATTTCTTTGTTATTGTAATTATGAAAAATTTTTTCAAATCTGTATTGGCCACTGCCCAAAAAAATTTGTAAAATTTTTTGTGGGAAGCATGGGGGCTATGTAAGTAGGCTGTTTAGGTTTTTTTATTGGTAACGCCACGTAGCGCTCTGTATGAAAATCACTGGCTGTGCTGTGTGCAGTCTGTGGCTAGTTTGCATTGTTGTCTGCCATTGTAGCGTTGGGCAGTTGGCTGTTAACAGCGCGTAGCGTTGCGCAGTTGGAGGTGAGCCGCCAGCAGTGGTGGATGTGGGGAGAGAGATGGCGGAGTTTTGAAATTTGTAAGACTGGATGTCATGAAGTAGTATATATATTATGACTATTAAGGTAAATACATTGTTTGTTCTCTATTAAAATCTTTCATTTGCTAACTATGCCTATCAGTAGTTAGTGCCTTCCGTAGTTTGAATCTTTTATTTAGCTGGCAGCAGTGGCGCTCGCTGTATTGCAGTAGTTCGAGTAACGAAGATTTTTGGTGAGGTAAGTGATTTGTGAAAGGTATAGGTTAATGTTAGTCGGGGCCATTCTTTTGTAGGGATTTTTGAATGTCAGATTGCGTTGCGCTAAAAATATTGTGTGTCAGTGCAAGCACAGTCATGTATAATTGTTCAAAGGGGACGTTTCGTACCGTTTGTGTTTCACTCCGTGAGCGGACCATGAAGAGGAGGTCGTCCGCATACGCACGACATCGGAAACTGTGCTGTCGCTAAGTGAGACCAGAAAGGTGGCTCGTCAGACTCCCGATGAGTGGCTCCAGGCTTATGGCATAGAGTAGGGTCGAAAGTCGGCAACCTTGCCTTACGGGACGCCGGATTGCCACTGGTCCCGCCACACGGCCATTAACCTGAGTCAGCGATTAGGCGGTGCCGTACAGCCGCCGGATGACATCGATAAAGGCTGGTGGCAAACACATACGGTTCATCACTGAGAACAGAAAACGATGGCGAACCTTGTCGAAGGTGCTGTCAGAATCAATGGCAACCACCGCGGCGCGGAGTCTGCACGCCGCTGCGCGTGCAATTAAATCGCGACATTCTCCTGTGGCCGTTTGTATATTAACTGAACCACCCGGAGTTGTCTGTCCCGGGGACAGAATGCTAGCCAGTACTTTGCGGCATCGCGTCGCCAGTAAGCGTGTAAAAATTTTATGGCCTGCGTTAAGCAGAGTCAAGGGACGGTAATGTGCTGCCGTCACATCCGGTGTTGGTTTGTGGATGGGTATAATAATTCCCCTTGACAAAGGACGGCAGTACGGCGTTCCCCATCGTCATCAGTTCATGAAACATCGTTGTCCACCGTGACGCCGTTAGTGTGAGGAAAGCGCCATAAAATTCTATCGGCAATCCGTCGCACCAGGTGACTTATTCAGAGCACCTTTCTTGATTGCATCGTGGACTTCGTCACTCGTGATTGCCACCATCAGCTCGTCCGCTTCGTAGCTGGCGAGGGTGCAAGTTACGTATGGTAACTGAGACTCCTCAGGGTGATTGTTGGTAGTCTCCTCCTGGTACATTGTGTGGTAGTAATCTACAAAGGCACTAACGATGTCGGCCTGGCAAGTGACGAGCTAGACGCGACAGGTGTTGATTTCGGTGATGAGCCGTTGTCGTCGATGTTTCCTATCTGAGGCGAAATGATGCATGGTGGGATGTTCTTGTTCCGCCGAATCTTGACATCGGGTTTGCACCATAGCCGCCTGCAGTCTACAGCGTGTCAACGTTATTATTTGCGCCTTAATCCTGCTGCGTTCCCACTGGGTGTCGGGGGTGGGATGTTGGGCGTCCAGGTCGCGGATAGCGGCGTAGAAATATTCTGTAGTGTGCCGGCGCGATGTAGCAACTTCCTTGCCATACTGAATCAAAGTTCGTCGAATGGCAGGTTTGGAACATTCCAGCCACCAGGTCAAGGTCGTGCAGTACTTAGGTAAGCGACGTTCACAGGTGGCCCATGTCTCGGTAACACGTTGAAGACATTCGGGATTATGAAGATGGAAGGTATTTAGTTTTCACGGTGCACGGTCCGAAAAGGCCAAGGGCCAAAGTTTTGCACCTTGGACTGCAGGGGTGAGTTCCCGAGAGACGTAAATCCTATCAAGGCGGCTCGCGGAGTGACTCGTTTGGTAAGTATGTCCAGGCGCGTCGCCGTGCCGAACTTCCTGTGTCGCGGAGCAAGAGATGTCGGACGACAAGACGCAGTTATTGACAAGTGTTGTAATGGGGCACTTGATCCTTAGGGTGCAAGACACAATTAAAATCACCCCCAAGCAAGTAATGGTCACAGCGTCCGAGAAACAAAGGGGCGATTTCTTCTGAACAGAAGAGTGCCCTGTTGCGTCTGCGGGTGGAGCCTGACGGACCGTAAATGTTGACAATACGCTTCCCCATGACGGTGACGGCCATGCCTCTGACGGATGGAAGGTATGTGATATCGGGTACTGGAAGGCCTTCTCGGGCATAGATGGCTATGCCGCGTCCCAGGTGGTCACCAGGAGAAGGATAAGTGTTACATCCCGCGACGTCTGGAAGTGTGGCCAAGTGCACTTCCTGTAGTAGCGCGATGTCCACGTCCGACGCCCATATCATCTCTCGCAACTGTTGGAGTTTCACGGGGGAGCTAATGGTGTTAGTGTTGATCGTGGCTACTCGGTAGGTTTGGAGCCGTACTCCGCCGTGGTGGGGAACTCCACCAGCGGAGGATGAAGAGGGGCGAGGCAACGGCGAGTCGTGTCGTACGCCACCTGACGGCTTTATCAGCGGCGTAACGAGGCTTCCGTCTGGGATAACTCTGTCCCAGCGTATGGTCCGGGCCTTCATCGACGTCCTCACTCCACGCCATTGAAAGCGCTGTCGTTGTGATGGCCGTACGTTCCACTTCGGTAATAGGGGCGGAGGACGTCTCGGTGGCAGTCGCAACCGTGGAGTCCATTGGTTCAGGAGTACCTGGGCGGGCCAGTAGGATAGGCATCGACACAGCCACAAAATGGCTCTGAGCACTATGAGACTTAACATCTATGGTCATCAGTCCCCTAGAACTTAGAACTACTTAAACCTAACTAACCTAAGGACATCACACACATCCATGCCCGAAGCAGAATTCGAACCTGCGACCGTAGCAGTCGCGCGGCTCCGGACTGCGCGCCTAGAACCGCTAGACCACCGCGGCCGGCGACACAGCCGCAGTCGGCGTCATGTTGTCGTCATTCGTATCGTCGTGCAGGTTCTCCGAGGCCTCGTCGTGTCGGACGGCCTCTGGAGCATCAGGGGGAGGTGATCCGTCTGGTTCCGAGACCGTATGGCACCTCCTCTTGCGCCTCGTAGGTGAACGTTGTTTGCAGGTTCGTCCTTCTGTGTCGAAGACGGAAGGGAGTCGCGGCGCTCTGGGAGGAAGGCCGTCGCGGGAACGTCAAGTGAAGGGGCATCCATATGATCTGGTGGGTGGGAATCGGAAGTCGTCGCCGTTAGTAGTGGCGCCGGAGTAGCTTCAGGCTGTGAGCGCGACGTGTCGACCCCGGCGGTATCCGTAGCAGCAGGAAGGGTCACCGGTACATGGTCCGACGGGCGGTGGCCGGTGGGAGGAGAAGAGAGCGCCGATGCGTAGGTGATCGGTAAAACCGGCATCGGAGCCGGAGGTGCCACGGTAGCGGCTGGCAATTGGGTGATTCGTCGCTGAAGACACTCAGATCTGAGGTGGCCTTCTTTGTCGCACCCGGAACAGCTCTTGGGTTGGCCGTCGTATATGACAACCGCGCGGCACCCACTAATTTGCAGGTACGATGGCACGTGGCGATGGAGATCGATGGTGATCTGTCTTACACCGTTAAGAATGGGGTACGTTTGGAATTGCGCCCAGAGTTCGGCCGTGTGGCCATGTACAGTGCCATAGGAGCGGAAATCTGCGATAACGTCTTCCGCCGGAAGCTCGAACGGGAGTTCGAAAACTCGTATGGTGTGCATGCCCAAGCCTGCATGGTCGACAGTGACCGCACCGACATTGCCGTCGGCGTGGCAAAAGCGTAATCCATGTTTGGTGTCACGAAGTATTCTTTCACATATTGCGTCATTGACGACTTTGACGTACACCGTACTGCTTAATATGGACAAATGGATGCCCAAGATGTCGGAAGCTGGCATATTAGCAACGTCGCGTAGGAAGCGTTCCACTTCCAAGGCCTTTTGTCGTGCGTAGTCGTTGCAGAAGTTGAATCGTAGTGTTGATTTTCTAAAACGGTTGGCCATGGTTCTAGTACACGTAAGCGACACGTACGCGCTCCGCAGGAGGAAACAACAACACCTCCGCACTGCACGGCGACGAAAGCAGGACTACTGTTAAGGAAATATTAGGAAGTAAACAAACTTTAATTGCACAACGAAATATGCGAATGTGCCTTTAACATGAGTTAAGAGAAACCAAATCACAACTAGAGTCTTCAACCGTTCTAATTCAAGCTGCAAATGTAAGTCTGTCTCTTCTTGTAGAAAATACACGTGCAACGCAGATGTGATTGCATTTTAGATTAACTAATACCTAATATAATATCTCGATGTATCCATGGCTGCGACTCGTGACTTGAAGTTCTCTTGTAAATATGACGCTTATCCGGCTGAAGGTCCATGCGTTAACTCAGCAAAGCTCTGTGGCCTGTGTAGCCCTTGGTCACCCAACCATATAAATTACTTCGAAATCTGGCAAATCACCGTAGAATAGCGAAAGCTTCCAACTCAGTGACAGAACAATTATGTTCACACTTATTGCTCACAAAAGCAGTAGTCTCAATCCCTGAAAGAGTTCTGCTCCAAGACCAGCCTTAGAACCGTCTGCTGAAAATCGAAATTCTCTATTTAAATCAGAATGTGACAGTGGATGAGCATTAACAAGAGCGTGTTTTACACCTTCAAATTCAGTTTTTCCTTGGGCATCCCAGTCCCAATGAGCAGTGCACGGAGATGTGGCATAGCCAGCATATATAAATTTATGAAATGTTTATAAAAAAATTGGCCAGTTTAGAAATGAACTATTTTTCCCTTCAGCTCAAGGAACAGGGAAGTCATAAATAGCTTCAGTCCTGTCTGCATCAGGCTGGATTCCTGATGCATTCACAATGCGTCCAAGAAGTGTAACTCGCCTTCTTCCAGACTTGATCTTAACAGTAATCTAAAATCTTCAGACACTTAAAAACATATGTAAAACCTCTGTATGACTTTTCCAGCTGTTTCCTGTGACCAAAACGTCATCAACATATGTCGTTATCCACTTCCTAAAGTCAGCAGGAAAAATGCTGTTGAATTCTCTAATATAATCAGCTGAGCTTACATTAAGTCTGTAAGACACCTTACACGAGGGTCGTTCAATAAATAAAGAGACAAAATTGTCCGGAGGAAAAAAACGGTTATTTTTACAAAACAGTACTTTTTCTACTTTTCAACATAATCCCCTCGAACATTTATTCACTTGTACCAACGGGCTACAAGCTTTTTTCTTCCAGCTACAAAGAACTCTTCATCTTGACGTTTGAACCAATTTCCCACAAACTTTTTCACGTCCTAGTTGTCCTGGAGCCTCTTCCCACGTAATGATTCCTTCAGTGAACCAAACAAATGGAAATCACTAGGTGCTAAATCAGGGCTGTAAGGCGGATGAGGCAGTGCTTCCCAGCCCATTTTGTCGATGGTTTCACGGCTTAGTTGAGCAATATGAGGACGTGCGTTGTCTTGCTGGAGAATCACACCTCTCCCCTGAGATCCACGACGTCTCTCTCTCATGGCTGGCTTCACCTTGTTTAAAAGCAAATCCGAGTAGTATTGTCTATTAACTATACGCTGCTCTTCGACATAATCACAAAAAACTGGTCCTTCAGCATCCCAAAACACCGTCTACATGACTTTTCCTGCTGATTCTTGGGTTTTGAATTTTTTCTTGACAGGTGAGTTGGTGTGCTTCCACTCCATGCTTTGTCTTTTTAATTCTGGGCCATAATAGTGAACTCAAGTTTCATCACAAGCTAAAATTTTGTTGCTGAAGCGCTCAAATTATCTTTCACAACGTTCCTTCAACTCTGTGCACACTCTCAACCTTGTTTCCTTGTGTAGCCGCGTCAATTCTTTTGGGACTCATCTTGCACATGTTTTACGGTACTTCAGCTTGTTACAGATAATGTTATGAACTGTACCAGTACTAACTTGAACCATATCAACCATCATTTCCGCAGTCACACGGCGGTCGCCACGAATAATGACATCAGTTCAACTTTCAAATGAGGGAGTTGAAACTGCAAATGGTCGGCCAGAACGGTGTTCGTCAGTCACTGAGTCACGACCGTTTTTGAACTGCTCTTTCCACTTATAAAAATTTCACGATTCATATAACGTTCACCATAAACTTCAGATATTCTACAGAATATATTCACTGGTTTCTCGCCTTCAGAGAGTAAAAAACGAATAACAGAACGTTGTTCAACTAATGTGAACGTTTCAAGCGGACTCGCCATCTTGAAATGCATTTTTGAGGTTATAAAAAAAACAATGTTGATACATCAGCTGATCAGGGCTCATCCCAGAGATGCCAACTTGAAGCCTTAAAAGAACATAACTTGCCCTACTATCAGTTTTTTCCGCAGACTAATTTGTATCTTTAACAATTGAATTACCCTCGTAGAATTGATAACAAGAGTCATAAGAAAAAAATTCAGTATATTTTCGACATGAAAGACATGCTCTCAAATCAACTAACGACAGAACACTGACTCCCAGAAATTTTTGTAAGAATTCATCCAGTGTCAAGGGCCCACCAGTTTCAGGTAGAGTAATGGGAGGGCATGCTGAAAAGTAATGCATCCGAACTTTTTATTCTGTTCTCAATATCGGTTGAAGTATGACCTGTCATGCATATGACTTGCACTACTTTCTTGCTTCCTTGACACAAGTTGTAACCCTCTGGCGCCAGAGAGCTCCGAATTGTTGTGTGTTACTTGGTAGTGTGAAATGTAACTATGTCGGGACATGAGAACCAGTGTGCTGTAATCCAGTTCCGAATTCCAAGATCTCTCCCACACATGGACGACCGTCTCCTTCAGCATGACAGTGCCAGACCACACGTGAACTCTGTGACATCTGTAAAAATCCGACGCGTGTCATAGATAATCCTCCATGTTGTAACGACTTGGGCCCATCCTATTTTCGATTGTTTCCAAAAATTAAAGACCTCACTCGAGGACTTCACTTTGATAGTGATGAAGCAGTACAAGCATTATAAGCAGAGGTGAGGTTGTGGCTCCATCAACATCGTCAAACGTTCTACAAATGATGGTGTCAACAAACTAGTCTGTTATTGGGAGGAACATGTTTCTCGGCAGGGTGACTCTGTTGAGAAATAAATATGTAGACATGAAGAATGAAGATATAATATGTTAATAACGTTTGTTTTATTAGAAACACTTTAAGAGTTTTCTCATAAAAAAATTCGAAGGCATTACTTTTCAGAACGCCCTCATAGTCTTTATTTTTCATGAGTCAGGTACAAGTCTAACCTCATCATCTTTCTCGTTACAATTAATAATGGATTATTCTATGAACTATATGAAACTCTGTTTTAACATCTTTTCAGTTTCTGCTTCCACTCTCTTCTTATGAATTAATGGTATTGCATAGGGCTTGGCTAAGAATATCCTATGATCCTTGACTTTAAACTGATTTGAGAAATCCCTAATAGTACCTGGATGAATGACTTCACAACACATTAAATAACTCCTTCGAAATTTAATTGTGTAGGCTTCCGCGGCCAGAGTCAGTCGACATAAAAGTTTTCTGGGTGTGGTACCGCGTCATAATGTATAAAACTGCTGCTGGAGAAAAACCAACGTTTCGGCCACGGTTGCTGCGGCCTCCTTCTGGGTCTACTGGTGCGTTCTAGCTACGCAGTGTCCTTTGTATTTTGTTGTTACTGTTCAATGCACATGCCATTACGTCATAATTTTGAAAAGATAGTTCATTTCATTGGTCACTTACGGAAGAGGGAGAGGGAACTTTATTTTAATAGGTTGTTGCGGTGGAGGGAGAACGTAACCTCTGCTGTCTATTGGCTCTTGTGTTCTGTACCATGATTGGTGGTCACCATCGAATGAGAAGTTTGTTGCAGTTTACCAAATGCTGGACGTCGGCCGAGCGGCGGCAGTTATTCGCCGGTCGTGCTCGTGCCTCGTGTTGACAGTGCGGTCTATTGGGCTCTGATTGCCGGCAGCCAAGATGGGGCAAGCCTGAGTCCGTCCAACAGTTCGTAGTAATTGGCGGAAAGTCATCGAGTAAAACAGAAGTGATTTCTGGCGTTCCCCAAAGTAGTGTTATAGGCCCTTTGCTGTTGATTATCTATATTGACGATTTGGGAGACAATCTGAGCAACCGTCTTAGGTTGTTTGCAGATGACACTGTCGTTTATCGACTAATAAAGTCATCAGAAGATCAAAACAAATTGTAAAACGATTTAGAAAAGATATCTGAATGGTGATAATATTGGCAGCTGACCCTAAATAACGAAAAGTGTGAACACACCCACATGAGTGCAAAAATGAATTCGTTAAACTACGGTTACACGATAAAACAGTCTAATCTAAAAGCCGTAAATTCAACTAAATACCTAGGTATTACAATTATGAACAACTTAAATTGGAAAGAACACAGAGAAAATGTTGTGGGGAAATCTAACCAAGACTGCGTTTTATTGGCAGGACACTTAGAAAATGTAACAGATCTACTAAGGAGACTGCCTACACTACGCTTGCCCGTCTTCTTTTAGAATATTGCTGCGCGGTGTGGGATCCTTACCAGATAAGACTGACGGCGTACATCGAAAAAGTCCAAAGAAGGGAAGCACGTTTTGTATTATCGCGAAATATGGGAGAGAGTGTCACAGAAATGATACAGGATTTGGACTGGACATCATTAAAAGAAAGGCGTTTTTCGTTGCGACGAAATGTTCTCACGAAATTCCAATCACCAACTTCGAATGCGAAAATATTTTGTTGACACCGACCTACATATGGAGAAACATTCACCACGATAACATAAGAGAAATCATAATTCGTACGGAAAGATATAGGTGTTCGTTCTTTCCGAGCGCTTTACGAGATTGGAATAGTAGAGAATTGTGAAAGTTGTTCGATGAACCCTCTGCCAGGCACTTAAATGTGATTTGCAGAGTATCCATGTAGATGTAGATCCTCCCTGTTCCTTCGTAATTATTTCATGTGCCACCTCAACACATTGCACCTGACCCTGTATTTCTTGCAAAGTGCATTCATCCCTTTAGTAGTACAAAAATAGAATTCACTTTCAACAAAATCCAGATTGAGTGGCAACTATTATCTGGCGAGAAACTTCAAAGAGTGGTTGGAATTCTTTTCCATTAGAGCACACTCATCAAATAGCATGTTAATCGTAGAATCAGTATTCATCAAACTGACTTCACTGTAACCATGTTCAACACTGCTTGGCGAATCACGAAAAAATTCACTCCTAAAATGGTTTCAATCACCAACCAAGGCACAACAACAAAATTTGCAGGAACTCTGTACAATTGACGCCATAATTGAACACCCACATTTCTCTTAACCTTTACACTTTTTGCGGTGACTGTCCCTCTCACCTTCACCCATTGGAAATGTAAAACTCGTGAAGAACCTGCACCTTCACACCTCTGAAACGGAGACTCGCTCAACACTGACACCTGACTCCTTGTGTCAAGAACGCGCAACAAAACAATACCATTCACGTCTATTACAAGAACTGAATTTGCTGTTGATTCAGTATTTTTTCAGCGCTCACTTAACAACACTTATCTCACATACCCAAAATTTAGCAGTACCCTCGTTTGTCCTATCCGAAGCTACAGTACCGGCTGCTGACAGCACTTGTCATTCTCTTGAGGGTGAACTCTCTACACATGGATTTTTCCTCTCATCATGATCAGCTGATCGTACCTCAAAGATCTGTAGTCCTGAATCTATTTTGCCACAACCCATCATCACAATTCCTGCAGCTACCATGATTTTGACCAAACATCTTCTGATCTCAAATGCCACTACCTATTCTAAAACTGGCGCTATTGCCTCGATTTGGAATTTCTCCGAGTACGTCTGTTTGCCATTACCATATCCATGTCTGAAACAAATATGGCCCCCATTATCATACTTACTATTCCACTGTGGCCTGAGATCACGATAAGGAAACTGATTTGCTCCTCTACCCTCCTGGGATTCCTCCCCAGTATCACATTCAAACTGGTGTAGTAAGCCCTGAAATCCTTAAGATTGTCTTTACAACGATCAGCAAGAATAGTTTGCTGTAAATGTGAAGGTAACTTCATTAAACATATGTGAATCTATTCACCTGGGCCATATGGATTGCCCGCATCTCGTGGTCGTGCGGTAGCGTTCTCGCTTCCCACGCCCGGGTTCCCGGGTTCGATTCCCGGCGGGGTCAGGGATTTTCTCTGCCTCGTGATGGCTGGGTGTTGTGTGCTGTCCTTAGGTTAGTTAGGTTTAAGTAGTTCTAAGTTCTAGGGGACTTATGACCACAGCAGTTGAGTCCCATAGTGCTCAGAGCCATTTGAGCCATTTGAACCATATGGATTGTATAGAAACTGATTTTTCAAAACCATGTCAACGAAGACTCTACTGGGTTTGTAAAATTAGAATGATTAAAGTTTAGCATCATAGGTATTCCATGTTTTACCCTATCGTGAGGTGTTAGGAAAAATAAGCAGACAAGACTAAGTGACCAAATTATTCATAGAACTCACAATTTCGATCCAATGTATGCATGCGCATTGCAGCTCGACCTCTAAGTAACAACAAATGAATACACTCCTGCGACTGGCGCAATAAGTTGGAGGAAGAGAAAAATCGAATTGTTCTAACCAGGTTCGGGGCTGAACGTTATTTAATATACACTCCTGGAAATTGAAATAAGAACACCGTGAATTCATTGTCCCAGGAAGGGGAAACTTTATTGACACATTCCTGGGGTCAGATACATCACATGATCACACTGACAGAACCACAGGCACATAGACACAGGCAACAGAGCATGCACAATGTCGGCACTAGTACAGTGTATATCCACCTTTCGCAGCAATGCACGCTGCTATTCTCCCATGGAGACGATCGTAGAGATGCTGGATGTAGTCCTGTGGAACGGCTTGCCATGCCATTTCCACCTGGCGCCTCAGTTGGACCAGCGTTCGTGCTGGACGTGCAGACCGCGTGAGACGACGCTTCATCCAGTCCCAAACATGCTCAATGGGGGACAGATCCGGAGATCTTGCTGGCCAGGGTAGTTGACTTACACCTTCTAGAGCACGTTGGGTGGCACGGGATACATGCGGACGTGCATTGTCCTGTTGGAACAGCAAGTTCCCTTGCCGGTCTAGGAATGGTAGAACGATGGGTTCGATGACGGTTTGGATGTACCGTGCACTATTCAGTGTCCCCTCGACGATCACCAGTGGTGTACGGCCAGTGTAGGAGATCGCTCCCCACACCATGACGCCGGGTGTTGGCCCTGTGTGCCTCGGTCGTATGCAGTCCTGATTGTGGCGCTCACCTGCACGGCGCCAAACACGCATACGACCATCATTGGCACCAAGGCAGAAGCGACTCTCATCGCTGAAGACGACACGTCTCCATTCGTCCCTCCATTCACGCCTGTCGCGACACCACTGAAGGCGGGCTGCACGATGTTGGGGCGTGAGCGGAAGACGGCCTAACGGTGTGCGGGACCGTAGCCCAGCTTCATGGAGACGGTTGCGAATGGTCCTCGCCGATACCCCAGGAGCAACAGTGTCCCTAATTTGCTGGGAAGTGGCGGTGCGGTCCCCTACGGCACTGCGTAGGATCCTACGGTCTTGGCGTGCATCCGTGCGTCGCTGCGGTCCGGTCCCAGGTCGACGGGCACGTGCACCTTCCGCCGACCACTGGCGACAACATCGATGTACTGTGGAGACCTCACGCCCCACGTGTTGAGCAATTCGGCGGTACGTCCACCCGGCCTCCCGCATGCCCACTATACGCCCTCGCTCAAAGTCCGTCAACTGCACATACGGTTCACGTCCACGCTGTCGCGGCATGCTACCAGTGTTAAAGACTGCGATGGAGCTCCGTATGCCACGGCAAACTGGCTGACACTGACGGCGGCGGTGCACAAATGCTGCGCAGCTAGCGCCATTCGACGGCCAACACCGCGGTTCCTGGTGTGTCCGCTGTGCCGTGCGTGTGATCATTGCTTGTACAGCCCTCTCGCAG
Organism: Schistocerca nitens; assembly: GCF_023898315.1. Classification (NCBI taxonomy): domain Eukaryota; kingdom Metazoa; phylum Arthropoda; class Insecta; order Orthoptera; family Acrididae; genus Schistocerca; species Schistocerca nitens. The sequence goes on along the minus strand of NC_064616.1, from coordinate 575,317,379 downwards.
TGTCCGGAGCAAGTATGGTGGGTCTGACACACCGGTGTCAATGTGTTCTTTTTTCCATTTCCAGGAGTGTATTATGAAAGAACTGAAATTTGGACACTGATATAAAAGACTGTATCAAATCCTGCTACTCCATCTCTACCCACAGTTTTCCAAATAAGTTATCCCCTACTTTGATAGGTCTGTCTCCTTTCATAGTTATGTGTAGGCTCTGGCACACCCTCATGGCCTGAGTTAAACTCTTGATGAGCACATGAATTCTGACATAACAATTATTCCTTGAGACTTCTTCACGCAGAATTTCTTTGATGTAGTAGCTCATGGCTTAACTCCCATCTTCTACTATTAATCTCCATGCAACTCTCTTCAAATCATAAGAGTGATATGGTGTCGCCTGAATCACCGGTTCTGACTGAAACTAAGCCGTATGACCCCTGATACGAACACAATACTCCTTCGCTGCCTTAGGCATTACTTTGTCACAGTTTGCTGTCTGTACCGGACGTCCGCCATTGGGTTAGTCTAGAGAAGAGGTGCGGGCAGCCCTTTTCAGGTCATCCCCGCTTGTGTTGACACTGGACTGTAGCCGGGCAGTGCAGTGCTGTGGGCGTGGACGGGGGGGAGGGGGGGGTCTATAAAACCACCAGGAACCCATTGTGCTCCCTCATTTTAAAGTTTTTCGCATCCTTTAGCTGAGTTACGTGTGCTTCCGCGCTTCGTCTCCGCCGCCGGTGGGTCGATATGTGAACAGCTTCCATGAGGTGAGCCATCCCGTGATGACTCTCCCTTGCAGTGTACTATATTATCTACCCTCAGATTAGTTCTTTCTTAAAGTTGGTGGCTAGCTGCAGTAGAGCAAAGCGCTATCTAGGTTTGCTATACAATATGTGTGTGCGCTCCTCTGTATTGTTTCATTCCAATTCAGAGCACCCTTCGCCCACAGGTGCGTGCTAACATAAAAGTATTGAACACAGTTCTAGTAGTCCAACGATATACTCTTTGCTAAACTTCTTAGTAAAGTATTGGAACTTTTTATTCAATGAAAAACTTTTTTTACTTTGATAGCTGATCTTTATAGATTTTTATGAGCTGAATCCAAATCTAGCCTTAGTTTTCTTTCTATCACCCATAGTTTTCCAGAAATATGCTTCTTATTATACGGTATAAAAATCCTATGCTATACGGTAAACGGGAAAATTAATGAAACGCTTTGTTACAACATAAGCATGGTTTGTCTTTACAGTAAGCTGCTTAAAACAATGATATGTGTTAATAGAAGTTTCACTTGTCATCTGGTATTGGTTTATATTTCTTTCTCTTTCTTCTTTGAAGTTTCCTGTGTAGCTTTTTCTACGATGAGTCGCTTGCTGAACTTCTCGGTGAAATGACCAACAGCATTCCGCCATCATGTTGGTGTTCCAGCGGCCTTGGTAGCGTTTTTCCATCACTTTAATGTCCTGGTGAAAACGCTCCCCTTGCTCCTCACTAACATCTCCCATATTGTCCGGGAAGTAATCAACGTGATAGTTCAAAAAGTGAACTTTCAGGCTCATTAAACATCCTGAAGTTTTAAACGTCTTTAACATTGTAGCTATAATAGAAAAATATTCTGGGTCTTTTTCATGTCCTAAGAACTTTGTAACGACTTGCTTGAATGATACCAATGCTTCCCTCTCATTTAAGGTCATTGTGGATTCAAAGTCAACATCAAACATCAATTTTCTTATGTCAGGTCCGACAAAGACGCCTTCTTTCAGTTTAGCTTCTGAAAGTTGTGGAAACTTTTGGCAGCGATACTTCAAACATGGTCCATCTTTAGGCAAAGTCTTTACAAACTGTTTCATTAGGCCTAACTTTATATGTAGAGGTGGTAGGAGTACGTTTTTTGGATCTACAAGGTTTTTGCGTAGAATATTCTTCTCGCCAGGTTTTAAGGACTCCCTCACAGGCCAGTTCTTTCTGCACCACTGTTGATCCCTAGCCCTACTGTCCCATTCACCGAAGAAAAATGGAAATTTGGTAAAGCCACCTTGCTGACCAAGTAGCATGCATGTTACCTTTAGATCGCCACAAATCATCGAACCATCAGTAGAATAGCCTATTTTATTTAGCACTATTTCTACATTTTATAGCTTTCTTTCATATGTACATAGTGTCCAACGTGTGTAGGTGCATATTACCATTGTGTAATGAAACAGCCTTTAAACTAGTTTTGGATGGATCAATAAATAGCCTCCAGTCTTCCTTTTTGTATTCAATACCAAACTCATTCTGATGACCAGGAATGTCTGAGCAGTACACTAAATCACCTTCTTGTTGAAAAAACTTGGAAAATTTATTTTCTCTCTTTCTATACATGTATATGCTGGTTCCAACTGCCAATAAGTTCTTTTCTTTGAATCTAGAGCCAAGCAATTCAGCTTTTTCTTCCGTTAAGCCCAGATCTCTAACCAAATCGTTAAGCTCGGTCTGAGTAAACAATTTGGGCTCTAGACTTTCTGAATTACAATGGAATTCATCATCATCTGGTTCATCTAAATCGCATTGTACATCATAAAATACTTCTGTTGGAATAGAATTTAAATCACCTGATGGTTCAGGAACCGGCAAATCTACACCATGCCCTACTGGTCGGATGGCGGACGGAAGGTTAGGGTAGCTTATTACCTTCTTTTTTATCCAATTATGATCAGTAATATCAACACTGCAAAAGTAGCAATCATCAGAATGATTTCTTGGCTCCCTCCATATTATAGGAACAGCAAATCTAAAGGCTTTTTCCTCCTTTTTGGACCATTTTCTCAAATCTTCAACATACGTCATGCGGTGCCCAAGATTTATCTTTATCACCAAGTTTAGATGTATGATGTATAAACATTTTTCACAAAGTATGTAATGTTTCTTTGGTGTTTTTAATCACAAATTCACCACAAATATAACAAAAACTGTCAGCAGAGTTTTTACAACAATGATTGGAAATTGTACTGAGCACATGTCCAGGAAACGGGAAAGTGCGGTTAGGTTAACAGTAAACAAAACACCATCTGTTCACACAAAAATAGAATCGACCTTTCTTGCCAGCAAATGTTTTTCAGCAGTGCTACCGACGTCATCTACATTCATTACACCTCATTTCTAAATTATTTTCACTATATAAAATCTGCTAAATTCTTTAAAAAATCGCTTAATGTAATAAATTTAACTGCAAAATGTAAAGAAATGGTGGGTGATACAGTTTTTTAAGCATCATATTTGGATTTCCCACCCTTAAAACCATAAGAATATGGTATTTTCAGCAAAAAAGTTTTTCCATCGTTGGCCTATGTTATTTAATCACACTATTTGTGTATCAATTAATGTTGCCAGCACGACAACATCGTCACAAGTTACTGCCAACACCCAGTCGATTCCTTCTCCTCCAACCCCTGATGTACTGCAGTATGAAATAGTGAAGGAAGCAGAGGATCAAATAGGCAAAAAGACAGGGCTGAGTTCAAATACTTGAATAACAAACAAGATACACATATCAACAAGTATTTTGCACCAGCCTTTTATTTCGAACTTCATATCACGGAAAACAAAGATTGGCTCTAGGGCATGCGTATATATTCATTTGCAATTTGTCCAGATCATCAGATCAAAAAAGCAAACATATGAGTAATGCCAAAATCGTCCATTTCCCATTCGGGGGGGGGGGGGGGGGGAAGGAAGGGGGGGCTGGGGTTCACAGCACTCCTGAGCAACGTCAGTACTTAATGGACCGTCTCCTTGCTCGAATGATGCAGGTTTACGTCCATCTTAGCATACCATCGAAGAAATTATCAAGGCAGCCCTTGTCCAAATTTTCCCATTCTTCAATGGCGATTCTGCACAAGTCACACTTAGTAGTGATCGTTGTCAACGTCCAAAAACAGTTTGATTCAATGGCTGCCAAAAATGTTCGATTGGCTTCATGTCCGGCCAACAACTCTTCTGGTGACCCTAGCATGCTGAAGGAATGTCTTCACGAGAACAGCACGATGAGATGCGAGCTATCATCCATCAAGGTGAAATTTTCACCAAAATGTTGACGATACGGTCCCACTACTGGTTGCAAAATCTCGTCCCTATACTGTAGAGCAGTGAGATTGTCTTCAACAACCATAAGAGATGCACAGTAGCGCAATGTAATGCCACCCTAGAACATCACTCCACCACCAACTTTTTGTACATGTTGGACACATTACTGAAGACGTTCGACTTCGCCAGGCTGTCAGCAAAAACGTAGAAACGTAGAAACACAGCAGTAAACAACCAAGGGGGGTCCACTCTCTTGCCCATCTGTAACGGAGTGCATGGTATTGTGGTTAAGACATGTTGCTCGCCATGATAGTCGGAAACGGAGATTCGCATCATGAAATCGTCTCCTAATAGTCTGATGTGATACATGACGTCCAGTAGCCTCTTTGATTGCCGAATCCAGTTCCGGAGCACTCATTTCACGGTTCCTTTGACACAAAAGTCGTGGAGGTCGATCACCCTGTGAACATCTCGAAGGTGGATGCGTTGACAAGCCTTCTGTGCTCGTCTTGATGATGTGGACCAGATCACTGGTAGCAATTGTCCTTCGTGGCATTATGGATGTCCACTGTATTATTCCACACACTTCAAATGCATCCCTTACTGGTGCTTCACTTTCAACACTATGCTGCAATCCACTCAAGTCCGGGGTTTTACCCGTAGGTAGAGCTCATGGGTAACGTGTGTATGTTTACAAACAGCGTCAGGGATGACCTTCCGATTGATACAGGAACAATCATAATAGCAACAAAACAATGAGACATATCAAGGTGCTGCAACACATTTGTTGATATGTGTATTTAATGTAACTGACAAAAGGAGAAAGTATGCAAGCGCAGAAAATGAAAGAGCAAAATGAAATGCAGAGTTCTAAAAGAATTAGGCAGCGGTGTGGTTATGAAGAGCTATATGTCAAGCCAGCACTAAGTAAAGAAGGGATAGGAGGAAGGTGGAAGGAATATACAGGACTGCTATACAAAGAAAACGGAATTGAAGTCAATGTTATAGGAAAAGAAGAGGACGTAGTTGGTGATAAGATGTGAAGTATGATACTACCTCAAGAACTTGACAGAACACTGAAAGACATAAATGGATGGAGGCCACCATTCCCTCAGAATTATTGTTATCCCTGGTAGGACATTCCATGACAAAACTATTGCACATAGTATGAAAGACATACGAGATAGGTGAAACACCCTCAAGAAGAGTGTAATAATTACAGTTCCAAAGCAGGCAGACACTGATAGCTATGAATACTACCCAACTATGGGCTTAATACGTCATGAGTTAATATACTGACTCGCGTTGTTTACAGAAGAATGGAAAATATGGTAGAAACCGTACTCAAGGAAGATTAGTTTCTGTTTCAGAGAGTTGTGAGGTAAGGAGACTTTGGGTGCACCTTCATATCAAATTGATATGCAAATTAATTGAATTGATAAGTTCACTACACAGGAGACGTAAGACTATGATAAATGAAGAGTGTAGGAGAAAGAAACAGAAGAATTTAGTTCAGAAAATTGTGGCCATGCAGAGGAATGGAGCCAAATACATGTCACGGCAGATACACGCTCATGCGCGTGCACAAACTGCTGAGATATTCCACATGAAGCAGTCACTCTTCCAAAATGGAATAGGTGGGCAATTGATGCTAATTCGCTTCAGTGGAAGGTTATTCATATATGTGATATATACAACTGAAGAGCTTCAACTGCTCATCCCTATCCACTTCAGTCTCCACCGAGCCATCCTTTCATCCCATCTTCACTCAGTCACCATTCTCGCTGCTGTGTGGACTATGTTCTGTTGAAGAGCTGCTGGTTTCTGAGCAGGAGGAGTTTAACAGCTTTGTTGCCTGTAAGCATACAGCTGAGGACTACAGCCAGAGCCTCCTACATGCAGAATGGACAGAAGCTATACTGGACGAGTACCTGAAGAAGAAAAGGAATACTGCCCAGCTATGGCAGTGGCTATGCAGCAGAATGGTATCAAGATGCATTCTGGAAGTCACACAAATGTTATGATAGGCTAGTTGGGGTGGCAGTCACTGAAACAAAGGCGGTTTTCTTTGTGGCGAGATCTATTTACTAAATTTCAATCAGCAACTTTCTCTTCCGAATGCGAAAATAATTTGTTGACAACCACCTACGTAGGGAGAAATGATCATCATAATAAAATACGAGAAATCAGAGCTCGAAAGGAAAGATTTAGGTGTTCCTTTTTCCCACGCGCCATTCGAAAGTGGAGTGGTAGAGAAGTAGTAAGAAAATGGTTCGATGAACCCTCTGCCAGGCACTTAAGTGTGAATTGCAGAGTAACCATGTAGATGTAGATGTAGATGTAGAGCCCGCATCTCGTGGTCGTGCGGTAGCGTTCTCGCTTCCCGCGCCCGGGTTCCCGGGTTCGATTCCCGGCGGGGTCAGGGATTTTCTCTGCCTCGTGATGGCTGGGTGTTGTGTGCTGTCCTTAGGTTAGTTAGGTTTAAGTAGTTCTAAGTTCTAGGGGACTGATGACCATAGATGTTAAGTCCCATAGTGCTCAGAGCCATTTGAACCATTTTTTGTAGATGTAGATTAACTGTACTTAGTTGTAACGGAGAGTTTTGCAGCACGGTGTACGGTGTGGATACGCGTTACAGCACTTAACTGCCGAGCCAGAGAATGTGCCTCTTAGGGTAAAAATAAAAATATGAAAACAAGCCAAACTACAGTGGAGTACCTAGCTTTTTGCGCTGGAGGGGTGGGCATGCTGCATTCTGTACTAATCGCGTATCCCATTTGGAAAATATTTTTTGTATCTTACTGTAAATAAATGAAGGATACTGAGAGTACTACTTTTGTATAAAATTCATATAATATTTACTTTTCTAGATGTGGCCGCCGCTGACCAATATTCGCATTGATACCTATATGAGACTTCAGATGTTTGTAACTCCGTTCTTGTAACAGATGGTTACAAGGACTTCGGCTGTTCAGTATTTAATAAAAGCCAAAACACGTGTAGCCGTCTATTTTAGCATTTAATTTATTCATGCAGCCAATTGTGTGAATGTTGTCCTGGTAGTCGTCGGTTGGTAAATGAAGGGACAGTGTCGTGTAAATCAGATTTCTGCGGACAGCGGTTATTTAATAGCGGCTCCTTTTATTACTGCACACGAGATTGGATTTCTCTCTGTTTACGTTGGTAAAGGTGCCTGAAGACGGGGTAATGGAACACCAAAATTGGTTGCGTAAATAAATTAACTGCAAAATAGTCGGCTACAGGTGTTTTAATTTTCATTTCATATAAGACGTCAGTCTATTCTTATCTACGAGACCTAAAGCCACCACACACACTACATCCATCCATTCTATACAGCTATTGATTTGAGAAAAGCCAGCCGGCCGCGGTGGTCTAGCGGTTCTAGGCGCGCAGTCCGGAACAGAGCGACTGCTACGGTAGCAGGTTCGAATCCTGCCTCGGGCATGGATGTGTGTGATGTCCTTAGGTTAGTTAGGTTTAAGTAGTTCTAAGTTCTAGGGGACTGATGACCACAGATGTTAAGTCCCATAGTGCTCAGAGCCATTTGAACCATTTTTGAGAAAAGCCAACATTGCACAAAGGCAATAATTTAGAGATTTTGCAACAGAAAACATACAAAGCTCTTCATATACAGTCGTGTCATTTATTAGAGATAAAGATAAAGGAGGGTTAATGATTGAGGTCCCATTGCCGGCAAGTCCAATGAAGACGAATCAGTAACTCGTTCGGATCTCATTCAGAGCTTAACATTCGCCTAAAATAATTTAAGGGTCCCACAGTAAACCTAATTTGGAATTCTGGATAGAATTTGAACCGAATAGAAAAAGATTTAATCAAGAAAAATCTTCAATTTCCTCGAAAAATCAGCGGAAGATTTATCATGAGTAAACTTAGAAAAAATTTTGTTACGAGTCGTTTGCATTACCTCCATAGATCCGTGTAATCACTTAATCTATTTTGTTTAAACACCTTATAATATAATCTGGTAACATCCCACTTCAATTGTAATGGAAACAGATAGTATGCCCGTTCGAAAATGGTTAGAAAGATTATGTAGAGCTGTGCAAAACGCGCAGAATTCATAGGATAGTTCCATCAACTGTACCCGGACGCTTAGATTTACTGCAGCAGTCTGTAGAGAAGGCTGTAACTGCGTTCGTCGACTAAAAGGAGAATTGTTGCCCGTGGGTAGATGTCGCATATCAAAGCTGCGTCACAGAACGTAATTTGCATTGCAGGGTGCAGGCGGTCATCGTTCGAGAAGCTGGGTCTCTGACGTCGAACTCGCAAAAAGCGACTCGGAGCTTGTTTTGCTGGGAATTTCCGTGGCGTAGTTTGTGATAATGAGGCTCCCGGAACGCCTCGCGGCGGGCCGCGTGTTGGCGCTCACGTTCTGCCCGCTCCTCAGACGTGATGTCTGCTCTCCTCCATGCTACGAGGTCGAGGGGAGACGTACACATCTTACCACTAAAAGGCTATTGTTGGATGATAAATACTCTTATTATTTGTGCAGAGTCCACTTTTAATTTAACGCATTTCGTCTAGCGTATTCCCAATGATTAGTTTCCGTACTTGAAGTGCAAGGTCCTCAAAGCATCTATCTACGACTGTCATAAACTTAACAGTAATCTGTTTCTCAACCACAAAATTTGTTGCTTGTGGGTCTGACAAGGTAAGTCTCTCACATCCAACGGGAATTCGGTGTTCCAATTGTTTTTAGAAGTCTTACGTACCACTGTGATTAGGATGGTGAAAGGATTCGATTGTGTTACTCTTAGGTTTCCCACTACCGGACATTAAAAATGTGCATCAGGTTCCTCTAGAGAATCATGAAATACGAAGGGCGTTCAACAAGTTATGTAATACTTTTTGTTCTGCCATTTTGGTTGAAAAAATGAAAAATTTGTTATGGGACATTGTGGAATATTCCTGCTTCAGCCCCTATAGTTTCGTGAAGTTCCGACAGGTGACGACGCTATACGTAACCTTCAAGATGGCGTCTGTAACGGAGGTGCGTTCCAAGCAGAGAGTGTCACTGAGTTTCTTCTGGCGAGAAACCAGAGCATCACAGATATTCACAGGCGCTTGCAGAATGTCTGCGGAGACCTGGAAGTGGACAAAAGCACGGTGATTCGTTGGGCGACGCGTCTATCATCATCGCAAATCTGTCCGATCTCCCGTGTGCCGGCCGGAGGCTCACAGTTGTGACTCCTGCAATGTTGGAACGTAAGGACACTCTCATTCGAAGTGATCGACGGATCATAATAAAACACCTCACTGCACAAGTCGACGTCTCTGTTGGTAGTGTTGACAAACTCGTACACCAGCTGGGGTACTCAAAGGTGTGTGGCCGCTGGGTTCCTCGTTGCCCAACAGAAGACTCTAAAGGACAACCAAGGACCTGTACCGAATTGCTTGAACTTTACAAGGCTGATAGTACAAATTTTTGTCGAACTTCGTCACAGGCGTTCATTACTTTGATCCAGAAACATAACGGCAATCCATGGAGTGTCATCCCACCACCTCTCCTCTAACTAAAAAGTTCAAAACCACACTCTCAGACGGTAAAATCATGGCAACTGTATTCTGGGACTCTGAAGGGGTTATTCTGTTTGATGTCCTTCCTCATGGTGCAACGATAAACTCGGGAGCGTGTTGGGCTACCCTCAGGAAGTTGAAAAGTAACTTCAGCGTGGTCATCGCCACAACAATACAAACGAACTTCTTCTTCATAAAAACGCAAGGGCTCACGTAAGTCAGTGCACCCGTGAGCAGCTAACAAAGCTTTACTGGACAGGTCTCCCTCATCCACCCTGCAGCCCGGATATTGCACCTTGCCCTTTCAATCTGTTTGGCCTAATGAAGGATGCACTCCACGGGAATCAGTACGTGGATAATGAGGAGGTTACTGATGCAGCAAGACGATGGCTCCGATATCGACTAGTAGAGAAGTACAGTGCGGGTATACAGGCCCTCCCAGTAAGGTGGCGTAAGGCCATTACATTGAACGGAGAGTATGTTGAATAGTAGGGTCTTGTAGCCAAAAGAGTGGGAAATAACATGGTCTGTTGGAATCCTCAATAAAACCAACGTGCTCTAAAAAGAAAAAAGTATGGCACTGCCCAAAACTGCAGGTGCCGGTAATGGACACATTTTCCTTCATTCCTTGCTATGTCAAATTCGTATAGAATGCGTTCTTTTATCTCCAGGTCTTTGATTCACAGTTTCTGCGAAATGGATGTTCCTTACGTCTTTTTTCTTCGCGTAATCATATATTACTTTGATTTTGGATGTGCTTTTTATTTATGGATGTCACTTCAATAACGACCTATAGGTCGCAACGTTGCTTGAAGGTGTATGGTAATCATCATAAATACGTTCAAGACGTCCTTCCAAAAAAATTGTTAAAATATTGACAGTATTGGATTACTTTTGTGGTGAAGGTTCACAAGCATGAAAGCTGTTTAACTTCTTTTTGAGGAGTACTGTTTCCACCACTGCCACTAGCACTACAATCTTGAACACTATTAAGCGCGTCATCGTCTATAAAGTCGTTTTCTTCATCCACTTTCGCAGCCAATGTAACTTCAGTTGAGCAGTCAAACGAATATTCACGTTTCTGCATAATAAGATCCACCAAGAACATTGTGAAGGTGTCACCATCCTGTCCTACACGTGCTCCGATGGATAACGCCTTCTTAACTTGGATTCCGCAATATTAAAAACGTTCCAAACATTAATGGTTTCGTACATCTTTACTGTACATGTGTGACAGCACTGACACGCGTCAACTACCTGCTGAGGTAACTGATCGACTGACATATTAACAACAACCCTCCCCCCCTCCTCCAAGACGGCAAGCGCTATTGTGGTTAGAAATGTGACATGGGTATGCGTACAAAAGCTTAAATACAAATTCTTGTTCGAGCGGGAGAAGTCCCTTGTAAGCGGAACTCAGGCAACGCCTAATCATGTGAGTAGTGTGAATGCTCGAATAATTAGTTCTTCAATTGCTTCAGTTTTCCCTCTTTTTTTGATGGTTCCAATTTCCTGACAGCGAACTTTTCCTTCTTTTTTGATATACTCGTTGACTCATAATTTTTTTCAATACAATTGATTCCGAAACTGTGCTGTAATCTTAATCTGTGTTTTTTTTTCATTCTTTTTGTCGCGAACAAGCAATCATAAAGAGGAATCCCATTGGCATCCAAGAAAACACTCGCCATCTTTCCCAATAGATGCAGCTGACTTCATCACAGCTGTTTCCATCTGAACTTCTCTTGCGGCGTGAACCTGTAGACCAACTTCTCTTCCACAGGAACAAACCGGCGTTCAAAATAACCTTGATTCCTATAAACGTGTACCAGCTGTTGCTGAGAATTTCTTTCCGGATTTCCTTTTAGTAAACTCTCGAAATATTTAGCACACTTATTGCAAAAAGCTTTCTTATATTTAAATTATCTTTTAAGGATTACTGTACAGTTTCTTCTTTTATTATTCAAGCGTCAGCTGTTTTATACACTTTTAATAAATGTTATCCCAATGTCATATTGTGTAATTTCTTGATATTTTCTTATATTGTTGCAGCATTGGCAAGTCCTTCGCGAAGACTATTTTGAAGATAAGCAGGGGAACCTGAGAGTTAAGCTGCCATTTTTTAACTGTTGTTTTGCAAGAGCAGACTTTATATTTCATTTCTGCATTTTAACGAAATACAATCAAAAAGATGATTTCAAAAACTACTATAAACAAACATATTGAATATATACGTGACTTAATGCCCAACGTATATCAGCAAAGCAAAACAAAATTTTCAGTTCTGTCAAAGCTTCCATGAACTTTACGCTTTACCCTGGCATAAGTACGAAGACTAAATTACATGGAGCTCATTGTAGCTTCATCTGTAATAACAGTAAATTACAAATTAACAAGGGTACGATGACTTTAGCGATTGGTGAGGGGGGGGGGGGGGGGGAAGGCTATATAACCTAGCGGATCGTTGACAGCGCAGTCACTGGTGTGAGAGGTGAGAGTACTGGCTTTTTTTGCAGGAGAGGAGTGAGAATAAGCGAGCATAACTTGTTTCTGTAACCATTCTGGGAATGTTTTTTAGTTACTTCACTGCAACTGCGACGGCATAGACGATCAGTCTCTAAACCCTAACATTTCCATTTCTCCATTTTTTACATTTTGCATTTCTGTAATAGTGAAATAAGAATTTGAACCAAAATTGTTATTTATTTTGTTGGCTAACTTGTTTCATGCAGTGTTACATGCGTTCAGGACTGAAAATTTTAGCTCGTGTTTGTAGACCGTGAATATTTTTCACAATGGGTTTAGCTGAATTTGAATTTGACGCACTGAACACGGGGACGAACTTGTGAGTATTCCGTGGTGAGCCACGAGTGGTCAGAACTTGATTTTATATAATAATGCTAACTGAACTTCAGCGCTAAACGGTTGACAACGGTAAAGGTCATCAGCCTGTCCTTATTCTACAATATCTTCTACATATGTGGAATAAACAGTTGTATTGGTAAATTACAAACGCATTGTGGACAGCTGTTTTCCGTTATCCATAAAATGGCGCATTTTAATTAATTTTAATGAAGTAGCAGTCACTGCGACGAGTGTGTGAATGCTCTCTAGAGACGTAAGACACCATCGTACATACAGCCTGTTGCACACTTTATTTATCCCAGATGATACTAAGTAATGTAAGAGAGATGAAGTTATCGTCGCAGAAACTGTGATAACGCCTCTCCTGTAGCGTCTGCCGCCGGATTTTCATAAGCATCTCTGTATGATTTCATACTTATTAAACACACCTGTAACGAACCGTGCCGCTATTTTTCTTAAATTGAGGTCTGTTCTATACCCTCGATCTAGCGGCCTTGCCGCAGTAGTAACACTGGTTCCCGTCAAATCACCGAAGTTAAGCGCTGTCGGGCTTGTCTAGCACATGGATGGGTCACCGTCTGGCTCTGCCGAGTACTGGTGGCAACCGGGGTGCACTCAGCCCTTGTGAGGCCAATTGAGGAGCTACTTGACTGAGAAGTAGTGACATCGGTCACGAAAACTGACAACGGCTGGGAGAGCAGTGTGCAGAGCACATGCCCCTCCATATCCGCATCCGATGACACTTCAGGAGGATGACATGGCGGCCGGTCGGTATCGTTTGGCCTTCAGGGCCTATTCGGACGGTGTTTGTTTTTTCTATAACCTCTATTAGGCTACTTCGAGAAGATCTCTTACTGACAAACAGTGGTCAAGAATTAGTCGAACGAAGGTGTTGTCAAGTACCTTTTTCGTGGATGAATTCACATTTACTTAGGATTTTTCCAACGGTATACTGATCTAGTGACGACGTATTTATTATTTATTTCAAATCTCTTTGCAACACGAATAATTGTACACTCCACTACAATCAGCTTTAACTGTAAAACGAAATAACGATATGATAGGGAACACACTTGAGCGACCGTGCCTATGATGAACAAGCAGCTATATTGTAGTCGCAACTAGGCACATATATGTGTTAATATGTTGACGTGCCAGTATGCATATATGGTTTTAGTCCATTCTGTAGGCTTATCTGTTTCTCTTATGGAACGTATTATTATAATTAGAAGCCATTCCCAACTCGTTTTATATACCCCAGCGACGTATTTTGTGTGTTCCTGTCTGCCCTGTGTTTATAACCAGCTGTACAGATTCTGATGACACAAAGTTCTATACGCTACGTTCCCAGATGTTGCCCAGACTCAAGGTGTTCCCCTTTTGAATCTATATCTATACTTCTCACCTTGCTGTGTGTGGCGGAAGGTACTGTATGTACCACTGTCGCTTCCTCCATTCATATTAAAGTCGCGAATGTTCCGTGGGAAGAACGATTGTCGATAAGCATCCGTATGTGCTCAAATCTTTCTAATGTTATCTTCATGGTCCTTTCGCGAGATATACGTAGGAGGAAGCAAAATATTTGTTGGCTGTTCTAGGAACTTACGCTCTCGGAACTTTAATAGTAAACCACACCGTCTCTCTTGCAACATCTGCCACTGGAGTTGGTTGATCACTTCTGTGACGCTTTTGTGCTTACTACATGAACCTGTAACGAGACGCGCTGCTCTTATTTGGATCTTCTCTATTTCCTCTGTCAATCCATCTCATAGGAATCTCAAACTGACGAGTATTTTGTTAGCTATCCCATTTGTTGACAGACTACATTTCCTGACAAGTCTTCCAATGAATCCCGGTCTCGCATCTGCCATTCCTGCTGTTAGTTCTGCGTAGTTGTTCCACTTTAAATCGCTCCATATGGCTACAGCTAGATATTTTATGCAAGCAACTGCTGTCAGAGACTGTTCTACATTTGTACAATCATACAATAAGGTACCTTTCTGTCTATGTACCCACAACGATATTAGTTTACGTTAGTGGTCGACTGCACTCCATGTTGTGACGTTAGCTCAAAATGGTTCAAATGGCTCTAAGCACTATGGACCTTAAAATCTGAGGTCATCAGTCCCCTAGAACTTAGAACTACTTAAACCTAATTAACCTAAGGACATCACACACATCCATGCCCGAGGCAGGATTCGAACCTGCGACCGTAGCAGCAGCGCAGTTCCGAACTGAAGCGCCTAGAACCGCTCGTCCACAGCGGCCGGCTGACGTTAGCTAACGGATATTCTGTTAAGCAGTAGCTCTCTAACGAGCATTCCATAGAAGCAAACCAACTGCCACTTTACCTCATACTGTTCGCAAAGCATAGCTCGATAATGTCGTAGGGTCGAATTGCACACGTATGCTTCCATTCACAGAAGCTAGCTCGTTGCATATGATAATCCGTATCTGTGATCCTGCAAAAAAGTAAATGCATTGGCTAGAATTGCGAAACAACAAAATAAACAGAATTAAATAAAAGATAAATGAATAATTAATAATAACGGTTCTATTCCAACGTTTGTAATTGATATATATATATATATATATATATATATATATATATATATATATATATATATATATATATATATATATATGGCACTAGAGAATAATGTTTATTCAAGAAAATAATTCTCAGTAATTGGAAAGTTGGCCTACGGTAACCACATACATTTCAGACAGAATGATAAACTTATTAAATGCTGCAAAGTGGCGTGGATAGCATTATGAGAATGGTAGCAGAATCCCCAAGCTAAACATTCATTCAAGACTCTTGAAAACTAAGTCCATTTCGTGATCAAAATAGACGAAATATTCACTAGCTCAAAATAGTTCAGAGTTCAAAATGACGATGTGCAAATTAACACATACGAGATAACGATTGGGAATTTATACTCTGTTTGCTCTCAAGCCTATAATGCAATTGAAAAGGAGTTCTACACTGGAGGATATTCAAACATTGCGAGAGTCAGAGCTCCTTCAAAAGTAGCGGCCATTCACCGCGCACAACGTATCACCTACGGACCTAGACGATTGAACATCATATTTTACCGCAGGCAAGTCTGCCTCCTTCCAGGGCACTCATTCATAAAGTGTTGTGTCCGCTTGATTCCAGCAGTGTTCCGCCACTGTCTAACTTTCACCGGCTGAACCCATACCCACCAAATCTAACTATTCTCACGTTATAGAGACATTTTGACTCAGCGTGACCACTTTCCACACTAATCTATGACAAAAATATTTAAATAAAAGAAATAGTATAAACATTCTGTCACACTCAGATCATTTCAAATGAATATAAATAACAGTTTGTTCATAGGTGAATACACTAGTACACATGTGCAACTGTACTCACGTTAAATGATAACATATTGTCATTAAATATTGTTTAAACAATTATTTATGTCTGGTTCAAAGAAGGATATTTGGGCATTCTTTTCAATAATTGTGTCAGCTAACACATGTGACTGGCCACTTTTAATTTATGTTCGTTTCTTTCATATCGGCTGTAATTGTGTTCAATGGATGTACCTCTTTTTTTTGAGGTTGCAGATGTGTTTATATTTGCTTCATTATTTAACTGTGGCTTGTTATACAATTTCTAAGAGTTGTAAGAAGCATTACTTCAGACAGCCTTACACTCCATCTTTTCTGGTGCACCGTCGGCTCTTCTGCTAAGCGAGCCACCGCTTTCCACATGCTTTTGGGATTTACCCATTTCCTGCTGAGTGCTCTCCGCCTTTTTACCTGGGCTGGGTAGGGCCGAAGTGGTCGCTTTGCTGGACCAGTTTCGGCGCACCCTCGGCCCGCCGCGGCGTTTAGCGTTCAGCCGTTTAACAAATTTTCCTTACCTCCTTCCATTTCTAGACGTCCTTATAGCTCGCCCACATACGCGCAACGTAACACTGCACCAAACGGCGATCCTCTGCAGGCCATCCTGCATTTTGCTACAAATTTCTAGCTTTCTAACTTCAATGTATGCAACAGAATCATCTGCGGAAATCCTCATGGAACTTACGATATTGTCTACTAGGTCATTTATATACTGTGAAAAGTGATGGTCCCATAACACTCCCTTGGGCTACGCAAGAAGTCACTTTTGCGTCTGAAGACTTTCTCCATTCAGAAGGACATGCTGTTCTCTGTTTTGTAGAACCTCTTAATTCCAATCACACATCATGATAAAGTTGTACAATGCAAATACCTTTGAAAACTCGGCCATTCCAAACCATAAAAAAGATTGACTCGTGGTATGTGTACACTTTAGTTGTTATTTCTTCGCTTTATTTATTGATGTGCAGTAATGCCGTGCCATAAGAATACATTTCACTCACGTACATAAAGTGGGGAGCTACAAAGAAGTATCTGCGTGACAATATTTCATCAGCAGTAGAAGAATATATGTTCCTACACACAGAGCAGACAACAACACAACTAATGGAATAGAGCAGGCTCGTCCAAACTGTGCCGCTGGGGCGCTAGCGCCCGCGATCGCCCGCGGCCAGCGCCCCGGGCGAATTCGTATGTTGTCGCGGTGGCAGAGCCGTGTCGCTTAGCTGACCGTGCGGACCGCCCGAACGCCAGCCGATAGATACATATATTTGTTCGCCCGTTTTCCCTTCGGGCAGGGGACGTCTCACAGGTGCTTCAACTAGACCTGATTGACCTACAGTGCCATATCCGCCTGAAGGACCGCATTCTTATGTGTAAAACTTTGGATGACTTTTAGAGCTGTCTTCCACGAGAGAAATATCCTCTTTTGCACAAGCACGCGGCCAAAGTTCTCTCAATGTTTGGTTCCACGTATATTTGTGAGCACTTTTTCTCTCTTTTAAAGCTTGCTAAAGCGAAGCACCGTTCATTCCTTGGCGATAAAAATTTGATCAATTCTTTGAGGTTAGCAGTCTCACGTAATATTATACCAAGCCTAGACAAAATCGTTTCCTCGAAAAAGAAAAACGTGTAAAATGTTAATTGTCTTCTTTAACAATGTTGACTGTAAGAATTAAAGAGCTTTATTACCTTAATTCTATTTTAATAAGTTTTCAAACTTGGTCAGTCAAAATTATTACTTACAAAACAGCAAACTAAGGATCCGATTTCTAAACTCTGAAAAGGGATACAAAAATTGTAGCGCGAAGTATAACAAAAAATACTTACTTGTAACTACCAACAGTAAGAATGAGACTCTATATCCCTTACATAAAATTAATTCTAAAATAGAATATTTTGTTCACGTTGGATCTGACCGCGGGACAGTCCAGCGCAGAGCAGCGCTGTGCGGTCTCACTCCCTCTGCAGCTCTCTCTCTCTCTCTCTCTCTCGCTCCTATAGCGACACTAGCGACACACGGTCGCGGACGGGGCGCTGAACTACACTGCCTGGCGCCCGCGGGGCGCGGGCACAATTCTTGGATGAGCCTGGAATAGAGCAACATAGAAAATAAGATTTTAGGATTTGTTTACAGCTTACTAAGTTGTTCCACACCAGCCATATTTGTAATAAGGCACCAAATGATGAATAAATATTAAAAAAATTCGGACTGAACCACCTCAATAAAATAAAAACGTTAAAATTGGGAATCGTTGTGAATATATATAAAGGAAGAGTTCCGACGATAACGAATGTCTCAACGACAGTAGCCTGCCTTGCATAAAGGGTCAAAAAAGGTTGTTCTTTATTTCTCCTGGACATTCTGTTCACAAAACAAGGAAGAGTTAATAATTTATTAGGTCATTGGAAACACTCATGACTAGAACACGTAACACTCTCACAAATACTACACTTGTATCATTTTTGCTTTCTAGTATGTTGTTCATGGCAACCCCTGCGATTACTTTACAAAAATATGCGATCTAACGAAGTATTTCCCACATTCGACCTTTTTTGGTCATTGACTGACCTTATTACGCCACTGGCTTAGTAGAGCATTTACAAAACTGTAAAATTTATATTTGTGCAAATTTCACGCAGCAATTTTGTGAATTTTCACAGCATAATATAAACAATTACATCGTCATATTCGTCAGGCCTTCTGACTACGAAACTACTATGCTTGTAAGGGTTTAGTTTGGATCGAATTGTCAACGTAATTAATTTTAGCGTAGCGTTTACAAAAGCCGTTTTTCCTTCATTACCCTCACGGACACATTTAAATTAATAATGTTAACGAAATAGCCGACTATGATGGTGCTGTAACAGCCCAATCAATAGAGACCAAAAAAGGTCGATTATCGGAAACAGTTTGTGTAGTCCGAAATTTTTGTACAGCGGTAGGAAGGAGTGTCACGAACGACATACTAGAAATTCTGACTGGTGAGAGATGAGGGTGGGGGCCACGGTGCGTTAGATGGTCACTTTTGTAAGCTTTTCTTAAATAACTCGAAAACTGTGGCTTCCAGCGTCAAAGTATCCCGCTACAGAAATTTAACTACATTAAATTTCCTACAAAAAAGTCTGTAAGACTAATAGTTTGCGTGTAAGAGCCAGAGAATATGAAACTCTCAAGTGTGGTTAATGAAGGCAAGATATAACATTGCGGGTTACATAAACAACAGTAGGGGCAACTGAACACCCGTATATCTGTTTCAAAAGCGCATTTCTTGCTACTATTAGTCTGCGTTTTATATCCCCTCTTCTTTGGCCATTTATTTTTCTGCCCAAATGGCGGAAACCACCTACTACTTTTGCTATCTCAATTCCAGATTTAATTTCATTTGTTTCACGTGATTTAATTCGAGTATACTTCATTACCTTTGTCTTACTTTATATCAGTGTGCGCGTGTGTGCGCGCCTATAGTGGATGTGTGAGTGTGATTCCTTTGCGATTCTCCCTTCTGGCTCACCAACTCAGAATCTTATAATCTCGTTTCAGTGCGCTACCCATTCCATTCAACTGATCTACCTAGTCCTTAGCCGTCTCGCAGAATTACGAAGTCATTGGCATACCTGAAAGTTTTATATCTTCTCATTGAACTTTAATTCCGTTTTCAAATTCCTCTGTGGTTTCCTTTACTCCTTGTTGAATGTACGGACTGAATAGCATCGTGGGTGGGCTATAAACGCTGTCTCACTCTCTTCTTAACTTCTGCTTACCTTTCATACCCATCGAATCTTATAACTGCGGTATGGTTTCCGAACAGTTAAAAAATACGCCTTCGTTCCCTGTATTTCATCTCTGCTTCCTTCGAATTTCAAAGAGGTTTGTAACAAATCATATTTCGCCTTCCAACATTGTACAAAACCGTCTTAAACTGCTCTATAGTGCTATTTAGTCCACACAACGACGTTGCAGATTTACTCATGTAGTCAGTGGTTTCTAGGAAGCATATAAAGTGTGATTAGAGTCCTGTTCCTGTCGCTATCCTGGACCTACATAACTCAGGTACAATGGAAATACTCTGAAATATTTGAAACTGTTATCCAACGAACTGCTTACTTTGAAGACTTAAATAATTGGGCATGCTAGAGCTTATCTGACGCTTCTAGCCCACAAAATAAATACGAGTATTAATATTGTATCTAGACCTATATACACATAGATACTGTTAAATTTCTCTGACGGGCTGACGAATTTCTTGGCCAGTATAACATTGCACTCAATAACACAATAATTGGCAGGAAAAAAAAAAGACCACATTTAAAGCCCTGTACAGTACTGACGAGAATATGACCACAGATTTTCAATTACATTAGGGACATAATAATGAGAATGTCATTCTTGAAACGTTTCGTGATAATTGGTCAGTCATAATGGTATAATTATTGCTAGAAGAAACAGAAAATTATCACAAAAAAATGCGCTGCGTGGTAACTAAATAGAAAATCGTTTCCTTGTCATCTCTATAACAACTCTCGACGCCCAAAAGTTAAGTGAAGGGAAGTACAAATATGTCTACAGGCAACATTTAGCCCTTTCAACTCTTGAAATTAATCAATTATCACGAAACCGTTTTCTGCCCCGTTCTTCCCACATGTGAGGAACAACAGAGTACGTTTTTCTTTTCTTAGTTAAATGTCAAATATATCCTACAAGAAAATGTAAACTGAAAAGCAGTTCCCTTTACCACATGATTTTAAGCCTGTAGGGCGAGCGAAACCAATTCTTTTACCATGCTTAAAAGAGCATTTTGTCTTTCATCCTGCAAGTTTGGAACACTTTAAAGATAAATCCAAGCAACGTTTGGCACTTTTCTTAGAGTGCTTCCCATTTGAGCATCTCGTAATTCCTCCTTGTACGAGGATGACGTTAAGATGGTGGTTCGACCTCTTTTTTCTTCATATTCGTTTGATACTTTTTCTGGGCTTACACCCTGTAAATTACTGCAGGATGATGAGTCTCTAATATTGTCACCAGATGATAAAGTCGAAGGCTATTGCTAGTTGAAACTGAGGGTGGTTCTCCAGTTACATTGGGTATCTGAACATCAGTCGTTGCAGATGAAAGTATATCTGCATTACTGAACAAGTTTCTATCGACAGACCAGATACCAGTTCGTCGGAACCCATTCTCAGTAGGGGTCATTGTTGCAGCTTGCACATAAGCTGCTATAAACAGACAAATGATCTGGAATGTCCCAACTTTTCTAGGATTAGATCTTAGCCATTTTCGTACTTGGTCCTCGTAATGCTTGCTCAACGGTTTCATAAATGATACGTCCAATGGCTCCCGCGCTAGTCAATCACAGTCAAACTTTTTGTGTGCGTCGAGTGTTGATCCAGTAGAAGCAACACTGGTCTTTCTTTTGTCGCTCCTGTGAACGAAATATACTTTCAGACCGACACTATAAAAAGTTAATTAGTCAGCGGAAATACCAGGAGGGAATAAAGTTTGGAATTCCCGTTACATCCGTTTTCTTGGAAAGATTGGCATAGGTGGGATAGATGTTCCAGCAGCAGAAACACAAATTTCAGCTGTCACCGTTTCTCACCTCTCGGCTGATATTATCTTTCCAACCTGCCGACGTTCATTTCTTACTGTTAGTTTTGAATGGACTTCGGGATTTATAGTTAGTGCGGTTTCGTCACAGCTGAAGTTCCTTTCATGGGTGAGCTTGTAAGTGTCTACTACCTAGCAACGAAGGTCATAAAACGGTTCTACTGCCATCTTGTTGAATCCCATTGTAAGAGCTGCCGATGTAGCTTCAGGTCTCTTAGATTTAAATTGGGACGTCTTAACATAAATTTTTCTGCCAAAGCTGTACTTGCTTTTACATCGTGTAATGCATGAGTGAGGTTATTACGCTCGGCTAACTGGAATGCAAGTTCACGCAACTCATCAAGAAAAAGTCCAAACAGCTGAGCTTCCATTTTCATTAGATACTGTATAAGTTCTTCTACCTACTCCTCATTAAAAATACATGCAAACCGTCCCATTTTTACGAACTTTGTACTCCGGACTCTCCATCTTTTTCTTAAAGTGACTTTGTAAAGTTGTTTGGAGCACGTTAAATTGAACAGCCGCCTTTTGCTATCCTATAGAGCCATTCACAACAGCCTGAACTGCTTCTCCCATTGATACACTGCACCACCGTTGCGTTTGCGTCTTCCTTTTATATGTTCTTACCACTCTGGAACATAGATCGGAAAAAAAATTGATCAGAATAATTAAAATGTAATCAAATACGAAGTGGGTCAGAACGGTATACTACCCCATTTTGCCCCACCCGTTTGGCTCCACAAGAACATTTTTTACAGTTATAAGGTCTTGACAGCAAACGTAATTCAAATATTTTAAGTAATGTGATGGAATACGAAGTTCATAAGGCCCACTTGGAAATCATGATACGTGTTATCTACATGTACATCATTTCTATCTACTCGGGATGAAACAATGCTTACCAGCTGTGAAACAATTGCAGAATACTAGGCAGAGGTCAAAATAACACAGACACACGTAAGGAATGGCGGCAAAACTGTCGTGTGGTAGCTGATAGCCACGTGATGTCAATGTTCTGGAGGATCCCGACAGAGAACATCACTTTACGAGGAGACAAAACCTATACCCCGGTGTGCCCTGCTACCCAGTAATACCCCACCTTCCCCTATGCGTATGTGTGTGTGGGTGTGTGATTCGTTTGAGATAATTTCTTCTGGCTCAATAACTGAACATTCGTTATGCAAGAAATAAATCAAATAGTAATTGTAAGAATAACTAACTTCGCTGCAGACCCCAGCTTTCGCCTTCGCAACCTGTTTTGCTTTCGGCTCTTGATGAGGAACGGGCTGCCATTCCTCCATAAGGCATTCAGGCAACTCATTGAAAGTGTCCCCAGCAGAGTTGTAGCTGTCATAATGGGGAAGGATGGACACACCTCACATTAATGCCCACTAATAGGTGTCCGCATACTGTTTATAGGATAATTTAACTACCAAATTAAGAAAAATTAAAAAAAACTCTACCTAAATTGAAGACAGTACAGGTCTTATTAAGATTTTCAGTAGGCCCCAAGTAAAGTTCACGAAAAAAGCAGAAAGCATAATATGACTTTTGACGAGGGACTAAGGCCTTGACTTGGAGATTTGGAACCAACAAAATTCTTCCACTGTGCAGGCTTAACCATTATACAGGAAAATTTTGCAACATTGGACCGATCTGATCGTTGTATGAGAATGACGTTGATCCTGTCTACAAGATACTTGCAGCCGTTAACCACAGTTGTGTAAGAAAACGGAAAACAGTTTTATGACCGACTGATGTTGATGCGTTTGTCGTGTGGGTGTGTTAAGCACGGGAGCCCTTTACTGGAGCTGGTAATATACATAAAAAACTACCGCGCCGTTCACGGTAGAAAGTATTTTGTACCAACATTCTTCAATGTTTTCCTTACTACTTTAGCTTAGAGAATTACAAAAAAATGACTGGCTGCAAACCTCAGGACACACCCTAAGTCTGGTTTAGCGTTTTTCATGACCACAGCCGGGTTGTGTAGCCGCGCGATCTAGGGTGCCTTGCCAGGGTTCGCGCGTCTTCCTCCGTCGGAGGTTCGAGTCCTCCCTCGGGCATGGGTGTGTACGTTGTCCTTAGCGTTACTTAGTTTTAGTTAGATTAAGGAGTGTGTAAGCCTAGGGACCGATGACTTCAGCAGTTTGGCCCCATACGAACTTACCACAAATTTCCAAATTTCACCACCACACGCGAAATATACAGTGAATGCAATGGAATATTCGCACTGTCTGCTTCTAATAACTGTTCCTTAAATTTACTCGAAAGGTAAGTGCAAGAAGACTGTCACTTATCTTCCAAAGACTCCCATTTAATTTCCATCACTATTTCTGTCATGTTTGTGTGGGAACTATACGGATCTGTTCCTTCTCTTGTTTATGAGAATCATCTTGAATTTATCCTTATTTAAGGAGCGTTGTCCTTCACTACCCCAATCGGAAACGCTTTGTATATCGCTTTGCGCTTAGTTAGTCATCGTCGCCTTTGCAGGTACATCATCATTATCGAAGAAAAATCTAAGACTACTGATAAATTCTTTATGTATACCGAGAGTATAGCCGTCCCATCACTTTTGCTTTAGGTACACTCAATGGTTAATTTGTTTCTGTTGAATAGTAGTCGTTCAGTGAGAAAACACACGCCCGACTATATCTTTGGTACCGGTTGACTGTGTGGTACAGAATCAAACGCCTTTTGGACACCTAGGACGGAGTATGTTATCCTACGTCTTATTACCAGGCTACCGTGCGTGAAATGAGCGAGGTGTGTTTCATGAGAGTTTTGTTCTCAGGAGCCGTGATGATTTATTGAGATGAGCTTCTTTTTTGGAGGAATGTCGTTGTGTTCGACATTAGCATATGCCCTCGTTGCTGTTCGAGATGAATAAGCTTCCAGCTGACGTAGAATTTTGTCATCTCCCTTCCAGCACTTCGATAATGATACATAACAAAAGAAATATGAGCCATAGGTTAATCTTCTCAAACATTTATAACAGTCGTCTACTTGATACAGTTACAAAATTCATTATATCTGATGAAGCTGAATGACATTGGGTAACCTCCAATATCACTTTCCCGAAGGCAACAACGTACGATTTCATAAATCGTTACCACGTGCAGTAATGAGTATAAGAATTCATTCAGTTAGTCAGTCAAAAGATTTTGTACTAGCAGAACGAGACAGAATTGTGGTTTACTGTCCCGCGATTTGGGCCATCAGTCAAGATGACCGACGCAACATACACTCTCATGAATACGGAACTCGCAACAAATACAGGTAGTTATTCGCTGGGAGATAAATCGAGAATCACAGACACTACGAGTGAGGTTGGAGCTCATTGTCAATCCCCACTGGATAACAGCGGCGGCATTCACACGCTTAGAAGTAGTGTCCTGTAGGGCATGTCAGAATGGTTTGGGTACCCAGCACGGTTTAAATGAGAAGACAATAGGAATTACTTTATGATGGATAACATACAGGGTGTAAAGTGCAGATATTTTTATAGTGGTATCTTAATATGTACACATTAGTGAATTGGTTGATTTTTCTGTGGCGACTAGTCGTCCGCAAACAAGTCACATAATTTACTACTTGATGTTTCCTGCACCACTGCATCACTAAGTAGACTACTCCCGTCAGTATAGGCTAACAATTTCGCACAAATGCGTCCACACTTCACCATCTGACCTGCTGCCCTGGGGAAAATCAGCATTAGTGGTTTCCTCTTGTGTAGATCTGGGCTCTACCAAAACTACGGTATATAAATGGCGTGGTAAATGGTAGGATTACCCGTAGTACTGGTAGCATTGGTAGTGAAGGAAACATACTTGAATATGTGTGTGAGAGAGAGACTAGGAACCTACCACTTCTCTTTCTTTTTTATATGTTTGTTTGTTTGTTTTACACATAATTAGAACCCCACATCATTCAGTGTTAGCCCTTAGGGAATTACGTTTTGTTGTGCTGAATGATAAATCTGTATCTGTTGCACGTTACAAATCATCAATTGTCGAATAAAGCCTGAATTAAACATTTAAAATTTCAGTTTTGCTATAAATACTGTTTAATTTTAAGTGACAGACAGAATGATAACTATGTAGAACAACAATGTTTCGTAGGTTACACGGCCCTTTGTATAACCCTCTAAATGGTTCACCACTTCTGATTTAAAGAGAAATTCAGTAACATACCAATCTCATATGCAAATAAAGGGACTGAAATGAGGCAACGTCCTATAGGTATGCAACATCTCTAACGTAAAGGTAAATCGGGTACGATTTTAACTGAGCATGGCTACTGGGAAAACTTCAATAGTCTGTGTTTATTTACGATAGTCCACGGTAGTCTACAGTAGTTTTACAACTCTACTCTTGCCACATTTACTTGGAGGTACTACCCAAACTAAAAACATATGACTTGTAATAGTTATAATCATTAGTTAGCAAATGACGTAATTACTGATGTAATGTTGTTCAGTAGCCCCTCCCTCAGTCATCAACAGAAATATCTGCACTTGTACCCGTTACACATTGTATATTTGGCTCCTGTCGTTTATTCCATAATGATGTACGAAAGAACTTGCTGAAAGGATTTGTACACTCGCTGGTTACCCTTGCGTTAGATTCAATAGAGATTTCCTTGCACGGAACGACTGGAAACCGAAGGAGCCCGACGGAGTCATGAGGCACTACCTCATAAAGCTAAAGTAGGAAAACTTGAAGTCTCGGTCCACAAAAGAGGATCGTTTGGTTCTTTTAAGGAGTGTGTCATGTCTCAAGTTATCATTTCTTGCACCTTCCAAGCGTCGTCACGTGACCAAGAGGGATTTTTTTATTTGTATGTGTTTAATATGACCTAATGCTTTCCAAGCATATACGTAGCTTGTAAACTATTCAGTAGGTGTGTAACTGTCTGGAACATACTACAGACGTGTTTAGAATCTACGAACGAAAAATTTAACTCGACAAGACGCAAGGCTGCTGAAAAATATGTATAGAGATGAACAGACACTATAAAAGGTGTGTCAGTGGAAAGTCGTCTGTTTACGTTATGCTAGGGTATTGGAATGGATCAGATTAAAAGCAGTCAGTAACGTTCTAGGGGACTATATTATTGTTGGAAGCTCATGTTCAGCGAAGCGACAACTATAGCACACTATTTGCATATGTGAATACAGAGAAGTCGCAGATCACGAAGAAGACATACGAGCTATCGACACACACTACAAAGACGGAAGATCACCAAATTTGTCGATAGGCAGTAACGCACGTAATCGCCACATTCACAAAAATCCTGTGTAAGTTTGGGCACGGACAGATTTATTACTAGCGTTCGATCTTGTCACCCTAGTGGACAGCTTACAGTGTATTTTTTTACCTATGGCTGATCATAATTACAGCGAGTGACTGATTGTGGATACTATGATTTCCATATTAACAGAATCTTCCGTCGGTTCTTGGTAGAACAACATTATAATAATAAATGAAAAGCACCAGTTTGCTTTTGTTCTACAATATTATTTTTATTGCTAAACGGTTTTCAGCTTACAAGGCCATCTTCAGACATTTACTGAGTATTATCACCAAAGAAGTTAAATGTTAGCAGACAACATTGGAAGAGAAGTAACACATCTAGAGTGAAGTAGAAACATACAGTGAGTAACATCTTTGCAATGAAATAGTAAAAACTGAACATTACATAAATAACAATGAAGTTGACAGGAAAACCTTTAGCACAAAATAGGAATAGCATGCCTGCATAACAGTTTCTATTAATAAACAAAACTAATGAAATAAGATAAAATTAGTACTAGACAAGGCTGCATCAAGAGGTATGAAACATGGAGAGTGATACACAAACAATTAAAAAAGAAGAGACAGTTGTCAATGTAAATACAGAGTACACGAGGAACTTAAACAATATCAGTAAGATAAACAGAAATTAGTAAATGCAGGAAAATTGAGGTGTTTGAGGGAACCTACAGTTTGAGAGTGTGGTGGTACTGCATTTTAACATTAACACTATAATCAAAGCAGTGGCTGTATACCAGTTTACATTAAATAAATGAGCACAGTAAAATATGAACAGTATTTGATGAGACAACTACAAGGGGAGTTAAACATGGACAGTAATACAAGTACAAGTTAAAAGCAAACCCTTAACTATTGAAGCAACAGCATATGTGGAATACAAGGACAACTGCAACAAATAAAACAACTTAATGACTACAGGCTTCCAAGTCCTTCCTAAAGACCCTACTAAATTGTTCAAAGAGGATGTTAAATATGCAATCATTTCATGCAAAAGCATATTCTCTGAATTTGAAGTAAAACTGTTAACTAATATGAACCCATTGCCTCCTAGAATGTACGGGCTTCCTAAACTGCATAAACAAGATGTGCCTATTCGTCCAGTTGTATCATCATTCACTGCTCCATCTTACAAACTAGCCAGTAAACTTGATGTCCTAATTAAGAGCAAGACTAAATTCAAACCAAAGCATGGTATTTCAAACTCTGTGGACCTGGTAAACAAGTTAAAAGGTATATCTGCCTCACACAGTGATAAATTAGTATCCTTTGATGTCAGCAGTTTGTTTTCTAACATACCAGTAGTAGAATGTATTGACATTTTGACAGAGCTGATGCACAAGTCTAATGTCAATCCTGTGGAATTGAATGACTTGAGACTGGCCACACAGACCTGCCTTGTACAGAACTATTTCCAGTTCCAAGGAACTCTTTATAAACAATTAGATGGCTTAGCTATGGGTTCCCCTCTTAGTCCACTGTTGGCTGAAATATTTATGGACCATTTTGAACAAATTTTTTTAAAAACAGAACCTTTGAGTGCAAACATCAAATACTGGTTTAGATATGTAGATGATGTCCTATGTATGTGGACTGGTACTACAAGACAACTCAACACATTCTTGAAAAACCTAAACAGTCAACACAAAAATATCCAGTTCACTATGGAAATTGGCAACAAATCCATAAACTTCTTAGATCTCACCATTGACATCAGTACACACACACACATTGTTTCAAAATTTACAGAAAAACAACAAATACAGACACAGTAATACCTTCTTGCTCACAACACCCCATAACTCACAAACATGCAGCTTTCCACTCAATGGTACACCGTCTCATATCTATCCCCATGTCCATAGATGATTTTAAAACAGAGTTAGATACAATAAAATTTATTGCCTCAGCCAATGGCTACAATCCAGTTCTTATTGACCACATCTTGCACATGAAACAAAAACATAAAATTATACCCCTCCTCTATGCCCCACCTGCTTCCCCATCCACTGTCAGCAAAAAATGGTGTACTCTAGCATTTCTAGGTCAGGTATCACAGACTGTAGCCAAAGCACTGAAATCCTGCAAGTATAGGGTTTCCTACTATGTCAGGAACACTACAGCCCAGTGGGTTTTTAATAGCAAAGACAAGACCCGGTTATTAGCCAACAGTGGGGTATACAAAATCACCTGTTCTGATTGTGACAAATTTTACATTGGTCAGTCAGGCAGAGACATATCAACTAGGCTGGCTGAACATGAACGCAGCTGGAGGTTGCAGAATTCAGACTCTGCATTTGCTGAGCATGTACTGAGTGAGGTTCACAACTACCAGCCAGTGTCCCATGTACTTCACTTAGCAAACAAAGGCCATAAACTCAACCTGCTGGAAGCCCTGGAAATTAACAAACATCTTGCTCACAGTCCAGATCTCATCCTAAATGACCAGACACAACTCAACACTTCCCCTCTCCTAAACTTCATATAATCATCTTTGTTGTTCATTACTTCCCACACTCTCTCTTCCTACATATTCCCATTTTCCTGTAGTCATTAAGTTGTTTTATTTGTTGCAGTTGTCCTTGTATTCCACATATGCTGTTGTTTCAATAGTTAAGGGTTTGCTTTTAACTTGTACATGTATTACTGTCCATGTTTAACTCCCCTTGTAGTTGTCTCATCAAATACTGTTCATATTTTACTGTGCTCATTTATTTAATGTAAACTGGTATACAGCCACTGCTTTGATTATAGTGTTAGTGTTAAAATGCAGTACCACCACACTCTCAAACTGTAGGTTCCCTCAAACACCTCAATTTTCCTGCATTTACTAATTTCTGTTTATCTTATTGATATTGTTTAAGTTCCTCGTGTACTCTGTATTTACATTGACAACTGTCTCTTCTTTTTTAATTGTTTGTATATCACTCTCCATGTTTCATACCTCTTGATGCAGCCTTGTCTAGTACTAATTTTATCTTATTTCATTAGTTTTGTTTATTAATAGAAACTGTTATGCAGGCATGCTATTCCTATTTTGTGCTAAAGGTTTTCCTGTCAACTTCATTGTTATTTATGTAATGTTCAGTTTTTACTATTTCATTGCAAAGATGTTACTCACTGTATGTTTCTACTTCACTCTAGATGTGTTACTTCTCTTCCAATGTTGTCTGCTAACATTTAACTTCTTTGGTGATAATACTCAGTAAATGTCTGAAGATGGCCTTGTAAGCCGAAAACCGGTTAGCAATAAAAATAATATTGTAGAACAAAAGCAAACTGGTGCTGTTCATTTATTACTATGATTTCCATCAATGGAGTGTCATAACTGGGTCTGTATCGTGGCTAATCTATCGATGGTCACTGTTAATTCTCGAATATTGCTAAAATGCATGTAAAAGTCATACATTAGGAGCATTAGAAAGTCATCTACGAATAATGTAATTTGCTATTATTGCCTTTTGTGTAAAACATGAAGGTTTTTCATATCGTCATATGTACCCCACCTCGTTGCTACACCGTCACCATTTCAGATGGAGCTCGGCCCACCTTGTTTCTCATCAGATGCGAATGAAGAAGGAGTGCTGGCTGCGAACCTCATATAAATACGCCATGTTCTTAGTGTTTTTTATTCAGGAGGAGCGTCCGTGGTCAGTTGAATAGTTAAAAGTCATTATTCGCTGTGTAGCAGCTGTATGTATATTGAAATCCCTTTTTTTTAAATTAGTTTCTGGCTCGCAGCCAAAGAGATATACACGTATTTATTATAGTGCGGTTGACATCTACACTACGACTTCAAATCGATAAGTTATGTGAGTCACACGAAGCAATGCCGCATATAAAACTCAAACTTATGCTCGAGGGCGAATTTAACATTCCCTATGTCGAACCGCGTATAACAAAAAGAAAAATGAATAAAAAGTTTGCTGTCCTCAATTCCCTTCCGACTACTTTACTGTCGACCCGTTGTGAGGACGAAAATATGTTATGACCAAATAAGAAGTCAATGAAAGTCTCCGGTGTGACATTGTTTTTCAACTGCTCCGGGTATTAACTAAGAAGCAAGAATCCAACCCGGAACTATAAGTAAGTAACTAGCTCACACTCTGGATAAAATGGCAAAGATTGCGTACAGAGTTAACTAACGAGTTTCACCGAACGAGATAGCACTGTGGTTAATACGATATTTCAAATCCAAGCCTAACCATCTAGGCTTACATTTCACATGTTTTCCTTAAATCTCCCTAGATTAATACCGCAATGTTTCTTTCCAATAACTCGGTTAATTTCGTGATTAGTCTTCGTCACGCAGAGACTATGCCTCATTTTTACGATTGAATCCGAGACGTCTGTACACTTCGAGAAACCTTTTGGCGTCAGTCGCTATGGCGCAAATTCTGGTAAGTCGCAAAAAAGACGAAGTACTTATATTACCACAGGTACCTTTCTGTCTTATTATGTACGCTATATAAGAACAGCAGCACCTTAACGAAGGCATCGAAGTGCTAAATAAACCGTAATCAATGACGATGACAGCGAAATGAACAAGATAGCATGTTAAGAAGAAGGACAGCAATTACGGGTTATTTCTAAGTCCCTGACGCTATGAAGCATGCCTGAAGTGCGTGCGTCATCTAGTGGCACACGTAACACCCACTGAATGTGATTTTGCCGACTCAGCATGAAAATTTTCTGAGAGATGGCTGTCATATTATCTAACCGGACGTGTTTTGATGTATACACTACATACCTAGTGTCTGCGCAGTGCTTTTGCTGAAGATATGAGCGTAATGTCGACTTCACAACATATGTTAAAAGAAGAACGAAACTAAGGGTAACATCAGCAGGCGTTAATAATGCTTATCTGCTAAAAATGTGTTCCTAGTTTCATTTACTGTTTCCTCAGTAATTAGTAACGTGGTTTTAAAATTCCATGTTTCCATTTGACATGTGATTAGCTTCGTTCCAATATCCATAAGAAGTGTACGAGATAAAGCAATACGTCAGTGAGGTGCTCTTTCAGCTTTCAAGTCTTCTAAACTAACCATCGAAATGCGAAAGAAAAAAGCATCCATTTACTGTTCATCCATATCCTCTACAGCCCTTAGAAGGGGAGATATGTTTTTATGTACGCATTTTTCAACAATCTTTCTTAAATGTGTTACAGCCTGCATCTACATCTATAACTACACGGCTGCAAATCACACTTGCGTGCCTGGCATAGCGTGCAACCAAGAGCGGAAAGGCCACCAAAACAAAAAGTGAATACATTCTTTTAATAAAAAGAAGGGAGATAAGAAATAGAGATAAGGAAAGGACAAAACACACTTTATTGTCTATAATAAATCATACAATCACCGTTGATCTTTATTTTACAATTCCCATTGCCGACTTCGGCCCATAAAAAGAGGTACTCATCAGCATTTAACTTCTTCTTCCTTCTCGTAGTTAAAACAAATGGCATGCTTGAAACAAGAGTACCATAAGGCTGTTTAGCCAACAGTCCTGTAGCCTCAACAATACTCCATGTTTTCCAAGCCAAAATGTTAGCATCTGGAAATGCTTTAAGGCCACCATAATCTGCTTGATTGACCCATACAACAGCAAGTGTCAGCCAGGTACTACCTCCAAACACTGCTTGTACATCACAGGTAAAGTTCAGATGGAGTCCACGAAAAACATTTGGACCTCCAATCAACTGCTGTTTATTAAACTGCCCAGCCAAGTCAATATCAATCGCCTTCAAACTGCGATACACAGGTACACTACGCCGCCAGCGACGACGGTAACCACGTCATTCCACTTCCGAACAGCGCGTGTATTAAAAGCGAACACCTACATCTTTCCGTGCGAGCTCTGATTTCTCTTACTTTATTATGGTTATCTTTTCTCCCTATGTAGTTCGGCGTCAACAAAATATTTTCACAATCGGAGCAGGAAGTTAGTGGTTCAAATTTCGTGAGAAGATCCCGCAGTAACGAGACACACGTTTGCTTTAATGACGTTCAACCCAAATCCTGTATCATGTCGGTGACACCCTCTCACCTCTTTCTCGTTAGTACAGAACGTGCTGCCCTTCTTTGAACTTTCTCGCTGTGATTCGACAATCCTGTCTGGTAAGAATCCCACACGGGCAGCAGTACTCCAGAAGAGGACGGACAAGGCTCTTTAGCAGACCTGTTACATTTTCTAAGTGCTCTGCCAATCAGACACAGTCTTTGGTTCACCTTCCCAAAACATTTTCTCTATTTTCTTTCCAATTTAAGTTGTTCGTAATTGTAATTCCTAGGTATTTAGTGGAATTTACAGCTTTTAGGTTTGACTGATTTATCGTTAACCGAAGTTTAACGGATTCCTTTTAGCACTCATGTGGATGACCTCACACTTTTCATTTTTTAGGGTGAATTGCCAATTTTCATACCATACAGAAATCTCATCTAATAGTTTTGCAATTGGTTTTGATCTTCTGATGACGTTACTAGACGATAAACGACAGTATCATCAGTAAACAACCTAAGACGGCTGGCTCAGATCGTCTCCTAAAATGGAACAACAGGGAGACTATAATATAGTTTGGGGAACGCCAGACACCTCTTCTGTTTTACTTGATGACTTTCCTTCAGTCGCTACGAACTGTGATCTCTCTGACAGGAAATCACCATTCCAGTCGCATAACTTAAACGATTTTCCATAAGCATGCAATTTAATTACAATTCGCTTGTGAGGTACGGAGTCAAAAGTCTTCTGGAAATCTAGAAACACGGAATCAATTGGATATCGTTTGACGACACAACTTAACACTTCGTGTGAAGAAGGAGCTAGTTGTGTTTCACAAGCACGCTTTCTAAATCTGTGTTGACTGTGTGGCAATAGACCGTTCTTTTCGAGGTAATTTATAATTTTCGAACACAATATATATTCCACAATCCTGCTGCATATTAATGTTAATGATATGGGCCTGTAATTTAGCGGATTACTCCTATTTCCTTTCTTGAATATTGGTGTAACCTCCGCAACTTTCCGGTCTTTGGGTAAGGATCTTCTGTCGAGCGACCGACTGTGTGTGGTTGCTAAGTATCGAACTATTGCATCGGCATACTCTGAAAGTAACCCAACTAGTGTACAATCTGTACCGGAGGACTTGCTTTTATTAAGTGATTTAAGTTGCTTCACTACTCCGAGGATATCTATTCGTCTTACTCATGACGGCAGCTATTCTTCATTCGAGTTCTGGAATATTTACTTCGACTTCTTTGTTGAAAGAATTTCGGAAGGCTTTCTTTAGTAACCCAGCTTTGACAACAGTGTCAGCGATAGTATTTCCAGTGCTATCGCTCAGAAATGCATTTAGTGTGTCTTGCAGCTAGCACACTTTACTTACGACCAGAGTCTCTGAATTTTCTGCCAGGTTTCGGGACAACGTTTCTTTTTGGAAACTGTTATAAGCAACTTGCATTGCAATTCGCTCTAAATTTAGAGATTCTGTAACAGATCACCAATCTCAGGGGACTTTGCATTCGTTTAAATTTGGCATACTTTTTTTTATTGTCTAGCAACAGTGTTCTCACCTGTTTTGTGTACTATGGGAAATCAGCTTGGTCGTTTTTTTTAATTTATTTGGCATAAATCTCTCAACTGTTGTCGATACTATTTCTTTGATTTCTAGCCTCATCTGGTCTACACTTACATTGTTAATTTGGAAGGAGTGGAGATTGCCTCTCAGGAAGGTGTCAAGCGAATTTTTGTCTACTTTTTTAGATGGACGTATGTTTCGTTCATTTTTGGTGGATTTGGGAATTACGGTATTCAGTCTCGCTACGACAACCAGGTGATCATTAAACCCTGTATATGTTTTGATGCTCGTTGTTAGTTCAGGATTATTTGTTGCTAAGAGGTAAAGTGTGTTTTCACAACCGTTTACTATTCGAGTTGGCTCACGACCTAAATGCTCGAAATAATTTTCAGAGAAAGCGTCTAGCACAATTTCGGATGATTTCTTATGTGTACCTCCGGATTTATACATATCGGTGATAAATTGAAATCAAAATGGTTCAAATGGCTCTGAGCACTATGGGACTTAACTGCTGAGGTCATCAATCCCCTATAACTTAGAACTACTTAAACCTAACTAACCTGAGGACATCACACACATCCATGCCCGAGGCACGATTCGAACCTGCCACCGTAGCGGTCGCGCGGTTCCGGACTAGAACTGCTCGGCCACTCCGGCCGGCAATTGAAGTCACCACCAACTATAATTGCATAAGTAGAGTACGTGTTTGAAATTATACTCAAGTTTTCTTTGAACCCTTCTGCAATTTTGTCATCTCATTTGAGAGAACGGTAAAAGGATCCAATTATTATTTTATTCCGGTTGCCAAGAATGACCTCTAGCCATACTCCCAGGAACTGTCCAGTTTCGCTACAACATAAACTGTAACTAATAGCAACAAACACTTCACCGCCAACTGTACTTAGCCTATCCTTTCTGAACACCCTTAGGTCTTTCGCAAAAATTTCGGGTGACTTGTCTCCGTCTTTAGAGAGTTTTCAGTGCCTATAACGATTCGAGCATCACTGCTTCGCGCTCTGGTACTTCCCACATACAGCTACAACAATTTACAACTGTTATATTGATGGTTCTTAGATCTACGTTCCTCTCGTGTTCGACATGCACCCTTTGAGACTAAAGCCCTTTGTGTGTTTACCCGAGGCCGTCTAACCTAAAAAAAAACCGCCCATTCAACGCCATACAGCCCCCACTACCCGTGAAGCCGCCTCCTGTGTTTAATGGACTCCTGACCTATTTAATGGAACCCGGAACCCCACCACCCTATGGCGCAAGTAGATGACTCTGCATCCTACACGGTCGCAGAACCCTCTGAGCCTCTGACTCAGACCCTCCACTCGCTTCCATGCCAAAGGTCTGAAACAACCTTTACCACTTCTGATGGCCGCTCGAAATCAGAGAGAATCTCTTCTGATCCAAAGCGACACACATCACTTGTACCGACATGAGACACCAGCTGCCGTTTTCTGCACCTGTGCTCTTCATGTCATTTGGAAGGACCCAATCTGTTCCACGTCTGGAATGACTCCACCCAGTAATCACATGGAGTGACCGTTGGCTTTCTTCCACTCCTTGGCAGCCTTGTTTCTAAGGGCCCCCATAACATGCCTAACACTGGAGCTCATAGCTGGCAGTAATCCCCTTCTCTGTGACTCCCCGGATCTTGAAGGTTGAGTGGTTTCCTCTGGAACAGGACAAGCGACAGCATCTGGCTGAAGAACATTGTCAGTCACAGAAAGCACCTGGAGCCTGTTTGTCAGACTGATCGAGGAGACCTTACGTTCGGCCCCCTGGGGAGTCTTTCGCAGACTGCCACTATCTGAAACGACCTCCCACTCGACTATGGGTGAGGGGTCAACGTCAATGTAAGCAGCGACTGGGCTAGCCACGGATGCGGAGCAATTGGCGGACTCGTGGGCCGACCTGGATGTCCGTTGGATCCCACAGCTGGTCCAGAACAGTGTTACCCATCCACTGCAGCCTCAAGTTGTGTAACTGAAGCCAACCAATCACAGTGCAGTGCTAGCAGAAGTTTAATAATACCAACCTAATATTTGACTGGTAAACTGCTCCTCTAGAACTAGCTTTTTTATGAAAAAAAAGGAAGTATCTCTAATCCTAATTTATGAATAGCAGATACCAATAGCTCTTCAACAATCCTTCTAACGTGATCCACGAATCATAGAACAACTGATGATGTAAAATGTTGGCCAGCCTAGAAAGTGGATTTAGTATTATTTCTTAGGACTAATTAAGAACCCTTCTGTCCATATGTATTGCATAAACCAAAAGGAAACAATATACATGTAATGGAAGTAGAGGCAGAGTAACGCAATTGGACGAAGGAAAGTTCCTTGAGTAGTCATAGAAGAACTGTCTGGCTGTCGTTGGTCGACAAGCGGAAGTATAAATCCCCAGAAAAAAAAACGATTTGTTTTCAGTCAGAATGTTACGGCTTATGCCGATTAATGTGCACTAATCGGAGGAGTCAGTTGTCTAGAGTCAACGATTGTAACATTGGAAGATGTCAAGCGGGAGATGGCGTCCAATATAATTTTTCTTGATGCAATAATTTACCAACAGCCGTATGATTTGTAGAAGTTTATTTTATTTTATGAAGTTCTATGTGCTACCAGTTTCGGCATTACATTGATGCCATCTTCAGGCCCCACTCGTCATAGTTGTAAAATCGCTATACACGGAAGGAGCCATATAAATGGATCAGTGAATCAATCGTCCTGCAGCAGCTCTTGGTGGCCAGGCGACACAGACTGAGCCTCAGTCTGTCATCTGCCCACAAAGAGCTGCTGCAGGACGATTGATTCACGGATCCAGTTATATGGCTCCTTCCGTGTATAGCGATTTTACAACTATGACGAGTGGGGCCCGAAGATGGCATCCATGTAATGCGAAACTGGTAGCACATAGAAGTTCATAAAATAAAATAAACTTCTACAAATCATACGGCTGTTGGTAAATTATTGCATCAAGAAGATCGTGCCAGCTGTCGTCCCACGATCCATAATACAGGGTGATTCAAAAAGAATACCACAACTTTAAAAGTGTGTATTTAATGAAAGAAACATAATATAACCTTCTGTTATACATCATTACAAAGAGTATTTAAAAAGGTTTTTTTTCACTCAAAAACAAGTTCAGAGATGTTCAATATGGCCCCCTCCAGACACACGAGCAATATCAACCCGATACTCCAACTCGTTCCACACTCTCTGTAGCATACCAGGCGTAACAGTCTGGATAGCTGCTGTTATTTCTCGTTTCAAATCATCAATGGTGGCTGGGAGAGGTGGCCGAAACACCATATCCTTAACATACCCCTATAAGAAAAAATCGCAGGGGGTAAGATCAGGGCTTCTTGGAGGCCAGTGATGAAGTGCTCTGTCACGGGCTGCCTGGCGGCCGATCCATCGCCTCGGGTAGTTGACGTTCAGGTTTCATAACTAACCTTTTTCGTAGGACTCTCCATACAGTTGATTGTGGAATTTGCAGCTCTCTGCTAGCTCTGCGAGTCGATTTTCCTGGGCTGCGAACAAATGCTTGCTGGATGCGTGCTACATTTTCATCACTCGTTCTCGGCCGTCTAGAACTTTTCCCTTTGCACAAACACCCATTCTCTGTAAACTGTTTATACCAACGTTTAATACACCACCTATCAGGAGGTTTAACACCATACTTCGTTCGTAATGCACGCTGAACA
The DNA here is from genome assembly GCF_023898315.1 of Schistocerca nitens. NCBI lineage: Eukaryota > Metazoa > Arthropoda > Insecta > Orthoptera > Acrididae > Schistocerca > Schistocerca nitens. The sequence goes on along the minus strand of NC_064616.1, from coordinate 575,279,313 downwards.
ACTGTCGTCGATTCACTTCTGCCGTACTCAATAACACAAAAAGCTTTCTCTTGAGCGGTCGCCATCTTAGCATCAACTGACGCTGACGCCTAGTCAACAGCGCCTCAAGCGAACAAATGTACAACTAAATGAAACTTTATAGCTCCCTTAATTCGCCGACAGATAGTGCTTAGCTCTGCCTTTTGTCGTTGCAGAGTTTTAAATTCCTAAAGTTGTGGTATTCTTTTTGAATCACCCTGTAGATCAACGAAGGTCCAATACAGTTGGTGACCACTGGACACGAATCTCGTAGGATTCTTCATAGGAGACAGAATCAAGTGCTATTTGGAGGCATTCTTTTGTCTTTCACAATTCTGCACTGCTGAGTTAGTACTGGAGATGACGCTAAACCCCCTGTGGGGTGCATATGGTAGGCATCTTTAACAACTGCACATACGTATCGATGTTTCCAGTACAACGATCACCTGACCAGAAGTTACAAAAATCTACCAATAGCCGTTCAGTGAGATAATAGGGCCGGCCGAAGTGGCCGTGCGGTTAAAGGCGCTGCAGTCTGGATCCGCAAGACCGCTACGGTCGCAGGTTCGAATCCTGCCTCGGGCATGGATGTTTGTGATGTCCTTAGGTTAGTTAGGTTTAACTAGTTCTAAGTTCTAGGGGACTAATGACCTCAGCAGTTGAGTCCCATAGTGCTCAGAGCCATTTGAACCATTTTGAGATAATGGGCCCGGAATTCGCCGAAATCAGCATCAGAATTCCTGGAATTCTGACGTCATCGCATCCAGACACGCCATGACGCCATCACTCTTGGAATTATGGTATTATCATGTCACTGCCTTCTGAAGGCCAACCCCCTCCCACACCCCCCATGTTCCTCCACAACCCCGCCCCCCCCCCCCCCCCCCGCGAATCCTGCATCTTCCGACCCCTACTCATTATGGAATTAACTTAATATAAATGATGTTAGTAAATGCATAATGCTGGTACGGAATAATAATTTTTTAATAGTTTGATTGCGTGAGTGCTGTCATTTCTTCACTGTCTGCATCTGCGTCTAAATCTTATGTGGTCAACTGATAAGACACTTGCAGAAGGAAACGATACTCTTCATGCAATAAAATTAAAATTGCTTAAAAGGTGGGGAGCTTAACATGCACGCCATCGGCAGGCAGCACGATGACGTCCACAAGTGGTGGCATGGTGGCCCAGAGGTAAATGGCGCAGCAGATGTACGATATCCTATGGCAAAATATCTGTCCCCTCCAGTCCAAAATACATCTTCTCAACCGCACCCTATGATAATATGAAATCCATGCCCTCAAGAAAACCTTCCTCCAACACCCTAATTCCATAAGCATATCTCCTTACGTCGTACATCGAACTAAGAATCCGAATCCTACTGCATGTGATGGAGTAGCGAACACCCATCTTCAAAGTATCCGTTCTAGCCGCAAACCACTCCTAAATTATCCACCTGAGCAGCTTTATCATGCTTCTCCAAAAACTTACTGTAACCCAAGGCTCTATCTACATCCACCATAGTCATCCCATTCCTTACTGTTTCCTAATCCACATAGACCGAACATTTACCACATGTGTAATCGTTGCTAACCTCCTGCATACTTGCTGGAAAACATTAGTGACGACAGTTTATCAACATCCTCAATTGCCACGTAATCGTCATCCCAGACCACACCTGGCCATTACTACCTCCTAAACCTCTTGAAGCACACAATAGTAGAAGTCATAGATTCAATTGGGAGGGACCACTTACATGTCCTTCTACAGATCTAATATAATGTACCAAACATAACCCGACCCACTAGTGAAAACTTCCAAAGTTCTCCTCTTCCTAAAACCTGATCAACCCCATCAATGACCGCATCCTACAGACCTATCAGGCTCATGTCAGTTTTCAGCAAAATCCTTGAGACTATCGATGCATTACGAATTCATCAGCATCTTGAAACCTACTTAACCATCCCCAACAAACATATGTGGTTCGTTGCAATAGTCCCCTCGACGACCTTACCCACCTTGTCTTCCACCAAATAAATAAACGGAAATCTGCCATTTTTGTCTCCCTTGATATTCAAAAGCCCTTTGACAGGGTATGGCATTATGGACTGTTCTTCAAGCTACAGATCGGTGCATTGCCAATTTATTATGTTGGCCAGGCACCTTCTTTTGCCACTGCATCCATATTCTACCTTCCATCCATTGCCACCGGAATTTCAACTAACTCTCATTCCTTAACGATGAAATATTCCCCTCTTTCCACCCCTAGTCACCTCACTACACCTCATACCATCCTTCCATTTTATACTTCTCCCTTCCTCCACCTAGCAGCCTTTTAGTTGCTACCTACATTTCAACAGAGACCCACAGTCGTACTTAACATTCCACCTCTGTTATTACCATGATCATTTTCATATATCATCAGTATCTGCATTACACCATCGCATCATTTAAATTATCATCAGTGATTATATTTTACCTGTGATATAAAATCAGATATAAAGTTTTTAAAGATCATCAATATTGTTCACCAGTGTGTTTCTTTTTTAAAAATCATTTACTGTCATATGCTTTTATGTATTATTAAACATGTTTCCAAGTTCAACTACATCCTTGTTAAAATGAATAGACAGCTTATCATTCGGGTACATCAAGTAAATAATGTATCCATCTGGAGCCGACTGAAGAAACAATATAAACTGTAAAGCAAATAGGGAACACTATAATGTCTCAAAGTAAAGGAGCTATACACGAGGGAGCCTTCGGTTCCGAAAGCCCATATCGATGATGTTTCGTTGAATGGTTCGCACGCTGACACTTGTTGACAGCTCAGCATTGAAATCTGGAGCAATTTGCGGAAGGGTTGCACTTCTATCACGTTGATCGATTCTCTTCAGTCGTCGTTGGTTCCGTTCTTGCAGGATCTTTTTCCGTCCGCAGCGATGTCGGAGATTTGATGTTTTACTGGATTCCTGATATTCACGGTACACTCGGGAAATGGTCGTACGGGAAAAACCTCGCTTCATCGCTATCTCGGAGATGCTGTGTCCCGTCGCTCGTGCGCCGACTATAGCACCACATTTAAACTCACTTAATTCTTGATAACCTGCCATTGTAGCACCAGTAACCTATTTAAAAACTGCGCCAGGCGTTGCCGACCGCAGCGCCTTATTCTGCCTGTTTACATATGTCTTTATATGAATACGCATGCCTATACCAGTTTCTTTGGCGTTTCGATGTATTTACACAACCCATATCCTACACGTGGTAAAGTATCGTCTAATGGGAAGAACTATCACATTTGAGGCATGCCAGTAATCCAGTAAGAAGTAAACTCTCCATCGAAAGTACTGCACAATCTGCAACTAGGTTTAACCTTATCTTTAGGCTGTTGAAGGTGTTCTGTTCTTTCCTCAGTGCAACGTACAGAGCTGGCAGCAGGACTCCCGAGAATATAACGCACACGCATGGTGAAGGTGCAGGCCTATTAGTCATTGCCATTCAGTGACTCCTCTGTAGGGTCCTGTTAATTTTAGAGGGCAGGTGACGAATCGGGGAATGCCTTCCAGATTTAAATGATAAGACGGATGTTAAATATCATTGCGACCCAACAAGAACGTCTACATCCAAACTGATTGGCTCGAAACAGCGTCTGACCCACAATGGGAGGCAGGAGATGTGTGTGCCTTACGACCAGAAACCCCACAGCACTTATTAATTTCAATACATATCTACGTGAGTAGTTCAAATGTCTGGCGAATAATGGAACCCTTTAGATAATAGCCAGCAAGAGATGGGAAGGCATACCTTGTGCAGTGTGTATACCTGGGTGCCTCGCTCAACATAATGAAGAGGCTGCTTCAGCAGCCATTGATGGAACAGGGTGCAGCAAACTGCAGATTGTGGTACTTGTTGGAACAAAAGGTACCTGTTGTATGCGCTCTGGGGCCATACTTGGATCATTGCAACGATCAGCATAGAGGATTGAGAGTACCAGCCTTGCTCATGGAGCTTCAATGAAGCTCACAATCTGCAGCGTTGTCCCTAGAATAGATCCTGGACCTGCTTCTGAATCTAGTGGAAGGGTTGAACCAGAGACTGTGAAGGTTCTGTCAGAAACTAGGCTCAGATTTACTAGACTTGTGCCACAGCGATGAAAACTGTAGGATCCCCCTAAATGGGTCAGATGTGAACTACACATCAGAGGGCGCTATCCAGGTAGCTGACTGTGTGTGGGGTGGGGTGCACACAAGGTATTTTTTAGATTAGGAGACTCTCCAACCAGTATAAATAGCGATAGCTGTAGAAGACATAACAGTATGAGTATAAGGTCCAAAGATATGCTCTCCATTGGAAGAGAGTATTAAACTCCTTGTGATTAATTGTCAAATCTTTCACAACAAAGTTCCAGAGTTTGAAGCTCTCCTAAAAAGAAATGGAACTCATAATACTGTATACAGAAAGGTGGTTAACACTTGAAATTTATAGCAGTGAGACTTTTGGAGAATAGTTAAGCTTATACACACTGAAGCGCCAAATAAACTCATATAGGCATGCGTGTTCAAATACAGGTAGAATACGGCGCTGCGGTCGGCAACGCCTATTTTAGACAACACGTGTCTGGCGCAGTTTTTAGATCGGTTACTGCCCCTACAATGGGAGATTATCAAGATTTAAGTGAGTTTGAACGTGGTGTTATAGTCGGTGCACGAGCAATGGGAGGAAGCATCTCCGAGGTGGCGATGAATTGGGGATTTTCCCGTACGACCATTTCACTAGTGTACCGCGAATGTCAGGAACATCAGGAATCCGGTGAAACATGAAATCTCCGACATCGCTGCGGCCGGAAAAAGATCCTGCAAGAACGGTACCAACGACGACTGAAGAGAATCGTTCAACGAGACAGAAGTGCAGCCCTTCCGCAAATTGCTGCAGATTTCAGTGATGGCCCATCAACAAGTGTCAGCGCGTGAACCATTCAACGAAACATCATCGATATGGGCTTTCGGAGCCGAAGACTCACCTGTGTACCCTTGACGACTGCACGGCACAAAGGTTTACGCGTCGCCTGGCTCCGTCAACATCGACATTGGACTCTTGATGACTGGAAACAAGTTGCCTGGTCGGAAGAGAGTCGTTTCAGATTGTGTCGATCGGATGGTCGTGTACGGATATAGAGACAACCTAATGACTCCATGAACCCTGCATGTCAGCAGGGAACTGTTCAAGCTGGTGGAGGCTCTGTAATTGTGAGGGGCGTGTGTAGTTGGAGTGATATGGGACCCCTGATACGTCTAGATACGACTGACAGGTGACACGTACGTAAGCATCCTGTCTGATCACCTGAATCCATTCATGTCCATTGTGCATTCCGACGGACTTGGTCAATTCCAGCGGGACAATGCGACACACCGCACGTCCAGAATTTCTACAGAGCGGCTCTAGGAACACTCTTCTGAGTTTAAACACTTCCGCTGGCTGCCAAAATCCCCAGATATGAACATTATGGAGCATGTCTGGGATGCCTTGCAACGTGCTGTTCAGAAGAGATCTCCAGTCCCTCGCACGCTTACGGATTTATGGAAAGCCGTGCAGGATTCATGGTGTCAGTTCCCTCCAGCACTACTTCAGACATTAGTCGAGTCCATGCCACGTCGTGTTCAAGCACTTATGCGTGTTCGCGGAGGCCCTACACAATATTAGGTAGGGGTACCAGTTTCCTTGGCTCTTTAGTGTAGAAAGGATAGGCTAATGATATACTGAGGTGGTGAATTTGTTTTAGTAGACACGAAAGTCAGTTGACCAAGATAGAAATTGAAACTACATGTCAGACGGTTTGGACAAGCCTCAGTATAAGGGATGGGCATAAAATTATAATTTGATCCTTCTATCGTCCATATCGAGCTTCAGACTCAGCCCCTGATGAACCAAAATTTTTGAGATAACCTCAGTTCATTAGTACTTTAGTTCCCGAATCATTCTGTACTCATCAGAGGAGACTTTAATTATCCAATAATCAATTGGGTAAGTGCAGTTTTGTTAGTGCTGGGTTCACAAGACATCTTACGAAATATTACTATATGCCTTCTATAAGAACTACATATGACGTATAAAATTATAATTGGATGCTTCTATCGACCATATCGATGTTAAGCCTCAGTCCCAGATGTAACTAAAATTTTTGAGAAAACGTCAGTTCACTAGTACTTTAGTTCCCACATCATATTATAGTCGTCAGAGAAAACGTTAATAGTCCAATAATCAATATTGATAACTGAGATCGCATTGAAAATCATATAACTGATAATTTGCAACCCCATTCACGGTGAAAATATATTGGATCTAACGGCAACAAATATATCTGGTCTCTTCAATGACGTCTGCATTGAAACTGATGTCAATGACAATGAAGCAACTGTAGCAACGATAATTATCAAAGCACCAAGAAACTGGTATAGGCTGTTCAGTTTTGGAACACAACTTACGACCAGCTTAGAAACAGAAGTGATGACTCATTCTGCAGGACCTGACCATCGTTTTGCAGGATAATGCTCAAGCACGTACAGTGCAAGCTGTTACTGATTTGTTTGACTGATGGGACTGCTAAGTGCTGTACCACCTACTGCACTCCCCTGACTTAAGCCCTCGTGAGTTCAACTCGATTTCTAAACTGAAGGAAACACTTCACGGCATTCGCTTCAGAACTGCTAAACATTCGTCGGGCAGCCGCCCCCCCTCGAACCGTCAACACAACTGGCAATTCTAAGAGTATCCTACGACTTCCATATCGCTGGCAACGGGTTATACACAATGCTGGTGACTACTTTGAAGGTCAGTAAAACTTTGAAACACGTGTCTGTTTTGTACGATCTGTAAATAAATAACTGCCCCTATTAAAGTTCCAACCCTCGTATATCAAGTGGAAAGACTTATATGCTCAGTAAACCAGATAAAAAGTTACTGGTCTCATATCTCAATAAGGAATTTCGAATTTCTAGCTCCGGACAGGAGCGTTTGGAAGAACTATGGGACACGTTTAAAAGACTAGTTGACCATGCACTAAATAGATATGCATACCACGTAGCACAACAGTTCATGATGGCAGGGACCCTAAATGATTTACAGTCACTGTAAAGAAACTTCTCAAGAAACAGAGACTACTGCATTACAGGCATAAAACAAAGCATAGAGCTATATATTGGTGGACTCTAAATGAAATACTTTTATTTGTGAAGAGGGTAATACGTGAAGCCTTGAATAACTACCGTAGCAGACTGATGTCGATAGATCTCTCACAAAAACCGAAGAAGTTGTGGTCATATGTTAAGACTGTTAGTGGCACCGAAATTAGTGTCCGGACACTCGTGGAAGATACAGGAACTGAAAATAAGGATAACAAAGCAAAATCAGAATTCATTATAAGGGGTTTATCTAACTACTGGGCTTAAAATATTGGCCCAATTTGGTCTTGGTTGGTCTTGCCAAGCCCACAAGGTTCAAATGATCCAAATGGCTCTAAGCACTATAGGACTCAACATTTGAGGTCATCAGTCCCCTAGAACTTAGAACTAGTTGAACCTAACTACCTAAGGACATCACACACATCCATGCCCGAGGCAGGCTTCGAACCTGCGACCGTAGCAGCCACGTGGTTCCGGACTGAAGTGCCTAGAACCGCTCGGCCACAATGGCCGGCAAGCCCACAAGGAACAAGAGCAATGGGAGTGCCGATCATCTCACCTGGCAATTCTCGTAAAAGCATAATCGTGGATGAATGTGCAGTGATTGAGCCAATCGTGCCAGAAATACATGTGACCAAAAACATCCGGACATATCCAAGACATACGTTTTTCATATTAGGTGTATTGTGCTGCCACGTACTGCCAATTACTCTATATCAGCGAAGTCATTACTCAATAGACATCACGAGAGAGCAGAATGGGGCGCTCCGCAGAACTCACGAACTTCGAATGTGGCCAGGATGGTGGGTGTCACATGTGTCATACGTCTGTATGCGACATTTCCACACTTCTAAACATCCTTAGGTTCACTGTATCCTATGTGATAGTGAAGTGGGAACGTGAAGGGACACTTACAGCACAAAAGCGTACTGGCCGACCTCGTCTGTTGACTGACAGAGACCGCCGGAGGTTGAAGATGATCGTTGTGTGTAATAGGCAGACATCTATCCAGACCATCACACATGAATTCCAAACTGCATTAGGATCTATTTCAAGTACTATGACAGTTAGGCGGGATGTGAGAAAACTTGGATTTCATGATCTAGCGGCTGCTCATAAGCCGCCCATCACACCGGTAAATGCCAAACGACGCCTTACTTGGTGTAAGGAGCGTAAACATTGGACGATTGAACAGTGGAAAAAAGTTGGGTGGAGTAACGAATCACGGTACACAATGTGGCAATCCGATGGCAGGGTGTGGGTATGGTGTATGCCTGGTGAACGTCATCTGGACGGTGTTATGTTGTGGTCGTGTTTTTCATGGAGAGGGCTTGCACCCCTCCTTGTTTTGCGTGACACTATCACAGCACAGGCCTACATTGATGTCTTAAGCACCTTCTTGCTTCCCCCTATTAAAGAGCAATTTGGTGATGGCGATTGCATCTTTTAACACGATCGAGCACCTGTTCATAATGCACGGCCTGAGGCGAGGGGGTTACTGGGCAATATCATCCCTGTAATGGACTGGCCTGCATAGAGTCCTGCCCTGGATCGTATAGAACACCTTTGGAATGTTTTGGAACGCCGACTTCGTGCCAGGCCTCACCGCCTGACATCGATACCTCTCCTCAGTGCAGCATTCCGTGAAGAATGGACTGCCATTCTCCAAGAAACCTTCAAGCACCTGATTGAACGTATGCCTGCGAGAGTGGAAGGTGTCATCAAGGCTAATGGTGGACCAACACAATATTCAATTCCAACATTACCGATGGAGGTCGCCACGAACTTGTAAGTCATTTTTAGCCAGGTGTCCGGATACTTTTGATCACACACTGTATGAAATCCGCATGCAAATGAGAATGTCTGCTCGGTCATAGACGGGCCCACGATTACCTGAGCTGGTGTAAAATCACGGCACCTAATCAAGTTTAGAAGCAAGAGACCAAAAATCGCTTAACTACTTTACTTACTAAGTAGCCTGTGCTGCAGGAACATCTTACCACAACTGATGATTCAGAGAAGTGAGTCCGGCGTATGGTGGGGCCTGCCACAAGCCGATATTCATCAGCTGCTGTGTGATGAGTTGACCTTAGAAATGCTAGTCCAGCTTCCGCCACACCTCCGGAAGTCAAATGTCCACTTTTCCATGCCTCGATCCAGAGGATCAAAAAATTCTATCTTTTCTTTCTGCACTGCACAAATTGTGCACAGAAGGATACTCCACCAACCAGAAGGCTCCACTAAACATTAGCCAACGTGGTAATTTTTTAAAACAGCAGTCCAACGCCCCACCTGACAAATGTTTTGTAAGTTATCCACTATACAGTTCTGAGTAAGCACAGCTCTATATTCCTACTTCTCAGATACAGTTTTACGTCACCGAACTAGTTACTTTCCCATGGCTGAAATTTCTAGAAAATGGCGCCCTGAACTCCTACTTAAACATTTTTGTAGACACACCATGAGCTACCTTTCTGCTGTGTGAGAGAAGAAATTCTCATGGTCCATTATATGGCGTAGCACTTCCTCCCCTACAAGGGGTAAGAAAAAAACTTTTAACAATAAACAGTCAAATAGCTTCCCACAAGAAAGCTGAGATGAATATTTCGCGACCAGCGTAGTGCCATCTATTTTTTGTAGGAAAAGTGTTACCAGCTAAAAACAGAATCCCAGACAGACTTGTAGAAATAATTTATTCCACACTGTCTGGGCACATGATACAGTTCTTTATATTGCTCCTTTTCAGCCAGTATCTGGGACTGCACAGTGTGTAGCTGCATTCTGTGGAGTGTTGATTGCTAGCGCCACACCGGCACAGAACCAGAAAATACAGGTTTTCATAAGCCATGGCCTGATGGTCAGTGTGTGGTTAACTACCCTAGCTCCAACTGGCTTTATTCCTCCATACACTGGCCAACCAGTAGGCCGATCCCCCCACCCCAATTTCAAGTGGGTCTGCCTCAACCCTTTCGCTTTTGGGTGGGCGGTTTTATAGCTATTGGGTCCATGGTCTAGGTGTGTTGGTTTGCTGGCACACCTCCACCCTCCTGCCCAACCCATTACCTGCTGTCCCACAATCTCTCAGTGCAGGCAGGTAAGATCCACCATGCAATTGCAGTGTGCTCACACACAGTCAGATGGGTCAGAAACGTGCTCATTGGAGGAGAGGGGGCAGGTGGCCAGTCAGGCTGTGAATGGGTGGCTTTAAGCACCCCTTTCATATCATCATAACAGGCCGACCATCCCCCCCCCCCCTGTCTGGGTCACCGACCTTTCTGACTGTGTGTGGGGCACACTGTGACTGTGTGGCAGACCCTACCTGCAGCCAGTCATGTGGCAGGTTTCACCATACAAAAGTAGAAGGGAAAAGGGTGCAATGTGGGGTGGTAGGTAGCAGTTAGGTATAGCAGGTGGTAGTGTGCAAGAGGAGCCAATGCATCCAGACCACAGACCTGCCTGCTCTAAAATCGCCCATTACAAGAGGAAAATCTCAGGTAGACCTGCATGGCAGGGGGTTGGCTTACTGGTCAGTGTATGACTGGGTGGCTTTACAAGTTGTTTATTCTCCCTAGGGAATCCTGGGGGGCTAGTAGCCAATGGCTCTTGCCCCCTCCTACGACGAGGCTCATCCAAGACTTCATCAGCGTCGCAGAGCACAACAAATACAGAATATACAAACAATTAACTAAAGAGATTCAGGGCAATTGAGACATGTGTTAGTGGCTTGATCTTTGAAGTCACTGATGTCAGCCGAGCTGTGTGGCCGAGCTGTTCTAGGCGCTACAGTCTGGAACCGCGCGACCGCTACGGTCGCAGGTTCAAATCCTGCCTCGGGAATGGATGTGTGTGATGTCGTTAGGTTAGTTAAGTTTAAGTAGTTCTACGTTCTAGGGAACTGATGACCTCAGAAGTTAAGTCCCATAGTGCTCAGAGCCATTTGAACCATCACCGATGTCATCCATGTTATCAGTATTAGATCGTCATTAATTTGTAGAAACAGGATACAGATTATGATGAAGTGAATCAATAGCAATGGTATGAGACGTGTCAGCCCACCATTTGACTGAAGCGTTCATCAGATCCAACGGTGTCGATAATATTGTGCTTCTGGTGTTGCACTGAGTAAGATCATGGCGTGACATCATACAGAATTTTTTTTTGAGACGGTGTCCTTATTTCAATTGAAAAAGATGGTTAGGAAATGTGGAAATGAGTCTTTGCTAAAGCAGCATTTGATTAGCTTCATTCTCATTCCGTCAAGTGTACAGTCATCAATAATTCTTTTAGCACCTCATAATGGATTGCCCTCATTTCCTAAGTACATCATACGGACTTTCTTGTGAGACAATCACACTCACAACCACACTTTACTGAAACAATCCATTCTTCCCCTAGCATCAAGTAAATCATTAGCTCTACTCTAAACACACACACATTTAAATTCAAAAAAGGAGTAGAATAACTGAGATATAAAGCAAGTAACTCCAAAGAAGCAGCTAAGTGTCAAACCAGGCATAGTCCAGAGCTCTCAAAAATCATAAAGCACAGCTCATAGCTACGAAAATTTAAATCCATTATATGGAACTTAATGAATTGCATGCTTTAGTTCTAAATTCTAGTGCAGAGTTGCTTTTATTTTTTTTTCTTTTTGCTTCTTCTGGTTCTCTGTAGGTCCTTTATTTACAGGAATGGCGATTTATTATAGCACAGTGGTGAGAGGCAATGAATAAAAGGGTGAAATACACCACCACGTTTTCTTATGTGTAACATTGTATAAGTTTTGATGGGGTGTAATAACTAATGGAGTGTAAATCTTACATTGATACAGTCTAAATGTGAAAGGGACAAATTCAAGTCAAAAGTAATAACAGATGAACCGGACACAGATGAGTCATTTAAATTTTTATTTACATCCGTTTCCGTTACAGTCCATCTGAAAAGAAAAACAATACACAAATCTAACATTTTCTCGACCTACTCCACCTCGACTAATTCTTTGCACTGATCATTGTCCACAAACACAGACACACGAACACAAGGAGGTGATATACAGTAGTTCACTTCAGAGGTGCAGACTCACGTAGCTTCCTTCAATGTCCACTTCCACAGCATCACTGGATCAGCCTCATCATGTTCATATTCTGGTAAATACCTGCCTCTGGGTGTGGTTGGCTGGGAATTTCGTCACTGCTTTTACACGAGGAAACACGGTGTTGGTGCCAGAAGTCAGAGAAAAGCTTTCGTGGCCATTTCCTTGTCAGCGGTCAGGAGTTCGTAATTATCATGAAGGGAAATATGAGAATAGGGAGAACTGGTCTACTAAGAGCGGTAGACCACCGAAGAGACATTATTGGATAAAGACTGTATCTGCAGGTGCTTTGTCTTTGGTGAGGATTCATGGTTCTCATAAGCAGAAAAGGAGTGTCACTTGTGGTGCGGTGCAGCGCTACTGATCACAATATGCTTTCCAAAAGCGTTCTTTTCAGAAAAGGAAAGCTCCAGAGTGACTATTGAGATCGCAACTGACTACCTTGCATGCTCTCGCAGAGACATGCTAACACACCTGTTCTCTGTGGTCGCAGGAGGTTAGGGTAAGCGACCTATAGTAGTTGTGGCATGCACTTTAGCATATTAGCAACAGCTGGTGCTGAAACCAGTCTGACCACTCACTCCAGGTGAGATGCTGCGTTACTGTTAACTGTGAGAGAGCTGGCGCGTTTCTGACCTCCAAGGGACTCACCAGTGGGCTATCGCCTTGTCCTCGAGACTCCTCACTGAGGCGGCGTGGCGCCACTGCGGCTAATCTTTCTGGCGAAAGAGAGAGCCGTCGCCTCCCTCTCTCTCCCTCAACGTGTGTAAGTGCAGCTCCGGTTCTGTTCTCCACTGCTGCGACGGGCTACCCAGCAGACGTCAGCCAGGCGATGCTCCCTCCCGCGATCCCCAGTGTGCATGTCGTTTCATGTCCCACTTTGTGCACAAAAGCTTAACATTTTAATTACTAACTTTAGTTCACATAACCCCTCACATATACAAAGAGGAACTCTCTCTGGAGTAATTTTAATGTAGATACCATATAAAGTGAGAAGTAGCAGAAATAAGAACGGCGAGAAACTTATCATAATTGGTGTCCACGAAGTAGATGAAGTTAAGGAATTCTGCTACCTAGACAGCAAAGTAACCCATGACGGACAGAGCAATGAGGACATGAAAAGCAGGCCAGTATTGGCGAAAAAGGCATTTCTGGCCAAATGAAGTCTACTAATATCAAACATAGGTCTTACTTTGAGGAAAAAATTGCTGAGAATATACGTGTAGAGTACAGAATGGTATAGCAGTGAGACATGGACTGTGGGAAAACCGGAACAGAAGGGAATAGGAGCATTTGAGATGTGGTGTTACAGAAGAATGTTGGTAATTAGGTGGACTGATATGCTAAGGAATGAGGAGGTTATCTGCAGAATCGGCGAGGAAAGGAATGTATGGAAAATACTCACAAGAAGAAGGGACAGGATGGTAAGACATCTGTTTAGACATTAGGAAATGACTTCTGTGCTATGAGAGGGAGTGGCAGAGGCTAAAAACTGTAGAATAAGGCAGCGGTGGGATAGATGCTGCAAGTAATTGAGGAAGTACGTTGCAAGTGTTACTCTGAGACGAAGAGGTTGGCACAGGAGTGGAATTCGTGGCGGACCGCATCAAACCAGTCAGAAGACTGATGACGCAAAAATAAAATAAAATGAAACAAAAAACCTAACGATTCTAGTGACAATCCGCACATAAGCATTCAACAAAAGAGTCTTACATATAGAGATGAAGTGTAGTGAAATAAAGGTCGGCCACATTTAACAGTCGTTTCGGTATTAAATACATCTGTACAGGGAAGAACAAAACAGTTGTCAAAAAATAAAACTATTAAAAGTAAAGTTGGAAGCCCAACATCAATGTAGGTGTGGTGATAGCAGAAATGTTACCACTTCGAACACAGAGTCATCTGCTAGTAGGGGCAAATTTTTTAATAGATTGTGTGTGTGTGAATTCCTAAGGGACCAAACTGCTGAGGTCATCGGTTCCTATACTTACACATTACTTAAAGTAACTTATGATAAGAACAACACACATACACATGCCCGAGGGAGGACTCGAACCTCCGGCAGGAGGGGCCGCGCAATTCGTGACACGGTGGCTTTAATAGAATAGTTACAGTGTCTGCAAACATCATTCCTCTCTATTCATGCTTCGTAACAGCTGCTTTCTTGCACCAACCTTAGGGATGTTGTATCCAGATCTCCAAAGAAGATCAATGAAGGAGGAAAAAACTAGCTATACCTTTGTCACCTGGCATGCACTGCTGTAATCCAATTTCCTGCTCTCATCCTCCTTTCTCTCCCTACCCTGTTTCATCCTTTCTCTCAACAGCCTTTACGGCATCACAAAAAATCACATTTTTACTGACGCCAGCGAACGCACAGTGGACAACAATCAACACCAAATGAGTGTCCCTACAATAACTCGTTCACTCAAATACTCACGTGTCATTAACTCGAGTTTCTTTATTGCTGCTCTTACTGGTTTTCTTTGTTACTGTCGTTTAATTTGTAGCATTTCCCTCTACAAGCGGATCGCGCTTCTATTCACTTACTCCTCAATACTGTAAGGGGTGAGAGAGGTAGGCCGTCTGGGTGCGGGCTGGGTTCTCTGTCAAAGATGGGGGACGTGGGCAGCAGCAGAGGCGGGTCCTAGTGAAGATACAACAACTCTTTATTAGTCGTTTATTAATTCACACAGTTCAGACACTATTCTCATTATGTTCCATTCTCTGGCGCGGTCTGGAGTTCCCTCGTAATACTCCGGCGTCGTAGCTGCAGGCGTTGCAGTATGGCGGGGGGCGTGCACGCGCTGCACGGAGACAGAGCGCTGTGCTGGCGTCTCCGAGGTGATATGAAACACCAGGATGCGGCCGAGCTGCGGTCACGGGCAGCCTACAGCTCTTCCCTAATGCGGAAGATAGCGTCGTTCCAGCTTCATGGAGGTGGCGTCGCGGGGAATCGCAGTATGGACCGCCAGCGAGGAGCAGGGCGGGCGGATAGCGCGGTGTTGCCTGCCCGGTCTGGGCAGGCAGTCCCGTGACGGCAGAGTTCACAGCGAGGATTCCCGGTTGACAAAAGGCAGTTGCCGGGTGTGGCCCTGCCGTGCCCGAACGCGACGTACTCGGCTGGGCCAGCGTTTAAATGCTGGATCCCGGCCCTGAAATCGTGGAAGGGCTGCATTTGTGGGCCACGCTGCGTTTGGGGGTATTCAAATGGTTCAAATGGCTCTGAGCACTATGGGACTTAACATCTGAGGTCATCAGTCCCCTAGAACTTAGAACTACTTAAACCTAACTAACCTAAGGACATCACACACATCCATGCCCGAGGCAGGATTCGAGCCTGCGACCGTAGCGGTCACGCGGTTCCAGACTGAAGCGCCCAGAACCGCACGGCCACACCGGCCGGCCTTGGGAGTATTGCAAACCACCTGGAACAGCGCAATGACCGGGGTCTGGCGTAATCGTCGACTACGCGGAAGTCAATCGAACCGAAGTGGCTTCTCGAATGCTGGCCCCAGGGCATTGACACCCGGGACGGTGGCGTAATAAGGCCAGTCAATGAACACCATAGTCGAATGTAGGAAATAATTCGTGGAGTCGGAAGTTTTTGCATAGTGGTAGGAGGGAATGCTATGAATAACATACCAGACCTGATCGATGGGGGCTGAGGAAGGGAGTGAGGGTGCGTTTGAAGCTCACTTTTGCACATTTTACTTGAATAACTGGAAAACTATGCCTCTAGCGAAAACGTATCCCGATAGAAACTCGGAATGAAGTTTACCGTCTTTTCTCGAGCTGTTCTATTATGAAGAAATATTCGTGAATGCGACAAGAATGTGACCTAATGAAAGCAGCAACATCAGTCTATTGTTAGAGTGAGGAAGTCATTGGTGCAAATCTCTGTTTGTTAACTTATGAGTTTGGCACATAGGTAGCAATTCTGTTTGCTGCATCGTGCAGTTGAGGACGTAAGAGTTGTCTGTGTAAAAATTCCGCGTCTATACTAATCTAAATCGGTCGAGTTCAAGAAATTGGTCGAACACTTACAAATTGAAAAACTGACTTTTTGTATATTTTACCTAACAGTTTCATGAATTTTAACAGAATAAAATAAACAATAACATCGTTGTATTCATTAGGCCTTCTAACCACGAAACTAATGTACTAGTAAGGGTTAAGTTTGGATCGAACTGTCTACGTACACTATTGGCCATTAAAATTGCTACACTAAGAAGAAATGCAGATGATAAACGGGTATTCATTGGGCAAATATATTATACTAGAACTGACATGTGATTACATTTTCACGCAATTTGGGTGCATAGATCCAGAGAAATCAGTACCCAGAACAACCATCTCTGGCCGTAATTGCGGCCTTGATACGCATGGGCACTGAGTCACAGAGCTTGGATGGCGTGTACAGGTACAGCTGCCCATGCAGCTTCAACACGATACCACAGTTCATCAAGAGTAGTGACTGGCGCATTTTGACGAGCCAGTTGCTCGGCCACCATTGACCAGACGTTTTCAATTGGTGAGAGATCTGGAGAATGTGCTGGCCAGGGCAGCAGCCGAACATTTACTATATCCTGCAACATGCGGTCGTGCATTATCCTGCTGAAATGTAGGGTTTCGCAGGGATCGAGTGAAGGGTAGAGCCACGGGTCGTAACACATCTGAAATGTAACGTCCACTGTTCAAAGTGCTGTCAATGCGAACAAGAGGTGACCGAGACGTGTAACCAATGGCACCCCATATCATCACGCCGGGTGATACGCCAGTATGGCGATGACGAATACACGCTTCCAATGTGCGTTCACCGCGGTGTCGCCAAACACGGATGCGACCATCATGATACTGTAAACAGAACCTGGATTCATCCGAAAAAATTATGTTTTGCCATTCGTGCACCGAGGTTCGTCGTTGAGTATGGTTCAAACTGCTCTGAGCACTATGGGACTCAACTTCTAAGGTCATTAGTCCCCTAGAACTTAGAACTAGTTAAACCTAACTAACCTAAGCACATCACACACATCCATACCCGAGGCAGGATTCGAACCTGCGACCGTAGCGGTCTCGCGGTTCCAGACTGCAGCGCCTAGAACCGTTGCTGAGTACGCCATCGCAGGCGCTCCTGTCTGTGATGCAGCGTCAAGGGTAACCGCAGCCATGGTCTCCAAGCTGATAGTCCATGCTGCTGCAAACGTCGTCGAACTGTTCGTGCAGATGGTTGTTGTCTTGCAAACGTCCCCATCTGTTGACTCAGGGTTCGAGACGTGGCTGCACGATCTGTTACAGCCACGCGGATAAGATGCCTGTCATCTCGACTGCTAGTGATACGAGGCCGTTGGGATCCAGCACGGCGTTCCGTATTACCTTCCTGAACCCACCGATTCCATTTCTGCTAACAGTCATTGGATCTCGACCAACGCGAGCAGCAATGTCGCGATACGATAAACCGCAATCGCGATTGGCTACAATCCGACCTTTATCAAGTCGGAAACGTGATGGTACTTATTTCTCCTCCTTACACGAGGCATCACAACAACGTTTCACCAGGCAACGCCGGTCAACTGCTGTTTGTGTATGAGAAATCGGTTGGAAACTTAACCCATGTCAGCACGTTGTAGGTGTTGCCACCGGCGCCAACCTTGTGTGACTGCTCTGAAAAGCTAATCATGTGTATATCGTAGCATCTTCTTCCTGTCGGTTAAATTTCGCGTCTGTAGCACTCATTTTCGTGGTGTAGCAATTTTAATGACCAGTAGTGTAATTAGCTTTAGCGTAATGTTAACGAAAGTTGTTTTCCTCACATTACCCTCAAGAGCACGTTTAAGTTAATAATGTTAACAGAATAGCCGACTACTCTAGTGGCGTAATAGCCCAATCAATAAAAACAAAAAAAAGGCTGAATATCGGGAAATCGTTGGCGTAGTCAGAGGTAGGAAGCAGTGTCACGAACGACATACTAGAAATCTTGACTAATGACAGATGAGTGTAGGGGTGGAGGTGCGTTTTAACGTCATTTTCGTACGTTTTTCTTGAATAACTTGAAAACCGTAGTCTCTAGCGGAATCGTATCCCACCAGAAAATTTAACTACATTACATCTCCTACAAAAAGGTCCTGATGGTAGAGGATCCTAAACTAAGTAGATCAAATTTAAAGGCGAGCAATTATTATTTGTTTCTTATTAACAAAACATCTTATAGCAATTAGTTTTTCATAGTGCTTCATCGCCAGTCTCCAAGCACATGTTACAAAATCATCCTGTGTAAGATCTGAAATCTGGCTACAAAATCATTTGGTGGCGTTGCTTTCACACGTTGTTTATGATACGTGTGTCACTGCTTTCCCACCCGTACCCTCCTCACGGTATTCCTCGAAGTGTGTGTTTCATGGCCGAGTTCACGAGCGCCTCTCGTTGAATATTCTCCCTCACGATGCAACACAATATCCTCAAAGTCTACTGTGCAAACAATTCTTTGTCGCTGTCCTTCGTAAATTCTCTATTGTTTGAATGTCGTTTCTCACATATTTCTTGAACCCCTAATGATGCCTTTTTTCTGATCATTCGCTCTGCTTTCCAGGGATTACACTACGCTGCCACAAACATTAAATGCATGTCTGCAACCTTCGGTAACGACCGGCAGCCACGAGCTCTACACAATAATTAACTTCACATGTACAAACGAAATGACACAACTTCAGGAACTTTACTTCACGTGGACAAATCACAGGTGAGTGAGTACTGTTTTTCTAGATTTCGCCTCTAATTCGATATGGCAGGCAGTTTTTATGAAACATAAGCAGTTCACAAATACGTGTTTCGTAAGTATTGCTCAATTCAGACATCTTGCCGTCCAAAATATTAATTTACGACCGTAAGTGCAACGGATGACGCTACAATGGAGGCGTTGTGCAATACGGACAGGATTACTGCTAAAATACAAGACGTTCGTTTCAGGGTGAATCAAGCAACAAAATAATTACTCAAATGGGTCAAATGACTCTGAGCACTATGGGAGTTAACATCTGTGGTCATCATTCCCATAGAACGTAGAACTACGTAAACCTAACTAACCTAAGGACATCACACACATCCATGCCGGAGGTAGGATTCGAACATGTGACCGTAGCGGCCGCGCGGTTCCTGACTGAAGCGCCTAGAACCTCTCCGAAAAAAAATAATTACTGTCACTCACATCTCACAAAATGATCATGACTGTTACGAGATGACAGTCCCACCAAAAATCGCTCCGGAAGCGTTTGTTAAAAGTAACTGCGACCTTGATTCCGCAGTGGCTAGATATGCAGGGCTACTATTAGAAATTAATGCGTTTTTAAAGTTCTATATTTTTCAAGGTATTAAATGTACAGATATGACTGATGCATGAACAGAACCGTAAACTCACAAAGCTTGCATTGTGACCACATTTTGGCGTTACGGGAGCAATGCCTTGACAAAATGGTGACAAAGGAAGGAAAGAGTTTTTGTGTGTTTGAATTTGCGACATGTTTATCTGTTAATCCATTTATCCGGAAAGGTTAATCGCCACAGTGTGAGAGTATGGGATACTGAAAATCCTCGTGAAGTTGTGACACATGAACGAGATTTGCCTGAGCTTAACGTTTTCTCTGCAGTCTCACCGACGAAGCTGTATGGTCCGTTTCTCTTCTGTGAACAGACTCTGACGGGCACCTATTAACTTGAAATGTTGCAGTTGTTGTTTGTTTCCTCTGATGAGTGGTGATGTCGAGAATTTCATTTTCTAACAAGACGGGACACTGTCTCAATGGAGCATAGATGTTCATCG
Organism: Schistocerca nitens; assembly: GCF_023898315.1. Lineage (NCBI taxonomy): Eukaryota > Metazoa > Arthropoda > Insecta > Orthoptera > Acrididae > Schistocerca > Schistocerca nitens. Next base: position 575,259,209 of record NC_064616.1, on the reverse strand, counting down.
CTACCTAAACGACGAATTTCCGCATCGGTGGACTGGGCGTTGTCGTGAAGATGATGTGGAAGCGTCCTGTGATTTTGCCCTTTGTGGATGCACTGAGGGCCCTGTTTGCGTAACCCCATTGCCATTAAAACTGGAAAATCTCAGAGATCGCACCTATGCTGCTGTGGTGGCTATTAATGTGGTTCTATGAACCCTCTGCCAGACACTTAAATGTGATTTTGAATGTCCATGTAGATGTGGAACAGCATGTTGCTACATAAGCTGTGGAACGAATCTGTCTTACGTCTGGACGACTATCGTGTGACCAGCTGGTCGCTCAGAACGTTTGTAGAACGCAAAATGAAGGCTTGGTGAGTTTACTGTTCTATTTGTGCATCAGTCATAGTGGGACATGTAATACCTTGGAAAATATGGAGCTTTCAAAACGAATGAATCGTTTATAGTAACGCCGTATTTTCTCAAAATGCAGCGTAGTGGTTTTTGGGTGAGAGAGAGAGAGGGAGAGAGAGGGGAGGGGGGGGGGGGGGCGGTGGAGGAGAGACACAGAGAGACAGAAATGTCAAACGTACTCGCCATCGCCATATGTAAAGGGAACGAATGTTTTCTAAGCCTGGATTGTAACATTACACTGCGCATACAGGAAGTTTTGCACCACGTCTATGGGATTATAAAACTGAGTCAAGAAATCTCATATGTGTTGCTGGTGCTGAAAGCAGGTAAACACGCCATAGAAGACTGTGCAAAATTAAAGACAGATGACACAAGTACTGAACTTTTTCCTGCTGAGACAGCGTGACGGGCGCACTGAACGACGTCTGCGATGGTCGAATATCTCATCAGTGCAACCGACCAGTCCAATTAAGCGGATAACCTTCATCAAATGAACACAAAGAAATGTTCCTGCTTACACGTGGCTCTTTTGCTACGCAACTGAAAGGGATCCATTCCATCTAACAGTTCCGCTGCAGAGTGACAGGAAAAATGACTTGACATATACAGTACTTCCTGCCCACACTATAGCTCACACAGCTCATGTTAAGTCAGAATGAACTGGACTTCGTCGTAGCTTACATCCGGCAGCGCCTAAAAACGCAGCGATGCCTGCGTAGACGAAGACCATGGGTTGCTGACTTTTATATTACAGGTTCTACTTTCAATGATACGTACGTGATCGAATATTTTGCTGGATAGGAACCCAAGACAGATAAGATAGCAGTTCATGAAGTTGTCTGAGTAACTGCTGACCGAATAAGCAGTGCTGCTTCTTTGGCGGAATTCGGAGAGAGTTACACATTTTTGTGAGGCAGAACAGCTGGAAGGGGCAATCTGCAAAACACTGCTTTGGATATTGGACGAAGACACAGTGACCTAGTGTCTGCCTCTTTAGCCGACATTGGTAGCGTAAGTGCGTAAGGTTCTACGGGGAACGAATGTAGCCATTTAGAAGCCTGGAGGTGGAACAATTTGACTATAAGATAACCCAGCTACATTATTTAGTAACATCTCTAGGCGTGTCAGTCACGGTTCCGTACTCATAAGGGGATAGCCTCAGACAAGGCCAATCGATTCGGCTCAGATTTGGCAGGTCGCTTGTGCACAACCTAAAACGAAGGCTAAAAAAATGGTTCAAATGGCTCTGAGCACTATGGGACTTAACTGCTGAGGTCATCCGTCCCCTAGAACTTAGAACTACTTAAACCTAACTAACCTAAGGACATCACACACATCTATGCCCGAGGCAGGATTCGAACCTGCGACCGTAGCGGTCGCGCGGTTCCAGACAGTAGCGCCTAGAACCGCTCGGCCATTGTGGCCGACTAAAACGAAGGACTCTAAGATATTTTGGCTCAACACCCTCCTGATTTTGCGAAAATCAACCCTAAACGTTATGAAGAGCAATCCACTCAAAATTGGCGGGATCGATAGATAACTGTAAACAGATCATTTTTCATCATCAGGTATGGGGGCCGAAAACGCATACTTTTCCAGAAATCCAGGAAAGAAACCTTTACAACTGCAGCTTAGACACCCTCATGGTAAACGCTTTTCGCCGAACGCGCCAATAACGCCGGTACGGTAGCTCAGCGTGTTCGGTCAGAGAGCTAGCTGGTCTCTGTAGTAAAAAAACTGAGTGAAGGGATTGACAAGGAATTTTAACGGATGTCATGTGACGTCCGTTACGACCAGTTTCAAAGAACGAAAAAAAAAAAAAAAAGATACGGCTAAGGTAACTGGCTGGGAAGCGGATAACCCGGGATCGAATCTCGACGAAACTGTACGGTTTTCATTTTTCTGAATTGTAGTTTTTCGTATTAGAACTCGTAGGGATAGGAACGTTAATAAGATACGCAACTCAACTCGGAATAATAATAGTAAAAAGGTAGACAAACTAATTTCCCAAAATACGTTAATTAGTAAAGAATTAAATTTTTAAGCCTTGTCACGTGAAAACAACTCCGAGTTAGAGTGCTGCTAATTCCTCACGAGGGACTACAGATAGCCAACCGCGCAGCGCTTGTTTACAGCGAGGCGCGGGACATAATGCGCGCGGGGAGAGTTCCGTTGTCCCGGTTGCCTGTTCGTCATATCATAGTTGTGAACCTCGAAGAGTGAGGGTGTCCAGTGACTTACAGAAGTCAATCGGAAAGAGTTGTTTTCCGTCATTAGGCTACCACGAACCTCGATAATACATGCAATGATTTTTCGTCGTTAATCCTCCGAATAAAATATGTTTTGTGAAAAAACACAGTGATCTTCCGTAAGCAACATATGACTTGTACTGTATATAGTTTGTAATAATTAGCTTTTCTATTTATCCAGTACTAAATAGTTATTGTTTGTTTTGTCACATCTTTCAGTTGTATAATCTGAATAATGGATGATGTACACTCTTCGATCAGCGCTGAAATTTTTAGTTGGGAGCCTGTCACAGACGACGGCAAGCGGGAAGTTACCGACGCTGCGTTTTGGTTTGCGAAAGTGTTGCAAGACGGACGTATAATCAGTGCATTACCTGAAGCAGGCAGTTCCGTTTCTCGGCTTTCCAGATTGATAGGAGCGGCTATCGTAGAGTGATTTTTGGATCTGACTAATGAAATTACTTTTGTTGGTACTGAAGAACTATACCATGAAGGCGAAGCAGAAGGTGATTCAGAGGAATATATTACGACTAATGAATCGCAAAATGGTCATAACACTTTGGAAATGTCCATGTCGCAGGCAATCCGTGCTTCATCTGTTCCCGATGAGTATTACAAACCGGTTGCTAAACGACTGAACTACGGAGCTATACCTCTTGAAGTAAAAGTGAAGGCGGTAACGCTAGCCAGGAATCATCCAGATTGGAAGAGTGGAGCAACAACAACCCTGAATAGGAAGAAGGACCTAAAATTGTGGGAAAATGATATCATTAAAGGAGTGGCAAGATACGACACATACCACGCGATAAATAAGTGGACGTGCGACCGATTTGTCGAATCTCGTTGTCGTAACGAGGAAGTAACGACGAGAATGCTCCAGGAGTGGGCTGCAGGTGCAGCGCTTCAATATACGACCAACAAGGATTATACGTTTGCTGCATCATTATCTTGGGCATCACCTATTACTAGTTGTAATCGTGATTACGTGATTAACACAGATCAAACAGCATGCGAATATCGGGTGAACATTCGATGCCGACGCACGTTATCGCATAAATTGAGAAAAAAATGGTTCAAATGGCTCTGAGCACTATGGGACGTAACATCTGTGGTCATCAGTCCCCTAGAACTTAGAACTATTTAAACCTAACTAACCTAAGGACATCACACACATCCATGCCCGAGGCAGGATTCGAACCTGCGACCGTAGCGGGCACGCGGTTCCAAACTGAAGCGCCTAGATCCGCACGGCCACACCGGCCGGCTCATAAATTGAGAAAAAATGAACCCTTGTCGCAGCTGGTAGTAAAAAACTAATACATTCGTACACAGCGCAATATGCCATCACAGCCTCTGGAAAAGTGTTGCCTAAGGTTTTCCTGTTTTTACAGGGAACGAATGTTACATTTGATCCTCGGGTTATAGAAGAGGTCAATCGCTTAACCGACTCTTGAAAAATGTTTAAATTACTTGCTCCAAATCCGGGAAATTGACAAATGTGATTTACATAACATTGCTTGAGAGTGTTTTAAAACTATACGTTGCTGTCAACAAGTTTTGGCTAATATTGGATTACTGGGGTGGACAAACTAATACTCTATTATATGACAACGTTTATAGATGACGAGGGTCAACCGACGTGCACGGTAAAAGTAATACCCCAAAACTGTGTGCGAGCCGTGTGATGTTTATTTCTATCGCCAGATTAAAACTTTATTTCGAGGCTTCAGAACTGCAGTGTGCTTCTGGAAACCCAGCGGGAATTGCACAACCGCACGGTTGCAATAACTACTCACAGCATAATTCATCACCAACTTTCAGCACCGCTTTTTCAGGAAATGATATCGTATGCGTGGTACGCATCAAAATTAATTCCCGAAAAAGACATATTTTTAAATGTAAACCAAGTTTGTTTTCCGCCAACTCTTCGGAAGGAACAGTGTTGCTCCCGAAAGATTGCATTCATTAGATGTTCTTGGTACGGCGAGTATATTTGTTTACATGACAAGTACCATACATATAGATGTTTCAGGAAAAGTGAGGACACGTAGCAGTGACAGGATGAGCCACTGTAAAGTAACATTTTACTTGTTTACTATCCCAAGATGTTTGAGAAATATATTTGCCTACCTTTTTATCATTCCTTATTGATTTACTTACCTTATTAACCCTCGTACCCCCATCAATTGAGATAAGGAAAAATACAAACGAGAAGAATAACATCCGCTAGGTTTCCTCGAGATTCAATCCCGGGTTATCCGGTTCCCAGCCAGTTACCTCGGCCGTTGCCCTACTTTTTTTTTTTAAACATATATTCAAGGAACAATGTTACACATTCCAAATACGTACTAATTACATGTACTAATCATGCACGCATGTTACACATGAAATGATTTAAACAAAATCAGTTTGATCATTGCAATTATGCTGATGTTAAAGAAATACAACAGAAGATTGTGTTACTGACTAAATTACCAGAAAGAATTAATCTGAACATCAAGAAAAGTTTGTTAAAGACATTTAAACTTCTTCAAACATGAATAAATAAAAAACTGCACTTTGAATAACATGTGCTCCAATCTTTACAGAAGCATAAATAGCACTTTATGAAGGATGTCAGCAAGTTTTTGGAATAACTTTTAATATGTTAATGTACACAAGGAAATCGTCTCCGTGAGAGACAGGTTAAGGGAATAATCTGATCTTTAAGCTTCTCAGCTCAGTCACACTAGCTATGAGCATTTCACACAATTGTATGGAATTCACCAAAAACTTATACAGAATATGGAAGATTTATGCCCATTGAACATAAAAACAGTTTAATAATCATATTAGACAATCTCTTAAATACTTGAGAATGGTGGAAAAGAGATGTTATCAAGTTGACTAGCTTTCCAACAACACTTTCTGGACATTAAAAGGAATGTAAATTATCTGAAGTGATCAGACCTATATCTACATCTACATGACTACTCTGCAATTCACATTTAAGTGCTTGGCAGAGGGTTCGTCGAACCACAATCATACTATCTCTCTAGCATTCCACTCCAGAACAGCGCGCGGTAAAAACGAACACCTAAACCTTTCTGTTCGAGCTCTGATTTCTCTTATTTTATTTTGATGATCATTCCTGTCTATGTAGGTTGGGCTCAACAAAATATTTTCGCATTCGGAAGAGAAAGTTGGTGACTGAAATTTCGTAAATAGATCTCGCCGCGACGAAAAACGTCTTTGCTTTAATGACTTCCATCCCAACACGCGTATCATATCTGCCACACCCTCCCCCCTATTATATGATAATACAAATCGAGCTGGAAAACTGACCACAGTGCAAAAATGAACAGGGCGGTTCGCCAGGCATTGAATATTACATTATATCAGACACAATATTATGGTTTTAACCAATCGCTAAAGGCATTTCCACAAAAGCTGTTAATTTTCATATTTATGCTATAAACCAATAATGCAGTTTTAATGTTTTGCGTTTTGACACTATTAGACATACAATCTGACTGTCATATAAGTTCTGTACATTAGCTTACAAAATTTCAAAAACTACTTTCTGAAGTAGAAAAGCACACACCAAAAATTTACAGTAAAAATTTAAATAACATCCTTAAGGTAACTACAATACATCACTGTCAACACAGTCTTCTTTTTTATATTAACCAATGCCCATGCTTTCGAATATAATTTTTAACATATTTTCTTGTGATTCGAATACCTTTTAATTTTGTGGTATTGACACAGCATGTGTACATTGAACTCTGTGGTCCTGTCGGATTCTGGTTTATTAATGACGTAATTAACAAAATTTCCCAGCAACCATTACACAGCGTTATTTTTGCCTCTGGGAAATAGCGTGCTTCAGGCCTGTGTATGAACGTCACCGATATACTCTCAGGGAACGTCCTCGTGATCACAGCTATTTGCTCTCGGATCCACTTCCTACTATTCATGTGACCACTGCAAGTGTATCTATGAATTATTGTGTCAACTAGGTGGCATTGTTGACACAAATTTTGTTCCACAAAGAACGATTGCGTACAGTCTTTCATTGGTGCTAACTATGTTGTTAACCGTCTTGTACCATGACGTTTTTATATTCGACGCGGGCACGTTAGAACTAATGGTTTTCAAAATCTCAGTCCAATGGATGTTTGGAAACTGTCGTTCTATTTTATTTCTTCCTTCGCTTTTCTTTCGTTCCCATATTATGGCTCTTGATGTAAAGTGTCGTGACTGTCTGATTTCGGCACCTACATACCTGAACTCAACATAGAAAACCCTCAAATGCTGTAAACGACTGTTAATATTCCGCACGTCTATCTGGAAAGCAGGCTTCGAGGTTTAATGATCTCGAAAAGTTGGCTGGTTATGCTTTCTCTCGAGTAAATTAACTTGCCTTTTGATAAAAAGTGCAGAGGCTTTATCCGTTATATCAGTTAATCCTAGTCCACCATGTTTAGGATCTAAAGTGGCTACTTTAGCAGGTACTCTGAACACTTCACCTTTCCACAAAAAGTTTGTGATTTTGGACATATTCTCCTCACTATCATTTTCAGTATTGGAAACAGCTGGGCAGTTAATAAGCTTTAGCAAGGATGCATGAGTTTATACGAGGGCTGTCCAGAAAGTAAGTTCCGATTGATCGCGAAATAGAAACCACAGTGAAAATTAGAAATGTTTTATTTTTAACAGTTAGCTACACCATCCAGCTACTTCTCTACGTAGTTACCGTTCTGACTAAGACATTTGTCGTAGCGTTGTACCAACTTTCCAATACCTTCATCATAAAAGACAGCCGCCAGTGCTTTCCGCCAATTCTCTACGCTGGTCTACAGCTCGTTTTTTGTGCCAAAATGTTGTATTCATAGCCAGCGGTTCATGTGAGCAGAGATGAAACGCAGAGGGAGTCAATTACGAGCTGTATTGAGGGTAGTCAAACATTTCCAATTGAAAACGATGCAGGAGCATCTTCATTGCCCCTTCAGAATGCGGCTGAGAATTGTCTTGTAGAAGAAACCGCACGACAGTTATGTAATGTTGGCTGCATAGCTTCAGGCGAAATTTCTCACCAGGCCCTCGTACTTGGCGAGAGACACTATTTTCTAGACAACTTTACGCGATCACTGTGAGCTCAGAAATGAGAGGAGCGACGTGATGCTATCTAGGATCATACTAGAGACACTGCCCAACACATCTGTGCAAAGCTTCATCGGATTATCATAGTCGTTTCCATTTCGCGACCGATCGGAACTTACTTTCTGGACACCCCTCGTATATTGTGTTCTTTGAACTTGGTTCATATATCAACTTAAATTCTCCATAATGGCTCCTGGCACTTTATCTGCTGCAAATTTCCAATTTAAAGCCGTCATTTTCATGGCGTATGCTGTCAGGGTCATCCCATGTGTTTTATGCTGTCTGAATAATTTTGTCCACTCGACGTTGATATTACCAAAACCTCTGAGATTTAACATCTTACTTTTGTCGTTTGCATTGGCTCCAGATGCTTTCAGTCACTGTTGCTAGCGTGGTTACCTCTTCATTATTCCTTATAATGACCCCTATATCGTCAACATAGGCACTTATAACTGTTTTATTTCCTGATAATGTTAAGCCTTTTAATCTAACAAGGACATGTCGGAGGAAAGGTTCCAGTGAAATGGCGAAGAGCGACATATACAGAGGACTTCCTTGAGGAACACCTCGTTTTACTTGTATCGGCCTGGATTGTTGACAATTCACCGCTATTTTTGCAGTTATTCCAGTTGCTATGTTCTTTATCAACTTTATGAACCTATCGTTGGAACCAATTTTCTTCAACGTCTGTAGAAGATATTCATGATTTGCTACATGGAAGGCCTTATAGAAATCTAAAAAAAAGTAAAGCACACTTTATGTTTGTTTTGGAAAATGGTTCTGCCTTGCATGCAGTTCTGATCTTGATTAATAATTTTATCTGTAAGGCATGAAATTCTCTTGTTTACTATTCTAGCTGTTAGTTTATAATCAGAATTCAGCAGTGAAATTGGACGAAAATTATCTAAATCTTTATTTCCATTTTTTTGTTTTTTGTTTTTTTGGGCGATAACAATTTTACTCTCGTTAAACTCAGATGGATTCATCTTACTCTGAATAACCTCATTTACATTGTCCGTGATTTTCGCACCCACTATTGGTCAGTAACGGATGTAAAACACTGTTGGCAGACCATCCGGTCCTGGGGAGTTTTTTGGTGGTGAGGCGCACAGAGTCTCATACACGTCCTCTTCGCTGAATACCTCGAGAAAATTTTCGTCGTCATCTTCTGTCAGCTGCGGGGCTAGGATGTCAAGGAATTTTTCCAAGGATGCATCACTACTTTGATTTACAGCATATAGCTCGCAATAATAGCGATAAATCTCGTCCATGATATACTGCTGGGTTCTGAGAATCGTACCGTTTTTAGTTCGAATTCCATCAATAAAAGTCCTCCTTCCGTTTTTCGTATGCTTCACTAAATGATGCAGGGAAGTAGTTTCGTCTTCTGACACCGAATTTGCCTTAGATTTTATTTTCAACCCTTCCATTTGATTTCTCTTGATATTAAGTAACTTGTCTTTGGCTTTTTTGATGTCTGCTACCCGAAGTGAGGAACCTGTGAGACCTGATCATATAGAGCTCTCAAAACGGAATAGTAATATTCTACAGCGCATTTCATTTCTCTTGCCCTCTGGGCGCTGTACTGAATAACAACCTTCCGCAACTTTGGCTTCGACATTTTAACCCACCAGTTGATACCAGTGGCATATCTACTAAGAGCACGCAAGCATATTGCACTTGCTTCTTTAATCAGGTCTTCTAAATCAAGATTTACTAACAAGGAAATTTTCAAATTCCACTGATTCTTGAATCGCCGAACTGGCTGTCTTGTTATATTTATGCAAGCTAAGACACCTGAATGGTCTGAAAAGTACGTACTAATGGTTTCTACTTTTGTCACGGAAGTTTCAAGATTTTTAGAAATATATAATCTATCAATCCTGCTACGAGATGTTGTCGTGACATAAGTGAACTCATCAATGGAGGGGTATTTGATTTCCCATATATCCATTAATTATAAACCAGTAACTAGTTGTTTTAGTTCACTTGAGAAATTAAAATTTGGTAACTGATCACCTCCAAGTAATAACTGTCTTTGATTTTTCCTTAACAAATTCAGTTCATCTTTGAAGAAACGTGCCATGTCAGCTAGGTGAGAATTTCCGGAAGGGGCTTACAAGTTGATGATAGTTACATCATAGATATTTAGTCCTATTCCCCTTCCGGATTCCAGTCGTTCCACCTCACTTACTGTAATCCCTTCCCTCATCAAAACAACTGTTCCCACACTTGTTCCGCGAGACACATACATGTAACTGCCATAACCGGGAATTACTAAATCCGACATGAGAACTTCTTGTAACAGGGCAATATCAGTCGCGGATTCGTACAAAAATTCCTTAAGCGCCGATAATTTCAAACCGGACGTAAATTTATTTATGTTTATAGTGGTGGCAGAATAAGATTGTGTCATTGGGATGGCACTGTGCAGTTGTTTTAAGGAAAGTTTCCTGTGGTTGAGGGTTCAGTTAAACTATCAACAGTTTTCTCTGAAGGCTGAACGTGGAATAACACTTCAATCAGTTTATTAGTTACTGTCTCGTTTTTTTTCTACCTATGAGGTTCTCTCTTGTACTGCTAGTAGACTGATTTCCTTAGAAACTTTCTGATTTTTACTTCAGTGATTCGTGTAGGACCGTTTCGTACCGAACATTCTTTGGGCTTGGGTCGCCCTTTCCGGATTTTCCCTTCCCTTGGTTACGAGCTACATTCACATTTGGTTGCATGTTTATTTTACTTCGCGGCTCATTTGGAGCAGCAGCAGATGCTTTCGTAATTTCTGTTGCTGGCACCTGCCCTGCGGTGTTGACCGTGATTTCATTTTGGCCACCATTTCCTTGCTCTTTATTAAGATTACTTACTTCCTGATAGAGGAAAACAAATGGAGACGGCAGTTTTGCTGCCTCTCCCTGAGTTTGTTTACTAACAGATAGCTACTGATCCTTGCAATTAGCTACTTCACCAGTTGTTTCTTGCAAATTGATACTGACTACACCCCCTTCATTTTCTGGTACCGTATGTTTATTATCTTTCTGTTCATCAGTTTCCATTCGCATTCTGCCTTCCAGTTCCTCTGCCTCCTCATCGCACTGGCTCAAATGGTTCAAATGGCTCTGAGCACTATGGGACTTAACTTCTAAGGTCATCAGTCCCCTAGAACTTAGAACTACTTAAACCTAACTAACCTAAGGACATCACACACATCCATGCCCGAGGCAGGATTCGAACCTGCGACCGTAGCAGCAGCGTGGTTTCAGACTGAAGCGCCTAGAACCGCTTGACCGCTATCGCACCTGAAACGGAACTTCCCTATCGGCGCTCTCTGCGAAAGGTGTTTACCATGTGGATACATAAGGATCAGTTATAAGAGTTCCTTTCCTCGATTTCTGGAAAAGTATGCATTTGTGGACCCCATAGGTAATGATGAAAAATGCTCTATTTACAATTATCTATCGAGCTCACCAATTTTGAGTCGATTGCTCGTCACAAACTTTAGGGGTGATTTTCTCAAAAACGGCAGGGTATTGAGCCAAAATACCTTAGACCCCTTCGTTTTAGGTTGTATACAGGTCGTGGCAGCTGCAACCTGTGTAGACTACGAGCAGTGAGATAATGCAGTTATGACAAGTTTAAGACAGAACTGCGAAAGGGAAAACAAGATACACAGCAACGAGTACCGTCAACTGATATGGAAGTTACAGTTGACAGAAAAAGTAATGCGGAGATTACCACTACCACTGCGGAGATGGACATTATTTTGCAGACAGTGGATTTACGCGAAGAGGGCATAAGTTAACTGAAACAGCTGTCCAATGACAGGGAAAAATAATTGGAGTAATTAAATGGTCAGAAAGGGATTGATCTCAGCCAAGTGTCTAATCCATGAGAAAATGAAAGAAGTGTCAACAAAGGAATGTTCACAACTTAAAAACATTGCATGAAAGTATCAGAAGCTCAACTCTGACGTAAGAGAAGAGATTGAGAGCATTGACACACTATGCGATCAAAAGTATCCGGACACCCCCAGAAACATACGTTTTTCATATTAGGTGCATTGTGCTGCCACCTACTGCCAGGTATTCCATATCAGCCGGCTCAGTAGTCATTAGACACCGTGAGAGAACAGTATGGAGCGCTCCGCGGAACTCATGGACTTCGAGCGTAGTCAGGTGATCTCGACAGAATTTGAAACGACACTCGTCCGACCAGGCAACATGTTTCCAGTCATCAACAGTCCACTCTCGGTGTTGACGGGCCCAGGCCACGCATAAAGCTTTGTGTCGTGCGGTCGTCAAGGGTACACAAGTGGGTCTTCGGTTCCGAAAGCCCATATCGATGACGTTTCGTTGAATGGTTCACACGCTGACACTTGTTGATGGCCGGGCGATGTGGCCGAGCGGTTCTAGGCGCAACAGTTTGGAACCGCGCGACCGCTACGGTCGCAGGTTCGAATCCTGCCTCGGGCATGGATGTATGTGATGTCCTTAGGTTAGTTAGGTTTAAGTAATTCTAAGTTCTAGGGGACTGATGACCTCAGAAGTTAAATCTCAAAGTGCTCAGAGCCATTTTTGATAGTGTGCCACTTGTGTCATACGTCTGTAAGCGAGATTTCCACCCTCCTAAATATCCCTAGATCAACTGTTTCCGATGTGACAGTCAAGTCAAGAGGAAACGTGAAGGGGCACGTCCAGTACAAATGTGTACAGGCCGACCTCGTCTGTTGACTGACAGAGACGGCCGACAGTTGAAGAGGGTCGTAATGTGTAATAGGCAGACATGTGTCCAGACCATCACACAGGAATTCCAAACTGCAAAAATGATTCAAATGGCTCTGAGCACTATGCGACTTAACTTCTGAGGTCATCAGTCGCCTAGAACATATAACTAATTAAACATAACTAACCAAAGACATGACTCACATCCATGCCCGAGGCAGGATTCGAACCTGCGACCGTAGCTGACGCTCGGTTCCGGACTGTAGCGCCTAGAACCGCACGGCCACTCCGGCCGGCCTCCAAACTGCATCAGGATCCACTGCAAGTACTATGACAGTTAGGCGGGAGGTGAGAAAACTTTGATTTCATGGTCTAGCGGCTGCTCATAAGCCGTATATCACACCGGTAAATGCCAAACGAAGCCTCGCTTGGTGTAAGGAGCATAATCATTGGACGACTGAACAGTGGAAGCACGTTGTGTGGAGTGACGAATCACGGTACACAATGTGGCGATACGATTTCAGGGTGTGGGTATGGTGAATGCTCGGTGCCAGCGTGTGTAGTGCTAAAATTCGGAGGCTGTGGTGTTATGGTGTGGTCGTGTTTTTCAGGAAGGGGCCTGGCAGCCCTTGTTGTTTTGCGTGGCACTATCACAGCACAGGCCTACATTGATGTTTTAAGCACCTTCTTGCTTGCCGGCCGGTGTGGCTGAGTGGCTATAGGCGCCTCAGTCTGAAACCGCGCGACCGCCACGGTCGCAGGTTCGAATCCTGCCTCGGGCATGGATGTGTGTGATGTCCTTAGGTTAGTTAGGTTTAAGTAGTTCTAAGTTCTAGGGGACTGATGACCTCAGATGTTGGGTCCCATGGTTCTCAGAGCAATTTGAGCCTTCTTGCTTCCCACTGTTGAAGAGCAATTCGGGAATGGCGATTGCATCTTTCAACACGATCGAACACCTGTTCATAATGCACGGCCTGAGGCGAGGTGGTTACATGACAATAACATCCCTGTAATGAACTAGCCTGCACAGAGTCCCGACCTGAAATCTATAGAATACATTTGGGATGTTTTGGAACGCCGACTTCGTGCTAGACCTCACCGACCGACATCGATACCTCTCCTCAATGCAGCACTCCGTGAAGAATGGGCTGCCATTCCCAAAGAAACCTTCCAGCACCTGGTTGAACGTATGCCTGCGTGAGTGGAAGGTGTCATCAAGGCTAAGGGTGGGCCAACACCATATTGAACTCCAGCGTTACCGATGGAGGGCAACACAAACTTGTAAGTCATTTTCAGCCGGGTGTCAGGATACTTTTGATCGCATAGTGTACGTGTACCAGGATGGGTACTCAGAATTTCAAATTGAAATAGAGAATCATGCATAACCTTAACAGAAATATAGAGGATGTAAGGGCAGGGGTTTGAGAGTATTTAAGTTGAAATAGTTCAAAGGGTAAGTAGAGTAGAGGCAATTAATACAAATTAAAGCGAGAAGTTGACACTTAAATAAACATTGAAGTGGAGTAGAGACGAAATGCACACAGAACATCAGTAACATGGCTGCAGAGGAATTAATACTTCACCGAGGAGGATACTGATCAGTGCATGTGTATTTATTTACTTTAACAACATGGCAGCACATCATTTCAGTAGTAACGGAAATGAACACCTCATAGGTTGTTTCACAACTGCAAGAAAAAGTGAGAAGTTTGAGTCTTCTGAAGAAACGGATAATGGATAGAGGCAAAGCGGCGTAGCGTGTGGAACTTATTCTAGAATGGGGAGATTTACAGGCCGTGTGATGAAGAACACGGATAAACTGACGCACTGAAAATGTCATCTTCCAACACAGACTGTTAAACCACGAAGACAGACTTTACCAGAAGGATTTCGAAAATATATTGCCATTGTTTACGTGATATGTGGATCCTTTTACCTAATACAAAGATAGAATGGTCGGTGCAATGATTTTCAGAAGTGGGAACCACAGAAAACTGGATAAGGAATATCATAAGGCTCAGAACAGGAATCCACATAACCAAGAGACAGAATGCTGAGAGAGCAATGGGAATGTAAACTGATAGCAGTACCAGATGCAAAAGGACAACGCGAGCTATGACGGGTAAACACAAGAAATGGCAGGCTGCAAGTTTCTAATAGTAGATGGTATGGAATAGTTACAGAGGGGGAAAGGAGATGACAGAAGAAATGCACAAAGACAGCAAGGAGTCACAATTGGTGGGTGTGACTCACCAAATACCCAGGGAAAACAAATAAATGTCTGAACGAAGATCTTGGGGAAGCACGGAATAAGGACAAAGGAAAAAAACGGAACCACCTAAGCAGAGGAGGAAAAGAATTTCCAGTCTCGTGGGGTACGTGGGCTCATTATGGACATTATTTTAGAATTTAGAGGAAGGAGTTCAAAGGGGAATGTGAACTCTCATTAAGAATTTATGAAAAAAGATGATGAATATTAAAATTTTGACTTGAATAATATGAATGCCAAACTGTTTCACTTATTGCAAATAGGCACATGAATGTGGAAATTTCATTGAAATAGTAAAGAATGAAACATTGATAAATCTATACGTTCAAAATATGTACCTCATGACTATTTATTCCTTCTTATTATCATTTGCTCATAAAAATATTTAACGAACTTGCTACAAAATCAACTTTGTGCTCCTAACTTGTCACTAATTTTAAAATGAAGTGTGAATTTAAATTTATACTGCATAAATCTTAAAAATGTGAGTATTTACAAGTTTATCTTGACCTCAGAACGAAATTTTACTTTCATTGAAAGCTATTTTTCACTTTACTGCAATCACAGTAATATGTTCATTCAAGCCTTGCTAAAATCTGCTGATGAGCACAGTCTTGAATTCCAGAAGTGTGTAACTCCCAAATCCACTGGATGTTCTCTCAGTGTCCCTGTTCAATGTGCCTCCTCTTTTAAGAATTGAAAGGTTAGTGCTATACCAAGCTCAGTTCCCGGAGAGGCGTCAAACGAAGTGAAAATGTGAAATTAGCTGTCAGAACGTCACATTGACGAAAGTCGGCCCAATATCAGAATATGAGTGAGTGTGAATGGGGCAGAATAATTGATCTCTAAGAAATGATATTCGGTGACGTTGTATGCTGCCTCGTTACACTGAGAGCACGTGACGCGGTAAGAGAAGTATATGAGCGAAGCAGAGACGAATGGGCAATCGGTCTAGAGACGATAAGTGGCGGAAATCCACCGACTTCAGCAACTTTCATAAAAGCCAGACTGTTGTGGCCCAGTGCTTCTGAGGGAGCATCTCGGAAACGGCGAAACTGGTCTGTTGTTCGCGTGCTACTGTCGTAACTATAGAAAGTCGTTGAAGAATGCCGAAACCACGAGTAGGTGACAAGATGTTGGACATCCATACCTCATCACAGAACATAGTAATCGGAAGCTTGCCCCCTCTCTAAAGCAGGATAGGCGGCTATCTGTGGCAGATCTGACGACACAGTACGGTGCTGGCGCAGACACGAATGTTTTGGAGCACACCGCTCAGCGCATAGTGTTTAACACGTGTTCCGCAGCAGAGGACCTATTAGTGTTCCCATGTTGAGCCAACAACATAGTAAATTACGATTCCAGTAAGCACGGGATCATCGAGATTGGACTGCGGACCAATGGATTGTGTCGCCTGGTCTGATGAATCCCGTTTATTGTTACACCAGGTCGGCGATCCTCTCCGGATACGCCGTCATCCAGGCGAACGGATGCTCGAAACGTGCAGCGCGCCACGGAATCAGTCCAGTGGGAGCAGTATTATGTTATGGGAGACATTCACCTGGGCATGGGATCTGTGGTGGTAATCGAAGTCAGCATGACAGCTGTGTACTACGTCAACATTATTAGGGATCACCTGTAACCCCTTATGCTTGATGTCTTCCCCAACAGCTATGGCATCTTCCAGCAGGATAACTATCTGTGTCATAAGGCCAGAATCGTACTACAATGGACTGATGAGCATGCAGTCAACTCAAATTGATGTCTTGGCCATCAAAGTCGGCTTATCTGAATCAACTGAATCAACTGAATCGAAACCCAACTGGGACGCTATCGGGCGCCACCTCCGCTTCCACAAACGAACCATCCGAAAATTCCGAGAAGTGTATGACCAGTGCGTAGGCATCTGATAGCACAAACCTCAATATCTGTAGAATCCATGGCACGTAGAACCACTGCTGAACTGTGTTCCAGAGGTGGAACAACACGCTTTTGAGTAGGCGGTCATAATGTTTTGGCTCATCAGCGTATTTCATTCCGACACTACATCGACCCGCTACTTTCTCTGTGCCCTCAGAATACTCACACGCAGTCTCACTGTTTCGACTTCTGACTATTGAAATTTCACCCTCTCTTTCCCTCTCGCATGCGTAAAATTACAAACCTCAGGGCCGATTTGACTGGGCATGGACACGACACAGCTATCAAGGGGACGTATCTCACCATTCTCCGTAGTTATTTGTCGTGTGGCGATGTCGGCTCCAGATGCTGGGTCTGGGACAATTCGTCGCCTCGAAATTGTGCGCGAGCGAATCGGCATCTCTCCTCTGTGACCCACTGCTGTGCAGCGAGGCCTCGGAACGGTGTCCACTTTGACAGATCGCCATGTGTTGTATCTGAAGCAGCGTTATCGAGGTGTCGGAAGGCGAATGTTACGCAATTGATGGTAGAGCGGCCATGTCCCCTTTCTTCCATGCTGTCTCTTGTTTTTTATTTTAATCATGAAATATTAGATGTCATTGCATACTTTTTCTACATAACATTACAAATTTCGTGGCCGATTAGACTGTGTGGGGACACGACTCAGTTGGTCAGGGGAAGGGCGCGGAAGCAACAGGACGTGGGGGCTCTTGCATCTATTGCTTAACATCTGCCTTCCGACGGCACAATAACGGGGCTCCGGCAACAGCAACACTCGGCGTCCTGTCAACGCAGACATCGCTCCCAGCCCTCGCTGCACGACGCGGGCCACAGAGCACAGCTGCCGACTAGACACCGCACAGATCCGGGGTGACGCGTCGTCCCGATCCAGCATCTGCAGCTCTCATATCGACACAGCAAATAAATGACTACGAAGAATGGTGACGTGGTTCATTCCCACCTTCTTCCCCTTGCTAACTAAATCGGGTCCACGCCAAGTCCAATCGGCCCTGAGATTTATAATTTTATGTAGAAAACGTACTGTAATAAAAGTTAATATTTCATGATTTAATCATCTGAACAATCCCTTAATTTCATAACTGTTTAATCGTTGATGTCTCTTAGTTATTGATGTCACTTAATTATTGGCTCCCAGGATAGGGCGACCTCACTGGTAATTTGCATGATGCGTGATATCACGAATAATTTTGAAGGATCCACTACTGTTTTGGCTCCCAAAATGGGGCAATTTAATTAGTATTCTTAATCTCAATTTATGCAAGAGATTGACAAATTCTCGATTTAAAACATTTTTAGCCCCCAACGTGCGGCGATTACATTAGTCAGAAGCCCGCATCTCGTGGTCGTGCGGTAGCGTTCTCGCTTCCCACGCCCGGGTTCCCGGGTTCGATTCCTAGCGGGGTCAGGGATTTTCTCTGCCTCGTGATGGCTGGGTGTTGTGTGCTGTCCTTAGGTTAGTTAGGTTTAAGTAGTTCTAAGTTCTAGGGGACTGATGGCCATAGATGTTAAGTCCCATAGTGCTCAGAGCCATTTGAACCATTAGTCAGAATGACCTGATTTCAAAACTTCATTTTTATTGATAAAAATATGATAAAATATGGATGGATTGAAACATAGTCACAATATCACAAAGCTTTAGCTTCGTTATTACAAATGCTCTATGTGTCCACCAGCAGCACGAACGACATCTACACGATAGCTAGATATGTCATAAACTATACACACTGTATGTGCTTTTTCAGAAGTTATGGCGGCTGTAATTCTGTTCTTCACTTTTTCTATGTCACGAGGTAATGACGAGATGGAAACACTTTAAAATGTGTGTGGAATCTTATGGGACTTAACTGCTAAGGCCATCAGTCCGTAAGCTTACGCAGTACTTAACGTAAATTATCCCAAGGACAAACACACACACCCATGCCCGAGGGAGGACTAGAACCTCCGCCGGGACTATGGAAACACTTTCCTTCACATATTCCCACAAGAAAAAATCGCGAGCGGTCATGTCTGGCGATCATGGAGCCCAATAATGCAGGGCAGTGTCTCGGCGTCCTGTGCGCCCTACCCAGCGTTGGGACAGTGTCATTGAGAAACTGCCGTACGTTATTTTTCCAATGTGGTGGAGCTCCATCCTGTTGTAAAATAAAGTCATCGAAGTCATCCTGAAGTTGTGATTGCGCAGCGACTCCTCTCGAACGTTTGCCGAATTCTTTCCACCATGTCATCAGAAGCGCGAGATCGACCTGGACTCTTACCTTCGCACAAGCTTCCTGTCTCTTCACATTAACGATACCAACGACGAATCTTTTTGGATGCATTAGGATCAATGCCAAAACGCCGACGAAAAGCACACTGGACCGAAACCCTGGCTCACTCTTTGCAAACTGCAGCACACAAAACTCCTTCTGTTGAGCGGACGCCGTCTTACTTCAAACCGATTGCAAACTGAGAAGACGCATTGACTGACATCTGACGGTGATTTTCTGAAACTCTAGGCCACGTCCATTCAAACAACACACTTTTACTTGCCGGCACATCCCGTGTTTCGTAATTATTACTGTCGAAAATCAGGTCATTCTTTTGGAAACACCCTGCATATTGGTGATAATTTCCTAGTTGGCATTACAAATCTGTGTGAGTGTATGTGTGTGTGTGCGTGTGTGTGTGTGTGTGTGTGTGTGTGTGTGTGTGTGTCTGTGTGCGTGCAATATCAGAAAGCAATCAAAACAGATGCCAAAAACAACAATAATTTCTGCTGGAGGCACAGCCCTATGGGCTTATCCTCCGCAACAGTCAAAAGTAAAACCCAGTGATTACGTAGATCGGCATGTATTGGATATGAGTCAACATCTTGGTACTTACGGCAAAAAATTATAAAATAATTTAAATTACGATGAAGTGTAGTGTATTTAAAATGTTGTATAACTGTTCTAGACGATTTTGGGTGTCTCCAGTGAACTAGCCCATTTCTACAGGGTGACAATTGTTGAACGATATAAAAAAAAAGGAAATTAGTTACAAAATACGGCGTGTACAAACTTTATTCAACATGTAAACGTCACTAAAAATATTTGGATTTAGGTTATGACATGTCAGATATGCCTACCATCATTGGCGATGATGCGGCGCAGAAGAATAGCGAAGTTGTGCATGACACGCTGTAGTGTAGGAACGTCGGCCGGCCGAAGTGGCCGTGCGGTTAAAGGCGCTGCAGTCTGGAACCGCAAGACCGCTACGGTCGCAGGTTCGAATCCTGCCTCGGGCATGGATGTTTGTGATGTCCTTAGGTTAGTTAGGTTTAACTACTTCTAAGTTCTAGGGGACTAATGACCTCAGCAGTTGAGTCCCATAGTGCTCAGAGCCATTTGTAGGAACGTCGATGCTGTCAGTGATCCCTGAATGACTGAATTCAGCTCAGCAATGATTCTGGGATTATTTCTGTACACATTTTCTTTAATATAGCCCCACAAAAATGAGCCACATGTTTTCAGGTCTAGAGAATATGGCGGCCAATCGAGGCCAATTCCAGTGGCCTCTGGGTACCCCAAAGCCAGAATGCGGTCCCCAAAGTGCTCCTCCAGGACATCACTCTCCTGCTTCGACGGGCTCGAACTCCGTCTTGCATGAAACACGTCTTGTCGAAATCAGGGTCACTTTGGATAATGGGGATGAAATCATCTTCCACAACTTTCACATACCTTTCCGTAGTCACCGTGCCACCAAGGAATATCGCACCGATTATTCCGTCACTGGACATTGCACGCTGCACACTGCCTCCGTTAAAGGTTAAGAGACTTTTCGATCGCGAAATGCGGATTCTCAGTTCCCGAAATGCGTCAATTTTGCATATTGACGAACCAATCCAAATGAAATGTATTCCCATCATGCCCCGCAGCTAACTGTGCAGTGCGAACGTCCTAACGCAAATCGTTCAGAATCATGACGATTTTAGCAGTATAATTCAATAACTGTCTCCCTGCAAATTCTAGGAGCCTGTATAGTAACAGCGGGACGTCTGCGCATCGTCCATGTCGCAACACACACACGTGGTGCAGAACATAACAAAGGGGTATCTTTGCGCAGTATGGGGCTGTGCCTATAGAGCCAAAAAGAGCTGGACATTTGGGTCCAGCTGAGACAGCTTTCTCTGGTGGAGAGGTCAGCGCGGAAGCCGGCCTGTCCAGCTCGCTTGCATCACGACCATCTCCCCGCTTTACAGTTTGCTGATTCCCCGGGAACTCTCTCTTCTGCCGGCTCACTTTCGTAATACGCGCTTTCAGTGTGCACAAAGTACAAGCACTAGGTGCTGAAAGCGTCGTCCAGTGGAATCTGCGACCAGACAATGTATCACTTACAAGAAAATTATTATTGGACGCTACCGAATTACTTCCGTTTCTCAGGAAAGGAGAATAATACAAGTCTTGTAGAATGGAAACCGGAGCTGTTATCGAATGAGTTACGCTACCTACTTAATAATTATAGTGAAGACTTCTTAAGTGCTCGTGAGCCCCACAGTCCTCTTTGAGTCTGAAATTCTGTTCACTCTTCCGGAACTCCTGGATGCTCAACACGTGTAATTTTTTTTTATAGAGTATCTTAGACAAAACCTTTCATGACTTACACCGCGATGGATAACTGTAGTGCCATTCTTCACAATAGATCGAGTTACTTGTTATTACAGAAATTTTCTTTAGAAATTTTTTAAAATTCGTCCAAGTTCCACCATGATTTCTTTTAAAATTTTGCTATATTTTCTTAATTATTGTCTCACTTGGTTCAGCGCTCTTGTGTAACCATCATGTCAACCAGAACAAGTGAGACTCGGAGTTCTTTTTCACCGTACCTATTTGATTATCATGTTGTTTCTATCCACATTCTCATTTCATCACTGAAAAGAGAATTCAGGTAATTCTTTAAATGCCGGCTTCATATCTTCCCTGCACACGTTTCATCCAATATGAGCATAACTTAGATTAAAGATAACACGTAATAGCAACTTCTATCGCTGATGAAGATCAGGCGAATACCTCCCTCCTCTAGCCTGAACATCGTGGAAGGACAGCGGTGCACCTAAGCACTAACTGAAGTGCACTATGCCTATGGCGTTTATACTTATCACTATACACTAAATGCAAATGGTTATATGGGTGTACTTTGTGAGGGTGAGGTGAAAATTCATCGGCCTTGCATAGAGATTATGAAAATTTTGTTTTTGTGACGTTGGTACACGTTTCGCACTACCATGTGTCAAGTGTTAGCATGATCTGCAGAATATTTTCTTTCTACGGCTTTTTAAACAACTCGTGTTGCGTATGCTTCACTCAAATTAATAAAATATATTTCACGCCGTCAAAAAAATGTATGTTTTGGTCGCTTTATTGTCAGTGGTAATGTGTGCAAAGTTTGTAATGTTTGAAAAAACAGCTACTTCTTCATTTTCAACACTCAAAAAACGAGTGCTGAATTCATATGTAGACGCACTTCTTTAAAGATGGGAAACGTGAACGTCGTGCGGAACTTGCAGCCACAGATTGAAACATCGAGAAAGCGCTCGATACGAAGGACGATAGACTATGAAACACAGAATGGCCGATAGACTGTTAAAGCTGTATGAAAGTGCTGACGCCATAAAAATAACAGAAAAAAAGATTGAAATACATTTTGCGTGAATAATTAGCAACGAGACAGATTTGAGCAAGACGCGAGCCATATTTTCTGACCAGAGGAAAATGTGGAAACGGAAATATGGACTTTTCGAAAAAGAATTCAGCTGATCCCGTGACCATTTCGAGTGTGAGGCATGGACTTACAAAGGCTATGACCAGTGGTAAACAAGTTGAAAAACTGATCCTTGTTAGTATTTATCTTACAAATGGTATAACTGTAGCTGTCTAATATTATGCACATCTTCTAGCTCAAATGGGTAAAAAAAATGAAGAGGGTGCTAATCTGAAAAAGAAAAAAGTCTTCTTTCATCAGGGCAATGTAAACATCGCAAAAATTGGTTTGACAGTGGGAAAATTGAAGAACCTGAAGCAAGAATCTTTGATCTATCCACCCGAATCGGTATGCCATTACATCACCTAAAGAAATCTGTTCCTAGAGTATACCGTAATATCTCATAAGTAGCTGATATTCCGTTCAGGTACAGTGCTGTCAAAGGAAACTTTTTCAATCTTTTGCTAACGATAGATTATTTGAGGTGTTAATCTTGTACCGCAATATATTTTCCTAACCATGTCATTATAAAACATTGGCGTTTTATGGTATTGATGGTGGTGGTCATTCGGTATTACTGATTTGGTCATATTTTGGTGTACCAGCCTAAGTATTCATCTTTGTGCATTCATTTCACAATCGCTCTCATTTCAGTCTTGGATTCATTACTCTACAACCACGTCTATCTTACACTGACAGAAAAAAAATGGAGCACCAGGAAGGAGTTGTGTGATACAAACGAAAGTTGGTAGGGGAGTTTCTACATCTGAAAATTATGTGTATTCTGACTTTGCGCTAGTCGCATAAGAATGGCGCTAGTAGCGTCACTATGAGAATGCAAGTCAGGTTTGCTTTAAATATATGTTGTAACGGTCGTGACCGTTAGTTACTTTTCATTATGAACGTGGTAGCTGGTGTTAGTCAAGAATGCCTTTAAGCAACAAAGACGCCATTATCAACGCGTCACTGAATTTGAACGAGGTCGTGCAGTAAGGCTACGAAAGTTTCTTCTGTGATACTGCTGAATGACTTGTCAGGAATGTAGCCACTACACTGGATTGTTAGCAGCGATGACCACGAGAATGTACGCTCGGAAGAAGACCGGGCTGTATACGATCACGTGGCACTACGGAGAGGGAAGATCGTCGTGTTCGGCATATGGCTCTGGCACATCGAACTCCACCTGCAGTGGCAATCTGAGCATAAGTTGGCACCACAGTGACACCACGAACTGTTACACATCGGTTAGTTCAAGGAGAGCAAAGGGCCAGACGCCCTGTAATGGTTCTAGGCGCTACAGTATGGAACCGCGCGACCGCTACGGCCGCAGCTTCGAATCCTACCTCAGGCATGGATGTGTGTGATTTCCTTAGGTTAGTTAGGTTTAAGTAGTTCTAAGTTCTAGGGGACTGATGACCTCAGCAGTTAAGTCCCATAGTGCTCAGAGCCATTTTTGAGCCCTGTAGCGTACATTCCAATGACGCTAAACCACCGCCTTTCACAACGTCGGTGGTGTCACTCGAGAGCTCATTGGAGGGCAGGGTGGAGGTCTGTTGTGTTTTCTGCTGGAAGCTGTTTCTCCCTCGGTGCCAGTGACGGCCGTGTGTTGGTTAGGAGGAGGCCAGTTCAGAGCCTGCAATAAACCTGTCTGCACGGTAGACACACTGGTCCCAAACCTGGGATTGTGGTCTGGGGTGTGATTTCCTTTGACACCAGGAGCACTCTCATTGTTATCCCACGCACTCTAACTGCAAATTTATATTTTAGTTACTCGCACTGTTGTGCTGCCATTCATGAACAGCGTTCCAAAGGGTGTTTTCCCGACAGGATAACCCTCGCCCACATACCGCTGTTGTAATCCAACTTGCTCAACAGAGTGTCGACATGTTGCCTTGGCCTGCTCGATCACCAGATCTGTCTCCAATCTTGCACATAGGGGATATTATCGGACGACAGCTCGAGAATCATCCACAAACAGCATTAACAATCCCTGCATTGACTGACCAAGTGCACCAGGCACGGAACTCCATCCCACAATTTGACACCCGGTGCCTGTACAACAGAATGCATGTACGTTTGCATGCTTGCATTCAACATTCCGGTGATTATACCGGTTGTTACTGTACCAGTATTTCGCATTTGCAATGATTTATTTCACACTTACATTAACCTGTGGTTTTGCAACGTTAGTCACTTAACTATGTTACCCAGAGAAACGTATTCCCGAAATTACTGTGCATTAATTATTTTTATTATCTGTAACTAGCTATAACTGTATGTCGGGCCAGTACTCCAGCGCATGAGTGCACTAAAAATTGCGAGCGTCTCGAAAAGGATGGTGGAGCGCTTCACGCGTTCGGCATTTTTAATGAATCCCTCCTAAATCTCAGTAAAACCTTTGCCAATGTTGAATGTTCCCGTGATAAAAGAAGTAATTTAAACTTCTCAAGCTGTAAGGTCGGTGACTGAGCCTATACCCCGATTGCCTTTAGCAATTCACAGTTTTCGAACAACATTTACGATAGTTACAGACTGGTACAATCCCCTTTGCTAGCGAAATTTAAATATAATCTTGTCGGTGATCTTTTGTAGTAATAAAGTTAGTAAGCCAATACATGAGCCTGCGGTAAGCGGACAGAGAAATTTAAATTGATAAAGAACGTGAGACACTCGTGATGGAAAAGGAAACCAAATCACGAACACACAATTTTTTGCCGAGAGATACCATCCACAAAGTAGTTTTTTAGCCGCTTGTCACCTGTAGGCGTTGAGAATGGTAAACACCTATGTGATGTAAGGACAACGCTAGAAATTGACGTGTGTATGTCTGCAATGGCAGGGGCAGCTCTTTTGGAATTGTCTAACTGAAAAAATCTTCGGAAAAATGAAAATTCCAAAAAACTAGTGCTGAAGATCAGGAGTTTTGTATTTTCTGTCTTTGAACATATGCAACTCTACAAGAACTATGGAGGTGATGCAGAGGGACTGCACAAAAAATTCAAGTCTTACAAGATATGTGCTGTTTTCAATTCTGTCTTAGTAGTACCCTAGGCACATCACTCTGTTACTCGTCGATCAACCCTTGGTTTTTGAAATGCGCTCACGTTAAAAGTAATTACTGTGAGTAGAAACGGGTAAAACACATATACTTGAAATTTTACGTTTCACACTCATAGGAAGTTCGGGTTTGAAAACATTATTTAATTTACCACAAAAACTGCTCTAGGGCAAACAATTGGATTACACATATCGCAGAAACATAAAAGACGTTAGGTGCAGTAACAATATTATATATATTTATTTAGAAGAAAAGAGTGAAAAAGAAAGCTAATTTATCATAGTCAATCTCTTGTACACCGACGTAAATGGAAATCATTACACAATGAAGCACCAGTTCGGTACTTATCAAACTTTGAGGAGATGTTCATCCCCTAACGGGTAGCGAATAATTAAACTTTCATTCCGTTCTACCTGATGCCAATCACCAACGTCAATGTGAAGAGTGACCCTCACGAGCACGAGTACACTTTTGTGCTCCCTGTTGCATGGAACGAAACACTGTCTGAATGTCATCTTGAGGATCTTCTTGCCATGTCTGAAACTAGGCTGTGCCATTCCATGAAGATTGCTGGCTGGAGGCTTGTACGAAGGTGTACATCTTCCCTCGGCTCTCCAGCATGCCAAATGGGGGACAAATTATGGGATAGATAGGCCAGTCAGTAATCCGAACATTCTTCAGTGCGTTTGTGGTATCATCTGCAGCATGCGGTCTGCGTTGCCATGCTGAAACATGCCATTTAGTGCCTTAGTCATGAGGGGTATGAGAACAGGGTTTACATTTTCTTGACACTCGATGGTGAGCATTCAGCATCCCTTTAATAATGACAAATTCAGACCTCTTGTGATATCCAATAGCTTCCCATAACATGATTCCACGAGTTGGAAAGGTTTAGGTCTCGAGAATCACTGATTCGGGCGTCTTTTCACCGGATCGTCTATGGACGTGTTGGTGTCGATCTTACCTACACAGATACACCGACGGAAAAGAAATCGCAACACCAAGAAAGAGTTGCAACATAAACGGAAATTGGTAGGCGTGTTTCTACATCTGAAAGATCTCGCACCTGTCACGTAATAGTGGTGCTAATAGCGCCCTTATGAGGATGCAGATCAGGTTTGCTTTAAATACACGTTGTAATTAAATACATGCTGTAACGATCGTGACCGTTAACTACCTCTGAGATTGGAAGTGGTAACTTGATGTTTGTCAAGAGTGCCTTTAAGGCCACAAAGACACCATTGTCAACACCTCACTGAGTGAGGTCGTATAATAGGCCTACGAGGATATAGACGTTCCTTCTGCGACACTGCTGAAAGATTTGGTAGGAATGTAGCCATTGTACATGATTTCCGGAATCCGTGATCACGAGAAAGTACGCTCGAAAGAAGACCGGGCTCCAAACGGCCACGTGACACTACCTAGAGGGAAGACCATCGTGTTCGGTGTATGGCTCTGACACATCGTACTTCATCTACAGCAGCAAATTGAGCACCAGTTGACACTACAGTTGCACAATAGACTATTACAAATCGGTTACTTCAATAACAGCTCCGAGCCAGACGCCCCGCAGCGTGCATTCTCCAGACCCCAAATCACCGACATTTACGACTTCTGTGGTATCACTCGAGAGTTCATTGGAGGGCAGCGTGGAGGTTTGTTATGTTTACTGATGAAAGCTGGCAGTGCCTTGGTGCCAATGATGGGCACCAGTTGGGGGCCTGCAACCAACATGTCAGCGTGCTAGACACAACGTACACATGAAGTTATGGCCCGGTGTGAGATTTCGTATGACAGCAGGAACACTCTTGTAGTTATCCCACGCACCTTGACTACAAAGTTGTTCGCTAGTCTGGTGATTCGACCTGTTGTTGTGCCATTCACGAACAGCATTCCACTGGGTGTTTTCGAACAGCCTAACGCTCGTCTATATAGTGCTGTTGTAACCGAACACGCTCAACAGAGTCTCGATAAGTTACCTAGGCCCGTTCGATCTCCAGATCAGTCTACAGCCTGGAACATCATCGAACGACAACTCCAGCGTCATCCACAACCAGCATTGACCGTTCCTGTATTGGCTTGGAGCTCCATCCCACAAACTGACATCTGGCACCTGTACAACACAATCCACGTACGTTTGCATGCTTGCATTCAATAGTCTGGCGGTTACACCTGTTATTACTATACCAGCATCTCACATTTGCAGTGGCTTGTGATGCACTTACATTAACGTGTGATCTTGCAATGTTACTCACTCAAATATGTTATCTAGACAAATGTTTTACCGAAATTTCATTACAATATATTAATTTTTTTTTTGTGCTACGATTTTTTTCCGTCAGTGTATATGCGAGTTTCATCGCGAAACATCGCCTTATGCTGCTCAGTCTCCCACCTAACTCTGACTCTACACCAGACAAGTCTCTCTTACCTGTGATACATTGTCAGCGGTAAACATAGCATGGCAACTCGAGGACTTAATCCAGCTTCCAGTAATCTTTTTCCCGATAGTTCGTGGTGACGCTCTGCCTATAACATCTGTCCATATTTAAGCTGTTGTCATCCATCTTTTAGTCAGACTCAGTCGAACAATCCGACTATCCTCTCGTGATGTAGTCCTTGTCAAAGGTCCTTCGCCCTCTCTTCTCACCACACTAACTGCATTTAGTCGCCACTCGTTCTGCACTCATTGTATTACAACCATCTGCCTGGGCGATCTAAGATGCTTCCATTTCCGAAAGATGGCAAAAAGCAATGCGTGCACGTCCTGTAGACATGCTGCACTGCACTCTCCCCCTGAGGAGTTCCAATAACATCAGACCACTCAGTAGGCACAAGTACACGCACCACTCTACATCTGTAGGAATGGCTTTCCTCTGCTCTGAAAATAAGCTGGTTTAAATATTAATTTTTAAATCAAATGATCACGCAGGAATGTACACTGAAGTGCCAAAGAAACTGGTACAGGCATGCGTGTTAAACTACAGAGATATGTAAACAGGCAGAATACGGCGCTGCCATCGGCAACGCTTATATAAGACAAGTGTGTGGCGCAGTTGTTAGATTAGTTATTGCTGCTACAATGGCAGGTTATCAGAATTTCAATGAGTTTGAACCTGGTGTTACAGTCGGTGCACGATCGATGGGACACAGCATCTTCGAAGTGGGGATTTTCCAGTACGACCATTGCACGAGTGTACCGTAAATATCAGGAATCCGGTAAAACATCAAATCTCCGACATCGCTGCGGCCGGAAGATGATCCTGAAAGAACGGATCCAACGACGGCTAAAGAGAATCGTTCAATATGACAGAAGTGCAGCCTTTTCGCAAATTGCTGCGGATTTGAATGCTGGGCCCTCAACAAATGTCAGCGTGCGAACCATTCAACGAAACATCATCGATATGGGCTTTCGGAGCCGAAGGCCTACTCGTGTACCCTTGATGTCTGCACGACACAAAGCCTTACACCTCGCCGGCCGGAGTGGCCGAGCGGTTAAAGGCACTACAGTCTGGAACCGCACGACCGCTACGGTCGCAGGTTCGAATCCTGCCTCGGGCATGGACGTGTGTGATGTCCTTAGGTTAGTTAGGTTTAAGTAGTTCTAAGTTCTAGGGGACTTATGACCACAGCAGTTGAGTCCCATAGTGCTTAGAGCCATTTGAACCTTACACCTCGCTTGGGCCCGTCAGCACCGACATTGTATTTTTGAAGACAGGAAACATGGTGACTGGTCGGAAGAGTCTAGTTTCAAATTGTATCGAGCACAGGGACGTGTATGGCTATAGAGACACCCTCATGAATCCATGGACCCTGCATGTCAGCAGGGGACTGTTGAAACTGGTGGAGGCTCTTTAGTGGTATGGGGCGTGTACAGTTGGAGTGATATGGGGCCCCTGATACGTCTAGATACGACTCTGACAGGTGACACGTACATAAGCATCGTGTCTAATCACCTGCATCCGTCCATGTCCATTGAGCATTCTGACGGACTTGGGAAATTTCAGCAGGACAATGCGACACTCCACACGTCCAGAATTTCTACAGAGTGACTCCAGGAACACTCTTCTGAGTTTAAACACTTCCGCTGGCCGCCAAAATCTCCAGATATGAACATTATTGAGCATCATCTTGAGGATGAAGCTCTTTTGTCCTTGTTTGCTTTAACAATACGTATGTTTTCGGATGGGGTCCACCTTTAGCAAAACATACACACACACACCCACACACACGCACACACACACACACACACACACACACACACAAACACACACACACACACACACATACAACCTTCCACACATAATTAAATAATTTCTGGCATAGCCATAACAGTTTTCAAATCGTAATTTTTGCTTAAATAATTTGTCTACATTAAGTTGTATATGGGTGCAGATGACAAACTGTGAGAGAAAACAGGCGCTATAAAAACATAATACCTCATGAAAACCCCACCATGTGGTAAACAAGTGTGAATACATAATTCCACGTGTTCTTCAAAAAATTGTATTTATGATTTAAAAACTAATATTTACATGTGTACAAACAGTAAGGAACATTCTTTGTGTTTAACAGCCATAAAATAAATGCCCACTGATGATGCTGCAACTGCAGTGAAACATGTTTGGGATAAAAAACAAAATTGTGTTTTGCTAAAGGCTGACGCCATCCGAAAACATACGTATTATTGAGCATATCTGGAATGCCTTGCAACATTCTGTTTAGAAGAGATCTCTACCCCCTCGTACTCTTACGGTTTATGGACAGTCCTCCAGGATTCATGGTGTCAGTTCCCCCCAGCATTACTTCAGGCTTTAGTCAACTCCATGCCACGTCGTGCTGCGGCATTTCTGCTTGCTCTCGGGGGACTCCACGATATTAGGCAGGTGTACCAGTTTATTTGGCTCTTCAGTGTAAATACTGAAGTATCGGTATGTTCATGGAGTAAAACTTCCCATTTCCGTCAGGAAGTTATGCGTAGATTATAATTTGTGTGCGTGAAATGAACGAAGTTATACATTACGCTTCTACCAGTAGAAAATAAATATAAGGGGAGTAACAATTGCAAAAACTAAGTTAGTCGAAGACCTCTCCTACATATCCCACCAATAGCAAACACTATTAACATTGCTTCTTTAGGCAGAGTGGAACTATTTCTCACAGAAATAACATAAATATAGTATGACCAGCACATTAAATAAAAATAGATTGAATTTTCATGGTATGTTGTGTAGTATGTGCTACATAGACTGTTCGTGCCAAGTTAAAACTACGTACCGGTTGTTAATTAGAATCGGATACCTGCTTTCTAAACTACTGCTCTATCAGTTGCGAAAAGACTGTGGAATTTTTAGTGCCGGATATATACTTAACATTAAATGAAGTGAGAAATATAAATTGCCTACCCTATTACGAAAAAAAAATCGCTGGCGACAACATGCTGATACGGACTGGTTGTAATAGCCAGGCATTTTACGTCGGCATTGCAGGTGGACATTTATACTTCAGTTACACGTCGAAAATGTTCTGTCCACTTGCCTTGCGTCTTCTACTGTTGTGTCACTTACGCAGAAAATATCGCACGGGCGTGCGTCTGTTGACAGTACTCACCTAGACTATAATGAGGACTGCTACGCCTAGACTGCTTGGTCACTGGCGATTTTTATTGAAAGAATTTCTTAAGGATGCCATGATACTTTTAATTTATAGCAAAAATTATCCTTGCAAAATGTGTACCACTCGTAATTACAAGCACTTTAAAATAATGACATATAACTGAAATTGAATGACACACTCTCTTGCGTTATGTGTGTCTGTTGTTGATGTAGTTAACAGCCCCTTTAGAATTACAACGTGAGCAAAATAAATCTGTCCCGGAAAATATTTACAGTAAGACATACGCAGGATTGACCCTCGTTAATGAAAACTGCAGATGACGTTGGAAATGGCCACCGTTGACGTCGAAGCAGTTCTGTACTCGATTTATCAAACTGTGAGACACGGGAAGCATTTCTGACTATAGGATAGCAGCAGTAGCATTTTTTTTTTTTTTTTTTTTTTTTTTTTTAGCACGGGGAGACAGATCAGGTGACAGATGTGACCAGGAGATTGGTTCAAATGGCTCTGAGCACTATGGGACTTAACATCTTAGGTCATCAGTCCCCTAGAACTTAGAACTACTTAAACCTAACTAACCTAAGGAACATCACACACATCCATGCCCGAGGCAGGATTTGAACCTGCGACCGTAGCAGTCCCGCGGTTCCGGACTGCAGCGCCTAGAACCGCACGGCCACAACGGCCGGCTGACCAGGAGATTGCACTGCCTTTGCTGCCTGTTCTCTCCTTACCGAACACCTCATGCATTCGAGACACATTTGTCAAGGAGATGTGTGCTTTTACTCTGTCTTGCTGAAATTACCCGTACAATGGTTCATTCTCTGTGAGTTGATCCACATATGGATGAACAGTTTCTGGACATAGCGGCTCGCATTAACAAAAATGGTTCAAATGGCTCTGAGCACTATGGGACTCAACTGCTGAGGTCATTAGTCCCCTAGAACTTAGAACTAGTTAAACCTACCTAACCTAAGGACATCACAAACATCCATGCCCGAGGCAGGATTCGAACCTGCGACTTGCGGTTCCAGACTGCAGCGCCTTTAACCGCACGGCCACTTCGGCCGGCTCGCATTAACAGTTACGTGAAAGAATCGTGTTACGATGCGGACAAGTCATTGCCCTCCAAACACCAACCTTGAGATTATGCAACGGCTCTTCAGAGTACTGATCGGGTTTTCCTGATGCATAACGGTGCCAATTCTGTGAGTTCACATGCCCTGACAGGCTGAAACAGACCTCATCTGAAGAAATGAAAAACAGTAAAGCCAAAAGTCCTGATTCGCAAGCAGACAGGTCATAGGAACCGACTGGTGGATCGAAATTATCGTTTCTAGCATTTTCCGTGATGGGCACTGATCTTGTTCGTTAAAAAGGATAATTAGCGCGTCAATCTCAAAAATCCACTGCCTGACAAAAAAGGTGAATCATCCAGAAGGGGAGGAGGAAACGAAATGAAACTTCATGGGTTCAGAAGGTATGACATGTTATTTCAGTGATTGTAAAATTTGGAAATTTGTCGTACGTTCCTATCGGACCAAACTGCTGGGGTCATCGGTCCCTACCCTTACACACTGCTTAATCTAACTTACGCTAAGAACAACACACATACCCATTCCCGAGGGAGGACTCTAACCTCCGACGGGGGGAGCCACGCGTACCATGGTAAGGCACCTTAACCGGACCGGCTACCCCGCGCAGCAGTAAGTCGAGTCAAATTTACGAAGGACTTGACACCATGAACCCACTTGATATGATGCTGCACCCCCTTCGTCCTGGATGCATGCACTTACTCGATTGGGAAGGGCGTCGTAAAGCTGTTATTTCGTCTTCTGACGCAATTTTGTCCACAACTGTTGCGACAGGTCCTTAATACTCTGAATACAGTCACTGCGACGAAGTTGACGTCCGAGCTGTTCCCACACGTGTTCTATCAGTGATAGATCTGGGGATCTTGCTAGCCACGTTAGTACCTCAACATCAGTCAGGTAGTTCATAGAGGAACGTGATTTGTGTGGACGAACATTATCCTTATAAAATATAGCACCACGATACTCTCGCATGGGAGGTAACATATGAGGAAACAGGATGTCCGTGACGTACCATTGTGCCGTGAGAATTCCCTCTGTCTCTAGCACCTGAAGTCATACACGACAGGTCGGTATACCATGACATCAAGGTAACATAGCTGTGCCCAAAAAAATGGAAGAATGGTTTTTCTCTCAAGGTCACCGCCATACTCTCCGAAGATGGTCATCCGGGGGAGTGTAGAACCACGATTCATCGCTGAACACACTGCGACGCCATTCATCAGCAGTTCTTGTGCTGCGTGGTAACGGCACCACTCCAACTGCAACCATTTTTGTTGTTATGCTAGTGACAGCCTATGCATAGGATGGTAATTCCCTTCACCCGCCGTTACTAATCTCCGACTAATGGTGCATTTGGTTGGTTGGTTGGTTGGTTGCTTTGGGGGAGGAGACCAAACAACGAGGTCATCGGTCCCATCAGATTAGGGAAGAATGGGGGAGGAAGTCGGCCCTGCCCTTTTAAATGAACCATTCCTGCATTTACCTGATGCGACTTTGGGAAATCGAGGAAAACCTAAATTAGGATGGCCGGACGCTGGTTTGAACCATCGTCCTCGTGAATGCGAGTCCACTGTGCTAACCACTGCGCCATCTCTCACGGTCAATGGAGAGGAATAAAACAGAAAGTTGCATGGAATTCATTACCTGTTCCCGTGTAGCACGCAGAGATGCGAAGGTTTATGCTGTGCTTGGTGCGCACTACGGCGTCTCTCACTTGCGGTGCTCAGACGTAGTCGACTGGAATCTTGAAGACGAGTATGCCAGCCTTCACATTCCCCTGCAGTTTGACATTGGGAGCCGCGCGGGATTATCCGAGCGGTCTCAGGCGCTGCAGTCATAGACTGTGAGGCTGGTCCCGGCGGAGGTTCGAGTCCTCCCTCGGGCATGGGTGTGTGTGTTTGTCCTTAGGATAATTTAGGTTAAGTAGTGTGTAAGCTTAGGGACCGATGACCTTAGCAGTTAAGTCCCATAAGATTTCACATACATTTGAACATTTGAATTTTTTTCTGTTATTGGGTCACTCCCACAGCTGAAATTCACATATCTGGATACTGCACTCTTCAACTAGCCAACCGAATTGAGACCCATAGTGACGCTAACAACACGGTCAGATGGTGTTAACGCTGTCTCACGTGGCACTCCATGTCCTTCACAGTGATCACTCATCATTTGACGCTGTTCATGCTCTTTACATACAGATGGTGGTAGTCTCACTTGCAAAAGGCATAAAAGGGCAGTGCATTGGTGGAGCTGTCATTTGTACTCAGGTGATTTATGTGGGAAGGTTTCCGATCCGATTATGGCCGCACGACAGGAATTAGCAGATTTCGATCGCGGAATGATAGTTGGTGCTAGAGACATGGGACATTCCATTTTGGAAATCGTTAGGGAATTCAATATTCCGAGATCAAGAGTGTCAAGCGTGTGCCGAGAATACCAGATTTCAGGCATTACCTCCCACTATGGACAACGCAGTGGCCGACAGCCTTCACTTAACGACTGAGAGCAGTGGCGTTTGAGTATAGTTGTCAGTGCTAACAGACAAGAAACTGTTCTTGAAACAACCGCAGAAATCAATGTGGGACGTACGACGAATGTATCCACTAATACAGTGCGGGTAAATTTGGCGTCAATGGGCTGTGGCAGCAAATGACCGTCGTGAGTGCCTTTGCTCACAGCACGAAAACGTCTCTTCAGGGTTCGTGACCCTAGACGATTGGAAAACCGTGGCTTCGTCAGACGAGTCCCAATCTTAGTTGGTAAGAGCTCATGGCAGGGTCTGAGTGTGGCACAGAACCCACGAAACCATCGACGCATGCTGTCAACAAGGCACTGTGCAAGGTGGTGGTGGCGGCCCATAACAGTGTGGACTGTGTTTACATGGAAT
Source organism: Schistocerca nitens (assembly GCF_023898315.1). Lineage (NCBI taxonomy): Eukaryota > Metazoa > Arthropoda > Insecta > Orthoptera > Acrididae > Schistocerca > Schistocerca nitens. The sequence continues at coordinate 575,224,124 of NC_064616.1, read as the reverse complement.
GGACTAGGTCCTCTGGTCCAGCTGAACCAATCATTGACTGAAAATGCTTATGTTTGGCTACTTGGAGACCATTAGCAACTTCATGTTCCCAAACAATGTTGTCATGTTATTGGACCACAATTGTTCGTGATTCGTTTGAAGAACATTCTGGATAATTCGCGCGAATGATTTGACCATCCAGATCGCTCGACATGGATCCCATTGAACATGTATGGGGCATAGTCGAGAGGTCAGATCCTGCACCGGCAATAGTTTCACAACTATGGACGGCTGTAGAGGCACTATGGCCCAATATTTCTGTAGGGGAAATCCAGCAACTTGTTGAGTCCATGTCACGTCGAGCTGCTACACTACAGCGAGGAAAAGGAGGTCCGACACGATGTTAGAAGGTATCGCATGAGTTTTGTTCCCTTAGTGTTATGCTCTACCAGGTTCAATAACAACACCAAACACGAACAACCGTGTCCTGTACGGTGATCACTCAACAGCTGACGCTGTTCATGCCCCTATACCTTACCACGCCTGGTAACAGTACTAAACAAGAATAGCACCGACTTGTGGCCATTCAATCATTTACATACCTGCCGCTGGAATGTACGTGTACGAAGTTGCATAGACATACGACCATGTCTTCTGGGTGCTTCATTTTTTTTGTCAGTGTATTTTCCAGTCCTGTTTTATTTTCCACACAGTATTTCAACGAAAAACTCTGCCAAAGTAATAAATTACGCGACATTTAAATCGACGTATGTACCCTCCATGATCAGTGTTTCACTTAGCACTATCAGCATGAATATAGTCTATGGCTGTGCGAGCATATGGATGGGGAATGCTGTTTCTTTGAGTCATTTCTGTGTAAGCTCTGAAAAGTCAGTCTCTCTGTTATTATCTGGAAGGTTTTTCCCTTTCTGTCTTGCCTTACTTAACCTCTTGTGGTTTTGCAGGTTCTACAGTATCTGTAATCTATTATACAATTTTTTTAAAAAATGCAATAATTAAGCCAAAAATGCTTCGAAATAAAAAATTAGTTTTTTTTTATTTTCATCCCATTTAAGTGCGGAAAATTATATCAGGCATATGTCCATCTCCACTGTCTCGGCAGGCAGTTACTCCGTCTATGGAGTTCGTGATGACCATTCCACTGACATCTGTTGATGTTCATGACACGTTGAATTTCTTCCTTAAGTTAGAGAACTGTTTGAGGTTTGTTATCGTACACCTTCGACTTCACATAACCAGACAAAAAGAAGTCACATGGAATAAGGTCACAAGATTTGGGCGGCCGTTCCAAGTCGCCACGTAGTGAGATCACAGACTTGGGGTATTTTTCATGGAATGGGGTTACTGTATCGCGGGGTGTGCGACACGTGGCTACGTCCTGCTGTAACCACATACTGGTTCTATCCATCCAGAACAGGCCACAAGTATTATGAGCATTTCACGATAACGCTCACCGTTAACTGTTACTGTATTGCCATCTAAAACTTCAAAAAAGAAGAGGCCGATCACAGCATCTGCCGATAAGCCACACCAAACTGTGGATACATGCGGCTACCGTAGATCACCCTAGGATTTTCTTGATCTCCAATGCGGCAACTTTGTCCGTTAACGAGCCCACACAGACGAAAATGTGCCTCATCACTGAAGATTATTCTTTTTGCAAAATTATTGTCCGCATCTCGTTTAGTGAGAATCCGCTCGACGAATTTTCTCCGTTTCAAATTATCTGTGGGTTTAAGATATTGCGTCAACTGACCCTTGTATGAGTGTATATGAAGATACTTTTTCAGAACTCTTTGCAAAGAGGCTGTCAAAATTCCCAATTGTTGGGAACGAAGTTGATGCGACTTGGGAGGCTTTACAGCAACACTGTCCTGCACTATTGTAATTTTTTTTTCCGTACGAAACGTATGGTTTCGTCCGGGCGATTTCTGGATTGCAACGGACCCGAATTTCTCGAATTTCTTTATCAACCACAGAGCTGTAGGAGTATCATTACGTCCGAGGATTCCATGAAGTCTACGTACAGTCTCTGCATAGTACTTCCGTTCTGTAATGTGTTTTCACAATCATAACACGTTCCTCCTTTGTCAACCGCTGCATGGCAGCTGAGATTTTGGAATATACAAAGAACGATCGATCAGATAATCGAAATGACAATCAATATTAAAAGTAATAAATACAGTGCTGCAAACTTGAAAACAAAATTTTAGCACTCATTTTAAAAGTTGCATAATGTATGACGGACAATTTAGCTGTAGGCTCACGAACCGTGTCAGATACGTAGTTGTGAACTGATATCTTAAGCTTGTGAATGGGCATATTTTCCTGGCTGTAATGTCTTCGCGACTGAAAAACAGCCTGCGTTAAACATAGCTTGCAGTTATCTATGATCAATGCGATTTTCGAGACTTTTGTTTTCTTTCTATTTTATTCTCCAAAAGCTAGCTTAGAAATTTGGAAAGTGACGTACAGGGTGAGTCAGGAGGAAAGGTACATGCTGTGAGAGGTGACAGTATTGGTAATTCTGAACAAAAAACTTCAAATGTACACACGCTATTTTCTTAACCGTACCCGACATACAGCTGTTTGAAAAATTATGTGCGTCAGTCGCATGTCCTTCCTCCAAAATGTGTTACCAGTACACTTCGAGGACATACCTTTGGCAACACGACGTCGTATGTACTCTCAGCACGACGCAGCGCCTGCACATTCCGTATGGCCAGTGACAGAGTACCTCACTGAAATCTATCCTGAGCGTTGACTCAATCACTGTGGAGTCATTTTTCGGTCACCGAGGTCATCCGATCTTACTCCACTAGGTTACTGTTCGTGGGGGCTTCAGAGCAAAGTCTACAACCGCAGAGTGGCCACACAGGAGGAACTTCTCGCTCGTATTTTACAAGCCTGTGCTCAAGTAAAGGACTGTACGAATGAACTCAGATCAGCAACACAACAGCTGTCTACAAGAGCTGAAAAATGCACTGCAGTTGACGGGTGGACTTTTTAAACATCTTTTATAGGGAAATGTACATAATAAAACAAAAGATTAGAACACAATGTTTCATTTGCTATCACTTGTATTTGTCCTGTTCCCCAGTGTAGTCACTAGTTTCCTGGGAAACTGTTAAGAACAGGACTTACGTTCATACGAAATTTTCTGTTCAGAAGTACTACAAAGCATATACTTTCCCCTGACTCATCGTGCATAATTAGTGCCATTTTCGACACTTTCAGTTTTCTTATTATTTTATTCTTCAAAGTTAGTTTCGAAATCTGGAAAGTAATATACGCAAAAATATAAATACTTTTAGCCAGTGTTTGATTCCCGGCCGTGTCATAGATTTTCTTCGTTGAGGGACTGGGTGTTGTGATGTCCTTACGTTCGTACCGTCATAACTAAGATTCCACTGTTGAGCTGGCTGAATGAACACCTCCCGAAAGCCAATAAATTGAAAAAAAATAAGTAAACATTTTTAGTAAAACTATATATTTGGGAGGCGGGCTGTCATGATTTCTATGAAATCCCACCCCTTGGAGTGGCAAACACCTGTCCTATCTTGTGCAATGACTACAGGAAGTACGACTAAATATGCACACTCGCTTCTCGTGTTCTGTGAATACAACTTCGGTAGAGCTTGTAACGGTTTATATAATGTTACTCCTATGATAGGAATTGAAGTTTGACCATGATCTTGTGTAGTGGAAGGGAATCGGACTAAATTTCGTTAGCTAAAAGATGATAATTTGACAGGGAGCAGTATTTACGTTAACGGGGACCAGACCAATGTTATTCAGGGTTTAAATTGAAGCTGTACATGCGTAAATCAAGCCGCCGACAGCATTATCGGGCTAAATGGTAACAGGTACACATACTGTTAATCACGAAAACATACTGATGTATGTGACTTTATTTAACAGGAATCTGTTATGTAAATTGGATACGAAACGATAGCACAATCTAGTATGTATTTTTGAAGTAACTATTCATGAGCAACACAGATAAAAGCTTAAAATGTCTTGGCAGCAAACTAACTGTCACTAACTCACATTGTCTGTTTTAGAGCAGAAAAATTAATGTTCATTACAAAGTACCACTTAATAAGAGAGGAGCACAGTTAAAGTTGGGCATGAGGTGGCTTCAACACATTACTCTTGAAAGACAGTAACTTAGAAACAATCATCAAACTGTTATGCTAACCAGCATGATAACTAAATGTTTTCAAGTGGAATATATGGGTCTTTGCACTATGCTGAAAATAAGTAAAGCTTAGGAAGCCTAAATCAGTTATGATTTTACTAAGTTTTGGCCATGCTTGTTGTAAGTTCAAAATTGTCACTAGAATGATTGCAGCACCTCACAAAAACTGTCACTATAACAATTACTGAACTACTGGCTCAAAATTAAGTGGGGGGCAGGAAAAATACTGTCTGTTAACAGAGTTTAGTACAAACACTTCTGACCAGGCATAGTAAAGATGAATACAAAAATGGAAATAATAGAATTAATGCACTATTAAAAACCAGAAAAGTACCAAATGCGTTGGCTTTTAAACTGTAATGACTATAAATATGTCTAATAATCACCACTCCATTCTATTACTTCAGTACTGAACAAAACTTTTGGTCCGAATTAAATCTGAATAATATTATGTCTTTTTCCTGGAAATCATTCTTCTGCCATACTTACTGAACGTGTGGAATATTTCATAAAAATTATTTAAAAACTTAAGAAAATTAAATCTCCACAAAAATGGATTACATTCTTGCAACAGCGATGATTGTGCAGTTCATTGAAAATTGGGCACTTGGAATTATTTCAGCACTAGAAGTAGGAACCAATCCGAGTGAATGACTTATATATAAATCAATCTTCTTAATAAAAAGTTGCAATTGAGTTACTTATTATTTACGTGATAATAAACTTACTGGTTCATGCAAATAAGTACAATACTATACTTTACTTGTAGCAAAGATAGTAACAGTGGGGCTCTTCCGTGGCGCTAATATGAAATCGTCATACATGGTCATGGCTCTTGATGTAAAACTGCTCTGTAAATTGTATTCTTGGCACCGGAATTTTATGATTCAGAACAAACCATAAATTGCAAGACCTAATAGTCAATATACACTGATGAGCCAAAGCATTATGACCATCTGCTGAACAGCTTGTTTGTGCGTCTTTGGAACAACATACATCACTGATTCTGCATATGAGGGATCCGACAGTTTGTTGGTAGGTTTTTGTAGATATGTGGCATTAGATGTCTATGCACAGATCATGTGTGACGGCGACCGATAGCGACCCAGATGGGTTCCATAGGATTTACATTAGGTGAATTTGGCCACCGAGACATCAATGTGAGTCCAATATAAAGCTCCTCAAACCTCTGTAGCACGGTTCTGGCTCCGAGCAAGGACAATTATATCGGTGTCGGGGAAGGCATCTAGCTTGAAGCGATGCAGGTGTTTCGCATCTGACAGCGTCTTTCCTTACCACCACAGGTTCCACGCAAGCACAGGAGAATGTCTCCCATAGAATAGTACTGCTCCCACCAGCCTGCGTCCGTGGTACGCTGCACGTTTCGAGCCTCTGTCATCTTGATGACGGCGTTTGCGGAGACTACCATCGATCTAGTGTAGCAAAAATGTGATTCGCGCGAAGGACCGACACATTTCCATTGGTCGACGGTCGAATCCAGATGGTCCCGTGCCCACTTCAGTCGTAATTGATGTTGTTGGGTCAACATGTGAACACGTATGGGTGGTCTGCTGTGGAGCTCCATGTTCAACAATGTACGATGAACGGTATGCTTCAACACACTTGTGCGTGCACCAGCATTGTGCTCTTTCGGCACAGATGCCACAGATCACCAACTATCCTACATTACAGACCAGCCTCCGAACCTCGTGTTCTGTGAAGAGTCGTGGACGTCTAACCATTTAGCGCCTAGTGAGTTTCGCTGTTCTACCTCTTTCCGTAGATGCTTCCGACAGTAGCACTAGAACAGTCGTCCAACTTCGAGATATTCGTTCACAGGCTCTGCGTAATAATAATCTGCCCTTTGTCAAAGTCGCTTATCTCAATGGATTTCCCCATTTGCAGCCTATATCTTCGCTGGGGTGTTCCCCGTACGTGTCTGCTCCGTTTACGTACTTTTATTACCGCGTTACGTGTCCGCAACGCCACCAGGCGGCATCCAATGTCGCGGTGGGAAGTCGTCATAATGTTTTGGCTGTTCAATGTACATCCACATATGAGGCATAATCACTTCAACCTTGCTGTTATCCTTGACTCTAGCTCTCAAGAAGTTCACTGTTTGCAAGCTATCCACGCACTACATTTTCTCGCAGAGACTTCTTACAACACTTTGCGCAAAAACACCTTTTTATCTAATCCACTATCGTCTTTCGTTGCAGAGGGTAGCATATAGCACGTCAGCAACTGGAAGCAGTTAATTCCATAAATTATCTGGGAGTAGGCATTAGGAGTGATTTAAAATGAAATGACCATATAAAATTAATCGTCGGTAAAGCAGATGCCAGACTGAGATTCATTGGAAGAATCCTAAGGAAATGCAATCCGAAATCAAAGGAAGTAGGTTACAGTACACTTGTTCGCCCACTGCTTGAATACTGCTCACCGGTGTGGGATCCGTATCAAATCGGGTTGATAGAAGAGATAGAGAAGATACAACGGAGAGCAGCGCGCTTCGTAACAGGATCATTTAGTAATCGCGAAAGCGTTACGGAGATGATAGATAAACTCCAGTGGAAGACTCTGCAAGAGAGACGCTCAGTAGCTCGGTACGGGCTTTTGTTGAAGTTTCAAGAACATACCTTCACCGACGAGTCAAGCAGTATATTGCTCCCATTTACGTATATCTCGCGAAGAGATCATGAGGATAAAATCAGAGAGATTAGTGCCCACACAGAGGCATACCGACAATTTTTCTTTCCACGAACAATACGAGAGTGGAATAGAAGGGAGAACCGATAGAGGTACTCAGGATACCCTCCGCCACACAGCGTCAGGTGGCTTGCGGAATATGGATGTAGATGTAGATGTACACTCCTGGAAATTGAAATAAGAACACCGTGAATTCATTGTCCCAGGAAGGGGAAACTTTATTGACACGTTCCTGGGGTCAGATACAGCACATGATCACACTGACAGAACCACAGGCACATAGACACAGGCAACAGAGCATGCACAATGTCGGCACTAGTACAGTGTACATCCACCTTTCGCAGCAATGCAGGCTGCTATTCTCCCATGGAGACGATCGTAGAGATGCTGGATGTAGTCCTGTGGAACGGCTTGCCATGCCATTTCCACCTGGCGCCTCAGTTGGACCAGCGTTCGTGCTGGACGTGCAGACCGCGTGAGACGACGCTTCATCCAGTCCCAAACATGCTCAATGGGGGTCAGATCCGGAGATCTTGCTGGCCAGGGTAGTTGACTTACACCTTCTAGAGCACGTTGGGTGGCACGGGATACATGCGGACGTGCATTGTCCTGTTGGAACAGCAAGTTCCCTTGCCGGTCTAGGAATGGTCGAACGATGGGTTCGATGACGGTTTGGATGTACCGTGCACTATTCAGTGTCCCCTCGACGATCACCAGTGGTATACGGCCAGTGTAGGAGATCGCTCCCCACACCATGATGCCGGGTGTTGGCCCTGTGTGCCTCGGTCGTATGCAGTCCTGATTGTGGCGCTCACCTGCACGGCGCCAAACACGCATACGACCATCATTGGCACCAAGGCAGAAGCGACTCTCATCGCTGAAGACGACACGTCTCCATTCGTCCCTCCATTCACGCCTGTCGCGACACCACTGGAGGCGGGCTGCACGATGTTGGGGCGTGAGCGGAAGACGGCCTAACGGTGTGCGGGACCGTAGCCCAGCTTCATGGAGACGGTTGCGAATGGTCCTCGCCGATACCCCAGGAGCAACAGTGTCCCTAATTTGCTGGGAAGTGGCGGTGCGGTCCCCTACGGCACTGCGTAGGATCCTACGGTCTTGGCGTGCATCCGTGCGTCGCTGCGGTCCGGTCCCAGGTCGACGGGCACGTGCACCTTCCGCCGACCACTGGCGACAACATCGATGTACTGTGGAGACCTCACGCCCCACGTGTTGAGCAATTCGGCGGTACGTCCACCCGGCCTCCCGCATGCCCACTATACGCCCTCGCTCAAAGTCCGTCAACTGCACATACGGTTCACGTCCACGCTGTCGCGGCATGCTACCAGTGTTAAAGCCTGCGATGGAGCTCCGTATGCCACGGCAAACTGGCTGACACTGACGGCGGCGGTGCACAAATGCTGCGCAGCTAGCGCCATTCGACGGCCAACACCGCGGTTCCTGGTGTATCCGCTGTGCCGTGCGTGTGATCATTGCTTGTACAGCCCTCTCGCAGTGTCCGGAGCAAGTATGGTGGGTCTGACACACCGGTGTCAATGTGTTCTTTTTTCCATTTCCAGGAGTGTAGATGTAGATGTAGATGTAGAGGGACTTCTCTCCACCTTTACATCTGTATAAACCTACGTACGCTTTGCATGAACATGTTTCACACATAAAGTTTTGACATTTCTACAATATAAGAGTTTTGAAAATTGCATTCATAAATTTATTGACTCTGAGCATTATGGGACTTAATTTCTGAGGTCATCAGTCCCCTAGAACTTAGAACTGCTTAAACCTAAGCAACCTAAGGACATCATACACACCCATGCCCGAGGCAGGATTCGAGCCTGCGTTCGTAGCGGTCGCGCGGTTCCAGACTGTAGCGCCTAGAACCGCTCTGCCACCCCGGCCGGCCAAAAATTAATTCTTGTTAATTAATTTTGCAGATGATAAGAACACTTATTTACATACACGTTGAATCGAAGAAAACAGTAACACGCGTAAGAAAATAAAGAGAAAGAAATACAATCGATTCTGAGCATAAACGTCAGGTGACAGGCAAGTGGGAAATTTGTTGTGTTGTTGGAATAACGCTGTACGAAGCAGTTTGCTCGCTTCATGACACATGCTGTAACAACAGTGGCTGTTTGACACAACACCTTGATAGATTTGCGCGAACAGTTTAGTCGAATAGCTTTTATGAACCTACACGTGGACTTCAGAAATTTCCAAAAGTGCCTATCCGGTTTTTGAGCTAGCTGTAAGGCTCATGCGGTCCTTAGAAAGCTTCCTGCGAAACTCCCTATCCGCGATCTTGCATCTCCAAGGATGCAGCGGTGTTGTCCGGAAAGAATTCGATGTGGCAGCACTACAAGCCAGTTCCCGCGCCGCCGTTAGTGGATCACCTTGGCCATGCCACTGCGCGCCGGGCCGGACTAAAGGTCGCCACAATCGGCGGATACCGACTGTGCTGTTCCTCCGCCACATCCATTAATTGAGTATTCGGTCTGGACTTGGATGTATGCACTCGCTCTTGAACTTAGTACTGCTTTCTACACCTACATCTACGTATAATGTGTAGTGCATGGCACTGGATACTTTCCATTATACCACTTCTCGTTCCATCCGCTGATGATGATGATGATGATGATTGCTTAATCGCCTCTGTGTACGCTGTAATTAGTCGTCTTCTGTCTTCGTAGAACCTGCGGGAGCGGGATGAAGAATGACTCTAGATTCTTCATTCATTACTGGTTCTTAAGAAATTTTAAGTAAGCGTCTATCTTTAAGCGTCTGCCAGTTCACGTCCTGTAATATCTCCATGACCGTTGTCCAAGAGTCAAACAAGCCTGTAACTATTCGTGCTGCCATTCTTTGTATACGTTCAGTACTGCCCGTTAGTCCTATTTGTTATGGGTCCCACACACCTGAGCAGTATTCTAAGATAGGCCGCACAAGTGTTTTGTAAGCAATCTTCTTCGTAAACTTACTGTATTTCACTAGTAATCTACCAATGAACTGAAGTCTGCCACCTGCTCTATCTGTGACTGAGCTTATGTGATCATTCCGCTTAATACCCCTACAAACAGCTCACCCAGGTATTTGAATGAGTTGACCGATTCTCATTGTGACTCACTGATACTGTAGACATAGTACACCACGTTTTTCGTTTTCGAAGTGTACTGTTTCATATTTCTGAACGTGTAAAACAAGTTGAAAGTCTTTAAACCACTGTGGAATATTACGGAGGTCTGACTGAATATTTGCGCAGCTTGTTCTGGCTAGTACTTCATAACAGATAACTACATAATCTGAGAGAGGTCTGAGATCACCACTGACGACGTCTGCGAGTTCATTAACATAAAACGTGAAGAGCAACGGTTTAAGGACGCTTCGCTGGGGCATACCTGAAATTACTTCTGCAAGCATCGATGACTCTCCGTCCAAGATAACTTGCTTCGTCCTTCCTGCCAAGAAACCCTCAGTCTAGTCACAAATTTCGCCTGATGCCACATAGGATCGTACTTTCGATAGTAAGCGTTCGTGAAGCAATGAGTTAAATGCTTTTTATAAGTCAAGAAATACGGCATCTACTTGACCATGGCTTTCAAGATTTCGTGTGAGAAAAGCACGATTTGAGTTTCACATGATCGATGTTTTCGGAATCTTTGCATGTTGGCATGCAGGAGATCATTCTGTTCGAGGTTCGTCATTAAGTCTGAGCTCAGAATATGTTGCAAGATTCTGCAACAAATGGATGTTACAGATAATGGATGGTAGTTCTGTGGATCATGTCTGCTACTTTTATTGTAGATAGGTTTAACCTGTGCTGTATTGCAACTACTGCGCATAGTTCTTCGTTCGGGACATCTGCGGTATATTGTGTTTAAATTAGGGACTAAATGCTATGTTAATAAACTATTGCCTAGTTTTTGTGGATTAGCTGTAGGGTTCGTCTGTCATTGTTGCATTACTAACTTAGTTTGGACATGTAACGGCTTATTTCAGTTTATCAATTCATCTTAGGATACACTGTTGTGGTTAATAAAATTGATATTAAGTGCAATTTTTAATGTGATATACCTAAGAACAACATGACAAATGAGTGAATCTGTGTAAAAATGTTGACACTGCTGTCAAGTAACCGTATACTTGTGATGCAAGCCACGAATACTGGCCATCCAAGAGCAATAATGATGAGGCTGACTATTTCAGCTCTCCATTGTTCGTCAGTCATCCGTATAATACTAGGTGCTATTCTCCAACAAGACGGCGAACCGAATTCTTTGGGCTGTGTAAGTCCGTGTCGATCTTGATATGACTTTTTCCTGGACGACTGATTACTCCTTGTAGGTCAAATTCTTGGTCGTCACTGTTTCCCAACATAAAATACATAGTATTTTTCTATTGTATTATAAGGGGCGATCAAAAAGTTTCTGTTTTAGGGTCTTGGTACAGCGTACATGCAACGTAGTGCTACTCCGATGCGGATTATAAACACCGACATTTAGGCAAGCGATTAGTGTGACATTCGTATCTTTGTACGTGCGTGCAGTAAATGTGGAAACGTGAGCTAAGGCGAAGTTATTACCAAATGCGTTCAAACAGGGCCAAAATGCTGTTATTCAAACACCGGTAGGCCTTCACGGGAGAATTAATAATGTATATGTGGCAGCATTTCTGTCGCAAACCGCCGTCGTGGAATGGTGCGCCAAGTTCAGTGCTGGTAGCGGTGGTGGTGGTGGTTAGTGTTTAACGTCCCGTCGACAACGAGGTCATTAGAGACGGAGCGCAAGCTCGGGTTAGGGAAGGATTGGGAAGGAAATCGGCCGTGCCCTTTCAAAGGAACCATCCCGGCATTTGCCTGAAACGATTTTAGGGAAATCACGGAAAACCTAAATCAGGATGGCCGGAGACGGGATTGAACCGTCGTCCTCCCGAATGCGAGTCCAGTGTGCTAACCACTGCGCCACCTCGCTCGGTCAGTGCTGGTAGCGATTCGACTGAAGACGCGAGTCGATGTGGGAGGCCAGCCTCATCCAACTCATGTGTGAGTCACTCTAGCACCCGCCCTCTACTCCGGCTCTCTAACCACGCCTTCGATCCCATAAAAACGATTTGAAATGTCGATGATTACAGTCGTACGAAGTTGTGCGGCAGTCAGTAACGGACTTCTTCGCGCAGCAGGACACATTGTTTTACCAAACGGGTATCTTCAACCTATTACGTCGTTGGCATGACTGCCTCAATAATCACGACGATTTTGCCTCATTGGCTTACCGATTTTGGACTTTACGGCCTTCGAACGGATACTTTTTGATCACCCCTTATCAGTCAAGTATTACGCCTACGCTTCTCCTGTACATGTTATACTAACCTTGAAGCAAGGAATATCTACAACCATTGAATTTGCATCGTCTGTAGCGTTTATTAACTCATATACTGAAATTGATTACTGGCTAGATATGCTACGTCGGATGAAGAACGTGTCTTCGGAGGCGTATGAATGGGTTTTCCTGTTGTTTAGTAAACCTGGCGTAGGTATATTCCTGTTAGCTAGTAAGCTTTTAAGCTTTTTAGTTAGTTACATATTCCATAGATCATTTGAACAATTCTTTTATTGAAAGATGTGGGACGAGTTAGTTTACAGGTTATGTATACGTAATTAGTGTTAACATTAATGAGGACATTATTATTTTTTGTCCTACTTACGCAACGACACTTTTTATATATCCTCACCACATTATTCAGTCCGGCATATATTGTTAGATATTAACTGGACACTAAAATACGCCGGTCGTTGTGGCCGAGCGGTTCTAGACGCTTCAGTCTGGAACCGCGCTGCTGCTACGGTCGCAGGATCGAATCCTGCCTTGGGCATGGATGTGTGTGCTGTCCTTAGGTTAGTTAGGGTTAAGTAGCTCTAAGTCTAGGGGACTGATGATCTCAGATGTTAAGTCCCATAGTGCTTAGAGCCGTTTGAACCATTTGAACCACTAAAATACAGCTGGTTTCCTGAAGTACTTGAAATGTACGCACTCTTAGTAACTTGTAATCAATATTTCAAGATATTTTAATGCTGAAAATGCAAGTAGTTTTCCTTAGCACTATTACTGTCCAAGCAACAGCTTTTCAAATTTCACTATCTAAGAATCAAAATAATGGTTCAAATGGCTCTGAGCACTATGGGACTTAACATCTGTGGTCATCAGTCCCCTAGAACTTAGATCTACTTAAACCTAACTAACCTAAGGACATCACACACATCCATGCCCAAGGCAGGATTCGAACCTGCGACCGTAGCATTCGCGCGGTTCCGGACTGAGCGCCTTAACCGCGAGACCTCCGCGGCCGGCTATCTAAGAATCAGCCTAAGAGTCGAGTCACTGAGGCATCTATGTTCTCAGGTTTTAATTACCTATGGCTATTCCCCAATATGAGTGAAGCACAGCATTTGAAGAAACTAGCGAAATGTCATAAGATAAGATCATAGATTATCAAAATGTTACCTGAAGCCTTTTATCCAGAAAACAGATCAATTTACATTGGAGTTTTTTATTACTTGCGGCTGACATATCAAATGGTTTGTACTGAATTCGATGAAACATGGTTAATATGTAGAACAAAAGTCAGATCAGAAATAAAATACGAAACATAGGTCCAGAACAACAATTTACATTGTAACTTGGAACAAGTCTGAGGTATACAAAGGACGTGACTATTTGGAATAGACGAAACTTCAGTACAGAATCTGACTACCTCAGTCTGATGACATAACACATACAGCAATATGGCAAGCTGTTAATGATGGTTTATATTATCTGGGAGCCCTAGGACTGCGCTCCTCGCGAGAGTAGTCCCTCATACACTCTAAAGTATTAAGGCTGAGAAGTATGGTTGGCATTGTATTGAATTGTTCGCCATTGAAAGAATTCACATACCACAGAAACCCTTTTTAAGAGCTTTTTATCTCACACCTACAACAGCGAACACATCTGAATGAGTAAACGGTATGAGAGACAGCTAGGCCACCAGTTACCTCATCTCACGCACATGTACACGCTGTTATTCGGTGAGTGCACTGGCGTTTTGGCCTCAAGAGTGTTGGATCTTTAAAAACAGGTTGCTACGAACTGGATTCTCTCCAGTTATCCTTTAGCCTGTTCCAGCCTGCTATCACGGCATAGCGAGTAGGAAAGCTGAACCTGAGTTGGTCATTGAACTCACCGAAGCGTCTGCTCAAAAACAGAGCAGCATGCAAAGCCTTACTTAAGTTTATTGGGCGCCAATAATTGATGGAGTAGCGCTGCGGCTCTGCATAGGCAGTTTTTATGCTCAGTTGGGGATTGTTACTGTATCACCAGGGTTTACTCTTCACAGAAAAATGTAATAACTGTTACCAAAATTTTTGTGACTGTCTTCGTCCATCTGGCAACTTTTTGCAAGGAATTTCACTTTGCCTGTCCTTCTCTTTCTCTATAGACTGTTGTGTAGAGAACAGAACTGCGAGTCAGGATTTATCTAAGGATAGTGACAATTTTGAATCGTATTTGTTTTACCTATTTGTGAACCCAAATTCATGTAACTAAAGGTACAAAATTATTTCAAAATCCCAATTAGTGTAAAGATTACGGATGAATTTTGTGCATATTGTGCCACTCTGATTCATCCTCCGATTAGCTAGTGTCTGCTCAGAAATTACTTACCGCTCTCCGTTTTTGTTACGATTCTTAAAGTACAAAAAAAGAGAGAAAAAGTTTTGGATGTTAAGTGGGTTGAATATGGAAGTATCAGGCAAACCCAGATAACGCAAAATGTTTTTTTTTTTTAAGTGCTTACGATATGTTTCAAGAGAAGAGGTTCTGACGTACAGAATGTGTCAGTATACAGGGATATGACAGGAACGATCATTCGAAGCAAGAAAGTCTGTTGGCCGGAGTGGCCGAGCGGTTCTAGGCGCTACAGTCTGGAACCGCGCGACCACTACGGTCGCAGGTTCGAATCCTGCCTCGGGCATGGATGTGTGTGATGTCCTTAGGTTAGTTAGGTTTCAGTAGTTCTACGTTATGGGGACTGATGACCTCAGAAGTTGAGTCCCATAGTGCTCAAAGCCATTTGAACCAAGAAAGTCTTATAAACATAGCTCTGAAGCGAATATTTTAAGAGCTGCGTGCACTCCAACTTCGATATTATGATACAAGTCTCTTCTACTGCAAGCCCTTTGCTTTCTATATTTTGAGAAATGACAGTATGGACCAGAACAAGAAAAAGAAAAGAGATAATTATGGGTTCTAAGGTGCATACCTAAAGAGCTGTGAGTACTTGTTCATTTTCGATAACGTGAAACACATCTTTTCGAGTGAATAAGTGCTCATAGCTATTAAGGTATGCATTTTAGAGCCCACGTTTACTAGACAATTTTTTCTTATTTTCGTTCATTCAACCACCTCTGAAAGTATGGAAATCAAACAGCTTGCAGTAGAAGAGTTTTGTTTCACAGTGTCGAAGATGAAGGAATGCTCACAGCTCTCTATAAACTGTCTGAAAAGCTTGTACGGATGTTGCAGGGTAGGTTGTGCTAAGAAATAATTGTTTAGAAAAGAAATTGATACGTTGTGCCGTCTCCGAGTTAATTATCATTGAAGTTAGCCAATCAGGCCATTGCAGGCGCAAGTTCAAGGGACTCGCGAGAGACAGTGTCGGCAAACGTGTTCTTCGTTTGCATTCCTAAAACCGATCAAGAGAACGATACAAAAATTGGATATGGGACAGTAGTAAGGATCGAGCGCGAGGCAAAAGCTGCAAATGTACGCCATGTGAACAACTGACAATGAAATGGCGATTTATTTGGGAATATACATGCAACCAGTCGCTTTTTTGGATTTTTGATACGATTTATTGCACCATTAACCAGGCGCAACGGCCAGATTGACTAACTTCAACTGTAATTAACTCGAAATGGCGCATCGTATAGAATTTTTTTTCTTAGCAATTATTTTTTAGCACAGCCTATCTTGCAACGCCCAAACAAGCTTTTCAGAGTGTTTCTGACTACTCTCTATAAGAATGTTGAGACAGTGATAATACGAGCTTACACAGAAGCAGCCGGCCGGAGTGGCCGTGCGGTTCTAGGCGCTACAGTCTGGAACCGAGCGACCGCTACGGTCGCAGGCTCGAATCCTGCCTCGGGCATGGATGTGTGTGATGTCCTTAGGTTAGTTAGGTTTAATTAGTTCTAAGTTCTAGGCGACTGATGACCTCAGAAGTTTAGTCGCATAGTGCTCAGAGCCATTTGAACCATTTGTACACAGAAGTAGGCAACACAAAATATTCTAAATGTTCAATTACAATGAGCTTCCCCGTTATGTATCCAAATAGATAATCAATTTTAATGGTCACCAATAATGTGTAGGGCATGAAAAACGGTTATGAAAAATTTAGAAATAAACATAAACATTCTTCAATTTTCATAAACTATTGTTCCTTTTTCCCGAAAAAGGGATCAGTCACATCTAAGCGCGCGAGCACCTGTGTGTGTGTGTGTGTGTGTGTGTGTGTTTGCGTGTGTGGGTGTGTGTGTGCGCGCGTGCGCGAGTTGGGAGTCTGGGTGGGTGGATGTCTGTGACTGGGTGAATGTGCGTGCAGCTTTCCTATGAGCACCTGATAAAGAGATGCGCCTTGAACTAGTTATCAAACGAAGAAAGAAAAGAAAGGTGAAGGTGTTGCTTTCCGTTGAAAAGGAAATCTATAGGTGACGGAAATCTGCAGTGATCCGTTCGAAGCAAGCTACCTGAAACTAGCCTGTAGTTATTGCGGGAACCACATCAGAACACAAACAGGAGCTGAAGCTACCATTTGGAATCCCAGTTCAGTTGACCATTTCGAATTACACTGACGCAAATGGAGTTTTTTTACCATGGATGTCTTGATCGAACACTGTCTAACTAATGCTTCAATATTTACATCCTGTACGATATGTAACTTATAATTTCATCGTTATACGAGCTTGTTTTCAGTATTTCAGTACATGAAATAACCGTTCCTACAGATGATTGATGACGTAGTACCTGCTGGCTGTTGGGTGTGACTAACGTGACTGGAAATTTCCGGGTGAAGATTGCGAAACAGCATGCCCAGAGGACAAGCACGCGCAGTATATCGTGGTTTTGAACTTTGAGAAAAGTCGAATTATTGGGAACATCACACCAGCAGATCGCACACGCAGTTGGCTGTAGTACTATGACTGCGCATTGAGTTGGGACGAGATGGACCGAGGACAACTGTGGAGCAAGAAGAGTGGGAATGGGTCCCTCCAGAAGGACTACAAAACAAGAATCATTGCTCGACCAACTCTAACGAATGCAAGGATGATAATAGCTAAAATCAGAGCAGAGGTTGGTATAGTAGGGATCAGATTACTTGCAGCTGCGATTAAATCTCCAGTTACCATACGTCGCTTACTGAAGACACCATATCACAGACAAGAAAGGCTTGCACGGTATAGAACCAGAGGGAACTGGTATACTGAGTGGTATTCCGTGAATTTCTGCAATGAGTGTTGGTTCCTTTCACATCGATAACCATGTATCCTTAGACGATCTGGTGAAAGATTGCAGGAAACAGTGATTCTTGAGACCCATACCCGTCAAACACCTGTAATCATGCTGTAGCGAGCTCTTGATAAGGTCATAGTGGAGATGTTTCTCATGCCCTTCCTCTGACGTATGCGTATAGAGTACGAGATGTACAGGGTGGTCATAAATAGTCCGAAAAGCTTCTAAGGGTATTGCACAAGATATAATTAGTGTCAGCTGTTCGCATAGCGTAGATGATATCACACGAGACTTCTCAGCCTTCAGCTCGGGTTCGATCCTTACTACTATCCCATGTCCAATTTTTAAATTGCTCAGTTGTTCGGTTTCAGGAAACCAAACAAAGCATATGTTTGGCGATACCGTCTCTCGTGGACCGCTTGAATCTGAGCACGCAACAGCATGACTGGCTAACTTCGATGGCATTTAACTCGGAAACGGAGCAACGTCTCCAATTTTTTTTCTTAACTGTTATTTCTCATAATCTACCCTGCAACAGCATTACAGAGTGTTTCTGGCCACCCTGTATAGCTGAACAACGTTTGTGAACTATATGATATGGCCGGCCGGGGGTGGCCGAGCGGTTCTAGGCACTGCAGTCTGGAACCGCGCGACCGCTACGGTCGCAGGTTCGAATCCTGCCTCGGGCATGGGTGTGTATGATGTCCTTAGGTTAGTTAGGTTTAAGTAGTTCTAAGTTCTAGGGGACTGATGACCTCAGAAGTTAAGTCCCATAGTGCTCAGAGCCATTTGAACCATTTTTTTTGAACTATGATACACTATATCATTGTAGGATACATAGTTCAGGAACATGACGTCATAAACATGAGCTGCGTGCAGACGAAACTGCAGGGCTAAATTCGCTAGAGATACAGGTGAAAAATGTGTACAAATATGTGTCAAGCATGTGAAATATATGCGAATGTACATATGTGGGAAAAAGCCACTTCCAAATAGCTCCTCCTACGTCCCTGGATCGATTTAAAGGAAACTTGGTGTAGATACTGCTTACTTTACAGAAAGAAAAACAATGGGGTAAAAACTAGCAAACTCCTATTGGCGTGGAGGTCATAACGTGGAGAGAGAAGGGGTTGGGAGGAGATGGACAGAGAGGAGAAGGAGCAAGTGCAGACGGATAAGGGGAGGAGAAGATGGACAAAGAGAGGGGAAGGGGTAAGTCGACAGAGAGAGCATAGAGGAAGAGATGGGCAGAGAGAGGGGAGAGGAGGAGATGAACAGGGAGGGAAAGAGGAGAAGATGGACAGAGAAAGGAGGAAGTAGGAGATGAATGGCGAGAAGGGGAGAAGGAATGTACATGGACAGGGGAAGGATTTGATGGATATACATAGGTGGAAGGCGAAGATGGGCAGAGTGTGGTGGGAGGAGGAGAGGGACAACGGAAGATGGTGGTGTATACAGAATTAGAGGGAGAGTAGGAAATGGACAGAGGGGTAAGGAGCGGATAGACAGAGTGGGGAGGAGCAGATGGACAGTGAAAGTGTGAAAGAGCAGAGGGACAGTGATAGAGGTAGGAGGAGGAGATGGACAGAGAGAGGGACAGGAGGAAATGGACAGAGAGAGGGGCAGGAGGAAATGGACAGAAAGAGGGACAGTGGAGGAAATTGACAGAGAGAGAGGTGTAGGAAAGAGGGGGGTAAGGAGGAGTGGACAGAGAGAGGGGGAAGGAGGAGACAGACAAATAGAAGACTGGAATTAATTCACACCCAGTCAATGCCAGGTACTCCACTAGTAATTAATGAAATTCGAACTGCAGATATTTTTAACTTAGATGATTTTGTGTATCCTTTCACACTGGCATGCCAAGGATGAGTACTGCAGCGTCAGTATATCTTACAAAAATATGTGCAATATGGAAAGCAATAAACGGACGTCCACTTGAGGCAACTTACATGCTCATGCTTTCATGCTGTTATCTGCGTACTACATTCTATGGAATTGGCTATTACACTAAAGCGCTAAAGAAACTAGAATAGGCATGGGTTTTCAAATATAAAGATTTGTAAACAGGAAGTATAAGGCGCTGCGGTCGGCAACGCAAAGGTTAAGACATCGAGTGTCTGGCGCAGTTGTTAGATCGGGCTACAATGGCAGGTTATCAAGATTTAAGTCAATTTGAATGTGGTGTCATAGTCGACGCACAAGTGATGGGACACAGCATCTCCGAGGTAGCGATGAGATGGGGATTTTCCCATATGACCATTTCACGAGTGTACCATGAATATCAGGAATCTGGTAAAACATCAAATCTTCGACATCGCTGCGGCCGGAAAAAGGTCCTGCAAGAACGGGACCAACGACGACTGAAGAGAATCGTTCAACATGACAGAAGTGCAACCCTTCCGTAAATTGCTGCAAATTTCAATGCTGGGCCATCAAAAACGTCAGCGTGCGAACCATTCAACGAAACATCATTGATATGGGATTTCGGAACCGAAGACCCACTCCTGTACCCTTTATGACTGCACGACACAAAGCTTTACGCCTCGCCTGGGCCCGTCTACACAGACACTGGACTGCTGATGAGTGGAAACATGTTGCCTGGTCGGACGAGTAGCGTTTCATATTGTATCTATCGGATGGAAGTTTACGGATATGGAGACAACATCATGAATCCATGGACCATGCATGTCGGTAGAGAACTGTTCAAGCTGGTGGAGACTCTGTAATGGTGTGGGGCGTGTGCAGTCGATGTGATATGGGACCCCCGATACGTCTAGAAACGACTCTGACAGGTGATACGTACGTAACCATCCTGTCTGATCACCTGCTTCCATTCATGTTTATTGTGCATTCCGATAGACGGGCAATTCCAGCAGGACAGTGCGACACTCCTCATGTCCAGGATTGCTATAGAATGGCTCCAGAAACAGTTTTCTGAGTTTAAAAAGTTCCACTGGCCACCAGACTCCTCAGACATGAACGTAATTGAGCATATCTGGGATGCCTTTCAACGTGCTGTTCAGAAGAGATCTCCACCCACTCGAACTCTTACGTATTTATGGACAACCCTGCAGGATAAATGTCCTTTACTTCACGTCGGTGGTCACAATTTTTTTGTCATCGACCTACCGGTTTCGGTCTATATTGATCATCTTCTGATCTGTTTTACAAAAACATATCCTAATATATCAGAGTCATAGTGACATCGTCAAATGCCACTATGGCTCCAGCATATTAGGACGTGTTTTTATAAAACAGATTTGATGATAGTCATTATAGATCGAAAGCGGTAGTCTGATGACAAAAGATTTGTGACCATAGACGTGAAGGAAAGAAAATTTATTTTATATTCGGGTCGCTGTACAGTTTGTGACCATGTTGCCCTGCAGGATTCACGGTGTGAGTTCCCTCCAGCACTACTTCAGACATTAGTGAAGTCCATGCCACGTCGTGTTGCGGTACTTCTGCGTGTTCGCCTGGGCCCTACACGATATTACACCGGTGTAACAGTTTCTTTGACTCTTCAGTGTAAACATAAGCAAGCTAACACTATAATTATAGAAAAACCTGTTTTTACATTTTCCCGCCATTTACGTTATTTTCAATAATAGCGTCGTAAGCGCTATTCTCTAAATTAATTGTTTTCCTGACATTGAAATTTTCATACGAATAACATTTCCCACATTTTGCACTTTTGAACCATTACTACAAGTTTCAACATTGATTTTCAAATCGATTTATGTAGGAACTACATCGTGTTCCCGCTCACACATAACTTGTACGATAATGCAGAACAGGAAGCAAAAAGTCTCTTTATATACTTCAACTGATTCAAAGGAGTTTGCCACTTCACCTAACTGGGGTGAAATTGCATTAGGTGCTCCACAAGGTTCGATCATGGGTCCTCTCCTGTTCTTGATATATGTGAATGACTTCCCTTCTTATATGAAACAAGATGCTGAACTGACACTGTCTGCTGATGATACAAGCATAATTATTAATCCAGTAAAAGAAAGTCCGATAGAAAATGATACAAATAAGGTCTTTGGAAAATTTATTAATTGGTTTTCTGCAAATGAGCTTGCTCTGAACTATCAAAAAACACAACACATCCAATTTTCTGCTGCATAAGGTATAATTGCTTTGTAAGACGTCGTGGTCTCCTGACCTTCATTGCTTACATATTCCGCCCTCACAATCATATTCCGCACATCAAGACGCTTCATTCGAACCCAAACCCAATAAGATAAAGTCAATGTTGTATGAATTCATGTAAACGATATGCAAATAACTAATAAATCTCAAGTGCGCACCGTGGTTGAAATACTCGAGGCTGGCGTATACACATACATTCCAGACACGACGGTCACAGGAGCTTTCAGTTCGAGAGAGTCAACCGCACGCCAGGAGGCCAGTCCCAGCCGGTGGCCGCACGTGGAGCGGACAGCGTTCGCCCGAGGGAAAGGAGGAACGACCCCGTGTTCGGCTTAAAAGCAAATTCCGCTACATTGTGTGGGAGCGGCCAGCCTACGCATTCTTTACACATAGCATGCAGTTTCAGAGATTTTCACAGGGAGACAGCAAACGCCAAACTCCGATCGGTCGCCTTAAACGAAACGTCATTCTCCCGTTTTAGAAGAGCAATGCTGATTGGCAGACGATATTTCTGACGCCTTGAGCTGAAGGAGTAATGGAAGAGACCGAAAGATATATCCCTTCACGTCTGGCGTGGAGAGGGGCCGTTCCGTTGTCGCTCTTGGAGCGAGGAACAAGTGTCTCCTCAGTGCTACACTGGGAGAGCACCTCTGTCGAGAGCGAATCGAAGTGTGACTATATTGAGTCCTTGCGATTAAGCGCCTGCGAGCAAATTTTTGAGTGGCATTGCGGTGGACTGGTTATCTGACCGGTGTACCACGCCAATAGTTAGACTAGGGGTGAATAGGAATCCTTGACTTCAGAAAGGCGTAGGGAGAGTTTGATTGGCGAATGTCAATCCAGATAGAACGAGAGTTATCTTATTTGTCAGCAGCGAGCGGCGCAGACAGCAGTCATCGCAGCTTACGGTATTGTGCGCTACAGCTATTGGAGCCCCATATTTCCTCCACAACAGTACACTTCACTGCATTTCACGCGCGACAGCCTCGACCGTACCTAGCAACATTCTAATGAATGAATGGCTCTGAGCACTATGGGACTCAACTGCTGTGGTCATAAGTCCCCTAGAACTTAGAACTACTTAAACCTAACTAACCTAAGGACAGCACACAACACCCAGCCATCACGAGGCAGAGAAAATCCCTGACCCCGCCGGGAATCGAACCCGGGAACCCGGGCGTGGGAAGCGAGAACGCTACCGCACGACCACGAGATGCGGGCAGCAACATTCTAAAGGATGATTATTCAAGTTGAGTAGGCGCGTCTCTCAGCCATTCTGCCAAGTCAACAACCATCTTAAACTTTGTATAGAAATTTCATTAGCGAATCCTATCCTTGAGAGGTAACTTCACATTCCGAAAAGAACCAGGATATAACTTGTTCAATTCATAATTAAAAGTGCCATTGTGATTTCTCTGAATTTTTGCAAAATAAATAATAACTTTCGTTAGTTTCATGTTTTTCTTACACTAACTAGCACTACTCCAGTACCCAAGTATCCCACTAGTTACGTAAGAAATTTTATGAATTTTTGTGTCATTTCCTTACAGCGGACGACTCCAGAAGATATTTATTGCTGAAAGTTTTTCAGGAATTTCTCTTTAGAACGTTAGGAGCGTCTGTCTGACTTCTGTAGTAGTGTGGGGGTGGAAATTGCATCTTGCAGGAGCCACAGGGTAAAGGGTACATCTCAGATTAATCCATTGCGCAGAGTAACAGAATCTCAAATCAACCCCACACTCACACCGTCAATAAACATAACATATCAAGAGAAATCAGTAGCCTGGGTAGAGTATACTAAGTTTTTGGGTGTACAAATAGATGAGAATCTTAATTGGAAAATTCATATTTTGGACCTCCTAAAGCGACTAGGTACAGCAACTTCTGCAATCAGAATAATTGCCAATTTTGAGGATGTAGAGGTTAGCAAGCTAACATACTTTGCATATTTCCACTCTCTGATGTCATACGGAATAATATTCTGGGGCAACTCAACACTTGGGCAAAAGGTATTCACTGCTCAAAAGAAAGTAGTTAGAATAATGTGTGGGGTTCACAGTCGCTCATCTTGTAGGCATCTGTTTAAAAGGTTAGGAATTCTTACAACTGCTTCACAGTACATTTACTCAGTAATGAAATTTTTTCTCAACAACATGGACCAGTTTAATATCAACAGCGACATTCATGATTACAATACCAGAAAAACGAAAGACCTACACTATCCTTTACTTAAACTATCTTTGGCACAGAAAGGGGTAAAATATGCTGCGATAAAACTTATAGATAAATTACCAGATGAAATAAAATGTCTGACAGACAGCAGTAATAGTTTCAAAAAGAAATTTAAATCATACCTCCATGACAACTCCTTCTATACCATAGATGAATTCTTGAATATGAGTAAATAAATCTGGAGATATAATATATGCATTTTGTGCCATTTAAGGGAATGGGATAGATAATAGAAATATTTAGGTATAACACTATAATGAAAAAAAATCTTGTTTCCTGTGCGCATTTATTGTGCATTTGATCAATGGAACACGTAACTAACTAACCAACTAACTAACATAAATCTGTATGGTGTATTTCAGAATCTATATCATTTGGGCTTCGAAAAGAAATGTCCGTGGAATTTTTGGGTACTTTCAGAATGTTTCCGCAATGTCTCGGCGCCTGACTCAACTCTAAACTGCAACAAATCATCAAAATCAGTATTTTCAGTGTATCTTCGTTTTAACGGCAAGTCAAGTAATGAACAAAATAATACGCAAGAAACATCTGATTTGAACTTTACGGGGTTATTTCGTACTAATTTCACAGGATTGTCATTGTCGAATTCTTCTACACTCTTAGTTTCACTTGTTATAATATTAACACTATTACTTCACTTTTCTGTTGCACTTTAATGCCAGCAGGAATTCATATGAATTTTTGCAGACTCCTGAAACTTTTTGAAATTGCTTAATGAACAGCTTGTGACTGCGCCAGGTTGACTGCCATGCGTTATACGTGGATGGAGAAGCACACAAAACTTAGAAAGCACATTTGTAACTCCTTTAGAATGAACCAAACGTCGATATAATAACAGTCAGTCCAATCGAAATGTCCTGTGTATGACATCTAAATCATTATTGAAATACCATTTTTTGTCAGGATGCCACAGACTCAATAAGATCTTATTCTTTAGGCAATCGTTAATATCCTTTCTTTCAGGCAATTTTTAACGCTGGAAATACTGTCATGTAGAGCACTATCTTTTGCGTCTAAGCACTTCAAACCAGCAGAGATACCGGCTCGGTCTATATAATCTTGGTCAGTACAATTAATGGGCTTTCTAAGAGAGATATTTGAGTTCGACCGCTCCTTTTATTGTAATATTTCATCGCACATAGTATATTTTTGGAATTCCTAATTAATTTTCGATTTTCATTCGTTTATGAAGTACAAAAAACTTACGAATATCTGGTATTTTTCACTCCATTCACTATGCTTTTACAAGTAACTGTGGACAAAATTCTAAGTAAGACACATTCATGCACCACTGATGGCTTAGAACTCGTTTTTGACTTTGGAAAAATTGAGAGACAGTTTCATTAACCACCGATAACACTGTCGCGCCATACCGATCAGTTGAGATTCATGACAGCGCATCATAGAGACGTTCAGGCTCAAATTTGGTCCTTATTTGCTGTAGTGATTATGAAATTAATTAAGGATTTTCCTGGTCTAGAAGTATGAATTTTATTTCGTTTTCAATTTTCTTGAGTCTAAATCAAGAGATAAGTCAAACAATGCTTCCGTCCTTTTATTCATCTATCTTTACCTGCATTAAAAATTTCTTTTCGTTCAAAAATATTAAGTGGCTATTAAGGAAAATGGCGCTGAAGATCGTAATGCGTGCCGTGCATTGGTATGCGAGTGAACCTGGTTTCGGTAGCTGGGTGATCTGAAACAGACCAGAACAAAAATTTATTAAAATACATGAGTGAAGCTATGGTTAGAACATTGGAAAGTGAAAAAATGTCATTTTTTCACAAAATCGTGCCTATTAGAAAAAAGTAAGAAAAATCGACTTTGTTTGGGCATTCAAACGTGCATAAAAATCGATATCGATATTTTGAAAATTATTTAACTTTTAGAGGTTTCGTCCATAGCCTGTTCAATTCTCTGCAAAAATAGCTAAGCGGCATCAAAATAAGCAGAACAGTTTTTCGGCAATCCAAATACCCGGCAAAAAAAAAAAAAAAAAAAAAAAAAATATATAACTTTCAGAAAATTGCGTTTAAACTTTTGGAAATGGTTTTCTTCAGCATTTTGGAACTTACCATCAGTCTGCGATGCATGGAGCATGCAGTTCGCCTTCCTCGATCTCGTAAGTCGCGTTCACCGCTTCCTCCCGAGCCGCAGATCTGGCATCTTCACTGGCCGTAGACGCGCGGTGCTCTGATCGGTCCGCTTTTTCTGCAAAATTCAACGCCGTTTTGCCAAGTAGAATGCCCATGACATTCATTGTTTGTCTGAGTCCCATGAAACCGTCGTCGAAGGTAACTCTAGCCAAATTGTCTGCAATTTCGACTACTTCTTTACTTGAATATATGTGTTTTGAGGAAAGCGTCCAAATCAGCAAATTTATCGATTCGTTATAATTTTGAGTATTAGCGCCAACACATCATTACAGTAAATTGTCATTCGGTAGACCATCGTATATAGGTCTGATTGCCTCCGAGCGCCGTCCGCAGGCGCTAGACGACGCGGAACAGCCCGTCCGATAATCGGGTATTTCGATTATATGCAACAGTTTACGGGCAAAACGGTTTCGCCCACATGTTCTCCATAATATAAGGCATCGAAATATGCAATAAAAATCGATTTTTTTAAACTTGTAAACAAGAAAACTCCCTTTAGCGAAGCCTGTTGTACAATCATCACTCAATGAGTGCCACTCACTGTTAGATCGCATTGGTTGGCAATAGCTGCAATGAAGACGACTTACTACTTCTACCGGCAAGTACCAATCAGTGCCCACATAATTCAGATAAACCCTCCAGCAAATGAAATGAAATATAGCACAATGCGATACTTTAAATTAGCGCCTGGTAGCTGTTATCTGTTATTTTAATTCTGAAAGAGTAAACATTTACCGAGTGTATTTTATCGTGCAAATGTTTTTTTTTTTTTTTTTTTTTTACACAAATAGCCATTTGAGGTTTATGAAAACGTGCGCACCGATTGACGTGGAAACTGAGATGGTGACTTTGTGTTCCCCAGGAAGGCAACATTTCCGAGCCGAAATTCTTATCATACATATCCTTAATGGAAGAAGTACGTGCCGGCTAGGTGTATTAAGGATTGAAAAGATCCATAGTGGTTTAGTAACAAAACTTGTAAAACGCAGAGGAAGTCGAGATTTTTGCTTTCTCGTTTCAGAAAACAACGCGGTAATATCGACAGGCAAAAGTTGCTAGCA
Organism: Schistocerca nitens; assembly: GCF_023898315.1. Taxonomy (NCBI): domain Eukaryota; kingdom Metazoa; phylum Arthropoda; class Insecta; order Orthoptera; family Acrididae; genus Schistocerca; species Schistocerca nitens. The sequence continues at coordinate 575,197,036 of NC_064616.1, read as the reverse complement.
ATTCGTGCGTCTATAAAAGATCGATATGCGAAGCATACAATTACTTCCACCATCATTCATATACGCCTTGTTAGCGAAAGATCTTGTAGAGAACCCGAGAAAATTCTGGTCGTATGTAAAATCACTCTCGGGTCGAAGGCTTCTATCCAGCCACTCGTCGACCTGTTTATCTATCGCTTGAGCCTTGTCCCGCAGTGACTCAGGGTCAGCCATCGTTAATCGGATTAATCGGATTTGGCATGTTAATGTGTAAGGGGTGGCCAGATGCCCTTCTTGCCGCCACCCAGTACCCCCTGGGATGGAAATAGTGTACACCAACTGTCTGTGTCGAGTAGAATCCATGGACTAGTGCGAATGTGTTCAGATATCTGCGAGACGTGTAACTGAGGCGGAACATGGGGACCAGCCCGTCATTCACCTAGCGGGATGTGGAAAACCGCCTAAAAACCATATCCAGGCTGGCCGGCACATCGTCCCTCGTCGTTAATCCGCCGGGCGGATTCGATCCGGGGCCATTGCGCCTACCCGAGTCCAGGAAGCAGCGCGTTAGCGCTCTCGGCTACCCTGGCGGGTAGCCACTCGTCGACATGTCTGGTGAGGAAAAAAGACAACAAGAGGAAAGTCATTCTTTAACCATCGCACAGACTCCTATTGGGGGTCATAGAAATTGTCTTCCCTGGCACTGAGAAGCAACTGAGAGTTGAAAACAAGTCGCCAGGTCGGAATGAAATCCCATTTGGATTTGCAGCTCTTCTGCATTGGCCCCTTTTTTTGGTTCTATTTATCGCGAATCTCTTGCGCAGCACAATCTCCCAAGCGACTGGACAAAAGCGCAGGCCATTCATAAGTAGGGTAAAGGAACGGACACGCAAAATATTCGTAACACTGGTTTCCCGCAGAATTCTTGAGCATGTTCTAAGTTTGAATATAAGAAATTTCCTTGAGACAGAAAAGCTTCTGTCCATAAATCTGCATGGGTTTAGAAAGCGTCGCTCGTGCGAAACACAACTTGTTCTTTTCTCACGCTTTATCCAGCGAACCGTGGATGTAGGGCATGAGGGTGATTCCACATTTCTAGATTTTCGAAAAGTGTTTGATATGGTGCTCCATTGTAGACTGTTAACGGAAGTCCGAGCACATGAAACGGGGCGTCATATATTAGAAGGGCTCGAATAGTTCTCATAATAGAACCCAGCGTTGATCAGAGCCAAGGGTATCGTCAAGAAGGCCCCCGGAAATTATAATAGGACCTACTTAGAAGGAGAGACAGCATTGGTCCTATTTTTTTGTTTTATTAACCGCAAAATCGATTTTCGGTCACTTAGTAACCATCTTCAGACCTGAGGCCGCTGTTCACATGCACCTGTTCAGCAGACCTCGGTGTGACAGGGCTTGGAACGCCCTCTATGTGACATGTCACACCGAGGTCTGCTGAACAGGTGCACGTGAATAGCGGCCTCAGTTCTCAGTTGATGTGATCGCTCTAAGCTTGTTGACACCAGTGCCTATCAAATGGCTCTGAGAACTATGGGACTCAACTGCTGAGGCCATTAGTCCCCTAGAACTTAGAACTAGTTAAACCTAACTAACCGAAGGACATCACAAACATCCATGCCCGAGGCAGGATTCGAACCTGCGACCGTAGCGGTCTTGCGGTTCCAGACTGCAGCGCCTTTAACCGCACGGCCACTTCGGCCGCCAGTGCCTATCAATTTAAATTATATATTACAGGTATGTTCCTACCAACTGTTATGTTCATATGCAGATGTAGTTGTGATTTTCTGTTTTATACTCTCTGATCGTTATGTGAAAATTTTTAACTTCTAGCACTGAGGATGGTCGAAAATCGATTTTGCGGTTAATAAAACAAAAAAAAAAAAAATACGACCAATGCTGTTTCTCCTTCTAAGTATATCCATTATCTGGTCGTGGTGCACAGGACACCCCATGGAGTCGCCAATCAATATAATAGGACCGCTCTTGTTCTCTGTATATATAAAGTATCTGACGGATACGGTGGGCTATTAAGGAAAATGGCGCTGAAGATCGTAATGCGTGCCGTGCATTGGTATGCGAGTGAACCTGGTTTCGGTAGCTGGGTGATCTGAAACAGACCAGAACAAAAATTTATTAAAATACATGAGTGAAGCTATGGTTAGAACATTGGAAAGTGAAAAAATGTCATTTTTTCACAAAATCGTGCCTATTAGAAAAAAGTAAGAAAAATCGACTTTGTTTGGGCATTCAAACGTGCATAAAAATCGATATCGATATTTTGAAAATTATTTAACTTTTAGAGGTTTCGTCCATAGCCTGTTCAATTCTCTGCAAAAATAGCTAAGCGGCATCAAAATAAGCAGAACAGTTTTTCGGCAATCCAAATACCCGGCAAAAAAAAAAAAAAAAAAAATATATATATAACTTTCAGAAAATTGCGTTTAAACTTTTGGAAATGGTTTTCTTCAGCATTTTGGAACTTACCATCAGTCTGCGATGCATGGAGCATGCAGTTCGCCTTCCTCGATCTCGTAAGTCGCGTTCACCGCTTCCTCCCGAGCCGCAGATCTGGCATCTTCACTGGCCGTAGACGCGCGGTGCTCTGATCGGTCCGCTTTTTCTGCAAAATTCAACGCCGTTTTGCCAAGTAGAATGCCCATGACATTCATTGTTTGTCTGAGTCCCATGAAACCGTCGTCGAAGGTAACTCTAGCCAAATTGTCTGCAATTTCGACTACTTCTTTACTTGAATATATGTGTTTTGAGGAAAGCGTCCAAATCAGCAAATTTATCGATTCGTTATAATTTTGAGTATTAGCGCCAACACATCATTACAGTAAATTGTCATTCGGTAGACCATCGTATATAGGTCTGATTGCCTCCGAGCGCCGTCCGCAGGCGCTAGACGACGCGGAACAGCCCGTCCGATAATCGGGTATTTCGATTATATGCAACAGTTTACGGGCAAAACGGTTTCGCCCACATGTTCTCCATAATATAAGGCATCGAAATATGCAATAAAAATCGATTTTTTTAAACTTGTAAACAAGAAAACTCCCTTTAGCGAAGCCTGTTGTACAATCATCACTCAATGAGTGCCACTCACTGTTAGATCGCATTGGTTGGCAATAGCTGCAATGAAGACGACTTACTACTTCTACCGGCAAGTACCAATCAGTGCCCACATAATTCAGATAAACCCTCCAGCAAATGAAATGAAATATAGCACAATGCGATACTTTAAATTAGCGCCTGGTAGCTGTTATCTGTTATTTTAATTCTGAAAGAGTAAACATTTACCGAGTGTATTTTATCGTGCAAATGTTTTTTTTTTTTTTTTTTTTTACACAAATAGCCATTTGAGGTTTATGAAAACGTGCGCACCGATTGACGTGGAAACTGAGATGGTGACTTTGTGTTCCCCAGGAAGGCAACATTTCCGAGCCGAAATTCTTATCATACATATCCTTAATGGAAGAAGTACGTGCCGGCTAGGTGTATTAAGGATTGAAAAGATCCATAGTGGTTTAGTAACAAAACTTGTAAAACGCAGAGGAAGTCGAGATTTTTGCTTTCTCGTTTCAGAAAACAACGCGGTAATATCGACAGGCAAAAGTTGCTAGCAGTTCGTGCGTCTATAAAAGATCGATATGCGAAGCATACAATTACTTCCACCATCATTCATATACGCCTTGTTAGCGAAAGATCTTGTAGAGAACCCGAGAAAATTCTGGTCGTATGTAAAATCACTCTCGGGTCGAAGGCTTCTATCCAGCCACTCGTCGACCTGTTTATCTATCGCTTGAGCCTTGTCCCGCAGTGACTCAGGGTCAGCCATCGTTAATCGGATTAATCGGATTTGGCATGTTAATGTGTAAGGGGTGGCCAGATGCCCTTCTTGCCGCCACCCAGTACCCCCTGGGATGGAAATAGTGTACACCAACTGTCTGTGTCGAGTGGAATCCATGGACTAGTGCGAATGTGTTCAGATATCTGCGAGACGTGTAACTGAGGCGGAACATGGGGACCAGCCCGTCATTCACCTAGCGGGATGTGGAAAACCGCCTAAAAACCATATCCAGGCTGGCCGGCACATCGTCCCTCGTCGTTAATCCGCCGGGCGGATTCGATCCGGGGCCATTGCGCCTACCCGAGTCCAGGAAGCAGCGCGTTAGCGCTCTCGGCTACCCTGGCGGGTAGCCACTCGTCGACATGTCTGGTGAGGAAAAAAGACAACAAGAGGAAAGTCATTCTTTAACCATCGCACAGACTCCTATTGGGGGTCATAGAAATTGTCTTCCCTGGCACTGAGAAGCAACTGAGAGTTGAAAACAAGTCGCCAGGTCGGAATGAAATCCCATTTGGATTTGCAGCTCTTCTGCATTGGCCCCTTTTTTTGGTTCTATTTATCGCGAATCTCTTGCGCAGCACAATCTCCCAAGCGACTGGACAAAAGCGCAGGCCATTCATAAGTAGGGTAAAGGAACGGACACGCAAAATATTCGTAACACTGGTTTCCCGCAGAATTCTTGAGCATGTTCTAAGTTTGAATATAAGAAATTTCCTTGAGACAGAAAAGCTTCTGTCCATAAATCTGCATGGGTTTAGAAAGCGTCGCTCGTGCGAAACTCAACTTGTTCTTTTCTCACGCGATATCCAGCGAACCGTGGATGTAGGGCATGAGGGTGATTCCACATTTCTAGATTTTCGAAAAGTGTTTGATATGGTGCTCCATTGTAGACTGTTAACGGAAGTCCGAGCACATGAAACGGGGCGTCATATATTAGAAGGGCTCGAATAGTTCTCATAATAGAACCCAGCGTTGATCAGAGCCAAGGGTATCGTCAAGAAGGCCCCCGGAAATTATAATAGGACCTACTTAGAAGGAGAGACAGCATTGGTCCTATTTTTTTTGTTTTATTAACCGCAAAATCGATTTTCGGTCACTTAGTAACCATCTTCAGACCTGAGGCCGCTGTTCACATGCACCTGTTCAGCAGACCTCGGTGTGACAGGGCTTGGAACGCCCTCTATGTGACATGTCACACCGAGGTCTGCTGAACAGGTGCACGTGAATAGCGGCCTCAGTTCTCAGTTGATGTGATCGCTCTAAGCTTGTTGACACCAGTGCCTATCAAATGGCTCTGAGAACTATGGGACTCAACTGCTGAGGCCATTAGTCCCCTAGAACTTAGAACTAGTTAAACCTAACTAACCGAAGGACATCACAAACATCCATGCCCGAGGCAGGATTCGAACCTGCGACCGTAGCGGTCTTGCGGTTCCAGACTGCAGCGCCTTTAACCGCACGGCCACTTCGGCCGCCAGTGCCTATCAATTTAAATTATATATTACAGGTATGTTCCTACCAACTGTTATGTTCATATGCAGATGTAGTTGTGATTTTCTGTTTTATACTCTCTGATCGTTATGTGAAAATTTTTAACTTCTAGCACTGAGGATGGTCGAAAATCGATTTTGCGGTTAATAAAACAAAAAAAAAAAAAATACGACCAATGCTGTTTCTCCTTCTAAGTATATCCATTATCTGGTCGTGGTGCACAGGACACCCCATGGAGTCGCCAATCAATATAATAGGACCGCTCTTGTTCTCTGTATATATAAAGTATCTGACGGATACGGTGGGCTATTAAGGAAAATGGCGCTGAAGATCGTAATGCGTGCCGTGCATTGGTATGCGAGTGAACCTGGTTTCGGTAGCTGGGTGATCTGAAACAGACCAGAACAAAAATTTATTAAAATACATGAGTGAAGCTATGGTTAGAACATTGGAAAGTGAAAAAATGTCATTTTTTCACAAAATCGTGCCTATTAGAAAAAAGTAAGAAAAATCGACTTTGTTTGGGCATTCAAACGTGCATAAAAATCGATATCGATATTTTGAAAATTATTTAACTTTTAGAGGTTTCGTCCATAGCCTGTTCAATTCTCTGCAAAAATAGCTAAGCGGCATCAAAATAAGCAGAACAGTTTTTCGGCAATCCAAATACCCGGCAAAAAAAAAAAAAAAAAAAAATATATATATATAACTTTCAGAAAATTGCGTTTAAACTTTTGGAAATGGTTTTCTTCAGCATTTTGGAACTTACCATCAGTCTGCGATGCATGGAGCATGCAGTTCGCCTTCCTCGATCTCGTAAGTCGCGTTCACCGCTTCCTCCCGAGCCGCAGATCTGGCATCTTCACTGGCCGTAGACGCGCGGTGCTCTGATCGGTCCGCTTTTTCTGCAAAATTCAACGCCGTTTTGCCAAGTAGAATGCCCATGACATTCATTGTTTGTCTGAGTCCCATGAAACCGTCGTCGAAGGTAACTCTAGCCAAATTGTCTGCAATTTCGACTACTTCTTTACTTGAATATATGTGTTTTGAGGAAAGCGTCCAAATCAGCAAATTTATCGATTCGTTATAATTTTGAGTATTAGCGCCAACACATCATTACAGTAAATTGTCATTCGGTAGACCATCGTATATAGGTCTGATTGCCTCCGAGCGCCGTCCGCAGGCGCTAGACGACGCGGAACAGCCCGTCCGATAATCGGGTATTTCGATTATATGCAACAGTTTACGGGCAAAACGGTTTCGCCCACATGTTCTCCATAATATAAGGCATCGAAATATGCAATAAAAATCGATTTTTTTAAACTTGTAAACAAGAAAACTCCCTTTAGCGAAGCCTGTTGTACAATCATCACTCAATGAGTGCCACTCACTGTTAGATCGCATTGGTTGGCAATAGCTGCAATGAAGACGACTTACTACTTCTACCGGCAAGTACCAATCAGTGCCCACATAATTCAGATAAACCCTCCAGCAAATGAAATGAAATATAGCACAATGCGATACTTTAAATTAGCGCCTGGTAGCTGTTATCTGTTATTTTAATTCTGAAAGAGTAAACATTTACCGAGTGTATTTTATCGTGCAAATGTTTTTTTTTTTTTTTTTTTTTTACACAAATAGCCATTTGAGGTTTATGAAAACGTGCGCACCGATTGACGTGGAAACTGAGATGGTGACTTTGTGTTCCCCAGGAAGGCAACATTTCCGAGCCGAAATTCTTATCATACATATCCTTAATGGAAGAAGTACGTGCCGGCTAGGTGTATTAAGGATTGAAAAGATCCATAGTGGTTTAGTAACAAAACTTGTAAAACGCAGAGGAAGTCGAGATTTTTGCTTTCTCGTTTCAGAAAACAACGCGGTAATATCGACAGGCAAAAGTTGCTAGCAGTTCGTGCGTCTATAAAAGATCGATATGCGAAGCATACAATTACTTCCACCATCATTCATATACGCCTTGTTAGCGAAAGATCTTGTAGAGAACCCGAGAAAATTCTGGTCGTATGTAAAATCACTCTCGGGTCGAAGGCTTCTATCCAGCCACTCGTCGACCTGTTTATCTATCGCTTGAGCCTTGTCCCGCAGTGACTCAGGGTCAGCCATCGTTAATCGGATTAATCGGATTTGGCATGTTAATGTGTAAGGGGTGGCCAGATGCCCTTCTTGCCGCCACCCAGTACCCCCTGGGATGGAAATAGTGTACACCAACTGTCTGTGTCGAGTGGAATCCATGGACTAGTGCGAATGTGTTCAGATATCTGCGAGACGTGTAACTGAGGCGGAACATGGGGACCAGCCCGTCATTCACCTAGCGGGATGTGGAAAACCGCCTAAAAACCATATCCAGGCTGGCCGGCACATCGTCCCTCGTCGTTAATCCGCCGGGCGGATTCGATCCGGGGCCATTGCGCCTACCCGAGTCCAGGAAGCAGCGCGTTAGCGCTCTCGGCTACCCTGGCGGGTAGCCACTCGTCGACATGTCTGGTGAGGAAAAAAGACAACAAGAGGAAAGTCATTCTTTAACCATCGCACAGACTCCTATTGGGGGTCATAGAAATTGTCTTCCCTGGCACTGAGAAGCAACTGAGAGTTGAAAACAAGTCGCCAGGTCGGAATGAAATCCCATTTGGATTTGCAGCTCTTCTGCATTGGCCCCTTTTTTTGGTTCTATTTATCGCGAATCTCTTGCGCAGCACAATCTCCCAAGCGACTGGACAAAAGCGCAGGCCATTCATAAGTAGGGTAAAGGAACGGACACGCAAAATATTCGTAACACTGGTTTCCCGCAGAATTCTTGAGCATGTTCTAAGTTTGAATATAAGAAATTTCCTTGAGACAGAAAAGCTTCTGTCCATAAATCTGCATGGGTTTAGAAAGCGTCGCTCGTGCGAAACTCAACTTGTTCTTTTCTCACGCGATATCCAGCGAACCGTGGATGTAGGGCATGAGGGTGATTCCACATTTCTAGATTTTCGAAAAGTGTTTGATATGGTGCTCCATTGTAGACTGTTAACGGAAGTCCGAGCACATGAAACGGGGCGTCATATATTAGAAGGGCTCGAATAGTTCTCATAATAGAACCCAGCGTTGATCAGAGCCAAGGGTATCGTCAAGAAGGCCCCCGGAAATTATAATAGGACCTACTTAGAAGGAGAGACAGCATTGGTCCTATTTTTTTTGTTTTATTAACCGCAAAATCGATTTTCGGTCACTTAGTAACCATCTTCAGACCTGAGGCCGCTGTTCACATGCACCTGTTCAGCAGAAAATGGCTCTGAGCACTATGGGACTCAACTGCTGAGGTCATTAGTCCCCTAGAACTTAGAACTAGTTAAACCTAACTAACCTAAGGACATCACACACATCCATGCCCGAGGCAGGATTCGAACCTGCGACCGTAGCGGTCTCGCGGTTCCAGACTGCAGCGCCAGACCTGTTCAGCAGACCTCGGTGTGACAGGGCTTGGAACGCCCTCTATGTGACATGTCACACCGAGGTCTGCTGAACAGGTGCACGTGAATAGCGGCCTCAGTTCTCAGTTGATGTGATCGCTCTAAGCTTGTTGACACCAGTGCCTATCAAATGGCTCTGAGAACTATGGGACTCAACTGCTGAGGCCATTAGTCCCCTAGAACTTAGAACTAGTTAAACCTAACTAACCGAAGGACATCACAAACATCCATGCCCGAGGCAGGATTCGAACCTGCGACCGTAGCGGTCTTGCGGTTCCAGACTGCAGCGCCTTTAACCGCACGGCCACTTCGGCCGCCAGTGCCTATCAATTTAAATTATATATTACAGGTATGTTCCTACCAACTGTTATGTTCATATGCAGATGTAGTTGTGATTTTCTGTTTTATACTCTCTGATCGTTATGTGAAAATTTTTAACTTCTAGCACTGAGGATGGTCGAAAATCGATTTTGCGGTTAATAAAACAAAAAAAAAAAAAAAAAATACGACCAATGCTGTTTCTCCTTCTAAGTATATCCATTATCTGGTCGTGGTGCACAGGACACCCCATGGAGTCGCCAATCAATATAATAGGACCGCTCTTGTTCTCTGTATATATAAAGTATCTGACGGATACGGTGGGCTATTAAGGAAAATGGCGCTGAAGATCGTAATGCGTGCCGTGCATTGGTATGCGAGTGAACCTGGTTTCGGTAGCTGGGTGATCTGAAACAGACCAGAACAAAAATTTATTAAAATACATGAGTGAAGCTATGGTTAGAACATTGGAAAGTGAAAAAATGTCATTTTTTCACAAAATCGTGCCTATTAGAAAAAAGTAAGAAAAATCGACTTTGTTTGGGCATTCAAACGTGCATAAAAATCGATATCGATATTTTGAAAATTATTTAACTTTTAGAGGTTTCGTCCATAGCCTGTTCAATTCTCTGCAAAAATAGCTAAGCGGCATCAAAATAAGCAGAACAGTTTTTCGGCAATCCAAATACCCGGCAAAAAAAAAAAAAAAAAAATATATATATAACTTTCAGAAAATTGCGTTTAAACTTTTGGAAATGGTTTTCTTCAGCATTTTGGAACTTACCATCAGTCTGCGATGCATGGAGCATGCAGTTCGCCTTCCTCGATCTCGTAAGTCGCGTTCACCGCTTCCTCCCGAGCCGCAGATCTGGCATCTTCACTGGCCGTAGACGCGCGGTGCTCTGATCGGTCCGCTTTTTCTGCAAAATTCAACGCCGTTTTGCCAAGTAGAATGCCCATGACATTCATTGTTTGTCTGAGTCCCATGAAACCGTCGTCGAAGGTAACTCTAGCCAAATTGTCTGCAATTTCGACTACTTCTTTACTTGAATATATGTGTTTTGAGGAAAGCGTCCAAATCAGCAAATTTATCGATTCGTTATAATTTTGAGTATTAGCGCCAACACATCATTACAGTAAATTGTCATTCGGTAGACCATCGTATATAGGTCTGATTGCCTCCGAGCGCCGTCCGCAGGCGCTAGACGACGCGGAACAGCCCGTCCGATAATCGGGTATTTCGATTATATGCAACAGTTTACGGGCAAAACGGTTTCGCCCACATGTTCTCCATAATATAAGGCATCGAAATATGCAATAAAAATCGATTTTTTTAAACTTGTAAACAAGAAAACTCCCTTTAGCGAAGCCTGTTGTACAATCATCACTCAATGAGTGCCACTCACTGTTAGATCGCATTGGTTGGCAATAGCTGCAATGAAGACGACTTACTACTTCTACCGGCAAGTACCAATCAGTGCCCACATAATTCAGATAAACCCTCCAGCAAATGAAATGAAATATAGCACAATGCGATACTTTAAATTAGCGCCTGGTAGCTGTTATCTGTTATTTTAATTCTGAAAGAGTAAACATTTACCGAGTGTATTTTATCGTGCAAATGTTTTTTTTTTTTTTTTTTTTTTACACAAATAGCCATTTGAGGTTTATGAAAACGTGCGCACCGATTGACATGGAAACTGAGATGGTGACTTTGTGTTCCCCAGGAAGGCAACATTTCCGAGCCGAAATTCTTATCATACATATCCTTAATGGAAGAAGTACGTGCCGGCTAGGTGTATTAAGGATTGAAAAGATCCATAGTGGTTTAGTAACAAAACTTGTAAAACGCAGAGGAAGTCGAGATTTTTGCTTTCTCGTTTCAGAAAACAACGCGGTAATATCGACAGGCAAAAGTTGCTAGCAGTTCGTGCGTCTATAAAAGATCGATATGCGAAGCATACAATTACTTCCACCATCATTCATATACGCCTTGTTAGCGAAAGATCTTGTAGAGAACCCGAGAAAATTCTGGTCGTATGTAAAATCACTCTCGGGTCGAAGGCTTCTATCCAGCCACTCGTCGACCTGTTTATCTATCGCTTGAGCCTTGTCCCGCAGTGACTCAGGGTCAGCCATCGTTAATCGGATTAATCGGATTTGGCATGTTAATGTGTAAGGGGTGGCCAGATGCCCTTCTTGCCGCCACCCAGTACCCCCTGGGATGGAAATAGTGTACACCAACTGTCTGTGTCGAGTGGAATCCATGGACTAGTGCGAATGTGTTCAGATATCTGCGAGACGTGTAACTGAGGCGGAACATGGGGACCAGCCCGTCATTCACCTAGCGGGATGTGGAAAACCGCCTAAAAACCATATCCAGGCTGGCCGGCACATCGTCCCTCGTCGTTAATCCGCCGGGCGGATTCGATCCGGGGCCATTGCGCCTACCCGAGTCCAGGAAGCAGCGCGTTAGCGCTCTCGGCTACCCTGGCGGGTAGCCACTCGTCGACATGTCTGGTGAGGAAAAAAGACAACAAGAGGAAAGTCATTCTTTAACCATCGCACAGACTCCTATTGGGGGTCATAGAAATTGTCTTCCCTGGCACTGAGAAGCAACTGAGAGTTGAAAACAAGTCGCCAGGTCGGAATGAAATCCCATTTGGATTTGCAGCTCTTCTGCATTGGCCCCTTTTTTTGGTTCTATTTATCGCGAATCTCTTGCGCAGCACAATCTCCCAAGCGACTGGACAAAAGCGCAGGCCATTCATAAGTAGGGTAAAGGAACGGACACGCAAAATATTCGTAACACTGGTTTCCCGCAGAATTCTTGAGCATGTTCTAAGTTTGAATATAAGAAATTTCCTTGAGACAGAAAAGCTTCTGTCCATAAATCTGCATGGGTTTAGAAAGCGTCGCTCGTGCGAAACTCAACTTGTTCTTTTCTCACGCGATATCCAGCGAACCGTGGATGTAGGGCATGAGGGTGATTCCACATTTCTAGATTTTCGAAAAGTGTTTGATATGGTGCTCCATTGTAGACTGTTAACGGAAGTCCGAGCACATGAAACGGGGCGTCATATATTAGAAGGGCTCGAATAGTTCTCATAATAGAACCCAGCGTTGATCAGAGCCAAGGGTATCGTCAAGAAGGCCCCCGGAAATTATAATAGGACCTACTTAGAAGGAGAGACAGCATTGGTCCTATTTTTTTGTTTTATTAACCGCAAAATCGATTTTCGGTCACTTAGTAACCATCTTCAGACCTGAGGCCGCTGTTCACATGCACCTGTTCAGCAGACCTCGGTGTGACAGGGCTTGGAACGCCCTCTATGTGACATGTCACACCGAGGTCTGCTGAACAGGTGCACGTGAATAGCGGCCTCAGTTCTCAGTTGATGTGATCGCTCTAAGCTTGTTGACACCAGTGCCTATCAAATGGCTCTGAGAACTATGGGACTCAACTGCTGAGGCCATTAGTCCCCTAGAACTTAGAACTAGTTAAACCTAACTAACCGAAGGACATCACAAACATCCATGCCCGAGGCAGGATTCGAACCTGCGACCGTAGCGGTCTTGCGGTTCCAGACTGCAGCGCCTTTAACCGCACGGCCACTTCGGCCGCCAGTGCCTATCAATTTAAATTATATATTACAGGTATGTTCCTACCAACTGTTATGTTCATATGCAGATGTAGTTGTGATTTTCTGTTTTATACTCTCTGATCGTTATGTGAAAATTTTTAACTTCTAGCACTGAGGATGGTCGAAAATCGATTTTGCGGTTAATAAAACAAAAAAAAAAAAAAAAAAAATACGACCAATGCTGTTTCTCCTTCTAAGTATATCCATTATCTGGTCGTGGTGCACAGGACACCCCATGGAGTCGCCAATCAATATAATAGGACCGCTCTTGTTCTCTGTATATATAAAGTATCTGACGGATACGGTGGGCAGAAATCTGTGACTGTTTGCTGATGATGCTGTAGTGTAAGGGACAGTGTCGCCTCTAAGTGACTAGGAGGAGACGGATGGCCCAGACAGTATTTCTGTCTGGTGTGGTAAAAGTCAGCTTCCTCCAAATGTGGAACAATGTAAGTAATGCAGATGAATAGGACAAAAAATCATGTAATATTCGAATACAGTATTAGTGGTGTGCTGCTTGACAGAGTCACGACAGTTAAATGTCTATGCCTAACGGTGGAGTGCCATAGGTTCAAATGTCTCTGAGCACTATGGGACTTAACTGCTGTGGTCATCAGTCCCCTAGAACTTAGAACTACTTAAACCTAACTAACCTAAGGACATCACACACATCCATGCTCGAGGCAGGATTCGAACCTGCGACCGTAGCGGTCGCTCGGTTCCAGACTGTAGCGCTAGAACCGCTCGGCCACCCCGGCCGGCGGAGTGCCATAGGAAATTAGACGATTACGTAAGGTCGGAAGTAGAGAAGGCGATTGGTCGACTTCGTTTTACTGGTAGAATTCTAGAAAAATGTATCTCAGCTATAAAGGAGAACGCATATAGAACATTTGTGTGATCCATCCTTGAGTACAATGCGTGTGTTTGGGACCCTTAACAGGGCGGGTAAATGGAATCAAAGCGATTCTTAAGCGTGCTGATTGATTTATTACCGCCTGGTTCGGTCGACACGCAGACGTTACAGCGAGGCTTCGTGAATTCGAATTGGAATTCCGGGTGGGAATATGACATTCCTTTCGTAAAACTCTATTCAGAAAGTTTAGAGAATCGTCAGTTGGAGCTGGCTGCAGAAAGATTCTACTGCCCCTATCGTACATTTCGCGGAAGCGCCACGAGAACAAGATAAGAGAAATTAGGGCTCGTACGAAGATACAGACAGCAGTTTGTCCCTCGCCCCATTTGTGAGTGGAAGAGGAAAGGAAATGACTAATAATAGTACAAGGTACCCTGCACCAAGCACCACATGGTGGATTGTGGATGGTATGTAGATGCAGATGCGGATATAGATGAAGCCCGAGCACTAGTTTCATCACTCAGTCGATCGGCAGCTTCATTTCATTTTGTCATAGTTTAGTAGGAATGCCTGAAGTTCTTTGATATGTAATCTTTCTTATAGTCCGGGAGTCAGCTGCCACTTTTGATGAGCAAAAGTTTTGATTAATATGACAAGTTACACTTGCACTCGGATGCGTTGCATCCAAGTCTTTACTTTAGTTTATTTATTACTGCTAGTTAACGAGATGAACATCAGCTTATGCATTTTCGGTGGGCATAGCCGCGGCAGCCTGTCACACATGCATAATAATAATAATAAAACAATGATATGAAGAAAGCTGAGGTTTTGTTGATATGATTTTATGTTGTACGTGGACAGAAAAATGTAGTCATCTGATCTTGTTTTGGTGTATTATACATCAGCTTCACACGTAAAAATGCGAAAATATGCACTGAATAAAATGACACTAAGAAAGCTTAAATTTAGCTAATTGATAAATAACTGTAACATTTTACTGAAAAAATAGTTATCTGAGTTTCTCACGTCGGAAAAGTTGGAAAAGCGAATGGCTATGCGCGCTGGTGCGTGCTAGTTTTCACTGCAACAGTTGAGCATTTTTCACTGCGAAAAAATCAGCGGACAGTCTTTTTCGTGTTAACTGTTAGAGATAACTATTATTTTGACAAGTTTCAGCTTTCTTGTCGTCCGATATCTATTAGTTTTGATTAATAAGACAAGTTACATTTGCACTCGGATGCGTTGCAAGTCACTGCATCAACTGTTTCGCTCTCTCGGACTAAATTATATTATTGATTATATTAAAATATGTAATTAGTTTGATGCATTTATTAAATAACAGTTTATTTACAAATATATAGGAGAAATGAAAGACATAATTCAATATTCCCCATCATCGCCCCCAACCATTTGGTCGCTTTCATGATCGCTGCAATCTATGTCGATCATCTGTTCCTTATCATATCTAATGACGAATATATATATATATATATATATATATATATATATATATATATATATAGGCGTTATAAAACAACATTTTAAAATATTCTTATACTTTTTTAAAAAATTATACACAATAATCAAAAAATTACACTTGAATATGGACTTCTCACTAATTATCACTAGAGAGAAGAAGAATTCTAGCCTGCAGTACTTCGTTTGTTATTTTGTGGATGTAAATCGTGTAATTTATGAAGAAAGTTTAGAAGAACGTTTATGTCTTATAAACCAATTGCATATCGCTCTATGTGTATAAACGATTTGTCATTTTATATTACATGTAACTTTTGTTCCGAATCTCGATGTTTTTTCGGTTTTTATTACAAAAATGCAGACAATAACTTCAGATACCTGCTCACTACCAGGACCGTTGACGTCGCCAACTAGATCATTGCCGTCATCTAGATTGTTTACTTCCACGACTCCAGCAACGTCATTGCCTCGATCTAGATATTAGCCTTGTTTTCAGGAGCACTGTCGGTTTTTCTGAAAAATAATTTACAATTACCTATAATACATGATACTGCTATTCACTGAAGAGCCAAAGAATCTGGTACACCTACTTAATGTCGTGTAGGGCCCCCGCGAGCACACAAAAGTGCCGCAACACGACGGGGCATGGATTCGACTAATGTCTTAAGTAGTGCTGGAGGGAACTGACACCATGAATCCTGCAGGGCTGTCCGTAAATCCGTAGCAATACGATGGTGTGGCGATCTCTTCTGAACAGTATGTTGCAAGGCATCCCAGATATGCTCAATAATGTTCATATCTTGGGAGTTTGGTGGCCAGCAGAGGCGTTAAGTTCGGAAGAGTGTTCCTGGAGCCATTCTGTAGAAATTCTGGACGTGTGGGCTGTCTCACTGTCCTCCTGGAGTTGCCCAAGACCGTCGGAATGCACAATGGACATGAATTGATGCAGATGATAAGACAGGATGCTTACATATATGTCACATGTCAGAGTCGTATCTAGACGTATCAGGGAACCCATATCACTCCAACTGCACACGTCCCACACCATTACACAGCCTCCACCAGCTTGAATAGCCCCCTACTGATATGCAAGGTCCATGGATTCATGAGGTTGTTTCCATACCCGTAAACTTCCATCCGCTCGATATAATTTGAAACGAGACTCCTCCGACCAGGCAAAATGTGTCGACTCATCAACAGTCAAATATCGGTGGCGACGGGTGCAGGTGAGGCGTAAAACTTTGTGTCGTGTAGGCATAAAGGGTACACGAGTATGCCTTTGATTCCGAAAGCCCATATCAATGATGTTTCGTTGAATAGTCCGCACGCTGACCCTTTTTTATGGTGTTACATTTCTGTTACGTTGAACGTTTCTCTTCAGTCGTCGTTGGTCCGGCCCCAGCGATGTCCGAGATTTAATGTTTTACCGGATTCCTGATCACTTTACACTCGTGAAATGGTCATACGGGAAAATCTCCACCTCATCGCTACCTCGGAGATGATGTGTCCCATCACTAGTGCCCCAACTATAACACCACGTTCTAACTCACTTAAGGGGCTCCGGAAAGGCTCAAAATCATGAAATGTTCAATTTTTACTTTTTTGCGTTTTCTGAATCTGCAGACTATTACCTTTTAATAGATATATAATTTATTCAATTCCGAAGACTACAACTATTTTTAATTTTTTTTTTGAAATGTGTTCTACATGGACGTGACCCACTGTGGCGCTGTTAAACTGCTGTCAAATGGTGTTATTATTAACGTCCGTGTTCATCAGGTACATTTTAGTGATGTGAGATAAAGTATGTGTTGTCGCTAACCTGTGATGGTTCAATATATATCGCTGGTGTGATTGTCGATTGTTTCATGTTTATTTACTCTGTCGTTATCTCGAAAATATTCGTAATTAATTTTGTTTCAAAAATGGTTCAAATGGCTCTGAGCACTATGAGACTCAACTGCTGTGGTCATCAGTCCCCTAGAACTTAGAACTACTTAAACCTAACTAACCTAAGGACATCACACACATCCATGCCCGAGGCAGGATTCGAACCTGCGACCGTAGCAGTCGCACGGTTCCAGACTGCGCGCCTAGAACCGCGAGACCACCGCGGCCGGCTAATTTTGTTTCTTGAGTCTCTGTTTTGTTGAAGTATAATAATGAGTAAAAGTAAAGTTATTAGAAATCTTCTGAAGGCTTTTAAGAAAAGGAGAAATGTTGGAAAGCCAAAGGTATGTGTTATTACTGTAAACAATAAAGACGATGAAAATCCCCAACATAGCTTGTGTCCCAAAGAAGAAGACAGTTGGTGTAAATATAACAAAGGATTGCTAACTGGTGAAGTGTATACTCATAAGCATAGTCTGCCTCATGCAATAATGGAGGTGATAAAACCTATTTTCAGAGACTTAGCAGCACCTGAACTGTTGAAAAAGTGTATTCACGGAAAAACTCAAAACCCCAATGAAAGTGTAAATAGTGTTATATGGTCGAGAATCCCCAAGACTGTATTTGTTGGAATAGAAACACTTCACTTTGGTGTGTATGATGCTGTTGCGACTTTCAATGATGGCAACATTGTAAGGTGCAAGGTATTTAGAAATATGCGAATGAAGATAGGTTCTAACATGGTACGAGCGATGCTTGCTTTAGACAAGGAACGCCTTCGGGCTGCAGACAGGGCTGTAAAGAGTCTAGAAATACAAGCAAGAGTAAACAGGAGGAGGAACAAGAGGAAGCTGGAGGAGGAGTTTGCAGAGGATGAAGATAATCCACCCTATGGACCTGGAATGCACTAAAAAGTTAATCCAATCTTTGTCGCTCGATTCCCAAAACTTTTATTTTCTCACACTAATTACATGTTTTCTAAGGATCTTCCAAACATATTTGTTTCAAACTTTCAGTAAATGTTACACAGTACCTTCTGCATAACTTAACACAGCCTTTTTCCAAAAAAAAACTGTATATTTTTGAATATATAAATAAAAAATTACAAAAAAATGTTGTGAATTTTCATTACAATTGAAAAAAAATCATCTTTAATAACTGAACTAAAATTTTGTAAAATCCCTGTGTTAAGTTGTAGCCCATATTCCAATAAATAATCTGTAAAAACTTCAACTTCCTACCTCAAATACTTTGTGAGGAAAGATCTAATTTACAAGCGTTATTTTAACATTGCAAGTATAGGGCGTTCCGGAGCCCCTTAAGTCTTGATAACCTGCCATTGTAGCAGCAGTAACCGATCTAACAACTGCGCCAGACACTTGTTGTCTTATATAGGCATTGCCGACCGCAGAGCCGTATTCTGCTTCTTTACGTACCTCTCTATTTGAATATGCATGCCTATACCAGTTTCTTCGGCACTTCAGTGTAATATATGATATATAGTATTAAAATAAACATGAATATAAAGATTGAAATGTTCTTACGTTCGAAAGTTTGCTAACTGCTTCGTGGGCATATAGAGAGATAAAATAACACAGTTTGAAAATAAAATCGATTTAGAAACATATAAATATAAATATTTGTTACTTTTGCAGACATGGGAGCTTGCTTTTTCTGATCTTATCCCCTCTAATTCGGCGGCAGAGCTGTGAAATGGACGTAGTACTAACTGGTACTTCTGTCAATCATACAATTTTTTCGGCAATACAACTTTAGCTGACCGGGATTATTATCCTTCAGAATTCTTAACCCTTCTAGGCACTTGTTTAACATATCCGTTTCTAAATACTTTAATTTTCCATTTTTCGGAGCGAAATACATAAAAGCTTCCAATGTTAAACATTTGAAAAGCGGTTCTAGTGGTCTCCGAGTTTAACGCCACACTGATTTCGGAGGAGACGAGGCGCTCGGGCCAGGAAAAGCGAGCGAGAGAAGGAGAGAGAGAGAGAGAGAGAGAGCAAAAAGTCGAACGCAGGTAACGGCCAAGTGCGCCGTCCTGACCGGACACGGGTTTCCCAGACGGCCACCGTCGCGCAGCCGCGCAGCCGTGCCACACGCGTATTGATGCGTCGTGTCTTTCAGTAGCCAGCGGAGCACTTTTCCACCCCGAAAATTATTTTTTCTTTAAACTGTTATAGTAAACGACCACTTAGCCAAATTTCAGCTCTCTTAGTATCATTGTACTCAGTGTCTGCCCCGATAGCTATACCACGCAAGGGGCCCGGGTTCGATTCCCGGCAGGAGACTGGGTGTTTTGTGTCCTTCATCATTTATGTTCTGTATATTATTGTTTAATTAAAAAAATAGCTGAGTGGTCAGCGTGACGGATTGCCGTCCTCCAGGCCCGGGTTCGATTCCCTGCTGGGTCGGGGATTTTCTCCGCTCAGGGACTGGGTGTTGTGCTGTTTTCATCATCATTTCATCCCCATCGGGCGCGCAGGTCGCCCAATGTGGCGTCGAATGTAGTAAGACCTGCACCAAGGCGGTCGGACCTGCCCCGTAAGGGGCCTCGCGGCCAATGACGCCAAACGCTCATTTCCATTGTACTCAGTGCACATTTTTCGCATGTTTACGCATGAAGCTGGCGTATTAACCCAGCAAGAAATGCAGCTTACTAGTTTTTTCCGTTTGTTTACAACGTAATAAACTTACCGACAAAGTCTCAGCTTTGTTCATATCGTTTTTTGATCATTATCATAATGCGCGTGTGGGAGCCTCACTGTACCGTTTTGATTCCTCACTGTACCGTTTTGATTCCTCTACTTCATTTTATAACTCACTTCGCGTACGCTGTACATAAATTTTGTATCATTTTATCGATGTTTTTAGGTCTTTTAGTTATAATGTTTGAGGTATTTTAGGTCTCAGAAATCCGAGCCCTCCTTTTATAAGTCGTTTTTCATGTCCGTAAACTAAATAAATTCTCACTCTGTCACTCTGGGCAACTACTCGGCTGCCCTCCTCCCCTCCCACCACTGCGGGCGCCCTTGATCTGAGTTTATTGTTCATCACTTCTAGTCACACTTCTTCCCATCAACATCTGAATCTGTACCTTAACACTGAGGTTATTGCATGTAGATAAATGGCACACTGAACTATCTGATTATTATGTTGCCTGGTAATCAGAAGGACACCTCCCTTCCTAGCCTTTACAGGTGGAGAAGGAAGTGCTGCATATTATGGACTTCTTTATTAGCTGTTTGCAAATGTGAAGGAGACTCAGGGTGCAGATACAGACGGAGAATTTAGAAGCCTTAACATATCCCATCTGCTCCAGTATCGTAAAGCTCGAATGTAATTCTACATCGAACACGGTGCATTCCTTAGGAAATCGGATCTTGAGGACACGAGCAGGGAAACCCACAGAGGAGCCAAGGGAGTGCCCCTGCTTAGACCCATCTGTCAATACAACTAAGTTGTGGAACTGCTTTAAAATTTCATAAAACATTGTGTTAAAACATATTTAGGAGCGCAGTCTCCCCTGCATCTCACTAAATCCAGAATTACTCCGTCTATTCAGTAACCAGGCCGACATTCGGTTCCACTCCAGGGTTTGAGTTTGTTCTTCTCGCATACTAAGTGATTCTTGCCCGTGGTTCACCCACAACCCAAGCAACTTCATCGTACTCATGTGATTTGAGATTTTTTTTCCATAGCTGTGCGAACAGTGCTACGACGTGCTGGTGCCTTCGGTACAGTGAGGCTCTTACGGGGCTGACTCACAATGCGGTGCTGCCGCCGGACGGTAAGTGGCAGTTCCTCAACCTCAAGCCAGAGACTGTGTATGGGTCTGTCCTCTAAGCACCTTTAGCCAGTCTGATCCCTCGTAATGGGTAGCGTCAGTAATCTTGAGGTTAGAAGGTCTCTCCGATCCATACACTGTGCATCCACACTGGAACGGACATGCTATATCTGCTCCCCAAGACCTGCGGTTTTAGGTTCCTTACTTTCAGGTCTCTTACGTTTGATTACCACAACAGTTCTGAATCAAATATGAGGCCCAAGAACCTCACCGAGTCTTTAAAATGTAGAATAGTGGCCCTAAATTGAACAGGACGAGAACTGTTAAAACCAACACACACACACACAAACACAAACACACACACCCACCCACCCACCCACACACACACACACACACACACACACACACACACACACTCACACACACTTCTTCAAACATCCATTAACAGTGTACCATTTGATGATGAATCGCTAGGGGATTCTAAACCAACCTTCTACACAAACACACAATTATCTGCAGAAAATTTAAAATCTGTCTTTGCATCCCACTCCTCCCGTCTCTTTACTGTTAGTTTTAATTCACAAGTTGCATTTTGTATGGTTGGAGGAGGAAAAAAAACAAATAAAAAATAAAAACTTCAAAATTGTCCACAAATAAGGAGCACTTCACGGGCTACTTATTGTGGACGTTGCACTGTTTATGACTATGGCAAAGAGGATACAGCGTGGACACTTCTTTTCGGAACACAGTTCTACTACACAAAATCCTCAGACAACGCTTTAACAACTTGGTACTTAAAAATAGCGTTTTGATAAGCAGGGCCGACTGACTATGGACAGGCGACCACGAGAGCACCATTGAGGCAACCGTTCTAGAATATTGTGCCCCCATAACATATTCCTACACAATGCTGACTAAGAAGGAAACGTCACCAACTTGACCTCATATTCAAGCAGAAGGATGTACACATACGCAGTTATGACCTTCCGGATGCACAGTTTTTAATTTCGTCCCCTCCAGAGGAACTACGTCAGAGGCGTAGGGAGAAGACTTATAAATAAGCGAGGCCAGAGGCTCAAAAAGGGGGCAATCGTATCGCCATTCTGACCGCGTCTAGAACCGTACAGAATGGCGATACGATTGCCCCATTATGAGCCTCTGGACTCGCTTATTTATATGTCTTCTCCCTACGTCTCTGGCGTAGTTCAAAGTTGCAGGCCAACCATGACGACCTTCTGTGGATAGATATCGGCGGTCAACCAGCCCTCCGAAACTACTAGTGCTGTCTATCCCTGCTGCACGGACGCGCCGTGACTGTGGCGGGTCAGGTCATACCTTGGAGCAGCACCGGAGAGAGGTGCGACAGGGCTCCTAGCCTCCAATCTCTGTGTGATACTGTCCGGTGGACTGCAAGCTGTCATCCGCAGGGGCCGCGCTGGGGAGCAAACTCGCGGCATCTCGGGTGCAGAGCTCTCTGTGGTCACTGACCGAGCTGGCCTGTGTAGACGGCAGGAGCTACTAAGGCTCACTACAGCGACTTTGGTTGTCTGTCTTCCTTCGGCTCTCTACATGAGGTCTACGAGTTGTGCTTGAGGAAGCAGTCAGCCGTGTCCCGAGCTACCGGCGCAGCTAACACGTGAGGCGTCCACATAGCCGTGGCTTGAGTAGGAGCGCTACGTCTGCAAGACTGCGTAGCCGGACGCCGACACAGCAGATGGCCCTGGCGCTGATCCACGCAGACACGCTGTGCGGCGCCATCACCAGGATCAGCGGTAGGCCCACTTTGTACCTTCGAAGCAGTAAAGTCAGTGACGCAGTTGCTAGTGTTTTTCTACTCGCTTCGGCGTGTCACTCCTCTCTCCGAAGCCATACCTCTTGATCATTCTGACTTTGTACAATTCCTGAGCTCTGGGAGGTTGTAACAGCATATGCTCATCCTTTGCTCCACACGAATTTCAACTGCAATTGTTTGCAGGACAGTGACCAGCTGTAGCAGAGGAGTGGTGCATGTGTTATTTACAGACAAGGCTGCCCTTCCCTCAGCGCTTTCCCCGCTTGGGTCATCCTTACAGTGGATGGTATACCCCCACGGCACAGTGGCATCAGTGAATTTATAATATATTGTTCTTTTAAACACAAGCACAGGAGACGTCCCTGCGCTAGAATTTTCAGTTCTAACATACGTTTCCCGAACCCAATGATGTTTCGCAGTAGTATGGGAGCCATCTTATTGGTAATTTTTTCCCCGCTCTCTTTCTCCACCGGAGAGAGGATTATGTCACTATTGGACGTTTTCGAAGTGCTAAATGATTCCCTTAGGCAGACATCGTATTCCAAGGTCTCTGAGCCAGAATCATGAGAACCGTCAGATAGAAAGAAATCTACACGATCTCACGATTTAAGACCTGTTTTCCGTTGTATTTGATACTTTCCTTTTGGTTTGTCAATCGGAGGAGACTTCGAAGGTGCGGTAGCGTTCTCGCTTCCCACGCCCGGGTTCGATTCCCGGCGGGGTCAGGGATTTTCTCTGCCTCGTGATGGCTGGGTGTTGTGTGCTGTCCTTAGGTTAGTTAGGTTTAAGTAGTTCTAAGTTCTAGGGGACTGATGACCATAGATGTTAAGTCCCATAGTGCTCAGAGCCATTTGAACCATTTTTGAGACTTCGAAGGAACGTTTGTGGTAGTATCAGGGCTTGCCTGTTTTGTGCTGTCTACAGTTGAGGCGCTGGAAGATCTACAGTGTTTGTCACCTTTGTCAGAAAAGACAAGCTGATTTTATCTGATAAAATGGGTATTTGGTCTTTTGGTGACAGAAACTTTCAAATTGCACTTACAGACCCAGGCATCGATATGGGCATTACTAACCTCCGTTTCTGTAGAGGCGTCGGCTTTCTGAATTGCTTTTTGAGAGCTGAAGAAAACTTAGTAGGAGAAATGTGGTGTTGCAGTGCCTATTTGCTTCTTCATGCGGAATCCCATTTGTTGTTTTTAATTTTTGCATCTTCTTTTCTTTGAAGATTGCATAGCAGTTTCCGCTGCAGGCAGTAGGATCCACAGAGCAATTTAAACACTTTGGAAAAGACGAACAAACGACTCTATCGAGGTGGGCATTACTACATATGTCACAAGTGGCTTTTTCCTTACTCGCTAGAATGGTGAGTGCAAAGCACTGGAATTTAAAACAGCGCATAGTTTGAGTATATAAAGACTCACTTTTAAGCGAATGAATCCTGCCTTGGCGTGCTCTGGCAGAGTTGTGCTGTTCTACATATACATCTACATGGATACTCTGCAAATCACATTCATGTCCCTGGCAGAGGGTTCATCGATCGACAATTCTCTATTATTCCAATCTCGTATAGCGCGCGGAAAGAATGAACACCTAAATCTTTCCGTACGAGCTCTAATTTCCCTTATTTTATCGTGGTGATCGTTCCTCTCTATGTAGGTCGGTGTCAACAAAATATTTTCTCATTCGGAGGAGGAAGTTGGTGATTGGAATTTCGTGAGAAGATTCCGTCGCAACGAAAAATGCCTTTCTTTCAATGATTTACAGCCCAAATCCTGTGTCATTTCTGTGACACTCTCTCCCATATTTCGCGATAATACAAAACGTGCTGCCTTTCTTTGAACATTTTCGATGTACTCCGTCAGTCCTATCTGGTAAGGATCCCACACCGTGCAGCAGTATTCTAAAAGAGGACGGACAAGCGTAGTTTAGGCAGTCTCCTTAGTAGGTCTGTTAAATTTCATAAGTGTCCTGCCAATAAAACGCAGTCTTTGGTTAGCCTTCCCCACAACATCTTCTATGTGTTCCTTCCAATTTAAGTTCTTCGTAATTGTAATACCAAGGTATTTAGTTGAATTTACAGCTTTTAGATTAGACTGATTTATCGTGTAACCGACGTTTAACGAGTTCTTTTTAGCACTCATGTGGATGACCTCACACTTTTCGTTATTTATGGTCAACTGCCAATTTTCGCACCATTCAGATACCTTTTCTAAATCGTTTTGCAGTTTGTTTTGATCTTCTGATGACTTTATTAGTCGATAAACGTTAGCGTTATCTGCAAACAACCGAAGACGGCTGCACAGATTGTCTCCCAAATCGTTTATATAGATAAGAAACAGCAAAGGGCCTATGACACTACCTTGGGAAACGCCAGAAATCACTTCTGTTCTACCCGATGACTGTCCGTCAGTTACTACGAACTGTGACCTCACTGATATGAAATCACAAATCCAGTCACATAACTGAGACGATATTCCATAAGCACGCAATTTCACTACGAGCCGCTTGTGTGGAACAGTGTCAAAAACATTCCGGAAATCCAGAAATATGGAATCTATCTGAAATCTCTTGTCAACAGCACTCGACACTTCATGTGAATAAAGAGCTAGTTGTGTTTCACAGGAACGATGTTTTCAAAAACCTATGTTGACTGTGTGTAAAAAAAAAATGGCTCTGAGCACTATGGGACTCAACTGCTGAGGTCATTAGTCCCCTAGAACTTAGAACTAGTTAAACCTAACTAACCTAAGGACATCACAAACATCCATGCCCGAGGCAGGATTCGAACCTGCGACCGTAGCGGTCTTACGGTTCCAGACTGCAGCGCCTTTAACCGCACGGCCACTTCGGCCGGCGACTGTGTGTCAATAGATCGTTTTCTTCGAGGTAATTCATAATGTTCGAACACATTATATGTTCTAAAATCTTGCTGCATATTGACGTTAACGATAAGGGCCTGTAATTTGGTGGATTACTCCTACTACCTTTCTTGAATATTGGTGTGACCTGTGCAACTTTCCAGTCTTTGGGTACGGATCTTTCGTCGAGCGAACGGTTGTGTATGATTGTTAAGTATGGAGCTAATGCATTAGCATACTCCGAAAGGAACCTAATTGGTATAGAATCTGGACCAGAAGACTTGTTTTTATTAAGTGATTTAAGTTGCTTCACTACTCCGAGGATATTTACTTCTACGTTACTCATATTGACAGCTGCTCTGGATTTGAATTCTGGAATATTATTTCATCTTCTTTTATGAAGGCATTTCGGAATTCAATAATAAAGACGTTCGTCTTTTACCTGCTCTCCATCTATTATTTAAACACCTTCTTGAGCCCACTCATCTTTCACATCTTTTTTGGGAAAGTCCAAAGTATTTTTGCACGACACAACACTTCTGTTGTAGTTCAAGGCGATTTGCAGCACTGTTTAGATGGCATATTCCACGAGGTGTTTAGCCGGATAGATTTATACTTTTTGTTGGAAACTAGATGCTTCAACCAAAAGTGACTCATTTCTCAAGTATTTTGCAGATTTTAAGGTGTCAGCAATGCCCTTTAGACCCTTTTTAATGTAGAAATGTGAAACTTTCCCAAATCTGCCAGTTCTTCTTTTAACTATCAAAAACACATTCTGACTTGCAGAACGTGTTCTGTTACTCCAATTAGAAGTATTTTTTGCGCTTCTTTTTTTGAGGGATTACTACACGAGCCTTCGTGTTGGGGTAGATATTGATACCCGCCACTGGTGGCTGAGTGAGAAGATTTCAATAATTTCATCTTGGGCCCAAGAGTAGTCAGGGAACGTAAGGTCCAAGCAGAGAGCCCCGTTTGCCTGGATAAGCATTATACGAATACAACAGGGGGGTGACTGCTGCCTCAGAGGTTGCCCGTTAACGACTGTCTTACCTCAAAATGCTTAAAGCTTATTGGCATGTAGCACAACTTGTGCTTCGGTTTTTTATAGAGGTTTTTACCATTCTCGGGCTACGAGCGGTTAAACCATGATCCCCGTTTCCTGTGATACACGATGTTTCACACCTGCGCCCCAGAGTAATCGGTGAAGCATACCCAGAGCTTCTGCTTACAAATGTGTGTGTCTGAATTCTTAAGGGACCAAACTGCTTCCGTCATCGGTCTCTAGACTTACACAATACTTAAACTAACTTATGCTAAGAACAACAAACACACACACCCATGCCCAAGGGAGGACTCGAACTTCCGGTGGAAGGGGTCGCGCAATCTGTGACATGGCGCCTCTAACCGCGCGGCCACTTCGCACGGCCTTCTGGTTACAGATGACTGGTGGCACTCACTAGTCCCCAGGCAGTGAGCTCAATAGTACTGTCTCTCACTGTCAACAGCTCAGCAAACCCGGTTCCGCAACGAAGACTGAGCTCCTTGACGTGCTCACTGTTTCACAAAACCCAGGAGGCACATGTGGCTTATCAAATGATCAGATGCCACAGACATGGTGAACATTATCCTCTCCATCGTTTCGAGACGGAGATAGAGTATTAGCTGAATTTGACGATAGGCGGGGAGGAAACCAGCGGTAGAATTATTCAACAAATCATTTTCCACAGTATATTAGCCGTCCATTCAATAAGAGTTCAGTTTATGTTGCCACTGTGTGCTATTTCTGGCTTCAGAATAATACTCGAAGGCACTTCTGAGGTTTCTTCCCATTTTGAAAATGATTAGTGTGTTACGTAAGAACATAATATTTGTCATTTTCCTCATATTTTGCAATTTTAGTTTCATTTCGATTATGACTTTTTAAAGATATTCCGTAAAAATAGTTACACAGCTGTCTGGAGTGTGTGTGTGTGTAATATCTGTTTACTGTTAAACCGGTGGTTTTCTCATTATAAAAAGGATTTTTTAACTTCATCAAAACGTAACTATACGTGAGGGATTAAGATACAATATGAATGTGGTATTCCCTTACTCAAGTTAGTAAGTAGACTGATGTTTACGTTGGTGTCTTTTCTTACTTTAGGGGAGATGCTGTAGTCTGTCGTAGTCAGATGCTAGTAGAAGAGAGTCGCAGGAATGCGTTAGTGACGAGACGATGTGGTACGCAGTGGTATGCTGTAAAAGTTGATATTGTCACTGACTAGTTGGAATATTAGAGAACTCTCGTAAAAACATGCTATTGTTGATATAAGTTATTGTGGGCTGGTCATTGCTTTTAACGTTTCAATGTTTCCTAAGGTAATGTGTTGCTTGTAAAGTATTTTATTTGTGTTACAAAGTATTTTAATAGTAAAGAAATTGCTTTGCAACATTGATGCTGGTAGACTGCACATTGCATAAAACATAAATGTGGCTAGACGAATTTGTATTCCATAATGCTATTCTTTTACTATAGTGAAGTAACTATGAAAGCAATAGCTCTTACTACAGTCAATAGTTTTGCTTGATTACCAAGAATGGGTGCAGTGGTACTAGTTTCATAGTGAATTAACTACTACAGCTTGAAACAGCGACTTCTGTCAGTTAAAGTATCACATTTGTTCACATTTTATTATGAAAGAACTTCGTAACTACGACAGTAAATTTGTTGAAATTATTCTTGCTTGAATTATATTGTTCCTCACTGACGTGATGGTCAAACTTTCACGTCAGGTTCGCCAACGACTTTTCAGTCAATACAAAAAAAAAAATTATTGGAGTCTTAAAGAATGGTGACTGATTGCGTTATTATTAAATGTTTTTACAAAAAGCTTTACGTAAGATAATATTGTACTGATTCCCGGCACAGTTGCGAATGCTGCCACTGTTCGCTGTTATTTAGTGGATAACACTAAAGTATCTGAAACATAACTCAAGTAAGCATCGAAGTAACAGCGAAAAGTGCTGCGACAACGGCCAGATCATTATTCACTTGACACTTCGGAAACAAAATAGACTCGGTAGTTTAATCGAGTAGTTAGAGCACTTCTTGAGTTGGTCAGCGGAGTTAAAGAGTCACACTTCTAGGCTATTAACGTACATGCTTACGCGTTTGTAGCGCTTCAAGGTTGTAGCAAGGTCACGAATGTTAGCAGACGCGGTCTGACATTTTCGGGAGATAAATATTAATAAAAGGTCACAGGACCAGTAGGGTCGTTAGAAGTATTACATATTTTTATTCTGGTGATAGACAGAACTGCCAAGACGTTATTTTGCAGAGAAAGCCTTTTACATTGTACACCACCGGAAAAAACGCAACACCTCAAGGACAAGTCTGGTAACAGGCAGTTCATAATTGTAGGAGTCTATGATAACAACTTCAAACTAACTGAAACACATATGTCGCAGTAAAGGGAGCCCAAACAGTCCCATCAATAAGCAGTGTAGCCCACTCTGGTGGCAACGCAAGAGTGTACTCTCGCATGCAAATGATCATAAAGGTGCCGAGTGGCATCCTGCAATAGTCCGTCCCAAACATCTTGCGCCTTTTGTTGCAGTTCAGCGATGTTTCTTATAGGTCCTGGAGAACGAGTTAAGTTCCTGCTTCATCATGTCCTGTACGTGCTCAGTCGGCAAGAGGTCTGGTGATTTTGTTGGTCAGGGAAATTTTTGTTCACCACGAAGAGCTCGTTGCATCGCAGCAGCAGTATGTGGACCTGCGCTTCCTGCTGAAAAGGAACGTCACCTTCCTGGCGAAGAAATGGCACTAGCATGGGGATACCAACCAGTCAATGAAGCGGCCACTGGTTACTTTAACCTGCAGAAACACCAAATGTGGTCGCGAGGAGTAACTGGGATGGGACGTGTGTGTTGTGCGTGAATATACTCTGGAATAGGCAGCTCACGAGAACCACGCCATACACATGTACCGAGTACGTCCATCACTCGCATACATACAGTCTCTACTCCCGTGACTGAAGACAACACAGCGCCATTACTCTCTCGAATGAACACTCGCGCGACAGCAGAGTACCCATGCGTGGCAGTGTGATGTCAGTGGTAGCCTGGCCAGAGGCAAACGAGTTGTGAAACCTGCAGCAAGCAGACGGTCCCTAATAGTCACCGATGGTACAAGAACGTGCCAAATGTGCCCGGATTTCGTCCGTGGACGATGTTCGGTCGGCCAATGCTGCTCGCACAATGCGCCGATCCAGACGTGCATCTGTATTGGTGTGCTGAAAATTGGGCTCTCTGAAATTTGCATCCAGTGAAATTTGCGTCCAGAAAGGATCGAGGAAGGGTCCACTAGTGCCCTTGCCCGGCAGGCAGAAGAGCTGAGGGACGCTACCTAGAGGTTTATCAGCCGCATTTTCAAGCCGTACTATACAGAATGCTGCGAACAGAGAAGCCAATGTTAAGAATACAACGGCAGCCTTCTACAAGAAATCGATACACGTTGCAAAACCACAGAACGTATATCAAATGCTGTTTCAAACCCTAGTCATTTGATTAAAACTTCAGAAACGAAACTTCCCACGGTTACACAAAAATCAACTGACAATTATCATGAGATCCCTGAAGTTTGGTGTCGTTCTGCAAATTTCACGCCTAAGAAGATTTTTTCCGAAACTTTTCCCAACTTTATTTGGCGCTAAGGTTTTTCTTAACTTTGTGTCTTTTGATAGCAATATGTAAGAGAATTCTTTTTTTCAAAAGTCAAAAGAATTATCTTGGGTCCACTATGAGTCAAGCACGACTGTCTAATTTACCAGTCAGTCAATAAAAAATGGGCTAGCTAAAGATATCGATATATGAGGCAATTTCAAAATTTGTAGCCGAAACAGAAGGAAGAAATTCTAAGCTACATGCAAGTCACTTGTCACTAAGGAGATCTTCGGTTACTTGTTCTGCTTCCTTAATAATCAGTTAAACTGCGTGTCTTTTTAATGCAATTTAGTTATTCGTTTTCATCCATAATACATCATTTGTGAAGTGGTTAATATTAAACTTTGCTTACGCAATCGCGCTTCTCAAAAAACTTCTAGACACAAATATTGTATAGGTTTTGTGGGGTTGGCAATTTTTTTTTTGGGATGGGGGGAGGAGGGGGGGGGAGGTGAGAAATTGAAAGTTTGCACCCGGTACCAAACTACCTGTCTACGGCACTGCATAAACGTCACTCTGAACCACAGTGAAATATTGGATATGATGGTAACCAAGCAGGGAATTCTTTGAACAGTTCTGTACATGTTCGTCCCCCAGGGGCTCAGCATTGATTTGCTAGGTACGGGCTTGGCGAACCCGGGGTCCTCGAGCTGTGGATTGGTGTGCGCCGCCAGTCTGCTGATACCGTAAGCTCTGGGCACGCTTCAGCGACCACCGTGTGGCGCAACGGTGGAATGTTGTGTGTCGTAGGGACCGGGGATCTTGGCTTGATTGCCTGGGTCGTGAGGACGGTACATACCTCTATAAAAAAAACCTTCAATCTTAAGGTGTGCTGCGCGCCGATAAGATGCATGGCTATTGAGGTAGAACAGTCGCTAGCGGGCAACCTCTGGGGAACCTGCCGCACCTCAATTGTACAAGGCTTATCCAGGCATGCGGGGCTCTGCCTGGATGGACATAAGTTTCCCTAGCTGCTCGTGGGACGACCATGGATACCACGAATTCTTCCTCTTTTTCTCCTTCTAATTTTTCGCTGGCCAGTGGGACGGGTGGACCGCTGGTAGGCACTACCACCCAATCAAACAAGAGGGCTAGGTTAGCCAGTCCTCCTGACTCAGGCGTCAGCAAACGTACAGCAGTTCAGAGTAACAGAGCACATACTGATGACTAGAATGTGTTTTTAATAATAAAGAGGAAAGAGGGTTCATCTGAAAAGGTTTCGCCATTCTATATCCAAAAGGATCTAGAAGGAATAGCTGGAGCTTTAAAATCAGTGAAGCGTTTACGGAATGGGACACTGCTTATTGAAACATCAACTTCTCAGCAAGCAGTTAACCTTCAAACAGCTAAAAGCTTGGGGGAATACAATATCGATACAGAGCTTCACAGCACCCTGAACTTCAGTAAGGGTGTTGTGACCTGTAGGGATCGCGTTGACATTCCTGTAGAAGAATTAAAGAGTGAGTGGGCTCAGGAGGGAATTGTTGACGTTCAGAACATCATGAAAAGGGTGGATGGGAACCTGGTGAAATCTGACTCCTTCATTCTTACTTTCAATACCCCCAAACTCCCAGAACACGTCAAGGCAGGGTTTCCACCCTGTTTGGAGTAGGGACTATAGAATCTTCCTAGAGGAACGTAAAATACAAGAAATAAAAACAACTAAGCGTATCCCCTACAGTGAAGCCAAAAAGATCTTTAAGGTCATGCAGCCCCCCACATTCGTTACGTCTTTTGCCTCTATTGTTCAGAAGCCGCCTTCAAAAGTCGATGCATCTACACAGACGGAGGTTGTTAGCGTTGGCACGAACACCTGCACATGTCAGTGCACTTGCAAGGCAGCAAGTGTATCAGAGCCTGTATCCCCTCCTCGAACAGCAAGCCGGCCGCGGTGGTCTAGCGGTTCTAGGCGCTCAGTCAGGAACCGCGCGACTGCTACGGTCGCAGGTTCGAATCCTGCCTCGGGCATGGATGTGTGTGATGTCCTTAGGTTAGTTAGGTTTAAGTAGTTCTAAGTTCTAGGGGACTTATGACCACAGATGTTGAGTCCCGTAGTGCTCAGAGCCATTTGAACCATTTTTTTCGAACAGCAAAGAAAGGTACAGTAGCTAACATTGAAGAGCCCCAGGCATCTCCGATGGCTGAAGCTGTTCCAAAGCCCAGCGTGGTCATAAACACCCCAGCTCCAGTTCCAGCAAAGCCCCCTAAACAAAGGAAAGCACACGTCAAGCAGCACCAACAGATTAAATCGGCTGGTAAACCCTCGGATCATGTTAATGTGGTCCCACCAGACGCTTCATCAGACTCTTCCCCAGAGCTGATGGAGTCTGAGAATATGGGGCAATCATCTCGCCCCAAGACTGAGCCTCCACCCGTTGCAGTCTCCCCACCCCGGCGGAAAGAGAGGCAGAAAATACAACCACCGTGATGGCTCCCATATTACAATGGAACCTGTAAGGGTTCAGGACACATGTGGAGGAACTACGTCTAATGATTCAGGATAGACCTATGTGTGTATGTCTGCAAGAGACAAATTTCAGTGAAACATACACCCCTGAGCTACGTGGTTATGTCCTCCACAAAAAGGACGACCTGAGTGGACAGAGAGCTCGAGGAGAAGTGGGTATCTTCGTCAACACCGACTACCACTCCTCGCCTCTCTCCCTCACGACGAATTTACAGGCAGTTGCAATATTAGTACGTGTACGTCATATGCTAACAGTATGTTCGCTTTACCTGCCCCCACATGATGTGCTACACCAAGAGGCTCTCAGTGATCTTCTTACATAGCTCCCCCACCTCTTCATCCTCTGTGGTGATTTTAATGCACACAATATGCTTTGGGGCTCTGTGAGTACTTGCCCCAGGGGTAGAGCAATCGAGAGGCTTCTTCTGTCTTCCAGTGCCTATTTGCTAAATACAGGTCAAAGCACGCATTTTTGCATTGCAAGTAGGTCGTTCTCTGCCACTGATCTATCGCTTTGCTCTCCAGCCATCGCCCACACTGCTGAATGGGAAGTGGTTGATGACTTACACGGCAGCGATCACTTCCCCATCTGGATTCACCTGCCACATGCAGTGGAACCGGAAAGGAAACCGCCTCCATGGGTGCTCGTTAGAGCCAACTGGGCACTGTATAGTCAGCTAGCCCAGTTTGAACATTGGGTCAGTGTCCAGGAATGGGTGGATCATATTACTGAAGTGATCCACCGCGCCAGTGAAGCGTCCATCCCACAGTCCACGGGACAACCGAAGCGGCAGCCTGTCCCTTGGTGGAGCGACGAATGCCGCTCTGCAATCAGGGCTAGGCGGGCAGCTCTGCGTAGGTTCAAATGCCGGCCAACTGTAGAGAACCTCGCAGCCTTTCGGGTGGCGAGGGCAAAGTGTCGTCGGGTTATACGAGAGAGCAAGAGGAGGTCGTGGAAGCAGTTCCTGAACACCATTAATCGTTCTACACGAAGTTCCATTGTATGGGAGACCATCAGGAGGGTTTCTGGGAGAGGTGGGAGGTGCCCTATGGCTGCTATAATGTGGAATGGTACTCTCCAAACGACCCCCAAAAGATATTTCCCAGTCTATGGCGGCTCATTTTGCAGCTATTACTGCAACCGCCAGTCAGAATCCAGCTTTCCAGCCCCACAGAGTGGCTTCTGAGAGGAGCAGTTTTGACTTCCGCTCACCCGATACAGAAGAGTACAACTGCCCATTTTCCATGTGGGAACTGGATTCTGCATTGTGTGGGGCTCGTGATACATGCCCTGGTCAGGATAGAATCCACTATAGCTTGCTGCGGCACCTCAAATGGAGAAATAAAGAAATCCTCCTCCGACTTTTTAATCTTGTTTGGATGTCCGGTCACTTCCCCGACTCGTGGCGTGAAGCAATTTTAATTCCTCTTTTAAAACCTGGGAAAGACCGCACGTGCCCGGGTAAATACCGTAGCGTTGCCCTCACTAGCTCCGTGGGAAAGACTTTGGAGCGGATGGTCAACCGCCGCCTTGTCTGGATGTTAGAATCCAGACAACTCCTTAGTCGCTTTCAGTGTGGGTTCAGGAGGTATCGCTCCACCTTTGATAACCTGGCCCTCCTGGAGGCGACTATACAACAGGCTTTCCTGCGCCAGCATCACCTGTTGGGAATATTTTTTGACACTGAAAAGGCATACGACACTACTTGGAGGCATCTTATCATCAGGCACCACCACGAATGGGGTTTTCGTGGATGTCTTCCCAATTTTATTCGGTCCTTCCTGTCGCCACGTTATTTTCGGTACCGAGTCGGAGACGTACTGCATGGTCGCTTTGAACAAGAGAACGGTGTCCCTCAACGTAGTGTTTTAAGTGTGACGGTCTTTGCCATTGCTATTAATAGTATTACGTCTGTCGTGAAAAGTCCTGTGCAGTGTTCCTTGTTTGTGGACGATTTCTCTGTATTTTGCTCTTCTTCAAGCCTTGCAACGACGACCCGTCAGCTGCAACTCACTCTGCGACGTTTGGATGAATGGGCACAGAAGAGTGGTTTTAAGTTTTCAACTGATAAGTCAGTGTGTGTTCTTTTTAACCGTTCTCGTTCCATTTTTGACTTGCCTGAGTTGAGGATGAGGGACACCGTTCTGAATTTTAAAGACACGGTGAAGTTTCTGGGCCTCACTTTTGATTCTAAGCTTACGTGGCTGCCACACATTAAGGAACTGAAAAAACGGTCTCTTAAGGCGCTGTCTATTTTAAAATGTCTTAGTCACCACACATGGGGAGCAGACAGGACTTGTCTGCTCCGGTTTTACAGAGCCTTCGTGCGGTCCCGGCTTGATTATGGATGCACGGTGTATGGGTCTGCAAGACCCACTTATTTAAAGCTGTTGGATGTGGTGCACCATGAGGGGATTCGGTTGACCACTGGGGTGTTCAGAACGAGCCCCATACCGAGCCTCTGTGCAGAGGCAGGTGAACCGCCACTTTACCTCCGGCGGCGTCTACTAATGGTGCGCCAGGCCTATAAAACATTATCCACACCATACACACCTGCATACCACACTGTTGCTCGGCCTCCACTGGAAAGGCTTTTTCGCAACCGGTAACGAGCAACAAGGCCCTATGGGATTCGTGCAAAGGATTGCAATTTTAGAGATGGGTGTGGCCTGTTTTAATGTTTCAAGTCGAGGTTGGAGCCGATATCCACCTTGGCTCCTCCAGAGGCACAGACTGATTTTAGATTTGGCAAATTTTAAGAAAGACAGTACATCAGAATGCTCTGAAAAGCTAATCATTTGCATACCGCAGCATCTTCTTTCTGTCGGTTAAATTTCGCGTCTGTAGCACGTAATATTCGTGGTGTTAGCGAATCATTTGTCAAAGCCGTCATCGACGATCACATGACTCTCTGGAGGCCTGCCTGTGGCCCTCTGTTTTGACTCTGCAGGCAGTGAAGATAAACAGTGCTCCAACATTCATTCTGGAATACACGAGTACGTATTCCTGTAGAACAACTTACGTCATCTGAACGGGGTCGCATTGTGGGCCTGCGGGAGTTGGATGGACATATCGACGGACTGCTGCCCCTTTTGGGAATGATGTATCGGTGATGTATTGCTTCCTTCAACAGTAGTCTGTGAAACATTACTACACCCGTAAACCAGGTAATGCACACGAATCAATGATAACTGACCCCAGTGAAATTTGCGCCCAACCAGAAATTTGTGGAATCTGCACCCAATACCTGCTCACTTTGCGTCACGGCTTATCTGAGCCAGAACCGTCGTAATTACTGTAAACTGCCTACTCCCCAGACACGGCCGAACAGCGCCCCGATAGATTCCTCTACCACATTAGCCGACTGTCCGAGCAAACAGCATTAGTACCGCTCTAGCTGTCGCAGAGTTGACATCATGAACTTGTGAATTTCTGTGACAAAAATTCCGATATGGAAGTTTCAACTATCATTCGCGGTAAATCGTATTGCCACTTTGAAGGTAGTGAAGAGAACTAAAGAAGTCATGACGCTGTTCAAGACAGAAAGCAAACAACTACCGAGGAATGCTTAAAACCAACGATCCGATGGTGCTTTTTTTCACTCTAGCATCAATGCGGGGCTTCGGATAACGCTCGGTTGGAAGTAAGGAAGACTTTGAACCAGGCAAAGAAAAAGGTACTAGAGGAAGAGACTTCGGTTTGCGAAATATATTCAGAGAAACTGTATTGCCTGCATAATCGATGGTATGATATTTTTATCGAAATGCCAGAGCAGCAAGCAACGAAGAGAACTTTATACTACAAGCGGTAAAAATGACAGGGATATTAGAGAGATCTGCAGAATAATGGCAGCAGTTTTCTGTTAAGTGACGACAAATTAGGAGAAAGGATAACAGTTTTTAGCGGAAGAGCAGGGAGAGAGGCTCCAAGAAATAAACAAGACGTTTTTATAGGTGGTGCATTCAAGTGCTGTAGCTAAGAGTTTTCGTAGATATACACCATTTACACCGACTTTGGAAGTACAAATAATGAACCAACATAAATCTAGTTGTCTTTGCATTTTTGAAAAACAAAAGAAAAGAGACATACACCCGTCTTTTCCGAAATTTGGTGGAACATAATCCATAATGGAAACTTGCAAATGTGACCGGAAGTTTCGAATCAGCAGCGATTTCTGCGACTGAAGTTGTACTACCGACAGCAGAAGTGCATCGATGTTATTTGCACATGAAAAAGTTTCTCGGGAGAAGACTGCAAGGTCTAAGACATATTCTTTAGTACAAAGAAAATGAGGAAGTGAGTCAACAAATTGGCATGTGTGCTGCGCTGGCGTTTCTACGCCCTGAAGATGTATGTGATGGCTGGTTCTAGATACGTTCACAGGCACCAGATATCCCCAGGCTTTCTGTACAAAATGTAAATAGCAACTTCTAAATAAAATTAAAATAAGATATACTGATGAAGCTTATAAGCTGATTTTAAACATTCCTAAGTGTCAATAATTTACTTTTGACATTTAGCCATTCCAGGCCTGGAAAATGTGTACTGGAAATATGAATATTTTTAAAAACTTAGGCTCAATTCTATGGCCGGCCATACCGAATTTGGTTTTTCATGGTTTCTCTAATCATTCCAGGCAAATGCTGGGATGGCTTTTCAACGAAGCCAGGGTTGCTCCCTCCCCCTCCTACAACCACAAGTCTGATCGAAAACTAAATCTCGAACGATAATAACCGTCGACACATATGTCATAGACTTATAACACCAAATGCAAAATATGTTTTCCCATGGCTCTTACGACAATGAATGAAGATATACTGAGCTAAAATGAAACGTACCAATGAAATGTAAATTTTTTTTTCTTTGAGTATATTTCTCATTCACTTACAAAGTTCCTAAGACACATAAACATACACTATGTGATCAAAAGTATCCGGACACCTGGCTGAAAATGACTTACAAGTTCCTGGCGCCCTCCATCGGTAATGCTGAAATTTAGTATCGTGTTGGCCCACTATTAGCCTTGATGACAGCTTCCACTCTCGCAGGCATACGTTCAGTCAGATTCTGGAAGGTTTCTTGGGGAAATGCACCCCATTCTTCACGGAGTGCTGCACTTAAGGAGAGGTATCGATGTCGGTCGGTGAGGCCTGGCACGAAGTCGGTGTTCCAAAACATCCCAAAGGTGTTCCACAGGATTCAGGTCAGAACTCTGTGCAGGCCAGTACATAACAGGGATGTTGTAACCACTCCGCCATAGGCCGTGGTTTATGAACAGGTGCTCGATCGTGTTGAAAGATGCACTCGACATCCCCGAATTGCTCTTCAACAGTGGGAAGCAAGAAGGTGCCTAAAACATCAATGTAGGCCTGTGCTGTCATAGTGCCACGCAAAACAACAAGGGGTGCAAGCCCCCTCCATGAAAAACACGACCACAACATAACACCACCGCCTCCGAATTTTACTGTTGGCACTACACACACAGGCAGATGACGTTCACCAGGCATTCGCACATTCCCACACCCTGCCATCGAATCGCCACATTGTGTACCGTGATCCGTCACTCCAAAGAACGTTTTTCCACTGTTCAGTCGTCCAATATTTACGCTCCTTACACCAAGCAAGGCGTCGTTTGGCATTTACCAGCGTGATGTGTGGCTTATGAGCAGCCGCTCGACCATGAAATCCAAGTTTTGTCACCTCCCGCCTAACTGTCATAGTACTTGCAGTGGATCCTGATGCAGTCTGCAATTCCTGTGTGATGGTCTGGATAGATGTCTGCCTAGTACACATTACGATCCTCTTCAGCTGTCGGTGGTCTGTGTCAGTCAATAGACGAGGTCGGCCTGTACGCTTTTGTGCTGTACGTGTCCCTTCACGTTTCCACTTCACTATCACATCGGAAAAAGTGGACGTAGGGATGTTTAGGAGTGTGGAAATCTCGGGTACAGACGTATGACACAAGTGACACCCTATCACCTGACCACGTTCGAAGTCCGTGAGTTCCGCGGATCATCCCAGTCTGCTCTCCCACGATGTCTACTGACTACACAATGCACCTAAATGCACCTAATATGAAAAACGTATGTTTTGGGGGTGTCCGGATAATTTTGATCTCATAGGTACTTTAATGACGTGAAGATAAGACTCACGAGCTATTTAAATGTTACTGAATGTCTTGGCGACATTTTCTGTGATCAATTTCGAACATGTACAGATGGATGGATGGATGTGGTGTTATGGGTGCTCAACGTGCTGACATGAGGAAAGTTTCCGACCGATTTCTCGTGCACAAACGCCAGTTGACCGGCGTTGCCTGGTGAAACGTTGTTGTGATGCCTCGTGTACGGAGGAGAAATGCGTACCATCACGTTTCCGACTTTGATAAAGGTCGGATTGTAGCCTATAGCTATTGTGGTTTATCGTATCGCGACATTGCTGCTCGCGTTGGTCGAGATCCAATGACTGGTAGCAGAATATGGAATCGCTGGGTTCAGGAGGGTAATACGGAACGCCGTGCTGCATCCCAACGGCCTCGTATCACTAGCAGTCGAGATGACAGGCATCTTATCCGCATGGCTGTAACGGATCGTGCAGTCAACATATGGGGACTTCTGCAAGACAACAACCATCTGCACGAACAGTTCGACGACGTTAGCAGCAGCATGGACTATCATCTCGGAGACCATGGCTGCGGTTACCCTTGACACCGCATCACAGACAGGAGCGGCTTCGATGGCGTACTCACCGACGAACCTGGGTGCACGAATGGCTAAACGTCATTTTTTCGGATGAATCCAGGTTCTGTTTACAACATCATGATGGTCACATCCGTGTTTGGCGACATCGCGGTAAACGCACATTGGAAGCGTGTATTCGTCATCGCCATACTGGCGTATCACCCCTCGTGATGGTATGGGGTGCCATTGGTTACACGTCTCGGTCACCTCTTGTTCGCATTGACGGCACTGTGAACAGTGGACGTAACATTTAAGATCTGTTACAACCCGTGGCTCTACCCTTCATTAGATCCCTGCGAAACCCTACATTACAGCAGGATAATGCACGACCGCATATTACAGGTGCTGTACGGGCCTTTCTGGATACAGAAAATGTTCGACTGCTGCCCAGGCCAGCACATTCTCCAGATCTCTCACCAATTGAAAACATCTGCTCAATGGTGGCCGAGCAACTAGCTCGTCACAATACGCCAGTCACTACTGTTGATGAACTGTTGTATCGTGTTGAAGCTGCATGGGCAGCTGTACCTGTACACGCCATCCAATCTCTGTTTGACTGAATGCCCAGGCGAATCAAGGCCGTTATTACGGCCAGAGGTGGTTGTTCTGGGTACTGATATCTCAGGATCTATGCACCCAAATTGCATTAAAATGTAATCACATGTCAGTTGTAGTATAATATATTTGTCCAATGAAAACCCGTTTATCATCTGCATTTCTTCTCGGTGTAGCGATTTTAATGGCCAGTAGTGTATATTATATCCTGGTGTTGCTGAACACAATCCGTTAGGAAGTTAAATTTTTTCCAACAGTAGATTTAAATGATAAAAGAATAGTGCATTTATTCGCTGTGCTATCTTCCAAAGTGATGTTGAGTCATTTTTCGTTAGGCGGGAAAAACATTGTATCTTGTGAAATAAAATCTTTGTCTGGGATAATCCAAGTAGCAAAAAAAAATGGTTCAAATGGCTCTGAGCACTATGGGACTTAACAGCTAAGGTCATCAGTCCCCTAGAACTTAGAACTACTTAAACCTAACTAACCTAAGGACATCACCCACATCCATGCCCGAAGCAGGATTCGAACCTGCGACCGTAGCGGTCTCGCGGTTCCAGACTGACGCGCCTAGAACCGCACGGCCACACCGGCCGGCTCCAAGCAGCAGCTTAAGTGTCTTATATTAGAGGTTTCTGCTAGGCATTCGAGGAATTATAACATCATCCGTCTCAGACACACGAGTGCAGATTTCAGACTTTCTTCTTTTTTGGATGAGAAGTGCGGTAACGCTATAGGAACTTGATTACCGCTGCTCCGGCGGAATCTCTGGAAGTCCCAAGCAATTACCGCTTCGCCGGTTCTTTGTCCTCGCGGCTGCTGACGTCAAAGGAATCGCCTGCGAAAATTACAGACCATGGTCTCTAACCTCCGTTGCACCTGCCGTTTGTTTACTCACCTTGCCAGTGTCAATGCCATTTTCTTTCTGCTTTCCTCTTCTCTTTCAAAGCAGTAGGCCAACTATTTGAAAATAACGTATCATTGAATACAATGTCTTTCACGACGTCAAAATGTTTGAAAATTAAAGCATCATATTTAACGTAAAAACAGTTTGAGATTTGCAACATGACAATGTTGCAGCAATCACAAGCTTGTGTGGCGTAGTTGAAACAGTTCATACCTGTTCAAAAGTTCTATTCTCACTCCTTATAGAACTGTGAAGCGTGCCTCACAGTTGTAAAGAAGACACGCGTTTTGTATTTCCTTCAGAATTATCACTTGTTGGTCACAAATAGATTCGTATACACAACTGCAGTAGGTTTTTCTCTCTGCTACGTATCCAAGAGTTTTTGCATTAGATTCCACTTATATGAATCTTCCTCCATCGACTACACAGAGAAGAGTCTCTGGCATGAAGGAAGAAGTCAGAGATGGACGTTTTATTTTAGAGCAATACAACATAATGACTGGAAGTTATGATGTGTGTGTGTGTGTGTTTGTGTGAATTCCTAAGAGAGCAAACTGCTCAGGTCATCAGTCCCTAGACTGACACACTACTTAAACCAACTTATGCTAAGAACAACACACACCCATGGCCGAGGGAGGACTCCTAAATTCACTACTGGGTTTCACTACGTTGCCCCCAGAACACTTAATGTGCCCCTCTAAATTGGTGATGGTACAGGTGCTGCACAAAAATACGGAAACCCCTAAAACACAGTAGATTACCATGCCTAATACGATGCCGTGAAACCGCTGCCGTTCGAAACAGCTTCCAGTCATCTCGGAAGGTATAAATACAGGACCTGAACGGTTTTTCAGAGAATCTTATACCATTCTTCCTGCAAAATAGTGCAAGTCAATGTGACGGTGAGGGAGGTGGATAGCGATCAAGCACCCATCTCACAAAAATAGACTACAAAAGCTCAATAATACTGAGATCTGGTAACTGTGGTGATCAGGGGAGCTGCGACAGTTTATCCTCGTGCTAGCAAAACCAGTTCTGCACGATGCAATATTTACCGGCCAGTACCCTTGCTTACAGCATTTTCAAAAATTGTCGAGAAAATAATGTACTCAAGAGTGGTCAGCTATCTCAAAAGTAATGCCATACTTAATAAATCACCGTTTGAATTTCAAAAATGCTATTCCACTGAGACAGCAATATACAATTTCACTGCCAACGTAATAGAGTCTTTAAATAGAAAAATGTTACCAAAA
Organism: Schistocerca nitens; assembly: GCF_023898315.1. Classification (NCBI taxonomy): domain Eukaryota; kingdom Metazoa; phylum Arthropoda; class Insecta; order Orthoptera; family Acrididae; genus Schistocerca; species Schistocerca nitens. The sequence goes on along the minus strand of NC_064616.1, from coordinate 575,154,966 downwards.
GTAATTTTCTGTGACTTATTCAAAGCGTTTGATTGTGTGAACCATGTTACTGCCTCGGGCATGGATGAGTGTGATGTCCTTAGGTTAGTTACGTTTAAGTAGTTCTAAGTTCTAGGGGACTGATGACCTGAGAAGTTAAGTCCCATAGTGCTCAGAGCCATTTGAACCATAAACACATATCAAAAAAGTTTTGCATCATCCCCATTCCCACAAATCCTGAATATAGACGTTGACTGTGGATATTGTATCACAGACACGTTCCCTTTGACTGTTCAGAGGTGTTACTAAACCCGCCTAAAGTTGTAAGCAACCATGCATGAGCAGCGCCTATTAGACGGAGGGTGTCCGACAGCCGATCAGTTCCAGTCATTCCACCAGGAGGTACACGGCTCGTGTTGTCTGTAGTTCAACCATGCCTAGACGCTCAATACCGCGGTTCGATCGCGTCCGCATTGTTACTTTGTGCCAGGAAAGGCTCTCAACAAGGGTAGAGTACAGGCGTCTCGGAGTGAACCAAAGCGATTTTGTTCGGACATGGAGGAGATGCAGAGAGACAAGGACTGTCGATGACATGCCTCGCTCAGGCCACCCAAGGGCTACTACTGCAGTTGATGACCGCTACCTACGGATTATGTCTCGGAGGAACCCTGATAGCAAAGCCACCATGTTGAATAATGCTCTTCGTGCAGACCCAGGACGTCATGCTACGACTCAAACTGTGCGCAATAGGCTGCATAATGCGCAGTTTCGCTTCGGACGTCCAGAGCGCCCAGAGCGAGGTCCACCTTTACAACCACGACAACATGCAGCGCTGTACAAATAGGCCCAACAACATGCCGATTGGACCGCTCAGGATTGGCATCGCGTTCTCTTCACCGATGAATGTCTCATATGCCTTCAACAAGACAATCGTTGGAGACGTGTTTGGAGGCAACCCGGTCAGGCTGAACGCCTTAGACACATTGCCCAGCGAGTGCAGCAAGGTAGAGGTTCCCTGATGTTTTGAGGTGGCATTTTGTGGGCTCAGGTACGCCGCTGGTGGTCATGCAAAGCGCCGTAACGGCTATACGATACGTAAATGTCACCCTCCGACCGATAGTGCAGCCATATCGGCAGCATATTGGCTAGGCATTCGTCTTCATGGACGACAATTCGCGCCCCCAATCGTGCACATCTTGTGAATGACTTCCTTCAGGATAACGACATCGCTAGACTAGAGTGGCCAACATGTTCTCCCTTTTCTCTAGTTCCGACCATGTGTTAGGCAAAACATCATCAAAATCATTCTACAACTCTAAAGGATGAATTTTTGTGTGTGTACCAAAACGTAAAAATTGACAACATCCTATGAAAGCGGCGTCAAATGAAGCAACATGCTGTACAGTATTATTACAAGAACTATCAGAGGTTGCTCTATTTTCTACGTTAGTAATAATAGTATTTAGTTCTTCTACTTGTAATTCTACTGCTTCCACTCTCTCAGAAAATCTGTTATCATCATCCACACATAATTTCTCACAGTCAGATTTTACTTACTTAATATGTTTTTGAGAATCATTTACAGCAGTAGCTGATTCTTCAAACCTATTAGAGAAACGCTTGGTTTCGTTGCCTATTTTTCCTGACAACCTCCCTTCCATAATTTCATCTGCGTCTTTGAATTCTTTGCAAACTTCGCCAATTTCGGTTTTGAAAGTACTATGCAATTTATTCGTCTGTTGCCCTACTCTGGCTTGCAGATCGTGGTGGTTAGCATCAATTTTGTAGTTTAAACTATTCGGCTTTGAGGTCATTTCATCCCTTAATGCTTTATTGCTATCCTTTAGTTCTCTGCTACTAGATTGAATCTGATTGTTTAACTGTTAGCAGGCCGGTGTGTCCGTGCAGTTCTAGGCGCTTCAGTCTGGAACCGCGTGACCGCTACGGTCGCAGGTTCGAATCCTGCCTCGGGCATGGATGTGTGTGAAGTCCTTAGGTTAGTTACGTTTAAGTAGTTCTAAGTTCTAGGGGACTGATGACCACAGATGTTAAACCCTATAGTGCTCAGAGCCAATTTGAACCATTTGTTTAATTGTTTACCATTTGATTCCATCTTATTGTTTAGTTCTTTATGATGCGATTCTAGTTTAGCAAACAGTAATTGCATCCAATTTGGTGCCTCTATATTGCCATTTGGCATTTCCACAAGTTTTGAACCAGGTTCTAGAATTTCGTGACTTGGCTGAAATTCAGAAATACTGAAGTCAGTTCCATTATCTACTAACTCTATTAATTATATTTTTTTCTTTCTGACCTCAACTTCATTTACTTCGTCATCAGAACATAGTGCTAACTTTGCAGTAACATTGAAATTCAATTCAGATTCTATTTCTGACAAATCGCAATCCGATTTTGGAGTTATTAATCTGACGGAACCATCCTCGTTAATTTCAGTTTCTGATTCTGAGGATTCATCGTCAGAAGCTGGCTCCATTTTAATTTTCTCATTATTCTTATCAATATTTTCCATTTTGCGTAGCCTGTGGGTAACAATTAACAAATACTTCAGATATTGTTGCCTTAATTTAATTGATTGAACTCGACGAACAACGCCGGCCCGGTGTACCAGTAAAGGTAATGTGAAACGTCTCGACGTAATGCAGGCAGCAGCAGCAACTGTGGCGGTGAGGATGTCGGCGAGTATCGCCTACTGTAGTAGCTCCAGTGGTGGCTGGGCATCAGTGAGCAGTAGACTACAACTATCCCGCAGGTCCACGCAGCTCCGTGATGATGTTCCGTCTTCTTCTAACCTCAGCGCCGGTGGTAGCCGCGATCTAGTGTCGTCTCCTTCCTTCCACCCGCCGCGATCAACTTTCAAATGTCTCTGAGCACTATGGGACTTAACTTCTCAGGTCATCAGTCCCCTAGAACTTAGAACTACGTAAACCTAACTAACCTAAGGACATCACACACATTCATGCCCGAGGCAGGCTTCGAACCTGCGACCGTAGTGGTCGCACGGTTCCAGGTTGTAGCGCGTAGAACCCCTCGGCCACCCGGCCGGTTCAATCAACTTTATTGAGGCTAAAACTCACAGCTTAGTTTCCACACTCGCGACCAAATCTTAGCACTGTTCTCGCACTAGTTTCTGCATATTTCACGTCAGTATCATGATAGACCCTACCGAGTTCGCTGTTATGCACCGATCACTTTCAGACTTCAATTTCCTGGACGATATGCACCTTATGTGGGGCGGCGGGTTAATACAATATTAATATAGTATTTTTATTCGCCGTCTTTTTTACAAGACCCTGAAAACTATTTCTGCGGACATCCGGAAAACGGCGGAGAACATACTGACCATACTTTCCAGTCCGAAAGTCCTCATTCTTCTTGCACTCACTGAAAGAAATTAGCGGTATTAGGACCTATGACTACAAACAAAAGTTTTGAATTGTAACTGATTCATATATTCAGCAAAAGTTCATACGCACAAACATAGTTACACTCCTGGAAATTGAAATAAGAACACCGTGAATTCATTGTCCCAGGAAGGGGAAACTTTATTGACACATTCCTGGGGTCAGATACATCACATGATCACACTGACAGAACCACAGGCACATAGACAAAGGCAACAGAGCATGCACAATGTCGGCACTAGTACAGTGTATATCCACCTTTCGCAGCAATGCAGGCTGCTATTCTCCCATGGAGACGATCGTAGAGATGCTGGATGTAGTCCTGTGGAACGGCTTGCCATGCCATTTCCACCTGGCGCCTCAGTTGGACCAGCGTTCGTGCTGGACGTGCAGACCGCGTGAGACGACGCTTCATCCAGTCCCAAACATGCTCAATGGGGGACAGATCCGGAGATCTTGCTGGCCAGGGTAGTTGACTTACACCTTCTAGAGCACGTTGGGTGGCACGGGATACATGCGGACGTGCATTGTCCTGTTGGAACAGCAAGTTCCCTTGCCGGTCTAGGAATGGTAGAACGATGGGTTCGATGACGGTTTGGATGTACCGTGCACTATTCAGTGTCCCCTCGACGATCACCAGTGGTGTACGGCCAGTGTAGGAGATCGCTCCCCACACCATGATGCCGGGTGTTGGCCCTGTGTGCCTCGGTCGTATGCAGTCTTGATTGTGGAGCTCACCTGCACGGCGCCAAACACGCATACGACCATCATTGGCACCAAGGCAGAAGCGACTCTCATCGCTGAAGACGACACGTCTCCATTCGTCCCTCCATTCACGCCTGTCGCGACACCACTGGAGGCGGGCTGCACGATGTTGGGGCGTGAGCGGAAGACGGCCTAACGGTGTGCGGGACCGTAGCCCAGCTTCATGGAGACGGTTGCGAATGGTCCTCGCCGATACCCCAGGAGCAACAGTGTCCCTAATTTGCTGGGAAGTGGCGGTGCGGTCCCCTACGGCACTGCGTAGGATTCTACGGTCTTGGCGTGCATCCGTGCGTCGCTGCGGTCCGGTCCCAGGTCGACGGGCACGTGCACCTTCCGCCGACCACTGGCGACAACATCGATGTACTGTGGAGACCTCACGCCCCACGTGTTGAGCAATTCGGCGGTACGTCCACCCGGCCTCCCGCATGCCCACTATACGCCCTCGCTCAAAGTCCGTCAACTGCACGTACGGTTCACGTCCACGGTGTCGCGGCATGCTACCAGTGTTAAAGACTGCGATGGAGCTCCGTATGCCACGGCAAACTGGCTGACACTGACGGCGGCGGTGCACAAATGCTGCGCAGCTGGCGCCATTCGACGGCCAACCCCGCGGTTCCTGGTGTGTCCGCTGTGCCGTGCGTGTGATCATTGCTTGTACAGCCCTCTCGCAGTGTCCGGAGCAAGTATGGTGGGTCTGACACACCGGTGTCAATGTGTTCTTTTTTCCATTTCCAGGAGTGTATATTCCTGATTATAATAATTATAATAATAACCTCCCTATCATAAAAGCACTATGAGCAGTTTAGAGACGACATAATTAAATGGTCTTTCACAATGACTTCTACTCATCCAAATCTGTATTACTCGCCACAAATGGTTCAAAAATGGTTCAAATGGCTCTGAGCACTATGCGACTTAACTTCTGAGGTCATCAGTCCCCTAGAACTTAGAACTAATTAAACCTAACTAACCTAAGGACATCACACACATCCATGCCCGAGGCAGGATTCGAACCTGCGACCGTAGCGGTCGCTCGGCTCCAGACTGTAGCGCCTAGAACCGCACCGCCACTCCGGCCGGCCTACTCGCCACAAAAGTGGAAAATATTCTCACCACTTGCCACTCGGTTTTGTTAACATTACGGGCGACTCACAGTTACTTCCGTGAAATCTAAGCGATCCATGACGGCGTACAGTCCTCGCGAGTTCTCTACCTATTTGTACCGAGAACACGCGTTTAGTTGCAGCCTGTCTGTGACGTCATTCGAGACAGCGCGTAAATCGACGTTGGACTAACGCGGTCAGAGTGATAGCTCGGTGTGATGTGTCTGTCACTGCCTCTCAGGCCGTGTTTACATATGAGCGCAGCGGATGGCCGTCATCTGCTCTAAGCCCAGGTAGCAGCAGCTAAATGTCTGCTTTGTCGGACACTATTATTTCATAACACTGTTGTGTATCAATTTACGGTCTTCTTAATTTTTATATGAATGGAGTTAAGTTAGCTTTTATTACAGAAGTAGTTTTAGCTGGACCGCATTTAAACTTTGCCCGCTAGAGATTTAGAAACGAAACCGATAGTAGGACATAACATCTGATCTACTTTCTGTAAGAGTCCTTGTACTGATTCTTATTTATATTAAGATCTTGAAACTTGATGTTGTCTTAGTATTTAATGGATGTTACCAAGTGCTGTAATAAGAACTTTCACTGATATAACTGATATTTTATCTATAATAAATAAGGACGTTTTGTTTCAGATTTAGTTTTTAGTAAATTATTTGAAAACTACTACAGATAGCTTAATAGGGTTACATAGTTAATGTTTTTATATCAAACTGAAGCTTCATACGAATTTTGATTTTTTTAGTCTAATATTTAGCGCCTTCAATTTTTTCGTAAGAACGCCGATTTTGACCAAAATATTGTTCTGACCATGTTGAGACTTGTAACAGCTGATTTTGACATACATTTCCTCATTCTGAACAATTTTTAGCTTTCCAGCTTCATTATTTAACGCCACTTGTTTTTTTAAACAATTAATTTATCGAAATATGTTCATCTGATCACTCTGAGATTAACCATTTAAACATTAATATGCTGAAGCATATGTTGACGAAGTTTGGAAAAGTTACTTTAATTTTTAATTTCATTCCTAGATTATGGCGCAGTACTTTGATATTTTGTATGCTATGCACAGGCGTGTTATGATGTCGCGAACTGGGGTTAAGTGCCGGCACAGTCGCTCGCCTCTGTATCCCTCAAATGGTACAGCGCTTGTTTCGCTACAATCTCAACAAGGATTTGTTTTCAAACATATGTTTGGAGAATGTTTTTGTCTAGTTATGACCAGTGCAGTCTCCTCTAAGGAAGTGTGACACTTTTCTCTAAACACCGTCTGTATGACAGTTATTGCATTTTGTTCAGTTAAGTTAGGAAGGTACAGATCGGTAACCATGAACAATCATTTGAAAAACTAAAGATTGTTCCTTATTATTTTTGCCGTCAGTTGATCTTTTGCGAGCATAAATGTTCATCGAAAATATTATATTCTATGCGTTAAAATTACGCGCCCTCCTTTGTAGACGAGCATGAATGATTGAAAATGTAGAGATACGGTTTTATAGAACTGCTTGCATAATTTTCATGTAAATAAGTACCAGTATTTTTATGCATATAGCTGGTGCCGCATTCAAACAATCAGTTTAAAGTTGAAGAAACAGAGAAAAATTTGTTCGTCAAATACAATAATTGATTATGACTCTTCGGATAGCAACGAAGAAAAAGCCGTACTTACTAGCTGGATGGGAGTAACTCGTTATTCCTTATGACACTGCTGGACTGACAGTTATAAAATAAATTTTTGGTAAGTTTGGTCTTAAATACAGTCTATACTTATTATAACTATTATAAATTAAAATCCCCGGTCGCGGTTTTCTATCTGTATGTTAAGCCTAATCGCAGGAACTACTGCAGGAATTTTGATACGGTTTTTACTAATAGGCAGATTGATTCACGAGGAAAGTTTGTGTATACACTTTATAAATATTTCTTGTAAATTCATTGAAGTGTGGTGAAGTATCTCAGTTAAATAGTGCCTTCTGAGAAATTTTCTGGTGTACGCTGCTTAAAAGGTTTAAGTTATGTTATAATATGGACTTAATATTAAGTTACTTAACGTTTTTCTCTGGATTTTAATCAGGACTCTACACAGTGTCCCGTAAACAAAATTATCGCGACCCCAGACATGCGTGGCCGCGCTATCCTTTCGAAGCCGTGGCGGGTCATTAGTTCTGATGTAAATAAGTCGACAAATGACGGGTACGATATCTATTTATTTTCTTTACTGGTGACTGAAGACCATTTGTACATTCTTACCGCATAAATTTCAACACGAGCTACTGGAAGCGTCTGATCACAAAACTTGACGTTTTCTTTTCTTTGAGCTAATAATGGGGAAGCTACAATAACATTCTATGAGTTGCTGGTAAAGAACTATATCGAAAGATAAATTCCTTTACATCTCAACGGCTTGCTGACATCAACTTCACCAGGGACAGCAAATGATCTGAAATGCTCTGACCGTAGTGCGACATCTTATTGGTCCTCTGCAGGTACTCTAGGACTTTATACTACCACGGTTTGAGTGGATGAATATAAATCGCGTCCGAGCAAGACACGTATTGTCAGAATACAACCGGTACAAATGGGATAAACGGTCCAGCCCAAACTGCGAATGTGGAGCACCGAACCAGGCTATCCGGCATGTTGTCGAGTAGTGTAAAGTGAGAGCCTACCTGGGTGATCCAAACGACTTCTTCGTGGCTACATCATCAAGCCTTGACTGAATAAGGAGAGTGGACATTAGTACACAAACACTGCTTGGTAGTTTAATGTATCATTTCTATTGAAGTCTTGTTTTTAATTGTTTCCTGCATTTTTATAGTATTTCATCTATAGTACTATACAGTATATAAATAAATAATATCTGAATCTGTGAAGGGGTTCATTTTCTTCTTTGTATTTAAGCACCTTTAACGTGTTCACATCTTCAACAAGCACTCATGTCGTGCACTACACACCGGAAGCAGCTACTAGGGTAGCAGAGTACGTGTGGCGTGCACACGGGGGTTTTTTAGGTTAGAGGGACCCCCCCTTGGGCGAAATGATAAAATACCTGACGGCTTACCAGAGAGAACATCAGCATCGTTGATAAAGAACGTCCGTCCTCAGAGACCAAAAACAGGAAAAGTTAACGTAATATTGGTAAACTGCAGGAGTATCCAGGGCAAGGTTCCTGAATTAGTATCGCTTATTGAAGGAAATAGTGCGCATATAGTATTAGGAACGGAAAGTTGGTTAAAACCGGAAGTGAACAGTAACGAAATCCTAGACACAGAATGGAATATATACCGCAAGGATAGGATAAACGCCAATGGTGGAGGAGTATTTATAGCAGTAAAGAATTCAATAATATCCAGTGAAGTTATTAGCGAATGCGAATGTGAAATAATCTGGGTTAAGTTAAGTATCAAAGGTGGGTCAGATATGATAGTCGGATGCTTCTATAGACCACCTGCATCAGCAACCGTAGTAGTTGAGCGCCTCAGAGAGAACCTGCAGAACGTCGTGAAGAAGTTTCGTGATCATACTATTGTAATAGGGGGAGACTTCAATCTACCAGGTATAGAATGGGATAGTCACACAATCAGAACTGGAGCCAGGGACAGAGACTCTTGTGACATTATCCTGACTGCCTTGTCCGAGAATTACTTCGAGCAGATAGTTAGAGAACCAACTCGTGAAGCTAACGTTTTAGACCTCATAGCAACAAATAGACCGGAACTTTTCGACTCCGTGAATGTAGAAGAGGGTATCAGTGATCATAAGTCAGTGGTTGCATCAATGACTACAAGTGTAATAAGAAATGCCAAGAAAGGAAGGAAAATATATTTGCTTAACAAGAGTGATAGGGCACAAATCGCAGAATATCTGAGTGACCACCATCAAACGTTCATTTCTGAGGAAGAGGATGTGGAACAAAAATGGAAAAAATTCAGAAACATCGTCCAGTACGCCTTAGATAAGTTCGTACCGACTAAGGTCCAAAGCGAGGGGAAAGATCCACCGTGGTATAACAATCATGTACGAAAGGTACTACGGAAACAAAGAAAGCTTCATCATAGGTTTAAGAGTAGTCGAATCATAGCTGATAAGGAAAAGCTGAACGAAGCGAAAAAGAGCGTAAAGAGAGCAATGAGAGAAGCATTCAACGAATTCGAACATAAAACATTGGCAAACAATCTAAACAAGAACCCTAAAAAGTTTTGGTCATATGTAAAATCGGTAAGCGGATCTAAATCCCCTATTCAGTCACTCGTTGACCACGATGGCACCGAAACATAGGACGACCGAAGAAAGGCAGAAATACTGAATTCAGTGTTCCGAAACTGTTTCACTGCGGAAAATCGTAACACGGTCCCTGACTTCAGCCGTCGCACGGACGCCAAAATGGAAAATATTGAAATAAACGATATCGGAATTGAAAAACAACTGCTATCACTTAGTAGCGGAAAAGCATCCGGACCAGACGAGATACCCGTAAGATTCTACAGTGATTATGCTAAAGAACTTGCCCCCTTTCTATCAGCAATTTATCGTAGATCTCTGGAAGAACGTAAAGTACCTAGCGACTGGAAGAAAGCGCAGGTCGTTCCCATTTTCAAGAAGGGTCATAAATCAGATGCGAATAATTATAGGCCTATTTCGCTTACGTCAATCTGTTGTAGAATAATGGAACATGTTTTATGTTCTCGTATTATGACGTTCTTAGATAATACAAATCTCCTTCATCATAACCAACATGGATTCCGCAAACAGAGATCATGTGAAACTCAGCTCGCCCTATTTGTCCAAGAAATTCACAGTGCCGTAGACACTGGCGAGCAGATTGATGCCGTATTCCTGGACTTCAGGAAGGCATTTGATACGGTTCCGCACTTACGTTTAGTGAAAAAAATACGAGCTTACGGAATATCGGACCAGGTTTGTGATTGGATTCAGGATTTCCTAGAAGAAAGAACACAACATGTCATTCTTAACGGTTCAAAATCTGCAGATGTAGAGGTAATTTCGGGAGTACCGCAAGGAAGCGTGATAGGACCTTTATTGTTTACAATATACATAAATGACTTAGTTGACAACATCGGTAGCTCCGTGAGGCTATTTGCAGATGACACGGTTGTCTACAAGAAAGTAGCAACATCAGAAGACTCGTACGTACTCCAGGAAGACCTGCAGAGGATTAATGAATGGTGCGACAGCTGGCAGCTTTCCCTAAACGTAGATAAATGTAATATAATGCGCATACATAGGGGCAGAAATCCATTCCAGTACGATTATGCCATAGGTGGTAAATCATTGGAAGCGGTAACGACCGTAAAATACTTAGGAGTTACTATCCGGAGCGATCTGAAGTGGAATGATCACATAAAACAAATAGTGGGAAAAGCAGGCGCCAGGTTGAGATTCATAGGAAGAATTCTAAGAAAATGTGACTCATCGACGAAAGAAGTAGCTTACAAAACGCTTGTTCGTCCGATTCTTGAGTATTGCTCATCAGTATGGGACCCTTACCAGGTTGGATTAATAGAAGAGATAGACATGATCCAGCGAAAAGCAGCGCGATTCGTCATGGGGACATTTAGTCAGCGCGAGAGCGTTACGGAGATGCTGAACAAGCTCCAGTGGCGGACACTTCAAGAAAGGCGTTACGCAATACGGAGAGGTTTATTATCGAAATTACGAGAGAGCACATTCCGGGAAGAGATGGGCAACATATTACTACCGCCCACATATATCTCGCGTAATGATCACAACGAAAAGATCCGAGAAATTAGAGCAAATACGGAGACTTACAAGCAGTCGTTCTTCCCACGCACAATTCGTGAATGGAACAGGGAAGGGGGGATCAGATAGTGGTACAATAAGTACCCTCCGCCACACACCGTAAGGTGGCTCGCGGAGTATAGATGTAGATGTAGATGTAGATAATAAACACTGCGCAAGCTTCTTGGAATCAGATAATTTTCCTCAGATTGTATCTAAGATTTTTTCATGTATCCTTGTTAAACATTGCAGGATCATTTCCAGAGGTGAGAGCGCGTTAAGGGCCCAGAAAATCCTGTCACTCGTTTGCTAAGGAGCTGCAACGTCCAGCGCTGACTTTAACAAGGCGTAATTTAAAATTTCGACTATGATGTGAACTCTCATTCGAGTGTCGCTACGTTTATGTACAACCATTAGAGTTCGATTACGCCTTCCAGCTTCTGTTAGTCTTACTTGCTTGTTCACTCTCGTTTGCTGCGTAGTTTAGGCTTGACTTACTTCAGCCATAGGCATAAAAATTTAGATTTCTCCATCTTTTTTCTTTTTTTTTCACACATCTACGTCCACATGAGGAGCGTTCATTGAGATAATTAGCTTATATTCTTCTTTTCTTCAGAAGCTTCCCCCATCTTCTCGGTGATATATCTTCTACGCTCTGCTGTCTAAGTTTTATTAGAAATAGTGCATGTCTTACTGCAAATATATTATTGTCGACTGGATTTTCAAATTTAGGTCTGTTGAATGTACAGTGCTCTGTGATGCGTTTTTCCTGAGTTTCTTAGTATCTCTTTCAGTTCCAAGTAGCCAGCTGATTTTCACAGTGAGCGAGAAGTTCAAAAGTCTTTTTCTCAAGTATCTGCCCGTTACCATACAGTGATCATAATAATTCATTCGTCTATTTACGTAGAAGTTTTTCAAGGTATGTTGGTATAAATTGGTTGAATTTTTTATCCTCTTTCCCTATGCGGTGGTTGAGATTTAAGACAATTTATTGACAGGTCTGGAGTGAGAAATTAAAGTCTTCGTACGTAAATAAAAGCGTCTAGCTTTTATTTACGTACGAAGACTTTAATTTCCCACTCCAGTAGTATGCTAGTCACCTGTTTCAGTACGTACTTGTGAGTTCAGTGAGTGACGTGGATTATTGAAATGGAACACACCTCAATTCTTGTTTAACAAAGTTGTCGTTCTTGGTTGCTATGAAAACTTTCTTTACAGTGAGTTCGTTTCTAATTTGTCTTATGCTACCTGAAATCCTTTTAGGCACAGCCAGGCTCAGTGCAACTCTCGCGTCAGCAATCCGTTCCCACTGGCTACTGATGATACCGCTTTCCTTCAAATGACTTTTAGATACATCTCTGAAGGGGAGATAAGATCTCCAGCACGGCAGGGCTTTGTATATTTGCATAACATCCATGTTGAGAGCGTAATGCTAGGCAAGCACATTCTCCAAAGCACGTTAGTGGTTGGAACTTTTACCCTTCATGAATTTAGAGAAAGCTGCTGAGCAGGTGGCGATAAAAACTGTTCAGAATGTTTACTTCTCTCGTGAAGATTATCCAAGTATACTGATTACAGGAAAACCATGTTCATGATGGTATCTACCGACTTTAGGAAAAGTTTATTGAGGGTAAACGATGGATTGCTGGCTGTATTTTCACCATGATGTTGATTTCTTCAGAGTTATGGTACAGAAGAATCTTTGTCAGGTATCAGATAGCCGGTTAATGAGATGCTGCGGATGCAGTTCAGTGTGCGCCACAACAGCAACATTTTGGCGCTCATTTACACGTATCTTAATCACTTTGGTTTTTGCCTTGAAGCGATCAGCTTTAAAAACTTTCCTACAGGTCCCCACCGCAGTCTCAAAAATTACACTTCGGAGTAAAGTAGTAGAGTACCGAATGGAAGAAAGCATAAGAGGCACAAGGCCTCCTTTTTGGAATCATTCTACGTGGAGAAGGCTTGTGAGAATTCTCCCTTTAAACATATGGTAGCTCGCATGTTCGCATGGAATAAAATAATGATAGCTAGGAGTTTAGGAGGGCAAACAATCTTATCGAGCCGATTAAAAGCCAACGCCTGTCGATTAAGCCAAAAGCCCTTCCCAGGTCGATGGACGCGATAATAAGTATTTTTCGTTGATTGTGACACTTCTCCTGAAGCCGGCCAGTTCTGAAGCCACACTGTTATTCTGGATACATACTGGAGGCAGGAATGTGCAAGATCATGAGAATTACCCCAGCAAATACATTTCCAGTTATGCTGGGGGGGGGGGGGGGGGGTAGCCAACTACTGCAGTCGCTGCGGAACCCCTTTTGACTGTAAAGAGCGGCGGGTTCGGCATCACGTATCATCTGACAATGTATTCCTCTTCCCAATACAAGTAAAGAGGTGCTTGCAGATCTTGAAGCAAAGTAGATTTCACACTTTTGTAATTTCAGATGGGCTACCTTACCACTATCTATGGAATCAGCAGCTTCACTCATTTCCATGACAGCATGTACTGAGTTCACCTCTTCCTCACTTATTGGATGGCATCAAGGATATTTTTGATCACCCCGCTGGGAATATCGAAGAGTGTAAGATATTGTGCAATCCACCAACCCATTTGTTTGGTTTTTCACTGATAACACCACCTGTCTAGGCTTCTGGAGACGCAACCCTGCAGTTTGTGGATCTGATGACCTTCTTAATACCCTTATACATTTGCTGTTGTTTTCTATGTCGGCTAGTATCCTGTATGGCTTTATAGTAATTCAGTCAGACGCACCGCCAAGCTCTGATCAGCCTTATTCCTGACAGCTCTCAATGTGGATCTAATATCCCACCACTGTAGTGATGTGGGCACGATACAATGAAGATCTCCAAGGCTAGTGTACTTCCGACTGCGATGCCGTGGTTAACATATAAAACTACTCCCTGACGTTTCGTCCAAGTCTGCTGAGGATAGCCTCAGAGATAAATCGGCAGCTGCATCGAAAGCTTCAGTGGTCTCAAATTTACAGCGCATTATAAGTTGCTTAAAGGCACCGCCATTCCTCATGTGATGCCGAATGCGTGGTTGTCTCTGCCTGGTGACATCACTCTTGAATAAAGGTAATCAACTGTTGCTCTCTTGGTACAAAGTCGGCATCCATATTTTATTTTAGTTAACTCCTTCTTTTCTGTTAAAATTATAATGGTGTTCATAAATTTTTATTGTCTCTCTGTGCAAATGCGAATGATAATGCGTTGTCTTGGGTAAAACGTTAGTCTCTCTAAATTGTATTTTATGATATCCACTTTGAAAAGTGTGCTCTGCTACGTTAGACTTATCCCTTTGTCCAAAATAACGGTTTCTTTTGTGTTAGGGTAAGTGAGAACCAATACCTCCTTTTTTTTTTGTTCCAATACATACTTGTGCATAACTACTAGGAGTTTTGTACACAGTAGCTGTCGTTAGTGAATCATTTTCATCTTTTGCAGTTCTAAGACATTTTTAATTTTTGACGTGCTTCAAAATCGTTTGAACCTCACGTTGACCAAAATGTTTTCGATGTAATTAGTAACCTTCTTAATAAAAGAAAGGAGAACCACCCCTGTTTGCGACCGACTTCGTAATTAGCCCCATAATTCTCTCTTCTTGTACGCAGTACTTGTTGCAGTTCCTTACTGGAGTAACAATTTTTCTTAAAAGCTGGCCGTAAGTGCGTTCGTCTTACAAGCTCAAATATTTTATTGACCACATCCACCAGGATTTTAAGTATATTTCTTTTTTGTTTTGGATGATGGTTGGATTCCTTATGGAGGTACCGATTGTGTGTGTGCTCTACTAAACACGTCATACCCCAGAGTTCTGTCCACCCATTTCATTATCGATGAATCGAGGAAATCTAATTGCCGATTCTCTCTTTCTCCATCGCAAACTAAAATTTTCGGTGGATATTATTGGGATGTACAATGTACAGTAGATGGTACTTTTCTTAGTACTGACCATGATGAAGATGAGTTAGATGTGTTGCTGGTAAAGCTTTGGCGTTACCTTCAGAGAACTTCGACGCTTTATAACACTGCAACAGCATTTACGTAGCTTATGAATTTAAATACCAAATTTGGTTTATTGCGTACTATGCCCCAACAGAACAAATAGTCCTGTCACGGAAAAGCCACGTATAACACTCCTGTCTGCTACTGCTATACCAAAACGTTAAAGTAGGAGGCAGGTCGTGAAATATAACTATCTAGTTAAAACAATTATGATATAAAGCAACAGAGCAGTGTTACCATCTGAGAGGAATTTTGTTGTGTTGACCGAGTTGTACCTAACGGGGGTGGCTTATCGGAAATGAAAGTCAGAATTACGTAAATATTTGAACAGTAATAAACAAAATTTTTGCCTATCTGCACTGTTTAACGGATAAAGAAAAACGGTCGCCAGCCTAATTAGGCAAGAGAATGATTAACATTCTTGTTCAAGAAAATAGTTATTAGTAACTTTAACGGATAAGCTCAACCTACACTTTGTCACACGCGAGTGCAATGAACTATGACACATACCTATGTTTACGGTAAGATTGAAGCTGACAGCTAGAGCAGCACAAACTATTTGCAAAAATATAACAAATACCGAAACACACTATTACTTTCTGGGCTTGTTCAAACTGAATGGTCTTGATAACATTACTACTAATATTCACTGCAGGATCATAAATTGGACATAGGTTAAGTCTCTCTCAGTTAAATACTTTACTATTTAAAATGAAAGTTAATTGGAATCCACTAACAGGTTGCTTCTCACTATCTTTTGAGTAAAGAAATTACGGTTTTCATAAATAGTGGTCTTCCCGTTACTTGTTACCTAGCATTAGCCCAATAGACAAACTGTAGATCCTGTTATACTATTAATATGCACTTCCAATACACAAGAGACACAAACACTTAGTAATCATGAACATATAATTTTCTACTATTGCAAGTTTTCTACTTTTACTACAGTAAAACACAATGTTGACAAATTTGCAAGAAATTAACTCACCTTTTAAAATTTACTACAGGTAGCACTATGATCATTAACTAAGCAAAACTTTATAAGCCTCAATTTTAATAACTTTAATTTATAAAAGAAACAGCCAATTGTCTTTATTACCACAGTCTTCTACTTTCAAGTAAATGATTAAATAGGAGGCTTTGAAACTCCACAAAACTTTAAATTAGACTGTTTCCATCCCTGGGAGGCTTTCACAAGACTACATTTACTACCTCCCACAATTTCATTAAATCCATGGTAAATCTGAATATTCCCTTCTTACCAAAGATCAAACAACATTATTTAATGTTCTGAGGCTTTCATTTTTTCCACAAAACTAGGACACTCGGTAATCGTAGTTTAAATGGAGAGGAACCTGAAAGGTGTTGTGATAGGGAAAAAATAAAGGTAGGTACATAAATTCAGTTATAAGTTACCTTATATTTGTGCACACTAAATCACCCAATAAGCTGATCCTTCACTGTACATTATTATAGTACTCCTTTACAGTGGTTGCGTAATGTGGTGGCAACTGCATGTTGGTAGGGGCATTTGCAGGCAGAATTACTGGACTCTGGCCTTTCTTGGTGGCGATGATGAATACCAATTCCAGAATCGTTCCAGCTATTTATCCATCCATCCGAGGCTTTGGAAAGTAGCAGAAAAAGCCTCTCTCAGAACCAGCACAATATACAAACTTTACATGGCAGTGCACAGTTTGGTAGCTCGTCCCCGACTGACTCTTGTTCCACCTTTTCTACTTAGGCCAACCACAATTTGCGCGCGCTACACAGTTCCGTTCCCGAGGGGAACCACACTACCTCTTATACACACAATAACAAAGAACCCTAAGCGAGGATCAGCAGTTTACACAACAGCAACCAAATACATTAAATAAAACAAAACATTTGCACATATTGACATTTCTACAAAAAATTATTCACACAGAAATTACAATTACATACAGTAAGTTTTGTTCCCTCCAAATGGGACAAAGAATTTAAATGACAGATATACTACACTGCATAGAATCAAGCCACGACATCAAAGTTTTAAACAAAGAAATGAGTATACAATTTTATGTTATCTATTCAATCAGACACATCTACAGAAGCTCAACGATGTAACATTAAACCAAAGCAAAAGGCAAAATAAATCCGTACAGCATTAGAGCCATGGTGTTACAGCTTCACAGGACCCATACCATCCTTCTCCACTGAAAAACGATTAGTTTTATGCACCATACAATATATTGAAACCTTATGTTTCCTCTGCAAGATAGACCAATCGAATGTTTTCAGATTGCCTGTAATGTTGACGATTCCAGAAGCAAAAATTGAATCGTCAGCCCGGTTGGAACCCATAAATTCGTTAAGAGTTGTTGGTGTTGTTTTAACATGCCCTGCACATGTATGGTCGGTAGGTGGGATCTGACGAAGGCACAGAGACTTGTGCTCACACGACCACACGACCGTCGTCACACTTAAATCAACGTAACTTTCGTAGAAAACTAACATTAATCGTTCCCAAGTACAAAAACAGCTTTCAGTAGATGCATTAGACCTGTACCTGAGGTGAAATGAAATTAATTACGTAACTTTATTTTTCGAGGTGGTAACTAAACTTTATGGCTACCACTCGTAAATGCAAACAACTGGCACCTGCGGCAGAGCTATTGTTCGAGATTGCTGACCACCAACGGTGCTGCCGGGGCCCAGCAGAGAGAAAGGCAAAGGCCGGGTCAAACACCTGCAGCTTGCCTACCCTGCCAGCAGGTCGACAGCGTATCGTGTCGTGAGCTACACGTTTCCTGGATCGCATAGCCACAAGTCTCATCAGAGTCAGAATATGTTACTAGGTCATAAAAAATAGCATACAAAGTTCTCGGCCTAGAGCAGTGGTTACCAACTTGGGGGTAATTAGCCCCTTACGTGTGAAATTAAACTTTCTGAGGGGCAAAAACAATAGGTTTCGGTCGTGTTTCAGACACAAAACTAAATTATTTTTATAAGAATGTTACTATTATCATTATTTCACATCGCTGTAATACTTATTATGTAAGTTACCGTTAATTACCTTTAATTCGAATACTAGCATTAGTGCGTGACACAATGTGGCGGAGATCACAGCTTCTGGAACGACTGAGTGAGTAACCTCTTCCTCCCATATTCCACTCACTACACTTGCACTTTGTACCTTACATCTGTGGTTGTAACATTGAAACATACACTGAGATGACAAAAGTCGCGGAGTACCTCCCAGCATCGTGTAGGACCTTTTTTTACCCTGCGTAGTGCATCAACTCGACATGGTATGGACTCAACAAGTCATTGGAAGTCCTCTGCAGAAATATTGAACCATGCTGCCTCTATAGCCGCCCCTAGTTGCGGAAGTGTTGCCGGTGCAGGATGTTGTGCATGAATTGACCTCTCTATTATGTCCCATAAATTTCTATTGCATTCATGTCGGGGGATCTGGGTGACCAAATCATTCGCTCGAATCGTCCAGAATGTTCTTCAAACCAGTTACGAACAACTGTGGTCCGGTGACATGATATCGTTGTTTGGGAAAATGAAGTCCATGAATAGTGACAAATGGTTTCAAGTAGCCGAACATAACCATTTTCAGTCAATGATCGGTTCAGTTGGATTAGAGGGCCCAGTACATCCCATGCAAAAATAGCCCACCCCATTATGGAGCCACCACCAGCTTGCACAGTGCTTCGTTGGCAACTTGGGTTCACGGCTTTGTGGGGTCTGCGCCAATCTCGAATCCTACCATCAGCTGTTACCAACTGAGATCAGGTCTAATATGACCAGGCCACGATTCTGCAGTCGTCTAGGGTCCAAGCAATATGCTCACGAGCCCAGCAGAGGCGCTGCAGGCGATGTGCTGTTCGCAAAGGCACTCGCGTCGGTCCTCTGCTGCCATAGTCCATTAACGCCAGGTTTTGTCACACTGTCCTAACGGATAGGTTCTTCGTACGCCCCCATTGATTCCTGCTGTTATTTCACGCAGTGTTGCTTGTATGTTAGCGCTGACAACTATACGCAAACGATGCTGCTCTTGGTCGTTAAATGAAGGCCATCGGTCAGTGCGTTGTCCGTGGTGAGAGATAATGCCACGCTGTTGACACTGTGGCTCTTGGAATATCCGATTCCTTAAGGATTTCAGAAACGGAATGTCCCATGTGTCTAGCGCTTACTACCAATTCGCGTTCGGAGTCTGTTAATTCCCGTCATGCGGTCATGATCACGTCGGAAACCTTTTCTAATGAATCAACTGAGTATAAATGACACTCCGCCAGTGCAATGCTCTTTCTACTTTGTGTACATGATACTACCGCCATGTATATACGTGTACATCGCTATCCCATGATTTTTTCTCCACAGTGTATACTGTATGTCACAAATGTTTAAATATCTCACAAGAATGCCTTCTCCGAGTTGTAGGTAGTTCCTGCAATGGACCAGAACTGCATCCTTATTCACTTCAGAACAGATAAATGAACCAACTAGCAGCACAGCACAACGCAGCTATAACTATGTAATGACTACTGCATTGCTGTGGGGCTTACACGGTATTGTCACTGTTGTTGTTGTTGTTGTTCTTCTTCTTCTTCTTCTTCTTCTTCTTCTTCTCATTATTATTATTATTATTATTATTATTATTACTATGACAAGAGTCCATCAGTCAAACTAATTTACAAACAATAAGTGCAGTATACTCATTTTAACTCGGTTGATTTTAAATTGAGTTTGGGTGAAGCAAGTGTCCTTAAAGAGAGGTGTGGTACCGAGGAAGCGTGTTTTGTGACAAGTGTCTGCCCTCAGTGTGAATAGTTAGCTTTCTTTTCTGAGAAGGATATGTATGTAGGTGACACTCACAATTCCCTGAGAATTGCTTCATAATTCTATAAAAAAATTTGTTAGAAATTAGTTGCACCAGTTATCTCTCTGGCACATTAGTATTTAGTATAAGAAAAAGCTATAAAAGCCAAAATATCATTAACCATTCGTCACTTTAAATACAATGTCTGCAAAGAAAATTCTTTTTCATTCTAAAGACTAGTTGGGCATTAATTTTGTTGATCTACATCGACATCTACATCATACTCCGCAAACCACCTAATGGTGTGTGGCGGAGGGTACTTTCGGTACCACTATCTGATCCCTCCAACCCTGTTCCACTCAATAATAGTGCATGGGAAGAATGGTTGTCGGTAAGCGTCTGTACTGGCTCTAATCTCTCGAATTCCCTCCACGTGGTCAATATGCGAGATGTATGTGGGGGGAAGTAATACGTTGTCCCACTCCTGAAAAGTGTTGTCCCGAAATTTCAATAGTAAGTATCTCCGTGATGTACAACTCCTGTCTTGTAACGTCTGCCAATCGAGTTTGTTTAGCAGCTACATAACGCTCTCTCGCCAGATAAATGATCCCTTGACGAAACGCGCCGCTCTTCTTCCGATCTTCTCTATTTCCTCCACCAGTACTACCTGATAGGGATCCCAGATAGATGAACAATACTCAAGAATCGGGTGAACAAGCACCTTTCGTGGATGAGTTAGCCGGCCGCGGTGGCCGTGCGGTTCTAGGCGCTCCAGCCCGGAGCCGCGCTGCTGCTACGGCCGCAGGTTCGAATCCTGCCTCGGGCATGGGTGTGTGTGATGTCCTTAGGTTAGTTAGTTTTAAGTAGTTCTAAGTTCTAGGGGACTAATGACCACAGCAGTTGAGTCCCATAGTGCTCAGAGCCATTTGAACCATTTGGATGAGTTACATTTCCTTAAGATTCTTCCGATGAATCTGAGTGTGGTGTCTGCTTTTCACACTACCTATTTTATATGGTCATTCCACTTAATATCGCTTTGGATAGTTACTCCTAGATATTTTACGGCAGACGCTGTCTCCAGCTGTTTGTCATCAGTAGTGTAGCTGTACAGTAGTGGATTTCTTTTCCTACGTATGCGCAATATGTTGATGGTGGCGGAGGGGGGGGGGGGAAGGGGGGGGGTTGGGGGAGGCTGATGGTTAATATCTGATTGCATTCTGAGCTAATGATCTCGAAAAAGTCGGGAACCATTGGTCTAGGGCATGACCTTGATCTCAATGACTTTTGTTTTTATTTTGTTAGTCATGTTGTGCAATGAAGTAAGACAACGGTCAACGTTATCTGCGAAACAGATTTGCTTAAACAGCTTCTTAAAGCAGGCACAATGTGTGTGTCCCATTCAAGTGGATAAATTGAAATATTCTTTGTTTTGGACATTCATAAAACGTTTATGATCTCTTTGAAGGAAATTGTTACATTAGTTTCAACAACTAAGTCATAGTCGGCTGAAATGAAGTGTTATGAGTGAAATAGCTTGCCACGTTAGGTTTCTCAGAAGAAACAGTAAGAGAGATAATAATAATAGTAATAATAATCAAACAATTAACGATGAGAAAGCTTTGTGAAAATGCGATAACCGACTCCTCATCAATATTTGAAAGGATTCAAAAAGAATTTAACCGCGTTTGTAAGCCAGTTTGTTGTAGTGAATGAGCCCTGTGTCCATCATCACCCACAAGAAACGAAACAGCAGTCAAAGCAGTGGATAGAAACCGGAGTTCATACACTAAAAAACCACGTAGTCGATTTCAGTTGTTTAAAAGGTTACGATAGTTGTTTCTGAGCTGTAGAAAAGATATATCGGGTGTCTCTCCTGAGAGTCGTCAGGCGCATTTTATTAGGTGTTTCGGCAGGTATTTGCAATTTAGTTTTTGCATTGCGTAGCCGAAGTCAGACCAAGCAAATACTGCACGTCGTGTCGTTCATGCGACGCCCGGTGACAACTGAAAGCGTCAGTTTGTTTCCCATTACAAATAAAATTAATATTAAATCAGAATTTTACGTGCACATTTGATAAAGTGCTTCCAGATTAATTCTTTTTATCCTTGTGTATTAACAGGGACAGTAAAACACGAAGAATAAACAGTAATCGATCTGCGACTCATATGAGTAGCATTGTATGCTTGGCGGTAGCAGTCAGCTTCACTGCTGGAGTACTCGTTATTCGTAGTGTTTTACTGACCCCGTTAATACATATCGATAAAATTAATATCGGCCTAGAGTGATCTTGTACCGTTCTATCCAATGGGCCGGTAAATTATGTTTTACAACGATTTTGTTTGTAACGGGAAACAAACCGGCGGTTTCCGTCGCATAAAAGTCGTGATGGGCACTATTTGTTTGGGCTGACTCCAGCTACGCAACGCAAAACAAAATTGCGAATCTGTTGAAACACCAGAGAAAATGCGTATGACGACTGTTAGCAGAGATACTCTGTATAAACACAACATATCGGTTAAATAAACGAGTGGTAATGACGCACGAAGGTTTGTATTTCTACTTACGCTCTGCAATTTATTGATAGGAGTGCAGCAGACGATACTTTTTGCTCATATATAGCTTTATTCCTTTCGATTCACGGATAGAACCTGGAATGATAACATAGTTGCTCTGTCTTTTAGATGTAATTACAGAGGGGTCCAAAAAAATGTATCCCCCAGAGCAAGGCGGTTTTCGAAAAGGAAGAGATTGTTGCGACCAAGTTCTCGCCCTAACCACTTTCATTGAAAGAGGTAACCAAAACAAAAAGAAAACGGGCATGGTATTATTAGATCTCACCTCAGCATACGACACCGTATGGACAAAAGGGATACTGTATAAACTGTCAAAAGTCGTGAAATGCAAGAAGATCATAGATCTAGTCAGAAACATGTTGATAAACAGGACATTCAAGGTATCTCTGAATAGGAAAACAAGCAGCTACAGGACACTACAAAATGGCCTCCCCCAAGGGTCTGTGCTGGCTCCATGCCTTTTCAATTTATACATAGCGGACATCCCAAACCTGGAATCTCGTTCTTTTATGTATGCAGATGACATCGCTATCGCGGCTCACGCCAACACTTTCGAAGAACTGGAAGAAATTTTAAACAGGGATCTGGAACGACTACAACAATATTATGACAACTGGCACCTCAAAGTAAATCCGACTAAATCCGTGGCATCAATAATGCACTTGTGTAACAAAGATGCAAATCGTGAGCTAAAAGTGCAAATAAAAGGTAAATTGTTGAAAAACGATAGAACGCCAAAATATCTGGGTGTTAAGCTAGATCGCACTCTCACATATAAGAGCCACCTGTACGAAGTCGCCCAAAAAATGAAAACAAGAAATAACATCATAATGAAACTGGCAGGAACAACCTGGGGATGTTCCACTGAAACTCTACGCACATCAGCACTGGCACTTCTGTATAGTGTAGCGGAATATTGCGCACCCGTCTGGGCCCGCAGTAGGCATGTCAGATATATTGATGTGCAACTTAACGAGACAATGAGGCTCATAACAGGAACAGTAAGACCCACCCCGAAACCTTGGCTGCCCGTCCTTGCCAATATCGAACCACCCTCGATTAGACGTGAAAGAGCAATCCAGAGGTACAAAGAAAAGTTCAGGGACCTACCTCCTCCCCCTGACAGATTGATGTCAAGAAATCCCTTCTGGAAAGAACTCAAACAACAGATTGATATCGATAACCTGTGGAAACAGCAATGGCAGGGAAGCAAAGTGAATAACAGTTTCCTTATTGAGGACCCATCTCAACGAGTTCCAGGCTTCCAACTCCAACGTAGAGTGTGGGTAACTCTAAATCGTCTGCGGACAGGTGTTGGTCGGTGCGGATATTTGTTGAAAAAGTGGGGTTTCTCCCAGGACCCCAATTGTGAGTGCGGAGAGAGTCAAACCATGCAGCATATAGTTGAGTGCGACGTACACGGACTTAAGGGAGGAAATCTGATGGACATACATGTGATAAGTGACCAAGCACTTTTGTGACTGGAAACCCTGAAAATTTTATTGTAAATCATTGTTAATGTTAATTTAAATTTTTATGTTGATGTTTGTAAGTGTATCACGCTTTGCCTGTAGCTGAACGAGAAATAAATAATTGACGGAGTTGTCTCATCTTTGGTAGTGTAATAGTTTGTAGTTCCAGCAAACGCCACACAAACGTTGTATTGAGTAGTTTTGTTTTGTCAGATGACAGCCGCCAGATAGTCAGTGTTTTGTTCTTAGTTGCACCTAGTTACTCGAGTAAACATGGCTGTCGCAAGGCTTACATTCGATGAAAGGAAGTTTGAAGTGGTATTTTAAGTACGAAAACATTAATGAGGTTCAACGGCAATGGCGAAATGAGTATCAAACAGAGCCACCGACCCGTTTAACGATTCGTCGCATTCGAGACAAATTTGAAGCCGAAGGCTGTGTTAAAGATGTACACAAACAACGATCTTGACGACGTGTAACAGTAGCAAGTCCAGCTAACTCCAGTCGTGTGTTACAACAATTCACTCGCTCACCACAGAAGTCTGTGAGACAGTTTACCCGTGAAACTGGAATGAGTCGCTCAAGTGTTCGGCGAATTTTGAAGACAGCAAAGTGGAAGTGCTACATCCCACGATTGCTACACGCACTAACATGGTGCGCAACGATGAAGAGTTTGCAGAGATGATTGTCTGGTCTGATGAGGCACAGTTCAGACTCAGTGGCACAGTAAATCGCCACAATTGCATCTACTGGGCCGCCGAAAATCCGAACGTCCATGTAGACAATGCCGTGAATTTTCCAGGAGTAAATGTGTGGTGTGTGTTCTCTTACCGGGGCTTGATTGGGCCATTCTGCTTTGACGGCACAGTTACCGGTGAGGTGTACCTTCAGAAGCTTCAGACATCCATTTTACCTACCATCTGAGACTTGTATGGAGACGGAAGAGTTTACTTTCAACAAGATGGTGCCCCAGCCCACTACCAAAATCGTGTCAGGGCTATCTCGACGAAAATCTACCAGGAAGATGGATAGGCCGTAGAGGTGCTGTGGAGTATCCACCACGCTCCCCAGACCTAACTCCTCTGGACTTTTACCCGTGGGGAACACTAAAGGACGTCGTTTATCAACAAAAGTCACGCACATTGGATGAACTTCGAGAATCCATCGTACATTCATGTGCAGATATTCAACTGAACACGTTACAGTCAGTAATTCGTGGTGCAGTTCGGTGGCATCGTTTGTGTGTGGATGTTAATGGTGACCATTTCGCACACCTACAGTGATATCTCTAAGTTGGACTTTAAGCTACACTTTCACCAAAAATGAGACAACTCCGTCAATTAGTTTGCAAGTTATGGACTTCTGAACAGTGGATACATTTTTTTGGACCCTTCTGTATATTAATTTCAATTTTATGACCCACACGTGGGTGGTGTATATGGCACTGTAAAGCGTAGCGAAGCTCCTCACTGAAATCTGGTTCTTTACATATCCTAGGAAGACTGACGTTAGATAATACGTATCCTTCTTACAGCATATTTCACTTTAGATCTTCGTCTGTTTTGTTGCTTTCTATGGTCAAAATATCTCTAGCTACCTAACTTTATATAAATCATACACATTTTATTAGTAGTGCAGTGTATGTCGCTCAACTGTTTTATAAGTAATTTCTGTCGTGGACAACCTGCCTATGTTACTATCATAGCACATTCCTTACATGATTACTTTTTACATTTGTCAGACCTTGCTATATGAATGGCTGCGGCAGTCAATAAATACATATTCTACACAGCGCACGATATGTGAGACGATTACATTTCTCAAGTGTGTGTGTGTGTGTGTGTGTGTGTGTGTGTGTGTTTGTTTGGAGCTTACGGGGCTCAACGCCGAGGTTATCAGTGCCACGTTTCTCAACTGCAGTTCGATTTAGCTTATACAGGACAACAACACCTGCAAACCAAATGAGATTAAAATCACAGGAAAACAGACAAAAATCCAAGACTAATGTATAGCGTCATTCATCTGCTATATCTGACAGTGTGGCACTGTACGCCCTCGCAGTGTTCACCTACTTCCTACAGCTGCACTGATAAACCAATAGATTATGACATCTTGCATAATAGAGTGTCCGTTCTTCTTTGGAAGGAAATACAGCGGCAGTTCTGCGCGTATGGATTCGGCTAGTTCAATGTATGTAGGAGGAACCAGATGTCTCTGCACAGATCTCCAATCCCCGAAAATAACGGGGCGATGGTTAGTGGGCGAAGAGCTGGCGTCCGATAGCGTCCCAGTTGTCTTCCATAGGGATCAGTTCGGAAGGACAATTTTCGTGGCCTAGACATCAACATGAATTCATCATCATGCTCATCAAACCACTGTGACGCTTGCAGTCACAAAGCTGGAGGAGGCCATGGCCGTCGTGGAAGACATCAAACATGATGGGATGCAAGTGGACCGCAATAATGTCCAAGTAGTCCACGGACGTCATGGTGCGTTCAGTTACAACCGTAGGTCCCCTGGAAGTCCAGGTGAATGTTCCCCATAGCATAATACTCCGCAGCAAGCATAATACTGTCCCCTCTGCGTCCGCGTCACGGTTGATGTTTCGAGAAGACGTTCGCCTGGATTACGTCGTATTCCGACATGAACACCAACTGCCATTCAGTATCGTGGTGGACTGTTGTCGTGATGTATTGGTTCATCAGTGTGAACTTAACGCTTTGCAATAATACTAACTTTATAATTTGAAAAAAGCATCACATTTAGAGAATATGATACAAGCATCTTACATATTTAACGTCTTTTCGACATAATTACGAATTTGTTAGACTTTCCGGTTTAAATGGTCTTCAACACCATTTCGGGCATGACTCATTAGTGATTACTATGTTCCCATAGCCATAAATGCGAAATGTTCACCATCCTCAATGATGTGAGTCCTTTCCCTGACATGCATTTACAAATTACTATTTGGCTGGTCATTTTTTTTAGTACTGGCTGGTCATGGTGGCGCGCGGGATTAGCCAAGCGGTCTAAGGCGCTGCAGTCATGGACTGTGCAGCTGGTCCTGGCGGAGGTTCGAGTCCTCCCTCTGGCATGGGTGTGTGTGTTTGTCCTTAGGATAATTTAGGTTAAGTAGTGTATAAGCTTAGGGACTGATGACCTTAGCAGTTAAGTCCCATAAGATTTCACACACATTTGATCATTCTGGTCATGGTATAACTGCTCACTTAATGTCCCTGACTAACAGCGTAGACAATTTACTGGTTCAGTTGCTACTAAACATATTTTTACTCTTATGTATTTGTACATCATTATGGCAAACTCTCAGAAAATCCACTTCTAGTATACAGTTATTTCCACAAGTAACGGAAGTCCGACTACCAACATCAACGATTGCTGAAACTCAGTGATTGCACCAGGATGCTACTTAACATGTTCAACACAAAAATTTCGCACTTGTATTTCCAGTATTGAGCCAAATTCTTCATTAAACCAATGAGGCGATAGAACGAAAAACCAGTCCAAGTTCCAAATATTTTATTTTGCATTCGATGACTAGTTTAAGTCAGAGACCCATTTTCAAATCAACATAACAAAGTCAAAATTGCGTCTCCGAAGATTTCAAAAAATGTGTAACGTACATTTACAGTGCATACAGATTGAGCCATTGGTTAACTGAAGTTGCTGACCCAAGCTACTCCAGCATGCTGGAAGTTAGTAGATGAGATCGTAATATAATTTAAGAATAAGATTTCCGTATACTTTTGGAAATAGGATTCCAGTGACAATTACGTGTTCCACGAGATATATCACTATTATACGAGAAACACTATGCATAGTCGTCCAAAATAGTTTTCATCCCAGATTAGAGCCCATTAACCTACTTTTTCGTGCCTGTAATTTGGTTCGTGCAAGGAACGAGGTATTTATTATTAATAGACTGCAATAGTAGCGTAGAACTGAATCATTCAACCATTGATGCTATGACTGGTCAGTGCTATGACTGAGCCTGTTGCAATAGGCGTGGACGAGATGGCGGCACGGCAGCATGGAACTGTTTTGTCCGCAGCTCTTCAACTAGTGGCTAGCTTCGCTGCCTCTGGATCACCTGGGTTGGGGATTTTCTCTGCCCGGGGACTGGGTGTTTGTGTTGTCCTCGTCATTTCTTGATCGTCATCATCATTTGTGACAGTGGCTGGATAGGATTGTGTAAAAATTGGACTGTGTATACATTGGGACTTTGTACGGGCGCTGATGACGGCGCATTTGAGCGCCACATAAACCAAATATCTTCATCATCATGGAACTGTTTTATATACGGTAACAAATGAACGGTATATGTTGAGCGAAATAATTCAGACAAATTTTACGAATAGCATATATGTTCCCATAACAGCGCAGAAAAATTGCAAAGACCACATGGGCTCTCAGTTTATGTAACGTGAAGTGAAATTCTAGAAAAGATCACGAAATGACATGTTCTCGAGATACCTCTTCCACAAGACACTAACATTTTACAGTTCAAGAGAGGGATGTTAAGTTTGAATGTACAGCGCACCGAACTGAAAAGATGTTACTCTATCCAATAAATAAGCTTTCTTTTTTACGAAAAGCGAATAATCTATTAGCCGTTGTGTCACCAAACGCAAGGTGACCATTTCACGTTACAAGTCACTGGGAGTTTTGTGCATAGAAAGATTGCAAAATGACTGTGCGAATATTTAGCACAAGACTGAAATAACCGACACATCGTCTATTAGTGGCCACGTCAAATAATTGTAGGGATTGCAGGTCACCGATACGCATCACGCCGACTCCAGAACACAAAGGAAGCAAGCAGACGAAAGGCAGCGAACAGAATGTAGAATAGACGAGAGCATGCAACAGAATAGCAAATGCTCAGAATGGGCTGAGAGCCATAGCAATTCCAAAGGTACTGAAATGCTCCAGTGGAGACACGAAGCAATAAACCAAAGAGTCTGGGGCGACTAATCGAAGGTGGCCATTGTATGAACATCCAAAAAATAGCACGGATGAACTCAACATTTTAGAAAGCGAAGTGGCCAAGACATGAAAGTGTAATTGAATAGGCAACTTCCAATCACAGAGTCCGTCTCTTAAACATATTAATTCCTCGAAGTCAATTTGGCATGTTAAGGCACCCACGGTAGCACAATATCTCAGATCTCAAAACGAATAGCCTCCGGCATATGACAACGCCAGTCCAGGGTGACCCCGTCACTGTAAAACCGTAGCGGAGGACGCTACCATCGCTCCCGTTACTCGGCGGACGGTCACAAGGAAGTAGGTACCAGCGAGCCATTCGCAATGTCAGTTTCAAGGTGAAACACACCTGAGGCAAGGTTCATACGCTCCCACGTTCGTTGGCAGCGCAAATAAAAAAAGAGAAACTGCGAGGAAAATGAGAGGAAAAAGCAACAAGAACTGCTTACTGGCGCCCTATAATAAACTTCAACCTAATAGCTACGAAACAGTGACTCCGTAGTCCAGTGAGAACAATAGAGAACGCGAAGATGATAAAGTATCGGGACTTGCGCTTATGGCGTCTGCGGCTATAGATTTCACCTGCACCATGTGTACAGGGTCTTAGGTGTTGATACGTGCTTCTCTGACTTATCCCACTAAAACCCGATGGTTTCATGGTTCTGATGGAAAGTCTAAGATACTTATTGTTCTGGCAGTGACACAGAGACGCCTTATGCTGCAGCGTAAGACGGAATGTAGGCAATAGGCAAGTGCGGTGTCATTTTTAATTCGGGACCGATGAGAAATGGTAAGTCCTGTTTACTTTATATCTCTATTTGTTCCTCTCTCCATCCTGGTGAGAATGGCTATAAGACACTCGTATACGCGCAGCAAACTAACGTCCCAATGAAGGGTTTGGCAAAGTTAAACTAACATTGACTGCGGCTGTCATGCTGAGATGCGAAGTTCCACTACAAAATTCCCACCATCATTCTGCAACACAACGTAATGATGATGGTGAGGTCAACACATCAGCATTTGCTGCAACACTCCGAAATCAAACTATGCTTATACGTAAACAACTCATGCTCCCGAGATCAAATGTTTCAAGATAGGCATTCCTCGTCCAGGCTAATTCCATTTGTACTTATTATCTAACAATACTTATGTTATATCATCATCATTAAAACAATGTCATTAATTAGGTCCTCTTTTACAAATCGCTGATTTTTCGCCACTGTATATGGTTGTGCTGTGACTTGAAACCCAAATAATTAATCGATGCAATATAATTAGTCAAAAAATTAATAATAAAATACCTCACCTGATGATTTAATTACCCTTATTTGAAATCACAGTTCATTAGTCATCTCCCTCCTCCCTCTCCCATCCCCCCACCTCCAACTACCTGTAACTCACGATTCAGAATAATCAGAACCTGATGACATCGAATTATCAAAACACACATTACATTGAATAGCAAATTGCTAAAGATATTTACAAAGAAAACATGGCCACGCTGAGTGAACTGTATGAATGATAGGGCAGATCCTGTACGAGAAAACTAAAAGACTGACTACAAGTGTGACGCTGAAACCGTGTCTATTACGTCTTATTGCTTTCTGAAATGAACTACCTTATATTTAACAGCGTTTAGTCCCAGTTGATATTCTTGACACTGTTTGAACATTTTTTGTGAAATTTCTTGTGATCGATGTCACTTCTAAAACTTTTCGAAATTCAGAAAACAGCACACGCACACAACTTGCTGCCTTGATCCATCGCATTTGCAATTTGAAATTTGAATAGTGCAAAACGATGATATGACTTAAAATCCCATCAAAGACGCAATATAGAACAGTAGCCCAGTTTATCAACAACAGATAAGGAAATTGATCAATATCTTACTCAAGGAACTGGCATTTGTCTGGAATGACGTCAGGATTCTAAGAAAACGTAAATCAGGGTGGTTTAACAGCTGGCGTAAAATATTTCAAACCCTCCAATCATTAGCCATCTGAAGAATTACCGAGAGGTCAGTGGAGCAATATATGCCCACTATGACTAACAGTGGATCGATATTCTCAAGCAATGTTCATACATCACAATTCCTGGAATCTGTTACCTGGAGCTTCCTAAGCTATAATTAAAATTATAAATATATAGAATTGTGGCAGAACCGACTCAGGCATCATCAGTGAATTAGTTTTCAGTATGGCTGTTTATTCCACCAAAATATGTTTACAAACCATAAATCGCAAGTTCAGCAGCCTGGAAGCGCATTAGTAATGTTCCCAAGCTTGGGATAATATTTCACTAAGTCCAAGATATTATTAAATCCAATCAAATTTTCAAATAATTCAGCACGGCTAAAGCTGAAGGTAAATCAATGAAATATGAAGTAGCTTCAGTCTATCCCAACTCTAAGCTCGGAATACAATGGAAAACTGCCACAGTCAATCCGATACCTGAGAACATACTCTGTATCATCGTATCTGGTTTAGTAGCTGACGATGAAGCAGAGTGCCGAACGACTTTTATAAATCTAGGAACGCAAATAACCTATTCACCGGCATCTGTTATTTGCAAGATGGCAAATGCGAATAGTGCAATCCGGTTTTTACAAGAATGGTATTCTCCGGGATCTGTGCCGATACTTTGAGACCTGCTTGTTTTTCTAAATGAACGTCATAATTGGGCTTTGAACATGCTCTGGGATCTTGCAACAAACGGATATCAGTGATCTTGGTCTATAACTCTGTGCATGTCTTTTCCAGTCACGCAGGTTTCTTCGCTGCACAGCAGATTTTTGATAAAAGGGAGGTAGGAAAGGAGCTAATTCTGCAACATATACAATGTGAAGTCTAACTGAAATTCCGACGAGAAGTGGTGTCGTATCGCGTTAAACAGTTTTAACTGTTTTCCGTGTGTGAGTGCCAATATTGAAATACCCAGATTGGGAGTCTGCAAGTCATTGCCCTCTTCAAAAAAGGTGACACTAGGAAAATCGAGAATTACAGGCCTCTTGGACTTTTACCTATCTTTTACAACCTGTTAACAAAAATCATTACGAATCTCCTGAGTCAGAAATTTGACTTTTACCAGCCAGTCTAACAGGCGGGATTCAGAAAAGTTTTCAGTCAAATTGACCATATCGATGCAACACACACTGATAGAGAAATGTGCGGAGTATGACAGCCCACATCATATGGCCTTCATAGACTACCAAAAGGCGTTCAATCTGGCCAGTACGGAATGTGATGAACAGAGTCCGCATTAACTACATTTCATCCTCTACATCTACGAGTTTGATTCTCTAGCTGTGAAAGTACAGGAAGAATGGATAACTGGAAAGGTTCCCCTGAGAAGGGGCACCAGACAAGAAGACACAATCTCACCTAAGTTACTCACCTTGTCACTGGAGGATGTGATCAAATGTCTATCCTGGGGACAGAAATATGTCAACATACATGGAAAACATCTCAGCCATCTTCGCTGATGATATCAACCCCTGTAGCAGCGACACGAACTATCAACAATGATCAGAGAATTCAAAAATACTTCCCACGCTGTAGGTCTCAAAATTAACCTTCAAAAGATCAGATTCATGAGCTCTGTCAGTATTAAGGTCTCCATCGAAAAAAATGCTCTGGATATAATCAATGAATACATTTATCTGAGACATAGCTCCAACATGAAAAAAATAATGAGATAGCAGAGATCACCCGTCGAATTTCCCTCACCTGGATGGCCTTCGCAATGCTTGGAGTGAGTTTTAGAGACAGGATCAAGAACGGAGAGATAAGAAGAAGAACGGGGGTTTGTGACATTTCTGAGCGGATAAAGAGACTGAAGCGTCGTTGGGCAGGATACGTGGTCAGCGTGGTAGAGAGAGGACATCTAATGACATGCGGGGGAAAAAACTGGACCCACACCGCTCAGCAAAGAACGACATGGACATATTTGGAAGAGTCCCACGATATTTAGAGGCTGAAAAAGGACAAGAAGGCTGTGAATCATTGCTACAGTAGTATCTTCATGCTTAAATACATTTTTGAATGAGGAATAATATTCACTGACAGCCATTAAAATTGCAACGCAAGGATGGATAGTAAATAACTTAACTATGTACACAGTTTACTAAGAAGAAATTGTGATTAAATTTGTACGGGATTTGGGGGTAGGCGGGATGCGAAGTTTAGTATGCAGTGCTACAACTCTTTTTATGCCACCCGAATGGATGTCGAATCGAACTGAGCTTGAATGACAGATATGGCCACGTCACTCCATGTTGATCGAGGCCCACGAGAAAGACAGAGAGTAACTATTTCAGACGAGTTTGATAATTATCAACTGCATGGTTAAATGCATACAAGCTCTCGATAGCCCACGAAAATGTTGAGATAGTTAGTGGGTACCTTTTCATTGACATATTGATTTCCTCTGAGACCTGCACAGAGCCGAGCGTTCGCGAAGTACGACGGACAAGGCTACCAGTGTGACGTCAAAAGTTCGTTGCGGGGCTCGTATTTCTCGTGGGTCCTAATGCTGCTTCAGCTCTATTCCGGTGTTCGTCCACCGGAGGTGCTAGGCGGTGGGGGCCTGCCACTTTCACGATGACCCATCATCTGGTGTTTCCACACTTCTATCTTCTTTGTGTCTTTGCTCCGAAATGCTAATTTCTTGCATATCCAGACATGTAGCAATCGAACGTTTGTTGCATCCTGCGTTCATAGTTTTTCAATTTTAATGACCAGCAGTGTATTTCTGCTCTTTGTCTGCTGTGTTCAGTTTCAACAACAGACAGATCAACGAGAGATTAAACAGAAAGTTTCGACCCGTTAATTTGCTTCACATACAACCATAATTTCCTAGAATTTTCTGACAGATCTTTCACTAGGATCTGGCTGCGAAAACTATGGTGGACTTCGCGGATGGCCGATATGACGAATGTACGAATTGTTATTAACTCTTCTCTATCGGCCTCCCTGCAGCATCTTTTATAGCGAGAGATAACAGTTTCTGTGATCGCAATATTCCAGAAATGGTACCATCGAACAAAGTTGAGATTTTGGCGTCTTTCATTACTTGAACTGATACATGTTCATCAACGACGTAGTTTATAACGTTCTTCAGCTTTAAGCATAATTGTTCTGCTTTT
Organism: Schistocerca nitens; assembly: GCF_023898315.1. Lineage (NCBI taxonomy): Eukaryota > Metazoa > Arthropoda > Insecta > Orthoptera > Acrididae > Schistocerca > Schistocerca nitens. The sequence goes on along the minus strand of NC_064616.1, from coordinate 575,120,882 downwards.
GCCAGATCTGAAATCATTTTCTCAGTTCGTCCTTTAATTTAGTTGACAGAGACTGTCAATTCGACCAAATGCATACATTCCCCTAACTTTTTTGATGACCATTTTAACTTTGGTAATTACCTCACCAACGAAATCATCACGGTTACTGAACCTCTCTCACTAGTGATAATCGTGTAAGGGTCGGGTCTGTTTATAGCCAGGTCTTAAATATGTCTTTCGCTTGTGATTGGTTGTTCGAGACAGTTTTTAAACGTGTATTCGGTATTTTTCTCGCAAGACACTTCACGATGTATAACAAAGATTCGCGCTACGTACAGGTAACAAAAATTGCAATAATGCCAATCAGGATAACCCAGGTTCCGTTTCCCAACGCTGCCAAAACTGTTCTCTCGTCTCTGCCTCCGCATATTTCTTGTATATACTTTTCCCCACCGTATATCTGGGAACTTATCTCTTAAGATAACACTAAGTAGTGCTCTTACTAAATGTAAACCGTAGAAACTACAGTAAATCCAACAACATCAAAAGAAACACAACAATGCGTCAACCAGAATGGTAGCAGAAACAGACAACGTATTTAAGTAAAGGCGCAGAGGTTAGAGTTTTTTTTTTTTTCTTTTCTGTTTCACTATGAGAGAAACAGAAACTTGTTTATAATTTACAGTAGACAATCACACTGTAAGTGCTTTCAGTTACTTTTCTTATGGTGTGCTCAGAAGTTATACCTACAGTTTTACTATAATTAAGAAAATTAACATCATAAAGTACTTATATAAAGCACACATGCGTCTACAATTGATTGTTTCATTGATATTTTTATAGATCAGTTCTAACACATGTTGTATGTTTGTATCTCAGTTTTCAATTATTTGTGAATTAATAACTACGATTACTTCAGCGTGTACAGCGTCGGACTCGTAATAGAGTTATTGTACTGCAATTATCTCCGCATAATGCTTGAGAACCATTATCCATTTTGCTGGTCAATGCAGCAATTTTTGGTTGCCATTTATTAATTTTATAGCAAAGTACAAAATAATGTACCTTAAAACAAGAATTGTTCCTGAAGTCTAACCTATTACAGCATAAACAACTTTTTGCAATTTCTCTTCCAATGTACTTGGTTTTATCACAACTTAACTGTTCCTGGTAGGAGTCAGTCATATAATTTCTGGACATGGCCAATTTTCCAACGCTTTCGAGGTAAATTTTCCGATGTCATTCGTACACTCGCAGCAACTATTGTGGGTGGGAAATCCTATCCTCGCCATGCGGCTGTCTGTTTCCTTTTATGAATTACTCAGCATGTTCCTCTGACGCTCATTCTGCAGCATTCGAAATGGCAATTAACGTCACAAACTGTTCGACGTCACTCCTTGCAAGCAGTAACAGACAGTGCACTACCTTCCCCATTCCATAAATTTGGCAGCATCGGTGTTATCGAAATCCATGCCAATAGAGATATTATTGCTGTATGGGATGTTTTTATTCTTCGGGGCTTAAGCTATTTGTTAACACCAGTTGTTACGGAATTTGCGTGATTCTCTGTACGCCCATCTTCTTAGAGATGGTTCCGGGATTCGGCTGTTCGATACAAGATGTCAAATTATATACCTTTCAGTCGTCTAGTTTCCAAACTCATTTAATTTGGCTACCAGTTTCAGCGGTTTACTGCGCTATCATCGGCAGGTGATCGCTATAGCAAGCAGAAATCTACTAATACCAGTATTGCTGGCCCCTGTTTTGATCAGAACCGAGGTAGAATCTTCCTACACGTCTGTCAGGGGCCTGAAGATGGAGTAGTAAAACACTGAAACAGGTAGCCAAATAAAATAAGTTTGGAAACTAGGCGTCTGGAAGGTATTTAATTTGACATCCTTTGCTTGATTCATCTTTGCAGTAATATCAAAGTTACGGGGACAATATTTAATTTTGTTTTCTGAAGGAACATTTAGAAACAGGAATCAAGCTTAGGGTTTAATGTTCGGCTCACGACATGGTAATCAGAGACAGAGCGCAAGGTCGGACTGGACAAAATGGGGAAGGAAATGGTTTCAGCATTTGTTTTAAAAGATGTAGGGAAAACGCTTAAATATGGGTCGTCCGACGAAGATTTAGAACTCTGCTCCTCCTGAAGGCGAGTGCTGTATTTTAATCAGTGCACTTCCTCATCTTTCATTTTATTTTTGTCATTTAGGTTTAGGTCACGAAATACGTAGACACTAATTTTTCTGCCAACCAGTCTGTTAAAGTATGGAAAAATATCTTCAAGGTTTTGGGACACATCATGCCGTCTAGCTGTCACTTTTCTCAGCGAGACAAGCGAATCTTGTACTTCGGTAGCACTAGTGTCATCTTAAATCACGAAATTGCATTGTTTACTTAAAATTATTACTCATTTGGCGTCTCCTTCCTGACAAAGGCCTCCAGAAAACTTCTCCATCCATTATCTTTTTCACCAACATACAGCACGAGGACAAAAGTAAGGAAACACCAAAAACATTCCACACCATATTCACTATTCTTTTGTCTGTGTGTGTGTGTGTGTGCATGGTCCACCAACTCGTTGGTCAAAAAACACTGCAACTGGTTCTGTGGATTCGCTGTATGTTTTCACCGTAAATTATTGTAATGTTATTAAAACTGATTTTCAGGTCTACTTTCAGACTTACTCTAATATGTTCTAATGGTCGACCTGAAATTTATTGCATTAGAGGCAGGACAACAACAGTTTTTGAGATATTTTCCATAAACGAGGAATTCCTTGTTTTCCGAGTCGAACAATATGAAAACTTCCACTATGGCTGTTGAGAATAGTTTTTGTGTCGTCTTTCAATTCTGAATTTTCTACTATCCCGATCAATTCTTACGGAAGCTTTACCGTTAATGTATATGCTTTCCAGTATAGTAACACAAAGTCTCCAGAGCAGTTTGTATATCTTAAATCAATAGCTCGTTTCCCAGCGGTATTTAGTAGAGCTTATGTTGAAGTTGTGTCAAAATCCATTTTAGCACCTTTCCTGTCTTCATGTGGCAGAATGGTTGATATATTTCATCTGGCATAACTTCCAACTTACACATTTACCGTTCTAGACTTATAGAAGTCTTAGACTGCCTGAACAATTTTCTCTCTGTAGTAAGTTACTGTACCAGCTACCATCTTAAGTGGTGAAGTCTGTTATCTACCCAAGAAAAATTCTTGTTTTGAACCGCTCGGTGTGGCCGCGCGGTTTAAGGCGCCATGTCACGGATTGCGCGGCCGCTCCCGCCGGAGGTTCGACTGCTCCCTCGGGCATGGATGTGTGTGTGTGTGTTGTTCTTAGCATAACTTAGTTTAAGAAGTGTGTACGTCTAGCGACCGATGACCTCAGCAGTTTCGTCCCATAGGAATTCACACAAATTTGAACATTTTTTGTTTTGATTTTTTAAAAAATTTTGTTTTCAGTTTTTTCACAGTACCTTCTCAAATTTTCTCGGCTACATATCATCTTTTTTTTATTCGTCATACTTTATTATGTTCCATATGACACTTCCTTGAAATTTTCGTCTTATCGATACTATATGCCTCATTCCTTTTGAATGTTTCCTTTCTTTTTCAGATTCACACTTGTAACATCTTATACTGTCTGCATGAGCAAGTTTGTTAAATATTTTCCCTTTCCGTGTATAGTTTTAAGTCCATTATATTTTAAAATACGCTGAAGTTTATGCTTAATTAAATTTGCTGTACCTTTCAATTTTTAAATAAATTCTCACAGTCTACTTTTCTGATCTCCTGCCTCACGAGTTCCTTCCTCCTCTAACTGTTTATATGTTTTTCTCTACAATTTACTAGTCTATGATCACTTGAAATCATCTGTTATCAAACACCGTTTTGATTTTGATTCTGCTTGACCTTTGCTTTCACCAGCCTTCCAGTTGCATTTAACATCGCCGTTTTCATCTCATTTCTACAAAACCATAAATATTCTCACCGGAAGAATATCTTCATTCTCTCAGGATCCAGATTTTCCGCGATCTGTCTCTACTCCGTTGTTTATTTGTACACTATATTCCTGAATTCGTCAAAATTTCTCTGTGATCACTCGTGTCAAAATGTGTAGGAGATATAAGGCAATAATTAACGTCCGCGTCGTATAATGGTTGCTCACTCCGTATGTACTCCTGAGAATCGTTAGTCCTCTATCGAAATGCAACAGATATAGGAGAACTCATGATATCTGCTCATGAGGCTAGTTTTTGTAGCTTTAAATAAATCAATAGCAGCCTGCTGGTATTATACGCCATCTACAAAGTGTGCTTAGTTATCTTCCGTTAAAAGTATTGCTAAAGAATCTCCATTGGTCGAATGATAAGAATTTGAAAAACGATTGAAAATAAGGTGATCGTTTCTGTCGCATACGTTATCTTAGCTCTCGGAAATGAGTGCACTGTTCTTTGACTACAGCACTGCTTCCTGTTGTGCTCGAAAATAAAAAAAGAAACAGTGCAGAACACATTGCAAGGTTGAGGAGCGCATCAGACGCATTGGATACAAAAAACTCCGACGAACCTTGTCCTTAGAATGTGAAAGGTTAGGAGTAAACCGGGCGTCCGTGGTCGGGTACGTCTAAATGCTCACCACGACATTTCTGCTTCCGTCAATGTCCCAGTCGGTAAGATTTTTCCACGATAGAAGCCGTCCGCTGTGGCCGAGCGGTTCTAGGCCCTTCAGTCTGGAACCGCAATACCGCTACGGTCGCAGGTTCGAATCCTGCCTCGGGCATGGATGTGTGTGATGTCCTTAGGTTAGTTAGGTTTAAGTAGTTCTTAGTTCTAGGGGACTGATGACCTCAGATGTTAAGTCCCATAGTGCGCAGAGCCATTTGAGCCATTTAAGACACGATAGAAATGTATCCTAAGTCAAATTATTTACCATTATCTCCAAATATTTACACAATTTGAAAAAATATTTATTTTCATCTTATAAACTTTGTATCTGCTTTGACTTCGTTACGCTCAATGAATATGAATAAATTTTCATTCTTCTCTATTTTGGCACATCGTTGTAACCAAGTATACTAAAGACTAACATACATCTAAATCACAAGAAGTAACACGTAAGGTGAACTGGACTTTATTTCTGAATATAATTCCATTCTTATTTCTTCACTTTGTTATATACACTGAAGAGCCAAAGAAACTTCTATACCTTCTTAGTATCGTGTAGGGTTCCACGACGTGGCATGGACTCGAGTAATTTCTCAAGTAGAGCAGGAGGGAATTGACACCATGAATCCTGCAGGGCTGTCCATAAATCCGTCAGAATACGCGGGGCTGGAGATCTCTTCTGAACAGCACGCTGCAAGGCATCTCAGGTACGCTCAATAATGTTCATTTCTGCGGAGTTTGGTGGCCAGCGGAAGTGTTTAAACTCAGAACAGTGTTCCTGGAGCCACTCTGTAGCAATTCTGAACGCGTGGGATGTCGCATTGTCCTGCTGGAACTGACCAAGTCCGTCGGAATGCACAACGAATGTGATTGTTTGCAGATGATCAGACAGGATGCTTATGTACGTGTCACCTGTCAGAGTCGTATCTAGACGTATAAAGGGCCTCGTATCACTCCAACTTCACACGCCCCACACCATTACAGAGACTCCAACAGCTTGAACAGTCCCCTGCTGAAATGCAGGGTCCATGGATTCATGAGGTTGTCTCCATACCGGTACACGTCCATCCGCTCGATGAAATTTGAAACGAGACTCGTCCGAGCAGGCAACATATCTCCAGTAACCAATCGTCCAATGTCAGTGTCGATGGGCTCAGGCGAGGGATAAAGCTTTGTGTCGTGCAGTGATCGATGGTACACGAGTGGGCCTTCGGCTCCGAAAGCCCATATCAATGATGTTTCGTGGATTGGTTCGCACGCTGACACTTGTTTGATGGCCCAGCACTGAAATCTGCAGCAATTTTCAGAATGGTTGCACTTCTGTCATGTTGAACGATTCTCTTCAGACGTCGTTGGTCCCGTTCTTGCAGGGTCTTTTTCCGGCCTCTGCGATGTCGGAGATTTGATGTTTTACCGGGTTCCCGATATTCACGGTACACTCGTGAAATGGTCGTACGGGGAAATCCCAACTTCATCGCTGCCTCGGAGATGCTGTGTCCTATCGCTCATACACCGACAATAGCACCACGTTCAAACTCACTTAAATCTTGATAACCTGCCATTGTAGCAGCAGCAACCGTTCTAACAACTGCGGCAGACATTGTTGTCTTATGTAGGCGTTGCCGACCGCAGCGCTGTATTCTGCCTGTTTGCACCTCTCTGTATTTGAATACGCATGCCTATACCAGTTTATGTGGTGCTTCTGTGTAGTTATCATCGTAAGTAACACAGTCAGCTTTGAACGAATATTAGATAACGTACTCTTCGGACTTCTCCAGATATTACTAACTTCATCTAATTGTTAAAAAAAAAAAAAAAAAAAAAAAAACACGTGCAAGTTAGTGCAGTAGGCTGGTCCGGGACTTGAACCCAAATCCGTACAAAGGGATGCACGCTGGTTGATCAAATCACTATCCAGCCACACAAATTTAGCATTTCTGTGGTTTCTCTACTCTGATTAAGGCACAAACGAGCGTGGTTCCTCCGAAAAGGACGAGCCATTTTTATTGCTTATTCTGGAACAATACGAGATTCTGCTCCATCTCCAATGAAATCATCATGTACGGGACGTTAAATCGTAATATCCTTTCCTGCCAGTTCCGCAACATCGTGGGACAACTTCGACGAAGTTTGGAAGCTACGCAAAAAAACTGAAGACAAGTTGATGCTCTGAGTCGCACACTGACCGCCGAAGGCAGGGTCCGTGTTCGCGTACTGGTGGTGCACACAATTTTAGCAGGCCACACGTGTTCATGACTGCGCATACTCACCAGAAGATTAAAAAATCACTTCATGTATGAAGTTCATTACACCTGTTTCCGATTTTCGTCAACTCATCTACAAATATATGGTTGTCTTCTTCATGTATTATCAATAAGAAAGCAGTGAAGAGTTTTCTTTGTCTGCATTAGGAATCTCTACGTACAAAAGGAAATGTGCTGACTGCGTCGTCATCGCTCAGCCCAAGCCACTAAAGATAAAAGCTTGAAATTGGGAGAGGTGTTGATCTGATACTGTAGGCATCGTCTTAGACGTGATTTTTCGAAATTACCCGTCCAAGGGGATGAAATGGGAGATGAAAAGTTTTTTTGAAAATATGTCGCTATTAAGGCAGTTTTTAAGCTAAAACTACGAAAATTGGTATTTGGTTTCTTGATCAGAAGTAAAGAAATATGCGTTTCAGCATTTTTTGAAACTTAACCCTTATGGGGTGAAATAGTGGGTGAAAATTTTTTTTGAAAATATATCATTACTAAAGAACTACTACAGTATTTTTAAAGTTACATTTATGAAAATTAGTGTTTCACTTCTCAGTTAGAAATAAAAAGTATATTTTTCAATGTTTGTAGAAATTTAACCCCCACAGTGGTGAAATAGTAAATGAAATATTTTAAGAAAATATTTCACTATGAAGACATTCTTAACATAAAACTATGAAAATCTGAATTTGACTTCTCGATTAGAAATAAAAAATTACAAGTTGAAGTGTTTTTGGATGTTCTACCTGGGGCCTCACTGACTCATTATCGCTCAGCCCAAACCGCTAAGGATACAAACTTTCAATTTGGAGAGGGTGTTATTCTTATGCTGAAGGCATCGTTTAGTAAGGGATTCTTCGAAATTCCTCCCTTAGGGGTGTGAAGCAGGGGATAAAATGTTTTTCTGAGAATATGTCGCTATTGAGGCAATTTTGGTGCTAGAACTGCGAAAACTGGTATGTAGTTTCTCAGTCATAAATTTAAAAAAATTACATGCTTCAGTATTTTTGGAAATTGAACCAGTAAGGGGGTAAAATAGCAGGTGAAAGTTTTTGTGGAAATATTTAATTACACATGCATTTTTCAAACTAAATCTCCTAAAATATGTATTTCGTTATATTAAATCATTTTTAAAGTTAAATCTGTGAAAATTGGCATTTGTCTTCTAAAGAAAAATGAAAATATTACTACTAATATTACCGCCAAGCTAGTAACTGCATTTATCTACCGTGCCTATTTCAACTTCATAACAGACATGTATGCTATTGTCAACTCATGCCTTTCTTCTTACGCAGTTGCTTCTTTTCTGGACCCATCGCGTTGTTTCCAACATAGTGCTTTCGAATGTCTGTTGGAAAATTCTGCATTTCGATGTTTTCCCCATTGATGGTCTTTGGGTCACTGCCATTGGTTAGACTGGCATAAAGAAGCGTTCATAGACTTCCCGTCTCACATCCATTGGCAATTTGCTTTGGAACCTAAAAACTTAACTTTCGATATGTCTGTCGGTTTGCAAACTCAACTTCAAAAACAGTTTTGTATTTTTATAATTTATTTCATCGTCTATGATGTTTCCAGCAGTCCAACTTAGAAGAACTCTTCAAACAGTTCAACAACATGATTGCTAATCTACTCCGCCTTCTTTGCAGTAAACTGTTAAAACCTTGTTTTGGTTTTATAGTAATTAATTTTCAGCTCTGTTGACTACGTCTACACCTTCTTGAAGTTCTTCCGCAATCGAAGTTAACACTGCAAATCGAAGCCAGTGACAGAGCTTGAACAGTCAGTGCATATACTCAAGCAGCTTTTTAATCGTTTGTAGCGATCCTCGTTCAATTGAAGGTGAGAGCTATCAATGGACCTACGACCGTACGATATCAGCTGCTCGAGGGATATATCTAAAGAAGACGTAACGTGAGTGGAAAGTACATTTGCGGCGTGCAATTTAAGTGTGTAAATCTATTTTCAACGACCGCCTGAATTCTCTGGCTGCTACTGCCAGCTCATATATTCACGTTTACGCCAGTAACATCGAGAGGAGTTGTTGAAGGGCGTCTGTGTTCTGGACAGAATGTAGTACAGAACCACGCACTTTTGCTGAAAATAAAACGCATCGTGGCAGTCGCCAGCCGCTTGACTTGTACTGCGTTGTGGCGAGTAGCTGAATTACCGTTAATGTGCGCCGCGGGCAACTGGCAGCAGCGGCTGGTTATAATGGCGACCCCACCTCACGCATAGGTATGGCTGCTCAAAATTACTTTCTTCTTTTACTTTTCTTTGCGTGTGCGGCTGAACTACCAGTCGAGAGTGAGGCAACTTGAAAAAAGTCCAACTAAACGCCTGTCGATCGGCTGTAACGCGAGGGAAGGAGAAATGTAACATCGGGTTTTCCATTTAAGAGAAGTGAGTAAGCATTCCTAGGTTCTAAATGTCTGTCTGTTTTTCCTCTCTCGCTGAGTGTGACATTCATCTCTGGACATCCCTAAAGAATAAAATAATGACATAAAAAGGAACGAAAGTAAGATGTCCAATTACTCTTCAACTACATTAGATATACCCCTGCAAGTGAAGGTGGAAATTGCAGGCGATACAATTTCGATGATTTTCGAAACAATTCTCCACTCATACAGTGATGAATGACGGAGGCACACATGAAGAGTGTGGTAAACAGAGTGTGGTTAAGACATTTCTAGATTCCTATGGGAAACATAAGTAACTGATTAAGCATGGTACAAAAGGTGACGCAAAGCGAAAATGTAATAAAGTAGAAAACTGCGAAATTGTAGTAGATATATTGTAAATCCAGTAATGTGCTAGATATGAAATCTACGTAGATGTGAATATTACAGACTCTAGAGGCATTACCGTACTGGTGTCGGAAGGAGCAACACAGGATTGCAAGTATCGCCCTACCTATATAGAGTGAACGAATTGCGCTCCGTGTTCATAATCTATAAATTTATAAAACCATCCATGAAGCGTACTACTTGAAAATTCTGTTGTTCATAAATTACCTGTAGTAATTTACACTACTGGCCATTAAAATTGCTACACCACGAAGAAATGCAGATGATAAACGAGCAAACATTGGACAAATATATTATACTACAACTGACACGTGATTACATTTTCACGCAATTTGGGTGCATAGATCCTGAGAAATCAGTACGCATAACAACCACCTTTGGCCGTAATAACGGCCTTAATACGCCTGGTCATTGAGTCAAACAGAGCTTGGATAGCGTGTACAGGTACAGCTGCCCATGCAGTTTCAACACGATACCACAGTTCATCAGCAGTAGTGACTGGCGTATTGTGATGAGCCAGTTGCTCGGCCACCATTGACCAGACGCTTTCAATTGGGGAGAGATCTGAAGAATATGCTGGCCAGGGCAGCAGTCGAACATTTTCTGTATCCAGAAAGGCCCATACAGGGCCTGCAGCATGCGGTCATGCATTACCCTGCTGAAATGTAGGGTTTCGCAGAGATCGAATGAAGGGTAGAGCGATGGGTCGTAACACATCTAAAATGTAGCATCCACTGTTCAAAGTGCCGTCAATGCGAACAAGACGTGACCGAGACGTGTAACAAGCGGCAACCCATACCATCATGCCGGGTGATACGTCAGTATGGCGATGACGAATACATGTTTCCAAAGTGCGTTCACCGCGATGTCGCCAAACACGGATGCGACCATCATGATGCTGTAAACAGAACCTGGATTCATCCGAGAAAATGACGTTCTGCCATTCGCGCACCCAGGTCAGTCGTTGACTACACCATCACAAGCGCTCCTGTCTGTGATGCAGCGTCAAGGGTAACCGCAGCCATGGTCTCCGAGATGATAGTCCATGATGCTGCAAACGTCGTCGAACTGTTCGTGCAGATGGTTGTTGTCTTGCAAACGTCCCCATCTGTTGACTCAGGGATCGAGACGTGGCTGCACGATCCGTTAAAGCCATGCGGATAAGATGCCTGTCATCTCGACTGCTAGTGATACGAGGCCGTTGGGATCCAGCACGGCGTTCCGTATTACCCTCCTGAACCCACCGATTCCATATTCTGCTAACAGTCATTGGATCTCGACCAACGCGAGCAGCAATGTCGCGATACGATAAACCGCAATCGCGATAGGCTAAAATCCGACCTTTAACAAAGTCGGAAACGTGATGGTAGGCATTTCTCCTCCTTACACGAGGCATCACAACAATGTTTCACCAGGCAACGCCGGTCAACTGCTGTTTGTGTAAGAGAAATCGGTTGGAAACTTTCCTCATGTCAGCACGTTGTAGGTGTCGCCACCAGCGCCAACCTTTTGTGAATTCTCTGAAAAGCTAATCTTTTGCATATCACAGCATCTTCTTCCTGTCGGTTAAATGTCGTGTCTGTAGCACGTCATCTTCGTGGTGTAGCAATTTTAATGGCCAGTAGTGTAAATTAAAATTGTATTTAAATTAAAAACAAAAAAATTTGTTAGAACATTATAATACAATTACACAAGCTCATGCAAACGCACAGCTCAGGTTACAAGCAAGATTTGTACATAAAGGGACTGAGGTACTAAACTGGTGTGCAAACCGTAACGACGAGAGTAACCTTCATGAGATATGTCACTGCTAACTAAGATAGCTCGATGCGACTTGGACCATACATAGATAAATCTGCTACAGTATAGTACAGAACCTAAATGAAAGAAATACACAATGAGACCAACAGAAATAACACTTTTATTAAAAGACGATAATCACACTGAAGTCACCGCTGGATGGCCGTCGGTGGATGTGCCGCAATGTGTCTTCACAACGCACCCCACACGTACCCAATGGGATTTAAGTCGGTGGAACGGGCAGGACTGTCCATCCGAGCCGGCCGGATTGGCCGTGCGGTTCTAGGCGCTGTAGTCTGAAACCGAGCGCCGCTACGGTCGCAGGTTCGAATCCTGCCTCGGGCATGGATGTGTGTGATGTCCTTAGATCAGTTAGGTTTAATTAGTTCTACGTTCTAGGCGACTGATGACCTCAGAAGTTACATTCCATAGTGCTCAGTGCCATTTTTTTGAACTGTCCATTCGCCGAATATCCTCTCGTTCCCAGAACTGCTCCACCTGCGCTGTTCGCTGCAGTTCGGTCGGCATTGTCATCCGTAAAAGTGATGTCACGCCGAATGTATCCCTGAAAAGACACACATGGGGAAGGAGTACAGTGTCACAATAACACCGATCGATGAGTGTACTGTGTTCACAGATTTCGAGGCCGGTAAGCCCATGCAACATGTCTTCTCATATCTATAACACATGGACCACGGAAACGATCATGTTCGGTATCGTTCCTGGGTTCATTACGTGTTTTCACCTCTCGCCATATGAGGGTAAGTCCAGAATCACTACTCAGACTGCATCTGATCTCATCCGACAACAGCACGTGCCCTTATTCGTTGTGGGTCCAATCCCTATGCTCTTGGCACCATCGCAAATGTTGCAGCTGATGTGCCGCAGTCGACGGAACACAACGTAATGGTCGTCAGGCAAAGAGACTACCCCAACGAAGTCGCTGTACCACTGTTTAACGCGAGATTGCGTACCTTGCAACCCCTTTAAATTTGGTTGGGACTGCACCCGCTTTGTGTCCGTCTCTGCTTCCCTATTGCACACTGTAGCAGTCTTCCACTGCTGTAGTTGACATTGTCGACCACCTCCTCTACCTCGGGCAGCAGTGCCTCTAATTCGGAAAGCTTCTCATGCACGTGAAACAATGCTGTGAGCAAAACCAAACTCCTGGGCTACAGTTATCACGCTTGTTCCATCTTCCAGTTTCCTGATAATTCTTCCCCACGTAAAGTAATCCCAATTTTGTCTCCAGATCATGTTGTAATGAAGAGCACCACCACAGTTGCACCGTAACAGCTCGCTGATTGAAACATACACACACACACACACACACACACACACACACAGAGCATTTTCCCGTTCCTTCAAAAGCCTCGTGTTGTGGGACCAGCCACATTTGACACTTTAGTCACGCTGACCTCAAGCCTTGTGATGTCCAGCTTTTTGTGCACGGCAGAGGTTTCTGACAACATGCTCCAGTATTTTAACTCAGTTCCATTGAGTTGTTAGTATATTATGTTACTTTATCTATCTCGTCCTTAAGTTTTGCAGAGCAGTGTGGTTAAGAAGGATTTAACTTTGTTAGTAGATAGTAAACGTATTTAGTAGGTACAAATATGGTAGTAAGTAAGAAAAATCGACAGTGAAAAAGAAAAAGAATGAAGATTTCTCTGAATATAGGCATTATTTGAAAACATATAGATGAATGCATATGCAGTATCTAATCACGAGGCATCTTCAGTAAATAATTAACGAGTATACTAAATAGCCTACGTAATATTATTAGTAGGTATGGCTTGGCTAAGAATAAAATGGAAACACCACATCATGTAATGAAGACAGTGTCAAGGAAGTAAGTAACACAGAATCTCAGTTATTAATTCAGCTACACGAACACTGTTTTCTGCCTTGTTTCACAAATTTTATTGCGGTTACTGCACAACTTAGGTTTCCGGTTATAAGCCAATTTCCAAGTACATTACTGATTTCAAAGATGATAAAGCAAACATAAACACGATGGTAAGACAAAAATAAACATCTCAACTTCTTATTGTATCGATCCTTGGCTTAATGTAAAATTATTTCAATTACCATTTTTTGTCAAATTACGTATGAAATTACAGAATTCAGCAGTTACACTAACATGACTAAACATAGCTAGGAATAAAGTTATGCATCAGCCTAGACCTTTTGTTATCCACTCATGGAGTGAAACCCAAAGCTTTACTTCTGTCGAGGCGTTGTGATATCACCTAAAAAATGTGAATAACTGAATTGCGTTTTCTCATTTAATAATAGTTGTGGGAATACACACAATTGATTTTTAATTTCTAGAATTTCTAACTTGCTTGGTTTTGCCCCCTTTTCCACTATGTAAGACCTCTACATGTATTATGTATTTGTGGCTTCTTATAAAATAAATAAATGAAATAAAATATTAATTATTGTATATGTATGATAGTGAATGGATGTAATTAATATTTGCTTATCTGGAACGTGGACGTTTAATTATTTGGTATCAGACGCTTGACAATGGCTTTTTCGTAAGTGCAATGTTATCCGTAATTGACCGTGAAATGTGATTCAAATAATCGGACTTCGTATTTAAATCGTTTCCAAAGACTGCTGCGGTAGGTGCGGACTCAAATCTAAATCTCAATATTAGAATAATTTGCCAGCCATGTCAATACGTCGTACAGAGGTGACTGTCTACTAAACATAAAAAGTTTACACAGTTAGTTAAATCAGATATATTCAACGAATAAGCCTACAGTTAAATAATTCTACTTACTTTCATAAATATAAATTCTTTACAGAATCGAGTGCCTAGTAAGATTGCAACTCGCAGTGTTCTTATATAACATCAAATATGGCGGTGTGCCAGTTAATAAAATATACGTGCTTCCAGCCTCAGCTATTCTGCAAGACCTCCTTCTTCTTAATCAAACATAAGAGTGTCATAATTGTATTTTGTTTATCAGCGGCATAGCGCTGCAGTTCTGTGCCATAGGCTTTATTTATTTGTCAGAGATTAATTATTTAATTAAGATTTCGCGTTTCCGAGGAAACTCACGAACGGCATGCAAATCTGCCTTTATATTCTGTTGAGGCAATGTTCCGCAAAGACTAAAAAATTGTTTAGTTAATTTGCAATGTTTCACCAAGAACCCACAGTTAATTCAATTAAAATGAAAAATATTTCATGATCGTTTCTTGCCGGCCGAAGTGGCCGTGCGGTTAAAGGCGCTGCAGTCTGGAACCGCAAGACCGCTACGGTCGCAGGTTCGAATCCTGCCTCGGGCATGGATGTTTGTGATGTCCTTAGGTTAGTTAGGTTTAACTGTTTCTAAGTTCTAGGGGACTAATGACCTCAGCAGTTGAGTCCCATAGTGCTCAGAGGCATTTGAACCATTTTTTTGATCGTTTCTCGTCTATTACAGGTAAATTGAGTCAAATCTTCTCATGAGATAATTTTTTGGCTAAGCATGTTTCTCTATAAACGATACATTAACTTCAGACACTTCCTCGATAACCGCAATAAATAGATTGGGTAATAAAATTAGGAATTTTCTGTGTTTTTATGTGAAAATTCCAGAACACTGTGTAAATCCGTTTTCAATGGAATTTTTCTTGCATGCCTGAAAGACAGTTACCCAGAATGTTCAATACTGATTATAATAACGTAGCTGGCTTGTGTAACTACGATCACATACACAATTAGAGAATCTGACTGTGGACATACCTGTCATTAAAATAGACAACTAAATTGTAACTAAGTTTTCTATTCGAAGTGACATTCTATAAAACTGCTTAGGTGATACATTAATCGACACACGCTTTAGATATTGTATCCCAGTACTGAAAAACACCTATTTGAGGAGACAAAATTCCATTAAAATCTGGGCCAGTACTCCATTTTTAATGACGCCACTGTTTTATTTATTTCATATTTGATTAACAAACGAAGGCAGTATTTTTTCTCCAGCCCTGATGATCTTTTCACCTAATATTTCTAATAACTCTATATTATCTTTAAGAACTACACTCCTGGAAATTGAAATAAGAACACCGTGAATTCATTGTCCCAGGAAGGGGAAACTTTGTTGACACATTCCTGGGGTCAGATACATCACATGATCACACTGACAGAACCACAGGCACATAGACACAGGCAACAGAGCATGCACAATGTCGGCACTAGTACAGTGTATATCCACCTTTCGCAGCAATGCAGGCTGCTATTCTCCCATGGAGACGATCGTAGAGATGCTGGATGTAGTCCTGTGGAACGGCTTGCCATGCCATTTCCACCTGGCGCCTCAGTTGGACCAGCGTTCGTGCTGGACGTGCAGACCGCGTGAGACGACGCTTCATCCAGTCCCAAACATGCTCAATGGGGGACAGATCCGGAGATCTTGCTGGCCAGGGTAGTTGACTTACACCTTCTAGAGCACGTTGGGTGGCACGGGATACATGCGGACGTGCATTGTCCTGTTGGAACAGCAAGTTCCCTTGCCGGTCTAGGAATGGTAGAACGATGGGTTCGATGACAGTTTGGATGTACCGTGCACTATTCAGTGTCCCCTCGACGATCACCAGTGGTGTACGGCCATTGTAGGAGATCGCTCCCCACACCATGATGCCGCGTGTTGGCCCTGTGTGCCTCGGTCGTATGCAGTCCTGATTGTGGCGCTCACCTGCACGGCGCCAAACACGCATACAACCATCATTGGAACCAAGGCAGAAGCGACTCTCATCGCTGAAGACGACACGTCTCCATTCGTCCCTCCATTCACGCCTGTCGCGACACACTGCAGGCGGGCTGCACGATGTTGGGGCGTGAGCGGAAGACGGCCTAACGGTGTGCGGGACCGTAGCCCAGCTTCATGGAGACGGTTGCGAATGGTCCTCGCCGATACCCCAGGAGCAACAGTGTCCCTAATTTGCTGGGAAGTGGCGGTGCGGTCCCCTACGGCACTGCGTAGGATCCTACGGTCTTGGCGTGCATCCGTGCGTCGCTGCGGTCCGGTCCCAGGTCGACGGGCACGTGCACCTTCCGCCGACCACTGGCGACAACATCGATGTACTGTGGAGACCTCACGCCCCACGTGTTGAGCAATTCGGCGGTACGTCCACCCGGCCTCCCGCATGCCCACTATACGCCCTCGCTCAAAGTCCGTCAACTGCACATACGGTTCATGTCCACGGCAAACTGGCTGACACTGACGGCGGCGGTGCACAAATGCTGCGCAGCTAGCGCCATTCGACGGCCACCACCGCGGTTCCTGGTGTGTCCGTTGTGCCGTGCGTGTGATCATTGCTTGTACAGCCCTCTGGCAGTGTCCGGAGCAAGTATGGTGGGTCTGACACACCGGTGTCAATGTGTTCTTTTTTCCATTTCCAGGAGTGTAGTTTCCTGTAAACCAAGGAAAATGAGGTGAATAAGTCTTCACCAATGGCATGTGGCATCTCTTCCTACACGAACCAACTGAACTGTTCTTTTCTGAAATCTCTGCTGCATTTGTCCTGTCCTCTATTAGCACCAGGTGAAATCTCATACCCTACGATTTATTCTCACAAGCGATATCGCTTCGGTCTGTTGAAATTCTCAAGGCAAAATTGATGATATATATAGATTCCATTGACAGTTTGGTCTCTTACAACATTTTTGTACGTTTGTAAGAGACGTAGCAGGATAGCGTAACGGCTGTCAGTATGGTTACGGCGGTGATAAAGAGTTTACTGTAGTCAAGTCCTGGTTTTCCTCTATAATTTTTACTCCCTCTCACCTCAGCCACACCCATACACGCACACACACACACGCACAGACACACACACACACACACACACACACACACACAAACACACACACACACACACACACACACACACACACACACACACACACACACGTCTCTTCATTACCAAACTATCCTTTAACGCCTTAGTACGCGTCCCATCAATAGTTACATCCTTTATCACGTTGTGCCATCATTTTTTTTCTCCTCAGTTCGATTCAGTACCTTTTCATTAGTTATCCAATGCACCCATCTAGTTTTCAGCAATCATTTGTAGCATTACATTTCAAATACATTTATTCTTTTCTTGACCGATTGATTTTGTCCATCATGAATTTATCACCGACCAACAACGCTGGTACAACACCTATAGAATGACACATTAAAGGAAAGAGCACAGAGTTGTACTTACAGAAGTACACACTCTAACATACCACAATTGTACTCGAAACCTCCAGAAACACGAAAGTAAATAAATTACTGAAAGATTACAAAGTAAAATCATATTTGCAAATTGTATTCAATGACGATGCAGCTGTTAGTTCTAATGCCACAGCAATAATGAAGTATCTGAAGCACGCAAGGGTGGCTATAATGCTAATTATATTACTTGAACATTATATATAACAACAGCATGCGATAAACCCAAAGTTTTCCTTATTCCACACAGAGTTAACGTGTACTTAATTCATAATTGAATATTAATTAAAACAATAGTAATAACAACTAGGTATAACACAAAGTGGGTGTGATTAATGTAACTGATGAATACATCATGGAAGTAACTAGTTACGAAAGTACTTTTAGAGATATGTCTATTTCTGTATTTTTTCCCTTTCATGTAGTAACTCATAAGTGATTGTCATTCACGTTTTTAATATTTCTATTTGCTGTTAATGAATGCAAAATGAGGCATGGGCAGGAGGGTGGACTGGCAGCAGTACACAGAACCCGCTCGTCAACCAGCAGAACCTAACACTAAATTAGATGCTAAAACTAAACAAAAGTGGGAGACATGTAAACTGAATTTTAAATTATTTGAAAAGTTGACATGAATGGGAGAAATATAAATACGTACTATAATGCCGTCTTCATGAATTGTTTAAAAACAGTGATAAAAATGTGAACAGATAGCACAGTTAAAAACACTTGGCGAACACTTGAACGACACTAAACACTTAAAAAAAACACTTGAAAACGCTGAACATGGCTGAAGATACACTGATCATTAAAAACAGATAACCATGCCCTTTCGCTAAAACTGGAGAAGTACCTGCCCAAAGACAGCAGATTGTAGATGAAAAGATGGTGGATATGGAGGGAGATAAGAAATTGTGGCTGTTGGGGGAGAAGGAGAGAGCAGTAACTGGTATTAGGATCTACAGATTGGAGAGGAAAAGGTGGTGGTGGTGGCAAGGAAGGGGAAAAGGAAGAGATGTGATATGGATGGAGGAGGAGGAGGGAGCAGTTGGGGGTGGGGTGGGTAGGGTAGGGTGGATTCAGCGTTGGTAGGATGGGTAGACGTCAGAGTGGAGTTTATGGGCTAGGCAAGGGAGACAAAATTTGTTTGGGAGACTATGTAGAGGGTGCACAGGTGGGATGTGTAGGTAGAGGCGCTGCAGCACGCTAGGATTGGAAAGGAAAGGGGCCCAATAGGACCGCTGGAGTATTCAGGTTATCAGTAGGAGTGGGAGTGAGGAGAGGTGGGAATTTAATGAGGTGGTAAAGAATTCTTGTAGGGGAAGGTAAGCCAATGTGGAATGTGATGCTGTTCGGGGATCTGCAAGGTCTTACAAAGCTGAGGAAGGATGGATATCCATGCAACATTTGCATAACAAAGAACTGGGGAGGAGGGGGGGGGGTGGACGGGGATCAGGGATTTGTACATGTGAAGGATAGTGGAGGAGTGTAGTCCCCATATCCATATTCAGACGGTTAGTTGTTTTTTTAGTTTTTGTCTATTGTGGGCTTTCTGTTGGATGGTTAGTAGGTGAGGTTCTCACGTTAGTTGCTGGTTGAAGGTTAGTGCAAGATACTTTAGTGTGTAACTTAGCTGTATAGCACGGCTGTAAATGGTGAGATAGAAGTCATGGAGACAGGAGGTGCGAGTGGTGTGTCCTATAATTATTGCCTGGGTCTTGGAGGGGTTAATCTAAAGCAGCCATAGTTTGTACCAGGAGGTAAACTGATTGAGAGGGATTTGGAAGGATAGTTGGGATTTCTGGAGCGTAGGACAGAGGGCGAGGGAAGTGGTCTCATCACATACCGAAGGAGGCAGATGGAAGGAGGTGGTTTGGGTATATCAGTAGTGTGTAAATGGTGAGATAGACGGGTAGGGGAGAAAGGGGAGGAAGGGAGGAAAGGGGAGGAAACGGAACCGTCGGGCACTTCTGCAATGGGGTGGAAGGTATGGTGTCCACAATGAAATAGGATGGGCGACTGGTGAGGAATGATGAAGTAAGGCAGACATAGTTGATTGCAAGTCTGGAGTTTGAAAATGTGACCAGAATGCCATACGTGGTTGTATGCTTTCTCTAGGTCAAGAGAGACAAAGATGGCGGATTAATAGTTGAGCTGTTGGGGTAAAAGATGGGTGAGGTGCAGGAGTTGGTCATCAGCATAGAAGGAGGGACAGAAGCCACAATGGGTAATAGGAAGCAGTTGGTGGTTTTTGTACAGATGGCGGTAGATGCATCGTGAGAGGATGGATTCCAAGACCTTACTAGACACTGAGGTGGTGCAGATGGGGCGGTACAAGGAGGTATCAGTGAGGGGTTCGTCTAGTTTGAGGAAAGGTAGGGTTTTGTAGGTTTTTCACAGATCAGGATAGTAGTCTGCAGAGACGATAGTGCCAGGGCTGTCACAGTCTTCTGCCTATATAGCCTCGGGCAACAATAGGTCAACTCTACTATCTCATCAAATTCCCACCTCTCCTCACCCACAATGAATACCTTCACATCTCTTGTACTGTCCACAAACTAGATTCCAATCACCCCACTGCCTCCCTTCTGATCACCAACCCTGGTATGCTGCCGTGCCTTCACAAACACATCCCTCTTCCCTGCAACTACAAACACTCCGTATCATATCCTAATACAACTTGAACCAACTCCCTCTCCCAGACAATGAGATCCACCCCGATATTTATCCCTCCTGCAAAATTTAACTCTTCCCTCCTATCACACTCCACACCACGGCTCCTGTTTCCTTTCCCTTTCCACTCATCCCCATCCCTTTCCTCTTGCAGTCACTGTGCTACCCACATGACACATTGCTCCTCATACTCTGTCTTTCTCACTTACTGTATTTCCCACTATTCACATCAGCTTCTACCTCTCATCTCTACAGTCTCCCTATCTAACAGACCCCTATCTTTCTACTCAAACCCATTAACTATATAGAACATACGCTCCCCTCCAGCAGTAACTCTAACCCTAGTGCAGGTCACTCAGATTTTAAGTGAATGTGCAGTGCTTTAGTGATTTCACCGGAAGAATTTTAACCTTCCTGTGATAGGTTTTTAAAAATCTACATCTGCGTTTTTTTTTAATTGCCTGCCTTTTATTTTTAATTTAAAATAGTAAACAACCCCAAATTTTGTTTGCGTTTCACACTGCAAATGTTATTTTCTAATTCATTTTCCTGAAGAGCAGAGAACTGTACCGCTGACAGCCCACCCTACACATATATAGGGTGGGGGTGATGAAATAAAAATGACCGGCCGGAGTGGCCGAGCGGTTCTAGGCGCTACAGTTTGGAACCGCGAGGCCGCTACGGTCGCAGGTTCGAATCCTGCCTCGGGCATGGATGTGTGTGGTGTCCTTAGGTTAGTTAGGTTTAAGTAGTTCTAAGTTCTAGGGGACTGATGACCTCACAAGTTAAGTCCCATAGTGCTCAGAGCCATTTGAATCATTTGGAATAAAAGTAAAGGAAAAAACAGCCCCGGCAGTCAGTGGTTATGCTCCTGACGATGATGGTGGAGATAGCCATCCTAAGTTCGAGAATTTTATTCGAATTGATGCTACTTGAAAACCGAGAATATTTTATTCAGAAATGGCGCTGCAAAAGACTAGAAAGGCACATCCAATTCCCATTAAATATGTGCTCATTTCAAATGGTGTGTATTTTTATGAATTTTCTAAGACAGTCCTATGGCATCAGGGATGCGAAAACTGCATCGTTACTCAAGAAACTGAGCAGAAGCGTTGGGGGTCTACTGGACTGGTGGTCTTACTGTTTGGACGACGTACTACATGAACATTAGAAATGGACAAACCCTTTGTTCTCAGGATCGGATCAAAACAGATCACTCAGTGGAAGGAACCGATTCTTTTTTGCGACTCATCAAGCTCTATCGCTTACCAAAGAAAATGAAAGGGAAGAGCCTTGCCCTTTTAATTCAGCATTAAGGTATCTGTATTTTTACTTCATTTTCAACTGTTTTGAAAGAGCATAGAAAAAGGATTAATAATTTTCCGTTATGTCCATTCTACAATTAAGATTTCCAAAAAGCTCTACCTTTAGTATCCAGTAAATATTAAAAATAGCACAAGAAAACTGAATATTTTTATAAAATTGGACAATTATGAAAATAAAACTCATTCTTGTTAACTTTTCATAATTTTATTGAGTACAAAATGTAATATAAAAATTACACCATCACTGAAATTCTACCACCCAAAATTATCTGCTGTCGTCGTTTACCACCAAGATGACAATATACGAGTTTTTTAAGGAAGGAACTAATCATTGTTATGATTTATAAATAAAATCTGACTAATTTTACTTGAAGTCAGTTCTTTTCTTTTCTCGGTACATATCTGTCCTTCTTTTGAAAATCTACACTAACAGGGCACAGACATAGCTGGAATACAACATCTCTTCGGAAGCAATTGGTGACGTGTTGGGTTCAGCAGGTATCCACATTCCCAGAAGTTAACTGCTTCAAGACATATATATCTCAGATAAGTACGCCTGGTTCGACAGTCATCACAGGTCGTGGGTCGAAGCTTCCTTGAAGCTGATGGACGGTATCATCGAACTCCTCTCAAATTGAAGAATTTCCACACGTTACGGAGATTCTTGTTTGACGACTGTGCTGTTTTTCATTTTCTAACATTTCAGCAAGTTTTATTAAGGCAAATCTATTCTTTTGAAATATGTAATATTTCAAGGACAAGATGACGACGAGTAAAATACAGCCAGTGAATTGTGTGAAAAAGAAATGTGTAAATGCGAGTATCTTGCGTGTAAAGTGCAAAAAATTGTCAAAAAGGTGTAACTGCTTGCAGTACATATGCAATTAAACTAAAAAAAAAACGTAAGTTCCGTTGCTACAAGATCGAAAACAAAGCAGTCTTGTGCCGGTAATAAAAGTGTATCAGAGAACATTGTAGAGCTACAGCATGAGATTTCGAATTATACATGTGCTTAAACAAGAAAACTGTGGACTTTTCAAAAAACTCAGAACGTTGAAATCTAAAGTTAGTAAACTGGAACATATTATCCCAAAAAATGAACGAAATGAACACAATGAACAGTGCAAAACTGCAGAGGAACATAACAGTGATCGAAAAAAAAAAAAAAAAAAAGCAGCGAAGAACATCGCAATGAAAATCTACAGTTCGTAGTAAGTGACTATTCGATAAAAAACGAAAAGTCAACACACCTCAGCTGATGTGGACAATATGAGTACAAACAGTAATCTGGAGGTATGAAACAGAAAATTCTTCTGTTAGCAGACAGTCATGGCCGGCATTGTACGAGACTTAAACTAAAAACTACAGCTCAACTCTGATACGATTTCATTGATAAAACCAAATGCACCGTTTAAAGAAGTCGTGAACAATGTGAAAGGCAAGATCTCAAATTTTCTAAAAGACGTCTAATTTTTCGTGATGGGTGAAGCAAATGGTATCAAAAAGAAGGTTCAAAAATTCACAGAGAGTGTTGCTGATCTATTACAAAAACAAAACATATTACAGTATTCCTCGGTAAATTCCATATAGGTTTGACGAACTTCACTGGAATAATAAAATATATCAAATGAACAACTGTTTGGTATATGTGACTCTGAAGCAGAGCCATTTCAACGTTGTAGATTTAAACAGGTTACTGAGACGAAGTGATTGTAGAAAACACGATTTGCACATGGTGATGAAGGAAAAAGAAAAGCTGTTTAGTTATACACCATCGGAAACTAAGTCGAACGACAGCCATATAAAACTAGTCACAGAAGAACATAAACTTCAACAAACATATGAAATAAATCAAACGAAATCTGCACATACAAAACCCGAACAAAATATGAAATCAGCACTAACATTAGAATTAGCTGCTGAAGAATAAACGAAAACATCCCCAACGTCATCACCAACTACTGGAGAAAGACACAGGCAAACTCCTAAACAAAATGTTTGTACTTTTTCATGGTAAAACACTAGCTAAAAAAGATCAAACTCAAGGAAAGAGAAACCACAGTCCTGCAGACATTCACTACCAGAAAAGAAGAAAGAGAGGCCAACATCTGTAGGAAAGAATCTCTCACTGTTTTGCAACCCAGCGGAAGATCGAAGACGGCCTGTATAAAATATGAGGACTTTAGTGCACACCAGAAGAAGGAGGACGCCAACGCAGCAGCAAGACTCATCAAAAAATGGTTCAAATGGCTCTGAGCACAATGAGACTTAACATCTGAGGTCATCAGCCCCCTAGAACTTAGAACTACTTAAACCTAACCAACCTAAGGACATCACACGCATCCATGCCCAAGGCAGAATTCGAACCTGCGACCTAGCGGTCGCGCGGTTCCAGACTGAAGCGCCTAGAAACGCTCGGCCACACCGGCCTGCAAGACTCATAAAAATGGAGCAGCAAAAGCAAGTAAGTCCTAAATTTTAGGACTAAGTGCTAACCTTGTAGTGTTTCACCAGAATGTGCAATCACTAACAAATAAAATTGATGTATTTCAAATACTGCTGGAGAATAAACTTAAAGATGTTTTAGTCCTGTGTATAAGTAAACACTGGCTGCAATAAGACACACTGGGAATGGTACATATTTCAGACTTCACATTAGGCAGTCATTTGTGCAGGAAAGCAAATGGTCATGGTGGCAGTTGTATACACATGAGAAGTGATATCAAATGTGCCCATTCGCTTCACGGAATATATTCTCAGAGAAAGAGATCTGGAAGCATCAGGTGTTGAAGTATTAAATGAAAATATGGCCATAATTTGTTTGTACAGCACCCCCGATAGTGACATAAACGCTTTACTATAAATTTCACAGTAACTCCACCAAAAGTTATCAAAAGAAACAGAGATTTGATTATTTTTGGTGACTTTAATATTGGTTTTTATATGGAATAAAAACAACAGACTGATGTATTGAACCTCCTCTAAACATTTGACTTGGAACCTGCAATAGAAACAGCAACATGTGTAGCAAACACTTCATCCACAACAATAAACTAAATATTTATTGTTATTCTTGCAAAATGTAATGCAAGATAGTTCACCACTGGGTTTGGAGATCATTGTTGTTGTTGTCGTCTTCAGTCGAAAGACTAGTTTGATGCACCTCTCCACGCTACTCGTTCTTGCGCAAGCCTCTTCATCTCAGAGTAACTACTGCAACCTACATCCTTCTGGCTTCCCAATTGTATTCGGTAACACCTCATTAGTTACGTGATCTACCCATCTGATCTTAAGCATTCTTCTGTGGCACCTCATTTCAAAAGCTTCTATTCTCTTCTTGTCTAAACTGTTTATCGCCCATGTTTCACTTACATACATGGCTACACTTTATACAAATACTTTCAGAAAGGGTTTCCTGACATTTAAATCTATACTCGACGTTAAGAAATTTCTCTTCTTCATATTGCACAGATAATATTAGTGAAAATTTATGACCCTGTACATCCTAGCAAAACATTACTAACCTCTGCTTGGAATTTCAGTGTAAAATATAAATACATTTATTAACTGATTAACTAAAGAGACGTGGGAGGAAGAATACAGCTGTAGCAAGACAAATGAAAAATTTGATAAATCCGTAAGCACCTTCCAGCATCATTTTGAACTGTACTTCCCACTCAGAAAAAAGAAAATCAGAAAAAATGCAAAAAGTAGTTGGATAACTTCAGGTACAAAAGTTTCACTGAAAGGAAAAGTATTTCTCTTTTCTTGCTGTCAATATGACAGAGCACTCTCCCGGGGCCCTGTACACAGTTCCATATACATCGGAGAAGCGATCCCTATGATACGATTTGTTTTGGACCCATTCACTGTATTGGAATCTGGCAGTTTTTAATCCATGACATACCGTCTTTTAGTGGCGTTTTGTTTTGACGGACAACGAGCTTATCCGCTCTAATGTTAATCAAGTTGCTACTTTGAGAACCACGAAACCGGTTGTGATACAGTAACAAAGGACCAAATACAGCTGAAGCGGTTGTTAACACTCAAGAAACCAAAACAACTCCAGAATTTGATGAATATTTTTTGATACAAACAGATGCTAAAGAATATTATCAGAAGATCAAAACAGCTAACACATAATAACTACATGGAAAAAGCTACAAATACAATGAAATCAATGTGGACCATTGTTAGGAGAGAAACAAGCAAAACACAGCAGAAACACTCTAACATTAACCTGCTTGAAAATGAAGACGAAATTTATGACCCACACAGAGTAGCTGATACATTTAATGTGTATTTTACAGAAATAAAAATGAGAAAACAGCTTCTGGAAAGAGAGATCAGCAAAAAATAAACTTAAATAACAAATCAATCTTTTTGTATCCAGTAGATGAAAAGGAAATACTGAATATTATAAAGGAATTAATACCAAAATTTTCTTCAGGTATAGACAATCTATCTGATTACATATTGAAGAAATGTGCAACGGTATTGACAAAGCTCCTGCCTCATATTTGCAACTGTTCATTGTGTAGTGGTTTTTTCTCAGAGTAACTAAATACGTCCAAGGTAAGACAAGACAACTGAAGAGAACTACGGACCAATATCTCTGCTGTCTTTTTTTTTGTTAAATACTGGAAAACGTTTTTTACAAAACATTGATTTCATTCACAGAAAAAAAATTGTATCAAATCAACAGAAACCGTCATCTTTGACTTTGTTAACGAAACCTTGACTGCAATAGACTAAAAAGAACATGTATCAGCAATATTTCTAGACCTAAAAAAGCTTTTGATGTGGTAGACCACAATTTACTATTTCAAAAATTGGATTACGTAGGAATCATTGGAATCAGGGGCCTGGCACATGAGTGGGTGACACCATACCAGAAAAGCAGAGATCAAATATTTGAAATTATGCATCAAGAAGAAAACATTACGTACCCCTTCCACTCTAAAAGAAAAGAAATTAAGTTTAGAGTTCTATCTTGTGTCCTATGTTTATCTTAATATTTGTCAGTGACCTAGAATCAACTAGTGATTTTCAAAAGTATATAAAATTTGCAGATGACACAAATGTATTGATAAAAGGCAAAACTGCTCCAGGAACTACAATATGGTGTATAAAATTGCACCACTTACATTACAAAATTGTTCACAACAAACAGTATTAAAAAACATAGTAAACTGTTGCAATGCATCTTCATACCACACACAATAAATATCCATAAACCTCCAACATAAATCTATTTAATAAAAAATTAGAAACTGTAAACTCAACAAAATTCATAGGATCATTGATTCAGGACAGCATGAACTGAGACACACACATCAAATAGATCAGCAAGAAGCTTAGCACAATATGCTATGGTATAAAAATACTTGCTAGGTGTATAACAAAAGAAACACTAAAAAATGTGCATTATGTCCAAGCAGAATCACTGCTACGGTATGCGATAGTTTTGGGGAGAAATTCGCCAAAAAGCAAAAGCTGAATCACAGCTCTCTGCTGGTGGACAGAAGATGACATTAATATTATTCTTCCTAAGCAAGCTGCCTATTTTAGAAGACACGTTCCTGGCATATGGAAGGAACGTGTCTTCTAAAATAGGCAGCTTGCTTAGGAAGAATAATATTGTCATCTTCTGTCCACCAGCAAAGAGCAGGGTCATAGTCGGCTCCGTTAAAGACGATTTACAATTGAGGAGGGCACGTGTTTATAAAATTCCCTGTGAGTGTGGCGCTGCATGTATAGGTCAGACGACACGAACGGTCCAGGAACGCTGTGTAGAACACGAAAGACACACACGTCTGCGACAACATTAAAAATCAGCAGAGGCAGAACATTGCAGGAACGCATTCTCCTCAGAGCGTTGCTTTTTGTTATTGTAATTGTGCATGACCTTCCGTATTTGATGCGAATATAGCCATTCTCTTTAAAAATCTTCTCCAGATGCACTGATTCTTCGTGTAGGCTATCAGCATCCGATATTACATGCGCCCGATGAATTTAAGTGCTAAAAACACCGGCGGTTTGTGCTGGGTGATGACACCTGGACGCCTGAAGATATATATCTGTATGAGTGGGTTTTCTGTACACCGAATGTCCCAAAGACCCATCATTCTTACTGTTTACCAACACGTCTAGAAAGGGTAAAGTCCCATTTTTCTCGACCTGCATAGTAAACTTGATGTTCTCATGTAAACAGTTTAAATGACAAAGGAATTTTTCTAGTTCTTTTCTGCCATGAGGCCATACAGCGAAAGTATCATCTACGTAAGACGGCAGACTCATGAGCAAGTGCGATACAAGGCATTGCAAATCTGAAATTCTGGTGCATTAATAAATCGTGTAACCGGCTGAATGTTGAATGCAAGCATGCAAACGTGCATGCATTGTGTTGTACAGGTGCCGGATGTCAGTTTCTGGAATAGAGTTCCATGTGTGCTGCACTTGGTCGGTCAATATAGGCGTAGTTAATGCTGTTTGTGGATGACGCTGGAGTTTTTGTCCGATGAAATCGCATAGGTGCTCGACTGGAGACAAATGTGCTCATCGAGCAGGCCAAGGCAACGTGTCAACACTCAGCAGCAAATCGTGTTATAACAGCCGTATGTGAGCGAGCGTTATCCTTTTGAAAAACAATCCATGGAATACTGTACATGTATGACAACGCTAGAGGTATAATCACCATAATTATACACAAATTTGCAGTCAGGGTGCGCGGGAAAATCTCGAGACAGTGATTCTGCTGTTATACGAAATCACATCCCACGCCATAGCTCCAGATGTTGGTCCAGTGTGTCTAGCACGCTGGCAAGATGGTTGCAGGCCCACAACTGGCCTCCTTCTAACCAACACACTAAATCACTGGCACCGACGAATAACTAGCTTTCATCAGAAAACACACTCGAGACCTCCACCCTGACCTTAAATGAGCTCTCGCTTGACACAAGTGAAGTCACAAATAGCGGTGCTTTGGGGTCGGTAGAATGCACGCTATACGGCGTCTGGCCCGGAGCTGTTGTTGAAGATACCGATACGTAAAGTTCGTTGTGGCACTGTGGTGCCGACAGCTGCTCCAATTGCTTCTGTAGATGCATTATGATGCGCTAGGCCCATAAGCCGAGCGCGATGGATGGTCTTCCCTCTCGGTGGTGCCACGTAGCCGTTCGGAGCCCAGTCGTCTTGCGACCGTAAATTCTCGGAACCACTGCTGCCAGAAATCGTAAACAGTGGTTACATTCCTGGCGAGACTTTCTGCAGTACCACAGAAGGAACATCCAGCTTGTCGTAGCGTTGTTACACGACCTCGTTCAAACTCAGTGAGGTGTTGATAATGGCGTCTTTGTCACCCTAAAGGCATTCTTTAGTAACATCAACTCACCACGTACAAACAAAAAGGTAATTAATCCTCAGATCCGTTACAGCGTGTGTTTAAAGTAAACCTGATTTGTATCGTCATAGTGGCGCTACTAGCGACACTCTTATGGGACCGACGCGAAATCCGAATAGGCATCATCTTTCAGACGCACTAACACGCCTACCAACCTTCGTTTATGTCGCACGATTCCTTCATGGTGTTGCAACCTTTTTCCATCAGTGTATTTGTCCTTCTCAAAGTTCGTAATGTCATCATTGGATCACCCTGTATATTATACATTACTGGCCATTAAAATTGCTACACCACGAAGATGACGTGCTACAGACACGACATTTAACCGACAGGAAGAAGATGCTGTGATATGCAAAAGATTAGCTTTTCAGAGCATTCTCACAAGGTTGGCGCCGGTGGCGACACCTACAGCGTGCTGACATGAGGAAAGTTTCCAACCGATTTCTCATACACAAACAGCAGTTGACCGGCGTTGCCTGGTGAAACGTTGTTGTGATGCCTCGTGTAAGGAGGAGAAATGCGTACCATCACGTTTCCGACTTCGATAAAGGTCGGATTTTAGCCTATCGCGATTGCGGTTTATCGTATCGCGACATTTCTGCTCGCGTTGGTCGAGATCAAATGACTGTTAGCAGAATATGGAATCGGTGGGTTCAGGAGGGTAATACGGAACGCCGTGCTGGATACCAACGGCCTCGTATCACTAGCAGTCGAGATGACAGGCATCTTATCCGCATGGCTGTAACGGATCGTGCAGCCACGTTCGATCCCTGAGTCAACAGATGGGGACGTTTGGGAGACAACCATCTGCACGAACAGTTCGACGACGTTTGCAGCATCATAGACTATCAGTTCGTAGACCATGGCTGCGGTTACCCTTGACGCTGCATCACAGACAGGAGCGCCTCCGATGGTGTACCCAACGACGAACCTGAGTGCACGAATGGCAAAACGTCATTTTTTCGGACGAATCCAGGTTCTGTTTACAGCATCATGATGGTCGCATCCGTGTTTGGCGACATCGCGGTGAACGCACATTGGAAACGTGTATTCGTCATCGCCATACTGGCGTATCACCCGGCGTGATGGTATGGGGTGCCATTGGTTACACGTCTTGGTCACCTCTTGTTCATTCGATCCCTGCGAAACCCTAAATTTCAGCAGGATAATGCACGACCGCATGTTGCAGGTCCTGTACGGTCATTTCTGGATACAGAAAATGTTCGACTGCTGCCCTGGCCAGCACATTCTCCACATCTCTCACCAATTGAAAACGTCTGGTCAATAGTGGCCGAGCAACTGGCTCATCACAATACTCCAGTCACTACTCTTGATGGACTGCGGTATCGTGTTGAACCTGCATGGGCAGCTGTACCTGTACACGCCATCCAAGCTCTGTTTGACTCAATGCCCAGGCGTATCGAGGCTGTTATTACGGCCAGAGGTGGTTGTTCTGGGTACTGATTTCTCAGGATCTATGCACCAAAACTACGTGAAAATGTAATCACGTGTCAGCTCTAGTATAATATATTTGTCCAATGAATACCCGTTTATCATCTGCATTTCTTCTTGGTGTAGCAGTTTTTATGGCCAGTATTGTACATTATGGACCATATTATGTACTTCGTGATCGCTGGAAAATTTGGCGGGTTTACTGAGGAGACGCGGACTATTTATTAAGCTGTTCATCGGTTTAATCTGATGCATTGGTCTTTCAGCGCCATAATCTGTTTAAAATGTTCGAGATAGCATTTTATTTTGTATACATAAAATGGCTCTGAGCACTATGCGACTTAACTTCTGAGGTCATCAGTCGCCTAGAACTTAGAACTAATTAAACATAACTAACCTAAGGACATCACACACATCCATGCCCGATGCAGGATTCGAACCTGCGACCGTAGCGGTCGCTCGGTTGCAGACTGTAGCGCCTAGAACCGCACGGCCACTCCGGCCGGCTTTTGTATACACTCTGTTACGTATAACACCCATATTCATGAGATGTTTTGGAGAATAGGTAACATTTTGTGTGGCGGATTCATTATTTTCATCTTATTTCGATGTCTGCAAATAGAAACAAAAATTATTCATTATATTTCATTTTTTTCTCTGGCGGAAGTGGTGTTCAGATTGACTTCTGGATATCCTGACATACGTTTCCGTGTTTCTTACATAACTTCAAGTAGTAGTTATTGGAACGTTGCCCCCATTTGTCGACGTCTATTTCCTTCTAATTTTATTGTCCGAAGGGGGTGGTGGTCTATATCTGACGTCCTAGATGTTGACGGACGATAAACTCTGACTATCCTCTTTCTGTTTTGTATTTAATGTCTGCTTAATTGCTACACATCCAGATACAAAGCTTCTGCCACTGTGTAAAAAAAGTAAGATTGGTTATTTTACGAGAAACTAAAACTAGTTTTGAAATTAAAGTTTGAACTATACGATTAATTAAAGTTTGGTATTAAGATTTCCATGGAATAGCATCATTTTACAGCGCATTAATCCAGAGCTCCTAAACACAGCTACAAAACACCACAAAGCTTTCTCGGTATTCGTTAAGCGAAGAAAGTGCTTATGTTCTTTTATAGAGTTCAAAATTGAGAATTGTTTCTCTCTTAAAAGTAGATCTGTAAGAATATCGGTTACTGTAGTGAAATAGCCTTACCCTGATCAGCCAGAACATCATAACCACCGACCTGCTATCGACATAAACCGGTCCAGGCGATAGCAGCGTCACCTGGCAAGGAATGACTGCTAATCAGACGTACGCACGCTGCGTGTAGTATCAGTGAGCGTGCTGTATTGGTGTAGAATGGGCAAGGGGCGTGATCTATCGGAGATTGACCGAGGAAGATTGTGATGGCCCGGAGACTTGGCACGAGCATTTCGGAAATTGATTGAGTTGTCGGGTGTTCGAGAAGTGCTGTGGTGAGCGTTTTCAACGTGTGGCGAAACCAAGGTGATTCCACCTCCAGACGTCGTTGGGTTCAAATGGTTCAAATGGCTCTGAGCACTATGGGACTCAACTGCCGTGGTCATAAGTCCCCTAGAACTTAGAACTACTTAAACCTAACTAACCTAAGGACAGCACACAACACCCAGCCATCACGAGGCAGAGAAAATCCCTGACCCCGCCAGGAATCGAACCCGGGAACCCGGGCGTGGGAAGCGAGAACGCTACCGCACGACCACGAGATGCGGGCAGACGTCGTTGGGTTGGGCGCCCAACGCTCATTACAGATATCGGACGTCGTAGGCTGGGCCGACCGGTAAAATGGGACGGACGGCGAACTGTGGCGGAACTAATATCACACTTTAATGTTGGGCAGAATGCACGTGTGTCTGAACATACAGTGAACAGAACACTCGTGACGATGGGCCTCCGCAGCCAACGACCTTTTCATGTGACAACGTTAACAGCACGATCATAGGCAATTCTAACTGAAATGAGCACATGAGCGATGGATTTTGGCGTAATGGCAGAGAATTGGGTGGTATGGTGAATTCCGATACCTTCTTCATCATGCCGATGACAGGACCCCAATCCGTCGTCTTCCAGGAGAACAGCTCCTTGACATCTGTACTGCAGGACAGAGACAAGCTGGCGGCGGCTTCATTATGCTCTGGAGAACATTCACGTGGGCATTCATGGGTCCAGCAGAGCTCGTGCAAGGTCCCATGACGGCCAAGAATTTTGTACACTGGTTTCAGACCACGTTAACCCCCTCATGACGATCATGTTTCCCGACGCAGTGGCAGTTTTCAACAAGGAATACTACTGCCCACCTTCTGTTTTACAGTAAAGATCTGCACACACAAGTCACCTAATTCCAGTAAATTCTGGGGAGCTGGGCGGTGAGCTCTGATACCACATTCAATCACACCCGAGATGTGTTCCATCGGGCTCATGCTGTATCGAGTTGGGGGCTAGCACATCAATTATAACTCTCCACTGTGTTCCTCGAACCACTTCATCACACTTCTGGCCTTGTGACATGTCACAAGGCCAGAAGTGTGATGAAGTGGTTCGAGGAACACAGTGGAGAGTTATAATTGATGTGCTAGCCCCCAACTCGATACAGCATGAGCCCGATGGAACACATCTCGGGTGTGATTGAATGTGGTATCAGAGCTCACCGCCCAGCTCCCCAGAATTTACTGGAATTAGGTGACTTGTGTGTGCAGATCTTTACTGTAAAACAGAAGGTGGGCAGTAGTATTCCTAGTGCAAAAAGCTGGAGTATGTTTCCTGGATTTCAGTTTCCTGGCAAGAACCTGTGATGTCCTACCCACGTATAGTATGGTGGCCCATTTGTTATCAGTGTGGTATTGTGCTGTCTAAGGTAGATAAATTTGTACAGTTATCCTCTGTCTCTTCTTTTTACTGAGTACGTTGTCAATTATGGTAGGGCAATAACCATTGCTGTAAGCTATTAATTATTTTCAATTCATTTTCAAAATCTGGTTTGGTTTGTGGTATACGTAGCAGGCGGTACACCATCAAGTCTTCATAGGCTGCATCATAATACCCATGATCTAAGTTTAAAAATTCCACACTTATCTTTCTCCTTCGTTACAAATTTAGTCAGATATGTGCGTCTACATCCACATCCTACAGCCACTCAACTTCGACACCTCACCGTACACCACAGTATCATCAATAAACAACCACAGATTGCTGTCCACCCTGTCCGCTAAATCATTTACGTATATACAGAACAACAGAAGTCCTATCACACTCCCTGAGGCACTCCAGAGGAAATCCTTTTCTCTGATGGACATTCGCCGTCGAGGATAACATACTGGGTTCTATTACTTAAGAAGTCTTCGAGCCACGCACATATCTGTGAGCTTATCCCGTACCTTCGTTAACAACCTGTAATGGGGCACCGTGTCAAATGCTTTCCGGAAATCTAGAAATATGGAATCTGCCTGTTGCCCTTCATACATTATTCGCAGTGTATCATGTGAGAAAAGGGCTAGCTGAGTTTCGCACGAGCGATGCTTTCTAAAATCATGCTGATTAGTGGACATAAGCTTCTCAGTCTCTAGAAAGTTTATTATATTCGAACTGAAAATATATTCAAGGATTCTGCAGCGAACCAAAGTTACGGATATTTGTCTGTAATTTAGCGGGTTCTTTCTTTTACTCTTCTTTTATACTGGAGTCACCAATGTGTGTTTTTTTTCATTCGCTTGGGACTTCGTGCTGGGCAAGAGATTCACAACAAATGTAGACTAGGTAAGAGGCCAATGCCGTGGAGTACTCCTTGTAACACCGAATTCGATTCCATCTGGACTTGCTTTCAAATCTTCCAGTTGTTTCTCTAGGTTAGGGATGCTTATTACTATGCCGTCCATACGGGAGTCTGTCCGAAGGTCAATTAACGGTATGTTTGTACGATTCTCCTGCGAGAATGATTCGTTGAATGTGTAATTTAATACTTCGGCTTTCGTTTTGCTATCTTCAACTGTCACACCATACTGATCAACAGGGGACTGAATGGAAGCCTTAGATCCGCTTAGCGTTTTTACATAGGACCAGAATTTTCTCGAGTTCTCTGCCAGATCTTTCGATAAGGTGAGAAGGTGTTAGTTGTTGTATGCTTCGAGCATGGATATTTTCACAGACGCTCTAATCTCTACTAACCTTTGTTTGTTGTCATTTGTGCGTTCCACTTTGAACCAAGAATGCAACAGCCTTTGCTTCCTCAGCATCCTCCGAATTTCGTTATTAATCTATGGTGGGTCTTTTCCATTCTTTATCCACTTGTTAGGCACATAATTCTCCAGAACGATTTCAAATCTCCTTAAATTTTGTTCATAATTCCTCTACGTCCATGTTACTGGAGCTAAGTGATGTCAATTCACTTTCTAAGTGAGATGCTAACAACTGCTTATCTGTTATCTCTAGCAGAAACACTCTCCTAGCCTTCTTAACTGACTTATTATCCTTCGTAATCATAGCTGCTATAATGACATCATGACCGCTTATCCCAGTTTCCATGCTGACATTGTCGATAAGGTCCGACCTATTTGTAGCTACAAGGTCTAAGATATTTCCATTCGGTGGGGTCTGCCGAGCTAACTGCTCAAGACTGTTTTCAGAAAACGTGTTCAAAAGTATTTTGCATGATTGTTTGTCACCCGCAATGAATCCGTAGACATCCTAGTCTATACTTGGTACGTTAAAGTTGCCTCCACCAAGTACTGTGATATATGTTCGGGTGTAATAGTCGCTGTAAGAACAGCTGTTCTGCTAGGTACCCGTGATTGAATAGCTGTGAATCTGTTTATGCTACGATTATACACTCCTGGAAATTGAAATAAGAACACCGTGAATTCATTGTCCCAGGAAGGGGAAACTTTATTGACACATTCCTGGGGTCCGATACATCACATGTTCACACTGACAGAACCACAGGCACATAGACACAGGCAACAGAGCATGCACAATGTCGGCACTAGTACAGTGTATATCCGCCTTTCGCAGCAATGCAGGCTGCTATTCTCCCATGGAGACGATCGTAGAGATGCTGGATGTAGTCCTGTGGAACGGCTTGCCATGCCATTTCCACCTGGCGCCTCAGTTGGACCAGCGTTCGTGCTGGACGTGCAGACCGCGTGAGACGACGCTTCATCCAGTCCCAAACATGCTCAATGGGGGACAGATCCGGAGATCTTGCTGGCCAGGGTAGTTGACTTACACCTTCTAGAGCACGTTGGGTGGCACGGGATACATGCGGACGTGCATTGTCCTGTTGGAACAGCAAGTTCCCTTGCCGGTCTAGGAATGGTAGAACGATGGGTTCGATGACGGTTTGGATGTACCGTGCACTATTCAGTGTCCCCTCGACGATCACCAGTGGTGTACGGCCAGTGTAGGAGATCGCTCCCCACACCATGATGCCGGGTGTTGGCCCTGTGTGCCTCGGTCGTATGCAGTCCTGATTGTGGCGCTCACCTGCACGGCGCCAAACACGCATACGACCATCATTGGCACCAAGGCAGAAGCGACTCTCATCGCTGAAGACGACACGTCTCCATTCGTCCCTCCATTCACGCCTGTCGCGACACCACTGGAGGCGGGCTGCACGATGTTGCGGCGTGAGCGGAAGACGGCCTAACGGTGTGCGGGACCGTAGCCCAGCTTCATGGAGACGGTTGCGAATGGTCCTCGCCGATACCCCAGGAGCAACAGTGTCCCTAATTTGCTGGGAAGTGGCGGTGCGGTCCCCTACGGCACTGCGTAGGATCCTACGGTCTTGGCGTGCATCCGTACGTCGCTGCGGTCCGGTCCCAGGTCGACGGGCACGTGCACCTTCCGCCGACCACTGGCGACAACATCGATGTACTGTGGAGACCTCACGCCCCACGTGTTGAGCAATTCGGTGGTACGTCCACCCGGCCTCCCGCATGCCCACTATACGCCCTCGCTCAAAGTCCGTCAACTGCACATACGGTTCACGTCCACGCTGTCGCGGCATGCTACCAGTGTTAAAGACTGCGATGGAGCTCCGTATGCCACGGCACACTGGCTGACACTGACGGCGGCGGTGCACAAATGCTGCGCAGCTAGCGCCATTCGACGGCCAACACCGCGGTTCCTGGTATGTCCGCTGTGCCGTGCGTGTGATCATTGCTTGTACAGCCCTCTCGCAGTGTCCGGAGCAAGTATGGTGGGTCTGACACACCGGTGTCAATGTGTTCTTTTTTCCATTTCCAGGAGTGTATTTCTGGATGATTACCATGAATGTTCACAATGCTTGGAAGTATTTCTTACATAGGACACAGTGCACTTTTCATGATGTTCCATTATGTTATAACTCGTTGAACCAAATCATAAACTTTGAAACTGGATTCATGGACGAAACTGTATAATAATGATGAATAAATTGACGTTATGTATTCATCCGGTTGCTGAAGAACGTTGTCGTTCAAAACTTTCTCAAATCAATGAATCCTATGAAAACTGGCTGTTCATACTGATTGCTACCTTCTATAACTTGTAAACAATTCATTGCGCTGTACCCACGCCTAAAGCCAGCTTCTTTCTTTGCTTCATTATGATTCAAAGTTTTGTCTGTGTGACTGGTGATAAGTTTACACTGTCCACATTATTGAGAGCAACCTGTAGGTCTATGTATCTTTTTGGTCTCTGTGCGTCACCTATCTTGTGAAGTAGAACGTTACAGCAGTATTTCAATGTTGGGGAATAGTCATCCCTATATACATTCTGTAAGTAAATCTGCGTGTTCCTATTTTATCGAAGCGGCATTTCTTTTTATGTAGTTCTAATGGATTTATACGCCTCAGCACTGTCCATTCTGCCCTTTTCTGTATAATTTTTATTTTCTAAGGTAGTACCATGTATTTGTGGCTGAAGTGGGATCCAGGTGGCCTCTATTTATGCAGGCTGGTGATAATAACGATGTATTCAAATTCCGTGATAACTTCATCTTATCTGGTTTATTAAGAGTTATAACTTCGGTATTCTCTATAACTCAGAGCGTCATTTGCAGGTGTCTAAACCTGGAACCTTATGGCTCTAAAATCGATCATAATATGTATCATTTGCGGATAGCGAGCATACTACAATTCTGTCCAGTCCCTACTCTCGCCGCGGATCGTCATCAAATTCTTCAATGATAATTTGTGTTTTAAAATTTACAACGCAGGAATGAGACATAGTTGTGTGCAATATGAAAACGGTATTCTGGTTGAGAATTCCTCAGTATTTATACTTGGCAGGCTTGGTCACACAGCTAAATATTTCGGTTTAGTCCGTAGGAATTTTGTTAAAAATTCATTCGAATGGCTAGCTACACATGAGAAAGATTTATTACGTATGATTATTACTTGATTCTTCCCCAGTTACGACTAACGCGAAGAATTTTGTTTGTAGAATGACTTGATTTAATTATTTATATTGTAATGTTCATAATCTCTCTCTGGAAACTGAAAAGCAATAAGCTGCGGCCCAGTCACATTAATGTGTTCACCGCCTACGTCCGTCAACGTGCAATAACCATTCACAGACAGAAGATGGCAGCACTAGCATTGGAAGGTATATAAATCGTGTCAGGGGAACGCCGAAAACACCGCAGTCGTTCTCGTAATGCGGAAGTGGGTTTATCTGACGTCCAAAAGGGCCTGATCGTAGGCTTTCGGACAAAAGGTGGAGGCATTTCCGAAGCGGCTAAGTCTGTAAACTGTTCGAGTGGCTGTGGTTAAAGTCTACATTGCATGGCAACACGGTGCAATCCAAAATCAGGGCCGAGGCGGCTGTAGTGCACCGCATGCCATATATGGTAGGAGTGACTGACGACTACGGAGATGTGTACGGGGGAACAGACGTGCAACAGCCAAGCAACTGACAGCCCAGATGAACCAAGGGCCTAATAACAGTGTCGCCGCAACGACCGCTCTACATCCCTGTCGGTACCTTCCAGAACCTCACTGACTCTCGCAGATGTCCGCACTGCAGAAGGTGGTTATACAGATTCTTGGCAGGTGGTCACATTAATGTGAGTGGATAGTGCACTAATAGCCCTAAGTGGCAGAATCAGTGATTCTAGTCCGCTTTTAATGTGTTGACAATTTTCATTACGGACTAATGTCCGCTGCAGACTGAAAATGTTACGACCCTGTATAGTTCTACTATAACCTCTCCCGTGAAAATGGTAGTCGAGCAAGGTGTGCAATTGTCTGTTTACTTAGAAACAGTAGCAGCACACCATATCACAAAATGGTCACTTCCGGGAGACATTACGTACAACACAGCCTCTAACCTTGTTAATGACCACAAGTTGGCGAGGAAGAGCAGCCACAAGTTTCTTCTGGTATCCCACGCCCAGCTCAAGTCATTCATTGACGATGAGATCCCATAAGGCTACCAGTCTGCGAGGATGTTGACTGGTACGGTTCATCCGATGTTCTAAATAGTTCCAGACATTTTCTGGGGGTTAAGATCGGGTGACTTAGTGGACAGGTCGAGGTGCGATAGAGTGAGTGTTTGTCAAACCAGGAACGTATGCGTGCAGCTCTGTGAACACGTCTGGTGTCATGTAGGAAGATGTCATGTCCGCATCATATTCAGCACGAAGGTGTAAATGAAAGGGCAACACGTGGTCAGCGAGAATGTAGGTATGAATATCCTTGTTCATAGTCACGGTAAAATGGGCCCATGTCGTGGAAAAAAGAAAACATAATACATCACAGAACCACCTCTGCCAGAATTACACCATCCACACACCTCGGGATAAAATGACCCATTTGAGCCAAAGAAGTAAAATCACAACTCTGCGCAACGTAATACACGACTTCAGTCAGCTTTATATGCCAAAGCGAGGCCCACGAGAAATACGGGCCCTGCAACGAACTTGTGACGTCATACTAGTCAGCTTGTCTACCGCACTTCGCGAACGTTCGGTTCCGTGCAGGGCCCACGGGAAATCAATATGTAACTGAAAAGGTACCCACTAAAGATCTTAACTTTGTCGTGTGCTTCCATGCATTTAAACACGCAGTCACGAATTATTAAACTTGTCTGAAATAGATACTCGCTCTCTGCCAGAGATGACTGGCTTCGGCCAAAGTGATCAACGGCGTTTTGCGAGATACCTGACTCCATACGTCTACTACAAGCAGTTCGAATCGGGATATTCGCTCGAAAACTGCTTGAAATGAACCTGTATTCACCAACAGCAGCAATATCTGTTGGATACACAACCGATTGTTGTTGACAAGCCTTGACACACATCTCTGGTCTCTGATGGTTTGGATTTTTTGACAACCACTGTTCTCACGACGTGTTACGTGGTTGCGAGTGGTACAGAATTTCTTGCAGAAACTCTAGAGTCTACATTTATACACCAGCAAATTGAGCAACTTCTCTCGTCATGGGCACTTCCAAACATAATAGCTCCTGAAACTTCCTGGCAGATTAAAACTGTGTGCCCGACCGAGACTCGAACTCGGGACATTTGCCTTTCGCGGGCAAGTGCTCTACCATCTGAGCTCACGTCCGGTACTCACAGCAGGAGAGCTTCTGTAAAGTTTGGAAGGTAGGAGACGAGATACTGGCAGAAGTAAAGCTGTGAGTACCGGGCGTGAGTCGTTCTTCTGTAGCTCAGATGGTAGAGCACTTGCCCGCAAAAGGCAAAGGTCCCGAGTTCGAGTCTCGGTCATGCACACAGTTTTAATCTGCCAGGAAGTTTCATATCAGCGCACACTCCGCTGCAGAGTGAAAATCTCATTCTGATAATAGCTCCTCTCTGTCATTCCGTCACGTCTCCACATTGATCCATCTACAGCGCTCACTCTATACAACCGGCAGATACGTATCCGACACGTAACTGCCATGACTCACCCCAGCAGAGGAGAACCACGTAACAGCCAGGTACAAGCTCTTCAACATCTACAGTACTCCCAAGCGTACAATGTTCTCTTTTAAGACTGATATTTTGTCCACTGGGGTTTAGTAGCAGACTGTATCATCAAGCAGGGTTCTTAAGCAAGTGCAGATATCTCAGTGATCAACAGTATTTATCGCAAAGGTTTGTTTTTAAATTCGTATACGCAAGGTACCCGAATCTGTTTCGCGAGTACTGAGCTGCCGTTTTTTGCAATATATATAAACTAGCTGACAAACCCGGCATTGCCCAGGAATTGATTTTACCAGTTTTCTATTAGAAACGGAAACAAACAAACCGTGTTTGTAGTGTAATATCTACAAAATTTCATTTTCATGTATTCGCGATAACACATTTAAAATTATGAAACAGTCGTACAAGAAAATATGCATCATGTGCAAATGAATCAGTACAGTTGTTCGCGTGTCTACAAGCGATTTTGTAAATCTCTCTGTGATACGACTCTTCATATCTTTATATACGGCTATTGTTTTTGCCTACAGCCATTCGCGCTTTGCGGTCAAATGCTGTCATAGACGCTGGCAGGTGTCAGGGATTTCCTTAAGCTGACTCCACTGTAGGATTGCCTTATTAGTAAGGAATAAATGTATGAAATGTCATGAATAGCGCGGCATTTTTTCACGCGTCTAATATGACGTCAAATCTCTTGAACTATGTGCCTTACAATAATGCATTCGTGAAGGTACATTCAGCGTCAGATGTGGATATTGTGTGCAAAAATGTGTGGAGAATGGAGTAAGTAGCAAGAAAGTAATAAATTAAAGCGTCACGCAGAATGTGGCAGTTTTTCCCGCGTTTCAGTGCTTATGACGTCATATCTCCTGAACTATCTGTGGCACCGCCATAGAATTTATAGGTGCATTTAGCAGCATATATGGACACTGTCTGCGTAATTTATTGCGAATGGAATTAGTGAGACAGAAGTAACAATTTTAAACGTCATGCACGAGGCGGCAGTTTTTCACGCATCCAGTTATTTATGGCGCCAAATCTCCTGAACTATCATAGGTAGGTGGTCATTACCCTGACAGTAAGTAACAGGTGCACCACGTTTCCTTGAAATCGGTACTGTGGTTCACGAGGAACATACATACATACACACAGGGCGACTTTTAGTGGAATGACCATGTGGAACAGATAGTGGGAAAAGCAGACATCAGACTCAGATTCATCGGAAGAATTTTAAGGAAATGTAACTCATCCACGAAAGAAGCGGTTTATAAGGCGCTTGTTCGCCCGATTCTTGAGTATTGTTCATCTATCTGGGATCCCTATCTGTTAGGATGGTAGAGGAGATAGGGAAGATCCACCGAAGAGCGACGCGTTTCGTCACGGGATCATTTAGCTGGCGAGAAAGTATTAAGGAGATGCTAAATAAACTCCACTGTCAGACGTTACAAGAGAGGCGTTGTGCATCACGGAGGGAGTTACTATTGAAAACTCGGGACAGCACTTTTCAGGAGGAGTCAGACATCATATATCTTCCCCCCTCCCACATACATCTCATGTATTGACCTCGAGGAGAAAGTTCGAGAAATCAATACAGAGGCTTACCGACAATCATTCTTCCCACGCACTATTCGCGAGTGGAACTGGGTTGGAGAGATCAGATAGTGGTACCGAAAGTACCTTCCGCCACACACCATTAGGTGGCTTGCGGAGTATGATGTAGACGTAGATGTATATGTAAATAGCCGGCCGGAGTGGCCGAGCGGTTCTAGGCGCTACAGCCTGGAACCGCGCGACCGCTACGGTCGCAGGTTCGAATCCTGCTTCGGGCATGGATGTGTGTGATGTCCTTAGGTTAGTTAGGTTTAAGTTGTTCTAAGTTCTAGGGGACTGATGACCTCAGAAGTTAAGTCCCATAGTGCTCAGAGCCATATACGTAAATACATACATTTTTGTAATATGTATGGATATACAGACAGCTGGAATTTACTAATATTGTTTCTAAGGACTGAGAACACTCTTTGAAGCATGAAAAATCTGTGTAGTCTTAATTTTGTAGTTTTAGTTGGGGCTTCACAGACGCTGTAGCAAGAAGGAGCTAAAGAAGCTTACCGTGCGTGACTTGCGAAATATTTTGTATTGTGTTGGAGGTGACGCTATTAAACAGCGTGACTACAAGAGTACACAAAAAGGAAGAAGAAAATTTATGACACTCCAAACTTAACGAGACATAAAAAAGAATCTGCATTAGCACTCTCCACTAAGCCATGAACTCGGAGTCAGGGGTATTGCACGCAGTAGCTACTGATGAAATACTAGCAAGGTTCGAAATTTCGTTGTGAACCTTTACCTGTAAAGATTGGTTTAACTCGCATACTCCCCTCGCAGCTACACCATACTGGACAGAGAATGTTGTGTAAGCTACACTCGATAAAAAAAGTGGCGCCGCGTACTGGTGTTACCCTTCACGAATTTCAGTTTTTTGTTATTTTATTAAGAGAACGTGGTATGTCTAAAAGGAAGAACATTTCTTCTCTCCTCGAGATTTCCGAAAGTCCGTCATGTCCCGGAAGTTTTGCTTTTCCAGTGAAACTGCTTCTTGAAGGGAAAGAGAATTTCATACGGCAAGCAAGGCGTAACGTTACACTAGAAGGTGAATTTCGCGCTAACCTTGTTACCACCAATGACGGGCAGCTTTACATGCTTGTTAGCAAACTTCTTTCCGTTGCGGTAATATAACGCAATCTTTCACAAACAGTTCATTTTTCACTTACTCCCTTTGCGTCTAAATTCAGGCACC
Organism: Schistocerca nitens; assembly: GCF_023898315.1. Lineage (NCBI taxonomy): Eukaryota > Metazoa > Arthropoda > Insecta > Orthoptera > Acrididae > Schistocerca > Schistocerca nitens. The sequence goes on along the minus strand of NC_064616.1, from coordinate 575,077,562 downwards.
ATATCAAATACAGTGTTATTGCTTTGTCCAGTATATTACTCATACTGGGCACCAAGTCTCAGCAACTGTTATTGGTTATTTTAATAACTAAATACATTTTGTATCACCACCATTTTCGGCCTGTAGGTCATTATTTAACACTACAGGTGTCGTGCTGCGAAATTTTCAGTGCTCGGTACATACTCCTAAGACTGTCGGTACATACTCCTAACATTGATGGATTCGTAACAAGGCACCTGTTGTGTTAAATAGTTACTGAAGAATTGAGAATAACTTAATAACAGAAACTGTTCGTGATAAAAATATATGTCACGGTGCCCGATCTATTGGCACAAATTTGGGCAGATAACATAGACTAACAAGAACAGGTAGATACATTAAGAGTGTATGGATCCTGAGTCAGTATGTCCGTACCTATCCTAGATGTCAGTACCGCTTTCCTACTTTCTCGTTTTGTGGGTAAAACAGGAGAAGATATATTTGTGATTTTGGACAATCTGTTTGCAGCTTCAAAGCTGGGATATTGGTCAGAGGAACAGTTGTCACGTATGACCAAGATACAGTTGGTGGTGGAATCGAAAACATACGAGATGTATGCCGAGGAGCTAAGAAAACTCAGACTTTGAAGTTCTCAGTGCAGGCAGGGCACATTACAGGGATATAAAAGGAATAATAGAATTAGAGATTATTGGAAGTAATCAAAAGGCTATAACTGAAGTAGGAACGTCGAGTTGTGGTGGGCAGGATAAGGAAGCTAAGATGATGGAAAGTGATACACTAATATGGTTCTTCTGCAAGAAGCAGAACAGAGAGCCTTACACACATTTTTGCGATGTTTTGCACTCATTGTATCGAGAAGGTACGGGGAGGTTTTCCTAAAGATTTACCTGGAGTCATAGGAACGCTAACGACAATGGAGGAAATAGATGTGGTGACCTGAGTCTTCCACCCCCCCCCCCTCCCCTTTCCCTAAATGTCAAATGCTATTGATGTGGGCGGTCAGGAAGGAAACATAAGTTTTTATTGGACATAGGTTTGTACATAATATAAACTATAGTGAGTGGATAGTAGTTTTCAAGTAGGGATAAAGGGTTACCAGTGGTGTATGGAACTTTTGCCATGTATAGGTGATGCTTACTGCAGAATCTGAGGACTAGGTTTCCTATATGAACAGCACCCTAAAATCAATGTTGGAAAGCATACAGTGGAATTTTGTAGGAATGTCATTTCATCTGGGGGAAACTGCTGTCAGTGTCACATCTGCCACATCGTTCATCCTGCACGCAAGGTGAACCATTTAGACTATGTTCAAGACTACTAAGGATTAATCCACCTGATAACATACCACAAGATACAGAAACGCTACTATGGGGTGAGCACAGGAACTGATTTGCCAGGACAACATATTATGTGCAGTTGAGCTGATACAAAAGAATAATGAGTTGGATAAGGCACAGTACACAAATGTGTTGTGTGCAAACAGGAGACAGACTGTGAGCAGGCATTGCTTGGACTTGTCTAAACGGTTCTTGGTTATCAATTTGGAGATTTGAAGGAAGATTTAGCATAAATTCAGACCGAATAAAAAAGTAAGCTACCAATTTAACTGCAGTATGGGTGAAAGTAAAACACTTGGAAGGTATGGAAAAATTAAGGGAGTTGTTTAGAAGGTAATACACAGTATGCCTAACACTCAGTATAGAGAAGTGTCACTTTGCACTACAGGAAGTGTGATATATAGGTCATGTGGTTGGTCATGATGGAGGACAAACAAATCCTAGATTAGTAAAGGCCATACAGGATTTTCCAAAGCCTCATATGGAGAGGAGTCAGAGTCTTTCTTGGGTTTCGAAAATTAGTATAGAAATCTTTTCCCAAAATTTGTAAAAATAGCATGACCTCTCACTTGCTTATGGAAAAAAGAAGTGAAGTTCCAGTGGACATCAATGAGTGGATATATGTTTCGTTAATTAACAGAATTTTTAGCAAATGGTCTGATGTGGATTTTACCAAAGTATCAGAAGGAATTCATCCTGTCATCCGATGTAAGTAATCATGTGCTTGGCATGTATTGAGTCAGGAAGTAGACAGAGCAGAGCGTGCTTCATGTTACATAAACTGGAAAGGAATTATTACTGTACTTTGAAGGAAACACTGAGCTTCATATATGATGTTATATACTTCCACTGTTATTTATATGGTAGGAAATTTCAAATCATAATAATGAATCACACACAATTAAAGTGGCTATTTGGGTTTAAAAATCCGTCAAGCAGATTAACACATTAGGCACTTAAGCTTAGTGAGCTCGACTTTGATGCATGACCTAGGAAGAATCATACGAATGAAGATGGCCTCAGTAGAAGATTGGTGTGTTGCAAAGAGAAGAGCTCTGCTGCTGAGTGGGCAAAAGTGCAAGCTGCTGATAAGGACTGTAAGCTACTTGAAATGCAGCCAGTCTTCATTGTGTACAACAGTGCTATGCAAGGAAGAAAATTTGTACCTAGAGTATCAATTCATTCATTCTTCAAGAGACATTACTGAGACATGCACACGATCATGTGTTTGTGGGCCATGGAGGTCGAAGTAAGATGGAATGGCCGGTGGTTAAACAGTTCCAATGTTGAACACAGAAGCAGGATGTGGAACAATATGTGAAGAAGTGTATACAACAGGCTGAACTGAGCCATCAGGGTGTTTCACTGTGTTTACCGGAGGCTAGTAAGCCATTTGAAATTATTGATCCGGACATCTTAGGTCCTATTTCAAACACTGGCTGGAAATGGCTACATGCTGCCAATAACCGATTATTTTTTCTACTACACGGGAATGGTAACTATTCCAAATCAGCAAGCTGACACGGTGGCTCAGGTCATTATAAATAACAGTTTGTTCAAGTTCAATGTGCCAGAGATGTTAATTATAGATCAGGGTACCAATTTCATGTCATAGTTAAGGAAATAGATTTGCATTCTTTGTGTACTTTTAAGTTAAGGACTAGTATGCTATATCTGCTGGCGAATGGGAGAACAGAACAAGTTCATCAGACAATAGGAAAAACGTTAGTTCATTATGCAAACAGTTATAATAATGATTCAGACACATTATTACCCTACGTTGTCAGTATGTAATTTTGAGGTTCACAAAAATATGAGCTTATCACTGTACAATGTTGTATATGCCTGGAAAATTCCATAACAATTTTAGGCAATGCAACCTGACATAGAAAGGAATGGAGAGTCAGTAAGGATTTTCAAAAGAACTTAGTGAGAGGTACAGCAGCAAGTAAAAAACGCCAGTACAAAGGCCCTCAAATGTTGGTAACAGATGGAACAATCGAATGTGAAGTTACCTGAATACCGTATAGGACAGTGGGTGACGTTAAAACACCAAAGGGGGAGACAAAGAAATTCTTCACTCGTTATCAAGATCCATATGAAGTGAGTGAGATGACTTCACTGGTAAAAATGAAGCTAGAGCATCCTACTTCTACTGTGGTCATCTAGGTTGGGTATATCTGTCCCTTTTGGGGGACGCTAGACACTTTATCTTCTTCATGGCCATTAGAGCTATCTGTCTCAAAAAAGTGCAGATGGTGTAAGGAGGGGCAAGCATTACAGCAGGTAGACAAGACCTCACCTGCACGACCTATGTGTACTTTGCCTTATGTGTTCAGACCTAGGTAGGGAGAGTTATTGAGTCTTCCTACTGCACCTAACACCAACAACAGAGATGGCTAAATATAACATCACATTATCGGCACTGTTGCACTTCTACAGCTGCAGATTGGTAGGCTTGATGCAGATATGACCTCTGAAAGGTGAGATACTTCTCGGCTGGCAAGAAGATGTGGTCGTACCAGATCATCAATGGGTGCTGAAATTAACACACCCTAAATGGATGTTAAGGAATGAAGTGTGGAAGCTCGATGAGTCTTTCATGAGGCTACACCAAGAAGCTGGAAAGAAGGGGTTACTAAGTGAAGAGCAAAGGGAGTACCAAGTGCTGCGAGCTTCTTACGATAATCTTCAAGAGCACTTACAACAGGCTATAGATTTGGTTCCACAAACTCTGAAAAGGCAGTAACATAGGCGGATAGATGCAGAAGATAAGTTGGTTAAAACTGGGTTCAGAACAGTTGATGTCGACAATATAAGGCAAATAAAGTACACATCGTTTCAGGTGCAGAGGGAAACAGAATGTACCAGAGTCCTAGTGGAATGACCTACTATGCAGCTGACAAACCTGGAGCAGGCGATGTTAAACAATACCAAGCTGTTGTGGGGATTAACAACAGAGCTGACTAGCTGTGTAAGAGCAACAACTAGTTCACTGAATCGAAATTTGACCAGACTGCATGTCTGGCTGGATCTACTGGATACCTGGTTAACCATGGCAAGGCTCCTATGCACTCATGCTGATAGTGTGGAGGATGCTCATGTACGAAGAGATGAGTCACAGGAAGTCATGCACCATGTGGTGCATGAAAAGCTAGTCCCTGTCTTCCTACCAGTGAATCAATTTCTGACCTGTCTACACCAGGTAGGAAATGAACTGGCAGCTGTGCTGGAATCTGTTGTAGCTCCTGATAACAAATTCTTGTCGCTCTGCCATCACCTCTTATCAGTGGAGACCAGCAGTGACACACATACCTTCACATGCTAGTATAAGGGGCAGTCAAATGAAAACGAGACACATTCAGAAAAGCAGGTAAACTGTTTATTATTTCCAAAATAATCGCCATAACTGTTAGTTCATTTATCCCACTGTGAGACAAGAAGGTTAATACCATCATGGGAAAATGTTTGCAGCTGCATACAGAACCAAGATTGTACCTAGGCATGCACCTCTTCATCTGAAGCAAATCGATGGCCGTGGATGTCTTCCTTCACTAATGCTAAAATATGGAATCAGATGGGGAGAGATGGGGACAGTATGAAGGACGTGTAAGGGCTTCCAAGCGAAGCTTCTGGTCTTCGTTTACATAATGTCTGTCAACAGCGGATAATCACACACCCTCTTCCAATCCATTACATACCAAATGAGTGCGTCACATCTAACTTTTGAGCGGTGTGGGTGTACCAGCTTCCACAAACCATGTTACGGGATGAACAAAGAAGACAGTCAGTGTGGATTAGTAAGGGTGTAAGCCCATGTAAATAGTACCATGTTATTTTGGACTGAATCTTCCTGAGAAGGAAGGAGTGTTGTGGCAACACCTCTCCATTCAGGCTTTACAACCCATGACGAGGTGGGCAAGTACGCTTCCTATGAATACCTTCAGTGGGGGCTGGAATACTGCTGAAACAGCATTATCGTGCCAGAGACCTCAGTCCGATGGTGTGGCAATCTGAATTTCCTCATGCTGTGACCCAATGCAGAGCTGCCTTGTTCACCCATGTGACCTACGTGAACAAAGTTATTTTCTGTCACAAAAAAGCTGGGTAGAGTCACTATAAACACTTAGCGCTTAGATCCTAGCAGTACTTTGTCTTCAAATACTAGTGATGACGTGACATACGCCATGCTAGCTGCAGGTCCCATGTGAGGCAATCACTTTTATTTAAATCTAGTAACATCATTTGCTAGCTGGATAGATTATGAGTCTCTGTTAGATCTGATGACTGAAGGGCTCGAGCTCGTGACACCAAGAGATGGCCACCTTCAGGATCACTTCATTCGGTTCCTCAGTATATACGAAGGTCCTAGGTTCAGTGCCTACACACCAGCGCGACACACATCTCACTGACCACCGAGGCAGTTGGCTGTCCAGCGCAAGCGCCTGCCCCTATCGGACGCCCGACGTGAGTCTCATTTGTGCAAGGTCGCAACAGCTAACCCACTGGGGCAGCACTCCTGTCTAGTATCCTTGCACTGCCACAGCCAAGCACGCCACCATGTGATCTGCTGAGGTAGAAGCTGCTGCCTGGTGTCTACACAAGCCACCAAGTTACTGCCATCAATTTCTGCAGGAAAATCTTACTGGAGAAAGAATTTTATTTCTTAATGAGTTACTCTGAGTCCATGACCTCCTGAGACGATCGTCTGGATATTAATGGTGTCCATACCGAGACCCCATTACATAGGATTGAAAGAGGGAATGGTGAAACTCCAAAGAAGAGCAGCGCATTCCGTTGAAGATTTATTTAGTAAGCGTGAAAGTGTCATGGAGATGTTCAGGCAAATCCAGTGGCAGACGCTACAAGAGAGGCGTTCTGCATCGTAGTGTCGTTTACTACTAAAGTTCAGAGGACCAAATGTTGCTTTCTTCTAAGTGTATCGAGTGCAAAGACCATGAAAATCCGATTGGAAAGATTCATGATCGCGAAAAGGCTTACCAAAAATCGTTCTCTCCTCGAACCATTCATGACTATGTAACACCAAAAATGCAGATAAAATACCTTCTGCACCATCCAAAAATGTTTGCCGCTTAATATCCGTTGATAAATTGTACTGTACTTCTGATGCTGAATCTGTAAGCTTTATTACAGAAACTACACTCCTGGAAATGGAAAAAAGAACACATTGACACCGGTGTGTCAGACCCACCATACTTGCTCCGGACACTGCGAGAGGGCTGTACAAGCAATGATCACACGCACGGCACAGCGGACACACCAGGAACCGCGGTGTTGGCCGTCGAATGGCGCTAGCTGCGCAGCATTTGTGCACCGCCGCCGTCAGTGTCAGCCAGTTTGCCGTGGCATACGGAGCTCCATCGCAGTCTTTAACACTGGTAGCATGCCGCGACAGCGTGGACGTGAACCGTATGTGCAGTTGACGGACTTTGAGCGAGGGCGTATAGTGGGCATGCGGGAGGCCGGGTGGACGTACCGCCGAATTGCTCAACACGTGGGGCGTGAGGTCTCCACAGTACATCGATGTTGTCGCCAGTGGTCGGCGGAAGGTGCACGTGCCCGTCGACCTGGGACCGGACCGCAGCGACGCACGGATGCACGCCAAGACCGTAGGATCCTACGCAGTGCCGTAGGGGACCGCACCGCCACTTCCCAGCAAATTAGGGACACTGTTGCTCCTGGGGTATCGGCGAGGACCATTCGCAACCGTCTCCATGAAGCTGGGCTACGGTCCCGCACACCGTTAGGCCGTCTTCCGCTCACGCCCCAACATCGTGCAGCCCGCCTCCAGTGGTGTCGCGACAGGCGTGAATGGAGGGACGAATGGAGACGTGTCGTCTTCAGCGATGAGAGTCGCTTCTGCCTTGGTGCCAATGATGGTCGTATGCGTGTTTGGCGCCGTGCAGGTGAGCGCCACAATCAGGACTACATACGACCGAGGCACACAGAGCCAACACCCGGCATTATGGCGTGGGGAGCGATCTCCTACACTGGCCGTACACTACTGGTGATCGTCGAGGGGACACTGAATAGTGCACGGTACATCCAAACCGTCATCGAACCCATCGTTCTACCATTCCTAGACCGGCAAGGGAAGTTGCTGTTCCAACAGACAATGCACGTCCGCATGTATCCCGTGCCACCCAACGTGCTCTAGAAGGTGTAAGTCAACTACCCTGGCCAGCAAGATCTCCGGATCTGTCCCCCATTGAGCATGTTTGGGACTGGATGAAGCGTCGACTCACGCGGTCTGCACGTCCAGCACGAACGCTGGTCCAACTGAGGCGCCAGGTGGAAATGGCATGGCAAGCCGTTCCACAGGACTACATCCAGCATCTCTACGATCGTCTCCATGGGAGAATAGCAGCCTGCATTGCTGCGAAAGGTGGATATACACTGTACTAGTGCCGACATTGTGCATGCTCTGTTGCCTGTGTCTATGTGCCTGTGGTTCTGTCAGTGTGATCATGTGATGTATCTGACCCCAGGAATGTGTCAATAAAGTTTCCCCTTCCTGGGACAATGAATTCACGGTGTTCTTATTTCAATTTCCAGGAGTGTATATTTAATACATATCGATGTAATAGTGTCTTCATTTCTGACTGTATGTAACTGATTATAATTACGATGAAAATATTGTAAATTGCTGGGTAATAGCCAAGGGAACTTTATTTAAATGTATCGATTGCAACGACGAAATGGCAGTAGCTGTGCCGTTGTTTATCCTTACGTATGGAGACTCCCTGTCACGTTGCGAGCAGAGAGGATGGAGAGCAGCTTGAGTCATAAAAGAGTGGGGAAATGTTTGTTGGGCACTCCCGTGGACGCGGGGTGCAGCTATGATCGCGCCAGTGTGCGAGCGCAAAATCCGTTAATCCGCGAGTATTGAGAGCACGGTAGGAATGGACAGGCTGAGGAAGCTGCAATTCTAACTATTGTCTGTCCCATAACTATCCGTGGCTCTGGAGACGACTCGGAGTTCTCATCCAGCAGCATCCAGCAGCTCAGCATTGTCGTCGGCTACGTTCTTCGTTGTCCGCACAGCTACAACATCGTAAGATTGTTAAGCGAAAAATTATAAACTTAAGTTGACATTACCCAACGACATTTCTTTCACAAAGTATTACTAATTTCAATAATAACCTGTAATAGTTAAAAGTTGTAGGGCATCTGTGTTGTCAATGCCCTCAGACATTATTACCAAGCAGGGTCCGTTTCCTTTCCATGCAATCACCGAGTGTCCTAAGAATATGAAAAGTGGTAAACTACTTACTGCCAGTTTTGTGTGTTCACTAACGACCAGTGTCAGTCTAAATTTCCTGCCTCAGTAACTGCTCATTCTTGTCTTGCATAACAGAGGCTTAAATAGTTTGCAGTTTTGAACATTAACTCCATTCACTTAAAGTAACGCAAAGTTTCACTGGCAAGACTAGTAACTAAAGACACAGCACAAATCAAGAGCGCACATGTCGTTTATTCTGTATTTAGCTTAGCGAGTAGCTTATGCTGGCTTGGTATGTATCTTATTGTTATTTTAAAAGTAAAATCAGTTGCTCATTTGCTTAAACCAAATTCACTTCAGTCTTTCAATAATCAAAAGTAAATTGCTAGATTGCTAAATTGCTTGCCTTTTTCTAAATTTTGCGTTACGTTACACTGAGCTTACTGAAAGCCAGTTTTTACATAACAAAGTTTTAGTTAAGCCAGTCATACATTTAACCAGTAACTCAATTTAACTTTACTTTCAAAATTTAGTATTTCAAAATAAGTAACTGCAAACTCAGTGCTTCCTGATCCATTTATTTTCTCGTGAACTGTTGTGTTGTGGAAAATCGTGACAACCTTCTGTTGCCACGCCAGTGATTATTTGCTTAAATTTCTTTGCCATTACCTTTCTTAAGATTCTGGAGACGCATTGCCCCAGCGGACTGACACCATTTAATTATTCCCATTTTAGCTAATCAGTGTTATCTTTGTATTATCAGTAATTTTTGTAGTAAATATTACTTGGTATCCTTTTCTACCATGTGCAGTTCGTGAGCGATTGCACTATATTCCACCCATCTGAAAATTATCATCAGTATTTAGCTTCAGTTTAGAATGGGTTCTTCCTTCAGACGGGTCTGTTGTACACTTTCCTCCAACTAACCGATGTCATTTTCTTTTGGTAACGATAGCTTTGCTCACTCTAAAATTTCAGTAGGCGTAAGCGATCACGGTCAGTAATATCGCAATCCAGTAGGCCGATTAGGAAGAAGGAGGTTACAACTGGAACTGGAAAAAGGAAAGTGACAGTGGCATAAGAGTACACTCCATCCCATTCTATTAGATGGCGTGCGGAGTATAGATGCAGACGCAGACGTAGATCTAGACCTACACCTAAAAGGGAGGAGGACTAGAATTGAATCCACTACTGAATGTTTAACCTTTATTGAGACACATCAGTCAGTATCAAAGAGTTATTTCGAGTATATAAGCACTAAAAGTATGACATCGAAATACACATGACTTTCTGAAGTCAGAAAAGGAATCCGGCTATGGAAACCATTGCCAGATACATGACGACCAAATTCTCCTAACATGAGGAGCATGTAATAGCGAGGTAAACTGAGGAAGGAACGAAAAGAAATAGAAAAGTAGTTTACAAAGAGATCGAATGGCAAAATTTCGAAGTCTAGTCGTTGTCAACTGTTGCAGACAATATTTTTAGGTACATAATGAAACTGCGGACGATTAGGAAAGGAATAAAAGAATTGCACGATCTAAGTTTTTTCTTTTCTTGTCGCTGGACTAACTTAAAATTTGCGGTACTCTCTTTATTTCTGAATACACATCAGTGCGCCCAGAAGTTTCCAAGGAAAATATTTCCGCGTGAAGAAATTTTTGCAAATAAAATCGCCTGCAAAGCACGCCAGCTCGGCACAGAAATTACGTGAGGCCCGAAACATCGGGGCAAAGTCCCACTCGTAATTGGGACCGGTGTAGAGCCTGCAGGCACGGAAACGCTTGCCGCACTTCAGACACGCTCTCCATCCACGTAATCAGGCCGCTTGTTATCTAAGTTCCCGCTGCTACTGCTGCTGCTACACTTAGGCACCTATTTTCTGTAAACGATTGCATAATTCCTAGTATTTCCAGAAACGTAGAACAATCCATAGCAATCGACAGTATTTTTAAAAGTGAGACATGCTGGAAGGTTTTTCATAGAATGCACACAGAAATGGCCTCGAATATTTTACTAAGCTCGCAGTAGTGAGCATACAATCTTCGATTATGAAATTATTATTAGGCACAAAACTTAGGTAACACTCCGCTCTGTCATCGATTGGATATTTTTTAATCTCTTACCCAAACTGGCTCTTAGTACACACACTATTTACCTTTAGATTACAGTACGTAGCTCGTGTTTTCTATCACCTAATAACGTAAGTACTGTCTTAACCTTACTCATACTGTTTTCTATTGCCGATAGTCAACTCTGAGGTGACTATAAATCTCCAACACTACAATTGCTCCTACGTGCGACTCTGGGAATCCCTAAACTATAGGGCAAAATTTACTTTTTATTGTACCATCTATCATATTCCAACGCTGATAGAATAAAAACTAGTTTGTCATCAACAGCTTTATTTATTATGACGAATGTACCTTCCTGTCAGCTATGTAATTTATCCCGATCTTCATATTATACTATGATTGACTTTTGAGTCATAAGGTTCCAAGTTTAGGCATCTGCAAATGACGCTCTGAGTTATAGAGAATCCAAAAGTTATAACTCTTAACAAACCAGATAAGATGACACATCGCGGACTTCCAATTTATCATTATTACCACCAGCCTGCGTTAATAGTAGCCACTTTGATCCCACTTCAGCCAAAAATACTATTTCGACGAGTGTAAGCACAAGACTAGATGTATAAGTATTAAGAAACAAGGTACTACATTAGAAAATGAAGATTATACAGGAAAAGGTTGAATGGAGAGTGCTGAGGCGTATAAAGCCATTCGAACTACAGATAAAGAAATGACGCTTCCATAAGATAGTGTTTCAATAGAAATGATTGAAGATGGGGGGAATACAAGACAAAATGGTTCAAATGGCTCTGAGCACTATGGGACTTAACATCTGAGGTCATCAGTCCCCTAGAACGTAGAACTACTTAAACCTAACTAACCTAAGGACATCACACACATCCATGCCCGAGGCAGGATTCGAACCTGCGACCGTAGCGGTCGCTCGGTTCCACACTGAAGCGCCTAGAACCGCTCGGCCACACAGGTCGGCGCCAAGACAAAAGGAACACGGAGAATTACTTACAGAATGTGTATAAGGATGGCTACTCCCCAGCACTGTTCTATTTCACAAGATAGGTAAAATGAAATGAGCGGATGGCATCGTTGGCCGGGAGGCCCAATGCGGAGAAATTTGGCCACCAAGTGCAAGTCCTATTTCAGTCGACTTGCGTACCGGGGATGAGGATGAAATGATAAGGACAACACATTACCCAGTCCCCGAGCGGAGAAAATCTCCAACCCGGCCTGGTATCGAACTCGGGCACGCTTGCATGGGAGGCGAGCACGCAAAAAGATACGTAGATCTACAGCCTGTACAGTATGTACGTAATGTAAATTATCACCAATCACCCAGACAAAACTTTTAATCATAATGAAGCAAAGAAACAAGCTTGCTTTAGACGTGGATGCAGCACAATGAATCGTTCACGAGTTATAGAAGGCGGCAATGAGTATGAACAGCCATTTTTATAGGATTCATTGATTTGAGAAAGTTATGAAGGACAACGTTCTTCAACAACTGGATGAATATATAATCTCCATTTATTCATCATGGTTGTACCATTTCAGCCATGAATCCATTTTCAAAAGTTATGATTTGGTTTAACAAGTTCTAATATAATATAACACCACGAACACTTCACTATGTCCTATGTGAGGAATAATTTCGAACATTTTGAAAGTTCATGGTTACCATCCAGAAATATAATCGTAGCATAAATAGATTCATAGAAACTCAGTCATGGCTACCCAACAGAACAACAGTTGCTTTAATGACCTATACAGCCGAACATACACCACTGTAAATGTCCAGATCATGCAATTCTAGTTGGAATTGACTTAACTAGTAGGTCAAAGTTCATATGGCTCCACTCTGCATTGTTTCCAAATTTATTCAAGATGGCGGATCCAAGATGGCGGCTACAGATGCGGGAACACTGCAGTGATGTCATTGAAGGGAGTTTGGGCAGCAAACTAGGTTGATTGGGCTATCTCCACTAACTTAACTTCCATTCCCTTCCCCCTCCCTGCCCTCCACTTGCCATCTGGAAATTGGTGGGAAAAGGACTCAGATGGATGCAAGTCTTTATTTTGTATGCATTGCTTATTTAAACATTTCAGTTATCATAGACAGTAGCTCCATTCAGTGTGTACACCATGAGGTCCAGAGTCCAACTCCCCACCAGGGGAGCTGTCGGTCTTCCCCTTCTCCGCTTCTGTGATGTAATCCAAGATGGCGGTGTAGGGAAACAATGGTGGGTAAAGGACTCAGTCTACGTCTAGATGATGGACTGGGAGGACGGGTTTAACTGTTTACTGTATTCAATGGATGAGGTGTCTGTGCTCGAGAAGGAGGCGTTTAATGGGTATATTAGCTGTAACCATGCATCAATAGCAATGATATTTGGTGAAGACGAATACGCTTCATCAAATAATGAAGATGTAGGAGGATGGGGCTAAGTTACACTTCACAACTCATGCTGATAAATGCATGTGCTGTAACTGTACATCATTCGATAAAAGTCCAGTCAGTCTTCCGAAGCACAAGGGGCAAGACGTTCACTCTGGTGCTTTTGCTCCCTGCCCCCTGAGACCATGTGCTAAGCTCAGGACACTGCCACGTTGTAGCTGCAGGAGCGATCCCATTCTTCCTGTTGCATTGGAACTATCCGCAGCCTTCCTCCTTTCCATCCCCAATGCACGGATATCGTTTGTCATTGAACACGAACTGCTTTAGGAGTTATTACATCTGGTGTTTAAGCAGTGTACTGAATATTGTCACATACATAACTTGAAGATGTCACAGGAAATAGATGTACCACTGTACGAAGAGAGTGAGAGAGCTTTGCAGATGACGCAAGAATATTTAAACAATTACACGTTTTATTCCAAGGAATACCACCATGGCACTTTAAGGGGCTCCGGAACGCCCTATACTTGCAATGTTAAAATAACGCTTATAAATTACATCTTTCCTCCCAAAGTATTTGAGGTAGGAAGTTGAACGTTTTACAGATTATTTATTGGAATATGGGCTACAACTTAACACAGGGATTTTACAAAATTTTAGTTCAGTTATTAAAGATGATTTTTTTTCAATTGTAATGAAAATTCACAACATTTTTTTGCAATTTTTTATTTATATATTAAAAAATATACAGTATTTTGGAAAAAGGCTGTGTTAAATTATGCAGAAGGTACTGTGTAACATTTACTGAAAGTTTGAAACAAATATGTTTGGAAGATCCTTAGAAAACATGTAATTAGTATGAGAAAATAAAAGTTTTGGGAATCGAGCGACAAAGATTGGATTAACTTTTTAGTGCATTCCAGGTCCATAGGATGGATTATCTTCATCCTCTGCAAACTCCTCCTCCAGCTTCCTCTTGTTCCTCCTCCTGTTTACTCTTGCTTGTATTTCTAGACTCTTTACAGCCCTGTCTGCAGCCCGAAGGCGTTCCTTGTCTGTGTATTTTGCCTAATAGCCATTCCATAATAGTACTGTATTTTGTCAATTACACTGTCAGTTAACCTTCCCTTCCCATCCAACCCTTTACCATCACTGAGTTTTTGTTTTTTGTACGAAGCTTTCAGTTGCCGAAGTCTTGTTCCCATTCGCTTCTGTACGTGTTCAATACACTCAAATTTCTGCACTACAACATCATCACCATAGGGCTTCAGTCCTTGAACATGTTTGAAACTTTTAGAATCACCGTCACCAAGGTAATTAACATATCGCACTTTATCACACGCCTCAGAACGCTGGAATATACTGGCAACACCAGCCACTTCCATTCCTCCACTACTGCCACTATAGTTAGCTTTGCAATTATTTTCATGTGTACCTTTATATTTTTGTGGACATCTACAATACTTTGATATTACTGCTACATCTAAAACTTTCCCTGTATACATACTGGTGGCAGATACTACACCATGAAGAGATGTGTGTCCCCGTTTATGCCAGGTACCATCGAACGCTGCAGTCAAATCTCTGTTACCATTATTTTCCATTACTGCCTCTTCCACAGCGTTCTTCATAGATTCTATACAGACGTCTTCTACTTTAGACCCTATTAATTTATTATAGGTCGTAAACTTGGTTGGGGGATTTGGAAGATTCATGATGCCACAGAAAATTGCACCTGCAGTAGCACCCTTACCAACTGAACGCAAGGAATACACAAATCTAATGTTGTGTTCGTAGATTTTGCTACCATTTTCTTCAGTTGCAGTTACTGCAACACTGTTCCAAAAGGTGGTCATGTATGAACACTTATCACATTTCAGTTGTATTTCACTAGCAAGTCCTACGTGCCGGCCGAAGTGGCCGTGCGGTTAAAGGCGCTGCAGTCTGGAACCGCAAGACCGCTACGGTCGCAGGTTCGAATCCTGCCTCGGGCATGGATGTTTGTGATGTCCTTAGGTTAGTTAGGTTTAACTAGTTCTAAGTTCTAGGGGACTAATGACCTCAGCAGTTGAGTCCCATAGTGCTCAGAGCCATTTGAACCATTTTGAACCAAGTCCTACGTGCTTTATTATGGAGAGTTCCGACCAACTTCACTACAATGAATACATCTTACACAGTTTGAAAAAATTCCTTTGAGAACCGACATATCAAATATTTCATTCACATCCGATTCGCCCATAAAACATTCATAGTTTTCACTCATTGAACCAAGCTTCTTCTGTGAAGTATTTTCTTTCCCACTTTGACTGCTATGGGCAGGTGTACTTGAGAGGTTAGGTTCACTCACTTGGTTATCGTCTTTATTGTTTACAGTAATAACACATACCTTTGGCTTTCCAACATTTCTCCTTTTCTTAAAAGCCTTCAGAGGATTTCTAATAACTTTACTTTTACTCGTTATTATACTTCAACAAAACAGAGACTCAAGAAACAGAATTAATTACGAATATTTTCGAGATAACGACAGAGTAAATAAACATGAAACAATCGACAATCACACCAGCGATATATATTGAACCATCACAGGTTAGCCACAACACATACTTTATCTCACATCACTAAAATGTACCTGATGAACACGGACGTTAATAATAACACCATTTGACAGCAGTTTAACAGCGCCACAGTGGGTCACGCCCATGTAGAACACATTTCAAAAAAAATTTAAAAATAGTTGTAGTCTTCGGAATTGAATAAATTATATATCTATTAAAAGGTAATAGTCTGCAGATTCAGAAAACGCAAAAAAGTAAAAATTGAACTTTTCATGATTTTGAGCCTTTCCGGAGCCCCTTAACACAGACACTAAAAAAAGGTCGCAGCACACTTGTGAAACCGTCCATGAGACATTTCGCGCACTTTAGTGGAAAATACGCTTGTCTTTGATCATGAACTGCTTCAGGAGTTACTAAATCCAACTGAATATGTCTATAACGCACTTTCAAGAAGATCGCTGTACGGCAATTTGCCTCAATTTTGTGGTGTATACACCCACACTTGAACACAGACTCTAAAAAAAAAAAGATCGCAGCACACTTCTGAAACCGTCCTGAAGACATTTCATGTGCTTTTGTGGGAAATACCCTTGTCTTTGAGCACAGGCTACTTCAGGAGTTACTAAATACAACTGAATATGTCTCTAAATACACTTTCAAAACAGATCGCTCTGCATTACTTTGCTTCAATTTGGCGACATATACCGCTACACTCGAGTACAGACTCTAAAATGATTGCTGTACATTTATGAAACCTCACAGGGTTTGGTGGGAAACAGATGTAAAAACCGACATCAGCTGCAATATCTGTTTTTACACGCCAAAACGATGATATTTGGAAGTCGAAATAAGTATCTCTGTAACTCTAAACAGGACGCTCACCACTTTTCGAGTTTTAGCTGCTTGTTTGAAGGTACTGTCAGCGAGAGAAAATTTACTGAGCCCTACAGCTGCTGTGGTGTTCATCACTTTTCTGAAATGTGGAGTGACCTTAGTTTATATTTGCTTCTGCTGGACTCAGGACGTTATTTTCCTCACTTCTTGAAGCGCAAACAGGTGTCGAAGCTTAGATGGGAAAATCAGATAAATTCGAAGCACTGTCCTTCAGACGAGAAAAATGGCTGGAATATTCGATGTCCTACAGCTGCTGGTCTGGAGATGCTCTAAAGCCACAGTGGTGGGTGAGGAACAGCTTCCTGCCTATCCAAACCAGAAGAGGATGGTCTGCTTGGACTTGTCTCTGAACACTTGAACAAAGAAGACATAACGTGAACCTCAGACGTCACAGAACTTTCTGTAGATACCTTGCTCCTGTCTTCTTCGAGCCAGTCTGTAGAGGCTACTATGCCCCGTACAAAGGATATCTTGTGACACTCTGACATCATTGATCTTCTTGTGAATGGAGCATTCTGATTGGTTATTTCTGAATTTACCTGCTAAACCACTGCTGCTGACGGTGTGAGAGCACTGACCGCTATTTTCTGCAGAAAGACAAATTCGACGGCAAAACTATTTTTTACAGATCGAAAAAAACGTACAGCAGTCATATTGTTCTGAGAGTTAAACCCTGCAAAAGTGGTCCACAGATCAAGAAATACGAAAACTATGATCAGAAACACTTCCTCAATTACAATGCTCTGCTACCGTTGAGCATAGCGTAAATTTTTCCGTGTGAAACCTGCCAAACTGCTGCTGCTGCCGATATGGGAGCACTGTCTGCCATTTTCTGCAGACGGACTAATTACGAGACTTTCAGTGGCAAAACTATTTTGTACAGATCGAAAACAAACATAGACAGTCATATTGCACTGACAGATAAACCCTGCAAAAGTATTCTACAGAGCTTGAAATACAGAAACTATCGCCAAAGACACTTCTCAATTACATTTCTCTGCTACTGTCGAGGAATGCTTGAAATTTTTCAGGGTGAAACCGATCTCCAACCAGGATTTATCACCACACACCATATCGCTGTAGTAAACACAAAATTCGTATCTTGCACCATACAAAATCATCACTTCTGCATCCTGCATGTAGCTATCGACCACCAGACACTCGTACATATTCCACAAAGACAGACAGATCCTAAAAAAATATAAGCACATGCACCATATGTAGTCCTCAAAGTAGTAGATATTTCTCCTCAGGTCGGTCGGTCATCCACCACGACTAACGGTCGCGGGTCAAGTGCCCCCATACTCACTTGCCTGGTACGCGAGGAGAGGGCCATCACCAGATCATGGTCACCCTCCGAACTGATGTGCACAGGCTGGGCGGGTTCCCCCTGGCACAAAGGCGTTACTGCTTCCGTCCTTGACCTGCTTGCTTGCTACCATGCTTTTTACAGCCGTCTCCAGACTCAGGGATTACAAAAATACATGTATTTTCACATGGTTTGCCAGAATATCGTACCGGTTTACGCGATAGTTCTCCATGTCAAGCATACAGCGATCGCTTGCACAGTATAACTCCGAAGATAAAGAGTAGAAATTATTTCTCTATAAAACCGAAATTTCAGCGAGATAGGACATGCTGAAAAACACTGAGTAACTAGATCTTTATGTACGAACTTGAAAAAAGTAGAGGAAGCTGGTAGTTCCACTCTTTGTTTTTTTAAAGAATACCTCTGTCAATAATATAACAGATTCCATACCATCTTTCTACTTTACAAAGGCAACTAAGGTGTCTTTCCTGCCTAGAGACCCAGTAAACGTCTCTTCCATCTGTTTTTCACCATCTAGATGCAAACATCACACACTGCAATCGATGTTCTGTCAACTAAATAAAGACAGAAAATGTTTAGAAGCAGTCAGCCGAACAATTTACATTGGCAGAATAGCTGTCCAGCGCAAACATCCGCCTGTATTGAATGTTCTCAAATTTCCACGGAGAACATACGCGATCACGAGGCTGCCCAACACGTACTGAGTATTAGTTCGCTATTCACCCACCTAGAGGGGACATGGTTGTCACTTATATTCTTGTACCCCAGACGCCCTCCCCAGTCTGGACGGCTCCGCAGTAAGCCAGATATATCAATCGTTCCGGCCACTTGCAACCGTGCAATGTGCGCTCTCACACCCCAGGCAGAATCATCCTAGGAAACCAACCACATATATTTTATCACTGTATTTACAAGTAAATGGCCGCGAGGGGGAGCCTTGTGGTCTAGCCCGCCTTGCGACGGTTCGCGCGGCTTCCCCCGTCAAAGGTTCAAGTCCTTCCTTTGGCATGGGTGTGTGTGTTGTCCTTAGCATAAGTTAGTTTAAGTTAGATTAAAGTTTAAGTTAGATTAAGTAGTGTTTGTAAGCCTAGGGACCAATGACCTCAGCAGTTTGTTCCCATAGAACTTACCATAAATTTTCAAATTTACAACTAAATATTACGATTGCAGCCTCAATCTGATGACATTCAGCAGTGACCGACATATCCAAAATACCCCCTCCTGACAATAGTGGCTCTGGAAATATCGTGTAGCATTCTTATGACTGGGTATAATTTTCCACGTAGCAACGTACAACGGTGAAGTCACTGATGACAGTGCCACTAAAGCAGAGGTATTAAACACAGTGTTCGTAAACTCCTTCGCCAAAGAAGACGAAGAAAATATTCCTGAATTCCAATCAAGAACAACTGCCAAGATGAGAAACATAGAAGTAGATATCCTCGGAGTAACGAAGCAACTTAAATCACTTAATAAAGGCAAGGCTTCCAAATGGTTCAAATGGCTCTGAGCACTATGGGACTTAACATCTACGGTCATCAGTCCCCTAGAACTCATAACTACATAAACCTAACTAACCTAAGGACATCACACACATCCATGCCCGAGGCAGGATTCGAACCTGCGACCATAGCGGTCACACGGTTCCGGACTGAAGCGCCTAGAACCGCTCGGCCACAACGGCCAGCGCAAGGCTTCCGGTCCAGATTGTATACCAGTAGGTTCCTCTCAGAGTATGCTGATAAAATAGCTCCATATTTAGCAATTATATACAACCACTCGCTCACAAAAAGATCCGTACCTAAAGACTGGGAAATTGCTCAAGTCACACCAATACCCAAAAAGGGAAGTAGGAGTAATCCGCTGAATTACAGGCCTATATCACTAACGTCGATTTGCAGTAGGGTTTTGGAACATATACTCCATTCGAATATTATGAAGTACCTCGAAGAAAACTATTTATTGACACATAGTCAGCACGGTTTCAGGAAATATATTTCTTGTGAAACACAACTAGCTCTTTGTGCTCATGAAGTAATAAGTGCTATAGACAGGGGATGTCAAATTGATTCCATATTTTTAGATTTCCAGAAGGCTTTCAACACAGTTCCTCACAAACGTCTTCCAACGAAACTGCGTGCCTACGGAGTATCGCCTCAGTTATGCGACTGGATTCGTGATTTACTGTCAGAAGGGTCACAGTTTGTAGTAATAGACGGAAAGTCATTGAGTAAAACAGAAGTAATATACGGCGTTCCCAACGAAGTGTTATAGGCCCTCTATTGTTCCTGATCTATATTAACGACATAGGAGACAATCTGAGTAGCCGTCTTAGATTGTTTGCAGATGACGCTGTCATTTACCGTCTTGTTAAGTCATCAGATGATCAAAACGACTTGCAAAATGATTTAGATAAGATATCTGTGTGGTGTGAAAAGTGGCAATTGACCCTGAATAAGGAAAAGTGTGAAGTTATTCAAGGGATTACAATTACAAATAACCTAAATTGGAACGGTCACATAAATAATATTGTGGGTAGAGCAAACCAAAGATTGGGATTCATTGTCAGAACACTTAGAAGGGGCAACAGGTCTACTAAAGAGACTGCTTACACCACGCTTGTCCACCCTAATCTGGAGTGTTGCTGTGCGGTGTGGGATCCGCATCAGGTGGGACTGACGGATGACTTCGAAAAAGTACAAAGAAGGGCAAATCGTTTTGTATTACCGCGAAATAGGGGACATAGTGTCACAGAGGTGATACGTGAATTGGAGTGGCAATCATTAAAACAAAGGCGTTTATCGTTGCGACGGGACCTTCTCATGAAATTTCAATCACCCGTTTTCTCCTCCGATTGCGAAACCATTCTGTTGGCACCCACCTACATAAGGAGAAATAATCATCACGATAAAATAAGAGAAATCAGGGCTTGCACAGAAAAAATTAAGTGCTCGTTTCCCCGCGTGCCGTTCGAGAGTGGAACGCTAGAGAGACAGCATGAAGGTGGTTCATTGAACCCTCTGCCAGGCACTTTGTTGTGAATAGCGGAGTAATCACGGAGATGTAGATGTAGATGTAAAAAAAATCTTTCATTCTCCTTACAGATGTTGCAGTTTTCCACATCAAATCCATACCTGCCCTATGACAGGACATAGTTATTTCCTTTGCACACGTCAGAACACCTACATATTTCATAAGCCTGCTGATCACAGTAAATCTATCACATATCCCCTACTGAGTATTGTACTTCTCCAATAAGTGTATGCTGGTGACACCAAAGAATACTGAGCAAAAATCCACGATCGATGGAAATGTCTCATTTGTTTTACTTGTGAGTGGTACCAGTGTGTCATAGGAAGAGAGACATAATCGTCTTATAGGCGAATAGCTGTTAAAACACATGATCACAATGAATGAGATTTTCACCAGGCAAAGGTCCCGAGTTCGAGTCTCGGTCGGGCACACAGTTTTAATCTGCCAGGAAGTTTCATATCAGCGCACAGTCCGCTGCAGAGTGAAAATCTCATTCTGGAAACATCCCCCAGGCGGTGGCTAAGCCATGTCTCCGCAGTATCCTTTCTTTCAGGAGTGCTAGTTCTGCAAGGTTCGCAGGAGAGCTTCTGTAAAGTTTGGAAGGTAGGAGACGAGATATTGGAAGAAGTAAAGCTGTGAGGACGGGGCGTGAGTCGTGCTTCGGTAGCTCAGAGGCAAAGGTCCTGAGTTCGAGTCTCGGTCGGGCACACAGTTTTAATCTGCCAGGAAGTTTCATGATCACAATGGCTATGTTACTGTCACTAGCAGTCTTGGTTCCAAAGGCGCATACAAGTATCCATGTTAAAAACTATATAAGCTCTATAAATATAGGTACGGTATAGATTCCGAATGAAACGGTCTTCCACACAAAGACCGCGACATTGAATATAGATGGTGATCGCGGGATGTGTATTAACAGACAGAAAGTGCGGGTGCACGTCGCCGGCGGTGTAAGCCCCTAATAAAATCACCGAATTTAGAGAGTGATTTGTTTCAATAAGGTGGTATTAAACTAGTAATTGCAAATCCCTCATGCCTCCATTACATATTTCTCCAGTATTTGTGCCACATTCCATCTCAATGCCATGTCAGAGGTTCTGTGATGTATCCACTGGATTAAAGGCGAGGGAGGATGATGGTTGAGTAAGAATGATCATATACAGTAGATGGTGCGCTATGCGACAAATCTCTTCAAAAAAAAGTGCAACACTCTAGATTGAGGTCGTAAGAAATGTACAAAATACACTGGCATTTCAGATCTATAGCGCTACACTCTCTGCTAGAAATGCTGTCTTCGATTTGGAATCAAGTCTCTCCATTCAACCACATACCTGCATTGGATCCTAAGGAGATGTCTTTCAATGATTACATACACTGGTTAATCATATCATTTCTCAAAATGAGTCACCATTTTCGTATGTATCTGCTACAGCAAAACTCCATTGTAGTTTCAGACAGTCCATTTGCATCTTGTAACTGTTCCTCAATCTCTGCCCAACCGTCCCTGCAGCTTCGTCCATGTCATTGTTCTAATTTAAGTTGGAACTGAACAGAAGTCGGAGAGCGCTATATCTACCACCTTCTGCAACCCATGGAGAAACAGGGTCAGTTGAGTTAGTATGACAGGACCATCTCTTTTGACCACTCGGAGGAAATGGGAACATGTTATTGTACTGTAGCTCCGCCAACTGTGTACAATGTGTAAGGCCAAAGCCAAATGAAGCTTTCTCCTGCAACGCAAGATAATATAAAGGACAGTATGAACAGTTATTGGAACTGGATGAACGACGAGTATTTTGCTACTGCATTTCAGTGCATCTACAAACTACATGTAGGTATTGCATGTCAAAGAAGATCTGCATCCCTCAGGGTGCAGTCACGTCTGTCACCCAAACATTCTCTCTATCATCGTTATTTTGTACCAGCCAAGAGAGAGAAAGGCTACAAGCTACAAAAATTCTACTAACGTCATGTGACGGAGAACTTAATAAGATTTTACCACGTCCCTGTCTTCTGATATATACACTCCTGGAAATTGAAATAAGAACACCGTGAATTCATTGTCCCAGGAAGGGGAAACTTTATTGACACATTTCTGGGGTCAGATACATCACATGATCACACTGACAGAACCACAGGCACATAGACACAGGCAACAGAGCATGCACAATGTCGGCACTAGTACAGTGTATATCCACCTTTCGCAGCAATGCAGGCTGCTATTCTCCCATGGAGACGATCGTAGAGATGCTGGATGTAGTCCTGTGGAACGGCTTGCCATGCCATTTCCACCTGGCGCCTCAGTTGGACCAGCGTTCGTGCCGGACGTGCAGACCGCGTGAGACGACGCTTCATCCAGTCCCAAACATGCTCAATGGGGGACAGATCCGGAGATCTTGCTGGCCAGGGCAGTTGACTTACACCTTCTAGAGCACGTTGGGTGGCACGGGATACATGCGGACGTGCATTGTCCTGTTGGAACAGCAAGTTCCCTTGCCGGTCTAGGAATGGTAGAACGATGGGTTCGATGACGGTTTGGATGTACCGTGCACTATTCAGTGTCCCCTCGACGATCACCAGTGGTGTACGGCCAGTGTAGGAGATCGCTCCCCACACCATGATGCCGGGTGTTGGCCCTGTGTGCCTCGGTCGTATGCAGTCCTGATTGTGGCGCTCACCTGCACGGCGCCAAACACGCATACGACCATCATTGGCACCAAGGCAGAAGCGACTCTCATCGCTGAAGACGACACGTCTCCATTCGTCCCTCCATTCACGCCTGTCGCGACACCACTGGAGGCGGGCTGCACGATGTTGGGGCGTGAGCGGAAGACGGCCTAACGGTGTGCGGGACCGTAGCCCAGCTTCATGGAGACGGTTGCGAATGGTCCTCGCCGATACCCCAGGAGCAACAGTGTCCCTAATTTGCTGGGAAGTGGCGGTGCGGTCCCCTACGGCACTGCGTAGGATCCTAAGGTCTTGGCGTGCATCCGTGCGTCGCTGCGGTCCGGTCCCAGGTCGACGGGCACGTGCACCTTCCGCCGACCACTGGCGACAACATCGATGTACTGTGGAGACCTCACGCCCCACGTGTTGAGCAATTCGGCGGTACGTCCACCCGGCCTCCCGCATGCCCACTATACGCCCTCGCTCAAAGTCCGTCAACTGCACATACGGTTCACGTCCACGCTGTCGCGGCATGCTACCAGTGTTAAAGACTGCGATGGAGCTGCGTATGCCACGGCAAACTGGCTGACACTGACGGCGGCGGTGCACAAATGCTGCGCAGCTAGCGCCATTCGACGGCCAACACCGCGGTTCCTGGTGTGTCCGCTGTGCCGTGCGTGTGATCATTGCTTGTACAGCCCTCTCGCAGTGTCCGGAGCAAGTATGGTGGGTCTGACACACCGGTGTCAATGTGTTCTTTTTTCCATTTCCAGGAGTGTATATCGAAAACTAATACCATATGTACACTGGTATCGAGCATATGTTGCGATCCTATTAATTAAACAGGTATTGATCCATTGGAGCAGTTGACAAGTGATCTAAGTCACCTGCACAAACCAGCGTAAAGTTTCATTGCCTGCTCTGTAAGAGGACGAAATCCCACGTAGACAGTCACAAGAAAGGGTCCCGGTGTTGTTGTTTGATACATAGTTTTTTCTGCTGTAACACCTGCAAGCAGTGTTTGACTACAGCTTTGTACATCACCATACATTTTGTTTTTTTCCACCACGTCTTTGAGGTCTGTGTCAGGTTTTAAACTGACAGTAACACGTGTCAATCAATGGGCTCTCACAGAAAACTGGACATCGCATGGTATAAATTATGCTGCTACTCCCACAACACACACACACACACACACACACACACACACACACACACACGATGATTGCAATAAAAGGCAGTCACAACACATGCAAATTGGAAAAGTTGTGGTATTGGGGAGTGTTTCCAAACAGCTGTCCAAAGGTGATTGATAACCTCTACATTTAAACTCATCTCTCACAGTATCGAGGTAGGAGATAGCTCGGTGTTCCGTTTCGACTGATCACTGTTTTGGTGCTAGCTATCCCTGGAATGTGTTGACCTTCCCCCAAGACTCTTTCTCCAGCTCAAACAAGTGATGTTACTCTATCATTATGTGGTAATTAACAGCTCACAAGTGGACAGATGGGATGGAAAAGACGCTGTCGATGGCCTGCAGCAAGCATCAAAGTTGATAGTGCGATCAATTTCAGCAATTTTACTACAATCTCAGTGCCAACCAGTGACGAGGCAACATGCTTCCCAGTTTCTGTATCATTGATAAACCACCCCTCCTCTACTTTGTGAGTACCATTGCGAGTGTAGATAGATGACTGTGCCATATGTCCAGTCATTTTGAGTTCAGTCAACCCTGACGCAGGCTACGAGCACTTTTCGCTTGCTGGGTTACGAGATAAGTAATTTAGCTAGT
This sequence comes from Schistocerca nitens, assembly GCF_023898315.1. Lineage (NCBI taxonomy): Eukaryota > Metazoa > Arthropoda > Insecta > Orthoptera > Acrididae > Schistocerca > Schistocerca nitens. The sequence continues at coordinate 575,052,229 of NC_064616.1, read as the reverse complement.
AATTAATCGTTTCTGCTGTATATTCTGTAGTATTTACGTGCATTAGTGTCAGACATATGTGATAAATTGAAGGTTTCAGTTTTTATTTGCGTCTGAATAAGATAAGCGAAGTTTCTGTTTAGAATAGTTTCGCGTATACGCAAACGTTTGGTTACATTGTTAACTGACATTATATACGCGGGATTATGAATTAAGTCAGTGCACAATACTGAGTATTTACGTTTATTAGTGTCATTTAGACTCGATACATTGAATGTAGCAATTTTTATTCGTTTTATTAGGTCTTTTTCGCGTGTACGTAAACGTTTGTTTACATTATAAATACTAGAAATAATCAGTTTAAGGTAGTGTACAATACTTAGTATTGACGTTTATTAGTGTCATTTAGACTCGATACATTGAAGGTAGCAGTTTTTATACGTTTTTTCAGGAAAAATGATACTGACAGTGAATTCTAACCTCACTTGTATACGTTTCACTAGCGCAACCTGCGACCGTTACCAGTTAAGCAAGCGTAAAATACGTGGTAAATTAGTGTTACACTACAATAGCTGAGTAAATCAGTGTTAAAATACAGCTTCTGAGCCCTTATTACAAGCGGTTTAGTTAGTAGAAAGCTAAGACTCACCTCGCCGTCTGCTTAAATTCCTTAGCGTGTTGGCTTTCTCGTGTACTGTAAGCCCATCGGTTCTTCTAAATTTCGTATTTGTGCTTTACATTCTGAACTCTTATTGTTAGCTAAAGGTTTTGTTTTTTACCTGCATCTGTCAGTGTACAATACTCAGTATTTACGTTTATTAGTGTCATTTAGACTCGGTACATTTAAGGTAGCAGTTTTTATAGTTTTATTAGGTCATTTTCGAGTGTACGTAAACGCTTGTTTACATTTTAAATACGAGGGATAATCAGTAGGCGTAGCTTACCGTAGGTTACTGTTTAATTCGTTAATAATATTCACTAGGTAGCCCCTAGCAGTTTACTGTAGGTCACTGTCTTATTCTTCAGTATTCACTAGAGAGCTCCTAGCAGGAAAATAAGCACCTAATCTAGCTTCTGCCATACATTCTTATTGTTTTAAAATTGTTTGAGTGTCCTTTCTGCCAACTGAGTGTAGCTGTTAACCTTGTGTAGCAGTAGGTTTCCTTAAGTTTCTTACAGTAAATCAGTCATTAACTAGATGGATAGGGACTGTGTCTGTTGTGTACGGATGCAGGTGGAGTTGTCCACAGTCCAAACGCAGCTGGAAGCTTTGTTGGCCACGGTCAACAATCTCCAGAATGCCACCTTGAGGTGCGGTGGGGATGGGGTCCCTGGGGCAGCCTCTGCTGTACTGATGTGGAGGGAGGGGGGAGGGGATGTCATAGCTCTCTGTCATTGAGCCAACCTCAGGTGTGACTGAGCCGGCTGGCCCATTCTCACCTCAGATTGGGTGGCGGACTGTGTCGAGGTCTCGAGCCTCAAGGCGAAGACTGCATGGGGAACGCAGCCTCCTGCCAAATCCCATGCGCATTGTTAATAGATTCTGTGTGCTATTTGATGCTGGGAGGGGGAGAGGGGGCGGGGGGAGGCTGGGCCGGATCAGAATGCACCTTCTGCCAGGATAGTGGCCGCTCCCCTCAGCAAGATACGGACAGGCACGTGGGGTAGGGGTTTGTTAGTTATTGGGAGCTCCAATGTTAGGCGGGTCATGGAGCCCCTCAGGAACATAGCGGCTAGGGCGGGGATGAAGTCCAACGGTCACTCGGTGTGCTTGCTGGGGGGCCTTGTCCGGGATGTGGAAGAGGCTCTTCCGGCGGCTATCGAGCGTGCGGGGTGCAGCCAGCTGCAGATTGTTGCACATGTCGGTACCAACGATGCCTGTCGTCGGGGTTCCGAGGAAATCCTTGGGTCCTTTCGACGGCTGGCTAAATTGGCGAAGGCGGCCTCCATCTCTCGAGGAGTGGAAACCAAGCTGATGATCTGCAGCATCGTACCCAGCGTGGACAGGGGTCCTCTGGTTTGGAGTCGGGTGGAGAATCTAAACCAGAGGCTACGTCGACTCTGTGACGAAAATGGTTGTCGATTTCTCGACCTACGCTATGGTGTGGAAGGTTGTAGGACGCTCCTCGATAGATCAGGGGTGCACTACACACAGGAAGCAGCTACATAGGTAGCACAGTACTTGTGGCGCGCACATGGTTTTTTTTTTAGATTAGGTTCCTCCCCACGGGAAACAAACCGTTGGTCTGAAAAATTACCAGTTCATGACACTGATGTGGGTGTTCCAACTGTAAAAATTGTTAGTTCGCCTGAAGAGGTCATTTCAAAGGATTTAAATATGCTAAATCTCATGATAGTAAATTGTCGAAGTGTCTGTAGCAAGATCCCCGAGTTAATCTCCGAAACAAACAGTAGCAATGCCAATATTGTATTAGGTACCGAAAGCTGGTTGAAACCAGACATAATTAGCAGTGAAATTTTGACCTCGGATTGGGCAACGTTTAGGAAGGATAGGACCGATGCTATGGGAGGTGGGGTGTTCATTGCAGTTAAAGCTGCTTAAACGCAGTTGAGATCGATACTGGATCGGACTGTGAATAGTCAATCAGACAAGGATTGACCAATGTATTACGTTTATCACAGGGGACAGAAGCAAAGACTCATGTGAAGTTACTGTAGGGGCGCTCTCAACATAAACCTTGAGCAATTGGTTAGAAAACCAACTCGAGATGGGAACATATTAGATATCTTGGCGACAAACAGACCTGGTCTTTTTGAGGAAGTTAATCTAGAAGAAGGTATTAGCGACCATAATGTCGTTGTGGCTTCTATGTCAGTGGAAGTTGCAAGAAAACCAAAGAAACAGCCTAGAGTTTTCTTGTTTGGAAAAGCAAATAAAAGTGTAATTAATGAATATCTTCATAGTCAGCTCCAAACATTTACCGCGGGACACAAAGATATTGAGCATCTTTGGTCGGAATTTAAAGGTATCGTCCAACACGTGCTAGAGAAGTATGTGTCTAACAAAAATATAGGGGAGGGAAAGGATCCACCTTGGTACAACAAACATATGAGGACGTTGCTAGGAAAGCAGAGAATTTTGCATAGTCGTTTTAAACGTAGTCACTGCCCTGCTGACAAACAGAAATTATGCGAAATGAAAGCAGCTGTCAAAAGGTCAATGAGATCAAAACTAGGCATTATTGTCTCAATGGGATTTCCGCGATCGTTCATTAAATAAAAATATGGCACTTCAGTCTTTTGATCGCTATTTTTTATTTTCTATGACCGGTTTCAGGGTAGCTGCCCATCTTCAGATCATATATTGCCGTTACAGAGTAACTTGTCACTACAGAACTATCGGTTCTCTGTCATAACATGAGTTATAGAAAATAAAAAATAGCGATCAAAAGACTGAAATGCCATATTTTTAGGTCAATGAGAGAGTCTTTTAACGAATTTGAAAGCAATATTTTATCTGCAGATCCTAAAAATAAAAAAATGGCTCTGAGCACTACGAGACTTAACATCTATGGTCATCAGTCCCCTAGAACTTAGAACTACTTAAACCTAACTAACCTAAGGACAGCACACAACACCCAGTCATCACGAGGCAGAGAAAATCCCTGACCCCGCCGGGAATCGAACCCGGGAACCCGGGCGCGGGAAGCGAGAACGCTACCGCACGACCACGAGCTGCGGACTCCTAAAAATAGCCCCAAAATATTTCGGTCGTACGTAAAGTCTATGAACGCTACATGTAATTCAATACCTTCTCTTGCTGACAGTACGGGTAATGTAACGGATGAAGATAAACAGAAGGCCGAAATTCTAAACCCAGCTTTCAAAAACTCGTTTACGGTAGATGACTGCAGCACCATTCCCCCTTTCAATTATCGAACAAACGCAAGGATGGCTGACATAGTGTTTAGTGTATCTGGGACTGTAAAACAGCTAAGATCCTTAAACGCCATGAAGGCATCTGGCCCAGACGGTATCCCCGTAAGATTATCTGTTGACTATGCTACAAATATTGCACCATTCTCATCCATCATCTATCAGAGATCATTGGAACAGTGGGAAGTTCCACGTGACTGGAAGAGGGCCCAAGTCATAGCAACCCATAAAAAGTGTAGAAAATCTGGTGCACAGAATTACCAGCCAATTTCACTGACATCGATTTGTTGCACAATCATATTTTATGTTAAGAAACAATGACCTTTCTTGACTCTGAGAAGCTCATCTGCAGAAACCAGCGTGGTTTTAGGAAACAGCAGTCATGTGAGACACAGCTGGCCCTCTTTGTGCATGATATACGACAGACTCTAGATACCGGCTCCCAGGTGGATGCCATATTTCTCGACTTTCGAAAGGCGTTCGACTCAGTTCCGCCCTGTCGTTTGCTTCAAAAAGTGCGCGCTTACGGTCTATACGATGACATATGCGGTTGGATAGAAAGTTTTCTAACATTCAGAGAGCAGTATGTCGTCCTGAATGGGGTGAATTCAACAGAAACAAGCGTAATTTCAGGTGTGCCCCAGGGCAGCGTAATAGGTCCGCTGCTTTTTACGATTTACATAAACGATCTGGTTGATGGTATTGACAGCGGCATTAGACTGCTTGCCAATGATGCTGTAATCTACAGGAAAGTAGTATCACACGAAAGTTGGGAACAAATCAATGACGATTTGCAGAAAATAAATGCGTGGTGTAATGACTGGCAGTTATCTCTCAATATTAGTAAGTGTAACCTACTGCGTATAACAAGGTGAAAATCCCCATTAATGTGCGAGTACAAAATAAATGCCCAGTCTTTGGAAGCGGTAACATCCGTCAAGTATCTGGGTGTGACTATTCGAAATGATCTAAAATGGAATGATCAGATTACACAAGTAACGGGCAGGGCGAACTCTACATTGCGGTTCATTGGTAGAATCCTGAAGCGATGCAGTCCTTCAACAAAGGAAATACCTTACAATGCGTTAGTTCGTCCACTCTTAGAGTATTGTTCGTCTGTATGGGACTCTTACCAGTTGGGTCTGATTGAAGAGATTGAGAAGGTCCAAAGGAGAGCGGCAATATTCGTGACTGGTACATTTAGCCATCGCGAGAGCGTTACAAATCTCATAGAAAATTTGAAGTGGGACACACCTGCAATAGACGACGCGCTAAACGGAAGGGGCTGCTCACTAAATTCCGAAATCCGATACGCCGAGGATGTAGAACATATATTATTACCACCAACTTTCAAATCGCCCAGTGATCACCATTGAAAGATAAGGGAAATTTGAGCTCGTACTGAGGTGTTCAGATAGTTTTCCCTCGCGCGATCCGCGAGTGGAATAGAGGGGAGGGCTTGCAGAGATTGGTGCCATTATCCCATCCCTGTCGCTAGTTTTGTAAACCCTCATCGCCAGTTTCGTAAACCCTCATCGCCAGTTTCGTAAAACCTCATCGCCAGTTTGGTAGAGACCTCGTCGCTACTGCTGTGGAGGCCGAGTTGCCACTGTTGTTACGGTAGGGTGGCCGAGTTTGTGAGTTCGTGGAACGGCTTCTGGTGCAGTACACCGCTAAGACAATTTCTTCCTGCCACTATTACACAGCTATGCCGCAGGGTCAGGTAAGAGGATAGGAGAATGAAGGTTCTACAACCCTCCAACAAATTAGTAACAACGTCACACAATTAAGAAATATTCAACACTGCTTGTAATATAACACAAAAAAGGCTCTCAGTGGCTAAGTGCAAATAATCGTAGGTAAACTTCTCAGTACATAGCAAAGGCAATTTACAACAACTGTCTGTTCATTTCTGTCTAAATCAGCCCTGGACGATGATCTATAACCAAGAGGGCGAGAGCTGCTCTTCTGCCTTCCGAGTAGGCTTCTGTCCGTTTGGGTCCGGTCATTGGCGGATTGTACTCGGCAGGCAATTCGCCGAAGCCAAGTCGGTATCTTCATCATCAGCGCCGCCCGTGGTGGTGGTGGAACTCGCGCAAATGGCGGGTCTCTATGGCACTGACACCAGCTCGCATTTTTGTACCTGTGGTGCTTTTGCCCTGGCTGTGTCTCGTTCGGGCGTCGCAGCACTGGGCAGGTGCGCTCACCTACTGCGCCAATCTGACACAGTGGTCATCGTAACTGCGCGCCCTATCTCGGCACGCCCCTCGACCGATTCAAATTCACACCAATCTCCACCTATCGGCAGCCCCTGTCCATTTCCTCCATGCCCGCTAGTCTGAGATTCCCGCCTGGGGTCGGAAGTATTTGTGCATCTGCACTGAGGAAGGTGGATTCGTTGCCTATCTAGACTAATCAATTATATGAATGCATGCTGCCTGCATCAGCCCAGATGCACAAACATAACCGAACCCCGCGGGAATCTCATAGTAGCGAGCATGGAGGAAATGGACAGGAACTGTGGATAGGTGGCGGTAGATGTGAATGTTGATCGGCTGATGGGCGTGACGAGATAGTCCGCACGGTAGGTTAGCGCACCTACCTTGTAAGCAGGAGATCCTAGCTTCGAATCCCGGTCCAGCACACATTTTCACTCGTTGCCGGTGATTCCGCGTTAAGTCTCCATGCAGATGAGATCACTCGTTCCTTCCCTTTCCTTTCCTTTCTTCCCCGCTCCACCAAAACTTTAAATATAATGTATCACAGCTGCGGATTACGCATGGTGCCTTTTCTTTCGGTAGATATATCCGAAAGGACAGACACCACGCATTCACAGAAGTGAGTTATAGTGTGATGACTGATCGGAATAGCTGTGCTATAAGTAACTAGAAACGAGAAGACGTGCATTTTTCAAAAATGGTTCAAATGGTTCTGAGCACTATGGGACTTAACTGCTGAGGTCATCAGTCCCCTAGAACTTAGAACTACTTAAACCTAACTAACCTAAGGACATCACACACATCCATGCCCGAGGCAGGATTCGAACCTGCGACCGTAGCGGTTGCGCGGCTCCAGACTGAAGCGCCTAGAACCGCTCGGCCAGTCCGGCCGGCTGCATTTTTAATAAGAATAATAATTATATATTCGTTAATTAGCTTATATTTGATGAATTTTATATTTAAATGGAATAGATAGTCGAATTATACGAAAAAATAATTACTGAAACGACAATCGAGCCAGTGATACAACTATTACCAGTTTCGAACGCTATCGTTTTTTAACTTTCACGTTTGTATATACACATTAATGACCATCTGCTAGGACAGGTCACGTGGAAAAACTTTTGGAAGTGTTTCTTGTAGCTCAGCTGTTTCTTTACGACATAGTGCTCTACTGGGATATACTGTAGGAATTCTTGTATTGTTGCTGTCTTATAAGTGGGGACTAAGAATAAGCTAAATATTGTCCAATGAGCCGTACGTTGCTGTTGTTCTTTGCTTCCCGGTTGACATTCCAGAATGACTGGACTTCATCTTTAAAATGTACATTGTTTTCTCACACGCCCTGTTGCTAACGGCTAGTTTTTGGTTGTCCATTTCGAGATGTATGTTTTCTCACGACATGTTAGTGTGTGAGCTATGCTATGTGCCAGTTGACAACATTCCCAGCATTCCGTGGAACTTAATTTAATCTTACACTAAAGGGAAAAAATCCCAGCAGCAAGAAGAAGTTGTATGAGATAAATGAAAGTTGGTAGGCGTATTTCTACATCTGAAAGATGACTTCTCTTGAAATTTGCTTTAAATACGCGCTGTAATGATGGTGAGTGTTAGTTACCTTAGAGATTGGAGATAGTGAGCTCAAGTTAGTCAAGAATGCCTTTAAGACGATGAAGACGCCATTATCAACACCTCACTGAGTTCGAGCGAGGTCGTGAAATAGAACGATGATTAGCTGGACGTTCCTTCCGTGATTCTGCAGAAGATTAAGCAGGAGCGTACATGACTGTTGGTAGCTGTGGTCACGGGAAGATATGGTCGCAAGAAGACCGGACTCGGGATGGGTACGTGGCATTACCAGGAGGGAGTACTATCTTGTTCGGCTTATGGCTGTGGTACATGCAGCAGGAACTGGAGCAGCAGTTGCCATCACAGTGACACAACAAACTGCTACAAATCGGTTACTTCAAGGACAGCTCCGATCCAGACGCCATGTAGCATCCTACTTATCCCAAACCACCGCCGTTTGCGAATTCAGTGATGTCAAGCGAGAGTTCGTTGGAGGGCGCAGTGGAAGCCTGTTGTGTTTTGTGATTAAAGCCGGTTCAGCCTCGCTGCCAGTGATGGTCGTGTGTTGGTTAGAAAGATTCCAGGCGAGCGCCTGCAACCAACCTGTCTGCGGCCTACGCACACTTGACCTACACCTGAAGCTATGATCAAGGATACGATTTCGTTAGACAGAAGCAACACTCTCGTGGCTGCAAATTTGTATGTCAGACTGGTGATTCGACCTGTAGTGCAGTCATTCATGAAGAGCATTCAAAAATGGCTCTGAGCACTATGGGACTTAACATCTGTGGTCATCAGTCCCCTAGAACTTAGAACTACTTAAACCTAACTAACCTAAGGACATTACACACATCCATGCCCGAGGCAGAATTCAAACCCGCTACCGTAGCAGTCGTGCGGTTCCGGACTGAGCGCCTAGAACCGCTAGACCACCGCGGCCGGCCATGAAGAGCATTCCAGGGGGTGTTTACCAACGGGATAACTCTCGTCCTAATACCCCTGTTCTAACCCAACATGCTCTGCAGAATGCGGACGTGATGCATTGGCCTGCTCGATCACCAAATCTGTCTCCAATCGAGCACGTACGGGACATCATCGGACGACAACTCCAGTATCATCAACAACCAGAATTAATCCTTTATGTATTGACCGACCGAGTGCAACAGGCATGGAACTCCATCCCACAAACTGACGTCTGGTACCTGTACAACACAATGCATGCACATTTGCATGCTTTTGTTCAACATTTTGGCAGTTATACCGGTTATTAATGTACCAAAATGTACATTTGCAATGGCGTTTTTCGCACTTACATTTACCTGTGAACATGCGAAGTTAATCACATAAATATTGGAACGTTTCAGTACATGAAATTACAATAAAAAATTAATAACAAATAAAATGTTTATGAACCCCAAAAACGATAAACCATAAGTTTATGTAAACGCAATCAACAATATAACACAGGGATGAGCTCCCAAGGAACTCCTCGACAGAATAGAAGTAGTGACCCATGAGGGCCGGCCGCAGTGGCCGAGTGGTTCTAGACGCTTCAGCCTGGAACCGCGCGACCGCTACGGTCGCAGGTTCGAATCCTGCCTTGGGCATGGATGTGTGTGATGTCCTTAGGTTGGTTAGGTTTAAGTAGTTCTAAGTTCTAAGGGACTGATGACCTCAGATGTTAAGTTCCATAGTGCTCAGAGCCATTTGAATTTTTGACCCATGAGGAAACTCTTCAGTTAGTATTTGAAAGCACGTGGATTACTGCTAAGATTTTTTAATTCATGTAGTAGCTTATTGAAAAGGGATACAGCAGTATACTGCACACCTTTCTGAAAAAGGGTCAAGGAAGTTCGATTCAAATGCAGATTGGATTTCTGCCTAGTATTAACTGTGTGAAAGCTGTCAATTCTTGGGACTAAGCTGATATTGATAACAAAAAACGACAGTAAAGAATACATTTCATAATTCTACAATAATTATTTCTTGGTTTTGGGATTTTTTCCACCAGTGTATATACAGGGAGGTGACAAAAAAATCCATGGTAGCTCCTAGCATCGTGTCGGACCTTCTTTTTTCCAGTGTAGTGCACCAATTTGGCTCAACAAGTCATTGGACGTCCCCAGCAGAAATACTAAGCTATACTGCCTCTATAGCTGTACAAAATTGTGAAAGTGTTGCTGGATCGGAATTTTCTGCACGAGCTAACTTCTCGATTATTTTCATAAATATTTGATGGAACTCATGTCGGGCGACCTTGGTGGCCAAATAATTCACTAGATAAGCCTAGAATGTTCTTCAAACTATTCGCGAACAATTGTGGCTGGGTTACAATTCCATCGTTGTTTGGGAATGTAGTGGCAACTTCTGCCACCGAATGTATCAGGATGACCAAATGTAGTGGGAAGAGGTTGAAGGTACCATATTAAGACTCGTCCAAGCTTTCCAAGTGATTTATTGTTTCCAACTACAGTGCTGTGTTCCCCTCAATCTGTGTCACCGGGTCCCGCAATGCTGAGGACACCATTTCACTGTCTGTGAAACAGCTTGACGCAGAATGGCTGCCTCAGTGACCCGTGCACGACTGTGTGTCGGCTTCGTACGCCAGCGGAGTTGCAGCGTTGTCAGGATGCCAGAAGTTCATTCAGCAGTCTGCGTTCCTACCGACTTAGCGCCGCTTGGTGTGATCCACAGGCAGCCAGCTGCATGCGTCTCGCCGGCATGGCTAAGATCGCTGCGACAACAAGCGCCCGTGATCCGGAGTCTGACTCTGAGGCCCTCGCCTCGGGATGCCTCTGGTGTGTGTTGGAACCCAGTGTAACCTCCGAGTGACACAGTACTCGTTAAAGCCTGTACTATGGTAAGTGAGCGGGTTTCACCTTATGAGAAAGGATTTTCGTATAGATATCGACCGCGTGTACCTGAATGGTGGCAAATCAGGCTTACACCCTCTCTGTAATAACAATGATCCTTCAAGCAAGTTCGAAATGCAATTACACGTCAGGATGGACCAAAAGCATGTAATATCTCGTTATATTCGATGAATTATTCTGATACAATTCTACCCTTGAATGACGTTTACTAATTTTCTATCTTCATACTCGCAGAATCCATGCGAAAAATAGTTTCATACAATAGCTACGCCATGAGCGCATAATTATTCTTTGTGGTACTCTCTCTGGTGGTTGTTAGAAAAAAAAAGAGCTTCCGAGATTGTCTTCGTGCCGATTAGCATGAGCTTTGTTTTGAAGAACTGTAATCTGATTATTGAAATTTATGACAGAAGATAACTGATACGAACTGTACGATTAAAAGGGATATATATATATATATATATATATATATATATATATATATATATATATATATATATATATATTGCTCCTTCATACAAAAGGTGTGTATTTGACATTTGAGAATTAATGATATTCATCGATATATTGCGTAGTTGTTAATCAGAAGGGAACTTCCGAAAGACTGGATACGAACCTGCATTTAATAATCCAAGAGCTCCATTACTTCTTCGGAAGGTTAAACTTCATCAAAGCCAAATATCCGCTTGATCTGAGGTTTCCCGACTAATTATACAACGCTCCCAAAAATTACGAGAGGCATTTTATTTGTACAGATTAGCAGACTGCCGCAAAGCACGAGCCTCCAGAGAAGAAGAATCATCGCAGAAAATAACTGATACGAACTGTACGATTAAAAGGGAAATATATATACACTCCTGGAAATGGAAAAAAGAACACATTGACACCGGTGTGTCAGACCCACCATACTTGCTCCGGACACTGCGAGAGGGCTGCACAAGCAATGATCACACGCACGGCACAGCGGACACACCAGGAACCGCGGTGTTGGCCGTCGAATGGCGCTAGCTGCGCAGCATTTGTGCACCGCCGCCGTCAGTGTCAGCCAGTTTGCCGTGGCATACGCAGCTCCATCGCAGTCTTTAACACTGGTAGCATGCCGCGACAGCGTGGACGTGAACCGTATGTGCAGTTGACGGACTTTGAGCGAGGGCGTATAGTGGGCATGCGGGAGGCCGGGTGGACGTACCGCCGAATTGCTCAACACGTGGGGCGTGAGGTCTCCACAGTACATCGATGTTGTCGCCAGTGGTCGGCGGAAGGTGCAAGTGCCCGTCGACCTGGGACCGGACCGCAGCGACGCACGGATGCACGCCAAGACCGTAGGATCCTACGCAGTGCCGTAGGGGACCGCACCGCCACTTCCCAGCAAATTAGGGACACTGTTGCTCCTGGGGTATCGGCGAGGACCATTCGCAACTGTCTCCATGAAGCTGGGCTACGGTCCCGCACACCGTTAGGCCGTCTTCCGCTCACGCCCCAACATCGTGCAGCCCGCCTCCAGTGGTGTCGCGACAGGCGTGAATGGAGGGACGAATGGAGACGTGTCGTCTTCAGCGATGAGAGTCGCTTCTGCCTTGGTGCCAATGATGGTCGTATGCGTGTTTGGCGCCGTGCAGGTGAGCGCCACAATCAGGACTGCATACGACCGAGGCACACAGGGCCAACACCCGGCATCATGGTGTGGGGAGCGATCTCCTACACTGGCCGTACACCACTGGTGATCGTCGAGGGGACACTGAATAGTGCACGGTACATCCAAACCGTCATCGAACCCATCGTTCTACCATTCCTAGACCGGCAAGGGAACTTGCTGTTCCAACAGGACAATGCACGTCCGCATGTATCCCGTGCCACCCAACGTGCTCTAGAAGGTGTAAGTCAACTACCCTGGCCAGCAAGATCTCCGGATCTGTCCCCCATTGAGCATGTTTGGGACTGGATGAAGCGTCGTCTCACGCGGTCTGCACGTCCAGCACGAACGCTGGTCCAACTGAGGCGCCAGGTGGAAATGGCATGGCAAGCCGTTCCACAGGACTACATCCAGCATCTCTACGATCGTCTCCATGGGAGAATAGCAGCCTGCATTGCTGCGAAAGATGGATATACACTGTACTAGTGCCGACATTGTGCATGCTCTGTTGCCTGTGTCTATGTGCCTGTGGTTCTGTCAGTGTGATCATGTGATGTATCTGACCCCAGGAATGTGTCAATAAAGTTTCCCCTTCCTGGGACAATGAATTCATGGTGTTCTTATTTCAATTTCCAGGAGTGTATATATATATTGCTCCTTCATACAAAAGGTGTGTATTTGACATTTGAGAATTAATGATATTCATCGATATATTGCGTAGTTGTTGATCAGAAGGGAACTTCCGAAAGACTGGATATGAACCTGCATTTAATAATCCAAGAATTCCATTACTTCTTCGGAAGGTTAAACTTCATCAAAGCCAAATATCCGCTTGATCTGACGTTTCCCGACTGATTATACAACGCTCCCAAAAATTACGAGGCATTTTATTTGTACAGATTAGCAGACTGCCGCAAAGCACGAGCCTCCAGAGAAGAAGAATCATCGCCTGATTTCATTCTAACAAGTAAAATTTCTGAATCATTTTGAGTGACTGAGCGATGACTGTGTTTCCTATCATGAATGATTGATTGCTCGAACGAATTGAGAACTACATAGATAAGAGGGAAAATTACAGTGGCGCCAGTGTGACATTACTCTCTTGGATTGTTATATAATATATGTATTTTTTGTTTCATGAAAACCAACGAGAACGAGAAGTAACTAATCTGAAGAGAGATTCGGTGCCCATAGTAAAAGATTGCTGATACCAAGAAACGATTTCAACTATTGGACAACACCGAGACTACAGAACAAGGCCAGAGAAATCTAATTTTTTTATCCTGTAGTTAAAATAGTTTGAAATTGATTTAGAAAGAACTTTTTTTCCAGATAGTAATTAGATTGTAGAACTGTATATTGTGTGATTTTCCTATGTGGACATTGAACTTTATACCATTTGTGAAGAAATTTGAAAGTTAAGTGTGTCTACGACAGTAAATTTGAAACTGTATTTAGTGACTAGAACCTGATATTGACAGTTATTTAATGGTATTGACTAGAGCGGCATTTAAAATGTCATTGAATCAGCAACGAGAAGTGCAACAGCCTTCAGCTGTTTGCGCAGAAGCAGAGGCCACGGATAGCAATTCTGAGACTGTTGTGGCTAGCGGTAGCAATATAAATAATCTCGCTGGTTCAGAAAACATTCATACAACAGCTTATCAGATTGTTGTTGACACATTAGTTGTTATTATGCAACAGTTGTCTCTATTAGCCGAAGGCCAAGCGGAGGTAAAACGAGACTTATCCGTTATACAAAATTAACTCCAAAATCAATTAGCCGAAAATCAAACAGAATTACAAAATCAATTTAGAGCAACCTTTACCGAATTAAATCAGAGATTAAATACCTAGACACAGGAAATAAAAGAACAGGCAGTAAGGACCGAACAGGATCTTATTGCTCAAATTGAGCAGGTCCGCCAACAATGCTAAGAAAACAATAGTAAATTAAAAGCGGAACTAACCGAATATGTATCCGTCAAAATTGACACGATACAAAAACAAGTAGAATTGTTTCCTCAAGTAATACAAGCTCAAGAGGACGTACAGTGTTCCGTAGCTATGATACCAGAAATTATAGAATCCCAAGATAATCTAAAGAAGCAATTTGACGAACTGAAGGAAAAACATACGACAGTGGAACATAGAATGAATGTACTTGCGGGAAAGTTTTCAGAAATGACATTAGAGAGGCAAAATTTTCCTTCGGAAACGATAGAAGAAACTGTGAAAGTAGCTTTACAGTCAATTTCGGAGAGTTCCGAGGAGAATTTTTTCAACAAAGGGTTAAAGGAAGTTCGTGAACAACTTGGCGAAGAATTCTCGCGTTGGAAAGAAAATATAGATAGATCACTAAATCTATCGCAGGAGGATTTAGAAACAGCGAGAAGTAGGAAACAAAATTCTCAATCTGCGAGTGACATTCCGTCCACGTCAAGATCCGATGTAGACAGAGCTGGAACGTCACAAGTTAGATTCGATATAACGGATAGCCACAGGGAAAAGTACGAACAGGATTATTTTTGGAATTGTAGTACCGTTGAGAAGAAGATGATTAAACAGAGACAATTTCAAATCTTTAACCCTGACAAAAAGAATGTTCATCCTGTAGCCTTTATTCGAAGTTTCAGAGGTCTATTTCCACGATCTTGGACAGAATGGCAAAAGATTAGTTTTGTATCTGGATATATACAAGGATCAGGAGCATTGTGGGCATCCGAACAAACATCTTCATGTAAATGTTACAAAGAATTTGAGCAGGCTTTTCTAGCAAAATATTGGTCTGATGGAATACAAGAAAGACTTAGGCAGGAAGTATTACATCCTGAGCCTTTCTCATTTTCTAGAGGATCTCTAAAGAGATATTTTGAGAAATACATTAATAAATCTTTGTATTGGAATGTACCGATTACTTTGCCGGATATACTTAGGATACTCAAGTCCAGACTACCCACCAGTATAAGGAATCAGATGTTATATATAAATGATAAGGATATAGACTCATTTATGACTACGCTTGATCATATTGATATAATTGAGGATGACAATAAAAGGGCAAGAGAAATGTCGTATCAAAGAAGAGCAATAGAAGCGAATGCGAGCTGCAACGCGAATGGGAATGGCACTAATGGTAGCAGTAACAATAATCATAACCAAATACACTCTCCGAGGAGACTTAGAAATGGACAAAATTCAAACAATAATTATTACCATAATGGAAACTATAGTAATGGTGCAGCGAGGGGCTATTTTAGGAACAATAGAAATTTTAACCGATATAATCCAATGTATGGCAACATAAGACAGTTCTACCAACACCAGCAGAACAACAACAATAATTACATTAATCAAGCAAGACAATATAGACAGAATTCACCACAATAACCGATAATCACTGAAGTAGCTGAAGAGACAAATACCAATCGGACCAACAATCAGTCAAACTAAACATGACCGCATCGTGCCCCGGAGGAGCGGTCAGTGGATCTGTTAGGGGCGAAACAGTAAAATTACAATTGTTAAGATATAATGATGGTGAGCTGTTCACTGAAGAGTTAACAAAGAATTTAATAAAGTGTCATAATGACAGATCGACTATTCCGGTATCGGAAGTATTTGTTGAAATAGAGGAAGTTCCAACGAATGTGATATTAGACACCGCCGCTTCCGCCAATGTCATCTCAGGCGCTCTTTTTCGGAGAATTATTAGGAAGAAGAAGGTACCAATTTTGCCGGTACAGAACTGCAAAATCAACGGAGCTGTTGGAGCACGCTCTCCCAATGTCAAAATACAAACACAATTAGAGATGAAAATGGGAAATGTAGCTATAAAATGCACGTTCCTTGTAGTGGAGAAGTTATTAGTGGACTGTATTCTTGGTATTGGGAGTATGCAGGAGTACGATTGTCAGATTGATTTTTTGGAAGGAATAGCTAAATTTAGATTAAATGGAGAAGAGATAGCACTGGCTTTAAATAGAAAGAAAACGGTGCATGAGAAATATTGTCGCGGTGCCATAATTCAATTAATTGACACTACAAATGGTCGTTGGAAGGAGCTTTCAAAGGATTTGATACAACAGGAGGACTTTAACCAAACAACAATGATAAAAGCTAGTGAATCAAATCAGCTTACCGGAGAACAAAGGCAGCAGCTTGATTATTTGTTAGAGGCATATGAAGAGATTTTTGATGAGAAAACAGGAATTATTAAAGGGTATATTTGTCACCTACAAGTGAAGCCTCATCAGACTTACTGTTACACGCACTATCCGATCCCCTGGCGTTTAAAACAACCTGTTCAAATGGAGATAAATAGAATGTTAGAATAGAAATTGTTTGAGCCATCAACTAGTCCATATTGTTCTCCGCTCTTAGTCGTTCCAAAACCTGGAGGCAACGGAAGAAAAGTATGAAGACCAGAATTTAAAATGGGAGGAAAAGATTCGACTCGCACTTGTCAATTTAACTAAAAAGGCAATACAACGGAAATTGACATATGATAAACGGATTCACCGGATTCAGACGTTTCATCTTGGAGAAAAGGTTTTATTGAGGCGACACATCCATTCCTCGAAACTGATGAAGAACGTAAAGAAATGGAATCTTATTTATACCGGACCATATGTTATTGTAAATATACCAAATCCTGGATCATACTTGTTGGCATATCCAGAATCGAAAAGAAAAAAGCGATTATTCCCGCATTATGATATTAAGAAATTTTTTGAAGGATCGTAGATCTGTGATACCAAATATGGAGAAGAATTTTGTGTGGAATTTGACTATGAGTCGAATGTGTATATAAATATCAAGATGTTTATGTTGTCTAGAGCGTAAGAGACAGTGAGATTGCTCCTGTGATAGGTTAAGAGACAGTGAGATTACTGCTGTGATAGTTTAGCACAAAATTTTAAGATAGGTAGAAGAATTTGTTAATTATTAGTGTTTGTAAGTGTGGACTATGAGCAGAAGCCATAGTGATATACAATGAAAGTGCATCTTCATTTCCTCAAGACACGGCACCTATGTGAGAATTGCGTGTGAAACTTGAACAGTGCGGGATATGTAGGTAAATACGCTGTGTGTATGATGTGCGCTGTTCGCGCGAGAAAACAAATGAACTGTGAAACGGAGCAACAGTCGATAATGTCACTGCTGCAAAGAATTGAAGAAACTCTCTGATTGCGCGAGAGAAAATTATTATAATTTTTAGATTTTTCATTATGCCTTCTCTACCAGGAGAATTAATTCAAGAATATTAATTAACATTTTAAGAATAGCAGTTTGTGTGTTTCATATTATGGACATAATTGTTGAAATATATTTCCATAAATGTTCATGAGAGAATGAAGAAGATTCTGCGAGTGGATGATTTGTTAAATGAACATATGTCATCATTAATGATATTTATTTTCAGGTGGATCTATAAATCAATTAATTATAAGAATAATGAAAATTTTTCGGAGAATTTTTTCTAAAAATTATTCCCTTTGTGGGGTCAGTGCCATATGCCTATGTTTAAAATTTTTTATCAGGTGTAAACTTAAATTTTATCCATAATTTCGTAATTGAAAGCAAACCTCTGACAGATTCAATGCTCTACTTCCACCTGCACTATAACAAAACGAAGATTACAAATAAAAAAAAATTTTTTTTTGAGAGGAATACATTCGATATGAGCTACAACAAAATTTAAATCCCCACAGTCTATTTGGCAATGTTTTGGACAATCAGCAGTTGTAATTCAAAACAACTTTGGTATTGAGGACTACAAAAAATTCGCGATTGTCAGGACTGATGGATGTTCCAGTCTAGATGGAAGAATATAAGAATCCACTCCGCTTTTGAGTTCAACGATGAAATATGGACTTCGTTGCCTTAATCCACTCTCTTCCAGGGATTTATTCAGTCAGAACCTTTTCTTATTCCACTTTCAACCTGTTCCATGTTCACGTCCCTGACCATCTGTTCCTGAGATCATCTTGTTGTTTCTACGGCACATTACCAGCTTCTATCCTGTACCATAAGCCATCACCTGTCCTCCGTACCGCCTCAACCAACGCTGTACGTCGCCTACCCGCTGTCCGTACCCAGTGTTCCTGTTCCATCGACTTCACAACGAGATCGCCGGCTACATCGTCGAAAGAAGAATTTTGAAAAATTTTTTGAGCAATATTGTAAAATTTTTTTTTGGCTATGAGGCACTTTTCCTTCGATCTAATCTATGGAGCTTCTATATATTTCAAAATTACTGGATTTAGGCTTTCCTATCTTCTTTAATACCTGAGCTGGGGTCTATTCTTCCGGGTTTTCCAGGGTTTCCCTGTGAAGGCCAATTCCGAAATGGGTAGACCTTTTTCGTAATTACACCAATCTACATCTTTCCTGATTATGTACTCGGGATGCGGATATACCCCAGTACATGTAAAAGCTACAGCTTAGGTATTCTCGTAACTTACTGTCTTAACATGATATCCATACTCTCTATAGTAAAATTCTATTAATTCAAAATATTCCTCTTTTGAATAAACAACCCAACAAATTTTTTCTGTTAGCTCGCAAAGTGTATTATCATTAACTTCGCTCGCTGCGAGGGGCAATTGTAATATCTCTTTATATTCGATGAATTATTCTGATACAATTCTACCCTTGAATGACGTTTACTACTTTTCTATCTTCATACTCGCAGAATCCATGCGAAAAATAGTTTCATACAATAGCTATGCCATGAGCGCATAATTACTCTTCGTAGTACTCTCTCTGGTGGTTATTGAGATTTATGACAGAAGATAACTGATACGAACTGTACGATTAAAAGGGATATATATATATATATATATATATATATATATATATATATATATATATATATATATATATATATATATTGCTCCTTCATACAAAAGGTGTGTATTTGCCATTTGAGAATTAATGATATTCATCGATATATCGTGTAGTTGTTAAATCAGAAGGGAACTTCCAAAAGACTGGATACGAACCTGCATTTAATAATCCAAGAGCTCCATTACTTCTTCGGAAGGTTAAACTTCATCAAAGCCAAATATCTGCTTGATCTGAGGTTTCCCGACTGATTATACAACGCTCCCAAAAATTACGAGGCATTTTATTTGTACAGATTAGCAGACTGCCGCAAAGCACGAGCCTCCAGAGAAGAAGAATCATCGCCTGATTTCATTCTAACAAGTAAAATTTCTGAATCATTTTGAGTGACTGAGCTATGACTGTGTTTCATATTATGAATGGCTGATTGCTCGAACGAATTGAGAACTACATAGATAGGAGGAAAAATTACAAGCAACACTGAAGATGCTACCAATTTGATAATAATACGGTCACCAGCCTAATTAGGCATTAACTGAGTTTCTTCCCTGTACAGGTTGGTAGATATTAATGCAAAACAACAAGTAGTAACACTGCATAATATAGTAGAATTTTAGTACCAGAAAATCTATTGAACTGATAGTTTCATGTTCTGTACTGATATGGAAAAAGCACGAGCCTCCAGAGAAGAAGAATCATCGCCTGATTTCATTCTAACAAGTAAAATTTCTGAATCATTTTGAGTGACTGAGCTATGACTGTGTTTCATATTATGAATGGCTGATTGCTCGAACGAATTGAGAACTACATAGATAGGAGGAAAAATTACAAGCAACACTGAAGATGCTACCAATTTGATAATAATACGGTCACCAGCCTAATTAGGCATTAACTGAGTTTCTTCCCTGTACAGGTTGGTAGATATTAATGCAAAACAACAAGTAGTAACACTGCATAATATAGTAGAATTTTAGTACCAGAAAATCTATTGAACTGATAGTTTCATGTTCTGTACTGATATGGAAAAACCATCAATACATAACACTACACTATAATGTATACTACAAAACTTTATACTGTCTATTCATCTGATTAAAATCGGGTATAGGTTACCCTAGAAATATCAGTTTCGTGCCACACACAAAATGTCAATTTTGATAAGGATAAAACACTGATAAATTTTGACTTTTATATTGACTTTAACTTTTGCTGGTCAAACCAATTTAGAACACTTCAGAATTAAAATGAATAAAAGGAGGGGGGGGGGACTCTGAAACTGTTATAATCACTGTATTAAAAAAATGATTACTGAATTTATTATGCGTTCAAGATTTCCAGTATATAAGTTACTACTCTTTTCATCTTATTTACTGCTCATTTATATACCTTTATATATGTCTCGAAATAATAAACTTCATTACTATATCAATATTAATGTTATCTTTCAACTTCGTTAGACCTTCGTTATTCATTTACTGGTTCATTAACAAAACATTTCTTTAAAAACAGCTAACATAGCTAGTTCTGTAAATAATTATTATTAACACAAATTTTAATTTTCATTTCGGTACACTCGAATTGCACAACATTTGTAAAGGACCCTGTCTAGGTTACTTGTGAGGATAATTAAATGATGGGAAAGTTCTGGTAAAATTTAGGTTATTATTGCACAATTCACTCTCTGATCCATACGAATACAGTACTAAAAGTTTCACCCTGCTAGTATCGATGCGGCAGTTGGCGGGCGGCGAGATGGCGAGGCACAGAGCACACATACAACCACAGCTATGGCTCTTGACGTATCGGCACTTTAATTCTTCTTAGCGTCGCATTACTTTTCCATTTAGTGCCCATGGAATTTTGCCATGCTGTGTGGGCGTTGGAACGGCATACCCGAGGCTCAGTGAAGCTACGTCTTCCAGGAGAGCCTCCTCGCTCCAGAAGGTGTTGCTCAAACCAGTGCCAAACTCCAACTAACTGAGCCCGTTGTGCCGTGCAGTGCCCGTGCGCATTTTCCCGCGCTCGCCTGCCATCCACCTTTTACCGCTCCCTGACAGACCGGGTATTCACATTAGGTTTTTCATTCTACATATCCTAACACATTGCCTACGTATGGACCAGACGCACAGTTACAATTTTAAACATCTTACAACAGTTTCAACACTTGTTACATTTCAATTCTATCACAATATTGCTTGACAGTTGACATAAACATTAATATTCACATTGAAACTTGTTTACAGTTTTCTTAACACAATGGCATGAAACAAAAAAGAAATGAAATCAGAACATCAATTACACAAGTTTATCGAAAAATCAGAAGAAATAAATTACTTATATGTACAATAGTACAGCGTCGTCGCTGTTACACCAGGACGACTGCCCATGGAGTGGCCCGCCGCTGGCTGGCTACAGACCCCGCGTTGGCCTCAGAAGGTCGAACCAGCTACCTGCTGTGGACTGGAACGCTGGCGCCCCATCTGCTGCTGCATGTAACTCGTGGTGTGACACGCCCCCTGTCCAGGAGAGCTGCCACACTTGAATGAATCTCGTTAGAAACCCGCACCTATTTATACGTGGCTGTGCACCTCTGTTTCGCCATACTCATCCCTTCACGTCACGTACTCATAACACGCTAGGTTGGCCACTGGGCCCCTTCTGCCTGTGATTTGCGACATTCAAAACCACTACGTATACTCTTTCAGAAATTTGATGGCCCTGTGGCCTCTATTCTACTTCGCAACTGTTGGTATATGTAACTCCGGCCTGCACCTGGCTGTAACTTGCGCTCAGAACGTGCACAAAACTAACTTTTGCTATCCTAAATGGTGGTGCCGCTACATTATTCCCCTCTTTGGAAAGACCCGGTCCCTGGGTCGACCCATGACTAGCTCTTAACTTGTTTGGGTCGGCACCTATGGCATATTTCCTTACTATCAGAAAAGTTAAATGTGGTCTAGTGCCCCTTACATCCATGACATGAAACAAAACGTAAAAATTACCTACTTGACGACCACTGCTCGATCAACCTCTTACCTACTTGTCTCACGCCCTCGGTATCCAATCCACTGGGACTTGGACTACCCCTGGTTCTCTCTTGGAATTAGCTCTCCGCCTGATCAGAAAGAAAACAACACATAACAAAGTTAAGGCTGCGATGACACTTGGCACAGAGGTGCTCAGAATGATCGTTATTTGGCGTTGTCTTACTCTCCTCTGCGAGTTGCCTTACCACTTCCACTGTGTTGTTCAGTTCTTTTATATTGCTTTCGTCTGCAGTTCCAAAAACTGTTTTTAACATGTTTCCCCCTGCGTTCAGCCATCCTCGTTTCCATCTTACCCATGGCACCGCTTCCTCCATCTGTCCTACCTGCTTCCGTAGCGTCTTATAAGCCTCATGCAATTTCAAATACTCCCCTGCAACTTCCTTCAGCATTCCCTTGCCCTCTGCAAACTACCTAAGCTCTTCAAACACTTCCTCAAGCCTCCGTACTTCATTCCGCATTTCCCATATGTTCCATACCAACCTTAATGCCCACTGGTGACTCGACACCACCACATCTTCCTGCCTTGAGTACAGCACACCCCAATCCAGATGCTGCACCCGTTAATTTAATCTTGGCTACACGCAACAACTGTTTATGAGACCAACCATTCATCACCGTTGAAGTCTCCAAGTCCTCCACAAACGAACGGACATCCTCAGATGCCTTGCCAGAAAACGGAATAATCAAACTTGTGGCAGCTGGATCAATCTCCTGCACCCTAGGCAACATCGACTGATCAGATGCGGTTTCCCGTTCACCTCTAGATGTTAATTCATTTCTCAACTGCGTATTGTCTGCTGTCAATTGTGCTACTTTATCCAACAAAATCCGTACCGCTTCTGGTTCCGACACACCTCGCGTCCCTGACTCTGCCATTGTGTTGCTTTCGTTCCCAGTTAGTCCCGAAACAAAACATTTAAGTACAAGAATAATCCGCCTCCCTACACCTCAGTATCACCATGCTCGATAACATCATACTCAGACCTATACAAAAGTAATTAAATGCCACGAATAAAAAATTTTACTGCCCCAAATACACTAACACATAGTCTCACAAAAAATGCCTACGCAAAATATCTAAATGACCTGCCATGATCCATACTCAAAAACACATAAAGGAAAGGAAACGTCCAATACTCAAAAGGAAACTGGTCCAAACTCACCGCATCTTGTGAATGTAATGCGGGCGGTGGGCTCGAACGTCTTACTGGGCAGACGACGTCCACTATTCTGTTTTGTGTACCTTTGTAAAAGCACTTCCTTTAACTGCTTAAACTGTCCTGCCTTCCTTAAGGCCTGAGAACACCTTTCATATGGTTTCGCTTTTACAAATACTCCCCGCTCAAAACAACTTGCTACTACTACCAAATTCTCGTAGGTGGAGAAGATCCGATGCATACCGACCCGTTGCAAGCTCAATTTTGGCTCCACGATGTCCCTTGGACATTCTATTCCTTTCCCCCTGGCTAAAAATAACTGCACCGTGCATGTGTCCGGATTGGTACTTACCACCCTGGCTGGACATACCGTTATCTTCCCTCTACGGCAGCTTCGTAATTCCTCCCTTGCCATTTCGGCGTACCGGTTTCTTGTTGCCGAAATCAGCAATACCTTTTTAGTTTTCACTTCTACAAACTTGCTCAGCTCTCCCCACTTGCCGGCCGTGGTGGCCGAGCGGTACTAGGCGCTACAGTCTGGAACCGCGCGACCGCTACGGTCGCAGGTTCGAATCCTGCCTCGGGCATGGATGTGTGTGATGTCCTTAGGTTGGTTAGGTTTAAGTAGTTCTAGGGGACTGATGACCATAGAAGTTGAGTCCCATAGTGCTCAGAGCCATTTGAACCATCTCCCCACTTCACTGGATATTGGTGGACCGTGTAACGCTGAAACCTCGAGTTCTTCCCCATAACCGTCCGCCCTGACCACCAGGGCGACGGAATGTCATGCCTAACGGCCCGGGTTCGACTCCCGGCTGGGTCGGAGATTTTCTTCGATCAGGGACTGGGTGTTGTGTTGTCCTTATCATCATCATCATTTCATCCCCATCGACACGCAAGTCGCCGAAGTGGCGTCAACTCGAAAGACACCAGGCGAACGGTCTACCCGATGTGAGGCCCTAAACACACAGCATTTCCATTCCCCATAACCGGGAACTGAACCAAAATATACACTCGTGCGCGGTCGGTTGTTACCCTTACTGTTGCAACATGATAGAAATACGGCAAATTTTGCTCGTTGGGCTCCATTATTAAATATAACCCTGACGGTAGTTCCTTCTGAGCCTTGCGCAACCCGCGTAAATATTGGTCCGGCGGTAACAAATCGGTACTTATCTGGCCTTGCAATGCGTGATGCAGCGCATCTTGCAGATTCGTTATTACTCCCTGCACATCCCACACACTGTCAGCTACTCCTTGCAAAAGTCTGGTTAACACCACCATGCTATTTAGTGCTTCTAGATGCCCCTGTAGGGTTCCCAGGTTACGATTTATTACGTCTTCCGATGCCTTAGCGTATTCCACTACCTGCCTGCTAATGCGTGGAGCAACCGTGAGTTATTCAGGACTTCCCCTTCCAATGTCCCTATCTGGGTTGCATGCCAAGCTTCCGTTGCCCTACTCTCCTCTGGCTCCGCTACTGGAATATGAAGTCCGTGATTAGCTGCAAATGGTCTCCAAGTAGCCAAACATAACCATTTCCACTCAAAGATCGGTTCAGCTAGACCAGAAGACCCAGTCCATTCCATGGGAACACAACCCACACCATTATGGAGTCACTACCAGCTTGCACAGTGCCTTGTTGACTACGTGGTTGCATGGTTTCGTGGGGTCTGCGTCACACTGCCATCAGCTCATACGACTGAAATCGGAAGTCATCTGACCAGGCCACGGTTTTCAAGTAGTCTAAGGTCCAAACAATATGGTCACGAGCCCAGGAGAGGCTCTGCAGGCGATGTAATCCTGTTCACAAAGGCACTCGCGTCGGTCGGCTGCAGCCGTAGCCGATTAACTCCATATTTCGCCGCACTATCCTAACGGATAAGTTCGTCGTTCGTTCGACAATGATTTCTGCCATAATTTCCGCAAAGTTGTTTATTTGTTAGCACTGACAACTCCCTGCAAACACCGCTGCTCACGGTCGTTAAATGAAGGCCGTCGCCCACTGCGTTGTCTGTGGTGAGAAGTAATTTCCGAAATTTGGTATTCTCGGCACACCCCTGACACTGTGTTTTTAGAAATACTGAATTCCCTATCTGTTTCCGGAATGGGTTGTCCTATGCGTTTAGCTCCAACTACCAATCCGCGTTCAGAGTCTGTTAATTGCCGTCTTCCGGCAACAATCACTTCGGAAACCCTTTTACACGAATCACCTGCGTACAAATGAAAGCTCCATCTATGCACTGCCCTTTTATACCTTGTGTATCTATATATCTATATATCTTTTGTCCTCTCATTGTAATTTCTCCCCCGTCGGAATTGTTTCATTTACCACATGACACCAGGTTTAACACATGCAGGATTTAAGGATGTGGTTATTAATATTTTCCAACATTTGTTTTCATTTTACGTCTTGATATTTAAGCTTTATCGGGTTACTTGTCTGCCTCTGGGTTAGCAATCTGTATGTTTTACTACAGTTAAAACTTTGGAGATCATCGTGAATGTAGGTAAGCTCAACTTAACATTTGCTTACTTAATGTATGTCTCTGTTTGTGTTGCTTACACTAATCGGCACTGTCCAGGTTCTTGGGTTTAAAAGAGTAATTATGCTGTTTGTTAAGGTATCCACATTGTTCTTCATTTTTTTTTTAAATTCCGATTTTAAAAGATGGACATGCACTGTTGCTGTACATCTTTAATATTTAAGCCACCACGAAGTCGAGATGAGGTTGAGACATCTGAAAGAAAACTTTCGCCAGACAAACCAACAATGAAATAAATATATTCATATATATGGGGTAATACTCATTGGAACAAGGAAAAGTAAGTCCAATAAACATAGGTCTGGAAATGCATACTTTCCGCGATAAAAACGTGTCTACAGGAGGTGTTCATCGTAGCATCCTTTCATGACAATGCACACTTCTCCCCTCCGGCGTAAGGAATGATGCACCCTTTGAAGTATACCCAATGGCTGTACCTGGTGGCACGCACTGAAGACGCCACCCTGTAGCGTCCGCATATCTTTCACTGCCGTGGTTTAGACCAATTCCTTCAAGTGTCCCCATAACCAGAAGGCTATGGGATTGAGGTATGGGGAACGAGCGGGAAAAGTTGTACCCCCCTCCCGGACCAATCCAGCGGTCCTGAAATGTCTGTGTGAGATGTTCGCGCATGTTGTGACGAAAGTGTGCTGGTGCGCCATCATGCATGAACCCCATTTATATTCGTTGCTGCAATGGCACAGCCGTCAGCAAGGTAGCCAATACATTAAAGAGAATGTTCAGATAATGTGCTCCAGTTAACCTTTGTGGCAGCACGTATGACCCTATCAATCTATCGATAAGTACGACTGCCCATACGTTGATTGAGAATTGGTGTTATTGCCCACTTTCCTGCATTTCCTGGGTATTTACATCCGCCCGCAGATACTGGTTATGGGAATTCACAGCACCATCTCTTGTGGACCGTGCCTCATCAATAAATAAAATCTTCGATGTGAACAGTGGATCTACGGCACTTCTGCAACAGCCACTGACAACAGCAGTTTGCCATGATGATCCGGTGGCATTACGGCCTGAACGCGCTGTAGATGGTATGGATACAACAATTGTTCATGCAGTATCTCCCAGGTAAGAGAGCGAAACACGCCTTCTGCAGCTGCTAATCATCGCACACTGGTCCCAGGAGGGGGGGGGGGGGGGGCGAGGGTTTCTCCCACGGAATGCACCACACGCTCTTCCACGGTTGCTCTTACTTGTTCACTTTTTGAAGAGTTACACCGCAGTGAATGCTATATGCTATGAGAAATGAAAAGACGTTCAATTTCCATAGGAACGGTAGTTAGATGTGTGTTAATTAACTTAAATCAGATTAATTTTATATTTAAATGACGTAGATATTCGAAAGTGATCAAAAATATATATTGTTACTGGAACGAGACTCGAAGCAGTCGTAAATGCTAACGACTGACCACTCGGCCAGTAGAAAAATCGTCATACATGTAGTGAATTAACGTTGATCTCAGAACTTCAAATTCGATTTTCTTGAGAATTTTTGAGAGCTACATTGATCTGTTTCGGTAGGTTAATATCTGGATGCTGAACGTATCATAAATATCAAAAATTACAGAAACCCGATTGCCGTGTGATCTTCTTGTCATTTACAATTTGTCGCACAGAGACTCTTACAACAGATATTTTAAAAAATTATCTGAGTATTTTCTGTTATCTTCCTTGAACATCATTTGCATAATAGCAGATTTTAGCCAGCCGTTTTTTAGTTTTTGTTTATTATTTAAGCAGTTATGTTGAGTCAATTACCTGTATTTCTCCTAACTCGTGGGTTTGGTTAGATTTTGTGATTTTGTTCTATCTTCTGTAAAGCCGCCCTTAACCTGAAGGTTGGTTTGAAAACCGGAGTTGATTCTAGCCACTGAACATAATTTACCACAACCAAATTAAATTCTTTCTTCCCAACTCGGCTCATTATTATACAAGTATCCCCTTACCTTAAACCACTGGAGTTTCACAGTCACAATAAGACTAATAGCTCCAAGTATTTATCTTCCGAGTCGATGTCCTTCAGAAGTTCCATTAAATTTCTAAAATGTGATTGTAAACCGAAACAGAGCACCGCCGTTTGGTCACTCTTTCTTGTGTTTGTTTATTATTTTTTACGTTCAGCTTAGAGTCGGTAGCGTTGCCGTTACTACAGTTGACAATACGGTTCCCGTCTAAAAGGTCACCTGCCGCCAGTCACTTATAATGGCATGTTGCCAGAATGTTCTATAGCCTCCATAATTTCGCTTTATATAACGCACTGGCACTGATCAGACGTTAGCTGCCTTGAGAAAGTCTTAGGCCACGCAGTTATCGACCTTTTTTCATATTTAGTATTTCTTTTCAGTCAACATTCACGAAATCTCACATGGCAAAAACTCCTTAATAAATATTTCAAGCATTCTTTACATTAGAAGAATGATACTCGAAGCACTGCAGAAAGCTCGTTGTTCTTTTAGCCTTCTCCCTTAGTTTTAAAGTTTTTCTCATAAATAGAACCCACACTCACTATTTCAGCATTTTTACCTTCTAATATCCCTCCCTCTGCCTGCAACAGCATGATGAGGCGTACTACTGCAGATCCTACATGTGCCACCCCGTTCGGCCATCTAGATTTAGTTTTCCGTGCGTTGTTGTATTTTTCAGTCCAAAGACTGGTTTGATGTAGCTCTCCACGCTAGTCTACCCTGTACAAATCTCTTCATCTCCGAATAACTACTGCAATCTACATCAATTTGAACCTGCTTAATGTATTCAGGCCTTGGTCTCCCTCTACAGGATGTGTCCTAGCAGTCGATCCCATCTTTTACTCAAGTTGTACCATACATTTACTTTTTCCCCTATTCGATTAGTTACTCGACCTCCCCATCCAATCCTTAGCATTCTTGCGCAGCACCACCTTAAAAGAGCCTCTACTACTTCGCATCTGAACTGCCTATCATCCACATCTCAACAAAAATACCTTCAGAGAAATTTTCCCAACATTTAAATTTATATTCGATGTTAACAAATTCCTCTTTTTCAGAAATTCTTTACTTGCTACTGATTTATATACTTTTGTTGATGAATGCGATAAACCTGTCCATTACATTCAACTGGTCTTCCATATTCTTTGCAGTCTCTGATAGGATTACAGTGGCATTGGAAAACCCCTAAGTTGAGCTTTAGCCCCATTTCCAAATTGCTCATTGCAGGTTACTCAAGGTACAAACTGAACAACAACGGGGATATCTGCAAGCTTGTTTCGCCCCGTTCGCAGCTACAGCTTCCGTTTCATGTCCTTCGACTCTTGTAACTGCAGTTTGGTTTCTGTACAGGTTGTAAATAACCTTTCACTCTATGTTTTTTTATCCCTGCTACCTTTAGAATTTTAGAGCATGTATTCCAGGCAACATTCTCGAAAACATTTTGTAAACCTATAATCCTATAACTGAATGTCTGCCTTTCCTTAACCTAGCTTCTAAGATAAAAACCTGTTTTCTTCATTCTCCTGTAAACAATACTTATTTTGCAACCATGAGTTACTGTATTGATACTTCGACAGTCTTCACACCTTCCAGCAACTACCGAATCATCAGTGCAATAAGTCATGGTTGCGAAACACAGATTTCCTGGATTGATGAACGTAAATGTCAGGATTTAAAGAGATATCGCCAGTCCCCATCTCTCTCCTAACCGAGCTTGTGCTCCGTCTGAAATGACGTCATTGTCAATGGGACGTCAACTCCTAATCTTCCTTTATTTCCATCGGCAACACTGGAAAGTTAATTTATGAGACACCCCTTGCAGGGTCGCCCGCACTGCCACCCACACCGCCTCCGCCAGCCAGACCGCACGCCATTCGTTCGTTTCTTTCGTCAGTCGACTCGACTGAATCGAGTTATCGAGTACCGTAGTTGTACTTTCCTATGCAGCACGTGCGACCGCGTCATCGTATTTTATAGGTTTATGTCTGGCACATAGATAGCTAACACATACCTACGAGAAAAGTCGCGGCCATTCTAGTGATCTCGATACGTTATTATGTTTGGCATTTGTTCGAGAAAAGTCGCGTATATTCTACTAATTTATTGTACAGAGAACCTTCGATACGTAGCGTTATAAATACAGACTATTCGCCGAATGAGAAGCTGTTTTTTTTTATTATGGTGAAAGTAAAGCTAGCTCAAGACATCGTTAGCGCCCCCTCCTTCAGGTTTTTCTGTATCCGCCACGTACACATATGGAGTTTATGGGTACACAATGTGGCACAGGACCATGGATCAGTAAATTAAGCAGAATGTTCCTAAACTTCTGTTGTACACGTTGAGGAAAGTTAGAAATGGAAAAAATATAACTATTTTTGACCCTCTAAAACAGCTAAGCAACTTTCTTTCCTTGAACCATTGCTATCATCTGGAAACAAACGAATCAACATCTTTCCATAATTCGCATATTTCGAGATGCCTTATGATATACCGTTCGGTGCTAACTTATCGCTCAGAAAACCATGTTATCCGATAGGCAGTGGCATAACCACGGTATGGCAGCCGTGGTGGGAGTTCTGTGAGTTTTGCAACAGGCGGAAAAATAAAGGACAAAATCAACGGAGAAGAGGGAGGGGAACAAAGAAGAAAAAAGTACAAGAACGGGAAGGATTGCAAGGCCTGAAGTGGAAAGGGGGCAGAGAAGTAGGAAAGAACATGGCGAGCAGATTCGAACTAGACTTTGTTGATCAACAGTTTTATAAGATCTAACTCTCTCCCCTATCGAGACGTTTGTATTTTGTTTCGGCTTCTAGATGGAACCATTTTCATTACGTCAAGTGGGCTAACACAGTTACATTGAAAAGACTATATTTTTTATTTATTGTTTTGTTTTTATGGCTTTTGTATTAAAAAGTTATACAGACTGATCTAATAATTGAATTTTACCATGTTTTCTTTTTGCAGGAAGATAACTTTAGTTTTAAAACTACTGTTATTAAAGAAGACAATAACTACTCAACAATTTGTTGTAGCCAAATAGAATGTGTTGGCGCAATTATATGGTACTGGACTCGGATTTGAGAAGATAGGGTTCAAATCTATGATTTAGGTTTTCCATAAATTCTCTAAATCGCCTAAGGCAAATTCCGAGATCGTTCCATTGAACAGGACATGGCTGACTGCGTTCCTCATCCTTCCCCAACCGCAGTGAGTCGTCCTCCGCAAATGACCTCATCGTCAATGTTATACGCTAACCTTCTTTCTTCTCTCGTTTATACCAGTCTAAGCATAACGAGTGCAAAAAGAATGTACGTGTGAGAAAGTATTATGTTGTCAAAACTATCTATCGCTACGCCACGACTCGCTTATTGGAGGAACGAATACATTTTCCAGTTTATATTCATTGCCCTAGGTGTCGGCAGTCTTCCGTCAGCTTGGTTACCGTGACACGTTGCAAAATGGCTACTCCGCAGCAGAAATTACTTTGTGTTGTCGAGTTTGCGAAGTGTAATTCCTTGAATACAGTGTAAATACGTTTCAGGTTGAGGTACCAAACTGCTCCTCGGAATGGATGGCACATTCGCAGATGGTATCGACAGTTTGCATACACTGGATACGCACGTAAAAGAAAGAGTCACAGTCACCTTCGTGTTTCCGTCGAAAAAGCCGCAAACTTCCTATCGTAGTCCTACGTCACTTGTCGTGCCAATCTCAAGTTACAGCAGCCTATAACGACAATGTAGCATGTTTTCAGACGTCCATTGGTTATAAAGCCGTTCAAGTTACAGCTGTTACAGGCTCTACTTCATGACGACAAATGCAAAATGGTGGGCATCTCTTACAAGTTTCAGAATGCCATTGTCAGTGATAACACTTCCGCACAGCGCATCGTATTCAGTGATGAAGCAACTTTCCATCTTATTGGGAAAGTAAACAAACACAATGTTCGAATTTAGGGGCTACAGAAACCATATGTACACACTGAAAATCCACAAGATTCATCTAAAGCGAGTACTTTTTGTGCGGTATCACACTTATCTGTTTACAGCTCACTCTACTTTGATGAAAACACAGTTCGCGCTCAGCAGTACCCTGATATCCTACAAAATTTACTGTTCCTGAGGCTGAACGAGGACAACTTCATTTTTCAATAAGACGGGGCTTCCCGCCTCTGGAGTCACCAAGTGCATGAATATCTGAATGAAACTCTGCCGAGCCGCTGCATTGGTCATCAGACAACCCCAACTTCACACTACTCGCTGGCCACCTCGGCTACTGGATTTGACGCCCTGTGACTTCTTCCTGTGGAGTTTCATAAAGGGCAACGTTTGTGCAAGTTGAAGAACCAGATTGTAGGCATCGATGTGATAGTGTTCGTGTCCCTTATGGAGGACGTATCGAACATCTGTAATCTAAACTTGAGAGATTGTTAAATACGTGTCCCAAGTTTCATAGTTGTATGTCTTACAGTGTAATAAATATATGCATTTCGAAATATGTATATTCTTTTTGAAACACCTTGTATTTAATTATATCCAATCAGTTAACTTAATTTTATTTTATTTTCTTTATAGCTCACAAATCTAGATGGTTAGATTGGTTTGGAGTTTAGAGTTCGACGCCTGGCGACGTCTTCTCGAAGCAGGTAACCAAAGAATACCAGGTTTAAAACTTTTCTTGCCTAACGAGCTTAATAGTTAGTGGAAAGATGATATACTGTGATTTTGTCTTATGGACGCATACCAATACAGAAAACCACCGCAGGCGTACAGGAGGAGGGACGAGGTAAGTATTAAACAACAGATGGGATGGAATCGGCAGGGGACGGGAGAGGGAGTCGTCAGGCCAAAATTGGTCCTGAGTGGCAGTTGCCCTGGTCACGTGACTACATCCACATGTCTCTAAATTCGTCTAAACACTCAGTCACAATTTGAAGTTAATAGTAATGACCATTACTACAACACGAGACAAAAAACGGAACTTAGTTTTAAACGTTAAGGAAAAATCTGTGATTACTGACTCAATAATGTAAATTGTCTGATAGATAGCATAATATATTTGATATCTAATCTCAAATCATTTCTCTTGGATGAGTGCTATTTTTCTGGCGAAAATATACACTATGTGATCAAAAGTATCCGGACACCTGGCTAAAAATGACTTACAAGTTCCTGGCGCCCTCCATCGATAATGCTGGGATTCAATATGGTGTTGGCCCACCCTTAGCCTTGATGACAGCTTCCACTCTCGCAGGCATACGTTCATTCAGGTGCTCGAAGGATTCTTAGGGAATGGCAGCCCATTCTTCACGGAGTGCTGTACTGAGGAGAGGTATCGATGTCGGTCGGTGAGGCCTGGCACGAAGTGGGCGTTCCAAAACAGCCCAAAGCTGTTCTATAGGAGTCAGGTGAGGACTCTGTGCAGACCAGTCGATTACAGGAGTGTTATTGTTGTGTAACCACGCCACCACAGGCCGTGCATTATGAACAGGTGCTCGATCGTGTTGAAAGGTGCTATCGCCATATCCGAATTGCTCTTCAACAATGGGAAGCAAGAAGGTGCTTAAAACACCAATGTAGGCCTGTGCTGTGATAATCCCACTCAAAACAACATGGGGTTCAAAACCCCTCCATGAAAAACACGACAAAAACCATAATACCACCGCCTCCGAATTTTACTGTTGGCACCACACACGCTGGCAGATGACGTTCACCGGGCATTCGCACATTCCCACACCCTGCCATCGGATCGCCACATTGTGTACCGTGATCCGTCACTCCACACAACATTTTTCCACTGTTCAATCGTCCAATGTTTACGCTCCTTGCAGCAAGCGAGGGGTCGTTTGTCATTTACCGACGTGATGTATAGCTTATGAGCAGCCGCTACACCATGAAATCCAAGTTTTGTCACTTCCTGCCTAACTGTCATAGTACTTGCAGTGGATCCTGATGCAGTTTGGAATTCCTGTATGATGGCCTGTATAGATGTCTGTCTATTACACATTACGACCCACTTCAACTGTCGGCGGTATGTCAGTCAACAGACGAGGTCGGCCTGTACGCTTTTGTGCTATAGGTGTCCCTTCACGTTTCCACTTGACTATCACATCGGTAACAGTGGACGTAGGGATGTTTAGGAGTGTGGAAATCTCGCGTACAGACGTATGACGGAAGTGACACCCAATCACCTGAACACGTTTGAAGTCCGTGAGTTCCGCGGAGCGCCCCATTCTGCTCTCTCACAATGTCTAATGACTACTGAGGTCGCTGATATAGAGTACCTGGCAGTAGGTGGCAGCACAATGCACCTAATATGAAAAACGTATGTTTTTTGGGATGTCCGGATACTTTGGATCACATAGTGTACCTAGTATTTTCTGTAAACAGTGCTGTTTTGACACAATGTATTTTAAGAACGTTATCATGAAACTAGGATAAGTTGTTGACATGAAAATTTATCCGCAAATAACTGGTTTCAGTGAAACGATCGTCTTCAGCTCAAGGACTGTTGTTGTCTGCGAATAAATATTCGTTACTACAGATTTCAGTTTGTCCATGGTGCTGTTCGTTACAAACTATGAGCGTGTGCAGTATAGAGAAAAATGTGTCTCCTTTTGTTCTTAAATAAAACTGTGCGAATCAGTAAGTGGGTCGAAGTCTTCTATCCAGTCCTTCATCGATCAGTCTGGGTGGCAGCGGAAGACAGCAGAGAAAATGCTGAAGTTTTAAATTTCGCGTTTAAAAAATGATTCACACAGGAGAACCGTACAGATATTTTGTTTGATTGTCACACACACTCCTGTGTTGAGAAGATGCAAATAGGCATCCCTGGCGCTTAGAAGCAACTGAAAGATTTGAAAACAAATAAGCCCCCAGATCCGGATGGAATTCCAATTCGGCTTTACATAAAGTATTCTTCGGCATTAGACCCTTACTTAGCTTGCAGTTACCGCAAATCTCTCGTCCAGCGATCAACAAGAGAGTATTACTGAGATGCTTCGTGAACTCAGTTGGAAATCACTGCATAGAAGATAATATTCTTTTCACGAAACTATATTGAGAACATTAGAGAAGCAGAATTTGAGGCTGACTGCGGAGCGATTGTAGTGCCATCAAGGTACATTTCACGTAAGGACTGCAAAAACAGGAAATGATAAATTAGGGTTTGTGCGGAGGCATACAGACAGCTTTTTTCTCTCGCTCCATCTGCGAGTGGAACAGGAAAGGAATGACTAGTATTGGTATAAGGTACCCTCCGCCATGCATCATATGACGGCTCGCGAAGCAAGAATGTAAATATAGAATGAATAGAATAGCATGAATAGTGTCAAAAACTAGTATTTTCTTTTCAGTTATTAAATTTAAGTGTTCAGTAATCTGCAAACGACAAACATGCAGCCACGCACTCTAACAGGTCATACATATGCGGCCAGTTAACTAGCTCTTTCCCCATCATTTCGATAAAAATCACGAAAATTATTTATGGAATTCGTCGAATCAAATACTTAAAAATATTGCCTGGTTTACGTGTTTTATGTCTTGTGTATGAGACAGAAATTGGGAACGGATCCAGAATTTTCCCTAGCGAATGCGAAACGAAAGTCACATAAATGTATCCCCATATCGTTGAACGGAACAGACAACAGAAGTAGTAGTAGAAGCAGTAGTAGTGGTGGTGGTGGTTTTGATTACTCTTCCGATTAGAAGTATGTAATTCCTCGGGGGATTCATGAAGTGGGTGCGGATGACAAAGTTGACGTGTTCGCGTCACGCAGTTTGTTGTGCTGCAGGCAAACAAGAAAGGAGAGACAGCTCTTCCCGAGTTCACTGCCGACTGGAGAAAGCGGAGGCGATGTAGGAGCAAGGTCACTTCCTGCCTCTCCGCCGCGTGTGCGTCCCTGCCTTAGCGTTGCGCAACAACCATCGGGCGCGCGGCGGGCCCACATTGGGGCCATCAGGTGACAGTGCCCAGCTGCAATTTCGTAACTCCACTGAAGGATCTGCCCATCTGTACTCCACGTAAATCACAGCCTGTGTTTTGCAAGGAGAGAAATCTTCAGACGTAATAGTAAGTGCAGGCGTATCTCAAGGGAGTATTACAGGACCATTGTTGTTCGCGGTGTACAGGGTGTCTTAGATGGTTCAGTACAACTCTAATGTGCTATAGCATCCAAATTAATTACGATAATCACATCATGTTTAGCTTATGCGACACACTATCTCATAAAGGCTGTATGCCATTCAGTCAATGTCAAAAAGTGCACCTTTGTTGGCATGCACAACATGCGGTCGGTATTCAAGCTGTATCCACATCTGGCGCAACATATCCGCTGCGCATCAACAGTGGCAATGGCAGCAACTATTTGGTTCCTTAAATCACTAATGTGGTTGACAGGCGTTTGGTAGGCTCTGTCCCTGAAATAACCCCCCTACAAAGAAGCCCATCGGTGTAATGTCAGGCGACCAAGGAGGCCAAGAAATTGGACCGCCCCTGCCAATCCAGCGATCTGGAAACACCTCGTCTAGAACATCTCACACAGTCTTAGTCCAAGGTGGCGGTGCGCCATCTTGTGCCGACTGTGTCCTGGCGGTCAGCCAGTTGTGGTAACTCAAACAGCTCCAACATATCAAGGTAACTGTTAGAATTAAATCTTTTTTCTGAGAAAACGTGGTCGTAAATGTGATCAAACATCAAACAACACCACACATTCACTTTCGGGTTATTACGTATCTTTTCCGTCATAGTGTACGGATTGTCTGAGTCCAAGATGCGAAACACACTCCTGGAATATTGCTTCGTCAGCAAAGGCTAGGTTGTTTACAAAATGTATATCTTACTTTAAACGGTGAAGAACGTACGCAGCGAATTGCTTACTTTGTGGCGTGGCGTCTGGTTTCAATACGTGCTACAGTTGCCACCGGTATGGGTACATCTGTGAACGTTTCCGAAGGAACTGGAGTACAGTCGTCCTATGGATTTGCAACTCCTGCGACTCCCTCCGAAACGTTTTCTGCGGTGATTGTTGCAAAGCCAACTGTATCCGTTCCATATCGACTCCAGTTCTTCCGGGCTGTCCATCTGAAGTCGTAGCTTACCTTTTGAGACACCCTCTATATAAATATCAGTGGATAACGTTGGAAGCTCGATGATACTGTTAGCAGAAGATGTGGTTGTATACAGAAATGTCGCAACGCTAGAAAATTGTTGCGAAATACGGGAAGATCTGCAGAGGATTAACAATTTGTGCAAGGATTAGCAGTTGACCCTCGACATAAATAAAGGTAACACATTCAGCATAAATAAATGGAAAGACCCGTTATTGTATGATCACGCGATTGCCGAACAATCATTCGAAGCAGACACATCTATACAGTTTCTTTAAGTATGGGTACGGAGCGATTTAAAGTAGACTGACCACATATAACAGAAATAGCAGTTGCCAGAGTGAGATACATTGATTGAATTCTCAGGGAATGTAGTCCGCCAACGAAGGAAATATACACTCCTGGAAATTGAAATAAGAACACCGTGAATTCATTGTCCCAGGAAGGGGAAACTTTATTGACACATTCCTGGGGTCAGATACATCACATGATCACACTGACAGAACCACAGGCACATAGACACAGGCAACAGAGCATGCACAATGTCGGCACTAGTACAGTGTATATCCACCTTTCGCAGCAATGCAGGCTGCTATTCTCCCATGGAGACGATCGTAGAGATGCTGGATGTAGTCCTGTGGAACGGCTTGCCATGCCATTTCCACCTGGCGCCTCAGTTGGACCAGCGTTCGTGCTGGACGTGCAGACCGCGTGAGACGACGCTTCATCCAGTCCCAAACATGCTCAATGGGGGACAGATCCGGAGATCTTGCTGGCCAGGGTAGTTGACTTACACCTTCTAGAGCACGTTGGGTGGCACGGGATACATGCGGACGTGCATTGTCCTGTTGGAACAGCAAGTTCCCTTGCCGGTCTAGGAATGGTAGAACGATGGGTTCGATGACGGTTTGGATGTACCGTGCACTATTCAGTGTCCCCTCGACGATCACCAGTGGTGTACGGCCAGTGTAGGAGATCGCTCCCCACACCATGATGCCGGGTGTTGGCCCTGTGTGCCTCGGTCGTATGCAGTCCTGATTGTGGCGCTCACCTGCACGGCGCCAAACACGCATACGACCATCATTGGCACCAAGGCAGAGGCGACTCTCATCGCTGAAGACGACACGTCTCAATTCGTCCCTCCATTCACGCCTGTCGCGACACCACTGGAGGCGGGCTGCACGATGTTGGGGCGTGAGCGGAAGACGGCCTAACGGTGTGCGGGACCGTAGCCCAGCTTCATGGAGACGGTTGCGAATGGTCCTCGCCGATAC
The DNA here is from genome assembly GCF_023898315.1 of Schistocerca nitens. NCBI lineage: Eukaryota > Metazoa > Arthropoda > Insecta > Orthoptera > Acrididae > Schistocerca > Schistocerca nitens. The sequence goes on along the minus strand of NC_064616.1, from coordinate 575,014,094 downwards.
CCCAGGAGCAACAGTGTCCCTAATTTGCTGGGCAGTGGCGGTGCGGTCCCCTACGGCACTGCGTAGGATCCTACGGTCTTGGCGTGCATCCGTGCGTCGCTGCGGTCCGGTCCCAGGTCGACGGGCACGTGCACCTTCCGCCGACCACTGGCGACAACATCGATGTACTGTGGAGACCTCACGCCCCACGTGTTGAGCAATTCGGCGGTACGTCCACCCGGCCTCCCGCATGCCCACTATACGCCCTCGCTCAAAGTCCGTCAACTGCACATACGGTTCACGTCCACGCTGTCGCGGCATGCTACTAGTGTTAAAGACTGCGATGGAGCTCCGTATGCCACGGCAAACTGGCTGACACTGACGGCGGCGGTGCACAAATGCTGCGCAGCTAGCGCCATTCGACGGCCAACACCGCGGGTCCTGGTGTGTCCGCTGTGCCGTGCGTGTGATCATTGCTTGTACAGCCCTCTCGCAGTGTCCGGAGCAAGTATGGTGGGTCTGACACACCGGTGTCAATGTGTTCTTTTTTCCATTTCCAGGAGTGTATTTCAAAACCTTTGTTCGACGCATTGTTTAGTACTGCTCGACTGGAAGCCTTCCCAGATAGGACTAACAGATGAAACATAGAATATCCAAATAAGAGCAGCACATTTGTTTACATATTCCTTTAGTAAGGGCGAAAGCGTTCCGGATGCTCAGCCATCTCTAGTCGAAGACGTCACAAGGTAGTTGTGCATAACGATGACGTTTACTGTTTAAGGCAACTTTAGTGGCAGTTGGTGGTCGGATAACCTCCCTGACGGTACCACTTCCCCCCGGGACGGAATCTGTGTACCTGATTTTTATTTTATTTTACACGTCTAGTTCCGCAGGAGCAAATTGTGGAGCAAATCTCCAAGGTCATGGAACGTGTCAGTATAAGAAATTACAACATAAAAGTAATAACAGATAAAATAAAATGTTTATGAACTCAAAAAAAGATAAGCCGTAAGTTTATGTAAACGCAACACAGGAATCAGCTTAATTTTTCAAGGAACTCCTAGACAGAATAAAAGGACTGGCCCACGAGGAAACTCTTTATTTTCGATTTGAAAGCGCATGGATTATTGCTAAGATTTTAAATTCTTGTGGTAGTTAATTGAAAAGAGATGCAGCAGTATACTGCACGCATTTCTGCAGGAGAGTCAAGGAAATGCGATCCAAATTCAGATTGGACTTCTGCCTAGTATTAACTGAGTGAAAGCTGCTAATTCTTGGGAATGAGCTGATATTATTAACGAGAAATGACAGTAAAGAATATTCAAGGGTTGGAACATTAATAGTGGCAACTATTTATTTGCAGCTCGTTCAAAATAGTTACGCGTTTCAAAGTTTTACTATAGTCACTAGCATTGTTTATAACCTGTTGCCAGCAATTTGGAAGTCGTAGGATACTCTTAGCAGTGCCAGTTGTGTTGACAGTTCGAGCGGCGCGGTCTATTGTCCGACGAATTTGTAGTATTTCTGAAGCGAATGCCGTGAAGTGTTTCCATCAGTTTAGAAATCGAGCTGAGCTTACGAGGGCTTAAGTCAGGGGAGTGCAGTAGGTGGTATAGCATTTAGCAGGCCCATCAGTCAAACAAATCAGTAACAGCTTGCACTGTACGTGCTTGAGCATTGTCCTACAAAATGATGGTCAGGTTTTGCAGAAAGTGTCATCACTTCTGTCTCTGTGCTGTTCTTCTTTGGAACACAACCTACGACCAGCTTAGAGACACAAGTGATGACACTTTCTGCAGGACGTGACCATCATTTTGCAGGACAATGCTCAAGCACGTACAGAGCAAGCTGTTACTGGTTTGTTTGACTGATGGGCCTGCTAAGTGCTTTACCACCTACTGCACTCCCCTGACTTAAGCCCTCGTGAGTTCAACTCGATTTCTAAACTGAAGGAAACGCTTCACGGTATTCGCTTCAGAAATACTACAAATTCTTCGGGCAATAGACCGCGCCGCTCGAACTGTCAACACAACTGGCACTGCTAAGAGTATCCTACGACTTCTACATCACAGGCTACGGGTTATACACAATTCTGGTGACTACAGTAAAACTTTGAAACGCGTATCTATTTTGTATGAGCTGTAAATAAATAGTTGACACTATTAAAGTTCCAGCCCTTGTATATATTGAGAAGGAAAGTCAGAATACCGAGGCTAATGAACAGGGGTCGACAAGAGGTTCGCGAACTTGCACCACTTATTGCCCGGACCACCAGTTTCTGAGCCAAAAATTTCCTTAGTGAATGGCAAGAGTTAATCCAAAATATAAAACCGTACGTCAAAAAAAAAAAAAAAAAATGGCTCTGAGCACTATGGGACTCAACTGCTGTGGTCATAAGTCCCCTAGAACTTAGAACTACTTAAACCTAACTAACCTAAGGACAGCACACAACACCCAGCCATCACGAGGCAGAGAAAATCCCTGACCCCGCCGGGAATCGAACCCGGGAACCCGGGCGTGGGAAGCGAGAACGCTCCCGCACGACCACGAGATGCGGGCAAAAACCGTACGTCATAAGTGAATGAAAATAAGCAAAGTAGACTACTTATCGTGTCCAACTATCACTTACATCAGATACCATTCGAATAGAAAAAATGGCAGCATCAAGTCTTTGAACAAGATCCTGAACGTGGGCTTTCCACTACAGTTTACTATCTATCTGAACACCTAGAAATTTGAACTGTTCAGTTTCGCTAATCATATGCCCATTCTGTGAAATTAAAACGTCGGGTTCTGTTGAATTGTGTGTTAGAAACTGTAAAAACCGAGTCTTACTGTGATTTAGCGTTAATTTATTTTCTACAAGTCATGAAGTTGTGTCATTAACTGCACTATTTGAAACAGTGCCAACGTTGCACACAACATTCTTTTTACCAAGCTTGTGTCATCAGCAAACATAAGTGTTTTAGAATCACCTGCAATACTAGAGGTCATATCATTTACATAAAACAGGAGTGGCCCAGCACTGATCCCTGGGGCATCCCACCATTTAACCGCGCCCCACTCGGACGCCACATCATATTCATTCTCAACAATGTGAATAATTACCTTTTGCTGTTTGTTGTTAAAGTAAGAAGTGAACCAGTTGTGAGCTACTCCCCGTATTCCATAACGGTCCAACTTCAGGAGCAATATTTTAGTAGTTCCTGTCAAGTCGATGGATACGAATTATTTTCAAATGTGTGTGAAATCTTATGGGACTTAACTGCTAAGGTCATCAGTCCCTAAGCTTACACACTACTTAACCTAAATTATCCTAAGGACAAACACACACTCCCATGCCCGAGGGAGGACTCGAACCTCCGCAAGGACCAGCCACAAGAGTCCATGACTGCAGCCCCGCAGAACGCTCTGCTAATCCCGCGCAGCACGAATTTATTATTGAATTCAGTAAAGATTTTACGCATGCCTCACCTTACGCTAATTTTTCCTTCGTTCATTTTTCGTTTGACCGTGAGGCTTCGGCTACTTTCAGATTTACAGCGATGCTCTGCTTGATTTTGTACCAGCTTTCTGACACATTTGGCGAGCCAAGGCGACTATTACCTCTCCGTCACAGCTTTGCTGGGCACATAGCTGACTTGCTTGTGCGAGCACATCTACAGTTACTACATTATTGCTGTTGGTACGCTGCGAGTCATCTGAAACAATGTTGTTGGATGGGGAGACAAAAAAATGGCTCTGAGCACTATGGGACTCAACTGCTGAGGTCATTAGTCCCCTAGAACTTAGAACTAGTTAAACCTAACTAACCTAAGGACATCACAAACATCCATGCCCGGGGCAGGATTCGAACCTGCGACCGTAGCGGATGGGGAGACATATACAGGGAGTTTGTAAAGGCAGTACCTATTTGCAACAACGAATATTTCATAAAACATAAAACTTATCATTGTTTTATTTCCACTGAATACGTTATTAGGGCATACTATTTAGTTATTAAGTTACATCTCAAAGTATGCAACCACATTTTCCACACAAATCTTGAATTTTTTCAGGAATAGAATCCACGGCTTTTCTTAGCATCTCAACTGGGACAGTTGCAAACAATTCATGTATATTTTGTTCAGGACTATTAATATTGCATGAACAGCAATGCCGTTCCATTTTCCCATTCTTGATTCACAGGCCAAGTATCGTGCACCATTCATGGTGTCGCGTAGCCTGTATAGACCAGTTAATCCGCTTGACGTCAACCCACGCCAGATGGTTACCTTTGGTCTTGATTGCATTTTTAAACAGTTACATTTGAACTATAAATTTGTTCAATAATGACAATTGTGACAGGTCACAAAACCTCAAACGTGAAATACCTCTTCAACAGACCACAAGATATTGTCGTACAGATCGGGATATTCATCCCCAACCAAGCATAGCCTCGCAAAATTCCATTGTCTTGTCGCAGTCCTCATCGAACTGTTGTCGCACGTAATGTGGCCTCCGAGGTCTAAAAAACGGTTGTTTTTAAAATGGGAATTACCATGTGGTGTAACAATCCCGTTTTACTAGTAGCCTGTCTTGCTGACGTTGAGAGGCTCTGTTCAAGGATGTGCTGAACAACATTTACATTGTTTTCCGATTTGACTGTTGAGGGTCTTCCTGCTCGACTTGCTTCTTCCACTCTACCAATTGTCTTTAATTTCTTATGACAGCTTTTTGCAGTTTTAGGGTTAAGCGTTGCATTCATACCTCGCTCTTGCCACCACCATCTCCGAACTTGCACCACCGACTACCGAACTTCATACCTGGCGGTAGTCTTAGATCTGTCTTCTGCTGTGAGTATACCATCCAATTTTTTGTTTTTCACTCGATCAATTTCAGAAATCGTAAAAGGTAAACGTCATGTTAGCCAACGTTATTACAAGCCAGCAAGAGTTGATGATACTTTCTATGAGGATCAAAATAAAAAATAGATATTGACTTTACAACCACCCGTAGACGGAATATTTCACAAACCCTCATCAAAAGTAAACTTACTATATCAAAGAATTAGGCGTCAGTGAGGACCAGTGGAGCAATGAGAGGTCGGTACTCACTTTACAGCCGATCGCTCGTTGAGCATCTGATTGTTACGAGATCTCCTGCATGTAGGTGCCAGTGCAGTGGTTCTCCGTCCTGCTGAAAAAGGAAGTTTCGCCATGTTCTCTCAATTGTTGAGAAAGCCAGATTTACAACATATCCATGTAGTTGACTACTGTAACAGTGTTTAACAGAAAAAAGAACCAGTCGTAAATATTTTCTCTGGAAACCGTGCAAAACACATGAACCCTGGAGTGTTTCTCTCGAGTTCGACTGTGGTATGTGGCTGGTGTGATCCCTGTGCTTTTCCGTTGTGACGGTTCACTTTCTCTCTAGAGTGTAGCCTAAGCAGTCAGCACTAAACGTCTAAGGAAATTGTTGTCTTCGATCCCAACGCCCACAATGAATCCACTGAACTCTATACTTTGTTATTTATCACCATTGTTGCAACCGAATCGTGTACGGGTTAAACCCAAAAACCGCCGCAAGATATGCCAAATACTCATATCAGAAGTAGCTAACTTTCGGCTGGCACGACGAATAGTCTTTTGTGGACTACATGCACAACTCTGTTGAACGAGCAGTGGGATGGCCTCAGGATTTCTCCACACGTGAACAACCAGTGTCTTGGCAGTGTTGGTCCTACCATCGAATGCTTTCAGCTGTAGGAGATGCAGTACCGTGCTCTCAACGAAAGTCACGCTCCCCAGTTGTAGACGAATTGCACATGTGAAATTGGAGAACGCAAAACGCCTTTTCCTTCGTGTTATCGCCATCTCTACTCCACGCACAATGGACATTCAACGAGCGAAGGAGCTACCTACACGAGAGCGACCCATACTGGCAATCATATAAAACGCCAACTTACAACTCACGCAGATGTAAATTTTTAGTTTCAATGTGTAAGTTAAAATCCTTCCCAACCTTAAATCTTCATTCACATAGCATATATAGTCTTGTGAGAGGATGAATCTGCTAGAAACACACTGTATTAAGTTGAGCCCTGCGAGTCCTACAGTCAAAGCTGTAGATTCCTTTGTCGTAAATTGTAATGAATGGAGAAGTAATTTCATTGGAGGATGGTTTCACTTCAGACTGCTTTAACGAAATGTGGTACCATTTAGTTGCAAGTAAGGACATCGCTGTCATTACAGCATTTGGTTGAGCCGACAACTATGGGGACGACTATCAACAGAAGCTTGGTTCAAGAATCCAATCGTTATTTTCGCGTAAAACCCAAATCAGGATAGCTGTACGGGCTTGAAACATGCTCCACAACACGAATCAAGTGTGTTAATCACTGCACCATCTCATTTGGTCACAGTTTATTCGACCGCAAACGCGCGTATTTTCGCTTTTACCTCGTATTTAAATCTTATATGTCGTCAGTGTTCCTTTGCCCTTTTACTGTAATTGTTTCGGCATGTTCTGTCCGACGTATGGCCTCATTCTTTAGTGTGGAAATTTTCCTAGTCCTCGTGAGGGAACAGTAATCTAGCCCAGCAGAACAGAATATTGCACTTTTTTTCCTTCTTCAGACATTTATATTACGGAGTTCTGCAGTTCTTCAGGACAAAAACCTGTGTGTAATACTTCTATCTCAGGCAGATTCCAATCTTAATATAGAGAGACAGCTATCTCGCTATTGGTAAACCTAATTATTTGCCGGCCGCGGTGGTCTAGCGGTTCAGGCGCTCAGTCCGGAACCGCGCGACTGCTACGGTCGCAGGTTCGAATCCTGCCTCGGGCATGGATGTGTGTGATGTCCTTAGGTTGGTTAGGTTTAAGCAGTTCTAAGTTCTAGGGGACTGATGACCACAGATGTTAAGTCCCATAGTGCTCAGAGCCATTTTGAACCTAATTATTTCCACATAGTGTAGTTCTATAACTGCTATTTTGTTGTCGAAAGTACAGGCGTGAATCACTTTGCGGACAAGAATATGAGCACTAGCAGAATAATATACCATACAAACTATTTACGACCATCGGGTGGGTTGTTAAAGCGCTTGTTGCAACACAGGACACTTAATAATCTGCTCCCGGATTCAGACAGTCGCTTATGAGTTCTCATTCGTTGTTCCCATGGCAACTGTTTGCTTTGCTTTTAGAAACACTGTCATTCTAATCTTGAGTGTACTCAAAAACAGTTGCACACGACACACTCAGAATGAATCAAATTACCCCATAAGTCCAGCCATCCACTAGTTGTATGCTACTCAGCGAGAGGATTGTTTACTACGATCGTCTGCGGTCAGGAAGACTAATCCCAGGTTCGTTTACAAGTTTCGTTTAATTTGATCTATTAACATACACAAAAAAGTCTTGAGAAGAGAGGTTGGAACCAAGGTAGGGAAAATAGATCAGGATATAGCGTCCCATCGACGCCGAGGGGCTAGAAACGCACAAGTTGAGGTTGGAAATTTGTGGGGAAAGAACGCGGAGATGTTTTGTGAGACGGAGCACTGAGTAAGTTAGACAGTTGGTATATCGACCATAGGGTAATAAAATAAAGTTTCCCAGCATGGCCGTAAATGATTTGTTGAATGTAAATAAAACATGAAGAAAGGTAGGCAGGCAGGAGTTTGAACCCCATGCCTTCCGAATACGAGTTGTGTCTTAATCACGAAGTGAACACACTCGCTGAACTAAATTACAAACGTATGTCACATGTTGCTTTCTTTCCTTAGAATTGACTTATATTAAATATGAAATAGAGTTGACCACCACACTAAAAATCGAGATATTTCCGTACTCTTCTCTCTTTTGAGGCTGGTGGCGAAAACAGCTTCCACTACCAGGCCACTAACCATTTACTTTCGCTTCAGTCGCTGCTATGGAAGCGAATTTTCTGATGGTTAATCTGAAACATGTAGGTTGCTACTTTGTGATGGGGTTTATATTTATCCTCCCTTTCATTGTCTTTTTCATTTGTCTTCAAGCGTTTCGTTCACATGTATAGCTCTTACCAAAGTACTGCTTCTGTTTCACTGGTTTGTCATATTCTCTATAAAATTTTCAGAAGTACTTCTACATCGTTCCACTCACTTTTATCTGTCCTAACACGTTTATTCATTGCTACTATCAAATAATTGCTGCGTAATACATCCTATGCATTCAACTCTCTGCAACACGGAAATACTGTGTGGTACTTCTTACATCACCTCCGGGAGAAATTGCACGTTTGTTCTGGAAAAGTGGCGAGAGGAAACGCGAATTTCTATAGAAGGCTTTTACACGAACTTTAATTAGGGGGACAGCACAAATCCAAGTCGTAACACCCGTTTTCGTGTCTGCAGATATGACTAGAGCGTGACGGCATACGCAGCTAATTGCTACATTCCGCAACTGTTTATTCCAATTCGAAGAGAATGACAAATATATGTCTGATACACTCCGAAATACATAGATGAATGTTTCTCTCATGAAAATTAAACGGTTTCAACTCTGAAATTAATCTCGATGCGTAAGGAATATCGGATGTATTACAGTCAGTCGATGACAGCGATAAGTAGGCTGCAGCCTGCTACTGCCACGGCACGCCATGACATATCACTCGCTCTGGACTTTCATCCTTCTTGCGCATGCGCCGAGAGCGGGAAGTCACAGATACCTCTGACTTTTTCACGACTGGTCTCCGCTTTCACCTGCGTGTTATGCTGTTGTGTCACATACGATGCCAGACAAACCTGAGCAAAGAATTCTCAGCATGAGACAGCAGACCCGGACGTGGTGTGTCTCGTTTCCAAAGAAACCTGTCTGTTTGAAAGAAGCCGCGATATGGAAGTAATAATCTGTAAGAATATGTATGAAGGTGGAAAACAGAGCGAAGTGGTGCCGTGGTAAAACACTGGACTACTATTCGCTAAGACGGCGGTTCATATTCCAGTTTGACTATCCAGATTCAGATTTTCTGTGATTTCCCTAAATTGTATAAAGCAAATGCCAGGATGTCTCGCCTGAAAAGGGCCAGGCCGATGTCCTTTCCCTTCCTTCCCCAGCCCGTGCTTTTTCTCAGCCTCTAACGACTTCATCCTTCTTTTCTTCGTAATTTTTTTAAAGCGAGAAACTACACTACAATTATCGTAAACGTTTTATAAGCATTCTCTGGACGTGATTTTAATTATAAAGATTTTGTTCTTGAGAACTGATATGATCTCAGGTGTCCTTACTGATAGTGAGTAGATCAGCACAGCAAATACTTAAGTAATTCCTCTGCAATTTCCCTACGTCTCTACCAGAAAATCCTCTTTCCACCTCCAAATCGTAGCCACGGCGAAATGCACTGATGTTGAGTGTATTACAGGGGAGAGAGTGACTGGGCAGGTTTCTTGTGCCCAAAAACTGGATCTTTTTGACTAAGAGAGACAACCCCGACAGAAAATCAGCAATACTTTTAGGTCTCGGAGTAACAGTCCATCACCCTGTGGAAAGGTCAGTGATCTATCATAGAGGAACAAAGAAACACAACGAGTTTCCAACACAGTTAAGGGACACGTTGGAATTTACATATGGCCACCTTCGCAAGAAATGACGTAAAGGAAGTTCAGAAGGACAGTGTTTATGAATTTAAGATATTTTAGGAACAAACACTAAAGAAATACATCTAAAAAGTATAATTAAAAAATAGAAACGTAAATGTAGCAGTCATTACCGAGACTGAAATTAACCTTAAAGGTACAAAGGACCCCACAGAATACACCATGGTACATTTCGCAATGAAACACGTCCATAGAGCACAATCTAGGAAAACAATTTTTAAAGTCAGGAAATGGAAGTATAGGACAGTGTCATATTCGTATATTAATCACATTCAGCAAGACACTTAATGATACGTGACTGAGGGCACTTTTTGTACCACTAACTGAGCCCGCCAACCCTGTTTCACTCACGAATAGTGCGCGAGAAGAATGATTCTCGGTAAGTCTCTGTATTGGCTCTAATTTCTCGAATTTTCTGATGTGGTCATTACGCGAGATGTATGTTGGGGGAAGCAACATGTTGTACGATTCTTCCTGGAAAGTGCTCTCTCGAAATTTCAATAGTAAATCTGTCCGTGATGCCAACTCCTCTCTTGTAACGTCTGCCAATGGAGTTCTTGAGCATCTCCAAAACGCTCTCGCGCCGGTTAAACGATCCCGTGACGAAACGCGCCGCTCTTCGCTCGATCTTCTCTTTCCCTTCTGTCAGTCTTGTCTGCTAGGGATCCCAGGTAAACGAACAATACTCAAGTATCGGTCGAACAAGCGCAAAATAAGCCACTTCGCTCGTGGACGAGTTACATCACCTTAACGTTCTTCCAATGAATCTGAGTCTGGCACACCGAGGCTTTTTCGAAACATTTCATGTTCATATCCCTGACCAAACTAGATCTGATGACAGTGAGGCGCTCTACAACGCTTTATAAACAGAACGGAATGAAATGAACAAAAATGTCTCTATTCTTTCAACACTAGGTATCAACACTGGAGTGGAAAATAACGCAACCTGCAATACGACAGAATTATTCGAAGAACCACACGTAAATTCAAATGGGCGCAAACTTAAAGAATATTGCACCTTCAATAAAATGAAAATAGTCAAGTTTCTTTAGGAAGAAGGACTCTAACAATCACACATGGACAGTTCGAGAATGAATATCTTCAGTCGATTACAGGTACATAATAACCAATGAGAAAACAGCCTTGCTAGAGAAGGAGACATATATTTTGAGAAGAAGTCGTTACCTGGTAGATTAAAGATTTAACTAGTGATTCGGTGACGAATGATAAGGCGTAAGAAAGAAACGCAAAATACTCAAACAAGATATAAACTGTGACTGCTACAAGAGAAGAGCGTACACCCATTACATCAGAGAAGACTTACATAGTTTCTCAGCAAAAAACAAGGATTTTCACATAGTGTAACAGAGTGGAGTAATTTTAAACAATGTGTACAGGGTGTGTCTCCTAAGAGTCGTCAGGTGCATTTTCTCTGGGGCTTCAGCAGATATTTGCAATTTCTTTTTTCTAACATGTAGCTGGAGTCAGCCCAGACAAATACTGCTCATCACGTCTGCCATGCGACTCCCAGCGTCGACGGAAAGCGTCGATTTGTTTCCCGTTACAAAGAAAACGATTTTTAAAGCGGAATTTTACGTGCCCAATCGACTAAGCGGTCCCAAATTGATCCAGTGCGATATTCCTTTTATCGATGTGTATTAACAGCGACAGTGAAACACGAAGAATAATGAGTACTCCAGAACCGACAGCACGACCTGGCCCGTGCTGATTGCTACTGTCATGCGCAAGCGTTGCTCAGTCGCTGCTGCAGTACTGATTACTCTTCGTGCACTGTACTAATACGGCACAGCTGTATTTAATGGGCACGTAAAATTCCACCGTCTGAAGGACGTGATGAGCAGGGTTTGCCTGGGCTTATTCCAGCTACTGGCTGCAAAAACGAAACTGCGATTATCTTCCGAGACTCCAGAGAAAATGCGCCTGAAGACACATAGAAGAGGCGCCAGGTATATAAATCAGCTGCAGAAGTGTTGGGAAAAACAAAGCCACACAGGAGGAAAACAAGTTTAACATAGCACTGGTTCAGCAAGAAAAAAAATCGGTTTATTTATTTCGTTTAAAAGAGCGTACAATACAGTGCCAAAACCAAAACGAATAAGAGCAGAAACAGTCCTTAGAAGCACTCACAAAGATAGCTAAGAGAGACTAACGAATAATTTAGCAAACCATGTATTTGGATGGCAAAATTTGGCACTATGAAGTAATTTTTAGTAAATAAAGAGAATGTACAGATAACATTTCTAAATGGCTCTGAGCACTATGGGACTCAACTGCTGAGGTCATTAGTCCCCTAGAACTTAGAACTAGTTAAACCTAACTAACCTAAGGACATCACAAACATCCATGCCCGAGGCAGGATTCGAACCTGCGACCGTAGCGGTCCTGCGGTTCCAGACTCCAACGCCTTTAACCGCACGGCCACTTCGGCCGGCTAACATTTCTAAAGACAATGCTTAGAAGGAACAGTTCACAATGCTGTTGGTTAATGAAGAAGGAGGGACCGAATAACTCCTAAGGAGGAAACCCCCTGACAACGTCAGAATTGAATGCCGCCCCCAAGGTGTCTGGGAACTGAAAACGTGCTAGATTTGAAGATATTAATAGGTAACTGATAATTGTAGATTCTGGGAAAGTCTTGTTGATTTCTTTAATGTTTGCTGGTACCAACGATGGGTTCCAAAAACATGGGAAATATAAAAAATAACATCTATATTTAGAAAGTTACCGTCACGCATATACAAATTACAATCATGAAAAACAACAGAAGGAAAACTAATAAAACAAAACCTAATGAAGAGCTGCATTGCTTTAGTAAATGAAGTCCACAAATGGATAATATATTAGCTTTTCACATAATTCTCATTTATTGTTACGTCTCAGTAGTACATTTTTAATTACATTACAAGTTTTGATCGCTCTGGATCATCTTGAGATCCAAGCAGTTTCATCAGCAAGCCGACTTGTCTACTCAGAACCACGTATCAGAGTACTGTAGATCTGAAAACGATCTAGAATGATCGAAACACGAAATCTAATTAAAAATGTGCAACTGTGACAGAACAACAAACGAGAATTATGTTAGTTATCTAAACAGAAGCTGAATCTATCAAAGGATAATGTCGACTTCGGTATTAGCTACCCATATGGCACATAAAGATTTCAAAAATCCTTCCGTTGAGTGAACTGAGAATTCCATGGCAGGTTAGGCAAGAACACGGATATCGGACAGAGGTTGTAAACAGCTTTTGGGAATTGTTCAAGAATATCAGAATAATGAATGACTTGTTAAATTCAACTCTTGAACAAATAATTACGAATTGAGGTATCCGACAGGGATAGAGACTTCTACCTAACGTAAAACAGGGCAACTTCGTGACTGAGATATTACTCTGTGACAAAAGCGCGCGCTGTGACTCGGATCAACATTCTACGTGTAATTCAGCTGCATTGTGTTCTAACGTAGTGCCGTCATTACTGATGGAAGCTACAAGTACACTCAGTACACTTGAGCTGGTCACAAAGCTATTTTGTTTGCAGGTGGAAAAGCATGTTTGTAGATTTCCTGGAAACTTTCCGCTACTGTTGATAACTTTGAAGAGCTGACCAACTGGAGATAATTTGATACTGTATCAATAATTTACATGCGCAGACTTTCTGTATAAGAGTTAAATTTTACAAAAAATATTTTTCGGCCATTGGAAAGCGAAAAAAGTTGTTTCCGTAGATTTCAGGGGCAACATTAAGACACCACACATTTCTGTAGGAACAAGTGTAACAATTGAAACCGTACAGAAAAAGTCTCATTATTGAAATTAGGGACGTTTGTGCATAGTTTAGTAAAAAAGACAAAGTTTTATTTTGCATTATAAATTTATTTCTAAAATGACGTCAGCTTCTCAGAAAACTGTGTTAAATTTGTCATGACTTTGTTTGTTCTCATACCACTGAACTTGTAAGTAAGTGTCTAAAAGTTTGAACTAATTACCTTGCTTAGAGGGTATTGTCTTAAATGTAAAAGTTGGGACCTCTTTTTCTCTGTACGATTATACTGAACAAATGCGTAAAGAAGTACGCAAAAGTTTTTTTTATCACATTGCTTAATACAGATGAGTATTTTTTTCATTCTTATTTTGTTTCAGTGAAGATAGGCATATAATTATTCGAATTTTAAGAAAGTTAAAAAAATAAATCTCATCAAATCTGCAAACTTTGTGACAAATGTCTTATCGTTTGTGGGTAAAACAAAACTAATAAGATTAGGCAAATTTGTAATAAAGAAGCACAAGCTCAGTCCGTCTTTCTGAGCGATGAATGAAACTACCGTCTGTTATTTCCCGTCACGATGTTGTCCTGAGATGGGGGGGAGTAACTTTATGGCAATTAACATCCCACATTACGAATATGTCATTGCACATAAAAACTTAACTGTTATCAAAATTTAACGATACAATTTATAAAATTCCATAGATGTGGAAATTAAGTGTCTCAAGTACATACCCGCATAAAGTGATTCTACAAAAAATGTTTAAGTGGCTCAAAGTTGCCCAGTTTTAGGTTACACTTTTAAATATATATCTTGACGACGCCCTATAAAAACTGAAGATAAATTTTAAATAAAAAATGAAAACCTATTATAGCATCACGTTACAGGTCATTGGTTGTAGAGGACACAGAAAACACGATGCAATGAGCCATTCATAAACTGTACCAATTCTTTCTCGATTACAATTTACTGTGCTTAAAACATTAGACGAAAGTAATAGTAATTAAAACATATACGTAGATCAAATATAGTATTCATATTAAATCATTTCGAAAATTTCTCATTTTAGTTGTTTAGGTTGCGATATCAGTTTTAATTATGCGTCTCGAGGTTGAAGCTCATTCTGGCGACCGGAAGGTAGTTACCACTGCTACACCTCGTACAAATTTTGTCTGAGTCAATTTCTTTACAGTTGTATTGTATGTTGTATGTTAACCGGGGACCTAGAAACGACGGAGAGGCTCCGTCCCCGCCGCAGCCGCAGTGGTCCACAACCCCACGATGACTACCACAGTCCACTTCACCCCTCCGCCGCCCCACACCGAACCCAGGGTTATTGCGCGGTTCGGTCCCCGGTGGACCCCCCAGGGAACATCTCACACCAGACGAGTGTAACCCCTGTGTTTGCGTGGTAGAGTAATGGTGGTGTACGCGTACGTGGAGAACTTGTTTGCGCAGCAATCGCCGACATAGTGTAACTGAGGCGGAGTAAGGGGAACCAGCCCGCATTCGCCGAGGCAGATGGAAAACTGCCTAAAAACCATCCACAGACTGGCCGGTTCACCGGATCTCGACACAAATCCGCCGGGTACCAGGCGCTCCTTCCCGCCCGGAAAGCCATGCGTTAGACCGCACGGCCAACCGGGCGGGCCTTCTTTACAGTTAAGTTACAGGAAGATTTCTTTTCATAGAAAAATATTTTTTATATTTAAAACTGGAGTCTGTTCTTGGATCCTGCAAAAGATGGAGGTTAAGGACATTGATTTGTAATTTTGAGGATAATTCTTATGAATTTACTGAACGTAAAAACAACACTAGATGACGTCCCGGGATTGCAGTAGGCCGTCGTTCGCTGTCAAGCACGATATTTCGTCTGGGAAACAGCCTGAAACCGAAGACTGACATCTACTTACGAGATCACACAATTTATTCTATGAATTTCGTGCATACGTCAAGATTGTAATAGCAAGATTTGACCATCGCATGGTCCCCGCGCACTCCCGATGTCAAACCATTAGACTTTTTCTTGTGGAGTTACTCCAAGTATCGCATGTACACAGAACCTGTTACTGACAATGCTACCCTTCGTGAACAAATCAATGAAGCAATTAGAACTGTTGATGCTGCAAAGCAGACCCGCACTCAGGGCGAAACTCGAATATCGTCTTCATGTTCTACGAGCTGCGACTGCGACACAGATTGAAACTCTGTCATAACAGAAACAAACGTGTAAAACTTCTAAAATAACAAGAGACGTATTCTTGATTATCGTAAAATTTTGAGAAAGACAAACACTGCGTAGAGGCCAGCACCGAACGGTCAATTTGGCTAATCGTCCAGAAGTAGAGACTTAAAGAATTTCAGGAAATGTCTACTTGCAAGTTGAAGCTGATAGTTGAAAATTTAGCTATCGTCTTCCTCTGTATTTTAGAAAATTTCGAGCTCTTCCGACAAATCAAATCTACGCCCTTCTACTTCTTTATGTAAGATTACAGTATCCTCCAAATTCTTTGTACTGTGACGAGCATTAAATAAATGTCCATCGAAGGTAGAATTGTGTACATTACCATCTTTCTTTCCCCAATAGACGTACTTGACATGTCACCTTAATTGCTCTATCAGTTTGTCCAACATAGAAACTGGGACAATTACTACAGATCATTTTGTAAATGCCAGAATTTGAGAACAGATGCTCAGGTTCTTTTATGGTACGCACAAGGTCTTTCTTTAGGTTTTTATTAGTATAAAAAGTTACCTTGCATTTGTATTTTTTCATCAAAGGTGTTTAATCCTATAGAACACATTGCTTAAAAACGGGATGGAAATGAATTTATTATTGTCCTCTTTACTGTAAGCGGATCTGTTATCTAGTAGTTTTGGTAGTTTTGTTACAAAGGATACCGTCGACTACATTGTTCAAATGGCTCTCAGCACTATGGGACTTAACTTCTGAGGTCATCAGTCCCCTAGAACTTAGAACTACTTGAACCTAACTAACCTAAGGACATCACACATATCCATGCCCGAGGCAGGATTCGAACCTGCGATCGTAGCGGTCGCGCAGTTACAGACTGTAGCGCCTAAAACCACTCGGCCACCCCGGCCGGCGACTACGTTGTTAGCAGCAATGGATTTTATAAACATTAATTTCATTTTGTAGGTTACTTGGAGGCAGGACCGTTGTTATGACGCGATGGATAGCGGAATGAAGAAAAGCTAATTTGTGTGCTCGTGGATGAGAAGTATCATCTGGGGTAGTATTACCGAATAATTTGGCTTATGGAAAACTTTGAAGCTGATGCAGTTATCTACCATAGATATTTTAAGGTCGAGAAAGTTTAGTTACACGTTTTCATTCTGAATTTCTTTTGTGAAGCATATTTTCTCGTTGAAGCTGCTGAACGTGCTGAACAAGTGCTCTAGTTATTGGTCATTGCCGCCAAAGGCAATAATTATATCGTCTACATAACGAGCATACAAGCATATTTTCCTCTGTAATTCTGAGCTAGAACTGAAAAAAAGCACTTTGCAGAGAATTCACTATGATGTCAGGTAAGATACCGGCGAGAGGGCTACCCATCGCTAGGCCATATGATTGTCGGTAAAATTTATCACTGACTGTCAAATAATTATATTTAAGTACCACCTGTAACAAATTAATAAGCTCGGTGATCTTTATCTCAATTAATTTTGTATAATGTAATAAATTCTTCTCGATGATGCTGAGAGTCATATCAGTAGGTACATTAGTGTAAAGACTCAATACGTCAAATGAGACCAATATAGTGCCCAGGGTACACTTTATTGCTTTTATTTTGTTGACCAAGTCAGCACTGTTATTAACTTAAAAGTTGCTTTCGAAAATGAACGAGTCTTTGATTCTGTAATGAAGCAGCCTAGCTAAACTATGTTGTGCAGTCCCTATGCCCTGTAGGACGTGCAGGATTGCCTCCTACCAGAGGTAACTAGTGTCTCGACTCTTTAGCCATTCAGGGCATGTCACCAGCTCTGAACGTGATATATTGACGCTCTATAGGAGATGCGTTCACGTTTTATATTTAAATGTCAGTTACTGCTTTTATATAAATTAAAACAAACGAACGCCTTCCGAACAGGCCTTGAGGGCCCAGTCGTACCGACTGGCCGCCGTGTCGTCCTCAGCCCTTAGGCGTCACCTTATACGGATGGGCATAAGGTCAGCACACCGCTCTCCCAGCCGTTGACAGTTTCCGTGACCGGTGCCGCTACTTTTCAACCAAGTAGCTCCTCAATTCGCCTTACAAGTGTTGAGTGCACCCCGTCTGTCAACAGCACTCGGTGGACCAGGTCGGTGACCCATGCAAGTGATAGCCCAGCCCGACAGGTGTGATCTGGTGGGAACCAGTGTTACTATTGCGGCAAGGCCGTTGGCACTACTTTTATACAGTACAATGTATTTAAATGGTGATTAAGTGATGACATGTACTAGACAGAGTCAACGACTCCCACATTGACTATAAATGATGTGATTTTCGTGACTATACTTCTCTAAAAAAATTTTTGTAATATGTCCTGTAATTTTGCTTATTGTAATGCTACTATCTTTGTTTAACACACAATGTCGTAATCTTGTTAGTCGATCCTACATCTTCTGAAGAAGACGGTTTTAGAACCGCCGAAACCATGGTCAAAGGTTAATAAACCGGTATTTTGCATCTGGTTGGTTGTTATTTCTAACGCACTGGAGCTCTTGCAGGCACAGTCGTCAAAATCTTGGTATCCCTGAATATTGATTATTCCACATGAGACACCATGAATACAATGAGAGGCCGAACGGAGAGCCACATTAACTTTAAATTTAGTGATACCTAATTAAACTGCAAATAAAGTCTTTAGATCCAGATCAATTTCAGGTTTGGTTCAAATGGCTCTGAGCACTATGGGACTCAACTGCTGTGGTCATTAGTCCCCTAGAGCTTAGAACTACTTAAACCTAACTAACCTAAGGACATCACACACATCCATGCCCGAGGCAGGATTCGAACCTGCGACCGTAGCAGTCGCACGGTTCCGGACTGCGCGCCTAGAACCGCGAGACCACCGCGGCCGGCAATTTCAGGTTTCTTCAATGAAAAGTTTCCATGACAGTTCTTACGTAGTCTCTAACTTCTCATGCATTGATACTAATAATGGTTGAAAAAGTACGTGAGAGATAAAATGAGTTTAGTACGTGAGAGCCCAATTTCATTATAAAATATTTTATTTTCAGGCAGTTTCTTCGAGCAAATTAATTGAGGGTCACTGTGACACTCGTGTGACAACCTCAGAAGTGTACATTGCTAGAGTTAATTATCTCAAAGTAAGCTGATGTTAACAAATCATTTTGAATAATACACAGTTCTTCTCTCACAGAGCCGCCCACCAGAATGGGAGTGCAGCGTTCTAACCATAGCGCCACCGCGCTCACTGACAGGCTTTAAGTGCGACAGGTTATTCGATATCAGGGCTAGTCTGATAGAAACATTTCCGAAAGCTCATAGTTACACCTGTGGACTGTTCATCGTCAGCTGAATGCTCAAATGGTTGAACAGTTTTAAAGATTTTGACCTCGAGGAGTTTTTAACTTCTAAGCTACTTTCCTTCCTTCATCCAGGCAAAGCGCATTCTGCAAGTTTCACTTAATTTACACATTAGTGAAATTGATTCATTTTATTAAATAATGGACCCGTTTAGTATTTTGCACTGAGTAGATTCATTTGTTCGCACTGCTGGAAATTAAATGATGATGTCGCTTACAAGGGAACCTCCCCATCGCACCCCCCTCAGATTTAGTTACAAGTTGGCACAGTGGATAGGCCTTGAAAAACTGGATCCAGATCAATCGAGAAAACAGGAAGAAGTTGTGTGGAACTATGAAAAAAATAAGCAAAATATACAAACTGAGTAGTCAATGGCAACATAGGCAACATCAAGGAGAATACGAGCTCAAGAGCGCCGTGGTTCCGTGGTTTGCGTGAGCGGCTGCGGAACGAGAAGTCCTTGGTTCAAGTCGTCCATCGGCTGAAAAGTTTAATTTTTTTATTTTCAGACAATTATTATCTGTCCGTCCGTCCGTCCGATGCAAGGTAACTGCGCCGTAGTATGGGGACGCCACACCTAAACAAACATCGAAACACACGACGTCAGTCGACTACAGTGCACGGAAGAGAGAGTATTCCTGCTAACGAGGCTCCCTGGCTGACAGTTGACTGTTCACTACTTTGGACGAGAGTGCATTAAATAAGTGAGACGTATTCCTTGGGCAATGTGAATCCAGCAAATATAGCTCGGGCCTTCAATAACAATCGCACGGTTTTGAGGTGCGGTCGCAAAACACAGGCGCTAAACTTATTACAATGAACAGAGACGTCAGTGAACGAACGGACAGATCATAACTTTGCGAAAATAAAGAAAGTAAAATTTTCACGCGAGGGAAGACTTGAACCAAGGACCTCTAGTTCCACAGCAGGTCACGCTGACCACGGGAACACGGCGCTCTGAAGCTCCCACAGTCCTTGATGATGCATATCTTGCACATGGACTACTAAGTTTGTATATTTTGCTTACTTTTTTCATAGTTCCACACACACCTTCTTCTTGTTTTCTCGATTGATCTGTGTTCAGTTTTTCAAGGCCTATTCACTGTGCCAACTTATAACTAAATCTGAGGGGGGTGCGATGGGGAGGTTCCCTTGTTAGAAGACGTCTCTACCGACAGGTTGGAGAGCAATCGCGTTGTAATAACACATCGACCACAACGGGGACAGCAGTCTATCCGATTAATGATCGCACTGATAATTTTCGTCGTGTTTAATGCTCTCACTCATATCTACGGTTTGCAAGCAAGAGTGCTAGTATGAGTACAGATATGATCCTGTTCACGTATCACTGACAGTGGTTGCCGATTTGAACAAGGCTTATAAAACACTTTATAGTCAGCTGTCAATCAAGGCGGAAGCAAATCGCAATTACGCAGAATTATGCCTATTAGTCAACATGATATTCAGCATAAGAGACAAATTACAGTCTTCGAAAACAAATTTTACGTAATCTTTAAATAAATTCGTCGTCTACCTGATTCAGTAGCTTACCTTGCCGCATCTACATCTAAACTTCTCAGTCTACCTAATGGTATTTGTCGGAGAATATCTCTTGTACCACTAGTTTCGCCACTTTCTGGTCATAGTCAAATCGCGGGACATAGGTGATAGGAAGTAATATGTTGCCGGATTGTTCTTCGAACGCACACACTCGGATTTTCAACAGTAACACCGTGATATACAACGCTTTCTTGTAGTAACTGCTGCTGGAGTTCGTTAAACATCTGCGTAAGGCTGTCACGGCTATTGAACCAACCGCTACCGCTTTTATTGTATTCTTCTCTATGACTTCTGATAATTATATTTAGTAATGATTCCAGATACTCAAGAAACTGTCGAACAACTGTTATGTAAAGCATTTCTTTCGAAGATGAATTGCATTTCTTAATGATTCTTCCAATGAATCTCAGTCTGACGTCTGCTTTTTCTAAAATTAATTTTAAATTGTCATTCCACTTTAGGTCGCCTGGGACGGTTACTCCTAGGTATTTCAGGGTTTTTACTGTTTCCAGTGAGAGCAAGGCCCAATGTCAGTTTTAGATTAACGTTGTTTCGTGTGTACTGGCTTCTTTAGTTTGCTGTCCTACTGGTTTTGCATTGGACTCTTTTACCTTCCAGAAATGGCGAATAACTTTTCTTCCAAGGTAAAGGTTTCAAGGTTTCGCGTTAAAAAATCTCCTGACCGCGTGCTTGATTGACGCGTGCCCTATTAAACTCCTACTCTTACAAATCCACATAACCAATCATCCTGGGATTAAGAAGCCGCTGCTATATTTAAATTTTTTATTATCAGATCACAAACGGTTTCGTGGCGCTGAAAACTAAACCCTCAGGTGACATTTGCATAACAACGAAAAATGAAAGCGTAACAAACCCTAAATTACCTACTAATATGAACAAAATTTTAAAAAAAACTTTTGAAAAGAAGTAAAAGAGAGAAAATTGTACTCACGTAACTCTCTTCTCGCCCTTCCACCTCCCCCCCCCCTCAATCCCCTCTTTCCTTCTTAATGTTTTATATGGTCCTCAGTGGTTACCTGGGACATTCATCTAGGTATTTTACGTATCATCCTTTCAAGTACATTTTTAAAAATGGTAAAAAAACTGTATATATTTTAAGGTTGTTAGATCCTTTTGAATTGTGAAAAGCGTAGGTTTAAAAACAATTTTACAATTTATATCCTAGATTTTTAAGATTTATTTAGTGGATATTGTTATTACTTTCAGCTGGATCTATTCGCCTCACCGTAATTTATGTATCTGGTAGTCTTTATTTAAGTCATTAAACGCCTTAACTCCTGTTGTTTACCTTAGGCTAACACCACTGTATATGCGATATTAGTGATACATTACAATGCAGATTAACTATCAGCGTTATATTTTCCATACAAGTTTTGGGATATTGTATTTGGATACCCCAACATTCCTTGTTCTTACTTAATCATTCATGCGTTCCACAAAAGAGCACCGATTCTTCGGTTGAGGTCACGTATCATCTGCGCATGCGCGAGCCTTCTCCTGCCTGGCTATTTTACTTTTGTGGTGTCAGTATAGTATTTCACTGTACGCCCTCGCATCCCGTGTTGCGGGAATGCGGATAGACTGGAGTTGTGGTATGTGCTTATTTTATTTTTCTCCTTTCACGTTAATGTGCTACTTGCTTGACACACATTGTGCAGTCTCTTTGGTCTACTGCGCCACTACGCTGCAGGCTCCCCCTCAAATCTTTGAACTAGCCGCTCGTCAGCTCTTTATGTAATTTTTGTGTATCTTCGTGTTGCCAATGGGTTACAGTGATTTATATTGTTTGGGCTCCACCGATCATTTTGAACTTGGTTCCATACGTCCGGCTGATTATGAATCATTGACGTACCGCCATTTAGCGGTTTCTTTCTTTGGGCCGACAACGAATGTGGGTACCATGTTCCGGGATACTTAACTCTTATGACTTATTTTGAAAAAGGCATATTTGTGTCATCAACTCTACAATTGTATGTTTATTCTCTACCAGTTTCGATTATTACAGTCATCGTCACAGTAAGCAACTCTAAGGCACGAAAAAGACCAATATAGAATATACACAAGCATCATAGAAAATAACTGAATTAACAAAGGTCACTTTAAAACGATGGTCCATACACAGCGTACATCAATGGATCAAAAATACGTTTTCGTCAAATATGACACAACCAAATGTACAACATAATCAGGGTGATTCAGGAAGATATTGAAGTTTTTAATATGTTGTTCTACAAGGAGATCTAAAGAAAAAAGTTCATATAAACATAGGTCCTCTAATGTTTAGTTACGGAGTTACGGTTAATAAAAGATTCTGCCTCAAATTTAGCAACTTCGCTAACACGAAGCCATAGCAAAACTGTACGAGGTTAAAGTAAAGCACGATTTCCATTTATTTTGTTGTTATTGATCAAGTGAATCTAATAAAACATGCCCCAGACATGTATCTGCAGTAGTTTTCCAGAACATCCAGAGAGGCAAAGAAGTAATTTCGTAAATTTTTTAATTTGGCCCCATTTGTTTTTTTAAATTCCAGACAGTTAGTTGCACGAAGTTTTCAACAGAAGTTGTAGAGAATTTAATTTTGGAAAAATGATGTTAATAACGTTAACTGAAACAGTATGAATGTGTCAGTATTTCATAAATAATATACAAACTACAAAAGTTACTATGTTTCTTCACTTAAATACACTGTTGTTATTATATTCTTTCACTGAACAATACAGAAACTAACTCTTTTCAAGGTTAGGAAACGACTGAGACAACTCACAAACGGTTGCCAACAATGACATAAACGTTTCTACATTCTTGATGGAACATAAACAAATTTACTTGCATAATAAACTTGGCTTCTCTGGGTGTTCTGGAAAACTATTGCAGATACACGTCTGAGACATGTTTTATTATATTCACCAGACCAATAACAACAAAACAGAAGGAAATCGTGCTTTACTTTAACCTCATACAATTCTGTGATAGCTTCATATTAGCGTAGTTGCTAAATTTCAGGCAAAACCTTTTATTTGCCGTAACTCCGAAACAAAACATTTTCGGACCTACGTTTATTATTATTATTTGCCCTTAAGGCCTCATTGGACCACTGTAGTCGATCACTTCCTGGTCCTCTTCTTCAGTAAACGCATGTTTCGTTCTTTCTTAACTGCCCAGTATCTTTTCATTCGTTTTGATCTTTCCTGTCTTTCCTCATCTGTAAATACCCTTTTCATTGTGTGTCGTTTGTCTACTTTTGGTTTAAACCTTATTTTCTTGTCTTTCAGTTTCTTGAGATTTTCTGTCTTGTTTTGTAGATCATCCAAGGTAATATCTAGTTCTTCCATATCCTCTTTAATTTCCTTGATCCATCCTATTTGTTGCTTCAGGTTCCACGGTTCCTACGTAATTTTTCTTGCTAATCTGGTTTTTGGTTCCTCATTATGTGGTCAAAGAAATAAATCCTCTTTTTATTTATAGTATCTGTGATGCGCTCCAGTTCTCCGTGCACTACTTCATTCGGCACTATCCGCCATTGTTCTTCCTTCTGGTATTTTTTATTTATGCATGTTCTAGCTATTCTTCTCTCTACTTTTGGTATTTTGTCGACTCTGTTTCTCTGAGTGACTTTGAAAAGTCTCGCTTGCGTGTGTTACCTCTGGCTGAACCACCGTCTTGTAGTGTTTTAATTTTGTTTGAACTGATACACATTTCTTATTGTATGTAGACCATGTTAGTTTTTGAGCTTTTATAATCATTTTATTGGTTCTTTCTTGCCTATATTTATATGAACTTTTTTCTTTAGTTTTACTTGTAGAATAACATATTAAAATATTTGCATATCTTTGCGAATCACCCTGTATAACTGTCATAATAGTCCGTCTTAACACAGTCCACATAAGCATGCTGTGCCTTAGCACCATTACAGTAATGCACACTTTGTGAAAACTCTACCATTAATATTTGACACGTTATAACTGACAAAGATACAAACACTCTGTGATCGTCAAAGAGACCAAGTAGAAACTCATACAAAGTATGAATATGTAAAAGGTTACACACATTCTTTGGTCTCGTCAAAGATCAGTGTAACGTAAGTACATAAATGACATGGCGTCCTTTCTCTGAACAACATAAATACATAACCTTTTATAATGTGGAACGACTTTAGTTTTACAGAAGTTAAAAAGAAGATATTTATCTGAACTAAACACTGCGAAAGAAGTCAGTTTAAAGGATTGTAAATAGTGTAGAAATTTAAAAATTGTGACACTACAAGACATTTATAGGTGAAGTTGTAATGTATATAGACCGACAAAGGCATTAAAACTGTGAAAAAGTTTGAAACGGACGTATAAACCGATATTCCGTATTAACAATTCATCCTGTACTATCTTCAAATTGTGTTAAAGGGAATACCAAATCTTATTAATTTACCTTTTGGTTCTTGTGGGAACCAGTAGCTGACAGCAAACCTCTACAGAATGATCAGCTTAGCAGCTGTAGACAAGTGTTCATACCACTGCAGTTTATTTATTGTTTAATGGTGAGCTTCAGTATAAAAAAAGACAAAAAAATCAGAATTAAATGTAATCCCAGGGACCGTAAGCTGTAATTAACGACCTTAGATGATAGGTTCCATAAACCCCAATGATCCGACCTCGGACGACAGATGATCTACATCTACAACTACGTGATTGCTCTGCAATTCACAATAAAGTGCCTGGCAGAGGGTTCAATGAACTGCCTTCAAGCTGTCTCTCTACAGTACTAATCTCTAACGGCGCGCGGGAAAAACGAGCACTAAAATTTTTCTGTGCGAGCCCTGTTTTCTTTTATTTTATCGTGATGATCATTTCTCCCTATGTAGGTGGGTCTTAATAGAATGTTTTCCCAATCGTAGGAGAAAACTGTTGATTGAAGTTTCATGTGAAGACCCCTTCGCAACGAAAAACGCATGTGTTTTAGTGATTGCCACTCCAATCATGTCTGTGGCACTATATTCCCTACTTCGCTATAATACGAAACGAGCTGCTCTTCTTTGTACTTTTTCGATGTCATCCGTTGGTCACACCCGATGCGGATCCCTCACCGCACAGCGATACTCCAGAATAGGTAGGACAAGCGCGGTGTAAGCAGTGTCTTAGTAGACCTGTTGCACATTCTAAGTGCCCTGCCAATGAATCTCTGTCTTTGATTTGCTCTACCCACAACATTATCTGTGTGATCGTTCCAATTTAGGTTATTTGTAATTGTAATTCCTAAGTATTTAGTTGAATTTACAGCCTTCAAATTTGTGTGGCTTAATGCGTAATCGCAATCTAGTAAATTTCTTTCAGTACTCATGTGATTAACTTCTCATTTTTCTTTATCCAGGTCAATTGCCACTTTTCGTACCATACACATATCTTATCTAAATCATTTTTCAATGCGTTTTGGTTATCTGATGACTTTACAAGACGGTAAATGACAGCATCATGTGCAAACAATCTAAGACTGCTACTCAGATTGTCTCCTATGTCGTTAATATAGATCAGGAACAATAGAGGGACTTTAACACTTCCTTGGGGAAGGCTGGATATTACTTCTGTTTTACTCGATGACTTACCGTCTATTACTACGAACTGTGACCTTTCTGACGGGAAATCATGAATCCAGTCGCACAACTGACGCGATAAACCTTGGTTAGAAGACGCTTGTGAGGAACGGTGTCG
The DNA here is from genome assembly GCF_023898315.1 of Schistocerca nitens. NCBI lineage: Eukaryota > Metazoa > Arthropoda > Insecta > Orthoptera > Acrididae > Schistocerca > Schistocerca nitens. Next base: position 574,987,873 of record NC_064616.1, on the reverse strand, counting down.
AAAGCCTTCTGGAAATTTAAAAATATGGAATCAATTTGACATCTCCTGTCGATAGCAATCATTACTTCATGAGTGTAAAGAGCTAGCTGTGTTTCGCAAGAACGATATTTTCTGAATCCGTGCTGATTGTGTGTCAATAAATCGTTTTCCTCGAGGAACTTCATAATGTTCGAGTACAGTACATGTTCCAAAACCCTACTGCAAATCGACGTTAGTGATATGGGCCTGTAATTCAGCGGATTACTCCTATTTCCCTTTTTGGGTATTGATGTGACTTCAGCAATTTTCCAGTCTTTAGGTACGGATCTTTCTGTGAGCGAGCGGCTGTATATAACGGCTAAATATGGAGCTATTGTATCAGCATACTCTGAGAGGAACCTGACTGGTAGACAATCTGGACCGGAGGTCTTGGCCTTATTAAGTGATTTAAGCTTCGTCTTCTTTGGTGAAGCAATTTCGGAAAACTGTGTTTAATAACTCTGCTTTAGTGGCACTGTCATCAGTGACTTCACCGCTTTCATCGCGAAGTGAAGGTATTGATTGCGTCTTGCCACTGGTGTGCTTTATGTATGACCAGAATCTCTTTGGGTTTTCTGCCAGATTTCGAGACATAGTTTCATTGCGGAAATTATTAAAAGCATCTCACATTGAAGTACGTGCTGTATTTCGAACTTCTGCAAAACTTTGCCAGTCTTGGGGATTTTGCGTTCTTTTAAATTAGGCATTCTTTTTTCACTGTTTCTGCAACAGCGATCTGACCGTTTTGTGTAACATGGGGGATCAGTATCATCACTTATTAATTTATGTGGTATATATCTCTCAATTGCAGTCGATACTATCTCTCTGAAATCATTCCACAACTTTTCTACGCTTACATGATCAGATCGGAAAGAGTGAAGACTGTCTCTTAAAAAGGCGTTAAGAGGATTTTTATCAGATTTTTTTAAAATAGATATACTTTGCGTTTCTTTCTGATGGTTTTAGGTGTTACGGTATTCAGCCTAGTGGCAACTGCCTTGTGGTCGCTAATCCCTGTATTCGTCACGATACTCACTATTTGTCAAGGATTATTTGTTGCTAAGAGGTCAAGTATGCTTTCGCAACCATTTACACTTCGAGTGGCCTCATGAGCTAATTGTTCAAAATAATTTTCTGAGAAAGTATTCAGTACAAATGTTGATAACGTTTTATACCTGCCGCCGACTTTAAACGTATAATTTTTCCAGCATATCAGGGTAGATTGAAGTCACCACCGACTATAGTTGTATGACTGGAGTACCTGTTTGAAATGAGATTCAAGTTTTCTTTGAACTTTGCAGCAACTATATTTTCCGAGTCGGGGGTCGGTAAATCGATCCATTTAATAGTTTAGTCCGATTGTCAGGTATAACCTCTACCCATACTATTTCGCAGGAACTATCTACTTCAATTTCACTACAAGGTAAAGTACTTCTGACAGCAACAAATACTCCACCACTAATTGTATTTAATTAATCCTTTCTGAACACTGATAGATCACTTGAAAAAATTTCGGCTGAACTTATTTCCAGATTTAGCCAGATTTCTGTACCTGTAACTATCTGATCTTCAGTGCTTTCTATTGTGGCTTGCAGCTCTGGTTTTTTCCCAACACAGCTACGACAATTTACAGCTACAATGCCGATCGCTCCTGCAAGTACCTTACTGTGTTTTGCTTGCCCCCTTTCAGACTGATGCCCTTTCTGTGGTTCCCTGAGACCCTCTAACCTAAACAGCCGCCCAGTCTCTTCCACACAACCCCCCCCCCCCCCTACCCGTGTAGCTGCCTCCTGACCTATTAAGTGAAACCTGGAAACCCACCACTCGATGGCGCAAGCCAAGGAATCTGCAGCCTACACGGTCACAGAACCGCCTGAGCCTCTGATTCAGACCCTCCACTCGGTTCTGCACCAAAGGACCACTCGGTTCTATCGACGGTGCTGCAGATGGTGAGCTCCGCCTTAATCTCGGAAGCAAGACTGGCAGCCTTTACCATTTCCGCTAGCCGCCCGAAACCAGAGAGAATCTCCTCAAATCCAAAGCGACACACGTCATTGGTATCGACATGAGTCACCACCTGCAGTTGGCTGCACCCTGTATGCTTCACGACATCTGGAAGCACCCTTTGCACTTCCGGAATGACTGCCCCGGTATGAACACAGAGTGCACGCTGGCTTCCTTCCCCTCCTTGGCAAGCCATGTTCCTAACGGGCCCCATTACGCGCCTAACGTTGGAGCTCCCAGCTACCAGCAAACCCACCCTCTGTGAATGACCAGACCTTGCGGGCCGAGAAGCTTCCTATGGAACAGGGTGGACGACTGTATCCGGCTTAGAGACATCGTCAGCCACAGATAACGTCAGAAATCCGCTCGTCGAACGAACCGGGGAGGCCATACGACCGGCCCCTCGGAAGGTTTTTCGCTGCCTGCCATACTTTGGAATGATCACCCACTCGACCATGGGTCAGGGGTCAACCTCAGGGCAGGCAGTACCTGGGGCGGCCACAGCAGTGGACCGATCGGGGGACACGTAGGACGTGCTCGACGTCCCTCGCATCCCTGCGTGCGACTCCCCCCCCTCCCTCCCCCCACCAGTGATGCCCATTGGCAGCACCCTTAAGCTGTGTAACGGAAGCCAGCACAGTCTGGAACTGTGAGCGAAGGGTCGCCAACTCAGCTCGCATATGTACACAGCAATGACAGTTCCTTTCCATTACTGCAGTCGTTCCTGTTTGAAGGTCGTACAAATATGTAACAAACGAGCGGTGTACTCGGCTTATTAGCAGCAGGAATTCGAGGTGCTCTCTCACTGACGGTCTACATCTATATCTACATCTACATTTACACTCCGCAAGCCACCTAACGGTGTGAAGCGGAGGGCACTTTACGTGCCACTGTCATTACCTCCTTTTCCTGTTCCAGTAGCGTATGGTTCGCGGGAAGAACGACTGTCTGAAAGCCTCCGTGCGCGCTCTAATCTCTCTAATTTTACATTCGTGATCTCCTCGGGAGGTATAAGTAGGGAGAAGCAATATATTCGATACCTCATCCAGAAACGCACCCTCTCGAAACCTGGCGAGCAAGCTACACCGCGATGCAGAGCGCCTCTCTTGCAGAGTCTGCCACTTGAGTTTATTAAACATCTCCGTAACGCTATCACGGTTACCAAATAACCCTGTGACGAAACCCGCCGCTCTTCTTTGGATCTTCTCTATCTCCTCCGTCAACCCGATCTGGTATGGATCCCACACTGATGAGCAATACTCAAGTATAGGTCGAACGAGTGTTTTTCAAGCCACCTCCTTTGTTGATGGACTACATTTTCTAAGCACTCTCCCAATGAATCTCAACCTGGTACCCGCCTTACCAACAATTAATTTTATATGATCATTTCACTTCAAATCGTTCCGCACGCATACTCCCAGATATTTTACAGAAGTAACTGCTACCAGTGTTTGTTCCGCTATCATATAATCGTACAATAAAGGATCCTTCTTTCTATGTATTCGCAATACATTACATTTGTCTATGTTAAGGGACAGTTGCCACTCCCTGCACCAAGTGCCTATCCGCTGCAGATCTCCCTGCATTTCGCTACAATTTTCTAATGCTGCAACTTCTCTGTATACTACAGCATCATCCGCGAAAAGCCGCATGGAACTTCCGACACTATCTACTAGGTCATTTATATATATTGTGAAAGGCAATGGACCCATAACACTCCCCTGTGGCACGTCAGAGGTTACTTTAACGTCTGTAGACGTCTCTCCATTGATAACAACATGCTGTGTTCTGTTTGCTAAAAACTCTTCAATCCAGCCACACAGCAGGTCTGATATTGCGTAGGCTCTTACTTTGTTTATCAGGCGACAGTGCGGAACTGTATCGAATGCCTTCCGGAAGTCAAGAAAAATAGCATCTACCTGGGAGCCTGTATCTAATATTTTCTGGGTCTCATGAACAAATAAAGCGAGTTGGGTCTCACACGATCGCTGTTTCCGGAATCTATGTTCATTCCTACAGAGTAGATTCTGGGTTTCCAAAAGCGACATGATACTCGAGCAAAAAACATGTTCTAAAATTCTACAACAGATCGACGTCAGAGATATAGGTCTATAGTTTTGCGCATCTGCTCGACGACCCTAACCGACTCTCAGCTACACTAACCAAAACAAACAAAAGCCTATATGATACGAGGGTCGAAAAAAACGGCGGTACTGTATACTATGCTGTTATTAAAATAAAAGGTTGTAAGCACTCAAACACGCAAGTAATTACAAAAATAATCTAGTAACTACACAGGTATCTGAAAATAAGTCGCTACTGCTGGAAGCTCGTAAAAATATGAAACAAACGAACGGTGTGCTCGCCTTATTAGCAGCAGGAACACGAGGTGCTCTGTCTCTGACGGTTTATCCGACATTGGGCTACACTAACCAAAACAAACAAAAGCATTTAGCACACGACGGTCGATAACAACGACGGTACTGTACGATACGAAACCTAGACCTCTAGGCTATTTATTAAACAACCTTTTCTGGGATCCGCTGTTGTTATGGTCTTCAGTCCAAAGACTGGTTTGATGAAGCTCTCCATGCTACTCTATCCTGTGCAAGCCTCTTCATCTCCGAGTAACTACAGCAACTGTATTCATCTCTCCGCCTCCTTCTACGATTTTTCCCTTCCAAGCTTCCCTCCAGTACTAAACTGGTGATCTCTTGATACCTCAGAATGTGTCCTACCAACCGATCCCTTCTTCTACTCAGGTTGTACCACTGATTTCTTTCTCCCCAATTTTATTCAGTACCTCGTCATTAGTTATGTGATCCACCCATCTAATCTACAGCATTCTTCTGTAGCACCACATCTCAAAAGCTTCCATTCTCTTCTTGCCTAAAGTGCTTATCATCCGTGTTTCACTTCCATACAGGACTATACTCCATAGAAATGCTTTCAGAAAGGTCTTCCTGTCACTTAAATCTATATTCAATGTTAACAAATTTCTCTTCTTTTGGAACGCTTTTCTTGCCATTGCCAGTCTACATTTTATATCCTCCCTACTTCGAGCATCTTATACCCTCCTTTCAAGACGCTGCCCATTCCGTTCAACTGCTCTCCCAAGTCCTTTGCTGTCTCTGACAGAATTACAATGTCATCGGCAAACCTCAAAGTTTTTATTTCTTCTTTCTGGACTTTAATTCCTACTGCAATTTTTTTTTTTGTTTCCTTTACTGCTTACTCAATATATAAATTGAATAACATAGAGAATAAGCTACAAACCTGTCTTACTCCCTTCTCAACCACTGCTTCCCTTTTGTACCCCCTCGACTCTTATAATTGCCATCTGGTTTCTGTACAAACTGTAAATGGCCTTTCGTTCCCTGCATTTTACCCCTGCCACCTTTAGAATGTGAAAGTGAGTATTCCTGTCAACATTGTCAAAAGCTCTCTCTGAGTCTACAAATGCTATAAACGTAGGTTTATTTTTCCTTAACCTATCTTCTATGAGAAGTCTTAGGGCCAGTGTTCCTATACTTCTCTGTAGTTCGAACTGATCTTCCACGGGGTCTGCTTCTACCAGTTTTACATTATTCTGTAAAGGATTTGCGTTAGTATTTTGCAACCGTCACTTATTAAACTGATAGTTCACTAATTTTCACACATGTCAGAATCCTCTTTCTTTGGAAACGGAATTACTATATTCTTCTTGAGGTCTTCGGGTATTTCACCTGCCTCATACAACTTGCTCACCAGATGGAAGAGTTTTGTCATGGCCAGCTCTATCTATCAGCACCTCTAACGTAATGTTGTCTACTCCCGGGGCGTTGTTTCGATTTAAGTCTTTCAGTGATTTATCAAATCTTCACGCAGTATCATTTCTCCCATTTCATCTTCATCTATATCCTCTTCCATTTCCATAATACTGCACCCCCGTCGGAGGTTCAAGTCCTCCCTTGGGCAAGGGTGTGAGTGTCGTCCTTAGCATAAGTGAGTTTACGTTAGATTAAGTAGTGTGTAAGCTTAGGGACCGATGACCTCAGCAGTTTGGTCCCATAAGACCTTACCACAAATTTCCAAATTTTTCATAATCTTGGCCTCAAGTACATTTCCCATACTCCTTCCGTCTTTCTGCTTTCCCTTCTTTGCTTAGGTCTGGTTTTCCATCTGAGCTCTTGTTACTCATACAGGTGGTTCTCTTTTCTCCAAAGGCCTCTTTAATTTCCCGTATGCAGCATCTATCTTACCAGTAGTGATACACTACTGGCCATTAAAATTGCTACACCACGAAGATGACTTGCTACAGACGCGAAATTTAACCGATAGAAAGAAGATTCTGTGATATGCAAATAATTAGCTTTTCAGAGCATTCACACAAGGTTGGCACCGGTGGCGACATCTACAACGTGCTGACATGAGGAAAGTTTCCAGCTGATTTCTCATACACAAACAGCAGTTGACCGGCGTTGCATGGTGAAACGTTGTTGTGATGCCTCGTGTAAGGAGGAGAAATGCATACCATAACGTTTCCGACTTTGATAAAGGTCGGATTGTAGCCTATCGCGATTGCGGTTTATCGTATCGCGACATTGCTGCTCGCGTTCGTCGAGATCCAATAACTGTAACGGATCGTGCAGCCACGTTTCGATCCCTGAGTCGGCAGATGGGGACGTTCGCAAGACAACAACCATCTGCACGAACAGTTCGACGACGTTTGCAGCAACATGGACTATCAGCTCGGAGACCATGGCTGCGGTTACCCTTAACGCTGCATCACAGACAGGAACTTGATGAACTGTGGTATCGTGTTGAAGCTGCATGGGCAGCTGTACCTATACACGCCATCCAAGCTCTGTTTGACTCAATTCCCAGGCGTATCAAGGCCGTTATTACGGCCAGAGGTGGTTGGCTCAAATGGCTCTGAGCACTATGGGACTTAACATCTGAGGTCATTAGTCCCCTAGAACTTAGAACTACTTAAACCTAACTAACCTAGGGACATCACACACATCCATGCCCGAGGCAGGATTCGAACCTGCGACCGTAGCAGTCGCGCGGTTCCGGACTGACGCGCCTAGAACCGCTTGGCCACAGCGGCCGGCCCAGAGGTGGTTGTTCTGGGTACTGATTTCTCTGGATCTATGCACTCGAACTGCGTGAAAATGTAATCACATGTCAGTTCTAGTATAATATATTTGTCCAATGAATACCCGGTTATCATCTGCATTTCTTCTTGGTGTAGCAATTTTAATGGCCGGTAGTGTATATGCTTCTACATCATAACATTTGTCCTCTAGCCATTCCTGCTTAGCCATTTTGCACTTTATGTCGGTCTCATTCTTTGGACGTTTGTATTCCATTTTACCTGTCTTGTTTATTGCATTTTTATATTTTCTTCTTTCATCGATTAAATTCATTATCTCTTGTGTTACCCAAGGATTACTACTAGCCCCTGTTTCTTTACCTACTTGGTGCTCTGCTGCCTTCACTCTTCCGTCTCTCAAAGCTACTCATTCTTCTTCTACTGAATTCCTTTCCCCTGTTCTTGTCAGTTGCTCTCTAATGCTCCGTCTGAAACTCTCTAAAACCTCTAGTTCTTTCAGTTTATCCAGGTCCCTTCTCCTTAAATTCCAGCCGTTCTGCAGTTTCTTCAGTTTTAATCTGCAGTTCGTAACCAATAAATTGTGTTAAGAATCTACATCTGCCCCTTGAAATGTCTTACAGTTTAAAAGCTGGTTCCGAAATCTCTGTCTTACTATTATACAATCAAACTGAAATCTTCCGGTGTCTCCAGGTTTCTTCCACGTATACAACCTTCTTTCATGATTTTTAAACCAAGTGTTAGCTATGATTAAATTATGTTCTGAGCACAATTCTACCAGACGGCTTCCTGTTTCGTTCCTTTCCCCCAGTCTATACTGACCTACTACTTTTCCCTCTCTTCCTTTTCCTGCTATCGGATTCCAGTCCCCAATGACTATTAATTTTTTGTCTCCCTTAACTATATGAATAATTTCTTTTATGTCGTCATACATTTCCTCAATCTCCTCCACATTTGCGGAAGAAGTTGGCATATAAACTTGTACTGCTGTGGTGTGTGTGGGCTTCGTGTCTATGTTGGCTACAATAATGCGTTCACTATTCTGTTCATAGTAACTTACCGGTGTTCCTATTTTCTTATTTATTATTAAACTTACTCCCGCATTACCCTTATTTGAATTTATATTTATAATCCTGTATTCACCTGACCAGAAGTCCTTTTCTTCCTGCCATCGAACTTCACTAATTCGCACTGTATATACCTTTAACCTATGCATTTCCTCTTTTAAAGTTTCTAATTTACCTGCCCGATTAAGGGTTCTGACATTCCGCGCTCCGATCCATAAAGCCCCAGTTTTGTTTCTCATGATAACGACATCCTTCTGAGTAGTCCGCGCCCGGAGATCCGAATGGGGTTTATTGTACCTCCAGAATATTTTACCAAAGAGGATGTCACCATCATTTAACCATACAATAGAGCTGCATGCCCTCGGGAAAAATTACGGCTGCAGTTTCCCTTCTCTTTCAGCCGTTCGCAGCACCAGCACAGAGGAGCCGTTTTGTTTGACGTTACAAGGCCAGATCAGTCAATCATCCAGACTGTTGTCCCTGCAACTTCTGAAAAGGCTGCTGCCTCTCTTCAGGAACCACACGTTTGTCTGGCCTGTCAACAGATACACCTCCGTTGTGGTTGCGCCTACGGTACGGCTATCTGTAGCACCGAGGGACGCAAGCCTCTCCACCATCGGCAAGGTCCACGGTTCGTGGAGGGTTATTACACAGTAAATAAATTGCCAATTCTACCTTTACTATCTCATGTGTAAACTCATACCCAAAACGTCTAGACAGATATAGTCAGTGATAAGACCACTTCTCTACATATGCTAAACTGAGATCTTTCTGTAGAGCTTTTACTGCAAGCTACTGGTAACCACAAGAGCCAAATAGTACGTTAATGAGATTTGGTATTCATTTTAACTCTACTTTAAGTCTGGATAGGATGAATTGTTACTACAAACGCGCAGTTTTTATGCCTGTTTCCAACGTTTCTCATACTTTTATTGCATTTGTCGATCTACACTCCTGGAAATGGAAAAAAGAACACATTGACACCGGTGTGTCAGACCCACCATACTTGCTCCGGACACTGCGAGAGGGCTGTACAAGCAATGATCACACGCACGGCACAGCGGACACACCAGGACCCGCGGTGTTGGCCGTCGAATGGCGCTAGCTGCGCAGCATTTGTGCACCGCCGCCGTCAGTGTCAGCCAGTTTGCCGTGGCATACGGAGCTCCATCGCAGTCTTTAACACTGGTAGCATGCCGCGACAGCGTGGACGTGAACCGTATGTGCAGTTGACGGACTTTGAGCGAGGGCGTATAGTGGGCATGCGGGAGGCCGGGTGGACGTACCGCCGAATTGCTCAACACGTGGGGCGTGAGGTCTCCACAGTACATCGATGTTGTCGCCAGTGGTCGGCGGAAGGTGCACGTGCCCGTCGACCTGGGACCGGAACGCAGCGACGCACGGATGCACGCCAAGACCGTAGGATCCTACGCAGTGCCGTAGGGGACCGCACCGCCACTTCCCAAGCAAATTAGGGACACTGTTGCTCCTGGGGTATCGGCGAGGACCATTCGCAACCGTCTCCATGAAGCTGGGCTACGGTCCCGCACACCGTTAGGCCGTCTTCCGCTCACGCCCCAACATCGTGCAGCCCGCCTCCAGTGGTGTCGCGACAGGCGTGAATGGAGGGACGAATGGGGACGTGTCGTCTTCAGCGATGAGAGTCGCTTCTGCCTTGGTGCCAATGATGGTCGTATGCGTGTTTGGCGCCGTGCAGGTGAGCGCCACAATCAGGACTGCATACGACCGAGGCACACAGGGCCAACACCCGGCATCATGGTGTGGGGAGCGATCTCCTACACTGGCCGTACACCACTGGTGATCGTTGAGGGGACACTGAATAGTGCACGGTACATCCAAACCGTCATCGAACCCATCGTTCTACCATTCCTAGACCGGCAAGGGAACTTGCTGTTCCAACAGGACAATGCACGTCCGCATGTATCCCGTGCCACCCAACTTGCTCTAGAAGGTGTAAGTCAACTACCCTGGCCAGCAAGATCTCCGGATCTGTCCCCCATTGAGCATGTTTGGGACTGGATGAAGCGTCGTCTCACGCTGGTCCAACTGAGGCGCCAGGTGGAAATGGCATGGCAAGCCGTTCCACAGGACTACATCCAGCATCTCTACGATCGTCTCCATGGGAGAATAGCAGCCTGCATTGCTGCGAAAGGTGGATATACACTGTACTAGTGCCGACATTGTGCATGCTCTGTTGCCTGTGTCTATGTGCCTGTGGTTCTGTCAGTGTGATCATGTGATGTATCTGACCCCAGGAATGTGTCAATAAAGTTTCCCCTTCCTGGGACAATGAATTCACGGTGTTCTTATTTCAATTTCCAGGAGTGTATATACGCAGTAACTTCATCTACAATTATCATATACTATAACAATTTTAGAGTTCTATTCCATAAAATTCCTTTAATTTGATTTTTTACAGTGTTTAGTTCTGGTAAATACCTTCTCTTTAATTTCTGTAACACTAAAGTCGATATACCACATTATAAAAGGTTATGTATTTATGTTGTTACTCAGAGAAAGGACGCCATGTCATATCTGTATTTCTGTTACTCTAATGTTTGATTGGAGCAAACAGTGTTTGTAATCTTGTAGTTATTCATACTTTGCACGAGTTTCAACTTGACCTCTTTGAAAATCACACGGTATTTGTACCTTTGACAGGTATAACGTGTCAATTATTAAGTGTGGGGTTATCACCAAGTGTGCATTACTGTAATTGTACCAAGGCACAGAACGCTTATGTCGACTACGGTAAGACAGACTATTATGACAGTTATATATCTTCTACTTTTGATTGGGTCATATTTGACGAAAATGAATCTTCAGTCCATTGATGTACACCTTGTTAGTACTATGGTTTTAAAATGACTTTTGTTAACTTCCTTATTTTCTATCATGCTTGTGTATATTCTGTATTGTTCTTTTTTGTACCTTACGGTTTTCTCCTGTGAAGATGATTGTAAAATTTAAAACCGGTAGATGATAAACATACAATTGTACAGCAGGCGCCACAAATATGTTTTTTTCAAGATATCTAACAGCTGTAGACAGTCACCTACGAAAAGTTCTCCTACGACTTAGTTACGTGAGTACAATTTTTTTACATGTTTTAAACGTTTTAAGTTTTAGTTTTCATATTAGCGGGTGTTTTAGAGTCTGTTACTCTTTCATGTTTCATTGTTGTGCAGACGCCACCTGAGGACGTCGTCTTCAGTGCCACCAAACGAGCTGTGATCTGACAATAAAAAGATTAACTACAGCTGAAGGGGCTTCTTAATCCCCAAGATGTTTACTCACAGCTGTGGAAAAGAAAAACGATAATGATGCTTTGAAATCGGAAGAATTTGCATTAAACACTGTATTCATTATACTTCCAGTTCATAGAAAATAGCCATACGATGTCTAAAGTTCACGCACAGTAGATTAGCATTCATTCGATTCAACGGCTACACTCGCGATACCCATTGCTTTTCTGATTCAATTGGGTTGGTTGGGTGGTCTGGGGGAAGGAACCAAACAGCGAGGTTAACGGTCCCCTCGGATTAGGGAAGATGGGAAAGGAAATCGGCCGTGTCCTTTCAAAGGAACCGTCCCGGCATTTGCCTGAAGCGATTTAGGGAAATCACGGTAAATCTAGATCAGAATGGCCGTGCGAGGGTTTGACCAGTCGTCCTCCCGAATTGTGCTAACCACTGCGCCACATCGCTCGGTAATTCAATTTCGTCGCCGTGAAATGTCACATGACATCTCATTACATACAAAATTAAGATGAATGATCAATTATTTATGTTCTTGCCTACTTTCCCTTGTCCGGTGCACGATTGTGTACTCCACGCTCTCCAGTGACTCACTCTGCAGAGTCAGTAGGGCCGAGACTAACGACCGGCCGCCAAGTCGGCAAGTGCCAAACCTCATGGTTGGAAGACAAGGGCATTGCCGTGACACCTGTGGACGCCGATCTGGCAGAGATAAGTAAGGGTAAGATTCAATCCGTAGGAACTGTATCGGCATGTTGTAAGGGGTCCGCAGGCCCTTACTACTAAGTTTGCGCTCACACAGGTCGACAGGGCAACTATCGAGTAGTGTGTGTGCAGGTCGCGAGAGCTAGAGGGGGTTCACCGGAGTGCCGAGTGCTGCTTGGGTAGATTCCCGCGAGGCGGGAAGAACTGGGCGGAGAGCAGTTAGAGTGGAGATGTGCTGAAGTCAGGGTGTGGTAGGTTCCCGCGAGGCGGGCAGAGCTGTGCAGAAGCCAGCAGTTGAATTAATGCAAATTATCGACAAAGGGAGTGGCCATCGCCGCGGTTTAACCCCTTTGTGTTAGTATTATACGGGAAAGTGAGAAAGTTTAATTATAGAGTGATTTCAGTAATATTAAGTGCCGCTATTGAACTTCCGCGTCTACCGCGCCGGCATTACTTGGATTACAATGATTGGATGTTGCGTGTGACGATTATGAAGAACTAAAGAAACCTGTGCTGAGATTAGCCGTCATTAACAGTGTATTGACGAAGGCAGTGGCTGTCTCCTTATTTTGTGCTTTTGCTAAGAATATAGATCTTGTTTGTGAAACTGTGTTGTGTCCTTCTTACCACTAAACAGTACTTATTACAGTATTTGCGAAGGACAATGCGGAATGTAACATCCCCTGAGCAGTCCAATCCGATTGCCAGCCCATTAGGTACACGGTCACATTAATTAATTATCTAATTTTGGGCTGCTATTCAGATCCCGAACGAGCGGGAACAATAATAATAAATAAAGGCTCTGTTACAATGTGCATACGTACATGAGTTTTCATAAATAGTGCAGTCAAACATTAATGGATCTCTTCCCCTACTAATGCGCGATACGTTATATTCATTTACATTTAGAGTCAACTTCCAATCTCCACACCAATCATCGATCTTCTGCTGGTCTTCCTGTGTTTCAGCTGTATCTTGGCGTTACACCCTTCCTGTAGACAACAGCATTGTCTGCAAAACGCCTCTGCCTAATTTTTATCTTTTCTCTTGTCGGCGTTGTTCGGATGGAGGCTTCCCGTTGGGTAATATTTATAGTACGAATGCCTCGTGGAAGTTCATACCTTACAACAAAAGATTTGCTTGCTGTACTACATAGGAAAACTTCCCAAAATTCTTGCGTATGGTAAAACTAAATAACTCACAGGACAAAAAGTTAGTCATCCCAACGCGCACACATAGATGAACTGTTAAGCCTTTACAGATGGCGCAACGATCGAGTTACGTCCGCAACCGACCGCGCGTTGCCCCTATGTGAGAATAATGCAGTAGCGATCAGTAAAACATTTAGGTTTCAAGCGGGAATTGTACTTAATTATGGGTAAATGTAAGAGACGTGACAGAGAGGCAAAAAGGGTAGTAATGTTTGGCCGTACCCATGGCCATGCTGAATTTCTTGGTGTTTCGCGGCGGACTGTTCAAAGTGTCTACAGGCAGCGGTGTGACACACTTGGTCACGTAACACGACGTCAGAATTGTAGTTGGAAAGAGATCCTCACTGAAAGCGGCCAGAGACGCGTTTCACGTCTCGTGAAACAGAATCGCTTCCAAACCCTACAGGATGTTCCGCAGGCAGTGAGTGGGGGTCCAGTCCAGCACGTTAGCGAGAGGAGGGTGCAATGGGAGCTACGTGCAATGAACATTTCGAGTCGATCATCTCGCAAGAGGCCATTACTCACACAGGCGCATAAAGACGACAACAGCGAAGTTCACCGGGCTGGAAGAGTTCAAATGGCGCTGAGCACTATGGGACTTAACTTCTAAGGTAATCAATCCCCTAGAACTTAGAACTACTTAAACCTAACTAACCTAAGGACATCACACACATCCAAGCCCGAGGCAGGATTCGAACCTGCGACTGTAGCGGTCACGCGGTTCCAGACTGTAGCGCCTAGAACCGCTCGGCCATCCTGGCCGGCGGCCGGAAGAGTATGTGATTGGTTTTCTGAATATTCCCCCACCCTATTACACCGCGAACGGCCTGCCAAATCGTCTGACTTTAACCCCATAAAAAATCTGTGGGACATGTTGGAACGTTGTTTGAAACGCCTACATCAGCATCCCCCCCAATTTGGTGGAACCGCGCGATCAAATTCTCATCTAGTGGCTTAACCTGGATGCGACGTATCTGCACAACCTTGTGGACTCACCTCCTAACCGAATCTACACCGTTATTAAGTACAGAGCGGTATTATAAGGTATTAAACTATACTTGTAATGATTTATCTAGGGGTGACTAATTGTATGTCCAGTGAGCTTAGTTTTGATGCCTTATGACAGGTGACTACTCCTGTGAGAAGTAATTTTCTTTGTTTCACCAACATGACAGAAACTTTGACGAAATGCTTATAGAAGCTTGTACTGTTTTCTTGTTCAGTAGTTTACTTCCAGCAAAACAATTAATGTCAGGAACGTGAGCTCATTTTGTACTCCACCATCTCTACAAGAAATCTGTATTCGACTGTGAAACGATTTTAAGAGAGAAGTGTAGCTTCCTTGCTATCAAAGTAAGCTAAATGTGTCATCAACCAGCAGCTTCCTCTGTACACCGCAGTAATTTAGCAGGCACGTGCTGTTGCTTTCATCCGACTTTAGAAGAGACTTACACAGCCAGTTATAGGGGTACCTAAAACTTAACGTAGACTCAGAGCCCCGGTATAGCTAGCTTTTCTCTCATTTCTGTCACCGCTAGTGGTGAAAGAAGCGACTGGACTGAGTGAGGACTGCGTGTTCTACGACAGAGAAAATATGCAGGGTGTGCCAGGAACATTGCGACAGACGTCGAGGGGTTGTAGAGGGTGTCTTGAGAAAGAAACCGACGATAGGAACCTGTGCCTGGAAACGTTATCCAACGACGCTACAGAGCGCTGATGTTGCAGACGCCGTCTCCTACCACTAGGACATTCATTCGGCAGTAAACTTGACATTTTACGCTGACGGACCGAGGGCGAACGTCTCGCAATGACGTTTGTTATTCAGTTATAGAAACTAATAGCCACGATCGCCAGTGGAGAAGATGGAGCTAGCTGCTGCGTAGAAAGTCCTCCGGACACGGGTTTCCGTCCGCATTTTGTCACCCTTCGAAGTTTGTCGCAACATTTCTGGGACACCGGCATAAGGCCTCGATCTACATTCGTTAAGTAATTTTATGGCTCAGTCTTAGGTCCACATTGAAGCGCCAAAGAACCTGGTACAGGCATGCGTAATCAAATACAGAGGTATGTAATAGCTGTTGCCTATGTATAAGACAAGAAGTTTCTGGTGCATTAATTTGATCGGTTACTGATGCTACAATGGCAGGTTATCAAGGTTTAAGTGAGCTTCAACGTGGTATTATAGTCGGCGCATGAGCGATGGGGCACAGCATCTCCGAGGTAGCGATGAAGTGGAGATTTTCCCGTACAATCATTTCATGAGTGTGCTGTGAATATCAGAAATCCAGTAAAACATCAAAACTCCGACATCGTTGCAGCCAGAAAAAGATCCTGCAAGAACGGGACCATCAACGAAACATCATCGACATGGGCTTTCGGAGCCGAAGGCCCTCTCGTCTACCCTAGACGACTGCACGAAACAAAGCTTTACGCCTCGCCTGGATCCGTCAACACCGACATTGGATGTTGATGACTGGAAACATGTTGCCTGGTCGGAAGAGTCTCGTTTCAAATTGTATCGAGTAGATGAATACGCATAGGTATGGAGACAAACTCATTAATCCATCGACGGTGCATGTCAGTAGAGGACTCTTCAAGCTGGTAGAGGCTCTGTAATGGTGTGGGGCGAGTGCAGTTGGAGTTATATGGGACCCCTAATACGTATAGATACGACTCTGACAGGTGACACATACGTAAGCATCCTGTCTGATCACCTGCATCCATTGATGTCCATTGTGCGTTCCGACGGCAATTTCACCAGGACAATGCGACACCCTACATCTCCTGAATTGCTACAGAGTGACTAAAGGAACACTCTTCTGAGCTTAATCACTTCCGCTGGCCATCAAACTCCCCAGGCATGAACATTATTGAGCATATCTGGGATGCCTTGCAACGTGCTGTTCTGAAGAGATCTCCATTCCTTCGCACTCTTACTGATTTCTGGACAGCCGTGCAGGATTCATAGTGTCAATTCCCTCCAGCACTACTTAGACATTAGTCGAGTCCATGCCACGTCGTGTTGCGGCACTTCTGCGTGCTCACGGGGCCCTACGTGATATTGGGCAGGTGTACCAGTTTCTTTGGCTCTTCCGTGTATACGAACGACCTTCCGTCTGATATAAAATAAGCATAATTAGTTATTTTGCTGATGATACTAGTATTGTAATCAGTCTAAACATACATACAGCAAGAAAGAAATTATAAAGTTCTTAAAAGGTTGGTAGACTGGTTTCCTGCGAGTGGTCTCACTCTCTGTTTCCAAAATACACAACAAATTGACCTCTATACATATAGATTTACTGTAGCAATGATAAGTGTAACGCATGGGCGGGAACTAATAACTTAAGTAGAAACATATAGTTTAATTCAGCCAAATTTCCACTTCGAGTTACTGCAGATCTTGCGGAGAGACGAACAAGTAAATTGACGTATTTAGCGTTTTTTTCATTCGGTAATGTCATATGGAATAATGTTCTGGGTTAGCTGCTCTTTGAGAAAGTCTTCATTCCTCAAAAAAGTGTTGTAAGAATAATAAGTAGTGATCAACCGCGAATGTGTTGTATGTTAATGGGTTAGACATTTTGACTACTGCTTCACAGTATATTTACTTCCTCATGAAGATTTTTGTAAATTATCCTCTGCTTCGAAAGCCACGCTGATGTACATAATTACAATATTAAAAGAAAAAATTACCTTCATTACTCCACATCAAGGTTTTCTTTAGCACAAAAAGGGTGCACAATGCGGCCACAATAATTTTTCGCCACTAACTCAGTTACATAAAATGTCTCACAGACAGCAAAGTTCAGTTTGAAAACAAACTGAAAAAGTTTCTCTTTGCAACATCTTCTGTTCGGTAAAATAATTTCTGTTTTAGTAATGCGTATAAGGTTGCGGGCAGGAATCACTAAGTCACATCTGTATTAAAAGAAAAACACTTGTAAATGGTCAACATATAGCCGTATTTACGTATGAATGTGTAAAGTGACTGCAAAATGACTCTTTCCATTCAATTACGATTAATGATCCATGTAACATGAAACCAACTGACTAGTGTCCAGTCTCGTCACATGTTTTAAAGGGGAGGTCACTAGAGACGGAGTAGAAACTTGGATTAGGGAAGGACGGGGAAGAAAATTGGCCGTGCCTCTTCGAAGGAACCATCCCAGCATTTGCCTTAAGCGATTTAAGAAAATCACGGAAAATCTGAATCAGGATATGTGGACGTCCAGTGTGCTAACCACTGCGCCAACCCCTCCGTGCGTCACATGTTTTGGCTGTCCTTCTCAGTTCTCATCACTTTATCAATCTGCAAAGAACGTGTACAGTTCTGCAGTCTCTCTCTCTCTCTCTCTTAGACTGCGGACGTGGTTCTTCAGTACAGTTGTTATCTTTTTATTTTTAACTAATATGACCTTTCGAGCTAGATTTTCTTTCCTTTCTTATACTAGGGCATGTGGTGGTAACCGCCCTGACGAGGACATCCGGCTATCATTTCGTGTTGTTTGTCTATTGCTGGCCACCTACCGATGTTTGTGAATCAGAAATCACAGCACTCAGCGAACTTCATACTTGCTCAGAGAAGAAAATCAAAGACATTCTATATGCGAATCAAATAGTAAGTATAATAATTAACATTTCGGTGCTTGCAGCTTTTGTTGAATGCTCACTAAGATCAAACATCACTTTCATTGGTTGCTCGCTAACGGCAAGATCGAAAACGAATTTCTGAGGAATATCTGGGCCTTTTTTTAATGATGAACCACATTTTGTGCATAGATTCGTTACTGTAGATGCAACATTGATCCACCAACTCACGCTTGAACTGAAACTGCAGTTAGAACAGTAGTACGGAAACTACGGGTCTGATAAGTCTGTTTCATGTGTCGGAAAGTAACGACCACGGTTCAGTGATGGAAAACGGCTTCTTCTTGCTAATAACTTTGCAAAGATAAAAGTGCACAAGTCGTCTGCACTAGCCCTTGGTTTTACAAAGAGTGCTCTACGGCTTTGGCCCATTACTTACCTTGCATTTATTGCAGATCTCTCGCCCAGCACAAATTCCCTAGCGACTGGAAAAAAACGCAGGTGACTCGTGTACATAAGAAGAGTAAAAGAACGGAACGGCAGAATTACTGGCCAATATCCCTAATATCGGTTTGCTGCAGAATCCTTAAACATATTCTCATTTAGAATATAATGAATTTTCTTGAGACCGGGAAGCTTACATCCACGAATCAGGACTGTTTTAGAAAGCATCGCTCGTGCGAAACTCAGTTTGCCCTTTTCTCACACGATATACTGCGAACTATCGATGAAGGGCAACAGGCAGATTCCATAATTCCAGATTTCCGGAAGGCGTTTGACTCGATGCCCCACTACAGGCTGTTAACGAAGGTTCGAGCATATGGAATAAGTTCACAGATATGTGAGTGACTTACTTCTTAAGTAATAGAACCCAGTATGTTGTCCTCGACGGCTGATGTTCATCAGAGACAAGGGTATTTTCAGGAGTGCCCCAGGCAAGTGTGATAGGGCCGCTGTAGTTCTCTATATACATAAATGATTTGGCGGCCAGGGTGTGCAGCGATCTGCAGCTATTTGCTGATGATACTGTGGTGTACGGTGAGGTGTCGAAGTTGAGTGGCTGTAGGGAGATACAAAATTTATAGTTGGTGTGATGAATGGCAGCTATCCCTTAATGTGATAAATGTACGTTAATGCCGATGACTAGGAAGAACACTCTTGTAATGTTCGGATACAGTATTACTAGTATCATGCTTGACACAGTCAATTCGTTTAAACATCTGTAGGTAACGCTGCGAAGCGATATGAAATGGAACGAGCATGTGTGAAATTTGGTACGGAAGACGAATGACCGGCTTCGGTTTATTGGGAGAATTTTAGGAAAGAGTGATACACGTGTAAAGAAGACCGCAAATAGGACGCTGGTCCCACCTATTCTTGAGTACTGCTCGAGTGTTTTGGATCCATACCAGGTCTGATTGAAGGAAGACATCGATGCATTTCAGAGAGGGGCTGCTAGATTTGTTACCGGCGAGTTCGAATGACACGCAAGTGTTGAGAGATGCTTCGGGAACTGAAATGGGTATCCCTGGGGGAAGCAACGCCCTTTTCGAGGAACACTACAGAGAAAATTTAGAGAACCAGCATTTGAAGCTGACTGCAGAACGATTCTAATAACCTCCAATAAACATTTTGAGTGAGGAGCACGGAGATAAGATATGGTACGAGAAATTAGGTCTCACGCGGAGGCGTATAAATAGTCCTTTTTCCCTCGTTCACTTTACGAGTAGAACAGGAAAGAAAAAGACTAGTAGTGCTACAGGGTAACCTTCGGCACGCATTGCACGGTGGCTTGTGGAGCATGTATGTAGATGTAGATGAAAAATTCGTGAGGAAAGGCTTGGTTTATAAAAGAAAGCACCAAGTGGCTTTGGCTATGAGACAACTGAGGGACGTAAAGTACGCTTTTTGGCAACATCTGCCTCAGTAATCACTTCCACATGTAAAGGAATTTGCGACTGGAAACATTTTTCAGTCTATGGAAGAGGTTTCAGCAGCCATAGATGACTACTAGCAAACCATCTTCACTTACGTTCCAAGGGTCAAATCAACTTACCGAAAAGGAAAGTGCATTTGGCGAAAAGTAGACTAGGAAGAAAAGGAAGTGCATTTACACAAAACAGTACTTCATTTCTACGCCGAAAACTCTTCAGGAGTCTCTCGCAATATTCATTAAGTCACAAAACGTAAGTACCGTGTTCCTTTCGTTGCAGTGGAAAGTCACAAAAGTCAAGTTCCAACCCGACGCAATCGCAATGAGGAGTATATGTCCTCTCACAATTTCTGAAGTTGTACAGTGAACGGTTTTCCTTCGTGATATGCTGTAAAATTGCTGAAAGCTGTTGGCGAAAACATGTGAGGACATGGAATGTCTGACCACATCGATGCTGAAGTTCACTATCACTCAGACAACGCCTAGACTGAAGACTGCACTGATAAGTGAGAAAGGGGGGGGGGGGGGTTACACACCATATCTCATGCCATTTTCTCCACAAAAGCGTGAGCTGAACATTTCGTCGCTCTTCGGCTTCAATTGTACAACGCTCAGCAAAGGTATCGGCTGTAACTTTACAGAAGGATTCTCTTTGGCGAAAATCATCTTGCACCACCGTCAGCGGCCATGGAAATGTTTATTATTACTACCAGTTTACATTACTGCTAACTGTTATCAGGTACAAGAAGGTAGTCAGTTATATGATTTGTGTGGATGCGTATGTTATGGGATGGGATGCCATGCAATTATCGACACAAATACTGAAATTAAGAACTGTTAGTAGAAATTGCAACTGGTAGCAATAATAAAGATTACCACGGCAGCTCACGGCGGTGGAACATGATATCTGCAAGCCATGGAGCACCAGCTACTGAAAAGAGATTCATGTTGACCTTCATCGAAAATGATTTAGGGAACTCATATCGGCCCTAAACCATCCAGCCTTCTACCCTGACTAGTAAACACTGGACTCGTATTCGAGAGGACGGTTGTTCAAATCCACGTCTAGCCAACCCCGCCCCTCCCAACTTAGATTTTCTGTGCTCCCCTAGGCGCTTTAGGCAAATGTCGGTGTTATGCCCCTTAAAGGGCAGTGCCTTTCCTCTCCAGACACCAATCTGATTTGAAACAGTGAGAGAAAGCTTCGAGTGCCATTATAATGTATGTATGTGTTCGGCAGAGGTTACTTCGTGTACAGATGGTAAGTTGTAATTTGTGACAATGAACACAAGCAGCTGGGGCTTCATATATGAAGGCATCGGCTGTAAACAATGGTCAGGAACAGTCGATAAGAAACACAACTGGTGCGTGTAAAACATGGTAATGCGCTTTATTCATATTAGTTGATAGATCCACGATAAAATGAGAGGTGGCAACTCTATGCCAAATTTCAGATTCACAATGTGTATAGCTAAACAGTGGTATGTTACAGAAACAAGGCTCCCAGCAATAGTAAGCATGTGGTGTTTGTACCACGAAAATGCTTTTCGAGGGCGATTTGTACGAATCGGATGATGATATGTATCACTGCGACTGAGATAAAGATCTTGAATATGACTGAGCGCCAATTAGCTTCAGAAGTTGTTCCTAATTAGGTAAATATGAAATTTATCTACGCAAGTAAGCAATGTTCGGTTCTGTCACTTACCATAGTATACATGAAATGTCAAGAGCCGTCCTTAACGTTGTTTAAGTGCTGTAGTAAGGTGCTTGCTGAAATTAATTTTACACAGCGATGAATTACAGATTAATTTCTGTGGTTGTTAACTTAATTACTGCAAAAATTGTTAAAGCAAATATTAAAAGTGGACCATCAGACATGTTAGTCACAGATTTTGACAAGTCTTAGTTATGTTGTAGAGGGACCTGTTGTGAGTTTGGGGCTACCAGCTTTACATACGATGGCCCCTAGTTTTCAAGAAAATCGATGTTGAAATTTTATGCGTACCTTGAATAGCCTTAATGTTCAACCTCTTTCGACCAGGCGAAAATAGCGCTCAGATAAAGTTCATGGCTACCATGCTGGTGGTGAAGATTATTCTCTTATCAGTTTCATCATACTGAATACCATTAAACATTATATGTCGTGCAAAATTATTCAAAAGTTGTCATTTTCGCCGAAATAATTTCATTAATAAATCAATCATTAGCAGTTGTGGAACAAAGTCATTTCTCGGACAAATAATTTATTCAAAATGGCGGCTGAGTTTCTCGACGACCATCCTATGATGGCACACTCCCTTACACACTTCGGAAATAGCAGGAAGGTCAACTGAGGTACCTCCACTATCCTAACTTCTACCTCCCACCTCCTATGACATCACCCCTGGAAATGGCGGGAAACCTCAATCTCTGTCCAACTGCCACTGAGGAAGGTTATGTTTGCGTATATCCTTTATTTTTGGAGGGAAATGGTAATTCTGTGAGGATGTAAGGAACGGCATTTTATTCACTTATTTATTTATAGTTCAATTGGGCTACCTCCACTACCCGAACTCGGTGACATTTGTGTTCACCTCGATGTGCAGGCACCAACCTTGCTCATAAATTAAGGATAATGCTTAGATATGGTGAAACAGCGCTCTAGTGGCCGGTTTGCGGGTTTAAATCACCTTAGGGTATTATGACATTGCGGTGCATTTGACTTGCGGTCGTCGAATAAATGGTCAGTCTCTGTCCAGCTACTGGAGAAGAAGGTTATGTTGGTGTACTTCGTTTATTTATGGTGGTAACTTAAGTAAAGATAGTTCCTAATCATACGTATACACTGAAGAGCCAAAGAAACTAGTAGACCTGCCTAATATCATGTAGGGCCTCCACGAAAGGGATTTTTTTTTTCTCTGCCTCGTGATGACTGGGTGTTGTGTGCTGTCCTTAGGTTAGTTAGGTTTAAGTAGTTCTAAGTTCTAGGTGACTGATGACCATAGATGTTAAGTCCCATAGTGCTCAGAGCCATTTGAACCAATCCACGAACAGGGCGCTAAAGACTACACTGTTGAGCGCCCATAACACCATATCCATCCATCCATCCATCCTCCACGAACACACAGAATTGTTGCAACACGACATGGCATGGACTCGACTAATGTATGAAGAAGTGCTGGAGGGAATTTACACCATGGATCCTGCAGGGCTGTCCATAAATCAGTAAGAGTGCGAAGGGGTGGAGATCTGTTCTGAACAAAATGTTGCAAGACATCCCAGATATGCTCAATAATGTTCATGTATTGGGAGTTTGATGGCCAGTGGAAGTGTTTAAACTCAGAAGAGTGTAGCAATTCAGGAAGTGTAGTGTGTCGCATTGTATTGTTGGAATTGCCGAAGTCCGCTGGGACGCACAATGAACATGAATGGATGCAGGTAATCAGACAGGATGCTTACGTATGTGTCACCCGTCAGAGTAGTATCTATACGTATCAGGGGGCCCATATAACCCCAAACGCACACGCCGCACACCATTACAGAGCCTCTACCAGCTTCAACAGTCCTCTACTAACATACACGGTCCATGGATTCATGAAGTTGTCTCCATACCTACACGTGTTCATCCACTCGATACAATTTGAAACGAGACTCCTCCGACCAGGAAACATCTTTCCAGTCATCAACAGTCGAATGTCGGTGTCGACAGGCCCAGGCGAGGTGTAAAGCTTTGTGTCATGCAGTCATCAAGGATACACGATTGGGCCTTCGGCTCTGAAAGCCCATATCGATGATGTTTCGTTGAATGGTTCGCACGCTGACACTTGTCGATGGCCCAGCATTGAAATCTGCAGCAGTTTGCGGAAGGGTTGCACTTCTATCACGTTGGACGATTCTCTCCAGTCGTCGGTGGTCCCGTTCTTGTTGGACCTTTTTCCGGCCGCAACGATGTAGTAGTAGTGCTACATATACCACACGAGGTCGGTCGGTCATCCACCAGTGGCAATGGTCACGAGACAGTTTCACCCCGCACGTGCTGGCCTGATGTGTGAGTGTAACACACTTCGTGGACACTGGCCACTCTCCAAACTGGTGTACAAAGGCCGCGCTGGTTCCTCCAGCACAAAGGCGTCCGCTAACAGTACTGTTTCCGGCCGGGCCTGCTTACTGCCGTGGTTTCTGCAACGAGATGCGACCATCTCCAAACCCCGGAATTACAAGAATATTTACTTTCTGAGCTCTGTCGATGAGAAATGCTTCGTCAATTCCGGATTAATTTACCGATTTCGAAACTGATATCAGATGAAATATCCGTTTTTACACAGCAAGAAAAGTTTACAACTGCGGCACTTCTGCAGTGAATTAATCGAGTACCACATGAATAGCCCCCCGGGGTGGTCTCGCGGTTCTAGGCGCGCAGTCCGGAACTGTGCGACTGCTACGGTCGCAGGTTCGAATCCTGCCTCGGGCATGGATGTGTGTGATGTCCTTAGGTTAGTTAGGTTTAAGTAGTTCTAAGTTCTAAGGGACTGATGACCACAGCAGTTGAGTCCCATAGTGCTCAGAGCCATTTGAACTATTTGAACCACATGAATATTTCCAGAATTGCATGTATTTTCACATGGTTTGCCGAAATACTCTCCCAGAAACGTAGGGGTGGATTAGGCTATGTATGGATGAATATCGGCAATTTTTTACTCGATCAGAGTGTGAGATTGGGATAGGAGAGTAATCGATAGCACTGTTGTGATGTAGCCTCCACCATGCACTTTACAGCCGCTTGTTTTAGATACGGGATGTTTGCAGGTGGTGGAGTTGTCTGCAAGTAGGCACGAAGACCTATGGTGGAGTTCGTTTTTGACTTGAACGTACCTAAATCTACTGCACATTCATAGGACTAGAAATCCTGTACGCTGTCATCAGAAGCGTTAACTGCCGTAAAATGTTTTTCAGTAAGCACCTTGAGTGATCTGAAGTAGAATGCATATGTCGGGTTTGGATTCATTTGTTGGAATCTTAAGCAAAGCAACCCAAGCACTAACAACTGATAAGTCAGTGAGCTAAAGGAAAAGAATAGTCAGATTCAAATTCATTTGCATGGATGTTTAAGGGGAGTGTTATCCATCCACTATGAAGTAACTATCTTGGCTACGAGAGACCGCAAATCCTGTTCGTGTGTCACCTAGAGAATGTGGCGCTGCCGGCCGAAGTGGCCGTGCGGTTAAAGGCGCTGCAGTCTGGAACCGCAAGACCGCTACGGTCGCAGGTTCGAATCCTGCCTCGGGCATGGATGTTTGTGATGTCCTTAGGTTAGTTAGGTTTAACTAGTTCTAAGTTCTAGGGGACTAATGACCTCAGCAGTTGAGTCCCATAGTGCTCAGAGCCATTTGAAGAATGTGGCGCTACAATTCAGATCGGAGTGTAAGACTATTGTTCTTGGCAGAAACATTGACATTTATTTGTTCCGGATTGTACTTGTTGCTTAATTGGCTCTCGACGTACGATAGTTGGATGTGAGTACTGGGTTTGCTTCTAAATAAATAATTACCACTATACGTATCCATACTACCCATGTGGATATACTCTGCTCTAGATGGAATACAGTGCCATGGCCGGATCATTATGGAACAGTGCATGGGGACAAAAAATGAGCAGTGCTATGATTAAGTCCTGAATCTCCTCCTACTCTCACAGTAGCTCCGAATTATGCGTGGAGGTATCCGGTTGTTGCAACAATGTAAATGATTCAGTCGATAGTGTATAGATAACTGTGATACTGTTAGATTCGTATTTTGGAGGCATGCTCCACTTGAAGAAAGGGTGATGTATTTCTCACGAAACATTATTCTGTCCGACACCATTATACTGTCACATTTCTGGCG
Organism: Schistocerca nitens; assembly: GCF_023898315.1. Taxonomy (NCBI): domain Eukaryota; kingdom Metazoa; phylum Arthropoda; class Insecta; order Orthoptera; family Acrididae; genus Schistocerca; species Schistocerca nitens. The sequence goes on along the minus strand of NC_064616.1, from coordinate 574,962,108 downwards.
TAATATCACGGAAATAACATATAGTCATACTGTTGTACATTACTTTCATGATACTTTAGCGATGTGGAAACATGTGTTTGCTCAGTCGTTATGAATACGATGCGGGGATATACATGAGAAGGGGTAATCAGTGGACAGGTATTTTGTTATTGTTCACGAGACAGGCATGTTCCAATTTACAGAAAGCATTTCCCCCTCAACGATCAGGAATGTCTTTGAAGCCAGAACGCATTACGGTTCGTTCTAAACGGGAATTTTTTTTTTTTTACAAAGAACTGTTTGATTTCGACAGGTATAACCTTTATCTCTCTCTGCTGCTGGTGCTGAGAAAGATCCTAGCATTAACGGGAGAATGCTCTGGAAATAGCCGTATTATTGGAGGCTGCTGTTGAAAGTTTTGACAATGGGGAAGTTAGAGAGCTGTATTTCAGAAAGGACTTTATGTGTGGGAATGATCGACAGAGCCCATTATTTACGAATGAAGAGGACCACTGGTAGCATACCATACTCTCTCTCTCTCTCTCTCTCTCTCTCTCTCTCTCTCTCTCTCTCACACACACACACACACACACACACACACACATACATACTGACACACAGGTGTTGCGAAAGTATGCTATTTTTTTTGACCGGCGACAGCTTCTGCTTGCTCTCATCCACCTATACAAGTGTGGCTGAGTGCATCTTTGTGTTTGGACCCTTCAGAATGGGCCACGTCACTCTTGTGAAATCATAACAGGGGTCTGCATGCCGTCTCACCCAGCAATTGATGCCACGCTCGCCAGCTGCCTCCCGGCCAACACACGTCTTCCCTGTGCGGTCTTTGCGAACGATCTGTAAGCAGGTTTAGGAAAGATTTCTGAGCGAACTCCGTTGTTAAGTTAATGTGGACTAGGTTATACAGCAATGCAGTGTTCCCATCAGTGTTTTCGAAAGTGATCTCGTAAAGATATCTCATGTGATACTAAATCCAACGAACGAAAGACCATAAACGTTTCCAGCGGGTATATTTATGAAGGTATCAGCAGTGAAAGCGTCACAGAGTAGCTTTGACCAGTCTCACCATTTTCCTAGGTCAACCTAATTTTACTTAGCCGAGGAACACTTTCAGACAATGGCAGCATATCCTGAACGCTTCTAAGCACTCCGCTGCTGACCGTTCAGTTCTTCATCCGTGTGGAATAGGCAGATGTTTTGCTATTGTTCCGTGGGGACCAATCTTTCCAAGAAATACTTTTAATGGCTTGCAGGATTCGTTCTGTTCTTGAGTCTTCTGACCAGCTGTGACTGATATCTGCAGACCGGAAAAGGAAGCCTCTTGTTCGAATGTGAGGTTGTGTGAGCTGTGACGTCACACTTCTTTATCAGAGCTGTAATAAAGCAAGTTGTTACAAGTCTGTCTGTCTGTCTGTCTGTCTCTCTCTCTCTCTGTCTCTGGCAGATCTGAGAGTTCCAGAAGTCTCCTTTTCGACTACGAAGTATACTGCCATTCTACACATTTCCCGTCTTATTTGGTTGAGAGAAATTCGATTGTGATATGTTGCTTGCATTGAGATGGTGACACACCAGTGACCAGTGGAGGACACATTAGCTAGTTCTCTAGACATGAGAAACACATATGATTATGAGTATTAAAACTTGAGTACACCTTGTAAAGTACAAGGATGGTGTGGACTCTGTCATATCATTGACATCATTGTTCGTAAAAAAAAAAAAAAAAAAAAAAAAAAACAAGTGGGACTAACAGTATCTTCGGTTTTCGAATTTTCCCATAAAAATCTTCACTTCCCATGCTAAGGTTTCCGATCTCTAAAGATATAGTTTCCACTCTTTATCTTCAGAATGACACTGTGCAAGCGATCGGTAGCATACTGCTATGCGGTTGATATCGAGAACAGTCGCGTAAATAGTATGATATTCCGTCAAACCATGTTGAAATACATGAAATTCTGGAAATATTCATATGCTACTGAATGATTTCAGTATAAAAGTGTCGAAAATATCATCTTTTTTGCCGTGTAAAATCGATTATTGCAACTTACATCGGTTTCGAGGTCGGCAAACTGATTCGCGATTGACGAAGAAATTCTAATCGACAGAGCTCAGAAAGTAAATATTCTTGTAATTCCAGAGTCTGGAAATGGTCGCAACTCGTTGCAGAAACCACGGCAGTAAGCAGGCCCGGTCAGAAACAGTACTTTTGGCGGACGCCTTTGTGCCGGAGGAAAAAGTCTAGCCTTTGTACGCCAGTTCGGAGAGTGGCAGGTGTCCACGAAGGGTGTTACACTCACACATCAGGCCAGCACGTGCGGGGTGCAGCTGCCTCGTGACCGTTGGCATCAATGGATGATCGACCGACCTCGCGTGGCATATCTAACACTGCAACTATATGCAGAACACGTGCTTATGTTTATGGGATCTGTGTGTATTCACGGGATATGTAGGGGCACCTGGCTGATTTTTGTATGGTGTAGGACATAAATTGTGTATACTACAGCGATGTAGCGATATGGCACGGTGGTATATTTTTTGTGGTGATGTAGCCTGGCTAGATATCGGTTTCACGACGAAAACTCCAAGCTTTCCTCAATAATAGTAGAACAGTGTAATTGACTAAGTGTCTTGAGCAATAATCGTTGTTCAAATGCTTCAAATGGCTCTGAGCACTATGGGACTCAACTGCTGTGGTCATAAGTCCCCTAGAACTTAGAACTACTTAAACCTAACTAACCTAAGGACAACACACAACACCCAGCCATCACGAGGCAGAGAAAATCCCTGACCCCGCCGGGAATCGAACCCGGGAACCCGGGCGTGGGAAGCGAGAACGCTACCGCACGACCACGAGATGCGGGCAATAATTGTTGTATTTCATGATCTGTAGACCATTTTTTCAGGGTTTAACTGTCAATGCAATATGACTGTCGTATGACTCTTTAGATCTGTACAGAAAAGTTTTCCGTTGAAATTCTTTTAATTTGTTCTCCCTTATCAGCAGCAGCATTTTGGTGGATAAATTCAGTAAAAACCAGTCAGGGTACTTCATTCACAGGAAGTTCTGTGACGCCAGAAATACATGCTTTCTGGGGGGCATAGGTATCTCTACAGACCGGTTCAAAGAACACAAGAGTAGACCAAGGCACCTACGGAAAATTCAGTGACGCCAGAGAGTCACATGATGTCTTCTGTCTTCGAGTATTCAGAGACAAGTCCAGGCAGACGGGCCTCCTCTGATTCGGACAGGTTGGATGCTGTCCTCCGCCCACCATTGTGGGTTTAGACCACCTTCGGTTGAGCAGTTGTGGGACATCGAAAATTCACCTAAAATTCCAGCCATTTGTCGCGTCTGTAAGACAGTGCTTCGAGTCAGTTCTATGAGTATCTTTTTAGGCATGTGATCTATTGTGTGTCTGTGATGTGGATTTCGAAATATGTCATGAACTTTTACAGATGTAATTGTTCTGATTTTCCTGTCTGTGATTAGACACCACTGTTGGTTCAAATGGTTCAAATGGCTCTGAGCACTATGGGACTCAACTGCTGAGGTCATTAGTCCCCTAGAACTTAGAACTAGTTAAACCTAACTAACCTAAGGACATCACACACATCCATGCCCGAGGCAGGATTCGAACCTGCGACCGTAGCGGTCTCGCGGTTCCAGACTGCAGCGCCAGAACCGCGCGGCCACTTCGGCCGGCTACACCACTGTTGGTTTCCCATAGTAGAACTGTGCTTTGAAAATTGAGGAAAATAAAAAGTATGTGCCTTAACATCCCTGACTCCAGCAGAAAATATAAACTAAGTCCACTGAGGGCTTCATTTATTTCGACTTGCTGTGGGAAGGAGAGTCGGTGTAGGATCACTATATATTTTGAATACTCCTACTACTAATTTCGAGTGGTACTGTGAACTTTTGTCCTGCAGGATAACAACAATTGTGTGACATCGTCAATTTTGCGCCCTATTGTGGTTTTAGGCACTCATTGTGTAACCCTATGCATATAGCTGTATAATTAGGAGCTATATTTACTTCAGTTTCCCTCCAAAAATATACAAAGTACACTAACCTAATCTTCCTCTACAGTACGTGGACCGAGACTCACCTTTCCCGTCCGTTACCAGCCAGGGGACTGTTGGTGGTGGGGGGTGGGTGACGTTATAAGAGTGGACGAGTGGGGGAGTTGGGGGGAGGCAGGCCAGCAACGCCCTCTGGTGGGTGCAGTGCAAACTAGCTCAGTCGGTGCCTGCACGTCGAAGCGAACATGCACGTCTCTGTGATAGGTTCCTGGAGGTAGCCTAGTTGAGCTATAAAAAAATGGCTCTGAGCACTATGGGACTTAACAGCTATGGTCATCAGTCCCCTAGAACTTAGAACTACTTAAACCTAACTAACCTAAGGACATCACACAACACCCAGCCATCACGAGGCAGAGAAAATCCCTGACCCCGCCGGGAATCGAACCCGGGAACCCGGGCGTGGGAAGCGAGAACGCTACCGCACGACCACGAGATGCGGGCTGTTGAGCTATAAATAAATAAGTTAATAAATAAGTAAATAAAGTACCCTGCCTTACATCCTCACAGAATTACCATTTCCCACCAACAAGAAATAAAATTCACTAACCTGGACTCGATATTGACCATTTCCCACCTTTTCCCAGGGTGATGTCGTTGGAGGAGGGAGGAGGAAGGACAAGTTGGGCCGGTGGAGGTAGCCCAACAGACCTTTTCCTGCCAAAATTTCCCGACATTTCCAGAGGCTGAAGGAGATTGTGATGCTGTATGTGGGAGGAGGGGGGGGGGGGGGGCAGCCGCCACTTTGAGTAAGTTATTTGTCCAAGAAACGGCTTTGTGCCACTGCTATCATTAAAGTAAACTTTTTTCAAGTGTGTATTCCTTTTGTTACAGAATAGATTGCGGGATTGTGTTACTTGCTATCGCTTGCATCGCCTGCTTTGCTAGAACAGCAGCCTAGATGGTATTCGTTGTAAAATTAACCTAAACTCCAATTCCTAGAGCACCACACGTATTTAATGTAAGCTACTGCCTTGCAGGCACACAGATTTTTCAGAAGCTGTACCGGAAAACAGAGTTCGTTCAAATTCAAACAGGTTGTTCTTTCGTCAATTAATTTCGGCGCGAACCACGCTTATTAGATCATTCCTGTGAAAGAAGGTACACGAAAATGATGCAAAAATAAAGAATGTATTTTTATAGAATCTTCCCTCGAAGCGACTTCTCTATCAGTCTTTAGCAAGTCTGGAGCATTATCAATTTTTTTCGTGCAAATTTTAACTTGTCTGTTAAAATAAACAGCACAGGATTTTCAAAGTGGAGTACATTTGGGTGGAATAATTTTTACAGTGCAGATGAATGCTTTCTTTCATCTACAAAGAATTGACCGTAAACTGACAGATCAACTTGCCCTTTCCAGGAATCAATAATGTAAAGAAATTTTTCTTGGTCCATAAATGGGAGAGTGACATTTTAAATCTTTTAGTACAGCACATTTGTGAACTCACAATGGGAGAGTGACATTTTAAATCTTTTAGTACAGCACATTTGTGAACTCACCTGATTTCATGCAGGTTACAAATAAGTTTTTTAATTTATGAGTTAGCTCGTCAACTGTTTTTTGAACAATCCTACCAGATGTCCCGGATGGTTCTTGCATGCATAAGAAAACGTAATGGAATATCTTTCCTGACGCAGTTATAATATACTGTGCCGTGAGGAATGACAAACCCTGTTCAGATCTCTTTTCCGCACAGGGATGGTTTTCGCTCCTGGTTCAGCAAGGGATCTATTGTACATCGGTCGCACTGGCAGCCGGTTTGATCGGTACTGATTACATAATCTAGGTCAAAACTAGGGATATTCTGATAAACTGAAAGGAAAAGAGAAAGAGTTCTGTGACAGGATTTGAATACTCACCGCTGGCCTGGAAGTCGCGAACCTTAGCAGCTCCACTACGCCCGCTTGATCGGAACAGGTCAAACATTACGGGTTTAGGAAATTCGAATGAAACTTTAACGCCGATTTTCTCCGCAACTAGAGTCTGTGGCATGAAAATTCATTAACCAGGTACTCAGGACAGGACCCTCCACAGTATAACTATGAACCACAGAAAACGTGATTAACAAGTTTTATGGGCCCTTTGTTAGTATCCAAATCTGAAACAATTCGGATATTTTCTTAGAGGTTTTGCACTAATGCTTCGTTAATGCGCCCAGCAAGTAAACAGTGGTAAGTGAATGCTACCTAACCCGTGCTAAGTGCACACTCAGTTTGAAAGTTAGCAGTGACAAGTACCCTCTGACGAATTTTCAAGAACAAAATTTTAGGTAGAATCCACCATTCAAATATTTGTCGTTATTGTATATATTTTTGAAAACTATGACTTATCTGAATAAAAAATTCACATTACACATATAGGTTTTTAACTGGATACAGGACTTTCTTGCAGAGAGAGCTCAACACGTCGTTCTTAACGGAACAAAATTGACAAATGTAAAGATAATTTCGGGAGTAACCCGAGGGAGTGATATAGGGCTATTGCTAATTTACAATTTATATTAATGATCTAATGGATAACGCTGGAGGGTTCGTGGGGCTATTCGCAGACGATAAAATACTAACACGAATACATTACAGAAGAATGGAAAAACTGGTAGAAGCCGATGTCTGGGAAGATCAGTTTGGAATCCGGAGACATGTAGGAACACGAGAGGCAATATTGCGTATACGACTTTTTTTAGAAGTTAGAAAAAGTATACCTACTTTTATAACATTTGTAGATTTAGAGAAAGCTTCAGTCAATGTTAACTGGAATACTTCCTTTGAAATTCTGAAGGTAGCAGGGGTAAATTACATGGAGCGAAATGCTATTTCCAATTTTTACAGAAACCAGTCAGCAGTTATAAGAGTCGAGGAGTATGAAAGGGAAGCAGTGTTTGAGAAGGCAGTGAGGATGGTTGTAACCTATCGACGATGATATTCAATCTGTACATTGAGCAAGCAGTAAAGGAAAACAAAGAAAAATTTGGAATAGGAATTAAATTTCATGGAGAAGAAATAATAACTTTGAAGTTTACCGCTGACATTGTGTTTCTGTCGGAGACAGCAAAGGATTTGGAAGAGCAGAGTTGAACGGAATGGACAGGACCTTGAAAGGAGGATATAAGATGAACATCAACAAAAGGAAAACAATGTAATGGAATGTAGTCGGATTAAATCAGGTGACGCTGAGGGAATTAGATTAGGAAACGAGTGGCTCAGTAATGCTACTTGGCAGCAAAATAACTGATGATGGCCGAAGTAGAGAGGTTATGTAGACCCGCAGCGGCCAGAAAAGTGTTTCTGAAGAAGAGAAGTTTGTTAACATCGAATATAGATTTAAGTGTCAGGAAGTCTGTTCTGAAATTATCTGTATGGAGTGTAGCCATGTTAAGCATAGCACTGGTCTACCTGCACATAGTGGTCCCCAGGTCATGCACCTCTGCTGCCCTTACCATGGAATCGAAGGTCGTGTTACTGAAGGCCCCCTCGATATCCAGGAAGATGCAGAGAGCTATTTCTTGGAAGTGAAGTGCTTTCTCCACCTTCCCAACGAGTTGCTGGAGAGCTGACTCGCATGATTTACCTGGTTGATATGCGTGTTGGCTTGAATGTAGAGGGGCCCTTGTAATATCTCTTTATATTCGATGAATTATTCAGATACAATTGTACCCTTGAATCACGTTTACTAATTTTCTATCTTCATACTCGCAGAATCCATGCGAAAAGTAGTTCATACAATAGCTATGCCATGAGCGCATAAGTATTCTTTGTAGTACTCTCTCTGGTGGTTGTTAAAAAAAAAAAAGGAAAGGGAGCTTCCGAGATTGTCTTCGTGCCGATTAGCCTGAGCTTGGTTTGGAAGAACTGTAATCTGATTATTGAGATTTATCACAGAAGATAACTGATACGAACTGTACGATTAAAAAGGAAATATATATACATTGCTCCTTCAAATAAAAGGTGTGTATTTGAAATTTGAGAATTAATGATACTTATCGATATATTGCGTAGTTGTTAATCAGAAGGGAACTTCCGAAAGACTGGATACGAACCTGCATTTAATAATCCAAGAGCTCCATTACTTCTTCGGAAGGTTAAACTTCATCAAAGCCAAATATCCGCTTGATATGAGGTTTCCCGACAGATTGTACAACGCTCCCAAAAATTACGAGGCATTTTATATGTACAGATTAGCAGACTGCCGCAAAGCACGAGCCTGCAGAGAAGAAGAATCATCGCCTGATTTCATTCTAACAAGTAAAATTTCAGAATCATTTTGAGTGACTGAGCTATGACTGTGTTTCCTATCATTAATGATTGCTTGCTCGAACGAATTGAGAGCTACATAATTATATAGAAAGGAGGAAAAATTACAGTGGCGACAGTGTGACAGGACTCTCTTGGATTGTTATATAATATATGTATTTTTTGTTTCTTGAAAACCAACGAGAACGAAAAGTAATGAACCTGAAGAGAGATTCGGTGCCCATAGTAAAAGATGGCTGATACCAAGAAACGATTTCAACTATTGGACAACACCGAGACTACAGAACAAGGCCAGAGAAATCTAATTTTTTTATCCTGTAGTTAAAATAGTTTGAAATCAATTTAGAAAGAACTTTTTTCCAGATAGTAGTTAGATTGTTGAACTGTATATTGTGTGATTTTCGTATCTGGACATTGAACTTTATAACATCTGGGAGGTAATTTGAAAGTTAAGTGTGTCTACGACAGTAAATTTGAAACTGTATTTAGTGATTAGAACCTGATATTGACAGTTATTTAATGGTATTGACTAGAGCGGCATTTAAAATGTCATTGAATCAGCAACGAGAAGTGCAACAGCCTTCAGCTGTTTGCGCAGGAGCAGAGGCCACGGATAGCAATTCTGAGACTGTTGTGGCTAGCGGTAGCAATATAAATAATCCCGCTGGTTCAGAAAACATTCATACAACAGCTGATCAGATTGTTGTTGACACATTAGTTGTTATTATGCAACAGTTGTCTGTATTAGCCGAAGGCCAAGCGGAGGTAAAACGAGACTTATCCGTTATACAAAATGAACTCCAAAATCAATTAGCCGAAAATCAAACAGAATTACAAAATCAGTCAAGAGCAACCTTTACCGAATTAGATCAGAGATTAAATACCCAGACACAGGAAATAAAAGAACAGGCAGAAAGGACCGAACAGAATCTTATTGCTCAAATTGAGCAGGTCCGCCAACAATTCCAAGAAAACAATAGTAAATTAAAAGCGGAACTAACCGAATATGTATCCGTCAAAATTGACACGATACAAAAACAAGTAGAACTGTTTCCTCAAGTAATACAAGCTCAAGAGGACATACAGTGTTCCGTAGCTATGATACCAGAAATTATAGAATCCCAAGATAATCTAAAGAAGCAATTTGACGAAGTGAAGGAAAAACAGGAGACAGTGGAACATAGAATGAATGTACTTGCGGGAAAGTTTTCAGAAATGACATTACAGCGGCAAAATTTTCCTTCGGAAACCATAGAAGAAACTGTGAAAGTAGCTTTACAGTCAATCTCAGAGAGTTCCGAGGAGAATTTTTTCAACAAACGGTTAAAGGAAGTTCGTGAACAACGTGGCGAAGAATTCTCGCGTTGGAAAGGAAATATCGAAAGATCACTAAATCTCTCGCAGGAGGATTTAGAAACAGCGAGAAGTAGGAAACAACATTCTCAATGTGCGCGTGAAATTCCGTCCACGTCAAGATCCGATGTAGACAGAACTGGAACGTCACAAGTTAGATTCGATATAACGGATAGCCACAGGGAAGAGTACGAACAGGATGATTTTTGGAATCGTAGTACCGTTGAGGAAAAGATGATTAAACAGAGACAATTTCAAATCTTTAACCCTGACAAAAAGAATGTTCATCCTGTAGTCTTTATTCGAAGTTTCAGAGGTCTATTTCCACTATCTTGGAGAGAATGGCAAAAGATTAGTTTTGTATCTGGATATATACAAGGATCAGGAGCATTGTGGGCATCCGAACAAACATCTTCTTGTAAATGTTACAAAGAATTTGAGCAGGCTTTTCTAGCAAAATATTGGTCTGCTGGAGTACAAGAAAGACTTAGGCAGGAAGTATTATATCCTGAGCCTTTCTCATTTTCTAGAGGATCTCTAAAGAGATATTTTGAGAAATACATTAATAAATCTTTGTATTGGGATGTACCGATTCCTTTGCCGGATATACTTAGAATACTAAAGTCCAGACTACCCACCAGTATAAGGAATCAGCTATTATATATAAATGATAAGGATATAGACTCATTTATGACTATGCTTGATCGTATTGATATAATTGAGGAGGACAATAAAAGGGCAAGAGAAATGTCATATCAAAGAAGAGCAATAGAAGCGAATCCGAGCAGCAACTCGAGTGGGAATGGCAGTAATGGTAGCAGTAACAATAATCATAACCAACTACACTCTCCGAGGAGACTTAGCAATGAACGAAATTCAAACAATAATTATTACTATAATGGAAACTTTAGTAATGGTGCAGCGAGGGGCTATTTTAGGAACAGTAGGAATTTTAATCGATATAATCCAATGTATGGCAACACAGGACAGTTCTACCAACACCAGCAGAACAACAACAATAATTACACGAATCAAGCAAGACAACATAGACAGAATTCACCACAACAACCGTTAATCACTGAAGTAGCTGAAGAGACAAATACCAATCGGACCAACAATCAGTCAAACTAAACATGACCGCGACGTGCCCCGGAGGAGCGGTCAGGGGATCTGTTAGGGGCGAAACAGTAAAATTACAATTTTTAAGATATAATGATGGTGAGCTGTTGACTGAAGAGTTAACAAAGGATTTAATAACGTGTTATAATGACAGATCGTGTGTTCCGGTATCGGAAGTATTTGTTGAAATAGAGGAAGTTCCAACGAATGTGATATTGGACACCGCCGCTTCCGCCAATGTCATCTCAGGCGCTCGTTTTCGGAGAATTATTAGGAAGAAGAAGGTACCAATTTTGCCAGTACAGAACTGCAAAATCATCGTAGCTGTTGGAACACGCTCTCCCAATGTCAAAATACAAACACAATTAGAGATGAAAATGAGTAATGTAGCAATGAAATGCACGTTCCTTGTAGTGGAGAAGTTATTAGTGGACTGTATTCTTGGTATTGGGAGTATGCAGGAGTACAATTGTCAGATTGATTTTTTGGAAGGAATAGTTAAATTTAGATTAAATGGAGAAGAGATAGCACTGGATTTAAATAGAAAGGAAACGGTGCATGAGAAATATTGTCGCGGTGCCATAATTCAATTAATTGACACTACAAACGGTCGTTGGAAGGAGCTTTCAAAGGATTTGATACAACAGGAGGACTTTAACCAAACAACAATGATAAAAGCTAGTGAATCAAATCAGCTTACCGGAGAACAAAGGCAGCAGCTTCATTATTTGTTAGAGACATATGAAGAGATTTTTGATGAGAAACCAGGAATTATTAAACGGTATATTTGTCACCTACAAGTGAAGCCACATCAGACTTACTGTTACACGCACTATCCGATCCCCTGGCGTTTAAAACAATCCGTTCAAAGGGAGATAAATAGAATGTTAGAATGGAACTTGATTGAGCCATCAACTAGTCCATATTGTTCTCCGCTCTTAGTCATCCCAAAACCTGGTGGTAACGTTAGATTAGTTCTGGATGCGAGAGAGATTAATAAAATAATAGTACCTGTAAGAGCTCATCCGGAAAATATAGATGAATTAATTCAAAATATCCAGGATGTTTCGTACTTAACTAGTGTTGATTTGAGAAGTTCGTACTGGCAGGTCCAAATAGATGAAGAATTTAGAGTTGTCCCGTTCAGACTTAATATTAGTACCGGAATATTTATTTCAGCGTTGGATTATGTTCTTGGACCAGAATTGCGTAGTCGTATAACTGTGTTTGTTGACGACTTATTAATAGCCACGAAAACATGAGCAGAGCATTTGCATATTTTGGAAAGGATTTTTGCTGTTTTCAAGAAAACCGGAATTACAGTAAACTTACAAAAGTCTCATTTTGCCTTACCACAAATTAAGTTGTTAGGACATATGATAGATGCGAAAGGTATCCTGCCTACCGAGAAGAAGATAAGTGCAATTCGAAATTTTCCATCACCATGGAATAAAAGACAGCTGAAGGGATTTATAGGTATGGCATCGTTCTTCCGTTGTTTCATAAAAACTCAAGCCATGAATTCTGAGGCATTAAACCGGCTTCTACGGAAGGATGTGCCATGGCAATGGACTGAAGAATGTGAACTAGCTTTTCGAGACATTAAAGACCAACTCGTTAACGCATCCTTATTATATCACCCTGATATGAATTGTGAGTTCTGTCTCTCCACGGATTCATCGGATGTTGGATTAGGTGCTTGTCTCTTTCAAATAAGGAAAATAAAAGGGGTACCAACATTCTGTCCGATAGCATTTGCTAGTCGGGTGTTATCGCCCTGTGAAAGAGCCTATACGACCACAGAACTTGAAGCACTTGCGGTTATCTGGGCATTCAAGAAGTTTAACTATTATTTATATGGTTCGAAAACGATTGTGTATTGTGACCATCAATCACTAACCTTTTTGCAAACATGTAAATTATTACATCCTAGACTGTCACGTTGGACAATGACACTACAACAGTACCAATTGAAAATTATTCATGTGTCTGGCAAAGAAAATATTATTGCGGATGCACTGTCAAGATCCCCAGAAGGTTTAACGCCGGAAATAGAATCAGTAAATACTTCGGATTTTCCAGTATTACTGTTGCAGGACAATATCTACAAGACTTATTATGTACATCTTTGTAGAGATATGGGAAATTTACAACGAAAAGACCCTCGATGGAAGAAGATAATTCAGCTAAAGGAACAACAAAATTCAAGGGCTAGTTTAGATCATTATAAATTAGTAAATGGAGTATAATTCTTCTGATGTGGGAAGGACAACAATACACGGTGGTGTGTATGTATCCCGAAGGAATATGAAGAAAAATTAATTTGGTTTACCCACTTATCATGGGGACATTTTGGTGTAATTAAATGTGCTAATAAAATAGGAGCATACTGTTATTTTCCGAATATTCGGAGAAAAGTGCACCAAACAATACAAAACTGTTTACTCTGTCAAAAGGCAAAACCGGATAATACAGGTAGTAAGCATGTTCTCCATTCAATTATTCCACGAGAGCCAAGGGCGTTAATTTCGTGTGATATCTGCAGCCCTCTCCCACGATCAAGAGGAGGAGTCAAATTCATTGTTGGATTCTTTGACGTGTTTACAAAATATGTAAAACTATATCCATTAAAGTGTGCTACTGTCAGAGCTGTTGTAGTGAGATTGGTGCGTGACTATCTTCCGCATGTAGGTTTACCGAAATCCATAATTACAGATAATGCCAGAATTTTTACTGGATTTAAATGGAAGCAAACATTAACACAACTTGGTATTCGACAAATTTTGACATCGTGTTACCATCCACAAGGTAGTCCAATAGAACGAGTTTTCCGAGAATTAAACTGATTTATGCGTACATACTGTCACAGTAAACAAACATCATGGGCTGATTATTTGTCAGAATTTGAACAAATATTTAATAATCTGACACATACCTCAACTAACTTTACTCCAACAGAGCTTATGTATAGTCAGATTGAAAGAACTTCTGCCAAAGTATGAAGACCAGAATTTAAAATGGGAGGAAAAGATTCGACTCGCACTTGTCAATTTAACTAAAAAGGCAATACAACGGAAATTGACATATGACAAACGGATTCACCGGATTCAGACGTTTCATCTTGGAGAAAAGGTTTTATTCCTCGAAACTGATGAAGAACATAAAGAAATGGAATCTTATATATACCGGACCATATGTTATTGTAAATATACCAAATCCTGGATCATACTTGTTGGCATATCCCGAATCGAAAAGAATAAAGGGATTATTCCCGCATAATTATATTAAGAAATTTTTTGAAGGATCGTAGATCTATGATACCAAATATGGAGAAGAATTTAGAGTGGAATTTGACTATGAGTCGAATGTGTATATAAATATCAAGAAGTTTATGTTGTCTAGAGGTTAAGAGACAGTGAGATTACTCCTGCGACAGGTTAAGAGACAGTGAGATTACTCCTGTGATAGGTTAAGAGACAGTGAGATTACTCCTGTGATAGTTTAGCACAAAAATTTTTAGATAGGTAGAAGAATTTGTTAATTACTAGTGTTTCTAAGTGTGGACTATGAGCAGAAGCCACAGTGATATACAATGAAAGTGCATCTACATTTCCTCAAGACACGACACTTACGTGAGAATTGCGTGTGAAACTTGAACAGTGTGGGATATGTAGGTAAATACGCTGTATGATGTGCGCTGTTCGCGCAAGAAAGCAAATGAACTGTGAAATGAAGCAACAGTCGATAATGTCACTGTTGCAAACAATTGAAGAAACTCTCTGGTTGCGCGAGAGAAAATTATTATAATTTTTAGATTTTTCATTATGCCTTCTCGACAAGTAGAATTAATTTAAGAATTTTAATTAACTTTTTAAGAATAGCAGTTTGTGTGTTTCATATTATGGACATAATTGTTGAAATATATTTCCATAAATGATCATGAGAGGATGAAGAAGATTCTGCGATTGGATGATTTGTTAAATGAACATACGTCATCATTAATGATATTTATTTGCAAGTGGATCTATAAATCAATTAATATGCCTATGTTTAAAATTTTTCATCAGGTGTAAACTTAAATTTTATCCATAATTTCGTAATTGAAAGCAAACCTCGGACAGATTCAATGCTCTACTTCCACCTGCACTATAACAAAACGAAGATTAGATTAAAAATTTTTTTGAGAGGAATACATTCGATATGACCTACAACAAAATTTAAATGCCCACAGTCTATTTGGCAATGTTTTGGACAATAAGCAGTTATAATGCAAAACAACTTTGGTATTGAGGACTACAAAAAAAAATTCGCGATTGTCAGGATTGATGGATGTTCCAGTCTAGTACAGATGGAAGAATATAAGAATCCACTCCGATTTGGAGTGCAACGATGAAATATGGACTTCGTTGCCTTAATCCACTCTCTTCCAGGGATTTATTCAGTCAGAACCTTTTCTTATTCCACTTTAAACCTGTTTCATGTTCACGTCGCTGACCATCTGTTCCTGAGATCATCCTCCTGTTTCTACGGCACATTACCAGCTTCTGTCCTGTACCATAAGCCATCGCCTGTCCTCCGTACCGCCTCAACCAACGCTGTACGTCGCCTACCCGCTGTCCGTGCCCAGTGTTCCTGTTCCATCGACTTCACAACGAGATCGCCGGCTACATCGTCGAAAGAAGAATTATGAAAATTTTTTTTTCAGCAATATTGTAAATTTTTTTTTTTTGGCTATGAGGCACTTTTCCTTCGACTTCACAACGAGATCGCCGGCTACATCGTCGAAAGAAGAATTATGAAAAATTTTTTTTGAGAAATATTGTAAAATTTTTTTTGGCTATGAGGCACTTTTCCTTCGATCTAATCTATGGAGCTTCTATATATTTCAAAATTACTGGATTTAGGCTTTCCTATCTTCTTTAATACCTGAGCTGGGGTCTATTCTTCCGGGTTTTCCAGAGTTTCCCTGTGAAGACCAGTTCCCAAATGGGTAGACCTTTTTCGTAATTACACCAATCTACATCTTCCCTGGTTATGTACTCGGGATGCGAGTACACCCCGGTACATGTAAAAGCTACAGCTTAGGTATTCTCGTAACTTATTGTCTTAACATGTTACCCATACTCTCTATAGCAAAATTCTACTAATTCAAAATATTCCTCTTTTGAATAAACAACCCAACAAATTTTTTCTGTTAGCTCGCAAAGTGTATTATCATTAACTTTGCTCGCTGCGAGGGGCAATTGCAATATCTCTTTACATTCGATGAATTATTCAGATACAATTCTACCCTTGAATCACGTTTACTAATTTTCTATCTTCATACTCGCAGAATCCATGCGAAAAGTAGTTCATACAATAGCTATGCCATGAGCGCATAAGTATTCTTTGTAGTACTCTCTCTGGTGGTTGTTAAAAAAAAAAAAGGAAAGGGAGCTTCCGAGATTGTCTTCGTGCCGATTAGCCTGAGCTTGGTTTGGAAGAACTGTAATCTGATTATTGAGATTTATCACAGAAGATAACTGATACGAACTGTACGATTAAAAAGGAAATATATATACATTGCTCCTTCAAATAAAAGATGTGTATTTGAAATTTAAGAATTAATGATATTTATCGATATATTGCGTAGTTGTTAATCAGAAGGGAACTTCCGAAAGACTGGATACGAACCTGCATTTAATAATCCAAGAGCTCCATTACTTCTTCGGAAGGTTAAACTTCATCAAAGCCAAATATCCGCTTGATATGAGGTTTCCCGACTGATTATACAACGCTCCCAAAATTGCGAAGCATTTTATTTGTACAGATTAGCAGACTGCCGCAAAGCACAAGCCTGCAGAGAAGAAGAATCATCGCCTGATTTCATTCTAACAAGTAAAATTTCAGAATCATTTTGAGTGACTGAGCTATGACTGTGTTTCTTATCATTAATGATTGATTGCTCGAACGAATTGAGAGCTACATAATTACGTAGATAGGAGGAAAAATTACACCCTACTTAGTCTCCTCTCCCCAACATATACATTAACCAGTTTTTCCAATGTTTTGAGAATGAAGGAGGACAGACTGATTGGTCTCATATCCTTAGCCTTGGTATGATCAATTCTCCCTGGTTTTGGAATGAAGACAACCTTCACTGCCCTCCAAGCATTGGGAATGATTCCTACTGCTAGGCTAACACTGAACAGCCTTCATAGGACTCTTATGAGCTTCTCTCCTGCTTGTTGCAGGAGAGCTGGAAAAATTCCATCTGGGCCAGGTGACTTGAACGGTTGGAATGTTCCCACCGCCCATTGGATTTTATTAAAGTTCACACACTCCTTCGCCGATTCCCAGTCCTCTCTTCGAGTGTCTGAGAACCATTGTCTCTCCGGGATCACATTCTGGACTGTGTTGTCCGGCAGAGCATATTGAGGAAAGTGAGTTTTGTGGAGCAGTTCCAGTGTCTCATGTGCTGTCCTTGTATATTCCCCATCCTCCTTCCTCAACGTACCTCATTGATTGGTTTTTACTCTAGTGAGAATCTTGTGAAATCTGGCTTGTGCAGCTGCACTCTCCACTTCCTCACTGAATGCCTTCCAGGATGCCTTCTTTGCTTGTCTGATTGCGACATTGTAGTAGACAAGGGCCTCACGATATTTAGTCCATTGTCCTTTACGTCTCGCAATATTAAACAGTCTCCATACCTGTTTTCTTTGCATTTCTAAGTTGTTATTCCATCAAGGCACACTCCTATTTGTGCACTTCTTGGCGACTGTGCAGTTGTCCTGATATGAGGTCATTACGGCAGAAGTAACAGCCTCTGCTACTTCCTAAAATTCTACACGATTCCTTATCGAGGTTTTAAATTCTGATAAGCCTAAATCAAGGTCCTATATGTCTCCATGTCTGTTTTCCTGGGATTCCTATAGGTCATGGTCTGTCTGATTCCCATTTCAACCTTGAATTTAATGGAAATGTGGTCCGATGAGGATGGCTCCAACACCACATGCCATTGTTTGACATAGCTGCCCATCATCATGGAATTAAAGGTTATGTCATTTACTTCTTCCCTTCTGCTATTGCTGAATCGAGGTTCATTGCCCCTATTCAGGACCTCTAAGTTGTTAGCTAAAAGGAATTCAAGAAGGTACTCACCTCTACTGTTGGTGACCTTGCTGCCCCACACTAGATTGTGGGCATTGGTGGGCATTGGCGTCGCATCCCACCGGCAGTTGGTCACCTTGCCGATGGCAAATCTCTACCAGTCTCCTCATCTCCAAGGGAGGAGAAGAGCTGTCTTCGTACGGAAAGTATGCTGAGGCAAAAACAATTTCCCTCGTGACACCTTCCTCACACTGCTGCATTTTAATGGTCACTAAGTCCCTAGAGCTGAAAGCCATCATTGGCTTGAAAGAAATTAAATTTCTCACATATATGCATGTTCTGGGGTTTCGTAGATTTCTAGCATAAATCAGCTTACCTCCAGTTCCACCGAGGCCCGATACAACCCTTTATATAAATAGGGTTCTTGTGTCAGGGCCACGTCCACTTCCTGCCTCCCCAGACAGCGACTCAGGGCAGCAGAGGCCCCTTTACTGTGCTGCAGATTAATCTGCAGCACCTCCAGTCTTCGTCTTGCTGCCATCTTTGAGCTCTTTGAGAAGCCTCCCGGTGACCTGCAAGAATCCTAAAAACAATTTCAGGTCCTGCCCCAGCATCACCTTCAGGAACTTCTCTCCGACCTCCACTACAAGGATTCGTCCCTCTGGTGCAACCTTCTGGTTGATCACTCTCCAATCTTCAGTCGTGACTTTTGGGTTCTGGGCCCTTGTTTTCCCGAACAGTGTCCTAGGAAAGAGTTCCTTAAGGATCTTTGGTACCTGTATTGATATCTTTGCGCTCTTAAGGAGCTCCGCTGCCGTCTTAACCAGCAGCGTCGCGGCTTCCCACAATGATATCATGGTCACCTTGTCCTTGAGCCATTCCACCGTGTGCACCCCCTCACAGACATAAATGAGGGCACCACGATCTCGATAGACCCTCCTGAAGTTGGGTCCTCGGCCAGCGTCCCCCCAAATCTTTTCAAAGAGGGCCATCTGTACCAATTCCTCCTGCTGCTAGGTGATGGCCACCAGTGGATAGCCTTTCTGGATAACTGCCATCCTAAACACCGAGACTGCAGTACTATAGGTCTCTTTCCCTATTTCTTTCCTCGGTTTTTTCTGGATTCGCTTATCCAGGGAGGAGGGAATCTTCGATTCCTCCCTTATCCGCTTCCTACCTGTCTTTGACGTCACATGTGCCACGCACCCCTCGGCACGTATCGCATCACACCTTGGTTTGGCTCGGGGAATTGGGTGGGACTAGGAGTGGATAGGAAAGATGGAACGTTGTGGGGCACTCTGATCCATCGGCTGAGGCCTTTCCAGCAGTAGGTCCTCTACCTTCGGCATAGCCCTCAGCTTAACGCGGATACGCAAGTCTCTCCACCCGCACGGACAGTGCTTCGTCAAGGTGATGTCCCCCGGAGAGGAATCCTATAATAATTCATCATCAGGCGATTCCAGCACGTGTTCGCCTTTGTTAGAGAGCTGATACACGCGTTTTCGAAACTCAAGAATATGTATCTCCATAACTGGGTACGAAATACAACAATGCTGCGTGTTTCGGATGTCTAGTCGAACTCTTTAACAAGTCACTTCGTGCTTATGCTTGTAGCCCACCACGTTTTGTAGTTTTAAAGTCTGTCATCATGGAGAAAGCCCGTTCTATATCTGCATTCCCATGCAGCAAGACTAGTATTATATTTCACAGTTTGGCAATATTTGGTTTCATATACTGTCCATCAAAATACTTTATTTCACTTACTGAACTCCAGAATTCGACGCTATTTGTTGAGCCTAGCGCCGCTTTTTCTGTATCAAAACCTTTAGTTTTTTTAAACTCTTGATGGCTTCGTGTTTAGCGACCTTCCTTCCATACTCCTCGGCAAGTCCTGCTATCTCGCATACTCTGTATCAATACTACAATTTTTGAATTCACATATGACATATTCTTACATAAACTGTTGTTTCCTGCAAATCAAACATTTTTGGTAAAATTTTACACAAACTAGCCGGAATTGCTCTTTGTCGGTCTCACTGCAGTCACTTCCAAGCAACATATCAGTCATATACATTTAAAGTGTCTAACTTCTCGTCCTTACTTAGGAAGGAAGTTTTGATTAAAAAAAAAGTTTTTGAAAAGGTTGTACAGACCCATAGCGTTGGTTTCGTCTCCACCTATGGGAATTAGATTAAGAAGTTGTGTTTTGGCTTCAGAATTGTTTATATATCTCACCAGTATACTCATTAACTTGATACTTCTGATATCTGAGCTCTCATGGAAACTGATTTGTTTCTTAGATCTTTACTTAACTCAGTATTTGCAGAGAGTACGTTCTCAACAATGCTTTTGTATTTTGTGCGACTCTGGCCCACTATTTGTGCAATTGTTGAATCCTTAAAACTGAATTTAGCTGTCTCTACAAGATTTTCTATTGCATTCAAACTGAAATTATAAGCCACAACTAACAAATCGAATCGTATATCGGCTACTGTAAGATAAGTTTGCTCTTTTCCTGGTCTAAATATCTGAAACTGAAAGTAATTACATACCGCAACAGTGAGCTCCTGCTACATTGACGTAAATAATATTAATATGTTAAGTATTTCTACGGAAATTTTCATACTTCAACACGTTACTCTAGCTTTAAAGTCCAAAATCATAAAACACAACTTTGATAGTAATAGTATGATAATAATAATATCAACTAGCATTGTCTAACTCGTATGAATTAGAAATACATTTTCTTACGTGAGAAATACTTCTTGTATGGCTTTCACGTTCGTCTTGTATCTCTGACTTCCAATGTCGTTCACTAAGTCACTTCGTTTTGCTCCTAGCAGTATATTACAAGCTTTGCATTTAGCTTTCATGTTCTTATCACTAACTGGACCACTTTTTAAAAATGTCTTCATCTATCAATTTTGGAGCGAATAATTGCTTTCTAGATTTTTCCGCATCTAGTGCAGGCTCACCCCTATGTTTCTTTTTCTTCGTTGGTGTTGAACAGACAGTTTTAGCACTCATTATTAAGTAACCTAACATCTTTAACGTTCAAATATCCATATCACAATGGCCGATTCACGCCACTTGCTTTAATGACTTGATTTAATAATATATTGTTATCGTCATGTGTGTTGTTTGTCGCTTACATTTATTGTTCCGGTTATTAATATCGATTGACAGCTGTCTGCAGCATCCTTCTGTGTACGTAATTTCTTAAATGTGACCGTCTCATATGTCATCAGATCATTCATATCCGAAAGAATACGAAGGAGGGCAGATTAAAATGTACCCATCATGCCCAGTACATATTAAATTTCTATTAGTCTGTAAATTACTAACATTTAAAGTCACCGTAATAATTTTTACAGTCAGCCAAAGGAAGTTAAATTACGCCACATTTTCTAACAATTTTAGAGTTCCGCTGCTACGCTGCAAAGGTCAGAAAATTCCGCTACGTTTAAACATTAATCAAAAGTCAACCTAAGGCTATTTCATTGCTACCTCATTTAAGTGATTAATTTCTATACAACAGCGATATTTTTTCTAAATTTCGATCTAAGGAACGAGCATTACTGTGGAATTTTCTGTGATGCATAAAATTACCAGCATTTCCTGGTGCTGCAGAAAAGTCGTACCATAATATTTCGTGGCAGAACGCAGGTGAAAAACTGATGCTTATATGCGAGCCATACGGTACATTGCTAGGAACAATAATTATTATCTAAGATTTATGAGGTGATGTTCACAGTCTTTGGAATGTTTAAGGATGACTGTGCTGTGAGCTCTTAGTAACATTTATTTAGGTGAGGGATTTGGATGTAAATGGAACTGCAGAAGAAGCACTATGAGAAAGGGTACCGGTATGGGATGAGTACTGGGAAGAGCCAAAAAATGCGATGTAGGTGGCATGCTGGGAAAGGTTGGTTTGGAGCCTTCGTTCAAATGTGTGTGAAATCCTAAGGGACAAAACTGCTTAGGTCATCGGTCCCTAGACTTACATACTACTTGAACTAACTTATGGTAAGAATAACACGAACATTCTTGCTCGAGGGAGGACTCAAACCTCCGGCGGGAGTCGCCGCGCAGTCCGTGACATGACGCCTCAAACCGCGCGGCCACTCCGCGCAGCGGAGCCTTCGTTTTGGACGGAAGAGGCATGGTACATTATTGATGACAGTATGGACAGCTTTCGACAGTAAAATAAAAATCGTTCACCCACTTGACATTTTTGTTAACACACTCGTTTGTACTTACCAAAGAGGAGTAATGCAAGTTATAATTGTGACCAAGAGCTTCCTTACAACAGACTTGCTGTTCCGTAAAAATCTCTGTCATTTGTTCACTAAAATAACCAGGAGTGCCGGCTTTTGAAATCAGTTTGGGTGCTCTAAATCACAGTTCACAAATGTTGAAAGCTAACTCTCCTGAAAATCTAGTTTGAGGTATTTTTCAATGAGTAACACTTGATAAAGATAAATAAAGTATTATATATTAGTTTCTTTTCCACACTAATTAATTAATAGAAATTAATATAAAAATTAATCCACAATCCACATAGAATTGTTTTAGTAGATCGTTTGATGAAAATTTTAGCCACAGTGTCGAGGTTCAAGTTTTAGGCTTCTTTTATATGAACCTGCATGACAGCGTCGTGGTTCAATTTCCCCTGCGTCATGGTGTTGCGCGGGTAAGTTTTTAATCTGCTAAGGGCGGAGAAAGAAAGTTCTGCTGTACATGTAGAAACTGGTATAGTTAGAGCGATATTTATCAATTTCATCACCTCCAGAATCAATTCGTCGACGTGCATATAAGAGGAAAAGAAGCGTAGTAAGTCTTCAGTACTTCCAACGAAGTAAATTTTAGATTTACACACACCTACCATCATATTACCATGCTAAGTTAATGTTTCTAGGTCAAAGTCATTCTTATAAAACTCTGTTACATAACAGAAATCTTCATGAGTATTTCTATGAAGTCAGTCATAGCAGCTTCAGTAACTCGATCATCGAAACACTGATCACAATATCTAAAACCTCAAAATAAATTCTTCGGTAGTAACACTGGCAAAAGAATAGGAACGGCGCTGTCATCCAGATTTCGAGAAAAGTTTCGAACTTCTGAAAGTCTCGGGTCTTCGACAGCAAATTTTCTTGTCAGTTCTAAGCAAGAGCTCCAGCCTTCAACGAAACTTGCATCAGATCGAGATAACTTTCTAACACTTTGGTATAGGAGTGGATCCTTATTCTATGACAGAGCACAACTTGATTTAATCTGTAAACATATTGGTTTTTAATGCTAATTTTTCACAGAAATACACGAATTTACATAGTTTGCAACGTGACAATGTTAGGACAGCTGTCAAGATAATGCATATCGTCCTGAGTAAGTGAAATAACTCTAAGAACAACAATATCAAATTTTGACTAGAAATTTCTTTGCAACATTATTCTTACTACTATATCATGAAGTAGGCCAATACTATGATAACTCATCTGTTTCCGGTTCTAAGTCTGGTACTATTTAGGATGACAATCAAGGCTACAGAGGATGGTTAGTTTTGTGACAAGCTGAGCAAAAGATTTCCCAAGGTCGCTCGAGTTTGCAATGGTCGCAAGCTGGTGAACCAACAAGTTACGCCTCTGCTCTCAATATTTACCTTAGCTGCGATGAGCTGTCGTCTGCATGGCTGCTCTCGTCCTCTGAAATTCCTATAAAAGCTAATCAAACTCTTGCTCATTTTTTCAACAGAAACTCTCCTATGTTTCTCGTTAGGCGAGAAAACATGTACTCATCCCTAGTCTTGGAATATGGCGATATGCACACGCATCGCTGGAGCAGCGTGCGTATTACATTGCCCTCTCAGTTCTCGCAAGGGCAATTAAATAAGTGGCTGGTTCATTTCTCTGCAGCTGGAGCTGAACGATGCTACAGCTAATATCTAGCTGAAAGTCAGCTGCAGTGAACGCAGTGTTTTCACAAATTTCTCCTCTGCATCGTACAGAGCGTGATGCGCCCCATTCTACACTCGACGCCAGTTCAGAGGAGAGTCCCCAAAATTTTCTGTGTTGTCTTTCTCATAGCAAAACTGTCTCCCCACCTGGGTTCTTTCGTGCTCCACGTCATGGCTTTTTCCGACCAATAGGAGCATTCCTCTTATTTTGTGGAAACTCTCTCTGCCAATGGCAAGCACCAGAGCACCCACGGTGTGGGCACCCCTGAACATGACGGCTATTCACATACACTCAGTTCAATGTAGCTAGAGTGGCTGGCACGAAAGTAGAGTCATTAAGGTCACAGCCACTGCATGCCGGCAGCAGGGGCTGCAGGCTGTGATTCGCCAGCCTCTCGACTTTGTTGCCACGGTGGTACCATTAGTGGTGCGGTAGGTCAGAGCAGCTGAAAGCTCTGTGTTACTGTGCTATATCGAGTGTTCATGTCTGATCTCAATGTCTTACTGTCTTTAGAAAGGTGCTTTGACGTGTGTTCACTGCTGAACAATAATGCAGGAGCAATGGCCTACTTGCAGTACTCCTCCAGTTGGGGTGCGTAAAGGGTGGAAAGACAGTCGTAAACAATCGAAAATTATCATATCGAATGTACTCAAGTTTTTTACTGATCTGGCCGACAATGAAGAAACGAGGCATAACTTAAATTTTGGGTAAATGGCTCAAATGGTTCAAATGGCTCTGAGCACTATGGGACTTAATATCTATGGTCATCAGTCCCCTAGAACTTAGAACTACGTAAACCTAACTAACCTAAGGACATCACACAACACCCAGTCATCACTTTTGGTTAAATTCATAAACTTACTGCTAAAGCGAGTGGTGTTTCCAAGTCGACTGTAGGTTGTATTAGCAGATCTGTGTCATTGGCAGAATCTCCAGACATGAATGAGTGTTTCGATTATCCAAGAAAGGGATACGAATGCGAACGCAAATCTACCTACTTCGACGATTTTAACAAAGATCTCGTGCGTAGAACTGTATTTTTATATTACGACAGAGGAGAGAATTGAACGGCTAAAAAAATACAGGCTGTACTCCGTAAAAAAATTAATTACTCAGGCTCAGAGACCTCCGTTCTTCGTCTTCTCTGCTCCCTTGGTTCCCGATTCAAGAAGTGCAATGACATACGGAAATTCTTAATGGAACACAGAGACATTGTAGCAGGAAGAGCAAAGTTTTTGCTTATAATGCACTTCTTGCGTGCTGAAGACACCAGGCCTGTAGTGTACTTCGATGAAACTTGGGACTCACGGAACCATACCAATAAGTATATATGGCCCCACTCCAAAGGAAACGGAGGTTTGAAAGTGCCTACTGATAGAGGTGAACGATTAATCATCGCCCACGCTTCACACCAGAGGCCAAACTTGTTTTTCGTGGTGGAAAAAGTTTTTGCCAATCCGATTACCATTCATAAATGAGTAGAGAAGTTTTTTAAGAATTGCTTTATTCAACTGTTGTCTGTGCTCGAAGAAGGGTAAATTATCGTGATGGATAACTCCAGCTACCACTCCATTCAGATAAAAGAGATGCTACGTTCAATTAGGCGCAAGGGAGATATGGAGTGATTAAAGAAAAAGAATGTTCCATTTTCAGTCGAAGGCTGAACTCCTGTGTAAAGAAGAAATCGTAGGTGACAAAAAGACTTACGAATTAGATCAACTGGCAAACGAAATGGGACACCAAGTGATACGTCTACCACCGTATCACTGCCAGTATAATCCCATTGAATTGATATGGGTCGCAGTAAAGCGAGAAGTAGCGAAAAGAAATTCTACTTTCAACCTTGCTAATGTCGTGAAGCTAACACAGGAAGCTCTTGACAATGTTACTCAACAGGACTGGGAGAGGTGCGTAAAACATGCAGAAGCATTGCAAGAAACTGATTTCTTGAACCCGGGTTTAAGAGACACCATAGTGGAATCTGTGATGATACGCGTGGCTGAAACAAGCGACAGTGAACCTGAAGACGCGGAGCCACAAGATCCTTCAGTTTAGGTAAGTGCCGTCTATGTAAAAAGCTGACTTGATTTAACTGTTTGTCTATTCATTTCAGTTATAGAGGTCAAACTGCGAATGTTTTCCCCGTACAGTAGACGTCTGATAAATTTATCACAAGTGGCGGCGATTAGTTATCTCGACAGTAACTGTCGATTAAAATAAGATTATCAATTCTGCATTAATTAACAACAGTTTTTCCTAAAACCCTGTATCGAATGTCTTTACATTCGGATGTCATCTTACTGTGTTCGGTTTACTTGTACATTCCAAATTCAACTCCTTTTATTCATACAAGGATTTAGTGGTTGTTTCATACCAAGGGCAATGCAGTTCATAAAATGACAAAACTTTGTGGTGCTTCTGTATCGACTGTATATATAAACAGTGGAGTAACATCAGAACAGTCCCAGCACCTATTATGATTCTCCGAGAAGAGCATAGAAAACTATGATTTTTGACGACTTTTACAAAAAGCTAGAACGTAAAACTGTATTACTTTAGTATGACAGAGAATAGTATCCGATGGCTAGAGAAATACAGGGTAATGTCCTTGATAAAATTGATTATTCTAGCCAGTCACTTCAATACACTGTCTTCTCCTCCCATTTGGTTTTTAATTCAGAAACTGCAATGATGGACGAAATTTGTAATACAAGACAGGGACATTGTAGTAGTAAGAACGAGGTTTTTGTGTACCAAGCACGTATAGCATGCTGAGAATAATAGGCTTACAGAAAATTTATATAAAGTATTGGTTTCACAAAACCTTTCGAATAAATATTTTGCTCGACTTCAGTGAAAATATTGGCTTCAAAATAACTGCAATTACTTTTGTCGTCGTAACCGCCGTCTGCTTCACGTCTGCTGTGCAGCGAGCTACCTTAATTTAAGTATTAACTGTATTTTTCGTACTTGTCTCTTCTTCCATGTGTTTTTGCTTTTAGGAAGCTTTATTTGACGAGTGATATTAATAGTGTTCCATAGATTTCGTGTTTGTTTTGATTAAAGTCAGAGAGAGTCCGTTTAGTCAACCATAGTGCCAGTAGTGCTAGTGTTTGTTTTCAATACAGTCCAGAGACAGGTAGTGCTATTTTCTTTGTTTTCTACAAGAAGTGGCTAGCAATCAAAGTTTAGTCAATAGTCAACCGCCTTTAGTGAATTAGCAGTCTAGTTAAAAGTTGATTAACTCTCTTCAGTAAATTGATTCCTTAGGATGGATAGGATGTGTGACCGCTGTGTACGGACGCAGGAGGAGCTGGCCACTGTTCGCGAACAGCTGAACGTGTTGATGGCCGCGGTCAGCCGTCTTCAGGCTGCTGCCTCGGAGTGTAGCGGCAGTGGGGAGTCTGGTGCGTCGCAAGGTACACCCCAGGTGTTACATGCTTCACCCACTGTCCCTGCTGTCGAGACATCTTCGCGGGTACCGGGCGCGGTTGGGCCACCCTCTCCCCAAGGGGTATGGCGGGTTCAGCGGCGTTCGCGGCGCACGAGGCGGAGGGTAAATGTGGAGGCTGGACGTGTGGCATCGCCCGCTCTGTCTGTGAGTGGACATGTGGCTGCTCCTTCAGCAAGGTCCGAGCAGGTACACGGGGGAGGGGTTTATTAGTTATTGGGAGCTCCAACATTAGGCGGGTGATGGAGCCCCTTAGGGAAATAGCGGGAAGGTCGGGGAAGAAGGCCAGTGTTCACTCTGCCTGCTTGCGGGTGGTCTCATCCGAGATGTGGAGGAGGCCCTACCGGCGGCGATAGAGAGCACTGGGTGCACCCGACTGCAAATTGTTGCTCATGTCGGCACCAATGACTCCTGCCGTCTGGGTTCAGAGGTCATCCTCAGTTCGTACAGGCGGTTGGCGGAATTGGTGAAGGTGGAAAGCCTCGCTCGCGGGGTGGAATCAGAGCTAACTATTTGTAGTATCGTTCCCAGAACCGATCGCGGTCCTCTGGTTTGGAGCCGAGTGGAAGGCTTAAACCAGAGGCTCAGACGATTCTGCGGAGATCTGGGGTGCAAATTTCTGGACCTCCGCTATCGGGTGGAGAAATGTAGGGTCCCCCTGAATAGGTCAGGCGTGCACTACACGCCGGAAGCGGCTACAAGGGTAGCGGAGTACGTGTGGAGTGCACATGGGGCTTTTTTAGGTTAGAGAATTCCCTCCCTAGGCCCGACAAGACGCCTCCTGAGACACGGCAAGGTAGGAGTAGGCAACATGCAACAGGGAATAACAATATTAATGTGCTAATAGTAAACTGCAGGAGCGTCTATAGAAAGGTCCTAGAACTGCTCTCATTAATAAACGGTCACAACGCCCATATAGTACTAGGGACAGAAAGTTGGCTGAAACCAGACATAAACAGTAATGAAATCCTAAACTCAGATTGGAATGCATACCGCAGAGACAGGCTGGACAGTGAAGGAGGAGGCGTGTTTATAGCGATAAGAAGTGCAATAGTATCGAAGGAAATTGACGGAGATTCGAAATGTGAAATGATTTGGGTGAAGGTCACGGTTAAAGCAGACTCAGACATGGTAATTGGATGTCTTTATAGGCCCCCTGGCTCAGCAGATGTTGTGGCTGAGCACCTGAAGGATAATTTGGAAAATATTTCGAGTAGATTTCCCCACCATGTTATAGTTCCGGGTGGAGATTTTAATTTGCCGGATATAGACTGGGAGACTCAAACATTCATAACGAGTGGCAGGGACAAAGAAACCAGTGAAACTTTTTTAAGTGCTTTATCTGAAAACTACCTTGAGCAGTTAAACAGAGACCCGACTCGTGGCGATAACATATTAGACCTTCTGGTGACAAACAGACCCGAACAATTTGAAACAGTTAATGCAGAACAGGGAGTCAGCGATTATAAAGCGGTTACGGCATCGATGATTTCAGCCGTAAATAGGAATATTAAAAAAGGTAGGAAGATTTTTCTGTTTAGCAAAAGTGACAAAAAGCAGATTACAGAGTACCTGACGGCTCAACACAAAAGTTTTGTCTCAAGTACAGATAGTGTTGAGGATCAGTGGACAAAGTTAAAAACCATCGTACAATATGCGTTAGATGAGTATGTGCCAAGTAAGATCATTTGAGATGGAAAAGAGCCACCGTGGTACAACAACCAAGTTAGAAAACTGCTGCGGAAGCAAAGGGAACTTCACAGCAAACATAAACATAGCCAAAGCCTTGCAGACAAACAAAAATTACGCGAAGCGAAATGTAGTGTGAGGAGGGCTATGCGAGAGGCGTTCAATGAATTCGAAAGTAAAGTTCTGTGTACTGACTAGGCAGAAAATCCTAAGAAATTCTGGTCTTATGTCAAAGCGGTAGGTGGATCAAAACAAAATGTCCAGACACTCTGTGACCAAAATTGTACTAAAACAGAGGATGACAGACTAAAGGCCGAAATACTAAATGTCTTTTTCCAAAGCTGTTTCACAGAGGAAGACTGCACTGTAGTTCCTTCTCTAGATTGTCGCACAGAAGACAAAATGGTAGATGGGCTACCAGTTCTATTTTACACAGAGTACGCGAAGGTACTTGCCCCCCTTCTTGCAGCGGTGTACCGTAGGTCTCTAGAAGAGCGTAGCGTTCCAAAGGATTGGAAAAGGGCACAGGTCATCCCTGTTTTCAAGAAGGGACGTCGAACAGATGTTCAGAACTATAGACCTATATCTTTAACGTCGATCAGTTGTAGAATTTTGGAACACGTATTATGTTCGAGTATAATGACTTTCCTGGAGACTAGAAATCTACTCTGTAGGAATCAGCATGGGTTTCGAAAAAGACGGTCGTGTGAAACCCAGCTCGCGCTATTCGTCCACGAGACTCAGAGGGCCATGGACACGGGTTCCCAGGTAGATGCCGTGTTTCTTGACTTCCGCAAGGCGTTCGATACAGTTCCCCACAGTCGTTTAATGAACAAAGTAAGAGCATATGGACTATCAGACCAATTGTGTGATAGGATTGAGGAGTTCCTAGATAACAGAACGCAGCATGTCATTCTCAATGGAGAGAAGTCTTCCGAAGTAAGAATGATTTCAGGTGTGCCATAGGGGAGTGTTATGGGACCGTTGCTGTTCACAATATACATAAATGACCTGGTGGATGACATCGGAAGTTCATTGAGGCTTTTTGCAGATGATGCTGTGGTGTATCGAGAGGTTGTAACAATGGAAAATTGTACTGAAATGCAGGAGGATCTGCAGCGAATTGACGCATGGTGCAGGGAATGGCAGTTGAATCTCAATGTAGACAAGTGTAATGTGCTGTTAATATATAGAAAGATAGATCCCTTATCATTTAGCTACAAAATAGCAGGTCAGCAACTGGAAGCAGTTAATTCCATAAATTATCTGGGAGTACGCACTAGGAATGATTTAAAATGGAATGATCATATAAAGTTGATCGTCGGTAAAGCAGATGCCAGACTGAGATTCATTGGAAGAATCCTAAGGAAATGCAATCCGAAAACAAAGGAAGTAGGTTACAGAACGCTTGTTCGCCCACTGCTTGAATACTGCTCAGCGGTGTGGGATCCCTACCAGAAGAGATAGAAAAGATCCAACGGAGAGCAGCGCGCTTCGTTACAGGATCATTTAGTAATCGCGAAAGCGTTACGGAGATGATAGATAAACTCCAGTGGAAGACTCTGCAGGAGAGACGCTCAGTAGCTCGGTACGGGCTTTTGTTAAAGTTTCGAGAACATACCTTCACCGAAGAGTCCAGCAGTATATTGCTCCCTCCTACGTATATCTCGCGAAGAGACCATGAGGATAAAATCAGAGAGATTGGAGCCCACACAGAAGCATACAGACAATCCTTCTTTCCACGAACAATACGAGACTGGAATAGAAGGGAGAACCGATAGAGGTACTCAGGGTACCCTCCGCCACACACCGTCAGGTGGCTTGCGGAGTATGGATGTAGATGTAGATGTAGATGTAGATGCGTTGCGTATATTGGCGTTCTGAGTGGTGGATGCAATGACGAAGGATATGTATTAGCACCCAGTAAAATATTTTCTGGAAGTAGGGGATATTCTCGGTCATATTAAATCGAGCCTTCCGAACAAAACTCTTGGCGACGGCCTACAACGTCTCGTGCGCTGCTGCGCACAGAAATAGCGGAATTTGCTTCTGTACATGATAAGATACTATAATGATGTCTGAAATAATACCAAAAATAATTTTGTAGTTTTCGTAACAACTTTCTCGCAGGAAGTTTCTTCGCTGTCCTACAGAACGAAAATTCATCAGCGACTACATTTTTCGCTACGCATTCGGCACAGTTTCACACCTCTCATAATATTTCATTTTTTATCTCAGAATACTTTTATGTTTCCGAGATATAAGACGCAGCATATGCATCTGTAAATTTTGAGGATGTTCTTTTTTTTTTCAGATCAATACATTAGTGATTCCTACCACAGGTTGAAGTAAAAAATTATTTTTGACCAAAATTTCTTGTAACGTTAGTTTTCATTTTATTTTCCTAGCAGCTAGTGAGAATTTGTACAGAAACCAGATGGCAGTTATAAGATTCGAGGGGCATGAAAGGGAAGCAGTGGTTGGGAAAGGAGTGAGACAGGGTTGTAGCCTCTCCCCGATGTTATTCAATCTGTATATTGAGCAAGCAGTAAAGGAAACAAAAGAAAAATTCGGAGTAGGTATTAAAATTCATGCAGAAGAAGTAAAAACTTTGAGGTTCGTCGATGACATTGTAATTCTGTCAGAGACAGCAAAGGACTTGGAAGAGCTGTTGAACGGAATGGACAGTGTCTTGAAAGGAGGATATAAGACATCAACAAAAGCAAAACGAGGATAATGGAATGTAGTCGAATTAAATCGGGCAATGCTGAGGGAATTAGATTAGGAAATGAGACACTTAAAGTAGTAAAAGAGTTTTGCTATTTAGGGAGTAAAATAACTGATGATGGTCGAAGTAGAAAGGATATAAAATGTAGACTGGCAATGGGAAGGAAAGCGTTTCTGAAGAAGAGAAAGTTGTTAACATCGAGTATAGATTAAAGTGTCAGGAAGTCGTTTCTGAAAGTATTTGTATGGAGTGTAGCCATGTATGGAAGTGAAACATGGACGATAAATAGTTTGGACAAGAAGAGAATAGAAGCTTTCGAAATGTGGTGCTACAGAAGAATGCTGAAGATTAGATGGGTAGATCACATAACTAATGAGGAGGTATTGAATAGAATTGGGGAGAAGAGGAGTTTGTGGCACAACTTGACAAAAAGAAGGGATCGGTTGGTAGGACATGTTTTGAGGCATCAAGGAATCACAAATTTAGCATTGGAGGGCAGCGTGGAGGGTAAAAATCGTATAGGGAGACCAAGAGATGAATACACTAAGCAGATTCAGAGGGATGTGGGTTGCAGTAAGTACTGGGAGATGAAGAAGCTTGCACAGGATAGAGTAGCATGGAGAGCTGCATCAAACCAGTCTCAAGACTGAAGACCACAACAACAACAGTGAGAATTTCCTTTGGAAAGTACTCCATCATATTCTAGACTAAAAATAGAGCTGCTCAATTTTTTTTAATTTTTACGAACGTTTGAAATTATCACCAAAAGAAAAAAACTGGCAAAGCTGTAAGACGGCGAGATGACCTTAAAGACCTATTTTCGTGCCGGCCATTATAGAGAGCCTATATGCAGGGAGAGAGTAGCCATAGGTGAAATCGAATGTGATTGGCTGAGCCATGTCTATGCCACAGGTCTCTCTCCAGTACTATATTCGCAGTGATTTTCGGAGTTATTGCTTTGAAGACTTTCGGAATCAATTAGAAGGTAATGTGAGTTTTTTACAGATTCAAATGGTTCAGATGGCTGTAAGCACTATGGGACTTAACATCTGAGGTCATCAGTCCCCTAGACTTACAACTACTTAAACCTAACTAACCTAAGGACGTCACACACATTCACGCCCGAGGCAGGATTCGAACCTGCGACCGTAGCAGGCGCGCGGTTCCGGACTGAAGCACCTAGAACTGCTCGGCCACACCGGCTCGCTTTACATATTTTTTTATGCATTCTGCGTGTGTTTGCACTTTACTTGGTAGCTTTTTGTACAAAATTTACACGTGCGAGCTTAAATATGAAATCAAACAAGAAAGTATTTTGTAATGAAATCAGTACTGGTTTGAAGTAATCACAATATCAGTGGTACCATATGTAGTTGACAACCTTTAATTCATTCTGCAGACATTCAGAAACGATGCCAGGTTGTGCTGCTTTCGGATGTACCAACGTAGGCATAGGTGGATTTCGCATGCTTGCATTTCCGCGGAATGAGGAAAGAAAAAAGCTGTGGGGTGTTGCAGTGAAGAGGGGTGATTTAAATCACACAGGAGCCTTGTGGAAACCGACCAACTACTCTCATCTATGCGAAGTAAGCGGTATTAACTTTACAACTGCATATAACATGAGTTGTAAGCTAGATGTTATTTAGGGACCTATGACCTCAGCAGTTTGGTCCCATAAGACCTAACCACAAAATTTCATAGATGTTATTGTGAGATGTGACATTTGGCCTTTGTATTGACAGTGTGCAATTTT
The DNA here is from genome assembly GCF_023898315.1 of Schistocerca nitens. Lineage (NCBI taxonomy): Eukaryota > Metazoa > Arthropoda > Insecta > Orthoptera > Acrididae > Schistocerca > Schistocerca nitens. The sequence goes on along the minus strand of NC_064616.1, from coordinate 574,928,644 downwards.
TTATAGCACATCTGACTCTTATAAGCATAGAATTAAAATTTAGTTATGTAGCAGATGTCGACAGATTCTTGTCATTTCGGATGACTATTTATTTATCAATTTATCATTACTTCTGTTTGGGCAGGGAGCTTCACAGGTTTTTTTCAGGGATTGACTCTCTTTTTTCTCTCTAGTATATTTGTGCAAACATGTTTTTTAGGTTTCAATTTGCCACAGCTCCTTTCTTTTGCTTTTTTATTGAGGAAACATTTCACTGGTGACCAGTGGGAGAAAGTGAGGGTCGATGGCAAGAGGAAGCTGAAATTCAACGCCATACCAACAGTTTTTCTCACGTAGTACCAAAAGTTAAAAGAAGGAAAATCAATCTCTGTCATTAACATCCAACTCAAGAAAATGAAAGCAGTAGTCCCACAGCAGAGAGTGTCGCAGAAATCCAGCAGCAGTGTGATAAAGATCCCATGGTTCAAATGGCTCTAAGCACAATGTGACTTAACATATGAGGTCATCAGTTCCCTAGACTTAGAACTACTTAAACCTAACTAACCTAAGGACATCACACACATCCATGCCCGAGGCAGGATTCGAACCTGCGACCGTAGCAGCAGCGCGGTTCCGGACTGAAGCGCCTAGAACCGCACCGCTACAGCGCCTGGCTGAAGATGGCACGTGTAGTGTGCAAGGCAGAGATGTAAGTGAACCATTAGAATGTAAACTCACAGAAAAATTACATATACTAGAAGGTTACATTCACGTTCAACAGAGACAGATTTAAACTCTCAAGAAGGTCAGTTGTGTTTCTTTGAGGAATACACGACTAGAAAAGAAACTCCACAGTATGTGTCACCCAGTTCTGCATAAACTAAAAAGATTGTTTAATGACAATCAACTGGAGAGTTTAAACAAGAAAAAAGTGAAATGGAATGCGAGTAGTGTGAAAACAGCTCTTCAGTTGAATTTTGCATGTGGTAGCAAAGGATTTGATTTTTTAATTACTTCAGGTTTCCCACTGACGTCATAGCGTACACTAAGGAGGAGACTTCAAGATTTATACTTCAGTTCTGGTATTCTAGACCAAGTCTTCACTCCTCAAAGAAAAGGTTGAAAGTATGAGCGAAAAAGATCGTGACTGTGTTCCACTGCTTGATGAAATGTCAATTACTCCCAGCAGGGAATTTGGTGTGGGAACAGGTGAGTTTACTGGCCAAGTTAGCCTTCCAAACCATGCAGGTGTTACCACACATGCTTATGTTTTTCTTTTGGGTGGTATCTCTTCCAGATGAAAGCAACTAGTGACGTATCATTTTGCTGGAAGTAGTGTAAGTGGTAAAGTTTTGTGTGGCATTGTTGTACAAATAATTAAATGCAGTGAACATATAGGACTACATGTACAGTGTGTGATATCAGATATGAGTGTTGCAAATCAAAATATGTGGAGACATTTCGAAATTGTTTCTGGAAAAGCTCTGTCATTCAGAATTACATTTTAAATCCTAAAGATCCAGCTACAAGAATATACTTTATTGCAGATGTGCCTTACCATTTAAAAAACATTAGACAATGTTTGCAGTTCAATACTGTTATAAACATTCCTGAGAAGATAAGGGACAAGTATAAGTTGCAATCCACAGTTGTTGAATGTAATTATATTAAGAAACTACATTATTATTTTGATCAGGATAATGATTTGAAACTTGTTCCCAAACTAACAGATGTAATAGAACCAAATAAATTTAGCAAAATGAAAATTTCTGGAGCGCGTACTTTTCTCAGTCACGAAACCAGTTGTGGTCTGAAGTTTATGTCCTCTGAAACTGATACTGCTGAACATAGAACGACAGCATGGTTTGATGAGATAGCTGACAGGCGGTTTTCGACAGTAACTTCTAGGCATCCAATTACTGCCCTCAATACCTTCAATCGAGAAAGATAGAAGGAGGCTATCACGTTGCTGAATAAAGTTATGATGATATCTGAGCGTATTGAAATTGGAAAATTTGGTCGCTGGAAACCAGTTCAAACTGATGTGAGACTGTCCACGCAAAGTGTACTTGATCTGCAGGAAATTTTTTTGCACAAGAATAATTACAAATTTTTGCTGACAGCTAGATTAATACAAGACTGCCTAGAAAATTTATTCTCCTGTGTTAAAAGTATTCAGAAGGTTACCACTGCACTGCAGTACAAAAACAATTTGGAAACTAATTGTGTTGCCCTGTATTTCACAGATGTAGGGAAGTATCCTATGAGAAGAGTGATTCTGTCTACCTTTCAAGTTTTCTTGACCAACATTCCATTACACGCACCACATAATTTGTAACTCAGCCTGTATTTACGCTTCCAAAAGATTGGAAAGAGCATGAAATCAGTTGTGAGGATGACTTACGCGACAGTGAAAGCAATGCCGGGTATGTTATATATTTGACAAGCTATGTTAGAAGTGCCTGAATGTAGTAGCTTCATATACCAGAGAAACCAAAGATTGTTGCACTTTTGTGAATTTGAAACAGTTCAGACAGGAAAAAGACAGCCTTATCTATGCCTCAGAGGAGTGATTTTCCTTTTTTTGAAAATGGAAGTGATTTTCAAGAATTTTGCTCCTACACTTGAAAACCCACGGAGTTTGAACTATTTTAAGTTTGTCATTGATAAATTTCGTAGTGATGATCAAATCCAAGGAGTTCAGTTTCCTCATTGCCGCAAAAGCAAGCTGAAATTGGTGAAACGATTTGTCAGATTTCGCCTGAAGATATTCTGTCTAAAGATGAAGAAGAATATGTCCTTGAAATGTGGCCATGCTATGGCCAGAAAAACCTCTGCTATGCATGCATTGGCTCAAAATGTTTAGGTAGTTGTAGTGAATCTTATCTCTATTATGTGACAGCTACAAGAAATTATTTCTTGTGCTTCAGCTCTGAACTTTTTCTGGGATGAAGGACTGTGTTTCAGTTTTGTCTAAGCACCAGTGCAAGTTTCATGTCCCATCATATCTCAGAATGATAACACCATTTCCACCAAACAAGTAAAATGTTTTTAACCATGAGGAGTTGCATAGATGGTCCAGTATTTGTATTGTATACATTACATTTTCAAGGTATTTGATGTGCTTATTCTATATCAGTTACTCATCAACATACACAGCAAAGAATTTAATGTTTGGGATCAGGTAATTTATGTTCAGATTTACAAGGTCAGATTTATTTGTTATGTTTGTGCTATCATAGGTATAATTATCACTTCAGTATTTCTGGTGACTGAGCACTAAATAAAAAGTTGCCGTCATCTGTGAACAGTATTGTTTCTGCCAGTGTGGTACATTATGTGTAATCGTTAATGCAAACTTGGAATAGTATTGTACCCTATGCATAGCAACCTCTGTGTTTACATACTCTTGTTACCAGTCAAGTTAATTGTCTCAGTAATCGATTCCATTCTGTTTTCTAGGTAGTGTAGAAACGATTTCCTCACTATCCTAAACATTTTAAACATTTCAAGTTTTTTTAACAAAATTCCTAGGTCTAGTGGGTCAAAGGTTTTAGTTGGGTGTAGGAAGATGCCAGTTACATGTTTCCTTCATCTAACATTTTAAGGAACTACTACTGTAAATGCTGCCACCACGTATGTTGTACAATTTTCTAAATCTGAAGTCAAATAGTTCTTTACCGCGAAGATTGGGTGTTGGTGTCTTGCATCAGCATTTCATCATCATTGATTCGTAAGTCGCCGAAGTGGCGTCAGCTAAAAAGGACCTCCAATTTCGGCGGCCGAACACCCCGCGTGGGGTCTCCCGGCCAACAATGCCGTACGATCATTTCATTTCTTGCTGTAAGTGATTCATGAGCCTGTTTTTTGAATAGTTTTTATTATCTTTGTGAAATATGACATTGCCGGTGTAGTGGGCTGACAAGGCAGCCAGTCCACAGTGACGGGTAGCCGAAAGGGCACACGTACACACACGCCGACTGGCGCGAAGTCTGGAACAGGATACGTGATGAATGTGATAAAGAAAAGAACGTAACTACTAGAACACTTAACTTTTATATCGTCCTTTGGTATACAGCATTCTTGATGATACAAGTGAGACTCTTTAGATTCATGAAGTAACTAATGGCGGGTTGCTAGGTCGTAGCCATGGACTTAGCTGAAGGCTATTCTAACTGTCTCTCGGCAAATGAGAGAAAGGCTTCGTCAGTGTAGTCGCTAGCAAAGTCGTCGTACAACTGGGGCGAGTGCTAGTCCGTCTCTCGAGACCTGCCTTGTGGTGGCGCTCGGTCTGCGATCCTGACAGTGGCGACACGCGGGTCCGACATGTACTAATGGACCGCGGCCGATTTAAGCTACCACCTAGCAATGTGTGGTGTCTAGCGGTGACACCACAGCCGGGAATTGTTATTTCCTACATTTTGACTGATACCTAATCTGTGTGTAGTGTAGAGTGACTTGTGTTAATAAATCCTGTTCTACGTAAGTTTCACCACTGCTAAAGCATTTGTTTATAAAATATACCATGTTCTTATTGTTAAGTGTCACACCAACCTTTTTTTATATTTATCTACTTTTTAGTGTATGAGTGTCCTGCTGGACATTATTCCATAGTGTTAATTGATATGTGTATAATGAAAATGAATTCCAGTTGTTGTACGCAACAAATCTGTACGTCTATATTGTTTATGCACTATACGTTAGATTTTGTTTCTGCTGCTTCATTAAAGCCTTAATAATGGAAATGATGTCGTTAATTGCTGACAAATATAGATATTACATTCTATTTTACTCAGTAGCTTTAATTGCCTACATTATTACTGATGCATACTTTGTTCTATATCTGTTTGTTATGCTGAAAATAAAGTAACGAGTTTGATTTTTTCCTCACTGTGGGGTCTATGGACCAATGTAACTAATCTAATTCAGTCCCGTTGATGATGGCCATGTGGATAGGAAACTACATAGGATGGCAATGAGAAGAGCTTATCAGAATTCCAGGCCACCTCAAAGTTATGCACTGCAAAGGTCAGCTGGGAGATGTAATTATTCACTGATGGTTGCAACTTGAATATTCATACTCTATGGCAAAGAGAGTGTATGCCCATGATTTTTACTAGATCCAATAGAAATTTGTCTGTATGGGACTCTTGTTTCAAATTTGTACCTCCTTGCTGCATTCTGTAATGTCCGGTCAAGAGGAAGTGACCTAAAACTTCGCGTAATTGAATGCAGGAGACAGCCAATCTGCGGTAAGTCCAGGCAGATATAAATGCATTGTATATCATAGGTTGGTAAGTAGTCTGAAAGTCTAAAGACACCTGAAAAGTCTGAGAAGCAGTTTAAGAGCAATGATCATGCTTTACTACTGTCATCTTTGTAATGACAAATGGCTGAAAATATGTTCTGCATTTTCCAACTTAGAAATAGGGTGAGGAATTATGACCAAACGATAAAAATTGGCAATCTCAATCAGTTATAACAGGAAAGGAACATGAACTTAACACGCATTTGTGTTGTTAACATCTTATCTCTTACAGAATCTCATAATGCAGAGTAGCTACTAACTCCTTAATAGCATATGTTCGTAGATTTTCTTAGGTTATTCCTGTAACCAAAATTGTTTGCTTCTTTGCTTCACTGAAGTAACTCTCAGTTTCAGGCTCCTGTTCTTGTTTCCTTGTGAAACCACCGCACCAACAAGTATTGTAATGTACTGATTTTTTATGTACTGTCTTTCTTAAAATTTTCATGCCTCTCACCACCAGTTTTTTTATGAAGCCTGTATACGCCAGTCCTCACTGGTAACGGAAAGTTTCATCAAATGCTTTGCAGTGGACGTCCGAAGTTGTGACGTCAATTTCGGGTTTATTTGCGAGCCAGAACAGAAGGAATTTTTTGTGTTTCGTTATTATTATCGCTTGAGTTTCGATACGGATAAATTATTAACACATGTTTTTCTTATTTGTAGTTGGATGCGTCAGCACTACTCACTTGAAAAATTTTTGCTGAACAAATTGTCTTTGAAAACTTTTCCGTTCTGTAGCGTACCACGTCTGCAGATTTGTTGAATTAGTTTTCTTGTTATATTTGTCCGTTACTGCAGGGCATTTAACATCACCTGATATCAGTAATGTTTCTTAATGGTGAAGTTACCCATGAAAAGCATTTAGTCTGTGAGAACGTCTTATGATTACTTTTTGTCCTGTCCTCAAACATTTTTGCGCGTCACAATGGTACACTGATTATGATTTTATTTTATCAAATGTATATTTTTAACGTTTTGCACTTGAGATGGAAAACAAATCCCACAGGGTCTATATTTGTTGTTTACGTTCTTGATATTGCGGTAATTTGTCTTCCAAGCGAGCTTTAAAACAGAAACATCTAGGTGCTGAATGGTTTTCACATTCGCTGTAGGATATTCTACTACTAGGGGTGTGTATTGCTGATCCAATAAGCACCCAATCGTTCGAAAAACGTTTACATGAGTATTTCTCGCTATTTCATCTCGTGTTTTTGTCTCAGGGACAGAAGTATTTCCGTGGACTTTGCACTCCACTATCGCCCGTTCGAACGTTCCGCCCGAAGTTTGGCAGGAACATGGCCGCCGTAGCAGCGTCGGCCACTCTCACTCTTTACAGACTCTCTACATGTAGCGAACACGCATTGCCCTCTAGCGGCAGTAAAAGTTACAGGCGAGTTTGCTGCCGTTGTGTGTGCGCGCAAACACCACTAGATGTCAGCAGCAGTGAAGTTCTCGACGCCTACTCCTTGTGAGGTGATTTGTATCAAACGAAACGCTGTTTCTAGAACAGTAATCAACTTTGCAATAACATTAATGAAAAACAAAATGCTTGCTGTATTTCATCAATTGTACCGACAGTTTTTAGTGTGGCAGAAGCCCTAATACTCTCACTTATTCTGCCTTTAATAGAAGCTCGATGTCATCGGAAAATTAAAGACAATCTTCCTTCGTTCTTCTTTAATTTCTGGACATTTACAAGCCGTTGGAGTATGGGAAGAAGCCCCATCAAACTGTAAACTAAACTGGCAAAGCTGCTTCATTGAACTAGAGTAATAGATCTATGACAACCGATAACTTCTACGTTTCCCAAAGAATTTGGAAAAAATTTGGAAATTTGTCGTAAGGTCTTATGGGACCAAACTGCTGAGGTCACCGGTCCATAAGCTTACACACTACTTAATCTAACTTAAACTTACACTAAGGACAACACACATACCCATGCCCGAGGGAGGACTCGAACTTCCGACTGGGGGGAGCCGTAAAGAAGTTATTATCGATCATAAAGTGTTTCCCATTGTCTATATTTCTGTTATTGGCTACAACAGTTCCCCAACTCTACCAGCGCCATTATCCTATCGCCACTTGACTGTTCGTCCACTTTCGTCGCCATATGCAATTCAATACCTCGCCGCTTCCTGCCTCTTTGCGCGAAATAATTCCTACTACTCGCTCTAGCTTCCATCTCAGTGTTACGACAAGCTGCTCCCACAAACCAAGTATATCTAGGTGTCAGCTAACATGCCATTCTTGAACAACTAGTTTCACAGTCTCCACATACCTGTTAGCCTCCAATAACCCTCATTATCAAGCCTCTTCCTCAAACGAATCGATGCCCACAGATGACTCTAACATACTAAGACTCCTACGTCATGTATTGTCAAATTTCTCACTTGCTTCAATCTCAGTACCCATATATCACCTGCTGTTTCTGTTACATCCATCCCCAACCATTGGCAGCTGATCACCAATAGCCAGTGGCACATCCTGCACTAGATTCATCCGAAATATCCATAGCAATACGAAGGAAAGCAATAATACTATTATCAAGAAATTCCACTTCAACAGAAATCAGCCATCACCTCAGTCGCTACACGTTCACACCAGACATCAGTCAACAGTCAATAACAGCTTTTTAGATTTTAGTTATTACACCATTCTTCTCACCTTGCAACTCTAAAAAACCCCTCACATGAGGAGTGGTTCGTATATCATGAAATACACCAGTTGGAACGTAACCAAGCTTTAGCTAGTTCCAGCACTATGCCAAATTCATATTCGCATGATACTTTCACAGAAATTGCAGTGCCTTCTGATCGACTTCTTCTTGATTAGACGACGCGAAAACGAATAGAGTATCAAGGTTTGTTCCGCAATCATCGTGGAAAACTGCCCATTATGAATTACAAACAGAGTCAGCATTGCTAGGATGCTGCAAACAACGTAAGTTACTACAGCCCATGTGTGTGGTATTCTCAGTTTTAGCGCCATCATTCTTTGCTAAATAACATAAAATAGTCCCTCAGCAGACATGCTCCTACAGAGCCGATTCTCAACGTAATGTGTAGAACGCTAGTTTGCTGGTGAGACGATAACCCAGAAGCCGTACTGGCGGTCGCAGGTCTCCTACGTCGATTAATTTCGGAGTGTGTTCAAGCGCTTCCTGATTCAGGCAGTTCCTGTCTAGTTCCCACATCCGTATCATAAACACAAATGCTGAACACTAAAACACACACATACAGTTTACACGATTCTCAGAAAGATGGCACACACGACTTTCTTTCACTTACATTTAATGGCAGTTGTGGTGTCTGGAAGGGCCGCCGGCCAGCAAAGAAAATATCAGATTCACGATTAGAGGAGACTCATCACAATACATACCACTCTTTGAGTGCGGGATTCTCTGGAAACAATTATCAAAAGGTAACCACAGAAATAAGAGTCGAGGGGTATGAAAGGGAAGCTATGGTTGGGAAGGGAGTGAGACAGGGTTGTAGCCTATCCCCGATGCTATTCAATCTGTATATTGAGCATGCAGTAAAGGAAACAAAAGAAAAGTTCGGAGCAGGTATTAAAATCCACGGAGAAGAAATAAAAACTTTGAGGTTCACAGATGACATTGTATTTCTGTTAGCGACAGCAAAGGACTTGGAAGAGGAGTTGAACGGAATGGACAGAGTCTTGAAAGGAGGGTATAAGATGAATATAAACAAAAGCAAAACGAGGATAATGGAATGTAGTCGAAATAAGTCGGGTGATGCTAAGGGAATTAGATTAGGAAATGAGACACTTAAAGTAGTAAAGGAGTTTTGCTATTTGGGGAGCAAAATAACTGATGATGGTCGAAGTAGAGAGCATATAAAATGTAGACTGGAAATGGCAAGGAAAGCGTTTCTGAAGAAAAAAAAATTGTTAACATTGAGTATAGATTTAAATGTCAGGAAGTCGTTTCTGAAAGTATTTGTATGGAGTGTAGCCATGTATGGAAGTGAAACGTGGACGATAAATAGTTTGGACAAGAAGAGAATAGAAGCTTTCGAAATGTGGTGCTACAGAAGAATGCTGAAGATTAGATGGGTAGATCGCATAACTAATGAGGAGGTATTGAATAGAATTGGGGAGAAGAGGAGCTTGTGGCACAACTTGACTAGAAGAAGGGATCGGTTGGTAGGACATGTTCTGAGACATCGAGGGATCACCAATTTAGTATTGGAGGACAGCGTGGAGGGTAAAAATCGAAGAGGGAGACCAAGAGATGAATACACTAAGCAGATTCAGAAGGATGTAGGCTGCAGTAGGTACTGGGAGATGAAGAAGCTTGCACAGGATAGACTAGCATGGAGAGCTGCATCAAACCAGTCTCAGGACTGAAGACCACAACAACAACAACAACAAGCACAGAAAAGTAATGTATTTCGAACATTATAGTAAAAGTATAATACTCTGAATTCAACAGCCGAATTAAAATATTTAGAGGGCATGTTCGAATGAACGCAACTGAAGATGGCAGCATTTGCAAAGGTAAAGGGAAAATGTAGGACGTTGTTTGGTCAGACGATTGTAGGCTAATCAGTACATAACAAACGTTTAACAGATATCTAATGTTATAGACCGTCCTGTTACACTAATGTCACCACCGCCTATTTTCGACGTCAGCGTGCAATAACCACTTACAGACAGCAGGTGTCAACACTAGCAGTGGAGGGTATATACGGCCTGTCCAGGGGAGGCGAAAACAGTGCAGTCGTTGCCGTAATGCGGAAACGGAGTCTTTATATGATGTCCAAAAGGGCATGATCATTGCCTTTGTCATCAAATGTGGAAGCATTTCGAAATGGCCAAGCTTGTAAACTTCTCGCGTGCCGACGTGATTAAAGTATACCATGCATGACAAAACGGCGCGAATCCAAAACTGGCGTTAAGGCAGCTGTGGTACACAACAAGCCATAGATAACGGGGGCGAATGACGGCTGCCGTGATGTGTACGGGCGAATAGACGTGCAACTGTAGAGAAACTGACTGCCCAGATGAACCAAGGGGCTACCAACAGTGTCTCCTCAACGACCGTCAAGCGAACGTGGCTGCTTACGAGGTCCCCGCAGCAGGCGCCTGGTTCATGCATCCATGCTAAATACTGTTCATAGGCGAGAAGTCTGAAATTTACAAGCCAGTATCGCAACTGGACGTCCACTGAGTGGCGACAGGTGGCTTTTTGAGATGGATAACGTTTTTTGTTTTATCGGACACACGGCCTTTGGCGTGTATGGTGCTTCAGGAGCTTCAGTCCTGAACCGCGCTGCTGCTACGGTCGCAGGTTCGCATCCTGCCTCGGGCATGGATGTGTGTGATGTCCTTAGGTTAATTAGGTTTACGTATTTCTAAGTCTATGGGATTGATGACCTCAGATATTAAGTTCCATAGTGCTTGGAGCCATTTAAATTTGAAACGTGTATGGTGTAAACATCTCGAAGAAAACACATTGCATACGCTACGGTCTGTGGAGCGTTTTCATGGCATTTCCTAGGTGATCTCGTCTTTCTGGAAGACACAGTGGATCAACACAAGTATGCATCTGTCTTTGGGGACCCTGACCAATCGTATATGAAGTTTGTTTCTCCTCTTTGCGGTGGCACCTGCCTGCAGGATAATGCAACGTGTCATACAGCTCACAGTGTACGTGCGTGGTTCGAAGAGCCCCGGGATCAGTTTACCTTACTCCCCTGGCCAAAAAACTCCCCGGGTTTAAACACAATCGAGAATCCGTGGGACCACCTCTATCGAGCTGTTCGCACCGTGGATCCTCAACCGAGGAACCTAGTGCGCTGGCGTCAGCATGGCTCTATACTAAACTGCTGAGGTCATCGGTCCCTAAGCCTACACACTACTTAATCTAACTGAAACTAGCTTACGCCAAGGACAGCACGCACACCCATGCCCGGGGGAGGATTCGAACCTCCGACGAGGGGAGCCGCGCGGACCGTGACAAGGAGCAATAGACCGCGCGGCTACCCCGCGCGGCGACTGAACAGTGTATGTATGGATATAACATAGCCAGAATAAGGTAGAATACATAATTTATCATCATCAATATAGGAAACGTATCCGTTATAGCCCGAGTTTGAATATGATGCAGAATTTGATACAAATTCGTAAGTCCAACGAAAAAGGAAAGGAAGGTTAGGTCAACACATTTGGTGCAGAAGATCGAATTGGGGGAGGGACGAGAAGGGACGGGAGAGTAACCGTCCGTGCCCTTTCAAAGGAGCCATTCTGGCATTTATCATAAGTACTAAGCGATTTAGGGAAACCTCGGAAAATGCCTGCAAGAAGATTTGAACCGCCATCCTCCACAGGGTGAGTCCAGCGTGATAATCACTGCGCCAGCTAACTCGGAAATCAAGAATTCGCACAATGAAATATTTAATCGCTTCAAGCTACCACATTGGGGCACATACTGACTCCCTGAAGTTTCCTAAAAAAAAGAGATCATTCGCTTTCTCCTGTGTGCAAAGCCTATTTTCCTACCTATAAAACTGTGCCAGTAGGAACGAAATGCTGTTTTTACGAGTTATACGAGGCCTTTCAAAGACTTGATAATCTACAGTGGTGTGACCAAAAATGGAAATTCGTAGCTTTAACTCACAACAGATCTCAGTTTGAAACAGCATCTATAAAATGTTAATGACACACTAACTATTGGTCAACAATGGCATGAAGACTCCGCTTCCTGGGTTGTTTATACATCTTCAATACAAAGCCGTAAGCAAAGTGACATGTCACCAGAGAACGCAATTTCGGTAATTGAAAACCACCATCTGATCAAAGGTATCTGAACACCTATTACAGGACATTAATATGGGATGTGTCCATCTTTCGCCTTTATGACGGCAGATGCCAGACAGATTCGTACGGAGAATACTCAGACAGTGTAGTCGACCCACAGAGGAGGAAGCTCACAAAACACTCGTTCGTCAGTCTGGATCCGTACCAGATGTAACAGATAGAGGAAATGGAGAAGATCCACAGAAGACCAGCGTTGTTCGGTACGGGTTCATTTAGTAAGCACAAAAACATTACGGGGATGCTCAGACAACTACAGTGTGCATATGCTGCAAGAGAGGCGTTCTGTATCTTAGAGTGCTTTACAGTTAAAATTAGGTGTCTGAATGTCTGTGGAGGAAAGCCAGTCCATTCTTCTTCAGGAGCCGAAACCAGAGAAGGTAGTGATTTTGATTGTTGGGGTCTGGAGAGAGGTCGACATTCCAACTCACCCCAGATGTGTCAGGTATACAGGTTGGGACTCTGGGCTGATCAGTCCATTGCAAGGACTGCAGGCCATTTGCTCATAGATGCTGCTTTATGACAAGGTGCTCTGTCATGCTGGTACAGTCATCGTCAACGAACAGTTCTTCCAGTGTACTCAGTACAAAATACTGTAAAATATGCTCATATCTTTCCATATTCAGCGTTTTTTTAAGTGCAATTGCGGACCACATCCCCACCACAAAAAAAAACCATACCGTACAGCACCACCTTTTCCGAACTTCATTATTGGCACTACACATGATGGGGCCATGTCGGGACTGTATGGAGGATGACCGATAAAAGGCGTCGGATTGTTGTAGAAGGCACAGCGCTTGTGTGTAGTCTCGGATCGTCATACTGAAGAAGAGAGTGCTCCGTATGTGCACGAACGCTTTGAATTCGAAACTTGAAACCGAGATCGAGGCGCAGTGGTTAGCACACTGCATTCGCATTTGGGAGGACGACGGTTCAAACCTGCGTCCGGCCGTCCAGATTTAGCTTTTCCGCAATTTCCCTAAACCGCTCCAGGTAAATGCCGGGATGGTTCCTTTGAAAGGGCACGGTCGATTTCCTTCCCCATCCTTGACAGAATCCGAGCCTGTGCTCCGTTTTTAATGATCTCAATGTCGCCGGAAGTTAAATCCAATTTTCCTTTTTTCCTTCTCTTCGAAGCTCTGTTACAGCACGCTGTTTCTCACGTTACACACATAATTACGTTACACACCGCCACGTTACACTATACAATTCAGAGTTCTCTGGGAACATCAGCGAAGCGGGAAATTCGACCAAGTAATATGCATGACGTGTAATACATCAACTGATACTGACAACAGAATAAAGGATTTGGTGGCATTACTTTTCAGCACGACTTCGTATGTAGACGTACGCTAACATCCAAAATTACCCATCGAAATGCTTGCTGGAGGTGTGCCATTTTTCCGGCAAAGCATATATAGTACTTAACGAAGCCGTGAAGCCTCCTGTACCATGGACAATAATAACAAAAAAAAATTGCGCACCCAGCCACATGAGCCTTGTCAGTAGCTGACACACTAACTTTAGCTGAAGTTTTTTTCAATGAAGTCGCTGTCTAAAATGCCATTACTGCTTGTAAAGCCGGCCGTGGTAGCCGTTCGGTTCTAGGCGCTCCAGTCCGGAGCCGCGCTGCTACTACGGTCGCAGGTTCGAATCCTGCCTCGGGCATGGGTGTGTGTGATGTCCTTAGGTTAGTTAGGTTTAAGTAGTTCTAAGTTCTAGTGGACTGATGACCACAGCAGTTGAGTCCCATAGTGCTCAGAGCCATTTGAACCATTTGAACTGCTTGTAAATCTGTTCTCCGCAAATCAACGTAATGAATGTAGCAGAGGAAAAATGTGCCAGTATCTCTTTCCGTCCACCTGTTTCATTTGGCCATGACGTGTGGGTAAATGAATGTCTCCGTATTGCTCCAATTTTACCCGCGTTCATCACGAACGAATGCAGGAAAGAATATGATTCTAGACTTACCTAACGCCCTATGTCGGAATTTTATTAGTGCACACAACGCCTTTATAACATTAAAGAGAAATGCCGACGTCAGTCGCATGAGGGCACTGAAATAATTCAACAACGATAACTGAAAATTCGTACCCGACCGTGACTCGAAGCCTATTTCCCACTTTGCTCGAGCGGTCGCCTTGACTGCCTCGGCCGTGCGAACATTCTTCCAGTTCAACCCAAATTCCCAACTCGTCGCCCACTCCTTCCTATCGCTCTCCTGTCCACAATCCTCATTCCTCGCAGCATTTTACGTGATTCCCGCAAGAGATAGGACCTAAGGTGCATCCACACTGAAGATATATCATGAAATGCCGTTAAGGCGTATAGGTATTACTATTATATGTGTAGTGTCTGTTATTTCTGACATATCCAAAAGAACAGACACCACAGATAAAACAGTAATGACTTTATAGCTGCGAAGCCGGCCGCGGTGGTCTAGCGGTTCTAGGCGCGCAGTCCGGAACCGCGCGACTGCTACGGTCGCAGGTTCGAATCCTGCCTCGGGTATGGATGTGTGTGATGTCCTTAGGTTAGTTAGGTTTAAGTAGTTCTAAGTTCTAGGGGACTGATGACCACAGTAGTTAAGTCCCATAGTGCTCAGAGCCATTTTTGAACCTTTATAGCTGCCTCCCCAACTGACATAATTTTTAGTATGGAGCATCTCGAGAACCACGACTTAATTTCCTGCGAGCTAATGTTTTATGCACCTCAGTCATAAGAATCAATTCTAAATATCGCTAACATTGTTAATTTTCATTTATTGAGATTTGTAGACTTTTGCCAGAAAGTTATTTATATATGTTTCTCTGCGGAAGGAGGACACAAACTCTTTTTCTCGACTAACATTAAAAGTAAGTGATGCAAGAGACGCTTCAATAAAAGTATGAAAGGTAACAAGCTACTCTCTCACTTTAACTACTTTGTCGGTCAGATTAATAATCATATTTTAGGTCATGATAACCGTGTTCCCCAGTAGTACGTCTGGTATGTGTGGTTTATGGCTATTTACACGAGGAAATTGTGGGCAGAATGTTCATATAACTGCATGTGTAGTCTGTAAAGAACTTGTACCCGAGGGACCGTAGTGCAGGCGACGGAGAACAAGAGGGAGGGTGGATTGCGAGCCATAAATGTTGTGCCCACCGACCTGGCTGTGCAAGTGATTCGGAAAAGCAGAGCTCTTTGAATTGTATCTGCAGAGGGACCTCGGGCCGTGGCACTCCACTCTTCCCGCTTTAGGGTTGGAGCAGAAAGGCGCCGGCTCGCCAGACATTTAACATGAGGCAGGCGACAGTCCGTTGCAGAGACATCCAGATGGCGGAAAGTGGGTGGAGGAAGAGGGACTACTGTAATCTGAGCTTTTGTGCAAACGACGGGACTGTCATAAAACTATAACCATTCTCATGTTAGAAGTTGGGACGATACGATCAGAGCTGCTGGTGCACGTGTTAAATGGAGGCAAGATTGTAACTCAGCCAGGAAGTCACCAGGTGCTTTTGGTGAGCAAATAAATAAATTCACAGGCATCACTGGGAAGCTTAAGAGCCTTCTTTCAGAAATTGGAAATGATTCCATCTAGGTACGGTAGTCGTTTTTTGCCGAAACGTGGTTGTGCTTACCGTGAGAACGAAACCCCCCCTAGTCTGAATCTTCTTTTTTCCGACAAGATAGATTTTGGGTCACTGATTGTCTGCCCTCAGGACATGCAAAGCAGAGGCTTGCTCTCCCAGCGTGGGCACCCCAGTGCTGTGTCTGGATTGGCTACCAGGCTAATAGAACAATAAAGAGGGGAGATTCAATAGTGGAGGATAGTTCGATTGTTTTATACAACGTGGAGGCGGTTTTTTCTGTTAATTTCGCTCCTGTATAAGGCTTGGTGGAAAATTTTAGTGATTGTTTGCCTTCTTCATCTTCTGGTCCTCTTCTGGTGCAGAACTTCAGGCCTTTTCCTAGTGGATGAGACTTGTAGTATGCAACTTGTGGTGGACTCAGAGCCAGTGACAATTTCCAACTGTACCGACAGTGGAAATGCATATCATCTCGGACATATCGTGTGTCACGAGAGTGAACTCATTCGTCCTGAGTCGGCCGTCTGACGCTTGACAATTCCAGCACGCTCCGTCGTGCCTGTGAGTCATACTGGTTGGCCAGACCAGCGAACGGGTGCACCTCACACTGAAATCTGCCAGGATTTCAGGGCTCTGATAAGGAAGTTTCCCGCGTTCTAATAATCAGAACCCCAGTCGGCGTAGTTTGCAATATTTCGTAGACGCGTCAGAATATTACAGATGCCGCCGCGCCCCGCCCCACGTCCACGGCGTGCAGTTTTCTGCTGCCGCCTGAATCAAGGTGAAAGAGTAAAATATTGCAGCACCGACGTGGGGCTGTTACATGATATTCATAGCTCCATGTTCTCCGTGGTGTACCTTATCGTAGTTGATTCCATTTGAATACAATTTGACCACACAGTGGATTGCTACGCTACGAAGATGACGTGCTACAGACGCGAAATTTAACAGACAGGAAGAAGATGCTGTGATATGCAAATGATTAGCTTTTCAGAGCATTCACACTAGGTTGACGCCGGTGGCGACATCTACAACGTGCTCACATGAGGAAAGTTTCCAACCGATTTCTCACACACAAACAGCAGTTGACCGGCGTTGCCTGGTGAAACGTTGTTGTGATACCAGGTTTAAGGAGGAGAAATGCGTACTATCACGTTTCCGACTTTGACAAAGGTCGGATTGTAGCCTTGTCGATTGCGGTTTATCGTATCGCGACATTGCTGCTCGCGTTGGTCGAGATCCAATGACTGAGCAGAATATGGAATCGGTGGGTTCAGGAGGGTAATACGGAACGCCGTGCTGGATCCCAATGGCCTCGTATCACTAGTAGTCGAGATGACAGGCATCTTATCCGCATGGCTGTAACCGATCGTGCTTTCACGTCTCGATCCCTGAGTCAACAGATGAGGACGTTTGCAAGACAACAACCATCTGCACGAACAGTTCGGCGACGTTTGCAGCAGCATGGACTATCATCTCGGAGACCATGGCTGCGGTTACCCTTGACGCAACATCACTGACAGGAGCGCCCGCGGTGGTGTACTCAACGACGAACCTGGGTGCAAGAAAGACAAAACGTGAATTTTTTCGGATGAATCTAGGTTCTGTTTACAGCATCATGATGGTCGCATCCGTGTTTGGCGATATCGCGGTGAACGGACATTGGAAGCGTGTATTCGTCATCGCCATACTGCGTATCACGCGGCGTGATGGTATGGGGTGCCATTGGTTACACGTCTCGATCACCTCTTGTTCGCATTGACGGCACTTTGAACAGTGGACGTTAAATTTCAGAAGTGTTACGACCCGTGGCTCTACCCTTCATTCGATCCCTGCGAAACCCTAAATTTCAGCGGGATAATGCACGACCGCATGTTGCAGGTCCTGTACGGCCTTTTCTGGATACAGAAAACGTTCGACTGCTGCCCTGGCCAGCACATTCTCCAGATCTCTCACCAATTCAAAACGTCTGATCAATAACGGCCGAGCAACAGGCTCGTCACAATATGCCAGTCACTACTCTTGATGAACTGTGATATCGTGTTGAAGCTTCATGGGCAACTGTACATGTACACGCCATCCAAGCTCTGTTTGACTCAATGCCCAGGCGTATCAAGACCGTTATTACGGCCACAGGTGGTTGTTCTGGGTATTGATTTCTCAGGATCTATGCACCCAAATTGCGTGAGAATGTAATCACATGTCAGTTCTAGTATAATATATTTGTCCAATGAATACCCGTTTATCATCTGCATTTCTTCTTGGTGTAGCAATTTTAATGGCCAGTAGTGTAGTTCCACCCCAATGAATGCTTTGCTAATCAAGCACCATTCCTTTCCTGATTTACGTTTGTAATATTTTTGTAAGATTTATCAGATGGATTGTATTTATAAAAGGATGAATAAAAACTTGTCATTATTTTTGTAAACTTAACTAGGCCACTGTTCTCCTTCATACTACCCCAGCCATTCACTGTTTTTATTTTATTTTATTTTTCTGGTGATACATGGATACACCAGCAATTCAGAATGCAGTCGTACTAAATTATTTAATGTGACGATTAATTTGAGTTCTGTAAGTGATCTCAGACCAAGGCAACGAAAGTGGCATGAATAAATTCAATAATTTCATATATAAAAATTAAGGGTGTAGCTCACGATTTGAAGATTGTTGAGAAGATAATACTTTTCTATATGTAAAGATAATAACCTTTAGTATCACTTGGACATACATTTATGATAAAGCAAGCAACATCTTGCAGGGAGCTATAGAAGCGACAGCGTAACCAAGCATTTCATGTTTTCGATTGATCGATTTAATTTCAGTTAAATGAGAAGCCGTAACATGGCAGACCAATTTGCCTTCTCATTTTTCTCTTTTGTGATGGTGGAACTTGCACCATCGAATTCGTTAGGCGGAAGTGACTTCATCTTATACGTCCGCTAGTTTTCACTATGGCTGGCTCTGAGCACTATGGGACTTAACATCTATGGTCATCAGTCCCCTAGAACTTAGAACTACTTAACCTAACTAACCTAAGGACATCACACAACACCCAGCCATCACGAGGCAGAGAAAATCCCTGACCCCGCCGGGAATCGAACCCGGGAACCCGGGCGTGGGAAGCGAGAACGCTACCGCACGACCACGAGATGCGGGCAGTTTTCACTAGTATCTGGGTAGTTTCCCTACGTAATCTGGAGTGTGAAAGGCTGTTTCCATACCATCTTACTCCACGCGTGATTCACGTATGTTATTTTACTTATTCGCAACGAACCGATGCGAATAAGTCTAGTTCATAGGTACGGGGAAGCAGAATGACTAAATAAATAAAGTTTATGCATTCAAAAGCACCCAAGACAAATAAATCTGATCTGTAGAATATACAAGAAGGCAGCGAAAGGCATAGATCGCATATTTCAGGTATCTTTAATGTCATCGAGCTCATCAAGTTAGGAATGTCGGCGAAGGCGGTGAATGAACTCCCTTACGTGGGGCATGTGAACGAAATGAACGGTTCTTTTCACATTACAATAGGACGTAGACAATGGCGCTGCCACTTGGGAAGACTGTTATGCTGGCTGCCTCAGTACACGCTAATCAGGAAAGTTCGCGAGCTCAGATTGATGCAGTGACTCGCTGCGTGTTAAAGTTACTAGCAGTCTCGAGGTAGAAGCAGCTCGTCCCATATTACTTCCCGACAAGCGAAATTCATGACGACAAAGCGCTTTCTGATTCTGGTGGCACCAGTACTTTTGACATGATTGCACGAAATTCAACATTTACGCTATGTAGCTAGGTATTATTTGAGTTCTGAAAGTGACCGCAGACATGCAACGGAAGTGCCACGAGTAGATTCACTGACTTCATATATAAAATTAAGGAGGATGCAGTTCACGATTTGAAAATTGCTGAACAGATAATACTTTCCTATAATAACATTTAGCATCACTTAGACACACATTTATGATGAAGAAAGCAACATCTTGCAAGAAGCATTACAAGTGGAACAACAGAGGCATTGTTTCACAGCGACAGCGTAACCAAGCATTTCATGTTTTCTACTGATCGATTTGATTTCAGTTAAATGAGCAGCCGTAGTAACGTAGCAGACCGATTTACTTTCTCATTTTTCTCTTTTGTGGTGGTGGAACTCGCCCCTTCGAATTCGTTAGACGGAAGTGACTAGAATCTTATACGTCCGCTTGTTTTCATTAGTATCTTAGTACGTTCCCTACGTTTTTAAGTATCATGTGCTTAATATGGTCGGTATGACTAAATAGCCGCGCGGAGTGGCCAGGAGGTTTGGGGCGCCATGTCACGGATTGCGCGGTCCCCCCGCCGAAGGTTCGAGTCCTCCCTCGGGCGTTGGTGTGTGTGTTGTTCTTAGCATAAGTTAGTTTCAGTAGTGTGTAAGTCTAGGGACCGATGACCTCAGCAGTTTGGTTCCTTAGGAATTCACACACATTTGAACATGACTGAATAACTGAAACTTTCAAAAATAATCAGGAAAACTCAAATGACTTGTTACTGCAATTATTAATTTTAAATTTGTGGTAATAACTCTTACTAGTGAAAATTAATGTTCCTAAAATACAAAAATATTGGTAACTACACCAGTACGAAGTTGTTACCTTGCGATTGCGTTGGGATTTGTTTTAAAGAACAACTATGTTTTAAATGATATGGCAGATCAACTCTTCTCTCCTGCTTACGCTTTTCCAGTAGAGAGCAGACCAACCAGTTCATCCAATCCCTGTTTAAAGTAATACTGGAGTGTGACAGGCGCCTTCGGTCAAAGATCTTTACCGCCGTGGACACATCGTTCCGTGAAGCGTTATGGTTATAATTTTCAGAGCCTCCGTTCAGCTTCAATAACTTTTTAACTTTTGTAGCTCTTCTAAAGGAAGCCTACACCCTATACATATGACTACCAAAATAATTCAAATATCCAGTCACGAATAATACCGTCTTCGACCAGCATTAATTATCGTACCGACCAGTTTCATTGAAGAAGGGATATGCACAGTTAATACGTTGTCACGAAAGCTCACGATAACTGATTTCTGTAAGCTGTTATACACAATTTCTTATTTTTTGGGATAAACAGTGGAATTTTTTACACGTTATTGTGAAGTTAGGTCCATTTTACTCCCAGAGGTGACAGGTTTGTGTGGTAAATTTCGCACGCTGTTGTTGCTGTTGTGGTCTGCAGTTCAATAACTCTACAATTCAAAGACTGATTTAATACCTCTCTCCACACTGGTTTATCTCGTACAAATCTCTTCATCTCTGCATAACTACTGCATCGTAAATCCATTTGAATCTGCCTAGTTACGCAGTCAAGCCTTCGTTTCCCTCTATGACTTTTACTCGCGACACAGCCCTTCATGTGTCCTATCAACTGATCCCTTCTTTTCGTCAAGTTGTGCCACAAATTCCTTTTCATCTTAATCTGATTCAGTGTCTCCCCATTACCAATCCGATATACCTTTCTAATCTCCAGCATTCTTCTTTAACATTAAATTTCAAATCCTTTAGTCTATTCTTGTCTCAACTGTTTGTCGTCCGTGTTCTACTTCTGTAAAAGGCCATACGCCGCAAAAATACCTTGAGCAAGGACTTCCTAATACTTAAATTTGTATTCGATGTTAACAAATTCCTCTTTTTTCAGAATGCTATCCTTGTTGAGAAAGAAAGTTAAGAGAATCGTCAAAAAACGACTAGAAGCGCACAAGAGCGACTACAGGAGAGGAGAGACTGACAGATCAGCTGTTGCGGAACATACTTTGCTGCGAGGAGACGACCGTATTTATTCTGATAGGACTCCTACGTACTGGCAGGCACAAGCAGATACCATGAAAGGCTATAAAGAAAGCCCATAGAGATTGTTAAACACCCCAGGAATTTCAGTGGTAAAGAGGAGGGCGTGAAATTGAATGTCATCTGGATCCCGGTGCTGAACAAGATGTGTACGTATCTTCCAACATGGGAACAGCGCATGGCGGCAGCCGACAACGACCAATCGCGCCCATTTGTTCACAGGGGGGCCCACGTGAACTACTGCGAGCATCGCTTTGAAGCATGTGACGTTCGCCACTGCGCAGGAGCTCTCGTAAACGGAATGTTGCCGCAGCCAGTAGCGAGCCCGTGTATGAATAGGACTCTCAAAGAAGCTACGATCCCCCTTGAAAATGTCCTCAGCCGATGAGGACGAAACATTGGGTTTTAATGAAATATCTATCCGACCCCACCCTATAATAGCACGGAATATTTTATTTTTTCGTTGTTATAACGAGTTCACATTTTACAGCTGTGCTTTGGCTGTCGTCAGCTATTTTGGTGTTCAAATAACAAAATTCATTTCTAATTCCTTCGGTATCCCCTGATTTAATTCAATTACATTCCAATTACCACTGTTTCACCCGTTTTGTTACAACAGTAAGATACCGACACTGAGTGTGACTACTAACTGATGTTGTTCTCATCGATACGTATCAAATAATATGAGCTGCAGTTCTTAAACAGCCACAAAACAACCGTTATTCTTATAAATCGTACTACCGTGAAGTAGCTGTCAGCTGTGAATTGTATCACGGCCTAAGTGTCAGCAGAACGTTTGCGTCAATATGTGTATCGGTCTATATAGTTTCTTAGATTCTTCAATACGAAATGCAACCAACCGTCACGTTATTCCTAATATATCAGATAGAAAACTACTTCCAGCAGTAAATATTGATAGCAAACCCGTACATAACGTTAGACAATGATATAATAGTAACCTGGAAATATTAACAGTTTTTAAAACACATAAATCTCTAATAAAAATGAAAGCAGATTGACTATCAGATGCAGATAAAATTAAAATATGAAAGAAAGCTGGAATCAGAAAGAAAATTTTATTCCTACTTAATAGCATTGTGAAAGCTATGTCTACATAATCCGACGTCAGTACAAGATACTCGCATTCTTACGTACAGCTGTCACGGGCATCAGCAATGAATCGCTGTCACAATTAGTCGTAAGAGGACTTTTGTACAGTTCGTGAAGCAGTGCGTCTGATCTATGTGGCGCAGTAGTCAAGGTGCTGAACTTATAGCTCGGAGGAGTGCACTACAGATCCTTATGTAGATTCCCCAAGTTGCGTTATCTCCTGGATTCCCTAAACCATTTCAACCGAATGCTGGACTGTTTAATGTAAAAAGAACTCATCCTGTTTTCTTCCTCATGCTGGTCAACTGAGCTAGTGCTCCGTCTCGACGTTGAGGAGACAATAAACTCAAACGATACTTGACTCATACATGTTGTTGTGGTCTTCAGTCCTGAGACTGGTTTGATGCAGCTCTCCACGCTACTCTATCCTGTGCAGGTTTCTTCATCTCCCAGTACGTACTGCAGCCTACATCCCTCTGAATCTGCTTAGTGTATTCATCTCTTGGTCTCCCTCTACGACTTTTACCCTCCACGCTGTCCTCCAATGCTAAATTGGTGATCCCTTGATGCCTCCGAACATGTCCTACCAACTGATCCCTTCTTCTAGTAAAGTTGTGCCACAAACTCCTCTTCTCCCCAATCCTATTCAGTACCTCCTCATTAGTTATGTGATCTACCCATCTAATCTTCAGCATTCTTCTGTAGCACCACATTTCGAAAGCTTCTATTCTCTTCTTGTCCAAACTATTTATCGTCCATGTTTCACTTCCATACATGGCTACACTCCATACGTATACTTTCAGAAACGACCTCCTGACACTTAAATCTATACTCGATGTTAACAAATTTCTCTTCTTCAGAAACGCTTTCCTTGCCATTGCCAGTCTACATTTTATATCCTCTCTACTTCGACCATCATGAGTTATTTTGCTCCACAAATAGCAAAACTCATTTACTACTTTAAGTGTCTCATTTCCTAATCTAATTCCCTCAGCATCACCCGACTTAATTTGACTACATTCCATTATCCACGTTTTGAGGAAATTAATATCTGAGGGCCTGTTCTGAAACCGAACTCAAGTGATTTTTTACGTACAATTTAAGGGGTTTAGTAGAGCAGGAAAGATGATGAACTTCACCGTCAAACAAGTAATTTGAAAGGAAGCACTGTATTACTCGAAGCACGGTAATCGAAGAGAATGATGAAGCTTTCTTTTTTCCAGTAGGAGGTGATGTAAATCAGGGCTAGTGATATTTATTGTCATGGATACTTCATACGGAATTAAAAGGGTTGCGTTAACATTAAGCTTTTTAAGAAATATTTAAATGATGGTACTTTAGGATTAGGGAAATTTGTCTCAGGGCAGAGTAGGATAAAGAATGGATTTTTGGAGAACAATATACACACAAAAAAGAGCAGCAGGATTGGTCACTGGTTTCTTTCACTCATGGGAGAGTATAACGGAAGTGCTGAAACTGCCAGGCACTTGAAGATAAATGCAAACTATCCTTATTCGGGAGGACGACGTTTCAAATCCGGGTCCAGCCATCCAAATTTAGGTTTTGCGTGATTTCGCGAAATCGCTTGAGGCAAAAACGGGGTTGTTCCTTTCAAAGGGCATGGTCAACTTTCTTCCCTATCCTTGACACAATCCGAGCCTTTGCTGGGTCTCTAATGACCTCAGTCTTCCTTCTTCTTCTTCCTTTCGCGAACTATCCCGCGAAAGCCTACTTGTGATAGAAAGTTTCTAGAAAAAACTTTAAATGATGTTCTAGGAATATGCTACAACCTTGTATATATCGCTGCCAAAGGGATCACGGAACCAATGTTAGACTAATTGCAGCGCGCACAGAAGTGTTTGACCAATCATTCTCACCGCGCTCCATATGTGAAAGGAACCGAAAAGGCCCTAATAAATGGTACAACTGGAAGAACCCTCTGTCATGCACTTCACAGCGGTTCTCGGAATGTAGATGTAGATGTAAAAACTTTCTTGTGAGGGAATGTGGATGGTTTCCAATAAACTGGTCTTTTTTTGTCTCTTTTAAGGTTCAGGCATAGGAGATGTATCTATTTCATGTTGTAGTGGGATTTATGGAGATTTGTGGGACATATAGAGGGAGGTGGTGATAGTAAATTAAATTATTGGCAAATGCTTACGTAAGATATTAAAGTTTAAGTAGGGGAAGGTGCTGATAATGGTGGTTTTGTGGCACTGATGCTACTCATGGTGCTGGTTGTAGTGGCGGTGGCGGTGGCGCGGGGCTTCATGACGTTGGCGTTGAGAAAAAAGAAAAAAAATATCAGAACTTATTGTTGCCGTGGAACTTGTACAGAGTGAGGATGAACGGAAGGACCGTATTGTAGTTGTAGAGCCGAAGAGGGGCTGGAAGAAACTGGTGCCTCAGTGCGCAGACAGCGTCTGTTGTCTCCATCGTCAACTGGTAACACGGACAGTGATTGTTGATTTTGGCAAAGACTGTTGACAATGACAATGGCGCTTGATTCCGGTAAGTATTGGTGATTCAGGGAGATAAGTGAGAGCACATATGTAGGCCGTTTTTTCGACGTAAACTCATGTAAGTGATAACGTCGGAGTATACTCACAACATTTGATGTTACCAAAAGCGCAGAACACACGTCAATCGAAACACTAACCCTAAAGGCAGTTCCTTTTTCATTGTAGACTAGAAGTCGCAATCCTCAAATGATCCAATGATTGTACCTCGGCCAAAGGTTTTGTCAGTACAATATTATAATTCTTATAAACTAGTGGAACGTAGGTAGGCTATCTCTCGTATTGTGAATGACTGGGCCTATGCCACTCAGATTTGCAGTGGTCGATCCTGTACATTTTTCTCTCCAGGGCGACCCCGAAGAAGCAGAACACAGAGTTGTAACGGCATACAACGCCTGCTCGCCGACCGGCAAAAAATAATTGACAGTTAGGTCAACGCTGCAGAGAAGATGATAAAATTACTCCCAGCCAAAAGTCGTGGTTCATTAGTTGTGATATTTGCAACTACTATTAAATCCGATGGGCTATTTTTTGTTTTCGAACGACGAGTACCTGAACTTTATGGACGCGTGTTTAGTTGTCAGAGTTGAACTTGTGTCTCAATATCAGTGACGGTTAGGTCCTACAATTCATCATATTCAGATTAGACAAAATAAAATTGGGCCCTCAGCTGTCCCACAAACGACGTATTTCTGTCATTGGTCTGCGCGAGGACCCCTTCAGGACGGTCACACGCCTGCGTGGTTTCACATTCAGTTGTGTCTGTCCAGAATTCTGAAGATCTCTTTACTGTTTAGATTACGTAGTCAAGAAAGAGCGAAAATGTTTTTAATGCTTGTCTTACTTTTGCCATCCTGTACAATGCAACACAATTCCGCGTTCTTCTTCGAGCAGCCGGCCGAAGTGGCCGTGCGGTTAAAGGCGCTGCAGCCTGGAACCGTGAGACCGCTCCGGTCGCAGGTTCGAATCCTGCCTCGGGCATGGCTGTTTGTGATGTCCTTAGGTTAGTTAGGTTTAACTAGTTCTAAGTTCTAGGGGACTAATGACCTCAGCAGTTGAGTCCCATAGTGCTCAGAACCATTTGAACCATTTTCTTCTTCGAGCAATACTGATACACATAGGGCACACACCTTGCTAAACTTCAATCCCACATTCAAACTCACATTCTCAATTTCTCGTGAAACACTGGAAAGTTAAACACAACTTTCATTATCCAAAACATTGTGGTCTCTAGTTGCAGCATCAGTCGTTTCCAACGATTCTTTAATCGCTCTTCACTGGGACGATTCTCACGTCATGAGTTGAACAGTCGCCATCACGTGCCAATGATTCATTCACTGTTGAATGTTTGCAAAGGCCTTTTGAAATCTACAAGCCTTTAGAAATACCTGAGAACATTCGGCCGGCCGCAGCGGCCGAGCGGTTCTAGGCGCTACAGTCTGGAACCGCGAGACCGCTACGGCCGCAGGTTCGACTCCTGCCTCGGGTATGGATGTGTGTGATGTCATTAGGTTAGTTAGGTCTAAGTAGTTCTAAGTTCAAGGGGACTGATGAACTCAGAAGTTTAGTCCCATAGTGCTCAGAGCCATTTGAACTATTTGAACCATCTGAGATCATTCGTACACAACTCAAGTCTAATTCCAAATAGAACATATTCTTAAATATACAATTATGGAGTGGTGCCTTAACGAAATAACGACCACTCCCCCGTGTAACCAGGACTAGCCAACGGGTTTTTTTCTTATGTACTATGTAAACAAATGTTATTCTCTCGTAAAATTTTCGGATACTCTGTCATACTTGAGTTATAGCTGTTAATAAAGTTTCTAGGCTTTAAATAGCTAGTTTCCTCTTCTCTAATTTCTGTTTTGGTTCCATCATAGACCTCAAGTCACTGCCACTTAACTGAAAGGTTTGTAAAAGTCAGACCAAA
The DNA here is from genome assembly GCF_023898315.1 of Schistocerca nitens. Taxonomy (NCBI): domain Eukaryota; kingdom Metazoa; phylum Arthropoda; class Insecta; order Orthoptera; family Acrididae; genus Schistocerca; species Schistocerca nitens. The sequence goes on along the minus strand of NC_064616.1, from coordinate 574,901,563 downwards.
TTTCATGAAAAAAGTTTCATGTATGGTTCACATGAAAAGAGAGAAAATTTCTCTGCGTGACAAAAAGATGACGTTTCTCTCTAAGAAATTATGTTTTTATTAACTAGAAAATGTTTTCCAGTGACGTAAAGAAAGTGACAACTTAATTTACATAATGTTTCTTCTTCTTATTCGTCTTCTTATTCTCTCTCTTTTGTTTTTACGGTCTCATTGGACGACTTTAGTCAACTACGATGTTTATTGTTTGTTCTTTGTTTATTTTTGCTTTAAATCTGATTTTTATGTTTTTCAGTTCCTTTAAATTTTCTGTTTTCTTATGCAAATCGTCCAGAGTTAATTCTAGCTCTTTCAAATCCTCCATGGTTTCCTTTATCCAGTATAATCTGCAATTCTGAGATAGATCCTTTTCTGTTTTTTCAGCTTTCTCCCCACTGAATCTTCCCCAGAGAAAATATTTACAACAAGATTGGCAACAAATCTCTCTTCTTATTTATCTATAACAGCCCTCACATTTCTGACTCGTGCTCAATTTAAAATTCAAATGGCTCTGAGCACTATGGGACTTAACTTCTGAGGTCATTAGTCGCCTAGAACTTAGAACTACTTAAACCTAACTAACCTAAGGACATCACACACATCCATGTCCGAAGCAGGATTCGAACCTGCGACCGTAGCGGTCGCGCGGTTCCAGACTGTAGCGCCTAGAACCGCTCGGCCACTCGGGCCGGCTGCTCAATTTAGAAATGGGAATTAAGTTTAATTTTACAGAATGCATCAAGTTTATCAAGGACGCGAGATTGTCTGTATACAAAAAAAAAGAAACTACACTAAAATATTTTGTGCCTTTGCCACTGTTTTAGCACTGATTTAGAGATACAATGGCAGAGGAATGAATTAGTAGTTACTTTGTTATTACAGAATTCGCGTTACCAATATTGTTTGGTTAGGTTTTTAAACGCTTGTAACTCGGAAAATATATGTCTAGATCGCGTCTTTTTAGCTATTAAACATTAGTGTTGATATATACGATTTAGAAACGATTACTCAAACTTTTATAGGGGAAATAGACACTACTGAAACTATTAGTTGTCCTATTTTAACGTCATTTATACTATTAAGAAAACTTAATAGAATTTTCAACGTTATACGTCACGCAGTATTTCGACTAACATCGCGACTCTTTACAAATAACACGAGTTGTTTTTAGAAATAGCACAACATGAACGTTAAATATTAACCTGCGTAACGCGAACGGACACGACTGTAAGTATACAAAAGGAAATAAAATTACATTTAACACTATTTTCCCCTTAAGTAATTTACACACTGAAGAGCCAAAGAAACTGGTACACCTGCCCAATACAGAGTAGGGCCAACACCACCTGGACTAGAAGCCTTTGGTACGGCCCCCGCGAGCACTCAGAAATGCCGCTACACGACGGTGCATAGACTCGACTAATGTCTGAAGTAGTGCTGGACGGAACTGACAGCCCGAATCCTGCAGGGCTGCCTATAAATCCGTAAGAGTACGTTGCAAGGCATCCCAGAATTATATACACTCCTGGAAATGGAAAAAAGAACACATTGACACCGGTGTGTCAGACCCACCATACTTGCTCCGGACACTGCGAGAGGGCTGTACAACCAATGATCACACGCACGGCACAGCGGACACATCAGGAACCGCGGTGTTGGCCGTCGAATGGTGCTAGCTGCGCAGCATTTGTGCACCGCCGCCGTCAGTGTCAGCCAGTTTGCCGTGGCATACGGAGCTCCATCGCAGTCTTTAACACTGGTAGCATGCCGCGACAGCGTGGACGTGAACCGTATGTGCAGTTGACGGACTTTGAGCGAGGGCGTATAGTGGGCATGCAGGAGGCCGGGTGGACGTACCGCCGAATTGCTCAACACGTGGGGCGTGAGGTCTCCACAGTACATCGATGTTGTCGCCGGTGGTCGGCGGAAGGTGCACGTGCCCGTCGACCTGGGACCGGACCGCAGCGACGCACGGATGCACGCCAAGACCGTAGGATCCTACGCAGTGCCGTAGGGGACCGCACCGCCACTTCCCAGCAAATTAGGGACACTGTTGCTCCTGGGGTATCGGCGAGGACCATTCGCAACCGTCTCCATGAAGCTGGGCTACGGTCCCGCACACCGTTAGGCCGTCTTCCGCTCACGCCCCAACATCGTGCAGCCCGCCTCCAGTGGTGTCGCGACAGGCGTGAATGGAGGGACGAATGGAGACGTGTCGTCTTCAGCGATGAGAGTCGCTTCTGCCTTGGTGCCAATGATGGTCGTATGCGTGTTTGGCGCCGTGCAGGTGAGCGCCACAATCAGGACTGCATACGACCGAGGCACACAGGGCCAACACCCGGCATCACGGTGTGGGGAGCGATCTCCTACACTGGCCGTACACCACTGGTGATCGTCGAGGGGACACTGAATAGTGCACGGCACATCCAAACCGTCATCGAACCCATCGTTATACCATTCCTAGACCGGCAAGGGAACTTGCTGTTCCAACAGGACAATGCACGTCCGCATGTATCCCGTGCCACCCAACGTGCTCTAGAAGGTGTAAGTCAACTACCCTGGCCAGCAAGATCTCCGGATCTGTCCCCCATTGAGCATGTTTGGGACTGGATGAAGCGTCGTCTCACGCGGTCTGCACGTCCAGCACGAACGCTGGTCCAACTGAGGCGCCAGGTGGAAATGGCATGGCAAGCCGTTCCACAGGACTACATCCAGCATCTCTACGATCGTCTCCATGGAAGAATAGCAGCCTGCATTGCTGCGAAAGGTGGATATACACTGTACTAGTGCCGACATTGTGCATGCTCTGTTGCCTGTGTCTATGTGCCTGTGGTTCTGTCAGTGTGATCATGTGATGTATCTGACCACAGGAATGTGTCAATAAAGTTTCCGCTTCCTGGGACAATGAATTCACGGTGTTCTTATTTCAATTTCCAGGAGTGTATTAATACCTTCAGCAGTTGACGTGCGTTGATATACAGGGTGTTACAAAAAGGTACGGCCAAACTTTCAGGAAACATTCCTCACACACAAAGAAAGAAAATATGTTATGTGGACATGTGTCCGGAAACGCTTACTTTCCATGTTAGAGCTCATTTTATTACTTCTCTTCAAATCACATTAATCATGGAATGGAAACACACAGCAACAGAACGTACCAGCGTGACTTCAAACACTTTGCTACAGGAAATGTTCAAAATGTCCTCCGTTAGCGAGGATACATGCATCCAGCCTCCGTCGCATGGAATCCCTGATCCGCTGATGCAGCCTTGGAGAATGGCGTATTGTATCACAGCCGTCCACAATACGAGCACGAAGAGTCTCTACATTTGGTACCGGGGTTGCGTAGACAAGAACATTCGAATGCCCCCATAAATGAAAGTCAAGAGGGTTGAGGTCAGGAGAGCGTGGAGGCCATGGAATTGGTCCGCCTCTACCAATCCATCGGTCACGGAATCTGTTGTTGAGAAGCGTACGAACACTTCGACTGAAATGAGCAGGAGCTCCATCGTGCATGAACCACATGTTGTGTCGTTGTTGTAAAGGCACATGTTCTAGCAGCACGGGTAGAGTATCCCGTATGAAATCATGATAACGTGCTCCATTGAGCGTAGGTGGAAGAACATGCGGACCAATCAAGACATCACCAACAATGCCTGCCGAAACGTTCACAGAAAATATGTGTTGATGACGTGATTGCACAATTGCGTGCGGATTCTCGTCAGCCCACACATGTTGATTGTGAAAATTTACAATTTGATCACGTTGGAATGAAGCATCATCTGTAAAGAGAACATTTGCACTGAAATGAGGATTGACACATTGTTGGATGAACCATTCGCATAAGTGTACCCGTGGAGGCCAATCAGCTGCTGATAGTGCCTGCACACGCTGTACATGGTTCGGAAACAACTGGTTCTCCCGTAGCACTCTCCATACAGTGACGTGGTCAACGTTACCTTGTACAGCAGCAACTTCTCTGACGCTGACATTAGGGTTATCGTCAACTGCACGAAGAATTGCCTCGTCCATTGCAGGTGTCCTCGTCGTTCTAGGTCTTCCCCAGTAGCGAGTCATAGGCTGGAATGTTCCGTGCTCCCTAAGACGCCGATCAATTGCTTCGAACGTCTTGCTGTCGGGACACCTTCGTTCTGGAAATCTGTCTCGATACAAACGTACCGCGCCACGGCTATTGCCCCATGTTAATCCATACATCAAATGGGCATCTGCCAACTCCGCATTTGTAAACATTGCAAAACCACGTTCATGATGAACACTAACCTGTTGATGCTACGTGCTGATGTACTTGATGCTAGTACTGAAGAACAATGAGTCGCATGTCAACACAAGCACCGAAGTGAACATTACCTTCCTTCAATTGGGCCAACTGGCGGTGAATCGAGGAAGTACAGTACATACTGACGAAACTAAAATGAGCTCTAACATGGAAATTAAACGTTTCCGGACACATGTCCACATAACATCTTTTCTTTATTTGTGTGTGAGGAATGTTTCCTGAAAGTTTGGCAGTACTTTTTTGTAACACCCTGTATATCAACGGGGACAGGTGAAAATGTGTGCCCCGACCGGAACTCGAACCCCGGATCTCCTGCTTACACGGCAGACGCTCTATCCATCTGAGCCACCGAGTGCACAAAGGATAGCATGACTGCAGGGACTATCTCGCGCACGCCTCCCGCCAGACCCACATTCTCAACTCATGTGTCCCTTCATCACACATACGTTACTCGTTGAAGACCAAGTGCCCTTTTTTTATTGTATTTCAATTCCCCATCGTAGCGGTCTGAAGCAGCATATGCGCTGCTCTTCAGCCGAAAGACATAGAACAAACAATAGAAGACATTTAAAAATAACAAAGGAGAACACATGGTGAACATAGATATTAAAAAGTGGGAACATCATGGAAGACAACAGACAAAAAAGGGGCAACTGTAAAATGGAGATAAAAACCGTAAAAAAGTAGCGCACACAAAAAACCACACACTGGGGCAATTAAAGAACACAAGGTACAGTATGATCGGAGCATAAAAATATCGACGGATGGCGTAGCATATTACAGACCAAGTCCCGTAAGAGTTCGGGTAATATGTGTGCATCCGCACAGAAGAAGGTCATGGCCGGTATTACCAGAACTGTATACTTATATGGATATGATGTCTGTTCTTTCGGACATGTCAGAAAGACATGTCCGAAAGACATGTCCGAAAGAACAGACACCATATCCATATATGTATACAGGGTGGTCCATTGATCGTGACCGGGCCAAATATCTCACAAAATAAGCGTCAAAAGAAACAACTACAATGAACGAAACTTGTCTAGCTTGAAGGGGGAAACCAGATGGCGCCATGGTTGGCCCGCTAGGTTGCGCTGCCATAGATCAAACGGATATCAACTGTGTTTTTTTAAATAGGAATCTCCATTTTTTATTACATGTTCGTGTAGTACGTAAAGAAATATGAATGTTTTAGTTGGACCACTTTTTTCACTTTGTGATAGATGGCGCTGTAATAGTCACAAACATATGGCTCACAATTTTAGACGAGCACTTGGTAACAGGTAGGTCTTTTAAATTAAAATACAGAACGTAGGTACGTTTCAACATTTTATTTCGGTTGTTCCAATGTGATAGACGTACCTTTGTGAGCTTATCATTTCTGAGAACGCATGCTCTTACAGCGTGATTACCTGTAAATACCACATTAATGCATTAAATGCTCAAAACGATGTCCGTCAACCTCAATGCATTTGGCAATACGTGTATCGACATTCCTCTCAACAGCAAGTAGTTCGCCTTCCGTAATGTTCGCACATGCATTGAGAATGCGCAGACGCATGTTGTCAGGCGTTGTCGGTGGATCACGATAGCAAATATCCTTCAACTTTCCCCAAAGAAAGAAATCCGGGGACGTCAACTCCGGTGAACGTGGGGGCCATGATATGGAGCTTCGACGACCAATCCACCTGTCATGAAATATGCTATTCAATACTGCTTCATCCGCACACGAGCTATGTGCTGGACATCCATCATGTTGGAAGTACATTGCCATTCTGTCATGCAGAGAAACATTTGTAGTAAAATCGGTAGAACATTACGTAGGAAATCAGCATACATTGCACCATTTAGATTACCATCGATAAAATGGGGGCCAATTATCCTTCCTCCCATAATTCCGTACCATACATTAACCCACCAAGGTCGCTAATGTTCCACTTGTCGCAGCTATCGTGAATTTTCCGTTGCCCAATAGTGCATATTATGCCGGTTTGCGGTACCACTGTTGGTGAATGACACTTCGTCGCTAAACAGAACACGTGCAAAAAATTTGTCATCGTCCCGTAATTTCTCTTGTGCCCAGTGGCAGAACTGTACACGACGCTCAAAGTCGTCGCCATGCAATTCCTGGTGCATATGGTACGGGTGCAATCGATGTTGATGTAGCATTCTCAACACCGACGATTTTGAGATTCCCGATTCTCGCGCAATTTGTGTGCTACTCAAATGGTTCAAATGACTCTGAGCACTACGGAACTTAACTTCTGAGGTCATCAGTCCCCTAGAACTTAGAACGACATAAACCCAACTAACCTGAGGACATCACACACATCCATGCCCGAGGCAGGATTCAAACCTGTGATCTTAGCGGTCGCGCGGTTCCAGACTGTAGCGCATAGAACCGCTCGGCCACTGCTGCCGACTATAACACCACGTTCAAACTAAATCTTGATAACCTGCCTGTATCACAACCGTCCACAATACGAGCACGAAGAGTCTCTACATTTGGTACCGGGGTTGCGAAGACAAGAGCTTAGCCGCGACAGTAGCTAAAACACCTACTTAAACATCATCATTTGTTGCAGGTCGTGGTTGACGTTTCACATGTGGCTGAACACTTCCTGTTTCCTTAAATAAAGTAACTATCCGGCGAACGGTCCGGACACTTGGATGATGTCGTCCAGGATACCGGGCAGCATACATACCACACGCCCGTTGGGCTTTGTGATCACAATAGCCATACATCAACACGATAGCGGCCTTTTCCGCAATTGGTAAACGGTCCATTTTAACACGGGTAATGTATCACGAAGCAAATACCGTCCGCACTGGCGGAATGTTACGTGATACCACGTACTTATACGTTTGTGACTATTACAGCGCCATCTATCACAAAGCGGAAAAAGTGGTCCAACTAAAGCATTCATATTTCTTCACGTACTACACGAATATGTAATAAAAAATGGAGGTTCCTATTTTAAAAAACGCAGTTGATATCCGTTTGACCTATGGCAGCGCCATCTAGAGGTCCAACCATACCGCCATCTGGTTTCCCCCTTCAAGCTAGACGAGTTTCGTTCTTTGCAGTTTTTTTGTTTGATGCTTATATCGTGAGATATTTGGTCCGGTCACGATTAATGGACCACCCTGTATACTCAACAATGTTCATGTCTGGGGAGTCTCATGGCCGGCGGAAGTGTTTAAACTGAGAAAAGTGTAGCAATTCTGGACGTTTGGAGTGTCGCAATGTCCTGCTGGAATTTCCTAAGTCCGTCTGAATGCACAATGGACGTGAATGGTTGCAGGTCATTAGACAGAATGCTTACGTAAGTGTCATAATGTTTCGTTGAATGGTTTGCACGCTGACACTTGTTGACACTCCAGAATTGAAATCTGCAGTCGTATCTAGAAGTATCAGGGGCGCCATATCACCTCAAGTGCATATTCCCCACACCAGTACAGAGCCTTCAACAGCTTGAACAGTCCCATGTCGACATGCAGGGTCCATGGATTCGTGAGGTTGTCTCCATACCCATACATCTCCATCCGCTCGATACAATTTGAAACGAGGCTCGTCCGATCAGGCAGCATGTTTCCAATCATCAACAGTCCAATGTCGATGTTGACGGTCCCAGGCGAGGTGTAAAGCTTTGTGTCGTGCAGTCACCAAGGGTACACGAGTGGGTCTTCGGTTCCGAAAGCCCATATCGATGATGTTTCGTTGAATGGTTCGCACGCTCACACTTGTTGACACTCCAGAATTGAAATCTGCAGCAATTTTCGGAAGGGTTGCACTTCTGTCACGTTGAACGATTGTCTTCAGTCGTAGATGGTCCCGTTCTTGCAGGATCTTTTTCCAGCCTCGGCGATGTCGGAGATTTGATGTTTTACCGGATTTCTGATATTCGCCGCACACCCGTGAAATGGTCGTACGGGAAAATACCCACTTCATCGCTACTCGGAGATGCTGTGTCCCATTGCTCGTGTGCCGACTATAACACCACGTTCAAACTAAATCTTGATAACCTGCCTGTATCACAGCCGTCCACAATACGAGCACGAAGAGTCTCTACATTTGGTACCGGGGTTGCGTAGACAAGAGCTTTCGAATGCCCCTATAAATGAAAGTCAAGAGGGTTGAGGTCAGGAGAGCGTGGAGGCCATGGAATTGGTCCGCCTCTACCAATCCATCGGTCACGGAATCTGTTGTTGAGAAGCGTACGAACACTTCGACTGAAATGAGCAGGAGCTCCATCGTGCATGAACCACATGTTGTGTCGTACTTGTAAAGGCACATGTTCTAGCAGCACAGGTAGAGTATCCCGTATGAAATCATGATAACATGCTCCATTGAGCGTAGGTGGACGACGAAACTAAAATGAGCTCTAACATGGAAATTAAGCTTTTCCGGACACATGTCCACATAACACATTTTCTCTATTTGTGTGTGAGGAATGTTTCCTGAAAGTTTGGCCGTACCTTTTTGTAACATCCTGTATAAGAAATATACCTGTGTATCTCCGTCGCCGGCCATCTTGGATCCCCATAAGGAAGGAATATGGAACAGAAGTTGACTGATCAGAAGAAGAGCGAGAAATAATAGGGTAGGATTAGAATATGAGATGAAAGGAAGAAAACAGAAATAGATAAATGATGAGAAAACCATATACAGTTTACAAAGTGAGAGATATATTGGTTACCAGTTGAGGAGAAAGAAAACAGCTGGGATGTTGTGAGAGGGAAGCTATGTCGATGGAAACAGATAAAACTTTAACCCTCAAGGGCCACAACAATTAATATTTACTGTAGCAAAATAGTATTTACAATTCCCCATAGACTGGAAGACAAATGAACAACTGTTGGCTGTTTTAATTTTTAGGTCGTTTTCTACAGTATTTTGGACATATGTAACATTGAGACTCGAGCTAAGATAAATATATATTAAAATTTCTAAGTTCTGAATCGGCTTATTGCAAAAGCACAATCAATAATGGAACAACAAGGATATGTAGCTAAATTTCTTTTAGTAGTGGAATCTCCTGAAACAGTTTCTGTCTTTGCTGAAGCACAGAAAAACTTTGCATTTTTGACACTGAATAAAAGAATTCTGTTTCTTCTAAATTTTATACTTTACTCTCGTCTTATTCCACTGTAACCAGTGGTCGACTTTGTGCTTTTGGAGCTCTAACGTCGGAGTTACTGCAGTACCACGTTTCTTGAAATTTTTCGACATATCTTTAGTGCTCGGATGTCCTCTCTTGAATTTTCCCTTCCAGTAGATATCAATGCAATTGCAAGATTAGCTTAAAACTGCCTGAGAGGAACATGCTTTTCAGACAGTATCTTACAGTCTCCTGTATATTTCAGCCCCGCTATCAGCAACAGCTATTGCTACTGTCACAGAGACGAACATTCATTAACATAATCCCAAATGCGCACTGTTGCATGAATGTTAATCGAGTTCATATCTGAATACACAGATCCAATAGAATTGAAACAATTTCCACTGGTTGCTACTTAAAGAGAAATTTTTTATATATACTGATTAAAAATATACTATCCACAAACCAAAGAATCTCTCACACCTTGTGCAACATGATGACAACGAACTTCTGCGCTAGTGCACCTAAGAAGATACAAACATGGCCAAAGATAATATACCGACAATAGTTCCAATTACTCCTCACAGAATGTGCTGCATGTCTTATACAAATGTGTAGCTGTGGCCATTAGCAAACAGGCTAAAGAGCAGTCAGATTCATATGAACCTTATTTTACATAATGTAAATGGCGGTAAAAGAGGGTTAATGTCCTCTTGAATGCAGAGTGGGTTTTGAATAAGACGTAGATTACAGCATAATTTGTTCCATGGAGGGAAAGATAGAGGAAGATTTAGTGTCATGCGTAGGTATAGCCAAGTTACTGGACGTATTCTATCTGGTATTGTAGTTACGGAATAATATGTATTTTATATGTGAGGAGATTTATCGAGGATACCAGTGACTAATAAACCAAAGAAGTAAATAGAGTATGAAAACCACGTCGCCTATTCGGTCGCGTCCATCCTAACTGAGCACAGGAGGAACCAATGTGATCAAACAACCAGATGTTAAACACAAATCTTTAACAAGCCCTCATAGCTAGCCCTAGTCGTGAAGTGTTTAGACTATTTACACAGTGTTCGACTCGACAATAGTAGTAAAGATTCCGCAGGGCTGAAGACTGGACTAATGTACGTTTATTTTGAGGTACAAATGGTTTTCTAAATTTCTTTCTTTTCAAACAGGGAAGAAAGAGTTTTTCTGCTTGCTGTAACAATTTGTTCTCCGTAATTTAGGCGCTCAACGGAGGAACTGTTTCATAAAAATGTCCGCCGATCATTTTGCCTGTGATATGAGGTACCCTGTTCGCTCAAGATCCAGGTTTTGTGCCCATCATGATAATGAACAAAGACAGTCATTCATACCTCATATGGCAGCAGCGATGTCCTTAGGCGCAGTAATTAGATACAACTAGAGTCAGCATACAAGTAGTAGTTACAATTATGAAACACAAATTAAATATCATTGATATACAGTGAGAAGGGCAATGTATCTAGGACAGAACTAAGGGGGATTGCAGAGAACACGTTTCCATTATGACTTCTCCAACCCACGGACGACTCGTTGACATCTGTTTTTGAAGTAGCTCTTGAACCACAGTACTGCACTCCGCAACTATTGCTAGTCCTTTACAACTGTTTTAACCTGGCTAAATTGGCTAAAACGAATAGATCAGTAACTGGGCTATGCACGGCTCTGTTTACAAATGATGAGTCGATGAAGTTGTAGGGTCGAGTCGTACATGTCTGCTTTCGTGGCCAGAAGCTAAACTCGCGGCAGATAATAATTTGTACCTGTGATCCTGATGCCAAGTAATCTATGTACTGACTAGAATTGCGAATTAATAAAATAATCAGATATTTTAAATAGGAAAGATAATAAATAGTTAGTTAAAAGGGTTTTATTATAACGTTTGAAATTGATACAGACGACATTAGAGGATTATGTTGAATAATAGCTTAATGAATCAGGTAACCAGAAAGGTATGGAAAGGTAGTCTTACAATTAATAATTATAATATCAACAGAAATAAAACCTTATTTAAAAGCAGTACAGTTGCATTAAGTGCACTACAAGATTAGCAGTAGGCTCATCAACTGCTAACTAGTCTTCAAAGATGCACAGAAACTAAGTCCCATTCCATGACCACAAAACACGAAATATTCACCAACTGAAAAAGTTTACTGTTAAGTGTACCGATCTACATATTTACATATGTGAGATAAAGAGTAGAAAGTTATACTCCATCTAGTCTTAATTACGGAAAGCAGGCGAAAAAAATCAAAGTTCAGAACTGGACCAAAAAAATGGCTCTGAGCACTATGGGACTTTACATCTATGGTCATCAGTCCCCTAGAACTTAGAATTACTTAAACCTATCTAACTTAAGGACATCACACAACACCCAGTCATCACGAGGCAGAGAAAATCCCTGACCCCGCCGGGAATCGAACCCGGGAACCCGGGCGAACTGGACCATATTTAGAACCTGAAAAAGTTAAAGTTTCCTCAAAAGTTATAATATCCAAGCGGCCGTTTACCTTCCAAAATCCATCACCTTTAAGACTGAATACCACAAGTTACCTCAGGCAGGTCTGCCGTCTCCCAGCTCTCGAAACTAAGAGTCCGTCTCCAGCATCCTGCTTATCTCTGCACTCCAGTAGTTATCCATCACTGCCTCATTCTTATTGCCTGAAGGCAACATAATCTGTAGTATTCTTAGTTTCTTAAGACTTCACTTGACCACCTTTTGCATTAGACTAACAAACTATTACAATGTTTAATAAATGGAATGTTATTAACATTGGAGCCCACTCAGACCATTTACAATAAGAATAAATAAAAGTTTTATCATAAATAAATAAGACAAAATTCTAACATATGTGCTAGAATACACAAATTGAGGTGACAGTCATTAAAACAAAAGCGTTTTTAAATGCTATAGGACCTTCTCATGAAGTTTCAATCACCAACTTTCTCCTACGAGTGTGAAAAAATTTGCTGGCGCCCACCCACAAAGGGAGAAATGATCATCATAATTAAATAAGAGAAATCAGAGCTCGCACAGAAAGATTTAACTGTTTGTTTTTCCCATTTTCTGCTCGAGAGTGGAATGGTTGAGAAGTAGCTTAAAGGTGGCTCGATGAACATTCTACCAGACACTTAACTGTGAATTGCAGAGTAATCAAGTAAATGTAGGTGTAGAAGTAGATATTGAAAATGTTGTTAAATATTTGTTAAACAATAACTTTGGCCTGATTGATAGCAGCATATTTTGACGCTCCATCCATTGGTGGCGTCGGCTTTGTCATTCAACTGACCACTTTTAAAATACAATATTTTATATCAGCCATAATCAACATTTAAATAAAGTTACTGACAAAAAATAACAAAATATTCACTAGATAACTACATACGTAGGACAAGATATGAGGCTTGCCATACTGCATTCAATCTCGTGGTCGTGCGGTAGCATTCTCGCTTCCCACGCCCGGGTTCCCGGGTTCGATTCCCGGCGGGGTCAGGGATTTTCTCTGCCTCGTGATGGCTGGGTGTTGTGTGCTGTCCTTAGGTTAGTTAGGTTTAAGTAGTTCTAAGTTCTAGGGGACTTATGACCACAGCAGTTGAGTCCCATAGTGCTCAGAGCCCTTTGAACCATACTGCATTCAGTTTCTGTTCAAATGGTTCAAATGGCTCTGAGCACTATGGGACTCAACTTCTGTGGTCATAAGTCCCCTAGAACTTAGAACTACTTAAACCTAACTAACCTAAGGACAGCACACAACACCCAGCCATCACGAGGCAGAGAAAATCCCTGACCCCGCCGGGAATCGAACCCGGGAACCCGGGCGTGGGAAGCGAGAACGCTACCGCACGACCACGAGATGCGGGCTCAGTTTCTGTGTTATTGAGGAGAATACGATGTTCTGATAGACATTTTCATGATGTAAAAGATATAAAAAATTAAAATTTAATAAGTAACTAAATAAATTAGATACAGATTTTTAGATTTCAGGGATGGTAGCTATAGTGCAATGCTATCATGTGATACATTGTTTGTTGAAATCGCACGAAACGTTCAGAAGTTATTAATTTTGATGTTCATTGTGAAAATATTCAGTCACTATATATTATTAACCTTTCCAGTTTTTGAGATATTGAAAGAATTATTGTTTCATTGGATACACTTCACCTTTTTGAGGCTGCAGATGTATCCAGATTTTCTCTACCATTGAACTATGATTTATTACTGAATTTCTAAGTGTTATATGTAGCCATATTTTAGACCGCCTTAAACGCCGCCATTGTTGGTACATCTGCACCCAAGTCATGCGAGCAGCCGCCGCCCAAATCCCCAATATACGGACACGTGCGGATTGCCTTAGTAACTTAGCTCGTCCCGCCGACTCGCACCCACCAAAACTAACAAATTCACCTCTGCTCAGAACAACCCTAGACGGCCAAATAGCTCACCTAAACATGTGTAACGTTATATTTCCTTGAAAAATTCAAGTGTTTTAGCGCTGCTTAATTACAGCAATTCATTTTTTTCCGATATATTATTTACACGTATCGAAAATAAAAGCGTTGCTGTAATCATGCAGCCGGCCGAAGTGGCCGAGCGGCTCTAGGCGCTACAGTCTGGAACCGCGCGACTGCTACGACCGCAGGTTCAAATCCTGCCTCGGGCATGGATGTGCGTGATGTCCTTAGGTTAGTTAGGTTTAAGTAGTTCTAAGTTCTAGGGGACTGATGACCTCAGCAGTTCAGTCCCATAGTGCTCAGAGCCATTTGAACCATTTGTAATCATGCAGTGTCGAAAAAGTCGTTTCACGTCGCTCCAAAGCGTGTTTAATTTTATCAGTCACTCTGATTAATGCAGTTGCTTTGCTGTGGTGTGTTTGGGAGCCTATAGATATTTATCGTGGATACGTTTTAAGTTAATCCATGAGTTTTTCATGAACAGTGAACTCAAAGGCTTTAGACAGTGCGGGTAGTATGCTAATCGGTCTGTACTGACCAGGTCTTTTTCGGTTTTTTAGTCTTGGCTGTTGTGTGAGTTCAGCTTTTTTTGTAAGCAGTACAATATGTTCTACCAACAAATGAGATGTTGAAGATGTCTGCGAAAACTGAAATAATAGTTTTTAATCATATCTATATTCATTTCATCAGAAGAGAGCCTCATGATTGCTTTTGGTACTGCGTATGTACAAGTATGATTTGAGAAAAACGTATCCGTCGAGAATGTGTTGTCTAATTATTGATAATTTATCACAAATTTCCATCTGGCTGATGTTGAGAAAAAGTCGTATAATTGGTCTGCAAAGGCTTTAAAAACAGCATCAGATTTTGGCTTTCCTATGCTGAAGCTGAGATTTTTTTCAGTACTGGAGACTTAGACATGCTGCGTATAACAGAGCGGGCATACGGTTTGCTTCACTTCCTTCCACAGCTTCCTCTATACTTCATACAGTTCAAGTGTTGGATTTCGTTTGAATCATCCATGCGCAGAATCTCGTTTATTCATTATCTGGCGTAGTTCTGTCTTCAGCTATAGAGCAGGAGCACTCTTTACCTTGGCAGAACACCCAGGAGAATGTTTGTCATGCAGTGCAATAAGTCTGCTACTTTATTCCCAGACTTTACAGTCTCTTGTCGGCTCAGTACTTATATCCCGTCTTGGAATATCTTAACAGTCCTTTTGTAGGACGTCTTCGATAACCCGTTTGAGTTTATGTCGGTTATTAGGTGAGATCTTTTTTGATGGTCTGCACTGAGAACATTAATATCACATCATGGGCAGAAACGCTCGAGTCAGAAGTCTGACGCGCGAATTACTTTAATTGGTCTCTTCGTTGCTACTAACTTTGTTAAAGTTGTGATATTTGTTTTTCCACAAATTGATAAACTAGAATACCATGTTGTCACAGAACTCTTTACTTTGGAGTGTTTGTAGCTGATAACTGTTAATCCAAAGTTGATGAAGACTTGCAAGAAGTCTGCGCATTTTCATCAGTTAAGAAAAAGGCGACTGTATCCAAACGTGGTCGTACCTCTAGTCAAGACGCTCTTCGTTAAAGACTTTCAAAAGCTGCAAACACGGATTGAAACATCGGTAAATGGCACAGTATTGCACTGGATGATCGGCAGTTAAAGATGTTTGCAGTTTTCTGTATCTCAGCTATCGCAGGAAGGAAAATTTGATGCGATGTTTTCTCTGAGTCTTTTGTTCTTGAATTACGTTTGTATTTCGTATTTTATTTCATCGCTCTAGAGCCATGAGACGAACGAAAAGCTGAACTCATCTTCATTTCATGAGAAGAATGAATACAGTAAATTTTACACGATGAACTAAGAATGAAAAACTTTGTGCAAGATTTGTGTCGTATTAATTGGATGCTGATAAAAATAAAATTAAAAATCTAATTTCGCAGCAATTTTTCAACTGTTTCAGGAAGATTCCATCTGATTTAGTGAGCCGATTTGTTATTGCGAGTTACACTGTC
Organism: Schistocerca nitens; assembly: GCF_023898315.1. Classification (NCBI taxonomy): domain Eukaryota; kingdom Metazoa; phylum Arthropoda; class Insecta; order Orthoptera; family Acrididae; genus Schistocerca; species Schistocerca nitens. The sequence continues at coordinate 574,885,622 of NC_064616.1, read as the reverse complement.
TCGTGCTAGCAGCGGACAGCAACCAAAGTAGTGGGTTGGTGCCTTGTATCACAACAAAGCCAGTATTTTAGGGAATAACATAGAGATTCGTTTTAATAATTACCTTACAAACTGCAGAACAATACAACGCAAGTCTCCTATACCAACTGGATGAAAAAATACACGAGGAAAGCCGTTGATGGCAAAAGACAAAACTTATCTTTCGTCAGGACAATGAATCTGCATGCAGAGGTGCTTTGTCAGTGAAGCACTGAATTGAGGAATATTTGAACATTCAGGCATTTTACTTGATTTAACATCCTCTGTATTCCATCAACTCCCACGTCTAACGATATATGCGGTTGGTAAACTTTATTAAATCCAGTGAATACATTGTGGAAACCGTAGACAGGCGTTTTGCAATCCTTCCAGATTTTCATTTGGTTTATGGAATGTATCAAATGAAATGACACTGGACAACGTGGTCTGCCATAAAATGTGACTATATTGAAAAATATGTGCTTTCACTGCCAAGCTTGGAAATGTTTCATATTGTACAAAAAAGTACCACTCGAGGAATCTAAGTGTATTTCAGACCGTTGCAGGAATAAGGTTGATCACGTGACAAAGTACAGCTGTGCTAACATCTGCAGTTGTATATTTTCTTATTTCCTAGTGTAAAGCACAGAAATCAATAAAAGATAGGGCCATCACAGCCAGATGCGACAGCTTTTCACGAAGTTCACTGGCGACTGGATTTAAAGAACAGAGAATACCGTTGAATGTTTTACATAAAATTATGATAAATTGTATCCTTCTCCGCGCACTATCGAACAGAAAAATCAAAAACAGCGTTTAATCTTCTCCTCATATGATTGCATGACAGTTATAGCTACTACTGAAATTTCATTTTATCATACCGATGTGTAGTCTTTGATCTTCAAGCGAACTGAATATTACAAATTTTCAATGATCGCACATCCGTACTGCAGCTGAAGTAAGTATTCCATGACAACGTGTCGTGTGTTGTCATTTCCGCTGTTCGTTCGTCTGCGACGAAGTATTTCATGTTAATGATTTCTCCCACTCAGAATTCACGTATACGACGATAGGAGTGTCGTAATTGCGAATCCCTGCAGCTACAGAAACGTGACAAGGTCCTTTTGTTTGCCGACAGCCATTAATCTGAATTTCAAAACGATATTTACCGATAGACTGTGGTATGCATGACGCAGACCGCAGGCTATTCATACGACGTGCAGTCCATCCAGTCGGCGCCATGCGTTAAACCTAAACCCACAAGCTTAAAAGATACTGAAAGTAAAACTAATTTTCCGTTTCCACCAACTGAGCAATGGTAAATACAAAAATGGGGAAAAGTTGAACTTAATACTCTTTACACGAACACAGTTTATCTACACACATCAACACAATTTTTCCAATATCCCTCGATTTCAAAATTCATGGCACATGAAACAAAATTTGGCCCTGAGGAATGCGTATATTTCGATTTTCAGTTCTCCAGATTACCAAATAAAAAAACAAACACTTTCATAACGACGAAATCGTCTTTTTGCGCATTTGGGTTCGTTCACAGTACTCTGAGCAACGTCAATACGTGATGGAACGTCGCCTTGCTCGGGTGCTGGCTTCAATCCGTGGTGGCATACCACCGATGAGATCATCGAGCCAATCTGATCGAAACTGTCCGAATCTTCAATGGCTATTCTGCGTACAACGTCCAAAACCAGCTCGTTTCAATCGATACCACACATGTTCGATTGCCCTCATGTCCGGGGAACAAGCAGGGTCATCCTATCAGCATGATGAGCCCGCTAGTTATCATCCATTAAGATAAAATTGTCAGCAAAATGTTAACCATTCGGTCCTACTATTGGTTGCAAAATCTCGTCCCTCTACCGTAGAGCAATGAGATCGCACCCAACAACCACGAGAGACGAATGGTGACCTCATGTAATGCCATCCCAGAATATCATTCCACAACCCCCATGTTGCACATTTGGGGCACAGTGTTGAAGACGTTAGGTATTACAGGGCTGTCTCCAAACACATTGCCTCCGATTGCTAGGGTACACGCAAATCGAATCCGTAAACAACACCTGACGCCAATGCTGGGGGTGTCCATTCTGCACGATTTATTACCCATCTGCAACGGAAAACATGGTGCTGTGGTGTACGACATCGTGCTCGCAATGGTTGTCGGGAACGATGAACCGCATCATGCAATAGTTTCCTTACCGTTTGATGCTATACTTGACATCCTGCAGCCTCTATAAACGTCGAATTCAGTTCTGGAGCAGTCAGTCCACAGTTAGTCTGACTCCGGTACACATTTCGAACAGCTTTCCTGGTTGACAAGCCTTCTGCTCGTAACGTGATGATACGGACCCAATCATTGATCGCGATTGTCTTTATTAGCATGATAGATGTTCACTCAACCGTATATCTACTGGTGCTGTACTTCCAACTGAAATTCTATAGCCCATTCCAGTGCGGATCCTACCCGTATATACTACTCATGGTAATTATGTGTATATTTGCAAACATCAGTGGTGACTTCCCGATCGGTACAGGAACAGTAACACTAGCAACACATCTGCACAATGTGAGCGTGTGGGATTGATCTGCTATTCTGTTATTCTGTGCAACGGATTAATCTGAGATGTACCCTTTATCCTGTGGCTCCTGCAAGATGCAATTTCCACCCCCACACTACTACAGAAGTCAGACAGACGCTCCTAACGTTCTAAAGAGAAATGCCTGAAAAACTTTCAGCAATAAATATCTTCTGGAGTCGTCCACTGTAAGGAAACGACACAAAATTCACAAAATTTCTTACGTAACTAGTGGGATACTTGGGTACTGGAGTTGTGCTATTTAGCGTAAGAAAAACATGAAACTAACGAAAATTATTCTTTATTCTGCAAAAATTCTAAGAAATCACAATGGCACTTTTAGTTATGAATTGAACAAGTTATATCCTGGTTGTTTTTGGAATGTGAAGTTACCTCTCAAGGATAGGATTCGCTAACGAAATTTCTATACAAAGTTTAAGATTGTTATTGACTTGGCAGAATGGCTGAGAGGCGCACCTACTCAACTTGAATAATTATCCTTTAGGCTGTCGCGTGTGAAATGCAGTGAAGTGTACTGTTGTGGAGGAAATATGGGGCTCACAATAGCTATTGCGCACAATACCGTAAGCTGCGATGACTGCTGCCTGCGCCGCTCGATGCTGACAAATAAGATAACTCTCGTTCTATCTCGATTGACCTTCGCCAATCAAACTCTCCCTACGCCTTGATAAAGTCAAGGATTCCTATTCGCCCCTAGTCTAACTATTGGTGTGGTACACCGGTCAGATAACCAGTCCACCGCGATGCCACTCAAAAATTCGCGCGCAGGTGTTTAACTATAACTCTGTCCGTTCACACCGCACAATAAGTGTGTCGGCCAACACAGTGAACAACGCTTAATCGCAAGGACTCAATATAGAGTCGCATTTCGATTCGCTCTTGACAGAGGTGCTCTCCCAGTGATGTACTGAGGAGAGACTTGTTCCTCGCTCCAAGAGCGACAACGGAACGACGCCTCTCCATACCAGACGTGAAGGGGTCTATCTTTCGGTCTCTTCCATTACTCCTTCAGCTCAAGGCGTCAGAAATATCGAATACCAATCAGCATTGCTCTTCTAAAATGGGAGAATGACGTTTCGTTTAAGGCGACCAATCTGGAAATCTGTAGTATCGGCGTTTGGCGTTTGCTGTCTCCCTCTGAAAATCTCTGAAACTGCGTGCTATGTGTAAAGAATGTGTAGGTTGGACGCTCCCACACAGTGTAGCGGAATTTGCTTTTAAGCCAAACACGGGGTCATTCCCCCCTTTCACTCAGGCACACGCTGTCTGCTCCATGGGCGGCCGAGTTTGACTCGTCCTCTGAAGGGAGGCCACACCCGGTATGTGGTCTGCCTCTCTCGAACTAAAAGCTCCTGTGACCGTCGTGTCTGGAATGTATGTGTGTACGCTAGCCTTGAGTATTTCAACCCCGGTGCACACTTGTTATTCGCATATCGTTTACATGAATTCATACAACATTGACTTTATCTTATCGAGTTCGGGTTCGAATGAAGCGTCTTGATGTGCGGAGTATGATTGTGACAGCGGAATATGGAAGCAATGAAGGTCAGGAGACCACGATGTCTTACATACCTCCCTCCTTCTGACAAAATTTTTGTCTGGGGTTTGTCAATGCCGAGGAAAACATTGACAAAGTCAGGCAAAAATTGTTCTTTTAGATTTTCCAATAAACTTTTCTCAGCCATTCTTAACAATTTTTTTTCTAATGATTTCTTTATAGCTATTGTTTCTATTTTTTAATTCTACAATAAGTGTTTTGTTGTTAGGCAAATTCAGACTTTACAAAGGTTGTTATTCTTTATCATTGCCAGTACATGTCTCTGTTTTTTTATTTATTTTGCAAAAATTGTTTTTACAATAATAATTTATTAAAACCCGTTAGTGTACAGTGTATCATGTTTTAGTGTGGTTATATCTTTTCTTTAGTTAAGCTTGCACAAATGTTTGCAAAAGCTCTGTTGTGTTACTTTGTTTTATTTATTTAGGCATTATCTTTTTCTTTATGTGTCACTGTCTTTTTTTTTTTTTGTTAGAATGAAGGAGTGTTTCCTCTTAATTCTATCCTTGGTATTAATATTATTACCCCAAAAAGGTGTTTTTGAATGTTACTTAAAGAAGAAAATTCCTGCATAAATCCTTTTCTAATTTTACCTATAAAAGAAATAAATAGACTTTCCATGAGTTTGTGAGATTATATAACTATACTAACTAAGTTTCTTTACAAAAGGTTTAAGGTATCTATAAATTGTGGACTTTACATACATAATATAAATAATTACTTTTACAAGAAAGGAAAAAGGTACTTTTACAAATATATCATTTTCTTAACTCTACATTTGTGTTTTATGAGTTTCTTTCTTTTTCGCTGCGTCAGTTTCTGTGCTCGATGATCCCCACTGAAATACTGGAAGGCGTCGACTCATTTGTATGGGTGTCACAAATCATGAGAGAAGCACTCTAGCATGCGATGCCGGGTCTTACTTGTTGACATTGTCATCATGGAGTGGTACTTTTAACCGATGATGATGACTGTGGTTTACTGCATAAACAGTGATGTCGTGGTGTTCCTTCGCTGTCACACCTGGGACGGTATGGCAGTTCGATGATTGTAGTTGACTACCGACGATCGTCACCAAATATTATGCTGTGACGTGTTGGTACTTCACACCTGGTTTGGTATGGCAATTTGATGATGTGGTAAGGAGAATACTGTTCATTTTGCTGAATCAATTTCTAGATAATGTTGGTTGGTACTACTTAATATTCCGTTTGCTAATGGATTGTATTTGTTTAACGAGTCAAGGTTTATTTTTGAAGAGGTGGTTGTAGTAGTTGCTATGCCTCAAAGTTCATGGAAAGACGTTTGTAGCAATTTGCTTTGTAGGCTAGGAAAGAAAGGTATCTTGCTGTCTTCTGCCTTTCTTCATCTTGCATCTTCTGTTCTTCTCTTCTTTCTTGCATTCTCCTGTTCTTCTTGGGATAGGAATACGTGAATTTTAGTGTAGGAGTCATATAGGATTTGTAGGATCTGACTGCCTTTCCAACTGTTACTTGATGAGTTTGTAGATTTTAGTAATTTTTTGTACCTTCATTGTCGTCTCGTCATATTATGATTCTCCCCATGCTCTTCTGTTGTGTAGCAGTGTCGTGACATATGAAACGTCCGTGCTGCGCGTTGTCCTCCTGAAGTCCAACCTGGTTGCAACCTGCATTTCCAGTGTGGCGTTGGTCTTCATTTTGTTGTTATTGCCCTAAGTGCTTTCTCAACATGTCTGTACCCTCTCCGTCGCTATCTCGAAGCATCTGGTGTTAAGGGAGCTGGTGATTGGTGTTGGTGGCGATGTCCCTCTGCCGCGTAGAAATATTTACAATTTTTGTTTTACATATATTTGTTATTTGCAGAAAGACTCTGATTTTATATAATGCAAAAATTTTCTGATAGTGGCAAAAATTATTGTATATATATGATTTCTTTTCTTTATTCTAATTATGTCCTACGACCACTTCTTCATTCTTTTAATTGTTGTGTACCAGTCATTATTTGTCTGCATGTTGTAGTATACTTGATACTACAATAGATTGTTAGTGTGTATTGTGTCTCTTTTTCTTTTAATTAATGTGCTATTTTGTTGATTCTTAATTTAACTTTTATTTAGTGGTTAGTATAAGATAGGCTGATTGTTAGTTTGCCTAACCTCTTCCGCAATTTTTCACTTCAATATTTACGTTTTGCTGTATTCGGTGGCCTAACTTCTACATATGGTTTCTCTTTGCTGTGTTGTTCTTGTCTCTGTGGACCATAATTTCCTCGGTAATTTTTCGCGTCCTGGTCTCGCCAGTTGCTGTTTCTAACATCGTGACTGTGGTGTCACCGCTAGACACCACACTTGCTAGGTGGTAACTTAAATCGGCCGCGGTCCTGTAGTACATGTCGGACCCGCGTGTCGCCACTGTGGGATTGCAAACCTAGCGCCACCACAAGGCAGGTCTCGAGAGACTGAGGAGACCTCGGCCCCAGTTGTACGGACAACATAGCTAGCGATAGGACGTGCTAAGCCTTGCTCTCAATTGCCGAGAGATAGACAGTAGAATAGCCCTCTGCTAAGTTAAATGGCGACCACCTAGCAAGGCGCCATTTGTATCAGTGCCTATAGCTTACTAATATTCAAGAGAGATGTATTCCAAGCACTAATTAAAAGTTAAGTAACAAGCATCTACGTACTTTTCTTCTTATTCATTTATAAGTTCTCATGTTCCAGACTTCACGCCCGTCTGCGTTAGCCTTGCGTGCCCTATCGGCTACAGCATTGTGTCTAGGCTGTATGGTCTAGACACAACAGTGACCTCTTTCAAAGTACCCTTGGCCGTTGTCATTCTGATTCCTAAAGCCATATCCGCCACTGTATGAGTGTCCATTACCGTTCCTATTTCGGTACCAATTATTCTGGTTATCGTTTCTATGCCAATTGTCACCATTGTGCCACTGTCCTTGTCTGTTAAATTGCCTGAAATTATTGGTGTTAGGATTACGATTATTATTATTGTAATATTCATTCCTAGTCCTCTCCTTTTGCTGTTCCCTTTCCTTTCTTTTTTCTTTCACCTCGTCTTCTTTAAACATAAATTAAAGTTCCCTTAAAACCTCTTTGAATTCTTCGGTATGTTCATTTTTCCCTATTGCCGCATGTTGATACTTTACGGGTAATTTCATCCTACACAGACGATACAGCTCTCCGTTACTGTATGGTTTGTCTAGGAATTGATTCTTTTTGTCCATTGTATCAAAGAATTTTACCACGCTTTTCTCTCCTGAGTTTTCATATGGTGTCATCTGAAGTAACTAGTATTTAATTTTGTTTTGCGCCTCCTTGGGCCAATATCTTTCGAGAAATGCTGTTCTGAACTGTAGGTAATACGTACAGGTAGCCGCGATCTTTTGCATCACCTCTGCTACTGTCCCTGACATGCGTGCACAAATGAAGTCAAGTTTGTGAGCTACGCTGCAGTGGTTTGGTAAGCCTCTTTGAAACTGGTCGATGAATGTGCGTGCATGCAAGCTACCGCCTTCTTCCTTGAACTGTTGAAATTTTCTAACTGTAAGGAAGTGGTCTGTATCATATCTACTCATAAATCCGGTTTGTGGCTGACTGATGGACTCAAATAATCTGCCACTGCTTGTGTCGTCGTGTTTATTCTCTGGTAATCTACTGCCTGTCTGCCTATTCTCAATTTCTTGACTCATATCCGCGTCATATCATATCATTGGTGAACAAAAATATTGTTAGTGTGTTTCTACTCTCGTCGTTCGTGGTGTAGTGCCTTTGCTGCTATTATGTTGTGTCGTTGGATTTACTGGTTCAGTTGCCTGTCTTTCGATTGGTATCGGCTGAATGTATGTGTTCCGTTTTTCTAGGTACTGTGCCTGGTTCTGTGGCATGTCATGTATTACTTTAAATTGGGGTTTTCTGTTTCGATTTCTGCGCGAGTGTTACGTCTAGCCTTGGTTCTACTTGAACTTTCTTAGACGGCGCGCGTTCGTGTACTGAATTAATGCTTGACGCGTCAGTTGTTTCGCTACAGGTGTAATCGGACTCGATGTTTTCTTCGATAGTTTGTATCAACTCTGTTCGAAGGTTTTCAAACTGATCTTTGTTTTTAAGTTCTGTTTTATCGATCCGCTGATCATATTTTTTCAGTGCAACCTTTGCGACCTTGCTTTGAATTGCTTGTTCTTCCGAAATTTGTATTGCTGTTCGAGTGGCTTTTTTCGTAAAACGTTCCACCTTTTTGTCAACGTTTACGATGTCCAATTGGACCTTGTCCACGTCAGTGCGTAATTGCTGCTCACCTTGTGTTAGTACCTGAATTCTTTCTCTAGATTCTTTCGCGTCTTTGTTTATCTGAGTGATCTGACTATCAATTCTAGCGATCCCTTCTTCCATCTGAATTTTGACCTGTTGAATCTGAGTCTTTATCTCTTGTCTCAAGTTCTGATTATCCTGTTTCAATTTCTGATACTGTTTTGTCATCTGTGTATTAATATCGTGATTCTGTTTCGTCATACTAGCGTTCATTTTTTGTAACATCTCCATGATCGCGTCCTGTCCTGTAACACTACCTTCTGCTGAACTATGTATTCTCGATCTCTTGTTTTCCACTTGGCCAGTTACGTCAATTACTGGTCTATGCTGTGGCGTTTCTAAGTTTGATAACTGCAATAACCCGTGCTGTCTGTGTTGAGGACTAGTTGCGTTTGTCATTGAACCATTACGTGGCGGAAACAACTCCGCATTCTGCCCTCTCTGTTGTGTATGTCTTGTGTTTTCAGGTTACAGCTGCGTCTGTTACGAAACCTTTTCGTGGCGCATATTTAGAATGTGTACGATGGGTTCGACGTATTCTAAATGTTCCCCCTCTTCCTCACTGTCTATTTCTCTTTGAACGTTAGCTAACTGAAGGTTCATTGACTGTATTGACGCGTATTTTGTCCCTGAATATGCAGCAAATAAACGCATTTCCTGTGCTCGTTTCGCTTCTAATCTTTGCCATTTCCTACGTGGGCTGCCTATTTCAGGCTCAGAATGTGCCCTACCTGGAATTTCATATTCTGGAAATTCGATGTTCTCATCCCTTCGAATCCCATCTGTCTGATCTGTCTCAATTTTATCCCAGTCTAACTGAGCCTGCTGATTCTGCAGCCCCTTGGCTGTCCTATTCTCTGGTTCACCCTCTGTCCTATTTTCAGGTTCACCTTCTGTCCTATTCTCAATACGCTCGTTTACTTGCTGTCTATCTGGTTGATTCTCCCCCATCTTGTCTACTAGCTGTCTCTCACGTAACCTTTTGGCTTGTGCTCTCGTTAACATGGAAATTCTGTCAACACACCACAACCCTATATACAAAACTTTACGACCACTTACCATTTGGTTGAACCAACAACAACAACAACACCGTGACTTCTCGGCTAATGTTCTGTGTGCTCTGCTACAGTCTCCAATCTCTACCTGTGCGCTTGCAGAGGGAGAAAAATGTTATTTCTTAATTCTAACTTATATGATGCTGCGTCACACTGCGTCTCTGCGTCACTCTGCCTCTGTGCCTATCACCTGAAAATTCTATGCCCTAACAGCTACACAAAAATAGTAAAAAATGCAAAATTTTCCAACACAATAACACACGCCCTTTTTCCTACAATTCTGCTTTCTTCACTACCTGTATCTATTCTGATCCCAATCTTTGTAAATAGCTATTTAATACATGAAAGAAAGTTCTTCAAAGTGCTACTGTTGCGACCTGCCTTACCTAACTATCCTGACACTTTCCTATCGCGGTAGCTTACCTATTTTACCTAACATGGCAGGGTCGCCATTTTCTGTGAGCGTGTGGGGTTGATCTGCTATTCTGTTATTCTGAGCAAGGGATTAATCTGAGAGGTACCCTTTAACCTGTGGCTCCTGCAAGATGCAATTTCCACCCCCACACTACTACAGAAGTCAGACAGACGCTCCTAACGTTCTAAAGAGAAATGCCTGAAAAACTTTCAGCAATAAATATCTTCTGGAGTCGTCCGCTGTAAGGAAATGACACAAAAATTCACAAAATTTCTTACGTAACTAGTGGGATACTTGGGTACTGGAGTAGTGCTATTTAGCGTAAGAAAAACATGAAACTAACGAAAATTATTATTTATTTTGCAAAAATTCTAAGAAATCACAATGGCACTTTTAGTTATGAATTGAACAAGTTATATCCTGGTTGTTTTCGGAATGTGAAGTTACCTCTCAAGGATAGGATTCGCTAATGATATTTGTATACAAAGTTTAAGGTTGTTATTGACTTGGCAGAATGGCTGAGAGGCGCACCTACTCAACTTGAATAATTATCCTTTAGAATGTTGCTAGGTATGGTCGAGGCTGTCGCGTGTGAAATGCAGTGAAGTGTACTGTTGTGGAGGAAATATGGGGCTCACAATAGCTATGGCGCACAATACCGTAAGCTGCGATGACTGCTGCCTGCGCCGCTCGATGCTGACAAATAAGATAACTCTCGTTCTATCTCGATTGACCTTCGCCAATCAAACTCTCCCTACGCCTTGATAAAGTCAAGGATTCCTATTCGCCCCTAGTCTAACTATTGGTGTGGTACACCGGTCAGATAACCAGTCCACCGCGATGCCACTCAAAAATTCGCGCGCAGGTGTTTAACTATAACTCTGTCCGTTCACACCGCACAATAAGTGTGTCGGCCAACACAGTGAACAACGCTTAATCGCAAGGACTCAATATAGAGTCGCATTTCGATTCGCTCTTGACAGAGGTGCTCTCCCAGTGATGTACTGAGGAGAGACTTGTTCCTCGCTCCAAGAGCGACAACGGAACGACGCCTCTCCATACCAGACGTGAAGGGGTCTATCTTTCGGTCTCTTCCATTACTCCTTCAGCACAAGGCGTCAGAAATATCGTCTACCAATCAGCATTGCTTTTCTAAAACGGGAGAATGACGTTTCGTTTAAGGCGACCAATCCGGAAATATGTAGTGTCGGTATTTGACGTTTGCTGTCTCCCTGTGAAAATCTCTGAAACTGCGTGCTATGTGTAAAGAATGCGTCGGTTTGACGCTCCCACACAGTGTAGCGGAATTTGCTTTTAAGCCTAACACGGGGTCGTTCTCCCCTTTCACTCGGGCACACGCTGTCTGCTCCACAGGCGGCCGAGGTTGACTCGTCATCTGAAGGGACCGGCCTCCCAGTGTGTGGTCTGCCTCTCTCGAACTAAAAGCTCCTGTGACCGTCGTGTCTGGAATGTATGTGTGTACGCCAGCCTCGAGTATTTCAACCCCGGTGCGCACTTGTTATTTGCATATCGTTTACATGAATTCATACAACATTGCCTTTATCTTATCGAGTTCGGGTTCGAATGAAGCATCTAGATGTGTGGAATATGATTGTGAGGGCGGAATATGTAAGCAATGAAGGTCAGGAGACCACGACGTCTTACAACATATAGAGGAGATGGAACACATTTGTTGATATATGTATGTAAGGCAGAAAAGATAATTAATTGAATGCCTCAATACAACGCTTCAAAAATGGAAGCAAAGGAATGAAAGAACGCAGTCACCTACTAGTAAAGAAAATAAAAAAAGAAAACTAACTTCTCTTAGTCTTCTGTTATGCCCACTCTATAAATGCACTAAATGTGCCTTAAAGTTTGTCTTCTAGGCCGAAAGGACAACTAAAACGCAGAAAGGTGTTGAAATTATAAAAATGTGATGGCACGACAAAGGCACATTTCAGAGTGCAGAGAAAGCTGCAACTGTCAGCAGACACGAAGGAAATGTAAGTAAACCAGGAAATTGAGAGAATGGAATGAATGCGTGGCAAACCTCGCAACAGAAGATGCTCATCAGGTTTCACCTAAAAATATTAAAGACATAAAACAAACAGCGCGGAATGTCTTACAAGAACTTTTCTGGTTAGTGACACGTCTATGGTTAACGCGCTGGACTTGCACTCTGGAGCAGCGAGCTCAAATCTCTGTATAGTTTTACGGTTTAGATTTTCCGTGGTTTCCATAAATCGACCAGCACGAATGCCAGTCATCTAAAAAGGATACAGCCATTTTCCTTGTCACACTTAGTACGATCTGGGGTTGCGATATCTTCTTTGACCAGCTCGTCGTCGACGGGACGTTAAGCTCTAACCTTATTTCCACCATCTTTGCGAAGCTCTTACTCAAAGCCAAAAGTAAAATAGCCTCCACACTAAACTAATGATGTACATACTCGATGAAACATGCTGTCTGAATGAACGCGTATGCTGTACCATACTCTTGCCTTTCGGGAGTAACGATACCATCTTCAGAGGTTATTTGAGAGCCCTGCTGGAAGATTCAGACTATTAGGATCTTCATCATACTTTCCAAACTCTACGGAGTCTTTCCTAAATAACTTGCTGAACTAATTTTCCTAGCAGGGAAGATATAACGGAAATGGCTTGTCAACCGCGGAGGAGCTGTTTTCTGAAAAATCTTTTATTATGCGAAGGGGAGTAGTGCCTAAGTAATAATTAGAATTTCCGACACAATAAAACTTTGTACCGAGCTTGGATTCGAACTCGAACGCTTTTCTATTCTTCTCATTCCGTACAGCCTCGCTGGAGCTTGGAGTGTAGGGGAGAGCTACTGGAAGATTCGAGTCTTACATCAAGCCACCGTGGATACATGGATATCTCAGTTGGTATGATGGTTGCCAGTGAAAAGCAAGAATGTCAGTTCGGGTCACTAAGATTTTATTTGTCGTGAAGTATCTCGCTGGAGATCGATATAATCACTCTGAATATCCACACGTAAATTTTGCCAGTTTTGTACCTGATTCATGTCTTTGGGAATTAAACAGGTGGTTAAAATTCCTGGAGGGTTTCCACATCCTGCGTCTAACAATCAAGGTTCGTATACCGCGTCACCTAGCATTATTGCTGGTGGTGAAATGACAGATAGAATAGACTGAATTCCCAATAATAACAGAACTTCCTTTAACAAGACCACAAGACTTAATGAACTCGATCGTAGAGTCTAGGGAGTCCCCTTTGCACTGAAGTTATTGCTTCAACAAAAATTGGATCGTAAACTTCTGTACCCGTCTCTCTCTTCCTCTTTTCACCATCAGTATTGGAACAGGTAACTTCGTGATCGGGGACACGCCACTTTCAAGGATACGGAAACAAAAGGTATTCTGTAAATAAAAGAAATTATCTGTCTCTGTCTCTTCGTCACTCCCTCTAACCGTTCTTCCTTTCCCCTCCACACTAACATTTTTCATCTTAACTCTGGTCTCTCTCTCTCTCTCTCTCTCTCTCTTTCTCTCTCTCTCTCTTGAGAGTGGAGAATGAGGGTAAAGCTAAGGAAACCCCTCCATTGGCCCCCAAAAAAATTATGTATAGAATTCGGAGGTCGAAAAATCTCAACCCGTTTCATTCATACGTCACTGCAGATTGCAGGAAGAAAATGTTAATATTGCGTTACATCCACAAACATACATATTATAAAAATATATGTATCTATGTATGTTCCACGTCTTCTCCTAAACCAGTGGACCGATTTGCGTCAAGCATGATATCACATGTCACTTACTGTCTGGAAACAGTCGCTGTGGGGATAATGACCACCTGCCAACAGAAGTGGTGGGGGTGGGGGCGAGAAAGAATTATAGTCCACGAGGCGTGAATCCCCAGACTTCATTTATCCAGTATTGCCCGCATCTCGTGGTCGTGCGGTAGCGTTCTCGCTTCCCACGCCAGGGTTCCCGGGTTCGATTCCCGGCGGGATCAGGGATTTTCTCTGCCTCGTGATGGCTGGGTGTGGTGTGCTGTCCTTAGGTTAGTTAGGTTTAAGTAGTTCTAAGTTCTAGGGGACTGATGACCATAGCTGTTAAGTCCCATAGTGCTCAGAGCGATTTGAACCATCCAGTATTTGAGAATAAGAGCACTCAATGGCTTGCAAGAAACTTTAAACAGAATTTCAAAACCTTTACGAAACTTTTTCTCGCTGACAGCTCCCACAAAACAATGAAAGACAAAACGATTACCGCCTTCCACATTTTCACTGTTTATCTAGTAAAACTATCGTGTCGTGCATGACGTTTTCACTTATTAATTCTTTACAACCAACTGTATTCTCGACGCATTTAGCAGAGTGTATTCATATATAACACTGGATGTTCCTGTAAAATTATATCATTGTACGACACATGGTTCAGGAGATAGCAGATCATAAAAACAACTAGTCTGCACATACCTCCATTAGTAACAGTACAGGGCATGGCAATTTTCTTTCCTATTCCATTTGCATAATGGGCAAAGCAAAAATTACTGACTATATCTGTAAGCGCCTTAACCTTCGTCTTTCGTACAGGGTTAACGGCTATCAGTGCAGCACGGTCATACTGCACCACTAAGTGGATTACGCATTTCATTTTAATTTAAACGTTTTGCGTCCACACTTCAACACTTCACCTGCTGCTCAGGGAAGACAGGCATTAAAGAGCTGCTCTTGCCACGTGTTCTAGGAGGTACTATTGTAGTGGTTTTCAGTCCTGAGACTGGTTTGATGCAGCTCTCCGTGCTACTCTATCCTGTGCAAGCTTCATCATCTCCCAGTACCTACTGCAACCTACATCCTTCTGAATCTGCTTAGTGTATTCATCTCTCGGTCTCCCTCTACGATTTTTACCCTCCACGCTGCCCTCCAATACTAAATTGGTGATCCCTTGATGCCTCAGAACATGTCCTACCAACCGATCCCTTCTTCTAGTCAAGTTGTGCCTCAAACTCCTCTTCTCCCCAATTCTGTTCAATACCTCCTCATTAGTTATGTGATCTACCCATCTAATCTTCATCATTCTTCTGTAGCGCCACATTTCGAAAGCTTCTATTCTCTTCTTGTCCAAACCATTTATCGTCCATGTTTCACTTCCATACATGGCTGCACTCCATACAAATACTTTCAGAAACGACTTCCTGGCCCTTAAATCTATACTCCATGTTAACAAATTTCTCTTCAGAAACAATTTCCTTGCCATTGCCAGTTTACATTTTATATCTTCTCTACTTCGACCATCATCAGTTATTTTGCTCCCCAAATAGCAAAACTCCTTTACTACTTTAAGTGTCTCATTTCCTAATCTAATTCTCTCAGCATCACCCGACTTAATTCGACTACATTCCATTGTCCCCGTTTTGCTTTTGTTGATGTTCATCTTATATCACTCTTTCAAGACACTGTCCATTCCGTTCAACTGCTCTTCCAAGTCCTTTGCTGTCTCTGACAAAATTACAATGTCATCAGGGAACCTCAAAGTTTTTATTTCTTCTCCATGGATTTTAATACCTACTCCGAATTTTTCTTTTGTTTCCTTTACTGCTTGCTCAATATACAGATTGAATAACATCGGGGAAAGGCTACAGGCTATCAGTAGTTCTAATGGAATGTTGTCTATTCCCGGGGCCTTGTTTCGACTTAGGTCTTTCAGTGCTCTGTCAAACTCTTCACGCAGTATCATATCTCCCATATCATCTTCATCTACATCCTCTTTCATTTCCATAATATTGTCCTCAAGAATATCGCCTTTGTATAGACCTTCTATATACTCCTTCCACCTTTCTGCTTTCCCTTCTTTGCTTAGAACTGGGTTTCCATCTGAGCTCTTGATATTCATTCAAGTGGTTCTCTTTTTTCCAAGGGTCTCTTTAATTTTCCTGTAGGCAATATCTATCTTACCCCTAGTGATATACGCCTCTACATCCTTACATTTGTCCTGTAGCCATCTCCGCTTAGCCATCTTGCACTTCCTGTCGATCTCATTTTTGAGACGTTTGTATTCCTTTTTGCCTGCTTCATTTACTGCATTTTTATATTTTCTCGTTTCATCAATTAAATTCGGTATCTCATCTGTTACCCAATGATTTCTATTAGCCCTCGTCTTTTTACCTACTTGATCCTCTGCAGCCAAAAAACATGCGAGTTGTAATGGCTACAATTATTAGTCTGCTGATGATGTAAATACTGATATATTTCAGTATACCATCTTCAGTCATCAATAGAAATATCTGTATATACGTTAATGTGCAGATGTAATGAGAGAAAGGAACTTTTGCATGGTTTGTCATTGCCAAGTAACATAGTTCGATGAAACTTGCGCCATAAATAAGGAGAACTGTACAGTAATAGTACAAAAGTTAACTGAAAAAAATATGCAATGAGACGAAGAGGGCCGGCCGAGGTGGCCGAGCGGTTCTAGGCCCTTCAGTCAGGAACCGCGCTGCTGCTTCGGTCGCCGGTTCGAATCCAGCCTCGGGCATGGATGTGTGTGATGTCCTTAGGTTAGTTAGGTTTAAATAGTTCTAGGTCTAGGGGACTGATGACCTCAGATGTTAAGTCCCATAGTGTTTAGAGCCATTTGAACTATTTTTGAGACGAAGAGGAATGACGCTTCTATTCAAAGACAATAATTACATTGAAGTCACCGGGATTTGTGATTGTCTCCTGGACATTAAGAAAGGCGGTTCCTGTGGAGGAGCTGAAATATGCCTCCGCAAAGCATCCCACACGTGCTCGATGGGATTTAATCGTGGGAACGGGCAGCCTAGTCCATTCGCCGCATATCCACTCATTCCAAGAGCTCCTCCACCTGCGCTATTCTGTGCCGTCGCCCGCTGGCATCCATGAAAATGGAGTAAATGCCAAATGCCTCAGCGAAAAGACGCACATGAGGAATGAGCACGGTGTCACAATAATGCTGAGCGGTCAGTGTATCGTGTTCAAAAAGCTGGAAGTCAGTACACACATGCAACATGATACGTCCCCGCACCATAACACCTGAACCGCCAAGACGATCACGTTCGACAACGTTCTTGCAATATTAAGTAGTCGTGCCTCTCGCTATAGGAGGGTAACTCCAGAATCACTACTCAAGGTGAACCTGCTATCTCTTCCGAGAAGAGCACGCTATCCCACTTCACATTGAAGTTGTCCCAACGCTTTTGGCACCATCGTATATAGTGCCGCCGATTTGCAGTTGTCAAAGGAACACAAAGTGCTGGACGTCGGGCAAACAGACCACCTAAATGTAGACGCTGTGCCACGTGGAGCGTGAGATTGCGTACCTTGCAGTCTTGTTAAATGTGCTACCATCGCACTCGGTGTTTGACGTGGGTCCCTTCTTGCCTACAACACAATGTAGAGGCTATCTGCTGCTGTAGTTGGCCGTGATCGACCTACTCCTCCCCTTCGGGCAGCAGTGTCTGTGGTTCGTATCTCTCCCCATACTCGTTAAACAATGCTGTGAGCATAACAAAAGTTCTGGGCTACCCTCGTCACACTTTGTCCTTCTTCCAGTTTCCCGACGATTCTTCTCCGTGTGGAATCATCCAGATGTTGCCTCCGTGCCATGCTGTAATGAAGAACACCTCCATAGTGCACCGTGTCTGCTCGCTGATTCACACACGCTGTCTTTTCCCATTTCTTCAACTGCCTCGAGTTACGGGGCCAGCCCCATTTTAGCGCCGTAGTCACTTTAAGGGGGGTAGGACGTCAAACGGGCAGTCTTGGAGCAGGAGAGACACCACAAGACATTTTAATTTCCACTGTCTATAATTTTAAGAATAAATTCATAAACCTTTGTCAGTATGACCAGGAAGGATTCAGGATTCACAATCATAGCAGAGGAAGTTCAAAAAAATAACAAAATAATTTTTTTTACATGTGAAAGTTCATCATTTTTTCACTTCTATTGGCTGCGTTTGTTGCTATAGGTACACATTTCTTCATAAGTAAGAGAGATTCTTCTATGAATTTTGCACAGAATACAAGCCATACTTACAGGTGTATAAAAGTCTAGAAATTATTTAATTTATGAAAAAATGAATGTGCTGTTAAATTTTAAACTTCATGTTTAGAAAAAACTCAAATTTTATAGTTAATTATCTCAATTTTTACCACAGCTTTTAATAGATTTGGAAAATTCTAGAGTTTCATACACATGTAAGTATGGTTTGTATGCTGAGCAAAATTCATCGAAGAATCTCCTTTACGTATGAAGAAAAGTGTACCTATAGCAACAAATGCAGCCAATTGGAAGTGAAAAAAAGGTGAAATACCAATGTAAAAAAGTAAATTATTTTCTTATATTTTTGAACTTCCACCACTATAAGTGTAAATCCTGAATCCTTTCTGGTCATTCTGACAAAGTCCTGTACGGGTATTTCTAGATACAGAAAATGTTCGACTGCTGACCTGGCCAGCACATTCTCCAGAACTGAAAACGTCTCGTCAATGGTGGCCGAGCAACCCGCTCGTCACAATACGCCAGTCATTACTCTTGATGAACTGTGGTATCGTATTGAAGTTGCAAGGGCAGCTGTACCTGTACACGCCATCCATGCTCTGTTTGACTCAATGCCCAGGCGTATCAAGGCCGTTATTACGGTCAGAGGTGGTTGTTCTGGGAACTGATTTCTCAGGATCTATGCACCAAAATTCCGTGAAATGTAATCACATGTCAGTTACCCTTTCACCTACCACATATTTCTTCAAGTGGATCATTTTCAGATCGCTAATCCCACCTACAGGCCTCAAAATTTTACTTAGTTCATTGAAATAAAATATTTCCCAGTCTTTCCCTAAAATCCTTGTTTCGCCCGCTTCTGCATAATCATCCTGGTACGTGTTTGGATTCTATATAATCGAAATTTTACAAAGTTTCTTTTCTAATCGTCTAAATATTCTGTCAGGAGGTAAAAAGGAATGTCCTCGAACTGGAAAGCAGTGAAGTACATCAATCACATGCACTGGAGATTCTTTGAATAACCAGAAAACAATTGTGTGAATAACGTGCTGATTTTTGTTTTGGCCAGCACGTCCATCCGCGAACAATCTGAGAAATGTGACAGATGTGTCAACAGTCACTTTCTTTAAGAAATCGGTGACGGCTGAGGAAATTTCCTGTGACCCTCTACCTGCCTGCGTTTCACTCCAAATGTAAAATGTAGGTTCTGTATTTACCACATTTGTTACACAAAAGGAGTACAGAGATATCTGTCTTGCATAGTATGCCTCACCAAGAGATAATTTTGGGAGGGGTTGTACCTACTTTAGATCAAAGGCAAATGTCAGGCTACAGTCATACTTTTGCTTAGTTACCTTTTTTCTTTTCGCACCATACTTTCCAGCTTTATGGTTTCCTCCTCTCTTGTCAAGCACTCCTTCACCTGTTTTAAGGCCATAGGCGATGGTATGCACTCTTCTTTGACCATCGCCGGAAAGCTTCCTGAAGAAAGCAGTACACACAGGAACCCTACCATCTTTTGAATAAACCTGAGAAGCATTAAAGGTAGCAATTACAATATTATTCTTCTAACACGTTTTGTCAGAGTAATAAATCATAAATTTGACGATTTTTTATTTACATGATACTGCACTGTTAAAGAAGGTGGTTTATTTTTCGGATCAAAAAAATGGTTCAAATGGCTCTGAGCACTATGCGACTTAACTTCTGAGATCATCAGTCGCCTAGAACTTAGAACTAATTAAACCTAACTAACCTAAGGACATCACACACATCCATGCCCGAGGCCGGATTCGAACCGGCGACCGGAGCTTTTCGGATCATTCCGTACTCTCTTGCACTTAGGACTGCTCACATTGAGAAGAAAGGAAAGCTTTTTATCTTGTTCCTTTTTGTATGGTTTAACGAACACTACCCTTTTAGTTTTGTGTAGACTGTTAACAGGAATCGAACAACAGCAAAAGCGTCCTACTTTATGGTGGCAAGGAGGTTCGAAGCTCATTGGATGAGGATCCTTATTCCTATATCCGACAATAAAAAGTTACAAGAGAAATATTTATACAAGTAAGTACAAATAGATTAATTTGTATAGCTTTGCAATAACAGTAGTTTCATTACTCTTTACTCTTACCTGTTTCCATACTCTAATTCCCTTTTTGATTTGCTCTTTATCCGTTTTCTCGTTCCACGATTCATTTCCTCTCCAACAATCACACATTCACTCGCTATAATACTCTCCATCTTAGCACAACAACGTTTTTACGTCTGACAGACAGAATGATAAACGTTTATACACAACAATGCTGTAATCCTGAAAACGTAACTCAACTAGTCATTGTTGGTCAGTTAAAGGGTTTCACTTTAGTCTTACATTGTAGTCAACATAGTTTAATAAAACAAAATAAAGGTAACTGTTGGACTTAATGCTGTTTCATTCAATCATACTACTCATTGTTGCATCTGCTACTTTTCAGAGCTCTTTTTGAAGGTGTTAACATGTGTTTGGACACAATCTGATTACAGGAGTGTGTAGAGCCGGTAATAAAATAACAGATTTCATGTCAAACTCAATTTTGTCCACCAGCGGACATAATGCGTTTTGGAAAGTGGCTCCTTTAAAAATTAAAGAACTTTAAAGAAAAATTTAAAAACATGTAAAATAGAAAAAACTGTACTCTCGTAACTAAGTCATAACAGCTAAGTAGCCCATTATATACAAGCAAACATTCGGTCTGAGACCAAACGAGTAAACTGCTAAACGGCGATACGTCAATGAATCATAATAAGCCGAACGTAGAGATACAAGTCCAAATTGTTCAGTGAAGCCTAAACAAGTTACATCACGGTAACCGAAGGTTAACACGAAAATACAAATAAAGAAAGACCTGATGGGCGCGGCTACTCTAAAGAACAGAGGGGGAGCTTACAGCGAAATGGAGCAATAGCAACCCCCCTCCCTCCAAAGAAATAAGTACTGTGAAATATTGAAACCACGAAAGTAAACGGCAGCCACTTCAGGGCTTGCGCGTGCACAGATAATGCGAGGGCGTAACCGAAGAATCGATAACCTTTTGGGAAGTTTGGAAAATCGTTGCAAATTCTTATGGGACCAAACTGCTGAGGTCATCAGTCCCTGGGCTTAAGCACTACTTAATCTTACTTAACTAACCTACGCTAAGGATAACACACACACCCATGCCCGAGGGAGGACTCGAACCTCCGACGGGGAGAGCCGCGCGAACCGTGGCAAGGCGCCTTGACCGCTCGGCTATCCAGTGCGGCAAACTTTTGGGGAAAGCGTGAATAATCAAATAAGATGGTTCAAATGGCTCTGAGCACTATGGGACTCAACTGCTGAGGTCATTAGTCCCCTAGAACTTAGAACTAGTTAAACCTAACTAACCTAAGGACATCACACACATCCATGCCCGAAGCAGGATTCGAACCTGCGACCGTAGCGGTCACGCGGTTCCAGACTGCAGCGCCAGAACCGCGCGGCCACTTCGGCCGGCAATCAAATAAGAACGAGGAATGCTGGGATGTCTGAATACAATATCTTAAAAACTTGTGTGAAAAATATAACAATGACAGTTAATTTCTATTAAAAAGTATCACCAATAACGCCTACCACTATACAGTAACTTGTAGAATGTAATCTGTTTTTACGATATACTCTGTACTTCAGGTTTCAAACAACTCTCAGTTCTTAGTATGATGTGGGGGCAGCTGTTTTCGAATAGAGACGTCAGTGCTGTGACTTTATTGCAAATATTCTGGCAGTTATCAACTAACATTTTGACATTCTTGATAGAGATGGGTCGTTCGCGAACTAACGGGTCCAAAGGAACGGTTCACCAAGATGAACGGAAGAAGCGAGGAACCAATTCTAAGTATCAGTCTTTCATAGTTCACTTCAGTCGCGGCTTTCTACTTATAGTTCCCGGCAATGGCAAACGGTCGGTCTCGTTCCCGCAACGGCCCGTCGGCCGGTCTCGTTTCTGCATCGGTCCCGTTCCCGTCTGTCTCGGTCTCCCTCGGCCGGACTCGCCCTTCTTCGCGTGGCCACTCGTTTCAGTTCCACTGCCGACTACTCCTAATTAGTTCAGTATCGAGTTGTTCGATTCGTTCGCTGCGCACGCCCATTCTCGATCTATGTCAAACCTTTCTTGAACTCTGGCCTTTGGTTCTTTTCAAATTCTATTCAGTGCCCACGACCGGTAATTAAAATGCATTTTATAATTACATAAATTACATAAAAATTACGTGGTATGTAACACAAACATCTTTTCAGGTGACAAAAGGGCGTATCAGCTTGCTTCACTATTTCGATGAACAGCAAAAGACTTTCTTATACTCTCTTATTACACATACAAAGGAAGTCGGTACGGCATACACAAATGGCCATTTTCCGTCTTTTTTCACATTTTGCAAAGAGATTACGATAACTTCTACAACATTATTTCAGTGGTACAGGGTCGCGCATGGAAAGTCGGCCCCGAGTTCTAGACTGCTCATTGTCGTCCACCAATGGTCATCTATTGTTTCGAAGTTGTTGTTTGCATTAGCTTATTTGTTATTTCCTTAATGACTAATAATTACATCTTTATCTATTCTGCTCGTAGCGGTCAACAAATCGTGCGTGATTGGCGAGCAATCTGTACTCGGGGCCGCTTTTTCTTGCGCCACCTTATATTATTTCACTGCGATCAGCCACATAACGCTACAGTTGGCTAAACGAGAGGTTTTGCAGAATCACGAGAACTACTTCTACAACTGTGTGAGAATTCTTTAATGAATAAAAACTCTGTACTCCAGAGGGGAGGCAAGTGCCCCCTCTTGGCGCCTTCCATCATCAGTCACCTATGCTACAAATTTTCAATTTTTCATAAGAACCATATACCATGCACAAATGAACGGTGAACGAATAAAATTGAACGGGTCCCAAAAAAGAGCCATCACTAGTCAACTAGTTCCCGAGATTGAACGAGTTTGCCCATCTCTAATTCTTACTCTCCACATGTTACGCTTTCTGATGTTTTGAATAATTTGTTTACCTGATGCTGGTTTTTCTCGTGTGGTTCTGGGAGCTCCATTTACATCTAAATGACTGCTTTCAATTCACAATTAAGTGCCATATAGAAGGTTCAACGAACAATTTTTACGCTATTTCTCTGCCATTCTACTTTCGACCAAAGCGCGGATAAAACGAACACTTAAATCACTCCGTGTGCGAAGCCATTCATCTTATTTTACTATGATGATCATTTCTCCCTACGTAGGTGGGCGTCAATAAAATATTTTCGCATTTGGAGAAGAAAGCTGGTATTTGAAATTTGGTGGAAACATCTCGCCTCAACGAAAACCTAGGTATTTAGTTGAATTAGCAGCCTTTAGATTCGCGTGATTTTGATTTCTCGTGTAACGGAAATTTAACGGATTCCTTTTAGTGCTCATGTGGATGACTTCACACTTTTTATTCCACTAGAGTCAATTGCCACTTTTCGCACCAAAAAGATATCTTGCCAAAATCATTTTGCATTTAGTTTTGATCTTCTGATGACTTCACATGACAAAAGCGACAGCATAATCTGCAAATAATCTAAGAGGGCTGCTCAAATAGTTTTCTAAATCGTTTACTTAGATTAGGAACAGCAGAGGGCACGTATCATTTCCTTGGCTAACGCCAGGTGTTACTTGTGTTTTGGGGTTTGGTTGTTTTGGGGGAGGGGACCCAGACAGCGAGGTCGTCGATCTCATCGGAATAGGGAAGGACGTGGAAGGAAGTTGGCCGTGCCCTTTCAAAGGAACCATCCCGGCATTTGCCTAGAGCGATTTATGGAAATCACGGAAAACCTAAATCAGGATGGCCGGACGCGGGATTGAACCGTCGTCCTCCCGAATGCGAGTCCAGTGTGCTAGCCACTACGCCACCTCGCTCGGTTTACTTGTGTTTTACTCGATTACTTCCCGTCAGTTACTACGAACTCTGACTTTCCTGATAGGGAATCATTAATTCAGTTACACAAATGAGACGATACGCCATAGGCACGCAGTTTGATTAGAAGCCGCTTCTGGCGAACGGCGTCAATAGCCTTCCGGAAATCTAGAAATGTGGAATCGGTTTGAGACACCCTATCGAAATCATTCATTACTTCGTATGAATTAATAGCCAGCTGTGTTTCACAATAACGGTATTTTGTCAATCAGTGCTGACTATGTGTCAACAGATTTTTTCGTCGAGGTAATTCGTAATGTTCATTTCTTGTGCATTGGAGTGACTTTTGCAACTTTGTAGTCCTTAGGTACAGATATTAAATAGACCGAGCGGTTGTATATGATTTCCAAGTATGGAGACATTACATCAGCATACTCCGAACATAATGTAACTTATATACAGTATGGACAGGAGAAATTGTCTTTATTTAATGATTAAAGTTGCTTCGCTAAACCGAGGGTACGTACAACGGCGCGCTGAAATGTAATGCCTCCGAATATTTTACATCAAAACTATTAAATCTTCATAAACAAAACAAACGTTATTAATATTCTACAAGGTTATTCTTCATGTCTACATGTTTATTTCTCAACACAATCTGGCGACGAACACATTTCTCCAACCAGAGTCCAAATTGTTGATACCGTCACTGTGGAATGTTTGTTGACGGAGCCACCGCTTGTACCGCGTCATCGCTATCAAAGTGAAGACCTCGAAGGTGTTCTTTGAGTTCTAGAAACAGATGAAAATAGGATGGGTCCGAGTCGGGACTGTATAGAGGATGATCGATGACATTGAAACCAAGGCATCGGAGTGTTGTAGATGTCGCAGGGCCCGTGTGTGGTCTGGCATTGTCCTGCTGAACGGGAAGGTGCTCTTGGAATTCGAAACTCGATTAGAGCATGCTGTTTCTCACGCATCGGCATAGTTACATTAACATCGCCATGTTACACGCTACAATTCTGAGCCCTCTAGCGGCAGAGGGTAGCAACAACTTGCATCAACAAAGCGGGAAAGTCGACCGAGTAATATGCCTCACATGTGATGTACGCCTCAACCGATATTGAAAACAGAATAAAAAACAGAGGTATTACTTTTCAGCACGCACTCGTACTTCTAATTTACTCATGTACTCATGTTTTTGGTTCGAATTCTGGAATATTTACTTTGTCTCCTTTTGGTAAAAGAATTTCGGTAAACCGTGTTCAGTATCTCCGTTTTAGTAGCACTACAGTCAGTAACATCACCATTGCTATTGCGCTCTGAAGATATTGATTTTTTTCTATGCTTGCGTGTTTTACGTACGACCAGAATATCTTTCGATATTCTGCCAGATTTCGGGACAGAATTTCGTTGTTGAAAATATTTTAAAAGATCTCGACCTTCTATAAAACATCGCCAGTCTTGAATACTTTGCGTTCTTTTAAACCAGTAATGCTTTTCTCTTTGCTCTGAAAAAAGGGTTTTAGATCTGTTTTGTGTACATGGGGCTCTGTTCGATCTCTTATTAACTTATTTGGTGTAAATCTCTCAATTTCTGTCGAACTGTTTCTTTGAAATTAAGTCACATCTGGTCTGCACGTACGTAGTTAGTTTGGAAGGAGTGGAGGCTGTCTCTTAGAAAGGCCTCAAATGAATTTTTAGCTACGTTTTTAAATAGATTTATTTTGCGTTTATTTTTGGTGGATTTTGTTGTTATGGCATTCAGTCGCACTGCAACCTGATTTTGTTCACTAAGCCCTGTGTCCTCCCTATTTGTTCAGGATTATTTGTTACGAAATCAAGTTTGTTATCGCAACCAAAACACTTCGAGTGGGCCCCTGAACTAAATGCTCAAAATAATTTTCGGAGAAGGCACTTAGCACAATTTTGGATGATGTATTATACCTACCACCGGCTTTAAACATGTATTCTCACCAACATATCACAGGGAGATTGAAGTCATTTCCAACTATAATTATGTGAACTGAGTAACTACTTGGAGGGAAACTCGAGGTTTCTTTGAACTTTTCAGCAGCCATATCATCTGAGTCAGGGGATCGCTAACAGAAACTACTTTTTCATTTATTCCAGTTGTGCAGTGTAAGCTCTACCCACACTAACTCACAGGAACTATCTGCTTTAATTTCGTTAAAGATAAACTCCTTCTAACAGCAACAAACACGCCACCACCAACTGTTTTAATCTGTCTTTTCTTAATACCGTTAAAGCCTTCGAAAAAATTTCTGGTGAACTTATCTCCAGCTTTAGCCATCTTTCAGTGCTTATCACGATTTGAGTTTCATGGCTTTCTATTAACGCTTGGAGCTCAGTTGTCCCCAATACAGCTACAATAATTTTCAAATATACAATAGTACCGATTGGTCCTGGGTCCACCTCTGTCCTGTGTTGGACTTGCGCCCTTTCAGAAATGGACCATTGTTTTTGCACTTCCGCAGCCCTCTAACCTAAAAAAACTGCCTAATTCACTCCACACAGCACCCGATATCCGTGTAGCCGCGTCCTCCTTATAAAGAAACCCCGACCTATTAAGTCATACCCGACACCTCTCCATCATAGGGTGCAGGTCAAAGAATCCGCATCCTTAACTGTTGCAGAGCCAGGTGATCCTCTGTTTCATACCCTTTACCTGACTCTACACCAAAAGTTCGGAATTGGTCCTGTCAGCAGTGTCACATATGCTGAGTTCTGCCTTCATTTTGTAAATAAGACTGTCTGTCTTGACCACTTCAGATAGCTGCTAGAACCCAGTGAGAATCTTTTCCAATCCAAAGCATCTTTCGTAATTGGTGCAGACATGCGCCACCACCTGCAGTTGCTTACACCCTCTTCATGGCATCCAGAAGGACCCGTCCCACATCTGGGATGATTCAAACACACAATTCGCACTGGACTCCTTCCCCTACCTGGCAGCCATATCCATAAGGGGCCTTATTACATACCTAACATTGAAGCTCCCAACTATCAACAATCCCACCATCTGTAAATGCCCGGATCTTGCAGACCAAGAGGCATTCTCTGAAACAGGGCAAGTGACTGAATCATGGGTGAGGATCTTTATTCATCCACAGACATTGCCTAAAACGTGTTTGTCGGACGAACAGGGAGGACCTCTCGTTCGGTCCCCCAGAAAGTCTTTGCTGCCTGTCACACTCTGAAATGGCCTCCCACTTGACCATACGTGACGGTAACTGTCAATGTGTGCAGTAACGGGGCCAGCCACAGTAGTGGATCGACTGAAGGACACATGGAACCTGCTGGACATCCTTGGAGTCCCACGTCCGACTCCATTGGAAGCAGCCTTGATCCACATGACCGAAGCCAGCACTACCTGGAATTGAGAACGAAAGGCCACCAACTCAGGTTGCATCAGGCCAGAGCATTCCCAGTCCATTGCCTAACCATACAAAAGATGATAGGACTCTATACTACACAGTTACTAAAACGTGAGAATGTGCCTAGTAAATACACTAATATGCAAGAAAATAAACCACTTGTAGTTGGAATCTGAAAAAATAATTCACTAAAGAACACTGTTCTCTCCAAGTGCTGCAGCTGTAACGGAGGATTGCCCCTAACTCATCCAAAACAAAAACATGTGAATTCCATATGTACTCTTCAATTCGAGTGGTCGTTTGTGGTATTAGTGCACACATGTGACCTAACCAGGACGACTTTATAAGTCTACACTGTGTAGCGTACATCAAAAAATCTATAGCCGAGCTCATCACAGCGCTGACGAAGGCCTCATCAGTTACACGCTCTGTTTCCGCTGACCGCTCGGACGGTATGCGGAAAACTGCTCGCCAATTAGAAGCACTCATTAGTTCATCACGAGATCGGGGAGCAGTCCCCGCAAAACGTAAAAATGAACAGGGTAGCGAACAGCCGCTGCAGCGCACTCGCACCCTCTCATATACCGCTGCGACTGAGCCGTCTGCGCCGCCTGGTTCGGACTATCCCGCCGATGGGGGAAGACTGAACTGGGCTGACGACGAAGACGACGAAATGCATGATTGAGTGGGCTCCTTCCCACATGAGCTGTCTGGTATTTGCGCTTAACATCCGGGGTGACGCAGCAGGGTTACAGTTTCGACATTTACGCACCTGCTTACATACGACCATGACTTTATCTGACATTACTTTCTCTGTGTTGCTTTCTCATGCCTGCAATTGACCGTCGGCCGGGAGCCCTCTCCCTTTTAACAGTAAATATCAACTCAATCTCCAACCCAGTAAAACTACGCTCTCTGAAGGACTTTCTGCGCCTTGGTGCGTTTGATGTGGTCTTTCTCCAGGAGGTTTGTGCCCCCTTTCTCTCTGACCTGGTTGGTTATGAGGCACTATATAACATCGACCCTGACGCCAGGCGAGGCACTGCTTTGCTATACAGATCAGAGTTAACTCCATCCAATGTTACAAAACTACCCAATGGTCGCGTTCTTGCGTGTGTCATTCGGGATGTACTTTTTATTAACGTCTATGCTCCTTCAGGAGCTAATCACAGGCATGACAGAAGAACACTTTTTACGTCAGATATCACCCCTTTCCTGACAGCTCGTCGTCTTATCGTGTTTGGCGGAGACTTTAACTGTGTGGTGGCCGATGCTGATCAGGTCCCAACGCCTATGAGGTGTGAAGCACTCGCTTCACTCCTTCAGGCGGCTGACCTTAATGATACATGGCGCCACTTTCATCCCGCCTACACACAATTTACTCACATCTACCCCACTGGAGCAAGCCGTATTGACCGTGTTTATGTCTCTGCTGATTTGCTTCCTGCCCTTTGCGCCGTCCAAGTCCTTCCTGTGGCCTTTAGTGACCACTGTGCGTACTCTTGCTCCTTGCATATCACGGGCCCAACCCCGGTCCCTCGGGGCACCTATTGGAAGATGAACACACTACATCTACCAACGCCCGAACTACGCACTCTTGTCACGAAAACATGGCGGGATTGCGTCGCTACTGCCTCAAAGTACCCTACCACTGTAGTTTGGTGGCTCCGCTGTGCGAAGCCGCGGCTGAGACGTGTTATCCAGCAACATAGTCGCGAAGTCGCACACTGGAAGCGTAGCACATTAGACTTCTATCAGCAATGTCTAAACGATGCACTAACCCTTCCTGCTGACAGGTATGACCAGCTACGCATGCGCCTCAACAAAATTAAAGCGACAATCCTTCGCTTCTCTCGGGAGGAGGCCGAGGGGATGGTAGTGAGGTGCCGCTCCACATCCCTGATTGAGGGTCAGAGGCCATCCAGCTATCACCTTGCCTCTGAAAGGAATCATGCAAAGAAAAACACCATTCTACGCCTTAAAACAGACGATGGTACACGCCTCACAGACCATCGTGAAGTTCTCAAACACCTAACAGACCATTATATGCACCTCTTCCAGGATGTTGCGGTAGACGTCGCCGCCCAACGAGCACTTATCGGTGGGGTCCCAACTTCATTGGATCATCGAGACCGCGACTGTTTAACCGAGCCACTCACACTCGCTGACCTCACGTCTGTCCTCCGTGCCTGTCCGGGACAAAAATCACCTGGCCCTGACGGTCTCCCTTATGAATTCTACCAACAATTCTGGGACCTGATAGGAGACCGCTTCTGCAAAATGTGCGAGGAGATTTTTGCTGGTTGCGAACTACCCGCCGAATTTCTAGCTGGACGTATTGCCCTTATCCCAAAGGTCACAGGTCACTGTCGAGCTAAAGACCTCCGTCCTATCACCGTTCTTAACACTGATTATAAGTTGGCGGCACGAAGTGTGGCCTCTCGTCTTAAACAGGTAATGAATAAGGTACTTTGCCCCACTCAATCATGTGGCGTTTCAAATCGAACCATCTTCACCGCCGCTTCTATATACCGTGATGCTGTCCTACTCACCGCCGACACTCGAAATCCGGCTGCAATTCTCTCCCTAGATTTCGCCGGTGCCTTTGACAGGGTCTCCCACCCTTACCTGCTGGCCGTTATGTCGCGGATGGGTTTTGGCGAGCGCTTCATAAGAATCATCCGGCACTTCTTGGATGGCGCAAATTCCACAATCGTTGTGAATGGCTGCAGATCACGACCTATTCCCATCAGACGATCAGTTCGACAAGGGTGTCCCTTGTCAATGTATCTGTTCGCTTTAGCGCTGGACCTCATGCTGCGTGACATCGGACGGATGGTCGATGGTGTCGCTCTCCCAGGCGTCACCCTCCGCAGTGCGGCATACGCAGATGATGTCGGTGTGTTCGTCGCAAACGCTAGGGACATCGATTCAGTTCGCCGAGTTCTCAACGTTTATGAACGAGCATCCGGTGCCAAGTTAAATTCCAACAAAACGGTGCTGATCCCGCTAGGACCACGATCATTGACCATCGAACGCCCATGGTACCGAGTTGTGGGGGAACAACGTATCCCTTGAGGTGACTGCCTGCCCACAGCGTATGTTAACACTCACGTGGAGGCGGCTTCTCACGCGTATCAGAGGACTTTGCATGAGCCACGCTGATCGACGACACGACCTCCATCAACGAATCCAACTGATTAATACTTACATCCTCTCACGGGCATGGTATGTAGCACAACTCCTTACGCTACCGAAACAAATCGGCAGAGCCATCTCACAAGCAGTATATTGGCTTTTGTGGCGGCATGCACTGTTCAAAGTTGATGCACAGGCTTGTACGCTGCCAAAGGTCGATGGTGGCCTCGGACTCATTGACTTTCCCCGCAAATGTGCGGCCCTCCTGATTCACCGTATCGTCACTTTGCGCGAAACTGACCCAGGTGGGACAACAGCGGTTCTTTTCGACCGTTATCGTCCACAATCGGCGCGTGCACCAGTTTGTTTGACACATATTCCGTTCCGGATGACGACAGTCAAGGACTATTACCTCAATCAAAGTTACGTCCTCACAGTGGCCACTGACAAGACGCGAACGTCGAAGCGCCCTTTACCAGGCACTTCGAGGCCAGCCCACACCACATAAATTAGAGGACAGACGACCGTCGATCATCTGGCACCAAGCTTGGGCTAATATCAACAACCCAGCCCTTCCCACGGAAGTTTCAGCGCTATGGTATCGTGTCGTCAACAATTTAATACCCACTAATCATCGACTGGCGGCTATCCGCCTACGGCCCTCGGCTGCTTGCGGCCGCTGTGGTGACGTAGACACCAGAGAGCACCGTCTCTTATGCCCTCACGTCACAGAAGTGTGGGACCTTGCACGTGTGCTATTAGCGCTGATTGGTGGGACGACGCCAGACAATGTGTCAATCGACTGGTTCCTCGCCCCTGATCTTCAGACCAACCCCCGAACGCGACGTAACGCAATGGTGTGGCTCTTGGGCCACACCATTTTCACGATCTATGACCTTTCCCTCACAGATGCTGTCTCTTTCATGGACTACCTTTGGAGCCAGCATCGCATGGCGGAATCTGACCGGAAATATACCACTACCTTTGCAAGATTTCTGAAAGTTGCAATGGTTCATGGTTTTCAAAAGGTGTTCCGGGTTGACTAAGGCTTCTTATCCAGGAATTGCCTGAGTTTACCCCTAGATCCTTGTCACTCGGACTTTCAAAAAATGGCTCTGAGCACTATGGGACTCAACTGCTGAGGTCATAAATCCCCTAGAACTTAGAACTACTTAAACCTAACTAACCTAAGGACAACACACACATCCATGCCCGAGGCAGGATTCGAACCTGCGACCGTAGCCGTCGCGCGGTTCCAGACTGTAGCGCCAGAACCGCTCGGCCACCAGCGGCCGGCTCGGACTTTCAAACTATCATTGACTTGCCTATACCCAAGATTGACACTAGCCTTCTGGGCATCACTAAAGTAGACGTTCTATGATATTAATAAGTTGGCAATTGGTAACATGGGAATTGTGTGAACCTTGTATGATAAATAATTATTGGAATATTAGAAAACACGTAATATATCTTAGAGGATTATTACTTCGTTAATTCTATGGGCGATGGGATTATCTCGCCAGTTCCGTTTTCATTTGTGTGTGCTGCCGTCCCTGTTTTTACTTTACCTTCATTTCTGTCTTTATTTATTTCTTTCTTTTTAGTTTCTAAACCATCACTTGCTTCACACCTGCAGAGAGAGGTGTATTTCTGAGTAGTGTGTCGTCGCTCCCTGAGGCATAGCAGAGTGTGCCTCCGTTTTTATTTTCGGTTTATGGCAATAAGTCTTGCCACTAACAGCACCCTGCTTTACGTGCTGCGTCGACACTAGAGGATGGCGGCAATTTTGGAGAGGAAAAGGTAGGGCTATAGGGGAGGAAGGAGGCCCATTTAAAAAAAAAAAAGGAAAAAAATAAAAAAAAGGCTCTGGTTAAATCCCTCCACTTGGCTCTAGACCACACTGATCCGATCGTTCTTTGGAAACACACTCGGAAAGAGTAACTGTGCAGAGACCTCAAAGTGAGGTTAACTGCTTTCACCACTTCTGTCAGACTCCAAAAAGGGTTCAACATGTTCTCAAAACCCAGACGATAGACGTCGTTGATACTGGAGTGAGCGATGTTCTGCAATTGACTGCAATCTGTACTTGCAGTTTCTCCTGGAATGACCGCTTCCGCCGGGCGGAAGATTCCTGCCGTCAGTCACGCCGAGTTCCCATTTGTTTCGTTACCCTCTCTTGTCACTACTTCCCTAAGAGCAGGAACGTCCACGGAAAAGTTCCAGGACTAGATCCCGGTTAAAAATGTTGATAATTTGTACATAGTACCAGAAAAATTAAACAATAAAATTTTTATATTCGGCTGGAATATTCATCGCAAAGAGACGCTTGACTCTGGTGGTGGAGGGGTTCTTTTAGCACTCTTGGCCTTTAAAATTGCAACTCCAGGAAGGGTAGGTAACATGAAATTTTACTTTTTATATGTATTCAGCATAGTAGTAAAGATAGATGGTTCACTTTTTAGATGTTTTCCTGTTATCCGGGATGTGGATTTTAGCACGCAATCCTGCCATCGCTGGCAGCTACAAAAGCTCTTACTCGACTGAAGTTGGTTGACAGCTTCCACGCTGCTTCAACTCTATGCCACAGGTCTTCAGTATTAGTGGCGGGCGAGCGATGGTATACTAATCTCTCAGCAACCCATGATCAGATTTTTTAATGGGTGAGAAATAAGGAAAACATGCTGTTCATTGCAATGGTCGAACATCCTGTGTATCCAGTTAGGTGAGAGCACCACAGGCAACATGCGGTCTTGCATAACGAATACCTCGAAATAGGGAGCAGCCATCTGCCATAACACGTCAGAAATGTGACGAATGCTGTCCAGATTATCGGGTCTGCGAACCAGAGATGATTATGTTGTGCACTCAACGTTAGCCCATACCATGTGATGGGCACCTATGACGCTGAAGAGGGTTGGGGGTTGGGTTGTTTTGGAAGAAGAGACTAAACAGCGAGGTCATAGGTCTCATCGGATTAGGGAAGGACGGGGAAGGAAGTCGGCCGTGCCCTTTCCAAGGAACCATCCCGGTATTTGCCTGGAGCGATTTAGGGAAATCACGGAAAACCTAAATCAGGATGGCCGGAAGCGGGATTGAACCGTCGTCCTACCGAATGGGAGTCCAGTGTGCTAAGACGCTGAAGAAAGCAATCTGGCACTGTCCGTTCTCCTCTGAGACTCCGCAAAATCAGAACTTGTCTGGGAAGACGTCGTGGTTCCAGTCCTGTCACCAGTGTTGTTGGGAGCGTAACTCTCGGTGGACCTCTGTGCGCTGCCACGTCAAGGGAAGCTGCGACAATGGTCGCCGACATGACATTCTTGGTGCTTCAGACGCTGTCGCACTGTCCGTGTGGTAACTTATCTTCCTGTAACACAAGACTATTTACTGATTCTACATACGTGAAGAGACCGCACGATCCTGCATGCCCGAGCGAACAGTATGTCTGTGGGGCAGTTCAGATTAGGTATGGCGTTGAGTATGGCCCTAATGAATGCAATGATTCCATACAGTAAAAAAAAGAACATTCCAACAGATGGAGAATGGTGTTAATGCGTAATAGCTATTATATGTGTCTAACGTTACTGAACTTTTCAGATGGAGAGTGCAGTACAGGATTCCAAGACGAGATTCTATTCCAGCTAATTGGCATGAGGGTCATGGAACACTTATACCGATAGATTGCAAAGGCTGTAGTGCAGAACTGCAGAAGGAGTGGTGCCGAGATGGACTGAGGACAATAATGTGACAGGAAGAGAAGGCCTTTGTACTTTCACAAAGACTACGCCATTTAAATATCGCAGGATTGTTCGACTGGCCCTAACGAATAGACGGATGACCACAACTGAAATCAGGACAGAGAATGAAGGCAAAGCGATAGAAATACACCGTTTGTTGCAATATGCTTGGGACAACAGTACATTTTCAGGCGGACAAACTTTCGAAATTACAGTAGTTACAATTTTCAACAACAGATGGCGCTGCGGTCTGGGAAACTCTATAGTACGATATTTTCCACATATCCACCATGCGTAGCAATAATATGGCGTAGTCTCTGAATGAAATTACCCGAAACCTTTGACAACGCCGGCCGCGGTGGTCTAGCGGTTCTGGCGCTGCAGTCCGGAACCGCGGGACTGCTACGGTCGCAGGTTCGAATCCTGCCTCGGGCATGGGTGTGTGTGATGTCCTTAGGTTAGTTAGGTTTAAGTAGTTCTAAGTTCTAGGGGACTTATGACCTAAGATGTTGAGTCCCATAGTGCTCAGAGCCATTTGAACCATTTTTGAACCTTTGACAACGTCTCTGGCGGAATGACTTCACATGCAGATGAGATGTACTGCTTCAGCTGTTCAATTGTTTCTGGATTCTGGCGGTACACCTGGTCTTTCAAGTGTCCCCACAGAAAGAAGTCACAGGGGTTCATGTCTGGCGAATAGGGAGGCCAATCCACGCCGCCTCCTGTATGTTTCGGATAGCCCAAAGCAATCACACGATCATCGAAATATTCATTCAGGAAATTAAAGACGTCGGCCGTGCGATGTGGCCGGGCACCATCTTGCATAAACCACGAGGTGTTGGCAGTGTCGTCTAAGGCAGTTTGTACCGCCACAAATTCACGAAGAATGTCCAGATAGCGTGATGCAGTAATCGTTTCGGATCTGAAAAATGGGCCAATGATTCCTTTGGAAGACATGGCGGCCCAGACCAGTACTTTTTGAGGATGCAGAGACGATGGGACTGCAACATGGGGCTTTTCGGTTCCCCATATGCGCCAGTTCTGTTTATTGACGAAGCCGTCCAGGTAAAAATAAGCTTCGTCAGTAAACCAAATGCTGCCCACATGCATATCGCCGTCATCAATCCTGTGCACTATATCGTTAGCGAATGTCTCTCGTGCAGCAATGGTAGCGGCGCTGAGGGGTTGCCGCGTTTGAATTTTGTATGGATAGAGGTGTAAACTCTGGCGCATGAGACGATACGTGGACGTTGGCGTCATTTGGACCGCAGCTGCAACACGGCGAACGGAAACCCGAGGCCGCTGTTGGATCACCTGCTGCATTAGCTGCGCGTTGCCCTCTGTGGTTGCCGTACGCGGTCGCCCTACCTTTCCAGCACGTTCATCCGTCACGTTCCCAGTCCGTTGAAATTTTTCAAACAGATCCTTTATTGTATCGCTTTTCGGTCCTTTGGTTACATTAAACCTCCGTTGAAAACTTCGTCTTGTTGCAACAACACTGTGTTCTAGGCGGTGGAATTCCAACACCAGAAAAATCCTCTGTTCTAAGGAATAAACCATGTTGTCTACAGCACACTTGCACGTTGTGAACAGCACACGCTTACAGCAGAAAGACGACGTACAGAATGGCGCACCCACAAACTGCGTTGTCTTCTATATCTTTCACATCACTTGCAGCGCCATCTGTTGTTGAAAATTGTAACTACTGTAATTTCGAAAGTTTGTCCGCCTGAAAATGTACTGTTGTCCCACGCATATTGCAACAAACGGTGTATTTCTATCGCTGCTCGTTTAGTTTTTATTCCCGTTTCAAATATACCGGTCATTTCTGAAACACCCTGTACATACTCCGTAAGCCACTGTACGGTGCGTGGTGGAGGGTACCCTGCAAAACTACTAGTCATTTCGCTATCTCTTCCACTCGCAAATAGAGTGAGGGGAAGACAACTGCCTGTATGCCTCCGTATCACCCCTAATTTTTCGTATCTTGTCATCGTGGTCGTTGCGTTAAAATGTATGTTGGCGACAGTAGAATCATTCTGCAGTCAGCTTCAAATGCCACTTTTCCAAATTTTCTCATTAGTGTTCCTCGAAAAGAATTTTGCCTTCCCTCGAGGGATTCCCATTTGAGTTCCCGCAGCATCTGCGCAACACTTGCGTGTTGTTCTAACCTACCGGTAACAAATCTAGCTGTCCGCCTCTGAAATATTTCGATTTCTTTCTTTTATCCGACAGGTTGTTGGTCCCAAACACTCGAACAGAAGTCAATAATAGGTCGCACTAGCGTCCACAGCTCTCTCCTTTACAAATGGAAAAATTCTCCCAATAAACCGAAGTCGACCGCTCGCCTTCCCTACCACAATTCTCACATGCTCGTTCCATTTCATATCGCTTCACAAATTACGTCCAGACATTTAAATGACATGACTGTGTCAAGCAGGGTACAGTTAATGCTGTATCCGAACATTAAAGGTTTGTTTTTCGTACTCATCCTCATTAACTTACGTTTTTACACATTTAAAGCTAGCTGCCATTCATCACATCAACCCGAAATTTTTACTGAGTTATCTCAGCTTCGACACACTCCCGTGCACCACAGTACCATTAGCAAACAACCGCAGAATGCTGCCCACTTTGTCCGTCAGTTTATTTATGTACATAAAAAGTAACAGCGGTCGTATCACTCTTCCCTGTGGCACTCCTGTCGATACCCCTATCTCTGATGAACACTTGCCGTCGAGGACAACACACTGGATTCTACTCATTAAGAAGTCTTCGAGCCACTCACATGTCTGGGCACCTCCTATCTTCGTTAACAGTCTGCAGTGAGGCACCGAGTCAAATGCTTTCAGAAAATCTACAAATATGGAACCGGCCTGTTGCTCTTCATATATAGTTCGCAGTATGTCATGTGAGAAAAGGCCAAGCTGAGTTTCGCACGAGCATTGCTTTCTAAAACCATGCTGATTATTGGACGAGAGCTTTCCGTTCTCAAGAAAATTTATTATATTATTCGCACTGAGAATATGTTCAAGGGTTCTTCAGGAAAGCGATGTTAGGTGTACAGGTCTGTAATTTATCGGTTCCGTTCTTTTGCCCTTCGTGTTACAGTAGTCACAGATGCTTTCTTCCAGTCGCTTGGGACTTTGCTCTCGATGAGAGATTCGCGATAAATGTAAGCTAGGTAAGGGATTAAATGCCGTAGAGAACTCTTTGTAAAACCGAATTGGGATTCCATCCGGACCTGGCAACTTATTTGTTTTCAACTCTTTCAGTTGGTTCTCTACACCAGGGATGCTTATTACTATGTCGTCCATAAGAGTGTCGGTTCGATGGTCAGACGACAGTATGTTTGTACGATTCTCCTGCGTGAACGATCTCTAAAACGTGAAAATGGAAACTTCGGGTTTCGTTTTGCTATCTTCAGCTTCCACACCAACGTGGACAAGGAGTGACTGGATGGCAGCCTTAAATCCGCTTAGCGATTTTACACAGGAGCAAAATTTCCTATTCGCAGCTCGTGGTCTCGCGGTCGCGTTCTCGCTTCCCGAGCACGGGGTTTCGGGTTCTATTCCCAGCGGAGTCATTCATGAGTGTGGCGAGATTGGACTGAGCAAAGGTTGGGGATTTGTACGGGCGCTGATAACCGCGCAGTTGAGCGCCCCACAAACCAAACATCATCATCATCAAAATCTGATCGGGTTGTCTCCAAAATCTTTTGCTAAGGTACGACGGAGGTATGCTTCGTTCACAGATCTTTTCATAGAAGCACGAATCTACTAATATTATCTGTAGAAGAAGAGGCGGTTAGGATGGAATAATGACGCCATCCTGTTTGCTGTTACTCCACTCACATATAATATTCAGATCACCTCGAAAAAAGGCGTGTTGTAAGCATTGTTTGTAAATGTAAATTACTATTTAAAAAATGACAATTATTCAATATTCTATCTTCATGAAAATCATTCAGCAGGAAAGCAATAGTTTCATCATCAAAGAGCGCTGATGGTATGTTCGTGGACTCATCACCATTGTCTCACAAACGAGAGCACTTAACTTACTCCATCACCATTAGCGAAGTCAGACTAGTACTACATATTGGTAATGTAACTGCAAATGCTGACCGAACTAAACTGGACAGGAGCTGTTCAGCATAGTTTATTTGTAGTCAGAACTAGCTTGCCTGTATCAACTTGCTGATAGAAATATTCTGATGATGCAACCACCAGCTTGTGCAGATCACCAGTGTGTATGCGTGCGTGCGTTCGCACGCGCGTGCGCCTGTAAGTGTGTGTGTGTGTGTGTGTGTGTGAGTGAGTGAGTGAGTGAGTGAGTGAGTGAGTGTGTGTGTGTGTGTGTGTGTGTGTGTGTGTGTGTGTGAGTGTGTGTGTGTGAGTGAGTGAGTGAGTGAGTGAGTGAGTGAGTGAGTGAGTGTGTGTGAGTGTGTGTGTGTGTGTGAGTGTGTGTGTGTGTGAGTGTGTGTGTGTGAGTGTGTGTGTGTGAGTGTGTGTGAGTGTGTGTGTGTGAGTGTGTGAGTGAGTGTGTAACTTATAACACGCTCTACGACAAAAAACGTCAAAGATGTTATGCAAATTGGTCACAAACTGATATTCATACAGGTGTTGATGGAAACAGGTGTTGACGGAAAATGAAAAACTGTAAACTTTGGCAGCCGCTGGATGAATGTGTGATGCTGCAGCACTCTTCCACCATGCAGCTGGCAAGGATGTAAAAAGGGGGATACGACAATACCAGAGCATGAAGTCTTTGCAAATTTCAATCTATGTACTCAACTGGACAGATTCCTCGACATTTGAATAGGAGCAGTGCCACAATTGGATGATGTTGGCGGCAATGACTGAACCATGGCTGAACATAACGTGAAGAAGTAAGCGGTCGACATAGAAAGATGACAGAACATGAGGACTGAGCAATCGTCAAAGGAGCACTCACAGCCCCAGATTCATCATCGTCATCGATCCAACAAGCAACTGGTGCTTCAATGACCACAAGGTCCATTAATAGGTGTCTCACAGAAAGGGGGCTGAGCTTACGGCACCCCTCGTACCGATTAGCATTACCTCTGTACACCAACAAGTCCGTATGTGGTAGTCTCGGGCGTAACACTTTTTTTGCTTGCTCACTTTGTGAAGCTGTTTCTCTTTACTAAATCATCCAGTTTTTCTGAAATTGTCAACATTTGTTTGTCTGTACATGTACATCACATCTACTGATTTCCTTCGCAATCAGGTAATTCCTTCGTGGTGAGTACTTTTTCTTCTTAGAGTGTATGTATAATTTTCCGACTACATTCTTATTCATCGCCGTCGTTGCTAATGTTTACAGGACAGGTGTCTTGCAGCGGGCAGTGTTCCTATAACTTCGACTTGTTTGTCCTTGAAAGTTCTCACACAAGTACGTGAACGATTTATCAATAGCTTTTAATTTACCATTTTTAGGAGTAGTTTGTAGAACTTTGAAATATTAAAAATTATTTATGTCATTCATGGTTTCGGCATAAAAGCATGAATACTGAGCTCTACAATCATTTCATCACTGTCGCTCGTGCAAAAATGTACGAGGTTATAATCCTAGACATTAAACCTGATGAATGCTGGGCGACAGTTCTTGTTGTAAACTTGTGTGAAGGTAGTGAACTTATGTTGCAAGTTATGACCACTTATGGATGTGTCCGTACTCTGAACATATCCATTAACTCACTCCTGAAGGTGAATGATAACTGCATGATATTAGTGCATTCGAGAAACCTGCTTGGATAGACCAAACGTTCTAGATATTCTGAAATTATTTTTCCCCGAATATGTCTCACTGATTCAGCTGGAGAACTTCGGTTTCGACGAGAAAGGGGAAGAAGAGAAACACGTTAATGGTTATTACACGTTCGAGTGACTGAAATCTAGAAGCATGTGCGAGAACTTACTGAAAGGCATCGTAGTTTTAACGCTATTAACTATTAAATGTTTCTTACACAACTTTTAACTTTGTTATGTGACATTTCACACAGATTTAACTGGCTACCTTGAGTGTTTAAGAGTGGTGCCTTCTTTCTATGTATGATCCCTGCTATAAACGTTACAATCTGAATGCACAGTCTCAGATTGATGGTCCTCCTCCTATTAAACTGCACTGTGAGGGCTGAAAAAGAAAGAAGAAATAAGTCAATGATTTCTCAATGTACTGTTTTCTCAAAAATAATAGTATATGTAGTCACTGCAATT
The DNA here is from genome assembly GCF_023898315.1 of Schistocerca nitens. Taxonomy (NCBI): domain Eukaryota; kingdom Metazoa; phylum Arthropoda; class Insecta; order Orthoptera; family Acrididae; genus Schistocerca; species Schistocerca nitens. Next base: position 574,845,206 of record NC_064616.1, on the reverse strand, counting down.
TATCAAGATGGTTGTTGTTTGGGAATGAAGCACCTTCCTCACTAGGCGACGATGACTACAGCTTTTTCTTACTTTTTATTGACCTTGGATACTGAGGTTGGGGATAGGGAATAGGAATTACACTCCTGGAAATGGAAAAAAGAACACATTGACACCGGTGTGTCAGACCCACCATACTTGCTCCGGACACTGCGAGAGGGCTGTACAAGCAATGATCACACGCACGGCACAGCGGACACACCAGGAACCGCGGTGTTGGCCGTCGAATGGCGCTAGCTGCGCAGCATTTCTGCACCGCCGCCGTCAGTGTCAGCCAGTTTGCCGTGGCATACGGAGCTCCATCGCAGTCTTTAACACTGGTAGCATGCCGCGACAGCGTGGACGTGAACCGTATGTGCAGTTGACGGACTTTGAGCGAGGGCGTATAGTGGGCATGCGGGAGGCCGGGTGGACGTACCGCCGAATTGCTCAACACGCGGGGCGTGAGGTCTCCACAGTACATCGATGTTGTCGCCAGTGGTCGGCGGAAGGTGCACGTGCCCGTCGACCTGGGACGGGACCGCAGCTTCGCACGGATGCACGCCAAGACCGTAGGATACTACGCAGTGCCGTAGGGGACCGCACCGCCACTTCCCAGCAAATTAGGGACACTGTTGCTCCTGGGGTATCGGCGAGGACCATTCGCAACCGTCTCCATGAAGCTGGGCTACGGTCCCGCACACCGTTAGGCCGTCTTCCGCTCACGCCCCAACATCGTGCAGCCAGCCTCCAGTGGTGTCGCGACAGGCATGAATGGAGGGACGAATGGAGACGTGTCGTCTTCAGCGATGAGAGTCGCTTCTGCCTTGGTGCCAATGATGGTCGTATGCGTGTTTGGCGCCGTGCAGGTGAGCGCCACAATCAGGACTGCATACGACCGAGGCACACAGGGCCAACACCCGGCATCATGGTGTGGGGAGCGATCTCCTACACTGGCCGTACACCACTGGTGATCGTCGAGGGGACACTGAATAGTGCACGGTACATCCAAACCGTCATCGAACCCATCGTTCTACCATTCCTAGACCGGCAAGGGAACTTGCTGTTCCAACAGGACAATGCACGTCCGCATGTATCCCGTGCCACCCAACGTGCTCTAGAAGGTGTAAGGCAACTAACCTGGCCAGCAAGATCTCCGGATCTGTCCCCCATTGAGCATGTTTGGGACTGGATGAAGCGTCGTCTCACGCGGTCTGCACGTCCAGCACGAACGCTGGTCCAACTGAGGCGCCAGGTAGAAATGGCATGGCAAGCCGTTCCACAGGACTACATCCAGCATCTCTACGATCGTCTCCATGGGAGAATAGCAGCCTGCATTGCTGCGAAAGGTGGATATACACTGTACTAGTGCCGACATTGTGCATGCTCTGTTGCCTGTGTCTATGTGCCTGTGGTTCTGTCAGTGTGATCATGTGATGTATCTGACCCCAGGAATGTGTCAATAAAGTTTCCCCTTCCTGGGACAATGAATTCGCGGTGTTCTTATTTCAATTTCCAGGAGTGTAGTTGGTAGGAAATATTTCTTTTTATTTAGATACATAAATACAATGTCACAATATTTTTCAGTCACTGTGTTCTGCAATATTTAGAGACAAATTGTCTTATATACGCCTTAAATTCGGCCTGTACAACAACATACATAGGTATACCGTCAGTGATTTCAGTTTCTTTGGCACTGGGTAAATACAAGCATTTATACACTAATGTAATTTCTTCAGATTTAAGCGTTGTCGTGCAAATACGAACAGCCGGCCGGAGTGGCCGTGCGGTTCTAGGCGCTACAGTCTGGAACCGAGCGACCGCCACGGTCGCAGGTTCGAATCCTGCCACGGGCATGGATGTGTGTGATTTCCTTAGGTTAGTTAGGTTTGATTAGTTCTAAGTTCTAGGCGACTGATGACCTCAGGAGTTAAGTCGCATAGTGCTCAGAGCCATTTGAACCAAATAAGAACAGTTCACAAATTCGTAATACGCACCTCTCACATACGGACGTCAGCAGCTCTGTCTGTATCGATCACTAATGCACAGTGTAAATCACCCAAATTCACAACACTTTAATGTAAATGAGCGTATCTTCTGAAGTTAATTCAGGCACAGATTCTCCATAAATTTCAACTATAGACACCTTCCTCCCAAACATGTGGATGTTAAGAGGCAGATGGGTGGGTCATACTCTGTCATCACCTTCTGTTCTATATACTCCTTAATGCTGTGCAGATAGCCCCTTTGAACCACAAATAATGCACTCTAGTCCCAACACAGTGAACTTTTCTAATTCAATTACTACCTCGAAGTCTAGATCAGGTGCTAGGCCAAATTCACGAGTTTAGAACCACTAGCTGTGGAATTATATGTATTGGTGAACAGCAGTATTCTGCCGACACTTAACTAAGGCTCAGCAAGTTGACGAAGTTCTGGCGGCAGCTGTTGTGATGCAGTATCAGGTCAGATAAATCAGGAAGACCAACTGTTGACTGTGGCTGCCGCTGTGGTGGGGGCGCAGACAGTAGTATGTCCACCTGAGTGTCCTGTCTGTGCAGTTCTGCTAGTATTAGATCATGAGCGTGTTGTGGTGCCGGAAAAAATAACAAACTTAAGTATAAACGAATATATTAATAAATGAGTAATAGCAATATTAATATACATAATTGATGCACGAATTCTTACTTTCAAATCTAGCAGTATTCTTTTATTCTCCAGTGGTAGTAGCTGTTACCTCATCGAATTAGAAGCAACTAGCTTTTTATAATAAAAACGGGAAGGGACAGAAGACGTGTTTCGTATTGGCTGAGACTAAATTGCTTGAGAGCAGTGCAGCCCCCCCCCCCCCCCGTCCTCCTGCCAACAGAGTAGTGAAGGTCTGAGAGCAATAGCAGCACATGACGATCTACATCTACATGATTATTCTGCTATTCACAATTAAGTGCCTGGCAGAGGGTTCAATGAACCACCTGCAAGCTGTCTCTCTACCGTTCCACTCTCGAACGGCACGCGGGAAAAACGAGCACTTAAATTTTTCTGTGCGATCCCTGATTTCTCTTATTTTATCGTGATGATCATTTCTCGCTGTGTAGGTGGGTGCCAACAGAATGTTTTCGCAATCGGAGGAGAAAACTGCTGATTGAAATTTCATGAGAAGATCCCGTCGCAACGAAAAACGATTTTTTTTTAATAATTGCCACTCCAATTCACGTATCATGTCTGTGACACTATCTCGCCTATTTCGCGATAATACAAAACGAGCTGCCCTTCTTTGTACTTTTGCGATTTCATCCGTCAGTCCCACCTGATGCGGATCCCACACCGCTCAGCAATACTCCAGAGTAGGGCGGACAAGCGTGGTGTAAGCAGTCTCTTTAGTAGACCTGTTGCACCTTCTAAGTGGTCTGCCAGTGAATCGCAGTCTTTGGTTTGCTCTACCCACAATATTATCTATGTGATCGTTCCAATTTAGGTTATTTGTGATTGTAATCCCTAAGTATTTAGTTGAATTTACAGCCTTCATATTTGTGTGACTTATATCGCGTAATCGAAATTTAGCTGATTTCTTTTAGTACTCATGTGAATAACTTCACACTTTTCCTTATTCAGGGTCAATTGCCACTTTTCGTACCATACAGATATCTTATCTAAATCATTTTGCAAGTCGTTTTCTGATGACTTTACAAGACGGTAAATGACAGCATCATCTGCTAACAATCTAAGACAGCTATTCAGATTGTCTCCTATGTCGTTAATATACACTCCTGGAAATGGAAAAAAGAACACATTGACACCGGTGTGTCAGACCCACCATACTTGCTCCGGACACTGCGAGAGGGCTGTACAAGCAATGATCACACGCACGGCACAGCGGACATACCAGGAACCGCGGTGTTGACCGTCGAATGGCGCTAGCTGCGCAGCATTTGTGCACCGCCGCCGTCAGTGTCAGCCAGTTTGCCGTGGCATACGGAGCTCCATCGCAGTCTTTAACACTGGTAGCATGCCGCGACAGCGTGGACGTGAACCGTATGTGCAGTTGACGGACTTTGAGCGAGGGCGTATAGTGGGCATGCGGGAGGCCGGGTGGACGTACCGCCGAATTGCTCAACACGTGGGGCGTGAGGTCTCCACAGTACATCGATGTTGTCGCCAGTGGTCGGCGGAAGGTGCACGTGCCCGTCGACCTGGCACCGGACCGCAGCGACGCACGGATGCACGCCAAGACCGTAGGATCCTACGCAGTGCCGTAGGGGACCGCACCGCCACTTCCCAGCAAATTAGGGACACTGTTGCTCCTGGGGTATCGGCGAGGACCATTAGCAACCGTCTCCATGAAGCTGGGCTACGGTCCCGCACACCGTTAGGCCGTCTTCCGCTCACGCCCCAACATCGTGCAGCCCGCCTCCAGTGGTGTCGCGACAGGCATGAATGGAGGGACGAATGGAGACGTGTCGTCTTCAGCGATGAGAGTCGCTTCTGCCTTGGTGCCAATGATGGTCGTATGCGTGTTTGGCGCCGTGCAGGTGAGCGCCACAATCAGGACTGCATACGACCGAGGCACACAGGGCCAACACCCGGCATCATGGTGTGGGGAGTGATCTCCTACACTGGCCGTACACCACTGGTGATCGTCGAGGGGACACTGAATAGTGCACGGTACATCCAAACCGTCATCGAACCCATCGTTCCACCATTCCTAGACCGGCAAGGGAACTTGCTGTTCCAACAGGACAATGCACGTCCGCATGTATCCCGTGCCACCCAACGTGCTCTAGAAGGTGTAAGTCAACTACCCTGGCCAGCAAGATCTCCGGATCTGTCCCCCATTGAGCATGTTTGGGACTGGATGAAGCGTCGTCTCACGCGGTCTGCACGTCCAGCACGAACGCTGGTCCAACTGAGGCGCCAGGTGGAAATGGCATGGCAAGCCGTTCCACAGGACTACATCCAGCATCTCTACGATCGTCTCCATGGGAGAATAGCAGCGTGCATTGCTGCGAAAGGTGGATATACACTGTACTAGTGCCGACATTGTGCATGCTCTGTTGCCTGTGTCTATGTGCCTGTGGTTCTGTCAGTGTGATCATGTGATGTATCTGACCCCAGGAATGTGTCAATAAAGTTTCCCCTTCCTGGGACAATGAATTCACGGTGTTCTTATTTCAATTTCCAGGAGTGTAGATCAGGAACAATAGAGGGTCTATAACACTTCCTTGGGGAACGCCGGATATTACTTCTGTTTTACTCAATGACTTTCCGTCTATTACTGCGATCTGTAACCTTTCTGACAGGAAATCACGAATCCAGTCGCACAATTGAGGTGATACTCCGTAGGCACGCAGTTTGGTTAGATGACGCTTGTGAGGAACGGTGTCGAAAGTCATCTGGAAATCTAAAAATATGGAATCAATTTGACATCCCCTGTCGATAGCACTTATTACTTCATGAGTATAAAGAGCTAATTGTGTTTCACAAGAACGATATTTTCTGAAACCATGCTGACTATGTGTCAATAAATCGTTTTCTTCGAGGTACTTCATAATGTTCGAATACGGTATATGTTCCAAAATCCTGCTACATATCGACGTTAGTGATATGGGCCTGCAATTTAGTGGATTACTCCTACCACCTTTCTTGAATATTGGTGTAACCTGTGAGGATTGGCAGCTGTTCTTGATTCAAATTCTGGACTATTTACTTCCTCTTTTTTTGTCAGGGCATTTCAGAAGGCCGTGTTTAGTAATTGTGCTTTGACAGCACTGTCTTCGATAGTATCTCCATTGCTATCGCGAAGAGAAGACATTGATTGTGTCTTTCCAGTAGCATACTTTTCATACGATCAGAATCTCTTTGGATTTTCTGTGAGGTTTCGAGAGAAAGTTTCGTTGTGGAAACTATTATAAGAATCTCTCATTGAAGTCCGTGCTATATTTCGAGTTTCTGTAAAAGGTCGCCAGTCTTTGAGATTTTGCGTTCCTGCAAATTTGGCATGCTTTTTCGTTGCTTTTGCAACAGTGTTCTGGCCTACTTCGTGCACCATGGAGATCAGCTCCTTCGTTTGTTAATTTATTTGGTATAAACCTCTCAATTGCAGTCGATACTATTTCTTTGAAATCAATATTTTACCCATCAGACAACAAATGCCTGAACCTTCAACTAATTTCAAGATAGTGTTGTCACATGTGCAAACACCGCATAAACATAATAAATTGTTTTGCGCTTACGATTGTTGTTATATGAGACAGCATCAATTTTCCTTTTTTCTTCCAGCGGGCTCTTGAAGGCGTTTACGATATCCACCAGCCTTAAAGTGGTGGTAGTAGTAACAATAGTAGTAGTACACTATTTGTGCATGGATTATATTTTACAGTAATTTTAGACACGTCAAGTTCATAAGTCAGCCAAGCAGCTTTTTTCCTCATTAACTTTAAATAGAGGAAAATAAGAAAACTATTTTTGAAGTACATGTATGCACAAACAACCAGCAGCAATAACAGCCAATCTTACAGACAAAAGGAAAGAGTATAAAATGTTATGCCTGTATGCCAGTATTACTGGAAGTAATGTTGTATAAAATGGAAGCACTTATTTGAAGTACGTGAGCACTGAGAACTGTAATAGAAACAGTTACCCGCTCAGAAATATCCCCAAAAGAATAATTTTTAGATCTAAAGCGTCTGACACTCATGTTTAATACTATGACCCTGCAAACGACTACTACATAAAATTAATAACGTAAGCGAAAATACTCGGCGTGTTCCTCATTTGTCGCCAACCACACTGGATGGGGGCTCTATTCCTGGAATGATGAATCAGGGAATAAAAAGGCATCGTACATAGGGTTCTCGCAGTTATACTACATTTAACTTATTCTACGTATGTTGGAATCGTACGCTTACCATAAATAAAATGAATGACGTAAGAAGACAGATTACTGAGCTTTTAATCAAAACAATATATTTTTACTATATCAGATGTGTTATTTATTTTGTTGATTTCCCTTACATTTTTACTTCACACTTGTCACATACAGAACTGCAGCTCACATGGTCAGTTAACACCAACCATAAAGTATGGAGCTGAATCAGTGCCTTTTTGGATGTCCCGGCATGAATAAGTTCGATCGGAATTGGTAACCCGTATTTGTTTGAGAAAATAGTGAGCAACATGCCGCATTCATATACTGAAATCAAATGTGGTGAAGAGCGTTAAAACTAGGTCTGAAATGGAAACACTGCCACGCGTTATCTGTTTTGCGAAGTATGGATGTAATGGAAAAGAATTTTATCTTCAACAGGCCACAGGTTTAAAGCATACCGCCAAAAATACTTAAAAAAACACCTTTCTGTCGTTCCTGTACAATTCTACAGAACAGCTTAAACTTTGTGAAACACTTTAGAACTGTAGGTTAAAACTAATCGTTGTGAAAATGAAAGGGATGACATTACCACTTCCAGGAACCCGAAGAGAAATATAGACACTGGAGTCCTTGACATCGATTGAATCAATAAATAAAGGAGTATAGTAGTACTCACGAAGAAGAAACAAGGCATATGCTTATGCCGACGCTTAGTATGACAATGTAGACTACGTTTTTTAAGCTTTCTGTGCCTGATTTTGTAAATAAAAGTTATAGTTTCGAATTTTTATCCTTGTATGTTGATACATTCGCCGTAATTTATCCCCACACAACCTTCAGCGTCATACTGCCTTCGCTCAAGAATATATTTTTAAGATTCTAGATAATCAACGTTACCACGAAAATTTGACCAAAGTATCCGAATACTTGGTGTGCGTTTGCAATTGAAGACCATTCAAAGTTTTTTTTTTTTATTTGCCGAAATGATTTATTTTTAATTATTTGTGTTCCTCATAAGTAAAATAATAACCACAATATCAACAGTTTTTTTAAAAAAAAATCTTTATTGACATATCAATAATACAATAGTAATTATACATATGTGACCCACTTCCTTACATGATTAGTGGGCCTTTTATTGTTACATAGATTGAAAAAATTTTTGCAGCTTAGATTACAATTTTTGTTAGTGAGCTACTATTTAATTCCTAAGGTGTGTTAGTCTCCTACAACAACAATGGGCAGTTTAGTTATTACCTACTTCTAACCTAGAAATGACTACTAACTGCAGCGTCACAGGTGTGCCAGCAATTATATAAACCTACTTGGAGTGGCCAGGCTCCTCGAGCTAACCCCGGGGAGCATGCCCCTGGCACCGGGCCGGCCAAGGTTAGTAATCGCTGCAGCTTCCTATGTTAGTATTCTAACTACGTCCTACTACAACTAGCTTACCCTACGTCATAATCGGTGCTTTGTCGTGATCGGTGCAAAAGATCCCATCCCCCTGATCCTATGCGTGGCGGTTTCCAACTGAAGGGAGTCGGCCATTCCACGCACAGGCGGTATGGGACTGGGACCAGGTCATAATCGGTTGGTTGAGAGTTCTATATCTATTCTTCTTGATCCCTCAAGTATTCTATTAAGACCTTTCGCGATACCTCTTCCGCCAGAGCATTCAAGATACGGAAAGTGTCTTCTTGTCTTAGTAGATTGTATGTCTCATTGTGCGGTAGTCTGTCTCTGAGTGCAGTCGCCACGTCGTTGAAGAGAGGGCACTCGAAAATCACATGATCAGGAGTTCCCTCCGCCGCGCCACAGTCACACTCGGGGGTTGCCCTTTTCCCGAACCGACATAGATATGTCGGATAGGGTCCATGACCAGTGAGAAAGTGAATGAGTCCACGTGAGGGTTCAAAATATTGCATGGTCCCGCGTTCTTTAACATCAGGTAGAAATCGGAATGTTCTTCTCCCCGTTTCGTCTTCCTCCCAGTTCCTCTGCCACAATTCCTCCCCTCGGTTTCATATTTCCCTCTTATCCTCTACTCTCACACCCATAATATCTATTATTTTTTCTCCATTCCCTTTCTTTGCCCAGTACCATGCCGCTTGCTCACGTATTTTGATGTCCAACGGGCAGAGCCCCATTATGACTAACAGAGCTCCCCCCGGTGATGTCCTGTAGGCCCCCACTGATCTTAAAATCATATTTCTTTGGACTCTTCTCACTATCATGGCGGGCACGACCCGCGTGAGCCTGTGCGCCCAGACTCCCGAGCCGTAACCCACTACTGAGGTTAAAATGCTGTTATGATAGAGTTTAATGAGGTGAGGGGGAAGATGAAATCGTTTGTGTCCAATGGAAATGAGATTATTTAGTAACTGGAGGGCTCTCTGAGTTACGGCTTCTATGTGTTTTCCGAAGTTCCATCTCTCGTCAATTACAACTCCCAGATATCGCGCCTCTCGTCGCCGAAGAACTGGCGAGCCATCAATTCTAACCGTGGGATTCCTAATAAGCTGACCTTTTAACAGTAGATATGTGGATTTGGTAGGAGATATTTTCATTTTTGTGTTAAGGCACCATTGGTGCAGTTTTTCAATGGCCCTTGCAATCTTTGGTTCGATGTCTTCTCGGCTTCGGCCGCCGACCAGCAGAAGGAGGTCGTCTGCGTAGGCTATCACCTCTAGCACCTCCTCACTTTGTTGCAGTTCATCTAATAGTGGTTCCATTTGGATATCCCAGAACAGGGGACCCAAAACAGAGCCCTGGGGACACCCCTTTGTGATTACTTTTCCAATTCTCCCGCTAGGGGATGATAGCCAAACCTTCCTGTCTTTACAATAGCTCCTCAGACACCCATAAAGCGGCCCTGGACACTCTTTCTCCCGCAAGCAGGAGAAGAGCGAAGGCCACCACAGGTTGTCAAAGGCGCCACTGATATCCACCATGATGCCGACGACGTACTTTTGCGGGGTCGAGCCACAGACCTCGGCCGCCAGAGCGATGGCATCAGATGCCGACCGCCCCGGCCTGAAGCCGAACTGCCTGCTGCTCATCCCCCACAGTACCCGATGAACCGTCAATCTGTCAGCCAGCAGTTTCTCTAGGAGCTTCCCGAACAGGTCCAATAGGCAGATTGGCCTGTAAGATTTAACCTCGGTTGGATCTTTTTCCTGTCCTTTTTTAATTATTATCACATTCGCGGTTTTCCACCTCGTGGGAAACCTTCCTTGTCTGAGACATTCATTGAATAGGTGGGTTAACGGCGCGACTAACTGGGGTGCCAAAAATTGCACCACCTCAGCCACAATGCCGTCTGGTCCTGGAGCTTTCCCTCTTTTTAGGGATCTTATTTGTGCAGCCACCTCCTCTTCCGAGAATGGGTAGACTGCCGTGTTGTTGTTATAGTCCACTAGATATGCGTCACGCAGTTGCTTCTGAATTTCAGTTTCTTCATCCGCATTGTCGTCAGGCAGCAGGGACTGGAGAAGGACCTCAGCAGTTTCCTGCCAAGACTCCGTCATCCCGTCCCCTCGCCTGACCGTTGTTAACTCCAGGGGAGAGCGGATTTTTTCCCTTACTAATTTATAAGGGAGACCCCACGGATCTAAGGCCAACTGGTTTAATACGTAGGTTTCCCAGCTACGCATTCTTACTTCACGCAACTCCTTTTGGAATCTTTGCTTGGCCTCCCTGTATTGCAACTGCCATCTTTGTCTTTCCAGCCAGACGACACTGCGCTGGTAGTTTCTCCTTAGCCTTCTGACAGATTGCCGTAACCCCTCTAATTCGGGCGACCATGGTGATGGCGAGGCCGCCACGGCCTTCCTCCTGGTTGGTACAGCGGCCCGCACCGCTCTATGTACTGCACTCACCAGTTCCTCGGCTCTTTCGTCTACGTCTATGTCTTGATGTACGTCACCTTCTGGTAAGGGAGGAATGTCGCACTCCCTTGCTAAAAGTTCCCAATTTGCCTTGTTATAGTTAAATTGCACCTCCCACCCCATGTTCCAGCGGCATTCTCTATCACTTAGAGTAAAGGTTATCAGGTTGTGGTCACTCGTGGTGGCATTACTTACAACTATCCAGTTCTTAATTAGATTAGCTGCATTGTGTGACGTGAGGGTCACATCTATATTCGTACCTAGTCCTCCTCCTGCTGTGTAGGTAGGAGGATTGCCCGGTCTATTGGCCACCACGAGCTGGGAGGCCATAATAAAGTCTTCTACTTTTTCGCCGTTTGCGTCTCTGGTGCCGCTGTACCACAGGGGGGATTTTGCATTTATGTCAGCTGTTACGATTATCTTTCGTCCCCGCAACGCCGCGGTAACTCTTACTAGATGTTCTAGATGTAGCTCAATTTCATCTCCGTATTGAAAATACGTATTTATAAGAATAATTACTCCCATTGGGGACTGAAGCTCCACGACGTTGCAGTGACGAGTTGTAAATTGAGAGAGCGTAGTAACCCTTAAGAGTTACAACAGTTTACTGAAAATGTTCTTGTTAAAACAGTGAGCTGTGGTATCACCGCCAGACACCACACTTGCTAGGTGGTAGCCTTTAAATCGGCCGCGGTCCGTTAGTATACGTCGGACCCGCGTGTCACCACTCTCAGTGATTGCAGACCGAGCGCCGCCACACGGCAGGTCTAGAGAGACTCCCTAGCACTCGCCCCAGTTGTACAGCCGACTTTGCTAGCGATGGTTCACTGTCTACATACGACCTCATTTGCCGAGACGACAGTTTAGCATAGCCTTCAGCTACGTCATTTGCTACGACCTAGCAAGGCGCCATATTCAGTTACTATTTTGAACAGGTAATATTGTGAATCATGTACCGTCAAGAGCGACGTTCATCATTAATGGATCAAAGATAAGTATCAAAGTAATTACGTCCGCTTTCTGAATTCTAACTCCTTGTCATGTTCCAGACCTCACGTCAGTATAGTTCTTCCCTCCTCACGCCAGCCTACGTGAGCTAAAACGCGTGCATTTCGGCCTCCTTTAGTAACACGGTGTTGGCTCTTCTGCCTACCGTCCGCAGCTCGTGGTCGTGCGGTAGCGTTCTCGCTTCCCGCGCCCGGGTTCGATTCCCGGCGGGGTCAGGGATTTTCTCTGCATCGTGATGACTGGGTGTTGTGTGATGTCCTTAGGTTGGTTAGGTTTAAGTAGTTCTAAGTTCTAGGGGACTGATGACCATTGATGTGAAGTCCCATAGTGCTCAGAGCCATTTGAACTCTTCTGCCTACCCAACATCAGTCTGCCTTCGGCGGTGCTACGGCACGGACGTCTGTTTACGTCCCTGACGGAGAAGTTCGCGCTCGCGCAGTTGTTTACCTCTTCGGCGTACTCGTGCGTTTAGAAGACTCGATATAGAATGGCACATGCATACCGAAAGTCGACTCTCAAGATTAGTTTTTCGAATGAATATGCGAGACCGAAAGCCTACGAAATAGAAAGGTTCCTACGAGACGAAGTTAAACTTGACTACAACGAACTTATCGGAATCCACCTCTCCATAGTGAGCAGTGTTGTTTACGTCAAGCTGATTAACGATACAGTATGTGACAGAATCATCCGAGATACTAAACGTGGACTCAAATTTCGTCACTCTGATGGACATGTTGGAGACGTAACTATTGATCATGCAGGACTGGGCTTACGAAACATACGTATTTTCGAACTTCCCTTCGAGGTTCCGTCTGACTTGGTCCTTGACGCCTTACGCCCATATGGAAGAGTGCTTAGCCACGTTGAGGAAAAATGGTCCAACTTCACGACTTACCCCGTTCTCAATGGGGTGCGTCAAATCAGAATAGAACTGACACAACATGTACCCTCGTACTTGTTCATCGGCGGATGCAGAGCTATAGTCATATACGATGGACAACCCAAAACATGCTCTGGCTGCGGGAAAGAGGGCCACGTCCGTTCCGAATGTATGCAGCGGAGGATAGTGCAAGTTCCAAACGGCGAACCCGTACCTCCGTCCACGTTGACGCCGCTGCCACTAACGTATGCGGACGCATTTCGAACGGATCCCATCCCGAAGAATGACCAGCTACAGAATCCTGACAGTTTACGGCAACCGACTGCGGCAGAGACCGCCTCCAGTGACGAAACGACGCACACCTCTGTCGCTCCGGCGCCGACGACGCACTTAACCGAGCGGGAAGGATCGGTAGGAGAAATGGAAATTGATCCTGCTGTTGTGCCGACAGCTGCTTTCGTCCCTGAGCACCGGGAGTCACTTCCGCTCTCGGATACGGAGGCGCACACGCGCAAACAACGTTCGCCGAAGCGCCACAAGAAACGACGGCTAGCGCCGTCGGATACCTGCTTACTGCAGTCCACGTCAGACGGACTTGGGTGTGACGTCGATCCAGTGCTTCCGGATGCGCAACGGGAGGTTATACCTCCCACACAGCAGTACGACGCGAATCATGCTACACAGGGGTTGAATGCAGACACACCGGACGGAAAGCCGACGGAAGGAGACCCTCCACCCACCGCAGCAACGCCACCGCCTTCGGTCAGCCCGGCCGGAGAGACAGCACAGCACAGGAACTGGGCCGACGAATCCGATACTGACCCCCACACCGACGAGGCACCCGCCATGGCGAGTGCTGCGTCCACCGGATGTTAACCGCGCAGAAGATGCAGACTGACGCACAGACAGCATGTCACCGGGCAGAAGCACACAAATTAACATAAGCGTTCATGTGCGCTTTACGCACTGCGGAACAGCGGCAGGCATATCGAACAGCCTCTATTAATATTAATACGATCAGAACGCCTGTCAAATTGCAATTATTACGAGACATGTTGCATGCGTCAGACGTCGACATCGTTCTGCTGCAGGAAGTATGTGTTGAGAGCTTCCCCGACCTCTATGAGTACGATACGTACATTACACCTACTACCGACGGCGGCAGCGGAACAGCGATACTTCTACGTAGCGGCATAGTAGCCGAGGACGTGGTGTACCTGCCGTCAGCGCGAGGACTGGCGCTCACGGTGCTGGGAGTACGGGTCGTTAACATTTACGCACCGTCGGGGTCAGACAGACGGCGAGACCGATCCCGATTTTACGCAGAGGAGATTGCAACACTATTCTTAGGTCGATATGAACATGTATTATTTGGAGGCGACTTCAACTGCGTGCTCGCACCAAAAGATCAACACCCACGTTATACTTCGTGCCCGGAGCTGCGGCAACTCATACAGGACATGAATCTCATAGATACATGGGAGAAGATACATGGCCACAGACGTGGATACACCTACGTCACGAGTCACTCTGCAAGTCGTCTCGATCGCATTTACGTAACACGTCGTCTCGAACCTGCGATCCTCGATGCGGAATTGTGGCCTGTCGCCTTTTCAGATCACATGGCATATATATGCACGGTCTCCCTGAGTCGTCAACAAGTGTGGAGGAGTCGCAGTGTTTGGAAACTGAATACAGCACACCTTAGGGAACCTGAGTGCAGACGCTTAGTCGAAGACACTTGGCATGTATGTGAACGACGCCTCCCGACATATCCGACGACGTTGCAGTGGTGGCTGGAATGCGTTAAGCCTGCATTGCGCCGAGCGTTAATTGCATACGGAAGAGAGCAGATGATGTGGAGGCGATACACGACGGAATTTTATTTCACGATGCTCCGCGAACTTTCTGTACAAGCACCTTCACAGGAGCGTCGTGCCGGTATAAAACGAGCACAGGCCCAAATAATTTCCATAACACGCCGCCGACTGGAGGGTGTCGCAATCCGTGCAAGGACCTTTGAACGAGTTCGTGGAGAATCCCCGTCGATGTATCACGTTATCAGAGAAAAACAACGTAGCCGCAGAACCTTAATACAGACGGTCGTACTGCCAGATGGTCGCCGCATGACAACGCAAAAAGACATTGCCAACGCTTTCGTGGAACACTGCGGTCATCTCTATGAAGAAGCGGAACACGATCAGGCAGCCTTTCATGAGGTCCGACGAACGCTCTCCGCGTGTCTCGACGAGTCGGCCAACCTGGAGTTAACAGGTGAAATCACAGTTGACGACGTAATGGAAGCGATTCATAAGGGAGCGTCGCACAAATCGCCGGGGCCCGACGGGTTTCCGTTAGAGTTCTATCGTACATTTCAAGATCTCATGATTCCACGATGGACTGCCATGTACTGCGAATTGATGTCTCCCAACGTGCCTCTTCCACCCTCCTTCGTCGAAGGAATGATCATCCCCATCCACAAACCATCTGGCGGCACAGGGATACAGGCCTACCGGCCACTGACCCTTCTTAATTGCGACTACAAGATCTACGCCAGGATACTTGCAGCACGCTTTAAACGCGTGATACGCCAAGTGATTTCACTCGACCAAACCCAGCTAGGAGGAGCTAGCAATATACAAACGGCACTCAGCGACTACCGCGATGTTATCGCACTGGCTGCAACATGTCGTCTCCGGGGTGTATTGGTATCGATAGACTTCGATCGCGCATTTGACAGGCTGAGTCATGCTTATCTCACGGACGTGATGACGAAAATGAAGTTTCCGGAAAGTTTTGTCACCGTCGTCATGAGACTACTCCACGGAGCCGCATCCAAAGTGCTCATCAATGGACGCTTGGTGGGGCCCATCACCATCTCACGATCGGTCAGACAAGGGTGCCCGCTGTCAACGATATTGTATGCCATCGCTGTCGAGCCGCTGCTCTGCGGGCTCCGGAATCGACTCCAAGGAATGACGATAAGGCACAACAAGTTTATATGCCGAACATACGCAGATGACCTAGTGTTTTTAGCACGGTCAGGCGACGAGGCAAGAGCGGCCTTGCATTGGATTAATTTATATTGTATGGCTACGGGAAGTCGCCTGAACATGGCAAAGTCGGGAGCGATGAACATCGGGAGAGGACTCCCGACAGGAAGTGTAGCACCATTACAGCCGATCAACAAGATGAAATGTCTAGGAATTATCTTGACTACAGACGTTCGACGCACGGTGGCACTGAGTTACAGACATCTTCTGCAAACAATTCGTGCGAGTGTCCGAAGTCACAGGTTGAGGGCACTGGATATGATACAACGGGTCACCTTTGCCAACACTTATCTAGCCTCTCGCATCCCCCACCTGGCACAAGTTCTTCCTATGCCGGTGGTGTTGGCCCGCCGAATCCTGGCGGCACTAGGATATTTTGTGAGCACAGGTCTGCTTTTTAAGGTAGGATACGAAACCCTCACCCTTCCTCGTAGTCGTGGAGGTCTTGGACTAGTCCACGTACGCGACCGAGCAGTGGCTATTTATGTAACCACAATGATAAAGATGTGGACACGACACCAGACAAGTCTGACGGGCAGCTTGATAGACGAACTCGCTCCACCTTCTCGTTCGGCTCCGGTAGCGGTGGCTCACATCTCACCATCGCTTGCCCATATGCGAACCTTCTTTGTGGAACACAGTTATGTACATATGGAACTACCGACTACCAGGACGGCAACGGCACGTGATATATATCACATCTTGACTCGACGACGACCGAATAATGCCGTAGAGCGCCGCCAACCAACAGTTACGTGGTCAGTGGTATGGCGTACAGTGCACCACCCACACCTTGATACGGGAACGCGCGCATTGTGGTATCAGGTGGTAAATGGGAAATACGTGACTCGTTCCAGGTTGCATACAATTCATATGGCGGACGAGCCACTGTGTCCGCAGTGCAATGTTATAGACACTGAGGAGCATCGCTTGATATGCGGTCCTTCGGCGGACGTATGGTGTTTGGTCAAAAAAATGATCGCCTTCCTCCTTCGGGTGGGGCCGCAAACAATAGAACCACGCACACTACTTCTCCCAGATAGGACATATTATCCCCGAACGAAGACAAACGCAGTGACTTGGATTCGAGGCTTGACTGTGCGTTATCTTTTCCGAGACGGCAGTAAGAATGTGCTTGACTTTTGGGCCTTACTACAGGAACATCACTCAAAGCTTATGAGACATCCGAGATATCGAACATATTACGCAAATTTTTTAGGGAGTGCCTTGCTTGATCCCCCACCCAGTTGGGGTGTCCCGGGTAGGAGAATGTAATTATTGTCTATAAGTATCAGAACAAGAAAGGACCAGGACAGTGGAGAGGATCCACAAACACACGTGAAGACGTACCCGACACCAACGCGAGGTGTGACGGGATTAGCGAGGTACGCGCCTAAAAGAGGAACGTAGAACGTTATTGTTTTGTACTGTCAGAAGGAGGATATTTTATTTTATTTTTTTTCACTATTATGCAAAAAAAGTCCACTTATTTACGTTTCCCAGAAAAATTTTATTTTATAAAGTCATCGTCTCATATATTTAAAGTAACAAATGCTCGAAGCAGTTTATGTTTGTTATTGTTACACCGAATGTAAAAAAAAAAAAAGAAGTTTCATATCAGCGCACACTCCGCTGCAAAAAAAAAAAAAAAAAAAAAAAAAAAAAAAAAAAAAAAAAAAAAAAAAAAACCATGAGCAATTCCTAAACAAGCTACAAAACCAAACATTCTAGGTGTCGGAATATATTTTACGGTTTGTATACACGGAGACAGAGCTATTATAGGTAAGTTAGGAACTACACAATGCTCTTGAATTCCGTAGATATGATGACGCAATGAAAAGGTTTTTCTCCTAATGAACTTAAAAAAATACACGCCCCCTAGGAAATGAGTAACATACTATCGATATTATTCATACGTGCACTAGTAACCTATAAAGAACAGCTACTAGTGGCAACTGTCTTGAAATATTTCATAGTCCTTAAATGCCAATATAACAATAACAGGAAAATATGTGACATTGGACTTTATTTTCTGGGGTATCTGGATCTTCGTTGCAGTCAGTATGCACTAGAAGTATTAAGTTCCATGCAAATTTCTCCTACTCACACCAAATGCATAATACAGCTCAAACGAAAGGATCGAATTTTACTCGTGTGTTGTTTGGTGCTGTATACTTACCAGACAGCACTACGCCATTCACTGTAAATAGAAGGCTACATCATTATTCATCGCTTAGTTTACTGGCCCATTCCGCAAGAGTCCGAGCTTGTTATTGTCAACGAACTCTCAGCGGCGGAAACGTGACGACTAGAGGCATACTTTACAAGAACTAGTTCCAGAAACTATCGAGTGCGACGAGACATTCACTGTCATTTCCTATATCTAGTAACCGAAGTCGGTGGACTTGGATTTATGATCAGGTGTTTCTACCGAACACCAGTTTCAGACTCACCGTTCGTAGAACAGAGCTATCCATGCCGTACAAAACAGCACGCGTGCATGACGTGCTGCAAGTGTGCAGTCTGAGGTCTGACCTGCCTCGGCTTGTTCGGTCCTTCGCGGAAATACTCGTTACAGTGCGACATTTAATTTGGCAGTGCAGTGTGACAGTTCTCTGCCGGCACAACATTCTTCAGTTCGTCAGAATCTTGGTGTCAGCACAGTTTATTCTTCGCTAATTGTTTGTGGTATAAAGAAAGTTCACAGGTCCAGTGCGCTTTTGGAAGAAGAGAGACAATCTAGTGAGCTATCATCACACACCTTGAAAAATACACTAAAGAGCCAATGAAACTAGTACACCTGCATAATATCGCGTAGGGCCCCCGCGAGAACACAGAACTGCCGAAACACGACGCGGCATCAACTCGACTAATGTCTGAAGTAGTACTGGAGGAAATTGACACCATTAATCCTGCAGGGTTGTCCATAAATCCGTAAGAGTACGAGTGCGGCCGAGTGCTTCAGTCTGGAACCGCGCCACGGCTACGGTCGCACGTTCGAATCCTGCCTCGGGCATGGATGTGTGTGATGTCCCTAGGTTAGTTAGGTTTGAGTGTTTCTAAGTTCTAGGGGACTGATGACCTCAGATGTTAAGTCCCATAGTGCTCAGAGCCATTTTCATAAGAGTACGAGGGGGTGGTGATCTCTTCTGAACAACATCTTGTAAGGCATCCTAGATATGCTCAATAATGTTCATGACTGGGGAGTATGGTGACCAGCGGAAGTGTTTAAACTCAGAAGAGTGTTTCTGAATCCACTCTGTAGCAATTCTGGACGTGTGGGGTATCGCATTGTCCTGCTGTAATTGCCTAAATCCGTCGTGAATCACAATGGACATGAGTGGATACAGGTTACCAGACAGGATGCTTACGTACGTGTCACCTGTCAGAGTCGTATCCAAACGTATCAGGTGCCCCATATCACTCCAACTGCACACGCGATTCATGAGGTTTTCTCCATAGCCCTACACGTCCATCCGCTCAGTACAATTTGAAACGAGACTCGTCCGACCAGGCAACATGTTTCCAGGCATCAACAGTCCAATGTTGGTTCAAAATGGTTCAAATGGCTCTGAGCACTATGGGACTTAACTTCTAAGGTCATCATTCCCCTAGAACTTAGAACTACTTAAACCTAACTAACCTAAGGAAATCACACACATCCATGCCCGAGGCAGGATTCGAACCTGCGACCGTAGCGGCCGCGCGGTTCCGGACTGTAGCGCCTTTAACCGCTTGGCCACCGCGGCCGGCCCAATGTTGGTGTTAACGGGCCCAGGCGAGGTGTAAAGCTTTGTGTTGTGCTGTCATGAATGGGCCTTCGGCCCCGAAAGCCCATATCGGTGATGTTCCTTTGAATGGTTCGCACGCTGACATTTGCAGATGGCCCAGCATTGAAATCTGCAGCAATTTGTGGAAGGGTCGCACTTCTGTCACGTCGAACGATTCTCTTCAGTCGTCGTTAGACCCCTTCTTGCAGGATCTCTTTCCGGCCGCAGCGATGTCGGAGATTTGATGTTTTACCG
Organism: Schistocerca nitens; assembly: GCF_023898315.1. Classification (NCBI taxonomy): domain Eukaryota; kingdom Metazoa; phylum Arthropoda; class Insecta; order Orthoptera; family Acrididae; genus Schistocerca; species Schistocerca nitens. The sequence continues at coordinate 574,825,470 of NC_064616.1, read as the reverse complement.
GATTCCTGATATTCACGGTACACTCGTGAATGGTCGCAGGGGAAAATACCCATTTTATCGCTACTTCGGAGATGCTGTGTCCCACCGCTCGTGCGCCGACTATAACACCACGTTAAAACTCAAATAAATCTTGATAAGCCGCCATTGTAGCAGCAGTAACCGATCTAACGACTGCGCCAGTCACCTGTTGTTTTATTTAGGCGTTGCTGACCGCAGCGCCGTATTCTACCTGTTTGCATATCTCTTTACTTGAATACGCATTCCTATACCAGTTTCTCTGGCGCTTCAGTGTAAATGCGAATGACAGAATAAGAGGATGTGAATTCTAAATGTCTCCTGTGCAGTCTCATAATCGATTGGTACTACAAATTTGCTACCAAACGACATTACAACATTATGCAGAATGAATTAGAAGATTTAGTTGACGATGAAAGAGCAAGAAATTGCAACGATTAGTGGAAGATTTGTAGGGTCTTTATTGTTGTGTTCATCAATAAGCAATTGTTGCTTAATTTTCAGACATGGAGCAAATTTTGTAACTGGTTGTATGAATAGCAAATATACTGAAGTCCCTCCCATTATTACGCCGTCGCCTGCAACAGGTTTCAGTGGCACTGAAAGAAGGATATGGTGACTTTACAGTATATATTACAGTTAAATACGGTGGTTAAGTCATGAGGAACGTCGATTTAAAACGCGCTATTGTTGAAATTATGAAGGAAAAGGAAAGCAGAAAAGATAATTAGATCATATGAAACGAACTGGCCATTTTACACTACTGGCCATTAAAATTTCTACACCACGAAGATGACGTGCTACAGACGCGAAATTTAACCGACAGGAAGAAGATGCTGTGATATGCAAATGATTAACTTTTCAGAGCATTCAAACAAGGTTGGCGCCGGTGGCGACACCTACAACATGCTCACATGAGGAAAGTTTCCAAACGATTTCTCATACACAAACAGCAGTTGACCGGCGTTGCCTGGTGAAACGTTGTTGTGATGCCTCGTGTAAGGAGGAGAAATGCGTACCATCACCTTTGCGACTTTGATAAAGGTCGGATTGTAGCCTATCGCGATTGCGGTTTATCGTATCGGGACAATGCTGCTCGCATTGGTCGAGATCCAATGACTGTTAGCAGAATATGGAATCGGTGGGTTCAGGAGGGTAATACGGAACACAACGGCCTCGTATGACTAGCAGTCGAGATGAAAGGCATCTTATCCGCATGGCTGTAACGGATCGTGCAGCCACGTCTCGATGCCTGAGTCAACACATGGGGACGTTTGTAAAACAACAACCATCTGCACGAACAGTTCGAAGACGTTTCCAGCAGCATGGACTATCAGCTCGGAGACCATGGCTGCGGTTACCCTTGACGCTGCATCACAGACAGAAGCGCCTGCGATGGTGTACTCAACGACGAACCTGGGTCCACGAATGGCAAAACGTCTTTTTTCAGATGAATCGAGGTTCTGTTTACCGCATCATGATGGTCTCATCCGTGTTTGGCGACATCGCGGTGAACGCACATTGGAAGCGTGTATTCGTCATCGCCATACTGGCGTATCACCCACCGTGATGGTATTGGATACCATTGGTCACCTCTTGTTCGCATTGACGGCAATTTGAACAGTGGACGTTGCATTTCAGATGTGTTACGACCCGTGGCTCTACCCTTCATTCGATCCCTGCGAAACCCTACATTTCAGCAGGATAATGCACGACCACATGTTGCAGGTCCTGTACGGACCTTTCTGGATACAGAAAATGTTCGACTGCTGCCCTGGCCAGCACATTCTCCAGATCTCTCACCAATTGAAAACGTCTGGTCAATTGTGGCCGAGCAACTGGCTCGTCACAATACGCCAGTCACTTATCTTGATGAACTGTGGTATCGTGTTGAAGCTTCATGGGCGGTTGTACCTGTACACGCCATCCAAGCTCTGTTTGACTCAATGCCCAGGTGTATCAAGGCCGTTATTACGGCCAGAGGTGGTTGTTCTGGGTACTGATTTCTCAGGATCTATGCACCAAGATTGCGTGAAAATGTAATTACATGTCAGTTCTAGTACAATATATTTGTCCAATGAATACCCGTTTATCATCTGCATTTCTTCTTGGTGTAGCAATTTTAATGGCCAGTAGTGTAAGTGCACATGACAGAACACTGCCCGCAGTAAGACACTTCAGGTGAGAAACAATTTATTTCCGATCTGAAGGCCGGCCGAAGTGGCCTTGCGGTTCTAGGCGCTGCAGTCTGCCAAACGCAGCCGCTAATGACAGACGTCAACTGAGGTACTCTCAAGAGGCTCGGTACGCCGCCGCTGCTGGAAGTCTATATACGTCAGAGAGCAGCGCCAGTCGCCCTGAAAATGATACCAGCATCATCATAGCTCAGATCCGGCGGCAAGCTATTATCATTAGTTAGCACTGTGTACCAAAGCTATAGTTAAATGTACCTTAATATGTGAATGTTATTCAGTACTATTCAAAGTGATAAATAGTTCTTGTGTTCTCCAATAGTACCACACATACACACTGAGGTGACAAAAGTCAAGGGGTTGCGATAAACACATATACAGATGTGCGGTAGTGTCACGTCAACAAGATATAAAAGGTAAATTCATTGGCGGAGGTGTCATTTGTACTCAGGTGATTCACGTGGAAAGGTGCCCGACGTGATTATGGCCGCACGACAGGAATTAACCGACTCTGAACGCGGAATGGTAGTTGGAGCTAGACGCATCGGACATTCCATTTCGGAAATCGTTAAGGAATTCAGTATTCCGAGATTCACTGTGTCAAGAGCGTGCCGAGATTATCACATTTCAGGTATTACCTCTTAGCACGGACACGCAGTGGCCGAAGGCCTTCACTTAACGATCGAGAGCAGTGGCGTTTACGTAGAGTTGTCAGCGCTAACAGACAAGCAATACTGTTTGAGGTAACAGCAGAAATCATAGTGGGACGTACGACGAACGTATGCGTTAGGACAGTGCGGCGAAATTTGGCGTTAATGGGCAGTGGCAGCAGACACTGACGCGACTGCCTTCGCTAACAGCACAACATCGGCTCCAGAGCCTCTCCGGGGCTGGTGACTGTATCGGTTGGACCTAGACGACTGATAAATCGGGACCTGGCCAGATGAGTCCCGACGTCATCTACATCTACATCCATACTCCGCAAGCCACCTGACGGTGTGTGTGGCGGAGGGTACCTTGAGTACCTCTATCGGTTCTCCCTTCTATTCCAGTCTCGTATTGTTCGTGGAAAGAAGGATTGTGGTTATGCCTCTGTGTGGGCTCTAATCTCTCTGATTTTACCCTCATGGTCTCTTCGGGTAGCAGGGAGCAATACACTGCTTGACTCCTCGGTGAAGGTATGTTCTCGAAACTTCAACAAAAGCCCGTACCGAGCTACTGAGCGTCTCTCCTGCAGAGTCTTCCACTGGAGTTTATCTATCATCTGCGTAACGCTTTCGCGATTACTAAATGATCCTGTAACGAAGCGCGCTGCTCTCTGTTCGATCTTCTCTATCTCTTCTATCAACCCTATCTGGTATGGATCCCACACTGCTGAGCAGTATTCAAGCAGTGGGCGAAAAAGCGTACTGTAACCTACTTCCTTTGTTTTCGGATTGCATTTCCTTAGGATTCTTCCAATGAATCTGTCTGGCATCTGCTTTACCGACGATCAGCTTTATATGATCATTCCATTTTAAATCACTCCTAATGTGTACTCCCAGATAATTTATGGAATTAACTGCTTCCAGTTGCTGACATGCTATATTGTAGCTAAATGATATGGGATCTTTCTTTCTATGTATTTGCAGCACATTACACTTGTCTACATTGAGATTCAATTGCCATTCCCTGCACCATGCGTCAATTCGCTGCAGATCCTCCTGCATTTCAGTACAAATTTTCATTGTTACAACCTATCAATATACCACAGCATCATCCGCAAAAAGCCTCAGTGAACTTCCGATGTCATTCACAAGGTCATTTATGTATATTGTGAATAGCAACGGTCCTACGACACTCCCATGCGGAACACCTGAAATCAGTCTTACTTCGGAAGACTTGTCTCCATTGAGAATGACATGCCGCGTTCTGTTATCTAGGAACTCTTCAATCCAATCACACAATTGGTCAGATACTCCATATGCTCTTACTTTGTTCATTAAACGACTGTGGGGAACGGTATCGAACGCCTTGCGGAAGTCAAGAAACACCGCATCTACCTGGGAACCCGTGTCTATGGCCCCCTGAGTCTCGTGGACGAATAGGGCGAGCTGGGTTTCACACGATCGTCTTTTTCGAAACCCATGCTGATTCCTACAGAGTAGATTTCTAGTTTCCAGAAAATTCATTATACTCGAACATAATACGTGTTCCAAAATTCTACAACTGATCGACGTTAGGGATATGTTAGATATGTATTACGCGTCGAGCAGCTCGTGACCTTGATTGGGACTTAGAATTTTTCGCTGCCTCTGCTACAGCGTCCTATATATTTACTTGGATCGTGTTGCAGAAAATGTGGTTTTGTTACTTCCGGTTGCGCAAGATAAGAGTGATAAGGACTGGCCCGCCGCGCCGCTCGCGCGGTAGAGTCAGTCTTGCAGCAGCAGCCGACGTGTGCTCACTGCCGCCGTTGGATAAGCAGCTGCAGCAGCAAGTCGTATACCCCTAGCTTACTTATTTGTTACATAGTTTAATTCTTAATTTCTTTGCGTGTTTTTGGGTACTTGCATTGTTTAAATCATAATTTTCGGGCGTACTATAGTATTTGAGAGTTGTAGCATAGCGCTTTAGTGTTTACTTCGTAGATTCTTACTTAAATTGCGTGTGAGTTTCGTATAGGAGGTGTAATTTCGAGTTTTAGTTACTGTAATCGTAAATTCAGGCAGATTGTAGAGCAGTCATTAGGCATTTGTACAGGTTAGTTAATACATTTTTTGCGTGTTTCCCTTGCGTTATCTAGGCACTGACTCGTGTTTCAGTAACTGTTGTTAAACATCGATTAGAATGGACAGGGACTGTGATAGCTGTGTTCGGATGAGGGCTGAGTTGGCATCCCTTCGCTCGCAGCTGCAAGCGGCGCTGACTTCGGTCGCGCAGCTTGAGGCTGTTGCCAATGGGCACCACTGTGGGGAGCCGGATTTGGGTATCACGGGGATATCAACCTCGTCCTGTCTGTCCCCAGATCGGTCTGCCGCTGTGGTTGCCCCGGTTGCTGCCCGCATTGGGGCTGACCCTCGCCTGAGGTTGATTCGGCGGTCGTTCCAAGGCGTGACAGGCAGCGAAAGACGTCCCCGGAGGCTGATCAGAAAGCCTCCACGGTGCGTCTGACAAACAGGTTTCAGGCACTGTCTCTGGCTGAGCCAGATGCAGCTGCCTGCCCTGTTTCAGAGGATGATTCTCAGTCTTCAAGGTCCGGGCAATCACAGAGGGTGGGCTTATTGGTAGTTGGGAGCTCCAATGTTAGGCGCGTAATGGGGCCCCTTAGGGATATGGCGGCTAAGGAGGGGAAGAAATCCAGTGTGCACTCCGTGTGCATTCCGGGTGGAGTCATTCCTGATGTGGAAAGGGTCCTCCCGGATGCCATGTAGAGCACAGGGTGCAGCCAGCTGCAGGTGGTGGCACATGTCGGCACTAATGACGTGTGTCGCTTTGGATCTGAGGAAATTCTCTCTGGATTCCAGCGGCTATCTGATTTGGTGAAGGCTGCCGGTCTTGCTTACGAGATGAAGGCAGAGCTCACCATCTGCAGCATCGTTGACAGAACCGACTGCGGACCTTTGGTGCAGAGCCGGGTGGAGGGTCTGAATCAGAGGCTAAGACGGTTTTGCGACCGTGTTGGCTGCAGATTCCTTGACTTGCGCCATAGGGTGGTGGGGTTTCGGGTTCCGCTGAATAGGTCAGGAGTTCACTACACTCAGCTGGCGGCTACACGGGTAGCGGAGGTTGTGTGGCGTGGACTGGGCGGTTTTTTAGGTTATAAGGCCTCGGGTAAGTACGGGGTGGGCTGCAATCTCAAAGGGTGCATGGCAAATACAGGACGTGCTTGGGTCAAGGAACAGTCGGAATTGTAGTTGTAAATTGTTGTAGTTGTGCTGGGAAAGTCCCTGAGCTTCAAGCGCTAATAGAATAGTCCGAACTGGCTATGCAAATGTAGACGAGATGTGGCTCAAATTCAAAGATATAGTAGCAACAGCAATTGAGAGATTCATACCTCATAAATTGGTAAGAGATGGAACTGATCCCCCGTGGTACACAAAACAGGTCCGAACACTGTTGCAGAGGCAACGGAAAAAGCATGCGAAGTTCAGAAGAACGCGAAATCCCGAAGATTGGCTAAAATTTACAGACGCGCGAAATTTGGCACGGACTTCAATGCGAGATGCCTTTAATAGGTTCCACAACGAAACATTGTCTCGAAATTTCGTAGAAAATCAGAAGAAATTCTGGTCGTATGTAAAGTACACAAGCGGCAAGACGCAGTCAATACCTTCGCTGCGCAGTGCCGATGGTACTGTTACCGACGACTGTGCCGCTAAAGCGGAGTTATTGAACGCAGTTTTCCGAAATTCCTTCACCTGGGAAGATGAATGGAATATTCCAGAATTTGAAACACGAACAGCTGCTAGCATGAGTTTCTTAGAAGTAGATACCTTAGGGGTTGCGAAGAAACTCAAATCGCTTGATACGGGCAAGTCTTCAGGTCCAGATTGTATACCGATTAGGTTCCTTTCAGATTACGCTGATACAATAGCTCCCTACTTAGCAATCATATACAACCGCTCGCTCACCGATAGATCTGTACCTACAGATTGGAAAATTGCGCAGGTCGCACCAGTGTTTAAGAAGGGTAGTAGGAGTAATCCATCTAACTACAGACCTATATCATTGACGTCGGTTTGCAGTAGGGTTTTGGAGCATATACTGTATTCAAACATTATGAATCACCTCGTGGGGAACGATCTATTGATACGTAATCAGCATGGTTTCAGAAAACATCGTTCTTGTGCAACGCAGCTAGCTCTTTATTCGCAATAAGTAATGGCCGCTATCGACAGGGGATCTCAAGTTGATTCCGTATTTCTAGATTTCCGGAAAGCTTTTGACACCGTTCCTCACAAGCGACTTCTAATCAAGCTGTGGGCCTATGGGGTATCGTCTCAGTTGTGCGACTGGATTCGTGATTTCCTGTCAGGAAGGTCGCAGTTCGTAGTAATAGACGGCAAATCATCGAGTAAAACTGAAGTGATATCAGGTGTTCCCCAAGGAAGCGTCCTGGGACCTCTGCTGTTCCTGATCTATATAAATGACCTGGCTGACAATCTGAGCAGTTCTCGTAGGTTGTTCGCAGATGATGCTGTAATTTACCGTCTAGTAAGGTTATCCGAAGACCAGTATCAGTTGCAAAGCGATTTAGAAAAGATTGCTGTATGGTGTGGCAGGTGGCAGTTGACGCTACATAACGAAAAGTGTGAGGTGATCCACATGAGTTCCAAAAGAAATCCGTTGGAAATCGATTACTCGATAAATAGTACAATTCTTAAGGCTGTCAATTCAACTAAGTACCTGGGTGTTAAAATTACGAACAACTTCAGTTGGAAAGACCACATAGATAATATTGTGGGGAAGGCGAGCCAAAGGTTGCGTTTCATTGGCAGGACACTTAGAAGATGCAACAAGTCCACTAAAGAGACAGCTTACACTACACTCATTCGTCCTCTGTTAGAATATTGCTGCGCGGTGTGGGATCCTTACCAGGTGGGATTGACGGAGGACATCGAAAGGGTGCAAAAAAGGGCAGCTCGTTTTGTATTATCACGTAGTAGGGGAGAGAGTGTGGCAGATATGATACGCGAATTGGGATGGCAGTCATTACAGCAAAGACGTTTTTCGTCGCGGCGAGATCTATTTACGAAATTTCAGTCACCAACTTTCTCTTCCGAATGCGAAAATATTTTGTTGAGCCCAACCTACATAGGTAGAAATGATCATCAAAATAAACTAAGAGAAATCAGAGCTCGAACAGAAAGGATTAGGTGTTCGTTTTCCCTGCGCGCTGTTCGGGAGTGGAATGGTAGAGAGATAGTATGATTGTGGTTCGACGAACCCTCTGCCAAGCACTTAAATGTGAATTGCAGAGTAGTCATGTAGATGTAGATGTAGGTCTATAGTTCTGCACATCTGTTCGACGTCCTTTCTTGAAAACGGGGATGACCTGTGCCCTTTTCCAATCCTTTGGAACTCTACGCTCTTCTAGAGACTTACGGTACACTGCTGCAAGAAGTGGGGCAAGTTCCTTCGCGTACTCGTGTGTAAAATAGAACTGGTATCCCATCAGGTCCAGCGGCCTTTCCTCTTTTCAGCTATTTTAATTGTTTCTCTATCCCTCTGTCGCCTATTTCGATATCTACCATTTTTTCATCTGTGCGACAATCTAGAGAAGGAACTACAGTGCAGTCATCCTCTGTGAAACAGCTTTGGAAGAATACATTTAGTATTTAGGCCTTTAGTCTGTCATCCTCTGTTTCAGTACCATTTTGGTCACAGAGTGTCTGGACATTTTGTTTTGATCCACCTACCGCTTTGACATAAGACCAAAATTTCTTAGGATTTTCTGCCAAGTCAGTACATAGAACTTTACTTTCGAATTCATTGAACGCCTCTCGCATGGCCCTCCTCACATTACATTTCGCTTCGCGTAATTTTTGTTTGTCTGCAAGGCGTTGGCTATGTTTATGTTTGCTGTGAAGTTCCCTTTGCTTCCGTAGCACTTTTCTAACTCGCTTGTTGTGCCACGGGGGCTCTTTTCCAGTTCTTACGATCTTGCTTGGCACATACTCATCTAACGCATATTGTACGACGGTTTTGAACTTTGTCCACCGATCCTCAACACTATCTGTACTTAAAACAAAACTTTTGTGTTGAGCCGTCAGGTACTCTGAAATCTGATTTCAGTTGGTAAGAGCTGATAGTAGTATTCGAGTGTCGCACAGACCTCACGAAGCCATGGGCCCAAGTCAACAAAGAACTTTGAAAGCTGATGGTGATTCCATAATGGTGTGGGCTGTGTTTACATGGATCGTTGTCTGGAAACGGTTATGTTCGGCTACTTGGGACCATTTGCAGCCATTCAAGGACTTCCTGTTCCCAGAAAGTTTTTGTGGATGACAATACGTCTTGTCACCGGGCCACAATTGAATACTTAATAACAAAAACAACCCTTGTCTTTTTTCTTCGTTTTCGCCATTTCAGCGCAATCTTGTAGCCATCCCAGAGACTCACGATTTGTTCTAATCAAATATGGCAGAAACGTTCCTTACTGAGGCTCAAAAATTTGATGGTTCTATATAAGCAGCCCTTGTCAAAACAATTCCTGATAAGAATAGCCTTTGTCATTTGACTAGGGTTATTTTTGTGTGAAAGCAGGCGACATTGCAACCTCAATTATCATTGACGCCTTCGTAGTACTTGTTGGATTATTTCAGTCTTGTCTTTCGGAAGTGACGGCTCAGCGTCTGTAGTTCTGAAATGAATTCCGTAGACAGTGCTCAGAGGCCTAAGAAACAGAAACGTCAAGAAAGAAGAATGTAATAAAGAAGAAAAAGCTGATGGGCGAAGAACACATGAATTACGTCGGGAAAATGATTTCCGCCAAAAATGGCGGAGATGTCTGCAGGTAGGCATTGCTTTCGTTCTTTATTTACACAAATAAATTTTGGTATCTGCTTTTCTTAATGATAAGGTACGTAGGTGACCTGACCTCTGCTCTCTTTGGTTGCAGGTGTAAAAGATGGCAGTGCTTTCATACGACAACAGCTGAACAAAGGCAACAGCTTTTCTCAGAATTCTGTAGAATGGAGTCAAAAAAATGCACAATACTCTTATTCGGCTGGTCTTATCACTGTTAGTAATGTGAAACAAATTAGGTTTGTGCGAAGTATTGCGTGAAGTAGGAGCAAATGATGGTTATGGCACTTGTTCACTATTCAGCAGCCATTTTGCACACGACATTTCTTTTTGTTCTATAGTTCGAGTGACTTCTGATGATACTACAACGGAGTTATCTGTTTGTAGAGAGGTATTCATGGCTTTTCACGCAATCTGTCCAGTTCGACTAAGCACTATCCAACGGAATCTAATCCCAAACAACGGTTCTCCAAAGGATATGAAAGGTAAGCACTAACAGATCTCGTGCAGTTGCTCGACCTTCTCGAACATCTTATATCTTTATTTAAACCAAGGATTTCTCATTCCGTAAGATTTTTTCCAAAAGTATCTGCCTGAAACTCTAACTGAGAAGAAAATGCACGAAGTTCTTCAGCACGAATATCAAATTAATGTGCCCTAAAAACTCTACGGGGAAATGGTACTCTACTGGGAAGTGTTCAATACCTTCATTACGTCATATGAATATCCTCGCTCTGGCACTTGTTCTATCCAAGAGGCTTTAGCAAAGCAGACACCTCCTGCTAACTTCAGTGACAAATCGGGTCTGATTGTTCAGAAAGAAGTTCACTTAAAAGAGGAATCTTATTATGAACTCAAAAATGTTCAAATGTGTGTGAATTCCTAAGGGACCAAACTGCTAATGTCATCGGTCCCTAGGCTTCCACACGAGTTAAACTAACTTACACGAAGGACAACACGCACACCCATTCCCGAGGGAGGATTCGAACCTCCGGCGGGAGGGGCCACGCAATTCGTGACATGGCGCCTCTAACCGAGCGGGCACTCGCGCGGCTATTATGAACTAAAATGACGCTCCAGGCAGAATGCTCGACAGGGGTTAGAGACAGTTGTACCTTTCGATTACACGCAAAACTTTCCTGTACCTCAGCTAACAACTAATGCAATATTTTATATAAGACAGCTATGGTATTATGTTTTTGGCATTCACGACCTTGCCAGTGATGAAGGAGTAATAATTACATATTGCGAAGGAGTTACCAAGGGGGGCCAGAAAGAAGTGACCTATTCACTGCTTCATAACTTGAGATATAAACAACATCTGGAAAGAGATTTAGTTTTGATTTCAAATGGAAGCGCTGGTCAGAATAAAAATTTTGTCATTATGTATTTTCTGTACATGCTAGTGCACTGCCTGAAAACGTTCAAGGTTTCCCATGAGAGTTCATTCTTTTCTGCCCAATGATCATAATTTTTCCTTAGTTTCACCTAAGAAACAGACTCAGGTCACTTAAGTTATGTGCGACTGGGACACAGTCATTACGTCTTCTCGAAAACACCCAGCACCTTTCCACATTTGCAAAGTAGATCAATCGATGATATTCAGCATCAAAGAAGCTATTGACCACTACTTCAGACCATCTGCGAAAAAAACAGTTAAACTGAAAGGGCCAAGGATGTATAAAATTGAGGCATTCACGAGCTACGTTTTTGTGTGGGACAGTTACACAGGACCTTGGCTTATGGTTGCACTTCGGAACGATGCAAAACTTCCATATGAGCTAACTTTCACTCAGACTTACAACAATGTACTCAAAATTTAGAAGTCGAAAGCTCAGGACCTAAAGACAGTTTTTCCTTATTTAACAAGTGACAGTCAAAACGTTTTCAAAATACTGATTGCCTGTGGAGTGGAATAAGATGGGCTGAGCTTGGGTATTATTGAATCTGACGACAGTAGTGGAGAAGACCAGTGAATGTTTATTTGGTCAATTCTTCTTCTTCTTCTTCTTTTGCGCGAGCCTTTGTCCCACAGTTGGCGCAGGGTCGGCACTGTTACAATCGGATTTAGCATCGTTAATGGGAAGGGGATGCCCTTCCTGCCGCCACCCCTGTAACACCCCCCCTCCCACCCACCCACCCCCCCTCGCCCCCCGGGACTGAATCTCAGTGTACCCCAACTGTTTGCATATAATGTAAATTATGGAATAGTGCAACGTATTTCAAATGTCTGCGTGTCGTGCAACAGAGGCGGAACGTGGGTACCAGCCCAGTATTCACCTAGTGGGATGTGGAAAACCGCCGAAAAACCACATGCAGGCTGGCCAGCACACCGGCCTCCGTCGTTAATCCGCTGAGCGGATTCCAGCCGGGTTCGGCGCGCCTGCCCGAGTCCAGAAAACAGCGCATTAGCGCTATCGGTTAACCTGGCGGCTTATTTGATCAATTCTATCTATCCGTAACGTAACCTTTTGTTCTGTGAATATTTAGTACATTAGGAGGTTTATAAAGTATAATTAGTGCACCTATCGAGTCATTCCTTCATCCTCCCATCTACATTCTCAGACAAAAACAGCCTACGTCAGTGAGGACTGTAATTAGAAAAACAAAATCTTATTAGCTACACCGAAACGTGAGTGAGTATAGAGTCATAAAATGTTTTAGACATTCCCAGGAAGCCACATAAAAATAAAATTGAAGGAAGATATTATACAACAATTTAGAACATTTTTTCGCTGAAAAATGTAAATTTTTGACTAGGGTTGTTTTTGTTATGAAGTCTTCAGTTGTTCTCAAATGGTTTAAAGAACATTCTGGACAGTTCCAGCAAATCATTTGGCCACCCACAGCGCCCGACATGAATCCCACCGAACATTTATAGGACATAATCGAGGGGTCAGTTCATGTACAAAATCCGGCACCAGAAACATTTTCGCAATTATGGACGGCTAGAGAGGCAGCATGGCTTAATATTTCTGCATGGGACTTCCAACAACTTTTGAGTCCATGTCACGTCCAGATGCTGTACAAAGCGGGGAAAAAGAAGGTCTGACACAATATTAGGAGGTATCCCATGACTTTTTTTCAACTCAGTGTATATTGTCATTCATGTAGACATAGATTGCATTCAAATATTAAAGTATGTTATTAAAGTGAACAATATTTTATATGTGTGCTATAGTACTGTCATCTAGGCTTGCTACGGCAAAATGGGAATGCACATAAAAAGAAAATCTCATAGTGGATGGGACAAATTCTGACAAAAACCATCGTCCGTTTCCCTAAGCTCACTGGATTTAAAGGAAATGGGAGTTTTGAAGAAGTCATTGTCGCCTTGAAAGAATTACAAGGACAGTTTTCTAAAAGTTTTGAGAACACTATCAATCTTACATCTGTTTTCGAGATGTTTTCGAGACCAGTTTCCGTTCAGTTGAAAGCGACCTGTACATATACAGATGAAAGTGATCGATCTGCAGTGCAATTCCCCTTAAAAGACAAATTCTTTTATGTTAAAACTGTCCATGACGTCTACATTGTTTTCCTCAATAGGAGTTTCCACGTCTCCATAATGAGGTTGCAAACGTGATACAATATTTTGATCAACGTATTTGTGAGAATAGAATTTTTTTTTTGGAAATTTGTGGTAAATTCCTATGGGACCAAACTGCTAAGGCCATCGGTCCCTAGGCTTACACACTACTTAATCTAACTTAAACTGACTTACGCTAAGGACAACACACACACCCATGCCCGAGGTAGGATTCCTACCTCCGACGGGGGTAGCCGCGCATACCGTGGCAAGGCGCCTTCGAACGCTCGGTTACCACGCGCGGCTGTGCGAATAGCTTTTTTCTATTTTGAAACTAAGTAAGTCTCAATTATGTGGCAAACTGAGAGTGAAAATATGCGAAATTGTTTGCATTCGTCCCTACGCCGAGAGTTTGTACCATATAAAAATATTATGTGTTCAGCGAGCCAAAAATAGATATATAATACAGAGCATTTGTTTTGTTTGTGATCTATGTTCTTGAGATATAAGAAATATGAAATCAAATTCCATGCTATGCGACTGCATTGCCATCTAAATGCGATACGTTCGTAGTTTCTCCGTCTTCCCCATTTTGCCTCTCAGACTTATGAACTACGCATTTAATTTAAAAATGAGGCACCGAGACGAATAAAATAAAACTAAAAGCAGTCGTCAGTTACAGCCATGCAACAAGTAGCTATTCTGATATGTATCAGTAGTACACAGTGGGTTTTTATTTATTATTTCCTGTGATCAAGCTCTCTTGCCAACACCGACTGAATGATTCTGAAAAACTAAAAAAAAAAAATTGTTCTGATATGAAGGCAATTTGACGTTGAAGGCTATGAGTATCAACACACAGAGAAGACTAAAAAATGTAAATTTTATTTATAAAAATAAACACAAAAAACTAAAAAAAGACATAGCGGACGTTGTATCAAATTTAGTGCTATCCTAAGAAGATGTTTTGTCTCGTCTGTTTGTGTAATACTTGGAAGCGCTTATTAGTCCTTATTAGTCTCCATTGGTGGTATTTTGTCCCATGCGTTAGCTCGTGGGTTCATCATCTCGCTATTATTTACAATGATAGCTTCTACTGCAGGATTCTAAGATATTCCACAAATTTTCAGTATGCAGGGTGTTTCAGATATGGTATATTATTCTGTACCTTACAGAATAATAAGTGAAAGGAATATTTATTTAGATAGGTCAACGCAAGTAAAGTTAATGTTTCTGTGGTGTTATGAACATAGTTTATTTAATTACTATCCCAAGAGTTAGCACAAGAGTTTATATTATTTTTAAGTAGAAAAATATTTTTTTTTTCTATAATGTAGCCGACGTATTTAAATCAACAGTGTACAAATCATTTAATTAAATGTCCATCAATTTCAGGTAGGGAGCTTGAAATGTTCTGAGTTTTAGGTATGAGGGCAACGTGCTTTACGTAATTGGCTGTTCCATTAAATTTTGTAACTGCAGCCACATTAACTGTGTTTCATCTTCTTCTTTTGCTTCTTGCTTCGGCCATCTTCATAGCTAGTATACACGCTGAAGCTACAGTACTCGCTCCGTCGTTTTTAACCACAGATACACAAGCACCAGAAACGTTGATCGGTGACAGAGTATGCATAAATTGAATCTATGGATACGCAGTCGATCCATGCTGCGATATCGATGTATCATCATGAGCTGCAATGTGCTACGCCTTTGTCAACTGATTATAGAAAGCTCCTGATTCCATGCTTTTTCAGGCTGAAACAACTATTTCTAATAATGAAATTCTTCGCCAAACTAAAATTAATTGCTTCTTTCATCACCGAGTCTCAAAAGGATGAAGTCGACGCTAGAGTCTCGACATTTTCGTACCGCATAGAGTAACCAGTGTCGATGTAGTACTCTGCCACTGCCGATTTATTGGGCTATAAGTGCCGGTGGGCCAAAGTTGTTCCACGCATCTTTCACGGACTGGGTGACCCTTCTGCCGATTGTACGAAAACGCACACTTGTAGAGGATCTTGTAAAACCCAGGCTTGTGGAACATCAAATAATCTTTGACGGAACCCAGAAACGCTGCTAAAGGACGAAAAATCAGTTTAACTTCGTGCTTGCTGTGGATTCGACCTATTTTTGAGGACAGATTTCCCGCATACGACAGGAAAGCCATGGATCTAAATATCTCCACCTTAGGTTTTTTCGTAGTGCCTTACATATCTGTTGTGGATAATGTCCACACTCCCTTGAAGCGCAGAGGCTCATTTTGCAGACTGTTCTCGTGGTTGAAAACGACAGAAACAGTACTGTATCTTTAGTCTGTCGGCTCACTTTGAAGGCGGCCAAAGGGTATACGGCCGAAACAGAAGAAGAAGAAATAGAGTTTATGCGGCTTCACGCCTGAAATTTAATGGATCAGTTATAGGGCAGTGAAAACATGGAGATGCACAGAATTGACTGCGTTCAGTTTGACGTTCCAATGGTGGACAGTTCACATAAGTGAGATGTTCTAATATGTCCACATTGCCATCAAAAAGTTTCCGTTCGAAGGCCGTACAGTCCAGAATCGGTATACCAATTAGTCAAAATCGCCGTGAGCACTGAGGCAATCATCCCACCTACGTGCCAAACACTGTGCCCTGTTGAGAGAAGAAGCCCGTAACCGCTTGCTGCACAGTCTCGTCCTACAGGAACCGTTGACCGTTCAAGGCCTTTTTTAAGGGACCAAAGGCGTGATATTCGCATGGGTAGTGATAAGGACTACAGGGCGGGTGCTCGAGAGTCTCCCAGTTGAGACTGGGCTCCCAGTTCGACTGGTGTCTGCTTTTCAAATCGCGTCCAGCAGGGATCTTGACGCACCATTCCACAACGGTTGTTTCCAACAGACATGCTGCCCCATGCGCAATCTTCGTTCTCAGATGGATGTCTACCATTGTTTGTCTTTCGACAACTTTGGCCCTGTTTGGACGCATTTGGTAATAATGTCGCCATAGTTCACGTTTCCACATTCACCGCACACACGTCGGAAAGATACACTAAACCCTTCTCTACATGTCGGTGCTTATACGCACGCATCGGAGTCGCGCTACGTTGCAGCAACGCTCTCAAACGGAAACTTTTTGTTCTTGCCTGGTGTAACGAACTGCAGATGAGATGTTAACTTGCTGGTATCACGGAACGATAACCGCACTCCTTGGGGGTAGTTCCTAAAACAACACTGCCTTGATTTCCAAACCCATTCAATAGAGGACAGCACAGTCAAATACTTCTCGAAATGCTTTACGGTATTCTCAAATATTCAGCTATTTTTCGAGATGCAATCGTGAGTGATAAATTCCTATAATGGTTATCGGCTGGGAAAATTACGCGTGTATTAACAGCAGTAAGGACAAAGAGTCATGTGAAGTAATATTACTTACAATGGCTGACAACTGCCTTGAGAAGTAGTAAAACAATCCTCAAACGAAAGAAGTATCTTGGACACCGTGGCTACAAACAGACCGAGACCTTCTCGACACATTCAAAAGTGAGAGGAGATAGCGAATGAGGCTATTACAGGATTGCTGGTCACCAAAGGCAAAAAACATCGTCAGGAAAGCTAGAGGAGTATTTTTGTTTGGTTGAACTGATGGGCAGTCTATCGTCTCACTTACAGAACGCAATGAGGACATTTTTTTCAGATCCAACAAACGCAGAACAACTGTGATTCAAAATGAAAACCGCTATTAACAGCGATAGAGATAAATACCAACTGTAGTAATAAAAGATGGTGAAGACGTATTTTGCTTTACTGGGGTCATTCTGACAATTTTGCAAAAACAGAGGTTATTATACTCTCACTACGGTAGAGGCTGCAGGTAAAATGGTAGAGAAACCTTGTTAGCAACTAGTGCATTGGAAAGAAGTGCCATGCGCGAACCCTACAGAGATTTTTATTTGGAATCCTGGCGAACAAAGTGTCAGAAAATTTTAAGCAGCTCAGGTCATAGGTAATGTCAATGGAAAAGTTCAAACATTCCCTTCAATTTCTCGTGAATCCGACTGGTATTAAAACTGAAGACAGCAGACAGAAAGATGAGATACTATATCCCATATCTCTAGAAACGTCGTGTCTGTTTGAACACGCTAATGGAACAGCGTGAGGAAATCAGAAAGACTTGGACAAAATTTCCACTTGGTCAGGCGAAAAGCAACGCTCTTTAAATGCGAATAAATGAGAGATAATGTCTATAATAGAGAGAGAACCGATAGCATCCGATTACAAGGTTAGCAGTGTACCTTTTAAGCACGTCACATCGTATATGTCTTTAGGGGTAATGTGAAAAAGCGACATAAAGTGGGACTATTCTTAAAATCAGTATTAGTGAAGGCGAATGGGAGACTTAGATTTGTTGTCCGGGTTCTGGAAAAGTGCAGTGCATCTCTAGAGGAATTTACACGCATGATGTTAGTGCGACCAGTTCTAGAGTATTGTTCCAGAGTTTGGAGTAATTACCATGTACGAATGATAGCATGCATCCAACAAATTCAGAGGTGTAGCTCATATCAATGTGTAACAGAAAAGCTCCGGTAACTCTAATGAGAATCGATATTGCTGCTACTATTGGATATCATGCATATGAATCATGAGAATAAGTTAGGTGTGATTCGGGGGCGTATAGAGGCATTTCCTCGCTCAACACGCAAACGTAAACGAACAGAATATCGTTAATGGTGGAAATAAGTATCCTTCGTCTTACACTGTACGTTGTCTTGCGGTGTACACAGGGTGAAGGTTATTAACGTTTAAAAACTCCCGAAGCGACGCAGATGACACTGAGACAAGTAATTTAATATGAGATACATGACGCCGCAAATGTCGGGGAATATCTCAAAAGTGGATTTCTAATGTTGAACGTGTGACGTCACCATATGACAAAGCTTGTGGCATGTGCAGCGATTGGGCTTGTCGATCTTACTCACTCTGGTATGGGGCAGTGTTACACATCACTCATTTAGGCTACTGTTTTCGTAAATTTAAACGGATTCATCGTAGTCTTGTATTACCACTACTGCGAGCACTACCGTATCACATCGGATAATGCAATAACTGAACCAGAGTAGCCTAGCGGAGCGCTGTGTTGCACTGCCCCCCTACCAGCGGGAACAGGATCGATAAGACCAACTGCTGCACGTGCGGCGAGATACGCCTTCTGGTGATATCACGATTTCAACATTTATCATCCTCTTTTTGGGGTGTTTCGCAGCATTTGCGGCCCTATGTGTCTTGTATTAAATTACTTGTCTTAGCTGATCTACACCGCTTCGGGGGCTTTGGAATGTTTGAGGGTTATTCGGAAAGTAATGAACGATCAGTCGCGATATGGAAACCACAGTGAAAATACGATTTTTTCACAGGTGTGTTAGGCAGTGTCTCTAGTATGCCCGTCGATCGCGTTACGTCGTTCTTTTTAGTTCTGAGCACACAGGGAGCACATAAAGATACCTAGAACAACAGTTTCTCCCGCCAGGTACGAAGGCCTGGTGAGAAATTTCGCCTGAAGCTATGCAGCCAACATTACCTAACTGTCGTGCGGTTTCTTCTTCAAGACAAATTCTCAGCCGCATTCTGCAGGGGCAATGAAGACGCTCCTCCATCGTTTTCAACTGAAAATGTTTGATTACCCACAATACAGCCCGTAATTGTCTCCCTCTGAGTTTCATCTCTGCTCACATGAACAGCTGGCTATGAAGACAACATTTTGGCACAGACAACGAGCTGTAAGCCAACGTAGAGAATTGGTGGAAAGCACTGGCGGCTGCCTTCTATAACGAGGGTATTGGAAAGTTGGTACAACGCTACGAAAAACGTCTAAGTCGGATCGACGACTATGGAGATAAGTAACTGGAAGCTGTACTAACTGTTGCAAATAAAACAGTTTTGATTTTCACTGTGGTTTCCATTTCGCGACCTGTCGTTCCTTACTTTCCGAATAGCCCTCGTATTAAGTATCTCCATGTATACGAGGGTTGCTGAAAAGGAATGCCTACGAATTTTTGCGTGAAGACGCTTAAGGCTTTTTAAATAAATCAAACGTTGCTAACATTGTACATCTTTATTCCTTATGTCTATATATTTATTTCTCAGCATCGTCACCCTAGCAACTAACATATTTCTCCCAACAAGAGGCCAGTTTGTTGACACCGTCACTGTAGAATGTCTGACTTTGCTGACGGAGCCACAACCTCACCTTTGCTTGCACCGCTGCACCAGTATCAAAGTGAAGTCCTCGTAGATGTTCTTTTAGTTCAGGAAACAGATGAAAATCGGAAGGGGCCAACCCGACACTGTATGACGCGGTAATCGATGGCAGTGAACGCAAGACGTCGGACTGTTGCAGATGTCGCAACTCTCGTGTGTGGTCTGGCATTGTTACGCTGAAGGAGAGGGTGCTCCACGTATAGACGAACTCTTAGAATTCGAAACTCGACTACACCACTGTGTTTCTCATTTACCGACAGAGTTACGTTACACACCGTCATGTTACACGCTACAATTCGAAGTCCTTTAGCGGTAGAGGGTTCAAATACGTAGACTTGGAGAAACAGATGTAGAATGTTATTAACGTCTATTTTATTTAAAAATCTTTAAGAATTTTCCAATGAAAAATTCGAAGGCATTACGTTTCAGTACGCCTTCGTATATATATTTAGAGACAGCTGTTACTCTGCCCACCTGCCTCCATATCAGAGATGCCGTCACGGTAGCACAGCGTTTTCAGTCAGGGGACGGACTACCCTCTGTAATAAAATAACTGAGTGAAGTTATGATTCGGGATGTAACAACTGCCTGGGCAGCTCTCAGGGTTGAATTTCTTTAGGGAAAAGCTTCGAACCAACGCCGTCCACGTCTTCGGTATTGGTGGCAGATATTGATGATAGTCATCGTCATCGTCTCTGCCAGACGTCGCCATTGCTCCCAGTCCTCGCTGCCAGTCATCACATTGCCCTCGCTGCCAGTGATCACCAGCTCACGTCTTCGCTGCATCTTCGCCTCCGCCAACTACACTCATTCTACAACCACGACATCCACAATCATTTATTCTCTCCTGTACTCCAATCCCGCCTCTACCTACTCCTTTACCTCCTACTCACTGCCCGCTCCTGTTCTTCCTTCGTTTTCCTCTTTCCCCACTACTCCGACGGCCGCATCCGCCCTCCCACTCTGACATAGCATCTACATCTACATCTACATGGATACTCTGCAAAACACGTTCAAATGCCTGGCAGAGGGTTCATCGAACCACCTTGACAATTCTCTATTATTCTAATCTCGTATAGTGCGCGGAAAAAATGAAGACCTATATCTTTCTGTGCGAGCTCTGATTTCCCTTATTACATTAAGGTGATCGTTTCTCCATATGCACATCGGCGTCAACAAGAAAAGTTTCGCATTCGGAGGAGAAAGTTGGTGATTCAAACTTCTTGAGAGGGTTCCGCCGCAACGAAAAACGCCTTTGCTTTAATGATATCCACCCCAAATCCTGTACCGTTTCAGTGACACTCTGCCACCTATTTCGCGATAACACAAAACGTGCTGCCCTTCTTTGAACTTTCTCGATATACTCCGTCAATCCTATCTGGTAAGGATCCCACACCGCGCAGCAGTATTCTAAAAGAGGACAGACAAGCGTAGTGTAGGCGGTCTTTTTAGTACATCTCTTGCATCTTCTAAGTGTCCTGCCAATAAAACGCAGTCTTTGGTTAGCCTTCCCAACAACATTTTGTGTGTTCCTTCCAATTTAAGTTGTTCGTAATTGTAATTCCTAGGTATTTAGTTGAATTTACGGCCTTTAGATTTGACTGATTTGTCGTGCAACCGAAGTTTAACGGATTCCTTTTAGCACTCATGTGGATGACTTCACACTTTCCGTTATTTAGCGCCAATTGCCACTTTTCGCACCATACAGATATCTCTTCTAAATCCTCAGACTTAATTCACTCCTCATTTGCAGATGTCATCACGGCAGCTTATACTGCAGTTCATTGTCACCGCCGCTGCCGTCCCAACCGCCATCCTCGTCACCTGTGTCAGAACTGCACCGACCAGCAGCGCCACCGGCTCCTACTGCTGCTCCATTGCCACCGCTGTCATTATGACATCTGATTCAAAAAGCAGAAGCACCAGCCGCACCTGCTCCAGCAACAACCAGGCCAGCACCTGAGACGGTCTGTGATCGATGGCAGCGATAATTTCCTTAAGCGCGAGGTTTACCTCGCCCATAGGGGGCGGGGTGGGGTTGCAAGGGTTCGAATAGCGCTCACAGACCGTCTCGACGCAGTGTACGTGTTTTGGACCGTCAAGCGAACCTGAAGGTGCT
Organism: Schistocerca nitens; assembly: GCF_023898315.1. Lineage (NCBI taxonomy): Eukaryota > Metazoa > Arthropoda > Insecta > Orthoptera > Acrididae > Schistocerca > Schistocerca nitens. The sequence continues at coordinate 574,803,871 of NC_064616.1, read as the reverse complement.
TCTTCTGCAGTGTACCTTTTGTAACGACAAGGTACTACGGCTGTTAGTTCGGCACTGTCTGGAGTCGGTGCATTTGTACGGAAGTAAACATAGCAGTCTGCTTAACTGGGACAGTGTTGCATAAAAAGTGCTACTCTGTGGAGGTTACGGCACTGTATTGATTTCACCTTAGCTTCAGGATGGGTGTAGTGCTAAATTAGCGAAGTCATTTGAAATGTACTTCACAGCACGATTGATCATGATAAGCAGAATGGTTCAAAATGGCTCTGAGCATTATGGGACTTAACATCTGAGGTCATCAGTCCCCTAGAACTGAAAACTACTTAAACCTTACTAACCTAAGGACATCACACACATCTATGCCCGAGGCAGGATTCGAACCTGCGACCGTAGCGGTCGCACGGTTACAGACTGAAGTGCCTAGAACCGCTCGGTCACACCGGCCGGCCATGATGAGCACCTGTCCTTACATACTGATAGAATGCAATTATCAGGCTTTTTGGCCCCGGGAATGTTTTGGTGGCTCCTGTTTCAGTAGTCATATTAAGTAATCATCAGTGGTATTAAATTGTATGTCTGAAGACTTTTAAGTATTTTTAAATTTTGAGCTCAGAGTGTTTAAACTTGATGGACCTTACAGTTGGATGGTTTTTAAGGACGTTTTCCATATGCCTCGGCGAATACAGGATGGTTCCCGTTATTCCACCTCAGTTACACTATGTCGGTGATTGCTGTGCAAACGCTATCCCCACGTACGCGTACACCATAATTACACTACCACGCAAACATTTTGGACTACACTCGTCTGGTATGAGACGTTCCCGGGGTGGACGGAAGGGGAAGGGGTAGACTGGGGGCCGAACCGCACAATAACCCTGGGTTCGGTGCGGGCTGTCTGGCCTGTTGTGGGGTTTGAAACGCTGAGGGCTACGGCGGGATGAAGCCTCTCCGTCGTTTCTAGGTTCCTGGTTCAATACACGTTACACGATACACAATCACAAACATGAAGCATTCATTGATTTAACTGATCTTCCAGCTATCTTGATGATCTTATTTAAAATTTATTAAGGTTTTGAAGTTTTTTAATAAGTTTTAAAGTTGCCTCGCTCAGTTGCATGGGTTTGCTGTAAGTGTTTTATAATTGTTTGGGTGTTACAGTTCTGCATTTTTTCTGTTTTATCAAGCCAGACAGTTGGTGTTTTTCAATGTTATATGCCTGAGAGCGGCCGCTGTTGGCATCATCTTGGCACTGGGGCATGTTGCGCCCGCTTGTAAGAAAAGAACTATATGAATTTGAAGTTTAATTCTTAAATACAAGTGAATGTGGACTAATTATTAATTGTATTATAGCTTTGTAATAGAGAGTGTAGTTTGTTAAACTTACGGCCTCTGAGTTGTGGTCCTGGCACTGCTTGATCTGAAGACATGTCCTTCTTTCTTCTGTTTTTTATTTGTTTAATCAAGTGTCTTTAACATGCTGATCAGTTGCTATTAATTTTACCTGTATAGTTTAAGCTTTAAGGGTTATTTTACTTTATTTCTCGGGAAACATAACGGGGGATTTCAGCACCAACAATATATGCCTCAGCTGTGGCCATATCAGCCATGTCTGCATCAGCTTCATCCCTGCTAACTCCAGGTAAGAAAACTAAGAAAAGTCGTTGATAATCCCGTTCCACTCCCTAGTCAAAGCCCTCTGGAACCCCATACTCAAACGATCCCTGCAACCTTTATCTGTTACTGCAAATACAAAGTTGAGCGTTCTCAATCACAAGCCCGTTGCCACAAATCCTCACCTACAATGATCATTTAACTTCTGACTGCAAAAATCGTCCTACTTTCCCCAAGTGCAAAGCCAACTACCTGTACCAACACTGGCCCAACATCCAGTCCCCACCCACCTGCAACACTTGCAACCAATCCCATTCCACTTACTTCTATAAGTGTACAGTCAAACCTCTTCCCACCAAACCTGAACTGACTGTCCCAATCTGCCCTATTGACACACCACTTCACCAAAACAACTCCCTACGACCTACTCCTTTGGCTGAATACATTATCTGCTTCATCACCACTGTTCTTCAAAACATCCACCCATTTGAGCGTTCACATATCCCCTATCAGGTCACTCCAGAAGCCCCCGTCAGCATTTCGTTTAAATGTCACTCCCAAAACCACTCCTACTTCCTCTTTTCCCGATTAAACACCCTCATCTAATACTTTACATCCCACCCTTGAGCGCCTCCTTCAACCCCACAGCACACTCGATCATTTCCATCACCACCCCTTTTACAACCACACCAACCACGTTTCTCCTTCTCTATAATTTCATGGCAGCTCTCTGTCCTAATCTTTTGTTTCACCCTCCACCGTGATACCACAATCTCTTCCCTCTACCCCTTACCTGGAACTGGTCATCAAGCGGTCGCCACATTAGTATCATCTCCCGCAACTCGTCGCCTCTGAGCAGCTCACCATAAACGCCAACTCCACCGCATCAGTGTCATCCAGAAATGTTCAGTACTCACATTTGTTTCACCGTTCTTTGTTTTAAAACATTTCATTACTATGTTCAAAACTATAGGCTGGATTGTGGTTACATCGCTGCTGCCAGTCCGCCCCCACAGAGGGAAAGAAATGACATCAAAGGAAAAGAAAAATTCTGCTAGTTGAAATTTTACAGATGTCATCGAAAGAAGCAAGACAACAAAGCCACTAAAGTACGCCTGTGCGATGGTGTTCGACTCGGAGGTACGCGTTCAAATCCTGATAGTGGAAAATTTTCACTTTCAGTATTTGACTGACCAGATGAGGAGAAATGGTGGCGTAAAGTTCCTTGTCGCTAGCCTTGGTGCCAATGTTCTGGACTGAATTCTAAACCTCTCCACAGCATCTCATGAAGTGAAGGCATGTGACAACCATCTCCACTAGGAACTTGCCATGAGCGGCGATGCAGGAGACATTCCTGTGCTCCCCTACACTCATTCCCTGAATATGGAACTGTTTACACTTTTCTTATTACTCCACCCAATTCCATGTTAATGGGATACATCTTATGGACCGATGTGATCATATATGGCCATCTTTAAGACTACTGAGTGTCAGAGTCCTAAGACTGTGCTATGGGCGCTGGAGTTTGATCCAACCGACCATTACGACGGACTTATAGGAGCAGAAAACGATCATCACTGACAGTAGTTGCTCGTGCACGAACTTAAACCGGTATTCTTTGAAGATCTTCATTTCACTGAAAGCGAGTCCAGATTTGATTTCATTCACGTATATTGTAACGTTATAATAAACTCTCTCTCTCTCTCTAAAAGTATACCGGTCCGTGGTATAATGTTAACAAACATACACAGAGTGAACACTAATGAAACCGGCAAACTACAGAGACGGATTCCTGACTGGAAATAGAGGAATAAAGGTCCTATTAACATGACATGTGTCTGAAAATGGACGGTGTGAGTGCAACGACAGCAAATCGTCACAGAGCAAAGTACAGAGCTGCATCGTATCCACGTCACAACTGATGTTCGAAGTGGCCTCCATGGGTTTGCAGGTGATACGAATAGTAGCGGTTGTCATGCAGGATACACATGTTGATGGGCCACTTGCCTCGAACTTGTACTACGGTTTGTCTCAATATCTTGTAGAACCTGGTCCTCCAAAACTGGTGTACGCACAGTCTGAGGCCTCCCTGCACGTTATCCTGTCTGAAAGAGCCCATTATCACATAGACACCCAAAATGGTCTTCAAATGTCGTGGTACCTGTGACGGAAATTTGGAAATTTGTGGAAAGTTCCTATGGGCCCATACTGCTGCCGTCATCAGTCCCAGGCTTACACACTAGTTAATGTAACTTAAACTAGCTTACGCTAAGGGCAATGCACAGATCCATACCCGAAGGAGGACTCGAACCTCCGGCGGCGGGAGCCGCGCGAACCGTGGCAGGGCGCCCTCAGACCGCGCGGCTATCCCGCGCAGCGGTGTCTGTGACGGTACGTGTTTTGGTATAGCCATGCTACCTCTCGGCCGTTTCCATTTGTTTGGCAGTACACAAACCCCATCTCAGCTTGTTCCTGACCAATCTGCTACTTACAGTACGATACGTCAATCACACAGCCTGCAACACACAAGAAACGCACATGTTGTAAGAGGAACTGTCATTCGTCGCCACCATTTACCGCGGCAACCATGCATTTCCGGACATATGTTCATAGGACCTGTTTTCGTACATTTCGAGTCAGGAATACATCCCTGCAGTTTGTCGGTTTTTTGTTCATGTTCATTCTGTATAACTGCATAAAACTGAATTAAATTACTTTAACTGTAATTTTTCAGAAAAAGTAGACATAACTTTGAAGCTCAAAACACCCATTAATACTGTATGCAGTACGCTAACTACATTAACATATGTAACAGTTGAACCACTATCACAAAGTCTGGGAAGTAATTAAAAATATAATAAATATCTGCAGCTCCATCCTATCACCTTTTAATTTTCCACAACTATTATTAAGTCGACAGACCTGTAATTATCTTGAACGACATTTCTATGATATTTACCACGTTATGCCACAATTGCTCAGTTTATAAACTACCGATGTCACATAATTCAACATATTTAGGCTGATCTATTGCACCATCTTCGCTCGTACCTAAGTGAACACAGAATACCAAAGACAATTCGATACTCTAATATTTGATCAAAGCGGCATACCAAATCAGTGTCTGGCTCTCAAGGGAAAGAATCCGAAAGATTTGGGTTTAATGCCCCGTCGACAACGAGGTCAGTAGAGACGGAGTACAAGCTCTGATTGTCTTGTTAAGAATGGGGAAGGAAGTCGGCCGCGCTCTTTTGAAAGAACCATCCCGGCATTGGACTGGAGCGATTTTCGGAAATTGGGAGAAACATAAGTCTACATGACCGGTGGCAGATTTGAACACCCATCTTCCCGAATACGATTCCAGCATGCTAACCACTGAGGCACCTCGTTCGGTCCCTAACAGTGAAGCTCATTGAGTCGGCTTTTCCGCTTCCTGTCATACACTGAGTAGTCACAAGTTATAAGACGGCACTGGATGTGATTTCGACGGTAGGCTCCTAAAGTTTTTGCAGAGCATTTGACTCCATACAGTACTGGTAGGAATTAGCTCCCCAGTGGAGCTCTGTGCAGAGAAGCGACGTTAGTTGGTCAAACAAGTCGTGGTCGTCCTGTGTTGGAGTTTACACATGTGGAAACATTGTCTCTGCGATACTGATGTTCCGCCCTAGACACTGTTGATATCGGAAACCGCAATTCTTGTATAATCTCTGACATGCTATGACCTGTACGTCTTGCACCGATTATCATCCCACGTTAAAAGAGGTCGTCTCGTGAAGTGCTGTTACACTCACCACACACCACTCTGTACAGAGAGCTCAGCTCAGACTCCCGTCGTACACTGCACTTAGACGCTATGTTGAGGCGCCACACACGTCACAACATTAAATGGGACAATACCCCATGACTTTATGGTCCAATGTTATAGCGGAGCGAAAACAGTCCCCGTAATTCACACAATGGTTTTTGTCTGAATTTTTGTAGCCAAATGAACAGTGGGAAATGGACAAATGGAATATCAAATTGACGAATGAGAGGTCTCGTTTTGCAAAAAATGGTTTATTTGCTTGAAAGTAATCAAGGTAATTAAGAAAAATTATATATATATATATATATATATATATATATATATGTTTGCAATTTAGACCGCAGGTTGGTTAGTTAGTTTGATACCCCATTTGTCCATTTACCAGTCTTCGTTTGGCTATGAAAATCCGAACATAATTTTTTACCCCAAGTCAGCTATTAAGTTTTTCTTAATTACCTTGATTACTTTCAAGCAAATAAACCATTTTTTAAAGCTTAGTTACTGATCTGAGGAAAAATTGAAATATTTCACGAACATCTACTGCTAGCAACGTATAGTCGGTGATAGAATTCGTGCAACCCCTTGCCTATGCGCTATGCTCAACTGCAATGCTTTTCTGTCTGGTAACAGGCTAGGAGGCACAATGCTACCAACATACAGTCACATGTGCAACGAGTGACTCTTACACGAAACGAAAGCTGAGAGGAAAATACACTCCTGGAAATTGAAATAAGAACACCGTGAATTCATTGTCCCAGGAAGGGGAAACTTTATTGACACATTCCTGGGGTCAGATACATCACATGATCACACTGACAGAACCACAGGCACATAGACACAGGCAACAGAGCATGCACAATGTCGGCACTAGTACAGTGTATATCCACCTTTCGCAGCAATGCAGGCTGCTATTCTCCCATGGAGACGATCGTAGAGATGCTGGATGTAGTCCTGTGGAACGGCTTGCCATGCCATTTCCACCTGGCGCCTCAGTTGGACCAGCGTTCGTGCTGGACGTGCAGACCGCGTGAGACGACGCTTCATCCAGTCCCAAACATGCTCAATGGGGGACAGATCCGGAGATCTTGCTGGCCAGGGTAGTTGACTTACACCTTCTAGAGCACGTTGGGTGGCACGGGATACATGCGGACGTGCATTGTCCTGTTGGAACAGCAAGTTCCCTTGCCGGTCTAGGAATGGTAGAACGATGGGTTCGATGACGGTTTGGATGTACCGTGCACTATTCAGTGTCCCCTCGACGATCACCAGTGGTGTACGGCCAGTGTAGGAGATCGCTCCCCACACCATGATGCCGGGTGTTGGCCCTGTGTGCCTCGGTCGTATGCAGTCCTGATTGTGGCGCTCACCTGCACGGCGCCAAACACGCATACGACCATCATTGGCACCAAGGCAGAAGCGACTCTCATCGCTGAAGACGACACGTCTCCATTCGTCCCTCCATTCACGCCTGTCGCGACACCACTGGAGGCGGGCTGCACGATGTTGGGGCGTGAGCGGAAGACGGCCTAACGGTGTGCGGGACCGTAGCCCAGCTTCATGGAGACGGTTGCGAATGGTCCTCGCCGATACCCCAGGAGCAACAGTGTCCCTAATTTGCTGGGAAGTGGCGGTGCGGTCCCCTACGGCACTGCGTAGGATCCTACGGTCTTGGCGTGCATCCGTGCGTCGCTGCGGTCCGGTCCCAGGTCGACGGGCACGTGCACCTTCCGCCGACCACTGGCGACAACATCGATGTACTGTGGAGACCTCACGCCCCACGTGTTGAGCAATTCGGCGGTACGTCCACCCGGCCTCCCGCATGCCCACTATACGCCCTCGCTCAAAGTCCGTCAACTGCACATACGGTTCACGTCCACGCTGTCGCGGCATGCTACCAGTGTTAAAGACTGCGATGGAGCTCCGTATGCCACGGCAAACTGGCTGACACTGACGGCGGCGGTGCACAAATGCTGCGCAGCTAGCGCCATTCGACGGCCAACACCGCGGTTCCTGGTGTGTCCGCTGTGCCGTGCGTGTGATCATTGCTTGTACAGCCCTCTCGCAGTGTCCGGAGCAAGTATGGTGGGTCTGACACACCGGTGTCAATGTGTTCTTTTTTCCATTTCCAGGAGTGTAGTTAGCTACGACGATCACAGTCGAAAAACAACTCTCGCATTATTTTCTGCAGTGGACATTGCATACGAATTTTCAAACTGCATTGCACATTTCACTACGGCGTTATACACTAAGTTATTCACGAATAACACATTCTTTTATCAACACCTATTGTCGTAGTTTCACTGAATGAAGACAGTATTAAAAGTTAAGATGCTACACTTCGGGCAACATTATTTTCACGTTTCTGACACATTAGAATGGAAAAGGTACTTACATAAGACGGTATTCAGTGAATTAGATGACAGAAAGGAATTGTGCATCACTTAAAGTAGCCTTGATTTCACCATATCAACAAACGTTTAACGGGAGCTACACGGGCACGCACGCTGGAACGACGCCAATGGTACTTATTCGTTGACGGGACAGACAATAGAGATCTTTTTCTATACCCTTTGTTATGAATCGCTAGGGAACACACTGCACCACGATATTCGGAGAGGCCTTGCGACGGTTTTCGCCCACGAGCTTTGTCAGTCGATAGAATGGTGACAATTGTTTGGCGTGACGGATCGCTGGTGGTTTTCTCGAGAGCGAAGATTTCATTCTAATGGTCTCGTCCACTGGTTTCAACAAATTCTACTGATTTTGCAGATAAAATATTGGTGTAAATCTAATAAATATTAACAAGATGTGTTAGTACGAACGACAGTTCGCTCTACAGATATGTAATTAATATAATAAGCTACTCGGTATTATGGATCGATCTGGATATAACCGTTCTAATGGTACCCAAAGAAAAATAAACCATCGACAGGGTAGAGTGGTTATTAATTTTATTAATAGCGTGTCATAAGTGCACATATTAAAGAAGATTACTCAAAATACAGTCGCATAGTGCTCAGAGCCATTACTCAAAATACAGTTTTAGCTCTAAATCCACTTCTTGTTTAATAATTACTGGACAAAAATAAAAATGTCTACAATCGATTGTGAACCTTTACAGCTGCATCTAATTTATCCAAAGTTGATGTCTTATAAATATAATCAGTGATCATCTATTGGGGCTTAATGCTAGCAAACACGATTATTTTAAACAAAAACTCCGAACACAGAGTTTTGCTAAAAGATACGGTTATTTATTAAGTCTTCTCAGCTGGCATACTACTGGTTAGCAAATGACGGTGCGAGTATCGTCTTTGTAACATTTTTCTTGGATTTCTACATGCATCGCATTATCTTATCCTCATCAAGAAAACAAACTCGTATAAAATGTCAACGACAACGAACATCGCAAACATTATGACGAAATTATTTTTGTCGTTCAGTCACATTCCACAAACTTCAAAAGTCTTAGCAGCAAGAAAAGAAATATGGGCAACAGAGAGCAGAGTTGCAACTAACGAATTTTTCGAAGGCATCGTATCCAAACAAATAATTATGTTTTTATTTCTTGTTTTTCAATAATAACACCAAAACTACATTTTGAGTGCAAGCAACATTAATAATTTTAAATGGTTGAACCATCTGTCCCTGTCATCACCTAATCCGACAAGGAGAAAGTCTGGCATATGGGTCAGCGATTTTCGTAAATTTTTGCAAGGACGTTCTTTATTGAAGAAAAAAAGAAACACGTGTTTCGTCTCTTTGCTAGACACTCCCTAGTTATTGAAAAAATCGAGGTCAACGTTAATGACGGAAAGGCTTTTTTTTCATGCTGCAGCTTGGTTACCTGTAATTCTTCGCGTACAGGAACGCTAGGCCGGCGGTTCTGTGATACCAGCACAGTAGCTCAGCGTGTTCGATCAGAAGGACTTCAAGATAGGTACGAGACGCTCACTCTCCTGCGGTGCAGGAGTCGTTTAGGTCTGTATCATGTGCCTGACAGGGCTCTCACATGACGCTGTGGTGCCGTAACTTGTGTGCCTTACCAGCGTATTGCTGGAGGCCCTTGCACCACTCTCTCTCTCAGCACCTATCCTGCTTTCAGAAGTCCCGCCGCCCTTCTTTTGTTTCCGCCACTTTTTCCTCAAACCGAGCTGACGTCCGTACTGTGATACTGGCAGCACATTTGACGTCCATGAAGGCGATCTGTGGTCTTCTTCAGCAGCAGAGATCACCGAATGTGGTTGAGGGGAAGCATCCCCACGTCGACTTGGCGTTCTGTTTGGCGATCGGTGTGCGCTCCTTATCTTGACACTGGCGTACAGTATGCGTGGTACCTTAATGTCAATGAGAAGCATGTATGCCGGACACGCCTTCACAGGATTCACCTCGCAGACACCCCGCTGTGTGTCGCCTGTGACGTTTTAGGCGCAGACGAGCACCGCCTCGTGTGCAGATCAAGACGTGTCTGGCTCTTGGTGCGACAGACGTCGTCCCTGATTACCCGTACAACTCCTCATCAGATACCTACTCAACTCCTCTTTCCGGACGCGGGATACTCCGCAAGTGAAGACGAACTCTGTGAAGTGGATTTGTGGACACGCGGCTCGATAATTGTTCGCCGGTGGCGAGAAAAGTAACACTGATTTTTGGCAGTTCGTTAATGAACGACATTGTGTAGTTGTCCACAATTCAAAATACTGGCAGTTTTTCTCCAATTTCCTTTGCAGTGTCTTCCTTAACCCACTCCAAAGCTGGGGTGTTCCCATCATGAAGAGTTGATCTCCCCTCTTTCACACTTAGAATCGATATATTCTCTGGTCGTCGTAATGTTCTTCTCGGGCAAACTATACGTTGAAAGTCTGTGAGTCTGACGTCATGATAAAAAAGAAAGATAAGAAAAATAAATAAATAAACAAAAAAGAGGGCTGGCCGCCCTCTGTTATAAAAGGAAAGTGAATTAAATATTTAACGATCAATTAGAACAGGTATCATATGGCGTCCGCAGCGTGTTCGATATATATATATATATATATATATATATATATATATATATATATATATATACATAGAGAGAGAGAGAGAGAGAGAGAGAGAGAGAGAGAGAGAGATGTTTTACTTCAATAAAACGCAAAGAAAAATACTCCGGTTATCAGAATGTTATCAGAGACACCTGAAAAGTCGAATAAAAGACGGCACGGACCACGCATCGAACACGCTGCGGACGCCATATGACACCTGTTCTAATTGATCGTTAAATATTTAATTCACTTTCCTTTTATAACAGAGGGTGGCCAGCCCTCTATTTAGTTTATTTATTTATTTTCCTTATCTTTCTTTTTTATCATGACGTCAGACTCACAGACTATCAACGTATAGTTTGCCCAAGACTATATATATATATATATATATATATATATATATATATATATATATATATGTGACTTCTCAATAATTTCCTACACTGACCTCTGACATCTTTCCCAAGAGGAAGGCATTAATTTGATATTGCGAACCGCGAAACTACAAATGTAAGGTAACTTGTAAGAAGTAAAATTGAGCGCATATAAGATTCGAATTTTCGACTTCTTGTTTGTAGCGGCAGTCGTACTGTGCAAAAAATGAATAGAAAAATGAGAAAAAAAACATAACAGGGTTAAATAATTCGTATGCTGATCTTTTGAATTTAGAAATTGACTCATATTCTGCTACGAACGATAACGTAGGACGGCATTATACTGTGGAGGGCCTCAGTACGTAGAACTCAAAACCACGGTTTTTCGTCACCAATCAAATAGTGTATGGTTTCCGGTTGAAGTGTCACTTCTGTATAAATGGTGTGTTCCTGCTGAAGTTTGAAAATTGGAAATGCTAAGGTATATAGCTCTCTTCTTACAAAAGAAGTTTTCTCACCAATTCGATCCATTTTAGACATAACTCAAGTTCATGCAATTTTGGACGAATCTCGAGGAATCGAATTCAAAAATTATCGATGCTGTCACGAATGTATATTATGTTCAGAATATATTTGGAGAATGGTAGCCCACTGATGCGTAAAATTAGGTACTAGGATCAAGCCCATCTCCTAGGAGGTTTATTTTTTAATATGCACTCACCGGAGTGAATACAAAATTTGCACTCCACATATTTGATATTCAGAAATACATAAGTCATGTGCCCAATAACCACTTTTTAAGGGAAGATAGTATTAAAAATTTTGAACTGTTCACTCAACCTGTTTATTTAACTTTTTTTAGGAAACCTTATACGTAAAATGTTGAACTGGCTACCCAACGTGCCCATATGATGATTCATATTCGTGTAATTACTGTGAGGACTGTTGGACGACTAAACAAAACATGTTTTGCAATCGCTAGATGAAGTTGTGTCCTTAGTTCACTTCCCACTATAAAGGGAAAATCAGTTAGCATGCAAATGTATTGACTAAATCATCACTGCCACCGAGAGCATTGAAGAGAGTTGCTGTGAATCATCGCATGAATGTGTTCCACGGACAGATCTTGTTCCTACATAAAGGATTTCCTTAAACAGAGGTTTCAGGACACACAACGTGAGGTATGCAATTGTAAATACAAATACAACAGTAAAGATAATATACTAGTCCAGATGAGTGCAAAATGAAAAGATTAGCATGTATGTGAACTCATAACTTCGATTCCGCATGCACGAGCAGAGTTATTTTTGCTGAACCTCTACTGGCCCAGAGTGACAAGCACATACCAAGTATAAAAGACCTGTACCATCAGTCTTTGAACTTTTTTTCTCGACAGGGGCTGAGAAGTGCCCCCCCCCCCCCCCCCCCCCGATGATTTTGCGTACGGGGAATCTGTCGGAATTTTTCATATGCTGCATGAGGATCGATTCATCCTTGTTAGTGATACTTCAATGATGAGAATCTCCTCGGTGAACGGTACGCTGACTGAGACGTGTCGAGACAGCGAAATCCAAGGTCACCTTACATTCGTAGCTTCAACCAAATAACTGTGGGAACAAATTTTAAATTCGTAAAGATGGAATTAATCTGCTGTGTCTACCAACGCCGAACCTGCAAAACAGTTATGAATCTAAATTTTTAGTATTGGCATGTTTTAAAGGTACTCTGTATCGTGATTAAAATTTATCTATAGTCGAAAGGAACATGCATCAACGGGAGAGTAATTTTGTGGAATACGTAGGGCAAGAGGTTCTATATCCTGTAGACCAGTTGGGCTTGAAAACACCAACAAGTAAGATCTTGGAAAGTCGAGATGTTCACTCTACGGGTCACCGGGTATTGCATTTCCTGCGATGACAACAGGAGAATTATTTATCTATAAACGATATGTGTTAAGTTATCACAGACACTTTTTCAGATATTTTGGCACTCTGAGCTATCATTTAATAGTTTTATATTACTGGTACAGCGTATGAGACAAACTGAAGTTTATTCCATGAATTTTAGCTCTAGTAGGTCGCAGTGTAAAAAGCAAATTTTGTTTATCCTCACTCACTGTGTTGTCTAATGTCACAGTTTACTCTGATGCAGAACTCTCACTGGCCTTAAGCACCGACTGGACGACGCGACATGCGCTGTGATTGAGTAGAGTAGAGAATGCATCGCCTTTCCTCGATTGTTCGCGTGTTTGGAAATTTCGTTTCTTTTCCAGAAAGGATTTATTGGGCCTGGTTTCGATGATAACGATTTACTAATGGACTCTGCTCCAACTTTATATTATTATGTAGTAAACCTACTGAAATTTATGTTTGGTTGTTTTCGAATAGCATGCCTATTAGTAGCCATATTTCGCGATAATTCTTTCGTTGCTAAACGACAAGTTTTCAGTAACCTCTCTAACTTAGTAACATAAGTAATAAATCGTTATGCTTTTAAAAAGTTGTGTGTGGTGCACTAAAATTCTGTTTTGTTCAATGTGGAATACATTAAACCCGAAAGCTGCGGCCAGTAGCAACTTTCAAAAAGGAAATCATATGTTAATTAGGTCACGTCAGTTACATATTTTTTGAACGGTAAGATTGTTTGCTGGTTTTTTATGTATTAATTCATTATTTTTATCTGTAGACAAGAAACTTAATTGCCTGAAAGTAAGACTGAAAGAAAGTGTGACGCGTAAACACAAAAAATAATAAGACTGGGACTATTTGTTATAGTATCGCTGTATCTGCCAGCGTATTCAGAAGTGGATATTGCAGAGGATTCAGAATGGGATATTGCAGAAGACTTCGAACAGAAGAGGAATGTAATCTTGTAAAAGTTCCGTGATCTAAATATCAGAGCTGCTGGCGATTACACTTTACCGTAATAAACCGGAGATACAATGCTGATGTATAGGGTGCAAAACGTTTCGTTGTCGGTTTGGAAAAATGTACCTTGAATAAGTCAGAATTTTCTAGGTGATACATACTATTTAAGTCCTCTGGCTGATAAGCACAAGGACAATCGATATATTCTAGAACTGAAGATATTGCGTGGACTTTTAAAATAACTATTCTCTCAAATCACCATGTTACCAAAAAAATGTAAATATATTTAATAAAAGTAATTATGGAATGTGAGCCACTAGGAAGAAAAAAAAGAGGAGACCGCCAAACATATGGCTTCAAGAGAAAAAGAAATATTGAAGAAAATTTATGGACACACAGACAAAAATGGAGGATGAAAATCAAATTTGATGTGTAATTTTGGGGTAAGGAAAACGTAAAATGTTACATTGTGAAACCGGATAATAATAATACAGTAATTGTGATAAATGCAATTACCTGTTTCATGCTTTCTGTGAGCCAAGAAATTAATTTGCTTTGATAGTAGTACAATTTGGTTTTATTGATGTAAACGCCAGTGATTTATACCGTCAATGTAACTTACGGTTATTTCGAATAGTCTAAGGATGTGTATTGAAACACCTCTTCATTTTAGCGTTACAATAGAGATTTGCTAATCGTTTATGCCACCAGTCGCCTAGATGAGTGTAAAAAACCACGTATAAATCATAGACAGATTTGTTCGCCGAACCGTCTGGGATCGAACCCAGTCCACTCTTTCCTCCCCAAATTAGGAGCACAGCGAGGATATGTAATGACTCGCTGCCACACCAGTGGATGAGTGATGATGGTGAACTATTTAAAAACTACGAAGACTCTTCAGTTGTCAGAATCGATGTTAGTTAGAAAAAAAATGGCTCTGAGCACTATGGGACTCAACATCTTAGGTCATAAGTCCCCTAGAACTTAGAACTACTTAAACCTAACTAACCTAAGGACATCACACACACCCATGCCCGAGGCAGGATTCGAACCTGCGACCGTAGCAGTCCCGCGGTTCCGGAATGCAGCGCCAGAACCGCACGGCCACCGCGGCCCGCGATGTTAGTTAGACCTGGTTCCTTTGGTCCAGTGTTTTAGTAAGGTGCAGCTCCTGGTCCTCGACCAGTCGCGTTCTATAAAAACTGTAGATGAAGTTTCAATATTTTTTATAAAAGTTTTCGTAAGATAATGTTTGACAGAGAGCACACAATAATCCGATCTTACCTAAGTCTTGCCATATCCTACCTGTGTAGTGAAAATTGTTTCCATCGGCTGTTGACGTTTGTGGCTTGTACTTGTCAATGAGAATTGATTTGTTGCAATTAAAGCTAAACTAACTAGGGATTTATCAGTGTCGTTCGTGTCGTGCTGAAGCTTGTTCTGATTTTTCTGTCACTTACTGTTGAAGTCAGATCAAATCTAAATGGCATACTTCAGGTGCCAGCAGGAACCGGAAACTTCCTAAATCGAATCATGACAACTGTGTGTTTTTTGCTTTGCATATGTACGGTAGTGCCAAGCACGGTACCGTCTTCCGCCTCACATGATTTCCTATTATGACAAAGGATATTTCAAGTAAAGAAACCATGAGAAATTTTATAAATTTACTTTCGTATAATGTCTAGTCTGTGACCGAAACTAATTTTTGGCATCTGGGCGTTGTCTGACGTTAACTACTAGCAAACTAAAAATAAAATGGAAACAGATTAAGACATGACAACAAAGACCATTCCTTTGTAAGCAATATTCCACATTGTAAGTTGCTCCTCTGCGTAATGACACTGTTACAGGTTTGAGATTCCTCGTTGCTGTCATCCACTTCTTTGCTTCACCGATTTCCATGCTACATGCTTCACCAATCAGTGTTATGTCTGCAGTCGCAGAGTGAGGCAAACTGACTGAGCGCTGGCGCAGTGTATTTCCTGCTAGTAGAGCATGCGCAGCATTTGTCATACGCAACGGGGAATTCAGTCAACGCTGTATATCTCATTTGGCTGAAGCTGACAAGGGTGCTATAACAGCACTTCAGCGAGCATTTCCAAATGGCTATATAGCAAGGACTATGGGTCTTCACAAGTCGACGGTGGGTCAGACAAAAGGGAGAAGTTACTAACCTGCACAAACGGCCTCATACTGGCGCTCGCCGCAAAGCTACAGCAGCTCATCAGGATCGGCAGACATGCCGTTTCAGTGAAAACAATACATTCGTCAATGCATGACAAATTCAGCAAGCCTTGAGCCTCCCTATTAGCAGCAAAACCGTCATTCGCTGTCTAAGCGAAGGTCGACTGCCAGCAAGAAACGCTGCTCATAAAGAGATTGGATTGGATTGTTTGGGGGAAGAGACCAAACAGCGAAGTCATCGGTCTCATCGGATTAGGGAAGGACGGGGAAGGAAGTCGGCCGTGCCCTTTCAAAGGAACCATCCCGTAATTTTCCTGTAGCGTTTTAGGGAAATCACGGAAAACCTAAATCAGGATGGCCGGACGCGGGATTGAACCGTCGTCCTCCCGAATGCGAGTCCAGTGTGCTAACCACTGCGCCACCTCGCTCGGTCAGAAAGAGACATTGTCTGTTTCCCACAGAGGAACCCCCTGGCTTTACTGCTGCAAATGTCGGTAATACTGTCCAGTTTTGGAGAGTGGTGGATTTTACAGACGAAAGAGTATTCTGTGCGGCCTCAACAGGAAGAGTACTTGTTTACCGACCAAAAGGTGCTAGGTATGATCCAAGACATACTTACAGTTGTTGAAGAAGGGGTATTGAATCAGTAACAGTATGGGCATGGATATCGGCCGAAGGATGGGGCTCCTATGGGAGCTAGAAGGAAAACTGGATACGCGCAACTATATTTCCATCCTGGAGAAGATCGCCCGTTCATATGTCACGTGAGGTTAACAGGTGGTTCGACGAGCGCATAAATGCACTATTACTGTTTTGGAATGGCCATCTAAAGGAACTGACATGAATCCAGTCGTGAATATTAGAATTATAAAGGAAAAGGGAAAGTCACTGCCCACTCGCCGCCAGCTTTCTGATGCAATTCATGACTTCTGGAACGAACTATTTCCAAGAAATGTAGCTAGAGTTGTGGGCTCAACGTCCAACAGACTTCGAGCCGTTATGGAAGCAGAAGTCGGCGATATGCGATACTGAGCAGCATTAGCAGAGATGTTATCTTTTGTTAACCAGTCAGATTCAGAAGATGTCTCTAACTTATTATTTGTGAAGAGGTATAATTTCACATCATTTTAAGGAAAAGCTACAAGTTTAAACTGAACGACCGAATTAATTTTCTACAGGATACGTAACATTTAATTTTCCAAGAGAAGAAGTGCTCCATTTTCTATATCCATCCAATGACTAAAATACATAGATATGCAAAAAGAGCAAAAAAACAAATTCAGCAATAATTTAAAAAATAGCGGAGAAGTTCGCCGATGAAGGCGTAATTGGAGAACGAAGATCGGGCTAGAAGGGGAGGTAAGGAAGCCCGGAGAAAAAGAAAGAAAAATACACAACAGACTTCGAGTCACTGTGAAAGCGGATGGTGGCTATACGTGATCATGAGCAGCATTAGCAGAGTATTTTTATTTATTTATTTATCAGGCTTCGGTTTCTGACAGATAAACAGTACTACTTCATTAAACACAACGTTTGTTCTCCATAGGCAACGCAGCAACTACATCAAACATTTTGAGAGGTACCAAGGTTGTCTGGAAGAATAACAAGTTTTCCAAAAGAAAATGACCTGATTATTAGTTTATTTCATCTAAAGCTTTGACATTATAACCTAAAATTTTATTATTACGCGCTATTTCAATGAAAAAGGACAGTATCAAGTTTAAAGACATAAGAATTAAATGGAAGTTTTTAATTTAGGGAATACGCTATTTACTAATGCAAAGACGTTAGCTAACCAAAAACTGTTCACTGTTTAAATGTTGAACAAATTTGTAGCTATTATACGGATGAAGAAGAAAGTCGAAAAAGATTATGTGAAAAGAGCTGACTGGTCTGTAAATGGTGATGAAAGTCAAATGAAAAACAGGAAACACAGCTGGTAAGAACTATTTTGGATAGTGAGAAGCCATAGTCGATATGCCACTTTTTCCCATTCTGACTTTTTCTGAAACTTTTGTCATCCCTGCGACTGAAAGTGAGGCCGGCCGAAGTGGCCGTGCGGTTAAAGGCGCTGCAGTCTGGAACCGCAAGACCGCCGCGGTCGCAGGTTCGAATCCTGCCTCGGGCATGGATGTTTGTGCTGTCCTTAGGTTAGTTAGGTTTAACTAGTTCTAAGTTCTAGGGGACTAATGACCTCAGCAGTTGAGTCCCATAGTGCTCAGAGCCATTTGAACCATTTGAACTAAACTGACACAATATTTTTAGCGCAACGCAATCTGACTTTTAATAATCCATACAAAAGAATGGCCATGACTAACAATAACCTCTACCTTTCACAAATCACTTACCTCACAAAAATCTTCGTTACTCAATACAGCGAGCGCCACTGCTGATAGCTAAATAAAAGATTCTAACTACTGAAGGGACTAACTACTGATAGGCATAGTTGGCAAATGAAAGATTTTGATAGAGAACAAACAATGTATTTACCTTAATAGTGTTCAAAGGTCATAATATATATAGCAATTCATGACATCCAGTCTTACAAATTTACTGTCTCTGATGGACACACGCCCTGATCATCCGCTCTCAAAACTCCACCATTTCTCTCCCCACATCAAAGACTGCTGGCGGCTCACCTCCAACTGCGCAACGCTACGCGCTGTTAACAGCCAACTGCCCAACACTACAATAGCAAATTCCAACAATGCCACCCAGCCACAGACTGCACACAGCACAGCCAGTGATTTTCATACAGAGCGCTACGTGGCGTTATATGTAAGTAGGCTGTTTAGGTTTTTATATTGGTAACGCCACGTAGCGCTCTGTATGAAAATCACTGGCTGTGCTGTGTGCAGTCAGTGATTTTCACACAGAGCGCTACGTGGAGTTACCAATATAAAAACATAAACAGCGTACTTACAGCTCCATCACTACACAAACGTCTCTGAAGAGATCCAGATCCACCGTCAACGATACGAATTTGAGTTTTCTTCGTCACTTAGCTTCCATATGCCAGGGGAATAGTTATGAAGAAAACATAATGCTTAATATTCTTCTTCTGCGCTAAATTTTTGTAATCGCTATTATCACTCCCTCTACACGTTTGCTGCCACCGGCGTCTGCAATCTCTTCCCACTCAGGGTAGCTTCGAATATGGGCAGTTTTGTTGGTTTAAATCTAATTGAATGCCTTAAATATCACTTTCAATTAGCGTTAAGTTCTCCATGAGCCCATGTATGGTCCTCAAGATGTGCAGGGTGGCTGCTTTGCAATAGGTCATGTCCTACAAGGTATTCACACTGTTTATCGCATACTTTTACCCTAAAGAATCAAACGACGACATTAAAACACATTGCACCATCGTTACTAACTGTGGCTTGATAGAAACACACGAATTTCTGACTAAATAATTGCACGAAGAACAACCTCTAAGAGGAAAAGAAGCCAGATATAAGGCGTTAATCATAACATTAAACAACTTAGTGAAGTATTGTAATTGAATCACAAACTATCAAATCACTTTGCTGCTATACTCATGTGTTCCATATTAGTGTAGTAGAAAAGCCATAAGATAAAAACATGTCTTCTGCCTCCGTTGCTATCAGTTATTAAATGCAAGTCGAAGACGTTTTGGTGAAGCATTATTCAGCAACAGTAAAGCATTTTACACTATCCAAAGCGATTAACTGTAGCGAGCGCCTTCGTCAATGGAGAGGGAGCACAGCTCCGCCACTGCAATGGTTGCCTGGGCTCCAGATTAGCTGTGGTATTCAGAAGCAGACAGTCTGCCAAGAAATCTCACACAAAATATTATTGGGTGGAACTGTTATTACTGGTGTGTCAGAAAGTGAAATACATTGTAGCTGCGCTGTCATTACATTCACGGCATCAGCATTCAGACGAAGGGCGCTAAACAAAAATGTAGGCACGGAGTGGTTTCGACCCTATGACGTTGAATTCACATGTCACGCGTTTTATCGTGGGTGTAAACGACGCGACCGACTCAAACTGAAGACAAGACTTCCTCCACGAAACCACAGCCTACGAAAGTGTTGATAATTTGTGGAGATAACTGGTCTTAGAGAATTATCAGTTCAGCCAGTTAATTGCACAGGCTTAGACTTTGTGGTGGCCGGGCGACAGCCAGGTTTCATGTCAACAAGTGTAGTGTGTATCATAGGGGAAGTTACGAATTTTTCAGAGTGTGTTGTCTCGAAACTGGCTGTGAAGCCCTTTGCACTAAAATACAAGCATAATATTTCCTAGCTGGTGACGGTACAAACTGTAATCGCCACCAAATCTGATCTTGTTTGCATAGAAATTTTGTAAACTTACATTCAGATTCTGTTTTAATTCGTCTGCAATGTGCACTTCCTAACCAGCTGACGAATACAGCGATACTGTGACGAGTATTTCGAAGCATATTGTAATTTGTGTCCATAAAATAAAACACTTTGTTTCAGTACCAGCTTCCACGTACTCAAATTGTTTGTCTGCAGCTAAAAATAACGAAATAAAAAGTAGTAAGAACAGCAAAAACCATCAAGTCCAAGTCAAAATGTAACCGACAGGTCAAAATTAAGATATGATTTCGTAATGATTCACGGTTAAGATATGACAGCGAAGTGACGCAACTTTCGAGTTCATTGAGTTACATACACACAACAGCATTCAGTTTTAGTGCACCTTTCACCTTTCTTAAGGCATCACAATTCTTTACCAAGCTGTGGTCCGGTGTGCCGGCCAGTCTGTGGATGGTTTTTAAGGCGGTTTTCCATCTGCCTCAGCTAATGCGGGCTGGTTCCCCTTATTCCGCCTCAGCTACACTATGTCGGCGTTTGCTGCGCAAACACTGTCTTCACGAATGCGTGCACCATAATTACTCTACCACGCAAATGTTTGACATTTGGGCTTACACTCGTCTAATGTGAGACATTCCCGGGGGGGTCCACTGTGGACCGAACCGCAAGTAACCCTAGGTTCGGCGTGGGACGACGGTGGGGTGAATGGACTGCTGTAGCCTGTTGTGCGGTTGTGAACCACTGCGGGCTGCGGTGGGGACGGAGGCTCTCCGTCGTTTCTAGGTCCCCAGTTGCACACAATACAATCATTAAACACTCTCAAATAATAACAGAATATATATTTACGGTTTAATTCGTAGCAGAAGGTCCATTGCACAATAATACACTCCTGGAAATTGAAATAAGAACACCGTGAATTCATTGTCCCAGGAAGGGGAAACTTTATTGACACATTCCTGGGGTCAGATACATCACATGATCACACTGACAGAACCACAGGCACATAGACACAGGCAACAGAGCATGCACAATGTCGGCACTAGTACAGTGTATATCCACCTTTCGCAGCAATGCAGGCTGCTATTCTCCCATGGAGACGATCGTACAGATGCTGGATGTAGTCCTGTGGAACGGCTTGCCATGCCATTTCCACCTGGCGCCTCAGTTGGACCAGCGTTCGTGCTGGACGTGCAGACCGCGTGAGACGACGCTTCATCCAGTCCCAAACATGCTCAATGGGGGACAGATCCGGAGATCTTGCTGGCCAGGGTAGTTGACTTACACCTACTAGAGCACGTTGGGTGGCACGGGATACATGCGGACGTGCATTGTCCTGTTGGAACAGCAAGTTCCCTTGCCGGTCTAGGAATGGTAGAACGATGGGTTCGATGACGGTTTGGATGTACCGTGCACTATTCAGTGTCCCCTCGACGATCACCAGTGGTGTACGGCCAGTGTAGGAGATCGCTCCCCACACCATGATGCCGGGTGTTGGCCCTGTGTGCCTCGGTCGTATGCAGTCCTGATTGTGGCGCTCACCTGCACGGCGCCAAACACGCATACGACCATCATTGGCACCAAGGCAGAAGCGACTCTCATCGCTGAAGACGACACGTCTCCATTCGTCCCTCCATTCACGCCTGTCGCGACACCACTGGAGGCGGGCTGCACGATGTTGGGGCGTGAGCGGAAGACGGCCTAACGGTGTGCGGGACCGTAGCCCAGCTTAATGGAGACGGTTGCGAATGGTCCTCGCCGATACCCCAGGAGCAACAGTGTCCCTAATTTGCTGGGAAGTGGCGGTGCGGTCCCCTACGGCACTGCGTAGGATCCTACGGTCTTGGCGTGCATCCGTGCGTCGCTGCGGTCCGGTCCCAGGTCGACGGGCACGTGCACCTTCCGCCGACCACTGGCGACGACATCGATGTACTGTGGAGACCTCACGCCCCACGTGTTGAGCAATTCGGCGGTACGTCCACCCGGCCTCCCGCATGCCCACTATACGCCCTCGCTCAAAGTCCGTCAGCTGCACATACGGTTCACGTCCACGCTGTCGCGGCATGCTACCAGTGTTAAAGACTGCGATGGAGCTCCGTATGCCACGGCAAACTGGCTGACACCGACGGCGGCGGTGCACAAATGCTGCGCAGCTAGCGCCATTCGACGGCCAACACCGCGGGTCCTGGTGTGTCCGCTGTGCCGTGCGTGTGATCATTGCTTGTACAGCCCTCTCGCAGTGTCCGGAGCAAGTATGGTGGGTCTGACACACCGGTGTCAATGTGTTCTTTTTTCCATTTCCAGGAGTGTATAAACTAGTGGTCCTAGTTTCCCCATTAGTAGACCGTTATCAGGACAACCAGCCCTCGTAAATCAAACTGTCAGTATAAGAAGCAGCAGTATCCACAAACGTCAGTGAGCAGTCGAGGAAAGACGATGGTTCCCTCTACTCCACACAATCGCAGCGCATGTCACGCCGTCGACTCGGTGCTTCGTGGCAGCGATAGTCTGTATAAGGGCCGCATCCTACGTAAGCGACAAAAGCGACCAACAGCGCGCGACGTCTGGCTGTGCGACAAGCCCCAGCGTCGGGCGATAAGGGCGGGCGTTCTGCGTGCGTGCGCCCATCTCCCGCTACAAGGTGGTTCCCAGAGACGACCAGCTATTTCTATAAAAAGGCGCCCATAAATCGTAAAGTAAGACAGTAAAGGAGTGCCGCGCGGGATTAGCCGAGCGGTCTAAGGCGTTGCAGTCATGGACAGTGCGGTTGGTCCCGGCGGAGGTTCGAGTCCTCCCTCGGGCATGGGTGTGTGTGTTTGTCCTTAGTATAATTTAGGCTAAGTAGTGTGTAAGCTTAGGGGTTCATGAACTTAGCAGTTAAGTCCCATAAGATTTCACACACATTTGAACATTTGGTAAAGGAGTGCTCTGCATGAAAAGTCCGAAAAACTTTAATTTGTAGCCGGCCGCTGGGCCGAGCGGTTCTAGGCGCTTCAGTCCGGAACTGCGCTGCTGCTACAGTCGCAGGTTCGAATCCTGCCTCGGGCATGGATGTGTGTGATGCCCTTAGGTTAGTTAGGTTTAAGTAGTTCTAAGTCTAGGGGACTGATGACATCAGATGTTAAGTCCCATAGTGCTTAGAGCCATTTGAACCATTTTTTGTTAATTTGTAATTAGATCGCATAAAAAATATTTTTTAGCATATATTGTCTGTCTCTCTATCTTTTCGTCTGTTAAGAGAGAGACTACCACCAAGCCATTGAGACACACGAAATTATTATATACTATTATCAATATATCTAATTAACTCTGTACGAAAACGTCAGAGCACAAGTCTTACTCGCACTTGCCCGGGTTTTTTCCATATTTTTACTCAGTGTGAGGCTTCAAAATTCGAATCTCAGGCTCGAATTTCTACTTATTACAAGTTACTCAGCATCTTCGGTTTCGCTGTACACAGTATGAAACTATGGACTGCCCATTGGACATCACGCCAGTTCAATATAAGACGATTGATGGCTTACGTTCGCCGCGCGGAGTGGCCGCGCGCTTTGACGCGCTATGTCACGGATTGCGCGGTCCCCCCGCTAGAGGTTCGAGTCCTTCCTCGAGCATGGGTGTGTGTGTTGTCCTTCGCATAAGTTAGTGTAAGCAGTGTGTAGGTCTAAGGACCGATGACCTCAGCAGTTTGGTCCCTTAGGAATTCACATACATATGAAAATTTGTTTGTGCCTATGTTCGTTGCTGGGTGTGAATGGCGTGGGCGGGTGGGTGTTTACATTGTATGTGAAATGTTCAAATGGTTCAAATGGCTCTGAGCACTATGGGACTCAACTGCTGAGGTCATTAGTCCCCTAGAACTTAGAACTAGTTAAACCTAACTAACCTAAGGACATCACAAACATCCATGCCCGAGGTAGGATTCGAACCTGCGACCGTAGTGGTCTTCCGGTTCCAGACTGCAGCGCCTTTAACCGCACGGCCACTTCGGCCGGCTATGTGAAATGTCTCGTGTTCGATACCCACCAGCAATAATAAGTTTTACTCATACTTAAAAACCTCCTCCACCTGTGTCAGTGCCAAGTGAAGAACACCAGGCCAGCCGCTATTCGGAATTCAAGTTAAACTTGATGTCCTCCCACTGCCGGCTGGAGTGAAATCGGATTAGATTAGACGTTGACAGAGACGGATGTCGCGGCCATCTGAAATTCTTAATGTTGCTTACACTCAACATGTAGCTTTCGTGCCTGTGCTGGCGTACGCCTTCGTCAGCACACCGGTCGGCACTAGGAAACATTGTATAGCAAGCGCTGAACTAGGTGCGCCTACGACAAGAGAAGACAAGCCACGCCCCCAAGCTACTCCACGAAAACGCCCCCTGGGCAGAGTGCATATAGGCCGCCGACGACGACCGAGCTGGGCCAATCTCTCAATCTCAGTACCTCAATACGTCACACTGTGCTCTAGTCTTCCACAGTGATAGTCGTCGCTTCGTACCTTATCTAGCTGTGAGGTGACGTTAGTCATCGTATACAGTTGTGATATGGACACGGACAAGATTCAAGAATTACTACAAGTTATTTGATTGCTGTTAAGCATAGAACTTCAGATTGGACATCAATGAAGTTAAGTAATCAGGTAGTTCCTGTAATAAAGTGTATTTTAACTACGTGTGCATTTTGTGTTATAGTGAGAGGAAACGGGCCACCCTCTCCTCATCCAGCCAGGAACCACAAAACATCACAAAAGGGCACAGCCACAACAGTGTCAATATTGAAAAACACGGAATAAAAATATCACTATATGTTTAGATACAGTCTCTTAGAGAAATTCGTTTGGTGCATCACAATTTTCTGTTTCCCATTTTTATTTATTACTGTCCAGATTTTTCAGGATTTTGGAACAATACTGTGAATACCAACAATAATTTCGTCAATTAAAATTTTATATGCGTTTGTTTCTGTGACGAGAAAAAATAATGTGAAATATACCAAAATGCAAGAAAATGTGAAAAAGACAGTACTCGAACCATGGCCTCCTGGCCAGTGGTTTGAGGTTTGAGATTCAATAAATAAGTTTATCTTTAGCACAGATCGGATCATTCATTTTCAGTTATCGCATGTGTTAGTATTAGGTCCCAGTATGTTTTCGTACGCCCACCATTAATGACATTTGTAGCTTTGGGTACGTTTGCCATTCTTATCCGAGAAATTACAAAATTCGTTTCTCTATTACGTGTGCATGCTATTAAAAAAATTCATAACCACTGTGACCTGTACCTCAAAGTTTTACTTTTCTTTGTGTACCGTTAGAACTCGGTGTTTCGAGATCGATGCAAGACGCTCGGTAGCTTATTATATTCATAAAGTATCTATAGGGGGAAGTGTCGTTACTGGTAACACAGCTAGTTAACATTTGTTAAATTTACATTAATATTTTCATTGCAACGTCAACCGAAAGTGTTAAAAGCAGTGGAGATGACAACTGGAACGAAATCTTTACTCTCGAGAAAGCTACCAGCGATCCGCCACGCCAAACAGTTGACGCCATTCTGGCACCTGACAGAACGGGTGGGCGGAAACCGGACATCCTTGTACACCGTGGAACCTAGCGATTCGTAACAAAGGTTGTAGAATAGGATCCATTTTGTCTGTCCCGCCAACGAATAAGTACTGTGAAACGTCCCATTTGAACAATTATACAGGACTGTGCTTATCCTGACACACAATATTTTTAGCGCAACGCAATCTGACTTTCAAAAATCCCTACAAAAGAATGGCCCTGACTAACATTAACCTATACCTTTCACAAATCACTTACCTCACAAAAATCTTCGTTACTCTAACTACTGCAATACAGCGAGCGCCACTACTGCCAGCTAAATAAAAGATTCAAACTACGGAAGGCACTAACTACTGATAGGCATAGTTAGCAAATGAAAGATTTTAATAGAGAACAAACAATGAATTTACCTTAATAGTGTTGAAAAATCAAAATATACATAGCAGTTCATGACATCCAGTCTTACAAATTTCCAAACTCCGCCATTTCTCTCCCCACATCCACCACTGCTGACGGCTCACCTCCAACTGCACAACGCTACGCTCTGTTAACAGCCAACTGCCCAACGCTACAATGGCAGACAACAATGCAAACTAGCCACAGACTGCACACAGCACAGCCAGTGATTTTCATGCAGATCGCTACGTGGCGTTACCAATAAAAAAACCTAAACAGCCTATTTACATAGCCCCCATGCTCCCCACAAAAAATTTTACAAATTGTTTTGGGCAGTGGCCAATAATGATTTGATAAAATTTTTCATAATTACAATAACAAAGATATCAAATGCACACACTTATTGATACAATGTTGGTCAAAAGCTCACAGTCCCATAAAGACAGTCCTGATCATTCATCACAGTAAAATTACAGTGGTTTTTTTTTCCAAAGTCTAAGCAGTAAAAGAGAATGCACACGGAAGTACTGGATTTCCATGCAATCTTGAAGAAGTAGTGTTGTCCTTCCAACGGAAAGACCGTGTTGACTCTTGACATGCAGGCAGGTAATGGGCCACAACAGAGAAAACCCACAGCAGAGTCAGTCCAAGTTCAAGAATATTGGTAGGTAGGTCATAACAGAGTAGACCCACTGTAGTCCTGGTAGAGTTTATGGTATTGGTGGGCCATCAGAGGTGCAGATCCACTTGTAGAGACTGCCAGCAGCCATCTGTTGCGACTGTGCAGGTGCACAATCACCATCGAAGAGTCTTGCGGACAATATAGCAATTCCATAAACCACCACTTGTGCACGCACAAAGTTTTTTGGAATTATCCTTAGAACCAGCAATGCTGTTAATCAGTCACTTGCTGAATTATTAACACACGAGCAAACACTATCAGTCCCTACTTCTCACATATTGTCCATATACTATGACCAACAGAAACGTGTGCAGTGAAATGTAGCTTACAAGGTACTTAATTTGAAGAACTGGTAACAATTACACTTTGATAAAATAAAAATACAATAACAAAGGTACAAAATACATCATTAAAGAACATAACAATACAGATAACATTTGTAGTAACACAGGCTTTACAAAAGAATAGAAATAAACATATACATCAGTGTTACAAAAATAATGACATAAGTACATACATAAAGATCAGAATAACTTTTGAAACATCACCTTCACATATGAGCAACAAAACAGAATAAATAATGTCTAAACATCTTTACAAAGTAAATAACATAATATTAGAAAAATTCTACAACATAGCTCTCATCAGCTAAACACATAAAGACAGGAAAAACACAAATACACAAGGGTACACAAATACATAGAGGGATGACACAAAATGAAAGGACAGGGTTTGTTTTACTGCATTATTTTGCATGGAGATCTCCCTTCGTTCATCATTATTCCCAAAAGTCCTATCTAAGCCTGCTTTCCGTATTCTGTTCACATCCTCTTTCAAAAATAGTTTTTCTCCACTGTACACTACTTTTTTTGGCCAAACCATTTTCTTATAGCTTCTCAATGCATTTCTTCCAATTCATCATAGTTAGTTTCTTATATAGTCTACCCCCTCTTAAGCTAACTTAAATCTACTGAGCTCAGATATATATACCAAGGGATGAGGCAATGCATCATCACATGACAAATTAACACAAACAGCAATGACAAAAATTCAAATTGGCAAAGCAAGCAGCAGTAAAATAAATTAGCAGAGCAATTTCAATATTACAACTAATATAAGGCAATGTGCAACAAACAATAAAAATAAATCAGTAGTAAAACTGGCTTAACAGAGTAATACAAAGTCAAATTCAGTAAGATTATGCCTGGCAAACAGCAGCAGCAAATGCAATAACTTATATCTAAACATGGCAAAGCTCAAGCAGAAAAAATATTACAGTAAAAATGGCCATGTTTAATACCTATGTCACATCTTAACACTAGGGCGATGCATCACCTTAACTTACACTACTAAATAAATTACCCAGTCATTGACAAAAATTATGTATGCAATTCCTGTGAAGGGAAATGTCTTTTTTGTGCACCCTCGTTTTTTTGAATTAGATTACGAAGTTATTATTTACTGGATCTGTAGGCATAAAATATTTATATTAGTACATCTATAAAATTTTATTTTGACCAATGCTGCAGTGCAGCTAGAAACTAGATACTAAACAAAATGAGCAATCTCTCAACTGCAAAGACAATAGATGTAAAATGTTTCTCATCATTTCATTAGGCATTTTAGTAAATATCATAAATTAAGAGCTTCACAGTGTAATCATATGTTTTCAAGTTTGAGCGTGTCGTATTTGCAATGCTTTCGACAAAGAAATGTCAATAGTGAGGATAATGGCCTCTCCTTTTATTTTTCACCTATTGGCTTTCTTTTGCCAGGCGACTATCTCTCAGCTGGGCGCCCAAAACGCATTACGTCAAGGTCACTTACCTTTCTTACTGAAATATTTATGACAGCAGTTTCCGCTACAGTGACACTCTCATATAAAAATATTTTCACAGGTTGAGAATTTGCGTTACAAATGTGTAGAAAATAAAATCCTATAAATATAACAGTGTCCAAAAAATTTTCGACAGCATTGTAATACATTCACGCATGTACACTCATTTCATAATTCTTAAAGTACGATTCTTGGTTTCCAACATCCTTTTCCACAAATCAGAGTCCCTAACCACTACTCATTATTCCTTACCTTATTATACATATTCGTCGACACTTCTTCAATATTTCATCATAAGAAATACGTAGCATAATCAAATTCCTCATATACGGTAGCATCATCTTATTGATCATAAACATGTCTCAACATCATAATACACATCGTCGTCGTAATAATATCATAACATCTCAGTCAGTTCTCAAAATCGTCGTAGCTTCCTCCAATAATTTCAAAACCTAAAAAAATTTTCTCTGCTCATTTCAATAATGTCATCTACCTCAAACGTACTTTAAAATCATGATCCCATACCAAATACATCATTCAGAGCTCTCATAGTATCACAATGGTTCCGAAAAAAGTACAGACGAAATACAATTTCATAAGTGTGAAGTCAACCAACTGTGTAATTGCGTAAACATGTGTCACTGATGTAGTAAAAAAAATGTTTATCTCTCAGTTAAATGATCAGATAGCTGTGTAATTTGTGTGTTAGAGAAATATGGTACCGATGTGTAAAGTTGTATAAGCAAATACCATATTAGCTAGGGCTCCTTGTGCTTGTCAAACACATGATACACAAAGTAAGCGTGTACTTCCCTGAGGATTAATGTAATTACACCCTCAGGTTTTACAGATTACAGCAATGGAATGAAATGTATCACGGAAAAGTTTCTTTGTAATTCAAAAATCTTTAAAAATAAATATTTTAAGTACAAAATTAATCACTCAAATGCATGTCCTGTAGCGCTAAATGAGCGTCTTGCTGTAAGATAATTCTGTTGAAGTGTCGTAGTTATCGTCCTCTGTAAGCAAAGTTCTGCTGAAGTCTATGTACTCACCTCATCATAAACAAAAGTGAGATGCTTTGCGTATAGATATCGTAGTTATTATGCTTATTGCCGTAATGAAGAAAGTACTATAATGTAACGTATTGTTGTGCTACAAAAAAGGCTGTCTAATTGTAGCTATACCACAAAAGTTACTACTAAAACATGTTTTACTTTCCAGAATAATTCAGAAAAACTGTGCAGATATAAAACAGATACACCGCAAAGGCAACATTGTGAATTTTCACTCATTAGTAGCGTCGTGATAAAATCGTGTAGCTGTCACATAAACTAACCACTGTGTCATCTGGTATCTCACAGAAAGTACTTTAAATCCTGAATGTATTTTCAAGTAAACCAAAATGTTGCATTAAAATCTCATTAGCAGTACTGGTAAATGTTCTAAGTATGTGAGCCTTATAGTCGTTACGTAATCGTGCAACTGACAAGCAAGAATGTACAAATAACAACACTGTGTCGTCTGTTCACTATAACAATGCATTCGTAATTTCTGTTGAAATAAGTTCTCTTGGTTCTTGATTGGATATTTAACTTCAAACATTGTTGCATGTTAACAGATTCTAAGTCTGACAAAGCATACTACTAATGTAAAGTGAAAAGTTATATGGCAAAGACAAAGTTAAAAAGCAGATTATCTTTCAATAAACGGTTTTACATGTGAAATGTGGTGCAAGCCTTTACTCTTACTACTATGCAGAGCTCCAGCTTCAACGGAATCATCGTGTGGTATATGTCGGTAAAGAAAACTGGAATTTTTCTCAAGGTTAGCATCTATGTTATTTTTCTCTGAGCCAGCTGGCGCACGTGGCTGCCTGCTGTGCGAGTCATTGTCTGTCTCTTTGTTGGCGTGCGTCGTTATTAGGATTAGGAGACCTAACTTCTACAAATTCACCTTGTCGAGAGGGCCCTGCTCTGTTTGAATCCCGCCAGTTCTGATAAAATTCAGGTCTGTCGTTATGATTATATCTTCTGTCGTCATGTCGGTAGATTCCACAGTTTCTTTCTTGTCGGTCACGTGGTGGAGAATTTCTCCCTGAATCGTAACTGCGCGCTGAACTGTTGCGTCTGAAATTATTCTGTCTCCCTTGATAATAATAGTTCTGGTTACCATACTGTCTGTTTCTATGATTGTCTCTGTCATATTCATTACTATGGAAATGCGAACTTTCTCTGTAACTATTACTCTGCCAGTGGTTGTCATACGGGTGGTGTCTGTTTTGGTCACGATTTGGGTTGTAAGAATAGCCTCCTCGTGTCCAGTTATTATTTCTTTCATCGCGGAATTGTGACAAATGTGACCTGTAATTGTTGTGCTCCTGTTTTCGCGTTCCGCGATTGTCAGTGTCAATTTCCTGTTCTTGTAACAGTCCCTGAAAATCTTCAATGTCGTCTTTGCAACGTCCTGCCAAAATAATATGTCGCAAATGTTCAGGTTATTTGATTAAGCAAATGCGGATGAGTTCTGAGGGGCTGTATGGGTTTGACAGGTACTGATTCTTGTGCAACATGTCTTCAAAATATTTCACAAGACTGGAAAATTCAGATTGTTCGAAATGTTTCATCATTATGATGCTATGTTTTACTCGGTCTTGTGTAGCTTGAGACCAATATGCTGAGAGGAAGGCATGACAAACTTCTCCTTTACTGTGGCAATCGTGAATGACCGATCGCATTCTTACAGCTGGTTCATTCTCTAAATAGTCACACATGAACTCT
Organism: Schistocerca nitens; assembly: GCF_023898315.1. Lineage (NCBI taxonomy): Eukaryota > Metazoa > Arthropoda > Insecta > Orthoptera > Acrididae > Schistocerca > Schistocerca nitens. The sequence goes on along the minus strand of NC_064616.1, from coordinate 574,772,448 downwards.
AATCTGTGCTCTAATGACCAGTTGGGAGGAAAACAATGAGAGAATTGATGGAGCCATGCTTGTGGATGAATGTCGTTGCCAGAATTCTTAAATGTTTTGAATTTACATGTAGTAATGAACAGCTTATAGTCAAAATCATCATGTCGGCGAGTCGCATGTCGGTCATTGTTACGTCGTTTCGGCGGTTCCATCTCAAAATTCGGTGTACCTTGCCAATTTCTTTCATAATTTCCGAAGTGCCCTGAGTTATTATTTTGTGACTGTTCCGTATTTCTATGTCCCTCTTCCTGTATTGGAGCACGAGTGGCTTCTAAAATATGTAATTCCTGTATTACCTGTGTCAACTGATTTTGTGCTTCCCGGATTTCTCTTTGGTGTTGCGTATTAATTTGATTCTGATTTTGTTTGAATTTCCTAATTTGTTCGCACTCTTCTGTGTCATTAAAGACTACCGGTTTTGTGTCATTCAGATTATCATCTACCTTCGTAGATTAATTATTTAGCTGATCCGAAAGTTCAACTACTTTCTCTGATAATGAACTAATTTCCTCCATGTGTCTTTCTGAACCAATTTTCAGAGTATCTGCTGTGTCCTTTAAGTTTTCCTGAGTTTTTGCAAGTTGCGTAACCGAATTGGTAGATGCAACTGAGTCAGTTTTAGCTTGCAAGGTGTCGTGATTTTCATGAACTATAGTTGCAGTTCCTTTATGGCTGCTACGTGATTCTGTAATGCATTTTCATGACGTGAAAAAATATGTTGGAAATGCTCACAAATTTGTGTTTTTACGTCATTACAGACTTTTTGACATTTCGATTCGATTTTTTGTAACTCAGTAGTTAAATCTTCACGTGTTTGTTCAAGTGTGGTGTCTAACTTCTGAAGATTTTGTTCCATTGTGTCTAACTTTTGAAGATTTTGTTCCATTGTGTCTAACTTTTGATGATTTTGTCCCATTTGTTTCTGATTTTGTTCAAGCGTTGTGTTTAACTTTTGAAGATTTTGTTCCATTGTATCTAACTTTTGTAGCCTTTGTCCCATTTGTTGCATTAACTGTAATAACAATGCACTGGTGTCTCAAACATGTTTCTCAGTGCTTTTCGGCAGTGAAGTTGAACCGGCAACATTCACATTTTGACAAGCAGAAAATGTGTCTTGACTTATTTGAGAAAATGGTGAGGACCCAAAACCTGAATCTGCAGTATTTGCAAAATTGTGTCCTGTCATTCCTGATTCCTGAGGCGGGCTGTTGCCGACCAATCGATCGATAATGCTTCCCTGTTCACTAATTGTTTCACTGTCTACACCATTGTTTGCCGCCCACTCCATTTCCCTATGCACAATTACCAAATTACTACTTTGAACATTAGTTAATTCATTACACGGTGGCGCTAACACACTGCTTTCGTCTTCACTGTCATTTCTCAGTTTACTTTGGAGCCTAGTATTACGTTTTTCACACGTCATTATTTTCACAATATTTCACACGACAACACAGAAAAGCACAATTTGAAGAGCAAAATAAGAAAACACATTCACATAGCATTGAAAACGATATCTCGTTAATTGCAAGTGCAGCTGCGAAATACTTGGTACAAATCTACATGCATGCCACAACTGTTTTACTGTACAAGAATGAAAACTACAACTACAAAGGAAATTCCTTCTATGATTACGTGCTAGCAATAAACAATAGCTATACTAATTACACAAACTACAAGAACAAAATCAGAAGAATCCAGTGAGGTATCCTGGCAGGGTCGCCATATGAAACGTCCCCTTTGAACAATTATACAGGACTGTGCTTATCCTGACACACAATATTTTTAGCGCAACGCAATCTGACTTTCAAAAATCCCTACAAAAGAATGGCCCTGACTAACATTAACCTATACCTTTCACAAATCACTTACCTCACAAAAATTTTCGTTACTCTAACTACTGCAATACAGCGAGCGCCACTACTGCCAGCTAAATAAAAGATTCAAACTACAGAAGGCACTAACTACTGATAGGCATAGTTAGCAAATGAAAGATTTTAATAGAGAACAAACAATGTATTTACCTTAATAGTGTTGAAAAATCAAAATATACATAGCAGTTCATGACATCCAGTCTTACAAATTTCAAAACTCCGCCATCTCTCTCCCCACATCCACCACTGCTGGCGGCTCACCTCCAACTGCGCAACGCTACGCGCTGTTAACAGCCAACTGCCCAAAGCTACAATGGCAGACAACAATACAAACTAGCCACAGACTACACACAGCACAGCCAGTGATTTTCATACAGATCGCTACGTGGCGTTACCAATAAAAAAACCTAAACAGCCTACTTACAACTGCTAGCTTCGGTCCAGCAAGTGTGCTGGTGAAGCTCCCACTGAACGTCTGTCGACTCGATCTTCAGGTACTAGCCACTGTCGATAATTTGCTTCCTGTCATCCGTATTATGTAAGCACTATGTTACGTAAGGACGTTTTCCATTATAATCAGTAAGATATTCCCGAATAACATGCCGCAAACTGTAACATCACAATTCTTATTGCTGCCTTCGTTCACTGAAGCTGCGACAAAAGAGATGGAGAAAAGAATGTGTCGGTCGAGAATAGCTTAAAACATTTTCGGAAAAAACGCAATGCAGTTTTTAAAACCCTTTTTCTGAGACTTGCCTCATGTCTCAGTAAAAAGCGTACGTATGGTTACTACTGGCTGTGACGGTCCATGATTTTTCCTCTCAGCTTTTGTTTCTGTCACTGACTGTACATAGAGTGTCAAAAATTTCTCTCTCTTCAAGGCCTAGCAATTTTGCGCATTAATAGTTACATTGTGTGACATTTAACTGTCAAAAAGACTTTCTTCGTATCAAGTCAATCAAATACTAAATTTACTACATTTCGAGAACAGAAGACGATGAGAAAACAAATAAGGTGTCAGAAAGTTCATCTCTTCAACGTGTAGCTGTTTTGTGTACATTAAGTTGCACTGATTTGATATGTGATTTTTAAAATGGCTTCCTTCAAATCAAGTAATAAATTTAGGAAATTTCGAGAAGAGCAGACACTAGGAAGGCAAAGAGGTACCAAAAGTTTACCTTTTCAAGGGCCTGCTACTTTGCGCATAAAAAGCTACATTGATGTGTTGAACTGTCAAAATGTTTTCCTTCAAATTAAGTGTTAAATTCACGACGTTTTGAAAAAAGAAGACGCTAATGGAGCAAATGAGATGACAATAAGATCATGCTTTTTGAAGAAAACGTGACAATAAGCAAGAACTGTAAAAAATCAGTAAAAGGTTTTGTGAAGTAATTTGTATAAAAGTAAAAAATGAAATAGATAAGAGAAACATTTGACGTGCCGTTGAATGACGTTCGAAATCATTCAGAGGCTATGAGGTGTGTCAAGTGATGGTACAATCTACTTCCTTTCTTACTTTTAGACAAATTTATTCAGATAACATATTACCGAACTTTTTCTCTACCAAAATTTTGCGCGGGATTAGCCGAGCCGTCTGGGGCGCTGCAGTCATGGACTGTGCGGCTGATCCCGGCGGAGGTTCGAGTCCTCCCTCGGGCATGGGTGTGTGTGTTTGTCCTTAGGATAATTTAGGTTAAGTAGTGTGTAAACCTAGGGACTGATGACCTTAACAGTTAAGTCTCATAAGAATTCACACACATTTGAACATTTTTTTTAAAACCAAACTTTTTATGACTGCTCATCGTACATTTAAATTTGGGTAGCTGTAATTGAAGATCTCTCAGATATGGTAACCTCTACATAGTGGATCATTATGTCGTGGTTAACCCTCTAATTGTGTTTACCGGTATATATGGACTACATGATATAATGGTAAGACAGAGATTTAGGAACCAAGTTTTAAATTGTAAGACATTTCCAGGGGCAGACGTGGACTCTGACCACAATCTATTGGTTATGAACTTTAGATTAAAACTGAAGAAACTGCAAAAAGGTGGGAATTTAAGGGGATGGGACCTGGATAAACTGAAGGAACCAGAGGTTGTACAGAGTTTCAGGGAGAACATAAGGGAACAGTTGACAAGAATGGGGGAAAGAAATACAGTAGAAGAAGAATGGGTAGCTTTGAGGGATGAAGTAGTGAAGGCAGCAGAGGATCAAGTAGGTAAAACGATGAGGGCTAATAGAAAATCTTGGGTGACAGAAGAAATATTGAATTTAATTGAAGAAAGGAGAAAATATAAAAATGCAGTAAATGAAGCAGGCAAAAAGGAATACAAACGTCTCAAAAATGAGATCGACAGGTAGTGCAAAATGGCTAAGCAGGCATGGCTAGAGGACAAATGTAAGGATATAGAGGCTTATCTCACTACAGGTAAGATAGATACTGCCTGCAGGAAAATTAAAGAGACCTTTGGTGAAAAGAGAACGACTTGTACGAATATCAAGAGCTCAGATGGAAACCCAGTTCTAAGCAAAGAAGGAAAAGCAGAAAGGTCGAAAGAGTATATAGAGGGTCAATACAAGGGCGATGTACTTGAGGACAATATTATGGAAATGGAAGAGGATGTAGATGAAGGTGAAATGTGAAATATGATACTGCGTGAAGAGTTTGACAGAGCACTGAAAGACCTGAGTCGAAACAAGGCCCCGGGAGTAGACAACATTCCATTAGAACTACTGACGGCCTTGGGAGAGCCAGTCATGACAAAACTCTACCATCTGGTGAGCAAGATGTATGAGACAGGCGAAATACCCTCAGACTTCAAGAAGAATATAATAATTCCAATCCCAAAGAAAGCAGGCGTTGACAGATGTGAAAATTACCGAACTATCAGTTTAATAAGTCACGGCTGCAAAATACTAACGCGAATTCTTTACAGACGAATGGAAAAACTGGTAGAAGCCGACCTTGGGGAAGATCAGTTTGGATTCCGTAGAAATATGGGGACACGTGAGGCAATACTGACCCTACGACTTATTTTAGAAGCTAGATTAAGAAAAGACAAACCTACGTTTCTAGCATTTGTAGACTTAGAGAAAGCTTTTGACAATGTTGACTGGAATACTCTCTTTCAAATTCTGAAGGTGGCAGGAGTAAAATACAGGGAGCGAAAGGCTATTTACAATTTGTACAGAAACCAGATGGCAGTTATAAGAGTGGAGGGGCATGAAAGGGAAGCAGTGGTTGGGAAGGGAGTGAGACAGGGTTGTAGCTTCTCCCCGATGTTATTCAATCTGTATATTGAGCAAGCAGTAAGGGAAACAAAAGAAAAATTCGGAGTAGGTATTAAAATCCATGGAGAAGAAATAAAAACTTTGAGGTTCGCCGATGACATTGTAATTCTGTCAGAGACAGCAAAGGACTTGGAAGAGCAGTTGAATGGAATGGACATTGTCTTGAAAGGAGGATATAAGATGAACATCAACAAAAGCAAAACGAGAGTAATGGAATGTAGTCGAATTAAGTCGGGTGATGCTGAGGGAATTAGATTAGGAAATGAGACACTTAAAGTAGTAAAGGAGTTTTGCTATTTGGGGAGCAAAATAACTGATGATGGTCGAAGTACAGAGGATATAAAATGTAGACTGGCAATGGCAAGGAAAGCGTTTCTGAAGAAGAGAAATTTGTTAACATCGAGTTTAGATTTAAGTGTCAGGAAGTCGTTTCTGAAAGTATATGTATGGTGTGTAGCCATGTATGGAAGTGAAACATGGACGATAAATAGTTTGGACAAGAAGAGAATAGAAGCTTTCGAAATGTGGTGCTACAGAAGAATGCTGAAGATTAGATGGGTAGATCACATAACGAATGAGGAGGTACTGAATAGGATTGAGGCGAAGAGGAGTTTGTGGCACAACTTTACTAGAAGAAGGGATCGGTTGGTAGGACATGTTCTGAGGCATCAAGGGATCACCAATTTAGTATTGGAGGGCAGCGTGGAGGGTAAAAATCGTAGAGGGAGACCAAGAGATGAATACACTAAGCAGAATCAGAAGGATGTAGGTTGCAGTAGGTACTGGGAGATGAAGAAGCTTGCACAGGATAGAGTAGCGTGGAGAGCTGCATCAAACCAGTCTCAGGACTGAAGACCACAACAACAACAATGAGTAAATGATAGGACTTTTAAGGAGGACATAATTGGTATTACGTACAGTCAATCTATGTTAATGTTGGCTAGCTTGTATTATAAATATACAGAGCAGTGAAGGGGTGGGGCATGAGAATCGCGGCGGCCAGCATGCTAAGGTTGACGGTGCCGACCGAAGGTCAGGCGAGGCCACTCCCGTGAAGACGCCCCCGGCGTTTGCGCAACGATGCGTCCCGGCGAGACGAGTGAAAGCCGTAGGACCGGTTCTCCGGGGAAAGCTGCCGCTTTGTCGGAGGACCCGGGAACAAGCGGCGTCTGATACGCGGACGCATTATCACCGCGTGCGCTTCCGTCCGCCGGATTCCTCCCGCGGCGCTAGTGAAACCAGCGAGCTTCCGACGCGCAGTGCACGCGGCCAAAGGAAGTTGGGCCTCTTTGTTTAGGATACTGTCTTTCTTAAGGTAGCATACATAAGTTTAGCAGAGAGCTCATACAAGTATGCTACATTAGCGCACTGACCCCTATACAGGGTGAGTCACCTAATGTTACCGCTGGATATATTTCGTAAACCACACCAAAGACTGACGAACCGATTCCACAGACTGAACGTGAGGAGAGGGGCTAGTGTAATTGTTTAATACAAACCATACAAAAATGCACGGAAGTATGTTTTTTAACACAAACCTACGTTTTTTTTAAATGGAACCACGTTAGTTTTGTTAGCACATCTGAACATATAAACAAATACGTAATCAGTGCCGTTTGTTGCATTGTAAAATGTTAATTACATCCGGAGATATTGTAACCTAAAGTTGACGCTTGAGTACCACTCCTCCGCTGTTCGATCGTGTGTATCGGAGAGCACTGCAACATACATCGCGTTTCTACAGAATGATCTGCCAACGTTGCTCGAAAATGTCCCACTGGAAACGCGTCGTGGTATGTGGTATCAGCATGATGGTGCACCTGCACATTCCGCAATTAACACAAGGCTGACTCTTGACAGGATGTTCGACAGGCGTTTCATAGAACGTGGAGGACGCATAAATTGGCCAGCCCGTTCTTCTGATCTTACACCTCTGGACTTCTTTCTGTGGGGTAAGTTAAAGGAGAATGTGTACCGTGATGTGCCTACAACCCCAGAGGATATGAAAAAACGTATTGTGGCAGCCTGCGGCGACATTACACCAGATGTACTGCGGCGTGTACGACATTCATTACGGCAGAGATTGCAATTGTGTGCAGCAAATGATGGCCACCACATTGAACATCTATTGGCCTGACATGTCGGGACACACTCTATTCCACTCCGTAATTGAAAACGGAAACCACCTGTGTACGTGTACCTCACCCCTCGTGGTAATGTACATGTGCGTCAGTGAAAAAGACCAATAAAAAGGTGTTAGCATGTGGACGTAATGTGCTGTTCCAGTCTCTTCTGTACCTAAGGTCCATCACCGTTCCCTTTGGATCCCTACGAAATTCGGTGCTCTTCGATACACACGATCGAACAGCGCAGGAGTGGTACTCAAGCGTCAACTTTAGGTTACAGTATCTCCGGATGTAATTAACATTTTACAATGCAACAAACGGCATTCATTACGTATTTGTTTATATTTTCAGATGTGCTAACAAAACTAACGGGGTTCCATTTAAAAAAACGTAGGTTTGTGTTAAAAATCATACTTCCGTGCATTTTTGTATGGTTTGTGTTAAACAATTACACTAGCCCCTCTCCTCACGTTCGGTCTGTGGAATCGGTTCGTCAGTATTTGATGTGGTTTACGAAATATATCTGGCGGTAACGTTAGGTGACTCACCCTGTATAATGATGAACTGACCACTAGATATCACGAGGATCGGCCATTCCATAATACAGTAAAACGAGGCAAAGAGCATTGTGTTGTTAGTAGAGAAGTTGTAACAGCAGAATGGTCGGTCAGGAGAGGTGAATGACTTCGAACGTGGACTAGTCACAGGATGTCACATGGGTAACAAATCAGTCGGGGACATATCAGCCCTTCCAAAGCTGCCCAAGTCGACTGTTGGTGATGTGACTACAAAGTAGAAACGTGATGGAACAACCGGAGTTAAACAAAGACCAGGCAAACCTCATGTGATCGGATGCTTTCATGGGCCACCTGGGTCAGGATCTGTAGTTGTAGAGTGCTTCAGACGAAACCTGCAAAATATCATTAGTGATTTTCCTGATCATGCCGTTGTAATAGGGGTTGACTTCAACTTGCCAAGTATGGATTGGGAGTGTTATGCCATCAAAAATGGTGCCAGAGATACGGATTCGTGTGGCATTCTCATGGATGTGGAATTTTCATGGAAGTGGAAACGCGAAGGAACAAACCGAAACTAAACAAATACCAGGCAGACACCATGGAATGATGGACAGGGAGCGTCGAGTATTGCTGAGGGTGGTTATAAAAAATCACATTAAATCAACCGAAAGAATCACTCGAGAGTTCCAAGTGGTATCAGCAGTCCAGTTCACACAATAACTATACGTAGGAAGTTAAGAAGAATAGGTTATAATGTTCTAGAGCTCTTCATAAGCCACACATCTCTATGGACAGTCCTAAACGACGCTTGAGGAGGTCTAAAGAGCGACGTCACTAGACAACGGATGACTGAAAACGAATGATTTTGGGAGATTAATCACGCTGTACCCTGTGGCAATCCGAAGGAAGTGTTTGGATTTGACGAATATCTGTAGAAAGTTACCTGCCATCGTGTGTAGCGTCAACAGTGAATTACGATGGCCGGACGCTGTGGTCGAACGGTTCAGTCCGGAACCACGCGGCTGCTACGGTCGCAGGTTCGAATCCTGCCCCGGGCATGGATGTGTGTGATTTCCATAGGTTAGTTGGGTTTAAGTAGTTCTATGTCTAGTGAACTGATGACTTCAGATGTTAACTCCCATAGTGTTTAGAGTTTTTTAACGGAGGAGGTGGTGTTATGGTTCAAATGGTTCAAATGGCTCTGAGCACTATCGGACTTAACTTCTGAGGTCATCAGTCCCCTAGAACTTAGAACTACTTAAACCTAACTAACCTAAGGACATCACACAGATCCATGCCGTAGCGGGTGCACGGCTCCAGACTGTAGCGCCTAGAACCGCTCGGCCACCTCGGCCGGCGGTGGTGTTACGGTACGACGGTGTTTTGGTGGTCGGAAACAATGACTGTTGATGTCTGCATGACAATGCACCCTGTCACGAAGCAGCATCTGTGAGGCAATGATTTGTGGACAATAACATTCTTGAAATGAACTGGCCTGCCCAGAGTCCCGACCTGTATCCAATGGAACACATTTGGGACGAGTTACAACGTCAAATTCGCCGCAAACCCCAGCCTCAAACATCACTGCCTTCTCTCTTTTCGGCTCCTGAAGAATAATAGGTGGCAATTCCTCCACAGCCATTCAGACCCCTCACTGAAAGCGTCCCCAGTAGAGTTCGAACCTTCATTAAAAGCGAAGGATGGACACACCCCGCAATGAAATCCACTAATAAGTGTCTACATCTACATCTACGTCTACGTCATTACTCTGCTATTCACAATAAAGTGCCTGGCAGCGTGTTCCATGAACAACCTTCGCCCGCATCTCGTGGTCGTGCGGTGGCGTTCTCGCTTCCCACGCCCGGGTTCCCGGGTTCGATTCCCGGCGGGGTCAGGGATTTTCTCTGCCTCGTGATGGCTGGGTGTTGTGTGATGTCCTTATGTTAGTTAGGTTAAAGTAGTTCTAAGTTCTAGGGGACTGATGACCATAGATGTTAAGTCCCATAGTGCTCAGAGCCGAACAACCTTCAAGCTGTCTCTCTACCGTTCCACTCTCGAACGGCGCGCGGGAAAATGAGCACTTAAATTTTTCTGTGCGAGCCATGATTTCTCCTATTTTATCGTTATAATCATTTCTCCCTATATAGGTGGGTACCAACTGAATGTTTTCGCAATCTGAGGAGAAAACTGCAGATTGAAATTTCATGAGAAGATCCCGTCGCAACGAAAAACGCCTTTGCTTTAAAGATTGCCGTTACAATTCACGCATCATGTATATGGCACTATCTCTCCTATTTCGCGATAGTACAAAACGAGCCGCCCTTCTTTGAGATTTTTCGATGTCATCCATCAGTCCCACCTGATACGGATCCCACACCGCACAGCAATACTCCAGAACAGTGAGGACAAGTGTAGTATAAGCTGTCTCTTTAATAGATCTGTTGCAACTTCTATGTGTTCTGCCAATGAATTGCAGCCTCTGGGTTGCTCTACCCGCAACACTATCTATGTGATCGTTCCAATTTAGGTTATTTGTAATTGTAATCCCTAAGTATTTAGTTGAATTTACTGCCTTCAAGTTTGTGTGACCTATCGCGTAATCGAAATTTAGCGGATTTCTTTTAGTACTCACGTCAATAGCTTCACACTTTTCTTCATTCAGGGTCAATTGCCACTTTTCGCACTATACAGATATGTTATCTAAATCATTTTGCAATTCGTTTTGGTCACCTGATGACTTCACAAGACGGTAAATGACATCATCATCTGCAAACAATCTAAGACGACTATTCAGATTGTCTCCTATGTCGTTAACATAGATCAGGAACTACAGAGGGCCTATAGTACTTCCTTCGGGAACACGGGATATTACTTCTGTTTTACTCGATAACTTTCCGTCTATTACTACGAACTGTGACCTTTCTGACAGGAAATCACGAATCCAGTCACGCAACTAAGGCTATATTCCATAGCCAAGTAGTTTGGTTAGAAGACGCTTGGGACGAACCGTCTCGAAAGCCTGCTGGAAATCTAAAAATATGGAATCAATTTGACATCCCCTGTCGATAGCACCCATTACTTCATGAATATAAAGAGCTAGTTATATTTCGCAAGAACGACATTTTCTGAATCCGCGTAGATTATGTGTCAATAAATCGTTTTCTTCGAGGTACTTCATAATGTTCGAATACAGTATTTGTTCCAAAACCCTACTGCAAATCAACGTTTGTGATATGGGCCCGTAATTCAGCGGATTACTCCTACTTCCCTTTTTGCGTATTGGTGTGACTTCAGCAATTTTCCAGTCTTTAGTTACGGATATTTCTGTGAGCGAGTGGTTGCATATAATTCCTAAATATGGAGCTATTGTATCAGCATACTCTGAGAGTAGCCTGACTGGTACACAATCTGGACCGAAGGCCTGGGCCTTATTAAGTGATTTAAGTTGCTTTGTTACACCGAGGATATCTACTTCTATGTTTCTCATCTTGGCAGTTGTTCTTGATTGAAATTTAGGAATATTTACTTCGTCCTCTTTGGTGAAGGAGTTTCGGAAAACCGTGTTTAATAACTCTGCCTTAGTGGCACTGCCATCAGTGACTTCACCGTTGCGCCGGCCGTGGTGGCCGTGCGGTTCTAGGCGCTTCGGTCCGGAACCGCGCGACTGTTACGGTCGCAGGTTCGAATCCTGCCTCCTTTATGGGTTTGTGTGATGTCCTTAGGTTAGTTAGGTTTAAGTAGTTCTAAGTTCTAGGGGACTGGTGACCTAAGATGTTAAGTCCCATAGCGCTCAGAGCCATTTGAACCATTTTTGCTCTTCACCGTTGTTATCGCGCGGTAAAGGTATTGATTGCGTCTTGCGATTGGTGTGCTTTATGTATGACCAGAATATCTTTGGGTTTTCTACCAGATTTCGAGAATTTATTTTTGGAAATTATTAAAGACATGCTGCATTGAAGTACGCGCTATATTTGCTGGTCTTGGGGGTTTTGCATTCTTTTAAATTTGGCATGTTTTTTTCGCTGCTTCTGCAACAGCGATCTGACCCGTTTTGTGTACCTTGGGCGATCAGTACCATCACTTACTAATTTATGTGGTATATATCTCTCAATTGCTGTCGGTACTCTCTCTTTGAAATTATTCCACAAATTTTCTACACTTACATAATCAGATCGGAAGGAGTGAAGATTGGTGTTACGGAATTCAGCCTAAGAACAACTGCCTTGTGGTCGCTAATCCCTGTATTCGTCATGATATTCACTATTCGTCCAGGATTACTTGTTACTAAGAGGTCAATTATGGTTTCGCAACCATTTACGTTTCGAGTCGGCTCATTAACTAATTGTTAAAAAAAATTTCTGAGAAAGCATTCAGTTCTGTTCGGATGACGTTTTATGCCTGCCGCCGGCTTTAAACGTATGTTCCAGCATATCGAGAGTAGATTGAAGTCACCGCCGACTATAACTGTATGAGTGGGGTACATATTTGAAATGCGACTCAAGTATTCTTTGAACCGTTCAAAAACTATATTTTCTAAGACGGCGGGTCGGTGAAACGATCCAACTAATAGTTTAGTGAGATTGTCAGATATAATTTATACCCATACTATTTCGCAGGGACTATCTAGTTCAATTTCACTACAAGACAAACTACTGCTGACAGCAATAAATACTCCACCTCCAACTTTATTTAATCTATCCTTTATGAACACTGTTAGATCGTCTGAAAAAAAATTTGGCTGAACTTATTTCCGGCTTTAGCCAGCTTTCTGTACCTATAACTATTTGAGCTTCAGTGCTTTCTATTAGGGATTGGAGTTCTGGTTCTTTCCCAACACAGCTACGACAATTTGCTACTACAATACCTATCATCTCTACAACTATCTTACTCTGTTTTACCTCCCCTTTTTAGACGGGCTCCGTTTCTGTGGTTCCCTGAGAACCTCTAACCTAAAAAACTGCCCAGTCCCTTCCACACAGCTCCCGCTATCCATGTATCGCCTCCTGAGTGTAGTGCACTCCTGACCTGTTAAGCGGAACTCGGAAACTCACCACCCGATGGCACAAGTCAAGGAATCTGCAGCCTACACGGTCACAGAACCGCCTGAGCCTCTGATTCAGACCCTCCACTCGTCTCTGGTCTGAAGGACCACAGTCAGTTCTATCTATACTGCAGATGGTGAGCTTGGCCTTAATCTCGGAAGCAAGACTGGCAGTCTTTACCATTTCAGCTAGCCGCCCGAAACTAGAGAGAATCTCCTTGGCAGCCATGTTCCTAAGGGGCCCCAACGGACCTAACGCTCGAGCTTCCAACTACCAGCAAACTAACCCTCTGTGAATGCCCAGACCTTGCGGGTCGAGAAGCTTCCTCTGGAAAAGGGTGGACGACTGGAACCCAGCTTAGAGACATCGTCAGCCACAGATAACGCCCAAAACCTGTTCGTCAAACGAACTGGGGAGGCCCTACGATCGGGCCCTCGGAAAGTTTTCCGCTGCCTGTCAGACTTTGGAATGATCTCACACTCAACCACAGGTGAGGGGTCAACCTCTGCGAAGACAGTACCTGGGGTGGCCACAGCAGTGGACTGATTGGGGGACACGTGAGACATGCTCGACGTCCCTCGCATCCCCGCATCAGACCCCACAGTGATGCCCCTTGGCCGCAGCCTCAAGCAGTGTGACGGAAGCCAACGCAGCCTGGAGCTGTGAGTGAAGGGTCGCAAACTCAGCTCACATCTGTACACATCAATGACAGTTCCTATTCATTACTGCAGTCGCTCCTGTTGGAAGCTCGTAAAAATATGTAACAAATGAACAGTTTACTCGCCTTATTAGCAGCAGGAACACGAGGTGCTCTGTCTCTGATGGTCTATCCGACACTGGCCAGATACGTTTGGTCAGAGGGCGTAATTCAGAGCTTCGTAGAGAGAGCCGTCTACCCACCCATTGATGACGACTTGCAGCGAAACGGCTCTGTAAATTCGCTTTTAGTTCTTACATCACGTACTGGATGCATGTACCAAATATAGCTGCAAATAGTAATAGCTCTAATCATTAACTGTTGCGTGTGATACAGTGAATGTGAAGCACAATGCACTGTCATCAGTAGCAGCGCGTCTAAAAAATAAGTTATGCAGGGCAGAGAAGCCTTCGAAGTTAATCTCACTGCTTAGTAGAGCCATGAACCACTTTAATGGCAAATGGGCTGACAGCCTCAGTAATTGTCTGATTCTTGCTGAGGACATCACGTAACTGTACAAAATGAAATACACTTCAGAGCCAAAGATATTGGTACACCTGATTAATATCGTAGAGGACATGCGTGAGCACGCAAAAGTGCCGCAGCACGACGTGGCATGGACTCGACTGAAGTAGTGCTGGAGGGAACTGACACCATGAATCCTGGAGGGCTGTCCACAAATCAGAAAGACTACAAGGGGCTGGAGATCTCTTCCGAACAGCAAGTTACAAAGCACCTAAGATATGCTCAATAATGTTCATGTATGGGGATGGCTCTGAGCACTATGGGACTTAACTTCTGGGGTCATCAGCCCCCTAGAACTTAGAACTACTTAAACCTAACTAATCTGAGGACATCACACACATCCATGCCCGAGGCAGGATTCGAACCTGCGACTGTAGCAGTCGTGCGGTTCCATACTGATCATGTATGGGGAGTTTAGGGGCCAGCAGAAGCGTTTAAACTTAGAAGAGTGTTCCTGGAGCTACCATGTAGCAATTATGGACGTGTGGGGTGTCGCAGTCTCCTGCTGGTACTGCTCAAGTCCGTCGGAATGCACAATGGACATGAATGGATGGATGTAGGTGTTCAGACAGGATGCTTATGCACGTCTCACCTGTGACAGTCGTATCTAGATGTACCAGGGGTCCCATATCACTCCAATTGCACACACCCCACACCATTACAGAGCCTCCACCAGATTGAACAATTCCCCACCATGGATTCATATGGTTGTCTCCATAACCGTACACATCCGTCTGCTCGATACAATTTGAAACGAGACTCGTCCAACCAGGAAACATGTTTCCAGTCGTCAACAGTCCAAGCTTGGTTTTGATGGGTGCAGTCATCAAGGGTACACAGGTGGGCCTTCGGCTCCGTAAGCCCATATCGATGATGTTTCGCTGAATGGTTCGCACGCTGACACTTGTTGATGGCCCAACATTGAAATCTGCAGAAATTTGCGGAAGGGCTGCACTTCTGTCACATCGAACTATTCTCTTCAGTTGTTATTGGTCGTGTTCTTCCAGGATGTTTTTGTGAGTGCAGCAATGTCGGAGATTTGATGTTTCACCGGATTCCTGATATTCACGGTACAATCGTGAAATGGTCGTAGGGGAAAATCCCCACTTCATCGCTACCTCAGAGTTGCTGCGTTCCATCGCTCGTGCGCCGACTACAACACCACGTTCAAACTCACTTAAATCTTGATACCGCAGTTCCGTATTCTGACTGTTTACATATCTCTGCATTTGAATACGCATGTCTATACTAGTTCCTTTGTCGCTTCAGTGTATTTCACTCTCCATTCCTCTGAGAAGCTTATTATATTTATTTTTCTTAAAGCTTTTGGTTGTCTCTTGAATCATCGTGACAAAAGCTACTGCTGTGTGAGTGCTAAAACCATGTGTTACCATTTACGCATATGTGAGTGGATTCAGTTACGAGTGCCGATTGGCTTCTGTGAGTGTATACGCTTCTTTCCTTTCCTCTGCTATGTCTGAGGTGCGGTGATGCAACATTGCTGCAATGTCTGATCGAACTGCCTGCTATGCATTGCCATAATATAGTGCTCAATGATTTATTGTTTGTGACCATTATGTTTTATTTTGTGAAATGTATCTGTATATCTTGTCTGAATGAATTAATTAATATTTTAGACATAAATTCTTTCATACAGTAAAGCTGCGGTCGGCAGCGCCTATTTAAGACAACAAATGTCTGGCGTTTTTGTTAGATCGGTTACTGCTGCTTCAACGGCTGCGACCGGAAAAAGATCCTGCAAGACGGGATCAACGACGACTGAAGAGAATCATTCAACGTGACAGAAGCGCAACAATTCCGCAGATTTCTGTAGATTTCAATGCTGGGCCACCAACAAGTGTCAGTGTTCGAACCATACAACGAAACATCATCGATATGGGCTTTCGGAGCCGAAAGGCCACTCGTGTAGCGTTGATGACTGCACGACACAAAGCTTTACTCCTCTCCTGGATCCGTCAACACCAAGATTGGACTGTTGATGACTGGAAACATGTTACATGATCTGACGAGTCTCGTTTCAAATTGTATAAAGCCAATCAACGTTTTCGGGTATGGAGACAACCTCATGAATCAATGGACCCCGTGTGTCAGTAGGGGACTGTTTAAGCTGGTTGAGGCTCTGTAATGGTGTGGGGCGTGTGCAGTTGGAGAGATATGCGACCCTCGTACGACTAGATACGACTCTGAGAGGTGATATGTACGTAAGCATCTTGTCTGATCACCTACATCCATTGATGTCCATTGTGCATTCCGACGGACTTGGGCATTCCAGTAGGACAGTGCGACACCCAATATGTCCAGAATTGCTACAGAGTGGCTTCAGGAACACTCTTCTGAGTTTAAGCACTTCCGCTGGCCACCAAATTCCTCATTATTGAGCATATCTGGGATACCTTGCAGCGTGCTGTTTAGAAGAGATCTCCAACCCTTCGTATGCTTACAGATTTATGGACAGCCCCGCAGGATTCATGGTGTCAATTCTCTCCAGCACTACATCAGACATTAGTTGAGTGCATGTCACAATGTGTTGCGGCACTTCTGCGTGCTCGCGAGGGCCCTACGCGATAATTATGCCGGTATACCAGTTTATTTAGCTCTTCAGTGTAATACAAAGCAAAACCAAAACTTCGCGTTCTGCTCCTGAAGGCACCGCGATTTATAATGGTCCAATAGACATTACAAGTGTCAAGACATGGCTTTTAATAGGGTGTGTGATCACCACGAACGGCAATGCATGGTATGGAACGCGATCCAGTGCTGGCCACAAGACTGGTAAGGAGTTCTTGTGGTAGAGCGTTCCATTCCTCAACCAGCGCGGTTGCAACTGCTGGAGGCACACTGGTGCATGTCGACTTGCTGCATTACGTCTACCCAGCGCATCCAACTCGCGCTCGATGGGGTTTAAATCGAGGGAACGGACTGGCCCGTCCGTTCGCCATTCCTCGCATTCCAAGAGCTCCTCCACGCGCGCTGTTCAATGCAATCGTGCATTATCATCCATAAAAATGAAATAAGATCCGAAGTTACCACAGCAAAGATGCACATGGGGAAGAAGCACCGTGTCACAATAGCATTGACCGATTTATGTACCGTTTTCAAAGATTAGGAGGTCAGTACTCCTATCCAACACTATGCCTCGAAACTCTATAACGTCTGGACCACCAAAACCACCATATTCGAAAACGTTCCAGGGTGCATCCTCTCGCTATATGAGAGTACATATTGCACACAGAAACATGGCCGATCATGATCGTTTTGGTGTCCAGGCGTTATGGTGTGTGGGGAATAATATTTTATTGGCATATTGACCTCCAAATCTTTGTCACAGTACACTCCTTGGTCGACGTTTTACTGTACTCCTTCCCAGTTTGGGTCTTTTCAGGGTTTCATACAGCCCTCACTATATTTTTATAGATACCAATTTACGATCGTATAGTACAGCCCAAGTGTGCTGCCTGCCGCCGTTGGATAACCAGATGCAGCAGCAAGTCGTATACTCCTAGCTCACTCATTTGTTACATAGTTTAATTCTTAATTTCTTTGCGTGTTTTTGGTACTTGCATTGTTTAATTCATAAATTTCGGGCGTATTATAGTATTTGAGAGTTGTAGCGTCGCGTTTTAGTACCTGAATAGTGTAAATTCGCGTAGTCGTTTGTCTTCTGTTTTTGTTTTGAACGGCCAGTGTCGGTTGGTCACAGTCAGTGTGCTCCCTGCCGCCGTTGGATAAGCAGCTGCAGCAGCAAGTCGTATACTCCTAGCTCACTCATTTGTTACATAGTTTAATTCTTAATTTCTTTGCATGTTTTTGGTACTTGCATTGTTTAATTCATAAATTTCGGGCGTATTATAGTATTTGAGAGTTGTAGCATCGCGTTTTAGTACCTGAATAGTGTAAAATCACGTAGTCTCCTTCCGCCGCCGAGCAGTGTGTCAGCAGAGCGCAAGTAGCAGCATTACTGCATTTACTAGGCAATCTTGTATTTTAGTAACCGTTTAAATTTTGTCGATTTGTTTGCGCTCTCTGTAGATTAGTTCAGACATTCTTTGCACAACAGATTTTAGCATGGATGGGGACTGCAACTGCTGTGTTCGGATGCAGGCTGAGTTGGCATCCCTTCGCTCCCAGCTTCAGGCAGTGTTGGCTTCGGTCACACAGCTTGAGGCTGTTGCCAATGGGCATCACTGTGGGGGTCCGGATGGGGGTTTGTCGGGGACGGCCAGCTCGTCCCACGCATCCCCCGATCGGACTACGACTGTGGTTGCCCGGGATACTGCCCACATTGAGGCTGATCCCTCACCTGTGGTAGAGTGGGAGGTCGTCTCAAGGTGTGGTAGGGGGCGAAAGACATTCCGGAGGGCTGAACGGAAGGTCTCTCCAGTTTGTCTGACGAACCGGTTTCAGGCTCTGTCTCAGGCTGATACTGATCTTCGGCCTGACATGGCTGCTTGTCCTGTTCCAGAGGTTGCCCCTCAGTCTGCAAGATCCGGGCGGTCGTAGAGGGTAGGCTTACTGGTAGTTGGGAGCTCCAACGTCAGGCGCGTAATGGGGCCCCTCAGGGAAATGGCAGCAAGAGAGGGGAAGAAAACCAATGTGCACTCCGTGTACATACCGGGGGGAGTCATTCCAGATGTGGAAAGGGTCCTTCCGGATGCCATGAAGGGTACAGGGTGCACCCATCTGCAGGTGGTCTCTCATGTCGGCACCAATGATGTGTGTCGCTATGGATCTGAGGAAATCCTCTCTGGCTTCCGGCGGCTATCTGATTTGGTGAAGACTGCCAGTCTCGCTAGTGGGATGAAAGCAGAGCTCACCATCTGCAGCATCGTCGACAGGACTGACTGCGGACCTTTGGTACAGAGCCGAGTGGAGGGTCTGAATCAGAGGCTGAGACGGTTCTGCGACCATGTGGGCTGCAGATTCCTCGACTTGCGCCATAGCGTGGTGGGGTTTCGGGTTCCGCTGGATAGGTCAGGAGTCCATTACACGCAACAAGCGGCTACACGGGTAGCAGGGGTTGTGTGGCGTGGGCTGGGCGGTTTTTTAGGTTAGATGGCCTTGGGCAAGTACAGAAAGGGCAACAGCCTCAACGGGTGCGGGGCAAAGTCAGGACATGCGGGGACCAAGCAGCAATCGGTATTGTAATTGTCAACTGTCGAAGCAGCATTGGTAAAGTACCGGAACTTCAAGCGCTGATAGAAAGCACCGAAGCTGAAATCGTTCTAGGTACAGAAAGCTAGCTGAAGCCAGAGATAAATTCTGCCGAAATTTTTACAAATGTACAGACGGTGTTTAGAAAGGATAGATTGCATGCAACCGGTGGTGGAGTGTTCGTCGCTGTTAGTAGTAGTTTATCCTGTAGTGAAGTATAAGTGGATAGTTGCTGTGAATTATTATGGGTGGAGGTTACACTTAACAACCGAGCTAGGTTAATAATTGGCTCCTTTTACTGACCTCCCGACTCAGCAGCATTAGTGGCAGAACAACTGAGAGAAAATTAGGAATACATTTCACATAAATTTTCTCAGCATGTTATAGTCTTAGGTGGAGATTTCAATTTACCAGATATAGACTGAGACACTCAGATGTTTAGGACGGGTGGTAGGGACAGAGCATCGAGTGACATTATACTGAGTGCACTATCCGAAAATTACCTCGAGCAATTAAACAGAGGACCGCCGGCCGCGGTGGTCTAGCGGTTCTGGCGTTGCAGTCCGGAACCGCGGGACTGCTACGGTCGCAGGTTCGAATCCTGCCTCGGGCATGGGTGTGTGTGATGTCCTTAGGTTAGTTAGGTTTAAGTAGTTCTAAGTTCTAGGGGACTTATGACCTAAGATGTTGAGTCCCATAGTGCTCAGAGCCATTTGAACCATTTGAATTAAACAGAGGACCGACTCGTGGAGAAAACATCTTGGACCTACTAATAACAAACAGACCCGAACTTTTCGACTCTGTATGTGCAGAACAGGGTTTCAGCGATCATAAGGCCGTTGCAGCATCCCTGAATATGGAAGTTAATAGGAATATAAAAAAAGGGAGGAAGGTTTATCTGTTTAGCAAGAGTAATAGAAGGCAGATTTCAGACTACCTAACAGATCAAAACGAAAATTTCTGTTCCGACACTGACAATGTTGAGTGTTTATGGAAAAAGTTCAAGGCAATCGTAAAATGCGTTTTAGACGGGTACGTGCCGAGTAAAACTGTGAGGGACGGGAAAAACCCACCGTGGTACAACAACAAAGTTAGGAAACTACTGCGAAAGCAAAGAGAGCTTCACTGCAAGTTTAAACGCAGCCAAAACCTCTCAGACAAACAGAAGCTAAACGATGTCAAAGTTAGCATAAGGAGGGCTATGCGTGAAGCGTTCAGTGAATTCGAAAGTAAAATTCTATGTACCGACTTGACAGAAAATCCTAGGAAGTTCTGGTCTTACGTTAAATCAGTAAGTGGCTCGAAACAGCATATCCAGACACTCCGGGATGATGATGGCATTGAAACATAGGATGACACGCGTAAAGCTGAAATACTAAACACCTTTTTCCAAAGCTGTTTCACAGAGGAAGACCGCACTGCAGTTCCTTCTCTAAATCCTCGCACAAACGAAAAAATGGCTGACATCGAAATAAGTGTCCAAGGAATAGAAAAGCAACTGGAATCACTCAACAGAGGAAAGTCCACTGGACCTGACGGGATACCAATTCGATTCTACACAGAGTACGCGAAAGAACTTGCCCCCCTTCTAACAGCCGTGTACCGCAAGTCTCTAGAGGAACGGAAGGTTCCAAATGATTGGAAAAGAGCACAGGTAGTCCCAATCTTCAAGAAGGGTCGTCGAGCCGATGCGCAAAACTATAGACCTATATCTCTGACGTCGATCTGTTGTAGAATTTTAGAACATGTTTTTTGCTCGAGTATCATGTCTTTTTTGGAAACCCAAAATCTACTATGTAGGAATCAACATGGATTCCGGAAACAGCGATCGTGTGAGACCCAACTCGCTTTATTTGTTCATGAGACCCAGAAAATATTAGATACAGGCTCCCAGGTAGATGCTATTTTTCTTGACTTCCGGAAGGCGTTCGATACAGTTCCGCACTGTCGCCTGATAAACAAAGTAAGAGCCTACGTAATATCAGACCAGCTGTGTGGCTGGATTGAAGAGTTTTTAGCAAACAGAACACAGCATGTTGTTATCAATGGAGAGACGTCTACAGACGTTAAAGTAACCTCTGGCGTGCCACAGGGGAGTGTCATGGGACCATTGCTTTTCACAATATATATAAATGACCTAGTAAATAGTGTCGGAAGTTCCATGCGGCTTTTCGCGGATGATGCTGTAGTATACAGAGAAGTTGCAGCATTAGAAAATTGTAGCGAAATGCAGGAAGATCTGCAGCGGATAGGCACTTGGTGCAGGGAGTGGCAACTGTCCCTTAAAATAGACAAATGTAATGTATTGCGAATACATAGAAAGAAGGATACTTTATTGTATGATTATATGATAGCGGAACAAACACTGGTAGCAGTTACTTCTGTAAAATATCTGGGAGTATGCGTGCGGAACGATTTGAAGTGGAATGATCATATAAAATTAATTGTTGGTAAGGCGGGTACCAGGTTGAGATTCATTGGGAGAGTGCTTAGAAAATGTAGTCCATCAACAAAAGAGGTGGCTTACAAAACACTCGTTCGACCTATACTTGAGTATTGCTCATCAGTGTGGGATCCGTACCAGATCGGGTTGACGGAGGAGATAGAGAAGATCCAAAGAAGAGCAGCGCGTTTCGTCACAGGGTTATTTGGTAACCATGATAGCGTTACGGAGATGTTTAACAAACTCAAGTGGCAGACTCTGCAAGAGAGGCGCTCTGCATCGCGGTGTAGCTTGCTCGCCAGGTTTCGAGAGGGTGCGTTTCTGGATGAGGTATCGAATATATTGCTTCCCCCCACTTATACCTCCCGAGGAGATCACGAATGTAAAATTAGAGAGATTAGAGCGCGCACGGAGGCTTTCAGACAGTCGTTCTTCCCGCGAACCATACACGGCTGGAACAGGAAAGGGAGGTAATGACAGTGGCACGTAAAGTGCCCTCCGCCACACACCGTTGGGTGGCTTGCGGAGTATAAATGTAGATGTAGATGTAGGAGCTCTTGGAACGAGAGGAATTCGGCGAATCGCTTGGACTGCCCAATCAAATGGTTCAAATGGCTGTGAGCACTATGGGACTTAACTGCTCTGGTCATCAGTTCCCTAGAACTTAGAACTACTTAAACCTAACTAACCTAAGGACATCACACACATTCATGCCCGAGGCAGGATTCGAACCTGCGACCGTAGCGGTCGGGCGGTTCCAGACTGTAGCGCCTACAACCGCTCGACTTAAATCCACAGGAGCACGTTTAGGACGCGCTGAGGAGACGTACGGTTGCAGGTTCGAATCCTGCCTCGGGCATGGGTGTGTGTGATGTCCTTACGTTAGTTAGGTTTAAGTAGTTCTAAGTTGTAGGGGACTGATGACCTCAGAAGTTAAGTCCCATAGTGCTCAGAGCCATTTGAACCATTTTTTGAGGAGACGTACTGCGCACGTCTGCATGCATCAACGACCCTGCAGCAACTGTCAACCACACTGGTTGAGTAATGGAACGCCCTACCTCATGAACTCCTTACCAGCCTTGTGAACAGCCTGGGAGCACGTGGCACAGCATGGATTGCTATCCGTGGTGATCACAGGCCCTATTAAGAACCATATTCCGTCGTTTGCAAAGCGCAGGGAACGATTGTAGATCGCGATGACTTCATTGTAACGTGCACTTTGAATAAAATTGTCAACTGTGTACGTGTGGTTGCGTACTTCTTTCAGTTATCTTCTGTACAATACTGTAGCAGTTCTTTCTATGTAAGGTCCAAGTTTCATCAAGATATGTTACTTGCATGCACACATCGTACAGAAACTTGCTTTCGCACGTAAGTTTCGCACACCAGTATATTATGTGCAGAATTAAGTTACAAAAACAGACAAGTTATGTCTCTACTGCTTCAGAAAAAACGTCAAGATGGATCGACATTACATATTTGGGGCAGTCAAATTAAAATGAGGCAGATACAGAAGAAAAACGTAAACTTCGTCCGAAGCAAATCGACGACTACGAATGTCTCTCTTGAGGGCTCCAGAAATATGGAAATCACATAGGGAGATATCGGAATTTTATGGAAGATGGTTTACGGCTTCGTAGTGACATTTCTTCAGCGACAACGAAACAACCTAGGCAATACGTGGGCACCCTCACACAAGGCCAGAATCGTCCTGCAGTGGTTTGAGAAGCGTGGTAGTGTACTCACGGTGATGTCTTGGCCACCAAATTCGCCTGATCTGAAACCAACAGCACATATCTGGAACGCTATTAGGCGCCGACCACAAACCACCGGCTCGGAGTGACTTGCGCGTAGACATCTGGTCACACGTAGCCCTGAAAACAAACCCATGTCACTCAAATTCGTTGCTATACTATATTCCAAACTTGGATCAACACGCTACTAATCTACATCTACATCTACGTGATTATTCTGCAATTCACATTTAAGTGCTTGGCAGAGGGTTCATCGAACCACAATCATACTATCTCCCTACCATTCCACTCCCGAACAGCGCGCGGGAAAAACGAACACCTAAACCTTTCTGTTCGAGCTCTGATTTCTCTTATTTTATTTTGATGATCATTCCTACCTATGTAGATTGGACTCAACAAAATATTTTCGCATTCGGAAGAGAAAGTTGGTGACTGAAATTTCGTAAATAGATCTCGCCGCGACGAAAAACGTCTTTGCTTTCATGACTTTCATCCCAACTCGCGTATCATATCTGCCACACTCTCTCCCCTATTACGCGATAATACAAAACGAGCTGCCCTTTTTTGCACCCTTTCGATGTCCTCGGTCAATCCCACCTGGTAAGGATCCCACACCGCGCACTAATATTCTAACAGAGGACGAACGAGTGTAGTGTAAGCCGTCTCTTTAGTGGACTTGTTGCATCTTCTAAGTGTCCTGCCAATGAAACGCAACCTTTGGCTCACCTTCAAAAGTGGCTCTGAGCACTATGGGACATAACATCTGTGGTCATCAGTCCCCTAGAACTTAGAACTACTTAAACCTAACTAGCCTAAGGACATCACACAAATCCATGCCCGAGGCAGGATTCGAACCTGCGACCGTAGCAGTCGCGCGGTTCCGGACTGAGCGCCTAGAACCGCTAGACAACCGCGGCCGGCGGCTCGCCTTCCCCATAATATTATCTATGTGGTCTTTCCAACTGAAGTTGTTCGTAATTTTTACACCCAGGTACTTAGTTGAATTGACAGCCTTGAGAATTGTACTATTTATCGAGTAATCGAATTCCAACGGATTTCTTTTGTAACTCATGTGGATCACCTCACACTTATCGTTATTTAGCGTCAACTGCCACCTGCCACACCATACAGCAATCTTTTCTAAATCGCTTTGCAACTGACACTGGTCTCCGGATGACCTTACTAGACGGTAAATTACAGCATCATCTGCGAACAACCTAAGAGAACTGCTCAGATTGTCACCCAGGTCATTTATATAGATCAGGAACAGCAGAGGACCCAGGACGCTTCCCTGGGGAACACCTGATATCACTTCAGTTTTACTCTATGATTTGCCGTCTATTACTTCGAACTGCGACCTTCCTGACAGGAAATCACGAATCCAGTCGCACAACTGAGACGATACCCCATAGGCCCGCAGCTTGATTAGAAGTCGCTTGTGAGGAACGGTGTCAAAAGCTTTCCGGACATCTAGAAATACGGAATCAACTTGAGATCCCCTGTCGATAGCGGCCATTACTTCGTGCGAATAAAGAGCTAGCACAAGAGCGTTGCACAAGAACGATGTTTCCTGAAGCCATGCTGATTACGTATCAATAGATCGTCCCCCACGAGGTGATTCATTATGTTTGAATACAGTATATGCTCCAAAACCCTACTGCAAACCGACGTCAATGATATAGGCCTGTAGTTCGATGGATTACTCTTACTACCCTTCTTAAACACTGGTGCGACCTGCGCAATTTTTCAATCTGTAGGTACAGATCTATCGGTGAGCGAGCGGTTGTATATGATTGCTAAGTAGGAAGCTATTGTATCAGCGTAATCTGAAAGGAACCTAATCGGTATACAATCTGGACCTGAAGACTTGCCCGTATCAAGCGATTTGAGTTGCTTCGCAACCCCTACGGTATCTACTTCTAAGAAACTCATGCTAGCAGCTGTTCGTGTTTCAAATTCTGGAATATTCCATTCGTCTTCCCTGGTGAAGGAATTTCGGAAAACTGCGTTCAATAACTCCGCTTTAGCGGCACAATCGTCGGTAACAGTACCATCGGCACTGCGCAGCAATGGTATTGACTGCGTCTTGCCGCTTGTGTACTTTACATACGACCAGAATTTCTTCGGATTTTCTACCAAATTTCGAGACAATGTTTCGTTGTGGAACCTATTAAAGGCATCTCGCATTGAAGTCCGTGCCAAATTTCGCGCGACTGTAAATTTTAGCCAATCTTCGGGATTTCGCGTTCTTCTGAACTTCGCATGCTTTTGCCGTTGCCTCTGCAACAGCGTTCGGACCTGTTTTGTGTACCATGGGGGATCAGTTCCATCTCTTACCAATTTATGAAGTATGAATCTCTCAATTGCTGTTGCTACTATATCTTTGAATTTGAGCCACATCTCGTCTACATTTGCATAGTCAGTTCGGAAGGAATGGAGATTCTCTCTTAGGAAAGCTTCTAGTGACACTTTATCCGCTTTTTTAAATAAAATTATTTTGCGTTTGTTTCTGGTGGATTTGGAAGAAACGGTATTGAGCCTAGCTACAACGACCTTGTGATCACTAATCCCTGTGTCAGTCATGATGCTCTCTATTAGCTCTGGATTGTTTCTGGCTAAGAGGTCAAGTGTGTTTTCGCAACCATTTACAATTCGCGTGGGTTCGTGGACTAACTGTTCGAAATATTTTTCGGAAAAAGCATTTAGGACAATCTCGGAAGATGTTTTCTGCCTACCACCGGTTTTGAACAAGTATTTTTGCCAACATATCGAGGGAAGGTTGAAGTCCCCACCAACTATAACCGTATGAGTGGGGTATTTATTTGTTACGAGACTCAAGTTTTCTCTGAACTGTTCAGCAACTATATCATCGGAGTCTGCGGGTCGGTAGAAGGAGCCAATTATTAACTTAGTTTGGCTGTTAAGTATAACCTCCACCCATACCAATTCGCACGTAGTATCTACTTCGACTTCACTACAAGATAAACCACTACTGACAGACACAAACACTCCACCACCAATTCTGCCTAATCTATCTTTCCTGAACACCGTCTGAGACTTCGTAAAAATTTCTGCAGAACTTATTTCAGGCTTTAGCCAGCTTTCTGTACCTATAACGATTTCAGCTTCTGAGCTTTCTATTAGCGCTTGAAGCTCAGGAACTTTCCCAACACAACTACAACAATTTACAACTACAATTCCGACTGTTCCTTGATCCAAGCACGTCCTGTATTTGCCATGCACCCTTTGAGATTGCAGCCCACCCCGTACTTTCCCGAGGTCTTCTAACCTGTAAAACCGCCCAGTCCACGCCACACAGCCTCCGCTACCTGTGTAGCCGCCAGCTGAGTGTAGTGAACTCCTGACCTATTCAGCGGAACCCAAAACCCCACCACCCGATGGTGCAAGTCAAGGAATCTGCAGCCAACACGGTCGCAAAACCATCTGAGCCTCTGATTCAGACCCTCCACCTGGCTGTGCACCAAAGGTCCGCAGTCGGTTCTGTCAACGATGCTGCAGATGGTGAGCTCTGCCTTCATCTCGTAAGCAAGACCGGCAGCCTTCACCAAATCAGATAGCCGCTGGAATCCAGAGAGAATTTCCTCAGATCCAAAGCGACACACGTCATTAGTGCCGACATAAGCGACCACCTGCAGCTGGCTGCACCCTGTGCTCTTCATGGCATCCGGAAGGACCCTTTCCACATCAGGAATGACTCCACCCGGAATGCACACGGTGTGCACACTGGATTTCTTCCCCTCCTTAGCCGCCATATAGCTAAGGGGCCCCATTACGCGCCTAACATTGGAGCTCCCAACTGCGATTGCCCGGACCTCGAAGGCTGAGAATCATCCTCTGAAACAGGACAGGCAGCTGCATCTGGCTCAGCCAGAGACAGTACCTGAAACCTGTTTGTCAGACACACCGGGGAGGCTTTCTGATCAGCCTCTGGGGACGTCTTTCGCTGCCTGCCACGCCTTGGGACGACCTCCCAATCAACCACAGATGTTTATAATGTTTTGACTCATTATTTCCCATATGTATTACATCAGAATACAAGATGGCCAGAATAAGACTGTCCTTAAAACATGTACAAGTCCGACATGAAGTACGTTGCATAGTTAATAAAGAGGAGAAATTCTTATTACACAAGAGGCTGCAATTAGTCCCCATAGACAACGATGTGTTGCAAAATTTATTCTTTCGTCATTTTCCGACGAAATGTCGAAAATGCTTTTCAAGGAGTATTAAAAACGAGATTAGCTACTAATGTCTTTATCACTTATACTTCGTCCATTATATAGATGCTAAACATCATTGTTACACTCATCTGTTTATTAGTTTATTGTTATTATATTACTGTTAGAGATTATGATTATAATGGAGCAGTGTCAGTGTCCACGTACGCAGTGTGTTGATGTGATCTGACGAGTTATTTATCCAAGTTTGTATGAGTTTAATTATAATGATAAATCATTGTTGTGGATTTAAGAAGATAAAACAAATCATTTATGCACTGTCTGAGATCATCCTTTACTTAGTATTATTTGTTATTGCAAAAATTAGCAAAACAAGCATTAAAAAGGACGCCATTAAGCTTGAAGGAGGCCTAGCTTTGGCCTTTGTCGTTTCCATTCGGTAGGGCCTCCTCTGCAACAGAAAATGCGATTGAGGCAAGCCGGGAGAACAGTGCTGAGATACGGATAACAGGCTACCTCGACCCTTTCCGTTTTGGGAACTCCTTTTACACGGAAAAAAACTTTACCGTAGAGTGACTGACTAGGGCAGATATAGCTGGAAAACAGTGATTGTGAAAGGACGTGTTTCGTGGTGCTCTCCACAAGTTGTCACAATTTGTGCTAACATCTGCACAAAATAGTGAAGGGAGATATCATTAGTTCGATACTGCAAAAAGTCAACATTGATAATAATGAGCCGATGTTGCAAGATTTAGCAGACTCTATTATAGGTTTGCTGTGGTTGCACAACAAGTATACTCAATGTGGACAGCCTTTGCGACGCCGCTGTCATGTTGTTTTAACAAGAAACGTAAAGATTTGGCAGAAGTGTTTGATTTCAAGAATACAATTTATTTTTTCTTAAATGTTACATTCAGATGGACAATGGTGATTGTGAGAGCAGCAGAAGGAGCTGCAGTATTTACCTAAATTCAAACAGTCGTAATATTACGCATTTTTATGGGTCACTCTGCTACATTACTCAAGTGAAATCCACTTGCATTAAGTCACTTTCTTAATGTTTCATTCAAATGACAAGTATTAACTTTAACTGAATTCTGAAAAGTAGTTAAGTAATGAAGAGAGGTCAATATGTATTTTTTCACTTTCATTATGGTTCTCAAAACCTAGTTTTAAGTAATTGTTCCTCGTTAAATGAACAAATTTAATTTTCAAAATCAATTTGTTCAGAACATGGGGACTGTATATAGTTAATAGAAGTACTAAATTTCAGGGGGAATTTCTCAAGGCGAATTTCGTTACAGTTCCTGTTTCAGTGGTAGATGCAATAACTGTTCACTGGAAAACCGAAATCAAGACATCGCTTATTTTGTTGCTAACTTCTGCAAACCAATGGTTTGTCTACTAAACGCATCAGAAAAATTCTAATACGAAAATTAAATTTCAGTCAGGTATACACACGGTCAAGATTGGTTACAGAGGGTATTGTAGTTAAGTATACTGTTCAAAGTACTGTGGTTCGCAGTTATGCTTTTAGATGATAAGTTAAACAGACAACGTCGTAGCAAGGTCATGATGCTTACCAGCCACGAAATGACTCTTGAATAAACTAACATGAAGAGGACCCTAAGTTTGAGCGTAGGAAAGAGGGCTATGGGTTAATAATACATGGTGACCGTGACAGGGCAATTTAAATTTGCTGGTTGTAGTGGCAAGAGTTTGCGAATAGTGCAATAACAGTGTCCATTACAGTGAAAGATGTGGAATGTAGTTGTATTAACGCGGTGGTGAAACAAGAACGTAACCAATACTACCGACATTTAATTAATAACATTATATAAAATGTAACAGCGCAAGAGGCATCAGACTAAAACGTTTTAGTTTGATGCCTCTTGCGCTGTGTATGTGCCACTCTTAGCCGGCTACGACAGTTAACTTGAGCCGAGATTTGGAACCGTGGTTTTATCATTCTGTGATAACTCTGTGTTCTTTTTATTATTATTTTTATTCTTGACTCATGGAACGCAAACATGTCATTTGACGAGAACATTGTTGCCGAAATTTTAAAGTTGTTACGTGATTTCATGTAACTTTTACCATTCTGATAAAGATACTCTTAGAACTATCGACACCTGGTTAATGTGTTTTTTTTTTCTTTTTTTTCATACTTGCATCTGGTTGGCTGACTATTACATTTTATATAACGGCATACACGGTTGCTGAGCTCACAGCCTCAAAATGTTTAATATATTAAGTAATATCAATCATAACAAAACTGAAACGTAATGGTGGCAGGCGAGAACGGAAAGAATAAATGAGAGCGGCAGCCAGCGGCTGAAGCAAGCCTGCGCGTCATATCGATTGGCTGGGAGGCTGGGCGGCGTCCCACCTAAATCCTCGCCGGTAGAAGTCCGGCTACATGTTTACGACTGCGAGCGACAGTGACAGAGCCGGTGGCTCGTTAAGTGAATGTAGGGCAGTGGGACATGAAACAGCTCATGTGTTCTAAACAGACGATTTCTTTAATTCGATCTGCGTTCCAGGACTGCCGCTAGATTGAACAATTAAGATTCAGACAGAAGTGGTAGATGACGAATCGCGGATAGTCTTACGCAATTAGAGAATCATCTCTCTAGTAAGCGAGGAAAGAATTAGAATTATCTCTCTTTGGTAATATGTCAACGTTTGCCAAAAATACGTGAAATGTATTCGCAGTTCCGAATATGGACATCCATCAGCTGTATAATGGAGCTGTTTAATACTACTAAAAATCAGTGACAAAGTCGAGTTTAAGAAAATCAGATTCATTTGAGTGTCATAAAACAGGAAAGGGGGAAACGAAGTAGGAACATACAACCATACTTCTAAAGGAGGTTAGTTCAGTAAATGGTCCAGAGGAATTATAATGATTTCCTAAATATCTGTATTGCTAAGAACTTACAACTAATTCGGAAATGAGCTTCTACAAAGAAAACAAGATGTTACATGTACAATGACGTTATACATCACAGAGAATGAAGGCAGAAAAATTAAAAGCTAAAAAAATTAAAAGTTAACAAACATCGTTGAAGTGTCAGAGTGAGTAATGAGAATGTATAGACAGCATACAAGCTCATTTATGTAATTTAAGACAATCTCCCGCCGCCGCTGCCAAAAGTAGCCTGAAGTCAACGACTTCACATCATGTCGAACGTGAAACGAACATGTCAGTAGCGTTGTTTGATACATTTACAAACTCTATTCACCAATGTCAAGCACCTCGAGAATGTAGAATCTTCACAGATGGCCTTATTTATCTGATTTTTTTTAACAATTGTTAGTGTAATTATTGTATTAGCGAGACTCCTTTTTGTGTCTACAAAAATATAACCAATTCATTTAGAATTGTAATTGAAATTTCTGTCCGAGATACTTTCAGCCATCCATATAATATTGTGATTCATTATATTATTCTGTCCGAAATACTTTCAGCCATCCATACAATATTGTGATTCATTATATTATTATACATATGTACACCATATAAAAAATTACTCCCCCTCAGGAGACTTCAGGCTAATAGCATGTAATACCACCTCCAGTCTTGATAACGACCTCAGGGAAGGGAGTCCATAAGTGTCTTCAGGCATGTCATATACAGCTGAAGGCATTTAGTAATGATTAAATTCTCTAAAGTTACCAAACTGTGTTAATTCTGATTGCTACATTTCGTTCCGTGTTCATAATAGTATCAGAAACTTTGTAAGGGATTGAAATCAGTTGGTTTAGCAGCCTAGACGAGGGGCAGTATGACGCCCATGTATGCATTAAATCGGGAACCTAAGAGTGTACCCCTGTGGCGGCAGCTGTCATCTTCAAAGACAGGAGTATCTACAGCATGCTCATCGTGAATATGCAGAAGAAACACCATCATTTGGTCGCTGAGAATGTTGAAATAAATATCCTGTCACGTGTTCCCAGTAACCTGAATGAGTGGGCCCAAGTTATAGCACAAAAAAATCTCAAAGCGTTACAGAACCACCTCCAGCTTCACTGCACCGTCTACACACTCCAGGTTTAACACCTCACTGGCTTGTTGGTGCATGTGACACCTTGCATTTTTTGAAAAGAGGCAGAACCACAACTCGTCGTACCACTACACGCCTCCAGTCAGCTGCCGTGTGTTTCTGTGTATAGTTTGGCCATTAGAAGAGTGTATTATTTGTGCTACTCTCTACACGAGCCTTTTGTGAGGCACCAATCTCCAAATATCCATTACATACAGTTCTTTTCACAAAATTTGCTCGGAATTGATTGGGGTGGACTTGCACTCACTGACAGCAACTACTCCCTCGCCTCTGGTCCCTATCAGTTAGAATCTTTTGACAATCTCTGTTCTTACGTCATTTTAGATGACTACACCATTCCATGTAGACACATTGGACAGTCCACATCGATACTCCAACCAATCAGGCAACTCCACCCGTGATCTGAGTGAGGGCAGCTCAAAACACGATAGCAACTTTCTGCCAGTCTGTCACGTCTACACCTCAGTAGTGGCATAAAGAGTCTGCATTTTTGCCAAATTTATTCACGATGGCACCTCTCCCTGTGGGTCTGCTACATCCTCTCCATGGGGATAACATGTGGCAACATCTCTTTGATCACCCACACTCCTCCCACTCCCCCAGTTCCCCTCCCCTCCCCCACCTGTGTAATGGTGGGAAAAACTCCGGCTGCATTGAGCTGTTGGTACGGAACTTACTGTCTTCATTTTTGAGGTTACCATGTTGTAAATTGGTGGGAAAAACTCAGAAATGTGTTCAGTTGATGAGATATTGCTGTCGGACAGAGAAGAGTTACCTGTAAGTATACAGAAGAGGATTGCGTCCATAGTCTCCTAGACGAGGAATGGAAAATGGTTCAAATGGCTCTGAGCACTATGGGACTTAACATCTGTGGTCATCAGTCCCCTAGAACTTACAACTACTTAAACCTAACTAACCTAAGGACCACACACATCCATGCCCGAGGCAGGATTCGAACCTGCGACCGTAGCAGTCGCGCGCTTCCGGACTGAGCGCCTAGAACCGCTAGACCACCGCGGCCGGCACGAGGAATTGAAGGAGATGATAATGGATGAGTGTAGGAAGAATACTTTTCAGTAAATAAGGTTGGTGCAGCAGATGCATTTTGCAACTCATAGAAACTACTGCCTGTGCTGGAACTGTTCATGTTTTTTGAAATGGCTGAACAATCCCTAGTGCCGGAGACAACTTTGGCCTGTTACACAACTTGAGACTGATTAGACCAGAGTCGCTTGCCTTGTTGTACCGGACTCGACTGAGGGCGCTTGAAACGGGTTTTGTTGCCTTTCCGATTGTGTGTGAATACGTTCCCCGTGCTGTATGCCCTAGCCTACAATACCATTAGAAACTGTCTGGAAACTATCCTACAAGTGCT
Organism: Schistocerca nitens; assembly: GCF_023898315.1. NCBI lineage: Eukaryota > Metazoa > Arthropoda > Insecta > Orthoptera > Acrididae > Schistocerca > Schistocerca nitens. The sequence goes on along the minus strand of NC_064616.1, from coordinate 574,739,320 downwards.
GCAAATCAAGTAGTTAAATTAAAAAAAAAACACTCGCCACAAATAGATCTTAGCTCTGAAGTCTTGTATGCACCGACGTTTCAGAACACAAGCACCTTTCTCTGTGCACTGCCTATAAGCCACGAAGTGCTGAGAGTCCACTGCCATACTGCAAGAGTGTCCACTTCTGTCGTAGCTCAATCAACGTACTAGTTAGTTCTCTATTAAGCCATCCACAGGGCACTGCGAGCGCCACCGCCGCCACTGGGATCTGTCCCGGCAACAGCAGGCGCAAGGTAAATTTTTTGTGTCCGCCCGCCTGTCCGCAGTCGCTGGACGGCGGGTCCCTTTGCTCTCACAGTCGAGGCGCTATGTATGAATCGGAAGGCGGCGATCTTTGATATTCGATATTCAGGAAATTTCCATACACCACGTCCGCTCTGTCTCGAGTGGTTACTTTCTGTTGTAGCACTTACACCTCAAACCCACAGCCCGAAGTGTTCTCCCCCAGAAAATTGCGTTCTTATCACCTAATGTTGTATCAGTGAACTTATATAGAGATTATCCCCACCTTCCAGTCTTCCTCATTCTACCATCGGCCATGGTTGTGTCAGGTCGCTTATCTCTTTGCTTGCGCGCTAATTGTATATCTTTGTTAGTTAGAGATTGCAAGATAAAGCATTCAGCCAGCAGCAGAAGCAGTGCCAGTGGCAAACGTCCTACGCAATCAGGGGAATGGGAATTAACAGGTAAGCAGATATTTTCGTATTACATTTTTGTTATTTCGTGACGTGTTTTCAGATTTCATAGTATATTTCGTCAAAAAATTTTCGTAGCAAGTTCGTTTAAAAAAGTCTCGTCAAATTTTGAAGTATATTTTCACTAGAAAAAATTTCCAATTCATGTTCTTGTTGCAGTGTATGTCCCTGGAATGTTGGGTGACTTTCACTAAGACCTGCAGCCTGACAGACAGCAGCAACAGCAGCAGCAACCTAATGGGTGCAAGCAGCCTCCAGCTGTGTTTCAGTTACCACAGCAGCATTTTCATAGTATATTTTCGTTAAAAAAAGTTTCTTTGCAAGTTTGTTTGGAAAAATCTCGTCAAATACCATATTTCGCAGTATATTTTCGTTAGAAAAGGTTGCAAATTCCTGTTGTTGTTGTTACAGTATAAATGCTCACTTCTATTGATCAGCAGCTGGAGGGTGTTGGCGAGCAGGGCAACGAGTCTGAGCAGTCTCCAGCGGAAATTCCACCAACACAACTGCCATGTAAGTTTATACTCTCGTTAAACATTTTGTCATAGTGTATTTTTGTGCTTTTGTGTCTACTCTGTCTACATGTTTTTTAAGTCTTTGTGTTCTTGACACTGTAGGGGATTTCGAGTAGATCAGTAGGGTTGCTACGTCATAGCCGTTGAACCTATCGCAGATGCCCTGTGACTACATATTCTTTCGTTAATTTTTATTCATAGTGTTGTTGTTGTTATTGTTATTGTTGTTGTTGTAGGCGATATCAGTAAGATGGACTGGTGACTCCCTGCCGGTCAGGGTGAAGAGATGCTGCAGTGGAGTGAGGAGATGAAGCAGGTGGAGGTTTGCATTGTCATTTTGAGGCTCAGACACCTGAGTGGATGGAGTAGATCCCTGATGACCTCGTCGATTTGCTGTCACTGTGGATGGGGGATAATATAAATAATTTATGTTCTGTTGTACATATAATCAGTGTTCTTTATGTCTCTGCAACAGCAGTAGTGTCAGAGTAGTTTATAGCATGTGCAGTTATTTCTCGTTATTCTTTCTCTACAGTTGGCAGGTCAAAGCTGGCCAGGGTGCGAGTTTATCATCCAGCAACCCTTCAGTACACTGTGGCATGGGTGCCAGGGCAGGGGAAGACAGCATCAAAATGTAGTCCTGTGCTGCACGACTTGCTGCCAGGACGCTGCTCCTAGCTGCACGGGCAGCCATCCCCTTAGCCTGGATGCTGACACTGGCCCGATGCAGCATCTCCTGTTCGTCCGACTGCCAGCTCAATACAGCCAGGCTTTTCATACTGGCCTGATGTGTCAGAACCCCAGTATCAGGGGGCCGACAAGGCTAGTGTGCTGTGCCATCTACCTCCTCATTCCATCCTACAACTACCTTCACCGACAGGAAGGATGCAGTCCTCCACTGTTAGTGATAGTGTTTCTAAGGTTGACAGCAGCTCTTTCTTCCATCCTAATGGTGATCACCAGCTGAGCTAAACTACGTGGTGACTGAGGTATCTTTTGATATGTGAATACCATTCCCGCAAACTGAGAACCCAGCCGTGTGAGGGTTACAAATATTCAATAGGGCTTCGGAAATCGTGCCTTCCCCTACTGGAGCCAGATCTCACTCGGTTTATTAATCATCAACAGTATCCCTCCATTAAGTGCAGTGCTGTGATCTCACTCCCCCAAACAAGGCAGTGCGGCAGAGGAGACCAGTATCGTCTACATTTAGGGGAGACGTGGAGTGGTATCATGGAACACCTCAATTGCTACATGGTTTGAAGGTTTCACCTTGAGTGCTATACGACCAAGTTTTCTGAAATGCATTTTAGAGGCTTAGGTAAAGCATTCAGCTGAGTAATACACCATGACATCAGTAAGCAGTTCCATGATTCAGTCAACGGAGGGTCCAGCTACCTGTATATTGAGCTTCCTGATGATATAGCTACCAAAAAAGCATGTAAGGAATGCAAGGATAACAAATTTTCAAAGTTCAAGAATGTCCACCATCAGGAGCGATGCCCCTTTGTAGTTTATGCTCATTTCGAATTTCTCCTCGCTCCTGTGACATGCTGTGAAGGCGACCCTACAGCCTCATACATAAACTTCAGAGAAAAACACATACCATATGCAACAGCGTACCAGATCATATGTACATATGATTCAAGTCTTAGCAATTACAAATCATATGTCGGAGATTTGGTTGCTCACTGAGTTCTAGAAACTTTCATGAGAGGTTGATAAGATTTACAGCACCAACATTCCCATAACCTTGTCAAAGGAGAATGATAATTTGTACACGAAGGCTGTCATATCTGAGGGCAGCCATTAGACTGGAAATCAGGAACTCCTTGTAGGGACCATTGTCATCTTACATGGAAGATCCGTGGTGCTGCTCATAGCACGTGAAAGCTGATGTATCAGTTACAATGGCACATGCCCAACTTTTCCACAATCTAAATGGGTACGATGCTCAATTTATCACTGAGCATTTGGCTAATTTCGGTTTGAAGTATGACCAGATCAGTGTCCTGCCTGAGAGTCTCAAGAAATGTATCGCATTTGACAAACAAATGACACCTAGAATTATACTGCTCTTCCTGGACTCGCTACGATTTATGCAGACTCCACTCCAGAAATTTGTTGAAACTCTGCTTCAGGAGGATATGCACATCACCCAAAATGCATTTTTCAATTATGTGAAGATTCAGCTTGTGACAAGGAAGGGCGTACTCCCATACAAGAATTTGGATTTATGAGGAACGCCAACGAAATCAGACTACATGACATAGCTGTGTTCCTCAGCAACCTTACAGGCATAGGCATATCGGATGCAGAGCACAAGTATGGCAGGAGATTAACATAAAAAATTTCGGGGAGTATACAAGATTCTATATACACAGATATGTGCATTTGCTAGCGGATGTTTTCGAGACATATATGCATGACCGTGTACTCTCTGGGCCCTGCCTTCTATTGCACAGCACCGGTGCGGTCTTTTGGCACTATGCTCAAGAAAACGAAAGCGAACATCAAGATTTTGACCAATGCTGACACACTTCTTTTCTTTGAGCAAGGGATGCGTAGGGGACTTTTCCAATGCATGCATAGACATGTCAAGGCAAATAATCCATGTTTGCGTGAGAGGTTCAGCTCATCCCTTGATTTGAACTGCATCATGTACTAGAATGTCAATAACGTATGGAGGCATGACATGTAACAATCGCTGCTGATCGGTGAGCTACGATAGATGCCCGAAAACAAATGCAAGGTATTATGTGAAACTATCCATAGTGTGGCAGCTGATTCTGGTGTAGGATATGTTGTGGAGGCAGATCTCGCATACGCTAATAGTTTGAATGATGAGCAAAGTGATTTGCCAGTATCTCCAGAGCAACTAACTTGGCAGTATGTGACCATCCCCAAGTTTTGACAATGGTGGGGAACAAGCAGAGGTACATCATGTGTTACAGAAACCTCCAGCAACGTTACGATTTAGGGATGGACCCAACTGCAGTTAGATGCACTATCTAATTCAAGCAGTGATCCCAGTTGAAGGAGTGTAATAATTTAACTACCAGAAAGCGGGAATGAGTAAAAATGATTTAGAAAGGGACTTTTATAAACTAATGAATAATGCAGTTTTCCACCAGACAATGGAAAATTTGTGAAAACGTAGCAAAATTCTTATTAGGTTCTGTTGGGATGGGCGCTGGTGCGTAAGGAAGGGTATCGGCGAACCAAATTTGAAACAGGTCACTGTCTTCCACAAGAACTTAGTTGCTGTGGAGACGTTGACGACTGCAATAGATATAATGAAACCTGTCAATGTGGTGATGTGCATACTAGACATGTCCAAATTGAACATGTATTAATGCTATATATTATAAGTTTGTGAAACCTCATTTCGCTGATCCTAAGTTACTTTATATGGATACAGCTAGCTACTGGGTGAAGAACTGCATCCGAATGAAGTAATGAAGTGCCACAGTAAAGAATTTGACACGTCTTCATAGACGGCCAATTAGCCTTATGGTACTGTTCCGCAGAACAAGAGAGTTATCAGCCTAATGAAAGACGAGGCAAATGGGTCATCGAGTGTAGAGTTTGTAGGTCTAAGATCCAAGACGTATGGATATCGCTTTGGTGTGACGTCATAAGCGAGTGACTGCGTGTGAGATCGCTCCCCAAGTTTTTTATATATTTTTAGGTTTCAGATACATATTTTAACTGTTTTTGTGATAATATTTACTATATAAGTGACTTATTAGTGGTTTCTTCATTCACCTCTGCCTTTCTTGTGTTGTGACCTGATATTTGTGAGTGTTTCGTATCGAGCAACGTAACTTCTTACCTGTGTTTACATTCCGCGCTGACCAGTTGCAGCTGTAGCGGCACAACGAAAGCTAAGTACTAATTAATTGTTTGTGTATAGTGGTTTATTTAGGAACTTTAGTAGTCTTCAACCGGTGTTTTTTGTGTTTTCTGGTGAAATAATTTCAGAAGAACCTTTTGGGAACTGTTTTCAGCTTCCTTACTGTGTCATTAGACGTTTGATTCTCTTTCTGTATTAGTCTTTTGTTATATTCACATTTGTTGTTTATTAATACTGTTAATAATAGTAGTTACTTCCCTTGTAGAGTAAGTTTGTGATTGCCCGCATCTCGTGGTCGTGCGGTAGCGTTCTCGCTTCCCCCGCCCGGGTTCCCGGGTTCGATTCCCGGCGGGGTCAGGGATTTTCTCTGCCTCATGATGGCTGGGTGTTGTGTGCTGTTCTTAGGTTTGTTAGGTTTAAGTAGTTCTAAGTTCTAGGGGACTGATGACCATAGATGTTAAGTCCCATAGTGCTCAGAGCCATTTGAACCATAAGTTTGTGATTATTGTAGTCAGGTTTTTAACATCTTCTTATTGTAGTAGCGGAACTTAGAAAAAGTAAAATTTTACCATGAGTGAGAAGTGTTGGCTTTTCCGTAGGTTCGTGAGTAGTGGATTACGGTCTGAGACTTGTTCGAAGTATTTTCACTGGGGGGGAATGCAGTGGGGAAGCCAGTGGGCATTTTGGTGAGATCCTCTCCTGGAACTGCAGGCTATGTAGCAAGAGTAAGTTAATAGAGGAGCAGGAGCGTAAGATCTGTGCCCCTCAGGTGCAGTTGAAAAACGCACAGGAGGAGCTAGATAGGATGAGGAGGGAGAAGGGGGTTGGGGAATGGGAGCTGGCTGTTGGCAAGAGATCTGCTAGGAGAAGAAGATTTTCAGATAGTTTTACTATTGGTGTTTACAATAGATATGACCAACTGTCAGAGTCTAGTGGAGAGGAATCTCTAGTAGCTGTAGATGTAGGAAGTATGCAGCAGACCTCAGTAGTTACGGTGGCTAGAACAGTTGCAAAGTCTGCTGTTAGGTAGTTCTCATGGCAGAGGTGTAGGCCAGCAGTTGCAGGAAGTGCTGGGGACTGAGTACCAGGTCACCAGCATTGTGAAGCCTAATGCAGGATTGGCTCAGGTGACTGTTAACATTGGGGGGAGGGGAGGGGGGTTATGTAGGGATTTTACTAAAGAGGATTAGGTAGTGATAGTGGGTGTGGCTGGTAATAGTATTGATAGGGATGGGGAGTATGACATAGATGGTGACCTGGAAAAGATAGCCACTCAGACTGGCAACACGAATGTGCATTTCGTGGAACTGTTTCAGCGTCACGATCGGCCTCATCTTAATACAGCCGTCAGGCGTAATAACATGAGACTTGGGGGAGCGCTGATGACAGAAAGCATGGGTCACATTTCAGTGGTGTCGGTGGAGTCTATCAGCAGGACGGGTTTCACTAGACATGGCCTGTACCTCAACAGGTATGGGAAGGGGAGGTTAGCAAAACTAATAGGTGACAGCATAGGTGGGGTTGGTGGGATCACTCATGGGAAAATTCCTGCAGTAGTGGGTGTTAGAGCTGCACCTTTTTTAGATTGAAGTCAGCTGATAGGTATTCCTGCTTAAGGGAAGTCTCTCTAACAAAGGGACCACTTTTGACAAAGCTTAGGTATCCGAGTAATGAGGGAATTAGTATATTTCATCAAAATATACAAGGTATTAGAGATAAAGTTAGTGAATTGCTTATAGATGTTGACTCTGAAATTATTGGTATATCTGAACACTTCTTAAATAAGGAGATAATTCAGAGGCTTCCTTTACCAGGATACAGGTTGGCTGGCAGCTTTTCGAGGAGCTCTTTGCGGTGTGGGGGAGTAGCCATGTATGTGAAAAACGGCATCCCATTTGAGCCAATTGATGTTTCAAAGTACTGCACTGAAAAGGTATTTGAATGTTGTGCAGGTGTGGTAGTGAAGCCACTTTATAAAAAGGGAAACAGGGATACTATTGACAATTATAGACCTATTTCCATGCCATCGGTGTTTGCTAAAGTTATCGAGAAGGTTGTATATACAAGGTTACTGGAGCATTTAAATTCACATAATTTGCTGATCCAGTTGCTGCAGAGACCTTTGTAAACCTTATCAAGGAACAAGAGCGGCAAGATGTTTATAGCGCTGGTACAGTAGACGATAAATATAATGCTTTTCTCAAGACTTTTCTAAACCTCTAACTGTTGTTATTTATAGATCCCCAGACTCCGTTTTCACAATATTTTTGCTAAAGCTAGAGGAGGTTCTTGGTTCACTTTATAGGAAATACAAAAAGTTAGTTATATGTAGTGACTTCAATATTAATTGTATAAGTGATTGTGCAAGGAAGAGGATGCTGGAAGACCTCCTTAATTCATATAATCTTATGCGAACCGTATTCTTTCCAACGAGAGTGCAAGGGAACAGTAGAACAACCATAGACAACATTTTTGTTCATGCCTCATTACTAGAAGGGCATTCTGTTAGCAAAAAGGTGAATGGCCTTTCAGATCATGATGCACAAATTTTAACTTTAAGAGATTTTTGTGCTGAAACACGTGTTAAATATAGTCATCAGCTGGTTAGGAAAGCTGATCCAGTTGCTGTAGAGACGTTTGTAAACCTTATCAAGGAACAAGAGTGGCAAGATGTTTATAACGCTGATACAGTAGACGATAAATATAATGCTTTTCTCAAGACTTTTCTCGTGCTCTTTGAAAGTTGCTTTCCGTTAGAACGTTCAAAACAGGGTAGTAGCACAAACAGGCAGCCTGGGTGGCTGACTAGGGGGATAAGAATATCTTGTAGAACAAAGTGGCAGTTATATCAAAACGTTAGAAACAGTCAGAATCTAAATGCAGCAGCCCATTACAAACAGTATTGTAGGGTGCTTAAAAATGTTATTAGGAAGGCAAAAAGTATGTGGTATGCAGATAGAATAGCTAAGTCTCAGGATAAAAATAAAACCATACGGTCAGTCGTAAAGGAAGTCGCTGGTCTGCAGAGACAGGTCGAGGATATAGAATCAGTGCGTAGTAGGAATGTCCGTGTTACTGATAAGTCGCATATATGTACAGTATTTAATAATCACTTTCTGAATATAGCAGGTGAACTAAATAGAAACCTAGTCCCAACAGGGAATCATATAGCGCTCTTAGAAAAAAGTGTTCCGAGACTGTTACCTGAAATGCTCCTCCATGATACTGACAAGAGGGAGATTAAGTTAATAATTAAATCACTAAAGACCAAGAACTCTCATGGATATGACGGGGTATCTAGCAGAATACTAAAGTATTGTTCTATGTATGTTAGCCCAGTACTTAGCCATATCTGTAACTTTTCCTTTAGGAGTGATCGGTTTCCTGACCGATTAAAGTACTCGGTAGTGAAGCCACTTTATAAAAAGGGAAACAGGGATAATATTGACAATTATAGACCTATTTCCATGCCATCGGTGTTTGCTAAAGTTATCGAGAAGGTTGTATATACAAGGTTACTGGAGCATTTAAATTCACATAATTTGCTGTCAAATGTTCAGTTTGGTTTTAGAAATGGTTGAACAGCTGAAAATGCTATATTCTCTTTTCTCTGTGAGGTTTTGGACGGATTAAATAAAAGGTTGCGAACGCTAGGTGTTTTCTTTGATTTAACGAAGGCTTTTGACTGTGTTGACCACAAAATATTACTGCAGAAGTTGGACCATTATGGAGTAAGGGGAGTAGCTTACAATTGGTTCGCCTCTTACTTTAAGGATAGAAAGCAGAAGGTAATTCTCCGCAATATTGAGAGTGGTAGTGATGTTCAGTCCCAATGGGGCACTGTTAAGTGGGGCGTTCACCAAGGGTCGGTGCTGGGGCCACTGCTGTTTCTTATTTATATAAATGATATGCCTTCTAGTATTACAGGTGATTCAAAAATATTTCTGTTTGCTGATGACACCAGCTTGATAGTGAAGGATCTAGTGTGTAATATTGAAACAGTAACAAATAATGTAGTTCCTGAAATAAGTTCGTGGCTTGTGGAAAATAATTTGATGCTAAATCACAGTAAGACTCAGTTTTTACAGTTTCTAACTCACAATTCAACAAGAACCGATATTTTGATCGGACAGAATGGGCATATTATAAGCGAGACGGAACAGTTCAAGTTCCTAGGCGTTCGGATAGATAGTACGCTGTTGTGGAAAGCCCATGTCCAGGATCTTGTTCAGAAACTAAATGCTGCTTTATTTACCATTAGAACAGTATCTGAAATAAGTGACACTTCAACACGAAAAGTAGTCTACTTCGCATATTTTCATACGCTTATGTCGTATGGTATTATTTTTTGGGGTAATTCTTCTGATTCAAAAAGGGTATTTTTGGCTCAAAAACGGGCTGTTCGAGCTAGCAGCTTTCACTCAGTTAATACTAGGCAGAAATCGAATCTGCATGTGGAATGCACTTCCTTGACTCTTGTGCAGAAAGGAGTGCAGTATTCTGCTACATCCATTTTCAATAAGCTACCACAAGAACTCAAAAATCTTAGCAGTAGCCTAAACTCTTTTAAGTCTAAACTGAAGAGTTTCCTCATGGCTCACTCCTTCTATTCTGTCGAGGAGCTGCTGGAAGAGCTAAAAAATTAAGCAAATTCCAGTATTACATTGTTGATTTTCTTTATTTAAACTTACGACTTGTCACCTGAATATGTTTTTTTATATTTCATTTTATCTGTTTCTAATATCGTGTTATAATTTCATGTATTGACTCGTTCCATGACCATGGAGACTTCTCCTTAATTTGGTCCCACGGAACAATAAATAAATAACTAAATAAAACGCAGAGGTGGACAAAGGGCGTGCATCACGTGGCATCAAGGGTCCTCGAAACTGAACACTACTTTCAGTGTTTGTACAGATGTGTTCGCCATGCTGCACTGGAGCTGCTGCACCTGGTGCAGCTAATTAGCATTTGGTCTTGAGGGTATGAGATGTACACTGTGCTCCAGTGTAAAATTGGCTCCTCAACTCATGATGATAAACGAGTAATTTGTGATGATATGAATGGAACTCTCTATTCACTTGATGAGAGTGTCCTGTGAATGTGAGTGAGTGAGAGTGTCTAAATGTTGTTATAAGTATGCAGAATATTATGGCTCGTTTACCACAGTGTACATATTGTAAGAGTAAATGTCTGTGTGTGTGTGTGTGTGTGTGTGTGTGTGTGTGTGTGTGTGTGTAAATAAATCTATCCACAACATGTGTGAGTTTTGTCAATGTGCATCTGTAAGTATTAACACACCATGTGTGTGTACAGTGTAAATAGTCTAGTGTTTGAGATTCACCTGTTGCCAACCATCAACTCTGATTAGTTTTTAGTGCTTATAGATCCCAGTCCATCTAGAAGATATTCTCAATCTATACTACTATGAACTGGAAAACTGGAAAAATATTATCAACCAGTGCTAATGTGCCCTGGAAACACGAAAAAAATATTCTCAACCAGTGCTGCTACTGTAGGATAAATTGTGGAAGGATTTTTTCTAATCATAGTTATTAGTAATAGTAATAGTGTGTAAGTTTAAAGCATATCTGCATTGAAAGCATTTTACCCAAATCGTATCAAGTCACAGATACTAGAATTTCTGCATTGAAATATTAGAATAAAATTGTACCTCAAGAATCAAATTGTACCTCAAGAACAAAACTTTACCTCAAGAAGCAAATTATATCTGAAGACCCAAGTTGTATCTGTGAGAATTGAATAAACGAAATATTTGTTATCATACGGCTTTGTTGTTCTTATTTACAGAAAACTAATCCAAGATGTATATACTGTATAAAGGACGTGCAAGACACAAATGACATTCGTTTTAAACCTGAGGGTAAAATTTAAGATGGAGATAATAAAATTAATGTGATGGTTGCATGGGACTATGCTCATCATGCTGCATGAGATTGTGTCCACTTCAAGAAACCATAGAAAAAGTCTAAAATTATATCTCCTGTGCTTGAGGAGAACCACAGACATGGTATCTGAGTGAAGTTACTAACAAAGTGTGAACGAAAAGTACATAGATTTTGAGGTAAAAATTAATTTATTGTTCATGTAACTTAAAAGTAATTTTAAATTTTTATAAGCAGACACAGCAACACTATTTCACACATCTTCTTCTTGAGTGAATCCATGTGATCTTCTCACGGATACGGATGACGGTATCCGTGTGGTCAAATAATCAAAGTGAAGTCACCATATCTTTATAAGGTAACCAGTATCATTCCAGTGCATTCCATGGTAGAAGGCCGGCCGAAGTGGCCGCGCGGTTCTGGCGCTGCAGTCTGGAACCGCGAGACCGCTACGGTCGCAGGTTCGAATCCTGCCTCGGGCATGGATGTGTGTGATGTCCTTAGGTTAGTTAGGTTTAACTAGTTCTAAGTTCTAGGGGACTAATGACCTCAGCAGTTGAGTCCCATAGTGCTCAGAGCCATTTGAACCATTTGAACCATGGTAGAAGCGTGTTAACCATTTTGCACTTCTCCGTGTTTTAGCACACGTCACATCTTTGAAAGTCCTCTGTGATGCAATGCTTGTTGAGAATGTCTCTATTATACCAGCACCTTCTGTCAGTGCTATGAATGCAACATCTTTAAATATCAACTACGATACGCTCATCATCGTAGGAACCCTGAGCGTCTGCAGTGATGTTCACACTCTGAGATGCCGTTGCGAAATGCTCTAGGAATGGTGCAGCACTTGTTTATTCATACAGCTCGTTGCACAACAACAGTGAGTGGGCAATAGTTAATCACATGGTCCTGTATAACTATAGCATGCGCTGCAGTGTGTTCTGGGAAATTTACCGAAGATTCAAATCAGTTTCTACATCTATAGGTCCGGATTTAAGTATCTCACTCTGTTTTGAGTAGTCTGTTATGATGATTGGCGCCAGCTTCTGGAGTTTTCATGGGCTAAGTAGACATCCTTCCTCTTCATAGTGAGAAGCACAGAACCTAGACTGCATAAATTTTCATTCCACTGCAGGTCTAAATTATCATACAGGTCGAATCCGGAGTTGAGATAGACTCTGGCATTACTTAATCTGCAAATGTCAAATTTTGTGGAATTATTTGCTATATTCTGTCTTCTATTGGTCTGAAAAACAAGTATGATGAATGTGTGGGTATCCAGATGAACAGAGGTTTCAACAGTCCACGTTTGCCTGCTTGCAGCCAATAGCACTGGATGCTCGAAAAGCTCCCATGAACGGAAAGTTAATGACAGAAATACACCAGCATTCAGAAGTTTTAAAAGCTTTTAGCGCTGTTCATCTGATTCAAAGATGAGTGGCATTTTTTATTTTGCTTTATTGGTTGACCTCGTTCTCTTCTTGAGCTCCTTGAATGTATAATTTCTTATGCATTGTACTCTGTAACATAATAAGTTCCTGTTTAGCATTCACAACTAGCTGCATGTCCTCATAGAGGTATACATGCAGTAAATCCCCTGTACTCTTACATTGCTCTACCTACTGTCTCGTCTAAGAGCCATCCAGCGTTTTCCAATTCGTTCAAATCTGAGGGAGAAGCAGAGATTGATTGATTGAGGGAGGTTATGGGACTAAATGGCGAGATCATCAGTCTCGAGAAGCAGATACGTATGTTTTAAGAGTTGATGCCATGACTACACTGTGTGTATAGTCAATCTTGACCGCATTAAGTTCATATTGTATCTCATGAAACAGGAACGCTGAAACATTATGTGTAAGTTGGCTTCTGTCTCGGGTTCTTCGGCCGACGTTCATTTAATGATTTTTCTGACGTTTCGCCAGCACGAGTGGCTGGCATTGTCAAAGCTTCACCCTCCATTGCCGGTGGTGAACTGGAGGCGAGCTCTATAGATAGAGATGGGGCCCCTCCACGCCCGCACCAACGTGGTGACCAAACCAAAAGTTCTACTGTCACCTCCGTAAACATGTTAGTTATCTAGTAAGTGGATCACAGGATGCTGGGCTGTGATGTTGTCCGTGCGTCTGGGTAAGACTACGCATTAACACGGTCCATCAGGTGATAGATAGTGGACGAAACGCGAGTGAGGGTAGCGATTTGAAGAGCAGAGGGAAAAAAGTGCCATGGCTCGTGCCGTGGGAAAAAAACCTCTGCGACAGTGGGATGGGTAGTAAGAGCAGTAGTGGCTTACTAGCTGCGATAGCTCATGCAAGGTTGGATTTGTTAGTATGGGTATCATGCATCATTACCGTGACAAGCGATGGCGATGTGTCCCAGTGGCTGCAGCTGCTACATTCCTGGAACAATCAAGATCGTTATACAGTAGTGGGAGATCGGCCATAGATCGTCTCACTGTGTGGGGGATGTGTGGAGCTTGTTTGCATGCAGTGTACGGTACGGTTTCCCTGTGTGGTGCCAGTTATTCGGCAGTATATTTCAGCTGGATATCCAGTAATGGCGTCTGATTAACAGGGGCTCGCCTGTACTCTTATGTTTGCGTATGCTTGGCCATAGAGGTTATGCCCTTACAAGTATGTCTTTTGGTCTTTTATGTTTCCATCTATGGTTGTGGTCGTAGTTCCCCAGATTCAGAATAAACGGGTTCTGCGAATGTCTGGAGTTTCTGTATAGTCTTGTGGTGAGTTTGTGGATTACCTCCGTGAGAGTCTCAAGTCGGTATTCCCGGTGAAGGTCCGCGATGCGTGTGTATCGTGGAGCATTGCTTATGATTTTGAGTACTTTGTTTTGTATGAGCTGCAGACGGCGCAGGCGTGTAGGCGCAGCGTATCCCCAGACGGGAGCTGCGTACGTCATCAGGGGTCGGATAAGTGTCATGTACATGGACCTTGACACCCTTCTGTTCAGTGTGCTACGCCTGTTGAGCATAGGATAGAGCTGTTTGAGCCTCGCGCTAGCTCGGTTGGTCATGTGTTGTATGTGGTCCCCCCAGAGTAATTTCCGGTCCAGCCAGACACCGAGGTATTTGACTTTCTCGCGGAAACGTATTGGACGTGCATGTAGGGTTATTGGTCTGCAGTAGCGGTGTTTGCGCAGTTGCTTCGGTCTTCTAGTGAACAGAACGGCTTCGCACTTGTCGACGTTTACTCTAACACGCCATTTCTCCAACCAAGGCTCGCCTACTCTGAGTGCAGTCTGTAGGCGTGACGTAATGTTTGATGGTTTCCAATCTTGCGCAAGGATGGCTGTGTCATCCGCGTAGATTGCCATCATTGTGTTGTGTGTGGTTGGGAGATCGTTTATGTAGAGGTTAAACAGTAGGGGCCCTAGGATGCTTCCCTGGGGTACTCCCGCGTGTATACCGTGTCGTGTTGATTGTTTTCCCTGCACGTCAGTGTTGAAACTCCTGTCTGTGAGGTATGAGTGTATTAGACGCAGCAGCCCGTCGGGGAATCCCGCGTCGCTGAGTTTGCGGATGAGGCCGTTGTGCCATAGACGGTCGAAAGCCTTTTCGATGTCCAGGAACACTGCCCCTGTAGCTTTGTTTATGTTGAAGCCATGTGTTATATGTTCAACGACCCGTAGGAGTTGTTGTGTTGTGGAGTGGTGATTCCTGAAGCCGAATTGCTCCGGTCTCAGGATGTCATTTGTTATGCAGTGCCTAGTGACGCGTTTGAGAATCGCCTTCTCAACAATCTTACTTAGCGAGCTCAGAAGGCTGATGGGTCGGTAATTTTGTGGGAGGCTGTGGTCTTTCCCCGGCTTCCTGAACATCAGGACCTTGGCCGTCTTCCAAAAGGTGGGGAAGTGTTGGTGTTTTAGTATGGCATTCGTTATGTGTGTTAGGTACTCAGTTGCTTTATCCGTGAACTCCTGGAGGACACGGTTTTGAATGCCATCATGACCAGGGGCTTTCCTAGCAGCGGAATGCATTATAGCCCAGGAGACTTCGGCTGTGCTAGCATGTCGAATGTCGTCGCGCGATGGTTGGGCTAGAATGCGTGTAACCTCTTGGTCAGAAGCAAGTGTGAACACTGGATCTGATGGTACCAGGTTCGGTGTGAATGACGCTGCAAGTGTTCGGGCCATTAGTTCTGCTTTCTCTTCCGCTGAGTATGCAGGTCCGTCGGGCCCTTGAAGCGTTGGGGTGTATATTTTCTCCCTGGTGAAGTGTCGGGCTAGTTGCCACACGCCAGGTCGTGTGGTGTCCAGCCCTTCGAGTTTTTGGTTCCACTGTTGTGTTCTATGTGTTTGTATTTTATCGTGTATGATGCCCTGTAGTCTGTTAATGTGCCGTTTGAAGTACGGACGCCTGGTGCGCTGCCATTGTCTCCTGAGGCGATTCCTCATTGAGATTAGGCCTACTGTTTAACCTCTACATAAACGATCTCCCAACCACACACAACACAATGATGGCAATCTACGCGGATGACACAGCCATCCTTGCGCAAGATTGGAAACCAGGTATGGTGCCTGCCATTGCGTCCTGGACGGCGCTAGTGAGAGTTTCTACTGCCTCGTCAATTTGTGCTGTTTCATTAATTTCGTGTATAGGCGGGATGTGGCTATCGAGCGCTTGCTTGAACCTTGTCCAATTCGCGCGCCCGTAGTCCAACATCTTGCGTTGTTCCATGTGCTGCAGTGTTTCTTCAATGTATAGTATTACAGGTTGGTGGTTTGAGGGCAGATCGTTTTCAACGGCAACGTTGAGTGTCGTTGTAATGCCCTTGATGAGGGCCATGTCTATCACGTCTGGCCTGTGTCCCCTCTGATAGGGAATGTGCGTCGGTTCAGTCGGCGCTAGTATAATGTAGTTTCTGCCAAGTGAATGTTCGTACAGTTTTTTGCCGTTGGGATTTCGTATGCGTGAATTCCATTCTGGGTGTTTTGCGTTCATATCTCCAGCGACTATTACTCGCGGTGAAATGTTGAGTAATGTGCTGATATCGCGTGTTGAAATGCCTACAGGGCTGTTGTATACCGATATCAGTGTAGTGTAGGCTCCGTTGAACTTGACTCTGACGGCCGTAGCCTCGATTTTTTCCAGTTCAGGGAGCTCTATGTTTGTGTGCTCAATGTCTTTGTGTATGACGATTGCAGTTCCACCTGCCACGGCGTCGCCCGGTCGGTCGGTACGATAGACACAGTAGCCAGGAAAGTTTAATTGTTTGTGCGGTTTAAGTTTAGTCTCGCTCAGTAGCGCGACAAGGATTCCCTTGCGCTTCATGAACGCGGCAAATTCTGCCCTTTTGTTGTGGATCGAGTCTGCATTCCAGAACAGGATCCGTGATAGTGTGTGCGGGTCTGCGTTATGGGCCGGGTGTGGCGTATTATTCATGTAAGAGTGTGAAAGAGTGTTGTGATGGCGGTGTGTATGACAGCCCAGTATTGCCCGAGTTCGGCGCTCATGAGCTGGGTGATGAGTGTAGTGACGGCCATCAGCACCTTGGTAAGGATTTCAATGGTCGTGTGTCGGGGGAATAGTGTTTCCAGTATTCCCCCAGGTGATGTGTTGGTGTTGGGTGTAGCAGCCTGAGGTGCTGTTGTGGGGTTAGCGGCCGCTTGTGCGGGTATTGGTGTGTTGTTTGGGGCGGCATTTGTGTTTTGTGACAGAGGTTGTGGCGCCTGTGTTACTTCTGTGATGAGGGGGATGGTAGTGTGAGTTACAGTCTCGGTGTCTTGTTGACTGTTTTCCTGTGTGTTGCTGTTCTGTTGTTGCTGCGTGGCCTGTTGTGGTGATTTCGTGTTCCCCGCCCTGTGTTTGCGAGTACGTCTATTCCTCCTCTGGGCTTGGGGTTCGGGGGGTTCTTGTGTGGATGTGTTTTCCTGTATATGGTGCGTTTCTTCGCAGCTCGTGATTTCCGGTAGTGGGGTCGTGTTGTTTGGGGGTATAGGTGTTGGTACCGATGCTTGATGGGTTTCATGTGTTGTCTGTGGCTGTTGTGTGGCTGTTGCAGCGGTTGTTTCACGTGTGTGTGTAGGGCGCTGAGGTTCCGCAGCCTGTACCGTTCCGCCAGGGCGTGCAACCGTGGCAAACGTTACGCCGTTCCTTACTGGGTTCGGCGCTGGCTTTGGGCGTGGTATGTCGTACAGTACCCTGCTTTTGTCTTGCTTTCGCTTCAGCGCCTGTTTGTATGAGTTGCACTGTCTGAAGTTGGCCGCATGGGGCCCACCGCAGTTGGCACAGCGTCGCTGGTTTGGCTGTGTTTGTGTGCAAGTGTTGGATCTGTGGTTGCCAGCGCATCCGCGGCAGCGAGTTGCCAGGCCGCAGCGGAGGGCCGAGTGGCCGAACCGCTGGCAGTTGTTGCATTGTTGGGGGACGTTGGGTGGTTCGTAAAGTTCTACACGTACGTCCATCCGCAGAAAGCTCTTTATCTGCAGGATGGCGCGGGAATCAGCCGTGTCGGCTAACTCAACCATGTAGTGTGGTAGCGGTGCGTGTGTACGGAACCCTGTCATCCGGGAGGCACTTTTACAGTCGAATCCCAGATAACAAAGGGCCGCATGTACTGTCTCGTTGGGGGTGCTGGGGTCCACTCCCTTGATCACGTACTGCTGGGTTCTCTCGTCCAGCGTTCTGTACGTTGGAGGCGAGCTCGCGGCCGCAGACTATATGTACCTGGCGCACCAAAGTCCGAGGGCTTCTCCGCGGTCATTTCCGGTGCGGTTCTCCTCTTGCTACCTGAGACGGTCGTTCGCTGCAGTACGGGAAGCCGGGATCCGTTTACCTTAAGGCTTTCCTCTTTCTTGTTGAAACTGTTCGCGTGTTTTTGTATTTCTACAGCTTCTCTGAACAAGCGCGTGTGATAGTGCTTCTCTACAGCTACAACTTCCGTGTCGGCGAATTTTATTACGTGGTCGGTCCCATCAGTGCGTGCTCTGCCACGGCCGATTTCTCCACCTGCCCCAACCTGCAATGTCGCTTGTGCTCTTTGATCCTAGTGTTAATTGATCGTCCGGTCATTCCGACATAAACTTTTCCGCATGTGCATGGTATACGGTATATTCCCGACCTTGCAAGTGGGTCTCTTTTCTCCTTCGCCGATCTAAGACACTCTTTGATCTTCCTTGTCGGTTTGAAAATCGTCTTTACGCCATGTTTGCGCAATGTACGGCCGATTCTGTCCGTCACTCTGGGAATGTATGGCAGAAAGGCCGTACCCGACATTTCTTTTTCTGGTTCCTTACTTCGCCGAGTGTTGGGCTCTGTTACACTTCTAATGTAATTTGTGGAGTACCCATTGCTCCTCAGAACAGTTTCCAGGTGTTGCATGTAGACGAATGTGCTACACCGAAGTTCTTGAGATGTAAGCGCCTATTCACCACCGCCCAAGCACATCGTATCTACGACAGAATGGAACGAGCTTTTCTTCGTTATCGAATACATACAACACGGAGAGACTTGGCAAGAACGGATCAGGAACTTCTGGTCATTTTCTATCAACTAAGTAGCAGAATGCATCGAGACGACTGGGACAAGATCGACAGCATCACTCACAGGAGCATGCAGAACGAACTCGAGCGCTGCGCCGAGCGGCAGAAGAAAAAGTTTGAAAGATGCCGGAAGCAGACTAACAAGGCGATTCCCGACATGACACACACAGTGGTCAACCTCACTGAACGACAATTGTCCGAAGAGGAAGTGTCTGTTCTTCAAAAAGGAGGGAATTTCGCTATCGTCCCGAGAACTATACCTATGGAGGACATCATTGCCAACACCGAAGCAGCCATTCGGACCCTTCCTTGTGAAAGGGCAGAGGAAATACGCACGGAAACAGCCAGGATACTGCGCCGAGCAAAACCACCAGCTTGCAACCTGAAGAAAGAACAGGTACAAGCCATTAAGGATCTCAACGCCGACGAGAGTATATTGGTACTGCCTGCCGATAAGGGGAATGCGACCGTCGTAATGAAGACCGAAGATTATGAGCAAAAGATCCGAGACCTATTAGATCCGACGACGTACCGAAAACTAAGCGCAGATTCGACGCAGCGTATCACTCGGAATACGAATCGATTAATCAAGGCGTCTTCTCTGCCGGCGGACATACAGAGAAACCTGCGCAACACGGAAGCCCTACCACCCCGGCTGTATGGATTACCCAAGATCCATAAGAACAACGTTCCACTGAGACCGATCGTTAGCGCTCCTGGCTCACCAACGTATAAACTGGCAAAACACTTGGCCTCTCTGCTACAGCCACACGTGGGGAAGACCGACACATACATTAAGGACTCAGGACATTTCATTGAGAAGCTGAAGAAACTGAAACTTGCACCAAACGACATCCTGGTCAGCTTTGATGTTGTTTCGTTATTTACAAAAGTGCCACTCAGTGACGCTCTGGAGCACATCGGTTCCATGTTCCCGCAAGTCATCAAAAAGCTCTTCCATGCATGTCTCACCACGAGCTATTTCACGTGGAATGGCGATTTCTACGAACAGCTGGAGGGCGTCGCCATGGGTAGTCCTCTCAGTCCAGTGGTGGCCAACTTCTTCATGGAACAATTCGAAGCACAGGCACTGGGCTCGGCGACTTGCAAACCTAAGGTGTGGTACAGGTACGTCGATGATACTTTCGTGGTGTGGAGCCATGGTGAATAACAGCTCGGTGACTTCCTAAAACACTTGAACAGCCTCCATGCCAACATAACATTTACCATGGAAGTAGAAAAGGACAAGAAACTGCCATTTCTAGATGTGCTGGTCACAAGGGAAGGCGAAAACCTGGGACACAGCGTGTATCGAAAACCGACACACACGGACCGATACCTGCATAAACTGTCAAACCACCACCCGAGCCAGAAAAGAGGCATGATTAGTACGCTCGTAACGAGAGCAGGACGAATATGTGAGCCGCAACACCTCAAACGAGAAATGCAACACCTGGAAACTGTTCTGAGGAGCAATGGGTACTCCACAAATTACATTAGAAGTGTAACAGAGCCCAACACTCGGCGAAGTAAGGAACCAGAAAAAGAAATGTCGGGTACGGCCTTTCTGCCATACATTCCCAGAGTGACGGACAGAATCGGCCGTACATTGCGCAAACATGGCGTAAAGACGATTTTCAAACCGACAAGGAAGATCAAAGAGTGTCTTAGATCGGCGAAGGAGAAAAGAGACCCACTTGCAAGGTCGGGAATATACCGTATACCATGCTCATGCGGAAAAGTTTATGTCGGAATGACTGGACGATCAATTAACACCAGGATCAAAGAGCACAAGCGACATTGCAGGTTGGGGCAGGTGGAGAAATCGGCCGTGGCAGAGCACGCACTGAATGGGACCGACTACGTAATAAAATTCGCCGACACGGAAGTTGTAGCTGTAGAGAAGCACTATCACACGCGCTTGTTCAGAGAAGCTGTAGAAATACAAAAACACGCGAACAGTTTCAACAAGAAAGAGGAAAGCCTTAAGGTAAACGGATCCTGGCTTCCCGTACTGCAGCGAACGACCGTCGCAGGTAGCAAGAGGAGAACCGCACCGGAAATGACCGCGGAGAAGCCCTCGGACGTTGGCGCGCCAGGTACATATAGTCTGCGGCCGCGAGCTCGCCTCCAGTTCACCACCGGCAATGGAGGGTGAAGCTTTGACAATGCAGCCACTCGTGCTGGCGAAACGTCAGAAAAATCATTAGATGAACGTCGGCCGAAGAACCCGAGACAGAAGCCAATAGGCAGTTTGTCAACAAGTGGCCACGAAAGCCTTAACAATTTTGTATTATGTGTGAGATTGGGTTCCACTGTAGCAGTATGAAACTCTTGCATTGGGAGTTAAAGCGTGTTGATTTTGAATGACAATCCTAATTTCATCGTTCTTGTTGAATGTGGTTGAAGCATAAGGATTGAGTGAAAATTATTCCTGACATAAAAATGTTCGTCATATTCTGCCATGTAAGTTACATTGAATGATATCATTACGAGGTTTCAGACCTACTGATTTAAGAAGCTCGTAGTTCGCACGCGTTATTAGCGTGCTGTTCTGTTGTGAAGTGCTGCACTGTGGGTTGTGTGTTGTGGTTTTATACCTTATGCCCATCCTGTCTTCGTTGACAATATGGGGACACAGGGAAGCCAGAGGCTGCTGTGAATCCTTAGTGGTTGAAGGTCACCACCGTTTCCAGTTCCAACAGGTTCCAGCAAGTTGTAGGTCGTCGTCGTCGTCGTCGCTTCTGCCTTCAAAAGGTCCTGATTGGTTGAAGGTCACTGCCACTTCTCGTCCAGCAGGCTGAAGGTCGGTGCTGGTTCTCTTTATATTTAGTCATACAGTGACTGCCTCTCCATGAAAGTCGACAAGTTGATCATCTTGGTCCAGAATATGCAGCTCCATATAGTCCAATGTCTGAACTTTTACTGGCAGGTACATAGCGTTGGTGGGGGCCTCAACGATCTGATAACCAGTTCCAACTGATGGGAAGAATCTGTAAGTTGCATGAATCAATCTTTTGTTGAGACAGGAGTTTGTTGCAATGTTACACTCTAACGGATTGTAATCACAGGAAGTATATCCACAGACTGATCAGATCTCTAAAATGTATTAGGGTCCTTCTTCAAAACCCATCTATTTATGAAACCCAGTAGATGTCCTATGCAATCTGTCTGATTAAAATCAGTCGCTTTGTTCGGTGCCTTTATTTCAGATTTAAGTGTACTGATGTTTGCATTTAGCACATTCCCTTTTCCAGGCCGTTTTAAAACGTCATTTAAATCGTCAATATTGTATGCACCAGCTTCTATTTCCACTATTTCTTTTCCACCATTAATTTCTAGATGAAGTTCATTGCGGTATGGTTTCAGGCATAGTCTTTTTGTCTCCCTGCCTCCTCCAGCTGCTCCTCGGGTCCCTGAGCTTTCTTGAGTGTTCTGGCAATAGCCACAGCACTACCAGCCAGTGACTCCATCCCTGAGACACCTGCAAGGGCAGGAATAAGGAAAGGTATATTCACAGGAAGTATATCCACAGACTGATCAGATCTCTAAAATTTATTAGGATCCTTCTTCAAAACCCATCCATTTATGAAACCCAGTAGGTGTCCTATGGGACCTGTCTGATTAAAGTCAATCGCTGGGTTCTGTGCCTTTATTTCAGATTTAAGTGTATTGATGTTTGCACTTAGCATATTCCCTTTTCCAGATAGTTTTAAAACGTCATTTAAATCGTCAATATTATATACACGAAGCTCTGTTTCCACAATTTCTTTTCCACCATTAATTTCCACATGAAGTTTATTGTTACTATCTGTGATACTCGGAATGTTATTGTATGTCTCCAGTCTAGTCAGAGCAAAATGGCTCTGAGGTCATCAGTTCCCTAGAACTTAGAACTACTTAAACCTAACTAACCTAAGGACATCACACACATACATGCCCGAGGCAGGATTCGAACCTGCGACCGTAGCGGTCGCGCGGTTCCAGACAGAAGCGCCTAGAACCGCTCGGTCATATCGGCCAGCCCAGTCAGAGCAACACTTAACTTTTCATTGCTTGGATCAATTTGTGGCAAGTAATTCGCTCGTAATACTGACGTTCGGTCTTTTTAAGTCGGAGTATATGACACTGCATCTGAGCTTAAGTGACGAGTGGATGCTTAATGCACCTCCTTATATATCATTCGTCGTAAACATTAGGAGGAACTTGATGCACAGATGACCACACAGGTGGTTATTAAAGTGTTGGTAGCGACGAAAATTGTAGAACACATGTCTTCTGTCCGTGAAGTATCGTTGTAACTCATCTGGTGGTAGCAGTCTCCAAAAGAGTAAAAATAGTATGTTCGTATTTTTCTTAATATTCACCACCCAGTGGGTTCCTTGTCCCGCAGAAAAATCTAAATTCACAATTCCACATTCTCTGAATATCCACATAGCCTTCGGTAACGTATCTTGCACAAATACACCATACAATCTTGGAATGCTGTTTTTTTCCTAACAAACTTGAGCAGATATGTATTTGTAGGCAGTCTATCCGGTAGCATAGCTACTGCTCTTTCCTTTTATTTATGAAGAGACCTAGTTCTTTCTTGTATGGTTTCAGGGATAGTATTTTCCGATGGCTGCTGCTCCCATCATGCGGTTATGTCTCACTGCCTCCTCTAGCTGCTCCTGAGAGCTGTGTTCATTCTTGACTGTTCTGGCAATAGCCGCAGCACCATCAGTTAGTGCACCCATCGCTGAGAGACCTGTGAAGGTATAATCGCACCTGATGTCTTGGGTATCGGCGGAAACCAGGGTGTTTTAAGTGGTCCTTTATGCTTCAGAGCACTTTTAGCTGCATACATCATGGTTAGGATATAGCCGGCCGGTGTGGCCGAGCGGTTCTAGGCGCTCCAGTCCGGAACCGCGCTGCTGCTATGATCGCAGGTTCGAATCCTGCCTCGGGCATGGATGTGTGTGATGTCCTTAGGTTAGTTAGGTTTAAGTAGCTCTAAGTTCTAGGAGACTGATGACCTCAGATGTTAAGTCCCACAGTGCTCAGAGCCATTTGGTCAGGATACAGTGTTTGAAAACACACCTTCCCTGGTTTCTTTTCTTTATCATTGTCTCTGTCTTCTTCTTTTTCTTCAGAGCTCGACATGCGGCGTTAATTGCTTGCTTCAAATTCACACCCAAGTCCAACTTTATTTTACCAACCATCGTTTTATCAACTACAAATTCTGCAGTGCACTGCCCTATACCAATATCCATTCTCACGCGTATTGCCTTGGCTTTATCAACTAAAATTCAATCTGCAGTGTTATTTCCTGGGAGATCTTTATTTATTGCATATGCAATGTCAAGTTCCAAACACAACCTTGTAAAGTCAATTAACTCCATTATTACCACGAGCCAATCGTTTTCGGAGCTTTGTACCAGGTCAACAATAGGTATACCGCGGAATGTGCTATTACACTGGAAGTTTGTCGAGAATACCACCACCTCCTATAACGTGTCTCCTATCAAACAAGCTAGGCTACTGTCCTGGTTGTGATCTGTGCATCCCATTATATGGCAGACCGTCAGCATCAAACTGACTGTTTTTTGTTGCAGTAAACCAATCCATTTAACTATTTATCTATTCCCTTCAGTCTCTTATGACGCTCTCTATGAGAAACGCATGTGGTTCTCAGATCTTCTACAATTCTTCTGTGTGAAAGGATCTGAAATTGATTACCACTGCTATCCTTTAGGATGTAAGTTCTGCGATCTTTTCTCTGCACTCTAGAAACTGTGAATATCTCAGTCCACCAGTTCGCGACGTATGACTTCTCAAATGCTATCTTGTGTTTTGAGATACACACCAAATCACCCGTATTAAATTTCTGTCCATGTGGATCCAACATATTAAAACAATAGTATCATGAACATCAAATGGTTCAAATGTCTCTAAGCACTATGGGACTTAACATCTGAGGTCATCAGTCCCCTAGACTTAGAACTACTTAAACCTAACTAACATAAGGACATCACATACATTCATGATCGAGGCAGGATTCGAAGCTTCGACCGTAGCAGCAGCGAGGTTCTGGACTGAAGCGCCTAGAAGCGCTCGGCCACAGTGGCCAGCTCATGAACATCGATTGGTCTCATTTTTATTGTGCTGTGTTTGGTTCGATTATACTCAGACCTTATTTCTGGAAGGATATCCATCCATCTGTGTGAACTTTGATGATCAAATGTATCCACATCTGAGCATTTATTGTTCTGTTCAGATGTTTCACAGTACTCGCCTTCAGGTGGGTGAATGTTGAGGAGTGATGTATTCCATGTATTCCATACAGTTGCATCACGGTCTCGAAAACATACTGTAAAATTCTCCAACTTGATCAGTTTTGAGGTTGTCTGGGTATCATTTCGTCCCTGCCTGCAGCAAACGCTCAAACACCTCTGTCACAACTCACCCCGTTTTTGCTTTAACTGATAATGCTCAGGCGAATTAAGAGTATGCATCAATGAGCGTTAAAATATTTTTGATCCGTTATTCACATGTGAATATTGACTCATATCTCCAAGATCAACCTGCTATAAGTCATCTAAACATTGTATCATCACATACCCAAAAGGGTATGTTTGCGTGCTGGTTTGTGTATTTCTCCAACTACTGTATACCTCTTTCTCTTCTATCGGAAATTATTGAAACAACCACATCGGAATGAGCAGTATCACCAGCAGCTGCTGATGCCATGAGCAGTAATAGTCAATCTATTGGCTCATTGGGATCGTCGTAGTATACATCCTGCTGCGGTCAATTGCTGACTCTTTTATGCTGCATATCAATACCATCACCAGTGCTACATCAAATATGTAATTTTGGTCTCATAATGGTCCTGTATTTTACACTGAGCCACTTTCCCAGTTTCGTAGACACACTAGCGAGTTGCAATATTTCACCATACTTCTCCAGATCTTTGGGTGAATAATTTACATTTTTGTGGGATTTAGGAAAATTAAGTTCATTAGACCAGTTGTTCTTTGAAATTTCCTCACCTATGAGTATTGTTTTTTGTTTTAAACTTATAGTCGGATTGCACAACACGCACGGTTTTTCAACACGGACGTCAAATGTTTTGTCTATCTTAGCATCGCTCCGATTGTTAATGAAATTAGCACCTCTGTCGCCGTTGTGCAACTTCGCTGAGAGTTCTTCAAGAGATACAGTACCCGGTTTAAGGGTTTCATGTCAATGTCTTCTCTCAATTGAAATATCCTAACCTTAGCAGTCGTAACTTCTCTCTAAAAGCCTTCCATGCCACAATGACTTTATGCTTAGTCTACATCTTGTTACATATTAAGCGGCCTCCTTCGCAGGGTCCACCTTATTTACATTTCGTCCAATTCTGTAAGACTTTACACTTAAATCGTTTACGTTATTTTCAAGCAGAATAACCCCATCATCTAATTTGTTGATCAATCTCAGAAGGATCTGGATATATATCTCTAGATCCTCATCTTTATGTTCGAGAGGCTGAAATTTTACGTGTATGTATAGACGAATTCTTTGTCTATGTACACGCATCCTCTCAGTTGGAGTACCTGGGCTGTGGGCAAACTTGTCCATGGTATGATATATATAATGTACCCATTTCTTTCATAGCTATATAGAAACTCATAGAAGTGGCGCCTATGGCTACCATCATTCAGTTTTCTTGTTTTAACAGTAACAAGTTACCTGTACTGCGTGTTTCCAGCAACCTCCACACGTCTTTACTAATTCATTGAATGACATGTCAGTTCCTACATGAGCCTACATGAGCTTGGTAAATGTGCTATAAATTCACACGGCCGGCGAAAGCAAAGAGAGTGCTTCCTCGGACCACTGTCTTGTGGTAAGACAGCAATTGTTTGAGTTGCGCACTATTAAAAGAATAGTTTAAATGCTAAGGACACCAAGACAGCATACACTAAAATGCACAAAAAGGCAAGAAAATACGGGAACAGAAACCACGAATATAAGTCAAGTTCAGAAAATGTAAATTAATGAATAATTTCGACGAGTGAGGAAGGGAGACTGTAGGCGCAGATAGGGGAGAAAGTGTAGAAGAGGCGTTGTAATCGTGAGAAACAGAGGTATTAATTGGCATGCAATTCATGCAAGTACAAATTAAAGTAAGTTATCATTTCAGTTTTTTTGTTTTTATATGTATCAGGTATTTTCATTTATTCCTACTTCTTTTTGCAGGCACTGTGGAGTTATAAAGCTTATAAACTGCAATATTGCGTATTACATTATGAAAGATAGGAATAAAAACGTATAAACTAAACTCCGTCCTAGCAGACCACTGAAGGGCCAACGGTACCGACCGAGCGTCGTGTTATCCTCAGTATATAGGCGTCACTGGATGCTGATATGGAGGATCATGTTGTCAGCGCTCCGCTCTCCCGGCCGTTGTTAGTTTACGAGAGTAGAGTCGCTACTTCTCAGCCAGGCAGCTCCTCAATTTGCCTCACAAGGCCTGAGTGCACCGTGCTTGCAGACCGGACGGTCATCGATTCAAGTGCTAGCCAAGTCCGACAGCACTTAATTGCAGGGATGGGACCGGAACCGGTATTACTACTGTGGCAAGGTCGTTAGCATAAAAGCATAGCCGGCCGCGGTGGTCTAGCGGTCCTGGCGCTACAGTCCGGAACCGCGGGACTGCTACGGTCGCAGGTTCGAATCCTGCCTCGGGCATGGGTGTGTGTGATGTCCTTAGGTTAGTTAGGTTTAAGTAGTTCTAAGTTCTAGGGGACTTATGACCTAAGATGTTGAGTCCCATAGTGCTCAGAGCCATTTGAACCATAAAAGCATATACCTGCTTTAGAATAAAAACACAATAGGTTTTCAGAAATCATGTACATAAAATGTTCATGTAGCACCCACAATCGCCCAACCGAACGCAAATACAACAAATAGAGTGCTGTGATTTCATATGTGACCTAAATATGAACATACCCAGATGTAAGTTGCAAAACCTCAGATTTTATGTCTTCTTATTTGGCTCACGAAGAGGTCAACGAGAGGTTGGTATAAAAAAGCTGTAGCACAGATGTGTCAGAGGTAACTTGTAGGTTTTGTAAGTTAATCTGTCAGGTGACAATGACGTCAGAGAGGCTATGGGAGAGAGTGTGTCAACTTCGAATATGTTTATAAAGAAAGAAAATTATCGCTACAGAAAGAAGCTTTCAAGGCTTCTATGTGGAAAATGAAACACACGAGTTTGAGGGCAATCTCGCGTTTGGGAAACGTAACAGAAACAGAAATGATGACTGGGGTGACAGTACATCAATAGATAACATGGGGCCTAGTGACGAAGAAGTTTTCTTAGTTCACTTGTTGACTGGAGCAACATGTCGTGTTAGTTGTAAAGTTCTCTCTTTAGGTACTATTGTTATTCTTGATGGCTCGAACGTTCTCAGAATTAGCAATAATGAGACTGTGGTGAGTATGCATGCATTCAGCGACCGAAGATTGATAGTAACATGACCGAACGACGAATGGGACAGATCGCTGAGTCTTAATTTTAGCATTGAGAATTTGATACGTTGTATCAGTCCAGATGCAGTTGTGACTCAGGTTCCAGCACCCAATTTTTTTTTTTTTTTACGCTTAGCAATGTGGCTGTAAGTTGCAATACCTGCATTGTTCTCGGTTTGGAGATATCAAGCCGATAAACAGTCTTTATCCTCGTAAGGCAAAATCATGGGAAAGCAGCGCTAGATGATTAAATGTTTGTTTCCTTTCTTATTGCAGGAAATGAGTAAAAAAACGGAATGAGTGACGGCGTGGCTTATTTAAGTCCCACATATTTCAAAGACTAAATTTAAAGACAAGGATTCAGTCCATTATGTCGAAATCCTACAAAGAAAAGACGTCTAACATTTTTGTTTTTAAGTTTAGAAGAACAAGATCATCATTATATTTATGTCAGTTGTACAGGGTGTTCGGAAACAGTCTGAAAAGCTTGTAAGCGTGTTGCAGGGTAGATGTGTTGACAAATAATTCTTAACAAAAAATTCGACACATTGTACTGTTTCCAACTTAATTAGCATTGAAGTTAGCCAATCACGCCGTTGTGCGCACAAATTCAAGCGTTCCGCAAGAGTCTTATTCGTAAAACGTGTTCTTAATTTGGTTTCCTAAAACGGAACAAGAGTGAGATACAAGAAATGGACATGCGACCGCAGTAAGGACCGAACCAGAGCCAAAAGTTGAGCTGTTTGTTGCGCTATCCTACCCCGGAGCTAGTGAAACCAGCGAGCTTCCGACGCACAATGCACACAGCCAAAGTAAGTTTCGGCCTTTTGTTTAGCATACTGTCTTTCTTAAGGTAGCATACAGAAGTTTAGTGGACCGCTCATACAAGTATGCTACATTAGCACATTAATCCCTTTATAATGCGGAATTGACCGCTAGATGTCACGAGGAGCGACCATGCAAGTATAAAACGAGGCGGAGAACATTGTGTTATCAGTAGAGAAGCTGTCAGTAGAGAAGTGGTCAGGAGAGCTCACTGACTTCGAACGTGGGCTAGTCACAGGCTGTCACATGAGTAGCAAATCAATCAGGGATATATCAGCCCTTCCAAAACCGCCCAAGTCGACTGTTGGTGATGTGACTACAAAGTAGAAACGCGAAGGAACCGGAGTTAAACAAATACCAGGCAGACCCCATGTGATCGGTTGCTTTCATCGACCATCTGGGTCAGGAGTTGTAGTTGTAGAGTGCTTCAGAGGGAACTTGAAGATTATCATTAGTAATTTTCCTGATCATGCCGTTGTAATAGGGGGTGACTTCAACTTGCCAGGTATGGATTGGGAGTTTTATGCCATCAAAACTGGTGCCAGAGAAAGGGATTCGTGTGGCATTGTCCTGGATGTCTCGTCCGAAAATTACCTTGACCAGATAGTTAGACCAACTCGTAAGGGTAATGTCTTAGACCTCCTGACAACAAACAGACCTAAACGTATCGAATCAGTTAACGTAGAGAAAGGTATTAGTGATCATAAAATCGTGACAGCATCTACGACAACGGGTCCTTCAAGGAATGTTAAGAAAGGTAGGAAGATATATTTGCTCAGCAATGGTGACAGGATACAAATTTCAGAATATCTCAGCAGTCAGCATCAAATATTAGGTGATGAGGACGAAGATGTGGAGAACAAATGGAAGTAATTCAAAGTTATCGTTCAATATTGAAAGGTGGCTACACTGAGCCACAGCGCCAGAGATCGCGCTAGAGAGTATTGTTCCGCCGCCTCCACTGGCAGTGATTATTGAGATGTCGTAGTAGTCAGTGCTTGGGGAGAGCTCGTGGTAGTCAGTGCTGAGATGTCGTAGTGAGAAGTGTTTGTTGAGATGAGCTAGTAGGCAGTGCTTGCTGAGATGTGATACTGAAAAGTTCTTGTTGAGATGTGGTAGTAGCGAGTCGGTGTGGAGAGATTGTAATGTCTAGAGTGCTTTTCATCAATATAAATTAAGGTAACAAACTACTTTTCTTTTCTTTCTCATTATTTCAATGTCCTGAATAATGCGTCATTACAGGTTCAGTCAACAAAGCATCTGGCTTGTGTTCTTGTATTAGAGTGTAATTCTGGTTTTCTTGAGTAATTATGGTATTTCTATTTTCTTTAATTAATTCAGTATAAATGATATTTAAAATTTCTTGTGTTGTTGAAGAAGAACCGTGCCAGATGCGTACGTTGAGTCATACTTCCACACACAGAACAGTTACACTTGTGCTTTGGTTTCGTAGGTTTTATAGTTGCTGGGGACTTAATTAATTAATTGTGTTAATGAAAATTTCCATTTCATTCTTTGTTGTTGTTCTATGCAGTCAGATTGCGTAATAATACTAGTCAGGGCCAACCGTTTACGAGACATAGCGTAATCGGACATACGGCTACCAAAAATTAAAATTATTTTCATTTCATTTAATTAAGCCCCCATGCAATATGCCCTAGACAAGTATGTTCCGAGTAAGGTTTTAAGGGATTGGAAAGATCCACCATTGTTTAATAGTCGTGTTAGAAAAGCGCTACGTAAACAAAGAGCACTTCATCTCAGATTCAAGAGAAGTAAAAACCTAGATGACAAACAAAAACTGAACGAAGCGAAAATGAGCGTAAGGAGCGACCACACCGGCACCGAAGCGGAAGATAACAGAAAAAAGGCCGAAATACTGAATTCGGTCTTCTGAAGTTGTTTCACCGCGGAAGATCGTAATACTGCCCTCCTTTCAATCGTCGTACGAACGTCAAAATTGCAGATATTGAGATACTCGATCGCGGAATTGAAAAGCAGCTACAATCGCTTAGTAGTGGAAAGGCTTCAAGACCAGATGAGATACCTATAGGATTCTATATAGATTATGCGAAAGAACTTGCTCCCCTTCTAGCAATAATTTATCGCAGATCGCCTGAGCAAAGAAAGGTACCTAACGACAGGAAAAAAGCGCAGGTCATTCCCGTTTTTTAAGAAAGGCTGTAAGATAGATCCACACAATTATAGACCTGTATCGTTGACATCAACCTGTTGCAGAGTTATGGAACATGTTTTAGTCTCAAGACTTATTACATTTTTGGAAAATGAACATCTCGTCTATAAATTCAACATGGATTCCACAAACTCAGCTCGCTCTGTTCCTCCATGAGTTGCACAGCGCATTGGACAACGGCGCTCAGGTTGATGGCATGTTCCTTGATTTCAGTAAGGCATTTGACACCGTCCCGCATTGCCATTTAATGAAAAAAATACGAGCTTACGGAGTATCGGAGCAGACTTGCGATTGGATTCAAGACTTTCTTGAATGTAGAATTCAACACGTCGCTCTTAACGGAACAAAATCGACATTTGTAAAGGTAATATACGATGTGCCACTCGGAAGTGTGATAGGACCGTTGCTGTTTACAATATATATAAAGGATCTAGTAGAATACGTCGGATGCACTTTAAGGCTATTCGCAGATTATGCAGTTGTCTATACCAAAGTAGCGACGCTCGAAAATAGTAAGAATATGCAGAACGACCTGCAGAGAATTGATTAATGGTGCAGGCTCTGGCAGTTGACCCTGAACGTAAATAAATGTAACATATCGCGCATAAATAGAAAAATAAACCACTACCGTACAGCTGCACGATTGATGACAAACAGTTGGAGACAGCGTCTGCCGTAAAATATCTAGGTGTAACTATCCATATAATATCATCGTCTCACAGATGCGATGATATGATCGCATAAAACAGATAGTGGGTAAAGCAGATACCAGACTCAGATTCATCGGAAGAATCTTGAGGTAATTCAACTCATCCACGAGAGAAGTGGTGTATAAGGCGATTGTTCGCCCTATTCTTGAGTATTGTTCATCTATCTGCAATCCCTATCAGGTAGGACTGATAGAGGAGACAGAGAAGAGCGGCACGTTTCGTCACGGGATCGTTTAGCTGACGAGAGTGCGTTACGGAGATGCTAAACAAACTCCATTGGGAGACGTAACAAGAGAGGCATTGTGCATCCCGGAGAGATTTACTATTGAAATTTCGGGACAGCATTTTCCAAAAGGAGTCGAACAACATATTACTTGTAAATAAGTTATACACAACTGCATCCAGTCATTTTTTCAACAATAATGCTTTATTACATGAACCGGTTTTCGAACCCTTTCAGGTAATAAAGCATTATTATTGAAAAAAATGACT
This sequence comes from Schistocerca nitens, assembly GCF_023898315.1. NCBI lineage: Eukaryota > Metazoa > Arthropoda > Insecta > Orthoptera > Acrididae > Schistocerca > Schistocerca nitens. The sequence continues at coordinate 574,707,093 of NC_064616.1, read as the reverse complement.
GGTTGCAGTTGTGTATAACTTATTTACATTCAATATACAGTCACGGTTCTAAAATATTCGTAATGGATAAGCATAACATATTACTTTCCCCGACATACAGCTCACGTATTGACAACGAGGAGAAAATTCGAGAAACTAGAGCCAATACTGAGACTTACCGACATTAATTTTTCCGACGCACTATTCGCGAGTGGAACGGGGTTGGAAGGATCATATAGTGGTACCGAAAGTACCCTCCGACAAACACCATTAGGTGGCTTGCGGAGTATGATGTGGGTGTAGATGTTCTGAAAGACAGGGAGCGTCGAGTATTGCTGAGGGTGGTTATAAAAAATCGCATGAAATCACCGGAAAGAATTACTCGTGAGTTCCAAGTGGTATCAGCGGTCCAGTTATCACAATAACTGTACGTAGGAAGTTAGAAAGAATAGGGAATAATGCTCGAGCAGCTCTTCATAAGCTACACATCTCTATGGTCGGTCCTAAACGACGCAAGAGGAGGTCTAAAGAGCGACATCACTAGACAATTGATGACTGAAAACGAATGATTTGGGAGATGAATCATGTTGTACCCTGTGGCAAGGAAGTGTTTGTGTTTGGCGAACATCCGTACAACGTTACCTGCCATCATGTGTAGTGCCAACAGTGAAGTACCGAGGAGGTGGTGTTATGGTGTGTGGGCGTTTTCGTGGTTTGGGTGCTGTCACCACATTGTACTTAAAATGATAAGCGTGGAAAAATATGGACATATTTTATAGCATTGTGTACTGAGTACGGTAGAGGAACAGTTCGGAAACGATGACTGTTGGTGTCAGCATGACAATGCACCCTGTCACGAAGCAGCATCTGTGAGGCAATGATTTGTGGACAATAACATCCTTGAAATGGACTGGCCTGCCCAGAGTCCCGACCTGTACCCAATAGAACACGTTTGGGACGAGTTACAACGTCGAATTCGCCGCAAACCCCAGCCTCAAACATCACTGCCTTCTCTGTTTTCGGCTCTTGAAGAAGAGTAGGTGGCAACTGCTCCACAGGCATTCGGACATCTGACTGAAAGCGCCGCCAGCAGAGCTCGAGCCGTCATTAAAAGCGAAGGGTGGACACGCCCTGTAATAAAATCCACTAATAGGTGTCCGGATACTTTTGGTCAGGTAGCATAATTCCGTGCTCCGTAGGGAGAGCCGTCTGCCCACCCGTCGGTGACCACTTCCAGCGAAACCGCTCTGTAAATTCGCTCATAATTCTTACGTCAAGTACTGGATGCATGTACCAAATATAGCTGCAGATCGTAACAGCTAATCATTAACTGCTGCGTGCAATACAGTACGTGTGAAACACAATGCGCTGTTATCAGTAGTAGCGCGTCTACAAAATAAGTTACGTGGGGCAGAGACACCTTTCGGCGTTAATCTCACCGCTTAGTAGACCTATGACAGCCGCATTAACTGTCTGATTCTTGCTGAGGACATTACGTAACTGTACAAAGTGAAATATGAAAGAATTTCTATCTAAGATATTAATTCATTCATTCAGATAAATAATAAAGATACATTTTCACAAAATGAAACGTAATGGTCACAAAAAATAAATCACTGCGCACTGTAATATGGCGCTGAGTAGCAAGCAGTTTGATCACACATTGCAGCAGTGTTGCATCACCTCAACCCAGACACAGCAGGAAAGAAAAGAAGAGCATACACTTACATAAGCTAATCAGCACACCTAACTGCGTCCACTCACGCATGCGTAAATGGCAGCATGTGGTTTTAGCACTCACACAATAGTAACATTTGTCGCGATGGTGCAAGGGACAACCAACAGCTTCTGGTCCTGAAGACATTGCGATTTATAATGTTCATCTAGACATTACAAGTGGCAAGACATGGTTTTTAGCCCGTGGTAGCCGCGAGGTCTTGGGTGCCTTGTAACGGTTCGCGCGGCTCCCCCCGTCGGAGGTTCGAGTCCTCCCTCGGGCATGGGTGTGTGTGTTATCCTTAGTGTAAATTAGTTTAAGTTAGATTAAGTAGGGTGTGAGCCTAGGGACCGATGACCTTAGCAGTTTGGTCTCATAGGAACGTATCACCAAATTAAATTAACATGGTTTCTAATAGGCTGTGTGATCACCACGAACGGCAATGCATGGTATGAAACGTGCTCCTATGCTGGCCACAAGATTGGTAAGGAATTCTTGTGGTAGAGCGTTCCATTCCTCAACCAGCGCAGTTGATAACTGCTGGATGGACACTGGTGCATTTCGACTTGCTGCAGTACGTCTCCCCAGCGCATCCAACTCGCGTTCGACGGGGTTTAATTCGAGGGAATGGACTGGCCAGTCTATTCGCCGTTCCTCTCATTCCTAGAGCTCCTCCACCCGCGCTGTTAGATGCGGTCGTGCATTATTATCTATAAAAAGGAAATCAGATCCGAATTTACCCCTGAAAATAAGCACGTGGGGGAGTAATACCGTGTCACAATAACGTTGGCCAGTGTGTGTGGCGTGTTCAAAGATTGGGAGGTTAGAACTCTTATCAAACACTATGCCTAAAAACACTATAACGTCCTGACCACCGAAACTTTCATGCTTGAGAATGTTCCAGGGCGCATTGCTTGTTTCATCCTCTCGTTACATGAGGGTACAAAATCCAACCAGGAACATTGTCGATCATGATCGTTTTGGTGTTCCAGGCATTATGGTGTGTGAGGCATAATGTTTTATTGGTGTATTGACCTCTAAATCTGTGACACAGTACGCTACCTGGTCGACGTTTCAGTGACATTGTACTCCTTCCACGTTTGCCTCTTTTCAGAGTTGCATACGGCCCTCAGTCTATTTTTATGGATGCCAATGTGAGACCGTATCGAACAGCGCAGATGGAGGAGTTCTGGTAACGAGAAGAATTCGGCGAATGGCCTGGCCTGCCCATTCCCCCGACTTAAATCCGAAGGAGCACGTGCAGGATGCTTTGAGGGGACGTACTGCGGCACGTCTACATGCACCTACGATCCTCCAGCAATTGTCAACCACACTGGTTGAGTAATGGAACGCCCCACCACAAGAACTCCTTACCAGCCTTGTGGGTAGCCCGGGAGCACGTTGCAGAGCATGCACTGCTATCGTGCTGATCGCACACCCTATTAAGAACCATATCCCACCATTTACAAAGTCCAGGGAACCATTATAAATCGCTGTGACTCCATTGTAACGTGCACTTTGAATAAAAGTGTCAGCTGTGTTTGTGTCGTAGTGTACTTCTTTCAGTTACCTTCTGTACTAAATTGTAACAGTTCTTTCTACGTGGGCCATTCCCCTGAAAGTAAGGTCCGATCGATCGCGAAATGGAAACGACAGTGAAAATGCAACGAAACTTTGCACAGATGTGTTGGGCAGTGTCTCTAGTTTTGCCCGTCTATTGCGTCACGTCGCTCTTTTCACTTTTGAGCGCACAGTGAGCACCTCAAGATGCCTATAAAAAGTCTCTCCCGCCAAGTGTGAGGATCTGGTGAGAGATTTCGCCTGAAGCTATTCACCTCACATAACATGACTATCATGCATTTCCTTCTTCAAGGCAATTCTCGCCCGCACTCTGCAGGCGCAATGAAGATGCTCCTGCAAAGTTTTCGATGGAAGGTGTTTGATTACCAACAATACAGCCAGTACTTGCTTTCCACTGAGTTTCTTTTGCTCATATCAACTGCTGGCTGTGAAGACAACATTTTGGCACAGAAAACGAGCTGTAGACCAGCGTAGAGATTTGGCGGAAAGCACAGTCGGCTGCCTTCTATGACGACGGCATTGGAAAGTTGGTACAGCGCTACGACAGATGTTTTTAAGTCTGAGAGGCGACTATGTAGAGAAGTAGATGGAAGGCCTAGCTAACTGTTTCAATTAAACATTTTTGAATTTCACTCTGGTTTCCATTTCGTGACGAATAGGACCTTACTTTCCTAATAGCCCTCATATGTATGGTCCAAGTTTCATCGAGCTATGTTACTTGCAGGGACACATCGTACGAAATTTACATTCGTAATTAAGTTTTACCCACCAGTATATTATGTACTGAATTAAGTTACACAAACAGACAAGCTATGTGTCTACTGCTTCAGCAAAGACGTCAAGATGGATCGAAATTGCTTAAGGGGCAGTCAAATGAAAATGAGACAGATACAGAAGGAAAAAAGTGAGTAAACTATATATTATTTCAAAAGTAATCGCGATAACTGTTAAATAAATTTATCCCACTATGAGACAAGACGGCCAGTACCTTCATGGAAAAATGTTAGCGGTTTCCTACGGCAACATGATTGTAACCAGACGTACACCACTTCGTCCGAAGCAAATCGACGACTACGAAAATCCCTCTTGAGGGATCCAGAAATACGGAAATCGCGCGAGGAAGGATCGGCATTGTATGGAATATGTTCAAGCGCTTCTTGCTGAAATGTCTGCAGCGCAAACGAAACAAACTTCGCAACACGTGGGCACTCTCACACAAGGCTAGTGGTTTGAGGAGCATGGTAGTGTACTCACGGTGATGTTTTGGCCACCAAATTCCCCTGATCTGAAACCGACAGCACACATCTGGAAGGCTATTAGGCGCCGACCACAAACCACCGGCTCGGAGTGACTTGCGCGTAGCCATCTGGTGACACGTAGCTTCGGCAAACAATCACGGACTCCTCGAAACCATGTCACTCAGATTCGTTGCTATATTCTATTCCAAACGTGGATCAACACGCTGCTAATCAGATGTTTATTATGTTTTAACTCATCATTTCCCATATGTATTACATCAGAATACAAGATGATCAGAATAAAACTGTCCCTCAAAGCATTTATAAGTCGACACGAAGTACGTGGCTTAGTTAATAAAGAGAAGAAATGGTGATCTATGATTGTAATGGAATAGTGTTAGTGTCCATGTACGCAGTGTGCTGAGAGGATCTGACGAGCTTATTTACTAAAATTTGGATAATTTTAATAACAACGATAAATCATTGTTGTAGATTGAAAAAGATAAAACAAATCATATATCCACGGTCTGAGCTCATCCTTTACTTATTATTATTTGTTATTGAAAAAAATTAGCAAAACAAGCATTAAAAAGGACACCGTTAGGCTTTGGCCTTTGCCGTTTCCATTTGGCAGAGCCTCCTCTACTAGAGAAAATGCGATTTAGGAAGGCCGGGCAGACAGTGTTGAGATACGGATAACAGGTGGCCTCGACCCATTCCATTTTGGGAACACCTTTTACACGGAAAAAAACTTAACCGAAGGGAGTCTGAGTAGGGCAGATATAGCTGGAAAACACTGATTGTGAAAGGACGTGTTTTGTGGTGCTCTCCACGAGTTGTTACATTTTCTGCTAACATCTGCACAAAATACTGCAGGAAGACATTATTATTTCGAATTTACACAAAGTCATCTATGATAATAATTAGTCGTTGCAAGATTTACCAGACTTGATTGCGGGTTTGCTTTTAGTTGTACAGTTTGGCTTCAAATATACTCAATGTGGGCACCAAATGGTTCAAATGGCTTTAAGCACTATGGGACTTAACATCGGAGGTCATCAGTCCCCTAGACTTAGAACTACTTAAACTTAACGATATCACACACATCCATGCCCGAGGTAGGATTCGAACCTGCGACCGGAGCAGCAGCGCGGTTCTGGACTGAAGCGCCTAGAACCGCTCGGCCACCACGGCTGGCAATGTGGGCACACTTTGCGAGGCCATTGTCATGTTCTTTTAACCAGAGACGTGAAGATTTGGCAGAAAGGTTATCTGCACCACATTTCAACAGCCCTACTCATAACAAGGCAAGCTACAACTATTTATTTGTCATTAATGTACACAAGAGCCAGACTAAAATTCAATTCGTCCTGTGAACAAAAATGATTTTGCTAAATATATTGTCACTAACGCCTGGAGGTTGTTAGTGTTTGGTTTCACGAATACAATTCATTTTTTCTTAACTGTTACGTTCAAATGTGACAATGATGTTTGTGAAAGCAGGAGAAGTAGCTGCAGTATTTACTTAAATTCAGAGTCGTAATATTAAGCATTTTTTAGGGTCACTCTGCTACATTACTCAAGTAAAATCCGCCTGCATTACGCCACTTTCATAATGTTTCAAGAGTGCATTTTTTAATTCAAATGACAAGTATTAACTTTAACTGAATTTTGAAAAGTAGTTAAGTAATGAAAAGTGGTCAATAAATATCTTTCACATTCACTCTGGTTCTCAAAAGCTAATATAAGTAACTGTACCAAGTTCAATGTACAGATTTAACTTTCAAAATCCATTCCTTCAGAACGTGGAGACAGCATAAAGTGAACAGAAGTATTAAATTTCTGGAGGAATTTCTCAAGGTGAGTTTCGTCACAGTTCCTGTCCCAGTGGTAGATGCAGTAATTATATTTATGGAAAAACGAAATCAAGGCGAGCAGTGAAGTGCATCGAATACTTTGTTGCTAACTACTATTACTCAGTGGGTTGTCTACTAAACGTTTAAGTCAGGTACACACATGGTCAAGATTAGTTATAGATGGCATTGTAGTTAAGAATATTGTTCAAAGTTCAAATATTGTTGTTGTTTGTTTTCGCAGTTATGCTTTTATATGCTACGTTAGACAAAGTTGTAACAAGGTCGTGATGCTTCCCAGCCGCGAAATGACTCTCGAGTAAACTAACATGAAGAGGACACTAAATTTGAGTGTAGGAAAGATCAAATTTGCTGGGTGTAGTGACAAGAGTTTGTGAATAATGAAAAAACAGTGTCCATTACAGTGAAAGATGTGATATGTAGTTGTATTAACGCACTGGTAAAACAAGAACGTCAAAGACACTACTGACATTTAATTACTAAGAATAATAAAAAAATCTGAAACGTGATGGTGGCAGGCGAGAACGGAAGAAATAAATTAGAGTGCCAGGCAGCGGCTGAGAGAAGCAAGCCTGCGCGTCAGATCGATTGGCTGGGAAGCTGGGCGGCGTCCCGCCTAAACCCTCGCCAGTAGAAGTCTGGCTACATGTTTACGACTGCGAGCGAAAGTGACAGAGCCGGTGGCTCGTTAAGTGAATGTAGTACAGTGGGACGTGAAACAGCTCATGTGTTCTAAACATACGATGTCTTTAATTCGATATGGGTTCCAGGAATGCCTATAGATTGAACAATTAAGATTCAAACAGAAGTGGTAGATAGTGATATTTGCCACGAGGAAATTAATATCGCGGATAATCTTATGACATTAGGGAATTATCTTTCTAGTAAGTGAGAAAGGAACTCTCTCTGATATTATGTCAACGTTCGCCAATAATACGCGAAATGTATTCGGAGTGGCGAATATGGACAACCATTTACTGTATAATGGAATGATGACAATGAAAACTTGTACTGGACCGGGAGTGGAATCCGGATTTCCCACTTATCGCGAACATTCACCTTAACATACGCTATCTAGGTAGACCCAAACTTCCATATGTCGTCAGCCATTCATACATGTACGAAGAACATCGCATCTTACTTCTGAACAACACAGACACTGCAATATTGCATCTATCCACCAACACCGAACAAGTGACTTTCAATTAAAGTGTCTCCCCTGTGCTGGCCGGAGTGGCCGTGCGGTTCTAGGTGCTACAGTCTGGAGCCGAGCGACCGCTACGGTCGCAGGTTCGAATCCTGCCTCGGGCATGGATGTGTCTGATGTCCTTAGGTTAGTTAGGTTTAATTAGTTCTAAGTTTTGGGCGACTGATGACCTCAGAAGTTAAGTCGCATAGTGCTCAGAGCCATTTGTCTCCCCTGTATTCAAATGTACATAATGGATGTATGAGTGCAGGTTGTAGAGACATGGTTGACAACACAGGGGAATTTGTGTCTGCCCGTGAAGTGTGCTCGGATGGCCTAATAGTAAGACGACCACTCACGATAAGCGGGGAATTCGGGTTCCAGTCCCAGTCCGGCACAAGTTTGCATTGTCATTCCATTATACAGCTGATAGTTATCCATATTTTCAACTACTAATAGATTTCATGTATTTGATTATGGCTGTAGTGGCCGCAGTGCCTGCGTCGTCCTTCTGAACAACACAGGCTCTGCAATATTGTATCTATCCGCCAACAACAGGCAAGCGATTTTTGACTAAAGTGTCTTCCCTGTACGAAAGTATCCGTAGTGAAAGTGTGAGTGCAGGCTATAGACTCACGGCTGAAAACATGGAGGTTTGGGTCCGGCCATTATGCGTGCTCGTATAGCCTAATGATAGGCGATCGCTCGCGATAAGATGGAAATAGGGTTTATAGTCCCGGTCCGGCACATATTTTCCTTGTCATCATTCCACTATACACCTGATGGTTGTCCATATTCGCAACTGCAAATACATTTCACGTATTTCACAATGGCTGTAGTCGCCGCAGTGCCTATCTGAAGGGAAGTTGCATCATACTTCTGAACCACACAGGCACTGCAGTATCGTATTAACTAATAACGTAAGACGTTCAACGGATAATATTAAGGAACCGAAGAGGAAAGTTAAGGGAATAAATGTCCGATTAATAGTAGAATCGAAAAGCATGACCAAGAGATAAGTTAGGTAGGTGCTGTGTTTTCTGTTCAGAATGACATACAAGTAGTACAAAATCAAGTTACGGAAGCAAATGAAAGGTTTGACACCGAGGCACAGAAAACTGGTGGTGATACTGAACCTACAATTGAGACGAAATTATAAGAATCAGTGAAAGTAGCTTAAGCTGTAATTCAAATGGTGGCTAGTGCTAAAATTACGAAGTGAATGACTGAAATGCAAACCAGCTTAGGTGCATACGAAAGTAAGACTTTGGAAGTCAGAAGCAGAGTTGAGACTTTGCAACAGCGAGTTCAAAACTGTTCTAATTTTTCGCCCTATATAGTTCATACGTTTGAACAATAAAATAAAGATAAGAAGTTTGATCCTCGGAAGGGAAAGGTTTGGCATCCGAGAGATTTCATGCAAAGTTTTGATAGGATTATGCCGAAGGATATGATTGGCCTGAAGATCAGTTCAGTAACTGATGTTCTAGTTGGTGACGCCAAACAATGGAGGGTCAGATATACATATACTGTATGAATTGGTTTTCCTACTCATCTGAATTAACCTGCGGGTACAGTTTTCTCCGTCTAGAGCAAGCTGCAAATCATCATCCTAACTACAAACATTATCTAAGTCATCTCGTATTCTCCTGCAGCCACTCGACGATGACATCGTTCTGTACACCACAGCATCATCAGCAAGCATCTGCAAATTGCTTCCACCCTGTCCGTCAGACCATTTATGTATACCGACAATTAGAGCAGTCCTTTCACACTTCCCTGGGGCACTCCTAATCATACCTTTGTCTCTGATGAACATTCGCCGTCGAGGACAACGTATTGGATTCCATTACTTCAGAAATCTTCGAGCCACTGACGTATCTGGTAACCTATTACGTTAACAGCCTGCAGTGCGGCACCATGTCATACGTTTTCGGAAATCTAGGAATATGGAATCCGCCTGTTGTCCTTCTTCCATAGTTCACAGTACATTAGGTGAGAGAAGGGTAAGCTGAGTTTCCCACTTCTTGTACGTAAAACTTACAAATTGGCACAAGTTGAAGTATTTGACTGATTTAATTTACCCTATAAGCAACAGCCATAAAAGACATACAAACGTCTAACAAAATCAGTGCATAACATCAAGTGTTAGAAAGTATTCTCAGACTCACAAATAACTTAGTTTCATAAAAATGCCATAAAGAGACAGACTACTTGAACCTTTTAATACTACTCAAAAATTTGCAGGAGGACACTAGTCGCTCAAAAAAATTCAATGACAAAGTCGTATTTAACGCTGAAAATAAAATTAGAGCCATCTGGCTGACATAAAACAGAAAACAGGTAAACGAAGTAGGAACATAGAACTATACTTCTAAAGGAGGTACTTAGTTCAATAAATGATCCAGAGGAATTAGAATTATATCCTAAATTTCTGTATTGCTAAAAACTTAGAACTAATTCGAAAATCAGCTTTAGTAAAAAAAAAAAATGTTACAGGTACAATGAAGTTACACATCTCTGAGAACGAAGGTAGAAAAAAATAATAAGTTAACAATGAAACGTCCCCTTAGAACAATTATACACGACTGTCCTTAAACTGACACACAATATTTTTTAGCGCAACGCAATCTGACTTTCAACACACAATATTTTGTTAGCGCAACGCAATCTGACTTTCAAAATTCTCTACAAGAGAATGGCCCTGACTAACATTAACCTGTACTTTTCAGAAATCACTTACCTCACAAAAATCTTGGTTACTCCCACTACTGCAATACAGCAAGCGCCACTACTGCCAGCTAAATAAAAGATTCAAACTATGGAAGGCACTAACTACTGATAGGGATAGTTAGCAAATGAAAGATATTAATAGAGAACAAACAATGTATTTACCTTGATATCATGACAAATTACAAAACTCCGCCATCTCTCTCCCCACATCCACCACTGCTGGCGGCTCACCTCCAACTGCCCAGCGCTACGCGCTGTTCACAGCCAGCTGCCTAACACTACAATGGTTGAGTATTACAACAATGCAAAGCAGCCACAGACTGCACACGGCACAGCCGGTGATTTTCATACTGAGGTGGCGTTATCAATAAAAAAAACCTAAACAGCCTACTTACAACAAACATCGCTGAAGTGTCAGATTGGGTAACGAGAATGCATAGACATCATACAAGCTCACTTACCTAATTTAAGATAATTTTCCACCGCCGCTGCCAAATGTAGCTGTAAGTCAACGGCTTCACATCATATCGAAGCTGAAATGAATTTTTCAGTGCGTTGTCTGATACATTTACAAACTCTATCCACCCACGTCGCCGGGCGATGTGGCCGAGCGGTTCTAGGCGCTTCAGTCCGGAACCGCGCTGCTGCTACGGTCGCAGGTTCCAATCCTGCCTCGGGCGTGGATGTGTGTGATGTCCTTAGGTTAGTTAGGTTTAAGTAGTTCTAAGTCTAGGGGACTGATGACATCAGATGTTAAGTCCCATAGTGCTTAGAGCCATTTGAACCACCCACGTCAAGCACCTCAACACTATAGAATTTTCAAAGCTGGCCTTATGTATTCGATTTTGCAATTATTATATTAATGAGACTCCTTTTTGTATCTACAAAAATATAAACAATTAATCTAGAAACTTGAAACTTTCTGGAATTTATTTAGAGTTTTAATTGAAATTTCTGTTCTAGTTACTTTCAGCCATCTGTACAACCTTGTGATTCATTATGTTATTCTATATACGTACACCACACAAAATATTACTTACCCTCAGCAGACTTAAGACTAATAGCGTGTAATACCACCTCCTGTCTTGATAACGACCTCAGTCAGGAGGAAGGCAGTCTACAAGTGTCTTCAGGCATGCCATATCCAGCTGAAACAAATGGCTCTGAGCACTATGGGACTCAACTGCTGTGGTCATAAGTCCCCTAGAACTTAGAACTACTTAAACCTGACTAACCTAAGGACAGCACACAACACCCAGCCATCACGAGGCAGAGAAAATCCCTGACCCCGCCGGGAATCGAACCCGGGAACCCGGGCGTGGGAAGCGAGAACGCTACCGCACGACCACGAGATGCGGGCCCAGCTGAAACAACGCATTAATAATTAAGTTCTCTAGAGTTACCAAACTGTCGTGACGCTGATTGCTACATTTTGCCCAGTGTTCATAATAGTCTCAGTAACTTTGTAAGGGATTAAAATCGGTTTGTTTAGCGGTCTAGAAGAGGGGCTGTAGTGAGCCCATGTATGCATCAAATTGGGAACATACATGTGTACCCCTGTGATGGCAGTTGCCATCTTGAAAGATAGGACTGTTCACAGCATGCTCATTACGAAGATGCAGAAGAAACGCCGTCATTTGGTCACTGAGAATGTTGAAATAAATACCTTGTTCCACGTTCCCAGTAACCTGAATGAGTGGGCCCAAGACATAGCACGAAAAATATCCCAAAGCGTTAAAAAACCGTCTCCATCTTCACTGCACCCTCTACAACCTGCAGGATTAACACCTCATTAAGCTGTTGGAGCACCTGACTCCTTGTATTGTTTGAAAAGAAGAAGAACCGCAATTCATCGTACCACTACACGCCTCCAGTCAGCTGCCGTCCGTTTCTGTGTGTAGTTTGGCATGTTGAAAATGGCATTTTTTTTTTTTGACACTCTGTACGTGAGCCTTTTGCGAGGCAGCCATCTCCAAATGTCCATTGCATGCAGTTCTCTTCACAAAATTAGCTCAGAAATTGATTGGGATGGACCTTCACACACTGACAGCAACTATTCCCTCGCTTCTGGTCCCTATAAGTTAGGATCTTTTGACAATCAGTGTTCTGAAGCCGTTTCAGATGGCTGCACCATTCCATGTAGACACATTGGACTGTCCACGCCGATACACCAAAAAATCAGGCAACTCCACTCCTGATGTTGGTAAGGGTAAGTCAAAATATGATAGCTACTTTCTGACATTCTGTCACGTCAGTAGTGAAATAAAAAGAGAACTGGCAAGGTTTCCATTGTTGACAAGTTTATTCATGATTGCAGCTCTCCCTGGTGTCCCTCACATCCTCGCCATGGGGAGAAGATGTGGCAACAACGCATTGATCACCGCAACTCCTCCCCCTCCATCACTTCCCCTCCCCTCTCCCATTTGTGAAATGGCGGGAAAAGCTCAATCTACATTGAGCTGTTGGTGAGGAACGTACTGTCTTTATTTTTGAGGTTTCGCTTTTGTAAATTAGTGGTAAAAGCTCACAAATGTGTTGAGTTGATGAGATGTCTTACCTGTAAGTATAAAGCAGAGGACTGAGCCCATAGTCTGCTACATGAGGAACAGAAGGATATGATAATGGATGAGTGTAGGTGGAATACTTTTCAGCAAATAATGTTGATGCAGAGGGATGGATTGAAGATGCATTTTGCAACTCATAGAGACTACTGCCTGTGCTGGCGCTGTTCATGTTTTTTTGAAATGGTTGGTCAATCCCTGGTGCAGGAGACAAGTTTTTCCTGATCCACTACCCCAGACTGAATGAACCAGATGTGCTTGCTTTGTTGCAGGAGGGCTCAACTGAGGATGCCTGAAATTGATTTTGTTCCCCTTTCAATCATGTATGTGAATATTTTCACCTTGCTGTATGCTCTAACCGACAATACCACTTGAAATTGGATGGAAACTGTCCTACAGGCGAGTCTGGAAGAATTTTCTTTATTTTTGATGGTGAAACTGAACTGAAAATTGCCCTATAGCCTGCTGCTTGATATTCAAATAAACGCTACTGCTTTAAATCGGCATGATGATAGAAATACGGTCTCATGAGAAAGCAGTGACCCAAAAATAGAAAAATGCTCAAAAACCGATAACTGAACACAACGATAATCTCACCTACACATCGAAAAAACACTTTGTAAGTGCTCTGATTGTAATTCACCACGTATGGTGAAAAACTTTGAACTACACATAGAAGAAAATTCGAAAAATTTCAAAGAAGAAGAAAGTGCTTGTTCTAGTAACAAAAAAATGTTCAAATGTGTGTGAAATCTTATGGGACTTAACTGCTAAGGTCATCTGTCCCTAAGCTTACACACTACTTAACCTAAATTATCCTAAGGACAAACACACACACGCATGCCCGAGGGAGGACTCGAACCTCCGCCGGGACCAGCCGCACGTTCTAGTAACACATTGCTTGCTACAGATATAAGAACTTCACTGTACAGGTATAAAAACACACACTCTTACACTTTGTAAATCAAGTAGTTACATTTCGAAAAGAAAACACTCGCCACAAATAGATCATAGCTCTAAACATATCCGAGGTTTTGTATGCACCGACGTTTCAGAACACAAGTGCCCTCCTCCATGTACTGCCCGTAACCCACCTAAGTGCTGAGTGCCCACTGCCATGCTGCAAAACGTGTCCGCTTATGTCACCGCATCATCCAGGATATTGGTTAGTTCTCTATTCAGCCACTCACAGGGCACTGCATGTGCCACCGCCACCGCTGGGACCTGTCCCGGCGACAGCAGGTTAAGATAAATTTTTTGTATCTGCCCGTCCGTCGGAAAACGCTGGTCGATGGCTCCCTTTGATCTCACAGTCAAGGAACTATGTACTGGAAGGAAGCGTCCTTTGATATTCGATACCCAGGAAATTTCCACTAAACCACCTCTGCTCTCGCTCAAGTGGTTACTTCCTGTTGTAACACCTAAACCTCAGGACCTTAGACCAAAGTGTTTTCCCCCAGAAAATTGCATTCTTATCAGACAATGTTGAATCAGTGAACTTATATAAAGCCTACCATCACCTTCCAGACCTCCTCATTCTACCATCATCCGTCGTTCTGTCAGGTCGCTTGTCTCCTTGTTTGTGCGCTAATCGTCGGTCTTTATTAGTTAGAGATTGCAAGATAAAGCGGTCAGCCAACAGCAGAAGCAGTGCCAGTGGCAAACGCCCTAGGCAATCAGGAGAGTGGGGATTACAAGGTAAGTACGTATTTTCGTAGTATATTTTAGTTATTTCGTGACGTGTGTTCAGATTTCATAGCATATTTCGTTAAAAAAAGTTTCGTGGAAAGTGTGTTTAAAAAAAGTCTCGTCAAATTTCGAAGTATATTTTCAATATAAAAATTTTCCAGTTCCTGTTCTTGTTGTGTATGTCCCTGGAATGTAGGGTGAGCTTCACCAACAGCAGAAGTATGAAAGACAACAGCAAAAGCAGTAGCAAGCTAACTGGTCCGAATAGCGTCGAGCTGTGATTCAGCCACCACAGCAGTATTTTCGTAGCATATTTTAGTTAAAAAAGTTTCATAGCAAGTTTGTTTAAAAGAGTCTCGTCAAATTTCCAATTTCGTAGTATATTTTCATTAGAAAAGTTGCAAATTCCTGCTGTTGTTGTTACAGTATGTACGCTCACGGCTATGGAGAGTGTTGGCGAGCAGGTTAGCGAGTCTGAGCAGCATCCAGCGGAAATTCCACCAACTCAGCTGTCATTTAAGTATATATTCTCGTTAAACATTTTGTCATAGAGTTGTATATTTGTGCGTTTGTGTCTTCTTTGTCTACATGTTTTTCAGATCGTGGTGTTCTTGATACTGTAGGTGATTTCAAGGAGATCAAGAGGGGTGCTACATCATCCCCGCTAAACCTATCGCAGATGTACTGTAACTACATATTCTTTCTTTAATTTTTTCATAGTGCTGTACAGGTTTTTAAATCGCTATGCTATTTTTGTTGTTATTGTTGTTGTTGTTCTTGTAGGCGATATCAGTGAGATGGACTGGTGGCTCCCTGCTGGTCTGGGTGAAAAGATGCTGCAGTGGAGTGAGATGGAGCAGGAGATTTGCATTGTCATTTTGAGGCACAGACACCTGAGTGGATGGAGGAGATCCCTGACGACTTCAGGGATGTGCTGTTACTGTAGATGTGGGATAATATAGGTAATTTGCGTTTGTTCTTTATTTAATCAGTTTTCTTTCCTTCGTAGCAACAGGAAAAGTATCAGAGTAGTTCATAGCATGTGTACATATTTATCGTCATTCTTTCTCTACAGTTGGCGAGTCTACACTGTCCAGGGTGCGAGCTTCCCCTCCACCAACCCTTGAGTACACTGTGGCATGGCTGCCAGAGCCGTGAAAAACAGCATAAAAACGCAGTCCCGTGCAGCATGACTTGCCCACCAGGACATGGTTTGTAGCTAAACAGGCCACCACCACCTCAGGTGTCCCTGCCCCTAATGTCCACACCATTGTCAATGCCACTGCTGCCCCCATTGGAGTATTGCTCTGGTGACCATAGGTCTTCACCTCTCTCGCCACCAGGTCTGGTCGTAGTCTGTGTATACCAAATCGTCAGCATCAAACCGACAGTTTTGTGTTGTTGGAAAACCAATCAATTTAACTGATTATCTGTTCCCCTCAACGCTTTATGACACACTCTATGAGCAACACATGTGGCCCTCAGCTTTTCTGCAATTCCTCTGAGTAAAAGCATACAGAAATTTCAGTACCACTGCTATTCCATAAGATATAAATTCTGTGATTTATTCTCTGCACTCCGGAAACTGTGAATATATCACTCCATCAGTTTGGGAGGTATAAATTCTCAAATGGTGTCTTGTGTTTTGAGATACACACCAAATCACCTACATTAATAAATTTCTGTTCATCCAGCATATTAATGCAATGCTATCATGGACATCGACTGGACTCATTTTTATTGTGTTACGTTTGGTTCGATTATCCTGAAACATTATTTCTGGGAGGATATCCATCCATTTGTATGAACTGCGATGATTAAAATGCATCCACATTTGAGCTTTTATTATTCTGTTCAGACATCCCACAATACTTACTTTCAGTTGGGTGAATGTTGAGCAGTGAAATATTCCATACCTCTGCATAACGGTCTTGAAATACATACTGTAAAACTCTACACTTTGATCAATCTGGAGGTTGTCCAGGTATCATTCCGTCCCTGTCTGCAACAAACGCTCAAAAACCTCTGTGACATCTCTCCATCCCCATCAGCGTCCGCGCCGGGTAGCCACGCTGCATAGGGCGCCTTGCCACGGAGGTTCGAGTCCTCCCTCGGCCATGGGTTTGTGTGTGTTGCCCTTAGCGTAAGTTAGTTTAAGTTAGATTAAGTAGTGTGTAAACCTAGGGACCGATGACCTCAGCGGTTTTGGTCCCATAGCAACTTACCACCATCGAATTAGGGTTTCCGTTCCTGCTACGTTTCCCAAACAAGAGGTTACTCTCAATCTTGTATGTATCATTTTCCACATAGGAGCCTTGAACGCTTCTTTCTGTAGTGAGAATTTTCTTTCTTTATAAACATATTCGTAGTTGACATATTCTCTCCAATAGCCTCTCTGACGTTGTACAATGGCAGATTAACTTTCTAAACCTACAAGTTACCACTGACTCATCCGTGTTAGGGCGTTTTTATCTTAACCTCTTTGGGTGTTACATACCTTCCGTTGACCTCTTCGTGTGCCAAATAATACGACATAAAATCTGTCGACTTGCATCTGGGTACGTTCATATTTAGGTCACTAATCGAATCACAGCACTCTTTATTGTATTTTCGTTCAGGAGAGCGATTGTGGGTGCCACAACAGTATTTCATTTACATGATTTCTGAAATCCTGATTTTTTTAAAGCATGTCTTATTAACATTCATTACTTTCAATGTATTTCGTATAATGGTATACAGTTTTGTGCCAGCGACCTAGCCGCAGTGGTAATACCGGTTCCCGTCACATCACCGAAGTGCTAGCACTTGAACCGGTGACCGTCCGGTTTGCCGAGCGCTGTTGGCAAGTGAGGTGCACTCAGCCCTTGTGAGACACATTGAGAGGTTACCTGACTGAGAAGTAGTGACTCTGGTCTCGTAATCTGACAACGCCCGAGAGAGCGGAGTGCTGACCACATGCTTCTCCATATCCACAACCAGTGAGCCCATATGCTGAGAATAACAGGACGGTCGGTCGGTACCGTTGGGCCTTCCGAGGCCTGTACGGTCGGAGTTTAGTTTAAACGCTTTTATTCCTAACTTTCACAATGTAATACGAAATATGATAGGAATAAACTGAAATTAAAATGCGTGATACATAAAACAAAAACTGAAATGATAACTTACTTTAATTTGTACTTACATGAATTGCACGCCAATTAATGCCTTTGTCATTGTTTCCCCTTGTCTGCTGTTTCTCAAGATTACATCGCCTCCTCTTCCCTTTCTCCCCTATCTGCGCTTACACTCTCCCTTCTTCACTCATCGAACGTATTCTCTAAATTGCATTTTCTGAACTCTACATCCTTTAACTTAGATTTTTGCCCTCCCATCTATCAAAACAGATTCCCAAGATATCCACTCAGTTTGCCTGATCTCCTTTATTTGCTTTCCGTTTTCTTTCGAGATTGATCTTGTGAGCTTACACTTGGGGTATTCTGTGAAATGCAACACTTTTATGTTCGTTTTATCTCGGTCGTTCTTACTTCACGATCCCATTCTACTATTTTCGTGAGATCCTGACATGCACTACGGTCTTTGGCTATCAGTTTATTCTTTTTCTCTGCTGTTTGCTCTACCAGTTTTGCCTCAATTCTGGCTTACGCTAATGGTTTCTGTTGCCGTATTTACTTGCCTTTATTGTGCATTTTTTGTGTTTCCTGTCTTAATACCTTTAGCATTTCAACTATTATCTTAATAGTGCGGAACTCAAGCAGCTGTCCGAGGAAGCAATCTCTTTGCTTCCTGAAATAACAACATCCCGTTCTACGCTAAATCAGATTCATTTCTGCCAACTGTGTTGGCTCTCATAATCTCAGGTGTATGTGTATGTCAACCCTCATCTCCCTTAATTATCGGATACAAAAATCGCAACGAACTTCAAACAACGCTACACATAAAAAAATCTCATTGCAACATAAATACTGAGCTACGAAGGCACCTGTTACTTAAGCATTTATGTACAAACACATGAATGATGTGTGAATGTGGCTGAGAGAGATATCGCAACTTGCTAGCCGCGCTGGTAGCTGCGTGATCTAGGGCGCCTTGTCACGGTTCGCGCGGCTCGTCCCATCGTAGGTTCGAGTCCTCCCTTGGACATGGGTGTGCGTGTGTTGTCCTTAGCGTAAGTTAGTTTAAGTTAGATTAAGCAGTGTGTAGGCTTAGGTTCTGATGACCTCAGCAGTTTCGTCCCATAGGAATTTACAACAAATTTGAAAAATTTCCCAACTTGCCATCCTACATAATAAGTATGAATGTGAAATTGGTTTGCAGCGTAACTGCTGCTATGTAAATTACTATGAAAGTGTCATGGTTATACAGCGTCCTACATCCAACAATGATTTATACACATAATAATCTGTTCTGCACAACGGTAAAAAATCATAAATCAATCCCTTGTGATTTGATAAAATGTTTAACATCGGAGTTCAATGGAATAGAGAGGGCTGGGCTAATAAAATGTTAGTCTTATCTGTTATCCGTACATTTCCAAAGAGGATACAATTAACTAATATCTTAAGTTGTTGGCCACTGTAAAAATCTCACCAAACAAAGTAATGTGTTCTTCGTAAATCCATAGTTGAAATGGAGGACAGTGGGACGTCAGCTGGTATAAATTTATATTAAAAATGAAGAAATTCTTAAAAAATGTTCAAATGTATGTGAAATCAGATGGTACTTAACTGCTAAGGTCATCAGTCCCTAAGCTTACACACTACTTAACCTAAATTATCCTAAGGACAAACACACACACTCATGCCCGAGGAGGACTCGAACCTCCGCCGGGACCAGCCACACAGTCCATGACTGCAGCGCCCGAGACCACTCGGCTAATCCCGCGCGGCGTAGAAATTCCTCCAGCTGTATTTAAGGTGTCGATGTTATTTGACGGGGGAAGCCGCGCGAACCGTGGCAAGGCGCCCTAGACAGCGCGGCTACCCGGCGTGGCCGCTGATTGGGATGGCAGTACATCAGTAGGTAACATGGGGCGTAGTTTTTGAAGACGTTTCCTTAATTCCCTTGTTGACTGGAGCAACATGTCCTGCTAGTTGTTAAGTTTGTTTTTCATGATGACTTTAACGTTCTTAGAATTGGTAAGAATGAAACTGTGGTGAGTATGCAAGCATTCATTGACTGAAGATTGAAAGTAACATGACCGAGCGATGGATGAGATAGTATTGACAATTTGATACTTTATATCAGTCCAGATGCAGTTGTGACTATAGTTCCAGCACCTTGTTTGTTTTAAGCTTATCAGTGTGGCTGTAACTTGTAGTAGGTGCAGCATTCTCAGCATGGAGAGATCAAGCAGTTAACACTCTTTATCTTTGTAAGGAAAAATCATGGTAAAGCAACGCTAGATGATTAAATGTTTGTTTCCTTTCTTATTATAGGAGCTGAGTAAAAACAGGGAATGAGTGACTTCATTGACTTATTTAAGTCATGCATGTCTCAACGACGAAATTTAAAGACAAGGACTCAGTCCATTGTGTCCCAAAGCTACAAATAAGAGACGTCTAACATTTTTCTTTTTAAGTTCAGAAGGACAGGATTATCATTACATTTATGTCAGATATGGAGGGTGGTCGGAAACAGTCTGAAAAACTTATAAGGGTGTTGCAGGGTAAACTGTGCTGAGAAATAATTGTTAATAAAAAATTAGACACGTTGTACCTGTAGTGTTGGCAGAAGAGCCAACACCGTGTTGCTAGAGGAGGCCGAAATGCACGCGTTTAATTACACGCAGACTGGCGTGAGGTCTGGAACAGTTAAGGGAAATTTTAGCAGCAAATAAAGTACGTAGTTGATGTAATACTTAACTTTTATCCATAACTGTAGAACATCGGTCTGACGGTACAGTAATAAGAAGCTCAATATAAATTGGTAATGGCGCCTTGCTAGGTCGTAGCAAATGACGTAGCTGAAGGCTATGCTAACTATCGTCTCGGCAAATGAGAGCGTATTTGTCAGTGAACCATTCCTAGCAACGTCGGCTGTACAACTGGGGCGAGTGCAAGGACGTCTCTCTAGACCCGCCGTGTGGCGGCGCTCGGTCTGCGATCACTGACAGTGGCGACACGAGGATCCGACGTATACTAATGGACCGCGGCCGATTTAAAGGCTACCACCTAGCAAGTGTGGTGTCTGGCGGTGACACCACAGTACCGTTTCCGAGTTAATTAGCATTGAAGTTAGCCAATCACGCCCTTGTGCGCACAGATTCAAGTGGCCCACCAGAGTTTGTTCCGCCAAACGTGTTCTTTGTTTGGTTTCCTAAAACGGAACAAGAGTGCGACACAAAAAATGGACATGGGACCGTAGTAAGCTGGTCGGTGCGCTATCGTCTGTGCCAGGGCCGTTCAACGTACCGCTCTACGGAGCTAAGTGATCACTCTCTTTGATCCGGCTCCGTCGGAGCTCTGCGAGCAGGGGAGCGGAGCACTTAATTAACTATTCGCTTCACAGTGACAGCCAAGTGGCGCTGCGCAAACCTGGCTTATTCTCCATTCGCGGAAGACTGTCGTGTCATAAACAGGTGACAGAATTTGACTTTGTTAGTCACAAATAAATCGATAGTCTGTTGAGCTGTTGGGGATATGCATACTAAAGGTACAGTAAAAAGGAACCTCTATCCTAATTAAACATGTTGAACATTTAATAAAGACATTTATCACAATAGTCTTCATTCCAGACAGATTTTCGAATTCAAGAAAAGATTGACTGTAAATAAATAAGAACAAAATGAATATAAATACGTACTAAATACGAAAGTTAATGGATGATGGTAAATTGAAAAGCAAACCTAGGAAACTGAATAACAGAGTAAACATACGAAATTGATCGACCTCAGTTCTCTATTGCTGCTTCCTACACTTATTCACTTTTCATTGTGTAAGAGTTTCAATGTTAGGGATAACTGATTCAGCACAGCTCTGTCTTAAAATTCATTTCAGATGATAATCTGATATGGAGCATCTCAGTCATGTTTTACACACTCTCATTAGCGTAAAGAATTGCTCACAGTTGTACATTGATCCGAACAGACTAATCATGCATGATATGTGTATGAAGTTTCAGGTAATGCTTCTGTGAGAAACGTTTATAAAAGGAAATTAAAAGTCTTTCTGCTCTGATATCTATCTTTAAATTCTGAATACCACAGAAGATGAACGATTTCCATTTGGAGTGTGTGGCTTACAGAATTGACACCCACAGAGTACAGAGTATGAAAAATTCCTAAATCTATTTCCAAGTGCGAAATAACAGTCAATCTCGTTTCAAATTCAGTATGCAATTTTTTAAAAGATCTGTATACTTACAAAATCTGCGGCAATGGCAACGTTTGTTAATCCTGAGAGTTTCAGAAAGTAAGAGCCTCTAGCTGGGTTCCCCAGAGTGACAGTTTCAACTTGAATGTCTCTATTTTGTCACAGAAATGGATGATGAGAATATCCTTCCCTTGAAGTGACACACACGAGTCGCGAAGATACCCTCCCACAGCAGTTAAAAATGCTAAATCAGAATTTCATCTATCAGCCGACAGTTAACGACCACTTTTTCCCTTCATTTCACTGAATAACGGTATTTCTTGGCGCAGTTCCATGAAGCGCTCCAGAACTTAAGCATGACTGAGCCAGTAAACCTCACAGTGATAAGGTAACTCTCCATATTCACCACCAACATTATCCAGAAACACCTTGAACAAGTGTTTATCGAATCCTTTTCATCAAATAGAGTTAGTGATTTTCACAACCAGCCTCATTACATTACTCAGTATGAGGCTTATGGAACACAAATGTTCTTGATGGATAAGGTACTGTATAGGGATAACCAGGAGATCATGATTCTTTATTTTTCTCTGGACGCGCCCTACTAAGCCACTGATTTCGCCAGTCGTAGCTGGAACACCATCTGTTACTACGGAAGTTAATATTTCACACGGCAGACCAAACTTCTTCGTAACAGCTTCAAGTGCATAGAACATGTCTTAGCTGTTGTTGTGTCCTTCAGTGGGATGAGATCTAACATCCCCTCGCGAACTTCCAGCATTTTGTTTACTGTTTCAATGAAAATTACCATCTGTGCTGTGTCTGACAAGTCAACAGAGCCATCCAAAGACAAAGAAAATGCAACACTGTCTTTAACATTCATTGTCCGCTGAACCTCCAAATCTTCTGCTAATTCTTCAGTTCGGCGCAGTACACTGGCTCTTGAAAGTGACACAGACTGTAACTGCGGAGCCAGTTGTGGGCACCTTCAGCAAATGGCTTCAAGTGCCCAGCTACGTGATCATAAATTCTGCAGCTAATTCTCACGGAAGAGTCTCTTCCAGGATGATCAACATCTTGCTAATAATATGAAATAATTTTATCAAATAGTATCAGTAGCACAAGCCCTCTAAACGGGCATGGTAATTGTTGAAACGAAGCAGTGTTGTCTTATTCCTTCCACTGCAACCATATTACAAACAAAACTTATTATTAAGTGGTTCCTTACTTCTCGAAGAACTAGAGATTAACCGTGCGTGAAAGCAGTCTCCTAGTCATATTCTCAACACCCATGTTGAACTGAAACATAAATCGATCTTAGCTAATTTTGATTATCTCAGTGGATAACCCAGGCCTTCCACCTGTTTGCGCATTGACTCCTCCTTTATCTCCAACCTCATCTTTGGGTATTTTTACAATTTGAGGTAATGGATCCCTCTCCTTTTAGTTTTTCAGAGAGTTTTAACGCTTTTATTAGTTTCCCCAGAGTACGACATTTATGCCTCCCAATTTATGGTTCAAATGGCTCTGAGCACTATGGGACTCAACTGCTGTGGTTATCAGTCCCCTAGAACTTAGAACTACTTAAACCTAACTAACCTAAGGACATCACACACATCCATGCCCGAGGCAGGATTCGAACCTGCGACCGTAGCAGTCCCACGGTTCCGGACTGCGCGCCTAGAACCTCCCAATTTATATTTTATATTTCCTGTTGTAGTAGTTGACTTAGTAATCTCTTATGCACCCGATTCCTAGGATTTTTCTAGCAATCAAAAGTGTCCGCCTTAGCTCTTCTTCGCAAGCGTCATCTTTGTAGTGGCCTAACATGTGAGTGCTTCCGAGTTAGTCGGCGGTTAGCCGCCGCGCTTCCCTGTGCTCGATTCGTCGTCTACGCTGGAACATGGTATGGTTTCCTTCCGTTTCGCGTTCTCAAAGTATTTTAGCCGTTTATTTATATTCCTTTTTAGGTTCCAACTATTGGTCCCCTTCTACATTTATTTATCAGGGGCTGCGACGCGATTTTTACAATGGAATGAAATTTTAACAATCGGGGGAAAAGTTAAATATCAATTGTACGCCAGTATCATGTTGTAACTATAACTATTTGTCATTGCCACATTTTATATTAATTGCATTCAGCCACTTTTCGGAAATTGTCTGGCGTTATTTTTATCCAAGTTTGTCATTTCGTTGTATTATTTCATGGTTTATTTATATTCAGAACCACCTGATGATGTAACTAACGTTACGAAACCGGCCGTAATTTTTAAATAAAGTAACCATACAGATTCAGTTGTGTTTTTCACTCAATATTTATGCATGAAGTTGCGCACGTCTGGCAGCCCCTTTCTGGAAATTTATTTGCAATCCCGAAGTTTCATTTTCATGCCTGTTTCGCAAATATTAACAAATTCAGTATACTGAGCATTATTTTGGTGTATTTGCGGTGGTACTAATGTAAAAACTGAAAATAAATAAAAAAAACTTTTCCACATAGAAGACCGACCCCACTACCCTTGTATTACCGGTCTGTACTCCTTTCGCTGCAACAAGCGCTGCCTGGAAAACCAGCCTAACATAAATAGGTCACGCCTCACGCAACACGCACTAAAAATACTGTATTTCTACTTTGGTTCCTGGGAAAGCCTGGCATATACTATAAATTTGGACGAAACTGGTGATGACGATTAGGCACGATCCTCCTGTTAGAACCACGCATGACGAGTGCGTACGTTAAAGTTTCAGACTTTGGACCGATGGAAGATTTTCTAGAACGAGTAAACAGACATCGTCTCTCATGTCTTCTGAGGTGAAGCAGATGCTTCTTACCACAAAAGAATTCGTCTTGTTGATTGGTCAATTCGCCCCCTCCAGATTTTTTGGTCCCTGTGCTCGGACACGAGGCAGAGTGGATTTTAGGCAGGAGTTAGTGGGGAGTCGAGTCAGAGTTGAGTCACTGTGCTGATCAGCATGATCTGTCGTTTCTGCGCGCACTTAAGCGGTGGTTTTGAATGGGAATTACTTGATAGTTTCCGGGTAGAGAACTTTGAGGACCCTTAAAATCATTTGTTAGAAGCACTAGGGGTTTCTCATGAGTAGTAATTGTGCTATCAGTCAGCTAAATTCAAATGGTACAGAACTTGCTCTTTACCTGGTCGTAATTCACTTCATGCATCGTGATTCTGATTATGTTTAGTGTTTCCCTTCCAAGGAGACGTGCAAGCCAGTTTTGGTGACCCAACATTGGCAACAAAAAAAGTATTATCTTCGGTAACTCTGTCAATGTCTGAGGTTTTATGTGTGAGCATATATGTGTCCATGATGCGCCCACTGACCTAGCCAATCCTCGCTGAACAATAATGGTTAACACAGTTCGTTCTTACGGAATCATCATGTTAAGATTTTATACGTGCTCAATGTTTAATGCAGTTCAGAAGAACGCTCCAATTCGTAAATAAATGTGCTGTGCTTCAGTCTAGTTCGTTAGACTTTGTCACAATGTGCGAAGCCACACGCTATCAATGATGGTGTTCTCGAAAGTGAAGATTTAATTCTAATTGTCCTCTCCACTAGTTTTACCACTTACTGTAGGCGTAACAACTAAAATATTAATTTAAATGTAAGACAAACATAAGCTAGCTGTGATGTCATTGTTGACTTTTTTTTATACATACATTATTATTAGTGCAATAACCTAACGGTCGCCGAACATCGATGTGGAAACAATAGTTGTAAAGGTACCCAAGGAAAATAAAACCTTGGATTTGCAGGTTACAGCGATTTTTAGTTTTATTAATAGCGCATCTAGAGAACACAGCTAATAGAGAAACGAATTTAATAGTTTCTGAAATGACAGTAGCAAACTTAAACTTGCATCTAATTTATAAATTCCATGCATTAATACCGACAGCTAAAAATGTTGAATACAGACTGTGAACGTTGAATGCTGAAGCTAAATCTGCGTTGTATCAAAATAATTAATGATAATAATACGACAGCATTCTAGGGCCTCATATTAAGACATACAATTACTTAAAATGACGACTCAAAGCAACTAGTTTTCCTAAAAAGATAAGCTTACTTATTAACGTTGACCAGCTGACATAATATTGATCAACAAACACAAATTTTAGTTCAAAAATGGCTCTGAGCACTATGGGACTTAACTTCTGAGGTCATCAGTCCCCTAGAACTTAGAACTACTTAAACCTAACTAACCTCACACACATCCATGCTCGAGGCAGGATTCGAATCTGCGACCGTAACGGTCGCGCGGTTCCAGACTGTAGCGCCTAGAACCGCTCGGCCACCCCTGCCAGCCAGATTTTAGTGCTTCGTGTCCTATCCCTAACACGTTTATACTGCTTTTTCGTATTGCACACTACGTTCTTGGTACCAAGAAGGAAAACGCAAACGTAATTTTAATCACGCTAAAGTATCGCAAACACTAAGAAGAAATTATTGTGGTCATTCACGCCCTCGTTCCGAAACCTTGAAAAAATCTGGGTAGTAAGAAAAGAAACAGAAAACTGTGAAGCACCAAACGAATTTCTCGAAGTCATCTGTACAAAAATGGACGATGACTTTTTATTTCTTATTTTTCGGTAATGACATAAAGAGAAAATTTCGCTTGTAAGTAAGAGTCAGAATTTTCACTTACTGCGAAACCCGTCTCTGTCATTGTCTAATCTAAATCGACTTCACCTCACTCAGTATCGGGAGTCATGTTAAAATGTGCTTGCGAACAATGGTGAATACTGGCGTCCTTCACTTGGCTTACCCATAGGTGAAGGACGTCTGCTTTTGCGTATTCAAATTTGAGACTCAGGTGAGATCCAACATGAGACCTTCAGAATAATGAGCAAGCACCAGTCATAAAACCATCTGTACGCACAGAAAGAATACGGGAAAACTTAGATTTTTTAATTTTTTTAAACTACACAACTGGCCATTAAAATTGCTACACCAAGAAGAAATGCACATGATAAGCGGGTATTCATTGGACAAATATATTATACTAGAACTGACATGTGATTACATTTTCACGCAATTTGGGTGCATAGATCCTGAGAAATCAGTACTCAGAACAACCACCTCTGGCCGTCATGACGGCCTTGATACGCCTGGGCATTCAGTCAAACAGAGCTTGGATGGCGTGTACAGGTACAGCTGCCCATGCAGCTTCAACACGATACCACAGTTCATCGAGAGTAGTGACTGGCGTATTGTGACGAACCAGTTGCTCGACCACCATTCAAATGGTTCAAATGGCTCTGAGCACTATGCGACTTAACTTCTGAGGTCATCAGTCGCCTAGAACTTAGAAATAATTAAACCTAACTAACCTAAGGACATCACACACATCCATGCCCGAGGCAGGATTCGAACCTGCGACCGTAGCGGTCGCCCGGCTCCAGACTGTAGCGCCTAGAACCGTACGGCCAGTCCGGCCGGCTCGGCCACCATTGACCAGACGTTTTCAATTGGTGAGAGATCTGGAGAATGTGCTGGCCAGGGCAGCAGTCGAACATTTTCTGTATCCAGAAAGGCCCGTACAGGACCTGCAACATTCGGTCGTGCATTATCCTGCTGAAATGTAGGGAGTCGCAGGGATCGAATGAAGGGTAGAGCCAAGGGTCGTAACACATCTGAAATGTAACGTCCACAGTTCAAAGTGGGTTGGGGTGGTGCCGCTACATTTTAGATGAACAAACAAGGTGCTCTTGGGCGACCCTCATTTATATCATGTAGTTTAGTTGGCTGTACATCATTTTGCGTTGGCGAAGGGCTGATGCTTGGACCGTTGCCACAAGGCAGGCTGGGTGCCGCTCATCTGCTGGCAGAATGGCGATAGGCCACAGAAAAACTGCGAGGTGCATGGCAGCAGTTGACTGTTTGAAAAGTACTGTGTCCCCGCCATAGGTGGGGGGTGGGAAGGAGGGAGGGAGAATGAGGACGAAGGAATCTACGAGTGCCTATAATTGCGATAGTTCCTGGCAATACATTGAGGAGAACCTATGTTCAACTGCCGCCCCGTCTGCAATCCTTTGAGACGCCATTTTCCCCCAGTACATGTGTTGTATTATGACCAATTGATTACGCGGGCTTTTTTATCACGATAATTTCGATGTGTAATTATAGCAGTGAACCATTTTCCATCAGTTACCTGGACTGCAAGGTGATTGTCAAGCAGGCATCTGTAGCTGACTCTGACATCAAATTGCGATAGATACAGTCTTCAGCTGTATGCATACGGGTAATATACTTATTAAACTCCTCTCTGTCCAACACCAGCATCTTATTAGTTGTACACAATTCTCGCCAAAAACAAAAATAATACCTTCCACTCTAGGCTATTTTCCTTTATGATTAATTGCTTAATGGGGACCAATCTTTACTTCAGATTCCCACCGAAATAAATAAAGTACACTAATTCAATCTTCCTCTCCTTCATCTGAGGCGTTTTAATGTGTTGGGGGATGTACTTCGGCTCTCTGCCGAGAGGGTCCAGGGTCCGAGTCCTCGAAAGAGCACTGCCATTTTGAATTCTCGCCAATTACAGGGTGGAAAGTTTTGGGTGGGACATTACCTCTGCCCTGGGACCCAGAAATTCCTTTCAAAGTTCGAAATTCCCGCAGAAATTCGAAATTCTCGCTAAAATTCGAAATACTCGCCAACATGGTAGGTGGGGAGGAGGAGAAAAGACCGGGGACTCACATGCTGGCTGAGGAAAACACATGACGTCATCTGGGGCTAGGGGTGGGGATGGGGTGGGTGCTAGAAGGGGGCTAGGGTAATTGAGTGATCAATTTAATTAATTTGCATAGCAATTTGTTATCAAAAGTGTCCTCTTCCTGCCCTTACCCTACTACTGACAGCAACTGCCGAAATATGCTTGTCATGAAGTGTAGCCTATTGAGATGTGTAACCAACTTGATATAGGAGAGCATATTCAGTAGTTTTGTTTCCTCAAGCGCAGCACAGCAGTGTGCTTCCTTTGACAAAAAAAAAATTCCTGAAATCAGCTTAAATCGAAGTGGCAACTGAATTTCTGTCGATTTTTGCTGTCTTGCGTATTTTATGAATTTGGTGATTGGTGCTCAAGGAAGTTACTCTGTCACCACCATTCAATGTCGCTCTACTTAAGCATACTATCGGTGGTTTCACTTGGCTGCGGGAAACTGATTTCGATACATAATTAAGCAGATTAAATTCAAGGCCTTTGGAACAACTAATCCTCAGGCCCGTCCCTACTACCACTGAACTCGTAATTGTGTAAGCAATATGAATCTTATTTGGAAACTTCGTTATAATTTTATTTCACTCTCTTGCTTTGTAATGGGCCTGGACTGGACAGCTGCTGAGACTCCTCCACGTGCTCTATACATCTCCGAAAAGTGTCTGGGATTTCTTGAGAAACAAGAAACAGTGAAGTTCCAACAATGACTACCATTCAGAGTTAATGTGTGCAAGTATGTAAAGTGCTGTGAAATTTGTACATTAACCTGCTACATTTTTTGCATACCATCTCGAGATGTCGAGGTGTAGTAAACACAAGACAAAGGAAATGTGGGTGAATATTCTCTGTGTACCAGATATCTGACTAATATGTAACGTAATTCCACTATTAGGCTTAGAGGATCACTTGATGCCGACCGACTTCTTTGTCATCCTCTGCCGTACGATGTCGTTTGGGTTCGGTATGAAGGGGCACACGACCAGCACACCGCTCTCCGAGCTGTTGTCAGCTTTTATGGCCGTTACTCTTCCCTCATTTTAGTGCTCATGTGCTAGCCGCACATTTCTGACTGCACCCCATTCCAATACTTCTCTGACAGTACAGGGAATTGAGTATGGGTACCAAATGGTTCAAATGGATCTTTAGCACTATGGGACTTAACAGCTGAGGTCATCAGTCGCCTAGAACTTAGAACTACTTAAACCTAACTGACCTAAGGACATCACACACATCTATGCCTGAAGCAGAATTCGAACCTGCGACTGTAGCGGTCGCGCGGTTCCAGACTGAAGCGCCTAGAACCTCTCGACCAAAACGGCCGGCGAATATGGGTACCTCGCCTGCCAGTTACGCTCGCTGATTATTCAGCTATGGAAGCAGAATGAATAAAACTGACTTTAATCACCACAGATACAGGGTAGTTAGAAACTGTAAAACTATTGTAAGGGTGTTGCAGGGTAGTCTGTGATGAGAAATAATTGTTCAGAAAAAAAATCGTTACAATGCGCTGCTTCCGAGTTAATTAGCATTGAAGTTAGCCAATGACGCCGTTGCACACACAAACTCAGGCGGCCTTCCAGACACAATTAGTATCAGTTCTTCTCATAGGATAGTCAGGGTCGCTCAGCAAAGCAGATCGGGAGCACGGTCCCGCAACCAGTAAACAAAGCGACAGGAGAGTGCAGCAGAAAGAGCGAGAACTGTATCGGCGGCCAGTCCCACCCGTCAGTGCATTTATACATGGCAGAAACAGCAAGCAGCTCTAACAGCAGGCCCTCAGCACCACCTTATTTTAATGCTGCATGGAACGATCTATACATTTTTACAGAACACGATGGTCGTGTAAAATGATTAGTGTGTCGCAAGTATTCAACCATATAAAAAAATTCAATTTAAGACGTCATTATGCAGTAGATCACGTGGCAGAGTGCGACAGATATGTCGACGACGAACGAAAGGCAATAATCCTTGAACTGAAAGCCAGCTTTTCAAACGAGAGCATTGCTCTTACATCCCCTATGCAACACTGAAAAGTCGTATGGAAGTCTGGTAACAGGGTTATCCGTCTCAGAAAAGTGGGTTCCCAGAGCGGAGCTACTGCCCGAGGCCCGTATCTCGTGGTCGTGCGGTAGCGTTCTCGCTTCCCACGCCCGGGTTCCCAGGTTCCCGGGTTCGATTCCCGGGGGGTCAGGGATTTTCTCTGCCTCGTGATGGCTGGGTGTTGTGTGCTGTCCTTAGGTTAGTTAGGTTTTTTTCGTGGTCGTGCGGTAGCGTTCTCGCTTCCCACGCCCGGGTTCCCGGGTTCCCGGGTTCGATTCCCGGGGGGTCAGGGATTTTCTCTGCCTCGTGATGGCTGGGTGTTGTGTGCTGTCCTTAGGTTAGTTAGGTTTAAGTAGTTCTAAGTTCTAGGGGACTGATGACCATAGATGTTAAGTCCCATAGTGCTCAGAGCCATTTTTTAAGAAAAACGAATACTGCCCGAGCCAGGTGAATATTCTTTAAAACTGACATCATGTGTTCTACCCGTATGGTCAATTTATTGTTCTGACCACTCATTGCACGTAATTCTGTAAGCCCCGGAGTCTTCAAACCATCACCCGTCATTTTTTCACTATATCTGAACCTCTTCCCATTATTCCTGGGAATTAAATATGCCGCAATAATTTTGCAAGTCGAGAGCTCGTTGCCAACACGACATGGAATCCTGCCATCGTTCTTAAAATTAGATACTTTTAACATTTTAGAGTAGATAATTTACAAATGCTACGGTATTATTCATCATAAAAACAGAGGAAACAGTAATTTTCTCGACATCTTGCATGAATTATTAATGTCATTCTTTTACAGCTACATGGCTTATTCAGAGTTTCTATATAAAAACAAATGTGGTTTAAATTGATAAAAGGTTCTCTCTCATCAGACAGTTAGGCAGTAAACCTTGTGTAACAATGTTCTGTGCACTTGAATTACAATACCTTCTCGGAAAGTTATTTGCAGATGAGAGAGGACAAGTTACTCTTTCACCTATTTTTCGCATACAGAAAATAAGTACAGATTTTATTAGAATCTGACACATCTAGAGGAAGATTCCAGAATGCCTGAGCAGACGTTGATGGAGCCTAGTATGGCGCTAAAAGCATGTGGTATTTTTATGATTCTTAGTTCAGAGAAATGGCTTGTTGGGAGTTGAAAGCAATTGGCAGCGAGTCCACCCCTTAGTAAATCTTTCCAGACAGCCCTCAGCCGTACAGGGCAAACAGGGCAGCCCCTCGTCGAGACAGGGCTCCAGCAGAACAATGCTGCGATAGCTGCCACGGCGCCGATAGAAGCCTGGGCAGGGGCGATGGTCTAAAGGAACACGTCTATGCAGTGGAGTTGTAAACTGGACATGGTATGCAGAACATCATGTAATAAAAATTCACATTTTTTGTGTTCACCGATAGTGAACCACTTCCCTTGGCCACCTCTGTTGTATAAGAAAACTCCAGCATATGAGAAACGTTTAGAGATAGTCTTTATTACACCTCATAGCGAGGACTAACTAGCTCCAAGGCACACGAAATTTAGATAAAGATCTTTCAGATTGTATCTGTTCGCTTGTTGCCATGGGA
Source organism: Schistocerca nitens (assembly GCF_023898315.1). NCBI lineage: Eukaryota > Metazoa > Arthropoda > Insecta > Orthoptera > Acrididae > Schistocerca > Schistocerca nitens. The sequence continues at coordinate 574,674,872 of NC_064616.1, read as the reverse complement.
AGCGACACGATTTTAGAGAAAATCATCTCTTCCCCCTGCAAATACTTAAAAAAAGCCGGTAATAGACGGTTTCTTTTTTTTTTCAGAGATGCAGGTTTATTAACTCTTGCCCTGTTTCGTCATGAGCTTGTGCTGTCGTGTGGGAGGGGAGATTTAGCGCCTCTAGATCCTTGTGATTGGCTCAAGATGGGGTGAAGGCAGTGTCGTTCGTGCACTTTGCGGGAAAACAGAATTTTTTTCTCGAGATGTGCGAAGTACTGGGGTGCAGGACTTTAGTCTGGTAATGGACTTCTAATCGAAACTCTGGCATGTGTGGCTGGTACTTGGGATCTATCCTGAGACTGACTTCACTTGCGAATAGTTTAGACTGGGGAACCTGTGGTGAAGTTCTTACTGTATCGATAGTGTGACTTCAAATGTCTTGGACTACTCGTTTGCAGAGGGCAAACTTATTCGTTTTTGGTTTACCAGCCTTGACTTTTGGTATCCTTGTGCGCTCTGTCGCATAAGTGACCCAAATTGGCCCTTGGTATGACCAGCGAACGGGTGTGTCACACACTGAAATCTACCATGATTTCAGGGCCCTGGCAGAGAGTAAATTGTGATCCATCTGCCTAATCGCTAGACCGTGAGATTTTTGCATCTTTTGCGTGGCCGCCATCGATTTACAGGTGCCGTCTCCACGTCTTACCTCCTCCGCCGCAAACATCTCGCCAGTTGCAAGTGACATCGCCACACGAAGTAAACAGGATAAGTATAATCCCTTGAAATTTATTTTCAATCCCAAAATTGCCTTTGCCTTTCCTTTTCGTGCCTTTTATGAAAATATCAATAAGCACAATACAGTATATTCAGAGTTATTTCGGTTTATATGCAGTGTAATTAACGTAAAAACTTAAGACACAAAATAAAAGATGTTACAACATAGGGGTTCGATCCTCCTACTCCCGGATTACGGTTCTGGACTCTTTCCACTACGCCAATTGCTGCTTGGAAACTATGCTAATATGAACGGCTCATACTTCACCCCATCCGCCACGAAAACACTATTCTCTTGTAAAGGCTTGGCCATCTGGAGCTAATCGCAGGGGCCTCCGTTACGAAAACCCCCACAGCTAACAGCCCGATACGGATACGCCACCTGAGTAACGCCGCAAGCCAAATTTGAAAGTTGAACTCAAACGCTGTTCCCAGGCCTCTGCTGCAAAGCAAAGCCAAGAAGCTCCACCTGTGTTGAGCCACTTGCACGCGTTTGCAATTATACCCACATTGATGCAGTTCATCAATCATCCATGTTTAGGCGAGGCGATTACAGATATATGGCGTGCTCAATATCAAATGTAATAAAAATGAGAATAAAATACACTCAGTTTCAGTTCCCAGTGTGAGCTTCCTCTCTGGCATGGAAAAATGTGAGAAAATACAAGTAGAGGAAAGACATTCTGTCGAACTTGATAAAATCACAGAATTATAATACCACAAGATTATATGAAAATTGGATTGACTGCCACCTTTCATTTACTAAATCTGTTTACGAACTCTACATTATGTCATACAAAAATGCTAATTGTTCTGGCGTACTCCTTCACCAGCACACCGGTCGGCACTAGGAAACATTGTATAGCAGGGTCTGAACTAGGCCTGTCTATGACAAGAGAAGACCAGGACACGCCCCCAGGCTACACGCCGGTAACGCCCCCTGGGCAGCGTGCACATAGGTCGCCGCGCCGACCGAGCCCTCTCAATCCCTCAATCATCTAGTTTGGCGTCTGTCAGTTTACTCGCAGAGCCGATTTAGTTCGTCATAGGCTACTACGGTACATAGCGACCAGATTAGTGACTATAGCGGGACTAGTTTACCTCAACCAGAATTGTACTTTGCTAACTGTGAGAAACTAACATTTGTAATAGCAAGATTACCGATATTGACATTACATCAGTCTGCAAGAGGACTATTACTGATAAGCTTGCACCACAAAACATGGACTGTATTCAAGTTAAGTAAATATTTCCAGTTCATGTAAATAATTAATCATATTAATCCACTTGTGCATTTGTGTTGCAGAAAGAGGGTACCAGGCACCCATAACAACATCCTCTCACTTGCTTGCTTGCAGTACAAGACTCTACACTAACATCACGAAGAATGTTGTTCTTACCGGCTATACTTTTCGTAGATGACTAATTTCCTTCCCCATTGTATGAAGAAAATTGACCTTTTTCTTAAACTGTTTTGGCTTGAAATTCTTCTTTCGTTAACTCGTAAATTCAGTCCAGTAGGTATCTCACATTTTGTTTCATGTAAGATACAGCAGGAATACATGCAAGTTCGCAGTATGTTGGTACAGTTGTTTCTCATTGCCTATTAGCTATGTAATAGGCAGTAAAGCATCACGGAAAGATGAGGGATCTCGCGAATTCTGTTGTTCGAATTCTGTCATTGACAGTATATTATGCCATTGCGAAAGAATCAAAAATACCGATTATTCGCATGTTGTATTCCAAATACGGAGTCTGTTTCCAACTCTGTCTTCGAGCAATACTCAGGGCGTACAAATTAGACCAAAGACGTGGCGATTACTGGGCGATGAGTTGAGGATCTTCCTATGCAACCAAGCCTTTATTGGATGTCAACAGTCGCTGCCTCAATAGCATTTATTTTGTCAACAACAAGCCATCATAGTCCCATTGTTGTGACCACCTATCAAAAGCCTGAATAACCACATTTCGCAGCGTGGACCGTAGCGAGACGTGCAGGAAGAGACAGGGAGGTTGTGAAAGGCACCAACAGGGATGCGGAGCAATGCTGACTCCAGTGCTGCGGCCAGCTGTGCTAGGTTTCTAGGCTGAGAATCCATGACGAGAACAGCCCGATCACACAGATCGCAGTTGGGTTTTAATCTGGGGAGTTCGACTGCCAGGGGACTACGGTAAACTCATCCTGGTGCTCTTCGAACCACGCACGTACGCTGCGAGCTGTGTGACACGTTCCATTCTCCTGCTGGTAGATGCCGTCATGCCGAGGAAAAACAAACTGCATGTAGGGGTTGACGTGGTCCCGAAGACGGATGCATACTTGTGCTGCTCAACTGCGCCTCCCAGAATGACGAGATCACCCAGGGAATTGACTTCCCCGACAGCCGTGGCCGAACGGTACTAGGCGCTTCAGTCCAGAAACGCGCTGCTACTACGGTCGCAGGTTCGAATCCTGCCTCAGGCATGGATGTGTGTGACGTCCTTATGGCCGGCCGGAGTGACCGAGCGGCTCTAGGCGCTATAGTCTGGAACCGCACGACCACTACGGTCGCAGGTTCGAATCCTGCTTCGGGCATGGACGTGTGTGATGTCCTTAGGTTAGTTAGGTTTAAGTAGTTCTAAGTTCTAGGGGACTGATGACCACAGCAGTTAAGTCCCATAGTGCTCAGAGCCATTTGAACCATTTTTGTCCTTATATTAGTTAGGTTTAAGTAGTTCTAAGTCTAGGGGACTGATGACCTCAGATGTTAGGTCCCACACTGCTTAGAGCCATTTGAACCATTTTTTTGAACTCACTTCTACGAAAACTTTCGCACAGACCATAACACTCCCTACTCCGGCCTGGGCCCTTCCAACGATTCTTGCACGGTGTTTGCTTTCAACCGTTTCACGCTGTAAACTCCAATTTCACACTGTACACGTCAACCGTCATCTGTCCGATGGAGCATAAAACGTGATTCAACTGAAAAGGCCACCTGTCACCACTGAGTGGACGTTCAGTACTAGCGTGCAAATTCGAGCCTTCATCGCCGATGAACAACAGTCAGCATTGATGCATGAACCAGGCGTCTGGTGTTGAGGCCCATACGCAGCAACGTTCGCTGAACAGTTGTGAGGAGACACTGTAGGTAGCCCCTTGGTTCATCTGGGTCGTCAGTTGGTCGTCTATTGGCGCGTACACATCTCCGCAGCCGTCGTTCACCTCTGTAATCTATGACTCGTGGTGCATCACAGCTGCATCGGCGCCGGTTTTGGATAGCACCATTTTGCCATGCGCGGTATGCTTTAATTACGGCAGTACGCGAACAGGTTACAAACTTAGCCGTTTCGGAAATGCGGTCGTCACGTTAATGCGACTGGACCGTGTACTAATGTCTACCTCATTTCTTCTTAACATAACCAGCAATGTAAGCCATGCGGAACATAAGCTGATGGACCAGAGTTTTACGACCACGTGTTGGTCAACTTGGGACGCAAGTCAGCTGCGATTCTGCCTGGAATGGGTGCGATAAGTCCTTGGTAGGATTTGGCAGGTATGAGCACCAGATGTCTACGCACAGGTAACGCAGTTCATATAAATTACGGGCCAGTGGTTTTGTGGGAGCGGGTCTGGCGGCAGAAAGCATCACAGATGTGTTCCTTCCGATTCACATCAGGTGAATTTGGTGGCCCAGACATTAATGAAATTCCAGTATATTGATCCTCCAACTACTATAGCACTATTCTGGCCTTGTGACACTGACAGGTATCCTGCTGGAAGATGTCATCGCCGTCGGGGAGATATTAAGGATGAAAGGATGCAGGTGGACCGCAATAATTTTTACGTATCCCACAGCTTTCATGTTACCTTCAATTACTAACACAGTCCCATAGAATATCTGGTGAATGATCCCCACACCGTTATACTTCCACCACTGGCTTGCGTTCGTGTCGTGAAGCAAGGATCGAGTAACCGTTCGCGTGGATGACGGGGTATCTGGACACGATCATGACCTGATGTGACAAGATACGTGATTCATTGGACCAGGTGGCACGCCTACTGAAATCGTTACTCCGTGTCAACGTGGGAACAGCAGGGGTCTATGTTCAGTAATGTGCGCTGAACGGTGGGCTCCTAAATACTTGCGCCTGTGGCGGCATTGTACTCTGTCGTCAGATCGCTTTGCAGAGCGAGCAAGCACTTTTGTTTGAGGCGTAAACGCCTAGCATCTTGTCCCCTACCCATGGTTTCACCGCGTTTCAATCACATTCCATAGATGCTAACCACAGTAGCACGCGTACAGACTAGTTTCGCAGTGTCCTAGATGCTCGTTCCCAGGCGACGCGCCATGTCAATCTGCTATTTGTCAAAGTCTTTTACGCCAGTGGATTTCCCAATTTGCTGCCCGTATAGTCACTTCAGTGAATCCCCATTCGTCTCTGCTCCGTTTATACAGGATGATCATTAATGAAACCGACAAACTGCACAAACGGATTCCTGATTGGAAATGGAGGAAAAATGGTCCTATGAACATGTGACCGGAAATGGAAGGTGCTGTGCAACGACAACAAATCGTCCCGGAACACTGCACAGAGCTGCATGTCGTAACAGATTTCAAAGTGGCGTCCATGGGATGCGGTTGTCACGCAGAATACACATAATCGCACTTTGCCTTACACCATGTTAGCGGGCCATTTGCTTGGAGCTTATACGAAGTTCGTCTTAATATCCTGTAGAATCACGTCCTCCAAATCTCGTGTACACACAGTCCGCTGCCTCCCTGCCCGTTCGTCTGTCTGAAAGGACCCAAGATCACATAGGCGCCCAAAAAGGGTTTGAAATATTGTATGATGTCGTTGGTGTCTGTGAGGGTAATGGTTTTGATATAGCCGTGCTGCCTCTCGACCGTTTCCATCTGATTCGCTGAACACAAACACTATGTCCCGGCTTGTCCCCAACATGAATACCGAACCATTCTGCTCCTTACAGTACGCTGTGTCAATCACACAGCCTGCAACCCACAAGGAACACATGGCACGTGGTCAGATAAACTTTTATTTGTTATGCAGTCATGGAGTGTGCGGCTGGTCCCGGCGGAGGTTCGAGTCCTCCCTCGGGCATGGGTCTGTGTGTTTGTCCTTATGATAATTTAGGTTAATTAGTGTGTAAGCTTAGGGACTGATGACCTTAGCAGTTAAGTCCAAGCCGGCCGGTGTGGCCGAGCGGTTCTAGGCACTTCAGTCTGGAACCGCGCGACCGCTACGGTCGCAGGTTCGAATCCTGCTTCGGGCATGGATGTGTGTGATGTCCTTAGGTTAGTTAGGTTTAAGTAGTTCTAAGTTCTAGGGGACTGATGACCGCAGATGTTAGTCCCATAGTGCTCAGAGCCATTTGAACCAAGTTAAGTCCCATAAGATTTCACACATTTTTATTTGTTATCGTCATCTACAGTGGCAACGATGCATTTCCGGACACATGTCCATAGGACCTCTTCCCTCCATTTCCAGTCACAAACCTGTCCCTGCAGTTTGTCGGTACTATTAATGTTCACCCTGTATACTTTGCTTACTGCGTCACGTGCCCACAACGCCACTAGGCGGCATTCAGCCCAGCGGTGGGTAGTGGTCATAACGTTGCAGTCCATTCCTTCAGCTTCAGATACAGTGTATTTCAAGCTGACGGAATGGATTGCGGGCACACTAATGAAGATGTCTTTCCGAAACTTTGTTGCATTACTCCCCGGCATGTCTGCAAGGAGTAATAAGCAAATATTTTATTTTAATTTATTCATTAATTATTGTAAAAATCGTGACCAAAAACACACAACAAAAATACTTCTTTGTTTCAGACGTCCGCCATTTTATTATTTTATCAAATTTCGAAAAGTGTGCTATTATTCCTGGTGTAATATCCTATACATCAAGAAAGTTGTTTGTTTTTTTGATTTCAGATAAGTTTTGTACACTGCAGGACTTCAGTCGTGGACGCACGTAATTTTGGACAGAACAACTCTAACTCCTCGGATTGGGGGCTTAATGATGACTGAATTTCTTAAAAAACAAAAAAAGAACACCACATAAAATGTTGTCCAAGAATCAATAAATAAGTTGTAAAAAGGTTTAAGTTGATTGCTTCATTCGTCTTTTCTAAAACAAAATCGTAAACATCACTTATATCATAGACTGACGGAGTCTTTTTAGACACTTGAGCAAGGAGTTCTTCTTCCTTGTAGAGTAACTTTAATCTTAGGATGGAAGAAAAGTTTGGAAATTTAAGGAAAACCGATTTTAGCCAACTGAAGATTTTTTATCGTTTTTAGGACAATTATATTTGTTGGAAAATGAATTGAAAGAATAGTGTGCGGATTTTCAAGAAACTTTTTTGTCGTTGGAGGAAAAACTTCTCTTAGTCTTTCAGCGGAAGAGTATTTAGCTTTTGGACGGAAAGACAAGACTGAGAAAAGGTTCTTAGTTTCCTCAATAAGAATACTCATTTTCTGGCGACTTCCTTCTAGGCAGCATCGATAGCGTTCATAGAACAGTTCTAAAACTGAAATTTCAAGACAAGCTAGTGGTCTTGGACGAAGAAGGCATTATAATATCGGGTGTAAGGCGAGGCTGAAAGTGATGGAAGGAGGATCAATTGAAAAAAAGAAACAAAAACTGAGCCGAATCATACGAGGTGAGACCGAGCGTTGGCATAACTCTTGTAGCTAGCCAATCAGAAACCCAGTACTACTTTATTTTTACCGTAAATACAACGTCAATAATGGAAAACGAGGAGGTAGAATGAAGTTTCTGGTCACCAGTGCAACGATGTTTTAGACTGCATTTCAAACATCTCCGCTGTGTCTTAGGTAAGGAAGGCAGGAAGATTGGGCTTAACGCCCCGTCAACTTCGAGGTCTATAGAGATGGCTCGGACTGCGTTAAGGCTAGGGATGGAAATCGGCCGTTCCGTTTCCAAAGAACCATGCCGTCATTTGCGTGGCGTGATTTAGGGAAATCATGGAGAACCTGAATCTGTATAGCTGGACGCGGGTTTAAAAAGCCGTCTTCCCGAATGCGAGTGCAGTTTGCTAGTCACTACGCCACCTCGCTCGGTGTCTCATGCAGGAGGGCGTGTAATTCTGTTGGTAATCCGTCAGTCGGATGAAGACGATCAGCTCTGAGACCTTACTGATGTTACTGGAGAGCAACTGACAATGTGCCGTCATAGAGTTTCCCCCTATCTCTTCCATTTCATCAACATCCGCAATTAAAATAAAAACGAAATAAATACCACAAAACGCTACACACGCACTTGTCACATTCATAGCCAACATGCAACACTCAAACTTTGCCAGCTGTAGGTGCTCAGTGGGTAACGCCTTTCGATTTAGACAGCTGAACCAATAGGGAATATTCCTCCCAACATACGGTGTAACATTTACATCTAACAGCACGAGAAGGGAACTGCCTGACATGTTAAAACTGACTGACGAAAAGAAATTTGTACGCGGGTATTTGGTTTGCCCGCCAGGAGGGTACGTTAGAGATTAACGTCCCGTCGACTTCAAGATAGTAATAGACAGTGTATTAACTCGGTTGTACAAGTATGACGGAGCAAATTGATTGCATACTGTTTCGAGTAACGCGTCTCGGCATTCACCTACTACAGAAATGGTTATTTAAAACTCACTCCTTCCGAGTGCTAGTTCATAGTGACAGTCACTGCGTCGACTCGCTAGGTTTAGCAGTTAAGCTATCTTAGCACATCTCTCGGTCCACTTCAGAGCTCTAATCTGTCACTAGAAGATTCCATTAGGACTGCTAGATGCGCTCGAGTAGCTTAACTAGCAAGAATGTTGTCCACGATAGACAAGAGTCAAACAACAGTTTTAAAACCCACAGCTCGCTCGGACTTCGTAAAATAGCAATAAATATTTTCCCGGTAAAAAGACACAGATGTAAACTGACGCCACAGAGGCAGATCTGTTTTGCAGATGAATTTCACACTTTTTCTACAGACAGGTTGACATTAAATCTTCTTTTGCCTACGAGCTTCGAAGTGAGTGCAATCAGTGGAGTAATATGTCACTGCGTAGAAAATGTCGTGAACTCCTTGTGAGAATGTCTAAGATCCCCACGTAAGGCAGAGAAAGTTCCCTCTCGGCGCTAATGCCACTCGGAAAGAACAAACAGAGCACTAAAAGCATGTGCATGTAGTCTGTGGTTCTTGTTAACATGATGCGATGATGACAGTGACAAATCTTAATAGACAACAACACATATGATACATTTACCGAATACATCTCATTCATAATGGAGAGGTACGTTTTTTGTACGATATGCATCGCGCTTTACCGACGATCTTGAAAGGTCTAAACTAATATTTCTCAGTTAGTAGTTCAGTAATTTACCGTCGGTTATGAGGTACCTTCTCATGTGAGTATCAGAGGGTAACTTACAAACAAAACGTTCGCTTTTTCTCCTCGAGTGGCTACAGAAAGAGATAGAAGATGGTGGTCCTAGGTGTGTCATTTTTTAGTTTTCTGTGAGGAATCACCCCTCCTGAATTATGCAGAGTGTAAAATGAGAAGCTGTCAGATAGCGCACCAAATGTACAGTTGCCAATTTTTCGTTATGGAAAACACGGAAGTGGTGGATATATACTACGGTCTCATCGCAACGGGCAAATGCTAGTTGTATTTCAACTTTCAGACTTGGGGTAGTGAGAATATACGGCGCAAATAGCGAGGTACCTGACTGCTAGTCTTTACTTTGTTTCTGCGTATCTTTTTTCTCAGTTCTTCGGACGGATGAGCTAGGTTTTTATTTGTTCTTCATAATCGTCTAGCAATCATTGAATATTACAACAACATTTTTATGAATTAACATTCTACGAACTGGAAGTTACAATAAAGTAAACGTTCTTAAAAATAACGATTTAAACACTGAAGTTCTTAACAAATGTGTTACGATACCTCAGTCCGTGGGACTGTAGGACTGGCCTCAACAAGAAAACCTCTCGAACACGTAAAACACGACAGGTGACATTCTGTCAAGAGAATAACAGGGGTAAACATTCCTCAAGTGATGGAGTGATTTCGCTTCCTTCACAATCACAATACATATTCGAAACAATAACATACTTACAGATACCAGCAGTCTTATTATTGCCGTTCGGAAAGCAAAACTGTTAGCATAAGAAAATGCAAACAGATAATAATAGTTATCTGATCACATTCCCTGACCCGACTGTGCGTCAATGTGCAACTCGTCGATTCAGGACTCTTCCTACAAGCCGAAAGAAAACCAAATTAGTACAACTCTGTTAAGAGGGGGGGGGGGGGGTAGGACGTCAGTTTACTAAATTTATGAAAAATGAATGAGCTGTTACGTTTTAAACTTTATGTTTAGAAAAAATCCAAATTTTTTAGTTAATTATCTCAATTTTTACCACAGTTTTAAATAGATTTAGAAAATTCTAGACTTTCATACACCTGTAAGTATGGTTTGTATGCTGTGCAAACCGAAGAATCTCTCTTACAAATGAAGAAAAGTGTACCTACAGCAATAAATTCAGCCAATAGTAAGTGAAAAAATGATCAAATTTCACACGTAAAAAAATACTTTGTTGTGTTTTTGAACTTCCACTGCTATGAGTGTGAATCTTGAATCCTTTCTGATCATGCTGACAAAGTCATATGAATTTATTTGTGAAATTATAGACAGTGGGAATTAAAATGTCCTATGGACCGCTACAATGCTTCTTAGAGGAACTACGTGAGAATAATTAAAAGGAAGACGACGTATTTCTCGCGAAACGCTACTGCGTAAATTTGGGGACCGAGATTCCGAGAGCGACCATCCACGATGCGCTGTACATTGGTATGGGAGTAACACCAAGCTGAAGATCAGAGGCGAACAGTTCTAATGCTCTCCCTTAATGCCGCGCGGGGTAGCCGCGCGGTCTGTGGCGTCTTGTCACGGTCCGCTCGGCTTTCCTCGTCGGAGGTTCGAGTCCTCCCTCGGGCATGGGTTTGTGTCGTCCTTAACGTAAGTTAGCTTAAGTTACATTAAATAGTGTGTAAGCTTAGGGACCGATGACCTCAGCAGTTTGGTCCCATAAGATCTTACCACAAATTTCCAAAAAAATTCTCCCTTAAGTTACAGCTAATTCAGGTTTAGAATAACTAACGCGTTTTGTTTTAAATAGCACTTCACAATCTAAGTCTGAAAAAATATTTGTCGTAAATCTTTGGTAAAAAGACAAAACATCCAGTAGGAGCATTGTCATCCAATAACAATAATTCACGTATTAAGAAATGTGCACAACGCTCAAAAATTGCGCTCTTCGTTCTACAGATCATCCATCCACTTCTTCATTTATTGATGCTTTGTTTCTTTAGGATGTTCCACGTTTGATTTAAATATAATACAGCAACAGTATTTTTATTGAAAAAAGAACGGCCCTTTTCTGTCAGAACGTAATTTCGTTTCCTGTGGTCCAACACTGTTGTCTGCAGGCACCAGAAGTTGTGGAAGATCAGCTATATTTTTCTTTTGTTTCTTTCACTCATAATCCATATGAGTTTAAACTTTTAAAATAAAACTGGGGCGTGTTTGATGTTAAATTGATAACTTTACAATGTAATAATGTCATCCTAACACCAACACTGAAACTAAACATTTATCCTTTGTCGTTGTGTGAAGTATGACGCTTCAAACAGTAGCAGTAATTTAAAGTAATTTTTAGGGTCCCGTTCCTTAGCCTTTAAGAACGGAACCTTTATAGGATCCTTTTGTTTGTCTACCTGGCTGTCTGTATGTGTGTCCGACTGTTAAAAACCTTTTTCCTAAAGAACGAATAGACGCATTAAGTTGAAATTTATGTCACATACGGAGGTCTATGGTCCCTTGGCGGTGTAAAAGATTGAAGCTTCTAAGTCACTGCAGTCAAAAGACACTGGCCAAAACCTACATGGTACTTTCCGTTGCCCTAGAACCATGAAATTTGTCAAAAAGCAAGGTTTCACAGTAAAAGTAAAGGAAAAAATCAAAAAATTGTTAATTTGCAATTATATCACATGAAAAAATATTTCTTTTGTCATTTATAATTCGACATCGGAATTAAAATATTCTCGAAGGCTTGAAATTCCCGGGACCGATATCTTGCCAGTATCAGTGTCGGTAACTGGCAAAAATCGTCGAGATTCTCGATTCCTGGGACGGATGAACAGTCTATCTACATAATTGTACGGAACTTTCAGAGCGCGGGTCCTACTCGCGTCTGGCTAACTTTTCTTCGTTAACACGCTGAAGGTAGTAAGCAGGTCATTTGCAGAACTGATCAGTAAGAAGTAAAAATCCATGTACTTCACTTCAAATGAAAAACACTAAAACAGCACACTGGCTGGAAGTTGCAACAGTACGCTCAATGTTCATTGGATTAATTCGTGGCGACTGCTTTTCTCCGTATCAGTTTGTGTGCCGTATGGCATAACACGACGTGCAGTGTCCCAGTGCAGTGTATGTATACGGCCGCTTCTTGTCTGGGAACAGGAAACTTCCTCGTTATATCATATGCACACAATGCCTTCGAAATGAACTAAAACACACACAATACTCGGGTCTGAAAGTAATTCCGATAACATCTAACTTTTAACTGATGACACGTGGGAAAACGTCCTCCTTTAAGCTGCGTGTCACGAGGAAACACTTCACACCTTTCAGCAAAGCGCAACCTCGAACAATGAGTCACTCATCGAGGCAGTTACAAATGTTCCTACAGTGAGGCAGTTAAGACTCAAACAGCAGACAGTTTAACCAAACGAGAATTAAGTTGCAGACGTTGAAGTAAATCTTTTCATTTGCCAACACACAGTATAGAAGGTATTTTCCTAGCAAGGAAATATGGGAGATATTCAATCTCTGGAGCAGCAAGTAACAAATCTCCGATCTGCCATCCTGATTTAGGTTTTCCACAATTTCTATAAATCACTTCATCTGAGAGCCGTTATGGTTCATTCCCTACCCTTTTCAAGCTGAACTGTTACTACGTCTTTAATAATACCTCAGTTTCTTGAAGATCAGACCAAAGAAGTGCACTAAAGAATGCACCCATATACACTCTCTGATCCAAAGCATCGTGACACGTATTGTGGACATTAATGTAGACTGTAGCCACACGTCGCCTTTATGACGGATTGAGCTCAGCTACGGAAAGTTTGAGTGAGGCGTGTGAATGTCTTTGGAAGAATGACAGCCCATTCTCCTTCATTAGCCGAAATCATAGAAGGTAGTGATGGACGCTAGGGTCTTAAGCGAAGTCGATGTTATAATTGGTCCATTAGGTGTTCTACTAGGCTGAGGTCGGTACTCTGGGAGGGCCAGGCCATTTCAGAATTATTATTTTCCACAAATCATTACCTCACAGTTTCTGTTTTACGACAGGTTGCAGTGTCATGCTGATACAAGCAACCATCCTCTCCGAACTGTTCTTCTACTGCACGCAGTACACAGTGTTGTGCAAAGTGTTCGTTTCCTTCTGCATTTGGCGTTTTCTTAAGTGGCATTAGGGAACCAGATTCTACCACTAAAAAGACGATGACGATGATGTTTGGTTTGTGGGGCGCTCAAATGCGAGCTCATCAGTGCCCGTACAAAGTCCCAATTTCTTCACAATCAAATCTAGTCACACTCACGAATGATGAGGACGATATGGAATGATGAGGACAACACAAACACCCAGTCCCCGGGGAAAGGGAAAATCCTCAACCCGGCCAATAATCGAACACGGGCCCCCCCGTCATCCAAAGGTAGAACGCTAGCCACTAGACCACGAGCTGCATACCACTAAAAATAGGCCCCATACTCCGTACTTCACTGTTGGCACTACACATGATGGCAGGCAACGTTTTCCAGGTGTTCGCCAAACCCCAACCCTTCCATAGGATTGCCACAGTGTGTAGCGTGATTCAACACTCCAGGCCGCTGGTTTATAAACATCTGCTGTCCAGTGTCATCACTCTTTACACCACCTGAAGCGTCCCTTAGCACTGAGAATAGAAATTTGTGGCTCATGAGGAGGTGCTCGACGATTGTACCACATTCTTTTTAACCCCCTACGTACACTCGTTGTTCTAGATAGTCCGCTGTTAGAGCTTTGGAACTCACGAGTGACTCCTTCCACTGATTTAATGCGATGTTATACGCATCAGTTCGACAACGTTTGCAGCTGCATGGACTGTCAGCTTGGAGACCATGGCTGCGGTTACCCTTCACGCTGCATCACAGACAGGAGCGCAAGCGATGGTGTACTCAATGACGAGCCTAGGTTTACGAATGGCAAAACGTCATTTTTTCGGATGAATCCAGATTCTGTTTACAGCATCACGATGGTCGCATCCGTGTTTGGCGACATCGCGGTGAACGCACTCTTCACAGTGTTTGACGGTCCCTGTCCGTCAGTAGGAGTGGTCTGTCTGGTCTTGTCTTAGCTGTGGTAATTCCATTGCGTTTCCACTTCAGAATCACGTCACCAACAGTAGAATTCGGCAGCTTTACAAGGATTGAAATGTCTCCGATGAATATATTACTCAGATGATATCCCCTGACTAGCCCAAGTTCGAAACCACTGAGTTCTTCTGACCAACCCATTCTGCTGTTATTGATTTTCTACTGACAATATGACACTCCCTGCCTGCTTTTATAATGACGGGTCCACCTCTTGTGACATCTACTGGTCAGTTGTGCATTATATACACTACTGGCCATTAAAATTGCTACACCACGAAGATGACGTGCCACAGACGCGAAATTTAACCGACAGGAAGAAGACGCTGTGATATGCAAATGATTAGCTTTTCAGAGCATTCACACAAGGTTGGCGCCGGTGGCGACTCCTACAACGTGCTGACATGAGGAAAGTTTCCAACCGATTTCTCGTACACAAACAGCAGTTGACCGCCGTTGCCTGGTGAAACGTTATTGTGATGCCTCGTGTAAGGAGGAGAAACGCGTACCATCACGTTTCCGACTATGATAAAGGTCGGATTGTAGCCTATCGCGATTGCGGTTTATCGTATCGCGACATTTATGATCGTGATGGTCGAGATCCAATGACTATTAGCAAAATATGGAATCGATGGGTTCAGGAGGGTAATACGGAACGCCGTGCTGGATCCCAACGGCCTCGTATCACTAGCAGTCGAGATGACAGGCATCTTACCCGCATGGCTGTAACGGATCGTGCAGCCACGTCTCGATCCCTGAGTCAACAAATGGGGACGTTTGCCAGACAACAACCATCTGCACGAACAGTTCGACGACGTTTGCAGCAGCATGGACTGTCAGCTTGGAGACAGCATCATGATGGTCGCATCCGTGTTTGGCGACATCGCGGTGAACGCACATTGGAAGCGTGTATTCGTCACCGCCATACTGGCGTACCACCCGGCGTGATGGTATGGGGTGCCATTGGTTACACGTCTCGGTCACCTCTTGTTCGCATTGACTGCACTTTGAACAGTGGACGTTACATTTCAGATGTGTTACGACCTGTGGCTCTACCCTTCATTCGGTCCCTGCGAATCACTACATTTCAGCAGGATAATGCACGATCGCATGTTGCAGGTCCTGGATACAGAAAATGTTCGACTGCTACCCTGGCCAGCACATTCTCCAGATCTCTCACCAACTTAAAACGTCTGGTCAATGGTGGCCGTGCAACTGGCTCGTCACAATACGACAGTCACTACTCTTGATGAACTGTGGTATCGTGTTGAAGCTGCATGGGCAGCTGTACCTGTACACGACATCCAAGCTTTGTTTGACTTAATGCCCAAGTGTATCAAGGCCGTTATTACGGACCCAGAGGTGGTTGCTCTGGGTACTGATTTCTCAGGATCTATGCACCCAAATTTCGTGAAAATGTAATCTCATGTCAGTTCTGTTGTTGTTGTTGTGGTCTTCAGTCCTGAGACTGGTTTGATGCAGCTCTCCATGCTACTCTATCCTGTGCAAGCTTCTTCATCTCCCAGTACCTACTGCAACCTACATCCTTCTGAATCTGCTTAGTGTATTCATCTCTTGGTCTCCCTCTACGATTTTTACCCTCCACGCTGCTCTCCAATGCTAAATTTGTGATCCCTTGATGCCTCAAAACATGTCCTACCAACCGATCCCTTCTTCTAGTCAAGTTGTGCCACAAACTTCTCTTCTCCCCAATCCTATTCAATACCTCCTCATTAGTTACGTGATCTACCCACCTTATCTTCAGCATTCTTCTGTAGCACCACATTTCGAAAGCTTCTATTCTCTTCTTGTCCAAACTGGTTATCGTCCATGTTTCACTTCCATACATGGCTACACTCCATGCAAATACTTTCAGAAACGACTTCCTGACACTTAAATCTATACTCGATGTTAACAAATTTCTCTTCTTCAGAAACGATTTCCCTGCCATTGCCAGTCTACATTTTATATCCTCTCTACTTCGACCATCATCAGTTATTTTACTCCCTAAATAGCAAAACTCCTTTACTACTTTAAGTGTCTCATTTCCTAATCTAATCCCCTCAGCATCACCCGATTTAATTTGACTACATTCCATTATCCTCGTTTTGCTTTTGTTGATGTTCATCTTATATCCTCCTTGCAAGACACTGTCCATTCCTTTCAACTGCTCTTCCGAGTCCTTTGCTGTCTCTGACAGAATTACAATGTCATCGGCGAACCTCAAAGTTTTTACTTCTTCTCCATGAATTTTAATACCTACTCCGAATTTTTCTTTTGTTTCCTTTACTGCTTGCTCAATATACAGATTGAATAACATCGGGGAGAGGCTACAACCCTGTCTCACTCCTTTCCCAACCACTGCTTCCCTTTCATGCCCCTCGACTCTTATAACTGCCATCTGGTTTCTGTACAAATTGTAAATAGCCTTTCGCTCCCTGTATTTTACCCCTGCCACCTTCAGAATTTGAAAGTGAGTATTCCAGTTCACGTTGTCAAAAGCTTTCTCTAAGTCTACAAATGCTAGAAACGTAGGTTTGCCTTTTCTTAATCTTTCTTCTAAGATAAGTCGTAAGGTTAGTATTGCCTCACGTGTTCCAACATTTCTACGGAATCCAAACTGATCTTCCCCGAGGTCCGCTTCTACCAGTTTTTCCATTCGTCTGTAAAGAATTCGCGTTAGTATTTTGCAGCTGTGACTTATTAAACTGATAGTTCGGTAATTTTCACATCTGTCAACACCTGCTTTCTTTGGTATTGGAATTATTATATTCTTCTTGAAGTCTGTGGGTATTTCGCCTGTCTCATACATCTTGCTCACCACATGGTAGAGTTTTGTCATGACTGGCTCTCCCAAGGCCATCAGTAGTTCTAATGGAATGTTGTCTACTCCCGGGGCCTTGTTTCGACTCAGGTCTTTCAGTGCTCTGTCAAACTCTTCACGCAGTATCTTATCTCCCATTTCATCTTCATCTACATCCTCTTCCATTTCCATAATATTGTCCTCAAGTACATCGCCCTTGTATAAACCCTCTATATACTCCTTCCACCTTTCTGCCTTCCCTTCTTTGCTTAGAACTGGGTTGCCATCTGAGCTCTTGATATTCATACAAGTGGTTCTCTTCTCTCCAAAGGTCTCTTTAATTTTCCTGTAGGCAGTATCTATCTTACCCCTAGTGAGACAAGCCTCTACATCCTTACATTTGTCCTCTAGCCATCCCTGCTGAGCCATTTTGCACCTTCTGTCGATCTCATTTTTGAGACGTTTGTATTCCCTTTTGCCTGCTTCATTTACGGCATTTTTATATTTTCTCCTTTCATCAATTAAATTCAATATTTCTTCTGTTACCCAAGGATTTCTATTAGCCCTCGTCTTTTTACCTACTTGATCCTCTGCTGCCTTTACTACTTCATCCCTCAGAGCTACCCATTCTTCTTCTACTGTATTTCTTTCCCCCATTCCTGTCAATTGTTCCCTTATGCTCTCCCTGAAACTCTGTACAACCTCTGGTTTAGTCAGTTTATCCAGGTCCCATCTCCTTAAATTCCCACCTTTTTGCAGTTTCTTCAGTTTCAAACTGCGTTTCATAACCAATAGATTGTGGTCAGAATCCACATCTGCCCCTGGAAATGTCTTACAATTTAAAATCTGGTTCCTAAATCTCTGTCTTACCATTATATAATCTATCTGATACCTATTAGTATCTCCAGGATTCTTCCAGGTATACAACCTTCTTTTATGATTCTTGAACCAAGTGTTAGCTATGATTAAGTTATGCTCTGTGCAAAATTCTACAAGGCGGCTTCCTCTTTCATTTCTTCCCCCCAATCCATATTCACCTACTATGTTTCCTTCTCTCCCTTTTCCTACTGACGAATTCCAGTCACCCATGACTATTAAATTTTCGTCTCCCTTCACTACCTGAATAATTTCTTTTATCTCATCATACATTTCATCAATTTCTTCATCATCTGCAGAGCTAGTTGGCATATAAACTTGTACTACTGTAGTAGGCATGGGCTTTGTGTCTATCTTGGCCACAATAATGCGTTCACTATGCTGTTTGTTGTAGCTAACCCGCACTCCTATTTTTTTATTCATTATTAAACCTACTCCTGCATTACCCCTATTTGATTTTGTATTTATAACCCTGTAATCACCTGACCAAAAGTCTTGTTCTTCCTGCCACCGAACTTCACTAATTCCCACTATATCTAACTTTAACCTATCCATTTCCCTTTTTAAATTTTCTAACCTACCTGCCCGATTAAGGGATCTGACATTCCACGCTCCGATCCGTAGAATGCCAGTTTTCTTTCTCCTGATAACGACGTCCTCTTGAGTAGTCCCCGCCCGGAGATCCGAATGGGGGACTATTTTACCTCCGGAATATTTTACCCAAGAGGACGCCATCATCATTTAATCATACAGTAAAGCTGCATGTCCTCGGGAAAAATTACGGCTGTAGTTTCCCCTTGCTTTCAGCCGTTCGCAGTACCAGCACAGCAAGGCCGTTTTGGTTAATGTTACAAGGCCAGATCAGTCAATCATCCAGACTGTTGCCCCTGCAACTACTGAAAAGGCTGCTGCCCCTCTTCAGGAACCACATGTTTGTCTGGCCTCTCAACAGATACCCCTCCGTTGTGGTTGCACCTACGGTACGGCCATCTGTATCGCTGAGGCACGCAAGCCTCCCCACCAACGGCAAGGTCCATGGTTCATGGGGGAAGATGTCAGTTCTAGTATAATATATTTGTCCAATGAATATCCGTTCATCACGTGCATTTCTTCTTGGTGTAGCAATTTTAATGGCCAGTAGTGTAGATGTCTCCGGATACTTTTGACCAGGCAGTGTATGATCGGTACCACTCACTCACAGCTGGAATCCAACGCAGGTGTACTGAGCCTTGCAAATAGCTGTCCGCTGCCATCTTCTAGGCCCATAGTGTGTATCCCAGTACTGACACAACACAGTAGTGTAATTTAGGTTCAAATGGCTCTGAGCACTATGGGACTTCATCTGTGGTCATCAGTCCCCTAGAACTTAGAATTACTTAAACCTAACTACATCACACACATCCATGCCCGAGGCAGGATTCGAACCTGCGACCGTAGCAGTCGCGCGGTTCCAGACTGCGCGCCTAGAACCGCTAGACCACCGCGGCCGGCTGTAATTTAGGACTCCGTTTCCCCTAAATCACTTCATGCAAATGTTGAATTGGCTCTTTCGAAATGGTCGTTGCCAGTTTTCTTCTCTGACCTTGACCAACTGAGAACTGAGAATGTGCTCCGACACTGACGTGGGCCGAACCTTAAATTGTAACCTTTCGTCCTTGTGTTTCATTCGAAGCACGCGTATCATTGCGTAAAGGAGACAGTGAGAAATAAGTTTTACAAGTTTTACAGACAGTGACATGTTCCACACTTTTACTTGGATACCTCGATTCACAGCGTCTGAAGAAGAAACAAGTCACATTCTTCTGCACCTACGACTATGCTCCACAAGCCTCATTGGGAGTGTGGCAGAGGGCACTTATGGCACCATTATCTGTTTCTCTCTTCCCTTGTGCATTGGCTAATGCCTCGTGGGAAGAAGGATTGTCGGGAAACTTCCGTACTAGTTCTAATTTTTCGAATAATCCTCGTTGCGGTCATTTCTTGAGACATACGTGTGGGGTTGGGGGTGGAAGCAATATGTTTCTCGACTCTCCTCAGTACGTACGCTCTCGGAATTTCAGCAGTAAAACTTCCCGTGATTCACAATGCCTCTCTTGGTACCGCCTACCACAGGTGTTTGTTAAGCATCTCGGTAATGCTCTCGCACCGACTAAAGGATTCTGTGACGACATACGTCGCTCTTCTTTCGATCTTGTATATCTATTATTTAATACAACTTAGTAAGGGTCTCAGACTGATGTGTGATATTCATGAATCGGTCAAGCAACTGCATTTTAAACTACTTCTTTAGTAAATGAATTACATTTCCTTAACGATCTTTCTGTCACTCTTAGTCTGTCATCTCCTTTTCCTACTATTTGTTTCATTAATTCATTCCACTTTAGGTCGTTCCGAAAGTTTACTTCTAGGTATTTACGGCAATTAATTTTCCAGTCATTTGACGCGCTCGGATAGCCGTGCGCGCTAGCACGCCGCTTCCGGGATTCGGCGAGGCGCGCCGGCCCCAGATCGCATACGCCCGACGGATTAACTACGAAGACCAGTTCGCCGTCCAGCCTGCATGCGGATTTTAGGCGGTTTCGCTCCTACTATTAGATGAATACCGAGCTGACATATACAATCGCCTCAGTCACACGATTCGCGCCGTTCTTCCACTTTCACATGGTATAACACTAAACACAGACAGATTAGCTGCACAAATTCCTTCCCTTGTGGGAAGGGATGACGGCAGCAAGCGCATCCGGTGGCCCCCAGCTACTGACATTGCCAAATCCTAGAATTAGCATGCCAACCTCGTGAAGATACAGGATAGAGGACACGAAAAAGAGGAGTTTCGACTGATTTGTCAACAATATGGCAATCGCACAATAGTAAATTTATCCCCCTATTTATGCGCAATGCTTAACATTTATTTTTTCAGGTTAAATTACGAGTTCCTACAGCAATCCTCAATCCTCTGGAGCTCTTCCTGCACTACGTCACAGACTTCTTTTAGACAACTGCGTCTTCTACGAACAGCGTCATGGAGTTTCCTCTGTTATCAACTGCATCATTTTAAACCATAGACTAAACACTATTCGACCAATCACACTTCCTTGGGATATTCCAGACGTTATCTAGTCATCGGTCAATTTTTATCCGTTAAGAGCAACGTCCTGAACCCAGTCTCAAATCTGTTCCGGGACACGGTAAGCACGTATTTTGTTCGCTAAATTGCGGTGCATAACTGCGCCAGATTCTTTCCAGAAGTCAAGGAATGCACTATCAATCTGGGTGCCGGTGTCTATGGCACTCTTGATCTCTTGGATGAACAGAGCGAGCGGAGTTTCGCAAGATCTCTGCGGAATCCATGTTAATTCTTGTAGAGGAGATTTTCCATAATCGCCATAATGCGTAAGCATGAAATGCGTTCCATAATTCTAGAACAGGATGACGTCAGCGATATAAGCCTGTAACAATGTGCATCCATCCTATGACTCCACGCGGAAACAGGAACGACACGTACTTTTTACAAGTTACTAGGAAACTTTCGTTAAACTAGCAACCAAATTACTGCTAGAAGGGAACAATAATCCCTATGAACTGTCATAAGGACATCACGTTGTTACTTTGATGAATCTTGAGACGTGGCACGCCCCTCTCTCACTTTAACTATACTGTCAGAAAGATTAATATTCATATTTTAGGTGATGATCTCCGTGTTCCCCAGTACTACATTTGGTATGTGTGGTTTACGACTTCTTTGCATGAGTGAATTGTGAGCAGAATGTTTATGTGGCTGCATGTGTAGCCTATAGAGAACTTGTACCCAAGGGGCCACAGTAGAGGCGACAGAGAAGTGGGAGAAAGATGGATTGCGGGCCATAAATGTTGTGTCCAGCGACCTGGTTGTGCAAGGGGTTCGTCAACCAGCGCTCTGTGAATTGTACATGCTGAGGGACTTCGCAGCACGGCACTCCACTCTTCCCACTTAGGGCGGGAACTGGAGGGCGCCGGTTCGCAAAACATTTTACCCGGACCAGGTTACAGGCCGTCACAAAGGTGCCCAGTTGGCAGAAAGTGGGTGGAGGAAGCCATTTAAGAGAGACTACTGAAATCTGAGCTTTTGTGCAAATGGTAGGACGGCCATAAAACTACGAGTGTTCTCATGTTAGAAGCTGGGATGATACGAACAGAGTGGCTGGCGCACGTGTTTAATGGACGCAAGACTGTAACTCACCCAATACCAAGAAGTCGCCATGTTCTTTTAGCGAGCAGCAAAAACGTATATCTCACACACACGACTGTCTGGGAAATGTAACAGCCTTTCTTTCAGAAATTGGGTATGGCGCTTCAGTCCGGAACCGCGCTGATGCTACGGTCGCAGGTTCGAATCCTGCCTCGGGCATAGATGTGTGTGATGTCCTTAGGTTAGTTAGGTATAAGTAGTTCTAAGTCTAGGGGACTGATGACCTCAGATGTTAAGTCCTATAGTGCTTAGAGCCATTTGAACCATTTTGGTCGGCCTTGAAAGATTAGATCTCTCCATAAATGAGGCAC
This sequence comes from Schistocerca nitens, assembly GCF_023898315.1. Classification (NCBI taxonomy): domain Eukaryota; kingdom Metazoa; phylum Arthropoda; class Insecta; order Orthoptera; family Acrididae; genus Schistocerca; species Schistocerca nitens. Next base: position 574,652,420 of record NC_064616.1, on the reverse strand, counting down.
TGTAGTCCCGTCTAGGTAGACTTTTTTTGCCGAAACATGGTCATGCTTACAGAGAGAACGATGCCCCCCAAGTCTAAAATCTTTTTTCACAGAAGAGAGATTTTTGAGTCACTGATTGGCTCCTCTCAGCATATGCAAAGCAAGGGCTTGCTCCCCCATTGCGGGAACTCTCGTGCTGTGTGTGGATTGGCTACCAGGCTGGCAGAACAGTTAAGAGGGGAGATTTAATGAGCAGAGGTTAGTTCGATTGGTTTGATCAACGTGGAGGCGGGTTTTTTCTGCTAATATGGCTCCCGCGCTGAGGCTTGGTGGAAAGTGATGGTGATTCTTTGCCTTCTTCGTCTTCTGGTCCTCCCCTGGTGCAGAACTTAAGGTCTTTCCCTAGTGGGTGAGACTTGTGGTCTGCGACTTGTAGTGGACTAAGAGTCAGTGGCAGTTTCCAGCTGCACCGACAGTGGAACTGCATATCATCTCAGACATATCGTGTGTCACGAGGGTGAACTTATCCATCCTCAGTTGGCCGTCTGACATTTGACAATTCCAGCACGAGCCGTCATGCCTGTGAGTCAAATTGGTTGGCCAGACCAGCGAACGGATGCACTTCACACTGAAATCTGCAGGATTTCAGGACTCAGATAGGGAAGATTCCCACGTACTACTAACCAGAACGCCAGTCCACGTAGTTTTCAAGTTTTCGTGGATGGCGCAGCGAGCCGCTCATCGCCTACAGCGTGCCGTTTTCTTCTGCCGCCTGAATCAAGGTGAAAGGGTAAAGTACTGGTGTACCGGAAAATGACATTCACAGCTCCCTGTTCTCCGTGAACCATGGTTCGTGGTTCACTTGGTCGTAGTTGATTCCATTTGAATAGAATCAGGCGTCACTGTGGATTCATGTAAACAAAGTCAGACAGCGTTGTAAGAGGGACTAATTCAGGGGAGAATTTTTATACTTTCCGCACCTATAAATGCTTTACCAATCAAACACCATCCCTTTTCTGATTTATGTTTTTCATTGTTTTTGTAAGATTTATCAGCTCGGTTGTAGTTATAAAAGGATGAATAAAAACTTGTCACTATTTTTGTAAACTTAAATATGCTATGGTTTTCATTCATACTCTTTCAACTATTCTCTGTTTTTATTTTATTGTGATGATACATGTATACACCAGCAATTCAAAATTCAGTCATATTAAATTAGATAATTTGATTATTAATTTGAGTTCTGAAAGTGGCCACCGTCATAGGCAACAAAAGTGCCAAGAGTAAATTTACTAATTTCATAGATGCAAAAAATTATAATATTTTTTTCTTTTTGTAAAGACAATAACATTTAGCATCACATGGAGATATATTTATGATTAAAGCAAGCGACCGCTTGCAATCTAGTTTACAGTCAATGCTTCCTCAAGGCCATTCGATTCGCAAACCGGAAACACTCCGCCAGTTCATTGGTTGAGTCGTTTCATATAATAAAAATATGCTTCACTCTGGCCACAAGAACAAATATGGAACTCGCGAAGTAACAGAGGCAATTGTACAACGTCAGATGGTGGTAACTCTCTTACCCTTCTTGTGACTGTGAAGCATGAGCAGTTTTTATTAATCGTTACAAAAGGAATGAGTTTCCAAGTCGTAACTAAATAGACGGTTTTCTTATGGACTGGCCTCGCTCAAACTGCAGGCAGCGGGCAGCCGTTTGCACATTTACGCCAAGGGAAATGTTTTCTCCTCACGAGTAGGAACAAATGGTTCAAATGACTCTGAGCACTATGGGACTTAACATCTATGGTCATCAGTCCCCTAGAACTTAGAACTACTTAAACCTAACTAACCTAAGGACATCACACACATCCATGCGCGAGGCAGGATTCGAACCTGCGACCGTAGCAGTCGCGCGGCTCCGGACTGAGCGCCTAGAACCGCTAGACCACCGCGGCCGGTCCAAGAGCAGGAACATGCTATGTATGCCAGCCCACGCGAGCCCTCTGAAAAGGTGAAAGGAGAGCAACACGCTGGTATCTCTAGCGTTTCCTCTTACAACAGGCGGCTTGCTTCACTCTCAAATTTGTTGGAGTGAGGAGGTCTGGAAAACAAATACAAAAAATGGTTCAAATGGCTCTGAGCACTATGGGACTTAACTTCTGAAGTCATCAGTCCCCTATAACTTAGAACTACTTAAACCTAACTAACCTAAGCACATCACAACATCCATGCCCGAGGCAGGATTCGAACCTGCGACCGTAGCGGTCGCGCGGCTCCAGACTGTAGCGCCTAGAACCGCTCGGCGAAAAAACAAATACAAATGCTTCAGATGGTGTGCTGTTCGGCACCGGAGAGGCGTGGGCCAGACTGAGGAACGGCCCTTCCTCTTGTTTGTAGTAAGGTGTCAAATCTGGGAATTGTTTACATAGTATTACGTCGAGTCGAGCTGACGCTGCGGCGTTCACTACAAACAAATTGTTTCCGTCTTTGTAAGGACTCGCTAGGGCAGGGCTTTGAATAGCTAGAGTATGACAAGCATCTCTTCCCTCGCTGAAATCTATCTCTCATGTCAAGATAGTTGCTCCTTCTTGTGGCGCAGCACAGTGGAGCCGGCGCGGCTAGGGACGAGGTCGGTTTCCTATGAGCCGACACAAACGGACAAATGGAATGTTTAGGCTTTCCGAACACGAGAATGCTGCGACATTCTGACACCGTCAGGATAGAAGTCATTTTCGACCATACCAACAAAATCGCAGTAAATGGAGCTGGAGTAATGATAGGTACCGCCATCGGTCTGGCCAGGGATCGAACAATCAGAAAGAGCAGCCCTCCGGTCGATGTTGCGGAGATTCGATGCACCGACCTCCAAAGAATAGTAATGAACGCCCAGTATCTCAATGATTCGAAGGAGACATTGGGATGGACATTGAGGGACCGTGTCGAACATCGGATAAAGACAGATAAATATGATGTATTGTGATAATATGATGAACCTACTGCTAGAAGAAAAGGCAAGTGTGAGCGCGAGTAATTTTCAAGAAGTAATTACTGTACCACTAGGCAGTGTAAGGCATGAGGCTATTTTTGATAGCATTAGTCAAATCTCGGTGCTCTCAGATGTGGCTTTTAGAAAATGTGAGGAGAATGGGCACTGGCCGGTGCTATCTTTAAGAAAAGGAGAGTAATCCACGGAAAAAATGTTGACGTTAGGCAGCAGATGTGGCTTGAATTTATCTGCCAAGACTACAAGTTAGTGTGGACTTTTTTGGTGATGCCTGTGCTGTTGGCTGACGTGATTTTCATTATCGATTTCCTAAATGAGAACCACGCCATCCTTGACTTGAGAAGGGGCGAAATGGTGTTACGAAAGAACCCAGTAATGCACCTTAGTTTTGAAAAGGAAGTTGATCGTGAATACATTGCATCAAATTGCCTGAATTTATGTGTAGAATTAAGGTTGTAGAATGAAAATCCAAATAGTCTCCCAGACAGCCTGCTATCTCAGACTCAACATGGTGGATTATTGTTAGATGAAGCAGTTGCATATAGAATACAAGAATAGTTAGGGGCAGTCTTAAATTTCAGCACGGATGAGTGAGGAAAGCTATTATGGATCTACATCTACATCTACATCGATATCTACTTTGCAATTCTCAGTAAGTACCTGGCAGAAGGTTCATCGAACCACCTTCAAGCTATTTCTCTACCGTTCCACTCTCAAAGAGCGCGCCGGAAAAACGAAAACTAAAGCTCTCCGCGCGAGCTCTGATCTCTCTTATTTTATTATGATGATCATTTCTCCCTATGTAGGTGCGTGCCAACAAAATATTTTCACACTCTGAAGAAAAGTTTGTGACTGAAATTTCCTGAGAAGGTCCCGCCGAAGTGAAAGACGCCTTTGTTTTAATGGCTGTCACCCTAATTCGTGTATCATATCCGTGGCACTTTCTCCCCTATTTCGTGATAATACAAAACGAGCTGCCATTCTTTGAACTTTTTCGATGTCCTCCGGCAATCCTATGTAATGCGAGCTCACACCACACAGCAAAACTCCAGAAGAGGGCGGAGAAGCGTAGTGTAAGCAGTCTCTTTAGTAAACCTGCTACATTTTCTAAGTTTTCTGCCAATAAAACGCAATCTTTGGTTTGCTTTTCCCACAACATTATCTATGCGATAGTTTAAATTTAAGTTATTCATAATTGTAATCCCTAAGTATGTAGTTGAGTTTATAGCCTTTAGATTTGTGCGACGTATTGTGTAATTGAAATTCACCAGATTTTTTTTTAGTGCTCATGTGGTTTATTTCACACTTTTCATGATTTACAGTCAATTGTAACTTTCTGCACAATACAGACATCTTGTGTAAGTCATTTTTCAATTCCTTTTCATCATCTGATGGCATTACATGACGGTAAATGACTGCATCATCTAGAAACAATCTAAAATGGCTCTGAGCACTATGGGACTTAATATCTGTGGTCATCAGTTCCCTAGAACTTAGAACTACTTAAACCTAACTAACCTAATGACATCACACACATCCATGCCCGAGGCCGGATTCGAACCTGCGACCGTAGCAGTCGCGCGGAAACAATCTAAGAGAGCTGCTCAGATTGTCTTATAAATCGATTATGTAGATCAGGAACAACAGAGGGCCTATAATAATTCCTTGGGGAACGCCTGATATTACTTCTATTTTACTTAATGACTTTCCGTCATTTATTACGAACTGTGACCTTTCTGACAGGAAATCATTAATCCAGTCACACAACTGAGGCGATACTCCATAGGCACGTAATTTAGTAAGAAGTCGCTTGTGAGGTTCAAATGGTTGAAATGGCTCTAAGCACTATGGGACTTAACATCTGAGGTCATCAGTCCCCTAGACTTAGAACCACTTAAGGGGATACGGAATCACCTATCCCCGCAATGTTAATATATGCCTACTATAGGGAACATTTTCTCACAAACTACTGGAGACAGAGAGGTAAAAATTTTACTGTATGTGCATTCATATGTTACAACAATACTGAAACAACGGTTTATTGTCAAAGTATTTTCTTACAGAGATATTGTACATTTATTTTTAAGTAAATTTTTTCCATCGCTTTTTACTAGACTATCACCCCTAAGTCTTTTGTAAATCAAGTAATTAAAAAATCGTTGTTTCAGTATGTAATAGGGACCTATGTCACTACGTCATAAAAATTTCAGACTTCTAGGTTGACCAGTACCTGAGATAATGTTCCTAGATGAAGTAAAAAGTAAACTTACGGGAAACGGAGAAAGAAGATTAAAACATTCCTGATCCGTAGCTAATACCCCCTTCACAGTCTTCATAATCATCTTCAAGTCTTCTTTTGGCACCCCTCTGCACCTGTCTTGCTTTTTTCACTAATGTCTTGATTATATTATCAGCATGCCTTAGTCTGTGCTGATCTAAAAAGAACATAGCACGTACCGTACGGGAACCAACACACATACCCAACTTTTGAAGGACCTGGCATTTAGTTATATTTCCAAGATTGAAGGTTGCCACAGCATCATACACACCAAAATGTAGTGTATTAATTCCGACAAACACTGTTTTTGGGAGACGATGCCATATCACACTATTCAAGCACTCGTTGGGGTTCTGCGTTTTTCCGTGAAGACATTTCATCAGAAGACTTCTGTCAGCCAGATCTCTGAAAATGGGCTTTATTTCTGCCATGATGGCTGATGGTAGACTGTGGTGGTGAATGTATTTCTCTCCTGTTGTTAGTCCCCTATTGTATTTACACCAGCTGTTTTCACCTTTGGGGCACAAACCATGTTGTGGATGCTCATCCGTGGATGCGGTGTGGAAATATAAAGCCCATATAGCTCTCCTCATTTCTTCAAGATTGCCTGTATTTTGCCTGATTGCAAGGCCATAGCAGTTCTGAATGTGGTCTATTATGGAATCAGTCAATCTTCCTCTGCCATCCAAGGTTTTCCCATCATCTAGTTTTTTCCCTTTCATAACTGATTTTAACCTTCTCAGCCTGGCACCCATTCTCTTCTGCACATGTCCTATACATTCAAGTTTGCTTATATTTACACTGTTCCCATATGGTTTGCTTTCCAAAACTTCTTTGAATGCTTTAGAGTCACCATCTCCCAGATATTTGACATAGCGAACATTATACCACTGTGAAGAGCGATGAAAAATTTTCTTCACCCCAGCAACCTCCATGCCACCACTACTACCATAATAATTAGCAATACAGTCATCACTGTGTTCATTTTTCAGCTTGCCTGTGCACCTACAGTATTTAGACATTATTGCAACATCAATAACCTTGCCAGTATCAACACTAGTTGCTGTTACAACACCATTGTTGGAGGTGTGGCCCCTTTTCTGCCACGTGCCATCAAACGCCACTGTGAGGTCACGACTGCCGTCATTTTCTTCCACTGCTTCTTCCACAGCAACCTGCATTGACTTCTGTGCTACATCTTCAACTGCAGATCCTAGTACATAATTGTAAGCTTCAAACTTTGAAGGTGCACTTGGAAGATTTAGAACACCACATAGCATATCACCAGCTGCTTTGCCCTTACCAATTGCTCGCAATCCATAAACTAACCTAATATTTACACTATAAAGTTCAGTTTTCTTGTATCCATTATTTACAGTTACTGAAACCGAACTTGGAAACTTACAGCTGTATTTACAAACACTGCATATTAAATTAAACTGGGCAGCCAGGCCAACATGGGATTCTACTTTCAGAGAAACGTTTCCATGACATTTTTTGCAGCACAAACTGTTTTCAAGAGCTTCACACAATATATTCGTATCAATGAGTTCAAAAACTTCATTCCCTCTATCAAGTAAATTATATTTCTCTTCCAAATCTCTTAGTTTTTTATGAGAAGCACTGTTTTCATTTGGTGTAAGTTCGTTCGGCAAATCAGTAATAAGTGGATTCACATTTTCCAACAGTGATGATGATGAACTGCTTTGCTTTGCTAATGAATCATTATTTCTTTTCTTTTGCCAGTTCACACGCTTTTTAAATACTTTTGCTTTAGCTCTAGGCATTTTCACTGAGAAAAATGAAGCACTAAATACGAAATAACTCAACAACAACTACTTTCTTATATCACACTGTTTACAAAACAGTCCCGCCACAAAGTCAAAGAGTAACTTGAGGAAACCAGAGAGAAACATTTTCGGGCAACTAGTGTATAAATAGTCGCTGGAAACCGGGATATTTGAATTCATGTCACTTTAAAGGTACTGCCAAAAAGTTCATGGTCAGCCACGAGAGACGTGTATAACTAAAGCGCAATACCCGATCTCACAAATATATAAAAATAAAATAGTTATAATTGTAGTAGAGCTATGTATGATACGTCATTTTAAAGAGGAAACATGGCAGAATATAATACGCCAATAAAAAAAATTCGATTTTTTAACCCAAAATCCGATTCCGTATCCCCTTAAACCTACCTAACCTAAGGACGTCTCACACACACACCCATGCCCGAGGCAGGATTCGAACCTGCGACCGTAGGAGAAGCGCGGTTCCGGACAGAAGCGCCTAGAACCGCTCGGGCTTGTGAAGAACGGTGTCAAAATCCTTCTGGAAATCTAAAAATATGGACTGAGTTTATGTCTCCCGTCAATAGCACTCATTACTTCGTGAGAATAAAGAGCTAGTTGTGTTTCACAAGAATGAAATTTTCTGAATCAGTATTGGCTTTTCGTCGGTAAATCGTTTTCTTCGAAGTGATTCATAATATTCGAGCACAGAATATATTCCAAAATCCTACTGCAAATCGACCTTAGTGATATTGGTCTGTAATTCAGCAGAGGACTACTGTTTCCTTTCTTTGGTATTGATGTGACCTGTGCAACTTTCCAGTCTCTGGGTACGGATCATTCTACGAGCAAGCTGTTGTATATAATTGCTAAGTATGGAGTTGTTGTATCGGCATACTCTGAAAGGAGCCTGATGGTATGGAAGCGGGACCGGTAGCCTTGCCTGTCTAAAGTGTTTTAAGCTGCTTCGCTACACCAAGGAAATCTACTTCTAAGTCACTCATGTTGAGAGTTGTTCTCTGCATGTATGAAACGTTTATAGAATTTTAATACCCCAAACTGGCCTGCCTATTCGTAGTTGGTGCATGAAACTGCTCCATGTCTTAGTGATAATATGGCCGAAAAATTAATCTCTTAGAGATTTGAAATGATGCCATGATCCAGAAATGCACAGAGCAAACCTCTCAGTACCAGATCATATCCTTCTCAAGATTTCTCTTCTACCAGAATGTTATCCATGTACCTCGTGACACATTGCTGAAACCACTTGTATCCAGCCTGTGGGTGAAAGCAACAGACGATACACTGGGTCTGAAAAGGACGCGCCTAAATTGATGGGTTTTCATGAAAAAAAGGAACGCAGTGTAGTGGTGGCAAGCAGGGTTTCATTAGATCTGCCAGTAACTCGAACGATGGTCGATCGACGACAAAACCTTAACCCAATGGAATTTTTGTAATAGTTCCTTGAGATTCCCTGGCCCGTCTATTCCAGAGCAATGATTTTGTTGATCTGCGGGAGTCTTACACCACGAATCTCACATCATCCTTCTCAGGTACGACTAGCAAGGGACTGCTTACAGAGGCTCGAAATTTAGAGCGAACTTCAAAACGAGACGGTTTTAATAGTTTTGAAACGAGAGAGGAAGGGTGACGCGTCTGGCTCATATGTGTGAATAACCAGTGACAAAAGTACGCGTGGCACTGTCGTCTTCGTTGTTTTAGTAGGTTTTGAACTAAAAGAAGATATTGTAGAGGCGAGTTGACATCTTGTTGGAAGTTCAAAATGGTTCAAACGGCTCTGAGCACTATGGGACTTAACATCTGTGGTCATCAGTCCCCTAGAACTTAGAACTACTTAAACCTAATTAACCTAAGGACAGCACACACATCCATGCCCGAGGCATGGTCACGCGGTTCCAGACTAAAGCGCCTAGAACCGCACGGCCACACCGGCTGGCTGTTGGAAGTCTACGGTATTGTACGTACCAGTAAAAAGTGTGGAATCTAGACAAAAAAGGAGTTATACTTCTCTACAGATGAAGTATAGATGTAGTAATAGTTAAGTGACAAACTTACCATATCCTTTAAGCAGTCTTCTTTCAGTAACCAAGCGTCCCCATATCAACGAACAGAGGAAGGAATAATATTAAGAGGGAGAAACAAAACCCAAAGCAAGAACAATACAGTAGCTAGAGGAAAATGTGGAGAAACACGAAATACACAGCATCTAAAGAATTAGGAAGTGGAAGCAAGTAAAACAAAACATAGGATACCATTGCAGGACGGACTGACAGATCAAGGGGAAAAATGTGGGTAGTTAATACAATGAACACAGGGAGTGATACAAAGGAGGAGCGTGAGATCTCAAGGAATATCCCAGTTTGGTGTGATGATGTAGTTTCAGTAGTGCAATCCCCTTTTTTTCTGCAGTTTTTGTTTGGTAAGAGGAATGTAGCATGAGGAAAAGTAGCGTACGAGAATGCAGTGGAGAAGACAAAGACCTATATTTTGTTACTAACCTTCAAACGTCCAGTATTGTTATCGTCATGGATAAGAATCATGGATAAGAATCACCCATATATATATATATATATATATATATATATATATATATATATATATATATATATATATATAGGGTGATTATAATGAAAGGTAAATCTTCAAAACGCTGTACTGGTCAGAATGACGTCAAATTGCAGCGGAATATTATCGGAGAAGGGGAAAACTCCATGACAAAAGAAAAAAAAAGTGTGAAAATTGGCCAATAGATGGCGCTGTATGTGTCCGGATACGTAACTGAAAACACCTGTCATGCGCACGACCCATTGAAGCTGGTGTAAACACGCCCGGTACACGGCTTTTCCTCCTTTCTCGTCTGCGATGTTCGCCATGACTGTCTCAATGCAGGATCGCGCTCTGCTTGTAAAGCTGTATTACAAGAATGACGACTGTTCACATGTCGCTCTGTAGAAGTTCCGGACACCGAAGGGTTTGCAAAAAGGCGTTGGTCCGATGACTGCCGTGGATCTGGAGAAGATGATTCGGAAATTCGAAAAGACGGGTTCTTTTGGTGTGCAACCTGGTAGAGGGAGGAAACGAATTGATTCGACGTCAGTGGAAGCAGTGGACACAGCAATGCAGGAGGAGACGAGTGGTGTTGTGCAAACGTGTAGTACACAGAGAATTGCCGGAGCATTGGACATACCCGTGAGCACGGTGCGTAAAATCCTACGGAATATCCATTCAAAATTATCCATCTGCACGAGTTGCTTCCTGTTGACCTGCCAGCAAGAGAGACCTTTGCTTTAGAATTCCTTGCTCGCATGGACGTGGACAGTGATTGGCAGTTGTAGAGTTTGTGGACAGACGAAGCCCACTTCCATCTGAGAGAACATATCAATACATAGAATTGTCGAAATTGGGCAACGGAAAATCCACACGCAAATCAACCAGTATCAGTTCATCCTGAAAAAGTCGATGTGGGGTGGTGCGAGTTTACGGCATCATTTGTTGTTGGGCCATATTTTTTCGAAGACACAGGTGCTTCCAGTCTTGTTACCTGTACCTCACTAGTAAACGCTATAAGTGTCTTTTGCACAGCCACGTCATTCCAGCTCTGCAATAGCGTGGACGTGTGGATGGGACCATTTCTATGCAAGATGGCGCACGTCCGCACATTGCAAATCCAGTTAAGCAGCTGCTGAAGCGTCATTTCGGAAATGCTAGAATTGTCAGCCGCCATTTCCCTACAGCCTGGCCGTCCCGTCTGACTTCTGGCTGTGGGGCTATCTGAAAGATGATGTATTCAGTGTTCCGATTGCAAACCTAGCTGCACTGAAGGTACGCAACACATTCTGAACGTGACCCCGGAAACACTTCGATCAGCTGTGGAACATGCTGTTTCTCGATTTCAACTTGTTGCAGAAAACGGTGGACAGCATATTGAACATGTTTTGCGCCAGTCACACTGAAATTAATAATCCGATTTGATTTTGATTGATGCTTTTTATGCTGTTTTTGGCCTCAGGATAATTAAAAACTGATGTGATTGATGCTTTTTATGCCGTTTATGGTCTCAGGACAATCAAAAACAGATTTTTCCCATCCGATTGGATATGACCTTGTCGTAGTGCATAGGCTTACGTAACTAACAGTATCACACATGTACCCCCATGCACACTGAGTAGTACAGTTTGTTTAACGTCAAACGTACACCTTCGGCATTATTATATGATTCATTTGTCATTTGTAGTCGACTGCTATGAAATTATGATGCTTACAGCGCCACCGAGCGAGGTGGCGCATTGGCTAGCACACTGGGGACTCGCATTCGGGGGGACGACGGTTCAATTCCGCGTCCGGTCATCCTGATGTAGGTTTTCCGTGATTTCCCTAAATTGCTCCAGGCAAATGCCGGGATGGTTCCTTTGAAAGGGCACGGCCGACTTCCTTCCCCGTCCTTCCCTAATCCGATGAGACTGATGACCTCGCTGTCTGGTCTCCTCCCCCAAAAACAGCCCAACCTTACAGCGCCATCTATTGCTACATTTTGTAACTATTTATTTTACTTCTGTCATACGTTTTTGCCCTTCTTCTATAATATTCCATTGAAATTTGACGTCATTCAGACCAGTGGTGTTATTTTTACAGCTGTAAAAATAAAACCACTGGTCAGAATGACGTCACATTGCAATATATATATATATATATATATATATATATATATATATATATATATATATATATATATATATACAGGGTGTTTCAAAAATGACCGGTATATTTGAAACGGCAATAAAAACTAAACGAGCAGCGATAGAAATACACCGTTTGTTGCAATATGCAACAAACATTTTCAGGCGGACAAACTTTCGAAATTACAGTAGTTACAATTTTCAACAACAGATGGCGCTGCAAGTGATGTGAAAGATATAGAAGACAACGCAGTCTGTGGGTGCGCCATTCTGTACGTCGTCTTTCTGCTGTAAGCGTGTGCTGTTCACAACGTGCAAGTGTGCTGTAGACAACATGGTTTATTCCTTAGAACAGAGGATTTTTCTGGTGTTGGAATTCCACCGCCTAGAACACAGTGTTGTTGCAACAAGACGAAGTTTTCAACGGAGGTTTAATGTAACCAAAGGACCGAAAAGCGATACAATAAGGGATCTGTTTGAAAAATTTCAACGGACTGGGAACGTGACGGATGAACGTGCTGGAAAGGTAGGGCGACCGCATACGGCAACCACAGAGGGCAACGCGCAGCTAGTGCAGCAGGTGATCCAACAGCGGCCTCGGGTTTCCGTTCGCCGTGTTGCAGCTGCGGTCCAAATGACGCCAGCGTCCACGTATCGTCTCATGCGCCAGAGTTTACACCTCTATCCATACAAAATTCAAACGCGGCAACCCCTCAGCGCCGCTACCATTGCTGCACGAGAGACATTCGCTAACGATATAGTGCACAGGATTGATGACGGCGATATGCAAGTGGGCAGCATTTGGTTTACTGACGAAGCTTATTTTTACCTGGACGGCTTCGTCAATAAACAGAACTGGCGCATATGGGGAACCGAAAAGCCCCATGTTGCAGTCCCATCGTCCCTGCATCCTCAAAAAGTACTGGTCTGGGCCGCCATTTCTTCCAAAGGAATCATTGGCCCATTTTTCAGATCCGAAACGATTACTGCATCACGCTATCTGGACATTCTTCGTGAATTTGTGGCGGTACAAACTGCCTTAGACGACACTGCGAACACCTCGTGGTTTATGCAAGATGGTGCCCGGCCACATCGCACGGCCGACGTCTTTAATTTCCTGAATGAATATTTCGATGATCGTGTGATTGCTTTGGGCTATCCGAAACATACAGGAGGCGGCGTGGATTGGCCTCCCTATTCGCCAGACATGAACCCCTGTGACTTCTTTCTGTGGGAACACTTGAAAGACCCGGTGTACCGCCAGAATCCAGAAACAATTGAACAGCTGAAGCAGTACATCTCATCTGCATGTGAAGCCATTCCGCCAGACACGTTGTCAAAGGTTTCGGGTAATTTCATTCAGAGACTACGCCATATTATTGCTACGCATGGTGGATATGTGGAAAATATCGTACTATAGAGTTTCCCAGACCGCAGCGCCATCTGTTGTTGAAAATTGTAACTACTGTAATTTCGAAAGTTTGTCTGCCTGAAAATGTACTGTTGTTCCAAGCATATTGCAACAAACGGTGTATTTCTATCGCTGCTCGTTTAGTTTTTATTGCCGTTTCAAATATACCGGTCATTTTTGAAACACCCAGCAATCAGCCTAGTTTGTCAGTAGAAATTGTTCAATGTATGTAGAGTTATGTGTAAAAAATAAACGAGCAATGGGCGACACACGGAAAGGTGGTCACGGGGATGGGGAACCTCGACATGAGGGCGATGAACTACTAAGCAATTGCACCAGCAGTATTATCAGGAGTCGGGACTACTGCAAAGGAGAGCTGGATTTGGAGAAACTCAATGGAGCTGCCCTTCTGGAAAATGGACGTAGCCACCAAGCCGCCAGGTTGGCTGTAACTGGGTCTTGGTGGGAACCGACAAACCACGCCTCCCATTATATCAGTCACCAGCTTTAGGCGTGTGTCACAAGGACACGGCCCAGGGAAATCGGTGCGCGCTCCGCGAGAGCTACACGCCTTTTTCATCATGCTGTTTTTGTTCGCAAATGAAAGAGTCGCATCTTCCGCGTCTTCCACCAACCTCAAAGCGATGTGAGGAGTCGACAATACCATGGTTGAGCTGGGTCTCCTCCCACGGGTGAAGAACATTTCAATCGCGAGCCGCTTATTTGACTTGAGGGACGGTTGCCGGCATGCGTGCGTATCATAGATACTGGTTTTAACACCCAGATTTGCACTGCGAAATCTTATTTATCCGCCGACACCGTGCAAGCGACTTGAATGTAAAATATCTCATCTTACGGGAATTACATAATGTATGTACGAGTACAGGTTGCAGACGCATGGTTTACATATGGAATCTTGGGTCGGGCGTAGATCTGTCGCGGATAGCGAGTGTGGTGGTGGTTAGTGTTTAACGTCCCTTCGACAACGAGGTCATTAGAGACGGAGCGCAAGCTCGGGTTAGGGAAGGATTGGGAAGGAAATCGGCCGTGCCCTTTCAAAGGAACCATCCCGGCATTTGCCTGAAACGATTTAGGGAAATCACGGAAAACCTAAATCAGGATGGCTGGAGACGGGATTGAACCGTCGTCCTCCAGAATGCGAGCGGATAGCGAGATGCAGTCTGCTTTCGTCGGCAGTGCGGTAAGAGAAGGAATACAGGTGATCAATTTGATACGTACTGAAGTGCCAAAGAAACTGGTATAGGCGTGCGTATTCAAACACAGAGATATGTAAACAGGCATAATACGCCTATATAAGACAAGAAGTTTCTGGCACAGTTGTAGATCGGTTACTGCTCCTACAATGGCACCCTCCGCAATACTCGATGGTCTCTGTTCGTCAGTAGATGCGGTCTAACTGGTATTGCTTTAGCTGTGATTGTTCCTTCGCATTTCCATCTCACAGTCTCATCACCAACAGCCAACTTGGGCAGCTTCAGGAGGGTCGGTATATCCCTGATGGATTTATTAATCATGTGACATCCAATGACTAGTCCACGTTAGAAGTCTCTCCTGATCGTCGCATTCCGCTCTTAGTGCTTCTCTACTGACAATAAAATACTCCCCGCCTCATTTTATACTGGCCGGTCCGCCTCTCGTGATATCTAGTGGTCTATTCTGAATGACATAGAGGTGTTCGGATACGTTTAATCTGACAGTGTGTATCTTAAACTGTCTCATAATATTTGGATAACCTTCCAGTCCACATAACTAAATCATTAAATAATCTAGGACTAACACTCGGGCCATACTTAACTTGGGATCTCAACCTATTAACCAAGTAAAAGTTCACAACATACTAAAACTACAATATGACTGAACGTGGGGTATAAATCCTACTGCCATCATCCATACAAACGAGACACTCATACAGATGTTACTCCTTCCAAGTTTTAGCAGTCCACCAAAACACTTGAACATCATGCTCTCCACATTGCTTTCCACGTTCGCCTACCTTGTTCAACGCGTATCCTTTACAGATTAGAAAAGTTTCACCTCCACAAGTATCTAGAACACCGTCGCTTGTACTGCGTCACCCACAAACGTTCGTCTTACGATCCCATCGTATCCCCCATATTTAAGAACACTGACTTGCTGCCGCATCTGCATCACCTCATCCCACCTTCCTCTCATCTCACTCCACATCCTACCACAGGGCAATTTTAACGATCTCCCTCTCCTAGACCGTGAGATACTCCCTGAGGTTTATCCATATTACTTTCTCTACCACATCCCGTCCATCCCTTCTTATATTAAGACACCCTTCCTACCTTCCTTAAATACATTTCCTAATTCCAAGAACTCCACAATCAGATCCTTCCGTCAAATATAGGGGAGGACAAAAATATGTAAACAACAAAATGACAACACATTTCAATGCCTAACAAAAGGTGGGAAAACTGTTAACATTCGAAACATCTTTCAGCCGTCCCAGAATGGATACATACAAGTCCTGTATGGTTTTTAAGGAAGTTTTGTAACATTCTTCCTGCAACATGGTGGCAAATTCAGGTAACGATGATGGAAATGGATAACGATCACGCTATCTTCTCCCCAAAGTAGGACACAAAGCCTCAGTGGTACTGAAAGCTGGTGACTGGTGGCCAGGGCAGTTGCAACAACTCATCCTCGTGTCCACGAAACCAGTACTGGACGATCGAGCCCTGTCTTCTTGGAACACAGCACCACCATTCAGGAACAAATATTGTACTATGGGATGGATCTAATCAGCCAAAATGGTCACATAATCCTTGGAAGTAATGTGACTTTGCAGAGCACATATGCGGCCCATGAAATACCACGATATGGCATCAGCGAACCCTCGACATGTCTCAGTCTTCGGACGTAAACTCGGCCAGAAGTTGGAAACAGTGTACGAAAAGATTCATCCTACCAAATAACATTCTACCATTGCTCCAAAGTCCAGGTCTTATTGCTTCGGCACCAAGTTTCCCTGTTACTGGATTTTTCATCGCTAATGTATGGTTCTGGAATTCCAGCTCGCCCTGAAATTTCCACCTGATGGATTTTCCTTCGTGTTGTTTTGGAGCTCACACGGTTCGCGAGTGCGACATTCAGTTGTGCAGTGACTTTTGCAGTTGTATTTCTCTTATTTTTCGACACAATCTTCTTCAGTGACAGTCCGTCTTCATCACTCAACACGTACTTTCGTTCGCATTGTGACTTAGCGGATGATGTTTTTCCCCTTACCCTACGTGCGGTATAAGTCTTCGATATGGTGCCACTTGGAACACCAAACACTGTGGCTAGAAGCACGCACCGAACTAGCACCAACAATTTGGCTACGTTCTAATGCACGTACGTCCGACATACTATACTCATAATTACGCAGAACACTCTTCTGAACACGAATGACACTTCCAAGGTATCGAGGACATTGCACAGGTTTCGTTCGGGGTCAAACACAATAGTGCAACCTGCAGGTGTTGCTAGCATCTGTGTTATGTTCAAACATGAATTTCTCGCCTTGTTTCTATATTTTTGTCCAATCCTTGTACACCACATCTCCTTTTTCATATAACACTCTGTCCCATATATGTATCATCTAAATTTCTCACTTGCAATTACCAGGAGCCCCATCAACACCTTCATCACAGAGCAGAACTCACACCATAACCAGTTTCCAATGAATTCACCATTGTTTTCTCTCACTAAAGAAAAATCCACGGTTGGATACGGCGGACCATGCAATGCTGCCGGCAGCCGTATCAATTTATTTATTTATTTATTTATTTATTTATTGACGTCAAAGGGCGTCACTAGGATACGGTATGGAGGAGCATGTGGTCAGCACAACGTTCACCCTGCCATTGTCAGCCTTCCAGAATGTAGAGCCACTTTACTCTCGGTAATACCACCGGTTCCGATTCCTGAACCTCTAGCGTTTCTGAAGCAATGAAGACATCACAGTGATGCCGTTAACTACATTGCGTGACCCCATTCCCTAACATTCTGTTCGAGAACAGATTCTGTCACTTCACAGTAACATAATCTTCATGTACGTACAGCGTGTAGCTACCCAGAAAATTTAAGAACTATTGACATCATAGTGTGACCTCAGTTTGTGACACTACAAAACAATATGCAATTAATAAAGCACCAAGAGTTTCGGTGAAAATATAACACTTTTTTTGGTAGTCAGAGGATATTAATTCTTCCCTTTACTTTCTCCTTTCTCCGCTATTCGCTATTCATTGGAACTGGCGGCGACATTCGATGGCACTAACAAAAAAACAAATGTGACACTACACCGAATCACTGTATTCTAGACGTTTTGTAGGAGAGGGTGTTGCGCAGGCGCGGCGGCGACCTTCCTTAGCTGGGCTTTAGTCTGCGAGGAGTGGGGGAGGCGTCACGCGGGCTCAGTAGTGGATTTCCCGCTTTACGCAGGCGCCCTTTTTTACCTCTTCTACGAGTACTATCTGCGTACGTTCCTCGCACAGACCTTAACTTCCACATGTCCCAGTTTCTGCTTCCCATGGTGCTCGAACAGCTATGTGATTCCCTCACAAGGAGAGGTTTATTTAACTTTTCTGTCAGGTTGCCTTGGCTTTGGCATTAAATACTTTAGTGCAATGTCTGTATTTGATAGTCTGTGAAGTTCGATGCAGTGTTCCTTTGGACATGCATGCAAGTCAGAAGAAACATTGCGTTCAGTTTTATACACGCTTTCAAATACAGCACTAATGTGTTCTATACGAGTAAATGTAGGCTGAAATGATGGTGGTAACGTCATAAATCACTCTAGCAACTCTTGCAACTAAGCACTGAACACTAATATGAAGAGTTATTTTATTCGTTTTACATGTCGGCACCGTCTCGTCTCATTTCCACCACTGGCCATACTACATGTCTCTTACCCTCCTGGTATTTATTTCTAGGTAGTAAGTTACTTGTATATCTAATTCGATTGTAACTGCTCAAGGTGCACCAGGAATATACTTATTTTTACCTGTCATCCTCTTTCAACTCACACCTCTACTCTTAGAGGTGATCGAATGCTATGTGAAACAGTTAAAATCAATTTTGTAAAACATACAGACGGAAAAAAATTAGTACATCCTTTTAGAGCTTTCCAGCTTTATTAATTGCTACAAGCTTAAATTAAACCTGTGTTAAACGTATTACTATGCTGAAACGCACCCAAACAAAAAAACTAGATTCTGCTCTGAAATCTCGTACCTAACATGAAGTGATTGATTTAAACTATCCCTCAATACGTCTTTCCCAATATTATTTTTATTCAGGTCTTACCATGCGTCATGGTCTCCCTATCCGCTTCTTATTAATGCCAAAATTGTAAGCTATATCATAACAATAAAGTGTTTCATTTGTATTGCCCCGATGATAAGTCTCATCTTTTCCGCAAAAAAATAAGGACCTGCAAACTATGAAATGAAGTCCCAGAAAGATCAAAATATACGAAATTCCACTGCAGACTACGAGCAACAGTGCAGACGGTCAACCTACTCTCATACATTTGTATTTTATAAAAAGTTGTTAGCTAGTAAAATAAAATTACTTATTTATTGACATTAATCGTCAAATAAAAGACTGAAAGTATCCCAAAAGCAGATACAAGGACAAATATCCCAAGTCCAACAACAAAACAAATTCTCAACACCATTTAAATCAAACTTTTATATTTGAAACAAAACCATTTCTCATGTTTTGTTTACAATGTTAACTTAGTAGTGAAATTAATGATACACAATAGAGAAACAAAAAAGCACATTCGTGGAAAAGAATAAACGTAAACTGGACTTAAATATCTCAGTAGTAACGCTGTTTTGTAGCGTCACATGTTGTGAAGTTTTCGAGTTAGTTTTTTTGACTTCAAATCATCTCTGGATAAATGGAGATCTGGCTGCATGACACTTTGATCTACGAGGGGGAAGTACTGCTTCTCACGGAGACAATGTGCCATATAATAATGAATGTTGATATATTTTATCCATGATTTGCACTTGAAACAAATCTAGGGGTACCGAGAAAACAATAGCACGGAAAACGTCAAAAAAAAGTAGCACTTAGAACGTTTGAAACTTCCATTCTACATGTAATAAACAAGCTTAATTGTAATTTCTGTCCACTGCTAATAAAACTGTCCAACTATTGAAAACAAAGTGAATACTTGTCTTGCTAGAACTGTTGTCAAATAACAGTTGTGCACGTGCGCTCGCCGGTAGCAAGTGGCTGCCTTTCTTGCGCAATATGTTGGGTAGAGAATATTTCCAAGCAGAATTCACCGAAAGTTGACTGCATGGTACAGGTCTTGATACAGTGACGTTGGGGGCTACCTGGAGGGCATTACAGAGAAAGTGAGAGTCGTTCCTCAGGTACATCAAACTCCGTCCATGGCCGCCCACGACGTTAGTTACGGCAGTGATGTAAGCTGTACGTTAAGCATACTGAAAAACCATTTAATAGACGCGCAAGTGGCAGACAACGCCCATCGGGCTTGCGAGTACAATGTGGAACCGTTAAACGAATAGCATTAGGGCATAACGTAGTAAACTATGATGCTATAGACGATTTTATAAACCCAGTGGACATAAAACTAGTAAGTAAAACCGATTACAGTCTCCTGGAGCACAGAATGATTAAACACAACGCTACTCAGACTAACACCAACAAAAGGCAGCCGGCCGAAGTGGCCGAGCGGTTCTAGGCGCTACAGCTGGAACCGCGCGACCGCTACGGTCGCAGGTTCAAATCCTGCCTCGGGCATGGATGTGTGTGATGTCCTTAGGTTAGTTAGGTCTAAGTAATTCTAAGTTCTAGAGAACTGATGACCTCAGAAGTTAAGTCCCATGGTGCTCAGAGCCATTTGAACCATTAGAACAAAAGGCACCATGTGGAATAACAGGCCCTGGATCTGGAACTGTTTACATCAGAGAAAAAAGTTTGAGACGATGGATATGTTCAACCTACTGTCGTAAAATAGTTTCACAAAAATGTCACAATTAAGTGGATAGGTTCTAAATACACTCCTGGAAATTGAAATAAGAACACCGTGAATTCATTGTCCCAGGTAGGGGAAACTTTATTGACACATTCCTGGGGTCAGATACATCATATGATCACACTGACAGAACCACAGGCACATAGACACAGGCAACAGAGCATGCACAATGTCGGCACTAGTACAGTGTATATCCACCTTTCGCAGCAATGCAGGCTGCTATTCTCCCATGGAGACGATCGTAGAGATGCTGGATGTAGTCCTGTGGAACGGCTTGCCATGCCATTTCCACCTGGCGCCTCAGTTGGACCAGCGTTCGTGCTGGACGTGCAGACCGCGTGAGACGACGCTTCATCCAGTCCCAAACATGCTCAATGGGGGACAGATCCGGAGATCTTGCTGGCCAGGGTAGTTGACTTACACCTTCTAGAGCACGTTGGGTGGCACGGGATACATGCGGACGTGCATTGTCCTGTTGGAACAGCAAGTTCCCTTGCCGGTCTAGGAATGGTAGAACGATGGGTTCGATGACGGTTTGGATGTACCGTGCACTATTCAGTGTCCCCTCGACGATCACCAGTGGTGTACGGCCAGTGTAGGAGATCGCTCCCCACACCACGATGCCGGGTGTTGGCCCTGTGTGCCTCGGTCGTATGCAGTCCTGATTGTGGCGCTCACCTGCACGGCGCCAAACACGCATACGACCATCATTGGCACCAAGACAGAAGCGACTCTCATCGCTGAAGACGACACGTCTCCATTCGTCCCTCCATTCACGCCTGTCGCGACACCACTGGAGGCGGGCTGCACGATGTTGGGGCGTGAGCGGAAGACGGCCTAACGGTGTGCGGGACCGTAACCCAGCTTCATGGAGACGGTTGCGAATGGTCCTCGCCGATACCCCAGGAGCAACAGTGTCCCTAATTTGCTGGGAAGTGGCGGTGCGGTCCCCTACGGCACTGCGTAGGATCCTACGGTCTTGGCGTGCATCCGTGCGTCGCTGCGGTCCGGTCCCAGGTCGACGGGCACGTGCACCTTCCGCCGACCACTGGCGACAACATCGATGTACTGTGGAGACCTCACGCCCCACGTGTTGAGCAATTCGGCGGTACGTCCACCCGGCCTCCCGCATGCCCACTATACGCCCTCGCTCAAAGTCCGTCAACTGCACATACGGTTCACGTCCACGCTGTCGCGGCATGCTACCAGTGTTAAAGACTGCGATGGAGCTCCGTATGCCACGGCAAACTGGCTGACACTGACGGCGGCGGTGCACAAATGCTGCGCAGCTAGCGCCATTCGACGGCCAACACCGCGGTTCCTGGTGTGTCCGCTGTGCCGTGCGTGTGATCATTGCTTGTACAGCCCTCTCGCAGTGTCCGGAGCAAGTATGGTGGGTCTGACACACCTGTGTCAATGTGTTCTTTTTTCCATTTCCAGGAGTGTATGTCAGTGGGACAAAAATAGATGGAAGTCTCAACATCGACTGGATAACGCGGCACAGAATATAGTGTAGTCATTGACATTAATCGATTTTTATATACTCTCCTCTCCGTCCGAACAAGCCTTGGAGGGCCCAATGGTACCGACCGGCCGCCGTGTTGTCACCAGCCCACAGACGTCGTGGATGCGGATATGGAGGGGCATGTGGTCGGCACACCGCTCTCCTAGCCGTGTGTCAGTTTACGAGACTGGAGCCACTACTTCTCAATCAAGTAGCTCCTCAGTTTGACTCACAAGGGCTGAGTCCACCCCACTTGCCAAAAGCGTTCGGTAGACCGGATGGTCACCCATCCAAGTGCTAGCCCAGCCCGACAGCACTTAGCTTCGGTGATCTGACGGGAACCGGTGTTACCACTACGGAAAGGCCGTTGGCGGTTTTTATATAGACCCAATTAAGGTCCGCCTCTGTAGCTGGGTGGTCAGCATAGATAGTTACTATGTAGAGGGCCTGGGTTCGATTCCCGGTACTGCCAAGAATTTTTCCTTGGTGGGAGGACTGGTACGAGGTGCACTCAGCCTCGTGATGTCAACTGATAGTCTACTTGACCGAGTAGTAGCGGCTCCACTGTTTGTAACGTTTGCAAAACGGCCTGGAGAGCGGTGCCCTCCATACCACATTCGCGTAACGCCGCAAGGAAGAGAATGACACGGCGGCCGGTTCACATCCCATGGGCTTTGATGACCTGAGGAGAAGCTCGTATATACTTAAAGACCTACCATATAAACAGGTGCATGTTAATCTGGCCACAAACTCATTGCTACAAGTAATGGACACGTCTTTAGGTGAATGACTAAAGTGTTCTTTCAGAACATTATTGAAAACAAAATTGACTTCCAACATGCCTTTTAACAGTTCACGATCTAATGCTAGCGAGATGTAGACGTGCAAGTGGTGTTTACTGAACTCCTGAACTCTGCTAGTGACTAACTGCTACAACAATTTACGCTTTGATTAATTATGAAGGAAGGAAGACTAGTGATTAACATCATGTCGGCAATTACAACATAGGGACGGGTTAACTAGGTTAACTATGTGTAAGTAGCCACGTTGTGACATTGTGGCGTCGATCACATGACTTCAACGTGAGTAGATTGTGCAAACTGCGGTTACTGTAACAAAACACATATCGTCGCTGATGAAATATGTCTCCAGTATTACCAAGCGTTGACGGGCACAGTAATGTCGTGCAAAAAATTCAATTAAAGAGACACTGGACCTACATATGAAACGATATCGCATCGAGACTGACTCATTACAATAAAGCCACGCACCCAAATCGACAAACACGATGTATACATTTCTTCTGGCCTCTATCTTCACGGGATCGGCGTGTTAATTATTGGATTTGACGTGTTAGTGTTAGAAAGGGAAATGGTTCAAATGGCTCTCAGCACTATGGGACTTAACATCTGAGGTCATCAGTCCCCTATAACTTAGAACTACTTAAACCTAACTAAAGTAAGGACATCACACACATCCATGCCCGAGGCAGGATTCGAACCTGCGACCGTAGCAGTCGCGCGGTTACGGACTGAAGCGCCTAGAACCGCTCAGAAACCGCGGCCGGCTTAGAAAGGGACACGACGGAATTTGCGTCCCGCAACTATTTGTGTCTAGTGTTACCCCATGTGAAACTGTGCAGACGTAATCCAAACGTATGCGAGTCTTACATCTCCAGAAGTAATGTCACTAAAAGTATTTTCTCGCCAGATGAGGAAGAATAAATCCGCGTTCAAGAGCCACAAAACAGCGAACGGCGATATAAATCGGTCGACAAAAGACAAATCGCTATATAAACGGAAACATGAAGTGGTAGGGTGCACGGCGCCGTTATCGCGATCGAGCAGCACGCCAAGAGGAAGATATAGACCTACAGACAGAATTCATTGTGTCATTACACACGACTCCAGCATGTCAACGATCCCAGGGGAGTACACGGTAACGCATTGACCTGATGGAACAACATTTTTCCGGAGAAATGTGGTTCTCAAGGATTTAATATGAATCAATGAATTAAAATTGAAAAATATGTCTCCAGGAAAATGTTATTCCATCAGATCAGTAGGTCACCTGTGCCAGATGCAATGGTGGTGTAATGGCTGGCACATCCGTCTATCAAGCAGGCGACCCCGATTAAAGTCCTGGCTGTGAAAGAAATTTTGATTCATTGCTTGAGCTTCTACCCTTACACGGGAAAGCATTTAGAAGCTGTCCGTACCAGCTACAACTAAAAGAAAACCGATGGCCAGCAGAGACTTAATAGGCTTGTAGACGGAACAGTACAATTTATAGCTCGTATAGCAGATAGTTTGAGATGCATTGATGCATTAAAAATGTAGCTAAGCGAGTTCCGTCTAAAGGCACAGCTGCAGACGATTAAATATGCAATGAACATTTTACATCGGATCAGAAGCAATGTAAACATGTTACTAAACATGGCACAAGGCAATAATGGTAACTTTTGTATCTCTGAGGAGGCATAGCTACGTCCAGATGAAACACTCCCCTTTCCAGCGTATCAAGCTGCATTAATAGGTAGAAAATGAGGCTTGCGATTACAGCGATTTTGGTCGACAATAATATAAATTACAAATCGACAGATCGACGCAACTAGTACTACGATCAAGGAAGTCCAGTCGCGTGCCATTGAAAAATTTATTGTGACCGAAACTACGTCTCTTGCATCAGTTTACTGCGCTTCCTATATAGGAAGCGAAAGGTAATTTTCTGTACGAAGATAAGAGCCCTAAAATGTGACCGTTCAAATCATAAAGTGATTTAAGGCCCCCTTAACACACACCATCCGGCATTGGACTATAAATGGACAGTTACATAAGGAAACGTGTATCTGGAATTAGTCGATGAAGCAAGTATACTAACGGTGAATGATGACTAAGCGACTGTTGTGGATGTGGCTAACCAAGCGCAGTCCTGATTCAAATGCCTCTGAGCGCTATGGGACTTAACATCTGAATCTGAGGTCATCAGTCCCCTAGAACTTAGAACTACTTAAACCTAACTAACCTAACGACATCACACACATTCATGCCCGAGGCAGGATTCGAACCTGCGACCGTAGCGGTCGCGCGGTGCCAGACTGAAGCGCCTAGAACCGCTTGGTCACAACCAAGCGCAGTCCTCAGTTCTCCTTGTACAAGACGAGCAGGGTTAGTTTGTATCGTAACATGAGGAATTTTGATACAATAGTTAGCGATCTGGATTCCCATTCATGAGGAGCGACGTTCTGATGGTTCCAATGGTTCAAATGACTCTGAGCACTATGGGACTTAACATCTTAGGTCATCAGTCCCCTAGAACTTAGAACTACTTAAACCTAACTAACCTAAGGACATCACACAACACCCAGCCATCACGAGGCAGAGAAAATCCCTGACCCCGCCGGGAATCGAACCCGGGAACCCGGGCGTGGGAAGCGAGAACGCTACCGCACGACCACGAGATGCGGGCCGACGTTCTGATACACGACATCCTTTCTATATCTAAGTTTCCCTAAATCAGTGTCATCAAACATCCAACTCACACCACATTATGTTGCCGATGACGTCGAGTGGTGCTTTACACCTTTAACGTCTTGCCAGCAGGGCAATGAACATCTGAAGATGCTCTGAAGAGCGCACGTTAATAACAAAAATATTACGCGACCTGTAGTGGTTTGCTTCTACTGTCGCTGTATACCCTGCAGACAATGCTTTTGTTTGCTAATTTCACTACATCGATTAACATAAACATTGAAGTAGTTCCATTTAAAAGGCTGTTCTCTGTAACAAATTATGATAGCTTGTGCTCCATCTCTAATGAGCTTGTCGGCGGGCCGTTAAACCATAATCTCATATCCTCTCTTTCTGTGGCTTACTAAGAACTAGAAGTTCCGATGTATTCCAGTCATATACCTATTCTATTTTCCAGCCTACAAACGATCTAACGGAATAGAATTTGCAGAAGTGGAATGCACGGAAGGCCAACTGGAAAACTACAAAAATATGTCGAGACCTACGGAAACGGGCCGTGCTGTGGTAGCCGATACACTTCTTACTTCGGTCATCTGTAATGCCGCTAGGAATTGCAGTGGGGACTCGTATGTGCATTTGAATCCCATTCTCCCAATAGACTGTCCAGTGCCTTAAACCCTGCATCAATTCGCTCCCTACCACTGTGATCCTAGCCGTTCGTAACCTCATCATGGAACATGGACAGCATCGCATAGAAGTACCAATGGAAGCGGACAGTGTTATGGTAGCCGATACATTTCTTACATTGGTCATCACTAATGCTGTCAGGGAGTGCAATGGGGATATGGACGTGCATTGAACCCCATTCTCACAAAAGTGAGTCCAGTGCCTTAAACAATACACCAACTGGCTCCCTACCACTACAGTCCTTGTCGTTCGTAACCTTTCCATGGAACACGGGTCTAATTCGTACCTCATTTTCTCTCACACTGAATCCTCGCACCACTCAGTCCCAGCTCTCTGTTTCCACTGGCGTTCAACCACCCTCTCCCTCATCTCCTTCCCAGACATAGTAGTTCATATTGTTCTTCACCCCCACAATGCGTGACAGCCTACTCGCCAGAAGCGGAATCGTCATTTACATCTCAGGACTATCACGCTGCTGTGGTGTATATTTTATAAAAATATATATAAACAAACTACATACACTGCAGCATTTAATGTCAGGGTCATAGCGATGATGTCTGTCTCTACTATGTGTTCCGAAACTTCCGTTTGCAAACCTGAAAAATGTGAGTCGCCATTCCTCCATAACTAGTGAGATGTTGAGTTCAGAAAAAGGATAAAGCGATAGAATTATACATCCATAACTCGGGGATTAAGTTTTATCCAGAAAATAAAAAAGAAAGAAAGTGGTATGTAGAATGGTGTATACTTTACTATCGTTATTACTATTTATACACTTACATTTGTTACCAAACCTCTATTCTGAGTTATTCTTGAATTTAGAGAATCTATTACTTAACAGGTACTTTTTAATTGCCTTTTTAAATAGTTTCTTTCAGTAATCTCTATAATCTCCTTGGGCAAATTACTTTAGTTTTATTTCCTCGTATAAAATGCTGTTTTCAGTCTTATGTTTATTCTTTCTTGGTCAATATAATTTCAGTCTAGCTCTTGAGCCGTGGTCATGGATAGAGCTGTTTTTGCAACAGTTATCAATGTTATTTTTGATGTGTACCACAGGCTGCTAAATGTACGCATAAGGCGTGTATAAAATCCCAGTACTTCGAACAGATATTTATAATGTGCTGCACTGCTGTCTTTGCTTATTATTCTTAAGGCTCTTTTCCGTAGTTTGAAAACTAGGTTCATTTTTTGTGCATTTATTTCCTAGAAAAGAAACCCATAGCTGTGAATTGAGCGTACATATGATCAGGATGTAACTAAAAGGCACTGTCTGTTACACACTGAAGAAAGACATGGCATAACATGCCGATGACATTCTGTTTGCAGGTATCGTTGTCTTGACACAATTTCGACTGATAATCGGTAGTCATTCCCAGAAAATTTGTGTTTTGTACGCATTCAATAGAAGTGCCATACACATTTAATTTAACAGTGTCATTTCGCCCTTCAAACTGAAATTCATGGCATTTGTTTCTTTCATGTTCAGTGTCACTTTATACGATATTTACCAATTGAAAACTTCCCTGAGGGTTTCATTTGCTTTCTTTGCAAGGATTTGTCTTGATTTCTCAGTGACTATAGTGCTGCTGTCATCACTAAAGAGAAATAACACTATTGGTGAAGTCATTGATGTACATCAGTAACAGTACTGGCCCTAATATGCTGCGCTGAGTAACTTCTATATTAATGTATTTTGGTAGCGGTAAGTGTTATACTAAACGTTGGGTATGTGTTACCTCTACTCTTTGTACGCTATCTGCTGTGTGTGATCGGAACCAGTCATTAGCTATGTCTCTTACTGCTAATGCCTCTAGCTTGCTTAGAAAGTAAAATCTTGCATGGCGACATATTTATGTAGGTCAGAGTTTCAGGGAGTAATTTACGAGAATAAAGTAAAAACTATGTCAGAACGATCTGAATTATTTTTAACTCAGCTTCTTAAGAACATGAGGTCCAGACTTTCACCACTGTGACACCTCACTTGGGCTTCAAAATTCATCCTTTTGAATTTTGCAACGATGAAATGAAGTTGAGTGAAGTAAGGGGCGAGAAGGTCGATCGCAGACATGTGGCGCAACGCCAGCGGCGAGACATGCTGCAAGACAAGGCCTTTCAACAAATGTCCTAGCAGTACATCTTCTCGGAAGCCACGAGCGGTTCCGGTCTTACGAGACAGCTTTCAGTGGAGAGGGAAAGTCTTCATCCCGGGACGATAACGGCCCGGGGGCTTAGCACAGCCTACCTCCTGTCGTCGCTTCCCAAAAATCCAGGCTCTTTCACAACACACAATCCACTCGGAACGGTAAGGGCCCGGGGCTTAGCGCAGTGTACCTCCTGTCCTCACTCCCCCAAAATCCAGTCTCTTTCACAATACGCAATACACTCTGTTTCAAAATAGGAACAATTTTCTCTAGATTCCAGACGAGTAAATAGCCATCCTCCTCTCTTCTTTGCGAATGTTCAAAAGATGTATAGGTAATGTCTTGGGCATGTAACAGATGCTGGACAAAAATGTGGAAAACCCGCGAGTTATACATGCTTTAACATAAATGCTGATGCTAGCCAAGCCTGCACGTCGCGCTTTTGTATTTAACCACGAACGGCGCCTGTGCAACGTCCTCAATAAGTTACATGTATGAGTCTTGGTAGGAACAGTGTTCTGTGTAGTTTCGAGTCCATTATGTCCGAGATAAGTGAATTCGAACGCTGGCAAATTGTTGGTCCTTTCGTAACCGGTGGAAATGAAGTGTGTGGTGTTTCAAGAGGCACCACATCGAAGATTTCTGCCGCATATAGCGAAAGCGGAAAAACATCATCCGCTAACTAACAACGTGGACGTAAGTGTGTGTTGAGTGATCGTGACAGACGATCTCGGAAGAGGACTGTGACGGAAAATAAGAGAACGACAGAAGCAAAAGTCACTGCAGAACTGAATGTCGCACTCGCGAACCTTGTCAACATAAAAATAACACGAAGGGAGCTCCGTAAGCACGTAATTAAAGGGCAAGTTGGAATTCCAAAACCACTCAACAGTGATGCAAATAGCCGTAAATGGAAAATGTAGTACCGAAGCCACAAAACCTGGACTATAGAGCAGTGTTAGAATGTCCTTTGGTCGGTTTGGTCTTGTTCCACGCTGTTTCCAGCCTCTGGCCAAGTTTACGTCCCAAGAGTGAAACACAGCGGGGTCCGGTGATGACATGGTGAGCCATATCGTGGTACGCCATGAGCCCCAGGTTACTCTGCAAGTTCGCGTCACTGACAAGGGTTATGCGACTAATCTGGCTGATCAGATACATCCCATGATATATGTTTGTTCCCCAATGCTACTGCTGTGTTCCAAGACGACAGTGCGCCGGTTCACACGGTTTGTGTCGTCCAGAATTGGTTTTGTGAGCACCAGGATCAAATCTAGCATCTCTCCTGACCACCACAGACACCACACCTCAATGTTATCGAGAGACAATTATTGGAGGGGCTGTTGCGTGATTGCTATGCACCTCCATCATAGTTACGTGAACTTGCCACTGGTCTGCAGGAAGAATGGCATAAGATACCCTAGAAAGCCATACAGGACCTGTATTTATCCATTTCTAGATGGCTGGAAGCTGCTTTGAATGCCAAAATTCTTCCTACACCGTATTAGACAGGGTGATGTGTTCTGTTTGTGATGTTTCCATATTTTTATTCTCCCCTTGGATGAAGGAGCATGATTTGTCTGCCATTCATTGGATGTAATTCACATAGTATGGTGGTATAGTGAAGAAACTCTGGTTTCGTGTACAGGAAAAGCTGCTATCAAATTTTGGTCTGATAATCTTAGATTTCGTCGTTCACTGCAAGCTAAGGGCTAATTAAGACGAAGTGTTAGGTATGTCGATGTGTTCTGTTTGTGTTTCCATATTTTTATCCATCTCCTATATGAAGGAGCCAGATTTGTTTTACATCCACAGAACACGCGCTGGTATAGTGATTAAACCTTGGATTCGTGTACAGGGAAGCAGCTTTCAAGTTTGGGTCGGATAATCTTAGATTTCGTCGTTCACTGCAAGCTGCGGGCTAATCAAGAGAACTTAACAAGCGGCCAGTCAATAATGCTGGTAAATTACAGGTTGAACACGAGCTCCAGTGGCAAAATTTCGGAGGCTGTTTGAGGATATTTTCTGAGTTTTTAGGTACAATGGACTCTTGGGATCCGATAGCTCGTTATGGCGTGTGTGTGTCCGCAGCTCGTGGTCGTGCGGTAGCGTTCTCGCTTCCCGCGCCCGGGTTCCCAGGTTAGATTCCGGGCGGGGTCAGGGATTTTCTCTGCCTCGTGATGACTGGGTGTTGTGTGATGTCCGTAGGTTAGTTAGGTTTAAGTAGTTCTAAGTTCTAGGGGACGGATGACCGTAGATGTTAAGTCCCATAGTGCTCAGAGCCATTTGAACCATTTATGGCGTGTGTGTATGTGTGTGTGTGTGTGTGTGTGTGTGTGTGTGTGTGTGTGTGTGTGTGTGTGTGCGTGTGTGTACTGAACCGGGAACCTAGAAACGACGGAGAGGTTTCGTCTCGCCACAGCCCTCAGTGGTTCACAACCCCACAACTGGCCACAGCAGTCCACCCACCCCACCGCCACCCCACAGCGAACCCAGGGTAATTGTGCGGTTCGGCCCCCAGTGGATCCCCCAAGGAACGTCTCATACCAGACGAGCGTAACCCCAAATGTTTGCGTGGCAGAGTAATTACGATGTACGCGTACATAGAGACAATGTTGGCGCAGCAATCGCCGACATAATGTAACTGAGGCGGAATAATGGGAACTAGCCCAAATTCGTCGAGGCAGATGCAAAACCGCCTTAAAAACCATCGACAGGCTTGCCGGCACACCGGACCTCGACACTAATCCACCTTAAGGATTCGTGCCGGGGACCGTCACGCCTTCCCGCTCGGAAAGCAGCGCGTTAGACCGCGTGGCTAGCAGGGCGGGCTCGTTACAGGGTACTCGTTATTGCGTTTCGTCTGATTTCTTACCCCATTTATCTTTTTATTTACAGTGCACTGAAATTATCTGCGCGGCAGTGCAAATGTCAATGGTTGATATCCCACTCGTGAGAACAGCGTCTTAGATTTCCTAGTAAGTATCAGACTCATACTTTTCTCTTATATTAACATAGAGGAAGAAATCAGTGATAACAAAGCTGTTGTTGCATTAATGACTAAAATTGTTGTAAGCAATATTAACACAAATTGGAAAGTATTTTGCTTATGAAGTGTGACAAGAAAACGACTGCATATAATCTGGTAATTCACCGACAAACAACTCTGAGGAAATTGATGTGGAGCACGATTGGATAGTATTGGTAGCATTGTACAGCATGCCTCAGACATTTCTGTGACGAGAAAGGTTGTGATGGAGGAGACCCACCGTGGTTCTACATCTATGTTCCAAAGTTGCTGCCGGCCAGTGTGGCCACGCGGTGCTAGGCGCTTCAGTCTGGAACTGCGCGACCGCTACGGTCGCAGGTTCGAATCCTGCCTCGGACATGGATGTGTGCGATGTCCTTAGGTTGGTTAGGTTTAATTATTTATAAGTTCTAGGGGACTGATGACCTCAGATGTTAAGTCCCATAGTGCTCAGAGCCATTTGAACCAAAGTAGATACGATAGCAAAGACAGCATCATCAAAGACTTAAGCGAAATCAAAGGATTATTGACATTCAAAAGCTTGACGAAGCCTAAATGAGCTTACGAGAGCAAGGCAAGGAGTAAAATTTTGACAACAGCTCTGATGAAAGTCTTAAGGCATTTTGATTTTACGCTAAGTCAGTTAACGCATTAACATCATCTATTCGGTCACTCAATGATCATACTCGCGCGGAACATGTTAATACAGTTCTTCCTTTCAGCCATCGCAGGTGTAGCGCCGGATGAAAATCCACTTGATACATTAGCGTCGGTACTGTAGTGGGCCCTAGTAAGCCTAAAATTACTTCTGGAGGAGGTCGAGGAGATAACGTAACGCACAAAACATCGGTTCTCTTTATTAAAACTTCAACAAGATGGAATACATACAATGCATGTCCACAGGATCGTCTGTGTATGTATTACTGTCTTAAACGCTATAACTTGACACAATACAGAATGACAGTCTTCTCTCACTGTTTCATTGGCTACAAATTTCTGTAGACAGTTCTGGCTTATAACACAATTCGCGCTGCTGGATGTGACAAAAACGATGCTGTCGGTGTAAGCGATAATTGCAAAATGGGCTGAGCAGCACTGCGCTCTGACCTAAATACTCTTCGAGCAACAGTGGCATATAGAACCTATTGAAGGCATTTCTACGCCGACGTTTCTGATTCGTTGCTGCGTCAGGCATATACTGTATTTCCACGTGTTTCCGTCATAAGGTACCAACTTTGACATGGGATCTCGTTCTTCGGACGACACCATTGCAAGTACTCCTAAATGACAGATATTAACGTAAATAATAGCGGTGTGTAGAATCAAGTAAAATAGCTTAGCAAGGAAAAGGCGTCTTGATCTGGTGATATAAGTTTGCGATTCTGTACAAATTATTCGACAGAAATTGTTACCTCCGAGCAACAGTTTATGGTAGCTAGCTGGAGTAACGAAGGGTACCCAGTGGTTGAGACAGGTGTTGGTCACTCCTGTTTCAAGAAGGATTGTTGGACGTAGGTCATAATTGCAGACCCATATTGGAGACATCAATCTATATAGGACTCATTGAACAAGTTTTATGCTCAAGCACTAAAAACTTGTTGGAGAACGAAAATATCCTCCACAAAAATCCGCAAACACAGATCTTGTGAACCTCAGCACACTCTCTTCTTAAATTATGTAAACAACGCCGCAGCGATAAAGTTTATCCTCGACCTCCGGAAGGCATTCGATGCAGTTCCTCCCAACGTAGTGGAGAACAAAATACAAACTTACTGTTTGTCAGCTCAACTTTGTGACTGGATCAAGGATTTCCTGGGAAAGAGAACTCAATACGTCGCCCCTCTACGACGACCCAAGCTATGGAAGAAGACTCCGAGAGGATTACCGATAATGATTTGGATATCTCCCAGCAGGTGCTTGCTTCCCTCCTGGTCCTCATCAATCAAGTCGGCAACAATCACGCCAGCAATGCTACCGCCTCGGATGCGTACTCGCGTAAGTGTGTTGCATAACGGAAACCCACCTCAAGGAAGGAAACACTACCCACGTCATCTTCTTCTTCGCTATCGAACAGATCGTCTGACGGAAGGCGGTGGTACGGCCATTTACTTATGGGAAACCCTTTGCCATCACCTGCAGCAACTACCACCCCTTCAGTCGCTGGACGCTAGTGGGGTCATCACTGAAATGGCCGATAGCCCAATCAGCTTTATCGCTGCTTACTGGACTCCACAAGGAAATCTAGACCCAGATGATTTCACCATTCTGATTTTTCTTCCTGGCTGGATTCTCCTCATGAGGAGATTTTAATGCTGACATATAACATTGCACTCTCTGGCCAAGAATACTAGCGCAGGCCCTTGCCGACTGAGTTTGAATAGCACCAAGCAACCACCATCGGACCACATTCACCAATCATTTTCTCTCCAGAACCAGGAAGGCAACTGAACGTTCTCAATTTAGCCATCTGTAAGGGTCTTCCAGGCGTGGTTTCTGCAAGCACAAGGTATGTATTGTCTTCGAACCACGTCCCTGTTGTGGTTCAGCTCGACCCCATCCGCCAGTGAGGCATTAGCGCCCACAGCATCAGCTGCAGAGATCGTCGTGCATGTCTCAATTCCATTCTGCAACAGACGTTGGATCCTGCAGTGATGGTGTGGGTGCGGTGATTCACCACGTCACATCCGGTGTCCTCCAGCCGGTCATCAATTCTGCACCCAGTGGTGGCGATGATCAACCACAGGACAAATCGTAGGCGCTGACGCATCTTCTACAAGCCACTACCGAGAACTGTATCTTCCACATGTGGCAACGCACACAAAACCCTGAGGCGAAACACTTGTTCAACCGTCTCTGCTGAGAAATAAAGGCTGCTGTGAAACGTCATCGGAACCAAACGTGGGCCGACCTAGTTGCCGCTCTTCGTGTCGAAGATGGCACTAAGTGGAGGGAGACTCGGCGCTTTCCCCTCAATAAACATCGCCTCCCACTAGTGTACGTCGGTGACGTCATCATCAGCGAGCATAACGCCAAGTCCGACGCTCTGGCTGATGTCCTCGTCGCTAATTTCGCTTCAGTGGAGCATCTCGTTGAACCCACCATCATCGGTATGGCTGGTGAGCGGCTTCTACTGTACCTGGTGAGGTGTGATGCAGACGACCTCATCTCACCCATAACGGCAGACGAAGTCCACGACCAGTTGACGAGGATCATTGCGACGAAGGTTGGAGGGGTCGATAAACTCACCAGTCGCCTTTGTTAGGACTGCTGTGTCTTTAATGTAACACTGCAGACTCGATACCCTGTAATCTGGAAACATGTGGAGATCATGGATATCCCCAAGCCACATAAGGACCTTCGATCTCCTGTTTGTTATCGCCCAGTTAGCCTTATTCCTTCACTCTCTAAGGTTTTTAAGCGATTATATCTAAAGAGGTTGCAAGTCAACATTCAAGATGAACGACTTCTCCCTGATGAACGATTTGGTGTCCAGTGAAGCCATTCAGCAATCCACCAACTAAGACAGCTGACAGAGAATATCATGGTAGCAGTGGAACGCCAGACATACTTTCGGGTCGTTTTCCTTGACTTTCCTGTCCTTTTGATTCCATGTGGCATGAGGACTTCCCAACTGTTGGTCCTAGGGATCCCTGTGCCCCACATCAGGTTCCTTGTCTCACTTGCAAGGTCAGACATTCCATGACTGTGCTGACTGAGGAGAATCGTCTCGTCATCTCGTCCGTGCTGAAATCCCATAAGTATCTTTTCTGGGGCCCATGTCACGCATCCTCTTCACCAGTGTCTTGTGACAGCCAGAGCGAGAGCACCAGCAGCAGCGAGTACTGTTTGTATAAAGCGTTTATTTTGCATTTTGTTTACGACCTTCCACTAAGGAAGGGATTCTATTAGTGTTTAGCTGCTCTGCATAGTTACTAACAGTTCTTGATAAAACTTTACGTAGTTTTCGTGTTAGATTTCTTAGTGTTTTCTTGATCGTTTAGAACAGAAAGCGCCCTAAAACCGTCTTTTGTTTGTTTCGCGGCCGTTAGCCACTAGTCACTTGAATCAGCAGTTGTCTTGTGACAGCCAGAGCGAGAGCACCAGCAGCAGCGAGTACTGTTTGTATAAAGCGTTTATTTTGCATTTTGTTTACGACCTTCCACTAAGGAAGGGATTCTATTTGTGTTTATCTGCTCTGCATAGAAACTAACAGTTCTTGATCGTTAGGAGAGAAATTTATTTTGTACTTATTTGCTGCGCTTAGCTTTTAAATAGTTTTTCTGGGAAAACCTAGCGTAGTTTTCGCGTCTCGTATTTCAGTGAGTGTTTCTTGATTATCAGAGTAGCTCATCAGAAGATTATCTTGGGAATTTGTCACCGTATAGAGTAGGGTAAACATAGTCATGTGTAGGGACTGTGGTTGTTGTGAGCGGACGCAAGGAGAATTGGCCACTCTTCGGGGGCAGGTGGAGGCTTTGTCTGTTAGGCTCATCGAGCTCGAGGCGCAGGCGTCGGCTCGTAGTGGCGTTGGGGCAACTGTGGTGAGACCTATGCTTACTTCGGTGGCCTTGGAATCACATGGAACCCCTGATGTCGCTGCGTCTTCCGGCAGTGAGCATCTTACCGGTCAGCCATCACTCCAGGGTGAATGGCGGACAGTGGTGGGCTCGCGCGTGCCTGGCCGAAAGGCGAAGGTGGGATCTGGCCGCGTGGCAGCTGCCTTACCCCTTTCCAACAGGTACGGGGTGCTTCCTAGTGGTGATGACATCATTTCCGAGCCACCACAGGATGCCTCGCCTGTTGGGCCAGTGGCCGATTCTCCGGCAAGGTCCCGACAGTCACAGAGGGCGGGCCTATTAGTTATAGGGAGCTCCAACGTTAGGCGGGTTATGGAGCCCCTCAGGAAAATAGCGGGTAGGTCGGGGAAGAATGCCAGTGTGCACTCGGTGTGCTTGCCGGGGGGTCTCGTCCGTAATGTGGAGGAGGCCCTTCCGGCAGCTATTGAACGCACTGGGTGTGACCGGCTGCAGATAGTAGCACATGTCGGAACGAATGACGCCTGCCGCTTGGGTTCTGAGGCCATCCTTGGTTCCTTCCGGCGGCTGGCTGATTTGGTGAAGACAACCAGCATCGCACACGGAGTGCAAGCTGAGCTTAATATCTGCAGCATAGTGCCCAGAGTCGATCGCGGTCCTCTGGTTTAGAGCCGTGTGGAGGGTCTAAACCAGAGGCTCAGACGACTCTGCGACTATAATGGTTGCAAATTCATCGACCTCCGTTATTGGGTGGAGAACTGTAGGGCCCCCCTAGACAGGTCAGGCGTGCACTACACACCGGAAGCAGCTACTAGGGTAGCAGAGTACGTGTGGCGTGCACACGGGGGTTTTTTAGGTTAGAGGGACCCCCCCTTGGGCGAAACGATAAAATACCTGACGGCTTACCAGAGAGAACATCAGCATCGTTGATAAAGAACGTCCGTCCTCAGAGACCAAGAACAGGAAAAGTTAACGTAATATTGGTAAACTGCAGGAGTATCCAGGGCAAGGTTCCTGGATTAGTATCGCTTATTGAAGGAAATAGTGCGCATATAGTATTAGGAACGGAAAGTTGGTTAAAACCGGAAGTGAACAATAACGAAATCCTAGACACAGAATGGAATATATACCGCAAGGATAGGATAAACGCCAATGGTGGAGGAGTATTTATAGCAGTAAAGAATTCAATAATATCCAGTGAAGTTATTAGCGAATGCGAATGTGAAATAATCTGGGTTAAGTTAAGTATCAAAGGTGGGTCAGATATGATAGTCGGATGCTTCTATAGACCACCTGCATCAGCAACCGTAGTAGTTGAGCGCCTCAGAGAGAACCTGCAGAACGTCGTGAAGAAGTTTCGTGATCATACTATTGTAATAGGGGGAGACTTCAATCTACCAGGTATAGAATGGGATAGTCACACAATCAGAACTGGAGCCAGGGACAGAGACTCTTGTGACATTATCCTGACTGCCTTGTCCGAGAATTACTTCGAGCAGATAGTTAGAGAACCAACTCGTGAAGCTAACGTTTTAGACCTCATAGCAACAAATAGACCGGAACTTTTCGACTCCGTGAATGTAGAAGAGGGTATCAGTGATCATAAGTCAGTGGTTGCATCAATGACTACAAGTGTAATAAGAAATGCCAAGAAAGGAAGGAAAATATATTTGCTTAACAAGAGTGATAGGGCACAAATCGCAGAATATCTGAGTGACCACCATCAAACGTTCATTTCTGAGGAAGAGGATGTGGAACAAAAATGGAAAAAATTCAGAAACATCTTCCAGTACGCCTTAGATAAGTTCGTACCGACTAAGGTCCAAAGCGAGGGGAAAGATCCACCGTGGTATAACAATCATGTACGAAAGGTACTACGGAAACAAAGAAAGCTTCATCATAGGTTTAAGAGTAGTCGAATCATAGCTGATAAGGAAAAGCTGAACGAAGCGAAAAATAGCGTAAAGAGAGCAATGAGAGAAGCATTCAACGAATTCGAACATAAAACATTGGCAAACAATCTAAACAAGAACCCTAAAAAGTTTTGGTCATATGTAAAATCGGTAAGCGGATCTAAATCCCCTATTCAGTCACTCGTTGACCACGATGGCACCGAAACAGAGGACGACCGAAGAAAGGCAGAAATACTGAATTCAGTGTTCCGAAACTGTTTCACTGCGGAAAATCGTAACACGGTCCCTGACTTCAGCCGTCGCACGGACGCCAAAATGGAAAATATTGAAATAAACGATATCGGAATTGAAAAACAACTGCTATCACTTAGTAGCGGAAAAGCATCCGGACCAGACGAGATACCCGTAAGATTCTACAGTGATTATGCTAAAGAACTTGCCCCCTTTCTATCAGCAATTTATCGTAGATCTCTGGAAGAACGTAAAGTACCTAGCGACTGGAAGAAAGCGCAGGTCGTTCCCATTTTCAAGAAGGGTCATAAATCAGATGCGAATAATTATAGGCCTATTTCGCTTACGTCAATCTGTTGTAGAATAATGGAACATGTTTTATGTTCTCGTATTATGACGTTCTTAGATAATACAAATCTCCTTCATCATAACCAACATGGATTCCGCAAACAGAGATCATGTGAAACTCAGCTCGCCCTATTTGTCCAAGAAATTCACAGTGCCGTAGACACTGGCGAGCAGATTGATGCCGTATTCCTGGACTTCAGGAAGGCATTTGATACGGTTCCGCACTTACGTTTAGTGAAAAAAATACGAGCTTACGGAATATCGGACCAGGTTTGTGATTGGATTCAGGATTTCCTAGAAGAAAGAACACAACATGTCATTCTTAACGGTTCAAAATCTGCAGATGTAGAGGTAATTTCGGGAGTACCGCAAGGAAGCGTGATAGGACCTTTATTGTTTACAATATACATAAATGACTTAGTTGACAACATCGGTAGCTCCGTGAGGCTATTTGCAGATGACACGGTTGTCTACAAGAAAGTAGCAACATCAGAAGACTCGTACGTACTCCAGGAAGACCTGCAGAGGATTAATGAATGGTGCGACAGCTGGCAGCTTTCCCTAAACGTAGATAAATGTAATATAATGCGCATACATAGGGGCAGAAATCCATTCCAGTACGATTATGCCATAGGTGGTAAATCATTGGAAGCGGTAACGACCGTAAAATACTTAGGAGTTACTATCCGGAGCGATCTGAAGTGGAATGATCACATAAAACAAATAGTGGGAAAAGCAGGCGCCAGGTTGAGATTCATAGGAAGAATTCTAAGAAAATGTGACTCATCGACGAAAGAAGTAGCTTACAAAACGCTTGTTCGTCCGATTCTTGAGTATTGCTCATCAGTATGGGACCCTTACCAGGTTGGATTAATAGAAGAGATAGACATGATCCAGCGAAAAGCAGCGCGATTCGTCATGGGGACATTTAGTCAGCGCGAGAGCGTTACGGAGATGCTGAACAAGCTCCAGTGGCGGACACTTCAAGAAAGGCGTTACGCAATACGGAGAGGTTTATTATCGAAATTACGAGAGAGCACATTCCGGGAAGAGATGGGCAACATATTACTACCGCCCACATATATCTCGCGTAATGATCACAACGAAAAGATCCGAGAAATTAGAGCAAATACGGAGACTTACAAGCAGTCGTTCTTCCCACGCACAATTCGTGAATGGAACAGGGAAGGGGGGATCAGATAGTGGTACAATAAGTACCCTCCGCCACACACCGTAAGGTGGCTCGCGGAGTATAGATGTAGATGTAGATGTAGATGTGACATTCCAAGATCGAGGAACACCCGACTTGTGGTTCATGCAGGTGACACCAAGCTCCTCAGCAAAAGCAGGAGCATAATACACTGCAGTGCCAACTTCTATGTGACTTCGACCACATTGCACATTGTCCTGCCTACAATCCGCAGAATATGCAAGCCCCCATCCTCGCTTGGAGACCTTTACTTGATGCTGCCCACCTCTCGAGGTCCAAGGAATACCAGTCCTCGGGTCGAAACATGTAAAGTGCTTGAGCATAACGATCGACATGAGATTTATGTGGTGGCTTTACATTGAGGATGTAAGCTGCTGGGCAATGGGGCGTCTATGCCAGCCTTACCTGGTTCTCAGTCTGCAGTCAACTCTGCCTTCAGATGTAAGATTGACCATTTACAGACTGTTTGTAGGGCCACTCTTCGACTATGCGGTTTTCATCTGGGAAATGCGGCTAAACAAGACATGGAATATTTTCAATGTTTCTAGAACCGAGCTCTGAAACTAGTTCTTCATCTTCCTCCAGACTGTCTGATGGAATTAGACCATCAGTTAGCGTGTGTTCTGTACGTCGGGAACGTTTCCGGGAGACGCTGCGGAAATTTTTAGCAGGAAGGAAGGTTCACTCTACAGGCACATTCGGGCGCTGAAGCACAAGGAGCACTGGCGACCCAGAACTCACTGGCCCGACTTTTTATACACCTAGTGTGACAGAAGTTCAGCACTGGAGCCAAGATATTTACTAGAAGAGAACAGTACGGACAGTCATCTGCAATTGTACTACACTCCCACCCGCCAACTGGAGGAACAACATAATAGTTTATCCTCCGCCACACTATGGGCAGCAGTTTTGCACAGAATTCTCTCAGCAGCAGATAATCACTCTGGTGTCTATATGACCAGCAAAAGGGAAAATCCATTGGCATAAGAGACTCTGACTGGCACCTGGGAACGAGCATCTCGGAAACGGTGAAGCTGGTCGGTTGCTCGCGAGCATCTGTCACGGGCTTCAATGGTAGGTAGATAGAGGACGATGAAACCACAAGCATGCTCCAGGGTGTTGGAAATTCAAGCCACATCGCAGAAAGTGGAGGTCGGAGACATACCTGCTCAGCAGAGCAGGACAGATGACCATCTGACGTAGATATGATGGCAGTAAAATGCTGGTGCAGGTATAAATGTTTCAGAACACATCACTCACAACACATTGTTGAACAAGGAGCACCAGAGCTGACGATCGCAACATATTCTCACGTTGACCCAACGGCAATGTCAATAACGATTCCAATGGGCACGGAGTCATTGAGATGGACCGTGGACCAATGGAAATTGGTCGCTGTTCAGATGCATGACATTATTGTGAATTCAGATCGACGACTGTGTTCAGATACGCCATCATCCAGGCAAATGGCTGCTCGAAACATTATGATCTGGGGTCTATTCACATGGACTTCCATGGGACCTGTGGTAGTAAGTGAACGCACAATGATAGCTGCGGACTACGTGAGCATTATTATGGACGGATCATATATATCTCTTCATGCTTGATATCTCCTCTGACAGTGATGGCGTCTTCCAGCAGGTTGAGTCACCATGTCACAGGCTCAGAAAAGCTCTGCAGTGATGTGTGAAACATCATACTAAACTCACGTTGAGTTCTTGGCCATCAAATTCACATGATCTAAACCCAATGACACAGGGTTGACGCTATCGGGTACCAGCTCTGTGACTACAAACCGCAGCCTGTACTTTAAAACTTCAGTCACAAAAATATAAAAACAAATATAGTCTTAAAGTTTTTCACAAAATTAATCTTTATTATGATAGTAAACAATGAATACAAGTAGAAATTGGCAAAACTAAACAATCAGTTGTTTAACGGAGGTCGTTTTACTTTTGAACCGCAAGGACATACAGCTTTTAACCAGCCATTATGTCACGCGTTACACCCGAAAGCAAATTCGCATTTTTCCTAGACACATTCCCACATCTCGAAACGCCCGTAAGCACATGCACTCAGTCTGCAAGCCACAAGTGGCCCATCGGGGCCAACCGACCGCTGTGTCATCCTCAGATGAGGATGCAGATAGGAGGGCCGTGTGGTCAGCACACCACTCTCCTGGTCGTTATGATGGTTTTCTTTGACCGGAACTGCTACTATTCGGTCGAGTAGCTCCTCAGTTGGCATCACGAGGCTGAGTGCACCCCGAAAAATGGGAACAGCTCATGGTGACCCGGATGGTCACCCATCCAAGTGCCGGCCACGCCCCACAGTGTTCAACGCCGGTGGTCGGACAGGAACCTGTGTACCCACTGCGGCAAGACCGTTTCCCGTAAGCACATAATGCTTAAAAAATTATAATCCTCAATAAAAAGCAAAAATGGACCCAAAATTTAATAAATTTTGTATTAAAACTATATACTCTCCCAATGATTTCATTTCGAAAGTACTAAAAAAAGCCGTATTACAAACTCATATTTGGGATAGAGTAACTTTCCCACCTGTCAAAGATCTCAATATGGCCATAATAAAAAAACCGCATGTCACAATCTTCAACAATGACGTAACACAATCTGCGCGCCGACTTTTGCTTTGAACGCTATAAGTGACTGCTAAATGCACTACATTCGTACCTCAGCGTACAAACAGATATTTCTGTCCTGCAACAGTATCTGAGATTTCATGCTAAAGACACTGGTACCTCAAAACAAAGATCATAAAATGATGGTTTCAAGTAGGAACCACTGGTCCCATAGGGTTAAGTAAATGACGTGACCACTGCATAGACATCTGTCGCCTCATATCTCCGAAAACTTACCAAGGACTTGTCGAATCTATGCCATATAGGATCCTGTTCTATTGCGTTAAGGTAGTGAACCGTCACGCTGTTAATCAGATGCTGATAGTATCTTGGCTCATCAGTGAACTGCCTATTCAGAAGAACCTCCAAGAAGTAGAAGGAATTGTCATACAGAAATTATTTCGGTTTCTTTTTTAAGATCTGTAATTCCCAAGATGAGGTCATATTTTTGTGTATGTAACTATTATTTTCCAATAGTGCCGTGTTCTTTCAAACGTATTTAGTAAGATAGTAAGTATAGTGAGAAGTCGTTTCTAGTATGCCTAGCTTTTTTAAATAACTGTCCACAAAACGATCTACGAAGGAGGAGAAAAAGATTAGTGTTTAACGTTACGTCAACAAAGAGGCCATTAGGGACTGGGTACAGTCTCGGAATAGAGAACGAAATCGACCAAGTCATTTTTTAAAGAACGATCGCAGCATTGCCTTAACAGAATTAGGAAAACCTAAATATGGATTGACTTTCGAGCAATTTTTATCGCTAATGCGAGATCAATAATTTTGCCAGTGCGCTATGTAACTAATTCGGGGATGGACACCCTACATTAAACGTCCAGCACATTTCTATGCAATGATTACTTTATGTCTATGGAATAATTGCACTACAACATTCTTCTATACAACATTAATGAATAGAAATATATAAAGTAAGTCAACTTTCTTATGCTTTCATCACAAAAAACAGCAATCCACGCAGAACAAATAATGTTAAAGTAAAAAAAAGATATATAATATGTGATTTTCAATCCAATTTATATTTATTTTACTGAAATTTATTTTCTGGGACTAACACTTCCAGTTTTAACACTCTGAGTCTACTCAATGAGTCTTGTTAAACCCACCTGATTCCAGGTACAATCGTCACGGAGCATTTTGATAACCACAGTATTACCCCAGGTGGTCAACCCACTGGAGCAACTGGCCTTTCGGATTCTGGGGTGGCCGGGTTAAAATGCAGTGTGATTCAACAGAGGAAGTCGAAGTCCTCTGGTCAACTTAAAACCAAAACAAATACATTTTTTGCAACACTTAACATGCAAACACTTTTGCAACGAAGTAAACTTCGTAAATTTTGATATACATTAGAAGAGCAGAAGATTCAAATTTTGCCACTTCAAGAAACACGAATGATGGACAGTAACACAATGGAGTTCGGCAATTATCGTCTTTTTAAAAGTAAAACTGAATAAATAATACTTAATAATACATCACATCTGGGAGTTGCTTTTGCATCCTCCAAAAATATTTTATATCAATAACGGAGATAAAACCCATTAATAATAGACTAAAGATAATTTCTCTTAAATTCGCAAATAAAACATACTCATTAATAAATGCCCATATGCCAGTCAATGAGGATAACCGTAAAAAACCTGAAAAAGTTAATGAAGCTTTGGAAACGTTAGAAATCATCATCTTGAAAATTCTTTGAAACCATGCTACAATTTTAATGGGTGACTGTTATGATCAATTAGATAAAGAGAAAAAAAAATATAATAAAACGGTGCGTGGACTTCCTGCACATAAATCGACAAACGAAAATGTACAAAGAATTATTGAACCATGCAAAAATCTTAACCTTAAAATCATGTCAACACATTTTAAAAAGAACCCTTCTAAACAACAAACTTGCCGGGCACCCAACATATTTATTGGGGACTACCAAATCGATTATGTAGAAACTTCATACCCTAACAACAAAGAAATTTTAACTGTCCAAGTTAGGAAAAGGGGCTGATATTGATTATGACCATTATTTATCGCGAATAAAAGTAAAACTTCAACCTCAAAAACTCTTCAAAACAAAAAATTTTATTCCAAAATTTGACACTGCTGAAATAAGCCTAACTCTAACAAGGAACTTGACAAAAGACAATCCAACAATTGCAAAGCCTAAAATGAAAGTTCATCAAAACAGCACAAAATGAAATTCCGCTTCGAAAGGAACAAAAACGCCCTTGGTGGAAAGCGGACTGTGAAACCTCAGTTAAGTCTAGGCATGAGGCATTCGAAATTTGGAATACTGACAGAACTGAAAATACGTACAACACCTTTCTACCTGTAAGAAAAGAAACATCTAAATTAATGTGACAGACTAAAAGAAACAACGAAAATGCCCAACTTTTAGAAATTAAAAAGACTTCCAAAAAACAGTACAAGAAACTTTATAAAACATTCAAAACAAAAGTAGCCAGTTACCAACCTCAAAGTCTTTGCTTCAAAAATGAAAATGACAGTTTGACTCTTAATAACTTACTGTTTAATTGTGTTTTGGAAAAGGTAATTACAGAGTGGCGAGATCAAAAGTCGAGTCAAAATATAGATCAATCAATCAAGGTAGGTAGAAGTAATATTAAAGTAGATTGCCTCGCCTTTGCAGATGGTCTGGCAATTTTAACTATGGGTATTACCACAGCTCAGAAACAAATTGAAATTCTTAAAGAAGTTGTGTGGAAAGTAGGATTGCAAATATCATTCAAAAAACGGAATATATGACACGCAACAAACAAGCACC
This sequence comes from Schistocerca nitens, assembly GCF_023898315.1. NCBI lineage: Eukaryota > Metazoa > Arthropoda > Insecta > Orthoptera > Acrididae > Schistocerca > Schistocerca nitens. The sequence goes on along the minus strand of NC_064616.1, from coordinate 574,607,711 downwards.
AAAGTTCTGAACACGAAATATGGAAAAATAAAAAGGGTTTCCAGTTTAAATACTTGAGGGAAATAATACAAGAAAACGGTCTGGAAAAATCTGCAAACGAAGTTCGCTGTCAAAAAATGGCAACTGCCTTCAGATTAATGCAAAATATTTATAATGAAAAATCACTTCCTAAAGTCAGCAAACTTAGGCACTGCAGCACTGTAATCAAACCTTAATGTATTTAGGGAGCAGAAACTTTAATTTTAAATAGAAAGAGGGATATGAAGAAATTCAAAAGAAAGAAAGAAAGAGCATTAGGGAAACATTAGGCCGCAAAAGTGTTGACTGAGGAACGTATAGGCTGAGAGGTAATAAGGAAATAGAAGAATACACAGACATAGATGGTGACATGACGAAAAAGACTTAAATTTTATGGGCACGTTAAAAGAATGGCGGCCACTAGATTGACAAAACTAATAGTAGAATTCTACGAGTAAGGTCAAAACTGAGCCAATTAAATGGATCGCTGCAATTAAAGAGAATCTTCAGTAGCCGTTATAACTCAGACTGGCAGATAGAAAAAGATTCAGAGAAAAGATATTTGATTGGAAAGTCGGTCAGAGGGAAATTAGGAAACGGTCTAGAACACCACGGGCTGATGAAAGAAAGAGACTTCATTCTGAAAGGATGAAACAAATTTGGACACAAAAGAAGGTCAACGGTCAAAAGCGACATTGATTGAATGTACCTCGAGCTGTCATATTGGACCCACACGTGAATAATAATATTAGAGTCTTACAAAATTTGGATAATAGTAATGATCTTTTGAAGGTACAGACATCAAAAAAAGTTTTGCAACACCTCTGTTCCTAGAGTTCCAGAACCTGCACAGAAAATTGGAATAGAGGTCAACATAAACATCATTTCTGCCCTTTTTATTCCTCATGAAAACCACACATTGAAAGTTGTACCACTATACAGCAAGACCTTCAGAGGTGGTGGCCCAGACTGCTGTACACACCGATACCTCTAACACCCAGTAGCACGTCCTCTTGCATTGATGCATGTCTGTATTCGTCGTGGCATACTATCCACATGTTCATCAAGGCACTGTTGGTCCAGATTGTCCCACTCCTCAACGGCGATTCGGAGTAGATCCCTCAGAGTGGTTGGCGGGTCACGTCGTCCATAAACATCCCTTTTCAGTCTATCCCAGACATGTACGATAGGGTTCATGCCTGGAGAACATGCTGGCCACTCTAGTTGAACGGTGTCGTTATCCTGAAGGAAGTCATTCACAAGATGTGCACGATGGGGCACGAATTGTCGTCCATGAAGACGAATGCCTCGCCAATATGTTGCCGATATGGTTGCACTATCGGTCGGAGGATGTCATTCACGTATCGTACAGCCGTTACGGCGCCTTCTATGTACACCAGCGGCGTACGTCGGCCTCACATAATGCCACCCCAAAATAGCAGGGAACCTTCACCCTGCTGCACTCGCTGGACAGCGTGTCTAAGGCGTTCAGCCTGACCAGGTTGCCTCCAAACAGGTCTCCGACGATTGTCTGGTTGAAAAAATGGTTCAAATGTCTCTGAGCAGTATGAGACTTAACATCTGTGGTCATCAGTCCCCTAGAACTTAGAACTACCTAAACCTAACTAACCTAAGGACATCACACACATCCATGCCAGAGGCAGGATTCGAAACTGCGACCGTAGCAGTCGCGCAGTTCCGGACTGAGCGCCTAGAACCGCTAGACCACCGCGGCCGGCGATTGTCTGGTTGAAGGCATAAGCGGCACTCATCGGTGACGAGAACGTGATGCCAGTCCAGAACGGTCAGTTCGGCATGTTGTTGGGCCCATCTGTACCGCGCTGCATGGTGTCGTGGTTGCAAAGACGGACCTCGCCATGGACGTCGGCAGTTAAGTTGCGCATCATGCACAGTTTGAGTCGTAACACGACGTTCTGTGGCTGCACGAAAATCATTATTCAACATGGTGGCGTTGCTGTCAGCGTTCCTCAGAGTCATAATCCGTAGGTAGCGCTCATCCACTACAGTAGTAGCCCTTGGGCGGCCTGAGCGAGGCAGGTCATCGACAGTTCCTATCTCTCTGTATCTCCTCCATGTCCGAATAACATCGCTTTGGTTCATTCCGAGACGCCTGGACACTTCCCATGTTGAGAGCCCTTCCTGGCACAAAATAATAATGCGGACGCGATCGAACCGCGGTATTGACCGTCCAGGCGTGGCTGACCGACAGATAACACGAGCCATGTACCTCCTTCCTGGTGGAATGACTGGAACTGACGGGCTGTCGGACCCCCTCAGTCTAATAAGCACTGCTCTCGCATGGTTATTTACACCTTGCGCGGTTTTAATGACATCTCTGAACAGTCAAAGGGAGTGTGTCTGTGATATAATATCAACAGTCGATGTTTAACTTGAGGAGTTCTGGGAATCGGGGTGGTGCAAAACTTTTTTTGATGTGTGTAATTCAGTTTCGTTACTGAAACAGAATCGAATCGTTTAGTTTTTACCCCTCAGAAAATTTCATTTTACCCCTCAGGGGGTGATTACCCCAGGTTGGGAACCACTGGTTTACAGGCACGCCCATTAGCGCTCTTTTTATTATATTTTTGTTTCCATGATTATGGTTAACAAATGTGTAGCAATGGAAATTCTATAAAATAGAATGGAACTAAAAAATTTGACTGAAAGGATAAATTAAAGTAACTTTGTATAGTACTTTGTAATCTACTCCTTCCTTCCTACTTTCATCTATAGTCCACATTACACAATGTCTTTTATGAAGATTTGAGAAGAGCGAAGATAACAATAAACGTTCTAGTCAACTTAGCTTGTCATGTTGAGTTGGTTCCAGTTGTTCTTGTCTAATGGTCTGAGTCTAGAAGCTGAAAATCTGACATTTTAGGTCCTCACGGTTGAATCGAACTAAATAAGACTGTTGTTGCAGAATATTTTTTACGTAAATATATTTTCTCACATTTTAGCATATCATAAACTGTTTTGATTTTTTACATTAACAAAGCCGAAATTACATTGTTCGCACAAAAATACAAAAATACGTCACATCATCAGAGGCATGCTTACGACTCTCACACTCCACGGAAATAACAATATTCAAGAGGGTTTACAATTTTTCTTAACAAATGAATTTCTACTAGTTTCTGTTACATTATTAATTTCGATTATTATTTCATAAATGAATCCAGTAATAAACACAATAAACAGTACAGGATTGCGTAGTTAACAACAGAAATTTTAAGTGTGCCAATAATTCGTAATCTGAAATGTTTCTAAAAAAATAACTTTAACTATACATTCAGAGCTAGTACTTATGGATTACAATATCGAAACTGAAATATTTTACAAAGTAGTCCCTTTTGATAAATTTTAGCTTGAAATATAACATACTGTCTATAAAATTATACGAAAGTTTTCAGAAAAGCAACTGAGATAATACTGATCTGTCTAAAATTCGAAAAATACTACTGGTATCGACAACTACTGTTGAGGAAAGGTAATGTTAGAGGAGGATGTCCGTTACAACTTGTGCTACTTCACCTAAAAGAATCTTCCTTCAAGAAATGATGAAACTGGATTTTTTTTGTCCACTGCCATTGGCGTTTCCTCTCTCCGACAATGCCGTCTAAAATATCTACAGCAAACTCATGCTGCAGTGCTAATGCCTCAATGAATGCAGCTTTCCATGAATCAGCCAGTCTTTTTCCTTCCTCACTGCTTTCAATTTCAGGTCTTTCTGTTTTCGATGTGATGCTGCGCGGAACGTCACATTGAGCCTGGAAGTCCCAAACTAGCAGGAATGAAGGAAGGAAGTTTGGGTTTAACGTCCCATAGAAATGGAGGTCATTAGAGACGGATCACAAGCTCGGATTGTTTCAAGAATAGGGAAGGAAATCGGCCGTGCCCTTTCAAAGGAACTAACCCGGCATTTTCCTGAAGCGATTTAGGGAAATTAGGGAAAATCTAAATCTGGATGGCCGAACGCTGGTTTGAACCACCGTCCTCTCGAATGCGGGCCCAGGGTGCTAACCACTGCGCCACCTCGCTCGGTACCCCAACTACATGAGAGGCTTACGGAAACACTGCATAAATAGAATGAGATTTTCACTCTGCAGCGGAGTGTGCGCTGATATGAAACTTCCTGGCAGATTAAGACTGTGTGCCCGACCGAGACTCGAACTCGGGACCTTTGCCTTTCACGGGCAAGTGCTCTACCATCTGAGCTACCGAAGCACGACTGACGCCCGGTCTCACAGCTTTACTTCTGCCAGTATCTCGTCTCCTACCTTCCAAACTTTACAGAAGCTTTCCTGCGAACCTGCCAGGAAGTTTCATATCAGCACACACTCCGCTGCAGAGTGAAAATCTCATTCTGGAAACATCACCCAGGCTGTGGCTAAGCCATGTCTCCGCAGTATCCTTTCTTTCAGGAGTGCTAGTTCTGCAAGGTTCGCAGGAGAGCTTCTGTAAAGTTTGGAAGGTAGGAGACGAGATACTGGCGGAAGTAAAGCTGTGAGACCGGGCGTGAGTCGCGCTTCGGTAGCTCAGATGGTAGAGCACTTGCCCGCGAAAGGCAAAGGTCCCGAGTTCGAGTCTCGGTCGGGCACACAATTTTAATCTGCCAGGAAGTTTCACTGCATAAATAATTTGCGAAGAGCGTATGGTACGTCTGTGTGTGTTTAAGAGCGTTGTGAGCGTTTTGCAGGTACCGCCAGTAATCACCGCTAGGTCACAAGTGCCGAGATGAATACTGATAGTGCATCTATAGGTTGTAATGAGTGAGTTCCCCAATATCAAAATATGTGACATGTATGGCCGTATCTTTTGATTGTCTTAAGAGCTTAAATTATTTACACTGCCAAGAGACCGTAAACCACAGTATACGGCATAAATGTTAACTTGATACCCCTCCCCGAAAAAAGTGTCTTAACAGTCGGACACACAGACAGACGGACAACAAAGTGATCCTATAAGGTTCTGTTTTTACCGAATAAGGTATGTGACCCTAAAAAGAAGCCGGATATTTTAATAGAGTAACGGTGCAGCAGTAACGATAGTCATGGAAAAACTGCTGCTGCTGTACTTCTCCTTAAACAAATCACAACCAGCGTCACTACTGACGCGCAGTAGCGTTGCCTGAAGCTACAGATGATGAGACCGGTGTAGGAGTCTAAACCAGCACACAGCACTGTAACTGGTGTGCGCTTTTCGCACTTCAGTGACTTGCGCGTACTCGACTTCATCTCCCTCTCCAACGAATATAACCTTACGTTGAGCTTGCGTCGACAGTTAAATATCTTATTGTAAATCATTCGTGCCTTACTCCATCCCTCATTTAGAGTCTGACTACGATATATTGAATATATACGCGTAAGACAGAACAAGTTAAATTCCTCAGTTCGGTCATGATAGCACGAGATTAGCTCTTTACATCACATGTGAGACAAATTATTGTCTGGAACTCTGTCAAAAGAATTAAACTAGTCCACCTGTGATGACATAGAGACACTCACGTGTCCTTGATTTCATAGAGGAGTCATTGTCCCATAAAGTGAAAAATGGATGGTTAGAGCTAATCTTAAATGCAGGATTTACAGAAAGATATGATTAAATAATTATGTAGATTGTACGAGATATATAGTAACTAAGGTTTCAAAAAACTAATATCTAATTAAAAGCCTGTCTACATAAATGTGGAAACCTGTTAATGCTAATGCTCAATAGTGTGGAAAACGTCTAAAATCAATGTTCTGCCGCGCCAATGTTTCAAATTTCGTTCTCCTCTAACATGCAACAACGGATCAGAGTATCAACATAGATCTACTTTTATGGAGCACGACCGCCAATAAGTTTCAAGTACCTCTTGCGCGAAATGAGTATGATTTGCCGCACCAGATGTGACTATTCGTAAGTAATCTCGGTGTGAATTGATATTCCAAGCATTGCAGCTGAAGTTGCTAAAAGTTTTACAATAACTAATGTCCTCCACTGCTTGTGCCGAGCGATGGTAAACTGTTTGAGCCATAATTATATCTCCTCCACGGAATAGGTGTGAGAACTTCCGCATTGTCTATGTTTTATTATTGAAGGGGAAGAGATGGAAAGGTGTTTTCAGAAATAAATCGTTGCCACATAGAATAGAACCGGCTTGCCCGGGCTCATTATGGCTTACAACACGTGCGAAACAAATGTTTAGGCATAGCGAATACAAATCGCTGACTGCTAGTTACGAGGACTGCAGTTTGTGGAGTCGCACGCGTTGATCTTCAGTCTATCTCGACCTTGGAACGGTCACCTCCGACAACTGTGTTTAGCGCTGTGGCAAATTTGTAATAGCAGAGTAAAGTCCATCGCTGTCATCTGATGTCCTTACGATCCTAAGAGAAAAACGTTCTGTATTTTTTCGTCAAGCAAGCCGGCCGGAGTGGCCGTGCGGTTCTAGGCGCTACAGTCTGGAACCGCGGGACCGCTACGGTCGCAGGTTCGAATCCTGCCTCGGGCATGGATGTGTGTGATGTCCTTAGGTTAGTTAGGTTTAAGTAGGTCTAAGTTCTAGGGGACTGATGACCTCAGATGTTAAGTCCCATAGTACTCAGAGCCATTTGAACCATTTCGTCAAGCAAGAAATTTCTCGTTTCGAATGTTCGAGATCGAAGCAACCTCAAGAGGGACGTTGAGAAGTGTGTGATTCACATATCAACTGCTAAATTTCACTAGGTAAGTAAAACGCTTTCACTGTCAGACTACAGAAATAAATTCACCTCGATTGATGCATTCACATTATAAGCAACTTAAGTCGCGTTGGTCAGGCAATGACTCGAATCTGGACCACCATAGACAGGAAACATGTGTGATACGGCTTTGTTTCACCAGATGGTCTCTCTAATGCTATATCACATTGAAAGCTTGTAGATGTGCGATGCTGTTTGGTTGGTTTGAGGGAAGGGACCAAACAGCGAGGTCATCAGTCCCATCGGATTAGAGAAGAATTGGGAAGGAAATCGGTGGTGCCCTTTCAAAGGAAACATCCTGGCATTTGCCTGAAGCGATTTAGGGAAATCACGGAAAACCTAAATCAGGATGGCCGGACGCGGGCTTGAACCGCCGTCCTCACGGATGCCACGGATGCCACTTCGCTCAGTAATGTGCGATGTCTTATTATACGCGTTAGTGAACAACATGCTCCATTTCGTCGCTGATATCAACTGAATGTGATGATGTCATACAGCGTTATCCATAGAGAGATGAACAGAATCACCCTGGTGAAAAATTGTAATAATTGATACTTGCGAAGCTATGTAGGCGTGCTGACAGTGCACAATTCCTCTTCAATGGATTGTGTGCCTGCTTCCTGGGGTGAACATCGAATCTGTCTCAAGCGTCTTATTGACTTAATAATTTACATTGCGGAATGACTGGAGAAAAACTGCGTCTCCAGTATGACCGTGCTTCCTTGAAATCAACATGACGTTGCAATGCAAGCAATTTCTGACGCAGGAGTACACTCACTTGTCTAACAAAGTCTACTCTTGCGTAAAGACTTATAGCAGGACAAAAGTTATAGTTCGATAACATGATGATACGACGAGTGAAAACAAAGCGGAACGTGAATACGAAATAATAAATTATGATTTCAATTGTTTCTTCTCCAAAAAAGAACAAAAATTGCTGACACATTCAATCTTTGTACTAGTGCAAAGATAAGTGATAAAGATTCAAAAGCATTTGTTTTGAAAAACAGTTAAAGTTGCTGAAATTCAATAAAGATCCTTGGTTCGTAAGAATAATTGAAAGGAACCCCGGTGCATCTTTATTGTGCATTAGAAAGATTATGTTTGCTAAAATTTATTGAAACTTAGTGTATATTTTCTTGTTATTAGTGCTACATGTATGCGCTGTTAACAAGAACATTTACATAGTTGTTCCAGTAGTGTCAAGTAGTAAAAGTTGTTGAAAGTCCTTGGAGTCTTGATACCCCTGCATGAGTTCCGTGTAGCTCACTTATGCACGCTAAAAATGTATAATTTAATAAGCAATTCAACACTGAAGTACAAACACAGTTGAACTTTAATTATATACTATACTACATGCTATTTCTTCCCAATTTATGCCTAAAAATTCTATTGTTAACTATATTTTTACAACTAAAATCTGCTGTAATATGGTAGCCCAGTATGAAGTCCATATTGCTCATTTTTGTGCAGATTCGAAGAATCTATAATTTAGTAAGTATAAAATATTCAAATATGTAGTGTATATACATTATAGCTGTTGTCTTTCAGTGCAGCCCTATATATTTTATTTTTATTTTTTAGTTACAATGAATAAACGGCTGAGAACAGCTGAAGATATATACAGTGCACTTATAGACGAGTTGGACCAGGAAGACGATTCATTTGGAGCTCCAGTTTTTGATGAAGGTCCTAATTTTGTCGAAATACAGAAACCATGTGGTACGGAAGTGTGTGGAGAAGACGATGATGACAGTCATGGTAATTATACCAATTCAAATAGCCTTCTAGGTAAGAACGGATATAAGTGGTCTTCAAGTATACCAAAGGAAAAGAATTAAATGCAGGAATATAGTTTTTCACTTCCCAGGTCCAAAAGGACAAGCAAGGCCTATTTCTATTCCAATTTAAGCATTGCAGCTATTATTGACGGATGAAATGCTGGGCATGATTGTCACTTGCACGAACGAAGAAATTACTTGTAAATGCTCTTCCGTTGGAAAACCATCTACATACAAATATTGTAGAACTAAGAGTTCTCATCGGTTTCTTGTATCTCTGCGGAGTAAAGAAAGGCTGCTCGTTCAAATTTAGAACTTTGGCAATGCCCTGCTTCGCACTACAGTGTCACAAAGGTGATTTCAGTTTTTGACTAGTTGTCTAAGATTTGATGACAAAGCAACTTGCATGCAAAGGACACAAAAAGACCAATTTGCACATTTGGGGACATTTGGACTAAATTTATTGATAACTGCGAACTCCTATACGCTCCTTCTAAATACTGGACAATAGACGACCAAGTCAATGGGTTTCCGTGGCAACTGTCCTTTCAGAATACATATTTCTTGAAAGCCGGACAAATATGGAACAAAGATTTTGATGTTTTTAATGATTCAAAGATTTATTACATGTTAAACGCTATTCCATTTACAGGAAAGCTAGTAACAGAAAAAAATGAAGCTGTCCATCATATTATGTGAGAAAGTTATCAGAACCCATTCATGAAACTAATAGAAACCCGAATATTGACATTTGGTTTTTATCAATTTCTCTGTATCAGGCAATGATTGAACGCTTTGGTTTGAAAATGTTGGGAACTGTAAGACAAAAATGAGTCTAAAATACCACAATCAAACTTATTTTGCTTATTTATAGTCGCAATCACATGTTTATCACACAGACATAACCGGTTTCGTCCATACAATGACCATCTTCAGATTCTAAAACAATACAAAATAAAATATTTTGACAACACATGAACCGTCCGCAGCTCGTGGTCGTGCGGTAGCGTTCTCGCTTCCCGCGCCCGGGTTCCCGGGTTCGATTCCCGGCGGGGTCAGGGATTTTCTGTGCCTCGTGATGACTGGGTGTCGTGTGATGTCCTTAGGTTAGTTAGGTTTAAGTAGTTCTAAGTTCTAGGGGACTGATGACCATAGATGTTAAGTCCCATAGTGCTCAGAGCCACTTGAACCATTTTTTTGAACACATGAACCTGTGTTCAGTGTATGCCATCTTTAGGTATGAACCATATGTATTTCGCATAAATTCAGTTAGATTACTAATAAGCCTGGTTACATATTGCACATTTTTAGGTTTTCATGTAAATTTTCTTTTGTATTGTTTTAGAATCTGAAGATTGTCATTGAATGGCCGAAACCGGTTATGACTGTGTCATAAACATGTGATTGTGTCTATAAACTAACAAACAAATTTTTACAAAATAATCAATCACGCACTCGACAGACAAAATGTTTTTTCCAATCCCACAATCATTTGCCTTTGATGTCAATAAGACGCTACTCTCATATATCGCAAAAAAGAAAATAGTTGTACTCTTGCTCTGTGCTATCTGAAATGATAATTTCATACAATACAACAAAAGGTCGTACTGACACTTGATCAACTGTACAAAACTTACATCACTGCACGTGCAACAATAAGATGGCGTATGAGCGTTTTCTGTGGCTTTTTGAGTCAAAATAGTATAAAATCCATGGTTCCCTTTACCTTTTCCAGTGCTGAAGTAAAGAGGTCACGAAGAAAATTTCTTCATGCATGGAACTTAGATGCTGCACACCTAAGCGCTAGATTGAGTATACCTACACTACGAAGGGATTTTAAGAGAGCTGTGGAAGAAATGTTGGAAATAGATACTGTGAGTCCAGAAAGACCAGAACCTCTAACCATCAAAGTGAGATGTTCACTACGTTCATGAAAAGGAGACAGAAAAAAATATGTTGCCAGAATTGTAAAAGGGCGATCTGCGATAAACACAGAGCACTAATTTGTACCGCGTGTTCTCACTGAAAGTACAAATAGTCACTGATATCAGTTATAGCTTCTCATTTCATTCTACATTAGTTTCATCTTTTTTATGCGTATTTGCACAAATATATTATAACAGCAACTAATTCAATAAACACCCTATGACAAAACTTCCTGTAAAAATCAAATAATCCGTCATATTATATTATATTACGTCATTCATTTATGTTCAGAGTCATTATGAATATAAACATGTAAAAAACAAATATAAAAACTATTTTCTGTATGTTGTTGAAGTATGACATTTACCAAATTTGTAAACACCCTATGTTTCTCTTTGTAATAACTAAATAAAATCAAGTAAGACATTCTATTGCATTATATCAATTCAAATATAAGAAAGCTAAACATTAATAAATACGAAACGTTATTTATAAATAATACTATGCACACTTTTTAAATTCCCTGTGTTACTCATTGTTGTAATAATAAAAACCATTACACGAAACTGTATACTTATTTTCAACCTTCCACAACATAATAAATCCCGACGTATCTATTAATTAACTTACAGCACTTGATAAATGATAATGTTTTACTGGGGTCCAATGAACCCCTCTACGAGCTGCAAGGTCATTCAAATCAAATGTGAGGTGCGATGGTTAATTTTGTGTTGTTTGTGTTGCACTTGTGATCCCTACTCTACTGCGTAGCTCTGAAATAAAATTGTTTCTTTATTTAACATTTTACGTTTATTTTGATGCGTACATTACACCCACGAACTTGTCCAGTTACATTTGAATCACCCTGCATATTACTATAAAATAGCTTTGTCGGTCACATCCCCCCCCGCATTTTGGCTACACGAATCTACTTATTTCTACAGCTGTCTGTGAACAGCGTACTTCAGTCCTCCATTTCATCTCAAAATATGGAAAAGTTTGCAGAAAGAAGATACTATTTCCACAGAAGCTTACCAGCATGACGATAGCAGCGCGTGGCAAACGTAAGAGAACATTCTAATGACTGTACTGTTGTGGGAAGCGAACGAAGACCAAAAGCATAAAACGAAGAGAGTGAAGACCGTAAGTAGAACACCCCTTGTTAAGAAAGTACTTTACTCTGACAAGTATAAAGACGAAATAAAGTTTGGCCGGCCGAAGTGGCCGTGCGGTTCTATGCGCTGCAGTCTGGAACCGCGAGACCGCTACGGTCGCAGGTTCGAATCCTGCCTCGGGCATGGATGTGTGTGATGTCCTTAGGTTAGTTATGTTTAACCAGTTCTAAGTGCTAGGGGACTAATGACCTCAGAAGTTGAGTCCCATAGTGCTCAGAGCCATTTGAACCATTTTTTTTTAATTAAAGTTTATTGACAGTGTCAACGAGGAGCACGCGATCTGTTCTAAATTTTTTATTTATGTTAGGGACTCAAAACCCATGACGTCAAGATCGCACATGAATTTTTCTTTATTTGGACTGATTACCTTCCGTAATAATTTAGCCAGATCTAAGATATAAAACAGACTTTTTTCTCGTGTTAGCAATATACAACAGCTTACAGAACTGCACATAATGTTGTAACAGGATTCAAGAGTTTAACTGAGGAATTAATGAAAGAATATATACCATAAAACATTCCTGGTTAGTGTTAGTGCCATTACGGCTACACACATCGTTAAAATCTTTCTTAAAATGACAACATTCGTACATTACGCATTTAAAAATAGTTAACCATTGTTCGTTGAAGCATATGTACACTGAAGAGCCAAAGAATCTGGTACACCTACCTAATATCGTGTAGAGCCCCCAGTCCCAGCGAGTACGCAGAGCTGCCGCAACACGACTTGGGGTGGACTCGATTAACGTCTGAAGTAGTGCTCGAGTGAAGTGACACCATGAATCCTGCAGGGCTGCCCATAAATCCGTAAGAGTACTAGGGGCTGGAGATCTCTTCTTAACAGCACACTTCAAGGCATCCCAGATATGCCCAATAACGTTCATGTCTGGGGTGTTTGGTGGCCAGCAGAAATGTTTTAACTCGGAAGAGTGTTCCTGGAGCCACTCTTTTGCAATTCTGGACGTGTGGGATGTCGCATTGTCCTGCTGGAATAGCACAAGTCCGTCGAGATAAACAATGGACATGAATGGATGCAGGTGATCGGACAAGATGTTTACGTACGTTTCACCTGTCAGAATCGTATCTAGACGTATCAGAGGACCCATATTACTCCAACTGCACACACCTCACACCATTACAGAGCCTCCACCAGTTTGAACAGCCCCTGCTGACCTGCAGGGTCCTTGGATTCATAAGGTTGTCTCCATACCCGTACACGTCCATCCTCTCGATGCAATTTGAAACGATATTCGTCCGACCAGCAAACATGTTTCCAGTCATCAACAGTCCAACTTCGGTGTTGACGAGCCCAGGCGAGGCGTAAAGCTTTGTGCCGTGCAGTCATCAAAGGTCACGAGTGGGCCCTTATATCAACAATTTTTCGCTTAATGGTTCGCACGCTGACATTTGTTGATGGCCCAGCATTGAAATCTACAGCAATTTGCGGAAGGGTTGCACTCCTGTCTCGCTGAACGATTCTCTTCTGTCGTCGTTGGTCTCGTTCTTGCAGGATCTTTTTCCGGTCACAGCAATGTCGGAGATTTGATGTTTCACCGGATTCCTGATATTCACGGTACACTCGTGAAATGGTCGTACGGGAAAATCCCCACTTCATCGCTACCTCGGAGATGCCGTGTCATATCGCTCTTGAGTCGACTATGTCACAAACATATGGCTCACAATTTTAGACGAACAGTTGGTAACAGGTAGGTTTCTTAAATTAAAATGCAGAACGTAGGTACGTTAGAACATTTTATTTCGGTTTTTCCAATGTGATACATGTACCTTTGTGAATTTATCATTTCTAAGAACGCATGCTGTTACAGCGTGATTACCTGTAAATACCACATTAATGCAATAATGATGTCCGTCAACCTCAATGCATTTGGCAATACGTGTATCGACATTCCTCTCAACAGCGAGTAGTTCGCCTTCCGTAATGTTCGCACATGCATTGACAATGCGCTGACGCATGTTGTCAGGCGTTGTTAGTGGATCACGATAGCAAATATCCTTCAACTTTCCCCACAGAAAGAAATCCGGGGACGTAAGATCCGGTGAACGTGCGGGCCATGGTATGGTGATCCGACGACCAATCCACCTATTATGAAATATGCTATTCAATACCGCTTCAACCGCACGCGAGCTATGTGCCGGCCATCCATCATGTTGGAAGTAGATCGCCATTCTGTCATGCAGTGAAACATCTTGTAGTAACATCGGTAGAACATTACGTAGGAAATCAGCATACATTGCACCATTTAGATTGCCATCGATAAAATGGGGGCCAATTATCCTTCCTCCCATAATGCTGCACCATACATTAACCCGCCAAGGTCGCTGATTTTCCACTTGTCGCAGCCATCGTGGATTTTCCGTTGCCCAATAGTGCATATTATGCCGGTTTACGTTACCGCTGTTGGTTAATGACGCTTCGTCGCTAAATAGAACGCGTGCAAAAAATCTGTCATCGTCCCGTAATTTCTCTTGTGCCCAGTGGAAGAACTGTACACGACGTTCAAAGTCGTCCCCATGCAATTCCTGGTGCATATAAATATGGTACGGGTGCAATCGATATTGATGTAGCATTCTCAACACCGACGTTTTTGAGATTCCCGATTCTCGCGCAATTTGTCTGCTACCGATGTGCGGATTAGCCGCGGCAGCAGCTAAAACACCTACTTCGGCATCATCATTTGTTGCAGGTCGTGGTTGACGTTTCACATGTGGCTGAACACTTCCTGTTTCCTTAAATAACGTAACTATCCGGCGAACGGTCCGGACACTTGAATGATGTCGTCCACGAGATACCGAGCAGCATACATAGCACATGCCCGTTGGGCATTTTGATCACAATAGCCATACATCAACACGATATCGACCTTTTCCGCAATTGGTAAACGGTCCATTTTAACACTGGTAATGTATCACGAAGCAAATACCGTTCGCACTGGCGGAATGTTACGTGATACCACGTACTTATACGTTTGTGACTACTACAGCGCCATCTATCACAAAGCGAAAAAAGTGGTCCAACTAAAATATTCATATTTCTTTACGTACTACACGAATATGTAATAAAAATGAGGGTTCCTATTTTAAAAAACACAGTTGATATCCGTTTGACCTATGGCAGCGCCATCTAGCGGACCAACCATAACGCCATCTGGTTTCCCCCTTCAAGCTAGACAAGTTTCGTTCTTTGTAGTTTTTTCGTTTGACGCTTATTTCGTGAGATATTTGGCCCGGTCACTTTCAATGGACCACCCTGTATAGGCGTTGCCGACCGTAGCGCCGTATTCTGCCTGTTTACATATCTCTGTGTTTGAATACACATGCCTATACCATTTTCTTTGGCACTTCAGTGTACATGTAACACAGGTATTTGTTTAATCACAGGGCCCACTTGTATCAATAAACACCATTTCATCAGCCAAACTAGCAATGAACCCTCTTTGCATAATAGGTGCTACTATAATGCACACAGTTGGTTCTTCTTTGAAATAAATATATATATTTATGTTAGATAGCTCATCTTCTTTCGCTTTAAAGCGTCGATAACATCAGTGATGTCCTGCGTCCCGTAGATTCGATGACGACATATATACGTAATTTGACGGTCAAGTGTTTTCTTTTTCCTCAGCGTAATGTAAGCGTTTTTATCACATTCCTCAATGATAGCCATTTCAGGATAAGATTTGCCAGCTGCAGCTGTTATGCCACCTTCAAAATACGAATCAAATTGCTTTACATTGTTTTTACAACAACGCAGCAGGCTCCATGCTTGAGCGACGCTGTCTTAGGGGGACTGATTATAGTTAATCTCAGTTAGGACAGTCAATCCCCATCTCATTAATGGCGAATTTTTAAGGAGGAGTGAGGAGTGGTGTTTAGCATATCGCATCAATATCTTAACACGGGGAATAAGACAAATAATTACTGTGAATTCTTAATACGAATTTGAAAGTCGTAGAAATGCAGCGCTGTAAAGTTTTTAATACGTTGGCGTTAGTGGACTTTCTCGCGAAGATCTTTGAAGCATACCACAAGAAAAGATTGATTCAGTTTGCCAATTGGAGAGCGAGAAATCTTATGTTAGCATTTGAAAAATTTTGCAGAGCAAGCAGCAATATTAAAGATATTGTACACATGGATGACAATACTTACTTCGTCAAAGAGAAGGCTAATCTATACAGTGTTGATTGTGAAATGGCAACGTGTGATTGTCCAAATGGAACTGTGGGCCAATTCTGTAAACATGTCTTTGCTGTAGAAAAAAAATATGTGAATGGACTTAGCACATCACTATATTTAAATGATTTGGATCGTCAATAATTTGCAAAATACCCTCTGGAGGACCTATTTTAAGCATCATTCTTCGAAAATATTACTGGTGAATAAAGTGCAAAATAAAGAAATCATGCAAACTGACTATTATACCATACGAAGTACCAGAAACATTTAAACTTCCATTAAATGGGGAAGAAAGCATAATTATTAGTAATGAAAACTTTGATAATGCCCTTCAAAATATTAAAGCCCAGTGGCAACGAATGACTGATATCTTGGAAAAAATTGAAGAGCTGAACATATAAAAATTCTCACTAAGTTTGGATCTGATCTGTCGAAGCTACAGACTCCATCAAGTTTTACATCATTTACTGTCGAAAAAAATAGCCATCGAAGTTCTTGGAAAATTAAAGGTCAACCTACAACGACCGCTCGCTGCAAAGAAAGGGGTCTTCCACACGGCAAGAATTCAATCAAGACGTCCTGCGCCGGCCGCGGTGGTCTAGCGGTTCTAGGCGCGCAGTCCGGAACCGCGCGACTGCTACGGTCGCAGGTTCGAATCCTGCCTCGGGCATGGATGTGTGTGATGTCCTTAGGTTAGTTAGGTTTAAGTAGTTCTAAGTTCTAGGGGACTGATGACCACAGATGTTAAGTCCCATAGTGCTCAGAGCCATTTGAACCATTTTTGAAGACGTCCTGCAAAGTCTGAACTGAAAACGTTTTCAAAAAGTTGCATCAAATATTGATGTTAATAAACCTCCTGCAAAAAAACATTGATTTCATATAAATGCATTATGATATTTTTGTATGTACCTAGTAATGTCGATCGCCTTACATATATCTTTGAACGTAATTTTATTTCTATCCTATAGAATAAAAAATACTTAAAGACTCTGCGTTTTGCTGCCCACTCATCACACACGTCAAATACCCCTGAACAAACACAGGTTTTGTAGCGCTCAGTCAGTTCGCGTGATAACTGTAAGCCCGTGCACGGCTGGAGTACGCGGCGCGCCTTTGAACACGAGTTTAGAAAGGAAATTAGCGGTGCAATCTCGAACGTGTTTCAAGGTACCGCTGCTTCCTATCGTACACGGAAAAGGAAATACGTGCATGGGTGAAAGAGGCAGCCCTCATTGCTCAGCCACAGAGAATAACACACAGGGACAGGCAGTACCGCAGTGCCCAGCATGACCAAACACTATGGCGCGTTTCCATCCTGGCTGTTGGACAGCGATCGTGTAGGCAGGCCCAAAGTCGCGCGCACGACTGATGTGACTGTCAGCAGTAGGTCGTCACCCAGCAGGAGACCCGCTGGTACGAACGCACCAAGTTTACACCGTGCAGACAAGCCCAGACGGAATCGTGCAGCTACTCGTGGGAAAGTCTGTGGATGGACTCTGGCTGCTTCATTTCGAACCGCGAATGGTCTCCGTCTCGTTGTCAGCTGGCGTAGACTGCGTCACAAGGCATACTATACACGCCTGGATACTGCTGCGTACAACGAAAATCTGAAAATAAGGGGCCTGATTTGGGTGCCGGGCGTTGCCATTGGGCAGTGATAACTTCATTTTCCCCGGTTTTCCTGTCTAGCCAGCTTCTCTAGAAGCTCTGCCAGAGCTGTAAGATGTCACAATTTTGGCTTTCACAGACGCTGGCTAACGTATTCCGTACCGTCAGCTTACTGAATGGGTGTTCTTTCATCATAAACAAACTCTCTTACACAATACTGCCACGTCTTTAGGCTGATGGGCGCTACGCCCTCTATGACCACGTTCAGCTGATCAATGGAGGAACTGTTCATCGCACACGGAAAAAACCAAGGCACAACACTTTCTTAGTGATCCACAGAGATAACTTGGTTCAAATGGCTCTGAGCACTATGGGACTTAACATCTATGGTCATCAGTCCCCTAGAACTTAGAACTACTTAAACCTAACTAACCTAAGGACATCACACACATCCATGCCCGAGGCAGGATTCGAACCTGCGACCGTAGCAGTCGCGCGGTTCCGGACTGAGCGCCTAGAACCACAGAGATAACTCCTGGATTTTTTTTTTTTTATTTTGTAGTAAGTTCTATGGGACCAAACTTCTGAGGTCACCAGTCCCTAGGCTTACACACTACTTAACCTAAATTAAACTAACTTACTCTAAGGACAACACACACACACCCATACCCAAGGGAGGACTCGAACATCGGACGGGGTGAGCCGCGCGAACCGCGGCAAGGCACCCTTAGACCGCACGACTACCCCGCGCGGCGATAACTTCTGTTTCAGCAGATTACTCTCTGTCAGTTTCTATAAACTGTGATCTTTCTGACAGGAAATCACGAATCCAGTCACACAACTGTGACGCTACTCCAAGGCATGTTATTAGAAACTGCTTTTGAGGAACGGTGCCAAAAGCCTTCTGGAAACCTTGAAAAATGCAATCAGTGTGAGATCTTCTCTCGATAGCACTCATTACTTCATGTGACTAAAGAGCCAGTTGTGTTTCACAAGAACAATATTTTCTGAATCTGTATTGGTTACTTGAAAATAGATTGTTGTCTTCTAGGTATTCCATGATATTGGAACACAGTATTTGTTTCAAAATCCCAATACAAACACCGAGTGAGGTGGCGAAGTGGACTCGTATTGGGGAGGACGGCGTTTCAAACCCGCGTCCGGCCATCCAGATCGAGGTTTTCCGTGATTTCCCGAAATCACTCCAGGCAAACGCTGGGAAGGATCTTTTGAAAGAGCATGGCCAATTTAGTTCCCTATCCTCGACGAAGTACGAGCTTTTGCTCCATCTCTAATGACCTCGATGTCGACGAGACATTAAACGCAATCGTCCTTCCTTCCTTCCTTCCTTCCTTCCTTCCTTCCCAATACAAGCAGATGACAATGATGTGCCTCAGAAATTTCTTTCTCAAATTAAGGCCTACGTCTGAATGTAGTAGATTTCTTTTGACGAGGAATGTCATATATTCCTTTGCAATTCTTATTTCCATGTCTTCCTTGCTTCGTCCGTCGTGTATCCTTTCACCCTGAATTTCAATCCCTCTCTTGCAACTTTCATTTATTTCCGTATTACTTCCTCAATGTGTAGATTGAACAGTAGGGGCTAGTGAGTACGTCTCTGTCTTAAACCCTTTTTCATCCGAGTATTTCGTTCTTGGTCTTCCATTCTTAGTTTTCCCTTTTGGTTATTGTACATATACTACGCAGGGGCTTCAGAAAGTAAGTTACACTTGTCTTCTCACATAAGACAATTGCGCAACAAGAGTGTAGCATTGTCAGAAGAGAGTACATGTTCCCAGTTTCCCGAAGGCGCAGTTCTGCTGTGGTGCGGGTAACACGTGCATCGCAGTGTGCCATCGAAATGGCACGGCAATTGGAAACTTACTCTAAGGTTGAAGTACGCGGGACGGTATGATTCTTATGGGAGAACTTCTAAATTCTACAAAGATTCACCGTGAAATTCTGATGGCATATGGATTAAATGCAATATCGCATCCGTCCGTACTGAAATGGTTCAAACAATTTTACCAAGGCCTCACAGACCTGGGTGGTGCTTATCTGGGGGTTCACATGTTACACCACAAGATTTCCATCTCTTCGCTAGCTGGAGGAATATCTAGCGTGAAAGGGATTTTCCAAGTACGAGGACGTTCATGCAGCGGTTCTCGAGTGGCTCTGTAGAGTATCCCACCGTTGTTTGGAGAGAGATGGTGAGAATGCTGAAAAAAAAAGGGTCGTGTAACATTCAATAACAGTGACTTGGCCTCCCATAATAATATTTAACTTAGTTTTTGAATTCCCCCATATATTGCCTGTCTTTCTCTATAGTCTACTCCAATTTTTCTCAGAATTTCAAACATCCTGCATCATTTTACATTGTCGAACTCTTTTTCTAGGTTGACAAATCCTATGAATACGTCTTGATTTTGTTTAAGACTTGCCTCTATTGTCAGCAGCACCAGAACTGCTTCTCTGGTAGCCTTACCTCTCCGAAAGCCAAACTGATCGTCATGTAACATCTCGTTTCCCTTTCCTCTCTATAGGCAATATTGAATACTACAGTATGAGCACCTCAACAGGTACGGACGTACCCTTATTCTTCGCACACTAAGAAGTACATCCTAGGTGGTGTACTTCCCTGGTGTTATCTATACACAAATGCCTCCCACGGATGGGAATAGCGTATTTTCCTTTTGACCTCGGTTGGGCCTCTTGCATCAGTTTGCCGTCAGTGTCATGTCTCAATTACAATTCGTGTCTCCTGTCAATGTATATTTTCAATTATCTATTACGATCAAACAATACTGGGAACCCTTGTAAGCCCCTATCTTGTATGAAATTCGGATTACATGCAAATGGGTTACCTGACTTCACCATTAAGGAAATTTGACGAAGAACAGTTCTACGTCACTTTGCACAACTTATTTATAATGGTCATAAGTAAATAGTTACGTGAACTTCGTGAACCTGCTAAACCGTAATAAACATCTGACTCACATGTGAGCTACCGTGATTGTAGCCAGCTTGCGTGCATGTGGCATGGTGGACACATTTTTTAGCTTAACCTCATCACCTTGAAGCCTGCAAATGCAAGACGTAAAGCAATCACGCTTTATATTGGTGATGAACTACCAACTCCTTCGGCAAATGCAGCAACTGACTTATCTTCAGTTATCTAAAATCATGCACAGAAAATGGCGAAATGTATTTCTCACCGTAATTAATGAAATGGAGAATATTCATCGCAGTGATAGTTCAAGAAAATTACTCCCTGTGTTGAAGGCAAAATGCGTGTTATGTAGAATAGTTTGATCCCGATGACAAAGTCCCATTCTGCTATAAATACACGAGAATTTGAAAATAATGGTAAAGAATCTCGAATAATGCATAATATTTGACTAGAAAACACGTGTAATTGCTTTCAGAATGTGTTTAATCTAAAATGGCATACATAATGTATGTGCATATAGCACGTGGTATAAAAGGCCACAACACGTGAAGTATTTGAACAAAAGAAAATCAATTTAACTCAGAAAATATTAAGAGAAGCTCATCTAATGAGACTGTGACTAGTTTAAGTAGCCCAATATCCGGACGGATTAATGGGCACCCAATTCTGTATCGTGTTTCGAAAATCATCCACTCTGCAAGGTCACAAACGTAAGATTTCAATATGGCAGACAGAAACAAAAGTTTCGAAAATACTGTGAATATTCCACTCCGAGCCTTGCAATAGGCACGCATTAATAGCACGATGTCTGACTTCAATTGTACTCAAATCTTACACCACTATAAAGCATCTTACACACCAGCTGCCCCCAACTAGCCTCCACACGACGACTCGCTTTTCCCCTTCAAACACTACGTCCTCTACTCGGCGACGTCCTGCGCTTGTTTCCCATTGGCTCGCGGGTACCGGAGCTTCAAAGAGTTTCCTCACGCAATACTACTGCCTTAAAGATCTATAGCTTGGTAAAGAGTATCTCTTTGCAAAGTATGTACCATTTGAGAACATGCGAAAGAAATTAAGAATTGACAGTTGTGAAGTGACAGACAAGTTTCACACTATAGTTGCCGTGACTTATAGGGATTCTCGAACAAAGGTACAATTGATATGAGTCTGGCGAATTTCCGACGGACCGTTTCGGTACTAGTTCATAATTCTTCAGCACAGATCGATAGTGAAGACTGTGATACAACTAGCAGATCATGGTCTCATGATCTACATGTGCACAATCGGCGACAGTTCTGGGAAATATTTAGCTAGATCAAAACTACTGGGTTGTTATAATTAAAGTGCAGCTACATATGGAGATCCAATACGGGCTGTAATTACCGTACGGCAGCGAAACTTGGCAGATATACTAATTCGTTAATGTGGAACCGATTTACGCTGGATAAAAACAGTTCCAATTTTCGCCACCAGGTGCAAATCCTGCGCTGTGAATGCAAGAAAGACGTATAGAAATGTTTCCATACGTAATGGATTAGGAACGGGATTTGGGGAGAAAGAGTCAAACAAGTGATAAAGGCATAATGTTTATTTTATTATTAACCACCGATTACATAATTTGTTCAATATGAGCACCAGAGACGTAGAGGAGATGCTGCATCCGTAGAACGACGTGATCAACAGTTGTTTGCAGCAGTTCCGGTGGAATCTGAGCAATATTTTCCTGTATACTGCTCTTAGGATCAAATAGAGACGGATCGTGTCTCTGGTAAAAGTCTTCTTTTAGATATTCTCAGAGCCAAAAGTCACATGGGTTCAAATCAGGTGATCTTGCAGGCTATGAATCTGGAAACCCTCTGGGGATAACACGTTCTTGGAGATCTTTCACCGGGCAAGCGATTTGAGGTGTTGCCTTATCTTGCATGAAAACATTGGTTTCCACCCAGCTGTACTGTTCCAAAGCAGGAACTGCACCCTGTACGAGGAAACTTCGATAACGTGCAAACGTCACGGTACATCTGACAAGCTCTCGAGGTGTATTCTTTTCGGATAAGAGCGAACGAGAATAAATTTGCTTGTGAGACACACTACACAGTCACATACGGCGGGTGCAATGGCTTTCCGCTCACAACACGCGAGTTAACAGTATCCCAAATTCGGCATTTCTGTGTATTCACTGCACCATGTAGTGTGAGCTATGCCTCTTCACTCCACAGAATATTGCCCAACCACATGTCGTCACCTTCGACCCGTGCTAGAAACCGAAGGGCAAATTCAGAACGTTGCTGCCACTGATCAGGGTACAGCTGCACCATCTGGACGTTGTACGGGTAGCGGTCTAATATAGCCGCAAAACCTTCCGTACTGTTGACCGTGGGATGGACTATTCTCGTGACACTGCAAGAGCACTAGCGCTACTCGGGGCACGTGCTGCATGGCCAGTTACAGCAACAGCAACCTCGTCAGAAACTTCCACCGAGATAGGTAGCCTTCCTTTTCCAGGTTCCACACCAAGCTCACCAGTGTTTCCGAGTTTCGATATCATCCTCTTTAACCCATTAAATGGTATCGGGCTTCTCCTCAGACGTTCCAGTCGATGATACTCTCTTACTGCAGCACTGTAATCACTGCAGTACACGTAAAACAGTTTCATTAACAGCGCACGGTTTCTATTTACGATAGCCATAATGTTCACTCACGTTATGGCTTGTCAAACGACAGCGTGGCTGTCATACCGTCGTACAAACAGTGTACAGCTCTAGATTTGCACCTGGTGACCACAATTGAAACCGATTTGTTCTCCAGCGTAACTCGGTCCCGCATTAACACATCAGCATATCTACCAATTTCCGCTGGCATACGCTAATTTCAGCCCACATTGGACCTCCGCGAGGAGCTGCACTTTAATTATAACCTCCCTGTACTTCCTCTCGTGCTCTGAAGGACATGCATCCATCATGTGGCTAGGCACTAGTTTGCTGGAAGACAGAAGTGCGCTGAGAGATAGTCGTAGCTTTGACCTTAACAACTTGCCAGAAAGGGAAGGGTACCGCTGAGAGAACCAGCAGTACAGAGCACTAGCGATCTTTAATAATGTCCCATGCACAGTCATAGTGTGATGCCAACTCTTTTTGTTGTAAAACCCACCGAAAAGTATGACCTTGGAATCTCAAAGCCTTAAGCTACAGTTGGTGCACCAATACAGTTAACGGCTTCAGGATCGGTCGCATTCTCTGACCAGTCCTATTTACCTTTGACTGAAAAAAAAAAGTTCAAATGGCTCTCAGTACTATGAGACTTAACTTCTGAGGTTATCAGTGCCCTAGAACTCACAACTACTTAAACTTAACTAACCTAAGGACAGCACACACATCCATGCCCGAGGCAGGATTCCAAACTGCGACCGTAGCGGTCGACCGGTTCCAGACTGTAGCGCCTAGAACCGCTCGGCCACTCCGGCCGGCCCTTTGACTGATTTTCTGTGAATATTGTAGAAAGTAATACAAGGCGAAAGACAGACACTACGGTGCGCTGTACTCTAGTTATCATCGCAAGTTCCTGCTTCTATGAATTGTGGATGTTTCCGACAGCATTTGCTACGCATGGCGATTTGTAGAATGCAAATCCAACCCCGTTCTTCCCAATGTTCTGGATCTATATGTCAAGAGTATGTCGCTCGATAACTCCTCGATCATAATATGAAATTAGTCGACGTTAACAGGCAAATTCTGACTATTCCCTGACTTACAAGTTAGCACAACATGACAGCTAGAAACGTGAGACAGAATGTAATTTTGCAACTGACTTATTTTGCCCGCTGAAATCTGTACCAGCAAATTGCTCCTCTGAGCTGCGAAATGCAGTAAGACTTAGGGATGGCCAACGCTTGTTATCGAAAATGACAGTCAGTCGTCAACGTAACGAAATGATCTGTAATGCGCGTAAATGGACAAAACAGCACGATGATACTGACGTCGAACAAACACTGTAATCGTCACAGCCATCTAAGGCTCTATACCCTGAACGTTTAAGACGGAACAACTACGCAAATTTCGTTACTGACAAGTGAAACTCCCCACCGCACACCCTTCAGATTTAGTGGTAATATGGCCATGTGGATAGCCAGTTAAAAACTGAGCACAGATCATGCATGAAAACGGGAAGAAGATGCAATGAACTATGAAAAGAGAAATAATATAGAAATAGCGAACGGCCCGAGGTTAAGATGTACAACATCGAACAAAGTGGAAGAGCCACAGTGTCGTGGTTATGTGGTGACGGTGTTTGACTGCAAAGATGGAGACCCGTATTCCAATCTCCCTCGTACCCCATTCATTTATTCACTTATTTTTTCACAAAGTTATGAACTTATCGCCCGGTCATTGACGTGTCGGTTCTCTTTCTGTAGTCTTGCTAGTTGTCATATTACAAATTGGTTATAGAATATGAGTCATTTGGTAAGATTATACCGTATCACTGACATGACGTGATGAACAGTGAGAACAGGCGAAATGCCTCATAGACATATCACAGAAATGAAAACAACAAAAATGGTTCAAATGGCTCTGAGCACTATGGGACTTAACTTCTAAGGTCATCAGTCCCCTAGAACTTAGAACTACTTAAACCTAACTAACCTAAGGACGTCACACACATCCATGCCCGAGGCAGGATTCGAACCTGCGACCGTAGCGGTCGCGCGGTTCCAGACTGTAGCGCCTTTAACCGCTTGGCCACCACGGCCAGCGAAAACAACAAATAAAAGGATGTGAACTATGTTACAGCATGGGAATTCAAGAGTTAAAACTTCCAAAACAGAAAGCACGAGTCATAACATGTGGTATTTGTGTAGAAGAAACAGGAGGTACGTGCATCTGGAGGCTCATCGCCTTGTAATCACAGTATCCCAGTGTCGAATACTGGTAAAAACACACAAGATCTCGGATACAAACCTGTTAGTGGTTTGGAATCCATTGAAAGCAATAGGTCCGATGCGAGACAATCACGATGTGGTATGACGACGCTACGCCTAAACAAACAAACATCGAAACAAAACGAAACAAACACACGACGGACCTCTGTTGACTACAGTGCACGGCTGGGAGAGGATTTCTGTTGAGAAAGCTGCCTGAATGACAGTGGATTGTTTGTACCTTTGGAAGCGAGCGTGTTAAATGCACGGGTGATATGCCGTGGGAAGTATGAATCCAGAAAATACAACTCGAGAATTGCATAACAAGATCCCTGAACATTTTCCTAACTTTAAGGAATCTACAAATTTCTTAAGGGATCTGATGATTGTCCAATATTTGTATGATTATTTCCTACATTTGTTAACAAATAGTAAGTGTGGCGATGAAGATACGTTGCTGATTGCTGCGGGGCTATATGTATCAGATGATGAGAATGTTGATGATCTGTACAAAGAATATGAAGGAGAGATAGTGCGACGTCAATAGATGGCATTTCGTTGGGTTATATGAAGGAAATGCTCCAATACAGAGTATTGTCCAAACCAATTAAAAGACGGAAACGTAGATTATGGAAAGAAGTTGCAAATAAATTCAAGAAATTTAAAGGGATGGAGGAACAAACACAATTAAATACTACAAGGAAGTCGTGGAATAGAAGTGGAACCCGAAGACAGAAGTTCAGTGAATTGGAAAACGATGTATAGCAACTATCTGTTTAAGCCAGAAAAGAATTAAGTGCAGCGCATGAAACAGACTTACAATGTTGGGGATGGCTTTATGCTAAACGAACTGGTCTGGACTTTAAGATTTCACCTCATTGGCTATTCACTTTCAAACGGAAATACAAAATTACTAGCAGAAAGATTACCAAATATGTAAGGAAAATCTGTGCCAATAAACTGGAAGAACTTGTTGACTCATCCAAGAAGTTCGTTATAGCAACTAACGCCAAATTCCAATAGTAGGAAGACGCACATATCATTAACACAGATCAGTCCGCTTTAACTATGAAATGAAGTCGACCCGCACGTTATCGTTAGTTGGAGAAGACGACACAAATTGTAGTGTTTACCACCTGCATGTCACTTCCCACAGTTACACCATGCAATATGCCCTTAACAAATCAGGATTTCTTTTACCTACATTTTACTTATGTTTCCGAGAAAAAAATGGTGTATTTGGGCCGCAAGTTCAGCGACAAGTGAATAGGATGCTTGCGCTTACCCCCAATGTCACTGTGAATTGTAGTGCGTCAGGCAAAATGGAGAAAAGACTAGTGAAAGATTTTAATGAACATGTGATTGCTCCTTACGTGAACAAAGATTTTGTGTCACCCCTTGACAGCTACACAGAACAGAAGGATCATGCATTGCACAGGTTTGTTGTGGGAGTCGACGTGATTACTATTATTCCATCTTGTACACCTCTTGTGCAACCGTTACATGGTTTGTGAAATGACTCTACGATTTTGCAAAGTTGCACAACGATAAGAGCTGTTAAAAAGAAACGAGCCGGAGGCTTAATTACAGGAACCAGTACCTGTATGCCGGCCGAAGTGGCCGTGCGGTTAAAGGCGCTGCAGTCTGGAACCGCGAGACCGCTACGGTCGCAGGTTCGAATCCTGCCTCGGGCATGGATGTTTGTGATGTCCTTAGGTTAGTTAGGTTTAACTAGTTCTAAGTTCTAGGGGACTAATGACCTCAGCAGTTGAGTCCCATAGTGCTCAGAGCCATTTGAACCATTTGAACCAGTACCTGTATGTTAGAAGTATTGACCCTGTCTGATCAGACACTTGTCCCACTGTGACACTAGGAGGTGAATGGCTGTCTCATAAAATTCCCGGGGCTGCGATGTTAACCAGTTCCGCAGGTACAGCTGGACCTCGCCGTCCACACGAGTGCAGGAAACGTTATGCTTACGTTCTTCTTTGACCAAGATGCCCTCCTTCTGATTCACTTCCTGCAGCACAGGACAACAGTGAATGCCCAGCGTTACTCGCAAACATTGACCACCCTTCGCCAAGCGATCAAATCAAAACGACCAGGCACTCTCACCCGTGGGGTCTTTCTGCTCCACGAGAATGCAAAGCCTCTTACGGCCAACACAGTCGCGGCACTCCTGCAGAAATTCAAATGGGAGGTTCTCGGCCACCCTCCATACAGTCTGGACCTCTCTCCCTGTCATTACGCCACTTTTAGTCCCCTTAAAAAAGCTCTGAGGGGCAAACGACTCACCTCTGACGACGACGTCCAGCTGTACGTGCGGAACTGGTTAACATCGCAGCCCCCGGAATTTTATGAGACAGCCATTCACCACCTTGTGTCACAGTGGGAAAAATGTCTCAACAGCCGGGGTCAATACTTCTAACATACAGGTACTGGCTTCTGTAATTAGGCCTCCGGTTCGTTTCTTTTTGAACGCCCCTTATACACAGAGCAGTATTGTTTATGTGATCGTGTGTCTATTACCAAAGTTCAAGCATTCACACGTAATAAATTTCGCTCTCCAAAATTTCAGGACTTGCTCAGATTTGCTTAGACATATGCAGTACTTGATGGTGTACATGTGGAAAATTTCAAAAACGTTAAAAACGAATGTTTTGCTAGAGCATAGGGGAAACTGTGCGACTATGAAACTATTGCGCTCATTTATTGCAGCTTGTGTAAATCGGGCAGGGAGGCATATCTCACTCACTCACCAGGTGTAAAAGTTTGATGCGTCGGTAACAGATGCTTACCATATGACACACGTCGCCAGTGTCGCGTACGACACATCAGACGTGTCTTCCAATGAAGGACACGGTTGCTTTGTCGCCTGGTCATCAAATGTTTGCAGTTCCCAGTCGAGAGCCACTTCCTTTCTGTTGCTAACAGAGTAGTTGCGCGGTATCAGTTTTCATTACAGGGTCCTTCCCTACACCGCGCCGACAACGCAGAGTGGTCGCGTGGTTTGAGGCGCCATTCACGGATTGCGCGGCCCCTCCCGTCGGAGGTTCGAGTCCTTCCTCGGGCATGGGTGTGTGTGATGTTCTTAGCATAAGTTAGTTTACGAGGTGTGGCTAGAAAAAAACCGGACTAGTACTGGTGAAACAATAAAACGAATGCAATAAGGCTGAAAGTTGCGTGGCCTGTCACGTGACTCTCGCTCCGCCTACTGCTCGAGTTTCATCTGCCTCCTGCACTCAGTCTGCCCGTGGCCTGTTAACTCAGACACTGCTCTGATTGTCAAACGGCGATCTTGTCGAACAAGTTTACCGATTTTTTCAATGTTTGCATCAGTTTTTACTGGCAATGGTCTGCCAGTGCGAGTGTCATCACTGGTGTCTTCGCGGCCATCTTTAAATCGTTTAAACCACTCAAACACTTGTGTTCGCGATAAACAATCATCGCCGTACACTTGTTGTAACATTACAAACGTTTCACTTGCAGATTTTCCTAGTTTGAAACAAAATTTGGTGTTAACACGCTGTTCTTTCTGTACACTCAACATTTTCCGACGCACAGACAAAACGTCAACTACTTAAAACAGACGCCACGGACAGACTGAGTGCAGGAGGCAAATTGTGGTGTCACCGCTAGACACCACACTTGCTAGGTGGTAACTTAAATCGGCCGCGGTCCTGTAGTACATGTCGGACCCGCGTGTCGCCACTGTGTATTCGCAAACGTAGCGCCACCACAGGGCAGGTCACAAGACACGGACATGACCTCGCCCCAGTTGTACGGACGACATAGCTTGCGACTAGACCTACCAAGTATTCCTCTCATTTGCCGAGAGACAGATTAAATAGCCTTCAGCTAGTCCATCGCTACTACCTAGCAAGGCGCCATGTGTATCATTGCTAATTGCTTACTACTAAGCAAGAGATGTATTTCAACAAGAAGAACATCATTAAAAGTTAAGTAGATGACAATCTCTCTTCTTTCTTTATAGTTTTTCATCCAGTCTCCTGTTTCAGAATTTACGCCCGTCTGCGTTAGTTTCGCGTGCACCTAGCCACTCATTGTGTCGAGACCTTAGGGAATCGACACAACAATATTTTGGCGACGAGGATGGGATGCCGCGCCCACGTTGCAGTCTTTGTGTTATATTTGCTCTAATTTGCTTGTGTCATGGCTTCGCCGCATTCTCCAGATGTACTGTCCGAATTTTTTCGCTTGCAGAATCAGCAGACGCAGGCGTTATTGGAAGCCCTTGGACAGCTCGTCCAGGGTCAACGTGCGCTGCAAACCGATGCGGCGGCAGCCGCTTCATCGCTACCGCAGCCACACAACGCTGTCGCACCGCCATTTCGGCCCTTTGAAGCCACAACCGAAAGCTGGACTGAGTGGGCCGATCAGTTCAACTTCCACCTCACTGCTTATGGAATTCAAGGTAAAGAGCGGCAGCCGTTTTTGCTTTCTTGTGTCGGTGTGTCTACCTACCGGGTGATAGTGAAATTGTTTCCCCGACGCGACGTAGCAACTCTGACCTACGAGGAAATTTTGTCGGCTTTAGATGCCTATTTCAAAGAAACAGTAAATGTAGTTGCCAAACGGTATACGTTTTTTCGTACAAAACGTACGGCCGGTCAGACTAACAGGGAGTGGGTAGCAACTTTGCAAGGACTTACTAGAGACTGCGCGTTTGCCTGTGAATGTGGCCTCCCATATTCAGATACTATGGTGCGTGATGCAATTGCACAAAACGTTTCTGATGTTCGCATAAGGGAACAGATTTTGAAGCTAGTTAATCCCTCCCTGCAACAAGTGATAGACATATTGGACAGGCAAGACACACTTGACTTTGCTCAGGAATCATTTGAAACTTCGCCAGCAGTGTGTCACATTAATCGGCCCGCCCGGCCCGCTGCACGGGACGCTAAGCGGCCCTCGCGCCCGACTTCGCTGCGGCCGCCTAGCTTGCAACCACGTGCGCCGCGTAAGCCAGCACATGCAGTGAAATCTTGCCCGCGGTGTGCAACTAGACATTCGCGTGAAAATTGCCCGTCACGCCAAGCTTTTTGCTTTTACTGTCACAAGAAAGGACATGTACAAAGTGTTTGCCAGAAAAAGTTAAGATCAGACACTCGCAATACTTCCAGGCCTTTTGCTTCGCGCCGGCATCGAACCCAGGACAATCAGGCTCGTGGACCTTCACCCTTGGACATTCATGTGGTTCATTCCCACCCGTCCAGTGACACTTTAGCTAACAGTGACTGTGTTCGTCCCACCCAAAGTGTGCGTCGACGTCGCCGGAAATCCCGTCAAGTCGCAAGTGCTTCTGTACCTGTCTCCGTTCAAATTGCACGAGACAGTCGCTCTTGTCGTCAACAAGACAATAAACTTTTTGTGGACTTAGACTTTGTAGGAAAAGTGATCCCATTCCAGCTCGATACTGGAGCTGCTGTTTCATTGCTCAATCACGACACGTACAAACAACTGGGCGCCCCGCCTTTGCGTGCCGCAAATGTTACGTTAACTAGTTACTCAGGACAGCATATACCTGTGTTAGGACAGTGCAGCCTTATTGCAACATACAAGGGACAGACAAAACTTGTGTCATTTTATGTTCTTCGTTCCTCTAGTGCAGTGAACTTGTTTGGTTTAGATTTGTTTCAATTGTTTAATTTGTCTATAGTGAATCAGGTCCTATCAGTGAATCAGACTGTGCCTTCCGCCAGTGTTTCTAGTCTTTGTGAAGAATTTGCAGACGTTTTTGCACCGGGCCTTGGTTGCGCTAAGAACTATGAAGCGCATTTGGAACTGAAAGACAACGCGCAACCGAAATTTTTCAGAGCGCGCAATGTTCCCCACGCATTGCGTGATGAGGTCGCAAGAACATTGCACGATTTAGAATCTCAAGGTGTAATTGAACGTGTGCAGGCTTCTCTCTGGGCCTCACCCTTAGTCATTTTGCCAAAACCTTCCGGAAAATTGAGACTTTGCGTGGACTTCAAGGCAACTGTGAATCCGCAACTTGTGACTGCTACTTTTCCTTTGCCCCGCCCGGAAGATCTTTTTGACAAACTGTGCCCGGGAAAGTATTTTTCAAAATTGGACCTAGCAGATGCGTACTTGCAGATCCCTGTGGACGACGAATCCCAGCGCGTCTTAGTGGTCAACACGCATCTTGGCTTGTATCGCTTCAAAAGACTGCCATTCGGGTGTGCATCCGCCCCTGCTTTATTTCAGCAATATTTACAAACTATTTGTGCGTCGGTCCCTACGGCTGCGAACTATCTGGACGATATTGTAATCTCAGGAAAGACAGAAGCAGAACATTTGCAAAATCTCCGAACATTATTTCAGGTATTGCGACAAAATGGTCTTCGCTTGAGGAAGGACAAATGTGTGTTCTTTGCTCGGGACTTACCGTACCTGGGCCATGTCCTTAACGCCCAAGGTATACATCCGAGTCCAGAGCACCTTCGTGCCATTCAGGACTTGCCGTCACCGCAGAACTTAAAACAGCTACAGAGTGTGCTGGGTAAGGTAAATTATTATCATCGGTTTGTGCGCAATGCTTCTTCTATTTCAGCTCCGCTTCATCGCTTACGCCGTAAAGGTGTTCCGTTCGTCTGGACAACGGAATGCGAACGCGCCTTTCGCCAGTTGAAATCGGCGTTACTTTCAAATACTTGCCTTACGCCCTTCGATCCCCGAAAACCCCTTTTGTTGATGGTAGATGCCTCGGATTTCGGGATCGGTGCTGTGCTTGCGCACAAGGATGGCTCGCATGATCGCCCTATTGCCTTTGCGTCCAAATTGCTCTCATCTGCGCAAAGAAATTATTCCCAAATAGAGAAGGAAGCTTTGGCTCTTGTGTTTGGTGTAACAAAGTTTCACGATTTCTTGTATGGTCGTCACTTTACAATCATCACGGACCACAAACCTTTGACATCACTTTTTCATCCAAACAAGCCTGTACCTCCACGTACAGCGCAGAAATTCATTCGCTGGTCTCTTTTTCTCTCGCAGTACCGCTACGATATCTTGTATCGGTCCACTGCTAAGCACGGAAACGCTGATGCGTTGTCCCGTTTGCCTGTTGCTGAGGATAAAGCATTCGATTCTTCCGAACTTGCTTGCATGTTCATTGATTCGGAAGCCGATGACGTGGTCGCATCGTTTCCGATTGATTTTCGTCGTGTAGCTACAGCCACAGCTGCTGACCCTGTCCTTGCTCCCGTTTTGCGTTTTGTTGCTACGCAATGGCCCTTGTCAAAGTCACGGATCGAGGATCCTTTGGTTCGCCGTTTTTTTGCTCACAAGGAGAGACTTTTTGTACGACGTGGTGTTTTGTTGTTGCGTTCCGATAATGATCAATCCCGAGTCGTAGTCCCACGTTCGTTACAGTCCTCTGTCTTACGGCTTCTTCACCAAGGACATTGGGGTATAGTGCGAACGAAACAACTTGCTCGACAGCACTGTACTTGGTTCGGAATCGATGCTGCGATTGCGAATATGTGCTCCTCTTGCGTGGCGTGTGCCGAACAACAATCCGCACCGCCGCGGAAATTCTTTGCATGGCCGAAAGCCACTTCCCCTTGGCAACGCTTGCACATCGATTTTGCTGGTCCATTCTGGAATGCTCGATGGTTGGTTGTGGTCGATGCTTTCAGTAATTTTCCTTTTGTTGTCCGGATGTCTTCCACGACGTCTTCTGCCACAATCCAAGCCTTGTCTGCTATCTTTTGCATTGAAGGTCTTCCGCAGACTATTGTTTCCGACAATGGCCCACAATTCATGTCCGCAGAATTTCAGTCGTTCTGCAAGGCCAATGGTATTCAACATCTGACATCCGCGCCGTTTTCGCCTCAGTCAAACGGTGCCGCTGAACGATTGGTCCGGACTTTCAAGTCCCAGATGTTGAAATTGAAAGAGTCGCATTCTCGGGAGGACGCTTTGTTGCTCTTTTTGTCTTCGTATCGCTCTCAGCCCCGCGATGGTCGCTCGCCGGCTGAATTGCTCCATGGTCGTCCTCATCGAACTCTGATGTCTTTGCTGCATCCGCCACATCCGGTTCCTGTGCAGCGGCAGACTCCTGCGTTTGCTCCTGGCGACGTTGTCTATTATCGCAACTATCGCGGTTCACAGCGTTGGCTCGCAGGGCGCATTCTTCGCTGCCTCGGCCGCGCGATGTATTTGGTTTTGGGGGCCTCTGGTGAGGTGCGTCGGCATCTCAATCAGCTGCGCCTCTGTCGTCGCCTGGGTTCTGCCGCTCCCCGTCTGCTTTCAGCGACGGAGCCGTCCGGTCAGCGCCTTGGGGACCCATCTACTGGCTCGCCTCATCCCCAGGTGTTACCGACGATGCCTTCCATTTTGCCTCATGGCGTCGCGCCGCCGCAGCCGCCGCCGGCGCCGCCAGCAGCGGACGCTTCGCTGCAGCCGCCACGCGCCTCTCTGGGT
Source organism: Schistocerca nitens (assembly GCF_023898315.1). NCBI lineage: Eukaryota > Metazoa > Arthropoda > Insecta > Orthoptera > Acrididae > Schistocerca > Schistocerca nitens. Next base: position 574,573,947 of record NC_064616.1, on the reverse strand, counting down.
CACGCGCCGCCGCTTGCTTCCCGTGACCAGCCGTCCTCCGCCATGGACCTCTTGCCCGCTCCGGACCAGATGTCGTCTTCGCCCGTCGGGTGCTCCGACCACATGGAGGTCGACCCCGCGGCTCCTCTTATATCATTACGTGCGCAAACACCTCATGTTGACGTGCACCCTGGACTAGGTTTGCAGGCGTTTCCTAGCTCCCCTCGGACCGAATGGCCGGGTGCGGGTGGCACAGCCTCGCCTGTTGTTAGGCTCCCCACCTCATCGCATACGTCAACATGGGGTCCTCCCCACGGCGGGCGGAAGCCTTATCTCACGACCGTTCGCCGATTTGCGGGGGAGGAATGTGGTGTCACCGCTAGACACCACACTTGCTAGGTGGTAACTTAAATCGGCCGCGGTCCTGTAGTACATGTCGGACCCGCGTGTCGCCACTGTGTATTCGCAAACGTAGCGCCACCACAGGGCAGGTCACAAGACACGGACATGACCTCGCCCCAGTTGTACGGACGACATAGCTTGCGACTAGACCTACCAAGTATTCCTCTCATTTGCCGAGAGACAGATTAAATAGCCTTCAGCTAGTCCATCGCTACTACCTAGCAAGGCGCCATGTGTATCATTGCTAATTGCTTACTACTAAGCAAGAGATGTATTTCAACAAGAAGAACATCATTAAAAGTTAAGTAGATGACAATCTCTCTTCTTTCTTTATAGTTTTTCATCCAGTCTCCTGTTTCAGAATTTACGCCCGTCTGCGTTAGTTTCGCGTGCACCTAGCCACTCATTGTGTCGAGACCTTAGGGAATCGACACAACACAAATGAAACTCGAGCAGTAGGCGGAGCGAGAGTCACGTGACAGGCCACGCGACTTTCAGCCTTATTGCATTCGTTTTATTGTTTCACCAGTACTAGTCCGGTTTTTTTCTAGCCACACCTCGTAAGTAGTGCGTAAGTCTAGGGACCGATGACCTCAGCAGTTTGGTCCATTAAAAATTCACACACGTTTGAACACCGCTGTTGTAAACGGATGTTACACCACGACAGAGACACAAATCTGAATACAGCGAACAGATACGTCATCGACTGGACGGGTAGTTCACAATTTTGGAGGAAGAAGAAGAAGAAGAAGAAGAAGAAGGTGCGGCACGAGGGAGAGTGGAACACAGATCTTCCGCTTTGTAGTTCAACATCGTGGACACATAACTACGACCTGAGGCTCTTCCGATTCGCTTGATGTTGCATATCTTGAGTTTGAACCAAATGGTTCAAATGGTTCTGAGCACTATGGGACTCAACATCTTAGGTCATAAGTCCCCTAGAACTTAGAACTACTTAAACCTAACTAACCTAAGGACATCACACACACCCATGCCCGAAGCAGGATTCGAACCTGCGACCGCAGCAGTACCGCGGTTCCGGACTGCAGCGCCAGAACCGCTAGACCACCGCGGCCGGCGAGTTTGAACCGTCCACTGTTCATTTTGCTTCTTTTTCCACAGTTCCGTACACCTTCTTCCTATTTTCATGCTTTAACTGTATTCAGTTTTTGACGGGCTATACACTACGCCATCTTACCACTAAATCTGAGGGGGGGGGGGGGGCGACGGGGTGTTTCCCTTATGAGAAGGCAGATGCTAGCGGGACATCCATTCGAAGAATAAAATTGTAATATGTTTACAAAGGAGATCGCTTGCAAATTTTACGTCCTATCGATTCTTTTGATTTGTTCGTAAGTCTAGGGACTTCAGTCAGTTGGATGGAAAAGACGGATAGTTCTATTCGTCGGAGTTTGCGAGAACGTCAGAGAAGTGCCAAATGAAGTCCAGTAAAAGGAGCTACAGAGAAGATGTGCTCAAAGTAAGGAAATGTTGTTAAAATTTGGTGAAAATACGATCCCAAAACGGGTAAAGAAACGTATTGCTTCCTTCCATATACATATCATGTAATGATTTCGATAGCAAATTAGAATAATTCCGCCTTACACTAGACTCTTACCGACAGTAAGGCACCATTCGTGATGGTACCAGTACGGGGAACAGTGACACCAGCACATTATGTTCTGCACTCATCGATGGTGACTTGCCGGGCACAATGCACATGCAGTAGACGTAGTCAACTAGTATTTATTTTTTTTATTTTTTTGCAAATACCGTTTCGACGATATCTTTTCTGTGAATGTGTTATTATCTCTCCTATGGGTTTGAAATTTTCGTAATATCAAGACTTGCAATACATAAAGTTTCCAGGATTTTTGAAGTTGATTCACGAATATCCAACTCACTTTGATTTTTACATCCTATTTTACAACAAACAGCCAAGAAAAATTCATAAGTCCATTTCCCAGTCATGTGTGTTTTGTTTCCTATAAATGCTTAAAACTTGTGAGTTTAGTGCACACGTTTAAAATATTTCCTAACATACAACATACACTTCCGTCACGCTGAGAAGAAAATACTATTTTAAATAACATTTTTGTCTGTTGCCTTGTGTCTATACACATAAAAGCTGCTCTACCTCTTAAGTTTTACCTGTGAGTTCATAGCAAGTTATGACTCTAATATTGTCGCCCTGAAAATATCACCCTTAGTATGAAATTTGAACCATAAGTGAACAACAACACGATCCGATTTATAATTAAATATAAGGACCTTTTCGAAAAAAACTTTCATAGTTCAGCGAAACGACAAATGGACCTTCAAATATAAAGACAAATTGTAACCAAGACCTTCAACTGTTCTAATCCATCATATTAGTGCAACTGTATCGTTCCTTATCGGAAAGGTAAGTATTACACAGATGTAACTACACACTGTATGTTCTGATACAAGTTGTAAAGAAAATATTACATTTGAAAACAAAATCTTGGATCATTCACTTCTGCAACACATGTCTTGAACTTCACTGCAACTTGCACATACTTTATTTGGCGGAACGTCGCACATATATTGGAAAATAATATGACTACTGCAGGCAATTTCAGAAATATTAGTTTCCTTGAATATAGTTTATGTTAAATAGGTTGCAATCGTACATGCAGCTTACATGAACAAAGACTAAGTGGGCACATGTGCAAGTGAGCGTTAAAGATTGTAGTAAAGATAATAATCAACCTGATTTTACGTTGAGTTAATATGCAGAAAATGGACACGAAAGCTCATGAATAAAACATACAAATATCCTCTAACACACTACATGGCTGTACAGTACCACAAATAACCCATATGCTTTCTAATCTCCGTAATACTATTTATAGAGAGAGAAAGTAATGTGAAAGACGGCCAATATTCTCCGAAGATTCATTGATCCTTATGTTTCAAAAAGATACATGAACTGAACAAACAGCTGACCTCGTTTGTATGAATACACAATTGCGAAGCACGCCTCGGAAATGTGTCTGAAAAATCATGTCATTCAAAATTACGCCAGTGTAGTGCAAGCAGACAACGATCTGACCAATAATCCTGGACGATGAAGCTTGGAAATGCCCATCTCAATAACACACAAGGCACGTGTCTATAATTTACAAGTCATCAACAAGGAGCACGGTTTTCATGGCATCAGGTGGACGAGAAGAGCGGAAGTAGAACAGAGAGAGAATGTCCGGCGGGCCTTGCTGCCAATCCGAACTCTTTAAACTCGGCACTGAGCAGTATGACTGGCTGGCCAGACTCCACCCTCGAAGTGCTGCTTACAGATATGCTTTCCACTACTCATCCAAAGATAAAGGTACTTCAGAAGACAAAAACGTGGACAATAGAGTCTATGATTCATATAAATGTTTTGCATCTCGTGTACTGATATATAACATGAAAGTCGTTGACAGTGGTTCACCTTAATGATACTCCTAACTTGCTCGGAACTGTCCACAAAATGTGCAACTCGATGTGATCACGAAACTGGATACCAGTCGACAAACGAATAACTTTGCAGACGCCATATTGGCGTCGTTTATTGTTGTTTTCGTATTATAATTTGCGTGTTATGAAAGTATGCCGTTTTAAGGTAATGGTACATTGAAGATTTATCATAAACACGTCAATCTTCGTACCATCTGTTGAAATTAAATGTCAGTTAATGGCGCATTGACGTTAAAAGCCTTCAGGAGATCACAAGCTGAATGATAATATTGTTCTGAGCTGCGGGTGCTCACTGATGTCTTGCGATTAGAAACGTGAAGTTACTGAGTCGAAGATAGTATACTTGTGTCCTGCTATATGCTAATTTTTTCCCAGATTTTGTACCAGATTTCGAGACTTACACACTAGGGTAATACAAGTATGTTCTACAATATTCAACATTATTTACGTATAAGCGCACACCCTCTCAGTAACGAATTTCTTCCGTTTTGCGACCTCAGTACGGTTACAGTATGAAAAAGGAAATTACTGCGACTGAATCGATGAGCAACGATATTGTTATTCTCACGAGCAGCAATGGCATTTATAATTTTGCTTGTTATAATACACTGAAGAGCCAAAGAGACTGGTACACCTGCCTAATATCTTATAGGGCCCCCGCGAGCACGCCGAAGTGTCCCAACACGGCGTGGCATGGACTCGACTAATGTCTGAAGCAGTGCTGGAGGGAACTGACAGCATGAATCCTGCAGGGTTGTCCATAAAACCGTAAGATTACGACGTGGTGGATATCTCTAATCAACAGCACGTTGCAAGGCATCCCAGATATGCTCAATAATGTTCGTGTCTGTTAAGTTTTTTCGCCAGCGGAAGTCTTTAAACTCAGAAGAGTGTTCCTGGAGCCACTCTGTAGCAATTCTGGACGAGGGGGGTGTCACATTGTCCTGCTGAAATAGCCCAAGTCCATAGGAATGCACAATGGACATGAATGGATGCAGGTGATCAGACAGGATGCTTACGTACGTGTTACCTGTCAGAGTCGTATCTAGACGTATCAGGGGTCCCATATCACTCCAACTGTACGCGCCCCACGCCATCACAGAGCCTCCACCAGCTTGAACAGTCCCCTGCACATGCAGGGTCCGTGGATTCATGAGGTTGTCTTCACACCCGTGCACATCTATACAATTTGAAACGAGACTCGTCCGACCAGGCACAAGTTTCCAGTGACCAACAGTCCAATGTCGGTGTTGACGAGCCCAGGCGAGGCTAAAGCTTTGCGTCGTGCAGTCATCAAGGGTACACGAGTGGGCCTTCGGCTCCGAAAGCCCATATCGATAATGTTTCGTTGAATGTTTCGCACGCTGACACTTGTTGATGGCCCAGCAAATCCGCCGCAGTTTGCGGAAGGGTTGCAGTTCTGTCACGTTGAACGATTCTCTTCAGTCGTCGTTGGCCCCGTTCTTGCAGATCTTTTTCCAGCCGCAGCGATCTCGCAGATATGATGTTTTATCGGATTCCTGATATTCACGATATACTCGGGAAATGGTGGTACGGGAAAATCCCCACTTCATCGCTACCGCGGAGATGCTGTGTCCCATCGCTCGTGCGCCGACTATAACACCACGTTCGAACTCACTTAAATCTTGATAACCTGCCACTGTATCAGCAGTAACCGATCTTACAACTGCGACACACTTGTTGTCTTATATAGTCGTTGCCGAGCGCAGCGCTATTTTCTGCCTGTTTACATATCTCTGTATTTGAATAAGCATGCCTATATCTGGCACTTCAGTGTATTTCGTTGTTTTTTCTACGAATATTTTGAGACGTCTGAGATCCCACTCACACACGGGAGAAGCCGGAGTCACTCCCGGCGTATTGAGTCGACCGTTATTAAGTTTCGTGGTCGCAGGGAGCCTCTCGTCATTTTGGCGTCACTTCCGAGTAAGCCGAGAGTCTTACTAAGGTGGCCGTCTGTAACAGGCAGCTTTCACTCATGAGATCTAAAGTAGCATGAAGAAATTATAGCGTGAGCATAAATGTCTGGCAAATGAGAGGGCCCAATGAAAAAAATTTCTGCAAAGATGGAGAAAAGCACAGAATTTTATGGTGTAACTGATATTATGTGACACATGGGAATCCCTGGAGGGAAGGCGTTGTTTTTTCCCTGGAACACTGTTGAGAAAATTTAGAGCACCAGCATTTGAAGCTGACTGCAGAACGATTCTACAGCCGCAAACGAACATTTCGCGTAAATGTCATGAAGGTAAGAGAAGAGAAATTAGAAATTTTATGGAGGTATATAGACAGTCGTTTTTCGCTCGCTTGTTACCGAGTGGAGCTGGATGGGAAATTAATAGCACTGGTGCAAGGTACCCTCCGCCACACCCCATATGGAGGCTTGCGAAACACGTATGTAGATGTAGATGTAGACTGAGATACATGCTCCATTTCAGATGTAAACTATGTTGCCAAAAGACTCGAGACACCTATGATATTGCTTTCAATCCTCAACTTCATTAGTAATAGCGTCTAGCACTTCATTTTGTTATTATGCACTTGTGTTACGACACTTAACCACCGAGTATAGTTTTCCACTCAGTTTTGAAACTGAAGTGATTGATTTTGTTTCCATTCTTGCTAACGGATAGTGAAAAGTTGCTGTCAAATTTTCGATCTGCAACACCACTGACACATTCGTTGATCTCAATGATAGGACTTAGTTCTAAGTCTTGAGCAGATCACCCGAGAAATTCACTTGATTTTTTTCAAGCAACGATGCAGTAATCTTTGCTTCTGGAATAGCTCGTTGTGGCAGGAATGGTCTGCTTCCAAACTGTCATGGTAGTGAGGGAAGCATACTATTACCGAGAAATGTTTTCATAATCAACCAGCTACATTCGTTTCGCAGTCTGCAAAAACTAGAAGACAAACCACGAAACATAGTCCGAGAGCATCACGACATCTCCACCGAAGTTCACTGTTACCACAACAAACTCGAGCACGCGTCGTTCGTCGGTCCATGCATGACTATCTGAGTGCTGTATAATGTTCACAGACCAATGACGCCGTTGCTTTCTCCACGCAACGAGACATTACGTAATCGTTCTTGTGGACATACCCTTACAATCAGTTCCACGAAATTGAAGAACGGTCCTCCTGACTCTCGACGGGTCTTTCAGCTGGATAAGGCTATCTGCCGACTATTTCGTGCAGAACGCTCAATAATTCGGCGGTTTCTATCAATCAAATTCTTAGTACATCAGGAATAACGATGGAGTTTCGTGATTCGCTGTAGTTTCCACTTCACAATAACCTCTCTAAAATTACTCATGTGAAATCTGGAGGAAAGCCCCAACAGCAGCTCAGTCACTTGACTCATATTGTCAGAAAGGACGTTCATGGTATTGAAACACTGTTCATTATTATACCCACTTGGATACAGAGCCTGGCGACAGGGAGAGGGCATTTAGTGGAATGATCAGAGACTTTGGCCATTTAGCGCATTACGGATTTTGTATTATGAGATAGAATGGACGTTATCGAGCAGAATTTTCCCGATGTAGTTCCATATTTCTAAGTATCTGCATTTCGCGATAGCTATGATGTTTGGCGACAACCTACACCATCTCCTAACATCATCATCTTGGATTACATTGAGAAGCAAATTTACATTATCTGACCACTACGTTTCTGCCACATTTGTTGTATCATATAGGACACATAGCAGGTTTAATGGTGCGGTGACAGACATTATGGACAAGAAAATTCATTATTATACCCTCTTGGATACAGAGCCTGGCGACAGGGAGAGGGCATTTATTGGAATGATCAGAGACTTTGGCCATTTAGCGTATTACGGATTTTGTATTATGAGATAGAATGGACGTTATCGAGCAGAATTTTCCCGATGTAGTTCCATATTTCTAAGTATCTGCATTTCGCGATAGCTATGATGTTTGGCGACAACCTACACCATCTCCTAACATCATCATCTTGGATTACATTGAGAAGCAAATTTACATTATCTGACCACTACGTTTCTGGCACATTTGTTGTATCATATAGGACACATAGCAGGCTTAATGGTGCGGTGACAGACATTATGGACAAGAAAATACTTAATTTCTCCAACAGCAGCTGTTTCGTTTAGAAGTTAAGCAAGGCAGAGTCCTGCCCTTCCTTCAACACGCTTCAAAAACATGGTTCAAATGGCTCTGAGCACTATGGGACTTAATTTCTAAGGTCAGCAGTCCCCTAGAACTAAGAACTACTTAAACCTAACTAACCTAAGGACATTACACACATCCATGCCCGAGGCAGGATCGAACCTGCGACCGTAGCAGTCGCGCGGATCCAGACTGTAGCGCCTAGAATCGCTCGGCCACCCCGGCCGGCCAACACGCTTCACAGATCAACAATAAAACGCACTATCACATGCTGCTTATAACGCAGAAACCTCCTTCAAAAGACATTAACTATCGTTTCATAACTGGCCTACACACTAATCTGAAACGTTGCCAATGAAAAAAGGATTTCAGATGGCCACTCCGAAACGAGATAATCAGCTTCCCACTTACGTTAGTACGAAGGAATTATACACTCACAAAGAAAAAATTGGCAGGAAATACTATAGTAACAAGTCTTTATCTTTGGCGCAAAGATAATCAACGATAATGTCCGGCGATGATACTGGCATTGTCGAACATGATCATTTTGGTGGTCTAGGTATTATGGTGAGAGGAGGCTTAATGTACTAACCTCTAAATCTTTGAACACCGTACACTCACCACTCCATCGTACAGCTTCCCCATGTGCATCTTTTCAGGGGGTGCATTCGGCCGTGACGTTATTTTTATGGATGATAATGCGCGACCGCATCGAACTGCGCAGGCTGAGGAACGGGGGGATATTCGGTGAAAGAACTGTCCTGACCGTTAACTGGCTTAAATATCATGGAGCACGTGTGGAAAGCTTCGGGAGACGTATTACAGCAAGATCACATGCACAAACAATCACCCATTAGTTGTCAAACGCGCTGGTGGAGAAATTAAACGCTCCACTATAAGAACTCCTTTTCAGAATTGTGATCAGTATGGAAACAGGTTGCAGAGCATGCATTACCATCCTCGGTGATCACACACGCAATTAAGAACCATGGCCCGCAATTTGTAATGTCCAACGGGCCATCGTCAATCGCATTGACTTCAGCGTAATTATTGTCTTCGCATTAAAGTATAATTTCGGTTCGTCTCAGTGAGTATTTGTTTCAGTTACAGTCTGTACTATACTGTTCAGTTCTTTATATGTACGGTCTAAGTTTCATCGAACTATGTTTCTTGGAAGTGACACATCTTGCGAAACTTACTTTCCTGCTCAAGTTTTACACCGCAGTGTAGCATACACCGTGTTTCACAATTCCTGATACAGGCTTATGGAGGATATGGAGGGGACTTATTGGATAAAGTTTTGAGAAGGTACCCATATCCCGAAATGTGTCGTTTGGGTATAAAATAAGTTTCAAGATCGGATCGCTTTCAAATCTTCCGCTTCACGTACGCACAAAAACAGACGAAGGCGCCGTCGTCAGTCCCACTTGTAATTATGGCATACCATAATATTTTCATCCCACTACAACAACAGCTGCGATAAACTGGTATGTTTGCAAATAGATGTGTTGACTTCGTTGCTCCACCGAGGCGCCGCACGCTCGACTTTCAAGAGGTCGTAACGTGGAAGAGAACCCTAGGACGAATACTTGAAACATCGCCCATGTCATGGGCTCCAGTAGAGCACATATACCAGAGCACGAAGATTGAAAAGTGATCCTATCGTCAAACTTATTTTACATCCAAACGGTACGTTTCCGTAAATGGGTTCAGTACCAAAACTTTATCGACTGAGCACCTCCCCCCCACCCCCAACAATCTCTAGTAGTCTGTAATAGGAAAAGTTAAAAAAAACTGTAAATTTAGGTCCTTGTACGTCAACTTTTGCTATCAACAAGCGAATGACCATTCCTTTTTACACTTGGCGTATCCCCAGTATATGATATTATAGGAGAGGTCCTACAATCGTACATTTCTACGGAGTTATTGAAGGTTACTCGTATTGATGTTCTCGTAGTCAGTGTGTTCCACTTAACATCTACATATATGAGAATTTCTGCACGTGTCGCGCTGTGGATGCTATTTGTAAAGACCTTTCCTGATATTGTTCGAATACGAAAGATGGCCTCAACAGTCTCTATCTACACTAATAGCTACGTATTAGTGTATACCTTAATTATATATTTGCTTGAAATTAAACCACAGTTCCTCTATGCGTTCCTTGTCTGAGAAGTGAGACAGTCCCCTATTTATTTAATTTACAAAAGATGTGGGACTATCTGTTCGCGTTTGTCGCTTTTTATACTTCGCTAATCATTGTTGTTGCAACTGCAATCGATAGCAGTCTCTATCTGAAAACCGCATTTTTCAACAGACAAGGCCTGTTTGTCAGTTACAGATCTAATACATTTCTGTGTGGCGTTAGTATGTACGGTTTAAAGTCTGGTTCGTTTCTGAGAAAGTTCTTTACCTTCTTTTACGTATGTAACGGTAATTTTGGCAACATGCTACAAGACGATTAAAAATCCCTCCCACTATTATGGTATGATTGTGGGATATATGTACTGGTCCTTCCTTTGAAGTTTTCAGTTTCTTCAGCAGGTAGAATGCTTCCACCTTGAATAACTAGCATCTACGTTTTCTCAGCTTTTCGGAGCATTTTCAATATCATATTCTTATTGATCTTGTTAGTTATCTAGTAATAACAAGACTACAGACTTGCACTCAACCTAACTTAACAATGTGGAGGAACTGGGGTACATTTTGGAACAACTTCAGAAGCAGAACGCCCACATGGTCATTGTTGTCGTTTCACACTGTTTTACATTCTTCCCATGGATAGGAGAATAATGGACTGTAAAAGCTGCATTTAGTGTTCCGTTCTACGTTTATGCAGCAGTACCGTATTTTACGGACAATAAGACACTTTTTTCTTCGAAAAATTGCGTCCAGAATTCAGGTGCGTCTTGTACCCGAAATTAAAATTAAAATTTCCAGTGTTTGATTGAAAATTCCAGCCAGTCTTAAAAATGGCCATATATCCAATGCCGCGGGAAACCTGTCTGTATCTGCTGACACTGGATTCAACCGGCAGCAGCAGGGCACCGATGCAACGAGCATGAGTTGCGCTGATTCACAAAACTGCTAACACTGTCCACCCTTCCATCCCGCCATCACAAACCCAGAACACTGTCTAGCCTATGATGCGTCATTGTAGCCTACGGTGCCATTGAACTAGAACTGAAAGTGATTTGTGTTACCGGTAACAGTCCAATATTTTTGTTAGTAGCTAAAACGTATTCACATGGTGCGGGCTATAAACTGCAAGTAATAGCACATGCAGAAGAACATGTAGACAGAGCATCTGAGCCGCATTTGACCTTCCGTCAACTGAAAAAACCATTCGCGATTGGTGGGCTAATAAAGAAGAACTGAAAAAAATGAGGAAGACTAAATGTGCAAATAGAGGACTGAATGCAAAATGGTAAAAGCTAGAAGATGACGTATTCAAATGGATCAATGGACACCGTGAAAATGGCATTCGAATTCATACAAAAATGATTCAAATACATGTTCGTAAGCTAGCGGCACGGTGGAACTTAACAGATTGTAAGTGTGGAGTTGGTTGGTGCTACACGTTTTTGAAGCGTCATGGACTTGGCATGCGATCCAAAACCAAAACGTCTCAGAAAATGCCGCAACAGTATGAAGAGAAAATACTATCTTTCCGTCGCTTTACTGGTCGGCCGGAGTGGCCGAGCGGTTCTAGGCGCACAATCTGGAACCGCGCGACCGCTACGGTCGCAGGTTCGAATCCTGCCTCGGGCGTGGATGTGTGTGATGTCCTTAGGTTAGTTAGGTTTAAGTAGTTCTAAGTTCTAGGGGACTGATGTCCTCAGCAGTTAAGTCCCGTAGTGCTCAGAGCCATTTGAACCATTTTTTGAACCATCGCTTTATTCTTCAACATCGGAAGTAAACCAGTGTCGAAAGAGGCCAAATATCGAAAATGTCTGTGCCGAGTAATAGAACTGTTGCCATGAAAGGTGCTAAAACTGTAACTATAAAAAGTGGACACGAAAAAATACATAACACTGTCATCATTTCATGTTGTGCTGACGGCACTAATCTTAATCCAATAATCATTTTCAAGCGCAAAACAATGGCAAAATCTTCTGAAATATTGTCGAGTGTTGTTGTTGACGTACATGACAAGGGTTGGATGGGCGAGACTGGCATGAAATTGTGGATTAACAGAGTGTGTGAGAGAAGAAAAGGTGCTTTAGTGAAGAAGAGTTCTCTTCTTGTGCTAGATCAGTTTAGTAGACATTTGAAAAATTCTGCGAAAGAGAAATTGAGACAGGGAAATACAGAGCTGGCTGTTATTCCGAGAGGACTTACTTCACAATAGCAATCACTTGATGAATGAAAGAGGATTGAAACAAATGGATAATGGATGAAACCCAACATGAATTCACGCCGAAGGGAGCTTTAAAACGACTTACAATCAAACAAGTGTGTCAATGGATAAAACGGTCGCGGTCTAGAGTGAGAGAGGACATTATTGTTAAATGTTTCAAGAAGTGTGGCATAAGTAACGCTCTCGATGGCAGTGAAGACCATCTAATATATGAAGAGAACAACGAAGACGACAAAGATGAAGAAGAAAAGAAGAAGACGAAGAAAGTTCAGATACAGATTTTCAGGGATTTTAAAGCTCAGTTCGGTTTTATAACATAAGAATTTTTTTAGTCTGGCTTTGCTGTCTAATAATAAAAACGGTAAAAAAGATATTTATTAAAAAAACTGCTTAAAAATTAAGGTGCTTCTTATAGTCTGTAGCGTCTTATAGTCGGTAAAATACGGTACCACTGTACACAAAAAATATGGTGTTCTGTATCACAAAAAAATATTAATAAAACTATTAAATACAGTGTGTAGAAAAGCTTAGAGTCATCCTGGCATCTGGAGAGCACGAAATCACTTTTATTATTACCGAATGATATCAACGCTTCATTCGTCGTGGTCGTGTTGGAGGCGTTGCGTTGTGTACTCCACCACCACAGCGAAGCTGTCCACTTAACGTTTCGAAATGTGACAGCAGAGAGAGATTGCGAACGTGGCGCACCCCCGCCGACGGCGACAAGGTCGGCCCTGGAATGTGGTAAACAGTATTCCACAACGCTCACTTGCATAACAGCCACTCATCGGGAGGGCGTCCTCAACGAATCTGCACCGCTGTGTCTCGGCATGACCTTCAGTTTGAGATGATATAACATTTGTGTTGCACTTGAAAATCCTGATAACCTTCAATTTTCCAGAAGTTTCTTTTCTGCGCAATGAACTCCAACCCACATCCGAAGGGCATATGCACCATGTTGATCTAATATTGGAATTGGTCGAAAACGAACTCTCAGGCGTCACCAAGGAAATGTGTGACGCCTCAAGCCGAGTTACATTCCGCCTCCTCACTCCACAAGTAAACTGCAGTGTCAAACAGAAGCACTTGTGTGAACATGATATAAAGGATTGCTTTCTTCCTATAAAAGAACCGCTGAGCCCAGCCCATATTCTCTGAAGATGTTCTTAAAGTTATTTTATCCTATATTAGTGAATTAGACTACATTTTGACCGGAAGCTATAAAGGATGGTGCTGAGCTACGTACAAAATGACTACAAGCATGAAGTCCTTAAACACCGATTATAAGAAGCCCACCTCACATTTAATGGCATAATAAAAAACGATTCTACTATATATCTATCCAAGTTTACCACTGGATGGAGACATTCTCGACAAGTAGATCGCGGTGCAGCATTTTGGCTTCTAATCCTTGAACTTCTTTATAAATTGTTAGAGTTCAAAAATGGTTCAAATGGCTCTGAGCACTATGGGACTTAACATTTGAAGTCATCAGTCCCCTAGAACTTAGAACTACTTAAACCTAACTAACCTAAGGACATCACACTCATCCATGCCCGAGGCAGGATTCGAACCTGCGACCGTAGCGGTCTCGCATATCCAGACTGAAGCGCCTAGAACCGCTCGGCCACATCGGCCGACAAATTGTTAGAGTTGTCTGGGTTAAATCTGTCCCGCCAAAGTTATTAGCAGATACACAAGTAATATGCGTTGTCTCAGGGAAGTGCGGCAATGCTTCATCTTCTCTTGTGATTTGGACGCTCCAAAATTTCACAAAGGGTTTCGGGCATAGAAGGGGTAAATGATAAAACGCAAAGAGTCGAAATATTTCCTGTACCTACAATATTTGTAATTTTTTTATCTCATAAGATATTGACGTAATTATCTTCCCTTGCTCGTGTATCGAAAACCGAAATACACGGACTGATACCTGCTCTAACTGTCAAATCAACATCCGAGCCACTAAAGAGGCATGATAAATACGCTCGTAACGCGCTAGACGAATAGATGAGCCGCAGCACGTCTCCCGGGAAATGAACGACGACAGGGTTATAAGATACAACATATTGCTCAGCGCGTTTTGCGAAGTAAAAAGGCTTTTGTAAAATCGAAATTACTCAAAGTACATTAATATGTGGGTGCAGTGTCCTCAGAACGCAATAGAAGAAGGATCAGTCACAACAACACGTGAATAATGACAAATATGCACACAAAATATTTTACCACACCAAGATAACGTTGTTTTTTTAATTAAGAGATGTGTTAACTCGCTGATGACATTCACATTTACACCGTTTGGCTAGCAGATGACAAGCTATCACTGCAGGATACTATACAGATGCTCCTGCAAAACCATATAATGTACAATCACGGTCAGAACTTTCTTTAGGCCTCACTTCGTTATGATCACTTACAACCTAAAATATGTTCACTTCTACAGTTTTCAATAAACAAAACCCTCTGATGATGGCACAGAGGCTCCGAAACATGTTTGGGCAACAAGAAAAAAACTGTGTTTTTGCATAAAAGGCGGAACCTATATCCAATATTTTAACTGCAAACGAGATAAGGAAGACAGGAGCTGCAGATCCAGAAGATGAATGAACCTGGACGTTTATTTGGGTATTTTCGGTGCTCAAGCGTATTGCCCTCTCTTCTACATGTTCATGGTGAATATGCTGTGTACACTCCCGTCTTTCTAGATAATAACATCGGTGTTGACAGGACTGAACGTACACGTTCCAAGTTTCACGATCAGTCGGGTAGTTTACTTCATATAGAATGGCCCACTGAATCAATCAGTCTTAATTCAATAGAAAATTCTGGGAATATTTCTATCAGAAATTAAAACGTAGCAATCAACTTCCGCGCAGTTCGGTAGTTCTGCGGCACCTAATCATCATTACGTGGCTTCGGAAGGCTATAGCACACATTAGGAAACATGTGGACACTAGTCCTCGCCGATCTGTGGCCGAGGCGTTGTTACACGGTGTTAGCGTGACGATTCTTAACGATG
Source organism: Schistocerca nitens (assembly GCF_023898315.1). Lineage (NCBI taxonomy): Eukaryota > Metazoa > Arthropoda > Insecta > Orthoptera > Acrididae > Schistocerca > Schistocerca nitens. Next base: position 574,558,541 of record NC_064616.1, on the reverse strand, counting down.
AATATTTTGTTGGTTGGGTGTGCTTATAATAGGAACTTAGCCTTCAGTGCCCTCTTGTAACACCCTACGCAAATTTATTGTCATTAAGCAACGTCTTTAGTGGTGTTCATTCATTATTTTCAACTATTTTTATTGAAGCATAATTAACGATAATCTAGTGATACTTATCACACTTTATTCGCAAGTCTGCAACCGGACGCCTACATGAGTTACGATAACAATACGCATTGCTCTCCTAACAAGATGACAGACTCGCACATTAAACGTTCCGTAGACATGCTGAACAGAAAGATATGAATCGTATATCACGGGGAAATAATGACCTTACTGTCTTCCCCAATTAACCAAACACATAATTAGTGTATATGGCCTGAAGTGAAGTGCAAGACATTCTAGGGTTGTGCTACTAGTGCAGAATGAGGTGCAGATATAGACTCGCTGAGGACAAGTATAGACGAAAGCCGAGATTTCCCTGACCATGAAAAAGAGACCCAGTGTGCAAACGCCATCTGAAAGTCTAGTATATTAAGCATACCTTCGGCTACTAACGTCACAATAAGACGTGGCAATATCAGACAAGCTTAAAAAGTGTTACAATAGAGGTAGTTAATTAGATCAGATACATTTTATTCGGCTATCTTCTTCATACAGTGATGAGCCAAAAAAATATTACCACCTGCTTAATAGCGTGTTTGTCTGTCTTTGGAACGAAATACATCACTGATTCTGCGATAAGGGATCCGACAGTTTGTTGGTATGTCTGTGGAGGTCTGTGGCGTTAGATGTCTACGCACATGTCATGTAAGTCGCGCAAATAACGGGCCGCTGATTTGCGTGAGCGCTAATGGCGACCGATAGCGACGCAGATGGGTTCCGTAGAATTTACATCAGGCGAATTTGGTCGTCAAAACAGCAATCTGAGTTCACTACAATGCTCCTTAAACCACTGTACCATGGTTCTGGTTCCGAGACGCGAACAATTATACTGCTGAAAGAGAATGAGGAGACGATTATCGTCCTAGTATAACAAAAATGCGGTTCACCCCAAGAGCCGACACGTTTCCATTTATCGGCGGTCGAATTCCGATTGTCCCGTGCCTACTGCAATCGTAACTGATAATGTTGTTATGTCAACATGTCAACACCGAGCTACTGTGGAGCTCCATGTTCAACAACGTACGAGGAACGGTATGCTCCGAAGCACTTGTGCGTGCACCAGCATTGTCCTCTTTCGGTAGAGATGCTACAGATCACCATCTATCCTACTCTACAGAGCAGACTAGCCTCCGAACCCCACGTTCAGTGAAGAGTCGTCGACGTCCAACCATTTAGCGCCTAGTGGTAGTTTCACTGTCCTGCTACCTCTCACCGCAGATGCTAAAGACAGTAGCACGTGAACATTTGACCAGCTTCGCCGTTTTCGAGATACTCGTTCACAGGTTCTCTGTAATAATAATTTGTTTTTTGTCAAAGTCGCTTATCTCAATGGATTTCTCCATTTGCAGCCCATGTCTTTGCTAGAATGATCCCCTGTCCATGTCTGTTCCGCTTACATACTTTTGTTACCGCATTACGGGTCCTCAACGCCACCAGGCGGCATCCAACGTCGTGGCGGGCAGTGGGCGTAATGTTTTGGCTCATCAATGTATATTTTAATATATTAATAGTATGTTTCATGTCATTGTTGCGTACCATGTGCCCGATTAAGCAGTATAAAACGATAGCTCAGTGGTGAAATGGACATCTGCGTTTGAAAAGATACCACTCTGTGATTGGTGTTGCTGGAAGTGCAACATAATGCGCTTAAATTAAATAAAACAAAAAATAACAGCAACTCTAACTACCAAATCGGCATTTATATTTCTTTTTGACTCCCTTTGACAGATGCAGAACTAGAATTAGAGAAAGACATGGCGACACACGTAGTAGGCTGTATTTATTACGACTTTGTACGTGTCTAAAATGTTTCCAACGAAAGTGTCGTCCTCATAGGCGTCACTCCTAAACTGATATTCCCATGGCCAGTTCCTCGTTGCAAGAGTCTATTGACAGATCCAAGTAACCACTTTTCCAGAATATTGCTTAAAAGTACGGAGTAATACAAAAGTAATGAAAAAGTGAAAACTAATAGATAAAAATTTATTGTCATCAGCTGAAAGTAGCTCGGTCTCGCCGTTAAATGCCCTGCAGATAACGAGGCAAAATTTTTGTTAAATGGAACAGTAATGCCGCGCGGGATTAGCAGTCGGTCTAGGCGCTGCAGTCATGGACTGTGCGGCTGGTCCCGGCGGAGGTTCGAGTCCTCCCTCGGACATGGGTGTGTGTGTTTGTCCTTAGGATAATTTGGGTTAAGTAGTATGTAAGCCTAGGGACTGATGACCTTAGCAGTTAAGTCCCGTAAGATTTGACACACATTTGAACATTTTATTGGAACACTAAATGTAGCAAAGCAGGGCAGCTACGAACTACTCTGCGTAACTGTACAAACTACTATCATCCAAAGTGCCGTTTATCAGTGAAAATTTTAACCACTGTGACAATTTGCCAGTATTACAACAATCTCACTAAACTGTGCCTTTCAACTTGTTCTGTCAATAAAATTCCAATTTCTGACTTTCGACTTCTCCTTGTATTTTTGGATTATTCAGTATTTCCATCTTTCTATGGAATCCTTATTAACATTCTTTAGAAAATATGTGGCTGTCCAGGTACTAGGTTTTTAAAAGCTATCAGCCACTGTAGAACTTACTAAGTCTTGTTGTGTTTGCTGTCAAAGAAATCAACTGGTTCCTACACTGAGCGCCAGTTCCATTAGTGTGAGATTAAGCTGAGCTACCTATACTAACAGCGGAAGGTACCCCACAGTCGCTCAACATTAAGAACAAAGGTTAGAGTACAAAACTGCCGTTAAAAGACTGCACAGCGCGTCTGCCGAATCAGCGTGATGTCAGCACCTTGACGTGAGGAACTGCGAACGAGGTTCATCCGCGGGGCGATATAAGTCAGCTTTTACACAGAAGCTGTCAGTCGCGGCCATGTGTAATCCACTCCACCAAATTAATGTGCAGCGCACTGGACAGCACATGGTGAATAACACGCATAACGTAACATTAAGTACGGGATTTCTGGATGAGTATAAAAGTGCAATAAATTCTCCTCCCCCAGTCTGGTTGACGATGCACTAAAGAACCTTCAGTAAGAGACAAGCTATTTCTGTCCGGATCTATACAAACATTCCTGTATGCCTTGCGATGTTTAAAAACTTAGAAATAATCGTTTTTACGCCTTTCCAGTCTACATGTACCTTTACATCTACATCTACATGGACGCTCTGCAATCACATTTAAGTGTCTGGCAGAGGGTTCATCGAACCACCTTCGCAATAATTCTCTATTATTCCAATCTCGAACAGCGCGCGGAAAAAAACGAACATCTATGTCTTTCCGTTCGAGCTGTTATTTCCCTTATTATATTATGGTGATCATTTCTTCCGATGTAGGTCGGAGTCAACAAAAAATTTTCGCATTCAGAGGAGAAAGCCAGCTATTGAAATTACGTGAGAAGATACCGCCGCAATGAGATACGTCTTTGTTTTAATGACGTCCACCCCCAATCTTGTATCATTTCAATGACACTCTCTTCTCTATTCGCGATAATACAAAACGTGCTGCCCTTCTTTGAACTTTCTCGATGTACTCTGTCAATCCTATCTGGTATGGATCCCACATCGCACAGCAATATTCTAAAAGAGGAAGGACAAGCGTAGTGTAGACAGTCTCTTTAGTAGATTTGTTACATTTTCTTAGTGTCTTGCCAACAAAACTCAACCTTTTTTTAGCCTTCCCTACAACATTTTCTGTATGTTCCTTCAAATTTAAGTTGTTCGTAATTGTAATTCTTAGGTATTTAGTTGCATTTACGGCCTTTGGATTGACTGAATTATTGTGCAACCGAAGTATAACGAATTCCTCTTAACACTCATGTGGATGACCTCACGCTTTTCGTTATTTGGGGTCAATTGCTAATTTTCACACCATACAGATATATTTCCTAAATCGTTTTGCAATTTGTTAACTAGTCAATAAAAGACAGCGTCATCCGCAAACAACCTAAGACGGCTGCTCACATTGTCTCCTAATTCTTTTATACAGATAAGGAACAGCAAAGGGCCTATAACACTGCCTTGGGGAACGTCTGAACTCACTTCAATTTTAATCGATGATTTTCCGTCAATTACTACGAATTGTGACCCAGACTAAATTGTTGCAATTGCCCGTTTGCCTTCTGTTACGAATACACTGTCCTACGTAGCACCATAAGGACGTCAGCTTTCAAAAACACGTTATTTGTACATACAAGTATAAGCATCTCCTACCCCCATGAACCATGGACCTTGCCGTTGGTGGGGAGGCTTGCGTGCCTCAGCGATACAGATGGCCGTACCGTAGGTGCAACCACGACTGAGGGGTATCTGTTGAGAGGCCAGACAAACGTGTGGTTCCTGAAGAGGGGCAGCAGCCTTTTCAGTAGTTCCAGGGGCAACAGTCTGGATGATTGACTGATCTGGCCTTGCAACACTAACCAAAACGGCCTTGCTGTGCTGGTACTGCGAACGGCTGAAAGCAAGGGGAAACTACAGCCGTAATTTTCCCCGAGGGCATGCAGCTTTACTGTATGGTTAAATGATGATGGCGTCCTCTTGGGTAAAATATTCCGGAGGTAAAATAGTCTCCTATTCGGATCTCCGGGCGGGGACTACTCAAGAGGACGTCGTTATCAGGAGAAAGAAAACTGACGATCTACGGATCGGAGCGTGGAATGTCAGATCCCTTAATCGGGCAGGTAGGTTAGAAAATTTAAAAAGGGAAATCGATAGGTTCAAGTTAGATATAGTGGGAATTAGTGAAGTTCGGTGGCAGGAGGAACAAGACTTTTGGTCAGGTGAATAAAGGGTTATAAATACAAAATCTAATAGGGGTAATGCAGGAGTAGGTTTAAAAATGAATAAAAAAATAGGAGTGCGGGTAAGCTACTACCAACAGCATAGTGGCCAAGATAGACACGAAGCCCATGCCTGCTACAGTAGTACAAGTTTATATGCCAACTAGCTGTGCAGATGATGAAGAAATTGATGAAATGTATGATGAGATAAAAGAATTTATTCAGGTAGCGAAGCGAGACGAAAATTTTATAGTCATGGGTGACTGGAATTCGAGAGTAGGAAAAGGGAGAGAAGGAAACATAGTGGGTGAAGATGGATTTGGGGAGAGAAATGAAAGGGGAAGCCGTCTGGTAGAATTTTGCACAGAGCATAACTTAATCATAGCTAACACTTGGTTCAAGAATCATAAAAGAAGGTGGTATACATGGAAGAATCCTGGAGATACTAGAAGGTATCAGATGGATTATATAATGGTAAGACAGAGATTTAGGAACCAGGTTTTAAATTGTAAGACATTTCCAGGGGCAGATGTGGACTCTGAGCACAATCTATTGGTTATGAACTGTAGATTAAAACTGAAGAAACTGCAAAAAGGTGGGAATTTAAGGAGATGGGACCTGGATAATCTGAAAGAACCAGAGGTTGTACATAGTTTCAGGGAGAGCATGAGGGAACAATTGACAGGAATGGGGGAAAGAAATACAGTAGAAAAAGAATGGGTAGCTCTGAGGGATGAAGTAGTGAAGGCAGCAGAGGATCAAGTAGGTAAAAATACAAGGGCTAGTAGAAATCCTTGGGTAACAGAAGAAATATGGAATTTAATTGATGAAAGGAGAAAATATAAAAACGCAGTAAATGAAGCAGGCAAAAGGGAATACAAACGTCTCAAAAATGAGATCGACAGGAAGTGCAAAATGGCTAAGCAGGGATGGCTAGAGGACAAATGTAAGGATGTAGAGGCTTATCTCACTAGGGGTAAGATAGATACTGCCTACAGGAAAAATAAAGAGACCTTTGGACAAAAGAGAGCCACTTGTATGAATATCAAGAGCTCAGATGGAAACCCAGTTCTAAGCAAAGAAGGGAAAGCAGAAAGGTGGAAGGAGTATATAGAGGGTCTATACAAGGGCGATGTACTTGAGGACAATATTATGGAAATGGGATGTAGATGAAGATGAAATGGGAGATACGATACTGCGTGAAGAGTTTGACAGAGCACTGAAAGACCTGAGTCGAAACAAGGCCCCGGGAGTAGACAACATTCCATTGGAACTACTGACGGCCTTTGGAGAGCCAGTCCTGACAAAACTCTACCATCTGGTGAGCAAGATGTATGAGACAGGCGAAATACCCTCAGACTTCAAGAAGAATATAATAATTCCAATCTCAAAGAAAGCAGGTGTTGACAGATGTGAAAATTACCGAACTATCAGTTTAATAAGTCACAGCTGCAAAATACTAACTCGAATTCTTTACAGACGAATGGAAAAACTGGTAGAGGCCGACCTCGGGGAAGATCAGTTTGGATTCCGCAGAAATGTTGGAACATGTGAGGCAATACTGACCCTACGACTTATCTTAGAAAATAGATTAAGGAAAGGCAAACCTACATTTCTAGCATTTGTAAAGTTAGAAAAAGCTTTTGACAATGTTGACTGGAACACTCTCTTTCAAATCCTAAAGGTGGCAGGGGTAAAATACAGGGAGCGAAAGGCTATTTACAATTTGTACAGAAACCAGATGGCAATTATAAGAGTCGAGGGCCATGAAAGGGAAGCAGCGGTTGGGAAGGGAGTGAGACAGGGTTGTAGCCTCTCCCCGATGTTATTCAATCTGTATATTGAGCAAGCAGTAAAGGAAACAAAAGAAAAATTCGGAGTAGGTATTAAAGTCCATGGAGAAGAAATAAAAACGTTGAGGTTCGCCGATGACATTGTAATTCTGTCAGAGACAGCAAAGGACTTGGAAGAGCAGCTCAACGGAGTGGACAGTGTCTTGAAGGGAGGGTATAAGATGAACATCAACAAAAGCAAAACGAGGATAAAGGAATGTAGTCGAATTAAGTCGGGTGATGCTGAGGGAATTAGATTAGGAAATGAGACACTTAATGTAGTACAGGAGTTTTGCTATTTGGGGAACAAAATAACTGCTGATGGTCGAAGTGGAGAGGATATAAAATGTAGTCTGGCAATGGCAAGGAAAGCATTTCTGAAGAAGAGAAATTTGTTAACATCGAGTATAGATTTAAATGTCAGGAAGTCGTTTCTGAAAGTATTTGTATGGAGTGTAGCCATGTATGGAAGTGAAACATGGACGGTAAATAGTTTGGACAAGAAGAGAATAGAAGCTTTCGAAATGTGGTGCTACAGAAGAATGCTGAAGATTAGATGGGTAGATCACATAACTAATGAGGAGGTATTGAATAGAATTGGGGAGGAGAGGAGTTTGTGGCACAACTTGACAAGAAGAAGGGACCGGTTGGCAGGACATGTTCTGAGGCATCAAGGGATCACAAATTTAGCATTGGAGGGCAGCGTGGAGGGTAAAAATCGTAGAGGGAGACCAAGAGATGAATACACTAAGCATATTCAGAAGGATGTAGGTTGCAGTAAGTACTGGGAGATGAAGAAGCTTGCACAGGATAGAGTAGCATGGAGAGCTGCATCAAACCAGTCTCAGGGCTGAAGACAACAACAACAACAACAACAACAATCATCTATGCTGTAATTGTAATTCCTCCTAATGCACCATGACCTCATCGGTATTCCAGAGCAGTTGAGAGACACTCTATGGAAGGAAATTCTGGTTTCGGCATTGCATATCGCATCCTGTAGCTCGATGGTTCAGTGGTTAAATGTCACACTACAGAAGCAAAGCATAGGGATTCGATCCCGGTAAGTCTATTTCTTTTATCCGCCACGTATCCTTTGTTTCACCTCTGTAAATGTTCGTTAATGGGAAAACTGTCGTGTTGGATCGTGGTTCGGAGTCCTTGTTTTACTGGATGTATGATTTGTAATCAGTTCAAAGTTCGTAAAAAGGTAACGGCGTATCACCTCTAACAACAGAATAACTCGTAAAGTACTGCGGTATTCAAACCAATTTTTGATTTGATGACAGCTTTACCTTCACGCTCCGTCATGGAAGGAGAACACAGTACGCTGTCCAGTAGGCCTGTGCTACGAGGCGCGTTGTTACACGAGTTCTTTAGAGTACAGGTATCAGTGCCTCTAATAGCACGCAGAGTGTTCATGCTCATGTTCTTTTTATAAATCAAGGTTCTCATCAATGGAGCGAAAAATATCGCAACTTTCTGCGGTTCTAAGAATTTTTACACATTCTTGGCACCGATGCTGCTATTAAATATCTAGGTCTTGAAACAACAGAGCATTCAGTTATCCTACCAAAATGCATAATATTTCGTTGTCTAATGTATTGCTCCGTCTGACTGCGTTTCATTTCATAAAATAAGGAAACAAAGAAGTTTAGCGTTCAACGTTCCGTCGACCAAGTCATCATCAGGAATGGAGTACAGACTCGGATGAGGAAGAAAAACGACCGAGTACTTTTCAAGGAAATGGTTACTGAGTAATTTAGGCAGATCATGGAAAAGCAAAATTCGGATGGCCACAAGACTGTTGCTTGAAACTTGGACTAGTATTTCTGACAGTAGTTCAGGAGAACTTATTTTTGCGTGTGAACTTGATCTGAGCTATGAACTTGTGGACTGAGTCTGAACTTTAGCTCAGTTTGCCATTGATGGACTTCGAACAAAAGGTTTTGATTTTAGCTTCTGTTAGATCTTCACTATGAACATTGTTTGTTTTTTCCAACTATTTTATTTATTATTTCTTTAGTGTGTGTTCGCCAAACACTTTGTGGAGGGCTCAAACTATTTTCAAATCATTTAATCGCACAGTTTTTCACCAGCCTACATTAATTTGTGAATTTTAAAGACAATAAACAGTATTAATTAATATTTAATCATTGTAGTTGGGGTACATTATTTAATGTAGAATGCACCAATATTCAACCCAGTAATTATTTTTTCTTCGATCAGTACACCAGGGGAAATTTATTACTTCATTTAGTTTAAAAAGCGCATTACAAATGGCGAAGACGTTATATCATCCCCGGAATAGACAGCGAGAGCCGTTTCATTGTCGTAAGCGTTAGTGTGCCACCTATTGAACAACGGAGTGCTCTGTCAGCTGGAAAAGCGGGGATGGAGTTCCCCAGACAGCAAAGCAGAACACGCATTGTGAGAAACGATTGGGAATACCTGAACAAATAATGACAAAGTTCACAAGAAAAAGCCAAACAGGTGAGAACTGAGAAGGCTCTGTTGTTCACACAGAGCATTCAGTTATCCTACCAAAATGTATAATATTACGTTGCCTAATGTATTGCTCCGTCAGATTGCGTTTCATTTCGTGTTAATCTAACGATACCTTCCCAAAAGTATTTTTTTTATATTAAAAGTGGACCGCTATGACTTGGTAGTTATTAGAAAATCATTTTAATTAGAATAGTGGCAGCAGGAAATATATAAACAGCGGAGGGAGAAAATAAAGGCCTTAGATCTACATCTACATCCATACTCCGCAAGCCAACAAAGCACCCAATCTGAACATTTAACATCATAGGGAAGGAACGAGTTGGTCGAACCATGTACGTTAAATATTTTCTTAGTTACTGTTGTTCATATCTGATTTTCTTGGAAGCTAATTAGATGGCCACTAGTGACTAAAACTTGTGCCCTTTGTTTGCAAAACAAAAGTTATTTCGAAGTTCTGGAATCTCTCTCAAATTACTTCCTATTGTTTTAGGTTCTTATTTCTGCATAACAATCAGCGAAAGTACGAATGTATGCCCATCTGCCTCGTTGTAAACCCTACTACTTATCAGTATAAACATGTAAAGTTAACCAGGAAAAAGCTAAAGGACTGAGGAATCATCTCTGCAACCTGATTTTGAATGTTGTGACGCATGGCATCTCTCGTTACGGGAACAAAAAAGGAAGGAAGATAAGGGTTCAACATTCAGTCGACAATGAGATCATTAGAGATTGAGCTCAAGCTTGGATGGGGAGGAAACTGGCCATAGCCTTTTTTAAGCATTCGCCTTACGCGATTTAGTAAACCATACAAAAGATAAATCTGGAGGGACGAATGGATGTTAGAAATCCCCTTACTATCTAATGTGTCTAAAGTGATCGTCACAGAAACGGTAGAAACGAAATACATACCAAGATCTGAAGTTACTGCATATCAAATGAACTTGGTTACAAAGTCAACCATGCATGTTTGAAGGACATTGTGTTGTGAAGATAGAGGTACTGTATAAACACGGATATTGTAACCATCAATGATGTATCCTTGCCTCGACGACCTAAAATGACGATATTTGTCTCCCTGTATGGGAATCACGAATTTTGCAAACATAGGAGTGTGACTGTATGCTCGGATAGCCGAAGTTGTTAAGGCGACCGCACGCAATAAGCAGTGAATCCGGGTTGGAGCCCCGGTCCGGCACAAACTTTCATGAGTCGCGAACAGTCGATGTCAATGCATAGTCGCAGAATTCGAATCTATTTCATAATGACCACCGTAAATCTTTAAACTTAGGGCAAATCAGTTCTTGGGTTCCAAACTTAGGGTAGCGACGTGTGGCATCATAGGGGTGGGAAATTGTTTAAACATGAAAGCTGCTTGAGTTTTTAACTTACGGGCAAGTGCATTTTTTAAAGAATTCCTACCATTTTACACTGAGGTGACAAAAGTCATGCGATACCTCCTAATATCGTGTCGGTCCTCCTTCTCCTCGGTATAGTGCAGCATCTCGACTTGACATCGACTCAATAAATTATTGGAAGTCCCTGCAGAATTATTGGGCCACACTGCCTCTCTGGCCAAATCATTCGCTTGAAATGTCCAGAATGTTCTTCAAACCAATCGCGAACAATTATAGCCCAGTGACATGGTGCATTGTCATGCACAAAAATTCATGAATGGCAGCAAATGGTCTCCAAGTAGTCTCAGTTGGACCAGAGGAGCCAGTCCATTCCATGTAAACACAGCCCACACCATTACGAAGCCACCACCAGCCTGGGCAGTGCCTTGTTGGCAACTTGGGTCCAGGACTTTGTGGGGTCTGCCGACACATTCGAACCATAAGATCAGCTCTTATAAACTGAAATCGAGACTCATCTGACCAGGCTACGCTTTTCCAGTCGTCTATGCTCCAAACAATATGGTCACGATAGTCGCTGCAGGCGATGTGCTGTTAGCAAAGGCACTCACGTCGGTCGTCTGCTGCCATAGCCCATTAACGCACTGTCCTAACCGATACGTTCGCCGTATGTCCTGCATTGGTTTCTACGGTTATGTCACGATGTGTTGCTTGTCTGTTAGCACTGACAAGTCTAAGCGTAAGTTGCTGCTCTCGATTATTAACTGATGACCGTCGGCCACCACGTTGTCCGCGCTGAGAGATAGTGCCTGAAGTTTGTTATTTTCGGCACATTCTTGACACTGTGGAGCTCGGAGTATTGAATTCCCTAAGTATTTCAGAAATGGAATATACCTTGCGTCTAGCTCCAACTACCATTCCACTTTCAAAGTCTGTTAGTTCCCGTCTTGTGGCCATAACCATGTCGGAAACCTTTTCACACGAATCACCTGAGTATGAATGACAGCTCCGCCAACGCACTGCTCCTGTATACTGTGTACGCAATACTACCGCAACATCTCATATCACCATCTTTTACAGTGACGTCATAGGGAGGACGCTATGTTCACTCTGCCAAACTTAAGTGTTACATCTAGGGTGACCATATTTTCTTCGGGCAAAAGTGGGACTTTCATACATTTTCTTGGCCAAAAAGTGGGACAATTTTTATTTCTCATTAAATATCACTTTTAATGCTAACATTTCTTCTTCCTCTGCAAATGTAACCTTCACTGATATTTGTGTGTGTGTGTGTGTGTGTGTGTGTGTGTGTGTGTGTGTGTGTGTACAAAACCAAACAAAGACTATTATTAAGAAATGTAACATTTATAACACATAATGTAGAAAGACACAGTAACAATCACTACAAAAAATGTTCTAAGTGAACACAAGGAATTTGTGGTTTTGTGGATTCCACACTGCAATCATATTTCTTCGAAGATGAAATTTCATTCAGCAACTCAGGTTTGCCTAATAGGTATGAATAGAAGTCAGTGCAACTGTATTTACTGAATTTTAAACAGGTCAATAAAATACACTTAACGCTCCTCACCGTAAACCTATTCCTCTCATCTGTCCACTGTGACGATAGTAAGCTGAAAACTCTTTCAACATTTGCATTGTGGTCAGGGAGTGAAAAGAAGTACTGCGCTATATTAAGCGATTCTCTGAACTGTTCAGTACACTGGAAAGATCTGAAAAACCTACACAATTTTTCATGTGCCATCAACTGATTCCATTGTTCACTGTCTGTTTCCACTTGTTGTTTTACAAATGACTGTATATGAACTATTTCATCAAATAAGAGGCTGTCATTTACTAGAATGCCCTTTTCATTTAGCCACATTAAAGGATTTTCAACTACTGACCATTCTGGTGGTTCTGTGAGCATCATCCATGAGAATACAGAAAACTCAGCTATTCCCTGTAACCATGAGGATAAACAGTCTACTGAAGCATCTTAAAACGTTAATACTGCTATGTCAAATTCCTTAACAGACTGGTCATCACAATCATTCAGCAGTTTTTTTTACACTTAGTGGTACAAAATGTTCATGTTTCCTTGAATTTAGACTTGTCAAAGCTTTAACACTGCTGATACTTCACATATGGAATTATTCTGTTTCTCAATGCTCAGAATGGATTGTTGGAAAACACTCATTTGTGAATGTACAAAAAGTAAATAACATACATTTATAGGATCACTGAAAAAACTCTTCAAGATCGCAGGGCACTTTGAGTTAGACTGTGACAAAAAGTAAGATTTCAAAGGTTCATGCATTTTCAAGATCCTTTCTATGGCTGGCAATAATGAAAGCCACCTTGTTTTGGAAAAGGAAAGTAAATTTTTGTAAGTGGCACCAACAAATTCACAGAATTCAGTGAGTTCTGCAACACGAATATAAAAAATAAGAAAATGGTTGTACAAATTCATGACAATGCAGTCAATGTCAGCAGGTAAAACATCACAAGCACTTTGAAGTGTGTTATGAACAACATGTGCTGGACAACCTATGCCAACAATGTTAGAGTTTTTTAATTTTTCTTTCAGATGTGTGAAAACATTATTACGCTCTTTCTTCATTAACCTCCCAAAATTACAGTTTTTATTGTCTGCACCAAATGCAACACACTTTGAGATGATACTGAATGACTGCATAACATCAGAAAGATAACTGGAAATTGTTTCGGACTTTTCGTTCTGCAATTCATCAAGATCAAGCAGTTTCGTCTGCAGTCCACTGTCACTTAGAGAAAAAATTTTCTGATGCCAATGGTTGCTAGCATCAGTAGATATTGAAAAGTATTTTCCACTGTTTACAGCAGCTATTACCTGTTTCTGGGAATGAGGAGCTATAACATTCTTGATAATTGCTTCACACTTTGTTCTTCCACACGAAACATTTTCTGCAATCTTAGAATCAGGAAAAATGTTTTGTTTAGTTGAACACTGCAGTCATTAGAACGATAGCTTTGGTGGTGTTTAACAACATGGAATGACAGGGTTCCTTCTGCTGCAGCTACGTTTTTCTGTTCCTGTGTATTTGAAGTTACAAAATATCTCGTAATTTTTTGCGAGGAACCTGTCGATCGAAGATTCTTCCTGTGTTTCTCTGATTCCATATGATGCTTCAGATCTGCAGCACCACCATGAGACACGGATATAGCACAGTTCACGACGTGCTAGCACTTCACGAAACTGATACTGAGTGCTGACAACAATGGCAAGCAAAAGCAAAGAAAATAAGAGTACGCAACAATTATATTGCTTAAGCTGTACATTATCAGGGGGTACCAACGTACGGATGTCAGTTTCAGTTGATAGTTTATAAAATCGGCACTCAGAAAATATTTTAACCACTTTGTAAATGTCTGAAAATAATCCTTGAAAATCGGGACAAATTGCTTGTTTTTTTTTTTTTAAAAAAAAGTCGGGACAAATTTTTGAGCCTCAAAAAACGGGACAATGCCGATTAATCGGGACGTATGGTCACCCCAGTTACATCATTATGAAATATATATGCTTTATCAAACACGATTTTTGTGATCGTTCGATATGCTAAATTGCGATAGCCGTTCTTGCAAATAAATTAAAGGAACAGCTCATTATATCTTCCGTTGATACATTCATTACAATTTTGGAAGCTATTGTCGTCTTTTACTTCTGTTACAGTGAGACTCTGCCAACTTTTCGAAAAGGATCTAACAACGTGGTTTGTGACTGGTTAAACAAAGAGACCTTATATTATGTCATTGTTGTTCAGTTGGTGCTCTTGTGCGATAGCAGCGACGTCGTGTTAAACCTACAGGGTACAGCATTTCTACTGAAAATAGGTGACCAAAAAGCTGTTCTTCCCCAGATAGCAGTTTTGACTAATTATACTCGTACTTAGCTTACAATATTTTCAAACGGTTCTTTATATCAGTAAAATGCAAAGTTTTGTTAACATTTCTCAACAGACTCTTCTCACAGAATCTAAAATTTGCACAGTACATTCGTTGCAGTAGCCAAACCATGTTGAAAACCAGACTGAAGAATTCTGTACACGTTGACAGTCGAGTAAAATGGAATCAAGACATTAAACTACTTGGAAAAATAATCTGTATGGCATGCTATGCCCTGCAGCTGCTAACAGCAATACATTATGTTTCATGTGCCAGGGCAGACATTGTCATTAGTCATGTCCTACATTTTTAGAATTCATAAAGCGAAAATGAGTAACACAAATGATAACAAAAAATGGTAAAAGTTCTCAATACATAGCACTGCTTAAAATGACAAAAATTTAGACTCCACTTTGAATGTAACTTCAAGTAAAATATTGACAACTATGTTAAAAATAGCACAATATCTAGCCCTACATGAGGACCAACTTTATACGTTTTCGATTAAAAGAACTTGTCAGCAAATAAGTACACATTTTTATGAAATCTGTGTTCCATGGTGGTTACAAAGCTACTGCATTTTTATTTCTTGGTTGTAATTTTATTTCTGGTTTCGGTGAAAGAAAAGCAGACCATGCTACTGTGTTGTTTTTGGATATCTGACATATCGAAATATGTCAGCGCATATACGTGTTACATAACCTGGTATCTATAGTTTATCCTCATCGAGTTTAACGTGGAATCCATACCATGGTACAACTTGGTGGCATTTCTTGCATGTAGAAAAAATCTTGTTCCTTGTAGGTTCAAAAATGGTACTCCTGGCATTGCACAACAGCACTTAGCTGATTGAGCCGTGATGACATAATATCACATTTACCTATTTTACGATTCACAAACCATGGTGTTAGGTCCTTTTGGTAAAGTTTGCACGTTCTCACTTCCAAAGGAAGAAAAGGCAGCAATAGCTTCCTAAATTGCAATGAATATATCAACTGAGGATAGGAACTGCTCCATTTATACATCTGTAACAATGGTTATCATGGTTTAGCATCTCAAACGACTACTAATGTCGATATATGGCTTGTGTCGTCTTCAATACAGCGTGTACATGTCAGAATGACATCACACTTGAGTTTGGCTGAGCGAGCGAAACGTCCTTCACGTCATAGAGACTATGCTCGTATCTCCAGGTCAGAGATCTTGGATTTTCAAGCAATGGGATAATTACATATCTTGCATGTTTTTTTTAATTTTCCACCAATTATAACAATTGAATTCTGATGAGTTGTGATGTCACAGGACTGGGGGGGAGGGGGGGGGGGGTCAGACAACGTAGTACAACCGGTCTGTTTTGAATTTATAACCTTTTTGCTGAATTTCCTACCATGTTATACATAAAGCAGGGAACTTTGCATGGCGACATCATTGATGACGTCATTGGAAGTCTGGCAACAATGCAGACTCTGCTCGAATGTACCCAGCTCCACTACTGTCGTACCATATAAACCGTAGGATTGGAAGTAAGATATTTCCTGGCAAAATTCTGAGTTGCTATGGCTTGCACCACAGATGTGTCCATCATTGTTATAATATAAAGGTAATATGGTGTGCTTTGTCTACCTATCTAATACGAGACATGAAGATAATGTGAAAGCTAATCTGCACAATACTCACGACTGCACAGCGGCTTCAAGGTAAGAACTTTGGCATTCAGTTTTATATTCAGAATTATCACAGGAGAGACAGTCATGTTAGGGAGAATGTGGTGATGCTTTTGAAAACAATAGTGCTTATTTTAAAGTAACTTGCGCTAACTTACTTAAAACCATGTCCATTTTACTAAATCATTTTCAGCAGTTTATTAACTAAAAAGCATCTCTGTCATTGTAATGTTTTATACTGTAATTTTAATAAGAAATTTGTTATGTAAGTATTCAAGCCGAAAATTACGCTACAACTGTGAAAAGTTGCTTTGTAACATTCATTGGTTGAGTTGACTTAGCTGCTCAAGCTTAAAGTAAATTTAGTTAGTTGGTAAGTCAAAAATATTAACTTCATTTCTATTTGAATATCTTTGAAAATCTGATTGCAAAAGTAATTAACAATTAATATCTTGCTAGTTTCATTCTTGTCTGAAAACTATAGTTTCATTCTTTTCAAAAAATTTCAATAATACTTTTTTAAGTTCAATCAAAAGAATTATTTTCAAAATCTGCCCATTTAGAACTGGCGATCGATTTCTGCAGACATTATTATCCATTTTCAGAGGGAAAACACTCAACATGTTTTTGTCCTTATTCCTGACCCAGATGTAAATACTGACACTGTTGTTTAGTGGAAAAATACTCGGTTATATAAACGACAGATAAGTTAAGCAGTGAAGTGCTTGACAAAGTTATTGTTTCTTTGTAGAACGACCCCACCTGACTGTCCCACCCCCCGGAAAGATCCACTAAAATGCTGCAGATAATAACGATAGCCTTTGAGAATAGCGAAACAAGTATTAAACACGGTTAATGTTTTAAAAAAGCTTAGTTTCAGTAAAACCATTTCACAAAGACGTCGAAATATAATTTTATTAGTCTTTTCGAACGCACAGCTAACAGTGTGCTAACAGGAGAAGTCGTAGCGCGGTCACTCTACTTAGCAGATGCGCCTCGCCACTCGTGAAGTCGCCGATAAAAATTCACACTACTTACAGAATATGTATAGCAGAGTCGTTACAAACGTAATGATACTTTGTTTGAAACTCTCAACAAACACATGTAGCAGCAACTTGCCGCCGTATTTTCCGGTTGGATGCAAAAAGTAACAAACCGAATAGAACTGACAGTGCAAATCATTATCAAGAATTGCTTCAAAATTAAGTTTAACAGCGAAAGAATGATGCGAAAATACGACTCATTGTATTGTTTTGGTGGAGAAGGATCGTAACAATTGTGCGTACTGTGGTGCCTTGTTTTGTTTAGCTAAATCTTACGAAAATTGGGTGAAATGTATAGGAACATGCAATAATGGTTGCACGGGAACTATGTGCACGATGGGGAAAGTACCTGCACGCAAGTAATGGTTGTTTGCATGTACGGCGTAGGGCTGGTGAGCACTCTCTCAAGGAGTACATTCTTCCAAGACACACTTTTCCCACTCCAGGCCTTATGGTCTGGGCTGCGATAACCTACAACTCTCGTTCACCTTTGGTATTTCTGGAGGGGATGCTAACCAATGCTCGCTAGGTGCAGAATGTTGTTAGACCCGTTCTTTTGCCGTTCTTGCAACAGGAAGGTGATGTGTTGTTAAGAACGTGATGTGTTGTTCCATTAGTATAATGCTCCCCCCACACTGCCCATCAAACTCAACGTGCTCAACAAGACGTGCAACAACTTTCCTGGCTAGCCTGATCTCCAGACTTGTCTCCAATCGAACACGTGTGGGATTTCATGGAACGAGAAGTGACTCGTGCGACTCGTCAACCAACAACTCTTACGAAACTACGTAAAAATGTCGAGAAAACGTGGCATAACGCATCCCAGGGCAATATTCGCCATCTGTACGATCGACCGGAAGCCAGAGTCATTGACTGCACTGCCATCCGTGGAGGTACTCTACGTAGTAACATGGGCGTTCCAGCGTTTGTCGGTACACACTACCTGAGGACCGCTTGCGCTACTGATTTGTAAACGTAATCATTTCATGTACTCCATATGCACTGTTGCAACACTATATCTTAAGTGAATTGAACCTCTAAAACGGTGCACTATTTTTTTCCGATAGTGTATAATCATAATCGTAAACTTTTGCTGTTCAGATTGCACACAACTATTTCATTGAATAGGATCGGTTGGTACCTGAGACAGAGGCCGAATGCCAGGGTTTCCTGCAGTGCTTTTCACGGTGGTATGAGCTGATCTTCACGCTACTGTATCTTAGATGATAGATTTCTGACAGGTTCTAAATGAAGAACAAATGTAATACACTTCGCTTTGGTAAGTCAGTAACTTGGAACCCTTACATTCCGCAATTGGAATCAATAATGATATGCACGCCTATGGTTTACAATTCTTGAGAAAATGGAACGCAATCATCACATATTTCGTTAGATGTAGGGGTATCGTGTAACATACTGCGACTTGCAGATTAGTAATAAACGAGACAATTTTCAGAACACTGACTCGACTTATATTGCCACATTATGCAAGGATATGGCTTTTAACCGAGTTGTTTAGTATTAACAGAAATATATCAGGTGTCTCCCCTAACAGTCGTCTGGCGCAGTTTTTCTGGTGTTTTTGGCAGGTATATGCAATGTCGTTTTTGCAATGTGTAGCTGTAGACAGACCAAACAAATACTGCTCTTCACTTCTTTCATGGAAGCGCCGGTTTGTTTTCCGTTACCAACAAACTGGCTTTAAAGCGTAACTTTACGTGTGCGGTCCCGATTTAGTTTAGCGTGAAATTCGTTTTATTAGTGTATATTAACAAGGAGAGTAAAACACGAAGATTAAATAGCACTGAGTAACACAGCACCGCCCTGTCCCGTGCCGACCGCTACCGCCATGGAATGATGCTGCTCAGTCGCTCTTGAAGGACTGGTTATTCTTGGAATTATACTTTCTCTTTTCATACATATCGATTAAATAAATATCGAGCCAGACTAACCTTGGACCGCTCTATCGAATGGGCACAAAAAATTCCGATGTAAAAATCATTTTGTTTGTAACGGAAAACAAACTGTCACTTAGCGTCGACATTGGACGTCACATGAAAGACGTGATGAGTAGTGTTTGTCTAGGCTGACTCCAGCTACACACTGCAAAAACTAAATTGCAGATATCTGCCGAAACACCAGAGAAAATGCGCCTGACCGCTCTTAAGAAGTACCTCTTGCAGAGTGTTTGTCGGCGGCCGCGGTGGTCTAGCGGTTCTAGGCACTCAGTCCGGAACCGCGCGACTGCTACGGTCGCAAGTTCGAATCCTGCCTCGGGCATGGATGTGTGTGATGTCCTTAGGTTAGTTAGGTTCAAGTAGTTCTAAGTTCTAGGGGACTGATGACCAAAGATGTTAAGTCCCATAGTGCTCAGAGCCACTTGAACCAGCCACTTGAGTGTTTGTCTCGGCTGACTCCAGCTACACACTGCGAAAACTAAATTGCAGATATCTGCCGAAACACCAGAGAAAATGCGCCTGACCACTCTTAGGAGGTACCTCTTGTAGAGTTCCGTGAATGGTTTATAACATAAACTACTTTGTAGTGTGTCAGAGGAAATAACTAATTGAAATGAAAAAAAATTGCAAAAATTTCAGGGCAATTTCGTAACAAGAAATATAAACTGTAAAAATCGATACTATATAGACCGTTTCGATTGGTGGTTAATTACGTAAATGTCTGACCTCACACCGTAAAGTCTGGAATATCCCTTCTTTAACTTCTGGCAGACGTTAGCATCTGTGGAAGAAGACAAGATGAACCGCGCTTCTGAGTCTTATATTATGTTGTGCCCATACAACCTACTACTGGACAAGGCCTTACAAAGTACTGTCGTGTTCTAATCAGTCAGTTTGATGAGAGAAATATCGTAGTCTAAAGATTGTCATGCGTCGGTCAAATACTAAATGCCTCTGAACAGAGCGAGAGATTGTGGCATTAGATAAGAAATGCAAGAAAAACTGCATATGTAGGCACTATCGAAAACATACTATTCCGAGTCTGAACAACCTACGAGCCAGACAAGGTGCGTAGCATTTTCCAGTTGCTTGCCGACGATGACATACACTGAGGTGACAAAAGTCGTGGATCAGGTAATCCATGTGAAAGGGTTTCGCAAATGATTATGGCCACACAATGGGAATTAACAGACTCTTGTAGCTGGAGTTAGACGCATGGGACATTCCATTTCGGAAATCGTTAAGGAATTCAATATTATGACATACACAGTGTCAAAAGTGTGCGGAGAATACCAAATTTCAGGCATTACTTCTCGCCACCGGCAACGCGATTGCTGATAGTCTTCACTTAACAATCGAGAGCAGCGGCGTCTGCGTAGAGTTGTCAGTGCTAACAGACAAGCAACACTGCGTAATATAACCGCATAAATGAATGTGACACGCACGACGAACGTACCGGTAGGAAAGCGCGGCAAATTTGGCGTTAATGGGACATGGCAGCAAAAGACCGACGCGAGTGCCTTTGTTAACAGCACGACATCGCCTACAGCGCCTCTCCTCGGCTCGTAACCATATCTGTTGGACCCTAGACGACTGGAAAACCGTGAGTCCCGATTTCAATTGGTAAGAGCTAATGGTAGAGATTGGGTGTGGCGCAGACCCTTCTAAAACCATGGACCCACGTTGTCAACGAGGCACTGTGCCAGCTTGTGGTGGCTCCATAACGGTATGGTTTGTATTTACATGGAATGGACTGGGTCCTCTGGTCCCAGTGAAACGATCATTGACTGAAAATGGTTATGTTCGGCTACTTGGAGACCATTTGCAGTCATTCATGGACTTTATGTTCCCAACAACGATGGAATTTTTATGGGTGACAATGAACCATGTGACCGGATCTCAGTTGATCGCGACTGGTTCGAAGAACATTCTGGACAGTTCGAGTGGATGATTTGGCCACTCAGACCACCCGATATGAATCCTATCGAACATTTATGGGACATAATAGAAAGGTTAGTTCGTGCACAAAATCCTGCACTGGCAACGCTTTCGCAATTATGGACGGGTATAGAGGCATCGTGGCTCAATATTTCTGCAGGGGACATGCAACGACTTGTTGAGTCCGTGCCACGTCGAGTTGCTGTACTACGTCGGGAAAAAGGAGGTCCGACACGATATTAGAAGGTGTCCCATGACTTTTGTCACTTCTGTGTAGTTTTCTAAAACTTAACTCCCGAAACAAATTTTGATCACCTTCATTATTTGCATAGTTTGTGTTCATTTTTCGGTATTGGAAATCTCTTTCTCAAAACTCTTTTGACAACAGGAAATCGGTAGAGTCATGTTTATAGCGGAAGTAAACTAATACTTCATTCTCAGTGCATTTCAGAAAATCGCTCTGTCTCCAACCGAGGACGATACGATACAGCTCATATACACAACGGAGTCATTTAAATCTTAGATTGGGGATTGTCATGTTACAGCAAGAAGTGTTGTGCCATGGAAACCGAATCGGTTTATATCGCAGTGATGTCATACAACTATCGTGACACAAAGTATTTAATATCTTCCTTATAGAGGTCTGTCCGCGTCCGTAGCTGAATGTTTAGCATAGCTGAGTGCTATGCGGATGACACGGGTTCGATTCTCGGTACTGTCAGGGATTTTTCCTTCGTGGGAGGACTGGAATGGCGTAAATTCAGCCTCGTAATGCCTGTTGAGGAGCATCCTGCCCGAGTGACAGCGACATCAAGTCTGCTAAACCGACAACGGCAGGGATTACGGTGTGCTGAATCGCACCCTTCCACACCGCAGTGGCATAGCATGACACGGTGGTCGATCGGTCGCCATTGACCCGTCTGTCGTCAGAACGGCGGTGCTTATTTTACTGGAAGCCCGTGTTCAACGACACCTGTTGAAAATGATGATGATGATGATGATCGCTACCTACAGATTATGGCCAGTAGATAGTCTGAGAATAATGCAGCGCAACTGGGCGCTCCGTTTCCGGAGGCAACTGGGAGAACTGTTTCGTGTCACAAAGTAAGCACGCCACCCTGCACGACCCTTTTGGCCTCTAGGCTTTCGTTACAAACAACAGTACAAATCTCCACTACCATGGTGCTTGAAAAGACGAGTAGGGGAAGAACTGGAATAGAACCTGGGCCATTGGCTTCTGGTTCTCTTTACCCACGAGTCTAGAATTTGACGCCCGATGACAGTAGAAGAGTATGGAGACATCTAGGTAACAATGTGCGTCCCAGGCATGTAATTAAATGGGCTCAACAGGGAAGAGCGTCACTGATATTTCCTGCTGATCTCACGTACGGCTGTCGGACGCCATTCATCGGCATCGAGATTAATCTGAGAGCTGTGCACTATCGAGACAGAATCCTCTAAACTATTTTACATCCCTACAATGAACATTTTGGTGATGGGTTCATCTAGCAAGGCAATAATGGAAAAGGCGCCCACTTTGCGAACACCTTCGTGCACGAGGCAGGGCTCAAACGAGTGGAATGACCTCAGGTACCTGTTAAAAATAAAGTTATAATTAAATGCTATTTATATATACCCACAGGCATATACAATTTTTATTTTCTTAAAATCCTGAGACATACTGTGTCAAGTGTGATCATCAACAGCAGTCAGTTACTTTTCTGTGAGGAATTAATCTTGCGCAAAACATCTACATCTCCATGATTACTCGGCTCTTCACAATAAATTGCCTGACAGAGGGTTCAGTGCACCACCTCCATGCTGTCTCTCTACCATTCCACACTCGAAGGCGCGCGGGAAGAACGAGCTCTTAAATATTTCTGTGTGAGGCCTGATTTCTCTTATTTTATCGTAATGATCATTTCTCCCTACGTAGGTGGGTGACTACAGACTGCTTTCGCAATCGGAGGAGAAAACGGGTGGTTGAAATTTCATGAGAAGATCCCGTCGCAACGAAAACCGCCTTTGTTTTAATGATTGCCACTCCAATTCACGTATCATGTCTGTGGCACTATCTCCCCTATTTCGTGATAATACAAAACGAACCGCCCTTCTTTGTACTTTTTCGATGTCATCCATCAGTCCCACCTGATGCGGATTCCACACCGCACAGCAATACTCCAGAATAGGGCGAACAAGCGTGGTGTAAGCAGTCTCTTTAGTAGACCTGTTGCACCTTTTAAGTGTTCTGCCAATGAAACGCTGTCTTTTGTTTGCTCTGCCCACAACATTACCTACGTGATCGTTCCAGTTTAAGTTATTTGTAATTGTATTCCCTAAGTATTTAGTTGAATTTACAGCCTTCAGATTTGTGTGACTTATCGCGTAATCGAAATTTAGTGGATTTCTTTTAGTACTCATGTGAATAACTTCACACTTTTCTTTATTCAGGGTCAGTTGCCACTTTTGGCACCATACAGATATCTTATCTAAATCATTTTGCAATTCGTTTTGGTCATCTGATGACTTTACAAGACGGTAAATGAGAGCATCATTTGCAAATATTCTAAGACGGCTACTAAGATCGTCTCCTACATCGTTAATATAGATCAGGAACAATAGAGGGCCTATAACACTTCCTTGGGGAACGGCAGATATTACTTCTGTTTTACTCGATGACTTTCCGTCTATTACTACGAACTGTGACCTTTCTGACGGGAAATCATGAATCCAGTCGCACAACTGAGGCGATATTCCATAGGCATGCAGTTTGGTAAGAAGACGCTTGGTGAGGAACCGTAGACTCTCTCTGGGGTTGGGTTGTTGGGGGGAAGAGACCAAACTCCTAGGTCATCGGTCTCATCGGGTTGGGAATGGACTGGGAAGGAAGTCGGCCGTGCCCTTTCAAAGGAACCATCCCGGCATTTGCCTGGAGCGATTTAAGGAAATCACGGAAAACCTAAATCAGGACGGCCGGACGCGGGATTGAACCGTCGTCGTCCCGAATGCAAGTCCAGTTTGCTAACCACTGCCCCACCTCGCTCGGTTGAGGAACGGTGTCGAAAGCCTTCTGGAAATCTAAAAAATATGGAATCAATTTGACATCCCCTGTCGATAGCACTCATTGCTTCATGAGTATAAAGAGGCAGTTGTGTTTCGCAAGTACGATATTCTCTGAATCCATGCTGGCCATGTGTCAATAAGTCGTTTTCTTCGAGGTACTTCATAATGATCGAATACAGTATATTTTCCAAACTCCTACTGAAAATCGACGTTAGTGATATGGGCCTGTAATTCAACGGATTACTCCTACATCCATTTTTGGGTATTGGTGTGACTTGAGCAGTTTTACAGTCCTTACGTACGGATCTTTCTGTGAGCGAGCGTTTGTATATAATTGCTAAATATGGAGCTATTGTATCAACATACTCTGAGAGGAACGTGACTGGTATAAAATCTGGACCAGAAGCCTTGCTTTTATTAGGTGATTTAAGCTACTTTGTGACAACGAGGATATCTACTTCTATGTTTCTCATCTTGGCAGTTGTTCTTGATTGGAATTCAGGAGTATTTACTTCGTCTTCTTTGGTGACGGAGTTTCGGAAAACCGTGTTTAATAACTCTGCTTTAGTGGCACTATCATCAGTGACTTCACCGTTGTTATCGCGCAGTGAAGGTATTGATTGCTTCTTGCCACTTGTGTGTTTTATGTATGACGAGAATCTCTGTGGGTTTTCTGCCAGATTTCGAGACAGAGTTTCATTATAGATATTATTAAAAGCATCTCGCATTGAAGTACGCGCTATATTTTGAACTTCTGTAAAACTTTGCCAGTCTTGGGGATTTTGCGTTCTTTTAAATTTGGCATGCTTTTTTCGCTGCTTCTGCAACAGCGATCTGACCCGTTTTGTGTACCATGGGGGATCAGTACCATCACTTTTTAATTTGTGTGGTATATATCTCTTAACTGCTGTCGATACTATCTCTTTGATATCATCCCACAACTTTTCGACGCTTACATGATCAGATCTGAAGGAGTGGAGACTGTCTCTTAAAACGGTGTTAAGAGCATTTTTATCAGCTTTTTTAAATAGATATACTTTGCGTTTCTTTTTGAGCTTGTAGTCGCTAATCCCTGTATTCGTCACGAAACTCACTATTTGTCCTGGATTATTTGTTGCTAAGAGGTCAACTATGCTTTCGCAACCATTTACGCTTCGAGTGGGATCATGAACTAATTGTTCAAAATAATTTTCTGAGAAAGCATTCAGTACAACTTCGGATGACGTTTTATGCCTGCCGCCGGCTTTAGTCGTATAATTTTTCCAGTATATCGAGGGTAGACTGAAGTCACTACCGACTATAACTGTATGAGTGGGGTACCAATCTGAAATGAGACTCAAGTTTTCTTTGAATTGCTCAGCAACTATATCTTCTGAGTCGGAGGAGGGGGGGGGGGGGGGGGGTCGGTAAAACGATCCAGTTAATAGTTTAGTCCGATTGTCAAGTATAACCTCTACCCATACTAATTCGCAGGAACTATCTACTTCAATTTCACTACAAGACAAACTACTGCTGACAGCAATAAATACTCCACCATCAACTGTATTTAATCTATCCTTTATGAACACTGTTAGACCGTTTGAAAAAATTCGGCTGAACTTATTTCCGGCTTTATCCAGCTTTCTGCACCTATAGCTATTTGAGCTTCAGTGCTTTCTATTAGGGCTTGGAGCTCTGGTTCTTCCCCAACACAACTAAGTCAATTAACAGCTACAATACCGATCGTTTGTACAACTAACCTGCTTTGTTTTACCTATCCCCTTTTAGACGGACACCCTTTCTGTGGTTCCCTGAAACCCTCGAACCTAAATCATGTTTGAAATATAATCACGAAAATTCTCACAATTGAATTTTTAAAAATTATAGTCCACAAAAACAATATCTTTGACTGAATCAATAGATAACCTGTTCCTTTCATCTACGAGTGATCTTATTAGTGAAAATACCATTTCAACATTAGCACTGTGAGCAGGAACAGAAAAAAACGGTGAACTAGTTTCAGCAGTTCAACTGGCAGTTCTCATGGTTGTCACCACTAAAATACCAAACCCACTTATCATTACAGGGCAGTTTCCCAAGTTCAGAGCTATGCTGCTGTAAAAACTGGTTCACATTAAATACGTCATCAAACACTTTTCATCATCTATTACAGTGCCTTTATCACTCAGAACTGTACACACTGTTGTAGATCACCCATGCATACGTTGCCAGTTATGTTTGACCAGTTCTGAAAATTACACACACCATTTATCTAAACAGTCTAGACGTTCGCCGGCCAATGAAACAGCCCCTTGCTCAAAACAATCAACTTCATTGTCGAGGACCTCCTCCCTAGCCTTTATCAGTATTTTTTCCATCTTTTAGTGGCATGTAATTACTCTACAATCTCTTCTTAAGAAGAGAACACCCATTGCCTAACACTGGAGTCATCTCAATAATAAATGTTTGTTAACCTTCAAGCTGTTGTATCCCATGATGAAAAATCTGTCGTATTAAAATATTGATAATCTACCAAAACTGGCAATTATAAATGAAAACTCTTTAGATAACCTCCAATGCCAATGCAAGTCAAACACACGAAAGATTAAGAAGAAAGAAAGAAATATTTTCTGAACCATCTTTGTGTGCTACTGAACTACATGTTGCTGGAGGACAAATAAGCCATTGTGTCTCGTGTTCGCTTCTTCCTGCCTTGAAGCGCTAATACTTTAACGACAAGGCATCATTCAATTTGCAATTTCGTTTCGGTATTTCTTTCCACTTTCTTCTTCTTCAATAAAAAAATGCAGATGGAATAAATGCTGCATTGCCACATCTCTCGTTCAGTGTTACTAATGCATGAGTAAGCTCTTTGGCTGTAGCCGGTGTAGCCACGCTGCCATAGCGAGTTGCAGTTGCGGCTAAGACCAATTACTCATTTCTATTTCCACAGCTGCCAGTTCATTTTCTAAAGATCACTGCTTGTTTCTGAAAATGTAAAACATTACAGACTTTTCAACAAAATCCCCCCCCCCCCCATGACATGTCGGGAACTACCGGACGTTTGGTAACCCTATCACGTACATGGGACCAGTTCAAGATTTCAGATTCAGTTCCGTCCAAGTGCCAATACCCAGGATATCGAAGACCAATTTCAGTAATTGTGGGCCACTTTGCCTCAGTAGAGAATACAGCAACGTCATGCTGATAAGTGAACTTAGAGTGCCAAACTTTTTGCAAATTCTACACTCAAATAGCATCATGTGCCGTTTCAATCTGTGAAGTTCCCTTTATTTTCCTTCTTTTCTTGTGGAGGTTTCACATGTTTGGAAGACAGAGTATTGATATGATTTATTTATTTATTGTTCAGCTAATTCAATCTATACAAGATGTAGCCTCTTTAAGTTATTAAATACATTTTTAAGAGATTTTTCCATGCATCTCTGTCCGCTGCTGTCTTCTGCCAGTTGAAGCCCGCAACTTTCCTGAGTTCCTTATCCCAGCGATCAGGTGGTCTCCCTGGTATCTTCATTTTTCTCTGGGACTCCACTCTAAAACTGATTTTGTCCATCTTCCATTCTTCGTTTGCGCAATATGTCCTGCCCATTGCCATTTTAGAGTCTTGACCAGTTCTGAAATATCTTTTACTCCTGTTATTGCTCGAATTTCTTCACTTTTCTGTCGATCTTTCTTAGTGCGACCTAACATTGATCTTTTCATAGCTCTCTGAGCAGTTCCAAGATTCATTTTGAAAAATTCCAAGAGTCCAAGTTTCACACCCGTACGTTGAAACCGGTAGGACACACTGATCAAAAACTGTCTTCTTTAAGTAGACTGGCATGTTAGATTTGAAAACTGTTTCATTCCTTCCGTAAGCCCTCCAACCCAGTTTATCTCGACGAAAAATTTCAGGCTTCAAATCCCCTTTTGTGTCAATTAGTTGCCCCAGATAAACGTATTCCGTAACATTGTTTAGGATGTTGCCGTTCAGTGTTACCTGCACCTACCCACTTATTATGCATAATCTTAGATTTAGAGTGATTTGTTTTAAGCTCAACTTCCTGACAACGATCTGTTAAGTCTTTTATAGAGGACTGCATTTCCATCTTACTGTTAGCTAGGACCACTATATCGTCAGCAAATCTCAGGTTGGTGAGCCTTTTACCATTTATCCTTATTCCTCTGTTGTTCCAAATAATTTTGGACATAGCCATCTCGAGAACTGCTATTAATAACTTCGGGGATATAGGATCGCCCTGCTTTACTGCTTTTCCAATGGGTAATTCGCACTTTTTTTCCCATGTTGATAGCTGCTAGAGACGTGTCATAAATGTTGCACGATATGATTATATATTTTGTTTCCACTCCTTGCTCGGCCAGTGCTTGTATGACTGCAGTGTGGCTGACAGAATCAAAGGCTTTTCCGAAGTCAATGAAAGCTATGCATAGTGGCATTTCATACTCATTGGCTCGACTAATTACCTCACGCAGTGTGTTTATATGATAATGTATATGAATTCAGAGGGTTCTAAATTAGTTTAAACTAAACATAATGCTTTCGAGGAACGCCCTGAAAACGTTTCACAAACGCGTTAACAGAATTTTGAATTGATGTTATAAAATTAATGTAATTCTATGGTCAACTTATATGGTCTGACTGTTCTGTAATAAACACTGCTAACCTCTGTGATAACATTTCTTTCATCTTATGACGGTTTCGTGTGAATTACAATTATGTAGGTTCCTCCTCGGTGTTGCTTTTATTCACAGTTGTAAGTATCATCTTCTCAAAGAATATGGTAATATAAATTGCTCTAAACAAAAATATCGCTAAAGAAAATGACGTGCAATTAGAAATTTGTGTTAAATAAACGCGGTTTTCTCACAGGGGCTGGCTGCTGTTTACTTGTAGCCCATAATATACAATAATTCTGTAAATGAAAGAGATTAAAAATATGCTGGTATCTAAAATTAAAGTAACAAACTACTATTTCCCTGTTATGTGTTTAATTCACGATAAATCATACAAAACTGTCAAAAGCTGTCCGTACGTTGGTATTCTCCACGGAAGGTGGCATTCCGGTCAACGGACAACCACGCCAACGATGAAGTCAGGACACCTATCAAACGGGGTAGTGTTTGCCGGGTAGTCCCTCATCCACAACTGCTGCATACACAGTCACAGACGGTGCAGTATGGCGCAGGGAAGACGCCTTACCAGACGTCTGTGGTGGAGGGCCATGGGAAGAATGGAAGAAGGACGGTTGCAAAGTAATGTGGCCTGATGGCTTAAAGTGAATGGTTCTGTTGTTTCTTGGATGCGGCGACAGCTTATACAGACCGAAACTGTATCCCGAAGACCATAAGAGGCTGACCATTTTAGGCATCAGAAAGAGAGGACCGTTATTTCGCTGTATGGGAACGACGGTACCGCCTTAGTACTGCACAGTAACTGGCATCTGACTCGGCAACATACACTGGACGTGTTGTATCGAGTCAAACGATGTACAGAAGGCTTCGACAGAGTGGCCTTTATTGTCAGAGACCTGCTGCATGTGTACCTCCGACGCGTCTTCACAGAAGGGAATGTCTAGAGTGGAGTCGTCAGCATGCCACCTGGACGGTCGAACAGTGGGCCAATGTTCTTTCCACAGATGAGTCCCGATTTGGCCCGGAGAGTGATTTTCGACGGATTCGCATGTGGAGGGAACGTGGAACTCGATATCGGGATCCAAACACTGTGGAAAGATACTGATATCGAGGATGATCCCTACTGGTGTGGACAGGGATTATGTTAAAGGCCCGAACATGTCTTCACGACATTGTTCGGGTGAATGGAGAAGGTTTAACTGCTGTCAGGTATCGTGATGAGATCTTATTACCTCACGTGCGGTTGTTGCGAGATGCTGTGGGCCCATACTTCGTTCTGATGCTCGGCCTCGTATAGCACGGGTTCAAAATGGTTCAAATGGCTCTGAGCACTATGGGACTCAACTGCTGTGGTCATCAGTCCCCTAGAACTTAGAACTACTTAAACCTAACTAACCTAAGGACATCACACACATCCATGCCCGAGGCAGGATTCGAACCTGCGACCGTAGCAGTGGCACGGTTCCGTATAGCACGGGTAGTTGAGGCTTTTTTGGAAACGGAAGTTATAGCACTCATGACCTGGTCTGATCGTTCTCCCGATTTGAATCCCATAGAGCATACGTGGGATGCACGAGCAGACGGTTGCATCACGCCAGCGTCCACCACCCACTCTCCAAGCGTTGCGAGCAGCTCTGCAGGAGGAACGGGCGTTATTGCCCCAGCATGAGATTGATGACATCATTTACAGCATGTCCCGTCGTCGCTGCCAGAGGTGGCCACACCCCATATTGAGCACATTAACCAGTTGTCAGAATGCGTGTGCAATTCCTATAAGTTGGAAGAAATTAAGAACATTTTTGTCTACCGTTATGCATGTTGCAGCTGTTTACGTTCTGTATTCTTTACATTGCTTCTACTTTACTATCACCTGTGTGATTTTGCGGCAAAATAAACGCAACCTTGCAAAATTTCCGTTTGTTGCTTTGATTTTGGACACCGGTGTATATTATCTTTACATGTCACAGAGAGACAACATTTCCTGATGTTTACAACGATCTTGTAGTGGCATTGTTATGTATTGTAGTGAAGTACTTAAAGTACTTTTCAACATTACTTCCTACGACGTAATGGGCTTTTCGTGCAGGGAGAGAAGTTTCTTTATACCCTCGTCACAGAACTCTGTCGCCAGCAACCTTAACCGTAATCCAAAGACGTTTTGATGCTCCTCGTTGTTCGCGAAATTCGATGACGATAGTTCAGCTTATGTTAGGGAAGTAGTGGTAACGAATGGGAGCTGAATCAGGGCTGTAAGCTATACGGCCCAACACCCATCTGAAACTTGTCAAGAGTTCTTTGACAATGTGTGGACGAGTGCTGTTGCGCTACAAACTTATGCTGGATCTGAATGTGCGAAGTAGTTTGTTTTCAACTGCACTTTCAAGCTGAAAAATGGTTCAAATGGCTCTGAGCACTATGGGACTTAACATCTATGGTCATCAGTCCCCTAGAACTTAGAACTACTTAAACCTAACTAACCTAAGGACATCACACAACACCCAGCCATCACGAGGCAGAGAAAATCCCTGACCCCGCCGGGAATCGAACCCGGGAACCCGGGCGTGGGAAGCGAGAACGCTACCGCACGACCACGAGATGCGGGCGCACTTTCAAGCTATTTTAACGTTTCGGTGTATATTGCTAAATCGGTTGCTGGAGCAACAGCACGCCTCTTCTGTCCCAAAAGACAGCTATTGTAACCTTCGTCGAAGAAAATATGAAAACACACTTCACATTTGTCCATAATAAACTTTTCCACTACATAGCCTGCTATTGCGTTTCTAAATACGTAAACCAAATTCGTGCATTATCACCTGTGGCGATGCCATCGAGAAAATAATCACCTTCGTCTGCATACCCAAGTAGGAACGTGAGAACCGAGCATGAAAACACTGTCACCCAAAATATTGTCCCCATGGACTACAAGAATTCAATTCTGAATGTTTGAGGGTCGGTTTTCCTTCGTCCACAGAGAAAAAAATCACTGTGTGCACTTTATAGTGAACGGGAATCGCGATTGCTGTGGCCATTCCGAACTTGAACCACACTACCCAGAGCGTCTTAGTTGTCTCTCCTCTGTGTAAAAGAAGGTTCTATCAAACTAACTCCGTAGTAAAGCTGCTGTAACTGTCAGTTAGGGTCTTATGGAATTGATCGAAGTAATGATGTGTTACTTTTATAGGTCTGTAATGTGTATACAAAACACAGGGGTTGGACACAAATAAGGAAACAACGCGGGAAATGTGTGCTTGACCATAAATGAAAATGTTAGCCAAGCCTGGTGGCTGCTACGTAAATGTGACACGGCTTCCACTCCTCCCTCCTACAGATCCTCGAATGCCACGCACTCTGCCTAGCCTTTCGATTCCACTTACCCTCCGCCACCTCTATCCTCTACCAATCAATAAAATTCCCTTCCCTTCTCTTCCATCTTGAACACTTCCGAATATGCTACGTTATCCACAAACTCAATACTACCCACTCTCTAGTTTTCCCCCTGCTCAGTGCGCCTAGTACTCTGCCACGCCTCACCAGCACATTCCCCGAACGCAATATCTCCACACTCTCCACACCTTCTCACAACGAAATTTTAATCACCTTCCCCTTTCCGACCATGAAATCCACTCTTCTTTCCTCTCCTCCCACATCCTAAGGCTTGATCCGGAATGGCATCCCTCTTCACTCTCTTGCGTTCCTCCTCCAAACATCCACCCACTCAATTACCCTCTCCGGCATTACTTCACCTCTGCATTCCCTCATGATACCCCTTTTCCTGGCAGTCTAGGCCCACTCATAATTTCACTCATGTATGTCTCTATGTTAATCAGTCTGATGTTAATCAGTCAACACACTGGCGGTTTACTTTTAACTTATGCAGCTGTCCCTCTGTCTTTTACCTTTTGTGAAACATTCATTTGCCATTTCATTTGTGTCACTCTTTTACTTAATGAACAAATCCGCTTTTTATAAATTTTAAATTATGCAACTGAATCTATGGTTTCTTATTATGCCAAATATCCACTTTTTCAGTC
Organism: Schistocerca nitens; assembly: GCF_023898315.1. NCBI lineage: Eukaryota > Metazoa > Arthropoda > Insecta > Orthoptera > Acrididae > Schistocerca > Schistocerca nitens. Next base: position 574,525,658 of record NC_064616.1, on the reverse strand, counting down.
GCCGTGTCCAATCTTAAAATATATTTTAAACTTTTACTCTCATATGGCTGAAGAGCGGCGACTTGTATTCGCTAGCCGAAGTGTTTGGTGTTTCAAGAGGCACCGAATCAAAGATTTATACTGCGTACACGGAAAGCGGAGGAACATCAACCTCAAAGTCACAAAGCGGATAAAAGTGTGTGTTGAGTGATCGTGGCGGAGAGTCATTGAAGAGGATTGTTAAGAACAAGAAGAGGACCACAGCTACTACAGTCATTGCAGAACTGAATGCCAGACTCATGAGTCCTGTAGCGCCAAAACAAAGGGAAGGGAGCTCCATAAGCAGGGAATTGCAGGGGGAGCAGGAATTCCAAAACCACACATTAGTGATGCAAATGCGAGTAACAGGAAAACGTTGTGCCGAAGCCAAAAAAAACTGGACTATCGAGCAATAGAAACATGTTATTTGGTAGGGTGAGTTTTATTTCACTATGTTTCCAACTTCTGGCTGAGTTTAGGTTCCAAGAGTGAAACAGGGCGGGGGTTCGGTGAAGAACTGGGTAGCCAGAGCGTGGTTTTCCATGAGCTCCATGGTTACTCTACAAGATTGCATTACAGCCAAGGTAATTGCAAGTGACCATTTTGGCTGATCCATGGGGCACAATTTGTTCCCAAACGGGGATGCTGCATTCCACGACGACACGGCCCCTGTTCGTACAGCTCTCATCGTCCAAGACTGGTTTTGTGAGCACAAGGATGAATTATCGCATCTCTCCTGGCCACCACAGTCTCCAGATCTCAATATCTTTGAGCCTATACGTCTACTTTTTGAGAAAATGGTACGTGTTCGCTATCCGCCTCCATCGTCGTTACTTTGCAGGGAGATTGGTGTACGATTCCTTTGAAAACCATACCGGACCTGTATTTATCGATTCCGAGAGGACTGTAAGCTCTTTTAACTGTCAATGGTTTTTCTAAAACACATTAGTCATTAGACATGCTTCTGTGTCTTACTTTTGCTGTTTCAATGTTTTTGTCCACCCCTGGAAGTGTATTTAAGGAGTCCTATGAAGTGGCTTAAAAAAGATGTCTGTAGGCCCAAGATCGAAGGACTCCAATGTACGGTCGAGAAGGTGGCGCTCAGTCAAGAAGTCACGCGCACGCATCATAGCAAGTAGGCGGGCGAATCTGTCCACCTGAATTGACTTCTCAGTAGTCTACATTTCTCACGGAAGACGGTGGATGCGAATCATTAACTGTTTCAAAACTGCTTCGTAGAATGCTACCAGGTCTTTGATGATTATTTTACAGACGAGATGGATCTCACAGTCAGTCACATTTTTCAAAGAAATCTTCAGCGGTTTCCGTTCAAGCTATTTGTGCGGCAAAAATCACGAAAAAATCTTTCGTGAATCCAAATATTTGTTATGAGTGGACTCGCTAATCAACAATCACTTCTATATCAGTTTCAGAGACAGTTGGACATCTTGTGCTGGTATCTGCTGCATTAATTAATTGTCTCTGGTTATTTGAACTGATGATTGGTTAGAATGTGGGGTATGATCAACAGTCTGCTGTACCCTCCGAAAGCATTTGAAACGTAAATGTTTCTGCTCATGGATTATGGTTTGGAAGCTTTACTAATCTATGTGATGTAGCGCAGTGGTTAACTCGCTGGAATCGCATTCGGAGGACGACCGTTCAATTCCGTGTCCGACCATCCACATGAAGGTTTTTTATGTATTTCCTAAATCGCTTTAGGAAAATGCCGGAATGGCTCCTTTGAAAGTGCACGCCGATTTCCTTCCCATCTTTAAACAATTTGAGCTTGTGCTCCGTCCCTAAAGCCTCATTGTCGATGGGACGTTAAATCCTTATCTTCCTCCCTTCTTTGTACTAACCCATAGGAATGGTCTCTGTTTCCAGATTTCATATTCGAAATCTGAAAAATACTGCTGATTTAGTATTAAAAACATTCTCCTGCTTCTTAAGAGCCCATGCCCCACAAGCTTAATATACTACTTCTCTTCCCATGTTTGTACCTGTCATAACTTAGAATGTACCTAATTTTCTGTATAACTTTTTTTCCCTTTATAGAATATTACTGCAATTTTGGACTATTGAGTCGCTGCCTTTTTACAGCTTGTGACGAAGAAAAGTTAGAATATAATGAGGAATGATAGTCTCAGTAGGTTGTTGGATGATCATCCGTTCACCATTATGCTGTGCAGATTTGTACGGTCGTGCCTCTAGTGACCGTGAACTGCTGCACTGAAGTGAATTAGCGACTGATGCGGTGCGGCTATTTTACGAGTAATTGAAGTATGTGGAAGGCGTCTGCGTTGCTGCCGACAGGTGCTCACCTAATTGATGCGGAACAAGAGAGAGAGAGAGAGAGAGAGACAGAGAGCAGCAGTTGACTCTACTGAATGGATAACTGTATTGCCAGCAGTCTGTGCCATTCTGACCGTAGTGTTCGGAAGTAAATCATCTAGTCTGCCAATAAGGTAAAAGCACATCCAACTGTTTTGTTCGCGCACTGTGACAGGATATTTGGTGTCCAGTTTGACGTTAGAAGGTTCGATATTGGTAGACGCCCAAAATTGCCTTCATTTCCACTCGTGCCATGAAAGACTCCGTTCAACTACTATAGACTGGAGAGTGGTGCTCTTAAATGATGAGTCCAGATTTTATTTGAATCCTATGGTGAGAGTCTATGTTCACACTTTTCTGACAGTCTGGGCAGCTGCCACATACGACATACGGTTAGTTCAAGTAGCAAAAAAAAAAAGTGGTTCAAATGGCTCTGAGCACTATGGGCCTTAACTTCTAAGGTCATCAGTCCCCTACAACTTAGAACTATTTAAACCTAACTAACCTAAGGACATCACACACATCCATGTCCGAGGCAGGATTCGAACCTGCGACCGTAGCGGTCGCGCGGTTCCAGACTGTAGCTCCTAGAACCGCTCGGCCACCCCAGCCGGCTAGTTCTAGTAGCGATCTGCCACACTGCACTGTCTTATGAAAAGAAAACAAATAGGAGAACACAAGGAACATCAATTGCAGCATGTTCGAAATGTATAGAATTTGTAGATCCATCTGCAGCAAATAGGGACAGGTGTGCCACAGCATGCAATCCAGAGTCTGTTTAACTCCAAACCTGTACAAAGAAATGTTGTACGTAACTTAGAAATAGCCTGACAGGATATACGAGTTGTTCAGTTGTAGTGACGACCCGATGCGGTTCTTTGCTAGAGCCTTGCTTCTTGTGCTCACATTTTCGCCGCTATGATATTATGAATACTTATTACGTTTTAAGCCAGTCTAGTCATTTGTTCTCGGGGTGTCTTGTTTTTCGTTTTCCTAGTATAAGTATTTATATTTGTGTTAAGGCGAAATAATTGGGCGAACTGTAAACGAATAATAAATAGTCCATTCTTTAACTAATGCCAGGTGTGTATCTTGTTGGTACTGGACCTCAGATTGTAGATGTTTTAATGTCACCCAAGTTTATTTAGTGATATAAAATTTCATCTTGCACCTAATTAGCCATTCTTCGTACATTACTTATGCACTCTTAATACACATATACACACGGAACACAGTTCATCTTATAATCTTTTTTCAAGACTCTATCCCGTTTAATTGAAGTCCTTTGCCGTCTCTGACAGAACTACAGCGTCAATGTCATTAGCAAATCTGAAAGATTTTATTTCTTCTCCCTGTACTTATCTTCCTGTTTCAAAATTCTTCTTGATTTTATTTTTTCAGAGACAAAAACCACAGTGGTCTTAGCCCACCGTTGCTCACATCAACATTGAGTTTATTGTGATGTTTCGCACCCTGTGATTCTAGTAAAACCAGCAGTTAACTTTAAGAAACAGGGAGACTCTTTATAGTTCCTTATTAGACACGATTTCTTCAGGCTCTACCTACCTGAATATTCTGCGATTTTCCTTTTTTAGTGCTACGTATTGAAAGATTAGATGTGATGCAATTTATCCTCTTTACCACACAGTCTACATTTGGGGAATTCTTGCTCTCTATCCATCGTGTGTAGGTGTTTCTTAAAGTTCCCTTGACCGGTCATGAATCCTATCATGAATTTAATCTGTGTCCTGTTCAAGTTCAGGATTACAGAACTTCCACATCATTAGCTAGTCATTTTTTCGTTTTTGGACCATAGTCCTATATTCTACGTATCGCCTCCTGGTCCAGGTACGCAGTTATTATTTTTGTTACTTGTGAATTTTCACGGCCGGGAATATCACAATTAATAAAATATTCCGGGCTATTTTGCCATGATCGCATGGATTTCACACTAAAATTTTAGTTTGAAATCCATCCGACCAAGGCATAATAGCTCAAAATATTCTAATCATTGTGAGTTTTGATTTTACCATCGCCTTAGTGAAGGTTATGACAGGTGCCGGTCCAATAAATGGAGTCGTCGCGCCTGACCTGGCCAAACTAGCAGCTTGTTCATTGCCACTAATTCCTGAGTGACCAGAGACCCACAGTAGGTTTACCCAGCTGCTGTCCTCTAGTCTCCCAAGGGCTTCATGGCTTTCTGCAACAATCTTTGAGCTCTTTACAGGGACTGACAGAGAGTTCAGAGCTGCTTGGCTGTTTGAATAAACGTGATTGCTACGATCCTTGTACCACCTATGCAAATTCTCCTCCACGTACACTCTGGAATAGTGTGGCCAGCTTTCCTAGAGAGACTGCTCCCTCTAGCCTAGGCGTATCCCATATAGTGTAGCCCCAGTGCCTTAATATGTTTTCGAACCGTCAGTAAACCAGACTATGTCTGTTGAACGCTGTCGTTCTCTCCTTCCAATTGTTTCGTTGAAAGGTTTATTAAAGTTGCTCGAAATTATTTTATGGTCATCCGGAATATTCCCGACCATTCCTAGGTTTACCTCGTTACTATATTGGTGGGAGATACTGGATACCCTAAAGGAATTAAGTTATTTCCAGTTTTTAACCTATATGCCCCTGCAGCGGTCTCCATTGTGGCCCAAAAGTATAATGGAGGCATGGCAAGCATGGTCTCCATCCCAGCAGTGGATGCGCTCCTAACTCCGCCTGTAATGGCTAAGCAAGCTTAGCAGCCACCTTCTGCTCTACTTTATCCACCATACCATGCTCTAGCCCCATAAATTGTCATAGGTCTTATTACAGTGGTGTATATCCAGTATATACTCCCGGGGTTTGGATTCCAATTTTTACCACAGGCCCTTCTAATGCTCATAAGAGTATTTTTTGCCTTGAAACATATATTCTTTATGTGAGGGATCCATGATAGTTTCACATCCAGAGTTATCCCTACATACTTCACTACCCCCTCCACTGGTAGAGCTTCATCGAGAACCTTAATATTCCAGTATGTGTACCGGATTTGCTCCCTTGTAAATGGCACTACAAAAGTTTTCTAGGGACTACCCATTAGACCATGTTTTCTGCACCAGTTTTCCACAATTTCTAGTGCACATTGGGTCATGGTTATAACAGTACTAATAAATTTTCTAAGTATTACTATGATTAAATAGTCTGAATGTACTTGGCAAAAGTAGCTTCTAGATTTAATTCTTCAATGAGTTCATTCACCACTACGTTTCATAGCAGGGGGACAAGATCCCTCCTTGCGAACACCCTCTGGTGGTGTTCATCGCAATTTTCTCATTCATCATGGTGACTTCAGCCTTTCTTCTACTTAGCATGGTTTTACTCCACCTGCACATGGTGGTCTCAGTGCCATGCTCTACTGCAGCTCTAAGCATGGATTCGAAGGTCGCATTGCTAAAAGACCCCTCGATATCCTGAAAGAGGCAGAAAGCTATTTCCTGAACGTATTGAGTTTTTTACACCTTCCCAACAAGTTGGTGAAGTGCTGTTTCACATGATTTACCTGGTTGATATGTGTGTTGTTTTATTGTAGAGGAACCGCAGTGAACCTCCTCTCCCTAACGTGCATATTAACCAGTTTTTCTAATGCCGTTAGAAGAAAGAAGGACAGACTGATCGATCTCATATCCTTGGCCTTGGTATGATCAATCCTCACTGAATTCGGAATGAAAACAACACTCACTGTCTTCCAAGAATTAGGAATAATTCGTGCTGCTATTCTGACCCTCCGCTGCGTTACTTTCTCGGGACTAGGGTTGACTTCCAAAGAACTCGCCAACCAGTTGGACGAGCTACTGACCCAGCCGGACATGGCACGTATGCTACCTGCCCGTATTGGTTTGGTTCAGGCGTCGGTCTGGCGCCCATAGCAAGCTTCTGCCTCATGCTTTAGAAAACTATGTACAATACAAGAGTCCAGCGGAACGCTAAAAAACGATGACCCGTGTAGACTCATCCCAGCAAGTAAATGGCCATTTTCTAGTTAGGCCCTTCCATCAGAGGGCTTTCTGCTAAAGACATTATACTTGCCTTGTGAGTTCTCAGACGCCAGGTGGGAAGGGGACCCATTTGAACAAATCACTATATTCCTGCCTCTCCTGTAAGCAGCCATACTATTCAGATTCTTTGTTTTTCATCGTTTGGTGCAGTGTGTTATGACAAATAGACACCAAGATCCGGTGGGATGAGAGATATTTTTTTTTTCACCCACAGACAAGAAAGACACCCATTGAGTGTTCCCAAAAAACAGCTGAAGTCAGAGGCCAGGAGCCATTTTCTGAACGTTTGCACGCAAAAAGACTGTGCATTGGTGGAATAAAAAGGAGAGGTCATGATTTAGGTTCGCGAGTCCGAAATTCTCCGGACAGCACAGGCAAAAAACTGCCTGATTGGAGAATGATTTTTGTACAGTTTTTGGTGGGCGAAAAACGGTAACATAACAATTAAGAGATTGGTTGGAGTTCAGCGAATTTTTTTCTGATTATTTGTTCATACACTACTGGCCATTAAAACTGCTACACCACGAAGATGACGTGCCACAGACGCGAAATTTAACCGACAGGAAGAAGATGCTGTGATATGCAAATGATTAGCTTTTCAGACCATTCACACAAGGTTGGCGCCGGTGGAAACACCTACAACGTACTGACATGAGGAAAGTTTCCAACCGATTTCTCATACACAAACAGCAGTTGACCGGCGTTGCCTGGTGAATCGTTGTTGTGATGCCTCGTGTAAGGAGGATAAATGCGTACCATCACGTTTCCGACTTTGATAAAGGTCGGATTGTAGCCTATCGTGATTGCGTGATACGTCACGGCGTTGCTGCTCGCGTTGGTCGAGAGCCAATGACTGTTCGCAGAATATGGAATCGGTGGTTTCAGGAGGGTAATACGGAACGCCGTGCTGGATCCCAACGGCCTCGTATCACTCGCAGTCGAGATGACAGACATCTTATCCGCATGGCTGTAACGGATCGTGCAGCCACGTCTCGTTCCCTGAGTCAACAGATGGGGACGTTTGCAAGACAACAACCATCTGCACGAACAGTTCGACGACGTTTGCAGCAGCATGGACTATCAGCTCGGAGACCATGGCGGCGGTTACCCTTGACGCTGCATCACAGACAGGAGCGCCTGCGATGGTGTACTCAACGACGAACCTGGGTACACGAATGGCAAAACGTAATTTTTTCGGATGAATCCAGGTTCTGTTCACAGCATCATGATGGTCGCATCCGTGTTTGACGACATCGCGGTGAACGCACATTGGAAGCGTGTATTCGTCATCGCCATACTGGGGTATCACCCGGCATGATGGTATGGGGTGCCATTGGTTACACGTCTCGGTCACCTCTTGATCACATTGACGGCACTTTGAACAGCGGACGTTACATTTCAGATGTGTTGCGACCTGTAGCTCTACCCTTCATTCGATCCCTGCGAAACCCTACATTTCAGCAGGATAATGCACGAACGCATGTTGCAGGTCCTGTACGGGCCTTTCTGGATACAGAAAATGTTCGACTGCTGGCCTGGCCAGCACATTCTCCAGATCTCTCACCAATTGAAAACGTCTGGTTAATGGTGGGCGAGCAACTGGCTCGTCACAATACGCCAGTCACTACTCTTGATGAACTGTGGTATCGTGTTGAAGCTGCATGGGCAGCTGTACCTGTACACGCCATCCAAGCTCTGTTTGACTCAATGCCCAGGCGTATCAAGGCCGTTATTACGGCCAGAGGTGGTTGTTCTGGATACTGATTTCTCAGGATCTATGCACCCAAATTGAGTGAAAATGTAATCACATATCAGTTTTAGTATAATATATTTGTCCAATAAATACCCGTTTATCATCTGCATTTCTTCTTGGTGTAGCAATTTGAATGGCCAGTAGTGTATTTAGACGGAAACTCTGAGTAGAGCAGACCCACGGTACGCAGACTCGCTCTTCTCTTCACTTAGGGGCAGAGAAGACACTCTTCTTCCTGGTGGACACCTGGTATTGATAGGCACACTACACTTGGCGATTTCTCGCTGCTTGTGAGGCAGCATGAATCGGTAGGCCAGTTCCAGTGGCATTCATCGGCACCATCCGCGGTTTATTTGTCAACACCCAACAACTATGGTGTGAATATTTAGCGGTATCAGCTGGTTAGGACGGAATGAAGTTAGGGGTTTTCCAATATTTCATTAAATTCACATAGTCTCAGCCATGACCAGGCGGGCAGGCATAGTTGTATTGTTAAATTAATAAAAATTGATAACTACTGTCCCTAATTCCTTGTGAAATAACTCTGCCAGACTTATCGCTGTTTATTATAATTTGTTTTCATGTTTCAGACAGACGTTCTGCGTTGTACTTGACTGAATTGTATGTTATTTCCTTATTAATCTGTGCACACTGTACATTGTGTAATAAAAACTGTGTTCGCTTGTGCCAAGTTTTTGATTTCATACTTAGTGAATCCCTTTTTTCATACAGTTTATTGTTACTGAATCATCGGAGTGGCAGTACCCAAGCTTAGTACAACGACCGTCATTTTAAACACAAAAACAACTTAAATGAAAAAGACAATATTGTGTATGTTCCACTCGATTCATTTATTGAGTTTATCGATTTTCGTCTTACTAGTCCATCATCAGACTATATAAGTGACTACTGTCGTCAACGAAGTTACACTATTTCTAAACCACACTGGAAAAGCGTTACTCATCTAGAGTGAGGCACGAACACAGAGTAAATGCCATCTTTGGCAGTGGAGTGGCACTGCAATTAAAAAGTTAGAAGCTGAACAGTAAATTAATATAGAGACAATAAACCAGGAAAAACCTTAACTCTAAACTCGAAAAACAGAGCCTCTGTAACAATTTAAATTAATTTAACAGTTCCTGTAAAATAGACTTAGTACTTCATAAGAGTACTAAAGAAAGCTTGAAGAGGCATTACATATGCAAAGTGCAACAGAAACGGAGTAAAAGATAGAATCGACAGTTATAATAATCGAATACATGGAGTACATTGGCAACCACAACAAATTAAATAAACACAGGAAAATGGACGGATAGCAAGGAACGTACAGTATGGGAAGCATTGGAAACCTGTGAGGGCAATCTGAAGTTTAAAAGAGGGGAGCCGGCCGGAGTGGCCGAGCGCCTCTAGGCGCTACAGTTTGGAACCGCACGACCGCTACGGTCGCAGGTTCGAATCCTGCCTCGGGCATGGATGTGTGTGGTGTCCTTAGGTTAGTTAGGTTTAAGCAGTTCTAAGTTCTAGGGGACTGATGACCTCAGAAGTTGAGTCCCATAGTGCTCAGAGCCATTTGAACCATTTTTTAAAAGAGGGGTAGTATTGAACCGTGTTTGGTCCTTTAAAATTAAATCACGATTGTAGAACAGATGTTTGTTGATTCCCATGGCTCAGTTTTTGCCCTTTTTTTTTTTTTTTTTTTTTTTTTTTTTTTTTTTTTTTTTTTGTTAAGTGGAGAACATTAGACTGTGGCTGATAGCTGTGGCATTCACTCAGTATATGCTCAGCAGATTTGGAGTCAGAAATCTGCAGTTTCCAGCTGTGTTCATATTCAGCAAATCTAGTTGCTACGTCTCTGCCTGATCGACCTCTGTAAAACCTATCACAGTCAGGACAAGTAATTCTGTGTACCCCACTGTTCGCTAGCAGTTGGGTCTTATCTTTGCTACCGAAAATATACTGGACTCTGTTGTTCCTCACATGGTAAGAAATACTATATTTGCAAGGTTTCAGTGGTTTTGCTGCACTCTGTGATACGTGTCCTGCAGAAATTGGAAGGGCAGAAGAGGGAGCTTAGGGAAGGAGCATAATTTTCACTTTTTGTTACCAATGCAAGTTGTGTCCAACCAGGCAGTGCTGTAGCCATTGATTGCAGCAACCCATAATTTTTATTATGTTTAACTCTGTTTTAAATCTTCTTTGGACGTAGGAACAGATGTGAGATGGCGCATCACTGAGTGGAAAGCTACAAGTTTGTGTTTTGCTGAGTGTTTCGAACAAGATGGTATCAGTCTGTCTGTGACTTTAATTTTTCTACAAATTATGAAACACTGTGTTAGTGTACTTATGACAGTTGTTAGAGCTAGGAGGTTCATAGATTTGTTGTCACTCTCCATTGCGAACTGAATATTTCTACGGCGATTCTTTAAGTTACGAAAAAAGTTGTTGAGCTGTCTTGCAGTGTGTGGCCACCTACACAGTACATCATCTACATTTCTGAAGCAGTATTTAATATTTGCGCTCAAATGCTATTTACGAAAAAAATTGTTGTTCAGAATTGTCCATGGGGCAACGGCCTTGCCGCAGTGGCTACACCGGTTGCCGTGAGATCACCGCAGTTAAGCGCTGTCGGGCGTTGTCGGCACTTGCATGGGTGACCATCCCGGCCGCCATGCGCTGTTGCCATTTTTCAGGGTGCACTCAGCCTCGTGATGCCAATTGAGGAGCTACTCGACCGAATAGTAGCGGGTTCGGTCAAGAATACCATCATAACGACCGGGAGAGCGGTGTGCTGACCCCACGCCCCTCCTATTCGCATCCTCCTCTGAGGATGACACGGCGGTCGGATGGTCCCGATGGGCCACTTGTGGCCTGTAGACGGAGTGTTTTTTTTTATTTTTTAGAATTGTCCATGAATATTTCAGCTAAATGTGGACTAACAAGTAAGAGGAGATCTCATAGCTGAACCACCTAACTGTTTATACAGAGTACCTTGGTACAGGAGATGATTTTGTGCTAGATATGTCTGAATGGCCAGTCTCAAGTCCTTCAATTCCACAGGGTTTATACTGGACCTGCAGATCAACTCTGTCAGAACAGCAACACATCCCCCTACTAGTATGCTAGAAAACAAATTGCAAGTACCAGACGGCACCAATTTAGCACTGTACGAAATAGATGTTTTATTAATAAGGTTTGAAATACCACTGTCAGAGATAACACTTACTCTGTGTTTTCGTGCCTCATTCTAGGTGAGTAACATCTTTTCCAATGTTGTTTACAGATATTGTAACTCCTTTGATGACGATAGTCATTTAAACTCTGACGAGGGCCTTGTAAGCCTAAAACAGGTCAACTCTATAAATGAATCTTTTAGAACATACACAGTATTGTGATTTTCATTTATAATTATGTTGTTCCACCAAGATGCGACTGTAGGATCAGTTAACGCATTAAGAACAACAACAAAAACATGTTTTGCGGGCAAATAAAAACCAAGTACAGCGGAGGACAGCTGAGCTATTACAATGATGATATGCTATAATAATTTAGAGTTGTGGCTGATTTCTATTGGCATCCACCACAGGGTAAGCACAACGCGAAAAATAAACAATGAAAGAGGAAAAAAAGAAACACTGAGGGTGCCACAACTGCCGTGAAACATGTTCGAGGATTAAGCAAAACGAAAATTGTGTTTTTGCAGGAAGGCGAACCCTCTTTCATTCATTATTGGTTTCTACATGCACGGGACCAAAGATCAAAATTCCTTTATGATAAAATAAAAATTTTTTTGACATCAGGAACATCAGTGTGCTGGGGTTATTAGTTTTCTCCTTGTTCTTTTAGACGGTCCAGTCAAACTAATGTGACCAACGCCTATGTTCGACGTCAGTGTGCAATATCCACTCACAGACAGCAGGTGGCAGCACTAGCAGTGGAGGGTATATAAAGTGTGTGGGAAGGAAGCGGAAAACAGTGGAGAAAAGGATCTGTTTATCAGAAGTGTAAAAGGATATGATCATTGGCTTTCAGGCCAAGAGTGGAAGCATTTCCTAAACTGCTAAGTTTGTAAAGTGTTCACGTGTCGCCATGGTTAAAATATACAGTGCATGGCAAAATAGCGCTATCCAAAACCGGCGCCTGGTTCAACTGTGGTGTACCACGGGCTGTAGATGACAGGTGTGAAAGTCAGCTGCAAAGGTGTGCACGGCAAAATAGATGTGCAACTGTTGAGCAACTGACTACCAAGGAGCTGCCAACAGTGTCCCCTCAACGACCGTTCACCGAACGTTGCTGCGTATGGGCCTCTGCAGCAGGCTCCTGGTTTATGCATCCATGCTGGCTGCTGTTCATGGACGACGAAGACTGGAATTTGCATGCCAGTGCCCCAAATGCAAAAAATGGTTCAAATGGATCTGAGCACTATGGGACTTAACTTCTGAGGTCATCAGCCCCCTAGAACTTAGGACTACTTTAACTTAACTAACCTAAGGACATCAGACACATCCATGCCCGAGGCAGGATTCGAACCTGCGACCGTAGCGGTCACGCGGTTCCGGACTTAGAACCGCTCGGCCACTCCGGCCGGCGCCCCAAAAAAAAAAAGTTCAAATGTGTGTGAAATCTTATGGGACTCAACTGCTAAGGTCATCAGTCCCTAAGCTTACACACTACTTAACCTAAATTATCCTAAGGACAAACGCACACACCCACGACCGAGGGAGGACTCGAACCTCTGCCAGGACCAGCCGCACAGTCCATGACTGCAGCGCCGGTGCCCCAACTGGACGTCCGATGAGTGGCAACAGGTGGCCTTTCCAGATGACAGACGGCCGTTGGCATGTACGGTGTGAAACATCTGAAAGCAAACACCCTGCAACAGTCGTTGGAAGGGTCCAGGCCGGAGGAGGGAGCATTACGGTCGGGGAAATGTTTTCGTGGCATTCTCTGGGTAATCTCGTCATCGTGGAAGGCACAATGGACTAACACAAGTATGCATCTATCACTGGGGACCATGTACGCCCCTACATGCAGTTTGTTTTTCTTCAGCACGATGGCTGTACCAGCAGGCCACCGCACGGTGTCACACAGCTCGCAGTAAACGTGAGTGGTTCGAAGAGCACCAGGATGAGTTTACCCTACGCCGCTGGTCACCAGACTCCCCCGATTTAAACCCAGTGGGACCACCTCGATCGGGCTGTTCGTGCCACGAATCCTTAACCGATAAATCAGGTGCAACTTCCCACGGCACTGAAGTCGACACGGCTCCATATCCCTATCGATACTTTCCAGAACTTGAATGAGTCTCATCCAGCACGTTCCACAGCAAAAGGTGGTTATTCAGAATTTTGACAGGTGGCCACGTTAATGTGACAGTATATCAGACACAGTCTGCGGTGGATGGACGTAGCCGTGGATGGGTTTCAGCCGTCGACTCCTTGGTGTCGCGTGGTGGTGGGGAGCCCCCACTGCGCCTTGCCGCGGGCCGGCCGCGCGGTGCTCACACAGGCGCGCTCCTCTGTCTGCAACGCACGCTGCGCCGCCCACAGCCACGCTCCGTCGTCGCCGACACCGCCGAACCAGTACAGCTCTCCACCTCGCCGGCCGGCCACGCGTGAGTGATCGCCCTTTCTCTTCTTTCCGCTAAAAGCTACCGCCATCGAGCGTGACAGTTGCCATCGCTATAGCTTCTCATTTCTGAGATGCCTTGTCATAGTACCGTAGTTCTAAGTCTTCTGGTTGCTTACGAGTTCTGATAAATAGTGATCTTTGCCACCTCAGTGGACTTTAACTGTATAGGACATTTTAAAATCGTGCAGTGCGACAGTGGTAAAATGCTTGCAACACCTGACTAAACAATATTAAAAAAAAGTTTCTGACAATTACTAACTAATGGTGATGACGCTCCTGTGAACCGGTCCTAGACAGGTAGGACATTAGAACTGAATCTGGAGAAATTTTCACCAGTTTTAGACCATCAGTTCCTTAGGCTGTGGAGTGTGATTCATAAAACTTGGTGCCTTTTTCGAAGGTCTTTTCAGTGGCATTGTTGTGTCAAAACATTCCAAAGTGGCTGTTCGCCGTTCGTCTTGTTGCGTGGCAATTACTCTTCTAATAATTTCTGAATACTCAACATCCTGTCGGCAGTGCAAGCATTAGGCAACAGAGTGCCTTCTTAGCCCGACGAAGGATGTAATCTCTAGTCTTGAGGTAGTAATCACAAAGTCATTCGCAGAAAGAGATTCAAGGGAGCTACCGGTAAAACTGAGCATGGGTAGACGGATCGTGTTTAGAAACTCTATTGTTCATATTTGAGACCACCTGGATAGTTCAACGCTCTTGGTGGAATTACATCCCGGCTGTCACACGATTTCATATATAACGTAATAAAGGTACGTATAAGCAACAAAAACGAGCCGCTTTAAAGGACTTGCGTTTATTTGCAAGATTCCTTAGTCGATTTTGAATCAGTCATAATGTTTGTATCAACACTAGTAGGATTTACTAAGAGTTACTGTACTGGAGGCAAACCACTTCCTCGGACGTGCAAACTAATTTGTCCAATCATTCCAGCCTGCAGTTTAATGAAGACTACAAACTAAGATGCTGCTGTCATCCTTCGAACGTGCAAAAGTATCATGTGAAGAAAACAACTCTTTCGGAATGTAGGGAATCGAACTCGAATCCCTGAGTTATCATCCTGGTACTTAAATATTAGGTACGTTCAGGCACGTAACTGTTCCCCGTTCTTCATAAAGCGGCGACCAGGACGAGGAGAGGCGGGCTGGATGCGTCAGACCACCAGTCCAGCCTTTGGAGAAAACTCGTTAGCTCTTAGCGCGCTACAGCAAGTAGGTCTAGGTCGCGGGAATCCAGTTTCCCTTTCATATACGCTACCTCATCATACCAACCGTCTTTATCGCGCATACTCCAGGGCGGAAGTATGAATAACAGGAATGTCTGCGGTTGCATTCAGTTAGTCCTCTAGATACTATAAGTGCTGCGTCCCAAACTGCACCTCAGAATAACACACGCATGGCCTGAGGTGACGCATCAGCATGTTCTGTTTCTTCAAAAAAAAATCGCTGTCAATTTCTCCTCGGTGTTTAGGTAAATGCTGAAGATTAACAAGGAAGTATTAGGCAGATTTGAAATCGTTACCTTGTAAATCTTGCATTCCAGATCTCCTGGATGCGTCGAAATTTACAGTCGCTTAACTGAGTAAGAACGGTTGCAGATTTCGCGTTCCTCACCAACCTAAAATTAAAATTCTTCTGCAGTTATCGCACAGTTTTAAAAAAGTCTAACTTCTGAAAAGTAATTTAAAAATGTATCGAAATAATTATTTTGTTTACCAGAGTTGACAGGTGCATCGTGGTGATAAGTCAAACGCACTCCTAGACTTGAGTTTTCAACTGTTTTTCAAAGTTATGAACCTTCACCGAAATCGTTCACGAACTGAAACTGGATATAATTCTAATGAAAGTAAGGAGCACGCTAAAAACGTCTGTAGATTTTCACCGTTCACTGTTACATAACGAGGCTCAGTAGACGTAAAACGTAAACACCATTCACGTATTAGGCCATAGGCCTGTACCGATTAGTTGGACGCTGCCTACAAGGCAGTGCCAGGAGTGATCTATGATCGCGAGACATTTTACCAGCACGTACGCAATCCCTCCAGCATAACGACACTCTGTTTCCCTTTTATTTAGCATGTGATCTCAGAGTCACGTTATATACTAAACCACAGAATCATCTTCTTCTTTGTTACCTTCAGTAATATATCAGTTTACAACAAAACTATGCAAATGTGCAAAACCAAAAGTGAGAAAATGAACGTTTTAGAAACGATTAAATCCGAGAAACTATTAACAAATATCAATTTTCTTGATTCGAAAAACAAGACCCTCAGCGTTTCTGGGCAATGGACGTAGCTTGATAATTAGTATCTCAGTCGAATTTTTTTAGTGCAGTTCATGGATAAATATAAGTCGAGAAGAAGAAATTTGGTTTCAACATTGGAGATCTGTTTACTCGGTCCATTGTTTCATTTATTACTCATTTGACTTGATTACTAACGCATTCCATTTGCTACATGCTTCGCGTCACTCACTATTACAGTTCTCGTTTGAAACCACATCGGAATGTTAGATTCACTCCAGAACGTTTAAGTAAAGCTAATCATTTCTAATACGTGAGATATATAGGCTTTAGTATCTTATACAGAGCGAGAACACTTGCTCTAATAGAGTCCTCATAGTATGGACGGATACACAAACGATCCACATTTCTATTATAATTCTCAATTGACTCTATAATGCGAAATCACTGATGCTTCACCTTTCACTCCACGCTACATAGATCGAAGCTCAGATAGTACGTGAGATGCGTAGTCGTTCAATTTTTTTTCTTGAGCTCAAAGATAGTTGTATCTGAGCTGTGTTGCATACATTCATCAAATTTTGCACACTGGTTTCTTTTCATACGCACACAAAAAGTTATAAAGAAAATTTGAGACTAACGCAGTCATGGTCTGAGTGGTTTATAAAAATTACGAGAAATTTGATCAGGTTACATAGATCTTTACTCTATTGCACGATTAGTCTATTCCACGTTACTCTGGATAGCTCGCAACGAACGCTGTCATCGCAACACTTCGCCCTGTTACTTCTCAAGACGAAAGGTGATACTTGCACATAAAAAAGTTTTGGGCCGTCTTCCGCGGTCTCTGGCTAACACTGATCGGCACGGCTGTCCATATAGGAATTGGATTTATGTATGTTCTACTTTCATCTCACAACAACAACAACATTTTGTTAATATTTATCGTGTACTACATTGTGCAAACAAACTCGCCAATGTGGTATATACGTACCGTATACCGACGCAAAATGTAGCTTTTGTTAGATGATGATTGGTGGAACGTGTCGGAAGAGAACACAGACGTCGTTTCACTACCAGATTAACAACTATTCTCGGATCCTACCCAGAATATTATGTACTGTTTGGTGTCTTCCACGATCGTTGCATTGTGGTATCACTTTCCGCATTTCCCTTAACCGCTGGAACAGTCTCGGACGAGTAGTGTGAATCGAATGTCTCTTACGTTGGTACTTTGTCCGATACAATCAGTCAGCTCCACTACAATCTTAGATGAAAATCGTGTTTCCTAATTCTGTAATCTGGTGCAATGCATTTCCACTAGCACTGCAGTCTGTACACAACAAGTTGTAAATACAGACAGAAATTTACTTTAGGATGGCTATGACCGTGTACACCTCATTTCATCTGCAGCGCATTATACGACTTTTCTGTCACCACACGTCACTTTATTACAAAGCAACGATTCGTTGGCAGCGTTACGAGGCATAACGTTTTGCTTAGTAACTTGCAGCTCAGTCGTTTCCGGAACAGGGTTTCCTTCTCTGTAAGTTTGTTTCATCATAATGGATACACCCTGTCTAAGTTCCTTCTCAGTCAAACAATGTCTGAATATTCCAATAACTAACTGCGAATTATTTCCTTAAAAAAGTATTTGAAAATATGTTTGAAGGTAGAACTACTCACCCATACACCGCAATAGTCATCCGCTGAAAGTGAAAAAGTGCTGGATGTGGTCTTAGTGAGCAGTAAGAGATCACTTTGAAGGCAGAAGATAGTTGACGTCAGTATGCAATTCAATCATGGATCTCAGTGAGAGCATAGAAGTAATTTCTTTTATTTTCTCATTTACTCTAAATTGCGATGAATGATGAGAACGTAACATCCGATATTTGTACCTTGTCTCTTGTCTAGTTTTATCGGTTAAATACTATCTTGTGCAACTGTAATGAAAGTCTTATTAAGCCCAATTCTAAATCATCTCTCGTCAGGCTTATTTATTGTTAGGTCTTATTCTCACAGTTTTCCAGTTACAAATTTTTTTATGGTTATTTGACCAAGGGCCGCCACCTAAAATCCCAAGCTAATAATACCCACCACTCTCCTAGTTCGAACAAGTATGCTGTCTCTAAGCGCCCTACTTTATCAGGTTTAGACGAACCGCGATTCTCCTGCTAACTGCCGGACTCTTTCAGAAGAAGAATACGAAAAGGCGTTACAAATATCATTGATTGGAACAAAAGTAGTGAAAGAAAAGTTACTTGTTAAGGCATCTGTTTGGGAAAGATATCATTCTGCATAAAATTTTTGCTGATAATATCGTGTGACGTTTCGCAAATGTGAAAAAAGAATCCGCTGTCCGGAAGACTGCGATTTGTACACTCGACCTTGTCTCTTGTCTAGGTGTATAGGTTAAGTACTATCTTTTGCAACTGTGACGAAAGTCTTATTAAGCCCAATTCTAAATCATCTCTCGTCAGGCTTATTTAACCCTTGTGAAAATGGAGTTGTTTCTTTCGATAAAGCAGTAACCGCTGACATTCTGCCCCCTCTACCATCTCTCCCCTCCCCACGCCACCATCTTTGCCAAACTGTGTTGTACTCGGATCCCAAAGGGGACTATGGCTGCTTTAAGTGTTTGTGGCGCATCTAAAGAGCGTGCAGAATGTTGCCAGCTATAAGCTTAAGCCGATATGGGAGCTAGCCTTGATTCTGTACAGTGCTCCGTGCAATAATCGTCCTTCTTCATGGATTTCGTTCCGGTATTTTTCCATCTCCAGAGTCCGGAAAGAAATGTTTGCTAGTTTTTGTCTTCTGGTGTTCTTTCTGAAATGTGATAATAACACACAGCGCAACAGCTACATCTGTCAAGCATTCTGCACAGGATCCGAGACATGTCACTAATCGGCAAACAGAAGACTGTCCTTCTTGTGTTGTATGTTCTAGTCTGACACATTCCTTAGATCATCTTCTACCTTCATCTGAAAATCATTCTATTTTTATGATCTTATTCGTAAGTGTCATCCTGCAAATAAATTCACCACTGTAGTATTTACAAGCGTAAATTTTGTTTACTGTTCTGCTTCTTTTTGAATGTCTAATATAAGCGTATGGTGGTAAGGATCTACGTCAAAGTATCGGTGCAGGGGTGACGAGGCGAGTTATTATATTTCCACTGGAATATGTCAAAGTTAATGACATGAAGACGTCACAATGACTTGATAAGAGCGTTAAAAGAGAGACCGTAGCCTAGTCAAGGAAACCATCAAGATATTTTCCTGAAGCAGTCCAGAGTAACTATGTAAAAATGATCAAGACGGAGTCATGTGTGGTCTACTGAAGTAGCAACCAGGCAATACTGCTTTGTTACGCCGCGGACTCTGTGCCACATACTGATGTTTAGTGCTTCGTAATCATCAACCTGCTGACGTCGGATTCCCAACTAGGCTGCATCGCTGGAAACAGTTCGTCGATTGCGACTGCGCTGTTGTCGCAATGAGTTCACTGCTTCCTGTGCATTCTTTCACACATTTCTTTTATGTTTTAGATTTTCGGCATAGCTTTTTTTAGCTCACGGTTTTGAGAATGAAGGAAAAGGATAACTCAGGATTTCCATAAATCCCTAAGCACGAACTTGATAATGAGTGCAATACGTGATAAACGACTTTGTTGAAACATGTACATCCCCAGTTTAGTTGTTAGAAAGAGTTGTGTTTCTCCTTCTTTGTGAACTAAGATATCTCTGAAGTCTGAAGACTACGAATCACCATATTTATATCATTCACCTTCAATTTAACGACTACAATAATCATTTACTCCAGTGTGAATGCTTTAATGATTGTGCACAACACACCAACCGCCATGCCTAGAGACATTGCCCCATTTCTTATAATAACATTCACTTGCTTTATCTAGTTGACTAACAATTCGTCGTTTGTGATTCCTTAATTATACTGTTTTCAAACCTACCGGAGATTTGCAGCTTACTTAAACTTTTCTAGTTCTCATTTGAATGTTAATATCAGACGCATAGAGAAGGTTTGTTATGTGGGGTACGAAATTTACTTGGCCAAAAAACTCGGATGTTCTGTAGTGTTTCGCCGGCCGCTGTGGCCGGGCGGATCTAGGCGCTTCAGTCTGGAACCGCGCTGCTGCTACGGCGGCAGGTTCGAATCCTGCATCGGGCATGAATGTGTGTGATATCCTTAGGTTAGTTACGTTTAATTATTTCTAAGTCTAGGGGACTGATGACCTCTGGTGTTAAATCCCATAGTGCTTAGAGTCATTTGAACCAATTTTGTAGTGTTTATTTATGGTGTTAGCCGGCTTTCAGCTTACAAGGCCATCATCAGAAAAAAAACTCAACTGAAAACCGGTTAAGATTACGAGGAATGCCGTAGAATAAGCACAGTTTTTAAACATTTGTATCGACATACTCCACAATCTACCTTACAGTGTATGGCGGAGGATACTTTGTGTACCCGTTTTCCTGTCCCAGTCGCGAATCGTTCGCGGGAAAAACGATTGCTGGTAAGCCTCCGTCTAAACTCGGACCCCTCTAATTTTACCTTCATGGTATTTCCGCGAGATGTACGTAGGAGGAATCAGTATATTGGTTCACTCTTCTAGGAACGTACGCTCTCGGAGCTTTTAACAGTAAACCGGTTATACAGAACGCCTCTCTTGTAATCTTCCACTGTAGTTCGCTGAGGAACTCCGTGACGCTTGCAAATTTACTAAACGAATTTGTAACTAAACGTGCTGCTCTCATTTGGGTCTTCTCTACTTCCTCGATAAATCCTGTCTGGTACGGATCCCAGACTAGCGAGCAATACTCAAGTGTTGGTCGAATAAGAGTTCTGTGAGCTACCTCAGTTGTGGGTGGACTACACTTCCTGAGGATTTTTACAATGAATCTCAGTCTGCCATCTGACTTACCTATCGCCTTACGAAACGAAAAGGAAAGAATTCATTAACAAAAATTGCACCACATCGTTATATTTTTCTTTATGTTTGTGAACCGCTAACACAATATTTACATTTTTTTGTAACATTTGGTGTGTATACCTTGTCTGCAACGCTGTTATTTTGCCATCCTAATATTTTAATTCAACCCAAAATTTAGGAACAGCAGTTAGTTTTATTTCTTCATGGCCAGTAACTGACACCGTTTGAGGTAATATAACATCCGTAAAAAATTAAACGGGAAGTAGTTTAATGATGACGCTTGCCATGGAAACATCTATTTTCACACACAGTCTGAAACTGTCCTACAACTTAATAATGAAAAAATTGAAACGGCACCATACTCTGGTTTTATTGTAAACAGTTTTGTAGTCACGTCGCCAATAAACTATGTACAATGCCTAAAATAAGTCTGTCATAAGGAGTAAAAGAAGTGATCGAATACAGAAAAATTCTGCCAGATTTGTAACCAGACAGGTCAATCAGTACGATCATAGTAGCGTGTGTTTCTGAAGTTCGTTGAACAAGTATGGTTATATAAACGCTCTGCCCTCCAGGTGTATTGCCCCCCCCCCCCCCCCAGTCTCTGCTGAATTCTTTCTCATCTTCTGATTTGTCTGTAGTTGGTATCATGTCAAGATTCTTTAGCTATAATTACTGTCTCTGTATAGTTTTTGCAAAACAATCTTAAAACATTTTTCAAACTCTTTATGTTGTTATTTCTCTGTAGATGTGTTTTTATATTTGTACGAAGCTGTTGTTCAAGAAACTCATATCAAATTTTTAGAAAAATACTCAACGTTTGAATGTGAGGCAAGTCCAAAGAGACAATATCCGAGACAGACCAAAATACGATATTATTGCTGCCACTGAGCGCCACATGGAAAGACAATAACAAGACACGAAAAGTTAGGACACGTACAAAGGTTTTAGTCGTGCATGTAACAGTAAATGGAGTGGAAAATTGTCATTCCTCTGATATTACGTCCCATCAGAATTATCTACACTGTAGAGAATCATGCAAGAAGAACGTCTGTGCATCGTACAATCCAGTTTATATGCATTTTACCTTGTTCTAGAAATCGATATAATAAGAATCCGTTGAGTAAGCATGAGTAAGTGAAAGCTATATCCTTAGACATTTCACCATTATTTCTCTGGCCATTAAAGCGACTTTTCCATCTGAAAAAGTTCATATATCTGAGAAACGTAAAATTAGCCAGTTTACGGATTCAGCGATTGTAATTTCGTCCAGACTAGTTGAATAAAGGATCCCACAAATCGCTGAAGGAAATTAACTTACCACCTGCAATAGGACTGTGTTATACCCATAGTAAGGTACGGCTTGATGACAGTTTTCGCCTTTATGCAATGAGCGAATAGCTTGGGTGACAGCGGAGAACATTGCCACCAGAGCCGTACTGCCCCCGACGTAGTACCGTGACCGCTGGCGTAGCACACACGACGCTAGAAATGCTGAATTGTCATGCGTTATTTCCCATCAGCACTCTAGATCACAGACGTCGCCACTGCTGCTGGAATTCCAGTGTCCTTGTTACAAAGGGAAATTAGCGCCCGCGAAGATTCTCACGCTCGGAGATCTATAGTAAACTTACGCGATGACAAGACGCCTCTCAGTTCTAGCATTAATAGTTCTAAGTAATTATTACTCATCAAATGGTTCAAATGGCTCTGAGCACTATGGGACTTAACATCTATGGTCATCAGTCCCCTAGAACTTAGAACTACTTAAACCTAACTAACCTAAGGACAGCACACAACACCCAGCCATCACGAGGCAGAGAAAATCCCTGACCCCGCCGGGAATCGAACCCGGGAACCCGGGCGTGGGAAGCGAGAACGCTACCGCACGACCATATTACTCATCCTGGCACCTCTAAAATGAATGTGGAGATTAATCATTGTGTAAACAAGCATATGTCCCGGAAATTTCAAGCTCTATAGTGAATGTTTCTCACGTGAAACACAGAAAATTAAAGACGCAATAGATATTCCACCAAACAATGCAAAGTCGTGAATAACCGTCCATTAACGATGAACAAAAAGTAGGCAAACATATGTAGGTTCCGCCAGAGGTAGATCATTAGAGTGACATGAGCGAAAAGTGCCGGCTGATTTACGTACTTTGCTCTTCCGCACAGTACCGTACTTTGATTTTCAAGGTTGTGCGAAGTGAATTATAATGTTAACGTACGAGAAGAGTTCACAATGTAAGTTACCCATTATTATGGCAGGCCAAGTAAGATTTACTGATCACTGCGGTACACTTCAAAGTGACACACATGTATGAACACATTTCTCAACATAGTCCCCATGCCTCTGTGAACAACGGACGGAACGTTTTATCAATTCCTCGACGATCCGCTCCTCGGTCACAGAGCCATACGAGAGCCGCTGTGTGAAACTCCTCGTCGTTGGAAAATATCTTTTCCCCTAAATTTTCTTCCAGCTCGCCGAAAATATGGAAATCGCATGCGCAATATCTGGACTTCCCGATCAACATCACTCTCATCTGCGCGTACTTGGGCAAATCGTGGGCACAGTTACAGTACGCCTGGATGCGACATTGGATTAAATCCACATACCGCCAGAATTTCGAGACGAAACTGTCTGCAGTTTAGACTGTTTGCCGTCAAGATTCACACTGTCCCGCGTACTTCAACTTTGGAGTACGTTTCCAGTTGCCGCAGCATTCTACGTCCACTGTGTGATACACCTGTTATCCGCACCGCAGCAGAACTGTTCAAAGGGTTCAAATGGCTCTGAGCACTATGGGACTTAACATCTGAGGTCATCAGTCCCCTAGAACTTAGAATTACTTAAACCTAACTAACCTAAGGACATCACACACATCCATGCCCGAGGCAGGATTCAAACCTGCGACCGTAGCGGTCGCGCGGTTCCAGGCTGAAGCGCCTAGAGCCGCTCGGCCACACCGGCCGGATGAACTGTTTCTACAGGAAACGCAGAACATGTACTGTCTCCTGATGATGCACCACTCTTGTTACACAATGGTCCTTAATGTGGGACCATATGTGTAACTTACTTTCACAAGTCCGTAGGTAAATGATCAACAACGTTAAAAGTATTCCGGATTTTTAATGTGGCAAATAAATTAATGTAATCTCATTAAATTCTTCCGGATGTAGTGCCACGTAATCTTATAACATATTTACACAAGATGTCGGAAAGACAGCAGTAACAGTTTCAAAAATAAACTGAAATCATATCCCCTTGACAACCCCTTTTATACCATAGATGATTTCTTGAATGGTAATAAATAAATATATAGCTATAATATATGAATTCTGTTTCATTTAAGGGAATGAGGTAGGTAATAAAAATTTGAAAATTTTAAGCTTTTCTAAACAAAAAACTTTGATTCATGCGTGCATTTCTTATGCACTAGACATGTTCCACATCATACCGGTCACTGAAAGTTTGATAAATCGAACACGTAACTAACTAACTAAAAAACTAAACCGACGTTTCTGCCGTGCTGCAGTGACCTTTTTGTGGGCAAAGTTTAATGAAAGCATGAAATATTAAAAACGAGTCATGCATATAAAATTCAGTCTTTGTGTTGCGATAAAGAAATGCAATGTGGTTCGGTTCCTTTTATTAAAAATGTTCATTTAACGTCGCTGATAATCTCAGAGTTGAGCACCCGTAAGCTCCAAACACACACACGTTTATTTAACCAACAGAATCACAATTACTGCAGTGAATTCACCTCCATAAAAGCTTAAAAGCTAAACCAATCTAAATATTCCAATACTTTTGCACTGATCGTACAGTAACATTCGAATATACAATTTTCTGGAGCTCAGCATTTGTGTGGCTTGCTAATACTAATACGTCGTGCGCTGCAATTCATTCCCTTTTACTGTATGGAAGGAATTTTACTTGCAATAATCTAGACTTTGAGGCAAAAGGGAGATGGGAGATGGTCCCTGCCTTCAACAGAGAAGACATTTATCGAATACAGAATACTTTACCTGTGTTATATCTACGGAAGAGCAACAGTGATTAATGAATATTATGACAATCCATCAGTTAAAAGAGGATATCCTGATCTGCAAATATGGGTAACTGACTCCGGAATGTACGTGTTGCAGAGTACGGATTAGTTGGTTGTTCGTTTCTTTCCTCTGTCACCCATTACACTGAGTGCTGTGGGACTGGTTGTTTGCTTGTCCGAATTGCAGAAGTTCTCAAGTTCCCATACTCAGCCTCCCAGTGGAAGGTAACAAACGGAAATGTTGCGCATATACGCACGCTGCAAGAGCAGCGAGTTTGTTGTGATCTTCTCATGACAATTTCAAGGCATACACTCATAATGGACCACTTCACTTGATAGCATGAAAAGCATGAATAGTATAGATATCGTAGTCATTAACTGCGGGCCTTATAAAACATAGGTATAATTTGCAACTGCTTGGAACACAGTATCCCCACTTCGTGCTGTTTCTTTAGTCTATTGCATTCTTTCTCCGAAGGGGAGAGTTATTCGGATTGTGAAAACGTTACACTTGGCATTCTTTCCATTTTCTTTGAGTACGCAAATAGCTCTCTATGTTTATCTTCGAAATACGATATGGCACGGTAACAAGGACCGATTACTGGAGCGCAAAACTTACGGACGAGGATAACTTTCGCATGATATTTCACTGCCACGTAGCATAGCTAGAAGGAACTCTGACCAAACGAGTACATAGAAGGAACTGCCACAATATAGTACAGAACGTAACTGGAAAAAACATACAATAACACGAGCAGAAATAACATTTTTGTTCAAAGGCAATGATTAAGCTGAAGTTACCGCGATTTGCGATGGTCTCCTCGACATTACAAAAGGCGGGAAGTCATTCATAATAGGGTGTGTGATCACCAAGAACAGCAATGTATAGTCTGTAATGTACACCCATGCTGGCCACAAGGTTAGTAAAGAGTTGTTGCCGTAGGGCGTTCCATTCCCCCACTAGCGCGGCTGACAACTGCTGTGTGGTCACTGGTCGCTGTGGGCGCACAGAAATACGTCTCCCCGACGCATCTCATACGTGCTCGACCGGGTTTAACACCGGGGAACGGGCACGCCAGTCCTTTCTCCGAATATCCTCTCGTTCCACCTGCACATTGTCAGATGGTTCCAAGCACTATGGGACTTAACATCTGAGCCGCGCGGGATTAGCCGAGCGGTCTCAGGCGCTGCAGTCATGGACTGTGCGGCTGGTCCCGGCGGAGGTTCGAGTCCTATCTCGGGCATGGGTGTGTGTGTTTGTCCTTAGGATAATTTAGGTTAAGTAGTGTGTAAGCTTAGGGACTGATGACCTTAGCAGTTAAGTCCCACTAGATTTCACACACATTTGAACATTTTTGAACTTAACATCTGAGGTCATCAGTCCCCTAGACTTAGAACTACTCAAACCTAACTAACCTAAAGACATCACACACATCCATGCCCGAGGCAGGATTCGAACCTGAGACTGCAGCAGCCCAGTGGTTCCGGACTGAAGCGCCTATAACCGCTCGGCCACAGCAGCCGGCGCGCATTGTCATCCATAAAAATGAAGCCATGGTCGAATGCACCACTCAAAAGAGTCACTTAGGGAACGAGCACAGTGTCATAATGGTACGTCAAGAATCGCTGCTTAGACTGAATCTGCTCTCATCCGTAAAGGGCACGGGAACCCACTCCTCGTTGGACCAGTCCCTATGCTCTTGACACCCCCGCAAACGGTATCGCCTGCGTGCGGGTGTCAGCGGAACACAACGTACTGGCTGTCGGGCAAAGAGGCCACCCCTATGCTTGAGATTCCGTGAGTTGCTGTCCTGTTAAATATAGCTGTAACTGCGCCCGCTGTTTCCTGGCCATGTCGACCACTTCCTCTCCTTCAGGCAGCGGAGCGTATGGTTCGGAACGTTCTCCGTGCACTTGAAACGGTGCTGTGAGCAGTACCGAACTCTTGAGCTACACTTGTCACACTTCGTCGTTCTTCCAGTTTCCCGATGACTCTTCCCTGTGTGAAGTCATCCAGATGTTGTCTCCGGGCCATGCTGTAATGAAAAACACCCCCACAGCGCACCGTAACTGCTCACTTATTGACACACACTGTATTTTCCAGTTTCCTCAACTCGATTG
Organism: Schistocerca nitens; assembly: GCF_023898315.1. Lineage (NCBI taxonomy): Eukaryota > Metazoa > Arthropoda > Insecta > Orthoptera > Acrididae > Schistocerca > Schistocerca nitens. The sequence continues at coordinate 574,498,507 of NC_064616.1, read as the reverse complement.
CGTTGCAGGGCCGGCCCCATTTGGCGCTACAGTCACTCTGACCTCACTCCACGTGATGTTCAGCTTTCTGTGCACAACTGGGAGACGTCTGGCACATACTTACGCAGCTTCGTTCATTTCCATCGAGTAGTTACTATGTTATCGTACTTTCTTTATCTCGTCCTTACGTTTTACAGAGCAATGTAGTATGGGAGAATGGGGAGATTTCAGATCACCACCTAGAAAACACTGGATTCGTATTCGGAAAGACCGCCTTTCGAATTCCATCAGGCTAAGATGATTTAGGTTTTTACGTGTTTTCCCTCAAACCAGTTGAAGGAATAGTTCCTATGACAAGGTCATGACTGAATCATTCTCCAACTGAACTAGTGTTACATCTCCATTGACCATGTGGTCGGCAGAAAGTTAAACAGAAAACTTATTTTCTTCGTAAGACGTTCAATTAGTCTAATAGACATATTTGTTGCTTTGCCCGAGGCACGTGCTACGGGATACATCAATAACAAACATCATAGGAAGCTATATTTCACTACGTCAATTGGTTCTCTGGACTCGGTCTCAGTTTCATCAGTTTCATGCAGCATATGAAATGGGTCTTGAAGATAAAATTACTGTCTGGCGTTGCGTATGTCCGTTCAAACGTAGGATGTGCCTGTATACAGTGAGGTGACAGAAATCATGTGCTACCGATATGTACGTTTACATATCGCCTACACGAAGTATAGAAAGATAGTCCACTAGGGAAGCAGTCATTTGTACTCAGGTGATTCATGTGAAAAGGTCTCCTACGTGATTATGGCCGCACGGCGGGAATTAAGAGACTTTGAAAGCGAAATGGTAGTTGGAGCTAGACGCATGGATCTTCCATTTTGGAAATTGTTAAGGAATACATCGAGATCCATAGTGTCAACTGTGTGCCGAGAATACCAAATTTCAGACATTACCTCTCACTACGGACAACGCAGTGGCCGATAGACTTCACATAATGGCCGAGGGCAGCGGCGTTTGCGTGAAGTTTTCCGCGCTAACTGACAGGCAAAACTGAGTGAAACAACCGTATAAATCAACGGGGGCGTTCGGTTAACGTATCCGTTCGGACAGAGCGGCGAAATTTGGCGTAATGGGCTATGGCAGCATTGGCCGACGCGAGTGCCTTTGCTAACACCGAGACATGGCCTGCAGCGCTTCTTTGGGTTCGTGACCGTATTGGTTGGACCCTACACGACTGAAACCGTAGCTTGGTCAGATGAGCTCAAATTTCAGTTTGTAAGAGCTAAAGGCAGGGTTCGAGTGAGGCGCAGACCCCACGAAGCAATTGACCCAAGTAGTCAACAAGGCATTGTGCAAGTGTTTGGTGGTTACATAATAGTGTGGCTTGTGTTTACATGGAATGGGCTGAGTCCTCTGGACCATCTGAACCAATCTTTGACTGAAAATGGATATGTTCGGCTACTTGGAGACCATTTGTATTCATGGACTTCATGTTCCCAGACAACGATGTCGCCAGCCACAGTTACTCGCGATTGGTTTGAAAAACATTCTGGACAGTTCACAGTTCGAACGAATGATTTGGCAACTCAGACCACCCGATATGAATCCCATAGAACAATCATGGGACATAATCGAGACGTCAGTTCGAGCACAGAATCCTGCACCGGTAACAATTTCTCAGTTACGGATTACTATAGAGGCAGCATGGCTCAATATTTCTGCAGGGGACTCCCAACAACTTGTTGAGTCCATGCCACGTCAATATTCTGCATTATACCGGCCAAAAGTAGGTCCGACCCGATATTAGAAGGTATCCCATGACTTTTGCCACTTCAGTCACCTCAATGCACTGTGTATTGCAAGCTAATATAAAATCTTGCAGCACCGCAGCCGACTCTGGATGAAGTACTTTTGTATAGAATACTAGGGGTCCCAAAAGTCGAAAAACGCTTTAAAATCTGAAACGGAAGAATATCCTTTGTTACTCGTTTCGAGGCACAATCGGGTCAGATGCTTATCGCACAGTTAATTTTACTTACGTTACGCTACCATTAGCAGCTCTCGCGCATTGTACTAGGTGGTGAACAGTCGACGTTTCGCAAGCATTTTCTGGACTTCTCAGCATGCTGCAAGAACGGCGCCGAGACAGGTACTGGGTGAAGTGGTGCATCGGCAAGGCACTAGCCTAACCTTCGAGAGAACGGCGGGTAAGATTCCTGTGCGACCATCCAAATTTAGGTTTTCCGCTGCTGTTTTAAAATCGCTTAAGGTAAATGACAGGACTGATCCTTTGAAAAGGACACATCCTATTTTTTTTCCTCGCCTTTCTTCAACCTGAGCTTGTGTTCATTTCTTATGACGAGGCATGAAACCTTAACCTTCCTTCCTTCATTCCTTCCTTTCCATCTTCCTTCCAAGAGGAGCGTTGTCGTTTATTGTTGATTTTTCCGTTCTCCTCTGCGATGAGTATCTGAGCTGAGAGGACCTCTGAACGAACAATAAGTGTCACTTGGCTGTAGTCAGCCTTAAAGCGAAACGTTGCTAGAAGTTTGTGCGTCTTTAAGTAATTATGATGCTAAATGAATATAAGTGACTCTCATTGACAAATGAGTAACTTCCAGAGTTGGTATGTTCAATAACGGTTAAGAAACTTTTGATGATTCAAGATTTACGTATAACTATACTGATTCTGCTCAGTATTTCCTCGTGTATTAGCCTGACAAATATTTATAGTATTTAGTCCCATTTATTTGCTCATGAAAACCTTCTAACTAAAACCGAAGGAGAGAAAAATGAGCCTGTTACAAACTAATCACTTCGTTTTCCATATCACTTGGCACGACCAGTGCTGCATGGTTTGTATTCTTGTTAATAAAAGTGTGCTACCTCCACAGGTCAGCTTTGGTCTGGCTTCAGATGATAATCTGTAATGATCCACTAATATTTCTATTGATCCCTCCTGTGTCAACTACAACGGATATTGGCTACAAAATACTCCTATTTTGCAGTTTTTGCATAATAACTTACTGTAAATACTTATTAGTATTCACCTTCTCCTCACAGCCATTTCAAATAATTTACAGAATTATTATTTTGATAGCAAAATGTAACCCACAAACTTCAACGTTTCATATAACCGGTAACGCTATCAGGCTAACGCGGTTCTATTTGGCGCAGAGGTAGCAGATTCCATCACTGATGCTGGGAGAAAGTTAAATCACGAGAATATCACCAGAAATCCTGGAAAGACAGTGATGTAAAAGTCTGAATCACCAGACAGTTCCTTACATCTAAAACCTCTCCATAGCCTCCCCTGGAGAGAAGACGTGTGACAGTGGTGTTGATGTATCCCTCGGATGGTCAGTGACCTCTTCAGCTCTGATCTGGCTAGCAGTCGTCTGTCTCCCACTTATTTCTACAGCAGGAGTAACAACACACATACAGCACACACTTCATCGCTGAAAGATGAGTAACCGTTTCTCATAATTTCAGTGTATCCCACGAATATAAATGAAAATTTGTCACAATATTCAGCTCAGAACTAATAACTAGACACTACCTATCTCAAAGGCAGCCGCAGAAACGAAAATATCTCGATATATATGAAAAATGGATAATTCAACTATAGTCATTCACTGTAATAGGGAGTGAAACTTATTACGCGATTACAATTCAATACAAACCATTATTTTTGGATAATCACCTAAAATCGTGACTTCATCTGAGAGTCGCACTAATTTTTCGATTTCCTGGCGTTGAAATTCTGCTGATGGGTCACGGTACCACAGTAGCAAGGCTGCTCCTGTCCATCGTTCACAGTTCGGTATCCACCAGGTTGTTGATTTAACTTGGAGAGCACACAACAGCCGCAAAGGGACAGAATCCCACTTTAACCACTTAGGCTCTGAGCACTATGGGACTCAACTGCTGAGGTCATTAGTCCCCTAGAACTTAGAACTAGTTAAACCTAACTAACCTAAGGACATCACACACATCCATGCCCGAGGCAGGATTCGAACCTGCGACCGTAGCGGTCTCGCGGTTCCAGACTGCAGCGCCAGAACCGCGCGGCCACTTCGGCCGGCTACCACTTAGGCAATATACGTTTCGAGTTTAGTCCGTTGGGATTTGCTGTCATAATAACGTGACAATGCTTTTACGTAACTTCCCATGGTTTTGTTTTCCATAACTTCATATAGTGATGTTAATTGTTGGCAATATGTTGGCATACATAATGACGATTTGCCAGTGGTGAATGAATGAGGTACAAGGTGCAGACACATGACTTTCAACTCCTCTGCGACCAACAGTCACTTCACTCTCGTCGGTCAGTTGAAAAGTCAGTAGAGCGTGCAGCGCCTGTTTTAAAGAAGCTATGTGATTCCTTCGAAAATAATATGATGTATCTTTGTTAAGCGCTATGTACTGTCTGGATAGATGATAGCTCCTTGTTCACGAATAATTGCGCGAACGAATTTTTGAACATCACTGGAACACTAAATTTACTCTATACATCTACATGACTACTCTGCAGACTATTTCTTAACCTCTTCACTCCCTAACAGTTCGCGAGAAAAAAGAACACCTAAATCTTTCCGTACGAGCTCTGATTTCTCTTACTTTATTTCGATGATGATTTCTCCATATGTGGGTTGGCGACAGTAAAATATTTTCGCTCTCAGAGGAGAAAGTTGGTGATTGAATTCCGTGAAAAGATCACGCCGCAGCGAAAAACACATTTGTTTTAATGACTGCTACCCCAACTCGCTTTTCATGTCAGTGACACACTCTCCCCTATTTCGTGATAATACTAAACGCGCTGTCCTTCTTTGGACGTTTTCTATGTCCTTCGTCAATCCTATCTGGTTAGGATCCCATTCAGTACAGCAGTAATCTAGCAGAGGACAGTCAAGTGGAGTGTAAGTAGTCGCTTTAGTAGACACGTCGCACTTTCTAAGTATTCTGCCAGTAAAACGCAGTCTTCAGTTTGCCTTCCCCACAGTACTATCTATGTTATCATTCTAATTTAAGTTGTTCGTAATTGTAATTTCAAAGTATGTAGTTGAATTGATAGCGTTTAGATTTGATTTATTTTCGTACTCATGTGGATGACCTCACACTATTCCTCATTCAGAGACAATTGCCAGATGTCGTGTCTAACTGATTTTGGAGTTGGTTTTGATCTTCTGGTAAGTTTACTAGACGCTAAATGACAGTCCCATCTGCAAACAATCTAAGAGGGCTGCACAGACTGTCTCTAAATCGTTTATATCGCTCTGGAACAGCAAAGGACCTATAAGATTTCCCTGGAGAGCGCCAGCTACCACTCCTGTTCTCAATGATTTTCCGTCGATTACTACATACTGTAGCCGGCCGGGGTAGCCGAGCGGTTCTAGGCGCTACAGTCGCGCGACCGCTACGGTCGCAGGTTCGAATCCTGCCTCGGGCATGGATGTGTGTGATGTCCTTAGGTTAGTTCGGTTTAAGTAGTTCTAAGTTCTAGGGGACTGATGACCTTAGAAGTTAAGTCCCATAGTGCTCAGAGCCATTTGAACTACATATTGTGACCTCTCTGACAGGAAATCACGAACCCATTCGCGCAACTGAAGCGATACTCCATAGGCAAGAAGTTTGATGTGAAGTCTCTTGTGACGAACGGTATCAAAAGCCTTCTGAAAATCTGTAAATATGGAGCCAATTTGAGATTCCATGCCGATAGCAATCATTATCTCGTGCGAATAAACGGCTAGTTCTAGTTGTGTTTCATAAGAATGATCGTTTCAGGTTATCTAACTGGTCAGTGCAACGCGAGCAAGGTTTATCCACCCGCTGTATGTCAATTTTTCACAAATTCTTGGTGTACCGAGCCGAAGGAACGTGCCTGCAGTTCTCAGTATTCTGAGAACTTTATGTCTGACACTCAGCGATGTCAGATACCGTGTAGCTGCACTCATTGACAAGTTGGAAGATCGAGCTGGCTCATCATTCCAACGAGATATCATCACCAGTATAGGTCTTCGGAAAAAGAAAGCTTCTTGGAGTAATGTTGATGATTGAAGCGAACTGTATATCGGGATCAACTATACGTCAGTTTCTGTCATTTTGACGCAAAGTTTAACCTTCATTTCAGTAATACGCTTCTATTAAATTTATTCGCTGCATAGGAATTTCTAAACTACGGCTGTAGTTGCGCTGGCTAATATACGTTCTCTGCATTTCTCGTTTCACAATAATTAAGGTCACAACAACCAAATGACCATTTTCGGTGACATATTCCGTTCAAGAGGACGTTACGTGAATGCACACTATTCCGCCCTGTTCGTGAAGTTTTTGTCTCGACGAGAAGAGGATTAGGCTTAAAAACATGCCGCGAACGTCGATTTCGTTAGAGCCAAAGCAAAAGTTCACATTGAAAAAGAATGAAGAAGAAACCGACTGTGGTCTTTTTAATAAAATTATTCCGGTAAGTACCTGAAGCTATTTAGGGAAGACAGAGAGAAAGATTAATCCGGATAGTCGGAAGAGAATTTAAACACCACTACTTCTTAGTACTAATCTGCCTAATTAGCAGTAAACAGCAGTTTCAGGAGCCTTCGGATGAAGCAACATTTCTTCGTGCTACACCAAATGCAAAAATTATGCAGAAAATGACGAATGTCTCAGATATTCTCCCGTTTTTTTCCTGCATTGGAGAAAAACAACTGACATATAGAAGGTTTCTCATTGCTTCATAAGCCAAAAGTCACCCTCCTCGTTTCCTTGCGATAGACATTTTAAGGAAGGTGCTTTAAACTTGTATTGAAATGGCATCAGTGCACTGGTATGTAATTGGAACAGTTGTGAGGCAAAGAATGTGTATTGCATGCCATTTTCCCCTTTTGTTTAAAACTTGTCTCTTCATTAAATTACCTAGTGACGTGACGCAGTGGCTAACACACTGGACTCGCGTTTGCAAATCCTCGTACGGCAATACAGATTTAGATTTTCTGTGGTTTCGAGAGATCGCTTAAGGTAAATCCTGGGATGATACTTTTGGAAAGGACACGGCTGATTAGCTTCCCCGTCCTTCCCGTACTCCGAACTTGAGCTTCGTCTATAATGACACCTTCGACGCGATATTAAACCCTAAGTTTCTTTCATCTAATCTTCTTTCCATCAAGTGCCTCTTCTTTCCAGTTTCACTTCATTAATCTATATTCCAGCGACTTAATGCATGGGTGTACGGTTTCGTGTTGGGGTGTAGCGCACAATTTGAGTATTCTGGTGGCTGGAATACTTAAAAGCAAAAGCTACTCGTACAATGAGAGTTAGGAAGGAAACGAATGCTCTACATTGCAGGCTATCCAGTTTATCTACGAGATCTCACGACTTTTTCAGAACCAAATATTTTCATCAGCAGCAGATCTCTAGCCTGGAAATGTAACTCAGAGTCGAACATGGTTTCGATGTCGACGTTATTAGAGACAATCCTCTAGCTTAGGTCATTAATCTTGGTAAAGGAACTCGACCAAGTTGTTGTTCAAGAATGCATCCTGCCAATCAGTCAAATGTTTAGAGAAACCACAGAAAAACTAAAACAGGGTAGTGTCATGGGAGTAGAGTCCCAATCACTGCACCTCCTCATGTGGTCCCAAAAGTTTGCGAAATCATACTCTATTTTCGGTATGAGTTGTCAAATATATCAATTAGTTATTTGACATCTACGAAGAGCTACGACCCGTCCGGAGAGCCGAAGGCGTTAATGCGCTGCTTCCGGGAGTCGGGAAGATGAACCTGGTCCTCGTCTAATCCGCCTCACGGATCAACGACTGCGGTTGATTAGGCGACCAGTCTGGTGGTTTTTAGGCGGTTTCCACATACAACTAGGTAAATAGTGGACTGGTATTCACGTCCCGCCTCAGATACACACGACGCAAACTTTTACAAAACGCTTTCACACATGAACGTGAGATTTACTCTAGACACACACAATGGTACTCTGAATCCTTCACGGCGGGAGTGGTGGTCTCAGAGAGGGCATTCGGCCACCAATTATCACTAAAGCTGACCAAACCTATATAAAAATACCGACCCCATAGAGAAATGTAAAAAGGCAGAGGAGAATAGGAGGAAAATCTATGAAAAGCTATGCGATTCTGAAATATTCATAGCTTTGCAGTTGTACAGTTGACTTTACCTTGAAACGGAAGAAAGTGTTCTAGATAAATCTTTTCGAATAATTCCAGTGTATGTTAATCCCACAATCATTGGTCCGTGTATTAAAGATCCCACTCAGGACGGTGCAGATGAGTAACAAGAATTTTAGAAAGGTTACTAAAGAACCTGAGCTGGCTGTTGCCTGAAGAGGTCCGAGGAAACTGAATGAGGCCACACCACGTCCTCCTGACTGTGTCGTTCATTATTTCCGGTAAGTGTCACGTCGCTCGCCGTATAGTATTGCTCAACTTACTCTGTATTAAGCGCGCAGGTGCTACCGAGTTATCCGGTCAGGACTACGATACAGCACATTACAACACGGTTAAGCAAACGTGTTGCGTCCATTATTTGCAGTTCCCCTGGAACAGCAAACACGCTGACGAAACAGTATGGTATTACGTGATCCACTTTGACAGCATTCTGCTAAGCTCGGCGGCCCTGCTCTTGGCTTTCACCCTCACTGCCTCTTCACAAAACAGCGCGTGGCGGCCTTCTCTTTTCCTCTCTCACTCTGCTCTGTGGGAAAGGGTAAGGGGGACAGGAGAATATCTGACTGATTATTTTTCCTCCTTTGTAGTAACCCATATCAAGACCGCTAGGGATGATCTTACGTAGAATGCACACAATTCATTTGTTATTGCGCCTCTTCACAGAATATTTTAGGAAGTTCCAAAATGTCTGCGGCGCTGTGTGACTGAAGAATCGGCATAAGCTTTCCTTCAGTTTATTTGTGCGATGTATCATGTTACACAACTTACTTGTACACCATAATAGGTAACTCAGTTTGTTCTCACCCACGGATTAATGACAGCTGGTTTGGAACACGAGCCAGTTTGGGTGTAGTTTTCAGGTGGTTTTCTACAACCGTCTAGGCAACTGACGGACTGGTTCTCTATCCTGGTCTCATAAATGTAGCACGCAGTTAAAACAGTAATAATAAAATAAATTTATTAATTTATTGCAGATATGGTTCGTCTAATGCAACTAAACGAAACGCTGTTTGTATTGTGTCATACGTGTTTCGCTTTTTTATACTTGTGAAGCATCTTCAGTGGCCCGTAATACGTGTTTGTTATTGTACACAATGATTGCATTATATAATAAATACAGGTTTTTTTACAGTTTTTCGTGTTTCTCTCTCGTTATTAGGTGAGAAATAACTTTTTGTAGCCGGCCGAAGTGGCCGTGCGGTTAAAGGCGCTGCAGTCTGGAACCGCAAGACCGCTACGGTCGCAGGTTCGAATCCTGCCTCGGGCATGGATGTTTGTGATGTCCTTAGGTTAGTTAGGTTTAACTAGTTCTAAGTTCTAGGGGACTAATGACCTCAGCAGTTGAGTCCCATAGTGCTCAGAGCCATTTTTGAACTTTTTGTAGGACAAATTTCATGAGGTTAAATTAGTAGGTCTATATATTTCCACTTACGTTTTTTGATATTATTACTGCATATTTACCGTTCTGGAGTTGTACTTAGTTGGACCGCGTAACTAGGATGTCCGATTTTAGACATTTTATGAACACATTTCGATCTAAAACCTTCCTTCCACTACTCGCTGCGTTTTTCTTTGGCACGTTTACTGTATGAAGAGCTTTCAACTGTCGCTCTGTGTTCTCTTTGTTCGTCTTTTGTTTGTGCTTTGGAGTCTGTATTTAGTTTAATATTCTTTCGTTTCTTGTGTGTGTGTGCGTGTGTGATAGTAAGTTATTATTGAAAATAATCATGTTCTACGGGTCTGTTTGTTATCGCTTTAGTGGCTAAAGTGCTCCATGAATTGTTGCTTACATTTATTTGGTCATTTAATACTTCCTTGTTCACCGCAAGGGCTCATGATATGTAAAAGTTAACCCGTAATATTAAGAGTTTTCTGTTGTGATTGTTCATCTGATAATTCTCGTATCCCGTTCCATGTCGTATGGTTCATGTTTATGCTTTATTAGATGTTCATCAAAGGTAGAATGGCAGTTTTTATATTTACAGATTTTTATATGTTCATATATCTAGTTTTCAAATTTCTGCCTGTCGTTTAAGAATGATTTTGATTTAAAGAGTTCGAATGAGCAAGTGTCCCATTTCGAGTAGCTGACGAAATACTGCTGCTTGAAGCACATTAAGTCTAAAACTGACTACTAATACTCTCAGTTCTAAATGAAATGAGATTACAGATTCAAGATGACTGTCGGTGAGGATACAAATATTTAAAACAGTGCCCCACATTTTTACTGTTGATAAACACGCTCTTGGTACTCACAAAAATATCGCGAACGGGGTATTAGCATAAGAGTACCATACTCAATAATTTTTTTTGAATTTTCATCAAACTTTTGAAGTGGAACAGTTCCCACTACATATATTCTTTCTGAAAAGGCAACTAGGGAGAATGACGTTAGAACAGAAGCCAGGCTTTACTCGGCTGATCACACTTCAGCAAGAAACACATCAAGAAATTACATTCATTTTGGTGTTGCACTTCCATAAGTATGATAAACATTAGGTCAGCATGGCTTGTATCCTATTCGTCACCACTTACGAGCGTGATTGTGTCAACAACTCCTACAATATACATCGATAGTCCGAAGAAAATTCTCATACCTCTCTAGAAACAGTTCTTTAACTCGACGCGTTGTCTTACTTAATCGTACTGCGGAGCTCATGTATGGATAACTTCTGCAAAATGATTTGCCACTGTTATCAGATGAGGTCCTTCGATTACAATATTGAGTGTGGCATACCCTCTGCGTATCCTACCCATCGAGTGGGACTGGATGAAAAGTGAAGTCTCCAGATAAATAGTAAACACAAAGAAACTAACTAGTCACTCGTGGTGCCACACATATAAAATTACAACAATACGTCTGCAGAAGAGTTATATGACGTCATGTAGCAAAAAGCATTGAAAATTATTGAAGTCAGCGAAGGGAGTTTTAAAAATAGAATTTACACTGGTGCGTCACTGACTTGTTTCACTACGTTACTGTTATTCTGTTAATCTGTTTGTGATTATTTTTATGAGGAGCTGACAAACAGGAGTTGAAAACTCAACGTTAAGTTTATAAATTGAAAGTTTTGCCCCTGAAAGTTTACCTTTAATCTTGAGAAACAGACAGTATGTGTACTTAAACGACAGTTGACAGAGCGCTGCTCAAACCATGCACGTGCAGTATTTCTGTAATTCCAATTAACTAAATGTCGTAACGCACTTTCCGTGCAAATTGAACATTATTTGTACGTTTCTGAAACAGTGCGACAGTTTTTGCAAATAATAATGTAGAAGAACTGAGCGTGAAAGAAATGTAGACAGTACATAGTAAGAGAAACTTAAAAATATGTCCCTCAAACTGCTGTTTGTTTTTCATTACATTTCATATAACATACTAAACCATACGAAGAACGCAGGTCCTCGTGGGTGTTGTTCGGAAGCTCGTGGAGGACACAACTAGGGAACTCGGTAATCCTCCCGAGAGAAGAGCCAGCCTTAGGCAATGAGCTCGCCTACCCTGTGTGTCGAACTTTGAACAGGACGGGGATGGGTGTGCCGCCACGCAAGTCCAATATGCAGAAGTGGGGCCTCCTTCCGCATGAAGCAAATATTCTATGCGAATGTGATGACGTGCAAGTTCCGGGCCACCTGCTGCTGGAAGAACCTTGCGTACTAGAAGAGCATTTTCAAGTTAACAACAAGGTTATTTCAGCCCCAGTTTTCTGGAAACAACTTGCTTAAACGGACACGGAAAATAAACATAGTAAATCTTAAATCCTGCAGAGAAAAATCTATTTTTCCTAGAAAAGCTCTCCCTAATGTGTTTCTAAATCAAACTAGGCAGTGCAGTGATGACGTACTGGATACATATCCAGACCCATAGTCATTTGAACGTCCTCCTGTTTATCTACAGTTAGCTTTCATTTCCTTTTCTTGAATTATTCATTGTGGATGTTGAATCGTTCCGTATGCAAACGTTGCAGTTGGTCTTTTCTTTCGCCAAATTCTTCATCAAAATCGTGAGCTGTCACTGACAAGACTAATTTTCTTACAATGCGTCTGCAGCTTATATGAGGTCAAAGAACAACATATTTTATTTTAAGCATATGCTTTTTGCTGTAATATTTATTTATTTACTTGTAGTGATACAAGTTGTACGACGAGCTCATTTCGGCGATTTGCCATTATTAAGTGTACTTGTGAAGATGATGTAATAAGTATGATATCGTTTCTCACGTATATGTTAACCTATGTCCATATGTGGCACGTTGCGCTTTCGTCTTAGTTGGTGTGATGTGGTCCAAATGGCATTTTGGAGCATAAACGTCGGTAAATATATAACCGACATTTACGCTCCAAAATGCCATATGGACCCGGTATCACCAGCTAAGACGTAAGCGTAAGGTGCCATATGTGAACATAGACTAACATAGACGTAAGGAATGATATTACACCTGTCACACTGTTTTCACAGGTACACTTGATAATGGCAAATCATCGACACGAGCTCGACGTGTAACTCCTTTCACTACCAATAAATAAATAAACAGTGGAACAAAAAAACTTGACTGATTTTGCCGGTGGAGGCTGAGCACAGCCATGGCAACAGCACAGTAATTGAAGCCGGCACTATATAAATTACTGAACGTTCATCAAGAGATACTTTAAAAAAACCAACTAATTTTATAGGCTCATAGAACCTACATTTATTACATTCAATTGCACATACATTAGCTCTGGAATTATTACACGTTTAAAGCTTTCCCCTCAAAGATTAATGTCAGCGCATGTTCTTTTATTTCTGCGGATTACATGTTCTTCACTTTGTAATACTTCGACATACATTCAAATGTCAGTCAATGACTGCAGCGATGTAATCGGTATCTAGAACATTCTTTCCTGTTTCGAATTTTTAGGCAACATCTGTGAGCCCAGAAAATTCCAAAGGAGCTTCTTTCGGTAACAGGCCATCAATTACCCTTACGTAATTAGAAACTTCGAAACACAACAGAAAGGTCAGCAAACCGAGTGGCAAATGATACGTTCCACGCGCTGTATACTTAAACAAGCAGCTGGTTGTCTGAGGAGAGCTTCGACAGCAAACCCCCTTTCCCGCGAGTATTGTCTAAGTAGCTCATCGCGATCACGTTCTTGTCTGTTCTGCGTCGGATATATGTTGAACTGTTAACCTTACAGACAGCAGCAGTACTTCCCATTGTGTTGTCACTGTGCGCACAAAACCAGTGATTATCTACCAATTTATAGTAAGGGCTGATAAAAATTCTGCCAAAACGCTAATGTGTTCTCTAGGTGACAGGAGAGGTTAAGTTACAAGTATCCTGTTTATGTTCTAGATACCCGTTTTCGTTTCTGATTCCACAGGATCTTACATATTAACGTCAAGAAAACCGATTTAAATTGTCCCAGGGTCATTTTAACCACCTTCTTTCTCATACTATGGGAATGCAAAGAAAGGTTCAAATGGTTCAAATGGCTCTGAGCACTATGGGACTCAACTGCTGAGGTCATTAGTCCCCTAGAACTTAGAACTACTTAAACCTAACTAACCTAAGGACATCACAAACATCCATGCCCGAGGCAGGATTCGAACCTGCGACCGTAGCGGTCTTGCGGTTCCAGACTGCAGCGCCTTCAACCGCACGGCCACTTCGGCCGGCCTGCAAAGAAAGGGTAAAACATGTTAAACACGTATCTTCGTCTGTATAGCTACCCTCTGCAGCTACTTCTTACAAGATTAAATAAAATGCTCTTGACAATTCAGTTATTCATCTACATCTGCACCTACATTATTGGCTCTGAGAACTATGGGACTTAGCATCTATGGTCATCAGTCCCCTAGAACTTAGAACTACTTGAACCTAACTAACCTAAGGACATCACACAACACCCAGTCATCACGAGGCAGAGAAAATCCCTGACCCCGCCGGAAATCGAACCCGGGCGCGGGAAGCGAGAACGCTACCGCCTACATTATTGCTCTGCAATTCACAATTAAGTGCCTGGCAGAGGGTTCATCGAACCACCTTCAAGCTATTTCTCTGTCGTTCCAACCTCGAACAGCGCGCGGGAGAAACGAACGCTTAAATCTTTCCATGTGAGCACTGATTTCTCTTCTTTTATCATGATGATTATTTTTCCCCATGTAGGTGGGGTAAACAAAACATTTTCACACTCTGAGAAAGTTGGTGACAGAAATTTCTTGACACGATCCTGCCGCAACGAAAAACGCATTTTTTCTGACGATTTCCACTCAAACTCGTGTATCGTATCCATTACGCTCTCTCCCCTATTTCGCGATGATAAAAAACGAGCTGCTCTTCATTAAACTTTATCGATGTCCTCCGTCAATCTTATCTGATGCGGATCCAACACCGCACAGCAATGCTCCAGAAGAGGGCGGAAAAGCGTAATGTAAGCAGTCCTGTTGCATTTTCTAAGTGTTCTGCCAATAAATTTCAGTCTCTACTTTGCTTTCTCCACAACATTATCTATGTAATCGTTCCAACTTCAGTTATTCATAATTGTAATCCCTAAGTATTTAGTTGAATTTACAGCGTTTATATTTGTTTGATTTATGGTGTAACCGAAATTTAGTACACATGTGGACGACTTCATACTCTTCATTGCTTAGAGTCAATTGCCACTTTTCGCACCACAACGATATCTTGTGTAAATCACTTTACAATTGGTTTTAATCACCTGAGGACCTTACAAGACGGTAAATGACAGCATCATCTTCAAACAATCTAAGAGGGCTGGTCAGATTGTCTGCTAAGTCAGATGTCCTATAACACCTCCTTGGGGAACGCCAGATATTACTTCTGTTTCACCCGATGGCCTTACGTCAATTGTTACGAACTGTGGCTTTTGTGACAGGAAATCACGAATACAGTCACACAGCTGAGATAATACTTCAAAAGCACGCAATTTGATTAGACGTCGCTTGTGAGGAATGGTCTCTTGTCACATTGTGTAGCAAAGCATTGTCAGTAGAAAAATATTACGAAAGGATCAATTTCACAACTGTACGTTTACGGCACATTGTGCAGAAATATACACCTTTTTTCATCTTGTAATTAACATCTTTACGAAGGCAAGTTAGTCGTGAAGTTACGACAGTCTAATCCCCAATTGTCGATCCTGGAGAATTCATTCGGAGCCAAATTTTCTTGCAGATATTTGTGAGAGAGCTAGGTTGGACGACATAATGTTCTACTCTACAACGAGGAGAAAAAAAGAGACCAGACTGAGGCTCATCACTTCGTTTAGTCCCTGTCTCGCGAGTAAAGGCGCGTCTAACTCTGTGAAATACAGCCCACGTCCGCCAACAAATTATCCCAATTGCTGGATATATTGCAGCAGTGGTTGTTTAGTAGCGGTATGTCTAACCGATGTGAATGTTCCATTCACGGTCAGAATGAAGGCAGAAACGAAAGCCTGGGTGCCTCTCTAATTTCAGCAAGGGAAAGTGACGAGTAAACAAGGGTGAATGCGCCAGGAATTCATTTTAATGTCCAAGATAGTCTAAGGATATGTTACGTATGTTTAATTCGAAAGATTCAATTAGATGGTTGAAGATCAACGACTAGATCAGTCAGCGACTGGAGCGTATGAACCTGCACAGCCGCAAGTCTGTGTTCGAATTCTATGTTTCAGACGCGCGTCTGTACCAAGAATCATTAACAAGTAAGTCTGACAAGCGTAGTCGAACTGTTACCTTCTGGACTCAATGAAAACTGGCCGGTGTGGAACGCTCTGAATATGTTACGATCCTGTCACGAAAGTGCAACGAAAATATTGGTAGTGAGGTTTCAACACAACTGACTTGAATTGCAGTTGTGGACAACAACATAAACTCATGGTAGGTCTAATGACCGACCATGGGGACTTCGAGAAACATCTGCACACAATGAGTATAGGAAAAGAAGCGCCTAAGTGCACACTATGTGGTGCGTGGGTAAAACCGCACTACAGTTTATCATCCAGTGAGGCCAAAAGTCACAAAATATTTGGATCATTAATCCCCGAAGAAACTGTGACTAACAGAGATCTTGTAAAGGGACTCCTGCAAATCTTTAAGGGTACTAGTTGGCTTTTCTAGGATGACAGGGAGAGATACTGCATAGTAAATTCAGTTTCAGTGTGGGGTCTCTCTCGTTAAATCAAATCAAACCAACTACACTTTTCTAGCAGTGATTCTCATGGAAGTTAATCGTGAAAACCATGCGTATTCAAAAAATAACAGGAATTTTGTAATTTCGCATTAGTCTTGATCTCGAGTTCCTTTTCGTTATTGTGTTGGTAAGCATGTTTGCAAAGCATCTGCACAGTGTTAGCCATATCAGCTATTAAGTCAGTGGTCAACTCTCAAATATTGTGTGAGCTAACATATCACGTAATGCGGCGCTCTTCTTTGGTTCGTATGTCACGCCTGGCACAGGCCTCTTAACATTCTGGCCTCTTCATGTTGCTTCGTGTTGTTTACTGTAATCCTGACAGGCCATTACGAAGCAATTACAGAAGCGGCAGTACAAGCACTCGTCCTTCGTTGCCAGGATCAAGCCAACTCTTCTTGAGGCTGAAGGCTAGATATTACCATACAACCGAAAATAAATTACAATACAGTAGCCTTCACACAGTCACAGAACGGACGAGTGGAATCATAGCGTCCCTGTTCGGGAAAATATCTCCGAGGGTCGCTAAGTGAACTTAATTTTGAGATTACTGTTTTAAAATAGGCAAACTTGTCTGAATTATTCGAATATTAATTTTAGAAATGAAAATTACGTCAAATTTCTTATCAATTCTGTATGCGTTCTAATGTAAGTTTTTTATGCGACGTTTCGTTGACAGAATTTAAGTGGTATGTATTATTAGAAGGCTATTTTTATCTGAGTTTCGGACAGAGTTGGTAATTAAAACACGTGTGAATATCATAAAACGTTTACGTACGAAAAATACGTGCAGGTACTGACTATATTTGGACATAAACACCACGTCTCTTGAGACGTACGTCGTGACGGGGTACTGACTTTACTATTACTTCTGTTAGAGAACTGCCACATGTCCGTTGACCAGCGTCGTTATAGTGGCCTGATGTTCCTCATCTGACATGTTGCTTCGATCACCAAACCATTTGTCCATCACCGAAAAAGGAGGAAATCACTATTGCGAAATCCAAGTCTAGGGAGTGTGATCCATCGCCTATCATCTGAATCGCAGAAGAAGTTATCGAGCTCATAAAATAACATGCTGTCTGGCAGTCCCGTGCAGCAGGATGCATTTTCCTCTGTTTTAAATGGCTCTGCAGACTCCTCAAAATCTCACAGTACACAGCCCCATTGATTGCGCTTTCGGTGACACGTTTCCTTAAACGCCTATGTCCAGATCGCCAAGACGACGTGAATCGACACACAAGTCTCCAGATATTTTCGGGGAGAGTATAGAGAAAGTTGTACCTCAGAATGTTCCAAATGCCATGGTGATCTCCCATAGTGCTCAGAGCCAGCCATGGTGATCACATTGAAAACTATTTAATACATGCATATAGCATCTGCACCTCTGATAGTCACACTTGCTTTTAATTTCCGATTATACAGTATGTTATGAGGCAACGTTTCTGATGACATGAAGAACTTTTTACTGGGCATCTCATTTAACTCCATTAAAGAGTATCTTCACAGAATCTATTTAGACTGATGTATTAGATTATAATATAATTAAGATTGGCATTACAATATTAGGAGGCTCATATAGTAAAGTTATTTCAACGAACTGGAGGGCCGCGCGGGATTAGCCGAGCGGTCTTAGGCGCTGCAGTCATGGACTGTGCGGCTGATTCCGACGGAGGTTCGAGTCCTCCCTCGGGTTTGGGAGTGTGTTTGTCCTTAGAATAATTTAGGTTAAGTAGTGTGTAAGCTTAGGAACTGATGACCTTAGCAGTTAAGTTCCATAAGATTTCACACACATTTGAACATTTTCGAACTGGAGGATGCACTACCCGCGGGTCCATGGAATAAGATTCATGCACTCGGTCGGAATTAAAAAATTTCGCATATTGCGTGATTCTGTTGGAAGGAAAATTTGGCAGAACATCTAAACTCTCTTCATTGGACAAAAATAGATCTCCCGCTGTGCAGACAATCTCCATCTGTTGGTACATAACCAAGTGTTCAGTCGTCTCTGCTTTTCCACATTGGCCGAGCGGTTCTAGACGCTTCAGTCTGGAACCGCGCGACCGCTACGGTCGCAGGTTCAAATCCTGCCTCGGGCATGGCTGTGTGTGATGTCCTTAGGTTAGTTAGGTTTAAGTAGTTCTAAGTTCTAGCGGACTGATGACCTCAGAAGTTACGTCCCATAGTGCTCAGAGCCATTTGAACCATTTTTCCACATTCACAGTAGTCTTCTTCAGAGAAGCCCCACTTAATCATGTTAACTTTGCATTGTGTCACTCCTTTTCTTAACCTAATGAGTGCTCTCCATGTACTATACTGTAGTTGCTGTCATTGTGTGATTTCCTCTTTGGGGCGCATGTTTGTATTTTGCAGAGAGTCCAACCGCAAAGACTGGGGGCAGGTCTCACTCCGGCCTTCTAGCGGTACTGTCCGTTGGATGAAGCTCTTCCTTTACCTAATATGAGTTGGAAGTATTTGGTGGTTATGCATGAAGTGCCATGGCTCGATTTACTGCTTTTTCCTCTCTGTTTCATTAGCTACTTTACGTCGTGGTTCTGTGGCCGCAGGTGGGTAAAAATTGTGGACATGCATCCGGTGACAATCCCGACAGTCTCATTTAAAGCGACGTCTACTCGTTTGCAGTGGCTTGACGCCTGCCATACTGGTGCTGCATATTTTCCGGCTGCAAAACAGTCCCGTTTTTGATAGATCGAAGAAATTCAGGATGTGCTCTCCATGCTGAAGCAGTCAGTTTACGTATAGTATTGTTTCTGGCACATATTTTTCCTTTTAGATCAGTGCAGTATTTTTTAAACGACAGTGCACGGTCTAGGGTGACTGCTAGGTATTTTGGTTTGGTGAAGTGTTGTAGTCTAATCCCTCTCCATGCTATTTCCAACTGTCTTGAGGTTTCTCTGCTCCGCAGGTGGAACGGAGAAGTAGAAAGAGAAGTGGATAGAGAAGTATCGCACATAGTGCAGTATACGGTATAACGGCCAGAAATGTGTTTTGTACTCTGCCTTTAAAATATCGAATTATTCTGAATAATTTTCGAAGACTACAGTCTCCAATTGCAAGGCCATAAGTGTACAAACAATTCTATCTCACAAAACTGGCGTAAAAGCGATAAATAAGTTACAATGATGAGGCAAAACGTTATGACTATGGCATACCGCGACGCTGCATGCCGCCTGGTTGCGTTGCGGGCACGTGAAGAGGTAAAAAAAAAAAGGATGTAAGCGGAGAAGACACGGGCGTGGGATCACATTAGTGAATATATGGGCTACAAATGGGGAAATCCATTGGGATAAGCGACTTTGACAAATGACAAATTATTATTACGCAGTGACTGTGAACGAGTATCCGAAAATGGAGAAGCTGGTTGAATGTTCATGTGTTACTGTCGTGAGCATCTACGAAAAGAGATAGGAGGACGGTGAAACTACCACTAGGTGCTAAATGATTGTACATCCACGACTCTTCAAAGAGCGTGGGGGTTCGGAGGCTTGTCTGCTCTGTAAAGTAGGATAGACGGTGATCTGTGGCATCTCTGCCGAAAAAGCACAATGCTGGTGCACGCACAAGTGTGTCGGAGCACATCATTCATAGTACACCGTTGAACATGGAGCTCCGCAGCAGAACACCCTTACGTGTTCACATGTTGACCCAACTACATCGTCAGTTATGACTACAGGGAGCACGGGACCATCGGGATTCGACCGTCGATCAATGGAACGTGTCGGCTCTACTAGGTCGATGCTCGTCTCCACAAACGCCGTCATCGAGGTGCACGGCGGTTCAAAACGTGCAGGGCGCCACGAACTCAGGCTGGTGGGAGCACCACCATGCTATAAGAGACGTTCTCCTACGCTACCTGTGGTAGTAATCGAAGACACGCTGACAGCTGCGAACCACCTGCATCTCTTCATGCCCGATTTCTTCCCCAACGGCGATGTCATCTTTCAGCACTATAATTGCCCATGCCTCGGAGGAAGAATCGTGCTACAGTGGTTTGAGGAGCGTTATAGTGAACACACGTTGATGTCTCGACGACCAAATTCGCCTGAATATAAATCCTGTGCAACCCACCTGAGTCGCTATCGGGCGCCATCACCACGTACGCAAATAAGCGGTCCGTTATCTATGCGATTTATATGACCTGTGCGTAGACATCTAATGCTACATACCTCCACAAACCTACCAACAAACTTTCGGATCCCTGATAAGCAGAATCAGTGGAGTATTTCGTTCCAAAGATGGGAAAACAAGCTATTAAGCAGGTGGTCATATTGTTTTGATTCATCAGTGTATTTAATTAAAAAGAAAGTCGATAACTACAGGTAACAGTCGCACCAGACTTATATTTTTCCTTCTTGTTGAGTTACAGATTATATCAATACTTCTTGAGAATAGTTTCTACAGTTAACGTGATCTCAGAATAATTCTATGTCAGTTTTGTCGTAAAGCTAACCTTAAAAAGCCACTATCAATATTTTTCTTCTTGATGCGTCCAAATTCACAAAACAATTGAACGATATCAGCCTCTTATATACAATACACGCCCTTTGCTTTGCGCTCTTTACTAGATCAGTAGATAAACATATCCTCTGACTACTGCCAAACAGGTAATAAATATAAAAGAGATGTTATACAGAGTATGACGTGGCAGGGAAGTGATGACCCCCTCCACGTAGGTTCCTCGAGGCGCTCGAACGCTCGTTTAGAACGCCTGAGGATGTTCTGGGTGTCACGCATCAGTTACCGACTTAAAGAAACAAACAATAACAGGCCACAGTTTCTGTAAAGTCTGGCAGCTCAGGTAGCCACGTCTTTATTTCGTCAGCTGAAGACCATAACTCAAATATTAACAACTTTAATGTATGTTGGGGCATGTTGACGTTTCAACAATTCCAGACCACAACACCTGGGAATAGATATTACATATAGATTCCATCTTCCAGAATGTCGACAAATTGTCACACATGGAATCAGTATTTTTTTAAAAACAATCCCAGATACATGGGAGCCTATGGTGTAACTCGACTAGAAGTGTTCCCACATATGTGAATAGTTAATCTAACGGACTTTTTCTCTATGAAGCTCTAATTCCAATTCAAAGCTCGGGATGTAACAGCGTCTGTCCGTGCGAAGCTAAGGAATCACACAAAGATTCATTTTTTGTCGAACTTCAGACCAAATTTATTTCTTTCGACTGCGTCTAACAAATACTTTGTAACTTTACACGTTCAGTGAAATCGACGTCTAGCCCATTTCTTCTAAGACTTCACGACTTCACATTTACGTAATTCTTATGTTACCTTTCCGTTCTTGATCAAATGTTCATACCAGTACCACTTTGGCAATATACAGAAGGTAATGGCCGTAAGTGCAGATATTTTTGTTGGTGACTGAGGGCGGTATACTGAACAACATTACAGATGCCATCTGCAAAGTAATAATTGAAGCTATTACAAGTCGTATGTTGAGGTTGATTGGTACCTCCAAGTACATGTGGCAAGAGCAAGTCATCAACACTTATTTTCCCTTGCACAGCAGGTCAGGTGTTGAAGTGTAAAAACGTGAACTCAAAAAGTTTAGTCTATACCGACAGGTGTAGTCCACTTAGTGTAGAAAACATCAGGTAGTAAATTACGTGACATGTTTGCGGGAAGACTGTTCGACGCAGAGAAAACAAAAACAGCCAATACATTAAAGTATGTCCATATTAAGATAGCACATATAAAAATATCTGCACTTGCACTCGTTACAACCTTATTTCTCTTGGATTCTGCCTTTCTTCTTCATTCTGCTTGTACTTCTCGAATTTTAGTGGCAGGTATATCTACTACTTAATTCAATTTACAGTATGCTGTTTGCAAAGTCTTTAAACAAAAGTTACTGTTGAGATCATTCACCATGAATATCGCCTCTTTCGTTTACACACATTTAGTGTTTCCAAAGAAAAAGTCGCTAACTTGTGTTAGAAATCATTTGCAGTCCTTCTTAACATTGGAGAAGTTATCTTAACTTGCTATGTCGATGCAGCACAGTCTGTACAGGAGTAATAGAGAAAAGTGAGCACAGTACTGTAGCTGTAATGTAACGTTTCCAGTACTCTTAACTGAGTGCAATACTTCCGTCAGTATTGCCTAATCATTCTGTAAAAATCAAATTAGAACAGTGATTTCTGAGCATTTCCTGGTGTTTATTTGTTTTACAAATTTACATTCAGTAACTCAATCCAGGTGAGTGTCGAAGGTGTGGTATCTGTTACGTCTTTGGGAATTCCACGATAGTTCCAAAATCTGTTCATAAGTTCCATAGTTGCCGGCCGCGGTGGTCTAGCGGTTCTAGGCGCGCAGTCCGGAACCGCGCGACTGCTACGGTCGCGGGTTCGAATCCTGCCTCGGGCATGGATGTGTGTGATGATGTCCTTAGGTTAGTTAGGTTTAAGTAGTTCTAAGTTCTAGGGGACTGATGACCACAGATGTTAAGTCCCATAGTGCTCAGAGCCGTTTGAACCATTTTTTTGTTCCATAGTTACACGCGATAGAGTTGTGAACTCTCCATTTTGTACACCGGAGCATTGTATTTGAGAGGGATCCTCGTTAACACTTCATACAGAGCCCCTCTAGTTTAGCTAAAGGGCCTGTAATAATAGGATGATTAATACTTCCTTGACGTTAAGGTTATGCATCGCACTTCGTCGTATTGAATTTGGACGTGAACTGGTTTATAGAAAGGCCGCCTATGACCTGCTGGATTGAGAAGCTATGTGGATAGTTCTGGTAACGTAACATTTTCACTTCTCGTATTGACGCTTCCAGTTGCCTGAGATGTGGTGGTGCAGTAATACTGATGGCGTGCAGCCACGGTATAGGAGTTCAGTAATACACTGCTCTGCAAAAATTAACAACGAGATACATAAAGCAGCGTAACATGTTAACTACTTGGTGGAACTGAAAGAAAATGTGGGAACATGTCGTGCATAGAAAGTTGGGCGTGACATGCTGTGAGGCAAGCGTCACTATAGCGCAAATGGGGCTGTCCCCGCAACACGAGTCAGTTGAAGGAACGGGGAAAGACTGTTTCTCAATCAGAGCACAGTTACGGTGCATTGCGGTTTTGTTCTACATTACAACATGGCCTAGAAACAACATTTGGATGACTTCACACCGGGAGGAATCATCGGGAAACTGAAATAAGGGTGAAGCGTGACGAGCGTGGTCTAGGAGTTTTGTGTTGCTCAAAGCATTGTTTCACGTTCATTAGGAGCGTTCCAAACCAGACACACTGCTGCCCGAAGGAGGGGAGACAGACGGTCGATCACGATGATCTATAGCAGCATATGACCATTAACTTGTGCGACAGACAAGAAGAGACCAACGTCATACAGCGAGTGCAATTATAACCACATTCAACAGGACTTCAAGGCAGGCAATCTCGCGCTCCAAAGAGGTATGGCGACTGCATGGGGTGGTCTCTCTGTACGAAAACTCTGTTTCGTTCCGTTAACACCCGCCCAACATCTGAAGTCATGTCCCTTAGACGCAGAACTACTTAAACCTAACTAACCTAAGGACATCACACACATCCATGCCCGAGGCAGGATTCGAACCTGCGACCGTAGCAGCAGCGCGGTTCTGGACTGAAGCGCCTAGAACCGCTCGGCCACAGCGGCCGGCTATGCCAACTTTGTTATGGCGATATTTAATCATGTTCATGATGAGAGTGGTCAGATTAAACTTAATACATACCATTAGAGTTTAACCATGAATCCATCCTGAAATATGGTATCACACGCAATATATTAGCAGATAAGGGCTACTGTTACAGATTTTTCTGTAATCCTGATTCGCAGAAAATGTCACCGCCAGTATCTGTCCAATGCAGATTCGCGTATTTCAGAAACTTTCTTGGTATGCTATAGTTGCTTTCTTTTCCAAGTCCTGAACTCTTTTGGGTATGAGACGTTTCAGGAGCTTGAAACAAGTTCTCCGCAATGGTGAGGGACTACGCTTGATGTATCATCTGCTTATTTTCCCGGTGTAAGGATCTCTATCATGTGAGTCATGATATGTATTCTAAGATGTCGAATAAAATCCATGAATTATCTGTTCACAAGATTCTTGATGGATTCCTATATCTTTTGTTGACTGACTCGATATGCGTGGGCAGAATTATCTTGGAATTTACTATCAGTGCTCTCCATCTGTTTCCTCGTATCTGCTTTCATAGTTAGACCTATGAAAACTTTCTCAGTTCGTGATTTTGAGTGAAGTATTGTTTGAAATGGTGGTATCTTCAGTTCTTACTGGCAGCTGGTTTCATGAAGTACTAAATTTTCGTTCAGCTCTTCCATCATTCTTTTTCCTGTTTAGAGATCAGCAATAGTTTGACATTCTTCGTTCATCATTTGAGCAGATTCATTATTCTTGAGGTTGGATTTCACTGGAAGCCATCTCTCACTGGAAGCCATGAGCTGGAGCACTGCAATATTAGTATTGTAGACAAGAAAAATGGCAGCATCGGTCGTAAGAGGATTCATTATTGCGTAGAATGTAGTGTTCTCTGAATCATCTTTCGTTTAGCTGAACTAATTTCTTGTAATTCTCACTCTGGGAGGTAGCCTTCGAAGAATATCGCATATTTAGTTTTAAATATTCATTACTGCTTCAAATTTGGCTTTTTACCTGGAAATGCATCAAACCTAAAGTTTCATTAATAACTCAGAAAGACCGAGTGAGGTGGGGCAGGACGACGGTTCAAACCCGCATCCGGTCATCCAAATTTAGGTTATCCGTGATCTCCCTAAATCGCTCCAGGCAAATGCCGGGATGGTTCCTTTGAAAGGGCACGACCGATTCCCTGCCTCATCCTTGACACAATTCGAACTTGAGCTCCGTCTCTAATGATATCGATGTCGACAGGACGTTATACCCAATCTTCCTTCCTTCCTTCAATAATTGAAAAACGAAGAATAACACGTTTATATGTATTTTTCCTGGTTTTTATGTGAGGAGCTCGCCTCCACACATGTGAACTATTCCTGATACACCTATTATATTTCTACGGTACACCACCCCGATGGTGACGAGCAACTTTGAACAGGATACTATCTATCACCACTAGGCAAGTACCAGGAGCAAAATCGTCACGGAGTTCAGTAGGAAAATAACAAGGCGTTCGCTTGGAAAGATTATGAAAAGCCAAGGAAAAAGAGATTTATGGCAATCATATTTCTGAAGAAACACAAAATTTCTCAGAGGAAAAATAGATTTGTACCAAGACGGTAAACTTCTCGTTATAAAAATAGTTGCGAAGAAACTCATGCTGGAGTAACGTGTGATACCCGTTTTATACGTACATGGAAAATAATCCACACATTTGAACTCCATGCGCTGTAGAGATGTCATATTTCCTAGCAGCAAATGGACCAGTTAAAATGCCGATAATAACAATAAACGTGTGACTATGCATTAATGCAGAAACAGAGTTTATAACTGGAGTAAGATCAACGTGGACTTCATAAAAAAAAGTTGATGAACTTCAAGAGAACATTGCTGTACAATAAAAGGTTTTAAACATTTCACCACGGTATCTAACTATCGAAGTACCTTCATGTGCGTATCACAAGAATATTCCCGTGTTTTCCGACATTGCAACAAGGGACTAAAGTAGTTTACGGAGGAGTAGAGGTGTTTGTGTGTTTACCTCCCTTCGCCAGTGAAAGAGCTGGCTCGCGTGAACGGAATAAACAGTCAGGCGCGCGAAGAGTGTCAAGGTGGAAGCGCTCGGACTGAGAAAGATAATTCTGACACTCGAAACAGAAATTTATTGCGAACAGATACGGATGTCTCGAAGCGGCGAATTAAAAACTTGATGCAAGTCTAAGGCGTATGAGATAAGTGACAGCATAAGTTTACCTCTACGACTGACTTATCTCTAGAACAGACATAGGCTACTGAAGTATATCTATCACATATGCCATGATTACAGCGATGAAATATTTATATGTTATTACTGTTTTGCATGTTTTGAAAGCATGCATCTAAATGTTTTATCGAAGATTAGTATTGGAGTAGTGAAAATTTAAGCACCTGATACAGCCCACTTCAATAAGTCCCTAACAGGCAAACTTACCGTTCCCTCACTGAATTAACTGTTTCATGGGAGTGGTATTTAATTGTGTAGTATGGTGACCGTAATGAGTACATTCTATGTCCAGTGTTCTGACTGACAAATACAGAGTCAGAAATTCTTATAACTTCGTGCCCTCAGTCCATTAGAAAAAAGTGCTTTGGTTTATAATTTAAACCTGAACTCTGGGACATAGTCTGGTGATCATGAACTGTGCGCCAATTCCTCATCTTCCCTAACAGACGAATTGCAGTGAAGACAAGCTTTCCATTGGCGATGTTCGAAATTTTCTCCTTCGGGCTGGGTGCCACTGCACTTTACCATGCAGGGATAACGTATGACGCAGAAGGAAGAACAATAAGAATGCTCACAAACTTTAATGGTTCACGGAAGAATTCGTAGGTATGCTGAAAAGTCTGTATTGCAGGTCATTCGAAGAGAGGCGCAGCTTATTGCAAGGAAAGCTACGTACAAAATATTTTCAAAATATGCATTTTGTTATACCACTGATAGTACAAATGAGCTTAAATTGTTTACCAGTAGTACAGAGATATAGTACTGAGATATATAGGCGACTCCTTCTGTATTCCGTGTGTGAGTAAAACGGAAAGAAAATGTTGAATGCAGTGCCATCTGCCATCCATAATAAACTCGAAGTTGGAGAGTAATATGTAATGTAAGATGGTGTAGAAATCGCGGTATTTAGATCGTGTTCAAGCATACGCTGAATTATAGACAGTACCTGGTGTCATTTTTCATAGTTTCAGAGTCATCCAAATAATAGAAGATACAAATTTGGACAAAAATATGGAATCGCTGCAAGAAATGCGTGCTTGAACATAAATGGAAATGCTAGTCAAGCCTGCAAGTTTCACTGTTGTATCTGACCACGCCTGTTCAATATTCTCAATACATTTCAAATGTCATCTACATCTACATGATTACTCTGCAATACACATTTAAGTGCTTGGCAGAGGGTTCATCGTACCACAATCATACTATCTCCCTATCATTCCACTCCCGAACAGCGCGCGGGAAAAACAAACACCTAAACCTTTCTGTTCGAGCTCTGATTTCTGTTATTTTATTTTGATGATCATTCCTACCTATGTAGGTTGGGCTCAACAAAATATTTTCGCATTCGGAAGAGAAAGTTGGTGACTGAAATTTCGTAAATAGAACTCGCCGCGACGAAAAACGTCTTTGCTTTAATGACTTCCATCCCAACTCGCGTATCATATCTGCCACACTCTCTCCCCTATTACGTGATAATACAAAACGAGCTGCCCTTTTTTGCACCCTTTCGATGTCCTCCGTCAATCCCACCTGGTAAGGATCCCACACCGCGCAGCAATATTCTAACAGAGGACGAACGAGTGTAGTGTAAGCTGTCTCTTTAGAGGACTTGTTGCATCTTCTAAGTGTCCTGCCAATGAAACGCAACCCTTGGCTCGCCTTCCCCACAATATTATCTATGTGGTCTTTCCAACATAAGTTGTTCGTAATTTTAACACCCAGGTATTTAGTTGAATTGACAGCCTTGTGAATTGTACTATTTATCGAGTAATCGAATTCCAACGGATTTCTTTTGGAACTCATGTGGATCACCTCACACTTTTCGTTATTTATCGTCAACTGCCACCTGCCGCACCATACAGAAATCTTTTCTAAATCGCTTTGCCGGCCGAAGTGGCCGTGCGGTTAAAGGCGCTGCAGTCTGGAACCGCAAGGCCGCTACGGTCGCAGGTTCGAATCCTGCCTCCGGCATGGATGTTTGTGATGTCCTTAGGTTATTTAGGTTTAACTAGTTCTAAGTTCTAGGGGACTAATGACCTCAGCAGTTGAGTCCCGTAGTGCTCAGAGCCATTTGAACCATTTTTTCTAAATCGCTTTGCAACTGATACTGGTCTTCGGATGGCTTTCCTAGACGGTAAATTACAGCATAATCTGCAAACAACCTAAGAGAACTGCTCAGATTGTCACCCAGGTCATTTATATAGATCACGAACAGCAGAGGTCCCAGGACGCTTCCCTGGGGAACGCCTGATATCACTTCAGTTTTACTCGATGATTTGCCGTCTATTACTACGAATCGTAGTCGGAACGGTGCTCTGGGTAGTTGTGAGTGCATTATGTCGGAGCTAAGGGAATTTAAACGTGGCCACGTTGTCGATGCTTGTATGGTACGTGCTTCAGTGACCAAGGGAGCCGAAGTGTTCGGTGTTTCATGAGGAACAGTACGGAAGATTTATACAACATATAGGGAAAGCGAAGAAACATAATCCGCTAAGTCACAACGAGGACGAGATTGTGAGTCGAGTGTTCGTGACAAACAGTCATTGAAGCCGATTCAGACGAAATATAAGGGAACGACGGTTGTAAAACTCACTGCAGAACTGAATGTCGCATTCGCGAACCGTGTCAGCGCCACAACACCACGAAGGGAGATCCATAGCCTGAATTGCAACGCAAGCTGGAATTCCAGAACCACTCATCAGTGACGCAGATGTCCGTAACAGGAAAACGTGGTGCCGAAGCCGTAAAACCTGGACTGTGAAACAATGGAAGAAAGTCATTTGGTCCGATGAGTCTTGCTTCACACTGTTTTCAATTTCTGGTTGAGTTTACGTTCCAGGAGTGAAACATGGCGGGGTTGGTTCAAATGGCTCTGAGCACTATGGGACTTAACATCTGAGGTCATCAGTCCCCTAGAACTTAGAACTACTTAAACCTAACTAACCTAAGGACACCACACTCATCCATGCCCGAGGCAGGATTCGAACATGCGACCGTAGCGGTCGCGCGGTTCCAGACTGAAGCGCCTAGAACCGCTCGGCCACACTGGGGTACGGTGATGATTCGGACAGTCAGATCATAGTTTCCCATGGGCCCCATTGTCTCTTAACAAGTTCTTATTACTGTCAAGGATTATGTGACGAGTTTTTCTGATCACATCTAAAGTTTATCACCAAATGGTGATGCTGTGTAGTAAGACGACAGGGACCCTTTCCACAAATCTCGAATCGTCCTAGACGGTTTTTGTGAACACAAAGATGAATTGTAGAGTCTCCACTGGCCACAACAGTCACCAAATCTCAATGTTATTGCACCTCAGTGATCTACTTTTAAGAGAAGGGTGCGTGACCTCTGTGCATCTCCGTCATCTGTACTGGAATTGCCACTATTTTGCAAGAAATACGATACAGGACCCGTATTTATTCTTTTAGAGACGACTGGAAGCTATTTTGAATGCCAACGTGTTTCCTACACTGTATTGCTCATTGTAATGTGTTTCGTTTTTGATGTTTCCATATTGTTTTTTACATCCCCTGTACTGCACGATATTGACCCCATACGTATATTATTTCGTCATTTTTCAGTATTGGTAGGGATTCGTAAAATATGAAAGTTGGAGAAACAGTTTTCTGATAAATACACGGTGCAGTAAATGATGATGCATCAGGGGGTCTTTGACGTTTTCAGAACGTAAAAACTCCGATTTTACTCAGAGTAGTGACAGGAATGCGATTATCACCACCTGCCTGCACGTATGCCAGATGCTGATGACACTCAAAGCATTTACTTAGAACTGCCCTCTAGCCAAGAATTATTGTGTTATGATACATTTCCGGAAAACTGGTGTAAAGATAACTGCTAAAGTATTTTACTCTACTGTAATAAATGTGTGAGTTAGTAATTAGGTTGTCAAACTGGTCAGCAGCAATGTAGCTATTGCGGATAAGCTTCATATGGAATCAACTACTGCCTCGTGCAACAAAAACGTTCCACATCTACCATACTGATTTAATCTCTCCAACAGATTAGATCTTCTCGCATCTAACATACTGTCAGATAGATTACGTCCTTATCAGTCATGTGGACCTGTACTAGTGGAAAAGAGATTCTCCAGTAAAGGACTGACAAAAACAAATGTGAGGAGATTTCTTCATTATAGAACTTAGACTGATTCTCCATCAACTCGACTAAACGACTGTGCACCATCGAGTGGTGTCTAGTTTAATCGCTAAAATGCCTTTGCAATAGAATTACTGATCTCCTCGTTTCTGTTGACTATCTAAAAGCGAAGCACAACAAACAGATAGTGTGCCACAACTGTTCAGTTCACATTACAACGCTGTGCAGTTGCAAGGGTTGAGCTGTACAGACTTTTGTGTTTCCCAGATTCTGACTCACACTAATTGACTCCTACGGAACAACTGACGTATCGTTTCGTTTTGTTCCTTGCTCCGGAAACTAACCCCAACATGAAGAAATCTTCCATTGCCTTTGCATATTATCGCAGTAGCATGCGAAAGTAAACAAGATTGTTCGGAAGAGATACCAATTCATACGCGTATAAAAGATTACGAACATTTCTAAAGAATCTCGTAAGTAATTTACCAGTGATGCTGACGCAATATGAAGAAGTGGGAATGAAAATAGAAGCAGCTACCTTTAGACCTGTCATCTTATGAAGTACTTTCGTTTGGGTACAACTCGACGAATGTACGATAGCCTTGGTAGCTGCGTCGCTGCTTTCATGAAAGTGTAAGTTGCTTGAGCGAACGCTGTTGGTAAACATTCACGCAATAGTTTTTCAGCTGCGCTTGCCGTTGAGGCTGCTGGCTCTATGAAAAATAACACTTCATAATTCTCACATACAGATTCGTTGTTGGGAACGTGATATGAACATGTAGAACCGTCCAGCAAAGGGTAATTAGTGAAAGAAAAATTCAACGTAAACAATGTGATCGAAAGTGTATGGACACGCACCAGAAACTACCGT
Source organism: Schistocerca nitens (assembly GCF_023898315.1). Taxonomy (NCBI): domain Eukaryota; kingdom Metazoa; phylum Arthropoda; class Insecta; order Orthoptera; family Acrididae; genus Schistocerca; species Schistocerca nitens. The sequence continues at coordinate 574,467,224 of NC_064616.1, read as the reverse complement.
AGTTAATTGAAGATATAAAGTCTGTAAATGAGTCCGCAATCAATTTTGGCACTTTATTTTTAACAGTCTGTCTTGATCACATAGATTTCTTACACTTTATTACCGGTTTCGACATACTGCCATCCTCAGATCTGTTACAAAGATAAATATTCTGTAAGCGACAGGTTCAATAAGTTAACGCAAAATCTAACAAGTCGTAGTGATACATAAAATACAAAATTATAAAATGTTTATAGCCACGTGTAGCATCCATACATACGATTAAAATATTCTGATGTAAATCATTGTCAAGTTAAATATGTGAGTACATGGTACGTGCTGGTAATACTCAGGTTGCGTCTGGTATTTATACAAGAGACTAATGCCAGCAGAGGGAACTTTAGCTAGAGAGCATATTAAACCAATGTCGTCAATGTGATGATTAAATTGCCACATGCACCGTCATTAGTTGATTTTTTAAAAAATTACTTCCCATAGCAAAACAAGCGTCTGATGTTAAATTGGATTCATACTTAAAATACCATAAAAGGTACAAGTACCAGTATAATGAAGCCACTAGCCTGACTAGGTAAAACATACAACTTGTATAAGCAAGTATACAAAGTGTAACAATAAAATAAAATATCTAAAATGTCTTCCTGCCTGACAGATCAGTTACCATAAATGTAATTGCAGTACAATTAATAAAATAGTAACTATACGTTAGAAGTCAAAAAAATCGATAGTCGATATTACTTCCAGCGTGTGGTCTCAATGGCGACGCCGGCCGAAGTGGCCGTGCGGTTAAAGGCGCTGCAGTCTGGAACCGCAAGACCGCTACGGTCGCAGGTTCGAATCCTGCCTCGGGCATGGATATTTGTGATGTCCTTAGGTTAGTTAGGTTTAACTAGTTCTACGTTCTAGGGGACTAATGACCTCAGCAGTTGAGTCCCATAGTGCTCAGAGCCATTTGAACCATTTTTTGATCTCAATGGCGACATGTCGTAGTATCCTGTGGTGGAGCTTGCGGAGGAAGGCCCAGTCTCTTCGTCGTCGGAAGGCGGTGCACGTCAATCAGCTGGGGTGCTCTAGACTACTCAAACTAGTATTTGGAGGAGTTAATGGGAAGTGTATTTTTGATTTTGATGCGTGTCTGGCGCCGCATCAAACATTTTTATCATTTAGTAAATTTTTAATGTGTCTCTGTATTTGCCGGTGGTATATTTAAAGGAAGCTTGTGTGTGTGTGTGTGTGTGTGTGTGTGTGTGTGTGTGTGTGTGTGTCGGGGGGGGGGGGGAGGGGGGAGGCGGAGGGGGAGGGTTGCAGGGGTAGGTGGATGATTAAGATACACCATTATCATCAGTTTTCTGCTATATTATCAAGTGCTTTGTGTCTGTGTCCAACAGGTTGTAAGACAGATTTCATTAATGGCGTACAAGCGACGTCAGCGCAATAACTACGGTGCATCTTGAACTAAAAACTGTAAACAATGACCGCATTCGCCTTTGTGAGCAGGCAGTGTTAAGTAGTGGACGCACGGCCGTAGTCTGTCAACATTTTTGTCTCACAAATCGCAGTGGGGTAACCCACTGAACTTCTCTAAATTGAGTGTTCAAGACATTCACCAGAACGTTTTTGAAGAAGTGAAAAGTACGTGCAAAGTCTGTCCCGCACGCCTTAACCCCGAACAAAAACAACGACGCTTAGATGCCTACCGCGGCATGACTGAGATTAAAAACACAGACATTTCTTTTCTAGAAAAAAAATCATCACGGCTGCCTAGACTTGGCGTTATCAATAAGATTCTACCACAAAACGACAAAGTGCAGAATTTGTCTCTAATAGTTCGCTAAGAACCGAAGGAGGTGCGAATGTGACGCGAGAGCTGAACAACGTCCCAAAGAAGGACTTCCCTGACAGTTTTACATGGTTGTATGCACGTTCTGTGCGTTTTATTCAAGGGGGGTGGGACTATGTAGAACACCTGATGTATTAAAAGCACCATCTTAAGTTTTCTGTTTTTTTTTTTTTCATTAATTCACTCTCGAAACATTTTGGACTGACAGGATGTATGACCTTGGTAGGATAAAGTGTCTGACAAGGTCTGCTGCAGGAAAAGGAGGGGTGAGAAATAACAGGTTGTTCATTTTGCAAAATGAAACTAAAATTATTGCTTATCCTTCTGCGATAAATATTCTCAAACGAATTAGGACAAACTTAGAATTATAAAAAAGGATCTCATAGAAAAGGTAATGGATCGAAAGATATATAAGTTGCTTTTTCCCAAAGAATCGCATGTGTCTGTTATCTTAGTTCTTAGTGACGCTATTCTTTTTGAAATCTTCTCAAGGGCAGTCTTGTTCTGCTACCCTACAACTGAAAAAGTATCCATCCTTGCTTTCAAAAATTATAGGTTCGGTGCTAGAGTAGTCTGCTGTCGCGTTATGACCGCTTCCTCTTTCACGTGCAGATGTTTCTTCGACATGACTTTACGAATCCTCGGGAAGAATCTGTTAGGGATCCGTTGTTCTACGTCACAGGCGATGCAAATTAATCTGGAAAATAACGTCCGTCAAGGTATACTGTCTCGTCTGTTGTCCTGTCACCTTGTTGAAGCAAAGAAAGAACGGTGCATGCCTCTTCAAATGACGTCAACCTGCTGAAAAATGAGCATTGTATTCAAATCTGATTAATTCAGTTTTCGACTGGAAGGCTTGCGCTGCATTTCTCAGGACACAATATAGGCACTGATTTTAAGGTGGTAACTTTCCTCTGGTACAGTGACTCATTCAGAAACCGCCGACGAGTGAAATACATTTGTAATATGTAAATTATCGAGCAAAAGGCAAAGGGCTTACCAGACATACCTTAAATTCAGTGCATCCTACTACAATCAGCTGTGCTACGAAACAATAAAAAATTAAAAGCCTCTGAAAGTGTTACTAGCTAATCATCTCAGACCTCGTATTAGGCTGTGGTAACAATTTGTTTCTGTAGAACGTCATGAGAGACATCCTGCCGTACTTGTGAATAGTTATTGCGTGTGATTAAAACGAAAATTTCGGATCGCTGTAATGTATCATTTTGTGTTTAATGAATGTAACTCCATCGTCTGGCTGGAGTATTGGAATACGGCTGTTCAATGTTCAATAAAACAATACCAATAATAAAACAATACCAATCGCCGTTATTTAGATTTATTTCTAGGCAACTAGTTTCGACATTACACTAACCTCATCTTCAGGCCTGCTTCAATCCAGTAACTTTCGTGTTACAAATTACAGCAGCACTTTTAACTGGTCTGTCAGTTGCTGACAGTTGTCCACGAGCACCCATGCCCGTATTAATTGTTACGAGACCAGTTAAAAGTGCTGCTGTATTTTGTAACACGGAAGTTACTGGATTGGAGCAAGCCTGAAGGTGACGTAGTGTAACGTCGAAACTGGTTGCCTAGAAATAAATATAAATAATGGCGATTGGTATTCTTTTATTGAACATTTTGTGTTAATCTACATGCTGTAGAAAATGAGGTGTGGATTCCATCGTTAAGAATGAAAATGAAAAATACACATCGTCCTGTAACTACAGTTCGCCGTAATACTGCCTTTATACTTGAGCGTGTTATGCTTTCCGAAATACAGAATCGATTTCATATAAATAATGACGAAAAGTGTGTGAATTCCTAAGGGATCAAATTGCTGAGGCCATAGGTCCCTACACTTACACACTACTTAAAATAACTTATGCTAAGAACAACACACACGCCCAAGCCCGAGGGAGAACTCGAACCTCCGGCGGGAAAGGCCGCACAATCCGTGACATGGCGCATCTTTTTTTTTAAATCTCAATTTGTTCGTTATTGTTCGTTGCATTTGTTCCGGGCGGATGTCCGATGACACTCGTTGAAGTTCGTTGTTGATCCATTCACTCAGTTTTATTATTATTATTATTATTATTATTATTATTACAGAGGGCAGCTAACCCTCTGACCGAACACGCTGAGCTACTGTGCCGGCGTCTCTAACCGCGCGCCCACTCTGCGCGGCTAAATAATGACAATCGTATCATCAACTTTCGTTCTTAAGTTACGAGTAAAAAATCGTTTAATACAGCAGTCGATATTAAAAGCCTATCGTTAACTTGATAATCTGTACACAAACGCACAAATGCAAACTGTTCTATCCAGCATATCACTTAACAGAAGGAAATAGCACCTGATAATGAATCCAAGGAGAACAAGAAGTCTTTTACGGAAACAAGTGAAGAGTTTTATATTGTGGTGTTAGTGATTGAAGTTGTCATGTCTGCTGATTGGGAGGTCGGTAACATGCAGTAAAGCCATACATTGTTAAAGAAACTTCCATTACACTGCCTGACAAAAAAGTGAAGTACCCAGAAGACGTGCTCGGAAGTCAATGTAACACGTACACGATTACTCCATTGGCAGTTACGCAAATGATTAAAGCTGCAATTCTCTGTGACAAGTAGGAGTGTTTAGTATTGTTACCACACCTGGTAGGCTATATAAGGGCTCTGAAAAGCGTCACATGTTGAGTGATTATTGTGAAGGATACGGAGAGGCCGCATACGAGTAACGCAGTTTGAAATGGGTCTCATTCTGGATCTCCGTTTGTTAAAGTGCGCGTCCAAGGCTGATGGACGCATCGAATTAAAATAGGGGGTATCGGAGCGCCTTATTAACCACTCACATTTAATATAAAGTAAAATGAAACAAATTACATTTGTTGATCCATTACAAATTTTGCGTTATACATAAAGATGGTAGTCTTCCAAAAGTGTACATACATAAATAGTTTATATACACAACATTTAAAAATAATGTACTTCGTTTCTTTAATCAACAAGTTTTGTAAGAAACAGTTGCATAGTCCTACTAAAACAGCGTCTAATGGCACAGAATCATTACGACATCTCGTCAGGCGCGACCACCTTGAAATCGCCTTGTCCTGTACTCAAAGTACGTATCCTTTCATGCGAGTGCTGTTGCTGTAAATCACAGAGGACAAATAGTGAAATCGGGTACTCAAGCATTTTACATAATTCCAAATAATTTTGCGTTACTGGTCATTCACACTTCATGAACAACCTTTTTCATACAGTGCCTCTACGATTACGCCATCAATCAGATACAAGAATCATGATCTGTCATAATTTACTAACTGGACATGCTAATCCAATTACAGATGCACTTAATTGCTCTCCTACGAAATATCGTTTCAAATTCAAACATTATGATCTACATATTTGCTGGCTTGACAAGCGTATCTAATTACGGATTACACTCAAATTATGTGATATCCACTACAAAGCGCTCTCGTACGAAACATTGTGCTATGTGTCATACAGTGTGCAGTATATCCTATTTATTCGCTGTGAGATTATCATGTTTTAGTAAGGCTATGCAACTGTTTCTTACAAAACTTATGTAGTGTTTTTAAATATTTTATGTATGTGAACTATTTATGTACATAGACTTTTGGAAGACAACCATCTGTATGCATAACGTAAAATTTGTAATGGAGCTACAAATGTGATTTTCATTTGTTTCGCTGTATTTTATGTCAAATGCGACTGGTTAATAAAGATGCTGCGACGCCCCCTATTTTTAATTCGATGGGCCCATTGACCATGGACGCGCATTTTAGATTGAGACACTTGTCTTATGTTAAAAGCTGTGCAACGGGTACACGCGACACTAGTATTCATATTTGTGTAATACTTGTTCGTTTGTTGTTGTCATTCCCTATGTCGACGTCAGATTTAATGAAGGTGCACCGACGCATCCACATTTAAAACGCTACACGCCCATGTTTATTGTTAAGATCAGACACTGTCAGTGCAGATATGTTTGCATTTAAACAATTAATTTCTGTTAATTTGAACCTTTTATTATAATTCCACTTTTGTATTCCCTATTCACTGACAACTATCTGTTGTTTTTAGCCTCAGTAGGTCAGATTTGAAAATGAACCTGTAAGGTTCGAAAGTAATCTCCTAATACAAATACTGCAGCTGTTGACAGAATCGACAATAAACGCTTTAAGGAATGTAATGAAGTTGCTGGTTCCCTGTCAACAAAATGTTGAAACTGAAGAACTAGAGAATAGTTATTCATTCTGGATTCTGCACATGGTGAATTTTGTACAATGGTGGTTAATTTGGGTAGAAACTGAGCCAGTCAGCTGTCTCCGTTTACGGAATCGATAACGAACGGTTTTACGGTGCCGTTAGACTAGTTAGTGGAAGAAATGTTCACCAATACGTGGCCACCAAGGTGGGAAAAGATGGTGGTGTAAAGTTTCTGATCACTAAATTTTTTGCCAACATCCTGGATTAAATTCCAAAGTTCCCTGTAACGTCTCATGACGTGAATGCATTTGACACTGCTGATGTGATTCATCTATAGGATGGGTACATTAAGCATGGCGGTCCCTTTGGTTATATTCGATACGAGTAGGCCAGCTGCCAGCACTATGTTTCACCCTCTCTCTACATGAAATAACACTATACAACAACTATTACAGTCACCTACACACCACAACAACACTTCAGACACATCAGACACACACACACACACACACACACACACACACACACACACACACACACACACACACACACCACGCGGATACAGATACTCTGCTCAGAAGATCATCTGGCTGAATAACCCCTCGGGGTCTCCCAACGAATCATGCGGTACGATTCAGGCTGCACGTTGCGAGCACGCTGGTCATGACTTCAGAACTGACGCTTAGCACCATCCCAGACGTTTTCAGTTGCGTTGATACCTACCGTATCTCAGTACTAGGGTATCAACTGGAATCAATCCTTGTGAATCCCCATTTTATACAGATAGGGCCCTTTCATTTGAACGGTTGCCCAGCCTGAAATTGCATTACGAGATGGAGATGACACCGATCACGTCTACATCTGCATCTACGTTATTACTCTGCTTTCACCCCGTCTCTCTACCGTTCCACTCTCAAATGGCGCGCGGGGTAAACGAGCACTTAAACTTTTTTGTGCGAGGCCTGATCTCTCTTCTGATGAATTCTTCTCGGGTTATCAGCCGTCTTGTCGCAACGTTTCAATTAGTTTCGTACCCATCACTTCGCCAGAAGATGGGTACGAAACTCATTGACACGTAACGACAAGACGACGCCACCACTCGGCTGATAACCCGAGAAAAATTCCTCAGTGGAGTTCGCCGAGAAAGACTGCAATCGCACTGATTTCTCTTGGTTTATTATGATGACCATTCCTCACTATGTAGGTGGATGCCAACAGAATGTTTTCGCAATCAGAGGAGAGAACTGGTGATTGAAATTTGATGAGAAGATCCCGTCGCAACGAAAAATACCTTTGTTTTAATGATTGCAACGCCAGTTCACATATCATGTCTGTGGCACTATCCCCCTATTCCGCGATAATACACTCCTGGAAATGGAAAAAAGAACACATTGACACCGGTGTGTCAGACCCACCATACTTGCTCCGGACACTGCGAGAGGGCTGTACAAGCAATGATCACACGCACGGCACAGCGGACACACCAGGAACAGCAGTGTTGGCCGTCGAATGGCGCTAGCTGCGCAGCATTTGTGCACCGCCGCCGTCAGTGTCAGCCAGTTTGCCGTGGCATACGGAGCTCCATCGCAGTCTTTAACACTGGTAGCATGCCGCGACAGCGTGGACGTGAACCGTATGTGCAGTTGACGGACTTTGAGCGAGGGCGTATAGTGGGCATGCGGGAGGCCGGGTGGACGTACCGCCGAATTGCTCAACACGTGGGGCGTGAGGTCTCCACAGTACATCGATGTTGTCGCCAGTGGTCGGCGGAAGGTGCACGTGCCCGTCGACCTGGGACCGGACCGCAGCGACGCACGGATGCACGCCAAGACCGTAGGATCCTACGCAGTGCCGTAGGGGACCGCACCGCCACTTCCCAGCAAATTAAGGACACTGTTGCTCCTGGGGTATCGGCGAGGACCATTTGCAACCGTCTCCATGAAGCTGGGCTACGGTCCCGCACACCGTTAGGCCGTCTTCCGCTCACGCCCCAACATCGTGCAGCCCGCCTCCAGTGGTGTCGCGACAGGCGTGAATGGAGGGACGAATGGAGACGTGTCGTCTTCAGCGATGAGAGTCGCTTCTGCCTTGGTGCCAATGATGGTCGTATGCGTGTTTGGCGCCGTGCAGGTGAGCGCCACAATCAGGACTGCATACGACCGAGGCACACAGGGCCAACACCCGGCATCATGGTGTGGGGAGCGATCTCCTACACTGGCCGTACACCACTGGTGATCGTCGAGGGGACACTGAATAGTGCACGGTGCATCCAAACCGTCATCGAACCCATCGTTCTACCATTCCTAGACCGGCAAGGGAACTTGCTGTTCCAACAGGACAATGCACGTCCGCATGTATCCCGTGCCACCCAACGTGCTCTAGAAGGTGTGAGTCAACTACCCTGGCCAGCAAGATCTCCGAATCTGTCCCCCATTGAGCATGTTTGGGACTGGATGAAGCGTCGTCTCACGCGGTCTGCACGTCCAGCACGAACGCTGGTCCAACTGAGGCGCCAGGTGGAAATGGCATGGCAAGCCGTTCCACAGGACTACATCCAGCATCTCTACGATCGTCTCCATGGGAGAATAGCAGCCTGCATTGCTGCGAAAGGTGGATATACACTGTACTAGTGCCGACATTGTGCATGCTCTGTTGCCTGTGTCTATGTGCCTGTGGTTCTGTCAGTGTGATCATGTGATGTATCTGACCCCAGGAATGTGTCAATAAAGTTTCCCCTTCCTGGGACAATGAATTCACGGTGTTCTTATTTCAATTTCCAGGAGTGTACAAAACGAGCCGCCCTTCTTTGAACTTTTTCGATTTCATCCGTCAGTCCCACCTGATGCGGATCCCACACCGCACAGCAATACTCCAGAATAGGAAGGACAAGTGTAGTGTAAGCAATCGCTTTAGTAGATATCTCTTGCACCTGCTAAGTGTTCTGCCAATGGATCGCAGTATTTGATTTGCTCGACCCACAACATTATCTATGTGATCGTTCCAATTTGGATTATTTGTAATTGTAATCCCTGCGTATTTAGTTGAATTTACAGCCTTCAGATTTGTGTGACTTATCGCGTAATCGAAATTTAGCGTATTTCTTTTAGTACTCATGTGAATAACTTCACACTTTTCTTTATTCAGGGTCAATTGCCACTTTTAGCACCACAAAGATATCTTATCTAAATCATTTTGCAATTCGTTTTGGTCATCTGCTCACTTTACAAGACGGTAAATGACAGCATATCAGCAAATAATCTAAGAGAGATATTCAGATTGTCTCCTATGTCGTTAATATAGGTGAGGAACAATAGAGGGCCTATAACACTTCCTTGAGGAACGACGGATATTACTTCTGTTTTACTCGATGACTTTCCGTCTATTACTACGAACTGTGACCTTTCTGACAGGAAATCACGAATCCAGTCACACAACTGAGACGATATTCCATAGGCACACAGTTTGGTTAGAAGTCGCTTGTGAGGAACCGTGTCGAAAGCCTTCTCGAAATCTAAAAATATAAAGAGCTAGTTGTGTTTCACAAGTACGAAATTTTCTGAATCCATGCTGGCTATGTGCCAATAAATCGTTTTCTTCGAGGTATTTCATAATGTTCAAATACAGTATATGTTCCAAAATCCTACTGAAAATAGACGTTAGTGATATGGGCCTGTAATTCAACGGATTACTCCTACTTCCCTTTCTGGATATTGGTGAGACAATTTTCCAGTCCTTACGTACGGATCTTTCTGTGAGCGAGCGTTCGTATATAATTGCTAAATATGAAGCTATAGTATCAGCATACTCTGAGAGGAACCTGACAGAATCTGGACCAGAAGCTTTGCGTGTATTAAGTGATTTAAGCTGCTATGTGACACCGAGGATATCTACTTCTATGTTTCTCATCTTGTCAGTTGTTCTTGATTGGAATTCGGAAATACACTCCTGGAAATTGAAATAAGAACACCGTGAATTCATTGTCCCAGGAAGGGGAAACTTTATTGACACATTCCTGGGGTCAGATACATCACATGATCACACTGACAGAACCACAGGCACATAGACACAGGCAACAGAGCATGCACAATGTCGGCACTAGTACAGTGTATATCCACCTTTCGCAGCAATGCAGGCTGCTATTCTCCCATGGAGACGATCGTAGAGATGCTGGATGTAGTCCTGTGGAACGGCTTGCCATGCCATTTCCACCTGGCGCCTCAGTTGGACCAGCGTTCGTGCTGGACGTGCAGACCGCGTGAGACGACGCTTCATCCAGTCCCAAACATGCTCAATGAGGGACAGATCCGGAGATCTTGCTGGCCAGGGTAGTTGACTTACACCTTCTAGAGCACGTTGGGTGGCACGGGATACATGCGGACGTGCATTGTCCTGTTGGAACAGCAAGTTCCCTTGCCGGTCTAGGAATGGTAGAACGATGGGTTCGATGACGGTTTGGATGTACCGTGCACTATTCAGTGTCCCCTCGACGATCACCAGTGGTGTACGGCCAGTGTAGGAGATCGCTCCCCACACCATGATGCCGGGTGTTGGCCCTGTGTGCCTCGGTCGTATGCAGTCCTGATTGTGGCGCTCACCTGCACGGCGCCAAACACGCATACGACCATCATTGGCACCAAGGCAGAAGCGACTCTCATCGCTGAAGACGACATGTCTCCATTCGTCCCTCCATTCACGCCTGTCGCGACACCACTGGAGGCGGGCTGCACGATGTTGGGGCGTGAGCGGAAGACGGCCTAACGGTGTGCGGGACCGTAGCCCAGCTTCATGGAGACGGTTGCGAATGGTCCTCGCCGATACCCCAGGAGCAACAGTGTCCCTAATTTGCTGGGAAGTGGCGGTGCGGTCCCCTACGGCACTGCGTAGGATCCTACGGTCTTGGCGTGCATCCGTGCGTCGCTGCGGTCCGGTCCCAGGTCGACGGGCACGTGCACCTTCCGCCGACCACTGGCGACAACATCGATGTACTGTGGAGACCTCACGCCCCACGTGTTGAGCAATTCGGCGGTACGTCCACCCGGCCTCCCGCATGCCCACTATACGCCCTCGCTCAAAGTCCGTCAACTGCACATACGGTTCACGTCCACGCTGTCGCGGCATGCTACCAGTGTTAAAGACTGCGATGGAGCTCCGTATGCCACGGCAAACTGGCTGACACTGACGGCGGCGGTGCACAAATGCTGCGCAGCTAGCGCCATTCGACGGCCAACACCGCGGTTCCTGGTGTGTCCGCTGTGCCGTGCGTGTGATCATTGCTTGTACAGCCCTCTCGCAGTGTCCGGAGCAAGTATGGTGGGTCTGACACACCGGTGTCAATGTGTTTTTTTTTCCATTTCCACGAATGTATTTACTTCGTCTTCTTTGGTGAAGAAGTTTCGGAATAACTCTGCTTTAGTTACGCTGTCATCAGTGACTTCACCATTGTTATCGCGCAGTGAAGATATTGATTGCGTCTTGCCACTGGAGTGCTTTATGTACGACCAGAATCTCTTTGGGTTTTCTGCCATATTTCGAGATAGAGTTTCGTTATGGAAATTATTAAAAGCATCTCGCATTGAAGCACGCGCTATGTTTCGAAATTCTGTAAAACTTTGCCAGTCTTGGGGATTTTGCGTTCTTTTAAATTTGACATGCTATTTTCGCTGCTTCTGCAACAGCGATCTGACCCGTTTTGTGTACCACGGGGGATTAGTGCCATCACTTATTAATTTGTGTGGTATATATCTCTCAATTGCTGTCGATGCTCTATCTCTGATATCATTCCACATTTTTTCTACAGTTACGTGGTCAGATCGGAAGGAGTGGAGACTGTCTCTTAAAAAGGCGTTAAGAGCATTTTATCAGATTTTTTAAATAGTTGTACTTTGCGTTTCTTTTTGATGGTTGTGGGTGTTACGGTATTCAGCATAGCAGCAACTGCCTTGTGGTCGCTAATCCCTCTATTCGTCATGATACTCCCAACTTGTCCAGGATCAGGAATAGATGCTAGTATCTAGCAGTACTGCTGCTGGTGTTCCACAGGTATTGTTGTGCCCTCAGTAACGACAAGAAGTAAGAGGAAGTCTCAAGTAATTAATTGCATGCATGTCTGAAAGAACAGACACTACTGACTATTAACAGCTGCACGAAATACTTCGAAATTAATTCACTGACTACGAATGACATCAGTTGTAAAAGGTATAATTCTACTACCCAATAGGGACATATGAAAATTTGTGCTGGGGCAGGGTTCGAACACAGATTTCCCGCTTATCGCGTAATACATGTGAAAAGGTCCTGACGTGATTATGGCCACAGTACGGGATATAGCAGTCTTTAAACGTGGAATCGTGTTTGGAGCTAGACGCATGGAACATTCCATTTCGGAAATCATTAAGGAATCTACCGTGTCATGAGTGCACCGAGAATACCATATTTCAGACATTAGCTCACACCAAGGAAATACAGTGGCCGACGGCCATCACTTAACGACCGAGAGCAGCGGCGTTCGCGTAGAGTTGCCAGTGCTAACAGACTAGCAACGCTAGGGGAAGAGGAACAGGAGGAGGAGATCGGTGTTTAGCGTCCCGTCGACAATGAGGTCATTAGCGGCGGAGCGCAGCTCGGATTGGTGAAGGATGGAGATTGAAGGTGACAATACCCTTACGAAGTAACCATCTCGGCATATGCCTTAAGCGATTTAGTGAAATCATGGAAAACCTAAATCTGGATGGCCAGACGCTGGTTTGAACCATAGTCCTCCCAAATGCGAGTGCAGTGTACTAAACACTGCGCCACCCCTCTCGACCCAAGAAACGTTTTGGAAATAACTACAGAAATCGATTTGGGACTACGATGAACGTATCCGTTAGGACAGTGCTGCGAAATCTGGCGTTAATGGGCTATGGCTCCAGAAGACCGACGCTAGTGCCTTTGGTAACAGAACAATATCGCCCGGAGCCCCTCTCCTGGGCCCGTGACCATATCGGCTGGATGTTAGACGACTGGAAAACTGTGGCTTGGTCAGACGACTCCCGATTTCAGTTGGTAAGAGCAAATGGTAGAATTCGAGTGTAGCGCAGACCCTACGAAGCCATGAACCCAAGTTGTCAACCAGACACTGTGCAAGCTGGTGGCGACTCCATAATGGTATGTGTGTGTGTGTGGGGGGGGGGGGGGAGCGGAGGGGATGGCGGGGGATGGGGTCCTCTGGTCCAACTGAACCGATCATTGAGTGGAAATGGTTATGTTCGGCTACTTAGCGACCATTTGAGGCCATTCATGGACTTCATGTGCCCAAAGAACGATGGAATTTTTATGGATGACAATGCGCCATGTCACTGGGTCACAATTGTTCGTGGTTGGCTTCAAGAACATTCGGTAATATTCGATGGATGATTTGGCCACCCAGATCGCCCGGAATGGGACATAATCGAGAGGTCAGTTCCTGCAAAAATTCCTGCACTGGCAACTCTTCCGCAATTACGGATGGCTGTAGTGGCAGCATGGCTTAATATTTCTGCAGGGGCTTCCAGCGACTTGTGGAGCCCATGCTGCACTGCGCCCGGCAATAGGAGGTCCGACAAGATACTAGGAGGAATTCTATGACTTTCGTCGCCTCAGTGTTCTTTACCCATTGAAAACGTATGGTGATGGGTTGCCGAGAGAGTACAACACCACGACTCGCTGGCCATGACGTTTGAGTGAGTCTTGCCATTGAGTGGAAGCTTCATGGAGAAACGTGCCTGCATCTGTCGTGCAAGTTCAATCTGCTAGATGCCCAGCAGGGTTAGAGCCGTTGTTGCTACCATAGGTGGCAGGTCTGTGTGCTAAATTCAAAAACTGTATACCCACAAACCGTCTACAATTTTAAACATGTTTTTTCCCTAATAAACCGTATAATACGTACAATAAGAAAACTCCTTTATTTGCTACGTTCCTGGTGTTGCAATTTTAATGTCCAGCGGCGCATAACAGTCCACTGTGAGTTGTGCCATGCTTTGTAGTCCATTCTGCTTTTCAGGATAAGCAGATCACTGACATCCAATATAATTTGCCCCTGAGACGTGTTATAGAAACGTTCGTGTTCAAATGTGTTGCTTATTTCTTTTGATTATCGTTTTCTACGTAAATATGAGCTTAAATCAATTATAATACAGCTCAAAGAGTAGAAGACAAAATAATTATATTTAAAGCATTTACCAAAAATCTAACTCAGTGTCTCATGTCACATCGTGTTTTGTTTTTCTTCTCCAGAATTGTACTTGACACCAATGGGCCAGGAATGTCTTCATCATCCACTCATCGCTAAATGCTAAATCCTCTATCAAATAATAGTGGACATAGATTCACCGAGCAGCTACAGTCCAACTGTTTGAACATTGTAGCTGACGGCAACTGAAACTATGATGTCATAATCACGAAGCCATAGGTGCGATAATCATATATAATTTTATTACGTAAGTTGGGAATCTAATAACATTGGGCAGCAAGGATCACTTCAGATGTTAAGGAAGAAACTCAGTGATTACATATTTGGTAAAGAGATCTGTAACGATGTTGTACATGACATGTGTTTGCAAACAGAGTTGATGGGGATCTGTCAATATGCGCTCAACCGAGGACATAAATCAACGAAACACTGCACTGAGGCTTGATGGAATATTCCAACTAGTGTGCTGGACCAAACACACGAATCTATAGTTGCAGCTATTCTTTCGACGTAGGGCCACAAGAAAGTGACTGTCAATATCATTGCACTTCCTGGTGGAATAACGATCAGTATCGCGATCGGTAAGCTTACACCTGGGTTTCGTGGAGCTTTATAATACTCATTTTGGGAAATGCACTCTTGTTCAGTTAAAAAAAAAAAAAAAAACAGAACACCTTGAACGACTAGCGATAGGACACTCCTGGTCACAGGACATTTACAGTAGTATGTTCTGCAGAAATGATTAGCATTTCAGTCACCTCGGTTCAGCATGTGTCCTGTTGCCTAGTAGGCAGAGGATCCGCCATGGGCCGTGGTAACTTGTTCCATGCGCGATGGCATCGATGCGTATAAGGCGCGAATGGCGTCCTGTGGTATACCCATCCGTACTGCATGCACCTGGTTCCAAAGTTCATCTGTGGTGGATGGCAGTGGGTCACAGCGCTGCACCCATTGTATAACAATATCCTACACGTTTTCCACTGGCGACGAGCCTGGTGATCTGGCGGGCCAGAGCAACAGGCTGATATCCTGCGACACCAAGAAGGTGTCGCAGTGTATTGTCTTGCTGAAAAATGGCGTCTGGGGTGCTGTGCAGAAAGGGTATGGCTACGGGTCGCAGGATGTCATCCACGTACGTCTCACTGGCCACAGTGCCCTGGGTACGCACCGTCGGTGATTCGAGGTTTTTCCTAATAGCACCCCACACTATAAGGCCTTGAGTTAGCGCTGCATGTCTTGTGCGAATGCAGTCACTGTGATGCCGCTCCCTCTGACTGCTGCAAACCAAAATGCCACCATTATTTTCAAACAAACAGAACCTGGATTCGTTCTAAAACACTATCTGATGCCATTCCTGTCCTCAGTGACGTCGTTGCATACACCATTGCTGTTTAGCATGTTTCTGTAAAATCTTCAAAGATAGACAGAGAACTAGACGACGTACACGTAATAAACGGCGACGGACTGCCACTCTTGAGAGTGTACGATGTGTTTCACTCTTCCACTTTTGTTCCAGAGCCGAGGAGGACGCTATCTGTCTTGCAATGTCATTCGGTTGAGACGTCGATCTTCTTGGGGGGGGGGGGGGGGATCTGGGTGGTGCGACCTGACCCATCTTGTGTTCTACAGCCTCCCGCAAACCATTCTGCACACGCCAGTTGCACTGCCGAAAGACTTCGTCCTACAAGAGCAGCAAATTGCCGAATGGGTGCATCACATTCTCTCATGCTAATAATGCGACCTCTTTCAGACTCACTGACTTGACGGTACCGTTCGCGCATACGTCTGCGGTGCATCCTACGCCTGCTCAAGTCACACGGATCTATTATCTTCAGTTTATAGCAAAAACGAAAGTCGCCTGCATATTTTACCTGTAGGTGGTGTTGCCCCACGATATCGAGGTTGACCTTGAACCCTAGGACCGACATGGTTCAAATGCTAATCATTTTTGCAGAACATACTAATGTACATGTCCTGTGAATAATAACGCCCTATCTCTAGTCGCTCAAGGTGTCCTGTTTTTTTCTGAACATGAGTGTAGTTGTTTGATGTTGCTTGCACTACACGACAGAGAAATATCAGTTCCATTATCGTATGGTGTATGCATGTATGTATTAAACCGGTGACCTAGAAACGACGGATTGGCCCCGCCATAGTTCTCAGTGGTTCACAACCCCACAATAGGCCACAGCAGTCCACCCACCACACCGCCGCCCCACACCGAACCCAGGGTTATTGTGCGGATCGGCCCCCAGTGGACTCCCCCGGAAAAGTCTAATACCTGACGAGTGTAACCCCAAACGTTTGCGTGGTAAAATAATTATGGTGTACGCGTACGTGGAAACGGTGTTTGCGCAGCAACCGCCGACACACTGTACTGACGCGAATACGGGGAACCAGCCTGCATTCGCCGAGGAAGATGGAAAACTGCCTTAAAAACCACCACAGGCTGGCGGCACACCGGACCTCGACACTAATCCGCCTGGCGGATTCGTGCGGGGGGCCGCAACGCCTTCCCGCTCGGGTAGCAGCGCGTTAGAAATGGTTCAAATGGCTCTAAGCACTATGGGACTTAACATCTGAGGTCAACAGTCCCCCAGCGCGTTAGACCGCACGGCTAACCGAGAGGGCTTATAGTATGATAATTTCGTAAGACGTGCATCCTGACGTATATTTCTCTCTCTCTCTAAAGCAAACATCACATAAATTCAAAAAATTTTAAAAATAGGAGGAAAGATTTCATGCATCTCACTGTGATGTGCTATAACGTGCATGTGTATGTAAAGTCTCACACCCATCGAAATATGGGACAGGCATTGAAAGCAGTAAATATACGGTGCTTGAGTAACGCTGAATGGGTTTCAGCCAAGTTTATGGTGGTTCTTCAGCGTCTATATTACCTAACTTAGATTATAAAATAAATAACAGCATTCCTGTTTTGGCGAAATCCTACATGTCGCTCGAATCTGAAAGTGGAGACTACTTTGTTGCCTTGAAAATGAACGGACCGCTTGTTATGAAGGTTTGTCGCCACCTCAGTACCAAGGCAGTAAGGTTTCGAGTAGCAGCAACAAAAGCAGTATACGAGACATACGCCAGCGGATACCACAATATTTACATGTAGCTTGCTAAAGCTAGACCTGTTCACAGGCTGAATATAGTGTCCAACCTTACCAGCAAATGCTCCACCTTAACTGTGCTCTACGCCCTAGAAACAGATGATAGGTCCACTTGAAATAACGTGATGTCATGTGTTAATAGCTTATAAAGAGTAAAGCTAAATACTCCTGAAGTCTCTCGTATATACTGAAGGTTTTGCCTTATGCGGAGCTTCTAAGGTGCCAGTACTCTTCTTCTATTCTCTGAGCTACACCATTACACACAACAGAACAGCTACCTTTATTTTCCAATTACGTAAGTTTCTTGTTTCACAGTGTATTGAGATAACTATGTATGGCTTATCTTTCCACTTTGACTCTCTGATCGTGGTGTTATTTCCTCTGGACCTGCAGCTGAATCTGTTTCGCTAGTTACGAGAAATCCTAGATAATAATTCAGATATTATTTTTCTTTGTGTACGTGATACTGAATCCTTCTCCTGCACTTTACATTCCATTTCCTAGCTATTTAACGAAATGAAGTGAAGTTTTAAATATAGGCAGCGTGTCTTTCTTCCTTACTATAACATAAGGAACAGTTTTTGAATTTTAAAATTGCAACATTCTTTATTTTTTACGGTCATTTACTTCTAGATTGGTGGAAGTATACTCACGTCAGAATGTGTGGCTCGATTCAGCATGGACAAGAAGTACATTAGCAGCGGCAAAGCGTATCATTTCACACCAGCGTGTAAAGTGCCTACGTGGTTACTTATCAATTATGCATTTAAAAATTTTACTAGAATAAAGCTACACTCGTTTTCATATAATTCATTGAATTTTAATTACGAATGTATTGTGAGAGAATATAATTCTTGCTGGCTCTGACTGTTCAGTAATTTCGAGCCTCGCTCTGAATACCTGCCGCAACATTCCCAGAGTCTATGCACCTGAGCAACTGTGCGACGAAGTATAAGCGGCAGACTGTGATGAGGCTTTTACTGTTTGCTCCATGCAGCTGTCACGTTGGACTCTCTAGCACATTAGCAGAAGCGCAGCGTGTATCACTCGCACACAGCGCCCCCGCCTGAGGAGAAAGCTAAGGGACACAGCGGGCCAGCCGGTGAACGCGCAACTTCCGCTGCTCGGCCGAGTAAACAAACGCACTTTCGCACACTGTAGGCTGCGATGCAATGAGCTGATCGAGCCATTTAGCGGGTGCCACGGCCGGCTAACCTCATTTGCCCCAGGGAATAATTGTGCGCCAACTTTCCTTATGGCGCAATAAACCACCAGTACACCGCGCTCCATACCTTCTGTCTCGTTAGCGGCATATCAGAATTCGTAAGAACTAAGACGACTATTCTATAAAGTAAATTCCAGTTTCCCCAATGGTAACAAAAATCACAGACAACTACATCAATAGTGTACTGGCGAAATAGCTACACTAACGAAAACTGGCAATACTTGACTGTGTACCGTTGCTCTAAAAAATCTAACTAAAATTTACATTATCTGAGAGGTAAGCGTTTAAGTCTAAAAGAAATGTCCATGCCTTGGTAGCTGTTCTGCTTTTGTACAGAGCCAACATTGTCTACATCTACATCTGTACTCTGTGAATCACTGTAAGTACGTGGTGGAGGGTACTTACAAGGGAAACTTCTCATCGCACTCGCATTTAGTGGTAAGATGACCCAGTGGATAGCGCGTCAAAAACGAACACAGATCAAGCATGAAAACACAAAGAAGGTGTACTGAACTATGAAAAAAGAAGCAAAATAGAAACAGTGAACGGTCCAAGCTGAAGACATGCAACATCGAGCGAATTGCAATAACCGTGGTGTCATGGTTGTGTGGTCACGGTGTTGGGCTGCAACGCGGGAAATTCGCATTCAGATCTCCCTCGGGATCCATTTTCGTTTTCTATCACAAAATTACGATATTTTCGTCCGGTTACTCGACAAGTGTCATACTGTGCATTGGTTATAGAATATGAGTCATGTGGTAAGAATATTTTACCGTCGGAGGTAAATGTGGTGAATAGTGAGGGTAGGCAAGATGCCGGATAGATCTCTCACTGAAATTAAAACAACAAATAAATGGGTTTAAGCTATACAAAATTGTTAAGACTTTTGTGGCCACTTGTTGACAAACTGCCTATTGGCTTCTATCTCGGGTTCTTCGGCCGACGTTCTTCTGATGATTTTACTGACGTTTCGCCAGCACGAGTGGCTGGCATCGTCCAAGGTTCACCCTCCATTCAAGTTCCCCACCAGCAGCGGGTCTCCCTCCCCAACTTGTAGGATCATTCTGTTGTCCATCTGTTTGTGTGTCCGTCTCTTGACACCTCTTTTTCCCAGCAACGGCTAGAGGTATCCAGTTGAAATTTGTGTCGAATACTAAAGTCCGACGTCCCTTGGCGCTATAAAAAATTTAAGCTTCTAAGCCAATGCAGTCAAAACAAACGACAGTTTATGTCACGTATTTTGATACTCGAAAATTCACTCATCGAAACCCATAGATGAACTATCTGTATGCATAATTAAGTTTGTACAGAATCCTCAAAGCACGAGTCCTAGTTTCACCTGTCCAGTTTTTCATACTTCTGTAGATTGTTCAAATGGCTCTGAGCACTATGGGACTTAACATATTAGGTCATCAGTCCCCTAGAACTTAGAACTACATAAACCTAACTAACCTAAGGACATCACACACATCCATGCCCGAGGCAGGATTCGAACCTGCGACCGTAGTAGTCCCACGGTTCCGGACTGCAGCGCCTAGAACCGCACGGCCACCGCGGCCGGCTCTGTAGATTGTTGCACCTAGGTATTTCTACGACTGGTTTTGACATAGTAATCCTATACTCGAGGCTACGTTTTGCGAAATGCATTTCCTTGAAATAGTGACATCATCACTGATGTGTAGGGATCGCTACATTGTTAGTAATATAAAAATATGTTTCCTTCTCGATCGCAAAGTATTTTTATTAATATACGATCGGCTTCAATACCTTTTGCGTCATTATCAGATATAAAAGGCTTGGCTGTGAATGGTAAGTGCTATTCGTAGTTGAGCATTTTATATCCGATGCTGGTGCAAAACGCTTTGAAACCGATCAGTAGCCGGCCGCTGTAGGCGAGCGGTTCTAGACGCTTCAGTCCGGAACCGCGCTGCTGCTACGGTCGCAGGTTCCAATCCTGCCTCGGGCATGGATGTGTGTGATGTCCTTAGGTTAGTTGGGTTTAAGTAGTTCTAAGTCTAGGGGACTGACGACCTCAGATGTTAAGTCCCATAGTGCTTAGAGCCACTTGAAACCGATCAGTAAAAGTACTTTACGATCGAGATGGATTAAGTTTTTATGTTACTAAAGTGCGTTTCTTCATATTTCTCTTCATTATTATCTACCTGCCATCTTCACGCACAAGGTATATTTTATCGAGGTCTGGCTGCTTATTATTACAATTTTTGTACGCTAATACCATAAAACTTCGTTTTATATGACTGCAACATATGCGAAAAGCTTGAAATCGTAACTAACACCATACACTAAGTCATTAAAGCTTCATATGGACGATAATAGTCTTTACGCTTCTCGTAGGGTTTGCAGATGTTACTTGAGTATCTCAGTACGAGTCTACCTCCGACTGCGACATGTTTCGTCAACGAATGAGTTTTCTCTCCCCGCAGGTGTTGTGTAACGCTATCACGCGGAAATACCTATATGTGTTACGCCATCTTCATTCGTCGTACTTTTCTTCTCTTACGCATGTCTGTGTTGTGTATGGGAAGTCACTTATCTAAGTAGTTCAATAGTTGCTAAAATGTGCGTAGAACACTATTTTTTTCACCCAGAGTGCACGCAAAGAACGCTGACTTTCACTGCCTCGAGAGAACTTACTTAGCACATTTCAGGGAAGTTTTTCAATGAAAAACTTAAAGAGATTCTATAACAGTAACTATTTTTAGATTATGTATTCCCAGATATACGGTGATGGAGTTACCATGTTCTGAACCCTCAAAATCAGAACATCGTCAACGGATTGGTCAACATACTTTTAGGACGGTTCTAGTTCAGATCTAGGTAAGAGGGTAAAATAACTTAAGTATTACAGAAAAAATTTACTTTTCAAATGATAAGAAACTATCAAATTACCTTAAACAGAAGCGAAACAAGGACTGATTAAAACACATTCAAAATGGCTGTGAGCACTATGGGACTTAACATCTGTGGGCATCAGTCCCCTAGAACTTAGAACTACTTAAACCTAACTAACCTAAGGACTTCACACACATCCATGCCCGAGGCAGGATTCGAACCTGCGACCGCAGCGGTCACGCGGTTCCAGACTGAAGCGCCTAGAACCGCATGGCCACACCGGCCGGCTCAAAACACATTCCTCATCTGTAAAACAACCATAGCTTATAAAATAAAACAATGTTTCTGTGCGTAGGTTTTATTTTGAAAATCATGAAACTATTGTTTCAGCTTACCTAATAAGATAATTTATTGGCTGAAGAATATGTAATTTAAGGAAAAGGCAGCTGTATGAATACATTGGTTAGCTAGAAATACGTGTATCCCACAAAAATGAAAGTGAAAATCGCAGGAAAGGGGAACTATCACAGCCAAGAAAAGTAGACAACACAGCTATCTCTAAGCCAAAAAGATCGAAAAATCGATTGAATGAAATATAAATCGATATTTTCTGCTTTACTGGCATAACAGATCAATTACAAGCGAATAACAAGTGATGTAATTCAATAACCTCAGTATATGAACTGTTGACGATACGAAATGAAAACATAAATCAAAACATCTTAATTCCCAAAACTAAAAAATGCGACCATTAGCGGAAATCGTAAAAATGTATTCGGACGCTATATTAAAAGTCGAGAATGCGGTTGTATGTATACCCTGTGAGCAGACATATTTGTAAAGCAGTTATTGACGTATTTAAAATAGTTGCACTAACATTATTCATACTTTTCGGTGTTAACTGATATTAAATATTGAGTGTTACGAGAACTTAACTGCGGAGAGGCGAAAAGAATAAGTAAAATCATTCGACGTATGACTTCTGTGTAAACAGTGGAAGTCTCTTGGTCAATAAGAATGATTATTCTATCTTATTATAGTCGATGAAATGTCACTATGAAAAGACTCGTATCTGGTCACGTGCTAGGGACGAAAAACAAAATTCGTTAAAATTTGCTTTAAGTTGGATTTCAAAACTCTTGCCTGCTAAAAGTGGTTCGTCTGCGCTCTGTATGTACTTCAGTGTCTATGCAGAGCACAATTTTCGCATCCAGAATTTTCTTAACGAATCCTCTCTCATCATGTAGTGTTTTGCAGCGAACATAAACATTTTTGTAAGGAATACACAGCTACAAGTCTAGAAACTTGCTCTCGGTATGATTAGATATGTCGCAGCTGCCTTTCCTTTTTACGTATTCAATTTAGCCAAGCTATACGCTCACCTCGCAGCATACGCCTTGGTCATATTTTCCCTGCCACTTTACTAGAATGTGCAACAACATACTCAAACGAAATGGCAGCCCAACACCGTCAGATATTTGTACTCGAATAATTCTTCAGCTCGATTAACGCTGTGTGGTTACCATTAATGTTGTTATTTGACAGCCGCGCGGAGTTGCTCCGCGATTTGAGGCGTCATGTCACGGACTGCGTGGCCCCTCCCACCGGAGGTTCGACTCCTCCCTCGGGCATGGATGTGTATGTTGTTCTTAGTATAAGTTAGTTTAAGTAGTGTGTAAGTCTAGGGACCGGTGACCTAAGCAGTTTGGTGCCTTAGGAATTCACACACTTGAACATTTTGTCATTTGACGTTTAAGAAGTATTTCAGCGTTTAAATTCTCACCATATCCAACTGGAAAGATAACTGGGGTCATTTAATAAACCACGAGTGTAAGACGGCAAACATATGGCTTACTGTAATAGTTTAGTAGCTTACTTGACATACCTTTTTAGATCCAAAATACGCTATCCTAAAATAGCAGCGGAAATCTGCCACAAGCGCTCACAGTTTCGAACAAGTTATACGGGTGCTAATCTTTTGCCGTTATATGTTAATACACATATGGCCACTAACACTGAAGCAAAAGGAAGAATAGTAACTAACGAAATTTTACTTCTTGCGAATATACAGTATCGTAGGAAAACTTCGAGGTCATATTTGTGAGTGATTTGGGGGTGTACAGAGTGCGAAATTCAGAACACACAATTGCCACCACTGGCAACAACAACGGCAGTAATACGGCTGGGCATCGATTCGAAGTGAACTTAGATACGGAAGCGTCATCCCATAACGCCCGAGGCTCACAGTAAATACAGGCCCAGCAACGAACTTGTGACGTCACACTAGTTGTCTTGCCCGACATACGTGCTGAAACATCGGCTGCGTCTGCGACCAGGCGGAAAATCATTATGTCATCGTAAAGATACTCAGTAAAGTACTTATCTTTGTCATATGCTATCGAGAACGTGAATCTACTTAAATGTGCAGCTACGAATTATTAACGTGCTCTCAAACAGTATCTCCCTATCCGCTGGAGACGGTCGTTGCATATTGTAAGACGTATCGCGTCATGTACTGTGATGTACGCCACAGGGCCTACGTATCTCCTTGACCCCTGCTGCCTCAAATCTATACCAGAGTTCACTAACCGTAGTGGTTGGTGACTGGCGGCGTGCCGGTCTCTCAGAAACACATGGTCAGGAGTTTACAGTCTGTAAGAGATGTTGTTGTTGTGGTCTTCAGTCCTGAGACTGGTTTGATGCAGCTCTCCATGCTACTCTATCCTGTGCAAGCTTCTTCATCTCCCAGTACCTACTGTAACCTACATCCTTCTGAATCTGCTTAGAGTATTTATCTCTGGGTCTCCCTCTAGATTTTTACCATCCACGCTGCCTCCAATACTAAATGGGTGATCCCTTGATGCCTCAGAACATCTCCTACCAACCGATCCCTTCTTCTAGTCAAGCTGTGCCACAAACTTCTCTTCTCCCCAATCCTATTCAATACTTCCTCATTAGTTATGTGATCTACCCATCTAATCTTCAGCATTCTTCTGTAGCACCACATTTCGAAAGATTCTATTCTCTTCTTGTCCAAAATATTTATCGTCCATGTTTCACTTCCATACATGGCTCCACTCCGTACAAATACTTTCAGAAACGACTTCCTGACACTTCGGTCTATACTCGATGTTAACAAATTTCTCTTCTTCAGAAATGGTTTCCTTGCCATTGCCAGTCTACATTTTATATCCTCTCTACTTCGACCATCATCAGTTACTTTGCTCCCCAAATAGCAAAACTCCTTTACTACTTTAAGTGTCTCATTTCCTAATCTAATTCCCTCAGCATCACCCGACTTAATTCGACTACATTCCATTATCCTCGTTTTGCTTTTGTTGATGTTCATCTTATATCCTCCTTTCAAGACACTATCCATTCCGTTCAACTGCTCTTCCAAGTTCTCCGCTGTCTCTGACAGAATTACAATGTCATCGGCGAACCTCAAAGTTTTTATTTCTTCTCCATGGATTTTAATACCTACTCCGAATTTTTCTTTTGTTTCCTTCACTGCTTTCTCTATACAGAGATTGAATAACATCGGGAATAGGCTACAACCGTGTCTCACTCCCTTTCCAACCACTGCTTCCCTTTCATGGCCCTCGACTCTTATAATTGCCATCTGGTTTCTGTACAAATTGTAAATAGCTTTTCGCTCCCTGTATTTTACCCTTGCCACCTTCAGAATATGAAAGAGATTATTCCAGTCAACATTGTCAAAGGCTTTCTCTAAGTCTATAAATGCTAGAAACGTAGGTTTGCCTTTCCTTAATTTAGCTTCTAAGATAAGTCGTAAGGTCAGTATTGCCTCACGTGTTCCGATATTTCTACGGAATCCAGACTGATCTTCCCCGAGGTCGGCTTCTACTAGTTTTTCCATTCGTCTGTAAAGAACTCGCGTTAGTATTTTGCATCCGTGACTTATTAAACTGATAGTTCGGTAATTTTCACATCTGTCAACACCTGCTTTCTTTGGGATTGGAATTATTATATTCTTCTTGAAGTCTTAGGGTATTTCGCCTGTTTCTCACGACTGGCTCTCCCAAGGCTATCAGTAGTTCTAATGGAATGTTGTCTACTCCCGGGGCTTTGTTACGACTCAGGTCTTTCAGTGCTCTGTCAAACTCTTCACGCAGTATCATATCTCCCATTTCATCTTCATCTACATCCTCTTCCATTTCCAAAATATTGTCCTCAAGTACATCGCCCTTGTATAGACACTCCTTGCACCTTTCTGCTTTCCATTCTTTGCTTAGAACTGGGTTTCCATCTGAGTTCTTGATATTCATACAAGTGGTTCTCTTTTCTCCAAAGGTCTCTTTAATTTTCCTGTAGGCAGTATCTATCTTACCCATAGTGAGATAAGCCTCTACATCCTTACATTTGTCCTCTAGCCATCCCTGCTTAGCCATTTTGCACTTCCTGTCGATCTCATTTTTGAGACGTTTGTATTCCTTTTTGCCTGCTTCATTTACTATACTGCATTTTTATATTTTCTCCTTTCATCAATTAAATTTCATATTTTTTCTGTTACCCAAGGATTCCTACTAGCCCTCGTCTTTTTACCTACTTGATCCTCTGCTGCCTTCACTACTTCTTCCCTCAAAACTACCCATTCTTCTTCTACTGTATTTCTTTCCCCCATTCTTGTCAATTGTTCCCTTATGCTCTCCCTGAAACTCTCTACAACCTCTGGTTCTTTCAGTTTATCCAGGTCCCATCTCCTTAAATTCCCACCTTTTTGCAGTTTCTTCAGTTTTAATCTACAGTTCATAACCAATAGATTGTGGTCAGAGTCCACATCTGCCCCTAGAAATGTCTTACAATTTAAAACCTGCTTCCTAAATCTCTGTCTTACCATTATATAATCTATCTGAAACCTGTCAGTATCTCCAGGCTTCTTCCATGTATACAATCTTCTTTTATGATTCTTGAACCAAGTGTTAGCTATGATTAAGTTGTGCTCTGTGCAAAATTCTACCAGGCGGCTTCCTCTTTCGTTTCTTACCCCCAATCCATATTCACCTACTACGTTTCCTTCTCTTCATTTTCCTACTGACGAATTCCAGTCACCCATGACTATAAAATTTTCGTCTCCTTTCACTATCTGAATAATTTCTTTTATTTCATCATACATTTCTTCAATTTCTTCGTCATCCGCAGAGCTAGTTGGCATATAAACTTGTACTACTGTGGTAGGTGTGGGCTTCGTATCTATCTTGGCCACAATAATGCGTTCACTATGCTGTTTGTAGTAGCTTACCCGCATTCCTATTTTCCTATTCATTATTAAACCTACTCCTGCATTACCCCTATTTGATTTTGTGTTTGTAAGCCTGTAGTGAGCTGACCAGAAGTCTCGTTCCTCCTGCCACCAAACTTCATTAATTCCCACTATATCTAACTTTAACCTATCCATTTCCATTTTTAAATTTTCCAACCTACCTGCCCGATTAAGGGATCTGACATTCCACGCTCCGATCCGTAGAACGCCAGTTTTCTTTCTCCTGATAACGACATCCTCTTGAGTAGTCCCCGCCCGGAGATCCGAATGGGGGACTATTTTACCTCCGGAGTATTTTACCCAAGAGGATGCCATCATCATTTAACCATACAGTAAAGCTGTATGCCCTCGGGAAAAATTACGGCTGTAGTTTCCCCTTGCTTTCAGCCGTTCGCAGTACCAGCACAGCAAGGCCGTTTTGGTTAGTGTTACAAGGCCAGGTCAGTCAATCATCCAGACTTTTGCCCCTGCAACTACTGAAAAGGCTGCTGCCCCTCTTCAGGAACCACACGTTTGTCTGGCCTCTCAACAGATACCCCTCCGTTGTGGTTACACCTACGGTACGGCTATCTGTATCGCTGAGGCACGCAATCCTCCCCACCAACGGCAAGTTCCATGGTTCATGGGGCGGGGGGCTGTAAGAGATATGGAGAATGTATTGGCTAGGGTATAACAGTAGAGCACCCTGTGTATATAGGTGGCTCAGGACAGCATGGTCAACATGCAGTCTGCGATCTTGCATTATCTTGTTGAAAGATAACGTCACAGACACCTCGCAAACAGGACGCAAAAACATTCCTTAACACAACATAAATATAACGCCTAATGTCCAGATTATCGCCCGTGCGAACCAGATGTGATCTTGAGGTGTTATCATTGGCACCCGTGCCATCACTCCGGTGCTGGGCCCAGACCGCGATGACGATCGAAATCTGGCAATGATCGTTCTCTTTGAAGTCTCCACATATGGATAAACACATCGTGATGCTGCATACACAGTCAAGACCCATCTGAAATAATTTGAACCCATTTTGACTATTTTTCGACCGTGACTGTCTCAAGAAATATGTAAAGGTTTTTTTTAAAAAAAATTACCGCTACCAGTCACAAACTTTGTCAACTATTGTATTACTTATTTATTTAGCGACATGTTTCGAGGGAATACCTCATCTTCAGGCTAAATGGCATTAAAAAAACAACTTTACAATAAGGTCATACTGATGTTACATAGTCTTTTCATAAATGCTGTGGTCATCCTGTAGAAGAAGAGAAAACTTAGTAAGAGGCAATGTCACTTTGGAAGCTGGACTGATGTTTGCACGAAAATGTTTTGACCGTTACAAAACATCCCACTAGGTGTATACCGGGCTAGTCCCCATGTTCCTCCTCAGTTACACGGCTCGCAGCCTTTTGAAAACGTTCCCACTGTTTCATGGCTTACACTAGACGTAGACAGTTGGGGTACACTCATTTCCGTCCCAGAGAGTACGGAATGTGCTACAGGGAAGACATCCGGCCACCCTCCAACAGCAACATTGCCAAATCCATAGTAACAAGGCCGACCCCGCGTTGCAGTGGGACAAAGGGCCCAGTAAATGATGATTATGATATAGACAAACATTAAAAGTAAATAGTCCACAGTTCGTCTGATTGTTCGATGGAGCATCAAGTAAAAATTTGATGCAAATTGGTCAAGAACTTAAGGAGATTTTTGGTAAAAGAATTTCTCCTTAATATACTATATACTACATATATATGTATTATATATATTTTAAAAACAGGTATGCCGGCCTGTGTGTCCGACGGTTCTAGGCGCTTCAGTCTGGAACCGCGCGACCGCTACGGTCGCAGGTTCGAATCATGCCTCGGGCATGGATGTGTGTGATGTCCTTAGGTTAGTTAGGTTTAAGTAGTTCTAAGTCTAGGGGACTGATAACCTCAGATGTTAAGTCCCATAATGCCCAGAGCCATTTGAACCATTTCAAAACCAGGCATATGAAAACTCGCATATTCGTATGTAACGTGGTGCCAAAATTTCACGTCAATTGATCGACAATTGTTCGAGTTCTGCCAACACAAACACATGCGGGCTGAATTTTTGTACACTAAAGAGCCAACGGAACTGGTACACCTGCCTAATATCGTGTAGGGCCCCCGATAGCACGCAGAAGTGCCGCAACACGCCGTTGCGTGGATTCGACTAATGTCTGAAGTAGAGCTATACGTAACTGACACCATGAATCTTGCACAGCTGTCCATAAATCCGTAAAAGTACGAGGGGGTGGAGATCTCTTCTGAACAGCACGTTGCAAGGGATCCCAGATATGCTCAATAATGTTAATGTCTGGGGAATCTGGTGGCCAGCGGAAGTGTTTAAACTCAGAAGAGGGTTCCTGGAGCCACTCTCTAGCAATTCAGTACGTGTGGGATGTCGCATCGTCCGGCTGGAATTGTCCAATTCCGTAGGAATGCACAATGGACATGAATGGACGCCGGTGATCAAACAGGATGCTTATGTACGTGTTACCTGTCAGAGTCGTATCTAGATGTATCAGGGGTCCCATATCACTCCAACTGCACACGCCCCACACCATTACAGAGCCTCCACCAGCTTGAACAGTCCCCTGCTGACACGCAGGGTCGATGGATTCATGAGGTTGTCTCCATACCCGTACACGTCCATCCGCTTGGTACAATTTGAAACAAGACTCGTCCAACCAGGCAACATATTTCTAGTCATCAACAGTCCAATGTCGGTGTTGACGGGCCCAGGCGAGGCGTAAAGCTTTGTGTCGTGCAGTCATCAAGGGTACACGAGTGGTCCTTCGGCTCCGAAAGCCCACATCGATGATGCTTCATTGAATGGTTTCCACGCTGACACTTGTTGATGGCCCTGCACTGAAATCTGCAGCAATATGCGGAAGGGTTGCACTCCTGCCAAGTTGAACGATTCTCTTCAGTCGTTGTTGGTCCCGTTCTTGCAGGAGCTTTTTCCGGCCGCAACGATGTCGGAGATTTTTTATGTGATATCTGATATTCACGGTACACCCGTGAAATGGTCGTACGGGAAAATCCCCATTTCATCGTTACCTCGGAGATGCTGTGCCCCATCGCCGGTGCGCCGGCTATAACACCACGTTCAAACTCACTTAAATCTTGAAACCTGCCATTGCAGCAGCAGTAACCGATCTAACAACTGCGCTAGACACTTGTTGCCTGCCCGCATCTCGTGGTCGTGCGGTAGCGTTCTCGCTTCCCACGCTCGGGTTCCCGGGTTCGATTCCCGGCGGGGTCAGGGATTTTCTCTGCCTCGTGATGGCTGGGTGTTGTGTGCTGTCCTTAGGTTAGTTAGGTTTAAGTAGTTCTAAGTTCTAGGGGACTTATGACCACAGCAGTTGAGTCCCATAGTGCTCAGAGCCATTAGAACCAACTTGTTGCCTTATGTAGGCGTTGCCGAGCGCAGCGCCGTATTCTGCCTGTATTTGAATACACGTGCCTATACCAGTTTCTTTGGCGCTTCATTGGCTATGAAGATGTTACTATATAAAAATAAACTTCTTTTTCGAAATTCAAGAAATAATAAGAGCAAGAATTTCAATTAAGCAATTTGATTCTGCCACATCAGGGAAGCCTAGGAAGGTGTAAACGCAAAAGCATTCACTTTCTAGCATATATTTTAAAGGAAGGTACACAGTAAAAGAGGAAATGATACAGACGTGACAACAAAAAATTACATGTCTCATTTTTTTCTCTTGTATGGAGTGTCTCCTCACGGGGCAGCGCCTTAACGTAGTACTATCCGTACGGACGAGGAGATTTGCGTGCTCTGGATCCGGAGGGCTATGCCGGCGGTAGCGTAGCTACCAGCAGGGTCATCCATGCCGGACAGGCCAAAGGTGAGGAGCCAGGCGAAGTGTGTCCCACAACAACCTATCATTAGCCTGTCTCCTATCTTATCCTATCCTTTCATAAACCTCTCCTTTTTCCTTACCATTATCAATCCTTGCCAGGGATATCGCGTCCTTAACGGCAGCTACGGCGGAGAAGAACATCTTTGGTACGGCGCAGCTAGCGGAGGAGGCACCCTTTCCCTCGTAAGGGCAAATGACGAGTGGAATCACTGTCTTGTGGTGAAGAGGGATCTTCAAAGGCTGAGGGAGTGAACCCTGAAAGAAAATCCTCAGATGCATCAGGCTTAGCAGGCCAGCAGATGAGAAAAAATTGTTATTGCTTTCAATCAAGGAACGAACCTCGGATTAAAAATACCTAATGTAGACAGCACTTCTTGTTCCACTGGAACGACTGACAGCTCTTCACAGCCTAAAGAAAAACCAAGGAACGCAAGAAGATACACTAAACAAGAACAGAAAACTAGAGCCCAACAAAAAGCCAAAAACAAGTTGAGAGTGGGAAATTTAAATGTAATAACCTTGACAGGAAAGACTGAAGAGATTGTAGACATCATGGAGAGGAGAAAGATTCATATCCTTGGATTGAGCAAGACCAAGTGGAAGGGAAAAACTAAATTGCTGAGAGGCGGGTACCAATTACACTGGCAGGGTCACAACAAAGAGCCCCCCAGGGGCTCAGCATTCATTTGCTGGGTACGGGCTTGGCGACCCCGGGGTTCCTGAGCTGGGGACTGGTAAGCGCCGCCAGTCCCCTGTCACCGTAAGCTCTGAGCATACTTCAGCGACCACCGTGTGGCGCGGCGGTGGAACGTTGTGTGTCTCAGGGAATGGGGATCTTGGCTTGACCGCCCGGATCGCGAGGACGGAATAAACCTCTCTAAAAAACCCCTCAATCTCAAGGTGTGCTGCGCGCCGATGAGATGCATGGCTGTTGAGGTGGAACAGTCGTTAGCGGGCAACCTCTGGGGAGCCTGCCGCACCTCAGTTGTATAAGGCTTACCTAGGCACGCGGGGCTCTGTCTAGGTGGACTCCTAGTTCCCTAGCTGCTCGTGGGACCGAGATGGAACCCTCGAAGTTTTCTTCTTCTCCTCCCAGCGGAAAGGGTGGGCCGCTGGTAGGTTCTAACACCCAATCTCACAAGAGGGCTCGTGTAGCCAGTCCTCCTGATTCAGGTAGTAACAGAATGCATGCTGCTTCACAGAATGTGTTTCTTATAATTAAAAGAAAAGATGGGAGTTTCGAAAAAGTTTCGCCATTTTACGTCCAGAAAGGCTTAGAAGGTATTGCTGGCACATTAAAATCTGTAAAGCGCTTGCGAAATGGCACCTTGTTGGTTGAAACATCTAGCTTCCAGCAAGTCCAGAACCTTCAGAAGGCACAATTTCTTGGGGAGTTTGCGATTGAGACTGAATTTCACAACACCTTGAACTACAGCAAGGGTGTTGTGACTTGCAGAGATCTCGTTGATATTCCCCTAGACGAACTGAAGGCTGAATGGTCCCGGGAAGGAATTGTCGACGTGCAACACGTTATGAAACGGGTGGATGGTGCTCTCCTGAAATCTGACTCGTTCATCCTTACGTTTAACAGCACCAAATTGCCCGAGCATGTGAAGGCAGGTTTCCTGCGTCTCAGTGTACGGCCTTATTACCCCAACCCCATGCGGTGTTTTAAATGCCAACGCTTTGGACACACTACTCTCGGCTGTAAAGGGGAAGCCACTTGTGGGAACTGTGGTAAAGCTGCCCATGAGGGAGTTGGTTGCTCCTCTCCTCCCAAGTGTGTCAACTGCTCTGGGGATCACCCTGTGTGGAGTAGGGAATGTAGAGTTTTCCTTGAGGAACGGAAGATCCAGGAACTTAAGACCACCAAACGCATCCCGTACGGTGAGGCAAAGAAAATTTACAAGTCCCTGCAGCCGCCCACGTTCGCTGCTTCCTTTTCTTCCGTTCTGAAACAGCCAGTCTTGAAAACTGATGCCGCTACACAAACGGAGGTTGCTACTGTCAGCACTAGCACCTGCGTTTGTCAATGTACGTGTGCTGCTGCTGTTCCTGTGAAGCCTGCTGCTCCTCCCCGGCCTTCTGACCAGGCCGTGGTAGGTGACGTCGTGGAACTTCCTGCCCCTTCCCAGGTCCAATCTTGTGCAATGCCCAGCGCTGCTACACCCCCTACTGCTTCTGAGGTTTTGGCTCCACTGCCACCTCAGGCCAGAAAATCGAAGCCCAAACCAAAGGTGAAGACTCGACCGCTCAAGGAGACTGAAGTTCTACAGTCTGCTGATGTTGACGTCTTTCTTTCTGACGTCTCTCTCGACTCCTCTTCAGAGGCGATGGAGGTTGATGTCAGACTGGGGCAATCATCTCGCCCCAAACCTGAGCCTCCACCTGTTGTGGGCTCTCCTCCCCGACAGAAAGTGAGAATGAAGGTACTCCCACCCTGATCAATGGCTCCCATTATACAGTGGAACATGAATGGATTCCGGGCACATGTGGAGGAACTGCACCTCCTAGCACGGCAACGCCCCCTGTGCTTGTGTTTACAGGAAACACATCTAAAACAATCTGATGCTCCTGTACTCAGGGGCTATACGTTGTATCGTAAAGATGACCTGACTGGAGACAGAGCCAAAGGCGGAGTCGCCGTGTTTGTCAATAATGACCACCACTCCTCTGCTCTCCCCCTGGATACTGACCTGCAAGCAGTTGCAGTTGAAATTCATTCCCGTCGAAGGCTTACTGTTTGCTCCCTTTATTTACCCCCTCTGGATGCAATGACCTTCGACGCTCTCACAGGTCTTATCGAACAACTCCCCCGCCCCTTTCTCCTCCTGGGAGACTTCAATGCCCATCATGTGCTGTGGGGCTCCACTTCTCTTTGCACTCGAGGTCGAATTTTGGAGAGCCTCCTAACATCTCAAGTGTTGTGCATCCTCAACACAGGTACTCCAACTCATTTCTCTGCTGCTACTGGGTCATTCTCAGCCATTGACCTCTCTTTCTGCTCTCCCGCCCTCACCGACTCTGTTCACTGGGAGGTCATTGACGACCTTCATTCCAGCGATCACTTCCCCATCCGCATTCATCTCCTGGATGGTGTATTGCTGGAGCAGAGGCCGCCATCGTGGATGATTGGCAGGGCTAACTGGCCTCTGTTCACTCGATTGGCTGTCTTTGAACGCCACAACAGCGTACAGGAATGGGTGGATCACATCACACTTGTGATCCATCATGCTGCTGACCTGTCCATACCACAGTCTTCTGGCCCTCCTAAGCGGCGCCTTGTGCCTTGGTGGACGGAAGAGTGCCGTTCAGCCATCCGGGACAGGCGTGCGGCTCTTCGCCGATTTAAATGCCGCCCAACAGCAGTCAATCTTACCGCCTTTCGCATCGCGAGAGCCAGGGCACGCCGTGTCATTAAAGAGAGCAAGAAAAGGTCATGGCAGGAGTTCCTGGACTCCATAAACCGTTCCACTTGTTCCACAAAAGTATGGGAAGCCATCCGGAGGATTTCCGGTAAACGCAGCCGTCTACCAATAGCTGCAGTCCTGAACCAGGGATGCCTCCAAACAACACCCAGCGCCATTGCT
Source organism: Schistocerca nitens (assembly GCF_023898315.1). NCBI lineage: Eukaryota > Metazoa > Arthropoda > Insecta > Orthoptera > Acrididae > Schistocerca > Schistocerca nitens. The sequence goes on along the minus strand of NC_064616.1, from coordinate 574,432,964 downwards.
CAGACGCTGGCAGAGCATTTTGCACAAAGTACTGCCACTGCAACCCAGGATCCAGCATTTCGTCGCTACCGTGCGACTGTCGAACGAGCGAAGTTGGACTTTCGGTCGAACAGTTCTGAGGCCTACAACTCCCCTTTCTCCATGTGGGAACTTGAATCGGCACTTACTGCGACTTCTGACACTGCCCCCGGTTACGACCGCATCCGGTACTCCATGCTTCGCCATCTGCCAGCGGTGTCAAAGGAAATCCTCCTCGAATGTTTTAATCTCATATGGCAGACAGGAGTGTTCCCCACCTCGTGGAGGGAGGCAATCCTCATCCCTCTCCTCAAACCAGGAAAGGACCGCACATGTCCCAGTAGTTATCGTAGTATCGCCTTGACAAGCTGTGTCGGAAAGACCCTGGAACGGATGGTTAACCGTCGTCTGGTCTGGCTGCTAGAGACCAGGCAGCTCCTTAGCCGCTTTCAGTGTGGATTCCGAAAATTTCGGTCCACAGTCGACAACCTGACACTCCTCGAGGCGGCTATTCAGCAGGCTTTCCTCCGTCAGCATCACTGTATCGGTATCTTCTTTGATATCAGTAAGGCATATGATACTGCTTGGAGACACTGTATTCTTGCACAACTGCATCAATGGGGCTTTCGTGGCCGCCTCCCCATTTTCATTCGGTCTTTCCTGTCTCAGCGGTTTTTTCGGACCCGCGTTGGTAACACGCTGTCTGATCGCTTTGAGCAAGAGAACGGTGTCCCCCAGGGCAGTGTTTTAAGCGTTACCCTCTTTGCCATAGCCATCAACAGTATAACGTCTACAGTGAGGAGTCCAGTACAGTGCTCCTTGTTTGTGGACGACTTTGCTGTTTTCTGTTCCTCCTCCAGTGTTGCAACCGTGAGCCGTCAGTTGCAGCTAACAGTGCGGCGGTTAGAGGAGTGGGCTGCAAAGACAGGTTTTCGGTTTTCTGCTGATAAGTGTGTTGGTGTTCATTTTAATCGTTCTCGTCGTCTTTTTACTTTGCCTGCCTTGCATTTGGGGGATGCTGTCCTACATTTTAGAGACGCAGTGCGGTTTCTGGGCCTAATTTTTGACTCCAGGTTGTCATGGCTGCCACACCTACGTGACTTGAAAGCCAGATCCCTGAAGGCACTGAACATCCTCAAGTGCCTCAGCCACAGGTCTTGGGGAGCGGACAGGGCGCGTCTTCTTCAGTTTTATCGGGCTTTCGTGCGTTCACGGCTGGACTATGGGTGCACAGTATATGGGTCAGCGAGGCAGTCTTATTTGCGGATCCTTGACGCTGTCCACCATGCTGGGATTCGACTGGCCACGGGTGCTTATCGGACCAGTCCCATACCCAGTCTCTGTGCTGAGGCTGGCGAGCCGCCACTTACCATCCGGCGGCAGCTCCTTCTGGTGCGCCAGGCTTGTAAGTTTCTTGCGGTTCCCAGCTCGCCTGCTCACCGCCTTGTTGCCCATCCACCTCTGGACCGCCTTTTTTCCCACCGTCCCCGGGCTACGTTGCCATTTGGGATCCGTGTGCAACGTGTTCTAGAGTCGCTCGGTGTGGAGTCTGTACAACCCCAAATCCAGGGTTTTAACCGCCTGCCACCCTGGCTACTGAAGAGGCCCAGAGTGATTTTAGATTTATTGCAGTACAAGAGAGGTTGCACTCCTGCCATCGTTTTTCATGCAGCATTTTCTGCTGTTTTATCTGAGCACCACGACTATGTAGCGGTTTTTACGGATGGGTCGAAACAAGGGGATTCCGTTGGTTGCTCAGTTGTTTTTCCGGATCGTGTCCTTAAGGTCCGACTGCCTCAGACTTTTACGGTCTTTGATGCAGAATTGTCTGCGATCTTGCGGGCGCTGGAGCAGATGAGACGTTCTTCCTCTCCTAAATTTCTTGTCTGTTCCGATTCCCTCAGTGCCCTTCAATCATTGCACCATTTGTATCCGGCAGATAAAGTAGTCCAAACCATCCAGGATGCCCTCCTCCGACTACAGCGACTGGGGAAGGTTGTAGCTTTCTGCTGGGTTCCGGGGCATGTTGGCATTGCTGGGAATGAAAGGGCAGATCTCGCAGCAAAGGAGGCGTGTCTTGATCCACACGTATCACAGTGTGCTATCCCCGTGCACGCACTCACCTCGCTGTTGAGCTCCCGAGTCATGTGTCGGTGGGAGGACGAGTGGCTGGAAGTGACTGACAATAAGCTCCGTCTAGTCAAGCCCACAACGCGTGTGTGGTGTACTTCCTTTCAGCCCCATCGACGGGACGAGGTTCTCCTCACTCGGCTTCGCATAGGCCACAGCCCTATGACGCATGGCTTCCTGCTCCGGCGAGAAGACCCTCCATTGTGTGGTGCTTGCGGCGTCCAGGTCACTGTGCGCCACGTTTTACTGGATTGCGTTTTATTTTCTGACCAGCGGGCCGCGGCTGACTTGCCAGCGGACCTGCCAACTCTTTTAGGCAACACTCGGACGAATGTGGATAAAGTTTTAAAGTTCTGTGCCATGTCAACTGTTTTTACAAAGCTTTTAGGGAGAGGATTTTAATTTGCTCACTGTGTGACAAGCTCGCCCATATTTTCTGTAAGTGGCCAGCCAATGACAATTTCCTGTGTCATTCTTGTTGCTATATTTTCCCTTTCCTTAGGTTTTACATTCTTCTGTAGTATTTTCCGTCTTTTTCTGCTTTCTTTGAGTGTGTTTTTTCAGTTTTATTAGGTCTCTCCACATTCGTTCCTTTTCATGTGTGTCAGGGCGCTGATGACCTCGATGTTGAGCGCCCATAAACCCCAACACACACAGACACACACAACAAAGAGGCAAAAAATGGAGTGGGGTTTGTGTTTCACAAAGAGATTGACCCAGTTACAGATGTGAGCTTTTCAAGTGAAAGGATAATTAGAGCAAGAGTGAACTTGGAAAGAATAGTTTTACTATACTCCAAGTGTACGCACCTCAGCAAGGGTGCGGCGAGGAAGAAGAAACGAAATTCCTTGAAGAACTGGAAGACCAAGTAAGAGAAGATAAGATTATGATAATTGGGGATCTCATTGCTCAGATAGGCACGGATAGAAATGGATTTGAGGAGGTGATGGACCCTTTTGGATACGGAAGACGAACTGCTGAAGGTGAAGAAATTCTAAATCTGTGCATAATGAATCATCTTTTAGTGAAGAATACATTCTTTAAGAAACAAGATAGCCACAAGATTACTAGATATGGCTGGCATGGAAAATCTAAGACAGTTATAGACTATATATAAACGGACAAATTAATTGGAGGAAAAGCAAGGTACACTAAAGTCATACCAAGTGAGCACATGGATAGTGACCACAGGTTACTAGTAGCTGATCTAAATTATAAGATGAAAAGTTTGAATGCTGTTCAAGGAATGCCAAAAATTAAGGAGCGGAAGTTGAAAGAAGAAGAAAGTAAGAAAAGTGTCCCAAATCTAGGAGCACAAAAATTGCCAAAAACTGAAAGGGGTAGTGTAGAGGAAGAGTGGAACCTATTTAAAACATGAATAGTTAACAGTGCTGTACAGATATGCGGCAAAACAAAGGGTAAAGTGAAAGACAAAGAAACCAGTTGGTGGAACGATAGAGTAAAAGATGCAGTTAGAAAACGTATTATGACAAAGAAAAAAAAAGGAGTTTGAAAAAAAGAAATCAGAACCAGGGGATGGTACCAAAAGATGAACACAACGTGACAACACTGGAGAAGGAATACCGACAAAAGAAACTCCAAGCAAAGAGAATTGTGAAAGGAGAAGAGTTGGAAAGTATTCACCCAGAAACTAGAGCAGGATAGCAAAGGGAACCAAAAACTGCTTATCGGTAATTGAAAAGTAAAATATCTGATAGAGAAGACATAAAAGTGATTGAAACAGAGGAAGGGGAAATTATCAGGGACTTGGAAGACATCAGAGAAGAGATGAAGAATTATTTTGAAATCGTACTCAATGGGGAAGGTGCACAAGATAGTGACACCGAAGTCATTGAATTAGAGGAGGAGCAGGATCCAGTCTCTTGGTTAGAAACTGAGAATTCCCTAAAACAGATGAAATATAGAAAGGCGGCTGGAGTAGATGAGCTGACAGCGGATATGATTAAAGCCGCAAGAATCCATGGAATACAATGGTTACACCGGCTGCTGGAGGTGATATGGAAAGAAAACAAAGTGCCGGATGAATGGAAAAAAGGAATTATAATACCATTGTTCAAGAAAGGTAGTAGAAAGAAATGCACCAACTACCGAGGAATCACACTGTTATCACACTGCCTTCAGATAGTGGAGAAGGTCATTGAAAAAAGGTTGCGGAAAATTCTAGAACACCAATTGGAGGAACAACAGCATGGGTTCAGAAGTAAAACGGGAACAATAGATCTCATTTTCTCCCTCCATCAGTTAATGGAGAAGTAATGGAAAAAGAAAAGGTCTTGATAGTAGTATTCGTGGATTTGGAAAAAGCATATGACAGTGTACCAAGGGATAAAATATTGGAATGCTTGAGAAAACATAATGTTCCTGATTCATTAATTAAAAAGGTCCAGATGCTGTACGATGGTTGTGAGAGCAGTGTACAAGTAGGAGGTGCAAGATGAAAATGGTTTAAGACAAAGAGAGGTGTTCAGCAAGGCAGTTCGCTCTCCGCTTTACTCGTCATTACACTTACGGACACAATCATCAAAGAAATCAAGGAAGAAGAAAATAAAGACCGCAATGCTTTTGTTTTTGCTGATGACGTCGCCATTTGGGGAGAGACGGAAATGGAGGTTCAGTACTGGAACACAAAATTTAAAAAATTCAAGTTAACTGTGAGTAGGAACAAGACAGTGGCAATGAAAATCAGCAGTACACCCACACCTTGTCACATCATAATGGAGGGGCAGAAGGTGGAATGTATGAATGATTCAAATGGCTCTGAGCACTATGGGACTTAACATCTGAGGTCATCAGTTCCCTAGAACTTAGAACTAGTTGAATCTAACTAGCCTAAGGACATCACACACATCCAATCCCCAGGCAGGATTCGAACCTGCGACCGTAGCGGTCGCGCGGTTCCAGCCTGATGCGCCTAGAACCACTCGGCCACTGCGGCTGGCGAATGTGTGAAAAACTTCAATTATCTGAGTAGCATCATATTACGCAATGGAAATTCCAAACCAGAAGTCTTAAACAGATTAACAAAAGGATCTAGCTTCTTCCGCCAAGTATGAAATATAATCTGGTACAAGGGCCGGCCGCGGTGGTCTCGCGGTTCCAGGCGCGCAAATGGCTCTGAGCACTATGGGACTTAACATCTATGGTCATCAGTCCCCTAGAGCTTAGAACTACTTAAACCTAACTAACCTAAGGACATCACACAACACCCAGCCATCACGAGGCAGAGAAAATCCCTGACCCCACCGGGAATCGAACCCGGGAACCCGGGCGTGGGAAGCGAGAACGCTACCGCACGACCACGAGATGCGGGCTCTAGGCGCGCAGTCCGGAACCGTGCGACTGCTACGGTCGCAGGTTCGAATCCTGCCTCGGGAATGGATGTGTGTGATGTCCTTAGGTTAGTTAGGTTTAAGTAGTTCTAAGTTCTAGGGGACTGATAAACACAGCAGTTGAGTCCCATAGTGCTCAGAGCCATTTGAACCATTTGAACCTGGTACAAGGAAGTCCTTCAAAGAGCCAAACAGATCATGTATAAAACTTATTTCCTGCCAATCATCATGTATAGTCTAGAGACCTGTGTCATAAACAAGAGAGAAGACAGTCAAATACAAGCATATCAAATGAAGTTCCTTAGGTCAGCTCTACAAAAAAACTAGGAGAGACAGAGTCAGGAATTATTATGTAAGGAGAGACCTGCAGGTGACATTGACTACAGAGAAGAGGATGGGTGCTTTGAGATTGAAGTGGTTCAGTCACGTGAAGCGAATGGTTCAAATGGCTCTGAGCACTATAGGACTTAACAGCTGTGGTCATCAGTCCCCTAGAACTTACAACTACTTAAACCTAACTAACCTAAGGACATCAAACACATCCATGCCCGAGGCAGGATTCGAACCTGCGACCGTAGCGGTCACGCGGTTCCAGACTGTAGCGCCTAGAACCGCACGGCCACTCCGGCCGGCGTGAAGCGAATGCACCCGACTCGAACCCCACGCTAGTATGTGGATATGGAGGTATCTGGAAGAAGACCAATTGGGCGGCCTAGAAAGAGATGGACAGACCAGGTTAAGGAAGGTCTCAAGAGGAGAGGAGTAACATGGCATGTAGTGGAGAGGGAAATGCTATACCAGGACAGAAACCAATGGAGGCATATCGTTCACAAAGTTCCTACCCGGCTCGCTGGAAGGAAATCCTGATGGTGATGGTGGAGGATGTCCAACATTATAGGCATCCACTTCCCTTCATACCGTTCTTCCGTTGTACACTACTGGCCATTAGAATTGCTACACCAAGAAGAAACGCAGATGATAAACGGGTATTCATTGGACAAATATATTATACTAGAACTGACATGTGATTACATTTTCACGCAATTTGGGTGCATAGATCCTGAGAAATCAGTACCCAGAACGACCACCTCTGGCCGTAATAATGGCCTTGATACACCTGGGCATTGAGTTAAACAGAGCTTGGATGCCGTGTGCAGGTACAGCTGCCCATGCAGCTTCAACACGATACCACAGTTCATCAAGAGTAGTGACTGGCGTATTGTGACGAGCCAGTTACTCGGCCACCAGACGTTTTCAATTGGGGAGAGATCTGGAGAATGTGTTGGCCAGGGCATCAGTCGAACATTTTCCGTATCCAGAAACGCCCGTACAGGACCTGCAACATGCGGTCGTGCATTATCCTGCTGAAATGTAGGATTTCGCAGGGATCGAATGAAGGGTAGAGCCACGGGTCGTAACACATCTGAAATGTAACGTCCACTGTTCAAAGTGCTGTCAATGCGAACAAGAGGTGACCGAGACGTGTAACCAATGGCACCCCATGCCATGACGCCGGGTGATACTCCAATATCGCGATGACGAATACATGCTTCCAATGTGCGTTCACCGCGATGCTGCCAAACACGGATGCGACCATCATGATGCAGTAAACAGAACCTGGATTCATCCGAAAAAATTACGTTTTGCCATTCGTGCACCCAGGTTCCTCTCCGAGTACACTATCGCAGGCGTTCCTGTCTGTGATGCAGCGCCAAGGGTAACCGCAGCCACGGTGTCCGAGCTGATAGTCCGTGCAGCTGCAAACGTCGTCGAACTGTTCGTGCAGATGGTTGTTGTCTTGCAAACGTCCCCATCTGTTGACTCAGGGATCGAGACGTGGCTGCACGATCCGTTACAGCCATGCGGATAAGATGCATGTCATCTCGACTGCTAGTGATACGAGGCCGTTGGGATCCAGCACGGCGTTCCGTATTACCCTTCTGAACCCAGCGATTCCATATTCTGCGAACAGTCATTGGATCTCGACCAAAGCGAGCACCAATGTCGCGATACGATAAACCGCAATCGCGATAGGCTACAATCCGACCTTTATCAAAGTCGGAAACGGGATGGTACGCATTTCTCCTCCTTACACGAGGCATCACAACAACGTTTCATCATGTAACACCGATCAACTGCTGCCTGTGTGTGAGAAATCGGTTGGAAAGTTTCCTCGTGTAAGCACGTTGTAGGTGTCGCCACCGGCGCCAACCACGTGTGAATACTCTGAAAAGCTAATCATTTTCATATCACAATATCTTCTTCTTGTCGGTTACATTTCGCGTCTGTAGCACGTCATCTTCGTGGTGTAGCAGTTTTAATGGCCAGTAGTGTAGTTATGTCTCTGTGGAATCTTTCCTTGTGTTTGTCCGATATATCACTGCAACTCTATAAGTAGAAGTCAGTGTGCGAGCCCAGAAAGTGTATGTCAAAGACACGTTGCAGCTAAGATCTTGATAAGCGTTGATCATTTGATTCACAGCTTACTTGTAATTTGCAGCTACTCTTTTCCCATAATAGACTATTGTGCCTGCCATGCGCTAGAGCACCTCCGTACTTTTGAAAAGACAGTATGGTAATTACAGAAAAATCTGGACACAATGTGGGGAAATAAGGGGGCAGTTTTGAACATTAACGAACGTTACAGAAATGGTATTTGCTATTTATTTTGAAAACATTTGCTTTGTCGATTGTTGTGTTCTGCTACTGTATGTCTCTCAGTAGTCTGTAACGAAGCTAGAATGTCTGGAATGACGGTACCGTTAAGCTTGCCGTACGTATTATCCGACAGCAAATGATTCCAATATGACAAAATATCCTGTTTGCCTTCGATTTAATTTTACCTATAATTGACGCTAAGTTCAGTTTCCCTTACTTTTGAATGCTTTGTTTTCTCATCTGTCTGCGCCTCTTCTTTGAGTGATTGTAGTTGCTGCTTTGTTTTACCCGCCAGGCTAGCCGAGCGCGCTTATGCGCTGCTTCCTGGACTCTGGTAGGCGCGCCGGCCCCGGATCGGATTAACGACGAGGGCTGGTATGCTGGCCAGCCTGGGTGTGGTTTTTAGGCGGTTTTCAACATCCCACTAGGTGTTAGTTACACGACTCAAACATTTGAACACATTCGCACACTATCCTGGATTACACTAGATGCAGACAGCTGGGGTACACTACTTACGTCCCAGGGGGTTCGGGGTGATGGCAGGAAGGGCATCCAGCCACCCTCTGCAACTAACACTGCCAAATCCGTAATAACGCGGCCGAACCCGCGTTGGCGCGGGACGGGGCCCATAGAAAGAAAGAAAGTTGGTTCTTTGTTTCCCGCACTAGAATGACTAACGACATAGATTTTCAGTTCATAATGGCTGGTAAAGAGTATGCTCTTAAATCCACAAGAGCTCCTCTTGAGATTCTGTATACATTCTGAATGTTAAAATTGAGTATATACTACATAGTTATTATGAATAAGATCGAATATCTTTGTTTTTTTATTATTTTGGATGTTTGGGATCCAAATACTCATGTTTGTTAACATTCAGACGTAGAACACGTTTGAAAAAGAGAAAATACTGGAACCCAACATAAATATCTCGTACTCTTAATGACTTCTGTTCATACTCAAGTCCAGTTAACAAGTTAATCGATTTTTTTTTTCATGGCGTCCCTACATTACTCCTTAAGAATGCCGCATGATTCCTTCAACAAAGCCATGGCGGGTATCTCGCCTCTATTGGTAAAAATAAAAGGTCACTTATCTTCTGATATAAGTAACGAGCAGAAAACACTTCCATGTCAATGTAATACACCATTCCTTCTTTCCTCCTTCGCGTGCATCGTTACATTACAAACTGTTGTTCACTTTACTACCAACGATAGTTTGAACTCTTTCGACTGTATACGACAATCAACGCATTACATATCTATAACATTGCTCCTTTATTACTATTTACACAGCCTATGCACTCAATATTATGAATATTCTTCTTTTAAACTATCTACCTGCTAATGTATCACTAGATAATGTCCTCACTCTTCAAATCACAAAATAATCAAAATTTTTCGTCCCATTACTATCTCATTCGAAGAAGAAAGGAAAACCCTTTTTCACGTAACTACATTATCCGAGAACGACATGATCATAACTCACAAAACGGTCTTGTTGAGCCCAGGGTCAGTGGCTTCTCATAGGATTCACATAACGTAAGGAAGAAAGCACGGCAAGCCCCCGGAAGTGAAACTGTTGTCCAATGTATTCTGAATGCCGGAGGGACATCTGGGGTCGCCCTCATTGAAAACAATGCCAATCGCTAATGGTGTGTGTCGGTACCGTTTCCGTCCTTAAATACCGTTACGTCATTCTGGCGCCAACTGAGCGGTTGTATCTCAAGTACCTTCAAAATAGAAAATAATATCAAACTGAAAACTCACCCATCGAAACCATCTTTATCCGCAAGATCGACAAATTTAATGGATTTTATTTTTTCCCGTGGTTCTGTAAGATTATCAATCCAACTGAGTCGTATTCGCTATAAAACCACAAGATGCGCACGTTTTCCTATCCCATTGTATCACACGTTGGATTTTATTATTAAATGTAATAGTAACACCTTTTACTTATTGTTGATAGTAGAGCTACATCGCAGCGCTCCCCTTAAAAAAGGAAGACTGGTTAGAGTTCAAAGTTCCATCGACACCTAGGTCATTAATACAAAAAGAAACGAAAGAATATTACCATGTAACACTCCATAAACGACAGTGTCACTCGATGTGGAACACAAACTCCGAATAGATATCAATGGAGCAAGAAACTTTTAAAAAGAATTATTCCAGTATTTAAACGATTTGGATGGAATCATGATTTAAGTGCAGTTGCATGAGTGGACCTGAAAAGTAATATGCTCACTGATGTTAATTCTAATCATGTGTACGTATCCTGTACAGCGACTCGTTCCAAACCATTTCGACATAAAATTCATTCAAATAATCTATGGAACATGGAACTAATTAACTTACTTAAATTGGCCTGGTGGCTTCGAAGTCATAAGAGATGGGCACAGGCTTTGTACAAACGTGGGGAAGGAAGCAGTCCACTTCCTTTATGAAGGAACTATTCGGACATTGGCCTAAACCGAGTTAGGAAAGCTATTGTAACCTAAATCTGGGTGTCTGGATCTAGCCTTGAACTCTGCTCCTCCTCAATGCGAGCCCAGTTAACGTAATGACTAAACCATCAGCTTTCGCTGATGTGATATTTACGTTCAAATTATGTAACAGTGAAATATATTGTTAGAAAAAGAATTTTTGCATTTACGAATGGCTGTCATGGCTCTCAAGGTTTATTAACATAAGAGCTAAAGTTTTTATTGTAAGAGGTATCGAGGCTGTAAAATTTTATTAACGTAAGATGTGTCTTTGACGCTATAATGAGAATAAAGAAAACGTGATTAAGTAGCAGTCCTTAACACCACACACGGGCACAGCGCTGGGAAGTATTGAGACAAACATAGCTGTTACCACGTGCAGAAGCAGAAGTAGTGCGGGTCAACCATCGCCACTGCCCTATAATATCAGAATTACATGTAACAGCGGCGAAGACAAGGAAGTGTTAGCCAGGGTGGGGCGTTTGCAGACTATTCGAGGAGGTGAGAGTAGCTTCTGGAAAGATTTCGGTCATTAAAAGGACCTTCAGTAACAACAGGGGAAAGCAACACTCTCAGAAGAAACTGACAGGTAAGTTGAGCAAAAAATAGAACAGGGAAAGAAGAATCGTGCTGTTAGACAGCAGTGGCTCTGAGCACTATGGGACTCAACTGCTGTGGTTATCAGTCCCCTAGAACTTAGAACTATTTAAACCTAACTAACCTAAGGACATCACACACATCCATGCCCGAGGCAGGATTCGAACCCGCGACCGTAGCAGTCGCACGGTTCCGGACTGCGCGCCTAGAACCGCGAGACCACCGCGGCCGGCTTAGACAGCAGTCATGGGAGCTGTGTAGACCAGTAGCTAGAGGAAAAAATAGGTACAGAACACCAGATCAAACGTTTTGTGAAACCAAGATCTAGTTTTAGCCAGTTAACAGAAAACCTAGGACAAATGTGTAAGGATTTTAACAAAGGTCAGGTGTTGACACTTAGGGGAGCTGGAAACATCCTGTGTAAAAACGAAAAATAGAGTATTAGGGCTGACCTGTACAAAATAGAAGCAGTTACTGAGCACGAAAATGTGGGTTTTTTGGAAGTTCTGTAGTACCATCACCTGCCCTGGGTTAACTCTGCTCTGAAGCAAGTAAACATGGAGCTGTGTGGTCACTTCCAGATGGATACAAAATCACATGTTGGCGCTGTTCCAGGAGTCGCTATACGAAGATGTAGAAATGTATCTCACGGTCTACACCCCAATAGGAGGGGTAAGGACCAGTTAACAGATCTATTTGCAGAAAAAAGGGGGACCATCAGCGCACAAAGGCAAATCCCTGTCGTTACTGTGGTCAGGTTAGACACCGACACATGTCAGATTCATGCAGACAGCATTAAAGGAAATTAAATTGACAGGCTCCTTCTTCATCTTATAATAATAGAAGGATAAGTGAAATCAGCATGCTTCATCAAAACATAATATAGTGACTGAGTTGTTAATTTGCTTGCAAAATCTTAATTAGTAATTGGAAAGAAATTCATGTCACTTGTCTTTCTGAACACCAACGACAGGGATAGAAAATCCTAGTGTAAGTCGTTATATGTTAGCTGCATATTCATGTAGATCCAATATGGATAAAAGAGAAATTGTTACATTGGTAAAAAAAGGGGTGTAAATTAAAAAATATATAGACTTCAGTAAATTATGTATAAATCAGGAGGCCGACCGGTGCGGCCGAGCGGTTCTAGGCGCTTCAGTCTGGAACCGCGCGACCGCTACGGTCGCAGGTTCTAATCCTGCCTCGGGCATGGATGTGTGTGATGTCCTTAGGTTAGTTAGGTTTAAGTAGTTCTAAGTTCTAGGGGCTGATGACCTCAGATTCAAATGGTTCAAATGGCTCTGAGCACTATCGGACTCAACATCTGTGGTCATAAGTCCCCTAGAACTTAGAACTACTTAAACCTAACTAACCTAAGGACATCACACACATCCATGCCCGAGGCAGGATTCGAACCTGCGACCGTAGCAGTCGCGCGGTTCCTGACTAAGCGCCTAGAACCGCTAGACCACCGCGGCCGGTCAAATTGTGAAGCCGCGACGTTTGCGACTGCGCCACCACTTCGCACAACAGGGAATTGTAGTTGTTACTATTACAATACACATGTCTCTAGAGGGTAAATGCAAAAATCTCATAAGAAATTTTGATAAATTATTGTGCCCTCTTTTAGACAGAAGGAAATATTTATTAATTGGTGATCATTTTAAAATAAATTTCTTCAGGTTCAAATGGTTCAAATGGCTCTGAGCACTATGGGACTTAACATTATGGTCATCAGTCCCCTAGAGCTTAGAACTACTTAAACCTAACTAACCTAAGGACATCGCACAACAAAATTTCTTCAGGGAATTTTACAGTAAAAGTCATTAAAAGTCATGTATAGTTGCCTTTATCTACTTAAAATTTGGTGTTAGTCATAAATTTCTCTGTCCGAGTTGGTCGAGACAGAAATATCCATTTCGATAAAGTATTCATTCAACAAACATACTTTAAAGACATTGTGAATTTACCGTTGTCGCCGATGTGTGTGGGTAGAGTACTTTCATGGGAATATTTAATTATATATCTTAAACTGGCCCTGTATATCCTGCTTAACTAAATCATCACCTAGCAAAATGGCGATACAATAATTCAGGTAACTATGAAATTAGACAAGGCTCTCAGTGAACTCAAATTATTAAACATGTATGGAATTAAATACACAATAAACAGGCGGTTTAACTATCATTGAAAGGAATAAGCAAATGCCTTGGCAAACCTGGACAACGGATTTGAAATGATATTCAAGTGAACACATATCTGAACAAAACTTTTACATTCGCAGGAGTCGTACCCTGATTGCCGAAGGGTAGTGTATATACACTCCTGGAAATTGAAATAAGAACACCGTGAATTCATTGTCCCAGGAAGGGGAAACTTTATTGACACATTCCTGGGGTCGGATACATCACATGATCACACTGACAGAACCACAGGCACATAGACACAGGCAACAGAGCATGCACAATGTCGGCACTAGTACAGTGTATATCCACCTTTCGCAGCAATGCAGGCTGCTATTCTCCCATGGAGACAATCGTAGAGATGCTGGATGTAGTCCTGTGGAACGGCTTGCCATGCCATTTCCACATGGCGCCTCAGTTGGACCAGCGTTCGTGCTGGACGTGCAGACCGCGTGAGACGACGCTTCATCCAGTCCCAAACATGCTCAATGGGGGACAGATCCGGAGATCTTGCTGGCCAGGGTAGTTGACTTACACCTTGTAGAGCACGTTGGGTGGCACGGGATACATGCGGACGTGCATTGTCCTTTTGGAACAGCAAGTTCCCTTGCCGGTCTAGGAATGGTAGAACGATGGGTTCGATGACGGTTTGGATGTACCGTGCACTATTCAGTGTCCCCTCGACGATCACCAGTGGTGTACGGCCAGTGTAGGAGATCGCTCCCCACACCATGATGCCGGGTGTTGGCCCTGTGTGCCTCGGTCGTATGCAGTCCTGATTGTGGCGCTCACCTGCACGGCGCCAAACACGCATACGAGCATCATTGGCACCAAGGCAGAAGTGACTCTCATCGCTGAAGACGACACGTCTCCATTCGTCCCTCCATTCACGCCTGTCGCGACACCACTGGAGGCGGGCTGCACGATGTTGGGGCGTGAGCGGAAGACGGCCTAACGGTGTGCGGGACCGTAGCCCAGCTCCATGGAGACGGTTGCGAATGGTCCTCGCCGATACCCCAGGAGCAACAGTGTCCCTAATTTGCTGGGAAGCGGCGGTGCGGTCCCCTACGGCACTGCGTAAGATCCTACGGTCTTGGCGTGCATCCGTGCGTCGCTGCGGTCCGGTCCCAGGTCGACGGGCACGTGCACCTTCCGCCGACCACTGGCGACAACATCGATGTACTGTGGAGACCTCACGCCCCACGTGTTGAGCAATTCGGCGGTACGTCCACCCGGCCTCCCGCATGCCCACTATACGCCCTCGCTCAAAGTCCGTCAACTGCACATACGGTTCACGTCCACGCTGTCGCGGCATGCTACCGGTGTTAAAGACTGCGATGGAGCTCCGTATGCCACGGCAAACTGGCTGACACTGACGGCGGCGGTGCACAAATGCTGCGCAGCTAGCGCCATTCGACGGCCAACACCGCGGTTCCTGGTGTGTCCGCTGTGCCGTGCGTGTGATCATTGCTTGTACAGCCCTCTCGCAGTGACCGGAGCAAGTATGGTGGGTCTGACACACCGGTGTCAATGTGTTCTTTTTTCCATTTCCAGGAGTGTAGATAGAAAGTGTTACAGAAGGATATGCTTTTGGATCTAATGCCAGAGTTAAAAGCACGTTCAACCTCTAACTTCAATCAACTCTTCAGAATGAAGATGAAATTACTGAACTTCGTTACTGATTGTTAGCCTTTCCCTACAGTTCGCTTCACTATTGGAGCTGGATCTCACCGTACTTATAATCTGCAAGTGGTGACTGACATGGTTGCAAAATCCGTCATTGGCTCTGACTAAACAACGCCTCTGTTTCCGTGTGTGAGTTCAAAAATGGTTCAAATGGGTCTAAGCACTATGGGACTTAACATCTGACGTCATCAGTCCCCTAGACTTAGAACTACTTAAACCTAAGGACATCACACACATCCATGCCAGAGGCAGGATTCGAACCTGCAACCGTAGCAGCAGTGCGGTTCCGGACTGAAGCGCCTAAAACCACACGGCCACAGCGGCCGGCTGTATGAGTTCAACTCAGCCGGATGGCAGCTTCTTATACCAGACGAGCCTAAAGAAGTCTTCCAGAAGTGACGTCTGCCCATCAAGACGACAGACAGAGAAGACACCAGCCTGTCAAGAAGTAACTTCTGCAGAGTGCTCCAACAAGGAAAACTTTGTACTCTGCGTGTTCTGTAGTCGCGTCATTTGTGATTGGCTGAATACTAAATCTTGTGAATGCCAATCAGTAATAAGTCATCTCACAAGGTACTGGTCTCCCTCTCTTACTCGCATTTCAGGTGGTTAACCAGTTACAAAGCTCGTTAGTCTTAGCTCTATAAAATGTGTCCAACTTCCTCTCACTCTCTGCCTGCTGTCATGCTTTGGTCAATCTGGGATGACCTCTGTGAGCACAGTTGCATTCCTTAATGCTACTTCTTATTTATTTAAGTTAACCAATGGTAGACATCATTAGATTTTTTTAATTATTTGATTTTGTGACATCTGGGC
The DNA here is from genome assembly GCF_023898315.1 of Schistocerca nitens. NCBI lineage: Eukaryota > Metazoa > Arthropoda > Insecta > Orthoptera > Acrididae > Schistocerca > Schistocerca nitens. The sequence goes on along the minus strand of NC_064616.1, from coordinate 574,417,047 downwards.
GCGGTATTAGCATTCCTCGATCTACTTTCTCCATCCATTTTGCTTTCTAGGATGTTAACTTGCAGCCCATATTTTTCGGCCAATTTTGACAGCTCGCTGGTTCTCTTCACAATCGCAGTTTTACCAAGACTCAGCCGTAAAACACCCCACATCTCGTGACCACACACCTCACTAAAAACAGTTTCTGTTGCCCCGTGTATCCGGGAGATATAATCTGTATTGTTTCACTTTGGTCGGTCGGCATCAGACAGCTACCTTTCAAGAGACAGCCCGGCCCGACGACGAGCGGCTATCTACATTTACATCTGCATAGATACTCTGCAAGGCACCGTACGGTGTGTGGCCGAGGGTACCCTATACCACTACTAGTTCAAATGTTCAAATGTGTGTGAAATCTTATGGGACTCAACTGCTAAGGCCATCAGTCCCTAAGCTTACACACTACTTAACCTAAATTATCCGAAAGACAAACACACACACCCATGCCCGAGGGAGGACTCGAACCTCCGCCGGGACCAGCCGCACAGTCCATGACTCCAGTGCCTGAGACCGCTCGGCTAATCCCGCGCGGCCATTACTAGTCATTTCCTTTCCTTCTCCACTCTCAAATAGAGCGAAGGATAAACGACTGTCTACATGCCTCCGTATAAGCCCTAATTTCTCGTATCTTATCTTCGTGATCGTTACGCGCAGTCTATGTTGGTGGCAGGAGAAACGTTCGGCAGTTAGCTTCAGAGGCCGGGTTTCTATATTTTTTCAGTAGTGTTTCTCGAAAAGAACGTCGCCTTCGCTCCACAGATTCCCATTCGAATGCCCGGAGCATCTCCACAGCACTTACGTCTTCTTCGAACCTACCGGTAACAAATCTAGCAGCCCACCCCTGAATTTCTTCGATGTCTTCCTTCAGTCCGACGTGGTACTGATCCCAAACACTCAAGCAGTACTCAAGAATAGGTCGCACCAGAGTCCTATATGCAGTTTCCTTTACAGGTGAACCACTCTTTCCTAAAATTATGTCTAGGTCGTCTTGTATCTTCCTAGAGTCACTGAACTTCGGCACCTTACCGTACTCCTTGGCTTCATCGGCAAACAAGCGCGGATTGCTGCCCGCCCTCGCCGCCAAATCATTTACGTATATAAAGAACAACAGCGGTCCTATCACACTTCCCTGGAACCCCCCTGACGATACCCTTGTCTCTGTTGAACACGCGCCGTCAAGGATGACATACTGGGTTCTATTATTTAAGATGTTTTCGAGCCACTCACATATCTGTGAATATATTTCATGTGCTGGTACCTTCGTTAACAGGTTGCAATGGGGCATCGTGTCTAATGCTTTCCTGAAATCTAGAAATGTGGAATCTGTCTATTGCATGTCATCCGTAGTTCGCGGTATATAATGTGATAAAAGGGCAAGCTGAGTTTCTCACGAGCTGATTCATGGACATAAGCTTTTGAATCTCAAGAAAGTTTATTATATTCGAATTGAGAATATGTTCAAGGATTCTGCAGCGGATATCAGTTAAGGAAATTGGTCTGTAATTTTGCTGGTCCGTTCTTTTACCCTTCCCATATACTGGAGTCACCTGCACTTGTTCCAGGCGCTTGGGACTTTGTGCTGGGCGAGAGATTAACTATAAATGCAAGCTAGGTAAGGGGCCAATGCTGTAGAGCACTCTATAAAATCGAACTGGGATTCCATCCAGGTCTAGTGATTTATTTTCTTTCAAATCTTTCCGTTGTTTCTCTTCACCAGGGATGCTTATTACTATGCCGTCCACACTGGAGTCTGTGCGCAGGTCAAATGATGGTATGTTTGTACGATTCTCCTACGTAAACGACTTCTTGAACATGAAAGTTAAAATTTCGGCTTTGGTTTTGCTATCTTCAACTGCCACACCAGACTGGCCAACTAGGGACCGAATGGAAGCCTTTTTCTAAGGTCTGACGGTGGTAGTTGTATGCTTCGCGTATAGATCTTTTCACAGGCGCACGAATCTCTACTAATCTTCGCTTGTCGTTGTTTGTGCGCTCCCTTTTGAACCGAGAGTGCAACAGCCTCTGCTTCTTCAGCATCCTCCGAATTTTGTTATCAAGCCATGGTGGGTCTTTTACATCGAATAGCGCTGGGGGACTGACTCTCTGTGGTTTATGGTTCAAATGAGCATCATTTGTTCTCAGTGAAGCCCAGCATACTCCCACTGTGACTTCACGTTTAGTTCTGCATACAGTTTGATATAGGAAATTGTAATCTAAGTAGATAAGTGTTGGCAGGCATTGTTACTGATTCACACTTCATTATCTGGTGGGGAAAAATGTATTCCGATTAGATTTGATCCTTTTTTTTTTCATGTTTTCCATAAGCTAGTCAAATAACATTATTTAGCTACATGTACAGTTCGCAAATACTTAAAAAAAACAGTGAGGCTGATTAATGACAAAACTACTGCAGATTTTAAAGAATGTTTACAAACCATTGACTAAGGTGAAGTTTACAATGCGCCTAATGCTAACTCTAAATTCAGCATATTTCTCAACTGATGAAAAGTTCTCAGGTTTCCTGCCAAGTGGCAGTGTTAAAATACCGCTACATTTCAAACAGTGTCATACTTCTCATCTTATGTGCCAGATATCAGAGTCTCTTCACAACGGAAAAAGAAGTTATACAAAACAGTCCGATATGTAATGAATCAAAAATAATGTTAACTGACTGTTCCATCGGTTCTTGGCAGGACAACATTCCTGTAGAACATAAGTAACATAATGATTTTCATTTATTATGGACTAGAAATATTTCCTTATTATAACCAGCACTGTAACAGTTCAAGAAAAGTTGTAAAAAATTTTAGAAGTATGCAGATCCTTGTCTAAAATTGACAAATCAAATCATAAAGTAAAATCACTCTGGAATATTTTTAAAAGAGAGATAGAGAACGAAGCTATAGAAGACGACTTTTCTGTGTTAAAGAGTATTGCAGCATTGAAAAAGAGATGTCATGTGTAGAAGATATTTTTAATAATTACTTTTTAAAAATAGATGAGAAAATTAGTTGAAAGAGGTTAGAAGGGAAAGCAAAACAGTACACTGAAGAAGCAATGGAGCACATCTAGTAAATTAAAAATTAATCTCATATCCCCATCTGAAATAATGAAAATCTTCGTATTCTCCCCACTAGTCTGTTGCGTTATCAGATTCAGTCCACTGAAATTTTGGGCCATCTCGCTTCTTCCATTCTCACTACATTTCCAGCCCACTGAAGACTTTTGCTTTTCATCATTCCAACTATGTTAGGCTCCTTGGATACGTCTTCCAGTTCTGCATGGCGGCACCTTCACCATTCTTCAGTAGTTGGATACCAGACTGGTCCATACATCTTCCTAAGGACTTTTTCTCAAATGTAAGCAGTCGGTTAAGGTCTTGTTTTCGAGTGCTCCAGTTTTGACAGTAATGTAGTACCTCTACCATTATTAATGTTATATGTAGTGTTGATTTCAAATGTTGAGGCATATTGCTGAATTTTAATACAGTGTTTACAAAGCAATAGATCCTTGGCCCGCCAGCAGTATTGGCTTAATCTCTGCTTCAGTAAATGTTACTTCAGTAAAAATTGGCTCAAGACACAAAACGGAAAAAAACGCAACACCAAAAAATAATTAATGAAGAGTAATGAAATTTCGGGAATACATTTGTCTAGGTAACATATTTAAGTAATTTAACATTGCAAGATCACAGGTTAACGTATTCGCGGGATAAACCACTGCAAATGTGAAATGCTGGTACATTAATAACCGGTTCCAGATGTCAGTTTGAAGGACGGAGTTCCATGACCGTCGCACCTGGTCGGTCACTACACGGACTGTCAGTGTTGGTTGTGGATGACGCTAGAGTTATCGTCCGCTGATGTCTCTTATCTGCTCGATTGGTGACAGATCTGGTAATGAAGCAGGTCAAGGCAACATGGCGACACTCTGTACAGCATGTTGGGTTACATCAGCGGTATGTGGGCGAGCGTTACCCTGTTGGGAAAAAAACTGGAATGCTGTTCATGAATGGAAGCACAGCAGGTAGAATCACCTGATTAACTTAAAAATTGGCAGTCACGGTGCATGGGATAACTGCGAGAGTGTTCCTGTTCTCATAATAAATCGCACAAGACCATAATTCCAGGTTTAGGTCCAGTGTGTCTAGTTCTGAGATAGGTTGATTGGAAGTCCTCAGCTGGTCTCCTAATCACCACACGACCATCACAGGCACAGAGGCAGAACCAGCTTTCGTCAGAAAAAACAGCAGGCCTCCACCCTGCCGTCCAATGAGCTTGACATCACTGACAGAAGTCGCAAATGGCGGTGGCTTCGGGGTCAGTGGAATGCACGCTACAGGGCGTTTGGTTCGGAGCTGCCCTTAAGGTAACAGGTTTGTAACAGTTCGTTGTGTTATTGCGTTGCCAACAGCTGCTCATTTTCCTGCTGTAAATGCAGTACAATGCGCCAGAGCCACACGCAGAACACGATGGTCTTCCCTCTCAGTAGTGCCACGTGGCCGTCCAGAGACCGGTCCTCTTGCGACCGTACATTCCCTTGACCGCTGCAGCCAGCAATCACGTACAGTGGCTACATTCCTGCCAAGTCCTTTTGCATTATCGCAGAAGGAACATTCAGCTTCTTGTATGCCTGTTACATCTCGTTCAAACTCAGAAATGTGTTGAAATTGGCGTCTTTGTCTCCTTAAAGGCATTCTTGATTAACATCTACTCACTACGTCCGGTCTCAAAGGTAACTAAAGCTCACGACCGTTACAGCGTGTATTTAAAGCAAACCTAATTTGCAGCCTCATAGTGGCGTTACTAACGCCACTCTAATGCGACTGGCGCGAAATATATAGATGTCGTCTTTCAGAAGTAGAAAAACGCTTACCACCTTTCGTTTATGTTGTACAACTCCCACTTTGTGTTACGACTTTTTTTCCGTCAGTGTATTTCAGTTGTTTCATATGTTTACACCGAGTCAAGTTCACTGTTAGATCTTGGGAATTATTGAGCTTTCTACTCATGTTCATGTTCTCAGTTTTTTTTTTAGAACTAATTTGTAGCCAGAATCTCGAAGCCATTAATTCCAGAGTCTGGATACGTCTTTTCAATTCTTCTTATGTGCGTGCCATTAGGACAATATCATCTGCGTTGGCCAGGCAGGTAATATTTTCACTGTCTATCTGAACACCGTGGAAGTTCCCTTTGTTGTAATCTCACATTAAATTTACGAGTGCCACATTCAAAAGAACAGCCCCTCGGCTTAATCCTGTTTCCATTTTGAATCTTGCTGTAATTTTATTGCTTAGCTTTCGTGTCATTTAAGCATGTATCTACAAGTCTAATCATTTCCTTTGGCATGCGAAATTATGTCACGGTTTTAATCAGACTCGGTCTTTGGATACTGTCGTAAGACTTCTTGAAGTCTACGAAGAAGAGATGTAGTTGTCAGCCACATTCCTACATTTTCTAACAGGCGTGTTTTCAGAGAAAAATCTTGCCAGTGGTTGAGCACTCTGGAAACCTCCTTAGCACCCTGCAAATATTTCTGATGCCAGGGGTTTGATTCGTTCTAGTAGTGAGTTGGAGATGATCTTGTGGTAGATGATGAGTAGCGCTATGCCCCTATAATTGTCACATACTGATTTATCTTTCTCCTAATGTATGGGCAGAACACAGCTACCTCCCACTCCTCTGGTACTGCCTGTTTTGTGCAGATTAACTCAACTACCTGTCGGATTTCGGTGTAGAGGGTTCCGTCTTCAGCTGTGAGAAGTTCAACCGAAATTCCATCCCCTCTTGAAATCGTGCCGTTCTTGAGGTTTTTAATCGGTTTTCTTATCTCCTTGACAGTGGATAAAGGATATTCTGGATCCATTGTCAGTAGGTCGTCACACGTCGAATAATTCACTTGATTCTTAGTAATGTAGTAGGCCCCTGAAGTATTTCATTCATCTTCCACCAGTCGTTTGATCTCCAGTTGGTATCCTTCCATTTCCATCTTTTATGAATCCGTGATGGCGCTTTGATCCTCCTTTTATCTTCTTCACTTTCCTATATAGTTCTTTACATCTACTTCCACGAAAGTCCTCCTAACACTCCTCCATGATGTTAGTAATTTTGCCCTGTGCCTCCCTTGGATAGCTTCCTCATATTTCTCATCAGACCACCCTAGTTTCCCTTTATTTCGCTTTGGAATTACTTCTTGAGCTGTTTCTTTAATTGCATCTGCAATTTTCTTCCAATTATCATCCATCCGAATACTTCCGATCTCTTCATCTTGCAAGACATCAAAACGACTGGTCAGTGTGATCTTGGAAGTGCCTGTTATATTATGTTTGCTCAAGCTATCCTCATCATATAAAAAGATTGTTTTCCATTCCTTTTCCCTTTCTGGATCTTCAGATTGCCTTCATCACTGCTCTGACAAGGATAAGGTCCGATTCACATACAGCACCTCTTGCCGCTATGACGTTTTGTATCCACGTATTTATTCTTGTCTCTACCAGCACATGGTCAGTTTTGTTCACTGTCTTCCCATCCGCAGATACCAAGTTCCGTCATGTGTTCTCTACCTGTCTGGGTCAGTACTACTTATTAATAATAAATTCAGTCTACAAAAAGATTTAAAATCTCTTTCTTTGGTCCGCAAAGAAACCCATTATTTAGGAACACACGTTTTCAACAACTTCCCAGCAGCCATAAAAAAGTTTAACTGCTAATAAAATTCAGTTTCCGAAGAGCATAAAGGATTTATTGATGGCCAACTCCTTTTACCCTATTGACAAATTTCTTAGTAGAACCGACTGACGTGTTTATTTTATTAATAATATCAAGTAATCTGAGTATTACGTAGAATCTGATTTCTGTACATCTTCAGTGCAATAACGTGATCAATACAATAAAAAAAGTGTGCTAAAAGGACTTTTCATTTTGATAATGCATGGCTTCAATAGCCATATACACCTCACGGACATATGCGTTTGCAGGTTTTGTGACATGTTTGTTATTACCTTTAAAATGAAAATCTGTCTAAGATTTTTTTTATATATTCCACATCCATGAGGACCACGTCAGTTGGGATCTGTGGAATGATTATTACCTACCTTTTTTCTTTGTAAATATTAAATGTTTGTTCTTGTTTTATGACATGAACTGCATCCTTGAGGATCTCCTCACTGTGGATCTATTTCACATAAAGAACGTCTAATCTAATCTAAACTGCCTTGATTTTGGTTATTGTTTTGTTTTTGTTCCACAACCAGTTTAGTTTGTTAGTTTCATAAGTGTTAATGCTACATTTCCTGCTTGCTGTTAATCTAAGCAACACAAACCTTCACAGATATGCAAATGGTCCAAAACTTTCTTTCGACGGTTTAGTAGTAATGGCAGTGAGAGAAACAGTCGCCAGCAGTAGGTGAATGCCTTTGTTTTAACGGGCGAATGACAATCTAGATAATGAAATTCCACTACTGCGTGACAGACAGACATTGACAACGGTTTATGGGGTGTGCAGAACGCACTTCTACATCTACATCTACATCCATACTCCGCAAGCCACCTGACGGTGTGTGGCGGAGGGTACCTTGAGTACCTCTATCGGTTCTCCCTTCTATTCCAGTCTCGTATTGTTCGTGGAAATAAGGATTGTCTGTATGCTTCTGTGTGGGCTCTAATCTCTCTGATTTTATCCTCATGATCTCTTCGCGAGATATACGTAGGAGGGAGCAATATACTGCTGGACTCTTCGGTGAAGGTATGTTCTCGAAACTTTAACAAAAGCCCGTACCGAGCTACTGAGCGTCTCTCCTGCAGAGTCTTCCACTGGAGTTTATCTATCATCTCCGTAACGCTTTCGCGATTACTAAATGATCCTGTAGCGAAGCGCGCTGCTCTCCGTTGGATCTTCTCTATCTCTTCTATCAACCCTATCTGGTACGGATCCCACAACGCTGAGCAGTATTCAAGCAGTGGGCGAACAAGCGTACTGTAACCTACTTCCTCTGTTTTCGGATTGCATTTCCTTAGGATTCTTCCAATGAACCTCAGTCTGGCATCTGCTTTACCGACGATCAACTTTATATGATCATTCCATTTTAAATCACTCCTAATGCGTACTCCCAGATAATTTATGGAATTCACTGCTTCCAGTAGCTGACCTGCTATTTTGTAGCTAAATGATAAGGGATCTATCTTTCTATGTATTCGCAGCACATTACACTTGTCTACATTGAGATTCAATTGCCATTCCCTGCACCATGCGTCAATTCGCTGCAGATCCTCCTGCATTTCAGTACAATTTTCCATTGTTACAACCTCTCGATACACCACAGCATCATCTGCAAAAAGCCTCAGTGAACTTTCGATGTCATCCACCAGGTCATTTATGTATATTGTGAACAGCAACGGTCCCATGACACTCCCCTGTGGCACACCTGAAATCACACTTACTTCGGAAGACTTCTCTCCATTGAGAATGACCTGCTGCGTTCTGTTATATAGGAACTCATCAAGCCAATGTGGGATAGAATGCTAGCCACCAGCTAAGACGCTGATTATCACATGGGTATCACCGCTGGTTAGCTACAAGGGTCTCCTGTCATGAGATCGTATTCAACTCCCTAAAAATGTTACAATTGAGTGCCCTCAGGACGCAGTACTACAATTTATTAAACTGCAGTGTCACATAGCGTCCACTATGCTGATGTACCGTAGGGAAATGACTAGAAGCGTCTTAGCCACTCTCCTATGCTAATATATGCGCATGCAAATCAGTACCAGGGATTTGTGGAGGGGGGGAGGGGTGGACGACTTTCCACAGCTCGCTACAACGCGTGAAACGCGCAGTCAGGCTTCATCGTAACTATTCCTCACCAAACACTTTACGAACAAGCCCAACTGTCAGTAATTTTATTGCTACTAAATTCGTATTTCTGACTTGTTACTGAGCGCTTTATTTAGAAACGTTGAAACTGCTCGTTGGTTTCAGCTCCCACAAATATTTATCACTATCAGAGTAAGCAACGCTAAATGAGCCGATGTGGTTGTTTTACCTAAATGTGAATGTGTGAGGCAGGACTGAGATTAAAAATTCATTAACTTCAACTTCTGACTTTAAAATATTCTACGTTTCTTTTTCTCTACTCTTTCGTCATGACCTGTTATGATGCATTTTCCGTCATTAGTTTACATACGTTGTGTCAAGTTGTTAAGAGGTGAAGATGAAAGTTCTTAGACAGCCACACAGCGTCACAGCTAAATAGAAATGTCTCGTGGTCGTGCGGTAGCGTTCTCGCTTCCCGCGCCCGGGTTCCCGGGTTCGATTCCCGTCGGGGTCAGGGATTTTCTCTGCCTCGTGATGACTGGGTGTTGTGTGATGTCATTAGGTCAGTTAGGTTTAAGTAGTTCTAAGTTCTATGGGACTGATGACCATAGATGTTAAGTCCCATAGTGCTCAGAGCCATTTCAACCATTCTAACTATAAATGTGAACATCATGTTATCAATATCACCACTACTACATGTGTATAGCGCACCCATCTCTAAACACATTACCATGATATCTATGTCCGTTGCGCGTCATATATTGCACATAGAACATGGCTGTCGAACAAGTTGAGAATCGTGTTGTGCATTCCACAACAACCAGGGGTATTTTTCACCTACAAGTCGACTGTAAGCATTGGAGACTTTCCAGAATGGTTTCCATACATCCACATTATTATTACCCCATTTAATAAATATTATATGCGTTGAGCATATATGAAAGTGATATTGGTAAGAGAATTTCTATCTAAGGCAAGGGTGCCCAACCTTTTTCCTTACCTGCGCCGCATTTGAAGAAGTCGGGTATTTCTGGGCCGAACATAATCTACTGAACACTAAATATAACCACTGAACACAAAACAAAAAAAAAAGGAGAAGACGAAAAAAAGCAGCGAGAGAGACAGAGAGAGAGAGAGAGAAGAACGGGATGGACTAATGAGAGAATAGCACATTGTAGTGGAAGTTTCAAACTGAAAATATTCTATTTATCATAACTTCTCATAAACAGAATTTCCTGCGATCTTTTTTTTTATCGATCGTGTGATGCATGCCCACATCTTGGGCCGCATTGATGCTTAACTGGACTGATGACTTAAGATGTTGAGTCCCATAGTGCTCAGAGCCATTTGAACCATTTTTGATGCTTAACTTGGGCCGCAAGCGGCCCATAGGCCGCGGATAGGACACCCCTGATCTAAGGATTACAAATATGATGTGTTAATGCATAAAATGTTCAGGCTGCATTTAGTTCTAAACTGCCAGACAAAAATGTCAAGCACCGAGAAGGGAAGGCGGTTGAGACGGTCTATGATGTTATTTTAGTGACTACAAAATCGAATCAAATTTACAAAGAACTTGGGATTATGGGCCCAATCAAAAGTATAATTTTGCACTTCCTTTAGCATGGAAGAACGCTTTGATTCGGTTCGAAAAGTGTCATAAAGCTGTTGTAAACTTATCATGAGATAATGTGACACACAACTATTGTAACTGGTCCTTGATATATTGAATATGTCTTTGGGACTGATTTGACGTCCAGTCAGGCCCTATTCATGCTTTTTTCAGGGACAGATCAGGGGATTTTGCTGGCCACTAGAGCGCTTCAACGTCACGCGGGCTGTTCATAGACACACATCCACGTGTGGACGAGTATTGTCCTGTCGAAAAATTGTATCACGGTACTGCCGCAGGAGAGGTACACCTGAGGACACAGGATATCCGTGACGTACGGCTCACTCAATCACTACCAGCCGTGACCCGAAGTCATACCCGGTGGCTCCCGGGACCATTACGCAAGGAGTAGCAGTACTTCTCCAAAACATTCAAAGATAGGGGAGCTCTCCCCAGATGGCCGCTCTACTCGCCAACGACAGTCGTCAGTGGTAGTATAGCACCGCGATTTATCGCTGAACACATTGCGACGCCATTTATCAGCTGCCCATGTTTACCAACCACGACCCGATGCTGCGGAAACCTATTTCTATCTGGAAACATGGGATTCAAATGGAAGCAGCAGTGCACCGATGCGACGGGCATGATTTGCGGGGATTCACAAGCTGCTAACACTGTCTCCCTCCCGGTCTGCCATCACAAAACCCAGAACACTAGCTACAGTATGACGATGCTTTATTGCAGTGTACGGTACCAGTGAACTTGAATTGAAAGTGATCTGTGTTATCGGTAACAATACAATATATTTGTTTGTAGCTAGTTTCATAATAGAAAAAATGAAAGGTATTTATATGATGCGAGATATTAATTGAAAGTAGCATATGCAGAAGAATATAGGAACAGAGAAGCTGAGCGGCATTTCGGCCCTCTGCTGACGGTACTAAACTTAATCCAATGATTATTTTCAAGCGCAAAGCCTTCCGAAAAACCGCCAGATGTTGTTCACTCACATGACAAGCGCTGGATGGACGACGAAGAGGAAGAAGGAGAAGAAAGAGGAGTAGAAAGTTCAGATGACGATTATCAGTGATTTTAAAGGTCAGTTCGGTTTTATAAACTAAAGATTTTTTTAGTGTGGCTTTACAGTCTAATAATAAAATAGCTAAAAATGTTAGATCTTAAAAGTCGCTAAGGTACGCCTTATTGTCCGTAGCGTCTTAGTGTCTCTACACCTTACTATTCCGCGAAACAACTTGCCCCCCCCCCCCCCCCCCCTCTAACAGCCGTGTACCGCAAGTCTCTAGAGGAACGGAGGGTTCCAAATGATTGGAAAAGAGCACAGGTAGTCCCAGTCTTCAAGAACGGTTGTCGAGCAGATGCGCAAAACTATAGACCTATATCTCTGACGTCGATCTGTTGTAGAATTTTAGAACATGTTTTTTGCTCGCGTATCATGTCGTTTTTGGAAACCCAGAATCTACTCTGTAGGGTGGCTTGTGGAGTATAAATGCAGATGTAGATGTATTACATAAAGTCTCGTATGTTACTGTACCGTATGGAAATGAGTTGAGGCGTCTAAGCCACTGTACGATGCTAATAAATGCATAAGCAGAACAGTAGCTGGGTTTGGGCAGGTGGAACGGGGGGAGTAAGCGGGCGGGGGCGGGGGACAACTGGTTACAGTACACTACAAAGCATGGAATTCTACCAGGTTTCGTCGTAACCAGTCCTCGCCAAACCCCAACTATCAGTGGAAATTGGATATTTGTGGTACGCTTCAGAGGAACCAAACTCCTAAGGTCATCGGCCCTAGTCTTACACACTACTTAATCCAATTTAAAATAACATACGCTACGGAAGACACACACGCCCATGCCCGAGGAAGGACTCTAACCTTCGACGGGGGGTCCCTCGCGGACCGTGACAAGACGCCATCATAATTTTATAACCTACCGATGTGAAATTTCTGATCTGTACCTCGCCCTTCGTTTTACAAACATTAAAATTATAAATGGTTACTACCCCGGTAATGTTTATCACCCCCTCAATAAGCAACGGTAAAACGGATAAAGTAGTTATATATTACATGTCTGTAAATGCCTAAGGTCTGACTGAGCCTAAACATACATAAACTTCAGTTTATAAATTTAAAATATTTTAAGTTTCCTATTCTACGAGCCTTTCACATGCCTTGTTATGATACATATTCTCTGTCATCATTTTACATAAGTTGTGAATAGATACTTGTAGATGAAAGTAATTGTTCTTAAACACCACACAGTGTCCTATCTAACAAGGAAGATACGTCAAGTTCCATAACCCGATTTCCCAGCAACATCGGTTGGTGGAAGAGGAGGCATATTAGGCGAGCACGTGTGTCGACGTATCCGTAGATCTCCACCGTTGTTGAGAAAACGACGGTCAGTGTTTTTGAGGTACCTTTATATCTGTTTTAGAAGCTGCATAGGTTTGTGCGAAGTGGTGGCGCAGTCGCAAACGTCGCGGCTTCACAATTTTGCATCCCATGTTCAAAGCCCGATTACTACTTTTATTTTTATTTTTCATGTATTTACCTGTGTCTGTAGAAGATTAGTAATTGAATGTTTTCCAGTTAATATTGAGATAACGTTGTCCTCATTCGTCTACTAATTGTATGACCGGTGAATGAATTTTTAAAAATGTAGGAAATGAATGAGGAAGTTACTGGCAACTGTTTTCGGTCATATTCATGTAGTGTATCGTAATTAACAATCAATTGCAAACGCCACTTTTCGTTAAAGTGATCCGTTATGAGTGGTTTGCAGCGAAATTATTTCGAACGCTTCAAATCTTCAGCAACGTTAACGACGCTCCTTTTTCGAGTGACATTCATTCGAAGAATGTCACTGTGGCAAACCTGCCGTTGCATGACGCTCATGGTGTTGGGAATTTCTATGTTTCGAATGTTTGTACAATCGCTGTCATCCAAGGGAATGCACCAGATCTCCCTGAAGAATAAACATACGAATAAAACATAACAGTTAGTATAAAAATTGATATACAAATAATATATGAGAATATAAAAAGATTGTAACCCTTGAAACTACCATACACACATTTATCATGTAGTAAATGAATGACACTTACTGTCAAACCGAGATGTAATTTTACAATTAATGTAACGCACTTGCATCCCCCAATTTGATACGAAACATTCGTGTGGTAACCTGCCAGATGAAAAAAAGTAAAATAAAACGATATCGGGTTTTGAACACGGAGCGCAAAAGTAAAAACCTATGACGCTAGCGACTGCACCACGACTAACACAGATGGGATCTCTCCCCAAACCATATTTTATATACATCGAACGCTTTGATCATCGTTTTCTCAGAAACATTCGACTATCTATGGATAAGTCGTTACACGTTTTCGCTTATTTTGACTCCTCTTCCACTGAGTGACGTTTGTGAAAAACCAGATTATGGCACTTTTGATTAGACAGTGAATTCTGATTTTTGTGGTGGTGTGTGTCTGAGGGCAGAAGTCTTTTATTCCGAAATCTGACAATGTTCAAGTCATCAGGTTGGAAACTGATTAAAAAATAGGTGTTTCAGAGCGGGAATATTATTTCAAAATGATCAAAAATTATCAAGAACTAGTCAGACTATAGTGTTTTAAACGACTTTGATGAAATACACTTCCTTGGGATTCTTCCATCGAATCTGTATATAAACAGCCCCACGTCCCCTCAGTAATCTTTCAGCCTTAAGTTACTCCTGATAGATACATGTAGATATGTAACAGTTATTACTGTACCCTGTGCACGACCGGTGAAGGTGTACCTACACCTTGCTACCTACATTGTACAAACGTTCAGTTTCTTGAGTGTTTGATCTGAATTAAGCAAAACCTTAAAACGAAGTAACTGCACATAGAGAGAAACAAAGCACAATAAACTGTGACTGCGATTCTCAGCCTGTGAGCTTCCTGTGATGTTGACTAAGATTCTCAACCTGTGTATGTCCCGTGATACTGAGCTGCATTTAGTTCTACACTGCCCCACAAAAAAAGCCAAGCATCAAGAAGGGAAGGGGGGAAACGAAGTAAAAATTCATGGCTTGAGACGGTCTGTGATGTTATTTTAATGACTACAAAATCGAATCAAATTTACAAAGAGCTTGGGTATAGCAGCCCACTTAAAAGTATAACGTTGCACCTCCTTTGGCATGGATGCCCGATTTGATTCGGTTTGAAAAGTGTCATAAAGCTGTTGTAACTTATCATGAGATAAGGTGACTCGACTTTTGTAACTGGTCCTTGATATATTGAATATGGCTTTGGGACGGATTTGACGTCCAGTCAGGTCCTACACATGTTGTTTTTGGGGACAGATCAGGGGATCTTGCTGGCCGCTAGAGTACTTCAACATCACGCGGGCTGTTCATAGCGACACAACCCACGTGTGGACGAGAATTTTCTTGTCGAAAAATGGTACCACGATACTGCTGCAGGAGAGGTACACCTGAGGACACAGGATAACCGTAACGTACGGTTCACTCAATCACTACCAGCCGTGACCCGATGTCATACTTGGTGGCTCCCTAGACCATTACGCAAGGAGTACACCTTTGTACTTCAAAACATTGAAAGATTGGGAATTCTCCCCAGATTGATGCTCTACTCGCCAATGACAGTCGGCCGTGGTAGTGTAGAACCGCGATTTAATGTTGAACACATTGCGAAGCCATTTAACAACAGTCCATGTTTGCTAACCACGACTCCAAATCCACCCATTTGCCTTGTGGTGTTAACGACAGGTTACGCTTCGAACGGTTATTCATTAGTCTGGCTGCTGTTAGTCTCCGAACAGTGCTGCGAGATGACTGAGAACGTATCACGGAGTCTAGTACTTGTTCCCATATGGCAGGTGGAGATGTGATGGAACTACGTTCTGCTTGGTGCACAATGCAGCGTACCTCCCTTGTCGTGGTCATACTTGGTTGACTGCCAGTCTGAGACTAACATTCTCTGCCTCGTGATGGCAGGGTGTTGTGTGCTGTCCTTAGGTTAGTTAGGTTTAATGAGTTCTAAGTTCTAGGGGACTGATGACCATAGATGTTAAGTCCCATAGTGCTCAGAGCCATTTGAATTTTTGAGACTAACAATACATTAGGTTAAGTTTATACCTCTAAAATATTTTATGTTTCCTATTCTGCACGCCTTTCACATGCCTTGTTGCGATGAATATCATCTGCCATAATTTTACGTAAGTTATCAATAGATATTGGTAGATGGAGGTAATTGTTCTGAAACAACACACTGTGTCACGTCTGCCAAGGAGGAGGATACGTCAAATTCCATAATCTGATTTCCCAGCAACATCGCCTGGTGGAAGAGGAGGCATATTAGGCGAGCACGTGTGTCGACGTATCCGTAGATCTCCACCGTTGTTGAGAAAACGACGGTCAGTGTTTTTGAGGTACCTTTATATCTGTTTTAGAAGCTGCATAGGTTTGTGCGAAGTGGTGGCGCAGTCGCAAACGTCGCGGCTTCGCAATTTTGCATCCCATGTTCAAAGCCCGATTACTACTTTTATTTTTATTTTTCATGTATTTACCTGTGTCTGTAGAAGATTAGTAATTGAATGTTTTCCAGTTAATATTGAGATAACGTTGTCCTCATTCGTTTACTAATTGTATGACCGGTGAATGAATTTTTAAAAATGTAGGAAATGAATGAGGAAGTTACTGGCAACTGTTTTCGGTCATATTCATGTAGTGTATCGTAATTAACAATCAATTGCAAACGCCACTTTTCGTTAAAGTGATCCGTTATGAGTGGTTTGCAGCGAAATTATTTCGAACGCTTCAAATCTTCAGCAACGTTAACGACGCTCCTTTTTCGAGTGACATTCATTCGAAGAATGTCACTGTGGCAAACCTGCCGTTGCATGACGCTCATGGTGTTGGGAATTTCTATGTTTCGAATGTTTGTACAATCGCTGTCATCCAAGGGAATGCACCAGATCTCCCTGAAGAATAAACATACGAATAAAACATAACAGTTAGTATAAAAATTGATATACAAATAATATATGAGAATATAAAAAGATTGTAACCCTTGAAACTACCATACACACATTTATCATGTAGTAAATGAATGACACTTACTGTCAAACCGAGATGTAATTTTACAATTAATGTAACGCACTTGCATCCCCCAATTTGATACGAAACATTCGTGTGGTAACCTGCCAGATGAAAAAAAGTAAAATAAAACGATATCGGGTTTTGAACACGGAGCGCAAAAGTAAAAACCTATGACGCTAGCAACTGCACCACGACTTACACAGATGGGATCCCTCCCCAAACCATATTTTATATACATCGAACGCTTTGATCATCGTTTTCTCAGAAACATTCGACTATCTATGGATAAGTCGTTACACGTTTTCGCTTATTTTGACTCCTCTTCCACCGAGTGACGTTTGTGAAAAACCAGATTATGGCACTTTTGATTAGACAGTGAATTCTGATTTTTATGGTGGTGTGTGTCTGAGGGCAGGAGCCTTTTATTCCGAAATCTGACAATGTTCAAGTCATCAGGTTGGAAACTGATTAAAAAATAGGTGTTTCAGAGCGGGAATATTATTTCAAAATGATCAAAAATTATCAAGAACTAGTCAGACTATAGTGTTTTAAACGACTTTGATGAAATACACTTCCTTGGGATTCTTCCATCGAATCTGTATATATACAGCCCCACCTCCCCTCAGTAATCTTTCAGCCTTAAGTTACTCCTGATAAATACATGTAGATATGTAACAGTTATTACTGTACCCTGTGCACGACCGGCGATGGTGTACCTACACCTTGCTACCTACGTTGTACAAACGTTCAGTTTCTTGAGTGTTTGATCTGAATTAAGCAAAACCTTAAAACGAAGTAACTGCACATAGAGAGAAACAAAGCACAATAAACTGTGACTGCGATTCTCAGCCTGTGAACTTCCTGTGATGTTGACTAAGATTCTCAACCTGTGAATGTCCCTTGATACTGAGCTGCATTTAGTTCTACACTGCCCCACAAAAAAAGCCAAGCATCAAGAAGGGAAGGGGGGAAACGAAGTAAAAATTCATGGCTTGAGACGGTCTGTGATGTTAATTTAATGACTACAAAATCGAATCAAATTTACAAAGAACTTGGGTATAGGAGCCCACTTAAAAGTATAACGTTGCACCTCCTTTGGCATGGATGCCCGATTTGATTCGGTTTGAAAAGTGTCATAAAGCTGTTGTAACTTATCATGAGATAAGGTGACTCGACTTTTGTAACTGGTCCTTGATATATTGAATATGGCTTTGGGACGGATTTGACGTCCAGTCAGGTCCTACACATGTTGTTTTTGGGGACAGATCAGGGGATCTTGCTGGCCGCTAGAGTACTTCAACATCACGCGGGCTGTTCATACCGACACAACCCACGTGTGGACGAGAATTTTCTTGTCGAAAAATGGTACCACGATACTGCTGCAGGAGAGGTACACCTGAGGACACAGGATAACCGTAACGTACGGTTCACTCAATCACTACCAGCCGTGACCCGATGTCATACTTGGTGGCTCCCTAGACCATTACGCAAGGAGTACACCTTTGTACTTCAAAACATTGAAAGATTGGGAATTCTCCCCAGATTGATGCTCTACTCGCCAATGACAGTCGGCCGTGGTAGTGTAGAACCGCGATTTAATGTTGAACACATTGCGAAGCCATTTAACAACAGTCCATGTTTGCTAACCACGACTCCAAATCCACCCATTTGCCTTGTGGTGTTAACGACAGGTTACGCTTCGAACGGTTATTCATTAGTCTGGCTGCTGTTAGTCTCCGAACAGTGCTGCGAGATGACTGAGAACGTATCACGGAGTCTAGTACTTGTTCCCATATGGCAGGTGGAGATGTGATGGAACTACGTTCTGCTTGGTGCACAATGCAGCGTACCTCCCTTGTCGTGGTCATACTTGGTTGACTGCCAGTCTGAGACTAACATTCTCTGCCTCGTGATGGCAGGGTGTTGTGTGCTGTCCTTAGGTTAGTTAGGTTTAATGAGTTCTAAGTTCTAGGGGACTGATGACCATAGATGTTAAGTCCCATAGTGCTCAGAGCCATTTGAATTTTTGAGACTAACAATACATTAGGTTAAGTTTATACCTCTAAAATATTTTATGTTTCCTATTCTGCACGCCTTTCACATGCCTTGTTGCGATGAATATCATCTGCCATAATTTTACGTAAGTTATCAATAGATATTGGTAGATGGAGGTAATTGTTCTGAAACAACACACTGTGTCACGTCTGCCAAGGAGGAGGATACGTCAAATTCCATAATCTGATTTCCCAGCAACATCGCCTGGTGGAAGAGGAGGCATATTAGGCGAGCACGTGTGTCGACGTATCCGTAGATCTCCACCGTTGTTGAGAAAACGACGGTCAGTGTTTTTGAGGTACCTTTATATCTGTTTTAGAAGCTGCATAGGTTTGTGCGAAGTGGTGGCGCAGTCGCAAACGTCGCGGCTTCACAATTTTGCATCCCATGTTCAAAGCCCGATTACTACTTTTATTTTTATTTTTCATGTATTTACCTGTGTCTGTAGAAGATTAGTAATTGAATGTTTTCCAGTTAATATTGAGATAACGTTGTCCTCATTCGTCTACTAATTGTATGACCGGTGAATGAATTTTTAAAAATGTAGGAAATGAATGAGGAAGTTACTGGCAACTGTTTTCGGTCATATTCATGTAGTGTATCGTAATTAACAATCAATTGCAAACGCCACTTTTCGTTAAAGTGATCCGTTATGAGTGGTTTGCAGCGAAATTATTTCGAACGCTTCAAATCTTCAGCAACGTTAACGACACTCCTTTTTCGAGTGACATTCATTCGAAGAATGTCACTGTGGCAAACCTGCCGTTGCATGACGCTCATGGTGTTGGGAATTTCTATGTTTCGAATGTTTGTACAATCGCTGTCATCCAAGGGAATGCACCAGATCTCCCTGAAGAATAAACATACGAATAAAACATAACAGTTAGTATAAAAATTGATATACAAATAATATATGAGAATATAAAAAGATTGTAACCCTTGAAACTACCATACACACATTTATCATGTAGTAAATGAATGACACTTACTGTCAAACCGAGATGTAATTTTACAATTAATGTAACGCACTTGCATCCCCCAATTTGATACGAAACATTCGTGTGGTAACCTGCCAGATGAAAAAAAGTAAAATAAAACGATATCGGGTTTTGAACACGGAGCGCAAAAGTAAAAACCTATGACGCTAGCAACTGCACCACGACTTACACAGATGGGATCCCTCCCCAAACCATATTTTATATACATCGAACGCTTTGATCATCGTTTTCTCAGAAACATTCGACTATCTATGGATAAGTCGTTACACGTTTTCGCTTATTTTGACTCCTCTTCCACCGAGTGACGTTTGTGAAAAACCAGATTATGGCACTTTTGATTAGACAGTGAATTCTGATTTTTATGGTGGTGTGTGTCTGAGGGCAGGAGCCTTTTATTCCGAAATCTGACAATGTTCAAGTCATCAGGTTGGAAACTGATTAAAAAATAGGTGTTTCAGAGCGGGAATATTATTTCAAAATGATCAAAAATTATCAAGAACTAGTCAGACTATAGTGTTTTAAACGACTTTGATGAAATACACTTCCTTGGGATTCTTCCATCGAATCTGTATATATACAGCCCCACCTCCCCTCAGTAATCTTTCAGCCTTAAGTTACTCCTGATAAATACATGTAGATATGTAACAGTTATTACTGTACCCTGTGCACGACCGGCGATGGTGTACCTACACCTTGCTACCTACGTTGTACAAACGTTCAGTTTCTTGAGTGTTTGATCTGAATTAAGCAAAACCTTAAAACGAAGTAACTGCACATAGAGAGAAACAAAGCACAATAAACTGTGACTGCGATTCTCAGCCTGTGAACTTCCTGTGATGTTGACTAAGATTCTCAACCTGTGAATGTCCCTTGATACTGAGCTGCATTTAGTTCTACACTGCCCCACAAAAAAAGCCAAGCATCAAGAAGGGAAGGGGGGAAACGAAGTAAAAATTCATGGCTTGAGACGGTCTGTGATGTTAATTTAATGACTACAAAATCGAATCAAATTTACAAAGAACTTGGGTATAGCAGCCCACTTAAAAGT
Organism: Schistocerca nitens; assembly: GCF_023898315.1. Classification (NCBI taxonomy): domain Eukaryota; kingdom Metazoa; phylum Arthropoda; class Insecta; order Orthoptera; family Acrididae; genus Schistocerca; species Schistocerca nitens. Next base: position 574,396,356 of record NC_064616.1, on the reverse strand, counting down.
ATAACGTTGCACCTCCTTTGGCATGGATGCCCGATTTGATTCGGTTTGAAAAGTGTCATAAAGCTGTTGTAACTTATCATGAGATAAGGTGACTCGACTTTTGTAACTGGTCCTTGATATATTGAATATGGCTTTGGGACGGATTTGACGTCCAGTCAGGTCCTACACATGTTGTTTTTGGGGACAGATCAGGGGATCTTGCTGGCCGCTAGAGTACTTCAACATCACGCGGGCTGTTCATAGCGACACAACCCACGTGTGGACGAGAATTTTCTTGTCGAAAAATGGTACCACGATACTGCTGCAGGAGAGGTACACCTGAGGACACAGGATAACCGTAACGTACGGTTCACTCAATCACTACCAGCTGTGACCCGATGTCATACTTGGTGGCTCCCTAGACCATTACGCAAGGAGTACACCTTTGTACTTCAAAACATTGAAAGATTGGGAATTCTCCCCAGATTGATGCTCTACTCGCCAATGACAGTCGGCCGTGGTAGTGTAGAACCGCGATTTAATGTTGAACACATTGCGAAGCCATTTAACAACAGTCCATGTTTGCTAACCACGACTCCAAATCCACCCATTTGCCTTGTGGTGTTAACGACAGGTTACGCTTCGAACGGTTATTCATTAGTCTGGCTGCTGTTAGTCTCCGAACAGTGCTGCGAGATGACTGAGAACGTATCACGGAGTCTAGTACTTGTTCCCATATGGCAGGTGGAGATGTGATGGAACTACGTTCTGCTTGGTGCACAATGCAGCGTACCTCCCTTGTCGTGGTCATACTTGGTTGACTGCCAGTCTGAGACTAACATTCTCTGCCTCGTGATGGCAGGGTGTTGTGTGCTGTCCTTAGGTTAGTTAGGTTTAATGAGTTCTAAGTTCTAGGGGACTGATGACCATAGATGTTAAGTCCCATAGTGCTCAGAGCCATTTGAATTTTTGAGACTAACAATACATTAGGTTAAGTTTATACCTCTAAAATATTTTATTTTTCCTATTCTGCACGCCTTTCACATGCCTTGTTGCGATGAATATCATCTGCCATAATTTTACGTAAGTTATCAATAGATATTGGTAGATGGAGGTAATTGTTCTGAAACAACACACTGTGTCACGTCTGCCAAGGAGGAGGATACGTCAAATTCCATAATCTGATTTCCCAGCAACATCGCCTGGTGGAAGAGGAGGCATATTAGGCGAGCACGTGTGTCGACGTATCCGTAGATCTCCACCGTTGTTGAGAAAACGACGGTCAGTGTTTTTGAGGTACCTTTATATCTGTTTTAGAAGCTGCATAGGTTTGTGCGAAGTGGTGGCGCAGTCGCAAACGTCGCGGCTTCACAATTTTGCATCCCATGTTCAAAGCCCGATTACTACTTTTATTTTTATTTTTCATGTATTTACCTGTGTCTGTAGAAGATTAGTAATTGAATGTTTTCCAGTTAATATTGAGATAACGTTGTCCTCATTCGTCTACTAATTGTATGACCGGTGAATGAATTTTTAAAAATGTAGGAAATGAATGAGGAAGTTACTGGCAACTGTTTTCGGTCATATTCATGTAGTGTATCGTAATTAACAATCAATTGCAAACGCCACTTTTCGTTAAAGTGATCCGTTATGAGTGGTTTGCTTCGAAATTATTTCGAACGCTTCAAATCTTCAGCAACGTTAACGACGCTCCTTTTTCGAGTGAGATTCATTCGAAGAATGTCACTGTGGCAAACCTGCCGTTGCATGACGCTCATGGTGTTGGGAATTTCTATGTTTCGAATGTTTGTACAATCGCTGTCATCCAAGGGAATGCACCAGATCTCCCTGAAGAATAAACATACGAATAAAACATAACAGTTAGTATAAAAATTGATATACAAATAATATATGAGAACATAAAAAGATTGTAACCCTTGAAACTACCATACACACATTTATCATGTAGTAAATGAATGACACTTACTGTCAAACCGAGATGTAATTTTACAATTAATGTAACGCACTTGCATCCCCCAATTTGATACGAAACATTCGTGTGGTAACCTGCCAGATGAAAAAAAGTAAAATAAAACGATATCGGGTTTTGAACACGGAGCGCAAAAGTAAAAACCTATGACGCTAGCAACTGCACCACGACTTACACAGATGGGATCCCTCCCCAAACCATATTTTATATACATCGAACGCTTTGATCATCGTTTTCTCAGAAACATTCGACTATCTATGGATAAGTCGTTACACGTTTTCGCTTATTTTGACTCCTCTTCCACCGAGTGACGTTTGTGAAAAACCAGATTATGGCACTTTTGATTAGACAGTGAATTCTGATTTTTATGGTGGTGTGTGTCTGAGGGCAGGAGCCTTTTATTCCGAAATCTGACAATGTTCAAGTCATCAGGTTGGAAACTGATTAAAAAATAGGTGTTTCAGAGCGGGAATATTATTTCAAAATGATCAAAAATTATCAAGAACTAGTCAGACTATAGTGTTTTAAACGACTTTGATGAAATACACTTCCTTGGGATTCTTCCATCGAATCTGTATATATACAGCCCCACCTCCCCTCAGTAATCTTTCAGCCTTAAGTTACTCCTGATAAATACATGTAGATATGTAACAGTTATTACTGTACCCTGTGCACGACCGGCGATGGTGTACCTACACCTTGCTACCTACGTTGTACAAACGTTCAGTTTCTTGAGTGTTTGATCTGAATTAAGCAAAACCTTAAAACGAAGTAACTGCACATAGAGAGAAACAAAGCACAATAAACTGTGACTGCGATTCTCAGCCTGTGAACTTCCTGTGATGTTGACTAAGATTCTCAACCTGTGAATGTCCCGTGATACTGAGCTGCATTTAGTTCTACACTGCCCCACAAAAAAAGCCAAGCATCAAGAAGGGAAGGGGGGAAACGAAGTAAAAATTCATGGCTTGAGACGGTCTGTGATGTTAATTTAATGACTACAAAATCGAATCAAATTTACAAAGAGCTTGGGTATAGCAGCCCACTTAAAAGTATAACGTTGCACCTCCTTTGGCATGGATGCCCGATTTGATTCGGTTTGAAAAGTGTCATAAAGCTGTTGTAACTTATCATGAGATAAGGTGACTCGACTTTTGTAACTGGTCCTTGATATATTGAATATGGCTTTGGGACGGATTTGACGTCCAGTCAGGTCCTACACATGTTGTTTTTGGGGACAGATCAGGGGATCTTGCTGGCCACTAGAGTACTTCAACATCACGCGGGCTGTTCATAGCGACACAACCCACGTGTGGACGAGAATTTTCTTGTCGAAAAATGGCACCACGATACTGCTGCAGGAGAGGTACACCTGAGGACACAGGATAACCGTAACGTACGGTTCACTCAATCACTACCAGCCGTGACCCGATGTCATACTTGGTGGCTCCCTAGACCATTACGCAAGGAGTACACCTTTGTACTTCAAAACATTGAAAGATTGGGAATTCTCCCCAGATTGATGCTCTACTCGCCAATGACAGTCGGCCGTGGTAGTGTAGAACCGCGATTTAATGCTGAACACATTGCGAAGCCATTTAACAACAGTCCATGTTTGCTAACCACGACTCCAAATCCACCCATTTGCCTTGTGGTGTTAACGACAGGCTACGCTTCGAACGGTTATTCATTAGTCTGGCTGCTGTTAGTCTCCGAACAGTGCTGCGAGATGACTGAGAACGTATCACGGAGTCTAGTACTTGTTCCCATATGGCAGGTGGAGATGTGATGGAACTACGTTCTGCTTGGTGCACAATGCAGCGTACCTCCCTTGTCGTGGTCATACTTGGTTGACTGCCAGTCTGAGACTAACATTCTCTGCCTCGTGATGGCTGGGTGTTGTGTGCTGTCCTTAGGTTAGTTAGGTTTAATGAGTTCTAAGTTCTAGGGGACTGATGACCATAGATGTTAAGTCCCATAGTGCTCAGAGCCATTTGAATTTTTGAGACTAACAATACATTAGGTTAAGTTTATACCTCTAAAATATTTTATTTTTCCTATTCTGCACGCCTTTCACATGCCTTGTTGCGATGAACATCATCTGCCATAATTTTACGTAAGTTATGAATAGATATTGGTAGATGGAGGTAATTGTTCTGAAGTAACACACTGTGTCACATCTGCCAAGGAGGAGGATACGTCAAATTCCATAATCTGATTTCCCAGCAACATCGCCTGGTGGAAGAGGAGGCATATTAGGCGAGCACGTGTGTCGACTTATCCGTAGATACTCCACCGTTGTTGAGAAAACGACGCTCAGTGTTTTTGAGGTTCCTTTATATCTGTTTTAGAAGCTGCATACGTTTGTGCGAAGTGGTGGCGCAGTCGCAAACGTCGCGGTTTCACAATTCTGCGTCCCATGTTCAAAACCCGATTACTACCTTTATTTTTATTTTTCATGTATTTACCTGTGTCTGTAGAAGATTAGTAATTGAATGTTTTCCAGTTAATATTGAGATAACGTTGTCATCATTCGTCTACTAATTGTATGACCGGTGAATGAATTTTTAAAAATGTAGGAAATGAATGAGGAAGTTACTGGCAACTGTTTTCGGTCATATTCATGTAGTGTATCGTAAATAACAATCAATTGCAAACGCCACTTTTCGTTAAAGTGATCCGTTATGAGTGGTTTGCAGCGAAATTATTTCGAACGCTTCAAATCTTCAGCAACGTTAACGACGCTCCTTTTTCGAGTGACATTCATTCGAAGAATGTCACTGTGGCAAACCTGCCGTTGCATGACGCTCATGGTGTTGGGAATTTCTATGTTTCGAATGTTTGTACAATCGCTGTCATCCAAGGGAATGCACCAGATCTCCCTGAAGAATAAACATACGAATAAAACATAACAGTTAGTATAAAAATTGATATACAAATAATATATGAGAATATAAAAAGATTGTAACCCTTGAAACTACCATACACACATTTATCATGTAGTAAATGAATGACACTTACTGTCAAACCGAGATGTAATTTTACAATTAATGTAACGCACTTGCATCCCCCAATTTGATACGAAACATTCGTGTGGTAACCTGCCAGATGAAAAAAAGTAAAATAAAACGATATCGGGTTTTGAACACGGAGCGCAAAAGTAAAAACCTATGACGCTAGCGACTGCACCACGACTTACACAGATGGGATCCCTCCCCAAACCATATTTTATATACATCGAACGCTTTGATCATCGTTTTCTCAGAAACATTCGACTATCTATGGATAAGTCGTTACACGTTTTCGCTTATTTTGACTCCTCTTCCACTGAGTGACGTTTGTGAAAAACCAGATTATGGCACTTTTGATTAGACAGTGAATTCTGATTTTTATGGTGGTGTGTGTCTGAGGGCAGGAGCCTTTTATTCCGAAATCTGACAATGTTCAAGTCATCAGGTTGGAAACTGATTATAAAATAGGTGTTTCAGAGCGGGAATATTATTTCAAAATGATCAAAAATTATCAAGAACTAGCCAGACTATAGTGTTTTAAACGACTTTGATGAAATACACTTCCTTGGGGTTCTTCCATCGAATCTGTATATATACAGCCCCACCTCCCCTCAGTAATCTTTCAGCCTTAAATTTCTCCTAATAGATACATGTAGATATGTAACAGTTATTACTGTACCCTGTGCACGACCGGCGATGGTGTACCTACACCTTGCTACCTACGTTGTACAAACGTTCAGTTTCTTGAGTGTTTGATCTGAATTAAGCAAAACCTTAAAACGAAGTAACTGCACATAGAGAGAAACAAAGCACAATAAACTGTGACTGCGATTCTCAGCCTGTGAGCTTCCTGTGATGTTGACTAAGATTCTCAACCTGTGAATGTCCCGTGATACTGAGCTGCATTTAGTTCTACACTGCCCCACAAAAAAAGCCAAGCATCAAGAAGGGAAGGGGGGAAACGAAGTAAAAATTCATGGCTTGAGACGGTCTGTGATGTTATTTTAATGACTACAAAATCGTATCAAATTTACAAAGAACTTGGGTATAGCAGCCCACTTAAAAGTATAACGTTGCACCTCCTTTGGCATGGATGCCCGATTTGATTCGGTTTGAAAAGTGTCATAAAGCTGTTGTAACTTATCATGAGATAAGGTGACTCGACTTTTGTAACTGGTCCTTGATATATTGAATATGGCTTTGGGACGGATTTGACGTCCAGTCAGGTCCTACACACGTTGTTTTTGGGGACAGATCAGGGGATCTTGCTGGCCACTAGAGTACTTCAACATCACGCGGGCTGTTCATAGCGACACAACCCACGTGTGGACGAGAATTTTCTTGTCGAAAAATGGTACCACGATACTGCTGCAGGAGAGGTACACCTGAGGACACAGGATAACCGTAACGTACGGTTCACTCAATCACTACCAGCCGTGACCCGATGTCATACTTGGTGGCTCCCTAGACCATTACGCAAGGAGTACACCTTTGTACTTCAAAACATTGAAAGATTGGGAATTCTCCCCAGATTGATGCTCTACTCGCCAATGACAGTCGGCCGTGGTAGTGTAGAACCGCGATTTAATGTTGAACACATTGCGAAGCCATTTAACAACAGTCCATGTTTGCTAACCACGACTCCAAATCCACCCATTTGCCTTGTGGTGTTAACGACAGGCTACGCTTCGAACGGTTATTCATTAGTCTGGCTGCTGTTAGTCTCCGAACAGTGCTGCGAGATGACTGAGAACGTATCACGGAGTCTAGTACTTGTTCCCATATGGCAGGTGGAGATGTGATGGAACTACGTTCTGCTTGGTGCACAATGCAGCGTACCTCCCTTGTCGTGGTCATACTTGGTTGACTGCCAGTCTGAGACTAACATTCTCTGCCTCGTGATGGCTGGGTGTTGTGTGCTGTCCTTAGGTTAGTTAGGTTTAATGAGTTCTAAGTTCTAGGGGACTGATGACCATAGATGTTAAGTCCCATAGTGCTCAGAGCCATTTGAATTTTTGAGACTAACAATACATTAGGTTAAGTTTATACCTCTAAAATATTTTATTTTTCCTATTCTGCACGCCTTTCACATGCCTTGTTGCGATGAACATCATCTGCCATAATTTTACGTAAGTTATCAATAGATATTGGTAGATGGAGGTAATTGTTCTGAAGCAACACACTGTGTCACATCTGCCAAGGAGGAGGATACGTCAAATTCCATAATCTGATTTCCCAGCAACATCGCCTGGTGGAAGAGGAGGCATATTAGGCGAGCACGTGTGTCGACGTATCCGTAGATACTCCACCGTTGTTGAGAAAACGACGGTCAGTGTTTTTGAGGTACCTTTATATCTGTTTTAGAAGCTGTATACGTTTGTGCGAAGTGGTGGCGCAGTCGCAAACGTCGCGGCTTCACAATTTTGCGTCCCATGTTCAAAACCCGATTACTACTTTTATTTTTATTTTTCATGTATTTACCTGTGTCTGTAGAAGATTAGTAATTGAATGTTTTCCAGTTAATATTGAGATAACGTTGTCCTCATTCGTCTACTAATTGTATGACCGGTGAATGAATTTTTAAAAATGTAGGAAATGAATGAGGAAGTTACTGGCAACTGTTTTCGGTCATATTCATGTAGTGTATCGTAATTAACAATCAATTGCAAACGCCACTTTTCGTTAAAGTGATCCGTTATGAGTGGTTTGCAGCGAAATTATTTCGAACGCTTCAAATCTTCAGCAACGTTAACGACGCTCCTTTTTCGAGTGAGATTCATTCGAAGAATGTCACTGTGGCAAACCTGCCGTTGCATGACGCTCATGGTGTTGGGAATTTCTATGTTTCGAATGTTTGTACAATCGCTGTCATCCAAGGGAATGCACCAGATCTCCATGAAGAATAAACATACGAATAAAACATAACAGTTAGTATAAAAATTGATATACAAATAATATATGAGAATATAAAAAGATTGTAACCCTTGAAACTACCATACACACATTTATCATGTAGTAAATGAATGACACTTACTGTCAAACCGAGATGTAATTTTACAATTAATGTAACGCACTTGCATCCCCTAATTTGATACGAAACATTCGTGTGGTAACCTGCCAGATGAAAAAAAGTAAAATAAAACGATATCGGGTTTTGAACACGGAGCGCAAAAGTAAAAACCTATGACGCTAGCGACTGCACCACGACTAACACAGATGGGATCCCTCCCCAAACCATATTTTATATACATCGAACGCTTTGATCATCGTTTTCTCAGAAACATTCGACTATCTATGGATAAGTCGTTACACGTTTTCGCTTATTTTGACTCCTCATCCACTGAGTGACGTTTGTGAAAAACCAGATTATGGCACTTTTGATTAGACAGTGAATTCTGATTTTTGTGGTGGTGTGTGTCTGAGGGCAGAAGTCTTTTATTCCGAAATCTGACAATGTTCAAGTCATCAGGTTGGAAACTGATTAAAAAATAGGTGTTTCAGAGCGGGAATATTATTTCAAAATGATCAAAAATTATCAAGAACTAGTCAGACTATAGTGTTTTAAACGACTTTGATGAAATACACTTCCTTGGGATTCTTCCATCGAATCTGTATATAAACAGCCCCACGTCCCCTCAGTAATCTTTCAGCCTTAAGTTACTCCTGATAGATACATGTAGATATGTAACAGTTATTACTGTACCCTGTGCACGACCGGTGATGGTGTACCTACACCTTGCTACCTACATTGTACAAACGTTCAGTTTCTTGAGTGTTTGATCTGAATTAAGCAAAACCTTAAAACGAAGTAACTGCACATAGAGAGAAACAAAGCACAATAAACTGTGACTGCGATTCTCAGCCTGTGAGCTTCCTGTGATGTTGACTAAGATTCTCAACCTGTGAATGTCCCGTGATACTGAGCTGCATTTAGTTCTACACTGCCCCACAAAAAAAGCCAAGCATCAAGAAGGGAAGGGGGGAAACGAAGTAAAAATTCATGGCTTGAGACGGTCTGTGATGTTATTTTAATGACTACAAAATCGAATCAAATTTACAAAGAACTTGGGTATAGCAGCCCACTTAAAAGTATAACGTTGCACCTCCTTTGGCATGGATGCCCGATTTGATTCGGTTTGAAAAGTGTCATAAAGCTGTTGTAACTTATCATGAGATAAGGTGACTCGACTTTTGTAACTGGTCCTTGATATATTGAATATGGCTTTGGGACGGATTTGACGTCCAGTCAGGTCCTACACATGTTGTTTTTGGGGACAGATCAGGGGATCTTGCTGGCCACTAGAGTACTTCAACATCACGCGGGCTGTTCATAGCGACACAACCCACGTGTGGACGAGAATTTTCTTGTCGAAAAATGGTACCACGATACTGCTGCAGGAGAGGTACACCTGAGGACACAGGATAACCGTAACGTACGGTTCACTCAATCACTACCAGCCGTGACCCGATGTCATACTTGGTGGCTCCCTAGACCATTACGCAAGGAGTACACCTTTGTACTTCAAAACATTGAAAGATTGGGAATTCTCCCCAGATTGATGCTCTACTCGCCAATGACAGTCGGCCGTGGTAGTGTAGAACCGCGATTTAATGCTGAACACATTGCGAAGCCATTTAACAACAGTCCATGTTTGCTAACCACGACTCCAAATCCACCCATTTGCCTTGTGGTGTTAACGACAGGCTACGCTTCGAATGGTTATTCATTAGTCTGGCTGCTGTTAGTCTCCGAACAGTGCTGCGAGATGACTGAGAACGTATCACGGAGTCTAGTACTTGTTCCCATATGGCAGGTGGAGATGTGATGGAACTACGTTCTGCTTGGTGCACAATGCAGCGTACCTCCCTTGTCGTGGTCATACTTGGTTGACTGCCAGTCTGAGACTAACATTCTCTGCCTCGTGATGGCTGGGTGTTGTGTGCTGTCCTTAGGTTAGTTAGGTTTAATGAGTTCTAAGTTCTAGGGGACTGATGACCATAGATGTTAAGTCCCATAGTGCTCAGAGCCATTTGAATTTTTGAGACTAACAATACATTAGGTTAAGTTTATACCTCTAAAATATTTTATTTTTCCTATTCTGCACGCCTTTCACATGCCTTGATGCGATGAACATCATCTGCCATAATTTTACGTAAGTTATCAATAGATATTGGTAGATGGAGGTAATTGTTCTGAAGCAACACACTGTGTCACATCTGCCAAGGAGGAGGATACGTCAAATTCCATAATCTGATTTCCCAGCAACATCGCCTGGTGGAAGAGGAGGCATATTAGGCGAGCACGTGTGTCGACGTATCCGTAGATACTCCACCGTTGTTGAGAAAACGACGGTCAGTGTTTTTGAGGTACCTTTATATCTGTTTTAGAAGCTGCATACGTTTGTGCGAAGTGGTGGCGCAGTCGCAAACGTCGCGGCTTCACAATTTTGCGTCCCATTTTCAAAACCCGATTACTACTTTTATTTTTATTTTTCATGTATTTACCTGTGTCTGTAGAAGATTAGTAATTGAATGTTTTCCAGTTAATATTGAGATAACGTTGTCCTCATTCGTCTACTAATTGTATGACCGGTGAATGAATTTTTAAAAATGTAGGAAATGAATGAGGAAGTTACTGGCAACTGTTTTCGGTCGTATTCATGTAGTGTATCGTAATTAACAATCAATTGCAAACGCCACTTTTCGTTAAAGTGATCCGTTATGAGTGGTTTGCAGCGAAATTATTTCGAACGCTTCAAATCTTCAGCAACGTTAACGACGCTCCTTTTTCGAGTGAGATTCATTCGAAGAATATCACTGTGGCAAACCTGCCGTTGCATGACGCTCATGGTGTTGGGAATTTCTATGTTTCGAATGTTTGTACAATCGCTGTCATCCAAGGGAATGCACCAGATCTCCCTGAAGAATAAACATACGAATAAAACATAACAGTTAGTATAAAAATTGATATACAAATAATATATGAGAATATAAAAAGATTGTAACCCTTGAAACTACCATACACACATTTATCATGTAGTAAATGAATGACACTTACTGTCAAACCGAGATGTAATTTTACAATTAATGTAACGCACTTGCATCCCCCAATTTGATACGAAACATTCGTGTGGTAACCTGCCAGATGAAAAAAAGTAAAATAAAACGATATCGGGTTTTGAACACGGAGCGCAAAAGTAAAAACCTATGACGCTAGCGACTGCACCACGACTAACACAGATGGCATCCCTCCCCAAACCATATTTTATATACATCGAACGCTTTGATCATCGTTTTCTCAGAAACATTCGACTATCTATGGATAAGTCGTTACACGTTTTCACTTATTTTGACTCCTCTTCCACTGAGTGACGTTTGTGAAAAACCAGATTATGGCACTTTTGATTAGACAGTGAATTCTGATTTTTGTGGTGGTGTGTGTCTGAGGGCAGAAGTCTTTTATTCCGAAATCTGACAATGTTCAAGTCATCAGGTTGGAAACTGATTAAAAAATAGGTGTTTCAGAGCGGGAATATTATTTCAAAATGATCAAAAATTATCAAGAACTTGTCAGACTATAGTGTTTTAAACGACTTCGATGAAATACACTTCCTTGGGATTCTTCCATCGAATCTGTATATAAACAGCCCCACGTCCCCTCAGTAATCTTCCAGCCTTAAGTTACTCCTGATAGATACATGTAGATATGTAACAGTTATTACTGTACCCTGTGCACGACCGGTGATGGTGTACCTACACCTTGCTACCTACATTGTACAAACGTTCAGTTTCTTGAGTGTTTGATCTGAATTAAGCAAAACCCTAAAACGAAGTAACTGCACATAGAGAGAAACAAAGCACAATAAACTGTGACTGCGATTCTCAGCCTGTGAGCTTCCTGTGATGTTGACTAAGATTCTGAACCTGTGAATGTCCCGTGATACTGAGCTGCATTTAGTTCTACACTGCCCCACAAAAAAAGCCAAGCATCAAGAAGGGAAGGGGGGAAACGAAGTAAAAATTCATGGCTTGAGACGGTCTGTGATGTTATTTTAATGACTACAAAATCGAATCAAATTTACAAAGAACTTGGGTATAGGAGCCCACTTAAAAGTATAACGTTGCACCTCCTTTGGCATGGATGCCCGATTTGATTCGGTTTGAAAAGTGTCATAAAGCTGTTGTAACTTATCATGAGATAAGGTGACTCGACTTTTGTAACTGGTCCTTGATATATTGAATATGGCTTTGGGACGGATTTGACGTCCAGTCAGGTCCTACACATGTTGTTTTTGGGGACAGATCAGGGGATCTTGCTGGCCACTAGAGTACTTCAACATCACGCGGGCTGTTCATAGCGACACAACCCACGTGTGGACGAGAATTTTCTTGTCGAAAAATGGTACCACGATACTGCTGCAGGAGAGGTACACCTGAGGACACAGGATAACCGTAACGTACGGTTCACTCAATCACTACCAGCCGGGCCCTGATGTCATACTTGGTGGCTCCCTAGACCATTACGCAAGGAGTACACCTTTGTACTTCAAAACATTGAAAGATTGGGAATTCTCCCCAGATTGATGCTCTACTCGCCAATGACAGTCGGCCGTGGTAGTGTAGAACCGCGATTTAATGCTGAACACATTGCGAAGCCATTTAACAACAGTCCATGTTTGCTAACCACGACTCCAAATCCACCCATTTGCCTTGTGGTGTTAACGACAGGCTACGCTTCGAACGGTTATTCATTAGTCTGGCTGCTGTTAGTCTCCGAACAGTGCTGCGAGATGACTGAGAACGTATCACGGAGTCTAGTACTTGTTCCCATATGGCAGGTGGAGATGTGATGGAACTACGTTCTGCTTGGTGCACAATGCAGCGTACCTCCCTTGTCGTGGTCATACTTGGTTGACTGCCAGTCTGAGACTAACATTCTCTGCCTCGTGATGGCTGGGTGTTGTGTGCTGTCCTTAGGTTAGTTAGGTTTAATGAGTTCTAAGTTCTAGGGGACTGATGACCATAGATGTTAAGTCCCATAGTGCTCAGAGCCATTTGAATTTTTGAGACTAACAATACATTAGGTTAAGTTTATACCTCTAAAATATTTTATGTTTCCTATTCTGCACGCCTTTCACATGCCTTGTTGCGATGAATATCATCGGCCATAATTTTACGTAAGTTATGAATAGATATTGGTAGATGGAGGTAATTGTTCTGAAACAACACACTGTGTCACGTCTGCCAAGGAGGAGGATACGTCAAATTCCATAATCTGATTTCCCAGCAACATCGCCTGGTGGAAGAGGAGGCATATTAGGCGAGCACGTGTGTCGACGTATCCGTAGATACTCCACCGTTGTTGAGAAAACGACGGTCAGTGTTTTTGAGGTACCTTTATATCTGTTTTAGAAGCTGTATACGTTTGTGCGAAGTGGTGGCGCAGTCGCAAACGTCGCGGCTTCACAATTTTGCGTCCCATGTTCAAAACCCGATTACTACTTTTATTTTTATTTTTCATGTATTTACCTGTGTCTGTAGAAGATTAGTAATTGAATGTTTTCCAGTTAATATTGAGATAACGTTCTCCTCATTCGTCTACTAATTGTATGACCGGTGAATGAATTTTTAAAAATGTAGGAAATGAATGAGGAAGTTACTGGCAACTGTTTTCGGTCATATTCATGTAGTGTATCGTAATTAACAATCAATTGCAAACGCCACTTTTCGTTAAAGTGATCCGTTATGAGTGGTTTGCTTCGAAATTATTTCGAACGCTTCAAATCTTCAGCAACGTTAACGACGCTCCTTTTTCGAGTGAGATTCATTCGAAGAATGTCACTGTGGCAAACCTGCCGTTGCATGACGCTCATGGTGTTGGGAATTTCTATGTTTCGAATGTTTGTACAATCGCTGTCATCCAAGGGAATGCACCAGATCTCCCTGAAGAATAAACATACGAATAAAACATAACAGTTAGTATAAAAATTGATATACAAATAATATATGAGAATATAAAAAGATTGTAACCCTTGAAACTACCATACACACATTTATCATGTAGTAAATGAATGACACTTACTGTCAAACCGAGATGTAATTTTACAATTAATGTAACGCACTTGCATCCCCCAATTTGATACGAAACATTCGTGTGGTAACCTGCCAGATGAAAAAAAGTAAAATAAAACGATATCGGGTTTTGAACACGGAGCGCAAAAGTAAAAACCTATGACGCTAGCGACTGCACCACGACCAACACAGATGGGATCCCTCCCCAAACCATATTTTATATACATCGAACGCTTTGATCATCGTTTTCTCAGAAACATTCGACTATCTATGGATAAGTCGTTACACGTTTTCGCTTATTTTGACTCCTCTTCCACTGAGTGACGTTTGTGAAAAACCAGATTATGGCACTTTTGATTAGACAGTGAATTCTGATTTTTATGGTGGTGTGTGTCTGAGGGCAGGAGCCTTTTATTCCGAAATCTGACAATGTTCAAGTCATCAGGTTGGAAACTGATTAAAAAATAGGTGTTTCAGAGCGGGAATATTATTTCAAAATGATCAAAAATTATCAAGAACTAGTCAGACTATAGTGTTTTAAACGACTTTGATGAAATACACTTCCTTGGGCTTCTTCCATCGAATCTGTATATAAACAGCCCCACGTCCCCTCAGTAATCTTTCAGCCTTAAGTTACTCCTGATAGATACATGTAGATATGTAACAGTTATTACTGTACCCTGTGCACGACCGGTGATGGTGTACCTACACCTTGCTACCTACATTGTACAAACGTTCAGTTTCTTGAGTGTTTGATCTGAATTAAGCAAAACCTTAAAACGAAGTAACTGCACATAGAGAGAAACAAAGCACAATAAACTGTGACTGCGATTCTCAGCCTGTGAACTTCCTGTGATGTTGACTAAGATTCTGAACCTGTGAATGTCCCGTGATACTGAGCTGCATTTAGTTCTACACTGCCCCACAAAAAAAGCCAAGCATCAAGAAGGGAAGGGGGGAAACGAAGTAAAAATTCATGGCTTGAGACGGTCTGTGATGTTATTTTAATGACTACAAAATCGAATCAAATTTACAAAGAACTTGGGTATAGGAGCCCACTTAAAAGTATAACGTTGCACCTCCTTTGGCATGGATGCCCGATTTGATTCGGTTTGAAAAGTGTCATAAAGCTGTTGTAACTTATCATGAGATAAGGTGACTCGACTTTTGTAACTGGTCCTTGATATATTGAATATGGCTTTGGGACGGATCTGACGTCCAGTCAGGTCCTACACATGTTGTTTTTGGGGACAGATCAGGGGATCTTGCTGGCCACTAGAGTACTTCAACATCACGCGGGCTGTTCATAGCGACACAACCCACGTGTGGACGAGAATTTTCTTGTCGAAAAATGGTACCACGATACTGCTGCAGGAGAGGTACACCTGAGGACACAGGATAACCGTAACGTACGGTTCACTCAATCACTACCAGCCGTGACCCGATGTCATACTTGGTGGCTCCCTAGACCATTACGCAAGGAGTACACCTTTGTACTTCAAAACATTGAAAGATTGGGAATTCTCCCCAGATTGATGCTCTACTCGCCAATGACAGTCGGCCGTGGTAGTGTAGAACCGCGATTTAATGCTGAACACATTGCGAAGCCATTTAACAACAGTCCATGTTTGCTAACCACGACTCCAAATCCACCCAATTGCCTTGTGGTGTTAACGACAGGCTACGCTTCGAACGGTTATTCATTAGTCTGGCTGCTGTTATTCTCCGAACAGTGCTGCGAGATGACTGAGAACGTATCACGGAGTCTAGTACTTGTTCCCATATGGCAGGTGGAGATGTGATGGAACTACGTTCTGCTTGGTGCACAATGCAGCGTACCTCCCTTGTCGTGGTCATACTTGGTTGACTGCCAGTCTGAGACTAACATTCTCTGCCTCGTGATGGCTGGGTGTTGTGTGCTGTCCTTAGGTTAGTTAGGTTTAATGAGTTCTAAGTTCTAGGGGACTGATGACCATAGATGTTAAGTCCCATAGTGCTCAGAGCCATTTGAATTTTTGAGACTAACAATACATTAGGTTAAGTTTATACCTCTAAAATATTTTATGTTTCCTATTCTGCACGCCTTTCACATGCCTTGTTGCGATGAACATCATCTGCCATAATTTTACGTAAGTTATCAATAGATATTGGTAGATGGAGGTAATTGTTCTGAAGCAACACACTGTGTCACGTCTGCCAAGGAGGAGGATACGTCAAATTCTATAATCTGATTTCCCAGCAACATCGCCTGGTGGAAGAGGAAGCATATTAGGCGAGCACGTGTGTCGACTTATCCGTAGATACTCCACCGTTGTTGAGAAAACGATCAGTGTTTTTGAGGTACGTTATATCTGTTTTAGAAGCTGTATACGTTTGTGCGAAGTGGTGGCGCAGTCGCACACGTCGCGGCTTCACAATTTTGCGTCCCATGTTCAAAACCCGATTACTACTTTTATTTTTATTTTTCATGTATTTACCTGTGTCTGTAGAAGATTAGTAATTGAATGTTTTCCAGTTAATATTGAGATAACGTTGTCCTCATTCGTCTACTAATTGTATGACCGGTGAATGAATTTTTAAAAATGTAGGAAATGAATGAGGAAGTTACTGGCAACTGTTTTCGGTCATATTCATGTAGTGTATCGTAATTAACAATCAATTGCAAACGCCACTTTTCGTTAAAGTGATCCGTTATGAGTGGTTTGCTTCGAAATTATTTCGAACGCTTCAAATCTTCAGCAACGTTAACGACGCTCCTTTTTCGAGTGAGATTCATTCGAAGAATGTCACTGTGGCAAACCTGCCGTTGCATGACGCTCATGGTGTTGGGAATTTCTATGTTTCGAATGTTTGTACAATCGCTGTCATCCAAGGGAATGCACCAGATCTCCCTGAAGAATAAACATACGAATAAAACATAACAGTTAGTATAAAAATTGATATACAAATAATATATGAGAATATAAAAAGATTGTAACCCTTGAAACTACCATACACACATTTATCATGTAGTAAATGAATGACACTTACTGTCAAACCGAGATGTAATTTTACAATTAATGTAACGCACTTGCATCCCCCAATTTGATACGAAACATTCGTGTGGTAACCTGCCAGATGAAAAAAAGTAAAATAAAACGATATCGGGTTTTGAACACGGAGCGCAAAAGTAAAAACCTATGACGCTAGCGACTGCACCACGACTAACACAGATGGGATCCCTCCCCAAACCATATTTTATATACATCGAACGCTTTGATCATCGTTTTCTCAGAAACATTCGACTATCTATGGATAAGTCGTTACACGTTTTCGCTTATTTTGACTCCTCTTCCACTGAGTGACGTTTGTGAAAAACCAGATTATGGCACTTTTGATTAGACAGTGAATTCTGATTTTTATGGTGGTGTGTGTCTGAGGGCAGGAGCCTTTTATTCCGAAATCTGACAATGTTCAAGTCATCAGGTTGGAAACTGATTAAAAAATAGGTGTTTCAGAGCGGGAATATTATTTCAAAATGATCAAAAATTATCAAGAACTAGTCAGACTATAGTGTTTTAAACGACTTTGATGAAATACACTTCCTTGGGATTCTTCCATCGAATCTGTATATATACAGCCCCACCTCCCCTCAGTAATCTTTCAGCCTTAAGTTACTCCTGATAAATACATGTAGATATGTAACAGTTATTACTGTACCCTGTGCACGACCGGCGATGGTGTACCTACACCTTGCTACCTACGTTGTACAAACGTTCAGTTTCTTGAGTGTTTGATCTGAATTAAGCAAAACCTTAAAACGAAGTAACTGCACATAGAGAGAAACAAAGCACAATAAACTGTGACTGCGATTCTCAGCCTGTGAACTTCCTGTGATGTTGACTAAGATTCTGAACCTGTGAATGTCCCGTGATACTGAGCTGCATTTAGTTCTACACTGCCCCACAAAAAAAGCCAAGCATCAAGAAGGGAAGGGGGGAAACGAAGTAAAAATTCATGGCTTGAGACGGTCTGTGATGTTATTTTAATGACTACAAAATCGAATCAAATTTACAAAGAACTTGGGTATAGGAGCCCACTTAAAAGTATAACGTTGCACCTCCTTTGGCATGGATGCCCGATTTGATTCGGTTTGAAAAGTGTCATAAAGCTGTTGTAACTTATCATGAGATAAGGTGACTCGACTTTTGTAACTGGTCCTTGATATATTGAATATGGCTTTGGGACGGATTTGACGTCCAGTCAGGTCCTACACATGTTGTTTTTGGGGACAGATCAGGGGATCTTGCTGGCCACTAGAGTACTTCAACATCACGCGGGCTGTTCATAGCGACACAACCCACGTGTGGACGAGAATTTTCTTGTCGAAAAATGGTACCACGATACTGCTGCAGGAGAGGTACACCTGAGGACACAGGATAACCGTAACGTACGGTTCACTCAATCACTACCAGCCGTGACCCGATGTCATACTTGGTGGCTCCCTAGACCATTACGCAAGGAGTACACCTTTGTACTTCAAAACATTGAAAGATTGGGAATTCTCCCCAGATTGATGCTCTACTCGCCAATGACAGTCGGCCGTGGTAGTGTAGAACCGCGATTTAATGCTGAACACATTGCGAAGCCATTTAACAACAGTCCATGTTTGCTAACCACGACTCCAAATCCACCCAATTGCCTTGTGGTGTTAACGACAGGCTACGCTTCGAACGGTTATTCATTAGTCTGGCTGCTGTTATTCTCCGAACAGTGCTGCGAGATGACTGAGAACGTATCACGGAGTCTAGTACTTGTTCCCATATGGCAGGTGGAGATGTGATGGAACTACGTTCTGCTTGGTGCACAATGCAGCGTACCTCCCTTGTCGTGGTCATACTTGGTTGACTGCCAGTCTGAGACTAACATTCTCTGCCTCGTGATGGCTGGGTGTTGTGTGCTGTCCTTAGGTTAGTTAGGTTTAATGAGTTCTAAGTTCTAGGGGACTGATGACCATAGATGTTAAGTCCCATAGTGCTCAGAGCCATTTGAATTTTTGAGACTAACAATACATTAGGTTAAGTTTATACCTCTAAAATATTTTATGTTTCCTATTCTGCACGCCTTTCACATGCCTTGTTGCGATGAACATCATCTGCCATAATTTTACGTAAGTTATCAATAGATATTGGTAGATGGAGGTAATTGTTCTGAAGCAACACACTGTGTCACGTCTGCCAAGGAGGAGGATACGTCAAATTCTATAATCTGATTTCCCAGCAACATCGCCTGGTGGAAGAGGAAGCATATTAAAGCGAGCACGTGTGTCGACTTATCCGTAGATACTCCACCGTTGTTGAGAAAACGATCAGTGTTTGTGAGGTACGTTATATCTCTTTTAGAAGCTGCATACGTTTGTGCGAAGTGGTGGCGCAGTCGCAAACGTCGCGGCTTCACAATTTTGCGTCCCATGTTCAAAACCCGATTACTACTTTTATTTTTATTTTTCATGTATTTACCTGTGTCTGTAGAAGATTAGTAAATGAATGTTTTCCAGTTAATATTGAGATAACGTTGTCCTCATTCGTCTACTAATTGTATGACCGGTGAATGAATTTTTAAAAATGTAGGAAATGAATGAGGAAGTTACTGGCAACTGTTTTCGGTCATATTCATGTAGTGTATCGTAATTAACAATCAATTGCAAACGCCACTTTTCGTTAAAGTGATCCGTTATGAGTGGTTTGCTTCGAAATTATTTCGAACGCTTCAAATCTTCAGCAACGTTAACGACGCTCCTTTTTCGAGTGAGATTCATTCGAAGAATGTCACTGTGGCAAACCTGCCGTTGCATGACGCTCATGGTGTTGGGAATTTCTATGTTTCGAATGTTTGTACAATCGCTGTCATCCAAGGGAATGCACCAGATCTCCCTGAAGAATAAACATACGAATAAAACATAACAGTTAGTATAAAAATTGATATACAAATAATATATGAGAATATAAAAAGATTGTAACCCTTGAAACTACCATACACACATTTATCATGTAGTAAATGAATGACACTTACTGTCAAACCGAGATGTAATTTTACAATTAATGTAACGCACTTGCATCCCCCAATTTGATACGAAACATTCGTGTGGTAACCTGCCAGATGAAAAAAAGTAAAATAAAACGATATCGGGTTTTGAACACGGAGCGCAAAAGTAAAAACCTATGACGCTAGCGACTGCACCACGACTTACACAGATGGGATCCCTCCCCAAACCCTATTTTATATACATCGAACGCTTTGATCATCGTTTTCTCAGAAACATTCGACTATCTATGGATAAGTCGTTACACGTTTTCGCTTATTTTGACTCCTCTTCCACTGAGTGACGTTTGTGAAAAACCAGATTATGGCACTTTTGATTAGACAGTGAATTCTGATTTTTATGGTGGTGTGTGTCTGAGGGCAGGAGCCTTTTATTCCGAAATCTGACAATGTTCAAGTCATCAGGTTGGAAACTGATTAAAAAATAGGTGTTTCAGAGCGGGAATATTATTTCAAAATGATCAAAAATTATCAAGAACTAGTCAGACTATAGTGTTTTAAACGACTTTGATGAAATACACTTCCTTGGGATTCTTCCATCGAATCTGTATATATACAGCCCCACCTCCCCTCAGTAATCTTTCAGCCTTAAGTTACTCCTGATAAATACATGTAGATATGTAACAGTTATTACTGTACCCTGTGCACGACCGGCGATGGTGTACCTACACCTTGCTACCTACGTTGTACAAACGTTCAGTTTCTTGAGTGTTTGATCTGAATTAAGCAAAACCTTAAAACGAAGTAACTGCACATAGAGAGAAACAAAGCACAATAAACTGTGACTGCGATTCTCAGCCTGTGAACTTCCTGTGATGTTGACTAAGATTCTCAACCTGTGAATGTCCCGTGATACTGAGCTGCATTTAGTTCTACACTGCCCCACAAAAAAAGCCAAGCATCAAGAAGGGAAGGGGGGAAACGAAGTAAAAATTCATGGCTTGAGACGGTCTGTGATGTTATTTTAATGACTACAAAATCGAATCAAATTTACAAAGAACTTGGGTATAGGAGCCCACTTAAAAGTATAACGTTGCACCTCCTTTGGCATGGATGCCCGATTTGATTCGGTTTGAAAAGTGTCATAAAGCTGTTGTAACTTATCATGAGATAAGGTGACTCGACTTTTGTAACTGGTCCTTGATATATTGAATATGGCTTTGGGACGGATTTGACGTCCAGTCAGGTCCTACACATGTTGTTTTTGGGGACAGATCAGGGGATCTTGCTGGCCACTAGAGTACTTCAACATCACGCGGGCTGTTCATAGCGACACAACCCACGTGTGGACGAGAATTTTCTTGTCGAAAAATGGTACCACGATACTGCTGCAGGAGAGGTACACCTGAGGACACAGGATAACCGTAACGTACGGTTCACTCAATCACTACCAGCCGTGACCCGATGTCATACTTGGTGGCTCCCTAGACCATTACGCAAGGAGTACACCTTTGTACTTCAAAA
Source organism: Schistocerca nitens (assembly GCF_023898315.1). Taxonomy (NCBI): domain Eukaryota; kingdom Metazoa; phylum Arthropoda; class Insecta; order Orthoptera; family Acrididae; genus Schistocerca; species Schistocerca nitens. The sequence goes on along the minus strand of NC_064616.1, from coordinate 574,374,759 downwards.
CATTGAAAGATTGGGAATTCTCCCCAGATTGATGCTCTACTCGCCAATGACAGTCGGCCGTGGTAGTGTAGAACCGCGATTTAATGCTGAACACATTGCGAAGCCATTTAACAACAGTCCATGTTTGCTAACCACGACTCCAAATCCACCCATTTGCCTTGTGGTGTTAACGACAGGCTACGCTTCGAACGGTTATTCATTAGTCTGGCTGCTGTTAGTCTCCGAACAGTGCTGCGAGATGACTGAGAACATATCACGGAGTCTAGTACTTGTTCCCATATGGCAGGTGGAGATGTGATGGAACTACGTTCTGCTTGGTGCACAATGCAGCGTACCTCCCTTGTCGTGGTCATACTTGGTTGACTGCCAGTCTGAGACTAACATTCTCTGCCTCGTGATGGCTGGGTGTTGTGTGCTGTCCTTAGGTTAGTTAGGTTTAATGAGTTCTAAGTTCTAGGGGACTGATGACCATAGATGTTAAGTCCCATAGTGCTCAGAGCCATTTGAATTTTTGAGACTAACAATACATTAGGTTAAGTTTATACCTCTAAAATATTTTATTTTTCCTATTCTGCACGCCTTTCACATGCCTTGTTGCGATGAACATCATCTGCCATAATTTTACGTAAGTTATCAATAGATATTGGTAGATGGAGGTAATTGTTCTGAAGCAACACACTGTGTCACATCTGCCAAGGAGGAGGATACGTCAAATTCCATAATCTGATTTCCCAGCAACATCGCCTGGTGGAAGAGGAGGCATATTAGGCAAGCACGTGTGTCGACGTATCCGTAGATACTCCACCGTTGTTGAGAAAACGACGGTCAGTGTTTTTGAGGTACCTTTATATCTGTTTTAGAAGCTGTATACGTTTGTGCGAAGTGGTGGCGCAGTCGCAAACGTCGCGGCTTTACAATTTTGCGTCCCATGTTCAAAACCCGATTACTACTTTTATTATTATTTTTCATGTATTTACCTGTGTCTGTAGAAGATTAGTAATTGAATGTTTTCCAGTTAATATTGAGATAACGTTGTCCTCATTCGTCTACTAATTGTATGACCGGTGAATGAATTTTTAAAAATGTAGGAAATGAATGAGGAAGTTACTGGCAACTGTTTTCGGTCATATTCATGTAGTGTATCGTAATTAACAATCAATTGCAAACGCCACTTTTCGTTAAAGTGATCCGTTATGAGTGGTTTGCAGCGAAATTATTTCGAACGCTTCAAATCTTCAGCAACGTTAACGACGCTCCTTTTTCGAGTGAGATTCATTCGAAGAATGTCACTGTGGCAAACCTGCCGTTGCATGACGCTCATGGTGTTGGGAATTTCTATGTTTCGAATGTTTGTACAATCGCTGTCATCCAAGGGAATGCACCAGATCTCCCTGAAGAATAAACATACGAATAAAACATAACAGTTAGTATAAAAATTGATATACAAATAATATATGAGAATATAAAAAGATTGTAACCCTTGAAACTACCATACACACATTTATCATGTAGTAAATGAATGACACTTACTGTCAAACCGAGATGTAATTTTACAATTAATGTAACGCACTTGCATCCCCCAATTTGATACGAAACATTCGTGTGGTAACCTGCCAGATGAAAAAAAGTGAAATAAAACGATATCGGGTTTTGAACACGGAGCGCAAAAGTAAAAACCTATGACGCTAGCGACTGCACCACGACTAACACAGATGGGATCCCTCCCCAAACCATATTTTATATACATCGAACGCTTTGATCATCGTTTTCTCAGAAACATTCGACTATCTATGGATAAGTCGTTACACGTTTTCACTTATTTTGACTCCTCTTCCACTGAGTGACGTTTGTGAAAAACCAGATTATGGCACTTTTGATTAGACAGTGAATTCTGATTTTTGTGGTGGTGTGTGTCTGAGGGCAGAAGTCTTTTATTCCGAAATCTGACAATGTTCAAGTCATCAGGTTGGAAACTGATTAAAAAATAGGTGTTTCAGAGCGGGAATATTATTTCAAAATGATCAAAAATTATCAAGAACTATTCAGACTATAGTGTTTTAAACGACTTTGATGAAATACACTTCCTTGGGATTCTTCCATCGAATCTGTATATATACAGCCCCACCTCCCCTCAGTAATCTTTCAGCCTTAAGTTACTCCTGATAAATACATGTAGATATGTAACAGTTATTACTGTACCCTGTGCACGACCGGCGATGGTGTACCTACACCTTGCTACCTACGTTGTACAAACGTTCAGTTTCTTGAGTGTTTGATCTGAATTAAGCAAAACCTTAAAACGAAGTAACTGCACATAGAGAGAAACAAAGCACAATAAACTGTGACTGCGATTCTCAGCCTGTGAACTTCCTGTGATGTTGACTAAGATTCTGAACCTGTGAATGTCCCGTGATACTGAGCTGCATTTAGTTCTACACTGCCCCACAAAAAAAGCCAAGCATCAAGAAGGGAAGGGGGGAAACGAAGTAAAAATTCATGGCTTGAGACGGTCTGTGATGTTATTTTAATGACTACAAAATCGAATCAAATTTACAAAGAACTTGGGTATAGCAGCCCACTTAAAAGTATAACGTTGCACCTCCTTTGGCATGGATGCCCGATTTGATTCGGTTTGAAAAGTGTCATAAAGCTGTTGTAACTTATCATGAGATAAGGTGACTCGACTTTTGTAACTGGTCCTTGATATATTGAATATGGCTTTGGGACGGATTTGACGTCCAGTCAGGTCCTACACATGTTGTTTTTGGGGACAGATCAGGGGATCTTGCTGGCCACTAGAGTACTTCAACATCACGCGGGCTGTTCATAGCGACACAACCCACGTGTGGACGAGAATTTTCTTGTCGAAAAATGGTACCACGATACTGCTGCAGGAGAGGTACACCTGAGGACACAGGATAACCGTAACGTACGGTTCACTCAATCACTACCAGCCGTGACCCGATGTCATACTTGGTGGCTCCCTAGACCATTACGCAAGGAGTACACCTTTGTACTTCAAAACATTGAAAGATTGGGAATTCTCCCCAGATTGATGCTCTACTCGCCAATGACAGTCGGCCGTGGTAGTGTAGAACCGCGATTTAATGCTGAACACATTGCGAAGCCATTTAACAACAGTCCATGTTTGCTAACCACGACTCCAAATCCACCCATTTGCCTTGTGGTGTTAACGACAGGCTACGCTTCGAACGGTTATTCATTAGTCTGGCTGCTGTTAGTCTCCGAACAGTGCTGCGAGATGACTGAGAACGTATCACGGAGTCTAGTACTTGTTCCCATATGGCAGGTGGAGATGTGATGGAACTACGTTCTGCTTGGTGCACAATGCAGCGTACCTCCCTTGTCGTGGTCATACTTGGTTGACTGCCAGACTGAGACTAACATTCTCTGCCTCGTGATGGCTGGGTGTTGTGTGCTGTCCTTAGGTTAGTTAGGTTTAATGAGTTCTAAGTTCTAGGGGACTGATGACCATAGATGTTAAGTCCCATAGTGCTCAGAGCCATTTGAATTTTTGAGACTATCCATACATTAGGTTAAGTTTATACCTCTAAAATATTTTATTTTTCCTATTCTGCACGCCTTTCACATGCCTTGTTGCGATGAATATCATCTGCCATAATTTTACGTAAGTTATCAATAGATATTGGTAGATGGAGGTAATTGTTCTGAAACAACACACTGTGTCACGTCTGCCAAGGAGGAGGATACGTCAAATTCCATAATCTGATTTCCCAGCAACATCGCCTGGTGGAAGAGGAGGCATATTAGGCGAGCACGTGTGTCGACGTATCCGTAGATACTCCACCGTTGTTGAGAAAACGACGGTCAGTGTTTGTGAGGTACGTTATATCTCTTTTAGAAGCTGCATACATTTGTGCGAAGTGGTGGCGCAGTCGCAAACGTCGCGGCTTCACAATTTTGCGTCCCATGTTCAAAACCCGATTACTACTTTTATTTTTATTTTTCATGTATTTACCTGTGTCTGTAGAAGATTAGTAAATGAATGTTTTCCAGTTAATATTGAGATAACGTTGTCCTCATTCGTCTACTAATTGTATGACCGGTGAATGAATTTTTAAAAATGTAGGAAATGAATGAGGAAGTTACTGGCAACTGTTTTCGGTCATATTCATGTAGTGTATCGTAATTAACAATCAATTGCAAACGCCACTTTTCGTTAAAGTGATCCGTTATGAGTGGTTTGCTTCGAAATTATTTCGAACGCTTCAAATCTTCAGCAACGTTAACGACGCTCCTTTTTCGAGTGAGATTCATTCGAAGAATGTCACTGTGGCAAACCTGCCGTTGCATGACGCTCATGGTGTTGGGAATTTCTATGTTTCGAATGTTTGTACAATCGCTGTCATCCAAGGGAATGCACCAGATCTCCCTGAAGAATAAACATACGAATAAAACATAACAGTTAGTATAAAAATTGATATACAAATAATATATGAGAATATAAAAAGATTGTAACCCTTGAAACTACCATACACACATTTATCATGTAGTAAATGAATGACACTTACTGTCAAACCGAGATGTAATTTTACAATTAATGTAACGCACTTGCATCCCCCAATTTGATACGAAACATTCGTGTGGTAACCTGCCAGATGAAAAAAAGTAAAATAAAACGATATCGGGTTTTGAACACGGAGCGCAAAAGTAAAAACCTATGACGCTAGCGACTGCACCACGACTTACACAGATGGGATCCCTCCCCAAACCCTATTTTATATACATCGAACGCTTTGATCATCGTTTTCTCAGAAACATTCGACTATCTATGGATAAGTCGTTACACGTTTTCGCTTATTTTGACTCCTCTTCCACTGAGTGACGTTTGTGAAAAACCAGATTATGGCACTTTTGATTAGACAGTGAATTCTGATTTTTATGGTGGTGTGTGTCTGAGGGCAGGAGCCTTTTATTCCGAAATCTGACAATGTTCAAGTCATCAGGTTGGAAACTGATTAAAAAATAGGTGTTTCAGAGCGGGAATATTATTTCAAAATGATCAAAAATTATCAAGAACTAGTCAGACTATAGTGTTTTAAACGACTTTGATGAAATACACTTCCTTGGGATTCTTCCATCGAATCTGTATATATACAGCCCCACCTCCCCTCAGTAATCTTTCAGCCTTAAGTTACTCCTGATAAATACATGTAGATATGTAACAGTTATTACTGTACCCTGTGCACGACCGGCGATGGTGTACCTACACCTTGCTACCTACGTTGTACAAACGTTCAGTTTCTTGAGTGTTTGATCTGAATTAAGCAAAACCTTAAAACGAAGTAACTGCACATAGAGAGAAACAAAGCACAATAAACTGTGACTGCGATTCTCAGCCTGTGAACTTCCTGTGATGTTGACTAAGATTCTGAACCTGTGAATGTCCCGTGATACTGAGCTGCATTTAGTTCTACACTGCCCCACAAAAAAAGCCAAGCATCAAGAAGGGAAGGGGGGAAACGAAGTAAAAATTCATGGCTTGAGACGGTCTGTGATGTTATTTTAATGACTACAAAATCGAATCAAATTTACAAAGAACTTGGGTATAGGAGCCCACTTAAAAGTATAACGTTGCACCTCCTTTGGCATGGATGCCCGATTTGATTCGGTTTGAAAAGTGTCATAAAGCTGTTGTAACTTATCATGAGATAAGGTGACTCGACTTTTGTAACTGGTCCTTGATATATTGAATATGGCTTTGGGACGGATTTGACGTCCAGTCAGGTCCTACACATGTTGTTTTTGGGGACAGATCAGGGGATCTTGCTGGCCACTAGAGTACTTCAACATCACGCGGGCTGTTCATAGCGACACAACCCACGTGTGGACGAGAATTTTCTTGTCGAAAAATGGTACCACGATACTGCTGCAGGAGAGGTACACCTGAGGACACAGGATAACCGTAATGTACGGTTCACTCAATCACTACCAGCCGTGACCCGATGTCATACTTGGTGGCTCCCTAGACCATTACGCAAGGAGTACACCTTTGTACTTCAAAACATTGAAAGATTGGGAATTCTCCCCAGATTGATGCTCTACTCGCCAATGACAGTCGGCCGTGGTAGTGTAGAACCGCGATTTAATGCTGAACACATTGCGAAGCCATTTAACAACAGTCCATGTTTGCTAACCACGACTCCAAATCCACCCATTTGCCTTGTGGTGTTAACGACAGGCTACGCTTCGAACGGTTATTCATTAGTCTGGCTGCTGTTAGTCTCCGAACAGTGCTGCGAGATGACTGAGAACATATCACGGAGTCTAGTACTTGTTCCCATATGGCAGGTGGAGATGTGATGGAACTACGTTCTGCTTGGTGCACAATGCAGCGTACCTCCCTTGTCGTGGTCATACTTGGTTGACTGCCAGTCTGAGACTAACATTCTCTGCCTCGTGATGGCAGGGTGTTGTGTGCTGTCCTTAGGTTAGTTAGGTTTAATGAGTTCTAAGTTCTAGGGGACTGATGACCATAGATGTTAAGTCCCATAGTGCTCAGAGCCATTTGAATTTTTGAGACTAACAATACATTAGGTTAAGTTTATACCTCTAAAATATTTTATGTTTCCTATTCTGCACGCCTTTCACATGCCTTGTTGCGATGAATATCATCTGCCATAATTTTACGTAAGTTATGAATAGATATTGGTAGATGGAGGTAATTGTTCTGAAACAACACACTGTGTCACGTCTGCCAAGGAGGAGGATACGTCAAATTCCATAATCTGATTTCCCAGCAACATCGCCTGGTGGAAGAGGAGGCATATTAGGCGAGCACGTGTGTCGACGTATCCGTAGATACTCCACCGTTGTTGAGAAAACGACGGTCAGTGTTTGTGAGGTACGTTATATCTCTTTTAGAAGCTGCATACGTTTGTGCGAAGTGGTGGCGCAGTCGCAAACGTCGCGGCTTCACAATTTTGCGTCCCATGTTCAAAACCCGATTACTACTTTTATTTTTATTTTTCATGTATTTACCTGTGTCTGTAGAAGATTAGTAATTGAATGTTTTCCAGTTAATATTGAGATAACGTTGTCCTCATTCGTCTACTAATTGTATGACCGGTGAATGAATTTTTAAAAATGTAGGAAATGAATGAGGAAGTTACTGGCAACTGTTTTCGGTCATATTCATGTAGTGTATCGTAATTAACAATCAATTGCAAACGCCACTTTTCGTTAAAGTGATCCGTTATGAGTGGTTTGCAGCGAAATTATTTCGAACGCTTCAAATCTTCAGCAACGTTAACGACGCTCCTTTTTCGAGTGACATTCATTCGAAGAATGTCACTGTGGCAAACCTGCCGTTGCATGACGCTCATGGTGTTGGGAATTTCTATGTTTCGAATGTTTGTACAATCGCTGTCATCCAAGGGAATGCACCAGATCTCCCTGAAGAATAAACATACGAATAAAACATAACAGTTAGTATAAAAATTGATATACAAATAATATATGAGAATATAAAAAGATTGTAACCCTTGAAACTACCATACACACATTTATCATGTAGTAAATGAATGACACTTACTGTCAAACCGAGATGTAATTTTACAATTAATGTAACGCACTTGCATCCCCCAATTTGATACGAAACATTCGTGTGGTAACCTGCCAGATGAAAAAAAGTAAAATAAAACGATATCGGGTTTTGAATACGGAGCGCAAAAGTAAAAACCTATGACGCTAGCGACTGCACCACGACTAACACAGATGGGATCCCTCCCCAAACCATATTTTATATACATCGAACGCTTTGATCATCGTTTTCTCAGAAACATTCGACTATCTATGGATAAGTCGTTACACGTTTTCACTTATTTTGACTCCTCTTCCACTGAGTGACGTTTGTGAAAAACCAGATTATGGCACTTTTGATTAGACAGTGAATTCTGATTTTTGTGGTGGTGTGTGTCTGAGGGCAGAAGTCTTTTATTCCGAAATCTGACAATGTTCAAGTCATCAGGTTGGAAACTGATTAAAAAATAGGTGTTTCAGAGCGGGAATATTATTTCAAAATGATCAAAAATTATCAAGAACTATTCAGACTATAGTGTTTTAAACGACTTTGATGAAATACACTTCCTTGGGATTCTTCCATCGAATCTGTATATATACAGCCCCACCTCCCCTCAGTAATCTTTCAGCCTTAAGTTACTCCTGATAAATACATGTAGATATGTAACAGTTATTACTGTACCCTGTGCACGACCGGCGATGGTGTACCTACACCTTGCTACCTACGTTGTACAAACGTTCAGTTTCTTGAGTGTTTGATCTGAATTAAGCAAAACCTTAAAACGAAGTAACTGCACATAGAGAGAAACAAAGCACAATAAACTGTGACTGCGATTCTCAGCCTGTGAACTTCCTGTGATGTTGACTAAGATTCTGAACCTGTGAATGTCCCGTGATACTGAGCTGCATTTAGTTCTACACTGCCCCACAAAAAAAGCCAAGCATCAAGAAGGGAAGGGGGGAAACGAAGTAAAAATTCATGGCTTGAGACGGTCTGTGATGTTATTTTAATGACTACAAAATCGAATCAAATTTACAAAGAACTTGGGTATAGCAGCCCACTTAAAAGTATAACGTTGCACCTCCTTTGGCATGGATGCCCGATTTGATTCGGTTTGAAAAGTGTCATAAAGCTGTTGTAACTTATCATGAGATAAGGTGACTCGACTTTTGTAACTGGTCCTTGATATATTGAATATGGCTTTGGGACGGATTTGACGTCCAGTCAGGTCCTACACATGTTGTTTTTGGGGACAGATCAGGGGATCTTGCTGGCCACTAGAGTACTTCAACATCACGCGGGCTGTTCATAGCGACACAACCCACGTGTGGACGAGAATTTTCTTGTCGAAAAATGGTACCACGATACTGCTGCAGGAGAGGTACACCTGAGGACACAGGATAACCGTAACGTACGGTTCACTCAATCACTACCAGCCGTGACCCGATGTCATACTTGGTGGCTCCCTAGACCATTACGCAAGGAGTACACCTTTGTACTTCAAAACATTGAAAGATTGGGAATTCTCCCCAGATTGATGCTCTACTCGCCAATGACAGTCGGCCGTGGTAGTGTAGAACCGCGATTTAATGCTGAACACATTGCGAAGCCATTTAACAACAGTCCATGTTTGCTAACCACGACTCCAAATCCACCCATTTGCCTTGTGGTGTTAACGACAGGCTACGCTTCGAACGGTTATTCATTAGTCTGGCTGCTGTTAGTCTCCGAACAGTGCTGCGAGATGACTGAGAACGTATCACGGAGTCTAGTACTTGTTCCCATATGGCAGGTGGAGATGTGATGGAACTACGTTCTGCTTGGTGCACAATGCAGCGTACCTCCCTTGTCGTGGTCATACTTGGTTGAGTGCCAGACTGAGACTAACATTCTCTGCCTCGTGATGGCTGGGTGTTGTGTGCTGTCCTTAGGTTAGTTAGGTTTAATGAGTTCTAAGTTCTAGGGGACTGATGACCATAGATGTTAAGTCCCATAGTGCTCAGAGCCATTTGAATTTTTGAGACTAACAATACATTAGGTTAAGTTTATACCTCTAAAATATTTTATGTTTCCTATTCTGCACGCCTTTCACATGCCTTGTTGCGATGAATATCATCTGCCATAATTTTACGTAAGTTATGAACAGATGATAGGAGATGGAGGTAATTGTTCTTAAACACCACACAGTGTCTCGTCTGACAAGGAGGATACGTCAAGTTCCATAACCCGATTTCCCAGCTACTTCGTTCAGTGGAAGAGGAGGCATATTAGGCGAGCACGTGTGTCGACTTATCCGTAGATACTCCACCGTTGTTGAGAAAACGACGATCAGTGTTTTTGAGGTACCTTTATATCTGTTTTGAAAGCTGTATACGTTCATGCGAAGTGGTGGCGCAGTCGCAAACGTCGCGGCTTCACAATTTTGCGTCCCATGTTCAAAACCCGATTATTACTTTTATTTTTATTTCTCATGTATTTACCTGTGTCTGTAGAAAATTAGCAAATGAATGTTTTCCAGTGACTATTGAGATAACGTTGTTCTCATTCGTCTACTAATTGTATGACTGGTGAATGAATTTTTAAAATTGAATGAGTAAGTTACTAGAAACTGTTTTCGGTCATATTCCTATAGTGTATCGCAATTAACAATCAACTGCAAATGCCACTTTTCGTTAAAGTGATCCGTTGTGAGTGGTTTGCAGCGAAATTATTTCGAACGCTTCAAATCTTCAGCAACGTTAACGACGTTCCTTTCTCGAGTGAGAATCATTCGAAGAATGTCACTGTGGCAAACCGGGGACGACATTCCAACCACGAGCTAATTATCACTCTAGGCGTTTCCCTCTGTTAGCTACAAAGGTTTCTTTTCGTGAAACCGTATAAAACCCTCTAAAATGTTACGAATGAGTGCCCTTAGGGCTCAGTACTACCGTACTTTACGAACTATAAATCGCACTTTTTTCTTCGAAAAACTTCCTCCAATATTCAGATGCGTCTTATACTCGAAATTAATACAAAAATGTACAATATATGATTTAAAATACCCGACACTCTTAAAATTGGCAATATATTTGATGCCACGGGAAACCTATTTCTATCTGGCAACATAGGATTCAACTGGCAGCAGCAGTGCACCGATGCGACGAAAATGTGTTGCGGGGATTCACAAGCTTGCTAACACTGTCTCCCTCCCGGTCTGCCATCACAAACCCAGAACACTAGCTAGAATATAATGCGTTATTGCAGTATACGGTGCCAGTGAACTTGAATTGAAAGTGATCTGTGTTATCGGTAACAATATAATATTTTTGTTTCTAGCAAGTTTCATAAGAGAAAAAAATAAAAGATATTTATATGATGCGAAATACACTCCTGGAAATGGAAAAAGAACACATTGACACCGGTGTGTCAGACCCAACATACTTGCTCCGGACACTGCGAGAGGGCTGTACAAGCAATGATCACACGCACGGCACAGCGGACACACCAGGAACCACGGTGTTGGCCGTCGAATGGCGCTAGCTGCGCAGCATTTGTGCACCGCCGCCGTCAGTGTCAGCCAGTTTGCCGTGGCATACGGAGCTCCATCGCAGTCTTTAACATTGGTAGCATGCCGCGACAGCGTGGACGTGAACCGTATGTGCAGTTGACGGACTTTGAGCGAGGGCGTATAGTGGGCATGCGGGAGGCCGGGTGGACGTACCGCCGAATTGCTCAACACGTGGGGCGTGAGGTCTCCACAGTACATCGATGTTGTCGCCAGTGGTCGGCGGAAGGTGCACGTGCCCGTCGACCTGGGACCGGACCGCAGCGACGCACGGATGCACGCCAAGACCGTAGGATCCTACGCAGTGCCGTAGGGGACCGCACCGCCACTTCCCAGCAAATTAGGGACACTGTTGCTCCGGGGGTATCGGCGAGGACCATTCGCAACCGTCTCCATGAAGCTGGGCTACGGTCCCGCACACCGTTAGGCCGTCTTCCGCTCACGCCCCAACATCGTGCAGCCCGCCTCCAGTGGTGTCGCGACAGGCGTGAATGGAGGGACGAATGGAGACGTGTCGTCTTCAGCGATGAGAGTCGCTTCTGCCTTGGTGCCAATGATGGTCGTATGCGTGTTTGGCGCCGTGCAGGTGAGCGCCACAATCAGGACTGCATACGACCGAGGCACACAGGGCCAACACCCGGCATCATGGTGTGGGGAGCGATCTCCTACACTGGCCGTACACCACTGGTGATCGTCGAGGGGACACTGAATAGTGCACGGTACATCCAAACCATCATCGAACCCATCGTTCTACCATTCCTAGACCGGCAAGGGAACTTGCTGTTCCAACAGGACAATGCACGTCCGCATGTATCCCGTGCCACCCAACGTGCTCTAGAAGGTGTAAGTCAACTACCCTGGCCAGCAAGATCTCCGGATCTGTCCCCCATGGAGCATGTTTGGGACTGGATGAAGCGTCGTCTCACGCGGTCTGCACGTCCAGCACGAACGCTGGTCCAACTGAGGCGCCAGGTGGAAATGGCATGGCAAGCCGTTCCACAGGACTACATCCAGCATCTCTACGATCGTCTCCATGGGAGAATAGCAGCCTGCATTGCTGCGAAAGGTGGATATACACTGTACTAGTGCCGACATTGTGCATGCTCTGTTGCCTGTGTCTATGTGCCTGTGGTTCTGTCAGTGTGATCATGTGATGTATCTGACCCCAGGAATGTGTCAATAAAGTTTCCCCTTCCTGGGACAATGAATTCACGGTGTTCTTATTTCAATTTCCAGGAGTGTATTAATTCAAAGTAATAGCATATGCAGAAGAATATAGACACAGAGCAGCTGAGCGGCATTTCGGCCCTGTGCTGAAGGTACTAAACTTAATCCAATGATAGTTTTCAAGCACAAAACATTGCCAAAACCTAATGAAATACCGCCGGATGTTGTTGTTCACTCACATGACAAGCGTTGGATGGGCGACGAAGGGGAAGAAGAAGAAAGAGGAGCAGAAAGTTCAGATGACGACTATCAGTGTTTTTTAACATCAGTTCGGTTTTTAAACTAACACTTTATTTTAGTCTGGCTTTGCAGTCTAATAATAAAAATTCTAAAAATGTTATTTTTTTAATAGTTGCTTAAAAATTAAGGTGCGCCTTATTATACTTCGCGTCTTAGAGTACTTATAATTCATTACTCCGCAGTATTACATAACGTCTCGTATGTTAATGTACAGCATGGAATTGAGTCGAGGCGTCTAAGCCACTGTCCTATGCTGATAAGTGCATATGCAGATCAGTAGCTGGGTTAGAGCAGGTGGTAGGGGGAGGAGGGACAACTGTCCACAGCACACAAAATCGCGTGGAATGCTATCATGTTTCATAGTAACCAGTCCTCCCCAAACGCTTTACGAACAATCCCGTCTATCAATGGAACTTGGAAATTTGTGGTAAGTTCCTATGGGACCAAACTGCTGAGGTCATCGGTACCTAAGCCTACTCACTACTTAATCTAACTTGAACTAACTTACGCTAAGGACAACGCACACACCCATTCCCGAGGGAGGAATCGAACCTCCGACGGGTGGTGGGGGGGGGGGGGGGGACACCCTCGCCAACCGTGACAAGACGCGCCTCAATAATTTTATAACTTGCGGAAGTTAAATTTCTGATCTGTTACTGGACCCTTCGTTTTACAAACATTACAATTCCTAAAAGGTTTCTACTCCGGAAATATTTATCACTGACTAAATAAGCAACGCTAAAACAGACGATGTTGTTGTATATTACATGTCTGTAAATGCAGAAGGCCGGACTGAGACTAAACATACATTAACTTCAGTTCATAACATTAAAATATTTTACGTTTCCTATTCTACGAGCCTTTCACATGCCTTGTTATGATGCATATCCTCTGTCATCATTTTACGTAAGTTGTGAATAGATACTTGTAGATGCAGGTAATTGTTCTTAAACACCACACAGTGTCCTATCTAACAAGGAGGATACGTCACGTTCCATAACCCGATTTCCCAGCAACTTCGCTTGGTGGAAGAGGAGACATATTAGGCGAGCACGTGTGTCGGCTTATCCGTAGATACTCCACCGTTGTTGAGAAAACGACGATCAGTGTTTTTGAGGTACCTGTATACCTCTTTAGGAAGCTATATACGTCCGTGCGAAGTGGTGGCGCAGTCGCAAACGTGGCGGCTTCACTATTTTGCGTCCCATGTTCAAAACCCGATTATAACTTTTATTTTTATTTTTCATGTATTTACCTGTATCTGTAGAAAATTGGCAAATGAATGTTTTCCACTGAATATTGAGATAACGTTGTCCTGATTCGTCTACTAATCGTATGACCGGTGAATGATTTTTTTTTAAAAATGTTGTAAATGAATGAGTAAGTTACTGGAAACTGTTTTCGGTCATATTCCTATAGTGTATCGCAATTAACAAGCAACTGCAAACGCCACTTTTCAGTAAAGTGATTCGTTATGTGTGGTTTGCAGCGAAATTATTTCAAACGCTTCAAATCTTCAGCAACGTTAACGACGTTTCTTTCTCGAGTGGGATTCATTCGAAGAATGTCACTGTGGCAAACCTGCCGTCGCATAACGCTCATGGTGTTCGGAATTTCTATGTTTCGAATGTTTGTACGATCGCTGTCGTCCAAGGAATGCACCATATCTCCATGAAGAACAAATATACGAATAAAACACAACAGTTAATATAAAAATTGATATAAAATAATATATGAGAATATAAAAAGATTGTTACCCTTGAAAATACCGTACACACATATATTATGTAGTAAATTAATGACACTTATTGTCAAACCCAGTTGTAAGTTTACAATTAATATAACGCTCTTGCATCCCCCAAATTGATACGAAACATTAGTGTAGTGTAGTGCTATGGGCATGAGTAGCTAGACGAAAAAAAATAAAATAAAACAATATCGGGTTTTGAACACGGAGCGCAAAAGTGAGAAGCTAAGACGCTGGCGACTGCGAAACCATTTACTAAGACACGATCTTTTCCCAAACTATGTTTTAACGACATCGAACATTTTGACCATCGTTTTCTCAGAAACTTTCGAGTATCTATGGATAAGTCGTTAAACGTGTTCGTTTATTTTGACTCCTCTTCCACTGAGCGAAGTTTGTGAGATGTCAGATTACGGCACTTGTCCTGTTCTCGTAAACAAAAATGTAGATATCATGTTTTCAGTGTTACATGTTGATGGGGATCGTCCCTCAGAACGATGTCACTATACCTCCGCTCCATACATATCTCGCCCTGCACAGAGAACAAGCTCCTTGTGCAATACAGCACAATAAATGGAACGATATTGTGCAATAAGAGACACTTATGAGTCCAATGCCACAACTGGAGACTTTTTATTATTATTATCAGCCATTCACGTTTAGGAAGTATTGTTGGACTGTTTAGCAAGTAATATTTATGTACGACTTGTGTGAAAGTGATATTATTAAGATTATTTCCATCTCAGAATTACAAATATCCTCTCTTAATGAATAAGACGCCCAGAAAACATTTAGTTCTATGTTAGGAGCACAACTAACGAAACCTATAACGCATGGCAATAACATTAAACTGCATTTTAAACCAAGAATTGATGGAAATTATTAACAAGGAGACCAACATTTTATTGCACTTGCATTTAAATTTCTCTAACACTTCTACATAAACATCTGCAGGCCACAACATGTGTAGCAGAGGGTGCCAGTGTCTTTCCAAGCGATTCGTATTCCTGTAGAACGACTACCAGTACGCCCCCGTTTACTTATCTGATTTTACCAGAACATAAATAATATTTATCCCGATTTGACTTGGGGGTCCACTCCAGGAATCTCATTAAAATGTCTACTAGTTCCTGGTTAGCACTTCTCTGACGATTTCGTGCAGCTTAAACAAACCCGTGACGAAACCCTCAGTCTTGTTCTCTATCCTCTCTCTCCCTTACTTTAGTAAAATTTGGTAAGGGTACCTAACTGAATAACAATTTTAATTCAATCTATAGATATCGAGTAGCGATGTAGCAGTTGTAGTTTAACAGTTCAAGAGTGTATTTCGGCTCAGCCACACTTATGATATTAATCACCACAAAATCTTATCACTTTAACACTAATACATACCGGAAGACAAAGGTTGCAGTCTCAGACATGAACTACCATAAGAATATACTGTCTGATCAAAAGTATCCAAAGACCCTTTGTAATGTGGAATTCATCACTAAATGTCAAGAGAGGTGCGCCCTCCACAATAGAAGAACATGGGGTTAATGTTTAACAGAGAAGCAGTAACAGCAGAATGGGTCGGTCGACAAAGCTCAGTGACATCGATCGTGGGTTAGTCATTGGATCTGAGTATCAGATACATCAAGGGAATTTCAACCCTTCTCAAGTTGGCCAAGTCTATAGCTGGTGATGTGACTGAAGTGCGACAGCATTATCTGCCTTTGACTAAGTTTGAAAGGGCCCTCATTATGTGTCTCAGTTTGGTCGACTGGCCGAATAGTCCAGTATGCAAGTTTATGAGACATTTGGATATGACAGTGGTAGTGTGTTGCACTGCATGGGCCCGCAAGGGCAGGCATATGACTCGACATGATGATGATGATGATGATGATGATGATGATGATGATGATGATATTGGTTTGTGGGGCGCTCAACAGCGTGGTCATCAGCGCTCGTAAGATCTTTTTCCAGTTCCAGTATCTCCACTTCCCGAATGATGATGAGATCTACATATACATCTACATCTACATCCATACTCCGCAAGCCACCTGACGGTGTGTGGCGGAGGGTACCCTGAGTACCTCTATCGGTTCTCCCTTTTATTCCAGTCTCGTATTGTTCGAGGAAAGAAGCATTGTCGGTATGCTTCTGTGTGGGCTCTAATCTCTCTGATTTTATCCTCATGGTCGCTTCGCAAGATATACGTAGGAGGGAGCAATATACTGCTTGACTCTTCGGTGAAGGTATGTTCTCGAAACTTTAACAAAAGCCCGTACCGAGCTACTGAGCGTCTCTCCTGCAGAGTCTTCCACTGGAGTTTATCTATCATCTCCGTAACGCTTTCGCGATTACTAAATGATGCTGTAACGAAGCGCGCTGCTCTCCGTTGGATCTTCTCTATCTCTTCTATCAACCCTATCTGGTACGGATCCCACACTGCTGAGCAGTATTCAAGCAGTGGGCGAACAAGCGTACTGTAACCTATTTCCTTTGTTTTCGGATTGCATTGCCTTAGGATTCTTCCAATGAATCTCAGTCTGGCATGATGAGGACAACAAAAACACCTAGAACCCATGCGGATAAAATCCCCAACCCACCCGGGAATCGAAACCGGTACTCCGTAATCCACAGTTAGCAACGCTAGCCACTAGATCAGAAGCTGGAGATGCGATTCGTCAATGTTGTAGTCAACCAAGTACGACCACGACTAGGGAGGTATGCTGCATTGTGCACCAAGCACAATGTAATCCCCTCGCATCTCCACCTGCCATTCGAGAACAAGTACTGGGCTCCGTGATACATTCTCCGACATAACGCAGCAAATTTAGTAGGCCAGCAGCAGCCAGACTAATGAATAACCGTCCGAAGCAGAGCCTGTCGTTAACACCATAAGGCAAATGGCTGGATTTGGAGTCGTGGTTGGAAAACATGGACTGCTGATAAATAGCGTCGCAATGTCTTCAGCGATAAACCGCGGTTCTACACTACCACTGACGACCGTCTTTGGCGAGTAGAGCGGCGATGTGGGGAGAGTTCCCAATCTTTCAATGTTTTGGAGAAGTACAGCGGTGCTACTCGTTGCGTCACGGTTTAGGGAGCCACCGGGTATGACTTCAGGTCACGGCTGGTAGTGATTGAGCGAACAGTGCGTCACGGATACCCTGTGTCCTCAGATATAATTCTCCTGAGGCAGTATCGTGGTATCATTTTTCGACAGGATAATGCTCGTCCACACGTGGGTTGTGTCAATATCAACAGCCCGCGTTATGTTGAAGTACTCTAGTGGCAGGCAAGATCCCCTGGACAGTCCACGAAAAAAAAGAAAAACATGTATAGGACCTAGCTGGATGCTAACTCCATCCCAAAGCCATATTCAATATATCAAGGACCAGTTACAAAGTTGTGAGTCACCATATCTCATGATGAGTTGCAATAGATATGACACTTTTCAAACCGAATCAAAGCAGGCGTCCATGCCAAATGGGGGGCAACGTTATACTTTTGAGTGGGCTCATATTCCAAAGTTCTTTGTAAATTTGATTCGAATTTGTAGTCATAAAAATAACATCACAGACCGTCTCAACCCGTGAAGTGTAACTTCGTATCCTTTCTTCCCTTCTTGGTGTTTGACTTTCTTTGTCGGGCAGTGTAGAACTGACTGAAAACGACTCTGAGCACTATGGGACTTAACTGCTGTGGTCATCAGTCCCCTAGAACGTAGAACTACTTAAACCTAACAAACCTAAGGACATCACACACATCCATGCCCGAGGCAGGATTCGAACCTGCGACCGTAGCAGTCGCGCGGTTCCGGACTGA
Source organism: Schistocerca nitens (assembly GCF_023898315.1). Taxonomy (NCBI): domain Eukaryota; kingdom Metazoa; phylum Arthropoda; class Insecta; order Orthoptera; family Acrididae; genus Schistocerca; species Schistocerca nitens. Next base: position 574,356,621 of record NC_064616.1, on the reverse strand, counting down.
AGCGCCTAGAACCGCTTGGCCACCTCGGCCGGCTAGTATAGAACTAAATGCAGCTCAGTATCACAGGAAGTTCACAGGTTGAGAATCTCAGTCAACATCACAGGCAGTTCACAGGCTGAAAATCGCAATCACAGTTTATTGTGCTTTGTTTCTCTCTATTTGCAGTTACTTTGTTTTAAGGTTCTGCTTAATTCAGATCAAACGGTGAAGAGGCTGAACATTTGTACATCTTAGAAAGGATGGTGTAGGTACACCATCGCCGGTCGTGCACAGGATACAGTAATAACCATCAAATATCTACACGTACACATCACCAGTAACTTAAGGCTGAAAGATTAATGAGGGGAGGGGAGGCTGTTGACATACCGATACATTCGAAGAATCTCAAGGAAGTGTATGTTGTCAATGTCGTTTAAAACACTATAGTCTGACTAGTTCTTGATTATTTTCATCAGTTTGAAATAATATTGGCGGCTGGTGTAGCCGAGCGGTTCTAGGAGTTTCAGTATGGTACCGCGGGACCGCCACGGTCGCAGGTTGGGATCCTGCCTCGGCCATGGATGTGTGTGATGTCCTTAGGTTAGTTAGGTTTAAGTAGTTCTAAGTTCTATGTGACTGATGTCCTCAGATGTGAAGTCCATATTACACGGAGCCATTTGAACTATTTTTTGAAATAATATTCCGGCTCTGACACACCTATTCGTTAATCAATTTAAAACCTGATGACTTAAACAATGTCAGATTTCGCAATAAAAGGCTTCTGCTATCAGACACACCGAATCACAAGAAACTGAATTCACTGTATTATCAAAATATTTGGACAGCTATTAGTGTGCATTAATAAAGATTGCATCCAACCTTCACCTCTATGACGGCTTGGACTCTGATGGAACACTTTCAGTGAGGTGTCTGAGTGTCTGTGAAGGGATGGCATCCAATTCGTCCTCAGGATCCGAAACAAAAGGAGATAGTGATGTTTGTCGCTGAAGTCTGCAGAGAATTCGCCGTTCTAACTCATCCACAAGCTGTTCGATTTGGTTGTTATTGTCCACAAATCATTACCTCATCCTCGGACATGTGTGTGTTTGTTGTCCTTAGCGTAAGTTAGCTTATGCTAGATTAATTAGTGTGTAAGCCAATGGACCGATGACCTCAGCAGTTTGGTCCCCTAGGAACTTACCAAAACTTTCCAAATTTCCATTACCTCGCAGATGTTGCTTTATGAAACGGTGCATTGTCACGTCAATTCAAAGAATCATCGTCTCCGAACAGTTCTTCCACTGCACATATTATACAGTGTTGTAGAATGTGTTCATATTCTTCCGACCTTCCGTATTTAGCGTTCTCTTGAGCGCATTAAGGGGACGACACCCTAGCCAGGAGAAGCACCCCTATACTCTAACACCACCTCCTCCGGACTTCTCTGTTGGCAGTGCACGTGGTGTTGGGTAATATTTTCCAGACATTCACCAAAACCGAACACTTCCATCGGATTGCCACAGGGTATAACGTGGTTCATCCATCCAAATCACTCGTTTCCAATCATCCACAGTCCGGTGGCTTCGCTCTTTACACCACCACAAGTGTCGCTTAGCACTGTCTGCAGAAATGTGTGTCTAATGAAGAGCTGCTCGATCATGCCTCCCCATTCCTTTTAACTCCTTATGCACAGTCATCGTGCTACCCGGACTTCTGGTAGCACTTAGGATCTCACGAGGGATTGCTTCCTCTCATTTAATGCGACATTTTACAACTACGGTGTCCAATGCTGGGCGGCCCCTGTCCGTCGGGACATGAGGTCTACCTGGTCTTGTTTTTGCTGTATTCGTTCCTTCTCCTTTCCACTTCACAGTCATATCGCTAGTTATAGACTTGGGCAACTTTAGAAGGGTTGAAATGCCCTTGATGGATCTGATACTCAGGTTAAATCCTATGACTAACCCACGATCGATGTCACTGAGCTTTCTACACCAACCCATTCTGCTGTTACTGCTTCTCTGTTATCAGCACATTAACCCCATGTTCTTCTGTTGTGGAGGGCGCACCTCTCTTGACATTTAGTGATGAATTCCACATTACAGAGGGTCTCTGAATACCTTTCATCAGACAGTATATTCTTGGTGTAGTGTATGTCTGAGAACGGAATCTTTCTCTTCCAAAATGTTAAGTGTTAAAGCGATAAGATTTTGTGGTGATTAACATCATAAGTGTGACTGATCCGAATTATGCTCTTAAACTGTTAAACTACAACTGCTACATCGCTTCCCGATGTCTGTAGAATGAATAAAAATTGTTATTCAATTGGGTATCCTTACCAACTTTTACTAATGTAAGGGAGAGAGCAGACAGAGAAGAGAGCTGAGGGTTTCGTCACGCGTTTGTTTACGCTGCACGAAATCGTCAGAGATGTGCTAACCAAAAGCTAGTTAGGTACACTACAAGAAAGTAATGTTCCACTTAGAGACGGTCCGCAGCTCGTGGTCGTGCGGTAGCGTTCTCGCTTCCCGCGCCCGGGTTCCCGGATTCGATTCCCGGCGGGGTCAGGGACTTTCTCCGCCTCGTGATGACTGGGTGTTGTGTGATGTCCTTAGGTTAGTTAGGTTTAAGTAGTTCTAAGTTCTAGGGGACTGATGACCATAGATGTTAAGTCCCATAGTGCTCAGAGCCATTTGAACGTAGACACGTTAATGAGATTCCTGGAGTGGACGCCCAAATCGAATCGGGATAGATATTAATTATGTCCTGGTAAAATCAGATAAGTAAACGGGGGCGTTCTAGCAGTCGTCCTACAGGAATAAGAGAGACAGTGGGCCCCTTCTGCTACACATGTTACGGCCTGCAGATGTTTATGTAGAAGTGGTAGAGAAATTTAAATGCAAGTGCAATAAAATGTTGATCTCCTTGTTAATAATTTAGAGCAATTCTTGCTTGAAAATGCAGTTTAATTTTATTCCCAAGCGTTATAGGTAACGTTAGTGGTGCTCCTAATATAGAACTAAATGTTTTCTGAGCGTCTTATTCAGTAATAGACGGTATTTATAAATCTCAGATGAAAGTAATCTTAATAATATCACTTGCACATAGGTCGTACATACGTTGTTGTTGTTGTGGTCTTCAGTCCTGAGACTGGCTTGATGCAGCTCTCCATGCTACTCTATCCTGTGCAAGCTTCTTCATCTCCCAGTACTTACTGCAACCTACATCCTTCTGAATCTGCTTAGTGTATTCATCTCTTGGTGTCCATCTACTATTTTTACCCTCCACGCTGCCCTCCAATGCTAAATTTGTGATTCCTTGATGCCTCAAAACATGTCCTACCAACCGATCCCTTCTTCTAGTCAAGTTGTGCCACAAACTTCTATTCTCCCCAATCCTATTCAATACCTCCTCATTAGTTACGTGATCTACCCACCTTATCTTCAGCATTCTTCTGTAGCACCACATTTCGAAAGCTTCTATTCTCTTCTTGTCCAAACTAGTTATCGTCCATGTTTCACTTCCATACATGGCTACACTCCATACAAATACTTTCAGAAACGACTTCCTGACACATAAATCTATACTCGATGTTAACAAATTTTTCTTCTTCAGAAACGATTTCCTTATTACTTATTAAATAGTCCAATAACACTTCCTAAACGTGAATGGCTGAAAATATTTCTAAAAAGTCTCCAGTTGTGGCAGTGGACTCATAAGTGTCGCGTTATGCAGAACACCGTTTCCTATATTGTCCTGTATTGCACAATTGGCATGTTCTCTGTGCAGCGCGAGACATGTAAGAAACGGAGGTATCGTGACAACGTTTTGAGAGACGGGAGCGCTATCGACATATAACACTGAAAACATGATGTCCACATTCTTATTTACGAGAAGAGGACAAGTGCCGTAATCTGATTTCTCACAAACTTCACTCAGTGTAAGAGGAGTCAAAATAAGCGAACACGTGTAACGACTTATCCATAGGTACTCGAATGTTTCTGAGAATACGATGATCAAAGCGTTCGATGTAGATAAAATATGGTTTGGGGAATGTTCACATCTTCATAAGTTGTGGTGCAGTCGCTAGCGTTATAGCTTCTCACTTTTGCGTGCCATGTTCAAAACCCGATATCGTTTTATTTTACGTTTTTCCATCTACCTACTCATGCCCGCAGCAGGTTACCACACGAATGTTTTGTATCAAATTAGCGGATGCAAGAGCGTTACATTAATTGTAAAATTACAGCTAGGTCTGACAATAAGTGTCATTCATATACTACATAATATACGTTTGTATGGTATTTTCAACGGTTTCAATTATTTTATATTCCCACATATTATTTTTATATCAATTATATATTAATTGTTATGTTTTATTCGTATGTTTGTTCTTCTGGAAGAACTGGTACATTCCCTTGAATGACAGCGATCGTACAAACATTCGAAACAGAAATTCCCAACACCATGAGCGTCATGCGACGGCAGGTTTGCCACAGTGACATTCTTCGAATGAATCTCACTCCAGAAAGGAACGTCATTAACGTTGCTAAAGATTTCAAGCGTTTGAAATAATTTCGCTGCAAACCACTCATAACGGATCACTTTACCGAAAACTAGCGTTTGCAATTGATTGCTAATTACGACACACTGCAGGAATATCATCGAAAACAGTTTCCAGTAGCTTACTCATTCATTTATTACATTTTTAAAAAATCATTCACCGGTCATACAATTACTAGACGAATAAAGACAACGTTATTTCAATATTCACACGAATACATTCGTTTACTAATCCTCTACAGACACAGGTAAATACATGAAAAATAAAAATAAAAGTAATAATCGGGTTTCGAACATGGGACGCAAAATTGTGAAACCACGACGTTGGCGACTGCGCCACCACTTCGCACAAACGTATACTGCTTCTGAAAGGGAAATAAAGGTATCTCAAAAACACCGAACGTTTTCTCAACAACGGTGGAAGATGTACGGATAAGCAGACACACGTGCTCGCCTAATATGTCTAATCTTCCGCCAAGCGAAGTTGCTGGTAAATCGGATTATGGAACTTGACATATCCTCCTTGTTAGATGTGACAATGTGTGGCGTTTAAGAACAATTACCTCCATCTCCTAACATCTATTCACAACTTACGTAAAATGATTGCAGAGGATATGCATCATAACAAGGCATGTGATAGGCACGGAGAATAGGAAATCTAAAATATTTTGAAGACATAAACTGAAGTTAACTTATTTTTAGTCTCAGTCTGGCCTTACTCATTTACAAACATGTAATATACAACTACAACCTATGTTTCACCATTGCTTATTGAGGGATTGATAAATATTTCCGGGGTAGAATCAATTTACGAATTTTAATGTTTGTAAAACGAAGGGCCCAGTATAAGATCAGAAATTTAATCCAGCATAAGCTAACTTACGCTAAGGACAACACACACACCCATGCCCGAGGATGCGGTAATGATTTGTGGATAATAACAACCCAATTGAAGAGCTTGAGGATGAATTAGAACGGCGAATTCGCTCCAGACGTCAGCGTCCAACATAACTATCTCCTTTTGTTCCGGATCCTGAGGAAGAATTGGATGCCTTTCCTCCACAGACATTCAGACACCTCACTCACAGTGTTCCATCAGAGTCCAAGCCGTCATAGAGGTGAAGGTTGGATGCAATCCTTATTGATGCACACTAATCGCTGTCCAGATACTTTTGATTGGACAATGAATTCTGATTCTTGTGACACTCTGTATCTGAAGGTGAAGACTTTTTTTCCGTAATCTGACAATATTCAAGTTATCAAGTTTTAAACTGAATTACTTATAGGTGTGTCAGAGTCGGAATATTATTTCAAACTGGTCAAAAATTATCAAGAACTGGTCAGATTATAGTGTTTTAAACGACATTGATGAAACACACTTTCTTGTGATTCTTCGAATGTATCTGTATGTCAACAACCTTACCTCCCCTCAGTAATCTTTCAGCTGTAAAATACTGCTTATGGACACGTGTAGATATTTGACATTACTCCTGATCCCTATGCAAGACCGACGATGGTGTACCTACACCTTGCTTCCTACGTTGTACAGACGTTCAGTTTCTTGACCGTTTGATCTGAATTAAGCAAAACCTTAAAACAAAGTAACTGCAAATATAGAGAAACAAAGCACAATAAACTGTGACTGCGATTCTCAGCCTGTGAACTTCCTGTGATGTGACAGATTCTCGACGTAAGAAACTTCCTGTGATACTGAGCTGCATGTAGTTCTACACTGCCCGACAGATAGAGTCATGCACCGAGAAGGGAAGGGAGAAAACGAAGTAAAACTACATGGGTTGAGACGGCCTGTGATGTTATTATTGTGACTACAAATTCGAATCAAATTTACAAAGAACTTGGGAATATGAGCCCACTTAAAAGTATAACGTTGCGCCCCCTTTGGCATGACGCCCGCTCTGATTCGGTTTGAAAAGTGTCATAAAGCATTTGTAACTTATGATGAGATAAGGTGACTCATAACTATTGTAACTGGTCCTTGATATAATGAATATGCCTTTGGGATGGAGTTGGCGTTCAGTCAGGTCCTATACATGTTTCTTTCCGGGACAGATCAGGGGATCTTGCTGGTCACTAGAGTACTTCATCATCACGCGGGCTGTTCATAGAGACACAACACACGTGTGCACGAGCGTTGTCCCTTCCAAAAATGGTACCAAGCAACTGCCGAAGGAGAGGTACACCTGAGGACACAGGATATCCGTGACGCACGGTTCCCTCAATCGCTACACGCCGTGACCCGAAGTCATACCTGGTGGCTCGATAGACCATGACCCAAGGAGTAGCACTGCTGTACTTCTCCAAAACATTGAAAGATTGGAAACTCTCCCCAGATCGCCTCTCTACTCGCCAACGACAGTCGCCCGTGGTAGTGTACAACCGCGATTTATCGCTCAACACATTGCGACGCAATTTTTCAGCAGTCCATGTTTACCAACCACTACTCCAAATCCAGCCATTTGCCTTATGGTGTTAACGAAAGGCTACACTTCGGACGAGTATTCATTAGTCTGGCTGCTGTTAGTCTCCTAACAGTGCTGTGGGATGACGGAGAACGTATCACGGCGTCCAGTATTTGTTCTCGAATGGCAGGTGGAGATGTGAAGGCATTACGATGTGCTTGGTGCACAATGCAGCGTACCTCCCTTGTCGTGGTCATACTTGGTTGACTGCAACCTTCACCAGTCGTATCTGCAGCTTGTGATCTAGTGGCTATGGTTACTACCTCTGGTTTATGGGGTCACGGTTTCGACTCCCGGACGGGTCGGGAATTTTCTCCGCCCAAGGACTGGGTGTATGTGTTGCCCTCATCATCTCATCATCATTAGGGAAGTGGCAAGATTGGAGCTGGAAAGAAATTTGTACGGGGGCTGATGAGCACGCTGTTGAGCGCTCCACAAACCAATATGACGATCATCATCATGACGAGTCGTATGCTTGCCCTCGCGGTCCCATGCAGAGCAACACAGAGCCACTGTCACATCCAAATGTCCCATAAAGCTGCATATTGCACTATATGACCAGTCACCCAAATGGAGACACATAATGAGGCCCCTTTCAAACTTTGACAAATGCTGATAATGCTGTCTCCCACAATTATGCGACATCTCCATATCCTTCAAAGTGCTCACCTAACATCTGATGTTGTTCACGTACCTTATATTTCCTACTAGGCAGGACAACAACATAAAACATAAACCTCATTAATGCACTCTTGTGGCTGTTCTACCTGTCACAGAGTATTGCAACTCTAATCATTTACACACCCACCAATGCCGTATACGTGTCCGAAGTCACATTGACACCCGACCATGTCTTCGACGTGCTTCAGTATATTTGTCAAGCGGCAAATGATGAAGATTTTTAGCTTATTCTTGTAGTGAGACCATATACACCCCACTAAAAATGTTAATGAATGAGTGCCCTCAGGACTCAGTACTAAAGTCGAACTTTTTTCTTCGAAAAACTCCCTCCAAAATTCAGGTGCGTCTTATACTCAAAATAAATACAAAAATGTACATTTCTGGATTTAAAATACTCGACACTCTTAAAAATGGCAATATATTCGATGCCACGGGAAACCTATTCCTTTCTGGCGACCTAGGATTCCACTGGCAACAGCAGTGCACCGATGAGATGAACATGAGTTGAGGGGATTGGTTCAAATGGCTCTGAGCACTATGGGACTTAACTTCTGAGGTCATCAGTCCCCTAGAACTTAGAACTAATTAAACCTAACTAACCTAAGAACATCACACACATCCATGCCCAAGGCACGATTCGAACCTGCGGCCGTAGCGGTCGCGCGGTTCCAGACTGTAGCGCCTAGAACCGCTCGGCCATTCCGGCCGGCATTTGAGGGGATTCACACGCTTGCTCACACTGTCTCCCTCCCGGTCCGCCATCACAAACCCAGAACACTGTCTAGAATATGATGCGTTATTGCAGCCTACGGTGACAGTGAACTTGAATTGAAAGTGATTTGTGTTGTATATACCAATACAATATTTTTGTTTGTAGCTAGTTTCATAATAGAAAAAATAAACATATTTCTATGATGCGGGATATTAATTGAAGTTAATAGCATATGCCGAAGAATATAGACACAGAGCAGCTGAGCGGCATTTCGGCCCTGTGCTAACGGAACTGAACTTAATCCAATGATCATTTTCAATTGCAAATCAATGCCAAAACCTTCTGAAATACCGCCAGATGTTGTTTTTCACTCACATGACAAGCGTTTGATGGGCGAAGTAGAGGAAGAAGAAGAAGAAAGAGGAGCGGAAAGTTCAGATGACGATTATCAGTGATTTTAAAGGTTAGTTCGGTTTTATAAACTAAACTAGTCTGGCGTTGTAATCTAGTAATAAAAATGCTAAATATGTTATTTTTTTAATAGTTGCTTAAAAATTAAGGTGTCCCTTACTGTCCATAGCGTCTCAGAATCCGTATACTTTATTAATCCACAGTATTACTTAACGTGTCGTATGTTAATGTACTGTATGGAAACGAGACGAGGCGTCTAAGCCACTGTCCGATGCAGATAAATGCATATGTAGATCAGTAACTGGGTTAGAGCAGGTAGTACGGGGTGGAGGGGACAACTGTTCAGAGCACACTACAACGCGTGGAATGCTATCAGGTTTCATCGTAATCGGTCCTTTACGAATAATCCCAACTATCAATGGAAACTGGAAGTTTATGGTAAGTTCCTATGGGACCAAACTGCTGAGGTCATCGATCGCTAGGCCTACACACTACTTAAACTAACTTACGCTAAGGAGAACACACACACCAATGCCCGAGGGGGGACTCGAACATCCGTCGGGAGGAACCTCGCCAACTGTGACAAGTCGCCTCAATAATTTTATATCTTCCTGAAGTTAAACATCTGACCTGTTACTAGGCCCTTCGTTTTACAAACATTAAGATTCCTAAAAGGTTTCTACTCCAGAAATATTTATCACTCCCACAATAAGCAACGCTAAAACGGGTAATGTAGTTGTATATTACATATCTGTAAATGCGTAAGGTCAGACTGAGTCTAACAATACATTAACTTCAGTTTATAACGTTAAAATATTTTACGTTTCCTAGTCTCCGCGCCATTCACATGCCTTGTTGTGATGCAAATCCTCTGTCATCATTTTACGTATGTTGTAAATAGATGTTAGGACATGGAGGAAATTTTTCTTATACACCACACAGTGGCAATCCAACAATGAGGATACGTCAAGTTCCATAACCCGATTTTTCAGGAACCTGGCTTGGTGGAAGTGGAGACATATTACGCGAGCACGTGCGTCGGCTTATCCGTAGATGCTCCACTGTTTCTGAGAAAACGACGGTCAGTGTTTTTGAGGTACCTTTATGTTCCTTTCAGAAGCTGTACAAGTAAGTGTGAAGTGGTGGCGCAGTCGCAAACGTCGCGGTTTCACAATTTTGTATCCCATGTTCGAAACCCGATTATTACTTTTATTTTTATTTTTCATGTATTTACCTGTGTCTGTAGAAGATTAGTAAACGAATGTTTTCCAGTGAATACTGAAATGACGTTGTCCTTATTCGTCTACTAATTTATGTCCGGTGAATGAATTTTTAAAAATGTAATAAAGGAATGAGTCTACTACTGGAAACAGTTTTCGGTGATATTCCTGTAGTGTATCCTAATTCACAACCAATTGCAAACGACGCTATTCAGTAAAGTGATCCGTTTTGTGTGGTTATTAGCGAAATTATTTCGAACGCTTCAAATTAACGACGTTCCTTTTTCGAGTGAGATTCATCCGAAGAATGTCACTGTGGCAAACCTGCCGTCGCATGACGTTCACGGTGTTCGGAATTTCTATGTTGCGAATGTTTGTACGATCGCTGTGAACCAAGGGAATGCACCAGATCTTCCTGAAGAATGAACATACGAATAAAACGTAACAATTAATACAAAAATTGATATAAAAATGATATATGAGAATATAAAAAGACTGTAACCCTTAAAAATACCATACATACATATATAATGTAGTAAATGAATGACACGTATTGTGCAAATGATGCAGCACTTCCATTCGGCATTTTAGTAGTAATAGAGGTAAGAGAAACAGCTGCTTACGGTCAAGGAATGTGTATGTTTTAACGGGCAGATGACATTCTAGATACTGATATTCCACTGCTCCACTGCCGTATGACAGACATTGACAAATTTGTACGGCGTATGTGGGACATACTTTATGTGGGCCAACATTCCATTGACGAGCTGAGGCACTGACGTCACCTGATTGTCACTCGAGGTGTTTCTGTCTGTTAGCTGTAGAGGCTTTTTGTCGTGGGACCATATACATCCCACTAAAAATGTTACGAATGAGTGCCCTCAGGACTCAGTACTACGCTATTTTACGAACTGTAAGTCTAACTTTTTTCTTCGGAAAACTCCCTCCAAAATTAAGGTGCGTCTTATATTCGAAATTAATACAAAAATGTACACTACTTGATTTAAAACACTCGACACGCTTAAAAATGGCCATATATTCGATGCCACGGGAAACCTATTTTTATCTGGCAACATAGGATTCAACTCGCAGCAGCAGTGCACCGATGCACCCTACATGTGTTGCGGGGATTCACAAGCTTGCTAACACTGTCTCCCGCCCAGCCTTCCATCACAAACCCAGAACACTGTCTAGCTTATGATGCGTAATTGCAGTCTACGGTGCCAGTGAACTTTAATTGAAAGTGATTTGTGTTATCTGTAACAATACAATGTTTTTGTTTGTAGCTAGTTTCATAACAGAAAATTAAAGATATTTAGATGATGTGGAATATTAATTCAAAGTAATAGCATATGCAGAAGAATATGGAAACAGAGCAGCTGAGCGGCATTTCGGCCCTGTGCTGACGGTACTATACTTAATCCAATGATCATTTTCAAGCGCAAATCAATACCAAACCTACTGAATTACCGCCAGATGTTGTTGTTCACTCACATGACAAGCGTTGGATGGGCGACGAAGAGGAAGAAGAAAGAGGAGCAGAAAGTAAAGATGACGACTATCAGTGATTTTAAAGGTCAGTTCGGTTTTATAAACTAAAACTTCGTTTTTGTCTGGCTTTGCAATCTAATAATAAAAATGTTAAATATGTTATTTTTTAAGAGTTGCTTAAAAATTAAGGTGTGTCTTATTGTCCTTAGCGTCTTAGAGTCCATATACTTTATTACTCCGCAGTATTACATAAGGTCACGTATGTTAATGTACCGCATGGAAATGAGTCAAGGCATCTAAGCCACTGTCCGATGCCGATAAATGGGTATGCAGATTAGTAGCTGGGTTTGGTCGGGTAGGTGGATGGGTGGGGGGGAGGGGGTGAAACCAGTTCACAGCACACTACAACGCGTAGAATGCTATCAGGTTTCATCGTAACCAGTCTTCGCCAAACACTTTACGAATCAATGGAATCTGGAAATTTCTGGTAACCTTCTGTGGGACTAAACTGCAGAGGTCATCGGTACCTAAGACTATACACTACTTAATCTAACTTTAACTTACGCTAAGGACAACACACACACCCATGTCCGAGGGAGGGCTCGAAATATAAGACGGCGGCAGACTCGCCAACCGAGTCAAGACGCCTCAATTATTTTATAACTTACTGAAGTTAAACTTCTGATCTGTTACTGGGCCATTTGTTTTACAAACATTAAAATTCATAATGGTTTCTGCTCCGGAAATATTTATTACTCCATCAATCAGCAACGCTAAAACGGATGATGTAGTTGTATATTACATGTCCGTAAATGCGTAATGCCAGATTAAGACTAAAAATTCATTAACTTCAGTTTATAACATTGAAATATTTTACGATTCCTATTCTACGAGCCTTTCACATGCCTTGTTGTATTGCATATCCACTGTCATCATTTTACGTAATTTGTGAATAGATGTTAGGAGATGGAGGTTATTGTTCTGAAACTCCACACAGTGTCACATCTAACAAGGAGGATACGTCAAGTTCCATAACCCGATTTCCCAGCAACTTCGCTTGGTGGAAGAGAAGACATATTAAGCGAGCACGTGTGTCGGCTTATCCGTACATTCTCCACCGTTGTTGAGAAAACGACGGTCAATGATTTTGAGACACGTCTATATCTCTTTCAGAAGCTGTATACGTTCGTGCGAAGTGGTGGCGCCGTCGCCAACGTCGCGGCTTCACAATTTTGCGTCCCATGTTCGAAACCCGATTATTACTTTTATTTTTATTTTTCATGTATTTACCTGTTTCTGTAGAAGATTAATGAACGATTGCTTTCGTGTGAATATTGAAATAACGTTGTCCTTATTCGTCTAGTAATTGTATTTCCGGAGAATGATTTTTTAAAAATGTAATAAATGAATGAGTAGCCGGCCGCGGTGGTCTCGCGGTTCTAGGCGCGCAGTCCGGAACCGTGCGACTGCTACGGTCGCAGGTTCGAATCCTGCCTCGGGCATGGATGTGTGTGATGTCTTTAGGTTAGTTAGGTTTAAGTAGTTCTAAGTTCTAGGGGACTGATGACCACAGCAGTTGAGTCCCATAGTCCTCAGAGCCATTTTTTTTTTTTGAATGAGTAAGCTACTGGAAACAGTTTTCGATGATATTCCTGTAGTGTATCGTAATTAGCAATCAATTGCAAACGCCAGTTTTCCATAAAGTGATCCGATGTGTTTGGTTTGCAGCGAAAATATTTCAAACGCTTGAAATCTACTTCAACGTTAACGACGTTCCTTTCTCGAGTGAGATTCATTCGAAGAATGTCACTGTGGCAAACCTGCCGTCGCATGACGCTCATGGTGTTCGGAATTTCTATGTTTCGAATTTTGTACGATCGCTGTGATCCAAGGGAATGCACCAGATCTTCCTGAAGAACAATCATACGAATAAAACATAACAATTAATATAACATTGATATAAAGATGATATCTGGGAATATAAAATGATTGTTAACACTTGAAAGTACCATAAAACGTATATTATGTAGTAAATGAATGGCACTTATTGTCAAACCTAGTTGTAATGTTACAGTTAATGTAACGCTCTTTCATCCGCCAATTTGATACCAAACATTCGTGAGGTAACTTGCTATGGGCATGAGTAGGTAGATAAAGAAAAGTAAAATAAAACGATATTGGGTTTTGAACACGGAGCTCAAAGGTGAGAAGCTGTGACGCCAGCGACTGCGCCACCACTTACGCAGACGTAATGTTTCCCCAAACTACATCGAACAATTTGATCATCGTTTTCTCAGAAACATTCGAGTTTCTATGGATAAGTCGATACACGTAGTCGCCTATTTAGACTCCTCTTCCACTGAGCGAAGTTTGTAAGAAATCGGATTACGGCACTTGTCCCGTTCCCGTCAATAAGAATGTGGACATCATGTTTTCAGTGTTATATGTCGATAGGGCTCCCGTCTCACAAAACGTTGTCACGATACCTCCGTTTCTTACATGTCTCGCGCTGCAATGAGAACATGCCAATTGTGCAATACACGACAATATAGGAAACGGTGTTCTGCATAACGCGACACTTATGAGTCCACTGCCACAACTGGAGACTTTTTAGAAATATTTTCAGCCATTCACGTCTAGGAAGTGTTATTGGACTATTTAATAAGTAATACGTATATACGATCTATGTGCAAGTGATATTATTAAGACTGCTTCGATCTGAGAATTATAATTATCCTCTGTTATTGAATAAGATTCTCAGAAAACATTTAGTTCTATATTAGGAGCACCACTAACGAAACCTATAACGCATGGTAATAACATTAAACTGCATTTTCAACCAAGAATTGATGGAAATTATTAACAAGGAGACCAACATTTTATTGCTCTTGCATTTAAATTTCTCTAACACTTCTACATAAACATCTGCAGGCCACAACATGTGTAGCAGAGGGTGCCAGTGTCTTTCCAAGCGATTCGTATTGCTGTAGAACGACTGCCAGTACGCCCCCGTTTACTTATCTGATTTTACCAGAACATAAATAATATTTATCCCGGTTTGACTTGGGAGTCCACTCCAGGAATCTCATTAACGTGTCTAAGTGGCACATTACTTTCTTGTAGTGTACCGAACTAGCGCCTGGTTAGCACTTCTCTGACGAATACGTATAGCGTAAACAAACGCGTGACGAAACCCTCAGCCCTGTTCTCTATATTCTCTCCCCCTTACATTAATAAAATTTGACAAGGGTACCTATCTGAATAAAAATTTTAATTCAGTCAATAGATATCGAGAAGCGATGTAGCAGTTATAGTTTAATAGTTTAAGAGTATATTTCGGCTCAGCCACACTTATGATATTAATCATCACATAATTTTATCACTTTAACACTAATAGATCTCGGAAGAGAAAGGTTCCATTCTCAGATATACACTATCACAGGAATGTACTGTCTGATCATAGGTATTCAGAGACACTCTGTAATGTGGAATTCATCAAAAATGGTTCAAATGGCTCTGAGCACTATGGGACTTAACATCTATGGTCATTAGTCCCCTAGAACTTAGAACTACTTAAACCTAACTAACCTAAGGACATCACACAACACCCAGCCATCACGAGGCAGAGAAAATCCCTGACCCCGCCGGGAATCGAACCCGGGAACCCGGGCGTGGGAAGCGAGAACGCTACCGCACGACCACGAGATGCGGGCATGGAATTCATCACTAAATGTCAAGAGAGGTGCGCCCTCCACAACAGAAGAGCATGGGGTTAATGTGCTGATAACAGAGAAGCAGTAACAGCAGAATGGGTCGGTGTAGAAAGCTCAGTGACATCGATCGTGGGTTAGTCATAGGATTTAACCTGAGTATCAGATCCATCAAGGGCATTTCAACCCTTCTAAAGTTGCCCAAGTCCATAACTAGCGATGTGACTGTGAAGTGGAAAGGAGAAGGAACGAATACAGCAAAAACAAGACCAGGTAGACCTCATGTCCCGACGGACAGGGGCCGCCCAGCATTGGAGACCGTAGTTGTAAAATGTCGCATTAAATGACAGGAAGCAATCCCTCGTGAGATCCTAACTGCTACCAGAAGTCCGGGTAGCACGATGACTGTGCATAAGGAGTTAAAAGGAATGGGGAGGCATGATCGAGCAGCTCTTCATTAGACACACATTTCTGCAGACAGTGCTAAGCGACACTTGTGGTGGTGTAAAGAGCGAAGCCACCGGACTGTGGATGATTGGAAACGAGTGATTTGGATGGATGAACCACGTTATACCCTGTGGCAATCCGATGGAAGTGTTCGGATTTGGTGAATGTCTGGAAAATATTACCCAACACCACGTGCACTGCCAACAGAGAAGTCCGGAGGAGGTGGTGTTAGAGTATAGGGGTGCTTCTCCTGGCTAGGGTGTGGTCCCCTTAATGCGCTCAAGAGAACGCTAAATACGGAAGGTCGGAAGAATATGAACACATTTTACAACACTGTATAATGTGTGCAGTGGAAGAACTGTTCGGAGACGATGATTGTTTGTATTGACGTGACAGTGCTCCCTTTCATAAAGCAACATCTGCGAGGTAATGGAAATTTGGAAAGTTCCTAGGGGACCAAACTGCTGAGGTCATCGGTCCATTGGCTTACACACTAATTAATCTAGCATAAGCTAACTTACGCTAAGGACAACACACACACACATGTCCGAGGATGAGGTAATGATTTGTGGACAATAACAACCAAATCGAACAGCTTGTGGATGAGTTAAAACGGCGAATTCTCTGCAGACTTCAGCGTCCAACATCTCTATCTCCTTTTGTTTCGGATCCTGAGGACGAATTGGATGCCATCCCTTCACAGACACTCAGACACCTCACTGAAAGTGTTCCATCAGAGTCCAAGCCGTCATAGAAGTGAAGGTTGGATGCAATCCTTGTTAATGCACACTAATAGCTGTCCAAATATTTTGATAAGACAGTGAATTCTGTTTCTTGTGATTCGGTGCGTCTGATGGCAGAAGCCTTTTTATTCCGAAATCTGACATTGTTCACGTCATCAGGTTTTATATTGATTAACATATATGTTTGTCAGAGCCGCAATATTATTTCAAACTGATTAAAAATTACCAAGAACTAGTCAGATTATAGTGTTTTAAACGACATTGATGAAATACACTTCCTTGGGATTCTTCCAACGAATCTGTATGTCAACAGTCTCCCCTCCCCTCAGCAATATTTCAGCCTTAAGTTACTGCTGATGGACATGTGTACATATTTCACGGTTATTACTGATCCATGTGCACGACAGTCGATGGTGTACTTACACCTTGCTTCCAACGTTGTACAAACGATCAGTTTCTTGACCGTTTGATCTGGATTAAGCAAAACCTTAAAACAAAGTAACTGCAAATAGAGAGACACCAAGCACAATAAACTGTGTGTTTCACATGATATCTTGCGAATCATGGATAAAGGGTATCAGACGGATGCCATATTCCTTGACTTCTGGAAAGCCTTTGACTCGGTGCCCCACTGCAGAGTCCTAACTAAGGTACAAGCATATGGGATTGGTTCCCAAGTATGTGAGTGGCTCGAAGACTTCTTAAGTAATAGAACCCAGTACGTTGTCCTCGATGGTGAGGGTTCATCGGAGGTGAGGGCATTATCTGGAGTGCCCCAGGGAAGTGTGGTAGGTTCGCTGTTGTTTTCTATCTACATAAATGATCTTTTGGATGGGGTGGATAGCAATGTGCGGCTGTTTGCTGATGATGCTGTGGTGTACGGGAAGGTGTTGTCGTTGAGTGACTGTAGGAAGATACAAGATGACTTGGACAGGATTTGTGATTGGTGTAAAGAATGGCAGCTAACTCTAAATGTAGATAAATGTAAATTAATGCAGATGAATAGGAAAAAGAAGCCCGTAATATTTGGATACTCCATTTGTAGTGTAGCGCTTGACACAGCCACGTCGATTAAATATTTGGGTGTAACATTGCAGAGCGATATGAAGTGGGACAAGCATGTAATGGCAGTTGTGGGGAAGGCGGATAGTCGTCTTCGGTACATTTGTAGAATTTTGGGAAGATGTGGTTCATCTGTAAAGGAGACCGCTTTTAAAACACTAATACGACCTACTTTTGAATATTGCTCGACCGTTTGGGATCCCTATCAGGTCGGATTGAGGGGGGACATAGAAGCAATTCAGAGGCGGGCTGCTAGATTTGTTACTGGTAGGTTTGATCACCACGCGAGTGTTACGGAAATGCTTCAGGAACTCGGGTGGGAGTCTCTGGAGGAAAGGGGGCGTTCTTTTCGTTAATCGCTACTGAGGAAACTTAGAGAACCAGCATTTGAGGCTGACTGCAGTACAATTTTACTGCCGCCAACTTATATTTCGCGGAAAGACCACAAAGATAAGATAAGAGAGATTAGGGCTCGTACAGAGGCACATAAGCAGTCATTTTTCCCTCGTTCTGTTTGGGAGTGAAACAGGGAGAGATGATGCTAGTTGTGGTACGAGGTACCCTCCTCCACGCACCTTATGGTGGATTGCGGAGTATGTATGTAGATGAAGATGTAGACTGCGATTCTCAGCCTGTGAACTTCCTGTGATGTTGACTGAGATTCTCAACCTGTGAACTTCCTGTGGTACTGAGCTGCCACGAGTACCATTATGATTTGCGCTGTTTAATGAGATCACATTGTATTAGAAAATCAATTACGTAGCCTCGCCAGCGCCCCTATATAATTTTAGAGTGATAGTGCTACACTCGTTTTTAACCGGCCCGAGTATTGGTGATAGAAGAAAACTCATTACTTATATCTGGCTAGCAAGGGAGGGAGAGAAGAATTCGTGACGTATGGTTATTATCGTGAGTTAATCTGAAACTGCTCCAAGAAAACGAGATAAGAAACGTTCTCGACTGAGTCTTTTGTATCCACAAGGTAAATGCTTTGCAAATAAAGTGCCACTGGCAAGACATCTGGCTGGGAAATAAAGAACCTATGTTCGACTCCCAGATGCATTCTACAGTTCTTTTTTTTTATTTACATTTGTTGCCACAACGAAATTTTCACGAATATTCGAGGATCATATGCAACATTCTTATTTTCGCAATGTGTTTTCCTCATTGTGATTATTATGATCTGTGTTTCTATTGTTATCGATGAGAATAAAATAAAAGGTAACGAGATGTTGGGCTCACTAGAAGGAGGCCGCAGACACGACTAACTGATTAGGCTCACATACGATAGACTTCTTGTGTACAGCCAAGAATGACAGACTCTAAGATATTTTTTCTCAATATCCCTCACTTTTTGAGAAAATCGTCTCTGAAGCTCATAAGGCGCAGCCGACACAAAATCGGTGGCATCGATAGATAACCGAAAAATGGGCATTTTTCTTCATCATATATAGGGTCCGCAAACGCATATTTTCCTAGAACTCGAGGAAAGAAACTGTTACGACTGCCGCTTACACGACTGGAAGGGAAACGCTTTTGTACGGAAGTGCCGAACGGGAATAACGATCAAGGCATGTGGCTACGGAGCAGAGAACCATCGTGAGAGAAAGAGATCAGTAATCGCCTAATCTCAAGGTTCAGTGACATTAGATGGATTACGAGATCACAGGATTTGTCGATAGAGGTTTCTTTTTTCTTATAATGCTGTGTTAAGAGTTGAACTTAGGTGACTTGGTCAAGGACACAAGAAAAATTAAAACACTGAACTCCGGACACGAAATTCGTAGTATCCCTAGTGGGTTATCGCTGTGAGCAATGGGGAATCTCGACAGCAGTTTCAAAGAATGCGTACGTAAAAGACGACACGATGCAAAGGATGTAATTTTAAGCCACTGCTAATAGAAGTTACTATCTTCTATAAGTCAAATAGTTATGATTAACTGTCACTTAAATGTTTTGCGGGTTGAGTTCTAAATTCGTTGCATTGTTCAAAGGCTTCCTTTCTTGCGCCACAACGTACTGCTGCATTCATACTTCATCTGTCTTTTACTCAGCCTCAATGAATACAGTTGTATGCGCCAATTAAAAGACACAGTGATAGATATTGAGCAGTTGCAAAAAAATTACCATATTAACAATTATGGAGACTGTGTCATCTTTAACGTAGTGGTCTGTTCTGTGAAGGTTGTTTGTAAAAGTGCATATCTCAAAGATTTTTACTAAGCAATGATTTACAGTTGTTAATTGGGAACTATGAGGTACTATTAAACTGAAAGATGAAAAGCCAAATAAAAATAGTTATTAAATGTCTCGTAGTCCAAGTGTTGTAACACAAATAAAGGAAAGCAAAAAAATGGTTCAAATGGCTCTGAGCACTGTATGACTTAACATCAGAGGTCATCAGTCCCCTAGAACTTAGATGGCCGTGCGGTTCTAGGCGCTCCAGTCCGGAGTCGCGCTGTTGCTACGGTCGCAGGTTCGAATCCTGCCTCGGGCATGGGTGTGTGTGATGTCCTTAGGTTAGTTAGGTTTAAGTAGTTCTAAGTTCTAGGGGACTGATGACCACAGCAGCTGAGTCCCATAGTGCTCAGAGCCATTTGAACCTAGAACTTAGAACTACTTAAACCTAACTAACCTGAGGACATCACACACACCAGAAAGAAAGCAAAGTTCGTCTCAACCTGAAGATAGGTTTAAACATCGTAGTGTTTTGTTATAAACAGGCATCTTCACATTGAAAGTGATATGCCCTTGTCTTATGTACAAGCTTCGGACTGGCTCCTTCAGCCAATTAGGAAGGGATCTAGACTTTACAGAGCCGTCGAACCATGGCATAAGGTGAAATTCTTCACATACACAACGTATCATAGAAAGATCTATGGACCAACTAGGGCGGGCAGCAGTCTGTTGGCCGGCCGCGGTGGTCTAGCGGTTCTAGGCGCGCAGTCCGGAACCGCGCGACTGCTACGGTCGCAGGTTCGAATCCTGCCTCGGGCATGGATGTGTGTGATGTCCTTAGGTTAGTTAGGTTTAAGTAGTTCTAAGTTCTAGGGGACTGATGACCACAGCAGTTGAGTCCCATAGTGCTCAGAGCCAAGCAGTCTGTTGTTGTTTGCTGATGAAGCTGTACGGTAAGGTTTCGAGCTGAGTGACTGTAGCAGGATACAAGATACTTAGACAAAATTTGTAGTTGATGTGGCGAATAGTAGCTAGCTCTAAATTTAGAAAAATGTAAGTTATTGCGGATGAGAACGAAAGAAAAACGCGTGATATCCGGATGCAGCATTAGTAGTGTCCTGCTTGACGCAGTCACGCCGTTCAAATATCTCGGCGTAACGTTGCAATGCGATATGAAATGGAACGATCGCGTGAAGACAATGGTAGGAAACGCCAATGATCGACTTCGGTTTATTGAGAAAATTCTAGGAAAGTGTGGTTCATGTGTAAAGGAAACCACATATAGGACTCTAGTGCGACCTATTCTTGAGTACTGCTCGAGAATTTGTGATCCCTACCAGGCTGGACTACAGCAATTCAGAGGTAGGTTCCTGGATTTGCTACTGGTAGGTTCGAACAACACGTAAGTGTTACGGAGATTCTTCAGGAACTCAAATGAGACCCTGAAGGGAACACAACGTTCTTTTCAAGCAATACTACTGAGAAAATTTAGAGAACTGGCAAATGAAGCTGACAGCACAACGATTCTGTTGCCTCCAACATACATTGCGCGTAAGTACCACGAAGATAAGAGACGAGAAATCAGGGATCATGCGGAGGCATATAGATAATCTTTTTTCCATCGTGCTTTTTGCGAATGGAACAGACAGGGAAATGACTAGTATTGGTAGGGGGTACCCTCCGCCACGCGCTGTAAGGTGGACTGCGGAGTATCTACATCTACATCTACGTCTACATGGATACTCTACAAATCACATTTAAGTGCCTGGCAGAGGGTTCATCCAACCACCTTCAAAATTCTCTATTATTCCAATCTCGTAAAGCGAGCTCTGATATCCCTTATTTTATCGTGGTGATCGTTCCTCCCTATGTTGGTCGGTGTCAACAAAATATTTTCGCATTCGGAGGAGAAAGTTGATGATTGGAATTTCGTGAGAAGATTCCGTCACAACGAAAAACGCCTTTCTTTTAATGATGTCCAACCCAAATCCTGTATCATTTCTGTGACACTCTCTGGATGTGGATGTAGATGTAGAAGTAGGGATCGAACCACGAACCTTTGGTTTAGTTGTCTAACATTTACTCACTGAACGACCCAGTCATACAAGTTGTAAAATGTTGGAGTTCGTCATTAAATCAGCCTTATTTGTGTTCCAGCTCAAATGAGAAACTGAGAAGAGGCAGGACATTTGCAGCTCTGTCTTTTTGCCCTGTAACATCGGGACACTTAATTTTTTAGTCACTTTTATCATTTTGCCTTGGGCTTCATTGTTTTGCTTCAAATGGCTCTGAGCACTATGGGACCCAACTTCTGAGGTCATTAGTCCCCTAGAACTCAGAACTAGTTAAACCTAACTAACCTAAGGACATCACACACATCCATGCCCGAGGCAGGATTCGAACCTGCGACCGTAGTGGTCTCGCGGTTCCAGAGTGCAGCGCCTAGAACCGCACGGCCACTTCGGCCGGCTTCATTGTTTTGACCTGTGTTTGACTTTATCAGAAAGTAACAAATTGACTCAAAACAAACTTCTAATATAATATCGTATATTTTCTTCTTTTTTTCAGCGAGAGAACCGGGCAGCATGGCGCTCTATAACAACAGTTTGACGCACTATTACGACTACGTCTTCACGGACTTAGCGGGTGAGTGTCTAAACTACGCTGCCCTTACTTTCGTAGCTAATTTACGAGCGTTTCTATATCACTAGCTTCGTGTCACTGTATAAGACACAGCAATAATAAATAACTACTGTAACAATTAAAATGCCATTTCATATTGCTTTTTAAAGTGAATTAACTCGTCGTTCTACGTTTCCATCTTATGTGTATTGTCTCGACGATAGTCTTCACCCCATGTGATTTCCGTATTTTTGGAGCCCTGAAGAAAGACATTCGTGGTCGTAGATTTGTTCCGGACGAAAATGTGCACGCCTGGGTACAAAAATTGTTCCGTAGGCAACCGCAAACATTTTTCCATGCAATCATTGACCGGCTTGTCTCAAAGTGCGATAAGGTTTTTAACAGTAATGGCGATTAGTTTTGAAATAATAAAATTCACTTACTTTTTCCAACTGTCTTGTTTTCCTTTGACTGCTCCTTAAATTAATCAAAAATGACTGTGACTGAGAGGAGGGCTTCAGTATCATTCAGGGAAGCTGTTACTAAGTTCTTAGCCAACAAAAAGGAGTTACGTTATATTTCTCTTGCTAAAGTACTGCAAAAGCTCAAGAAGTTAAGCTATTTTATGAGCCTCACAATTCACTTTTAGAATGTCAAACTGATTTTTCTTTGAAAATATGGTTGACGTCAGCGAGGAATAAAGTGAGCGCTTTCATCAAAACATCAAAGTGGTACAAAGACGGTATCAGGGCCGCTGGAATACCACTACAACTCGTTGCTTCACCGAGGCGTACTAAAAGCAGTTCATAGCAAAAATCGGTGCATTAGATGTTTTAAGGCTGAGAAAAAGGAAACATACGCCAATGGACACATAACTTGTATGTAATAAAGAGGAAGTTCTATGTTTATACGTCAATAAAACCTCTATTCTTATTAAAAAATTAAAATACTTTTCATTCCAAAAGCACGTGTTTGGCTAGTTTTCTAGTTTATAAAGAAGTCACGGTGTGATAAGTAACAGAAAAACACTGAGGTCAGAAATGGATTCTGCACCCAAAAAACCATGATAGTAAGTTATTATTAAACAAAAAGTAATAAAAAAAAATTTCTAAGACCTGTATTGTCAAAAGTTTCTGATTACTTCTGGAACTAAGGTCCACTACTCATTTGCTATGCTCATTAACCTTTGGTTCGAATGCAACTGAAAGCCAGAATCTAGCGATGATTATGCATGAGCGAAACCATCTGCCAACTAGAGGGAGAGATCAACAGGACCTGTTGCGAGGCCAGTGTATTCTCCTGTTCGATAGCTGTGATTTCGTTTTTATGGGTATATGATGAATGTAGTTTACATTACTTCAATTCCCACCAGACCTGAGCTGACTGCCACCATCAATGGTGTCTTTCACGATGTGAAACAGAATTGCCATGCTCAAAAGGTATCGAGCATGTAAAGAGGCTTAGGACATACTTTACCAACAACTGTTGTCAGTCGTAGTAATCCGCCTTTAGTAAAATCAATTTGCGTAAAATTGCTGTTATTCATACGCAGAATCTTACGGACGCCTCACATGTATAATTTATAAACAGCAGGTTTAAAAAATACATTCACCTTAATAAAAAACGATCCTCTGTGTGTAAACTACTGTTTCTCAAATTTTATCGAGTTCTGGAACACACTGTGGATGGCTGCACTAAGCAGCTGGAAAAGCAGGTCTAAATTCTAAAGGTATCATAAGACTCGCGTAAACAGCTCATTCGGCAGTAAATATGGTAGCAGTGTTGGTTGAGCATAGATTACTTGGAGTCTACTGGTCTGATTCTCCATGACTAGACCCAGGTCAACTTATCAAAAACTAAAGAAAAGCGATGAATATGCTTATGAATTAGCTCCTACATCCTCAAGATGACTCTAGTATCCACTCTGTTACAGTACAATTTGCATTTTGCTTAAGTCGATTCTTTCCAGTTTAGTAGTTTACACAGTTACCTTGGACGATATGAGATAAAATACGTTACTGTCAATAAATTATGTAAATTATGAGAAATGAAAAAGTTCAAATGTTCAAATGTGTGTAAAATCTTATGGGACTTAACTGCTAAGGTCATCAGTCCCTAAGCTTACACTTTACTTAACCTAAATTACCCTAAGGACAAATGCACACACCCATGCCCGAGGGAGGACTCGAACCTCCGCCGGGATCAGCCGCACAGTCCATGACAGCAGCGCCTTAGACCGAATGAAAAAGTCTCTGCTAATAAAAGAAACAGATGATTTAAATTTACGTCTCAGGACGCCTGGATCACTTAACACCTATCCAGACATTCAGCACAAAACAAGCGTGGATGAAATTTTGACCTATTTCTGACGTAACATTAAAATTCGACTATTTCGCTCACGCGCGCCCGCGCACCCACACCCACACACACACACACACACACACACACACACACCTCTTTCTCTCTCTCTCAGCCGCGCAGGATTAGCAGAGCGGTTCTAGGGCGCTGCAGTCATGGACTGTGCGGCTGGTTCCGGCGGAGGTTCGAGTTCTCCCTCGGGCATGGGTGTGTGTGTTTGTCCTTAGGATAATTTAGGTTAAGTAGTGTGTAAGCTTAGGGACTGATAACCTTAGCAGTTAAGTCCCGTAAGATTTCACACACATTCTCCCTCTCTCTCTCTCTCTCTCTCTCTCTCTCTCTCTCTCTCTTTGTCACACACACACACACACACGCACATACACACAAATACACAAACCAAAGGCGCCTTGTCACGGCCCGTGTGGCTCCCCCCGTCGGAGGTTCGAGTCCTCCCTCAGGCATGGGTGTGCGTGCTGTCCATAGCGTAAGTTAGTTTCAGCTAGATTAAGTAGTGTGTCGGCTTAGGGACCGATGACCTCAGCAGGTTTGTGCGACCTTGTTGTGCTAATGATAGAAGGCTCGCCCAATGACTCACCGTGCTTTTGTTCACTGCCAGGTCTCCGTAGATATTTTGCAAGCGCATATGAGTATGTGATGCTCTGGTTTCCGGCCAAAACAAACTCAATGACAGCTCTCTGCTTGGAACGCACCTCCGTTACAGACGCCATCTTGAAGGTTATGTTTAGCGCCGCCACCTGTCGCAACTTCATGAAACTTTAGAAGCGGCGACGGTAATATTCCACGATGTCCCACAACAAATTCCGTATTTTTTAACCGAAAGTGGCCGAGGGAAAAAAGTTGTTGCGTTACTTACTGAACGCCCCTCGTATTTGAGCACGAGAGGCACCTGTGGAATGTCCTCAATACGTTGCAAGTAACAGTCGTGGCCAGAAAAGTGTTCCGTGTACTTCTGAGTGTAATGTGTCGAAGCTAAATGAGTTCGAACGTGGTGAAATGTAGATGCTCAAGATTTAAGGCTGCAGAGCAGCGTAATAAGCTGCTGCGAGACCGCCCCCTTAGGGGGGAATCTGAATACAATAAAGAAAAAAAAAACTCAAGATTTAAACATACAGGGAAAGGGGGAAAATATCATCCGCTAAGTCACGACTTGGACGATAGCGTGATTTGAGTGATCGTGAAGGATGTTCATTGAAGAAGAGCGTGACAAAAAATAAGGGGGACGACAGCTGCAAAAGTCACTTCAGAACTGAATGACACTCTAATGAAAACAACACAAACGGAGCTCCATAAGCTAGGAACTGCAGACCGAGCTGGAACGCAAGTGCCCGTGACAGGAAAACGTGGTGCCGAAGCAACAGAATTTGCAGAACAGAAGAATGTCGTTTGATCGGATGAGACTTGTTGCGTACTGTTTGCAACTTCTGGCCGAGTTTGCGTCCCAAGAGTGAAATATAGCGAAGATTCGGTGAAGATTTAGGCAGCCATATCGTGGCATTCCAGTGCCCTATGCTTGCTCTGCAAGGTCGCATTACTGCCAAGGATTCTGTGAGCATTTCGGCTATCAGGTTATGGTGGTACTGTGTTCCAAGACGACATGGCTTCTGTTCACTCAGTTGACGTCGTCCAGAACATGTTCTGTGAGCATGAGAATGAATAGAGTATTTGACTGTTGTCTGGAATTTGTCTTAAATGATTAATTATGACAGCCGGCCGAAGTGGTCGTGCGGTTAAAGGCGCTGCAGTCTGGAACCGCGAGACCGCTACGGTCGCAGGTTCAAATCCTGCCTCGGGCATGGATGTTTGTGATGTCCTTAGGTTAGTTAGGTTTAACTAGTTCTAAGTTCTAGGGGACTAATGACCTCAGCAGTTGAGTCCCATAGTGCTCAGAGCCATTTGAACCATTAATTATGACTTTTATACTCCTAACATGCTTTTTCCCCTCTTGAATTACAGTATTCTTCAATAAAAACGAAAATGAAATTCAAATAATTTGAAAACCCGCTAAAACGCTCCATTCGAGTCATGTGATGCCTGTAACGTCACTGGCTAGCTCACTGCTGCTACTGCCATAATGCTAACTCACAGTGATGTCTTATTTTGGAATTTACGTTTCGGAAAATGGGTTACAAATGGCGTGTAGTACTACACCGTACAAATACAGCTATAAAAACTCCTGAAAAGTTGTTTTTGTGCGTTCCAGAGACTGAGAAGAAGAGTAAAATGTGGTTGCACTCTTCTAGCAAATTGTCACCACGTCGACGCACAAGTTCACTACCTTAATTAAAACTGTTTCACTGTGAAGTTAACATTAACTTACCTCCGCAGTGTGATCTCCCACTGTTACTACGAAGAATAGCGTTATTCGACGAAATTAAACTCTTAACGGAAATTCTCGTTTTACGCAAGTTCACCTCAATTATTCGGTAGCTTAGTAGTTAGTGCGGTAGCCCGTCGAATTTTATAAGATGATGTCCATAGATCGCTGGTTCGAATCTAACCCGAAAGAAAATTTTAACTTGTTTTTGAAACGACTCGACAGTCCTCTCATATGAAAACCAAATCACTTCACCACACCGATCGGAAACAGAATATTATTGTGTTTTCCTTGCAGTTTACATGCACTCACAGTTGCAATCACTGTTCACACGTCACATTCAAAAAGATATTTCTTAGTTAACGTGACCGCACACTTTTTACTTCATTAGAAACAATGTTTTATCGTCATACTGTCCAGCTAGGATCCTTATTGTTTAAACTTTTGCAGTTTCATCATCTTACATAAAGATGAAGTAAGTCTGCTGCAGATGCTAACGTTAGTGTACACTCACAAGCATCAAAGCCCTTACGTGTGTGTCACCTTCATGTTGTACACGCTCTATATCACTCCGCATAACCTCATTGTCCTATACCACGTTGTACAGTGAGCGTACGGTGATATCTTCACTACCAGCAATGCTTTCCAAGAAAGTGAACCGTCTGCTCGCAAAGTAAATGCATTTATGCTCTGTCGTCCATTTCTCAGACTAAGACTAATGTAAAGCTACATGTAATACAGCCGGCAATCAAAACAACTGCTACAATCAGTTCTTGCTAACGGTATTTTCGTATCTCAACTGAAACTAGTAAAAATACATGACTCTTTCAATATCCGAACATGTGACTTCTTAACTAGAGTCCAAGGCACTATCCATTCCCCACTGAACACGTACTGTATGCATTAACACTGCTGATTGTCTTCTACAGGGGAAATCAGCACTGTGCTTTGGGTCGTATCTCATGACTGATAGTTGACAATCTAGTTATAATACACGGACCCATTTGAACGCCTCTTTCAGTGGGTGGAGCATAAGCGCTTCCACTATCAGCGTTCACAAAATTCATTTCTATTGTTACTTAACAGCTATAATTGCGTTTTCCATCACTAAATAGCTAAGCTGTTTGCAGAAAAAGTACGTGGAAACCTAGTAACTTCGGCTAAGGCTCCTCTAACACACAAAGAGCTTCGTCTTACTCCTAGTCTGTGACGTCACCAGAGCATCAGAGATAACAGTGCGTTTCCTATCACGTGACAAGATCTTGATAGTTAATTATTTTTAAGCTTTAATTTCATAAAAATAACAGAGATTTAGTGAGAATAGTGACCATAAATGCTATTTAAATATTACCATTAATCAGAATAACAACAACCCGAACTACATTTTTAACACAGGAAAATAGCCTATTGTCGCATTTCTCCTGGCCATCAGAGTCACCAGATCTCAATATTACTGAGCCTGTGTGGTCTACATTGGAGGGAGTGGTGCATTCAATCTATCTCTATCATCGTTATCGGAACTTGCCACTATTTTTCAGGGTTTCAAGATAAGATTCCCTTGGAACCCGCCTAAGTCCTGTAATATCAATTCCGAGACGACTGGAAGCTGGTTTGAATGTCAACGGGTTTCCTACAGCGTATCATGCATGGTAATGTGTTGTGCTTTTGTGTTTACATATTTTTGTCCACCCCTGTAATTTAATGTGCCGAATGAAGTAAGAGTTATCAAAATTTATCTCATTCAGGAACTCAAAGCGTTGTTGATTTATGACGGGCAACCGGGAATGTGCGTTGCGTGTGGGGCAACAGATCATCTCAAAGCGTATTGCCTTAAAGCAGTCTCGACGCATATCGACATTAACAGGGACTAGGAAGTAAACCAAAACGAATAATCGCTGATATAAACTTATACGCGACACGTGTAGTGGACGTCACCTTTATACAACCGCTGTTCGAAGTAGATCCCGCCTTTCAGCTTGAGAATAATACAAGAAAGGAACCATTACCGCAGTCGCACAAGAACCAATAAATCAGTAGTAACGCAGAAGGTTTATGAGACCGCAAGTCCGCAGCAATTGGGGAGGAAGCAGTTATTACAGAATGAGCAACAAACCAGCGTAATAAAGTGGAAGATGAAAGCGAGGAAACAAACAAATCGCAGTATAATAAGGGGAAAAACAACGGAGAGTCGCTGTGAAGTAAGAAAGGGCTGACCCAAAACAACAGTAAGACGTAGGGAATGTCATGGGGTTAGGGACCGATGACCATGGCAGTCTGGTCCTTTCAATCTCACAAACCAACCAATGTCATGGGTTACGAGTTTTGTTTGAACATACGTACGAAAGCCGACACGGTGGTACTAACCGCCAAGGACTAGAAATTTCTTTGCACTATGTTGGAAACTGGACGCGGAGCTGCAGTACAATTCAGTGATAGCACATTTTATATATATACCCCGCGGAAACAAGAACGAAAGCGAATGGATGTGAATTCTATACTCGAGCTCTGACTCATCTTTGGCTAATTTGCATGGGGATTATATGGGGATTACAAGTATGTACTAGACCACAATCATAAACTGCCCGATTTGATCTATTTTAGCTAACTTAGTAAAAAATATGTTTTTAAACGATACATGGGATAAACTCCATTTGGGCCAACTTATCCTTAGTGTCTCCAGTAACAGCCAGTCGGCTGGAAAGGGTATACATACAGAGCTTCCATATTGCAAAGGTAATCAGCACAGAATTTGGGGTGTATCATTTCCAGAATATACGGCCTACCACGTCACAATGAACCATCGGCCACAGAAGGTATTCAGTGGCAGAGGGCAATGGTGGTTCAACTGTGGCCTGCTGAAGACGGGGGCGGTGGAAATAGACACTTGTGAGATGTTAGGACGGATGTACAGGAATATCCACGAGTATGGTTCAAATGGCTCTGAGCACTATGGGACTCAACTGCTGAGGTCATTAGTCCCCTAGAACTTAGAGCTAGTTAAACCTAACTAACCTAAGGACATCACAAACATCCATGCCCGAGGCAGGATTCGAACCTGCGACCGTAGCGGTCTTGCGGTTCCAGACTGCAGCGCCTTTAACCGCACGGCCACATCGGCCGGCTATACACGAGTACAACAGCATTATTGAATGGTTGTTACAACTGACTAATCTAAAAGTTATTCATCTAATTAAGGTGTACGCAAGTGGAGAGGCACAGTGAGCGAAAAATACAGAATATATTCCTTCTCGGTTTGCATCAATTCTACACTAACTCGGAAGGAGTTATACGAAACATCATTGCCTTCAAAAGGTTCAAAGCTAAAACATCTGACATTAATAGATCGACTTAACAGTGTTTAAAATAGAACCAGAGAAGCTCAAGAAAAATTTCAGTACCCAATTTCAATTTTTTGTTGCTGTTGTGATTTTCAGCCCAGAGACTGGTTTGACGCAGCTCTCCATGCTACTCTGTCCTGTGAAAGCTTCTTCATCTCCGAGTAACTACTGCAACCTACATCCTCCGAATCTGCTTAGTGTATTCATCTCTTGGTCTCCCTCTACGACTTTTCCCCTCCACGCTTCCCTCCTGTACTAAACTGGTGATCTCTTGATACCTCAGAATGCGTCCTACCAACCGATCCCTTCTTCTACTCAAGTTGTGCCCCAGATTCCCCTTCTCCCCAATTCTATTCACTACCTCCTCGCCGCGCGGGGTAGCCGCGCGGTCTGGGGCGTCTTATCACGGTCCGCGCGGCTCCCCCCGTCGGAGGTTCGAGTCCTCCCTCGGACATGGGTGTGTGTATCGTCCTTAGCGTAAGTTAGTTTAAGTTAGATTAAGTAGTGTGTAAGCTTAGGGACCGATGACCTCAGCAGTTTGGTCCCATAAGACCTTACCACAAATTTCCAAATTTACTACCTCCTCGTTAGTTACGTGATCTAATCTTAACCATTCTTCTGCAGCAGCACATTTTGAAAGCGTCTATTTCTTCTTGTATAAACTAGACACCTGGAAATTGAAATAAGAACACCGTGAATTCATTGTCCCAGGAAGGGGAAACTTTATTGACACATTCCTGGGGTCAGATACATCACATGATCACACTGACAGAACCACAGGCACATAGACACAGGCAACAGAGCATGCACAATGTCGGAACTAGTACAGTGTATATCCACCTTTCGCAGCAATGCAGGCTGCTATTCTCCCATGGAGACGATCGTAGAGATGCTGGATGTAGTCCTGTGGAACGGCTTGCCATGCCATTTCCACCTGGCGCCTCAGTTGGACCAGCGTTCGTGCTGGACGTGCAGACCGCGTGAGACGACGCTTCATCCAGTCCCAAACATGCTCAATGGGGGACAGATCCGGAGATCTTGCTGGCCAGGGTAGTTGACTTACACCTTCTAGAGCACGTTGGGTGGCACGGGATACATGCGGACGTGCATTGTCCTGTTGGAACAGCAAGTTCCCTTGCCGGTCTAGGAATGGTAGAACGATGGGTTCGATGACGGTTTGGATGTACCGTGCACTATTCAGTGTCCCCTCGACGATCACCAGTGGTGTACGGCCAGTGTAGGAGATCGCTCCCCACACCATGATGCCGGGTGTTGGCCCTGTGTGCCTCGGTCGTATGCAGTCCTGATTGTGGCAATCACCTGCACGGCGCCAAACACGCATACGACCATCATTGGCACCAAGGCAGAAGCGACTCTCATCGCTGAAGACGACACGTCTCCATTCGTCCCTCCATTCACGCCTGTCGCGACACCACTGGAGGCGGGCTGCACGATGTTGG
This sequence comes from Schistocerca nitens, assembly GCF_023898315.1. Taxonomy (NCBI): domain Eukaryota; kingdom Metazoa; phylum Arthropoda; class Insecta; order Orthoptera; family Acrididae; genus Schistocerca; species Schistocerca nitens. The sequence goes on along the minus strand of NC_064616.1, from coordinate 574,324,834 downwards.
GGCGTGAGCGGAAGACGGCCTAACGGTGTGCGGGACCGTAGCCCAGCTTCATGGAGACGGTTGCGAATGGTCCTCGCCGATACCCCAGGAGCAACAGTGTCCCTAATTTGCTGGGAAGTGGCGGTGCGGTCCCCTACGGCACTGCGTAGGATCCTACGGTCTTGGCGTGCATCCGTGCGTCGCTGCGGTCCGGTCCCAGGTCGACGGGCACGTGCACCTTCCGCCGACCACTGGCGACAACATCGATGTACTGTGGAGACCTCACGCCCCACGTGTTGAGCAATTCGGCGGTACGTCCACCCGGCCTCCCGCATGCCCACTATACGCCCTCGCTCAAAGTCCGTCAACTGCACATACGGTTCACGTCCACGCTGTCGCGGCATGCTACCAGTGTTAAAGACTGCGATGGAGCTCCGTATGCCACGGCAAACTGGCTGACACTGACGGCGGCGGTGCACAAATGCTGCGCAGCTAGCGCCATTCGACGGCCAACACCGCGGTTCCTGGTGTGTCCGCTGTGCCGTGCGTGTGATCATTGCTTGTACAGCCCTCTCGCAGTGTCCGGAGCAAGTATGGTGGGTCTGACACACCGGTGTCAATGTGTTCTTTTTTCCATTTCCAGGAGTGTATTTATCGTCCATGTTTCACTTCCATACATGGCCACACTCCATTCGAATACTTTCAGAAAAGCCTTCCTGACGCTTAAATCTATACTCGGTGTTAACAAATTTCTCTTCTTCGGAAACGCTTTCCTTGCCATAGCCAGTCTACATTTTATATCCTCTCTACTTCGACTGTCATCAGTTATTTGCTCCCCAAATAGCAAAACTCATCTACTACTTTAAATGCCCCATTTCCTAATCTAATTCCTTCAGGATCAACTGATTTAACTTCAAATTATCACGTCATTAAAGAGCATACGCGGGCTAAATAGAAGCTTACACACTGGATCAGCATCGAGTATGGGACTAAATAGAACACCAATTCATATATTAGACAATATATAGTGGAGCATTTCCAAAAATTATGCTGCACCGCGAACAGAGAAAGTAGGCACTTGGACTAAACGGGCAGGAATAAAAAATAACTTTTCGGTACAGCAGAACAGCGAACTTAAAGAACGCTTCACCAGAGGACTTTTAAAACGTTATAGAGGCGGCACAAGAGTATAAAGCCCCGGTGACGATTGGCATACCAGTGGAATTACATGACAAATATTGGGACGATATGGACAACGAACTAACAGCATTGTTTAATGAATTACTTACAGCAGCAAGTCATTCGAACTGTTGCTAGGAGGGTATAGCCATGTTGTTACCGAAGAAATACAACCCAGTGTGTCCGCAGCTCGTGGTCGTGCGGTAGCGTTCTCGCTTCCCGCGCCCGGGTTTCCGGGTTCGATTTCCGGCGGGGTCAGGGATTTTCTCTGCCTCGTGATGACTGGGTGTTGTGTGATGTCCTTAGGTTAGTTAGGTTTAAGTAGTTCTAAGTTCTAGGGGACTGATGACCTTAGATGTTAAGTCCCATAGTGCTCAGAGCCATTTGAACCATTTGAACAACCCAATGTCAATAAATAAATATTGTCCACTAACCTTATTAATAGTGGAACTTAAGAGTTACGCGAGACTCTTAAATAACAAATTCGGTAGCGTAATTACAGACCATATCAGAATACCATAAATACCTGGCATGTCAATGACCAACATACTGGCAGCACACATAGATCTTTCCCGCTCACAGGGTGACAATTATTGAACTATATGAAAAAAAACGTAAATTAGTTGCAAACTACGCCGTGCACACACTTTATTCACACGTAACGTAACTACAGACATTCGGATTTAGGTTATGACATGTTCGATATGCCTGCCATCATTGGCGATGATATGTCGCAGACGAATAGCGAAATTCTGCATGACCCATTGAAGTGTAGGAACATCGATACTGTCGATGACCTACTACGTGGGTGTTTTAGCTCATCAGTGGTTTTGGGGTTATTGCTTTACGCCTTGTCTTTAATTTACACACATCAAAAAAAGTTTTGCGTCACCTCGGTTCCGAGAGTTCCGGAACCTGTACAGAAAATTGGAATATATGTCAACATAAAAATCATTTCCGCCCTTTTTATTGTTCATGAAAACCACATATTGCATGTTGTACCACCATACATCGAGATCTTCAGAGGTCGTGATCCAGATTGCTGTACACACCGATACCACTAATACCCAGTAGAGCGTCCTCTTCCATTGATGTACGTCTGTATTCGTCGTTGCATACTATCCACAAGTTCATCAAGGCACCGTTGATCCTGATTGTCCCACTCCTCAACGGCGATTCAGCGTAGACCCCTCAGAGGGTCACGTGGACCATAAACAGCCCTTTTCTATCTATCCCAGGCATGTTCGACAGGGCTCATGTCTGGAGAACATTCTGGTCACTCTAGTCGAGCGATGTCGTTACCCTGAAGGAAGTCATTCACAAGATGTGCACGATGGGGCGCGAATTGTCGTCCATGAAGGCCAAATGCCTCGCCAATATATTGCCGGTATGGTTGCACTATCGGTCGGACAATGGCATTCACGTATTGTACAGCCGTTACGGCGCCTTCCATGACCACCAGCGGCGTACGTGGGCCCCACATAATGCCACCCCAAAACAGCAGGTAACCTCCACCTTGCTGCACTCGCTGGACTGTGTGTCTAAGGCGTTCAGCCTGACCGGGTTGCCTCCAAACACGACTCCGACGATTGTCTGGTTGAAGGCATATACGGCACTCATCGGTGAAGAGAACATGATGTCAATCCTGACCGGTCCATTCGGTATGTTGCTGGGCCCATCTGTACCGCGCTGCATGGTGTCGTGGTTGCATAGATGGATCTCGCCATGGACGTCGGGAGTGAAGTTGCGCATCATGCAGCCTACTGCGCACAGTTTGAGTCGTAACACGACGACCCGAGGCTGCACTAAAAGCATTATTCAACATAGTGACGTTACTGTCAGGGTTCCTCCGAGCCGTAATCCGTAGGTAGCAGTCATCCACTGCAGTAATAGCCCTTGGGCGGCCTGAGCGAGGCATGTCACCGACAGTTCCTGTCTCTCTGTATCTCCTCCATGTCCGAACAACATCACTTTGGTTCACTCCGAAATGCCTGGACACTTCCCTTGTTGAGAGCCCTTCCTGGCACAAAGTAACAATGCGGAAGCAATCAAACCGAGATACTGACCGTCTAGGCATGATTGAACTACAGGCAACACGAGTCGTGTACCTCCTTCCTGGTGGAATGACTGGAACTGATCGGCTGTCGGAAACCCTCCGTCTAATAGGCGCTGTTCGTGCATGGTTGTTTACATCTTTGGGCGTGTTTAGTGACATCTATGAAACAGTCAAAGAGATTGTATCTGTGATACAATACCCACAGTCAAGTACTATCTTTGAAAGTTCTGGGAACCGGGGTGATGCAAAACCTTTATTGATTATTCACAAAAAGGAATCGCATGTGTTCAGATCCGGAGAATATGGCGGCCAGTCGAGGACCATGCCCGTAGTTTCTGGGTACTTCACAGCCATAATGCGGCCCAAAGTGCTCCTCCAGGACATCAAACATTCTCCAGCTTCAATGGGGTTGAGCTATGTCTTGCATGTTCCACATATTGTCGAAGTCAGGGTCACTTTGGATAGTGGGGATGAAATCATCTTCCAAAACCTTCACTACCGTTCGGTTGGCACCGTACCATCAAGGACTGGGCACTGGACACCACACAGTCACCTGTTAAGGATGACGAGACGTCTTGATCGCGAAATGCGGATTCTCAGTCCCCCAAATGTGCCAATTTTGCTTAGTAACGAACCCAGCCAAATGAAAGTGGACTACGTCGCTAAACCAAATCATGCATGTGCATACTAATTCCAATCATACCCCACAACCAACATTGCAGTCTTGCAGCTTGAACGGAAACCGCTCAGAAGTTTTGACGATTTTATTTCATGTAGTTAAATAATTGTCACCCTGTAAGTACACAAGTTTGTCAAGCTATGAGGTGTTCATGCTGTATTCATTTGCTACGAAATTGTGGAGAATACGATGTTGTGACACTCATTTGCGTAATAAAAAGGATATGAAAGACGTCATAAGTCAATAAATAAAACATAAACAGTTGAGTAGGTTTCAGGAGTGATAGCTAGAGTACAATGATATTATCTGAGGTATCCTTTTGTTGAAATCTCATAAAGTGATGAAAGTTGTTAACTTAGAGGTTCATTGACTATATATTTATTCACTGCGAAATATTAGCTTCTATACTTTAAAGACATTAAAATATTGTTGTGTCGTTGGAAGTGCCTCAGTTTTCTGAGATCGTAGGTTTATTCAGATTTGCTAATACTTGACTGTGAGTTATTATAGGTTCTTGATGAGCTGTAAGAACCCATCTTTCAGCTTGTCTGACACATCTCCATACCTTAGAGCATTGTCTCCTGCACAAAGGCCATACGATTCGTTGCCGTCCATATTCTTAGCCTTGGTATTTGCCCATTTCCGCCGACGTTGCTCGTATTTATACCTGGTCTCGCCCGTCATGATCGCCTAGCCGTACTTCTGCGGCGCTCTCTAAGACCTGGGCCAGCTCGCGTTCAGCTGTACAACAAATTCATCTTAAGCTCCAAAGAAATTATTTGACTCAATATGTTCTCTTTCTGGACTAAACTAATACATTACAACAATATTTAAACAAAGAAATGTTATAAACATTCGGTCACACTGAGACCATTCACAATAAATACAAATAAAGGTTTGCCCATAAATAACTAATCCACTATTGTTCCACAAGTACGCTCACGACAAATGATCACAGTGTTTCTGTAAATATGATTTAAACGATTATTTAGACCTGCCCGTCAGAAGCGTCTTTTACAAAGGTGGTGTCAACTAACACATGCAGTTGTCCACTTCTTAAATTACCATTTTTGTATTATCATTTGTAATTAATACTTATATAAAGTTACTTGCAAAATAGTACACCGTTCATTAAATACAGGGTGACAAATATTAAACTATACGAAAAAACGTAAATTAGTTACAAACTACAGCGTACACACACTTTATTCGACATGTAAACGTAACTACAGACATTCGGATTTAGGTTATGACATGTTTGATACGCCTGTCGTCATTGGCGGTGGTGTGGTGCAGACGAATAGCGAAATTCTGCATGAGCCACTGAAGTTTTGGAACATCGAAGCTGCCGATGACCTTCTGCGTGGCTGTTTTCAGCTCAGAAATGGTTTTGGGGTTATTGCTGTACACCTTGTCTTTAATGTGCCCCACAAAAAGGAGTCGCGTGTGTTCAGATCCGGAAAATATGGCGGCCAATCGAGATCCATGCCAGTGACCTCTGGTTACTCCAGAGGCAGAATGCAGTCCCCAACGTCCTCCTCCGGGACATGAAACACTCTCCTGCTTCAATGGGGTCGATGATCCACATCTTATCCAAATCAGGGTCACTTTGGATAATGGGGATGAAATCATATTCCGAAACCTTCACTTCCGTTCGGTAGTCACCGCGCCATCAAGGAATATCGCACCGCTTGTTCCGTGACTGGACACAGTCACCTGCTGAAGGTGAGGAGACTTCTCGATAGCGAAATGCGGATTCTCAGTCCCCCAAATGCGCCAATTTTGCTTATTAACGAACCATCCAAATGAAAGTGGACTACGTCGCTAAACCAAAGCATGCATGTGCATACTAATTCCCATCATGCCCCACGGCCAACGGTGCAGTCGTGCAGTTTGAACGTCCTAACGGAAACCGTTCAGAAGTTATGACGATTTCATTTTATATAGTTCAATAATTGTCACCCCGTAAGTACACAAGTCTGTCAAGATATGAGGTGTTCATGCTGTATTCATTTGCTATGTAATTGTGGAGAATACGATATTGTGACACACATTTGCGTAATTAAAAGGAAATGAAAGATGTCATAAATCAATAAATAAAACAGATACATTCAGGGGTAAGAGCTAGAGTGCAATGCTGTTATCTGAGATACCTATTTCTTGAAATCTCATGAAGCAATAAAAATTGTTAATTTAGAGGTTTGACTCTTCAAGACCGGCCGCTGTGACCGAGTGGTTCGAGGCGCTTCAGTCCAGAACCGCGCTGTTGCTACTGTCGCAGGTTCGAATCCTGCCTCGGGCATGGATGTGTGTGTTGTCCTTAGGTTAGTTAGGTTTAAGTAGTTCTAAGTCTAGGGGACTGGTGACCTCAGATGTTAAGTTCCACAGTGCTTAGAGCCATTTGAACCATTTTTGACCCTTCAAGCTTTCCCGGTGGATTGTTGTAAATAGTCTTCACGGGTTTGTCGCCGGATCACATTGTACAAATTCCACAATATTCCCTCGGAGCAGCTGTCCGACATCTTGATGTGGTTCAACCTTGCTGGTGGCTATGTACAGGGTGTTTCAAAAATGACCGGTATATTTGAAACGGCAATAAAAACTAAACGAACAGCGATAGAAATACACCGTTTGTTGCAATATGCTTGGGACAATAGTACATTTTCAGGCGGACAAACTTTCGAAATTACAGTAGTTACAATTTTCAACAACAGATGGCGCTGCAAGTGATGTGAAAGATATAGAAGACAACGCAGTCTGTGGGTGCGCCATTCTGTACGTCGTCTTTCTGCTGTAAGCGTGTGCAGTTCACAACGTGCAAGTGTGCTGTAGACAACATGGTTTATTCCTTAGAACAGAGGATTTTTCTGGTGTTGGAATTCCACCGCCTAGAACACAGTGTTGTTGCAACAAGACGAAGTTTTCAACGGCGGTTTAATGTAACCAAAGGACCGAAAAGCGATACAATAAAGGATCTGTTTGAAAAATTTCAACGGACTGGGAACGTGACGGATGAACGTGCTGGAAAGGTAGGGCGACCGCGTACGGCAACCACAGAGGGCAACGCGCAGCTAGTGCAGCAGGTGATCCAACAGCGGCCTCGGGTTTCCGTTCGCCGTGTTGCAGCTGCGGTCCAAATGACGCCAACGTCCACGTATCGTCTCATGCGCCAGAGTTTACACCTCTATCCATACAAAATTCAAACGCGGCAACCCCTCAGCGCCGCTACCATTGCTGCACGAGAGACATTCGCTAACGATATAGTGCACAGGATTGATGACGGCGATATGCATGTGGGCAGCATTTGGTTTACTGACGAAGCTTATTTTTATCTGGACGGCTTCGTCAATAAACAGAACTGGCGCATATGGGGAATCGAAAAGCCCCATGTTGCAGTCCCATCGTCCCTGCATCCTCAAAAAGTACTGGTCTGGGCCGCCATGTCTTCCAAAGGAATCATTGGCCCATTTTTCAGATCCGAAACGATTACTGCATCACGCTATCTGGACATTCTTCGTGAATTTGTGGCGGTACAAACTGCCTTAGACGACACTGCGAACACCTCGTGGGTTATGCAAGATGGTGCCCGGCCACATCGCACGGCCGACGTCTTTAATTTCCTGAATAATATTTCGATGATCGTGTGATTGCTTTGGGCTATACGAAACATACAGGAGGCGGCGTGGATTGGCCTCCCTGTTCGCCAGACATGAACCCCTGTGACTTCTTTCTGTGGGGACACTTGAAAGACCAGGTGTACCGCCAGAATCCAGAAACAATTGGACAGCTGAAGCAGTACATCTCATCTGCATGTGAAGCCATTCCGCCAGACACGTTGTCAAAGGTTTCGGATAATTTCATTCAGAGACTACGCCATATTATTGCTACGCATCGTGGATATGTGGAAAATATCGTACTATAGAGTTTCCCAGACCGCAGCGCCATCTGTTGTTGAAAATTGTAACTACTGTAATTTCGACAGTTTGTCTGCCTGAAAATGTACTGTTGTCCCAAGCATATTGCAACAAACCGTGTATTTCTATCGCTGCTCGTTTAGTTTTTATTGCCGTTTCAAATATACCGGTCATTTTTGAAACACCCTGTACGACTGACGGTATCCGCACGTCGGCGCCCCGTTTCTAGAACACGGGCGCGAAACTGAGAAACCTGTTGGGTTCAGTTAAGGATGATCTTGGCCTGGGGAACTGTGGTGTGTGCAAGATATCTTGTCAATGTGGGGCAGCATATATAGGCCAGACATGTCACACTGTGCAAGATCGCTGTGATGAACACCAGCGTCATACACGCCTACGCCAACTGGAGAAGTCGGCAATTGTGGAACACCGTCTGAATGCAGGACACTACATGATTTATGAAGAGACGGAAGTTTTATCGCCGGCATCATCTTTCTGGGATTTCGTCCGTAGGGGAGCAATACATATCCGTGCAGCCGATAATCTCATCAACAGGGATGCGGGATTTCAACTGAGTACAGCCTGGAACCCTGCACTGCCTGCTATTAAATCACGACGCGAAAATCAAGATTTTTCGATAACAGACGCGCCATAACACTGATCTAGTACGGTCTTTAGTGAGTAACGCCCGGCCGCACTGTTAGTTAACGCAGCGTACAGCGCACGCGCAGGAGAGATGCTCTGCGATTTTCGGCACAGGGGGTTTGAGTATGGCACCATCTATCTGCAGATCATTGAGCATGAGTGATTTCCGCGCCTACACATTCTTCGCGCACGTGTTCTAGAAACGGGGCGTCTACGTGCGGATACTGTCAGTCGTACATACGAGGGCTGTCCAGAAAGTAAGTTCCGATTGATCGCGAAATGGAAACCACAGTGAAAATTAGAAATGTTTTATTTTTAACAGTTAGCTACACCATCCAGCTACATCTCTACGTAGTTGCCGTTCTGACTAAGACATTTGTCGTAGCGTTGTACCAACTTTCCAATACCCTCATCATAAAAGACAGCCGCCAGTGCTTTCCGCCAATTCTCTACGCTGGCCCACAGCTCGTTTTTTGTGCCAAAATGTTGTATTCATAGCCAGCGGTTCATGTGAGCAGAGATGAAACGCAGAGGGAGTCAATTACGAGCTGTATTGTGGGTAGTCAAACATTTCCAATTGAAAACGATGCAGGAGCATCTTCATTGCCCCTTCAGAATGCGGCTGAGAATTGTCTTGTAGGAGGAACCGCAAGACCGTTATGTAATGTTGGCTGCATAGCTTGAGTCGAAATTTCTCACCAGGTCCTCGTGCTTGGCGGGAGACACTATTTTCTAGACAACTTTACGCGATCACTATGGGCTCAGAAATGAGAGGAGAGACGTGATGCTATCTAGGGTCATACTAGAGACACTGCCCAACACATCTGTGCAAAGCTTTATCGGATTATCATACTCGTTTCCATTTCGCGACCGATCGGAACTTACTTTCTGGACACCCCTCGTAGCTACCAGAAAGTTTGAACCACATGAAGATGTCGGACAGTTGCTCCCAGGAAATATTGTGGAATTTGCACAACGTGATCCGGCGGCAAATCCGTGAAGATTGTTTACAGTTTACAGTTCAAAAAATGGCTCTGAGCACTATGGGGCTTAACTTCTGAGGTCATCAGTCCCCTAGAACTTAGAAACCTAACTTACCTAAGGACATCACACACATCCATGCCCGAGGCAGGATTCGAACCTGCGACCGTAGCGGTCGTGCGGTTCCAGACTGTAGCGCCTAGAACCGCTCGACCACCCCGGCCGGCTTTACAGTTCATTGTGTAAATATTTATTCACTGCGAAGTATTAGTTTCTGCAGCTTTAAAGATATTATAATATTGTTGTGTGATTGGATGTGCCTCATTTTCCGGAGATCGTAGGTTTATTCAGATTTGCTTTAATAATTGACTGTGAATTACTGTAGGTTCTTGAAGAACTGTAAGAGCCCATCTTTCAGCTTGTCAGACACTCCGCCATTTCTTGGATCATTGTCTCCTGCACGAAGGCCATACGATTCATTGCCGTCCATATTCTCAGCCTTGGAATTTGCCTATTTCCGGCGAAGCTGCTCGTCATTGTACCTGGCCTCGCCAGTCATGGTCGCGTAGCCGGACCTTCTGCGGCGAGCTCTGAGCCCTGGACCTGCTAGTCCTCAGCTGTACAACAAATTCAGGTTATCTCGTACCAATATTGGGCGGCCGATTAGCTCGCCTAAATACGCGTAACGTTACACCAGGAATAATAGTCAGTACTCAGGGATATAACAGGAACACTCATTTGAAGCAAAAGACTTCATATGGATATATTTCCTATTCCGAATGGTTTCCAAGATACCTGTAGAACACATTTAGTGTACATTCGTTTTTGGGCTAGTGGCGCTCGCGTATGTGTCTTATCCACCCAACCTCTTTGTCGTTTCATTTTAGCCCATCGTGTCTCCTTGCTTTCAATCTCTTAGCTCGGGATGTCTTCCTACCATTAAACTAGCCTATTGAGCGCTTAATGTGTGGTGAGGGAAGAAGTGCGACAGATTGAGAGTGTTTCATAGAGAAGCTTCGGCTATCTGCGTGTACGTGCACTGCCTAAAATGCCGCACATCTACACTAATGAAGAATAGACAGATGTGGTGTATGTTTACGGCCTCTGTGATGGTAATGCCCGTTTACCGACACGTCGAATCCCTGGTCGTGTTTATCGGAGTTTTCAACACACTGTGTGAAACAAAAATTCCTCCAATTTCCCATTTTTGTAATGAACGTGTAATTTATCACTCTGTGCAGTAACAGCAACACATTGTTGAAATGGTGCAGCACAGTCCCACTGCCAGCACACGGCCACCTTTCTGCACGTATCGATATCCACAAATACGTCTATGGTGAACATTACATGCAGAAAACTAGTACCCATTTAACATACAGCGTGTCCACAATCTTCACATTTGCGACAATGCCAGACGGACTGAATTTTGTCACTAGTTAAACGATAATCGTCATTTGCTTCCATTAATGCTATTTACTGATGAAGCCTCGCTTACGCGAAATGGAATCAATAATACACAAATAATCATCGATGGTAGCAGGAAAATCCACATACTACAGTGGGAATTAATTTCCAAGTTCGTCTTTCCATCAATATTTGGTGCTGCGTGATAGGTAACACGTTGATAGGTCGAGTCATTTTTGAAGAGCGAATGGAGGGACAGAATTACTTACCTTTCTGGAAAATTCGTTTGTTGAACACCGCCGGCCGGAGTGGCCGTGCGGTTCTGGACGCTACAGTCTGGAACCGAGCGACCGCTACGGTCGCAGGTTCGAATCCTGCCTCGGGCATGGATGTGTGTGATGTCCTTAGGTTAGTTAGGTTTAATTAGTTCTAAGTTCTAGGCGACTGATGACCTCAGAAGTTAAGTCGCATAGTGCTCAGAGCCATTTGAACCATTTTTTTGTTGAACACCTTGAGTACGTTCCTTTGGCGAGGCAGACTGCAACGTACTTTCGGCATGACGGAGCCCCTCCAAACTTTACCAGACCTGTGACAGAACATCCCAACCGCACTTACATTAATCGCTGAATTGGTCGTGGTAGCACAGTTAACTGGTCACCAAGATCGCCAGATCTTACGCCAGTAAATTTTTGTTTATGAGGCTGCATGCCGTCTGACGTGTACAAACGAAAAGTGAATAAATGAGATGAACTGCTTGGGCACATCATGGAACGACAGGGGCACTCAGACACGCAACACAACATTTTCTCCCAAGAGTGAACAGATGCAGTGAAGCTCGAACATTTATTGTGAAGTGTACACCAGCAGTAATGTGACGTGTACGACAATGTTTAGAGGAGTATATGCTAAAAAATGTATTTTTCAATTGATATTTTGTAAAACACATGTTATAATGTTTGCTAAATGTTGTACATGAGCAAACCTAACAGTGTATTGAATAATACAGAAAATAAATAGCCATGTACGTTAAATACGTTCTGCCTCAGAAAGTAATCGAAATAGAGCCGATGCCCAAACGAAGATTTTTGCTTCAAATGATCGTTGCCGTAACATCTTTGAATACTGACTAGTCCTCCTGGGACGCCCTGTATAAGGGGTGGTTGGCAGTTAGTTTTTAGAGTGTTTGAGGAAGTTTTTCTGGATAGATATTTTGAGAAAGAAGAAGAAGTGCTCCTGGAGCCACTCTGCAGTGCCTGTGTTGTTCGGAAGAACGACGCACACTGCGCCGTCTACAGCCATTATGAAATACGTGAAATGTATTCTCGGTTGCGAATGCAATAACCATCAGCTGTATGAGGGGATGACGACAGTGAAAATTTGTGCTGGACCGAGACTCGATTCGGGATTTCCCGCTTTACGCGAACGGTCTTCTTAACAACTGCGGCTATACGTCCATGACTTCCATATGTCGCTGTTCCTGTGTCACAATATGTACTCGTACACACATTATGTAATTCCCGTACAAAGGAGGTCTAATGCGCAGCTTCCCGAGAGGGAAGGCGTGGCAGTCCCCAGCACGAATCCGCCCGGCGGATTAGTGTCGAGGTCCGGTGTGCCGGCCAGCCTCTGGATGGTTTTTAAGGCGGTTTTCCATCTTCTTCGGCGAATGCGTGCTGTTTCCCCTTATTCCGCATCAGTTACACTATGTCGGCGATTGCTGCGCAAACACTGTCTCCACGTACGCGTACACCATAAATACTCTACGACGCAAACATTAGGGGTTATACTCGTCTGGTATTAGACATTCCCGGAGGAGTCCACTGGGGGCCGAACCACACAATAATCCTGAGTTCGGGGTGGGGCGGTGGTGGGGTGGGTGGACCACGGAGGGCTACGGCGAGACGAGGCCTCTCCGTCGTTTCTAGGTCTCCAGTTCAATACACAATACACACAAAAAGTCAATAGCTTATGAAAAAGCACATCCTCGGTACAAAAGACCATGTAATGTCTTCACATGTGTTGTTCCAAAACGCATAGCTTTTCTCGTTTCACCAGCTATCGATGGCCCTACATTCTTCCGCCGAAAAAGTCTGTAGTAATTGAAATAACACACAGAGATAAATTCTGCCGAAATTTTTACAAAGGCACAGACGGTGTTTAGAAAGGACAGATTGCATGTAACCGGTGGTGGCGTGTTTGTCGCTGTTAGTAGTAGTTTATCCTGTAGTGAAGTAGAAGTGAATAGTTCCTGTGAATTATTATGGGTGAAGGTTACACTCAACAACCGAGCTAGGTTAATAGTTGGCTCCTTTTACCGACCTCCCGACTCAGCAGCATTTGTGGCAGAACAACTGAGAGAAAATTTGGAATACATTTCACATAAATTTTCTCAGCATGTTATAGTCTTACCAGATATAGACTGGGACACTCAGATGTTTAGGACGGGCGGTACGGACAGAGCATCGAGTGACATTATACTGAGTGCACTATCCGAAAATTACCTGGAGCAATTAAACAGAGAACAGACTCGTGGAGATAACATCTTGGACCTACTGATAACAAACAGACCCGAACTTTTCCACTCTGTAAGTGCAGAACAGGGAATCAGTGATCATAAGGCCGTTGCAGCATCCCTGAATATGGAAGTTAATAGGAATATAAAAAAAGGGAGGAAGGTTTATCTGTTTAGCAAGAGTAATAGAAGGCAGATTTCAGACCACCTAACAGATCAAAACGAAAATTTCTGTTCCGACACTGACAATGTTGAGTGCTTATGGAAAAAGTTCAAGGCAATCGTAAAATGCGATTTATACAGGTACGTGCCGAGTAAAACTGTGAGAGACGGGAAAAACCCACCGTGGTTCAACAACAAAGTTAGGAAACTACTGCGAAAGCACAGAGAGCTTCACTCCAAGTGTAAACGCAGCCAAAACCTCTCAGACAAACAGAAGCTAAACGATGTCAAAGTTAGCGTAAAGAGGGCTATGCGTGAAGCGTTCAGTGAATTCGAAAGTAAAATTCTATGTACCGACTTGACAGAAAATCCTAGGACGTTCTGGTCTTACATTAAATCAGTAAGTGGCTCGAAACAGCATATCCAGACACTCCGGGATGATGATGGCATTGAAACAGAGGATGACACGCGTAAAGCTGAAATACTAAACACCTTTTTCCAAAGCTGTTTCACAGAGGAAGACCGCACTGCAGTTCCTTCTCTAAATCCTCGCACAAACGAAAAAATGGCTGACATCGAAATAAGTGTCCAAGGAATAGAAAAGCAACTGGAAGCACTCAACAGAGGAAAGTCCACTGGACCTGACGGGATACAAATTCGATTCTACACAGAGTACGCGAAAGAACTTGCCCCCCTTCTAACAGCCGTGTACCGCAAGTCTCTAGAGGAACGGAAGGTTCCAAATGGTTGGGAAAGAGCACAGGTAGTCCCAATCTTCAATAACGGTCGTCTAGCAGATGCGCAAAACTATAGACCTTTATTTCTGACGTCGATCTGTTGTAGAATTTTAGAACATGTTTTTTGCTCGCGTATCATGTCGTTTTTGGAAACCCAGAATCTACTCTGTAGGAATCAACATGGATTCCGGAAACAGCGATCGTGTGAGACCCAACTCGCTTTATTTGTTCATGAGACCCAGAAAATATTAGATACAGGCTCCCAGGTAGATGCTATTTTCCTCGACTTCCGGAAGGCGTTCGATACAGTTCCGCACTGTCGCCTGATAAACAAAGTAAGAGCCTACGGAATATCAGACCAGCTGTGTGGCTGGATTGAAGAGTTTTTAGCAAACAGAACACAGCATGTTATTATCAATGGAGAGACGTCTACAGACGTTAAAGTAACCTCTGTCGTGCCACAGGGGAGTGTTATGGGACCATTGCTTTTCACAATATATATAAATGACCTAGTAGATAGTGTCGGAAGTTCCATGCGGCTTTTCGAGGACGATGCTGTAGTATACAGAGAAGTTGCAGCATTAGAAAATTGTAGCGAAATGCAGGAAGATCTGCAGCGGACAGGCACTTGGTGCAGAGAGTGGCAACTGACCCTTAACATAGACAAATGTAATGAATTGCGAATACATAGAAAGAAGGATCCTTTATTGCATGATTATATGATAGCGGAACAAACACTGGTAGCAGTTACTTCTGTAAAATATCTGGGAGTATGCGTGCGGAACGATTTGAAGTGGAATGATCATATAAAATTAATTGTTGGTAAGGCGGGTACCAGGTTGAGATTCATTGGGAGAGTCCTTAGAAAATGTAGTCCATCAACAAAGGAGGTGGCTTACAAAACACTCGTTCGACCTATACTTGAGTGTTGCTCATCAGTCTGGGATCCGTACCAGATCGGGTTGACGGAGGAGATAGAGAAGATCCAAAGAAGAGCGGCGCGTTTCGTCACAGGGTTATTTGGTAAGCGTTACGGAGATGTTTAGCAAACTCAAGTGGCAGACTCTGTAAGAGAGGCGCTCTGCATCGCGGTGTAGCTTGCTCGCCGGGTTTCGAGAGGGTGCGTTTCTGGATGAGGTATCGAATATATTGCTTCCCCCTACTTATACCTCCCGAGGAGATCACGAATGCAAAATTAGAGAGATTCGAGCGAGCACGGAGGCTTTCAGACAGTCGTTCTTCCCGCGAACCATACGCGACTGGAACAGAAAATGGAGGTAATGACAATGGCACGTAAAGTGCCCTCCGCCACACACCGTTGGGTGGCTTGCGGAGTATAAATGTAGATGTAGATGTAGATGTAGGTAGATAATGAAGTTTTACATAATAACGATATGGTAAAATACTCTCCTCTTCGTGTACTATCTTTTGCCAGAATCTCAAAAAAATGGTTCAAATGGCTCTGAGCACTATGGGACTTAACATCTATGGTAATCAGCCCCCTAGAACTTAGAACTACTTAAACCTAACTAACCTAAGGACATCACACAACACCCAGCCATCACGAGGCAGAGAAAATCCCTGACCCCGCCGGGAATCGAACCCGGGAACCCGGGCGTGGGAAGCGAGAACGCTACCGCACGACCACGAGATGCGGGCGCCAGAATCTCATTTCGATGTCTGAAAACGTTTATGAAATATGAGGAATGTTGTGGATATTTCACTCTGGCCTTATCGCTGGCTCGGCGCAATCACAAATGAGTGTGCTACATCAGATCAATTTTCTTGAGAGTGGTGGCAGACTGATACCTCAACCCAAGTGTAAAGGAAAATTCAATATGTTAGCTAAATTTCATACGCAACAACGTATTATGTAATACGCACCAAATTATAGCGACCTCTATTTTTCATTGCACACTTTTCCGTATTTCGCGAGGTGTCTTACTTTCACGTAAATATTATAATAACTATGACTATTAACGTAATGATGGGCACATCATAGTGAACCTGACATATAAAGCTACAAGTAAAACAAAAATGATTTTTTTTTTTTTACCGAATAGTTTCTGTAAAATCGTTTGAGAAAGATTGCAGTGCGTGCGCATCGACTCTGTTATCGCAGGCCGGCCGAAAGATGGAAAACACTTATCGGCCTCCCCTTCCGTACAAACGAATGAACTCGTCCAGCGCTTTGGACGAAAGCTGGTTATTGCGCATCAGCCACCGTGTCTTGCACGAGTTAAACATAGGTAATCGTAGATTGCGGTAGTTTTCCTAGTCACTTTGGTCAGTTAAGGTTGTACCCGCGTTACCCGTACGTTAGGTGTGTTGCATACTTTCGGGCGTTACCTAGTAACGATCGCTTTCTTGACGTACGCGATCAGTGTCTTACTAGATTCCCCTAAAAACCGGAAGTGGTGAACCGTCTAGACTCTGAGTGAAGATACATAAAGGAACCGGTAACCTGCAGAACTGTTTTTCTGCTTTGTTATCCTCCTGTCTGTTGCTTAAGAATAAACAGTATTTACAGCAAAACTGACACTTTCACTGTTTAATTCGGGTTTTATTCGAGAGTTGTTGACTTGTAATGTGAAACAGAAGAATGTTGTAGTAAAAATAAAGGAAACAATATAGATTTGTCATATAGCACTATGAAATGCAATTTCCTCGACAAAAAGGTAAAATAAAAAAAAAACGAAAAGAAGACGAATATATATCAGATACCGATTTAGTACCTCGTGGAACTCGCATGTATAAAGCATGTTTCTGTTTTTCATAAACGGCTTTCAGATTTATCAATAATAACAGGAAACTCTAGCCTTTGATCATGATGAAGAACGTTCTATGGAGTACAAAATAACAATAATTATACACACTTTCTAGTTTGTGCATGTAAACTGTACCTTCGTCAAAAGTAATTGCTTTGGTTACATAAGTGCGCAGAAGTTACGCGATCAACTAATTTTTTATTACTTGTACAATGTTATTTATGATCTGTAAGAATATAAAATACACAATGAACTAAACACTGAATGATGTGCGGTTTTCATTGGAGCATGTTTAACATCTTCTTATTCACGTGTTCAGAACCTCACAGGTGATATTGGCGAATTTTGAAAGAATGTTAAAGCGTCCTGGAGCCCTTTGAATTGGTGACACGTGAAATCTCAGACGAAAAAATTCTTCTTTTCATATACGGAAGACAACGATTACGACTGCTGTGGCTCAGTATTTCGTTCTATAGTAGTTTCGCGCAGTCTCTCAGAGAGCGAGGCACCATTGACAAATTCCCCAGGGTACCCGAGAAATTATCGAGATTTGCCTTAGCGTAGCGCGTTTCTCGAGCACCACCATAGCCCATCCCGACGTACGCCTAATTTAGTACAATGGCAACGCAAAAAAATTAATAAAAACTAAATTGGGAGTACAAGATACTGCAACCCGATTTCCCAGAAACTTCACTCAGTGTAAGAGGTGACATAATAAGCGAACACGCGTCTCGGCTTATCTATAGATAACTCCACCGTCTCTAAGAAAATGACATTATGTGCCTTTCATCAGAATCATCGCCCGTGCGAACTGGTGATGCAGTTACAAACGTCGCAGCGTTATACTTTTGCGTCCCGTGTTCGAAATCCGATTACTACTTTTATTCTTATTTTTCATTTATCTACCCATGTCCGTAGAAGATTACTAAACGAATGCCGTGCGGTTAAAGGCGCTTCAGTCTGGAACCGCGTGACCGCTACGGTCGCAGGTTCGAATCCTGCCTCGGGCATGGATGTGTGTGATGTCCTTAGGTTAGTTAGGTTTAATTAGTTCTAAGTTCTAGGCGACTGATGACCTCAGAAGTTAAGTCGCATAGTGCTCAGAGCCATTTGACATTAAACGAATGTTTTCCACTGAGTACTGAAATAATGTCTTTATTCGTCTACTAATTGTATCTCTCGTGAATAAATTTGAAAACAAAACAATAAATGAATGAGGAAACTATTTGAATTGGTTTTCGGTGTCATTCCTGTCGTGTATCTTGATTCACAATCAACTGCAAGCGAAACTTTTCGGCTAAGTGATCCGTTAGGTGTGGCTTGCCGCGAAATTATTAACAACACGTGAAATCATCAGTAATGTTAACGACGCTCCTTTTCCGAAAAACGTTCATTCGAAGAAATGTCTTTGTGGCAAATCTGCCGTCGCGCAATGCTCGTGGTGTTCGGAATTTCTATGTTTCGAATATTTCTACGATTTGTATCATCTAAGGGAATGCATCAGATCTTCCTGAGGAAAAAACGTAAGGATAAAATATAAGAATTAATGTAAGCATTGATAAAAGCATGAAGTACACTGAAGCGCCAAAGAAACTGGTATACGCATGCATATTCAAATACAGAGATATGTGAACAGGCAGAATACGGCGCTGCTATCGGCAACGCCTGTATAAGACAAAAAGTGTCTGGCGCAGTTGTTAGATCGGTTACTGCCGCTACAATGGCAGGTTATCAAGATTTAAATTAGTTTGACCGTGGTGTTGTAGTCGGCGCATGAGCGATGGAACACAGCATCTCCAAGGTAGCGATGAAGTAGGGATTTTCCCGCACGACCATTTCACGAGTGTACCGTGAATATCAGGAATCAGGTAAAACATCAAATCCGACATCGCTGATGCCGGAAAAAGGTTCTGCAAGAACGGGACCAACGACGACTAAAGAGAATCGTTCAACGTGACAGAAGTACAACCATTCCGTAAATTGCTGCAGATTTCAATGCTGGGCCATCAACAAGCGTCAGCGTGCGAACCATTCAACGAAACAACATCGCTTTGGGCTCTCGGAGCCGAAGGCCCACTCGTGTATCCTTGATGACTGCACGACACAATGCTTTACGCTTCGCCTGGGCCCGTCAACGCCGACATTGGACTGTTGATGATGGAAACAAGTTGGCTGGTCAGACGAATCTCGTTTCAAATTGTATCGAGCGGATGGACGTGTACGGGTGTGGAGACAACCTCATGAGTCCATGGACCCCGCACGTCAGCAGGGGATTGTTCAAGCTGGTAGAGGCACTGTAATAGTGTGGGGCGTGTGCAGTTGGAGAGATATGGGTCTCCTGATACGTCCAGATACGACTCTGACGGGTGACGCGTACGTTAGCGTCCTGTCTGATCAGCTGCATCCATTCATGTCCATTGTTCATTCCGACGGACTTCGACAATTCCAGCAGGACAATGCGACATCCCACACGTCCAGAATTGCTACAGATTGGCTCCAGGAACACTCTTCTGAGTTTAAATACTTTCGATGGCCACCGAACTCCCCATATATGAACATTATTGAGCATATCCGGGATGCCTTGCAACGTGCTGTTCAGAAGAGATCACCACCCCTCGTGTTCTTATGGTTTTATGGAGCGCCCTGCAGGGTTAATAGTGTCTGTTGCCTTCAGCACTACTTCAGGACATTATTCGAGTCCATGCCACGTCGTTCTGCGGCACTTCTGCGTGCTCGAGGGGACCCTACACGATATTAGACATGTATACCAGTTTCTTTGGTTCTTCAGTGTATAAGAAAATGATACGTTAAAAAGTTTGTAAGCCATAAAAATACTGTACACACATATGTATTATATAAAAAATGTATTACACCCATTGTCAAACCGACTTGGAATTTTTAAATTAGTATCACGCCCTTGTATTCCCTAACTTGATAAGAAACATTCGTGTAGTAACCTTCTACGGGCGAGGGTAGGTAAATGAAAAAATTATAATAAAATAAAATAAAAACAATATCGGATTTCGAACATGGGGTGCAAAAGTGAAAAAAAGCTACGACGCTAGCCACTCTACCATCATTTCAGCTGAGAGTAGTGATCCATAAGACATATCTAAATTGCATCAAAAACTTTGATCGTTGTTTTCTCAGAAATGGACGAATATCTACGGATAAGTCGAGACCGTGTTCGCTTATTCTGACTCCTATTCCACCGAGCGAAGTTTGTGGGAAATATGGTTATGGTACTTGCCGTGTTCTCCTCGTTAAATAAATTGGTTATTGCTAGGATTCACAAGTAAACTGAGTAAATTGCTTCTATTTGTTCAGTTTTACCGCAATCAGATCGAAGAATTTTCCATTTTTTTCGAATCTCAAGAAAAGAAAAAAATTGGATAAAGTTCATTTCTTGTAATTATTTTCAAATGGCTTAGACGCAGCCCAGGGGATTTTTTTCCATGGAGAATTTTCGCTCTACAGCAGAGTCTGGGAGCACTGGTCCCGCTACAGTTTTAATATAAGAAGTTTCAAAAAACGTGCACTCTGCTGATGAGCGGAAATTAAATTTGGAAAAAATCCCCAAGTTTTGGCTAGGCCATTTCTCCGCAAAATCGTTTCCTCGATAGTACTTGTCCCGCGACATACGCGAGGGAACTTACGTGAAGATTGGAAGATAGGAGATGAGGTGCTGACGGAATTAAAGCTGTGAGGGCGGATCGTCAATCGTGCTTCGTTAGCTCACTGGGTGGAGCACTTTAAATGCGAGAGGTAAGGGTCACAGAAGCCGTTCACAACACGGCACTCATTTTTAATGTGCCAGGAAATTTATGAATTAGTATGTTTATTTAAGTACTCTCGATATCAATTATTTCGTTTCTTTTACAATTTTATAACTTTATGATGAGCATGCTGTGTACACCTCCGTCTTCCAAGATGATACAATCACTTTCACTTGGCTGCACTCATACGTTCTTAGTTAGACAAACACTCGAGACACCCTATCACACCTTAACCGGGCCGTTACATCCCCCTATCTTAATCCCATAGTAACTTTATGGGACTCTCGGAACAGCGAATGGAACGTAACAGTCAGTATCCCCGCAAGATGTTATCACTATGGGATGGCGTGGGAAGCCTCTCCTGACACTTGTATTAGATTATCACATAAGTTCTTGGGTTTTTTTTAAGTTTAGGTTCCCACAAAAATAAACAAGAAATGAAAAACAACTCAATCAATAATATATTCTCCGTTGTTATTTACAACTTCTTCTCAGCGTTCAACGAGTTACTCAGTGCCTGGACGGTAGAAATCGCCTGGTTTTCACTGAAAGAAATTGCTCAGTCAAGCTTTCAGTTCCACGTCTTTACTGCCGCCATGCAATGCATTTGAGAGGGAATGGAAATCCGAAGGCGCAAAGTCGGAAGAATAAGGAGGACGTGGCGTCACTTCCCAAACAAGCGTTTGAAAGGCTTCCCTGGCGATATGAGGAAATTGTTGTGTTGCAGAAGAACACTACGTCACCGATCACGTCATTTTTGCTGGACACCTTTGTTGAATCGTTACATTTGTTGGACGTATTAGTTTCGCGTTCACTGTTTGGTTCCCATCGAGCAATTCGTGCTGCATCATGCATATCTTTGAGATCGAAATTGCCATCTTTGAAACCAATTCTGAGCCGTCCTAAGAGGCATCTATTCTTCGCCATACGCTTCACAAACGTGCCTAACAGCTTCTGTTGCTTTGGCACCTCCATCAAACGCAAAAAGCAGAAGGTGTCGAAAATGCTCCTTTTTCTAGACTTGACATTGCATTTGAATAACCTGAAAAGACAGAAAGTATATCAGCATAAAAAACTAAACCCATTTTTTGTAGATAAAGTAATTTCTATCGAATAACATAAAACGCGTTCGAACATTTTCTTTTGGGTGGGCCCCACAACTTCAATAAATTTGAAGAAGGACATTATTATGTGGTATGTGATGCAGTTATGCACACTGTCTTAAGATAAAGAAATAGGTGTTTTCTTTTCTTTATTGTTCTTTTATCCCCTCACGGCCTATGTAGGTGGGGAGGGGCTGTTAGCAGTACAGTGAACCTGCTCTTCAGCCAATTGACAAGAAAATCAAAAAGAGATGAAAGAATAATGAACAAAGCCTAAGATATGTACAATGAATTTAAAACTTTGTAAAGGTGAAAATAAAATTGAAGTTTTTATATATGAGACATGACTTCCTTAGCATTTAGTTAAAACTGTTGTAGCAAATGCCGGCCGATGTGGCCGTGGGGTTCTAGGCGCTTCAGTCTGGAACCGCGTGACCGCTACGGTCGCAGGTTAGAATCCTGCCTCGGGCATGGATGTGTGTGATGTCCTTAGGCTAGTTAGGTTTAAGTAGTTCTAAGTTCTAGGGGACTGATGACCACAGATGTTAAGTCCCATAGTGCTCAGAGCCATTTGAACCATTTTTGTTGTAGCAAATGGTAAAAATCAGAAACACAATACGATTATATTTAAAACATTTCAAAAACCCCTGACGCAGAAACGCTGATGTTAAAGAGGAGTACTTCATTGTCACCAAACCTGGCAAGACCTGCTCTGGGGTAGCTCGTCTGTTGTTGAAGAAGGGGGAAGGATGGTCGCTGAGGAGGGTAGGAAGGAGATGGTACATGGATGGAATACTTGCGCGGATGTATTGAGGGTACAGTAGTGACCGCTGGGATACAAGAGGGTTTGAAGTAGAGGCTTATTAGTAAGGCTAAAATTTGATAAGGATAAGGTGCTAGGGAAAGAAGGTTGGAAGGGAAAAAAGGTGACAAGGGAAACATAGGAACGGAGGGAGAGACGGGTTGCGTGGGTTTAAGTTGATAGGAGACATTGCCATAATCTCAAAGGTTCTTCAATTTTACGTACTAAGATATTAGTTTTGAGATTCGACACTATATACGTTGCTTATCGATACTGTATTGTACCCAATATACGGTGTAAATATTTATGTCCTGTCCATAAAATATCTTTCGACAATTGTACTAAACGTTTGTGCACCGGTGCTTATATGTGACGCCGATTTGTATATACAATTACTCATGTGTCCCACATAATTGTTAATATACACTCCTGGAAATTGAAATAAGAACACCGTGAATTCATTGTCCCAGGAAGGGGAAACTTTATTGACACATTCCTGGGGTCAGATACATCACATGATCACACTGACAGAACCACAGGCACATAGACACAGGCAACAGAGCATGCACAATGTCGGCACTAGTACAGTGTATATCCACCTTTCGCAGCAATGCAGGCTGCTATTCTCCCATGGAGACGATCGTAGAGATGCTGGATGTAGTCCTGTGGAACGGCTTGCCATGCCATTTCCACCTGGCGCCTCAGTTGGACCAGCGTTCGTGCTGGACGTGCAGACCGCGTGAGACGACGCTTCATCCAGTCCCAAACATGCTCAATGGGGGACAGATCCGGAGATCTTGCTGGCCAGGGTAGTTGACTTACACCTTCTAGAGCACGTTGGGTGGCACGGGATACATGCGGACGTGCATTGTCCTGTTGGAACAGCAAGTTCCCTTGCCGGTCTAGGAATGGTAGAACGATGGGTTCGATGACGGTTTGGATGTACCGTGCACTATTCAGTGTCCCCTCGACGATCACCAGTGGTGTACGGCCAGTGTAGGAGATCGCTCCCCACACCATGATGCCGGGTGTTGGCCCTGTGTGCCTCGGTCGTATGCAGTCCTGATTGTGGCAATCACCTGCACGGCGCCAAACACGCATACGACCATCATTGGCACCAAGGCAGAAGCGACTCTCATCGCTGAAGACGACACGTCTCCATTCGTCCCTCCATTCACGCCTGTCGCGACACCACTGGAGGCGGGCTGCACGATGTTGGGGCGTGAGCGGAAGACGGCCTAACGGTGTGCGGGACCGTAGCCCAGCTTCATGGAGACTGTTGCGAATGGTCCTCGCCGATACCCCAGGAGCAACAGTGTCCCTAATTTGCTGGGAAGTGGCGGTGCGGTCCCCTACGGCACTGCGTAGGATCCTACGGTCTTGGCGTGCATCCGTGCGTCGCTGCCGTCCGGTCCCAGGTCGACGGGCACGTGCACCTTCCGCCGACCACTGGCGACAACATCGATGTACTGTGGAGACCTCACGCCCCACGTGTTGAGCAATTCGGCGGTACGTCCACCCGGTCTCCCGCATGCCCACTATACGCCCTCGCTCAAAGTCCGTCAACTGCACATACGGTTCACGTCCACGCTGTCGCGGCATGCTACCAGTGTTAAAGACTGCGATGGAGCTCCGTATGCCACGGCAAACTGGCTGACACTGACGGCGGCGGTGCACAAATGCTGCGCAGCTAGCGCCATTCGACGACCAACACCGCGGTTCCTGGTGTGTCCGCTGTGCCGTGCGTGTGATCATTGCTTGTACAGCCCTCTCGCAGTGTCCGGAGCAAGTATGGTGGGTCTGACACACCGGTGTCAATGTGTTCTTTTTTCCATTTCCAGGAGTGTAAAACAGAGAGATAACTCTGAAATCAAATCGACTGTATATTAAGATCCGTGTACTTTTAACTCTCTGAATGACAGTTACAGTTTTGCCATAGATATGCATGAACGAATTTATATCGCGTTATTTGTAGTAAAAATTTAACGGCTTGTTTCCTTTGCGCTTCTGGCCAGATGTGACATTTTAAGAGCGTATTAATGCTATTATTCTCTAAACGAATTTCATGTATTACATCTTATATTTTAGGTGATGACCGTTGACGTTCTTACTGTGCACAAATATGCATGGCACGCGATTTTTTAATGTAACTGCGTCTTTGTATCCACATCTGTCACTATAGGTAACTATTATGTTTGTTTAACGCTACAGCCGACGAAGTCGTATGGTTTCCATGTTTAAGCCCTCTTCCTTTTTAATGGTGTGTTTTTTAAGGTGCAATTGAGAATGGGCAGTGCCCGGAACTAGCAGTGCAAATAAAATATTTTAAACAGAGTGAAGTGAAATAATGTCCTTCTCCAAATAAAACACATTGCTACAACATTTTATTTTTCACGCAAAATTTTCACTTAAAGAGAGCCAGGACTTCTGGGACAACCCAGTATATGCAAACAAGTCAACTCGTTCGTTGCAAAAGTTAAAACATGGTGGCCAGACCGAGACTGTAATTAAAATTAAATGAGTACAGCAGAAAGAAGTAAAGTGAATCTAAACTGTTATAGGTTCTCGCTCAAATTGTCTATTATTGGGTTGGTGCCTAAGTTCATAGCGTTTTTCCAAAACTTTAATAAACACAACAGATACACATAACAGAGACTTTAGTCATCAATAATGTATTCCTTTTAAATATTTACAACAATCTGTCAAGGTTGAGGTAACTTTTCGATTCCGCGACTGTAGAAATCACGTTGTTTTGAGGTAAAGAATTCGTCGAGTAGTATTCGGAGAGCATTTACATCGGGAAAGGAAGTTTCTTGAAGGTTATTCGATAGAGAGCAGGAAATGTGAAAATATGAGGGCACAACTCCTGTATAGTGTTTTTTTTGTTAGTCTAGCAGAATGCGGGCGGGCGTTGTCTTGGAGTAGCATCACTTCCGCAGTCTTCCTGGTCGTTGTTCTTGAACTGCGATTGCAAGACGTCTCAGTTGTTGAGAATAAATGGAAATGAGCGTTTGGCGTCATTGGCCGGGAGGCCCTTGCGGGGCAGGTCCGACCGCCTTGGTGCAGGTCTTATTACATTCGACGCCACATTGGGCGACCTGGGCGCCGTTTGGGGATGAAATGATGATGAAGACAGCACAACACTCAGTCCCTAAGCGGAGAAAAATCCCCGATCCAGACTGGAATCGAACCCGGGCACGTAGGACAGCAATCAGTCACGCTGACCACTCAGCTATCGGGGCTGACGTTGAGGATAAATGTCAGCTGTAGTGGTTACACCTCGGGAAACCAATTCGCAGTACACCACATCGTCGCTGTTCCACAAGAGGGATAACATTATCTTTTTTGGCTGCGCACAGGGCTTTGAACTGAGAGTTTCTACTTTTTTTTTTTTAGCTCAACCATTCCTTTCTTTTCCTTATGTTAGCATAAAGACACCATTTATCATCAAAAGTAACGGTACAGAATAGCAATGGTCGATGTTGTTCGATTTACTGACGAGTAAGCAGAAATTTTAACTTTTAGGTTCGCCGATGACATTGTAATTCTGTCAGAGACAGCAAAGGACTTGGAGGAGCAGCTGAACGGAATGAACAGTGTCTTGAAAGGAGGGTATAAGATGAACATCAACAAAAGCAAAACGATGACCATGGAATATAGTCGAATTAAGTCGGGTGATGCTGAGGGAATTAGATTGGGAAATGAGACACTTAATGTAGTAGAGGAGTTTTGCTATTTGGGGAGCAAAATAACTGATGATGGTCGAAGTAGAGAGGATATAAACTGTAGAATGGCAATGGCAAGGAAAGCGTTTCTGAAGAAGAAAAATTTGTTAACATCGAGTACATATTTAAAAGTCCGGAAGTCGTTTCTGAAAGTATTTGTAAGGAGTGTAGCCATGTATGGAAGTGAAACGTGGACGATAAATAATTTAGACAAGAAGAGAATAGAAGCTTTCGAAATGTGGTGCTACAGAAGAATGCTGAAGATTACATGTGTAGATCACATAACTAATGAGGAAGTATTGAATAGGATTGGGGAGAAGAGAAGTTTGTGGCACAACTTGACTAGAAGGAGGGATCGGTTGGTAGGACATGTTCTGAGACATCGAGGGATCACCAATTTAGTATTGGAGGGCAGCGTGGAGGGTAAAAATCGTAGAGGGAGAGCAAGAGAAGCTTGCACAGGATAGAGTAGCATGGAGAGCTGCATCAAACCAGTCTCAGGACTGAAGACCACAACAACAACAAGCAGAGATGAACATGTGGCCACCTGCTGATTTTTGTGATTTTGGCTTATAGTATGCGGTAGCCACAAACCAGATGTTTGAACCTTCCCCATTGCATGCAAATGTGACAAGATGGTGGAATGATCATAGTTCATCACATTTGCCAGTTGTCAAGTACACAGACGAGGATCATTGTGAATTAATGCGATTAAACGATCATCATTAAAGGTCTTCCTGAACGTGGAGAGTCACTAATGTCAAACCCATCCTCCTTAAAACGAGAAAACCGTTTTCTTGCCGTTTCCGTCCAAATGTTTCTGGCTGCCTCCGCTGCTCTCACCACTCTATCGAACTCAAACAGGAGAATGTGTCGGAAATGATCCGATTACTCCACTTAGCCCTCCATTTTCTAGCGTCCACAGGTCCACTCACTACCTCCAAATGACAAACTGACAATATGTAAACTCAAATAACGACAATGAACTACAAATAAAAAATGATAATCGATAAATAAACCCATAACAACCGGAATACCAACATGCAAACCAAAAACGCTACGAACTTATGCACCAATCTAATATAAAGAACTATACTGACGAAAAACAAACTAGGAAGCATGGAAATGCTTAGAGAGTTTTAACGTGGGGAGACTAACTGGACTGTGTCGTGTTGCAGACCCGCGCACCAACGACTGGTTCCTGATCAGCAGCCCGATGCCGGGCCTCACGCTGCTGGGGGCCTACCTCTACTTCGTCCTCTCCGCGGGCCCGCGCTACATGAGGCACCGCAAGCCCTTCGAACTAACCAACGTGCTCATCTTCTACAACTTCGTGCAGGTCCTCATCAGCACTTGGATTTTCTGGGAGGTTAGTATCTGCACATTTTTGTGAGTCGTTCTTTTGCTCTTCTCCTTTTCATAATTTAGTAGCGAAAATTTTAGGCCCCATGTGATGGCACACCTCGTCTGTCACCACTTCCGCTAACAAGTGAAACCTAAAGAAGGTTATAACGTACCGTGTGAACTCGGAAGCATCTGAGTCGGTACTGCTTACGGGCGAAAAGCTAGCAGTCATATTGAACACTGATTAATCAAAGCTTATCATTGGTTTTATTGTAACCTGGCAAAGCCTCATCGTCGATTCTGTTTTCAGTCTCACATCCGAACTGCAAATCTCGTTTTACTATCGACTTGTAAAGCCTCATAATCGATTATGTACACTGCAAGAAAAAAAATTACACTACTGGCCATTAAAATTGCTACACCAAGAACAAATGCAGATGATAAACGAGTATTCATTGGACAAATATATTATAGTAGAACTGACATGTGACTACATTTTCACGCAATTTCGGTGCAAAGATCCTGAGAAATCAGTACCCAGAGCAACCACCTCTGGCCGTAATAACGGCCTTGATACGCCTGCCCATTGAATCAAACAGAGCTTGGATGGCGTGTACAGGTACAGCTGCCCATGCAGCTTCAACACGATACCACAGTTCATCAACAGTAGTGACCGGCGTATTGTGACGAGCCAGTTGCTCGGCCACCATTGACCAGACGTTTTCAATTGGTCAGAGATCTGGAGAATGTGTTGGCCAGGGCAGCAGTCGAACATTTTCCGTATCCAGAAAGGCCCGTACAAGACCTTCAACATGCGCTCATGCATTATCCTGATGAAATGTAGGGTTTCGCAGGGATCGAATGGAGGGTAGAGCCACGGGTCGTAACACATCTTAAATGTAACGTCCACTGTTCAAAGTGCCGTCAATGCTAACAAGAGGGACCGAGACGTGTAACCAATGGCAACCCATACCATCACGCCGGGTGATACGCCAGTATGGCCATGACGGAAAAAGGCTTCCAATGTGCGTTCACCGCGATGTCGCCAAACACGGATGCGACCATCATAATGATGTAAACAGAACCTGGATTCATCCGAAAAAATGACGTTTTGTCATTCGTGCACCCAGGTTCGCCGTTGAGTACACCATCGCAGGCGCTCCTGTCTGTGATGCAGCGTCAAGGGTAACCGCAGCCATGGTCACCGAGCTGATAGTCCATGCTGCTGCAAACGTCGTCGAACTGTTCGTGCAGATGGTTGTTGTCTTGCAAACGACCCCATCTTATGACTTAAGGATCGAGACGTGACTGTACGATCCGTTACAGCCATGAGGATAAGATGCCTGTCATCTCGACTGCTAGTGATACGACGCAGTTGGGATCCAGGACGGCGTTCCGTATTACCCTCCTGAACCCACCGATTCCATATTCTGCTAACAGTCATTGGATCTCGACCAACGCGAGCAGCAATGTCGCGATACGATAAACCGCAATCGCGATAGGCTACAATTCGACCTTTATCAAAGTCGGAAACGTGATGGTACGCATTTCTCCTCCTTACACGAGGCATCACAACAACGTTTCACCAGGCAACACCGGTCAACTGCTGTTTGTGTATGAGAAATTGGTTGGAAACGTTCCTCATGTCAGCACGTTGTACGTGTGGCCACCGGCGCCAACCTTGTGTGAATGCTCTGAAAAGCTAATCATTTGCATATCACAGCATCTTCTTCCGGTCGGTTAAATTCTGCGTCTGTAGCACGTCATCTTCGTGGTGTAGCAATTTTAATGGCCAGTAGTGTATTACACTCTTTTAGAGGTTTGCAGTTTACTCAGGTTTTATTGTTGCAACAGTGTATACGGTGTATATGAAATGGATTACATTTACATATCAATAGCACAAGCAGTTTGAGCTACCAGGCATCGACTTATGCGGAAACACCCTTATTAGTAAGTGGTGTAGGCTCCACGGGCGGCAAGACAGGTGCTGACTTTGGCATCCAATCGATTGTACAGATGGCGAATACTGTCCTGGGATTCGTTATGCTACGCCTCCTCGACCTGTTCACGTAGTTATGCAAGCGTTGTTGGATGATGATAAACTTCTTGTCTTATCATATCCCACACGTCTTCGGTTGGAGACAAGCCGGAGTTCGTCTGGTCAGGAAAGTTGCTGCACGTCTTGCACAGCACGATGAGTTTGACGGGCAGTGTGTGAGCGAACATTATTCTATTGGAACAACATTCACCTTCCTGTTGTAAGAACGGCAAAACAACGGATCCAACCATATTCTGCACGTACCGACCGCTGGATAGCGTCCCCTCGAGAAACACCAAAGGTGAATGAGACTTGTAGCTTACCGCACCCGAGACATGGGGTAGGGCCCGTGTGTCTTGAACGAATGCACTCTACGAGACAGCGCTCACCAGGTCTACGATACACACGCAAATGACGCTCACTTGCGTGCAGGCAGAATCTGGTTTCATCTCTGAAGACCACGGCGTGCCATTCCATCTTCCAAGCGATCCTCTGACGGCACCAATCGAGCCGTGCATGTCAATGCTATGGCGCGAGTGGAAGACGGGCTAGAGGTGTGCATGCCCGTAGTACCTCTGCTAATAACCAGTTCGCAACATCGTCTACGGATGTGAGAATGTTCCCGTGACCATTGATACCAGCATCGTTGCACAACTGAAGCAGCACGTCCAACTTGTTTGGCAATTCTCTGATAGAACCCTCCCGCCACTCGAAATGCCAAAAGTTGACCCCTTTCAAACGCGCCCAATTGGCTTAGGAGGCATGAGTGCGTTTCCGTGGCACGGTTGCCTGTTTACTTCACAGGTTTGCACCACACTGAGCCTTTTGGCTGTGAGCATTCCCTATTAAAGGTTAGACACAGATGGCACTCTAGTAGCTACGCCACCACGCTATCTGTTGGCGGACGACGTTGAAACCATTATCAGTACATCTGCTATTCACCAGGTGACACAGTCATCAGATCAAAATCGATGTCGTCTTTCGAAGTGTACTAATTTTTTTACCGGCAGTGTATTTAACCTCGCATCCAAACAATATTATTATCAATTCGGAGAGTCTCGTCATCGATTCTGTTTTGAATTGATTCCTGAAAGAAACTGGCATAGTGTTTTCAACATTTCATCTATCTTACGAATTTCAAAGAAAGTATCGACCTTGTTACTGCCTTCGGCCTCCTACAATCACTAAACGAGAGCACACGAAACAGATGGAGGGAAATAATAGCTTCCTTGGACCATTGTCACTCCATTAGGTAGGCTTGGTCGCTAATCATAATCTGGATACAGCAAAAACCACCAGCAGATAAAAATGTTAACATAAATTGAGATGATATGGCCACTCATGTTATCTCCGCCCCCTCCCCCAAGTCAACAAGAGATAAACACATCAAAGGAGAAGTTAGACATCTCTTAAAAGTAAAGAAACGGTCGGCTCCACAAACATCTGAGTTTTGCATTCCATTTCAATTGGAAGTGACCATAGAAGCTATGGAGAACATGAAATGGATATTGAAGGTATTTACCCTTACTTTCTGTTGCACTGTGGTCCTGCTACTGTCAAATGCCCGAACATTCTCTTTTCAAACATCTTAAAGACAGGACATCTGCCACATCTCAACAAAACTAAGAACAATGCCACATTAAATTCAAACAATGATCCCGCAAAAGATGAAAGCAACCGCCCAATTGCTTTCATTAATGTCAAGTTCACGCTCCTGGAGACGCTAATTCACAACAGAGTCTGTCCAGCCATCAACAAAACACGTCCGTATAGAGCAAGATGGGCTTAGACCAGGAAGAGGTTGTGAGAAGCAAGTGCTAACAATAGCAACTCATATCGAAAACGGCTTTGAGAAGCAGAAAATAAACACGGGGGCGTTTTTTGACCTAACAGCATCCTATGATATCGTCTGGCGCAATAGACTCCTGGCTCAAATTCATCAATGTCATGCTGTGTCGGAAACTAACCACTCTAATGGCAACACGCTGAATAATAGTTCCAGATATTCTCAGAGAATCCGAGATACTGACAGATATCCGTGTAAGATGAAGTGGAGGATCATCGTGCATAAAACACATCCGTTGGATGACGTAGGGGTATACCGTGAAGCAAATGGAGAAACACATGTCTGAGAAACTGTAGATGTCCGGTAAGATGTTGCGGAAAGGAGTAGGGGCCAATGAGATGATCATTAATGACACTTCGTGAGGGTGTTCATAAGCCCATATATGACTGTTATAATAACTGAAGTTCAAATAACGCAAAACGCCAGCGGC
The DNA here is from genome assembly GCF_023898315.1 of Schistocerca nitens. Classification (NCBI taxonomy): domain Eukaryota; kingdom Metazoa; phylum Arthropoda; class Insecta; order Orthoptera; family Acrididae; genus Schistocerca; species Schistocerca nitens. The sequence continues at coordinate 574,292,754 of NC_064616.1, read as the reverse complement.
ATCAGCGAGTGAGATACATGCTAAGAATTGCAGAAACGCAGCACACTGTCCTAACATGCGCTGACAGAAAAGTTTCTTGGCTGAAAATTTACCTCATTTAATTCTCGCACACGTTGTAGGTGAAACGGGTAGAGAAGATTTTCGCGCAGAATCTTCCAGATTGTCGTGTGACTAATATCTTCCTTTCTTGCAAGTCTCCTTGTACTAGTTGATGTAGTTTCGTCCACACCACGAAGAACCCTTCCTTCAATCTTCGGCGTTCGTACACCGCATGGTCTCCCACCACCTGCAATTCTCTTCTCATAAGAGCCTATCTCTTGTGAGCGTTCGTGAAGTCGTACAAATGTTCTAGTACAAGATAACTGCCTCCGAGGGTAACATTCAGCACGAAGTTGACGTGCCACATATGTAGCGCCGTCATTTCAGACACTGACTACAACGATGTGATGTGTTGTCAGAACAAACGACAATCAGATTAAGCAAAACAAATGTCATGACCAAGAGTAAACAAAAATGTGAGTACAAATACATATCTGAGACAAATTACGCAACCAAGAGTCATTACATGGAATTATTTTCATATCTCTCTAACGAAGGCTTTTCGGACCCATGTTCATCTGAACTTTTTGCAATGATTTAAAGTCAAGAATAAATCCGTAAAGTTTCTGACACATGTTTATATCCATCCTGTGTTTGCATTCATCTGAACTTCCCTGATGCCCATGGTTTTCCACGTCTCAGCCACACAAACACTCTCACTACATTTCCTCGCATAACGCCTACTTTGTCATCGTGTCCGACATACTGAGTCATGCAAATCAATACATGAAGTCACATAACCAGGTAGGCTACACTGCAATCATATAACCGGTATCATCAGTTCGTCATTTCGACTCTTTACGGGTTCCACAATCCCATCTATTACTGATATAATCAAAACGTATCATTATAAAAGCGTCCGCCTGCTTAGCTAGGTGGTTACGTGCTTGCCTCCCATGCAGCGGGCCCGAGTTCGATTCCCGGCCGTGTTTGGGTTTTCATCGCTCGTGGACTGGTTATTGTATTTTCCTAATCATCATTCCATCCTCATCACTGGCATGCGAGTCGCCCAGTGTGGCGTTGACTGAAATAAGACTTGCACTCGGTGGCCGAACTTACCTGGATGGGGCCTCCTGGCCTACAATGCCATTACAAGAACGGAAAGATTACGGTCATAATTTCGGGAATAACAGTCACAGGGAACGCACAAGTCGTTACAGAATACATACGTTGCTCCATACTCTAGCAGCCACTGACGACGACACCAATCCCACTTTTGACAGTACATGTGATGGCGTAGTGTTTTGGTAGTCTGCTACACTGACGTCAGTGTTTCAGACTGGTCGCTTCTGCCCCCAGAATGGCGTGTGCGGGATCAAAGTCAAGAACGTCGTCTCAGCGTCAGGGCTATATGAAGGCTCACTGACCAGTGGCTTCATCTAGTTGATGGTGCTGCTCACTGAATCTGTACCCGCCCGGCTGCACATCTGACTGATGACCGGCTCGGAGACTGTGCTGGATGAATTCACAGCTGTGATGGAATGAAGCTACTGCTTGAATTGGGAGCATATATACTTCCCCTAGATGGGTATGTTGTGACAAGGGCTCGGTTCCCATCGCGTAGCCAGCTGCGAAACGTTTATTTTTGCTGTAGCATTAAGCAGTCCACTCCACCGCTACAGTAGACCACTGCACTGCAATACACTATGGCAGCATAATTGCAGCACCGGACACAGGTGGATGACCCTCCATATCCCTTGGTTTGCGGCTGCGGTCTCCAGCAAGGGAGATTTTCTCTGGTGGACACTCAAACTTATAAGAGTCTATATCAGTGAATATACAGTCTGAATTGTTCTACACTGTCTTGTCTTTCTGTTTTCAGGGTCTAGATGGGGCGTGGCTCCGACATTACAATTGGCGATGTGAACCAGTGGACTTCTCCAACACTCCTCAGGCCATCAGGGTAAGTTTAAATTCAATTGCGTAGATAACTTCGAAAATGTACTGTGGTATGATCGTTCATTTGGGAAATGAGTCTCGTCGATGTCTCCTCCTGAGCACAATGAAATGCTGCCGCCATGAAAAACCTGGGAATACTCGTACGTGCCATTTTTAATTGGGTGAGAACTGTGTTCAAGTAGTGGGAGGTGCTTATAGTTATGATCAGGATATATAGGGTGGCAGAATACAATTCACGTCATGTCGTGCCACTCCAGTATTACTCCATAGAATTTAAATGGCATCATTCGTACTAGCCGTCAAAGGAATGAAACCCTCGACGACGAGGACGTTAGAGTTTGGGCACATGTTAGGATTGGAAAATTTGGAAATTTGTGGTAAGAACTATGGGACCAAACTGCTGAGGTCATCGGTCCCCAGGCTTACGCACTACTTAATCTAACTTACGCTAAGGACAACACACACACCCATGCCCGAGAGAGGACTCGAACCTCCGACAGGGGGAGCCACGCGAACCCTGACAAGACGCCTTAGACCGCACGGCTACCCCGCGCGGTGTTAGGACTGGACGAAAGATATACATTTGTGTTCTGCTCAAAGGAACCGTTCTGGCATTAGCTCAGAGAAACCACGGAAACCCTAAATATGGATGGCGGGTGGGGATTCGTAGGCAGTCCACCGATATCAGTCGAATTTACGTCAAACATGTTTGGATATTACGTTCACGTGTCAGTGACATTACGTGACCGTGTGATCCCAAATTATCCACATTACATACTTCTTGTCGAGCTTACTTACGTCGCTCGTTATTCTTCATCGTACCGCCGGCTTTTCTGGTGAAAGTTTGATATTTTGCATGAGAATTTAATGTCATTCCTAAGAGTGTTTTCCTGTAAATTAGGCATAATATTGAATGATAAATGCTATTTTAAGATTTTTTTGAAGCTCCCGACTTGCGGCTACGGTTCTTTAACAATAAAGCACTATGAAGATATCACTTTCAGAAAAATACCCCATTCTTTTAAGTTATTGTTTAGACATTCTTCGGCGATATCATACAGTCATTACTCAAAAGGGGAAGGGTGATGAAAATCAGGAACTGAAGAGAATATATGAAGAACTTAATGAATACAGGTTAATAAACTGTATTGAGAAAAATAGTTACTAAGATTACAGCAGAAGTTGATTCAGCTACTCCTTAAGACGATAAGGTGTTCGTCTGTATATACATAGCAGGACATTTCTTTCAGAAGTGGATGGATATATTGGAGCAAATGTTAATGATCACAGTGAATAGGTATATCAGCAGGAAAAACACTGGACATCGCAGTAAGGAATTTTACAGACTCAGCGTACAAACTGCTGTGACATGAAAAGCCAGTTAGAAGTACGGTATCTGATTTTGTGTGTCCGTATATTCATATGAAATACATGTAGTAGTTTCCTCACGTTTCCATCTCATTCTGTCGCTTTAGCGCTCCCATACAGAGTTGGTAGTTCATTTCGCCAAGTACGCTTTTGCGAATATACATGCTCCGGTGATTCAGTTTCGAATACGGGCTATGGAAACCAATTTCGTCACCAGCATTTACCCGGCACAAGGAATAGAGTTGTCAAAGCATAGTAACTGTTCAACAAACTTCTTGGAAATGTCCTAGTTTAAATACCAAACCTTCTCCGCATGGAGTGAGAAGTAGACAATGCACAGTCTAGGTTTCACCCTAACCCTTCTCCCTTTCATCGTCATCAAGGAAAGAAGTGGACGCCACACTCTAGATACGCTCATTATTAATATCTACGTTAATAATTAACGTATAGGATACAATAGCCGAACTTCGCGAAGCGAAGAAACCAAAGTAAGCAAAGAAAGGAAACTTTTCTGATACGCATTTGAACTTACCCTACTAGATCCTCCAAGTGATAAGGCCACACTACTTTACTTGTCATTACCGGCATACACTGTACACTGAATGATTCCCAAGATGTTGTCTCCAGAAAGTTAGGGGGGATACTGCTGATCTAACTCCTGCGCGGTGCGATTTTTGTATACGTAGGTCTTTCATTTGGATATCTGCACTGTAATAACGTTGAGGCAGTTATTTCATTTATTTGCCGTGCAACGAGAGCGGAGGGTATTCGCCCTGATATACTGTATATACATTGAGGTGACAGAAGTCATGGGAGACCTCCTAATATCGTGTCAAACCTCCGTTTGCCCGGCATTGTGCCGCAGCTCGATGTTGTATGGATTCAACAAGTCGTTGGAAGTCACCTACAGAAATATTGAGACATGTTGCCTCTATAGCCGTCCATAATTGCGAATACGTTTCCGGTGCAGGATTCTGTGTACGAACTGACATCTCGATTATGTCCCATAAATGTTCGACAGGATTCATGTCTGACGATCTGGATGACCTAATCATTCGCTCAAACTGTCGAGACTGTTCTTCAAACCAATCGCGAATAATTGTGGCCGGTGACATGGCGCTTTTCTTCTTGTATTTCTTTGGCACTGTAGCCCTTGATGGGCCTTTGCCTCAATAATCTTCCTCCAAACATCCGTGTTCTCTACTTTTCTCTTCCATCTTCGGATCTCCATCTTGGTAAGGTCGGCCATCACATTGTCCAGCCATCTAGCTCTTGGTCGGCCCTTCCTTCTGGTGGAATACAATCTGCCTTTCACTATTCGTTTGAGCATCTTATATCAGCCATCCTCTCCATGTGTCCTAACCAACGTATTCTTTGAGATTTAAGGACTTCCACTATATGTTTCGCTTGCATAAGCTCCTGAATTTCATGGTTGTACCGTATTCTCCACCCCTCTGCTTCTCTTACGGGCCCATAAATTTTTCTCAGAATTTTCATTTCAAATGCCCTTAGGTTGTTCATATCTGCTTCTGTCGTTCGTCCACATTTCCGACCCATATGTCACCACTGGCCACACAAGGGAATAGTATACTCTCAGCTGTGTCGATCTTATAATTAGAGAATTCTTGAATACCTATAAACTTGCATAATACGCTGTGTTCCCTGCTTGTATCATTTTTCTAATACACTGTCTCACATTATTATCGCTGGTTAAGAGGACATCTAAATAACGGAAGCAGCTGACAACTTTAAAATTTTTGTTAGAAACGTGCAGATCGTGTGGTGTTCTTATTGCCTTAGAATTGGACATTACCATACACTTTGTCCTGTTTTCGTTTACACCGAGTCCATTTTTTGCTCCTTCTGCTCCTATGATTTCGCACATTTCTTTAAGTAGGTTTACATATCTTGCCACAATTGCAATATCACGTGCATATGCACATATCTGATTGAATTTCGTCATTATTGTTCCTCTCTTGTCTATTTTTTGTAGCAGACTGTGTAGTGCTAAGTTAAACAAGACTACATAGAGACCATCACCCAGTTTCACTCCATCTCTTAAGCTAAAGCTCTTGGTCATTTTGTTGTTCACTTTAACTTTTCCCCTTGTGTCTTTCATTATTAATCCAAATAACCTTCTTCGCTTGTCGCAGATGCCTAATTTTTTTAGTATGTTACAAAATGCTGGCCTATTAACACTATCAAAAGCTTGTTTAACATAAACAAACAGGAAGTGGAGATCTATGTCACATTCATAAAATTTCTCCATTATTTGTCCAATAGCAAACAACTTATCAGTAGTGTCTCTATTTGGTCGGAAACTACATTGGTATTCCCCAAGCATATTTTGAGGTCACTTTTTTATCCTTTCATTCAGCATCTCGGAAAACATCTTGTAGGCTCTATTCAATAAATTTATACAGCGCATTGTCAGCCAAAAAAATTCCGCGGTTGTTTGGGAACATGAAGTGCATAAATGGCTGCAAATGGTCTCTAAGTAGCTGAACACAAACATTTGCAATCAGTGACCCAGTCCATTCCATGTAAACACAGTCCATACCCTTATGGAGCCACCACCATTTTCCGCAGAACCTTGTTGACAACCTGATCCCATGGCTTCGTGGGGTCTGCGCCACCACTCGAACCCTATCATCAGTGATGATGATAATGATGTTTGGTTTGTGAGGCGCTCAACTGCGCGGTCATCAGCGCCCGTACAAAGTCCCAATTTTACACAATCTAATCTAGCGACTGCCACTAATGATGATGATGGCGATGAAATGATGAGGACAACACAAACACTCAGTCCCTGGCCAGAGAAAATCACCAACTCGGCCGAGAATCGAACCCGGAACCCCGTGATCCAGAGGCAGCAACGCTAGCCACTACACCACGAGCTGCGGACCCCTACTATCAGCTCATACCAAATGAAATCGGGACTCATTTGACCATGTCAAGATTTTTCAGTCGTCTAGGATCCAAACGATATGCTCACGAGCCCAGGATAGGCGCTGCAGGCGATGTCGTGCTGTTTAGCAAAGGCACCCACGTCGGTCATCTGCTGCCATAGCCCATTAACGCCAAATTTCGCCGCACTGTCCTAACGGATACGTTTGCCGTACGTCCGACACTGATTTCTGCTATTATTTCACGCAGTATTGCTTGTCTGTTAGCACTGTAGCTCTGACAACGCTACGCAAACGCCGCTGCTCTCGGTCGCTAAGTGAAGGCCGTCGGCCACTGCGTTGTCCGCGGTGAGAGGTAATGCCCGAGGTTTTGTCGGCACACTCTTGACGCTGTGGATCTCGGAGTATTGAATTCCCTACCGATTTCCGAAATGGATATCCCATGCGTCTAGCTCCAACTATTGTCCACGTTCAAAGTCTGTTAATTCCCGTCGTGCGGCCACAATGACGTCGGAAAACTTTTCAAACGAATCACCTGAGCACAAATGGCAGCTCCGCTAATGCACTACCGCTTTATAACTCGCGTACGCGATGCTACAGCTTGGCGTAGAGCGTCATCCTCTTTATAGTGATAAAATAGTGAAGATGTTTTCCGACAGAACGCAATGCGTAGTGCGCCAGCGCTTTACGCCAGTCGTGACGGTCTGCACGAGGCTAATTCGTGGTATGCTGCAGTCTAGTGAAGCAGTTACTACAAGTTGGGTAAAGTGGCTACAAAGTGCGCTAAAAAGCTACAACTGCTTTTCAGTGGCGAGTAAGATGAACGGTTAACTGACGCAGTGCCTGTGCGTACCTGTGTATGGCACATGGTGAATCCCGACGTAATTTGTAAGAATTAAGCAACCTCAAGTGAAATAATGATGACGTTGGCATACCATATTTTCTCCTTAATTTGTTTATTCACTACTAATTGCTTTTATGAGCATTATTTATCATTACTCCTGACAATATTTTGTATTACACATTATAATAGTGCATTTTACTAATACATTATAATACAGCACTGCCATCAAATTCCAAATACAGCATCATAATCAGTCTCTAAGTAATTTATTACATTATTAATAAAAACTATATGAATACTACTTTCACGCGATGTACTTCTTTCATATTATTCTATTTACCTCAGATTAACAACCAGTTTTCCAGCTGATACTTTGGTGACTTGGAGTGGTTGTAAATTTCCCATCTGATGTCCTCCTCAACATACTCAAATCTGTGATACGCTTTCAACATCTATTCGTCACCGATTAAGTGGTTGTTAATCAATATCTTCAGCATGCCCTCATTCTCTCGGCTCAGACACATATTGCTGACTGTTTTTCTGCGATTCACGGAAGTCTTGAGCAAATACTCCTCTTCTTCGTCGTTCGTTATATGTTTAGCTATCAAAAATCAAATGGTTCAAATGGCTCTGAGCACTATGGGACTTAACTTCTGAGGTCATCAGTCCCCTAGAACTTAGAACTACTTAAACCTAACTAACCTAAGGACATCACACACATCCATGCCCGAGGCAGGATTCGAACCTGCGACCGTAGCGGTCGCACTGAAGCGCTTAGAACCGCTCGGCCAAATCGGCCGGCGGTTTAGCTATCAGGTAACCCAAGGGTCTCCTTTTCTTTTGTCCCACGTGACTCCTCAGTACTGCACAGTATATTACCACATTTCTTAAAATAACAACTTTGAACCTCTTCCGAGACAGCACCTGTGGACCATATAGTCAATGCGATGTACACTCCTGGAAATTGAAATAAGAACACCGTGAATTCATTGTCCCAGGAAGGGGAAACTTTATTGACACATTCCTGGGGTCAGATACATCACATGATCACACTGACAGAACCACAGGCACATAGACACAGGCAACAGAGCATGCACAATGTCGGCACTAGTACAGTGTATATCCACCTTTCGCAGCAATGCAGGCTGCTATTCTCCCATGGAGACGATCGTAGAGATGCTGGATGTAGTCCTGTGGAACGGCTTGCCATGCCATTTCCACCTGGCGCCTCAGTTGGACCAGCGTTCGTGCTGGACGTGCAGACCGCGTGAGACGACGCTTCAGCCAGTCCCAAACATGCTCAATGGGGGACAGATCCGGAGATCTTGCTGGCCAGGGTAGTTGACTTACACCTTCTACAGCACGTTGGGTGGCACGGGATACATGCGGACGTGCATTGTCCTGTTGGAACAGCAAGTTCCCTTGCCGGTCTAGGAATGGTAGAACGATGGGTTCGATGACGGTTTGGATGTACCGTGCACTATTCAGTGTCCCCTCGACGATCACCAGTGGTGTACGGCCAGTGTAGGAGATCGCTCCCCACACCATGATGCCGGGTGTTGGCCCTGTGTGCCTCGGTCGTATGCAGTCCTGATTGTGGCGCTCACCTGCACGGCGCCAAACACGCATACGACCATCATTGGCACCAAGGCAGAAGCGACTCTCATCGCTGAAGACGACACGTCTCCATTCGTCCCTCCATTCACGCCTGTCGCGACACCACTGGAGGCGTGCTGCACGATGTTGGGGCGTGAGCGGAAGACGGCCTAACGGTGTGCGGGACCGTAGCCCAGCTTCATGGAGACGGTTGCGAATGGTCCTCGCCGATACCCCAGGAGCAACAGTGTCCCTGATTTGCTGGGAAGTGGCGGTGCGGTCCCCTACGGCACTGCGTAGGATCCTACGGTCTTGGCGTGCATCCGTGCGTCGCTGCGGTCCGGTCCCAGGTCGACGGGCACGTGCACCTTCCGCCGACCACTGGCGACAACATCGATGTACTGTGGAGACCTCACGCCCCACGTGTTGAGCAATTCGGCGGTACGTCCACCTGGCCTCCCGAATGCCCACTATACGCCCTCGCTCAAAGTCCGTCAACTGCACATACAGTTCACGTCCACGCTGTCGCGGCATGCTACCAGTGTTAAAGACTGCGATGGAGCTCCGTATGCCACGGCAAACTGGCTGACACTGACGGCGGCGGTGCACAAATGCTGCGCAGCTAGCGCCATTCGACGGCCAACACCGCAGTTCCTGGTGTGTCCGCTGTGCCGTGCGTGTGATCATTGCTTGTACAGCCCTCTCGCAGTGTCCGGAGCAAGTATGGTGGGTCTGACACACCGGTGTCAATGTGTTCTTTTTTCCATTTCCAGGAGTGTATTTAAGTTTTGCATTCCTCCCGATGTAAAACGCACTGTTCTTTCGAGCGGCGCAAAATTTCTGCTCCTAATAAAACCTCGCTTAAGCCTGTATCTGACCTGTAACGTAGCCATTACATCCCTAGAACCTTCTAAAGCTGGGTTTTCCCAAGCGCAGGAATTTTGAGCCGCGCGAACAGTACATGGCGTTTTACTTCGGCAGGGACTCAAAATTTAAATGCGTAACTCATTTGTGTTTTCCCAGGGAATGAAACTGCAAGCCTGTCAACTACTGAGTCCAAATGTGCTGTCTGGGACGTACATTGTGTAAAAGCTGTTCTCTTATTTGTAGTTGTTATTGATATTTTTTTTTCTTATTTACAAGAAATTCAACGAAAAAATAAACGTTTTACAAGTCTTTAACATAACGAAAATCTTAGCTACACAAAAGCACAAAACAATATTCATAGATTCCAGTGAGTTTTGTGTAGCGAATAAAAGATGGAACCTTCTACAAACATTCTCCTGTCCTGTATTATTTGTTGTATTAATACTGCTCGTCAGTAAGGTAAACCGAGTGCTTGAGTGAGAATGTCACATGTTTGTGTAACTTCACTAAGATGTGTTGTAGGTATGTCAGGGTGCACCTGGGAGCAGTGCTGACAAGTGCTGCAAGAATGAATGACTGTCGTTATAATTCACAGTTGGCGAGCAATAACCGCAATAACGCTGTTGATTTAACACTTCCATCTCTGTGACGATTCGGGAAATTCCAATCTTGGTCTGCGTAATTGGATCTGACGGAAATTTGTTCACGGTCATAGCCATGGTTTTGAAGAACATGTCTGCTTCGTCCTCTTGTCGCAGGAATCTGTATGCTTTGTTCTTATTTAAATACTTGTGAAGGGCATCACTTTCCTTCCTCTTTTTGGCCGGAGAACGTTGGCACTTAGCAAAAAATGGTTGTTGCAATATTTGCTGAGATTCGGGAGAAAGTGGTTCACACTCATCGTCAGCTGTTTCCGGACAGTTATCGTCAGCATTGCTGCAGACGCCATTGTTGGGTTTCGCCGGCACGTTAGGGCAATTTTCCATATTTTCAGTGTGCGGTATAAAATTTGAAAAAGTGTTCCTTTCGGCTTTCACACATTCTAGAAATCTCAGCCTGTCCCAGTAGCTTATTTTCTTTCAGCGGATCGTGTGATATCTACTTCTTCTGTTACCTATATTTGTAATGATCACTGATATTCTTCCACTGTCTTTGGCGTTCATTCACTAAAGCCCAACGTACAAAACATCAGATTCGCCCAGAATCAGTTGGACTGCCACGCCTGGCATAAAGCGTTGGCGCACTATGCATTACGCTCTGTCGCAAAACACCTTCACTATTGGAAATTGGCCGGCCGCTGTGGCCGAGCGGTTCTAGCCGCTTCAGTCTGGAACCGCGCGACCGCTACTGTCGCAGGTTCGAATCCTGCCTCGGGCATGGAGGTGTGTGATGTCCTTAGTTAAGTTTAAGTAGTTCTAAGTTCTAGGGGATTGATGACCTCAGTTGTTAAGTCACATAGTGATCAGAGCCATTTGAACCATTTATTGGAAATTGGAAATTTGTGGTAAGGACTATGGGACCGCACGGCTACCCCGAACGGCACTTTCACTATTTTGTCGCTCTTGAGTAGGCCAGAATCATTACGTACCACGTGCCGCAAAATTTCTGTTCCTAGGAAAACCCGATTTAAGATTCTGCAGATGTATTAGCTAGAATATAGGCCTGATGTATTACCCAATTTCAACTTAAACAATGTCTGCTCGTTAGTTTATCTTGTAACGTGGTATTCAATGTCATCACTGTTGACAATGAGGAAGAAATTTATATTTGTCGCGCATAACATGCATGTCGCATTCTTACAGAGCGCCTAATACGAGGGTTGTTCGCAAAGAAAGGTCCGAATCGCTGTAGCTAATCGAACGTCGCGCGAACACTGAAACGCGCATGAGCACCGACTCCCGGTATTCCTTGCTCGTCAAACGAGACGTCATTTACATTGGTATTGTCGCAGTGTGCTGTTTACAGTGTCAGTTCATAACATTTGAAACAACTGATCAGCCCGCTGACTGTCAAATACAGTCCGTGATTCGGTTTCTGACAGCAAGGAACGTTGCAGCAGCGGAAATTCACCGTCAGACAAGTGAGGCGTATAGCCCTAATGGGATAAGTGACAGCAAAGTGCGTAAATGGGTGAGAGCTTTCAAGGACAGACCGGAAAATGTCCATGATCAAACCGCGATCATGCCGATCATCAGTGATCCCAGATGATTTAGTCAAAACAATGGGCAAAAATATTCGTGAGGACCAGATGATTTTCACTTGTTCCTCTGCCTAAAAGAGTTTATCGACGGAATGCTCTTCACAACAGATGACAAGGTGGAAGAAGCAGTTAAAGACTAGTTATCACTGGTAACATACGTCTATGACTTACGGATATAAAATCTTGTAGAATATTGTGACAAATGTTTAAACAAATATGAAAACTGTGTAGAAAATTAGAAAACTTGTAAGGAATTAAACAATCAGTTTTTTGAAAAAATCTGCGATGGTTTATGTTTTGTAAGACATCGGATCTTACTTTCCAAAAAACCTTCGTAGAAGACTTTCAAAAATTCCAACCCGTTCCTCTGTTCTCAATAATGTATGAAAATCCAAAATAGCTGTATAATGTTTTAATTACCACCTCTAAAACATCACGTTGCGACCATGAAAGTAGGTGATGGTGTTATTCACCCTTAAATTGGAAATATTTTCCCAATAGCAGAAGATTTGGCGGAGTTTTTACTTCTAGAAATCTACGAGGGCTATTCCGAAAGTAAGGTCCGATCGGTCACGAAATGGAAACGACTATGAAAATCCGATAAAGCTTTGCACAGATGTGTTGGGTAATGTCTCTAGTATAACCCCAGTTAGCATCACGTCGCTCTTATCATTTCTGAGCTCGCAGTGAGTGCGTAAAGATGTCTAGAAAATAGTGTCTGCCGCCAAGTACGGGGGCCTGGTGAGAAATTTCCCCTGAAGCTATGCAGCTAACATTACATAACTGTCGTGCTGTTTCGTCTTCAAGACAATTCTCAGCCGCATTCTGCAGGGGCAATGAAGATGCTCCTGCATCGTTTTCAAATGGAAATGTGAGATTACCCACAATACAGCCCGTAATTGTCTCCCTCCGAGTTTCAGCTCAGGTCACATGAACCGCTGGTTATGAAGACAACATTTCGGCACAAGACAACGAGCCGTAGGCCAGCGTAGAGAATTGGCGGAGAGCACTGGCGGCTGCCTTCTATAGCGAGGGTATGGGAAATTTGGTACAACGCTACGATACACGTCTAAGTCGGGTCGGCGACTATGGAGATAAGTAGCTGCAAGGTGTATCTAACTGTTGCAAATAAAACATTTTTGATTTTTACCGTGGTTTCCATTTCGCGACCTATCGGACCTTACTTTCGGAATAGCCCTCGTATATTTTGGCTGTTCAGGAAAGACTCCACCTCGAAAATTACCTCGTCGTCATTGTGGAAATGCCTGCCACGAAACAGTTTCCCCTCCTGAGAAAAGAGAAGGGAGTCGCTGGGTGACATGTCAGGAATTAATGTGACGAGGCGAAATTCTAAAGCTCAAAGAAGCTGGAAGTGTGACCGTGTTCTGTGCGGAATGAGCCCCTCTCAGAAAACTTCCTGACAGCCTCCCGTGATCTCCTTACGTTTCGGTAGCGTCCTTCTGTGGCGGTTTGCCCCTTATGGGCATAATCTGTCAGCATCACATGTGGCAGTCCAGAAAACATTCAGAATCACTTTTTGTCCGATGAGGGTTGGTTCTTCATCCTTTTCTGCTGTAGTGAATCCACTGCTTTCCTTGCTCAGTTGTCTCCGGGTTACTATGACACACCAAGTACTCGTCCACGGTGATTAAGTGCATTAGCCTGAGAAAAATCCGACATTTCCACTACTGCGACGGCTCAGAAGGCTTTCTGAAGGTTGCGAGTACTCATGGTACCCAACAGTAGACGACCTTTGTCGGGTTCAAAAAGTTGTGTAAAACATTGAGAACTGGTTCATGACCCATTTACTTTTTTCAATATCGCCTCGATTGGAACACGCCACTCATTGAGCACCAGGGACTCGACTTCTCTTAAAATTCCCGGTTATTCACAGGGAGACGGACTGCCATTTCGTTCTTCGTCATTCAGACTTGTTTAACCACACTGGACGTGTCTGCACCATCTGTCTCATATGACGACGCGTTCTTGGTGTACTCTCCACCAACTCACCGTGGATTGTTGCAGTGTTCTTCTCCTTCAAATGCAAAGACGATTAACCACACTTTAAGCCCTCTACTAGTAAACTGTCGTAACAATATCATTAGTTATGAGAAATCAGTCTGTTTAATTAATATCTGAACTCACGTCTATTGTTGTTATTAGCTTCTGATAATGACCACGTACCCTAACCAATATGGCTGTGATATGAGTTGAAAGTTTTGACTAACAACAGACCAAGTTAAGTTTCACAAGACTTTTGAAATATATTATCAAATATCAGTCGCTATTATTTCTAGCTCTTACATGCCCACTGTTGAAATCTCAATTCTATTTTTTTCGTATACATGCCCTGTCTGATAAAAAGCATCCTGGCACCTACTAGTGGACATTAATATGGAATGTGTCCACCCTATGCGTTTATGACGTCTCTAAATCAGACGTGGACACTTTCAGTGACGTGTCTGAATGTCTGTGAAGGAATGGTAGACCATTCTTCCTCAAGAGACGATAAAATGTGGTGATGGACGCCGGGGTATGGAGCGAAGACGACGTTATAGCTCATCCCAGCTGGGTTCAGGTCAGGATTCAAGACAGGCCAGTCCATTTTATGAACTTTATTATCAACAAGAATCATGAAAGAAGGTTGTATACATGGCAGAACCCTGGAGATACTAAAAGGTTTCAGATAGATTATATAATGGTAAGACAGAGATTTAGGAACCAGGTTTTAAATTGTAAGACATTTCCAGGGGCAGATGTGGACTCTGACCACAATCTATTGTTTATGAACTGTAGATTAAAACTGAAGAAACTGAAAAAAGGTGGGAATTTAAGGAGATGAGACCTGGATAAACTGACTAAACCAGAGGTTGTACAGAGTTTCAGGGAGAGCATAAGGGAACAATTGACAGGAATGGGGGAAAGAAATACAGTAGAAGAAGAATGGGTAGCCTTGAGGAATGAAATAGTGAAGGCAGCAGAGGATCAAGTAGGTAAAAAGACGAGGGCTAGTAGAAATCCTTGGGTAACAGAAGAGATACTGAATTTAATTGATGAAAGGAAAAAATACAAAAATGCAGCAAGTGAAGCAGGCAAAAAGGAATACAAACGTCTCAAAAATGAGATCGACAGGAAGTGCAAAATGGCTAAGCAGGGACGGATAGAGGACAAATGTAATGATGTAGAGGCTTATCTCAGGGGGGTAAGATAGATACCGCCTACAGGAAAATTAAAGAGACCTTCGGAGAAAAGAGAACCACTTGTATGAATATCAAGAGCGCAGATGGAAACCCAGTTCTAAGGAAAGAAGGGAAAGCAGAAAGGTGGAAGGAGTATATAGAGGGTCTATACAGGGGAGATGTTCTTGAGGATAATATTATGGAAATGGAAGAGGATGTAGATGAAATGGGAGATATGATACTGCGTGAAGAGTTTGACAAAGCACTGAGAGACCTAAGTCCAAACAAGGCCCCGGGAGTAGACAACATTCCATTAGAACTACTGACAGCCTTGGGAGAGCCGGTCCTGAGAAAACTCTACCATCTGGTAAGCAAGATGTATAAGACAGGCGAAATTCCCTCAGACTTCAAGAAGAATATAATAATTCCAATCCCAAAGAAAGCAGGTGTTGACAGATGTGAAAATTACCTAACTATCAGTTTAATAAGTCACAGTTGCAAAATACTAACGCGAATTCTTTACAGACGAATGGAAAAACTGGTAGAAGCCGACCTCGGGGAAGATCAGTTTGGATTCCGTAGAAATGTTGGAACACGTGAGGCAATACTGACCCTACGACTTATCTTAGAAGAAAGATTAAGGAAAGGCAAACCTACGTTTCTAGCATTTGTAGACTTAGAGAAAGCTTTTGACAATGTTGACTGGAATACTCTCTTTCAAATTCCGAAGGTCGCAGGGGTAAAATACAGGGAGCGAAAGGCTATTTACAATTTGTACAGAAACCAGAGGGCAGTTATAAGAGTGTAGGGGCATGAAAGGGAAGCAGTGGTTGGGAAGGGAATGAGACAGGGTTGTAGCCTCTCCCCGATGCTATTCAATGTGTATATTGAGCAAGCAGTAAAGGAAACAAAAGAAAAGTTCGGAGTAGGTATCAAAATCCATGGAGAAGAAATAAAAAATTTGAGGTTCGCCGATGTCATTGTAATTCTGTCAGAGACAAAAAATGGTTCAAATGGCTCTGAGCACTATGGGACTTAACATCTGTGGTCATCAGTCCCCTAGAACTTAGAACTACTTAAACCTAACTAACCTACGGACATCACACACATCCATGCCCGAGGCAGGATTCGAACCTGCGACCGTAACAGTCGCGCGGTTCCGGACTGAGCGCCTTAACCGCGAGACCACCGCGGCCGGCTGTCAGAGACAGCAAAGGACTTAGAAGAGCAGTTGAACGGAATGGATAGTGTCTTGAAAGGAGGATATAAGATGAACATCAACAAAAGCAAAACAAGGATAATGGAATGTAGTCGAATTAAATCGGGTGATGCTGAGGGAATTAGATTAGGAAATGAGACACTTAACGTAGTAAAGGAGTTTTGCTATTTGGGGATCAAAATAACTGATGATAGTCGAAGTAGAGAGGATATAAAATGCAGACTGGCAATGGCAAGGAAAGCGTTTCTGAAGAAGATAAATTTGTTAACATCGAGTATTGATTTAAGTGTCAGGAAGTCGTTTCTGAAAGTACTTGTATGGAGTGTAGCCATGTATGGAAATGAAATGTGGACGATAAATAGTTTAGACAAGAAGAAAACAGACGCTTTCGAAATGTGGTGCTACAGAAGAATGCTGAAGATTAGATGGGTAGATCACATAACTAATGAGGAGGTATTGAATAGAATTGGGGAGAAGAGGAGTTTGTGGCACAACTTGACTAGAAGAAGGGATCGGTTGGTAGGACATGTTCTGAGGCATCAAGGGATCACCAATTTGGTACTGGAGGGCAGCGTGGAGGGCAAAAATCGTAGAGGGAGACCAAGAGATGAATACACTAAGCAGATTCAGAAGGATGTAGGCTGCAGTAGGTACTGGGAGATGAAGAAGCTTGCACAGGATAGAGTAGCATGGAGAGCTGCATCAAATCAGTCTCAAGACTGAAGACCACAACAACAACACTATCCACAAACCATTACCTCACAGATGCGTTGTCATGCTGATACAATCATCGTCTCCGAATTGTTCCTCTACTGTACACACTACACGCAGCTGTTAAATGTGTCCATATCCTTCTGCATTTAGCGTTTTCTAAAGCACAATAAGCGGACCAAACCCTAATCGTGAAAAACACCCCGATAACATAACAATACCTCCTGTGTGTTTCACTGTTGGCACTGCGCGTGATGGTAGCTAACGTTCTCCAGGTATTCGCCAAACCTAAACCCTTCCGTCGGTTGGCCAGCAGTATAGCATGGATCATCATTCGTTTCCAGTCATCCACAGCCCAATGGCGTCACAGTTTACAGCTTAACATTAACAAAGAAATGTGTTGCACACGGGGATCTGCTCGAACGTTGCACCCCATTCTTTTTAAATTTCTACGCTTACTCATTGTGCAAGCTGGACTACAATCGCAGTTCTGAACTCACGAAAGATCCCATCCATTGATTTCACCCGATTTTGTAGAACTACCATCCACAGTGTTCGACATTCCTTGTCCATCAGTACATAAGGTCTGGCTGGTGTTGATTTAGCTGTGGTTGTTCTTTCGCACTTCCACTTCAATGTCACGTTACTGACACTGGACTTGGGCTGCTTTGGAAGGTTTCAATTGTCCATGACGCATTTATTACTCAGGTGACGTCAACAGTCTGAGTCACTGATCTCTGCTGACCGATCCCATTACGGCTCCTCTATTGACAACACAACACTCCCTGCTTCCTAGTGACATATGGCGGTCAATTCCGCATTACGTACGAGTGCAAAGCTGGTAGGCCATGCGCCTGACGTCATTCCTGGTAAGGCTGTAGAATTTGGATTCCATAATGAGAAGATATTTAACCAGTTCGTCCTCAAGTCCCTGTGGTAAAACCGGTGGACGGACCAATTTAATATTAACTATTTCTTCGACCGGTTTATCGATTCGTGAAAGCCTTTGGAGCTTAGAACGAGGGACAGAGTACACTTTAACCGCTTTTTTCAACCCCATTTTTTTCTCTTTAATAGCTACAATAGCATTTGACATATTTGCTTTGTCCCACGATTGCCATTTCGATTTTTTTGGTGGTACAAGATGTCTTCGAGGCATCTGAAACATAAAGAGTAGCAATATTAGTAAATGGTCCCATAAAATCTGATTCATTTGACAGGGCCCATAATACCAGCAGCAAAAGTGGCCCATATATCCACCCTCGCCATCTTGGGAAAAACGATTTTGCCTACGGTTAGTTTGGTTCGCAACCGACGTTAATTAATGTAAAACGGCATCCCAACAACAAGCCAGATACGTATCTTACCTTAGTTTTAGTAATAACATGTTAGAAATTTGAGATTTTTTCAATTAAACACTAACCTTTCAAACTTTTGATGACAGCGAAAAAATTAACAGCACAACTACTCACAAACCATGACAGCTACTACGTCTGCACACTCTATAGTGAAGTTTGGCAACTAGTTCTAGTAGCTCATGTGCTCTCCGCTAGAATTCATGGCCTGTACTTACAAATATGTAGGGGGCCCGTAATACCAGCAGGGGCCCATTTTTCCACCTTTGCCTCTAATGATTTGTGCCGATACTACTGCAAGTTATAAAGGAGGGGAGTAAATAAGCACGAATCAGCTTATTTTTGCTTTAAGTTTGTGGGAGGGGTGGCCAGGAGGCAGATGGCTAGCAATCAAATGCCATGTGACAATCGCTCACAGTTTTACTGCTTCACGACGACTATTTGCGTTCAATGGTCACAAAGCAGAGGATCAACCACGTAGCAGTTTGAAGTGTGCATAAGTTGCTGTTGGATCAAATTGATTTAAGAAATGTTGCTAGAATATTTACATTCAATTTTGACAAGAGGAGAAATGAAGTAGATCATCATAAGGTGAACTTCAAATGGTTCAAATGGCTCTGAGCACTATGGGACTTAACATCTATGGTCATCAGTCCCCTAGAACTTAGAACTACTTAAACCTAACTAACCTAAGGACAGCACACAACACCCAGCCATCACGAGGCAGAGAAAATCCCTGACCCCGCCGGGAATCGAACCCGGGAACCCGGGCGTGGGAAGCGAGAACGCTACCGCACGACCACGAGATGCGGGCTAGGTGAACTTCACAAGATTATTTTACCTTATGGTTCTGACACCGTACAAATTATCGCTTCTGACATTTTAACTACTTACATTTTTATTCCCAGTTTTCCGTTTGTATTTTTCAATGTATTTTTAATGTTTGAAAAATTAACTAAAGAAAATCGTGTGTGTAATGGGCTATTATTTACAATTCCAATAAAAATCAAGCATAATTTAGTTTGAAAAATTATTCAATTTGAAATAATTTCCAGAGCTGTTTAAGACTTAATACATAAAGATTATACACACACTGACGATAAAGTTAAATGTTAATATTACACAACTTTTTTATACTTGGTAATCGCAAAATACGTTTTGATCTAGGCTTCAATTGGCATGCTTTAGGAGTTTTAATTGTCATCGAAATATATTGTCTGAGGCATTCAGGAAGCTCCAGAAAGTGGTTTCAGGTCCTAATTTTTTTCCGCTTTTTTCAAAGAGATCTCTCGTTTGGATCCCCTTGTGACCAATACCTTATCTATTGAGTGCCCCCCCCCCCCCCCCTTCACCCCAAGTAATTTGGTGCTGCTGACGCTAGTGTTAGTGGTAGTATTCTAATCGTAAAACGATAAGCCATAAATGCAACAACTTACCTGTTTTCTATGAAAGCCGACTGAGACGAAGAAAACGAAACAGTACATAGCTGTGTTTAAAATTGTATACGAGGAAAAAGAATATACATGGGCGAAACAAATTATTTAATGGTTTAAATGCGCTGCATTTGTAATTAAAAATGACTGAAAGAAAGAAAACGAAATCTCCACGTTCCCACAGCACAGCAAAGCATTTTCTTTCTTGCAGTCTGTTTTAACAGAAAACCTGTACATTGTCGTTTAAAATAATATTTAGCCTATGTCCTTCTGAATATTTATTAGAGTACCGTGTAAAAATTTCAGGTAAATAGGTCAAGAACATTTCGAGATTTTTCTTACAACAACAACTTGATACATTATATCTGTCTTTATATACCATGTATATTAAAAATATATATAGCTGACTTTCACCTGGACGTTTATTAGAGCATCGTGTAGTTATTTGAAGCAAATCGGTCAAGAAATTTTCGAGATTTTTGGTAACAACGTTAAAAAAAGTACTTGTGTTTACATAGCAGAATAGATTTTATATACAAATTGATAACTCATGTTGTTGCTGTTGTGGTCTTCAGTCCTGAGACTGGTTTGATGCAGCTCTCCATGCTACTCTATCCTGTGCAAGCTTCTTCATCTCCCAGTACCTAGTGCAACCTACATCCTTCTGAATCTGCTTAGTGTATTGATCTCTTGGTCTCCCTCTACGATTTTTACCCTCCACGGTGCCCTCCAATGCTAAATTTGTGATCCCTTGATGCCTCAAAACATGTCCTACCAACCGATCCCTTCTTCTAGTCAAGTTGTGCCACAAACTTCTCTTCTCCCCAATCCTATTCAATACCTCCTCATTAGTTACGTGATCTACCCATCTAATCTTCAGCATTCTTCTGTAGCACCACATTTCGAAAACTTCTATTCTCTTCTTGTCCAAACAGGTTATCGTCCATGTTTCACTTCCATACATGGCTACACTCCATACAAATACTTTCAGAAACGACTTCCTGACACTTAAATCTATACTCGATGTTAACAAATTTCTCTTCTTCAGAAACGATTTCCTTGCCATTGCCAGTCTACATTTTATATCCTCTCTACTTCGACCATCATCAGTTATTTTACTCCCTAAATAGCAAAACTCCTTTACTACTTTAAGTGTCTCATTTCCTAATCTAATCCCCTCAGCATCACCCGATATAATTTGACTACATTCCATTATCCTCGTTTTGCTTTTGTTGATGTTCATCTTATATCCTCCTTTCAAGACACTGTCCATTCCGTTCAACTGCTCTTCCAAGTACTTTGCTGTCTCTGACAGAATTACAATGTCATCGGCGAACCTCAAAGTTTTTACTTCTTCTCCATGAATTTTAATACCTACTCCGAATTTTTCTTTTGTTTCCTTTACTGCTTGCCCAATATACAGATTGAATAACATCGGGGAGAGGCTACAACCCTGTCTCACTCCTTTCCCAACCACTGCTTCCCTTTCATGCCCCTACACTCTTATAACTGCCATCTGGTTTCTGTACAAATTGTAAATAGCCTTTCGCTCCCTGTATTTTACCCCTGCCACCTTCAGAATTTGAAAGAGAGTATTCCAGTTAACGTTGTCAAAAGCTTTCTCTAAGTCTACAAATGCTAGAAACGTAGGTTTGCCTTTTCTTAATCTTTCTTCTAAGATAAGTCGTAAGGTTAGTATTGCCTCACGTGTTCCAACATTTCTACGGAATCCAAACTGATCTTCCCCGAGGTCGGCTTCTACCAGTTTTTCCATTCGTCTGTAAAGAATTCGCGTTAGTATTCTGCAACTGTGACTTATTAAACTGATAGTTCGGTAATTTTCACATCTGTCAACACCTGCTTTCTTTGGGATTGGAATTATTATATTCTTCTTGAAGTCTGTGGGTATTTCGCCTGTCTCATACATCTTGCTCACCAGATGGTAGAGTTTTGTCATGACTGGCTCTCCCAAGGCCATCAGTAGTTTTAATGGAATGTTGTCTACTCCCGGGGCCTTGTTTCGACTCAGGTCTTTCAGTGCTCTGTCAAACTCTTCACGCAGTATCTTATCTCCCATTTCATCTTCATCTACATCCTCTTCCATTTCCATAATATTGTCCTCAAGTACATCGCCCTTGTATAAACCCTCTATATAATCCTTCCACCTTTCTGCCTTCCCTTCTTTGCTTAGAACTGGGTTGCCATCTGAGAACTCATGTATACTTAAGAAATATGTTGCCTATGTCCACCTGAACTGTTGTTACAGTATCAAGTAAAAATTTGAAGTAAGTCAGTCAAGAAATTTTTGATAACGATGTTTCCTTGTTATATGATGTACACCGCGGAAAAAAATTAGTACACCGTTTTAGAGGTTTCCAATTCATTAAAAATTTATTTTTGTAAAATTACATATGGAGGAGATGAAATGATTCCATTTATAGATTAATAGCACAATCGGTTCTGTGGTATGAGGTATCAACCCATGCTGAAACACCCATATTAGGATGTTGTGTAGCCCCACAGGCGGTAATGAACGTGCAGACACTGATATCCAGACGATCATACAGATGGCTAATACTGTCCTGGGATACGTTTTGCCACGCCTGTTCGACCTATTCACGTAGTTACGTAAGAGCTGTTGGCTAACGAGCCACTTCTTGTCCCATTATATCCCACACGTGCTCGATTCGAGACAAGTGAGGATATAATGCTGGTCAGGTAAATTACTGCCCATCTTGCAGAGCACGCTGAGTTTGACGGGCAGTGTGTGGGTGAATACTATCGTGTTGGAACAACACATCACCTATCGTCTTGCAATAACTGCAAAACAACGGCTCTAACAACCTTCTGAACGTCACGAGCGCAGGTTAGCGTCCCTCAAGAAACACCAAAAGTGAACGAGAGTTGTAGTTTATCGCAGCCCAGACCATAAGGCCTGCAGAGGGGCCAGTGTGTCTTGGATGAATGCACTCAACAAGACAGCGCTCGAGAGATCGACGTCATATGCACAAACGACCACCATTTGCTTGCAGGCAGAATCTGCTTTTATCGTCGAAGACTACGGCGCGCCATTCCATAGCCCAAGAAATCCTCTGACGGAGCCAGTCGAGCTGTGCGCATCGAATCTGTCACGTGAGTGGAAGACGGGCTAGAGGTGTGCGTGTCCGCAGTCCCACTGCTAATGAGCGGTTTGCAACAGATCGCGTTGACACATCTGTGCTCACAAGTATTTTAAGCTGTTCTGTGGTAGCTGTACGATCTGCCAGGCTCCCCTTACAACGTCTACATCTACATACATACTCCGCAATCCACCATACGGTGCGTGGTGGAGGGTACCTCGTACCACAACTAGCATCTTCTATCCCTGTTCCACTCCCAAACAGAACGAGGGGAAAATGACTGCCTATGTGCCTCTGTACGAGCCCTAATCTCTCTTATCTTATCTTTGTGGTCTTTCCGCGAAATATAAGTTGGCGGCAGTAAAATTGTACTGCAGTCAGCCTCAAATGCTGGTTCTCTAGATTTCCTCAGTAGCGATTCCCGAAAAGAACGCCTCCTTTCCTCCAGAGACTCCCACTCGAGTTCCTGAAGCATTTCCGTAACACTCGCGTGATGATCAAACCTACCAGTAACAAATCTAGCAGCCCGCCTCTGAATTGCTTCTATGTCCTACCTCAATCCAACTTGATAGGGTTCCCAAACGCTCGAGCAGTACTCAAGAATAGGTCGTGTTAGTGTTTCATAAGCGGTCTCCTTTACAGATGAACCACATCTTCCCAAAATTCTACCAATGTACCGAATACGACTTTCCGCCTTCCCCACAACTGCCATTACATGCTTGTCCCACTTCATATCGCTCTGCAATGTTACGCCCAAATATTTAATCGACGTGGCTATGTCAAGCGCTACACTACAAATGGAATACCCAAATATTACGGGCTTCTTTTTCCTATTCATCTGCATTAATTTACATTTATCTACATTTAGAGTTAGCTGCCATTCTTTACACCAATCACAAATCCTGTCCAAATCATCTTGTATCCTCCTACAGTCACTCAACGACGACACTTTCCCGTACACCACAGCATCATCAGCAAACAGCCGCACATTGCTATTCACTCTATCCAAAAGATCATTTATGTAGATAGAAAACAACAGCGGACGTACCACACTTCCCTGGGGCACTCCAGATGATACCCTCACCTCCGATGAACACTCACCATCGAGGACAACACACTGGCTTCTGTTACTTAAGAAGTCTTCGAGCCACCCACATATTTGGGAACCAATCCCATATGCTTGTACCTTAGTTAGGAGTCTGCAGTGGGGAACCGAGTCAAACGCTTTCCGGAAGTCAAGGAATATGGCATCCGTCTGATACCCTTCATCCATGGTTCGTAAGATATCATGTGAAAAAAGGGCGAGTGGCGTTTCACAGGAGCGATGCTTTCTAAAGCCGTGCTGATGCATGGACAGCAACTCCTCTGTCTCAAGGAAATTCATTATATTCGAACTGAGAAAATGTTCGAGAATCCTGCAACAAACCGATGTTAAGGATATTGATCTGTAATTTTGAGGACCCGTCCTTCTACCCTTCTTATATACAGGCGTCACCTGCGCTTTTCTCCAGTCGCTCGGGACTTTACGTTGGGCAAGAGATTCGCGATAAATGCAAGCTAAGTACGGAGCCAATGCAGTAGAGTCCTCTCTGTAGAACCGAATTGGAATCCCATCAGGAACTGGCGATTTATTTATTTTCAACCCATTCAGCTGCTTCACAACCCCAGGAATGTCTATCACTATGTCCTCCATACGGGAATCTGTACGAGACTCAAACGGCGGTATGTTTGTACGATCCTCCTACGTGAAAGATTTCTCAAATGCTAAATTTAAAATTTCACCTTTCGTTTTGCTGTCTTCTGTTGCCAGGCCAGACTGATCAGTGAGTGACTGGATGGGAGCCTTCGACCCGCTTACCGATTTTACGTAAGACCAGAATTTCCATGGGTTTTCAGCAAGATCTTACAACACGACAATCCTGGCGGGCGTCTGTGCTACGTGGACGTCCAGAACCTCGTCTATGGGTGTGAGAATGTTCACGTGACCTCTGACACCGGCATCTTTGCACAACTGACGCAGCACGTCCTAATTGTGCAGCAGTTCTGCGGAAGGACCTTCCCACTACTCGGACGGCTACAATTTGACACCTTTAATACTCGCTCAACTGGCTGTAGGAAGCCCAAGTGCCTCTCCGCGGCATGGTTGCCTGCTTGATTCACTACTCGACACATAATTCGCGCCTTCATCCCACACTGCCCACTGCAATTGCAATGCTGCAGCCTTTTTTCGTAACTCTTCATACTTCTAGGGCAATTTTTTCACGTGCATGATAATCAAGTAGTAGACGAACAACTTTCTTAAGAGCTTGCATGTTACTCTACTGTGTGTATGTGGAACAGAAGGAAATTATTGAATTCACATTTAAATCACTACTCATAACTGATTTGTTTTAAAATTTAAAGGAGAGTTTGCATTCAAAAATTTTATTTTTATAATATGAAATTTTTATCCTAATAAAAAACTTGCCTGAAGCGTGGTTACCTTCCTACCCTCCCCGCACCTGAATATTTTTCTTTTTATTTTACTTTTGAAATGTCAATAAATATTGTTAAAGAGCTCTATACTTACGTGTGTCCAAAATCTTCAGTACTGTTCACCTTCTGCAGCTATAGCATTGACATATGCACACAAATAATGAATCCCCATAATCAACAGAATTATAACATATCTGCTGTGTAAGTTGATAGTCTTCGTTACTATCATCTCTATTATTACGAATATTTTGTGCATATAATAAGTACTTGTTTTCTCTGTTACAGGTTGCGCGTGGTGTTTACATTTATTTCCTGGCAAAACTGACAGAACTCCTTGATACAGTAAGTGTCACTCGCATAGACCACACAAATTACTTCACGTAAAAGTGATTTGTGCATATGAAGAGTTTTGATCTGAAGAAAACATTGACTCACATTATACTCAGCTACTTCTAAGGTTTTAAACATCGCATGATTCAGAAAAAATTTTAATGTATTGCGACAACCGACATACTCGAGCACATTATGACCTGATCTACGAGAAGAGCGCGTCAAGTGCCATAACCCGATCTCCCAGAAACTTCGCTCAATGGAAGAGAACTCATAAGGGTCAAAATTATCGATGTACTGTGTATGCCTTTTAGCAAATATGTCGCAAAATTATTGTTATTGCGTGAAATCTTCAGCAGTGTTAACGACGTTTATTTCTCGAATGAGATTCATTCAACAAAATGTCGCTGTGGCAAATCTGCCTTTTCGCGATTCTCGTGGTGTTCGAAATTTCTATGTTTCGAATGTTTCAAGATATATATCATCCAAGGGAATACACCGAATCTCCCTTAAGAATAAAATATAAGAATGAAATATAAGAATTTCAGCTTTTAAGATGATTGTAACCCTGAAAGTACCATGCACACACATATAATATAAACTAAATGGATGACTCTTATAGTCAACCCAAGTTCTAATTTTACAATTAATAAAACGCCCTTGTATCCTGTAGCTTGATAAAAAAACATTCAGTCTTCTGTAGACATGGTTAGGTACATGAAAAAAATAAAATAAAAAAATATCGGGTTTCGAACACAGAGTGCAAAAGTGAGATGCTACGACGCTAACCACTGTCACCATTTTTTTTTTTTTTGCGTTTTTCCATTTCTTAGGTAATTTTTTTCGTCGCTCTTCCGACTTCATTAAGCAATAAAGATAAACGGCGAACTAAATTTAAGCACTTATTAATCTTGATTGAATAAAATGTATTTCTTCTCACCTGAAAAAAATCCTTTGTTCTGGACGTTATGGAGAAAAGTAACTGTATCTGTATTAAAAGAAATTTTTCTTCTAATTAGAAAAGATGGTCTTCTGTTGCTGTAGGTTCATTTTCCAAATCATTAAAGGTCAATCGCGTATTTCTATTGCTACTTACACACCTGTACACCTGTATCACTTACATAAAATAGCTACAGCGTTGAAGGGAGTCTTCTCTAGAGTATGCTGTCACATTGTGTCGATTACCTATTAACTGGAGTAATGAAGAGCACTTGTGGGAATCGCCTGATCATGGTATGCAGCATGTTGCCATATGTTTTCCGATAGCTGCCATCTTGCGGAATCTAACAATATTCTCCTTCAGTATAGGACAAATATTCGGAGAACATAGCATCTGGGCTTTATGTCCTGTCATCCATAGTGCCGCATTTTGTTTAGTAATTGGGTATTGCTTGCGGTCAGTCCGCATCAGTTCACGAACGTTCAGATAGCGTGCGTTCGTCGTTTCCATAACGGCTTGTCGCTGGCTGAGAAAGTTCCGTTTGTCCTGTGCTGCTCAGCAAACAAATTTATGCGCGAGCTGGTCAATGTTTCCGGATTTGTGGCAGGTGTCTGTTGCACTGAGGTGGATTCGGTGCAGTTTGTCGGTGGTAGGGATTTTGTGTTTGACAATCAGATACCACCGTGAGCGAATCCATGCAGGCAGGAATGGCTGGTGAATATTTCGACACAGTACGGTCCAGCTCGCCAATGGATCCGTTTCTTCAATGAGGTTCACACGTGCGGTCTTTGTCATGATCTGTATATTGTCTTGTTAAGGAGCTGGGAGGTGTTTGGGATACTGGCGCACATATAACTAAATTCAAGAAAATCTTTCTGAATATGTTAGTATTCCGGAGGAATCATCGGTAGTTGTATCGATGGCGCTAGGCTCATTGCAAAGACGCATGCGCCCTGAGGCTGCATTTCTTTTCCCATTCGGGTGATCAGGAGCGTGGCACATTTGTGTCGGACGCTGATGAACCCAAGGCGGCCCCGTGAGTGAGGCAGGATGAGTGCCACGAACTGTAAGTTATAGATTTGCCAAGCAGTAAAAACCAGCTGAATGCCGGCTGAATTCTCGCTGCCAAATATTCAGAGACCGGAAGTACTTTGGCCATGTAGTACATTTTGCTTGCGAGGGATAGATGATTTGTTTGCGTCTTTCGCAGGAGGTTCGGGTGTCTATCTAAGTGCGAAGTCAGTGTGGCCTTGATGCGGTTCATGAGGTCCGCCCAGTTCTTAGTTATCATGTAGCCAGGTGTGGTCTCCTAGTACATGCCCAGAGAACGACGCGAGGCCTGTTGCTCGGACCATGTTACTACAGGAATTTCAAATGTTCAAACGTGTGTGAATTCCTAAGGGAAAAAACTGCTGTGGTCATCGGTACCAAGACTAACACACTCCTTAAACTACACTCCTGGCCATTAAAATTGCTACACCAAGAAGAAGTGCAGATGATAAACGGGTATTCATTGCACAAATATATTATACTAGAAATGACATGTGATTACATTTTCACGCAATTTGGGTGCATAGATCCTGACTAATCAGTACCCAGAACAACCACCTCTGACCATAATAACGGCCTTGATAGGCCTGGGCATTGAGTCAAACCGAGCTTGGATGGCGTGTACAGGTACAGTTGCCCATGCAGCTTTAACACGATACCACAGTTCATCAAGAGTAGTGACTGGCGTATTGTGACGAGCCAGTTACTCGGTCACCATTGACCAGACGTTTTCAATAGGTGAGAGATCTGGAGAATGTGCTGGCCAGGGCAGCAGTCGAACATTTTCTGTATCCACAAAGGCCCGTACAGGACCTGCAACATGAGGTCGTGCATTATCCTGCTGAAATGTAGGGTTTCGCAGAGATCGAATGGACGGTATAGCCACGGGTCGTAACACATCTGAAATGTAACGTCCACTGTTCAAAGTGTCGTCAGTGCGAACAAGAGGTGACCGAGACGTGTAACCAATGGCACCCCGTACCATCACGCCGGGTGATACGCCAGTATGGCGATGAGGAATACACGCTTCCAATGTGCGTTCACCGCGATGTCGCCAAACACGGATGCGACAATTATGATGCTGTAAACAGAACCTGGATTTATCTGAAAAAATGACGTTTGGCCATTCGTGCACCCAGGTTCGTCGTTGAGTACACCATCGCAGGCTCTCCTGTCTGTGATGCAGCGCCGAGGCTAACAGCAGCCATGGTCTCCGAGCTGATAGTCTATGCTGCTGCAAACGTCGTCGAACTTTTCGTGCAGATGGTTGTTGTCTTGCTAACGTCCCCATCTGGTGACTCAGGGATCGAGACGTGGCTGCACGATCCGTTACAGCCATGCGGATAAGATGCCTGTCATCTCGACTGCTAGTGATACGAGGCCGTTGGGATCCAGCATGGCATTCCGTATTACCCTCCCGAACCCACCGATTCCATATTCTGCTAACAGTTATTGGATCTCGACCAACGCGAGCAGCAATGTCGCGATACGATAAACCGCAATCGCGATATGCTACAATCCGACCTTTATCAAAATCGGAAACGTGGTGGTACGCATTTCTGCTCCTTACACGAGGCATCACAACAACGTTTCGTCAGGCAACGCCGGTCAACTGCTGTATATGTATGAGAAATCGGTTGGAAACTTTCCTCGTGCCAGCACGTTGTAGGTGTCGCCACCGGCGCCAACCTTGTGTGAATGCTCTGAAAACTAATCATTTGCATATCACAGCATCTTCTTCCTGTCGGTTAAATTTCGCGTCTGTAGCACGTCACCTTCGTGGTGTAGCAATTTTAATGGCCACTAGTATAACTTATGCTAAGAACAAAACACACACCAATGCCCGAGGGAGGACTCGAACCTCCAGCGGTAAGGGCCGCGCAGTCCGTTACATGGCGCCTCAAACCACGCGGCTCAGGAATTTCGCCAAAGCCGACAATGAGGGGAAATATGGTCGTCTTCATGTAGATGTTCAATACGCCTTCCAGGGGGCCATAGCTCGATGGGAAGACTCCACAGATACGAAGTCTGTGTATGCTGTGCAGCAGATTCGCGTGTTCTGAACCACTAGTCCTATAATTCTGTTTGCAATGAGATGTAGTAGGGGTTCAGTGCCTATGACATACAGAGCATCGACAGTGGGCATCCTTGGCGGACAGATCGACAAATGCGGAGAGATTTTGTGAGGTGACCATGGATTAAAATCCGAGAGGAAGCATGTAATAACATACTGCGCAGGACTGTTGTAATACGATCGCCATATCCCATCGTCTTTAGTGTTTCAATTAAAAACTCATGGCCCACAGGATCAAACGCTTTCGAAAATTCTAAAATTATAACTGCTCCATTAGTCCTAGCCGCTGCAGCGGAACATATCACGTCCCGTAGTCCATATGCTGCAGTAAGAATGCTTCTACGGGGGATGGCACAATGTTAGTAGCTGTCTAAGGTCTGCTCCCAGAGTGATTCCATGCGAATCTTGGTCGCGCGTGTAATGATTTTGAAATTTGCATTAAGTAACGTGACAGGCCGCAAGCTGCATACATGCGCGCTCCGACCAGATTTTGGGAGAAGAACTACGAGGGTTGTGCAGCAAGTAATGTACCGCAGTTTCTCTTCGACAATTCTTTATTGAACATAATGGGAATTACACACACGAAAGACTGGTGTTTTATCTACACACCCAATTTTCCACGTTATCTCCTCCCATTCTATGGCCTTCCTCCAACGCAAAACAAGGGCGTTTACGCCCTGTCAGTACCAATCCTTGTCCTTGTGGCGGAGCCAGTGCTTCACTGTGTGAATCACCACCTCATCGTCCTCAAAATGTCTTCCACGAATGGCATCCTTTAATGGCCCAAACAAGTGGAAGTCCGTGGGGTCTAGGTGAGGTGTGTCAGGTGTGACAGCCGTGGATGGTCCCCCCGACCGCTGCAAATCGTGGAGCTCAGCCGAACCGCCTTCTGATGACCTCACCCTCCGTGCGCAGCGACTAACTGTACTTCTATCGAAAGCAGATGCTCCACAGACTTGGCACAAACTTTTGCGAATATTCCCCACAGTTTCTTTCTCTGCAGTGAGAAATTCCATGACGGCACGTTGTTTGTAACGTGCATCCCTACAAACGCCATTTTGAAACTGTCCTGCAGCTACGCTATCTGTCGGAAGTGACTGAAACTTGGCGCGCTCGCTCAGGAGACGTCAAATAACACATACGTAACGTTTGGCATTCGTAGCATTGCTTTCGGCTGGGAAAAAAAATGTGGCGCATTACTTTTTGGGCAACCCTTGTACTATCCCTTCTTTCAGAGTGTCAGGTACTGTTACGCCTCGCCACATGTCGTTAGCAACAGCTTGAAGAGGCTCTTTCAGCAAGTCCCAACAGCATTTGTAGAATTCTGCTACGTGGCCATCAGACCCTGGCGACTTTTGCTTGGCAGCGTGGAAGACTGCTTCCTCAATTTGATCGATCGTGAATGGGGCTTCCAGTGTAACGCTATCCACATATCGGAACTGTTCTTGGATGGCGTTTAGCACTACGTGACAGGCCTGATCTCCGACATTTTGTCTTTCATATAGGGTACTATAACATGTGTAGACACAGTCCGTAATCCCCCGCTGGGTATCTACTCGCTGGCCAGAGTCATTCACAATTTGAGTAATTAGCGTTCTGTTGGCGTGCATACACAAAATATGGAACCCAGTCTCCGGCCGCTACATCTTTTGGCCGGGACTGAACAAAGACACCAGAAAACTGCATTCGCCGTATGTCAGTGATTTAAACTTTAAAATACTTGAGTTTTGCTACGTCTATGATATTAGTTCCTTGTAAAGGTCCCTGATACATCGATAGTAAAACTCTATCCTCGATTCTTGCCATAATCGTTTCCGTCGAGCGTACTGTTTCGCTATTGACAGAAGCATAGGCCTTGCTTAGCGAATCCACCATGTCAGAGCGTAGGATCGATGTGTCTTTATAGAAAAATTTGATCCGAGTTGAGTCTTATCTCATTTCTGAGCTCGAGGTCCTGCAGGGGGCTAGTAGTCAGCTTCCAATAGCCGAAACCACAAGAGGCCAGTTGTCGTTCAAGACTGACAAAACAGAAATAGGCACAGTGGTCAGAAAACTGACTGGCGCTGTGTCATGCGGTTGCACAGTGGGAGAGACGTATCCTATCCAGCCTGCTTGCTGCACAGTGGGACACAGAGGTAAATGCGACGCGGGGGCCGTGTAACTCCCGGTCGTGCCTAATGGGGCATAGAGTTTTATTATCTGTGTTCCGTTGACGGTAAATGAGATGCCTTGACCACTAAGAAGACGCTGGACGTTAGTGAAAGGAATGCTGTCGCATCTGATATAGCGGGTGGATCTTCTTCCATGGCTGTAGCGCCAGCAGTGGCACCAGCTGTATATTCGGACGCGGGTGCAACACCCTTAATGGATGCGACCGTTTTCAGTGAAGTAGGCTTTAGTTGTTCAGCTGTCTTCTGCGCCCCGGGATACTCGACAAGGATTTTTCTTTTTTTCGGATGACAGATGTAAGATGTATCCCTTCCCTTTGCTATTGTTGCCCTTGTTACGTCGCTGTTTGGGTTCTATTTCGTCGTCGGACCACTGAGTAGAGATCGCAGAGGTAAAGACGGCACCGTCATTACTTCCAGCCGGAATTACACTGCTTGTTTCGGCGGGAATATCGACGCCTGAATGAGTGGCAAATGTAACCGTTTTGGCATAGAGGGTGTCTGCAGTAGGGCATGGGTGTCAACCATGCCTTCCACGTCGTGTGAGGGCGTCTGCTCTATCACTATAGCTCCCTCCGATTCACGAGTGTAAGGGGAAGTACGCCTCGGGTTGCTGAACGACAGCAGTGGGTTTCGCGTCAGCAGTTGTGCCGACAGTGTCAGCCAAAACATTGTGTGAGAGCGCGGCAACCCGGCTGTTTATCTGTTGGGGCAGCGGCTGGCTCGCTTCGCCGGGATATTGCGCCGGCCTACACTCTCTGCAGTTGACTGCAAGTGCTCAGTCGACCTGAAAAAAGAAGACCTGGGGAGCTGTTCACTGTACGATATGAATGTCCCCATGCCACCAACGGACAGATACAACGGTACATGCTTATTGTAGTCAAAACAAACATTCCTAACACCGCTGTCAACTTGGCAAGTGTAAGCAGACGACAACTTTTCACTATACTTCGTTCACCGTAAGAATAAAACCGATGTAAACAAACACAACCGCGATTATTGGTCAACAGCCGTAGCACACAAGCGCTGGTTTCGTTACGCTCTGGAAATAGGTCAAACTTGTGTATTAGATATCTTGTTACTTTGTCACTGTAAATGAAATTTTAAGATATTATAATGTAGTAACAGCCATTAAAGTTTTTCTTAACCATACATTAGCTATGTAGTTTTCATTTTAAAAATCGTGTAAGGTCACAGTCTCTGTAAACGCTGGTTGTGCTCTGATTGTCGCTCTGTTAATACGTGCTCTCCGTTTCGTTGTGGAACACGCGTGCGGGACACTGTTAAAAGACGGTGAGAAATAAGTTTTCCACAAGGTCAGACAGACAATCGGCTTTGAAGTTTTTCTAGAACTGGTTTTTCTAAATATAAAGTACTTCGGATACACGCCGGCATGGGCTCAGCGTGTTCGGTCAGAAAGCTGCCTCCCCCCCATATTAAAAGAGTAACTGGATCAACGATGAACTTGAACGGGTGTCAGACGACGTCCGTCTCGAACAAATGCAACGACCAACAACGAACAAAATGAGATTTCAAAATAAGAAAAAAAGATCGGTAGCGTTGGAGATTGGCAGTGGGTAATAAGTAGGTCACTGGTTCCAGTTTCGCTGTATCCGGCTTTTGTTATGTTCAGTTCGTATACGTACATGATAATGTGAAATTCATTAAAAATATGCTAATTAACACATACTTAATCATCACGTTTTATGAAAAATGCACGTTTTCTTGTTTCTCATAACACACTGCACGCAGAATTCCAGGTTTCACTGCAAATATAAACTCTTAATTATCGATATTTTGTAAAAGATTGTTAATAGAGATTGCTTAAGTTAAGGAAACATTACACAATTAAATTTTTGGAATAAAAACGAAAATCAAATACTCTTTAATTTGGGCTATGTACATTGTTTTATACTGTAGGTATGGTCGCAGATGAGCCAGAGTGGTATGCGTCGTAGATACATGGAAAACAATACTTATCACGGCATCGAGCACACCATACAAATGCTGCATTTTTGCAGTTCCTTCCGTATCATTGCAATATGAGCGCAACAGAATTGATCTGGAGCCAAGTTAAGTGACAAATCGCGAGAAATAACAAGATACTTAAGTCTGCAGGCGTACTGGAACGAATGCACTAGGCTTTGCCACACGTCACTGGCGAAATGCGAAACAGTATGTCACGAAAGAAGGGGAGAAAATGTGGCGCTTGGGTGACTTCGTTGACTCAGTTGTTGATCGCCTCGTTATGAACGTAGCAGATGACAGTTCCAGAACTGAAATGTATTCCTCGGATTCGGATATAGGAGTTCTGAGACTACCAGACGACTAACAGTACATATTACCTCCAGTGCCTCCAATATTTAACTATAAGGTGAAATCCCTGCAGTAAGCTCTTATGTCACACATAGTTCACTCAGAAAAACTACCCTGTGCTTGGTTAGGAATTTTCATCACACTTGTTTTAATTACAATACTATGTTAATTGAGAGCGACAGCGTGTCAGGTTTTCCGTCTGGTTTCCTAAGAAGCGTATTGGCCGAGTCTTGTCGTACATTATTTGATTGTCTTTGAAAATTAAATGACATTTACAGGTATATTGTTTCTCTCCTCGTCTCTATTTATGTCTTAACTGCAACTGTTCACATCACTGCAGGTTAGCAGGACCTCTTGGCTGGCCAGTGCTGTCCAATGTAATGAGCTGGTAAAGCTGTTGCCCCGTACCATCGTTAAGCCGATGTGCGCGTAAAGCATAGCGTGATACGTCTGTTTCTTATTGTACTTAACTATACCCAAGACAACTTTACGCTACACGTAAAACAAAATCCAGTGAGGTTCCAGCAAACGTAGAATACATAGTGTAATGTTTACATCAGGTTCATTCTTAAGATGAACACAATGCAGTGACGCTAAGAACGGTTCCACAGGGATGTAGCCATCGTGGCACATCGTCACTCGAAAATTCGAACGGCATATTGAATATGAGCACATTACGGATCCCACAGCCGGCATATACAAGTTCCACGTCACTAATCAGCTATAAAAATGTTTAAATTCTCGATTGCCAGCAGTGGAAGTTACAATTTTTTCACATAACACTGAAGTTTTCCGTCCTATAAAGAGAGAGTCCAATATGAAATCCAATTGAAACCTCATGTTATCTTCGTGAGCAAACTTAAGTTTCTCACGCACCCATTTGTGAATATCTAAAGCAGTAGGACGCGGAGAGTTCCGATCGTTGATGGACTGACTGCAACCTGTTCTATTTAAGTTCCACATGTTACCTGCAGAACGTTGTTAAGACAAACACGAAATCATGAATCTCACACGAGACTGCAACACACGACGGTCGTGGCGGTGGACGATGAGCGCTGCCGCACGTCCGTTCGTTGTCACTGCTGCCACTCGACTAACACATACATTGAAAACTTTGATTGTCGTCCTCCCAGAAATGGTCGAGTATCTATGGATAAGCAGAGACACGTGCTCGCTTAGCTTTACTCCTCTTCCACTGAGTGAAGTTTGTGGCAAATCGGGTAATGGCATGCCTTGGTCCATCATTCTAGGTACCAAAAGCGCCCATACAATAGAGTGGATGTCAAACTGGGGGGGGGGGGGGGGGGGGGGGGGTGGTTATGAAGTATTCTTAATATTTTAGAAGACGAAAGGCGACTTGTAAGTAGCCGTAAAAAAGTTCCAGTTCCGACCCTGTTAAAAATTTGCATAATAAAGACTTTTAAACAATATTCTTGAATTAAATACCTCTGATTACACTATTGTGTAATATACAGTATTTATGTGATCTTAAGTGTACCCTGCATCACATATAGCGGAAGAAAGGAATGTTGAAACGGTGAAACATTGTACTTGGCTACTTGATTTGTTCCACAAATATTAACGTGAAAATCCGGTGAATATAATTAAATTAGTGAAAAGAAGTGATAAATAATATCAACAAATCGGTGTGTTAGAAAGTGTATTTTTTTGTATGTAATGAAACAAAACATTACAATCATGAGATTGTGCGTGCAGCAACCACATCGTATTGTGATCGAACAAAAAAGGGACAGGAATAATAATCTTGACAAGTGCTATTGCAGCAAATAAGTCGCAAAAGGTGTGATATGTATGAAATGCAAAGTGGTACACCATTACAGTTGTGCTGACGCTAGTCCAAGCTAAGAAATATGGTTCTGGCTACATTTTTATGGAAAGTAATTAAGCCTAAAGTCAGACAAAAATGAACTTTTCCCATAGTTAGGCCTACTCAATGAGATAAAGAGCGTATAAGACAAATATGACACGATGGTGAAGAAAAACCGAAATCTAAACGCAGAAGTCGAAAGTTTAAAAGTATCCGCCCTCATCATACCTAAGGAAACGGCAAGAACATCCAAATTGAGCCTTGGTAAACTTGAAGCCTGCAGAGAAGACACATTGTAAAGATCCCGACTATTGACAGATTCCAAATACAAAGTGTGCATGACGAGTAGAAAAAGAGATAAATGAAAATTCAGACAAAAAAAAAGTTCTTCTACAAACTGATAGTAGTGTGGACCAGTAACATATAAAGAAAATTATAGCAAGATGAAAGTAGGCCAAAACATCGTGAAATCAAAAAGAAGTGCAAAAATATCCTACAAAAAAGTTGTGAGAACAATATATGCAGACAGCCATGGCAGAAAATTTGGCGAAACTTGAATGTATAAGCAAAACGTTAAAGCTACGAGTTATGTAAAACCAGGAGCTCCCATGGGCGAAGTAGTAAAAAGCTGCTCCTTTAATGATCCAGGAACTCTGTGCATTTTGTTAATAGCAGGATCAAATGACACCTACCGAAATGAACTCAAATGAAGCCATTCATATATGAGACACTGTGTGGTCTACATAAACATCAAGTAGTTGTTGTGGTCATTCCTACAAGATGAAGAAATAAAGACAGCAAATAATACACACAGAAAAATTGGCCGGGACTTCCTTGCAATAGATGATACGGACAGAGAATATTATACAACACGTTGCATGCACGTAAATGGAAACGGCAAATTTTTCAAAAGTCAATAATTGCGCATTTAATAAACAGTGGTCATTCTGTGTCTCAGTATACCTAGACATTATATCAAACTACCGTAAAGACTCTAGAATGGAAGAAACTGAGAACTACAACACTTAGTCGAATGGCCGCAACTCCATACACACGAGCGAGCAGATTACTCGCAGGTGCCAAAAGTGAACACAGAAGAATCATCAGCTGTAGCAGCCAGACAAGGGCACCCACTGAGACAAAGAATGCTGGTAGCATCAGTAACAGCAACCACACAACAGAGGTGCCTGAGGCCTGGGAGATCTGCAGCAACAGCAACAGCAGTAGAAGCATTCAGTCAGGGTAGGTGCCTGAGACCTAAGAGTCCTGCTGCATTAAGTGAGGATTTTTTATAGCATCGAGCAAGCAGAGGAAGACGTCAGAAAGTCTGTAAGTAAAAATACTCGTCTCAGTTGCCAGAGTAAATATATTGCCAAAAATTTGAATTCTGTACAAAGAGATGAGTCAGTTGTAGTACCCAACCTGAAAAAAAAATCAATACAGTCTAACTGAAGCACGGGGAGCTAGTGAAATGCTTACTGCATCACAAAAAGGGGCCTCATTAAAAGGCCGGCTGGGGTGGCCGAGCGGTTCTATGCGCTACAGTCTGGAACCGCGCGACCGCTACAGTCACAAGTTCGAATCCTGCCTCTGGTATAGATGTGTGTGATCTCCTTAGGTTAGTTAGGTTTAAGTAGTTCTAACTTCTAGGGGACTGATGACCTCAGAAGTTAAGGCCCATAGTGCTCAGAGCCATTTGAATCATTTTGAACCTCATTAAAATTAAAAACAACGGCTACAATACTTCACCAGAATGTACAGTACATAACAACACACCGGATGACTTATAGGTAATATTGCAGGAATATGAACCAAACGTTCTAGTAGATACTGAATATGGGCTAAAAGAAAATGTGACTGAGATCCACAACATGAAAAATTATGCAGATGTAACTAGTTTTTGTAGAACATTGTGGAAGGTGATGGGGTTGCCATTTTCTCTAGCTACAAATCGACTAAAGTCATACAAATCACCACAAAACACAGTAGACAAATTAACTTTAAAGCTATTGCAGTGATAATAAAAATTACAGGAAAGTCATGCTGTGTTTTAGGTCTGTACCAATCACCAAATGGTAAAATAAAAAGCATTCTTTGAACAACT
Organism: Schistocerca nitens; assembly: GCF_023898315.1. Classification (NCBI taxonomy): domain Eukaryota; kingdom Metazoa; phylum Arthropoda; class Insecta; order Orthoptera; family Acrididae; genus Schistocerca; species Schistocerca nitens. The sequence continues at coordinate 574,254,674 of NC_064616.1, read as the reverse complement.
AGAAGGCACAATCCAAGAACTTAAAAAAATATGCTAGTTTAATAATTAATGGGGATGTGAACATACCAGGCAAAATACAGAAAACTCTAAGACACTGACGGACTTACTGCATACTCCCAACCTAAGAATAAAAATAGATAAGCTCATCAGAGTAACTAACTTGAAACTACTATTGGTCATATAATAACAAATATCCAGGTAATAAACTCCACACTAGCAGACCATTTTGCCAGCATGATAGACATTAACATGAAGAAGTGAACAGAAGATACAGGAGCAAAAGAGGTAGATAAACACAGAAAACTTCATTCAGCTGAAAAAGATAGTAATGACAGAACAATGGGAAGCAGTGTATGAAGACAATGATGCAAATGCTAAATGGAATCAGTTTTTATCATCATTTAATTGGTGTTATAATCTTACACATCTTGTCAGCAAAAGGCTAGTAAACAAATACCAAAAACGAAAAACTGGGTGACTAGACATGTACTCCATGCAAGAAATAAACAAACACTGAGGTGTATAATACTTTATAGAGAATAAAAAGCAAAGAGTATTGCAGATCCATCAGAGAAACAAAGACATTGTTCATTAAGACAGCTGTAGATAAAGTAGAGAATTATGTAAAAGCATTATGGTCCTTCATAAATGAAGAAAAAGGAAAAGTAACAAAACTGACATAGGACATTTGGCCACTGAAAGGTGGCAAAAGTTATCTAGATCCTCTAGAAACAGCGAAAACCTTTAATAGATATTATATAACTGTAACAGATGAACTGAAAAAAAGTAAAATAAAACAGTCAAAGAAAGTACAATGCCAGAAATCCCACATATAAACCATAGCAGTGCTTTCATCCCAGAAACTGGTACAAACGTTTCAACACTAATAAAGAAACTAAAGGTCAAGCATCCATTAGGCTCATATGGGGTTACAATGTACCTCATAGAAGAATGTAGGGTAAGGATGATGAAACCCTTAACACATGCACTGAATGCTGCAGTAGAGGACTGTACATTTCCAGATACACTAAGAACAAGCAAAGTAAAGCCAGTTTTTAATAAAGGGGATAGAGGTGAATTTGGAAACTACAGACCAATTGCATTGATCTCAGGTTTTGGTAAAATATATGACATGTTAATAAAGAATAGAATTGTAAGTTTTATAAACAAATTTCAAATACTACACCCATCACAATGGTAACATGGTTTCAGAGAAGACAAATCAACAATAACTGCATCAACAGATTTAGTTGAGCATATTCTGAGTTTGCTTGACAGGCAACAGAAGACTTGTGGGATCTTCATGGAACTATCTATAGCATTTAACTGTGTAAATCATTCCAGGTTAACTCTGTCAGCATCGGATTTGAGGTAAGTGTTATGACATAGTCAAATAGGAACCAGTGCACAGAAATAAATCATAATAGTGATTGAAATGTAATTAATTACAGATCTCAATTATAAACTGTCAGGCATAGAGTGCCACAAGGTTCTGTGCTCAGTCCAATACGGTTTATTCTCTATGTAAATGACTTCCCAGAATATATCAAACAGGAACTTACAGTGTATGCTGATGACACTGCAGTTGTATGAGCAACTGATACAAAGGAGGAGCTTGAAAAGAAAACACTCACAAATATTGAAACTGCAAATAAATATCTAATACTAAACAATTTTTTTATAAATCAATCTAAAACAATGTGTTTAGTGTTCCAAACCAAACAGGGTGAAAAGTATAATATGATATTAAATTAAATAGTGAGACGATTGAAGATGTAAGCAGTACAAAATTCTTAGGAACTATTACAGATAAGCATTCACCATGGAGGGAGCACATAGATTTTCTGTGTAACAAGAGATACACAGAAATCTTCATCGTGCACAAAATGGCAAGAGTTATAGATGATGAAGTACTCAGGGCATTTTACTATGGACTTGCATTCCCACATCTGTCCTACTCAGTTCATATATGAGGAAATGAACAAGATAACTACTTAAAAAGAACAAGAGATGTGAAGCCAAAGTACCATCCAGACAAACTTGCAGACAAGCTTTTGTACACTGCAGTGTACTTACTGCAGATATAACATAATATTGTAGCTATGGGAATAAGTTATAAACCCCACATAAATAAAGGCATACATTACCATGCAACAAGAGAAAAGGATAATTATCACACAAGACAGAGAAATCTGAAAATGACAATGAGTGTTCCTGATGAAACAGGCAAAATGTTTTTCAGCAAGCTTGCAAAATAAGTTAAGGAATTAAATGAATTAAATTTATTTAAACATTTAAAAGCTTATCATACAGAGAAATCTGTGAATGGTATGAGTCAATATTAAATGTCAGATTAAGTGTTAACTGTTGTACTGTAACAGAAAATATGTAATAGCCTCATCTGTACCAATAAAAGGTAATCCTGTTTTCTTTGCTCTACATTTATTGTATATATAAAATTGTCTGATGCATCCTGTATTCTCAGCTGAAAATTATTAGCTAGAGTCCATGGTCAAAGAATAAATGAATAAATTTATAGAATGTCATGGTTTTCTTCCCAGGTTTTCTTCGTGCTACGAAAAAAAGACCGTCAGATCACTTTTTTGCACATGTATCACCACACTGTGATGCCAATGGTGTCATGGGGAGCCACAAAATACTACCCTGGAGGCCATGGAACGTTCATTGGAGTGATAAATTCTTTTGTGCACATAATTATGTACTTCTACTACATGATGGCAGCTATGGGACCACAGTTCCAGAAGTATCTGTGGTGGAAGAAGTACATCACTACATTGCAGATGGTGTGTTATAATTCTATTAAACTTCTTTTGTCTATTCTTGATAAATTTAGAATTTTAAAGAGAATAGCATAAACAAATTACTGCAACATCTGAAGTTCTTATTACTAGTTGTCCTAAATGTACACTGTGGTCCTAGAGGAAGGTAGGACACCTGCTAGTTTACTATTTCTTTCAGTGAGTCAAAAACACATGCAGTCTGTATGTTCCCAATAAAAAAAACTCACTACTCATCCTTCTCACAGGTAAGTAAAAGGAAAACAAGTTAGTTATCTTTCATAAGCTGTATTTGTACTTGCATAACTTGTGAGTCTCAGCCCATATGTTGCAGTTGCTTAGTTTCTAGACAGGTTTCATTGTTAGTTTAAAGCCCAGAAAACTAGAGCTATTGTGAGGAAGTTAAATAGTGAAAATATAGATTACTTTTGTTCTCTCTTGAGAAGAGAAATCTGGACTGATGTTTACAGTTCAAATAACACAGGTGACAAGTTTGATAAATTTATAGCCACATGCAAACATTTTTTTGAAATAGCCTTTCCTAAACAAACATCACTTATAAATTCTGTGCACAAACCAAATAAATGGGTCACAACAGGAATAAAAATATCATGCCAGAATAAAAGGAACTTATATGAATACTCAAATCAAACCACAAATCCTGTATTTATCAACTACTTTAAACAATATAAACAAATACTTAGACAAGTTATAACAAAAGCAAAGAAATTGGAAAATGGCAAACAAATAAAAAATGCCAGGAATAAGACTAAAGCAACCTGGAGTATCATAAAAAGAGAAAGAGGTACTACATCATTAGCCCACAAAAATATAGAACTTCATGAAAACAACAATAAAATAATCAACCCCACAGTGGTGGATAATAAATTTAACAACTATTTTTCTAATGTAGTACACCACCTGATTACCAAACATCACAACTCACAACCAGACAGCAATACACTCCAGTCAGATACAAAAATTCATGTCTCCAACAACACCTGAGGAATTATCTGTCATTATAAAAAGGTTACCCACTAAGTATTCAGCGGGTACTGATGAAATACCAGATATTATCATCAAAGCAAGTGTAACATCTATCGTAGAACTATTAATGGATATTTTCAATTCATCATTCTTGAGTGGTATATTCCCAAAAAATCTGAAAATGGCAAAAGTGACACCACTGTACAAGAAAGGGGACAAACATGAAGCTGCAAACTATAGACCAGTATCAGTATTGCCAGGCTTTGGTAAAATTCTTGAAAAACTATTTCTTAGAAGGCCGACAGCCTTTCTAAATAAAGAAAACATAATAAGTGATGCGCAACACCAGATCAACACAGTCAGCTATTTATACCTTCTTAAATGAAATTCTAACTGCAGTAGATAATAAGCAACATGTGTCTGGCATATTTCTTGACCTTAGTAAAGCCTTCGATGTAACTGATCATAATACTCTGTTGCAGAAGCTAGGTAATTATGGAATACGAGGCATGCCAAACAAGTGGATACATTCCTACCTACATTACCGTTAACAGATCCCTCAAATAAAATACAAAGACATAAAAACACAAAAAAATTGTAATTTTTACAGTAATGCACAAAACATTACATATGGAGTCCTTGGGCCAATTCTTTTCAGTCTTTATGTTAATGATTTGTCAGAAAAAATAACTAAAGGGACAACAGTAATTTTTGCAGATAACACAAATATCCTAATCAAATCATGTGATGAGGAAAGCCTACAAAAAACAGCTACAGGTATAATACAAAATTTGACACAATGGTTCAGAAGAAACAAGCTAATAATAAATAATGAAAAAACAGTGACAGTCAATTTCCACAATTCACAGAAACTACATCCTACAAGACCAATTTTTAAATTTGATGGCAAAACTGTCTCATCTGTGAGCGACACAAAACTTTTAGGTATACATATTCAGCAAAACCTAAAATGGGAGACACATCTTAACCAAGTAAATAAAAAGTTAAACACACTTATGTACACATTAAGAATCCTTGCACAAAATACAAGCCGTGCATCAGTGATCACTGCTGATGTACGGCATTATCTTTTGGGGAAACTCCGTAGGTACAAACAAAACATTTAGGCTACAGAAAAAGATTGTTAGAATAATAAACCATGCTAAGTAAAGAGGCTCCTGTAGACCAATATTTAAAAATCTCAATATACTGCCTCTTCCTTGCTTATTTATGTATGAAATATTAAATTTCACAAAAGGAAGTATTTTAAAAGATGGAAATATCTTCAAGTGTAACTGTGATTACCACCCTCATGATACTAGGCAGAAGCATTATTTGCATGTCAATACAGTAAGTACAAACATTTGTAAGAGAGGAGTGTATCACACTGGCATAATGCTGTACAATCACATGCCATCCTATTTGAAACAGATGCAAAATTTACAAAAGTTTAAAGTGAAAGAGTACTTGCTTGACCACTGCTTCTATTCTGTTTCCGAGTTTTTAGACTATCAGAAAAGTATAGTGTAACTGCTCAAATATTCTTAACCAGTATAGCTTTTTATTTCATTATATTAATTTTGTCATCAATATTCAACATGTACTGAATAATTTTAAATTATTTATCTTTTCAAAATAACAATGTGTATGTCACTCATACGTTTTGTTAGAAGAAGCTGCACCCTTTTCAAAACTGATAGAGCATATTACCATAATATCAGGTCAAAATAAAACTTGCACAGCAGCCAAACAAATTTCATCCTTGTACAGAAGGGCATAAATTATTCAGGCATTGAAGTGTTCAAAGCTCTACCGATAGGAATAAAAAGCCTTCCTCTTATAAAATCAAAATTTAAGAGAAAACTGAAGGAAGACCTCATGCTAATCGCACTTTACTCAGTTGGTGAATGCTTTTCCATAGATGAGCATGCTTGTATGTAGTTTAGTTGTATTATAATTGTATTTGTATGATCCCCCATTAGTTTAGGTGCAAATGTGAATCCTTACATTTTGTTGTAGAGTACAGGGAAGAATGCTGTACCTCGCTACACTTTTCAGACTTCTACCTCTGTAACAGAAGTTTTAATATACTTTCTTACTACATTTTTAAATTATGACAATCACTTTTTATGCACTGCAGTATTTTTCTGAAATTAAAAAATTACTCCAGAAAATTAAGGTTTTTCCAAATTCATGTACCTCGGATCAAGTATTTGATTGAATTTTAAAAGTGTTGCAGTCAATAAAAACTTGTCAATACTGTTTTTAATAAGCTATCTGTCACATTATTACTTTGCAACACACCAATAATCAGTAACTGAAATCAAATTGAGCAGTACTACAAATGTTCCAAATAGCTTTATTTTACAGCACTTAAATCTGTAGAATATTAAATGTTTACAAATACTGTGCAAAATGCAACCTCATGTCTAACAATAAAAAACTCCAGAAAATAGGAGAAACTGACTATGGGTGCCTCTAGCTACCTTTCGCTCATGTGATCCTAAAATTAGTCACTAGACTAAAATACTGACTGAAAAACATCACATGTTCTTAAGTATGCTATCCTCTAGATTCAGCACCCTCATCTACCATACTTAATTTCAAATGTTGATGCATTATATCTGTTCATACCAGTAATAACATAAAAGTACATAAACCTCACCTACAGCGGAGGTGCTGAGTCACAGATGTGCACAACAAACAGACTGTCAAACAAATAAGCTATCAGCCAAAAAGGCCTTTATACGAATTAGACAAAACACACACACAAATCACAGTCTCTCACTGCAAAGGTCAGTCTGGCCTCAGCAGCCAGAGACTGTGGTCATATGTGTGTGAGTTGCGTTTGAGAGAGAGAGAGAGAGAGAGAGAGAGAGAGAGAGAGAGAGAGAGAGAGAGAGAGAGAGAGAGAGAGTGTTTTGACTAATTCCTATGAAAGCCTTTTTGGCTGAAAGCTTACTTGTTTGATAGTCTTCTTGTCGTGCCCATTTGCGACTCGGTATCTTTGTTGTATGGTAAGTAGCATTCTATCCTTTTCACAACATTGTTGCGACTCGGTATCTTTGTTGTGTGGTAAGTAGCATTCTATCCTTTTCACAACATTGTCATTATTCCATACTGCATTTTGCATTGTTTGAATACATAAATCTGTCGTTTTATATCCTTCTGTGCCCACTGTTGTAAATTTTGTAAAAATAAAAAATGGTTGGTTCCATATGCTTCTTTGCAGCTGTGTAGCTATAAGTATCAGTGGAACTTGTAATAACATAAAGTAATACATACAAAAATATGCTTTAGGAAAGGAGAACATTTTGAAAAGGTCAAAATTCATTATGTATTAACTCAGGGTATGGTGAACAGTTCTGCACTAATAATGAAAGAAAAAAATTATGCAGGAAAGTAGGGTATTTAAAATGGATGTGGCTGTCAGTGGCAATATCATATTGAAAGACAGCTCACAAAAAGAATCTATAGGGTTGATCCTAGACAAGAAGAAAACAGTTGCTGCACAGTTATTACGGATAAATAAAACACCGAAATACAGCAAATGTATTGCATACTAGCCAATCCAGCACACAGTCCATACAATCAAGGTGAAGAAAATTATATTAGTATCTAATGTTTTATTATAACATGTCATTAGAGATAGTTATCGAACATGGTTGGTAACAGGCTTTAGCTCTGGTCTTGTTTAAGGAATTAGTACAACACGCATATAAACTAATTTACAGACAGCCTAAATCAGGATGATGGAATATGGATTTCAAAATCATTCCTTCCTGTTACAAATTCAGCGCTTAACCACTCTGTCATGTGCACAGGCTCAGTGTATATCAGTGTATGTTAGCAACAAAGAGATAAAAAAATATATAAAAATAACTATGTAGAGTAAATTATCAAAATTATGAGCTAAATAGAAAATAAACATCATGATGGAGATCTGTCTACAGCTGAAGAAGGAAAATAATTTTGATGTGGATATCATGCATGACTACAGACAACAAGTATTGTTTTAAAATACACTGCTGGCCACCGTAAATGCAACACCCTGAAGGAAGCATCCGAATCAAGTGAAATTTACACCATGAGTTTGCAGCGATGAGATATGCAACTGATTAGAATTTCAGCGCAGACGCACATCACACGCGCCTGTGGCGCCACCTCATAGCGCCATTTAAGGCTTGGCGATTTCGACGAGTGTACGTTCGGCACGTGTGTTTACCTTGTGGTTGTTTCACAAGACGATCAGTTATGCCTCGTAGACAACAGCGAACATCTTTTGATCAAGTATCCGAGTTCGACAGAGGAAGGATAGTGGCTTACCGAGATTGTGGATTATCATACAGAGAAATCGCTAGTCGTGTTGGACGAAACCAAACAACTGTAATGCGGATATGTGACCGTTGGATGCAGGAGGGTACGACGGACCGACGTGGTCGATCGCATTCACCTCGGTGCACCACTGCACGTGCTGATAGGCAAATTGTGCGCATGGCAGTGACGGATCGCTCAGTGACATCCTGAACCATAGGACAGCACATTGCGTCTGTAACGCATCATCCAGTGTCTGGGCGTACCATTCGACGCCGTTTACAGCAGAGTGGTCTGTCCGCAAGACGTCCATTGCTTCGTCTACCATTGACGCAGAACAACAGACGTCTCTGTCGCCAATGGTGTGATGACAGACGGATGTGGACGGCAGAATGGAATGACGTTGTCATTACTGACGATGCACGCTTCTGTCTGCAGCACCACGATGGTCGGATTCGAGTGTGGAGACACCGTGGAGAGAGGATGCTGGACGGCTGCATTATGCATCGCCACACTGGTCTTGCACCGGGCATTATGGTATGGGGCGGTATTGGATTTTAGTCTCGCACGCCTCTAGTACGCATTGCCGGTACTTTAAATAGCCGGCGCTACATATCCGAGGTGCTGGAGCCAGTTGTCCTTCCTTACCTTCAGGGCTCGGCCACAGCCATATTTCAACAGGATAATGCGCGACCACTCGTGGCACGCATTGTCCAAAGGTTCCTCGTCAATAACCAGATTGAATTGCTTCCCTGGCCGACTCGCTCTCCGGATCTTTCGCCGATAGAAAACATGTGGTCCATGGTTGCTCAACGAGTGGCCCAGATTACATCCCCAGTTGCCACACCAGATGATCTTTGGCAACGTGTGGAAGCTGCTTGGGCTGCTGTACCCCAGGAACACATCCAACGTCTCTTTGACTTAATGCCGAGACATGTGGCAGCGGTGATCTCCAACAATGGCGGCTACTCTGGCTTCTGATTCTGGCAGGAACCACATGTCACAGACGTCTGTAAACGTAATCATTTGATACTTGGTCAACATGTTATCTACAAAATAAATTTTGTTGTGCTACCTCTTGTCTTTCTTGGTGTTACATTTACGGTGGCCAGCAGTGTAAATAACTTATTATTCAGGAAAAATACAATACTTTCTTGTGACAATATATGGACAAAATGCACAATAGCCATAAGGTGCATAAAAAATGCTACAGTGGAGAAATAAATTACTCACTGGTAGTTATCAATTGCTATACTGGAAAACGTTAAATGAACGTGAAATCACTTTTAGAAAGACAGAGGGAAGAATTTTAACTCACTAATTTGACAGAAACCAATTAATAAACTGTCAATACAACAGTTTAGTGACCTAAATTGGATACTTATCTTAAAACATGTTGGTGAAGTAATAACATGCAGTTTTCACCTCCAAGCTGAGTGCAAAGTAGTACTTTTGGATCAGGAAGGCTATGAGCATACCAAAACAAGCACATGAAAGCCAAGACGAGTCAATGCATATTACATAAGAGGCCTTACATCAACTCGCATGTTAGTGTGGCCAGGATTGCAGTAAGCCTGACATTAATTGGGTTGCTCTACCAACCAACAACGAATTCATATTATTTTATATATGGCATATAAATGAGGGTAGAAAAGAAAAATAGTCACAAATAATGAAGCAAGTGGACAAGTAAACAAAGCGAGTAATGAAACAAGTGAAAAATAAACTAATAAGATTGTTGGTTGGTTGATTTCGGGTAGGGGACCAAACGACGAAGTCATTGGTCTCATTGAATGAGGGAAAGAAGGGGAAGGAAATCAGCCGTGCCCTTTCAAAGGAAGAATTTTAATAAGCAATTTAGGGAAATCATGGAAAATCTAAATCAGAATGGCCGGATGCGGGTTTGAACTGTCATCCTCCTGAATGCGAGTCCAGTGCACTAATTACTATGCCACCTCACTCAGTGAAACTAATAAGATGCAATAGAGATGGACTGTTAAAAATTGGAACCATTAAAAATACCTACTTTTAAAGCTGAATGTTATGATAGAAGTTAATATTCAAAAACAAACAAAGGAAAAAAAAAACTCTGTGCTCATAAGGCCATCGCTAAGAAAGGCCACATAAGTGAATTAAAAAAAAAAAAAAAAAAAAACAGATCACACCAGAAGCTGACCACTACAAAAGTATGGTCATAACTCTACAGAAGTGGAAGGAAAAATGGAAGTGAGAATCAATGTAAATTTGTACAGACCAGCAGGGTGAGGAGTAGTGATAAGACACAGTCATAGGAAAATGGCTTCAGAAACACAGGAGTAATTTACAACAGTGTGGTTTTTATGACAACACTTGCTTTTTACCCATGACTTCCACCACCCTCTGTCCATCTCCTACTCCACCTCCATCTGCCCCTCTCCTAGTGCCCTCTCTATGTCCATCTGGCCCTATGCCCTCCACCCTCTCTCTCCATCTCCCCTTTTACCCTCTCTCTCTGTCTGTCTACACCTCCCTCCTCTCTCACCATATCCTCCTCACCTCTCTCTTTGCATATCTCCACCTCTCACACTCTCACCATCCACTTCTCCCCCCCCCCTCTCTCTCTCTGTGTGTACTTCTATAACGTCAGCCCATTTTCATCCCACCACCCCAGTGGGAAGTAATTCTTACTCCCACAGTATTTATTACCAGACAATAAGTGGTATACACTGAGGTGATGAAAGTCATTGGATAGTGATATACACATATACAGATGGTAGTAGTTGTGGTGTCACCGCCAGACACCACACTTGCTAGGTGGTAGCCTTTAAATCGGCCGCGGTCCGCTAGTATACGTCGGACTCGCGTGTCGCCACTATCAGTGATTGCAGACCGAGCGCCGCCACGCGGCAGGTCTAGAGTGACTTCCTAGCACTCGCCCCAGTTGTACAGCCGACTTTGCTAGCAATGGTTCACTGACAAATTACGCTCTCATTTGCCGAGACGATAGTTAGCATAGCCTTCACCTACGTCATTTGCTACGACCTAGCAAGGCGCCATTATCATTTGTTATTTATCTTGGGATGCATGTACAGTCAGACCGATGTTCACCAATTATGGATTAAAGTTAAGTATTTCACCATCTGCGTCCGTTTTTCTAAGTTCTAATTTCCTTGTCATTTTCCAGACCTCACGCCAGCCTGCGTGAGCTTAAACGCGTGCCTTTCGGCTTCCTCCAAACCCCGTGAATTGGCTCCTGCCAATTCACAACAGTAGTATCTCACACACAAGGTATAAAAGGCCAGTGCATTGGTGGAGTTGTCATTTGTGCTCAGGTAATTCATATGAAGAGGTTTCCAATGTGTATGTGGTCACACAATGTGAATTAACAGACCTTGAATGTGGAATAGTAGTTGGAGCTAGACATATGGGACATTCCATGTTGGAAACCATTCATGGATCCAATATTCCAAGATCCACAGCATCAATAGTGTGCCAAAAAAAAAACAAATTTCAGATATTACCTCTCATCATGCACAATGCAGTGGCCAACGACCTTCACTTAATGACCAACAGCAGTGACGTTTGCATATAGTTTTTAGTGCTAATAGATAAGCAACACTCCATGAAAAAACGGCAGAAGTCAATGTGGGATGTACAATGAATATATCCGTTGGGACAGTGTGGTGAAATTTGACATTAATAGGCTATGACAGCTGGCGACTGGTGGTGGCGACTTAGCTAACTGCATAAAATTGCCTGCAGCACTTGTCCTGGGCTCGTGACCATATTGGTTGGACCCTAGATGGCTGGAAAACCATGACATGATCAGATGAGCCCCAATTTCAGTTTGTAAGTGCTGATGGTAGGGTCTGAGTGTGGAGCAGATCCCATGAAACCATGCAACCAAGTTGTCAACAGGCACTGTGCAAACTGGTGGTGGTCCTGTAGTGGTGTGGGCTATGTTTCTGTGGAATAGACTGGGTCCTCAGGTCTAACTGAACCAATCATTGACTATTGATGGTTATGTCTGGCTACTTGGAGACCATTTGCAGCCATTCATATTCCCATTCAAAGATGTCTGTCGTGGGAACACAGTTGTTCATGACTGTTTTGAAGAACATTCTGGAAAATTCATGTGAATGATCTGGCCACCCACTTCACCTGATGTGAATCCCATCAAACATTTATGGTACCTAATCAAAAGGTCAGTTCATGTGCAACACCCTGCACCAACAACACATTCACAGTTATCGACAGCTATAGAGGCACCATGGCTCAATATATCTGCAGGGACCTCCAAGTGACTTGTTGAGTCCATGCCACATTGACTTTCTGTGCTACACAGAGCAAAAGGAAGTCTGACACTATATTAAGGGGTATCTCATGACTTTTGTTACCTCAGTGTGTGTACCAAGTTCCATTGAAACCAATATAGTGGTCTAGGAGTGGGTGTGGAACATACCCACATACATGCATTTTTTTCTAATATATAAGCCTTTTACCTATGACCTAAAATGCCATGTACGAATGTCACATATATTACACAAATTCTGCAGAGTGGGGTGAAGTGAGACATCATCATCTTTGCTATTTTGTTAGTGCTGACATCTAGTGACTCGTTCTGAAGGAAGTTAGTCTCTGCTCTTAGTTTTGTCCATTGAGGTTTAATAAAGCAGATGCACCATATTTTAAGCTAATTCTGTTAGTAACTAATTCACTGAATAATTTTTTCTTTCATATAGGAAAAGGAAAACTATGTGATATCTTCACATACCACCTCACTAGCTATGGTGAACATTAATTTAATTCTCAAACCAACCAACAACCTCAAGAGCTGGTAGTGAGGTTATGTCGTACACAAGTTTTTTGAATGTATTTGCCATTAATTTATTCATGAGGCTAATTTGTTTAAATAATCACTGTTTTCAAGGGGTGAAGTGGGACATGGTCAGAAAGTGTAAAAACGTTACTGGTAGTGCTGGTCTCTTAAGTACAACTAAAATACAATGAAAAAGGCTATTTCAGAATACAGGAGAAGTGGTAAAACTTCAAGGAAAATAGCTGAGGAATATGGTGTTTCAAAAACAACACTGGGAAATAGAGTAATGAAAACTTGAAGAGGGAACATGGAGGTCAGCAAGTTTTAGTGAGGAGCATGAAAAATCAATAGGAGCATGAATTTTATTCTGTGCACAAATGGGGATTCCCCTTCAAAGTGGTGATTTTAGGGATATGACGAAAACTTTTCTAGATTGGCATGAACATCATGTGAATAAGTTCAAGGACAAATACCAGGGAGGGACTAGATCAAGAATCTATATGAAACTGTAAAGAGATCAAGGGCTACTGCTGATAAAGAATCTCTCATTGCTTACTAAAAACCTGGAAGCTAATTTGAAACACATTCCTCCAGAGACTATATTAAATTATGATGAAACAAATTTCACAGATGATCCTTGGTCTTCCACGGCCATTGTGAGAAGCAGATATTGAGATCCTGAAAGAGTTTTTGATCACATCAGAACTGTCAACCAGTGTAATTTTTGCTGTATCTGGAAATGGAGAAATGCTTGCACCATTTGTTTTCTACATGAGTGGGGGAAAATTTTCCATGTCATTCCTTCACAGGAAGTGATAAGGCCATGTCAGTTTCACAATATTGCTTATATAATGTTGGCTCTGAATTCTACACACTTTACTCAGCCACTGGATGTTGCTCTATTCAGGTCCATGAAGGCAACATGGAGGGTTGATTTGATCAACTGGAAAAAACTGAACAAGGACTGCCTGTCAATTTCCAGTTTCTAAGAAATCCAAAGGAAGCATTGGAGAAAGTTGAAAACACACAAATGAGAATGTGGTATAATATCATTAGATCCTCATAAAGTACTGCAGAGAGGGCCAAGGAAAGTTCAGCACTCAGAGTCAGAGAAGATATGGACAGATGTTCTATACATATCAAATAAAATTTTGCATCACCTCATATCTGAAAGTTGTGGAACCTGTACAGAAAACTGGAACAGAGATCAACATAAACATCATTTCTGGTCTCTTTATTACTCATGAAGACCACACATTGCATGTTGTACCACCATACAGTGAGACCTTCAGATGTGGTGCTCCAGATTGCTGTACACACCAGTTCCTCTAATACGTAGCAGCACATCCTCTTGCATTAATGCATGCCTGTATTCATTGTGGCATACTATCCACAAGTTCATCAAGCAACTGTTGGTCCAAATTGTCCCACTCCTCAACAGCGATTCAGTGTAGATCCCTCAGAGTGGTTGGTGGGTCACATCATCCATAAACAGCCCTTTGCAATCTATCCCAGGCATGTTCGATAAGGTTCATGTCTGGAGGACATACTGGCCATTCTAGTTGAGTGGTGTCATCATCCTGAAAAAAGTCATTCACAAGATGGGTGTGATGGAGGCATGAATTGTCATCCATGAAGCTGAATGCTTCGCCAATATCCTACTGATATGGTTGCACTATCGGCTGGAGGATGGCATTCACATGTTGTGCAGCCATTACGGTGCCTTCCATGACCACCAGCGGTATACGCTGGCTCCACATAATGCCACCCCAGAACACCAGGGGACCTCCACCTTGCGGCACTCGCTGGACCGGGTGTCTAAGGCATCCAGTCTGACCGGGTTGCCTCCAAACACGTCTCTGACGATTGTCTGGTTGAAGGCATATGTGGCACTAATCGGTGAAGAGAACATGATGCCAGTCCTGAGCCATCCATTCAGCATGTTATTGGGCCCATCTGTACCACACTGCAGGGTGTCATGGTTGCAAAGTTGGACCTTGCCATGGACGTCGTGAGTGAAGTTGGGCATCATGCAGCCTACTGCGCACAATTTGAGTCGTAACATGACATCCTGGGGCTGCACAAAAAGTATTATTCAACAAGGTGGCGTTGCTGTCAGGGCTCCTCTGAGCCATAAACCACAGGTGGTGGCCATTCACTGCAGTAGTAGCCCTTGCGCAGCCTGAGTAAGGCATGTCATCAACAGTTTCTGTCTCTCTGTATCTCCTCCATATCCAAACAACATTGCTTTGGTTCACTCCGAAACATCTAGAAACTGCTCTTGTTGAGAGCCCTTGCTGGCACAAAGTAACACTGCAGATGTGATCAAACCATGGTACTGACCATCTAGGTATGGTTGAACTACAGACCACACAACTGTGTACCTCCTTCGTGGTGGAATGACTGGAACTGATGAGCTGTCGAACCCCCTCCGTCTAATAGGCGCTGCTCATGCATGGTTGTTTACATCTTTGGGCAGGTTTAGTGACATGTCTGTACAGTCAAAGGGACTATGTCTGCGATACAATATCCACAGTCAATGTCTGTCTTCAGGAGTTCTGGGAACCAGGGTGATGCAAAACTTTTTTTGATGTGTGTATATGAAAAGCTTGTCACACCTGTATCTAGTGGTTCATCAAGAACTAGAGGCATAAAACTGACTGTTCAATCAGGTATGAGTATTTTTCCTGCTGATTTTGGCCTCAGGTGTTGGCCACAACTTCTGCCAGCTACACCAGTATCTCTGAGCATCAGTCTTCCAGTAATGTCTGACCTGTTGAAACGCTGATGGATGTGAAGGGAACTGTTGAGAAAAAGTTTGGATTCCTCCAGATGAGAACAGTAGTGGTGAAATAAAATGTCAATTTCTACTAAGAATGAGGGAACAAGCCAGGGACTTTATTGTGAGGAAATTCACCACAGAGGAAGACCTCTAAGATAAAACCATGTAGGTGAGGTAATCAGCACACCAAAGAATAATATGATTGAAGTAAATTTTCTAATAAAAAATGATGTGAAAAAAAACAATATTCCATATCCTCCCACTTCTGACATCCAGTATGTTCTGTAAAAATATATTATATGGGGTACTGATGTGTATAAAGACATCAGAAGAGGGTTATTTCTCTTCCTAACTTTGTCCATGAATGTTGACATAATGAAAGTTCGATAAGTGGAAGTTGGTATGATATTTTTTTCATGTTAAAGTGCATTACAATTGTCTTCTTTTCAGAAAATTCCTGTTGTTAACATAAACTAGCAAAACTTTATGTACAGCAGCCTATTATAAACAATTTTCTACTTACTGTGCTCTGAGGTGTTACTTACCTGCAAAATGGGTAGGGGGGTGGCAAAATCTCTGTTCCATTTCACCCCCATAGTGCACTAGAGGGAGATTAAAGCACCAATTAATTTCTCTCCCAGTCCACCCAAAGAGACCCTGACATGGGACAATTCTTAAACCCACAGATATGACCATAACAAAATGTATTTTTAAACATTTGAGCCCATTCGCACTACACCACAATGTTACATGATTTTATATGTAAAGTCTCATGAAGCATTGAAGTAAATTTGATGGGGAATTTACTGAGAATGTGTCCCACTTTATCCTGTTTTACACAATGCAACCCCAAAGAGGATGTTAAGTTTATTTGTGGTATACACCCATGTGATATGATCTTTGTTTCCTAAACAACTAATTCCTCTCCTGTGACAACCTCTTCATCTCATAGTACCACTTGCCACCTACATCTTCAATTATTTGCTGGATGTATTTCAATCTCTGTCTTCCTCTACAGTTTTTATCCTCTACTGCTCCCTCTAGTACCATGGAAGTTATTCCCGGATGTCTTAATAGATGTCCTATTGTTCTGTACCTTATCCTTGTCAGTGTTTTGCAGATATTCCATTCCTCTCCAATTCTGCACAGAACCTCCTCATTCCTTTCCTTATCAATCCACCTATTTTTCAATATTCAGCTGTAGACCACGTCTCAGATGCTTCAGTTGTCTTCTGTTCTGGTTTTTTCACAGTCCATGTTTCACTATCATACAGTGATGTGCTTCAGATGTACATTCTAAGAAATTTCTCCCTCAAATTAAGGCCTATGTTTGATACTAGTAGACTTCTCTTGGGCTGGAATTCCCTCTTTGCCAGGGCGAGTCTGCTTTTGATGTCTTTGCTCAGTCCGTCTTTGGTTACTTTGCTGCTTAGGTAGTAGGATTCCTTAACTTCATCTACTACATAACCATCAATCTTGATGTTCAATGTTGCACTGTTCTCATTTCTGCTACTTCTCTTTGCTTCATCTTTTTTTGATTTACTCTCAATCCATATTCTGTATTCATTAGGCTGTTCAGTCCATTCAGCGGATCATGTAATTCTTCTTCACTTTCACTGAAGATAGCAATGTCATTGTATCATTGATATCCTTTCACCCTGAATTTTAATTCTACTCCTGAACCTTTCTTTTATTTCCATCATTGCTTCTTCGATAAATAGATTGAACTGTCGAGGAAAAAGACTACATCCCTGTCTTATGTCCTTTTTAATCCAAGCACTCCATTCTTGGTCTTCCACTCTTATTATTTCCTCTTGACTCTTGTACAAATTGTATAGTACCCATCTCTGCTTATCACTATTTTCTGCAGGATTTCGAACATCTTGCTCAATTTGACACTGTCGAACCCCTTCCCAGGTCAAAAAATCCTATGAACAAGTATTAATTTTTCTTTAGTCTTGCTTCCATTATCAACTGTAACATTCAAACTGCCTCTATGGAGCCATTGCTGCCTTTACCTTTTCTAAATCCAAACTGATTGTCATTTATCACAATCTCGATTTTCTTTTCCATTCTTCTGTATATTATTCTTGTCAGCAACTTGGATGCATGCACTGTTAAGCTGGTTGTGCAATAATTCTTGTACTTATCAGCCCTTGCAGTCTTGGGAATTGTGTGGATGATATTTTTCTGAAAGTCAGATGGTATATCGACAGACTCATGCATTCTACACACCAATGTGTATAGTTGTTTTGTTGCCACTTCCCCCAATGATTTTAGAAATTCTGATGGAATATTATCTATCCCTTTTGCCTTATTTGATCTTAAGTCTTCCAAAGCTCTTCTAAATTCTGATTCTAATACTGGAACCCCTCTCTCTTCTAAATCAACTCCTGTTTCTTCTTCCATCACATCATCCAAACCTTCCCCCTCATAGAGGCATTCAATGTACTCTTTCCACCTATCTGCTCTCTACTCTTCATTTAACAGTGGAATTCCCATTGCACTCTTAATGTTACCAGTCTTACTTTTAATTTCACCGAAGGTTGTTTTGACTTTCCTATATGCTGAGTTAGTCCTGACAATCATTTCTTTTTCAATCTCTTCACATTTTTCATGCAGCCAATTCGTCTTAGCTTCCCTGCACTTCCTATTTATTTCATTCCTCAGTAACTTGTATTTCTGTATTCCTGAATTTCCCTGAACATTTTTGTACTTCCTTCTTTCACTGATTAACTGAAGTATTTCTTCTGTTACCCATGGTTTCTCTGTAGTTACCTTCTTTGTACCTATGTTTTTCTTTCGAACTTCTGTGATAACCTTTTGCAGAGATGCCCAATCCCCTTTGACTGTAATGTCTACTGAGCTATTCCTTATTGCCGTGTCTATAGCATTACAGAATTTCAAGCATATCTCTTCATTCCTTAGTGCTTCCGTATCCCACTCCTTTGTGTATTAATTCTTCCTGGCAAGCCTCTTAAACTTCAACCTACTCTTCATCACTACTACATTGTGATCTGAGTCTATATCAGCTCCTGGGTACACCTTACAATCCAGTACCTGATGTCAGAATCTCTGTCTGACCATGATTTAATCTAACAGTACCACCCAGCCTTTTCCAAGCATACCCCCTCCTCTTGTGATTGAACAAAGTATTCACTATTACTAGCTGAAATTTATTACAGAACTCAGTTAGTCTTTCTCCTCTCCCACTCCTTGTACCAAAGCCATATTCTCCAGCAACTCTTTCTTCTTCTTCTTCCCCTACAACTGCATTCCAGTTCCCCATGACTATTAGATTTTCATCTTCCTTTCTTTACATTCTGCACTACCCTTTCAGTATCCTCATATACTTTCCCTGTCTCTTCATCTTCAGCCTGTGACATTGGCATGTATGCTTGAACTGTCATTGTCAGTGTTGGTTTTGCTGTTGATTCTGATAAGAACAACCCTATCACAGAAACTGTTCACATTAAGGCACTCTCTGCCATACCTACATATTCATAATGAATCCTACCCCTGTTATACTATTTTCTGCTGCCCTTGATATTATCCTATAATCATCTAATCAGGAATCCTTACCTTCTTTCCAGTTCATTTCACTGACCCCCACTATGTCTAGATTCAGCCTTTGCCTTTCCCTTTTCAGATTTTATAGCTTCCCTGCCATGATCAAGTTTCTTACATTCCACACCCCGACTCATGCAGCATTATCCTTCCATTGGTTATTCGATCTATTTCTCATGGTCACCTCAATGGTCAACTCATGGTCAACTCAATACAGAAACAAGAAGCAAAAGGTAGTTTCAGAACATTTTTACATGTCACCCCTTATGGTCCCCATCCCCATACATAAAGGAAATAGGGGTATCTCACACTACCAGTACTTCCTCCTGGCTCCTCAGCCCAGCTTTCCTTTCTGTCTGTCCAGTTCCCTTCACCATTTTCCATCTAGTATCTACATCTCCTCCTTTTTCTGTCCACCTTCCCATCTCTCTGTCCATCTCCTTCCCCCTCTCTTTGTCTGTCTCCTCCCTACCTCTCTGTGTCCATCTCCTGCCCTCTCCATGTCCATCTCCTCCTACCCCATTCCCTCTCCATCTCCTACTTCCTCTCCCCTTCTCTGTCCATTTCCTTCCTCACTCCATCTTTCCATCTCTTTCTTCTCCTTCTCTCTGCTCATCTCCACCTCACCATCTCTCTGTATCTCGACTCTTTCTCCTCTCTCTATCCATCACCTCCTCACCCTTCTCTCTTTCAACCTCCTCCTCTCCCTCTTTCTATCCATCTCCTTCTCCCCCTCTCTCCTTCCATCACCTCCTCCACCTCTCTCTTTCCATCTCATCTCCCCCCTCTCTCTTTCCATCTCCTGTTCACCCCTCTCTCCATTTATCTCCTCCTCTCCTCTCTATGTCCACTTCCTCCTCATCTTCTCACTTACTCTCATCTCCTCCTCCCAAATCTTGTCCCCCTCTCTCTCTATCCATTCCCTCCTTCCATGCTCTCTCTGCCCATCTCCTTCCCCCTCTATCCGTCCACCTCCTCTTCCCCTGTCTCTGTGCCCATCTCCTCCTCTGTCCGTCATCCTCCTATGTCAACCCCACCTCAGTGAGAGCTAGGTAGTTCTTACTACCACAGTGCTTATTTCCAGAAAATAAGTAATATGTCTACCAAGTTTGGTTCAAATTGAATCAGAGGTTTATAAGTTGATATGTTCCCATTTACATTCAGTTAATGTGTATGTGAAGCTGAGCATTTGACAGCAATACTTTTGTTTAAGATCTATAATTTTTCCACTAAATCAGTATCTTATTCTCTGTATTTTTTATTTTTAAAATGTTATTGTATTAAGAATGACAGTTACCTACTATTTATTTCATTTAGTCAGTGTAACATAAGCCATATTCAGTTTTACCAGGATGTGTATGCTTTATATTTTACCTTCAAAATTTCATTATTCATGGGAACTAAATATAAAACATTTCCAATTGTAGCTTATCATGAATAGCTAAACAGATGTAGTCCAGTCAATATACTAAACTAAAAAAATCAAAGTTAGTAAAAAATTTTTAAAGTGAATGCATCTTGTCATTTACAGGGCCAATTTTGTCTGGCTTTCTTGCATTCCTTCCAGTTGGTCTTCTATGACTGTGGCTACCCTAGATGGTCAGTTTTCTTGACACTACCAAATGCCATATTCTTTTATTATTTATTTAATGACTTTTATGGAAAGGCATATTCAAGCTACAACAAAAATCAGTCTGGCGAGGAGAAATCTATAAGCAATGGAAAAGTGGTTGAAGAAAAACAAGATTCACATAATAAAGAAAAGGAAGCATGATGAGGTAATTGGTCTAGAATTTCATTAATAAGAAAATTTTATCTTAGAAAACTACAAATGTTCAAAACTATAAATTAATGCTCTTGTTTTTTTCAAATATTGTAGCTATTATTATTGTATTTTGAAAGTAAAAATATATTTTGCTGTTTCAAAGCTTATTGTGATATGCCAGTTTGGTGCTGGAAAGCCCAGTTACTGCTGATTTCCAGTACGAGTACCTGTACGCAGTTATATGCTTTCAGGAGTATGTTAACGTTCTTTTCACAAAGGCTAGGATGTGTGTACGTTTCCAGTGTTTCAATACTGAATGTACCTTAAGAATCAGTAAAGGCAAAGATTCGTAATTGGGTGCCTGAAAAGCTCAGGAACCTGGGGAAAATGCAGTGTAATTTTACAAACAAACAGATTAAATTAGTTGCAGTACCCTGAAAAGGATAGACTGCTACTCATCATATAGCAGAGATGCTGAGCCACAGACAGGCACAACAAAAAGGCTGCTAATAAGTAAGATTTTGGCTAAAAGGCCTTCTTCTGAATTAGACAACATACACACATGCGCGCATGCACAAACAAACAAACACACACACACACACACAAACTCACACAAACATGACCACTGTCCCTGGTTTCTGAGGCCAGACTGCGTGTCACAGTGTTTTAATAGGTGTACAATATGAGATATAAAACAAATAAACAATAATGTACAACAGTGGACAAGAATATGGAAAAACAACAACACCACACATTACCATGCCTATGGGATTCAAAACAGCTTCCTTTCATCTCATAATTGGTAAATGTAAGTCCTGTAACGTTTTTAAGAGAATAATATGCCTTTCTTTATGCAAAATAGTGGCAACTTAAGGTAATGATAATGGAGGTATGAAGTAATCATGCTCCCTTCTCTCCAAAGTGGAACAGAAAGGCTCAATAATATTGATATCTGGTGATTGTAGTGACTATGGGAGATGTGACACTTCATTTTCATGCTCATAAAACCAGTCCTGCATCATTAAAATTGTATGAAAAGGGGCTTTCTTGCCTTGGAACACAGCATTATCATTGGGGAACAAACACTGTACCATGGGATGTACCTTGGCAGTAATGCGACATTGCAAAGTACTCATGGATCCCATGGAATACCACAATTTGGATCTCTAAAACAACACCAAGCTCCCACCATGATTCACTCTTGGGTCACAAACTCTACCAGAAGTTGAAAAGCAAGACTCATCTGACCAAGTGTCTTTCTTCCATTGCTCTATAGTCCAGGTTTTATAGCTTTAGCACCACATTTTCCTGTTATGGACATTTGCATCACTATTGTGTAGTTTTGAAATTCCATGCTTTGCAAATTCCCTGCTTATGGAGCTCCCTTTGTGTTGTTTCAGTGTTGACAGGGTTTGCAACTGTGACATTCAGTTCTGCAGTGATTTTTGCAGCTGTCATCCTCTACTTTTCATCACAATCCTTTTCAACAATTGCCTGTCACAATCATTCAACACACACTTTCATCTTCATTGCTACTTAGTGGATGATGTTTTTCCACTGTTGCTGTATGTGGTATAACTCTTTGATGCAGTGCCTCTTGAAACACCAAACACTTCAGATACCTTGGTTGCAGAATTGAGCACCAACAAGTTGCCCATGTTTGAATTCACTTATCTGAAAAATGATGCACTCATAGCTTCACAGGACACTATTCTGACCATGACTGACACATGCAGCGTATTAAGGACACTGCACAAGTGTTGTTTGTGGTCAAACATAGCAATGCAAACTGCAGGCCTGGCTAGCATCTGCATTCACATTCAAACATGCATTTCTCATGGTGTTTCTATATTTTTATCCAACCCCTGTAGAATCTCTATAAAAATGAAAGGAAAATGAGAAACAGAGATTTCAATTGTAATTCATCAGTTTCCATGTGACCATGTTAGTCAACACTACTTCGTCATGAATTAATTGCTACATAAGTAATAGAAATCAGATAAGAAAATATAATAACCAAAAAAGGAGACCTTAAGAAACACTTAAAACATATTTACACTACGATGTAGGCATACAATAAATACACAGATGGAAAGGAACAAAATATGAGAAGGATAAGGATACACTACAGGAAATGATGATCCAGATTTTTCTGGGAAGCTGTAAGAGAAAATAGCCAAATGCATCACTGTCATTAGAGGAAGGAAACAAGAGCACAAAGGAATAAGGAATGAAAATACATAAGAGGTGGCTGATATGAAGAAATACTCCTAACATTCACCTGAAGTGATTTATGCAAGCCACAGGAAACGCAACGTGAGTGTACCATCATAAGTACTGCTCCTCCTACATCACTCAATAACATTTTTTGATACAGACAATTCTGATAAAGAAATTTTGTTGTTCACAAGAAAGCTATTTGTAAAGTACTTGAGTGTTTACAGCTAAAGAAATGAAAATGAAAGTTTAATTTTTTTGTCATATACTTGATGCAGAGCAACAAGGTGTTGCAAAAAAAGTGTCATGTTCATCTTTGAAAGGTAGTTATTGTAACAAGAGGACTTGACTTAGGCTGTATTGTCTGTTTCATATAAATAAATACTATGATGATAGGCATGAGCATACACTGATTTAATCTTATTTCATACCTACATTACTTAACCAGCATATTATATTTGCTAAATCTAGTTTAAGGTAATAATTATTCCATTGTCAAATTATAGATGTAGACAGTTAAATTTCTAAATGCAAGTAGGTTATTAACTTTGTCTCTTGTACCAAAGAGTATCTTAAAAGATTATATTCAAGAGTCTATAAATACGCTCTGCATTTTTAAGAGGGATATCATAATTTACCAAAAAAGTGTTTTATTGTGTCCCAAAACCAGAACAATGTTTATACAATCCGCAGACATTTTCATTGATGCTCATTTCATGAGATAGTGGCTAAAGGTTGTATTGGCACCACCCACACACTATAATGCTGTAAACAAAATACATGTTTTGTATTCCATGTTTTGCACTGGTAGTGCTGACTCTGAGAACAGGGACACTGAATATTGCCACTAAATTATCATGCTCCAGCACTATGACTGCTTATTACAGTTGTGCCCACCAAAACTGTTCCACTTGTTTCACACACATCCTAAGCAATCAATATTTCAAACTTTTGCCAAAGAAAATAAAATTTTCATGAACTATACAGACTTGTAACATTCATTACACAGCCCCCATAAAATACATGCCTGCCATTGTAGAATAATAGTGAATAAACAGTTCATGTTTTTACTACAAAAATATAAAAAAAGTTTTGCAATTTATTTCCAAGAACATTATTCCACACAAGACAGATTTTTACAAAATTCTAGGAGAACTGAAAACACCTTTTTTTTAGGTAAAAAATATTATGAGAATGTTACCAGTATCAGCATGCTTTCTTATTTTGGATGTTTCTGTGACTCATTAAAAAAGTTACCAATACTTATGTGCACGCCCAGACTTGATATGTTATCAAAACATTAAAGTATAACTTGGTGTTGCACAACTTACCTACAAGTTATGAAGTAAGGGAGTACATTCATTTAACTAACAATAACAGAAGTAGAGCTATAGGATTAATCTTGAGAAGAAGACACTATATTATTTTATGTTTTAATTTACCACTCATTTTTGAGCTAGTCATTCTCAAGGCACTTAAAGTATTTTATTTTACAGGATCAGAAAGGAAACTTTGCCATTCATTTTTCTGTTTATGGCTGTGGTATGTCGAAAAGCTGCCCAACATAGACTGTTTCATCGTCTGAAGCACTGATTATGCAGCTGTGTCAATGAACATTTTGCATGTTGTATTTGTCGATGCTGCAGAAATAATGGAAAATTAATCTTCATGATATTTCCATGGTTTCTGTTTGAAACCCACTGTTTTGTCATAAGATGTAGTACATGTTATTTTTGTGCTCTCTGTTAGCTTTTGAATGAAAAAAGGGAAGAACAGTGGACATATATTTTATTTAGTGTAGTATTTTTGACATTTTTCTTGTCAAACCAAAGGTTTTTCTGTACCGCTATGGTGGTTCCAGATGTAATACTGGACCTGTCTGTCAAATGACTACTTCACAATACATAATATTTCACATGGTCTAAGAAACTGCTATAAATATATATGATGCTTTGATTCACTAGCTTTCGATCAAGTATGTTAAAGATCATTTGCCTTAGATAATAATTTTACAAATTATAGAATAATGAAGATGAACACACAGTGTAAAATTCATTGGAATGATTAAAAACTGTACGTCACATTTCACATTCACTGGTGAAACTCTATTTGCCACATATTTTTACCTTAATTGACACCAATATAATAAACTCAAAATTCGTTCGGTTAAATTATTTCTTGCAGCCATCTGGGCTGATGAAATATTAAAAATGTGCCAGTTTCTGACAAATTTGGTGAATAGTAACAGAAATGCCATGAGTTATTCTAAAATTGGCTTCTAAGTTTACTTTTAGTAACAAAACTTCATTCTGCTGATAAAATAATGGATCTATCTTTTTTGTCTTAGAGATTGATTAAAAAACTTTATATATTGAGGTACTATTTACCTTCCATAAATAAAAAGAATCATATGCACACACATCACACTATCATCATAAATTGAAGAATAGCCTTTGGGTTTGTGGAATGTGTCAATAAAAAGCTATGTACACTTTCTTTCCTTTGTTAAACTGCAAATAATTTTCAAAAATAAATTATTTATATCGCAAAAAGCTTTTTTTATGTCTGTTTAAGTTTATTTAGTTATTGATGTTATAAACCGAAAGGTTGTTTGTAAAAATGTCTATTTATTGTACATTTATTAAGGATTTCATTCATTGATAATGATGTATTTCTTCAGCTTTATCACTCTGAATTGTTTCTAGTACATTCCATTACCCAAAATTTGAAGAAAACTGTAACATCATTAAGCATTTTTTTATGAATTTCTTGGTGTCTTTATTCCATTCTAGATTAATAACTTTTCAGTAAATTTTCATTCAGATGCCTGTTACAATCATTCTAAATGTAACTATACCTACATTTATTACACATAAGTGTCCTTGCACATTGATGCATATATGTATACTTAACAATAAGGTAAATAATTTAACATTTAGAAACATGAAATAAGTTGTCTTATGTTTGATAGCACTGATTTACCACAAGACAGGCAACAGAAAAGACAGTCATTCAAAAATATTTTGAATACAGCTTCTGTTGAAATGGTTCTATTGTTTTTCTTTGATCTGCTGAATACTAGAGGAATTTTAAGTCTATCAGCAGAATGGAACATGGAGCAAACATTGTTATTACATGAACGGTATAATTCTTACATCTGTATTTTTGCTGTATTTCAAAATGTCAATATCATGTCCTTTAAATAAGATTAAAATCTGTGATTCAAAAATAACTGTGCCATTTGATTCATAAAATGAATTCACTGCCAACATTTTTGTACTTTGGGTAAGTGGTATGCTACATGTATATTTTTCTGTATTTTTGCCAGTGAAGAAAAATATATGGAATATGTTACCATCAGCCCATATTTTTTTGTTTTGTGCTCAGTTCTGCCTTTACAGTGTAATTTAATTTGTTTATTTTGCTGTAGGTGCCTACTACACACAAACACATCACGTGGTCATCTGAAATGAGTCACTGATTTTACATTTTTAATAATATCAAACTTCAAAACTGAAGATCTTGCTCATCACAGATTGCACAGATGTTACATATGTTTTAAGAAACTAACTCAGAAGCTGAGCCTAATAAACAGCTAAAACAAAATAGTGAAGAAAATAAAACAAAGTGTTTAAAAAATTACAAGAGTGTATCCAATGGCAGACACCAAAGATAGTATCTTGATAGTGAGTGATGACAC
Source organism: Schistocerca nitens (assembly GCF_023898315.1). Taxonomy (NCBI): domain Eukaryota; kingdom Metazoa; phylum Arthropoda; class Insecta; order Orthoptera; family Acrididae; genus Schistocerca; species Schistocerca nitens. Next base: position 574,227,746 of record NC_064616.1, on the reverse strand, counting down.
AGGGTGGCAGAGCTCTAACAAACAAAACATGCAGCAACGTGTGGCAGCTGCAGTAGCTGCTCCACTCAGCAAATCACAGTCATGTGGCAGCCTTGTGTGATAATAATTCTTCTGTGTGCTGTATCAGATGATTATGTAGCATGGCCAGTCCAGCACTGGACATGATAGTGAGCAGTGACACAAGATTGGAGGCATGGCCCATAGAGCACAGAGGTGAGGTGGGCAGCACCCTGAATCTGGGCCTCAGTGAAGAAAGCAACACCAGCAACCTATGGATGCAAGTCTGTGGCATCATAGCATGTGTATGCAGGGCAGGTGCAGCAGAGTGCTTGTGGAAAGGGCAGGTGGCAGCTTGGCAGTAGGTCATGTGTGGGAGACATCCAGGCACAGACTCTGAACTGAGGACCCCTCAGATATCCCCAGGAGTTGGTTGATGTCAGCCTGCAGGTGGCCCATGCTAGATCATACCACTTCAAGTTCTGGTAGCATCAGGTCTAGGCTCAACTCAAGCCATGGCTAATGGCGGCAGGTGGACATTGTATTGATGACTGGCATGGAGTAGTTCTCAGCGTAGGCAGTAGTCAATAATGAGTGATGCTTTGTCTGTGCATGGCTAGTGTTAATACTTGGTCTTTGTGGGTCTATTATGAAAAGGTGCAATTTTAGTCATGTAGAGGGGCCATGCAGCACTGCATCAGGGTCCAGCCACAGTGCTGAAGCAGTGACTTGCACCATGTCAGCTCAGCAGTGTTCCATCCCTGGCAATGGAATTTCAAAGGCAGCACACTGGGTTGTGTGGCTACAGATTATGAAGCCTGCTAGGGAAGTTGTTAGCATAACCCCCCCCCCCCCCACTAGGGAAGGTGTTAGCATAACACTCTCTCCACCCCCACCCCCTTCTTTCAGAATATTCAGTTCACCGAAATGTGGGCTGTTTCTAAATCTATGGATTACTGAAGTCAAAGCAAGTCCTCTGGAGGAGATGGTATTTCCTCAGAACTACTGATATCTTTAGTGGGAACCAGCCGTAATAAAACTATTCTATCTGGCATAATTATTTAATTGGATAAATAAAAAGTCTACTCACCAAGCGGCATCAGAACACACACATAAAAGACTGTTGTGATTGGCAAGCTTTTGGAGCCAGTGGCTCCTTTTTCAGGCAGAAGGGTTGAAGGGGAAGGAAGAAGGGTGAAGGAGAAGTACTGGGGAGGTCTAGGAAAAGGTGTAGATTTCAGAAAAGTCACCCAGAGCCGTAGGTCAGGAGGAGACTTACCGTACAGGATGAGAAGGAAAGCAGCTGCTGACGTGTGTAAATATTAGTGAACACAAGTCATGGTTACGAAATACTAGCAAATTATTTACAGAAGAATGGAAAACTAGTAGAAACCAACCTTGGGGAAGACCAGTTTGGATTCCAAAAAAATGTAGGTTAAGGAAAAGCAAACCTACATTTATAGCTTTTGTAGATTTGGACAAAGCTTTTGATAATTCATCTGGAATACACTCTTTGAAATTCTGAAGGTGGCAGGGGTAAAATACAGAGACCAAAAGGCTATTTACAGCTAGTACAGATGGCAATTATAAGGGTTGATGGGCACAATAGGGAAGCAGTAGTTGAGGGAGGAGTGGGACAGGATTGTAGCCTAACCCAGATGTTATTCAGTTTGTACAGTGAACAAGCAGTAAAGGAAACGAAACAAAATTTTGGCAACAGACTTAAAGTCCAGGGAGAAGAAATAATAATTCTGAGGTTTGTTTATGACACCATAATTTTGTCAGAAACAGCAAAGGGCTTGGAAGAGCAATTGAATGGAATAGACACTGTCTTCAAAGGATACAAAATGAACATTAAAAGAAAAAAACAAGGTGAGGGAATTAGATCAGAAAATGAGACACTAAAAGTAATAAATGAGTTTGACTACTTGGGCAGTAAAATAACTGATGATGGTTGAAGTAAAGAGAATGTAAAACATAGAGTGCCAATAGAAAGAAAAGAGTTCTGAAGAAGAGAAGTTTGTTACCAACAAAGATAGATTTAAGTACTAGGAATCTTTTCCTGAAGGTATTTGTCAGAAGTTTAGCTTTCTACCCATCTCATGCAGACAATAAACAGCTCACACAAGATGAGAATAGAAGCTTTTGAAATGTGATGCTAAGGAAGAATGCTAAGGATGAGATGGGTAGATTATGTAACCAATGGGGAGATACTGAGCAGAATTGAGGAGAAAAGAAATTTGTGGCATAATTTGACCAAACGAAGGGGTTGGTTGATAGGACACATTCTGAGACATCAAGGGATCAACAATTTAGTATTGGAGGGAAGTATGGGTGGGGAGTGAAAATTTTAGAGGGAGACCAGTAAGTGAATACAGAAAGCAGGTTCAAAAGGATGTATGTTGCAGTATGTACTTGGTGGTGAAGAGGCTTTCTCAGGGTAGAGCAGCATGGAGAGATACATCAAACTAGTCTGCAGACTGGAGACCACAACAGCTATAACATAGTACATTATACTTTTTTTTCTTTTTTGAAATAGCAAGATTTACACTCCCACTCTAACTGCTTTTCCACTAGTCCAGTCCAAACCACATTGTCCATTTTTTTCTTTGGTCTACATTCTAAGGGTGACTCACTCAGTTGGTATCTGGTGAACAGGGGTTTCAGGAAGGTGGATGGTTTTCCATCAGAGATATATATATAGGCTGCACAGGTGATAATCCAGATCAATATGTTACTTGAAGACAAGATACCTATTACCATGATTTTGTGCTGGTATCCACTGTGATACTGTTGTATACCCTTAGATCATCCCTGCTTGAAACAATCTATGATAACTACCATTGTGTTGTATACCAATATACCTGATGTGGACCCAGCTTCTGAAAATAAGGTTGCAGTGCAAGGAGGTCCCACAGGCACCTCTCCACCCCTTTCCCCCCCTAAAAGCAATTCTATTTTATGCATCCCTGTGGCAGTCTGTATCCTCCTGGATGGGCATTACACAAAAACCATTCACTGCACATTACTTCCTCTCCCAGTGCTCCATACCAAGGATATCATGTTATGGTATGTCCTTCCTAAACTCACACACACTTAATTACAACAAACTTCCCTGCTATTTACTTTCTCTCTCCATAAACTTTATAAATAATTCTCTTTCCTGTGCATTTTCTGCTTTCAAAAAACAAAACTGATGTCACCACGGTTATGACCACAGCCATACAATCATAAAATACCAACTGATATGCTTCCTATATGCTATATCAACACAACAGAATAAACAAACTCCATCAATGCCATCTGATGTTTCTTGACTTCTCTACCATTCCACTCTTGAATGGCGCATACGAAAAAGGAACACCTAAATCTTTCCGTTCAAGCTCTGATTTCTCTTATTTTATTATTATGTTCATTCCTTCCTGCATATGTGGGTGTCAACAAAATATTTATGCATTCAGAAGAGAAAGCTGGTGATTGAAATTTCGTAAATAGATCTCCCCGCAAAGAAAACTGCCTTTGTTTCAGTGACTGCCATCCCAACTTGCATATCATATCAGTGACACTCTCACCCCTACTGTGCAATAACACAAAATGAGCAGCCCTTCTTTGCACTTTTTCAATGTCCTCTGTCAATCCTACATTGTAAGGACCCCATACCATGCAGCAATATTCCAGGAGAGGACGGACAAGTGTAATGTAGGCTGTCTCTTTAGTGGGTTTGTCGCATCTTCTAAGTGTTCTGCCAACAAAGCACAGTCTTTGTTTTGCCCTCCTCACAATATTATCTATGTGGTTTTTCCAATTTAAGTTGCTCGTAATTGTAATTCCTATGCATTTAGTCGAATTGACAGCCCTTAGATTTCTGTGATTTATCGTATACCCAAAATTTATTGGATATCTTTTAGTACCCATGTGAATGACCTCACACTTTTCTTAGTTTAGTGCCAATTGCCACCTTTCGCACCATACAGAAATTCTCTCTAGATCATTTTGTAATTGGAATTGAACGTCTGATGATTTTAGTAGACGGTAAATAACAGCGTCATCTGCAAACAATCTAAGGGGGCTGCTCAGATTATCATCTCGATCATTTATATAAATCAGGAACAGCAAAGGGTCTATGATACTACCTTGTGGAACGCTAGATATCACTTCTGTTCTGCTCGATGATTTACCATCTATCTCTACGAACTGTGACCTCTCTGAGAGGAAATCACGAATCCAGTCACACAACTGAGATGATACTCCATACACATACAATTTGATTAATAGTCACTTGTGAGGAACGGTATGAAAAGCCTTCTGAAAATCTAGGAATATGGAATCGATCTGAGATCCCTTGTCGGCAGCACTCATTACTTCATGGAAATAAAGAGCTAGCTGTGTTGGCATGCTAACTGTTACTGTTCTCTCCCTCCTTTCTGGATTTGCAGTGGTGTTTATGTATCAATAAGTCATTTTCTTCAAGGTTATTCATAATGTTCAAGTACAGTATATGTTCCAAAATCATACTGCAAATTGAGATCTGTGATATGGGTCTGTAATTCAGTGGGTTACTCCCGTTTCCCTTCTTGAATATTGGTGTGACCTATGCTACTTTCCAGTCTTCAGGAACAGGCCTTTCGTCAAGTGAGTGGTTGTATATGATTGCTAAGATAGGCGCTATTGTGTCTGTATACTCTGAGAGGAACCTGTTTGGTATACCATCTGGACCGGAAGACTTGCCTTTCTTAAGTGATTTGAGTTGTTTCGCAACACCTAAGATATCTATTTTTATGTCACTCATGCTAACATCTGTTCTGGTTTTGAATTCTGGAATATTTAATTTGTCTTATTTCATGAAGGAATTATAGAAAACTGTATTTAGTAACTCCGCTTTAGTGGCAACATCATCGGTAACATTTCCATCGCTATCGCGCAGAGATGATATTGACTGTTTTTTGCCACTTTACATATGACCAGAATCTCTTGTGGTTTTCTACCATATTTTGAGGCAATATTTCATTGTGGAAACTATTAAAAGCATCTTGTATTGATGTCCACACTAAATTTCAAGTTTCCAGGAAACTTAGCCAGTCTTGGAGATTTTGCGTTCTTCTGAATTTTGCATGCTAACTGTTACTGTTCTCTCCCTCCTTTCTGGTTTTGCAGTGGTGGTAATGAATCTGGCTCATTCCGAAAAGGATGTACCCATCTCACATGTTCAACCATTGCAAGCACCAGAAGCTGCACTTAAATGTTCATGTGTGAGGTCATTTCAATTACCTGATATGAAAACTGATACCAGTGATGAATTTCTTCTTTTTCCCCTTTGGGATGTATGGGCTTGTTAGCATTACCATTGACCTACATGTTATTCCAGTAATTTAGAACTGTGCTGTTCAATTCATTCCTGACATTCAAGGGCCATAGCATTGGCTTTCTGTACCAGTGTCCAACCCTCTCGTGACATTCTTGTGAAATTTCACACTGGCTCAACATTTTTCCTCATTTTAGATATGACTATCTCAAATGGCAATAATATTTTGGAGATGTATACGTTGTAAGGTGTTAGGCCTGTACTTTCCTGCATCTTCAAATTATAGGCTGCAACTACATATGCCACTAACTCATCCCAATCTTTGTGATGGCCAATAATAGAGTGGCTAAGAACTTTTCCTGTCATTCAACACACATACTACATTCTTCTGTTCACCTCTCAATCCAATGGACTTGGCTTCAACAAATAAATTCACCATAGCTGTCACAACTGCTTCATCAATTCACATATAAAATTAACATTTCCTGAACATCAAACTTTAGTACCCAATCATTCACTACTGCATGTGCTACCATGTCAGATTGTTGACTTGAAATAACTACCACTGCCAGATGAATGCAAAAAATGATGTGTTATGGTCAGGATATAGTGGTTCCTCACTGGCAGCTGGCCAAATGTTTTCAAAATGTCCATCCCAGTCCTTTCAGAAGATTTGATGGATTAATTCATCCCACTGTGTACATTATACATGGCTTTTAACATGTGGTTCCACATCTTGTTTAGATGTATGCTGACAGTAATGTTCAACTACTTATCACTTCATGGTTCTACAGCTCCCATGACTGGATAATATGTGATCATGTGCCTGCATTAACATTTTTCCCTGTAACATGACTGCAACCAAAACACATGGACCAAGTTTCTTGCTTTGCATAACATACCCTCATACATAGAGAACTGTGGCTGCATTGCAAATAGTTTGCAGTCCTCATCAGCAGCTTGCACGTTTTGCCACTCTTCAAGGGGTGACTTGCTCTCTGTAATACGCTGACTTACCCGCTAAGCCTGTATGCAGTCCCCTTATTTTTGTCAGGTTAATGGATTACTTCAAATTCAAATTCACTGAGCATCAGCATCCAACACATTACTACACTAGATGGACCCTTTTCCCTAACAACCACTACAACACCACATGAGCTGTTATTACCTTAAGCTTCTTACCATACTAATAAAAGAAGAAGTAAATCACGCAGTGTATGAGACTCAGCATTTCCTTATACATGGTAGAATAGCTTTTTTAATTGATGTGACACATAGGTGATTGGATGTTCCTTGCCCTCTACCTCTTGACCTAAGATGCAGCCCAGTGCATGCGTATTTGTGCTGTATGATAATATGAACTACTTTCCATAATTTGGAAAGACCAATACCAGACTAGTTATCAATAACTCTTTCAGTTTTCCAAATTAACCTTTACATGCCATTGTTCAATCGAACTTGTCATCATCTTTCAATAACTATGTGAGAGACTGTGCTATTTCTGCAAGCCTTCCAACAAATTTCCTATAATAATTTGCTAACCCCAAAAACAGCTGCAACTCCTTTACTGCTTGAGGCATTGGAAACCTTTGAATGGTGTCCGCCAATCTAGGCTCTGTCTGTAACCCACTGTAATTTATTACATGCTCATATATTTTGCAAAAACAAAGATATCATCCAAATACAGCATACACTGCTTTGATTTTAATCCTCACAAAACTCCATCTGCCAAACACTGAAATGTAATACAAACAGCATATACTGATACTGGTAGTGACACCAAGGAACTGTAAATGTGATTTGTTTGACAGTCCTCTGGTGCTACCTGTAACTGATGATATAGGTCTATGGAGGAAAAATAGCTACACATTCCCCCAAATTTTCCAGGGCTTCCCTTAAATCTGAGACTGGGAATGTGTCCCTAATTGTATGGCTTTGAGGTACCTATAGTCATAGCAAAATCAATATTTCTTCATTCCATCTGAGCTCTTTCTTAGCACAATCACCACAGGTGCACCCAACAAGCTGGCACTTTTCTCAGTAATAATATCGTGTAACTGCTGATTAATAAACTCTTCCATCACAAGTTGTTTGGTATACTCCAAAATGGATTAAAATGAAAAGTAACTCAGTCCCAGTTTGAGACCCACGAGGATTAAACAGAGCCTCAAATTCTAAATACATTTCCTCTATTGCTAGTTTCACTGTTCCATTTAAATGTTTCCCTTTCTCATGTTACGCAGTTACACTGGTGGCTTGTTTGTAGCTAGAGTGTGAATTTGTCCTATACAGATCACCTTTGTCTAAAACAATTAAACTGACAACTAACAATCCTTTAGACAAATCCATATCTTTAGTCCCAAAATTATTTATACCAACTGCCACTACCTGCGCACTGTCTACCTCCCAAACAAGTACAGTCCTCCTGTAAACAAATCTAACTCATCACTTTCTCCTAGTAGCTCATCCACACATAACACAAGTGCAAGCAGATCTGTTCCCACATTCCTCAATATGTAGTTTCCCTGTACCTTGTGGTAATTTATCATGAAAATTAATCCTTAGTGCTCTTGCATGCAACGTAAATGGTTCATGTCTCATGAGAGATGAACTTCACCCTGGTTCTTATGTTTGTACACTAGTACATTTGAGTTTCACGGGTATAGTACAAGAGGATCACTGTCGTCCTCTTAGTTCCTCTGAAATGAATTACAAGACTACAACTTTTTATGTATAAAAATAGATTTATTCTTGTAAGGTTTCACAATTTGCACAAGGAGCATGCAAGCTACAGTGCTTGGCTGGCCGAGATATGACCATTTGTTACTGGGTCTCAGAGCTACCTTTATTCTGACAGATGGCAAGATATAAAGCATTCTGCTCACTGTGGACTTGCCTGGCTGAAAAGTATTTCTGCTCACAGTGGTGTCTCCACAACTACCTCATCTGAGCAAATGGGATCAGAATGGCCTGGGTAGACATACACAGTGCCCTTACAACAATTCCCAAAAGGGAGCATCTTATCCTGGACATATTGACCTGGTCAGCTGCCAAAATTTAGCACTAGATGCTGCTAGGGGTCACAAATGTGGAAGAGAATTCTACATACTCTCACTCTAAAATAAGTCTCCTCATTTTACAAGGTAAAAAAAAAAAGCTAGAATTGCTTCAAAAATAATCACTTCATGAAGCAGTACACCACGTTTAGGAGCCTCTAAGGTCTTCAAATGGCTACAGACATGTCTTGATGCAATTATTTTGGTATTATCATACCTCTTCATTAGAAGCTCTGAAGTAATTATTAGATTTCCTGATGTGACAGGTATATGTCTCAAAAGATCCTTTACTTTACCTCACACAGTAGAATTGAGATAGTGAAATTGCTGCACAGCATCAGTTAAATCATTGTTCATGATAACATTGAAAAAGGCATCCCTGTATGATGACCAGCTAAGGTAGCTCTCCCAAAATTTGTCAGGTTAACAGAAAGTAACTTCAAAATACTGAATTGCCTGTCAGAATCAATGATTCTATATGCTGTGACAGGTGAGCATGCCTCTTCATTAAACCCTTGATGGTGGATGCAGTGATGTTGCCAGAGTCATCAAATTCTGCTCAGTTCTTACTATGATCCATGGATTCATCTTTACTTCCAGCCATGTTTGAGAAGATTCAAAATCAATCTGGATCCATGTCAATCTGTTTAATTTTGCTTCCATCAGCCTGCAAAACACTCCCTAAGCACATGAGAGTGGCCTTCACAACACCTCTTCATTTGACTAATCTTGTGCTCTCTGAAAAACTCATTTCACTGGACAGATTGCAGTTGGCACTGAAGAGCAGTTCAGACTGCAACAGCAGTGCCATCACAGATGCCTGCAGCTGGAGAGACAGAGGGTGCAGCCTCCGATTGCAAGGTGTTTCAGCAGGAGTAACTGACATCACAGAAGCTAATGGCTGGCAGTGTCCATGTCTGTATTCCTCAAGTTCGGTGCTCAACACAAGCCTCATCAACTATCAGCTCCAGACATTGGTGTTAGCTGTTTTTTTTTTTTTTTTTTTTTTTTTTTTTTTTTTTTTTTTTTTTTTTTCAAAGAATGCTGCAGAATTCTCAGTAACACTCAACGTCGATCTGAAAACGTGCAACTCAGACATGGTTAGTTTCTTACAGTTTATACAAGTTCACATGCACCAGAATGAACAAACATGTGAGTGAATGTAAATATTTCTCATGTTCACTGTATCTTGCCGGGAGAACTAAAAACCGTACGCAAGTTCACCTCAATGCCTCTGGTTACTGTGTTTGTACACTTGAGTATTGAGTGTATAGCATGAGAGGACTCACTGCCCTCCCCTTATTTCCACTCAAATGAATTACAAGATAACAACTTGTTAGATATAAAAACATGTTTACTCTCATAAGATTTTAAGAACAGCCCCAAATGCATGCAAGCTGGAGCACTTTTCTGGCTGAGAGATACATCCGCTCACTTTGGCATCTTGTCAACTACCTCATCTGAACAAAGGGGATCAGAATGATCCAGATGGACACATCCAACACAGTTCCAAATGTTCCCTTCAGGAACCAGCTTATACTGGACAGGCTGACCTGGCCACTTGCCAGAATTCAGCACCAGATGTCGCTACAAGTGGCAAACATGAGAAACAACTAAAAATAATCCTACTTGTCTCTAGAGACAGCAAATCTTCATGCTGATTGAGAATGTCGATCAGCTGTGCTTGAAGCCCTTGAATCTGCAGCTCATAGCACTTCCTGGTGGCAAACAGTGACAGTCTACCAGCTGTAGTCTTCTGTGTCCTTTGTACTGCTCAAGTATATTTTTTAGGTGTTTGATTGCATTAAAACAGCTCTCAATTGAAAAATGGAGAAATATAGTTGCAATTTTTGCACTACTACACATGACAGCAATAAAATTTCCTATCACAACATTTGCTCTAAGTATCCAGTAGGCGATGTTGAAAAATTTGCATGTGAGTTGTGTGGGTATTCCAGTCCCAGAGCAGACTCACTCAGGCAACATCAGAATACTGTACATCAAACAGAATGAGAGAGTAAAGTGTTGTGTGCTTTATGTGACTTTAGCAACCCCAAATAAAAAGAATGCTTCTGCATTATTCTTTGATCCATGATTTAACTATCTGTGAGGAGAATCATGAAGTTTGTTATGAAAGTCAACTTTACGAGGAGAAGTAAACAGTTGAAAAAGATACTCTAAGTGAGTTTGTGCATGTACAAGGACAGAGGGTTTAAGGCGTAGATGAAAACACAAAGTAATTAGATTAGATTAGTACTTGTTCCATAGATCATGAATGCGACACTTCGTAATGATGTGGAACGTGTCAAGTTAATATAAGGTGTCTATACAAGTTATTACATTACACAAAATATTACATGCCACATATTTTGTGTGTGTGTGTGTTTCTGTGTGTGTGGAGGAGGAGGGGGGGTTGGGGAAATTACCCACTTACTATATCCAAAAATTCATTTAATGAGTAGAAGGAGTTGCCATTAAGAAATTCTTTTAATTTCCTTTTAAATGTTATATGGCTATCTGTCAGACTTTTGATGCTATTAGGTAAGTGATCAAAGACTTTTGTGGCAGCATAATTTACCCACTTCTGAGCCAAAGTTAGATTTAACCTTGAGTAGTGAAGATCATCCTTTCTTCTAGTGTTGTAGCCATGTACACTGCTATTACTTTTGAATTCGTTTGGATTGTTAATAACAAATTTCATAAGTGAATATATATATTGTGAGGCTACAGTGAAGATCTCTAGCTCTTTAAATATGTGTCCGCAGGATGATCTTGGATGAGCTCCAGCAATTATCCTGATTACACGCTTTTGTGCAATGAACACTCTTTTACTCAATGATGAGTTACCCCAGAATATGATGCCATACGAAAGCAGAGAATGAAAATAGGTGTGGTAAGCTAATTTACTGAGATGTATATCACCAAAATTTGCAATGACCCTAATAGCATAAGTAGCCGAACTCAAATGTTTCAGCAGATCCTCAGTGTGTTTTTTCCAGTTCAACCCCTCATCAATGCATACACCTAGAAATTTTGAATATTCTACCTTAGCTACCGATTTCTGATCGAAGTCTTAGATTTATTAATGGTGTCATTCCACTTACTGTGTGGAACTGTATACTGCGTTTTGTCAAAGTTTAATGAGAGCCCATTTGCAGAGAACCACTTAATGATTTTCTGAAAAACACCGTTCACAATTTCACCAGTTAATTCTTGTCTTTTGGGTGTGATAGCTATACTTGTATCATTGGCAAAAAGTACCAGCTTTGCATCTTCGTAAATACAGAATGGCAAGTCGTTAATATATATTAAGAACAGCAGAGGACCCAAGACCGAACCTTGCGGCACCCCATTCTTGATCCTTTATTGTATGATTATATGATAGCGGAACAAACACTGGTAGCAGTTACTTCTGTAAAATATCTGGGAGTACGCGTGCGGAACGATTTGAAGTGGAATGACCATATTAAATTATTTGTGGGTACGCCGCGCGACCTGGCGCAGGCGCGTGTCGCGTCCCAGTCGCGTCGCAATTTGCGCGGTCCCATATGAACCTGTGATGTTACAAAAACACGCGCTGCGCTGTGTCGCGCCACAAGCGCTATACGCGTCTCAATTTGCGCCTAGCCTTATACGGAGATGTTTAGCAAACTCAAGTGGCAGACTCTGCAAGAGAGGCGCTCTGCATCGCGGTGAAGCTTGCTGTCCAGGTTTCGAGAGGGTGCGTTTCTGGATGAGGTATCGAATATATTGCTTCCCCCTACTTATACCTCCCGAGGAGATCACGAATGTAAAATTAGAGAGATTCGAGCGCGCACGGAGGCTTTCAGACAGTCGTTCTTCTCGCGAACCATACGCGACTGGAACAGAAAAGGGAGGTAATGACAGTGGCACGTAAAGTGCCCTCCGCCACACGCCGTTGGGTGGCTTGCGGAGTATAAATGTAGATGTAGATGTAGATGTAGATGTAGGTGGGGGCCACATGCCATTGGATATTCAAGGGCCCTTGAGTAGCAAGTCGTAAATTACGATTGTGTACCCATTTCAATTCCTCTGGTTACAGTGTTATCTTTGGCAAAACGAAGTAAATGCTTAAGGCAAAACGTAAATAGATTCTGCTATAAAGTCGTAATCTGCAATAGAAAACGGGGGTTCCCATTGAAAATTTCAAAGTTGCCCCCCGCCACCCACGCACGGGATGGAGTGGGGTGTAGAGTGTGGTATCGTTGGATGTCCCTTCCGAGACAAACAAATCGGAATTATAACTTTTTTTGACATGATGTGCAGTTTTCGAGTATTAAGTTCAAATGAACACCTTATGTATATAGTGTACTGTTCTCACTCACTGTCATTAGCAGTGACAATTTTCATTTGCTTTTTATTAATCATCACAAGTACAAACGGTAAGCAGACAGCACAGGCAGTTTTTATTCTAAACTCACACTGTTATACTACAGTAATATCAATGTCGATAATCCTGAACGCATAACACAGTTCGCACCTTACTAGCAATTTCTTCATTCTAAACACTTTAACAAGAAAATTTCCTGCATCACTACCACTGGAACTATGCACTAGAAAAACATTTCGTCCAGCTTTCAAAATATTTCAAACATTAACAAAACTATATTAACACTGCTTGTATATATTTTGCTCTAATAATATCTCGCCGGCCGCGGTGGCCGTGCGGTTCTAGGCGCTGCAGTCCGGAACCGCGGGACTGCTACGGTCGCAGGTTCGAATCCTGCCTCGGTCATGGATGTGTGTGATGTCCTTAGGTTAGTTAGGTTTAGGTAGTTCTAAGTTCTATGGGACTGATGACCTAAGATGTTAAGTCCCATAATACTCAGAGCCATTTGAACCATCTAATAATATCTCATTACGCTATCTACCCTACATTACAAAGCTAGTTAGCCGTTTCTACACTCCGCTACAGTGCAATACATTAAAAAACGCTTCTGCTCCTCCTGGGCTATGAAATATAATAACAACAGTCTTTATGTTATTGGGAGATTCAGTCCATGGAAGGGAATGTTACATAAAACTCAAAACTATTGGTAAACCGGTGTAGTTGGATAAAAATTGCTCAAGAGAAGTAGGCTACTCAAAAACCTCTCATGAGTGGAAAGTTAATGGCAGATATGTACAGGTATTCAGTACTTTTACAAGCTTCAAATGCTCCTCGTCTGCTACAGTGATGTGAGGCATTTTCCATATAATTTTAGTGATGCTCTGATTCTCCTCGTGAGCTCCTTGAATGTACGAGTTGCTATCCATTGCACTCCATACCAGAATAAGTTCTTGTTTAGCATTCATAATAATTATCTGCATGTCCCCGAAGTACCCCATAAATACTTTTAGAGATATGCATGAAGTAAATCGGCGGTAATCTTCTGCTGTTCTGACCACACACTCATCTATGAGCCGCCCTGCGTTTTCTAAACCATTCAGATCCAAGGGAAATGATGAGACATGTGTTTCAAGTGTTGATGCCATGCCTACATTACGTGTACAATCAGTCTCTACCCCATTAAGTTCATATTGTATTTCCAGGAACAGGAATTCCAAAGCATTACGTGCAAGCTTTGATCCCACTGTATGATTACCATCCTCTTCTTAAATGATACATCCAAATATATTAAACTCTTGCAATGAAGAGTTAAAACATCTTGTTGCTGGATGACAATTTTAATTTCATCGCTCCTGTTAAATGTCACTGACGCATAAAAATTCATGCGAGAAGTATTCCTGGCGTTTGATTCGCTCATCATACTCCACTGTGTGAGATATGAGCGATGTCGTCATTGCGAGATTTCGAGCCTCTCGATTTAAGAAACCCATACTTGGCAGATGTTTCACCTTGTGGTTCTGCTGCGAAGTACTGTGCTATGCGCTTGTTTTATACCTTGCACCCATTCTGTCTTAGATGTACAATGATTTCCTCGCCACGAAAGTCAACAACTTGGTTATTGTGGTCCACAATACGCAGCTCCAGGTAGTCTAATTCTGAACTGTCACTGGAAGATATGTAACGTTGTAGGAGTCTAAACAATCTTACCCTGTTCCAACTGATGGGAAGAATCCTTAAATTGAATGAATCAATCTATCGTTGAGATATGAGTTCGTTGCAACGTTACACTCAACACGGGTTGTACTGACAGGGAGAATGTCCACTGTCTAATCAGATCTGTAAAATTTACTGGGATCCGTCTTCAAAACCTGCCCTTTTGTGAAACCCAGTTATGTTCCTATCGAACCTTTCTGCTTAAAGTTAATCGATGCATTCAACATCCTTATTTCAGATTTACGTGTACTGATGTTTGCGTGGAGCTCAACCCCTTTTTCCAGGCTGTTTTAAAACTTTCTTCATATCGTCAAAATCATATGCATTAGATTCAATTTCCACAATTTCGTTTTTACCATTAATTTCCAGGTGCAGTTTATTGTTTGCCTCTATAATATTTTGGAAGGTGTTGTATGTCTCCAGTCTAGTCAGTGTGATACTCCAATCTCCAACGCTTAAATCAATTGGTGGGAAGTAATTCGCGCCAAATATAGACGATCGTTCTTTTCAAGACAGAATGTACGACATTCCATCTAAACATCAACTGGTGAATGGATGCTTAATGCCCATTCCTATATATCATTCGTAAACGTCAGGAGGAACATGATGCATACATGACCACACAGGAATGTATTACAGTCTTGACAGTGTCGCAAATAGTAAAACACATGTCTTCTTCCTGTGAAGATTCTTTTGGAGGTTACAGGTCGTCTAATGAGTCGAAATAGTATATGTTATTTGTATTTCTTTTTTTAACATACGTTACCCAGTGAGTCCCAGGTCCTCCTGCTACATCCAGATTCACAATTCCGCATTCTGCTGATTTCCGTGTAGTCTTCAGTAATGTATTCCACATAAACACACTTTGGGATCTCGGTATGTTGAATTTCTTCTTAACAAACTTAAGCAGATCTGTATCTGTAAGCACCCTGTCTGATAGGACTGCTACCGGGCTGTTTTTCTGTTTATAAAGACACCAAGTTTTCAGGTATAGTCCTTTCCCGATAGATGCTGCCTCCATCATGCGGTTACGTCTTTGTGTCTCATGCAGTTGCTCCTGAGAGTTTTGTTCGTTCTTGACTGTCCTGGCAATAGTCACAGAACCCCCAAGCCAGTGGACTCGCCGCCGAGAGACCGGCTACGGCAGGAATGAGGAATAACTCCACCCGACGTCTTGGGTAAAACCCTGGGTGGTTTAATAGATTTTCTTTTTCTCGCTCCTTTCTGCTTCAGGGCGGTTTTAGCTTCATACATCGCTTTCAGGATGCAGTTTTTCATGCACCCTTTGGTTGTCATCTTCTTCCTTAGCGCCCTACATGCAGAACTCATAACTAGGCTGAACTTCTTCACACCCAAGTCCAACTTAACTGTACCACACATTGTTTTTTCAATTGCATATGCCGTAATGCGTTGACCTATACCAATATCGCTTCTTGCACGTATTACCTTAGCTTTATCAGCTAAAATTCGATCTGCGTTTTGACGATGTTTATCTGCCGCGTATGCGATGTCGTGTTCCATAAATGTTTCATCAAGCAAATTTATCCCCTTATCACCAACTGTCAATCGTTTTTTAAGTATTGTACCATGTCCACAATAGTTATATCCAGGAATGTATAATATGACTGGTAGTTTGTCGAGAATATCGCCTCCTCCTCTAATGCATCTCCTACCACGCATGTTATGCTAGTAAGGTCATTGTAGTCTGAGCACCCTGTTATATAGCAAATCGTTAGCGTCAATCCATTTAACTAACGCCCTATTCCCTCGGCGCCGTACGGCCCTCTCTATGAGATACGTATCTCGTTCTGAGCTCTTCCGTGGTCTAGTGGCTAGAGTTGCTACCTCTGGATCACGGGATCCTAGGTTGGATTCCTGGCCGGGTAGGGGATTTTCTCTGCCTGAGGACTGAGTGTTTGTGTTGACCTCATCATTTCATCATCATCCTCATCATTCCGTGACTGTGACTAGATTAGACTGTGAAAAAAACTGGAATGCGAAAACATTGAGACTTAGTACGGGCGCTGATGACCGCGCAGTTGAGCGCCCAACAAACCAAACATCATCATCAGAGCTCTTCTGTACCTCTTCTGTGTTAAAGCATCCTGCAGTTTCAGTATCATTGCTGACCTTTACGAGGTAGCTTCTTGGATTCGTTCTCTGCACTTTGGAAACTGTGAATATCTCGGTTGACCAGTTTGGCATGTATGTCTTCTAAAATGCTGTCTTGCGTTTTGAAATACGTACTAAATCACATATATTAAATAACTGTTTGCGTGGATCTAACATTTTAATACGCTTGTATACTATATCTAGAAGTCTATTATTACGAACATCGATTGGTCTCATTTTTATTGTGCGTTGTTTGGTTCGATTATACTGTGCAATTATTTGTGGAAGGATATCGGTCCATTTGGGTGAGCCACAAAGATTGAATTGCATCCCTATTTGGGATTTCACTGTTCTGTTCAGACGTTCCATGATACTCGCCTTTAAGTGGGTGAATGTCGAGTAGTGATGTATTCCACACCACTCCATCACAGTCTTGAAATATTTATTGTAAAACTCGCTGCTGTGATCTGCTTGAAGCTTGTCTGGGCTTCGAGTTGTCACTGTCCACAGCAGTTGCTCAAACACATGCACGTCATCCTACCCTGTTTTCGCTTTCAAGAGTAATGCCCAGGCAAATTTAGAATAAGTATCAATGACCTTTAAAATATATTTGAAGCCGTTATTCACACATGAATATTCCCTCATGTCGACAAGATCCGTTTGCCGCACGTAGTCCAAACCTTTAATCGTAACATATCTACAAGGGTATGTTTTGCATGCTAGTTTGTGCAGTTCTCGAACTACAGTCTCCATACTTATTCGATGCTATCTCTCTCTCTAAACTCAGAAAGTATTGAAACTACTTCATTCCAATGAGATGTATAACCAGCGGCAGCTGATGCCATGAGCAGTCGTAACCAATCTATTAGCTCATTGAGGTCATCGTAACATATATACTGTGGGAGTCGAGTACTGACTTTTTTATGCTGAATATCAATACCATCATCGCCGCTATTTTTTTCACCATCTAACATAGGTTTTATAATGGATTTGTATTTCACATTGCTTTGGATTTTCGCATTCTTAGGCAGATCAGTGAAATGCAATATTGCACGATACATTTAAAGATTTTTAGGCGAATAATTTACATTTATATGAATGCGTGGTGTCAGAAAGAACAGACGCCATGCAGAATCCACAGCTGTGAAACATTATATGTAAATTGAAGGGGATCACTGTGTCAACTGTAGTGGGATATTATGTGTAAACAGTGGCGACGGGTGAAAATGTGTGCTAGACCAGGATTCGCACCTGCAGGATCTCCTGCTTACTAGGCAGGTGCATTAGCCACTGCGCCATCTGGAACACAGCTGTATCTCACCACGTCTCATGGTCGATCCATATTTTCACCGTGCATTACATATAGATAGGGGCACATAGTGGGAATGTGGATCAGCAATAAGGAGTGCCGAGGTAGTCCATGTAGTTGGAATAGTGCTGTGTCCTGGATGGTGCAGAGGTTAATGCTCCATCCTAGTAAGCAGGAGATGCCGGATTCGAATCCTGGTCCGTTGCACACTTATCCCGCTGCACCTGACAGCAGTGACCACTTCAATTTACGAATAATTTAGTGTT
This sequence comes from Schistocerca nitens, assembly GCF_023898315.1. Lineage (NCBI taxonomy): Eukaryota > Metazoa > Arthropoda > Insecta > Orthoptera > Acrididae > Schistocerca > Schistocerca nitens. The sequence continues at coordinate 574,209,640 of NC_064616.1, read as the reverse complement.
TGTGAGTATAGGAAAATAAGGTTCAGCAGATCAGGTGATCTCTGAAACTATCTATCGCCGATCTGTTCAGTGTTCTCAGTTAAACGTGTAGGCTTTTTGCCCAGCATGTATGGTTTTACTCTGCTGACACTGAATACTTCGTCTATCCTAGTATCACTGTGACTTAATGAAATCGGCAATGGCACCGTCGTCATCGCATAATTCTGCAGAGAGTTGACAGATAGATTCTGTAACTAGCTTAAAGGCTTCTCTTAGTTTCTGCTCCTTCTTCAAGTGCTCTAACTTCAGCAACTGTAATTTCTCTCGAATGGCCTCCTGTGCCTCGATGACTTTATGCCTAGTCGACATCTCATTGTATACTAATTGCACTTCTGTGCAGCGTGATGTTTTATATAGCCACTCTTCTTCTTCTTATGCTGCTGTTCCTTCTCAATACGAGCTGTTTTCCCTTCAGTCAGGTCGTTTGATTTCTTTTAGATTGCATTAACCCGATAATTTAGTGTACTGTTCATTCTCAGAAGGGTATGACTATACATCTCTAGTTCCTTGCACATGCCTCCAATTTAACATTTGATAGTTTGAAGCGAATGTTTTGTCCATGCACACCCATAATATCAGACTGAGCTCCCGGCATGTGTGCAAATTTCCCCATGGTGGTGCACTTACCTCTTTCCATGGCCATATATATAGGAACTCCTCGACGTTCCATCTATACCTGCCATCATTCAGTTTTATTGCTATATCAATAGCGAGAAACCCGTACTGTGAGTGATTCCAGCAATCTGAAAATATCTTTACAGAATCAATGAACGACATATCGGTTCCTACATGAGCCTCCTAAATGTGTTTTAAATTGAGATTGTCCTGTTTGAATGCTATAATTAGGTTTACATTATAACTCACCAGCTGTTTTGGGATTCGGGAATATGTCTGACTCAAATAAAATACATCAACAGCCATATGATGACCAAAACAGAAATATCGTAGAGTTTGATTTTGGTTTTCCACAGCAACATCGTCAAATATGAACGCTGCACTTGGCCTTAATTTTTCCCGTGGATTGATATAACTGCTCTCACTGAATGTTGTCTGTGTCACACCATCTACATCCTGCAATATCTCCTATAATGTAATATTTGGGCGGGAACAGTGCTTTTGAAAACACATATTTATGCTCAAAGAAGACTCCATGTCGACGTGTTAGTAATGACATTAGAACATTCGTCTTGCCACAGTTGTATGGACCTACAGTTATGGAATTCTTCTCCCGGTCTTCTCGCACGCCGTCACAGCTCCAGTCGCTTACAACAAAGTCTTGATGCTCCAGCCACCCTGCCATGATACCTTCTACATCAGGTACTGGCGCGCAACGGGTTTTTATAGCAAATAATGAACACTACGCCCTGCCATGACAGCGACTATGTCAGGTACTGGCGTGCAATGGGCTTTTACAGAGTATTTAGTTAAATGGCATAATTTTCTGCTTTTGCATGACTGCATTGAAAATACTGGTAGCAATTGCTTTAGCACTTGCAATATACTGAGAGGCAAGAAATAAAACACATACATGGTTATCTATATTTTATTCAGTAGTCGTACATGGGGTGCACTATATCAACAGGTCATTTCTGTATCTTAACAACAGTACAGAATATAGAAGATAAAACATTCTTGTGAGCACAGAATTCAGCATGTATTTCTCTCAAACTTATTGGCAGTACATTCCGTTGGCACCATATTGACCCACAGTTCGAAGTCCTTTACATGCACTCCGTTATATGGAGATACTCTGCAGTGTCCCTATACACAGCTTTGACAGTTGTTCAGTCTTTCGAGCACAGTGGATAGCACCATCTGTAGACCAAACAAGCTTGTAACGATGGAGTGCTGTAGAAAAATGAATTTGTCACCCGACTTCACACGAACTGCAGAGTCATCGTACAATGTTGTAATGGATAGAGTTACAGCAGAACAGTAAACGTCTGGAGGAGTATGGCTCGGATGATACTCGGCCGTCAATTGCTGCTTGATGGAGGGTTTTGGACAACACAGTTCATCCCATTCCATGTATGTAAACCGAACTTTAGCACTTTTAGCTGCATTCTCAACCTCTATCACAACACACCAGTCTCTGTCTGCAGTTGCTTCTGTACCGATATGTAAATGCGTCGAACCACTAGTGGTTAAATTATACGCTGAAGTGAACAGTAGTGGTGCACAGGGCTTAACTGCCATCTTCTCATCCACTACATCCTCACTTTGTCTATGCAGTATCACAGGAATATTCTGCGATGGCGTGTATGATTGGGATTCTGTGCCGATCTGCATAATGCTGATTAGGACCCCCAGTGCACTTCAGGAAGCCAGGGACTGTCTGGGTGTCTTCAGCTGACAATAACAGCTCATTTTCCTGCTCCAACATGCTGACCAGGTGCGTGACAGGATCCCAGGGCGCTGCTGTGGGTCCCAATGGGCTGGGACACGTCACTGCTGCAGACCCCGACAGGCTGGAGGCATCGCATCCACTGATGATCAACGAAGAAAAACCGTCACAACCGATAATAGCAGCACAAAGACTTCTTCTTCCTCACACAATACTAAACACAGACATTAAGCAATGGGTAGTTACTCTTGCATGGCTTCTTCCTATTCTGCTGCCGCTGTGGCTGGGTAGCACTGGATGATCTTGGCTAGTGGATCATGCTGCCTGACTCACTGTAACTGAGGCTGTAGAGTTGCTGGGCCCACCTTATATCGCTGATGTGATCCGATGCTGGGTTCCTATTGGCTACTGCCAATTCCAAGCGCATCTGGTGGCATAGCTGTGAACTGGACCAGTTGCTTGGTCCTCTACGTTTGAGGCAGATGTCTCTTGTGAGGTGGAAAACTGACTATGAATTTCAAAAATGGCAAGCAGTTACAGCATCAGTCTGCATGACTATGCATCTTGATATCATTCTGCTGCATAGCCACTATCTGCTGGGCAGTACTCCTCTTCTTCTTCAGGAACTCATCCAGTACAAATCCTTTCCATTCCTCATGTAGGAGGCTACAGGCACAGTTCTCAGCTGTATGCTTACAGGTAACATGGCAGTTAAACTCCTCCTGGTCAGAAAACAGCAGCTCTTCGTTAGAACACATTCTGCACAGCAGTGAGGAAGGCGAGTAAGTGATGATGTGTGAGAGGATGGGTTGGTGGAATGGGAAGTGGATGGGTATGAGCAGTTGAAGCTCTTCAATGGTACATATATCACATATATGAATATGCTTCCGCTGAAGCAAAGTAGCATCAACTGCCCACTTCTTCCGTTTTCAAAAAGTGAATGCTCCATGTGGAATATCTCGACAGTCTGCGCATGTGCATGAGCATGTATCAGTTGCAACATGCATCTTGGCTCCAATAATATCTACTTGTTTTGTGTCAGGAATCAGTTCACTTCTATTAACTTGAGAACAGGTTTCTATTATGTCTGTTGATTCATTATGACAAAAATCAACAACTTAAGCTTCCATCTCCTCGTTACATGGTTTCTCCAGTTCATCTACAGCAGCCCACAGATTCTGACACCAGGTATCTAATGCTGATCTCAAGCTCTTCCTTTTCTAAACAAATTTGTACATCCTATCTTTTTGTCCACATTTTTAAATTCTTCTTCAAAGCCACTATTAGTTTTATCCATTTCCACTCTTGCAACAGTGATATCATTTTCACTCATTCATTCATAAGTTTCATTAACCATGACTTGAAGCCCCCATTTATGACCCTTCTTGTGACCTCTGACCATATACACCGTTTTCCATTTTTATGCCATTCATTTCGACATACAGTTACTCTCAATCACAATAGCACTGTACATTTAAATTGTTGCAGCTGTTGCTACTGCCATGTACAGTTGACGTCTGCGTACTGCTTGTCCTTGTAAGTTTCGCGTCCACTAATCGAGTTTTTTATATTCTGGGCCTCCTTTGGCTGTTTGCTCATTGATGCTATTTTGGAAACTGCTGCAACCAATCTTCCATTGCGCATTGGCTGAAGTCCTCGAAATATGGTGGCATCTATTTATTATTCTTTAATGTTGTAATTAATTTTATGTCTGTTATTCACATGAAATACCCCATCTTATATCCGCAGTCGCAGAGTAGACAGGACACCTGTAGCTCTACCAGTTTTACTTTTTCTCACGTAGTTTCGCAAGGAAGTGAACTGTGTGTATGGTTCAAATGGTTCAAATGGCTCTGAGCACTATGGGACTCAACATCTTAGGTCATAAGTCCCCTAGAACTTAGAACTACTTAAACCTAACTAACCTAAGGACATCACACACACCCATGCCCGAGGCAGGATTCGAACCTGCGAGCGTAGCAGTCCCGCGGTTCCGGACTGCAGCGCCAGAACCGCTAGACTACCGCGGCCGGCAACTGTGTGTATTTTAATGCGTATACTAGTGTTTATTAACTTTTTTTGTGTAATTTTTGAGCCGGCCGGTGTGGCCGTGCGGTTAAAGGCGCTTCAGTCTGGAACCGCGTGACCGCTACGGTCGCAGGTTCGAATCCTGCCTCGGGCATGGATGTGTGTGATGTCCTTAGGTTAGTTAGGTTTAATTAGTTCTAAGTTCTAGGCGACTGATGACCTCAGAAGTTAAGTCGCATAGTGCTCAGAGCCATTTGAACCATTTTGTAATTTTTGGTGCATATCTGCGTGAGATGACCGCCGCCTGAAGAGCCACGTCATGTGACTTCATTGCAATCTCTTGTTAGTACACAGTGCAAGGCTTAGATCAGTGCTTTAGAGTTAGCATATTTATTTCCTATAGTAACCTTTGTGTAAAAAGTTTTTGGTAAAAAGTAGCTGTTGATATAGCCATTTTCAGTGGAAAGATGTATTTCTGTTAAAAGAGCTTGCGTTCTTATGCTAGAGTGAGAACTCTGCACAGCAGGTTTTAGTGTTTGCATATTCTCATCGTTTATATATTTCCATACCTTTCAGTCTCAGTAGTGCGATAATTGGGTAATTTTCTCTTTTGCAGGGGTCTGTCTGCACTTTCTCAGTTAGTCCTGACTCCTTTGTATTTTTGGAGACCTTATTCAGTATATACAGGGTGTCCCATTTATCTTGACCATCCAAAATAACTGTTTGTCCAGATGCTAATTATAAAATGTTTCAAGTAAATGTTCTTTAGCCGTCAGGCTGACATCAATTAGCTTGATTGCCCTCGTTGTAGCTTTGTTTTTTACAATGATATGAACAGTAGTATGACTTTTTTAAATGGCACCCTGTATTTTATTATTCGGTAATTCATTTCCTCTCCTAAAGACCTATTAAAAAATGTATCACAGTGCACCATTCATTGAAACACAACGTTATTAATTACATAACACAACACTGACTTTGAGCCCGGGATCACAAACTCGTCCACTTGCCAGAGTTGTCAGAAAACTACTGAAAATCAAGTAAAAACATAACACAATTTGACTTTGACTCTGCTGTACCATTGCCCTGGAGTAGAACATTCAAAGGTGCTCAAAGTGGTGACCCTTGACACTGATACACTGGTGCACTCGTTGAATGAAAGACTTATTCATTCCTTCCAGTGTTGCCAGAAAAAGAGACTTAGAAGCAAGCATGAGACGTTCCTGCATGTCCTCTGGAATTGTTGGAATATCGCGATTGACAAAGTCTTCAATGCATCCCCAAATAAAAAAGTCCAGAGGATTTAAATCAGGAGACCTAGCAGGCCAAGTAACTGTTCCTCCTCGACCAATCCATCTGGAAGGATACCTTCGATTCAGAACACGACGCGCACGCGAGGCATAATGTGCTGGACATCCATCGTGTTGATAACACGTAAGCATTCTGGTTCTTAGCGACACTTCATCCGGAAGAGGAGGAAGAATTCGTCTGAGGAAGTTGCATACGCTGTGCCGTTTAGACTACCATTGATGAAATAAGGGCCAATAATTGTAGTACCAAGCATCTCACACCAGACGTTAACTCTTCATTGAAGCTGATGTTCCACCTGTCTAAGCCATCATGGGTTGCCGCTGGACCAATAATGCATGTTCCTTGTATTTCCCTGTCCTTTGTTTGAGAAGGAACATTCGTCGGTAAATACAAGATTGGAGAAGACGTTCGGGTAGGTGAGGATTTGCTGCTGTGACCACTGACAGAACTGTACACGGTTCTGGAAATCATTCCCATGCATTTCTTGATATAGGAGTATATGGTAAAGATGGAACCGGTGACGTGTAATAATACGATGTACACTGGTTTTAGGAATGCCAATCTCGTGTTCAAGTTGTCGTGTGCTCACATGTGGATTCATGGCAACGGAAGCGAGAACAATAACTTCGGCAGCTTCGTCTGTGCTGCTACGACGATTGTGTTGTGAGTTGACACTTCCCGTTTCCTGAAGCGTCGCAAGAAGTCGAGAAAACATCCGTCGGGAAAGTGGGTTCTTTTCAGGATATCGCTCTCTGTACAGTTCCTCTGCCTGGGTAGCATTTCGCCTACCTTCAACAACATGAATAATAAAAGAAACGTTATGTAGATGCATTTTTACTGTATGCCTACTCTACACAACAGTATTTAAAAGGACCAAACTACTGTACCCGTACATAAGAAAACAGTATTGCAATTACTGTTCTGCTAACTTACATTCCCCATAGATGAGTAGCATTTCTACCTTCTCTTCGTTGGTGTACACTCTACTCATACAACTCTTCAACTGACGATGGTTGACGGAATGAAGGGTGTGCACTCTACTTGTGTTTACATTTGTCCTCTGTCAACATCAGCACGTGGATGTGTTCCATTACCCCGAGTACCTGCACTAAGCGCTCGGAGCGACAACGTCAATGTTGTATTATGTAATTAATAATGTTGTGTTTCAATGAATGGTACAATGTGATACATTTTTGAATAGATCTTTAGGAAAGGAAATGAATTACCGAATAAAAAATACAGGGTGCAGTTTTAAAAAGTCAAACCGTTGTTCATATCTTTGTCAAAAACAAAGCTACAACGAAGGCAATCATGCTGATTGATGTCCCCCTGACGGCTAAAGAACATTTTCTTGAAACATTCTGTAATTTGTATCTGGACAAAGAGTTATTTAGGGTGATCAAGATAAATGGGACACCATAGGGTGGAGGAAAATTGTGTCACGAAATTTTAACCCTGGATAGCTGACGCCAGTAGGAAGAAAATTATTAATGTTGTGTAGGTCGACAACGCACCATTTGTAAACTACGGAAACTTGGCGCCACGCGCTCCGATTGGCTGTTGGATTGCCCTGTTGCCGTTCGTCGGTTGACTGGCAGCGCTACGGTTGTCGGTTCACACATGCAAACGTCCCTCGCGATCTCCTGCAGGCAAAGTATTCGCGGTCATGCGTGAGCATCCGGCAACAGGGCAATCCCGCGGCCAATCGGAGCGCTTGCCGCCAAGTTTCTGTAGTTTAAAAATGGTGCGTTGTCGACCTACACACCATTAGTAATTTTGGTTCCTACTGGCATCAGCTATCCAGGGTTAAAATTTTGCGACACAATTTTTCTCTACCCCGTATAGACACACACACACACACACACACACACACACACACACACACAAAAAATGGGCTCTGAGCACTATGCGACTCAACTGCTGAGGTCATCAGTCGCCTAGAACTTAGAACTAATTAAACCTAACTAACCTAAGGACATCACACACATCCATGCCCGAGGCAGGATTCGAACCTGCGACCGTAGCGGTCACGCGGTTCCAGACTGAAGCGCCTTTAACCGCACGGCCACACCGGCCGGCACACACACACACACACACACACAGTACACACAGTAAGGTATGGACAGGGAATGTGCTTGTTGTGAGCGGACACAAGTATAATTGTCTGCTGTCCGTTAACAGCTGGAAGGTGCTGTGTCCATCGTTGATCGGCTTCTGGCTACTCGTCAAAGCTGCAGCGAAATCATGGCACCAGTAACGAGGCCTGTGACACCCTTGGTGCCACTGCAGTCCACTAGTGATCAGGTTGTCGCTGTATCTTCCAGTACGCAATATCTGAATGGTTCGTTTTCACTCAAGAGTGAGTGGCAGACAGTGGTGGGTTCACGAGTCACTGGGTGGAAGGCAAAAGAGGGACAGGCAGCAGGGCTGGCTCCTTAAACTTTAGCAACAGGTATGCATCATTACCCACTGTTAATAATACTTCTGAGCTAACATGGGATGCTTCTCCTGTTGGGTCAGAGGCCTATTTCATGCCCCATCCGGGCAAGTGCTGAAGGCGGGTGTGCTAGTCATCGGGAGCTTCAATATTAGCCGGGCAACGGAGGCCCTCAAGGAACTAGCATGCAGGGCGGGAAAGAACGCCTGTGTGCACTCCGTTCCCTTGAACTTCATCTTACTCTCAATGATTTGCTTAAGTGAAGTCGGCGTTAACTATCACTTTCTTAAGTTAAACCTCTCTTTTTCATCATTACGTTTATTTACTTTACTTATAGGGCATTACAGAAAGCGAGCATCACTTGGACATGAGCTCCGTGGGAAAAACATGCGTTAAAGACTTTATATTTATTGTCATTGAAGTTACCGCTTATGGTTGTCTAAAATATTTATTTATTGCAATTTCAGTTTCGAGCATTCATCACTTTCACGGAAATATCACAAACGCAAATGATATATATTCCAAATTGCAATCGCACATCGAATTACCTTTCTAAATGCTAGAAGTGATGCTGCCTTTGCTAAAATCATAACCAAACAAACTTACAAAAATCTTCTTGAAATAGTCTCCAGGTTTTTAAAATCCAGATCGTACACTTTTCTCTTCTATCGTTCTGATATCTTGAGTTTAACACTAGTTGTTTAACGTTTCAAATGACTTCGTTTTCTTCAGCACATATTTCACAGTTTGCGCTGTGTGACGTAAGTGCCATGTTTATTTAAGCTGAAATCCGTTCCCAAATTTAAATACTAAATATTGATTCATTAGTTCAGCTAAGGGCTGCTTTCCTTCTTTTTATTATATTTAACCTTGCACAGTAAAATAGATATCATTTACATAACGAAACTGTCCAGAATAGTTTCTTACTTACAGGTCTACACAGCATAACCTCACACAATAAAGAAATCATTAATGTCTTACATGGAGATCGTTATAGCGCCGAGTTGGAAAAAACTGTTCAAGCATGCTGCAGATATCCGTCACCAGCGAGAATCCACATTCAGATCAAGCACAACCGTAAATTCTGAGATTAATCACAGGATTAGGAGACAGGAAAAACACAAGTACACAAAAATCATAGGCTATGCGTGGGAGCCCTCTATCCACAGATGAGGACAACACATATTAATTGTCAGAAAATGTAGGCACTGGACCCGTCATCACGGTGTCTGTCACCCTAGCACCGGATAAATTACAGACTTATCGAGACGTTACACTGTGAGCCGAGAAAGACACGTACTCGGCGTGTAGAAGACCAGTGATTCACTGTGGTGGCGCTCTGCGACCAGCGTCCTTTTGTACAGACATACTGTACGTAGTTAGCGGCGACTTGTGTGTGTGTGTGTGTGTGTGTACACACGAGTCCACTGCGTGCAAGCCTGGATATGTAATGACTGAGCAAAACGACTCTCTTCCCTCCTTGAGGCTTGATACCATTGCACACGGGCAGCTGGAGGCAACGAAACACAGAAATAACTCTACTTCGAGACGTAATCATTTGAAATGGATTTGACGCATTCCTTTCAAAAGTGCCTTTCCTAAACCCTCCTGATGCAATGCGGCACGATGAACATTCTCAGATACCAAGAAGGGTGTAGCTTCCGTGTGTTAATGTAGTATGGTTTTATTTTATTATGGGTGGCGACCTTTTCATTTGTCTCAGTGGAAAGAGATAGGGTACTGAACTGTTGTGGAATGATGACATGCGTTTCAGGCTTTCTATGGCTGTAGACACTGAGAGAGTGAATACCACAGTAGATTATTAACTTGAAAAGAATGGACATCTCCAACGAGGGTACTCACAGAAGTTGGCCATGATGTTCAGGAAAGACAACAATTCAGCAATGTAAGTTACTCAGAAAGGGACTAAATGGGAAGTGCAGGGAAACCGAGGTGAAATGGCCGCAGGGAAAATGTGAAGAAATCGAGAAAGAAATCTTTGTCAGAAGAACTGATTAACCATATAGAAAGTTCAAAATAAACTTCTCTGCAACTAGGCATCAACATTAAGAATGCAAGAGGCATTCCAGTGTTAAACGCAGAGGAAACAACGGTTATGTAGAAAGAGTACAATGAATACCTCTGTGAGAGGTAGGAACTGTCTAATGACGTGAAAGAAGAATAAATGAGAACCAATATAGAAGATATATGTATAGGATCCAGTATTAAGAGTTTAACAGAGCTCTGGAAGACTTCAAATGAAGTAGGACGGGTGACATAAATAAGATTTCTTCAGAATACTTAGAACTACTGGGGAACTGGAAATCCAAGCAACTTTTCAACTTGGTACGCAGACACTATGAGACAGGAGATACACAGTCAGTCTTTCGAAAAAATATCATCGACGCAATCCCGAAGACTGAAGGGTAGATAAGTGCGAAAACTATCGTACAGTCAGCTTAACAGCACATGCATCAAAGTTGCTGAAAATAATAGTACACAGAAGAAAGGAAAAATCTAAATCTGTTAGATGACGCACAGCTTGGCTTTAGAAAAGGCAAAGGCATCAGAGGGGCAGTTCTGGCATTGTGCTTGATAATGGAAGCAAGACTTACGAAAAATAGGGTTTTTCATCCTAGAAAATGCTGTCGGCAATGTAAAATGCTGCAAGGTATTCAAAATTCTCAGAAAAACAGGAGTAAACAGTAGGGGAATACGAGTTATATACAATACGAAAAAGAACAAAGAAGTAAGAATAAGAATGAAAGACCAAGAAAGAAATGCTCGAGTAAACTATAGCGGAGACGAGTGACACACAATATGTACAAGAACAAAGAGATAAGAAAGACCAAGAAAGAAGTGCTTGGATTAAAACAGGTGCAAGATAGAGACGCATTCTTTCGCCCCTACTATTCAGTATGTATATCGAACAAGCAATGGCGGAAATAAAAGAATGATTCAAATGGTTCAAATGGCTCTGAGCACTATGGGACTCAACTGCTGAGGTCATAAGTCCCCTAGAACTTAGAACTACTTAAACCTAACTAACCTAAGGACAACACACACATCCATGCCCGAGGCAGGATTCGAACCTGCGACCGTAGCCACCAGCGGCCGGCGAATGATTCAAGAGTGGGATTAAAATTCAGGGTGGAAGGGTTCAAATGTTCAAATGTGTGTGAAATCTTAAGGGACTTAACTGCTAAGGTCATCAGTCCCTAAGCTTACACACTACTTAACCTACATTATCCTAAGGACAAACACACACACCCATGCCCGGGGGAGGACTCGAGCCTCCGCAGGGACCAGCCGCACATTCCATGACTGCAGCGCCTGAGAGCGTTCGGCTAATCCCGCGTGGCTGGGTGGAGGGGTGTCAATGATAAAATTCGCTGATGACACTGATATCATCAGTGCAACTGCAGAAGAATTACAGGAGCTGTTGAATGGTATGAACTGTCTGATGAGTACAGATTATGAACTGAGAGGAAATCTAAGAAAGACAAAAGCAACGAGGAGTAGCAGAAATGAGATTAATGACAAACTTAACATCAAAACTGGTAACCTTGAAGTAGACTAAGTTAAGAAATTCTGCTACCTTGGAAGCAAGAAGGACATAGAGAGCAGGTTAACACAGACAAAGAGGGCATTCTTGGCGAAGAGACGGTACGAAAAATCGGCTTTAATCTGAGGAAGAAATTTCTGAGAATGTATGTTTGGAACACAGCTTTGTTTGGTAGTGATCATGGACTGTGGAAAAACCCTAAAACAAGAGAATCTAAGCATCTGAGAATGGAGCTATGGAGGGAAGTTGAAAATTAGATGTACTGATAAGATAAGAAACGAGGAGGTTCTCTGCAGAACTGGCGAAGAAAGTAACATATGGAGAACGCTATGAAGAAAAAGGGGCAAGATTATAAGACATGTGTTAAGACATTAGGGAATAACTTCCACGATTCTGGAAGGAATTGTAGAGGATGAAATCTGTAGGGGAAGACAGACATTGGAATATATCTGTTGTGAACTGACAAGACAGCCAGTCCACAGTGACGGGTAACCGAAAGGCACGCGCTTAAACTCACGCAGGCTAGAGAGGTCTGAAACAGGATACGTAATGAATGCTATAAAGAAAAGTACGTAGCTGCTGGGATACTTAACTTTAATCCATCCTTGTTGTACATCGCTCTTGACAATACAAGTGAGACTCTGTAGATACATGCTAATTGCGCCTTGCTAGGTCGTAGCCATGGACTTAGCTGAAGGCTATTCTAACTGTCTGCTCTGCAAATGAGCGAGGCTTCGACAGTGTGCATCGCTAGCTACGTCGTCCGTACAACTGGGGCGATTGCTAGTCCGTCTCTCGAGACCTGCCGTGTGGTGGCGCTCGGTCTGCGATCACTGACAGTGGCGACACGCGGGTCCGACATGTACTAATGGACCGCGGCCGATTTAAAGCTACCACCTAGCAAGTGTGGTGTCTGGCGGTGACACCACAATATCCAACAGATAACTGAGTGCATTGGGTGCAAATGTTAATCTGAAGTGAGGATGATAGCGTACAAGAGAAAGTCATGGCGGTCCACATCAAACCAGTCAGAAGATTTACGAGAAAAAAACCGTCTTACTGATATGGAAGCAGCCGCATATTAGTTATTATGGAATCTTTTTCTGAATCTAGTTATGATCGATAGGATAGGGATAGAAAATGTATTAAAATCGCTCAAAAGAGGAAAGACCGCTGGACCTGATGGGATACCAGCTCTATTTTACACAGAGTACGCGAAGGAACTTGCCCCCCTTCTTGCAGCGGTGTACCGTAGGTCTCTAGAAGAGCGTAGCGTTCCAAAAGATTGGAAAAGGGCACAGGTAATCCCCATTTTCAAGAAGGGAAGTCGAACAGATGTGCAGAACTATAGACCTATATCTATAACGTCGATCAGTTGTAGAATTTTAGAACACGTATTGTGTTCGAATATAATGACTTTTCTGGAGATTAGAAATCTACTCTGTAAGAATCAGCATGGGTTTCGAAAACGACGATCGTGTGAAACCCAGCTCGCGCTATTCGTCCACGAGACTCAGAGGGCCATAGACACGGGTTCCCACGTAGATGCCGTGTTTCTTAACTTTCGCAAGGCGTTCGATACAGTTCCCCACAGTCGTTTAATGAACAAAGTGATTGGATTGAAGAGTTCCTAGATAACAGAACGCAGCTTGTCATTCTCAACGGAGATAAGTCTTCCGAAGTCAACACACACGTGGTCAGAAGAACTCTCATTCGTCAGCGCCATCTGCCGTGGCAACGACGCATTTCCGGACACATGTTCATAGGATCTTTCTTCCTCGATTTCCTATCAGGTATTCGTCCCCGCAGTTTGTCGATTTTCTTAATGTTCGCCCTATATAAGACAGAATGTGACGAGTCATATTCATTTCCCTTTCAATTACCGTTTTGGTAATTTTATTTTTCTATACTGATTGCAATTCTCGGTTACTGTACCTGCAGATGCGTCTCAGACATAAAAGAAACTAATCTGACACAGCTGACTCTCTCACACAATCTAGAAACCCGTTTCAGAGCAGTGCTTACTGAATGTCGTTGGTTTAATATTCTGTTTTTGGTCATCTATCACTCTTTACAATAACTTAATTGTCCAAGACTATCGTGTAGCGTAGAATCGATACTATTATTGCCGAAATCGTGCGTGGAAACAGTATCCTTCGGCACTCCTTGCAAGAAATTGTAATGTATGCTGACACCGATGTTTCTTTCTAATTGGTCATTCATTGCAGTTGTTGTGCATGTTTACAAATAAATTAATTAAAAATGCATATTAGACTTGTATCCCGATATCCAGCCATAGGTCAGTCACGACGGGAAAACTTCAGAAATCACATCTTTCGGAATGTTACTCTCAACAGACTGAGAGCAACAGGTCATATGAATACAAGTAAAACGAGGTATTTGTTCAGATTAATTCCTTGTCCAAGATGTGACTCCTGTTTCATTGAAGAGGACATTGTACATATATTAAAAGAGTGTGATAAATACTGTCATCCAAGAACAACTACACAGTACAACATTTTAAAAATAGACGGCTATTTTTCCCTTAGAGTTGCTCTTAGTTTCATTAGTATGTCCGTTGTCAAATGTATTTGCCATTTCATCCTATTTTGTAGAAGGAAACTTTAAAATTTGAGCATATCTTTGATGTTTTATTATGTATGTATATACACTGAAGCGCCAAAAGGAGGAAGGGAGTATTACACTGAAGCGCCAAAGAAAGTGGTACAGGCATGCGTATTCAAATACAGAGATAATTATGTAAACAGGCAGAATACGACCTGCGGTCGGCGACGCCTATATAAGATGAGTGTCTAGCGAATTTGTCAGATCGGTTACTGCTGCTAAAATGACAGGTTATCAAGATTTAAATGAGTTCGAACGTGGTGTTATAGTCGGCGCACGAGCGATGGGACACGATATCTCCGAGGTAGCGATGAAGTGGGGATTTTCCCGTAGGACCATTTCACGAGGATACCGTGAATATCAGGAATCCGGTAAAACATCAAATCTCCGACATCGCTGTGGCCGGAAAAACATCTGCACGAACGGGACAAAATGACGACTGAAGAGAAACGTTCAACGCGACAGAAGTGCAACCCTTCCACAAATTTCTGCAGATTTTAATGCTGGGCCATCAACAAGTGTCAGCGTGCGAACCATTCAACGAAACATCAGCGATATGGGCTTTTGGAGCATAAGGCCCAATCGTGTACCCTAGATGACTGCACGACACAAAGCTTTACGCCAGGCCTTGGCCCGTCAACATCGACATTGGACTGTTGATGACTGGAAACGTGTTGCCTGGTCGGTCGAATCTCGTTTCAAATTGTATCGAGCAGATGGACGTGTATGGATATGGAGACACCTCATGAATCCGTTCAAGCTGGTGGAGGCTCTGTAATGGTGTAGGGCGTCTGCAGTTGTGATATGGGACCCCTGATAAGTCTAGATACACCAGTGACACGTGATACGTACGTAAATATCCTGTCTGACCACCAGTATCCATTCATGTCCATTGTGAATTCCGACAGACTTGGGATTCCAGCAGGACAATGCGACACACCATACGTCCAGAATTGCTACAGAGTGGCTCCAGGAACACTCTTCTGAGTTTAAACATTTCCACTGGCCCTCATACTCCCCAGGCATGAAATTACTGAGCATATCTGGGACGCCTCGCAACGTGCTGTTCAGAAGAGATCTCCACCCCTTTCGCTCTCTTACTGATTTATGGACAGCCCTGCAGGATTCGTGATGTCAGTTCCCTCTAGCACTACTTCAGGCATTAGTCGAGTCCATGTTACGTCGTGTTGCTGCACTTCTGCATGCTCGCGGGGTCCATACACAATATTAGGCGGGCATACCAGTACCTTTGACTCTCCGCTGTAATTAAATTTTATATTAAAATTTCGTGGCTTTTTTTGTAACTGTGCAGTTCTTCCCTGACTCCTTATCTCTTTTAATTATTTTGTAATGAAATCCGACCGATGTCCTGTTTGTATCATTATGTGCAATAACTGTATCTTTCAGTTTGGATTCCGTAGAAATGTTGGAACACGTGAGGCAATACTGACCCTACGACTTATCTTAGAAAATAGATTAAGGAAAGGCAAACCTACGTTTCTAGCATCTGTAGACTTAGAGAAAGCTTTTGACAGTGTTGACTGGAATACTCTCTTTCAAATTCTGAAGATCGCAGGGGTAAAATACAGGGAGCGAAAAGGTATTTACAATTTGTACAGAAACCAGATGGCAGTTATAAAAGTCGAGGGGCATGAAAGGGAAGCAGTGGTTGCGAAGGGAGTGAGACCGGGTTGTAGCCTCTCCCTGATGTTATTCAATCTGTATATTGAGCAAGCAGTGAAGGAAACAAAAGAAAAATTCGGAGTAGGTATTAAAATCCATGGAGAAGAAATAAAAACTTTGAGGTTCGCCGATGACATTGTAATTCTGTCAGAGACAGCAAAGGACTTGGAAGAGCAGTTGAATGGAATGGATAGTGTCTTGAAAGGAGGATATAAGATGAACATCAACAAAAGCAAAACAATGATCATGGAATGTAGCCGAATTAAGTCGGTTGATGCTGAGGGAATTAGATTAGGAAATGAGACGCTTAAAGTAGTAAA
Organism: Schistocerca nitens; assembly: GCF_023898315.1. NCBI lineage: Eukaryota > Metazoa > Arthropoda > Insecta > Orthoptera > Acrididae > Schistocerca > Schistocerca nitens. Next base: position 574,193,288 of record NC_064616.1, on the reverse strand, counting down.
TGTGTTTTGCTATTTGGGTAGCAAAATAACTGATGATTGCCGAAGTAGAGAGGATATAAAATGTAGACTGGCAATGGCAAGGAAAGCGTTTCTGAAGAAAAAAAAATTGTTAACATTGAGTACAGATTTAAATGTCAGGAAGTCGTTTCTGAAAGTATTTGTATGGAGTGAAGCCATGTATGGAAGTGAAACGTGGACGATAAATAGTTTGGACAAGAAGAGAATAGAAGCTTTCGAAATGTGGTGCTACAGAAGAATGCTGAAGATTAGATGGGTAGATCACATAACTAATGAGGAGGTATTGAATAGAATTGGGGAGAAGAGGAGCTTGTGGCACAACTTGACTAGAAGAAGGGATCGGTTGGTAGGACATGTTCTGAGACATCGAGGGATCACCAATTTAGTATTGGAGGGCAGCGCGGAGGGTAAAAATTATAAAGGGAGACCAAGAGATGAATACACTAAACAGGTTCAGAAGGATGTAGGTTGCAGTAGGTACTGGGAGATGAAGAACCTTGTACAGGATAGAGTAGCATGGAGAGCTGCATCAAACCAGTCTCAGGACTGAAGACCACAAGAACAACAACGGTATCTGGTGAAATGGGCTCTATCTTAAACCAGATAAAAAAATAATCAAGGTGTAACATTTCAACAATAAGAGAAAAGTAAGAGTTTCTCAAAGGTTATCGCTGTTGACGGATCTCTGAACAAAAATTCGTCACGCGTTTGAGGACACTAAATTGCTAATTTTGTTGTAATTCCGATTGGTCCTGTAACCCAAAGTATTATACTAATGAAGAAGTGAAAAGAAAACTTACCAGCAGATTCTCTCTCCCTATTTGAATGCTCTGCGAAGTGAAGAAATAATTCAGAACAGATCCCAGGCAGTATCTCTCTTGTTTCTATCTTGTATTCATCGCTCCTTGTGTCCCAAATACAAGACCGCTTCTCTACTTCCATTGTTCAAATCTCAGTGTCGATTTTCTCTGTGTCCAGAGGATACATTGTGAAAGACAGTTAGTAGACACACACGCGGAACAGAGAAAGCAACAGTCCGCTGCCGGCGGCCAGCCCGCTCCCAGCACTGACTGCCTGTTGTCAGTTGGCCGTTCTTCGCGTAGCCGGTTGTTCTCGCAGGCCATAGCACTGCGGCTGCCGCCGCGCGACTTCCGTCTCTCTGTGAGCGATACGACTGGCAAGCGGCAAAATTCCGCTGGCGCAGACGTTCCGCCTCGTGTGGACTGCTGCATCTTTCGCGTGAGCCGTAGCAGTGCGCCCATTTATCGCACAGCTGACGTCTCGCACATGTTCCGCTCGTGCGGCTACAGCCTACAAGACCAGTCAACTCGACACACCGTTTCCTCTATGTGACCACTAGGGCAAGCGAACTGGGCGCGGGCCCGGAGGTCAGTCTCCTGGGGTGGGTAACAAATACTAACATCACACCAATTCAGAGGTCAGGTTCGCTTCAAATTTTTTATTGTGGTGAAGTTTGTAATACGCTTAAAGAAAAGAATTTAGTCTGTACCTTCGTATTAGTAATTCAACAAAATTTTATCATTTTGGTTCACCTGGCCTGTTAGCCGCGCGTGCCGTTTCCGGTATGGGGAGGTACACCGGCCGGGTATCGAATCCGCCTGGCGGATTAACGACAATGAGTCGGTGTGCTGGCCAACTTGGATATGGGTTTTAAGTGGTTTACCCTATCTCACTATGCGAACACTGGGCATGATCCAAGATACACACAGCGCAAACATCTAAAACACTTTCTCGCACTTGCAGCCAGACAGAATGGGTACACTGGTTCACTCTCCTGGTGGGTGAATAGGACACTGATCATCTTCGCTATGTGGCCTCCTTTAACACTTAACCAACCAAACGACTATTTTGGTTCATATTTCAGATTTAACTCCTACAATCCACTATTACAGTTTTCATGAAGAAGAAATGTCTTTTGAATGATGTTGTCAAACCAAAATGTAGCTATGTGTGCTTTCCAGTTTTCTTCCAAGGATGTTCTTAAACCATCTGGAAAACTCTCTGGTGTCTTTTCTGTCCATTTACGACTACTCTCCAGTATGTTTGCATTTCCATACTAGAAACATATGTACAGTTTTACACTATCTCAATCTCTGCTATAGCCCCAATAAAAAGTGGGCGTGAGAAACAATCGCAGGATAATCGGGAACAGCTCTCTCCTTTTATACCGGAAGCTGTTGTATAATGTGTGGCGTAGGGTACTTTGTGTACCGCAACCATTTCTTCCCTTTCCTGTTTCAGTCGCTAATGGTAAACAGGAAGAACACCTGTTGATATTTTATGTATGAGCTCGAAACTCTAGAACTGAAGTTTAACGGTCTTTCGCGAGATATTTGCAGGAGGAAGCATTATGCTGTTCACTCTTCTAGGAAAGTAACAGTAAATACATCGTCATGTACATTGTTCAACGCCTGTCTTGTAGTGTCTACCAGGGGAGTTGGATGATCATCTCCTTGATGCATTCGGTCTTACTAAACCAATCCGTGACGAAACACGCTGCTCATCTCTGGATCTTCCCACATATGGCCTTCATACTCTACTAGCTATTTTCTGCTTGAAATACACGGCTGGCCTATTAACGTGCGTCTTGTAATTGTCCACCGAAATGCAGTGCTCGATAACTCAGCAACCGATATCGTCACATCGTCTGAGTCTCTGGTTTAAACCCTCCACATGGCGTGAAACGATGGGGGATGATGCTACAAAATGCTACAACAGCTTTCATACCTGGCGAGAGGCTATCTGTCTTCACCAAATCAGGCCTCAACTTGTAGGTACTGCAAATGGCCTCACAAACTTCCATCAGTTGGATTTTGGAAACTTCGCCAGATATTGTGCTTGTGTGCCCGGGGATGACATTGGATTTTATCGAAATGGTATTTTCCGACGCCAATTTTTAAACAGAAATTCGTCCAATAGGAGTTGTCCAGAAAAAAAGATTTCAGGTTAAATTTAAAACTTGCTTTGCTACCTGTTAGACAATTATGTTACCGGGCAAATGATCAATTATTTTTATTGCTAGGTGTTGAACTCCTTTCCGAGCCACTGACAGGTTTAATAATGTATAACAAAGGTCATTTTTCTCTCTAGTGCTAGGTATAGACCTCGCTGTTATTCTTAAATTGTGATGTATTCTTTGTAGCGAAATTCATTGACGAATATACTGTATGCATTGTGTGACAACGCAGTTGAAATACTTATTTCCTTGAAGAGGTATCGACATGACGTCCGTGGGTGAACAGCTCATATTATTCTTTTTTTTATTATTATTTGTGATAACGTCTTATGGGACCAAACTGCTGAGGTCATCGGTCCCTAAGCTTACACGCTACGTAATCTAACTTAAACTAACTTACGCTAAGGACGACGCACACACCCATGCCCGAGGGAGGACTCGAACCTCCGACGGGGGTTGCCGCGCGGACCGTGACAAGACGTTTGGCTCTGAGCACTATGGGACTTAACATTTGAGGTCATCAGTCCCCTAGAACTTAGAACTACTTAAACCTAACTAACCTAAGAACATCAAACACATCCATGCCCGAGGCAGGATTCGAACCTGCGACCGTAGCTGTCGCGCGGTTCCAGACTGAAACGCCTAGAACCGCTCGGTCACCCCGGCCGGCGTGACAAGACGCCTGAGACTGCGTGGCTACCCAGCGCGGCTATTATTCTTACTGCTCGCTTTTGTGCAATCAGTACTTTCTCTCTAAGCGGTGAGTTACCCTAGAAAAGTATTTCGTAAGACACTGTAGGGTGCAAGATACGCAGACAGGTGGGACTTGCTCTGAAGTTGGACAAATGCTGGGAAGAAAAAGATTACACAGATTACAAATTCAAATTTTTAATCGAGATAAAACATGAATACTAGACAGTATATTTAATTTATTTAGAAATATAGTTACCATGAATTCTTATGATTTTTTTTGGGGGGGGGGGGGAGGTGGGATGGGGGTGGAGGTAAGCCATAATTTTTGCTGTTCCACGACTGCAACGGACCCAAATCCGCCATTGGTCACAACTCAATAAGTTGCTTAGATGTCGGCGAGTATCAGTTTGCCAAATTTATTATGAAAACCCAATGTAAGAAATGGCAGTATTGAAAACATTACCAACATAATTAATCCATGAACTCACTTTACGAGATTTAATCTGATCACTTAATTACATAGATAATAGAAAGGCACCTGTGGGTGGCCTCATTGATCATGCATCCACTCTGTTGAAAGTATTTGCTCTAAATGTAGTTACAATAACAAAATTTCTGCAGTTTCCACATCACCCAAGAAGTATGCTCCTCAATGCGTGCGTCAATGAATTTCGCCAGTAGCCATATAGTATAACCACTTCACTTACAGACAGAGGAACATTTTTCACTCAGAAAGAGGTGCGGCGTTGCACACCTTACAAGTGAAGTAAAACGTTTTCTGCGTCGTTGGGAATGCGAAAAACTTCAAGGCATTTGGCATGTATTCAACGCCAGCATTTTGGCATTTCACGCTTTGGTGATCATCTGCTTCTAAACCACAATAAAGACATCAATTTTGCACATTTAGAGACATCTCTAACAGCTTCAGTTTCCAAAACTTTCTTGCACCAGATGTATTCACGCCTTCGGTGAGTGACCTTTCATACAACCATGTTATTCAAATAGGTAATGACAAATAATTAGCAGCTCCAAACGTCTTTTTGCCTTGAATGTTCCATCTCAGCCAACTTGAAGTCCCTGCAGGTCAGTTCATCGAACACAAACAAGTAATACCACGACCTACAAAAAGTTTTTGAATATTGACAGGTAATTTTCACCTTCCCCATTTTGCTGTAGCAAGGAACTCAAATACATTGTTTCTTTTAACTTCATGTTGACTGCAAACAAGCACCAGTGATTGCCATTTACATATATTGGAATGAAAATCCTTATAAATTCATTGAGATTCTTCTGGCATACAGGATTGTTTCTACAATTACTTCCTTCCCAAATACTGTCAGCTATCTGAAAGCCAATGTAGAAACCTTTCTCATGGTCCTCAAAAATAATTCCTGCACAACAGTCTATAACAACATTTGTCTGCCAGTTGTTATAGAAGAGAGATTTATAATACTCTCTTCACAAGAACTGTTCTTTTGTGGCTCAACCATGTTACGGCAAAGAGAAACTGATAAAATACACATCACATCTTTTTTCGTAGTGGACTGGATACTTGAGCAAGCCGTTCTTTAAATATACTGTTACACAGTCACGAACGTTATTACTTCCTGCACCTGATTTGTGCGACATCAAAATTTTGCCTGAAATAAGAAAATTTTGTCTTCTTTTTTTTTCTTTGCCGGATTTCCTCTGCAGTTAGCCCATCATTATTTTCAAATTGCTTCTGTCTTCTCTTCCCTTTTGACTCTCCTGCAACTTCGTCCACTGAATGGAACACATTGATCTTAAACTCTCTGAAAGCAGATCTCTAAAAACCGTCCGACTTTACTGAAGTTATGGAGTGGTCCGCATTGATCTGCCCGAACCAGTTCTCCTCCTCTTAATGTCTTCTCCGCCTGGCAGGAGATCTACTGCAATTCCATACCACCGAAGCACAAATGGCACATTTCTCCTTAAAATATGCGTAACAGAATCTTCATCATGGAACGGCTAATGGGTAGTATTAGTTTCAAGTAATATTTGTTTTCTTATTTCTTCTACATTCGTTTTGAAAAGCCAATAAAATCTACTACGTTCGTATAACGTTGATACTGGCATATGAACTTCAGACTCGCTTTCGGAGGTACCTGTGGAGTTAACAGCGAATGGTCATTCATGTGAAACTGCTTCAGCACACCGAACGGTTCCTGTACACGTGACGTCATTACGCTGTTCATCAACACGATGACGGAATGCTGAAAAATTCAGAGCAGTTCTTGACACTTCTTTGGAGAAACCATTGTAGCCATACCCACCATAATAAACTTTTTGTTGCACTTTGGAAGCCCTCGTTTCTTGATATGCACAGATCTAATCTTCGTGAAATGAGCACAGCAAACATGGAATGTAGTTGAACACTGGTGCTGGACAGAGGCAGTACCGGATACGACGTCACTGTACAGGATGTCCAAGTATACCTCCAACTTCACACCACAAAATTTTTCTAATACAGCATATATACAGGGTGTTTCAAAAATGACCGGTATATTTGAAACGGCAATAAAAACTAAACGAACAGCGATAGAAATACACCGTTTGTTGCAATATGCTTGGGACAACAGTACATTTTCAGGCGGACAAACTTTCGAAATTACAGTAGTTACAATTTTCAACAACAGATGGCGCTGCAAGTGATGTGAAAGATATAGAAGACAACGCAGTCTGTGGGTGCGCCATTCTGTACGTCGTCTTTCTGCTGTAAGCGTGTGCTGTTCACAACGTGCAAGTGTGCTGTGGACAACATGGTTTATTCCTTAGAACAGAGGATTTTTCTGGTGTTCGAATTCCACCGCCTAGAACACAGTGTTGTTGCAACAAGACGAAGTTTTCAACGGAGGTTTAATGTAACCAAAGGACCGAAAAGCGATACAATAAAGGATCTGTTTGAAAAATTTCAACGGACTGGTAACGTGACGGATGAACGTGCTGGAAAGGTAGGGCGACCGCGTACGGCAACCGCAGAGGGCAACGCGCAGCTAAATAGTGCAGCAGGTGATCCAACAGCGGCCTCGGGTTTCCGTTCGCCGTGTTGCAGCTGCGGTCCACATGACGCCAACGTCCACGTATCGTCTCATGCGCCAGAGTTTACACCTCTATCCATACAAAATTCAAACGCGGCAACCCCTCAGCGCCGCTACCACTGCTGCACGAGAGACATTCGCTAACGATATAGTGCACAGGATTGATGACGGCGATATGCATGTGGGCAGCATTTGGTTTACTGACGAAGCTTATTTTTATCTGGACGGCTTCGTCAATAAACAGAACTGGCGCATATGGGGAACCGAAAAGCCCCATGTTGCAGTCCCATCGTCCCTGCATCCTCAGAAAGTACTGGTCTGGGCCGCCATTTCTTCCAAAGGAATCATTGGCCCATTTTTCAGATCCGAAACGATTACTGCATCACGCTATCTGGACATTCTTCGTGAATTTGTGGCGGTACAAACTGCCTTAGACGACACTGCGAACACCTCGTGGTTTATGCAAGATGGTGCCCGGCCACATCGCACGGCCGACGTCTTTAATTTCCTGAATGAATATTTCGATGATCGTGTGATTGCTTTGGGCTATCCGAAACATACAGGAGGCGGCGTGGATTGGCCTCCCTATTCGCCAGACATGAACCCCTGTGACTTCTTTCTGTGGGGACACTTGAAAGACCAGGTGTACCGCCTGAATCCAGAAACAATTGAACAGCTGAAGCAGTACATCTCATCTGCATGTGAAGCCATTCCGCCAGACACGTTGTCAAAGGTTTCGGGTAATTTCATTCAGAGACTACGCCATATTATTGCTACGCATGGTGGATATGTGGAAAATATCGTACTATAGAGTTTCCCAGACCGCAGCGCCATCTGTTGTTGACAATTGTAACTACTGTAATTTCGAAAGTTTGTCTGCCTGAAAATGTACTGTTGTCCCAAGCATATTGCAACAAACGGTGTATTTCTATCGCTGCTCGTTTAGTTTGTATTGCCGTTTCAAATATACCGGTCATTTTTGAAACACCCTGTATGAGCCCAACTCCAATCCACTACGATCCTAGACACGGCTGACCATTTGACGCCTCCTTTAACACAATATTATTTAGAACATCCAAACAAAGATGCAGTTGAAGTGCACATGTAGAGCACAGGTCGAGCACAGGTAGAATTCTTCTGTAAATATTTGTTACGTCAGTGTAGTAGTAAATTCTGTTCCCCTTCTCTCCTGGCTGGCCGCGATCTACGCACCCTTTTACGTCGAAGTACAAAGTTGCAATCCGTATTGCTCTTAACAGAGTATCCTGTTCAGTGCAAAACGTGAAGACCTGAAGCGGCAACGATACACGCTGAATGTACTTGTCCTCTGCATTTAGACTGAGGTACGTAGTACCACACCCACATAATCGTTCTTATCCAAAACACGATCACAAAAAGCTTCCGATCTGGCTTCTTGCAAAACACATAATTTCCATGTATCTTGCACATTACTGCTCAGAGCAGTCATGTCTTTCTGGACACGTTTTAGAGAATAGAATTGTTTTACCTGATGTGTGTGGTTTCCAATTTTATCTGTCGTAGTCACATAAAAACTTTTCATACTTTCACTCTCGACAACTTTGAGAGCATAGAACTGTTTACCTGATTTGTGTGATTTCCGATTACATCAGTTGTAGCTCACATAAACGAGGATTTCGTTGTTAAGAACGCAGCCGAACTTTAAATTCGTTGAGGTGCTATATTTGTAATTTGCATAACAAACATAATTGTGATACGGTTGGTATTGTGCCTTCCGTTACTGTAGTCCTTTAAAACACGTGACACAAGGTAACGTCATCTCAGTAAGCTTTGGTCTAAGGGCCGTCAAGAACCTCTCTTTATCAATGTTTTGCTTACTTTGAAGACCACATGTAACAAATACTAAATCAACTATAACTACTTCATTATTAAATGACGCTGACTGATTATTACCATTAGACATTGCATTCACTTCTTTTTGGTGGCCTTTCGCCTTTTGTTGTATTCCATCCGTACTTTTCTCCCACCATTTATGAAGTCGTCGCACAATTACCTTTCTAGCAGGATGTCTCGTAATACTGGTGACTTCCTCGACGCCAGAGAGGGCTCCAGAATGATTGAAGTCAACGTCTTCATACCTCACGTCCTGTCTTTTAATTCTGCGCGATATGAAATGTGCATAGCCAACGTCCGAATACCCTTTGAAAGGCATTACGTTGTAGTAGCTAAGTTTAACATCACCGACATACACTGGTAATAGTCTCCGTAAGTCCATTTTTCAGAGAAGATACGGGACGTAGGCTGTTCAGTACAGAATGCCAAGTCAAACACCTTTCAGCCGTCTAAATGTCCGCCCCTGGTAGCTGAGTGGTCAGCGCGACGGAAGGTCATACCTAACGGCCCGGGTTTCATTTCCCGGCTGGGTCGGAGGTTTTCTCCGCTCAGGGACTGGGTATTGTGTTGTCCTTATCATCATCATTTCATCCCCACCGACATGCTAGTCCCCGAAGTGGCATCAACTCGAAAGACTTGCACCAGGCGAACGGTCTACCCGACGGGAGGCGCTAGCCACACGGCATTTCCATTTCCAGTCGTCAAAATTTCCAAATTGTTATTTTATTGGTCTACCAGTTACGGCGATATATTACGCCATGTTCAGGACCCCTGACCGACGTATTGGAAGATTCCAGCCTCGTTCCAGTCAAAATGGGGGCCAGCATTCAAAGACTGGTTCAAAAATGGTTCAAATGACTCTGAGCACTATGGGATTTAACATCTGAGGTCATCAGTCCCCTAGAACTTAGAACTACTTAAACCTAACTAACCTAAGGACATCACACACATCCATGCCCGAGGCAGGATTCGAACCTGCGACCGTAGCGGTCTCGCGGTTCCAGACTGAAGCGCCTAGAACCGCTCGGCCACTCTGGCCGGCCAAAGACTGGTATCTGTAGATTTCTGCATGAGACAGCGGTAACTTCAGACATCATCTTAGTCAGAAGATGATGTTTAAAGTGATCGGCTAGCTCAAGAAGAAATGTATAGCTACCAGTCTTAGAATGCTGGCCCCTGTTTGGACCGGAATCTTCCTACACGTCGGTCAGAACATGGATTAAAATATATTGTCGAAACTGACAGCTCAATAAAATAACAACTTGGAAATGTAGACGGCTGAAAGATGTTTCATTTGACATTCCACATTGAAAATGTCACACAGGAAGCAAGCAAACAGCACACGCAGCGTCGGGGCACAAGCAAATGCCCTCGGTGGTGAGCCTTCTGTTCGGTTCCATTTATAGCGATTCCAGCTCTGGGGATTGGCACGCTCCACTAGAAAGACATCCTCGACCTGACTGGGTGCACTTCCAGTTCAAGAAACTGTTGCAAAAATATGCAGAAGTTAGTGACTTAAAAGGTACGTGTCTTTGGTATGAAAAGACGACGCAAGGTTAAGGAAAGAACTATATCCTTTACACAGTCGAACTAGAACTTTGTCAAAGTCGAAATAACCTGCTTCTGTTTGGTGTAGCTGAAAATGATGTGGAAAACAAAGACAACCTGCTCAAAAAGGTTACACATAAAAACTATATTGATAGGAGCCATAGGGTGCGACGAAGAGTATTAGGCTCTACAAAACCTTGGTCATTAATCACAAAGTTTGTCTCATACCGAATAAAGAAACAAATTAGCGAGAACTGGCGTAACAATAAGATAGGATCTGACATTCGAACGGCTGAAGAATTTCAATAACGTCATATCGTGTTTCGGCCTTCAGAATGAGTGGACCAAGGATGGAAAAATAATTACTGAAACCGCTGTGAGAAAAAAACTTACTAATTTTAAATAAAGCAGCACGAGCCAAACTGTAAACTAACAGCGTCTGTCTTTGTTTTGCTACTGAACTACTGTAATGTCTTTTAATTCCTGGGATATTATTTTGGATCTGTAATAATTTTGTAATTATTTTTGTATTTTTACCTTCTACTGTTTTTACATTAAACTTAACTATTGTCATTTCTTAATTTTTGTTGCTACCAACACGTGAACTATTTTTATTTTGGTTTATTACTATTTGTTGTACATGAATACTTTGCTGAAACTTCTTCTTAACTTCAAATTGAAAAGTTACAGACATTGTCGTAGTAGTAATTTCAAATTGAATCATAGCTCAGTGTGCTAACATTGTAATTATTAAATCTTTTTTTTCCTCTGCTAGCAGCGTAGACGCTACAAATAATACCTCTCATTCTACATTCCGTTGCTATGGCTGTTTCAGAAAGAGAGTTAAATGATGCAAACACATTACTAACGCGTCCATAATCGCCTCTTTACTTCCAGTATTCCTTCTAGATTTCCAAATCTCTATAATCTCTTCTTCAGCGTCTGTGTGACGCGCAGTATAATGATCTCTGAGCTACGTCGATACCCAGAAATGTGGATCATTGTCTTTCCGCCACAGGTAGGTTAAATAACAGCCACCAATAGGCCGCACGGAAGTAAGGTGCTAAGAGGGCACGCCAATACTTGTCGAGCATTACGAAGAACTTACTCATCATCACTAAATAAGGAGTGTACTGTGTATGCAGCAACTGACATATTCCGGCGCCGGATATTTATTTAGTTACTGACCTTCGAAATTAGCGACCGATTGCACCTATTACCTATTTTTTGCGATATTCAGTTGCCGTTACACTCGTAATCGGGCAGTTAATCTGGCTTCCCGTTTTGTTATTAAACTAAATAAGGAGTTTAGTGTGCATGATGCAACTGGATATTGTGACGGCCAATATTTATTTAGTTATTGAGATCCGAAGCCGACACCGAGGGCATCAAACGCGTATTTTCTGCCGTTTTCGGCTGCCCATATTTCGTTATCGTTGTTGGGACTTTATGTTTCGTTATTGAACTAAAGGAGGAGTGTACTCCGGATGCTGCACGAATGGTACAGCGAAGGGGGGGGGGGGGGGATCAGTTAGGAGTAAAAGACGTATTCCCCACCACCCACCATTAGCTGGCTTGGGAGGAATGATGCAGATGTATATACAGTCAGTGCAGAATTCATCAGATAAATTGTAACGTTATTGAAGCACAGTTTTTAGAAGCACTGTCAAGGATAAGTAGTAGCTCTAACAAATCACCAAAACAAAATGATTAAGTGTGTCACAGAATGCAGTTTATATTTACTTCATACGCCTCCACAAACACACTGTCTTTCAAATATCCATAAAAAAAATTACAGAGCAATATTTCGCTTATGAGAACACGGCAAGTACCCTAACCCCTATTTCCCACAAACTTCGCTGCATGTAAGAGGAGTCAAAATAAGCGAACACATGTCTTGACTTATCAGTAAATAATCAACCATTCCTGAGGAAATAATGATCACAGTTTTCAGTGTAATTTAAATACCTTTCAGAGGATGGTAATCGCAGTCGGAATGGTGCCGCAGTTTTAATCTGCCGGGAAGTTTCATATCAGTGCACACTCCGCTGTAAACTGAAAATTTCATTCTGGAAACATCCCCCAGGCTGTGGCTAAGCCATGTCTTCGCAATATCCTTTCTTCCAGGAGTGCTAGTTCTGCAAGGCTCGTAGGAGAGCTTCTGTGAAGTTTGCAAGGAAGGAGACGAGGTACTGGCGGAAGTAAAGCTGTGAGGACAGTGTGTGAGTCATGCTTGGGTAGCTCAGATGGTAGAGCACTTGCCCACGAAAGGCAAAGGTCCCGAGCTCGAGTCTCGGTCCGGCACACAGTTTTAATCTGCCAGGAAGTTTTATATGAAATCATTTTATGCATCCACATTGGTAATACCCTATTAACAAGTATAACTGTCACATTGAAAATTATGCAAAAATGCTAATTAATCGCTTCATTAATGAATGAAATGCTAACAGCCTTGCCGCAGTGGTAACACTGGTTCCCGTTAGATCACTGAAGTTAGGTGCTGTCGAGCTGGGCTAGCACTTGCATGGGTGACCATCCTGTCTGCTGAGCACTGTTGGCAAGTGTGGTGCATTCAGCCCTTGTGAGGCAAACTGAGGAGCTACTTCATTGAGAATTAGTGGCTCCAGTCTTGGAAACTGACATACGGCTGGGGGAGCGGTGTTCTGACCACATGCCCCTCCATATCCACATCCGGTGAGGCCTACGGGCTGAGGATGACACAGTGGCTGCTCGGTACCGTTGGGCCTTCATGGCCTGTTCGGGAGGAGTTTAGTTTTTTAATTAAAGAAATAGGCAACCTTGTACATAAAAATTAGGTTAACAAAAGTATATGGCAAAGGTTGGAATCTAACAAGAACAGAGGCCACACCAGCAATGGAAAATATAACTACTTCTGAACAGTAATGTTAATTGTCTTGTAAGTTACTTAATTTTGCAGAATTTTAACTATATTACTGAAAAGTCAGAACGCAAGTCTCTATAATACGTGGTGTCACTAAATTCATAAATATGTATTAGCTCAAACAATATTTGCTAAATCTTATTGCAATCAAAAGTTCAATTAGCCATATCTTTCAATTAGCAACACTTCCCTTTAAAATTACATACATTAGAAGAATGAGCACAGAAAAAATTAGTGTCATATGAATTACGTTGCAACTGTATCCATGTAATATAAAGGTCAGGGAAAATATTTTAGATATTATCAGGAGCTGAAATGATAAGAAATGGAGTAATTCCAGCTAGCTATGTCTCAACTGTTTGGTAATGAGGTAGGCACTATGGAGAGGCTATTGAAGAACTAGTTGATGTGTTTGAAGCAGACGTTAGGCTGTGAGCAGTGGGTAGTAGGGGTTGGTTAACTAGGCTGGGACTACTTTCAGTGGCCTCACAGTAACCAGTTACAATGGAGTATTGAGAGTACAGTTAGGTTTGTGGACTTCAGGAAGAATTTAAAATGTGGATGTCCTAATGAACTGAGCAGTCATCAGAGACCATACTGCCCTTCTGTAAAAGGGTTCCTACCAGAAGGTTTCTAATTGAAGGTGTAAATTAATTGGGGAAAATATTCTTCCACATGATTATTGTGCTTCACACTATCAGCATGAAACATTTTTCTTGTATTTTTGGTTTCAAATCTGCCATATTTCATAAAATCTTCCTTTGTTGCTCCATTATAGATAGAAGTGAAAATCATAAATTTTATCTGTTGCAGCAGTTACTTAAATGGTAAAGTAAAAATCATAAATATTTAGTTGACTCCGTTATGGATCACAACAGCAACAGATAAATAGGCTTCACTTTAAGTTCTTTCTACAACAAAATTCTAGGAAACTCTTAGTTGTTTTTCCAGCTATTGTCTTTCCCTCTTTTCTGTAAAAGAGAAAATACAAGTCTTTGCCTTAAAGTAAAATAGTTGCAAACAATTTTAATAAAATAATGCCCTTATTTTTATTTTGGTCTTCATTTATAAACAACAAAACAACAAATATTCAAAATTATGTATATATCATGAAATACTGTAACACAATATAGCAATTATTTTACTGTTACTGAACTAACAGCAGATTTGTATGTGCTTGGAAAGCATACTAAGACAACAATTTAAGCCACACACACACACGCACACACACACTTTAATTTACATACATCATGCATACTTCAGCCACTTTAAATTCTCTCACATTTTAACAATTATTAAATGAGTCTAATACATGTTTCTAGGTACATATATCTCCATCTAGTGATCTAAAATTCTCATATTTCCTGATACAATTTTATTTTCAAGTAAAGCTCCTGATGGGATATCAATCCTATCACCATGGTTTGCAATGATGATGACAGTGCCCTGAAATCAGACAGGAAAATTTGTTAAGGCAGTTTTAAGTAAATGGATTACAATAAAGAGCTTATACTGTAGTAATTTCAAAAGATAATACTATTAACATAAAATCATTCATAGCATGAATAATTAATTTTTTAACACAGTTGGCTGAAGATGTTCAGTAAAATGTATAAATTTCACATAAACTGCTTAACAGTTTTACTTGCCATCCAATTATGGAAAAGGTAATACACAAGACTGACAGGTAAGAAAAAACAGCTCTCTTCAGAGATCACAGTAATTTTTTAGTGAAAATAACATTGTGTAGGTTCCTAAATGTTCAACACTGCGAATTATTGATGTTCCACAACATCAAACATTAAAAAATTTTGACTGATAGCTGAATACATTAGGATTCCTTCTGTTTTTATAGCTAAATACAAACAAAATTATTTTGGCAAGGATATTAACTGAGGTATTAATATCGTATGGGAAGGGGTGTTGGCATTAGAAACTATGCCAATGTAAAACAGAAAATGCAGCAAAAACATACACAATTAGAGGTCATGATAGTAAAAAACAGGTACTAAAGCACAGACATTTTAGAAATGGAACAGCAACTTGGGATGTACTTTTGAAGCTTTTAGAATCACAAATAGCTAGAACAGAAAATTAACAATCATATGAGTTAAGATAGAATGCTAATCATCACTGACAGCAGGCACTGAGTGGCAGACAGGTGGAGTGTACAGTATTGGATATTACTGAGTGACAAATAAAGTTCTTAATCATATACACACAACTCACATCATATGGCCAACAGTGGCAACTTGTGTGAGAGTTTTTACATCTGATGAAAGACTTCGTCCAATAGCTGAATGATATCCAATAGTCTATTTTTAAATGTGGCTGTCTGTCATTCAACATCTCCTCTGTGTGGTGAGTTGCAATGTATATTAATTCATATTATTATTATTCCATTCAAGATTTTTCACTGTTAGAATAGAGAAGCTTCAGTACTGAATGAGACTGACTATCAAAGCAGAAAAAGAGCATATTATAAGACATTCAACAAGGCAGTTCTGTGATTGGATTTTTGTGTATTTAGTTAACTGTTGTAATATTATGAAAAGGAAAGTTGCCACTCAACCTATAACGGAGATGCTGAGTCACAGACAGGCAGATAGACACAACAAAAAGACTGTCACAATATAAGCTTTCAGCCAACAAGGCCTTTGTTGAAAATACCCTCCCCCCCCCCTCACACACACACACACACACACACACACACACACACACACACACACACACACACACACACACACAATTCACACACATGACTGCAGCCTCTGGCAGCTGAAGCCACGAGGCTGCAGTCACGTGTGTGTGAGTTGCGTTTGCTTGCACACACACGTGTGTGTGTGTGGGGGGGGGGGGGGGGTTGGTTGGTTGGTTGGTTGGTTGGTGGGTGGGTGAGTGGGTGGGTCGGTGGGTGGGCGCGCGTGGTGGGGTGTATGTGTGTGTGCATGTGCATGCGCACGTGCATCTATTTTCGACAAAGGCCTTGTTGGCTGAAAGCTTGTATTTTGATAGTCATTTTGTTGTGCCCATCTGCTATTCAGCAGATCCGCTATATGGTGAGTGGCAACTTTCCTTTTCATAATATTGTTACATTCCATCCTGGATTTTCCATTGTTTAGTTAACTGTTATCCATTACAAACATAGATGGAATTCCAAGACTGGAATACAATTTTAGCTACTAATACAATCACTGAAATCATTCACTTTCAATTTTTTGTTTAGTTACAAAACATAAATGGTTTGAAGTTGGTAACCACTCATATTCAGGTACTCAAAATAAGCATTTTTTTATTTATGTTTGTCCAAAGGGCTCATACTCAAGGTCATCCCACTGTGTTTCATGCACTGGTATGGCCATTAGCATGACCCCTAAACACATGCATATGTAAAACCCACATTTTCCAAACATCTGCAGATGTTTTACTATGAAACATATCCTTAATAGACAGAGTGGTGATAATAAATGGGAGGGGGTTGCATAGAGAGGGGGTTGTGTCAAGGTCCCATTTTGCCATGACACAGCCAAATTTCTAACACAGCCATAAGACTAAAATAAATCTGCTCCATGCAGACACTGATAACACTGTGCTTAATTGAAATACACTTAAGGCTAATAAGCAATTGATCCAACACCAATCTTGGCAAAGTATTTCGCTGTTGAGACAAGCATGAACTTCTAGGAAATGCATCATTCAATCCACAAAAAAACAGAAAATCTCAATTTAAATGCATTTCTATTCTGTAATTCATTATCAAAGATACAAAATATCAAACCTGTCTCATAGGGAATTAGATCACTCCTCTTATATTTGTGACTGCATTATTTGTGGATTCAATCATTCACTAAATTAATTTCACTGGCCAGTATACAAAAGCCACATTGTAGTCATGGAATATTAATAAGCATTGTTCCATGGTTCACATCTGCACCTTTTGCATACAGCTGACTTTACTTTAATAGTAGTATGGCTTGTGTGACACATCAATCCTGTTGCTTCATCATCCCAGTCACACAGATCACTCAGGTGGATAATATATTGTTGATGTGGTTACACTGTTTCAGTGCTGCTCTACTGTTCCTCTAACTTACACAAGTGTGTTGAGAACACTGCACTTCTGTGTGTGAATTACATTAATCATTCCATCTATTAGAATACCATTCAAAAATGGTTTGAAGTTAAAAGCTATTTCATGTCTTCAGTTTAGTAAAAATGCATAATTTATTACAGCACAACTGCTGCATATGTTGGTCGCATTTTTCCTTACTGAATCCACCACAAAGAGTATAATAGTTCTGAGAGAGGATATAAAATAATATTTTCAGTAATCTTCTACAACTTCTGCAAACTAGATTTTATGAAACATTTCTTTTTCTCTACCAGAACTGAAATTCTTGATAGATATATTACTAGGATTCTGATATCAATGAATTTTGTATTTTTTAGAAATTGTTGGAACACATGCCTCACAAACACCCGGGGAGAGCTGTACTATTCCAGAACCAAAAATATCACAATTTCATATTTGAAAAATTCAATGTCTGTTTCTCAATGGTTAACAATATTATGGAAACACACAGGCCACTATTTTATGAATCCCTTATGACTCATAATCAAGTTAAAATAATTTATAAATATCTTCAATGTCTCAAAAGATATCTGAACTGAAGAATTCCAAAGAACAGAGAGACTAGCACTGCCTGTTGCCTAATGGTGCTATACTAAACTACTACGAGAAACAGACAATATTTGCTCATGACCTATTGAACTGCTGTAGATGTCATGTGAATTATGCTATGGATGCTGTAGCTGGCATGCTGCAAAGTGCTGCAGTGAATATCTTAGCTCCGTGTGAACTGTCGCTTTTAGTATGTGCACCTGCCACACTCTCAAAAACAGACTCCTGTGGCCTTGATCTTATTAGGATGTGAGTAATCGAAAAATGGGTAGGATTTTTCAAGAAATAAGCTATTTTCTGGTTGTTTTGTTGTATGAACCATTTTCAGTCATTTCTCCTTGCTGAGATAATCAGAAGTCTGGTACAGACTTAAGTATGCAAATGTTTGACAGCTATGGGTTGCACTGTTTGTTTCTTTACTACATGTGTGACTAAGGTCACATAACTAAAATAGGTGTAGGCAGAAATTGAGCAGAACTGACATACAGAAATTTCTTTATACAACCAGTAGAAAAACTGCAAGAAAGGCAAACAACATTCATACAAAAGAGGACTAACCTATCCAACAGATGCAAGCACTTTAGGACACCAGCTACAGCTTCAAGTGTTTCTAAACAATAGCAATGTGAAGAAAATGTAAATTATACTGTCAATCTTTGTCAGAGTACTTTTTGAGTACTGATTCAAAATAATTTTGGTGCTTTCAAAAGAAAAAAAATTACTGTCCTACTCAGCACAGGTAGCAAAAGTTTACTATCACTCAGCAAGTAGTGATGCAGGAGCAGATAAAGCAAAATACAATCCAAGTGGTTTTTAATGACTATTGTACTGCATGGAACTGGGGACCTAGAAACAACGGAGAGGCTCCGTTTCCGCCGTAGCCCTCAGTGGTTCAGAACTCCACAATAGGCTACAGCAGTCCACTCACCCCACTGCCACCCCACACCAAACCCACGGTTATGGTGCTGTTTGGGCCCCAGTGGAGCAGTGTTGGGGCCACTTCTGTTCCTTATTTATGTAAATGATATTCTCTCTAGCATTACAGGGAGTTATAAGATATTTCTGTTTGCTGATGACACTAGGCTTGGTAGTAAAGGATGTTGTGCACAACATTGGCTCTGTTTCAAATAGTACACTTCATGCCATAAGTTCATGACTTGTAGAAAATAAACTAATGGTAAATGACAGTAAGATTCAGTTTCTACAATTTGTAATACACGATTCAACAAAACCCAACGTTTTAATTTCACAGAATGGACATAAGATAGTGAATCTGAACAGTTCAAATTTCTAGGTGTTCAGATAGATAGTAAACTGTCTTGTTCAAAGACTTAATGCTGCTATTTTTAGTATTCAAAAAGTATCTTAGGTAAGTGATCATTCAACACGAAAATTAGTCTACTTTGCTTATTTTCATTCACACATGTCATATGGTATTATATTTTGGGGTAACTCTTCCCATTCTCAAAGGATACTTTTGGCTCAGAAATGGGTTGGCCTCTCAATATATAAATTCTTTACTGTCATTTCTTGTTAACAGTATCAGTTTATTTCCAAGAGTTAGCAGCTTTAACTCAGTTAACACTAGGCAGAAATCTCACTTCTTTAACTCTTGTGCAGAAAGGTGTGCAGTATACTGCTGCATCCATTTTCAATAAGTTACCACAAGAATTCAAAAATCTTAGCAGTAATCCATGTGCTTTCAAATCGAAGCCGAAGAGTTTCCTCATGAGTCACTCCTTCCATTCTGTTGAGGAGTTGCTTGAAAAATTAAGCTGATTCCTATGTTATATTGTTGATTGTGTTTACTTAAACTTATGGCTTGACTTTTTTGGGTTCATAAACATTTTATTTCATCTGTTATTATTTTTATGTTGTAATTTCATGTACTGAAAGGTTTCATGAACTTGGAGATTTGCTCCTCAATATGGTCCTGCAGAACTAGACATGTAAATAAATAAATAAACAATATGTTACTAAAGCATTCATTACAAAGTCCCTGAATGTACTGCCCTGCAAGAAAGCTGTCACACTCAAATTACACTTGGAACTGAGAGCTGAATGAAACCCAAAGTAGAAAGCTCCAAAATATTTAACAAGGTATGGAATGTATATTGGAAAGACAGATTAGACACCACAGAATGGGGAGTGTTCATTGCAATCGACAAAAATATGGTGTCTATCTAGATTGCAACTTAGCCTGACTGCAAACTAGTGCATGAGTAACTGGCCTAGCAAATTAAAGTTAATCATTGGATCTTTTTAAAAGCCTTCTGACTTCACTGTAAAAGCTGTAGAATCATTTCATTCAAAATAAGTCTATTGTCAGTAGTGCAAAAGTATTCTAATCATGCAATATTAGCTGAAAGCAACTTTAAATCACTGACCAGAGACTGGAATGTCTGTAGATTCATTGTAGGTGGTATGGACAGAGAACATTATGGAGTAGTTCTGAATAAGTTTTCTAAAAACTGCATTGAGCAACTAGTTCAAAACACACACACACACACATAAAGGGAATTTTTCAGGCCTTGTAGCAACAGTCTTGATCTTATCTGCAGTGTCAGTACAGGGATTAGTTATCAACATGTCATCACATAGTGACAAAGGTTACTGAAGTTAATAAATCCATCAAGAATGCAAGAAGAGTATTTATGCCAGAAAAAGCAGATGTGCAGATGTTAGCATCATACTTAAACAATGAATGGACAATATTTAGTTCTGCTATAATGGACATAGAGGAATTACAGGTGAAGTTTGAACCAAATATAAATCATATTCTGGAGAAGTTTGTTTCAAGTAAGTGGATTAAGGCTGGAAGGCCCACTGTGGCTTAATAAGAAAATTTGGAAAAAGCTGAGGAAACAGACACTGTTGCACTATCATCGCAAAAAAGACCAGAGGAATGTCAACAGGCGAAAGTTAGTAGAATTTCATACATCTATGGTCAATCATCAAAGCATACAACAACTTATAGTCCTACATGAAATCACTAAGTGGGTCAAAGGATTCTATTAGTCACTCATTGCCCAGTCTGGTGCAGCAATGGAAGACAGCAAAAGAAAAGCTAATGTACTAAATTTTGTTTAAAAAAATCACTCATGCAGGAGAATCATTCAGGCATACTATTGTTTGACAGTCACACAGATTCCTGTGTGACACACATAGAAATAGGCATCCCTGGCATTAGGAAACACTGAAAGAGTCCATGGGAGTTTGCTGCCTGAGACTGCACTCAGTTCTTCATTGGAGTCAAAACACTGGGAGCCAGGCCAGCTTTTTAGGTGCATGAAGAGGTGAGAAACACTTTAATCCAAGTCTGGGTTGTAGAGGGTATATTAAAAAATGTCCTATTTCAAGTAATACAACAATTCTTGCATGTTAATGTGGCTTCTGCTATCATCATCACCATGTATATTCATACTACCACTTTTAAACAGACACACCAATTAAGCACAAGATCTTCAATCATTACACTCAGTCTGTAAAGGCCATAAATTTTGTGATAAGTGTTAACAGCACTGATATTTCTTGCCTCTAAAAATCATATTAAAAAACGATTTCACAGTTTGCAGGATTTTCAATTGCATTGCTAATTTTGAATGGTAGGCAAAAAAAACCAGCATGCTTTCATAATGACAAGTGAAGTAGTGTCAACAGAGATGACTAGCATGACCCAAAGAACTACACACCAGTTTCTTCAATCTCACTAGCGAACATTATGGCACAACCTATTTTCTGAAAAAAGAAATTTACTGACACTGCTATTAACTAGTCCAACAGAAATTGTTGCTCATGCACAAGAAACTCAACATATACTATGATTCTGAATCTGTCAAAAGATTTTTATACAATCAGCCATATTAGAGTTGCCTTCCCATTTGCGATGAGAAATTATTTGAATCATCACATTTTCAGTCCTGTCTCATTATACGTTGTTCATGGTTTTTAATTAAATTTGTCATATGTGAGGGTCTATTAGAGAGCCCACTTTAAACAACAGCCACATAAATAGTATACACTGAAGTGACAAAAGTCATAGGATACCTCCTAATATCAGACCAGATCTCCTTTTGCCCAGCATATTGCAGCAGTTTGATATGGCATTTACTCAACAACTCATTGGAAGTCCCCTGCAAAAATATTGAGCCATGCTGTCTCTATAACTGTCCATAATTGCAAAACTGTTACCGATGCATGATCCTGTGCATGAACTGATCGCTTGATTATGTTCTATAAATGTTCGGTGGGTGTCTAAATCGTTTGCTCAAATTGTCCAGTGTGTTCTTCAAACCAATTGAAAGCAATTGTGGCCTGGTGACATAGTGCATTATCATCCATAAAAATTCCATCATTGTTTGGAAACATGAGGTCCATGAAAGGCTGCAAATGGCCTCCAACTAGCCAAACATAAACATTTCCAGTCAATGATTGGTTCAGATGGACCAGAGAACCCTGTCCATTCCATGTGAACACAGCCCACACCATTATGGAGCCACCACCATTTTGCACAGTGTCTTGGTGACAACTTGGGTCCATGACTTTGTAGGGTCTGCACCACACTCAAACCCTACCATCAGCTCGTACCAACTGAAATTGGGACTCATCTCACCAGGCTAGGGTTTTCCAGTGACCAAGGGTCCATTTCATATGGTCATGATCCCAGGAAAGGCACTGCAGGCAATGTACTGCTGTTAGCAAAGGCACTCACTTTGGTCGTCTGCTGCCATAGCCCATTAACACCAAATTTCAGAGCAATATCCTGAAATATATGTTCATTGCACATCCCACATTGATTTCTATAGTTATTGCATGCAGTGTTGCTTCTCTGCTAGCACTGACAACTTTGTGCAGACGCCGCTACCCTCGTCCTCTAGGTGAAGGCTGTCGGCTACTGCATTCTCCAAGGTGGGAGGTAATAACTGAAATGTGGTATTCTCGGCACACTCTTGATGCTGGGGATCTCAGAATACTGAATTCCCCAATGATTTCTGAAATAGAATATCCCTTGCATCTAGTTCCAATGGCTGTTTTGTGTTCAAAGTCTGTTAATTTCCGTCATGCGGCCCTGATTATGCCAGAAACCTTTCACGAGAATCACCTGGGTACAAATGACAGTGCATTGCCTTTTTATACCTTACGTACATGATACTACTATCATATATGTATGTGTGTATCACTATCCCATGACTTTTGTCACCTCAGTGTATATTCCAGTATAACTTTCATTTTACAGAAATTGTTAATGTTATTTCACACACTGAGAACCTGTTTTGTGAATATTCTCATTCACATTTTCCTCTTAGTTTTTTTTTTTTTTTTTTTTTTTTTTATATACATGCATTAACAGATTAGGTGCTATAGGAAATACTTTTGCTAATAAAAGCTAATAGAGCCAAGTGTATCCACTGTCATAAATACAGATGTGTCAGCTCCATTTGTCTTCACTTAGCAAGACAAACATAAACTCACAGCTCATTTAAAGATAAGCTGTGGTGTGGCATATTATGGTAGTAAAATATGGAACAATTTGTCTAATTTTGGATACTTAAGCTTCTCCTTCACATCCTTATGCACAATTACTTCTCCTTCAAGGGGAAGATATAATTATAAATAAATCCATGGCACAGCCATGGGCACCCACTTGGCTCCCTCCTATGCCAAGCTGCTTATGGGCCACCTGGAAGAAACCTCCCTAGCGTCCCAAAACACCAAACCCTAGCTGAGGTTCACTATAGCCAACACATTCATCATATGAGAATCAACAAATGTATTGAGATTCAAGATCATTTTGATTTATTGTTCAATATCAGTTACACATGTTTAATTAGACTACATGTTTTGATCCATTAGGATCATCTTCAGATCTAAAACAAAGTAAAACTAAATATGAATTTAGCAGGAGGGATCTCGCTAAAATTATAGAACATATAGTTATGTAAAATTTCTCATTAAAATACTAATAGTGTAGATCAATGTGTATGTAAAATGTAAATGGAATAAAATAGTAAAATAATAAAATGGAGCAAGGGGTCTGAGAGCGGGGAAAGAAGGCAAAGGAAAGGAAGGAGGAATAGTGGCAGGGATGCTATGTGTTTAACAATAGAGGGTCTTATACTAAAATTGCCAAATGTCAATTATGTAAAAAAAGTTCCTGTTAAAATTTCAGACTGGATGTGTAAAACTGTAAAAGGGAATAAAATAGTAGATTATAGGAGTGGAAATAAAGCAGTGGAAACTGAATTAGTATTTTAAGATGAAAAAGTGTGAAACTTTGAAAGTATAAAACCATACGCCCTTGCTTTGAACACACAAAAAATAAAATTGTATAATATTTTTATTAAAATATTAAAAATTAGGCCTAGAACAATGGATGCTTAAATAGTGAAAGGCATAAAGATCATAAAACTAACAGAAGTGAAAGTATGTAGAAGACCTAGAACTTGATGAAGTCATTAACTATTAAAATTTTTAAAAAACATTGAAAGTAAGCTTGATGGTATATTCATGACCTGGACCTAGGAGCAAGGTACCCTATTATCATTCATCCACAGCCTTAACACCTTCACTCTCATTTACTTCACCTTGTCCTCCTACCTGGAGGTTGACCTCCACCTCTCTGATAGCTTCAACCATACATCTGTTCATATCAAGTCCACTCACCATCAACAGTACCTCCATTTTGACAGCTGTTATCCCTTCTGCACCAAAAAATTGCCTTCATATAGTATGTTTAGCCATGGACAGTGTCGCTGTAGTGGTGATAATTCCCTTTCCAAATTTGCTGAAGGTCTCACAAAGACCTTCATTTACAGATACTATCCCTAAAACTGAGCCCACAAATAGGTTTCCAGTGACATATCTTCACAACCACTAATCCTCTGACCACCCCAAGAACCAGCTTCAAAGGAGCACCCCATTTATCACCCAGTATCATCCCAGATGGAGCAACTGAACCTCCTTTGCCTTTGTTTTGACTATCTGTCATCTTGGCCAGAGATGAAGGACATTCTACACACAACCATTCCCATCCCTTCTAAAGCAATATTCTGCCATCTACCCAACCTACACAACATCCTGGCCAATTCCTATATCCTATATCACTTCCACTCTCAACCACTTGCCACAGGGGCCACAGCCTTGAGTTGGCAACACTGCGCCGACGCGGACTCTTCAAATATTTGCTGCACTAAATAATTATAAAAGGCATAGTTATTAAGCTATTTTTAAACGTTTATAGGTGTTATAAATATAATATAAGTGTTGTTAAATTAGTGGAAGTGTTAGTGAAGTGGTAAAGAACATTAAACGGGGTAAGAAGTTTATTTTCCTTCTCATGCCTACAGCACGGATTTTAGGCTTAATTCACGTGCACGTATCGTAAGTAAACAGTGACTTAAACTTATATGTAATCACCAGTTTTTTTATTGAGTACTCTTTCAATTTATTTATATCTGCCTGAATAGTTTCTAGGGTCCTTTGTTTATGTTTTAGTCAGTACTTAAATCAGTTTATATGATTTCTGTTTTTACCATGAGTGAGAAGTGTGTGACATGCCATAGGATCATTAGTTCCGGGGTAGGGTGTGATGGGTGCTGTAGTTTCTTTCATTGGGGCGAATCCAGTGGCGTGGGAAATGGGGACATAAATGAGGCTCACCAGTGGTATTGTAGGATCTGCAGTAGAGATAGGAAAATACTGGAACAGGAAGGGAAAATTGCAGCTCTTCAAGCTGACCTAGACAAGGCAAGGGAGGATCTGGACTGGTTAAAGAAGGAGAAGGGTGAACCGAGGTGGGAAGTGGCAACAGGTAATAGGGGGAACAGGCAAAGGAGAGCACCAGACAGCTTTGTCATAAATCTTGAAAACAGATTTGACCTGTTGCTTCAGTCAGAATCGGATGAGCCTCATGTAGCTGAAGCTGTAGAAAGGGCACAAGAAGCTTTCAAGGACTTGAAAAAGGTACAGAAATTTGTAAAGAGAAAGAAAGTCTGTTGTTAGGTAGTTCCCATGGTAGAGGGGTTGGCCAACTACTGCAGGAAAATCTAGGTCCAGAGTACTAGGTCACTAGTGCAGATCTGGGTCAGGTAACAGAGGATGTAGGTTCTTTATGCAAGGATTTCACAAAGGCAGATGCCATGGTTATAGTGGGTGGTCCGGGAAATAGCATTGGCAGAGACTCTGAATATTCCATAGAGAGTGATCTGGTGAAGATAGCATCAGCAACAAAGTATATGAGTGTGGCATTTGTGTCTGTGTTGAGACGCCATGATCGGCCTCATTTGAACTCTTCTGTAGGGAGGGTGAACTTGGAGTTGGAGTGGCTGCTTAGGACGGATATAGGGTCCCATGTTGGTTTGATTCCTGTGGATGCTATCGATAGGTGGGACTACACTAGGCATGGCCTTCACCTCAATAGGAAAGGTAAGGGAAAACTGTCTGGGTTGATTGCAGAAAACTTAAGGGGGGACACTGTCACGAGTGGTAAAATACCAGTGGTCACAGGTGTCGGAGGCATACCTTTTTTAGGATAGGGAAGGGGGAAAGAAAACGAGTTTTAAGAGAGATTGGGAGACACACTCAGTTTGAGAAAACAGATGAACAGGAGTCAGATTTTAGCATACAGCCTCCATTTAAACAATGTTTACCAGAAAGTAATCAGAAACTGCCAGTTCATCTTCGTCGAAGCAGTATGCAGTATCAGTTATCTTCATTACACCAGAACATTCTGGGACTCAGAAATAAAGTTGATGAACTACTCATTTGTATCGATGAAATGAATTCATCTAACCAAATTGACATAATCTGCCTCTCTGAACATCAAGTGACCACTGGTATAGATATGTTAGACATTTCAGGATTTAAGCTAGCTTCCTACTTCTGCAGAGTAGATGTGGATGGAGGAGGAGTTGCCACACTTATTAAAAACTGCCATAAATTCAAGAATATTGACATTAATAAATTCTGTTTAGAGCAGCATCTAGAAGCATGTGCAACTGAAGTAGAGTTCTATAACAGATCCTATATAATAGTAACTATTTACCGAGCACCTGCAGGAAATTATAATCTATTCATAAATCATCTAGAAGCTCTTTTGGATTATTTAACAGGAAGAAACAAAACAATTTTGATTGCAGATGATGTTAATACAGATTTTCTAATGCAATCTTCCAGTAAATATTCACTGCAGTTTTTATAGACAAATCAAAGGAACAAAATCATATCATAAAACCTGTAATAAATGGACTATCAGATCATGACATGCAGCTCCTTGTTTTAGATGTAAATTCTAAGCAGATTATCAAGACTGCTAAATCTGAGTACAGGAGAGTAGTCAATCAACCAAAAATTGAGTGTTTTAGAAAACTGCTCAAAGATATGAACTGGAAAGATGTTTATAGTGCTCATGACATGAATGAAAAATATAACACATTCATGAACAATGTCGGTACCATGTTTGGAAACTGTTTTCCTCTAAAAGTTACTCAAATTAAACAGAAGTCTATAATAAAACCATGAATCACACAAGGAATAAAGATTTCCTGTAAGACAAAAAGGAAAATGTATCTGTCGACCAAGAATAGCTGAATAGAAGGAATACTGTAAAATATTTAAAAAAAGTAATTCAGACATCTAAACAAATGCACTACGAGAAGATAGCAAAGTCAGGGAACAAAATAAAAACAATATGGGATATAGTGAAAGAGGAGACTGGTAGAACCAGAAACGAACAGGAGCAAATAGCTTTAAGGGTAGATGACACATTAGTAACCGATGGGCATAGTGTGTCTAATCTATTTAACTAGTACTTTATATCCATTACTGATAGAATGGGATTGTCAGGATCAGTAAATAATGCCCTTGAATATCTGAAACTAGCCTTTACAAATAGCTTCAGGTACATGAATATGTCACTCACTTCACCAAAAGAAATAACTTCCATAATAAAATCTTCAAAAACAAAGCATTCTAGTGGTTACAGTGAAATATCAACAAAGTTAATTAAGGCATGTTGTTGTGAGTTTAGTACAATTCTAAGTTACTTGTGTAACCAGTCAATTATAACTGGGACATTTCCTGACCGGCTAAAATATGCAGATGTTAAGCCTCTGTTCAAGAAAGGGGATAAAGAGATACCATCAAACTACAGACCGATTTCACTTTCGCCAGCATTCTCAAAAATTTTAGAAAAAGTAATGTACAGGCAGCTTCTCAACCATCTGACCACAAATAACATATTATCAAGAACACAGTTTGGATTTCTGAAGGGTTCTGATATCAAAAAGGCTATTTACACCTACAGTGAAAATGTACTTAATTCATTAAATAACAAGTTACAAGCAGCAGGTAAAAAAATTGACATGTTCCACATCCACGAGGATCTCCTCAACATGGATCTAGGGAACGAAAAACTAATCTAATCTGTGATTTGTCAAAGGCATTCGATTGTGTGAACCACAACATCCTTTTAAATAAATTAGAATCCTATCGTGTCACGGGGAGTGCTGCAAAATGGTTCAAGTCATACATCGCTAACAGGAAA
Organism: Schistocerca nitens; assembly: GCF_023898315.1. Classification (NCBI taxonomy): domain Eukaryota; kingdom Metazoa; phylum Arthropoda; class Insecta; order Orthoptera; family Acrididae; genus Schistocerca; species Schistocerca nitens. The sequence continues at coordinate 574,164,995 of NC_064616.1, read as the reverse complement.
CAAAGGGTGTCAATAGTAGCCAACCCCTTCTACTCCATTGACGAATTTTTTAATAGAAACAAATGATTTATTGTATATATTCATATTATTAGTATTGTTATTTCAGCTTTTTTTTTTTTTTTTTTTTTTTTTTAAAAAGACATGTTCCACATCCATGAGGATCTCCTCAACATGGATCTATGGAACAAAAAACTAATCTAATCTAAAACCAGGAGCAAGACCTGCCTGATTCACCCACCCAAACGTCCAGAATCTACTCCTGTCACAGTCTTATCTCATCCCATTAGAGGCAGTGCATTCTCTGAAAGGAGTCATGTCATATACCAGTTCTGCTGCATTTTCTGCATAGTATTTTCAGTGGGCATGACCAACCAACTATCCATCAGAAGGTATTTCACTGCCTAAATGTGGCCAAGAGCAGAGTTAGCCACCCATTAGTGGAACGCACTGCTGAGGAAAATGTGCCAAAGTTCAATAGCTACTTTACAACCAGTACCATCTGGATCCTTCTGCCAACACCAGCTTTTCTGAACTATGAAGATGGGAGTTATCCATGAAACATATCCTTCATTCCTGGAATCCCCCTGATTTCAATTGCTGCTAACTCCTGCACCGATACCCACTACCTAACAGTCTCACCCCTTGCTCGTGTGTGTGTGTGTGTGTGTGTGTGTGTGTGTGTGTGTGTGTGTGTGTGTGTGTGTGTGTGTCTGTCTAAATTAGTTACATTCTACTGGAACTTTCCTCATCATTTAATTTCTTATGTTGTTAGATTATGATTGCAAATTTCCGTACTTAGGTCTGATTTCCTGTGATAAGGTGGGTGCAAAAAACTATAGTTCTTACAAAAGGCTCCCTTTTCCAACAAATGTTGTTATGTATTTAACAGTTTTAAATAAGCTTTTTGTTGTATAAATAGAATGTGGTGGGGGTTAACCCGACCTAAATCCAAAGGCTGATTTCATCATGACAGTCCTTTGCTAGGTACTATACTGATGGAAGTGTCCTTGTCATACTCTAGCCTTTGAACTGACTTACCCAGCCAGATAAAGGGGGCATATAGTTTAACGTGGACTCCAAAGCACCATGCGACTTGGAATTTTTCACATATACAAATCATCGCTAGAAGTGAAAAGAGTAGTAAGTGACACAAAAAAACCTTCTAACAATTAATTAAGTATTGAAACCAAATGCTATGGGTTTGTAATTTAACACTTACACACTTTTCCAAGGGGCCACAAATGTTTTATGAATTTACATATAAGAGTTTAACATGCATCTCACCTTCAGAGAAACTCCTCTTCCGAAAGTAACATCTCCAGAGACTGTCAAATGGTCCAGTTCAATTAAGTCTGGAATGTTGGCAAATCTTGAAAGAAATTCTTTAACCTGTTAATGAATATGAGATACAGTATAATTTACTATGTCCACCTTGACACAAAATTTGTAGCAAGAATAACTGTATACATATATAGCTCCAAATTAATCTTGTAAAGATGTAAAATATTTATCTAAGCATGAATTCTATCCACAGGTTGACTAGGAGCACAAATTTTATCTTTTTTAATTAAGTGATTAATTCTTGGGCCAATAGGAAAGTGAAACTGTACAAAGATACAATATCTGAAAATGTAGTAGAGTTGAATGTACCTATTTATGACAGTATCATTTGGACTAACCAACCCTGATATGAAATATACAGCTCTTTTCAGAAACTTCTTTTTGTTCTCTATTAATCCTATCTGCAAAGGTTCCCAGATTGGCTGTCAGTACTCAAGAATTATCTGAACAAGGTTTTTTCAAGGCTGAATTATATATCCTTGGGATTCTTATACTGTATTTGAGTCTGCCATCAACCTTTCCTCCATACTGAGGTTGAAGCTCACTCTTGTCTCCAGGTTTGCTTACAAATAAATGTGTTTTTGGATACATTCCACCTTAAGCAAACCCAATTTTTTTTCTTTTTACCCAGACAGTTTTGCTGAAGTTACAGCATCATCTGTGGGTTTTACATTTTCTTGCAATTAAATAACAGGAAAGTTGCACTTTAGCATCTGCACATATAGAATTCCAGTTTTTAAGAAAAGTATTCACAAATTTTAAAACAGACAATTTTTTTATATTTACCTTTTTAACACATGCTGTGGTTTTTATGGCTTTCTGTATTTTATGTTATAGCAGTTTTCTTTCACAGATTGTCATCTGCAACCATACAGAACTTAATGTACAAAACTATTTTTCACATAGGATGAAATAAGGTTAATCACAATGGTGTAACATTCCTTACTGTAAATAACCTTATACATTAAGCTCTCTAAGGTTGCAGATGACATACTGTGAAAGAAGAACAGCTAAAATGCAAACTATGTCACAAAAACCATGCCATGTGCTAACAAGATATACAGGATGTCCCAGGAGAAATGGTCAATATTCAGGAATATGACAGGAACACTCATCCGAAGCAAAAAACTTCATATGGACATATGTCCTATTCTGAATAGTTTCCAAGACAGAACACATTTGTTTTTGGGCTAGTGGCATGCACATATGAGTATGTTTCTTACCCACACAAGCTCTTTGACATTTTATTGTAGAACAATCCACCTCATTGCTTTCAACCTCGCTGCTCAGGATGTCTTTCTGCCATTAAACTAGCCTGTTGAATGAGTCATGAGTGAAGTAGTTTGAGGGACTGAGGGTGAAGCAGAAAGAATCATTGGTTAATTGTCTTTGTACACATGCTGGTGCTGGCTAAAATGTATACAGTGTCTGCTATGGTAGTGCTCCTGCTGCTGTCAAAGAACACTGTTGGTGCTTTCTGATACATTAAATTCCTGATCATAGAGTGTTCAGTAGAATTTTCAGCACATTGTGTGAAACAGGCATTATTTCATGTTCCCATTTTTCTTTTGGACATGTAGTTCAACAGCATGTGCAAGAATAGCAACATACTGTTGAAATGGTGCTGTGTGGTCCTACTACCAGCACATGGTGACTTTCTGTGCTGTATCAGTATCCCATGAACTTCTGTATGGTGAATATTACATGTGGAAAACTTGTACCCATTTCAAATACAGTGTGTCCACAATCTTCACATTGACAACAATGCTACAAGACTTGAATTATGTCACTGGTTAAATGAAAATCATTATTTGGTTCCATTAATAGTATTCACTGGGAAAGTCATGTTTATACAGAATGGAATCAACAAAACATGTTAATCATCAATGTTCATAGGAAAATCCACACTCTACAGTGGAAACCAATTTCCAAGTTAGTTTTTTATCAAAGTTTGGTGTGACATGATGGGAACATGTTCATAGGTCCAGTCAATTTAGAAAAGCAAATGATGGGGCAGAATTACCTTGAGAATGATCCTTTCACCAGGCGGACTACACTGTACTTACAGCATGATGAAACCCCTCCACATTTTACCAGACATGTGTGGGAACATCCCAACCACAATTACGATAACTGCTGCATTGATTGTTGTAGTACAAATCACTGACCATCAAGATCACTATACCTTACACCATATTTGTTTATAGGGGTTGAAGGTGTACAAACAAAAGGTGAATACATGAGATGAACTGCTTGGTCACATTATGGATACTGCTGCCTTCATTAGGGCATGTGCAGAGGCACTCCAACAAGCAACACCATACAGTCTCACAGGAGTTTAAAAATGTATTGTAGTTGATGGTGGGATAGTCGAACATTTATTGTAAACTGTATAATAGCTCTACTGTAACCTGTATGATAACGCTTAGAGGTGAACATGTTAAAAATACATATTTTTCAATTAACTTAATACTTTGTGAAACACATGTTGTAATGTTTACCAACTGTTGTATGTGTTTACATGTGTAAACCTGACAACATATTCAATAACGCAAAAAATAAAAAAAATGTACATTGAATCTGTTCCATCTCAGGAAACATCCAAAATAGGACATGTGTCCATCTGAAGTTTTTCTGCTTCAAATGATTGTTCCTGCCATATCCCTGAATACTGTTCATTCATCCTTAGATACCGTGTGTATAAAAAAGTTTTTTGTGTATTTTAAAATTTGTGAATACTTTTCTTAAAAACTGAAATACTACTGTATGTACAAATAGTAAAGAAAAAAATTATTTAATAGAAACAAAGTAGAAACTCACTGATGATGCTGTAACTTTAGTGGAAGATGTCTAGGTAAAAAGAAGAAAAAATTGTGTGCATGCCAGGAGCAGCCTACCCAAAAGCAAATTTCCTGTAGTTTTATGTGGTTTTAAAGAGGTATCATTGGAGAACATATGATAAATAGGAGGAAAAACATTTGTCAACATGTACACTTTAGCATTTTCTCCTGAAATGCCAGTAGTATATAGATGTTCTCTGACTACTCTGCACAGTCAGCTGGTGCTCTGACATCACAGTAGCAGTCAGCTATTATTCCACCTCCCATCCAAATTGTCTTCCTTCCATAATGCGAAGGAGCACTAAGACTCTTACAGTTGGTGCATCATGTAGCAATTCACTACTTTTACTACAACAGCAGAAAATCCTGCATGCATTACAAATTACAGAAGCAGTAGAGGTAAGCACACACCACATATTTGAGGATTTGACTGATCAACACACACATAAACTCTCTCTCCCTTTCTCAAATTCTTCTTACAATCTTTTACATTTTTTGCATCACAGGATACGTGATCAAGGATGGATGAATATCTCACTCCTCACTGGTGATGCTCCAAAAACGAACAGTAATACTGTGGATTGGCAGTCTGCCGTGGAGAAACATAATGCATTAGGATAACACCATCACAGTTGTACATGAGAACCACCATAACTTTAGACCACTCCATTCGCATCATCAACAGAACAGGCTCTTCTAACAGTATACTATGCCTTCTACATTGCTAGCAATGGGTTCTGCACAATGTTGGTGACTTCTTTTAAGGGCAGTAGCAGGCGCAAACATGTAACTCTTTTGTATTGGTTGTGAATAAATAGTTGCCACTATTTAAGTTCCAATCCTCGTATATCTCCTCTTGCAAGAGGATTTTTTATGTGTTCCTTTTGTATAATTTGTAATAATCCTACACATCCTAAATCCATGTGAATGTCTTGCTGTATTGGATTTATGGAATCTAAATCAAAAAGAAAAGAAAGAAAAACATGCATGGGCATTGATTTGCTTCAGATGAAGAGCTGCACGTCTTGGTACAATCATGGTTCTGTAGGCAACCACAACCATTTTTCCACACAGACATTGACCATCTTGTTTCACAGTGGGAAACAGTTTACTGACTTTTTTCCATCTGTCTCCTTTTCATTTGACTGCCCCTTATACTTTGTACAGTTGCACTAAAATGTTAATCATTTGCATATCAACACAAGAAGTTTACCTCATGCCGATTTGACATTTAGAGCATGACACCTTTGCAGTTCTTCAGTTTTAATGGCCATAAGTCTAAAATTGAATATTGTTACTATTGATACTGACCATACATATTACAAAACCAGCAATTATAGGTCTATAGAGATGGTTGGGCTTCCATATCTTCAGAAAGGAGCCAGAAGGCAGAGTATCTGTCTTGTAGCCTTGGAACATTTTTCACTGGTTGGTCAAACCTTCCAAACAGCTCCTTCATCTATTCAGTTATCCTAATTTTGTAAGAACTCCATAAAATTTTATAACTCTCCAGAAGTAATATCAGTACAGCTTCATACATCACCTTCTTCCTCAGAAACATCAAGCAATTGGCAGATTCCCAGTTGAATACCTTGCCTTAGATTATCACTTAAGTTTATTTAACTTCACAGCAGAATTGGGTATAAAACCTAAATTCCAAAGTGTCTGATCATTTACGACTGAGCTGAAAGTTTGCATCAAAAAAGTCAGTGCTTTCCATAGTTTATTTCTCATAAATACAAGGAGGTGGTTTATAGTTAAATGTTCATCAGTATCAAGGACACTAAAGACCAATACAAGTTTGCACTGGACAAGGATAATGAAGAACTTTTACCGTGGTCTTTTCAAAGGCATGATCCTAGCATTCACCTGAAATGATACTGAGGAATCACAAAATTTAAATCTGGAGGGCTACACAGATTTTAACACTGCTCTTCCTCAGTACACATGAGTTTCCTTAGCCACTCTATCACCTCTTTCAGTTGATATAATAATGTTGCATATGATGGAATGCTACTAACAATTAAAAAAGAAAAATTACATACAAATCACTGAATTCAGAGATGTAGAATTTGTAACAGTCTGTATCAACTTTCACTGTTTATATCAGACATCTAAAAGTTTCTACTGTGTAAAAACAGACTGTGTATAGTGGTTGTATAAAATTGCATGATATTAGCAGAAGGAATCACTCATGAGTTCCAAAGCACTACCAGCAGTCCAGCTAGCACAGTGATTGTGTGTAGGGAGTTAAAAAGAAAGAGGTACAATGGTTGAGCAACTACTCATAAGCAACACATTTCTGCAGCCAGTGGTAAGTGATGCTTGAGGTGGTCTAAGGAGTGACACCACTGGACAGTGGATAACTGGAAACAAGTGATCTGGAATGATAAATCACACTTCACCCTGTGGCATTCCAATGGAAGTATTTGGATTTGGTGATTGCTATAGAACATTACTTGCCATCATTTGTAGCATCTACAGTGAAATGTGGAGGAGATAGTATTATGGTATGGGGGTGTTTTTCATGGTAGGGTGTGTATTGTGTACAGTAGGGGAAGAGTTCAGAGATGAAGAGCGTCTGTATCAGCATGACAGTGCATCCTGTCATAGAGCAGTATATGTGAGGCAATGGTCTGTATACAATGACATTCCTGAAATGGACTAGCATGCCCAGAGTTCAGACGTGAACCCAATGGAACAACTTTGGGATGTGTTAGAATGCCAAGTTTGCTCCAGACTGCAGTGTCTATCACTACCTTCTCTGTCTTTGGCTCTTGAGGAAGAATGGGCTGTCATACCTCCACAGACATTCAGATACATTGTTGAAAGTGTCTGCAGCAGACTTCAAACTGTTATAAAGGCAAAGGGTTGAAACATCCCGTATTAATGTCTACTAATAGGTGTTCTGATACTTGGATCAGATTATGTCCATTCATTTTAGAATAGCTTAGACTGTTTCAGTACATTGAGTTACATGATTCATTATTTCATATTATTAGAAAAAAGTACTGAGGTTATAAGGAACAGACTACTGATTGAGTTTATAAGACAAAGTGTAAAGGAAATTGTATATTTTGTGAAGAGCTAGGTCAAAAAAATCAACATTCATGTATTTATTTACCTTTGCAAAATGATTTTCCCCAAGTTTCACAAGTGGAGTTGTTGGAAACATCCGTTGTGGACTCATCACAAGTGACCCATGATTTAAGCTGTACAGATTACTCATAACAAGCAACAAATCTGATGTTTTCTTCACAGGCAGGAAACGACTTCTGGGCACATTTATCCCTGTAACACACAAGTAAGCATAGACAACTAGATATGAATATTTGCATTAAAACCAATACATATCCAATGTTCTTTAACAATATGTTAAGGTGAGCTACAAGTTCTGTGAATGAAAGGTAGATGTTGCTGAAATATTTCCACTTTGACTTTGTAAGCTACTGCTATGCTGTGAACCAAGAGACATATTTAAATCATCAACTGTTAAAGTGTCTTGTGATCAGAATTTCCTAACATGGCTTTGCATTTGATCAATGGGAGTGGACAATTAAGCATTTATCAAAAGCAAATGAAAGGTGGTAGAATGTTTTTGTTTATGCTTCCATCAATAATTACATGGGCAGTATCAGAATTAAAATACAGCAAAACATTTCTTAAGGATGTTGTGCTAACAAATCTCCCATTTACTACAGGGGATGATCTGACAGGGATGATCCAGAATCTGTACTACCAAATTTTATCATTATGCTAGTTGTTTTGCCTAAGACGTTATACATTGTGAACTTAGATAAACTATAGTATCGTTGATAACTGCACGAGTTCCCTACCCTTTTACTAATGATCCACTAATATAAATCATGAAAGTGGCCTTACTCAAAACTGCTGGCTAAAATGAAGTTTGTTGCCTTCACATACAAAGTTTTAAAACAGGAGCAACCATATATTGGAACCAATGGATTGACTATTCACAATGAGTTAGCAATTAATAATGGTCAAATATACTTACATTCTGTTCATCAATTCATGGCTAGAGATATGTTTATTTCAGTTCAACATCTTCACTGCCAACTAAAATTTAATAAATTTTAGTATTTCTAATATTCATTTGTTTCTGCATAAGGTTTTGAAAACAATGTTTTCAGTTTTAAGTGTGGAAACAAAAAATACAGTGGTACTATAACAGAAATGAAATACATTTTGTGGTATGAGCCAGTCTGTTCTATGATAGTTATCTATCTGTTGACCCTACAAGGGGTGCTCAGTGTGGCTACCACACATTCTTACACATCCTTCGGCATTCCTCCCCAAAGAATCACAAACTCCTGCACATTATTGAGGAGTTCCCATAGACAGAGACCTAAAGGATTAAGGTAATATGAATGAGGAATCCATGTTACTTTACCCCCTTCACTAATACAACACTCATTAAATGTAGCTGTTAGGTACTGTCATACAAGACACAGAAAATGAGATGCCGTACCATAGTGCATAAACACCATCCATTGTCTTTGTGCAATGGTAATGTTTCCCAAAAGTGTAGGTAGCTTGTAGAATTGAAATTGACGATAAAAAGCATCAGTTAATGTGTCTGGTAACATATATGGCCCTATGAGTCTGTCACCCACAATTCTTGCCCACACATTAGTGAACCTCATGCCATGATTTCATGATCACTTAAGAATTTCCATCTTTGTAATAGATTTGGTACTAACTTTTAAATGAAAACAGGTTTCAATTTTTTTACTTGGTCCACTTCTTGGAGGATCATTTAACTTAAAATCTGTGGAAGAAACATTAGGCATATTTTTTCTTTTGTAAATATGCCTTTCATATTTTTGTTTTTATGACAAGTTCTACATCCTTGCAGATTTCCTCATTAGAGCTCTATGGAACAAAAAGTATATCTATCTATTTAGTGCAGTGATGGTTATAGAGGTAATTTGTGTTATATTCTGTACTTCAAAACCCACCACAGATGCTTGAAGCAGTTCAAGTTGGGTGATGGACATGGAATGTGGGGTATTAAAATTCACTTATGAATTCAGCAAATGGTGGCTGGGCATAAATAGTAGGGTGAACTGGGGCAGTGTCATCCAGAACAACAGTGCCCATGTTTGGGACCAATGAAAGTGCCACAGGACATACACCATCACCACAAGGCTGTAGTTCACATTGTAAGAAATCAGTTGTCACTTTTTGGGGACACAAAGGTTGTTGTTGTAGTGGTCTTTAGTCCTGAGACTGGTTTGATGCAGCTCTCCATGCTACTCTACCCAGTGCAAGCTTCTTCATCTCCCAGTACCTACTGCAACCTACATCCTTCTGAATCTGCTTAGTATATTCATCTCTTGGTCTCCCTCTATGATTTTTACCCTCCACGCTGCCCTCCAATACTAAATTGGTGAACCCTTGATACCTCAGAACACGTCCTACCAACGGATCCCTTCTTCTGGTCAAGTTGTGCCACAAATTTCTCTTCTCCCCAATCCTATTCAATACCTCCTCATTAGTTCAGCACTCTTCTGTAGCACCACATTTCAAAAGCTTCTATTCTCTTCTTGACCAAACTCCTTATCGTCCATGTTTCACTTCCATACATGGCTACACTCCATACAAATACTTTCAGAAACGACTTCCTGACACTTCAATCTATACTCAATGTTAACAAATTTCTCTTCTTCAGAAACGCTTTCCTTGCTATTGCCAGTCTACATTCTATATCCTCTCTACTCTGACCATCATCAGTTATTTTGCTCCCCAAATAGCAAAACTCCTTTACTACTTTAAGTGTCTCATTTCCTAACCTAATTCCCTCAGCATCACCCGACTTAATTCGACTACATTCCATGGTCATCGTTTTGCTTTTGTTGATGTTCATCTTATATCCTCCTTTCAAGACACTATCCATTCCATTCAACTGCTCTTCCAAGTCCTTTGCTGTCTCTGACAGAATTACAATGTCATCGGCGAACATCAAAGTTTTTATTTCTTCTCCATGAATTTTAATACCTACTCCGAATTTTTCTTTTGTTTCCTTCACTGCTTGCTCAATATACAGATTGAATAACATCAGGGAGAGGCTACAACCCGGTCTCACTCCCTTCCCAACCACTGCTTCCCTTTCATGTCCCTTGACTCTTATAACTGCCATCTGGTTTCTGTACAAATTGTAAATAGCCATCGCTCCCTGTATTTTACCCCTGACACCTTCAGAATTTGAAAGAGAGTATTCCAGTCAACATTGTCAAAAGCTTTCTGTAAGACTACAAATACTAGAAACATAGGTTTGCCTTTCCTTAATCTTTCTTCTAAGATAAGTCGTAGGGTCAGTATTGCCTCACGTGTTCCAATATTTCTATGGAATCCAAACTGATCTTCCCCAAGGTCGGCTTCTACTAGTTTTTCCATTCGTCTGTAAAGAATTCGCTTTAATATTTTGCAGGCGTGACTTATTACACTGATAGTTCGGTAATTTTCACATCTGTCAACACCTGCTTTCTTTGGGATTGGAATTATTATATTCTCCTTGAAGTCTGAGGGTATTTCACCTGTCTCATATATCTTGCTCACCAGATGGTAGAGTTTTGTCAGAACTGGCTCTCCCAAGGCTGTCAGGAGTTCTAATGGAATGTTGTCTACTCCCGGGTCCTTGTTTCGACTCAGGTCTTTCAGTGCTCTGTCAAACTCTTCACGCAGTATCGTATCTCCCATTTCATCTTCATATACATCCTCTTCCATTTCTATAATATTGTCCTCAAGTACATCGCCCTTGTATAGACCCTCTATACACTACTTCCACCTTTCTGCTTTCCCTTCTTTGCTTAGAACTGGGTTTCCATCTGAGCTCTTGATATTCATACAAGTGGTTCTCTTTTCTCCGAAGGTCTCTTTAATTTTCTTGTAGGCAGTATCTATCTTACCCCTCGTGGGATAATCCTCTACATCCTTACATTTGTCCTCTAGCCATCCCTGCTTAGCCATTTTGCACTTCCTGTCGATCTCATTTTTGAGACGTTTGTATTCTTTTTTGCCTGCTTCATTTACTGCATTTTTGTATTCTCTCTTTTCATCAGTTAAATTCATTATCTCTTCTGTTACCCAAGTATTTCTACTAGCTCTTGTCTTTTTACCTACTTGATCCTCTGCTGCCTTCACTACTTCATCCCTCAAAGCTACCCATTCTTCTTCTACTGTATTTTTCCCCCCATTCCTGTCAATTGTTCCCTTATGCTCTCCTTGAAACTCTGTACAACCTCTGGTTCTTTCAGTTTATCCAGGTCACATCTCCTTAAATTCCCACCTTTTTGCAGTTTCTTCAGTTTTAATCTACACTTCATAACCAATAGACTGTGGTCAGAGTCCACATCTGCCTCTGGAAATGTCTTATAATTTAAAACCTGTTTCCTAAATCTCTGTCTTACCATTATATAATCTATCTGAAACCTGTCAGTATCTCCAGGCTTCTTCCATGTATACAACCTTCTTTTATGATTCTTGAACCAAGTGTTAGCTATGATTAAGTTGTGCTCTGTGCAAAATTCTATCAGGCGGCTTCCTCTTTCATTTCTTCCTGCCAATCCATATCCACCTACTATGTTTCCTTCTCTCCCTTTTCCTACTACCGAATTCCAGTCACCCATGACTATTAAATTTTCGTCACCCTTCACTATCTGAATAATTTCTTTTATTTCATCATACATTTCTTCAATTTCTTCGTCATCTGCAGAGCTAGTTGGCGTATAAACTTGTACTACTGTGGTAGGTATGGGCTTCGTGTCTATGTTGGCCACAATAATGCATTCACTATGCTGTTTGTAGTAGCTTACCTGCACTCCTATTTTTTTATTCATTATTAAACCTGCTCCTGCATTACCCCTATTTGATTTTGTGTTTATAACCCTGTATTCGCCTAACCAAAAGTCTTGTTCCTCCTGCCACCAAACTTCACTAATTCCCACTATATCTAACTTTAACCTATCCATTTCCCTTTTTAAATTTTCGAACCTACCTGCCCGATTAAGGGATCTGACATTCCACGCTCTGATCCGTAGAACGCCAGTTTTCTTTCTCCTGATAACTGCGTCCTCCTGAGTAGTCTCCGCCTGGAGATCCAAATGGGGGACTATTTTACCTCCGGAATATTTTACCCAAGAGGACGCCATCATCATTTAACCATACAGTAAAGCTGCATGCCCTCAGGAAAAATTACGGCCGTAGTTTCCCCTTGCTTTCAGCCGTTCGCAGTACCAGCACAGTAAGGCTGTTTTGGTTAGTGTTACAAGGCCAGATCAGTCAATCATCCAGAATATTGCCCCTGCAACTACTGAGAAGGCTGCTGCCCCTCTTCAGGATCCACAAGTTTGTTTGGCCTCTCAACAGATACCCCTCCATTGTGGTTGCACCTACGGTACGGCTATCTGTATCGCTGAGGCACGCAAGCCTCCCCACTGACGGCAAGGTCCATGGTTCATGGGGGGGGGGGGGGGGGGACAAAGGTATTCTTTGATAAAATTGGTCAAACTGACAACAGTCTAACAATTTGTCCTCATAAAAAGCACGAGATGTCTCCCATTTTGTCTTACATACATTTGCTCATTTGTATAAATGGATAAATAACATACTGCCTAACATGCTGTATATTAACTTCCTTCACTGCGATAACGAAAGGAGAATTCTAGAACCCAATTCTCAGTATTACCACCTCATAAAGAAACAGAGTTCCCTTCATTCCATACTTGTCTGTTGAAGTTCTAAATCTAGCTAGGAGTAGGGCAGATAACTGTGCTTGTTGTGTTAAACTGTAAGTAACAGCAAATCCAGCATATGAACTCATTGATTGAGCAGTCAGTACAAATCACACTGGTATCAGAAAATTAAAGACTATCCAGTAATAATGATGCAAATAGGAGCTTCTGATAATATGAGCTGAATGTCCACTTTTAGCTACAAACTGTTACAAAAGTTATTTTAAACAGGCTTAGAAAGACATTAATACAGTTCACTGTCAAATGAAGATATTTGTCAAAGCATATAGTAGGCATGCAGAAAGTGCAGATTTGTGATAAAACACTGAAGGAGTAGTTGAAGCGTGTTGTACTTAAAAAAGATTAAAAATAAAGTACCTAAACCACCATCGAAGCACTTCATAGCTGCTCCCACAGCTGTTTCAAGCTGTATCACATTTAAACCATTATCTAGAGTTTTGTGATTTACTATAATTTCCATATTTAATGTCTTTTCCTCCACGACTCGGTCAATAGCTGAAAGAAATAAATCAACAAAATAGTATAGCAGTACTGACTTTAAAAAAGTCAACTAGAAGTGATATATACCAAAGATATTATGATGTGCAGGTATCACTTTTTTAAATTAGATATGAATGCTACATTGTATAAACTATTCTACTGCTATCATACTGGAGTTTTGAGCTCCGTTTGCATGCTTGCAGAAAAACAATAATAACTCAACTGTCAATACAGCTGTCATGAAATGTCATTGCAAAATAAACTTTCATAATTTGACGACGACATAAGTAACTATTCCAACAAAAATTTAACATATACTATAGCTCCAACAGCATCAAAGGAACAAACTTATAAAATAATGGCAGTAACTGAAACATCAATGTCACACAGCTATAAAGATCAGCTGATATAACGTGAAGATGGCAGTCATACTGGAATATGCCTAAAGTAATAAACAATGTAATCAAATACAGCAGCAACTTTGGTCTCATAATATAATGTGATAATGTTCTTACATGACACATAAAACGCAGCAGAATCAAACGAGTCCAAATTACATACCATCAAGTTTGATCCAAAGATTGTTTGTGTTAAAGAACTTGAAAGTCTTAACAGACTTAAAGTCATCTACATGCTCCTTTGGCACCTGAGCAATTTCAAGTAGACGCAGTTTGTCTTCATATTGGATCAGTGTACCACCCTACAAGGAAAAAAAAATTTTTTCAATAAATATGTTATCAATATTTCACTTATCACATCTCATTTTGTACAATTAATTTTTGACAGGAGTAAACAGCCATGTTTAATATTAATTAAGTTCCTAACAGTGCTTATTTACGAAACAATAAATCAGTCAATAACAAAAATTGTTGGTTTTGAAGTACATCTGTGCTGCTAACATACATTACAAACAGTCCGCTTATTTTTATATTTATGGCAGTATGTAAATTAAAAAAAGGAAACAGCTTCAGATTATGTTTCTTGTAGTCCACATTTAATAACAGTGGTTTGTAGCAGTATGAAAGTAAGATCATGTAATACATTATCTGGGAAATCAATCCTGTTTTTTAGATCACTCAGGAAACTACATTTCAAGTTAAATGCAGCAACAAATTCTTGCAGTAAAGTAAATAATATTGATGCTGCAAAGACAGTTATTCCTGCAGGTACTGGGATATATGTAAAATGTGTATTATAATACAGAAGTCTAAAATATCCTTTGTAATTTTTCTGTGCTAATGCTAACATGCTAGTTCTGTTTCATGACATCTTCCTTACAAACACTGAAAGACAGGTATTAGACAATAAAAAAAGAAATCTTTGCTTGCAATTAAAGCTGCTCTCTTAATTTTATTCTGAAAAAACTAAAAAGGACTAAAACATGTGATCTTGCCACTGTCTATATTTAAAGGGGGTGGTAAGATAGTGCATGTGATAGGTTAAAACATGAATAAAGTGATGTAATTGCTTACAGTTAATATACAAGTGGTATCAAATGACATCAGTAGTTGTAGGCCTATCTTTTACAACAGTGAAAGTTAGTTATTTGTCTCTGGCACACAGTGTAACTGTGCAGTACTTCAGGATGTCAAGAGAGAACATTAAGAGAATTTTCTCTTAATTCAGCACTTGAGAAATCTTTTCTGCAGAAAAGCAACATTGTAATTAAACAGAGCCATGAAGAAAAGAACCACATTAAAATATTTGATGCAACTATAGAATAATACAAGGAGATGCAAAAAGTAAGTTATACCATTGCACAACAAGAAAGACAAATTGTCAGAAGAGAGTACATGTTCAAGTTTTCCTGCAGAGACAGTTTCTCTGCAATACAGATAACAGGTGCAACACCATGTGGAAGTGAAATGGCATGACAACAGGAAACTTACTTCAAAGTTGACATATGCAGGACAGTATGGTTGTTGTGGGGAAACATACTGCAAGCAGATTAAAACTGAGCATATATGGAGCAAATACTATGCCACATCCAGCCACAGTGAAATAGTGCCAACAGTTAGGCTAAGTCTACACTGACCTAAGTCTGGAGAAGGAAAACCATCAACATTGATGATGGAAAACAATGCCCGAGCCATCAATGAACTGATTGACAGCAGTCTCAGATTTTCTGAGAAAGAGGACATTCACACAGTGGTTCCTGAATGGCTTCATGACCAAGGAGTGAACGTCTATTATCAACTGGTAGAATGTTCTGACTGTTGTTTACATAGACTTGGTGACTAAGTTGAAAAATAGAGCCAAGTATGTGTGTCACTTTTAAGTGTAGTGTAGCATTCAGTAAAAGTTACTTGGCCTGCCATATGTGTAACTTACAGTGTTTGTAAGGAAGATGTCATGAAACGGAACTAGCATGTTAGCATTAGCACAGAAAAATTACAAAGGATATTTTAGACTTCTGTATTATAATACACATTTTACATATATTCCAGATAATGTGCCCACAGAATTCAAAGTTTTCCAAGGGTAGAGACTGGCAGGTCTTTAAACTACATAATGTTCAAATGATGAGCCTGCAATTTCACACCAATTATATTTACATACCTTAACATCAGCTTTTGTTTTGTCTGTTACTTCCATAACAAACTCTGGAGTCTTCTTAGTTGGATGAAGGAGAAGATTCAATATATTGAGGTCTACTGTTGCTCCGAGGTTGTCAATATTTGAAACAAAACAGTACTCCCGACCCTTGCATAAGAAATTAATAGTTAATATGTACGCACTTTAATTTGATGACACATATATTGTTATTGTGGTACTGTATAAGTATACTTTTAAATTACCTGTTCAATAAATTTTTTTAAGAGACCTGAGTTTTTAAAACTTTCATAAAAGTCTCCATGTCCAGGTGGATACCACCTAAAACAAAAATAATTAACTTGTATGTAAATGCTGACACTGTCTGCAGAAATAATATATTGTATAACACTTACGCCTCAATGTCCACTTCTACATCACAGTTTTTTGCAACTGGTAGTAGAGAGTCCCTGTTAATCCGAGGGAAACAACTCTGATTGAATGTATAGATTTCAATTTGTAAGCCTTTGTATTTTCTAATTATTTTCAGAGTATCTTCATCAGTGTTGAAGGAATTCATGAGAACTAGAGGAACATTGGCCTTGTATGTTTTGTTGAGATGCTGAAAAAGGAAGTTTTATTAGGCCTACATTGTACATTCAATGTGTCTTAAAATAACTCTCAGTAAGTATAGTTCATTAACCATAACATTTTTATATATGAAAACATAAAAATCATTTATTTTCTGTGTGCTTATGAAAATTGGAATGAGTTTAACATCACCATATAAAGCCCTAAAGCTTTCTTCAAAAGTTCTGCCAATATTTCTCTCATGTGCAATACACTGAACCACTGCTTCCTACCTACCTAACTGGATTTTATATGTTCCTCCTACATTTTTATTGTATGTTTCTTCAATATAATTTACTATAACTTAGCCTGTAAGAAAGATATATGATTTTCACAACATACAGACACACTGTGTATACTATAATACCATATTAGCTAAGTTTGATCAAAGAAAACAAGAATCTTGTTGGTTATTAAAGTCATTACTTTTCATTTTTATTGGAGTTTATGTGATTTGTGATGACTGTTGCCTTTCAAATATCACTGTTAATGACAACATGCAGTCTACAGACAACCAGCTTATCAGTTATTGAGGAAAATGTAATTAACCACTCTGAACTGGCGTTTAAGGCATGTGAATCACAGACTCCTTCCCCCTCTAATACCCCTCACTAAAATTGGCAGATTAAAACTTTATGCTTTTCAGAGCCAGATATAATATGCTAACATACTTCTATTCTATGAAACATAATCTCTGCAGTCTATCTTCATCTTAGGCCAAAATAGTCTCCATAATCAGGCTATAAATTTAACTCCGAAGAACCAATACTTTCATTTCGTCATTGCATCATTCTTGTAGTTAGTAGTTCACATAGTTCTACGGGCTGTTAGTTATTGTAGTGGCCAAATATTATGGAAAAACAAAGGTAGGAAAAATTTTCAGAACAGTTTTTCCAAGACAACACTGTTATTAAATATGATAATTTTTTTTTCATTTCTTCACTATTGTAATATAACATTACAGTCTAAGGTCATGATTGATCACAGAAAATCCCATGGAAAACAATCATAGAAGAGAAGAAAAAGCTGGTCCTCACTCAATACCAGTGGCAGATAATTCATCACACAGCTCCACTCAAAAGTGTAATATCTGATATCTGTCATATATTAAACAAGCTAACTGTTAGAAAAAACATATGTTGTAACACATTTATTAACAAAGTTGTACACTCACTCATGAGGTAAGCTTCATTTTTTTGAGAAATGCAAATGCCCAAGAGACAAGAGGCAAATTGTGAATATATATATTAGAGAGAGAGAGAGAGAGAGAGAGAGAGAGAGAGAGAGAGATTTTTATAAATGAACAACAGTTACAGATTGTCTAGCAGGAAAATTAAACACAAATAAAAGAACTGGAATATGAAAATAACATTACCTCTATCTGCTGTACAGTCAGGTCAAGAAATGTCAGGTCACTTCTTACTGGAATCACAGATTTTGGTCCATGGCAACCCATTGAAGTACCAAGCCCACCATTCAGTTTGACGACAACCAATTTACCCAGCATATCGTGGACAACATCGGTTGATGGCTGAGATAGTGTGCTGTAGTCTCTAACCTGCAGCAGATAATGTCATTTTAATATTTAATGAATATCACAAGAGTTTTACCAAAACAACATTAAAGGAAACTAGCTACAGAGAAAGTATAACTGTAATACTGATTTACCGCATCTTCTGGCAGCTTTTCAATTCTATTCCAGTCGATTGAAGGGCCCTCTTCACTGAGAAATCTTTCAAAAAGCTTCTCAAACCCACTGAACTGCTTGCTTATGCCTGCTCTCTTGGCTTCAGGGGCAGTGCCGAGGAGCTTCTCAAATTCACTCTGAAGTTGAGTGAGAGCATCTCGTTTCGTCATTTCCTTGAACTCACGAGAGCCTGAGGGAGCTCTCTGGTGACCACGCACCTGTAATAGCAGATCCACGTTAATAAATTACAGCTGACATTAATAATATGCACTTTCCTAAATAACCATTCACTTTTTCTCACAAATTACTGATACAACTGTGTTAAGTTCTTTAATTTACCATAATCAATTTATGTGAAGCATAGTTAAGCCAGTCCTTACATAAAATTCTGTTTTGTGACAAATAATTTTTTGAGTTGTGGGATAAATGTTGAACTACTCTACAGATCATTCAAGTTTGGGGGGGGGGGGGGGGGGGAATTAGTGAAAAGTGTTATACACTTAATGTGAATACCTTGCAGAGTATGACATTATCTGTTACTGTTGATGGCAATGTATTAACTGAGTTCCATCCATTTGTTGCCTCTGGGTGTAAGACCATGGTGTGTCGTATGTCACTGTAATTAAACAATTGCAGGTGCAGTGCTTATTGTTTCACTTATGAAAAGTGAAACAATTACAGGTACAGGTGTTTCAACTGTTGCGAATGTATAAATTTGTTTATAACTCGTCGCGTTGCGCGAATGGAAGTAACGTGTGGTCGTTTCACAGGGGCAACAGCTTTTTAAATCCACCGGCCTTGCGTCTGGAGACGCACTGGAGCCGGAAAGCACCAGATGAGTATATGAGCGCTCCCCTCCACGCAACCTGCCGCCTGTGTTACGTCACAAATGACGATCAACTGCAGACGCGCGCACAAGTTCGTCGGCAAACTGCTTGCAGTTCGGTAGCCACTCATGAACACGTCTGCTGTCATTAATTGGAACAAGTGACAGAAACTAAATTGTTGTTTTCTCCGATTCCTGGCTTCCACAAAATACGTTAGAGTAAAGCAGGAAAACTGTACAGTGAAGTCTTTCACGAAAGATACACGCGCCGAAGTACGACTGGGTAGTCAACGTTTTAATTACTGTGTCGTACAGAAAAAATAAAGTTACCCAATTATTTTTTTGTTTGTTTGTTTGGAGGTACATTTCTGCAGCCCTGGTCAACTGAAATCACCACGCCACAGTACCGCAACAGCCGCTAGAAGAAAAAAATAACACAAGCCAAAGGTATTGATACAGTGTAGTAATTCGTTTTTGGTAGCAGCAGGAATGTTGCAGCTGTGTTAAACCAGTCCAGGCAGCTAAAGAAGTCATCTGGATTGACCTAATACAGTTAGAATATTTCCTGTGCCGCAGTAAACGAATTCTCACAAGAAACTGCACTTTATAAATGGTTTTGGCTAGATGCTTGCTGTGGTACTGTGTACTAGTGCTACAAATATGTATCTGCAGACGCGGTTCTAGGCGCTACAGTCTGGAACCGCGCGACCGCTACGGTCGCAGGTTCGAATCCTGCCTCGGGTATGGATGTGTGTGATGCCCTTAGGTTAGTTAGGTTTAAGTAGTTCTAAGTTCTAGGGGACTGATAACCTGCGAAGTTAAGTCCCGTAGTGCTCAGAGCAATTTTGTACTTGCAGACAACAAAGAATTAATTACGTAGCTTCAATATTTCGAGGTAGTAATTCGAACCTTATGACTACCGTAACTGGGCGGCGTTAACCAAAAAAATTACTTCGCTAATCGTTAATTCGTTACTAAATTAGTTAACTCCGTCAAACATTAAAGTGTTGCTTTACAGGAGACTTATAGGAAGTTAATCGTTAACTCGTCACTGCTAATTCGACAGAACACGTAATAATCTAAAATCTATACTGTTAAAATGATGTCTGCCTGTACATAAGGTTTTAAACGCCCAGTACAAGAAAGACTACACCACACTTCATAAAAATAAAAGATAATCTTATCTTTGTTGTCAAAATCATTGTTTAAAAGTAATGATTCGTACTCTCCAAGTACTCGTAGGTAAGTTAGTTTGAATTTCAATAAAAAAAGTATCTGCTTACCTAATGAGATGTCGTTTCAATCGAGTATGCTCCTCAATGACGCATCTGCCCAATGTTCTCCTCGAAATTGAACTTTTGCTGGTGTTTAAAGTTTTTATCGCCTTCTCAAACGACTTCGACTTGACGATTTGTAAACGGATCATGTTCACAACAAAAAAGTTTACTATGTGTTGGTACACACTAGGTCGATACTCGCCGCTGCTAATTTCTGCAATGCCAAATAGCTTTCCAATACTACTCTGTCGCATTCTTTTGACTGGATTACTGCTACTGCCTCCGCTGCCGATATCCGAATGGCCAAGACTGATTTTTCTTTTTGGCCTTCCTCGACCGGCCCCTGCCTTCATTGTTTCTTCAGGCTGTATACCGCGATTCATGTGCTCGCCTTATGTCTTCTTTCAAATTGTTAAGGCTCAAAGTGTGAACGCTAATTGTTGATATTTTTAGGCAAGCACAGTTTACTGTCGGAAAGTATTTGTTCTCCCTATCTGAATAAAAAATTAACCTAACCACCTAAACACGGCCACGGATTTTCATCAGCCGCAGAGCTAGAATCCGATTCCATGATCGTTTCCACAGTCAGTTCGCTAACAAAAAGTCGTTCTTAACGCGAACTCAGTAAACAAACAACAATAAACAAACAGTGCCTAATTATTCTCGCCCGTATTCGATTGCTTACATCGATCGCACGCATCCCGGCGTAGCCACACACCTACGTCACCCGTACTTGTCAGAACATGCTTTCGACAGGCGGTGCGGCGTCATTTTTGTCATAAATAGTAAGTACCTAATTAACGATTAACGGACTTACAGAATGTTAACGGAAGTTACAGGTTTTGTTAACTTTTTTTTAATTAACTTAAAAGTTAATCCGTTGCTCGAAAAGTTAACTTCGAAATTTAACCATTAACGATTTAACCGTCTTGTGCCCAGCTATGATGACTACCCCGTCGTATACACAGCACTTTTCGACGGAAGAAAGCAAAAAAATATAGCTAGAGCTTTAGAGATTATTGATTCCGATGTCGAAGTCATTGCAGATAGAGTTGGCGAGAGAGCCGCCATGGCCTGTTTATAAAACAATTACGGCATTTGTCTGAATAGGCGAAAGGAAATCACGATAGCCGGACCAATGTCAAAACCACTCCAATGCCACGATGGATGTCTAGAGTAAAAGATTATCAGTCACATACGTGCAAATTTAAAAATATGCCTGTTACTTGGTTTATTTCTTTATTTTTTGCAGATAGACAGAACTCTAATGATTCAAATTTGTAGCTATAGTAATGTATAAAAAGAATTTATTTCATTAAAGTAAATACGGTGGATTGGGAGGGAGGGTAGGACGCACAATCTAGATCTTTAGCTGTGGTCAGATGGTCAGGTCTGAATTAAGCATCAGAGCAAATTAATATTTTTGAAGCTGAAGATGTGATTGTTTTGATATTTGTCATTTTGTACTTATTTTGGGCATTTAATATTATGCAGATAATGTCGAAAGAGAGAGTTCATCTACATCTACATTTATACTCCGTAAGCCACCCAACGGTGTGTGGCGGAGGGCACTTTACGTGCCACTGTCATTGCCCCCCTTTCCTGTTCCAGTCGCGTATGGTTCGCGGGAAGCACGACTGCCGGAAAGCCTCCGTGCGCGCTCGAATCTCTCTAATTTTACATTCGTGATCTCCTCGGGAGTTCTAAGTTCTAGGGGACTGATGACCTAAGCAGTTAAGTCCCATAGTGCTCAGAGCCATTTGAACCAAGCTACACCGCGATGCAGAGCGCCTCTCTTGCAGAGTCTGCCGCTTGAGTTTGCTAAACATCTCCGTAACGCTATCACGCTTACCAAATAACCCTGTGACGAAACGCGCCGCTCTTCTTTGGATCTTCTCTATCTCCTCTGTCAACCCGACCTGGTACGGATCACACACTGATGAGCAATACTCAAGTATAGGTCGAACGAGTGTTTTGTAAGCCACCTCCTTTGTTCATGGACTACATTTTCTAAGGACTCTCACAATGAATCTCAACCTGGCACCCGCCTTACCAACAATTAATTTTATATGATCATTCCACTTCAAATCGTTCCGTACGCATACTCCCAGATATTTCTCAGGAGTAACTGCTACCAGTGTTTGTTCCGCTACCATATAATCATACAATAAAGGATCCTTATTTCTATGTAATCGCAATACATTACATTTGTCTTTGTTAAGGGTCAGTTGCCACTCCCTGTAGTTTGCTAGGTTCCAATAAAATGGAGAGAATGGCAGCCTCGATTCTTCAGTTCAGTGTCTCAACATCCGTGTCACCATGCTTGATTTTGAGAAAAGTAAAATTAGTGCATGTAATAGAGCTCGTCAGTAAACTGAACTTATTAATTTTTCAAAAACACATTTTTACATCGTCACGCTCATACTGGGAATGTCTAAAAATTCTTCTAATGGTTTAGCTAACAAGAAACTGTGCATCGTTTTCTTAAATAATTTGATTTGATGATTTTTTTTTTGGGGGGGGGGGTGTTTAGATAATTTGTTATACATCTACACTGCTGTATGCACATATCTGTTATTAGCTTTTCTAATATGTTTTGTATTAAGAGCAGAAAAATACAGGTTGTTGTATTATAATCATACCTTTGATTTACTGCAATTCATTTAGATGGTTCGGCAAGTGTGTGATTAACACTATCATGAATATGTAAACCAACTGCTGTTAAAATCTTATACTTAATGAACCGTGCCGTTCTAGGGGCTACAGTCTGGAACCGAGCGTCCGCTGCGGTCGCAGGTTCGAATCCTGCCTCGGGCATTGATGTGTGTGATGTCCTTAGGTTAGTTAGATTTAATTAGTTCTAAGTTCTAGGCGACTGATGACCTCAGAAGTTAAGTCGCATAGTGCTCAGAGCCATTTGAACCAACTTAATGAACAAGGGTTTACAGTGTCTTCTGTTGCCTACCTTTGCCATTATGCCCTCTTCTGAATCACAAGAATTCCATTTATTTTCTTGATCTTTTCTCAGAGTCAATCCCTGCCTTAAAACAGACTGAAAAAAGCAAAATACTCTGTGCTTGCCTATTAAAAAGTGATACAGTTCATAAGTTATTTCAGCAAATACATCATTCTTTGGCAACATAACTTTTCGTGTTCAATATGGGTGTTCCGTGGTCGTTTGTCAAGTATAATGTCTAAAAATTTTATATTTTGTTTTTCTATTTTTGCAGAGTTCGACAAACTGTGAGGTATTTAATATCTTATTCAGTTCTAGGTACTCACACACTCGCTGTTACATGATGCTTTGAAAGACTTTGGCCTGCGTTCGGCTAAGTGATGTGACTTGACTGCGGAATCAAGTCCGTCGGTCTACGTGAGTGTACAGTGCCCTTGGGATGCGCAACAGCTCCAGTGTAAGACAAAAAATTCAATAAAATGTAGCGTACAATGTCCAGGACCGAGATAAGAGAAGAAATATCATACACATTCCGGTACTGTTAAATAACCCCCTCTTTTAAAGTTTGCTGATTGCGAGCTTCCCCAACAACAGGGACCTGAGGAAAGTCATTCCCCTGTAATGTAACTTATCTGCCTTACAGCCAGACGTACATGCGTGCGTGGGCAAACAGTTAGTTACGTGTATAAGTTAAGACTTGCCTCAAGCAGAAAGTGAACCACATTCAAGCAACAGACAGTCGAGTGTGAAGGTTCTTTCCCCAACTTTTTCCTAGACTGCGGAATGGACTTTGACTCTCCGGTACAGGTCCCGCTATAGAAGGCGATAAAGTACACACTGAGAAGTGCGTGTCTTCGCCGACTGCTGCCTCAGCTGTGTTCTGACAGTTGATCCAGTGTGCAGCGTGCCGGAAGTGTAAGAGCACACGCCGTCCCGGGCTGCTTTTTCATCGTCCGCCGGCAGAAGTGTGTCATTTAAACATCAGCAGGCCGTCGTACGAGGTCACGTGACCTCTGGTTAAACGCTTCTCAAGATGCATCCTCATTCCTACTCGGCTAACATTTTTCTTCCCTGAAGAATCTTAAGTGCAAACATCAGGACGAGATGCCTCAAATTTGTTACATATGTTGGTTGTAGGTTGCGAGCAATGGGAAGTATGTAGCACGAACTTTTCTCCTTATGCGTCTTCTTATTCGCATATTACAGTATCGTAACTTATCTATGAAGACTAATGAGGGGACTCGTCAGTCTATGGGAAAAAGAAGAAGAAGAAGAAAAACAGAAACTGAAGGTGGCATGCACTAAGAAAATTAATGACGTTATTGAAAAAGATTTGCGGAGCTGGAATTCAGCAGGTGGCAGAATGCATGGCAGACTTAAAGGCATCTGGAAACACGTCACCAAAGAGAAATTACGAGAGAGAGGAAGAGTTTTTACGATTGACAGGAAGTATAGGGCACCCACTTCCATGCATCATCACTAAGAGTATAGTGGCTGTTCCGGTTAAACTTGCTGTTACACAACCTGATCTCAACGGATTCCTTGTTAACAGAATCCTAGTAAGTCTATGTATGGAGCAAGATCTTCGTCCTGTCAAACAAAATTTTATGATTGTTTGTGAGGCTGTGCTGAGCAACGCCCAGTATGTGGAGAGTTGGCGTAGGTTAACTGCAAAATATTGTGACACTGTACGTGTGGACTGACGAAGCCACTGCACTTTCAAGGAACGTTATAAGTGCTAGGAACCCTGACAGCAAGACTTACTTTCGTCGGGAACAGCATATCCTTTACCTTCTTGTATTGTTAAGGTGAGTGCCACGCTCGAGCATTTTAAAAGGACACTACCGATTTTGTTACTTGTCGTTTCCCAATCCGTCCTTGTGCTCCATCTCTGAAGACCTTGTCATCGACTGGACGTTAAACTCTAATCTTCCTACCCCCCCAAAATAATATTTCATTTATTATTCATATTTATGTGCACAACAGTAATATATTTTACTTGCAGAACATGTCTATTACGAGATTTTGAAATTTTATATCATTTTAAATAACACTTTCGTGGATCGAGGTTAGAAAATATTTCCACAAGAAATATTTGAAAGCTCCTCTAATGCTGTGTGACAACATTTGCCTTCTAATCTTTGTGAAAGTCTGAAAGAATTAGTATCTAGATCCTCAATATATGTTTATCATTTCCAAATAATAAGTTCTAGTTCAATACTGTTATCGAAATGAAACAACTACAATACGTACAAGGTGCATTCAAGTTCTAAGGCCTCTGACTTTTTTTCTCCGGACTGGAAAGAGATAGAAACATGCGCATTGTTTTAAAATGAAGCCGCGTTCATTGTCAATACGTCCCAGAGATGGCAGCACCGTACGGCAGATGGAATTTTACCGCCAGCGGCGAGAATGAGAACTGTTTTAAATACTTAAAATGGCGACGTTTTCCTTACTTGAACAGCGTGCAATCATTCGTTTTCTGAATTTGCGTGGTGTGAAACCAACTGAAATTCATCGACAGTTGAAGGAGACATGTGGTGATGGAGTTATGGATGTGTCGAAAGTGCGTTCGTGGGTGCGACAGTTTAATGAAGGCAGAACATCGTGTGACAACAAACCGAAACAACCTTGGGCTCGCACAAGCCAGTCTGACGACATGATCGAGAAAGTGGAGAGAATTGTTTTGGGGCATCGCCGAATGACTGTTGAACAGATCGCCTCCAGAGTTGGCATTTCTGTGGGTTCTGTGCACACAATCCTGCATGACGACCTGAAAATGCGAAAAGTGTCATCCGGGTGGGTGCCACGAATGCTGATGGACGACCACATGGCTGCCCGTGTGGCATGTTGCCAAGCAATGTTGACGCGCAACGACAGCATGAATGGGACTTTCTTTTCGTCGGTTGTGACAATGGATGAGACGTGGATGCCATTTTTCAATCCAGAAACAAAGCGCCAGTCAGCTCAATGGAAGCACACAGATTCACCGCCACCAAAAAAATTTCGGGTAACTGCCAGTGCTGAAAAAATGATGGTGTCCATGTTCTGGGACAGCGAGGGCGTAATCCTTACCCATTGCGTTCCAAAGGGCACTACGGTAACAGGTGCATCCTACGAAAATGTTTTGAAGAGCAAATTCCTTCCTGCACTGCAACAAAAACGTCCGGGAAGGGCTGCGCGTGTGCTGTTTCACCAAGACAACGCACCCACACATCAAGCTAACGTTACGCAACAGTTTCTTCGTGATAACAACTTTGAAGTGATTCCTCATGCTCCCTACTCACCTGACCTGGCTCCTAGTGACTTTTGGCTTTTTCCAACAATGAAAGACACTCTCCGTGGCCGCACATTCACCAGCCGTGCTGCTATTGCCTCAGCGATTTTCCAGTGGTCAAAACAGACTCCTAAAGAAGCCTTCGCCGCTGCCATGGAATCATGGCGTCAGCGTTGTGAAAAATATGTACGTCTGCAGGGCGATTACGTCGAGAAGTAACGCCAGTTTCATCGATTTCAGGTGAGTAGTTAATTAGAAAAAAAATCGGAGGCCTTAGAACTTGAATGCACCTCGTAGTTCTCAGCTAAGTCCAAGCAGAATCTTCCTGAGCATTACACATTTAACCTGAACATTCTAAAATGGAGGACCAACACATGGATTTTTTTCTGAAGAACGTACATTACAACAAATTATTAATAATTTATCATTCAAATGGACACGGAAAACTAGAGATTTCATTTTTTTTTTTTTTTTTTTTTTTTGCATAATCAGATATTAACGAAAGGACTTTTCGAGAAACTGATTCTGATAAATTTTGTATAGTAAAAAACGAACTTTGTGAGCTTTATCAATGGAAGGAATTATGTTGATGCCTATATCTAGTAGTTGTTTGTACACTGAAGAGCCAAAGCAACTGGTACACCTGCCTAATATCGTGTAGGGCACCGGCGAGCACGCAGAAGTGGCGCAACACGACGTGGCATGAACTCGACTAATGCCTGAAGTAGTGCTGGAGGGTATAGATACCATGAACCCTGCAGGGCTGTTCATAAATCCGTAAGAGTATGAGGGGTGGAGATCTCTTCTGAACACCACGTTGCGAGGCATTCGAGATATACTCAATAATGTTTATTTCACTCATCAACAGTCCAATGTCGGTGTTGACGGGCCAAGGCGACGCGTAAAGCTTTGTGTCGTGCAGTCATCAAGGATACACGAGTGGGCGTTCGGGTCTGAAAGCCCATATCGATGAAGTTTCGTTGAAAGGGTTCGCACGCTGACACTTGTTAATGGCCCAGCCTTGAAATCTAAAGCAATTTACGAGAGGGTTGCACTTCTGTCACATTGAACGATTCTCTTCAGTCGTCGTTGGTCCCGTTCTTGCAGGATCTTTTTCCGGCCGCAGCAACGTCGGAGATTTGATATTTTACCGGTCTCCTGATATTCACGTTACACTCGTGAAACGTCGTACGGGAGAATCCCCACTTCATCGATACCTCGGAGATGCTGTGTCGCATCGCTTGTGCGCCAACTATAACACCACGCTCAGACTCAGCTAAATGTTGATAGCCTGCAATTATAACAGCAGTAACCCATCTAACAACTGCGCCAGTAACTTGTTGTCTTATACAGGCGTCGCCGACCGCAGCGCCGTATTCTGCCTGTTTATATATCTCTGTACTTGAATACGCATGCCTATACCTGTTTCTTTGGCGCTTCAGTGTACGTAGGCACTGCAGTGGCCCCTATCGTGTGAAGGAGACCGTCAGGGTTAAGCCGAGAGCAGTCGGCGAAGAAAAAAGGTGGAAACGTGAAAGAAACTGCGATTAAGCCTCGTCAACCTCAAATGGAGCAAAATCAGCATGTGAATTAGTTTGAAAAGAGTGGTAAGTCTCTGGGAAATGGATTTTTCGTAACGTAACATTTCCGCACGTACAAGGCGTGTTATTATGGGAGTGGCGCGTTTGTGACCCCAGTGACAGGCAAGGCTCGTACGCAGTGTACGGGGTAGCAGGTACATACACGGGCCGATTTCTGCGACGGGCCTCGTTCTGCCAGTCCCGCGAGTTTTCGCCGAGCTGGTGGCTGCCGCGCTACTCCGAAAGAACGGCGCGCTCACGTCGGCTACCCCGCAAACATTCTCAAACTGTTTTAAGGAAACTATCCGGTAAAACCTCCCCCCATGAACCATGGACCTTGCCGTTGGTGGGGAGGCTTGCGTGCCTCAGCGATACAGATAGCCGTACCGTAGGTGCAACCACAACGGAGGCGTATCTGTTGAGAGGCCAGACAAACGTGTGGTTCCTGAAGAGGGGCAGCAGCCTTTTCAGTAGTTGCAAGGGCAACAGTCTGGATGATTGACTGATCTGGCCTTGTAACACTAACCAAAACAGCCTTGCTGTGCAGGTACTGCGAACGGCTGAAAGCAAGGGGAAGCTACGGCCGTAATTTTTCCCGAGGGCATGCAGCTTTACTGTATGGTTAAATGATGATGGCGTCCTCTTGGGTAAAATATTCCGGAGGTAAAATAGTCCCCCATTCGGATCTCCGGGCGGGGACTACTCAGGAGGAGGTCGTTATCAGGAAAAAGAAAACTGGCGTTCTACGGATCGGAGCGTGGAATGTCAGATCACTTAATCGGGCAGGTAGGTTAGAAATTTTAAAAAGGGAAATGGATAGGTTAAAGTTAGATATAGTGGGAATTAGTGAAGTTCGGTGGCAGGAGGAGCAAGACTTCTGGTCAGGTGACTACAGGGTTATAAACACAAAATCAAATAGGGGTAATGCAGGAGCAGGTTTAATAATGAATAGGAAAATAGGAATGCGGGAAAGCTACTACAAACAGCATAGCGAACGCATTATTGTTGCCAAGATAGATACGAAGCCCACACCTACTACAGTAGTACAAGTTTATATGCCAACTAGCTCTGCAGATGACGAAGAAATTGAAGAAATGTATGATGAAATAAAAGAAATTATTCAGATAGTGAAGGGTGACGAAAATTTAATAGTCATGGGTGACTGGAATTCGGTAGTAGGAAAAGGGAGAGAAGGAAACGTAGTAGGTGAATATGGATTGGGGCTAAGAAATGAAAGAGGAAGCCGCCTGGTAGAATTTTGCACAGAGCACATCTTAATCATAGCTAACACTTGGTTCAAGAATCATAAAAGAAGGTTGTATACATGGAAGAACCCTGGAGATACTAAAAGGTATCAGATAGATTATATAATGGTAAGACAGAGATTTAGGAACCAGGTTTTAAATTGTAAGACGTTTCCAGGGGCAGATGTGGACTCCGACCACAATCTATTGGTTATGACCTGTAGATTAAAAATGAAGAAACTGCAAAAAAGTGGGAATTTAAGGAGATGGGACCTGGATAAACTGAAAGAACCAGAGGTTGTACAGAGTTTCAAGGAGAGCATAAGGGAACAATTGACAGGAATGGGGGGAAAAATACAGTAGAAGAAGAATGGGTAGCTTTGAGGGATGAAGTAGTGAAGGCAGCAGAGGATCAAGTAGGTAAAAAGACGAGGGCTAGTAGAAATCCTTGGGTAACAGAAGAAATATTGAATTTAATTGATGAAAGGAGAAAATATAAAAATGCAGTAAATGAAGCAGGCAAAAAGGAATACAATCGTCTCAAAAATGAGATCGACAGGAAGTGCAAAATGGCTAAGCAGGGATGGCTAGAGGACAAATGCAAGGATGTAGAGGCTTATATCACTAGGTGTAAGATAGATACTGCCTACAGGAAAATTAAAGAGACCTTTGGAGAAAAGAGAACCACTTGTATGAACATCAAGAGCTCAGATGGAAACCCAGTTCTAAGCAAAGAAGGGAAAGCAGAAGGGTGGAAGGAGTATATAGAGGGTGTATACAAGGGCGATGTACTTGAGGACAATATTATAGAAATGGAAGAGGATGTATATGAAGATGAAATGGGAGATACGATACTGCGTGAAGAGTTTGACAGAGCACTGAAAGACCTGAGTCGAAACAAGGCCCGCGGAGTAGACAACATTCCATTGGAACTACTGACGGCTTTAGGAGAGCCAGTCCTGACAAAACTCTACCATCTGGTGAGGAAGATGTATGAGACAGGCGAAATACCCCCAGACTTCAAGAAGAATATAATAATTCCAATCCCAAAGAAAGCAGGTGTTGACAGATGTGAAAATTACCGAACAATCAGTTTAATAAGCCACAGCTGCAAAATACTAACACGAATTCTTCACAGACGAATGGAAAAACCAGTAGAAGCCGATCTCGGGAAAGATCAGTTTGGATTCCGTAGAAATATTGGAACGCGTGAGGCAATACTGACCTTACGACTTATTTTAGAAGAAAGATTAAGGAAAGGCAAACCTACGTTTCTAGCATTTGTAGACTTAGAGAAAGCTTTTGACAATGTTGACTGGAATACTCTCTTTCAAATTCTAAAGGTGGCAGGGGTAAAATACAGGGAGCGAAAGGCTATTTACAATTTGTGCAGAAACCAGATGGCAGTTATAACAGTCGAGGGACATGAAAGGGAAGCAGTTGTTGGGAAGGGAGTAAGACAGGGTTGTAGCCTCTCCCCGATGTTATTCAATCTGTATATTGAGCAAGCAGTAAAGGAAACAAAAGAAAAATTCAGAGTAGGTATTAAAATCCATGGACAAGAAATAAAAACTTTGAGGTTCGCCGATGACATTGTAATTCTGTCAGAGACAGGAAAGGACTTGGAAGAGCAGTTGAATGGAATGGATAGCGTCTTGAAAGGAGGATATAAGACGAACATCAACAAAAGCAAAACGAGGATAATGGAATGTAGTCGAATTAAGTCGGGTGATGCTGAGGAAATTAGGTTAGGAAATGAGACACTTAAAGTAGTAAAGGAGTTTTGCTATTTGGGGAGCAAAATAACTGATGATGGTCGAAGTAGAGAGGATATAAAATGTAGAATGGCAATGGCAAGGAAAGCGTTTCTGAAGAAGAGAAATTTGTTAACATCGAGTATAGATTTAAGTGTCAGGAAATCATTTCTGAAAGTATTTGTATGGAGTGTAGCCATGTATGGAAGTGAAACATGGACGATAAATAGTTTGGACAAGAAGAGAATAGAAGCTTTCGAAATGTGGTGCTGCAGAAGAATGCTGAAGATTAGATGGGTAGATCACATAACTAATGAGGAAGTATTGAATAGGATTGGGGAGAAGAGAAGTTTGTGGCACAACTTGACCAGAAGAAGGGATCGGTTGGTAGGACATGTTCTGAGGCATCAAGGGATCACCAATTTAGTATTGGAGAGCAGCGTGGAGGGTATAAATCGTAGAGGGAGACCAAGAGATGAATACAGTAAGCAGATTCAGAAGGATGTAGGTTGCAGTAGGTACTGGGAGATGAAGAAGCTTGCACAGGGTAGAGTAGCATGGAGTGCTGCATCAAACCAGTCTCAGGACTGAAGACCACAACAACAACATCCGGTAAAAAAAATGGTTTTTACGTCAGTTATGTCTTTATATGTCAGCTTCATCAGGAATTAAGTGCCTATCATATCCCTGATGGTCATAGTTATTGTGGTATTTCGCATATAAGTAACACACTGCGTAAAATTTGAAAATTTTGCAGTGAAAAATAGAGGCCGCTATGGATTTGTGTTTGGAGCATATTCGATCAAATGTTGCTGAGAGTGAAATTTAGCTAACATATTGAATTTTTCTTTAGACTTGGGAGCAGGTCCATCTATCACCAATCTAGAGAAAATTAATGTTATTATCACACTCATTTGGGACTGCGCACGCCAGCAATAAAGCTGAAATGAAACACTCTTAGCACCCCTCGTATTTCAGAAACGGTTGGAGATATCGAAACGAGATTTTGACAAATGACAGCACACAGAGGGAAGATTATTATGCCATTTGGTAGACAAGCGGAACTTCCTTATCTACAGCGATATACGGTAACTGCAGACATTTGAAATGGAATGATGTAGTTTTTACAAGTCATCGGAAGCAGGTGAAATGAGAATTAGGGTGGTTTTGCAGCAAGGTAAGCGAACAAATTACACGTTTTTATTTATACCGAGAACGTGCTTTTTCATAAGCTTTTGACCTGATTCGTCCTCAGTTCCTCGCATAATAAACCACTATTTCAGGATTCAGTCGCATTTGAAACTTCACTAGGATGTTATCGAGGTGACAGTGTGTCAACTTCGCTTTGTTCTGACGAAAGAAGCGAATTTTAACATGGCAACAAGAGAAATGTAGGTGATACTCAAAATTCGCCGTTGATGAGTGTGTGATTTTCAGGTTACAGAAAGTTGTAGTTGCTACAAGTGTAGTAAAAATTACCACATGGGAAAACTTATACAACACTCCCGTGAAATTCATTGTTTGCGAAAACTGATACATAAACGTTACACAAACTAGAAATTAAACAGTCGTCTGAATACCTTAATTCTTGTTTGTTCGGCAATAATTTTTGTTGCTAATGTAAAATATGGAGTATAAAGAGATGGCCCAAACATTTCTACACAGTATTTAAACCGTAGAACAAAGTGTTGTAGAAACTAACAACATTGCCAAAGAGAGAATATCTCAAAAACATGCACGCAGACACTGTTTACTGACGTGATCGAAAATCGGATAGAATATATCGTAAGTACCATCAACGTCTTTTGTATGGAACTGTTTTAGATGTAGAAAGCGAGCCAGATTGTAAAAACGTTCAATTACAGACCACTGATGAGGCTTTATTTCAATAAAATGGAACGCATTTGGTGAAAAAATACACATTTTCTTGTAGTTGCAAAGACAGATTTAAAACACCTTCAGTAATTTCTGAAATAATCTCAGAAAGGTGTAAGTCTCATGAAAGATGCGCAAAATGGGGGAGGGGGGAATGAGTTGTAAAAAGCAATACTATAGTGAGCGCCAATAAAATTTTGCCTATACCACGTTCATTATTATAGGGCATTACCCATAACTACACTACTGGCCATTAAAATTGCTACACCAAGAAGAAACGCTAATGATAAACGGGTATTCATTGGACAAATATATTATACTATAACAGACATGTGACTACATTTTCACGCAATTTGGGTGCATAGATCCGAAAAATCATTACCCAGAACAACCACCTCTGGCCGTAATAACGGCCTTGATACGTCTGGGCATTGAGTCAAACAGAACTTGGATGGCGTGTACAGGTACAGCTACCCATGCAGCTTCAACACGATACCACAGTTCATCAAGAGTAGTGACTGGCGTATTGTGACGAGCCAGTTGCTCGGCTACCATTGACCAGACGTTTTCAGTTGCTGAGATATCTGGAGAATGTGCTGGCCAGGGCAGTGGTCGACCATTTTCTGCATCCAGAAAGGGTCGTACAGGATCGGCAACATGCAATCGTGCATTATCTTACTGAAATGTATGGTTCCGCAGGGATCGAATGAAGAGGTGGAGCCACGGGTCGTAACACATCTGAAATGTAACGTCCACTGTTCAAAGTGCCGTCAATGTGAACAAGAGGTGACCGAGACGTGTAACCAATGGCACCCCATACCATCACGCCGGGTGATACGCCAGTATGACGATGACGAATACACGCTTCCAATGTGAGTTCACCGCAATGTCACCAAACACGGATGCGACCCTCATGATGCTGTAAACAGAACCTGGATTCATCCGAAAAAATGACGTTTTGCCATTCGTGCACCCAGGTTCGTCGTTGAGTATGCCATCTCAGGCGCTCCTGTCTGTGACGCAGCGTCAAGGGTAACCGCAGCCATGGTCTCCGAGCTGATAGTCCATGCTGCTGCAAACGTCGTCGAACTTTTCGTGGAGATGGTTGTTGTCTTGCAAATATCCCCATCTGTTGACTCAGTGATCGAGACGTGGCTGCACGATCCGTCACAGCCATGCGGATAAGATGCCTGTCATCTCGACTGCTAGTGATACGAGGCCGTTGGGATCCAACACGGCGTTCCGTATTACCGTCCTGAACCCATCGATTCCATATTCTGCTAACAGTCATTGGATCTCGACCAACGCGAGCAGCAGTGTTGCGATACGATAAACCGCAATCGCGATAGGCTACAATCCGACCTTTATCAAAGTCGGAAACGTGATGGTACGCATTTCTCCTCCTTACACGAGGCATCACAACAACGTTTCACCAGGCAACGCCGGTCAACTGCTGATTATGTATGAGAAATCGGTTGGAAAGTTTCCTCATGTCAGCACGTTGTAGGTGTTGCCACCGGCGCCAACCTTGTGTGAATGCTCTGAAAAGCTAATCATTTGCATATCACAGCATCTTCTTCCTGTCGGTTAAATTTCGCGTCTGCAGCACGTCATCTTCGTGGTGTAGCAATTTTAAGGCCAGTAGTGTATTTTATGTTCATTATTTTACTGGTATTACGAATTACTATACTTCCCAAAGACACAAACAGGCAGCGACTGCCACAGTTTTCGTCCTAACATTGTCCATACTCTCTCTCTCGAAGATATAAACAACTTTCAATGTGCGAAGATGTACTACAATAAATAAAACGCCGTTTTTTTGTTCAGAAGGCGAACCAAAGGCTGTGTTTTAGTACGACAACGCATAGAAGATGCAACAGGTCTATTAAAGAGAGCACCTACGCTGTTTGTCCATCCTCTTCTGGAGTACTGCTGCGCGGTATGGGATCCTTACAAGATAGGATTGACGGAGGCTATCGAAAAAGTTCAGAGAGGGCAGCTAGTTTTGTATTATCGCGAAATAGGGGAGAGAGTGTAACGGATGTGATAACCGAGTTGATGTGGCGATCATTAAAACAAAGGCATTTTTCGCTGCGGCCAGATCTTTTCGCAAAATTTCAGTCTACGACTTTCTCTTCCGTATGCGAAACCTAATGCGCCCATCTACATAGGGAGAAATGATAATCGTAATGAAATAAGAAAAATCAGAGATCGCACGGAAAGATTTAATTCATTTTTTCCCGCGCGCTGTTCGAGAGTGGAACGATGGAGAAAATGTCTGTCAGGCGCTTAAAGTATGAATTGCAGAGAAGTCATGTGGATATCGATGTTTTAATATGCCGGTGACATACAACGTATAAAGACATGAAGTAATGTGACGCAGAATTAAGATGACCGCTGGCCGCTGTGACAGAATGGTTCTAGGCACTTCAGCCCGGA
This sequence comes from Schistocerca nitens, assembly GCF_023898315.1. Classification (NCBI taxonomy): domain Eukaryota; kingdom Metazoa; phylum Arthropoda; class Insecta; order Orthoptera; family Acrididae; genus Schistocerca; species Schistocerca nitens. Next base: position 574,129,483 of record NC_064616.1, on the reverse strand, counting down.
ACCGCGCTGCTGCTACGGTCGCAGGCTCGAATCCTGCCTCGGGCATGGATGTGTGTGATGCCCTTAGGTCAGTCTGGTTTAAGTAGTTCTAAGTCTGGGGGACTGATGACCTCAGATGTTAAGTCCCATAGTGCTTAGAGCCATTTGATCCATTTTAAGATGACTGTCGTTCGAACTTTTATCCAGCTATTTTGTTTTAATTTCTCCGCGACTATCTTAATCGCTTAGGAAACCGCCAGTATTGCCGACTGCGTTAAGTACTACGCTCGCTTGTAGAGGCAAGCATCCGGTACCGTTTGCTGTTTGAATTAACATACAATGGTGCGGGTTGCTGTCGACTTACTTCTAGTATTTAGCTAATAGTCCTAACATATTTAAGTGAATGTTAGACTGGTTCCGGAGATTGGTTTCAAGCACATGTTACACAAACATATAGAATACGAAAAACATGCGAACTACGATTACGTGACACACTAGAAAAGCTTCCTATCGGAGCTCATATGGTCGTGCTGCAGCAGGCTTGGAAAGTTCGTGACAAAGGGACAGGGGAACTGAATGGCGGAAACTAATTCAGTTAGTTGGTGAATTCGACACAAGTGGAAAAATTAGACCATGCAAGGAAAAAAGAAACGACAAGGAAACACGAGAACCTAACTCTCTCAAGGCAAATGATCAACTGTGTTTGTAGAAAGCTTTGATAAACTCCTTCCTGATATGTTCTGTGGTGTACGTCACCCATTTCATCTTGCCGGCTATGGAGAAACCCAAGCTTTATAGTGGAATTCGAACTGCCGTGTGACTTGCCACCTAACTGTTATTATCTCCATAGATGCGTAGTAATATGCTTCAGGGGATTAAACACTCTTTACATCTGTTGGAAAGTTTTTGTCAAATCAAATTTCGTTATTGTTGTTCATTTATTGATAAAATCAGAGAAATTTAAGAACGGCCCTACATATGGCGCCACGCATATGAAAAACAATCCAGAAATAAGTTGAGACTGATAAGCTTGTATAAGTTATCGGGCTATTATTCACATTTTCAGAATTTCGTAATCGTTTATATGCATAGACTGCCTGAATCGAATCAGCCGAATTTTTGCCTCTGTTACATTTCATTTGCTCTTCCTCGGAGGACGAATCGGTAGGAATGTTTACATTTCTTGGCCACCAAAGTCTTCGAACGTTAAAACCTTTAGATTCTTGCCTGTGGGAATGGTTGAAAGGGGAAGTCTACAATAAGAAAGTGAACAGATTCGGATTGTGAATAGTGTTGCCATCATAAAAGAACGCCAAGACGACTCAGAAGAGCTATACGTGACGTTGTCGAGAGAATTCGAAATTGCACTGAAATTGGAGCTGGAATTTATGAAAATCAACTTTGAAATTAATCACTAGCCTGTAGTAACATCATCTGAATTTCTTTCAGTTACACTATAACAGCTGAATATCTGAAATCAATAAAAACTGGACACATGTTTATGGAATGTTTCATTCGAATTTGTCTGTACTTCCACCGCCTAAAATATTTGCTGTTACTCCTGAAACACCCTACATAACAGCAGAGGAAAGCGTGTTATTAATCGGCTAGTACACATGAAGACGAGTATGTTTTGTCAGACAGACTCTAATTCGAGTGCTGCGCCTTTGTTTTCCTCCAACGTATGAACTGCATCACCCGACCAACCTACTGTCTAGCCCGGAACTGATAACACACACAACATGAACCACACAACCATACAGTTATAATGTTTATTTAGAACACCGAGACATTCCTGTAGTAATATGGTTGGGAGTACAATCTTTGTTGTACACCGTTAAACTAAAAATAAGTTTTAACCTTTTAGGAATACAGGGCAGAGGTCAGTGTGTGATTCCACTTCCGTCTAGGCCTTAAGGTATGTCTCCGGGGTTGGACAGGAATAAGGAAACACAGCGAGAGATGCATGCCTGAGCGTAAACGCAGATACTAGCCAAATCTACAGGTTGTTCACCACGAGCGGCACCTGTGCAATGCCCTCAATACGTTGCCAATGTCAATCGTGGTCAGAACAGTGTTCTGTGTAGTTGTGAATGCATTATGTCGCAGCTAAGTGAATTCGAACATGGGCACATTGTTGGTGCTCGTGTGGTAGGCGCTTCCGTAACCAAGGTAACCACGGTGGTTTTTCACTGTATTGAAGACTTTAAAGTGCACACACGGAAAGTGGAATTCCAAAAGCACTCATCAATGACGCAAATGCCCGTAAAAGGAAAAAGTCGTGCCGAACCTGGACTATGAAGCAATAGAAGACTGTCATTTTGTCGAATGAGTCTTTTTGTACACTGTTTTCAACTTCTGGCCGAGTTTACGTCCAAGAATAAAACATATCGGAGGTTTGGTGATTAATTAGGGAGCCATATCGTTGTAGTTCCTGGGCCCCATGGTTATTCTGCAAGGTCGCATTACTGTCAAGGATTATATGACCATTTTGGCTGTCGGATGCATCCCATGGTACAACGTTGATGCTGTGTTACCAGCTGACGGGGCCCCTGTTCACACAGCTCGCGTCGTCCAGGTCTGGTTGTGTGAACAAGAAGATGAATTCCCGCATCTCACCTGGTCAGCACAGTCACCAGATTACAATATTACTGATTCTTTATGGTCTACTTTGGAGAGAAGGATGCGTGATCATTATCCACCGTCATCATCGTTGCCTGAACTCGCAACGATTTTGCAGGAAGAATGGTAAAAGGTCCCACGTAAACCGTACAGGGCCTGTATTTATCCTTTCCGAAACGAGTGTAAGCTATTCTGAATGCCAAAGAGTTTATTGCACCGTATTAGGCTGGATAATGTGTGTATTTATGGCGTTTCCATATTGTTGTTCAACCCCTGTACATCTCGCTATAGATAGTGCTACGCGCGTGTCATAAAGAGCGTAACATTAACTAGAATTTGTTCCGTTAGCATATGGCAATAGCAGTGTAGCAGATATGAGCGCAGATGACTGACGAGATAAGAGGAGTTGTCGCTCAATAGTAAGCAGCGGTTCATCAATCTCGCTCCACATAGGCGCTGCGAGTTTCAAGTCTGGTTCCTCTGACTAGAATCTATTCGGACCTTACTGAACTGTAAATTGCAGACCCTCCGACAGGCCAGGGCACTGTCTAGCAGATAAAAAATAACTCTATCTGTACTACTTCTTACTGTCAGCGACCATGCCACATCGAATGCATCGGTTCTCGTCGGGTTCCTACTTTCACTAGGAAATGTCAATTTTTAATTTGATGGACTGCAAGAAATTCGTTGACTCGTTAAGGCTCATAAATTGCCACCAATCCGTACGAGCGACAGGATCAAAACATGGGACCGCGCTTTAAGTCGAAGCATTCACTACTTCTGTCGAAGATTTTAATACAATGTTCTTTGTGCAGACGTGCAGCCTCCTGCAACTGACGAAGCAGTCTTGGTAAAGCGGGCGTAGAGTTAAACGCTGAAAAATCATCAGTGAATAAGTAACACCGTCCATGAGCTTTCATTATGAATGACGGACCATTACTTGCTACTGAGAAGTTAAGACACGCCTGGAATACATAAGAGACAGCGCTATTTTGCTGAAATCGATACCTGATAAATGGTAAATACGCTTAGGGAAAATATCCTAAGAGGGCTGTGACATAAACGAAAGATGGTAGGCGTGATTCTACATCCGAAAGATGTCTGCTCATACACTACTGGCCATTAAAATTGCTACACCAAGAAGAAATGCAGATGATAAACGGGTATTCATTGGACAAATATATTATACTAGAACTAACATGTGACTATATTTTCACGCAATTTGGGTGCATAGATCCTGAGAAATCAGTATCCAGAACAACCACCTCTGGCCGTAATAATGGCCTTGATACGCCTGGGCATTGAGTCAAACGGAGCTTGGATGGCGTGTACAGGTACAGTTGCCCATGCAGCATCAACACAATACCACAGTTCATCAAGAGTAGAGACTGGCGTATTGCGACGAGCCAGTTGCTCGGCCACCATTGACTAGACGTTTTCAGTTGCTGAGAGATCTGGAGAATGTGCTGGCCAGGGCAGCACTCGAACATTTTCTGTATCCAGAAAGGCCCGTACAGGACCTGCAACATGCGGTCGTGCATTATCCTGCTGAAATGTAGGGTTTCGCAGGGATCGAATGAAGGGCAGAGCCACGGGTCGTAAGACATCTGAAATGTAACGTCCACTGTTCAAAGTTCCGTCAGTGCGAACAACAGGTGACCGAGAGGTGGAACCAATGGCACCCCCATACCATCGCGCCGGGTGATACACCAGTATGGCGATGACGAATACACGCTTCCAATGTGCGTTCACCGCGATGTCGCCATACACAGATGCGACCATCATGATGCTGTAAACAGAACCTGGATTCATCCGAAAAAATGACGTTTTGCCATTCGTGCACCCAGGTTCGTCATTGAGTACACCATCTCAGGCGCTCCTGTCTGTGATGCAGCGTCAAGGGTAACCGCAGCCATGGTCTCCGAGCTGGTAGTCCATGCTGCTGCAAACGTCGTCGAACTGTTCGTGCAGGTGGTTGTTGTCTTGCAAACGTCCCCATCTGTTGACTCAGGGATCGAGACGTGACTGCACCATCCGTTACAGCCATGCGGATAAGATGCCTGTCATCTCGACTGCTAGAGATACGAGGCCGTTGGGATCCAGCACGGCGTTCCGTATTACCCTCCTGAACCCACCGATTCCATATTCTGCTAATGGTCATTGGATCTCGACCAACGCGAGCAGCAATGTCGCGATACGACAAACCGCAATCGCGATAGGCTACAATCCGACCTTTATCAAAGTCGGAAACGTGATGGTAGGCATTTCTCCTCCTTACACAAGGCATCACGACAACGTTTCACCAGGCAACACCGGTCAACTGCTGTTTGTGTATGAGAAATCGGTTGGAAACTTTCCTCATGTCACCACCGGCGCCAACCTTGTGTGAATACTCTTTTCAGAGTGTCATTTGCATATCACAGCATCTTCTTCCTGTCGGTTAAATTTCACGTCTGTAGCACGTCATCTTCGTGGTGTAGCAATTTTAATGGCCAGTAGTGTATTTCGCGCTATTCACATAAGTGTGGCGCTGGTAGCGCCAATATGAGGATGTAAATCGGCTTTCCGTCAAATAAACGCTGTAACGCTCGTGAGCGTTAGTTGCCTTTGAGATTGGGCGTGGTGAGTTGATGTTAGTCAAGAATGCCTTTAAGGCACAAAGTCGCCATTATCTGAACTTCACTCAGTTTGAACGAGGTCGTGTAATAGGGCTACGAGAAGCTGGATGTTCCTTCTGCGATACTGCAGAAAGACTTGGCAGGAATGTAGCCGTTTTACATTATGCCTGACAGCGGTGGTCACGAGAATGTACGGTCACAAGAAGTCCGGCATCCAGACGGCCACGTGGTACTACCGAGAGAGAAGACCATCGTGTTCGGTGTATGGCCCTGACCCGTCGTATTGCATCTGCAGCAGCAATTTGAGCAGCAGTTGGGGTACAGTGCCACAGCGAACTGTTAGAAATTGATTATTTGAAGGGCAGCTACCAGCTAGACGTTCTGTAGCGAGCATTTAACTGAGCCCAAACTATCACAATTTGGTGTCAAGCGAGAGTTCATTGAAGGGCAGGTTGGAGGTCTGTTGTGTTTTATGGTGAAATCTGGTTCTGCCTGGGTACCAGTGATGGCCGTGTGTTGGTTAGGGGGAGGCCAGTTGAGGGCCTGTAACCAACCGGTCTGGGTGCTAGACACACTGGACCTAACACCTGGAGTTATGGTTTCGGGAGCCATTTCGTAAGACAGAAGCTACTCTAGTGGTTATCCCACGTACCCTATTTGTACATGAATGTGGTGATTCCTGTTGTGCTGCCATTCATTAACAACATTCAGGGAGTATTTTCCAACAGGATAACGCTCGCCCACATGCCACCGCGCGGGATTAGCCGAGCGGTCTGGGGCGCTGCAGTCATGGACTGTGCGGCTGGTCCCGGAGGAGGTTCGAGTCCTCCCTCGGGCATGGGTGTGTGTGTTTGTCCTTAGGATAATTTAGGTTAAGTTGTGTGTAAGCTTAGGGACTGATGACCTTAGCAGTTAAGTCCCATAAGATTTCATACACACACATGCCGCTGTTGTAACCCAACATGCTCTACAGAGTGTCGAGGTGCTGCCTTGGCCTGCTCGATCACCAGATTTGTCTCCAGTCGAGCACATATGGCACATTATCGGACGACAACTTCGGCTCATCCACAAACAACATTAACCGCCCTGACCAAGTGCAACAGGCATGGAACTCCATCCCACAAACTGACATCCGGCAGTTACACAACACAATGCAAGAACATTTTCATGTTTGCATTAAACTTTCTGGCGTTGATATCGGTTATTAATGTACCAGCATTTCACATTTGCAATGTCTTATCTCGAGCTTACATTAACCTGTGATCTTGTGATGTTAATCACTTAAATAAGTTACCTAGACAAATGTATTCTCATAGTTTCATTACACTACATTAATTTTTTTTTTGTTTGATGTTGCGATTTTTTCCGTCAATGTATTATAGAGACAACCGTTCAGTTATGAAATTAAGAGATAACATGATGTCTCCTAATAACGAATTTAGAGGTTTCGTGGAGCTTCTTCATGTCGAAAGAGACTTGATGATGTTTGGTTTGTGGCGGAAAGAGACTTGTCTGATGCTTCTGCATCATGTGAAAGTCTCGTGTAAGGACCATTACCGGGAAGTCAGGCTGTCGGGATGGAATTATACCTACAATACGGCTGTCAAGAACCTTTCCATAATCTAGAAGACAGGTAATATGACAGCTCGTCAAACACTTCCAAATCTTCCCCAGTGAGCTACCGTCAGCGACGCTACGGTAATTGCTGTGGCAAGAGCGCGCTTGCTTGACGTCCGGTTTCTCTGCAGTTAACAAGCACCGGAACTGTCTTGCATCTGCTGTTAATGGCGAGAGCTGGTCTTCGTTTAAAGTAGTACCAGAATCAAGCTATGAATTATGGAATTCGTGCGTTATGAACGGCAAATTATGCTACGTATTTATAATTTTTTTAACAGCGCCGAGATCACGACTTGAAATGTGCCTTTTTCTAGAGAAAGCACTGCTTGTTTCTGGAAGTGATCGACACACAGGAACCTAAACGACAGTATTGGGTGGGTAAAACTATAACGAGTAATCAGAGTGATCCTGGGATGCTCGTTAAAAATGTGAAAAACAAAGTAGAGGGGAAAGGGGACGTAAGGTAAGAGCTTCTAATGATACATATGTCCACGGCCGAAAATTAAGTCTCCTTCGCCATGTTGCTATGGCAGGTAAACAGCAGAACGTGTTTTACTATCTGTGCTGGATCTGTGTGTACAGTATACCATGCCATAATATTTAAGTGAATGATAATGTTGAGAGTACTTTTTCAATCACTTCCTACATATAGCACCGGACGATGTGGCCGAGCGGTTCTAGGCGCTTCAGTCCGGAACCGCGCTGCTGCTACGGTCGCAGGTTCGCATCCTGCCTTGAGCATGGATGCGTGTGATGTCCTAAGGTTAGTTAGGTTTGGATTAGATTGGATTAATTTGGGGGAAGAGACCAAACAGCGAGGTCATCGATCTCATCGGATTAGGGAAGGATGGGGAAGGAAGTCGGCCGTGCCCTGTGAAAGGAACCATCCCGGCATTGCCTGAAGCGACTTAGGGAAATCACGGAAAACCTAAATCAGGACGGCCGGACGCGGGACTGAACCGTCGTCCTCCCGAATGCGAGTCCAGTGTGGTAATCACTGCGCCACCTCGCTCGGTTTAGTTAGGTTTAAGTGGTTCAAAGTCTAGGGGACTGATGACCTTAGATGTTGAGTCCCATAGTACTTAAAGCCATTTTTTGAACCTATATGTAGCACAAGAAATAGGACTAAATAGTTCAGCTGAAAAACGTAAGACAATATATTAAAAATGTCATTCCACAAAACTTTCAGCAACTAGAAGTAGCAACAACACCCTTTAATGAAATTAATAGAATTCTAAAAAGACAAAAGCTGATGTAGTGTTGATGGAATTTCAAACAGAATTCTCAAAAGTTGCTCGAACTTAATAAGTAATGTCCTTCGTGATATATGCAATACATCACGTGGTATTTTTCCAGACAAGTTAAAATATGCAATTGTTAAACCTCTTCATAAGAAAGGTGAGACACAGATTTAAATAATTATCGTCCAGTTTCCTTATGGACATCTTTTTCCAAAATATTCGAAAAAATAATATAGACTATTCAACGATACACCCACACGTAAGTGGAAACAATTTACTTAGCACATCACAGTTTGGATTCCAGAAGGTCTGCTCTACTGAGAATGCTATTTATACATTCACTCATCAAATAGTACAAGTCTTAAATAACAAAATATCGCTATTTTGTATTTTTTGTGATCTTCTGCTTGTTTATATCATGGTACACTCTTAGAAACACTCAAGTTTCATTGAACTGATGGCTTTATGCATAGCTGGTTTGAATCATACTAAACAAACAGAATGCAAAAAGTTGAGCTGAATAATTCAAACAACGGACGGCTGGAAAATTTTGGTGACTTGGGAGAAACCACAAAGGAATTCCCGCAGGGTTCACCCCCCTCCCCCCTCCTTATATACGTGAATGGTCTTCCTCTTAACATTCAATAAGCAGAGTTGGTACTTTTTACAGACATACTAGTGTTGTTATCAATCCCATTAGCTAGAAACGAACAGAAGAGATTGTAAATGATATTTTGCAAATAATTATAAATTGCATCTCAGAAAACAGACTCTCCATAAATTTTGAAAAAAAGGACGTTACATCAATTTCTGTATAAGAAACATAGTAATATAAACTGATATAGCTCATGAGCACGAGTCAGTTAATAGGGTAGAATGCTACAAATTTGTTGAGTGTATATTGATGAAAACTTGAACTGGAAGAAGCATATTAGTGAGCTTCTCAAACAATGAAGTTCGGCTACTTTTGCTCTTCGTATAATTGCTAATTTTGGAAATAAACGAATCAGTCTAGTGATATATTTCGCATATTTCCACTCAATAAAATGATGAGGTATTGAATAGGATTGGGGAGAAGAGAATTTTGTGGCACAAGTTGACTATAAGAAGGGATCGGTTGGTAGGACATGTTCTGAGGCATCAAGGGATCACCAATTTAGTATTGGAGGGCAGCGTGGAGGGAAAAATCGTAGAGCGAGACCAAGAGACGAATACACTAAACAGATTCAGAAGGATGTAGGTTGGAGTAGGTACTGGGAGATGAAGAAGCTTGCACAGGATAGAGTATCATGGAGAGCTGCATCTAACCAGTCTCAGGACTGAAGACAACAACAACAACAACAACAAAGTCTTATGGAAGAATATTCGTAGAAACTCATCAGTTACAAACGAAGTATTGACTGCACAATAGCGCGCTGTAAGAATAACATGTGGTGTTCACCCACGGACGTCACTCTCTTCAAGGAGCTACGCATTTTAACTGCGCCAACGCAGTACACATACAGGATGAACTTTAATAAAACCGACAGACTGCATGGACAGATTCCGACTGGAAATGGAAGTAAAAAGATTCTGTGAATATGTGTCCGGAAATGCACTGTTGCTACGGTAGACGGCGCTGACGAATGACAGTTTATCTGACCACGTGCCGTGTGTTCCTTGTGTGTTGCAGGCTGTGTGACTGACGCAGCGTACAGTAAGCAGCAGAATGGTCCGGTATTCATGTCGGGAACAAGCCGAGATGGTGTTTGTGTACATCCAAGCAGATGAAAACGGTCGAAAGGAAGAACAGCTATACCAAAACAAGTACCCTCACAGACACCAACTACGTCACACAACATTTCAAACCTTTTTTGGACATTTCTGTGATCATGGGTCCTTTGAGACAGCCGAACGTGCAGGGAGGCTGCGGACTGCGCGTTCACCAGATTTGGAGGACCGGCTTCTACAGGATATTGAGACGAGCACTAGTACAAGCTCCAGGCAAGTGGCCTGTCAATATGGTGGAAGCCGAAGTACGATTATGTGTATCCTGCATGACAACCGCTGCTATCCCTATCACCTACAATCCCATGGAGGTCACTTTGAACTTCTGTTGTGACGTGGATGCGATGCAGCTCTGTACTGTGTTTCGGGACGATTTGTTGTCGTTGCACGCACATCGTCCATTTTCGGACACATGTTCATAGGACCTTTTTTCCACCGTTTCCAGTCAGGAATACGTCCCTGCAGTTTGTCGGTTTCATTAATGTTCACCCTATATTTGCTAATGAAATTATCACAATCTGGGAAGAACATTGATGTCCACGTCTATGTCACTAGAGGGAAAAATGAACTTTATCACCCATTATTAAAGCTGTCAGTGGCTCAGAAAGGAATTCAATATGCAGAAACAGACATTTTTATCATTTGCCCAATAACATATAATCTCTCACAGATAGCAGAGCAAGTTTTAAATTCAACTTGAAATCATTTATCCTAGACAACTTCTTCTGTTCCATTGACCAACAGTCGGAACAGCTAAAAGGCTAGGTTGTAGAGTTGCAGTCCTAGAAGTAGCATCAGCCTCCATAGCGCAGCAGTAGCGTTACCGCCTAGCACGCAAGATGGCCCGGGTTCGATTCTCAGCAGGGGACTGGGTGTTGTGTCTCCTTCGTCATCAACATGGGTTTAGAAAACATCGTTCTTGTGAAACACAACTAGCTCTTTATTCGCATTAACTGTTGAGTGCTACTGATCAGGGATTTCCGATCGAGTCCGTATTTCTGGATTTGCAGAAGGCTTTTGACACTGTACCACACAAGCGGCTTATAGTGAAATTGCGTGCTTAAGGAATATCGTCTCAGTTATGTGACTGGATTTGTGACTTCCTGTCAGAGAGGTCACAGTTCGTAGTAACTGACGGAAAGTCATCGAGCAAAACAGAAGTGATTTCTGGCGTTCCCCAGACCATTTGCTGTTCCTTATCTACACTCCTGGAAATTGAAATAAGAACACCGTGAATTCATTGTCCCAGGAAGGGGAAACTTTATTGACACATTCCTGGGGTCAGATACATCACATGATCACACTGACAGAACCACAGGCACATAGACACAGGCAACAGAGCATGCACAATGTCGGCACTAGTACAGTGTATATCCACCTTTCGCAGCAATGCAGGCTGCTATTCTCCCATGGAGACGATCGTAGAGATGCTGGATGTAGTCCTGTGGAACGGCTTGCCATGCCATTTCCACCTGGCGCCTCAGTTGGACCAGCGTTCGTGCTGGACGTGCAGACCGCGTGAGACGACGCTTCATCCAGTCCCAAACATGCTCAATGGGGGACAGATCCGGAGATCTTGCTGGCCAGGGTAGTTGACTTACACCTTCTAGAGCACGTTGGGTGGCACGGGATACATGCGGACGTGCATTGTCCTGTTGGAACAGCAAGTTCCCTTGCCGGTCTAGGAATGGTAGAACGATGGGTTCGATGACGGTTTGGATGTACCGTGCACTATTCAGTGTCCCCTCGACGATCACCAGTGGTGTACGGCCAGTGTAGGAGATCGCTCCCCACACCATGATGCAGGGTGTTGGCCCTGTGTGCCTCGGTCGTATGCAGTCCTGATTGTGGCGCTCACCTGCACGGCGCCAAACACGCATACGACCATCATTGGCACCAAGGCAGAAGCGACTCTCATCGCTGAAGACGACACGTCTCCATTCGTCCCTCCATTCACGCCTGTCGCGACACCACTGGAGGCGGGCTGCACGATGTTGGGGCGTGAGCGGAAGACGGCCTAACGGTGTGCGGGACCGTAGCCCAGCTTCATGGAGACGGTTGCGAATGGTCCTCGCCGATACCCCAGGAGCAACAGTGTCCCTAATTGCTGGGAAGTGGCGGTGCGGTCCCCTACGGCACTGCGTAGGATCCTACGGTCTTGGCGTGCATCCGTGCGTCGCTGCGGTCCGGTCCCAGGTCGACGGGCACTTGCACCTTCCGCCGACCACTGGCGACAACATCGATGTACTGTGGAGACCTCACGCCCCACGTGTTGAGCAATTCGGCGGTACGTCCACCCGGCCTCCCGCATGCCCACTATACGCCCTCGCTCAAAGTCCGTCAACTGCACATACGCTTCACGTCCACGCTGCCGCGGCATGCTACCAGTGTTAAAGACTGCGATGGAGCTCCGTATGCCACGGCAAACTGGCTGACACTGACGGCGGCGGTGCACAAATGCTGCGCAGCTAGCGCCATTCGACGGCCAACACCGCGGTTCCTGGTGTGTCCGCTGTGCCGTGCGTGTGATCATTGCTTGTACAGCCCTCTCGCAGTGTCCGGAGCAAGTATGGTGGGTCTGACACACCGGTGTCAATGTGTTCTTTTTTCCATTTTCAGGAGTGTATATAAACGATTTTAGAGACAATCTGTGCAGCCGTCTTAGGTTGTTTGCAGATGACGCTGTCGTTTATCGACTAATAAAGTCATCAGAAGATAAAAACAAATTGCAAAACGATTTAGAAGAGATGTCTGAACGGTTGCGAAAATGGACAGTTGACCATAAATAACGAAAAGTGTGAAGTCATCCACATGAATGCTAAAAGGAATCCGTTAAATTTCGGTTACACGACAAATCAGCCAAATACAAAGGCCGTAAATTCAACTAAATACCTAGGAATTACAATTACGAACAACTTAAATTGGAAGGAACACATAGAAAATGTTGTGGGGAAAGCTAACCAAACACTGCGTTTTATTGGCAGGAAACTTAGAAAATTTAGCAGATCTACTAAGGAGACTGCCTACACTACGCTTGTCCGGCCTCTTTTAGAATACTGCTGCGCAGTGTGGTATCCTTACCAGATAGGACTGAAGGAGTATATCGAAAAAGTTCAAAGAAGGGTAGCATGTTTTGTATTATCGCGAAATATGGGAGAGAGTGTCACTGAAATGATGCAGGATTTAGGTTGGACATCATTAAAAGAAAGACTTTTTCGTTGCCGCGGAATCTTATGACGAAATTCCAATCATCAACTTTCTCCTCTGAATGCGAAAATATTTTGTTCACACCGACCTACATAAGGAAAAACGATCACCACGATAAAATAAGGGCAATCAGAGCTCGTACAGTAAGATATAGGTGTTCGTTCTTTCCACGCGCTATACGAGATTGGAATAATAGAGAATTGTGAAGGTGGTTCGATGAACCCTCTTACAGGCACTTAAATGTGATTTGCAGAGTATCCATGTAGATGTAGATGTGGATCAGTAGCCTCATGAGTAGGTCTAAACAAACGTGTTCATTAATGTTAACACCAGTCATGTATACATATTCCGTAAACTGACTCGTTCTACATCATTTCGATAAAAGAATCTTTCAAATGATTTATGGAACATGTAACTCACTCGCTGACTTACTAACTAACTCTGCTAAAACCTCCTATAGCTAAGGTGACAAACACACGTAAATTGACATCGGATTAGAAAGTGGTGCACCATCAGTAGTTTACTACAGTGAGAACAAAGTAGTGCGGGTCGCTGCTTTACAGATGACGGTGGCAGAAAATACAGTGCCCAATATGTAGCGTAATTAAAATTATCTCCTCGTGATGAGATGGAGGAAAGGGAGCTGGCCAACACGTAGGGACAGTTTAAATCTATCTGAACTTGTTCCCGCGGAGAGGCGACCATTTTCCTCGTCTGCATGATAGCACTGGTATACGTTGGAACAAACTAAGGTCGTCCGACAGTCGGAATAGCTAAAAGGCTGGGCTGTAGAGTTTCAGTCTTGGCAGTAGCATCAGCAGCCCCATTCCCGACTCACCGACATGTCCAAGTACCCATACGACGCTTCCCAAGTGATACACCCAATTTTGGACCTGTCTCGATGTTCGGAAACAGCCAGTTGCCTATGAACATCCACATCGTCGCGTTGAATGTCCTTTTTACACCACCCTTTAAGAAGCGATTTTGCTTGAAAGATGGATCCAGATAGTGTGATCTTCCAGTCGGACTTCTTATTTCCACAAATTGAAAAGTACCTAAGAAAGAAGGCGAGAACATGAAAGGTCGATGACAGAACGAGACTGTAGGGCATTACGAGTCAAATACTTTAACATGAACTGTGCTTTATAAGGATCGCAACTACTCAGCTCCTGGACGCAATTCTAATTGCTTACGATGAAAAAGGTCCAGGACAACCCGATAGTGTCAGACTATTAGTATCATCAAACGGTGAAAGATTAAAAGAGGTTACTAAAACATAACTATACGTAAACTAAATATCTTTAGAAACCACTTTTTAGTCGCCCTGGTGAAGCCATGTATTTTTTCCTAATGCGTAAGATTCGATACAAATCGTAAACTAAATTACATCATCAAAACATATTTCGCACACCCTTCTCATTTCTTCGATACATACATGTTAACAATGATCCCTGCCCGTGTTTAAGCTGCTTATTTTGGTGATAAGTACCACTTAATGCACTTGTTTTCTCCACCACTGCAACTTTCGCAAGGATCTGCACTCCATTTATATTCACAACTTTCGTTAAGTGACTATCTAGTGATGAACCTGTCTTAGCTTCAGTCTTAGTTGAAATACAAAAGACATTTCACTGACAGCTTTTCCTTCGAGAATCATTTTAAAGTTAATATGAATGTTCAAAGCAGCAGATAACAAAGTCAACACCTTATTGACAAATAAAAGCTTATCGAAGTCAGATTGAGCGTAAGAGCAATGAGAACTATTTCGAAAGTATTATTCTGTCTATTGATATGAAGATATATTCTAAGAAGTTTTGGTTTTATGTTAAGTCAGTAAACTGCTTAAACTCGTCCATCCAATTGTTTGGCGATCATACTGCAAATGAAACGGTGGATGAATTAGAGAATGCCGAAATACCGAATTCGGTCATTCAAAATTGCTGCACTGATGGTGATAATGTTCCTTCTCCCAATCATAACACGAACACCAAAACATCGTATGTTGAGGTAAGTGATCATGGACAGAAAATCAACCAAAATTGCTCAACGGACGAAAGGTGAGTGGGCTTAATGGAGTACCTCTAACATCCTAGACTGCTCCCCTTCCAGTAGCAGTTTGTCATACATCGATGGAGCAATGTAGTGTTTCTAGCTATTGGAAAAAGACGCAGGCCATTCTCCCTTTCAACAAGGGTCGTCGGACAGGTGTGCAGGTAGTGATTTCGAGAAACATGGCTCTATTTGTTCGTCTTAAAAGTCCAGAAAGCAGTAAATAGCACGCTTAGGTTATTGCCATTTTACTTCACTTATGTAAGTCATTCGATACAATTTTGCGCCGTTGTGAAGAAAACACAATTTACGTAATATCTGAGCAGCTTTGTTATTGGATAGAAGAGTTCTATAAAACAAAACTTGGCACATCGTTTTTAACAGAGAGAAATAATACGATGTGAAAATAACTTCGCGCGAACCCCAAAGGAGCGGTGGAGGACAGTTACTCTACATTGTGGATAATGATGGAACTTCAATGAAGCCGTCTGCAAATGACGCTCTTTTATACGGGAAAAGTTGCGGAGCCAGACAATTGTAGCGAAAAATGCGAAGACCAGCAGAGGTTTGACGCTCTTTGTCCAAGGACCGGCTGTAGATCCGTGACAAACAATGGTAGCTGTTGAGCATAGACAGGTGGAAAGATCCGTTACTGTCCGATTAAGCGGTTGGTGATAAATCACAGAAAATAGTGACAGAAGTAAAATATCTATGTATCTGCGTCCGGAATCACCTAAAGTGGAACGATCACAAAAAAATTAGTTGTAGAAAAGGATGATGCTCCACTGAGGCTCATTGGAAGCTTCCTAATGAGATGTAGCTCATCCCCGAAAGAGGTAGTTTGCAAAACCCTCGTTCGGCTAGTGGTTGAGTACTCGTATTAAACGGTAGTCAGGGGCGTCTGTTCGGTACTATTAAAAAAAACGCCTAGTAAGGGTGAAAGTGTTTCTGAGATGCCCATCCTATTCCAGTGACAAACGCTACAAAATAGCGTCGTGTTACGTGTCGAGATTTATTGTTAAAACTTTAAAAGCGCAGAATATTCGAAAGACAGTCAGGCAACGTACTAAGGTCTTCCACATGTATCACGTGAAATGTTTACACTGGCTGACAAAAAGTTAAGCACTCAGAAGGTGAGGAGGAAACGAAATGACACTTCATGGGGTGAGAAACTGTGTGTTGTTATTTCAGTGATTACAAAATCAAGTCAATTTTACAAAGAACTTGGCAGTATGAGCCCACTTGTAAGTATGAGCCTGCTGTCCCTCTGGCCTGGATGTATGCACTGATCCAGTTAGAAAGCAGTTGCATCCTCTCCTGAGGCAAGCTGGCCCACAACAGGTACTTCATATCCTCGACACTACTGCTGGGACGGAGTTGATGTCCGAGCTGGTCCCACGCATCTTCTACTAGGGGCAGATATCCAAATCTCGGTAGCCACTGGAGTACTTCAACATCGTGCAAATAGATAGAGAGATTATACCATATGTGAATGAGCTTGTCCTGTTGTAAATTGGCATCACGGTACCGTAGCAAGAGACGTAGGACACGGGATATCTGTGACGCACCATTGTGCCACCGTAGTTCCCTCAGTCACTACCAGCTGTGACCTGAAGTCATACCCGATTGCTCCCCACATCACGACGCAAAGAGTAAGCCCGCCTTGTCTTTCCGAAACAATGGAAGAATGTGACATTTCTCGGGGTCGCCGTCATACTCACCGACGATGGTCAGCTGCGATTCATCGCTAAACACAATTCGATGTCACAATTTCCAGTCACGATACTACTCTCAAATGTTACACAACCATTTTCCCCAAAACATTCCCTTAACTGATATTAAAAGACAAGTCAAATCGGAATAATTTATCCCCAACAATAAATGAGGTGTCTACCGGTACCAGTGATTGCCAGTACTTAACTAACGTAGATTACATTTCTGTACTGATTAACATGTTGAAGAGGCCACTATGAAAGCATATTGTACTGGGCTGTATGCGAAGGAGCGCACTGCAGGCAGGCCACATTAGCGGGCCCCACCCTTACCTCGCCCGATAATGTGGCCTGCCTGCCTTGCGCTCCTTCGCATACAGCCCAGTACATGGGGAGGGCTCTCCAGGAGAATTCACGGAAGCGGCTCATCAACAGCTTGCTGCAAGACTCGACGCCACGCTGTCACATCAGCCGGTGCTTTGAAGTAGCCACCCCTGGACGCTACATGCCAGGAGTCACAATGCAGTGGTGTAGGGACACCAGTAGACCCTGTTATTAACAATCTGCATGTGGAAGGAGGAGATGTACAACTTTTGGCAAGGGCCAGACGAATGCTTCTGTGAACAGAACCATAGAACGGGGGGGGGGGGGGGGGGGGGGGGGCTGTACGAATCACACCGACCGCGATAGCACACCCTTGAGGGTGTGGGATGCTGCCAAGCTCAGCAGAGCCAGACAAAAATGTTTACCACTATGTAGGAGCCTCAATGACAGGATAATATAAATAATTTGTAAGTTAGAGAGAGAAAAGCACGCGGGCCGGGGAGGCCGAGCGGTTCTAGGCGCTACAGTCTGGAACCGCGCGACCGCTACGGTCGCAGGTTCGAATCCTGCCTCGGGCATGGATGTGTGTGATGTCCTTAGGTTAGTTAGGTTTAAGAAGTTCTAAGTTCTAGAGGAATGATGACCTCAGAAGTCAAGTCCCATAGTCCTCAGAGCAATTTGAGCCATTTAGAGAAAAGCACGGCTGTGCTACAGTGGTCAAACCTCATTGGCCATAGACAGAGAGAGGCAGAAGAGGACACAGCTTTTAGCATCCACTGTTAGGGAGCGTCTTGCTGGTTACCTGCCTGAAAGAGGAGTCACGTATGGAGACCAGCTTCTTTTAAGGCATCTTTTCACGTGTCAGCACTCGGAATATCTGTAGTTCAGCCAATCAAAATGAAGTGACGAACGAAAAGTTCTGAGATGCGAGTGTCGCTTTCAAAAAGCAGATGGTACATCTTCAGCGCAACTCATCAATCAACTATCTCTGCAGCCAGGCGCCTCTTTAAGGAAACTTGATGAGCTATGGACTTAGAAATTTTTCTCGCCGATTTGAACTTAGCCACAGATTCAAGTTGTTGATACGAAACCAATGACCGATTTTGTGGCCACTACAGTCTCCACCCGCAGATTAACATGGTGAGATCTAGTCGAGACAGCCAGACGAACAATAGGGACAGTCAAGTCATTTGCACCGAGTTTCAGTGATTTCAAGCTTCATTCTGAAGACTTGCTTGCAGTTTTACGATCAATATGGTTTGAACAGCGGCCGTAAATATCAACGAACACCCTTCTATAGCGCTATCTGCCTTTTAATACTAACCTTTCAGCAACCACAGTACACTTCACGAGTTTAACTGAGTTATCCTGATACGCATTTATTAGAGTCCGACCTCCAGTTCCTTTATCATACTTGCCAATATATTAGTTTAACATTGTCGATACTCGTCAGATCATTTATCATGCATCTTAATGTAATGAACGGAATTAGTTGTGATTCTTGTTGAAGTTTGTAGATTATGCATTCCTTGTTCATTATTTCGAGGGGCAACGATTTAATCACATCAAATCAACAGGGACACTTCGGATATCTCTATTTAACATCCTCCCAGCGTACAATCACGAAAAGCAGCCGATTGTGTTGTAGTGTTAATGGCAGCCTATGCGGACGGTTATTCCCTACTTTGTCTGCTGCTGGGCTCCGACCATTGGTGCAGGATGTCAAAACTGTTGTAGCACAATGCAGCAATCCTGCCTTAAGATGATAACATGTAGTCAACTGGAAACTTATCTTCACATTCCCATGAACAACTGGGCAACAGTGGTGTCAGCACATTTTGTTAGTGCAGCTTGCATACATTCAGGGGCAAACTTGCTTGATTTATGACTCTCTGACCCTCCCCTTACCTTATTCTGTTAACTGAATTATGACCCCCTGGGGGTTGATTTATGACCCCCTGCGGGTAATCTGCCCTCAGAAAGCCCCCACTCCTCCTCCCCACCCCTCTGGGAACATCCAAACCTCCCCCTTCCCCCTCGCTGACACAAGCACACCTTTCATATCAAATTAATTGACTAATTCATTAAATCAACAAATTAATTACCCATCCCCTCCTGGGAAATCCCCCAGCCCTTCCCCCCCTCCGCCATCTGGAAATTGGCGGGAAAAGGAAGGACCTCATGTCAGGAAATTCAAAACAATATGAATTACATAGCAAAGGATATACTGTTTATTTATAAAATCCAATTCACAGGAGTTGCTTCTCTCTGTTATTTGGTGGGAGGAGATCACCATTCTCTGCAGTTTGAGAAGATGAAGATCTTGTAAAATACTTCAAAAAGGAGTAATTAAATAGATCACATTTTGTTCTGATATCGCAAGGAATACCATCACAAAATTGATGTCAGCATAACTCATTGTACGTAATTACATTCTTAAAAATCTTTCAATCCGGTCTTCTCACCGACTGCTGGGCAGACGTGCTTTGAGCCACACCGGCCAGGACTCTGAGCGCTCAAGTGGCAGCGCCTCATGTATTACCATGCACCAGTATCTGAGAGGCCACACTACAATCCCTCAGGCCCCGTGACCACTATCAGCTGCCGCACTGCAAGACTTCTTGCAGTATTAACACACCCCAAGTCGATACTTCCTGTCATGTGCCACTGCTTGGGAGGATTCCAATCAACCTGTCCAACCCAGCAGACCACAGTGTCTCAGAATACTGTGCTCATTTTTCTTTGGCCATCCAGTAGCCAGGTCACCCCCACAACTACAGTCCCCTTTCTTTGTGGTGGTGTCCATTGTCCTCTCAAGTGGTTACTTCTGGTCCCTCATTCTATCAAATTGCTCGACTAATTAATGAAATCGATGTCCTGTGTGTGCAGCTGGTATTTCCTTGCATCCCATTAGTGGATACTAGAACTGATATATTTGGTGGGATTCAATCCCACAACTGCCCAGTTTACAAACATGTCCAGAATTTTCCCCCTTGCTTTCTGCTGGCGCATAATGACACACTTACGTCATTTTACAGGAGGTCCATTACGTTGGAGGTAGCTGAGAATTTTTAATTTCAGCTCAATTGAGTGCTACGTCCTTAAAAAATCTGCAGAGGGGTTGGATTGGTGAGTATGATCGCAGTACCAATATCAGAAACAATAAATCGATCAATTGGGAATTTTATGTTGTAACTGGAGTTTTGCAGCACTATATAATCCCTAAGTTTGATCTCTCGACTACAGCAGGATGAAGAAGGAGGAGGAAGGCTTAACCGAACGATAGGATAGTCACAATAATAAATACAACTACAGCACAGAGTGCAGTGCAATTTATTGAGAAGCGCTGAACGACAATCCTAGTAGCTGTGATGGCTAGATGCCTGAGATCACTGAAAACACTTGTAAATACTGCCCACTCACATCCCAGATGTCCATACCAAACTCCCCAGGCCAGAGGTCGTGTATTACTAGTTGATGCATTCCAATCACACACACTGGCAATTGCGACGAGCGCGCTGTCCACTGACTGACATGAGCTGCATCAACGCCATCTGTCGCCAGCAGGGACAACGTATCGTCTTGTGGGCACCGGTGAGGAGAGACCCACACCCGCACCAGCCTTGCCAGCAGCTGCATACCCACCCATGAATCCACACGCCTGCTGTACTGATCGCTCAGAAGTTGGAGAGAGACTGTAACCATGAAGTCAATCGATCACTTTACATGGAGGAAATAATCGTCAGGTGCCTTTATTTTGTACCCACTGCTCGCAACAGCCTTAAGCCAGAAATGTCAATTCGTTCTGGTCATCAGCTACTTCCTAGGAAACCAGCCACACATCACTGTAATTACAATTAAATATTACTACTGCACCACCAATCTGGCGACATTAGACAATGAGCAAAGTATCAGAAATACCTCCTCCTGATGACTGTGGCTCTGAAAATGTCAATATCTATATCCTCCTTATGTCTGGACACAATTTTCCACTTAAAATCTTTCATCGATGCGCTGAAATCGCGATGTTACATGTCAGATCCATACCTCCCTTACAACCAGACATATTTTCTTTGCACATGTTGGAACACTGACCACAGTAACAACACATACTTTATAAGCCCACCGTTCACAGCGAATCTACCACACATCCCCTACTAAGTATATTATTTCGCCAATAACTGAATGCTGGTGACACCAAACAGTACTGAGCGAAAATCCGTGATCGATGGACATGCTCCATTTGTTTTTCTTGCGAGCAGTGTTAGTGTGTCTTGGGAAGACAGATTTAATCGCCTTATAAGCGAGCAGATTGAGTAGGTGCTGCAGTCAGAAAAAGCCACTTGAGAGGCAGACGACACCACCACAAACAAAGGGGACCTCAATTGTGAGATGGCATGGGTACTGGATGGCCACAAAAAATGAGTGCTGTATTCTGAGACACTACTTTCTGCTGGTATGAACAGGTTGCTCAGAATTCTTCCAAGCAGTGGCACATGACAGGAAGTAGCCACTTGAGATGTGTTAATACCACGAGATGGCTTGTGGTGCAGTCATCTGGCCCCGAGTGATCGCAGTGTGGCCTCTCTGACACTGGCATGTGGTAATACGTGTGATGGCTCGCATGTGGGCGCTCAATGTCCTCGACAGTGCGGCTCCCGGCATGTCTAACCTGCAGTCAGTGCAATGACAAGATCGAAAGATTTTTAACATTGTAATTACGTGAGGTGAGTTATTTTGATATCGATTTTGTGATGGCTTATTTTCGATGTATTTTATGAGATCTGCATTTTCTCAAAAATAAAAGAACGAAGAGCCTTTCCCACCAAATAAAAGAGAGATCCAACCTCAATGAACCGAATTTTTATGAACAAACAGTATATTCTTTGCCAAGTAATTGACATTGTTTTGAATTTCCTGTCATGAGATCCTACCTCTTCAGCACAGATTGAGTCCTTTCCCCTCGCAGCGGGGAGGAAACTGCTGGGGGATAAACCCAGGAGGGGATAGGTAAATAAGTTATCAATTTAATTAATTAGTCAATTCATTTTGTATGAGAGATGTGATTATTCTGGGGGGGTGGGGAAGGTGGAGGTTTGGTGGTTTCCAGAGGGGTGGTGGAGGAAGGGGGAGGTATGGGGGCTTTCTCAGAAAGACGGATTGTTTCCACGGGTTCATAAATCAACCTCCAGAGGGTCGTAAATCAGTTAACATAAATGGTTAAGGGAAGTGGGAGGGGGTCATAAATCAATCAAGTTTGCCCCTGAACGTATGAAACCCACACTAGCAAATTGTGCTTACGCTGCCATTGCCCTACTACTCCCATGCAGTGCAACATTAGGCCACTGTCACATCCGAATGCTCCACAATTGCACAATTCGACCAGCAAGCCAAATGCAGATGCACAGTGAGCCCCTTTCAAACTCCGTGAGGTGTTGATAACGGTGTCCTTTATAATAATCACGCAAAATCTGATGCTGCTCACGCCACTTGTATATGGTGTCCCAAGAGGAGTAGTGAATATTCAGGGATATGACAGGAACGATCATTCGAAGCAAAAAAGTCTAGTAGATGTTGGCTCTAAAATGCATACTTTAAAAGCTATGAACATTTCTTCTTCTTCTTCTTCTTCTTCTTCTTCTTCTTCGATACAGTGAGACAAATTTCTTCTACAGCAAATTCTTTGCTTTCCATATTTTGAGAGGTGATGATATGGACCAAAACCAGGAGAAAATGTCCAGTAAACGTGGGCTCTAAAGTGCATATCTTAAGAGATGTGAGCATTTCTTCATCTTCACTACTGTGAAACACACGTGTTCTACTAACAAGTGCTAGTAGCTGTTAAGGTATGCGTTTTAGAGCCAAAGTTTACTAGATTTTTTTAATTCTAATTTTCGTTCTTGTCATATTCCTGAATAGTGACCATTCCTCCTCGGACACACTGCATGCCCTACCATTTCTGGTGACAACACTACACACGAAGAACACTAAAGCATTTTGGTGGCCGTTCTATTTGTCACAGGGAATTGTAACTCTAATCATTTACGTATCCGCCTATGGTGTGTACTTGTTCAAAGTTACATTGATGCCCGATCATGTCTTCTGGGTGGTTCACTTCTTTTGTCAAGCAGTAAACGACGGGAAAATCAGATAAATTCGAATCTGTATGAAGGATTACTGATAGTCATTCTTTTCATACACTACTGGTGAATGGAACAGCGACAGAGGTAAATGATAGTGGTGCATGAAGAAATCTCCCCCACACACTGTAAAGTGACCTATGGTGTATAGGTATAGATGCAGATCCAAATAAAGTAGTACCTCTATTCAGTAAAATGACTTTTTAATAGGGTTTTTCAGTTCGCCGGTACAGAATGATGTGACAATATAGTAAAACACTGGACTCACATTCACAGCTCGGTACGGCAGATACCAGACAGAGATTCATACGGAGAATCCAAAGCAAACATTATTCATTTACGAAATAAGCTCCTTATAATTCTTGAGTGCCGCTTATTAGTCGGGGATGCTTACCTGGTTGGATTAATAGAAGAGATAGACAAGATCCAAAGAAAGGATGCAAGTTTCGTCACAGGATCATATAGTAAACGCGAGAGTGTTACGGAAAATTCAACAAACTGACCCCTAGAATAGTAGGGCAATATATTACTTCCTAGCATATGCACTGTCCAGGCACGTTAATGTGATTACCTGTCAGAAGCCTCAATAATCACCTTTTGCAGCCTGGACCGCTGAGTGACGTGCAGGAATCGGTGTGCTGCTGGAGGTTACCGACAGGCATGTGGAGTCATGTGGACTCCAGTCCAGTGGCCACCTGCGCTAGGTTTCTCGGTTGAGAATCCATGGCGTGAAAAGCGCGATCGAGGTGGTCCCACAGATTCTCGCTTGGGTTTAAGTCCGGGGTTTAAATCCAGGGGAGCACGGTAAACACATCTTGATGCCCTTCGAATCACACACATACATTGCCTGCTGGTAGATGCCATCGTGTCAAGAAAAAAACAAATGGCTTGTGGCGGTGGACATGATCCCCAAGGATAGATGTACACTTGTACTGATACATTGTGCCCACTATAATGAAGAGATCACCCAGGGAATGCCACGAAAACACTTCCCAGACCGTAACGCACCCATTGGAAGCCTTTACCCTTCCGATTGTTGCAGGTATTTGCTTTCAGACGTTTCACGCCGTACACGCCAACGGCCCTCTGTCCGATGGAGCGAAAAAGTGATTCATCTGAAAAGGCCACATGTCGCCATTTAGTGGTAGTCCACTTGCGGTACTGGCGTGCAAATTCCAGCCTTCGTAGCCGATAAACAGGAGTCAGTATACGAGGTGCACGAACCAGACGCCTGCTGCGGAGGCCCATACGCAGCAACGTGCCCTGAACGGTCGTTGAGCAGACTGTTGGAAGCCCCTCGGTCCATCTGTGATGTCAACTGCTGCACATCTGTTCGTCCGTACCCATCTCCGCAGCCAACGTCCACCTCTGCACCACAGTTGCCTCGCCGCCCATTTTAGATAGCATCATTTTGCCACAATCACGTCGGCACGCAGAGAAATTACTAACTTAGCTGTTTCGGTAATGCTTCCACCCTTGGCCCAAAAACCCATGGTGATGCACTTTTGAACGTCAGATAAATCGTTCCTTTCCGCATTACGATAACGACTGCACTGATTGCTGCGTCCCCCGTCACGCTTTATATACCCTCCAATGCTAGTGCTGCCACCTGCCGTTGTGAGTGGTTACTGCACACTGACGTCGAACATAGACGGTGGTAACAATGTGACTGCACCGTCGACTTATTAGAGGCGACGTTTAGACAGAAGGAGAGAGTTTAGTGCAATTTTCGAGGGATCAACAACACTTCTTGAAGCCCTTAATAGAAAACTATGTCATCGCATATACTTTACTTAGTTTATATGGATAATAAGAGGAAGTGCTTTAAATGCATCGGATTATCTTGGTGCTCTCCGACTTTCGAGATTTATCCCAAGACTCGGTGTCGCAAAGCGCGAGAGTGCGGCCTGACTTGCAGCAGTGGCTTCGCATCTGGTGTTACGTAACGACGGGGCAGGCTGACGCCTAGCATATCCTGAAGGACGCTGCGCAACTGAGCTCGTAACGTTTAATGTTTGGATTCTCGCAGGCAGTATTTTCGCAGCGAGGACGTCGCCAAGTTCACAAGTTCTGCAAGCTGTCGTCGTAGACAGATCTTAACAACGAGCAACGAAACCACCACGAGGAGACACATACCAACGGAAATGGAAAGTGTTTCACTTTGACCGAACACTACCAAACTGATACTCTAGCATATTCATTCCTGTGGGTTATATTGATTAAACTTTCATCCTTATGAGAGATTATTTTCAATACAGAAAGAAGCATTCTTACAGATGAAGAATGATATGAGTAAATGATAGTTATAGGGTTTATGTGAAATCACTGGAGCTTTTAAGTTGGAGAATGCAACACAGCATGCCAAGAGCATGCAGCTTATCTTCATCTTTCGAATTTTGAGAAAGATCGAATCATCGACATGAGGAACATACAGTATGTCCAGTGTCTATTTTCAAAAGTTCATATCTCGAAAAACTATGATCGATACTCGAGTGTAACAAACGGTATATTTATCGAGAAAGCTGTAAGAATTATATACAGAACTTACAAGGAAGTTTAGAAATAGTATGAGAAACCTGTTAACAGATGGCGCTGTAATCGCAATACATAGTGCGCCGCAGATCAGAGTGGTCAGTTCCACCGTTGAAACGTGAACGGAGGTCGGCATACCGAAGGAAGAGATTGAAATCATATGTTCCATTGAACAACGAATTTTTCTTGTACTGGAAAACCACAGGTTAGAACACAGTCTTACGGCAACCAGGCGCAGTTTTCAGACACGGTTTAATGTTCCAAAAGGATCCGATGCGAAAACCGTTCCCAAACTCTTCGCCAAATTTCAACGGAAATGAAGCGTAGCTGATGATCTAGAGGGGACCTCCCCTCCATCTACCCCTCCTACCAACTTTGATCCTCCCACCCTTCTCCTGTGTTTGCTCCTCTGGGCACCCTCCCTCCCTTCTCTCCCTCTTCCCTCCCTCCTCTATTTCTCCCCACTCCTCCCCCGGGCTTCCCCTCCCCTGTCCCTCTCCTCCTGCCCCCATCTCCTCAGCCATTGGCGTCCTTGTTCTCCCCTCTCCCCCACCTCACCCTTGTTCCTCCCTTGGCAGGTCCCCGGACTCGCGCACGCTAAGTGGACGTTCGCGCGCCGGAGATCATCGCCATCAGTGTCTTGTGTGTGCCGTCGTGTTTAGTGTTCAGTGTTCACCGTCACACTCCATCGTTCACCAGTGCTATCGTCATCTTCAGTGTTTTTGCTTCGTGTCAACAGTTTGTAATGTGGATTGTCATCGAGTGTGAACAGCTTCATGTTTTTTTATGTTCATGTGTCTACTGTTTTTTCCTGCCGTTTTTCCAAGTGATGTATCTTCTCTGTTTATATCATTGTACTCTCTTCGGCTGAAGAGCGGCGTATTGTGCTGCTGCCATCCTACCTGTTTAAAAAAAAAAAAAAACTCTAGAGGGGAATGTTGGCCCCAGGCAAACTGCAGTTACTCATGTAAATGTCACCACGGTTTCTGGAACTACTCAGCAGTACCCAAGGAAATCTGACCGAAGAACTGCTGTAGAGACTGGTTTGAAGCGTTCCAGCGCACATAAAATACCGAGACAGAGCCTACAAATGTTTAGATTCTAAATCCAAAGCCAACAGGCCATACCCGTATGAGCAATGTGATAGAGAGCTGACTTTGCGAAACAAATTCTCATAATGATTGATAATGAAAGATTTGATGTTAGCTGCATCTGGTTCACAGATGTAGCACTCCTCCATCTGAACGGAGTCATGAATAAACAAAATTGGCGATTTTAGGGCTCCTAAAATTTGCATTTGTGTGAAGCAAAACCACTGTATTCTCCAAAGTTATTGTTTGAGCTACGGTATGCAACAGACGCATTACTGACCCTTTCTTAATGTGAGAAATGATCAGTAGTGAACGTTATGTTGCAATTTTGGAACAATTTGTTGTAGGATCGACCAGGCACTGACTGGTCCATGCATCAAACAGGTGGTTGTCTTTCGTCATGAATACTTCTGGTATAGAATAATTGTGATGGAATATTGCAAATTTACTGCCGCAGGTATGAACTGACCTCCATATTCGCCCCATCTGATCCCTTGTGACCACTTTTCGGGGGGCACATTGAAAGAAACCGTTTACCGGAACCGTATCACCACGCCGGACGAGCTTCAATTGGCGATCCGTGTGGCATGTGAATCCATTTCCGTTGAAAAATAGGATGTGATGGAAAACTTTACAGTTCGTTTGTGATGTGATTATAAAGACTGCTTGCAGGAGACGAGTTTAATTATTTATGCACACTGACATTGTATGAGCTGCACAGCATACAGCGCCATCTGCAAGCAGTTTTTAGAACTATTTCGGAACGTCTGTGTAAAATTCTCACAGATTTCACAATGAACATATAATTTTTTGGACTCGTCTATCGATCTTAGTTTTCGAGATATTTAATTTTGAAATCAGGGACTCCTTCGCTGGACACCCCGCACGAACATCATACCGACAGCTCGTACAGACAGTTGGCTGTAGGGCAATGACGAGATAGGTGCAGGTCAATAGTGTGGCAACAACAGTAGGACTGTACCACAAGAAGGTTTACAAATCATTGGACTGATGACGATGAAGAGATTAATGACAACAGCTGTAATCTGGGGAGAGGTTATAAGAAGTTTGTCAACATGCACCGGAACTGGAAACTGGTTTGAGATCTCAATTTGCCATGCGTCATTTACCGCTGACGCCACACCACAAACAACAGAGATTGACATCATATAGAACCAGAATCAACTGGGAACCTGAGTGGCAGTCTGTGATGTTCAGCGATGAGTCGCGCTTCTGTTTGTCATGGTCACATCGACGCCGTGTCCATACAGGATCTGGTGAAACTTGACAAGAAGCAGCGATTCTCAATACCCATATCTACATCTACATCCCTCCACAAGCCACCGTACTCTGCGTAATGGAAGATACCCTACACCTTTACGACTCGTTTCCTCGTCTCTGAACTGCTTCAATGTCTTCCTTCAGTCCGACCTGGTAGTACGGATCCCAAACACTCGAGCAGTACTAAAGAATAGGTCGGACCAGCGAGCGTCCTATATGCGGTCTCCTTTACAGGTGAACCACTCTTTCCTGTAATTCTCCCAATACACCGAAGTGTACCATTCGCCTTACCTATCACAGCAGGCTTCACATGCACGTTCCATTTTATATCGCTTTGCAGCGTTACGTCCAGATATTTAAACGACGTGACAGTGTCTAGCAGGACACTACTAATGCTGTAGCCTAACAATACAGGTATGTTTTTACTACTCATCCGCATAAACTTACATTTTTCTACATGTATGCCAGCTGCCATTCATCACACCAACAAAAAATTTTGTATAAGTCATCTTGTATCATCGTACAGTCACTCATCTCCGACACCTTTCCGTACACCGCAGCACCTTCTCAAAAAACCACAGACTGCTGCCCATCCTGTTCGCCAGATCATTTATGTATATACGAAGTAATAGCGGTCCTATCACACATCCATGGGGCATTCTTTACGATACCCTTGTCTCTGTTGCGCATTCGTCATCGAGAACAACATACTGGGTTCTGTTAACTACTTAACAAGTCTTCGAGCCACTCACATATCTGGGAACCTAATCCGCGTGCTAGTACCTTCGTTAAGAGTCTGCTGTGGGATATCATGTCAAATGCTCTACGGATATGTAGAAATGTGGAGTCTGCCTGCTGCCATTCATCCGTAATTCGCAGTACATCATCTGAGAAATGGGCAAGCTGAGTTTCGCACGAGCGATGCTTTCTAAAACTGTGCTGTTCACCGACATAAGATTTTCGGTCTATAGGAAATTTATTTTATTCGAACTCAGATTATGTCCTAGAATTCTGCAACCAACCGATGTTAAGGATATTGGTCTGTAATTTATCCGTCCAACTCCTCGAATCATGGTAACCCCGTTGGTATATCCTTCATGACAAGCGTACAAGACAGCATGATCCAGCAGGACCATGTATACCACACGATGCAGTACACATCACAGACACCTTGAGAACTGCATGGATCCTTGACTGGCCTGCCCGGACCTCTGATTTGTCACCCATAGAGGATATCTGGGATGGGAAAACATATACTTTGATACCGGACTCCAGCTCGCAGTCTTCATGAACTGACAGCGTGTGTTTCAGGCAGGGAGAGAAATTTCTAGAAAATGACATTAGAAGTCAGTCTGCTTCCATGCCACAGCGAATATAAGAGTGTATTCGAACCCGTGGGGTAATGCTTCATATTGATGTTGATGATATTGAACATCAGTTCCGAATTGTATGAAATCTTAATTACTTATTTAATACCCATTGTATGATCAACGTCTCCACAAAGTTAGATAAATATTGTTTTGGTGCTAGACGGAATAATACCTCCCATTTCCGTGAATTCATCTTCTTACTTGTGTACTTCGTGGTAAAAATACTGTTATAATGAGTGACAGCAAACGAGGCCATTATTAAAATGCAGAAGCCTAGATTTGTCGACAACAGATAAGAAAGGAAGGAAAGAAAGAATGAAGATTAGGGCTTAAAATCCCGTCGACGACACGGTGGTTAGAGGGGGAACACAAGCTCGGACGGGACAAAACACTAGGAAGATAATCGGCCGTCTGGTTTACAAAGGAACCAACCAGCATTCACTTGATCGATTTAGGGAAACTACGGAAAACTTTAATCAAGATAGCTGGACGTAGGTTTTAATCCCGCTACTTGCGACTAATAGTCAATTGTGCTAACCACCGCGCTACCTCACTTGCTGATAATTACAAAGTCATACAGATTACACACCATCACGAAAAATATGGAATCAAATATTGAAGGTACAGTTGATTTATAATGGAGTTCTACACGGACTATGATCTATGATAATTCAGCCACGGAGAAGCTGTCATATGGTTTACAAAATTAATGATCTTTTAAGCTTTTGATGAAGTGCTGGTACGAGGCTAGCCGATCCTAAACTGAAATGCCTTGAAGAGATATGTCTGTAAGAGGACGCTGCATAATGTCTCTAGTCTCACAGAACTTAGCGTCAGAGAATTTTGAAGTCCATCGGTTCGGGCGTCACATATTTATTTCTTTTCATAAATGTAGTAACTACCGATTATTACAAAGAGAACTTACGACGTACAACGGCTTCCCACTTTAACAGCTGAGACTTTTTTCCCAACAACTTGCCATTTTCGAGTAAGTACAAAAATTGTAAAGACTAAATGGTATAAAAGTGATAAATAATACACAGTAAGAAATCACTGTTTACTACAATAAATTCATACAACATGTTTCTGTGCTTGACATTTTACATTCACGCAGAACTTTTTCTTCATCTTGTCGTTTGGTGTTAAGCTGAGCAATGTTACCGTATTCTGGTAATAAACACTTTAGCACTGCTGTCGTCATCTACGGAAATGGAAGTCATCGTCATGTCAAAACATCACAGTGACCAATCTCAGATTTCTCAGAAGTAACACATGAGCCTGAAGATGAGGCATCCAGCCTCCGAGCGTGCTGTAAGAAATTACTGAATTCTGGTGTGAACTGTTACAACATACTGTTTGTTGTTTTACACAGTTGTGGTAGGTATGGCTTCATAAATGTCTGGCTTCCAATACCATTTTTCTGCAACACCCAAGCATAAAGATTTTCGGTTATCAAATAGGGGTGTTACAGACTCAGTGTTGCGAGGTGCTACATGCAGACGTGTACTCCTGTCGTTGAGAAAAACAAACATCATAATTCAACGCTTTATTTACAGTTGTGTACGGAACGTATAACCCATTGTACTGGTTGACAGCCATTGACTACCATCCACCATCCATGCTTCCTGTTCCTGTCGCTGAGTAGTGCACCGTCACGCAATTGTTTTCAACAGCGATGAATTATAATTCAGTGGGACAGCCCAGTGATACGCTGTGTTGTTCCCGAGTCACCTTCGTAACATTGCTGTGGAATATTTCCTAAGCAGTCATCTCACAGCACAAACAACTCTTACTTTCTTGTATGTCCTCGTAAGCAAGAAAGCGAAAATATTGAAATGGTATTTATTTTTTCTAGATTATTTATTTACACCTCTTGCTGTGTAGGATTTTTCGAGTCGAACGTTGATGCACGTGAAATGAGTCAACGCATTACATTACGTTCGCAGAGGTTACACAATAAATTACTCATACATACTTGAATTTCAGAACAGCATAGAATAACATAGCGCTTGATATCTTTCATACTACATTCTAGATTTTTAGGATGTGCTACCCTGGATGCCAGTGTGCATTTTGACCGTGGAAACTTGCACAGTGATTATGGAGAGGACTGGACTTCATCGGGAGAAGAGGGCTTTAGAATAATTCCATTCGAAAGGATACAGATTTTCCTTGATTTCTTTAAAATACTTCATGTTCGTTTAGCAACTAGTGCTTCGGCCCTTTTCATCTATATGTAAATGACACGTTAGCATCTAGATTTTCTTTCTTCCAGAGTACATGCAGTCATTTATTTAAAAGAGGACTTAGGACAGAAAACACAGTAGACTATCAGAACATTGAACACATGGTAGAAAAAGTAACACAGAAGCTATGATTAATCCTCATGTAAAAAAGGAAGTAGCAAAATAAGGTTTCGAGTTTACATGTAAGGGAAAATCCGACGTTCGCAGCTCACATTTTACACTCTAGCAGATACACTATTCAAAAATGGTTCAAATGGCTCTGAGCACTATGGGACTTAACATCTGTGGTCATCAGTCCCCCAGAACTACTTAAACCTAACTAGCCTAATGACATCACACACATTCATGCCCGAGGCAGGATTCGAACCTTCGACCGCAGTGGTCACGCGGTTCCAGACTGAAGCGCCTAGAACCGCACGGCCACACCGGCCGGCGATACACTATTAATAGAAATACGTGTAGCAGAGTAACGAACAATTCAGGCTTTCTCGAAGAGTTTGCCGATTTCGAAGTTCTTGAGTTTGCGGGTGATTTAATGTTGGCATTTAGACGACGATAATTCACCAAGTGACGAAGACAACTAGGGAAGTTGTAGAAATATAGTAAAAGAAAAATGTCAACATTTACTCGGACGCAATCTTAGAAAATTTGGAAGTCAGAATAACGCTGTTATATCAGCTTTGTTAGTTCAGAAAAAAGTAAATTTAAAATGAGCGTTGTTATTCTTTTTTTTATCTTTCGTTAAAAATTAACCATTATAGAAGTAAGTTTCTCAAAATGTACAGAATGTGAAAGTATAGGAAATGGAAATATCAAAATGAGAAAAATTAATACACTTTTATGAGTCGCTTTCACAAAATAATGGAATCGCCAGTTGGCAGAATAAACAGCATACTGTTTCAGCAAAGATTTGTTAATATAGAATGTCAAAAATTTACCAAGTACTTTTAATATGACGAGCCTTACGCATTAAATCTCAGAGAACACTGATCCGTTACATGACACAAAATTGTCACATGGATGTGTGTGATGTCCTTAGGTTAGTTAGGTTTAAGTAGTTCTAAGTTCTAGGGGACTGATGACCTCAGATGTTAAGTCCCATAGTGCTCAGAGCCATTTGAACAGAAGAAATTTGCTGTCAGATATGAGTTTTACGTGAAGGAGGCATCAGTGGTTCATAGGCGGACGTAAATGTTCAGTCCAAGATATACGAATTTTCACGATGAAGTGTGAAATGTGTGCCCGTCAAATGTTACAGAAGTCTGGCGGAAAGTACTGAGATAGTATTTTTGAGATAACACGTGTGCCACTATGACGACACTTACGCTTCCATGAAGATGGCGTAATTGCAGTTGTTGCCCGCTGGTTATCGTCACAGGTAAGAGATCTGCGAGGTGCGAGTATGAAAACGTTCTCCGATAATCGGAAATGGTCCGTGGGAAGAATAATTGTCGGTAAATCTCGGTATACACCATAACTTTCTGATTTATGGTGGTAGCGATTACGCATGCATGTAAAACGTTCTCGGAATTTCAACAGTAAGCAACTATTGTAGCAACTGTCACTTAAGTTTTTTGAGCACCTCCGTAAAGGTCTCGCGCCTACTGAACGATCTTGTGACGAAACGCACAACTCTTCGTCGTAATCTATCTTTTCTGTTAACAGAAATCGGTCGCACAGAAGTTTTATGGGCCGCATATTTCGTGAATGAATCGTATTTCTTTAAGATCCTTGCAACGAATGCCAATCGGGCATCTGTTGCCCTACAATTTGTGTTACGTGGCCAGTCCACTTTAGGTCTGTCCAGATGGTTACTTTTGGGTGTTTTACCGTTTTTACAGTTTCCAGTGATTTGTCACCAACAGTGGAATCGTGACAAATACTTTTCTGCACCAAAAATAAACCACTTACTGATAACGATAATGTAATATACAGGGTGACATTAATAAAATCGACAAACTGCAGGGATGGATTAGTGACTGGAAATGGAGGAAAAATGGTCCTATGAACATGTGTCCGGAAATGCATTGTTGCCATGGTAGATGGCGCTGACGAATGATAGTTCCTCTGACCACTTGCCGTATGCTCCTTGTGTGTTGCAGGTTGTGTGATTGACGCAACGTACTGTAACAACAGAATGGTCCGGTATTCATGTCGGGAACAAGCCGAGATGGTGTTTGTGTCCAGCCAAGTAGATGGAAACCGTCGAGAGGCAGCACGTCTATACCAAAACAAATACCCTCACAGACACCAACTACATCGCACAGCACTTCAAGCACTTTTTGTGCGTTTATGTGATCAAGGATCCTTTCAGACAGACGAACGTGCGGGGAGGCGGTGGACTGTGCGCACACCAGATTTGGATGACCAAGTTCAAAAGGATATTGAGGCGAACTCTAGTTCAGGCTCCATGCAAGTGCCCCGCCAACTTGGTGTAAGCCAAAGTACGATTACGTGTACTCTGCATGACAATTGCTACTATCCCTATCACCTCCAATCTCACGGAGGCCAATTTGAACATCAGTTGTGACGTGGTTGCGATGCAGCTCTGTTCTGTGTTCCGGGACGATTTGTTATCGTTGCACGCACACTGTCCATTTCCGGACACCCGTTCATAGGACCTTTTTCCCTCCATTTCCAGTCAGGGATTCGTCCCTGCAGTTTGTCGGTTTCATTAATTTTCACACTGTGTTGACGAACTGATTACTCAAAATTTACTAAACCATTTACGTGAATTACGCAACAATCCTCAGGCAGAGCATTCGACACAGAACTGTTCTGTTACTCTTCAGAACCGCACCTTTAATGTAGCTTTTAAAAATGTCTTGTCAGCTTGCTCTCGACGGAATGTACAGCGCCGCGTTAAGGACTATCGTCTCCAATGACTCCGTCTTCGATGGCACTATGGCACTGTAACCACTATCCTTCCTTCCTTTTAGCGTAAAGTCCCTGTGAGCTCCAACTATAGTCTCGTAAGTAGGTTTGTTAGATGGTACTAGTATAACTCAATCATAAAACTCGTTTATTTTTATACAGATATGCTACTGCTTCTGGGACCATTTGAAGAGACTATTGACGTTTAATATCCTGTCGAAGACATGGCATTTAGAGACAAATCACATATTCGGATATGACAAGAATTGTTTGGGAAACAGACCATATCCTTTTTAAGCGAACCATATAGCTATGTTTACTCCTCTCTCGCGTCGAACGCGTGTGCACTGGCTTACAAAATGCTCCCGCTGCTACAGTCTACTCAGTCTGTGTCACGAAACTTCGTAGCATATTCAAACTGTGTGCCGGACTGTGGCGCAATCCGAAATCTTGTATTCCGCGGGCACTGATCTTACCAAAGTCGGTAAGAGCATTTCCTGCAAAGATTGCCCCGGTCCGCAAACAGTTTCTGTCTGTCAGGAAGTTTCAAAACAGCGCTACAGATGGAAATGTTGATTCTTGAATCAAATTTTGCCGCTGAGTTCATCACCATGGCTAGTACAAACTCATCTTTCATTAAAATGCAAGCAGTTAAAGCCTGTAGGCAAAGAGGAACACTGAAATTTGTCGACGGCAGTGAATACCAAAAACCCGTGAACAGGTTTTGTCTGAAAACATGACACATATTCCTTGAAAACAGATAAAATGGTATCAGACCAGTGAAATACAGTACTCTGTAACGAGCCACTGAAGACAACAGGTTTCCTAAATTAAACTGCTCACAACTGTCTGAACAACATCTTGAAATTTGTCGCTTGAGTTCACATACCTACTGCACCACAAAACTGAATCGATTTTGAAGATGGCATACAGTACACATTAAAATTTTTGAAAACAAGCGCATGTTGGATACTGAGAATGTACGCTTTTTATCTTCTAAAACGATGCTACGGTATATGAAGTAATATTCCTGTTCGAAGATCTCAAGATCTCTTCGTGACTTCTCTTGAAAACTCAAAAGAGTACCGTATACTGCAAACGAACTGAGGAAAATGAGAAATTTTATTCACATAACAATCGTCTACTCACACCATTACGCACGGGACAAGAAATACTCGGAGCTGCCTACCAACGTAAAAATATAGCTTGCAGAGAAGTCTTTACGGCGTACACGCAATTTTGACTGTCGACAGAGTGCGATAAGCCTTTGTGTGGCGGCATGGAGTGTAGATTCCACGAAAGTGACGCGTACGAGGAAACTCAGTGACGTGTATACACCGCTAAGAGGAAACAACGACATACGCACCGGTGTAATGTTGCGTATAGTGCCTGTGACTGACAATCACTGCTGTAGACGAAAAGAGTCAGAAGATTTCCACTGTAGGCGAACTGAAGTCCCAGCCCGCTGTTCGTTGTCCACTGGCGGAACATGAATTAGTTGTACCGGGTTATTTCGGTGTTCCCACTTCCAGCGATAAAGAGGTTATCGACGAACTGTTCCGTCTAATTCTGTAGCAGACACTCCGTCTTGCCCCGTCTCGGAGATGGAAATTTTAGTACACCCCACTCCAAGCACACAAGCAAACAGGAGGCGTAAAGATCAAGAGTATTTTTAATCAAATTTGTAAGCTTTCAGCATATCTCTCTCTCTCAATGTGTGGCTTGACGCGAACGTCTGCAGCAATAACGTTTTTTAGAAGATGTTGTAAACTGCAAAGCACACTAACTTATTTGTAAAATAACACACTGGGGACGACATGTGATTGAAATAGCCGGCCGTTGTGGACGAGGGGTTCTAGGCGCTTCAGTCCGGAACCGCGCTGCTGCTGCGGTCGCAGGTTCGAATCCTGCCTCGGGCATGGATGTGTGTGATGTCCTTAGGTTAGTTAGGTTCAAGTAGTTCTAAGTCTAGGGGACGAGGGGTTCTAGGCGCTTCAGTCCGGAACCGCGCTGCTGCTGCGGTCGCAGGTTCGAATCCTGCCTCGGGCATGGATGTGTGTGATGTCCTTAGGTTAGTTAGGTTCAAGTAGTTCTAAGTCTATGGGGCTGATGATCTCAGATGTTAAGTCCCGTAGTACTTAGAGCCATTTGAACCATTTGTGATTGAAATAAACGTCATACCCCAAATTATGTACGTGAGAATACACAAAAAATATATAACACAACCGTAGACGATCTATGGCACCCATAATTCAATATGATACGAAGTCCTTCGCGTCCTAGAAAACAAAGTCATTAAATATTTATATGGAATGAAAGAGTCCTGGATACGTTTCTGACGGAACTACCTCCAAGAGTCCAACTTTTTTATCTGTGCATCATAGAGCGAACATACAGTGAGCAGCCAGAACATTTTGACTACCGACCAACTATCGATATAAACTCATCCAGGCAATGGCAGCGTCACCTGGTGAGGAATGACTGCTAGTCATACACACGCACGGTGCATGTAGTAACACTGAGCGTGCTGACCGCGTGTAGAATGGGGAAGGTGCTCGATCTCTCTCAGTCTGACAGACGGCAGATTGTGATTGCCCTGATTCTCGGTACGAGCATTTCGGAAACTGCATGACTTGTCGGGTGTTCGAGGAATGGTGTGGGAAGTGTCTTCAACACGTAACGAAACGAAGGTGAAACCACGTCCAGACGTCGTGGGGTTGGGAGCCCATCCCTCAGTACAGATGTCTGACTTCGTAAGCTGTGCAGACTGGTAAAGCAGGACAGGCAGCAAACTGTGATGGAACTAACATCATACTTTAGTGCTGCGCAGAGTACAAGTGTGTCTGAACACACAATGCACCAAACACTCCTAACTATGGGCCTCCGCAGCCGACGGCCTGACAATTACAACTGAAATGGGCACGTGACCATCGACACTGGACGTTGGCGCAGTGGCAGAGCGTTGCATGGTCTGATGAATCCCGAGATCTTCTTCATCATACCGATAGCAGGGAGCGAATCTGTCATCTTCCAGGGGAACAGCTCCTTGATACCTGTACTGCGGGGCGGAGCCAAAGTGGCGGCGGCTCCATTATGCTCTGGGGAACATTCACTTGAGGATCCATGGGTCCAGTGTAGCTCGTGCAAGGCACTGTGACGACCAAGGAGTATCGTACACTGGTTGCAGACCACGTACACCCCTTCATGACGGTTATGTTTCCCGACGGCAGTGACATTTTTCAACAAGACAATGCGCCCTGTCACGCAAGCACGCGCAAAACTTCCAAAACCACGTACTCTACCAGACTGAGAACTGATAGGAAAAATAAAAGAACGGGGGTAAGGATTAAAATAATACAGAAGAAAGCTGTGTTTGGTTGAACACTGGAATAAATAGGACGAGCACACCCCTGTGCATCACACTAAAATTTCCAGCCTAAAAGCGTAGGCCAGAGTCCAGACACATCATAATACCTTAAAAGCTTTTTTACCACACTCGTCTCCTCAGTAGCTAAAATAGAGGGCAGATCCACACCGAAATTCGTTTCCGTCCTCTCAACAAAATATAAAGTACACTCATTTAAAATGTAGTGAACAGTGATTTCTACGCCACAGGCGTCACAGGGTGAGGATCTTCTCTCCGGACTAAGAAGCCATGAGTAAGCAGACAGTGTCCAATTAGGAGGCATCTCGCCTGAGTGACCAACATGAGGAACGCTACGCCGGATAGTTGGCTTCACCAGATGCAGCTTATTGACCCTCACTGCCAGCCACTTTTGCTTCCACAATTGCACGGATCTCTGACGCAACAGTGAAACGACAGCCTGGAGGAGAAGGGCACACTGTCTCACGGTATATTACCTGCAGGCGACCCTGGCAGCTCTGTCTGCTTGTACATTTCCCAAATTTTCCATACGCCCTGATACCCAGCAGAAGGAAATCTCCTTCCATCGCTGTTGAAAGAAGTACAGTTGGTCATATGTGAGCTGGGCCAATTTCTCTGCAGGGTACAGTGCTACAAAGATTGTAGGGCACTAATGGAATCGGTGCAGATGGCAAACTGTTAGTCATGAAGACGTCTCATCCCCTCCGGTGCGTTCAGGATTTCACAGAGCTCAGGAATCATGCAGCATATCCACGAGTAAGGTGAATCCTGAAGATTCGGTGGTGAAACACTACTGAACAGCCAGTGGAATCACCTTGATTGGACTCATCAGTGAGCACAGCTTTAGAACTGTTATGCCTATCTAAAATGTAAATAAAATAGAGACAAGCATAGAATCTGGAGTGCAACCTTTCTTATACACGGAAGTGCCAAAGAAACTAGTACAGGCATGCGTATTCAAATACAGACATCTATAAACAGGCAGAATAGGAAGCTGCGATCGGCAACGCCTAAATAAGACAACAAGTGTCTGGCGCAGTTGTTAGATCCGTTATTGTTAGATCGGTTACTGCTGCTAAAATGGCAGGTTATCAAGATTTAAGTGAGTTTGAACGTGGTCTTGTAGCCGGCGCACGAGCGATGGGATACAGCATCTCCGAGGTAGCGATGAAGTGGGGATTTTCCCGTGCGACCATTTCACGAGAGTACCGTGAATATCAGGAATCCGGTAAAACATAGAATCTCCGCTGCCGTCGGAAAAAGATCCTGCAAGAACGGGAGCAAAGACGACTGAAGAGAATCGTTCAATATGACAGAAGTGCAAAAAATGGTTCAAATGGCTCTGAGCACTATGGGACGTAACACCTGAGGTCATCAGTCCCCTAGACTTAGAACTACTTAAACCTAACTAACCTAAAGACATCACACACATCCATGCCCGAGGCACGATTCGAAGCTGCGACCGTAGCAGCAGCGCGGTTCCGGGCTGAAGCGCCTAGAACCGCTTGGCCACAGCGGACGGCGACAGAAGTGCAATCAATCCGCAAATTGCTGCAGATTTCAATGCTGGGACATCAACAAGTGTCAGCGAAACATCATCGATACGGGCTTTCTGAGCCGAAGGCCTACTCGTGTACCCTTGATGACTGCAGGACACAAAGCTTTACCCCTCGCCTGGGCCCATCAACACCGACATTGGGTTGTGGATGACTGGAAACATTTTGACTGGTCGGACGAGTCTCGTTTCAAATTGTATGGAGTTGGTAGACATGTACGGGTATGGAAACAACGTCATGAGTCGATGGAACCTGCACGTCAGCAGTGGACTGTTCAAGTTGGTGGAGGGTCTGTAATGCTGTGGGTCGTGAACAGTGGGAGTGATGTGGGACCCCTGATACGTCTAGATACGATTCTAACAGGTGACACGTACTTAAGCATCCTGTCTGGTCACCTGCATGTCCATTGTGCATTCTGATGGACTTGGGCAATTCCAGCAAGACAATGCGTCACCACACACATCCAGAACTATTACAGAGTGGCTACAGGAACATTCTTCCGAGTTTAAACACTTCCGCTGGCCACCAATCTTCCCAGACATGAACATTATTGAACATATCTGGGATACCTTGCAACGTGCTGTTCAGAAGAGATCTCCATCCCCTCGTACTCTTACGGATTTATGGACAGCGCTGCAAGACTCACAGTGTCAATTTCCTCCAGCACTACTTCAGACATTAGAATTATGTTAATACCTTCAGCTGCTGACGGGCGTTGATGTATATCATCGGGAACAGGTGAAAATGTGTGCCCCGACCGGAACTCGAACCCGGGATTTCCTGATTACATGGCAGACGCTCTATCCATCTGAGCCACCGAGGGCACAGAGGACAGTGCGACTGCAGGGACTATCTCGCGCACGCCTCCCGCGAGACCCACATTCTCACCTTGTGTGTCCACACACTACATTCGTAGTGTCCCACCGCAACACACTCATTACTCGTGGAACATTCAGACATTGGTGGAGTTCATGCCACAGCGTGTTGCGGCACTTCTGCGTGCTCGTGGGTGCCCTACACTATATTAGGCAGGTGAGCCGCTCGGGATTAGCCGAGTTAAGTCCCATAAGGTTTCACACATATTTTAACATTTTTTTAGGCAGGTGTACCAGTTTATTTGGCTCTTCAATTTAATTCTTCATGTCTAAAGTAATTATGAGCCTATGGAGGAGCCAAGATGAAGATATGTTCCACCATTGGTATTACGCTTTAAAACCAGCCACATCCAACTCTGAAAGGCAATCTTTCAGAAGACTCCCATAGGGCCTCGTTGCTCGTTGTCGATTATGAAAAAGCCCGAGCAACGGTAGAGATGCAGGTGTGTTTGGTGCGGATATTGATTTATATGCCTGTCACATCATCAGGAGTAGTTGCCTGATGTGAAGCGATGGCTCACCAGCCTCATTCAGCACAGAGGCTGGGTATGAGGCTGGCGCTAAAGACCCTACTGCCCAGCGTAAGTCCTTCAAGGCGTACAATGCCCAGCATATTTAACACGTTCACGCTGGCGTGTTTCTCTCACTGTTTCTCGCCATCGGGTAGAGGTCGTGTGCAAATGCCTTGGGCTACTGTTGTAATATATTGAATTTTTAGTATTGAAA
Organism: Schistocerca nitens; assembly: GCF_023898315.1. NCBI lineage: Eukaryota > Metazoa > Arthropoda > Insecta > Orthoptera > Acrididae > Schistocerca > Schistocerca nitens. Next base: position 574,088,271 of record NC_064616.1, on the reverse strand, counting down.
CAACGACAGATCACATAAAATAATTTTGCACTAAATTAATCATAAATTATGAGATATTTTTTCAGAAAGCTCTCTCGTTGAAGAGTGACACAAAATTGTATACACAACTGTTCGTTGTACCTGGCTGATAGGTAATACATCATACGTTATTGTGTTGCTGGTAGCATAATTGGTAGAGTCTAGCGTAAGCCACCAGTAGTACACGCCACGCAATGGGAGGATCTAGCGCGAATCACCCGTGGTACACGCCAACACGAATGTGTTAAATAAGAGGGTGTTGCAGATCCATACACCATGCACCCATAATCGAACCGAGAACGCATGGCTCTGTAACACTGGAGCAGATACGTTTGGACTGCTGCCCATAAATTATCACTAAGATCTTTTAACATATTTAGTGCTTGGAGGGGCAGTCTTTTCAGGTCCCTAAGGCGTGACAGGTATGTAAGTTTAGAGTCAAATGTGAATCCCGCAAAGATCACCATGTCTTAAAAATTAATATCAGTGTCCGTCATAATCAACTCAGGAAACTTTAAGACAGACCATGAACGGTTAAAAAGAATGCTCAGACTTTTTCGGTTGAGAATTTTAAATCCCTCTTCTCCGCCCGTTTCTCCAACTGTCAAATAGTCAGTTGCAACTGTAGAGTAGTTGTTGCAAGGCTCGCGGAGGAACACAAGACAGAGAAGTCATCACCTAACACGAAGTAACTATTATTGTGGATATCCGCAGAAATATCTGTGGATACCCGAATCGGCGCAGTATTTAATCGGCAAAGTAACATGGAACCCTGAGCTCCAGCCACAGCGACGTGCGGAAACACACTGTTGCGTCTAACGATGTTGCAGAGTGCAGTGTTGCCACATCAAACGTCACAAATTATGTTGTGACATTTCAGCGGAATTACTACATACGTTTATGGGGCCTATTTCGACGTCCTTTATTACTGCAGATATCCGTGGATATTCGCACCAGCACAAACCTCCTGTTTCAAAACATAGTTACTCCCAGCAGACACGCTTGTTTGAATTTCAGAACAACAGCAGAGGTAATTGAGTATTACAGAAAAAGGACCAAAATCAGCTATTTTACTGATTTCCTTAATACGAGCAGCGTTCACTAAGTAACGCTATACGTGCTTTTTCTGAAAGCGACTTGGTTTTATTCAGGATTCCAATACACAATATTATTACCCTTTCTTTTGGGTCAAAATCGAATTTTTCCACATAATCTCTGTTCAGTGTGACGACCTTGCGCCACCCTACTGGCAGAGGCTGTTTGCCCGCATGGTATCGCTCTACTGATCGACGTCAGAGATAACTTCTAGCTGCTTCAGTAACACTCCCGCCCCCCCCCCCCGCCCCCCCATTGTCCATGTACTGCTTTTAGTGCAGTACATACACTACTGGCCATTAAAATTGCTACACCAAGAAGAAATGCAGATGATAAACGGGTATTTATTGGACAAATATATTATACTAGAACTGACATGTGATTACATTTTCACGCAATGTGGCTGCATAAATCCAGAGAAATCAGTACCCAGAACAACCACCTCTGACCATAATAACGGCCTTGATACGCCTGGGCATTGAGTCAAACAGAGCTTGGATGTCGTGTACAGGTACAGCTGCCCATGCAGGTTCAACACGATACCACAGTTCATCAAGAGTAGTGACAGGCGTATTGTGACGAGCCAGTTGCTCGGCTACCATTGACCAGACGTTTTCAATTGGTGAGAGATCTAGAGAATGTGCTGGCCAGGGCACCGGTCGAACATTTTCTGTATCCAGAAAGGCCCGTACAGGACCTGCAACATGCGGTCGTGCATTATCCTGCTGAAATGTAGGGTTTCGCAGGGATCGAATGAAGGGTAGAGCCACGGGTCGTAACACATCTGAAATGTAACGTCCACTGTTCAAAGTTCCGTCAGTGCGAACTAGAGGTGACCGAGACGTGTAACCAGTGGCACCCCATACCATCACGCCGGGTGATACGCCAGTATGGCTATGACGAATACACGCTTCCAATATGCGTTCACCGCGATGTCGCCAAAAACGGATGCGACCATCATGATGCTGTAAAAAGAGCCTGGATTCATCCGAAAAAATGACGTTTTGCCATTCGTGCACCCAGGTTCGTCGTTGACTACACCATCGCAGGCGCTCCTGTCTGTGATGCAGCGTCAAGGGTAACCGCAGCCATGGTATCCGAGCTGATAGTCCATGCTGCTGCAAACGTCGTCGAACTGTTCGTGCAGATGGTTGTTGTCTTGCAAACGTCCCCATCTGTTGACTCAGTGATCGAGACGTGACTGCACGATCCGTTACAGCCATGCGGATAAGATGCCTGTCATCTCGACTGCTCGTGATGCGAGGGATCCAGCACGGCGTTCCGTATTACCCTACTGAACCCACCGATTCCATATTCTGCTAACAATCATTGGATCTCGGCCAACGCGAGCAGCTATGTCGCGATACGATAAGCCGCAATCGCGATAGGCTGCAATCCGACCTTTATCAAAGTCGGAAACGTGATGGTACGCATATCTCCTCCTCACACGAGGCATCACAACAACGTTTCACCAGGCAACGCCGGTCAACTGCTGTTTGTGTATGAGAAATCGGTTGGAAACTTTCCTCATGTCAGCACGTTGTAGGTGTTGCCACTGGCGCCAACCTTGTATGAATGCTCTGAAAAGCTTATCATTTGCATATCACAGCATCTTCTTCCTGTCGGTTAGATTTCGCGTCTGTAGTAGCGCGTCATCTTCGTGGTGTAGCAATTTTAATGGTCAGTAGTGTACTTTATCGGGCCAAACAGACGGAAGTTGAAAGGTGTGAGATCCGGGCTGTAGGGTGGATGGGGAAGATCAGTCCGATAACGTTTTGTGAGCTCCTCTCGGGTGTGCAGACTTGGCTGAGGTCTCGTGTTACCATGGAGAAGGAGAAGTTCTTTTGCATTTTTTTGGTGACGAACACGCTGAAATTGTTTGTTTAATTTTCTGAGGGTAGCACAATACTCTTCAGAGTTGATAGTTTCAACATGAAGGCAGACGTCAAACAGAAAAACCCTCTCAGAGTCAAAAGAATGTCGGTATGAATCTACCGGCTGAGTACTTTTTCTTCGGAGGAGAGGTGTTGTGGCGACACTCCATGGATTGCCGTTTTGTTTCCAGTTCGAAGTGCTGAATCCACGTTTCATCGCCTGTGACGATGTTCGACAAAAATTGTCACGATCAGCCTCGTAACGCGCAAGCACTTCCGCACAGAGGGTTCTTCGTTACTCTTTATGGGTGGGTGTTAGGGGCGAGAAACCCAGCGGGCACAAGCCTTTGAGTACCCCAACTGGTTGACGAGTATATCAGCACTACCAACAGAGACGTTCAGATGAGCAGCAAGGTGTTTGTGATCTGTCGGTTATCTCGAATGAGAGGGTCCGCACGTTGCCACATTCCAGGAGTAACAGCTGCGTGCGGCCAGTCGGCACGTGGCAGATCGAACAGATCTGCGCGACATTGTTGTGATAATGACAGACGCCTCGCTAACGAAGCACCGTGTTTTTGTTCGCTGCCAGGTCTCCGTAGACATTCTGCAAGCGCCTATGAATATCTGCGATGGTTTTCCGCTATAACAAACTCAGTGACAGCTCTCTGCTTGGGATGCACCTTCATTACAGACGCCATTTTGAAGCTACGCATAGACACCTATCGCAATTTCATGAAACTATAGGGGCTGACGCGGGAATATTCCACGACGACCCACAATAAATTCTGCATTTTTTTAACCGAAACTGGCCGAGAAAAAGAATTGTTGCATTACTTATTGACAGCCCATCGTAGTTGCTCCATGATATTTGATATGACCGATCGAGGTGCAGTAGTGCTTAGCACACTGGACTCCCATTTGGAAGGATGACAGTTCATATTCGCCGCGCGATATTAGCCGAGCGGTCTCAGGCGCTGCAGTCATCGACTGTGCCGCTGGTCCCGGCGGAGGTTCGAGTCCTCCCTTGGGCATGGGTGTGTGTGTTTGTCCTTAGGATAATTTAGGTTAAGTAGTGTGTAAGCTTAGGGACTGATGATCTTAGCAGTTGAGTCCCATAAGATTTCACACACATTTGAACATTTGAACAGTTCATATTCCCGTCCGGACCCCCAGATTTAGGTTTTCCGTGATTTCTCTAAATCGCTCCAGGCAACTGGCGGAATTGCTGCTTTCCTTCCCCAGCCTTGAAACATTCGAAGCTTGTGCTCTGTATCTAATGACCGTGCTGTCGACAGGACGTTAAATTCTACTCTTCTTTCCTTTAACATAATTATCATCACTTTTGATATAGCGGATACCTCCGGCAGAGCAAGATGTATGCGGAAGTTAAAAGAGGACAGTTTAAAGGTGCGGCTAGTGGAGGCTGCTACATGACGCCTGTGGAACTGCAGAGCCACCGTGACTCGGCAACACTCCAGCGGCCGGTGCTCGCTGTTCCTGGAAAGGCTTACTGCGCAGGAGCGCACCGTATCTCCAGCCGATACGCACGAGGAATATTGCGAAATATTTTGAAACATTTGAGTAAAACAATGACAGAAATTACGGACGGCAAGTAAGTGTTGCGAAGTGCGGCACAAAACTAGACTCAATTAATGAAAGTTGCTACAACATTTTTCACATACGATTACTCAAATCATGTTACTGTTACTACTACTATTACTTTAACGCTGTTTTGGGGTTGGGGCCAAGATTGTGGTCATAATACTGCAGCAAACATCGTCATAGGCTATGAAGTTTATCAATTCTACTTCGTTTACTGTTTCTGAAAACGAATACTTCGAAGATTTTACTACAGTAAAATTGTTGAATATTCTTTACGTGATACAGTAAATGTATGTCGTAGATCAGAACACGGTAAATCAACCAGTAATCACTCCATAAAAGGATCGATGAGCTCCAGGCCGTGAAGGCCCAAGTGATGTCCACCGGGTGCCGTGTTATCCTCTGCCATGCGGATGCGGTATGGAGGAGCATCTGGTCAGCAGACCGCTCTCCCGGCCGTTTTGCAGACTTTCCAGACCGTAGAGCCGCTGCTGTTCGGTCAAAAATAGCTCCGCAATGGTCATCATGAGGCTGAGTGCGTCCCGTACCAGTCCTCCCACCGAGCAAAAATCCTTGGCAGTACCGGGAATCGAAACCGGAAACTCCTCAAGGCAGCCCTCTACGCTAGAAAATCAGCTACGGAGGCGAACGTAAGAGGATCAATACGTGGCTTGAACTGAACGATGAAGTCCAACGACTCCTTCAGAACAATTTCCTGAAATCTTACAATAGCGTCAGGAGTTCGCGCTTCCGCATAAACTGGTTATCAGAGGATCAGTGCAGTTATTCTGTATACCAGACGTTCGTCAGTGTGTGTTCCAATCAAAGCAGTGCAGGAACAAATGAGTTTATGGTGAGCTCAGCGACACCGTAACTGCACCAAAAAGGAATGGAGGAGAGTGGCCGGCCGCGGTGGTCTAGTGGTTCTAGGCGCGTAGTCCGGAACCGCGGGACTGCTACGGTCGCAGGTTCGAATCCTGCCTCGGGCATGGATGTGTGTGATGTCCTTAGGTTAGTTAGGTTTAAGTAGTTCTAAGTTCTAGGGGACTGATGACCGCAGATGTTAAGTCCCATAGTGCTCAGAGCCATTTGAACCATTTGGAGGAGAGTGCTCTTCACAGACGTATCGCGCTTCAGTTGACGGAATCATTGTCGCGACACGGTCATCTGAAGGAAAGGTGGTAGCCACTAGAATCACAGAAAAATTGTGGAAAGAGACCAATTGTTAGTGATGAGGGTCCGAGTATGTGGAACCATCACTGGCATATGCAGGTTCACATTTTCCTAGGTGGTCGGTGGAATATTGTTAACACCCACTAACGTACTACTGCGCAAATATGGGCCACTTTTTAGTTGATGGAGCCTTCTTCATCATGAATGACATTTCCCGTCTTCATCGATCTGCTCTGGTGGATGACTGTCTCGCAGGTGAAGCCGTGAAGGTAGTTACAGACTGGTATGTAAGGCCTGTGGCTCTGATTCCTGAGGAGCTTGTGTGGGAAGCAGTGAGGCGACGAACTGTAGCCCTCCAGCCGCCCACAAGGAGTCTATCAGACATCCATACAGCTAATGGGATCAACTACCATTAGAGCAAATGAATCACTTAACAGGAGTAACCACACTTCCTATTACCTTTTTTATCTGCATTGAAGAGGTTTTCGGGTTTTGTTACTTTGTTAAATATACGTATCTTTGGTTCCAGGACATTATCATTAATTGATTAGCACAGCAATGCTTGTTAATCGTGTTTTGAATGAGTTTCATCTTTAAACTTCCTGCCAGAGTTAAAGTATGTGCCAGTATTTGAAACTGTGACCTACACCTTTCGTGAGCAGGTGTTTTACCGACTGAGCTACCCAAGCACGACTCACGACCAGTCCTCACAGTTGTTTCTTCTGCCAGTAACTCATCTCCTACCTTCCTAACTTCACGGAAGTTGAAACATCCCGGACATTAAAACTGTGTGCCGCAAGGGGTCTCGAACCTATAACCCTTGCCTTTCGCGCGCAAGTGTTCTTGCAACTGAGCTACCCAAGTACGACTCAGGATTCGTCCTCACAGCTTTACAGGCCGGTAGAGCACTTGGCTGTGAAACGCAAAGGCCCCACGTTCTAGTACCAGTCCGCCATACAGTGTTAATCTACCATAAAGTTTCAAATCAGCACACACTCCGTTGCAGAGAGAGAGAGAAATTCTTTCTGGAGTTTCATCTTCTCTGAAACTCTACACCATCCTGTATAGGATACATATTCTCACGTTTTAATTAAGTTTATCTTCTGGATACAAATGCTTCCCCTTTTTTTCAATTGCTTTGAAATCTGATGTTCCTTCAGAAGACCTTTTACACACAAAAACAAATATTATGGCAAGTCATTAATCCTCATTTTCTTATGTTACCTTACGAATTGGCACGCCACTCTCTCACTTTAACAACTCTTTCAGTCAGATTAATATTCATATTTTAGGTCATGATCTCGGTGTTCCCCAGTACCGCATTTGGTAAATGTGGTTTATGACTTTTGTACACGAGGAAGTTTTTGGCAGAATATTCGTATAACTGCATGTATAGCCTGTAGAGATCTTGTATTCGAGGGGCCGTAGTGGAGCCGACGGAGAGCAGGGATGGAGATGGATTGAGTCCAGTGAACTAGCTGTGCGAGTGATTCCGGGATTATAACTGCAGAGGGACTTCGGACCGTGGCACTCCCCTCTCCCACATATGGTCGGAGAAGAAGGGCGAAGATTCAGAAAATATTTTACGTGGACCAGATGACAGTCGGTCGTGAAGGTGGCCAGTTCTACATCTACATACATACTCCGCAATCCACCATACGGTGCGTGGCGGAGGGTACCTCGTACCACAACTAGCATCTTCTCTCCCTGTTCCACTCCCAAACAGAACGAGGGAAAAATGACTGCCTGTGTGCTTCTGTACGAGCCCTAACCTCTCTTATCTTATCTTTGTGGTCTTTCGGCGAAATGTAAGTTGGCGGCAGTAAAATTGTACTGCAGTCAGCCTCAAATGCTGGTTCTCTAAATTTCTTCAGGAGCGATTCACGAAAAGAACGCCTCCTTTCCTCCAGAGACTCCCACCAGAGTTCCTGAAGCATTTCCGTAACACTCGCGTGATGATCAAACCTAACAGTAACAAATCTAGCAGCCCGCCTCTGAATTGCTTCTATGTCCTCCCTCAATCCGACCTGATAGGGATCCCAAACGCTCGAGCAGTACTCAAGAATAGGTCGTATTAGTGTTTTATAAGCGGTCTCCTTTACAGATGAACCACATCTTCCCAAAATTCTACCAATGAACCGAAGTCGACTATCCGCCTTCCCCACAACTGCCACTACATGCTTGTCCCACTTCATATCGCTCTGCAATGTTACGCCCAAATATTTAATCGACGTGACTGTGTCAAGCGCTACACTACAAATGGAGTATCCAAACATTACGGGCTTCTTTTTCCTATTCATCTGCATTAATTTACATTTATCTACATTTAGAGTTAGCTGCCATTCTTTACACCAATCACAAATCCTACAGTCATTCAACGACGACACCATCCCGTACACCACAGCATCATCAGCAAACAGCCGCACATTGCTATCCACCCTATCCAAAAGATCATTTATGTAGATAGAAAACAACAGTGCACCTACCACACTTCCCTGGGGCACTCCAGATGATACCCTCACCTCCGATGAACACTCACCATCGAGGACAACGTACTGGGTTCTATTACTTAAGAAGTCTTCGAGCCACCCACATATTTGGGAACCAATCCCATATGCTCGTACCGTAGTTAGGAGCCTGCAGCGGGGCACCGAATCAAACGCTTTCCGGAAGTCAGGGAATATGGCATCCGTCTGATACACTTCATCCATGGTTCGCAAGATATCATGTGAAAAAAGGGCGAGTTGCGTTTCGCAGGAGCGATGCTTTCTAAAGCCCTGCTGATGCATGGACAGCAACTTCTCTGTCTCAAGGAAATTCATTATATTCGAACTGAGAATATGTTCGAGAATCCTGCAACAAACCGATGTTAAGGATATTGGTCTGTAATTTTGAGGATCCGTCCTTCTACCCTTCTTATATACAGGTGGAAAGTGGGTATTGGAAGCCACTTAAGAAAGGCTGCTGTAATCTGAGCTTTTGTGCAAATGGTGGGGAGATCATAAAACACCGAACATTCTCATGTTAGAAGCTGGGACGATACGAACAGAGCGGCTGGTGCATGTGTTTAGTGGAGGCAAGACTGTAACTCACCTGACGCCAGGAAGTCGCCAAATTCTTTTGGCGAGTGGCAAAAACATATATTTCATGGGCACGACTATCTGAGTAGCTTAACAGACTTCTTTCAGAAATTGGAAATGGTCGACTCGGAAAGATTAGATCTTTCATAAATGAGGGACTGTGGTCCCACCCAGGTAGACTTTTTTTTTTTTCGAAACATGGCCTTGCTTACTGTGATAACGACGCCTCCCTAGTCTAAAATATTCTTTTTTCAGACAAGAGAGATTTTGAGTTGCTGACTGGCTCCCCTCAGGATATGCAAAACAGAGGCTTGCTTCCCCAGTGTGCGAACCTCTGTGCTGTGTCTGGATTGGCTACCAGGTCAACAGAACAGTCAAGAGGGAAGATTCTATGTGTAGAGGACAGTCCGATTGGTTTGTACAATGTGGAGGCAGATTCGTTTTTGCTAATTCGGCTCCAGTACCGAGTTACCGAGGCTGGGTGGAGAGTGGTTGTGATTCTTTGCTTTCTTCGTCCTCTGGTCCTCCCCTGGTGCAGAACTTCCGGTCTTTCCCCAGTGGGTGAGACTTGTGGTCTGTAACTTGCGGTGGACTAAGAGCCAGTGGCAATTCCCACTGTACCGACAGTGGAGTTGCATATCATCTCGGACATATCGTGTGTCACGAGGGTGAACTTATTCGGCCATCTGACGTTTGACAATTCAAGCACATGCACCGTCGTGCCTGTGAGTCAAATTGTTTTTCCAGACCAGCGAATTGGTGCACCTCACACTGAAATCTGCTGGGATTTCAGGGCTCTGATATGGAAGTCTCCCGCGTTCTAATGGTCAGAACGCCAGTCCGCGTAGTTTGCAAATTTTCGTGGATGCGTCAGAACCTTACAGCTGTCGCAGCGCGCCGCTCCCCGCCCTCAGCGCGCTTTTTCTGCTGCCGCCAGAATCAAGGTGAAAGGGTAAAATACTGCTGCACCGGCGTAGGGTCGTTAAATGATATTCACAGCTGCCTGTTCTCGGGTGCACCACGGTTTGTGGTGTATTTGGTCGTAGTTGATTCCATTCGAATAGAATTGTGCCTCGCAGTGGATTCACGTAAGCAAAGTCAGATTGTATTATAAAAGGGATTAATTCAGGGGAGAATTTGTATAGCTTCCACCCCAATCAATGCATTGCCAATCAAGCACCATCCCTTTTCTGACAGGTGTTTGACTTTTTTTGTTGTTGTAGTTACCAAAGGATTAATAAAACTTGTAATTATTTTTATAAACTTAAATACGCCACTGTTCTCATTCATACTCCCTCAACTATTCACTGTTTTTATTTTATTGTGGTGATACATGGATACACCAACAATTCAAGGTTCAGTCTTTTTAAATTAGTTAATTTGATTACTAATTTGAGTTCTGAAAGTGACCACAGACATAGGCAACAAAAGTGCCACGAGTAAATTCACTATTTTCCTATATCAAAATTAAGGGTGAAGCTCGCGATTTGAAGATTATTGAGAAAATAATACTTTTCTTGATATAAGGACATATATTTATGATTAAAGCAAGCGACAGCTTGCAAACTCACGGTGACATATCATTTTATATTCATCGTAGCAAACCAATGTGTATTACATGGAATGATTTACTGTGCTTAGGCTCTTCAGAAGCTTGTGCACGAGAACAGCAGAGTCAGGAAAAGTAACTGTTTAGCTGTGATGACAGTTCTAATGCATATGAATCAGACTTTGAGCAAGAAGAAAGCTGCTGAAAAAATGAACAGTGACATGACAGAATGCAAAACAAGTGTAATGCACCAGATGTTCCTGCAGACAGAATATTCAGATTCTTACTCATCTAGATTTACGATGTAGCCGTTTTTCGCTAATCATTTCAGGAAAAAACGCCCACTTGAGTCACATCTCAGTCTGAAAAGACCTAACGCTGTCAAAAACTCAAAGCTAGCAAAATTAATGATTAAAAGACGAGAAACACCGCATGCAGGGGAGAAATCAAGATGATTAGGTACACAGACTAGTCGCCGGCAGACCACACATATTAGAAGGCAGGCCCTCTCGCTAAGATCCCTTGGGTAACAGGAAAAAGCGAGATCGTAACAGACTATTGCCGTACGACAAAAAGCGTAATTCCAAGAAAGTCGGAGAGAACACGTTGTAACTTCGAAAGACAAAGTCGAGTTCCTCTACGCACAATGTTGTTGTCCTTGGCACCAAAACAGTTGGAACTTCACAAACAAAAAAAATGAAAATGGACTGGTTCGACGGCTCTGCGTATCTGCGCCGCATACTCTGACACGCCACAGTTTTGGTACCAAGGTCGCCGTGCGCAATATTGCTTATCGGTGACACGATAGTGATCATAGCTATTTCCGTGTAGAACAGGTGCTACGATATTTTCAAGCTTTGCTGTAGTAGAAACTTTGTTAACATCGATTCAAACACTTCCACAATTATAAGAATGGCACCCATATTTCTACAAATGGACGTATGAACTGCTAAACCAAAGACCATCATTACGAGCAGCACTGTAACTATGTCACATTCCGCTGAAAGGGTACCTCAAGGCTCCGTCCTTCCTTTACTCATCCACACATTCTGTGCGCTGTTGACATGATAGAACCGCTACCTCCCCTTCACCTGCACGAACGTACTAACTCCACTGTTTTCATAGTCATCTATGCTGTACTATCCTACCCTAAGCGCTGTCGGGGTGGGCTAGCACTTGGATGGGTCACCATCCGGTCTGCCCAACGCTGTTGGCAAGCGGGGTGCACTCAGCCCTTGTGAGGCAAACTGAGGAGCTATGGTACTTGATTGAGAAGTAGCGGCTCGGGTTTCGTAAACTGACGTGCTGCCGGGAGAGCGGTGTGTTGACCACATGCCCTTCCATATCCGCATCCAGTGACGCCTGTGGTTGAGGATGACACGGCAGTCGGTCGGTACCGTTGGGCCTTCATGGCCTGTTCTACGGTGTTTAGTTACCCTACCATACAGAAACATTTTCAATATTTCCAGTTAGATATTACTCAGCCTACCTAATGTTTCAACTGATGGCTCGTTAAATTAAACCCTTATGAAACACAAGCAATAATCAGTCACTAGCTGCTCCTGTAATTTTAAGTAGCCGTTTATAGCCACCAATCAAACTAATTAACATACCAAAACCCACTGGACTAACATTAGAATCTAAGCTAATACGAAACAAAAAAGGAGGAGGCAAGGTTAGGTTTAACACTGATGTCTTTCGAGAAGACAAAACCTGTATTTTGGTCAAGAATGGAGCAGGATATCGGTCACGGCTTTTTTCGAAAGAATAGGATATATGTGAAACGATTTCGATGAATAGTGAAAAGCAATCAATGAGGATGGGCCGGCCGCGGTGGTCTTGCGGTTCTAGGCGCGCAGTCCGGAACCGTGCGACTGCTACGGTCGCAGGTTCGAATCCTGCCTCGGGCATGGATGTTTGTGATGTCCTTAGGTTAGTTAGGTTTAAGTAGTTCTAAGTTCTAGGGGACTAATGACCACAGCAGTTGAGTCCCATAGTGCTCAGAGCCATTTGAACCATTTTTGAACCAATGAGGATGGACTATTGACGCAGAATTCTCATCCGCTACCCATCCGGCAGACAGGTTACAATTGACTAATACGGCGGTTAGCTGATCAGGGACTTACGTCCATCATAGATCGTTCATGCTTATAAAATCTTGAACCAATAAATTCTCACCTTCAAAAATTCCTTCTAGATATCAACTCCCACAAAAATTCATTAACTCGATCCCAGCTACTCCATCGTCTTCGTAGAATTTTTAATCCTGATTCACAGTTGCACTTATACTGACCGTACACTTACAATCGTTCCAAATCCTCTCCCAGCACAAACTTTGGGGCCAACATTTCTTCCTGATATTTACGGGTATTCCTCCTTCCCGCTATTACCCTACTGCTATACATCCGCCAGCAATATACACTGAAGAGCCAAAGAAACTGGCACACCTGCCTAATATCGTGTGGGGCCCCCGCGAGCACGCAGAAATGCCGCAACACGACGTGGCATGGACTCGACTAATGTCTGAAGTAGTACTGGAGGGAACTGATACCATGAACCATGCAGGGCTGCTCATAAATACGTAAGAGTACAAGGGGATGGAGATCTCTTCTGAACAGCACGTTGCAAGGCATCTCAGATATGTTCAATAATGTTCATGTCTGGTGAGTTTGATGGCCTGTGAAAGTGTTTAAAGTCAGAAGAGTATTCCTGGAGCCATTCTGTAGCAGTTGTGGACGTGCAGGGTGTCGCATTGTCCTGTTGGAATTGCCCAATGCCCAATTGCACAATGGACATGAATGGATGCAGGTGATCAGACAGGATGCTTACGTACGTTTCACCTGTCAGAGTCGTATCTAGACGTATCAGAGGTCCCTATCACTCCAACTGCATATGCCCCACACAATTACAGAGCCTCCACCAGCTTGAATAGTCCCCTGCTGACATGCAGGCTCCATGGATTCATAAGGTTGTTTCCATACCCGTACACTTCCATCCGTTCGATACAATCTGAAACGAGACTCGTCCGACCTGGCAACATGTTTCCAGTCATCAACAGTCCAATGTCTGTGTTTATGGGCCCAGGCGAGGCGTAAAGCTTTCTGTCCTGCAGTCATCAAGGGTACACGAGTATGTCTTCAGCTCCGAAGGCCCATATCGATGATGTTTCGTTGATGGTTCGCAGGCTGACACTAGTTGATGGCCCAGCATTGAAATCTGTAGCAATTTGTGGAAGGGTTGCATTTCTGTCACGTTGAACGATTTTCTTAAGTCGTCGTTGGTCCCGTTCTTGCAGGATCTACTTCCGGCCGCAGCGATGTCGGAGATTTGATGTTTTTCCGGATTCCTGATATTCACAGTACACTTGTGAAATAGTCGTACGGGGAATTTCCCACTTCATCGCTACCTCGGAGATGCTGTTTCCCATGGCTCGTGCTCCGACTGGAACACCACGTCAAACTCACTTAAATCTTGATAACCTGCCATTGTAGCAGCAGTAACCGATCTAACAACTGCGCCAGACACATGTTGTCTTATAGGCGATGCCGACTGCAGCGCCGTATTCTGCCTAATTACCTTTCTCTGTATTTGAATACGTAGTTTCTTTGGTGCTTCAGTGTAGCACCTCCTCGGTTTCCTTTTCTTTCTTCTGCAAAATAATAGTTGTTGGGGCTTGATGCAGTTACATGTGCTCCCATATTACACGTTTTCGTAACTACAAGCACTTCCAATTACACCCATCTCCACTCATCACGAAGTCCCAGTGCTGTCTCATTCACTACATCTCCAAATAAGTATTTTACTTTCCCGCTATTTAATACTTCTCATCCATTCCATTCGGTGCAGCTCTTTCTCAACCAACTTCACCGTTCAGCATTAGCCTCACGGATTGTATACGATGAAGGAGCAAAAATTCTTGGCCTAAGATAACACACACTGAGTAGCTTCAGACAAGAATCTCTAGCACAACCAAGGAAGAAAGCGGAATTTCCCAAGGAGACTGTGTTATGCGCTGCAGAATAAATATGGGTGCGTACTTGTGTGTGTGTGTGTGTGTGTGTGTGTGTGTGTGTGTGTGTGTGTGTGTGTATGTGTGTGTGTGTGTGTGTGTGTGTTGGGGGAGGGGGGGGGGAGGAAGGTGGGGCTGTGCCCGAAAAGCCTCACTACCGTTGTTTACAGACGATTCCTCAATTTTTAAAAACAGAATAGCAATAATGAAACTAACAAGGTGACTTTATGGATACCCCCTACAACGAACCGCAAAACAAAAGGCGATAAAACAAGCAAGAACGTGGCTTGCGTCACGTACCGCCACTTATAGCCTACTTGCAAGCCTTCCAAAACAGTTAAACAGCGTGAAAGCAGTAACAAACTGGAAGCATTTTATAAGAAGCACCATACGAAGGAAGATAATTAAAATATCTATGGACTCTCAAATTGCTGAGAATAATTCTACCACGTAACTTCAAGGGTCGGTTGAATGATGGGATAGGAGATGCAAGAGGAAGCAACACAGACAGCAACAAAAAGAATAAAAATGTAATTTAATTTTAGCGGAACTCAGTTTTCTGTGGCTGGAAATGAACTACGTAACATCATTAGTACGCTTATAAAACAGTTCAACGAGCCGCTATTTTCACATCGATCTTGTTAGCTGCTCGACTATTTTTTGTTCAGCTATGACCTGAGTCGTTTCTTAAGTGAAAATTTCAATAAATACGGTAAAAACCTGAGCTCTGTGTCTACATGATTTTGTATCTTTTAAATAAATAGGTTGAGCTAATGAAGTATACAGTGGATTTGTGCTCTCTTCAAGGAAGTTACTATAGGTGAGCACAACGCGTATTTCATAAATCCTAAACTAACTTGAGTGACGATTATCACTTTAATCACAAAAATGCACTGAACCGCGTACAGTACAGATCAACACAATGCTGGAGATATCTTCAGTACTGGGAGAACCAATAATCAGTAACCCCTGTTAGTTCCTCAGTAGTGCACAACGTGTTATTTACGATAATGGTAAAGGAAGTCTTCCTCGAAAGCATTGTCACGGAGAATTACATATAAATTGGTGTACGTGAGCCAACATCTGCCCTGAAATCTCAAATGTACAACTAAACCAGTTCAGATGTTTAATTGGTATTCTGAGTTCGCGCTAAGTGAACGGGTGAGATTGAACAATTTCAACGCGCACTTTAAGTACTCATTTACATTTCAGAAGCAAACGATTCTTGTTAGATGAATATTAAAAATGCACTGATGTAGGAGACCACATAAAAAGATTAGGTCGACGCAGACGTTCTTCCACATTCTTTAAACAACTTACAGAATCGCATTTACGTAAACAAGTAAGAAAATTAATTTGAACTGTAAGTTACTAAACACATACAAGATCCATTCGAGGCGACAGGAATATGTGGCACGCAAAAACTCTACGGAAGGCATACACCAGAATGACCAGACTGTCCGAAACCAAATTGTGGAGTACAAATAGCACTGAAGTCGATAGCAAACGTCGAATTCCACCGTTGTCGAACACGTGGTGACCGGAGCTATGAGCGTTTTAGTAACATACGAATTCAAATTAAAGTTAAAACGACCACACTTTTATTGAAAGAGGCCTGAAAATGACAAGCACCACAGCAGCTTTAACGGTCACGTTGTAAATCTAAGGAAACGTGTCCCGGATATAATCACTACATAGTACCAATGTTGAGCAGCACAAACAGCCGTCTCAGCAAAAGCGGACAGTCAATTTCTGAATTTGTAAGACCATTTGTTCTTGCAAACAGTACGAATTTGAACGTGAAGCACACAGGAGCCAAAGCTGCTCGAGGTTGATTACTTATTGATAACGAAGGGTATCTCTGGCGCACACTAACTCCAATAGTGCACTTCATCCTTTAAATATGGAAATTCGACTTTAGTTAGAAAGAAGTTTCAGTAATTTTGCCTCTGCTTCTAAGTTTCTCAGACACCCACCATATACCTGCATATTTATTTCCGTCTTTTGCCAAAACTAATTTCAACACTCGTGCAGCACCCCCCCCCCCCCCCCCACACAACCTCTCTCTCTCTCTCTCTCTCTCTCTCTCTCTCTCTCTGTGTGTGTGTGTGTGTGTGTGTGTGTGTGTAACATGGGTAACATGGCATGTTTATACTACAGCTCGCCGTATTCTCTTGAGCAAAAAGTGATTGTAGGAGAGTGTCTTATATAAAATGAAAGGAAAGCTATAGAGGAGAGGTTACAGCTTGATTCAACAAAGTCAGTAAAGTAAATCGGCCGTGACATTAACGAAAGAACCAATCCAGTATTCCTGAATCATAAAGTGAATCGCTGAAATATGAAAAAAAAACACGAAAAACCACTTTTAGACATGAAAATATTTGTGAAATATTCACGCAGACAGTGTTTTCTGGTGTACACGGGAAACAACCAACATCTGACGACGTTTATTTCGAATAAAATGAAAACCTTAAGAGCAATAAATAAATAATGCAATTTAGAAGCTGCATAGACCTTACAGTAATTCATATTTATGCAGCACCTTCGGATATCACGATCGCAAAAGTGAAGCATTTATGGATCATAAATCTAGAAATGAGGAAGAGAAACTGGAGCTGCTTAGAATATACACATGAAAAACCAAATGGCATTGATAGGTTGTGCTGTAATAGAACATAATAAGTAGGAGAAAGTTTGTAAGCCCAAGAAACGCTTGGAAATGCGCTAATTGGAAGATATAATGAAAGGAAAGGAAAATCGAGAGAACGACACACACACACACACGCACACACACACACACACACACACACACACACACACACACACACACACACACAGAGAGAGAGAGAGAGAGAGAGAGAGAGAGAGAGAGAGAGAGAATAGTTCTTCATACAAAACAGAATAACTGGAGACCATCTGTAAAGGTCCTAGCTTCCACAAAAAGGCCAAAAACTAATCAGGATGGGTGTAGGACAATTTATCAGAACACTCCTTTGTCAACCTGTCAATCGATTGGACCATTAAGCTGCAGAAATTCTTCAAGATCAGTAAAATTTATCAAACTGTGTTAATAGCATTTTGCTTGTAATTGTAAACATTGAATCAAAACGAAAAACAACTTATAGCAATTGACTTCTACTGTCTTGACAGACTTTCAGTACTGCAACGTCAGAGGAACCTGTTGACTATTTATGGATGAGCTCTCATTCGAAGTTTTGTCCTACAGTATTCAGAACATCAGAGGGTTCCGAGTCCCAATATAAACTTGGAGAACAGGAAGCCGTCTGGCCGGCCGAAGTGGTCGAGCGGTTCTAGCCGCTACAGTCTGGAACCGCGCGACCGCTACGGTCGCAGGTTCGAATCCTGTTTCGGGCATGGATGTGTGTGATGTCCTTAGGTTAGTTAGGTTTAAGTAGTTCTCAGTTCTAGGGGACTGATGACCTCAGAAGTTAAGTCCCATAGTGCTCAGAGCCATTTGAACCATTTTGAAGCCGTCTGAATGTTTTCCTTTCGAGCACATCTTTCGCACACACTTCTTTCACTTGTGCCTTAGTCCCTCAGATTTCACAGAGTTGGCATTGTTACAATAGGATTTGGCATGGTTAATTGAAAGGGGTGGCTGGATGCCCTTCCTGCCACCACCCCATACCCCCTGTGATGGAATCAGTGTACCCCAGCTGTCTGCGTCTAGTGTAAGCCATGAAATAGTGTGAACGTGTTTCAAATGTCTGCGAGTCGTGTAACTGAGGCGGAATTTGGGGACCAGCCCGATATTCACCTAGTGGGATGTGGAAAACCGCCTAAAAACAACATCCAGGCGGACTGGCACACTGGCCCACGCTGTTAACCCAGCCGGTAGCTTCGATCCGGGGCCAGGGCACCTACCCGACTCCACGAAGCAGCGCATTAGCGCTCTCTGCTACCCTGGTGGGTCAATCTGTCGCACCCACTAACGTACACAAATCATCTGCTCCATATTGTCGCATTGAATTAGTTCGCGCCTGCAAATAGGCAACCGAACGAATAGATTTGGAAAGCTGTTTGCTGAAGCGCCTTCCGCGGAAGTTCGTGTCAGTGACTTGACGTACTTAGGTTTGCTGCCCATATTGAGGACATGTGATACGAGTTAAAACCTTGGGGAGGTGTATTTGTTTATCGAAAGTCTTGTAGTTTTTGTACAGTCGTATTCTGAAACCCTGGATGTACTTATCAGTAACATTGTGTATGTAGTGTTTCATAGCAGCATTTGTAGGTTAACTGAATGTTCACTGAAGAGTAATACGAAGGTTAAATGAAACTATGGGCTGATGTGAAACACTGAACATCTAAATCCAAGCAACTCGTAAGATAATATTTACATTTAGCAAGTAACCATCATAATAATCATTTCCCTTGTAGGCCACTAACGATGCTTAACACTATCAGGAGAATCCTGTTTCGTTAAAAATGAAACTAAAATTCAGCTGAGTATAGTTATTCGTAACTACTACATAAATAGGATTGAAGAAACAATTTAAGAAAAATGGCCGCAGCTCTGAAGAGTATAATAAATATTTATTTCAAAAAATGGCTCTGAGCACTATGGGACTTAACATCTATGGTCATCAGTCCCCTAGAACTTAGAACTACTTAAACCTAACTAACCTAAGGACAGCACACAACACCCAGCCATCACGAGGCAGAGAAAATCCCTGACCCCGCCGGGAATCGAACCCGGGAACCCGGGCGTGGGAAGCGAGAACGCTACCGTATTTCATTTGTAATCATAAATTACAATAGGTCTGAGTTGCCATACCATGATAAATCCAAGTGATATTATTATGTGTCGTAAACCTGACAGTAACCGATACGTTTCGTTTTAAGAAGTGTAAAAGTGGAACTGATCGCAGGGGAAAAAAGCAGAAACACTAAGCTTTACTGTATCAACCCACAATGGAAGTTCTTCCGCAGTTCTAAACGTGAAAGACAGACCTGGTTAACGTTGCTAGAAACCCACCTTTTGGTTATCAATTATGACGCAAACGAAGCCTACAATAGTATGTTTGTTGGAAATTAGTGTGGACAGTTGAGTGTGAACCAGCTCACGGATTCAAACGGTCTGCCTTTCCAAGTACTTCATTAAATAGTTGGATGTTGTGCGATTTCACATAAGAGACAAACTTTCGTCAAATTCTGCAGGCAAACCTGAACCAGAATCTCCAAATCTGGGGGAGGATGCCTTCATCGTGCGTTCTGCAGCCCACTTTGCAACTGTCAATTATCAGCAGCACTTCAGTGCCACAAAAATGTCTATGTTGATTTTCTGAAAAATTGAGTATAGAGCTAAAAGAGGAGATAGGTAGGGACTGTTTACTTTTGACGACGTTACACGAATATTCAAATGAGGAATAATGTAATAAAATACATGATAGTTATAACTAAACTTTCTGCTACTTAAGACAGTGTTGACGAAAAGCTGTTTATCGTATGGGTATCCATCTTTATAGGAGTGATGCTCAGACTGTGCGCTGCAGAATTTGCGTTGTTAGTAGTGTTAGTGTCATGACTTGCCGTTAGGCGCTGCTACTGGTACGGCGACGTAGGGTTGAAACACAAGCATCACTGTGCAATGTGCATTACAGTTGCAGACAGTCAACATGGCATTGGAGAAGATGAGCAGGCTTTACTTGTAAAGTGTTTTAATCAAAACTTCAGCAAAAGTGCTGCTGCCCTGCGCGAGCATCGACGCATTAAATGAATAGTATGAGGTCCTCTTTCCGCACCGGGGTTGAAGACCATGATTCGGAAGTTCGAATTAACTGGCGATTTGCGAGTTGCTCTCGGGAGAAACCGACGGTCAATTGCACCACAAGTTGTTGAAGAAGTTACTGTTGCCATCTCTGAGAATGCTGGACGCAATGTGAGATCGTCAAGCAGTGCACGAGCTGTGTCAAGATGGCTGAACATTTCATGGTCCACCGTTTGGAAAGTGCCACGAACAGTTGTAAAACGATATCTCTAGTGTGGCTCCAATCAGTCGTGGATGCAGATGGTGGTGGTGGTTAGTGTTTAACGTCCCGTCGACAACGAGGTCATTAGAGACGGAGCGCAAGCTCGGGTTAGGAAAGATTGGGAAGGAAATCGGACGTGCCCTTTCAAAGGAACCATCCCGGCATTTGCCTGAAACGATTTAGGGAAATCACGGAAAACCTAAATCAGGATGGCCGGAGACGGGATTGAACCATCGCCCTCCCGAATGCGAGTCCAGTGTGCTAACCACTGCGCCACCTCGCTCGGTATGATGCAGATGGTCGTCACATAGAGCAACGTTTGTAACCTGGGACGTAAACATGGTACGCAATTAACAAATGTTACTCTCTCATGTGGAAATTAAAATTCTTTCATTTCTTTATTCGTTATTTCTCTTCTGCATGGCCTTGCAAATGTTTCCACAGTCTCATTGTCCTACTGTCAATCGTTTTTCATAGGGGCCCTCTCAAGTTGTGAAAGTTTAATTGTAGTCAACCTGTAACTCTTAATTTTTTGACTGAAGCGTCTCGTAAAAAAGGCGGGAAATGTTACACACGTTGTGGCCAACACCATGGTCAGCACACTGGACTCGCATTCGGGAAGACGACGGTTCAATCCCGCGTCAGGCCATCTTGATTTAGGTTTCCCGTGATTTCCATAAATCGCCTCACACAAGTGCCGGGATGGTTCCTTTGAAAGGGCACCGCCGACTTCCTTCTCCACCCTTCCCTAATCCGATGAGACCGATGACCTCGCAGTTGTCCGCCACTGGTAGCTGAGTGGTCAGGGCGACGGAATATCATACCTAACGGCCCGGGTTCGATTCCCGGCTGGTTCGGAGATTTTCTCTGCTCAGGGACTGGGTGTTGTGCTGTCCTTATCATCAACTGTTCAACTGTGCGTGAAATCTTATGGGACTTAACTGCTAAGGTCATCAGTCCCTAAGCTTACACACTGCTTAACCTAAATTATCCTAAGGACAAACACACACACCCATGCCCGAGGGAGGACTCGAACCTCCGCCGGGACCAGCCGCACAGTCCATGACTGCAGCGCCTAGACCGCTCGGCTAAACCCGCGCGGCTCCTTATCATCATCATCATTTCATCCCCATCGACACGCAAGTCGCCGAAGTGACGTCAACTCGAAAGACTTGCACCAGGCGAACGGTCTACCAGACGGGAGGCCCTAACCACACGGCATTTTCATTTATCTCGCAGTTTGGTCTCCTTCCCCCAAATCAACCCAACACATTGGTCCTCACCCTTCACACGATGTTGTAACAGCAGTAAGGAGTAAAGTATGTTGCACGACCAGCTGTATTTCTCTCGTGCATTTTGTGAAACTTTCTATTACATTAACAAGCGCTGTATCGCAGTAATCATCTTTCCAAGAGTTCGCGAAAGTAGTTACAAAAATACACCACTTCATTTAGAAACAGTAATTGTTTCGGTATCTCAGTCCAAATAAAGTTACGAAAATAAATCATACAGCTGACTACTCGTATCATGACGTACCATCGCTTAACGAAAACCTTGTTTCTATTATTGGGATTGGTGATGGAGTATTAGATACGCCGCAGTTATGCACTTCGTCGTGACAGAACCAAGTTTAAAATCGCGGTTTGTTTATGCCTCCTTTTGCCCACATTTAGAACTGTGAAAATAAGACCACAAGCATTACTCTGCCTTTTGCACAGGAATTTCTCTTCTTAATTTAAGTTTGCTGCTCTATAAGCGAAAAGTCGATTGTAATTTCACTCAATTCTGCCTCCTTCAAAAGCTTAACATCTATTGCATAAATGGGATCTCACGCTGTCAGTCATTTCATTTGAATTCGAAACACATCCTGCATTATTCAGTTCGCTGGCTAGAAGCAAGTGCCAATGTCGCTGCTCACACGCACATCCCATTACTACGCGTGTCACGTCGTCCCAACACTCGCGTCAAATCGGCAGAACGATTTACTAATTATCTTGAGTGTCACACTGTGTGGCTGTTCTCTTCTGTGGCTAGGTCCATTTCGCTTAGCAGCAAGAGCACACACACAACATTTCCTCTCGGCTTTCTATTCATTTAGAGTGCTTTAATTGTTTTTCAGGCCTCATTAGTTTTGTGGCGTAGTATTCATTACGTCCCACAACAGCAGCGGCTATCAGATGAAGAGAGAAAGACACATGGGTCTTTGGTCGTCGACTAAACTGTACTGAAACCATAACTGAAAGGTAGAATTACTGAAAACAGGGGCCGGCCGAAGTGGCCGCGCGGTTCTGGCGCTGCAGTCTGGAACCGCGAGACCGCTACGTCGCAGGTTCGAATCCTGCCTCGGGCATGGATGTGTGTGATGTCCTTAGGTTAGTTAGGTTTAACTAGTTCTAAGTTCTAGGGGACTAATGACCTCAGCAGTTGAGTCCCATAGTGCTCAGAGCCATTTGAACCATTTTGAACTGAAAACAGGTGCAAGTCGGAGAGTTTCTAGCAGGTTAAGAAAGGCTGAGGTCACGTCAAAACGAAGGAACTCGTCAGAAAGAAGGAAATTCTAATGTAGCAGGCGTCTCATCGTGCATGTGTCAGACATTACCTATTAAGGAATCTACGTTGATTGAGACAATATAGAGACCATAAAACTGAAAAGTTGAAAAGACAGTCAGTTGTAGGTAGATAGATTGATTGCCATACTATGAAAACATAAATTGATTGATACAATTCGAAAAAAATATAAAAATGCAAGTTTAGAGAAGGGCCATTTGACCAGCTTAAAGTACTTATATCAAATGTTATTGTGTGTGTGTGTGGGGGGGGGGGGGATGATTCATGTGTTATTTGAAGCATAAAGATACAGGTGCAACACATTTACTTACTTTACTTACTACATTGGTGAGTCAAACCTCATTGGTGATTTGCATCCACCTGCTCAAACGCATGTTGATCGATCTTTGGAACACAATGCAGGGGCGATTCTGCGTGACATGGATTCGACAAGCCTGTGGTATGTTTCCAGAGGTAGGTGGCACCAAATGTCGACGCACAGATCATGAAATTCCTGTAAATTAGGGTCACAGAAAGCTATGCAGGTGGTCCACAATAATGTTCACGTAGTACGCAGCTGTCAAAGACATCCTCGATTGCTACCACAGTTCTTTTGGAAGCCCAGGTAAACGTCTCAATACCATAATACTGTTTCCAATGGCCGCGTCCGTGGATGGTGCACGTTTCGAGCAGCCGTTCTCTCGGAATTCGGCGTATGCGAAGACGAATATCGGCCTGCTGTAACAAGAAGCGTTATTCATCCTGCCAGGCGACGTGTTTCCATTGAGGTATGATCCTATCTCGATGATCCCGAGCCCACTACAATCATGTTCGACGATGTCGTTGACTTAACACTGGAACACGTAGGCATAGCCTACTGCCGAGCCCGATGTCCAGCCATATGCGCTGAACTGTGTGCTTCGAAACACTTGGGCCTGCACCAGCACTGTACTCTGCCGTTAGAACTGCCGCTGATCGCCGTGTATGCTTCTTTACAGAGCGGGCAAGCCTCCGACTTCCACATTCTGCGAGGAGCCGTGGACGTCCAACACCTTGTCGCATACTCGTTGGTTCACCGTCTTCCAACCACTTTCGATAGATTTTTACGAGAGTAGCACGGCAGCAGTCAATTAGCTGCGCAGTTTCTGCTAAGATCGTTTCCAGAGACCGTGCCGTAATAATTTTCCCTTTCTCACATCGACTTATGACAGTTGGTTTCCTCATTTTCAGATCGTATTGTCCCTAGAATTATTCGTCTCCGTTCCCCTTATACATGGTGATTCTTATTAACTTTTAAAAACTTTTGAAGCGACTTAGATGACGCTGAGACAAGTAATTTAATACAAGACACATGGGACCGCAGGTGCCGGGAAATACCCCAAAATTGGATGAGAAATGTCACGTGATGTCAGCAGATGACGCACCTCGCCCGACGTACAGCAGTTGAGCCTATCGGTCTGTCACGCCTAGTCGTCCCGAGGCTAGTCTACTCATTCATGTCGGTGTGGCTCCAGGCCCACTTTAGCATGCGGAGCTCAGGGTTCGAGTCTTGCGTCGTCCGGCAGGCGTATTTGTTTCATTGAGTTACACCAGTTGTTGTCAAACTGCTGCCCGCGGGCCGCATGCGGTCCGAATGAAGTATTCGTACGGCCTGCGGCTCTCAGGCACATTTTATAATCATATCCGTCTAGCAATTAACAGCCGAATTCAAAAACATCAAGTGACATCAAGAGTTCTTAAGACTGTAGTTTTCCTACTAGATAAGAAACAAAAAATACTTACAGAGACGGTAACATTTTAAGAAGCGCTTAGTTTTAATTGACGCTGCTTAATTCGGCCGTGAGCTGACTAAAGTAGGGCACTGGCCTCAGCGGCGGAGGGGTTAGCAGTGTGGCCGCTGCGGGGTTAGAGGGGGAAGCTTTTATTGTTTGTCTGCCACTATTGACAACTCATGAGCGTGCCCGACTCAGCTGCTACGGTATGTTTTGACACCGAAAAACATGGACTCTTGAAGGAGCATGAAAGACACGGTCATCTTGAAATGCAGTGCATATTTGAAGCAAGGGATATGAAATTAAATTCAGGCTGTTGTAATAAACGCAATGAGTACATTCAAAACATGTAATAAAAAAATGTGTGTGAAACCTTATGGGACTTAACTGCTAAAGTCATCAGTCCCTAAGCTTACACACTACTTAACCTAAATTATCCTAAGGACAAACACACCTCTGCCCGAGGGAGGACTCGAACCTCCGCCGGGACCAGACGCACAGTCCATGGTTGCAGCGCCTCAGACTGCTCGGCGAAACATGTAATAAACTGTTATGGTTGTATATCGTATAGCGCATTTAAAAATAAGTAAAATTACTTTTATTAAACAATTAATCATCCGCTGACACAGACAACACGACATTTCGTGGGGCAATTACAATTCACACCTTTGGGAGCGCCGAGGGCGGCAGCATGGTGAAATACAGAACATGCCAAGTTATCGCGCCCTCACTGCAGCTGGTCTGTTGGGGGGTCAAATGGCTCTGAGCACTATGGGACTTAACTTCTGAGGTCATCAGTCCCCTAGAAATTAGAACTACTTAAACCTAACTAATCTAAGGACATCACACACATCCATGCCCGAGGGAGGATTCGAACCTGCGACCGTAGCGGTCGCGCGGTTCCAGACTGAAGCGCCTAGAACCGCTCGGCCACCTCGGCCGGCTTTACTGAGTCATATCGCCGCGAGACCGTGCATTCATACAGCGCAGGATGCCAATAACGAGTAATTTCAGCGCATTCGATCTCGGCCAGAACGTGGGTACCGGATGCTTGGGACATCTCCGTGGTCGTGCAGGCACTAAATTCTTCCTGTTAAGGGTATATCTCGAGTACCTCGATTAAAGAAAAATAGCCAGAGCAATTGTTTTGAGCCACAACATATTGACTATAGGGGGCGGCGTAGACAATCGAGAATTGCGCAGATAACCCGCCAATTCAATGCTAGGTGACAACACCCCGTAAGCAGTCATACATTCCAGAATCACCTCTTAGCCATGAGACCACCACGTGACGCGTAACAATTTTTGATAGCTCGAAGGGATAGTGATCAGACCTTTGGTCTTCTGCTTTCCACTGATTATTCTTCATTTTCCGTTCTATAATGTTCACCCACATAGAGTTCATTCCATGGCAGAAATGCTACAAGTTGAGAACAGAATACGAGTAGGAAGCTGTCCGGGACTGAATCCTATAGAACAGGTCTGGTATTCATTTGGGCGATGTAGTCAAGCTCCTCCAGATAATCCTATGATTGTACCAAAGCTGAATATTTCTCTTCAAGAAATCTAATAAAAATATCCTGAGAACGCATCGATAACGTTATTAAATATGTGCGGACAAGTTTTGCCCTTTCGCGGCCACTACACGACGAACTGGCGAAGGTGGGAAAGAGGAAGAAGAGGAGTGGTAACTACAACTCTTCAGTCCATCGTTGAACTGCTATTTTGGTGGTGTAGCCTAAGAAAATGACTCAACGACTTACGAACAACGTGGGAAGAATAAAGAAGAGCAGGGTAATACTGTCTAGCGGAGTAATACCGTTCACGGCTTTTTCCAGCCTCTTTGACGGAGTAACCAGCGTCGTAAGACGCTACCACACAGATCCATAATTGTGGGCAGCTTATAACGGCACGAGGTTGTTCGTAGTATCTCACTGATTTCAGATGTTTTTGCTAGAAAATCAACGGATCTGTAGTACAGAGGTAAGTGAAATATGTTATTAGTAACAATATGTGAAGTAATTTTGTTTAATTACACCTTTCTTGAGCTTGTTTTGAATACCGAAGAGATAGATTAAATGGTGGAGACTTTTAAAGTGAGCTTACGCAGAAAGCCTACATTTTCTACAGAACAGAGAGAAGACAATGCTAAGCATGTGTTATTGTTAGCCAAAGCCATTTTATGGGATGTCTTGGGTCTCAGCTTTTAACGGAGCGAAGTTAAGATTTTTACCTCTAACCTCTCCTCTGTGATGGAAATCCATACACTTGAAGCCTCCATGGTATATAATTTTGACGAGACTGGGATATCAGCAGTTAAAAAGACAAGTAAAAATTTAGCATCCAAATGAGCTAAACAAGCTGGCTCAGCAACAAACTGGGATCGTAGTAAGAACATCACAGTGTGCAGTGTAGTGACTGCCAAAGCGGCAAATGTGCCTCCCATGTTATTCACCTGCAGTTTAGGATGACTCCTGCTCTACAGAGAGGGGGCAGCAAATTCAATATATGACTGTAGCAGGAATGGTTGGATGACTGTGGATCCCTTTCCAAGGTGGCTCAAGCGCTTTGCTGATTTTACCAAGGCATCCAGGAGCTATACCGTTCTTTCTATTTTAGACTATCACACTGGCCATGTCTGCCTAGAAGCCTTCACTGTTAACTTGTTTAGATTGTCAATATTTCCTTCTGAAGAAGGCGTTTTTCTAAACGTTGAAGCCCTCGTAAAGGAGTTTTAAAAAACCTTCCACTTTGGAACTGATTGGCTGTTTACTATTTCTACCAGAAAACAACAGAATACACGGTGCGGCGCTTAAATCCAGACAAATGAAAGTTTTTTAAAGTAAATTTATTAAAACCAAATACAAACGAAAATGAAAATCCTTTTACATATAAGTAGTGGTATCTTTCAAGAGTAACCCTCTTCAGCTTCAATGACCTCCAAAGTTGTCCTGAAGTGATCGTACGCACTATCTAAAGCAGCGCTGTCCATATTCCCAAATGCTGCTTCGATAGCGGTGCATAGAGATGAGACATTAGGGTGCCTCGTCTTATTGGTAACTCTTTCGACTACGCTCCAAACACAGTAGTCAAGGTAGTTCAAATCCGGTCTATTAGGGGCCGGAACTCCTTTGACGAGAACATGTCAACGTTCTCCTAGAGCCAGTTTTGGACTAAATGGCTCGTATGAGGTCCTCCTCTGCCATCCGACGCATTGTTCGCTCGCTGAATTCAATACTGAGCCAACTTCCTCAGCGATTGCCCCGGGTCCTCCGAAAACAGCGCCTGAACCTTTCCGGAGACTGCCACAGTTCGTGAGACGCGTTTCCTCGAATGAGGTTTCCTCGCCGGATTGGTGGAACCTTCCCAGACTTCTCAGAAGCATTATACTTGGCCACAATATCGTAAACAGTTGATCTCGGGTACGCGAATAATAGAACTATTTCAGGGGGCGAACGCCCAGCGCGAAGACTTTCGATAATCGCGGCTCTTCAGTTGTGCTCCGGACTTGTCCGTAACATCTCGGCCATTTTTGAGGTTCTCACTGTTTACCAGACGCCTATGGCTTTCAAGAACGCCAGTTGTGACCTCCGGTGGAACTACGATATGGCGCGAAATTCAAATTGAAATTTGTCCATATTTAAGCGCCGCAACCTGTAGTAGTCTTTACCCTACCACCCTATTGCTCTCACAGGCTACAGCCTTTAGATGTGACTTCTGAGTAGCTTAAAGGGTTCTTTAATCACGAATATGACAATTTTATGAAGCCTAACCCCTATCAAAAAATAGCACCCTATGTCATTTGCCTTATCTTTAGCAAAGCCTTCACGTGAATTGCAAATATAGACAAGGTTGTTTCTGGTTTCAGTAAAACGGGAATTTTCCTTCTATATCCTGGCAAATTCACTAACTTCGTGCTTTTAGATACAGAAGAAGAGACATCTTCATTCCTAACAGTTGATGAGGACGACGACGCTAAAAATAATGAAAATAATAACACATTTGAGCCTTTTACTTCAAATACAGCGACTGATGTCCTGGACGATGTAAACGAACAGTTAAAAATTCAACCTAGAGTTGGATTACAAGCCAAAGTCCATTACCAGCCCTCTCAAACCGAAGAAAACCGCCACGCAATAGCATTCCTCAATTTTCAGTTTTACTTCTAACAGAGAAATTTTAAAAAATGTGCAGAGATTAAAGAAGCAAAATTAAGGAAGAAAGAAGAAAAATAATTATCTTTAGGAAAATCAAAGTTAAAAGCCAAAAGAAAGAGCAAGTTATGAAGCTTTGCATCTAAGATATGGCCTCAGCAATCTGACATTAAGAAAAGTGGACGGATTACATCTTTTGAGTCTTCATCATCCAAACTCTGCAGTGACGAAGAGATGGATGACGCTGACCCAAAAAAATTCGGAGAAATCGCTGTCGAAAGAGACAGGGGAACATTTGCTGATAATGATTCTGTTTGTCTACTCTGTGGAGTTTGGGATAAGCAGAGAACTGTGGTTTAGATGTGTATTTTGCAGTGGATGAGTGCATTCCGAGTGTAGTGGATGTGATGCTCCTGAGAAATATGTTTGTGACTATTGCCGTCTACGTTAGGTCCCAAATGTCAACCGAGAAAACTTGAGTTCACTTTGTTTATTTTGTTGTTTCCCTAGTAAGAGAATTTTAAATTTTTAGTCTCTATCTGGTGTTCAATAAGTAGTTATATTTGGCACTATTGCTTTATAAATAATTCTAATTTGTTCAACTGTTTTATTTTTACCCAGTGTTTGCCGTTTTATACAGTGTGGTCAGAAACAGTCTGAAAAGCTTGTAAGGGTGTTGCAGGATAGGCTGTGCTGAGAATTCATTGTTATGGAAAAACCGATACGTTGCGCCGTTTCCGAGTTAATTAGCACTGAAATCAGCCGATGAGGCCGTTGCGTGCACAGATTGAAGTACTCCGCCAGGCACAATAGTTTCAGTTGTTCTCATAGCGTAGATGAGAGCGCACGAGGTCAGTCTTCGGCTCGGGTACGATCCTTACTACGGTCCCACGTCAAATTTATGTATTGCTCTCTTGTTCGGTTTTAGGAAACCAAACGAAGAACACATCTGGCTGTCTCTGGTGGGCCGCTTGAATTTGCGAGTGCAGCGGCCAGATAGGGGAACTTCGGAAACAGCACAAAGTCTCGAATTCTTTTCTCAACAATTACTCCTTAGCACAGCCTGTCCTATAACAATTCTACGAGGTTTTCTGGCTGTTTCTGTCCACCCTGTATATTACATTGTATTACCCACCGTAGTACACGGTATTACCCTGACTCTTGCGTAAATATCGTGCATTTTTATAAAGTAACTGTAGAAATGTAAACAGATCTAGTATTCCAAACATCAAACCAGGAACTTGTAAAGAATTGATTGCTTGACAAAATAAGATGATTCACCATTTGATATGATTTCAGAAAATAGGAAATGTTTAGCAAATAGCTTAAGTGCATGGTATTACCCCGCTCTCCCCTTACCATGATTGCCTTACTGATGATCAATTATGTCTTGAAAATGACGTGGAGTACCAAAATAGTCATTTCGATACACTCGAATCGGAGAAGGGACAAGAAACAGCACACAGTATATTACACAACAATAGCATTATTAAATAAAATAATATTATGTTATGGTTGTTCTATTGATTTTCAGTCAGAAAACTGGTTTGATACACTTCTCCATGTTAGTCTATCCTGTACAAACTTCTTTATTTCCACGTAACTATTGCAGCCCACATTCACCCTAACATGCTTTTGGGCTTATTTTACAATTTTTAGCCCTACACTACCCTCCATTACCAAACTGACGACTCCTTGACGCCTCAGGATATGTGTTATCCCTCCAATCCCTTCTTTTCGTCAAGTTGTTCCACGACGCCCATTTCTCCGCAGTTCGACTGAGAACCACTGCATTTGTTACTGGATCTACTATTGGGTACTCTTCTGTAGCATATTTCAGAAGCTTCTGATCTCATAGTCTGACTATGGAAAATGAAATAGATCTGATAGCGAAAGAACAGATTTGGAAGAATATAGCATGCTTATCTGTCTGGCGAAAAGTTATGTAGTGAAACGTACAGCAAGTACCACAGCAGTCATACCCGTACACTTCAACTAGTAAGGAAATTGAAATAAAATAAAACAAAAACTTACACAAGTCGTGCGCCTTGAGCGATGTAGCGAAAACTGACGGCCAGTGTCGGTGGCTGGTGAACTAGTAACTGAGTCACCAGGGTCGCCAGTGCTCCTTATATATGGGTGGCTAGCTACTGGGAAACAATCGATAAGGCTTTCTTATCACTATCACCATCCACAGCGAAGGTGAGTACGCCGCCAAGACGCGAACTTCTAAAGAAATAACAGCTTTCTTTTCAGGACTCACGGGAGCAGGCCGGCCTCTCCCGAGAAGTGATTGCCCCATACGCTGTAAAAATGCCGTGAACGATGACGCTCCTAGTAGTTCCAGCATGAAGGCGCACAAGCTTTAGGGAAGCTTTGGAGTCAAAAATTGTAAAGTACGACAGCCAATATCAGGCACCACAGCCTACTATTCTACAAATAATCCATGTTATCGGTATGCAGATGGATACGATATCATGGGTCTTGAAGGCATGGATCTGTCGTCGCGGTGTTCCTGAGGATGACTGCAAGTATTGGTCCCAAAGCGATAAGCTCGTTGGAATTTCTGTTGTAAAGGGTTGGCATGACTGTCTACAGAATTGCGATAATATACGAATTTTCGGTCATACATATCCGCCGAAACTGGGCATAGTGACCTTCTTGGTCGTGGCCAAACCAAAGATTTATTATGATTCTTAACATCACAGAAACTGGCGGAACTGAGATACAACCGTAAACGGTTTCTAGGCTTCTCCAGTTTTGGTTGGTTGGCTCTGAGCACTATGCGACTTAACTTCTAAGGTCATCAGTCGCCTAGAAATTAGAACTAATTAAACCTAACTAACCTAAGAACATCACACACATCCATGCCCGAGGCAGGATTCGAACCTGCGACCGTAGCGGTCACGCGGTTCCAGACTGAAGCGCCTTTAACCGCACGGCCACACCGGCCGGCTCCAGTTTTGGTCCGGAACACTGATGTTGTAGTGTTATCTCAGAAAATGCTACAGTTACAAGTTATTCGCTCCTTGGAGAAATGCAGACCTAATAACCTATCAATATAGCATCAGTCCTCGCATGTCGCTAGTGGCTTTCAGCTGTTTTCGATTTATTAACATGCTGCCCCGTCTTTTATTGTCCGTAAACGCCCTATTAATCATCAAGGATATCTGGAAACACGAAAACCGCAAAATCATCAAGGATATCTGGAAACACGAAAACCGCAAAACTTATACGACACTATTTTCCTGGAAAGTGTACTACATCTCTCTACTTCATGTCATTTACTACTGCTTAACGTCTATTTTTCTGCAAGTAACTGACGAACGGACCTAATTTAAGTAGCATATACAAGGAGGGAGAGAACAGTATGGAATGACAGTACAAAAAAGTGCGCGCATACTACTAGAGAGTAGTCGCTATAATTCAGACCCCAGAATTAACCAGAAATAAGCAAATAAACTACAAGGCATAAATAATGATATAGGGTCTCAAAGGGCGAAAAACGACTTTTTGGTACTCAAATATAAAAATTTGTTGAAGGTAAATAGCTATCAAAAAGTAACTGGTATAATCGACCGCTGTAAATGGATGATAACTGTAGTAAGCGGAACATAATGGGAACGAATAAAATAGGCATCATAGATGAAATTCTTAGTAGTTTCTACTGCAGTTATAGAGTCAGAAGCTACTGTATGGAACGTCCCCTTTGAAAAATTATGAATGACTGTGCTGGTAAACTTCTATGTTATTGATTTTCAAACAGCTGAGCAAAACTTAACGTACTCAGACATTTCCCTCTTTACTTATTCTGATCACCACTAAACTGACACACAATATTTTTAGCGCAACGCAATCTGACTTTCAATAATCCCCACAAAAGAATGGTCCTGACTAATAATAACCTATACCTTTCATGAATCACTTACCTCACAAAAATCTTCGTTACTCGAACTACTGCAATACAGCGAGCGCCAATACTGCCAGCTAAATAAAAGATTCTAACTACTGAAGGCACTAACTACTGATAGGCATAGTTAGCAAATGAAAGATTTTGATAGAGAATAAACAATGTATTTACCTTAATAATGTTCAAAAGTCATCATGTATATGTCAATTCATGACCTCCATCTTTACAAATTTCCTTTTTCTGGCGGACATACGTCCAGGTCGTCCGCTTATAGCAACCTCTAAAAACTCTGGCGCTCTCTCTCCACATCCACCACTGCTGCCGGCTCACCTCCAACTGCACAACGCTAAGCGCTGTTCGCATCCAACTGTCCAACACTACAATAGCGAATATTCCAACAATGCCAACCAGCCACAGACTGCCCACAGCACAGTCAGTGATTTTCATACAGAGCGCTACGTGGCATTACCAACATAAAAACCTAAACAGCCTACTCACAACTGTAATGGAGACTAGAACAAATTTCCGAAGAGAGTTATGGGATACTGAAATTGTGCAACTATTTTAACTTTTGGGTCTAGACAACTGAACGTTGAGAATGTCTATGTATACTGATGGAATAGGCTGCATAACAAGAAAGTGTAAAACAGCGCACTTCTCACAATACTGTACATCAAATATTTGTGCCGTCCGCCGCTCGTATTTCTCAAGCTATACTTATCAAAGCACACCATGTACTTTGTTCAACACACTTGCAATATTGCATCAATTTCTGGTTGAAATGTTTTTCTTTGCAGCGGAGTGACTTCTAGAGTGAACCGAACGAGTAATTAAAACGGTGCAGCGAATCGAAATCAGAACCAGCAATACTGCCTTTTCTGGGAAGGGTTCTTCTAATTCAGCCCACCGAAGCTGCATCATGGATAGAAGCTCCGACCTGTCGCCATTCCACCGCCTCCTTTTCCTTCTCCTTCTTTTTCTCCCTTACATCAGAGCTGGAAATAATCTAATCCTTGACTTCAGATCTCGATCCATCCTCTACGTAGATCCCATACATCTTTCCTGTCCATTCGATTGCAGAGTTTCACTCATTTAGTTGATTACACGTATGTTCCACAGCTATAGCTACACTCTAAAAGTCACCTTACGGTGTTTGGTGGAGGGTACTTCGAGCATAGCTGTCGCTTCCCCACCTCCCTGTACCTGTCGTGAATGGTGCGCGTGGAGAAAGATTGTTGGTTAGCCTCCTTATGTTTTGTTTTCCTTCATGGGCTTTCCGCGATACAAACGTTGGAGAAAGCAATGTAATGATTAAATCTTAAAGTAATATGCACTGTCGGAATTTTATCAGGAAACAACATCGAGATGCACAGCGTATCTCTAGTAGCGTCTGCCAGGGAGATGGATGATAATTTGCGTAACGCTTCCGCACTTGCTACGTGAACATACGAATGACCGCGCTGCTCTTCTTTGAATATACTCTATTTTACTTATAAATATTATCTGGTAAGAACCCGAGACTGAAAAGCAATACTCTAGTATCGGCGAACGAATTTTTGCTCGCTGCATGCTTCCTAGGTGGACTGCACCTCTGTGACTATGTAAACACACAATAACAGTTCTTTTCCCCAATTCATACGCAACGCGATGCAGTTGTGTTTAAAATAGTTCAAATGGCTCTGAGCACTATAGGACTTGATATCTGAGGTCATCAGTTCCCTAGAACTTAGAACTACTTAAACCTAACTAACCTAAGGACATCACACACATCCATGTCCGAGGAAGGATTCGAACCTGCGACCGTAGCGGTCGCGCGGTTCCAGATTGAAGCGCCTAGAACCGCTCGGTCACAAAGGCCGGCTGCAGTTGCGTGTTTGAGCATATCGCTGCATTTTTGCAGCATTGCGACATCACTGTATACACCAGTATCAACCACTAACAACCTCGTGGAGCTTCCGCCGTTATCCACTAAATCACTCTGTTGAGGTGCACCGAAAGTGTCTTTTACATCTGAAGATTTCGCTCCTCTGAGAATGACAGGCTGTCTTCTGTTTGCTAGAAAGTCTTCAATCAAATCACACAGATTGTCTGATATTCTGTATTTAGTTGATTAGACGACAGTGCGTAATTGATCTAACGCCTTCCGCAAGTCGAGGATGCAATATCAACGTGGTCCCCGCTATTTACTGTTTTCTAGTTCTCGTGGACAGGGCACCCCGCTAGGTTTTTTGCGGCTCGTGTAAGCGTTCCTAGGCGTATCCCCTAATTTGTAATTTCAAACCATTTTTGGGTAAAGTCAGAAAATTTTAATGCAAAAAAATCAAGCAACGTCTTTTTTAATGCTTGCAGTGAACATAAATCTACAAATTACAGAATTTTACTACCTTTCTAGCTTTTTATAGATACGAAAACTTTTGTAATCCCGGTATTATCTAATGAGCAGGCTAACTGACTGTACTGAGATCATAGGTAATTCAATAAGCCCCTCTTGACCCATTGTAGTTCTAAAACGATTCGTAACTCTTGCTCAATGACCACTCTCCTTGGGCAGCAGGAACAAGCAAGGTGCGGAAAATCAGTAAGCTTACTACAACATTCGGAAGTACGTTATTAAAATTGACTTACGAATAGCACTGGGAAGGTAGACAGCGGGAAGTGGCTGCATGGATCTTTTATAACTGCAAGATTTCTCGTTTCAGATCCTACCTATTAACGTCTACGCTACACAAAAATGCCATGTTTTACAGGCGCTCTGATAGTATAGAATAGTTTAGGATTATGTAGTTCCATAAGAAACCAAATGTGTCCATGTTATCTTTTGCAGCGTGACTTATAGTTAAGTTTTCTTCAACTTTATCTGGGATAACATTGAAAACATTAGTTCAAAAATGTCCTCTGGGATCGGATTTAAATCATCTTCTGGTGTTTCATCTACAAAGCGTTTTCTTTTGCCTTTCCTTCTCTGTAAAGCGATTCGTTACGTTCAAGTCAGGTGATATTCCCGTATTTTCTGCTACCTTGCCAGCTATTTCTCTGCCTATTTAATTCTTCCACTAGCCTCTTAATAATGCCTCTTTCAACGTTTATTGTGGCTTATCTCTCTTTAACCACAGCGTTACGTTGTTTATTGCAGCTAATCATTTGTACCACAGTGAAGACAGCAAGACTCATTGAAATGATTTCAAATACTTGTGAATGCCCTTTAGTTAAGTACGCGCCTCCTCAGCCAAGTTAAATTCAACAGTAAGCTCAAGGGTCCCCTGTAATTCCGGCAAATGCTTAGCAAATGGATGCATGGTATCTACCCGCGGAGACGCTTTCGTATTCCATAGCCGGTGAAGGACCGATCCTATATTTTCTTTTCAAACTTTCCATCTTCAGGTACTAGAATGAAAAAAATTATATGTTTTCGAAACAACAACAAAAAAAGTGACAACTCAACTCTCTACAACATGTACGCCACAAACATTTAGTGTACGAGCAATGCATGGAGAAAAAAAAATTACCAATGGATTTTTTTTAGTGTATGCGCTTGAACTCTGATAGACGCCACTCACGTAGGTCCCGTTGTCATACCTCTGCCCACGAGATTCAGAAAATTCTAAGCCATAACGTTTCAGCTCATCGCAAGCTAATGAACAATGCGTTTCCTCCTTATTGTGAGGCTTCAACTTTTCTTAAATGCTCTTTCATAATTGGATCAAACTTCGACGGCTGAACTATCATTTAGCACATTATCTAATTTGCACCATTTCAAGTACGACGTTTTGTGATGAGTGCTGCTCTCATAGTCACTCACTTTTGTTTTTAGTTTTTCCAGCCTCTTGATAATGCCCAGCAGTATCCTAGAGCCTGATCGGACTTACGGACATTCGTGTGTCACGAAAACAAGCGGCAAGCAAAGCAATACAGTGATTGCTTTTTTTCCCTTCAAAGGAGCCAATCCCTTTTGAAATTCCCCCTTTTTAAAACGCGCTCAAACACATTCCAAAGGTTAATTGCTTTTTTCGGTCTTGCGGCAGCGTTTTAGGTTTTGCCCAGACCCTTGCTTCACAGCTTCTTCTACCTCTAAATTCTCGAAGTGCCTTTTTTTCACTCCACAAACCGATATCGAAATTTAAAAGTTTCTCATTCCCTGCCGATCTAACCGTTAAACCACGTTCAGTTTCTGGAATGCCGTCCGCTGTGGCCGAGCGGTTCTAGACGCTTCAGTCCGGAACCGCGCTGCTGCTACGGTCGCAGATTCGAATCCTGCCTCGGGCATGGATGTGTATGATGTCCTGTTAGTTAGGTTTAAGTAGTTCTAAGTCTAGGGGACTGATGACCTCCGATGTTAAGTACCATAGTGCTTAGAGCCATTTGAATCATTTTTTTTCTGGAATGATTTTGTCACTTATTATCTCTATCGCTTGCTCTAATACTATCACTTTCACTTTTTTCTGTGCACTCGTCCTCAAAGGAAACGCCACACTTCTGTCGTCTCTCTCTTGATCAACGTGGTCCGATTTATGCATCGCCGACGCAACAGATACTTCTAAATAACTACTCTCCCGCTAGTCAACATCTGAAAAATTTTGAAAAATGGCAGTAATTTTTGCACGAGAGGTTCGTTCGTAAGTACCTACACCATAACACCTTAACTAGTTATAAGCGGAATTGTCAAACCAACGACGTATCTTGTCTCGGGGAATCCTGAAACTGGTCACTATCAATTAAGGTAGCCTCAACGTCACCTCCACTTCCTTCTGAATCCCCAGACACTGCTGGTTTAGCGAGTGGCACGAAGGGTAACAGTGTCTGTTTCTTTTTCGCCACATTGTCTTTTTCAACTTTGCGTTTTCGTTTTTGATAACCTGATGAAGAACAGTAACACTTTCTTCCATTCGGATGATTCGTTTCCATTATAACATAGCGCTTAAAACTGTGTGGTGCAACGTTACAAAACCGTAACTTCCTACACAACCAGAAAATAACGGAGAGCATGCAGCAGGCTATTTAGTTCGACCGACTTCCGACTTCTGAGCACTACTTATGAGCAATGAAAAGCGAAAACACAAAACATAGTGCAAGATTTTAAAACTTGTGTTTGATTTCTATTTAGTTAGGACCGGAGTAATTTTTCCCCGCTTACCCCCCATGCGACCCTGCTCGTGGACGAACAGAGCGAGCTGGGTTTTACAGTAGCTGCGTCTACAGAATCCATGTCGATTTCTATACAGGAGATTTTTGGTCCTCAGAAAATTAATAATTTGCGAGAGTAAAGTGTGTTCGAAAATTCTACAACAAACTGACGTCACCGATGTATGCCAGTAGCTGTGTGCATCTGTTCAACGACCCTTCTTGTAAACGAGAATGACCTGTGCATTTGCCCAATGACCTTGAATGCTTACTTGCTTCAGTGACCTACGATAAACTGCTGCTAGAAGAGGAACATGTTCATTCCCATACTCTATGTAGAGTCGTGTAGGTATCCCATCACATCTTGACGCCTATCCTCTTTCCTTTGTTCACTATCTCGTGCTCACTCATCTGAATATATGTAATTTCGATGTTCGTGCGACTGCGGCCAGAAAGGATCAGTATTACACTTATCCTCAGCGAGACAATTCGGAAAACAGAATTCCGTATTTTGGCGTACACTATCATCCACCTTTTCCGTTTCATTGTGGTCACTGAGCGACTGGATACATGGTTTGATTCGTTTACTGACTTGAGGTATAAACAAAACTTCTAAAGATTTTATGTCAAATAGCTAGATAGAATTTTACTTTCGAACTCATTGAATACTTTATGTATGGCTTTCTTTATGTTTATATTGCCTTCGGCCCTTTTTTGTTTGTCTACAAGGATCCAGCAACATTTAATTCCTGTTGAAGTTTTCTTTGCTTGTGGAGAAACGTTTTAACATGCTGTTGAACCGCGGGTCTTTCTCATTCCTTACAACTTTACTCGACGCCTACCTATCGAAAACGTATTGTACTATAGTGTTGCAATTTTTCCATGTAAACTCAGCATTTTCAGTTTCAGGTTTTAATGCTTCATTTAGACAGCTTAGGTAATTTAAAACCTGTTCCTTGTCGCACTTGGTAATATCCCAACTTTCCTTAACATTTATTTGAATCAGTGATTCAGTATGATCCGCGCTGTACGTCAACTGGGTCTAAATTCTGTTGTTCAACATATGTGGAAGTTCCTCTTGTCAACTAGACAGTAACCTTTAACTATCCGAAGGCTCCTGTGAACCTTTTTTTTAAGAAGAGGCCCAGTTTTCTTATCCGTCTAGTAGTACTTAGTACTTTTAGCGTTGCGATTGCCTGATAGAAGTATGGCAGTGTACCCTTTCGGGTTCCATGCTTTAGAATGCGGCGTACTATAACACATATTCCACTACCAATTATCTCCTACCATTCCAAGTTTTGGAACCGAGCGACGTATCTTAGTGGTTAGCATACTGGACTCACATTCGGGAGGACGACGATTCATATCCGCTTCCGGCCATCGTGATTTACGTTTCACGTGATTTCGCTAAATCGCTTAAGAAAAATCCCGGGATGGTTCCTTTGGAATTGCACGGCCGATTTCTTTACCCACCTTTCACTAATCCGAGTTTGTGCTCCGTGGCTAATGACCTCGTTGTTGCCGGGACGTCAGAACCTAAATTTTCTTCCTTCCTTAATATTTCAACTTCAGTGGCAGAGACCAAGGCTGGTAATGTTTGAATACTCCATTAGTAGTGTACCGCTTGACACAGTCACGTCGATTAAATATTTGGGCGTAACATTGCAGTGCGATATGAAGTTGGACAAGCATGTAATGGCAGTTGTGGGGAAGGCGGATAGTCGTCTTCGGTTCATTGGTAGAATTTTGGGAAGATGTGGTTCATCTGTAAAGGAGACCGCTTATAAAACACTAATACGACCTATTATTGAGTACTGCTCGAGTGTTTGGGATCCCTATCAGGTCGGATTGAGGGAGGACATAGAAGCAATTCAAAGGCGGGCTGCTAGATTTGTTACTGGTAGGTTTGATCATCACGCCCATATAGTACTAGGGACAGAAAGTTGGCTGAAACCAGACGTAAACAGTAATGAAATTCTAAACTCAGATTGGAATGTATACCGCAGAGACAGGCTGGACAGTGAAGGGGAGGCGTGTTTATAGCGATAAGAAGTGCAATAGTATCGAAGGAAATTGACGGAGATCCGAAATGTGAAATGATTTGGGTGAAGGTCACGGTTAAAGCAGGCTCAGACATGGTAATTGGATGTCTCTATAGGCCCCCTAGCTCAGCAGCTGTTGTGACTGAGCACCTGAAGGATAATTTGGAAAATATTTCGAGTAGATTTCCCCACCATGTTAGAGTTCTGGGTAGAGATTTTAATTTGCCGGATGTAGACTGGGAGACTCAAACGTTCATAACGGGTGGCAGGGACAAAGAATCCAGTGAATTTTTTTTACGTGCTTTATCTGAAAACTACCTTGAGCAGTTAAACAGAGAACCGACTCGTGGCGATAACATATTAGACCTTCTGGTGACAAACAGACCCGAACTATTTGAAAAAGTTAACGCAGAACAGGGAATCAGCGATCATAAAGCGGTTGCGGCATCGATGATTTCAGCCGTAAATAGAAATATTAAAAAGGGTAGGATGATTTTTCTGTTTAGAAAAAGTGACAAAAAGCAGATTTCAGAGTACCTGTTGGCTCAAAAAAATGGCTCTGAGCACTATGGGACTCAACTGCTGAGGTCATAAGTCCCCTAGAACTTAGAACTACTTAAACCTAACTAACCTAAGGACATCACACACATCCATGCCCGAGGCAGGATTCGAACCTGCGACCGTAGCGGTCGCGCGGTTACAGACTGTAGCACCAGAACCGCTCGGCCACCAGCGGCCGGCACCTGTTGGCTCAACACAAAAGTTTTGTCTCAAGTACAGATAGTGTTGAGGATCAGTGAACAAAGTTCAAAACCATCGTACATTATGCGTTAGATGAGTATGTGCCAAGCAAGATCGTAAGAGATGGGAAAGAGCCACCGTGGTACAACAACCGAGTTAGAAAACTGCTGCGGAAGCAAAGGGAACTTCACAGCAAACATAAACATAGCCAAATCCTAGCAGACAAACAAAAATTACGCGAAGCGAAATGTAGTATGAGGAGGGCTATGCGAGAGGCGTTCAATGAATTCGAAAGTAAAGTTCTATGTACTGACTTGGCAGAAAATCCTAAGAAATTTTGGTCTTATGTCAAAGCGGTAGGTGGATCAAAACAAAATGTCCAGACACTCTGTGACCAAAATGGTACTTAAACAGAGGATGACAGACTAAAGGCCGAAATACTAAATGTCTTTTTCCAAAGTTGTTTCACAGAGGAAGACTGCACTGTAGTTCCTTCTCTAGATTGTCGCACAGATGACAAAATGGTAGATATCGAAATAGACGACAGAGGGATAGAGAAACAATTAAAATCGCTCAAAAGAGGAAAGTCCTCTGGACCTGATGGGATACCAGTTCGATTTTACACAGAGTACGCGAAGGAACTTGCCCGCCTTCTTGCAGCGGTGTACCGTAGGTCTCTAGAAGAGCGTAGCGTTCCAAAGGATTGGAAAAGGGCACAGGTCATCCCCGTTTTCAAGAAGGGACGTCGAACAGATGTGCAGAACTATCGACCTATATCTCTAACGTCGATCAGTTGTAGAATTTTGGAACACGTATTGTGTTCGAGTATAATGACTTCAAAAAAGGGCTCTGAGCACTATGGGACTCAAATGCTGTGGTCATTAGTCCCCTAGAACTTAGAACTACTTAAACCTAACTAACCTAAGGACATCACACACATCCATGCCCGAGGCAGGATTCGAACCTGCGACCGTAGCAGTCGCACGGTTCCTGACTGCGCGCCTAGTATAATGACTTCTCTGGAGACTAGAAATCTACTCTGTAGGAATCAGCATGGGTTTCGAAAAAGACGGTCATGTGAAACCCAGCTCGCGCTATTCGTTCACGAGACTCAGAGGGCCATAGACACGGGTTCCCAGATAGATGCCGTGTTTCTTGACTTCCGCAAGGCGTTCGATATAGTTCCCCACAGTCGTTTAATGAACAAAGTAAGAGCATATGGACTATCAGACCAGTTGTGTGATTGGATTGAGGAGTTCCTAGATAACAGGACGCAGCATGTCATTCTCAATGGAGAGAAGTCTTCCGAAGTAAGAGTGATTTCAGGTGTGCCGCAGGGGAGTGTCATAGGACCGTTGCTATTCACAATATACATAAATGACCTGGTGGATGACATCGGAAGTTCACTGAGGCTTTTTGCAGATGATGCTGTGGTGTATCGAGAGGTTGTAACAATGGAAAATTGTACTGAAATGCAGGAGGATCTGCAGCGAATTGACGCATGGTGCAGGGAATGGCAATTGAATCTCAATGTAGACAAGTGTAATGTGCTGCGAATACACAGAAAGAAAGATCCTTTATCATTTAGCTACAAAATAGCAGGTCAGCAACTGGAAGCAGTTAATACCATAAATTATCTGGGAGTACGCATTAGGAGTGATTTAAAATGGAATGATCATATAATGTTGATCGTCGGTAAAGCAGATGCCAGACTGAGATTCATTGGAAGAATCCTAAGGAAATGCAATCCGAAAACAAAGGAAGTAGGTTACAGTACACTTGTTCGCCCACGGCTTGAATACTGCTCAGCAGTGTGGGATCCGTACCAGATGGGGTTGATAGAAGATATAGAGAAGATCCAACGGAGAGCAGCGCGCTTCGTTACAGGATCATTTAGTAATCGCGAAAGCGTTACGGAGATGATAGATAAACTCCAGTGGAAGACTCTGCAGGAGAGACACTCAGTTGCTCGGTACGGTCTTTTGTCAAAGTTTCGAGAACATACCTTCACCGAAGAGTCAAGCAGTATATTGCTCCCTCCTACGTATATCTCGCGAAGAGACCATGAGGATAAATTCAGAGAGGTTAGAGCCCACACAGAGGCATACCGACAATCCTTCTTTCCACGAACAATACGAGACTGGAATAGAAGGGAGAACCGATAGAGGTACTCAAGGTACCCTCCGCCACACACCGTCAGGTGGCTTGCGGAGTATGGATGTAGATCTAGATGTAGATGCGAGTGTTACGGAAATGCTTCAGGAACTCGGGTGGGAGTCTCTGGGGGAAAGGAGGCGTTCTTTTCGTGAATCGCAACTGAGGAAATTTAGAGAACCAGCATTTGAGGCTGACTGCAGTACAATTTTACTGCCGCCAACTTATATTTCGCGGAAAGACCACAAAGATAAGATAAGAGAGATTAGGGCTCGTACAGAGGCATATAGGCAGTCATTTTTCTCTCGTTCTGTTTGGGAGTGGAACAGGGAGAGAAGATGCTAGTTGTGGTACGAGGTACCCTCCGCCACGCACCGTATGGTGGATTGCGGAGTATGTATATAGATGTAGATGCAGAGGTGGCTCAGTCCTTAAGACACTGGGCTGGCGTTCGGCATGATCACGGTTAAAATACCTGTCAGTTCGACTTGATTTAATCTTTCCTAAATCCAATAAATCCAAGTTCCTTAAGCCGGCGAAGCCGTTGTCTTCACTCACATTTCTCTAACTGAGGCAGTTTGTAGTCACTGATGACCACAACGTCGACGACATTTAAACACCTGCCTTTATTTATTTATTTATAATTATACAATGTTCAAATGTTCTTCTCTTCAGATCCCAACTGTTTCCTTACTGCTCGTCCCCTAGAAGTTGTTATCTACCTAGAAAATTTCCACCTTTTCGGAAATAAATTCGGAATCAAAATTACGTGATTAGATGGATTGCGGTATGTTTCTCATGCTATTTACGTCCAGAGATAGCTGTCTCGCTCCTATAGACAGAGTTAGCCAAATCAGATTAGGGCCTTAAGACTGTCTCTTACAACTGACCAGGAACAACACACACCAAAAAATATTAGTAAATGAAAAGCACTGTATTGCTTTTCATTTATTATAATATTGTTCTACCAGGAGTCGACGGAAGAATCGTAAAAAAATATTACTTAACACTAATAATAATAATTTGTATTATTAATAAAAATAAAAATTGCCAATAACAATAACGGAAGCATTAAGAATAATAT
This sequence comes from Schistocerca nitens, assembly GCF_023898315.1. Classification (NCBI taxonomy): domain Eukaryota; kingdom Metazoa; phylum Arthropoda; class Insecta; order Orthoptera; family Acrididae; genus Schistocerca; species Schistocerca nitens. Next base: position 574,044,359 of record NC_064616.1, on the reverse strand, counting down.
TCATTAGTAGCCCTGTTTAATAGTATCAGAAGTGGAAGGGATGATGAAAGAAGAGAAGACTGAAATGAAAGCTGTAATCGCTGTAAGGAATGAATAGATTGTCAACAGAGGACTCTGTAAACAAAGGGGAGGGAGCAGTAGTAGGGGACGAGAGAGACCTGCAGACAAGTAAATGGTTGGTTGGTTTTTGGGGGAAGAGACCAAACAGCGAGGTCATCGGTCTCATCGGATTAGGGAAGGAAGTCGGCCGTGCCCTTTCAGAGGAACCATCCCGGCATTTGCCTGGAGTGATTTAGGGAAATCACGGAAAACCTAAATCAGGATGGCCGGACGCGGGATTGAACCGTCGTCCTCCCGAATGCGAGTCCAGTGTGCTAACCACTGCGCCACCTCGCTCGGTACAAGTAAATGGAAGAGATATTTATTGTGATAGAAGGTGCACCATTAACTTTATTTTGAAGTTTGAAATGATTTTAATTTATCTTTTATTTTGAGCAATATTGTTCCTGATACAAAAAGTAATTTAGAGAACATGACAGTGTTATGTAGTGGTGCAGAGAGGTTCTTACTTGACTGAGAACGAGTATTTCTCCTATGCTGTTCAGTTATTGCTGTAAGGATTGGAGATAAGTAAGAGGGAGTGCAATGATTGAGAGGGCGATAGAGCAAACATAGGGTACGATAATCTCAACGCTTATCGGCACGTTCGTGGGCAGGAGTGAGATGGTCGAAACTGTACGTCACACATGTATCGCACAAAAGCATTCATCGCCAGTTCCAGACGGCGTAAGCGTTCATACGAAAGTCCTGTGAGGATAGGATCACCATAACCAAGAATTCTGAATATTATTGACTCTATAAATTTCTTTTTAAGTTCGAGAGGGAATACTTTTTTATATCCCTGTAGTGAATGAAGTAACACTGACACCTACTTATATACTGCAGTTGTGTGTTCTGCCCAGTCTAAGAGATGATCTACAATTGTATCAGTGTTTTTTGCAGAAGAAGAAAAGGTTATTTCTGTGTCGTTTGTGATCAAGGGTAGAAGAGATTCTCTGAACTGAGGGGTAATAAGTCGTTTGTGAGCTACTACGACGCCATGCGTTTTAGATGCGTTCCAAACCTAGGTTCTCCGCCCACTCTGGTAAAGCAGATAAGTTAGCATTTACGTGCTGGACGGCTGTGCCCAGATTTGTTGGTCTTGCATTTAGGTATAAGTGAAGGTCGTCAGCGTGTAAATGGTATTTACAACGGGAGGAAACATTTGAAGCGTAATTAAAACAAAACGAAAAAAAATAATGGGCTCAATGCTGATCCTTGTGACACACCTGATACTACATTCCTCCATTGCGACCTTTTGTTCCAATCATTACACACTGTTGGCGAGAAGTAAGGAATGAGTGGAACCATTGTACAGCACTTCAAGAACATTTTGACTTGTGGGTTTAGTAAGCAGAATATCACAATCGACGCGTCGAAAGCTTTGCTGTAATCCAAAAAACACATCATAGTCGCTTCTTGTTTGTCCGTAGCTTGTTGCAGGTCGTCGGTCACTTTTATAATAGCAGCCGTCGAGCTGCGATTTCTTGCGGAAACCAGACTGGTATTCATCAAATAGGTTATTTGATGTTAAGTAATTTGTAAGCTGACCGTGAACTACGTAATTTACAGCTTTAGATTAATGCAAATGGGACAGTAGTCCGAGGATTCTTTGGTAGATTCCTTTTTGGATAATGGTTTTATTACTTCTGCTTCTAGGCTATTGGGAAGATTCTGGAGGTTAGAGAATGGTTAAAAATTCCGTTATTTTGGGGATCAGTTGATCATTTGCACTGAAATATTATCGTGACATGCAGCTGCCGAACGAATTCGTGCAGCTGACTTCCTGTCCGTATTAATGCTTAAATGATACAGAAAAAAATTCATTTGTACCAATCGATTGTTTTTGCTCTTGTGCAATGGGATAGCAAAGATGTCGGTGTGGCGAAGTACTCATTTAGATCCTCAATGGGAAATAGAGGTTTAGCTGTACATTTGGATTTGGCTATTCTTAGACCTCGTAGATTTTTCCACAAGACGAAGATCCTGTGAAAATCTTCAGGTAATGAGTGAGCGTACCTGAGTTTTGCATTTCTCACGGACTAACTCTGTTGCGTTGTTGCTTGGAGGCGAGATAGTTATGAGAGGTCGGGTGCCATTTATATTTCCTGTGCGCTGCGTCTCTGATACTCAATGTGTCTGAGGTGACATTTAGGACATGGTGCAAGTTTTCTCCTGACTGTGGCAGTTTTTACAGGATCGTGTTTGCCATAGAAAGTATTAAGTCTATTTGTGAAATAAGATACTTCATTGTTTATGTCGAAATTATTTCGTGTCATCACCTGTCAAGAAATGTCATAGGCGTCAGATGTAAGCTCAGACACAGTCATGCGCTTAAAATATCTAAGAACTGCCACTTGCGGTTTGTTCTTTAGGCATTGAAAGGAGCAAGTCATGAATATTACATCATGAACAGACAAGCAGGATGCAGAGATCTCATTAGTGTGAATTACTCTATTTGGAGACTTTGTTGCGAATATATCGGTAACGGTAGGACTTTCTGCTGTATGGCCCAGGCAGAAGCTGCGTAAGGTTTGAGCAGGAAAGTATACGCGTGAATGTTGATACGAAAGACTGTCCTTCAGAGAATCTATATATCTATCATCACCACTCGTGCAACCTGTAACTAAACCAATTTTCATGTTTGCTATGAACATTTAGTGATAATTTATTTTTATTGTGGGTTTTCTTTACACATTTATTTTACTTGGCTAAGAAATGTCGGTTGTCTAGTACAATAGAGAAGAAATATGCACTTCGTATTATACGTTGATCAAATTGTCCATATAATTTTAAACCATGGGAAGAGGAGGCGGTTTTCATTAGTGGACAGGTTTATACGAGAATCTCAGACGTTTTTTAAAAGTTTGGAGGTAGGTTACCACAAAGTAGCACATCAGGTTGCTAAGGAAAGCAAAATGGCTTAGTTTTAATATATATATATGTCCCACTCAGTCTTTCTTGGATTAAAAGTTAAAAAGAATACACTTCAGAACCTGTAATATGGTGACATCCAAACGTCAAGACCAAATGCCGTGTACACTTGTTCCTATGAAGAACGGGAAAACCGCTCCTGCACCCAGTCGAGACTAAAATATAGTAAATCTCATATTTACTCGTAGACATCTCGAGAGAAATTCTCTGAGTGTAGTAATTCACCTGTGTGATGGGCTTGTTTTAAGAAGTAAAACAATTACGGTAAACTGTAGATGCGTAAATGATGTTGAAATCGTTGCATAAAAGTACGCCACAAGCAAAGTATATCATTGCCACCATGCATTCACGGTGCTATTTACTAGTAAACTAAAGCCGAATTTCATCGCTGACCTTCAAATGGCTGTATCATTTGGCAAGAGATCACTGCCATAGGTAATGAACCCCCGTGGACTATTTTGTGGTGGGAGGTGAAAATCGCACGCGGCATCGCTATCTGAAACAACGGTAAACTGGCGCGGCACGACTTGAAGGGAGCTAGCGAAACACACAGCTGAAGAAAGTAAATCCCAGAGTACAGCTGTAATAGAATGCTGTGTGTCTCTCAACTAGATGCAAAACGAAAGCTGTGCACTTGATCACCTCACACTACACGAGCATGCGTGTACAAAGTTTGGGTTCCTTACTTTCGCTCTCTCTTCATTTCCCGTGATAAACAGAGGCCTTCGTGGTTCAAGTATGGAAATTCACCTCAGATACGGATGGATTTTAAGATGAACGATTTTGTGCGGTCTACATGCATTACCATGAGCTGGTTTTCTTGTCACTGGCCTCGCACGACGCTGATTGCAGAAGCAGGTGAGGTAAGTAATTGTGCATTGCTGTTCTCAATGTCGTCAAGTACCCGAAACCAATTAGCGGCATTATGGCGATGGTGACGTTTCATCCTAGTCTTCATCGCGCCACTTATCACTGTGAAGGACACTTCCTGAGCTCGTTAAGTTTGTCGCGGGCGAAAGCACGTCAGGACGTAAGAATAGTGTACACTGAAAGAGATAGAAGTACTTACGTCGCTCGCATATTTTTCACAGCTCGAACAGACCAGCAAACAAGCTCTGTTCTGAAGTTTAAAATTGTCCTTACTTTCATTTAACATTTAGGATCCACTGGCTACAATTAAGTACATCAAATTTTACTGTCTCTTAGTTACAATAGAAATATTATTCCATAGTGGAAACCTCAGGTAAACATTTGCGAATGTTCAGTCTTTTTTATCGTGTACAAGTACTGCCAACTGTTGGGCTCCACTGTAAAAATATCAATAAGTCAATGTTGCAGTGCGCAGCATCTTGTGACCGCCAGAGTAAACGGAAGTGGTTGGTTAGCTATTATTACCGTTATTTCGCATGGCAATTATTGAATGATCAGTTTATTTATTACAACTGTGAATATTTCAACATTAGTTATTTTAGTCCATAAAGAGAAGTTCAGGTCTGAAAGGGTTAACAATCAGTGCGTAGCGCTAGGTACCTATTTTGATTTCTCAGACTTTTTCTTATTCCTCTCCTTCTTTTAGTTTCATCGATGTTTATTCCTCTGCTACCCGTCTCCGTAGCTGAGGTCGCTAACGCACACCTGTGCGGCGGCGATCGACTTCGAGGTAAACCAGTTCGAATCTTGATGGTGGACGAAATTTTCACTGCCAGTTCTTGGCCGGCAAGAGTAGAAGAGGCGGTGTCGTAAAGTTCCTGATCACTTGCATTTGCGCAAATGTCCTGGACTAAATTCAAACGTCTCCGTAGTGTCTTATGAAGTATGGACATGTGACACTTGATAGTGATCCGTCAGTCGGATGGGGACATTAAACTCAGCGACAACCTTGGCGCTGTTCGAGACGAGTAGGCTATGTGTCGGCACCCAGTTTCAACCTGTTCCTTCTCTTCTCGTCATCATCATACAGCACAAACGTAACATTACACGATACACGTATCCATTACACACACATATACTCTACACGTACACATATGAAACTACTCCCACATATCTGTAGCGAAATGGGCCTGGAAGGAAGAACATACTGTCCTGAATCCACCCCGTGGAATATCCCAGGCTAAAATGCCAAACAACATTTACATTTACGGTTGTCTCTTGGAAGTTTCTTATGACAGTATTAATACAAATGGGTACCTCAGTACTTCGCCTTAAGTACAATGAAAGAGCAAACCTCAGAAATTACATTGGCCATATGAACTTCCGTACATTCTTGTGAAGTATCTACGAGCTGGTCAGTTTGGCTACAACACGTTGCACTCCCAGCCTAAAGAGCGTTGAGGGTTTTGTTCTACAAAAAACCGCCTAAGTCTTATTCAACCCTCAATACGGAATTCAAATGGTTCAAATGGCTCTGAGCACTATGGGACTCAACTGCTGAGGTCATTAGTCCCCTAGAACTTAGAACTAGTTAAACCTAACTAACCTAAGGACATCACAAACATCCATGCCCGAGGCAGGATTCGAACCTGCGACCGTAGCAGTCTTGCGGTTCCAGACTGCAGCGCCTTTAACCGCACGGCCACTTCGGCCGGCAATACGGAATTGTTCTATCTAGAAGTGACGGAAGAATCCATAAATAAAAAGCGTTCGTTAAATTTCCGTTTCAGTCATTTAATTTCGCGCGTCCAGTGGCTTCTCCAAGTAATTCTAACTAATTGCTTACATCGCTCCGCATTTAATAATAAAGTCAAGTCCTTCTTGACGTTTGTCGTATATGAGGAAACGCTCTTCTTCAAACGATCTCGCTGTCGAAACTCGTCCAAATAACAGAGTAAGATGGCATACTTTTTAGCACAATGAATTTCATTTTGACAGGAGACGGGTTCACATCTAGTCCTGCGTCCAGGTAAAAAATGTTGTGTAGTTTCTCTAAATCTCTTAAGGTAACTACTGACGAGATTTCTATCGAAAGGTCACAGACCCGAAATACAGCAACAGTAGTACTGAAAATTGTATGATATAATGTTTTCTTACAGTCGCTACACTCACTATTAGAGATGTTTATTAGTTCTAGAGAGGGAAGTGCCTAGCTACAGGCTAATGCAGAAACCGTTCCAAAATGTGATTTAGTATTTTTATATTTAAGGGTTTGACAGTGAGGAAAGCAATAGAGTCTTTTATAAAATAATTCTCGTAATCAGAAGTGAATGTACTCGACCTTTCTGATTACCATCATGAAAGCAATAAAATGGACAATTAAATAGCAGCACTAATACACCTCCAAGGAAAGGACAATAATCAGTCAGATTCTGAAGACAAGTCAGAAAGAATCTGGATTCTAACGATGGCTTTTAAGTCTCTTAGCGATGAGCCTCGCGAGCCAAATGGTTCAAATGGCTCTGAGCACTATGGGACTTAACATCTGAGGTCATCAGTCCCCTAGAACTTAGAACTACTTAAACCTAACTAACCTAAGGACATCACACACATCCATGCCCGAGGCAGGATTCGAACCTGCGACCGTAACAACGACGCGGTTCCGGACTAAAGCGCCTAGAACCGTTCGGCCACTCTGGCCGACAATCAGTACCTTCACTGCGCGATAACAACGGTGAAGTCACTGATGATAGTGCCGCTAAAGCAGAGTTATTAAACACGGTTTTCCGAAACTCCTTCTGTGGTGTCACCGCTAGACACCACACTTGCTAGGTGGTAACTTAAATCGGCCGCGGTCCTGTAGTACATGTCGGACCCGCGTGTCGCCACTGTGGGATCGCAAACCTAGCGCCACCACAAGGCAGGTCTCGAGAGACTGAGGAGACCTCGTCCCCAGTTGTACGGACAACATAGCTAGCGATTGGACGTGCTAAGCCTTGCTCTCATTTGCCGAGAGATAGACAGTAGAATAGCCCTCTGCTAAGTTAAATGGCGACCACCTAGCAAGGCGCCATTTGTATCAGTGCCAATAGCTTACGAGTATGCAGGAGAGATGTATTCCAACAAGAGAATAAAGTTAAGTATTAAAAAAAAGCTACGTATTTTTCTTTAGTGCATTTATAAGTCTCATGTTCCAGACTTCACGCCCGTCTGCGTTAGTCTTGCGTGCCCTATCGGCTACAGCATTGTGTCTTGGCTGTATGGTCTAGACACAACACCTTCACCAAAGAAGACGAAGTAAATATTCCTGAATTCCAATCAAGAACAACTGCCAAGATGAGAAACACAGAAGTAGATATCCTCGGCGTAGCAAAGCATCTTAAATCACTTAATAAAGACAAGGTATCCGGTCCAGATAGTGTTCCAGTCAGGTTCCTTTCAGAGTATGCTGACACAATAGCTCCATATTTAGCAATTATATAAAACCGCCCGCTCACAGTAAGATATGTACCTAAAGACTGGAAGATTGCTCAAGTCACACCAATACCCAAAAAGGGAAGTAGGAGTAATCCGCTGAATTATAGGCCCATTTCACTAACGTCGATTTGCAGTAGGGTTTTGGAACATATACTGTATTCGAACATTATGAAGTACCTCGAAAAAAACTATTTATTGACACATACTCAGCATGGATTCAGAAAATATCGCTCTTGTGAAACACAATTAGCTCTTTATACTCATGAAGTAATGAGTGCTATCGATAGGGGATGGCCGGCCGGTGTGGCCGAGCGGTTCTAGGCGCTACTGTCTGGAACCGCGCGACCGCTACGGTTGCAGGTTCGAATCTTGCCTCGGGCATGGATGTGTGTGACGTCCTTAGGTTAGTTAGGTTTAAGTAGTTCTAAGATCTAGCGGACTGATGACCTCAGAAGTTAAGTCCCATAGTGTTCAGAGCCATTTGAACCATTTTGATAGGGGATGTCAAATTGATAACGTACTTTTAGATTTCCAGAAGGCTTTCGACACCATTCCTCACAAGCGTCTTCTAGCCAAATTGCTGGCCTGTGGAATATCGCCTCAGTCATGCGACTGGATTCGTGATTTCCTGTCAGAAAGGTCACAGTTCGTAGTAATAGACGGAAAGTCATCGAGTAAAACAGAAGTAATATCCGGCGTTCCCCAAGTTAGTGTTGTAGGCACTCTATTATTCCTGATCTATATTAACGATATAGGAGACAATCTGAGTAACCGTCTTAGGTTGTTTGCAGATGACCAAAACTAATTGCAAAATGATTTAGATAAGATACCTGTATGGTGGAAAAGTGCAAATTGACCATGAATAAAGAAAATTGTGAAGTTATTCACATGAGTACTAAAATAAATTCGCTAAATTTCGGTTATGTCAAAAGTCACACAAATCTGAAGGCTGTAAATTCAACTAAATACTTAGGGATTACACTCACAAATAACCTAAATTGGAACGATTATATTGATAATGCTGTAGGTAGAGCAAAGCAAAGACTACGATTCATTGGCAGAACACTTAAAAGGTGTAACAGGTCTACTAAAGAGACTGCTTATACCACGCTTGTTCTCCCTATTCTGGAGTACTGCTGTGCGGTGTGGGATCCTCATCAGGTGGGACTGACGGATGACATTGAACACGTACAAAGAAGGGCAGATCGTTTTGTATTATCGCGAAAGAGGGGAGATAGTGCCACAAACATGATACGTGAATTGCAATGGCAGTCATTAAAACTAAGGCGTTTTTAGTTGCGACGGGATCTTCTCATGAAATTTCAATCACCAGTTTTCTCCCCCGATTGCGAAAACATTCTGTTGGCACCCACCTACATGGGGACAAATGATCGTCACGATAAAATAAGAGAATTCAGGGCTCGCACAAAAAAAATTTAAGTGCTCTTTTTTCCCGGACACCGTTCGAGAGTGGAACGGTAGAGAGACAGCTTGAAGGTGGTTCATTGAAACCTCTGCCAGGCACTTTATTGTAAATAGCAGAGTAATCACGTAGATGTAGATGTAGGCGAGATTGACTAGCGTGGAGAGCTGCATCAACCTAGTCTTTTGACTAAAGAAAACAACAACAACGACAGAAGATCGATTATGCTATTAATTTTTTAATATAATAAGCCTCACTACAGAAACACTACTGCAGTAATGTAATCGACTTGTGACATTGACAAGATACAAATTGCAGAATATGAGTAATCAACATAAAATATTCAGTGCTGAGATCGAAGGTGTGGAGCACAAATGGAAAAAATTCAAAAGCATCGTTCAGAATGCCTTAGATAAGTATGTTCCAAGCGAGGTCTTAAGGGATAGACCCACCGTGGTTTAACAGCTATGTTAGAAAACTGCAACATAAAAAACTAGAGTATCACAGATTCAAGAGAATTAGGCCTAGGAGACAAACAAAAGCTGAAAGAAGGAGAACAACGAGACAAGAATTCAATGTCTTTGAGTCGATTTGAGCAAAAACACTAAGGGGATTTGGTCTTACGTAAAACCAGTAAGAGGTTCGAAATCATTTATTCAGTCGCGCAGGGACCAAACTGGCAACTTAACGGAAGATAACAGAGAGAAGACGGAAATACCGACTGTTTCATAGCGGAAAGTCGTAGTACGGTCCCTCCTTCCAAATCATCGTACGAACGTGGAAAAGGCAGATATTGAGATAACTGATCGCGGAATGGAAAAGCAACTGAAATTGCTTAGTAGTGGAAAGGTATCAGGACCAGACGAGATATCCATGAGGATCTACAAAGATTAAACGAAAGAACTTGCTCCCCTTGTAGCAGCAGATTATCGTTCCTCTGTGGAGCAATGAAGGGAAACTAGCGACTGGAAAAAAAGCGCAGGTCATTCCACTTTCCAAGAAGGGTCGTAAGGAGAGATGCACAATACTATAAGCTTATATCACTGAAGTCAATCTGCTGTAGAATTACGGAACATGTTTTATACAGAAGAATTACGAAGTTTTTGGAGAACGAAAATCACCTCTGTAAAAATCTATTCCGTAACAGAGACCTGTTCGTAGAGAACGGCGCTGAGGTTGATGCCGTGTTCCTTGACTTCAGGATGGCATTTGACACCGTCCCTCACTGTCGTTTAGTGAAAGAAAGTACGAATTTACCGGGTACCGGACAAGATTTGCGACTGGATTCAGAACTTCCTTGCAGACAGAAGTCGATACTTTGATTTTAACGGAACAAAATCGACAGATGAAAAGGCAATTTTCGGAGTTCCCCCAGGAAGTGTTGTAGGACAGTTACTCTTTACAATATATATATAAATGAAAGTAGAAAGCGTCGGAAGCTTCTTAACACTGTTCGCAGATGATGGGTTTGTCTATAAGAAAGTACTGTCGATTTTGCGGAATGTCCTACAAAAAATTGAAGAATGGTGCACGTTTTGGCAGTTGGCCTTGAATGTAAATAAATGTAAGTACTGCTCATACATAGGAAAAGAAATCCACTAATTAGAATTATTCTATTGACTACAACATTCTGGAAACAGTATCTACGGCTAAACATTTAGGAGTAACTATCAAATGGCTCTGATCACTATGGGACTTAACATCTGAGGTCATCAGTCCCCTAGAACTTAGAACTACTTAAACCTAACTAACCTAAGGACATCACATACATCCATGACCGAGGCAGGATTCGAACCTGTGACCGTAGCGGTCGCGAGGTTCCGGACTGAAGCGCCTAGAACCGCTCGGCCACAGCGGCCGGCAGGAGTAACTATCCATGGCGACCTTAAGTGGAATGACCTTGTAAAGCAAATAGTAGGAAAAGTAGATGCCAGACGGAGATTCATAGCAAGAAGGTTCAGGAAATATAACTCATCCACGGTGCAAGTATCTTATAAGGAGCTTGTTCGACCAATTCTTAAGTAATATTCCTCGGTCAGGGATCCTTACCATGTAGGAATGGCAGGGGAGAGAGAGGGAGGGAGGAGGGAGAAGGGAGAGGGGAGAGAGAGAGAGAGAGAGAGAGAGAGAGAGAGGGTATCCAACGAAGAGCAGGGCGTTTCGTTACGGGATCGTTTGCTCGGCCTGAGAGCGTTACAAAGATGCTCAACAAACTCCATTGGCAGACTCTACAGAAGTATCGTGCATCACGGAGAGGTTAACTATTGAAAATTCGAAAGAGTACTTTCCGGAAAGAGACGGACAACATATTATTTCCTCCTACACACATCTCGGGAAATGACAACGATGAGAAAATTCGAGAAATTAGAGCTAATACAGAGGCTTACCGGCAATCGCTCTTCCGACGCGCCATTCGCGACTGGAACAGGTAAGCAGGGATCGGTTAGGCACTTCAGTCCGGAACAGCGCTGCTGCTACGGTCGCAGGTCCGAATCCTGCCTCGGGCATGGATGTGCGTCATGTCCTTAGGTTAGTTAGCTTTAAGTAGTTGTAATTCTAGGGGACTGATGGCCTCAGATGTTAAGTCCCATAGTGCTTGGACCCATTTGAACTTTTTTTTTTTTTTTTTAAATCGGTTAGTGGTACCAGAAATACGCTCTGCCACACCGTCAGGTGGCTTGCGAAGTATGCATTTACATGTAGATGTACGGTATGGTGTAATGTTAAAAACGAAATTCAGGTCAAGTGTTACAATTTTCGGAAGCGCGAATCAATTTCTTTTCTGGAAGGGTATCAGTAATTGGTAATTAAGGTACAGATGAAAATTAAAATCTAAATTTAATTTTAAACACTCACGTGTTCTCAAATATTTTTTTACAACAATGCTCGAAATTTCCTCCTACTACCTAACTACAACTGGCAATGGCAATGAAAGCGTTTCTGAAGAAGAGAAATTTGTTAACATCGAGTATTGATTTAAGTGTCAGGAAGTCATTCTGAAAGTATTTGTATGGAGTGTAGCCATGTATGGAAGTGAAACATGGACGCTAAATAGTTTGGACAAGAAGAGAATAGAAGCTTTCGAAATGTGGTGCTACAGAAGAATGCTGAAGATTAGATGGGTAGATCACATAACTAATGAGGAGGTATTGAATACAACTGGGGAGAAGAGGAGCTTGTGGCACAACTTGACTAGAAGAAGGGATCGGTTGGTAGGACATGTTCTGAGACATCGAGGGATCACCAATTTAGTATTGGAGGGCAGCGTGGAGGGTAAAAATCGTAGGGGGAGGCCAAGAGATGAATACACTAAGCAGATTCAGAAGGATGTAGGCTGCAGTAAGTACTGGGAGATGAAGAAGCTTGCACAGGATAGAGTAGCATGGAGAGCTGCATCAAACCAGTCTGAGGACTGAAGACCACAACAACAACAACAACAACCTAACTACAATGCTGGCATTCTCGAAGAAGTTTTAGGCTTATTCTCTCGAACATTCCTAGCGTGATGCGAATGATTGTCGGGGCCTCAAAAATTATTGTGACCAGTTCTTCAGGGTTCTCGAACTCCGCATGCTCTTTACGAATCAGTTTACCGTTTACTGGCTGTTAGCTCTGCAAAAGTGCATTTCTGACTTCTGGTTCTGGTAATTTTCGTCTTATTCGACGTTCACGACATAATGTGAAGTATGGAAGGTAGGAGATGAGATACTTCCTACAAACTCATGCTTATCTCGAAAAGTATGCGCTTCCGGGCCCATGTTTACTGGGATTTTTTTCTTGTTTCTACGAGTAATGCCTCCTTTCAAAGTATTCGGCACTTTTTTAAACAGACTGGAGAGCAAAGCAGCTAGGAATCACAAGTATGTGTCATTTCAGCCCAATTCGTCTCAATGTCCATCCACATCAGAGCCACGGTTGCTGCTAGATGTGGCAATTCTGTGCACTATTTTTTTCTATTTGTATGTTTAATAATTACCTACAAATTTTATCATGCATATTTCTTACTGTACTCTATACACACATTAAGTAAAATTTCATTATCTACTATCATCCCTGGCGTTCTAATTTTAATGGCCAGCAATGTCGATTTGTTTCTCGAGACATTACTACATTTAATCAGTTACTTTCTCTGTGAGATCTCTCATTAACACACGTTAGCAGAGCCTTCCCACAATAACCATTAGCTGCGAGAGCATTAATCAGCCAGACTGACGAGAACTATGCAGCTTTCTGAGCGCGCCGGCGTGGCGCTGCTACAGAACAATGAACTTGAAATCAGGAGAATCTGCACCCGGATTCTGGCGAGGCCGTCTGGATTTAGTTTGATGTGCTTTCTTATAGCGTCCCAGCTAATGTCCAATACTCTTCGTCACCTGCTCCTGTCTTCCGAGTGTTTCTCCAAGTAGTTCACGTTGACGACTCATTCAGTCAAGGTACTTCACATGTGGTTCAGGTCATCTTTCGAAAAATTGCCGTGGCTCAGATTTTTCTTAAAAAAAAAAAAAGAAACCTTAAGAGTACCGTCAACTACGGAACTATAAGTTCTTTATGTTTATTTCTTTACAAAATTTTAATATTCCGCAGTCTAAATGAACAGTATATACATTTAATGAGTTCTATTGGTTGATTAATCACACTGCAGGTATAATTACAGTATCAGTGAAACTCATGGTCAAAGAGCAGTTTCCTTGCAAAAATTCTACAGTAAAGTAAGACTTAGTGACTTACTGGCTTAAATGGCAAAAATGCGTGACTAAAAATCCTAATTTTTCCGGTATTTATAGTGATGTGCATTTCTGATAATTGCTTCTGACCGTGAACCAAGAAATACCGCTGTTCGAATTCAATAATCCGTAAAATATTCTGTCAGATGAATGGGTGATTCTCAGGTCGCGGGAAAGCAAGAGCGTATTACGTATCTGGTAAAGAACTATTTGTCCAATGTAATGCCAGATTAACTAACTTTGCAACTCCAGTGAAAAGGCTCTCAAACTGTCAATATGAAATGATATCGTAAGTTCACACGTATTGTGGTAGCAACAAAGACTGGATCATAATCAAACACAGTTGCACTCTCAGACTAACGTGTTGGAGGTCGCAATGAACGTTCATCAGGGAAGTGTGCCAGCCAATAGTTCTAACTCTCGTTAGAGGTAGCAACGATTATGGCCATCGCCTCCGACAGCACAGAAACCCGCCGATCAGAACTCTTAAGTAGAGCAACATAACTAGCAGCATGCAGAGTTTCCTTTCACCATAATGACGACGGCAGCACGACTAAGCACGAATTCCGTGAGCATCGAATGGGTTAAGATGACAATGATCCGTGATCGCAGCTCTTTGAAACTCTCTTGTCAAATGAAAGTTTCCAAAACCACTCATACGGACTTCGGAGACAATGGGATGGTGCATTTTACTGCTCAATGCGCAGGTCTCCCACGGGGTGCTACGGGTGAACAAATGGATGTACATAATCGGGGAATAAGTTCTTCTAATGCGCTGCAGTCATGGACTGTGCGGCTGATCCCGGCGGAGGTTGGAGTCCTCCCTCGGGCATGGGTGTGTGTGTGTGTTTGTCCTTAGGATAATTTAGGTTAAGTAGTGTGTAAGCTTGGGGACTGAAGACCTTAGCAGTTAAGTCCCATAAGATTTCACACACATTTGAACATTAAGTTCTTGTGCCACTCGCAGATAGAAAATGGCAGACGTCCTACGGTCCCATTAACTCTCATATTCAAATTCTCTACAGTAAAATATCTCCACCAAAGGCCTGAAAGTTACCAAGTTGACAAGTAGGATGCACTGACTCCCGTGTGTTTTTACGTACACGTATGTTGCTAAGAAAAGCATGTACCAATGTGAACCACTGACTATTAGTAGATGTGGCTTTCTTTTAATACTTCGATCCTCCAGTGGTGGTTCAATAAGCGATACTCGATGGCCAGTCCTGTCATCAGTACGAGGTTTCCTGCGGCATTTTACTCCCACGGCGTCAGTTTTCCCAGATTGGAGGCGCAATCTGTACACCCTTGATATGGTGGAATGTGAAAAGACCTCTGTGTGCACGATCTAGCATGTGGAGGGTTCCATGCGTCTGGCGACACCCCAGTCGCGAACCACTACTAACTCTTGCAGAGCCCTCGGCGACAGGAACGCGTTCTCGATCTCCATCGCAGCTCTCTCTAATTCAATTACTCGTAGGTTTAAGTCACGAAGAATGGCCATTTACGAAGGCTGGAACTTTAATAGTGGTAACTATTTGTTTACATCTTACACAAATGGATACATATTTCAATCTTTTGCCGTCCTTCAAAGTAGCACCAGCATTGTGCATAACCCGTCGCCAGCGATGTGGAAGTTGTAGAATAACCTTGTGTTGACAGTTTGAGCGGATCTGTCTATTGCCCGTCGAATCTCTGTAACAGTTATGAAGCGAATACCATGAAGTGCTTCTTTCAATTTAGGAATCACGACGAGGTTACAAGGGTTTAAGTCCGAGGAGTGGTGGTGGGTGCACTTCCCAGCCCCATCGATCGAATGAATCAGTCACAACTTGCGCTACATGCACCCGAGCCTTGTCCTGCAAAATTATGGGAGGCTCCTGCAGATATTGTCGCTGCTTCTTTCTCTAAGCTGTTCTTTTTCGTGAAGCAGCTCGCAACCAGCTTAGAGAAAGAACCGAGCGGCATTTTCTGCAGGACCCACTCATCATTTTTCACGACAATACTTGGGCGCATATGGCGCAAGTTGTGACTGATTTGTTCGATCGATGAAGCTGGGAAATGCTGTATCACCCACTCCACTCCCCGGAATTAAGCCTTTGTGACTTTAGCTCGATTACTAAGACGGAGGAAGCACTTCTTCCTGCCATTCGCTTCAGAACTGTTACAGAAATTTGTTGGGCTATAGACCGCTCTTCTCGGTCTATTAACACAACTGGCGCTGCTAAGGGTAACCTACGACTTCCATATCGCTGGCAACGGTTTACACACAACGCACATCGTTAGTGACTGGAGAATAGTAAACGTTTTAAATATTTATATATTTTGTATAAAGTGCAAAAAAAAACTATTTGCTACTATTCAAGTTCCAACCTTGGTATATAGGGAAAGGAAAAAGGCAGGGGAAAATTGAAGTCCCTATACTAAGTGGAGGGGTGTGGTGACAATGGAAGATATGTATCGCCGGCCGCGGTGGTCTAGCGGTTCTAGGCGCGCAGTCCGGAACCGCGCGACTGCTACGGTCGCAGGTTCGAATCCTGCCTCGGGCATGGATGTGTGTGATGTCCTTAGGTTAGTTAGGTTTAAGTAGTTCTAAGTTCTAGGGGACTGATGACCACAGATGTTAAGTCCCATAGTGCTCAGAACCATTTGAACCATTTTTGAAGATATGTATCACTTCCCTCGTGGGAATGTACCGTTCGCAAACAGTATATACAGGTTGGCCAGAAACAGTCTGAAAAGCTTCTAAGGATGTTGCAGGGTAGGTTGTGCTGAGAAATAATTGTTAAGAAAACATTCTATTCGTTGCACCGTTTCCGATTTAATTAGCATTGAAGTTAGCCAATAATGTCGTTGCGCGCGCAAATTCAAGCACCATGCATAGTGGTGCTGTCAAAAGTGTCGCCGCCCGGAGAGGCCGTGCGGTTCTAGGCGCTACAGTCTGGAACCGAGCGACCGCTCGGGTCGCAGGTTCGAATCCTGCCTCGGGCATGGATGTGTGTGATGTCCTTAGGTTAGTTAGGTTTAATTAGTTCTAAGTTCTAGGCGACTGATTACCTCAGAAATTAAGTCGCATAGTGCTCAAAGCCATCTGATCCATTTTTGAATCAAAAGTGTCCTTCGTTTGGTTTCCTCTAACCGAACAAGAGGGCGATACAATAACTGTACACTGGACGTTAGCAAGGTTCTCCTGTTTGGCCTAAGGGAACCAAAGAACATTTTTGGCAATACTGTCTCTGGCAGGTTGCTTGAATTTGCGCGTGCTGTGACCATTGGCTAACTTTAAAGTTAATTAAACTTAAAACGGCGCAACGTATCGAGTTTTTTTCTTAACAATTATTTCTCACCACAACCTACCCTGCGACAAACCTGCAAGCTTTTCAGATTGTTTCGGAGGACGCTGTACATAGTGTCACACGTTCAACAGGCTATTCAACCTATTGTCCTACATTATAGACCTGCTACCTTAAATCTGTAATAAAGGCATTCATTTTATAAATATGACGTATGGAAGTTACCTTGAGGTCAATGGCTCCGCATAATAGAGGCTTGCCAAACCCGTACAGACAACGAAAGATGGTGTTAGTAATATGACCCTTTCGCTCTTGGAGATGGGTTAGTTGAAATTCGTCTCGAGCTAAAATGCCAGAGAGAAGTAGATTATCATAGTGTCCATTGACATGCAGAGCACAGTCCATCGCGAATTCGCACCCGAGGGCAGACTGCCAATGCCTTTTCTGCCGAGTTGGCATGAATCGATTGCTGAAGCGCATTCAACGTATCATTCCAGAATTCTACTGCACCGAAGCTCGAATTCTGTTGCACATAACATGCTTGCACAAGGTAGTCACCGTGTCGTTTCTTCCTTAAAAAGGATTGACAGTGCCCTCACGTTCTCCCTATTGGTCCGTTTTGCCAGCAGCAGACATATATTTCCTCCCGTAGATCAAATTCTCGTCAGGGTGATGAGCGCCGCAATACAGGCGTCTCCACAAACTGTGACGCAGAAGTTAAATGCAACAATAGGTACAGGGTGGCACTCTCAATCACGGCTGCAACATTCACATGGTCGAATCACGTGATATTACCACCTGTTGGCGTCGATTTTCCAAGACTCATTTCTCCCTTATTTCTTGCTGCAACCGCTACATTAAATTCTCGTGCTACCCCACATCGTAAAATTGCGATGATTGTCGCTTATCATGAAGACTTTCACTACATACCTCAAATTTGACCTTTAAAAAGGCATATAAACGGTCACCAAGTCATCACAATGTAGTGGGCTTGCTGTTTGCGGCAATACTTTAACTATCGGTTCTTTCATCATCGATATTTATGATAACAGAAGCAAACCATTTTTTTCGTTGGTGTGGCTTGAATATTGCATTACATTTGGCTCGACTGCTTTTTTACGAGAGAGACATACAGATTGGTTCTAAAGACCCAGATCATGTCTTTTTGCAACTCTAGAAAGCCGTTATCTTCCACCAAGATAGTTAGCCATCCCCTTATGCACAACGACGTAATGGGAAACGTTCAACAGTACTCATACCCACGAGATCGTCATTACACTGTGCGTCAACAGTGTATAACGATGCTTCTCCTGCATGTGAATACAGGCTCCGGTTCAACAAACCTTCGTGTTAAAAAGACTAGTTCGATAGCTTTGTCCCACAAGATCCTGAATTACGAAACTGAAAACTACTATATCAGCAAATTTAGTAAATTTTAGTCATTACTTTCTAATATTGACCTGCGTGAGTACAGATCCTTCAACGCGATACTCATTAGATCTAACAGTCACAAATTTGATGTATTGTTCAAAAAATGGTTCAAATGGCTCTGAGCACTATGGGACTTAACATCTTAGGTCATCAGTCCCCTAGAACTTAGAACTACTTAAACCTAACTAACCTAAGGACATCACACACATCCATGCCCGAGGCAGGATTCGAATTTGCGACCGTAGCAGCAGCGGGGTTCCGTACTAGAACCGCTCGGCCCCAACGGCCGGTGTTCATAGTAGATGAAGTAGTTTAATTTTATTGTTAATTCTTTAGTTTTAGCTTGCTCCTTCAAAAATGGTTCAAATGTCTCTGAGCACTATGCGACCTAACTTCTGAGGTCATCAGTCGCCTAGAACTTAGAAGTAATTAAACCTAACTAACCTATGGACATCACACACATCCATGCCCGAGGCAGGATTCGAACCTGCGACCGTAGCGGTCGCTAGGCTCCAGACTGTAGCGCCTAGAACCGCACGGCCACTCCGGCCGGCCCTTACTCCTTACGTCCAGCTTATTGTGACTGAAACTATATCAATTTGATACACTTGTTATGGAACATCATTACTGTTACAGTTTACACTAATTCATCAAAAGAATCCGGATTTCTACTAGCGGACTTGAATGTGGGCTGCGTCCAACCTTTGCCTTATTGTGGCTTGTACTCTGCTGGGAACACTTTCAGTGAGGTGTATGAATGCCTGTAGAGGAATAACAATCCATTCACGTTCAAGAGCTAAAACAGAAGGCTGGGGTCTGGAGCAAAGCCGATGGAATTCCGTCAGATTCAGGTCGGGACTGTGGGAAGGCCAATCCATTTCAGGAATGTTACTGTACAAAAATATTGCTTCACAGATGGTCCTTTATGATATGTGCGCTGTCATGCTGATGCAAACAGTCGATGTCTCCAAACTGTTCCTCTACTGTACGCAGGACAAAATGCTGTAAAATGTGTTCGTACCCTTCCGTATTTAGTGTTTCTTTATGCGCAATAAGGGCACTACATCCTAACCATGAAACCCACCCCTACACCGAACACCACCTCCCCGTAGCTCCCTGATGGCACTACGCATGATGACAGGTAATGTTCCCCAGCCATTCACCAAACAGAAATCTTTCCATGGGATTGCCACAGTGTATAGCTCGATTCATCACTCGTTCCCAGTCATCCACAGTCCAGTGGCGTCGCTGTTTAATGAATCTCAACTGTCGCATAGCACTGACTGCAGAAATTTGTGGTTTGCCAGGTGCTGCTCACCCACTGCACTCTATTCTTCTTACTTCCTACGGACAGGCATTTTGCTAGTTAGATTTCTGGTAGCACGTTGTAACTCACGAGTGATACCTTGCGCTAATTTCGTGCGACTTTTTACAACCACCCTCTGTAATGTTGGACAGCCCCTGTCTGTCTTGTTTTACACTGAAGCTCCAAAGAAACTGGTACAGGCATGCGTATACAAATACAGAGATATGTAAATAGATAGAATGCGGCGCCGCGGTCGCAACGCCTATATACGACAACAAGTGTCTGGCGCAGTTGTTAGATCGGTTGCTGCTGCTACAATGGCAGGTTATCAAGATTTAAGTGAGTTTGAACGTGGTGTTATAGTCGGCGGACTTGCGATCGGACAAAACGTCTCCGTGGTAGCAATGAAGTGGGGATTTTCCCCGTACGACCATTTCAACAGTGTACCGTGAATATCAGGAATCCAGTAAAACATCAAATCCCTGATATCGCTGTGGCCGGAAGATCATCCTGCAAGAACGGGACTAACAACGACTGAAGATAATCGTTCAGTGTGACAAAATTGCAACCGTTCCTCAAATTGCTGCAGATTTCAATGCTGGGTCATCAGCAAGTGTCAGCGTACGAACCATTCAACGAAACATCATCGATACGGGCTTTCGGAGCTGAAGGCCCACTCATGTACCCCTGATGACTGCACGACACAAAGCTTTACGCCACGCGTGAGCCGGTCAGCACCCACATTGGACTGTTGGCGACTGGGAACATGTTGCCTGATCGGGCGAGTCTCGTTTCAAATTGTATCGAGCGGATGGACGTGTAGGGGTATGGAGACAACCACATGAATCCATGGACCCTGCATGTCAGCAAGGGACTGTTGAAGATGGTGGAGGCTCTGTGATGGTGAGGGGCGTGTCCAGTTGGAATGATATGGGACCCCTGATACGTCTAGATACGACTCTGGCAGGTGACACGTACGTAAGCATCCTGTCTGATCACGTGCATCCATTCATGTCCATTGTGCGTTCCAACGGACTTGGGCAATTCCAGCAGGGCAATGCGACACTCCACACGTCCAGAACTGCTCTAGGAACACTCTTCTGAGTTTAAACATTTCCGCTGACCACCAAACTACCCAGACATGAATATTATTGAATATACACTGCTGGCCACCGTAAATGCAACACCAAGAAAGACAAGAGGTAGCACAACAAAATTTATTTTGCAGATAACATGTTGACCAAGTATCAAATGATTACGTTTACAGACGTCTGTGGCATGTGGTTCCTGCCAGAATCAGTAGCCAGAGTAGCCGCCATTGTTGGAGATCACCGCTGCCACACGTCTCGGCATTGAGTCAAAGAGACGTTGGATGTGTTCCTGGGGTACAGCAGCCCAAGCAGCTTCCACACGTTGCCAAAGATCATCTGGTGTGGCAGCTGGGGATGTAATCTGGGTCACTCGTTTAGCAACCATGGACCACATGTTTTCTATCGGCGAAAGATCCGGAGAGCGAGCCGGCCAGCGAAGCAATTCAATCTGGTTATTGACGAAGAACCTTTGGACAATGCGTGCCACGTGTGGTCGCGCAATATCCTGTTGAAATATGGTTGTGGCCGAGCCCTGAAGGTAGGGAAGGACAACTGGCTCCAGCACCTCGGATATGTAGCGCTGGCTATTTAAAGTACCGGCAATGCGTACTAGAGGCGTGCGAGAGTAATATCCAATACCGCCCCATACCATAATACCCGGTGCAAGACCAGTGTGGCGGTGCATAATGCAGCTGTCCAGCATCCTCTCTCCACGGTGTCTCCACACTCGAATCCGACCATCGTGGTGCTGCAGACAGAAGCGTGCCTCGTCAGTAAAGACAACGTCATTCCATTCTGCCGTCCACATCCGTCTGTCATCACACCATTGGCGACGGAGACGTCTGTGGTTCTGCGTCAATGGTAGACGAAGCAATGGACGTCTTGCGGACAGACCACTCTGCTGTAAACGGCGTCGAATGGTACGCGCAGACACTGGATGATGCGTTACAGACGCAATGTGCTGTGCTATGGTTCGGGATGTCACTGAGCGATCCGTCACTGCCATGCGCACAATTTGCCTATCAGCACGTGCAGTGGTGCACCGAGGTGAATGCGATCGACCACGTCGGTCCGTCGTACCCTCCTGCATCCAACGGTCACATATCCGCATTAGAGTTGTTTGGTTTCGTCCAACACGACTAGCGATTTCTCTGTATGATAATCCACAATCTCGGTAAGCCACTATCCTTCCTCTGTCGAACTCGGATACTTGATCAAAAGATGTTCGCTGTTGTCTACGAGGCATAACTGATCGTCTTGTGAAATAACCACAAGGTAAACACACGTGCCGAACGTACACTCGTCGAAATCGCCAAGCCTTAAATGGCGCTATGAGGTGGCGCCACAGGCGCGCGTGATGTGCGTCTGCGCTGAAATTCTAATCAGTTGCATATCTCATCGCTGCAAATTCATGGTGTAAATTTCACTTGATTCGGATGCTTCCTTCAGGGTGTTGCATTTACGGTGGCCAGCAGTGTAGATGGGATGCCTTGCAATGTGCTGTTCAGAAGAGATGTCCACCCCTCGTGTTATTGCGGATTTACGGAAAGGCCTGCAGGATTCATGGTGTCAGTTCCCTCCAGCACTTCTTCAGACACTAATTGTATCCATTCCACGTCGTGTTGCAGCACTTCGACATGCTAGCGGGGGACCTACACGATATTAGACAGGTGTGCCAGTTTCTTTGGCTCTTCTGTGTAGTTTAGCTGTGATTGTTACTTCGCGTTTCCACTTCATAAACACGTCACCAGTAGTCAACGTTGCGGCTATAGAAGGGCCACTTTCCTTTAAACTTTATGGAAACCACAAGATGGCAGGGCGGGAATTTGAACACCGCTCCTCCCAAAGGGATTCTAGTCTTACGTCTTCACCATCTAGCTAGGAAGAGTCAGTGGGATAAACAACGTGTAGTAAAGTTGGTGAACCTTCGTTCCTAATACAGTCATCACACAAGCTAGCAGCACATGGTGAAGTTTCGCGATTTGGTGCAAAAGAATTGCCACTCTTCCATGTCATCGGAGGCAATCTAGAGAAAAGATCTTTAGCGCTCTATTCTTCACAACAGCAGAAAGAGTTTTTTACGCTGTGCAGCCAGTACAAATGTTTGCAAAATTGATCGTGGCTGCATTTGAGTCTAGCTACTGAAGAAGCGAGATGCACAGAATACCGTTGACTGTGGAACCATCAGGTAAATTGTTGTTTATGTTGCATCTGAATTACAGTGGTGAAACTGAGAGAACAAGAATAATGTTCCGTGTTAAAAGAATTTGGTGTCGAACGATGTAACGTACTCATACGCTTCCTCCCAAGCACTTCGGCTCTGAGGATTCCGCACAAATGTAATTACGTATGTTGATAGTTAATCTGTAGGTTTTGATGAGTGCGTTTTCGAATATTAAAATATATGACATAAATAGCCGTATCTTTTGATTGAGTCGGCTTAGAAGCCAACGCCGAGGGAACGTGTACCTTAGTATCTGACAAATTTCAACTTGATACCTCTGTCCTTTCCTGAGAAATAAAGTATGGAATCAATTACTGTTTCATCGGGACCGCAGCATTGTTTCGTGGTAAACATTTTTCCACTCTATTTTGCCTGTTCCCGTTCTCGTTGCTAGTTTTCTATCACGTCTCTGAATCGCGTCTGTCTGTAATCTGCAAGAGGCGTATCAAGCCAGTTTGTGTCGGCTGCTGCAACACCTTCTTCGGTTAGGTGATCGCCTCTGCAACTTTGGCACATGCGGTGTGCGCAAACCCGCTGACTTGCAAGAAGGCAGCCGAGCTGGGAAGCTCGCGGTCACAGCCTGTCGGCCAAGGACGGCGCCGCATTGCCCGCCAAGGTCGGCGCGTCTCTGCCGCGACGCAAGGAAAGCGGCTCGCGGCCATGACTGCAGATACTTAACCATGTCGCGAGCATATAGAGCAACGAGCCCTCTCCATCCGTACCACTTACGAAGTATTCGTTGAAGAAAAAGCGTGGATTGCATGAACTGTATTCGCAGCTATGAATACTGACAACCACCAACTGCACTACTGGCCATTAAAATTGCTACACCACGAAGATAACGTGCAACAGACACGAAATTAAACCGACAGGAAGAAGATGCTGTAATATGTAAATGATTAGCTTTTCAGAGCATTCACACAAGGTTGGCACCGGTGGCGACACTTACAACGTGCTGACATGAGGAAGGTTTCCAACCGATTTCTCATACACAAACACCAGTTGACCGGCGTTGCCTGGTGAAACGTTGTTGTGATGCCTCGTGTAAGGAGGAGAAATGCCTACCATCACGTTTCCGACTTTGATAAAGGTCGGTTTGTAGTCTATCGCGATTGCGGTTTATCGTATCGTGACATTGTTGCTCGCGTTGGTTGAGATCCAATGACTGTTAGCAGAATATTGAATCGGTGGGTTCAGGAGGGTAATACGGAATGCCGTGCTGGATCCCAACGGCCTCATATCACTAGTAGTCGAGATGACAGGCATCTTAAGCGTATGGCTGTTATGGATCGTGCAGCTACGTCTCGATCACTGAGTCAACAGATGGGGACGTTTGGAAGACGACAACCATCTGCACGAACAGTTCGACGACGTTTCCAGCAGCATGGACTATCAGCTCTGAGACCGTGGCTGCGGTTACCCTTGACGCTGCATCACAGACAGGAGCGCCTGCGATGGTGTACTCAACGACGAACCTGGGTGCACGAATGGCAAAACGCCATTTTTTTTCCAGATGAATCCAGGTTCTGTTTACAGCATCATGGTGGTCGCATCCGTGTTTGGCGACATCGCGGTGAACGCACATTGGAAGCGTGTATTTGTCATCGCCATACTGGCGTATCACCCGGCTTGATGGTATGGGGTGCCATTGGTTACACGTCTCTGTCACCTCTTGTTCGCATTGACTGCACTTTGAACAGTGGACGTTACATTTCAGATGTATTACGACCCGTGGCTCTACCCTTCATTCGATCCCTGCGAAACCCTACATTTCAGCAGGATAATGCACGACCGCATGTTGCAGGTCCTGTACGGTCCTTTCGGGATACTTAGGACAATCGAGAATGGGTAGTACATCACATTAATGATGAACTTTGTTACCTAAATTATTTATAGGTTTTGACTTTTGTGATGTTTTCCGATAATAATTAGTTAAGTAAAGATTTATAGGCCTAATGTTTACTGACAGAGATAATAAATTTTGAAAATATAAAAATTAGTGATTTACTGTTTGTTTATAAGATCAAAAAAAAAGGTTCAAATGGCTCTGAGCACTATGGGACTCAACTGCTGTGGTCATAAGTCCCCTAGAACTTAGAACTACTTAAACCTAACTAACCTAAGGACAGCACACAACACCCAGCCATCACGAGGCAGAGAAAATCCCTGACCCCGCCGGGAATCGAACCCGGGAACCCGGGCGTGGGAAGCGAGAACGCTACCGCACGACCACGAGATGCAGGCGTTTATAAGATCGATTACATTATTGGTAAAAGCAATAGAAAAATTATAAATGAAAACAGAAAATTCGCTTGCATAAAAAATGAAGACTAAAAACAATATCTCTAATGTAAACTTGTTTTCAGATCATTTGACTTAATAATTGTGATCAATAATTTTCATGGTACAAAGTCGATACTATGAAATATTTCGAAATGAATAATAAACATACTTTGGCAGAAAAATATTTTTTTGACAATTAGAAACATGCAGAGATACCTACCGATGATATATGTATATAATTTAAGTAAGAAATTTAAGCCAAGTCTGGCCAAAATTTACGAATATATTATATCGAACGTTTCCATTACATCCGAAAGATCTACATTTACTACACTGTATTACTAAACTTCCTGTGAGTTGCCGATTCTACTTGTGTGCTCATGAACCTTGTCGGATTTGTTATTAGCTGCAGATATTGTCAGCCTGTGAATGTGGGCGTTTTCCTGGCTGGAATGTCCTCTGCGACGACTAAGGTGCAAGCTCATCCACGTGAGCAGGCGCTCATGCACACAACTGAGAAGTAGCCTGCGTTCTCGTAGCGAGACTGAATACTGTAACTATCAAATCCTTCAAAAATAAACGAGAAATTTATCTATGCAAAAAAGCAGATAAAAATTCGCTTGACTCCTTCGTGAGAGACAAACTCCACTCCTTCCAGATCAACAATGTAACGGTTAGTGAAGACGTTAGTGTAGACCAGATGTGGCTCTAATTCATAGAAACAGTATCGACAGCAATTGAGAGATTTATACCAAATAAATTAACAAACAACGGAACTGATACCCCTTGGTACACAAAACAAGTCAGAACACTATTACAAAAACAACGAAACATTTAAACGAACGCAAAATCTCCAAGATTGACAATCTTCTAAATAAGCTCGAAATTTAGCGCGGACTTCAATGCGACATGCTTATAATAGTTTCCACAACGAAACTTTGTCTCGAAACATGCCAGACAATCAATAGAGGTTCTGGTCGTATGTAAAGTATGCTAGCCGCAAGGTAAACTACTGCCCATTAAAATTTCTACACCACGAAGATGACGTGCTACAGACGCGAAATTTAACCGACAGGAAGAAGATGCTGTGATATGCAAATGATAAGCTTTTCAGGTTGGCGCTGATGGCGACACCTACAACGTGCTGACATCAGGAAAGTTTCCAACCGATTTCTCATACACAAACACCAGTTGACCGGCGTTGCCTGGTGAAGCGTTATTGTGATGCCTCGTGTAAGGAGGAGAAATGCCTACCATCACGTTTCCGACTTTGATAAAGGTCGGATTGTAGCCTACCGCGATTGCGGTTTACCGTATCGCGACATTGCTGCTCGCGTTGGTCGAGATCCAATGACTGTTAGTAGAATATGGAATCGGTGGGTTCAGGAGGGTAATACGGAACGCCGTGCTGCACCCCAACGGCCTCGTATCACTAGTAGTCGAGATGACAGGCATCTTACCCGCATGGCTGTTCAAATGGTTCAAATGGCTCTGAGCACTATGGGACTCAACTGCTGTGGTCATAAGTCCCCTAGAACTTAGAACTACTTAAACCTAACTAATCTAAGGACAGCACACAACACCCAGCCATCACGAGGCAGAGAAAATCCCTGACCCCGCCGGGAATCGAACCCGGGAACCCGGGCGTGGGAAGCGAGAACGCATGGCTGTAACGGATCGTGCAGCCACGTCTCGATCCCTGAGTCTACAGATGGGGACGTTTGCAAGACGACAACCATCTGCACGAACAGTTCGACGTCGTTTGCAGCAGCATGGACTATCATCTCGGAGACCATGGCTGCGGTTACCCTTGACGCTGCATCACAGCCAGGAGCGACGAACGTGGGTGCACGAATGGCAAAACCTCATTTTTTCAGATGAATCCAGGTTCTGTTTACAGCATCATGATGGTCGCGTCCGTGTTTGGCGACATCGCGGTGAACGCACATTAGAAGCGTGTATTTGTCATCGCCATACTGGCGTATCACCCGGCGTGATGGTACGGGGTGCCATTGGTTACACGTCTCGGTCACACCCTGTTCGCTTTGACGGTACTTTGAACAGTGGACGTTACATTTCAGATGTGTTACGACCTGTGGCTCTACTCTTCAACGATCCCTGCGAAACCCTACGTTTCAGCAGGATAATGCACGACCGCATGTTGCAGGTCCTGTACGGTCCTTTCTGGATACAGAAAATGTTCGACTGCTGCCCTGGCCAGCACATTCTCCAGATCTCTCACCAATTGAAAACGTCTGGTCAATGGTGGCCGAGCAACTGGCTCGTCACAATACGCCAGTCACTACTGTGGATGAACTGTGGTATCGTGTTGAAGCTGCATGGGCAGCTGTACCTGTACACGCCATCCAAGCTCTGTTTGACTCAATGCCCAGGCGTATCAAGGCCGTTATTACGGTGAGAGGTGGTTGTTCTGGGTACTGATTTCTCAGGATCTATGCACCCGAATTGCGTGAAAATGTAATCACATGTGAGTTCTAGTATAATATATTTGTGCAATGAATACCCGTTTATCATCTGCATTTCTTCTTGGTGTAGCAATTTTAATGGCCAGTAGTGTACAATCAATGCCTTCTCTGCGTGATTGCGATGGAAATACTATCGATGACAGTTCTACTAAAGCAGAGTTACTAAACATAGCCTTCCAATATTCCTTCACCAAAAAAGACGAAGGAAATATTCCAGAATTCTAATCAAGATGATCTGCCAACATAACTTGAAAGTAGATATCCTCGGAGTACTGCAGCAACTTAAATCACTTAACAACAGCAAGTGTTCCAGACTGTATACCAGTTAGGACCCTTTCAGAGTATGCTAATGCGATAGCTCTATACTTAAAGATCATATACAACCGCTCGCTCGACGAAAGATCCGTACCTAAAGACTGGAAAGTTGCACAGGTCGCACAAATTATTCAAGAAAGGCAGTAGGAGTAGGCCCGTATCATTAACGTGATATTCAGCAGGATTTTGGAACATATATTGTATTCCAACATAATGAATTACCTAGAAGAGAACGGTCTATTGACATACAGTCGCCGGCTGCTGTGGACGAGCCGTTCTAGGCGCTGCAGTCCGGAACCGCGCCCCTGGTACGGTCGCAGGTTCGAATCCTGCCTTGGTAATGGATGTGTATGATGTCCTTAGGTTAGTTGGGTTTAAGTAGTTCTAAGTCTAGGGGACTGCTGACCTCAGATGTTAAGTCCCATAGTGCTTTGGGCCATTTGAACCATTTGAACACACAGTCAACATTGATTTAGAAAACATCGTTCTTGTGAAACACAACAAGCTCTTTACTCACACGAAGTGTTGAGTACTATTGACAAAGGATTTCAAATTTATTCCGTATTTCTAGATTTCCAGAAGGCTTTTGACACTGTACCTCACAAGCGGCCTGTAGTCGAATTGCGTGCTTATAGAATATCGTCTCAGTTCTGTGACTGGATTCGTGATTTTCTGTCAGAGAGATCACAGTTCGTATTAACTGACGGAAAGTCATCGAGTAAAACAGAAGTGATTTCTGGCGTTCCCCAAGGTAGTGTTATAGGTCCTCTGTTGTTCCTTGTCTGTATAAACGATTTAGGAGACAATCTGAGCAGCCGACTTACGTTGTAGATGATGTTGTCGTTTATCGTCTGCTAAAGTCATCAAAGATCAAATGAAATTGCAAAACAATTTAGAAAGGATATCTGTATGGTGTGAAAATTGGCAATGGACTCTAAATAATGAAACGTGTGAGGTCATCCATGTAAGTGTTTAAAAGAATCCGTTAAACTTCCGTTACACGATAAATCAGTCAAATCTACAGGCCATAAATTCAGCAAAATACCTAGGAGTTACAATTACAAACAACTTAAATTGGAAGGAACCCATAGAGAATGCTGAGGGGAAGGCGGACCAAAGGATGCTTTTTATCGTCAGAACACTTACAAGATGCAACAGATCTACCAAAGAGACTGCCGACACTAGGTTTGTCCGTCCTCTTTTGGAGTACTGCCGCATGGTGTGGGATCCTTACAAGATAGGATTAATGGAGTACACCGAGAAAGTTCAAAGAAGAGCAGAACGTTATGTATTGTCGAGAAATAGAGGAGAGAGTGTCACTTACATGATACAGAATTTGAGGTGGACATCATTGAAAAGAGAGCGTTTTCTGATGCGGCGGAATGGTTCAAATGGCTCTGAGCACTATGGGACTTAACGTCTAAGGTCATCAGTCCCCTAGAACTTAGAACTACTTAAACCTAACTAACCTAAGGACATCACACACATCCATCCCCGAGGCAGGATTCGAACCTGCGACCGGAGCGGTCGCGCGGTTCCAGACTGTAGCGACTAGAACTGCTCGACCATCCCGGCCGGCGATGCGGCGGTATCTTCTCACGAAATTTCAATCACCAGCTTTCTCCACCGAAACCGAAAATATTTTCTTGAGCAGACCTACATAGGGAGAAACGATCATTATAATAAAATAAGGGAAATCAGGAAGATATCGGGAAGATATGTGTGTTCGTTTTTTCCGCTAGCTGTTCGAGATTGGAATAGTAGAGAACTATTGTGAAGGTGGCTCGATGAACCCTCTGCCAGGCACTTAAGTGTGATTTGCAGAGGATCCATGGAGATGTAGATGTTGCACATAGCCTGTAATTTTCCTGGATCCTTTCCACTTTCGGGACTTATGGTTTCCATGCTACTTAATCTTCCGGAAGTTAGTTGAGGAATTTGCAAATTGATATTTGTGAATATATAAATGCTTTCACTAAAATGCTTTTGATTTGGGAGATTATGGTTCCAGCCCCAAATATCCGATCCCCTTTCGCCTCACACCCTTCAACCCGCGCCTGGAATTAAGACGACCAGGTTTTGAAAATAGGCGCCTAGTCGTGACTAAATCACCATCAAGTCAGATTAGATGACCTGAACGTGCCAACTGCACGTCTTATCGTAACGCATGAAGAGTTGGGCGATAGAATTTCGGTGATATCACGTACGAAGCGATGATATCCTCTGAACGCGCCACGAAAATCGAAAAACTGTCCAGCGCACGGAGGCTGACTGGAGAGTGGGCATCAGTCTGCCGTTGTAGTTAATTTCCACGCTTCTTACATGTCCGGAGGAACATTGCATCCTTTTTCTTAACAACACAAACACTGCAATATCATATTTATGAGCCGATACGAGGCACAGACTTTCCATTACGGGAGTTTCGGCGTGGCTGTGAGTCGTGCACCAACAGCCCAAGCGGTTAAGACGACCTCTCGAGTAAAGCGAGAAGTCCAGATTCGAGTCCTGGTACGGCACAAATTTTCAGTGTCGCCATTCTCTTATACACACTACTGGCCATTAAAATTGCTACACCAAGAAGAAATGCAGATGTTAAACGGGTATTCATTGGACAAATATATTATACTAGAACTGACATGTGGTTACATTTTCACGCAATTTGGGTGCGTAGATCCTGAGAAATCAGTACCCAGAACAACCACCTCTGGCCGTAATAACGCCCTTGATACGCCTGGACATTGAGTCAAACAGAGCTTGGATGGCGTGTACAGGTACAGCTGCCCATGCAGCTTCAACACGATACCCCAGTTCATCAAGAGAAGTGACTGGCGTATTGTTCATTTTATATGTACCGTATTTTGGTGCCAAGGGCATTGGACAGCTTCAGACAGGTTGAGATAGCTTTAGATATGGTTAGACAATTTCAAGTAGTCGTAATATAACATCAGATTGTTGAGCATGGCAGAGCTTTCTAGGACGACTCAAGTTCTTTGCATGGTGGAAGCCAGTTCCTTAACGTTATTTTGATGAAGAGTTTTTTTATATGATTACAAGTTGTGTTTCAAGCAAATAAAATTAGAAGAAGACGTACAAAGCCGGTCGCTGTGGCCGCGCGGTTCTAGGCGCTTCAGTCCGGAACCGCGCTGCTACTACGGTCGCAGGTTCGAATCCTGCCTCGGACATTGACGTGTGTGATGCCCTTAGGTTCGTTAGGTTTAAGTAGTTCTAAGTCTAGGGGACTGATGATCTCAGATGCGAAGTCCCATAGTGCTTAGAGCCATTTCAACCATTTTTTTTGAAGACGTACAACAACAACACAACGTTTGAGCTTGTGTCACTGAGATGAACCCAGGAGTAAATCTTTTTCTAGGAAGGAAGAAGCCCTGACACTGAGACGACCATTGCAAGATACTGTGTATTGTGTATTAAACCGGGGACCTGGAAACGACGAAGAGGCTTCGTCCCGCCATAGCCCTCAGTGGTTCAACAAGCCACAGCAGTCCACCCACCCCACCGTCGCTCCACACCGAACCCAGAGTTATTGTGCGGTTCGGCCCCCAGTGGACACCCCCCCTCCCCCTTCCCCTTCCCCTTCCCCTACACCTCCCCCCTCTCAACCCCCCCCCCCCCCCCGCTGTCACCCTCGGGAACTTCTCATATCAGACGAATGTAGACCCAAATGTTTGCGTGGCAGAGTAATTATGGTGTACGTGTATGTGGAGACAATGTTTGTGCAGCAATCGCCGACATAGTGTAACTGAGACGGAATAAGGGGAACCAGCCCGCATTCGCCGAGGTAGATGGAAAACCGCCTTAAAAACCATCCACAGGCTGGCCGGTACGCCGGACTTCCACACTAATCTGCCAGGCAGATTCGTGCTGCGGACCTTCCCGCTCGGGAAGCAGTGCATTAGACCAAGCGGCTAGCCGGGCGGGCTATTGCAAGATAAGTAAGACTTCTCTTCAAATATGATGCTTATTCTCTTCTAT
Source organism: Schistocerca nitens (assembly GCF_023898315.1). Lineage (NCBI taxonomy): Eukaryota > Metazoa > Arthropoda > Insecta > Orthoptera > Acrididae > Schistocerca > Schistocerca nitens. Next base: position 574,012,416 of record NC_064616.1, on the reverse strand, counting down.
ACAATTCTATACGTTGTGAAAACTGTCATGCAGTTAGTTACGACGTTAAGTAGGAATATTAACAGCTGTCAATATACAGTAAGTGAACAATAACAAGGGAAATGCGTCATAACAAAAAGGGGAAAACCCTCCATTAAGAAGTAAATGAGACTGACTTTCTCAAATGCAGATAGAAACGACTGAAATAAACATCATTCTCCTTCACTGACGCGCTCACACAGCCTTAGATGACTTGTGTTCACAATAGCTGTGCCAACAAGGAGACCAAAGGAGACCACACGTCAATCGGATTTTTTATTTTTTATATTTATGGCACGTGGAGTTCAGAACTCAAATATCAGTTGTCTAAAGCAGTTCAACGCATTTCTCAAAAATTCTTGAGAAATTCGGCATTGAAGTTATACGAGCAGTTTTATTGCCCAAAAGCAAGATTGTTTACAGGATGGGACATGTTTCTCTGTGCTAGAATGCTCGCTTGCTACTTCGGGGGCTTGGGTTCAATACCTGGTCGCAGCAAATTTTTAAACAAAGGTGTGTATTCTACGAGTATTTCTGTGAAGCGCAAAACGGATAAAGATGTTACGAATTTAATTTTTTATGTTTTTTAATTTAAATAATTTTATTAGCAATCTTATAATAGGTAGGTAATTGAGAATGAAATTTGCAACATAAAGTGGATTTCTGCGTGCAATACAGCCGTGCGTGTTTAAGTGCTGCTTATAGGACGGGGAGATGCGTCGGCCCCGGATCGAATCCGCCCGGCGAATTAAGATGAGGGTCAGTGTGCTGGCAAGAATGGATATGGTTTTTAAGCGGTTTTCCACATCGGACTAGGTGAATACCGTGCTGCTACACAAGTTCCACCTCAGTTACACAGTTCACAAACATTTAGAAAACGTTCACTCACTCTCACATGAAAAGTACTACACACAGGCAGTTGACGTACACATATTCCGTTCCCGGGGATAGCGGGGTGGCGACTAGAAGGTCATCCGGCCACCCCCTAAATTGTCCATTCTAAATTCGTTCACCACCATGTCGACCCTTTGCCGAAGCAGGACACAGGCACACGAAAAAGTAGAATATACAAAGTGGACCATTTTAATCCATAACGTGGAATAATAACTCGGGATGGAAATAAGATACAGCAAAATGTTTTAGATAAGAGTTTTACGAGACAAAGAGGATCACGCATTGCTACTAATGGCCATGACCTTGAACGTGATTTTCAAGGTGATTTGGAGGGTAAAGAGATTTTTTCTAAAATGGGGACCCTAATATTTGATTCAAGATTTGGAAACAGCGGCAAATTTAAGTATAAAATGATACATTATTCGAGACTTCCGGAAGGCGTTCGACACCGTTCAATACAAGTAATTTCTAATCAAATAGCGTGCCTATGGAGTATCGTCTCAGGTGTGTGAATGGATTCGTGATTTCATGTCAGAAAGGTCACAGTTCGTAATAATTGACGGAAAGTCATCGAATGAAACAGAAGTGATATCTGTTTTTCTTCAAGTAAGTTTTATAGGCTCTTTGCTGTTCCTAATCTATATGAAAGATTTAGGAGGCAATCTGAGCAGCCCTCCCAGAAAGTTTGTAGATAATGCTTCACTTACTGTCTAGTGAAGTCATCAGAAGATCAAAACCAATTAGACAAGATATCTGTATGGTGCGAAAAGTGGCAGTTAACTCTAAATAATGAAATGTGTGAGGCCATTCACATGAGTACTAAAAGTACTCCATTAAATTTCAGTCACATAATAAATCACACCAAATCTGAAGGCTGTTAGTTCAACTAAATACTTAGGGATTACAATTGCGAATAACTTAAATTGAAACGATCTCATGCGGAGAAAGCGGAACAGAGACTGTGTTTTATTACCACAATGCTAACAAGATGCAACACGTCTGCTAAAGAGACTGCCTACACTACGGTTGTCCATCCTCTTCTGGAATACTGCCGAGCGGTATGGGATCCTCACCAGATAGGACTGACGAAGGACACGGAAAAAAATTCAAAGAAGGGCAGCTCGTTTTGTACTATCGCGAAAGAGGTGAGAGGGTTTAACGGATATTATACGCGAGTTGGGTGGCTGTCATTAAAACAAAGACTTTTTCGTTGCGGCGAGCTCTTTTGATAAAATTTCATTCTCTGAAGTTCTCTTCCAAATGCGAAGATACTATGTTGACGCCTACCTACATAGGGAATAATGATCATGGTAGTAAAATAAGAGAAATCAGAGCTCGCAGGGCAAGATCTACGTATTTAGTGCTGTTCCAAAGTAGAACGGTAGAGAAAGTGTCTCCATGTGGTACGGTGAAGCCTCTGCCGGGCTCATACAGTAATTGTGAATTGCAGATCAGTCATGCATTCTGGATCGCCAATAGGGGAGAATGACGAATAAGTGGTACTACCTATTTAAAAGTTCAACGTAATATGGATGAGGCAATAGATAGAAAAAAACGCTTGTATATGTGGCGAAGCCATTTATGAATTTTGCACCACTATAATGCACCTGCTCACACTTCGTTGCTTGTTCCCAAATTTTTGGCCAAAAGCAATACTGTGATACCCCAGTCTCCAAATTCGCCAGACACAACCACATTTAACTTTTTTCTAATCCCAAAAATAAATAAAACCTTAAAGGTCCGTCGTTTTACAAGCATGAGTGAGATTTAAAACGCACTGGTGAGAGAGCTAAAAGCTATCCCAACGATTGAGTTCCAGAACTGTTTCGGGAATTGGAAAACGACTAGCTTGAGTGTACAGTATCTAATTGGGACTATTTTGAATGGGATAACATTGATGTAGACAAATAAATAAAATTCTCTAAAAAGCTCGTTATTTTCTTAACACACCTTTAATTTTTTTCCTTCCACATATTTCTCCTGCAATGATAAATAGGGTAAAAAATGATTTACGTATCGCGAAAGGAAACAGGGTTCAGGTTATATGTCCCGTTGATCTTGTGGTCACCAGAGGTTGAGTATTTGCTCAGTTGCAGAGGGATGGGGAAGGATATTGGCCGTGTCATTTGCCACGGAAACATCACTGCATTGATCTTAATCAGTTTATGGAAACGCCAAAAAACCTAAATCAGGTAGTGTAGACATGGATTTGAATTCCGCTCCTCTCAAATGCGAATCCAGTAGTTTAACATTTGCGCGTCCTCATTCGTGACAAATTTTAGATGGTCAAAATTAAACTCTTCTTTCTTCACTCACCCTAGATAGGAAAGCAACACACTCTATATGAAGAGTATACGTATTATGGGTCCCAGCTTTTAATGATCGCCGGCCGAAGTGGCCGTGCGGCTCTAGGCGCTGCAGTCTGGAACCGCGAGACCGTTCTATCGCAGGTTCGAATCCTGCCTCGGGCATGGATGTGTGTGATGTCCTTAGGTTAGTTAGGCTTAACTAGTTCTAAGTTCTAGGGGACTAATGACCTCAGCAGTTGAGTCCCATAGTGCTCAGAGCCATTTTTTTAATGATCATCGCTTTCATTAGAACCTCCAGGATGCAATACAGCTCACAAACATAGATAGCCTCGCGTACCAGTATTGTGCAGTCGCCGAAGAGTCGGTATAGGGCTTGATAAGGACAGCGAGTCATTGGCGAAACTATTACCAAAATACCACTAACACTGTAGCTGCAGTTCCACAATATCAGTAGACGATCGAATTAATACACACTCTCTGCACGAAAGTATCTGGACACCTATTAGTGGACATTAATAAGGAGTGTGTTCACCCGTCGCCTTTATGACGGCGTGGACTCTACAGGAGACACTTGCAATGACGTGTCTGAATGTCTGTGGAGGAATGAGAGCCCATTCATTATCAAGAGCTGAAACCAGAGGAGGAAGTAATGTTGAAAGCTGGGGTCTGGAACAGAGACTGACTCATCCCAAAGAAGTTCCATTGCATTCAAGTGGAGACTCTGGGCAGGCCAGTCCATTTCATCAATGTTGTCCACAAAGCTTTGCCCAACAAATGCTGCTTTATATCAGGGTGCGTTGTCATGCTGGTAAACAGTCACCGTCTCCAAATTGTTCCTCTACTGTATGCAGAACACAGTGCTATAAAATGTATTCACATCCTTCCATATTTAGGTGCTCTCTTGTGTGTTATATGCAGACCCCGCCCTAACTACGAAAAATACACTGAAGCGCCAAAGAAACTGGTATAGACATGCATATTTAAATACAGAGATGTGTAAACAGGCAGAATACGACGCTGCGGTCGGCAACGCCTATACAGCCTAAAACAAAAAGTGTCTGGCGCAGCTGTTAGATCCGTTACTGCTGCTACAATGTCAGGTTATCAAGTTTTAAGTGAATTTGATCGTGGTGTTATAGTCGGCACGGGTGACGGGACACAGCACCTCCGAGGTAGCGATGAAGTGGGAATTTTCCCATATGACCATTTCATCAATGTACCGTGAATATTAGGAATCCGGTAAAACATCAAATCTCCGACATCGTTGCGACCGGAAAAAGATCCTGCAAGAACGGGACCAACTACAACTGAAGAGAATCGTTCAACGTGACAGAAGTGCAACCCTTCCGCAAGTTGCTTCAGATTTCAATGCTGGCCCATCAACAAGTGTCAGAGTGCAAACCATTCAACGAAATATCATCGATATGGGCTTTCGGAGCCGAAGGCCCACTCGTGTACCCTTGATGACTGCATGACACAAAGCTTTATGCCTCGCCTGGGCCCGTCAACACCGACATTGGACTGCTGATGACAGGAAACATGTTGCCTGGTCGGACGAATCTCTTTTCAAATTCTATCTAGCGGATGGACGTGTAAGGGTATGGAGACAATCTCATGAATCTATGAACCCAGCATGTCAGCAGGAGACTGTTCAAGCTGGTGGAAGCTCTGTAATGGTGTGGTGCGTGTGCAGTTGGAGTTAAGTGAGACCCCTGACACGTCTAGATACGACTCTGACAGGTGATACGTGCGTAAGCATCCTATCTCATCACCTGCGTCCATTCACGTCCATTGTGCACTCCGACGGACTTGGGCAATACCAGCAGGACAATGCGACACTCCACACGTCCATAATTGCTACAGAGCGGCTCCAGGAACACTCCTCTGAGTTTAAACACTTCCGCTGGCCACCAGACTCCCCAGACACGAACATTATTGGGGCTATGTTGGATGCCTTGCAACGTGCTGTTCTGAAGAGATCGCCACCCCCTTGTACTTTTACGGATTTATGAACAGCCCTGCAGATTCATGGTGTCAGTTCCCTCCAGCACTCCTTCAGACAATAGTCAAGTTGATGCCACGTCGTGTTGAGGCACTTCTGCATGCTCGCGGGGGCCCTAAACTATATGTTTCTTTGGCTCTTCAGTGTACACCCATACCGTAACACTACTTCCTGTTTATTCCACTGTTGGTGCTACACATAATGGCACATAACGTTCTTGAGGCCATTCAGCAAACTCAATTCCTTTTATACGTTTGCCGCAGCGTACAACGAAATTCAACACTGCAAATTAGTCATTTCCGCTCATCCACTACCCAGTGGCGTCACTCTTTACGCCACCACAGACGACGCTTAGCACTGACCACAGGAAAGTGTTTCTTATGTGGAGCTGATCGACCAATGTTCCCCATTCTTCCTAATTCTCTGTGCACAGTCATTGTGCTAGCTTGGCTGCTGGTAGCACTTCGTAACTCACTAGTGATTTTTTTCGCTGGTTTCATGCGATTATCTTTACAGCCACAATCAACAATGGTCGACGGTCTCTATCCGTCAGTACAAGAGGTATGCCTGGTCTTGCAATAGCTGTGGTTATTCCTTCGCGTTTCCATTTCACAGTCAAATCACCAACAGTCGACTTGCGTAGCCTTAGAAGGGCTGCACGTCCCAAGTGGATTTCTCACTGTCGGTTAACCTCCAACGAGTAGTCCACGTTCAAAGTCGTTGAGTTCTCTTGACAGAACCAATTTGCTGTTGCCTCTGCTCTACTGCCAACATACACTGAAGAGCCACAGAAACTGGTACACCTGCCCCCGCGAGCACCCTGGAAATGGAAATAATCGTATGGTGTCAGTGGCCGGGAGTTCCCAGGCGGTAAGTTCGGCCGCCAAGTGCAACTCTTATTGAGTGCGACGCCACATTGGGCGACTTGCGCGTCGACAATAGGGATGAAATGATGATGACGACAACACAACACCCAGTCCCTGAGGGGAGAAAATTTCCCACCCCAGCCGGGAATCGAACCCGCCTTCGTGCGTCTCATCCCAACGGCGAGCACTCTGAAATGCCGCAACACGACGTGGCATGGGCTCGACTAATGTCTGAAGTAGCGCTAGAGGGAACTGACGACATGAATCCTGCAGGGCTGTCCATAAATCCGTAACAGTACGAGGGGGTGGAGATCTCTTCTGAACAGCACGTTGCAAGGCATCCCAGATATGCTCAATAATGTTCATTTCTGGGGAGTTTTTTGGCCATCGGAAGTGTTTATGGCTCTGAGCACTATGGGACTTAACATCTAAGGTCATCAGTCCCCTAGAACTTAGAACTACTTAAACCTAACTAACCTAAGGACATCACACATATCCATGCCCGAGGCAGGATTCGAACCTGCGACCGTAGCGGTCGCGCGGTTCCAGACTGATGCGCCTAGAACCGTTCGGCCAGCAGCGGCCGGCGGAAGTGTTTAAACTCAAAAGAATGTTCTGGAGACACTCATAGCAATTCTGGACAAGTGGGGTGTCGCGTTGCCCTGCTGGAATTACCCAAGTCCGTCGGAGTGCACAATGGACATGAATGCAGGCAGGTGATCAGAGAGGATGCTTACGTACGTGTCACCTGTCAGAGTCGTATCTAGACGTATCGGGGGTCCCATATCAATCCAACTGCACACGCCCCACACCATTACAGAGCCTCCAAAGCTTCAACAGTCCCCTGCTGACATGCAGGGTTCATGGATTCATGAGGTTGTCTCCATACCCGTACACGTCCATCCGCTCGATAGAATTTGAAAAGAGATTCGTCCGACCAGGCAACATGTTTCCAGTCATCAACAGTCCAATGTCAGTGTTGACGGGCCTAGGCGAGGCGTAAAGCTTTGTATCGTGCAGTCATCAAGGATACACTAGCGGGACTTCGGCTCAAATGGTTCAAATGGTTCTGAGCACTACGGGACTTAACATCTGAGGTCATCAGTCCCCTAGAACTTACAACTACTTAAACCTAACTAACTTAAGGACATCACACACATCCATGCCCGAGGCAGGATTCGAACCTGCGACCGTAGCGGTCGCGCGGTTCCAGACTGAAGCTCCTAGAACCGCTCGGCCACCACATGCCGGTGGGACTTCGGCTCCGAAAGCCCACAACGATGATGTTTCGCTGAACGGTTCGCACGCTGACATCTGTTGATGACCCAGCATTGAAATCTGCAACAATCTGCGGAAGGGTAGAACTTCTGTCACGTTGAACGGTTCTCTTCCGTCGTCGTTGGTAGCGTTCTTGCAGGATCTTTTCCGGTTGCAGCGATGTCGGAGATTTGATGTTTTTCCGAATTTCTGATATTCACGGTACACTCTTGAAATGGTCGTGTGAGAAAATCCGCACTTCATCGCTACGTCGGAGATGCTGTGTCCCATCGCTCATGCGCCGACTATAACACCACGTTCAAACTCACTTAAATCTTGAGAACGTGCCATTGTAAGAACAGTAACCGATCTAACAACTACGCCAGAAACTTGTTGTCTTATGTAGGCGTTGCCGACCGTGGCGCCGTAGTATGCCTGTTTACTTATCTCTGTATTTGAATGCGCATACATATACCAGTTTCTTTGGCGCTTCAGTGTAATACTCCCTGCCTCCTTTTAGGTGCGGGTCCGGCTCTCGTCACATCTATTTCTGAGCTTCACATTACTTAGGGGTGTTCGGATACTTTTGATGAGATAGTGTAGGTGGTAGGTCAAATAGCGAACGCTGAGTGTAGGCACTGATTGACAAGCAGTGCACGAACCGTCGTGGCCAACGCTATTCGGAGGAAGCTCACACAACAGGGCATACAACTGCGTGCTGACTTCACCTGCCTCGCAGGCTGCTGCTCACGGCAGCTATCCTGGGACACTCCTACTAAGTGACTAGTCATATTATTCTCTCACGGGTGTAGTGATGAGAAACTACGAACTGCGAAATCTTCCTTTATATCTGTCTTCGTTGTCACTGTGTGGCGTGGCGTCACGACCTATTTCACCCGTGCCAAACGTTCGTTGAAGAGATTGTCGCTCAGGGCCGTAAGGAGTGCGGCGTGACTGGCCAATGTCGGCGCAATCTGCTTCGCTAACGTGTGTTAGGCTGTCATGTAGTAGGGGTATGCGTAGGACATAATTCTTTCCGTGCAATATGGGGCTCAACAGTAAGTCCCGCTGTTTTGTACAACGTTTCAATAACAAATTTGAAGCCGGCCGAAGTGGCCGAGCGATTCTAGGCGCTTCAGTCTGGAACCGCGCGACCGCTACGGTCGCAGGTTCGAATCCTGCCTTGGGCATGGGTGTGTGTGATGTCCATAGGTTAGTTACGTTTAAGTAGTTCTAAGTCTAGGGGACTGATGACCTCAGATGTTAAGTCCCATAGCGCTCAGAGCGATTTGAACAAATTTGAAGACAACCTTTTCCATACGTAATCGAAAACAGTTCCCTTCATATACAATATTTTAATTTTTTTTCTTAAAGACTACGAGACAGAGTTTGTCAGCGGAATTTTTGTGAATGTCTGCCTGAAGAAGAGCAAAGGAGGTATACAGTAGTGTTGAGAATTTAACTGAAGCTATCTTAGAGCATACATTTTGCTTTAAGAAAATCTGGTTTGAGCCATTTCACGCATACTTCCTAGTAAAACGGGATGCTATGACCTCAAAACATTCTTTTTAGGGATCCATATCTCAATCGGTAAAATTGGACCCCTTATAGGGTCTCTGTCTGTTTGTCTGTCTGCCAAGTGAAGTCAATGTAGTAAAAAGATATGACCATATATGTCAGATATTTTCATACTCGCATACTCACTCATCAAAACCTATAGATGCTCTACTTCTGTACATGTCGGACCTGGTGGTCTAGTGGTAAAGCACGTGCGCGGAAATCTGGATGTAGCTGGACTGAATTTCAGTTCGACCACGGAGTTTCCAGTTTTCGTTTTAACCTAGCCTTCATCTCCCAACAATGCGTCTAGTCGCCAGAAACAACAAATGGTTCGGATTCCATGTTAAACTCTAGGTCCCCTTTACCTGGATGGAAAACTGTGGTAGGTTAGGATTGGATTGTTTTGGGGGAAGAGACCAAACAGCGAGGTCATCGGTCTCATCGGATTAGGAAAGAAAGTCGGCCGTGCCCTTTCAAAGGGTAGGTTAGGCCAAGCCATTAAGCAATACGAAAGTATCATCATGATCATGATCATCATAATCATATATATATATATATATATATATATATATATATATATATATATATATATATATATATAATTAAGTCTGTACAGTGTCCTCAGACCGCCAGTCCTACTCCCACTTATGTCGTTTTTATATGTTGTACAGCAACAAACTGCTAGTTTTTCATTGTAACTGTTCGTTTGTTATTTACCTAGCTGGGTGACGCAATGTTAAGACATTGGGCTTGCAACCGTAAGAACAGTGGTTCAGCTCCACATTTGGCCATCTAAGATTTGGATTTTTCGTGGTTTCCGTTAATCGTTTCAGGCCAGTTCCGTTGTCGAATGGTCGTCACACACTGACCTTCCTTCTTTTTTATTCATTGCTTATATTCCCCACGTACTTCAAAATGTTCTCATCACGTTTGCTACACATACGATAGTTTGATTTTTCATACGGAGTCTCTTATACAGGTTGACCAGAAATAGTCAGAAAATTATTTTTGAAAGCGTTACTGGAGTAAGTCAGCGATCAAAATAATTAATTTCAAACATTCTGAAAAGCGTGTGAGGGTGTTGCAGGGTAGGTTGTGCTGCGAAATAATTGCAACAGAAAAAAAAATCGATCCGTTGCACCGATCCGTTGCACTTATCCAATCAGCGCGTTGCGCACGTAAATTCAAGCGGCCTGACAGATACAATTAGTATCACTTCTTCTCATAGCCTAGATGATTGCGCACAAGACTGCTCAGCTTTTGGTTTGGGTTTGATACTTACTACCATCCCATGACCAATTTTTGTATCGCTCTCTTGTTTAGTTTTAGGAAACCGAATGAAGAACACCTTCGACGACGTCGTCTCCGGTAGGGCGCTTGTAATTGGGCGCGCAAGGGCCAGATTGGCTAACTTTAATGCTGACTAACTCGGGAACAGCTCAACGTATTGAATTTTTTTCTTAACAATTATTTCTCAGCACAGCCTACCCTGCAACACCCTTACTAGCTTTTCAGACTGTTTCTGACCACTGTGTATGCAGAAGTTTATTTATAGCTACCCCGCATATTCAGCTACAAGCATCTGATGCAGACGTTACACTTCGCCGAACACGTTAATGAAATTAACATCTCAAGTAGAGGATCAACAAACGTTTTTCAAGAAAACTGTAAAAAGATGAAAAACTAAATTTGTAAGATGTACCACCTGTTTTAAACAGGTCTATAATTTGGCAATAAATAAATAAAAATAAATAAATGAATAAATAACAAACATTACAGAACATAGAGAGATGAGGTCATTAACGCCCATAATTTTTGTAATTAGATGCAGATGAGAAACTCAGTGGGTCCACTTGCTTTCCAAGTGGAATTAAGGAAGGAAGGTGACCAACTCGCTCGGTAAATGCAATTAAAACTAATGGTAGAGTCCCACAGCTGATTTAATTTTTGTATATATACTTGGAGTGACGCCGTTATAACAACCAACTAAAGGCAGAGATTAGACTGGTTGGAAGTGACTCACTAATGATCTAGTGTCTGGAGCTAAGCTGTTTATAGTGTACTTGTATTCATGCTTACAGAATCAAGCGCCCTCATGTGTGCCGGAAAGTATCTGCTGTACGCTGTCGAGCATGCATTCACAACCAGATAACATTTCCTGTCAGCTTCCATTCAGAGAGTGTTCATTCCAGGAAGACTCAATTACAGGGGTAGACAAAAATATGGAAACACCGCGAGAAATGCATGCTTGAACATAAATGCAGATGCTAGTCAAGCCTGCAGGTTGCGCTGTTGAATTTGACAATGAACGGTTCCTGTGCAACGACCTCAATACGTGGCAAAGTGTCAGTTATGGCCATAACAGTGTTTTGTGTAGCTGTGAGCGCCCTCATGTGTACCGGAACGTATCTGCTGTACGCTGTCGGCCATGCATTCACAACCAGATAACATTTCCTGTCAGCTTCCAATCAGAGAGTGTTCATTCCAGGAAGACTCAATTACAGGGGTAGACAAAAATATGGAAACACCGCGAGAAATGCATGCTTGAACATAAATGCAGATGCTAGTCAAGCCTGCAGGTTGCGCTGTTGAATTTGACAATGAACGGTTCCTGTGCAACGACCTCAATACGTGGCAAAGTGTCAGTTATGGCCATAACAGTGTTTTGTGTAGCTGTGAGCGCCCTCATGTGTACCGGAACGTATCTGCTGTACGCTGTCGGCCATGCATTCACAACCAGATAACATTTCCTGTCAGCTTCCAATCAGAGAGTGTTCATTCCAGGAAGACTCAATTACAGGGGTAGACAAAAATATGGAAACACCGCGAGAAATGCATGCTTGAACATAAATGCAGATGCTAGTCAAGCCTGCAGGTTGCGCTGTTGAATTTGACAATGAACGGTTCCTGTGCAACGACCTCAATACGTGGCAAAGTGTCAGTTATGGCCATAACAGTGTTTTGTGTAGCTGTGAGCGCCCTCATGTGTACCGGAACGTATCTGCTGTACGCTGTCGGCCATGCATTCACAACCAGATAACATTTCCTGTCAGCTTCCAATCAGAGAGTGTTCATTCCAGGAAGACTCAATTACAGGGGTAGACAAAAATATGGAAACACCGCGAGAAATGCATGCTTGAACATAAATGCAGATGCTAGTCAAGCCTGCAGGTTGCGCTGTTGAATTTGACAATGAACGGTTCCTGTGCAACGACCTCAATACGTGGCAAAGTGTCAGTTATGGCCATAACAGTGTTTTGTGTAGCTGTGAGCGCCCTCATGTGTACCGGAACGTATCTGCTGTACGCTGTCGGCCATGCATTCACAACCAGATAACATTTCCTGTCAGCTTCCAATCAGAGAGTGTTCATTCCAGGAAGACTCAATTGCAGGGGTCATTATGTTGGAGATAAGTGAATTCGAATATGGGCAAACGTTGGTGCTCGTTTCCGTAATCAAGGTAGCCGGAGTGTTTGGTGTGTCAAGAGGCATCGTATCGATAATTTACTCTGTATGCATGGAAAGCGGAAAAACGTCAGCCAAGACACAACGCAGACTAAAGACCGTGTTGAGAGATCGTCACAGGCGGTATTTCGATGATGATTTTGGCGGCCATATCGTGGTATTCCATGGTCCCATGGTTACTGTGCCACGTCGCATTACTGCCAAGCATTTTGTGACCATTTTGACTTTTCAGGTCTATCCCACGGCAGAATGTTTGTTCCCCATTGTGATGCTGTCTTCCAAGGCGATACGGCCCCTGGTCACATAAGCTCACGTCGTCCGCGACTGATTTTGAGAGCACAAGGGTGAAGTGTTGCATCTTACCTTGTCCCAGATCGCAATATTATTGAGCCTTTGTGGTTTACTTTGAGGAAATGGGTGCGTGATCACTATCCACTTCCATCATCGGTACCTGAATTTATCACTATTTTGCAGGAAGAATGGTATGAGATTCCTTAGAAAACCGTACAGGACCTGTATTTATCGATTCCGAGATGAGTGGAAGCTTTTCTGAATACCAAATGTTTTCCTACGCCGTATTGGGAATGTTAATGTGTCGTTTTTTACGTCTTTCCATATTTTTGCCCACCACTTATACAGGGTGATTCAAAAAGAATACCACAACTTTAAAAATGTGTATTTAATGAAAGAAACATAATATAACCTTCTGTTATACATCATTACAAAGAGTATTTAAAAAGGTTTTTTTCACTCAAAAACAAGTTCAGAGATGTTCAATATGGCACCCTCCAGACACTCGAGCAATATCAACCCGATACTCCAACTCGTTCCACACTCTCTGTAGAATATCAGGTGTAACAGTTTGGATAGCTGCTGTTATTTCTCGTTTCAAATCATCAATGGTGGCTGGGAGAGGTGGCCGAAACACCATATCCTTAACATACCCCCATAAGAAAAAATCGCAGGGGGTAAGATCAGGGCTTCTTGGAGGCCAGTGATGAAGTGCTCTGTCACGGGCTGCCTGGCGGCCGATCCATCGCCTCGGGTAGTTGACGTTCAGACGATAAGGTTTCATAACTAACCTTTTTCGTAGGACTCTCCATACAGTTGATTGTGGAATTTGCAGCTCTCTGCTAGCTCTGCGAGTCGATTTTCCTCGGCTGCGAACAAATGCTTGCTGGATGCGTGCTACATTTTCATCACTCGTTCTCGGCCGTCCAGAACTTTTCCCTTTGCACAAACACCCATTCTCTGTAAACTGTTTATACCAACGTTTAATACACCACCTATCAGGAGGTTTAACACCATACTTCGTTCGAAATGCACGCTGAACAACTGTCGTCGATTCACTTCTGTCGTACTCAATAACACAAAAAGCTTTCTGTTGAGAGGTCGCCATCTTAGCATCAACTGACGCTGACGCCTAGTCAACAGCGCCTCAAGCGAACAAATGTACAACTAAATGAAACTTTATAGCTCCCTTAATTCGCCGACAGATAGTGCTTAGCTCTGCCTTTTGTCGTTGCAGAGTTTTAAATTCCTAAAGTTGTGGTATTCTTTTTGAATCACCCTGTATATATTATTGTATTTTTTCCATATTTTGTCCACCCTCTGTACATATTACTTCCTCCCACATACACCTTTCTTTCGTTAAATCGACTTGGTTTATATTTTACTACAAATCGGAAATTGCTGGGCCGGGTATGATTATGTCCGGACCCCTTCACTCTCTCCCCTGCCCTCTCCCCCTCTCATCCCACCCTCCCACCACTTCCCCGCTCTCCCACCTCTATACCCACTACCCCCTGTACCCAATTCTACCCCCACCCTAATCTATCCCCCCCCCCTCTGATTTGCCCCTTCATTGTTGTTGTTGTTGTTGTGGTCTTCAGTCCTGAGACTGGTTTGATGCAGCTCTCCATGCTACTCTATCCTGTGCAAGCTTCTTCATCTCCCAGTACCTACTGCAACCTACATCCTTCTGAATCTGCTTAGTGTATTCATCTCTTGGTCTCCCTCTACGATTTTTACCCTCCACACTGCCCTCCAATGCTAAATTTGTGATCCCTTGATGCCTCAGAACATGTCCTACCAACCGATCCCTTCTTCTAGTCAAGTTGTGCCACAAACTTCTCTTCTCCCCAATCCTATTCAATACCTCCTCATTAGTTACGTGATCTACCCACCTTATCTTCAGCATTCTTCTGTAGCACCACATTTCGAAAGCTTCTATTCTCTTCTTGTCCAAACTAGTTATCGTCCATGTTTCACTTCCATACATGGCTACACTCCATACAAATACTTTCAGAAACGACTTCCTGACACTTAAATCTATACTCGACGTTAACAAATTTCTCTTCTTCAGAAACGATTTCCTTGCCATTGCCAGTCTACATTTTATATCCTCTCTACTTCGACCATCATCAGTTATTTTACTCCCTACATTCCATTATCCTCGTTTTGCTTTTGTTGATGTTCATCTTATATGCTCCTTTCAAGACACTGTCCATTCCGTTCAACTGCTCTTCCAAGTCCTTTGCTGTCTCTGACAGAATTACAATGTCATCGGCGAACCTCAAAGTTTTTAATTCTTCTCCATGAATTTTAATACCTACTCCGAATTTTTCTTTTGTTTCCTTTACTGCTTGCTCAATATACAGATTGAATAACATCGGGGAGAGGCTACAACCCTGTCTCACTCCTTTCCCAACCACTGCTTTCCTTTCATGCCCCTCGACTCTTATAACTGCCACCTGGTTTCTGTACAAATTGTAAATAACCTTTCGCTCCCTCATGTTCTCTGAAAAAACCAGTATTTACTCAAATGATTTCATCAGACTTCGCTGCTGCAAAATGACAGAAACGTACGTTTTCATCACAAATTTAATCTCACACAATTCCTTTTATAAAATTTCTTCTATGAAAACCATCTAAAACACCTAAAATTAGCTCAAACTTGTTGCAACGGACAAAATATAATAAAATGCAGCACTAAAAGTAAGCTTATGACTCCTCCATACGACAATTTCGGTGTTCTGTATCCTGTGTGTGAAATCTACGGTGTAAATTGGCCAAAGTAAGCAGGAGGGCAAAACTGGACGTGGGAAGAGCGCCACTGTTTGTATTCACGAGCATGCTCGTTTGGTAAAGAGTTCTCCCTTGTGCTGCTATAAAGGATGAACGTGCCGAAAGTATACATTAGCAAGTCACTCTCATGTTTTAAAACGAAGCTGCATGAGATGCGTCAGAATAATTAAACAGAATGCGCAGATGAACAGCACACATATGATCTCCTGACAGCTATGTGCTGGAGACACCCCACCCGTGTCTCGATACACCACTCGCCCACCCTGAGCATAGATGGGCCTCATCAGTTTAAATACTCTTGGAGATACCATGTTAACAACCAGCAGCCCTAAATAGAGCCGTAAAAGAAAGATTAAAATTGAACAAAATGTGTAACATATGTTTATGTGGTGTCACCGCCAGACACCACACTTGCTAGGTGGTAGCCTTTAAATCGGCCTCGGTCCGTTAGTATACGTCGGACCTGCGTGTCGCCACTATCAGTGATTGCAAACCGAGCGCCGCCACACGGCAGGTCTAGTCTAGAGAAACTCCCTAGCACTCGCCGCAATTGTACAGCCGATTTTGCTAACGATGGTTCAGTGTCTACATACGCTCTCATTTGCAGAGACGACAGTTTAGCATAGCCTTCAGCTACGTCATTTGCTACGACTTAGCAAGGCGCCATATTCAGTTACTACGAATGTATTCTGAACAGATAATATTGTGAATCATGTACCGTCAAGATCGACGATCATTATTAATGGATTAAAGTTAAGTATCAAACTAATTACGTCCGCTTTCTGAATTATAATTCCTTGTCATGTTCCAGACCTCACGTCAGTATAGCTCTTCCCTCCTCACGCCAGACTGCGTGAGCTAAAACGCGTGCATTTCGGCCTCCACTAGTAACACGGTGTTGGCTCTTCTGCCAACACAACAGTTTAGACCGAATAGAGGATCGACCCTCATCACGCCACGAACAGGATACGATTGTGCGGTAAATTATATGAGAACTGCAATAACAATGTAAGTGTGCGTCATCAAGTAAATAAGTCGTCTGGTACAGAGCGAGTCTCTTGGCGACAATATTGGATGTTTGAGTGCCAGATGACATTTTTAAATCATTAATCCAAATGAAGAAAGGAAGATTAGTGTTTAACGTCCCTCCGATAAATGAGGTCATTAGAACAGAAAGAATACTTTTGATTGGACGAGGACTGAGCACAAAAGCAGCAGTGACCGAGTCCTAGAAAGCATCCTGAGTGATTTAGGGAAAATCCACACGTAGACTACTGCACGTGGATTTGAACCCTGCTTCTACCGAAAGGCCGGCCGGGGTGGCCAAGCGCTTCTAGGCGCTACAGTCTGGAACCGCGTGACCGCTGCGGTCGCAGGTTCGAATCCTGCCTCGGGCATGGATGTGTGTGATGTCCTTAGTTTAGTTAGGTTTAAGTAGTTATAAGTTCTAGGGGACTGATGACCTTAGAAGTTAAGTCCCATACAGCTCAGAGCCATTTGAACCATTTTTTCTACCGAAAATAAGCGTTTGAATCACTGCGCCAACTAGACCGGCACGTAAAATGGAATGGCCGTGTATGTTCAGCTGTGCAAAGCTTGCGGCAGCATTGGGTTGTCTCGCTAGTAGTTCAAAAAAATGGTTCAAATGGCTCTGAGCACTATGGGACTCAACATCTTAGGTCATAAGTCCCCTAGAACTTAGAACTACTTAAACCTAACTAACCTAAGGACATCACACACACCCATGCCCGAGGCAGGATTCGAACCTGCGACCGCAGCAGTCCCGCGGTTCCGGACTGCAGCGCCAGAACCGCTAGACCACCGCGGCCGGCTTCGCTAGTAGTTGAAAGCCTTTGCACGCACCTACTGAACTTGGCTACAGAGCGAGGTGACGCCGTGGTTCAGACGTTTAACTCATTTTTGGTGGACCATTCTTCATATCCACGTCCCGTTATTCCAATTAAAAATTTTCGTAATTTTACTATATCATAGCAGGCGAATGCAGGTTGATTGGTTAAACAAGTACCGCCAGTTTCTATGTAGCATCCACTTTCAATTGAAGTAGAGCTATATCTGTTCAACCTTTACGCTGAAGAGACATTAAACGCCAAACTTCCTTTTGAATGCGATCTCTGTGAAGTCAGACATTGCGTCCGATTGACATAGTTGGCGTAGTCCATGAATTACCATGGACCTGTTTACTGTCAGACTGAACCAACAGTAGAGATTGTGAGAGATGGAAACAGGCAGCTTTTGTAGGGATGCACAAATTCGGAAGCTTTACATATTGCTAAGAGGAAACATCACGGAAGAGCTTAACAAAATCATCTTTCTGATAAGTGTAAGAAACTGATGGGGACTACCGAAATCTGAAGTGTACTGTACGAAGGAACAGAGATGTAACATCAACGTTTAACATACTGTCGACCACACAGTCACTAAACACCGATTACCAACGAGGAGTGGATGATAACGGGAAAATAAATGGTTTTGGACTTTTTAAAGAACTTTCTTGTCATGCTCCTGGAGTGTTTTAAGGAAAACACGGAAAAAGTGAACCTGGATGGCCAAGGAGGGACTTTAACGGTTTTCCTCCCCAATGTGATTCCACTGCCTTAAGGAAGTACTCCTCTTTGAAAATTTCAAAATATCATTTTTTTGGTTAAGATGTGCTCTGAGACGTCTACTTTATTGTAGTGTTCATCCCAAGTTCTCCAAGAACACTGTTATCGAGCTACAAGGCGGTGTGACAGAAGATATCTCCGAAAATTATTCACAGTTTGGGAAAAAAAGTCGACATCGCGGCTAATATGGCCTAACAGGTATTAGGGAAATTATGAAAGTTCAAATCCTCCCTTTGGTCATCCAGCCTGTTAGAACTTCTACACAAAAACGGACGAAAAGCTTATCGATCGAGCAGAGCAGCGGATGACAGAAGCTGCCAAAGAGGCCCGCAGACCATTCTAGCCACGAAGAAGACGGAAGAGGACCTCCTTTTGGGTCTGTAAGGATTGCTGTATGGTCCAGGGATCGGTGACTGGAGGTATTTTTAATTTACCCACAAAAAAATGTGAACCAAAATTTTAAACGAGTTATTCTCAGAACGGTGTTTTTCAAATTAGCGAGAAACATAACTTGAAAACGATTTTGATTTGAATTTGATACCGATATATTAAGCTGATTCTCTACAAACACACGTAGCCGTTTTACGATATATTTAAAAGTCTGTTTTCAGTGCACGCTTTTGTTTCGATTTTTTGGGCGAAGAAAATTATATTTTGTTCAACACATCACCATTTTTGTTTGAACTTAATATTTTTCAGCTGTCCTATGTGTACTGATAGAAAATGTATTGAAAATGACTTATACAAAATTATTTTATTACAGGTTCAGTAGGAGGGCTTCGGGAATACCCGCCGACGACCACTGTTCCGGTGTCAAGGGGTCCTTCCACCTGGTGCAGCGGTTACAGGGAGCGTCCGAAGAGGAAACAATAATGATTTCTCAAAGGCAAAAGTGTAAGTAATAAAACTGTCATCGGATATAGCATTAATTTTTATTTAACTTAAAAAAAACCATAAAATCAGCTATTTTTCACGCGTTCAGAGAGAGCATCCCCTCCCCCCCCCCCCCACCAAACCACTGTGCCACCTAACTCGGTGCACACACACCAACCAATCAAGAGACATCTTTGTCAGATATTGTCACATCAGATGAAGAGCAGGCGGCAGGCCGGGGTGGCCGAGCGGTTCTAGGCGCTACAGTCTGGAACCGCGCGGCTGCTGCGGTCGCAGGTTCGAATCCTGCCTCGGGCATGGATGTGTGTGATGTCCTTAGGTTAGTTAGGTTTAAGTAGTTCTAAGTCCTAGGGGACTGATGACCTTAGAAGTTAAGTCCCATAGTGCTCAGAGCCATTTTGAAGAGCAGGCGTCTCTGACAGAAGCATCCATCTAAGCTTGATACAACTTGGTTGTTGTTGTCGTTGTTTTACGTTACACTACGGCTACAGGTATGAAATTCGGAAGTGACACCAGCTAGAGGAAATCCTCATGGTAGTCAGACATGGACACAGTTAGGTCGACTAAGACAGCATGGGTCGTGCGCTGCTACCGGCGACGCTTGCGGCAGGCAACACGACACTCCATCAGGTGGACCAGTCAGCATCCAGCCACTTAGAAGAAATCTGCCGGGCCTGCAGAGCTTAGGCAGTCTATGTTTACTTGATTGTACTTCACAATATGTGTGCCTGTCATAACAGTTCCAATGGCTGTGTTGCTACTCAGAAGCCACTGACCACAAGAATGGATGTGCTACGTCGCTCTTGATGGTGCAATCAACGCCCTCATCCTCTGTGGATAGACTTGATCGATACAAATACGACCGAAATATAGATTAGTGTGTTGAAACTACAGTGAACTGCGGTGGAGATAGTGTGAGACCTGTGTTTTATATCGTTTAAACTCAGAATATTAATTTTGGTTGACAGCAGAATCATCATAAGTGCTTATGAAAACATTTTAGGCAGTATCCTGCTTTCCACACTAGTACAACAGTTTGCATCCAAAACTATTCTACATCAGCAAAATAAGTGTCCCGTTCTCGAAACAAAACAAAAGCTACATCTTGGTACAAATAAAATAAGGTGGAGTTCTCAACTGAAAGCCCCGGTCTGCAGCCAAATGAACATCTTTTGTGGAGACCCTGGAGCTGTGGCTGTATTCCACATCAGTTCACCAAAAACCGCAGCAACAGCTATTCACCATGTTGCAAGAACGAGCGAGGTAAAGCCTCCATGCGGTGCATCGAAATTGCGAGGAATGCTAACTCCAAGTATGTGACACGGCAACAGACTGACGGTAACGGAAAGTGTTGCACCATCGACACCTTCACCGAATGTTACCGAATTGATCTTCCAGTTTTGCCTCTGTGATGTGTTCATCAAAATTTCATCCTTGTGCGAGCTTATTTCTTGTATTTTCAATTCATAAAATAACCTTTCCTACCGATAAGGAATGGTGTGAATACTTGATGGCTATTGTATGCGTCTAACGTTCCTGGAACCTTTCAGGCGGAGATGGCAACACACATTGCTTAGAGGACGTGCACGTGCAGCTTAGCACCAGCATTCGGACTTTGGGAAGGTTGAATAATCGGCGTGAGGAACATGTGAGCATCATACCGACACGCGAAAAGACTGATAATGACTTTAGCTCAAATCTAGGTGGAGGTTATAGACAGTGTCACCACGAAGGGTTGAGAACAGATTACTAAATGCTGGGTTGAGACCACGAATTGTGTCGTTTATCTTTGACGTCGTACCACAGACGACAGAGACTTGCATAGTGTAGAGCAAGAGTCAGCTGAAACAATTAGCGACTGTGGCCTTTAGCGATTAGTCTTGCTTTTAATTGTGGTGGTCAGATCGACGTAGCATTTCTGTAGACGACCTGGTAAAAGGTTAAGGGCCCTACATAACACGCGTGCGCGGCCTACACACATTCCGAACGACTTGACTCATCGATTACAGCGCCATAGTGGCAAAAGACGAACTTTCGCCGGGTGGTTGGCACAACGGTACGCGTGGCACAATTTGTTGAGTGAAGAGGTGGTATGGGCCGGATAAAGTGGTGGTGGGGGCCAGATAAGGTGTTGCGGGATTGGCTGTCGGGTTGTCATACCCTGACAATCTCCGGACAAGGAAGTTGGTCGGTCGGTTGGTTCAAATGGCTCTGAGCACTATGGGACTTAACATCTGAGGTCATCAGTCCCCTAGAACTTAGAACTACTTAAACCTAACGAACCTAAGGACATCACACACATCCATGCCCGAGGCAGGATTCGAACCTACGACCGTAGCAGTCACGCGGTTCCCGACTGAAGCACCTAGAACCGCTCGGCCACCGCGGCCTCGGTCGGTTGGCCAAAGTACTTACACACGTTCAGTTTGTCGTTCGGTCGGCAGGTCGGTTTTGTGTGTGTGTGTGTGTGTGTGTGTGTGTGTGTGTGTGTGTAGGGCCCTTTACAGGAAGTAGAGATTCTCGGGACTCATATCTGTCCAATTCCTTGAATCATGGTAAACTTGTTTTCATACCCTTCATGAGTATGGTACAAAATCGCATATTCCAGCAGTAAAATTCATTGCCCCACACTGCTGTCCACACCACATACGCCTTGAGAAATACACGCCCCCTTGACTGCCTGCACAGTAACCAAATCTGTCACCCACAGATATGTATGGAATGCGATCTGGAAACATACTTTTATACCAGCCTCTAGCCGATAAATTATACGAATTCACACCGTATGTGTTTCGGGCATGGCAAGAAATAGCTGAAGATGAAGGACATTCCGACTGGAATGAAGATTTAATCATTCAACACCCGCAATGTGATGAACATATACACGAAGTCTGTTAATTGGCGCTTCGTGGTGCAGTACTTTCCAGTTCCATCAATGTACAGGGTGTTTCACAATGTTCTGACGATTTAAAATGTGAATAACGTGCGCTAAAAGCAAGGTACAGCGATGGCGTCGCAATTCATTAGTAGTACGGAGTGTCAAATTTTATCCGATATACAAGTTAGTAACCATGTCATATTGGTCGAAGCACCATCATGCGTTCGCGGTGGAGTGCTATTTTCGCTACAACAAATCTGGCGTGCGCGTGCAACGTATCGCTCGTAAGCATTTCAAGATTCAGCCGCGATATCCAATTTCTGCTCGCGGACAATATTGAAATCAGTAAGAAACTTCGAGAAACTACCAGTGCATCGAATCGAAAGTCAAACGGCCCTCGGAAAACCGTCCGTACTTCTGAGAACATTGAACGTTTGCGTGGCAGTTTATCGGCAAGCACTCGTCGTTCGTTACGAAAACTTGGTTCCAACGAGATGGCGCGACATGTCACATATCCAACAAGACCTTGCAACTTCTCCGTGAAGCGTTTGATAACCGCATGATTTCCAAATCCGCTTCTGTCCAATGGCCGCCTCGCTTGCCGGATATAACCGTGCCAGACTTTTACCTATGGGGTTATTTGAAGGCGAAAGTGCACTCCGACCGGCCGAGAAACTTGCAACAGTTAAAAGATCGAATTCACGATGAAATTTCCAGAGTTCCTCCAGTAGTTACGAAAGATGTGTTCAGAAACGCCTCGAATATTGTGTAGCCGCAAATGGTCGTCGTTTGTCCGATGTAGTATTTCATTAGTGGATTTGAATAAATGTATTTTGTGTAAAATGTTCAGCTCTGTTTCGTGGCTAGTTTGTGTGTTATTCAAATCGGAAGTCTTCAAAACATTGTGAAACACCCTATAGTAGAAAAAGGTTTATATGCTATTAACTACATGGATTACATGGTTGGCACCACCAATAGTCTTATGACAGTGAACTGTATAGATACAGAAACTATGAATCTACTACAGTCATACTATATTACAAACACTTGTGCACCCCATCAGCGATACAATTGCACTTATGGTAAATTTATCGTTTTCAAATATCAGTTGTGACAGAAAATACGCCGGCCGAAGTGGCCGTGCGGTTAAAGGCGCTGCAGTCTGGAACCGCAAGACCGCTACGGTTGCAGGTTCGAATCCTGCCTCGGGCATGGATGTTTGTGATGTCCTTAGGTTAGTTAGGTTTAACTAGTTCTGAGTTCTAGGGGACTAATGACCTCAACAGTTGAGTCCCATAGTGCTCAGAACCATTTGAACCATTTTGAACAGAACATACGAAAGGAACAGTGGCGTCAAAAGAGGCTCTATTGGTGACCAAATCTTACGAATGAGTTACTTAGTTGTTCGTGCACCTTTGAGAATTTGGTAGTACAGAGGAAGTATGAAGTACTCTTTCCTACGCGCTTCACATAGTAGATGCAAAATAGTTTCTCCAAACGTAATTCTTACAAAATTGGTTACTATGACTTTACTCGGGAAAATTGGTTACCAAGACTTTACTCGGGCGCCAAGTGAAGAAATTGACACCTCCCTCGTGCGTTTTGTTATCGTTTGACAGACGACAGTAAATACAGCGTCTCAGAAAGTGATGTATGATATTTAAACGCGTGTAAAGTAACCACGCTTATTTATATTTCTCCACGCATCCACTGATATTAATTTAGGCCTATTGAGAGTTTACGCAGCCTACATTGGATCAGCGCAGTAAGAAGTTGTATGATGCGCTTCCAAAAAGACACACAAGACATCTGACATTCAGGGCGGTCATGCATGTCACGTATTTCACGGAACGAAGACTGTCCCCCAGCACATCCACGCAGCCGAGAAATTACAGCTGACGAACTGCGTGTGAAGCTCTGTGCTTTGTACCATGCCCATCTCACAGTCTGATTTGACTCTTTAAGAATTCGGTTTATTAAGGCAGATGAAAAATGGATAGCGAAAGCAGTTTTTAGTAGCGACAACGTCGAAGCAGTTGTGGAATAAGAGATGCTTACGTGCTGTTGGAGACCATTTTCTGTCAGTGTGAGTACTTTTTCTTCGTTGGAGAGAATTTATAACGAAATACTCAGAAGAAGCAGTTTCAAAGCTAAATTATTGTGCTGCCAGATAGCAGGTCTGATACTTTGTATTTGCTTCAGTTATAGTGATAAAAACACTGGTTTTAGAAAAAAGACGTAGGAAAATCATGAGTATTATTAAGTAAGAAGTAAATTTCACACGTAAAATGTATTTTACTGTAATTAATACGATACTATCAAGATATGGACGTCTATACACACAATATATAGATCAAATACCGTACTTTATTAATTAACTTATTTAACAGAGAAAGAACAGCTTAGTATTTCGTGCATACGTAAATGACTCTGAGCACTATGGGACTTAACTTCTGAGTTCATCAGTCCCCTAGAACTTAGAACAACTTAAACCTAACTAACCTAAGGACATAACAAACATCCATGCCCGAGGCAGGATTCGAACCTGCGACCGTAGCGGTCGCGCGGTTCCAGACTGTAGCGCCTAGAACCGCTCGGCCACCCCGGCCGGCCGTGCATACGTAAAAGAAGGAAGTCAGCGCACACCGCACTGAGGAGAACGTAGAGAGAAACAGGACTGCAGTTCTCAAATCAAATTTATGAAGCACTACGAAGAGATGAATACACCATTTACGAAGTGCTACAAGTTTTCACCAAACGAGGTGGTGCAATGATTAAGACACTCATCTCATATTAGGTCAAGACAAATGTCAGGTCATTCGTTTAGAAAGACCAACGCCAGTTTCCTTCCCCTTTTGCTCCTTCTGTGATGACCTTGTCGTAAAGGGGGTGTTAACCCCGAATCCTCCTTCCTCAGTATCCTGTAGGAAAGTGGTTCAAAAGAATGTGAATTCTGGATATTTTCGTAAACAAATCCATGGCCTATTTCCTCCTCATTCGTAACTAGTGCTCAGGGTGACCGGTCAGAACAGTACATTTGTGTGTGTATGGGGTGGGGGGAGGGGGGGAGAACTTTTGTACGATGGGATTATGCATGATTCTAGGAATCACAATCGACATACCTCATTCCAAGTGGTCTCGGCTTGATATTCTCCAAGCGAGTGAATGAACAGACGTGCACCGGTCGTCACAAGAGCCATTTTATCAAGGGTCCACATAAAATGGCAATATTTCTAAGCTGTTAAGGAATGGGGTGGCGCATAGATTAATATACCAATCTCGTATTCGGGAGGAATGCCGTTCATATCCCCGGGACATTCAGATTTATGCTTTCCATCTTTTCCTTAAATCATTTTAAGCCATGGTGATGGAGTTCCTCTGAATAAGCCACAAACAATTTCCTTCCCATTACTCGCCCTCTGTGTTTATTGACTGCATGATCGTCTTCTCCTCGTAGACCACACACATACATAAACGCGCGCGCGCGCGCGCACACACACACACACACACACACACACACACACACAGTACAAGCGAGGAGGAGAATGAGCCGCGAAGCTCCATATGACAGAAGAGCAATGACATAAGTCATTCCGAATGTATTAACAACGTATCATACTAAAATTTAAAGTATTTTTCTTGCTAGTTTTCCTCGCATCAGTCACACGAAAATATCACTCTTATATAATACTAAAACATTCACTCATTTGAGAATGGAACAACAACATAACTGGCTAGCCCCCAGCTGTTGCGAAACAAAAACAGCTCGAGGTAAGCGCTACGCATCTGCATAACAACTAACCGAACTGCCGGTCCACTAAACACGTATCTACTTGCAGAGGTGCTTTACGAACGAATATACGTAAACAGTAATACTACTGTGAAAATTCTACCACAGTAATGACACAGATAAATGCTACAAACTACATCCGTTACATGTAAGACGAAAGGACCCGTTTTCCGTAATAACATAGTTATTAGGCAATGCCGCTGCGTTAAAATCAGAGGAGGAATAGGTCATGGGTCCGTGATTCACATATGAAGACCATGTCTACTGAATGAAAACTAGTCCGTACCATATCTTCTTAATTAACAATACTGTACGTAAGCGCACACACACACACACACACACACACACACACACACACAGAGTGAGAGAGAGAGAGAGAGAGAGAGAGAGAGAGAGAGAGATGCGTATGTAGCCATGCAAGCGTAGTGTGTTTAACACGAGTTAAGGGGAGCGTTTCTTCAGTAGGTGACCTCTAGACTTAGAGGACATCATTACGTAATCAACTACAAACGTAGTCGTAGCAGCCATAAGAAGAGAGTGTTATGGTACGGTTTACCTGGGGCGGAGACAACTTGTCGGTCATGCTGCTGCTGTGACAGACCCACTGACAATGGCCGTTCGAACTGCTCGGCGGAAGCAGTGCCAACTGCCAAGCATGAAGGATATTCTTAGAGAGCGCTCGCCTGCGTTCATCCCGAGATCGTCTCCGTAGACCAAGGAGAGGCGCATCTCACGGTTAAGCGACGCTTCTCCAAGCTCGCGGGTGGCTCTAAACAGTGACGATCAGGCTAAAGGTTTGCTTTTCACTTCAGTTTCGTTCTGTGCTTTCAAACGTCTTGAAAAATTTTCGTGGGTAGACGTTAACATTTTCTTTAGACAGATTGACTATTACCTTTTTTCCTTGTGCCATTGGGAACTTAGTAGATAGATATTTGCGTTTTGTGGCAATTAGCGAGACAACACAATCACTAGCTGTTGATAAGCAAATTGTAAAACATAAAAATGTATCATCTCCGACCATGGGAGTTCAAATTTCCCATCCTTATAGAAACTCAGCACAGGAAGACAACTCATATGAATAATCCGCATAAAGTGCGAAAAAGCTGCGTACAGCG
Source organism: Schistocerca nitens (assembly GCF_023898315.1). Lineage (NCBI taxonomy): Eukaryota > Metazoa > Arthropoda > Insecta > Orthoptera > Acrididae > Schistocerca > Schistocerca nitens. The sequence continues at coordinate 573,985,657 of NC_064616.1, read as the reverse complement.
TGAGGAGCAATTAAGACAGTTACGTTTGTGTAAATACCGCATAATAGGTGCCCGTTCATGTGAAGTCGTATAGTATGTCGAACGAAATAGATTAAAACGAGAAGTTCGTCAGTAAACTAGACATGTCTGTATAAAGTGCATGACAGAGTACTTCCCGTAAGACCACGTATTAAAGTAACCAATCGTTTCATTCGTATAAGGAGTGCGGGAAGGATTACTGCTTTAATGCCTCAATGCGCGCTGCAATTACTCTAATCCCTTCGTGGTCTCTACGGGAACGACAATTAGGGTTCTGTAGTACATTCTTAGATTGCTCAGTTATAGTCCAGTTAACGAAGGAGAATTAGGGGAAAAATCGAGCAGTCGCAAATTTTTGTGCAGTACAAGGAGGGTGTGTCCTGAACAACGTCCTAAAAGTCCTGACCGGTAGGGTGTGAGCATTCGTGTGGGGATGGGTTTAAAGGTCACTTTTTATGTTTTTGTCGAATAACTCTCAACCACAGGCTCTACCGAAAATTTTTCGCAGTACAAAATTAAACTACAGTAAATACCCTACAAGAAAAGGTCGCATTTCGTATTTCTGTAGGACTAATAGCTTTCGCGTTCAGAGGATGGGAAAGTCGCAGAGTATTAAAAAAATTATTCTAACAACACAGAATTAATGTTTATTTTTAAATGAAATGGGTTAAAAACAAATATTAAATGTACGAGGGTTGACTGAAAAGTAATGCCTCCACCTTCGTAACCCTTCAACAGTTGGCAGCATTGGTATGCGGCAAATACTGGCTTGTTCCATAGCCTCTCCTCTACAGCTCTAGTTGGCTGGAAGCCTTAGCATTGAACGGTTGTGTTGTTGCAGTGTTAAGTATGGAACCCTGCACAGACGGTCGGTCAATGCGATTTAAACAACGTGCAGACATTGAATTCCTCACAGCAGAAGGTGTCATCCCAAAGGAGATTCACCAGAGAATGAAAGCAGTTTATGGTAATTGTGTTGATGTGAGTACTGTGCGTCGCTGGCCGAGTAAGTTTGAAGATGTTGAGGCGGACACATCTGACCTGCGTGACAAACGAAGAGTTGGACATCCTATGACAGCAACCACCGAGTTTCACAAGCAAAATGTTGACACATTGATTCAGGACGATCGTCGTATCACTCAGTGAGAAACTGCAAGCACAATCGTCATTTCATAAGAACGTGTGGGTCACATTATTGCTTTGCTTGGCTATCAGAAGATCTGTTCACGATGGGTACCCCGGATGATGACTCCTGAAATGAAAGCGCACAGACTTAAAATTTACCGGGAACTCCTCTCGCGATACGAGAATGAAGGTGACGCCTTTCTCCATTCAGTTGAGACAAGAGACGAAATGAGGACATCATTATGCTTCTGATGAAGACGTTGAGAGAACTGTGACACTGTGGTTGCGGAAACAGAGTGTCGACTTCTTTTGTGACGGCTTAAGAAAACTTTTTCATCATTGGCAGAAATGTATCCAATTGGCTCGTGATTATGTGGAAAAGTGAATATTGGTAATTAAAGATCACATTCTAAGGATTATTTCTGCGTTCGATTTATTAAAATATTCCCACCCAAACCCGGTTAACGAAGGTGGAGGCATTCATTCAACCTTCGTATGTACCACATCTAAGTGCAGTAGAGCCGCGTGAAGGGATAAATTGTATTCCGGGGGTATAACAGGATGGAGGGGGAGGTGCGTGGACTAAAGGTGCGAGGGGACGTAGGTCACCGGATTGTGTCCATGCACTTCCTTCCTTCATAGGTCTGTAAACTGAAAGTCGACCAGATAATTCCCCACTTTGTCTATCCCACTACGTCACAAGAAGAAACAACAGGATGTTTGACAAAGTTATATGGGTCCACCACAGCGTGCCTTATGAATCACTGGCGATGCAGTGCGTGCCGGCCGGTGTGGCCGAGCGGTTCTTGGCGCTTCAGTCTGGAACCGCGCGACCGCTACGGTCCCAGGTTCGAATCCTGCCTCGGGCATGGGTGTGTGTGATGTCCTTAGGTTAGTTATGTTTAAGTAGTTCTAAGTTTTAGGGGACTCATGACCTCAGATGTTAAGTCCCATAGTGCTCAGAGCCTTTTGAACTATTTGATGCAGTGCACAGCCATATCCGGGGAGTGTTTATTTTGCACAAATGCGGTAACACTACATGGAATGCAGATGTTGTTGTGGTCTTCAGTCCGAAGGCTGATTCGATGCAGCTCTCCATGATACTCTGTCCTGTGCAAGCCTCTTCATCTCCGAGTAACTACTGCAACCCACGTGCCTCTGAATCTGTTTACTGGATTCATCTCTTCCCTCCAGTACTAAATTGATGATCCCTTGATATCTCAGAACGCGTTCTACTAACCGATCCCTTCTTTTGGTCCCCAATTCTGTTCATTACCTCCTCATTAGTTATGTGATCTACCCATCTAATCTTCAGCATTCTTCTGTAGCACCATTCTTCAAATTCAAATGGTTCAAATGGCTCTGAGCACTATGGGACTTAACATCTATGGTCATCAGTCCCCTAGAACTCTACTTAAACATAACTAACCTAAGGACATCACACAACACCCAGTCATCACGAGGCAGAGAAAATCCCTGACCCCGCCGAGAATCGAACCCGGGAACCCGGACGTGGGAAGCGAGAACGCTACCACACGACCACGAGCTGCGGACCACCACATTTCAAAATCTTCTATTTTCTTCTTGTCTAAACTATTTATCGTCCATGTTTCACTTCCATACATGGCTACCCTCCATACAAATACTTTGAGAAAGGACTTACTGACGCTTACATCTGTACTCATCTCAACAAATTTCTCTTCGTCAGAAACTCTTTCCTTGCCATTCCCAGTCTGCATTTTATATGCAGATATCATTTACTAATAAGATTAACGCAGGTAATGTATATGGACATAATCTACGTGAATGTCTGCACACTATTCTACACTGCTAGGGGAGAAATTGATTCTTAGTGATCCCGTACGTCAGCTGTAATGTTCTTCAAGGGAAGACAATTTTTTCCATCATGAGCACTGCTTGCTTTTCAGTTTACGGACGGGGTATACCCCATCAACATTTCCTGCCCAGTTCTCTTATGTGAGTACACAAAATTCCTTCAATGATCTCGTGTTTGTATAGTGGAGTTATTTTCAGTTTACTGTGTCCCCATTTGCAGTTGTTAAGTGAGCCATTAAGTAAAAAAGCTCAGCAGCTAGAGCTGTCAACTGTCTACCTCGCCGAAAAACCTTTTCCAAGTGTAACATGCTGCCGATGTGTACAACAATAATAATCTACAGCTTAACCTATGCTGAAGTATCCGAATTTCTATTCACCCAGGTGGCCTACTTCTGTTGCAGTCTCCACTGTCACTTTCTGGAATACTTCTCACAGCATGAGAAGTATCAAATGCATCAACCCAGCCTCAACTTTCCCAAAGTCTGAGGATGCCCTGAAGCTTTAATTGTCGCCCTCTGTAACATAATTAGGCCACGTGGGTGTTATAGAAATTCAGATAATTCAGCATAGGGTAAGCAGTACATTATGGCAGATTACTGTAGTAGACTTTAACAAGAACAGTCGCATTCCATCAGATATATTCACACCCACCTTGGAAGACACACTGTGAATCTGTGGTAAGTGCCTTCACTAAGTGCAGCCCACTCAAGTGCCAGCAATTCATGAATGAAAAAGATTTATGCAGTCTGCTGTAACAGAATGAATGGTGAGAACTGTGCAGTAACTCTTTGTTAAATCATTAATTTACCAACAAGTGACTAACATATAATTACACAGCATCACTATACGCTGTCAACTATAGACAGCAGCGAGGTTCCACATTTACTAATCCAATCATTTTCCCATCAACACTATACAGAAAATGTCACAAACAAATTAAATATATAGGGATTTATTTTGTACAACAGCTCATTTAATAACTGTTAATAAGTACTCACTTAATAAACTGAAAAGAATTCCACTATATGAATACGAGCTCAGTGAAGTTATTTTGTCTAAACGCAAAAGGGAACAGGACAGGAAACCCTGGGCAGGTGTAGTCTCTAAACTAAAAGTGGACAGCGCATCTGGTGCCTTCCTGGGAAGAACACTACAACTGCCGTACAGATGACTAAGAATCAATTTCTCCTCTAGCAGTATTGAACAGTGTGCAGAGATTTACGTAGATTCTGTCCATATCCATGACCTGCGTTAATGCCGTTAGTAACTCATATCAGTATTATATGTAGTATTAATGCATTTGTGCAAAAGAAACTCCACGGGTGTGTCTGCGCACTGCATCGCCAGTGATTCATAAGGCACCCTGTGATGGACCCATATAACTTTCTGAAACATCCTGTTGTTTCTTCTTGTGACGTAGTGGGATAGATAGAGTGGGGGATCACCTGGTCGACCTTCAGTTTGCAGACCTATGAAGGACGGAAATGCATGAACACAACCTGGTGACCTACATTCCCTCGTACCTCTACACCACACATTTTTTCCCTCTACTCTGTTACACCTCCGGAATACAATTTCTCCCTTAATACCGCTCTGCTGCACTTATACGTGGTACATACGTTTAATATTTGTTTCTAACCCACTTCATTTAAAGATAAACGTTAATTTTATATCGCTAGAACAATATTTTGTAATAACTGCAATTTTTCCATCCTCAATGCGGAAAAAATTAGCCCAAGAGAAAAACTGAAAAGGGGATTTTTTTGTAGGAACATTAATTTAGTTTAATTTCTTACTGGAACACATTTTCGCCAGAAGCCGCGGTTTTTGAGTTATTCGAGAATAGCAAAAATTGACCTTTAAACCCACTCCTACTCCAACGCTCACACCCCAGTGCTCAGGATTTTTAGTATGTTGTTCAAGATACTCCCTCAAGCACCGTGCAAAAGTTTGCGGCTACCCTACTTTTTCCCCTAATCGATCTTTTTTGGTCTTCGTTGACTGGTCTATTATTGAAACTTCATAAGTAGATTTTTGGAGGTAGTTGAAGTCTATGTTCAAGTAAACAGCATTTTCTTGTCGGCTCTTCCGCGAGTCAAGCAAACCTGCGTCCATTCATTCATGCTGTCCTTCTTTAAATACGTTCAGTACCTCCTGCTAGTACAGTTTGGCTTGTGTCCCACACGCTTAAGCAGTGCTCTAAGATGTGACGTACGGTTTTTCTGTAAGAAATTTTATTTTTAACCTGAATGCATTCTCCGTGTACGCTACCAACGAACCTAAGTCTACTACCCTCTTCACCTACGATTGTGTCTATGTTATCATTCTACTGCATATTCTCTTAAATTGTTACAACAACATATTTGTACGAGATGAGTGATTCTAAACGTGTTTCATTGATGCTATAGTCAAAGTATAATATATTTTGTAGAGTGCTCAATTTTACAGTTCTGAACATTTGAAGCAAGCTGCCAGTCTTTGCGCCACAATGAAATCTTACCAAACTCTGACTGAATATTTATCCCTTTTTTCATATTGCACTTCATTATAGATAACTGCATCATCTGCGAAAAATCTGAGTTTATTGTTAATGTTGTCAGCCAGGTCATTAATATAAAATATGAATAGAAAAGCTCCGAACGCACTTCCCGGGGGAACGCTTGAAATTACAACTACAGCTGTCGATGTCTATCCATCCAGGATAACATGTAGAGTCCTCCCTACCAATAAATCATATATTTTATTTCATACAACACATGATGGTAATTCCTCTGATAAGCGTTGGTGTGGTACTGAGACAAATGCTTGTCGCAAGTAAACACCACGGCAATCCCCTCGTTATTTTGAACCATCACTATCAGGGTGTCGCATAAAAAAGTACTAATTGAGTTTCAAATGACTGAAGTTTACAAAAGCCATCACGGTTGACGTGAACGTTGTCATTCTATTGGCCCGCATCTCGTGGTCGTGCGGTAGCGTTCTCGCTTCCCACGCCCGGGTTTCCGGGTTCGATTCCCGGCGGGGTCAGGGATTTTCTCTGCCTCGTGATGGCTGGGTGTTGTGTGCTGTCCTTAGGTTAGTTAGGTTTAAGTAGTTCTAAGTTCTAGGGGACTTATGACCACAGCAGTTGAGTCCCACAGTGCTCAGAGCCATTTTTTTGTCATTCTATTCGGGATACGGTACTAAATAACTACTCAGTCAGTGACTCTGCGTTCAACTCATTTGTACATACAGGCTCTCTGGCAAAGCCTGCATGTCGCACTAAGAGAGGATATCATCCTTTGTAGTGTTTTGAAAAAGTTTCTTGCGAAAACTTGAGAGGCGTACTTTCCTTTCTTGAGGACTTAATCTTGGATTTAAGGATTTCCTGTTGCCACGGATGTGTGTTTGGATACTTGAATTTCTTGCGTAAGTCATCTTCGACGGGTAATTGTAAATTAACTTATAAACACAAGGGCACTTTTCTTATCCCATAGGTAGCATGTTTCTTACTTCCAGCGAAGAGACTTCTCAAGCGTACGTGGAATCTGAAGTTTGATGCGGTGTGCAAAAGACTGGTCGAATAATCCGGCAAAAATATAGGGAGAGGGGTCGCCCCACCTATATCTGTAGTTGTCCGTGCGTTGGCTTGAGTAGATTTAGGACTACCACAAAAAAACAAAATCATAGTGGTGGATTGGAATTTTAATAATGATAAACTGTCGTAAGTGCAGCCGAGGAAAAGGGTTATTTGTTTACTATAATAGAGGCACGTACTTTTTAATTTTTTGCTTATGAATTATTTTACAGTTCAACAATTTAGCTAATGCTACCTACAAACACGTCATACTACTTTGTAGTTGTTCTATGTAGCACATTTCGAGATCTGAAACTTCATGTTTAGCTACATTTTCTTACGTTTTCTGGTTTAGTGGTTACTTGTGCGATGTTTCTATCGTGTCTTGGTGATAGACATCTGAAATTAGCGAAGACAAATCAGAAAATGGCCATTGACAACATTAACAGTTAAATTCTAAATTAGAACGAACGCTTGTTTTCTCTCTAGAGGATAAGAGACAAACTAAATGTCAGCGGAAATACTTACTTGACAGCAATGCTGAACATAAAATGGAATCGCTCTCACGAGGGAAATTTAGGAAGACTATTGTATCTTATGCATGTTATATAGACAAGACAGTTCTTTGTTATAAGGATAATAAAGTCTGTGTGCTTTTACATTACAGTGTACATTAGTTTTAACTGGGATTTAAGCAATCTGCTACATCGTGGCTTTGCTAATCAGAAAGATCAATACAGTCTGACTAATGTAACTTATTTTTGACATTACACTTAGACTAGGATTCCGTCATCTCAATGGTAACACAAGCTCTGTTCAGAAACGCTGTGAAGTGAAGATGCTCAGTAACGTTAATGTATGTGCTTCCTATCCAACCGATGCCGAATAGCTGTCTATCTAAACTTCATGCGACGTATTGTGTTTCCCCTTTAGTACGAGTATTTCATTCGCTTACATTCCCCTTATCTTAATGCTTATCATCAAATATTGTCAATAACGCCGCTCAAATAATCACTAAACCAGAACAATAAACTGATTTCTACGTACAGAGATGAGACATTACGTGTTTTCAACGAGCCGCATGAAATTGATGCGATAAATTGAGACTGAGTATAGCGCAAAATTTGTTTTGTGCACTGTGTGACGTAACAACAGCAGAAAGTAGATAAACTTTTACTTTCAAAAACTATAGAGTAATGTTTTGCGCTGCAGTTTCTTCGAATGATACAAAGTAAGTTTAATACAAATTTCATGGTTGTGATGCGTGTATGAAATACTTTATCAGTATTTATGCTAAATAAATTAATATAAAAGTTTTGGGAAAGCTTAATGAAATTTCCTTTCCGCTGCCGAGGTCGCTGTCGCAGAAGTTAGGGTACTGGTCTCATATGCGGGAGGAACGGGGTCCGGATCCACGTCATGTCACCCAGATTTAAGCTATCCGTGGTTTCGGTATCTTTTAAGGAGAATGGCGGGATAGTTGCTTTGAAACTGCGCGGCAGGTTTTCTTCCTTTTACTGTGAGAGCCAAACTTATGATCCATCTCTAATGTCCTCGTCGTAGACGAGGCGTTAAAACATGATCTCTCCTTTTCGTTTCTTTCTGCTAGGTGTACTCTACTACAAACAAAAACCACCAATGGCTCCACATTACACTGTGCATCAGAATTAAATAAAGGTTTCTTTCGAAACCCGGTAATTGTTTCCCATTACGAAGCATAAGTTTTAAATTCGGCTCAAAGGTGCCTACAAACTACCTCTGTAATGGTTGCCCTGCGACGTCACCCATGGGCTCGACAACGCTTCAACGCGAAAAATAGGTCGCAGCTCAGAATTTCATCTGAAGTATAAGGTAGGATGTTTTTGTCACCAAATTGCACCACAACTGTACGCACCACCACCGTGGACATTTCAAATGGTGGGAAGGCATCGCATTCCCTCTTACCCACATTTCACTCCCTCCTTTGAACGTTTCTGCGACGGAGGTCATAACGGTGACACCAGCCTCGAAATCACACGGTTTGCTTAAGTGTGGTCGAGGAAAACATTTAAGACATAAAGCATAAAGCGTGTCAATGAAACCACCCCTTCCCTTGGGGTGTTGACTGCTGCACGGATGGCCGGTGTGGCCGAGAGGTTCTAGGCGATTCAGTCTGGAACAGCGCGACCGCTGCGGTCGCAGGTTCGAATCCTGCCTCGGGCATGGATGTGTGTGATGTTCTTAGGTTAGTTAGGTTTAAGTAGTTCTAAGTTCTAGGGGATTGATGACCTCAGACGTTAAGTCCCACAGCTCTAAGGGCCATTTGAACCATTTGAACTGCTGCACAATTCGCGATCGAAAACGACAGTACTCTGCGATGGGTAGCAGAACGACGTCCTGTTTACAACATTTGAAGCTGCTGACTTCCCTGGACTTTCATCCCCTCTCTAAGGACATTATGGAGCTGTATCCCCATTGAATGTGATCGTGCTCTTTTGGAGCGCAGCGCGACAACAATTTTGGCTCTCGTATACAGCATGGATCCAACAGGGACCGTTCAAAACCATTCGAGAAATTTGAACGTGATCTGAAGCAGCAAAGGGTTTTACGATTTTTTAGCCCTCCTATCTCACACCCTCCTGTAGCGTTATCACGGAGGGGTGCAACATTACCACATGCTTGAATACAGCGGCAAACGGTCCCTCTAAGAACCACCAGTTTGGCAGTACCCTCGGTGGCAAACGGTCACATCTACTGAAAATTTTAATAATCTACCTTTACAGAGAAGACCTGCGAAATAGTCCTATACGCCTGCAGGCAGACAACTGGCATCGAAGAGGTGACAAGTGGTTTCATTGACGACATTTATGTGGGCGATGGCGTTTCTGAAATCTTTTCTTCGGCCACCCATAACAGCATCGCGTGATTTCAATGCTGGTGTTACCTTCCTAACCTCCATCGCAGAGGCGTCAAAAGAAGGGGTGAAATGTGCATAATAAGGGGTTCAACGACCTTCCCATTGAGTGAGACGTCCACAATGGTGTTGGGCAGAATTGTGGTGAAATTTGGTGCCAATGTGACATGATTAACCCGCATTAAACGTCACATTAACTTCTGAACTGCGGCCTTTTTTCTGATATGTCGACACATTGCTGTTTGAAGCGTCGAGCCCGAGGGTGACGTAGCAGGGCTCCACGCTTTTGCACTAGTTCAGAGGAAGGTTGTAGACACTTTTGAGACAAATTTCAAAGCTCGGCGTCGCAATGGAAGGCAATTACGTGGTTTAGAAGAAGTGATCCTTTAATCCTGTTGTGCGGTGTAAATTCTGCAAATTTAGAAAAAGTGTGAAAAACATTTCTGTAGCTGTGTGTAACTGCTCGATGAAAGTAACTGAGTGTCATACACGTCTGTGACTGTAAAGATTGTTTAATCGTCAAACCCGAAAAAGGCAGAATGAATCACGTTGTACCACAGTTTGCCTCGTGATGACTGGGTGTTGTGTGATGTCCTTAGGTTAGTTAGGTTTAAGTAGTTCTAAGTTCTAGGGGACTGATGACCATAGATGTTAAGTCCCATAGTGCTCAGAGCCATTTGAACCATTTGTACCACAGTCCTGGATAAGATCACTGGTCAAAACAGTCAGGAGACTTTTGAAGAAATTCTGGTACTACCTGTTATTCGGGCAGCTTGAAGTATATCTGCTCATTATTAGCCGCGAGGGTAGCCGCGGGCGCCTTGCCACGGTTCGCACGGCTCCCCCCATGGGAGGTTCGAGTCCTCCCTCGGGCTTTGGTGTGTGTGTGTGTTGTTCTTAGCGTAAGTTATTTTAAATTAGATTAAGTAGTGTGTAGGCCTAGGGACCGGTGACCTCAGCAGTTTGGTCCCGTAATAACTTACAATAAATTTCCAAAATTTTTTGCTCATTATTACTGCAGTCATAGATAAGTCATTCTGGTCACCTGGACAAGTGACTGGCGAGTCCTGGACCTCTATGAATAATCGATGCGAGCCGCTAATATTTACTCAATACTAATAGTGTAGTTTTTCGCTATAAGAAGTATAGCGACCAAGTGGTAGAATAGGGATTGAGTAATCAGCTGGAAAGTAGTAAATACAGTTGTTGAGTTGCAAAGCGTAATTTCACGACTTTCCACTCTTTTTCAGACAACTGGGGGGTATTAGAGGAAAATAAGTGTGAAGTTATCCAAAAAGACTACAGTCGAAGATCACTGTTACACCTTTCTCATAGTCTGTTGAAGCGGACGGCAGCTGCAAAGCAAATACATCGGGTCATCGTCAATGGGCCGCAAAGCACGAAGTCATCTGTTATGAGCCCGTTAACGACGCGACAAAATCATTTCGGAAAATATTCGACGTAATAACGTTTTAGGTAAGTGCACACCAAACGCAGTCATGTTTTGTTCACATACTTGTCACTACTTGCTGTTAACACTAACAGCCTATGCTCTTATACAGCGTTATTGATAAGTACCTCATAGGTTTCAGAAGATCACTGCGTGAAATCTGCAAGACATACTGAAAACAGAACGTATCAGAGGACACAGCATCTCTCGATGTTCGTAACTCACATTACAGATGATCAATATGGGCGCCGTTCGTGATGCGGCAAACGTTAACAGAAGGGCGTGGCAGCAGAGTTCTTTGGAAATCTGTTAATTAGGTTACCTATCTGCCGGCGCAAACTGAGTCGATCCGACAGTAGGGAGAGGATGATATGTCTACGGCCCTACATGGTCTGACATGCCTGCCTCTTAGGGCAACCGCACGATGGCGCGTATTACTGATGGAAACTTGCAGAGCTGTGCTATTCACTGACGTATGTAATTTTTCTGTATGTCTTGTTGTTCTTGTGCTGTTGACGTCTGAAAGCCTGGAGGTACGTATGGAGAACCCTGTACTTGAAGAGGCTGTGAACATCGAAATATCGTGGAAACGAATTGATGTTGCGGACAAAAATTGGCATCATTTAACTACCGATCTCCTTATCATCCGAAACGGCTTTATGACAGTTCAGTGGTCTAGATCTTCCGGCCTTCGTTTGCTGATGCCACTGACTCTTTTTCGTTTTGATAAGCGACATACCCCAATTCCAGGGGACTCGTTTGGTAGACACTATGATACAAGGGGAGAATGAACTCTAATGCTGTTGTCAGTGTGCTCCCCGAACCCGTACTTGTCTGGGACTCTTATTGTAGCTAAGAAAGATACCTTCCTAAACTGTTCCACATTTCGAGTTCGCTCTTCTCAAGGAGTGGAAAATTGCTCTTCGGGAACTTATTAATAATTTCATTGGATCTGTTCTACGCAAATCGAATTCAATGTTGGCCTTTTGGTGTGATACTCCGCATTAAAGTGAGAATAACTACAGTTGATTTGGCTCATCACGAGTTATTTTAATGGTGAATAAATGTTTCTCTCTTGTCTTGAGATATATAAATTTGAACTTCAGAACACATTCATCAGTGCAGTATACAGGGTGTTTCAAAAAGATTAGTCCGATTTTACAAGACTATACATTCTGCACGAAAGAAGATAAAAATTTAGGGTAAATTTCAATTTACGCATAGGACTACTAAGTTTGCACTTTCAAAAGAACCATACGATGTTACAGGTTGCATACTTTACATACGTGCACGTGCAACCTTGGAGTATTTTGCACAGTTACGTTTAGAATCAAAGTTTTAATTTAACTTCCACAAATATTAAACGTGCTCTCTACTGGACACATTACAAACATCCGGAGGATGGTCAAACGATTCCCATACTTTTGGGAGCTTGTCTGGAAATACTGCATTCACAGCTGGTGCTGTGCAACAATCTAAGATGTTGGAAGACACATATACGGAGTATGTACAAACTCCCAAAGCAAAAAAAAGAAGCCACATACTGTGATGCCAGGCGAGATCAGTACACCCTTTAGGCTGTACGAGATGCAGTGCTGTACTCTCTACGAAAATTACACCGCACGGTTGTAGCTGAATTGCACCTGTTGGAACAGAGCCTTTAAAAGCCCTTTGTTGCTGCGTTTTACACCGCACAGTTGTAGCGGAATTGCACCTGTTGAAACAGAGACCGTAAAACGCCTTTTGTTGCTGCGTTAACGTCGTCTCGACACGACACACGTTGGTTAATGAACGAGCGAGCGAACAAGTTGCACCAGGATGATCCCTGCTGGCAGTCACGTCAACCTGCAACTTATAATAGGCTCAACAGTTGCGTAATTTGAAATTCATCCCAAATTTCTATTTTCATTGACGTAGAAGATACAGTCGAATTAACTCGCATGCATCTTTTTCAAACACCCTGTACTCATCTGATTATATCATACTCACAAGGGAACTGCTCCTACTCGCCATCACCGATTTCGTGCAAATTTATGGCATGTTCACGGCTTGACCAGAAATGAAAGTGACAGAAGAGGTAACTCCATGTGGAAAACCGTTTAGGGAAAAGAAAAAAACAAGTAGCACTTCTGGCGTAGATTGGACGAGGTATGAGCCATTTATGTTAGCGTGGTTCCTAGGCAATGGTTGGTGCAGCGGAAAGAGTACAGAACGTTAATCCGAGGATCGTGGGGCCGATTTCATTCGCGGACACTTTTTTATTTTCAGTTTTTCCATTACTTAGGTTGCAAATTAACCGAAAAGATATATTTTATTTATTGGCTTGGTTCAAATGGCTCTGAGCACTATGGGGCTTAACTTCGGAGGTCATCAGTCCCCTAGAACTTAGAACTACTTAAACCTAACTAACCTAAGAACACCACACACATCCATGCCCGAGGCAGGATTCGAACCTGCGACCGTAGCGGTCGCGCGGTTCCAGACTGTAGCGCCTAGAACCGCTCGGCCACTCTGGCCGGCTTTTATTTATTAATATTTTGTTAAAAGGCGTGAAAAGGAAAGGTAGACGAAAATTTGGGATAGCAAATAAATTTCCAAGAGTTGCAGCATCCACAAGGAATCCGCAAATAATTTCCAGGAAAGAATTGAAAGGCGTGCACGACAACTACGTATATAAAAGTAGCTGTTTTTATTATTTTACGTTTGATGATTAAAACGTTCTGGCATTACACTCATGGTAAACATGGGGAGCAGTAATTTTCTTTGCGTATTGCACACGTTATAAAGGCCATATTTTTAGAATTACAGTGTTGCTTTAATGTCCCTACAGAAAAACAAGCTTGGTTTACATTCATAAAACGTTTTCTCTCATCGGACACTGCAGCAAACCATGATTAATGCTGTTCCAAGGTCAAGCTGAAACAAATGGAATACGAACTTCTGTACGCTTTAATTACGATATCTCCTTGGAAAGTTACTTGCAAAGTTCTCGTGGACGTTATAAGTACAGTCCTTTCTTGGAAATTTATTTGCTATCCCATTTTTCCTTTGCCTTTCCTTTTCATGCCTTTTATGAAAATAATAATAAATTCAATATACTGAGTAGTAGTTCTGTTTATTTGCAGTGCAAATAACGCAAAAACTGAAAATAAAAAAGTATTTTCACAGGTACTCGATTCCACGACCCTCGAATTACTGTTCCGCACTGTTTCCGCTGCGCCAGCTGCTGCCTGGAACATAAATGGCTGGTGGCTCACCCGACCAGTGCCAAAAAGGATATTTTTTGTAAACGCTTGGCCATCTGAAGCTCTCTTTTGTGTCGCTTTCATTCCCGACCAAGCCCTGCAAACGCCATAAAATTTGGACGAAATTGGTGATGACGAGTAGACGCGGTCCCCTTCTCAGTTAAGTGTCGCTTTACACAACTGCTCTGTTGACCCGGTGGCAAAAATGTCCACAAGTGAGACAACGCCGCAGTGTTAGGTGCCATCAGTGAAAGGAGGATAGACTAGCGTTAGCGTCTCGCCGATGACGAGATCATTACAGACGGAGGACAAGCTCGGACTGAGGAAGGATTGGAAGAGGATTTGGAACCTTCCTTTTCGAAGGAAATATTCCATCATCTGTCTTAGAGAACGTCGGAAAACCATGGAAATCTTAAGTCTGGATGGCCGGATGGGAACTGAACTGATATTTTCATGGACACTTGTACGGTTTGCTAACCACTGCTCCACCCCGTTTGGAAGGTCCCATAAACACACTCCGCCGTAAACCATATCGAACCGTTCGACAAATAACAACCTCTGTATTTCTACTATTGCTGCGATTTGACTCAGGATAAGTGGTATTCATTAAATGTACAACGTATCCGACGATATATTAATGGAAAGGGAGATGAGGGTTTAGTGCCCCGTCTACGACGATGTGATCAGAGATGGAGTACAAGCTCGGACTGGACAAGAGTGGGACGTAGGAGCGCTATGATCTAACGTCCTGTCAGTGACCAGACAATTCAAGACGCAGCAAGATTTCGAATGGAAAATAATGGGAAAGAATATCAGGCGTACCGCTTTTGAAGAAAAAATCCCAATATACTCCTTAACTTATTTAAGGAAACCAAGGAGGCCTGCATCTGGATGGCCGCATAAGGACCAGAAGAGAATTTGAACACTGCGCCTCCCGACTGTGACCCAGATATTTTAACCACTTTGTTACCTTTCTGGGTATGAAGGACCAGTTGTTTGAGTACCGTTCCTGGGCAGAGAGCCATACTAAACGTATTCATGAATATCCTTTATACTGCTGAGAGACAAAGGCTCGGTTTTTTCACCCAGGGCGTTGGAGCTCACCTTCTCGAAAATGAAGATCTGATCACTATTTCAGCTTGGTGTGTTTAGATGTTGCAGTTGCACAATTATTGACTTTCCTTCGATGTCTTATTTCAAGAGGGTGGTGCGAAATGTCACGATGAAAAGTAATGAATGGCGTATGTGTGAGAATGTTTGGTAATAATTTCGTCTCAACATTCGAAAAATGTTTGATATCATGCTTCTTGAAGTGTAGGGTCAACATGGCTCGACCAAGTTCACCAGTTCACTATCCACTGGCCGGAACGTATTGGGGAGAGAACTAAGTAACTGTGACACTGGCAACCGCTCTTGCGCATGCCCCAGCAATGACACATTTCACTGGAGAAACAATAGACTTACAGTCTTGAGAAGGACACTTCATATCACGTATGATATTGCAGTGCCTGTGCATGCATGTCCGAAGGAACAGGCACTGCGGCGACAACAGCCGTTATTAAATACATGAAATGTATTCGCATTTGCGAATGTGGACAACCATCAGCTGAGTAATGGAATTACCTCAATGACAATTTTTACCAGACTGGGACTCGAATCCGAATTTCCCGGAGGAGAAGGAGGATTCAAATGGTTCAAATAGCTCTGAGCACTATGGGACTTAACTTCTAAGGTCATCAGTCCCCTAGAACGTAGAACTACTTAAACCTAACTAACCTAAGGACATCACACACATCCATGCCCGAGGCAGGATTCGAATCTGCGACCGTAGCGGTCACACGGTTCCAGACTGTAGCGCCTAGAACCGCACGGCCACCCAGGCCGGCGGAGAAGGAGGAGATTAGTGTTTAACGTCCCGTCGACAACGAGGTCATTAGAGGCGGAGTACAAGCTCGGATTAGGGAGGAAATCGGCCGTGCCCTTTCAAAGGAACCATCCCAGCATTTGCCTGAAACGATTTAGGGAAATCACAGGAAACCTAAATCAGGATGGCCGGAGTAGGGTTTGAACCGTCGTCCTCCCGAATGCGAGTCCAGTGTGCTAACCACTGCGCCACCTCGCTCGGTAGTGAATTTCCCGCTTAGCGCAAGTGGTCGCCTATCGATTCGGCTATACAAGCACGACTCATGGCCAGACACCAACTTCCATATGTCGTCAACCGTGTGGCTATAACCTGCGCTCGTACATTCTGTATACTTATTCCCATACAGGGGAAACATTTTAACTGATAGTCGCTTGTCCGGTGTCAACGATAATGCAGTGCCTTTGTTGTTCAGACGTACGATACGAAGTTCCTTCAGACATGCATGTAGTCGCCGCAGTGCCTGTTCCTTTGGACATGCGTGCCTGTCTCAAGGAACTTTGCATCGTACTTCTGAACAACACATGCACTGCAATATAGTATTTATCCGCCGACACCGGGCAAGTGACTTTCAATTAAAATGTCTCCTCTGTACGGCAATATGCATAACCAATGTACGAGTGGAGGTTGTACACACATGGCTGACGACATATGGAAACTTGGTTCTGACCGTGAGTTGTGCTCGGATAGTCTAATGGTAAGACGATCGCTCACGATAAGCAGGAAAAATGTGTTCGAGTACCGGTCCGGCACAAATTTTCAATGTCGTCTTTCCATTACACAGCTGATGGTTGTTCATATTCGCAAATGCGAATATATTTCGTGTACTTCATATCACAGTCCATCAGTACTGACAGTTTTCGGCTGTTCCGTTATATCTCTTAAAGCGGACGCTGCGATTGTTCCTTCAAGACCATCGCGATGTATTCCTTCTGCTCTCTTCACTGGAACTGAGTCCTCCCATGACCCCCAACATCCTCCCTGCTGAGAGGGATTTCCGCCGTACTGAAGTTAAGAAATAGAAAAGACGAAAGTTCTTTCTAAATGCATTTGCTGTATGTAGCCTCGCACAGAAGTGAAACGTGGAGGAAAACAGTTTAGGAAAGAGAACAATAGAAGCGTTTGAAATGTTTATTCAGCCGGCCGTTGTGGCCGAGCCGTTCTAGGCGCTTCAATCTGGAACCGCGCGACCGCTACGGTCGCAGGTTCTAATCCTGCCTCGGGCATGGATGTGTGTGATGTCCTTAGGTTAGTTAGGTTTAGGTAGTTCTAAGTTCTAAGGGACTTATGACCTCAGATGTTAAGTCCCATAGTGCTCAGAGCCAATGTCGTTATTCAGAATAATGCTGACGTTTGGAGGGCTAGGTCTCATAACTAAATGTAACGGTACTGATTCGAATAAGGGAGAAAAAAATTTGTGGCACAACTTAATGAACACTAGATTACTAAACCCTCGTAAAATTTACGATTGCAGTTGGTATTTCTTCACGGTTCCAGCCAATCTGGACACTTGAGCAACACGTGCTCTTGAGTACATTCATGGCAAACATGGTTGTTAACAATGCCTGAAACATTTATTGCCTGACTCCAACGGTTTGCTGACACTGATGCTCTTGTCGTAAATATTACAAGTGTTTAAAATGATGTGCCTGTTTTCTAATAGTCGCTTAGAATTTATCTTAATGCATCTTAGGTGAACTCTAAAAGATTCACAGTCAGAATAGTGTTAGTTTATATCACAATGGTCGTCTTCAATGCTAATCTCGTCTTTTGCTACTGAAATTAGCACAACATAGGCGGAGCTGAATTTGATTTTGACACTTGGCTCTGAGCACTATGGGACTTAACATCTGAGGTCATCAGTCCGCTAGAACTTAGAACTACTTAAACCTAACTGACCTAAGGACATCACACACATCCTTGCCCGAGGCAGGATTCGAACCTGCGACCGTAGCAGTCGCGCGGTTCCAAACTGAAGCGCTTTTGACACTAACATACGGGATGAATCGCTTGAAGAAGCTGCTAAAGACACAGACAGTGCAGAATTTAATGAAGAGGAATATTTTCTTGAAGAAGATAATGTTATGTGTACAGATGGCAGTGCTGTAGACCCAGACTTTGAAGCAGAAAATGAGCAGTAGGAGGATGAATTCTTGGGTGATCGCGGAAGAAATACCAATCCAGTCTTGCTTGGATTGTAATAATAGTATCTAAAGCAGAAGACTTTCTACACAATATATGTATAAAATACTCTTAGAGCTATAATAATTGTAATAATGTGTAAGTAGTGCAGAAAATAAATAACATTTTGAGCAGTAAAATTCTCATTATAGGGTATGAAAAAGGGCATTTTGTACGTAACATACAGTAAACCGGGACTATTTTCACCGATTTTCAGAGTCAAATGTGATTTTCATGACTATTTTCTAACTTCTGTGATATTTATGCTAGCGAACATAGGGGCTTGTGTCAAAGAATTATGTACTACTTAGTACAATAAATTTTCTAAAATGCAGAAGAAGTAATGGAAAATATTGTAGGTGGTCAACGTTAGCATGGATTTGGGGATACACTGAGCGGCCTGCACTTCACCCAAACCGTCAACTACCATTCCATTTGTTGTCGGTATTCCGAAAACACTTAAACTTCCTCATAATAAAAAATAACGTAGTACGGTACATTAATCAAACAGTATGATCCATCATAAAAATTATAAATTTAATGAAAGGTACTAGGACTGCGAACTACACACAAAGCTCCAAATTTAGTTGAGCATCATACCTTACATTTCATTCATCTTTAACCTAAATCCTCGTTTCAGAACATCTGGTGCAGTTAGAACTAAGGTTACCCATTCTTCATTTACTGAGTCAATATCTGGCACTTGTAGCCAGACAAACTTCATTACTTATTTCCAGAGATATTTGACATTATATGTTATACCTGAATCAGTGCCTGAACCATAACAGCTTGCAATTTGAGCAATATATGAGTGACATTTGTTTTCCTCAGTTGTACGCACACTAATAACTAAAAATTAGCCTTCATCTCTACATCGATGGTTAATGTTCGTATACCCTGGTTCCACAAGGTCATTGGCGTCAACACTGTTTAATAAATTGTGTATCTGTAATCCTGGGTAACAATGACCAGTGGTCATATTAACCCCAAAACAGAGAAATCATTCACATGACCTCAGATATCGTAATATGCTGGCTGACATACATGTGAACAAAAAGCTAATCAGTGGTCTTTTTTGAGAATTTATCGAGTAACGTACATAATATAGTTGAAAATATTGATGGCTTTGTAATTAAATGATATCGGTGGATTTTGCACAATTACATTTTAATACACTTTTTCGTATACAATTATAAGTTGCAACAGTTTCGACAGCTTTTGCGCAAGAAAATCAACACTACAAGATGCCATCGAGCGTATATTGATGGAACTTTACCACCAAACAGTATATACTAAACATCCAACTGAAAGCCACCAGACCCGGCCGAGGTGGCCGAGCGGTTCTAGGCGCTACAGTCTGGAACCGCGCGACCGCTACGGTCGCAGGTTCGAATCCTGCCTCGGGCATTGATGTGTTTGATGTCCTTAGGTTAGTTAGGTTTAAATAGTTCTAAGTTCTAGGGGACTGATGACCTCAGAAGTTAAGTCCCATAGTGCTCAGAGCCATTTTTTTTAAAGCCAGCAGAGTCCTGCAAAACTTTTAGTGGATGAGTGGTCAAAGTAACTACTGAGCTCAAAGCATACCCGGTTTACGGTACCATTTGATATCTAATAATTGCAATTAACTAGTGCATAACCTATAAATTACAACTCCCTTTGAATAAAATTTGGAGAAGTAAAATTTCCTATGGTTTAGTAGCAGTGTAACATTTTCCCTCCTTTAGTGCTCTAGGGTTAAATGTGAAGATCGGTTGATGGAATACGCTGAGGCACCATCAAGGAATCGTCAAATTATTGATGGACGGAAGTGTAGTGGGTTAAAAATGGAGACGGAGAACAAGGTATGACTATAGTAAGTAGGTGCAAATGGATGTAAGATGCAGTAGTTACAAATGGAAAGACTTGCACCGAACAGACTTCCGTGAAGAGCTGCATGATATCAGCCATTGGAATGGACATCATAACATCACCACAAAAAAGGCGCTTTCAACTGACACAGAGCTCGGAGAATTTATTTTGTACTGACGGGGGAATTACTGCAGCCAGCAGCTGAAATATGAGCTTATTCTCGGAAGCGACATTAGAAGTTGACTCTTCCAGTTTTCGCAGTGAAATTTCGTAACGCACATCTTCCCTTTCCTCCAGTGCTTTCGTACGTCACATTGTTCAGCATTTGTACAATAATCTTACCGTCGCCAGAAAAAATAGGTCGCTAACGCGACACCTCTTCTACACATCCGACCACTCTGACGGAACCGAACGAATGCATATTCACGGTACGCGACAGAACGCCGAGCGCCCGATTCGTCGACACCGAACACAGCCGTCGTCTGCCGACAGATAGGAAGAAAGCTGGCACGTTCACCTCAGATTCTTGTCGAAGGGAAAGAGAAGGCAGGAAAGAGAGGCGGAAGCTGCTTCCGGCCTGCGGCTTGACAGAGCGGGAGCGCTGGCAAAAGCGCGCGGCGGTGGTCCGCGACTCACCCGGCTCAGCAAGTAATCCATGACAGGCCGGCGTGTTGACTGACGCCGGGCGCGCCGCTACACTCCGCCGCGTCGCTTATCTGTCGCAGTCACGTGCTGGCCGCGGCTGATTACGGCTCGCGCTAGTGCTGCCGCACAATTAGTCGCGACCCGCAAATGCTCGCTTACCGCTGTGTTTACGCGCAACTCCGACGGTACCTTCACGCGGCCTCGTTTCTGCACTGCTGTCCATTACAACTACAAGACTACGAAATATAGCAAATAACGAAATTTTACTCATTGTATGTATACGCTGAGATGACAAAAGTCACGGGATGCCTCCTAATATCATGTCGGACACCCTTTTGCCCGGCGGAGTGCAGCAACTCGACGTGGCAAGGACTCAGCAAGTCGTTGGAAATCCCCTGCAGAAATATTGAGCCGTACAGCCTCTGTAGTTGTCCATAACTGCGAAAGTCTTGCCGGTGCAGGATTTTGTGCACGAACTGGTTCAAATGGCTCTGAGCACTATGGGACTCAACTGCTGTGGTCATTAGTCCCCTAGAACTTAGAACTACTTAAACCTAACTAACCTAAGGACATCACAAACATCCATGCCCGAGGCAGGATTCGAACCTGCGACCGTAGCAGTCGCACGGTTCCGGACTGCGCGCCTAGAACCGCGAGACCACCGCGGCCGGCTGCACGAACTGATCTCTCCATTATGTCCTACAAATGTTCGATGGGATTCATATCGGGCGATCTTTCTTTCTTTCACTTGCGCCTTGGTCCCGCAATGGCCGCAGGGTCGGCGTGGTCACAGCGGATATGGCAAGGTTAATTTAAAGGGGTGGCCGGATGCCCTTCCTGCCGCCACCCCATACCCCGCAGAACGGAATCAGTGTGCCCCAGCTGTCTGAGTCGAGTGTAAACCGTGAAACAGTGCGGGAGTGTTACAAATGTCTGCGTGTCGTGTAACTGAGGCGGGATGTGGGGACCAGCCCGGTATTCACCTATCGGGATGTGGAAAACCGCCAAAAAAACCACATCCAGGCTGGCCGACACATCAGACCATTTCGTTAATCCGCCGCGTGGGTTCGATCCGGGGTCGGTGCGCCTATCCGAATCCAGGAAGCAGCGCATTAGCGCTCTCTGCTAACCTGGCGGGTTGGATTCATGTCGGGCGATCTGGGTAGCAAAATCATTCATCCAAATTGTCCACAATGTTCTTCAAACAAATCGCGAACAATTGTGGCTCGGTGACATGGTGCATTGTAATCCATAAAAATTTTATCGATGTGTGGGAATATGTAATCCACGAATGGCTGCAAATTGTCTCCAAACCGCCGAACATAACCATTTCCAGTCCAGTCGGTTCAGCTGAACCAGAGGACGCAGTCCATTACATGTAAACGCAGCCCACATCAGTATGGAGCCACCACCAGCTTGCACAGTGCGCTGTTGACAACTTGGGTCCATGGCTTCGTAGGGTCTACGCATACTTGAACCCTACCACCAGCTCTTACCAACTGAAATCGGGACTCATCCGACTAGATCACGGTTTTCCAGTGGTCTAGGGTCCAAAAGATGTGATCACGAGCTCAGGAGAGGCGCTGTAGGCGATGTTGTGCTATTAGTAAAGGCACTAGCATACTTCGTCTGCTGCCATAGCCCATCAGCGCCAAGTTTCGCCGCACTGTCCTAACGGATACGTTCGTCGTACATCGCACATCGATTTCCGAAATTATTTCACGCAGTGTTGCTTATCTGTTAGCACTGGCCGGCCGCGGTGGTCTAGCGGTTCTGGCGCTGCAGTCCGGAACCGCGGGACTGCTACGGTCGCAGGTTCGAATCCTGCCTCGGGCGTGGGTATGTGTGATGTCCTTAGGTTAGTTAGGTTTAAGTAGTTCTAAGTTCTAGGGGACTTATGACCTAAGATGTTGAGTCCCATAGTGCTCAGAGCCATTTGAACCATTTGTTAGCACTGACAACTGTACACAAACGCCGCTGCTCTCGGTCGTTAAGTGAAGGCCGGCGGCCACTGCCTTGTCCGTGGTGGGAGGTAATGTCTGAAAATTTATATTCTCGGCACACTCTTTACACTGTCGATTTCGGAATGCTGAATTCCCTAACGATTTCCCAAATGGAATGTTCCATGCTTCTAGTTCCAGCTACCATTCAAATGGTTCAAATGGCTCTGAGTATTATGGGACTTAACATCTGAGGTCATCAGTCCCCTTGAACTTAGAACTACTTAAACCTAACTAACCTAAGGACATCACAGACATCCATGCCCGAGGAAGGATTC
The DNA here is from genome assembly GCF_023898315.1 of Schistocerca nitens. Taxonomy (NCBI): domain Eukaryota; kingdom Metazoa; phylum Arthropoda; class Insecta; order Orthoptera; family Acrididae; genus Schistocerca; species Schistocerca nitens. Next base: position 573,962,661 of record NC_064616.1, on the reverse strand, counting down.
GAACCTGCGACCGTAGCGGTCGCGCGGTTCCACACTGAAGCGCCTAGAACCGCTCGGCCACTGCGGCCGGCAGCTACCATTCCGCGTTCAAAGTTGTTAATTCCAGTCTTGCGGCCATAATCAATTCGGAAACCTTTGCACATGAATCACCTGAGTATAAATGACAGCTCGAAAGCTTCTTCTGAATAGGTTGCTCCTGTTGGTCGTTTCAGTGCTGTATATTACCCGAAGATATTGCCTGCCGTACCGGATCTATGATCGTAAGTAGTACGGACTTCTAGGGATATTGGCTTTCTTCACGGGTTTGTTAGAGATATATTAATAGTAATAAATTCACATAGGCCTACTGCCTATCAAGCAGGGCCACGGCCCGCCTAAAGCGGTCGGCTTAACGCTTCGGCTGTCTGTGCACTCCTCTCGTCCAACGCAAATTCCCAACCTGTCGCACACTACTTAAGTAGCGCCGGCTGTCAACCATGCTCATTGCTCGCAGCATTTAGCACGATTCCTGCAAGAGGTCGGACCTAGGGTGCAGCTGCAATGATTACAGCTGATACGCCTTGACTACATTTCATAATACACTCCTGGAAATGGAAAAAAGAACACATTGACACCGGTGTGTCAGACCCACCATACTTGCTCCGGACACTGCGAGAGGGCTGTACAAGCAATGATCACACGCACGGCACAGCGGACACGCCAGGAACCGCGGTGTTGGCCGTCGAATGGCGCTAGCTGCGCAGCATTTGTGCACCGCCGCCGTCAGTGTCAGCCAGTTTGCCGTGGCATACGGAGCTCCATCGCAGTCTTTAACACTGGTAGCATGCCGCGACAGCGTGGAGGTGAACCGTATGTGCAGTTGACGGACTTTGAGCGAGGGCGTATAGTGGGCATGCGGGAGGCCGGGTGGACGTACCGCCGAATTGCTCAACACGTGGGGCGTGAGGTCTCCACAGTACATCGATGTTGTCGCCAGTGGTCGGCGGAAGGTGCACGTGCCCGTCGACCTGGGACCGGACCGCAGCGACGCACGGATGCACGCCAAGACCGTAGGATCCTACGCAGTGCCGTAGGGGACCGCACCGCCACTTCCCAGCAAATTAGGGACACTGTTGCTCCTGGGGTATAGGCGAGGACCATTCGCAACCGTCTCCATGAAGCTGGGCTACGGTCCCGCACACCGTTAGGCCGTCTTCCGCTCACGCCCCAACATCGTGCAGCCCGCCTCCAGTGGTGTCGCGACAGGCGTGAATGGAGGGACGAATGGAGACGTGTCGTCTTTAGCGATGAGAGTCGCTTCTGCCTTGGTGCCAATGATGGTCGTATGCGTGTTTGGCGCCGTGCAGGTGAGCGCCACAATCAGGACTGCATACGACCGAGGCACACAGGGCCAACACCCGGCATCATGGTGTGGGGAGCGATCTCCTACACTGGCCGTACACCACTGGTGATCGTCGAGGGGACACTGAATAGTGCACGGTACATCCAAACCGTCATCGAAGCCATCGTTCTACCATTCCTAGACCGGCAAGGGAACTTGCTGTTCCAACAGGACAATGCACGTCCGCATGTATCCCGTGCCACCCAACGTGCTCTAGAAGGTGTAAGTCAACTACCCTGGCCAGCAAGATCTCCGGATCTGTCCCCCATTGAGCATGTTTGGGACTGGATGAAGCGTCGTCTCACGCGGTCTGCACGTCTAGCACGAACGCTGGTCCAACTGAGGCGCCAGGTGGAAATGGCATGGCAAGCCGTTCCACAGGACTACATCCAGCATCTCTACGATCGTCTCCATGGGAGAATAGCAGCCTGCATTGCTGCGAAAGGTGGATATACACTGAGGTGTATATACCCATTGAGCATGTTTGGGACTGGATGAAGCGTCGTCTCACGCGGTCTGCACGTCCAGCACGAACGCTGGTCCAACTGAGGCGCCAGGTGGAAATGGCATGGCAAGCCGTTCCACAGGACTACATCCAGCATCTCTACGATCGTCTCCATGGGAGAATAGCAGCCTGCATTGCTGCGAAAGGTGGATATACACTGTACTAGTGCCGACATTGTGCATGCTCTGTTGCCTGTGTCTATGTGTTTGTGGTTCTGTCAGTGTGATCATGTGATGTATCTGACCCCAGGAATGTGTCAATAAAGTTTCCCCTTCCTGGGACAATGAATTCACGGTGTTCTTATTTCAATTTCCAGGAGTGTATATCCTCAGTGTGGATGCACCCTAGGTCCGACTTCTTGCAGGAATCCTGCTAATTCTGCGAGCAATGAGGATAGTGAATAGAGAGTGCTACATAAGAGGTGTGCGAAAGGTAGAGAATTTGCGTTGGACGTGAGGTGTGCTCGGATAGCTGAAGCATTGAGAAGACCGTTCGCATAAAGCGGGAAATCCGGTTTCGTGTACCGGTCCGACGCAAATTTTTACTTGTCGCCATTTAATTATTTCAATGCTTCCGTGCGGCTGGTATCGGTAATTCTCTTTCATCGTGTATACAGGGCGAACATTAATAAAATCGTCAAACTGCAGGGACGAATTCCTTACTGGAAATGGAGGAAAAAAGGTCTTATGAAAATGTGTCCAGAAACACGTCGTTCCCACGGTAGATAGCGCTGACGAATGACAGTTCCTCTGACGACGTGCCATGTGTACCTTGTTTGTTGAAGGCCGTGTGACTGACGTAGCGTTCTGCAAGCAGCAGAATGGTCCGGCATTCATGTCAGAAAGAAACCAAGATGGTGTTTGCGTATGGCTAAGTATATGGAAATGGTCGAGATGCAGCATGGCTGTACCAAATAAGTATCCTCACAGACGCCATCCACATCACACAATATTTCAAGCCCTTTTTGGGCGTGTGTGTGATCATGGGTCCTTTGAGACGGACGAACGTGAAGGGAGGTTGCGGACTGAGCGTACACCAGATTTGGAGGACTGGGTCTACGGGATATTAAGCTCCAGACAAGTGGCCCGCCAACGTGGTGTAAGCCGAAGTCCGATAATGCGTACCGTGCATTGTCGACCTCTACTATTGCTATCCCCTGCAACAAGTGCAAGGATTATCAGCAGCGGATTTCCCTATATGGGAAAGGATTTTGTCAGTGGTTATTGCACCAGAACATCCCAATTATGGGATTTCTGTCATCAGTCCCCTTTTTCCGACGAAGCAACCTTTACCAGAACTGGCATCATAAATCTGCATGATCGTCATCTGTGGACTACAGACAATCCTCGGGTAATGGTTGAGGCGTCTCTCAGGCATCGGTTCAGCATCAGTGTGCGGACAGGGATAGGCGGCAACCAAATTTTTTGACGATTATTATTCAACAACGCCTCGACGGAGGCACGTACTGTACTTCCTACGGAGTACTCTGCCTCCACTGCTTTTTAATGTACCTTTGGCAATACAACAGGCTATGTGGCTTCTGCATGACAGAGCACCACCCCACTTCAGCATTGCAGCTCGCCGACATCTCAACATCTTCACCGGACGATCGATAGAAGGCGGACGACCTGTAGCATCTGCTACATCACAGGACTTAAACCCTTTGGATTTTTACCTCTGGAGGCATCTGGAAAGCGTTGCGTATGCTGAATCAGTTCCTGATGTGCAGCCCCTTCCACAGCGTCTTGTCCGCCCCTGGTAGCTGAGTGGTCAGCGCGACGGAATCTCATACCTAACGGCCCGAATTCGATTCCCGGCTGGGTCGGAGATTTTATCCCCGCAGGGACTGGGTGTTGTGTTGTCCTTATCATCACCATTTCATCCCCATCGACATGCAAGTCGCCGAAGTGGCGTCCACTCGAAAGACTTGCACCAGGCGAACGGTCTACCCGACGAGAGGCCCTAACCACACGGCATTTCCAACAGCGTCTTCACGACGCCTGTGACGCTATACGGAGATAGGCCGGAACGTGCGAAAGAGTGCGGCAGTCCATGATGAGACGTGTGAACGCGTGCATTTTCATCGCATGGAGGCCACTTTGGCCATCTGTTGTGACACGGGTGCGATGCGGTTCTGTACTGTGTTCCGGGTTGATTTGTTGTCGTTCCAGACACATGTTCATAGAACCTTTTTTCCTCCATTTCCAGTTAGGAATCCGTCCCTGCAGTCTGTCGATTTTATTCATGTTCACCGTGTATACACAGCCGCGGAATCATGAATGTGTGTTGTCTGCTCTTTCGGATACTTCGCAAAGACAGACACCACACATATAACAGTAATTACAGTAATTTTAATTGCCGGAAGAGTAATCCGCAGTTAACTTCGTCGGAAAAATGATTAACCCAGTTTTTTTCGTTCTGTAGAAGCCAACTAATCGAAATGGCTCCATTTACAGGAGAAAAGTTGGTTGGTTGGTAGATATGGGGGAGGGGACCAAACAGTGAGGTCATCGATCCCATCGGATTAGGGAAGGATCGGGAAGGAAGTCGGCCGTGCCATTCAAAGGATCCATACTGCGCATTTGTCTGAAGCGATTTAGGGCAATCACGGAAAACCTAAATCAGGATGGTCGGACGCGGGTTTTGAACCGTCGTCCTCATGAATGTGAGTCCAGTTTGCTAACCACTGCGCCACCTCGCTCGGTGGGAGAAAAGTGAAACCTTGTGGTCATTTTAGTAAAGACTGTGCTTTCTAGACAAGAAATGCAGTTTTGTTTTGACAAATCGCAATTTTATTTAAATTGTTTTCTTCAGTCGATAAATCTTGTTTCTAAACTGCGATTCAAATCTGCCAAATTCGCTTCTACAGCCGTCATAAGCGACTATAAACATCTTATAAATGTAATAAATGCCAATCAGAGTGTCACGTTTGGTGAATAGGATGGCTGTTTGAACAACTCGTACTACAAATCTCTGAATTTTCCATTCCAAAGCACCTTTGAGAGCTGATGAGTTACCATGAAGCAACATGATTTTTTTTCTCCATTTGTGATCCATGCCTTACGTAATTTTTGTCAATTGGCGCAGAGTACATGTCGAGAATCGCTTTTTTATATTAGAAAATACTATCCATAACATTTCCAATAGGTGAAATTCAGTTCACTTTTTTGGTGTAGGATCACCAGCTTTCATTCACTGCATCGACGGCAATGCCGTGGTGGGCCCAGGTATCGCCCACAGCAACAACTGAGCGCACCCAATCGATTGGATTCTTTTTAAAATGGTCCACCCACTGCTGAGCAATTAGTTGCCGCATTTCGTTTTGATCAACGCTCAACCAGTGCGCAACCATCTTACGCATAGACTTCTCATAGTCAGTTCTTCATTTATATTATCTAACATTCTGCGTGGTGTCTGTTTGTTCTAAGTCGTGTCTCCCTACCACTTTCGCGCAACGACGCTCTGAGCGTGTTTTTTAGGGAATTGACTAGTTTGAACCTGGGACCTGTTGCTGGTAAGGAGACGCCAGACCACACATGACATGTAGAGTTCAGAAGAGTTCAGTGAGACTAGCGATGATATAATCAAATACTTAATGATTTCAGCGTCAGCTCCACTGTACTCCCTGTAAAAGAATCTTAATACTAACTAAATTTAGTGGAAGGGGTTCAAGGCTTTACTATTTTTGTTATCCGGTAAAATAACGTCGAAAAAGCAGTTAAGTTTACCATTGGAAATTTTATTCTACTCACAAAACATTGTTTATAAATTGCACTATTGATAAAAGGAAATGTTTTAATACAGGATGGTAAAAACCAACTGCATTCAACAAAAATGTGAACGAATATTCCCTCAATGGGTTTCCAAGTTCTACAATGGATCGAAGGATGACCTATGCCATATCACATCTATAATCTAGGTTTAAATTAAGTTTCACAAAAGAGAAAACTATCAAAATGGTCTACAGTGACCCTCAATTAATTTTAATTACTTATCTAACTTGTCGTAAATTACAGTGGCTGATGTGGCTTCCCAATAACTATATAACAGAAAAATCATCGCATTTCAGATTTTTACTTCAAGTGGCAAATGTGAACACCATGAGCTTTAATTGACGATCGACACTAGTATCACGCAAAAAGGGGGTGTAACAGATGAGACTTCTGCAGTTCTGAGTGAAGCTTTATGCGCTGTTATGCGGCATCGCGTGTGTTCATTACCTTGTCGGTGTTCGTCAGGGGGTGGCGGACAGCACAGCTCCGCTCACCTCGCCGTCTCGGAAGCAACTCCCTCCTAATTTCTCCTTACTACAATTTACCAAAGTTGGTTTAAAAAAACTATCTGGCTGTGTTTTCATCTGACCAATCAGGGTCTCAATGTTAACCTTAAGCTCCGCCTACAAAAATTCTGTCTATCCAATGAGAAACGTTATACTTTTCGTGGTGGGGCAATGTTTTTAAAGTTTGCAACGTAACAGAGATGCGAAAAAGTCTCACGCTAAAACTTGCGGCTGGCGGTGGCCCTTTTTGTGTTATCGTAATATCTATACTGTTCTTCTGGAGGGCTCTAGCTTTTAACATGGGCTGGGGGGTGGTCCTGACGTAACAGAGACGCGAAAAAGTCTCACGTTAAAACTTGCTGCTGGGGTGGTCCTAGCGGTTAGCTGGCAACGTGGGTGTCCGTCCCTTATCGTAGGGCCTTCCAGCTTAACACGGTTCTGCTCTCGGCTTCTGTTCTCGTTTCTCCCCTCGGATCTGCGTCTGTCTCACGGTGGGAAGGTATTCTTGTGTTAGTCTGTGGTATTCCATTTGCTCACTCGTTACTCGTATTACTTTGGTTAATTTAATGTCACGATTTATTCGGAGCTATGTGACATACTACTGGATTTGCTTATCATGTCAGGGTTTTCATGAAAGGTGTTGGATTTGCCTGACACCTTACAATTACACCATACACTTTCTTTAAATTGTGCCTGAAGAGAGCTGTTCCACACATCTCAACTCTCCAATCGTCTAATAAGCTATTCCGCTCTCTCTCTCAATGTTTACGTCTGTGGTTGCAGTATTCGAATGCCCTTCGTGAGTATCATCTTTAAGGCAAGTATGCCTTCAGTTCAATTCAACCTCCCATTTAGTAAATTGCTTAAACAATCGGACAGGTTTTCTCATAAACCGTCACCATCTTTAGACGAATTTCTGTGAGCGGTACACACCCCAAAATTAGTTTCATCCTTTGGTTTTTGATGCTCTAATCGCAGCCATGACTGCAGAACAAATTATGGGAACTGATTTTTTCCTGCGTCTAAGAGAGAGGCATGAAAACGACACATACTGTCACAAACTGTCTGACTAGATACTGAAGATCCTCCAAAGCCTAACATCTGGCGATTAAAAACTCAATAAAACATGACCTCACTGATGGCATAAGTATGTGGAAAAATGTGTGTGCATAAGGTGACATAAAAAGATTTTGCTGTATGTAAAAACAGATGGAATGCATTTCCTATAATGAATTTTATATTTGCGCGATATTGAATATTTTAGTTTTGAAGAAATTTCGCACGTCACAAGCTAGATAGAATCCACGTCATACTCTTTCTAAGAAAATGGACTTGTAACCCGAAACAGAGGTAGTGTAACATAATAAACTGGGAAATATAAGCACAAGTGTGTTTCCTAATGTAGTAGTTATTTTTATCGATGCTTGTGGAAGATACATCACCGAAAGCGATAAATGTGGCTAAAAAAGACTTTATATCACATATTATGTAGTGAAAAAAACTCACACAGTATGAAGCTCCCCACGCTGAAGTCAAAGCCTCTAGACGTCGTTACTGCGACTGAAAGCATGCCTGAGTATATTCTTGAGAATTCTTCCTTCTCGTTGTTTCTACGAGAGACCGCAAATGATCTACAGTAGTTCCTGGAGGACCGTGTGACGAAGAAATTGCCGACTAACTACAGTCCAGATGCTCAGTGGCCGACGTATTAGGTGAATGTGCAGACAAGGAAAGTAGTGACGCCTGTCGTTCTGCGAAGAAGGCTTGCACATTCTTCGCCGCAATGTGCAGTAGTAGTGTCTGTGTGTGTGTGTGTGGGGGGGGGGGGGAGGAAGTGAGAGAGAGGGATAGGACTTAATCTGCATCAACTGGGTGAACAACAGTACACACTTGTACGCATCACAACTGTATGCCTCAACCTCAAGCAGCTACGAGTGTATCTCGATGCCTACTTGTAAAGTTGCGATTGTTGACTGGACTGGATAGAGCAACTATAATGCTAACTCATTAGCTGCCAGCGTAGGGAAGAAATCCTCCTCTTCTGTCCGAAAAGCAAGCGCTTGACTACTCTCCGCGTTGCATCCATGATGTGGAAAAAACTCTCCCCGCCATCATCATCCTTACCGCCAGCCCCCTTTGTCGTAGCCACATTCATTATCTTCGCCTTCTGGCGCCATTGCCTGTTACCGCCGTCACAATTTTCATATCTCTGTCTTCGCGCCTCCATCGTCTCACTTCAACACATATACCTTTACCCAATATTCATTATACCTGCCGGTTCTTCCCACCTTTCCCCCACCTTTTACCTCTCGTTCCCCCTCCCCCCCCCCCCCCCCGTCATAACTCCACAACCGATAAGCAAGCCAGCCTTCTGTTTTTCAGCCACTAGTCCACCACCTTACATAGCAACACTGCCAGCAGTAACACAACTAGAGCTCTGCCATCTCCATCAGCCTCATCATAAGTACCATCAGCTAGTGTACAGCCCCCAGCTGTCACTCTTCACGCGGATCTCTAACCGTTTTATAACTTAATAAATCTCACTAAAAAGTCAGTTATCTCCAAAAACAATGTTCGAATATACGATCCCCACCTCTGTGTAACACAAACTATCCCATCTAACCTACTCCTATAAATGCAAATCTTAGCATCTTTTCATCGAATATGAATAAAGAATCGTCAACCGCACTATCGATGCACCACTACATGCAAACAGTTCATTAAGTCCCCCCCAGGGGGTCCAAATGGTTCAAATGGCTCTGAGCACTATGGGACTTAACTACCGTGGTCATCAGTCCCCTAGAACTTAGAACTACTTAAACCTAACTAACCTAAGGACATCACACACATCCACGCCCAAGGCAGGATTCGAACCTGCGACCGTAACGGTCGCGCGGTTCGAGACTGAAGCGCGTAGAACCACTCGGCCACCAGCGGCCGGCCAGGGGGTCCACAACTCTTTTGTGGATACGTGCGTGGCGAGCACGGGGCCCCGAGCCATTGCATCCTTCTTTCTCTCCAGGGCTGCATTTCCTTTCCCTTCCCCTCCTTTCCCCTCCTTGCTCCTTTCCCCTCGCCCTCTCCTCTCCCTCTCTTGGTGTCCTTGCTTATGTTGGCCCCCGCTATCCTCCTGGTTCTGTTGCTTTTCCAATTCGGCTTTGTTGCATAATCATCTACTCCTTTTGGCATTCCTTGGTCCCCCTCTGGGGTTTGACCTCCATTACAAAATTTTTCCTCCGTAATGTGAGCCATTTGGGGAAGAGCACCTTACCTAGTGTCTCCGACGTGCGCCCTCCTAGTACATTCCACCTTTTCTTTCACGTCGTTGTCTGATACTAGGGTGCATAGCCAGCACGGTAGCCAGCCCGTGTGGTGGGGTCGCTATGTACCCTTTTGGTTGAGCCCCCTGAACACACAGGGATCACACTTCTGATACCTGAGCTGTGACCTCCTCATGCATGCCTTGGAGTGGTTGCTCGTCATCCTGGAGCATCGGAACTCCCGGCAATGGCCGCCGTGCCAGACGGCCCTTGCTGTGGCTGGGTGGCGCCCATGAGGAGAGCCCCTGATCGGAGTGGGTTGTATCAGGGCGGACGCTATGCAAATGAAACGCATACGGGTCCAGAACTCTGGCCGTTCTTCTGCGGCCGTCTCTCTGCGTGGAACTGATTCCTCAACTGCTGCTTCTCTTGCCCCTTCGGCCTTCCCTTCCATGGCTACCACCTGGGAATAAGGTCAGGCCCGTCGGCTAGGGGCAAAACCTTTCCCCCGTTATCTAGTTTGCACCAGGACTGATGGAGATACTTTCACCAATGCCAAACCTTTATTCTTTGTGGAACACATTGAAGACAAGTTTGGCGAAGTGGACTCCCTGAGCAAGATGCGGTTGGGTTCATTGCTGATAAAAACTGCTTCAGCTGCCCAATCTGCGGCCCTTCGTGCCTGTACCCATCTTGGCACAATTCCTGTGTCCATTACCCCCCCCCCTAGTCTCTAAATATGGTACAAGGTGTGATTTTTCACAGGGACCTCATCCTTCAAACTGATGAGGAACTTCGGGACAATCTCGGACAGCGAGGTGTTCACTTTGTTTGGCGTGTTCAGAAGGGTCCTAAAGACAATCGTATTGATACTGGTGCCTTTATCCTGGCCTTTGAAGGGGATACCCTCCCTGAGAAAGTTAATATTATGCTCTATCGCTGTGATGTGAAGCCATACATCCCACCTCCTATGAGGTGTTTTAAGTGCTTGCGTTTTGGACACATGTCTTCCCGCTGTTCACAGGCCCCTCTCTGTGGTGACTGTGGACGTCCACTCCATGAGGGGAGTCCCTGTGTTCCCCCTCCTGTGTGTGTAAATTATCATGGTAGTCATTCTCCACGTTCACCAGATTGCCCAGTATATAAGAAGGAAAAAAAGATACAGGAGTATAAGTCCCTCGATCGTAAGAAATATGCACGACTTCACCCTGTGTCCATGACATCTAGTTACGCCTTGGTTACATCTACACCCCTTCCTCCCCCTTCCTTACCCCCATCCCAGACCCCTCTCCTCCCCCCCTCCCCTGCGGCTCCCACACCTTCTCCTCTGGGCGCTGCTCCCCCTCCCCAGCCGGAGAAGTGTCCCACTCCTTCGGCGTCTGCCGGTCAAGAGCGCCTCTCCCGGGATGCCCCTTCCCGGCACCTTCCAGGCCAAAGGTCTGCTGCCGCGCGACGACCGCGAGAGCCGCGGTCTGTCGGCCCCCAGGTCGCCCGGTCTCTTTCTGTTCCTGATCTTGCTGCAGCTGGCTCTTTTATGCCACACAGCCCTCCTCGATCTCAGCCTGAAAAGAAGAAGAAACATAAGTCCCGGGACAAAGAGCCTCTGCTGTCACCGGAGGTCCCTTCCCCGACTTCACAACCGGATTCTGACCTGTCGTTCATGGATGTCGCCCCCTCCTTGTCGGTGACGGGTGGGGACCCGGCGGTATGACTGGATTTAGCGTGTTCAGCCCCCATTTAAACCATCGTTCTGTGGTTCTCCAATGGAATTATAATGGATACTATCATCACCTTCCGGAATTGAAATCCCTTCTTTCGTCCTACTCTGCAGCTTGTGTGGTTCTCCAGGAATCTCATTTTACTGATGCTCACTCACCGACTCTCTGTGGGTTCCGTGTTTTCTGTCGAAATTGGGTCGGACCCCTGCGGGCTTCTGGTGGCGTTTGTACGTTGGTCCGTACAGACATTGCTAGCACGTGGATTCCTCCTCAAACTACATTGGAAGCGGTTGCTGTTAGGGTCCACTTAGACTCTGCGGTCATAGTTTGCAATCTTTATCTCCCTCCTGACAGGACTCTTACACCTGCTGCCTTAACTGCCCTTCTTCAGCAACTTCCTCCTCCCTTCCTCCTCCTTGGGGATTTTAATGCTCATCATCCCTTGTGGGGCAGTGCCTTTCCATCTAGATGAGGTCTTCTTATAGACCAATTTATTGCAGACCACGACCTGTGCCTTCTTAATGATGGCTCCCCTACTCATTTCAGTGCCGGTCATGGTACCTTTTTTGCCATTGATCTATCTCTTTCTTCTCCCTCTCTCCTCCCTTCATTACACTGGTCGCCACACGACGACCTTTGTGATAGTGACCATTTCCCGTTGATTATCACGCTCCCTTCCCGCTCCCCGATGGACAGGTTACCTCGTTGGTCTTTCCAACGCGCCGATTGGCCTCTATACACTGCACAGGTCGTGTTTTCTCCCTCTTTGTCGGGTTGTATTGATGATGTCCTACATGACGTGTCTGACGCGATTGTTCGCGCTGCTAGCCTTGCTGTCCCGCGCTCATCTGGACCATTTCGTCGCCGGCAAGTCCCATGGTGGAGTACGGCCATTGCCATTGCCATCCGTGATCGCCGTCGAGCGTTGCAACACTTTAAGAGGCACCCATCCGTAGCCAGCCTTACTACCTTTAAACGCCTCCGCGCTAAAGCCCGTTATTTAATCAAACAGAGCAAGCGGATATGTTGGGAACGATTCGTTTCTTCCCTTGGTTCTACTGTCCCTCTGTCATGGGTATGGGGTACACTTAACTCTCTCCAAGGTTGCCATCGGCAGTCCACCCTCCCAGGCCTTCACCTCCCAGATGGCATTTGTACGGACCCATTAGTTCTTGCAGAACATCTTGCGACCCATTTTGCAGTGGCATCAGCGTCAGCCTCCTATCCAGCTGCTTTCCTTCACCAAAACCAGCGAGCTGAAGTTTCCACCTTATGTTTCACCCCTTGCGAGTCAGAATCTTACAACGAACCTTTTACTGAATGGGAATTTCTTTCTGCTCTGTCTTCTTCTCATGATACCGCCCCTGGTCCAGATTCCATTCATAACCAACTGCTTCAACATCTCAGTGCTCCACAACAGCAACATCTTCTTCGGGTGTTTAACCGTATCTGGCTCCAGGGTGACTTCTCTTCTCAGTGGAGGGATAGCATTGTGGTTCCTGTCCTTAAGCCTGGTAAGAACCCCCTATCTGTTGACAGCTATCGGCCAATAAGTTTGACCAATGTTGTTTGTAAGTTACTTGAACGGATGGTAGCCCATCGGCTCAATTGGGTCCTCGAATCTCGGGATCTATTGTCCCCTTACCAGTGTGGCTTTCGAGAGGGACGGTCTCCAATCGATCATTTACTTCGCTTGGAATCCGCAGTTCGGCAGGCTTTTTCCCAGCGCCGCCATTTGGTTGCAGTGTTTTTTGACCTTCTCAAGGCCTATGACACGGCCTGGCGCCATCACATCTTACTTACCCTTCATCAGTGGGGTCTTCGGGGCCCACTCTTGATTTTTATCCGCCAGTTCCTGATCCATCTGTCATTCAGAGTTCGAGTTGGTACTGCTTTTAGTTCTCCACAGACCCAGGAGACGGGCATCCCACAGGGTTCTGTCTTGAGTGTCCTTCTTTTCCTCATTGCTATCGATGGACTGTGATGTGGGGCAGGAATTCTTCGTTCGGTCTGCCGCCAGTTGTGTTAGTTCATTTAGCGTTACCCAGGGTGCACCACGTGGAGGCGAACTAACTTTACACTTTACGGATGTTCTTAAGGTAGATGCTGTGGAGCCCCAAGTGGTGCCACAGAGCTTCTGCAATATGTTGTTGCGTGTTTTAAGTTTCGCTGCAGTTTTCGTCAGGTGTTCTTTGAATGTTAGTGTCATATCTAGGGTAACTTCAAGGTACTTTGGGTGTTTGTTGGGAAATTACTAAATCACAACAAACACCCAAAGTACCTTGGGGTTACCCTAGATAGGACACTAACATTCAAAGAACACCTGACGAAAACTGCAGCGAAACTTAAAACACGCAACAACATATTGCAGAAGCTCTGTGGCACCACTTGGGGCTCCACAGCATCTACCTTAAGAACATCCGCACTTGGCTTGGTGTATCCAGTGGCAGAATACTGTGCCCCAGTGTGGCTCAACAGCAAACACACACACATGGTAGATAGCCAACTTAATGCAACAATGCGTATTATATCAGGCACAATCAGGCCAACTCCTACAGTGTGGCTGCCCGTTCTCAGTAACATAGCCCCTCCAAACCTACGCCGTGAACACGCTCTGGTTAGAGAATTTCAAAAAATCATGACCAACCCTCAATTAAAAATCCATGAAGATACTCACGACATCCAAGGAAACCTACTCCGGTCTAGGCATCCTCCACTAAAGACCGCACAGGCTCTGCATCAAACCAACTTTAAAATAAATGACCGATGGAAAGAGGAATGGGAGAGCAGAACAGCAGTAACCTGCCACAGTATGCCATGCATCTTTAGTAAACCAAAAGGATTTGATTGCCCTCGCAAAGTTTGGTCAACTCTTAATCGCATCAGAACCAACTGTGGGAGATGCGCCGACTCCTTACACAGATGGGGTAAACTTCCTTCGGCCGCTTGCGACTGTGGCGCTGAGAGACAGACGGTCAAACACATCGTTCAGGAATGCCCACTAAGGGCATACGAGGGTGACCCACGGGATTTCCTAATGGCGACCCAAGAGGCAATCGACTATTTATTATCGAAGCTGGACGTCTGCTTGTGATTGCTCTTCTGTAGGTGTAAATTTACAATTGGCGGTGTTCTTACAGGGTGTTTCAAAAATGACCGGTATATTTGAAACGGCAATAAAAACTAAACGAGCAGCGATAGAAATACACCGTTTGTTGCAATATGCTTGGGACAACAGTACATTTTCAGGCAGACAAACTTTCGAAATTACAGTAGTTACAATTTTCAACAACAGATGGCGCTGCGGTCTGGGAAACTCTATAGTACGATATTTTCCACATATCCACCATGCGTAGCAATAATATGGCGTAGTCTCTGAATGAAATTACCCGAAACCTTTGACAACGTGTCTGGCGGAATGGCTTCACATGCAGATGAGATGTACTGCTTCAGCTGTTCAATTGTTTCTGGATTCTGGCGGTACACCTGGTCTTTCAAGTGTCCCCACAGAAAGAAATCACAGGGGTTCATGTCTGGCGAATAGGGAGGCCAATCCACGCCGCCTCCTGTATGTTTCGGATAGCCCAAAGCAATCACACGATCATCGAAATATTCATTCAGGAAATTAAAGACGTCGGCCGTGCGATGTGGCCGGGCACCATCTTGCATAAACCACGAGGTGTTCGCAGTGTCGTCTAAGGCAGTTTGTACCGCCACAAATTCCCGAAGAATGTCCAGATAGCGTGATGCAGTAATCGTTTCGGATCTGAAAAATGGGCCAATGATTCCTTTGGAAGAAATGGCGGCCCAGACCAGTACTTTTTGAGGATGCAGGGACGATGGGACTGCAACATGGGGCTTTTCGGTTCCCCATATGCGCCAGTTCTGTTTATTGACGAAGCCGTCCAGGTAAAAATAAGCTTCGTCAGTAAACCAAATGCTGCCCACATGCATATCGCCGTCATCAATCCTGTGCACTATATCGTTAGCGAATGTATCTCGTGCAGCGATGGTAGCGGCGCTGAGGGGTTGCCGCGTTTGAATTTTGTATGGATAGAGGTGTAAACTCTGGCGCATGAGACGATACGTGGACGTTGGCGTCATTTGGACCGCAGCTGCAACACGGCGAACGGAAACCCGAGGCCGCTGTTGGATCACCTGCTGCACTAGCTGCGCGTTGCCCTCTGTGGTTGCCGTACGCGGTCGCCCTACCTTTCCAGCACGTTCATCCGTCACGTTCCCAGTCCGTTGAAATTTTTCAAACAGATCCTTTATTGTATCGCTTTTCGGTCCTTTGGTTACATTAAACCTCCGTTGAAAACTTCGTCTTGTTGCAACAACACTGTGTTCTAGGCGGTGGAATTCCAACACCAGAAAAATCCTCTGTTCTAAGGAATAAACCATGTTGTCTACAGCACACTTGCACGTTGTGAACAGCACACGCTTACAGCATAAAGACGACGTACAGAATGGCGCACCCACAGACTGCGTTGTCGTCTATATCTTTCACATCACTTGCAGCGCCATATGTTGTTGAAAATTGTAACTACTGTAATTTCGAAAGTTTGTCCGCCTGAAAATGTACTGTTGTCCCAAGCATATTGCAACAAACGGTGTATTTCTATCGCTGCTCGTTTAGTTTTTATTGCGGTTTCAAATATACCGGTCATTTTTGAAACACCCTGTATATACAAACTGTTATTTATTGCTCTGTTTATACATATGTGATTTTTCTTAAATCGTGTTGTTTCTGTAATTTTTACTGTGATGTTATGAGCCATACGCTAAATAAATAAAATAAATAAATCGATGGACTTGTGGCCTCTGTCGGTCCCTTGGTCGCCCCTGCCCTGTATGTGGATGATTTCTGCATTTGGGTTAGTTCCTCCTCGATGGCATCTGCAGAACGGCAGCTCCAGGTAGCTATACGGCGTGCCTCTGCATTGACCCTCTCACACGGGTTTCAATTCTCTCCTTTAAAATAGCGGGTGGTCCACTTCTGTCGCCGTACTACGATCCACCCTGATCCAGAGCTCTATCTTGCTGCACAACGATTGCCTGTGGTCCCACAGTTTCGTTTCCTGGGTCTTCTTTTCTACAACAAGCTCACATGGCTGCCCCATATCAGACTCCTGAAGGTAGGATGTTTCCATAAACTCAATGTCCTTCGCTTCCTTGCCCACTCCTCTTGGGATGCGGACCGTTCCCTCCTCCTCCGTCTTTATCGTGCTCTAGTTCTGTCTCGTTTGGACTATGGTTGTCAGGTTTATGGTTCAGCTGCTCCTTCCACACTGCACGTGCTGGATCCAGTCCACCATCGTGGTATCCGTTTGGCCACCGGTGCCTTCCCTACTAGCCCTGTTGATAGTCTCCTGGTTGAAGCTGGGATCCCCCGCCCCCCCTTTCTGTTCGGCGGTCCCAGCTTCTGGTGTCTTATGCACTCACTATCCGTTCCTCTCCCACTCATCCTTCCTATTCTATCCTGTTCCCAGACCATGGACGTCGCCCACCCGACTCTCGCCCTCGGGCGGGTTTACCGGTTGGGTTCCGCCTTGCGTCTCCTTGCCGTGATTTTCAGCTTCCTTCTTTGTCCTGTCTTCCTCGCTCCCTCCCCTCCACCCCTCCTTGGTTAGTTCCTCGGCCTCGAATTCGGATGGATCTCCGCGGAGGTCCGAAAGATTCCATCCCCCCGGTAGTGTTCCGATCCTTTTTCCGCCAAATTTTATGGGAGTTTCGGGATGCTGTTGTTTTTTACACTGATGGCTCTAAATCTGCTGATCATGTTGGGTATGCCTTCACGTCCTCTGTTGGAGCGGAAAATCATCTGCTGCCTCCTACATGTGGGGTGTTTACTGCGGAATTGGTGGCAATTTCCCAGGCCCTTACCTTTATTAAACAGTCCCAAAACAACCGCGTTTTGTTATGTACGGACTCGATGAGTGACCTTCTTGCTAATGACCGGTGTTTTTCGCGCCATCCCTTGGTCTCTGCCATCCATGACCATCTCGCTGATATTCACCGTGCTGCTTGTTCCACTGACTTCCTTTGGGTCCCTGGCCATGTGGGTATCCCGGGTAATGCGCTCGCTGATCGTTTGGCTGGGGGAGCAGTCACTTACCCATTTTCAAAAATGGTTCAAATGGCTCTGAGCACTATGGGACTCAACTGTTGTGGTCATCAGTCCCCTAGAACTTAGAACTACTTAAACCTAACTAACCTAAGGACATCACACACATCCATGCCCGAGGCAGGATTCGAACCTGCGACCGTAGCAGTCGCACGGTTCCGGACTGCGCGCCTAGAACCGCGAGACCACCGCGGCCGGCTTACCCATTTTCTATAACCCCTCCTGCAGAGGATTTACGGCTTCACATCAAATCCCACTTCGCACAGTCATGGGCCAATTCTTGGAAGGCTACTCCCCTGTCTAATAAACTTCGAGCGATTAAGGTGACACCAGGCCCGTGGCGTTCTTCCTTTCCCCTCTCCCGAAAGGACTCGACCACACTGTGTCGTCTCCGCGTTGGCCATACCAGGCTGACCCATGGTTTTCTTTTGCGTGATGAGCCACCCCCACTTTGTGGTTATGGAGCCTTCCAGTCAGTAGCCCACATTTTGGTTGAATGCCCCCTTCTTTTGGCTCTGCGTGCTAAGTACAGACTCCCCCACACTTTACCTTTGATGTTGGCTGACGATTCCCGGATGGTCTCTCTGGTTCTTGGTTTCCTCCGGGAAAGTGGTTTTTATTCTCAGTTTTAAGGTTTTTAATCTCTCTGGTGTTGGGGCAGGGCGGTGAGTGTTTGGGTATCTCCCACTGTAAGCCGTGTTTGGAGATTCCCGATTCACTTCCCTGACCGAGATCCTCTTTTCTTCCCCTTTTACTCTGTTTTTACCTTTTTTTTAAGGACTGTTTAGTCTCCTTTTCCCATACGTATTTCTACATTCTAGCGGTTGCACCTTTTAAGTTACAGGTGGTCTTGCCTATGCTGCTTCAGCATAGCGTTGGGTTCGTTCTCTTGCCGACTTCCCTCATTTTGTTTTTACCAATGACTACATGACTGCCCTTTTACGTTTTTACCTTTTTCCGTTTTATTGTTCTGACTTTCATCAGATGTCCCATTAGCGGAATGGAGCATATTTGAAACAAGGGACTGATGACCTTGCTGTTTGGTCCCTTAAACCTCAAACAACCAACCAACCAACCAGTTCATTAAGTCACTCGCCCACCACCGAGAATACAAACCGTTTCATAACGACTATTCTCCAAAACATGGATCTGTTTGAGTGTCATAACCTCCTACGTTTTACACTGTAAGCCCGTCCTATACTTCACTTAATGCCCCAGTCACACACACGTAGAATCAATCCCATTTCACTTTCACCTCTCTAAACACTCTTATCTAATCCAAATCACATCCTGCTCTGCGCAGTATCTCTGTCCTCCTAAATTCACTACCTGCCATTAGCACGGAGAGATCCTATTCCATTACCCCAATCTCCGCAACACATTATTAAAAAATTCACTTCCTCAATCCATCCTCTCACGCCAGCTCCCATCCACATTTTTCCTCTTTTTTTCCAACGCTAAATTTCATTCCATCATAGTTTTTTTTTTCATCCAGAGATGGTAATCAAGCCACTGAAGACGGTCTTCAGTCGAACAGCAACAGGTCCAACATCGTCAGTAACATTACAACTTCAACTCCATTACTACCGCATACATCCATCGCCATATAAATAATTCTCAGCTTATCTCATGAAATTCGCAACTTTTTACCACCTTTTTCGATCCTTGTGTTCTGTAATGGCATTACGTGCAATACAACACGTACCACAACCACAGTCAGTTCAATCAAAATAGGAACATTCCTTGAAGCTGGTGATGACCTGTAGCATATCTTGAGTTATCGCTGATATTGTAGTCCACTTGCTCCACCACACAACCCGCTCACATATAAATGTAATTGGATCACAGTTGAACGAGGGAGAGTAGTATAGCTGTTTCCCTCGAACAGTTCTCTGAACAGCTACGGAGCGTGCACACCAAGTAGCGAGCTTAATGTCAGTACACATGCGTAGAATCACAGCATCCAAGGCCCTGTGCGATTGCTTGCTCCAGATTCTGGCTACTTCCTCATGCGCTCATCTCACTCGCCACGAACTGTCAGCTCCGATATCTTTGGTGCTTCTCCCAACTGTCATTCGTTAATCTCACATAGTATTTTCATCGTTACAGTATATGTTAATCGTATTTTTTGAGGCGACTTTGGCCGTACAACTTTTGAATTCTTTCTCACTGCTTTTGGAAAGCTCTTTATAATTCTAAGTTCTTTCATAGAGAACACACAGTCTCTTCTTAACTCCACCAAAATAAGCCTGTGGCAGATTTGATCTGACATATTAGTCAATATTTGCTACATTGTTACCAAACCACATGTATACTTTATCTGCACGATGTCTAAACCGATGTTACAGGAAGAACAAACATTACTAAATGCAAAACATGTGATTACCATGAAAGATTCAATAAAAGGTACTGATATATCATAATGAGCGTCAGCTATGCTGCCAAAGCTTCCTACCAATTGAGATAATGTAGTGGTACAGACATTAGACTTGCATTCTGGAGTAGAGTTCACATCCCCTACCATCCATATAGATTTAAGTTTTCCTTTTATTATCTATATCGATATAAAGGACGACGGAACGTGCTTTTTCAAAAAATCCACGACTTATTTCCTTACCCATTTTTCTCCAGCAAATCTAGTGCTCTGTACCATATGGCCTCTTGAAAGTTGTCGGTTAGAAACGTCTTTCACATTATGTATCACTCCGCAAGTTGCGAGTCACTCGCATGATGGAAAAACTACATCCTCCATGCTTTCGTCTGCTAGCACTGTCTTATCTTTGTTTAGGCAGCACATATGCAAGCAGTACCTTGAGAAAGCATAATCTTGTAAACCAATCAAGTTGCTAGGCTGTTATATGTGAGTTTGCTTGGCCCTCGTGTACGCAGACAAAGCTCACTTACTCTTTGTTCATTCTTCGTTACACTCAGAGCTGGAGATGCCAGTAATTTTAGCGAGAATTTTGTATGCTTGCTCTGCCTTGGCGTGATTACATTGTATATGGTTTTTCAGGTGCAGTTGTGTATCTATGTGCGCAATGTTAGGTTTCTTTATTTCTATTAGCGCTTTGTCTGAATATGAAAGGATCAATATAGGTCTTTCATTGAGTCATCCGTTGATATAGGTCAAATTTCACGTTACTTCACCACTCATTTAATTATATTACTGGGATCTGAAATTATATTGGGTTTTTATCTGCTTTTGTGAATGTGTGGTATTTGTACAATCAGGTGGGCCGATTGTCGACGTATGCATCTTTGGTTCAGGAATTTCCGTGTTTATTTTGAATAATAATTGAAATTAACTTTCAAATCTCTAATGAATTATTTTCTTCTGAAATCATCCTTAAGTTTACGAAATATTAGAGTCAGTAGCACATGTGCTCTGAATAGTAACAGGTACGAGTGAAATTCGCTATAAACGATCTTCTTTCAGCAAAATGCAAGCCACTATAAGCTGCCTTCACCACATGTAATATTTAATACTTATCCAGCCAATTTTCAGCCCAATGAGGGTAAGTCTCGCAATTCAGTCTTTTGGCACTGGGCACGTGAACTGCACGTGTCTTTTATATAAGAAACTTGAAGAACGTAGGTACAATTTTGTCTTATTTCATCACAATTTCATGAACAGTAGTCAGATTGCGTTTTCACTCATTCACAGGTCAAATCTTATAAAAAGAAGAATATTTCAAGGATATTAATATCGGAGTCATAGTCATTTCTTGGAGCTAAAAATGGCTAATAGGGAAGGCTTTCACTCTACATCATCTAGACGTTTAAATTTAGCACCTTTTCTTTTGTAGACACTTGTTTGGTCCCTGTATATCAACGCGCACATATTTTATTAATTCACAATTAAACAACCACAGAACAAAGTTAAAGTCCACAAAGTCTGAACGAGCTGGGTCGGTCTGAGCGAGTAACTTGATGATGGAAGAATACTACCAAAAAGTACCGTAAGCCCTGGCAAAGTTGTTAACAGCGTAGCAATTGATAGTCTGTACAGCAATCCGCAGTCCAGTCCAGTAGAGTGCAGCCAGGTTCCAGTAGCGCGTCATGAGGAAGATGTCAGCTGTGTTCAATCGGATACTGGTGTCAGTGGAGCTCCTGCAGCTGCTTATAAAGGCATTCTGTCCTCTTGGTGACAGTACCATGTGACTCACCGGGACTACCGCCTATCCTGAGTTACTATGCCCCACAACCTCTTTGACGCAATACGATAGCTTCTGTGAAGGAATTGATGTTGTTATCCTGACGAGATACAAGATTTTCTACCAAAGCTTTTTTGCCAGAAAGTGTGCAAGACTACACTGAACCTGTGCTTTGATTTGAAAGCCTACAGGCGACTTTGAGTTCACACCCTGACAGCAATCACTTTAACTAGTAAACCTTCCATATGACTACGTGGCCCATGCGTCTGCAAAATCGATTTTGCCCTTTGACTGTGTTTGATGTTGTTACCTTGCAGTAGAGGTTATTACATTTATCAAAATCTAAATGAGTTTGGGTGCCGAAATGATGTTAATGAAATCGTAGCTATGTCATTATTTTAGTCAATTGTTGATGGGTGA
Organism: Schistocerca nitens; assembly: GCF_023898315.1. Lineage (NCBI taxonomy): Eukaryota > Metazoa > Arthropoda > Insecta > Orthoptera > Acrididae > Schistocerca > Schistocerca nitens. Next base: position 573,940,817 of record NC_064616.1, on the reverse strand, counting down.
TTAACATATCAACACAGATTTGATCTTTTGCGAAATATATGGCACAAGTTTATTGATTAAAAAATATCACAAACAGTAGATGTTAAGCGTGATGACAAATAAAACATGAACTGCTGGCAACAGAAACTGACACAGCAAACAGTTCACAGTCCACTGAGTGGCGACTGGTTGGAAAAGGGGCCAAACTGTTGAGATCGTCGGTCCCTAGACTCACACACTACTTAAACTAACCTAAACGAAATTATGCTAAGAAGAACACACACACACCCATTCCCGAGGGAGGACTCGAACCTTCGGCGGGAGGGGCCGCGCAATCCGTGATATGGCACCTCAAACCACGCAGCCACTCCGCGCGGCCTCAAAACATCGATAATGCAGTCTGAAAGACAGAATATACTTCGATAGATTCATTCTACGCAGAAGTTATACTACGTTGTACAGCTGAAAACAAGTGGCGAGACTGTGATTCTATTTGCCCTAACAAGCCGGAGCAGCAATATCGTACCCCTTTCTCGATGTGCAGCACTGTCTCGGGTGTCGGTCGTGGTTCAGGCATCTGCAGAGCAGCGATGTGCGGCACCTGTACTTCGTTATCACGGGCACGAAACATGCAAAGTCGCGGCTGGCGATCTATTAGACAGATCGCAAATACTCTCTAATGGAGCCCTAAAATCTCGGCATATTCCAGCATGCGACACTCCTGTTCGCTGGTTATACCACGGATCAGTTCGACTCAGTGTAATCAAGGAGATCAAATGTCAAAGCGGCAGACCTGTCACTAATAAGACCTGGCGGCGCAGCGAGTTGTCAGTGATGACAGGTGTAAACTGTCGGTACAGCTAGGTCCTCACCACAGACTCCCCTGTCAAGCACAGTGCTAGTGCAAAGTCACGCTCAAGACAAGCGCCCCGTGTGCAACCCCCTCATAACAAGAGTCAAGAACAGAATCCTGTCCAGACCAGAGTCTGAATCAGAAGCCCTAGTTTCTCGTCCCCTCGTTTTCCATCAAATCTCAGTAAACTCCATAAAAGCACTCACGTTACTGCCCTCACAAGGGTTTAGTGTCAATCACAACACTCCACGAGTTCCATGTCTCCCCTCCAACTCACCTGCTCTACCCTTTGGCCAATCCTAATCAAAGTTAACAATATTCTTGTCTTTTCTGGAGATGCAGGCAATCCCTGACTCGCAAATTCCCATGCAGAGAGGAGAAAACATTGTGCTCCCGGCTTGGTTTTGAGTTTACTTTTACGTCTAAAGTGAACAACACATTTATCATGGAGATCATTATCTGGACGGCCCGAACGATATAGTGTGTCTGACCAGGGGCCTTGTTTAAACTGAGAGAAGTGCTTTTGTGTCCAAACATAACCATTTCAGAGCCGTCATAAATGTTTCGTTCATTCTAAAATTGTTTCGAAGTCCACTCGCGAATTTTTATGGCTGCCTTCCCTATTCACAAAGGGCGTTTGCGACACTATCACAACGCCCTGGCCAGGCGAATTAGATTTCTTTCGCACACCTACCCCTGCCATGACTAGAGGCACCAACAGGTAAGTCCAAGGAGGTAGTTTTCCGCCTCTTCGGCCGAAAACATTGTCTGCACACTGGTGCGAGAAATTCTTGGGACCAGCTTTCTGTCCCCGGTAAGTGCTTCAAGATTTTCCTTTCCCTAATAGTTACACGTGGCATCCAAGCCCCAAACATCCACGGCAAGATTCTCTGTTAAATGACCAAACTGCCTACTATTTCTCAACTCCAGAAACATACCATTTGCCGGCCGAAGTGGCCGTGCGGTTAAAGGCGCTGCAGTCTGGAACCGCAAGACCGCTACGGTCGCAGGTTCGAATCCTGCCTCGGGCATGGATGTTTGTGATGTCCTTAGGTTAGTTAGGTTTAACTAGTTCTAAGTTCTAGGGGACTAATGACCTCAGCAGTTGAGTCCCATAGTGCTCAGAGCCATTTGAACCATACCATTTGAAGGAGAGAAAGGAGAGAAGGAGAGAAAGATCACTCATGTGTTAACATCGTACGTGTTCCCATCAACGCCTGCTCATACTGATAACTTTCTGTCGTCTCACAAAAATCTTGGGTGTAAAATCAACATTAAAGGGAGCCTCGAAAATGGAAAATAGTGAGAGAGTGACTCGTCCTCCCTCAAGTGTTAATTGTATATGTGTCACTACATCATTGGTAATGTCTTTGCTGACGTCCGCAGCTCGTGGTCTCGCGGTCGCGTTCTCGCTTCTCGAGCACGAGGTCCCGAGTTTGATTCTCGGCGGGGTCAGGGATTTTCACCTGCCTAGAGATGACTGGGTGTTTGTGTTGTCCTCGTCATTTCATGATCATTCATGAAAGTGGCGAGACTGGACTGAGCAAAGGTTGGGAAATCGTACGTGTGCTGATAACCGCGCAGTTGAGCGCCGCACAGACCAAACATCATCATCTTTGCTGACACAACGATCTGTCTAAATGTAGATTTCAGGTGGTTTATACCAGATGAATAAAGTAAAAGGCAGGGACAGCTCCCCATCTTCAACTCAGACATGTAATGGATACACAAACAGTAAAAAGGATAGGTCAGAATTAAAGTGAGATACAAGATATCTTCAAATTAGGTGGCTCTCTAATCTCCCACTCTTCTGTTTCCCCCTTTCTCTTTTCAGATTAACCTGTGGTAAGGAAAGCACTGTTACACTAGGAGTGCCTCCGGCCACAGAGTTCCATGCAGGAACTTATTACAGTAGGAATTCTGAAGTTAGTGAGTTGAACATCACACACGCATCAGCAAGGGTTAGGGACAACCTGGGAATCCTGCACGCTCTGTGAGAAGAGGTCTTTATAGAGCTGGTTTACCCCCTGCATTCCTCTGATCTGCGAGCGAAGTGTAATCGTATTTTATGGATGACTAATGAGCGCTTGCGAACTGAATGCCGACAGTAGCGTCATACACAGAGAAAAAAAATGGCTCTGAGCACTATGGTACTTAACTTCTGAGGTCATCAGTCCCCTAGACTTAGAACTACTTAAACCTAAGGACATCACACACATCCATGACCGAGGCGGGATTCGAACCTGCGACCGTAGCGGTCGCGCGATTCCAGGCTGTAGCGCCTAGAGCCGCTCGGCCACCCCGGCCGGCATACACAGAGAAATTTGTGATTTAATGTAAGACATCTTCACTCAGTAAAGAGCCATGGAACACTACACTGAAGTGACAAAAGTCATGGGATAGCGATATGCGCATATACAGAGGGCGTAGTATCGCATACACGAGGTGGAAAATGGCAGTGCATTGGCGGAGCTCTCATTTGTACTCGGGTGATACATGTGAAAAGGTTTCCGATGAGGCTATTGCCTCACGATGAGAATTAAGAGACTCTAAATGCAGAATGGTAATTGGAGCGTGGGACATCCCATTTCGGAAATCATTAGGGAATTCAATAGTCCAAGATACGCACCGTCAAGCATGTGCCAAGAATACCAAATTTCACGTATTACCTCCCACCAAGGGCAATTCAATGGCCGACGGCCTTCACTTACAGATCAAGTGTGGCGGCGTTTGCGTACAATTGTCAATGTTAACAGACAACCAACACTATGTGAAGTAACCGAAGAAATCAATGTTGGACATGCGACAAACGTATCCTTTAGGATAGTGCAGCTAAATTTGACAATAGTGGACTGAAGCAGCATACGAGCGACGCGAATGCCTTTGCTAATAGCAAAACAACGCCTGCACTATAGAGGCAGCATGATTCAGTATTTCTGCAGGGGACTTGCAACGACTTTTTTAGTCTATGTCACGTTGAGTTGATGCAGTACGCTGAACAAAAAGAGGTCCGACACGATGTTAGGAGTTATGCCATGACTTTTTCACCTTATTGTACTCTGCATACACGGAAGCACGAAGTATGATGAAATTACATTTAGGTTATTACATTATTAGTGAGACCCGCGAAGCTGATGCTACGGAACTGAATACTGGATATTTGGCTCAATTTTTGCAAGGAACAAACGAATGTCTTTTCAGAAATAATCTGACAGTTTTTTTTCTTTGGTCGTTATATGTTTAACAGCACTAAAGCCTGATTGCAGGCATTTCTTTACCTTGCCACAGGGTTTCATATCCACCCCCGCCGGGAATCGAACCCGGGAACCCGGGCGTGGGAAGCGAGAACGCTACCGCATGACCACGAGCTGCGGACTGGGGTCATGAGTTACATCGTCTTCTCTATATGATAATTAAGGAAATTGATAATATTCTCTCTTCAATAGATTATAATGAAGTAGTTAAAGTTTGTCACTAAATACGTTGCTATGGCAAGCTATAACAGTTTTATTGGGCCACTGAAGCTGACATCATTAAATCTCTTGAAAATATCTGCCAAGTAAAACGCGCCATTCTTTACTGCTTTTGGCTGTTGACACAGATTTGTCTCATTATTACAATTAAAAAATTGTATGACACTATCATACAATGCTGCAAAAAGAGTTAAAGATGTACCCTTTGACGTCCAACGAATTCCTGTGCGTAAAATAATATTGTAAAATCTTTATTGCTGACCCGGCAAAGCTATCGAGACATTCTACCATTTTTTTAACTCGATTTGATCTTGTTCAGTGCTCCAGTTATTAATTTAATGATGAATGGAGACTTGCACTTCGATGTTTTCCTACTAGACGTTGTGTGTGCGCCACACGGTAAATACATAAAGCATCTGGCACTTCTTCCCACATATAAGCAACAGATCCACAATAGCAATGAACTAGTCTTCTTTTTTTGGACGTTGGCTCACTATATTTTGTTTGAAGCTACAAGTATAGGCACTCTTTCACTCTCACTAATCTCACAGCGCATTTGCAAACAAAAGAGCCTGCGGCATATGTAGTCGTTTGCGCATGCCTCCACATGCCTCAAGCGCATCGTGAATTAGATTGCGCGAGCTGTTCTGGGGCGATGTTCTTTTCTTTGCGGTCGCACTATAGCGCAATTTAGTTTCTCTTCCGTAACATGAACTAAACTAACGTGCAGGCGATACAAATGGTATATTTTCTGAAATATAAATTATCATGGGGTATTTTATGAACACCTAATGAAAATGTTTTTAAAATCCCTACCGCCTACCATGAAAGCTGGAACGCCCACTAGTGGTCGGTAGAGACCAGGTTGACCACCACAGATGTAGATTTCAATGAGGGAAGAGATGGTGACATCCACTGAGATGACAAAAGTCATTGGACACCACTTAATATCGTGCCGGGCCTCCTATTGTCCGCCGTAGTGCAGCAACACGATGTGGCAGGGACTCAACAAAAAATGGTTCAAATGGCTCTAAGCACTATGGGACTTAACATCTGAGGTCATCAGTCCCCTAGACTTAGAACTACTTAAACCCAACTAATCTAAGGACATCACACACATCCATGCCCCAGGCAGGATTCGAACCTGCGACCGTAGCAGCAGCTCGGTTCCGGACTGCCTAGAACCGCTCGGCCACAGCGGCCGGCTGGACTCAACAAGTCGTCGGAAGTTCCCTGCAGAAGTATTGATCCATACTACCTCTACATCCGTCCATAATTGCGAAAGCGTTGCTGGTGCAGGATGTTGTGCACCAACTGACCTCTCGATTATGTCCCATAAATGTTCTATGGGATTCATGTCGGGCGATCTGGGTGGCCAGATAATTTGCTTGAATTGTCCAGAAAAGATTATCATTACCCAAAGACACACACACACACACACACACACACACACACACACACACACACACACACACACAATGGCCCGCCACCCACCCTCCCTGCATCCTCACACCAACACCCCACTCATCCTCTTCAGCTGCCATGTTCCCTCAGTCAGCCCTATAGCATGTGAGCAAGACCATGTGCAGTGTGTTACAGCATAGATTATGTGCAGTGAAATGATAAAATGCGACCTATCAGCTGCAAACCTAAAACATATGCATCTAATACTGAGAAACACGTAGTACATGAAAAGGATATAAAAACCGATGTAACTAAAAAAAATACAACCGTATGTTTGTAAATAGAAAATTTAAACGAGCTGTCAAGAATCACTACAGATTTTCTACCAAAATGTGTATAATTAAAGAATTTTCTTTAGATTATAGACCACTGATGATACCTCACATAAATAGACGAAACTGTGGTAGGCACGAATAAAGCAATCAGTTCAAAAAGATGAAACTCTTAATTATCTGTATGATAAAGCTTAACAAAAGTAGCGACCGAGGCAAAATGGCTGCAGTTATTAGGAATACAGTTTCACCTGTTCACAGGAGTTGCAGACAGCAAAAGAAGCAAACCTAGACTTGCACATAGCTTATCTCGGCTACAGGAGCAGCACGGAGAAACCAACGAACAAGTAAATGTTTTGTGAAAGCAAAACTGAATCTGAAATAGCATTAATGTTGACATTTTCCATAATGAAACCTACTGCTACAATTAAGTATTGCAATGCAAGCAAGCCAATACAACAATAAAAAACGTATGATACCGCTGGGTATCGATATCTACAGTTGGATATAAATAACTTCACATACACACATAATCATAAATAATTTGTTGTTTCATATTATACATACCTGAATTAATGTTGAACCATTTTATTTAATTTCTGTAAATTCATTTTATTAATTATTTCGAAGATGTGCCATCGACTATTATCGACAAAGTTGTAAAGACTCTGGTTTTATATGATATCTCTATTCTTTTTCGTTGGGCACAGTCTTGACGGGAACGTGGTGTGAAACGGACAGCGGAAGAGCCATTGTAAATGGAAATAGTGTGTTTTTGCAATACAGGTGAAGGCTCTCAGCACTATGGGACTTAACATCTATGATCATCAGTCCCCTAGAACTTAGAACTACTTAAACCTAACTAACCTAAGGACAGCACACGACAGCCAGTCATCACGAGGCAGAGAAAATCCTTGACCCCGCCGGGAATCGAACCCGGGAACCCGAGCGTGGGAAGCGAGAACGCTACCGCACGACCACGAGCTGCGGACTACAGGTGAAGGCAGAGGATCTATTGTTAGTAGGCAGTGTGTGCAGATGTTAGTGAATACAGTTGTTTCAAAGTTCAGAAACTTAACTTAATTGACTACAATGCTTCTGCATTGTATGGACACTAAACGATGCCGCCCCGATGTCTTCCTACTTCTCCCGATTCAGAATTACGACGTCCAGAAGCGAAGACAACGTGAGCGCACAGTGGTGAGTGCGTACGAGCTCCTTCAGGAGTCTGCCTTGACTCGATCGTCACACGCCACATAGGCAGCATGTCGAGTAATTCCAAGACAGACACCATCACAGCGAAGCTGAGAGCAGCTCACTCACGCTGCTGTTCCGAATAAGTGTTGTACCGATTGCTCCCACACTTTGTTATGGCGTTCCGAAATGCTATTTAAATTTTATATTCACTCTCACTGCTATTGTTGTACGCAGTAACTAACCAGGAGTGATGGTCTGGGGTGACACTTCATTCCATAGCAGGACCCTTTTGGTTGTCATCCGCGGCTCTCTTACAGCAGAGCGGAACGTCGACGATATTCCACGCCCCGTTTTGCTGCCCTCTGTGGCAGGCCATCCCTTCAGCCAGACAACGCCCGCCCGCACACGGTGAGTGTTTCTACTGCTTGTCTCCGTGCTTGCCAAACCCCACCTTGGCCAGCAAGGTTGCCGGCCTCTTCCCGATTGAGAGCGTTTTTTGTATTATGGTCAGTGCCCTCTATCAGCTCGAGATTTTGACGTGACGATCTAACGTGCCATCCCTTTGCATAAGGGGCAGGGGTGGACTAATGCGTTATTGACTTGCTTAAGTTGTAAATCACTTTCTCTTGAATAAATCATCCAATTCTTTCGAAACTCTAATCATTTGTTTTTCTATACATGTAGATCAATCATATTTTTACCGTTTTACATTCCATCATTCCTTCTTGGCGTGTCGGTTTCTTTTTTTTTTTTTCTTTTTTCTTACTTTGTGTATCTCGGAATACTCCAGGAAATGATCAGGCAATGCACCTTTTTAATAATTGCCCTGCTTCAGCCAATAGTTGATACCAATGCTCATCACTTCGAACACCTGTAAATGGACGTTCACGCCACCTTTGTGACCTTCTTTGACCTTCAAAGACCTTACTGTTAGTCATCACTGGATTCGTCTCGATAGCAGCTATCAGAAAATAAGTTTTTCTATACATGTAGATCAATCATATTTTTACCGTTTTACATTCCATCATTCCTTCTTGGCGTGTCGGTTTCTTTTTTTTTTTTTCTTTTTTCTTACTTTGTGTATCTCGGAATACTCCAGGAAATGATCAGGCAATGCACCTTTTTAATAATTGCCCTGCTTCAGCCAATAGTTGATACCAATGCTCATCACTTCGAACACCTGTAAATGGACGTTCACGCCACCTTTGTGACCTTCTTTGACCTTCAAAGACCTTACTGTTAGTCATCACTGGATTCGTCTCGATAGCAGCTATCAGAAAATAAGTAACAAACTATAGCATCCCATTTTTAAAAAAACGAAGTTGACGTTCATATCTCTAAAGCGAACCCATCTAGCAACAAAAAAACAGCGTCATATTATGGCCCCCGTTGTCCCCTGCTACTTTTTTCCCCACAAACTTTTCAGCTTCTATCATACTTTCGGAGTTATTCTTGGTGGAAATAGTTAGTGACTCACCCTTCGTCCGTTTTGTCACACTGAGAGCTTTACATCTGTCAGTGACAGGCGTTAGAGTACTGACGTTACCCTTCACTTAGCCGGCCGGAGTGGCCGAGCGGTTCTAGGCGCTGCAGTCTGGAACCGCGCGACCGCTACGGTCGCAGGTTCTAATCCTGCTTCGGCATGGATGTGTGTGATGTCCTTAGGTTAGTTAGGTTTAAGTAGTTCTAAGTTCTAGGGGACTGATGACCTCAGCAGTTAAGTCCCATAGTGCTCAGAGCCATTTTTTGCCCTTCACTCCGCGCGACTGCTACGGTCGCAGGTTCGAATCCTGCCTCGGGCATGGCTGTATGTGATGTCCTTAGGTTAGTTCGGTTTAAGTAGTTCTAAGTTCTAGGGGACTAATGACCACAGTAGTTAAGTCCCATAGTGATCAGAGCCATTTGAACCATTTGAACCATTTTGCCCTTCACTTAAAGACTTCCGGCACACATTCCAAGAACCTACTTTCCCAGACGAGTCAAGAAACACGCTGTTTCTTGTCATATACATCTCCCCTAATAGCGAAGTCGGTTAAATTGGAGTGATTCGGGCTTGTGCAAAGCATAGTGACAATCTTAAGTTTATCAAGGATTATAAGAATCGCGACAGGCATTTCAGATAAACTTATGTATACATAAATTTCGCTGTACATCTAGGTCTACAAGTACGTGCAAATGAGGTATGATCTAGTGGTACATGAAATGTCAATTTCAGGAGGAATTTAACTGGTTATTTCCAGACGAAGATGGACGGTGTCAGTATAACTCGGTACGACGGATATATACTCCTATACATACGTAAGGAATCAGTTGTATGAGAACTGGCCGTGCAGTTGGAAGAAAAATATAAAAATTACTTGTGGACGAATGTACAGGGTGATTCAAAAAGAATACCACAACTTTAGGAATTTAAAACTCTGCAACGACAAAAGGCAGAGCTAAGCACTATCTGTCGGCGAATTAAGGGAGTTATAAAGTTTCATTTAGTTGTACATTTGTTCGCTTGAGGCGCTGTTGACTAGGCGTCAGCGTCAGTTGATGCTAAGATGGCGACCGCTCAACAGAAAGCTTTTTGTGTTATTGAGTACGGCAGAAGTGAATCGACGACAGTTGTTCAGCGTGCATTTCGAACGAAGTATGGTGTTAAACCTCCTGATAGGTGGTGTATTAAACGTTGGTATTTCAGCCAATAAAGTTTTTGGTCCCTTTTTCTTCGAGGTGCTACTGTAACTGCACTACAGTATCTGGAGATGTTAGAGAATTGGCTGTTCCCTCAGCTCGAACAAGAAGCACAACAATTCATATTTCAGCAGGATGGAGCGCCACCACATTGGCACTTATCTGTCCGTAACTACCTGAACGTCAACTACCCGAGGCGATGGATCGGCCGCCAGGCAGCCCGTGACAGAGCACTTCATCACTGGCCTCCAAGAAGCCCTGACCTTACCCCCTGCGATTTTTTCTTATGGGGGATGTTAAGGATATGGTGTTTTGGCCACCTCTCCCAGCCACCATTGATGATTTGAAACGAGAAATAACAGCAGCTATCCAAACTGTTACGCCTGATATGCTACAGAGAGTGTGGAACGAGTTGGAGTATCGGGTTGATATTGCTCGAGTGCCTGGAGGGGGCCATATTGAACATCTCTGAACTTGTTTTTGAGTGAAAAAAAACCTTTTTAAATACTCTTTATAACAGAAGGTTATATTATGTTTCTTTCATTAAATACACATTTTTAAAGTTGTGGTATTCTTTTTCAATCACCCTGTATATTGCCGGCCGGTGTGGCCGAGCGGTTCTAGGCGCTACTGTCTGGAACCGCGCGACCGCTACGGTCGCAGGTTTGAATCCTGCCTCGGGTATGGATGTGTGTGATGTCCTTAGGTTAATTACGTTTAGGTAGTTCTAAGTTCTGGGGGTCTGATGACCTCAGATGTAAAGTCCCATAGTGCTCAGAGCCGTTTTTTGAATACTTCAGAGTGGCCCCAGAAACACTATTTTGTGTTCAAATACTCCCCAGACATGTACATTACTGAATATATCTTGGATGCCTTGCAACGTGCTGTTAAGAAGAGATCTCCACCCCCTCGTATTCTTATGGATTTATGGGCAGCCCTGCAGGATTCAAGGTGCCAGTTACCTCCACCACTACTTCAGACATTAGTCGAGTCCATGCCGCGTCGTGTTGCGACACTTGTGCATGCTCGCTGGGGCCCTATACGATACTAGGCAGGTGTAGATAGAATTGGCAGATGACATCGGAAGCGTTCGAAGCGACTCGTTTTTTGTTAATGCGAAATAGGGGTGACAGTATCACGGATGTGATAAGCGAGTTGGGATGGCAGTCATTAAAAGGAAGGAGTTTTTCACTGTGGCCTTCCAATCAAAACTTTCTCCTCCGATTGTCCAACTGTTTTGCTGCTCCCACTTAGATGGGAACGGATTACCATCGTGATAAAGTGAAAGGTATTTCAGCTCACACAGAATTATTTAGGTGTTCATTTCTTCCCAAACACTATTCGAAAGTGAAACGGTAGAGATGTAGTTTGAAAGTTGTGTCTTTGAACCCTCTGCCAATTACTTAAATGTCAATAATAGAGAACTCATATACAGTGTGGGGCAAATAAAAGTGGCCCAATTGAGTGGATACGATTGGAAGTAAATTTGTGGCAGCATTGACGGAGAAGGAACAGACCTACAGTTACTTCCAACAGGATGGAGAAACTGTCCATACAGCCAGCCGAATCTAGGAATACATTTGCACAGTCTTCACGCCTAATCGAGTTCTTAGCAGAGGTCATTCTGGTCGCTGCCCTAGCTGGCAACCCAGGTCACCTGTTCTGTCAATGTGCGATTACCTTGTGTTGGGAGATCTCAGGTTTAAGGCATATCGCAACAATCCTCATAGTCTTCAAGAACTACAGAACAACATTTCGGATGAGATTGCAGAGTTCCAGCAGTCCAGCTTCGATCTGCCTTCAGCAGCTTGTTGACGAGGGCCAAAAAATGTCAAGAGATGAATGGTAGTCTTTTTCAACATCTGCTATAGTCAGGTTAGTATTGTATTTCCTTACATCTGCTATGTTTATTTTACCCTGGAACTCTGTTCTGCGGGACACTTTTATTTGCCACATCTTGTAGTTTTTAAGTGTATATAGAAGAAAAGCACAAACACACACACACACACACACACACACACATACACACACACACACACACACACACACACACACACATACATACAGAGAGAGAGAGAGAGAGAGGAAGGCAAATGGAATAGTTCATTTTGTAATGGTGCCGTTATCGATAAGCTTACTAAATATCGATATAAGCAGCTCATTTCCAGTGACTGTAAAATCGCTGATGTCCCAGAACAGGGCCGCCCCCAGCGTGTCAAACCGCAAACAAGCAAGAAGGAAGAGCCGCGTGCAACCCGAGGCTCGACCTGTCTCGGCTTTGCTCAATCTTCGAAGAAATCTGTACAGCGTGGCATTTCACTCAGTATTAGGGCGTGGCATTTTTCGGTCAGCACAACTCTTCTCTGTCCAGAAGAATCGCGATGTCGCGCTGTTTTCCTTTCGCTATTTGTTCGTAATATGAAGGGCATTCACAGGTCCAGTGGCTGTTTGCACAAATAATGGAAGTTTAGCGATCAATCACCATAAGGCTTTAAAACTGAATGGGAATGACAGAAGAGAGGTATGAGAATCCTCAGTATCTACTACGGAATCGCATAATCGACTGGTACTATAGATTTACTATGAAATGACGTTGAAGTACCATGCAGGAACAATTTAAAGATTTAGTTGGCAACTAAAGAGCAAAAAATTACGATTGGCAGCGACGTCCATTATTCTGTACATCAAGAAGTACTTAGGGCTAAATTTGCAGGCATGGAACGCATGAAGAAATTGGTGGTACGAACAGTAAAACTTCTGAAGTCACACACATTATCCCACTGTCAGTTGTAACAGTTTTCGAAGGAACTGAACAAAGAGTATGGAGACTTTATATTCGAGGGGCGTTCAATAAGTAATGCAACACATTTTTTCTGAAAGTAGGTAGGATTCCAGTACACCATATTATTCCCCACTCTTTTGGCTACAAAACCCTGTTTTTCTTTGTTTTTCAACTTAATCTCTGTTCACTGCGACGGCCTAATGGGTATTAGAGGTACCGGTGTGTACAGCAATCTCGATCACCACCTCTGAAGGTCTCGCTGTATGGTGGTACAACATGAAATGTGTGGTTTTCATGAGCAATGAAAAGGGCGGAAATGATGTTTACGTTTAACTCAACTCCAATTTTCAGTACAGGTTCTGGAACCGAGGTGATGCAAAACTTTTTTTGGTGTGTGTATTTTGGGGCAACTCTTCCCGTTCTAAAAGGATATTTTTGGCTCAGAAACTGGAGGTTCGGGCAGTAAGTGGTGTAAGTTCACGAACCTCTTGTCGACCCCTGTTCACGAGTCTGGGTATTTTGACATTGGCCTCTCAATATATTCCTTACTGTCATTTCTTGTTAACAATATTAGCTTATTCCCAAGAATAATCAGTTTTCACTCAGTTAATTCTCGGCTGAAATCAAACCTGCATTTGGATCGGACTTCCTTAACTCTTGTGCAGAAAGGTGTGCAGTATACTGCTGCATTCATTTTCAATAAGCTACAACTAGAATTCGAAAAACTTAACAGTAATCCACGCGCTTTCAAATCAAAACTGAGGAGTTTCCTCATGGGTCACTCCTTCTATTCCGTCGAGGAGTTCCTTGAAAAATTAAGCTGATTCTTATTGTATTGTTGCTTGCATTTACTTGAACGTAAGGCTTGACTTTTTCCGAGTTCATAAACATTTTATTTTTATCTATTATTACTTTTATGTAGTAATTTCATGTGCTGACACGCTCCGAGACCTTGGAGAGTTGCTCCTCAGATTGGTCCTACGGAACTTCGAATGAAAATAAATTAATAAATAAGTCTTACGTAGTGAGACCGCATTTGCCATGTGTTCGCAGTTTCCCCCTCTTCCCCCTCCACCTTCTCAGACAGCGTGCTGTGGCAGTGGGGGAGTTGTGCAGCCTGACCGAACACTGTGACACTCGCGTCAGGGCATGGCTCACGAGCCGAATTCTTGGCCACCCCTGTCCTAGAAGGTTCTGGAAGTTGGTTACGTGCCAATGGTTACTGAATCCCAGGTAGCAATCATGAGATTTTGAGACGCTGGGATGAGTCAGTTGACTTATTTTTCCAATCTTAACGAGCAAATTGGGTAAAACATTGGATCAGATGTACATGTACTGGATTCAGTTCACAAACCGTCAGTTTTGAAGGTAGTTTAATGTTAAGTGAATCAGAATGGCGCCACAGAGGTTTCTGTGTCTCGTGGATTTCGTGCCAAGACATGCAGCCGCCGTAGTATGAACGAAACAGAGTGCTACATGCATCTTTCTGGGTGCCTCTAGTTCATTAGCTCTTGAGTAGACTATATCATGTTTTATTTTGAAGAGAAGACAGTTTTCAGATTTAAGAATTTTTCAGTAATTATAATGTAACATTGACAAAGCTTTGTGTGAAAATTCTTTATGGTTACTACAAGTTCCGTTTGCATAAATTATCCTCAAGTATCTGCACAATTCAATAAAAAAGATCGTAATTAATGAAAATGTATAACAAGAATCATATCACTTTTTAAAATATATGCTGTTTATCAGCGAATAGTCATTCGATAAAACAAGGAATGTGATAGGTAGACACACCGCAGCAACCGAACAGCACATGCCATTCATCTGAAAGTGCACCTGTACTATTGACAAGAAGTCAATACCATGTGATAATCACTGCTAGTCTCCCAGCTGCTAAAGAGGCCCCAATACACAATTCACATCAGAGTCATCATCCGAAGATAATGATGATGAAGTCGATGATTTTTTGGCGAAGTGTTATAATTACTCACTATTCAATCGTGTTGATTAATGTAGCAGTGGATGCTAACAGTTACTTCACTTAAATACGTAAGTAATTATGAGTTTAGAGGTCTACATTGATCAGCATAAAGGACGTTTTAATGCCTTGCTGGAACGTGAAAATGTGAAGCCCTCTGAGCCAACACTAGCAGAAAAAAATGGATAGCTTATACGACACTTCCCGATTCTTAATAACGAGTGCTTTACCTAACGGATATCCCTGTTTATGAGCTTTAAAATAATTCCTTAATGTGGCATTCACAAAAGCAAAAAACATTTCGAAGAATTTGATAATTTCTTGTCCGTCTCTATAGCCGAATGATCAGTACGTCTAGTTCTCATGCAGAGGACCCAAGATCAATTCCCGGTACTTCCAGGTATTTTCCTTGGTAGGAGGACTGGAATGGGATGTATTCAGCCTCGTGATGCCAATTGAGGAAAATGAGGAGTTTCCGAGAATTAATTTTCACTCCACAGGGGAGTGCGTATTGATTTGAAATTTCATGGAAGATTAAAACTGTGTACCGGACTGGGACTTGAACCTGGGACCGTTGCCTTTCTCAGGTAAGCGCTCTGCTGATTTTTTTTTTTTTTTTTTTTTTTAGATCTCATTTTGTTCTATATTGTTCGTTGAATTTGTTCGGGTCGGATGTCCGATGACACCTGTTCAGGTCCTGTGTTGATCCGTTCACTCAGTATTTTATTACAGAGGGTAGCTAACCCTCTGACCGAGCACGCTGAGCTACCGTGCCGGCTATCGATTGAGTTATCCAAGCACGACTCATAAACGACCTTCAAAGCTTAAACTACCGCCAGTGCCTCGCCTTTCTTCCAAACTTCACAGAAGCTCTCCTTCATACCTATGGGGACTATCATCCCTGGAAGAAAGGATATTACGGAGACATAGCTAAGCCACAGCCTGAGACAATGTTTCCAGAATGAATAAAACTTCTGTGAAGTTTGGAAGGTAGGAGATGAGGTACTGACGAAAGTAAAGCTGTGAGGGCAGGTTGTGAGTCGTGCGCATGCGCAAGGCGAGGTCCCCTATTCGAGTCCTGGCCCGAGACACAGTTGTAATCCGGCAGGAAGTTTCAACTGGGAACCTACTTGAAAGATAAGTAACGACTCCAAGATCTGAAAACTCTACAACGGCCGGAGGAGAAGTGTGATCACCCCACACCCCGTCATTACCACACCGAGTGAGGCAGTGCAGTAGTTAGCACACTGGACTCGCTTTCGGGAGGACGACAGTTCAGGACACCGTCTGGTCATCTAGGTTTAGGCCTTCAGTGATTTCCCTAAATAACACCCAGCAAATGCCAGCATGGATCTAGCTCCTGCCTCCTAGCAGAGTGGAGTCAACGGCAGCAGCAGCTTATCGTTTGTACACATATTGTATACATGATTTAATTTGGTGATATTCTAACTTATTTCTGAGTGGAAGTGAACAGTATCTGAATATTTAGCTGTTTTTAGTAGTGCTATTTACTTCTGTCTGAAGAGATTACGTATTTTTCTATTGTTTGTGTTAAGTAAGCTCAGTTTTGATTGTCAGTGTTGCATTACCTGTAGTTCAGACAATAACTGATCAAAGATGGATAAGGACTGCGCGTATTGTGTATGGATGCAGGGGAAATTGACCACTGTCGGTAAAGAACTGGGAACTGTGTTGGCCATGGTCGACAGGCTTCAAGTTGCTGCCCTGGGCTGCTGTGGCGTCGGGGCATCTGAGAAGAATGCTTTGGCACCTCTTGAGCCTACCGCTTGGCGTGAGATCCCTAATAACGTTGCTCCTTCAGATTCACAGGTCCCGCCCCGTCGACATTTACCTGACTGTGATTGGCGGCGTCGAGAATCTCTCGGCTGATGGCGAAAGTGGGTACCGGCTGCACGGCTGCCCCCTTACGTACTAAAAACAGGCCGTATCTTTTGAATGTATTGACTTAGAAGCTTATATTTTGTACACCACCGAGGGACCGAAGACCTTAGTACGTGACAAAAATTTCAACCTCAGACAGATATTGCCTACTGCTGAGAGTACGTCTGAGCTAGCATGGGACGCCTCGCCTCTTGGGGCTGTGACCGATCTTCCTGAGAGGTCCGAACACGCGCAGAGCGTGTGATTGCTTGTCATTAGGAGCTTCAATGTAAGGCGGGTGAAGGAGCCCCTTACGAAGATAGCGTGCAGGTCGGGAAAGAAAGCTAGCGTCCTCTCTGTTTGCCTTCCGGAGGTCTCGTTCGAGATGTGGAGGAGGCTCTGCCAGCAGTGATTGAGCGCACTAGGTGCACCCAGCTGCAATTCGTGGCTCATGTAGGAGCGATTGGTGCCTACCGCCTGGGTTCATTATAGGTTCCTGCAGGCAGCTGGCTGATTTGGTCAAGACAGCTAGCGTCACCCGCACGGTGGGAGCAGACCTGTCGTTTTGCAGCATCGTTCCCAGAACCGATCGTGGGTCTCTAGTCTGCAGCAGAGTGGAAGGTCTAAAATAGCCTCACAAGAGTCTGCGATGCAATAGAATGCGAATTCTCGACCTCCGCTATCGGTAGAGAACCGCAGGGTTCTCCTTGATAGGGCAGGCGTGTACTTCATGCAGGAAATGGTTACTGGTGTAGTTGAGTATGGTGTGCACATGGTGGTTTTTTTGGACAGAGAAATCCCTCCGCAGATATGATGAGGTGCTTTCTGAGTCCAGACAGAGTAGCATTCGTCATAGCAGATCGGAGAACGAAAGTGATAGTACAGTATCAATTAACCGCAGGAGCGTCTATTGAAAGGTCCCAAATGATTATCTCGCTTATAAACGGTCCAGTGTCCACGTAGTACTAAGGAGAGAAAACTGGTTCAAACCAAATCTCAATATCAATGAAATTCTATATTCCTACTGGAATTTCTATCGCAAACATAGGATGAATTCTGGGTACGGAGACGTGTTATAGCCATAAAAAATACCATAACATCTAGTGAGATTAGCACAGATTCCGAATGCGAAATAATTTGGGTGAAGACAAATATTAAAAGACAATCAAATATGGTCATCGGATGCTTTTATAGACCTCCTGCCTCAGCAACAGTAGCAGCGGAACAGTTGAGGAGAAACTTAGAGAATATTTCGCTTAAGTTTCCTGGTCGTCATATAGTTTTAAGCGCAGATTTAAATTACCAGCTATAGATTAGGAGATTCGAGTAATTCGGAGGGTAGTAGAGGCAGAGAATCGTGTGAAGTTGTTCAAAGTGTTTTATCCGAAACTTATCTTGAGTTCTTAATCGCACAAGCGATTCGTGATAGTAACATTTTACACCAACTAGTACAAACAGACCAGACATTTCGACTGAATTAGCGTGAAACAGGCAATCAGTGATCATCAGAGCGTTACAGCTTCACTGAATACGGCTGTAAACAGGGATAAAAAAAGGCAGGAAAGCTCTTTTTGCTTAGCAAGAGCGACGATAAACATATTTCAGATTATCTAAGGAGACAGCTCGAAAATTTCATCTCCAGCACTTATAACGTGAGATATCAATGGATAAAGTTCAAGAGCATTGAACAATACGCTTTAGATAGTTACGTGCCGAACACAGTTGTGAGCGCTGGAAAAGACCCGCCTTCGTTCGACAACCAAGTTAGAAAACTGCCACGAAAGCAAAGAGAGATTCACTGCAAATTTAAACGTAGCCAAAGCGTCACACACAAACAAAAATTAAATGAGGCTGAAATCAGTGTATAGAGAGACATGCGCGAAGCTTACAACGAATTCGAAAGTAAATTTCTATCTACAGACATGTCACAAAATCCTAAGTTTTGGTCTTATGTTACATCGGTATACGGATCGAAGCCATCTGTCCAGACAGTCTGTGATCACAATGACAGTAAAACGGAGGACGACACTGAAAAAGTTTCACAGGGGAAGATCGCAATTTAGTGCCTCCTTCAATTTGTCGCACGAACGACAAAATGACAGATATCGAAATAAGTGACCATGCAATAGAAAAGCAACTTAAATCGCTTAACAGGGGAAAGGTCACTGGACCTGATGGGATACCAGTACGACTGTACATAGAGCATGCGAAAGAACTTGCCTCTCTTCTGACAGCAGTGTACCGTAGGTGTTTGGAGGAGAAAAGCGTTTCTGATGACTGGAAAAAAGCGCAGGTCGTTCCCGTTTTTAAGAAGGATCGTCAAAACGAATGCACAAAACTATAGACCTACATATAATTTTGAACATGTTTTATGCTCACGTATTATGAAATTTCTGGAGGCCAAAAATCTCCTCTGTAGGAACCATTATGGGTTTCGAAAGCAACGATTGTGTGAAACTCAGCTCGCTCTGTTCGTGCATGAGACCTAAAAGCAGTTCATACAGGCAGTTAAGTAGATGCCGTGTCCCTTCACTTCCGGAAGGCATTCGATATAGTTCCTCACTGCTGCCTAATGAAGAAAATACGAGCATACGGAATATCAGACCAGTTGTGTGATTGGCTTGAAGAATTTCTATCAAACAGTATGCCATTCTGAACGGAAAGAAGTTTTCAGATGTAAAAGTAACTTCTGGTATGCCCCAGAGGTGTGTTCTAGGACCATTACTTTTCATAATATAAATGAACTACTAGATAACTTCTGAAGTTACATGAGGCTTTTCATAGAAGATGCTGTTGTGCACAAAGAAATCGCGACGCTAGAAAATTGTAGCGAAATCCAGGAAGACCTCCACAGGATCGACGCTTGATGCAGTGAGTGGCAATTGACCTTCAACATGAACAAATGTAACGTATTGCGAATACATAGACAGAAAGACCCTTTGTTGTATAATTACACAATTGCAGAACAATCGCTCGAAGTAGTTCTATAAAATATCTATGAGTATGCATGTGGATCGATTTGAAATGGAACGACCACATGAAATTAATCTAGACTAAGGCATATGCTCGACTGATATATGTTGGAAGAATCCTTAGGAAATGTAGTCCATCAACGAAACACTCGTTCGTCCAGTACTTGAATATTGCTCGTCACTATGAGCTCCGCACCAGATAGAAGTGATAGAGGAAACAGGAAAGATCCAAAGAAGAGCAGCACGCTTCGTTACAGGTTCATTTAGTAATCACAAAAGCGTGACAGAGATGATCAACCAACTCTAGTAGCAGGCGCTGCAAGAGACGCGTTCTGCAGCGCGGTGTGGTCTACTGTTACAGTTCCGAGAGCGCACGTTCCTAGAATTGTCAACAAATATATTGTTTCCTCCTGCGTATATCTCTCGAAAAGATCATGAAGATAAAATTTAAGAGATTCGAGCCCACATGGAGGCTTACCAGCAATCGTTCTTCCCGTGAACTGTTCGAGACTGGAACAGGAAAAATGGGGTAGGGGTGAAGTGACAGTGATGCACAAAGTACTCTCCGCCACACGCCGCGACGTGGCTTGTGGAGTATAGACGTATACGTGATAGGGCACAGCCGGTTTCCTTCCCCATCCTTTCGTAGTCCAAGCTTGTGCTCCGTCCCTAATGACCGGCTGTCGACGGGACTTTTGAACTCCAGTTTTCCTTTCTCCTTCCATTTCCACATATTTATGCCGCCACATGGGAGAGGATGAAACGACGGCCGGTCGATATCGCGTGGTCTTCAGACCTGATTGCGCACGTAAGACCTTTGTTTGTTTTTCAGTGGCGAATAATGGCGAATATCTACTGTGTCTTAAATTTATGACACTTTCATATTGTGTTTAATATCGCCGAGTTACGGTTCATTTTAGTTTCAATATCAGATACGGCATTCCACGTACAATAATCGGTAACCAGGTGCGAACACAGGTGTAACGTCGGTGAACGGATTGACGGAGGCGGTTGTTGATGGTTGTTCAACATTTACGTAAATGACTGTAGGAAACAATACAGAACAAACCCAACCATTCTGGTCTGTTCGTTTTCGGTATTCGCCAAACTGTGCATTCTGATCGAGAGATATGTTTAATTTCCCGAGCTGGTGAAAGCTACAGACTAAACCCACACGCAAAACTTGTAATTACTGAACAGTCCGCATAAACAAGAATCTGGTTTTACAATACATTTTGACAAAGACAGCGTTTCCTTTCCACCTTTAAATTCTGGTAAACACAATCGTACTGCGTAGTTTTGAAACCAAGAGTTCTCGTTCTGATAAGTGTCACACTGTTTCTAGTCCTTGCGTGGAACTTCAACTACAAAAAATGAAATATAGAGCATAGTAGAAGGTGCAAAATTAAAGTTCTGGCAGCGACGCAGTATTGTATGGAATCTGTCGTTGCCAGCAGGGATAATCAGGACGGCAAAGGCTCAGCAGCACGTACTGAACTTCGCGCTCCTCACTTGTTAGTTTCTGTGTCACGTCAGGAGCCCTTTATTCTTCGTGGTAGCATCAGCTGACCTCACATTCTCCAGCCACCGCGAAATCAAGTAGCTTACTGTTCGACCACGTCTCGACACTTCAGCTTACAGAAGATTTAGGAGACAATGATTAAAGGCTTTAGGTGCAGCCATAGTAGAGGGAAAAGGTTGCTGAGCTACTTTGACAGAGACAACAGAAAAAATTTATAAAACTACCACGTATGAAGATTTCACGCTCTGGAATTTATTCCCTTACAGGTAAGCAGCTAACACGCAAACGCACGGTGCATTTGGGTAATGATAATGATCTTATGTTTAGAGTGCAAGACAGCTGTACTGTCTAATCAAAAGAATCCGGACTCCTATTAGTGGACATAAACATCAGTTATATCCACCCTTCCCCCTTATGGCGGCTTGAGCTCTGCTGGGGACACTTTCAACTGGGTGTCTAAATGTCTATTGATGAACGGCAGCCCATTCTCCCTCAACAGCCGAAACCAGAGAAGAAAATGATGTAGGACGCTAGGGTCTCGAGAGAAATCGACGTTCTAACTTACCCCAAATGTGTCCCATTGTCTTCAATACGGGACTGTGGGCAGTTCAAGAATGTTATTGTCCACAAACCATTGCCTCGCAGATGATGCTTTATGACAGGGTGCGTTCTCATGATGAAATGGTAAAGACTGCCAGTCTTGCTTGCGAGATTAAGGCGGAGCTCACCATCTGCAGCATCGTCGATAGAACCGACTGTGGTCCATTCGTGCAGAGCCGGAGTGGAGGGTCTGAATCGGAGGCTCAGGCAGTTCTATGACCGTGTAGGCTGCAGACTCCTCGACTTGCGCCATCAGGTGGTGGGTTTCCCGGTTCCGCTTAATAGGTCAAGAGGCCACTGCAAACAGGAAACGGCTACACGGGTAGCGTGGGCCTCCTACTTGCTTCAATGTGGCGCTGCACATACGGCAAGTGACGTTCTCCAGACATGCTCCAAACCCAAACCTCTCCATCGGATTGCCACAGGGTGTACTGTGATTCATCACTCCAAACGAGCGATCCACTGTCCAGTAGCGCCACTCTTCACACCATCTCAAGTATCGCTTATCATTGACTACGTAAATGTATGGCGTACGAGGAGCTGCTCGACTATTGTACCCCATTCTTTTTAACTCCCTGCGCACAGTCACTGTGCTAGCTGGACTGCTGGTAGCACTTTGGAACTCACGAGTGATTCCTTCGGCTGGTTTCATGCTATTTTTTTACGACCACCCTCCGCAATGCTCGACGGTCCCTGTCCCTCACTACATGAGGTCTACCTTATCTTGGTCTGTTCTTTCGGGTTTCCACTTTACAATCAATCCACCAACAGACGACCTGAGCAGCAACAAAACGTTTTTCAATGTCCCTGATGGATTTTTTAATCAGGTGACATCCAGTGAATAGTCCACGTTCCAAGTCACTAAGCTCTCCTGACCGACCTATTCTGTTGTTGTTGCTGCTTCTCTACTGACGACACAGTATCATCCACCTCCTTACACACTGCGGATCCGCCTCTCGTGACACCTAGTGGTCAATTCCGCGTCACATAGTAGTGTCCGGATATATTTGATGAGTAATTCCAGACGCCGCCCAATGTGCATCTCGAGAACACCGGACGTCTCAACGTCACCAAAACGATAACAAAATTGTTCAACTGGCTCTAAGCACTATGGGACTTAACATCTGAGGTCATCAGTCCCCAAGACTCAGAACTACTTAAATCTAACCAACCTAAGGACATCACACACATCCATGCCCGAGGCAGGATTCGAACCTGCCACCGTAGCAGCAGCACGGTTCCGGACTGAAGCGCCTAGAATCGCTCGGCCACAGCGGCCGGCTAAAATGATAACAGACGATACTATAACAACTGCTGAAAGTACAAAGGTATGTAGGTGCCCAATACCTCGATATACCTCGAATACTTGAGGCGCCTTGCCACGGTTCGAGCGGCTCCCCCCGTCGGAGGCTCGAGTCCTCCCTCGGTCATGTGTGTGTGTGTGTGTGTGTGTGTGTGTGTGTGTGTGTGTGTGTGTGTGTGTTATCCTTAGCTTAAGTTAGTTTAAGTTAGATTAAGTAGCGTGTAAGCCTAGGGACCAATGATCTCAGCAGTTTGGTCCCTTAGGAACTTACGACAAATTTCCATGTTCCTCAAAAAATGTTCAAATGTGTGTGAAATCTCATGGGACTTAACTGCTAAGGTCATCAGTCCCTAAGCTTACACACTACTTAACCTAAATTATTCTAAGGACAAACACACCCACCCATGCCCGAGGGAGGACTCGAACCTGCGCCGGGACCAGCCGTCCATTTTCCTCGATATACCGTCTGTATAAACTGTGAGATGAAATGCAATTTACAGTGACATCGCGTCATGAATTATCATTTGCCACCAACAGATATGTGCTACTATTGATCTGAGCGAGTGCTGTAAACAATTGGTACCTAGAGCGGGAAACTACTACAGCCCTTTTACGAATCAGCTAGCCATGCTAAATATCGGTAATGAGATCCTCTGCCACCCTGGGTATGATATTTAGGTCTTTTATGAGACCGATTATGCTGTTTCCATTTTCCGCCTCGAACTCTTAAATTAATGCATGGCTTTCTACTCAGCGGAAAGATCACCGCCGCCTGTGATTCCTGTGGCGTACGACTCACACGCGCCACTTTTTAATAGAGTTCATTTACCTTCGGATCAGAGAGCAGAGGTAAGGCGGCTTGCCCTCTCTTCCGTTACTCCTTGATAGAACAATTTCATATTTAAAGCTGAGTAATAAGTACACTGTTTTTGTTCTACTGAACAGAAATTTGGAAATATGTGGTAAGATCTTATGGGACCAAACCGCGGAGGTCATCGGTCCCTAAGCTTACACACTACTTAATCTAACTTAAACTAACTTATGCTAAGGACGATACACACACCCATACCCGAGGGAGGACTCCAACCTCCGACGGGGTAAGCCACGCGGACCGTGACATGACGCCCCATACCGCGTAGCTACCCCGCGCGGCTACTGAACAGAAACATTGTACTTGTTATTAAACCTTAAAGATGAGGCAAGTGGTATAAATCTTTTTAGATTCTGTCTGCTGTCAAGGAGGTTCAAAGTTGCATGTTAAAAGTCACTTTCAGTTTTTTTTCTTTTGTCTACAGTTTTGTCTCAAGTTTGCAGATTTTCGCAAAGACTTTTCGAAGTGTGGACGGTTTGAGTTGTGACTCTGACACACTGCAGAACAGCGTGTTAACCTTTAATGAGTTCCTGACACTTCCAGGAAATCAACAGATGTCGTGGCTAGTTTTGGGCCATGCTTGCGAGGAAGTTCGAAATACGTGGTTCCTTGGCGTGGAGCGAAAAGTTGTCGCAGTCGAGTAAGTGGGAAGCTGATTATAGAATCATATTGTAGTGTTTCAGTCCAAAGTGTTATGCACTCAACTTCATCACTCCCTCCCACACTTAAGACTGTTGTATGCATTGGTGGAAATTGAGTATACAAATCTTGAATATTGTAATTGCTAGCATTTCGACTCAAGTCTCACGTGTATTGTAAGTTCCACGTGGCTTGTCAATTGCTAGTTTTGAAAGCAATATTGGTAACTTATTTGAACTTGCTTTTACTCATTTCCGCTTTCCTAAATCATTGGAATATTTACGCGAAATTATGATACATTCCTTGTCTGACACCACCTTGAGCGCAGCTGTAGCACGCGTGCCCTTCTTATCAACTCACTGTTTACAAACATTGCAGATAATGAAACACTCCGTTCGTTTACAGTTTTCCCACATTAATAGTGATACATATTCCGCTATCCGAAAATATAAGTTTCAGGTATAAAGGTAAGTTTTGATGCTGGTTCCTACATGCAGAGTTGCTGTGTTATATTTTTCTACAATGTGGGTGTACATGTGCTTACGACATAACTTGTACAGAGCGTGGTACAGATGCGTCCAGCATTTCGTAATAGTTCAAACAAATTCAGCCTTTTGAGTCGCATAATTATTCAAATGATTTGGAGAGGTATTATCAGCAGTAAGTCATTTTAATGTTGAAGTATTGTGATAGCAGACAAGAGCCAAGATACCTCTGCGCTCTCTTCAGCTATAAGTTGGCTACCTGTATAATCTATAGTTTTGATAGGATCTTACGAGTGTTTTTCACAGTATTTTATGTTCATTTTTACAAGCTACGTCTGCCGATTACTAGTTCGTCAATTTGTTGTGCGCGCGCGAGCGTGTGTTTGTGTGTGTGTGTGTGTGTGTGTGTGTGTGTGTGTGCGTGTACGCGCGCGCGTAGCATATTGAGGTAGCAAGCTGAGACGAACAATTTGACACGGGACTCTTGTGATATGTCAATTCGGGAAACTACCTCAAACTGGCCTACAAAAACTACGTAAGCTACAGCGCATGCGCGTCGAGCGAGTTTTCCAACATTCTCGCGCTCTCTTCGCACAAACCATTAGTTCTAGAGAAAAAAAACGAATAGAACCTTGTTTGTAGGAAATTTAATATAGTTTAATTTTGTACTGCGACACGTTTTTGCTGGAGGGTACGGTTTCGATTTACTCAAGAGAAACGTACAAAAGTGACATGACATGTGTTCTATCTCGGAAACCATTCGGAATATGACATACGTCCATATGAAGTTTTTTGTTCAGAATCACCATTACCCCACAAAGCATGTACCTTTCCTCTTGACTCACCCTCTAGAGAGAGAGAGAGAGAGAGAGAGAGAGAGAGAGAGAGAGAAAGATGTGTATTGTTTAACGTTTTGCTAGCTTCTAGGTGTTTTTTAAACTTTAAGGTGCACACTTATATTAAATCCGTATCGAGTAAACTGTTACGGTACAAGACCTACAGTGTGGGTCGAGGACAAGGGTGGCGTCTAGGTAACGTGTTATGGCGTCGCAACCCACCTGGAAATTGTGTCCTCGCTCGCTGTTCTCAGAGCAATGTTCGACACCGTAAGTCAGCACGAAATTTTCTGGTTCTGATTGGTTGAAATGCTCGAGACAGAATCTCTCTTGAGCCCGCAGGAAGAGTTGGGCGCAGGCCCCAGCAAAGGGCGTTGCAAATGTCAAGTTGCTGGATAGTTAATTTTTAAAATTCTGCTCAATTTTTATCGGAAAAAATCAGGTGCAGTCCGGAACCGAGTGTGGTTGCGCATGATTAGTGAGAGTAAAGTGGTATTATCTTGTTATTATTATTCACGATTGTGAAGTGCTACATATTGTTTAATACCTCGTGTGTGAAGTTAACAGTGCTATCTGAAAGAGTACAGTGAGAATTGAAGAAGGTATCCTTTGGAACAAATTTTATGCACAGAGTTTCGGAAGATTCTCGTCTTTGAAGCACCACATCATAAACGAAGCCACGTTAGTTTCTGCAGTGAGAGAGACATCTTTAGAGGACTGGAGGTAAGAGAATTAGAACATTTGCAAGATGTGCCTCATGTTATGCATCTCCAATGACAACCCTCACATGTACGGTCTGTCTGTTACAACCAGCTACTGCAGCATGTCTCATTCAGAGTGGATTTGCAGTACGTGGGGTCCCTTTCAGGGATGATTCTGAGTGACTGTGACAGTGAAAGATTTTATTGAGTGTGAACAATAAAGAAGTTGTAACGGTGAATTTATGGCAGTAAACCAAGGAACAGTGTGTCTCATCGGGCCTACAGTGATAATTAAGAATAGCTGTAAAGAGTACATTGTAATATATGAAACATATAAATTTGTTTAGTAGTGAAAATGCAGAGGAGGAACTATGAAAGTGATTTGACAATTTTTATGGTTTAAAATTATGCAAAATTCAGTAACAGTTGGTGACAGTCAGTGTCATCGTAAATGTACGTAATTTGTGTAGCAAGCTATAAATGCTGAAGTGCGGTGCCTCGTAAAAGACTGACGACACGAGAAGTGTGGTATCGATAGCTACGATGCCACAGTGTAGGTACAAGTTCTTAGGTTGGCACTACGACACCGACACAGACGACAGCGCCCTCTAGCCAGCGCTGTGCAGCTCTACGAGCGCCGCTCGAGATTCTGCCCATTTGATTCCGAGCAGACGACCAACCAACATTGTTTCATTTTCATAGTAGGCGAGCCACTACAGATTTTGCCTGTGTTAGCTTTGATACATCCGGCTTCGCATCTACGTGCTCATCATAGCCAAAGTTATGTTAACCCTGTATTCATTGTCTTACCTAGAGCAAATATCATTTACGTTAAAAGCAGGACCGAGATTTTTACCTCACCTGCTCCTACTCGCTTCCTACATTCGGCCTACACTTCTGTTTACAGGAGCAGACCCACGCTCCGCCTATCCAGAAGGGATACAAAAACAAGAAGACAACAAGCTATCGACAACGACGCTACATACAGTGATGAGCCAAAACATTATGACCACTGCCCACCGCGAGGTTGTGTGCTGCCTGGTAGCGCTGAGGGCACGTGATGCGGTAAGAGAAGCATATGAGAGGAGAAGAGACGAGTGGGAAATCATTCTAGAGTCGATAAGTGGCGCAAATGCGACTTCGACAAAAGCCAGGTTGTTGTGGCCCATTGCCTGGGAGCGAGCATCTCCGAAACGGTGAAGCTGGTCGGCTGTTCGTGTGCTACTGTCGTGAGCATCTGTGGAAAGTGGTTGAAGAATGCTGACTCCACGAGTAGGCGACAAGAAGCTGGACGTCCATACCTCATCAGAGAACACAGGGACAGGAGGCTGGCCCGCTCTCTAAAGCAGGATAGGCGCCGACCTGTGGCAGATCTGACGACAGAGTACCTTGCTGGCGCAGACACAAGTGTTTTGGAGCACACCAAGGCGAAGAACCTCTTGGAGTATAAAACAGAGAGCAGTATATCGCATCTTGTGAATGACCACCAGCCTGCAGCCACAAATCAAAAAAACCCAGCGCATGTGTATTTTGTGTAAATTACTTGTGTGTGTACACGTATTTTTGAGGTTTGTATAGATAATTAACGAAGTGAAGATTTTATCTGTGGGTTCATGTGATGATTCATTGCCTTGCATGTTAAGACATTTCTTTTGTGTATACGTTGATCAGTTTCCGTTGATTTGTTTCCGTTGAATTTTGTACGGTAGTTTTTATTTCAAATCTTATGTAAATGGAGAGAACCAGTCGGGTGCGCTCGAGACGGAAAAGAAATGTTTCAGAGCAACGACATTGTATGGAATCGGAACAGTCCACATCGGAATTGTCTGTAGGAGAGGTGTCCGCAACATCTGCATTGCCTGAAACCCAGGATACCGAAGCGACAGTCGAATTTAGCCGAGATAGCGAAATTTACGAGACAGAATCGTCACTGCCACAGGGCAGAACGAATTTTGGAAACGTGGGAAGTGTTGCCCTATGGGCAAAGCAAATGATGTGCAGAAAAAAGGGACAAAAGGCTGGAAACAGAGACGAAATGGAAGAAGTAGACAACATGGCTCTAAGCACTCTGGGACTTAACGTCTGAGGTCATCAGTCCCATAGAACTACGTACACCTAACTAACATAAGGACATCACACACATCCATCCGTAGCAGCCGCGTGGTTCCGGACTGAAGCGCCTAGAACCGCTCGGCCACCGCGGCCGGCGAAGAAGCAGACAGGGAAAGTGGGAGAATAGATGGTGGTGCTGCGCTGAGAAGTTGACAGAACTAAATCTGTTGACGAAAAGGTGAATGAGATGTCAAAGATAATCGAAAGCAACGTGATCAGGCTGGTCCAGGCTGAGAAAATTTTTTAAAAGTGTAAGAGGGGAAACACTTTCTGGGAGGATGCAGGCTGTGGAGGAACGACATCAGTCTGAGAATACGGAGTCAGTACGATTCTCCTAAATTGTAGATTTTGTGTCACTTAAACACAGTTTCAACAATATCAGAAAAGAACTAGTGTGGTCGCGAGCCATAGAACCATTAATGCCTCTGGCAGGGTATAAGTTAAGCACGGACAATGAGCGGCACAATTGTGTGAATTCAGAATCAAGTCAGCGACACGGACCTCAGCGATCACGAGAAAGTCGTGTCAGTCAGCGAGATCCATTTATGACATGGAACAGATCTTTGATGATAAGCGTTTTTATCACTGAGGATTTTCCTCACCTATTCCACAGGCGGATACTTACATATCAGAACCTAGTCAGCAACATTGAAGACAGTGTGCTGAACTTTTGGCCAATCCAAAGAAAATTGGATTCGTAATAGTCATATGAGTGGGGAATTCATAGTGAAAGCGTTATCTATCGCCATAAAATGTCCTATTTATGCGGAATTCGTGGAAGAAACCATGAAAATATATTGGTCGGCTGCAGGACAAAACAGGATGCGAATAAGTATAATAATAGCCCCACCTCTGCGGCAACATACTTCCAGTCCTGTTCTCAGTATTTTGACGAGATCTTGAAAAGCAATCAGCATCTCGACCACCCATACGGTCCGGAAGAATTTATCCAAGTTTACATCAGTCCATTGCCAACTGATCATTGCTTTGCACTGATAAGAGTGAAATGGAGCTGTTTAAGCTGGTGTTAAGCAATCTCGATGAATACATATGCGAGCATAGAAGGGCGAGCCCTGCTTCCAGTAGGAATCAGTAAGGAAAGTCACGGAAGAATAGGGATGGGTACATTTGGAAGGACAGTAACGGCAGCTGGCCACAAGAACAGAATAGTAACTGGAACAATTAGAGCCTATGTCACTACGAGGATAGGCCCCATCTGGGAACTGATGTACAAAGACTTACTACAGAGTGGAAAAACATGGGAGTAGAAATTATTTAAGCAAGAAAACTGGCCCCCGATCGTAGTCAGCGTGATTAACAAGGTAACAAGAAGGATAGCCCAAACAAGAGCCATGTTTTCCCTCTCAGTATAATAAAGTACGAGGAAACTAGAGATGACCTCTTGGCCGAGATCGACACTAGTGCAAAGGAGGAGGCATAACATCCCGTCATAACTATTAAATTGTCAACAGAGAATCTTCCGCGACACTCGATACGGGCAGCCTTGTGAATGGCATCTCAAAGGCCACATTCTTGGCATGTGAGCACGCAGAAAAATTATGGCGGCATCCCCTCTGCAAAGCACACATATAAGGGGAGCGATCAAAGGCACGTCAGTAGAAGTCAAAAAGCAAGTACTGTTTTCTTTCAAGTGCCAGGAATCACCATTCGTCGTTAATGTGGTGATTACCCCACTGTTGACGGCTGAAGTAAATTTAGGGGTGAGATTTATGCGATAACATGCCGCAATAATTGATGTAGGAAAAGGAGAGATTTCCCTTCCTGCACGACAGGAAAACTCTGTGCTCTACTTCAACAGGACAATGCCTAGCAGTGATGTTTTCACACACTGTTTAACAATTACGGCGTTGGCATGAAAAATGGCCAGCCATGCAGCAACACTTCCGTCACAAGAGACTGTAGGAGGGCGCGAACTAAATGTAGCAGAGCAGGAGGAAATTATTCGTGTAGTCAAGCACAAGATCTCCAAAATACGGGATATTCCAGACAAGACAATCACGAGCTCATGAACATTTTGGTAGATAATGCGGAAGTGTTTAATATTAAAACAGGTACCTTCAATAACGTTAAGTTTAGGATTAAGTTCCATGATAAATTCTTCACTAGGCCATACAGCATCCCTCTGACCTATGGAACAGCAAATTAAGGAGATGCTGGAGGAGGGAGTTACTGAAAGGGCAAGCAGTAGTTGCAAGAGTTCTCTCCATATTGTCCGAAAAAAAGATGCTTCTATCAGGCTGGTGCTCGACTCACACCAATTAAACACAAACATTGTGCCTGAAACAGATCTTCATGTACGTTTGTTCAGGACCTAGAAACCGCACTCAGCGAAGAAGTTTTATAACTAAGTATTTCGATTATAGTAAGTTCGTCTCAACTTTAGTTCATAGCGAGCAACACGTGCCTGCTACGTAAACAAATTAATTATATGCCCCTTATCTGTAAGTCCTTGCTTGTGGTTAGCGTTAAGCTTACGTTGTTTCTCTTTCTGGTGTGTTGACCTATCTTCTTGGGTTACCATCTCTGTATGCAGATCTTTGTAGCATTATTTGTGGCGAGCCAGGTGCAGTTGTTGTGTTTTTGTAAGTCAGAACCACTTGGCGCGTCAGTATTACACTGTGTGACCATAACACCTACCTGACCAACGTTCTAGGGATGTGATGCTGTCTTCGTCAGTGAGACGTATCGGTGGATCCTGACGGGAAATACTTTGTACATTTTGTACACCTCTGAAATATAGAAAAGTCTTGATTGCAGAACTCTTAATTAAGCGTTAAGCGCTTCAAAATTTCATCGTCAGACTGGAGGGGCTAGGTGTTCGTGTTGGCCTCATTATCTCATCATCATTCAGGTAGTGGCGAGACTGGAAACGAAAGATTGGAGCTTGAACTGGCGCTGATGACACGATGTTGAGCGCCCCACAAACCATCACCATCATCATCATCATCATCTTCGTCGGGCTGGAGCTATGAAATAAAGTGTACAAGAAATTAATGACAGAAAATATACAGAAGTGTGCATCTGAGCATTTCAATATGTGGAAACTTCAAATAGTGTCGTACTTACATAAAAGTCAAATTTTAGTATATAGCTCACAAAAGTGAGCGCGTAAACTGAATACAATACAAATCTCATCTCACGTAGGCATATTTGACAGTGCTGTCGTCTATCGAATAGAACCACTGCCAGACTGAGTGTGGCGACTGAACTATCAAAGAGGTAAACGATGGCCAGTAGGTGGTGCTAGCGTTGACCATAGAAAGCAAGTCAAAGAGTAACCTTATAAACTTCTGTATACTGCGATTAAGTACATGTTAGCACCTCATGAAAAAATTAGACGAAAACATTTTTGCTAGTTTTATAGAAAAAGAAGTCATACTAAGAGCATGGAAGGTGCGCCGTTAGGTAACATCGTAAAAAAAAAAAAAGGTTACAGAGGTAGGCTTTAATCAATAATCAGAACAGAAGACAATTGTAACCAATAACTGGTGTGGTACAATATAAACATACAACCAGTATGAGTAATAAGTAAAATGTAAGTGTGAAGGAATAAGTATCACAAATGTAGTCAAATTACAATAGATGAACACGTAATAAATTGACTACATTTGTGATACTTATGTACATTTATTTTGTGATGGTTGTGAACTTATTCCTTCACACTTATATTTTACTTGTTACTAATATTGGTTTTATGTTTATATTGTACCACACCAGTTATTGGTTACAACTGTTTTCTGTTTTGATTATAAACTAAAGACTACCTCTGTAACGTATTTTTACGATCAACTGAACGACGCATTTTTCATGCTGTTCGTATGAGTTCCTTTTCTATAAAAGTAGCAAAAATGTTTTCGTCTATTTTTTTTTCACGAGGTGCTAACATGTACTTAATCGCAGCGTAGGAAGTTTGTAAGGTTACTCTTTGACTTGCTTTCTATGGTCAGCGCTAGCACCACCTACTGGCCATCGTTTACCTCTTTGATAGTTCAGTCGCCACACTCAGTCTGGCAGTGGTTCTATTCGATAGCCGACAGCACTGTCAAATATGCCTACGTGAGATGAGATTTGTATTATATTCAGTTTATGAGCTAAATACCAAAATTTGACTTTTATGTAAGTAAGACACTATTTGAAGTTTCCGCATATTGAAATACTTAAATGCACACTTGTGTATATTTTCCGTGATCAATTTCTTGGCCGCGCGCGGTAGCCACGCGGTCTTAGGCGCCTTGCCATTGTTCGCGCGGCTCTCCCCGTCGGAGGTTCGAGTCCTCCCTCGGGGATGGGTGTGTGTGTGTTGTCCTTAGTGTAAGTTAGTTTACATTAGATTAAGTAGTGTGTAAGCCTAGGGACCGATGACTTCAGCAATTTGCTCCCATAGGAACTTACCACAAATTTCCAGTTAATTTCTTGTACACTTCATTCTACAGCTACAATCTGACGATGAAATTTCGAAATGCGTAACGATTCATAAAGAATTGTACGACCAAGACTTTTCTATATTTCAAAGCTGTGCCAAATCTGAACGGTGGCTTGCCTCTATTATGAAAGTATTTCTACATGAAGTTAAGGACTTTGTAAATTGGTTTAGAAGCTCTTATGGAAGGTAACAAAATGGTTCAAATGGCTCAAAGCACTATGGCACTTAACATCTGAGGTCATCAGTCCGATAGACTTAGAACTACTTAAACCTAACTGACATAAGGACATCACACACATCCATGCCCGAGGCAGGATTCGAACCTGCGATCGTAGTGGTCGCGCGGTTCCAGACTGAAGCGGCTAGAGCAGCTCGGCCACAGCGGCCGGCAAGGTAACAAAGTATTGTATCGTTCTTCCGAGATTGTTCCTTTTGTGTAATATCTCGTATCGCTGTTTTTGACACCTGGTACATGTCCTAGTAATTTTAACTTAAGTGGTGAGGTTATAATTTTTTTCCATTTAAATAAAAAAACCTTTGTGTTTCTGTCCTCGTCTTTGAGTTTAGCGGTATATCATAAAGTGTTGGCGAATTTTGAGTGTGACATGAGGAAATACAGTTTTTCTGTGGTTCTGCGTGGATATTACGCACTTTAGATGCTACTTAGCTTTTCGGCCTATCGAAGTTGCTTAAACTGCCTTGCGGTATTGCCTCGGTGATCGGGATTTCTGGACCCCAGTTTCGCTGAGTGTGCGCTGAGCGAACCTGACTGTGTGCGTGTTAGGTGATGTGTCCTCCTCAGTCTCATTTCTTTAAGTGTGTGTTCACTATCCTAACTAGCCGTATGATGTTGATTTTTTGTTGGGTTAAGGCCATTTTCAGGAACATAATGTTTAGAATGGCGACGATGGGAGCTGATTTGATTCCTGTCAGAACCTGAAACAAACTTTTTCTATGGAGACGGTGTTTGTTTTGCGTGCATTCAAAATTATCTTAATGTAAAGATACCATGGTCTCACAGTTAATATCTTTTGCCAAGACAGGGTTAGTCTGCGCTGTGTTAAACAGGTTACTCGGACGCAAAATTCATTGATCATTTCGCTTTTTACAGGAATATGGGTCGAAGGGAATGACTGGAATGGCCTCTGCCCACCCGGAGTGACACGGCATGTGTATGTGGACAGGTTGCTTCAAACGGGGTCGGTGGTGTGTACGGTACACAGGGAGTTGCTCAGAGGCGCACAGGGGCCCCGCAGGCTAGAAGTTTGGCGAAGCTATGGTCACTCGGGAAGCCGCCACGGCGAGGGAACTACGTTGTGCCGACAACTTTTTGTAACCGAGCCATTCCTCCGAGAGAAACCTAACTCCCCGTTGTCAAGCCCTTTTTAGTTATGATGTCCTTCTCTTGTAATTATAGTTCTCAGAACAGATGCTTACCATTAAATCTTTCTTTAAGATAAACAAAAGGTGTTGACATTCCTTCTCTGCCGAAGACCAACTCCTCAACCTTGTTCACCTTCTGTCCCTCCAGCTCAACTCCCGTCGCTCCGCCATTTTTGTTTCCCTTGACCTCCAAAATGCCTATGACCGTGTATGGCATCCCGGTCTCCTCTTTAAACTCCAAACCTACGCCCTGCCTATCAATTTTGTCCGTCTGGTCGCTTCCTTCGTCTCGCACCGTCCTTCCTATGTCACCCTCCACAACACCAACTGCCGTATCTTTTATCCCACGGCTGGCGTCCCCCAGGGTTCTGTCCTCTCCCCTCTCCCCTCTCCTTTATTTCTTGTATACAGCTGATATACCCAAGCCACCCCCACCAGTCCACCTTCTCCAGTATGCTGATGACACCGCCTTCCTGGCTCTCTATCCTACCCTTCAACAGTCTCAACGTACCCTCCAAACCCACCTTCACCAGTTCACCACTTGGTGTAACCAGTGGTTCTTCCGTCTCAACCCCTCCAAAACCCAGGCAATCATCATAGGCCGCACCACTCGCTCCTTTCGCCTCCATGATTTCTACCTCACCCTTTATGGTCGTCCCATCCAGCTCACCCCCCACCCTGAAATACCTTGGCCTCACCCTCGACCGACACCTCACCTGGACCCCTCATCTGCAGACCGTCCAGCAGAAAGCCCATTCCCGCCTCCGCCTTCTGAAACTCCTGTCTGGCCGGACATGGGGATTGCATCCTTCTACCATCCTCAACACCTACAAATCCCTCATCCGTCCTATCCTCTGTTATGCCAGCATTGCCTGGATCCACCCCACCCACTTTTACAAGGCCCTCCAAATCCTTGAACGCCATGCACTCCACCTTGCCTTCCGTATCCGCCTTCCTTCCCCCACACGGCTCCTGTATGAACTGATCCCCTTCCCCACCTCCTCCTGTTCCTCTAACATCTCCGCATCCTTTACATTGCCCGCAGGCTTGATCCCCCCCCACCCTCCGGTTTCCTCCTTCCTCTCCACCCCCCGCCCATTTCCGCGCCTCTATCGCTGTATCCCTCCCTCTCTCCACCTCCACACCCTCCATCTCCTTCATCAGGGCAATTTCCAACGCCTCCCCCTCCCGGATGACGAACTTCGCCGTGACATCTACCCTTCCTTCCAACTATAACCTGGCCTTGTCCCCTCCCCCCTCCCCAGGGCCCCCTTTTTCCTCTTCCCTCCTTCTCCCAGAGCGGATTTTCCTCCTTCCCCCGCTCCTCTGAGACCCTGCACGCCATACTTGCCTCTTTCCTTCCCACATCCCTCCCTACCTGGCCCTCTTCAGCGCGCCCCCCCCTCATCTCCCCCATCTCTTCCCCTTCCTCCCTTCTTCTGGTCTCCCACATCTCCTTGCGCCTGGCAGATCCTCTGTTTTGATCATCGTCAGTGTGCCACATCAGTGTTGTGTTTAGTGCTGTTTCTCCTGTGCGTCAAGAGGTGTGATTTTAATTGTGTACTGCCTTGAGGTTCGCCGTTAGTGCTGTTTCTCCTGTGCGTCAAGAGGTGTGATTTTAATTGTGTACTGCCTTTAGGTTCGCCGTCAGTGTTTGTTATGTGCTACGCCATCCGTCGATACCTTTTATGCTCCAGTCATACTGTGCCTTGTGTTCTTTTAATTGTCGCAGTGTGTGGCTTTTTGTGTGTGCTACTTTTAAACAGATTTTTATCTCCATTTTACAGTCACCCCGTTTTTTGTCTATTGCCTTCCATGATGTTCCCCCTTTTTTTATATCTATGTTCACCATATTCTCTCCTTTGTTATTTTTAAATGTCTTCTATTGTTTGTTATATGTCTTTCGCCTGAAGAGCAGCGCATATGCTACTGCCAGCCCGCCCCGATGGGGAATTGAAATACAATAAAGAAAAAAAAAAGGTGTTGACATGTCAATTTCTCATAAATTCTTTTGTCTCAAACACATGTCCCTTTAGGGAACACGTAATATTATTTTATTAAGCGCACCAAATGAATCCTGCCTTGTACGGAGACTACAGTAACATTTATCAGCCGCAATACTACTTTCAGGAACACAAATGTCCGCCCCCGGTAGCTGAGTGGTCAGCGTGACGGAATGTCAATCCTAAGGGCCCGGGTTCGATTCCCGGCTGGGTCACAGATTGCTGCTAACGTAGAACCTTTTCTCCTCGCAGATCACACTCGCGCAATGATACCTGAACGCGCGAGGTATTATAACGAGTGTACAGACCTGCGATTAGTTAGTCTGCATTAGTCTATAGTCAAGTTTCAGTCGGCGCCTAATAAGATTATCATATTCCTGTACAAAGCCATGAAGATAAACGTATAGACACTTTTGTCAAGTATCAGAGATATATGTGAGAATAAGATTAACGTACCAATACCAAAGGAACTTCAGATTGTCAATTGTAAATAGCATCCAGAACCAAGTTAAGTAATTTTTATGCTTGTTATTATTTTAATAAATGTGTGTGAAAATTAATCAAGTTCTGTTTAAAGTTGGTCACCGTGACTCTGCTACTCTAAGCGTGCAAGTGGCATTTCTATCCTCTGACCTAACGGCAGAAGATAAACACGCCACAATAAGACCACGAGACATATTGCTGACACTCGCCTACTTCGTTAGAGCGACAAGTCAAATAATCTGATGGTGTGTGTACCGAAGGTCTTACAGTACACACACCACAACTAACAAACAAGCTATGTTTATTACATCTTCACATTTTGTCTAATAATTAAGTACCAATCGGGCAACAACCCTTATCATAAATGAAGACTTTGTGTTTTATAGATTCAAAGACTGGGTGGGTTGGTAACTTTCCTGGGATTCCATGCACATTTTACTAAGGGGGACTAAGGCTTGAAAGTTTGTTTTTGGGAGGGGCGGGAGGATGGAAGAGCCATGGTGTGATGTGACAGACTGTCACATATTGCTGTGCAGTATCGACTCATTTTTTTCCATTCTTAGTTGTTAGTCTGTGGATTGTGTGTTGGAAGAGAAAACTTTGACAGCTGGCTGGCGGTCACAGGGTAGGCTAATGATTCTATTCTAGCGACAGATCGATAAATCTTACTGCATCAACCATACCCCCTTGGGTGCCACCCAACTTTGATGTCTGTCTGAACGCCCCATACTACCGCCTTTTGTGCACTGGCGAGCGGCGCCAAGGGTGCTAGATTCTGCTAAGAGCAGACTTATTGTAATTATCTCATAAAAAGTAAAACTAAAAATGCTGTTAAACATAAATAACTTCTTAACTCAGATCTATAAGAAATTTTTAAAAAATGTTAAAAGCAAATTTGACTTTTATTACAACACCCTTAACTTGTCTTAGAGTTTCCTGGTGAAGTAGGATAAACATAACCTCTTATATTATTAAGTTGTGCTTAGCTGTGTCGGCGTCGTCGATTGTGTACAGCGGCCACATTTAACGTTAGGACATTCTTCTTTCACTGATTGCAGCAGAAGCAGGTTGAGCACACATGCTCCAGCAAGCATATAGAGTTTTAATTTAAGATTACTCGCTTCAATTTAAATAAAATAAAACTTCTACTGAAGAAAAACTTCAATTTTCCAGTGAAAAATAAAATAAAAAATTGA
Source organism: Schistocerca nitens (assembly GCF_023898315.1). NCBI lineage: Eukaryota > Metazoa > Arthropoda > Insecta > Orthoptera > Acrididae > Schistocerca > Schistocerca nitens. Next base: position 573,902,709 of record NC_064616.1, on the reverse strand, counting down.
TAATCAGGCTACAGAACCTTAAAACCCTAACAAAAATCTTGATAAAATAAAATATGAGATTCGCTTAGAAACCTCAATACGAATTAAGTAATGTAAAGAGAGGCAGATACCAGTAATTCATATGGTGTCAGAAACAGTATTTCTTAATAATAAAGAAATAATTGTACAAATGTGTGTGAAATCCTATGGGACTTAACTGCTAGGGTCATCAGTCCCTAAGCTGACACACTACTTAACCTAAATTATCCAGACAAACACACACATCCATGCCCGGGGGAAGACTTGAACCTCCGCCGGGACCAGCCGCACAGTCCATGACTGCAGCGCCCTAGACCGCTCGGCTAATCCCGCGCGGCAAAGAAATAATTGAAGCAAATGATCTTTGAGTGGCGACAAATAGAAAGACTTGCAGTAGATGGCCGAATAACCCCAGACGTGGTCTCTCGGCCAATAATGCAATACCAACATTTCATTTCCATACTGCAACACAAATTGCTGTGTTTGGGGTGGTAGTACGACCGGGGAACATGGACTGCTGATTGATGGCGTTGCATTGTGCTCAGCGATGAATCGCGGTTTCCCACTACACTGAACGATCGTCGTCGACAAGTATGGCGACTACCTGGGGAGAGGACTCATTCTTCTACATCTACATCTACATTTATACTCCGCAAGCCACCCAACGGTGTGTGGCGGAGGGTACTTTACGTGCCACTGTCATTACCTCCGTTTTCTGATCCAGTCGCGTATGGTTCGCGGGAAGAACGACTGTCTGAAAGCCTCCGTGCGCGCTCTAATCTCTCTAATTTTACATTCGTGATCTCCTCGGGAGGTATAAGTAGGGGGAAGCAATATATTCGATACCTCATCCAGAAGCGCACCCTCTCGAAACCTGGCGAGCAAGCTACACCGCGATGCAGAGCGCCTCTCTTGCAGAGTCTGCCACTTGAGTTTGCTAAACATCTCCGTAACGCTATCACGGTTATCAAATAACCCTGTGACGAAACGCGCCGCTCTTCTTTGGATCTTCTATATCTCCTTCGTCAACCCGATCTGGTACGGATCCCACACTGTTGAGCAATACTCAAGTATAGGTCGAACGAGTGTTTTGTAAGCCACCTCCTTTGTTGATGGACTACATTTTCTAAGGACTCTCCCAATGAGTCTCAACCTGGTACCCGCCTTACCAACAATTAATTTTATATGATCATTCCACTTCAAAGCGTTCCGCACGCATACTCCCAGATATTTTACAGAACTAACTGCTACCAGTGTTTGTTCCGCTATCATATAATCATACAATAAAGGATCCTTCTTTCTATGTATTCGCAATACATTACATTTGTCTATGTTAAGGGTGAGTTGCCACTCCCTGCACCAAGTGCCTATCCGCTGCAGATCTTCCTGCATTTCGCTAAAATTTTCTAATGCTGCAACTTCTCTGTATAATACAGCATCATCCGCGAAAAGCCGCATGGAACTTCCGACACTATCTACTAGGTCAATGTTTTGGAGAGGCCCAGCGGTGTTGCTCCTGACATCATACTGCAGGGAGTCGTAAGGTGTGACTTCAGGTCAATGCTAGTAGCTACTGAGGTTACAACGACACAACGGTACGTCACGGAGATTGCGTGTGCTCTTTTGTTACTTGTCACGTGACAGTATCGTGGTGCCGTTTTTAATGGTACAATGCTCGACCACACATGGCACGTGTGTCTATGAACTATCTGAGCGGTGCTGAGGTACTCGCATGGCCAGCTGAACGCCCCAGATCTTTCCGACAGATCATGTGTTGGACCAGCTCGGACATCAACTCCGTCCCAGTGCCAGCATCCAGGATATCAAGGACCATTTACACAAGTGGTGGGCCAGCTTGCCTCAGGAGAGGGTACGACGGCTTATGGCACCCTTTCCAGAAAAATCAGTGAATGCATCCAGACAAGAGGCGGTGCAGCGTCATACCGACAAATGGGCTCACACTGCAACGTTCTTTGAAAATTTGACTCGATTCTGTAATCACTGAAGTAACATCACAACGCTTCTCAACCCATGAAGTTTCACATTATTTCCTCGTCCCCTTCTACACTGAAGATCTAAAGAAACTGGTACACCTGCCTAATATCGTCTAGGGTCGCCGGGACCACGCAGAAGCGCCGCAGCACGATATGACATTGGCTCGACTAATGTCTGAAGTAGTGCTGGAGGGAGTTGACACCGTGAATCCTGCAGGCCTGTCCATAAACCTGTAAGGGTACTAGGGGGTGGAGATCTCTTCTGAACAGCACGTTGCAAGGCATCACAGATACGCACAATAATGTTCATGTCTGGGGAGTTTGGTGGCCTGCGGAAGTGTTTATACTCAGAAGACTGTTTCTGGAGCCACTCTGTAGCAATTCTGGACGTGTGAGGTGTCGCAAGTCCGTCCAAATGCACAATGGGCATGAATGGATGCAAGTGATCAGACAGGATGTTTACGTACGTGTCATCTGTCAGAGTCGCATCTAGACGTATCAGGAGTCCCATACACTCCAAATGCACACGCCCCACACCATTACGGAGCCTCCACCAGCTTGAACAGTCGCCTGCTGACATGCAGGGTCCATGGATTCATGAGGTTGTCTTCATACTCGTACACGTCCACCCGCTCTATACAATTTGAAATGAGACTCGTCCGACCAGGCAACATGTTTCCAGTAATCAACAATCCAATGTCGGTGTTGACGGGCCCAGGCAAAGAGTAAAGCTTTGTGTCGTGCAGTCATCAAGGGTACATGAGTGGGCCTTCGGCTCCGAAAGCCCATATCGATGATGTTTCGTTGAATGGTTCGCACACTGAGACTTGTTGATGACCCAGCATTTAACTCTGCAGCAGTTTGCGGAAGGGTCGCACTTCTGTCACGTTGAACGATTCTCTTCAGTCGTCGTTAGTCCCCTTCTTGCAGGATCTCTTTCCGGCCGCAGCGATGTCGGAGATTTGATGTTTTACCGGATTCCTGATATTCATAGTACACTCGTGAAATGGTCGTCCGGGAATTTTCCCCACTTCATCGCCACCTCGGAGATACTGTGTCCCATCGCTCGTGCGCCGACTGTTACACCATGTTCAGACTCACTTAAATCTTCATAACCTGCCATTGTAGCAGCAGTGATCGATCTAACAACTGCGCCAGGCACGTGTTGTCTTATATAGGCGTTTTCGACCGCAGCTCCGTATTCTGTCTGTATTTGAATACACATGCCTATACCACATTCTTTGGCGCTTCGGTGTAGGTGCTTAACATTTTTTTTTTCATTTGTCCTAAACCTTGAGAAGTACGTCACGCACGTTATTTAAGAGCTATAATAGCAACAGACTTTCACAACTTTGACAATTTCATAATTTATATGGTGAAAATTGACGGTTACCTCCACAATATCATTATTGCACTTAGCACTAAGATTGTGAACACACGTCTACAGATTATGGTTATGCAAGAGTGTAAATGCTGTCTCTTGCAGTCGTTTCTGCAGACGTTCGGGAAATTATTCACCTTCCGTCTTGCCATTGTAAACTTACTGCAGCTTGTCGGTTCTAACTTTGGACCCATCACGACCTGTGGACAATATGTTGTTGGATATAGGTATGAGCAGTCTGAGAATATGTGTCTCTCCCTCTCTCCCTGGCCCCAGCTGGTCAAGCCACGCGCCATTCATTGTGGGATAGCTCTCAGGAAAGCAAGTGAAAAATATCGTGTGGTGAACTAAGTTCGTGATTTTCTGGAATTTATTACCATTTCAAGAACGCTTAGCTTTCATAGTACTTTATTCTCCGAACGTTTGTTGCAAAATTTGGAAATTAATATAAAAGAGGCAGTCAAATGGAAAGGAGACAGATGAAAAAAAATGTAAGTAAACTGATAATTATTTCTAAAATAATGGCCATAACTGTAAATACATTTATCCTATTGTGAGGCAAGGTGGTCAGGGTGTTCATGGAAAAATGTTAGCCGTTGCCTACGGAACCAAGATTGTACCCAGGCGTTTATCTCTTCGTCCGAAGCACTCGATGGCCGCAAATGGCTTTCTTCAGGGCTCCAAAAATATGGAAATCGCATGGAGAGAGATCGTGACTGGATGGAGGATGTGTAAGAGCCACCCAGCGAAACTTCTGCAGCGTAGTCGAAACAATTATAGCAATAAGTGGGCAGGAATTTTGTTCGCAGGTTGTTTTCACTACGCTCCAGAATTTTTGCTGGGAAGCCCTTACACATCCTTCACACAGTCCTGATTGCTCCGCATGCGATTTCCATATTTTTGGAGCCCTGAAGAAAGACATTCGCGTCCGTCAATTTGCTTTGGAGGAAGAAGTGCAGGCCTGTGTACTATCATGGCTCCGTAGGCAGCAGCAAATATTTTTCTATGAAGGTATTGATCACCTTCTCTGACAGTGGGATAAATGTATTAACTGCTACGTCGATTACTTTTGAAATAATAAACAGTTTACTTACTTTTTCTTCGTAAAAATACAGTGCGTTCGTAAAGTCACCGTGCACTGGTCTACGTTGAAAGTTTGAAGGAAAGTTCATAGAATACAAGTTGGAAACATTGTTTTTTCGTAGCTATGCGATTGTTTTGTAATTTCTTCTACTACTGCGTAACATTTAACTGTTTGATTCAGTTGATAAAGCTATTAAATGCGATGTATAGTATTTAGATGTTCAATTTGCTTTTAAATTAAGGTGCTTTCAACTGAGAAACGTATTTTTCTTGTTGAACGTGTGTTTCGACAAAGCCATAAATACACAAATTTATTGCAGGAAGCATCTGCTGAAAAATTCCCAGAAACAGCTGTACATCATCGTAATGTGATTCGTCGATTTATTGAGAAATTTCGAGAGACAGGCTCAGTGTTGGATATCGAGGGAACTGAAAGACCACCTAAACTAAACGAATGGAAGTTGTTGTATATTTATGACCCTATGAAGCAGAGCCCAGCAAAATCATTGCGCAATATGGCACAAGAAAAAGATATGGGGCAACCACGCATAAAGCGGATAAGCAAACATTTAAATTGTCCCCATATAAATTGGCAGCAGTGCAAGAATTGAAAGATGTGGCTTAGCTAGTGCAAATGGTTTAAATCTTTTATTCAGAGGAACACTACTGATATTCTTGATGCCACCTTCTATATAGACAGGGTCGGTTCCAACTCTGTGGTCATGTCAACACACCTTGTGTTTGAAACGCCATTGCATGGTAAGAAAATTGGAATGTGGGTAGCAGTATCCAAACGGTACGTTATTGGACCTTTACTTTTTTAAAGAAACCGTGAACAATGAGCATTATCGTTTAATAATCAACTATTTCATTGGCCAGCTAAAGGAAGACGAAATTAGTTGCTCGTGATTTCAAAAACACGGCATAACTGAAACAAAGCCGACAATACCATGCGTCTGAAAAGGTTTTGTGACGACCGCGTCATCTAAAAAATATTATGGCGCCCTCGATCGCCGGGTCTAGCTCCACCAGACTTTTTCTTTGGAAAGCATCAACATCCGTAGCGAAGCACTCGGCCACGCACTCTTTGTAACTTAAAAGCTGAAATAACTGCGTATTTGAGAAGTACATCATAATCAGATCTGCAGGAAGTGTTTTCCAATAAAATTAAGCGGGTCCAGAGTTGTATAGGTGCTTGTGGACGTCATTTCCAACATATGTTGTAACTGCAGAGCAACTTTCTGAATACCCTGCATAAATGCTTGCAATAAAATGTTCTTTGTAGGGAGGGTAGATCGTGTCTCCCACGACCACCTCCGGTCTCTGATTACGCGCCTGTTCTTACGACAGAACAGGCTGCAACGGCTTCCTCTGCGACAGACTAATAATCTGACCCGTACCTTTCAGTTCATTCGATAATCAAGTTTCAAGAGAACCACAGGAAGCGTGGGAGATGAAGAGGTCGGGTTGACACAAAAGTGGTACGTAGCGCGTCTCATGAAGTGGCGGCGAAGCGTTGGCTTCTACTCTGCTTCCTGGCGCGCTTCGGCCAGCGCTCGATAAGAAGATCCCGTGGGGGGGGGGGGGGGGGGGGGGCACTGTACGGGTTATTCTCCCACGCGAGCAACGCTTCACCGCTGTCTCGTTTCTCGAGATTATCTTCGGCACTCTCGGCAGAATATTTGGTTGGATCACTATAACTTCTCATAGACGGTGATTAATTTTATCTTCCCGCAAATACTACCAGAGCAATTTTGCAGTAAACGGAAGCATAAATTAGAATATCAAAACTAGACATATTCGTCTTGATGGCGTTAGCGTGATCATTACTTCTAACTCTGTATCTGTAACAAATGATCTGAAGATGCGCAGCTGGCCCGAAACCGGTCATATGGAAATAAAGAAAAGCGCTCTGAAGACTGAATTTGGACACTTTTTTAAATTAGTGTCTCCTAAGTAACAAAATAATGAAACTGAAATTCAGCGCAGGGGCTGGCAGCTGACCCTGAACGTGAATAAATGTAACGCCATGCACATAAATTGTCGAAGAAATCCACTACTGTTCGACTACACTTTTGGCGAACAATCATTGGAAAGAGTAACTATCGTAAAATACCTAAAACTAACCATCTAGAGCGATCTTAAATGGAATGATCATATAAAATAAATTGTAAGAAAAGCAGTTACAAGGCTGAGATTCATCGAAAGAATCAAGAAAATGTAATTTATCCACGAAAGAAGTAACTTGCAGAACACTTGTTCGACCGATTCTTGAATATTGTTCATCAGTCTGGGACTCTTACCAGGATAGATTAATAGAAGAGATAGAGAAGATTCGGCGAATAGCCGCGCGTTTCGTCACGGGATCGTTTAGTCGGCGCGAGAACGTTACGGAGACGTACAAGGAACACCAGTAACAGGCGCTTCAACAGAAGCGTAGCGCATCACGGAGAGGTTTACTACTGAAATTCTGAGAGTGCGTTCCGGGAAGAGATGGACAACATATTACGATAGCGTACTGAAAAGTAACGCCTCCGAATTCTCTCTGTGAAAACTCTTAAAGCTCTTTACATAAAACAAACGCTATTAACGTTCTACATCTTTATTCTTCATGTCTACATATTTACAGCACTCAGTCACTAGAGGACTTCAAATTGTACCGTGTAACATGGCGGTGTGTAACCTGACTATGTCAGTGTGTGAGAAAAAGCGTGCTGTAATCGAGTTTTGAATTCGAAGATGGCTCTGAGCACTATGGGACTCAACTGCTGAGGTCATAAGTCCCCTAGAACTTAGAACTACTTAAACCTAACTAACCTAAGGACAACACACACATCCATGCCCGAGGCAGGATTCGAACCTGCGACCGTAGCGGTCGCGCGGTTCCAGACTGTAGCGCCAGAACCGCTCGGCCACCAGCGGCCGGCCGAATTCGAAGAGTTCGTCCACATATGAAGAGTCTTCTCTTTCAGTATGACAACACCAGACCACACACGAACGCTGCAATATATGCAACAATCCGACGCCTTGGATTGAGTGTCACCGATCATCCTCCATACAGTCCCGACTTGGCCTCATCCAATTTTTAACTGTCTCCAAAACTTAAAGAACACATGCGAGGACTTCAACCGTGGTGACGAAGCGATGCAAGCAGAGGTGATGTGGCTCCCTCAACAAAGTCAAACATTCTACAGTGACACTATCAACAGATCGATCTCTCGTTGGGAGAAATTTGTTCTTCGCCAGGTTGACTATGTTGAGAAATAAGTATGCAGGCATGAAAAATAGAGTCGTATAATGTTAAAAACGTTTCTTTTATGTAAAAAGCTTTTAGAGTTTTCACATAGAAAATTCGGAGGCATTATTCAGCACTTTCTCGTACTTCCCCTCACAAACGTTACAACGAGAAAACAGATTGACCGGTAATCATTCTTTCCGCGCCCCATTCACGAGTGGAACAGGGAAGGTGAGGACATATACACCACAACCTGGTGCCTCGCAGAATATTGATGTACATACAGCTGTAACAAACGCATTTGTCACAGTATTTTGCTCACACAGATAAACGATTCGTTTTAAATAAGATATAGGAAGGCATTCTCGTGATACAGCTAATTTCGTGATGTTTTTGCTAACTCACTGGACTTCACCTGTTGGAGGACAACACGTGAGTTCGGCTTGCAGTTCCTTGGGACATCATTGTGAGCAGCACAAGACATTGTTACCTCGCAGCAAGCGCTCAGTCGAGAAATAAAAAAAAAATAGTACTTGTGTCGTTGTTCACCGTAAGATTCAAACTTCGCAGCAGTATGTGCACGATTTCTGAAAATTTGAGATAGTCAATCAAAGTAAAGCCAAAAACTACATATTTCTTAGCCAAAAATGTTAATTCTTTACGTATCGCCTTAGTTTTGTAATTTACGTGATAAAAGCTACAGCTTAAGATTTGGAAGAAAATTGTTGGCTTTTTAGAGTTCGTAAAGGTGAGGTTTACGCACCGTCCACTGTTTTTCGCTATAGCTCGGTTTCTTTGGACTTTATGAATATAATGTATTAAGCAGAATTGAATGACTACACAATTAGCATCATGTGCATATAAATATTTTTTTCGTTTCAGCATATCATGAAATTTTCTTTGTATTTCAGATCAGATTATGCCATAAAAGACAAAATATTGAAAACATCAGAGAAGCGTCGACTAGCGTGCCCGTGTAAATTTTTACCGCTTGAATGGAGTAGGGTAAAGGTAGGTATTTTCGTGATAAAGTAATTTCGTGATACTTTTTCTTAACTCACCGCAACCACACGTGTTGGAGGGACAACGCGCCACTTCAGCTTGTATTCTCCTGGTACATTGTTGTTGGCAGATGTTGCTGACCTAGCTGCACTCTACTAATCATTTTGCACCTATCACGAAATTACCTTACACCTATCACGAAATTACCTACCCATATTACGAAATTGCTACCGATGTCCGTGTTACTTGATCATCATTTAAAATTCTACTTACACTTGTAACGTAGAAATTGTTACATTTTTGTTTGTAGTTGATCCTGTTAATATGATATATGTTGTTGTTGTTGTGGTCTTCAGTCCTGAGACTGGTTTGATGCAGCTCTCCATGCTACTCTATCCTGTGCAAGCTTCTTCATCTCCCGGTACCTACTGCAACCTACATCCTTCTGAATCTGCTTGGTGTATTCATATCTTGGTCTCCCTCTACGATTTTTACCCTCCACGCTGCCCTCCAATACTAAATTAATGATCCCTTGATGCCTCAGAACATGTCCTACCAACCGATCCCTTCTTCTAGTCAAGTTGTGCCACAAACTTCTCTTCTCCCCAATCCTATTCAACACCTCCTCATTAGTTATGTGATCTACCCATCTAATCTTCAGCATTCTTCTGTAGCACCACATTTCGAAAGCTTCTATTCTCTTCTTGTCTAAACTATTTATCGTCCATGTTTCACTTCCATACATGGCTACACTCCATACAAATACTTTCAGAAACGACTTCTTGACAATTAAATCTATACTCGATGTTAACAAATTTCTCTTCTTCAGAAACGATTTCCTTGCCATTGCCAGTCTACATTTTATATCCTCTCTACTTCGACCATCATCAGTTATTTTGCTCCCCAAATAGCAAAATTCCTTTACTACTTTAAGTGTCTCATTTCCTAACCTAATTCCCTCAGCATCACCCGACTTAATTCGACTACATTCCATGGTCATTGTTTTGCTTTTGTTGATGTTCATCTTATATCCTCCCTTGAAGACACCATCCATTCCGTTCAACTGCTTGGAAAGTCCTTTGCTGTCTCTGACAGAATTACAATGTCATCGGCGAACCTCAAAGTTTTTATTTCTTCTCCATGGATTTTAATACCTACTCCGAATTTTTCTTTTTTTACCTTTACTGCTTGCTCAATATACAGATTTAATAACATCGGGGAGAGGCTACAACCCTGTCTCACTCCCTTCCCAACCACTGCTTCCTTTTCATGCCCCTCAACTCTTATAACTACCATTTGGTTTCTATACAAGTTGTAAATAGCCTTTCGCTCCCTGTATTTTACCCCTGCCACTTTCAGAATATGAAAGAGAGTATTCCAGTCAACATTGTCAAAAGCTTTCTCTAAGTCTACAAATGCTAGAAACTTAGGCTTGCCTTTCCTTAATCTAGCTTCTAGGATAAGCCGTAGGGTCATTATTGCCTCACGTGTTCCAACATTTCTACGGAATCCAAACTGATCTTCCCCGAGGTCGGCTTCTACTAGTTTTTCTATTCGTCTGTAAAGAATTCGCTTTAGTATTTTGCAGCCGTGACTTATTAAACGCCGGCCGCGGTGGTCTCGCGGTTCTAGGCGCGCAGTCCGGAACCGTGCGACTGCTACGGTCGCAGGTTCGAATCCTGCCTCGGGCATGGATGTTTGTGATGTCCTTAGGTTAGTTAGGTTTAAGTAGTTCTAAGTTCTAGGGGACTAATGACCACAGCAGTTGAGTCCCATAGTGCTCAGAGCCATTTGAACCATTTTGAACTTATTAAACTGATAGTTCGGTAATTTTCACATCTGTCAACACCTGCTTTCTTTGGGATTGGGATTATTGTATTCTTTTTGAAGTCTGAGGGTATTTCGCCTGTCTCATACATCTTGCTCACCAGATGGTAAAGTTTAGTCAGGACTGGCTCTCCCAAGGCCGTCAGTAGTTCCAATGGAATGTTGTCTACTCCCGGGGCCTTGTTTCGACTCAGGTCTTTCAGTGCTCTGTCAAACTCTTCACTCAGTATCATATCTCCCATTTCATCTTCATCTACATCCTCTTCCATTTCCATAATATTGTCCTCAAGTACATCGCCCTTGTATAGACCCTCTATATACTCCTTCCACCTTTCTGCTTTCTCTTCTTTTCTTAGAACTGGGTTTCCATCTGAGCTCTTGATATTCATACAAGTGGTTCTCTTTTCTCCAAAGGTCTCTTTAATTTTCCTGTAGGCAGTATCTATCTTACCCCTAGTGAGATAAGCCTCTACATCCTTACATTTATCCTCTAGCCACCCCTGCTTAGCCATTTTGCACTTCCTGTCGGTCTCATTTTTGAGACGTTTGTATTCCTTTTTGCCTGCTTCACTTATTGCATTTTTGTATTTTCTCCTTTCATTAATTAAATTCAATATTTCTTCTGTTACCCAAGGATTTCTACTAGCCCTCGTCTTTTTACCAACTTGATCCTTTGCTGCCTTCACTACTTCATCCCTCAAAGCTACCCATTCTTCTTCTGTTGTATTACTTTCCTCCATTCCTGCCATTTGTTCCCTTACGCTCTCCCTGAAACTCTGTACAACCTCTGGTTTAGTCAGTTTATCCAGGTCCCATCTCCTTAAATTCCCACGTTTTTGCAGTTTCTTCAGTTTTAATCTACAGTTCATAACCAATAGATTGTGGTCAGAGTCCACATCTGCCCCTGGAAATGTCTTACAATTTAAAACTTGGTTCCTAAATCTCTGTCTTACCATTACATAATCTATCTGATACCTTCTAGTATCTCCATGGTTCTTCCATGTATACAACCTTCTTTCATGATTCTTCAACCAAGTGTTAGCTATGATTAAGTTATGCTCTGCACAAAATTCTACCAGACGGCTTCCTCTTTCATTTCTTACCCCCAATCCACATTCACCTACTACGTTTCCTTCTCTCCCTTTTCCTACTACCGAATTCCAGTCACCCATGACTATTAAATTTTCGTCTCCCTTCACTATCTGAATAATTTATTTTATTTTATGATACATTTCTTCAATTTCTTCGTCATCTGCAGATGTCATCATATATATGTAACAGGAAGAAATGCTTTCATGACAGTGAAAAATGTGGTGAATGTAAAACTGTCACGAACATACCTCCCTTTACCTTATAAAGAAAACAATACTAAAAGCCAGTATTAATCATAGTTTTCAGAAAACTTTCAGAACTAGGAGAAAATAAAAAAACTGAACATTCTGTGAAAGGTACTAAGTATCTAGTTGCAGCAAACAAAAATTCTGCATTCGCAGCAAGAGGTGCAATACGCATCAAAAGATGTACAGTAGGGATCTAATTCGTTCATTCTCAAAGGGAAGAAGGAGAGCCGCCTGGATAGCCGCGCGCTTTACAACGCTGTGATTCGGGGCGATGAGCCGACTCGGATGCGGTGTGCCGGCAATCCTGGTATTTGGGCGGTTTCCCACATCTGACTAGGTGAATACTGCGCTGGTATCGAAAACTTTCAGACACTTGCACATGGGATAGTGCTAGACACAAACAGAGGGGATACGCAAATTCCGCCCCAGGGGCGAGGTGGCGACAAGAAGCAACATCTGGCCACCCTCTACCACAAGCACTGCCAAATGGAGATTAACATGAAAACTTTGTGACAAGGCCAGGGAAAAGAATAAGACAAAGAAAAGAAATAAAAGCCGGTAGAAGTGCGTTCTGAACACAAGAACAATTGAGGGGTAACGGAGAAGCTGATGGTATATGGCTCGTCTACAAATCTCTCAAGTCCCTCTTAATCAGCCGGCCGGAGTGGCCGAGCGCTTAAAGGCGCTACAGTCTGGAACCGCACGACCGCTACGGTCGCAGGTTCGAATCCTGCCTCGGGCATGGATGTGTGTGATGTCCTTAGGTTAGTTAGGTTTAAGTAGTTCTAAGTTCTAGGGGACTTACGACCACAGCAGTTGAGTCCCATAGTGCTCAGAGCCATTTGAACCATTTTGAACCCTCTTAATCAACTTGGACGTCGTCACGTTGCTTTGTCATCCACCAGTGTAGGAGAGAGTGTTGTACCAGGATGATAGTGTACCTAGGGACGCGTGATATATCTTGATCGGTGTTTTAATCTAGTAACCAATTTTAGAATCACATGAATGAATGCCCACTAGAGACTACCACAAGCGGTTTCCGGCATTTTTTATTGTTTTTGTTGTTGTGAGATATAAGGCTGTGTTTTGTTCTGCGTTTGTAAATATTACGAGTTCCACACATATAAGTGCTGTGTAACATATTAAAGCTGTTTGGGGATATTGTTAATTCTTCAGTTACTCAGTTTTATGGTCAATAAAGTCCGCCTGCTTAGCTATGTGGTAAAGTGTTCGCCTCCCGTGCAAGCGGGCCTGGGTTCGATTCCCGGTCGGGTGGGAGATTTTCTCCGCTCGGGGGCTGGGTTTTGTGTTGTTCTTATCATCATTTCATCCTCATCACCGGCGCGCAAGTCGCCCAATGTGGCGTCGGCTGCAGTAAGACTTGCACTTGGCGGCCGAACTTCCCCGGATGGGGCCTCCCGGCCAACGACGTCATACGCTCATTTCATTTCCATGGTCAATAAAACTGACGTATGTGGTCGGTGCATAAGTTAGTGGTGTTTTTGTTTTGCATGTTAGTATATCGGTTGCTGTAGGTTTATTTATAAAAAAAATGGCTCTGAGCACTATGGGACTTAACATCTGAGGTCATCAGTCCCCCAGAACTTAGAATTACTTAAACCTAACTAACCTAAGGACATCACACACATCCATGCCCGAGGCAGGATTCGAACCTGCGACCGTATCGGTCGCGCGGTTTATTTATCGATTGCCATTTTTTAGTTTTAGTTCACTGTTACTATTTGAGTTTACATTTTATTATTTTGTGATTTGGAGATAGTGAATAGAATCGTGAACGGAAAAAATGGAGTGCCAAGTGGAGAAATCGGAACATTTCCCAGACATTCTTCTACTTGAGTTCAATAGAGGGGCGACAGCAGCGGAGGAAATCAGAAACATTTGCGCCGTGTATGGGGACAGTGGAATTGGACAGAACACAGCAAGAAAGTGGTTTTCTCGTTTTAAGGAAGATCGTTTTGACATTAGTGACTCTCCACGTTCAGAAAGACCTTCGGGGTTTTTATGAAGATCGTCTAGACGCATTAGTCCACAATGAGCCACGTAAATGTACTCGACACTGGCAAATGTGATGAACTGTGGTCATTCCACCACAGTGCGACATTTGCATGCAATGGGGAAGGTTCAAAAATCGGGTGTAGGGTACCGCATGCTCTAAGCCAAAATCACAAAAATCTGCGGGTAGCTATATGTGGATATCTGCTTGTTCGTCATAGATTAGCTCGTGAACAACACCGAACATTTCTATCCTGTATCCTTTCTGGTGACAAGAAATGGTGCCTTTATGCTAACGCAAGGAAACGAAAGGGATGGTTGAGCTTAAACAAAGCAGCAACACCTCGTACAAAGACCTGCGCACCTGCTTAAAAGATCGGTGTCACGCATGAGAGATTCGAGCGCGCACGGAGGCTTTCCGGCAGTCGTTCTTCCCGCGAACCATACGCGACTGGAACAGGAAAGGGAGGTAATGACAGTGGCACGTAAAGTGCCCTCCGCCACACACCGTTGGGTGGCTTGCGGAGTATAAATGTAGATGTAGACGTAGATCTGGTGGAACAGTGACAGTGTGATGTACTACGAATTGACAGTGACGGTATGGTGTACTATGAATTGCCTGCCCGAGGTGTAATCGTCAATGCTGAGATTTATTGTCAACAACGAGACGTCTTGCAGACGCAGTTCATAAATAGGAAGACTGCATGAAGTGATGCTACTCCACGATAACGCCCGCTCGCTTCCTGTTAGATTGACAAGAAAACGCTGTAGATCAGTTGCGTTGGAAAGTCATTCTACACCCACCTTATTCACCTGATCTTGCGCTCTCAGATTTTCATCTTTCCCGCTCTACATGGAACAGCCTTCAAGGTACTTCTTTTCCAAATAAAAGTGAGATCAGAATATGACTCGACATGTTCTTCGCCTCAAAACCACGTGATTTCTACAGTCGCGGAATCGAAAAGTTACCCCAGCGTTGTCAGCCTGTTGTAAATACTGAATGAGAATATATTATTGATGACTGAAGTCTCTGTTATGTGTATCTGTAGTGTTTATTAAAATTATGAGAAAACGCTACGAACGTATGCACCAACCCAATACAGTTTTAATGATAATTTCATAGCTTGTGGGCGGGTAAGCCACTTCCTCAGTAGCGCATCATCTTGTACCTTGAAACGGGATGTCTCCCACCATGGAACAGGTGATATTTGTAAATGAACTGAGTTTCTTTGATGACCTTTGTCTCTGAAATTTAAAGTTATTTGCCGGTAACTTCTATTTCAAAATGTTTTAACTTGTGGCTGGTTTTTGATAATACTTCTTCGTAATTTGATTTATATTACTGATTATTGGTGAGAGGTACAGTAATAATGTAACACATAGACTGTCAAATACATTACTGACAAGATTTGCTCTGAGTACAATAATTGTTCTTAGGTACATGACCATACTGTAACTTGGAACAATTCTTCTCATTTGGAGAAACCTTACTTTTCCAGAGCAGTTTTTGTAATTTAAGAAAAAGACTGCAGCACACATAAAGTGAATACCATACTTTCAGAAAGGAAAAAGAAAATATATTAAACTTCTATTGCAAGGCTGGCCAGAGTCAAAAGTCTGAAAAGTGTTCCAAGGTGCAACACTGTCCCTGCTGAGTATGACGTCAACTTGATCCTCGGCAGGGGTGTGAGGTTGTGTGATGACGGCAGAAAATTGTTACAGTAAACATAAATATCTACATATCAAATGGTTCAAATGGCCCTAAGCACTATGGGACTAAACATCTGCGGTCATCAGTCCCCTAGACTTAGAACTACTTAAACCTAATTAACCTAAGGACATCACATACCGAGCGAGGTGGCGCAGTGGTTAGCACACTGGACTCGCATTCGGGAGGACGACGGTTCAATCCCGCGTCCGGCCATCCTGATTTAGGTTTTCCGTGATTTCCCTAAATCACTCCAGGCAAATTCCGTGATCGTTCCTTTGAAAGGGCACGGCCGACTTCCTTCCCCGTCCTTCCCTAATCCTATGAGACCGATGACCTTGCTGTCTGGTCTCCTCTTCCAGAAACAACCCAACAACAACAACAACAACGACGACGACATCACACACATCCATGCCCGAGGCAGAATTCGAACCTGCGACCGTAGTAGCAGCGTGGCTCCGGACTGAAGCGCCTAGAACCGCTCGGCCACCGCGGCCGGCTATCTACATATCCTTTCATTGTAACTTCTCAATAACTCATTATTATGTTAGATAGCTTAGACAAACCGTGTACACCCACACACCAAGATGGTTGCTGGCAACAGCTTCCGCAGCCAGCAACGTAAAGTGGTGTAAGATAGTGTAGAAGGAAAGGCGTCGCCTCTTGACTCGGTACGGTAAACATAAACGAATGTGAAATCTTTTGGCTTTACCACCCAAACAAATACACCTACCCTGAACTGTAAGTTTCAGACGTTCATAACTCAAGAATGACGCCGCGGAGGACATTGGCTTAATGGTAAACATTTTACTAACCGTGAGATCTACTGTTCCTCCGGATTTGTTGCAAAATTATACAAGTTTTTTACACCGTTTGGTAATCTCGAATTCTTGTTCTGGTTCGTGTAGGTCACTTGGTTCAACATATTTTTTTAGTCTTCTTTTCTGACAGTCAGAGGTAGTATGAACCCAGTTATAAGTACTCTGAGAAGAACGGGGAGTGCCGGCCGGGGTGGCCGAGCGGTTCTTGGCGCTACAGTCTGGAACCGCGTGACCGCTACGGTCGCAGGTTCGAATCCTGCATCGGGCACGGATGTGTGTGACGTCCTTAGGTTAGTTAGGTTTAAGTAGTTAAGTTCTAGGGGACTGATGACCTCAAAAGTTAAGTCCCATAGTGCTCAGAGCCATTTGAACCAAGAACTGGGAGTATTAAACACCGACGTCATTATAGCAGGAAGTGAACTGTAAATGGAGAGTGCCTTCCTTGTAACAATGTTCCTGGTATTCGAATAAAATGGTTGAAGGAAACTGTGAAAAATTCAATCCTTACAGACGAACAGATTTCTGGACTCCTCTTACCCATTTTGTCTCACCGCTTTGCGTTACAACTTACTTCCGTGTTATACACTGGTGTGCAAAACATAAGACTTTTAGTAACTTTTGATTATGCGTCACTGCCAAGTAAGACAGCTCGATGAAACTTGGGCTATAAGTATAAAGAACTGCTACAGTATAGTAAACAATGTAACTGACACAAATACGCATTGAGACTAATAAAACGACACTTTTATTCAAAGACGCTAATTACAACGGAGTCACCGCCCTTCATGTTAGTCCCCTAGAGCATCTTTCTCGCTTTTAATCTGACTGCACCTTGTATACTTATAAAGAGTAAGAGTGACCATGTCACACTACCCTGGGGCATTCCTGATGATACCCTCGTCTCAAACACTCGTCGTCGAGGACAACGTCCTTAGTTCTTTTACTTGGGATGTCTTCGAGCAACTCATACGTTTGGGAACCTAATCCGCATATTCGGACCTTCGTTAACAGTCTGCGGCGGGGCCCCGTGTCTAACACTTTTCGGAAATCTAAGGCTGTTGCCTTTCATCCACGATGGTTCGCAGAATATCACGTGAGAAAGAGGAAAGTTGAGTTTCCGCAAGCGATACTTTCTAAAGCCATTCTCATTTGTGGACAGAAGCTTTTCTGCCTCAAGGAAATTTATTGTATTCGAACTGAGAATATGTTCAAGAATTCTGTAGCAAACGGATGTTGACGTTATTGGTCTATAATTTTGCGGTTTCGTTCTTTTACCCTCTTTATATAGAGGAGTCACGTGCGCTTTTACCAGCTGTTTGAGACTTTGATCTGAGCTAGATATTAGCGATAAATGCAAGCTAAGTAAGAGGCCAACGCCCCAGAGCGCTCTCTGTAATACCGAGTTTGGATTCCATCCACACCTGCCGACTTATTTGTTCTCAACTCTTGCAGCTACTTCTCTACGCCGCGGATGCCTATTCCTGTGTCTTCCATACGAGAGTCTGTGCGATGGTCAAACGACGGTATATTTGTACGATTCTTCAGCGTGAATGATTTCTTAAAGATGAAGTTTTAAAATTTCAGAACGTGCCACTAGTGTCATCCGGTTTTCTTACATTGGACAACCCAAGAGATCTCAAATTTCTTCTCCCATAAAAAAGATAAACAAGAATGCCCTCATCTAATGTTGCCTCGATAACATTTAATACGATTTTGAGTTCCTACAACCACAGAAGTAACTGTCGACTGCCACCATTCTATTCGTTGGTATTAGTTATAGAATGATAGCAAGCAGTAAAGAAAACCTAGGAGAAATTTCGAAAGGGAATTAAAGTTCAGGGAGAAGAAATATTTTTGCCGATGACATCGACAGCGGACAACTTGGAAGATCAATTGAACGGAGCGGGTAATGCGTTGAAGAGAGGTTGAGTTCCGCAATTTGGGCAGAAAAATAACTGATGATGGCCATCCACCGTGGGAGAAGGATCTACGAACATGCTCCTTACACAGACTTTCTGCAAGACGTGCGGCAGCAGATCAGAACCTTGGGGACCAATAAGTGGCGCCTATCGTACAAACAAAGAGGAAGGCGTTATGCAACTATACTGCCACGTATCCCTGCACGTGGTACTCTCTTGGTATGTACCATAGAAAGTTTTTAATCATCACGCTACGCCTCCGCTTTAACCACGGACGGTTATGACGGAACGTCTATCGCCTACATCTGCTGCTGCAGTGCTTAGTACTTAGTGGACAACAGGTTCCTACCAATATGAAGAAACACTCGCAGTGCATGATGTTTCATATACAGGGTGTTACAAAAAGGTACGGCCAAACTTTCAGGAAACATTCCTCACACACAAATAAACAAAAGATGTTATGTGGACATGTGTCCGGAAACGCTTAATTTCCATGTTAGAGCTCATTTTAGTTTCGCCAGTATGTACTTTACTTCCTCGATTCACCGGCAGTTGGCCCAATTGAAGGGAGTTAATGTTGACTTCGGTGCTTGTGTTGACATGCGACTCATTGCTCTACAGTACTAGCATCAAGCACACCAGTACGTAGCATCAACATTAGTGGTCATCACGAACGTGGTTTTGCAGTCAGTGCAATGTTTACAAATGCAGAGTTGGCAGATGCCCATTTGATGTATGGATTAACACGGGGCAATAGCCGTGGCGCGGTACGTTTTTATCGAGACAGATTTCCAGAACGAAGGTGTCCCGACAGGAAGACGTTCGAAGCAATTGATCGGCGTCTTAGGGAGCACGGAACATTCCAGCCTATGACTCGCGACTGGGGAAGACCTAGAACGACGACGACACCTGCAATGGACGAGGCAAGTCTTCGTGCACTTGACGATAACCCTAATGTCAACGTCAGAGAAGTTGCTGCTGTACAAGGTAACGTTGACCACGTCACTGTATGGAGAGTGCTACGGGAGAACCAGTTGTTTCCGTACCATGTACAGCGTGTGTAGGCACTATCAGCAGCTGATTGGCCTCCACGGGTACACTTCTGCGAATGTTTCATCCAACAATGTGTCAATCCTCATTTCAGTGCAAACGTTCTCTTTACGGACGAGGCTTCATTCCAACGTGATCAAATTGTAAATTTTCACACTCAACATGTGTGGGCTGACGAGAATCCACACGTAACTGCGCAATCACGTCATCAACACAGATTTTCTGTGAACGTTTGGGCAGGCATTGTTGGTGATGTCTTGATTGGGCCCCATGTTCTTCCACCTACGCTCAATGGAGAACGTTATCATGATTTCATACGGGATACTCTACCAGTGAGAGAAGGAAACATAGTAGGTGAATATGGAGTGGGGGGAAGAAATGAAAGAGGAAGCCGCCTTGTAGAATTTTGCACAGAGCATAACTTAATCATAGCTAACACTTGGTTCAAGAATCATAAAAGAAGGTTGTATACCTGGAAGAATCCTGGAGATACTAATAGGTATCAGATAGATTATATAATGGTAAGACAGAGATTTAGGAACCAGGTTTTAAATTGTAAGACATTTCCAGGGGCAGATGTGGATTCTGACCACAATCTATTGGTTATGAACTGCAGATTGAAACTGAAGAAACTGCAAAAAGGTGGGAATTTAAGGAGATGGGACCTGGATAAACTGAAAGAACCAGAGGTTGTAGAGAGTTTCAGGAAGAGCATAAGGGAACAATTGACAGGAATGGGGGAAAGAAATACAGTAGAAGAAGAATGGGTAGCTCTGAGGGATGAAGTAGTGAAGGCAGCAGAGGATCAAGTAGGTAAAAAGACGAGGGCTAATAGAAATCCTTGGGTAACAGAAGAAATATTGAATTTAATTGATGAAAGGAAAAAATATAAAAATGCAGTAAATGAAGCAGGAAAAAGGGAATACAAACGTCTCAAAAATGAGATCGACAGGAAGTGCAAAATGGCTAAGCAGGGATGGCTAGAGGACAAATGTAAGGATGTAGAGGCTTGTCTCACTAGGGGTAAGACAGATACTGCCTACAGGAAAATTAAAGAGACCTTTGGAGAGAAGAGAACCATTTGTATGAATATCAAGAGCTCAGATGGCAACCCAGTTCTAAGCAAAGAAGGGAAGGCAGAAAGGTGGAAGGAGTATATAGAGGGTTTATACAAGGGCGATGTACTTGAGGACAGTATTATGGAAATGGAAGAGGATGTAGATGAAGATGAAATGGGAGATAAGATACTGCGTGAAGAGTTTGACAGAGCACTGAAAGACCTGAGTCGAAACAAGGCCCCGGGAGTAGACAACATTCCATTAGAACTACTGATGGCCTTGGGAGAGCCAGTCATGACAAAACTCTACCATCTGGTGAGCAAGATGTATGAGACAGGCGAAATACCCACAGACTTCAAGAAGAATATAATAATTCCAATACCAAAGAAAGCAGGTGTTGACAGATGTGAAAATTACCGAACTATCAGTTTAATAAGTCACAGCTGCAAAATACTAACGCGAATTCTTTACAGACGAATGGAAAAACTGGTAGAAGCGGACCTCGGGGAAGATCAGTTTGGATTCCGTAGAAATGTTGGAACACGTGAGGCAATACTAACCTTACGACTTATCTTAGAAGAAAGATTAAGAAAAGGCAAACTTACGTTTCTAGCATTTGTAGACTTAGAGAAAGCTTTTGACAACGTTAACTGGAATACTCTCTTTCAAATTCTGAAGGTGGCAGGGGTAAAATACAGGGAGCGAAAGGCTATTTACAATTTGTACAGAAACCAGATGGCAGTTATAAGAGTCGAGGGGCATGAAAGGGAAGCAGTGGTTGGGAAAGGAGTGAGACAGGGTTGTAGCCTCTCCCCGATGTTATTCAATCTGTATATTGAGCAAGCAGTAAAGGAAACAAAAGAAAAATTCGGAGTAGGTATTAAAATTCATGGAAAAGAAGTAATAACTTTGAGGTTCGCCGATGACATTGTAATTCTGTCAGAGACAGCAAAGGACTTGGAAGAACAGTTGAACGGAATGGACAGTGTCTTGAAAGGAGGATATAAGATGAACATCAACAAAAGCAAAACGAGGATAATGGAATGTAGTCAGATTAAATCGGGTGATGCTGAGGGAATTAGATTAGGAAATGAGACACTTAAAGTAGTAAAGGAGTTTTGCTATTTAGGGAGTAAAATAACTGATGATGGTCGAAGTAGAGAGGATATAAAATGTAGACTGGCAATGGCAAGGAAATCGTTTCTGAAGAAGAGAAATTTGTTAACATCCAGTATAGATTTAAATGTCAGGAAGTCATTTCTGAAAGTATTTGTATGGAGTGTAGCCATGTATGGAAGTGAAACATGGACGATAACCAGTTTGGACAAGAAGAAAATAGAAGCTTTCGAAATGTGGTGCTACAGAAGAATGCTGAAGATAAGGTGGGTAGATCACGTAACTAATGAGGAGGTATTGAATAGGATTGGGGAGAAGAGAAGTTTGTGGCACAACTTGACTAGAAGAAGGGATCGGTTGGTAGGACATGTTTTGAGGCATCAAGGGATCACAAATTTAGCATTGGAGGGCAGCGTGGAGGGTAAAAATCGTAGAGGGAGACCAAGAGATGAATACACTAAGCAGATTCAGAAGGATGTAGGTTGCAGTAGGTACTGGGAGATGAAGAAGCTTGCACAGGATAGAGTAGCATGGAGAGCTGCATCAAACCAGTCTCAGGACTGAAGACCACAACAACAACAACTCTACCAGTGCTGCTAGAACATGTGCCTTTACAAGTACGACACAACATGTAGTTCATGCACGATGGAGCTCCTGCACATTTGAGTCGGAGTGTTCGTACGCTTCTCAACAACAGATTCGGTGGCCGATGGATTGGTAGAGGCGGACCAATTCCGTGGCCTCCTCGCTCTCCTGACCTCAACCCTCTTGACTTTCATTTATGGGGGCATTTGAAAGCTCTTGTCTACGCATCCCCGGTACCAAACGTAGAGACTCTTCGTGCTCGTATTGTGGACGGCTGTGATACAATACGCCATTCTCCAGGGCTGCATCAGCGCATCAGGGATTCCATGCGACGGAGGGTGGATACATGTATCCTCGCTAACGGAGGACATTTTGAACATTTCCTGTAACAAAGTGTTTGAAGTCACGCTGGTACGTTCTTTTGCTGTGTGTTTCCATTCCATGATTAATGTGATTTGAAGAGAAGTAACAAAATGAGCTCTAACATGGAAAGTAAGCGTTTCCGGACACATGTCCACATAACATATTTTCTGTCTTTGTGCGTGAGGAATGTTTCCTGAAAGTTTGGCCGTACCTTTTTGTAACACCTTATATATATATATATATATATATATATATATATATATATATATATATATGTGTGTGTGTGTGTGTGTGTGTGTGTGTGTGTGTGTGTGTGTGATTGTATATACCTCTAACTTGTAACGAATCATAGTAAAAGGAAAGAAACAGAGCATGGCCGAAGTAGAGAGAAAACAAAATTCAGACTGGCAAGAACAAGAAAATACTTTCTGAAAGACAGTAATTCATGAAGGCATTTGTCTGGAGCGTTGTCTTGTACGTACGTGAAACGTGAATAATAAGCTGTTCAGATAAGAAGAGAACAGAAGCTCCTGAAATGTGGTGCTACGGAAGAATGCTGAAGATCAGATGAGTAGATCGAATAACTAATGAGGAGGTACTGAATCGAACTGGAGAATGGAGGGAAATGGGAGGGGTAAAAACTGCAGATGGAGAGCAAGGCACGAATATAGTAAACGTGTTGAGATTGATATAGGTTCCAGTAAATATTCGGAGATGAAAAGGCTTGCACAAGATAGACTGCCATGGGGAGCTGCATCAGGCCAGTCTTCGGACTGAAAACCACAACGACAATCTCTGCCTGAACAGCTTTTATGTCCCAGATAAGACGGCTGCAGGCTAAAGTAGATGTACCTGTAGGATTTTTGATATGTTGTGTGCTTCAATATGTATCTAAAATGATCTATAACAATTAACTGTCTGCACTCTTAGTAACTGACAGAGGACGTAGATCCCCAGGTAAATTCTTTGTAAAACAAAAGAGTGTCGATAGGACCTGAATAAGATGGATAGTCAGTGATTAACGCCCCGTCGACGAGGAGAACAGAAGACACGGAGCAGAAGCTCGGAGTGAACCAGAATGAGGAAGAAAACCAGACGATTCCTTTCAAAGAAACGATTCCGGCATTCATCTCAGTCGATTTAGTGAAACCATGGAACACTTAAGGCCAACAGCCTTGCCTCAGTGGTAGCAACGGTTCCCGTGAGATCACCGAAGTTAAGCACTGTCGGGCTTGGATAGCACTTGAATGGGTCACCGTCCAGGTCTGTCGAGTGCTGTTGCCAGGCGGGGTGCTCTCAGCCCTTGTGAGGCCAATTCAGGAGCTACTTGATTGAGAAGTAGTGGTACTGGTCAGGAAAACTGACAACGGCCAGGAGAGCGGTGTGCTGACCACATGCTCCTCTGTATCCGCATCCGATGACGCCTAAGGACTGAGGATGACACGGCGGCCGGTCGGTACCGTTGGGTCTTCAAGGCCTGTCCGGACGGTGTTTCTTTGTTCGCATGGAAGACCGGAGACGAGTTCTATCTGATCAAAAGTATCCAGACGCCCCCTATATAATGCGAAATTGACCAGCACATGCCACGAGAGGCGCACGCAACAGTATAAAAGGAGATGGGGAATACTGTGTTGTCAGTAGAGAAGGAGTATCATCAGAATGGGTCGGTCAGGAGAGCTCAGAGACTTCTAATGTGGACCAGTCGGATATTAACTGAGTAACAGATCAGATGAGGGACATTTCAGCCCTTGTAAACATGCATAATTCGTCTGTTGGTGATACAATGATGAATTGGAAATGCGGAGAAGGAACCACAGCTAATCCAAAAACAAACAGACATTACGTACTGACGGATGAGATTGTAAAAAATCACATGAAATCAGCAGAAGGTATCACTCGAGAGTTCCAAAGTGAGCACAGTTACTGTGCATAAGAAGTTAAAAATGATGGGATACAATGGTCAAGCAGCTCTTCATAAACAATACATGTCTGCAGTCAGTGCTAAGCGACACTTGAGATGGTGTAAAAAACGACGCCACTGGACGTCGTATGCATGGAAACGTATAATTTTGAGTGATTAATTCCGCTATACTCTGTGGCACTCCGATGGAAGGGTTTGCGTTTGGTACATGCCTGGACAACGCTACCTGCGTCATGTGTAGTGAAGTACGGGGGATTGGGCGGGGGCGGGGGGGGGGGGGCGGACAGTTTGAAGACGACGATGGCTTGTATCAGCATAACAATGCACCCTATCATTAATAAGTATCTGTGAGGCGGTGATTAGTGGACAATAACACTCCTGAAATGGACTGGCCTGCCTGGAGTCCCGGCCTGAAGGCAATGAAACACCTTTGGGATGAGTTATAACGTCGCCTTCGCTCCAGAACCTACCGCCCAGCATCATCACCGTTTCTGGTTTCGGATATTGATGAAGAATGGGCTTAAAGTCCTCTGAACACTTTCAGATAGATCATTTAAAGTGATCCCAGCAGAGTTCAAGCTGTCATAAATGCGGAGGCTGGGCACACCCCATATTAATGTTCATTAATAGGTGTCGGATAATTTTGATCAGATAGTGTATGTGAACTTCTCTACCGAGTGCTTGATCCACTGCGCCATCTCCTTCGCTGTGGTGTTAAAGACGAAGCACTGGAGACGTGCTTGTGTTCCCAAAATGTTTTCTCAAATACTCAGTATTAAGACAAACATTTTTATGAATTATTTATATCAGTGAGTCCACCTTTTTACAGGTGGAAAATTAGCTAGCATGTGAAAGTTATTGTGAACAAACGAGAATAAACTGGCAAAATGAATGAGAAATGGCTTATTCTATCTTGAGACTGCCGAGTTAACGATCTTTGGAATAATTAAGGCAAGCAGTTTCTGCCCGTTATAATAATTGTGACAAAACTAGTAAAACTACGAGTACCTCGCTTCAACTCAGAGCAGATAAACCAAACCGTTGTGAATCATACAACACGGGCAGGACATCTTGTCACACCAGAAACATGCAAGAACTCAGATTTTCTCCTTGTCCGCCGATGACACACGTTAACCTCACATTTTACGACGTCCTCATGGCACAAGTCGTTGAAGAACGGTTGTGACCAATGAGTTAAAATTTCATAGAGTGGCTATAGGTCCGCCATGTTTGAAGCAAATTGAAGTTCTGTCCGCCATGTTTTCTTTAGTCAAGTCATTCGTCTGCTGTGTCCCGCCCCCTTGTAACTGCGTTTGACTTACTTGAAATAGCCCATACTAGCTTTATTTTTTCTAAAACAAGCAATAGACAGCAGTGATTTCAGTGTACACTGACAGCAAAAAGGTATGTTTTTGTCGAAATATGGCTAAACTTTTCGATGTAGATAACACTACCAGACAACTCAAATAAGTCTGTCCATCCACTATAATGTTACTTGTTGCCCATAAATTAATGCAATTAGAGCAGGTACCACCAGAATATTACGGTGAAACTTCTAAACATGCTGTGGTTAACTATTAGAAACAGTAACGGGCGCAGAAATGCGATATTTTTGTCGCTATTTCAAAGTAAACAGTCAAAGCCTCAAAAACCAGTACACTGTGAACGAGAATTTATTTGGAATATGTGTTACATTGCCCAACGGCGAAGCGTTCTTGGGTGGGGTAATTTCACAAATTTTCGTAAGTAGCTGTATGCCTTGGCGGAATAAAAGTGTAGGGTCAGGGCAAATTTCCTTATTTGCTGAGAATAATGGCATACTTTAGCACTGCACTGAAGTTCCAATAGCTCCTTCAACAAACCAACTACATGTTCACTGTTTAACATATAAGAAACTGAACTACATAGCCTTCTTCTCAAACCAGCAACTAAAGTCTGTAACTGCACTATTCTTCTTTTGTGTCGTACACTAAGTTGCTTCATTTGCTTTATCTGCTTCTTTAGTCGCACATTCTCTGCTTGTACTCTGTTATATTGTGTTTTCAACTTCTTAGGGCTTGGGAGACAGTAATTGTGGTCAGCAGAAACAGATATGGGTCCGACAGGCACTGAAAGAATGCAGCTACATCATAAGTTTATAACAGAGTTACACCATAATATTATAATAGAAAGTATGTAATTCAAAGTAATAAGAACACGGAGTAAAATTACATTATTGACTTACTTTGTGCTAATGATGTCACTGTAACTGCACTATCTTGCAAATTGTCGAAAGATCGCTTTCTGGGTTGTGGTCGTAATACTTTATCTTGCTTTTGTAAATGTGGTGGAACGTTAAAGATAGTAGGTACTGCTTTTGACAAAAGGCGCCTCTGGACATTTGTGTGGTACATATATTTCTCTTCAAAATGAGCTGAACAGAGGTAACTGGCTGTAGTAGGAAACCAGTTTTCTCGCTTCATATTTATAACCCATCTTTTTGTAATTTCCTTATCTTTTAAAGGAAATCTGTAATCAACGATAAATAAATTACTTTCCTGCATTTGTCTTAAGCATAATTACAGTTCCAATGCAAATGACTCTTTAATAAACATTAAAAAACGTGTGTCGTATTTCGGTACTAATATACTTACTTATTATATGAAATATTTGTTGTTTTATCGCTGCGATTTGTGCAGTTGAACGCTGAACACACTGCAGGCATGTTGACTTTATATTTTGTAACAAAAAAGTCAACTAGAAAAGTTAAATATTGCAGTAATATCACAACAGCTGACACACTTCCAACACAAACAACAGTAACGCTTTCCTAATGTTTTGACTAAGGAGAACATGGCGGCCGAGTTAGCGTTGGTTGCCGCTAGGAGCGCTGTAACTAGTATCTCAGCCACTCTATGAAATTTTAACTCGTTGGTTGTGACTGTGTCAGGTGCAAATTTTGTGCACGTCTTCCTGCTTGCGTAATGGTTTTTCCACGGCACCTCGCATCAGAGGAGGTCCTCTGTTACATTTCCTTGCGACTTCCATTTTTGTCGTTATTATAAAAAATAAATATTTTATCTTGTATCATTATTTAAACTGTCAAATATTCGACTTAGTTAGTGACAATAAAACTGAATAATAAAGCTTCTGCCATAATCCTGCGGGACCAGAGTCATGTACCTTGAAACATCAGCTAACTGCGCTTCCCTCCCCCCCACCCCCCCCCCCCCCACCCGCCATCGGCTTCCATCACACCTTGAAAATTCTGATCAGGAGTGCCTTTTTTCCTCCGACTGACTTTTTGATACTGTTCTACGCCCATATCGTAACAAAATACACTTAATGAATCAGAAGACGTTGAGTAATAGCAGAATAAAACATTTTAGACTGATTTTTACTAATTTGAAACCACATATTCGTACACCTTTGAAGGCAACTACATCAGAAATACAGAAGAGCAAAAACATGAAATATCATCGACGTTTCAGCCTTTCACAAACATTTAATAGTGCAATAATGACGTACATAGGTACACACACTTACACTCAGGTGACAAAAGTTACGGAACAGTTATATGCACTTAAACAGATGGCACTAGTATCGTGTACACAAGGTATAAAAGGCTGATGGTAGTGTTCGAATGTGGCGTAGACCCGACGAAGCCATGGACTCAAGTTTCCAACAAGGTACTGTGCAAGCTAGTGGTGGCTCGATAATGGTGTTCGCTGTGTTTACATGGAATGAACTGGGTCCTCTGGTCAAATTGAACAAATCATTGACTGTAAATGGTTATTTTCGGCTACTTGGAGACTATTTGCTGCCACTCATTGGCTTCGAGGGAATTTTAATCGATGACAGTGCCCCACGTCACCGAGGCACAATTACTCGAGACTCGTTTCAAGGTCATTCTGAACAATTAAAGCAATATGGATCCCATCGAATATTCATGGGACTTAATCGATACGTCAGTTCGTGCACAAAATCCTGCATCTGTAACACTTTCGCAATTATGGACGGCTGTAGCGGCAGCATGGCTCAATATTTCTGCAGGGGACTTCCAACGACTTGAGTCAACGCCATGTCGAGCTGCTGTATTTCGCATGACAAAAGGAGATTTCACATGACATTTGTCACCTCATTGTATATTCAGATGAGAAGGTGCTGCATTATATCATCAAATCTGCAGTGAAGCTAGCGACAAGTCCCTTCGGAACAACGTTGAGCGTGGTAGATGGTAGATGATTCGAAGACAGGTTGAGAGGATAAATCCCAGCTTACAGCCTGTGCATTGCAGTTGATAGCTCTAGCGCGAAAGAAAGGCATATCCGAATAGTTACGAGTTGTTGTAAGAACGACTCATCCAATCATCCAACTCGATAATACATTAAAGGCCACAATGTACTTGCCGTGGGTCGCTATATCACAAGCGTACTATCGAAAGTTGTTCGCAATAACGCTACTCCAGACTAACACGGTATAAGGTTGGCTGCCATGAATCTAGAGTTACACAGTGTACTGATTATAATGGAAAAATTCTCTCGACGAATAAAAGCATTCCTTGTACGAAACAATATCTACGATTCTGTATTGTATCTAAACCATTTCCAAAGTTTAGGAATCTAAAATCTAAACTCAAAATTCATATCACTGTTTGACAGACTGTGCTACGTAATATGGACGTAATACAGGAACTTACCACACAAGGAAATAGTGACAGAACGAGAATATTTTTAATCTCTGGACGTAGAGCGAAATAAATTAATAAAGAATTTATGACTGCCTTTTGGCGAATTACCTTTGTACTTTACTATAGCACGGGAAGTAAGCCACCGCTGACGCGACAGTTTTTCAAGAGAACATTCCTTATCCTACCAAAGTATCTGACACGCAGACATCAAGAACCGTAGTATATAGGGTTAAAAGTCATAACTTACACTGGTCAAGCTTGGAAATCTCTTTCAAAGTATATTAGGCTTCAATATGGCGAGTACAGTGCTTTGTCAGTTATTCCACCGGTTAACTAAAATAATTCAATACATCTCGTGTCGAAATTCATTCAATAAATTAAATACGAGGTGACCCAAAAGCTAATTAAAGATTATTATAACTTTTATTGAATACTGCACTGAACAACAAAGTGACACACATACAGGACGCTATTTTTCAACATAGTCACCAAGTCTCTCTAAACCACTCAACGGCCGGAACGTTCTACCAATCATTCTGTTCCTCGACTTTGGAAATCCCCTCCTCGGTCGCGGAGCCATTCGAGAACCGCTGTGGTAAAACGACCTCATCGTTAGAAAATCTCTTTCCGCTCACATGTTCTTTCAGCTTGCGAAAAAGGTAGTCTGAACATTTTCGTCTGCGATCGATGTCTGTGGCCTTCCTTCGCAATCAGCATAACCCACGTCTGTGCCGTGATAGTCAAATTGTTAGCAGCATTTCATTGCAGAGGGGTGCGACATTGCATATAGCCATATTGCATTTCACGTTTAATATGTTTGCAATCCCCCCCATGAACCATGGGCCTTGTCGTTGGTAGGGAGGCTTGCGTGCCTCAGCGATACAGATGGCCGTACCGTAGGTGCAACCACAACGGAGGGGTATCTGTTGAGAGGCCAGACAAACGTGTGGTTCCTGAAGAGGGGCAGCAGCCTTTTCAGTAGTTGCAGGGGCAACATTCTGGATGATTGACTGATCTGGCCTTGTAACACTAACCAAAACAGCCTTGCTGTGCTGGTACTGCGAACGGCTGAAAGCAAGGGGAAACTACGGCCGTAAATTTTCCCGAGGGCATGCAGCTTTACTGTATGCTTAAATGATGATGGCGTCCTATTGGGTAAAATATTCCGGAGGTAAAATACTCCACCATTCGAATCTCCTGGAGGGGACTACTAAAGAGGACGTCGTTATCAGGAGAAAGAAAACTGGCGTTCTACGGATCGGAGCGTGGAATGTCAGATCCCTTAATCGGGCAGGTAGGTTAGAAAATTTAAAAAGGGAAATGGATAGGTTAAAGTTAGATATAGTGGGAATTAGTGAAGTTCGGTGGCAGGAGGAACAAGACATTTGGTCAGGTGAATACAGGCTTATAAATACAAAATCAAATAGGGGTAATGCAGGTGTAGGTTTAATAATGAATAAAAAAATAGGATTGCGGGTAAGCTACTACAAACAGCATAGTGAACGCATTATTGTGGCCAAGATAGACACGTAGCCCACGCCTACTACAGTAGTACAAGTTTATATGCTAACTAACTCTGCAGATGATGAAGAAATTGAAGAAATGTATGATGAGATAAAAGAAATTATTCAGGTAGTGATGGGAGACGAAAATTTAATAGTCATGGGTGACTGGAATTCGAGAGTAGAAAAAGGGAGAGAAGGAAACATAGTAGGTGAATATGGATTGGGGGTAAGAAATGAAAGAGGAAGCCGTTTGGTAGAATATTGCACAGAGCATAACTTAATCATAGCTAACACTTGGTTCAAGAATCATAAAAAAAGGTTGTATACATGGAAGAATCCTGGAGATACTTTGAGGTCTCCGATACTTTATATAATGGTAAGACAGAGAGTTCGGAACCATGTTTTAAACTGTAAGACATTTCCAGGGGCAGATGTGGACTCTGACCACAATCTATTGGTTATGAACTGAAGATTAAAACTGAAGAAACTGTAAAAACGTGGGAATTTAAGGAGATGGTACCTGGATAAACTGACTAAACCAGAGGTTGTACAGCGTTTCAGGGAGAGCATTAGGGATCAATTGACAGGAATGGGGGAAAGAAATACAGTAGTAGAAGAATGGGTAGCTTTGAGAGATGAAGTAGTGAAGGCAGCAGAGGATCAAGTAGGTAAAAAGATGAGGGCTAGTAGAAATTCTTGGGTAACAGAAGAAATATTGAATTTAATTCATGAAAGGAGAAAATATAAAAACGCTGTAAATGAAGCAGGCAAAACGAAATACAAAAGTCTCAAAAATAGGATCGACAGGAAGTGCAAAATGGCTAAGCAGGGGTGGCTAGGGGACAAATGTAAGGACTTAGAGGCTTATCTCACAAGGGTAAGATAGATACTGCCTACAGGAAAATTAAAGAGACCTTTGGAGATAAGAGAACCACTTGTATGAACATTAAGAGCTAAGATAGAAACCCAGTTCTAAGCAAAGAAGGGAAAGCAGAAAGGTGGAAGGAGTATATAGAGGGTCTAAACAAGGGCAATGTACTTGAGGACAATATTATGAAAATGGAAGAGGATGTAGATGAAGATGAAATGGGAGATATGATACTGCGTGAAGAGTTTGACAGAGCACTGAAAGACCTGAGTCGAAACAAGGCCCCGGGAGTAGACAATGTTCCATTAGAACTACTGACGGCCTTGGGAGAGCCAGTCCTGACAAAACTCTACCGTATGGTGAGCAAGATGTATGAGACAGGGGAAATACCCTCAGACTTCAGAAGAATATAATAATTCCAATCCCAAAGAAAGCAGGTGTTGACAGATGTGAAAATTACCGAACTATCAGTTTAATAAGTCACAGCTGCAAAATACTAACGCGAATTCTTTACAGACGAATGGAAAAACTGGTAGAAACCTATCTCGGGGAAGATCAGTTTGGATTCCGTAGAAATGTTGGAACACGTGAGGCAATACTGACCTTACGACTTATCTTAGAAGAAAGATTAAGGAAAGGCAAACCTACGTTTCTAGCATTTGTAGACTTAGATAAAGCCTTTGACAATGTTGACTGGAATACTCTCTTTCAAATTCTAAAAGTGGCAGGGGTAAAATACAGGGAGCGAAAGGCTATTTACAATTTGTATAGAAATCAGATGGCAATTATTAGAGTCGAGGGACATGAAAGGGAAGCAGTGGTTGGGAAGGGAGTGAGACAGGGTTGTAGCCTCTCTCCGATGTTATTCAATCTGTATATTGAGCAAGCAGTAAAGGTAAAAAAAGAAAAATTCGGAGTAGGTATTAAAATCCATGGAGAAGAAATAAAAACTTTGAGGTTCGCCGATGACATTGTAATTCTGTCAGAGACAGCAAAGGACTTTCCAAGCAGTTGAACGGAATGGATGGTGTCTTCAAGGGAGGATATAAGATGAACATCAACAAAAGCAAAACAATGACCATGGAATGTAGTCGAATTAAGTCGGGCGATGCTGAGGGAATTAGGTTAGGAAATGAGACACTTAAAGTAGTAAAGGAATTTTGCTATTTGGGGAGCAAAATAACTGATGATGGTCGAAGTAGAGAGGATATAAAATGTAGACTGGCAATGGCAAGGAAAGCGTTTCTGAAGAAGAGAAATTTGTTAACATCGAGTATAGATTTAATTGTCAAGAAGTCGTTTCTGAAAGTATTTGTATGGAGTGTAGCCATGTATGGAAGTGAAACATGAACGCTAAATAGTTTGGACAAGAAGAGAATAGAAGCTTTCAAAATGTGGTGCTACAGAAGAATGCTGAAGATTCGATGGGTAGATCACATAACTAATGTGGAGGTACTGAATAGAATTGGGGAGAAGATGAGTTTGTGGCACAACTTGACAAGAAGAAGTGACCGGTTGGTAGGACATGTTCTGAGGCATCAAGAGATCACAAATTTAGCATTGGCGGTCAGCGTGGAGGGTAAAAATCGTAGAGGGAGACCAAGAGATGAATACACTAAGCAGATTCAGAAGGATGCAGGTTGCAGTAGGTACAGGGAG
The DNA here is from genome assembly GCF_023898315.1 of Schistocerca nitens. Taxonomy (NCBI): domain Eukaryota; kingdom Metazoa; phylum Arthropoda; class Insecta; order Orthoptera; family Acrididae; genus Schistocerca; species Schistocerca nitens. The sequence goes on along the minus strand of NC_064616.1, from coordinate 573,869,574 downwards.
ATGAAGAAGCTTGCACAGGATAGGGTAGCATGGAGAGCTGCATCAAACCAGTCTCAGGACTGAAGACTACAACAACAACATGTTTGCAATTTAAGCGTTTTGTCCACAAGAATAGCAGTATCCCGCGAACTCAGCTTTGGAGTACTGTTTCTTAGTATTGGTATTGGTTAAAAACAGTATTGTTTGCAATTTTAGTTTTTTTAGTTTTCAACGACGCGTTTCGCCTTATTTAGGCATCTTCGGGTTATCTTTTCTAGATGGACGCGAGAGGCACCAAGATCTGCATAACGCGTTCCCGTTCACAAGAGCGAGTAACTACCTGAGCCCCAATCTTAATCTGTTACTCGCTCCTGTGAACGGGAACACGTTATGCAGATCTTGGTGCCTCTCGCGTCCATCTAGAAAAGATAACCCGAAGATGCCTCAATAAGGCGAAACGCGTCGTTGAAAAATAAAAAATTTAAAAAAATTATAAAAAACTAAATTGCAACCAAGACTGTTTTTAACCAATACTGTTAAGCACTGGTTTGCTGTATGCCACATATGGATTGGAAGAGTACTTTTTCTGTTGCTGTAACATTTCGCTCGCACCCTGTGATGCGCCTGTTATCCGCACCGTAACAGAACTTTGTCTGTAGGAAATTCGGAACATATACTCTCGTCTGACAATGAGCCATTCTTGTTGCCTAGCAGTCTTATCGTGGAACGTCATTTGTAACTTACTTTCTTAAGTCCCTGAGTACGATCTTTCAGTGGAGGAATAACACTGACGGAAAAAATCGCTACACCAAAACATAATTAATGTAGAGTAATGAAATTTTGAAGAATACATTTGTCTAGCTAATAATTTAAATGGTAAACTTTGCAAGATCGCACGTTAATGTAAGCGCGAGATAAACCATTGCAAATGTGAAATTCTGTTACATTAATAACCGATGTAACCGCCAGAATATTGAAGGCAAATATGCAAACGTAGATGCATTGTGTCGTGCAGGTGCCGGATGTCAGTTTGTGGGATGGAGTTCCATGCCTGTTGCACTTCGTCGGTCAATACGGGGACGGTTAATACTGTTTTTGGATCACACAGGAGTTGTCGTCAGACGATGTCCCATATGTGCTCGACTGGCAACAGATGTGCTGGTCGAGCAGCCCAAGGCAACATGTCGACACTCTGTAGACCAAGTTGGGTAAGTAGGCGAGCGTTACCATGTTGGAAAACACCCCCTGGAATGCTGTTCATGAATGGCAGCACAACAGGTCGGATCACCAGATTGACGTATAAATTTGCAGTCAGGTTGCGTGGGATAACCGCGAGAGTGCTCCTGCAGTCATATGATATCGCACTCCAGAATATCGCACTCCAGACGATACCTCCAAGTGTAGGTCCAGTGTGTCTAGCACGCAGACAGGTTGGTTACATGCCCTCAACTGGCCTCCTTCTAACCAACACACGGCCATCAGTGACACCGAAGTGGGACCAGCTTGTATCAGAAAACACAACAGGCCTCGACCCTGTCTTCCAATGAGCTCTCGCTTCACTCCACTTAATTCGCAAATGGCTGTGATTTGGAATCAGTGGAATGCATGCTAAAGGGCGTCTGACTCGGAGCTGTCGTTGAAGTAACCGATTTGTAACAATTCGTTGCTTCACTGTAGTGCCAACTGCTGCTGCAGATGCAGTACGATGCGCCAGAGCCATCTGCCGAACACGGTTTTCCCTCTCGGTAGTGCCACGTGGCCGTCTTGCGACCGTACATTCCCGTGACCATCGCTGCAAGCAATCATGTACAGTGGCTCCGCTCCTGCCAAGACTTCCTTCAGTATCGCAGAAGGAACCTCCAGCTTGCCGGCCGGTGTGGCCGTGCGGTTCTAAGCGCTTCAGTTTGGAACCGCGTGACCGCTACGGTCGCAGGTTCGAAATCTGCCTCGGGCATGGATGTGTGTGATGTCTTAAGGTTAGTTAGGTTTAAGTAGTTCTAAGTTCTAGGGGACTGATGACTTCAGAAGTTAAGTCCCATAGTGCTCAGAGCCATTTGAACCTCCAGCTTCTCGTAGCCCTGTTACACGACCTCGTTCCAACTCAGTGAGGTGCTGAAAATGGCGTCTTTGTCTCCTTAAAAGGCAGTCTTGTCTAACATTAACTCACGACGTCCAATCTCGGAGGTAACCAACACTCACGACCGTTACAGCGTGTATTTAAAGCAAACCTGACTTTCATCCTCTAGCGCCACCCTTATGCGACAGGCGCGAAATTTGCATTGACATCATCTTCCAGCTGTAGAAACACGCCGAGCAACTTTCGTTTACGTCGCACAACTCCTCCTTTGTGTTGCCTTTTTTCCGTCAGTGTCTTCTTTGGAAAGCAGTCTGGATAGTCCTTCTGAAGGAATTTCAAACTCTTTAAATGTGGGGTGTCAGGCGTGTATCAATGTTAATGGCAGTGGTCGTCCTGATACTTCCCGGTGGCAATGCCATAAGGATCACGTTTGGACAGCAGCATCAGACGAGCAAACGTTGTTGATCATACAGCGACCGTAGTACACGTTTGGGCTGAAGTTATAATCAAGAGTGTCATCTAGGACCATTAAAGGCCGTTTGCTGAAAACTTGGCTACGAGTGAGGCTGCAGCTCGTCAGACTTCCTTTCATACCTATCACTGAGCAGCCTCCCTCCGACGCTCGAGCAAAGACCAAACTTGGGGCTGGAATGGTGCAAAGTTGTGCTTAGTGGTGAGAGCAGAGTCTTCCATGTCATGATAGTCGGTTGGGTGTGCGGCGTCTACCACGTGAGTAGAAACTACCGGACCGACATGCAGGTCAAACTCCAGCTATCATGGCGTCATCAGACAATGTTTACAATGGCTACACCCATCCGGCGATTGTTGGGAGAATACAGAACAGTAGAGGAAGCATCCAGAGCTTCATCCAACCCATTTCGTTCAGACTCCTGCAGCTTCAGTGAGATGTCCTCTTACAGCACTATTATGGCATGTTTTTTCGTGTTTCCCAACGCTTTTTCAAAGTGTTCGTCAAATCTTCTGTTCAGCACTGTTATCTGCACTGAGATAATGTGAGACAAGATGCGTTACCGACAACAGCCTTTCACATTTAGCGGCAACAGGTGAAAACAACGTGGAACACTGTTTCCCAATGTGACGCCCACCTGTGAACGTCACTACGTGCGATTGCAGGGCAGCATTGTAGACGAAGGAGACAATGCAATATTTTGAAATTGTCAAATATAGTTTGTCCATAGGCGCATAAGAAAACTTCATACGCGTGAGAATGTTTCATCAGGTTTTTCAACTTTCATTTCCCACAAATATTTTTATGATGTCTTTGGCTCTTTTAGTTAGTTCCTCAGCATACACAATACATTTCTGTCCAGCACATTCTTTGATCCTCCTAATGTCCCTGTTGCTCACAACAGCCACCACGTGGGTCATGTCCATGTGAAAGACGAAAGTGCAAGTCGTGTCCCATGCATTCTCCCACTACATTCTGTTCCAGATCTGTTATTGGCGCTTCTTACCCCATCAAAAGTAGAGCCATTGGAGACACCACGACATTATATATAAACTTGCAAGCGTCCGGTTCTATCAATTGAAATCAAGACTTTAATAAAATGGCAGAGGTAATGTAAATCAGAACACTGGGAGGAGTTGTGGCCCATAACAATTGATTTATTCATTCTTAACATCACATGACAAAAGATGGCTAAAGAAATGCCACAAAAACATTATTAACTGACAAATGCTTTCAATAATATGTGGTCTATGATTAACAAAGTGATCAGCTGGGGATCAACGCAAAACCCTAACCAGAACTAATCGCTTTATCTGGCTGCATAAATGTGAATCCGTGGTATGGCCCAAAAACTACGCTACTATCAAGCATCTATACTCTACTAATCCATAAAGAAAAATATGATTCCAAAGAACAGGGTGCTGAGAAGCATATATTGGAGCACTACGCCGTAGCAGCGAATACTTTACCCTTCTGCAGGTGAGGGCGGCACAGCACGACTCACTTTACTGTGATGCTAGCGAGCGACTTCTCTCTCGATTGTGAATAATATCTACCTCTGTACTCTGTAAGTCACAGGTCGTCAAACTGCGGCCCGTATCAAGTATTCTTGTGGCCAGTGTTTCTCAGCCATATTTTATAATGATATTCATCAAGCCTAAAGCAAAATCGTCAACTAACGTTAAGAATGTTGTTTTCATGCTCAGTAACAAACAAAAACAATTACAGAGTCAGTATTATTTTTAGACGTGCTTAATTTTAATTGACGTTGGTGAATTCGTGAGCTAACTAAAGTCAGCCACTTACCTCAGGAGCAGAGGGGTAATTAACATGGCCACTACAGGGTTAGTGGGTGAGAGAGGGGGAACATTTTATTGTTTGTCTTTCATTACTGACAACTCATAGGTGTGCATGCCTCGTCCCGATCAGCTGCTATGGTACAAATTTTGAAACGGAAGTAACATGGATTCGTTCAAATGGTTCAAATGGCTCTGAGCACTATGCGACTTAACTTCTGAGGTCATCAGTCGCCTAGAACTTAGAACTAATTAAACCTAACTAACCTAAGGACATCACACACAACCATGCCCGAGGCAGGATTCGCACCTGCGACCGTAGCGGTCACGCGGTTCCAGACTGAAGCGCCTTTAACCGCACGGCCACACCGGCCGGCCATGGATTCGTGACTGCACCTTAAAGAGGCTGTCATCTTCAACTGCAGTACTTATTTGTAACAAGGAACATTACTTTTATGAATGTGTGGTGTTTGTTGTAGGTGGCGCTGGGTGGGAATGTCGGTTGGCTGCGAGGTGTGCCGAGCTAGTCCGCGCAGTTGCGATAGACACTGTGCCCGGGTAGTGCAGTGGTTAACGCAATTGCCTTATAAGCAGGAGGTCGCGGCTTCGAATCCCGATACAGCACACATTTTCACTCGTCACCGCTGATTCCGCGTCAACTCCCGATGCAGCTGACATCAATAATCCCTTCCCTTTCCTTTCCTTACCTTTCTCTCCCCCCGCCCCCCGCCTCTCCAACTTCAATTTGTACATAAAGAGCATTAAATTAATTAAGGCTGTTGTAATACGATGCAGTGAGTCGAAGATAATTGACATTTCAATCATTTAATAAACATTTGTGTCCCTGTCTCGTATTGCACAACACGTTTAAATACTAGTATAGTTACTGTTATCAATCAATCAACCGCTCACACAATCAATGCAACAACAGTTTGTCAGGTAATTTCTATGTCGCAACTTTGCAATCGCTGAGGGTGGCAGCAATCTGACACAGAGAACAGTCAATACGAAGTGTTCATCACGGTGCCGACTTTTAACATCAGTACTTGGGGTCCGGCGGCCAACTTACCGCGTCCCTACTACAGCTAGTAGTAGACTCATAACATACTAACGTATGTAGGTTACCAGTTAATAACAAGATCGGTACACGTGCAGCCCGAGGTGTGGCCTCGACAATGTTAGTATTGGCTCTTGGCCAGAAGTCTGACGACTGCTGTAAGCCATCGTATGATGGAGGGTATAAATTGTATAAGATTTTTGTTACATTCCTGTTCCACTCACGAGTGGTACGCGGTAAAACAGGCTGTCGACACCCACTACAAGCCCCTTTTCGTAATTATATCGTCGTTATCATTACGTGAGATAAATGTTTGAAGAAGTGACGTGTTTGTTGACTTGTCTCGGAAGGTACACTCAAGTAGTTTTCCAAGTCTCTCCGCACCGCACAATGCCTTTCTGGTAGCGTCTCCGACTGACATAGCTTTCAATATAATTTCGTCTATCGGCTCCACAACCTCAAACAAGGTATTGCCAAAGCCGAAAAGTTGAGCACTATAGACGGATTCCATCACGTTCCTTCCAGGGTCTATAAACAAAGATTAGGGTTTACCTTCCCATAAAGATCGAGGTCAGCACAGGCTGTAGGCCACCTCGGACTGGACAAGGAGAGGGAAGTGTTCTACTCTGGCCTTAATGAAGGAATCATTCCTGTATTCGCCTCTTCTGAGTCAGAAAAACGACAGAAAATCCAAACCAGGATGAATCGAAAGAACATTAATGTCCACTCCTCGCAAACACGAGTCCAGTTTTAAACATAGCCACGCCGTTGTACGTACACTGGTATCCAAAATTAAAGCAATAAAAGGAAATTTTGCAAGGTTGCGTTTATGTTGTCATAAAACAATATAAACAGGTGATAGTAAAGGAGAAACAATGTAAAAAATACAGAACGCAAACAACTGCAACATGCATAACGGTAGACCAAAATGTTCTACGTTTTTTGCAACTTGTCGGAATGTGTGTGCAAATCCGTTAACTGGTTAATGTGCTCAGTGACCACCTCTGACTGCAATACAGGCCTGACAACGACGGGGCATACTGTGAATAATGTCATCAGTCTCATGTTGAGGCAGTAACGCCCATTCTTCCAGCAGAGCTGCTCGCAATCTTGGAAAGTGGTTGGAGGATGCTGATGTAGTGCAAGCCGTCTCCCTGGTGCATCCTGGACATGCTGAATGGGATTCAAATCGGGAGAGCGAGCAGGCCACCCCATACGTGCAGCATCTTCCGTTTCCAAGGAAACATCTAGCGTCCATGCTCTATGAGGTCGAGCCTTATCGTCCATCAATACGACGTCTGTGACGACAGCACCTCGCAACAACCGCAAATGAGGTCCCAAGATCTCTTCACGATACCTGACCTCGCAGATTCGGCCGTACAACAGGGGTTCGAGTGGTAAACATAATCCCTACCCACACCATTAGGGATCCTCCTCGATATCGGTATCTTTCCACAACGTTCTAGCACCGAAATCGTGTTCCAGTTCCCTCCAGATGCGAATCTCATGAGAACCACTCTCCAGAATAAATCAGGACTCATCTGTGAAAACAACATTGCTCAACTGTTCAGCCGTCCATGTGGCACGTTGATGGCTCCACTGTACACGTTCCCTTCAGTGAAGACGCGTCAGAGGTAGACATACAACATGCCTCCAACAATAGAGACTAGTCTGCCGAAGCCTTCTGCACACCGTTTGCCTCGATACAACACGTGCAGTGCACGCTGCGAGCTCACATACCAATTGCCGTGCACTACTAAGACGGTATGTCGTGTCCTTACAGCCAAATAACGGTCCTTGCTTCTGAAGTCACACGTGGTCGGCCCTGCCCTGGTCTTCGGGATACAATTTGTGTCACTATAAACTGTCGCCACATTAGAGAAACAACAGAACGATTCACATTAAGCCATCAGGTCAAATCAATTTCCTACTGTCCTGCTTCCTTTCTTTCTATGGCCCTCCACTGCAGAGACTGGTAGGCATCTTGTCTGTGCCATACTGCACCGTCTGTGACTGTGTACACAGCTATTGTGGATGTGGGGCTACGCAGCAAACACTATCTCGTTCCATAGGTGCCCTGACGTCATCGCTGGCATGGTTGTCCGTTGACTGGAATGCCTCTTCCGTGCAGAATACCATCGGGTGGACATCTGGTTGACGGTTTGTATGATTATATCGTGAATTAGACAGAGGACGGGAAATAACGCTTTACTGCTTTAATTGTGGGCAGCAGTGTAGTTCGCATCCATTAGTTTCACTTTAAATTGATAATGAAGGAAAAGACTAAATCGTAACTAGTCATCGTTGTGAACATTTTAATATTGTTAAACATAACACGTTTCAGAGATTACGATCCATCTCTCGTTTTACTCTGGATTGTTTACCTAGTATGAATCCTGCTTTATATTAATTTACTTACTGCTTTACAATCATTCGAATATTTCATCCACCTGGTTCACACTGACCGGAAAAACTTGGAAACAGGACAAGTGAGCTATGTGAGTGCCTCTGGATAAGAGTGAACGAAGAATTTTTGTCTCCAATGTCTGATAAAAGATATTATTTTGTGACCTGCCTCTCCATCCATACATTCACCAGTCTGAATCAAAAGAGAGTCCGATTATGTCACTTGCTGGTATACCGTAAAGCGCAGCGCACACGTGTGGAAGACCAGAAGGTAATCCGCACCCGGATCGAATCCGCTCCGCCGGCTTCTGTGGCCGAGCGGTTCTAGGCGCTACAGTCTGGAACCGCGCGACCTCTACGGTCGCAGGTTCGAATCCTGCCTAGGGCATGGATGTGTGTGATGTCCTTAAGTTAGTTAGGTTTATGTAGTTCTAAGTTCTAGGGGACTGATGACCTTAGAAGTTAAGTCCCATAGTGCTCAGAGCCATTTGAGCCATTTTTGAATCCGCTCCCCAGATGAACGGCCGTGGCTGGTGCACCGGCAAACGTAAGTGTGGTTTTTAGGCGGTTAGTCCGCTCGTTTAGGCCACTCCTGCACTGATCTGCACTTACCGCCTGAGAAAATGAGGTACAAAAACAGTTAAAATACTATGACACACACAACTGGCGGGCATGATGCACACGACTTGCTTACCCCAGGTAACTGACAACTGCGGCGTCAGGAAGGGGCTTCCGGACGCAAAGTTAAATAAAATAATAATTTGCCAAAACTTGAGTAAAGCGGAGCCCGTAACTAAAAACGGAGTGAATGCCAACGTAAAGAAGAAGAAACGCTTAACATAAATCGTGCCACAGATTCATGATTTGCAAAATTGCGGATACTATTAAAAAACTGGTAAGTGCGAATAGGACTCGCGCTCTGAAGGCTCCGTAGATATACAGATCAGGTACCATCACCGCGTAAGCAAGTCAGCCGCCCGTTATTCACGCGAATAACATGATTTGTGCATAGACATCGAATGCTACATACCTCCACAAACTTGCCAATAAACTGTCGGATCTCTGACACGCAGAATCAGTGATGTATTTCTTTCCAAAGACTGACAAACAAGCTATTAAGCAGGTAGTCATCATATTTTGGCGCAGATATTTCTATCGGTTACATTGTACTGAACAACATTACATCAGTATTTACGCCATTTGCAAACTAATAATTATAGCCATTATAGATCGTATGTTTAGAGGTGATTGGTACTTCGAAGCACAGGTGAAAAGAGCAAGCCATTAATGCTTATTTTCTCCTGGGCAGCAGGTCAGCTGTTGAAGTGGGGCAGGTGGACGCAAAACGGTAGGTCTATACCGACAGGCACAGCCCATTTAGTGGTGCAGTATGAATGTGGAGAAAACATACGGTCGTTAAGTTTGTGACGTGTTTGAGGAAAGACTGTTCAACGCAGGGATAAAGCAGCCAACACGCTGATGTGTATACACATTAAAGCAACACATATGAAAATATCTACACTTGCAGCCATTACACCGTGTACATAGTTTCTGATGAGCAGGTTTGCGAGTGTCAAAATGTATGACATAAATGGCCGTTATTAGTTTCTCCATGCGCACTGCAACTGTTTGATTAGTTAATTAAATGGCCGCTCCAGTTGCTCTGTAGTTAATTAAATAAAGTTCTACAGAGCAACTGAAGCTTTCTTTTAATTGATTAATAAATGATTGTATATCCCCCCCCCCCCCTCTTCCCATGAACCATGTATCTTGCCGTTGGTGAGGAGGCTTGCGTGCCTCAGCGATACAGATAGCCGTACCGTAGGTGCAACCACAATGGAGGGGTATCTATTGAGTGGCCAGACAAACGTGTGGTTCCTGAAGGGAGGCAGTAGTCTTTTCAGTAGTTGCAGGGTCAACAGTCTGGATGAATGATTGACTAGCCTTGCAACATCAACCAAAACAGCATTTCTGTGCTGGTACTGAGAACTGCTGAAAGCAAGAGGAAACTACAGCCGCAATCTTTCCCGGGGCATGCAGCTCTACTGTATGGTTGCATGATGATGGCATCCTCTTGGGTAAAATATTCCTGAGGTAAAAGAGTCCCCTATTCGCACCTCCGGGCGGGGACTACTCAGGAGGATGTAGTTATCAGAAGAAACAAAACTGGCGTTCTATGGATCGGAGCGTGGAAAATCAGATCCCTTAATCGGGCAGATAGGTTAGAAAATTTAAAAGGTAAATGGACAGAATAAAGTTAGATATAGTGGGAATTGGCGAAGTTCGGTGGCAAGAGGAACAAGATTTCTGGTCAGGTGAATACAGGGTTTTAAATACAAAATCAAATGGGGGTAATGCAGGTGTAGGTTTAATAATGAGTAAAAAAATAGGAACGCAGATAAGCTACTACAAACAGCATAGTGAACGAATTGTTGTAGCCGAGATAGACACGCAGCCCATGTGTACCACAGTGCCATGCCAAATTAGCACCGCAGATGACGAAGAGATTGAAGAAATGTATGAGGCAAAAAAAGAAATTATTCAGATAGTTAAGGGAGATGAAAATTTAATAGTCATGGGGGACTGGAATTCGTCTCTAGGAACAGGAAGAGAAGGAAAGTAGTAGGTGAATATGGACTGGGGATACGGAAGGAAAGAGGAAGTCGCCTAGTAGAATTTTGCACAGAGCGTAACTTAATCATAGCTAACATTTGGTTCAAGCATCATGAAAGACGCTTGTATACGTGGAAGAGCCCTTGATACACCAGAAAGTTTCAGATAGACTATATAATGGTAAGACATATTTAGGAACCAGGTTTCAAATTGTAAAACATTCCAGGGGCAGATGTGGATTCTGACCACAATGTATTGGTTATGAATTGTAGATTAAAACTGAAAAAACTGCAAAAAGGTGGGAATTTAAGGAGATGGAACCTGGATAAACTGCAGAACCAGAGGTTGTAGATAGTTTCATAGAGAGCATTAGGGAACGATTGAGAAGAACAGTGGAAAAGAATACAGTAGAAGAAGAATAATGGGTAGTTTTGAGAAATGATATAGTCAAGGCACCAGAGAATCAAGTAGGTAATAAGACGAGAGCTAGGAGAAATCTTTGGGTAACACAAGAGATATTGAATTTAATTGATGAAAGGAGAAAACATAAAAATGCAGTAAATGAAGCGGGCGAAAAGGAATACAAACGTCTCAAAAATGAGAGCGACAGGAAGTGCAAATTGGCTAAGCAGGAAAGGCTAGAGGACCAATGTAAAGACATAGAAGCATATATCACTAAGGGTAAGATAGATGCCGCATACCGAAAAGTTAAGGAGACCTTTGGAGAAAAGAGAACCACCTGTGTGAATATCGAGAGCTCAGATGGAAAACCAGTCCTAAAAAAGAAGGGACGGCAGAAAGGTGGAAGGAGTATATAGAGGGTCTACACAAGGGCGATGTACTTAAGGGCCATATTATGGAAATGGAAGAGGACGTAGAAGAACATGAGATGGGAGATATGATACTGCGTGAAGAATTTGACAGAGCACTGAAAAACCTAAGTCGAAAGAAGTACCAAGGAGTAGACAACATTCCTGGGAAAGCCAGCCCTGACAAAACTCTACCATCTGGTGAGCAAGATGTATGAGACAGGCGAAATACCCTCAGACTTCGAGAGGAATATAATATTTCCAATTACAAAGAAAGCAGCTGCTACCAGGTGTGAAAATTACAAAACTATCAGTTTAATATGTAACGGTTGCCAAATACTAACACGAATTCTTTACAGACGAATGGAAAAACTGGTAGAAGCCGACCTCGAGGAAGATCAGTTTGGATTCCGTAGAAATGTTGGAACACGCGAGGCAATACTGATGCTAGACAGGTTAAGGAAAGGAAAACCTATATTTATAGCATTTGTAGACTTAGAGAAAGCTTTTGACAATGCTGACCGCAATACTCTCTTTCAAATTCTGAGGGTAGCAGGGCTAAAATACAGGGAGCGAAAGGCTATTCACAATTTGTACATAAACCACATGACAGTTATAAGAGTCAAGGGGCACGGAAGAGAAGCTGTGGTTGAGAAGGGAATGAGACAGGATTGTAGCCTATCCCAGATGTTATTCAAGCTGTATATTGACCAAGCAATAAAGGAAACAAAAGAAAAGTTTTTAGTAGGTATTAAAATTCATGGAGAAGAAGTAAAAACTTTGAGGTTCGCCGATGACATTGTAATTCTGTCAAAGACAGCAAAGGACTTGGAAGAGCAGTTGAACGGAATGGACAGTATCTTGAAAGGAGGATGTAAGATGAACATCAACAAAAGCAAAACGATGATAATTGAAAGTAGTCAAATTAAATCAGGTGATGCTGAGGGAATTAGATTAGGAAATGAGACACTTAAAGTAGTTGATGAGTTTTGCTATTTGGGGAGCAAAATAACTGATGATGGTCGAAGTAGAGAGGATATAAAATGTAGACTGGCAATGGCAGGGAAAGCGTTTCTGAGGAAGAGAAATTTGTTAACATCGAATATAGATTGAAGTGTCAGGAAGTGTCTGAAAGTATTTGTATTGAGTGAAACATGGACGATAAATAGTTTAGACAAGAAAAGATTAGAAGCTTTCGAAATGTGGTGCTACAGAAGAATTCTGGAGATTAGATGGGTAGATCACGTAACTACTGAGGAGGTACTGAATAGAATTGGGGAGAAGAGGAATTTGTGGCACAACCTGACTAGAAGAAAGGATCGGTTGGTAGGACATGTTCTGAGGCATGAAGGGATCATCAATTTAATACTGGAGGGAAGCGTGGGGGGGGGGGGGGTTAAAATCCTAGAAGGAGACGAAGAGATGAATACACTAAGCAGATTCAGAAGGACGTAGGTTGCAGTAGTTAGTCGGAGACGAAGGGGCTTGCACAGGATAGAGTAGCATAGAGAGCTGCTTCAAACCAGTCTTTGGACTGAAGACGACAACAGCATATTTTGATTGCATTGACTTAGAAGCTTAATTTTTTTACACCACTAAGGAAATATTTGACATAAATTTCAATTTGACACATCTACCCGTTTCTGAGAAAAGGATAGAAAAACAGTAGAAAAAGAAATGATCCTATAAGGATTCCGTTTTTATCGATTGTGGTTCGTAACCCTAAAAACGATACTAGATCGCAATGAAAGGCCCATTTAACGCATGGGACGCCAAGAAAGTCAGTATAAAACTCGTACGCGGCAGAAAGGATGCTAGGGTGTCAAGGTCTGCTCATCATCCTTGATGACATGCTCTGCTTCTTGCTGCAGAATGTCACGCGACAGCTGCGCCTTTGTTAGGTACTCTGTGTGATGCGCCTAGTTAAAACACGCTACGATACTTTCTGTTCTCGCGCTGGCGAGTTTTATGTAATTGAAACTCTTCTTCAGCGTATACTACGCATCCAGATTTGTACATTTACGTCCAGTTGATAGTCATATGTACTTTATTTTGTTCTAAAACCTGTAGCTCCTTTTTCCGCCTATTTATGCATCAGTGAATTTAAAAATGTGTATGGAGGTAGAAAAAAGGAGCTGCCAGCTACAGAACAAATTTAACTACATCTATTAGTTAAACGAAAATATACAATTCTGGAAACGTGATAGTTGAACAAACTGTTATTTTGCACAGGGCTTCTGCATTGTCCAGAATGCAGTCGATAAAAACGTTGAAGTGACGAGGATATAAATGTATTACACCAACTGAAAATTCATAAACCCCGATAGGCGTTTTGGCATAAATAAAACTATAAACAGTGTCTGGCTGCTGAATTCCTCCAAGCAAAAAAGAGTGATCATTTTCGAAGTTTAGCGAAAGCTTACTTGGAGAAAGCAACTCCGTTATTTTTAAGAATACATCACTTACAGTTCTCTCTGATGACTCTTGTTTATTCTGTTTATACATATTGCCTATCATCCAGACGACATTCTGCATTTCTTGATAGATAAGCGTATTACTACGAAATTCAGAAAAAGAACATTTCTGAAACACAAGATACTGATGGTGCCGCAGTAGGGCATGGTGGAGTAAAGTTGTCACTCTAAGTGAAAACGATGGTTATTGGTAAGTTAGAAGCTTGCCGCTCTTTCACATTTTGAACCTACTGGTTATATCCCACAAACTGTTTTTATTTTTAAAAAATAATATATAGGAACTGTATCCGTTTTCTGAAGGCTTCTATAGTGGTCACTTTTCGCTGCCTAAGGGATTAATGTGGCCAGTGCAGTCGCAACAGGTTTCCCATGTTTGTGTTTCTGAATTCAATCGCATTTTTGTTTTATCCCACATGTAACATAACAGAGACGGTTTTAAATAATATTAATTAATTAATTCAGAATAGTCACAAAGGAACAGAATGACTGTTGAAAAGCTTTGTATATAAATGAGTTTAGAAGCCAATATGATCTGTATTATTATGCGTGATATAGGGAAGTAGTCACTGTTAGGCTAAAGGCATTGGCCACTTTCCCGACGAGTAGTGTGATCACTTTTCCCGATAGGACGCCAAGTCGGCACTAGTGATCCACAGACGGAACTACCATATCCGAAGAGAAAAGAAGTAACTACATTTGTAGGCCAAAAGACGTTTTTTTAAACACTGGTATTGTCAAAAAGTATTACTCTACGTATAAATTAGGTACCCAGAATCCTGTGAATGACTTGACTTACATCATGCGACTGAAAATCAGAAAACTTCCTCTGTCAAACTCACTGACAACAATGATGGTATATATTAGAACTACTTTGATCGCTTCTCCGCAGGCAGCAGCACTATTTAGAACAAAAGATATGCAATGATCACTTTCCCCGACCTGTCCCCTTTACCGCACTTTGGCGTCACAAAGAGAAGTGGTCATTTCCTCTGTGATGTTTACTTTTGAGAAAACGGTTGCAGTTAAACTGAACATTCCGCAAGTTCCACGTCTCGTTTTCATGATACAGTCTTTATTCCCCTGCCCATTTCATACTCTCGAATCTTACAGCTGATTTCCTGTCGTCACTTACGGATTCATCGATAGCAGCTGATTCAGTTATTAGCTCTACACTTTGCTTCCGCCGTTTTGCAATAGACGCCAGTAGCGGCAAATGGTGGTGCAGGTCATACAGTAATCTTAGGCATTTGTAAAAACAACGCCATCAAAATATTAGTCGACTTTAGATTGCATCATAAAGTTATTCTCGAGCTGATGTGTTAAATTACTAGCCCAATTCTCGTCATTTGCGGGAAGTTTTAATTTTCTACTTTAACACGATGAAATCTGCGACTGAGACCTATAAAATGCTGGGTAAGATCTATGGTACGGCAACTATTAGTGAAAGAACGTTCAGAGATGGTTTCAACGCTCGAATATGGTGATTTTGGCGTTGCAAATGGTTCAAATGGCTCTGAACACTATGGGACTTAACTTCTGAGGTCATCATCAGTCCCCTAGAACTTAGAACTACTTAAACCTAACTAACCTAAGGACATTCACACACATCCATGCCCGAGGCAGGATTTGAACCTGCGACTGTAGCGGTCGCACGGTTCCAGACTGTAGCGCCCAGAACCGCTCGGCCACTACGGCCGGCCCTTGGCGTTGCAGACCGGCATCGCGGTGGGAGAAACAATGTTTTCGAATGTACTGAAACTGACGGAAACAATCACGGGTGATCATTATCGAAAGCAACTGACGCGTTTAAGACAGCACTGAAAGACAAACGGCCACAATACAGCGACAGACATGAAAAGGTGATTTGCAGCATGGTAATGTTCGATTCTATGTCGTAAAACCTATCAAAACATGATTGGAAACGTTGAAATGAGAAGTTCTACCCCACCGGTCGTATTTTACAAACATTGTTCCTTCTGACTACCATCTTTTTTCGATCAGTGGCACACGGTGTGAATGGCCAGCACTTGCGATCATATGAAAAACTCCAAAATTCACGAAAATCACCAAAGCTACACATAGATTTCAGACAGATTTCATAGATATAATTTAAAATGAGATTTCATTTCGTAATCTCAAGAGTAATATCAAAAAGTATGTGTTGCTTTTCCCAATTTCAGCTCTCTTAAATCTTCACTTCTTAATTTCGCCGAGGAGACTACTACTCATCAAAGTATTCGCTGTAACTTGCAGTGATGGTGTCGCATTTTGAGCGTTCTTCATCAGAAACGTCCTAATCATAGTATCAATTGTTTTTCAAGCAATATTCCATAGGTCGGTCCTCTCAGCAACAAAACAGGAAAAAAGGCTGCTGTTGTACATATGTTAGATAACGTTATCTCACTCTGCCAGGAACGCTGAATCACCTCGGCAGGTCTCGGCTGAATATTGTTGTTGTTGGTAGTGGTGCAACTAAGGTGCAGCTGGGGCGTGTGGCCTGGGCACTTTCCCACGGGGGCGCTGTTTTTTGACGTGCGAAAAAATGAGAAAGAGAAAAAGCAGAGAAAGTGTGGAGTAGGAGTAGGCATAGGAGAAGATGGAGGAGGAGGATGAGGAGGAGGAGGAGAAGAAGAAGAGGAAGAGAATGGATAGTAGGACATTGATCAGTAATAATGAGAAAGAAATCACGTTATTGTTACAAGCAAAGTGTTTTACAACTTCGTGTTTTTCCACGACTTGAAATACATCCTGCAAAGTTAATTATTGAAATGCGTAACTTTTACTTCATTGAAAAATCGTGTTGATCTCAGTAAGGAACTAAACGGTGTAAATATCGATGAAGATTAAACAAAAATTTGTGGGATATCGCCAGCGGAAGAGGGGTAGAGAGGAGCAGTGTCGAAGTTTCCCCCGGGCGCTAGTTACTGTTGTTAGCTACTTGTACTCTGGTTTTGTAGTGTATCTAGCAAAGTTTTGTCGTGCTATTAACTAAAGCGTACTGACCTGCCCGTACGTAACGCGCAGCGCGCTAGCTTGAGACAGAGGACGGTGAGAAAGACAAGGACCGAATCTGCGCGGCGGATTAACGACCGCGGCTGGAACACCGGCCAGCCTGAGTGCGGGTTTTAGGTGGTTTTCCACCCTCGTTTAGGAAAATGCTGGGCTGGATCCCAATTTCCGTCTTAGAAAATACATTACGCAAACAGCTAAAATATTATCACACACAGAACGATGTTTACACAATTCGCAGACAAGTGGCGTAAGCGATTTCCCTCCATTGTATTTGCTAAGACTCGAATATGCCGGACCCCGTACTAGACAGGATTAACATTGATAAGGAGAACACGGCAGATACCATAACCCGATTTCCCAGGAACTTCGTTTAGTGGAAGAGGGGTCAAAATAAGTGAACACGTCACGAATTATCCGCAGATACTAGACTATTCCTAGAAAACAATTGTTAAAGTTTTCGGTACAATTTAGATGCCTTTTGTGGGGCGACAAGTTCAATTGAAGCGTTGGCACAATTGACAGCATTGCAGCTTCATCATTTTCCGACCCGTGTACGAAATCCGATTATTGTTTTTATTTATTTCTATTTTTTTTATTTTTGATTTGTCTGCCCATGCCTGTAGAAGTTTACAATACAAATTTTTCTTATCAAGTAAGGTGATACGAGGATGTTATATTAAGTGTAAAATTACAACAGGGTTTCACAATAAGTGTCATAAATTTATTATATAATATATTTGTTTATACCCCATTGCTGTCTGTTCACTTTGAGATCTAATTTGGCACTGATGTGTTTCCTTTACTGATTCCGTCAAGCGGACCAAACCAGCTCAGATTCGATTAAATATAAAATGCTCCTTGCAGGCTACTGAAATAAACGAGTGTGATTGCTGGATGACCGAAACACACTTCACGGGAACAAGTACGCACCACAACTAATATTTCTGACAGGACACACAATAGGAATGTTACTGAAAACAATTTCAAATTTCTCTCATAAATGAGAAATAAATTTTTAAAAAAATCGGATTTCGAACATGAGACGCAAAAATGTGAATCTGTGGCGCCAGCCACTGTGCTAGCACTTCAGCTGAATGAGTAACGACCTCAAACGCACATACAGGGTGTTACAAAAAGGTACGGCCAAGCTTTCAGGAAACATTCCTCACACACAAATAAACAAAAGATGTTATGTCGACATGTGTCCGGAAACGCTTAATTTCCATGTTAGAGCTCATTTTAATTTCGTCAGTATGTACTGTACTTTCTCGATTCACCGCCAGTTGGCCCAATTGAAGGAAGGTAATGTTGACTTCAGTGCTTGTGTTGACATGCGACTCATTGCTCTACAGTACTAGCATCAAGCACATCAGTACGCAGTATCAACAGGTTGGTGTTAATCACTAACGTGGTTTTGCAGTCTGTGCAATGTTTACAAATGCGGAGTTGGCAGATGCCCATTTGATGTATGGATTAAAAAATGGTTCAAATGGCTCTGAGCATTATGGGACTTAACTTCTAAGGTCATCAGTCCCCTAGAACTTAGAACTACTTAAACCTAACTAACCTAAGGACATCACACACATCCATGCCCGAGGCAGGATTCGAACCTGCGACCGTAGCAGTCGCGCGGTTCCAGACTGTAGCGCCTTTAACCGCTTGGCCTCTACGGCCGGCATGTATGGATTAGCACGGGGCAATAGCCGTGGCGCGGTACGTTTTTATCGAGACAGATTTCCAGAACGAAGGTGTCCCGACAGGAAAACGTTCGAAGCAATTGATCGGCGTCTTAGGGAGCACGGAACATTCCATCCTATGACTCGCGACTGGGGAAGACCTAGAACGACGAGGACACCTGCAATGGGCGAGGCAATTCTTCGTGCAGTTGACGATAAACCTAATGTCAGCGTCAGAGAAGTTGCTGCTGTACAAGGTAACGTTGACCACGTCACTGTATGGAGAGTGCTACGGGAGAACCAGTTGCTTCCGTACCATGTACAGCGTGTGCAGGCACTATCAGCAGCTGATTGGCCTCCATGGGTACACTTCTGCGAATGGTTCATCCAACAATGTGTCAATCTTCATTTCAGTGTAAATGTTCTCTTTCCGGACACATGTCCACATAACATATTTTCTTTCTTTGTGTGTGAGAAATGTTTCCTGAAAGTTTGGCCGTACCTTTTTGTAAACCCTGTATAGTACCTCGAAAACTTTGGTTGTCGTTTTCTCAGAAAAGGCCGAGTGTCTAGGGATAACACGAGACACGAGTTTGCGTGAATCCTCTGCCACTGAGCGAAGTTTCTAGGAAATCAGGTTATCGCATTTGCCGTGTTCTCCATGTGAGTAAAATAAGAACTGGCTAATTCGTTGTTACCCCGCCTGCAGGCTACATTGTAACATTTGTGTCCCGCCTTGTAGCATTTCTACAGGAAGCTACAAGACATAACAACAGAGCTCATTTAATATCTGGGGCTGAGAAGATCACTTACCTCTATTTGCAGTGGCCAGTGTGACATTCATACAGAGATGCCTACGTAACTCAGTGAAGGTATCTGATTGGATGTAATGAAGTACGAGCAGAAAACAAACACTTCTAAAACAATAGTGATTTTTAAAATCTACCTCTTATAAATCCACAATCGATAATAAGCAGACGCGTCGTTTACAGATGATACTCCACATTTTTTGGAGGATTAGCAACAAGTATACTAGGTTTGGCGGAATGGGGCGATAGTGGCGTTGGGGTAACGACAGGGAAAATTATAATTTCAAGAAGGCGAGTCTAATCTTATTGCAAGCTGAATTCAACAGTATCTTAGTCGACGGTTCTGCAACGCGAATTCAGCCAAAATGAGCTCGAGGCAAGTAATATATAAAATGAATGTCACCTATGTAAATACGTTGTATGCACCTATGAAGCGAGAAAGCACTTTCTGATATCTTATTTACCGTTCGTGCAAAATTCATTTGAATACCGCATGCGAGACGTTTGTTCATAAATTTGTTCTTCGACGAGTGCAGAGAACCTCAATGGAGCGACCCAGGAGCTTCCAGGCCCTAGTCACGACCGTCGTCGCATGCACGATACTTTCCGTATAGCTGGACACACGTGTCAGCAAGAGCCCGTACTTAGCACTGGTGGGCACAGCGCCACACTGAAAATAAGGCGTGCCGCGTCCCTGTGAATATCTCAAGGTTTCTAGTTGCGTGTCACGGTTCTCTTACAACCAATAGGCTCCGATGGAGGTGATAGTATAACGGACCCACATCCCTAATGGCTTCTCATCAATCGTTACAATAAAACTAATTTCACGGCGCGGCTCGACGTAACGTGAAAACTATATTAAACAGGAAACATTTTCCCGATGTTCTGCAAAATTCTACAGAGAATCAGGGAAGTATTTCCTGTTTAATATTGCATTGTTTTGTCCAAACGATGGCTTTGTGAAATATCAAGAGTCACTGAGAATCCTAAATTTCAGATATTCATTTAACATTCACCATTAGCCGAAAATGTAAATATACTCAAAACGTTACGAATATAAATCACGTAGCAGCAACGTAGCGTTCATTTTATTACTTCGCACAAATAAAAAAGATAGATCGGTGGCATTGACGGCCGGGAGGCCCCGCCAGGGGAAGTTCGGCCGCCGTATTGCAAGTCTTATTTCATGTTACGCCACACTGGGCGACTTGCGTGTCGGTGATGATGAGATGATGGTGAGGACAACACAATACCCAATCCACGAGCGGAGAAAATCTCCAGCCCGGCCGGGATTCGAATCAGGGCCCGCTGCATGATAGGCAAACACGTTACCACTCCGCTAAGCAGGCGGACAAGCACAAATAAAAAATCAAAATCAATTTATTTTGATAAAAGTGAAGTACGAGGAGTGTTCAGTAAGTAACGCAACACTTTTTCTAAAGCAGATTGGTTTTATTCAGGATTCCATTACACCATATTATTCCCCACTCTTTTGGCTACAAGACCCTATTTATTCAACAAGATCTCTGCCCAATGCCACGACCTTACGGCACCTTACAGGGACGGCCTGTATACCAGCATGAGGCCACTCTACAGGTCGACGTCATAGTCAACGCCCTGCAGCATCAATAACCTCTCCATCATCCACGTACTGCTTGCCACGGAGTGTATCCTTCATTGGGCCAAACTGGTTGCTCTTTACGGTCTTCTGTAAGGCAGCGAGGAACCCAGTGGACACACAAAAAAAAAATGGTTCAAATGGCTCTGAGCACTATGGGACTTAACTGCTGAGGTCATCAGTCCCCTAGCACTTAGAACTACTTAAACCTAACTAACCTAAGGACATCACACACATCCATGCCCGAGGCAGGATTCGAACCTGTGACCGTAGGGGTCGCACGGTTCCAGACTGTAGCGTCTAGAACCGCTCGGACACTCCGGCCGGCAGTGGACACACACCTTTGGGTACAGATGGATGAGTGTGTCAGCACAACCAGAAGAGATGTCCAGTTATGCTGCAAGGTGTTTGATTGTGATCCATCGATCACCTCGAATGAGTGTGTCTGCACCTTCCAACAATGTAGGAGTCATAGCTGCGTGCAGCTGGTCGGATAGAGAGAGATCAGACAAGTTTGCGTGACCTTGTTGCGATGATGACTCACTGTGTTTTTGTTCAATGCCAGGTCTCCATAGACATTCTGCAAGCACCTATGAATATCTGCGATGCACTGATTTTCCGACAAAAGAAAGTCAATGACATCTCTCTACTTGGACCGCACCTCTGTCAAGCCCCCCATCGACTGTCGAACATTTTGGCCAACATGTTGGCTCTGAGTGGCTCATCCAACATGTTTGACTGTGGATGGGCTCGCTTGCAACATGCTCAACTGATTTGTCAGGTTGGACACGGCCTGACAGCTATGTCCAACACGAATCCAACGCCCAGTACGTTGGGATGTGGATTGTTAACCATCGAGCGGCTCACCTGGCATGGCCTCAGTCTTTCTCGTTTTCAGCAGTGCACGCTACTGTACTCTTCCGCATTTAACGCATCAAAATGTTCTTTAATGACAACCAGACATTCTGAAGTGAATTCATTGAACTTTATCGAGAGTAATGTGCGTTGTGGGATGTAAAACATAAAAGTTATAGTA
The DNA here is from genome assembly GCF_023898315.1 of Schistocerca nitens. Lineage (NCBI taxonomy): Eukaryota > Metazoa > Arthropoda > Insecta > Orthoptera > Acrididae > Schistocerca > Schistocerca nitens. The sequence continues at coordinate 573,847,743 of NC_064616.1, read as the reverse complement.
ATAAAGACATCCGTAAAGAAGGTTACGCGGTGCTCGTTGAAGAAAGGAAAGAATTATTTCTGGATTGCAACGAAAAACCTATAAAAGCAAAAGTAGAATCGCTAACAGCTCACGTTTGAAGGGAAATGAAAAACGTATTAAATTCGAAGAACAGAACAGAAAGTGGTCAAGATGAGGAAGTGATAGTTGCAGTCAACGAGTATTCTACAGAGTTTGACAGAGTCAATTTTTCTGATGGGATGAAAAAGATGGAGGATCAGTGGAGCAACTGTTTATCACTCAAAGGTGACTATGTAGTAAGTGAGCTGTTTGCGATATATATATATATATATATATATATATATATATATATATATATATATATATATATATATATACGGTGGTCCATTGATAGTGATCGGGCCAAATATCTCACGAAATAAGCATCAAACGAAAAACCTACAAGGAACGAAACTCGTCTAGCTTGAAGGGATAAACCAGATGGCGCTACGATTGGCCCGCTAGATGGCGCTGCCATATGTCAAACGGATATCAACTGAGTTTTTTGAACTAGGAACCCCCATTTTTTATTACATATTCGTGTTGTACCTAAAGAAACATGAATTTTTTAGTTGGACCACCTTTTTCGCTTTGTGATAGATGGCGCTGTAATAGTCACAAACGTATAAGTACGTGGTATCACGTAACATTTCGCCAGTGCGGACGGTATTTGCTTCATGATACATTACCCGTGACCAATTGCGGAAAAGGTCGATATCGTCTTGATGTATGGCTATTGTGATCAAAATGCCCAACGGGCATGTGCTATGTATGCTGCTCGGTATCCTGGACGACATCAGCCAAGTGTCCGGACCGTTCGCCGGATAGTTACGTTATTTAAGGAAACAGGAAGTGTTCACCCACATGTGAAACGTCAACCACGACCTGCAACAAATTATGATGCCCAAGTAGGTGTTTTAGCTGCTGTCGCGGCTAATCCGAACATCAATAGCAGACAAATTGCGCGAGAATCGGGAATCTCAAAAACGTCGGTGTTGAGAATGCTACATCAACATAGCTTGCACCCGTACCATATTTATATGCACCAGGAATTGCATGGCGACGACTTTGAACGTCGTGTACAGTTCTGCCATTGGGCACAAGAGAAATTACGGGACGATGACAGATATTTTTCACGCGTTCTATTTAGCGACGAAGCGTCATTCACCAACAGCGGTAACGTAAACCGGCACCATATGCACTATTGCGCAAAGGAAAATCCACGATGTCTGCGACAAGTGGAACATCAGCGACATTGGCGGCTTAATGTATGGTGCGGCATTATGGGAGGAAGGATAATTGGCCCCCATTTTATCGATGGCAATCTAAATGGTGCAATGTATGCTGATTTCCTATGTAATGTTCTACCGATGTTACTACAAGATGTTTCACTACATGACAGAAAAGCGATGTACTTCCAACATGATAGATGTCCGGCACATAGCTCGTGTGCGGTTGAAGCGGTATTGAATAGCATATTTCATGACAGGTGGATTAGTTGTCGAAGCACCATACCATGGCCCGCACGTTTATCGTATCTGACGTCCCCGGATTTCTTTCTGTGGGGAAAGTTGAAGGATATTTGCTATCGTGATCCACTGACAACGCCTGACAACATGCGTCATGGCATTGTCAATGCATGTGCGAACATTACGGAAGGCGAACTACTCGCTGTTGAGAGGAATGTCGTTACACGTATTGCCAAATGCATTGAGGTTGACGGACATCATTTTGAGCATTTATTGCATTAATGTGGTATTTACAGGTAATCACGCTGTAACTGCATGCGTTCTCAGAAATGATAAGTTCACAAAGGTACATGTATCACATTGGAACAACCGAAATAAAATGTTCAAACGTACCTACGTTCTGTATTTTAATTTAAAGAAACCTACCTGTTACCAACTGTTCGTCTAAAATTGTGAGCCATATGTTTGTGACTATTACAGCGCCATCTGTCACAAAGCGAGAAAAGTGGTCCAACTAAAACATTCATATTTCTTTACGTACTTCATGAATAAGTAATAAAAAATGTGGGTTCCTATTTTAAAAAAACGCAGTTGATATCCGTTTGACCTATGGCAGCGCTATCTAGCGGGCCAACCATAGCGCCATTTGGTTTCCCCCTTCAAGCTAGACAAGTTTCGTTCTTTGTAGTTTTTTCGTTTGACGCTTATTCCGTGAGATATTTGGCCCGGTCACGATCAATGGACCACCCTGTATAGGGTGCACATAAATTTCGGGAACACTTTCAATTATTTATTGCACAAGAACTAAACATTTTACAGATGTCATACATACTGCATTTTGAAGAGAAACTCTGAAAGTTTATTTACAAACATTCGATATGTGAACCATGAGTGACCGGCAGACGTCAATACGGTAATCGAATTTTTGCCATACCAGTCCCAGTATGGCATCGTCGACTGTGGCAATCGCTTCCCGTATTCTCTCCCGGAGCTCTGCTACAGCACGTCGTAGAGGCGGTACATACACCAGATCTTTAATGTGTCCCCACAGAAAAAAAGTCACACGGAGTGAGATCTGGTGATCGTGCAGGCCATTTCGAACTCCAACACACAGAAAGCTCGCTCCGCACCTGAACTCGCCATGTTTGTGACTAGCGCTATCGGCAAATTACCAAACGACGCTGTGGAGGTATATATGAAAAAAACAACTTTCTGGCGTTTGGTTCTCGTGCAATAAATAATTGAAAGTGTTTCCGGACTTTATGTACACCCTGTATAAATAAAAGCTGGATTCTCGCTGGAGGAACTGTATATTCCTCAAAGGAGACTATGTGGAGAAGTTAGGTAAGTCCCGCGCCCGGGTTCCCGGGTTCGATTCCCGGCGGGGTCAGGGATTTTCTCTGCCTCGTGATGACTGGGTGTTGTGTGATGTCCTTAGGTTAGTTAGTTTTATGTAGTTCTAAGTTCTAGGGGACTTATGACCTAAGATGTTGAGTCCCATAGTGCTCAGAGCCATTTGAACCATTTGAAGGAGGAGGAGATGGACAGAGACAGAGGAGATTCTGACGTATATCCAATTCCTACACATGTTAGAAACGTGTGCTTTCTGTTTTCTTTCTTTTCCATTTAACAAGACTGAGCCACAGCACATGTGGGCAGGAATAGCTAGTTCTAAAAATATTATAAATCTACATCGAGCTAAATCTACTTCATAAATATTAAGTAAATATGTACCGCTGGAATAAATCGGGGATTCATACGATTTAGTGCACATTATGCAAAGTTAAGCTTTGAATTCTCTCATCCCATACATATTATAATAGCAGTAGTATTCACGAAATACATATCTTTTTTAAGTTTCTAACTGGCATAGAATGAATGACATTTTAATAAAGTGATTCATACGGTGTTTTTCATTTTTTTATACCTGCAGTGTACCGACGTATTGAGATTATTGACGACTTCTTGAGAAACATGAGACACATCTGCCAGTCTTGATGCAGAGCAAACTCTACTGTTGCCCTATACCCACTTCTTAGCCCACAAGTGAGGTGGTTTTCTTTTCTTCCTTTTACTTAGGCAAGAAACAACACCACACACAACTACAGCCGATTTAAAATCCATTGCACAAATGACGCTGTATCAACAAGCTCGGTCTGTAGCTTGGTCTGAAGCTCGGCGGTGTGTGGAGCACACACAACATGACAGCATGTTGGGTTCAGAGTCAGATATTTGTTGGACAAAATGTTCGAGTGTCGATGGGGGTCTCTACAGACGCCATTTCGAAGGCCCCGTATAGCGTCGCCACCTACCGGAACTTCAGTAAAACTACCGGAGCTGGACCGAGAATATTCCACTATGTCCCACAAAAATTTCCGCAATTTTTTTCAACCGAAACTGGCCGAGAAAAAAATATGTTCTATTACTTATCAAACGTTAGACTTACATTCTACACTTACTCGTATAGGTATGGCAATTGGAAACAAAGAGCGGATGTAGTGAAATCGGAGTAAAAATGTATCTTGGACTGCAGTTGGGGAAACTGAATGCCGTGTTCACTAGTAAATCTGCAATTTTCGTGATACGGGACGTTTTTAGCATGTGTGGACTAGTTCTCTTACTTAAGTGATTTCTTTTTTTGTAGGGACTTTAAATGTTTCAGTTCGTAATTTATTGCAGGGAAACATACAAGCATTCTGGTCCCAGAAAATAAAAACGTTGCAATTTATTCTAAAACAGAATACTTCATTTCACTCACTACTTATACTACCGATTCCTGTGAAGAACAATTCATATATGAAAATCAGCAGAAAGGGCTAATGAAAGTCTGCTGTATGGTGTTGCTGTATGGCACAGACTAAATATAAACACTGAACAGCGCTCTTTATTTGTAGGTATTTACAACATGAAGGCCGGTAATAAAAGTCTACCTACAGTATGATATTGTTCCACTGAATGACAATAAACTCAGTAGGATTAACACACAATAAGCCTGTATTCGCTTTCATGCCTCGTTAAAAAAAACGGTTCAGTGCAAAGTTATTCTTTTCTTCATAGATTAGTGATGTTGTTGTTGTTGTTGTGGTCCTCAGTCCTGAGACTGGTTTGATGCAGCTCTCCATGCTACTCATCATTTAATCATACAGTAAAGCTGCATGTCCTCGGGAAAAATTACGGCTGTAGTTTCCCCTTGCTTTCAGCCGTTCGCAGTAGTGATATGCAGTTAAAAATAAAGATACTTAGACTGAAAAATGCAGTTGTTTCTGCCGTCACTGCCATCTCATAGATTGGACTTTGGCATCCATGTGAATTGGGTCCGTACTATTTTTTTGAGGGGTGCATACTTCTCGAGATATTTTGATGTGCCTACTTAAATGATTAAACATATACATTTGTCACAAACAATCGAAATTTTCGTATCATGTTATTTACATTATTAATGCAAATAATAATAGATAGACATTGTGAGCGATAAGGACCACTGCATCCATCGGATGCTGCGCCACTAGAAGTACTATAATGGAAAATAAACACGCTTAAGCAGTAGTTATAAAAGAGTTAAGCTTCATTCACGTGCAGTACAAGCTGCATGGTGTATATGATCGTAATCACAGGCTTATTTCGTATGGATATATCGTCTTCAACGACAATTTCAGAGTTTTTAATTTGCTCCTGTAGCTACAATGCGGTATACAATCGTCCATAGAGTCTATTATAGACGTGGAGAATGTCGTCTTGGGAGACAGAGATCCACGCAACTTCCACCCGTTGTCGCAAATAGTGCCGGTAATGCTGACCAGGCTACATACACTACGTGATCAGATCGCCACATTGTGCACCGTGATTCGTCACTCCACACAACGTTTTTCCACTGTTCAATCGTCCAATATTTACGCTCCTTACACCAAGCGAGGCTTCGTTTGGCATTTACCGGCGTGATGTGTGGCTTATGAGCAGCCGCTCGACCATGAAATCCAAGTTTTCTTACCTCGCGTCTAACTGTCATAGTACTTCATAGTACTTGCAGTGGATCCTGATGTAGTCTATAATTCCTGTGTGATGGTATGGATAGATGTCTGCCTATTACACATTACGACCCTCTTCAACTTTCGGCGGTCTCTGTCACTCAACAGACGAGGTCAGCCTGTACGCTTTTGTGCTCTACGTATCCCTTCACGTTTCCACTTCATTATCACATCGGAAACAGTGGACCTAGGGATGTTTAGAAGTGTGGAAATCTCGCGTACAGACTTATGATCCAAGTGACACCCAATCACCTGACCACGTTCGAAGTCCGTGAGTTCCACGGAGCGCCCCATTCTGCTCTTTCACGGTGTCTAATGACTGCTATGGAGTACCTGGCAGTAGGTGGCAGCACAATGCACCTAATATGAAAAACGTATTTTTTAGGGGTACGAATACTTTTGGTCACATAGTGTAAGATGCTATTTCGTCTTGTCAATCCGCAAGCTCAATGGTACGGTGATCGTGTTGATCAAGTGCGTCGACGAACACTTTGGAAAGAAGAAGGAGTGCAAGGATGTGTGCGATAAGTGTCTGGATGGCATTACCCTGCAGCATAAGCTTACCTCTTGTACGACGTAGAAAGGCCAACAGAGTGGGCTGCATGATATTCTGAATGTATTACTTACTGTTAAGGGTTCCCTCAAGAAATTGTAGAGATGGATGGTGTGATGTCATCGAGACTAATACATATTATAGAACCTACGATGCCAGCAGGTATCGATCTCTTTACATAAATTTAAACAGAAACTTTCTATAACATAATTGATCTTTATAGTTTGTGAACTATCATTTCACTGGATACATATTTAAGACTCGTTCGATTAAAATGATCTTAGACATAAGAATCATAATTTAGCAAATCCATTTGCGTAAATATTTACGCAACCTTTATAACATTTAAATGTCAATTTATGTAAGAACAAATTTAAACGTTTCTATTGAATATCTAATCAAATGACTCTGAGCACTATGGGACTTAACTGCTGAGGTCATCAGTCCCCTAGAACTTAGAACTACTTAAACCTAACTAACCTAAGGATATCACACACACCCATGCCCGAGGCAGGATTCGAACCTGGACCGTAGTAGTTGCGCGGTTCCGGACTGAAGCGCCTAGAACTGCTCGGCCACAGCGGCCGGCTATTGAATATCCGTGATAGTCTTAAAATTCTTTGGGTTTCATATATAATACTCGCATTTGTCCTTCTTGTTCTCACTTGGAAAGAAGAGTAGTTGTATTATAGGGTGTTGAAAAGATAGTTGTAAAGAGTAGCCACGTTTAGTTGCTGAAAGAAGAGTCATGTGTAACCTTTCGTGAGACATATTTTGTGAACCAATCATCTACGAAATTTTGATGCAGATGATTCAATGAAGAAACTATTTTATTTGGTAGCGAGCAAACTAACAAAATGGTTCAAATGGCTCTGAGCTCTATGGGACTCAACTGCTGAGGTCATTAGTCCCCTAGAACTTAGAACTAGTTAAACCTAACTAACCTAAGGACATCACTAACATCCATGCCCGAGGCAGGATTCGAACCTGCGACCGTAGCGGTCTTGCGGTTCCAGACTGTAGCGCCTTTAACCGCACGGCCACTTCGGCCGGCCGGCAAACTAACAACCCGGGAAACATAGAAATAGTATAGTTCTTTGTGCAGTGTAATCGGAGACCATAGTCATATACCTGAAAAGAAGACAAGGGAGCCAACAATAGAATCAGCTAAATAACAAACCTTTAATTGAAAATCATGGACTCGCCTTTCCATTACACTTACACATGACGAAAATCCATGAAGTGAAGACGTCATGACAGTTACTTATTATTGGAAAGGCGTGTTACACTGGTCACTGAAGGTGTATAGCTGCCTACATTATAACGCTGGAAGGAAGTCCTATAGGCCACTGCTTGATACATCCCGATAGTTGCCCCTCTCCTGGCCAATGCCGCACTTGTTAACTACCAACTCCGATGGCAAGTCATAATCTGCTCTAATCACCAGACACAACATTGCACCATCGATCATTCAGGTTGCTTCTTTAGTTATGCCACCGGAGGCGGCCTGCATGGTAATGAGGTGTGAAACTGAAACCTGGCGGGCGACATCATTGCTCTAATGGTCCCTCATGGGTCTCTGGGTGAAATAGTGGGTTTGATCTAAATTGCTGTCACTGTGAAAATCCTAATTTTGTATTATATGTTTATGTAGGACCATTTGTACATTATCATGTACTCTTAGGTTGTCATGTTTTTCTTTGGCAGATCCTCTTTCTTTTGCGTTCTCATAAGTTATTGGGAACCACACACAAATCCTACACATATGTTGCAGAATTTTGTTTCTAACGAACACTTTTTGCTTCGCCAAACACAATGTAAATGTTATTATTGTGTGTCCCATCCCAGGATAAACATAATTCTGCAAAGTATATGTAGTATCTGTGTGTGGTTACGCAAAAGAAGAATGATCTGACAAAGCAAAACGAGGTGAGCTACCAGCAAATCATAATGTACAAATGGTACTGCATAACCGTATAATGTAAAATTAAGATTTGAATTAAAAGCCGCGCGGGCGCGGGATTAGCCTAGCGGTCTGTGCAGCTGGCCCCGGCAGAGGTTCGAGTCCTCCCTCGGGCATGGGTGTGTGTGTTTGTCCTTAGGATAATTTAGGTTAAGTAGTGTGTAAGCTTAGGGACTGATGACCGTAGCAGTCAAGTCCCATAAGATTTCACACACTTTTGAACTTTTTTTAATTAAAAAAGAACCCCTGGTTATGGCACAGACGTACTGAAACATGTGTGGGTCATATGAAAAATAAAACTGTGTTTTGATTTGCTGTTCTTGCATTTGTCGTGTTTGCTGTTAGCAAACATTACAAATGCAAGAGCAGCAAGTCCAAATGATGAGTACTTATTGACTAGAGGGATACTAAGAGTAAAAAAAATGGGTCTTGCCATCTTGCGGTCCTCTGCCTAACTCAGTTGCTCTCATCTGGTCCTGCAGGTTTAACCGTTACTCTGAATGCACTCTTCGATTTCGTTACTCAATTTGTTATGTACTCAACTGCCAGTTCTTAAGTTGGAGCTTGTTATTGATTTATGATTAGACTTTGTCGACGTCACTCGTCTTCAGCCTATACGTTGCAGCCATATACTTGATAGTCGGATCTATCGGTTATGTTACAAGTACCAATGACAGTAATTCCATTGGTGCCCGGGCCACATACTCTCCTTCGCTTGCCTACCCGTCTCTGCTTCACAGTTACTATTTTCAGCACAGGAGAAATGATGTGTTCACATGCTGACTGTAAAGTTCGTTATAGATTCGAAGATAACAATGTGTTGCGCTCTCACTGCGCAAATCTATGGTCTGAATTCACTGGGGTTTTCTAGGCCCAACTTCTATGTTATTTAAGTTGATCTGTCTGCAGTCAGGTGCATATGCTCCGCGTGGTTTCGCCTGTCATTTTAACATTATTTTAATTGTTTCGTTTGCAATAGTAGTGAGTTTATTTGCCATGCACCATTGATGCAACTGCTAAAGGTTCTTATTTTTAACATGATTCTTATACTAACAAAGATGACCACAAGTAATTCGCATATGCTGCAGTGCCCGTGACGTGCTTGTCCGGACCAATTAAGTTCCACTCTAGATCCCGGAAGATCGGGTACCAGGAGCTCCCATATTCACACGATCGTCATGGGCCACTCTAAGTCTTCGAAAGTGTTTATTGATGACTACCTTTACAGCATTCTCACATTTGTCGAGAGTGTTGTTTACTATCTCCGGCGTCTGATTAGTATAATCTGTAATACCTTTGTCTTGTCTAAAGCACACTTGTCACGGCCTAGAACCGTAAAACTCCATGTGCTACTGCAAACTATCGCGCAAGATACGTTACTGCACTTTAACCAGTGTGCTAGTTAGACAGACGGATCTATACATTGTAGAATCCACACTAGTACACAATCGAAGCATCCACACAGAGCTGTTTTGCAATGTCGGACTTTCTTTCCTCTGTTGCCAGTCTTCCAGCCACAAAAAAATTATCGGAAACATTGGACACACTTAGCTCGCCAACATATTATGCGCACTCTTCAACACAGCTCTGCGGCATATCTGCCTGGAATGCCTGCAAGATATATAGCTTCAAAAGGTACACAAAGTTATCATAATGATAATGAAACGTCTATGATCCGGACCATAGCATCTTGCTGAAATGTTATCACTGACCACATTTGCGCGTTGTTTTCAATAGAACTAGCGAAGATTCGTAAGTCAACAGAACGTGCAAGGTGGGTTGTAATGTACACTGAACCGCCAAAGAAACTGGTATAGGCATGCATATTCAAATACAGAGATATGTAAACACGAAGAATACGGTGCTGCGGTCTCCAAAGCGTATATAACACAACAAGTGGCTGGCGCAGTTGTTAGATCGATTACTGCCGCTACAATGGCAGGTTATCAAGATTCGAGTGAGTCTGGACGTGGTGTTATAGTCGGCGCACGAGCGATGGGACACGGCCAATCCGAGATAGCGATGAAGTGGGGAATTTCCCGTACGACCATTTCACGAGTGTACCGTGAATACCAGGAATCCGGTAAAATATCAAATCTCCGACATCGCTGCGGACGGAAAGAGAGCCTGAAAGAACGGGAGCAACGATGACTAAAGAGAAACTTTCAACCTGACTGAAGTGCAACCCTTCCTCAATTTGCTGCAGATTTCAACGCTGGGCCATCAACAAGTGCCAGCCATTCAACGTAACATCATCGATATGGGCTTTCGCAGCCGAAGGCCCACTCGTATACCTTTGACGACTGCCAGTGAACGCCACCATTGGACAGTTGATAACTAGAAACATGTTGCATGGTCGGACGAGTCTCGTTTCAAATTGTATCGGGCGTATGCAAAAAAAAAAAAAAATGGTTCAAATGGCTCTGAGCACTATGGGACTCAACTGCTGAGGTCATAAGTCCCCTAGAACTTAGAACTACTTAAACCTAACTAACCTAAGGACAACACACACATCCATGCCCGAGGCAGGATTCGAACCTGCGACCGTAGCGGTCGCGCGGTTCCAGACTGTAGCGCCAGAACCGCTCGGCCACCAGCGGCCGGCGGGCGTATGCACGTGTATGGGTATGGAGACAACCTCATGAATTCATGGATCCTGCTTGTCAGCAGGGGACTGTTCGAACTGGTGTAGGCTCTGTAATGGTGCGGGGCGTGTGCAGTTGGAGTGATCTCGGATACGACTGTGACAGATCTGTCTAGTCACCTGCATCATTTATGTCCATTGTGCATTCCGACGGACTTGGGCAATTCCAGCAGACAATGCGACACCCCACACGTCCAGAATTGCTACAGAGTGGGCCCAGGGACACTCTTCTCAGTTTAAACGCCTCCGCTAGCCATCGAACTTCTCAGAGATGAACATTATTGAGCACATCTGGGATGCCTTGCAACGTGCTGTTCAGAAGAAATCTCCACACTTAAGGATTTATCGACAGCCCTTCAGGATTCATGGTGTCAATTCCCTCCAGCACTACTTCAGACATTTGTCGAATCCATACCACGTCGTGTTGCGCACTTCCGCGTGCTGTCGGGGCCCTACACGATATTACGCGGGTGTACCAGTTTCTTTGGCTCTTCAGTGTATATATTTGTGCCGATGCGAAACATATTACGGTACCAAACTGTACCAGCCCGACACCAGTAAAGATGGTTCCCGAGAGTCACAGCCGTGGAAGACAGACTGGCATATTGACTATGTTAATACTGCATTTCTCTTTTCATTACTTTTCTGTCTCTGCGATCTCAAAAGAAAATAGCACCAGACCAATGCCTTCTAAATGAAACTTATTGGTGGACAAAACGCTCACATTGTCGCAAATGTAGAGTCTTCCATGGTGGCTGAGATAAGTTTAGGGCGGCGTACCCCATCAAATGTGATAGGTTTCTTACAGTTCGTGATATACAGGATGACTCACTAACTATTGCCACCTAGAATAACTCCGAAAGTATGATACAAGTTGAAAAGTTTATGGGACAAATGTTGCAGGTGACAGCGAGGGCCAGAATATGACGTTGGTTTTTTGTTGCTAGGTGGGGTCGCGTCAGAGATATGAAGGTCAACTTTGTTTTGTTTTAAATGTGATGCTATAGTTTGGTACTTATTTTCTGTTAGCGGCTATCGAGACCAATCCAATGATGTTTAACAGTGACGTCTTTGAAGGTCAACGACGACCACAAAGGTGGCATGAACGTCCATTTACAGAAGGTGTTCGAAGTGATAACCATTGGTATCAATGCAGTACTGCAAGCTTCTTATCACGGATTGTGTGGTATTCCTTATCACATCGGCACTTATAGAAGCACATGCTCTGACAATTCTCTCTCGTATATCGTGCAAATAGTAAATATTCGCCGTGTATGTTGTATCCTTCTAACGTGCCATTGACATGTAAACACCATTCGACGGTTTCGCAATACTACACTAATAAGAACGGTAAGACTAGTATCGTCGAATCAAGCGAATGTGAATGATGTATTCCTTGAAGAACAAGTCGATATGCTTATCATTTACAGAGAATGCCAACGAAATTCAGTGAGAGCTAGAGACTTATACGCTGAAAAATATCCTCAACGTACTCACCCTACACGTCGTGCATTTAAATATGTGTATGATAAATTGAGGACAACTAGATCTTTAACGCATCGGAAACATATCCGACATACGAAAGTTACTAACGAGGAAATGGAAACTGGTACTCTTGCCACTGTGGTTCGAGATCCTTGTGTTAGTTCGCGTCAAATCGCAAGGGAATCTGGCATGAGGCAGAGTAGTATTGTTCGTGTTCTGCATGCCATAAATATCATCCTTACCATATCAGTCTCCACCAAGATTTAACTGGTACGGATTGTATGCGTCGCATTGAATTCTGCCGATGGGCTCAACTTCAGATTCAGAGGGATCACACATTTATTAAATTGATTTTATTTACTAACGAGACTACATTCGCGAACCATGGAAATGTTAATTTGTATAACATGCATTATTGGGCAACTGAGAATCCATGCTGGGTGCGGCAAGTTGCACACCAAAAACCGTGGTCGGTGACTGTGTGGTGTGGGATTCCGGAGGACAGAATTATAGGCCCCTATTTCATCGAAGGAAATCTTAATGGTAGGAAGTATACCACATTTCTGCAAGAAACAATAGGTCTGTTATTGGAAGAAATACCTTTAGGAACAAGGAACGGAATGTGGTATCAACACGATGCGTGTCCAGCACATTTTTCGCTGATGGCTAGAAATGAGTTGCAGAGACAATTCCCAAATCGTTGGATTGGACGTGGAGGAGATGTGTCGTGGCCTGCTCGTTTGCCAGACTTGACGCCTCTGGATTTTTTCTTGTGGGGATTCGTAAAAGACATTGTTTAAATTGACGTCCCAACGACACCTGAAGATATACGAGAGAGAATTGTCAGAGCATGTGCTTCGGTGAGTGCTGATGTAATAAGGAATACCACTCAGTCCGTGATAAGAAGATTGCAGCACTGCACTGATACCAATGGTAATCACTTCGAACACCTTCTGTAAATAGACGTTCGTGCCACCTTTGTGACCTTCATTGACCTTCAAAGACCTTACTGTTACACATCATTGGATTGGTCTCGATAGCCGCTATCAGAAAATAAGTACCAAACTATAGCATCACATTTAAAAAAACAAAGTTGACCTTCATATCTCTGAAGCGACCGCACCTAGCAACAAAAAACCAACGTTATATTATGGCCGCCGCTGTCCCATAAATGTAATTTCCAAGTAATTCTTTCCACTAACTCTAAAAAGTATTTCAAGACTGAAACTGCGAATATTCATTAGCAGCCTGTGAACTGTTCCATTGATCGTGAAGGTAAAAGCAAACTGAAAAAGGCACACATGGAGGCATAAAGGCCATCATTCTTCCCATGCCCCATTATTGAATGGAAGAAGAAATAACCTTTGTTCTGTCCTGAGACTGACAGTGTGTAGACGTAGAGATAGCTACATCGAGTAAAAGAGCGCCGTTTCAGAACCAAAGGCAAACAACCTTATATGTAATCATAACGTTATTTTTTTTCATTTATTCTGTCAAATTACGTGAATTGTTCGCTTGTTGCCCACGACAGGTCGTTGATATACATATTTCTGTTTCCATAGTATTGCAACTTAAATACATCGACAAATATTATGATCTCTTTAAGCTTAATACAACAATAATAATAATGATAAAAATAGTATAAAAATTCGCCATTGCCGGTCCCAAACACAGGGCCTCATCTTGCAGGTGATGAGGAAAGGGTAGGGGGAGGAGTAACAACCTCGTTAAAAAAAAAAAAAAACTGGGTTCATCTGGCTCCGGATGGTAGCACCCTGTGAGGGCCCCTGTATAGAGTTACATGTGAAACCCCAAAATCCAGACACGTCTGTGTGGTAGCCACTGGTACTCTGGTCAGCGTCTGTTCGCTCTGTGAACTCGGCTGTGATTGAATCATCTGGAACTCAAAACTCCAGTCGAAATTACGTGAGATCCTTTGGGATTTCAACACCAAAATCTCAACACAAACCAACAGTCATGACAGAACAATGGGAAAGCATTCACTACCCTGGGTCCCAGTCAATAAGACTGGGTAATGGACCTGATCATCAGATACTAGAGGATCAGGTATGTCATGAAGAAAAGAATCGGAGCTTCTCAAAAACCCTCAAAACTAAGAAAACATTTTACTTGGGAACACCCAACACGAACACACTAATGAAACCAGGTTTCGGGTTCCGCTGGATAGGTCAGTAGTCCACTACACGCAACAAGCGGCTACACGGGTAGCAGGGGTTGTGTGGCGTGGGCTGGGCGGTTTTTTAGGTTAGATGGCCTTGGGCAAGTACAGAAAGGGCAACAGCCTCAACGGGTGCGGGGCAAAGTCAGGACATGCGGGGACCAAGCAGTAATCGGTATTGTAATTGTCAACTGTCGAAGCTGCGTTGGTAAAGTACCGGAACTTCAAGCGCTGATAGAAAGCACCGAAGCTGAAATCCTTATAGGTACAGAAAGCTGGCTGAAGCCAGAGATAAATTCTGCCGAAATTTTTACAAAGGTACAGACGGTGTTTAGAAAGGATAGATTGCATGCAACCGGTGGTGGAGTGTTCGTCGCTGTTAGTAGTAGTTTATCCTGTAGTGAAGTAGAAGTGGATAGTTCCTGTGAATTATTATGGGTGGGGGTTACACTCAACAACCGAGCTAGGTTAATAATTGGCTCCTTTTACCGACCTCCCGACTCAGCAGCATTAGTGGCAGAACAACTGAGAGAAAATTTGGAATACATTTCACATAAATTTTCTCAGCATGTTAAAGTCTTAGGTGGAGATTTCAATTTACCAGATATAGACTGGGACACTCAGATGTTTAGGGACAGAGCATCGAGTGACATTATACTGAGTGCACTATCCGAAAATTATCTCGAGCAATTAAACAGAGAACCGACTCGTGGAGATAACATCTTGGACCTACTGATAACAAACAGACCCGAACTTTTCGACTCTGTATGTGCAGAACAGGGAATCAGTGATCATAAGGCCGTTGCAGCATCCCTGAATATGGAAGTTAATAGGAATATAAAAAAAGGGAGGAAGGTTTATCTGTTTAGCAAGAGTAATAGAAGGCAGATTTCAGACTACCTAACAGATCAAAACGAAAATTTCTGTTCCGACACTGACAATGTTGAGTGTTTATGGAAAATGTTCAAGGCAATCGTAAAATGCGTTTGAGACAGGAACGTGCCGAGTAAAACTGTGAGGGACGGGAAAAACCCACCGTGGTACAACAACGAAGTTAGGAAACTACTGCGAAAGCAAAGAGAGCTTCGCTCCAAGTTTAAACGCAGCGAAAACCTCTCAGACAAACAGAAGCTAAACGATGTCAAAGTTAGCCTAAGGAGGGCTATGCGTGAAGCGTTCAGTGAATTCGAAAGTAAAATTCTATGTACCGACTTGACAGAAAATCCTAGGAAGTTCTGGTCTTACGTTAACCCTTTGTTTCCTGACATACGATAAAATTTACTTTTTAACATTTTCTTTGCAGAATTTATGCTATTGTGGCCTCAAATGATGGTAGGATTTTTTGTAAAATTTTATTTTATTTTTCACAACTTTTTTCTCTCCTGGTACTCAGAAGTACCGTCAGACTCCATGGACAGAATCACAACATGCGCAGAAAAATGCTCCAATTTTTATAACTTGTACTTTATGCCACATAAATATTAAATATTTTTACATTAGAAAATTAATTAACAGAAATATATTTCTGAATTTTTTTTAAATTTCGCATAAATTTATTCTAGAGCAACTTCACAATACATAGTAACTTAGCTATACATTTTTGACAGTATATACAAATCACATATTTAGTGATACTTCATGAAATTGTAGGAAACAGTTCTTTTTCTCATTGGAGCACAAATACACTTTACATGTACTACATTGAGAATGTGGTCTCGACTGAATTTTATTTTTCGCACACATTTCGCATCGTCCTCTTTTACAACTGAACACTACAAAATGGTTCCCTCGGTTGCCAAGACGTACATCCTTCGGAACAGAAAAGCTATCCTTCCTTCTCTTTGGGAGAGTTATTTCATCTTTACCAGAGTTTCTCTTTTTGAGATTTGGAACTTGCTGTTCATTCATTATCCCAAGTGCCACAGCACGCCTGAATTCCAGCAGTGGCAGTGCCCCATGTAGATCACTGAAAATGACGTAAGCATTGACAAAAGCAATTTCTATTGCTCCCCAGAAGAGACGGTGCCACCATTTCTTTGATCCCTTGTCAAGACCATAAGTTGAACGTAATCTGTTTGCATGATCCACACCACCCATGTTTTTATTGTAATCACATACAATAACTGGACATGGTATAGTCATACTAGTTCCATCTTTCTGTTCAGTGCTATGGAAGTTTGACGCAAAATACACTACTTTATTTTCCTTCCATTGAAATACTGTTAGGTCTAAAGATGACTCTCTGTGATTTGATTTAGACATTTTTCTTTAGGTAAATTCCCTGGCAAACCTTTCCTGTTTGTTCTAATTGTTCCACAGGCAAATGTATTTACGGATTTCTGTGTGAGAAAAAGTGAACAGAACAACTAGTGAGAGGTAACGCATTGTTGCTACAATAAAGTGTTCGCACAACCTGACGGTACTAATAAGTCCGCCTTATATTTTCCACTTTATCTCATTCACTTGTAACGTAATGCTTCAAACTATTATAAAAAAACAAAGAAGGTAAGTACGTACAATGGAAAACTCAACGGAAGTTTCAATAAATTGCGCACAAATTCAGGCAACACCATGGAAACAAGCACATACAATCTTCTGTTTTCACAGCAGCGCACGAAAAACAATTTCAAGCTCTGACCGCCAGAGAGGTCTATGTATTGCACAATAACATCTATGAAACAGTAGAGCAGAGTTACTGTTACGTACCGACAGGCTCTCAGATCACGAAACTGCACCACGATAAAATAATGAGAGTCAAAACTTACTGGTACTTTTAAGTACCGTCAGGCAACAAAGGGTTAAATCAGTAAGTGGCTCGAAACAGCATATCCAGGCACTCCGGGATGATGATGGCATTGAAACAGAGGATGACACGCGTAAAGCTGAAATACTAAACACCTTTTTCCAAAGCTGTTTCACAGAGGAAGACCGCACTGCAGTTCCTTCTCTAAATCCTCGCACAAACGAAAAAATGGCTGACATCGAAATAAGTGTCCAAGGGATAGAAAAGCAACTGGAATCACTCAACAGAGGAAAGTCCACTGGACCTGACGGGATACCAATTCGATTCTACACAGAGTACGCGAAAGAACTTGCCCCCCTTCTAACAGCCGTGTACCGCAAGTCTCTAGAGGAACGGAGGGTTCCAAATGATTGGAAAAGAGCACAGGTAGTCCCAGTCTTCAAGAAGGGTCGTCGAGCGCAAAACTATAGACCTATCTCTCTGACGTCGATCTGTTGTAGAATTTTAGAACATGTTTTTTGCTCGAGTATCATGTCGTTTTTGGAAACCCAGAATCTACTATGTATTAATCAACATGGATTCCGGAAACAGCGATCGTGTGAGACCCAACTCGCTTTATTTGTTCATGAGTCCCAGAAAATATTAGATACAGGCTCCCAGGTAGATGCTATTTTTCTTGACTTCCGGAAGGCGTTCGATACAGTTCCGCACTGTCGCCTGATAAACAAAGTAGGAGCCTACGGAATATCAGACCAGCTGTGTGGCTGGATTGAAGAGTTTTTAGCAAACAGAACACAGCATGTTGTTATCAATGGAGAGACGTCTACAGACGTTAAAGTAACCTCTGGCGTGCCACAGGGGAGTGTTATGGGACCATTGTTTTTCACAATATATATAAATGACCTAGTAGATAGTGTCGGAAGTTCCATGCGGCTTTTCGCGGATGATGCTGTAGTATACAGAGAAGTTGCAGCATTTGAATATTGTAGCGAAATGCAGGAAGATCTGCAGCGGATAGGCACTTGGTGCAAGGAGTGGCAACTGTCCCTTAACATAGACAAATGTAATGTATTGCGAATACATAGAAAGAAGGATCCTTTATTGTATGATTATATGATAGCGGAACAAACACTGGTAGCAGTTACTCCTGAAAAATATCTGGGAGTATGCGTGCGGAACGATTTGAAGTGGAATGATCATATAAAATTAATTGTTGGTAAGGCAAGTACCAGGTTGAGATTCATTGGGAGAGTGCTTAGAAAATGTAGTCCATCAACAAAGGAGGTGCCTTACAAAACACTCGTTCGACCTACACTTGAGTATTGCTCGTCAGTGTGGGATCCGTACCAGATCGGGTTGACGGAGGAGATAGAGAAGATCCAAAGAAGAGCGGCGCGTTTCGTCACAGGGTTATTTGGTAACCATGATAGCGTTACGGAGATGTTTAATAAACTCAAGTGGCAGACTCTGCAAGAGAGGCGCTCTGCATCGCGGTGTAGCTTGCTCGCCAGGTTTCGAGAGGGTGCGTTTCTGGATGAGGTGTCGAATATATTGCTTCCCCCTACTTCTACCTCCCGAGGAGATCACGAATGTAAAATTAGAGAGATTAGAGCGCGCACGGAGGCTTTCAGACAGTCGTTCTTCCCGCGAACCATACGCGACTGGAACAGGAAAGGGAGGTAATGACAGTGGCACGTAAAGTGCCCTCCGCCGCACATCGTTGGGTGGCTTGCGGAGTATAAATGTAGATGTAGATGTAGAAACTGACACAAATCACAAACACCATGGATAAATTCAATATCAAAATTCTGACAATACAGGAAACAAGATTCTCAAAAAAATGTTTCAAATGGCTCTGAGCACTATGGGACTTAACATCTGAGGTCATCAGTCCCATAGAACTTGGAACTACTTAAATCTAACTAACCTAAGGACATCACACATCCATGCCCGCAGCAGGATTCGAACCTGCGACCGGAACGGTCGGGTGGTTCCAGACTGAAGCGCTAGAACCGCTTGGCCACAGCGACCGGCCAAAATTCTCAGATGAGAACCACTTTGACTCGGAAAACTATGGAATATACAAGGGGAAATCAGCCATAACTATTCCAGGAAGAAATCTCAAACTCTTGGGAACGCGATTTGTATTACACAGATCGATACTGGACCCTGTAATAGATTTCACTTCAAAATCGGAATAAACATCAACACTCACGATACGATCTGGAAACAAGGCCTATACACTAATCAATGCACATTCCCCCCCACAAACAATTACAACAAGAAAAACCCACAAATAATAGAAGATTTCTGGGAAGATCTGGAAGAAACCGCCAACAAAATCCCCACAAAGCACATGAAAGTTTTTCTAGGGGATTTTGATGCCCAATTAGACAGGGATAGAAAATTCGAAGACACAACAGGAAAATACACGGTCCACAAGCGGGCAAACAACAATGGAGAGAACCTGATAAACTTTTGCAAGAATTTCGACCTCAAAATCGTGTCTACGCAATTACAGAAACCGCAAACTTGGAAATCGCCAGCAACGCCCTAGGAGATTACAGATAGACCACATTGCGATATCCACGAAAAACACCAACTGTAAGAACAAGGAAATGTTTTTCAAATCCCATCAGCACCTAATCCAAATTAAAGTGAAATTTATACCCATTAGACAAATCAAGAGAACCAACAGAAATTTCCGCACAGACCCAGCGTACCTACAATTGAACAAGAAAGGAATAATAGAAAAAATTAAGAAATCGACAGTAACGACTGGACAGAATTGTCAGAAAAGGTTAAAGAACTGATAAAACTGGGGCAACCACCGAGAAAAAGGAAACACAGATAGTGGAACATGCCATGCGACAGAGCCATGGAAGACAGAACACAAGTATGAAGACAATTTAAGAGTCATAGAACTTCAGAGAAATGGGAAGAATTCAACAGGATACAGAAGACCACTTCTAAAATAATCCGTAGAGAAAAAAAGAGGTTATGGAAACAACTGATTGAAAGAAATAGAAGAGGACTTCAACAAAAGCAACACACGGAAGTTTTATAGAACATTCAGAGAACATATGACAGGATACCAACCACCAAGCATATGCTTCAAAAGACAAGACGGAAAACTGGAGACAAACCCGAAAAAGACTGTGAAGCACTAGTGCAATACTTTGACACACTACTAAATTGTGATAAACCAGAACCCAACCTCGTTTCCAAACCGCCGACACACGAAGAGATCGTGAAAATAATGAAATCACTGAAAAATGACAGGGCACCTGGAGAAGACGGGCTGATTGCGGGAATCTGGAAATTAGACCACGAATACATAACACCCAAAATACACAGAATCATCAAAAATATCTGGGAAACAGAAAAGGTACCGGAAGAATGAAAGGCAGCAATAATACACCCCCCTCTATAAGAAAGGAAACACAACAGACCCTAGTAATTATAGAGGAATTTCACTATTGCTTGTGACATACAAAATTTTATCAAAAGCCCTGTTAAATCGGCTAGAGCCTCAAATAGATCCGCAGGTAAGAGAATACCAAGGAGGGTTCAGGAAGGGATGATCATGCAGTGAACAGATCTGGCGCCTCAGAACAATACTGACAACAAGAAAGTCCATGAACGCCACAACAACATTCGTCGATTTCAAGAAGGCCTACGGCTCCATAGACAGGGAAACACTCTTTAACACACCGGAAGAAATGAAAATGGACAACAAAACCAGGAAGTTATTCCAGAAAACATTAACATCCAAAGCGAAGTTTATTAGAGAGATCTCGGAACTGTGTACAACGGCGCTCAGTTTGATTCCGTGTTCTTTGACTTCAGGAAGTAATTTGACACCATTCCGCACTGCCGTTTAGTGACAGAAGACGAGCTTATCGAGTGTCGGACCAGATTTGCGACTGCATTCAGGACTTCTTTGCAGACAGAACTTAACACTTCGCTCTTAACGAAACAAAATCGACAGATATAGAGGTAATTTATGGAGTACTCCAAGGCAGTGTGAAAGGACCGTTATTATTTACAGCGCATATAAATGATCCAGCAGAAAGCGTCTGAGGCTCTTTAAGACTGCTCGCAGATGATGTGGTTGTCTATAACAAAGTAGCAGCGCCAGGATACAGAATGAGGACCGTTATTATTTACAGCGCATATAAATGATCCAGCAGAAAGCGTCTGAGGCTCTTTAAGACTGCTCGCAGATGATGTGGTTGTCTATAACAAAGTAGCAGCGCCAGAATACAGAATTATCTGCAGATGATTGGTGAATGGTGCAGGCTCTGACAACTGAACCTGAACGTAAATAGATGTAACACACTCCGCATACATAGGGAAAGAAAGCCACTACTGTACAACTACACTAGCCGGCCAGAGGGGCCGAGCGGTTCTAGGCGCACAGTCTGGCACTGCGCGACCGCTACGGTCGCAGGTTCGAATCCTGCCTCGGGCATGGATGTTTGTAATGTCCTTAGGTTAGTTATGTTTAAGTAGTTCTAAGTTCTAGGGGTCTGATGACCTCAGAAGTTAAGTCCCATAGTGCTCAGAGCCATTTGAACCATTTGAACCAACTACACTATTGATGAGAAACTACTGGAAACATTATCTACCGTAAAATATCTGGGAGTAACCATTCAGAGCGACCTTGAGTGGAATGACTATATAAAACAAACAGCAGGGAAAGGATATGCCAGGCTGATATTTATGATATTTATAAGCAGAATATATAGAAAATTTAACTCATCCAAGAAGGAAGTGGCTTATACGGCGCTTGTTCGACCGATTCTTGAGTAGTTTTCATCAGTGTGTCATCCTTAACAAGTAGAACTGATAGAAGAGATAGACAAGATCCAACAAAGAGCAGCGCGTTTCGGCTGGGGATCGTTTATTCGGTGCGAGAGCGTTACCGAGATGCACAACGAGCTCCATGGGCAGACGTTACAAGAGAGGCGTTGTGCAACACAGAGGTTTACTGCCCAAATTTTGAGAGGACATTTTCCTAGAAGACCCGGACAACATATTGCCTCCTCCTACATACATCTCCCGTAATGACGACGATGAGAGAAAATTCCACAAATAAGAGCTAATACAGAGACTTATCGACAGTCATTCTTCCCACACGCCGCTCACGAGTGGAGCAGCGTAGATGGAATCAGTTAATGGTACTCGAAGTAACCTCCGACATACACCATTAGGTGGCTTGTGGAGTATGATGTAGATGTACCGTTGTGCCGTTTCTTCCACCACTACCAAACGTGATCTGATGTCTTAACGAATGGTTCCCCACACTTTGATGCCAGAAGTAACAT
Source organism: Schistocerca nitens (assembly GCF_023898315.1). NCBI lineage: Eukaryota > Metazoa > Arthropoda > Insecta > Orthoptera > Acrididae > Schistocerca > Schistocerca nitens. Next base: position 573,825,313 of record NC_064616.1, on the reverse strand, counting down.
CGCTGTTCCTCTCCAAAACATTGGAAGACTGGAACCTCAAGCTGCCGCCATACACGCCGACGATGGTCATAAGGAATAGTGCAGAACCATGATTCATCGCTGAACACAATGCGACGCCATGCAGTCCATGCTTCCAGGTCACGCCACCCCGTTTGTATTGTGGTGTTAACGGCAGCCTGAGTAAGGCACGGTAATTTCTTAATCTGGTTACTGTTAGTCTCCAACCAATGGTGTCGGATGATAGTGAATGTTGTTGGAAGACCATTAATTACTCTTGGATGGCTGGGGCAGATGTGAAGAGGTGACGATGTTTTTGGTGCACAATATCGTGATCCTCCCTTGTGGAGGTCAGATATATTCGACCAGAGACTTGACGACGAGTATGCTTGCATGCTTGCCCCTCACGTTCCTATACAGTTCAACATAGGGCCATTGTCACAATAGCATTTCCCACAAATCTGATTATCGCACTATTCAAATAGGAGTCCAAATGGCGACCCACCATGAGACCCCTTCCGAATTCTGTCAGAAGCTGATAATGCTGACTCACACGAGTACGTGGTGTTCCCGTGACCTTCTCAGTAATTACTCGAAATCTGACGCTGTTCACGCAAATTATACAGGTTGAGCCTTAATAAAACCGACAAACTGCAGGGACGGATTCTTGACAGGAAATGGAGGAATAAAGGTTCTATGAACATGTATCGTTGTCACGGTAGATGGCGCAGACGAATGACAGTTCCTCTGATCACGTGCCGTATGCTCCTTGTGTTGCAGGCTGTGTGATTGACCCAGCGTGCGGTAAGCAGCAGAAATGGTCCGATATTCATATCGGGAACAAGCTGAAGTGTTGTTTGTGTACGGCCAAGAAGGTGGAAACGGTCGAGAGGCAACTTGGCTATACCAAAAGAAGTACCCACACAGACACCAACAATATCACACAACATTTCAAGCCCTTTTTGGACGTTTGTGTGGTCATGGATTCTCTCAGACAGACGAACGTGAATGGAGGCGGCGGACTGCGTGTAAACCAGATTTGGAGGGCCGGGTTCTACAGCTTATTGAGACGAAAGCTAGTATAAGTTCCAGGCAAGTGGTCCACCAACATGGTGTGAGCCAAAGTACGATTATGTGTATCCTGCATGACAACTCCTACTATTTCTATCAGCTGCCATTCCATGGAGGCCACGTTGAACACCTGTTATGACATAGATGCGATGCAGCTCTGTACTGTGTTCTGAGACGCTTTATCGTCATTGCGCGCACACGTCCATTTCCGGACACATGTTCATAGAACCTTTTTTCCTCCGCTCACAGTCAGGAATCCGTCACTGCAGTTTGTCGCTTTTATTAATGTCCGCCCTATATGCCCCAGCAGGCTTGGTATCAACACTAAACTCGAACAACGCTAATGAACTAGGTGGCCGTTCTGCTTGTCACAGAGAAGTGCTTTTCTAATCATTAACATACCCGCCAGTGATGTGTCTATGTGATTACGTTGACATCCGAACATGTCTTCTGGATGCTTCACTTTTTTTGTCAGGAAATGTATACGACAGAGGTAACCTGGGAAGTTGGGTTGGGTTGTTTTTGGGGAAGGAGACCAGACAGCGAGGTCATCGGTCTCATCGGATTAGGGAAGGACGGGGAAGGAAGTCGGCCGTGCCCTTTGAAAGGAACCATCCCGGCATTTGCCTGGAGCGATTTAGGGAAATCACGGAAAACCTAAATCAGGATGGCCGCACGCGGGATTGAACCGTCGTCCTCCCGAATGCGAGTCCAGTGTATTACCACTGCGTCACCTCGCTCGGTAATCTGGGAAGTGCTTGACACTTCATGACCCTGAACGTTAGCAGCTCCCTGTGGTACATTTGGTCATTTATTGCAGTCCAGATACCACACTTTGCTAATGCAAAGCGAAAGACCGCATCTGAAACGTTGTTGCCTCTAATACTATTATTTAGACATTGTATTTAAACGTGTTATGGTGTACCGATCTCCACTCATCTGCATCTATCTGACTGTCTGTTGCAGATTTTTTCACAGACGTAACGGTCCACATCCTCTTCAGAAGTGGTCCATGACTACTTGGCTCAATACGTTGCAGATTCCTTCTCCCACGAATATTCGGGGGCAATTTGTAAATAATACGGTCTGTACCATTATTGTCCCAGTCCTTTCGCCATTTACGGCTTCTGAAGGACTTTACTTGAAATTTATTCGTCATTTGGTTCCATTGCGTCTGAGGTGTGCCTCCGCGTGGTCGTAGCACATCTGATGGGCCCACGTGGTTGCTGCGAATTCTCCAATGACAATAAATGTGTCACTATAGGGTAACCTCACTACTGTCAATGCTGATTTATAAGTCACAGTACCATCTCAAGTTAACTTGTGCATGATTGTGCAAGCTATCTCTGTGATTTTACTGAAGTGTGCCGAAAAAATATTCTTTTCGTCTAGATGCAAACAAAAATATCTACACACCTGACTTCAACAAATGGCTGCCACATGGCCAGTTATTGTGCTGAGTGAGCGACAGGACACTTGCTCATTTTCCTTCCTCCATGCAAATACCAGTATGTCATTGTTAGTGCGACAACAATCATCATCTTCACCATACAAAAACGTTAGAAAGACTTAAACGGGTAAACCCAAAATAACAGACAAACAACAACAATAATAATAATAATAGTAATGGACTGCAGATAGACTTTGGCGACAGACAGCGGATACTGAAAAACAAAATGAAGAGATCAAATAAAAAACCTTAGAATCAGAATCCAACTGGTCACATTTTGAGGTCCACCACTGTCATTCATTCGAATCGTAGATAAATACTTGACTTGTAATGACAGACAGAGCATGTCTGAACGTTTATTGTAACTGCTTACTTTCACTTAAGTGCGGAGAAATGTTATCTAAGGAAAAATGTTCATTAAGGAAATATGCAGTACGGAACTGTTAATCCCTTTTTACGATGTTTTTGAAGTACATATCTCTTGTAGAGTGACTGACTGTTCATAATTCCGTTACTAATAATCAACCATAAGATGATATCACTAGAATTTCTACACTTAGTTACAGATTTCCAACGAATCGATTACAAAGCTCCTGTAGCATTCGAAACACTAGTAATTCATTGAAGGAAGAAGAGTGAGGAGAGGGAAGGGACAAAAATATTCAAGTGATTCCAGCAAAGACCTTAAAAAAGCTATTACTGGGATTCCTCCTTGTTTCTTCTAGTACACAAGCCAAGAGTATGAAACGTCTGCAATGTTATACAGTCGATAGCTAAGTGGGTTGCATCCATGCCAGGGTACCACTCAGTGATCACCATATGGGAAATTGCAGTGTGTCAGATATCAACACCAGTAGCTAGGAACAAAGTGAAAGTAGAAACACTAAACTGGAATCATCATTTTTGTAAGCCCTCGTCGCCAGTATTGCATAAGCCTCGTGGCTACTGCTGTGGAGCCCGAGTTGCCATTGTTGTTACGGCACGCTAAGTTTGTGAGTTCGTGAAACGGCCTCTGGTGCAGTACATCGCTAAGACAATTTCTCCCTGCCACTATTATACAGCTGTGCCCCAGGGTCAGGTAACAGGATGGGAAAACGAAGGTTCTACAACGCACCAACAAATTAGTAACAAAGTCACCCAAAAGAGTTAAAAATGTTTACTTTTCTTTGTGACATGTCGGATAATGAAGTTTACTACACTGAATGTAATATGACACAAAAAAGGCCCTCAATGGCCAAGTGCAAATAATCGTTGGTCAACTTCACAGTACATAGCAAATTCAATTTACAACAACTGTCTGTTCATTTCTAAGAGATCACTAAATGACGTTCCCTGGCTAAGGCAGCCCTGGACGATGATCTATAACCAAGTGGGCGAGAGCTGCTCTTCTGTCTTCCGAGTAGACTTCTGTCCGTTGTCGTCCGGTCATTGGAGGATTGTATTCGGCCGGCAATTGGCCGAGGTGAAGTCGATATCTTCATCCTCAGCTTCGCTCGTGGCGTTGGTAGAACTCGCGCAAGTGGCGAGTCTCTATGGCACTGGCACCAGCTTGCATCTTTGGGCCTGTGGCGCTTTTGCCCTGGCCGTGTCTTCTTCGGACGACACAGCTAAAGAAAAATGGTCTTCAGTCTGAATGGTAATTTGACCATCACAGTGCTTTATTAGCCAGTCATAAAGTAGGTGGTGAGCTATTGTCTTCCTCCACTTTAGAAGCTCTTTAACGATATAATGGAAAAACGCGGGGTTGAAAATTATCAATGGAATCCAAAACAAGAGCTGGAGGATGTTGGATTTCACGTTAACGGTCAGTAAAACTCCAAGCTCCCATCAGGATTTGAACAAGTTATCATGCGACTCACATTATGAAGCCTAAGTCGTGTGAGATAGCCTGATAAACACTACCAGTTTTGCAAGAATTCGACTATGAAAAACCCTGTTCATAACAACATAGAAGCTACAAATTTTTCCGGTTTTAAAATAATAGTAGCTCCCCTTTACATCTCGCTTTCTTCATACAAATACAACATATGAAGTCTCAGTGTTGTTACCCAACATCTTAGACACGTTTTAACTCCTTGTCTCCATTTTCTATTTCTTTTTTTTTCAGCTTAACTTGTTTAGCTTAGTCTTTCTAAGCTTTAATTACAGTACAATTATTTTAAATATGATAGTTATTAAATCTAAACATTTATATACTGCTCAGAAAAATGGGCGAGGTAGATAAAGTAACATATTAAGAAATGAATGAAAGTGCGAGAGCATGTTCTCAAAGTTCTTCCAGTCGCGCACAGAAGGCTAGACATGGCGTGATGTCAACGGGTCTATAGCACCAAACGTGACTGGTCCCACAACACGAGGCAGTTGGAGAAGCGGGAAAGGAGTGTCTGTGTCAATCAGCTAGCAGTTCCAGTACACTTTTGTGGTGTTCGTCATTACAACATGGACCGGAGACAACGTTTAGATTACTTCACACTGGGAAGAATCATCGTGAAACTGCAAGAAGGGCGATGTATGACGAGTGTACCCCAGGTTCAAAAATGTCTCTGAGCACTATGGGACTTAACATCTGAGGTCATCAATCCCCTAGACTTAGAACTACTTAAACCTAAGGACATCACACACATCCATGTCCGAGGCAGGATTCGAACCTGCGACCGTAGAAGCAGCGCGTTTCCGGACTGAAGCGCCTAGAACCGCTCGGCCACAGGGCCGGCTGTACCCCAGGAGTTAAGTATTGCTCACAGCATTGTTTCACGTGCATGGGGAGCGTTCCGAACTACAGACATTTCTGCCCAAAGGAGAGGAGGTAGTCGACCAAGATCAACTACAGCAGCAGAAGACCGTCGCATTGTGCAACAGGCAAGAAGTTAACCACGTCAAACAGTGGGTGCAATCGCAACAATGTTTAACAGGACTACAAGGCGGGCAGTCTCACGCTCCAAAGTGACACGGCGACGGTTTGGGGGTGGTGTCTTCGCCCGAAAACCAGTACGTTGCGTTCCGTTGACATCCGCACATCAGCGGCACCGCTTAAATGTTGCCAAGAGGGTTGGGACTGGACCAACGAGAAGTGGAGCCACGTGCTCTTCTCGCGTGCCTTAAACCCCATCGACCTCGAGTGGGATGCGTTGGGGAAACGTACTGCAGGACGTTCCCGTGCACCAACGACGATCCAACCACGCCGGTGGAGGACTGAAACACCTTATCATAAGCACGCCTTACCAAACTCGTGGCCAGTATGGAAGTACGTTGGAGAGGATTCACTGCCGCCCGTGGTGATCCCACACCTTATTAAGAACCATGTCCCGCCTTTTATAATGTCCATGGACCGTCATAAATCTTGGTGACTTCAGAGTAATTATTGTCTTTGAATAAAAGTGTCACTTGCGTTCGTCTCATTGCTTATACCTTTCAGTTACCTCAGTTACTGTCTCCACTATACTGTAGCAGTTCTTTCTACGTACAGTTCAAGTTTCATCGAGTTATGGTACTTTGCAGTGACGCGTCATGTGAAAGTTACTTTCGTCCTTAAGTTTTGCATACCAGTGTATATTCTTATACGTTATCTTTGTTATGTAAAAATATGTATGTCTACGCTATAGAACGACTTTAGTACACCAGGAACGCAGCTGATGAGCATTTGTATTCAGAGTTCAAGAAATGTTCATTCTGGTGCTGCTGTTAAATTATTTCTCGAGGCTCGCTCCATTTCTTTAAAAGGCTACTGATGAGTTCCAAGGATAATATTTATTTTATTTTCATTCATGTATCGCTCATTTACCTTGGCCAGATTAGGTTCTTAAAGGAGTAGTTTTGTTTTTTTCGTTGATGTCTTATTGACAGTATAGGCATTGGATGGGATATGTCTGCAGAGGATAAGAATTTTAGTCATCGCTCTGGGCCTTGAATGAAGAAATACTTAAGTCTTGATCTCGAATGTCTTAGAGAAATCAGACTGATCGAATAAGGTTTGGTACCATGTGCTCTAAGACCGAAGGTCTAAAATCTTGCCGCTTAGTCGCCTCGCTGAGTTCGGAATTTTGTCCTGAAGAATGCAAGGAACTAGTGATCCAGTTATCATGGGGCATATATCTGGGTGACGGGTTGAAACTATCCTCTGTGATCGAGAAAGGATTCTACGCATGCTAGTAGAAGTTACTATCTATAGAAGATTCGAGGTTGCATCATAGTCACGGTTGCAAAACGTTAACGCTACTAGTTGGCGACCTACACTATATCCAGCCGGAATTACTTTTTTTTCCTACAGTCAGCGAGTTCCACTTTTCTGTTACAGACTAACTCTTGAAAAACCTACTGACTTTATTCATAACAACACTTTATTGATACCACTAACCCAGCCATTTTTATCAGTGGTATAAAGCTACAGTACTTTTTAAAAGGCTTGTTAGATGAGTACTAAGTTCAGTGTTCCAACAGCTTCGATGGCTCACAGAGTCTCAGACTAAAAATCCAGAAGTCTGGAATTCAACCCTCAGTCGACCCTGTCACTTACGACATACCACCTTCAACAGAACCATGCCTAATACAGCACTGTGGTGATCAAACCAGCCTCCAGGTTGAGGACTGTTTTACTTTTACCTTACACATTGTGCTGGAGTTACGGCCTGCAATATATGACCCCTTTGCAGATGCTAACTCACTGAAATAATAAAGAAATGAAACTCGCAGTTTGGTCACGATGGGTGCTGGAAAGAAAACATCCAACCACACATGAGATTCTGGCGTGGCTGCACAAAGCAGATCCCACGAAAGTGTAAATAAGTTGAAAGATACGAATTTACAATCATCTGGAGATAGCACTGAACCGGACTCCCATTTTTTTTCAAATGTTGGCGCGTGTTAGAAATATAATACAAACAGATATATCCGTGCGTTTTATTGTCCAGTCCATACTGGTTCATAACGATGCAATCAATGTACAGGATGTCCCTGGACGTATGGTCAGTATTCAGTGATATGACAAAAACGATCTTTCGAAGCGAAAGAGTCTAGTAAATATGGGCTCTAAAATGCGTACCGTACGAGCTATGAAACAAATCACTTCTACTGCAAGCCCTTTGCTTTCCATATTTTGGGAGATTCAGTATGGACCAAAACAATAAAAGATTGTGTAGTATACACAGGCTCTAAAATGCATAGCTTAAAAGTAGATTTCTTTTTTCACGGTAGTGATGATGCGAAAGTTCTCACAGCTCTTAAAGTTTGCACTTTACAGCCGACATTTACTAGACTTTTTTACTTCGAATGATCGTTCCTTTCGTATCTCTGAATACTGACCATTTCTCCTAGGACAACTTATATAGTACGGAAAAAAATACTGTCGCAAGAAGAAAGTTCCAACTCTGTGTTCTCATTGACGTTTGATGTACTCGACGCTTACGAAATCACACATTATACAAGAGTAAAATGTGAAGCAAACCGAAGTTTTCATCAGTCCCCCTGTGAAACTCAATGATCACTTTTCACTAATTTTCTTCTATTCCTTATAACAAAGGGTGGTCAAGGATAAATGAATTCAAAGAAAATGTACATGCTCATCAGGTCGTCCTGAATTACGTGTTTCGTCGTTTCGATCAATCAATTGTAGATCAACCCTGGGGTGTCTTCTGATCAATAACACTTTCCCATTATTTCCACCTGTCCTTTGCAAAACTTAAGTCTCACGGTCCCGTTTAGCTACGATGTTATGGTAACCAACAGGAAACATCGCACTCCAGATACACTTCCAGCCTTCTGAGAATCACACACGAGACCACGTTACCAACAAATAAAATTTTGAATCAAAACAAAGTGAGAAAAAAATATATACTCACAAATTCAGAACAGGCTGTTGCCAGGGGTACAAGACGTGAGCGCCGACAGAAGAAGACTGAATATATAGCTGCTTGTATCACTTCTTGTGTCAATGGGGGAGCAAATCCCGCAGGGCGGAGACACAGACATCGATGAAAAGCTTTTGTATCGAGCATCTGCCACCTTGTACGAAACAGACGCACTCTGACTAACAAAGGATTGCATGTCAGCAGGCCCAGTTGTTTGTCGTTGAGCCATACGCTGTAGAAATGTGACTTCATCCAGGATGAGTTGTCGAAAGAAACTTCGGCGTTAGGTGCCCGAAACCTCAATCTCTTGCCCCTAAATGCAGTTTCTCGTTCCCCACCTTACCAACACAAACTGAAGATTCCATCTCATGGCGTCCTCTGTAACAGTCTCTTTCGATCACTGCCATCATAGCTCCACTGAGAACCTCACGATGGTCTAAGAGGACAAACAGGATTCTCATAGAAGAGAGAATGGTTTACGAGCCTAGAGGTTACAGTCAGCTAACCACGTCTTCGGTGTAACGACTGCAAGTGCTTTCTGTGCCAACATTTCCTGGTTTACCTGTTTGATAGTAGTTAGTGATAGACCTGTAGATGACGAACACCAACAGCTTTAGTTAAGGACGGTCGGCATGACGAATAAACTTATGACACTTGTTGAACTAACAACTTTGACAAGAGATGATTTTTTTTAAATAAATATTTGCTTTCGTTACCCAGCTCGTTTCTTCAATCAGAGGATACACATGCAACAGGGAAGGGAAAGAGGAAAGGAAAGGAACGTCGCTCAAAACCCCCTGTACTATCTAATCAAGGACTGTATGACGTATCACACTCCCAAAAAACCAAAGGGTTGTCTCAAACATTCCGCGCTGTAAATAGCGGAAACTTTTGACACTGCTACAGATAATTCAGTAATACTGCGTTCATGATGTTGATTATTTCAACATCGCCTATAACTTTTAATGTATTCATATAGGCTGTAACATTGAGGCAGTTATCATTAAAAGTTACTTATTGTGGTAGATTACATATTAAACTTCCTGCATGCAGTACCTATACCAGGAGGCGAGATGTCTGTACCGCATGTAGCAGAAGAGACTATGTCTTCTCCTTAAGGCTATATTTACTAAAACCATGTTTGTTTACAAGTCAGTATGCACAAAAGTGCATGTTTAACTATACACTTTCAAGAGCATGGAGAATAGCGAGGAATCTATTTAGAACAAATTCCTATTCAGATTTGCATCTTACGGAAGCCTAAAGAAATTATATATATATATGTGTGTGTGTGTGTGTGTGTGTGTGTGTGTGTGTGTGTGTGTGTGATGCTCAACTTTGTGGTTCCACAAGCTCGAATAGATCAATTTTATTTACTTACCGGTAGTTTTGGCACAATTGAAAAAGAACGATATCGTTGCATACTGGCACGCCTCAATCTCACTGGTAAAATTGTTCTTAACCTGAAGATAACGAACAAGAAACTCATCGTAATGTTGTGTCAAGACGGTGCTATAACTTGGCTAACAACTGGAGATGAAATGAATCAAATTTATCAAAAATGCAGTTACATTTTCTAATTAGTCTCCTTTACATTGGTGCACTTTAGCCAAAGTTTTCCAGTGAGTAGATTCCACCCCTAAATTTTCCCAGTGCCAAAGCAGCTTTGAATGCCCTTTCAGCTTGCATTCGTTGTCTGTTCTCGCTTTCCGTCAGCCAAGGGGACCAGAAGCTTTTCGTGATGCTGGCCAGCTATTGCTGTCCCTATTGCAAGGTAATCAATAAGGAGAATCCCGCATGTTTTCCTGAAAGCACTGGCCTGAACTTTCCTACAGATTAAATCGTCTTCGCCTTTTTCGTGCATGGCCACCGGCTTGCACAAAGCTTTCTCACACTTAATTCTTCATGTAAAAGGCGCCACACACTTTCTTTTGATGTACCCCTGGTGTCATCATTCCATCCTACTCTTAAATGCCGATCATTCAATGCCACAATAAGCATTTTCTCGTTTTTAGCTGCAGTAATAACTTCGGGATGTCCTTCACACACGCTTCAAAAACTGTACAGCCATATTTGAAATTAGGTGCCTACTACATCTTCACAGATTAAAATGAACGAGCCATTTCCTCATAAACTTTTATCAGTTTTTGGACGAATCTCTGATGCTCATTAACCGCCCAAAACAAAGAATTTTTACGACAATGCAGTTCAAATAGTTCAAATGGCTCTGAGCACTATGCAGCTTAACTTCTGAGGTCATCAGTCGCCTAGAACTTAGAACTAATTAAACCTAACTAACCTAAGGACATCACACACATCCATGCCCGAGGCAGGATTCGAACCTGCGACCGTAGCGGTCGCGCGGTTCCAGACTGTATCGCCTAGAACCGCACGGGCACTCCGGCCGGCCGACAATGCAGTATTCTTATTTATACATCTGTACGAAACTTACACAAAAGGCTACCGTACATGAGAATACTTAGCAGATTAAATTAGCGCGTGAATTACATTTTTGCATGTCGTGTACAAGTATAACAAAAACAGAATTTCATTCCTATTAACGCCATCTCTGTGTCTAAACGATAACTTTTCATCTCATATAGTGAAAACTTCAAAAATGAAGTGGATGAATTCAGCGATTTCATGGTTTCAGTAGAAGGATAAGCAACCTGGTGCTCTTTTTTCATTTAAAAGAACAAAAATGGTCAGTTTTCGTGTATTATACTTTGCAAAAAATAAAATATTTTTCTCCATATTTTAGGCCCTATAGCAATTTTAAACTTTAACCATGCTCTCCCCCGCCATTTGTTTCAGTTAAGCAGCAACACCTCAACGAGTTTTATTTTTCAATGCTATTTTATGTGAATATATTTATTTGAGATCAGTAATGGCGCTGTTTGAAATGAGTTTGAATTCTTTTTATACACTTCTAACAATCAAAACTGCAACACCATTAAGATGGCAGCGACAAACATCAAATTCGCGTAAACTTTGTATTACACGCTAGTGTTACAAATGACGTGAATTTGAGAGCAACCGCCCAAAACTGATAGGAGTAACGTCATCTACATTCCGCATGTAAGGAAAGCTTATGTACTAGATTCCTCATTCAGTACTCATATTTGAGCTTTCGTTGTTCGTAAGAAGAGATCTACCAGCGTGTGTTGGACTCTGACAGCACAATGATCATGGCCTTTTGAGGCAACAGTGTATCTTCCAGTGGTACAGCTGTCTGCACTGGATCCCATAACTGTCGTGGGAACATGGAATTGATGGGTTCGGGAAGGCCATACTCAACACCGTTTATGATCCCAAGGCCCCAAATGACAAGCACTCGAGAGAACCGACATATTTTTCACTGGTCCTTTATTCCCACACAGCCAAGTCACATACCTTGAGTGAAGAAATAGGCTTCTTTGCAGCAAGACAAATATCCACACAAACAATGCGATAACGCGATAGTACCACAGACTGTCAGCATGGTGACCATTGTCGTGGCCTACTTTGACATGGCAGAAGAGAGAACAACGAAAGTTCAAATATGAGTACTGAATGAGGAATCTAGTACATAAGCTTTCCTTACATGCGGAATGTAGATGACGTTACTCCTATCAATCGGTAGGACGAGAGGAGACGGAGGAGGCGGAGGAGGCGAAGGCTCCGTCTGCATGGGGTCGTCCCGCACTGTCGTGATGACACCCTTGGGCATCATCACATCGTTATTTTAAACGAGTATTGGTTCTGTGCACAGCATCATGATGTACATATCTATGTGGGGAGGCTCAGAAGAGAACAAATGTTGCCAGATTGCATCATCAGTAATGGAACATAGCCAATTTCAGCACACTCTACATTGTTGCCAGATCTATTCCCTCCCCCTCCACCCCACTCCCTCCCCCTCCGTTTTAAGCCAACTGGGTGATGCATAAATGGTGGAAAATTCAAAACTTATTGTTTCTGTTGGTCTGGAAAGTTGTCACAGTTGCATGGTTGCCAGATTTGTCCCAGAATAGTGTACATCACTTTCGCCATACCTCCTCTATAATTTATTATCCAATTGCTATATGTCACTTCCCACCACAACCCATCTATGATTTATGACCCAAAAATGGATGCGATGGATTTTTGCATCTAAAATATGCACACCATGATAAACTGATCATACTATATTCTGTATATTTACATGCACACACGTGCTGTTTGCAATTTAAATACACCCACACTCTCCTATCATCCAAATGAAGTGTGCATACAGTAGGGTTTCAATCTCGTCAGTACTTGATTCGCTTATCGCCATGAAGCAACAGGCCAATTTCCAATTTCAATATCTTATATACCATGTGGTCTCATGACTGAAAAGTAGCTTGCTATACCATATATGTAGGGGGAGGTGGAGCATTGTCAGAGCCACAACTTCAGCTAGTCTTCAACCATGAGCCATTGAGCCTGCAAGATGCACACTTAGTCTGCATTTGGGTGGCACCTGTCGCTGTATAGTATGGGTACATTTTTGATCTAAGACCTACAGCCTCCTCAAAGTGTCAGTCATTCACCTAATCTGTCATTAGGCCAATAATATTGTTGTTTCCAGGAGTTATACCACAAGGATTATTGGCTGCATTTCCAGATATGTCGAATGCATCGAGCTGAAGTTTGAATAGGTCCAATATACACATTCCAAAATAAACAGATTTTGTGACCTCTACCGAAAGCTTTGTCATTTCCAGAGCGACGATTTCTTGACTGAAGATTGTGGCCCATTTAAAATTTGTCCTGTGGGTATAACTTCTTGCGCCATAACAATTGTCCTGTGGGATCCTGTCCACTCTTCGCGTATAGGGTGCCTAAAGGATGCTGCACTCTCGGAATGCTATACAATTCAACCAACAACATTAATAGTTTTTATTACAATTAAGAAGATTGATAACACTTAACTTGGAATATACAATGGTGTCGCAAGTGATGGGCGACATGAATCATAAATCCGAGTCCTTTGCTATATACAATGTTCATGCAAGTTCGACACACAGTTTGTGGATCACTAATAACTGTCATTGTAGCGTTCTCTTGTAGGCTGCGTCTAGTCCTGTGCGAATGCTGTCCACTAATGTTCGGCCAAGGCTGGCAGGAGCAGCGCTTATATTCACTTCAGCTAGGTGCCGCTCCTGTCATGGTGACATCCAGGTCAGCACGCTATTGGCCAATGTCGTCTCACAGCCTTGTCTTCTCTTGCATTCTTCATCTTTGTTCCGGCGCTTGTGGTTACGCCAGAACATTCCTCCCCCACAAAGTGACAGACCGTCGTTGTGTAGTGAGTGTGAATACGGCGGGAGAGGCAGGAGTTGTGGGCGTATCGCTGGGCCAGAAGTTGTGGCTGCAGGGAATGTCAAGCTTCCGGCCACACCCAGACATCTGGCCTGCTCTCGGGCGGAAACATCCCGCGGAAAACGACAGAAATGGTACGTGTCCACCTCCTGCTGCCATGAAACAGATGAAGGTGTGGGCGGGTCCAGCTCACTCGGTAGGACGAGAGGAGGCGGAGGAGGAGGCGAAGGCTCCGTCTGCATGGGGTCGTCCCGCACTGTCGTGATGACACCCTTGGGCAGCTGCTGTGGCCGCGCTGTCTTCTGGGTCTGCGAACCTGGGGGAAGAGAGACTGAAAGATCATTGTGTACATGACAGAGGCGAAGCTGATTTTGATGGACCTGAAAGAACATACATGCAAGCGTCAAGTCTACGGACGATCTCGCTCGCGCCCACCGTCTGCTGCCGCTAAAAACCCTATAAAAAAACAATATCACGCGGCGCGAAGCGATACTTGCGGTCTTCCTTCGGCGCTGGATACTGAGGAGGGTGGAGCAGTGTCCGATGGCGGCGGCCGTGAAGCAATTCCGCCAGCGATGGCCCATCTCGTGGGTGCGAACGACATGAGGCGAGAAACAGTTGCAATGCTTGATCCCTGGTGTGTGCGGTGCGAAGTTTGGACATCTGCTGCTTAAAAGTTCTAACAGAACATTCCACTTCGCCGTTTGACTGTGGATGGAACGGTGCACTAGTTAGATGCCGCATGCCAATGCATTCACAGAATCTTTCTAATTCATTTGATGTGAACTGAGGGCCGTTTCCTGACACTATTACTTCAGGTAAGCCTTCGAGGTAAAAAAAATCGATGAGAACACCTGATTTGTGCTATGTAATATTGTCGAGTTCAATGGCACAGCAAAAGGAAACCTGTTATACGAGTCACCCACAATCAACAAACGAGTGTTCCAAAAAGGTCCCGCAAAGTCTATGTGCACACATTGCCATGGCGTCTGCGACTTAGGCCAGGCAGAGAATTTTTGTGGCAGGGCGGACTCATTTTCCACACATGCGTGACACAGTGACATCATCTGTTTTATTTGGGTGCCCATACCCTGTCAAGTACAGTGTCGACGCGCTAACTGTTTCGTACGAAGTGTCCTTGATGAAGTAACTGCAACACTTCTTTTTGCAAAGCTTTAGGGATCAAGACACGTGACTACCCATTATCATTTTGAACAAGAATTACACCCTTCTGTACAGCGAGGCTATGCCGACAGCCAAAGTATCGGCGCACTGTTTTATGCTATTCAATGAGCGAGGCCAAGATCTGCGAATGTATGTCAGCAAAATGTTCAAATCTGGATCAGGTTCCGTGGCCTGTGCAATTTCCCTATAATTCAGCGGAAAAGACTGAAGCAATTGAGAATCCTGAGCATCGATGTGACAAGAAGATGCAGCAGAAGCGTCGAAGTCTGTATCAGGACCAATCGGAAGACATGAATTGCATCCGCATTACCATGTTGAGCCATTGGACAATACACAATCTCGTACTGGTATTGAGACAACAACAAAGCCCATCTTTGCAATATTTGAGCAGTTCGTAGAGGAACCGATTTCGTCGGATGAAACGAGGACTGCAAAGGCTTTTAGTCCGTTACTAAGGAGAATTTTATGCCATACAAATAGTGGTGAAATCTGGTGACACCATACACAATAGCCAATGCCTCCTTCTCAGTTTGTGAATCGTTACACTGAGCTTTGGACAACACATTTGATGCGAAAGCAATAGGTATGTCTATCACCAATTCTGTGCGAATGAACTGCACCGGTTCCGTAAGAGGCTCTGAGCTCTATGGGACTTAACATCTGAGGTCATCAGTCCCCTAGAACTTAGAACTACTTAAGGACATCACACACATCCATGCCCGAGGCAGGATTCGAACCTGCGACCGTAACGGTCACGCAGTTCCAGACTGAAGCGCCTAGAACCACTCGGCCACACTGGCCGGCTCCGTAAGAGGAAGCGTCAACTTGCAATACAACTGGTGTGTCGGGACCAAAGTGAACTAAGCATCGAAAAGTCAACACAGAGACGAATGCGACCTGAAGGTTTGGGGAGCAAAACCAATGGACTTGCCCACTGACTAGCTGACATTGGCGTAATAACTCCACATCTTGCAGTTCTTTTAGTTCAGCAGCGGCTTTATCCCACAATCCAATGGGAACAGTTCTGGCCTGGCAAAATTTCGGATGAGCACTGTCTTTCAGCGTAGTATGTGCAACAAAATTGTTAGCTTTGCCGAAACCTTCAGAAAAGAGTTCCAGGAATACTTTTAGAAAGCTAGCTACACTGTATTTTGCATTGAATGCAGATACTGACAACACATTGTCCTGAACGTTAAAGCCAAACAAACCAAAAGAATCAAGGCCAAATATGTTCTCACACTCGCGGGATTGTAGCATTGCAAAAGTCACTTCGCGTATGCGTAGCAGGCAAAGTACATGTTCCGAAAACAGGAATGTCTTGTCCATTATAAGCCGTCAGTTGCGTGCTAGTTTCAGACAGGCGTGGAGAGCCTAACAGTTCATATATGTGACGATTGAGTAATGTAACAGAGGCACGCGTGTCCAACTGGAATCTCAAACGTTTCCCACAAAGAAGTAAATGAATAAAAAGTTTATTTGACTGGCGTATTACTGAAGAAACTGCAAACTTGCTAGATTTGCTAATACCTGTTGCAGACTTTGACTATACTGCATTAATGACACGGGCCTGGGACAAGAGTTTTGCAAGTAGGCTGAATTCTTATGTTTGTTCCGTTGCAAACATGCAGATTGTACATGTCCTTTCCTAGCATAAGCATAATACTGAACTTGTTGGGAAGGGTAGTCTTGGCGTTTTTGCTGTAAATAATACCTAGGGCAAGACTTAATTCTGTTTGCCTGTGTAGCCACCTGATTAGCGAACTGTTTACGGGGCGTGAAAGGTTGTTTACTCGGCGTGGCTAGCGCACGGCGCTGGTGCGGAATGGGCAATCGCAAGCAGGGGACTCAACCCGGCAAATAGCTGGCTACTCAAATGTATCAGCTGACAAGGCACCAGAATCGTATTGATCTTATATTTGCAGTACCTGCAGAAATGATTGATCGGACTGTTTCAAAATCTGTTCGAGTTTGACAGCAGGCATATTGTACACGATCGCATCACGCAACATAACATCTGAATATAAAGCACCGCAGGCACATTTGAATTTGCATTTCCTTGTCATACCCTGCAAATCTGTTACCCAGTCGCAATAAGATTGTTCTGAGCGTTTTTTTGCAATTAAAGAATTGATATCGAGCTGCTACCACATTCACTTGTTGGTCGTAATAGTTTGTTAGTGAGTCTACCACTGCGTCATAAGCAAGTTCACTCGGAGTTGCGTTAGGAAAAAGTTTTTGAATGAGGCGGAACACTGCACTTCGTATCTTTGACCATAGATAGGGAAGTTTCACAGTACCTGGTACATTGTGGGCGATGACGTGGACTTCAGACTGGGACAACTACAGGAGCCATTCCTCTTCTTGTTCATGAAATTGTCGAAAAGGTGGTATAGCAGTAGGTGTAGTAGGTGGTACTTGTTCAGTCGCGCACATCGTTGGCCAGTAACTGCTGCACCGTGTTGAGTAGTGCAGAAATCTGCTGTGTCGGGAAGTAAAACATCCGCATTAGCTGTGTGGCATCTCACGCTTGCGGCTGCGGTGCCTGGGCGGCGGGTGGGGCAGGAGGGGGGGGGGGGGGTGTTTTGGAAGACACAAATGCAGCAAACAGACAAGGCAAGCAAATAAAATTAGGACACAAACAAAGAAAATTTCTGCAACGCCAACCTGAAAACATTGATTAGCAAAAACGACAAGAAACTGTTAAAGCAATAAGCGCCCCTGCACATTAAAGACAAAGAGAGAATTAAGGCGCCAGCACAATATAAATGAACACGCCGGGGCCGTCAGGCACTGGGTTCGGTGGATACCCGTCACCAAATGTGGGGTCTTGCCCACTCGTCGCATATAGGGTGCCTAAAGGATGCTGCGGTCTCGGAATGATATACAACAGTTCAACCAAATAACATTAATAGTTTTTATTACAAATAAGAAGACTGACAATATTTAACTTGGAATATAAAATAGTGTCGCAAGTGATGAGAAACATGCATCGTAAATCCGAGTCCTTTGCTATATACATGTTCATGCAAGTTCGACACACAGTTTGTGGATCACTAATAACTATCATTGTAGCGTTCTCTGCTAGGCCAAGTCTAGTCATGTGCGAATGTTGTCCACTAACGTCCGGCCGTGGCTGGCAGGAGCGGCGCTTTTATTCACTTCAGCTAGATGCCGCTCCTATCGTGGTGACGTCCTGGTCAGCGTGCTACTGACTGACGTCGTCTCACAGCCTTCCCTTCCCTTGTATTCTTCATCTTCGTTCCGGCACTTGTGGTTACGCCAGAACATGTCCCATTTCGTTGTTAAATGAATTTTGTGGTCCTTTCTAACACTTTCAATTATTTTGCCATAAGCTGCATTGTTCACAAGTCTAAAAACTCTCTTCAAAGCACACATCATGGAAGCCATCTTTTCGATGTTAATATATTCCTTCAGCCAGCGTTGGTCGAATTTGATAGTGCAGGTGACTAATCGGGTCCATTCCAAAAATGAGTCATTGCTGAACGTTTCTATAGTACATTATATAGTTGTAATATCAGTCAAGGAAGGTCTACATTCAGTAGCAGGAAAATACTAGGATCATGCAGTATTCATTTGAGGTGACTTTAATCTACCGAATATAGACAGGGACATCTATGGATTCACTGCAGGTGGTATGGACATACAGTCTTGTGAAGTACTTTTGAGCATGTTTTCCAAAAACTGTCTTCAACAACTACTTACACAATACACATGCAATGAAGGCATTTTAGACCTCGTAGCTGCAAAGAGGCCTGGCCTTATCAACAGTGTCAGTTTAAAGACAAGTACAGTGATCATGATGTCATTGTAACAATGACAGTTAGAGAAGGACCCTCCGTGGTTTAATATTCAAACTCGGAAAATGCTGAGGAAAAAAAAAGAGGTCATTGCACATTTGGTTCAAAAATGAGCTCACAAATGTTGACAGACAAAAGTTGTAGAAATTCTTCTGTCTGGAAGAGGATCAATGTTTGAAGGATAAAATAACTTCCACTGTCATACATGTACCTCAGCAAACGATCTTGCTGAGAACTTGAGAAAATTTTGGTCATACGTAAAATCACTAAGCCTGTCCGAGGCTTCTATCTATTCACTCGCTGATCAGTCTCATATGGCAACAAAAGACAGCAAAAGGAAATGTAAAGTTTTAAATTTAAAGTTTAAGAAATCATTCACATAGGATGATTGTACAAACATACCATTTTCAGGTAATTCATTCCCACTTCAGATTCTGTGCTATCTTATTTGAGTTGTGCTGGCAAAGCCTCAGGCACATGCAACAATTCTTTATACTCTATCAGGAATTCCTTTGTGTCTTTTCTATCCACTCCCTCTAAATGAGCTACTTTTCCTTATGATATGGTGAACCTGGTAGATTGTTTCAGTTTAGGACTCAAACTCCCCTTTCCAAATCTTCTTCCCATAAAACTTCTAAAATAGCCATGTCTATGGTTCCAAAATTATCTGTCACAACGGACCCAATTCCTATCTAACTCTTGTACACATACCATACTCTGGTGTACAAAACACTCCACCTTGTCAAGGTCCGCATTTTCCTCTAGTTGCTCCATTACACGTAACTAATTCAAAGGCAAACTGGCACCTGTGTATATCCAGACTGGCTTCCATCTACCTTAAGGTTTACCATTCTGTTGATCGATGTTTAGTGGCTGAGCTCACAGTTTAAATGATTCCCCTTGATCTTGAGGTAAACCTTGCAATAGTCTGGCACCTAATGCAATTTCCGCCAAATGGAACAATGTGTCATTGAGCTCCACTATACACTGCTTGAGGTCTCTCTTGGCACGACACTCAAGCAGGAAGTCCAGAGTCCCAGTATCATGCTGCAGTCATTGCCAAATCAAGGCT
Organism: Schistocerca nitens; assembly: GCF_023898315.1. Taxonomy (NCBI): domain Eukaryota; kingdom Metazoa; phylum Arthropoda; class Insecta; order Orthoptera; family Acrididae; genus Schistocerca; species Schistocerca nitens. The sequence continues at coordinate 573,805,552 of NC_064616.1, read as the reverse complement.
TGACTTTCTCACAATCCTTGAAGATTCTCTCCTCTTTGTTATGCCATTGGCTTTCAGATTGGCATCTTTAACCCGTGGCCAAGCAAGGAGGAGGCTGTCACTGCATTCCTCTGCCAGAATGCTGAAAGGTGCCGTGTTGATATGACAGAAGTCTCTCCCCAGCACTAAAGTGAGTCTGGTTGTCACATTACTAGTCCTACTACCTGCTGCCGAGCCTGTAACATTGTCGATGCATCGTACTATTGTGGTCAGACCATCACAGTGGTAACCTGAATTACACCATGTCAGACCCTGGCAATGCACCACTTCCATGGTCTCCGTGATCAAAAATTATGTCCCATCACAACAGGGGGGCTCAAGTGGTCATACATACCTTCCCCTCCAGCAATGCAGTGTCTGTCATCATCCAAAGCCAGCTCTGAGAAGTGCTCCACACCAGTTGACCTCATGAGCGTCATCCAGCCTCAAGTACTGCTAGATGCTGCCACATCTAGCTATGGGTCTAAGGGCTACGCCTCATCCCGATGCTGCTGGGAGCTGAACTGGTGCCTCCCAGCTGAGAGTCAACTCCTGGCTGACTTACACCAACTTCAGTGCACCTACTCAGGGGTCCATGGTTCGCAACCCATACTCAGGTGCCACCCACACCTGGCTTACCACCCTAGATGTACACACTCTGCTGCTGTCTGCTGTAAGCTTGTGTCTCTGGGCTGCTGATGCTGAATCCTATGTCAGGGGCTTTGGTTTGCCGCTGCACTCTGGTGCCTCCTGCAGTGGGCCCACCACAGGCTGTTAGTTGATCACACATTTGCATCAAATGGTGTGACCAACTTACATCAAAGTTTGCTACAACAATGTGCCCGTTTCATGCCAAGTCCTGATGCAGCTCTGTACTCGCTGGGGTGCTTACTTCATTTCTTCTGCGGTACGACTGTCCAGCCTGGCAACTCCGTGCACGGGCTCCCACTTGCTGCAATGCTGATCTAGCAAGCACCACTGTCCATGGTCAGCCATGCCACTGGGCACTGACAGTAGCGAGATGACATCATTAACTGCTGTACTGATTATAAATAAATAAACTGGTTATCATTCTCTCACTGATTCTGTGAATCTATTGTGGCCATTCACCTAGTTTAATGTACCTGCTGGCCTGCCAACCAACTTGCAACGTCAACAAGAACTGCTACAAGGTCAATAAACACTCAGACCAACTAGAAACTGTTATATATCTCAGAACTGCTGATCCCGGTGAATGCACCATCCCGCCTACCCCACTTGATCTGTGATGTGACAGTAGCTATACTGTAACCTCATTAATGTCCGCACTCTCCATGGACAAATGTGTTCTTATATCCAATAAAAATGCAGGCTTCCTTTTCCCCACTAAGCTGGTAAAGCAAACTACTGCCACTGTTGCGCATGGTTTACTTCTCCTCACAATTATATGGAGTGTTGTGCAGTGGCCACAGAGTCCCCATTTAAGTTTAAGAGAGGAGTGTCTCTACCAGCTTCATGCTCTCATCGATCCTTGGAGAAACCCCCATTGCCATTGCCCTATGTGCCCACACTTCTTGACCTGTGGTGCCCTGGATTCTCACCATATGAGGTTGGTCAACCACACCATTAACATGTGGTTTTGGAATCGAAAACTTCCTCCATGTTCTTTTGTCAGGTTACTGCGTCAATTTCTGCTGATGCCACTGTGGTTGTTACGGCTTCACAAGAGTCTTTGCAAACTTGGTTCTCACTTTCCTCAACACTTCAGGTGGCAGTCTCCTTAGGAAGGCATCTAATGCACTCTGCTCTGCCTCATGTAAGAGGACCTTATTAGCACTGCCGTTATCTTGTAGGTATTAGCATTGAACTTTCTAATTCTCTCTTGGGAACTGCCTATTGTTTCCCCTTACTTCTGATGTATTGTATTCCAACTGTAACATTAATTATTCTTTCTCCTGTAACATTCAAATAAACCACCCCACATCCACAGGCACTTCTCGTGACCCATGACACACACTTTAGCAACACCTGTGTAACTTAAACATATCACCTATCTGGAGCAATTTCTCATCCAACCAACCCCCCCCCCCCACCCTCTGCCCTACAGAAAAGGATGTCTACAAGTGCCAGAAAATCCTATCAGCACTTACTGTAAAAAGGAGCATGGCAGTACTGGCATCTAGTATAGGCACCGAAACACTAGATGAGGACTGCTATGATCTTCCCTCCCTTAACACACATAATTGCTTGCTCCACTTAATATTACCCACACACATTTGAGCCATTTTATCTGTGCACTCTCACCATTTGTACCACACATTGCAAAACCTATGAACTAAGACAAGAAGAAATCAGAATAAAAAGGAAAAGGAATACCCAAAGAGCAATTGTGTCTCTAATCACATCACATTCATTTACATCTTTCTCGTATTTCTAGCTGTGCACACATTCCCTAGTGTTGCGGCCTGATAAATTAAACTTGTGGTCTATTACATGGCTAGCCTATGTGGCCGAGCGGTTCTAGGCGCTACAGTCTGGAACCGCGTGACCGTTACGGTAGCAGGTTCGAATCCTGCCTCGGGCATGGATGTGTGTGATGTCATTAAGTTAGTTAGGTTTAAGTAGTTCTAAGTTCTAGGGGACTGATGACCTCAGTAGTTAAGTCCCATAGTGCTCAGAGCCATTTGAACCTATTACATGTAATGATTGAGCACACAGAGAGGACTGTGCCTAATTAAATTACATTGCAAACACCTCACCACTCGCAGTCCCCCATTAGTTTTCTGACAGTTAGCATGAAAAACACACAGATCAGTTTCAAGTGGGACTAATGTAAGTTGCTTGCTGCTCACCAGGATGTGATGTCCCACAGTGTAATATAATGTGTCAGAAGTGAAGTTTCACTGGTTCCCCTAATGTCAGCATGGGCCCCACTAACTCTTCCAACACCAAACTATAATGGAGTCAGCAGCATTAGGTAGTGTCAACTGTGTTGGGGAATGAGGAGCAGATGTAGGCTTCTCTGGGTGACTGTTCTGAGCTCCTTCCATGAGCTTATGGATTCTTTAGTGACAAGCAGGAGCAAATTCAGCAATGCTTATGTTGCAACCAAGCTCATTTGTTTGTCTTGAGTACAGTTCAGCAATGCTCCAGGTCCATATCCAGCGGGCAGGGTGGGTATCAAATCCACAGCCCTGTAAACAGCATAGCATGACTTGGAGCATGGTATTCTTGCTGACAAAGTTGCCCAACAGCTCCTGACTGCTGAGCCTGTCCTGGCAAAGCAGCTGTACCTGAAGACCACTGATAGGTGGGTGGGATCGCCAGCTGTGGTTTACTGTGAAGATAGTGTCATTCAGGAAGTCAACTCTGGCCCCTGGCAGGTTGTTAAGCTGATGGTGGTTAGTAGGGACCCCATGTGACCCTCAGGATACATTGCTGCTACATGCATGACTGTATGATAAGGGGTCCTGTTGAACGATGTTCCCTCTTCAGACCCCATAGCAGTAACCAACTCATCAATGCTCACTGACTCAACATCCTTTGCTGGCTAGGAGAGCGCTGTTTATACGTGCCCTGACCCTGTGTGTCGCCATGTAGATGCCCCAGACATAACACAGTCATTCTATCTTAATGCTGAGGTTGCATCTGAAATTTTGGTAATACCACTGGTTGCCCAACAGTGGATGCACTGAAGTTCTGGGGCTTGATGAGTGGTGTAATGCTGAAGTAGCTGCTTGCAGCTGTCTACAGTGGTTATACAGTCACCTGGTGATGACCCGCAACAGCTAACTAGGAGTGTTACACTGTGCACAACACATATTTAAATTCCTAGCTGATATATTTTATTTTTTAAGAACATGATTCAGACTGACTATAGTCCTCTTTGTTGAACTGAATGATTCATTTGCTTGCTCAGGTGGCAGGAAATCTTGATTCTTTCTAAATTCTCTGTGAGCAGCTTTGGTGAAAACAGAACAGCACAAAATCCAATCATTTCATCAGCTACCTTTCACTGGTTGAAATACAATATAAGTGAAACAGTTACAGACAGGCACAGTTACAAAATTACATAGGCAAACGTAAGTTTTTAGGTTAAAAACAATCCTTTATTACTCCCTCCAAAGTCAGATTTAATCTATTGGCTCAGACTCATGCAGCCACTACACAATGACAATGCTCAAGTCTGCATATAACAGTTTAAACTACACCTTCTAATAACAATGAATCACATTAAATACATTTTGATTAAGTATGGCCCACTTGCCAGTCATGCAAGACATGCAACTACCTCAGCCACTGCCAGTCACACAGTACCCATGCCCTACCTTCATGAACCTGAGCAATTCCTTTCATACCCCTCAGGAAAACCACCTGTCCCAACCACTAACTCCATTTCAGCATTCACTTAAGGCATGGCTTAGAGCCTGTAATGTCACATGCAGAGATGAGTGATATCACAAGGTCCCAGAGCAGTGGCAGAAACCCATTGGATATGATGATGTGAATAATTATATCTCAGTTTGGGCACACAAAAGCCAAGTCTTCATCATCTGTGCTATTATATTTTATAGGCTAGTGAGGTTAAATGTGTTAAAAGAGTAAAAATCAACAAAAATAAAAATACAACAATACACTAAAACTACATATCTGGTATATGCACAACCACATGCACACACAGAAATACTGAAACTATATATATAGTCACTTCTTATACTTATGATAAATTTTGAATGAATGATGTATAATACTATGACAAATCAGTGTGAGTGGCTGATCACTGAAAAAGAAAAGGCTAGACCATGTATTCTGCAATATCCCAAACTCTCCAGTCTAAGAGCTTAGGCTGAAGTCTAGACATGAAAATAAAATTTAATAGTATTACAACATTCATCTCGTCAGCACCTAAAAGAGGGGGAGGTCCCGTACTTAGATTTGCTTCTGCCCTTTCATCAAAATATAGAATGCAACCAGATCAAATGTGGTCACAGACTGAGGGGTCCCCCTGTGGAATTGCACCATAAAGGCAAGTTAATGGACTGTGTTCTATTCAGAGGTGTGTCAAAAGAGCTTCTCCCCATTGGAATGACCACCATGAGGTACACCACAGCCAAAAGTTTGGGTTCAACAACCACAGCTTGTTCTCCCTCACTTGCAGATACTCCTGCCTTCTACAGCTGCACAGCTCTCCGACTCAACATTGAGATGACAGCATTCAAGGGAATGATACATTTTCTGCTGGGTTCATTTACTATAACATACGAAGGACACAAAGGGGATCATGACAGATGAGAAACCTTTACCAGGGCTTTCAGGAGATGATGCAGTTCAGTGATGTAACATTACGCTTACATAGGTGAGTTAATCAGCCACTTGGAATTAAAACTGATAATACAAAATTATGGTAATTTGAGAAGTCATTCACTTGTGTTAGCTGACACCACTATTAAAAAAGGAGTGCCAAAAAACGTTTTTGCCACAGAGGCATAAATAATTGTTTAAACAATATTTAGCAACAACCTGTTGTCAGTTAATGTAAGCTCGCTCACACACAAGAATGCTGGCTTATTTATTTATCAACAAACCTTTACTTACATTTATTGTGCATGGGTTGTAACAATTCTTTATTTAAATATTGTTGTAATATATTAGTTTATTCTGTAAAGTGGTCAAGAGAGCCAAATGATGTCTGTAGAATGTAAGAACGATGTATGCTTTTTTTTTTTTGGGGGGGGGGGGGGGGGGAGGGGAATGGCCTTCAGCCAATGGAACACTGTGGGAGTCAAGTGGAGACACAAACTTTACAAGTGAAGCACTCAAGGGAGCTATTTTGGACCTTTTTATATGAGTTTTGGAAGAAGACAGGCCTGCCTGTGGTAACAGATGTTTTTTGATTGTGTAGGTGGTTGATCCTGGGAGGTGAATGGCCACTACTGTACTTGTACTTCTCAAAGGACTTTATATTTTGAGATATCTGAATGTGCTCCAGTGTAGGACTCCCAATTTTATTCCACTTGCATTATGAAACTGAGCATAGACAGAGTATGACTTCCTATTTGTGATCTTGTTTGTGTTAATTTGTAAATCATCATGTTGAACTCTGAACTATTTCAGCCTGGTGAATTTTGTGTGCATTGTGATCAAGAAATTGACTTAGTTTTTATGTATCTTTGATGACTATTTAGTTTTGGGATTTTGCTACCATTCCTGTAATGCTCTATGTGTAATGTTATTGCATTTGATAAGGATATTTTCTGTCTGTATTCTAACTGATATCATAGGACCACTTTCCATTTATTTCAGAGATCCTGTCTTAAATAAACATTATTCAACATAATTCTCTGTCATCTATGTCAATTACAGATGTTAGAATAGAACCTTTTTTATAAAATTATTCATTTATTTTTTATTTTTTATTTTTTATTTCTGGATATTTTGTTAATTTGCAATTCTAGACAATGCATAGACTATTTGATTGCAGGATCACAGCTACAGATTATTATTTGCAGCAAGTTAGCTGCTGGGCACAAAAGCAGACATGCACAGCTTTACCCTGTGATTACACTGAGCTATTTCTTTTAAACAGAGCCATGCATTACCCAACTATCTATGGTTCAAGCAACATCAGGTAAAGTCACAATTGGTTTGCTCATATGGGATGTTGTTTAGAAGAGTAGAAAACCGTTAGGTGGTGTCACAGCACTGAATACTACATTACAATTGTTATGCCTACCTAAAATGCTATAAAAGAGTGACTAGTTGAATTGGGAGTGCTTCCTTCTTAAAAGTTGTTAAATTTAAAATACCTCTTGGCCTTTTAACAAGAAAATGTGGGAATCTGCTCTATCCTAGACACAAAACACTGAATGAGTTACACTCATTGCTGAAAGGCAGATACTTCAGTGGATTCCAGAAGGCTTCACTTCTTGCTGTCTGTTATTGAAAAGTTGTTGCATTTATGGAAGAGAACCAGTATGTCATGCAAGCATCTGTAACAGTGATATTGTTTTATAAGCTTGCTGTGCTATGAAGCATCACCAGTTAATGTCAAGTGACTGCTCAATCAGTCTCAGTATAGAAGCTTGACAGGACTGGTTCTAAGCCCCCCCCCCCCCAAGTGACCAGCCTGGTTCCCTCAAACTGCACCACATCCAACATTTTTATATAGAAGAACGCTGTAGACTGATACACCAAGAATCCATGATTACGTCAAGTTTGATTGCACAGTGGCTCTGTAAAACTGAAACAAAAAGTTTCAGTCTGCTCCCTATGAACTATGAGTACACAGTTTCAAACATTTAGAGCTTTTAGGGATTATGCCTTCTTCGGGTTCCCAGTATGTGGCAACCAGACACCACACCATTTCTTTAAAATTAAGAATAGTGTCTCACATCCTAAAAATCAGAAAACTGAAAAACAGAATGTGGGCCCTGGTAGTTAAAAAGGATATGTGTAACACTAAAACCTACCCCCCTCTCTCTCTCTCTCTCTCTCTCTCTCTCTCTCTCTCTCTCTCTCTCTCTCACACACACACACACACACACACACACACACAATACCTTGAAGAACACTTTTCTCTTGTTCAAAACAGTCAGAAAGGATGTCACTAACTCAATATTTAAAATAACATGGGGAGAGGAAGACAAACTTACAAGCCCATTTCATAGAGCTGTCCAAGGATATTATCCCTCCAAGTAGTATCTGATAACCTCTTTCAGATTTAAAAGTCAGAAGAAATTTCCTGCACAGGAAAACCTATTGCATAGCTTCTTCCAGAAGGGCCATGCTATCTGATGTGGAAATCACACAGCGAGTAGGGAGCTGTCTGAATTCTATGATAGAGATGAGGTGGTGATTTCTTTTTATGGTGATATCTAAAAACTTGCATTTGTGTCACCAAACCCACAACTCCAAATTACTTCATCAAGGTAGCTTGTTGCTGTGTGACACCAGTAACTTTACATATCATCCTATGGTGCAATGAGTTGTGCATCCAGGAAAACGGGCACCCATTTCAACACCTCACTTTCAGGAACATTCATCTGCACACAACCAATTATGTACATGTTGTGGCTATCCCTACAACTTTGGACATTTTTACCTCCCTATCTAACATTTATAGAAATTTGATTTCAATTAATTTGTACTTAGATTGTTTAAATGCACCAGCTACATTATAGAAAACAATAATGTTCTATTTGAAATATTATACAATAGTGTGTTGCTGTAATTCTCCAAAAAAATAACTAAATAAACTATGTTCATAACTCTGTGGTAAGAGGAATGTTTCTTACATTTACCTGTCTAAATACACATTCCTTTTACTTATTCTGTTGTAAGTTACAGAGAAAAACACCTTATCCGAAACACCAAATACATTCAGGGTGCTTCACAATTCTTATTACAGTCTTTCAGTGGTTGTAAAGGTGACTTAGTAGATAAAGTTTTGATAAAGGGCCCATGTCTGTAAAGGCACTCTTTCAATGTGAAATAAGTTTGAAGATTGGATCAGTTTCAAATCTACTGCTTCGTGGTACACGAGGAGCAAAAACAATGACTTGTGTGCTCTACAGGAGCTGTTACACATGACAACCTTGCTATTTGTTGCACATTATGTATCTGCAGAGCATGATGTCATACACATGGTCCACAAACCCTGGTGCACATCCGTGGAGCACCACAGTTAATCCTTGTAATTGCAAAGCCATTGTTGCATTCAGACAAAAACGGTGTCTCATGGACTGAGGTGATCCAGAAAACATTCTCAGTAAATGGATTGTGCATATTTACCAATATGTACTGCACTGTAGAGAAGGATACTTGAAAGTGGTTGAATAGTCAAACAATACATTTCTGCACATGGGTTCCTTATCAAAACTTGATCTACTAAGTCCACTCTACAGCCTATAGCTGCCTGTAATAGGAATTGTGACACACCCTGCATATGGTAGAAGCTGTGGTTCCTCTACAAGTCCTGATCCTATCCTTGTACCAATGTGGCATGGGAACCATCTTTCTTTCCCTCTGTGCCTCCTCCAAAATGGGTAACTTTCACCTTGTTTAGGAACTTGCTGGTCTCTTCAGGCACACAGTGACGTCCATTTAATATTGTTTTACAAATAGTCTGCAACTAATACATCAGACAAGGCACAGGTTGCGTGGTCTAATGATTTCATATCGGACCTGTTCTTCTCAGCCCCTTGCTTGAATTTTGGAGATATGGGTGCAACTGTTTCACTGGAACTATTATTTGGTGCTACTTTTCTCCTTGCCATGACAGCGCATTGGTTTTCTCAAAACTATTTTCATCTGCACATACTTGTTGCCTTAGTCATCAACATAGGTTTGCAGCTACATTTACAGGTGCAGGTTGTTGGGCTTTCATTGGCTGCCACTGTCTGGGAACCAACACCGGTCACAAGTAGAGGCCGCTTCATTGCCTAAGCAAATGGCTTCATAAAGGCAGGCAGCTGAACAGCTTTAAATGTATTTTTTGCCTCCGAGTATGCGATATGTTGGGTGACAAATTTCCTGTTTTCTCCTCTATAAAGACTGGATATATTCCAGACCTGATGTTATTGGGAGCAGTTCATATATATGGGTGGAGTATTTCCATCATGAATGCCCAAACAATATCTACCTCACATTGCCTGCTCTTTGCAGCATCCAACTGTAGTTCACTCAAAATGTCATTTGAAGTATCACAAACAGTTACGTACATCGGGCCTGATCTTCATAAGAATGAAACCTGCTGCAACATACTCAGGCAATTTCAGTAAATTTAATTCAGAATAAAGAATGCTGTCTTCCATTTATTATTTTCATTACATTTCTAATCTCAGTCACACTTTCATTGTACAGTTCCTGTTGTTGTTCCTGCTGTTGACTACTCCTTTTCTACAATTCAGAGTGGTGTGTAGATCTTTAATTATAAAATATTCTTCTAGCAACTAATTTGTACAGTTTTGATGAATAAGAGCATCCTTTATGGATTTCAGGAGATGGAAACTTTATGATTCCGAAACTGACCACAGTATAATTTGAATAAATACACTATATTTAAAAAAATAAAAAAAACACCACAAATAAATTATCCAAATGGCATGGGAATTGGTAGATATGATGTACTGTACAGACAAACAAATGATCACAATTTCAGAAAGATTGGATAATATATTCAAGAGAAAGAGCTTCACAAATTGAGGAAGTCAATAACAGATTGGTCCACCTCTGGCCCTTATGCAAGCAGTTAAAACTGTGTGTTCACCTAGTGACACTGGTGTTGAACAAAAGAAGACATTCAATGTAATATGATCTTCAGTTAGCCTCAAGGGAGATATAAAGAAAGATTTTAGCTAACCTCATAGGAAAGAATCTGACGTCTTATCATGCAGCTGTAGACAGGAATAACATCATGGAAGTATCAATATTTTTTACCTCTATCGCACTTAAGATGGGCGAGACATTCAAAAGACTTGCAAGCAACTTGATAGTGATCAAAACACAGATGGCTATTATGCATCATAAAGCAACAGCTGCTTTCTAAAGACGGTCAATAGTTAAAATGGATCACAAAATGTAATGCCAACTGTAGGCACTCCACAGAGACTTAACGATTGGACTCACATTTACAAATTGTTAAATGAAAATAAATTTAGTTATCACTAGATTTAAGGCCCCATTGAGGTAGATGACTTCTTTTGTGATGACTTCCTTCATGGAGAGGGAGGAAATGTGAAAGGTGTCCAAGGGCCCAAATGTGAGATATTTTTGTTATTTCAATTTTGCAAAGAGATCACCCTTTTTGTTCATCACATTTCCATTGATATGTCAACAATTGACTGGTTCATACTGGAATAGGTTGGATTATCATCAGCAAAGCTGTCTTGCCAATCAAAACACACTGCAGGATCACAGAACTTGTGGGACTGAGGGCTCTCAGAGCCATGGCTGAAAAATCTCTCTTCTGTTCCAGAGCAGACATTAAATGGCTTAGTCTTCTTTACCTTTGCATTTCCCTTCTCCTCCAAGATGGATGGGTCTGGGGCTACTGGAGTATCTTCTCTCATGCCCTTTGCATTTCTCAATATGTAATTCCAATGACGAAATAAAGTGATATTTTTTCCCTTTCCTGAACCAGAGTATGTATATTAATTACAAGCCCATACCACTTCCCAATCCTGAATACACTTCCAGGTGGGTGTACAGCATATCATCTTCCATTTGGTTTTTGGAGACTTTTTCTTCTGAGAACATGAACTGAATATTCTCAAGTGGTTTCAGCAGAGCCTCTCATCTGGCGCCACATGCCCCCTGGCAGCCACAAGCTCCACTCTGTTAAGTACATTATACCTTTGGGTGGTGTGTTTGTAACACAAATACAGTTACAAGCAGATTGTTGATGAAACTGCTTTGGACGAATGTGCCCTGTAAATGCAACCTTGGGTTGGCAAGCTTCAGTTTAGCTTTGCCCGTAGTTATGGCTTCTTACAGTTCTAGTTGTAGATTTCTTGAAATCTATTGCCATCACCATTATCAACACTATCATTATCATTGTCATTGCCATTGCTGTCATTGCCGTTGCATGCACACCTGCACCTTCTTCATATGAAAACTCCAACACTGGAGGATCACAGGCCTCAAAATCTGATTCTTCCATCACCCTCAGTAATTCTTCATCAGTGAAACCATACAGCACACTGACTTATCTGACAAAGAGAGACATGACATACAGATGAGAATAATGGCTGTTGATGATGGCCAGCTTGAGCATAGTCTGTAGGCAGTTTTCCAAATTTGGGGAAGAAATTGCCCGACTGGTTCCCAATCTCCTCTTCAGATATGTAACTAAAAAAGAATTTTGAAAACATACAAACAGAACAATGTGCACACAATTCACAGACAGGGTCCACACAACTTTCTTATCTTATGGTAACTGATGATTGCGTTCACAGGAAGAACATACGAGCATACAACTAACATAAAAGTTAACTGTAAAACCTTGGATGGGCAAAAAGTCCCTGCAAGAAGTGGCAAAAATACTGGAGTAAAAAATAACTTGTTACCTTACTCCATTCAGTGATGACAAGCAAAATGTTGCCTTATTTGTACACAAGCTGAGAAATCTTGTTTTAAAATAATAATCAAATTAAGGTTTCACAATGTACTGCACTACATAAGTGTGTATTAACTACTATGGTTTTTATAACATTTTTATGTGAAAGTTTTTAGGAAAAATCTGTGTGTTCAATTTTTTTCTAGTAATGAAGAAGAATGTAGTAACTCTGCAGACATGTAATCTTGCTAGAATTAAAAGGTGCATCAAGTTTAAGCCTTTTATGTGGTGTAGACTCTCATGTCCAGTAAGAAATATGAGTGCAAACAACCACAATTTTGAGTGTCTCAGATCCACAAATACTCCTCCGTATATTTGCAGTTATGTCAGTCACAGGGAGATGGTATTTTACTTAGATACTGGTGAGAAAGGTTACAGTGTTCTGTGGTGTAGTGAGCACAAAATTTCACACGGACCATTCTACCCTAGCAAAACACTGAAGAGTGATGACAATAGACAACTGGAGAAGCTTGGATATTTACTAGATATGAATGCCATAGAGCACACACCAATATTTCAAAGAGAGATGTCCATTCTTCAGGAGGTAATAATCAGATAACATAGCAGCATACTTTCCAACCAGCCTCACAGACAACTGTGTGAAAAACATGTAGATCATGAATTGTTGCCTGATGTAATTACCACTCTTCTCACTGCATCACTGCACAATACTGCCTTGACTGTATCTCTTTTAATCATCCTATGTTAATCTATGAAGAAGAGTTTATGTGGAATTGTGTACATAAATTCAACATATTTCCTAAATGTCCTAACAAAGCGGTGTTAAAAAAAATCACTACTTTCCAAGTGTTTAGCAGGAGATAGACATACAAACATGATTTTAGATGACCCTAGTCACAAAATACTGATACTCATCTGTTTATGATCTGTTGATTTATCCTTTTTTAGTTTATGGAGGGAGGGGCAAAATGAAAGAAAACACACACACACATATATATATATATATATATATATATATATATATATATATATATATATATATATATATATATGAGAGAGAGAGAGAGAGAGAGAGAGAGAGAGAGAGAGAGAGAGAGAGAGATATACTGAATGTTTCATTTCTTTTTCTCCCTATTTTGTTCAGTACATGTCCAGCTGGGAAGGGAGGAAGCAGGATGCATCAGAAGAGAATTACTTTATGGGTAATTGTGGCAAGATGACATCTGAAAACAAAGATAATGATCTGGCTAAGTAGTGCAAGACTATTAAATCAATAGAAAATTTCAATAACATAGATAACAAAAATTATAATGTTAGACAAAATAGTAATCGTGGGTAATAAAAAGGAATAAGAATGGTGAGCAATAAATATTATGATCTTGTGGCCTTTCTAGTGCCTTATAGTGCTCATGACATGAATGAAAAATATAACACATTCATGAACAATGTCAGTACCATGTTTGAAAACTGTTTTCCTCTAAAAGCTACTCAAATTAAACAGAAGTCTATAATAAAACCATGGATTACACAAGGAATAAAGATTTCCTGTAAGACAAAAAGGAAAATGTATATGTCGACCAAGAATAGCTCCAATGCTGATGATTTAGCTAAATACAAGGAATACTGTAAAAAATTAAAAAAAGTAATTCAGACGTCTAAACAAATGCACTACGAGAAGAAGATAGCAATGTCAGGGAACAAAATAAAAACAATATGGGATATAGTGAAAGAGCAGACTGGTAGAACCAGGAAGGAACAGGAGCAAATAGCACTAAGGGTAGATGACACATTAGTAACTGATGGGCATAGTGTGGCAAATCTATTTAACAAGTACTTTATATCCGTTACTGATAGAATGGGACTTTCAGGATCAGTAAATAATGCCCTTGAATATCTGAAACTAGCCTTCACAAATAGCTTCAAGTACATGAATATATCACTCACTTCACCAAAAGAAATAACTTCCATAATAAAATCTTTAAAAACAAAGCATTCTAGTGCGTACGATGAAATATCAACAAAGTTAATTAAGGCATGTTCTTGTGAGTTTAGTACAACTCTAAGTTACTTGTGTAACCAGTCAATTATAACTGGTACATTTCCTGACTGGCTAAAATATGTAGATGTTAAGCCTGTATTCAAGAAGGGGGATAAAGAGATACCACCAAAATACAGACCGATTTCACTTTTGCCAGCATTCTCAAAAATTTTAGAAAAAGTAATGAACAGGCAGCTGCTCAACCATCTGACCACAAATAACATACTATCAAGAACACAGTTTGGATTTCTGAAGGGTTCTGATATCAAGAAGGCTATTTACACCAATAGTGAAAATGTACTTAATTCATTAAATAACAAATTACAAGCAGCAGGAATTTTCTGTGATTTGTCAAAGGCATTTGATTGTGTGAACCACAACATCCTTTAAAGTAAATTAGAATTCTATGGTGTCACGGGCAGTGGTGCAAAATGGTTCAAGACATACCTCACTAACAGGAAACACAAGGTGTCAGTTCAAGGGACTAGTGAATTAAGTCATCAGTCATCATCAGAATTGGAAGAAATTACATGTGGTGTCCCACAAGGATTCATCTTAGGGCCATTGCTTTTTCTCATGTACATTAATGATCTCTCATCAGTTACACTGCCAGAAGCAGAGTTCGTTTTGTTTGCAGATGACACAAGTATTGCAATAAATAGCATGTCGAGTGAAGTTCTAGAAAGATCTGCTAATGATATTTTCATGGATATTAATAAATGGTTTAAAGCCAACTCACTGACATTAAACTTCAATAAGACTCACTATATGCAATTCAGAACCTGTAAGAGGTTTCCACCCAGCATATGCATAAAATACGAAGAAGAGCAGATAGAAGAGGTTGACAGTCTTAAATTCCTGGGACTACAACTTGATAATAAATTCAGTTGGGAAGAGCACACCACAGAACTGCAGAAATGCCTTAACAAATTTGTATTTGCAATTTGAGTGTTAGCAGACATAGGCGACATAAAAATGAAAAAGCTTGCATACTTTCATTCCATAATGTCATATGGTATAATATTTTGGGGTAACTCTTCAAGTCAAACAAAAGTTTTCAGAGTCCGAAAGCGTGTAATACGTATTATTTGTGGAGTAAATTCATGGACGTCCTGTAGAAACCTCTTCAAAGAACTGGGTATACTAACTACTGCCTCTCAGTATATTTACTCATTAATGAAATTTGTCCTAAATAATATATCTCTTTTTCCAACAAACAGCTCAGTTCATACATACAATACCAGGAACAAAAATGATCTGCACAAGGACTTAAAAGCACTTACTTTAGTTCAAAAAGGGGTCCACTACTCAGGAACACTCATCTTCAATAATTTGCCAGTAAACATAAAAAATTTAGTTACAAATAAAGATCAGTTTAAAAGGAGCCTGAAAGACTTACTAGTGGCCAACTCCTTCTACTCCATTGACGAATTTTTTAATAGAAACAAATGATGTATTGTATATATTCATACTATTAGTATTGTTATTTCAGCTTAAAAATAAATAAATAAATAAATAGACATGTTCCACATCCACGAGGATCTCATCAGCACGGATCTATGGAATGAAAAACTAATCTAATCTAATCTAGGTGAGTTTGACTAATATAAAACTCTTGTGTCTCCACTCAAATAGTTTCATCAAAATGGCACACATTTCAAAGAGTGTCATTCCCATCACCTTTCTGGTGAAGTCATACCATTTCAACAAACTCACTTGGGGAAACATGAGAGCTTTATATTAGTACAACAAATGTTACTTTGTCATGTAAAGGCAGGTATATGCAAAGTACTTCTTTACATTCTGGGAAGAGAAAATGTGATCATATATGTTACATCACTGTCAAGGCATGTGATGTAAAATGAACAGAGTTGGCAGGTGCAGTGTGGGTGTAGGAATACATTTCATTATATATATATGCAGCATTGCAGTACTCTGGTGCATGGAAAAGCTGGTGATCTAGAAAAAAGCATCTTTATGTCCCTTTAGTGTTCCTCAACTTATTAAGGCAGAATGTGAGTGTGATGGTGTGGGACATTGTTTTACCTAAGATACAAATCATCTACGAGATGCTGAAGCAATATAAATGGATGCACATGACTGGACAGTACATGCTTGCACTCTTTACTGATGAGACACAATGGCTGACTTACCAGGTACCACATTTCATCCTATATAAATGTCCTCCACAGATGAATATATACATCACTTGCTTAAATGATGCCTTGTTGCAGTGGTGGATCAAGGGCCTACATTCTGAGGCCAAGAAATGTATTCGAAAATCCCCTATCCTTCACTCGTAATGTACACATACCTAGTGTTCCTGAGTAGTAGTAGTTGTAGTTGTAGTAGTACTGTTAACAACAACAACTATAACTATAACTACTACTACTACTACCATCACTTTTATTTGCAAATGAACTGGTAGTTGGGGTATTTGAGTGTTGTTACTTGTAAAACAAGTTAACCTGATGATACTCCTCTTTCCTGACTTTTTCAATGACTCTGCCATACAGTGTGTATCAGCTTTCGAGTATTCGTAGTACTGGTATTTCAGCTAAGGTATAAGCAGAGCTGATAAGTGATCCTGACCATACTGTTCCTCAAATATGTTTTTATGCATTTGAGACAAGGAAAATCAAACAATGGAAACTGCAAGTTGGAATATCGACAATGTAGGGAAAGACAGATTGCTACTTACCATAAAAATGACATGTTAAGTTGCAGAGAAACCCCCCCCCCCCCACACACACACCATTCATTCATGCAACCAAGCACACCTCATACACTCATGACTGACAACTCCTGCCGCTTGGACCAGGATGCTATTCGCTGGCATTCTGGTCTGAGCTGCCAGAACTGGCTGTCGTGTGTGCATGAGGTGTGCTTGCTTGCGTAAATTAATGGTGTGCATTTCTCTCCCTCTTTCTGATTAAGGCTGTGGCCAAAAGCTTATGTGTAAGTGTCTTTTAATTGTGCCAGTCTGCAACTTAACATATCATCTTTACGCTAGATAGCAATCTGTCTTTTTCTACATTGTTAAGAAATGCAGGAGAGCTTCTGTGAAGTATGGAAGGTAGGAGACAAGGTAATGGCGGAATTAAAGCTTTGAGGATGAGTCGTGAGTCGTACTTGGGTAGCTCTGATGGTAGAGCACTTGCCCACGAAAGGTAAAGGTCCTGAGTTCAAGTCTCAGTCCGCCACACAGTTTTAATCTGCCAGGAAGTTTCATATCAGTGCACACTCTATTGCAGAGTGAAAATTTCATTCTGAAAACTCCCTTCAACTGAAACGTTTGTTGCAGGAATTGTGGTAGCTAGACAAAATAGCCTGAAGGCTTCTGGAAGAATTTGGTCCATTCCATTCTCAATCATTCTTTTGATAATATATCCCAAACAGGGAGAGTGAAATGTTTCCTAATGCTGGAAAGAAAATACAGTCTCCAGTTCTAAATGTAAACAAAAGCAATTGAAGGATGTATGATAACAAATCCAAACTGTGTACAGGGAAACACTGAGCGTAACTGACAAGCTGAGTACCATCGCCTCACTTATAAAACAGCAGTTTATCATGATGTGCAAATCTTGTTTTCAGCTATGTTATAATATTATCCAATACCTCGAAGTACGCTTGTTTATATTCTGACATCAATCGATTACCGATGCACTGATTCACCATTTCTGCTCTATTCATGGAAGCTTCAGGTTGCAAATTAATAGAGCGTTTCGTGGAATTTAAAAAGTCGATCAATTTATCTTCATTTCTTAAGTTTTTCAAGTAAGCTATGCATTCTGAGACAGCATTGTTACAAAATTGTGCATCACTGGGTTTTTTTCTGAACAATAAAGCAGTTCAGTTTTTAAAAATACTTTGAAAAACAGATAGAAAAGAAACAAAGTTAATGTCTAGGAGGCTATTTTTGAAATCCACAGGCTTCTTTCATAGTCGTCGTACTAGCATCTGGACTTCAGTTACTTCATTTAAAACCTCAGTTAGCACCAGATGATTTTGTGCATGGCAGATTTTATTTTGGCATTACAGTTCCCTCTTGTTTTGCTGTTTGAAGGAATGCATTTACCAACAAGACTGTTGAGAACTGTTGTGCATTTGGAAGACTGGTGATAGAAAGCAGAAATATCATGAAGCATGGATGAAAAAAATCCTGAACATTGAGCAAAACAGTGAGTAAAAAGAGCTTCAGGGGCTATTTCACAGACCTTAGTTTGCTGGTCATTTAATTCTCCTGCCAGAACAGAAGCACCATCATAGGTTTGGCCCACCACTTTGTTCTTCTTATCATAATTCCAAAACATACCATTGAGTACAGCGAATGAAGCAGAAGAAGATCTAGCTAGGCTAACATCATGAAAAACAAGGAAATGTTCTTGAATGCCACCATATGATTCCACTCAAAACCCTAGAGCACTGTGATTTTGAAACATCTGTTCCTTTGTTCAAAATGGAGGCACAAAATGAGGTTCTATCCAAACTCGAATGTATACATTCACAAATCATCTCATTTATACATTCACTCAGTTCATTCTGCAAAGTTTTTGAAAATCCCCATAAATAGCCCATTTTCTTCCACTTTGCTTTCAAATCTTCATTTCTGTTTAGAACAAGTTTAAAGATGGCTCTGAAATTTCCAGGATTCATTGAGTCTTCTGTCTCTCCATGACTTCTGAAAACTAGCTCCTGTTTACACAAGACTTGCAACATCAATTAGAATTTTCACAATGTCTCTGTTAGCATTCACTTTGTTGTTTGTAGTAGTCATTAAGTAGCTCTGAAATACTAAATGCTTGTTTGCATAGTTCTTAAAATGAAATAAAACTACTTAGTCTATCTCTGGAATAAGCATGCAATGCTAAACCTCTGGACAGATGCTTCACATCATCGAAACCCTCAGCAAACCATGTAGCTTTTTCTTGTACTTAAGAGCAAACCTGGCCAGCAGAATAGTTTTCCTTTCACAGGGTTAGCACATAACTTGTACTGCCCAGACTGTTAACTTTTGAATATACATGTCTGAACTTATTTTTCAGAAGAAAGTGTAGTGCCGGTGTTAGACATTCTTTCTTCAAAATTTGATGTCGTTCAGTTTCACATCTCCTTGAAAACGAAAGCCCCTACAAGGAAAAAATTATGTCCTCACTTGAAAGCATTAGATTAGTCCTTGGACAAGGTAGGGCTTCATCCAAATTCACTGCACACAAGACAACTAATGTAAGAGAAACCTAGAGAGGCAGCTCTATCGCTGCTGGCCTCCTGTACCACTGATGTGCACAGCAACATGGCTAAGACAGTCTGTAAACCCCCCCCCCCCTCTTCCCCCTTCTTCTGACCCTAGTAGTAATAATGTTAGGTTACCACAGCAACCAAGCATTTACAGGTGGCCTAGCACATGACTGGCCTCCTTGCCATATGCTTCGCACCTCTGGCTGTCTCAGGTTAGAGTTAAGCTTTCACACTTTGACTTGCTCTTTAATTATGGAGTTCAGAAGAAACAACACAAATTAACTTCTTTTGCTTTCGCTGGCAAAAGTGCATAAAGGTTTATTGTAGAAACAATTATTGCTACTACTACTACTGCTGCTGCTGCTGCTGCTGCTGTCGCTTCTACCACAGAAAAGTGAGGCAGCTTGATCTCATTTGCCTCCTCTGATCAACTGCTACCACCTTTTCGGCATACTTATTGTGTAATAACACTGTTCACGTTTACGTCGCACTTCACTTGGCATAGACCGGAACTGTGCCCTAGGCATGCTCGATGTTGACTGACTGGGCATGTTGTTGTTGTTGTTGTTGTTACGCCGGCAGAGGTCACGTCCGAATTCTCGTGTGCCCTCTGGTGGACGGGACTCTACTTGCGGCAACTACCGTCCGTGACGCACCATGCTGATGTGCGCCTCCCGCGATCTTTCTGGTGGCTACTGCACTCCTCCTCCTTTGGGCGGTGAAGCCACTGTGATCCACTGCATCGGAAGGTGGAGCGTCGGGCAGGAGCGATGCCCTCCACATCCATTGGAAGGCCGGAGTGAAGGGGATCTGCCAATCCTCGAGCCGGAACCTTCGAATACGGCTGGAAGTGACCCACACAAAGAGGCCCCCATCGTCCCACCACCAGAGCCCGGGACAGAACGGGCGACAAGCTGTCGAACTCCGGATCCTGTGCCACCTCGGGAGGGGCAAGACCCAGTGGCGGGGACGATGGGGAAGGGACGACCACAGGTGAACCAGCCTCCTGAGAAACCAGGCCTGCGGGGGGGTCCAGCTCTCGCCGGGGCATCTCTAACGATGGCATGCCGGTGCTGGAGCTACTGGAGGCTGCCAAGGCTGAGAACCATCGCAGTGCGGCAGAGTCACAGTGGGGAGAGGCTGTAACGTCCCCTGAGAAACCAACACGGGTGCCGGCAATGGGGAAGCCGGTGTCCGAGAGGTCGGAGGGTGGGGGCCCAAACGTGGATGTAGCTGATTTTGGTGACGACATACCACCCGGTCCCCAGCCTGCAAGGTATAGAGCCGGCGGCCATTTCGGCGCAGGACCACTGCCAGTATCCAATGTGGATTGCGACCAAACCCACATGCCCAGACCGACATGCCCAGGGGAAAGCCAGGTACTCCGTTTTGTGAAGACTGGTGAGGACCAGGCCGGAGGAGGTGCAGCAGAGTCTTAGGTTGGCGCCCATGGAGGAGCTCTGCGGGGCTGCGTTCGCCCATTGGTGTGGTCCGGTATGCCGTCAGGAAAAACATCAAGGCCTCCTCCACAGGAAATTCGTGCACATACTTTTTCATCTGCGTCTTAAATGTGCGCACCATGCGCTCGGCTTCCCCATTCGATTGTGGATGGAAGGGGGGAGAGCAAACGTGCCGAATACCGAAGCGCCTACAAAAATCCTGGAAGATCTGTGAAATAAACTGCGGTCCATTGTCCGAGACCAGGGTGATTGGCAGACCTTCCACAGAAAAGATTTTTGCTAGTGCCTGGATTGCAACTTTTGAAGTGGTTGAGGAGCAGTGAACCACAGATGGGAATCGTGAATAAGCATCAATGACAATGAGCCAAAATCCATTGAGAAACGGGCCCGCAAAATCAATGTGAACACGTTCCCATGCTTGGGTTGCTGGCGGCCAGGAAGAGAACGCTGCCCTGGGTGATGCCTGTTGGCTCGCACACTGGGAACAGGCGGCCACCAAGTGCTCAATTTCTCTGTCAATACCGGGCCAGTACACATGTCTGCGAGCCAAGGTTTTAGTACGGGAAACACCCCAGTGCCCCGCATGTAATAACGTGAGGACCTCCCTTCGTAAACTGGCAGGAACAACCACACGAGGAGCTGTATCGTCGGTAGCCAGAAGGAGAACTCCTTCCAAGACCGAGAGGCGGTCTCGTAGAATAAAATAATTACGAAGAGGGTCCGAGGCCTGGCCTGGAGGGCGGGATGACCACCCCTGCTGAATGAGGCGAACTACTTGCCGGAGAACCGGGTCAGCTGCCGTTTCCCTGGCGACTCTAGAACTAGTGATCGGGAAGCCATCAACCGCTTGGCGGGACGCCACATCCAAATGAAAACACAATCTCTTCTTGATCGAACTTAGGATCCGGGCCCACCGGAAGACGGGAAAGAGCGTCGGCATTGGCATGCTGTCCGGTAGGGCGAAAATGAATGTCGTAATGGTACTTAGAGAGGAACAAGGCCCAGCGCTGTAGTCTGTGGGCCGCCCTATCCGGAATCTGAGAGGAGGGGCCAAATAACGATATTAACGGCTTATGGTCAGTGATTAACTGAAACTTCATGCCATACAAGAAAGGGTGAAACTTGATAACCGAGTAGACAATGGCCAAAGCCTCTTTTTCCACCTGGGAGTAATGGGCCTGCGCGGGACTAAGAGTTTTAGACGCAAACACCAGTGGTTGCTCGGAACCATCTGCGTTGCGATGGGCCAGGACCGCCCCCACCCCATACTGCGAAGCATCTGTAGCCAGGACCAACGGCTTATGGGGGTCAAAAGTAGCCAAACAAGGCGCTGATGTGAGGAGGCCCTTCAACGAGTTGAGCGCTCCCTCGCATGCAGGCGACCAATCAAAAGGAACACCCTTGCGCAGAAGGCAGTACAGGGGCGGGCTATGGTGGAAGCCCTGGGAATGAACCGGTGGTAATAGGCTATCTTGCCTAAAAAAGCTTGTAACTCTTTCAGCAAAGTGGGCCGAGGAAGGTCGACAATACCTTGGACCAAACTTCCTAGTGGCTGGACGCCGTGCTGAGAGATGGTGTAACCCACATACCCAATGGATGGTTGGAAGAAGTTTGACTTATGCAGGTTGCAACACAAGCCCACAGACCTGAATTTGAGAAAGAGGGTGCGGAGGTTGTGCAAGTGTTCCTTCGTGCTGCAGCCTGTGACAATTATGTCATCCTGGTAATTAATACAATGAGGGATTGTTGACATGACGTGCTCAAGATAACACTGGAATATCGCCGGGGCACTGGATATTCCGAAGGCCAACCACTGATATTGGTAAAGGCCAAATGGGGTGTTGACGACCGCCAGCCGTTTGGAGTCCTCATCAAGTGGTATCTGATGATAAGCCTCCAAAAGATCGATTTTCGAAAAATATTGGCCTCCCGCCACGGCGGAGAACAATTCATCAGCACGAGGCAAAGGATAGGTGTCCACCACCAATTGGGAATTAATGGTGGCCTTGAAATCGCCACAAAGACGTAATTTTCCCGAGGGCTTCCTTACAATAACGAGGGGCGAAGCCCACTCACTAGAAGAAATGGGAAGAACGACCCCTAGGGCTGTCAGCCGGTCTAGCTCTTCCTTTACCTGAGGGCTGAGAGCCAAGGGGATCTGCCTCGCGCATAGAAAACGCGGGCGAGCCAACGCCTTCAAAGTTAAGTGAGCTTCAAAATCTGAAACACGCCCCAGGCCCACCTCAAAGATATCTGGAAAGTCTGAGATCAAAGATTCCAATGAGTGATAGGGAACGTCTTTGGAGACCAACTGTATGGTGTCAGCGATAGAAAAACCGAAAGCTTGAAAGGTATCCAGGTCAAAAAAGGTTAGCGCAGCTCGCGTCACTGACAACAATAAAAGTAATAGGCCGAGTGACTGATTTGTAAGTCACGTCGGTAGTGAATTGACCCAGTAGGGGAATGAACTGTTTACCATAACCGCGTAGACGCCATTAAACTGGCGCCAACGGGGCGATCCAAGGTCGGAATAAGTTCGTGCATTCAACAACGAAACTGCCGCGCCTGTATCTACTTGCAGTTGTAACCGGAGCGACAGAACCGACACCTCGATAAAGAGTTTGCGTGCCGATGTGTCGGGAGCCTGGCCCGATGAAACTTCCTGAATGTCAATGTCCATGTCCTCTGTACCTGCTTCCTTCGATTCTTTTGAGGCTGAGCGGCAAACTTTAGCAATGTGACCTTTTTTATTACATTTGCGACAAACGGCCCAATGCTGGGGGCACTCTGACCGATCATGATGTATATAGCACGACGCACAGGACGGCAACAGGGGCCGGCGGCTGGAATTCTGTTTACGCACCGTGCGGGAACGGCCGTAACGGCCGGATTGTACCGCTCGCACGTCGTTCACCCCGGACGCAGTGGACGCGGCTGCGCCGCCCTGAACCGCCGCGACGTCGCACCACGCTTCCAGCTGTTGACCTGCGGCGTGAGAGACTTCATACGATTGATCAATGGACTTCCTCGAGGGAAGGGTCTTCCAACTGCAGGGCCCGTTGCCGGACCTCCCTATCAGGGGCCGAACGAACAATGATGTCGCGTACCATAATGTGGGCATACGACTCTCGCGACTGCTCCGTGACAAAATGACACTTGCGACTAAGACCGTGCAGGGTAGCGGCCCACGCCCGGTAAGACTGATGGGGCTGTTTCTTGCATTGATAGAACTCGACCCTAGCCACCACAACATGTGTGCGGCGGCGGTAATATGAAGACAGCAATGAACACAGTGCGTCAAAAGACAAGGACGAGGGTTCCTGCAATGGCGCTAGCTGCCACAAAACTTGATACAGAGAGGGAGATATCCAAGACAAGAAGAGAGCATGACATACCTCCGCATCGGCAACATGAAACGCCTGAAAATGCTGCCGAAGGCGATGTTCATACACGTCCCAATCCTCCGCCGTCTCATCATACGGGGGAAAGGGAGGAGGGAACGGCGCTGGAGCAGACTGCGTGGAGAGCAACGCCGGAAGCACTTGTTTCATGGTGGCCATGAGCTCCGTCCGCTGCTCAATCAAAACCCGCACTAAATCCTCCATGCCGTGGAGAAGCTGCGAAACCGGAACAACGACGCAACACGCGAAAGAACGACCCTACTCGTCGCCAATTGTGTAATAACACTGTTCACGTTTACGTCGCACTTCACTTGGCGTAGACCGGGACTGTGCCCTAGGCATGCTCGATGTTGACTGACTGGGTACGGCCCGTGCTGCCTGAGTTGTTGTTGTTGTTGTTACGCCAGCAGAGGTCGCGTCTGAATTCTCGCATGCCCTCTGGTGGACGGGACTCTACTTGTGGCAACTACCGTCCATGACGCGCCGTGCTGATGTGCGCCTCCCGCGATCTTTCTGGTGGCTACTGCATATTCCCTGCCATCATCATGTACCAACATGTGCCCAGACTTGTCAGTCCAGGTGCCCTTTTTCAGTACTATGCAAACAGTCCATAGTTCTGTGACCTGTCACATGCAGTGAGCAAGGGAATACATGTGCGGCAGAAGCACCTGTACCTTATTGTGAGGTGTAGGATTTCTGAGTTACATGGCTGCAAAGAAGTTGTTGTTGTACAGCATTGAGCTGGTGTCGGATCTGCTGTGCTGTTTGCTGTTTATACACTGTTAAAATCTGTGACATTTGGCTGTGACCACTGCTCACATTAGTTGATTTAGACAATCGGCATACTCGTAAACTGGATTTCTCATATTCAGTTTTCCATACCAATACTGATCTTTCAAATGATACTGCACTACACATACATTCCCACTATATGTTTTGTAAATAAACTAGTGATAACGTTGTTATGATTTCTGTTTTTCACTCTATTTTAGTTGAAACTTGGTCTTCTTGAAAAATATTTTGTATTAGTACAGTATCCGAGTCTCAGCATATTAATTAAAATGCATCTATGACAACAGTGTTTGACAAGGATTATTCAAATGCCAGGTTAGCCTCCTTTTTTCAGCCAGGTATGCAGTTAGTGAGAAGGGACAAGATAATTATTGCAAACTCAGTTTCATTTATCCCAGTCTCATTGTTTCAGGAGGCAACATGTAACAGAGTTACTGGAAAAAATGTCACTTGGTATCAATGAGGAGCATTTAAGAAAATATTTTGCAAAATTAGCATTCAATCATTGTGCAAGCTGCCAAAATGCTGTATCTATAAGTACTCTAAGTGAATTGGGGGGGAAAGATGGGTGGGGCGTGGTTACGTGTAACAGAGATAATGTAGCAAATGGCATATATTAAGGTTACCATTTCTTATTTACATAGAGTTTTTGGTAAACATATTTTGTTATTTCATGGGGGTTCCTTTCAAGTCCTTACTACAGCATTACAAATGTCAATAATGTGTCAATACTGTCAAGACAATCCTAAGAAATAAAAAATGTATTTGCAGTGATTACATTTTTCTTATAAATATTTAATTACATCACCTATAACTTTTCGTAAACTGTCTGTTACCTCAGAGAGTTTAAGGAAAGAAAGAGGGAAAGAAAAATGTGTAACATTATCACAGAAGTACTCAGTTCTTCTTGAAAAGTGGTATCAGAAAATCACATGCCATAAAATTTAGATAAAAAGAAATTACAGATCATTTGATAATAAATATTTTAGTAAGTCCAGTTTACAATTGTAATTATACAGGTCCCAATGAAGATTATCTTGTAGGGCTCTGTGATGTTGATTTTCCCAGAAACAAAAGAGGTTCTTACAAAAATACTTTCACATCACATAGTGAAAGAGGGATGTAGCTAAGATTTAAGTTATGAACACATTCATAATTTATTTTTATTACAGAAATAGAATGACAGAAGAAAGTATGACACTACTTCTAGCCAACTGAAATTTTCTTATGTATATAGATCTTTCCTCAACATATTAAAATAATAAAGCACCATGATTGTCCACTGTTTGCAATATGTTGAGGGAGGGGGGGGGGGTGTATGATTGCCTCTTTCCATTTTTTACCAGTAGCTGCACTCACTTCTATTTACAATTTAGGAGAGACATTTGTTGACCTAACACCTGTGAAGGTAACATGATAAATTATCAAAATAAAGGTCACTGTTAAAATATTAAGTCACATTAGCCGTACTAATGAGACCATAGCTGCACTTTTCTCCATAACACTACTATTAAGTTTGCCTCGGCTTAAGCCGTCCACATAGAAACTGGCAGTGCACTTCACCACAAATAACACTCAAAGATGTGTAGCACGTTTCTGACGGAACAGTTTGCTGAGGACATTACTGGTTCGTTTGTCTTTATCCTTGCGTGTACTGGGTGCATGCTGTTCACTCTCAGACGAGCTCTCACTAGGACGTTGACCCTCCAATCCACCAGCCCCTCCAGGCCCAGAACTGGCACTGTATGCTGATAAAGATGATAGTCGAGAACTGTAGTCTGGTGGCAGTGACGCCTGCAGAAAAGATACACATTAGTCATGTCCACCTGTAGCATATAATGATAATATAGAAAAGTAATAAACAAACATTTTGGTTTCAACAATTCAGCAGAGGAATAATTGTCCAAATGCAGGTGTTAAGTTCTTTACTTCCTCTTACTAACTACATCTTCGAGGCAGTGTCAGTGAGCCTACAATTATCCATGTAACAAAATTAACTTAGTATTTTCACAGAATTAAAAAAACATACCAATGAAGCACATGAAGAATATTTAGTAAAAGCAGGAATAAAACAAAGGGTATATAATAGAACACATGAAATAAGCTCTGAAACTAATCTTTCACATATAAGGTTAAAATTATGAGAGAGACACCCCCCCCCCGCCCCCTCTCTCCCATCATCCTCAAAGCATACGTTTCCTTCTATTATCAAATTTAAAAATTCCTTTATGCCTCAGGATGTGTCCTATCAACTGATCCTTCATTTAGTTAAATCGTGGCATAAATTTCTTTTTTCCGTAATTTGATCGGCACCACCTGATTTGTTATTCAATCTACCCATCTAACTGTCAGGACTCTGCATCATATTTCAAAAGTGTCTATTCTCTTTTTGTTTGTACTGCTTATCAGCAATGTTTCACTTCCGTAAAGGCTATTCTTCAGACAAATAACTCAAGAGAATACTTTGTGACGCTAAAAATATTAGATTACAATTTCCTCTTGTTTAAAAATGCTTTTCTTACTGTTGACTGTCTTCTTTTTATATCCTTTGCACTTGAGCCACCATCAGTTAGTTTGCCGCCCAAACAGAAAAACTCATGTACTATACTTTTAGTGTCTCATTTCTTCATCTAATGCCCTCAACATCGCCTTATTTAATCTAGCTACATTCCATTACCCTTCTTTTAGTGTTACTGATGCTCATAATATAATCTGTTCTCAAGATTCTAGTCACTCCATTCAACTGCTCTTCCTAGTCCTTTGCCATCTCTGCCAAAATTACAATGTCATCGGCTAACCTCGAAATTTTTATTTCCTTCTCCCTGAACTGTAATTCCCTTTTCAAATTTCTCCTCAGTTTTCATCACAGCTTGCTCACTGTACAGACCGAATAACATCAAGGATAGTAGAGTACAACCACGCCTCACTCCCTCCTGAACTATGGCATTCCTTTCAGGTACTTCAATTCTTTCAACTACAGTCTCGTTTCTGTACACGTTGTAAACAATCCTTCACTTCCTGTTTTTTATCTCTGTTACCTTCAAAATTTCAAAGAGTGTAGTCCAATAAACATTGTCCAAACCTTTCTCTATATGTATGTTTGCCTTTCTTCAATGTATCTTCGAGGACAAGTCTTAGGACTCTTTCTTGAGGTAGGCTTCTACCAGTTTTTCCATTCTCCTGTAAGTAATTCTTGTCAATATTTTGCATCCATGGCTTATTACACTGATGGCTTGATATTATCACACCTGTCAGCACCTGCCTCCTTTGGAATTGGAATTATTACATTCTTCCTGAATGTCTGTCTAATATCTCACACACCAGATGGAATAACATTGTCATGGCTGGTTCTCACAAGGATCTCAATAATTCTGGAGGAATTTTATCTACTCATAGAGCCTTGTTTCTACTTATGTCTCTCTCAGAGTACCACACCTCCCACTTCATTTTCACACATCTCCTCTTCTCTTTCTATTATATTGTTCTTAAGTTTGTTTCACGTATATACATGTTCTACACATTCTTTCCACCTTTCAGCTTACCCTTCTTTGCTTAGTAGTGGTTTGCCATTGAACTCTTGATACTCATACAGCACCTTCTCTTTTCTCTGTGAGTCTCTCTAATTTTACACAAACACAAATATGAAATCCACCAAATGTGGCACTTTATCTTCACATACAAGTAAATCAACATGGCACCTGCTGGGTTTACTTTTATCAGCAAATCACTGCACAGGACACCTGAATATGGCCATGCAAATGTATTTCTAGTGGTACAACAGAACACTGAGAATGTTTATTACAGTATTTCCTCAATATTATTTTTGCTATTTTGTGGGACTGATGGCCCTGTAGTTTGGTCCCTTTATCCCTCACATTTATACAAGTAAGGAACAGGAGCAGCTCCAGCACTGATCCCTGGGGCACTCCCCATTTAACTGGTCCCACTCAGACCCCACATCATAGCCATTGTCAACACTATGCAGAATGACCTTCTGCTGTCTGTTATTAAAGTTACTGATCAGTCATATATATGTACAGTATTTAACATTCACTTTCTGAGTATTGCCGGATGAATTAAATAAAAATTTAGTTTGTAGAAGTTACTACGAACTGGCTTTATATCGTTGATCTTGTGCTGCTGACCAGACACTTCCTTCAAGACTGACCATATGGTTTTAATTTTATCCTGTGAATTAGCTATTCTATTTGTGTACCACATGCTCTTTGCCTTCATAACAACATTTTAAGCACTTTACAATACTGTTTGTAATGGGTTACTCTAGCTCAAGTGTGACTACTTCTAACATTTTGATATAATTTCCACTTTGTTCTACACGATATCCTTGTCCCACTAGTCAGACACCCAGGCTGCAGCTTACTGCTAGTACCCTGTTTAGAATGTTCTAACAGAAAGCAACTTTTAAAGAGCATGAGGAATGTGTTAAGGAAGACATATTTCTCATCTATATTATTGGCACTATAAACATCCTGCCACTCTTGTTCATTGACGAGGTTTTAAAAAACCCTCAACTGCTGTTGGATTAGATTTTCTACATAGTCTATAATTATATATAACATTTGTTCAAGTACGAAAACCTTTTAGTGTTAAAATTTGTGCATCACTGTCTGAAAAGCCAGTCACCCTTTTACTAACAGAATGCCCATCTAGTAATGAAGAATGAATAAAAATATTGTCTATGGTTCTGCTACTGTTCCCCTGCACTCTGGTTGCAAAAAAACAGTCTGCACCAGACCATATTAATTTAGATCTTCCAACAGCCTTTTTCTTGCACCAATGAACCAACAATTAGATTTTTCACTTAACTCTACAACAGCCTATTCCCCACACAATGCTATTCTGATATAGTGCCACTTCAAGTAATGGTGTTGAGTGTGCTTTGGTATGGTAACCTTCCTAAATGCCTAAACAGCCAGTCTGCCTCAACCAACAGTCTAGCACATTTTGCAGTGTTACTGGAACCATATCAAAAGCTACAATGAGTAAGCCAGTTCTCCTTTTGAATGCATGCTTGTTTCTTAAGCTATTAAGACCAATTTCAGAATAACATTCCTGAATTTTTCAAATGTCTCTTAACAGGATAAGCTTTCTTTTTTCTCTAACCCTCAAGATGAAAAGTGAATTTTTCCAGTTATACACAAACTTATTCCTGTACTATCTTTTTTTGCCAAAAATCAATTACTTTCTGATAAAATCTACACAGATATGATAATTTTTCCATTTATCACTGGCAGTCTGAATTAGAAAGCTTCCAACCTAAGAATTATTGCACACTTTTTGCTCGATTCAAGCCTGCAAGAAAATATGTAAGATTTGAGGATTTGCCTTGATGTGAAAACACCATGCGATTTTCATATTTTTCCCTCATGAGGGACCATAGTCACGCAAAACTTTTTGAAAGAAATTTACGCTATTTGAATGTATATCATAATGAATACAAATCTAGAGTCAATTGTCAAAATTTCTTTAACAAAAATAAACAAAAAAGCATTTATTTTACCAAAACTAATTTTTTTTTCAAAGTTCTACCATAATTAAAAATAAAGCAATGATGTTAATATTCTGTTAAATGTAAATGAGTGAAGCTGTCCTCAACACTGTGATGCCAACTGCTGCTCAAATTACTGCTGCAGTTGCAGTACGATGTGCCACAGACACATGTTGAAAGCAACAGTGCTTTACTGTCCTATTGGAGATAGTGTGACTTTGACTTTGATCTGCTTGACTCAAACAATTATAGGGGACATACATTTTAATGTGGATTGTGAATTCCAAATGATGGTGCAACTTATAATTTTTCACATTAACAAATCACTGCCAGAAGTGAAAGATGTGATAAATGACTAAAAAATGCTAATGCTTAGGTTTGTGGTCAGACACGTACTGAATATACACTGACAGAAAAAATATCATGATACCAAAAAATAATTAATGTAGAATAATGAAATTTTGGGAATACGTTTGTCTGGGTAACATATTTAAGTGATTAACACTGCAAGATCACAGGTAATGCAAGTTCGAGATAAGCCATCACAAATGTGTAATGTTGGTACATTAATAACCAGTATAACCACCAGAATGTTGAATGCAATAATGCAAACATGTATGCATTGTAATGTACAGATTTCGTACAGGTGTGGATGTCAGTTTGTGGGATGGAGTTCCATGCCTGTTGCTCTTGGTGGGGCAATACACGGATGGTTAATGCTGTTTGCTGATGATGCTGGAGTCGTCGTCCAATGATGCCCCATATGTGCTCCCTTGGAGGCAGATCTGGTGATTGAGCAGGCCACGGCAAAATGTTGACACACTGTAGAGCATGTTGGATTAGAACAGTGGTATGTGAGCAAGCGTTATCCTGTTCGAAAATATCCCCCGGAATGCTGTTCACGGATTGCAGTACAACAGGTTGAATCACTAGACTGATGTACAAATTTTCAGTCAGGGTGCATGGGACAACCACTAGAGTGCTCCTGCTATCATGCGAAATCATACACCAGACCATACCTACAGGTGCAGGTCCAGTGTGTCTAGCACAATGACAGGTCAGTTGCAGGTCTCAACTGGCCTCCTCCTAGCCAACACACAGCCATCATTGGCACTGAGGCAAAACCTGCTTTCATCAGAAAACCCAACTGACCTCCACCCTGCACTCCAACGAACTCTCACTTGACATGACTTACATCGCAAATGGTGGTGGTTTGGGGTCAGTAGAATGTACATTACTGAGCATCTGGGCTCAGACCTGTCCTTTAAGTAATCGATTTGTAACAGTTTGTTGTGTCACTGTGGTGACTGCTGCTACTGAAATTGCTACTATAGATGCAGAATGATATGCCACAGCCATACACTGAACACAATGGTCTTCCCTCTCGGTCCAACAATGTGGCCGTCCAGAGCAGACTCTTCTTGTGACCGTACATTATTTTGATCATGACTGCCAGCAGTCATGTACAGTGGCTACATTCCTGTCATGTCTTTCTGCAATATTGCAGAGGGATCCAGCTTCTTGTCACACTATTATTTGATCTCGTTCAAACTCGTTGAGGTGTTGATGATGGTGTCTTTGCTGCCTTAAAGGCATTTTGACTATCATCATCTCATGTCTAATCTCAAAGGTAACTAACACTGATGACCATTACAGCATGTGTTTACAGCAAACTTGATTTACATCCTCATAGTGGCACTACTAGCATCACTCTTATGTGACTGGTGCAAAATTTGAAAAGACATCATCTTTCAGATGTAGGAACATACCTACCAACTTTCAACTGTGTCGCACAACTCCTCCTTGGCAATGTGATAATTTTTTTTCTGTCAGTGTATTAGAGCAAAACAAATAAAATATTTTGTATCAAGGTTTGTCTGCAAATCTTATATTTGTTTCTTAACATGTACAATTAAATTTATGAGGTTCACTGCAAAAAGTCCCTGAAGAAGTAACACACACAAAATAGAGCAAAGTATTTTAAGTGATTTATTCATTTTTAATGGTACACCTGCACTGCCTGACAAAAAAAGTGATGCACCCGGAAGACGTGGCCACATATTGTACACGTACAGTCAGTCAGTGGGTATGTAAATAATTACAGTCGCAATTCTCTGTGACAGGTAGAATGGCCACCAGAGTGCATTATTGTTGCTACTGTGCCTGGTAGGGTATAGAAGGGTTGTGAACTACATCAGATACTGAGTGTGTTGTGTTGGCAGAAGAGCCAACACCGTGTTACTAGAGGAGGCTGAAATGCACGCGTTTTAGCTCACGCAGGCTGGTGTGAGAAGGGAAGAATTATACTGACGTGAGGTCTGGAACATGACAAGGAATTAGAATTCAGACAGCGAACATAATTAGTTTGATACTTAACTGTAATCCATTAATGATGAACATCACTCTTGACGGTACATGATTCACAATATTATCTGTTCAAAAGACATAGTAACTGAATATGGCGCCTTGATAGGTTGTAGCAAATGACGTAGCTGAAGGCTATGCTAAACTGTCATCTCTGCAAATGAGAGCGTATGTAGACAGTGAACCATTGCTAGCAAAGTCGGCTGTACAACTGGGGCGAGTGCTCGGGAGTCTCTAGACTAGACCTGCCGTATGGCGGCGGTCGGTCTGCAATCACTGATAGTGGCAACACATGGGTCTGACGTATACTAACGGACCGCGGCCGATTTAAAGGCTACCACCTAGCAAGTGTGGTTTCTGGCAGTGACACCACAGAGTGATTACTGTAGAAGATGGAGATCCCGCTTAATCATGCAAGACAGAATTATCAACACCTGAGAGAGTTGAAGAGGGTCTCACTCTGGGTCTCAATCTGGCCAGCTGATCAAATTGCACAATATTCAGCTTTGTGGAGTATCTGGATGTGACAGTGGTACGATGTTGGACTGTATGGGGATGTGAGAGCAGGCACACTCATCTTCCAGATACTGATCGGCCACACCTGACCATCACAAGAGAGGAGCACTGCACTGTGCACCAAACACATCATAGCCCCTTGGCATCTGCACCTGACATCTGAGGACAACATTGCAACAGTCTGTGTCATCCTGCACCATTTGCTATATACTACCAGCAGCCAGACTAGGGCATTACAGAACCGTGGGTAGGTGATTGTTAATAACACAATACAAATGGCTGTATTTGGACTGCTGCTATGATCAGAAAGCATGGACTGCTGGTGATATTGTGCCGTGTTCAGCCATCAGTTGTGGTTCTGCTCTACACTGGATGAACATCATCAGTGAGTATTGAGACAGCTTGATGAAGGGTCCCATTCTATCATTGTTTTCAAGAGGCACAACAGTGTTACTCCTCATGTCATGATGTGGGGATCTATCAGAGATCAGGGTGGGTAGTGAGTGAGGGAATCCTGGCAACACAGTACATCATGGACATCCTGCGCCCTCATGTGTTACCTCTCATGTGACAGTATCATGGTCATTCTTCAACAGGACAATGCTCATACACACACAGCTATGAACTGTCTGTGTGATGTTGAGATACTCCCATGGTCAGCAAGATTCCCATTCTGTCCCCAATAGAACCTATGTGGGACAAGTGCAGACATCAACTCTGCCCCAGTGCTAGCATCCGGGATATCAAGCACCTGTTACTACAGTGGTGGAGCAGCTTGTCTCAGGAGAGGGTACAATAGCTTTACGACACCCTTCCCAGCAAAATTAGTGCATGCATCCAGCCCAGAGGTGGTGCCATGTCGTACTAACAAATGGGCTCATACTGCCAAGTTCTTTATAAATTTGACTCAATTTTGCAATTCCTGAAATAACAACGCCTGCTCTATCAACCTTCAACATTTCATTTATCCATCCCCTTCAGGGAGCTTCACTTTCTTTGTCAGGCAGTGTGTATTATCTTGAGCAGTCATATTACCTGTCTAGCTTGTGGTGTGATGTTCCCATAAACTGAAACAAAAAGAAAAATATTATAAGAATAAGAACACAAATGATGTAACATAGAAACATCAATCAAGTGGTTCTCCATTATATTATGAAAATAACATTCTATAAAAACAAAATAATTAACTATTTTGAAATTAATCTGAATTATTCTTACTTCATATATTATACTTCGTCTGCATGCCCTTTTTAGGAGTTCCAGTTTATCAACTGTATTTTGAAGTTTTGTTTTATTTGTATTTCAGATTTCCATTTCACAGCCATACAGTTGTGTGGGTGGCACCATTAAGATTGCTAATTCAGTTTGTTTCTTTGTTTCATGTACTAAACTGCTCAACATCTGTTATAAGGCTATTTCTACTTTGCGGAAAAAGATCTTTTTCCATTCAATTTTTTATGCTGGAAAATTGTATTATCTTGAGCAGTCATATTACCTGTCTAGCTTGTGGTGTGATGTTCCCATAAACTGAAATATATATATATATATATGCACCAAATATCTAAATTTGAGACAGGTAACCTGATGAAGTAGGCAATGACAATACAACAAATAAATAATGTGTCAAATTTTAAAGTACTTTAATTCCTGTACAATTAATGAGTTCCCAGCTACATATCAAATCTGAGGCAGTCAACAAAATCAGACTATTAAATAATACTTGCATTAGCTGTAGTTTTGAAAACTGGTAAAAGGCTACACACATTATGCATTAATCTAATATTTTGTTTAGTTATTGCCTTAAACTGTCCCAAAAAATAACGGAAGACTGTATACACCAACTTACTCTACATGAAGGAGGTGGACTATTCAATGATAAGGCAAAGAGATTCATTAATTTCCCTTAAAAAGTGAACAAAAAGCTTAAAAGATTAGCCACAAATTCTGTTTCTTACAACATTTTGTCTTCTTGATATCAGAACCCTTCAGAAATCCAAACTGTGTTCTTGATAGTATGTTATTTGTGGTCAGATGGTTGAGAAGATGGCTGTACATTACTTTTTCTAGAATTTTTGGGAATGCTGGCAAAAGTGAAATCGGTCTGTATTTTGATGGTATCTCTTTATCCCCCTTCTTGAATACAGGCTTAACATCTACATATTTTAGCCAGTCAGGAAATGTCCCAGTTATAATTGACTGGTTACACAAGTAACTTAGAGTTGTACTAAATTCACAAGAACATGCCTTAATTAACTTTGTTGATATTTCATCGTAACCACTAGAATGCTTTGTTTTTAAAGATTTTATTATGGAAGTTATTTCTTTTGGTGAAGTGATTGACATATTCATGTACCTGAAGCTATTTGTAAAGGCTAGTTTCAGATATTCAAGGGCATTATTTACTGATCCTGACAATCCCATTCTATCAGTAACGGATATAAAGTACTTGTTAAATAGATTTGCCACATTATGCCCATCAGTTACTAATGTGTCATCTACCCTTAATGCTATTTGCTCCTGTTCCTTTCTGGTTCTACCAGTTTCCTCTTTCACTATATCCCATATTGTTTTTATTTTGTTCCCTGACATTGGTATCTTCTTCTCGTAGTGCATTTGTTTAGATGTCTGAATTACTTTTTTTAATATTTTACAGTATTCCTTGTATTTAGCTAAAACATCAGCATTGGAGCTATTCTTGGTCGACAGATACATTTTCCTTTTTGTCTTACAGGAAATCTTTATTCCTTGTGTATTCCATGGTTTTATTCTAGACTTCTGTTTAATTTGAGTAGCTTTTAGAGGAAAACAGTTTTCAAACATGGTACTGACATTGTTCATGAATGTGTTATACTTTTCATTCATGTCATGAGCACTATAAACAACTTTCCAGTTCATATCTTTGAGCAGTTTTCTGAAACACTCAATTTTTGGTTGAGTGACTACTCTCCTGTACTCAGATTTAGCAGTCTTGATAATCTGCTTAGAATTTACAACTAAAACAAGGAGCTGCATATCATGATCTGATAGTCCATTTATTACAGGTTTTATGATATGATTTTGTTCCTTTCATTTGTCTATAAAAATGTTATCAATGGCTATCCTTGAGGATTTAGTAATCCTAGTTGGAAAGTTTACAATGTGAGTTAGATTGAAAGACAACATTACTAACTGCAGTAAATGTTTACTGGAAGATTGCATTAGAAAATCTGTATTAAAGTCACCAGCAATCAAAATTTCTTTGTTTCTTCCTGTTAAATAACCCAAAAGAGCTTCTAGATGACTTATGAATAGATTATAATTTCCTGCAGGTGCTTAGTAAATAGTTACTATTATACACGATCTGTTATGGAACTCTACTTCTGTTGCACATGCTTCTAGATGCTGCTCTAAACAGAATTTATTAATGTCACCAATGTTCTTGAATTTATGGCAGTTTTTAATAAATGTGGCAACTCCTCCTCCATCCATATCTACTCTGCAGAAGTAGGAAGCGAGCTTAAATCCTGAAATGTCTAACATATCTATACCAGTGGTCACTTGATGTTCAGAGGGGCAGATTATGTCAATTTGGTTAGATGAATTCATTTCATCAATACAAATGAGTTGTTCATCAACTTTATTTCTGAGTCCCGAAATGTTCTGGTGTAATAAAGATAACTGATACTGCATACTAATGGGATTATAACTGCTTTGGTGAAGATGAACTGGCAGTTTCCGATTCCTTTCTGTTAAACATTTTTTAAGTGGAGGCTGTATGCTGGATACCCGTATTTCTGCTAGCAGCTTTCCACAAGATTCTACACACAACATTCATGGAATTTCTGGATACTGCGTCCAACAACCTCTGATTCCGACATGATAGAGAGCATTTCAGAATTGTTATACA
Source organism: Schistocerca nitens (assembly GCF_023898315.1). Lineage (NCBI taxonomy): Eukaryota > Metazoa > Arthropoda > Insecta > Orthoptera > Acrididae > Schistocerca > Schistocerca nitens. The sequence goes on along the minus strand of NC_064616.1, from coordinate 573,768,275 downwards.
TTCACAGATAACTTTTAACTTTGGGAAACTTTGTATATGTCAAGCAGGGAGTGTTGTGCAGTCAGTTCTCACCAATTTTAACACCCTCTCGATTTTATATTTGAGGTGTGTCAAGTGGGTGGTGTATGTTGCAGCTACTGCCATTAGAGCTGGGCTGATTTCTGAAGTCAGTGATGTATTTCATGATGTCAAACAGAATCCTGTCCAGCTCAACACTTTTTGGTAATAATTACTGCAAACGTATCGAGAATGAAATGAGGCACAGAGCAGACTAATGCAGGACAGTTACGACTTCACATTTCATCAGCAACAAGATGATTAGACTTTGGATAAACATTGGAAATGGATGGGGAAAGAAAGTGGGTAATCTCTTTTTAAAAGGAATGATTCTGGCATATATATCAAACAATTTACAGATTTTATGACAATCTAAATCTGAAGGTCTGATGGGGGTTTCAATCCCACTCCTTCAAAATGTACGTCCTGTGTCTTAACCATCATACCACCTCATTCTGTCCAGAACAGACCTTTAGACTACTAGTTACAAATTCATTCAAACTTGTCCTGAATATAAAGTAGTTTGTGTACAATTGTTATAACTCTTTCTCAGACTCCCACCCATGCATCACATGCACAACTCCTGAGCGATGGGTTGAAAAGATTACATTTCTTAACACAAAATAATCTCCCATATGTGACCTAATTTTTTTCTCAAATTTTACCAGTGAGGTCCTGAAACATGCTGTGTATTCACCAATGCTTAACACATAACAAATACATAAATAAATACCATCAACGTGAATGACCAGTTCTGCCTCATTACCAGGTTCAATCAAGACCAGGTTTATTAAAACAACTGGGAGATGTCATGTAATACTTAATCTTGTTACTGCTTCAGTCAGTTGTAGCTCATACTGATTACATTAGTACATACTGATTTAAAATTAGTACATTCATTACACCTTTAAGCTTTCAAAATACACTATACATTGACAGTAAACAATAAGAACCACATGGACAATTTATACAGGGGTCAGGATATGGTCCAATAAGTGTACTAACCCTGGTGGTGGAAACCTGTGTGCTCCTGTTGCCAATGATCCTGAGGAATCTCTCCACGTCCAGCTGAAGTTGACAAAAATGTCCTATGTGGGGGTGCAGAGGAGGGCAGAGGGGGAGGTAGCTCTACAAGACAAATACAACACATCACACAACATGCAACAACACAAAAGCATGAAATTATTTGCATCTACGGATAAACAGATAACAACAAGACACACAAAAGAAAAAGCAAAAAGCTGACATGTCAGTGCTATTATGGAACCAATCATTTATTAATAGATTAAAGCAAATTAATTTAGGTTTTGTATGCAGATTATCAAAGATATATTTTAGTTTAATATTAATGTCCAAACCTACTTTGATGTATCCTGGAACAAAAGTGATCATTATATTGTTAGGATTTACACCCAATCATCACTCCATAATGGGAAGACTCACCATTTCAAGACTGTACGTAACCATAACAATTCGATAAAATTTATGGTTAGATGAATAGTCTGGGAAATTAGCATTTATTAACACATTATTAACACATTTATTAACACATATCCCCCCATGAACCATGGACCTTGCCGTTGGTGGGGAGGCTTGCGTGCCTCAGTGATACAGATGGCCATACCGTAGGTGCAACCACAACGGAGGGGTATCTGTTGAGAGGCCAGACAAACATGTGGTTCCTGAAGAGGGGCAGCAGCCTTTTCAGTAGTTGCAGGGGCAACAGTCTGGATGATTGACTGATCTGGCCTTGCAACATTAGCCAAAACGGCCTTGCTGTGCTGGTACTGCGAACGACTGAAAGCAAGGGGAAACTACAGCCATAATTTTTCATGAGGACATGCAGCTTTACTGTATGATTAAATGATGATGGCGTCCTCTTGGGTAAAATATTCTGGAGGTAAAATAGTCCCCCCATTCGGATCTCCGGGAGGGGACTACTCAAGAGGACGTCGTTATCAGGAGAAAGAAAACTGGCGTTCTACGGATCGGAGCGTGGAATGTCAGATCCCTTAATCGGGCAGGTAGGTTCGAAAATTTAAAAAGGGAAATGGATAGGTTAAAGTTAGATATAGTGGGAATTAGTGAAGTTCGGTGGCAGGAGGAACAAGACTTTTGGTCAGGTGATTACAGGGTTATAAATACAAAATCAAATAGAGGTAATGCAGGAGTAGGTTTAATAATGAATAAAAAAATAGGAGTGCGGGTTAGCTACTACAAACAGCATAGTGAACGCATTATTGTGGCCAAGATAGACACAAAGCCCATGCCTACTACAGTGGTACAAGTTTATATGCCAACTAGCTCTGCAGATGATGAAGAAATTGATAAAATGTATGACGAGATAAAAGAAATTATTCAGGTAGTGAAGGGAGACGAAAATTTAATAGTCATTGGTGACTGGAATTCGTCAGTAGGAAAAGGGAGAGAAGGAAACATAGTAGGTGAATATGGATTGGGGGGAAGAAATGAAAGAGGAAGCTGCCTTGTAGAATTTTGCACAGAGCATAACTTAATCATAGCTAACACTTGGTTCAAGAATCATAAAAGAAGGTTGTATACCTGGAAGAATCCTGGAGATACTAAAAGGTATCAGATAGATTATATAATGGTAAGACAGAGATTTAGGAACCAGGTTTTAAATCGTAAGATATTTCCAGGGACAGATGTGGATTCTGACCACAATATATTGGTTATGAACTGCAGATTGAAACTGAAGAAACTGCAAAAAGGTGGGAATTTAAGGAGATGGGACCTGGATAAACTGAAAGAACCAGAGATTGTAGAGAGTTTCAGGGAGAGCATAAGGGAACAATTGACAGGAATAGGGGAAAGAAATACAGTAGAAGAAGAATGGGTAGCTCTGAGGGATGTAGTAGTGAAAGCAGCAGACGATCAAGTAGGTAAAAAGACGAGGGCTAATAGAAATCCTTGGGTAACAGAAGAAATATTGAATTTAATTGATGAAAGGAGAAAATATAAAAATGCAGTAAATGAAGCAGGCAAAAAGGAATACAAACGTCTCAAAAATGAGATCGACAGGAAGTGCAAAATGGCTAAGCAGGGATGGCTAGAGGACAAATACAAGGAAGTAGAGGCTTGTCTCACTAGGGGTAAGATACATACTGCCTACAGGAAAATTAAAGAGACCTTTGGAGAGAAGAGAACCACTTGTATGAATGTCAAGAGCTCAGATGGCAACCCAGTTCTAAGCAAAGAAGGGAAGGCAGAAAGGTGGAAGGAGTATATAGAGGGTTTATACAAGGGTGATGTACTTGAGGACAATATTATGGAAATGGAAGAGGATGTAGATGAAGATGAAATGGGAGATAAGATACTGCGTGAAGAGTTTGACAGAGCACTGAAAGACCTGAGTCGAAACAAGGCCCCGGGAGTAGACAACATTCCATTAGAACTACTGACGGCCTTGGGAGAGCCAGTCCTGACAAAACTCTACCATCTGGTGAGCAAGATGTATGAGACAGGCGAAATACCCTCAGACTTCAAGAAGAATATAATAATTCCAATCCCAAAGAAAGCAGGTGTTGACAGATGTGAAAATTACCGACCATCAGTTTAATAAGTCACAGCTGCAAAATACTAACACGAATTCTTTACAGACGAATGGAAAAACTGGCAGAAGCGGACCTCGGGGAAGATCAGTTTGGATTCCGTAGAAATGTTGGAACACGTGAGGCAATACTAACCCTACGACTTATCTTAGAAGAAAGATTAAGAAAAGGCAAACCTACGTTTCTAGCATTTGTAGACTTAGAGAAAGCTTTTGACAATGTTGACTGGAATACACTCTTTCACATTCTAAAGGTGGCAGGGGTAAAATACAGGGAGCGAAAGGCTATTTACAATTTGTACAGAAACCAGATGGCAGTTATAAGAGTCGAGGGGCATGAAAGGGAAGCAGTGGTTGGGAAGGGAGTGAGACAGGGTTGTAGCCTCTCCCCGATGTTATTCAATCTGTATATTGAGCAAGCAGTAAAGGAAACAAAAGAAAAATTCGGAGTAGGTATTAAAATTCATGGAGAAGAAGTAAAAACTTTGAGGTTCGCCGATGAAATTGTGATTCTGTCAGAGACAGCAAAGGACTTGGAAGAGCAGTTGAACAGAATGGACAGTGTCTTGAAAGGAGGATGTAAGATGAACATCAACAAAAGCAAAACGAGGATAATGGAATGTAGTCAAATTAAATCGGGTGATGCTGAGGGAATTAGATTAGGAAATGAGACACTTAAAGTAGTAAAGGAGTTTTGCTATTTAGGGAGGAAAATAACTGATGATGGTCGAAGTAGAGAGGATATAAAATGTAGACTGGCAATGGCAAGGAAATCATTTCTGAAGAAGAGAAATTTGTTAACATCAAGTATAGATTTAAGTGTCAGGAAGTCGTTTCTGAAAGTATTTGTATGGAGTGTAGCCATGTATGGAAGTGAAACATGGACGATAACTAGTATGGACAAGAGGAGAATAGAAGCTTTCGAAATGTGGTGCTACAGAAGAATGCTGAAGATAAGGTGGGTAGATCACGTAACTAATGAGGAGGTATTTAATAGGATTGGGGAGAAGAGAAGTTTGTGGCACAACTTGACTAGAAGAAGGGATCGGTTGGTAGGACATGTTTTGAGGCTTCAAGGGATCACAAATTTAGCATTGGAGGGCAGCGTGGAGGGTAAAAATCGTAGAGGGAGACCAAGAGATGAATACACTAAGCAGATTCAGAAGGATGTAGGTTGCAGTAGGTACTGGGAGATGAAGAAGCTTGCACAGGACAGAGTAGCATGGAGAGCTGCATCAAACCATTCTCAGGACTGAAGACCACAACAACAACAACAACAACAACAATTTTATATGGACATTGTAGCAATAGCAAACGAAGCTTACAAGTTCAAAGTTTGAGCGAAAGATAACAATCCTGTTGCTACAATTCTTATGGCCAAATCTGTAGTATTTCCTCACAATCCTCTTCAGTACTTTGCTCTTGAATGTTGGATATCCATCTAATTTAGAGGTTCTACTTTTGTTAAAGTGAAATTCTAGAAAAGCTATCGCACAAAAATTATTTTTCATGGAGGGTTTTGTTAAGGAGTATATGTTGAAAGCTACCAAAAATGTTTTAAATTTAGATTTTAGTTTCTGTGAATATTCAGGACTTTCAGGACACACTAACTTCTGTCAACAGCTTGTTGCCACAGTCCGTCTCCAAATAGAAGTTGTGTGTTTAAGCAAGCAACTACACACAGCAATCACTTGTAGTAACATGAAAGCAAGAAGAAAATATCCCTTTGCGGTAGCCAAAAATTGTGAAGCTAGGGCCAGAATATATAATTTCTTTTAAATTTTTAGGTCAATGCACTGTATGTAATGTTGTCGTCCCCCACTTCCCACCCCAACCAAAATTTTAAAAGGGCTGCTCAAAATACCCATCTACAGGTGCCATAATCCCTTTACTAAAATCATAAATATCTTCTGGCAAAACATGGGGATGCTCCAACAACACACACTTCAGATTCCTCATTGTTCTCACTGTTAAAGCACCTTTGAGGGAAGGTGCATTATCCTTACAGAGGATTTTTTTTCCGTTTGTAATCCAGAAGACTTCAGATTTTCTTTTTTTTTCCCATCAAGTTGGTAAAGTTGTCATCAATTAATATTGGATGCTTAACAAGGTAATCAACAAGAGGAATTCCTTTTACATCCCCGTGAAACATTCCCCAAATCCATTCGAACATACAAAATCAACTTCAAATATTGCTATTCATTTTTACAATTACTAATGGTCAGCATGTAACAAATGTGGCATGCATGTTGCACAAACCTACCTCTAAGTAATCTTTCATGTGAAATGTACCATTTAATTTTTCTGTTATACCTACAGTATCAGGTAACACACACAGATTTAACTGCCAGTCATCCAGTATCATATTTTGCAGTTTCTTTTCTTGGTGTTTTCATCTATGTTGCAGTTCTGGGAAGTTCTGCACATAGGATAGATTCAAAAGAGCTATAGTTGCATCTGAATTTAGCTGCCTCTTTCTTAACAGCTGAAAATTTAGCAGCAGATTCCTAACAAATCTTTACATAAATTTTTGTGGGTGATAAATCATCTAAAACAATAATTTCTTGGTGACACATGAACCAAACACACACAGTGTTACTACTTTGAACAGCTACAATATCAAAATTAATTAATGGCTCAAATGAAACTTGGTTTATGTTATTCTGCAACATGCACCAATGTAACAAAAGCCAAATTTCATTGGTATCAATGTTATGTCTGTACTAGACAGAGAAAGTTCCTTCTTGCAGTCATAATTTGTTTCTGTTCTGCCACTATATGTATAAAGCTTAGGTTTGTTGTGAAGAATGTAACCACTCAGAAAACAATTACTGTTAGTCAAGACATTTGTATTTGGCACCTGAACTTTTACAATTTCTTACTTCAAAACTCCACCCTGAGTGTCTGTAACCAATAACATTATGACAGAGCTCTCATTCTAACAAAGGAATCTCTATAACAGCAAGTAACATGCATGGGTATGCTACAGAGTGCCTTACAGATTGTTGCATCTCAATCAAAGTTCAATACACCATACTTGACATACTGACATATTCTCAGGAAATGACTTAAAATTAGTATTTCCCATCCATCCATAACTCCAATATCTTATGAGTCAAGTTTTAACTGCAGGGTTGAAGGGTAGAAAATAGAGAAACCGCTAACAAATGCATGGCATGGAACACTCTTCACTGTAAGATATATAAGTGAACCCACCACCTCTGTTGCTGTTAAGAAAATGCTATAATTTTCACTATCAGTTGAGCTCACTGAACGCTATCAGATAATAAGTCCCTGAGACCTTGCAGGAGTGCTTTGGCACATATCAAATCAATTTCAGTAGCATGCAGCTATCTATACATAACTTCAAAATATAATGACATTAGGTACCATGGCATATTGAAAGGTAATGCCTCCAAATTTTTTATGTGAACACTTTTTAAATGAAACAAATATTATTAATATTCTCCATATTTATTCTTCATGTCTACATATTTATTTCTCAACATAGTCACCTTGATGGCAAACACATTTCTCCCAACCAGAGAGCAGTTTGTTGATACCGTCATTTTGCATGTTTGACTTCGTTGACAGAGCCATAACCTCATCTATGCTCGCACTGCTTCATCACTATCAAAGTGAAGTCTTTAAAGGTGTTCTTTAAGTTTTGGAAACATGAAAATTGGATGGGGTCAAGGCGGAACTGGATGGAGGATGATCGATGACATTAAACCCGAGGCGTCGGAATGTTGCAGATGTCACTGCGCTGAGGTGTGTCTGGCATTTTCATGTTGAAGGAGAGTGTGTGCCATGGTTGACAAACTCTTTGAATTTGAAAATCAACTATAGCACACTGTTTCTCACACACCGACATAGTTATGTTACACATTACTATTTGGAGCCCTACAGCAGCAGAGGTCTGCAAACAAGTAGACATGAAGAATGAATATGTTGAATGTTACATTCAGGGGCATTACTTTTCAACACATCCTCATACAAATACCATTGTAACATAACTGCTATTATTTCACTCACAGCAGCAGGCAGCAAGATTTAGCTGCTTTACCTGAACTGAAATTTATTCTGTTCAGCCTCTTAATATTTTATGGTTTCCTGCTTTGACATGGCTTTTCTGTCAACCCTTCTCCTCTATGAGGAACCATTTTGGGTGCATAAGAAGGCCTCATACAGATTTGCAGATTAAATCCACCAACACCCAACCCCACACCAGGCACACAAGCACTACCCTCTCTTCTTCTGAACTTTTCAAACACTTTCCTCTTAATCAAGCAACACTTGCAGTCCTGAGGAAATATATGTAGCAAATAATGGCTAGACCACAGTGTATGAGGAAATTTCTGGATGAATTTTCTTATTCTGTAGTTATGTGTTTGCTGAACTGCTTTTTGTTAAAGGTTACAGCCTTTTAAATGTCCTTGCACAGAATTGTGGACAGTAGTTGTTTGTCTATGACAGATTCCTTCAGCTCAAAGATAAAAATCAACCAGGTTAATGAATAAATATCTAAAAAAGTATCTCCATCACAAGTAACCTGACAGTTTTACTTACCTACCAAATTATCAAGCAATTTTAAACAACTTCAACAAGCCAGCTGTATCTCAAATCATAATATCTCACAAAAGAAAAATCACACAGTTGATATGCAATACATACCTAACTGGCTGTCAGGATGACTGCGACGCCACGAATCTGCTGGAGGAACACCATTCTGATGAAGCTGCTCTTCACGTGATGTTGGTTGATACGAATGTGGTCGGCCTGTGTCCATTACACCTGGCCAACCAAATATGTATGTAAGCCAGTTTAACAGGAGCAAAAGTTTTACTTTACTTGAGATGGAGAAAATAGAAGCAGAAGTGTAGAGTAGAGCACAAATAAGAGTGGGTAGAATGGGGGGAGACAACGTGAGGAATGAGAGAAAGGGAAGGAGGATGGAATGAGGAAGGAAGGAACAAGGAAAAAGGCAGAGTGAACTGTGGTTAGGAAGTAATTTATGTAACTAATAAAGCAAAAACAAACACTTAAGAATTCCTAGGTTTGCAAAATGGAACAAAAAGTCAAAAAGAAAGAGTAAACATCAATGCTATATGAAAGAAAAATTGAAAAAGACATGTTACTGACCAGGCATAGGCTTTGGCCTCAGGGTAACGGCCTCAGTGCTAGGTGAACGAGCAGGCACAGGGGGTGGGGCTCCACGAGGTGGGACAGGTGGCCTCGACTGCTGCATTTGCTGCAGGATCTGTGTTTGTGTGGGCACTGGTTCTGACCGCCGTGGAAATTCTGGAGTAGATGCGTGACTAGAGACAGAGCTTCCATCCCCATCTGCATCATCTGCACCAAATGCTGACAGCCTCTCTTGGCTTGCTGGGCTCTGAAAATAGGTCACTATTAAAACAACTTCTCTGTTTTTGGATTGGACAATATTCATGCATGTTCTTGAGGTGGCATACTATTATAGCATAAGCTTATTTTAATGAAATATTATGCTGACAGAAAACTGCTCTTATTGAAGGCTTCTTTATAGTCATATGGAAGCTAGTTTACCTTTCCGCATTATAAAAAATGTTGTGTATGTTTTATTAAAGATGTATTTAAATTATTTAACAATTTAACACATATGCATGCTTTCGAAAGAAACTGTCTGAAAAATATGTATTTTAACATTTTTTACTGTGGCCATAATTATGTGCAGAGAACAAGATGTAAGATGTAAGTCTTCATTCCAAGCTCCAGCAGACAAACTTTTGCACACTTATTGAGAGAATAGAAAATGTCCTCTACCTTTTGAGAATCATAACTCAGAAGCTGAAACTGGGGCTGCAGGTTTGCATGGAAAGATATTTTGTTCACCCAGTCTTCCATTTCTTCCTCTGTACTGGCCAAGAACAGGTACTCTGAGCCATCAGTAAGACAGAGCCTGGATTAAGAAAGAGACATTTGCAGTTTAAATTAAAAGCTTTAAGACATTTAATAATTTTACTTGTCAGGACATTTGATGAGTCTAGGTCATTAAGAAGTTTATCAGTAACATCAGTACAGAAAGCACACAGAGTTTTTGATGATATTATGCAGCCAGTTTGAAGAATCTTTCAAATTTGTGCAAGGAAACCACCAGTCTCTATTGCCAAATATGTACTACACTTCATAAAAATTTTGTATAACAGTTATTTCCATTTTGGTAATATTAATTGGTTACAATTGTGATGTAAGTTACTATATTTGCAGTAAAAAATGAACAAGAGATTCTCTTCAACTACCATATTATGCATATCTGCTGTTGTGCTTTCTTTCAGAATGGTGGGAACACATGGAGTTAGGAGGAGGAGGAGGAGGAGGAGGAGGAGGAGGAGGAGGAGGAATGGGTGAGGTGTGATGTTAGGAAACAATTTGCTGCATTGAGACTGTAGTCGGAAGGAACCGAATAGCATAGATTACAAAGCAACTGTTGAGGTCAACCACAGTGTGCTGTGTATTGTGCTCAGCAACAGGGTTGTCTAGATGTCCTTTGACCACAGTTTAGTTGTCACCATTAATGCAAGTGGATAGTTTTGCACTTTGCTTTTCCTTAGAAATATTATCCATGGTATCAAGGAATTTGGAACAATGAAACAGATATGGACCAAGATACTGCATGGTTTAGGTGGGCAGTGGACTCCCACTTTAGGATAGGTGGGAAGGACCTTGGGCTGATATTCCATATTTCAGGTCATGGCAAGAGATAGCTGAAGCCCTAATGGAGAAAATGATTTAGTTACACCAGTTCTGAGTGGCGCTGACCGACAGAGGACGCACTCTTGTTTCTCACTATCTGGTGCTTACGGAATGCAATATCTCTTGGACACTACATTCTGTTTCTTTGAGAAGATTTGGAAAGATATTTATGATCTGTGAAAGCCTTGGCAAGAGCCAATAAAACATTTTTACACGACATTTCAAAATTTGGCATTTTCCCTAATCCTCAGTATTAAAAAAAAAAATAAATAAAATGTTGTAAATCTGGAGGCAGCACTTTATTAATATTGGTAATTGATAGTTATTTAATGTTGAAATTAGATCTTATAACCTGAAAATTACCATTCATATCCTGTGTAAATGAACTGATACCTAGATGTGAAGACAAATTCCCCAACCCTTTTGTAAAGCAAATCATACCAAAAACAACATGTTTTGGAATGATCTTTAATGTGGTGCATCAATTAAACTGTAATTTTTTATGGTATGCAGGTATAAATATGAAAAAAACCCAAACACAGCACTTTAGCTTTGCAAACATGTTAATCAACATGGTGCCATTTTGATTTGCTACTATCAGGCAATCAGAATATGGGTTATGCTACTGATCAGTTGTACACCACAGACTATTTTTTAAAATAATATTCCATAAATACTGAAGGGGAAAAAGCACATCCTCAGTGTACTGTTATATTACCAAAAACATGTTTGCATGATGTCATATGTCCTGTGTTGTGGTTTGTTGATAAGACTCAAACCAAGCAGTCCTTTTTATTTATGTATTTCTGAAGCTAAAGTGCTGCACTGCATGGTTTTCCTATGTATAGTTGTACAATACAAAAAGATGCAGTCTAATTGATGTGCCACATCAATAATCTCTCTAAAATGCATTTGTTTTTTGATGATTTTATGAGCAAAAATGCACAGAAATGTGACATCAGCAGATAAAAATTGTTACCTCTATTCCAAGTTAAAATGGTTTTAACATAAAGAATATGTCATGGGAGAAGGAATTTTTAATTATGAAACTAGCAAAATGTTGAAAAACATTAATACTGATACTTAAAGTAAAGGTGCACGAAACAATGAAATGCACTGGTTGCACCTTCAAACTAAGCCGCCAACTCTTATGGCTGTCCATGTTCACATCCCTATGTTCTTGTTTTGAACCCTGGACCAATGATTATGAACTATATTAACGAAATAGGAGGGGGCCTGTTATTTATATCTGGAATGACAGGTCTCAGTAGTGTAGACATACTAAGTGTTGCATGGCACAATGTCTTGGAAGAGAACCAGGAAGTTATACAATGCTCTCTTTTGAAAAGCAGTCAACATTGTTTGGATGTACAGTTATTTGTTCTTAAATTGATTAGTTTTTAAATGTTTAACGCAAAGGTTCTTTTTTTCAAATGATGGAAGTAATTTATGGGTGGTATCAATAAAAATGATGGGTATATTTTCATTGTTAACACTGAAAAACAATGAAATAAGGCAAAAATGCAGAACATAATTGAAAAACAAGCCATCAAAAAAGATCCCCAAAATTATCAAAAAATAACACTGATTTTGTTCGGCAAAAACTGAAAGATTTTTCCTTGTCCCAAGCTACACAAGATAATATTGACAGACAAATGCCAGTGTTGAGTTCTTGTAACACCACCTTTCATTGTTTCTTACTGGAAAGAGTTAATTGTATGATTCATTAACAAATTATTGGAGAAACTAAACAATAGGTTTGCCAGCAAATAATATGAAAGTGAGTTGTTTTGTTAATGTGTTATATATTTCCAGACACTTTAGAGAAATCTTTTAATACAGATACTATTCCCTTTTAATGTCATTCTCTTATCATTGTGCATTGCAGATTGTATAACTCCTAGGAGATCCATTTTTATATATGGAACTTAATTTGTGAGTAAATGTAACTGGGAAAGTTTTTACAAACCTGCCTAATATTTGCATATACCTACATGAATTTTCTCTTGTTAACCCCGCAATAGTCACACATGGACTGACAGTCCACATGGATGAATTATTTTCCTTCCTTTTAATTTTGTTGAACCTAGGAATCACATGACCGTTTACCTTCTTACAATCAGCAATACTAAATTACTCAATTATTTTGTTTGGACTGGAACATTGGTGGTGGAATGGTCAACAATTGCAGACTCTCAATCTCGCATGAGCAATGGCATTCCATGTAATTTTGTGTTGGCTTTAGGAGTTATAGTAAAAGATAAATGTTTATTGCCATACTACTGTTAATTCTCAAGTGATTTCTTATTACTGCAGTGTTACCTTCTATTAGTTACAGTGCTTTGTTAAGTTCACTTGAAAATTCTGATACAGCACAGATGGCGAAAACGCTATTGACAATATCGCAAACGGCCCAGTGCATGTCGGAAAAGATCAGATTATGAAATGGAATAAACACATACCTCTAAAAAATGTTAGAACCAGGCCTGAAAATTTAATAACCCATCTTCCTTATGTAAAGCCTAATCTAAAACATCTGAAAGCGCCAACTGAAATTCGGATGCACATTTTTACTGATGATATCAGCACAATAGTGGAAAACACAAATCTGTTTATCAATTCCCAGAGAGGTAAATTTTCCAGCGAAACGGACTGCAACAATATGAATACAAGTGAAATTTAAGCTCTAATAGGTGTACTGTGTTTGGCTGGAATGATGAAGGCCAACCATCTAAATGCACACGATCTATGGAAGACTGGTGACACAGGGGTGGAAATTTTCAGGCTCTCCATGTCACTGTCTAGATTTTGCTTCCTCTCAGACATCTCCAATTTGGCAACAAGTTGACAAGAGAAGAAAGAGTGAAACATGACAAGTTAGCTCCAATAAGAAACATTTTTGACATTTTTGTCCAGAATTGCAAAACAGCGTACACTCCCTTCAAATACCTCACAATCGATGAAGAGTCAGATGCACTTTGAGGAATTGTCAGTTTAGACGGTATATACCTAGCAAGCTCAAAAAATATTGAGTAAAAATATTTGCTCTTTGTGATGTCAGGATGTATTATACTACTAATATGGAAGTGTGTGCTGGAACGTAACCAGAGGGGCCATTTTATGTAAGTAATATTCCAGCTGCTGTAGTTCAGAGACACTGCATCCCCATCAAAGGAACTGGCAGGAATATCTGAGTGGATAACTGGTTTACCAGTCTTCAGTTGGTTGAAACACTTAAAAATGATTTTCAGCTAACTTTATTATGAACCATATGAAAAAAGCAAAAGGAATTGCCACTTAAATACAAGAAGTCTAGTAAGCATCAAGTGGGTTCAAAAATGCTTGCCTTCAGAAAATCTTGCACTCTTGTATCATATATTCCTAAGAAAGGCAAAACTGTTGTATTGGTATCCAGTCTTCACCATGATGACAGTGCTGATGACAGGTAAAGCAGAAATGATAGTCATGTATAACACGATAGATGAAAGGAGGCATGGACATGTGTAACAAGTTGTATGCTCCCTGCAGTTGCGCAAGACACATTTGCCAATAGCCTGGTCATATTTTGTTTGTTACTCAATGTTGGAGGCATCAATTCTTTAGTGATTGATGCTGCTAAAAACCCACCCAACTGGACTCCATGAAGAGATTTTCTGCACCAGTTGTCTTATGAGCTTGTTACAGAACATGTGCAAGTTCAAACTGCCATGAGTAACATACTGTCTACTATCCCTTCAAGGATTTGTGAGATTTTCCAAACTGAAACAAAAGCAAGGCCCATTGACTATCCTAACAAACAGAGAGGACATTGTGCATACTGTGAGAGGAGAAAGAATGGACCTACCCAGTACGGCTGCTGCAAATGTAGTAAATATCTGCATTTGGAACATGCAAGAGTTATTTGTTCAGAAAGTTTAAAAATGGAAGACTGTGACTGAACTATGTGAAGTGAATAACTGTTGTAACCGATGTGTGCCTTTCGTAAGTTTATGATATTATTATACATATTTTTCGTATCCATAAATAAATATTGTAACATACCTGGAAACTTACAATTTCAGTGGAACTGGGAAACTTACAATTTCAGTGGAACTGGACAGAATTTATAACTTTATAAAAGGTAGTACTTAGCACATTAAAATCAAATATAGTAAACTGTATATTCTCAATCACTTTCTTGATTTTTACTTATCGATCTGTATTTATTGCCATGCGGACTGACTGTCCGCAGTGACTACTAATGGTACTAAACATACTGTGACTACTGCAGGGTCAATAATTCAGTAACTAACCCAGTCACCCTGCTGTTTCATTGTTGTAATGGCAATTCACACAAATACCTGAGAAAATCTACTCCATAAAATTTCTCACATTTTTACAAGTGCTAAAAACATTTTGGTGTAATTGGCATACTGACAGGAAATTATTATCAAGTATTTTCTATCACAGGGATACTTGCATTTCTCTACTATAAAATCCCTCCATTATTGTGCTCCTACTTTCATCTCAATAAATCATGTGCAGAACTTGGCAAATTACATAAAAACATATCTCCTTAATAATAACACCTATTATCACCCTGTGAACAGGGAGACAGCATACCTTTACATTCTGAAAATATTCCAGTCAGCCTGTAAATATATCAGAAGATGTTCATCCAATTAAATTAGCAAGAACAGAAGCCATATCTACAACAAAGGTCTAGAACAAAAAACCATTCCAAGTTGCAAATATTTTTTTTTCCATTCGATGACTAGTTTCGGACTAAGACCCATTTTCAAATCAACATACAAAGTCACAAATAACATTTCTGAAGATCTCAACAAAACTGTTTAATTATCTGTACAACACTGTGAATTTACATTACACATTTTGTTGAAATCTTTGGAAATGCCATTTTTGGCTTTGTTATGCTGATTTGAAAATGGGTCTGCCGCGTGGGATTAGCCGAGTGGTCTAAGGCGCTACAGTCATGGGCTGTGCGGCTGGTCCCGGCGGAGGTTCGAGTCCTCCCTTGTTCGAGTCCTCCCTTGGGCATGGGTGTGTGTGTTTGTCCTTAGGATAATTTAGGTTACGTAGTGTGTAAGCTTAGGGACTGATGACCTTAGCAGTTAAGTCCTATAAGATTTCACACACATTTGAACATTTTTGGAAAATGGGTCTCAGTCCAAAACTAGTCACTGAATGAAAAATAAAATATTTGCAACTTGGACTGGTTTTTTGTTCTATTGATTAACGGAAGTTGCTGATCCACGTTACTCCAGCATGCTGGAAGTTTGTAAAGGCGGATTCTTTTCACATGTATCACTGACATTAGAATTGAGGACTTTATTCTAAAACATGAACCCATTTGTAAAAGACCAAAGAAAGATCGTCTATTGTATAGTAGATCATACAAAACTGTACTTTATATATGTATCTTGACCAAGTGGTGGATCAAAATAAATGCACTGTGTGTAATAACTTATATGTAACCTGCAAAAATGAACAGACCATCAAGGACGGGTTGTCACTGATAAAGCTGAAATGATATTCATTTAGGAAATGTCTGAATCATCATCTAAATGTGATTTATGTCTTAAAATTTTAAAATTTCAGCTTCAGAATCATTAATCCAACACATAAATGTAAATTTGAAAAACAAAATTTACCTGAAAACATGTTTTCTTTTTGTGTAATCTCCAGCTTTTTCACAGCGTGCATTTAATATATTAACGGGTGAGGTAGCTGCCTTGCTTGCAAGAAAATCTTCACTATCTTTGAAGAAACATAGAAGTTGACCACAAAGAACTGCAACATAAAACTCCTTCTTTAATACCCATCAGACTTGAACAGTAAAATAAGAATAACTAACAATACAAAAAAATTCTAAGTACCTGTATAAAATGCTTTCCATGACCTAACTGGAGCCTTTTTCCCTCCACTCTGCAGCTCATGTTTACGATCAAGCATTCCTTTAATTTCTACTGGTGGAAGATGTTCAGGCTGTTCCATTCTTTGTAGTTTGCGGAAGCTTTGAGTACGTCTTCGTGTTGTAAAGCTCGGAGTGCGCTTTGGTTTCTTTGTTTCTATTTTCATACTCTCAGCCCGTTTTATATCTAAACAAAAACAATCACATATTTAAAATGCAAAAATAAATTTTTAAAAGGGATAAAAAATGTTTCACTGAGATTTTTTAGTTACTTGTTAGACAGATCATATTCATGATAAATGTTATGATGTGGAATGTTTCAATGGAACTTACATAGAACGCAGATATATAAAGTGGTTAGAAACAGTCTGACAAAGCTTGTAAGGCTGTTGCAGGGTAGGTTGTGCCGAGAGAGAATTTTTAAGGGAAAAAAGAGAGTTAATTAGCATTGAAGTTAGCAGTCAGGCCATTGCACATGCAAATTCAAGCAGCCTGCCAGAGACAGTGTAGTCAAACATCTCATGCACTATCATCTGCATTATGAGAACAACTGACACTAACTGTAGCTAGCAGGCCACTTAAATTTGCATGTGAAACACCTGATTCGCTGATTTAAATGCTAATTAACTCGGAAATGCCACATTATATCAAATGGTTTTTTAACAATTATTTCTCAGCACAACCTACCCTGCAAAACACTGACAAGCTTTTCAGATTTCTGACCACAATGTATATTCAAAAAATGAAAAATTATTTGTATGGTTAGATTTACAACACACTTGCAGGTTTCTTATGTCAGAATGATGTATTATTTCTATTCAAGAATTTCTCTGTGGTATAGAAGTTGTTAAGGAGAAACATCTTTAATCTACATTTGAAAATAGTTTTGCTATCTGTCACGCATTTCATTCAAAGGGCAGATTGTCCAAAAGTTTTATAGCTGCATATTTCACCCCTTGCTGTGCAAAAGATAGTCATTAAAGTGTAATGCAGATCATATTTACTTCTAGTGTTGTACTCGTGAATAGCTCTGTTACTCACAATCTCAGATGGATTGTTGATAACAAATTTCATAACTGAATAAATGTACGGTGTTACTGTGGTTAACATTCCCTGTTGCTCAAAGACACACATGCAAGAGGTAAGCGAGTGAACCCTATACATAATTCTAATTACTTTCTTTCATTAACACATTTTTGTCCAAGTCAGGAGTTACTCCAGAATATTATCCCATAAGACATCAATGAATGAAAATAAACAAAATATGCTAACTAAGTAACTTTTTTGTCCCCAAAGTTAGCAATTATTCTTATGGCATAAATAGCTGATTCTAAATGTTTTAGCAGGTATACTATATGGTTGTTCCACTTTAAGTTTTCTTCAATATGCACACATAAGCATTTAGAATTTTTTTTACACTGTTTATTATTTCTTGTTGGTATATTAGATTATTGGGAGGTGGTGCATTTTGGATTGGACAAAACTGGATCAGCTGTGTTTTTCAAAGTGTAAAGCTAACCCACTTGTAAAAAACCAGTGAATAATTTCCATACAAACATCATTTACTATTTCCTGGGTTGAGATTTCTTTGCTCAGCTTCACAACAATGCTTATATCATCTGCAAATAGTAGTAATTCTGTCTCTTGTTTCAAATAAAATGTGCAAGTGTGGTACCACAGTGTTTAGCACAGTGGACTCGCATTTAGGAAATGGTGCAAACCATTGTCCAGCCATCCTGATACAGGTTTTCCGCAATTTTCCTAAACTGCTTAAGCCAAGTGCTGGGATGGTTGCTTTGAAAGGGCATGGTCGCTTTCCTTCTCCACCCTTACTTATCCAAGCTTGTGATCTGTCTCTAATGACCTTGTAGTTGACACGGCATTAAACACTAATTTCCTTCTCCTCCTCCTCCTCCTCCTCCTAAAATAAAACAGTAGATCATTAACATACAGCAAGAACAGTTGTGGGACAATAATCAAACTTCATGTGACTTCCACTGTCATTTCCCCCATTCAGATAGTGTGGCATCCCTCTTTGTATTATTTGAACATCCTAGGGTAACATTCTGCATTCTGCTTCTCAAATAAGAATGAAACCAGGCATGTGCTGAATTCCATATTCTTTAAATACTTAACTTCTCAAATAGAATATTATGACTGACAGAATCAAATGTCTTCATTAGGTCAATAAGATATCAACTTTTCATTTAAAAATGTTATTATGTGCTAAATAACTGACTCACTAGAGTGGACCTTTTGAAATCCAAACTGCAATTGGCTGAGTACCCCATTACTGCATAGGTGGATGATTATCCTGGAGTAAATTACCTTCTCAAAAACTTTAGAAAATAGTGTAAGGAGTTACATTGGGAAATAGTAATTGATGCCTCTGGAGTCATCCTTCTTACAGAGCAGTCTAACAATGGTAATTTTAATCTGTTAAGAAAAACACCTTGAATTAATGATGCATTGTGTAAGCAACTACAAACATTACATATTACAAGACCACAACTTTTTAATGTTTCATTGGACAAATTATCCACCCTACATTAACTTTTATTTCTTAGAGGGGAATGATCTTGCTTATTTCTGTTTGGGATGTGAGGCTAATTTTTACTTCACTAAATACCCTCCGTATTATTTCTTTGGTGTACTGTTTTGCTTTCTAATTTGAACTATTTGCAATTTTTACACCAGTATTTAAAATATAATTATTAAAAATATCTTCTACACATTAACAGTTTTTTACAATTCTCGTATTCTCTATAACAGAAATAATGTCATCTTTTATGGCTTCTTTCCCTGTTCCATACTGATTTGACTCTATTGTCTGATCTGTCAGTTTCATACAAGATATGCATACTCCTGGATTTTTTACAACTTATGTTGCAGTACTGTTGTGAAGAGACTGATACCAGTATTGATCCAAGGTTTCTTTAATAAATTCCAGTTATTACATTTAATTATATGCTTAGGAAAACTGCTTTTAAAAAGGGATACAAACTCGTTAAGAAATATGTTCCTTTTAAACTTCACACCAGCCAAATTTTTGTAAACTTCCCTGTTCTCAAAGAGTGTTTTGAATTGTACGTGGAACTAAATTATATAATGTGACTAACTGTGCATCATGATCTCACAATCTACTTACCACTGGATACGCATGTGTCTCTGTAACTTCTGGTTGTTGAATGAACACATTATCTGTAATAGTACTACTATCTTGATAAACCTGCATAGGTAAACTTATTACTGACACCAGATTATAAGTGGCTAAAAGTGCTTCTAGATCACTTTTCCTGTGAGATTCCTTCAAGAAATTTACATTAAAATCATGACAAATTAATAGTCATTCCTGTTGTGTAACTAAGAGCACAATAAACCATCAAAATTTTTTTGTGAGAATTTCCTAGTTACCCATTGGAGACCTGTATACTGTAACAATCAGAAGAATTAGCTTTTCCCAATATTAACTCACAGGCCTGCACTTTCATATTGTTACCTGTACATAATTTACTTATTTCTACATTTTTGTATTTATATATTTTTTATGTGAAATCTCTTCCTTTATCCATACTGGATCTGCATTAATATGCAGCTAACTTATAACCACTTAAAGTAAGATTTTCTATCCCTGTGGTTATATGGTGTTCACACTGACAACTCTTTTGCTTTATTTTTTTACCCCTACCACACCCGCCTGTCACTATTCTGATGAAACAAGTTGATTTCACTTTTCTCTCTATTATAATAAGATGAGCAGCAAATCTCTGTCAGTTTAATTTGCTTCAATTAATACTGTCTATCTGAATTCTGAAGTTGACCTAAAGACAGTGCCACTACTGAGCCCAGCGACCACAGCAATTTCTCTGTGTGTGCTGCCCCCCCCCCCCCTTTCCCTTATATCTTCTGCTACTATATATGCGAACTTGTCTTTACCCCTCCTATTCAGGTGTAGGCCATGCGAAGTGTACCCTCATCTTTGTGGTGTCACTGCCAGACACCACACTTGCTAGGTGGTAGCTTAAATCGGCCGCGGTCCATTAGTACATGTCGGACCCGCGTGTCGCCACTGTGTGATCGCAGACCGAGCGCCACCACACGGCAGGTCTCGAGAGACGTACGAGACCTCCACCCCAGTTGTACGGCGACGTTGCTAGCGACTATACTGACGAAGCCTTTGCTCTCATTTGCCGAGAGACAGTTCGAATAGCCTTCAGCTAAGTTAATGGCTACGACTTAGCAAGGCGCCAATTGTCACAGTGCATGTATCTTACGAGTCTCATTTGTATAGTCAAGAGAGATGTATCACAAGGATTGATTAAAAGTTAAGTATATTCCAAAGATACGTATTTTCTTTATAGTATTCAATACGTATCCTGTTCCAGACTTGACGCCAGTCGGCGTGTGTGTACGCGTGCCTTTCGGCTTCCTCCTCAGTGTGGCGTGACTAGCTTGTTACGCCACAACAATCTTCCTATAGCAACTATTTGAACAGCAGCAATATGTGATTTTGCTCCCACATGAAAGTGCCCCCTCGGCTCCAGACAGGTGGTTTTAGGTTTGCAAACCATGCACTAACAATTAAAACAATACATATGAAAGTTGTTTGCTGTTTATTTATATCTATTTTATTTTTATCTTGTATTCTCTGACATTTTGGTTGTGTAGCAATTTTCTAGCAACTACAGTGCTAGTAAAAACACACAGGTTTTGTCAGACACATAATTTCATGGTCAGTGCATGCTTGGCTGGGCTTGAGAGCTATAGCCATGATATCTAGTTCTGTACAAATAGCAGCACACAGCCAAGCCATTTATTAGTGTGTGGGGAAAAAGAACTATGTGTAGAGGCACTTCACGGCAAATTATGTGACTGTAATCCTAAATGTGTGTGTTTAATGGGTTTAACACTTCATTTTCTTTAAAACAGCTACACTGCTGAAATGCTGTAGTATACAAAACAAAAATAAAATGAATATAAAGAACAGCCACTGTGGGAAATGAATTTCTTTCAAGAAGTTTATCATGACTATAGAACATTTTGCAGCAAAAATATTGTTTACATGTACTATATACCTCGTCTCTGCTGATCTACAAGGATTTGAGGAGTACCCGTCTTTGGTAAACCAGTTGTTTCTGGTGGTTGTAGAGTGATCATGTGTGGGCTGTGAAAAAAAAAGAGATTTTACTCAAAACTTAAAATACTACCGTGATAACAAACTAAAGCAAAAATACAGTATATGTAATGCTAAACTATCAGGATCCTTCAGTAATAATTATCATCTGAAACAGCTTTTATCTGTTACCATCTCCCCCCTCCCCACCACAAATTAGACATTTTATTTACAACTATAGAGTGTTAACATTACAAACAACAGTGCACTTATTATACCTTTCAGTTGCATTCCAAACAAATATCATTATTAATTACATGTTAACATAGTTTGCAGAAATTGTTAACATAATAAGTAATTATTTCTTTACATCACATCAAATAGTTTTCCATATATTCTTGTTATTTACCTGTATCGATCAGCAGACTTTCCAGGCTGGTAAGATCCCACACCCATCCTATACCTGGATGAGGAACCATATAATGGGAAGCCACTACAGGATTCAAGCAACAACATGCATTGTTAATCACACTTTACCCAGCAAGTTAAAACTAATGTTTTAGAG
This sequence comes from Schistocerca nitens, assembly GCF_023898315.1. Classification (NCBI taxonomy): domain Eukaryota; kingdom Metazoa; phylum Arthropoda; class Insecta; order Orthoptera; family Acrididae; genus Schistocerca; species Schistocerca nitens. The sequence continues at coordinate 573,746,326 of NC_064616.1, read as the reverse complement.
GTAGATTTTGTTACAGAGCAGGTTGAAAAAAATTCAACAAAAATGCAGCATAGCTATGCAGAATAAGCTAATTTAACAGAAATATGTAAAATGTCTTCAGAGATAGGAAGCATGCACAAAGCAGAGTAATGAGGTACAGATAACACACTGTATATCATAAATTAAGGAACAAAAAGCTAGTGCAAATGAAGGAGATTTGACAAAATGTCATTTATGCACATTCCAATATAAAATAATGAATGAATGGGGTTAGTCAATTGCAATTATGTTGTCTCACTGTATATTTAGCATAGTGGTGCATGATTTTACTAGTTCCATATACCTGGAAGCTCTTCTCCATGATGGGATCTAAGGAAAACAATGTGAATGAATGAATGGATTGATGGATCAATGGCAGATGTGTAAAGATGGCTTTTTGGGATTATTGGTCTGATCAATTGCACTGGTATGTACTTTGGAGACTAGAGACCAAATAATGGTAATCAGACATTATGACATGGTCTTTAAACTTTGGTCACTGATGACTGATATAGCTTCTGTGATTGTTAAGGCATTTCAAGTCAAACAGAACCCGAATAAACACTGATCTTACATAACTTAAACAACATAAGAGAAAGTCCTGGTAGAATGTAAATAATTTAGGAGTGAAGGTAAAATCTTACAAAATATTAGTGGCACTGTGTCTCAACAGGCACATAAAAAAGACAAACCTTTTCTAGCTTTCAGAAGTATCCTCTTTAGTGTGAGGTATTTTGTCAGCTGGAGTGAATGAGACGAGAAATGAGGAACAGAGTGGGAGGGCTGGAGAAGAGTGGCTGATAAGTAGGAGGAAGGCAGCAAATTCATGTGTTAGGAATGCAAGAGGAAGAAGCAGCCGCTACACAGGAGAGGAATGTGACACAGACACAGTGAGCTCATGAAGTGCATAATAATGCGGAGGAGTTGACTGGAAGAGGATGACAGGACAGAGGAGGGGGGAGACTGTGGGGAAGAGGGTACGATTGCTGGGTGAGTGAAATCACGGTCCTGTGGCACGGTGGAGGTTCTCATGTTGTATTCGTATCCTGTGGATCTGCTACTTCCCCCTCCCATATTCCTATCCCATACACCTGCTGCGTCTCCCTCACACATTCCTATCCTGTGCACCTCCTGGCAACCACTCAGTCCTGAGACCCCACCACTCTGCCCCAAATCCTGTTTCCCACTCCCCATCTCCTTTGTCCCCTTGCCATATATCCTCTTCCACAAATTTTGTAGATACTAACTGAGAATGTTGACACAATCATCTCTGGAGGCTTCACTGTATCCTTATATTCACACAACACCAGTAAACAATATGGAATACTATTTTTTAAGTAGTTCCAACTTTTTGTTGGGGAAGGCCCAGCAACAGTTTCATCTGTTGCATATATCATGCGCATGATAAGATCACTCCATATCTGTTGTATGATTATGTGCTGCAGGGATGTTACCCCAGTTTCTCAGGGGAATTTTGTTTTGAGAAGCATTTTTAATACAGGTCTGGTTTGAAAATGAAAGGCTATGTTGGAAACTCATCACCAATATAAATTACACTCAACTGTGGCAGAAATTTAATTTTTTTTTTTAACGAACACATTAATTTCCATTTGTTCCTTTAATTTTGATGGTGTGGTGCTTGTGATTTATATGTACAATTAAAGCAAGAAGTAACAAATCAAAAACCCATTAGAAGCAAAATTATGAGAAATGGAACTTTAGAAACGCTACTGACACAGCATAAAAGCAAATAACAGTATAATTTTGCTTAGTTTTTATAGTGCAGCTAAGTATTTAAGAGAACAAGCAGTTTTAGGTAACAAAATTATTATTATTATTCAATGAAAATAGTTAACATAAAAGTGTTCTGTGGAACATAGAAAACTGTGTGGCTTAAATTTCTTTTGGAGTAATGCTATTGATAATATGTGGAGCAGAAAACTACACAGTAAGGAAAAGTGGCAGCCTGCACACTGTAGTTATCAATAAATATTCACCAGTTTCATTGACAATGACTTTACTAACGAGTTTTGTAAAGTAGAGATACAATGTAAATACTGTTGTTGTCATTGTCATTATCTTCGGTCTGAAGACTGATTTATGCAGCTCCCCATGCTAGTCTATCCTGTCAATGTCTCCTCATATTTGCATAATTACTGCAGTCTATATCCACTTGAACCTGCTAACCATATTCAAGCTTTGGTGTCCCTCTACAGTTTTAGCCCCCACCCCCACATTTCTTTTCATTACCAAACTGACCATTCTTTGATGCCTCAAGATATGTCCTATCAATCAATCTCTTGCATCATAAATTTCTCTTGTACCCAGTTTGATTTAGTGTGGTCCCCCCCCCCCCCCTGCCCCCCTTCTGTTCTCTAACATTCTTCCACAGCACCACATTTCAAAAGTTTCTATTCTCTTCATGGTTGGAATGCTTATAGTCCATGTTTCACTTCCATACGAGGCTACACTCAAGACAAAAACCCTCATAAAAAACTTTATATCTGATGTTAACAAAAATCTCTCTTTTTCTGAGGCGTGGACTTGTCTGTGTTAACAGTTTGACACTGCCAGCTGTGGTCTGGTCTGGCAGCACCCATATTCTCTTGCAGGTTTCCATTGCTGAGAAACAACCAACATCTCAGTCTACAGCGGGTATATAAACACTGACACTGCCAGACAATGGCAAAATTTATTGTTTTCGGATGAGTCCCACTAAAATCTCTTCCACATGAATATCAGATGTGTGTTGCATTTTGCTCAGGTTACAGCATTCTGGCAGTCTGTGTAGCTGAATAATATAATGGACAAAGGACAGGCGTGACAGTACAGGGTGCCACTGGATACAACAAGCAGTCGTGATTTGTACTGATAGAGGACACACTAAACAACAATAGCTTTCCAGGCAACTAGCCATGCCATATTTCAGCAGGATAGTGACCAGTCACAAGTAGGAAGAATTTGAACAAATTGACTTCAAAGTACCGTCTCTTTCCTGGCATGCATTTTCACCTGATATGCGTCCCATCAGGTGTGCATGGATATGGCTGGACACCAACTTGTTTGCCATGGGCCTCCAGCAACAACTGTTGATGCTTTGCAGAGCTGCCTACAAACTGCTTGGAAATAGATTCTCTGTGAATGTATCCAGTCCCTCTTTCATCCCTTGGCAGGATGTGAGGACATTTAAAGGTTTTGATTGCAACATGCCTGGGTTTCACATCATACTGAATTCTCAGAGTCACATATCATGTGTAGTCTATAGTCTACGGTCATGCAGCTAATTTGTGGAACTAATTTCACTTCACTTCATCATACATATACCCTTCATATTGCAATTTTAAAATATTAGGGTGTGAGCAGTAAATCCAGCAGTAATATAAATATACACCTCAACAATTTGCATAAGCAAATACCACACAGGTGAAAAATTATCAGTGATTGTCGGAAGTTCTGGATTCTGGATCCATTGTTAGCATATTATGACTGTTATGGAGAAGTGACCTATTATGGAGGAATGGAAGCCAAAGCACAAAAGGAATATAAAATAGCAAACACAATAAAACCATTCCAGAGCATAACAAATACACTCACCGTGTGTCAAATAAATATTAATTGTTAGGTGCTATAATGGTGCATTTGACAATTTTGATGGCATTATCAGGAAGTTAGAAAAACGACTGCAACCAAGGTGAAGTAAGAGAATTGAAAAGGTAGTTCAATTACATCCAGATATCATTTACGAGGACTCGCTGAAAAGTAATGCCTCTATTTTTTGTGTGAAAACTCTTGAAGCTTTTTAAATAGAACAAATGTTATTAACATTCTACATCTTCATTCTTCATGTGTACATATTTATTTCTCAACATAGTCATCCTGGTGACACACACACACACACAGACATATTTCTCCCCACCAGAGACCAGTTTCTTGATGCCATCACTGTAGATTGTTTGACTTTGTTGATAAAGACAACCTCGCCTCAGTTTGCATTGCTTCTACATCTACATCTTCATCACTATCAAGTTTTGGAAACAGATGAAAATCAGATAGGACCTAGTCGGGACTGTTTGGAGGATGATCGATGACAGTGAACCCAAGGCGTCCGATTGTTGCAGATGTCACGGTGCTCTTGTGTGGTCTGGCATTGTCATGCTGGCAGAGAGGGTGCCCCCATGTGTGGACACACTATTGAAATTTGAAACACTGTTACAGAATGCTGTCTTTCACACATCGACATAGTTATGTTACACACCACGTTACATGCTACAATTCGGAGCCCTTTAGGGGCAGAATGCTGCTAATATGTAGACAAAAAGAATGAAGATTTACAATGTTAATAACATTTGTTACATTTAAAAAGCTGTAAGAGTCTTCACATAAAAAGTTCAGAGAGATTACTTCCCAGCAAGCCCTCGTATTATACAGAAAGAGAGCTATCTATAAACTGAAAACTGTATTATTTCTATAGGTCTTTAAAAGAATTTACCTTGATGTGTGATCCATCTGGTTGGATATTCCACTCATTTCATCCCTCAAAGGTCTTAACTCCTGAGTACGTCTCCTCTCATCTTCCTTTCGCCTTTCCTAAAAATATTAAAATATACAAACATGACTTTCCTTGAAATTGCACTTTATAAAGCATACAGGATTGCAGCAAAAAACTGGCTTTACAAGAAACCTGTACTATCTAATACTAGAATCAGAGTCAAAATAAAACATTTAATATAAACTGTATTAAACATTTTTCTCGAAAGATTAAGTCTCAGGTAGAAAGCCAAATACCTGACAGAACTTCACACTAAACAAATAACTCACAATGAGACCCACTAACTTTTCCATTCAGCTGAACAAAAGAAATGGGATCCAGAAGAATAGCAATATGCGATGGAAGGAGGAAGTCCACTAAAGAAACTTGGAACAAAGTCAAAGTTGATACAGTTGTGGCTTCTATAGAAACTAGATTACACCATATATTGCTGCCTTAACTTTCTCAGTCAGTGTGAATATCTAGAACATTACTTTTGCCTTTTTGCAAACCATTCTCACAGACAGGTGATACAACGTGGGAAGGGGGCTATTACAGCATATTAACTTGCAGAAAGTGTTGAGACAGGTACTGATCACTGTTCCAGAGCAAGAAAAACTGTTTCAGATTCACATTTCATTTTAAAATAACCTAATTGCCATAGAAACATATTAAAATGTTAGTCCTTGCAAAATAGTCCACTTAATAGTTAATGTCTGTGTGTGTCTTTTAGAGATGTTTTACTGTAAGAAAGATTTATCATTACAATATGACTTTAGAAAACAACGAAATCCAATTGAGAAGTCGGACTACATGACCGGACAGAGATTAATGACCGGCTGTGGCTGTTTACTTAATGAATTTGCAATAACATGCGTTGGTATCTTTCGTTAGATGACAGCGCATTTGTTAACAGGTAATCAGAAGCATAGTGTCTTCGATCAAAGGAGTATGTTGATCCCTTACAATTTAAGTCACCTGAAACTGTGTCAGATGTCTCAAGAGCAGAGATTCACAAGCCAAAGTAAGGCAGCACATTCTTTTCTAGCTTGTGGAACTTACATCAGTGATACGTTGAACCTCTCTCCTCTTACGAGCCTCCAGCCGTTCTCTTTCAATGCGTTCCCTCTCAGCCATGCGAGCAGCTTGTTCTTTCTCTTGTTGCTTTTGGAATTCTTCTTCCAGCTGTAAAGGAAATTATTAGTTGAAACGCTGAATGTTTCAGTGTACTGTGAACCATTGGGCATATCACACAAGTTAGAGACATTTACATTTCAACAATTGGAACACATTATAACACTCTTTTGGATAACTCTTTTTTTGTTAACAACCAAAAATATGAGTCTCTAGAATTTTGTGAAACAATATTTAACATCAAACAGACTCTGCAAGCTGCATGTATATAGCTGAGCTTGTTAGTATATAAGACAACACTTGTTGGTGTAGACAGAGTGCACATGTATGTTCTGGCCGTGATAGCTACATGAAAGCAGCTAAGAAAATTGACCTCCTTCATGGGGTTAACTGATCTCATACGTGCTGGCAGGAGAGGTAAATATAAAAAGTTATTTGCTCTATGGGGAAATATGAGGTGATATCGAACACAGTAATACTGTTAGGAGCTGATAACATAGATATCTTTATTTGCATATGCATCAGAATATACAGTTTTACTACCAGAAGATATAAGACACAGATCTTGTGTTGGACCGAAATTTGTCTCTCCTTTGGCAGTATGCACTACATGATCAGCCATAACAGGTAAATAATGGTTAATGAACAATGATTTGAACCTGGATTCATGTTTTTTCAGGCAGTTTTCTTTCAATAGACTGACTGAAATTTGTGTGCTCGCCACTGGAAGAGATTCTCCCATAGGGAATGTGGAAATAGTACCCTTGGAATGGAAGAGAAGAAATGAGTATGTAATGCAGAAATATCTGTGATAAGGAAAGTCTGAGTTAGAATTAAAGACATCTACATCTACACACTGCAAACTACAATGAGGTCCATGGCAGATGGTATGTCCCACTGTACCAGTTATTAGGGTTTCTTCCCATTTCATTCACATATGTAGCATGTGAAGAATGATTGATTGAATGCCTCTGTGTGTGTAGTAATTATTCTAATCTCATCCTCATGATACCTATGTGAGCAATATGCAGGAAATTGTAGTATATCCCTAGAATGATCATTTAAAGTCAGTTTTTCAAGCTTTGTTAATATACTTTCTCATGATAGTTTACATCTATCTTCAAGAGTCTGCCAGTTCAGTTTCTTCAGTATCTCTGCGACACACTCCCATGGAGCAAACAAACCTGTAACCATTTGTGATGCCCTTCTCTGTATACGTTCAACATCTTGTTAGTTCTATTTGGTATGGGTCCGATACACTTGACAATATTCTAGAATCAGTTGCACAAGTGGTTTGTAAGCAATCCCCTTTGCAGACTGATTGCACCTCCCCAGTAGTCTACCAATAAACCAAAGTCTACCACCTGCTTTAATCACAAGTGAGTCCATGTGATCATTCCATTTCATATCCCTACAAAGTGTTACACCCAGGTATTTGTATGAGTTGGCCAATTCCAACAGCCACTCATTGATATTATAGTCATAGGACACTACATTTCTTGGTTTTCTGGAATGCACAATTTTACATTTCTGCAGATTCCCAATCTTTGCACCACTTTGAAATCTTATCAAGATCTCACTGAATATTTATGCAGCTGGTTTCAGGTAGTACTTCATTATAGATAACTGCATTATTTGCAAAGGCCTGATGTTACTATTATTACTATTAATATTGTCCGCAAGGTCATTAATATACAACACACTCCACTAGGGCATACCTGAAGTTAGTTTTACATCTGACGATGACTCTCCTTCCAAGACAACATACTGTGTCCTCCCTACCAGAAGGTCCTCAACCCAGTCACATGTTTCGCTTGATAGCCCACATAACTAGACTTTTGACAATAGGTGTAGGTGTGGTACTGAGTCAAATGCTTTTTGTAAATCAAGAAATAGTGCATCTACCTGACTGCCTTGATCCAAAGCCTTCAGTATGTCATATTAGAAAAGTGCGACTTCGGTTTCACATGATCAATGTTTTCAGAATCCATGCTAGTTGGCATTGAAAAGGTCATTCTGTTCAAGATACTTCACTGTATTTGAGCTCAGAATATGTTCTTAGATTCTATAACAAATCGATATCAAGGATAGTGGACAGTAATTTTGTGGATCACTTCTACTACCCTTCTTGTAGACTGATGTGACCTACGCTTTTTTCCAAGAACATTTTTGTTGAAGTGATCTATGATCGACTATGGTTAGAAGTGGCACTAACTCAGCGGCAAATTCAGTATAGAATTGACAGGGATTCCATCGGCCCCTGGAGCTTTGTTCAATTTCAATGACTTCAGCTGTTACTTAGTACCATTGACACAAATAATTACCTCATTCACCTTTTCAGTGGTATGAGGGTTAAACTGGGGCATTTCTCCTGGGGTTTCCTTTGTAAAGAAACATTTGAAGATGGAGTTAAGCATTTCAGATTTTGCTTTGCTACCGTCAACTTCAGTTCCTGCCTCATTTGCTAGGGACCTGACACTAAAGTTGGTGCTACTAACTGCCTTTACATATGACCAAAATTTCTTTGGCTTTTGTGAAATATCATTTGACAATATTCTGTTATGGTAGTCACTGAAGGCATCATGCACTCCTCTCTTGACAGTCAAACACGTTTCATTCAGCATCTCTCTATCTATAGCCCCTACACTTTGTTTTACACCTGTTGTGCAGTAATCTCTGTTTCCTTAGAAGTTTTTTCACAGTGACTGTATACAATGGAGGTTCCCTCCCATTATGAACTGCCCTACCGGGTACATATCAAACCAGTGCATTGTTAACTTTGTTTCAACTTGAGCCATAGTTCCTCTACATGCACCTGCCCTGTGCTGAAAGTTTCAAGTTCCTCACAGAGATACAACACTACTGATTTTTTTTATCTAGTTTACTGTGTGACACACTCTCTCTCTCTCTCTCTCTCTCTCTCTCTCTCTCTCTCTCTCTCTCTCACACACACACACACACACACACACACACACACACACACACACTTGTATTTTCGTAACCATTGTTGGCACAAGTGTGTCATGGTCACTAACACCAGTTCCAATCTGGACACTGTCAAAGAGCTCAGGCCTATTTGTTGCCATTAGATCCAAAACATTTCCATTATGAGTGGGGTTCTTAACTATCTGTTCTAGATAGTTTTCAGAGAAGGCATTTAGTAATGTTGAATAGGGCATCCTACCATGCATGCTGAGACAGCCTAATAGTTAAGAAAATAGCTCAAGACAAGCACGAAATACATGTCCGAGTGCCAGTAAGCCACACACCACTTTTTATAGTGTCACTTTCAATGGGAGAATGGCTGAAAGATATGTAGTTTAGTCTTTTTTTTTTTTGTGAGCTGTGATTTAGTTTTCAAGATACACTGTTGATAATTTGAAACAACTGATCTGACAAACTTACAGCCATTGCTCACTCAGTGAAACAGCCCATTATCCTACGACTGTACAATTACGTTCTTAACTGGTCTGTGGGACAATTAAAGAATCAATCAATTTACCGTATGTAATATGAAACTTTAACATGATTTCTTGCAAAAATGCTTATTAGATAACAAACTTTTTCTACAATTTGTCTTCTGCACTCAAGTCATCAACAAATCAACTGATACACTGTGCAAATGTGTATCAACATTGTACCCACTTGGTAACAAAGAACTGTGACAGTACTTCATTATGAAATATCCAGGGTTAGTAACTGAAGCACGTTTGGCACATAATTATGGAGACACACAGAGATGTGTTTCAGGTCTACCAATCATGTTGTAAGTAACACAGATGGAAACTGATGGTACTTTATGACTCAGCAGATGTTTTTTTTTTTATTTTGAGTGTAGGGGCTTGAGTTGGTCAAGTGGCAAGACTTACAGACTTGTACTAACTTTGTACTAACAAGTGACAAGATCAAGCACATAAAATTTATAGGATGTCAATGTTGTGGCAAAAACAAACTTGAAAATGATGGTGGTGGATATAACCCTTGGAATAACTGAACTATAGCTCTAGATATTGCTGTTTCCTTCACAAAAGTGAGACGAGAAGATATCAAGTTTTGAAAGTGACAAAACTTACTTTTTTGCCACATGTCTCACAACAATCCACTGATGATAATTACAGCAGTTACCAGTTCCCAGTTCCTGCCCTCAGCTAAGACTAAAAAAGGTAAACTTTCATGCATCAGCCACATCAAAATTGAAACTAATGTCTGATGTGACATAAATACAGTTTTCTCAACTTGGAGCTTGACCAGATCACTCACCAGTGTTCTGCGATGGAGTGCATTGAATTTGTCTTCTTGAGCTTCAATTGTCTTCTCAAAATCATCGTGTTTTCGAATTAGATCTTCTACTTGAGCAATAGTATCACCAAGCTTCCCATCAAGCAAAATTGGTTCACGGGATACTATCCATGATTCCAGTTGATCAGCTTCTCTTTTGAATTGCTAATTGAATGGTGAAAAAGTAACTGATTAAATACTTGCATTATTAGAATTAATAGTTTTTATCAAGCAACTGGGATATTTTCACAAATATTTATGACATGAGGAGATTTTGAAAGTGTAAACTTATAGTCTGAAGTACTTACCTGCGTATCAAGATTAAGTTTGTAAAGATTGTGTCGTTCTCTCCAGGTTTCGTGCAATAACCTTTCTCGCTGTTTCAGAACATTTATTTTTTCTTCAATTTCATTGGCCAAGAAATGTCCCTGAAAAGTTTCCAGCAGTTTAATGAAGTACAAAAGAATCAGTGATTACTTATAGCCAAAAGAGGTGGTTTCTTTGCACCTCCACATATAACAGTGTAGTCAGTTTGTGTCCAAACATAGGAAAATTGCAAGGCTATCAAGCGTAGTAAGAAGAATGGATCAGGACAACAGCAGATGCTGCAGAGATGATTGGAGTGGCACACAAATGAAGGATACTTGGTAAAAATTCAGAGGCTACAGAAATGGCATAATGAACTTGAACATCTGTGATGCCAGATACAAAAAGTAGGAGAATGATGTAGATAAGTGGTGCCTACATGGCTAAGCAATTATCTTATTCTTAAAATTATTTCAAACAGGTACATTCATCTCATCTCCCTTTTCTACGCATGCAACACACATCAGGAGTCTTAGCCAAACTTAAGAAAGGTTACTATACCAACAGCAGGCACAATAACCTTGGACAACTCCAACAATGGAGCTTCTGTTGATGTTTTGTATCTTTATAGTAACCTCATTTCAGCATTTTTTGGGCACCAAATTGGGTTAGTATTATTAGACCATTTTGCATGAATGTGTGAGGCCTCATGCTGAAGTGTTATCATCAACAGCATAACATCCATGATAAGGAGGCCAACAGATTACTATTTGTATGTGGACAATTGCAGCAGATGATGCAATTGATGTTAAAGAGATTAGAGGATTGGCTGGGACATATTGTGTTCATAGTGATAAAATTCTTCTGTGTATTATGCCGCGTCATTGCTAGAAACTAACAACAATAATAAACTAAAACCGACGTTTCAGCCAAATTGCAATAGCCTTCTTCAGGACACAACTGGTTTTGCATGGGGATAGGTGCTTCTTATTATTATAGACTATCGATGTCTGTGTCACTGTTGTAAAACTTTTAATTGGCCCTTGTAACATCATAGATTAAGGGTCCACCTGCGACAGCAATTGCACAACTTGCGTATGGGCCGCTAGACGCCGCCGCGAGCGCTAAGAGTGCATTGCGATCGCAGGCGCGCATGTTGCGTATGGGCCGCGAGGTGCCACCACGAGCGCAACCGTATATAAGTGCCGACGGAGTTCGGCCAACTCTCATTTTGTTGGCATCTCATTTTTGCCTAGTCTCTTATTTGCTTAGTTGCTTAGCTCTTATTCGTTTATGGCTCCTGTTATTGTGCTCTTTAAGCCATTCTGATTGTTTTGATTTACTCCCAATTGAGAAGTGCTCATTTTGGCATTTCACTTTTGCATATTTCTCATTTTGCTAATAATATGCTCCTTAGCTTTTTACAGTTGAATTGATTAACATAGTGTCGTGTACTGTTTGTTCATTTCAGCCTGTTCATATTCTGATGCTCTTTAAATACTGTAATAATTACCGGAAGCATTTCTTCCCTTAAACTTGTGTAAAGTATTCTCGATGTAGGATTTGTTCTGTGACACAGGTGTAAGGTTTTGAATATAAATTATATACGAAACTGTGCTTTAAAAGGAATTTATTTTTTCAGTTTGTACTACATCAGATGACAATTTTGTGATATGAGGGAGAAATTTGAGGGGCGAACACATGGAAATAGTCTTAAGTGATCCTCTTTAAAAATAAAAATTTGTGTGACACTGAAAGACGTGACACTGTAGGCACTGAAAATTTGTATATATAAAATTATGTGTCACACCCTCTAATATGATTGGCTAGACATGACGTAAGGGAAGATGGAAGGAAAGAGGCTATTTGTGGATGTCCGCCAATCAGCATTCGGCTTCTGGTCGCAAGTTTTCCTCCTGGTGTGCGCGGAAGTGGACTGACAGTTGCTCTACAGCTATTTGTGCAGATACATCCATGTCCCGTGTAGCTTCTGCCCCGTGACCGATCGCAGCCCATTGCGCTGGGATGACCGGCAACCAGGATGCCGGGAGTTTGTAGCCATCTTCTCTGTTGATGTTGTCAGGCTGCTTAATAATTTCAATCGCCTCCCGTATTTTGCATTCTCGCATCCACGATTCTTTCACCAGTACTTGGGCTTCCTGGAACCTGATAAGTTGTCCACAGTCACCGTGGTGTTCCGCTATCGCCGACTTGTTATGCTGTTGTAATCGTACATAGCAGTCGTGTTCTGTTACTCATAAGCTGACAGGTCTCCCTGTTTCTCCTATGTAGGCAGCTCCGCACTCACACCGAAGTTCATAAACACCTGCAGTGTTAAGATTGTTGACTACATCCTAGGTGGAACCTATCATTTGATGGATCCTGTGACTGCTTCGAAAAATCGGATTGAAACCTCATTGGAAGAGGACGTTGCCTAGCCATTCACTGACGCCTTTTACATATGGTAAGTGTACCAGTGGAAGCTTCTCTTCTTTGCCTTCTTCTCGTGTTCTGCTCCCTTTGGTTTTAGCTACCTTTCTTATGATGATGTCATCATAGCCATTGGCTACAATATGTGGACGACACATGTGTTGTAGCTCCTTTAATTCTTCTTTGATGTTATTTTCATCACTTATCCGGTACGCTCAGGCAGTTAACGTATGCAGAACAGAATACTTTTGAGCTGGGTGGTGGTGGCTCTCCGCGTGCAGGTACCAATTTGTGTGCATTGGTTTTCGGTACACTTTGTGTCCCAGTTTACCTTCGGCAGCTCTGTTTACTTCCACATCCAGAAATGGCAAGGTATCATTGTTTTCAGTCTCATATGTGAACTTTATATTTTTGTGCAGGCTATTTAAGTGCTGGAGGAAGTTTCCAAATTCCACTTCACCGTGAGGCCAGATAACGAATGTGTCGTCCACATATTGTAGCCAAAAACTGGAATGTAACGGAGCAGAAGCTAGGGCCGTTTGCTCAAAGGCTTCCATGAAGATGTCCACAGCTACAGGGGAGAAGGAGAGAGAGGGGAACCCATTGCCACTCCATCTAACTGTTCGTAATATTTTCCCCATCAGGTGAAATACATAGATGACAGGCATAAGCGCACCAGATTGCAGATATCTGGTGGGATACGATCCTGTAGAATGCGCACAGTCTCCTCAATAGGTACATTAGTGAAGAGAGACTTGATGTCAAAACTGACCATAATGTCTGAGGGCAGTATTCGCTATTCCCTAATCAGTTGTATGAAGTGTGAAGAGTTTTTCATGTAGGAGTCTGTTTGTCCCACAAGACAGTGTAACTTAGGTGCCAGATGTTTCACAACGTAATACGTAGGTGAATCTATTCTGTTCACTATGGGCATCAGCGGATAACCCTCCTTATGGAGCTTAGGTACTCCGTGGATTCCAGGAGGAACAGGCACCTTGGTGATTAGTCTCTTGGCTGTGTCAGGATCAATTCTCGAGTCCTTTACGAGGGCCTTCGTATTTCTGCCTATCCTCGCTGTCGGGTCACTCCTTAGCCCTCTGTAAATGGGATCGCTTAGCAGTTCTTCCATCTTCTTCTCATATTCAGAAGTGTCCATCAGGACCGTAGTGTTTCCTTTGTCCGCATGTAGGACCACATTATCCTTGTTATTCTTGTGCTCCTTTATGGCCAGTCTTTCTTCACGTGTGATATTGGCTCTGGGTGGTTTTACTGTTTGTAAAATTCTTACAGTTTCCTGCCTTATCTTTTCTGCTTCGACACGTGGTACTTGGTGGAGTGACGCCTCCGCAGATTGAATGATCTCTTCTGTGGGAATCTTTGTGGGCATAATTGCGAAGTTTAATCCTTTGGACAGAACTGATGTCGCTGCCTCACTGATGGTCTGTGTCAATATGTTAACCACGGTACGAGCTGTATCCAGACTTGTTTCCAGTTAGCTCCTCAAATTTCTTTTTCTGTCGACTGCTGACCAGGTCCTCCTCCATTCAGGCCGGGTTGTGGGTTATTCGGTTGATGTTATCCCAGTCCTTCATTGATAACATAGTTGACAGCCATAAATGCATGCTGTACAGTTACCTGTTGTTGTAGTCTATGAAGCTCCATAGGTGTTGTATCCTCTCCCTTAATAATGCATGGCTGGCCCGATAGTAAATGGTTCTTGCTCTTCTCGTATCGATTTGTGGTCGTACCCTGATGAATTTCGGAATGACATGAAGATCTCGGCCCTTTTAAGGAATGCCAAATCATTCAGTAGTTTCACCTTCTTCTTCCTCAGCAGCTCCAGTTTTCATGTGTGTTGGTAGATTTCCTGCCCTTACAGGTCACTGATATAAGAATGTAGGCTTCTGCGGCTGGTGTCATAGTGATTAAAATCCTTCTGGGTATTATGCCACGTCATTGCTAAAAACTAACAACAATAATAATAAACTAAAACCGACGTTTCGGCCGAATTGCAATGGCCTTCCTCAGGGCACTACTGGTTTAGCATGGGGATAGGTGCTTCTATTTATCACAGACTATCGATGTCTGACTAGCCAACCATATTAGAGGGCCAATTAAAAGTTTTACAACAGTGACGTCTTCGCAATATCCTTTCTTTCAGGAGTGCTAGTTCTGCAAGGTTCGCAGGAGAGCTTCTGTAAAGTTTGGAATGTAGGAGACAAGGTACTGGTGAAAGTAAAGCTGTGAGGACGGGGTGTGAGTCGTGCTTGGGTAGCTCAGTTGGTAGAGCACTTGCCCGTGAAAGGCGAAGGTCCCGAGTTTGAGTCTCAATCTGGCACACAGTTTTAATCTGGCAGGAAGTTTCAACAGACATATTACTTGATCCAGTGGCCATGCAAATACATTGCCAACAATTTTAATGATGTTAGCCACATTTGGGCATTGAAATGAATCAATGGTAGCAGGTGGTTTGAGTCCTGGTCTGGCACAAATTTTCACTTGTTACCATTGATTTATTTCACCACCTAAAAGCAGTAAACATAAAAAAAAACCATTGACAATGTATTAAATTTTTGCTGCTTCTAAAATCATTGGGAACGAACAATTGTGTTTCCCAGGCTGGCTATACAAATCATGTTTTTCGAATTATTCGGTCTTATTATAATTGATGTCTGCACTATATTAGCAAAATTGATAATTCCAATAACAAGATCAGTATGTTGAATATCACTAGACAAATCCAACAGATACAAACACACACAGTAGTTGTGCCCTTGAGAGTCTTGAGTTTCTTAGGTCTTTCCCTTTGAAGGGAATATGCTATTTTGAAATATAATGTCAATAAACTTCCTCTACACTCTAAGCACTCCATCTGGGTACTCCGTGTGCTGGCCGCATGACACACACACACACACACACACACACACACACACACACACACACACACACACACACACACACACAGCAGGGGGGAGGGGGAAAGACTGAGGAGGGTAGGGGGGTGGAGAGGGGGGGGGGGAAGAGACAGCTGCTTTACCTTCCTTATCAGATCATCCCCTTTATCGTAGAAATTTGTGAAAGAATCAGTCCGTGCAAGTATTTCTTGATTGTACTCCTCATGCCTGTTAATGAGGGCTTCAGCACCTGCAACATCTTGAGCCAGTTCTGGAGCTGTAAGCTTAGCAATCATCTCATTAATCCATGCCCTAAAAACAAAATTAAGTGCATTAACAGTGTGTTATACTCTTTTATAATTTTTAATAAAATTATTAAGTTTGTTACCTACGACATCATGAAGTATTACACCACAATAATCTTAAAATGTATAATATTATACAATCAAAAATTGAATGAACGTTTCTGTATATACAACTGAACGTTGCCTAAAACTGCCCTGAATATAGTAAAGCTTCCCCTAAACTCAGTACTATGTAAATCTAAATATTATAGAAAATCTCAAATATAGTTACATTAGATCTCGATATTCATCAAAGTAAGCCTGAAGTTCTGCTGCCTGGTGCAATTTGTCCTTCCTCTGAGCAGCCTTTTCCAGCAAGTCATTCCATGCCTCTAAGGTATCTTCATGTTTCACTTCAATGTGATCCCTGGCATCAGGGAACAAATCTGCAAGTCTGCTAGCTTCCTCGCCCACCATTTCAACCTAGAAATATTAACACAAATATGGCATACCTCAGATAGAAATAATAATAATCATCAGCATCAGGCACTAATGATAGGCATATTGATGGACAGAAAGAAGGAGAGAGTGATGAGGAAGGGACAAAAGAGGAAGAAGGGGGGGGGGGCAAAAAGATTAAAGAATTAATGGCTAGATTGAAGACGTGAGTGAGAGAACAGAGAATGGCTGAGAGAGGAGTAAGGAAGGGGAGTAAAGAAGAGAGAGAGAGAGAGAGAGAGAGAGAGAGAGAGAGAGAGATACCTGCTCTTTCACAGCTGCCAAATCCGTCTCAAATCCCTGATGCTTGCGAACCAGAACCTGGATGGTTTCAAGATCTTGCCCATAGCTTTCTGTTGATAAATTTGCTTCCTTTTCTTGGATCCATGCAATAGTTTCATCAGCAGTACGATCAAAAACATGTACTTGCTTTGCTCCAGCTAAGGCCTAAGAAAATAAAATTAATTTTCCATTATTTTAACACAAACACCAGTACTAATAATGAACATGAGATACTGTTGTTAATTAGTCATGCAATTTTTAAAGTGGGCACATTTACTGTAGTTGTCTTATTAATTTAAAGATAATTAAATAATAGCAATTACCTCCTGACGTGCATGGGCCAGCTCCTTTAAGTCTTCCCACTGCTGCTGGGTGTCATCAAGTTTAACACGGATACGTTCTGCCTCTGCATTTTCCTCAGTGATAAGAGCTCTGCCAGTATCTAAGCAGGAAATAACACGATTTTCACTGGCAGCTAATCCAGAAAGGAAGGATTCAAAAGTCTGAATAAGTAGTTCAACGTGTTCCACATCACGACCATAATCCTCAGATGCAGCCAGAACTGTCTGGTCACCTATCCATTCTGATACCTCATCAGCTTCACGAAGAAATCTGAAAAACTTCTGCGACTCTTGTAATCGCATCATACGCTGCTCACATAATTGTTGGAGCTCTTTGAACTGTGCTTCAATCTCGGCCTATATAAACAAGAGGAAGAAGAAGAAGAAGAAAATTATTAGGGCACTCTGGTTTGGCTTTGCAGATCACACACATATATTCAGTTATACTCCAAAACATTACACGAGCAAGAGTTTCATTTGTGTCTAATTTTTATTTTTATAACATATGTAAGTAAATGTGCACATAGGGCATCATAATACAATTTCTATTGTTCTGTAGTCTCTGTAGTGGGTATTCACACAGTAAACATTGTGGAAAATGTGAAATCCACAACAAAATGGTCCAAATGAATCCAAACCAGCAGCATCCTGTTTTGTCTGACCAGAAAGGTTAGCATTACATCAAGTTGTGTTACTGAAGAGTTGTCCAAACGTATACACAGAGGTGTCAGAATGCTTTGCTAGTATCAAAGGATGCAATATCTTAATGTGAGGGAATTCCAGTTGTAGAGAATTACTGATGTCCAGGGCATACTGTTACTTTTCAGTTCACACATACTGCTAGGACAATGATGCACTTTTTGAGTCGGTGCTAGAGAGTTACACACAGGCCATGGAGTGTGACTACTGCACAGGATGTCAGGCACCTTGCCTATGTAGCTGTAAGAACTGTAATATTCCACCTACAGCATTAACTTCACAGTGAAGCACTGCATGACTGTGGATTGCCTATGACAATGGTTTGACACTGCTCTGAGATGGACTGAATGCATGCCACTGCATCAGTTTCCATTGTCCAGAAACCTACACACATCTCTGACTGCAATGGACAGAAAAAGAAAACTGACACACTGAGTGACAAAATATAAAGATTTTATATGAATCTTGCTTCAGTTATCTTACAGTGGTGTCTGCAGGGGTACTGGAAGCTATTGTGGTGATCTCATTCAGGCAGTTTGCATTGTTGAGCAGCAAAGTTGACAAAGCCAAATGTGAAGATTTGGGTTGCCGTTAAGTAGAACATACGATCATGAGTCTTACATAATGAGGGCAGTGCCCAAGGCAATGCCTATCTTCAGGTAATTCAACATGTCATATTTCTGTGGAACAATACCTGGCCGCACATGACAAGGAATGCACGAGCTTTTGTTAAAGTATGACTATTGCTATTGTTTTCCTGCCTGAAAATTCACCTGCCATATTTTCCTATGAACATATCTGGAGGATTTGGTTGATTGGTAACTTTGTCACTATGGTTACCACCAACTTAAGTGCTTCTTAGATTTGCACACATATTTTGTGGAGAGCGGGGGTGGTGAGGAGGGTGACAGGATTCCCCAGGAACATATCCAGAACCTTCGATTTCAAAACATGACATTTAGAGGCTCAGAATTCAGTGTGGTGTGAAAACCTCTCAGATTCAGTGAAGTAAAAAATCATTTACATTTTTGTAATTCTCATAATTTGTGTATCATCATGTACATAGAGAGAGAGAGAGCAAAGTGATCCTACATGGGTTCCATTTTTACTGATCGACACAACCCTAAAAAATACTGTTATACATGTTTAAGAATCAATAGTGAAGCTCAGATGGGGATTTAACAAAACCCATTACTATATGAGAAATTGTCCTACAAACCAGGAATTTAATGTAATGGCAACAGTAATACTGCACACAGTTCATATGCAGTTACGTAAATGTACAACAGGATGCAAAGAATTACTTGCTGAAGATGGGGGGGGGGGGGGGGGGGGAAATGGCATTCAATGCAATATACACGATGGGGCTACTGAAATAAAATGTCTAGGCTCAGCAATATTCACACACGTACATGTAACTACCCCTCCCCAGAGAAGAGGGGTTTAAGGCACTAATACTTACTTGTTTTTCCTTGATATTCTGACTATCAAAGTGTCCCCTTTCTACTAATCCTTTTGCTAATTTAGAAAGACGTATAATATTGTTTTCAAATGACTTAAGATCACGCTCAAGACCTTCCAGCTTCTTCATCAGCGACTGCACTGAATCCTCGTCTTTTCCAGAATCTGTAGATGTTGCAAAGGGTTTCTTTTCTCTAAGCCATGTTTCTGCCTCATTAGCCTCTGCATAAAACTGAAAACAAAGTTACAATATGTCAGGTAATGTACTTTTCCTACTCTAGGTTTACAGTGTTATTCAGATTGCTGCAATAGTATATACCATTTGCGATTCAACTGCATCCAATAGTCTCAGCCTTCTCACACTTGCCAAATCTCTCAAATGAGCAAACCGTTCAACAAGTTCTGAGCTGCAGTTCTCTATTCTTGCTGAGGCAAAGTGGCCACTGCGAATCATTTGTTGTGCTCTACTGGAAAGACTAGCAACAACAGGCTCTCTTGTAGCAAGTTCAGCCTCCAGTGCCTATAAAAACAAAAACAAATGATAATACTCTTAACTATTTACCCAAGATCAGATTTAATTGAACTATCATCTAACAGTCACACAACAGTAAAAATACTTTCCTTCATTTGGCAGCAGTAATCAAATGTATACCTCTTGCATTTGTGATTGGCAATTTATGTGGGTTCAACATTTACATGAATTTTTGGGTCCATTCATAACACATCAGTTAGAGTTGGAAGTTTATGCTATGTATCATCATAAGCCACCTCTTCCAGGTCATCAACTGATGACAACACAACAGCCATAGATTGTTGCAAGCATCTGTTTCACCATTAAACCACCCTCTCTGGCCCCCATGCATTGTTACAGCCACTATTCAGCAACCAGGTGTTATCAAAATCCGGTATGCCATTTCAGCATTATGAGAGTGTGTCTGCAACACCTGTGGCATCCAGATGAACACTACGTCAGGGTGCATACACATATGCACCCTGCCAGTGAAGGGCAATGAATCTGTGACCATTGTGAAGCAGGCCACTGTCATGTGGTTTAGAGCAGAATTGTCCCTCAATACCCATAAGCTGGTGCAGCCATAGTCAGCATCATACAATTGAATAACTTGCCATATATTTCTGCACCTAACACAAATAGAGCTGAGTGTTAAGAAAGAATGCTATTAGCCACCGCCCATTTAGCGACTACTGTCACCAGACACCGCCAGCTGGATTCCAGTTCATGTATTGGATTACACTGCCTTTGTTACAAGCCACTGCCTGCCAAGAAAGAATGCTCCGCTCTTTGCCACACTATGCTGCCTAAAGATTGGGTCAGGATCCTGACATCAGATAGCATACACCCAAGGAACGAGAGTTCAGTGGAGCAAACTTCAGCCCCCACCCCCTGCCTGCTGGACGTGGGTCTGGAGTATGGCTGCACTCTGTACAAGAGTCCCAACTAGTGAAAGGGCACATTCAGGATGAGAAGATTGAAACAGCCACCCTGACAAGTCCACACCTGATTCTCCATACTCCAATTGGGTTAACACTACATAATGCTGCAAATATAATTAAAAGTGTAACTATGGTGCTGCCATCCATGGAGTTTAAATATGAATAATCACATGTGATTTTTAATATGTTTATCTGTGTTTGTGAGTGAATAAGTATTCAAAGCCAATGTAATTAACATGTGCCAATACTTCTCCTCCATACCAAGGATATTGTGTTGGCCTAATTAGTTAAGACTTAATGGTAACTCTCTTTAGGGTAGAACTCAGTCTATTACCTGTATCGACTCATGTTTAAGTCATATGATATGTCTGGTCACAGGCCAGTCAAATAACAAACATTTCCTGGAGGGTTCAAAATCTAGAAACTACAAAATTGTCTTAATATCTCAGATATGGTCCTGTATGAGTTCCCTCTCTTCCAAACAGTGAAAATTCATCTGTGGTCATTTTATTGTGATCCTGAAAGTAGTCATGTCCGCCTATGAATGGCTCCTCAATAACCTTCTCAAGGAGGCATGTCACAGAGTTTATGCTATGTGGTTTTAGAGATTACTTGATGTATACAACTTTGCATACAGTTTTTCAGAATAAATTACATTAGTTTTTGGAAAATAAGGGATTCGTACAACTTTCTCTGCCAGTGTTATATAAAAGGGCAGTCCATTGTTGAAGTTGTCATTTGTACTTGGGTGAATCATGTGAAAATGTTTCTGATGTGATTATGGCAGCACAATGGGAAGTAACAGGTTCTGAATGTGGAATGGTAGTTGAAGCTAGATGCATGGGTCACTTAATTTTGGACATTGTTAGGAAATTCAATATTCTGAGCTCCACACTGGTGGTTCAAATGGCTCTGAGCACTATGGGACTTAATATCTGAGGTCATCAGTCCCCTAGAACTTAGAACTACTTAAACCTAACTAACCTAAGGACAGCACACACATCCACGCCTGAGGCAGGATTCAAACCTGCGAGCGTAGCAGCCGCGTGGTTCCGGGCTGAAGCACCTAGAAATGCTCGGCCACCGTAGCCGGCTGCTTCACACTGTCAACAGTGTGCAAAGAACATCAAATTTCAGGCATTACCTCTAGCCATGGACAACACAGTGGTTGAGACCTTCACTTAACGACAGAGAACAGTGGTGTTCGCGTAAAGCCATCAGTGTCAACAAACAGGCAACACAGTGTGAAATAAGCAGCAGACAACCGACATGTGTGGCTTTGCTAACAACATGACACTGCCTGCAGTGCCTCTCCTAGGCTCGTAAATATATCAGATGAACCCTAGATGACTGGAAAACTGTGGCCTGGTCATATGAAGCCTGATTTCAGTTGGTAAGAGCTGATGGTAGGGCTCACGTGTGGTGCAGAGCCCATGATGCCATGGACATGTTCTCAACAAGGCACTGAGCAAGCTGAAGGTGGCTCCCTAAAGGTGTGGGCTGTGTTTACATGGACAATTCAAAAAAAATGGTTCAAATGGCTCTGAGCACTATGGGACTCAACGTCTTAGGTCATAAGTCCCCTAGAACTTAGAACTACTTAAACCTAACTAACCTAAGGACATCACACACACCCATGCCCGAAGCAGGATTCGAACCTGCGACCGTAGCAGTCCCGCGGTTCCGGACTGCAGCGCCAGAACCGCTAGACCACCACGGCCGGCACATGGACAATTCATGTGAATGATTTGGCTACCCAAATTGCCCAAAATAAACCCCATTGAACATTTACGGACATAATCAAGAGATCAGTTCGTGCAAAACATCCTGCACAAGCAACACTTTCGCAGTAATGGACAGCTGTAGAGGTTGCATGGCTCAATATTTCTACAGGGGACTTGCAATGAGTTTTTCAGTCCATACCACATCGAGCTGCTCCACTACACTGGGAAAAAGGTGGTTCAACACAATATAGGAGGTATCCCATGAATTTTGTCACCTCGGTGCAAATACTTTGTATTCTGCATTTGGTAGTGCTCCAGAATCTAAGAACACACTGTGAGAATGTTCCAAGCTATTTTAATTAAAGAAAAGAAGGATTTTACTTTATTTTCAAATTCTAGGACTACATTTCAAAATTACTTTGCATTACAATAGATGACTAATACACTACAGTAAAAAAGCACAATAGGCGTTTTATACCAAATTCATATAACCATAACCATTTTAAAGATAATGAAGAACCAACAGAGGACTAGCCTAATCAAAAACTTGTTCAAGTAGAGCCATATCTTCCCTGTTGCTATCTTTAATTGTGCGAAATATCCGTAACTGGTGTTTGATATGAGTCTCAATAGATTGCAAAGGCCATTAGAAACATGGATTAAAATGAATATAAAGGTCACTTTTATGTAAGCGCACTTGCAGAAAATAAAAAAACTTTCACATCAGTCCTAAGTACTGCAAATGTCTCACCTGATGCTTTTTCTGAAGGCTTTGAACTGCTATCAGACTGTTTCCCAAATCCGTAGATGCAGCCAATGGCTCTTTTTCTGCTATCCATTGCAGTTCATCTTCTGCATCTCTTAGGAATTGCTGCAGGAGTAACGCATCTTCCAAATTCTCTCTCCTTATTTGCATTGGCTCTTGAAGGGAATGATACCTAGACATCACGACATTTCCTTGTTAATTTTCGTTGTCATAAATAAGAACAAAAGCAAAACCTGAATAATAGCCCCTAATATATTATAACAAATAATTTGCAAAATTTACCTCTTAATAACAGCAGTTGCATGTTCTTGGATTTCATCACACATGAAATGGTTGGAGCGTTTAAAGGCAGCAGCCTGATCCTTCACTTGTTCCACTGTCTCAGCATGGCTATGCACATCATTTTCCAACAGTGAATGTCTCTTTAATAGATGAGTGACACTTGCCAAGTCTCTTCCATGGTCCTCTGATTGTAGCTGCAATTCAACTTCATCCATCCAAGTGTCTAATTCATCTAAAGTGCGGCCAAACAATAAAGCCTGTAAAAGAGAAAGAAGTATTCTAAAAATGCGCTAGTATAAATATGAGGAAAATGGAAATGAAGGTAAAAGGAATTACCTTTTGGTATTTTTTCGACTTATTACAATAACAATACATGACTAAGATCCAACTGTCACACAGTTTGTAATCAGACTTGAAATTTTTGAAGATTACCTGGTAGGCATCATTCAGTCTCTCCCTCTTGAGGTGTGACTTTTCTTGCAGCTGCCTCCATGCAGTATCTAACTCATCAAGTCTGGTTCTAATCTCCATGCTTGCAAAGTGCCCTGCACCAATTAGTGTCTCTCCTTCGTCAGACACAGCAGCTACACGACCGCGATTTGCAGAGAGCTCAGACTCAAAGGCTGCGTGTTTCTGTATCTTGCTCTGAAGATTTGACTGATCACGGTAGTTTTCATCACTAGCTGTTTGCATTTTCTGATGGATCCACCCTTCCACCTGAGAAAGAAGGTGAAAAAAATATTATGGAAAATTTGTCTGGATCCCACACATTAAAAGAACTATCAGTATCTGTCTCAGTTATGGTATAAGATCAGATAAATAAAGTGTTAAGAAAATTTGCTCGATTGTTGTCTGTGTTATAATGCAATAAAAGGTTAAAGCAAAAATTACCATCCTGATCATTTGGTAGTTAGTGTCCTAACAAACTATTCAAAGACTGCATAGAATATGCACCAGACATAACAAAATGTTTAAGTCATTATTTTACAGAGATACAGTGATCCTTTGTCAAACGGAAGATTTAAAACATGAATACTGCAATTGTTCTGACTACAACAATTAGTGCATTTCAAGTTTTATATATATTGCTCTTTTAAGTGGTCATATTGCCAGCATTAAGTTCAAATGAATTGGCTTCAATTTCACGCCATCATAAAATTTTATGTTTTGAGTGGTTTACTTGCTATCACAAATTCATTTAAAATTTCCTTCATTTTCAATGTTTTAAATATGGACAAATGAATCCAAACTTCTCTTGAATGTAATCCAGTATTTTTTTTTATTTTTATTTATTTATTTTTTTTTTTTGGGGGGGGGGGGGGTTTAAGGGCACTCAACTACTGAGGTCATTAGCTCCCAGTCACAATTGTTAGAGCACATAGAATCCAGTAAAACTCAACGAGGCGGGGGGGGGGGGGGGGGGGGGGGGGACACCAGAAAGTTCTTACAAAGATGCAGATAAAATAAGTGAAGGAGTTAGATGTCTTTGGACAAGCCAGTCAAAGTAATGAAACAAAGAACAAGAGCAGCTGCTCGAGCGTCATCAGCTAAAATATCCTGTAAAGTAGATGGCAGAGACAGGACAACACGAGATTGACTAAAACGGGGACACGACAATAAAACATGGCGCACTGTTAATGCATGACCACAAGGGCACTGCGGGGCTGGGTCACCGGAGAGCAGGTAGCGGTGGCTAAACCGGCAATGCCCAATCCGCAACCTGGTCAGAAGGACCTCTTCTCGCCGAGATGGTCGGGAGGAGGTTGTCCAAGCAGTTGGGAACGGTTTTACTGCCCGGAGCTTGTTTCCTTGAAGTGATGACCAAGTATCCCACCACAAAGACACAAGCCTCTTACAAACAACCCCACTAACGTCAGATGACGGGACACAATGGGAGGCTGGCCGAGGCAGGAGGACTGTAGCCTTGGCTGCAGCATCAGCAGCCTTATTCCCAGGCTCTCGTACATGGCTGGGAACCCACAGAAAGCTGACAGGAGAGCCACCCTCAGCGAAAGAATGGAGGGACTGCTGGATCCGTTGCACCAAGGGATGGACCGGATATGGAGCTCCAAGGCTCTGAAGAGCACTGAGTGAATCAGAGCAGAGTACATACAATGAATGGTGGTGGCGGCGGGCATACTAAACGGCCTGATGGAGAGCAAAAAGCTCGGCCGTAAAGCTGGAACACTGCTAGAGTTGCCGGTATGTAAAGGTGGCGGCCCCGACGACAAACGCACAGCCGACACCATCGTCAGTTTTGGAGCCATCAGTGTAAATAAAGGTGTGACTGGCAATTCGCGCACAAAGTTCGACAAACCGTGAGAAATACACCGCAGCCGGAGTACCCTCCTTCGGGAGCGAGCTGAGGTCAAGATATATATGAACCGGAGCCTGGAGCCACGGTGGTGTCGGGCTCTCACCCTCTCTGAAGGTGGTAGGGAGGGCAAAATCCAATTGTCGAAGCAGGCGACGAAAGCGGACTCCAGGGGGCAGCAGGGAAGACACATACAACCCATACTGACGGTCGAGAGAATCGGCTAAGAAGGACTGATAAGAGGGGTGGTCGGGCATTGACATCAGCCGGCAGGCATACCGACAAAGCAGTACGTCGCGCCGGTAGGTCAATGGTAATTCGGCAGCTTCAGCATAAAGACTCTTGACGGGACTAGTGTAGAATGCTCCGGTCGCAAGACGTAACCCCCAATGGTGGATGGAGTTGAGACGGCGTAAGAAGGATGGCCGAGCAGACGAGTAGACGAGGGTCCCATAATCCAGCTTTGATCAGACTATGGACCGATACAAGCGAAGCAGGACAGTGCGATCCGCTCCCCAAGATGAACCACTAAGAACTCTGAGGACATTAAGGGAACGTGTACAACGGGCAGCCAAATAAGAGACCAACAAAGTTTCCTGTCCAGTGTGAGCCCTAGAAACTTAGTTGTTTCCACGAATGGGAGAACAACGGGACCGAGATGTAAGGATGGTGGAAGGAACGCTTTATATCGCCAAAAGTTGATGCAAACCGTCTTCTCTTCAGAGAACCGGAAGCCATTGGCCACACTCCATGAGTATAGGCTGTCTAGACAACGCTGAAGGCAGCGGTCCAGGAGGCATGTTCTCTTGGCACTGCAGTAGATCGCGAAGTCATCGACACAAAAAGAGCCTGAGACATTAGGTGGAATGCAATCCATAATTGGATTGATCGCTATGGCAAAAAGGGCTACGGTCAAGACGGAGCCCTGAGGCACTCCGTTCTCCTGGAGGAAGACATCGGACAATACGGAACCCACACGTACCTTAAACTTTCGATCTGTTAAAAAGGAATTAATAAAAAGGGGCAGGCGACCGCGTAGACCCCACCTGTGCATAGTGCGGAGGATACCTCCTCTCCAACAGGTATCATAAGCCTTCTCCAAATTGATGAACACGGCTACCGTTTGGCGCTTTCGCAAAAAGTTTTTCATGATGAATGTCGACAAGGTCACAAGGTGGTCAACAGTGGAGCAGCGGCGACGAAAGCCGCATTGAACATTGGTAAGTAGCCATCGAGATTCAAGAATCCAAACTAACCGAGCGTTAACCATGCACTCCATCACCTTACAGGCACAGCTTGTAAGAGAAATGGGGCGGTAACTAGAAAGAAGGTGTCTATCCTTCCCGGGTTTGGGTATAGGAACAACGACGGCGTCACGCCAACGCATGGGGACTTGACCTTCAGTCCAGACGCGATTGTAGGTACGAAGAAGGAAGCTTTTGCCTGCCGGAGAAAGGTGGGCCAGCATCTGAACGAGAATGGCATCCGGCCCCAGAGCAGAGGACTGGGACAGTGAAAGTGCACGTTCGAGTTCCCGCATAGTAAAGGGGGCATTATAATTTTCCAGATTCAGCGAGTGGAAGGAAGGTCGCCGAGCCTCTTCTGCTTCTTTCCTGGGAAGGAAGGCAGGGTGGTAATGGGCGGAGCTTGAAACCTCCGTGAAAAAGCGGCTGACGGCGTTGGAGACATCCACAGGATTAACAAGGACCTCATTACCTGAAGTCAGGCCAGGTACCGAGGAGTGGGCCTTAATGCCCGACAGCCGGCGCAGGCCACCCCAGACGACAGAAGAGGGAGTAAAACTGTTAAAGGAGCTGGTGAAAGAGGCCCAACAAGCTTTTTTGCTGTCTTTGACGACTCTACGGCATTGCGCTTGGAGTCGTTTGTATTCAATACAATTCGCCAACGTAGGATGGCGGCGAAAGGTGCGTAAAGCACATCGTCGAGCACGGATAGCGTCTCTACAAGCCTCATTCCACCAGGGGACGGAAACGCGACGTGAAGAAGAGGTAGTACGAGGAATGGAACGTTCGGCAGCATTGATGATAACAGCCGTGAGGTATTCAACCTGACTGTCACAACTGAGAAAATCGTGGTCCGGAAAGGTCGCCAGGGAGGAGTAAAGTCCCCAGTCAGCTTTCGGTATGTTCCAGCTCGAAGGACGTGGGGATGGGGTGTGGTGCAGGAGACGAACGACACAGGGGAAGTGGTCGCTCGAATAGGTGTCAGAAAGGACATACCACTCGAACCGACGGGCAAGAGTGGTAGAACAGATCGAGAGGTCCAAGTGGGAGTAGGTATCAGTAGAGTCCGAGAGGAAAGTCGGGGCGCCAGTATTGAGGCAGACAAGATTGATATGGTTGAAGACATCCGCCAAGAGGGAGCCTCTCTGACAGGATGTAGGAGAGCCCCAAAGGGGATGATGGGCATTGAAGTCGCCAAACAATAAAAACGGCGGAGGAAGCTGAACAATCAGGTGCATCATGTCAGCCCGACTAACTGCGGATGACGATTGAGTGTAGACGGTACAAACGGAAAAAGTAAAGGCAGAAAGAGTAATACAGACAGCTATTGCTTGGAGTGGGGTGGTCAATGGGATGGGATGGTAATAGACATTGTCCCGAACGAGCAACATGACCCCACCATGAGCTGGAATACCGTCCACAGGGGTGAGGTCAGACCGCTCCGAGGTATAGTGGGTAAAAGCAATATGGTCAGTTGGGCGCAACTTGGTTTCCTGGAGACCAAGGACGAGCGGACAGTGCAGGCGGAGGAGCAGTTGTAATTCCTCCAGATTAGATCGAATACCTCTTATGTTCCAATGTAACAAAGCCATTGCTAGTCAGAAAAAAGGGGGAACGAAACGGGTGAAGAGCTGGTCACCTCGACAGCCGCGGAGGGCCAGGTTTCGAGGGAACAACGCCACAACCGGCGGGAGGCGGATCCTGTTCCATCGAGTCGTCGCCAGCTGCGGCCGCTTTCTCGGATTGCGTAGGAGGGGCAGCATCATTCGCCGACGAGAGGCCAGCTGAGCGCCTGGCAGCAGAGCATCCCGGCGAAACTGAGGACGGCCAGGAGCAGCGACTCACGGATGGAGCGTCAGACGAAACACGCCGGGGTGGAGAGGGGGAGTAAGACTTCTTCTTGGAGGCCTTCTGGGAAGTCCGATGAGGCACGGGGATGGTGGGCTGGACCCGAAGAAGGTCCTCAAGCGCGGGGTCTGTTTTGGAACGCCGGGGTCCGGAACGTTTCCCTGATGGACACCTGAGAAGAGGATCGCTTCTCAGGCGGCGGAGGGGGAGGAGGAAGAGGAGGAGGAGGAAGGGTGGCCCCTGGGGCAGAGGGGGCAGGGGCCGCGAGGGAGGAGGATTTGGAAGGGAGGGATTTGGGAGGCGGAGGCGTAGACCCCAGATGGGGTGAGGAGGTGGAGGGGGGACAGGATAGGGGTGAGGATACTGTGGAAGGAGTGGACACGACTGAGGCAAACGAAGTTGTCAACGTCACGGGATGGAGGCGGTCATACTTCTCCCTGGCCTCAGAATAAGAGAGGCGATCCAAAGTTTTTAATTCTTGAATCTTCTTCTCCTTCTGATACGCGGGGAAGTCTAAAGATCTAGGCGAGTGGATGCCAGGACAAATGACGCACCGAGGTGGTGGGGTGCATGTATGTTCCTCATGAAGAGGACGTCCACAATCGCCACAAAGGGGCTCAGCCTCACACCATGACGACATGTGCCCAAAGCGCAAACACCGAAAGCAGCGCATAGGAGGCGGGACGTAAGGTCGCACGTCGCACCGGTAGCACATCACCTTTACCTTCTCCGGGAGAATGTCCCCCTCGAAGGCGAGGATAAAGGCCCCGGTGTCGATGCGACGGTCTTTTGGGCCACGCTGGACTCGCCGGACGAAATGCACGCCTCGGCGCTCCAGGTTGGCCCTGAGCTCCTCATCAGATTGCAGCAGGAGGTCCCGATGAAAAATAACCCCCTGCGTCCTATTCAGTGCCAGATGCGGGACAATGGACACTGGGATGTCCCCTTGTCGGTTGCACGCCTGGAGCACCGCCAACTGAGTGGCGGAGGTGGTCTTTATAAGAACGGACCCCAAACGCATTTTACTGAGAGCCTCGGTTTCCCGGTAGATGTCCTCGATGTGCTGGACAAAGAACATGGGCTTGGAGGTGGCGAACGTCCCCCCATCGGTCCGACAACAGACTAAATAGCGGGGGAAGTACTTCGCCCCAAGCCGGCGGGCCTGTCCTTCCTCCCAGGGAGTGGCCAAGTGGGAAAGGGCAGGAGAACCAGAACCAAGAGACAGTATCTCTCTTTTTGAAAGACTCGGCCGCAGAGCGACCCGATACATGTTGACGTTCCATCTGCGAAACGTCCGCCCCGATACCACCCACTCCAACCTGGGGCTCTCCCCACGGGCGCCACCCAGCCTCAGCAAGGGCCACCTGGCAGGATGACCGTTGCCGGGAGTCCTGATGCCCTAAGGAGATGGGCATCTACTCCTTGGCCGACGTGGGGAGGGTGCAGCTCAGGTATCGGCAGTAGGATCCCTGTGTTGTCAGGGGGCTACAACCTAGAGGGTACATGACGACCCCACCACAACGGGCTGGCTACCATGCTGGATTTCGGGTGCCATGGAAAGTCCATCATGATCGTAGGTGCAGATGGGGACGCACTATGGGCGTAACTTGTGCAACCCATCAGGCGTTTAGGCCCAATTTGAGGAATAGTGGGTGTGGTTACAACGCCGTTACAATGCTGAGTGCCAAGGTCTTAGTGCACTGAGGACCAGTGAGACACCACGTAAGGCGTCCTTCCCCAAAAGGCTCGTACTTCTGTAGAATTTTGAAAAATGGAGGTCAAACCCCAAGGGGGACCATCACATGGAAGGCCGAAACGGTTGAAACTCCTTTTAGTCGCCTCTTATGACAGGCAGGAATACCTCGGGCCTATTCTTACCCCGGACCCGCAGGGGGGTAATCCAGTTGAAGGATATCACAAAACAATAATCACATATTGAAACATTGAGAAACTGACCGGTTGGGTGGTAAGTGAGTAATGGTGAACAAAACAGATAACACTAAAAGGCATATTGTAAGAAATAGTACAGTACATCTTACATTGACAATTAATTGCGATAAATGTTGGGGCAACATGTTCATCACAACTGTTGATGTTACCCAATAGAAAAAATTAAAATGGGAGTTCTGAGCAATATTTGAAGCATTTTACAAAGAATGTAAAAGACACTTTTTGCCAGTTTGTTATTGTTATAGAGATGTGTTCATCACTTCACAATATAAATGATACTGCAATCATGGCAGTGGCCCTGAACCAAACAAAGATGAAGTCCACTTCACCAGATGGAATGATTATGGTCAACGATTTTTGGATCGCAAATAGTATCTTGCTGACAACATTTTGAAGACCAAAACAACAACTGGTGAAAACTTCAAAAGTCTTCTGTACTAAGTGAAATATAAAATACAGAGGAGTGGGCCTAAGACTACAAAAGGATACACATTTTATCAAAACAATGAGAGGTGCTTCGATAACAGGATAGCCATACTGATTAAAATTATGAATTTTTGGATCAATCACCTCATTCCCCTGATTTTGTCCCTCTGATTTCCACCATTTCCTTCATATGTATCAGTCACTATTTATGTATCCATCCTCTGCTCCTGAGTGATTACCTCCTGTTATCCATTGTTTGTATTCCACATAGAATTTTCCAATGTTGTATGAACATCAAGAAATAAATATAAAAGGAATAGATAGGAAATTTAAACAGAAACAACTCAGATGCTGAATTTATTAATATTACCTCATACATATTGCGAAGAAACTGTTGCAGTTGTCGAGATTCCTGGAGTCTGCATCGCCTGTTTGCAGCACTTTCCCTGAGTCGATTCCAGCGTGTACACACAGCGCCGAGACGTTGCGAAACACCTGCACTATCATAGTGGTGTTCAGCAACTAGTTCATGTGCAAACCGCTCTAGTTCTTCAACACGGCCTGCTTGTGCTGCTAGCGTCTTTTCAAATGCTTCGTGTTTTCGCAACAGAGCTTCTACACTGGTCAGTGAATCCTGGAATAGAACATTGTTTATATACACACAAAAAGGAAACTGGGATGCCCCTTGTTATATAGAATTAAAATAATTAAATACAGAAAATAAAAAGTTTCTAGGCGTTAAAGAATTTTCACATTTCCTGAACCACTGGATGGACCAATAATCGAATAATAATTCTATCTTGTTAGAACTAATACAGTCTACTGTAAAAATGCATTTCACTTTTTCCCTTATATGTTCATAGTTCAACCTATAATGAGAGTTACGTGTAACACTAACAAATATAACAACCAATAGGCTATATCAAGTGTGACTTACGAACATGAGTGTAACCTAATGTTATGGCTAGATATAATACAAAGTGAATGAGTGCTCAGCTGCATAATTCATTGGACTCCAGAGTACTTTGAATTAGTTTCAACTTGCTGGTAAAGACAATGACAGAATGTTTACATGGTTGCCCACTTCCCACTGACATATATTATTCACAACTCATTAAACATCACACTTTATTTCCTTTATAGGAAATACTACCAGATGTTTGTCTTAGCTATATTGCTGTGATGAGATCTATATTTTTTTTTCCTGTCTAAAAACCAACTTCCAGTTTGCTTTACATTTTCTAAGATACTTTCAATTCTTTGTTGCTACGATTTTCAAATATTACACTA
Source organism: Schistocerca nitens (assembly GCF_023898315.1). Taxonomy (NCBI): domain Eukaryota; kingdom Metazoa; phylum Arthropoda; class Insecta; order Orthoptera; family Acrididae; genus Schistocerca; species Schistocerca nitens. The sequence continues at coordinate 573,713,877 of NC_064616.1, read as the reverse complement.
GACTGATGTCTACTATTAATACTCATTTTATATTTAATCAGTTTATATCACAAATACCTTATGATTAATTTAAAAGTAATTTATGTTTGTAGAGCATAACTGTAATGTGACAAACTGCATACCTGTATTTTTGTATCAGCAAGGCAACAGTATAAGTAATGACTCAAAATTTATTATATTTACAAACAAAAGGGAATGAATGGGGTCAAGCAGAAAATTTACATAAGACTGTCAAGTAACATGGCCCTACAAAGAGAGACAGGGAGAAAGAACGTACTCAGAGCTTCAAAACAAACCACAGCCAGTCCATGTAGTATTGCCACCTATTATCTTCATAAAAATTATAAAAAATTATTTTGTAGCCTGCAACCTCCATCCAGTGTCATGTTTATTCATGCCTTGAACTCATGAATGACACAGCTTTATTCCTATCATAGTCCACATCTTTACATAATTTATAACAATTCTCAAATGTTCAATTCATTACATACTACTTTCTTACCCCCAAGTCGTCATTGTTTAGGAATGCCTCTTTTGTGGCCAACCAGCTGTCCACTTGATCAGCCTGAGCACGGAACTGCTGCAGTTCAAGTGCTTGGTTCAGTTTCTGACGTCTGTCATCCCAAGCAGCTCCAAGAGTCCGACGTAATTCTTCCAAGTGTGCTAAACTATTCTCAACATCTGCTCCCAATGCTATGCCACTCTCTTTCAAAGCACGGAATGTTTCTTGGCGGCCATCTATTTCTGCCTGCAAAGTTAATAAAATGTGATCAGTGTCATTTAAATGGATGACTATCAACTCAAGAAAACAAAAGCAATGATTCTCACAGCAGACATTCGAGTAGAGTAACAGTTACATGTGTGTCTATTTTATCTTGTGGACAAATTCCTTGGTGTCAACTCAACTACATGCAGAGAGGCTAGCATATTCACCAGATATCCTATTACTGTCATTACTAGTTGAACCACTGTTTCTTTGTTAGAGGCCTTTGTTAGGCTGGCAAGGGCGATGGTGCCATACAACACTGCTGGTTGTATGGTGAAGATCCAGGAAGGAGGATGTGAGTTGCTGTGGCAACAGTAAGTGTAAAATTCTTAGAGTGTTTATTATCCATGAATATCAAAGCAACAAATAGTGATATCTCTGTTGCACTACAACCATGATTGTCAATGTATTGAAAAGTGAGGTCTAAAAGTTTCAACCTTAGTGAGACTAAGTCATATTGCTTTCAAATTTAACTAATTGTTTGTTTAATTACTGATTTAATTTTTTCTTAAAATGATTAAGATGAAATCTAAAAGGACAAACATCCCCCCATAAGATGTGGAAAAAACTGTAAATCGAATAGTCACGCTGACATAAACAAAGATGTTTTCTTAGTGTCATATTAAATAAGTAATCTTTGTTTTTCAATAATGATGTTGCACATACTGACCTAGTCCATTCCCAAAATGTTACATTTGTTTACTATGGAAAACAGTTTTCTACCAGTTGCAATTCTGGTATGATGTATAAATTTATGGTGCTAATTACTTTTCCATGGTTACCACTTGTATGGAGAACTGACTGGAGGGATTGCAAGATGAAGGATTAGATGCATGGCTGCTACTTACTGTCAGTGCCAAGCTGAGCATAGGTTCACACATGGCAGATAGGCACTGCATGGGCTTGTCGAAAGTAGCTACTAACAGAAGTAATTTTGTGTTGTGGATTTAACTCACAGCACACAGCTGGCTCCATGTGTTTTTGTACCATGGTTTCCAAGTGAAGTTCAGGGAAGTGAGATGCACTAGCAGAAAGAGTCCTGTGCATTGAATGTGATGAGACTCTCAACAAATCTGTATGTCTAAGTTTAACACCATAGTTCAAAAATGCTTTATGTAATGGTTGTTTAGAATAAAATTTATTAGAGCTCATAAGTTTAAGCTACAAAAATGATGGACACACCAAATTAGAGAGCTTGGCAAGGCACATCTAGGCATTTACGTGATGCATTTTGTATACATTAATTAAAAATGAATTATTGATGAATACAATACAGTCACACTTAACAGTTACGAAGCTAGAGCTTGTGAACATTTAGAAACACGCTGTACCTCAGTGTATTTAGGATAGTGATTTTAATTTATTCATTTATATTTTTACCAGTAATTAATTAATGTATCAGTTAACTGGCTGTCATTTGAATTTGATTAGTATTAAATCAAAATTAGCTTATTAGTTTTTCCAATATAAAAGGACATTTGCTACTCACTATATAGCAGATGCTGAGTCACAGATAGGCACAAGTGTGTGTGTGTGTGTGTGTGTGTGTGTGTGTGTGTGTGTGTGTGTGTGTGTGTGTGTATTTTTGACAAAGGCCTTGCTGGCTGAAGTAAACAAATTTGTATTAAGACCTTAATCAACATGCCAAAGCGATTCTGGCAATATAAATGAATATCATGTCACAAAAAGATTATAGGAGTTGGATGTGTGGACCAGTACCTAATGCAATGGTCCATTCAATGCAATGTCTACATCATTCTCCATGGCATTTCAGCTGCTCAGCTAGCAAGTGTGAGTTGTGTCCATTTTACTGCATCCAGCAGCTGTTGTAATTTCACATGCAGTTGAACTTAAAAATACATTTTGTGGATTTGGCAATTTGATTTTATGCTTGCATCTTGGGTTTAGAAAAATTGATTGTGGTCTGTGCAGCAGAGCTGGGCTTAGCCAAATTTTAGATGAGTAAGAGCTACTGCCAAGACATAGAATTACTCAGTGGATGGTTTAATATGTTCACTTTGGAGTGAGCGCTTGGTAGGTTTGAAGTACTGCACACTCTGGACATCTTGGTTTCTAGACTTTGACCACTGTTAAACTTGTCTTTGATGTGAACTGTATTAGAATTAATCCCATAATAAATGCAATAAAGTTCTCATTGTTAGTAAGTAGTTAGCTACTTAACTGTTTAGATGATACACAGATCATGTGAGTGATTTAAATATTTAAGTGATGTGGAATGTGTTAGTTTATAATATATGTAAACACGATTAGCTTTAACATTAACAATTTTTTTTCAGTCCTACTCATGCAACTACACTATAAAGCTTTTTAACACACTATCACCTATTAGATAAAATTTGTCTTCAGACCTGAAGAAGTTGTAAAGAAGAAAGGATTGTAGTTTAGATTTAAATTTTGCTTTGCTAGCTGTCAGAAATTTTATGTTCTTCAGCAAACGATCAAAACATTTTGTTGCTACATAATGGAATCCTTTTTGACCCAGTTATAACTTTAATGAAGGTGTAATAAAAGTCACTCTAGTTTCTAGTGTTGTAGGTATGGAAACCACCATTCTTCTCAAACTGTGATGGATTACTTATGACAAATTCCATCAGCAAATACATAGTTAAAATGTCCCACTCCTTGATGAGGTAACTAAAAGGTGACTGGATGAATACCAAATAATATTCTTACAGCCAGCTTTTGTGCAATCAATATTTTCTTTCAAAATGAGGAATTACCCTCGAAAATTATTCCATAAAACATTATTGAATGGAAATATGCAAAATACACTAGCAGGCTCATTTGTCTGATTCCAACATAAGCAGTTATACAAAAAACAAAAGTATGTGAACTGAAATGATTGAGCAGTTCAGTAATAGGCTTCTTTCAGCTTCAGTTTTCATCAATAACCACACCAAAAATATGGACTATGCTACCACATTTCCTGACTAATGTTCATGTGCAGTATTAATTGTCAATGTGACTATTTGTCATATAGAACTAAATATGGTGTGTATTTTCTCAAATTTTAGGGCAAGTCCATTTTCAGAAAATCATTTAATCACCCTTTGAAAATATCATTAAAAATTTCTTGTGTGTAGGTCTTTTTAATGAGATTTATTACAACACTAGTATTGTCTGAAGAAAGAACAAATTCTGTATGAAACTTCCTGGCAGATTAAAACTGTGTGCCCGACCAAGACTCGAACTCGGGACCTTTGCCTTTCGCGGGCAAGTGCTCTACCAACTGAGCTACCAAAGCACAACTCACGCCCGGTACTCACAGCTTTACTTCTGCCAGTATCTCATCTCCTACCTTCCAAACTTTACAGAAGCTCTCCTGTGAACTAGGAAGTTTCATATCAGTGCACACACTGCTGCAGAGTGAAAATCTCATTCTGGAAACATCCCCCAGGCTGTGGCTAAGCCATGTCTCCACAGTATCCTTTCTTTCAGGGGTGCTAGTTCTGCAAGGTTCGCAGGAGAGCTTCTGTAAAGTTTGGAAGGTAGGAGACGAGATACTGGCAGAAGTAAAGCTGTGAGTACCGGGTGTGAGTCGTGCTTCGGTAGCTGAGTTGGTAGAGCACTTGCCCGCGAAAGGCAAAGGTCCCGAGTTCGAGTCTCGGTCGGGCACACAGTTTTAATCTGCCAGGAAGTTTCATATCAGCGCACACTTCACTGCAGAGTGAAAATCTCATTCTGAAATATTGTATGATTAACGCTAAATGGAAGGTCATTCACATATATCAGCAATAGGAAGGCTCTGATTTTCCTGCAGTCACTAAAACTTTTCCTCCTTCCAACATTGTTTGGAAAGCTTTTTGTGTTGTGTTCATTCATTATGATTCAAATCAGTTGTTTGTAAAGCCAAGTTTTTCTATGAGAGTAACATGATCTACACAACCAGACAACTTGTAAAGTTCACAAAAATACCAACTGGTGCCATTTTATTATTTAAGGCTTGTAACACTTGGTGAGTGAATGAATAAATAAATAACAATCTCAGTTGAGCAACCCTTCTGGAATTTAAACTGTGACATGCTTACTAAATTGTTTCTACTCAAATGTGAGACTACTATTGAGTACATTAATTTTTTGAATATCTTGAAAAAAGACATCAATAAGGAAACTGGACAACAATAATAATTAAAGTTTTTCTTGTCATCTTTCTTATTAAGAGATTTAACAATGGTATATTTCAATCTACTCATAAAAATTCCATTTCCAAGTGTTGCATTACACAGGTCACGGAAGGATATTACGAGTACTTACAAGTTAGAACAACTCTTCAGGATTCTGTTTCAAATTTCATCACCACCACAGGAGCTACTGATTCTTAGAACTTTTCTAATTTGATTAATTTCAGTGAAGGACATTGGTGCTACTCCTAACTGCTAAAAGTTTTGTGTAAAAATGAACCATTTAATCGTATTTTTGATGCTACATTTAGAAAGTCACTGCGAAAAAATATTCACAACTTGCAAAATATCAGTCACAACATTGTCACTTAGTTTACCTGTTACTGTATCTTCCACACTCACTAGTTGTCCTGTCACTTGTTTTACAGTAACCCATGCTCTTAATCTTATTATCTGCTTTATTAATTTCTGCATGATACACTCATTTCTGGACTTAACTGCCATTTCTTAAAATATAACAGTAATTTTTGTAGAATGCAAATAATTTCATAACTTGACTTGTTTTGGTCTTATTGAATACATTTAATTTTACAGTAGCGTCTCTTTCCATATACACTACCCAATGAAAAGTATCTGGACACCTCTGTGTAATGTGGAATTGACCACTAGATGCACAAGATGTGGACCCACCAGTATAAAATGAAGTAAGGAACATTGTGTTGCTAGCAGAGAAGCAGTTACAGCAGAATGAGTTGGCCACAAGAGCCCAGCAACTTCAAATGTGGACTAGTCATTGGATGTTACCTGAATCACAAATCTATCATGGATATTTCAGCCCATCTAAAACTGTCCATGTTGACTGTTGGTGATGTGACTGAAGTGTAAATGCAGAACTACCACAACTAAACCAAGACCAGGAAGACCTCTTGTATTGGTGGACAGGGACCCTTGAGCACTGTGGAGGATGGTTGAAAAAAAAATTGCGTTAAATCAGCAGATGTTATCACTCATGACCTCCACAGAGCTACTAGCAGATCATATACCACAATGAATGTGCATAGGGAGTTAAAATAATGAGGTAAAATAGTAAGCACAGTCAATGCTATGTGACATTAGAAATGGTGTAAAGAGAGAGACTACTGGTCAGTGGACGACTAGAAACAGTTCAGAGATGACAATCGTTCGTATCAGAATGATCAGTCACTACCATAATGCACTATCTGTGAGGCAGTGCTAGTGGAAAATAACATTCCTGCAATGGACTGGCTTGCCCAGAGTCCCTATCTGAATCTAATGGAACACATTTGGAATACGTTTGAACATCAACTTCATTTATGACCCCAACATCAATACCTTCTCTGGTTTCAGCCCTTGAGGAAGAACAGGCTGCCATTCCCCCACAGATATTCACTGAAGACTTCATAAGCTACAGCTCCATAGGAGAGCCTCATCTGTTACTTTATTCACATCCCTGCTGCAATTGCCCCAACGAAACACCAACCAACAGTCCTGACACGTTTCTCCCACACTGACTATTCACAGGAGTCAGTCATCAAACCTACCACTAATTAGCTAAGCCACAGCTACAAACATCATCACTGCCAATGCTGCCACCATGCATTTACAATTTGCAGTGGCTGCCTCTGCTAAGGAACCCCTGATGTAAGACCCTGTACCACCCACCTGATATTATGACATCCTGACAACACTGCAGTACAGCTTGTGATGATTGGCTTTGAGTGGACTGTTCTGGGCAGTTTTCTCCACATTACCGCTACCTCATTGGTTTGACTGGTGTGAAGAAACATGACTCCAGCTCGTGCAATATTGCTGTCCAATCAACGCCAGCAGTGTGGATCATAGTGTATTGGTGGGTGAGTGTTGCCAGTACTTGCAACCAGTGCTTTCCCTCTCTGTATCCTTAATAACCGGTAGTTACTAGATGTAGTTGGGTGAGAAATTTACCACATAAGAGATGCTTCATCATATTCTGAATCAGGTTGCACAGTTGTGTGAAAATGACTTTAGTTTGACTCACGAACAGATACGTTGAGGACATCCAGAAGAATGGAATCCCCATCACCACTTCATCTATCTGCCCTACTATTGTCCTTTGCTATGTCTGCTTTGATCAGACTGATTTATGTGTCACTGTATGAGAATTAAGGCCAAATGGCTACCAAGAGAGAGAATGTAGAGAACAGCAAAGGCTGACATGTGCTAGACCACACAGCAACATGCATGTATGAAACAAATGCTTAAGTGCTGGAACCACTGGGAAGTGCTTCTGGTAAACACAGCCACTGGTCAGCAGTGTGCAATGTCACTTACAAACTTTTGTGTAACCAATATAATAGTGAAGTAGAAAGGGAAATGTTTATTCGAAACAAGGTGCACAAGTGTCAGTTGTTAGTCACTTGTTCTTTAGGTCTGGTAGTATGGGTCTGCCTTTCTGTACTTTAAGCAGAGTAGAAGGAAATGTTGCCATAAGCACAGTAGGAGGAAATGTTGTAAGCTCAGTGGGGTCAGGCCATCACAACTCCCAGTTCTGGATGAAAGTACCTCCTCGAGTAGGCAGCAATTACGATACTATCCTTTGTTTAGATTTCCTAGCTTTGGATTTTGAGATAATCTACTTAAAGTAGCACATTATAGAGCTTGATGTGGTTTCAATCCTCATGGAGTCACAGCAGAAGATAACAAACTGATTTGATATTCATTGGACTGTTGCCTGTAAACACGTGCCACGTCAGTGCTCTTGGAAGAGAGCTGTAGTGGTGATGTTGTTGTTCCCGGGTAGTGACTTGCGATGATGGAAAAAACTGAGATTAGAGCAGTGATTATGTACTTCTTAAAGAAAGGTATGAAAGCAAAGGACATTCATGCCGATTTCCAGAATACACTGGGGGACTCTGCTTCTTCATATTCAACTGTTGCCAAGTGGACAAATGAATTTAAATTTGGTCAGGAGTGCTTAGATGATGAGCCGTGCAGTGGTCATCCAAGATGTGTCACTATTCCAGAAATCATTGCAAAAGTGCACAAAATGGTCATGGAGGATCGCTGATTGAAAATGTGTGAAATTGCTCATGGTTGCCAGATGGCATCTAAAAGGGTATATCACATTTTAACTGAAGAACTACAAATGAAAAAATTATCTGCAAGATGGGTGCCGCCATCAAGACAATGCGCACCCGCACACATGCCATCATCATGGCAAAATTACAGGAACTAAGGTATGAAGTGTTGCCACACCTGCCTTATTCACCTGATAAAGCTCCATCAGACTTCCATCAGTATTAAAAAGGTATTAGAGATGACAGACAATTTTCTCCTGTCCTCATTCTCACTCTGGGTGGGATATTTTCACTAGGAATTTGTTAGTCTTTCTGTTTCATTTTCTATTATTCAGTACGTAATTTCTTAGAAATATCACTCTGAACAGATCAGTTGCCTTTCTCCAACAACACTTCAGCAACTTCCTAGCAAACTGATCCTGACCGACCGTCCACATTCTGTCCCATTTAATAACATACAAAATTTATTATGCTTAATGGATCTTTGTTTCTGCCACTTGCCCTTCTCTCCATAGCTAACCAAGTAGGTAGCTTTATCTCTGAGAGACTAATACTACACATCAATTTTTTCATACCAGTAGTTCTGTCAGCCTAATCATATTCATAGTTTTGGCATCTAGCAATCTGATTAGCGTTCGACATATCACACTTTTTTGGAAACATTTTAGTGTGTAACATAACTGACTTTCCGGTTTCTGTTAACATCACTGAAAATCCTATTAAGAATTTCTGAGAAGTTGTTCCATCGGCCTCTTCATAAACTGTGGAACATGCTACTACAACTTTTAGTAAGCAGCTAATACAATGTCTTGTAATAGCGTGGAAATATATCACAATCAAAGTCACCACTGTACAATTTTACAGGAGAAGAAGTCACAGGATAACAGAATTTTTCTGAACTACTGAAGGGGTAAGTTCGACTTTCCCATGGCACAAGAGGCCCAACTTCATTTCAGAAGAATAAACAATACCTGTTCCCACAGTATAGCCCATGTTGCTGATACCTTGGGAGGCAAGAACATTTTCTAGAGCTGGATCTCAGGGTCCTTCTGAGATGCTCTCAGATGATAGCTTTCACATAATATACCATGAGACTTGCATATTGCATAGCAGGACAAACTGGAAAATATTTTTAACAATTTCAAGTGTTTTAAAATTCCTGCTGCACAATTTAAATCATTTAGTTTCCCCATGTTCAGAGAGTGCTGATTTTGCAGCTGTATGTTCTATTAATGAAAATCTGCTCCAGTTGCTACTAAGAACTTTTAAGTCCATGATCAGTTTCTGCTTTTATATCAGGCCATTTTAACTGCTGTACAAAAGCATTTGTATTTCTCTACAGAACAAAATCCCACAAAATGGACAGATTTAAATGCCAAAACCATTCACTGACTTCATAAAGTTCTTATTGGTGGGTGGAGCTACTTTGCAGTCATTAATTTAAATAAATTCATTTACTCTCTACACATTCCTATGGTCTTGCAACTTCACACTACTTATGTTACCAAACAGAAAATTTTTTTGTAAAAAGAATGGTATGTTGGGCTCCTCATAAGCAGTCAAGCAAAGTAAATCTAGCTGCAAATGGGTCAACAGAAAATTTATTTTTGCCTTTATTAGCCACAAAATATCGTCAACATTGCCAAAATTTTACCTAATGCCACATATTAATAAATTTTATTTTGCTTACCTTTCTTTCATGGTGTAATTCAAGCATAGCCTCTGCTTCAGCAATTGTGGCTGGCAGCTCTGACGAATCTATACGTTTAATCGTATCAGCAACCCACAGTTCAAGTTCATGCAAATCTGCATGAAATTTGTGTAATGTGTGAGCAGCAGATAATGCTTTCCGTCTCTGATGAGCAAGCTGCTGAAGAGCACGCCAGCTTTCTGCCAACTCGGCCAATTTTCCACGAATATCTGGATGTTTTTGCATCAAGCGGCGTGCTTCATGCTCATGATCCTATAATACAAACAAGAATTTACAACACTGCATAATTTACTTGACATTCACACTTAATTTATATTTTATTTTTCAGCTAAGATTCAGCTCCATGTGAATAACAGATTTTTCCAGTTTTACTGCAACATATGCACAGGTTGTGGCTTGTGGTGGCTAAATAGCAATAACAACCCTCCAAATTTTTTAGAATTTCAAAACTATTACCTTGAAAAGAGAGTTGCATGGTCTTTTGCATTTGGAATGATATAGTCGCAAGCCCACTGGCCTGTGGCTGTTACAACAATCAAATAAGGATAGAAAAAAAAAAAAACCTTCTGCATACTACGTGGTAGCAGATACACATGAATGACAAAGTCAAACAAAAAGTTTCGGATATAGAGGTTCCTTAAATAAGCATAAAAGAAGACCAGGCTTTAAGAAAAATGATTATTCAAGGATTAGGTAAGAAAGTCACCCAGGAGAATGTGCCAAAAGCAACATTGTAGCACATAACTAGCAAGCCAAATATGACATACTAACAACTCGTGATTTTTAAAATCTGAAGCTACAACTGTCAGAGACGCATGGTACTGTCACATTAATGTGAACATCACCTATGTTCAACATGCAATAACAACTCACAGACAGCAGGTGGTGGGTGGCAGCACCAGCACTGGAGGGTAAACAATGCATGTTGGGGGGTAGGGGATGTGGAAAACTGTGCAGTCACTGTTGTAATGCAGAAATGGAGCAACATATCTAATGTCCAAAAGGACATTATCATTGGCTTTCAGGCCCAGAGTGGAAACATTTCTGAAAAGCTAAGTTTGTAAACTGTTTTTGTGCTACTGTGTTTAAAGTCTACTGCGCATGGCAAAATGGCGCTACCCAAAACCAGTGCTGACGCAACTGTTGTGCACCACACACCATAGATGACAGAGGTGAATGATGGCTGAAGAGATGTGTGTGGGTGAATAGACGAGCAACTGACCACCCAGATGAACCAAGGGGTTACCAACAGTGTCTCATAAATGACCATTCAGGGAACACTGCTGCATATGGGCCTTCACAGCAGGCACGTGGTCCATGCAACCAAGCTGACTGCTGTTCATCAGCAATGATGGCTGGAATTTGCACACCAGAACTGCAAATGGACTTCCAATGAGACTTCATCTTTACATATGACTCATGTTTAATGCTCCATCAGACAGATGAACAGTGGGGAGCATGGTGTGAAGTGTCTGAAAGCAAACACCCCGCAACAATTGTCAGAAGGGTCCAGGCTGAAGGAGTGTTTTTGTAGCATTCCCTACAGTTGGAGGGATTCCCTTCGCGAAGAACAGGATGTTAAACTGGTATTATCTCTTTAGAATGATTATGAAGAACTAATGGGGGAAAGGAAATTGTGCTGTCCTTGTTCTCTTAAAAATCAACATAGCATATTAAAAAGTGAGGAAAATATTATAGGCACAGCTACCAGTCATGAATAGAACAAAAGTATTAATTAAGACATTGCAGGAACACTTAATTTATACCCAAATGAATCATCAATATTCAGAATACAGTTGCTAAGATAGTGTATCTAAGGCAGCATATCATTCCTCTTCTCCATTCTTAGCCAGGACACCGATACCAACTCTCCAGACCAATAGCAAACACTATGCAGAACAGTTACACAAAACAATGTGGATATTAATTAATAGTATATAATGAATACATGAATGTACTAAGCATAATCAGCATCTAGTGGTAGAGATATCAGTGTTGTAACATAGTGTTTAATTTAGTGCTAAAATAATCCTTTTGCTCATAAAATTTTGCTACCAATGGGAATCATTGTGAAACTGTGCATAAAAGCTACTAATCAAAAGGAGCAACATATTATTCTAGCAGAGCATCCAGAAAAAAATACTCCACTAAAATTGAGAACGGAATGCTTAAAAGCAACTGAAGCAAAAATTATTCACAACTGTTACTTGAATATCTGCAACAATTGCCAGAAACTGTATCTTACATACACTATGTGATCAAAAGTATCCCCACACCTGGCTGAAAATGACTTACAAGTTCTTGGCACCCTCTATCGCTAATGCTGGAATTAAATATGGTGTTGGTCCACCCTTAGCCTTGATGACTCTCGCAGGCATAAGTTCAATCAGGTGCTGGAAGGTTTCTTGGGGAATGACAGACCATTCTTCATGGAGTGCTGCACTGAGGAGAGGTATCGTTGTTGGTCGGTGAGACCTGGCACGAAGTTGGCGTTCCTAAACATCCCAAAGGTGCTCTGTAGGATTCAGGTCAGGACTGTGTGCAGGCCAGTCCATTACAGGGATGTTACTGTTGTGTAACCACTCCTCCACAGGCCTTACATTATGAACAGGTGCTCAATCGGGTTGAAAGATGCAATTGCCATCCCCAAATTGCTCTTAAACAGTGGGAAGCAAGAAGGTGCTTAAAACATCAATGTAGGCCTGTGCTGTGGTAGTGCCACACAAAACAACAAGCGGTGCAAGCCCCCTCCATGAAAAACATGGCCACACCATAAAACTACTGCCTCCGAATTTTATTGTTGGCACTACACATGCTGGCAGATAACATTCACCGGGCATTCACCATATGCACACCCTGCCATTGGATTGCCAAATTGTGTATTGTGATTTGTCATTCCACACAATGTTTTTCCACTGTTCAATCATCCAATGTTTACGCTCCTTACACCAAGCGATGTGTCATTTGGCATTTACCGGTGTGATGTGTGGCTTATGAGCAGCTGCTCAACCATGAAATCCAAGTTTTCTCACCTACTGCCTAACTATCATAGTACTTGCAGTGGGTCCAGATGCAGTTTGGAATTCCTGGGTGATGGTCTGGATAAATGTCTGCCTATTATACATTATGACACTCTTCAACTGTCGGCGGTCTCTGTCAATCAACAGACGAGGTGTGCTCATATGCTTTTGTGCTGTACATGTCCCATCACATTTCCACTTTATTATCACATTGGAAACAGTGGACGAAGGGATGTTTAGGAGTGTGGAAATCTTGCATACAGATATATGACACAAGTGACACCCAATCACCTGACCACGTTCAATGTCCCAAGTTCCATGGAGTGCCCCATTCTGCTCTTTCATGATGAGCCTCTTTCATGATGTCTAATGACTACTAAGGTTGCTGATATGGAGTACCTGGCAGTAGGTGCCAGCACATTGCACCAAATATGAAAAACGTATGTTTTTGGGGGTGTCTGGATACTTTTGATCAAATAGTGTATAAATAATAGTTCATCATCATTTATGGAACTATATTACTTTACACAATATTAATGGCCTTTGAGTAACACATTGGGTACAAAATTTAGCACGTACCTTCAGCTTGTCTTCAATAGCAATCATATCCCTTTCAAGTTCTTCGTGTTTCCTCTGCAACTGCTCTACAGCTGATAGATCACGTCCTACATCCTCTGAGCTCATTGCAACTGCCTTTTCTGCAACTCTCTGACTTGTATCATCCACATCACGATTGAATGCATGTACTTCCAGAGCTCCAGCTAATTTTTCCCTATATTTGCTCAAAGAACCCTGTAGAGCACGCCATCTGAGGCAAGGAAGAAGTTCCCCATTATGATCATACTTTTACTTGCTACTTCAAATCCAATAAATTAATTCCAGTGAGAATATTATATTTCTTTTATTCCTATATGCCAAAATGGCAGTAGTATTTTATACAATATCTGTATCAAGCTAGGTAATTGCTACATTATAAAAGAGATAAATGATATGTTATAAAATGTTTGTAAATAGTGTGATGACCAAAAAATCCCTAATTTTAGCTGAAAATCTTACTTGCTGTTCAAGTCATCTCGGCGCTGGTGTACACTACGGGTATCACTACGACCTTGCCTAATCAACTTTTCTGCCAGAACATTGATCGACTTCATACGAGAGTCATCAACTCGCATATCTGAATCAACATCATCCAGTTTACGTTGAAGCTCCAAGCAGTGCTCATAGTCACGGCCAGTGTCACCAGCTTGAACCATCATTTCCTACAGATGTAACAAAAGAAGGAGAAGAAACATAAATGAACCAAGAAGACAAAATGCATTGTAAACAACAAAGAGAAAATACAGAGACAGAAAATATACAAAGGTTTAGCATTAGACACCAAATATTTTGGTTTTCATTTCTTTGTGTTTCCTCTCCATTGCACAATCATCATCCTGTTTTGAGACACTTAGTTCTCAATGTTCTCTTTCCCATTTCTCTTTTCTTGGTCACATGTTCTACTGAATACTTACATCTGGCAACTTCACACAGGTAATAAGAAAATATGGCATCCACATATGCATACACCAATATACACGGAGAGTGAGTGTGTGTGTGTGTGTGTGTGTGTGTGTGTGTGTGTGTGTGTGTGTGTGTGTGTGTGCGCACGCGCGTGCATGCCCCACCCGCTCTTTTTAGTGTCAGTAACTTTGAAGAAAATTTTCATAATTATTATAAGTGCAAGAAATTCCTTCCAATTTAGTACCAGTCAGAGCAAAATTTGTTAATAAAATTGTAAGACTGTTGTGAATATGACCACTAATGGAGTTTCCCCACAATCACTGAAAACCTCGATAACAATTGCTTTTCACAAAGAAGAAGACAAGCACAAAACTAACAACTTTTGACCAATCTCTCTCCTCCAAATTGTGTCCAGTTTAATTAATAGTCTGCACCTGCACTCCTACTGAATGGCAACTGCAACATACCCATGTCTGCACAGATGTCTACACGCCAGCACAACAGTAACAGTTCTGGGTAGTGGTATAAAGCAGCTTGTTATTACCAGGAAATCAGGATGCTACTACTGCAGGCACTATTCTTGACACATGCCAGCATTCCAAGTCATGATAGAGGGCACAGCCATTGTAGGACTATATCTCTTCACATGTAACATACTCGGAAATAATTCGTGCTGTATACCTCAATCTTGGTAGTATTTAGCCCAGCACGTGGCCTCCAAGAAGCCATTCATCAACAGGAACTGCATCACGCAGTTGCATCAAATGCTCCACAGTTACTCAATTGGAGTAACTCTCGGCCAACACTGATCTCTGCTGATCTGACAATTCCTCCTCTCAGTGGAGACTGATTCATTGATATAGGCCTTTAACTCCACCTCACTGTTAGGGCTCCATCGCACAAGTTCAATGGAGTTATCAGCTTGGCGATATCTCCTCTAGTAACTCCCTAGGTAGTTACATTCTAAGTGGTATGTCTTCCTGTAACCCTCACAGTCTGCACAGTTGCCTGATAGTGTTATTTCTTCCTGCAACAGTACACTCAGCAAATGTGATGTTACTTCTAGTCTACTTGACTGATGTTTTATCTGTATGTACCAAATCCAAACATAACAGATTGGATACAAGGATAGTTTTGACCCATCTGCTGCCCCCTCCAGTTCTGCCAATGCTAATTCCTGTTGCTTCCCCACGGTGCAGCATGACAGGCATTTCCCAAGGACGACAATGCTTTGGGCAGTGGACTGGTGATGAGGGTACAACTCTTCCTGTCAATGTCCATTTCTGTCATTAGCAACACCATTTCACATTTTGCAACATCCCTTTCTGTCATTGGTGACACAGTTCTCGATATTGTTATGTCCATTGTCATTGGTAACAGCTAAAGTTACCAATTTCTTTGCACTGTTACCCATCTCTTTAACAGATAGGCAACAATTATCTCAATCTCATGACATACCAGGTTTAGTGACAACATGCTACATTTTTGCCCTCAGTCAAGCTCGAAGTTGTTTCTACTTGCTGATTAGGTCTGCCAACTTTGCCAATATGGCTCTAGTGCCCAACCTTTTTAGTTTCTATCCTGTCATTAGCATGAGGCTTTCCTTTTTGCCTTTGATTCCATCTCTCATTTTCTGCCCTGGACTTAATGTGACCTGTATTACATCATGTCTTTTCTGTATGGTCTTCTTGCCTGATAATCTGGCCTTTTTCCAACTTCTGGGTGAGAGGACTATAGTATGTACCAGCAGCATTGAGCCATATCTGGCGCCCAATCACCATGCTCCTCCACCATCTGATGCTGCTTCCTGCTGCATCTGCATGTTGCAGCCACAGCAGGCCTTCTTCTGAGGATGGCCTTGCTTAAGATGTCTGTTCCCCATGGGACTCCAGTTCCATTCCACTGCAGTGAACCTCATCTGTTGCCTGGCCTCCCACCCTCCTCCATCCACACCTGACGATGCTGCAACAGTCAGTCTGTCCATTTGATGGGGTGAGGCAGTGATGGGTGACATCCTTCTTGAGGGCACTGATAACTGTCTGGCAGCACCACGACTGGCCCCATGTAACCACCCTATCTGTGTGTCTAGGGTCTTCTGGGCTCGAAGGAGCAACCACCTTCAGTGTGCCACTCCCCCTCCTGCCAGCCTCCTTGGCTCAATGCAACCCTCCATTCACCATTCTTTACCCAAGGCCTACATTTTCTTTCCATGATCTTATGCAAAATCCAGTGGCAAGCACTCAACATACCAATCCTTCAAGTGCTCTGCCTCTTCCTGCAGTGCTTCTTTCTACACTGGATTCTCTGGCAGTTTTGTGCTCAATGGATTCTTCCACTGCTCTGTCCTTTTCCATTTCCATGTTCTTTCCTTGCCACTCTATACCAACAGTCCTGATGCAGTTACCTATCTTTAATCTGTTTATTGTTTCAGTCATGCCATTCTTGCACCACCCACACTGTTCGCCATTGCAACTGTGACATCTGCATGGCAACATCTCTCATCCTTGGGTGACAGCTCTGGGGTCTGGACTGCGCTGGTTAATTGCTATCCAGCCATAAGTAGTCACATACATGACCCAGGCAAGGCACTGCTCCCATTGGGGTCACCTATCAATGCTGCTCCTTTCACAATCTGGTGGGCTCCACCGTCTCTCTCCCTTGGGAGTGATTGAGTACAGGCTCTGCGGCAACAACTCGATGGCTTTGACATATTTTTCTCCAAAGGGGAATGGACTGAGTGAGGTGGTGCTGTGGGTAGCACACTGGACCTGCATTCAGGAGGATGACAGTTCAAACCCATGTCCGGCCATCCTGATTTAGGTTTTCCACGATTTCCCTTAATCGCTTCAGGCACATGCTGTGATGGTTCCATTCACAGGGCATAACCAATTTCCTTGCCCATCCTTCCCCAATCCTCTGGGACCAATAATCTCACCATTTGGATCTTCCAGCTGCTTGCAAGGTGGCTCTACCACCTTTCTTACAAGGAATATGAGATGCAGTGTCCACACCTATAACACGACCAGACAGCAACCATTGCACAGTCACATCTCATGGGTGGTCTAGCCTCAGGTAACATCCACATTCTACCAAGACCTGCAAACCAGTTCAGTAATAACAGTTACGGGTAACAAGCCAGCACAACAACAACAATAACAACACAACTTGCTATCGCCAGGAACTCTGGACACTACCACTGTAGGCACTATTCTTGTCACCTAACAGTGTTCCAAACATCAACAGGAGGTGCTATTTCCCTCTAAAAGTCATGTTCCTGGAAATAGCCCACACTCTGCATTGGGAGTACTTAGGCTGGCGCACAGCCTCTAAGAAGTTAGTCAACGTCGGGACTTAATGCCAGGCTACTATACAGACTGTTCCACCATTCCTCATTCAGAATAACTTCCAACCAGTGTGACCTCTGCTGATCTGATGAATCCTGCTCTTGGTCAAGATAGAAGATATATTTGATTTGGTGCTTCTTCAAAAGCCAACCAATTTGAGAGAGATACCATCAACATAGGTGAGAAAATCATTCTCATCCATTTCTTAGTTCCTTCTGACTGTCACACTATTTAACCCAAGTGAGTGAAAATAGTTCTCATAGTCCCTATACTCTGCATGAATGGGCATTTCAGGCCAACTACCATTTAAATTGATTTCCAGCAGAGGCTGAGGATGATAAACATCTGTCTAAAAGAAAGATTGAGTTTCTACAATAATTTCTCTCTTTCAGAAGGCAAAACATTTCTGTAAAGTAGTCTAATTATCTATTACAAGTTGCATGTTCTAACATATAACACTCCTTATCACTGAAAATATACTGTACATCAATACAGTAATTCAATAAATGAATAAATACTGTTATACTGTTCAAATGTTATACACCAAATTCAAACCCAGAAACAAAATTTATTCCTGTGCTTCAGATACTTCATTAAATATATTACCTTGTCTCTTATCCAAGACTCAATCTTTTCCACTTGGTTGTTGAACTCCAAAATATCTTGGGCTTCTTCCAACCCTTGACCATGATTATTTGAGTCTTTCAAAAGCTGACGCCACGCTGCGAGCAGATGTTCAAGCTGGGAACGAATTTCACGTGATGCTTCGTGTTTCTTCGCAAGCAGCATTTCACCTGATTGTAAGAAAAGCTGTTATGTATTTCTAACTCACATCATAGTTGTTATTCATTGTAATTAACTATGAACATGTGGAACTTTTTTCTTGAACAGCAAATGGCAAAATTCTGAGTCATCTATTACAAAGAGGCTTTCAAAACCACTCTGTTGCATCATAACCGCAAAACACAATGATGCTGATGGGCAAATATTTATTTATTTGCTGCCAAAGCAAACAATTTACTTCTGGCAGTAGCTCAAGCACAATATCTTGCTGTGTTATGTTAATTTGAGTTCTTTCCAATTTGGTAAATAGAGACAGCTCACTTCTATTACGTACAGCAATAAACATAGATTATGAACAAGTTTCTCTACCAGACAGAAACACTGTGTCACCAGTAACAACTTTGAACTTTCACTTCCTGAAGAGATATTCTTTAAATATAAAAACATCTTTGAAACTGCTAAGGGTAGATAACAACTGTGATTCCACAATGTCCTGAAAGACAATGCATATTTCATGTAAAAACTCTCTTTTGTCTGCAATAGGTAATTTAAGAGCAAGAAAGAGTCATTAATTACATCTTGGTGAGGGTTAAGGGAAACAGCAATTTAGACAGACATTCATGCCATTCAGCTGTTAGCATTATGAGGGAATTTCAAAATAAAAGTTACACATTATTATGGCACACCAAGTAATTTTTATTTAATGCTGCAGTACACTTCTCAGATACATTACAATATTTTTCAATACAGACCCCAAGTCTCTATAAACAACTGTCTGAACATTCTTTCAATCATTCAATTCCTTAACAAAATACATCCGCTCCTTGGTTATGGAGCCATGCAATGACCATTATGTGAATGTCCTCATCATTCAATAATCTATCCCCCCCCAGGAACGTCTTGGTAAAAAGATGGAAACCACTTGATGCAAGATCTTCCTTCAGGATCATCATCGCCCACATCTGTGCAGCCTTCATCACAATGTTGCATCATTTCACCATGACTGGATGCAACATTGCATTTGGTCCCTACACCACCAGAATTTCGTAGTGAATCTTTGTGAAATTTAGACAGTTTTCCCATAAGACTTGTACTGTCCCAGATACTTCAATTTCTGAGTACACTTCCAGTTGCCCCACAACTTCAGTCTCACACTGTGATGCACCTGCTATTCACACTGTTTCCAGAATTTATGTCTGCAGGAAATCCAGAACATGTACTCAGATGTGCCACTCTTGTTGCACAATGGTTTTGCCATGAGATCATGTGTGTAATTTACTTTCTGAAGTCACTGTGTGTGTGATTATAAATAAAAAAGGGTTGCTCACCAACCCATACTGCAGACAGCATGCAAAGTCAAAGTTTGTTACGGTTTTGATTAAATGGGTTGTGGTTCAGAGGAGCATAGGAAAAGTGCTAAACATCAATGTTGACTTGAGTTTCTTGGTAGCATGTGAGCATCATGGGAAACAGCACATTTATTCCTGTCTGTGAGATTCAGAAGCACCTAGGCTTTAGCCAATACTGCAGCAAGCATATCTCGCAAGAGATTTATCACTTTCCAAACTTGTAACTAAACTGTTTGGTGGTTGTTTGGTTTTTTTGTTGGTGTTAAAGCATTAGACATTGAGGTCACAAGACCCTAGATCAAGAGGTAATTTATCTGGAGTTAGCGACATCCACCACAAATTTGATCAAATTAGAGTATGCAGGAGTGATAAAAATGAGGCCTTGAAAGCAATATTGATGCCACAGCTGAGATATAATTTAAAGAGAAGTGAAAGTAGTTTGGTCAGACGAGTACATAGGTCAGAGCAGATGAGGCTCATCTATGTCAGGAGAGTTTTGAGTAGCACCTCCCCACCAACCCAATTAAAGGCAAAGACAGTTAGAGTGTAAAGAATGCCTTCTAGCCAAGAGATGCATATTAAAAAATAGAGAAGGATAAAAAAGTAATGGGCATCAGGCAGACCAACAATAATAAAACAAGGTGAGAGAAATAATCAGGTCAGTATAGATGTGTGGGGCCATGTGTGTGTCACCTAGGACTGTGCATGTGACAGAGGCAATCTCTCCCACAGCCATCCCTACCCCAGTCCATTACAGTCAAAGCATTAAAGAGGGAAACAGCATCCCTTATTCATCACTGTGATCAGCTGGCTGGCAAATGAGGTAGGATAGTGGGTCCCCCAGATCCAGCACGTAATGGGAGATGTCCCCACCCCTTAAGAAGTTTAAAATGTTATATCTGAGAATAAATACCACTTTCACAGAGAAAAGAGAGAACCAGTTTCACTAACAACAAGATGTATGTCAGTACCAGAGGCAAAGAAAGTGAACACCATACTTTGCATCGAAAGCCAGGATGAGGGGCATTAAATCAGGATCTAATGACTGTAAGCCTTTACAACCACAACAGGGAGGTGGTTTATTACATAAAACGAAACTATGGGTTAATCTGGTATGATCAATGAGGAGGGCATATAGGACAATGGATTCATTCCAGGAGGAGTTTCATTTAGCAGTGGTCTCCTTCATAGTGCAGAGGTTATCAAAGGAAGCAGTAGCCCTCCAGATGTTGTTCCACCTTTGAGTGAGGAGAGGTCTTATTTTCACCTGCAAAGGCATACCTGGGATCATCAGAATGAATATTGGGCATGTAATTGCTTCTCTAGACAAACTGTCTAGCAGTTCATTCCCTGGGATATCCACATGACTTAAGAGATCCATGTAAAGACAACTAAGCAGGCAGTGTGACTCAGGTCAAAGATAAAGACATGAATGACAGATATCATGAGGTGACAAGACAACATCAGTCAATAACCTGGAGACTGCTTGTCGTGTCACTACACATTAAAACATGACTGAGGAAGAACTGTTTAGTAAAAATATAGGGCTCTATTAACGGCTATCAACTCTGCCACAAAAATCATTACACATTCCTAGTAACAATTGTTATTCCTGATTTGTGGGAGATTTAAAGGCATATCCATTCCCATCCATGGTTTTAAAGCCATCACTGTAGATGATGGTAGTTCCCTGATATTCCAGAAGGTCTGAGAGGAACAGACACTGGAAGTCCATGGGAATGAATGAAACTTTAGGTCCTTCTAATAGATCATCCTAATTCATGGTCTGGGTATTAAACAAGGATGTGTGTGTGTGCAGGAAATCACAGGGAATACATTCAAAGGATGTTAGGTCAGATCCTGGAAGAGGGCCTCTTGGTACATTTCAATGGTAATCCCACACAAGGGAAGACCCCAACCTCAGCAAGGAATACTCTGGTCTGTGGCACTAGTCTTGAAGGAAACAAAATCCAAGTGACGGGGACCCAAATAGAGTTTTGCATCATGATGGGCCATGGTGTGATGACAGAAATGCATGATTTGAGTTTATGTAGCAGGCAATTGGAAGATGAAGCAATTCAGGTGGTACCTTGGAGCTGGTGTTCAGTCAAAGCTTTATACTGGGAGCTACACTAAATACAAATGTTGTCGACATACAGTGCAGTGGTAGTGGTCCAACATATGTCATCAGCTCATTGATGACAATTAGGTAGAGTAGAACACATTGCATGGAGTCTTGTGGGATGTTCTTTTGGAGTTCAGCAATGTACCAACTCTAATTCAAAACTATCTGAGGAATACAAACCAATGAACTGAAATGTGTAGGAACCTCGAATGCCCCAGTCATGGAAGGTAAGTAAAATGTGATGGCATCAAGCAGTGTCGTATACCCATAGAGATAAAAAAAGACCACAATTTGGTATTAGAGTTTAGAGAGAGCCTGTCAGATTGTTGTTCCGAACCCAACCAGATGGTGGTCAGCTGTGATTTCTCAGCCATCTTGTACAAAGACAGACTTACAGAATTTTGCTGCTGCTGCTGCTGCTGTTGTTGTTGTTCTGACATATGGACAGCAATATCCATTGGGGATACATTGGATCATCATGTTGAGGATGTCCTGGTTAGAATGAGGAAGCCAGGAGGACAGATCACAACACAGTATCACTGTGTCACATGTGGAATTGGGACAATTCCAACATACATCAGTTCAGAGTCCAACGGTGTAGGAGGGCATCTAGTGCCTCCTGGATCACTGCAGTAGCCTTCTTCTGCTTCTCCTACTCCTTCTCATTCTTATTCTTATTGCAAGGTCTTATCTGCTGTGAGTGTAGGAACAGAAAAAGAATGGGCAGCCCTGGGACCCACAGTCTGCGGCTCCTTCAGCCACTGGCTGGTGTTGGGGCTCAATCTGCGGATTTCCCTTGAGAGGGTTCCTGAGAGAGAACCCTGTTACCAGTATAGACTTGATGAGAAAGCTGCTGCTCCAGCTGGATGTGAGGAGTGGTTCCTGAAGATCGTGGTGCAAGAACCATGAAAATGGAGAGCCTATCACCCCCATGGTCAAGCTTATTTGCGCAACTGCTTGGTGTCAATGTCCTGGGACTAAATACACCTAGTACTGCTGATGATCTGGCCACAGTAGTGGCAAAGGTCACTTTCATTTACACTGGATACAGACAGACATTTTTTCTGAGTTTCCAAAAATGACACACAATCTGTGACCTTCAGTTCCTGAATTTTGCATTCCTTGAGTAGGTTAGCACACTTCAGAATTTGAGGAGGGTGGTCATTGCCACAAATGACATAGGCAATTGGTAGTGTACATGGTAAGATTTTGTGAAGTGGCCGCCACTGTCTCCACAAATGTATGTACGCTGGGAAGCCATATCCCAAAATGCTGGCATTTGAAACACCACATCAGGGAGTTACCCATCAAAATAGTCGGACATGATTTTGACGTTTAGTGAATGCGCCTCAAAAGCAAGGGTGAATGCACTGGTGTCTACCTTGTTGCCTGGTGGGCCTTGGTGTACATGATGTATGACGTGGAACCTTTGTCATCCTAGGTGTTTGCATGGTTCTTCGTCTGTCTGCAGCATCAGGTCCCAGTGAAAAATTAATCCCTGAACCATGTTGAGATTTTTACAGGGATGTAATAGTAACAGACACATCACCAAGTTGTTTGCAAACAAATAATGCTCAGGACTGAATAGCATTCCTTGTCTTAAGATGGAATCACATTGCAATTTGTTAAGGGAACACCAAATGTGTTTGCAATATTCTCCACAAGAAACAATAGTTCAGTAGAGACAAAGAACTCTATCTGTCTAGATGGTAAACAAAGACCTGTGGAAATAACTATCCACAAATTGCTCCACTTTATTTTGCTCCCATGGTGTGGCTAGGAGGGAAAGTTTCCATGGTCTTAATGATCAGCACTAAATTACAGTCAGTCTGAAGAGAATGCCAGGCCTTGCAACCATAGACAGATAATTTTGGTCACTTAATGATGCCAAATAACTGCGATGATGCTGCCTACCAAAGGAGGGCTCTCCCAATGGGCTACACTCAGTCAGAGAAAAAGGGCCAGTGCCTGGAGCCCTGGTGCCCCCTCAGCATGCATGGAAAGGTGACATTTTGATCCTCCACAGTGTGATCCCTGCATGGTCTGGGTGATAGCATCATATGGGTACCTGATGACCCTCCACTATCATGCTGGGTAGTGGAAGACCTTCCCCACATGGCATGCATAATCTGTAAAAAAAATTGTGAAAGGTCCAGGACAAACCCAGATGAAGGGGTCGAATGTAAGTTTAGCAAAATATGTGGTGCAAAATAAAGGGAATGAAGTATGAGGGGCCAGAATTGACGGCCCATTAATGATGCTGTTTATCATTGGGGAATCTGTCTTAAAGAATAGATTGGAGAAAAGATATAGTCATAGAGCAAAACTGTAGCACAAGAAAAGAAGAAATACTGCAATGGCTTGGGGCCCATGTTCACCACACATATACTCACAAAAGAGTTGTGAGCCCTCTGTGCAGCCAAACTATTTGGGTCCTGGAAGGCAATTGTACCATTAGAAGGACTAGTGCTGATCATAATGCCATGTGACGGTTCCTGTTATGACAGTATTATCACCCAAATGCAAGAAAACTTAAAGTGGCAGACAGGCTACGTGGGACACCAAGCTACTTATGTCTGTCCACCTTTGTCACTAAGTTTGGCTACACAGATCTTAGAAACACAACTGGTTCTACTGCACTCATTTGAGAACAATTAACTGCAGAGAATAAATGAAGACCATACAGAATTAAAATCTGTACACATTTCCTATTAAAGATGACTAGAGCAAGGAGGGAATTTAGGAACACAACATTAATTAACACTATTACACCTAGTTAAGGAATCTCTGACAGAATAGTAACATTTAAATTAAAGATAAACAAAATTTTCCATGGAAATGCATCAATCTGCTCCCATTATGAGAATGATGTGTATGATTTCCACAAAGATTCACATAAGTTCATAAATGACAGAAAATCTTACAAGAATAGTTCTCTTTATTGGAATCTTGTAGACAGAGCTTATGCACAAGTAGAATCTGCTGGGAAAATCCCACTTTACATTCTAAAGTAATTTTAGGCTAACAATGAGCAAATTAAAAGTACAAAGTCAGAAAGAAAGACTCATCAGGTAGAAGTAATAAATGTATATTCTAAGAATTTATTAAAAATTAAGGTTGTATAACAGATCAGATCATGCAACAAAGTCAGCACCATAAAAAAACAAAAATTATACAGAGAGAGATAAAATGAACAATTGAACAACAATGTTCTTCCATAAAGAGCAAATATAAAAGAAACAAAAGTAAAGAAAATCAGAATCTGAACAAGACAACTCTCAAGGGCAAGGCAACAGTTATAAGCAAACCATAAATGAAACAAGATAGAATGAAAAGTTGATTATAGGAACAAGTGTCAACAATGGGCTCATGAACAAAACAAAATAGAAACTTTCATTTGATGGACATCACATTTCATAAGTTAAGATGGCAGATAATACAGTTACAATCAACAAAAAACAAATAGCACATGAATTTGAAGTGTTCCTTTAGATGTTTGTATTGTTCAAGCATGAAAAAATAGTTAATAATGAAAACAGCAACATTTCAGATATAATACTAGACAAGGAGTGCAAAGTGATTTGCCATATGATGAAAGGAAAGGAACCTTGAGACAACAGTTTTAATAGAAATAGTTAAAGTTGGAAGCAAAGTAATCAGCATGTCTGTGGAGTAGGACAGTTTCCCAAACGTGGAATAATTCTAATATTTTTCTTCTTCACAAGAAAGGAGACAAACAAGATACAAGGAACTATAAAAATACAGCCTCATATTCATGACAGGAAATTCACCAAAATTATTGCCAACTGCACTCAAAAACATTAGATTTTAATCACAACAAGAAATAGACTGGCTTTAGATGCAGACATATCACTACCAACCATTGGCTAATCAAACTATAGCATAGAATGGAGCAATAATTAAGTACAGCCTTGTCTGGAATGCATGAATTCTGAGAAAGCTCTTGAATCAATCTCTGTACTAATAGCCTTTGACAAACAATGCAGTGACTTGGCCTGTGTTAGGATACTGAAGAACATGTAATTTAATGCTACAGCTTCCATCAGATTCTGTAACAATAATGAGAAATTAAGAACTGAAAGAGGGAACTCCAGGTTGGAATATCACCAATAAATGGACAAGATAGATTGCAACACATCATTAAGAGGACACATTGGGTTGTAGACAGGCACAATAAAAAGACACTTACACATTAGCTTTCATCCAAAGTCTTCTTCAGAAATGGAAGCAAATGCATTTGTTCACACGAGCAAGCACATCTCATGCACACATGACTACCTTCTTCAGAAAATGCTGGAGTATCAGTCATATGTGCGTGCGTGCGTGCGATTTTCCTATTCTGAAAAAGGCTTTGGCCAAAAGCTAATGTGTAAGAGTGTGTCTGTTGTGCCTGTCTCCAACTCAATGTGTTGTCTTTACAGTGAACTGAAAGGAGTGTCAGGAAAGGGGATACCATAACACCAAAACTATTTTAAGCACATCTAAAAGAAGTGTTCAGGTTCTTAAACTGGGGCAACCAAAAGGAATATCTGTTAATGGACTACATCTGAAGCCCCTTTATTTTACTGTTTTCCTCTAGTCAGACACACTTTAATAACGAATTAAGGGACTTAACAGGCTAAATGGAATGTAAGGCAGAAAATAAACTAAAATAGAACTGAAATAATTTACAATGAATGTCCAACTACAGAACAGATATTCTTATACCACAGAAGACCAAATACTTCATAATATCATCAAGATAAAAACTGAATCAAATTAATAAAAATTAATGGCGTGCAGCAATCATACCAAAGGAGTGGAAATGACTGTCATCTTACCCTTCTCTCTTATTTGCTGGATCATTGTCTCATGTGCAACCAATTCAGCTTGGAAAGCTTGATGTTTTTGCAATTTCTTAATTTTGTCTTCAATGCTGTTAACTTCACCCTTGCTTACTTCAGCTTCAAGTTTCTTCTGTTTCTCACCAATCCATGATTCAGCCTTTTAACAAAAATAATATAAGAAAAATTGAAAATACATATTCCCAAAACAAACTGGAAAATGAATGTGAATTTCATCTTTATCACAAAGATTTGGAATGCACAGACCTTTCTATTAACTGGCAAATAACTACATCTGTTCACATAAAAAATGGAGCTATACCCACAGTAAGACAGAAAGGGTTACTATATGAGAATGTGAACAATAAACCCATAAATGAATACGTGATTGGTATATTTTGCATCTTTAATGATATGCTGCATTTTCATCATACCAGAACCAACTGCAGATTAAAACTGCATTAAAACAACATACTTGAAAAATATGTCATTTGTTTTATACTTACATGCAAATCATACTACAGCATACATCTCCAAACAGCTAAACTTCCATAACGACCGAAAGTGAACACACATTCACAAGAAATTTATATCATACTAGCACATCTAAAAATATTACCTATTTTGCTGGAACAACTTGTACAGTGCCAATATAACTGGAGAAAAAATGGAAAACCTCTAATATTTCAAAATGATTGATTCAGAAAATATTGCTGATCAAATGTTTGAAAGGAGTCTATGTGGAATTGGGTGGGAAATGGGAAGAATGTGAAGGACATACTGTTGTAGTCAAAATAAAATCTCACTGTGCAAGACTTAAAATAAAAGAATTCAGACACTTCTTGTTTCACTTTGTAACTTGGTTTCCTCTGAGTCACTTCCCTTTCCTTTCACTCTCATTTCTGTTGTTCCTTCTCTTCTTCAAGTTTTTTTTTTAAAAGAAATCTTTGATTTAAAATGCTCAAACCTTAAAACTTAGTTGTTTTTTATGTTTTTACATCATCATAACCTCTCTAACACTGAACAAAAACTACAGTGAAAGTAGTATATGTACGAACCTCAGCGACATCACGAATAAACTGAGCATGGAGCAGGGCTTCTTCTAGCCTGTGTCGTCGAGCAGCACAGAGATCTCTTACACGAGCTCGCCTCGCTACCACATCACGAAGTCGTTTGGCAATGGTACCACTTTCAAAGTGATTTTGTGCCAGCAGCTTGTCACCATGTTCTTGCAATGCCAAAACCTTCTCTTCCTGAGCAATAAGAAGCTTCTCAAAAGCATCATGTTTTTTCAACTGGGCATCCACCTCTTCTACTGTGCTTCCAAAGTCTGTACTAGCCAAAGCTGCCTGAAATTTACAAATTAATAGTCAAAGCAATGGAACTTTGCAATTGTGATGAGAAATTATTGAGCATAACTAACAATAAATGTTATGCTAAGATCTAGTGCCACCATGGTTGGAAAAAAATATACTCTATGACACAACAGGATTTTATTCCATTTTAAGGCACAGTTCACTCTGCCCCCACTGTTAAAGAGAAATCATACTGAGGACATAGTAATAATATAATGTTTTTCACAATAATTCAATGCTGGAAAGAGAAGCATTATCTATACATTTTTTCAGCTGACTTAAAATGAAGTTGATAAGATGATTCCATTGGTATTTTAATTTCTACAAATAAAATAACAACACTGCCTAAAATTGTCATGTTACTATTATTATTATTATTGTTGTTGTTGTTGTTTTACCCAACAAGATTATTCTGCTTTCCCTGCTATTGGGAATTAGGATACCTTTTCTGCTGTCAAGACCTTTGAGCAGGTTTCACATGTAATCCTAAGCAGGACGTCCCACATGGTGCAACCATCTATGGGCTAATTGAGCCAGGAAAAGCTAGTGTGTTGCCACTCCCCCTCAACTTGACTGATATCTTGCTAAATGATGCCCCAGCCTTGGGGCTCACAATGGCATAAGAAATAATCCTTGAACTGAACTGCTTGGAAGAGACAAACAGTGCTCAGAATCTCAGCAAGAAAGTTTAAAATTTATGACTAATAACATTTCATGCCAAAATATCTTAACACACAGATACGGCATTCCAATCTTGGAAAGGAAAATCTTAAGGGAACAAAACCACATGTTTATGTAGAATGAAGGTGGTTGTAAATTTGTAAGCAACAGGACATTCAGCAAGTACTGAAGAGAATTTCAAAGACAAGGAGGAGAAGGAGGAGACTGACAAATTTCTGACACACATACAGAATGACTGAAAATAGGCCAACCAACCAGAGATTCAGTATCTCTAGAATAAGATTGCTATTACATTGATTAAAGTTAAAACCATAAAGAATAGTCTATATTTCAGAATCACAAGTGCTAGAAAGTAGTATATCTGGGAGTGGTGCATAAAATTTAGGATTGTTTCAAACTGAATTAAAACCATCAACAAACTTAGAAGCTGGAATTCACTTGTACAAATCTCATCTTGATATACCTATCTCAGCAGTTACAAGCACTGGTAACAGCTCCGTATTTTATATATACACGAAGAATATCATTGAAAATTAAAAACAGAAGAGAAACTCTACCGGCATTATCCTTTGTAAAACAACACTTGATTTGAAAAGTAGCGTTATACAAAGCTATAAGACCCAATAAAATTATAATTGAAAATCTTAGCAAATGCATGTGCATGTGAGCACACACAGGCATGAACATGCATATGCATACACTATTTGTCACAGGAAATAGACTGGAAAAAAGCCACAGTACATTAGTAGAATACTGAGTGAGTGTGTGAGTGAATTCAAAAATTCTCAGCAGATAGTACCAACAGCTTCTATTGTACACTTTTTAAATATCAAGAACTACTACTGTTGCATTTGGATGTAACAGCAGCAGAGTGATTTAAGGCTTTTATTACTCTTAGAATATAAATAAGCTTTGACCCCCAGTAAAATAGCTTACCTCTTGTGTACTACTAATTGTATCAATTTGCTTTGCATCTCTGAGAAAGAAGTGCAGGTCAATCAGCTGGTCAAGATGAACCTTCTTATGCTGCCAAGCCGTGTGAAGTCTCTGCCTCTCTTCTAACAACTGTTCATACCGTTCTTGTATTTCCTGAAGGAAAGCAAGCATCTACTTTAATGTAAGTCTTTATAGAACAGCTATAAATTCACAATCAGCAACAAAAACTTGCTCACTTTTGATTATACCAGAGAAAAAGTCTGTAACCTACAGATAGTAATTGTTAGAACTTAATAAAACAACAAAGAATTATTCTAGCAGTTGAAACATTTCAACTGTACATCAGTTACAAATTCATTTTATACTATTATACCAAATTAATTTCTTTTGTATTTAAATGTATAAATAACTGGTGTTTTCCTTCAAGTGACAATGAGTAACTTAAAAATGTTTGTTTAGCTTGTACAAATAACTGAATGTAGTAGAACACAAATAGACATCTCAAATTTATTATTGTCAGCTATCGTAACTTTGTTATCCACTATTTAACACAGCCCAATTCAATGCACCTAGTGAATTATGCTTTATTAGTCTCATAATATACATAATCTAAATCATTTGTTTAAGGTACAGAAGACATGTATCAACATATTACTTGCTCAAGTTATCATTTCATCCTTCATCAATTCTTCTACTGAATAATAACATTTCTCCCACAGAATCTGCAGCAGACATACATTTAAGATATTTACCAGAGATGCTGAGTCACGGATGGGTACAACAAAAAGACTCACACAATTGTGTGAGTCTTTTTGTTGTGCCTATCTGCAACTCAGAATCTCTGCTGTATGGTGAGTGGCAACTTTCCTTCTCATAATATTGTTGCATTCCATAATGGATTTTCCATCGTTTGATTTAAGATATTTAGCATCATATAAAACCTTTCACTGCTGTCGATCAATTAACTCATCCTGCTCCACCATCTCCTAGGTGCTGTTGACAAGTGCAGTCTCTGGATCTTCCTTCAGCACTGCAGACAAATTATCTCAGGCCACTTTGCTGACCCCTGAGCAGTAATAATGTGTAAAAATGTGCCAACACTCAAGTACCTGAGTTCTGTTTATGAGCTGAAGTGTATAGCACAATTTCTGTACCATACCTCAGTAGCTATTCACAATTCTTTCTGCTAAGTTGTGTTCAGGTACTATAAATTTTGTGGTATCGTTTTCAGCTTCACTTTACATCATACTGTTTATCAGGATTGGAATCACAGTGACTTCTCACAATCTATTCTACAAAGGAAAGGACAAGGTTTAATGTATGCACTGAGGAAGATACCATGGAGATAGGAAAAGCAACCTTGATGATGAATTATTTGATGTATATGTAAGTGATAATCCCTGCACAGATTGTGAAAGCAACAGCCACTTACAACAGCAGGCATAAGACTATGGTCAACTGTTGCAAAAACAGATGTAATTCATATTGCTTACAAATTTGAAGAATCTGAAAGTAATAATGACATTCAGAACAGGTTACAAAAAATGGATCCAAATCAATTGAATGAAAAGCCATTTTTACATCTCTGCAGGTTTGTAACTATCATAAATTTGGAGAGAAGCTTCAAAGTGAAAATCTAAATCAGAGAGACAAAAGGAGACATCATAGGAAGCACTCTAAAAATATTCAGCACAAGACAAGACTGGCTGCTTCAGAAATCCCAGCCAAGGTAGTAGTAATGCTTCTATCACAGCTAGAAGCATTAGATGATAATGACACAGCACTCAGCTTGGCTTGTGGCATACACACCTGCAGCAGCCAAAGGGTTAAGTATGGTTTTGACTATTAATTTATTATATACTGTATTTTCATCCCTACATAGTGTGGAGTCTGTGCGTGTAATTTCAATTGGTGTATAGGAAGCATAATAATATTCCCTTTGCTTGCCAAATGTTAAAAGTGAGGCTAAAAACATTCTCCTTGAGTAATGTTTGCCTGCTCTGTAAGAAGATTATAATTTTGCAAATTTACAGCGAAAGAAACAGTTAGGTTTCGTAGTTTCTGTAAAAAGGTGTGGCCAGATTCTTTTTTGTGTGGAGTACGCATGTACCTCACTATTCCCATTTGCAATGTCAGTATTTGTGATACACTACGTGACCTTCCCCAGAAAACTACACCATACCTAACAATAGATTCAAAATACCTATGATATGATATTTTTTGTCTAACCGTGTGAGAAGCATTTACCAGTATTTGCACTGCAAATGCAAAACTGCTCAGTTTATTTGATGGAGTATTAGACCTTAAGTTTTTGTCCACATTTAGTAAAAGGAATTTCATTGTGTCGACTTCTTCAATAACATTATTGTTATGCTGTGTTTTAGGCTCCACACACTTTTAATGTCTGGTTTTGAAATGTACCATATGGGTTTTTGCAATGTTCAGTTTCAACCTATTTAAATGGGACCAGTTTTTGAGGGTATCCAGGGTACTCATAATAAAACTCCAAATTTTTCCTGCATCATCAGCTTTAATTGAAACACAAGCATCATATGCAAATAAAACTGATGTGGAATTTACATTTATGGGCAAGTCATTTATCAAGACCAGGATTAGCCCTAAAATGGAGTCTTGTGGTACATACTGTGACAGTGTACTCCACGTAGAATAACAACTTACCCTTTAGAATACACCAGAGTCCCTATTTTTTGTTCTGCAAGTATCACGTAAGCTACTGCAGAGCACTGACCTTTATCTCATATTTATCTATAAGGGGCAATTAAAAATTTAAATTTGAGGCCAATGCTCCAGTGTATATGGAATGCAGCACAACTATGATGTGGGTATATAAGCACCAACATGTAGGCAAGGGATTAGTGCATCATTCACACCTTTCTGACAAGCATGTAGTAAATGCAGAAATGTGAATTGTGGTGATGTTATTACCATATGCATCCAAATAGGACCAATGTGCTGTTATTCTTTTCCTGGATGCTGAAGGACAAACCATGATAGATATCCAGCAGAGAATGAAGACTGTGTTTGAGGTACCATGTCTGTCGTAAACCACCATTGTGGAGTGGTGCACTACATTCCATGCTGAGTGCTACTGCTTCATGATAACTTACGACCCCATATCACAAATGCTGTAGCACAGAAGTTACGTCAACTCAAGTGGGAGACACTCTAGCACCCACCCTATAGTCCTGCCATGTAATTACCACACATTCAGTCCCTCAAAAAAGGCCGTGAAAGGTCGAAAATTCCTGTTGGATGAGAATGTACAGCAGGCAGTTATCGACTCCTTCACGCAGAAGGACATGGTGTTTTACCAAACAGGTATCTTCAACCTGGTGCATCGGTAAGATGATTGTCACAACGCTCACAGTGATTTTGCCTTGCTGGCATACCGATTCAGGACTGTATGGATTTCCAACAGGAATGTTTTTACTGACGCTTATAATTACTAGATAAACAAGACACGGTTCACTGAGTTAAAGGCTTTTTGAAGATTGCAGAAGACACTTAAAACTTTACTACTCTGATCTCGTGCTTTGCATACATTTTCAACAAAGTTGACTTTCTTTTCCCTGTTGGAATCTCTATTGACTACTTAGGACAATATGTTTTACAATAAAATTTTGAATCTGGATTGCCGCTACTTTCTCAGACATTTCTTACAGGAATGGCAAAATATAAATAGGGAGATCTTTCCCATGTGTTCCACTGTCCGATTCTTGAACAGACATCTGACTTCTACACACTTCAAAACATCAGGAATGCATCCATATTCAATACATTAGTTGACTATTTTAATTAGTGGAGTTCTATTATGTGATACACAACATTAATCACTTTAGCGGGGATCGTATCCCATCCAGTAAAGTTTTTGTTTTTTAATGATAGTACAACATTTTCTACATCTTTTACCAAAACTTTTTTAAAGCTTTGAGATACCTAGCTCCCTGGTGAAATCCAAAGAGATTTACTTCACTATGATACTCTGGCTACTCGATATCCACCTCTGCTCCCTTTATGAAGAATTCATTTAAACACTAACAATGGAAACTCCAGGATGGAATGTAACAGTACTATGAAAAGGGTACCTGCTACTCACCACATAGCGGAGATGCTGAGTCGCAGATAGGCACAACAAAAAAACTATTGCAAAATAAGCTCTCGGGTAACAATCTCTTTGTCAAAAACACACACACACACACACACACACACACACACACACACACACACACACACACATATATATATATATATATATATATATATATATATATATATATGCACGCAACTCACAGACACATGACTGCATGCTTTGGCAGCTGAAACCACACTGGCCAGTGCCAGTGCCAGGCACTTAAGTGTGATTAGCAGAGTATCTATGTAGATGTACACTGAAGAGCCAAAGAAACTGGTACACCTGCCTAATATCACGTAGGGCCCCCACAATACACAGAAGTGCCACAACACGACATGGCATGGACTCGACTAATGTCTGAAGTAGTGCTGGAGGGAACTGATGCCATGAATCCTGCAGGGCTGCAAGAGTATGAGGGGGTGGAGATCTCTTCTGAACAACACATTGCAAGGCATCCCAGATATAAACAATAATGTTCATATTGGGGTGTTTGGTGGCCAGAGGAAGTGTTTAAACTCAGAATAGTGTTCCTGAAATGCCTCTGTTGCAATCTGGATGTGTGTGGTGTCACATTGTCCTGCTGGAATTGCCCATGTCAGTCAGAATGCACAATGGATACGAATGGGTGCAGGTGATCAGTCAGTCACACAGGATCCATAAGTATGTATCACCACACACAGTTGTATCTACACGTATCAGGAGTCCCATATCACCCCAACCGCATACGCCCCACACATTACAGAGCCTCCACCAACTTGAACAGTCCTCTGCTGACATGCAGGGTCCATGGATTCATGAGGTTGTCTCCATACTCGGATGCATCCATCAGCTCGATACAATTTGAAATGAGATTTGTCTGACCAGGTAACAGATTCCCAGTCCATCAACACAATCCAGTGTCGGTGTTGACGGGACCAGGCGAGGCATAAAGCTTTGTGTCATGCAGTCATCAAGGGCACACAAGTGGGTGTGAAAGCCCATATCGATGACGTTTCATTTAATAGTTCACAAGTTGACACTTGTTGATGGTCCAGCATTGAAATCTGCTGCAATATGCGGAGGGGTTGCACTTCTGTCATGTTAAACAATTCTCTTCAGTTGTCATTGGTCTCATTCTTGCAGGGTCTTTTACCAGCTGCAGCCCTGTCAGTGATTTGATGCTTTACCAGATTCCTGATATACATAGTACTCTCTTGACATTGTCATATGGGAAAATCCCCACTTCTTCATTACTTCGGAAATGCTATGCCCCATCACTCACATGCTGACCATAACACCACATTCAAACTCACTCATTCATGATAACCTCCCATTGTAGCAGTAGTAACTGATCTAAGAACTGTACCAGACATTTGTTGTCTTATATGTGCGTTGCCAACCGCAGTGCCGTGTTCTGCCTGTGTACGTATCTCTGTATTTTAATACACACACCTACACCAGTTTCTCTGGTGCTTTAGTGGAGAAATGGATAAAAACATGACACAGTGCTTCATGCCTGTTGAAATCAGCATCTGGGCTGCAAAGCAATTGGAAAAGTGCACCTGCATTGGATTGCAGCATGGTAGATTGATAATGGAATTTGTAGGTGCAGTCACTAACAAATAACATCGGCTGTTACAACCCCTGTGCTGTCTTATGAGTAAGTTTTGAAAGGGGTCTTTACAATAAAATGTGAGGTCTGTGACCAGTGATCAGGTGAAAATTGGTACTATTGAGATTGGCGTGGAATTTCTTGAGACTGAATAAGCTTCTTTCTAAATCTGCAAACATGTGGTCCTGTTGTATTACTGTGACCACCACCTATATTTGAACTCAGTGTGCAATTACCACTCACAGGTGACAGGTGGCAAGACTAGCAGTGGAGGGTAAATAAATCACATCAAACGGGATGTGGGAAACAGTGAAGTTGTTCCTGTGATGCAGAAACGGAGTAATTTATCTTATGTCCAACAGGGCATGAGCACTGGCTTCCGGGCCAAGGGTGGAAATATTTCTGAAATGCCTAAGTTTCTAAACAGTTTGCGCGCCCCCGTGATTAAAGTATACCATGCATGGCAAAATGATACAATCTAAAACTGGCACTGAGACAACAGTGGCACACCACAGGCCATAGATGACAGAGGTGAATGATGGTTGCGGAAATGTGTACAGGAGAAGAGACTTACAACTGTTGAGTAACTGACTGCCCAGATGAACCAACAGGCTACCACCAGTGTCTTCTCAATGACCATTCAGTGAATGTTGCTTTGTATTGGGCCTCCACAGCAGGCGCCTGGTTCATGCACCCATGCTGACTGTTGTTACTCAGCAACAAAGGTTGAAATTTGCACACCAGTACCACAACTAGCGATCCACTGTGTGGTGACAGGTGGACTTTTCAAATGAATCACATTTTATGCCCCACTGAACAGATGGCCATTGTTGTGTATTGCCCTGCAACAATCGTCAGAAGGGTCCTGGCTGAAAGAGGGGGTGTTATGGTCTGGGGAATGTTCTTGTGGTATTCCCTGGGTGGTCTTGTCATTCTGGAAGGTACAATGGACCAATACAAGCATGCATCTATCCCTGAGAACCATGTTCACCCCTACATGCAGTCTGCTTTTCCTTGGCATGATGGCATCATCTACCAGCAAGACAATGCAACATGCCACATAGCTTCCATTGTACATGCATGGTTTGGAGAGTACCAGGGTGAGTTTACCAAACTCCCCAGATTTGAACCCAATCAAAAATTTATGGGACCACCTCGCTCAGACTGTTCCTGCCATGGATCCTCAACCTAGAAATCTAGCACACCTGGCCATGGCGCTGGAGTCGGCATGGCTCCACACCTCTCTTAGTACCTTCCAGAATCTCACAGACTCTCTTCCTAAAAGCCCACACTGGAATAGGTGATTATTCAAAGCTTTTGGCAGGTGTTCACATTAATGTGACTGGACTGTGTAATTAATGTTTTAGATACAAAAACATTGTGCTGGTTGGTGTAGATGGCACTGTTTATATAACAGGAGTGCACTGATGCAACAATCCAATGAATCAGTGGCAAGCATCAAGCTTTTATTTTGATGGAACTTTGATAAACAAGAAGCCAACCTAAGGTGCTTCTTAAGTTCCAAGAAAGCTTTCTAGCATGCCTCCAACCACACAAATTTAACAACTTTTTTGCAAATTATTAAGCAGGTGGGAAATCTGGCTTGAATTTGGAATAAACTTCACATAATAGTGTACTTTTCTGAGGAATAGCTGTAATTCTTTGAGATTCTTAGGAGCCATTAAGTTAGTGATTGAGTCCACTTGATCCTGCAGGGGTGTCAGTCCATCTTTACATAGTACATGTCCCTCGTACTTGACACTCAGCTTGAAGAAACTACATTTGCCAAGTAGACAACACAGATCATACGCTTGGAGACACTCAAACAACATCTGCAGGCTGCACAAGTGCTCTTCCCATGAGGCCCCAGCAATGTGTAAGTCATCTACATATTTAACACAACTTGGACGAGTTTCTCAAGGTACCTCTGAAATATTGTGGGAGTACTGAAGACTAAGTGGCACCTTTTTATAATGATACATGCTGAATAGCCCATTAATCACTAAAAACTGTGTCGTCTTATCATCTACAGGCAATTTAAAGTAGGCTGAAAGTAGTGTTGGAATTCCCACTATTTTTCTTGCCACAATGTTTGAAACTCTGGATCTATGCTTCACTGGAATAGCTGCACAATAAGAAAGAAGTTCTTGCTGCCACTTTTTTTTTATCCTACTCTGCATAGGAAAAACACAGTTAATCATCATTCATACTGACAGCATCAGAGAGACAAGTGGAACAAATAGGTCATAGATGAAAGCAGAGTTCACAAAGTGAACTGCTAACCAAAAACAAGCCCAGAGCATAGGACAGTTATCTTTAGCCATACATAGAGTCCTGGGAGAAATTTGAATCACAAATGTAATACATGAAAGGTCAAAACTCAAGTGATCAATGGTGTGTACTTAAACTTTCAATCAACTACTGAGAAACTGACTGACAAAGGTTGGGTCATGGTATTTACCGACACACTCAAATCAGTGGACAGGCCCATGTGATATGTCTGAAGCTGCAGCAGCACCCTTTGTGGCCAGAGTATGAAGCCCTTTTATCTCTGACTTTCCCTCCTTACTGAAACTCGGGCTGGGTAGGGAATCCAAATCACCCTCAAATGCCAAAGCCAGTACTTCCAATGGAATCATTCCCTGAGGTCAAAGAAAATACATAGTATTTGTTGTGGCATGGCAGTCATTCTGACTATGTTCCTATCAAGGTGTTATCCATCATGAATATGTTCCAGAGGGAGATACCTTGAATAAAGTTAGTTCTTCAGGAGTTCCATCTAATTTTAGATACATAGGAGGAAGAGAGACCCCTCGGATTTGACTGAATGAGAACTAGTTTTCACATTCAGCTAACATACCAACTTGCAAAGCACACCTTATATGCTTTTGGAAAAACATCTATCAGCAAAGATTCAGGTCCGCAATGTCAGTCCAGAATATGCAACTGTTGGCTGTTCTCCAAACAGAAAACAAATCTTAATCGGAAATGGTTCAAGAACTTTTGTAAATTAAAGGAAATGTGAAGCAACAGCTTGAGACAACTTCAAAAATACATTTTTCACAAACACTCTGAGAAAAGAAAAAAACTTTGAAAGAAGTATCTGAAGGGATATTTAAAGGAGTTTTTTTTTAAAAAAAGAAAAAGAAAACAGTTCTCCTAGGTATATTTATTTAAAATTGCAGCCAGTGATTGGCTAATTTGTAATCACTCCTCATAATTTGAAACCAGATATGAAATGAATCACAGAGAACAATACACATTAAATTGATTGAAGAACATAAGAAATACTAGAAAATTCTTGTACCTTGACTTACACCAAAAATGTGTGGTCGCTACACCACACTTGAACAGGTTATGTAATGAAG
This sequence comes from Schistocerca nitens, assembly GCF_023898315.1. Classification (NCBI taxonomy): domain Eukaryota; kingdom Metazoa; phylum Arthropoda; class Insecta; order Orthoptera; family Acrididae; genus Schistocerca; species Schistocerca nitens. The sequence continues at coordinate 573,675,132 of NC_064616.1, read as the reverse complement.
TAACACACCTGTGCAGCATAGTGTCCATCCTGCACCATGCTTTCCCCTAGCTCCACCACAGCCTGAAAATTTTCCTCACGGGCCTCTATTTCTGCTTTAAGTGCTTCATGTTCGGCCTTCAAAGTCTGAGCACTTGCAGCATCACGTACTTTCTCTTCTGTCATCATTGTGGCTCTAAGACCTGATGCCCAGTTTATTAGGTCACGCACCTAGTATCACAGAAAGAAGTTGTTAATGGTTATTAGTAAACTACAAATTAACATCAAAATATGGTTGATTTATTTAGCATTTCATCTCATTTAGCTACACTATGTAGAACATCTAGATTAGAAATAAATGACAATGCAAATAGATAACTAAGATACATTAAGGAAATGCAGGTAGAACAAAGCTGACATGAAACTAGAATTAGTCTAAAACACTAGCTGGAAAAAAATTCACATGGTCTGTTTACACTAATTGTCCAATGTTATGTTTAATAAGAGAGAGAGAGAGAGAGAGAGAGAGAGAGAGAGAGAGAGGTCAGGGTGGGTGGGGATTGGGTAGCATAAACATTGTACTGGCACAGACAAGTCTGTGCAGTGTTAGGTTGAGAATAACTAGGAGAAATATTTAGAGAAACTGTGAGAAAAGAGGAGAAATATATGAGGAAATTTTCTAACAAGAGAGCTATGTTGAGACAGAAAAGCAATATGTGGAGCAAGTAAGAGGCTGGTGTGGGAGCCACAATGGATGAATGTGTTGGAAACAGGGTGAGGAGTGGAGAGTTAGTTTGTACAATGAAAACAGCATGAGCTGTAAAGTAGCGATAGAAATTAAAGATATTGTTTCGCACTACATTTTCTACAATTGTGCTGTACAGTCGACTTCTGGTCACAGTTTGACAGTGGCCATTCAGGGAGGTGGATACTTCGTTGTTGGCCATAACCACATAGAATGCAAACCCATGTTCTAACCATTCCTCAGTAGTGTGTTTCCTAGTTCTTAGCTGGTGTAAAAGCCAGAAACAAAATATTGGCATATTATGAACCATGTGGAACACTGTTTGTTTAAAACATTTGTAGAACCTTTGTGATAGCTACATTGTGATATCCTTAGACTCTACTTCAACAAGGTTAGGAAAGATAAGAGACCATATGCCAGAGATGAAATAGTTATGGAGAGAGGGCAATACTGAGCAATAATCCAACTATGATTGATCTATGAGAACTCTGTGACTTATGGAAAGAGGTTGGGGACTGCAAGAATCAATCAGTTTTTTCCTTTTATTCCTCCACAACTTATTTCAAGACTGTTACATCTAACGTCCAAAGTAACACAGATTTCAAGGAAAATCAGCTTACAATAAATACTTTACAGCCAACACCTGTTCTCTGAATGCACATGGCTGTTGAAAACACACCATCAATTGACTGTATCATGATACCGGACAATTTACACACAAATGCAACACTCCAAATGCATTATTTGGGGGTCATTGTTATTTCCACTAGGCTGTTAATTGAATGAATACTTTTTATTAAGCAGTACTAGCTATTTCCAAGCATGTGCACTTTAGAATCCACACACACTCAAAACTCACTATTAGTGCTTAATGAATTTAATTGTATGTTAAATCATCAATAAATTGGATGTCTTTAGCAACAGTAAAATGCACACTGAGCATATTTCTCAGCTCTTGCTGATACCTGAAAAGATCTACCAAAACAGTGTGCCTCCAGGTTGTGATATCGCAGTACAAGTGTTTTGTCTTCTTCTTCTTCTTCTTCTTCTTCTTCTTCGTCTTCAGTTAATATTATAATCTGTGTATTTTCTTGCAGATAATGCAAATTTTACAAACTTCATCCAGAGCTGAACTGTTGAATGTTTCCCACAAGCTCGTAAGCCTAAATTTAAGTCTTTTACTTAGCACTGGAATAACAAACTTAGTTTATTTCATCAACATGAACTCAGAGCAGTCTGGCATTCTAGCATTCTAATACGAGCAGAATATACAAATTTTGTAAGAAATTGTAGAAAATTCACATAGAGGTTTCTCCTATGTAAATACCTGTGCAAGGAACTTGTGTAGGTCACAGCTGGCATGTAGCTCCTGGGTGCGGCTGGTTGCACGCTCTTGCAATGCTGTCCAACAGCTTATTACCACAGCCTGTTGCTGTGCTATATGTGCAGCATTTTGTCCTGGATAAGCTGCTTGTAATCTAACTGCATCCTCAACCAGCACCTAAAATCGTATGACAATTTGTTTTCATCAGAGTTGCAGCATAAAATACAAGCCTATTTCATATGAAACATTACATTCTTGTCTCTGTTCAAAATGAACTGTCCCTTCCAATAAAGCTCCCTATACTATAAATTAAGAAAAGAGAGGGGTATTTGTCAAAACAAACTTATCTAATTGACCTAGATAGTTCAGATTACTGGTGATGATGGTAACAGCAAAACAGAGGGTTGTTACAGGCAGCTAGAAGAGAGCTTCATTTGTAGTTTCATTTCAAGTTGTTGGTAATACATGGACTATATTATTAATGAGTGCACCATCCTCCAGCAGATTATGGGACAGCAAGCAGAAGAAAAAGAAATGGTCAAGGAAAATTGTAAACAGGGCAAAATAAACATTAAATGTAATGAATCAGAAGTGTCTAAGAGACAAACAAATGGCCAAGAGTGAATTTTAAGAGACCTGGCACCACAGCAGAGGTAAGCAACACATGCTTATGAGGCAGTACTCAACTCTGAAGTGGGCAGTTTTAATTCTGGTGGTGAAAACATTTTCACTGCTAGTACTTGGACGGTAGCTCGTTTGAAACATTTCTTATGTTGTCAATTCAATGACAACAGCTACATAATAACCTAAAATCAGTTGAGCACTGTGTTAATCCTGTTCACTCATAGCTTTTCATTACTGTGATAAACATATGCACCTCGTAATAGCCATAAAAATTCCAACACAATCTGATGTATCATCTCAGTTTCATAGGGTGACAACATATCTGTGTCCAGTTAGCAGTACACACCAACTGACATGGTTGTATTTTTCTCAAATGTAGACTTTCACGGCCGGAAATATCATGTCCATTATAATTATCCGGGCTGTTATGCCATGGTCGGTTGATGAATTCTGTGTCGATTCCCAACATTTCGTCTCCGACTGCGGGAGACATCTTCAAGGGGGTCCGTAGCTCAATGGAAGGTCCAACACACCCACTGGCTCGCTACTGACTGCCGCTAAATTCCGTGTCCGCGCGCTCCCACGCCGTGGCGTGACGTCACGTGTTCTGAAAACGTCAGTGCAATTGGCCGCTGTCCGGCGCCGGCGATCGCCGTTGCCATCACCCAGTAGTGGACGGGTGGTACACATCTTCTTTAGCACCGGCATCCATATACCGTTTAATTTCATGCTCTCCTCCTTTCGGTTGAAATTATTTGGGTGTTTAGCGATTTCTATTGCCTCCCAACTACGCTGTTAAAACCACATGTGGGCCGTTCGGACTCTTATATATAGAATTCGACACATTTCATCAGCAGATTGAATGGCATAGTGGTCCAGCCGGAGGACATATTGGTCAGCTTCGATGTGGTACCGCTGTTTACCATGGTTCCACTTAATGATGTATTGGAACAGCTGGATCGAAGTTTTCCTGCCGACATTTCATTTCAGAACTGTTTAAGTGTTGTTTGACAACCACATATTTCAAGTGGAATGAACAGTTTTACGAGCAAATGGATGGCGTGGCTATGGGAAGCCCCCTAAGTCCTGTAATTGCAAACTTCTTTATGGAGAAATTCGAAGAACAGGTCTTCGGTAATGCCAGCAAAAAACCAAATGTATGGTTCCGATACGTGGATGACACATTTGTGCTGTGGAGACATGGTAGGGAGGAACTAAGCCGGTTCCACGAACATCTGAACAGCATAAACATGAGAATTCAGTTTACAATGGAGGAGGAGGTAGACGGCAAATTACATTTCCTCAATGTGCTTGTTTTTAGAAATGAATATGGTAGTTTGGGCCACTCAGTATACTGCAAACCCACGCACACGGACCGTTATTTGCACCGGGATTCGAACCACCACCCACAACAGAAGTGGGGTGTTATCAAGACATTAGCAGACAGAGCTAGAAATATTTGGGAACCAGAGTTGCTCGACACTGAGATGGAACATCTCCACAATGCACTAATGAAGAACGGATATTCGTCCGCCGAAATAAAACGTGCGTTGAGGCAGCCACGCAGAAATCATACTGACGTACAGGCTACTGCAAAATCTAAGGCTTTCCTGCCGTTTGTTAAAAATGTAACGGAAAGAATAGGGAGGATTTTGACGAAGCGGAATATTACCGTTATTTACAAGCCCACCAGGAAGATAAAGGAATACCTTAAGCCTGCCAAGGACGCTTGCAAACCATTGGAAAAAGCTGGAGTGTATACGATCCCATGCAGCTGTGGCGACGTTTTTGTGAGTACCACTAAAAGAACTGTCTCTAAATGTTTGGAAGAGCACAAGGGAAATTGTAGAAGAGGAGAAACGGAACGACCAGCTGTTGCGGAGCATGCTTTACAGCCAGGGAACCACAATATTCGTTTCGAGGAGACGCAAGTACTAGCAGCCACAAGCGGATATTACGAAAGGCTCTCCAGGGAGGCAATCGAAATCGCTAAACACCCAAATAATTTCAACCGAAAGGAGGAGGGCATGAAATTAAACGGTATATGGATGCCGGTGCTAAAGAAGATGTGTACCACCCGTCCACTACTGGGTGATGGCAACGGCAATCGATGGCGACAGACAGCAGCCAATTGCACTGATGTTTTCAAAACACGTGACGTCACGCCGCGGCGTGGGAGAGCGCGGACACGGAATTTAGCGGCAGTCAGTAGCGAGCCAGTGGGTGTGTTGGACCTTCCATCGAGCTACGGACCCCCTTGAAGATGTCTTCCGCAGTCGGAGACGAAACGTTGGGAATCGACACAGAATTCATCAACCGACCACAGCATAACAGCCCGGATAATTGTAATGGACATGTATTTTTCTCGTTATAGGTGATCTAACAATTGGCTGATTTTGCAAGCAATCGTCACAGTTATTATAATAAATAGTGTAAGCAAGCACTCTATATAAGGTACAGTTCAATTCCAGACTATCCAACCATCCATCTTCCCTGATGGTAGGATTGAGACATGGTAATTATTCTCGTTACGCTTTCACCAATATTTATCAATTTAATTTTACTTTGGTTTCCATTTTTCTTTAAATTATTAAAGCTCATATTTCCATGACATGAACCTAGTAAGTGTACATAAGGTTTACACCAACAGCGTAGAATTTCCTATTTGTTTACATGAATCAGAAATTCTTGATTCTATGCTAGGTTCAAAATTGTTCAAATGGCTCTGAGCACTATGGGACTTAACATCTGTGGTCATCAGTCCCCTAGAACTTAGAACTACTTAAACCTAACTAACCTAAGGACAGCACACACATCCATGCCCGAGGCAGGATTCGAACCTGCGACTGTAGCGGTCACGTGGTTCCAGACTGAAGCGCCTAGAACCGCACAGCCACACCCATTATGTCTGCTGTTTCTCTCAAATACTTTACAATGCTTTACTCACATACCAGGTGTTAACACATATCCCCTAAGGGAAAAAAATGCACCACAAAGGAATATCTTAATGGGACAGAAATCTGTAGATGTGATGTCTGCATGCAGACAAACATATGTTTACAACTTCAAAAAAATTGGGTGATTTAGTCAACAGAAAGAGCTTTGTAAATTGAGAAAGTCAGTAATGTATTGGTCCACCTCTGGCCCTTGTGCAACCAGTTATTTGGCTTGGCATTGATTGATAGAGTTAATGGATGTCCTCCTGAGGGATACAGAGCCAAATTCTGTCCAATCAGTGTGTTAGATTGTCAAAATCCCGAGCTGGTTGGAGAACCCTGCCCATTATGCTCCAAACATTCCCTATTAGGGAGAAAGCCAGGAACCTTGCTGGCCAAGATAGGGTTTGGAAAGCATGAAGACAAGCAGTAGAAACTCTTACCATGTGTGGAAGGTCATTGTCTTGTTGAAATGTAAGCCCATGACAACTTGCCATAAAGGACAACAAAATGGCATGTAGAACTTCATTGACATACTGCTGTGCTATAAGGGTGCCATGGATAACAACCAAAGGGGTTCTGATATGAAATGAAATGGCACTTCATACCATCCATCACTCCTGGTTGTAGGGCTGTGTTGCAGGTAACAAGTTGGTGTCCCAGCATGGTCTAGGGTATATCTCTAGACATGTCTTAGCTGGTGATCGGGTCTTGGTATCTGATTGACTGGAGTAGAATTGTCCTCAGTAATGAGCCTTGCTTCAAACTGAAGCCCAGTGAGCAGCAAAGACATATATGGAGACATCCAGGACAGCGGTGGGATACCAACCCAACTGTCACCTGCCATGTGGCCCAACAGCCAGAAGTGATGATCTGGATGCCATTTCATATCATAGGAGGACCCCTTTGGTTGTCACCCATGGCTCCATTACAGAGTTCATGGCATTCAACACCTCATTCTGTTGCCCTTCATGGCATGCCATCCTTGGCTTACATTACACGAAGATAATGCTCACCCACACATGCAAGAGTTTGTTCTGCTTATCTTTGTGATTGCAAGACCCTACCTTGACCAGCAACGTCACCAGATGTCTCCTCATTTGAGAAATTTTACAGCTTCATGGACAGGGCCCTTCAACCACATCGGGAGTTTGACAATCTAACTTGCTAATTGGAGAGAATCTGGCACAATATCCCTCAGGAAGACGCCCAACAAATCTATCAATCAATGCTTCTGACATTGTAAACATTTGTTTTTCTGTACATCTACATCACATCTACTGACTTTCATCCCACTCAGGTAATTCCTTCATGGTGCATTTTTTCCCTTATACTGTATTTTGCACTTTTTCATACACAAACATTCTTAGTCTGTTCAATAATATGAGGTACAATACATAACCACCATCACATGATTACTTTTTTAAAAATGTAATTATTATACATGTTAGTTCCATGGATTTCAGTTTTCATTTATCTCTCTTATTAATTACTGATACCTAGGCATAACAAATAGTGATATTTAGAAGTACGAATATATATAATCCATAAAAAGATCAGCAAAAGAACTAAAGTACCTCATTACAACCATGGCATTATAAAAATATTAAGGCAACAAACCTGCAACTGTGCTTCCAGTGCTACTAGATCATTCTCAAAACTCTCATGCCTGCGAATAAGTGCTAATACAGAATTGAGATCTCTACCAAGATCATCAGGCAAAGCAGCATTCTTCTCCTGTATTCTTGACAATGCCTCTGCCACATCCCGATGGAAGCGATGGATCTCACCTGCGGCCTGCAATCTCTGTTCACGGTTTTCAATAAGTGCCATTAAGTGCTGCCAGCATTCCCTGCAAACACATTTATGTGGAGCTGTAGATAGCAACAAAGTGCAACTCATGCACTGCTTGAATACAATCACTTGGTGCAATGTGTTTCGAATCAATAGCCGCAGAATAATTTACACAGGTATTACTGTTTTACTAATTACATCTGTTTCATTTGTTCAAGGTTTGTTTACCGACAGTTAATTATAGACACAGTCAGTGCATGTTACAAATATAATAGAATCTATCTTACCATGTAAAAAAAGCACCATGTGGTTTTGTACAAATACTTAATGTCCAGTTTCTCTCTTTGGTTCAACATTTAAAAAAGTGCATAACAAAATTAGTGTTACACTTCAACCCCTCCCACACCCTTTCTGCACATCAAGACTTATCAGATATTGCATGGAAATCAAAGACAAATGAGGAGAAATCAGGATATGAATGAATTTTTAAATAAACTGACACTGCTAAATTATTTGGACAAAAGAGGAGATTAACAACATTACTGGGGCAGCAACTTATACATCAACACAATTATTAGAAGTTTTGAAGAGAAGTGGATGATGAATGTTTATGGCAGGACCTACAATACCATAAAGAACTGGCCTGAAGTCTGTGTGGCCAGAAAAATGGGAAATAAAGTTTTCTTCTTTTAGTCCATGGATTAATAATTCTTTTATAGGCAGTGGCACAATTATATACATGATCATTGATTTTATTTAGTTTGAGTGCATGGATACTTGTGGCTGAATAGTGTTTTAATCGTATAAGTGGTGCAATCCACCAACATAAAACACCAGTTGTGCATTACAATGCAATATGCAAACCTGCCCTGAAAATCGTTTTTGCATGTCTGCAATTGTTTTAACCAACACGTAGTTACCAATTTTAAGTCTTCAATGATTTATTTTGAACAAGTTCACGTTTGTTTAACATTGAATGAGTTAAGACAGCTGTGTCTTCAGTGTCAAATGGCAATTTTTGGACCACAATGATTGCCTACTTTGCCCTTTCATTTTCCCCATAGCCTAATGGGAGAAACTAAAATGCAATTCATCAAAACTGAAGCTGCAAATACTGGAACTAACAATGCACCAAACTGTAACAATACATGGTGGTGCGTATTGCTACAGTTTAATACATAAACTGCATGCATCCATTTCTGTACTGTCAGATGATTAGTTAAAATCAAACAATGGAAAGTCAAAAATGGGGAAACAACAATATTATGAAAAGGATATGCTGCTACTCAATGTATAGTGGAGATGTTAAGTTAAAGAAAGGCACAATGAAAAGACTGCTATGCATTTAAGCTTTCAGCCAAAACATACACACAAGACCATGACCACAACTACTGTCTCTGGCCACTTATGCTGGACTGTGGACTGCAACTGACTGATTCTCCTATCAGACGCACTTGCAGTCCACAGTCCAGTGTCAGCAGCCAGAGACAGTAGTCATGGTCATTATATATATATATATATATATATATATATATATATATATATATATATATATATATATATATATATATATTTTTTTTTTTTTTTTTTTTTTTTTTTTGTGTGTGTGCGGCTTTTGGCTGAAAGCTTGAATGTATAGCAGCCTTTTCATTGTGCCTGTCTGTGACTCAATGTCTCCTCTATATGGTAAAAAGTAATCTATCCTTTTAATAATACTGCCACATGATAGGTTAAAAATAAACTAAAAAAAATAAAATGTAAGAAAATGAATAGCATATAACATAAGATGGAAATGTGGGGCATTTCGCCATCCTCAGCGAATGTTTGGGGATATCAGGACAATTTGTCAAGAAATAAGGACAGCACGGGAAATTTTGGGAAGGACGGTAACTCTATACATTTCTGAAAGTGCAAGCTCAGACGCAAAGAAAAAAAAATTGGTGAAAGTACATACGAAGGCCCTTACGAATTCCATGCAGATGCAATAAAAGTTAGAATATAATATGTGATAATTTCTTCTAACTGGGATCCAAAGCCTGAACAAAATTATTCAATGAAGTCAATTTTCTTTATTTGGCTGTAATGACTAGGCAGCTTGGTGGTTCAGTGGGCAGTCTGCCCACATCACTAGTGCTGTGTAGAGGTGTGGTGGTTTCTCTGCACAGCAGTCCACTGTGTTTCAGCATTATAATTTGCAGAGCTTATTGCAGTGTTGCAGCAATTTCTAAGTTAACTGAATTTTGAAATATGATATAGTGATGGTCCACAGCTCACTTGAGCAGGATAGATATTCTCATTTGATGAAAATTAAAGGTCAATTTGCACAAGCATATGCCATTGTACATCAGTACCTGAAGTTATCAACACATCATTACAACAGACAGCCACGGACCTAGTAGCATGTGACTCTCCCAACCATATCAACATAGAACGTTTACAGAGGCACATGGCCCAGCTGCTGACTAGTAAGATCACTGAATGCACTACCAGTCAGTTACACTGCAGCTGCCTGTGGATAACAAGTTCTGATCCCACAGCGCCAACACAAATATGGACAATCCTACAAACCATGAAGGAGTCCATACAGTCATCACTGATGCAAAAGAATTAAGGCCATCTGAACCTAATGAAATTGTGACAACCACAATGGTTTCAGCTCATCAGATCCCAAAAGATAGTGAGAAACTAACCCACTCTTCTGCAGATGAGTCTGATACTACACAAGAACCAGTCCAGAACAATAAAACTAAAAGTGAACTAATTCCTCACATGAAAACAACCTCTAATAACAGCAAGAGATTTTGGAACACATATTGTGTTCGACCATTATGAATAACCTCATAAATTACCTCAAAGAGAACGGTCTATTGACACACTGTCAACACAAATTTAGAAGACACTGTTCTTGTCAAACATAACTACCTCTTAACTCACATGAAGTTCCGAGTGTATCGACAAGGAATTTCAAATTGATTCCACATTTGCAGATTTCCAGAACGCTTTTGACACTGTACCTAACTAGCAGCTCGTAAACAGATTGTGTGCTTATGGAATATCGTCTCAGTTATGCGACTGGACAAATGATTACCTGTCAGAGAGATCACAGTTGGTATTAATTTATGGAAAGTCACAGATTAAAACAGAAGTGGTTTTTTGCATTCCCCAAGGTAGCGTTACAGGCCCTCTGCTGTCCCTTATCTATGAAAATGATTTAGGAAACAATCTGAGCAGCCATCTGTGGTTGTTTGCAGATGGTGCTGTCCTTTATCTTCTAGTAAAGTCATCAGAAGATCAAAACCAATTGCAAAATTATTTAGATAATATATCTGTATGGTGGAAAAATTGGCAATTCACCATAAATAATGAAAAGTGCAAGGTCATCCACGTGAGTGCTAAAAGGAATCCGTTAAACTTCAGTTACATGATAAATCATTAAGATCTAAAGCTGTAAATTCAGCTAAGTACCTAGGAATTACAACTAAAAACAATTTAAATTGGAAAGAATATATCAAAAATGTTGTAGGGAAGGTAAACCAAAGACTGCACTTTACTGGCAAAACAATTGGAAAATGCAACGGATCTAGTAAAGATACTGCCTACACTATGCTTGTCTGTCCTCTTTTGGAATACTGCTGTGGAATCCTCACCAGATAGGATTAATTGAGTACATTGAGAAAGTTCAAAGGGCAGCACATTTTGTATTATCAAGAAATAGGGGAGAGAACGTCAAGGATATGATACATCATTTGGGGTAGGAATCACTAAAACACCAGCATTTCTCATTGCAGTGAGATTTTCTCACAACTTTTCAATCACCAACTTTATCCTCTGAATGTGAAAATATTTTGTTGACACTGACTTAAAATAGGTAGAAACAATCATAATAATAAAATAACAGTAATCAGAGCTTGCACAGAAAGATATAGGTGTTTGTTTTTTCCGTATGTTGCTCGTGAGTGGAACAATAGAATGGTTCGATGAACCATCTGCCAGGGCACTAAGTGTGATTTGCAGAGTAGCCATGTGGATATAGATGAAGACTGAAAAACTGAGTCAGAAAACCACGCTGTTATGACAACTGCAGAGTGACCAAGAAAGACAGACTCAAGCAGCTGCCAGAGAAATCTAAATGGCAAACACTTAAACAGAACCCTGAAGAGATTCAGGAGCTAGAGCAAAAACTTTAACACACTAAGAAGATTCTCAAAACAGACTGAAGCAGAAAGTTTGCAGGGACTGAAGTTAGGAAGAGGGACATTCAAAAGCTGGATAAAGGTGTACACATGAACACAGATAAGAAACTAACCTCCCCAGTACAAGAACCAATGGAAACAGGGGACCCCTGATAAGGTGACTGCATGGTCTGAAGATGGTAAGTGGGAGTAGAAGAATATAAGTGCATAAAACTGCGATGTTAAATGTAAACAGGATTGTTTCCCCACAAAAAGTTACAATGTTTAAAGGACTATTTACCTGCTGCCAACATTGACATAGCAATGATACAAGAAAAAGGTAGGGCAAAAATAGTGGGTATATTCAGATATGATGCAATCTAGTGAAGAATGGAATGGGAATATTGTTCAAATAAGGCATGCCATGTACAGCACAAATTATCTTTGAATCCAGAAGAGAAATAACTGCAAAAATATATGATCTGCTTCTTGCAAATGTATATGCTTCCACTAGAACCATCAAGAAATATGGGAAAAGCAACCTGTTCCATTATGAAACTGTCAAGTTAATATACTGAATCACCCAAGAGGGCTTTATACATCACCAGAGGATACAGGACACTATCACAGTGATTATATTATGGTCTAACAGACACACAGAAATCAGATTAAGTAATCAGACTGATATATGCAGCAACAATAACTTACTTACAGTGCAGTAAAAACCACAATGGAAAAGAAATTTCAAAATCAAAGTAATGTGTGAGGGACAGGCAACAGATAAGTAAAAATAATTAGTACCAGAGAAAACAACAAACTGAGTGACATTCCAACTGTAAGACAATGTACACCAAACAAAAAAAGACACAACTGATTTCACTCACCATCTTAAGTTTCAGTGTTATCATGTAAATGACTGACAACTGGTTTTTGATGGACCTTCTGAGAGCCACATTCCTTCAATTCTTCTCATACACTGATTACAATACTAAAACTAAACATTTATAAAAGAAAAATTATACATTTTCACCCCTTACCGAATATGTGCATGCCTTCTTGTCACTTCCATCACCGGGTCATCCTGGCCCTTACCACCATCAGTCTGACTGTTATACAAATATTAATGCAAAGTTAGTGCAAACCCACAACCACCTAACAACCACATACCAACACACACATGTTAGTAAGTATGAAAACTTATGAGATTAGAATATTCAAAATCTGAAACATCATGCAAGAAAGTCATTTCATGTGCATATTGCATGAACTTGCCTTACTGAAAGGCAAGACAAATGCAGGAGGACATAAATGCCTTTAGCCACCTACACAAGCTTTTTCCAAAATTATAATGTTATTTAGAGTGCATTTCTACAAATATATAGAAAAATAAGAAATAGTATACTTTATAACACCACATAACAAATGAATGTGCTTGTGTAATGAGATGAGGAGATAGAGGCACATACACAAGCACATTCAGTCTCTAAAATTAGTAAATACACAGTATGTCCTTCAAATCTCACACATTTCTGAAGATCACTGTAAGACAATTACCAAGGGGGTGGAAAGGAGAGAAATTTAAAAAAATTATTTATAATTATTTACTTGATTAGTGACAGGCAAAGGCAGTAACAAGCCTAAACTTAATTAATTTCTTACCAACATATTTATCACCATGGTAAGAATCACAATTAATGCAATGCATTGACATACTGATTAAATTACTCTGTATATGTGTAGTCTATTAAACTGCTGTAGTTCATTTTCAGAAATGAGTGAGGAACTTTTCATGTAATATCCTTTCCTTCAATTATGTTTACAATAAAGGTTATCACAATAAAGATTTACTCAAAAATTGGAAAAGAGTTCCTGTCTTCCCAACACATCTGAGAGATACTGTACCTAACACCAATAGCAAAAAATTTCTTCTTCTTTTGTCCTTAAGTACAGAAATGCTATAAATGACTGTAACTGCCCAAATTAAAGTAATATTTCTTTACTTCGATAATTTTATAGGTAACTATAGTATCAAAAACTTCATCAGTTACAATGAAATAAATCATACATACACTAATACTGCTTATTTTTCCTTTTGCAAGTTCTCTTATCTTTGTGGAATTTTACACCTGAGTAGCACAACCACTGAGATAGAATGCCTCATGCAACGGGAACTCATGATTAGATACACTAATATTGCACCTCTAGCCCCATTGTGTGTTTGACTGTCATGGTGACTGCCAATAGCAGATCCGACACCACCCTGTTCATAACAAACTATTTCAGTCATCACAGCAGCAGGAGCACACTGTCCCCACAAAGCAATCATCATTCAGTAAACTACACATGAGTGTATATAAAGTCATTCAGGTGCCACATTTAACTTGATTCTAATTCTCTGATGGGGCAGACTGGGCACTTTCATGGCTAATACTTTTCAATAGTTGTGTTTGATTTATTTGAGAGAGAAAACTTTATTACTTTTATATAGAAGAACTAACAGATAACTGTTCTTTTTGCCATTTCCAATTGAAATCAATTCACTAATTCAATTCAATTCAATTCACTACAGTATAAGCAGGAAGATACAAGTATAAAACAGCCCTATGTTTCAGTTCATACACTTTTGTCCATCTTTCCCTAAAGCACATGCAAAGGTAGTTATGTAATTAGCTAATTACATTTACGGGCAACTGCGATCATAACAGAAAAATCTCCAAATGTGTACTCCACATGTTATTAAAAGCATAAATATGAAACTTCCTGCCAAAGTAAAACTGTGTCCCTGACTGGGACTTACACCCACACCCTTGCCTTTCATAGACAATGCTCTTACCAACTGAGTTATACAGACACTACACACAACCTGCTCTCTCAACTTTACTTCTTCCAGTACATCTCACCCATTCATTCATCATTCACAATGTCAGTCTACCAGAAAGTTTCCCATCAGCACACAGTCCACTACAGAGTGAAGGACTAATTCTAGAAGTATTGATATTTTCACTATTGTGACAAATACACATGAAATCAATTTAGGTATATGAAACAGTGCAGCATATTTTGGTTTATGTCAGTCTTTTTAAAATTAAAAATGGGACATTCCTGAATACAATACAAATGATGAGCACACATTCTAAACCTTGTAAAGTTAATTCACTAACTTAAAACGAAACACTTTTTGTGCTTATTTACAAGTATGACATCAATTCTATACCTACTACACCATGGCATGCTATGTACAGTGAATATACAGTATGATAAAATCAGAAATAACTACTACTATATTCAAGAATCTGGATGCACCATCCCCATCCACAACATTTCTACATAGCAAAAGGAGAAAGATGTTTCTTTTAATGAATTGAATGGTGAATACTGCACAGTCACATATACAATTGCAAAATGAATCAGTAAGAACTGCATTTTTTGTACAGGTTCTTGAGCAGTTACAAGATAGTTAAGAATTTTATGTGCAACAAACTGCAAAATATTAAAAAATAGTCACCTTTCTACCTACATCATAAGTAAAGAGTTAAAGTAATACAGCTGTTGCTCATACAAGTACTGAGAAAGAATAGTGGGTAGCAAGAAGGGAAGAGTGGTGGAAATAGATCAAACTTGAAAACATACCCTAGATGCTCCAGCTGTTTCTCAATATCACCAATATATGGACTTTCATTCACAATAAGTTTTCTTGCTAGTTCTTCACACTGGTTAAATCTTTCTGATCCAGCCTCAATCCGGTGTTTGAAGTCATCAAACTTGTTTTGTAGTAACTACAAAATAATGTTCTTCAATTAGTAGTGACGGAAAATTAATTATCAGTACAGAAAGTAGCAGAAGAATTCAAGTATCTGTAAATGCGAATTTTGTGAAATGTGATCTATCTCATTTCATACAGCTTATGTATCTCTTGATTTGATGCACAGTACATATGTCAATGTATACTGAAAACTATTTTACATAATATTTGCATTAGTTTACAGACATTGATGTAATTAATGCAGAGCCACTTATAGTTTATTTAGCATATCATTACACAACAGTTACATTATCCAAACTGTAAAACTGTCTCCTATTTTTTATTTTACAGGTTGTCAGTACTACTTCAATAAAAATTTTGTACAGCGATTAACTCTGTGAATTCAGTATTTTCCTTTCTTTTAATTTATCTTTTACATTTTAATTACTTTACCAACATTTTTCAGGTATAAACTTTTAAACAGTTTATGAAAACATCTATGTTGAGTACTGTAACTGGAAATTTTGCAGTCTTCAGTGTTAATAGTGTATGAAACTCAAAATTATTTCTTGAACTGAGGATGATTTGACAGTCTTTGGGTAACATACCCATTTCTAAGATATTTTATCTTTGGATTACACAGACAAAAACTGAACAGCTTTTAACCCGACACATTATTTTTTAAAAATATTTTCAAGAAAATTTTCAGGAGCAGTAATGCTGGAACATTTGAGAGGAAACTTGGAGAATATTTCATGTAAATTTCTTGACCATGTTGTTGTTTTATGTGGAGATTTCAACTTACCAGCTATAGATTGAGACACTCAAGTGAGTAATGTACATAGTAAGGACAGAATCATATGAAATAGTTCTGAATGTCCGATCTGAAAATTAGCTTGAGCAGCTAAAAAGAGGACCCACTCATGAAAATAACATATTAGTTCTCTTGGTCACCAACATGTGTGAATTTTTTGACCCAGCGTAGAACAGGGAATCGCTGATCATTAAACCATTATAGCATCACTGTATAAGGATGTACAAAGAATACAAAGAAATGTAGGAAGATATTTGTGCTTAGCAAGAGTGTCAACAAACAAATTTCAGATTAACTGAGCAGTCAACATAAAAATTTCACCTCCAGCACTGACAATGATGAGCATCAATGAACAACATTAACAGTATTGCACAACATGTGTTATATAGGTATGTGTCGAGCAAAGGGATGGAAAAGATCCACCATAGTTTGACAACCATGCTGGAAAGCTACTACAAAAGCAAAGAGTGTCCCACGGCAATGTAAACGAAGGTGAAGCATCACAGACAAACAAGAATTGAACAAAGCCGAAATTAACATTACAAGAGCCATACACAAAACATTCAATGCATTTGAAAGAAATACTATCAACCAACTTGACAGAACATTCTAAGAATGTTCTGGTCTTATGTTAAATCAGAAAATGGATTAATGACATCTGTCCAGAAACATTGAGCATAATGGCACTGAAACTGAGGATGACAGAGAGAAGATCTAAATACTAAATATCTTTTTCCAAAACTGTTTCACTGAGGAGGATCACAACATACTTCTAAGTTTAAAGCATCACATAAATGTCACAATGACAGATATCAAAGTAACTGACCATGGGATAGAGAAGCAACTGAAATCTTTCAACAGAAGATCACTGAACCTGTCCCAATACCAATGCAATTCTAACTAAGAGTATGTGAAAGAACTAGCTCCTCTTCTAGCAGCAGTGTACCTTAAGTTGCTGGAGGAACAAACATTCCTAGTGATTGGAAAAAAAAAGCACACGTCATCCCCATTTTCAAGGTGGATCATCGAACAGAAGCATAGAACTATAGACATATATCTTTGATTTCAGTCTGTTGTACAATTCTGGAACATGTTTTATGCTCACATATTATGACATTTCTGGAGACCAAAAATCTCCTCTGTAGGAATCAACATGGGCTGCAAAAATAACTGCTGTGTGAAATCCTGTTCACTCTATTCATCCATAATATAAAACCCTCATGCACAAAAGGAGTGTTACAGGACCGTAACCTTTCACAATATATTTAAATGACCTAGTACATGTTATCGAAGTTCCACAAGGCTTTGTGTGGATGATGCTGTTCCATACAGACAAGTTGCAATGTTAAAAAACTGTAGTAAAATTCAGGAAGACCTGCACAGCACTGACATTAGGCGAAGGGATTGGCAGTTGACCCTCAACATAAATAAATTTAGAAATTTAGCACACTGCACGTAAAGAGGCAGAAAGACCCATTACATTATGATTACATGATTGTAGAACAATCACTGGAAGCATTCACATCCATAATATATCTAGGAGTCTGCACACAGAGCAATTCAAAGTAGAGTGACCACATGAAACTAATTGCATGTGCCAGACAGATTCATTGGAAGAATCCTCAGAAAGTTTAGTCTACCCAGAAAGCAGGTAGCATACAAAATCTTCATTCAACCAATACTTGAGTCTTGTTCATCAATCTGGGATAGATACCACATAGGATTGATGGAGGAAATAAAGATGATGTAAAGAAAATCAGTGTACTTTGGTACAGGTTCATTTAGAATGTGCAAAAAGCATAATGGAGATGCTCAGCCAAATTCAGTGTCAGATGCTGCAAGACAGACATTCTACATCACAGTGTGGTTTACTATTAAAAGTCCAAAAATGTACATTTCTAGAAGAGTCAACCAATATATTGGTTCTTCTGATGGATATCTTGTGAAAAAACAATGAAGTTAACTGGAGATACTGAAGCTCACACGGAGGCTTATAAACAATCGTTCTTCTTATCAACTGCATGGAGATACAGATGTAGAATGTGTTTTGCATAACTAGTTGAAGATAGGAACCAATGTCTGGAAATATCATAGAGTGACACACTATGAATTGTTGAAGTTATACAGGCCAACAAGATCTATGGCTAGGCATCCCTTTCAGCAGAATATCTTGAGTGTGTGTACTGAAGTACCACAAGTGGAACTTTACACAACAGAACTGACAGTGTACAAGGCCATTACTGGTCACTGAATGCATCCACACCTGTTGCAACATCAATGGGGAGATTGTTTTACACAGTGGTAGCAGACATGTCAGTGTAAAAGCACTTGTTTGCTGCTGAAGTGAGTCCTAGCCTTAGGCCCCCCATAACTTCAATGCTCTGTAGTGTTGCTGGACAGATTTACAGACATCCTCAGTTTGTCCCTCAAGACACACACCAAAATCTTTCAAAGTCACTTCTAATAATGTCCAGTAATATCATTATAAATCATTGGGAACAGTACACAATATGCACAAACCAGCAAATGCTCATAATCCTGGCCATAATCTTCTGAAGATGCAGTCTGCTCCTGCTCATGAATCCATTGCTCAAGTGCAGCACTCTCCAAGAAGTACTCGTGGCGATACATTGACTCCATCAAGCGCTGCTGTCGCGTAGCAGCCAGGCGCTGTAGTGTTCTCATTTGTTGCTGTAAGGCTTGTTGCTTACTAGCAATTGCCTTGGAGTCGGGATGCTGTGAATTAACCATAGCTGCTGCTGTTCGACCCATTTCATTCACTATGCCTCCATACGTATCAATTTCTAGCTCCAGAGCCTGAAACAGAAACCAATTTCAAATACAATACTGTTATACAGTACTAGATACATTTCCATGTGGTGTACCAAATACATTAGCAAACATCACTATGACTGTATGCAGGTTCTCTGGTCATATCTGCTATTTAGATATGCCTCATCCAAATACTATGTTAATAAATACTATTTGCAAACTGTGTCAAGCCTAAGCTCTATTATTATCAACACATTGAATAATGAAGCATGTCACTAATTAAAAGTGGTTTACCTGTAGAGTTGGACACTCAATCAATGATAATTGGCACTTTCAATAAAGAATAACTCTCTCTTAATTAAAAACTTTAATACAACATTCACGTTGTATAGTAATATTTATTTACTAGTTTTTTATGAACTGGCTTTTGGATTCCTAGGCCATTGAGAAATAACTTAATATTAAGCAAATACTCCATACAACTTCAGCAAGGGTTCACAGCTATACAAAGATTGTTTTTCAAAGACGTATGTTTTTTATTATTATATCAATTTAAAAAAAATACAAATAAATCTTATATTCCAGCATATTCAAAGATTAAAAGTCTATGAATGTATATGCCAAATATGTTTTACAAGTAGTGGCACATACTACCATGTTATGTGGACAAATTGGTGAATATGATGAACAGGACAAAAAAAACAACAGAGCCACGTCACCGCCATAACTCTCTTCCAAGAGCACTGACGTGGCACGAGGTTACAGGCAACAGTCCAATGAATATCACATGAACATCTCGTCGTGCTAGTGTTGACCTCTTGTGGTGATTCTGAAAAATTTTCAAAGCACCGTTGTAAGAGATACCAACCATTTCCTCCACAGACTCTCCACAGTACCTCTGCCTTTACCACACAGTGCCTTGCTCATCACTATTGATGTCACCTCCCTGTATACTAACATCCCTAATGCCTATGGCTTTACCACTATTGAACACTACCTTCCCCAACGCCCGACGGATTCCAAATCAACAACCTCCTTCCTAGTCACCATGACTATCTATATCCTTAACCCACAATTACTTCTCCTTTGAAGGCATTACCTACAAACAAACCCGGGGTATAGCTGTGGGCACCTGCATGGCACCATCCTATGCCAAGCTATTCATGAGACATCTCCACGAATCATTCCTAAAAACCAGAATCCTAAACCCCTTACCTGGCTCAGATTCATTGATGACACCTTTGTTATCTGGATCGAAGGTGAGGACACCCTGTACACATTTCTCCAGAATCAACAACAACTTCTCCCCCATTTGCTTCACCTGGTCCTACTCAACCCAAAAAGCCACCTTCCTAGGTGTTGACCTCCACCTCAAAGATTGCTACATCAGTACCTCCATCCATATCAAACCTACTAACCACCGGCAAACCTCCACTTTGAAGCTGCCACCTGTTCCATGCCAAGAAGTTCCTTCCATACAGCGTAGCCACCCATGGTCACTGCATCTACAGTGACGAGCAGTCCCTCTCGACATATACCAAGGGTCTTACTGAAGCTATCACTGACCGTAATTATCCTCCCAACCTTGAACCAAAATAAATCTCCTGTGCCTTATCTTTCCAGTCTCCCATCACCTCCCAAAGTCCCACTGTCCAGCCACACAGGATCATTCCCCTCATAATTCAGTACCACTCAGGACTGGAGCAACTGAATTACATTCTCTGCCAGGGTTTTCATTACCTCTTGCCGTGCCCTGAAATGAGAAATGTCCTGCCCACTATCCTTCCCACCCCTCCCACAGTGGTATTCTGCCATCCACCGAACCTACACAATATACTCATCCACCCTTGTGCAACCCCTGCTCCCAATCCCTTACCTCATGCCTCACACCCCTGTAATAGATCTAGAAGCAAGACCTGTCCCAAAAATCCTCCCACCAACACCTACTCCAGTCAAGTCACTGACACCACCTATCCCATCAAAGGCAGGGCTATCTGTGAAACCAATCATGTGGACTACAAGGTAAGCTGCAACCACTGTGCTGCATTCTATGCAGGCATGACAACCAACAAGCTGTCTGTCTGCATGAATGGCCGATGACAAACTGTGGCCAAGAAACAAGTGGAGTACCCTGATGCTGAACACACTGCCAAACATGATAACCTTCATTTCCATGACTGCTTCACAGCCTGTGTCATATGCATCTTTCCCGCCAACAGCAGATTCTCTGAATTGTGCAGATGGGAACTTTCCCTGCAGTACATCCTACATTCCCGTAACCCTGCTGGCCTCAACCTTCGTTAGTCACTGTCCTCATCCATCCAGCCCCTTCCCTGTTCCCATTCCAGCACTACACAGCCTCCACTCCACCACCACACCCAGTCTTTTTATTTCTCTCCTTTTCCGCTACTTCCCCATTCCGCCCCCCCCCCCCCCCACCAACTCTCCCCTGCCCTCAGTCTACCCTGGAGCACTTTGATGTCCACCACCCCCACCACACTATCCCTCCCCCTCACTGCACCAGCCTCCTCCTTACCCCCACCCTGTCACCACTCCCATCATGTATTGGTGTGGTTTCAGTTGCCTGAGACTCTGTGTGTGTGTGTGTGTGTGTGTGTGTGTGTGTGTGTGTGTGTGTGTGTGTGTGTGTGAGCGCGTGCGCGCGTGCGCGCCTTATGTCTGTCTATTGTTGACGAAGGCTTTAACAGCCAAAAGCTATAATTGTGAGAATCTTTTTGTTGTGCCTATCTGCGACTCAGCATCTTCGTTATATAGTGAGTAGCACATCTCCGTTATATAGTGAGTAGCAACTTTCCTTCTCATAATATTGTTACATTTTCCATTGTTTCATATTACATAATGGTGAGATAAATATTAACTGGCAGCTGCTACTTTATTAAGGGTGAGTAATGGAGCTGTATGCCAATGGCCTTGCCATAGTGGTAACACCGGTTCCCATCAGATCACAGAAGTTAAGCGCTGTCGGGCTGGGCTAGCACTAGGATGGGTGACCATCCGGTCTGCCAAGTGCTGTTGGCAAGTGGGGTGCCCTCAGCCCTTATGAGGCAAACTGAGGAGCTACTTGATTGAGAAGTAGCAGCCAGCAGCTTCGGTCTCGGAAACTGACATACGGCCAGGAGAGTGGTGTGCTGACCACATGCCCCTCCATATCCACATTCAGTGACGCCTGTGGGCTGAGGATGACATGGCAGCCAGTCTGTACGTTTGGGCCTGTGTGGGAGGAGTTTAGTTTTTGTTTTTAATGGAACTTTATTTGGTCATTAAGGACCAGATCAGGATTCTTTGACTGACTGGTGTTTCTTAATGGCCAGAATTGTCGTAACGTTAGTTTTTTGCATTTGTTTTCTCTATATAGAACTTCACATTTAATATTACACTCCTGGAAATTGAAATAAGAACACCGTGAATTCATTGTCCCAGGAAGGGGAAACTTTATTGACACATTCCTGGGGTCAGATACATCACATGATCACACTGACAGAACCACAGGCACATAGACACAGGCAACAGAGCATGCACAATGTCGGCACTAGTACAGTGTATATCCACCTTTCGCAGCAATGCAGGCTGCTATTCTCCCATGGAGACGATCGTAGAGATGCTGGATGTAGTCCTGTGGAACGGCTTGCCATGCCATTTCCACCTGGCGCCTCAGTTGGACCAGCGTTCGTGCTGGACGTGCAGACCGCGTGAGACGACGCTTCATCCAGTCCCAAACATGCTCAATGGGGGACAGATCCGGAGATCTTGCTGGCCAGGGTAGTTGACTTACACCTTCTAGAGCACGTTGGGTGGCACGGGATACATGCGGACGTGCATTGTCCTGTTGGAACAGCAAGTTCCCTTGGCGGTCTAGGAATGGTAGAACGATGGGTTCGATGACGGTTTGGATGTACCGTGCAATATTCAGTGTCCCCTCGACGATCACCAGTGGTGTACGGCCAGTGTAGGAGATCGCTCCCCACACCATGATGCCGGGTGTTGGCCCTGTGTGCCTCGGTCGTACGCAGTCCTGATTGTGGCGCTCACCTGCACGACGCCAAACACGCATACGACCATCATTGGCACCAAGGCAGAAGCGACTCTCATCGCTGAAGACGACACGTCTCCATTCGTCCCTCCATTCACGCCTGTCGCGACACCACTGGAGGCGGGCTGCACGATGTTGGGGCGTGAGCGGAAGACGGCCTAACGGTGTGCGGGACCGTAGCCCAGCTTCATGGAGACGGTTGCGAATAGTCCTCGCCGATACCCCAGGAGTAACAGTGTCCCTAACTTGCTGGGAAGTGGCGGTGCGGTCCCCTACGGCACTGCGTAGGATCCTACGGTCTTGGCGTGCATCCGTGCGTCGCTGCAGTCCGGTCCCAGGTCGACGGGCACGTGCACCTTCCACCGACCACTGGCGACAACATCGATGTACTGTGGAGACCTCACGCCCCACGTGTTGAGCAATTCGGCGGTACGTCCACCCGGCCTCCCGCATGCCCACTATACGCCCTCGCTCAAAGTCCGTCAACTGCACATACGGTTCACATCCACGCTGTCGCGGCATGCTACCAGTGTTAAAGACTGCAATGGAGCTCCGTATGCCACGGCAAACTGGCTGACACTGACGGCGGCGGTGCACAAATGCTGCGCAGCTAGCGCCATTCGACGGCCAACACCGCGGTTCCTGGTGTGTCCGCTGTGCCGTGCGTGTGATCATTGCTTGTACAGCCCTCTCGCAGTGTCCAGAGCAAGTATGGTGGGTCTGACACACCGGTGTCAATGTGTTCTTTTTTCCATTTCCAGGAGTGTATATAAATGATACTTATTCAGAGGATGTTCAGTAGGTTAATATAACTACTAGACTGACTGACTGTGGAAGGAATTGGAGACTGCAGAAGAAAGATTCCATCTTTGCTAAACATACTCTGAATGTATGTCATTTATTTGACAGTAAATGTGATGTTCTCCATAGAGAAACCAACGGCAGGAAACTAACATTACTAGAAATTCTTGTCATTAATAAACACCAATCAAAGAATCTTGAACTGGTCCTTAATGACCAAACATAGTTCCATTACTCACAATTACTAAAGTAGCTGCAGCCAGTTAATATTACTCTCACCATTAGATAATATGCTTGTTATAACTGTCCTACACCCACACTTCATGGACTTCTTTTTCCTCTCTTCCCCCTCCCTTTCTTTTGTCCTATTCATCACATTCACCCATTTGCCCACATAAAATGGTAGTCTGTGTCACTACTCACTTGTACAACATATCTCTCTTACACATTCCTATACTTTTAATCTTTCAATATGCTGGAATACAAGATTTATTTGTTTGGAGCCTATTTAGGTATTACATTATGCTTGAGTTGTATCGATATAGTCATAAAATGTCACATATCTTTGAAAAACAATCTTTGTACAGCTGTGAACTCTGGCTGAAGTTTTTTTGACTACCTTGTTAGTATTAAGTTATCTGACAATGGCCTCAGAAGCTGAAAGCTGGTTCATAATGAACTGTCAAATAATTATTATTGTGGAACATTAATACTGTGTATTCAAGTTTTTAATGTTTCTATGTTCTTCCAAGAAGCAATGGAATAGTCCATAAATATTATCTCATCTTTCTTTTTCAGTTTAGATTTAATGTTGTGGCAATATCAACACATTAGCTCAATTCTGACACTGATGTATGGAGAATTGTGAACCATCCCAAAGCCTCCCATAATTAAAGGAAACTAAAAAAATGTGGACAACAATTCTCACTATATGTATGTTCCACCAATATTATAATTAATATTATTGAGAATGGATTCCCTTTAACTACTTTCAGTTTTTTAGGTTTACGGCATTCATCATGGAGTGTTTTAGCGTCCATTTAACACCTTCTTTAATGAAAAATTATTCCTGTATTTGAATTTAAGATATCTTAGATACAAAAAGCCATGTTTACTTTTCCCATGCTAATTCTATTTGTAAGGTATGAAATATTGATTCCTGCTGTGAAAACTACATGGTTATCCTTTTAAGGCTACATACAATATCATGCTATATCCTACACATTTCCACTTCTTACATTGTTTTCTTTTATAAAGTTAATTCTGAAAAAAAATTGAGATATATACCAAGGGAACTACTGTATATAGCTCCATCAGTTGCCAAAACACTCAAGCAATACTCACTAGAAATTAGACTCATTACTATTGAATTGACGAACTCTACTCTGCCCAGAGTCTTTAATTTCAAGTGACATCATTAAAACTGTAGAAATTTTGGCCTGTTATTTTAAATCATCAGACTGTGCTCCCTCAATTTCATAAATGTTTCCACATATCATTCTACCATTTTCCAGTTCTTCTCTTCAGTATGATACTCTCATGATACTCAAACTGCCTGCCAATAAATCATTGATGCCCCCAGCCCTTTCATTACAAACATGATTAATTCATGCAGTGGACATGTATTATTGTCATAATAATTAGAGTGATAAGAGGCAGACAAGGAAGTGTGAATAGCTTATAAATAAAAAAAAATACAAGAAGATATAGGACTCCCAATATATTCCCACATAATGTACAGAGTTGTTATAATTATGTTATCATTACAACTGCAGTGAAAAATTTCAATAGTTCTTTCTGTTGTCTTATGGACACTGACCATAATATTACTGCCTTTGCTTTTGAAACTTTGCTATGGATTAAAACTGCACCAGATCAGGATTCAGCCTGAGCTATTGCTTTTTTTCAGACAATGCAATTAAGCTTGGGAAGTAAGAAGAGGTACCAGCAGAATTAAACCTGCGAGGACAGGTTGTGACTTGTGTTTGGGTAACCCAGTCAGTAAGAGCACCGGCCATGAAAGGCCAAGGACAATGTTCAGGTCCTGGTCTGGCACACAGTTTTAATCTCTCAGGAAATTTCTTGACATCTCGCACAACAGCGCAGAGTGGAAAACAGTTTTCAGTATTTCTGTTTCTCTAATGACCTTATTCCATCTCCCTTTTTCTGTCGATTATAAAATTACCCATACAGAATACTGATTTTACTTTATTGAAAGACTAGAAAATGTTTAATATGAAAGCCATTAAGTGTGAACAACAAATAAAACATAGATTTTTCTTTTTACTGTCATATCTCTGTTTCATTATTTTAATGTTTGCTCTATAGACTGGCTCTAAAACAAACCAAGAATAAAAAGGTTTTAACAGTCACGCGATGGAAGTTTAGTAACAAATAAAACCATAAAAAAAGACTTCATTTGACTGTAATATTTCAGTCTAATACTGTGTGTCATGATTTAATTTTTTTTTTTTTTTTTTTGTGTGTGTTAGCAAGAAACATACATATGAAGGACTAACCTTATGTTTGGTCAATAACTTGGTTGCAGCATCTCTATCACGTCCATAATCTGTTGAGCTGAGAACATCATTCTTTTCACCCATCCAGCTTTCAACTTCACCTGCCTCAAAGAAGAATTCTTGTGCTTTGAGTGACAAATCTAATTTCCTACTGCGTTCTTGTGCTTTATCTTGCAAGTCTTGCCATGCCTCACTTAATGTATCACACAGTTTCCTGATCTGTAATGACATTTGAGAAATTAAGTTTTGCATTGTAATTATTTAGTTTGCACAGTAATTGCTTCAACAAAATGAGAACTGAGAAAGTTACTCAGCTGTTGGTGCAATTGGTAATGCTGAAGCTGTTTATCACTACACAAAAATAGGTAAAGAAATCAATTAATAAATACAGCAGTTTAATACCAATGCTTATGGTGAATTTTCATTTTATTTTGGATTCTACAAGCAATAACGATGACACGAGAAACAGGTAGAGAGTACTCAGTTGTTATACATAAGATTCAAGTTACATCTCAAATATACAGGGCGTTTCAAAAAGAAAGAGCAGATTTCAAACATTTATTTCTCAAAAACTACAAATGATAGAAACACAATTCAAACGTTTCTTGTCAGAGAAAGGTTCAAAGTTTTTCAATGGTCCGCGCAGAAGTTCCATGCAAATCCGCAGTGGCGCTGGCGTTTGTTTGTAGGAAAATGGCGACGACACCACAGGAACGATCATTTTGTGTGCTGCAATTTGCAAAGTTAGAGTCCATTGTTGGTGTGCAACGTGCATTCCGCCGTCAATTCAACAAACAGCCGCCTCGTCATAAGCAAATTTATGAGTGGCATCACAGATTCGTAGAAGATGGTTGCATCTGCAAGCGAAAAAGCACGGGTCGTCCACGCACATCGGATGAAAATGTCGAGCGTGTCCGTGCAGCTTACGAAAGGAGCCCTAGAAAATCCACGGCACGGGCAAGTCACGAACTAAACATGTCTAAAACAACGGTATGGCGCGTTCTGAGTAACCGTCTGCACATGAAGCCGTACAAACTGCAGTTATTGCAAGCATTGCGTCCTGACGACCACAACAAAAGGTTCGAATTTTCAACTGCAATTCTACAGGACATGGAAGAGGACAATTTTGCCGAACGATTAATTTTTTCAGATGAATCAACGTTTCACATTTCTGGTAAAGTTAATCGGCATAACGTACGAATTTGGGCGAGTGAAACTCCGAGGGACGTTATTCAACATGAAAGAGACTCACCAAAGGTTAACGTCTTTTGTGCAATTTCGGTAAACAAAGTTTATGGACCTTTCTTTTTCATGGAGAAAACTATCACAGGAACCATTTACCTGGACATGTTAGAAAACTGGCTATTTCCTCAACTTCAGGAAGATTCAAATCACTTCATCTTCATGCAAGATGGCGCCCCACCACACTTCTCTGAACCTGTACGACGGTACCTAAATAACACCATTCCAGGACGGTGGATTGGAAGAGCAGGAGCACAAGATCAATGTCATCGTCTGTGGCCTCCCAGGTCACCAGACCTTACTCCCTGCGATTTTTATTTGTGGGGGTACATAAAGGACTGTGTTTATGTCCCACCTATGCCCGCTACTCTTCAAGAGGTACGACATCGAATTGTTGCGGCCGTGAATTCGGTAACTAAAGACCAGTTGCGTCGTGTGTGGCAAGAAATGAGATACCGGTTTGATATTTGTCGTGTAACAAATGGTGCTCATATTGAGGTACAGTTTTGATATTTGTTGTGTAACATTTGGTACTCATATTGAGTGAAGGACCGTTGGAATTGTGTTTCTATCATTTGTAGTTTTTGAGAAATAAATGTTTGAAATCTGCTCTTTCTTTTTGAAACGCCCTGTATTTTGCAACAGAAGTGCTTACATCAGTAACTTATAGTAATGAAGACAAGATGATCATCTGAAGAGTTCTAATGCTATTTATGTAGATTTTATCTTAAAATTTATAAAGATGAACACAATCTTGTAAGAGCCAAAAATATTACAATGTGAAAAGCCTGAAATATAAAGGGATATCACTGCATATTCAACTAACTTAAATTGATTTCAAGTGGAGGAAGTCCTTTGAAGAAAGAGAAAAAGTGTTTCTGTAAATAAATTCTAAAAACATAAGACACCAACCATTCTGTTCAGCTCTTTAATAATTACAGTACAACATTTGTCAAGTACATGAAAATGTGATCAAGACTTGACCATAATTATTAAGTACTGAACGGAATGATCATGAAGTTCTACAAACATTTCATATCTCCTATAATTACAATAGTACCTTGTCAGACACTTCAAAATTAGACAAATAAAAGATATGTATTTTCTGTTCACACATCTGTTACTGAAGAAAATTAAAAACATGCACACACAAAAAATTTAAAATATACTACAGAAACAATGTTTAGACTAAAAAAAAGTGAGATGTGGGGCATTAAACATGAAAGATAATATGTAAGAGAAGCAATGGAAATCCTACAAATGTGAATCATACTGTCAGTCTCTCTATTATAACAATGTCAACAATATCATACATACAAACAAATATGCCACATACTGGAATGACATAAACACAAATTTATGTTCTCAAAGGCAGTTTCTTCCTAGCTCCAAAATAATTAGCAGTGCTCAATTTTCTCTAACTATTCACATTTGTTGAAAATGTTGCATGTTTTGCTTTTACATGTCCTACTCCAGTCTTATAGCAAACATATCCTGTGCTGTCCTAACCTAGTCATGGCCACCTGTAAAAGCAGTTGTATCATATACCAGCTGTCCTGTAACTCCTGCACCTGATGCCTCTCCGCCCCCACTATAGAACACCCTTCCTCCCATTCCCCACCTCCTTGCTTTGCTTGCCTGCTCAACTGGACAAAATCACTCATTTCAGTTGAGCTAGCACAATGTAGTCAGCCAGAACAACATACTCAGCCAAGTGCATTTGTTTATATCCATTTGTATTTTATTGGCTGTGAAGGATCCATCTGAAAGCTTAGCATAGTTCTCAGTCTTTTTTTTTTGTGCCTATTGACAACTAAATGTCTCAACTATACAGTGACTTTTTACCTTTACTCCCATTATTTATATTCCATCAATGAATTTTCATGACTATATTTTTATCAACACATGGCTCTCTTCTGTCCTATGCTTCATACCATCCAACCTTTGTTACCATCTTGCAATCTATATCTGCTTTCTCTCATTCTTATACTCAGTTCACCTATTTCTATATGTCTACCTTCTAGCTTCTCTGCACATTACCACCCTCAACCAGGATAGCCATACTGGACTTTTGCAGCAACCTACAGCACAAGTCGCAGCTGCTTTAAATGTAGCAGACATAATTCACCTATGTACTCTACCTTCAGGTTACTATATTACAGTTAAACATTATTCAAAAATATTAAATGAATCTTCTGTCAGTCCTTGGTAGAATAACATTATAATAAATGAAAAGTGCTAGACTGCTTTTGTTCTATAGTAGTAATTTATTGTGTTAACCAGTTTTTGGCTTACGAGGCCATCATTAGACATTTACTGAGTCAATAAATATCTGATGATAGCCTTTTAAGCCAAAAACTGGTTGACAGAACAAAAACTAATACTGCAGAACAAAAGCAAACTAGCGTTTTTCATTTATTATTTAAATAGAAAATTACCTTATTTTACCTCCAAATCTATTCACCCTCACATTGTCCCCATTATCATGGACTCCTACTTCATCTATCTACTTAAGTTCAGTAATGTATCCCATTTCTAGATAAAGGCCAGTCCCACACCCTGCTCATTAAATGCTGCCTAGCCCATAGAATCAGCACCCTCCCCCCTCCCCTCCTCCATCCCTCTCCAAAGACCCAACCTTAAAAATTCTCCTTTCTTGATGCCACCCATACTTTCAGAATTACCTTCAGATCTTCAGAGTACACCAATCCCTATCCCTCAGCATCATATTAGGGAAATGTCTTCCCATGGCACAGGTATCCCCTGAACCACATTTGCTACCTTCGTAAGATTCTGTTACTGTGCAGCCATACCTGAACCAAATACTATCTCCCAAATTGAGAGATTTGCCCTCCAGCATCTAGAAGAGCACTCTAGATGCTACATTCAAGTTTTCTGATTTACTATCCCACCCACATACTCTACAAAATATCCAAGTCCATCATTATGTCACACCTACCACTGACCCTTTGGTGCATGATCATGTCCCTGTGGAAGACACAACTGCAAGACCTGTTCATGGTATCCACACTGTGTATTCTAATTCAGATATATCCTATCAGAGGACAAGCCACCAGTGAAAGTAGTCCTATCATATACCAGCTCTCCTGCACAGCATTTTATGAGGGCATCACCACCAGTCAGCTGTTCACCTGAATGAACCACAACTGCCAAATTGTGGCCAAGGGCACTGTTGACGATTTTGTAATACACTTCTGAGCACAACAGGCACTATTTCAATAGCTGCTTCACAACCTGTGGCATCTGGATTCTTCACCAGCTTCTCTGAATTTTATACAAAGAAGTTGTTCTTGCTACGTATTATTAAATCCTATAATCCTTCTGGATTAAATCTCTGCTATCCCCTATTCCACACCACAACCACCCCTGCCCCATGATCCCAACTTCACTCATCCTGCTCTAACAACCTCTTCCCCATAATCTCCCTGTTCCTCTATTCTATCTCCCCATCCCAATTCATTGTGGCCACAGTAAGCACACTGGAGCCACATACCTATCCCATGCACCTGCTGTCTCTAATTTTCCCAGCCATCAGCCACTCCACACCTCTCCCTTCATCTCCACGCCTTCTAACTTCCTTTGCCCACTCCCAATGACACAACCCCTCAGCCCAGTCAAACTGGGGCCTCAGCACAGTGAAAACTGCTAGAACAACATAGTCCTTGCAGATCAGAAAGATAAATTTGATAATATTGTAATAGTTTACTGCAAGAGCTTCCATGACAAATTCCCAGAATGACTTACACTTCTGAACATTTAACATGGCCACAAAGGACAAGAAACAAATATTCATGAAACCAGAAGTGAATAGCAGCAAAATCTCATATTTTGATGGGAAACTATCTTACAAGATCAGGATGGGCACCAATGGCAGTGGTATATTTATTGCCAGAAAGAACGTCAAAGTATCTAGTGATGTTACTGCAGATCCTGAATGTGAAAGGTAAGCATCAGAGGTGGGTGAAACATATACATCTGTCATTTCTAAGGCTCACATGCCTCATAAGCTGTAGTGGCAGAATGATTTTTAAAAGATATTATGTTATTACATAAAATTCTAAGAAGTTTTAGTTTTGCACAAAGACCATAACTGGTTCAAAATCATTCACACAGTCACTCACTGATCATTCTGAACCAAAACAATAAATGAGAGGGAAGGCCCAAAAATTGAACACAGTCATCCAAAATTGTTTCACTGTGGAATAATATACATATGCTTCCTTCCTTTCAGTCATCTCATGAATGCCAAAATACCAGATATTGATAGAAGTGATTGTGAAATAGGAAGTCAACAAAATCATTTTTGACACCAGAAGGCAACTGGAACTGATTAGGTACCTGTAACATTCCATGGAGATTAAGCAGAACACATTCCTTTCTTTCTAGCAGCAGTTTATTGTAAGTTACTGGAGCAATGAAGTGTTGTAAGTAACTGACAAAAGTTGCAGGGCATTTCCATTTTATAGAAGGCTCACCAGACTTACAGACATAATTATAGGCTCAAATCACTAAAGTCTTCCTGTTGTACAATTATGGAATCTTGTCCACATTCACTTGATCTGTTGTGGATAATGAAAACCATGTATTCTGCAGTGTTGTCGTTAAATTCAACTGACTATGTTCATTCATGAGATCCAGAAGTTGGACAGCAAGTCCAGGTTGATGTCATGTTCCTCGCATTCCAAAAACCATTCTATACAGTTTTACTTTGCCACTTAGTGAACAAAATACAAGTCTGCTGATTACTGGACCAACTTTGTGACTGGATTCAGGGCTTCCAACCAGACAAAACTCAACAAGTAGTTATTAACAGGCCAAAACTGTCTGGTAAAGTAATTTCAGAAATACCCTTAGGAAGCATTACATGACTGTACACATAAATGATCTGGCTAGAAGCTCCTCAAGGCTGTTTGTGGATGACGCTATTGTATATAGGAAGTTGCAATGCCACAATATTGGACTGAAACGTAAGATGATCTGCAGAGGATCAACGCTGAGCAAGGACTGGTTGTTGAGCCTTTACATAAATGAAAACATATTGTGTGCAAACAGGTGGCAACATTTATTATTATTCTATTATACAATTGGTGATAAATTTCTGGAAACAGTAACATCACAAAATATCTTGGACTAACCACATAAAACTAGTTGTAGGAAAAGTAGATACCAGACAGATTCATTGGAAGAATCCTAAGGAAACATAATTCACCCAGAAGATACAGCTTATGTAAACACTTACTTGACCCCTTTTTGAGCAGTGGTTATCAGTCAGGGACCCTTACCAGGTAGTACTGAAAGAGATTGGTATGATCTACAGAAGAGGGTCACATTTTCAAAGTGGGTTTCATCATGGAGATCTTCACTGAACTCCTGTGTCAGATATTGTAAGAAAGGTGTCGTGCATCATGGAGAAATTAACTGTTAAAATTCTGATAGAGTAGATTTCAAGAGGAGTCAGACAACATATTACTTTGTCCAAAGTACAACCGATGAAAAGAGCAGGAGGTGAAAATTCATATCTCTTCAAGAGATTTTTTAAAAAGCTCAATGTTTGAAGCAGCTTATTGAAACCAGATTAAACACAAAGTACAGAGGAATTTCATTACACAACATGGCAAAGAACCATTCCCAAAATCATCAATAAAAAAGCAGTACAATAGCTTTATTGATACAAGCTGTTTGGATATGAAGCTTCTTAGAGTTGTACCTTGAAAAGGCTGAAGATATCAAATGTACTTGACCAGAATTCTAGCATTCATCACTGAAGCATATGAACTGTGTCCCTTATATGACCATACATAGCACTCCAAAACAACCTGAAGCTGTACCCATGATTACAGCAGCTGCTGCAGGCATTTATACCAGAAGATAGAATGAAATGTACACTATATATCAAGCAGATTGTTCAACTTTCGGAGTGAAATGAACATTTGTCAATGAAGGTGGTATTTCCTGACAAATCAACTCTGTGTGTGTGTGTGTGTGTGTGTGTGTGTGTGTGTGTGGGCGCGCGCGCGTGCACCCACATGCCTTTTGTCCTCAAGAAGCCTCCATTCTACATGGCATGTTATGGACGTTACCATAAACTTTGTTGTGCGGCATTGTCTCATGATAAATCATGTTATCTGACCTTACTTTTTTCAGAAGACAGTTGATGGGATAGTATACCCTTATGTGCCCCTAAATTAGCTAATCATCAACACTCATATCTTGAACAACACTTTTCCAAGATATTAGATCAGTATATGTTGACCTACTTCCTGGCTTCCCTGAGACCCAGAGACTACTACCCTTTGGGTGTGTTTCATAATGCATTTACCAAATTCAAAGACGTCTGTGAACTGTACACCACAATGAAGGTGTGTTGGATCATGAGTGGGTTAAAAAGAGATTACAGATTAGATGCTCAAAGTAGCACATTAAGTACACATATCAAGGGATCAAGAGGGTCAAAGAAGAAAAAGGAGGAGGAGGAGGAGGAGGAGAAGAAGAAGAAGAAGAAAAAGAAGAAGAAGAATGAAAAAAATACCAAGTTTTTGCATCAGATCAACCTTAATTAAAACAACTTAAACATAATTTATTAATTACATTGTGTTGGACATCCAATTTCAACACACACACACACACACACACACACACACACACACACACACACACACACACACACAGAGAGAGAGAGAGAGAGAGAGAGAGACATGTCGTCAGTAAGTATTTTCTTTAGTATACAAAGAAAGACAGGTAACTGGACAAAAGCTGCAAACCAGATCAGTGTTTCATATATAAGCACATTTAACCCAAAGCCATGAAATACACACTATTCTGTGACAATAGGAATAAGGAAATGGTAAAATCAACAAATGTTAAACACCTGTTTGGGAACAATACAGAAAAGATACATAATGCCACACTGACAGCTGTCAGATGTAGTGCTTAAGGACAAAAAATTTAGCTACTATTAAGAGCTATTCCTCTAATAACTGCTCGCTTTGTTTTGAATTAAAAAATTAACATTTAAAATAAACACAAAATTCATGCTGCTAACAAAAATAAAATCATGCTTCTGTGAACGTGCAAATTCACCATTTTTACCTTATGCCATGATTATTCCCAGGAGTAATATGAGAGCCATCTAGGGAAAAAGCAATAATTAGATAGCAAGAACTAAAATAGATAAAACACACCTGCAATAAACATTTTTTTCTAAAAATCATTGTAGGTCAACGATATCAACACGAGGTGTGCTTTAACAGACATATTGAATACAAAGATAATAAATTTCCTGATACAAAATGTCTATCACAAACAAATATCAGCAACCCAATCGCATTTACTTCAACTACATTAAAGAACTTTAGTTAATTCCTCCGTGCATTCTTGATCAGGAAATTCAAATTTTCATAGTGAGTGAAGTAGAGTAACATTTCAAATCTATTTAAAGAAAATGAAAAAATATAGAATGATGTCTTCAGCAATATTTTCACGTATTCCTCACTTTAAGGTGCCCTTTGGTTTTTACCAGTAATCTTTCTTTTATTGGTAGCTATGCTGTCAGTAAGTCACAAAATAACACATCACCTTTCTACAGTGTTAAGTTGCAAAGGTTAATTATTTTCCTCTCTTCTCTCTCTCTCTCTCTCTCTCTCTCTCTCTCTCTCTCTCTCTCTCTCTCTCTCTCTAATTTTTTGCATTTCACATTATCAAAGGCCAGTGCTTGATTTTTTGTTAAAAATAAGACTACTTCATGCAATGATTAACTAAATGCACTGCATGCAGCAATCAGGGCACCAAATGTATTTGAAAAGAATATTATCATCAGTTTCCCTCTTACCTTCAATGCATTTAAGCCATCATTCCTTTCATAACTTTTCCTTTGCTTTACACACATATTTAATTGTACTAGAGAAGAGAAGGAGGGGAAGTATAATTTCATTTTATTAGTGAAGCTTGATTACTGAATACCTCAAGCATCACAATACGAGTCATAGTCGTCAAGACTCCTAAGTAATGACAGTGTGTCTTAGTTCTGGCCTACTGGATTCAGATTCATTAGTTATTCTGAGCAACTTCATAATTAGGTTATACTGCTGAAGATATACTACAGATGACTACAGCCCTTTTGTAAAACACAACATTCTCTGCACACCTTCACTTTCTTAGAGAGAGAGAGAGAGAGAGAGAGAGAGAATATTTTTTTTCCACTGCTCGTGACATGCGTTCATGTATGGGAAGAAATTTTCATCACTAGTATGTGTCAGCAAGGGAGTACAGTTCTTGATCACCAAACCTTGCGGCAATGCCCCGGGTAATATCCTATGAATCCCCACAGTTTTTCATTGACTGTAATTATTTGTTCTCTTCATGGTGATCCATTCACTAGATGGAGACATTATGCTCAGTAATTTGGCTTCACATATAATGTCAGAAGAATGCAATGGCAAACCACTTTCACTAGGACCTCGCCACAATGACAAAGTGGTATTTCCCACAATGATCTCCTCAATGCTCATTTCATAAGTACAGACTGAAATTTCACTTTGATACTTAATTTGTACAATTTAAAAATAATTACCTGCTTAGTTTCAGGATGCTTTTGTTCAATAAGAGCTTGGCCGGAGGCCATGGTACGATCAATCATTGGCTGGTGTCCAGCTATCTCCTCTTCCAGTTTTCTGTGTTTCTTGTGCAGGGACTGAGCTTGGTGCAAATTCTGTCCTAAAGCTTCAGAAGCTGCCAGTGGCAGATGCTCCCTAATCCATTGCATCTCTGCATCCAACTCAAAACCAAATTTATGGAAACGTAGAGATTCCTCTAGGGCTTCTCGGCGGAGTCTAGCAGGCTCACGAAGCGCAGAAAACCTATGCAGCCAAAATTATTTCTTAGACTGGTAATCAGAGACTTAAATTTAAGAGTCTTCACATAATGTGAGTTGTATATAAGTGTCAAATGACAAAATGAAATGAAAAAATAAATCAGAAATAAAGCTGTGCATAGGGCAATGACAACCACCACCATCTTTCATCAAGCTGGAGTAGAATGTTTATTATAGACCTATTTATTCAGTTCTTCAAGTCATCAAAATGAGTACTGACAGACAAGATGGTTAAATTCACCAAAAGCACTAAAAAGATTAAACACAGAGCAATACGTTAATTTCTCTTCCTTCTTTTAACAAGTTTCTCTAAAGACTTGAGTTACATCATTTTGCCAATCTTCGTACCCCCTCCCCTCAAACATATAATTTTCTTGTTTTGTTTTTCTGTAGAAGAAAAACTTTTGTTCTAGAAGTCAGAATTAAAGTGTTTTGTCTTAATTTTTAATCTGCTAAAATTAATCATCACATCTCCTGGGTGTGCCCATTTCATTCCTTTTTGTCTTAAGAGCTTTTGTAATGTTTTTCTTGTTTTCAGCACAGAAATTATTCAGTTCCTCGTACAAGCACAATTGTCAAATCTGCTACCCTTATAAAAATACTGAAATTGATGGTATTATATTATCCTATGTACTCCACTCACCTAAGTCTGTAATACTATCAACAACACAAGTGTCATCAGTGTTGAATGACATTTCAACATCACAAAATTTTACTAAGTATATCCTGATGTTTCCCCCAACTCCTGTAAATGGTCACCTAC
The DNA here is from genome assembly GCF_023898315.1 of Schistocerca nitens. Taxonomy (NCBI): domain Eukaryota; kingdom Metazoa; phylum Arthropoda; class Insecta; order Orthoptera; family Acrididae; genus Schistocerca; species Schistocerca nitens. The sequence continues at coordinate 573,637,965 of NC_064616.1, read as the reverse complement.
CTCAACCATCCCCAGCCAAGGAGCACTGCAGGAAAGGGGGGCAGGGGGAGGGGGGGGACACTTTAAAAGAATATCAACAATGAAACAAATATGACATTTTTCACACTGCTTATTCTCCCAAACTCTCTTCACGAAATCACTATGCCGTGTCTTTTCTACTCTTCTGACCATTTACTGCAACATTTCAGGTTAAGTTTCTGAGTGAATGTGAACTTTGTTACTTCTGTTCCAAAGGCTAAACCATTTCTTACAATGCCATCAGAAAAAAATCTTGAAAAATCTTCTTTTATATCTTCTAGCCGGTTAATGTTTGATTATTTGTAACTGATGATCTTAAATAATTATTTGGATAGTCTTCTGTTGCAAACTCTGTAAATATCCTATCAACTTCCAACTCTTATCATCATCATCATCATCATCATCATCATCCTTCTTCTGCCTTGGTTCTTCATTTTCTGGAACTTGGTGACTCCCAGCATGCATCATTTCTAATGGAGATTTTAACAAAATTGTCTTGAAATTATCTAATTCTTCATTTCACCACACTGCTTTTTCATTTATGTTATTTCCCTTAGTTTGAAAGTCTTTTGGAGTTACATTAGTCTTTCTAAACTGACACCACAGTATAATCCTGATGGCAGCATAAACTCTCCAAGGTATTTGAAGGAGGATACCTTTAAAATCATTTTATACTCTAGTTCCAATGAAACTATCCAGTTCTACTGATGTAGATTGTCCATCTAACACATCATCTTCATCAATATTTAAAGACAAACATTTGACATTATCTTCTATATATTTTCTCTAGTGTAATTACTTCATTCTTAAGTCTTAATAATGAACAGAGCACTAAGTGTTTAATATACTATTTTCCTAATCAGTTCCCTTTACTGTTGTAGTTGTTAGAGATGAGATAATACAGGTATCCAAATTTATATAAATGCAGACATACTACTTCACCAGCCTGAAAAAATTAAAGCATTTAACAGTAATTTTTAATCCAAGACTGATTATATCTTTGATGCCTTCTTCTGCCTATTTTCCTGTAGAACACCTGCATGAGTCTCAAAAGCAATAGAGATTTCATAAAGAATTTTTTTTGTTAAATTTGCAATAGTTAGCAAATTATTTCCCAGATCTTCTAATGAATCAGACACAATCTCTTTATCCCAAGTCACTCTCAAAAACCTAAAACGTGAAAGTCATATTTTGCAGCAGCAGGTCCTTAATACTGCCTCCTGATTCAGTATCTGTTCTTCATATGATTGACTCTCCCACAAATCTGTCTGGTACTCATCAATCAGGTTATTTATCTGTTGCTCTAGTGATGATGGAAAGTCCTATGTAGAATACATATCATGGAATGAGTAACAGTAGCAATTCACCATACAGGTTAGGAATTAAGTGGTCCACACACACACACACACACACACACACACACACACACACACACACACACACACACACACACACACACACACACACACAAATCTGAAAAAGTTGTTAAGCTTCCAAGCAATGTCTTTCAGTATTTACCAATAGAGAAAAATAAGAGAAATAGTACGAATGTGTGTGTGGGAGGGGGAGCGGTTCTGTATTTTTGAGCTCTGAAGAAGTATGTCGTGTGAAAGCTTAACAACATTTTTCAGCTGAGTTTATGTGACTGTCAACTTTTCAACACCTCAACTACATGGTGATTTGTAACTTCTTCTCCTTTCATTATTTCTTGCTTTTATCAGCTTAGAAGAACAACAGGTACACCTATATTGAATGGATGTAGAGCGCCAACAAGAGTATCTGTGTGTTAGATTTATCCATAAAATGGAGACCTTGACATAAAATATATAAAACAACCCCATTTCAGTCATTAAGGAAGAACCTACACTTTTAACTGCACTCAAAAATATACTTGTGTTTGCTTTAACCGAACGGAGCAAGTGTTGGAGCTGACTCTGAAGATGGCTGGGCGCTATTCAGCCAAAATATTAGCAGAAAAAACTGAATTTACACAGCTGCACGCCCGAAGTTTTATGGAACTGTCTTTACACTGTGAAAACATGAAAATGCACGCGATTATATATAGTGTTCTAAAATGTATGTCAGTAAAATACTGCTCACTACTGAAGCAAGTCCTTCCTCCCATCCCCACCTCCTTTTCCCACGAAGTTCAACTTATGATAATACTATGCAATGTGTTTCTCCCCTTTACAGTTCATCTTTATTACAACCCAACTCATAAAGCCTTAACTTGTTACCCCTGAAAGGCTCACCTTCTTGTGTTTAACGCATAAAAGTTTGTTCCTGTCGACTGACCCTGCCAAGACAGGTAACTGAATGTTCAAATTCTTGCCTATGTTTATGGGTACCCACAAGTGGACAATCTATGAAAGCATTTGTGATGGTCTTATTTCTTTCTATGCCTTTCTGGCACTCAGTAAACATCATTCACCAAAATTTGCATGTAGCCTAATAAATCTGAAAAGTGCAGGTATGACTGAGAATACAAAGACATAACCAGCCTCATTATTTCTTACAATAAATTAGCTTCACATAAAATTAAAAAACTTATCATACACATTTATAATACAGCTACACAGGAGCTACATCACACACAATACCATGAATGGCATATAAAGCCTACATCACAACAGAAAATGTCACAAACAACATACTTTTCTTGGCAATTCCTGCTGGCCTTCAAAATATTATCAGCATCAAAGTGTCCTTCATGAGCCATTTCTTCTCCCATCATTACCAGATCATTAATTCTTTGATTCCACTGCTTCATGTCAGCCTCCAAAGCCTATTACAAAGAAAATGCCTTTAGAGACACAAATATCATATACTTTATCACACAACTCAGCAAACAACTCAAAAACTTTAACATACCTGATGCTTGTTAAGCATCTCTTTACAATGCCGCAGATCTGATCCTAGCTCTTTGCTCTGCAAACTAGCATCAATCTCGTCAAGCTTCAGTCTTGCATCATCAACAGTGCGATTATATGTGTGTTGGGCTGCAGCCTGACGCAACCGCCGACCTTTATCCAAAGAAAGATCTACAAGACGCTCCCAAGTTGTATTAAGGTCTTCAAGCATTGCCTGTACTTCCGGAGCTCTGTAATTTCCTTCTGAGATCAGGCCCATACCTCTCTGGAAAAAAAATAGAAAATAAATTTACAAGGAATCTCCAACAATAGTGTGTAACTTTTAAAACTTCACAAACGAGATTCAGTCCTGCACCAGGTGGCAAAGAGTGGCCAAGTAACAACTTTATCCAGAATGTTGTTTTGCTTGATATTCCTCACAACCAAAAACAAATTCTATCATAACAGAACTTTGACAGTGATAAAGTACGTTTATAGCATGACTTGAATGAGGGGTGTGACTGGAAATGAGCACAGAAATTTGTCCTGTAGTGCCTCAGAAGGGAACAGAGATGTAGTTATTAGTTAACTCAAGCCAAATTAAAAATAAACAATGAGCATACATTTTTACTGTCCTGTTTAAACTAAATTCCAGAAAAGGAATACAAAAGAATAAAGATTAAAGACTCCCTGGGTATACTGTGTCTCAATCAATTCTGAAGCGTACCAACTATTGCTAAGTTGAGTGATTGCTTTACTTCTAAAGGTAAATTGGACGTTTGATTATTTATTGCAACTACCTACTAAGCATATGTGATACAGTGAAAGTGTTGGCAAAGATAATATAGGATTGCATGAAGAATGTGGAGTAGGGCGGGGAGGGGGGGGGGGGGGGCACTTGTGTGTGCTAAGTGCCTCAAGGCTATGTCAGTTTCATCAGAAATATATAACAAAACATTCAAATGTCATGAGAATGTTTATTACATGAATGACAGGTGGTAAACCTGTTTATAATCACAAACTCAATCCAAAGTACATGTTTGTCAGTGTGTACTACAGAAATACTCAGTAAGAGACATATTGCATATTGTTGCAGTAGATACGGATCATGACAGTGTCAAGGATGAACCGGGCAATGTGCATGATGAGTACTGAAATTTTTTATACTGACTCAAAAATGAAATCCAGTTAATATATTTTCGAGGAAATTGAATATGAATCTGACATCAGAATATAAATTATCACTAAGCAAGCAAATATTCTGATTTTTGGATAAATTATGAAGCTTAACTTAAAAATGAAAAATTAAACTGTCATTCATATGTTTCAGATAATTATAATTATTATTTATAGACAGAAAAACCTACAATGTTTAGCAAAAAGGTTTTCTCTGGCATGTTAGAATAACTTAAGTGTAATTTTTCAATTTAATTTTACTGTACTTGATTTTTGTTGTGTGATTGTGTGCCATAAGCATCAAGTCTTCTACATAATTATTTCCTCTTCCTGGTGTTATTTATCTAGTCTGTTGCAATATGATGATGATTATATGTTACCTAGTTTCCCTAACTTACCTGTTCAAAATATTATTGACAGTATTATTCCATAAACAGTTTATTCTAGATAAGTGGTAGAGGTATTGGTGCCCTGGACCTCACATACACTAGTTCACTGAAGTTGCAACACTATTAATGACGAAACTCAAAATGAGATGTCTATCTTGGGATTATTGAACAACAGAAGTATGTACCGAATAATGTTGGTCAGATTCTAAATTTCAATAACCAGGTTGCAAAATGTCAATGCAATCTGTATTTGAAACAAACAACACTGCTTCCCTAACAAAGTGCTGTTAGAATTCAAACAAGTTGGCATAGTGTTATAAAACTTGGCTGAAGTATAATGTTTTCCCCTTTCTTCTAATTGTTTGTGGTATACATCAACACTAAAGTGAAAATGTTTCCAGCAAGTACATCACATAACCCCATCCGAACAGGCCTCAGAAGGCCCAAAGGTACCAACTGACCGTTGTGTCATTCTCAGCCGATAGGCATTACTGGATGTGGATATGGAGGGACACGGGGTCAGCACAGAACTCTCCCGGCCATTGTCAGCTTTCATGACCGGAGCCCCCACTTCTTAGTCAAGTAGCTTCTCAATTGGTCTCACAGGGGCTGAGTGCACCCTGCTTGCTAACAGCACTTGGCAGACCTGAACAGTCACACATCCAAGTGCTAGCCAAGCCTGACAATGTTTAACTTCAGTGATCTGACAGAACTGGTGATGCCACTGTGACAAGGCCATTGGCTACATCACACAAACTATTCTTTAAAACTGTATCATACTTATCTCTGCAGTACGACTGCTTTCAATTCATTTTACTGATCACTTAATTTCATCAGTGCCCCCAATTTCTTCTTGAAATGCCCAATGTGTACTTGGTAAGATTGCTTTACCATTTTAATTTCAGATGCACTCAAGTGTCACAATCATTTAACTTATTCCACAAAATAAAAATTACATTTAGTCAATTGACAATGGTATCAACCACAACACTACATGTATGCAAGGAAGATTGACTATGTGAACCAGGCAACTGCAACTCACAACTAACTATACTTTACTACACCACAGCAGACATAACTTGACAGAAACCTGCTTGTAAGAGCCACTATTCTAAAAAATGTTTTCTCAACACTACTCTTTTTGCAGCACAGTAGCACTTCCACATCACTCATCACCTTCCTCAGCATAAAATTTTTTAATGAAACAGGAAAATTAGCATAATACATATGAGTGTCAGTAGTTACCCATGACAAATTGAATGTCAGAACAAGGAACGCTGGGATAAAAAATTAAAATCTTACAAATCATATACATAAAATAAAAAATCATTTAAAAGATAAAAATTTATTTTATTTATACTGTCATAAATACTTGCCCTTATGGCTAAATATTGCTAAAAAATATTAAACATGTCAAAAGGTTGCCTACCTTGTTGACTGCACGTAATTGGCCTTCATTTGCCCTTAATTCTCTTTCAAATGCTTCATGTTTCTGCAGTTTTCTTTCAAGATTTGAAAGATCACGATATGATTCATCTGAAGCTGTTCGCATCTTGTCACTGAGCCATCCTTGTAGGTCATGAACATCAGCAGAAAAATCTTGAAAATCACGAGATGCTACGAGGGCTGCTCTTCGTACTTGAGCTGCCTCTTTTACAGCCTGTCGTCGAGCAATTACTTGGTTCCGACGCTCATCTATACTGAGAGAGGACATGCACCATGCTTTATAAGAAACACAAACTCATAATTATATGAGATCATAATATCACTAATTCTAAAACTCAAAATTCTATTGACTTCAGTGTGCTTAACAACTAAAATGAATTATCATGATCCTTACTGCTTGCTGTCATAGTGGCCAGCATGAATTAGCTTATCTGCCATTTCACTAAATGCTTTGAGACGTTCATCTTGTGCATACAAAGTATTTTCAAAGTCATCATGTCTTTTGATTAGGGCTTCAACATCATCCAGTGAACCCTGCATGAAAAGTGATATCAATAATAAAATGATATTTAATGCAATAAAATGTTACTTAAAAATATAATACTCACTTCAAAAAATCTAACCAGCACATTACAGAAAGGGAATGTTTTCTTTACAGAAAGACAAAATTTTGAAACACACTATGCCTTAAAATTTATATCAGTTAAAAAGACTGCTCCCTCTGTAGCAGGTGCATCTAAAACTGTATACTTATGTATGAATAACAGGCATCCATATGCTAACCAGTTTATCAATGGTACAGATGGCTGGCAGATAATCTAACATTAAATTAGATGACAGGTCATTAGAGCTGAAACTTTTTGAGATTTATCCATAAAGGAATAACCCATAATTATTGCAAGAAAATTAGCCCAAAAGTTCCCTGAAGTGGCTTACACAAACTATGCTGATAGGCAAAATATGGACAATGGACCAGTCAAGAAAGAGGCATGTAATTACAGTGTAAAGCAGAAATGTATCAAAATTATTATGGACAAAAATTTTTATCTACATCTATATACAAAACTCACTCCAAGTTCAGTGTTTGCCAGGAATACTTCATGACTGGAAGTAGTAGCATCAATTTGGTCTGCTTCCCGATTCAGTAACTGCAGATCAAGACACTGCCTGAGCCAGTCTCCCTTTTCATCCCATCCACGAATAACTGCTTCATGTTCCTGTTCCAGACGAGCCAACAGCTCTTCCACATCTGGCTGATTAGGGTTCCGTTGCAACAGCTGCTGACCCAGCAAAGCCAATTCATGAAACCTGTGCCAGGGATAAATCGTGTCACAAATTTGCTCCTAATACCATTGCTATCCCTATCTCTGTCATCAATACTACATAGTAACTACTATTTTCTTTAAAACAATATTATGCCTTATTACTTAGACTTTAATATATTATACAACAACCTCTACAAATTTCTGAAGTGCAGTGAATCAGAAAATATTCATGTCTACAAAGAAAAAAGGGTAAATAGATAGATAACTTCCCAAAAATTAATGGTTCAGGTGAGAGCTAACACATTATGCAAAGATAAGCTTTTAATTAAAGAGAATACACATTCAGAAACAATATAGTGTAGTGGAATAGGATACAAATTCAGACTTAAAACGATTTAGTGAAATTTACTGATTTTTTTCAAAATATATATAGGACTAAAAACATCAGCTACAAAATTTAAAAAAACTGCAACCTTCAATCACTCACTCAGGTACAGTTAAAACAGTGGCTTCCAAATGTATAAACTTACTCGTCTTCATGTGCTCTAATGTCATCTCCCAGTTCCTGATGGTTCTTTATTAAGTTTTGAGCAGTTGCAACATCACGTGCACTCTCAAATGCATTTAGAGCTTGTTTGACTGAAGCAACCCACCCCAGCTGTAAAGTCAATACTAAATATTATATCCACAAACTCAGAAAAAAAGTAACTAAAAGTTGCTTTAATTGTAAATATACATACCAAATTTTTTGAACTGTTCATAAAGATTTGTAAACCTACAGCATCCTCAAGCCTGGAGCGGCGTTCTGCTGCTTTTGCCTAAGGAAATAAAGCAATATTACTGCACATAACATCAAAATTTAATGCAAATCATAATTCCCATACATACAGGAATGATACAAATTTGTTTATGTACCTTCACTTTCTGCCATAAATCCTGAATCTCTCTTTGACGTTCATTCACATTTGACCTTTCATTAGGATATGATGCCTGAACCCTGAAATTCAAATGTCACAATCATTACATTGTAACACAATTGGGAACCAGAAAGTAACAGCTGAACAAACACATGAAATGGGAGATGCCTGGTTCTTCTGGTCACCAAGTTGGATGGTAATATTTTTGTGTGGGACCAAAACTGAAGCATTTGGATTGGACAACATCTGCCAGATTACGGTTCTTTGAGAATAGGTTGAAATGAAGTTACATGTTCGATTTAGTTCTGATTTCTATGAAATGTTGCAAAAGATTCTCTAGCGTGGTGGTGCAGTCACGTCAGAAAAGCAAGGCCACAGTGCTATAAGAGACTGGCAGGGTTTTCTAGGCCTGCATTGGTCTAAATGGGTACCAGTATTCAAAGATGGGAATAGGAAGTCGCCCCAGTAGTTGGAGGGTAATGGTTATAAGCTCCAAATTGAGGTATGGAAAATTGGAAATTAATAACATGAGTATCTTCCAGAAAGAGCACAGATAGTTCAGGGGGGTCTGTGCCATGATAGTCAGGGAAAAACAGATGTCAGACAGATTTACTGGAGAAGTCCTAAGAGAGTGTACTCACCCATAAATTTACAAAACTCTCATTCAACCAACATACGAGTATTTGTAAGGGTTGCAGACCAACTAGCAAGTACGAGAAAGTTCACAGAAGAGCTTTTTGCATCACCACGGAAATGCTCAACAATTTCCAATTGGAGATGCTTCAGAAAGATGCTGTACATTGCACCAAGCCTTAGTGCCAAAATTCCAAGATCCTGTGAACTGATGTGTGTCAAGAAACATTACTTTCATCAACTTATATCCCCACATAATGACCACAAAAGTAAAATTACTGATATTTAGGCATACAAATAGTAGCATCAATAACCTTTCTTCCAATGTGCCACCTATGAATGGAAATGGAAGGAGTGAAATGAATTGGATACATCTGTGCCACAGAAGTTTAGCTAGGTAGATCAGATAATTAATGAAGAGGTACTGGAGTGAACTGCAAAGAAAATAAATTTATGACAACTTGACAAAAAGAAGGGATTTGTTGACAGAACACATCCTGAGGTATATAGGACTGTCAGTTTGGCACTGGAGGAAAGTGATTGGGAAGGGGGCTGAGGGTTGTATTAATATAGTTTAACTGACTTTATGGGGCTCTTAACAATGAGGAAAACAGATAGCTATATGACTCTGCTATTAATAAACTTCAACTTTAAAAACTTATAAAACAATATTGTGACAGATATAACAAACTATCTTCTCAAGAGTAAACACAAGGGCAGCAGAGTTTCATTAGACATTAATCACAAGCAGTTATCAGAAGGTAAACAGTTACCTTTCCTTCATACAAACATTATTCTTTATAGATGGAATACAATTAGTTAACAGCCTTCTTCCTTCAACATACATTTTGATGCACATTTACTTCTCATTTTATAGCTAAATTCAACTATGTTAACAAGTAATAATCACTTGAAGGTAAGAGAAAGAGATAAGGTAGTATGGTCAACAGGCTTTAATAGAAGTGGATCTAGTACTTACGATGCCGCCAGCAGATTTACACGTTTCACTTTCTCCTCAACAGGGGCAAGTTCTCGTTCAAGCTGTTGGTGTCGCCTCTGTAATGCCTGCACAGTTTTTAGATCAGGCCCCAGCTCTGCAGTATCCAACTGCATCATTTTCTCCAACATCCAGTCACGAGCTTCTTCACATGTTCGATTGAAAAGTTCCACGCTGAAATAATACTTTCAAGATCACAATCACATCATCTATAAGCAGACTCATCCATTTAAATAATTATTATTTTTTACAGTGATTACAAAAAGAAAAATCTAGCAAAAACTACCTGGAGGCACCCTCCAAACTGCGCTCTTTTTGGGCCTTCAGCCGATTTAGATTATCCCACAGTTGATGAATGTGCCTCTGACGTGCTCTAACTTTGTCCAGTTGACTGTGACCTTGACGTACAAATTCATCTACTGCAGCATCAAGAGCCTCCACTCGCTTGCTACTGGCAGAGAGATCGGTTAGGAATTTCTGAAACATGACATACAAAGTAGAGATTATAGTATTTCCACAAGCACTTATCCAAGCAGTGATTTCAGGGATATGAAACCACATTAATTCACAGATTTTTCTTTGTTAATGTAGGAGTTCTTTCTTTCTCTCCCTTTTTCTGATCATCTCCCACAAAAAATATTTGTAAGTTCAAAAACTTTATTGTGCATTGTTCACCAGCTGACTTTCACTTATCCTCTATCCCAGGAAGCATGTATGGAATTTTTTCATTTGCCTCCGTAACTATCACAACTGTAGAAAACTACTGCCAAGAAATAATAAAATCACTTTACTGTGGACATTCTGTAACATTTAAATGAAAACAGGGATTTCCTTAGCAATGTTGCATTTTCTGACTAATCCACCTTTAACATGTCATACATGTTACAATCATGTAACATAATTCATGCTTTTGCGACACATGCAATCACTGAACTGTAAGGGATGTGGTATGTGATATGCCGAAAGACAATGTTTGGTGTCATCAGATGAATGATTGGTTTATTAGACCATGCTTTTTTCTTTGAACAACTTTATTCTATCAGTTATCTTCAAATTGTGTAGCTCTGTGCTTCACAGTAATTACACAATGTGCTTTACAACAATCAACCAACAGTTGTTCCCACCAAGATGGTGCACCACAAGATTGGGCCAGGATTGTGCAAGACGGTCTCCCAGGCATTTTCAGAAAATTGGACTGACAAGCCACAACAAATACACTTTGCTGGTTATATTTTTCAGCATTAAAATGAAAACTTAACTCACCAGATATTATGTACTTTCATTTTCTCTATGGTGGTTTGACTACATCAAGTTTTCCATAAGCCATCATTACTTGAATTGCTAGATCAATCATACAACCTTCACAGTTGATACAAGCATGTTTTACTGCTTGTGAATGTAGCTGGAATCAGGCTAGAGTTGTGCATGCCACAACAGGAGCATACATTCAAGTAAACTAAGAAAGGTGATTTTGTGAATTATATAAGGAAAAAAACATTTGTATGTGTTATTTAGTTCTGATGCTACAATAATTAACAAAGTACCTCACAATACACCATGTAAAGATGCATGAACATGTTAGAATGAATGAATGGTTCTCAACAAAGATGTGACATTTCCTTCGTATATTCAACAGCCTGGGGCGCTACCCCATTATGGTGCTTGTGTAGGGGGAATGACTTGACACGTATTTTCCCGGTTGTTAGCATGGGCATATTGGATACAGCACTCAAAGGATTTTCTACATACCCAGTATGAAGTGGAAAAAGGTGGGGAAAAGAAAAAAGGATGTTGTTACTTAACAATTAAAAACTCCCATTACGTACACTAAGTTCAGGTTTTTTACATGCTGAATGCATTAATACTGGATTAAATCAATGCACAGTTAGGTTAAATTGTTCAAAAATTATGAAAATCAAATTAATTAAACCTTTATGTTGGCTGACAATGATAATGTGTGCTCTGTATATTTTAAAACAGTATGCACATAATCTATTTATTTTAATAATTTTTTTCAAATATGGAGAAAAGTCACAGCAAAAACACGAAATTTACCTCATATTTACGTTTAGCTGACTCAACATTTTCATTTGAGTCATCAGCTCTCAACATGCGTTCCTTGTCTTTGATCCATTTTTCAAAGTCATCACACTCACGATAGAATCCAAACAGTCTGATGGCATCCTCAAGGAGGGCATGCCTTTTCTGTAACATTAAAAATAAGAGTAACAACAGGTGTTTTAAGAAAACAAAGGAAACAGTATTTTTGCAACAGATATCTACTTTATATGCAACTAAAGTCAAGTAACAACACACACACATTAATTAACTTCCTCTTTACCTGAGCTAAATCTAACAGCTGGTTGTAAGTAGCATTGATCTTTTTTTGTCTCTTCTCCACATTATCATTTCCATCTGTCAACTTACGCTTCAGGGGTTTTGCTGGAAATGAAACATCTGAATTTAATAAGGTAAACAAAAGTTAATATTACCAGTCACTGCTACTAGCACATTTGTTCTGTTTGTCAGTTTGCTTCCTTCAACCACAATAAGAAATAGAGAACCATCCTTCCTCTTAAATCAGTCAAAAACAGGCAAAGGCACAGGTAGTATAAGAAACTGATTGCATATATATCATGAGCTGCATCCTACTCGCATTATGAGTGTGTAAAAGAATCACTGGATATGTGCAAGGTTCATAGAGGCAATGTTGAGAATGTCAATTTCTGGGTTCTTGGCCTTTCTTCTACTACTAATAAATTCATACAATAAGTTACATGCTATCTAAGCCTCAGCTGCAATATTCAACAACACACAACTGTTCAAAGCAATAAAAGAAGATCTCCACTGTTGTATTCCATATGGTATTCAATTACTGTCAGCCACGGAAATGAAACTTGAAATTTTATGCACAATTCCATGACTTCAAAGTGGATTTGAATGTCAATTAGTGCCTCGAGTGACTGAATGTGGTATGGGCTCCTCTTTCATCTTTATGGTCATATTTTGTCAGTGAATTCAGACACAAATGAATTACCTTTAAGGATAAGGTCAGTCTGCACACACAGAAACGACTGCTGCTGGGGGAAAATAGTCTCTTGTCTAAAGAATGACTGAAGAGAACATCAACTCTTCTGTCTAGCAAAAGGAAAATAATCCTTTAATGACCCATCAACAATGATGTCATTAGAGCCTGAGCCAAACTTGATATTGGGGAAGGACTGAGAAAGAAATCAGCCTTGTCCTTTCCAGATGAATCAACCCACCATTTACCTTAAGCAATTTAGGGAAGCCATGGAAAACCTAAATATGGATGGTCAAATGGGGATTTTAACTGCCATCCTCTTGAATGTGAACCCAATATCTTAACCACTGCACCAATTCACTGATTTTCTTATCAGTACACCATGAGTACTCTTGGAATTGTGTCAGTGGAAATCTTGAAGTTTTCGACATGACAGTATACATATTGGAAAGGTTTGTAGTTGATGGATACCACACCATCTAAGCATGCTAAGCATATAGAGTCCAGTTATATATTAACTTACTGAACTAAAACTTACTCGTTCTCAAGAGAAATCATTATAAGCAACATTACATACTATTTAATTCCACCCACGAATTTGATAGCCAGCTGGATTTGTTTAGGAAGTGAGTCCACAAAGTTGTGCAGGCATGTCATATCTAGGTAAAGCCACTTCCTGAGGATTTGATCACGCAAATTCACGAAATTGCAGGAATGATGATGTCAGCATTTACCTGCTGTTCCGACACATCACATTAGGTCCTATGCAGTCTAAGTAATGTTATTTTACAGACCAATCACGATCTAATAGGGTGGGGGTGGGGGTTCAGAAAAGCAGTCAGCCCAATGGACTTTACTGTTGGCTTTATGTGCCTGTGTGAGCAATGGCGTCTTGTAAGGTGGCCAACTTCAAATGTAAATTGCATGCAGTTCTCGTCACAACATTCTCTTGCCAACAAGTTGTGAAGGATCTTCAGACAGTTTCTCTCTTTACATGCACAGCTGCTAGAATAATAAAACTTTCAAATAAAGAATGCACATTTCTATATAATTTTACCATCAAAGGAATATGAGTATTTATTGTAATGTGAGAGTAATGGAACTTCCATGGAAATGGCAGTTCATATGTTTTGTGTATTCTAAGCTGTCCCTATAGACAAAAAAATTGCTTACATGGAGACTTCTGTTGCGTTTTCCGCACAGGCACAACTTGTTTGACCATTCGAGTTTTCTTGACACGGCGCATTTCACGTACTTTTTCAGGCCTGCGTACTTGCACTTTGACCACTTTTGGCTCAATTTCACGAACATAATTGGCAGGTACAAAACCATCTGTGCCATCTTCCCTTCGGACATTCCACCAATCTGAATTGGTCTTATTTAACAACAGAAGAACCTAAAATGGAAAACACGTGTCATGAAAAGAAAATTAATTTCCTTTCCAAAGTAATGTGGTATGGAGAGGAATTTAGAAGAAAAAACTACAGAATCACAATAATCAACCAGATTTCCCCTTGAGTAATATAACAAACTAAATGTTTGCTAGGTAAGTAAATGCACTTACAGAAGGCAATGTCACTGTAATAATTACAAGTTCTACAGAATGACACTAAAACAAAGTATATGAGAATGCAGGCTTTCTCGGCAAATCTCGATGATAAAATCTTCTCGGGTTGACAGCCGAGTCAATGTGTTTTTATCCAGCAACGTTTCAGCAAGTTTCTTACTTGCCATCATCAGGTGAAGTGTCGGGTTCATGTCTCATCCAGATCTTTATAGCCACTGGACCACGGGCTTCTCTGCATCCTCGGTGCCAGTCGGGCCAATCAGGTGTGAGCAGAATTTGCGCGGCGGCGTGTGGTGGTGAAAAGAGGGGGGGGGGGGGGGCGCCGGCGCCAGATCTTGGCATCTTGTCTCGGTGTGGCCTATTTATTCCATCTGCCACCACCGACCTGCCTCCACCAGTGCACTCTCGTCTCATTCTTCGTGGAACACAACATTATCAAGAATGAGACGAGAGCGAACCGATGGAGACAGGTTGGTGGTGGCAGATGGAACAAACAGGCCACATTGAGATGAGACGCCAGGACCCGGCACCCACGGCTCCCCCCCCCCCCCTCCCCCACCACACGCCGCCGCACCGATTCCACTTGTGCCTGATTGGCCTGACCAGCACTGAGGATGCAGAGAATCCCGTGGTACACCAGCTATAAAGATCCAGATGAGACGTGAACCCGACACTTTGCCTGAAGATGGCAAGTAAGATACTTGCTGAAATGTTGCTTGAGAACAACACATTGTCTCGGCTGTCAACCCGAGAAGATTTTATCAAAAACAAAGTATGGTACACATTCTCTAAAACAAAAGAATCTTACATTTTTCGTCTAAATAATGTTTTGGTGTTATTACTCACTTCATATGTTTTTGTATAATTATGTATTTACTAAACAGATCCTTAAATTCAGCACTAGCCTCAACTACTTCTAGCACAGTGCACAGTATTTATCTACTCAAATCACAAAAACTCCCATCAAAATACAATATGTATCGTAATGCAAGTTGTGTAATAGCAGTACCTTTTATTTTTCCTAAATCTTCTGCAGCTGAAAGTGAAGCATTATTAATTTAATTTTACACTGATCCATGATGAGCAATTTTACACAATGGTGATAACACTTATACTTGAAAGGGGCATACTTCAGCTACTGGAGATAATCGTTTGCAGGTTCCTTGACATTTTTAGCCAAGGTTCTGTTTAAAATGGAACATCCAAGGAAACGGTAATCTGTAAGCAACTCTTTTTGTTTATGTGGCCATTCTAACCTGGCCCCTACAACCTATCAAGTATGTTGGTGCATCGTAATGGAAAATGAGAGGGCACCACAGTATGGAATACCGCTGGGTCTCATCTTTGTGAGCTTTAATTTATACTCATTAACAGTAATTACCTCAGGGAATCTACAGAGGCCCCATGATTATTTCCTTTTCTTGTTACCACCAATCTTTTTTTTAGAAAAGATGTATGTTTTTTTTTGCCTTGCCCTTTCATCTATAATGTCAATGACTAGCCTGGTACAAAGTGTGGTTACTAGTCTGTTGATCCACGATTCTCTCCCAGTGGATTTGGATAAAAATGGTTTACAACATCTCTCACTTGAACTGCATAAAATATTGTTTCTTTTAGATGTATATTATTATTATTATTATTATTTCTTTACTTTCTCAGACGTTAAGTCTGGTTGAGAATGGAAAGTGACGCGGACCTTGATCAAGCGTCACTTCCTATTAACTGTACGGTATGTGTTATATTGCATTTAGGAACTTTCGGGTAATTGAACATGTATCAATAATTACGGATTTCTGTAGTTGTATATATATGTTTGGATGTAGCTGTATTGCATTGATGTACTGGTGGATATTGTGTGGTATGACTCCTGTAGTTGATAGTATAATTGGTATGATGTCAACTTTATCCTGATGCCACATGTCTTTGACTTCCTCAGCCAGTTGGGTGTATTTTTCAATTTTTTCTCCTGTTTTCTTTTGTATATTTGTTGTATTGGGTATGGATATTTCGATTAGTTGTGTTAATTTCTTCTTTTTATTGGTGAGTATGATGTCAGGTTTGTTATGTGGTGTTGTTTTATCTGTTATAATGGTTCTGTTCCAGTATAATTTGTATTCATCATTCTCCAGTACATTTTGTGGTGCATACTTGTATGTAGGAACTTGTTGTTTTAAAAGTTTATGTTGTAAGGCAAGCTGTTGATGTATTATTTTTGCGACATTGTCATGTCTTCTGGGGTATTCTGTATTTGCTAGTATTGTACATCCGCTTGTGATGTGATCTACTGTTTCTATTTGTTGTTTACAAAGTCTGCATTTATCTGTTGTGGTATTGGGATCTTTAATAATATGCTTGCTGTAATACCTGGTGTTTATTGTTTGATCCTGTATTGCAATCATGAATCCTTCTGTCTCACTGTATATATTGCCTTTTCTTAGCCATGTGTTGGATGCGTCTTGATCGATGTGTGGCTGTGTTAGATGATACGGGTGCTTGCCATGAAGTGTTTCCTTTTTCCAATTTACTTTCTTCGTATCTGTTGATGTTATGTGGTCTAAAGGGTTGTAGAGGTGGTTATGAAATTGTAGTGGTGTAGCCGATGTATTTATATGAGTGATTGCTTTGTGTATTTTGCTAGTTTCTGCTCGTTCTATAAAGAATTTTCTTAAATTGTCTACCTGTCCATAATGTAGGTTTTTTATATCGATAAATCCCCTTCCTCCTTCCTTTCTGCTTAATGTGAATCTTTCTGTTGCTGAATGTATGTGATGTATTCTATATTTGTGGCATTGTGAGCGTGTAAGTGTATTGAGTGCTTCTAGGTCTGTGTTACTCCATTTCACTACTCCAAATGAGTAGGTCAATATTGGTATGGCATAAGTATTTATAGCTTTTGTCTTGTTTCTTGCTGTCAATTCTGTTTTCAGTATTTTTGTTAGTCTTTGTCTATATTTTTCTTTTAGTTCTTCTTTAATATTTGTATTATCTATTCCTATTTTTTGTCTGTATCCTAGATATTTATAGGCATCCGTTTTTTCCATCGCTTCTATGCAGTCGCTGTGGTTATCCAATATGTAATCTTCTTGTTTAGTGCGTTTTCCCTTGACTATGCTATTTTTCTTACATTTGTCTGTTCCAAAAGCCATACTTATATCATTGCTGAATACTTCTGTTATCTTCAGTAATTGGTTGAGTTGTTGATTTGTTGCTGCCAGTAGTTTTAGATCATCCATGTATAGCAAATGTGTGATTTTGTGTGGGTATGTTCCAGTAATACTGTATCCATAATTTGTATTATTTAGCATGTTGGATAGTGGGTTCAGAGCAAGGCAGAACCAGAAAGGACTTAATGAGTCTCCTTGGTATATTCCACGCTTAATCTGTATTGGCTGTGATGTGATATTATTTGAATTTGTTTGGATATTAAGTGTGGTTTTCCAATTTTTCATTACTATGTTTAGGAACTGTATCAATTTAGGATCTATTTTGTATATTTCCAATATTTGTAGTAACCATGAGTGGGGTACACTATCAAAAGCTTTTTGGTAATCAATGTATGCGTAGTGTAGCGACCTTTGTTTAGTTTTAGCTTGATATGTCACCTCTGCATCTATTATCAGTTGCTCTTTACATCCTCGTGCTCCTTTGCAACAGCCTTTTTGTTCTTCATTTATAATTTTGTTCTGTGTTGTATGTGTCATTAATTTCTGTGTAATGACTGAAGTTAATATTTTGTATATTGTTGGTAGGCATGTTATGGGGCGATATTTAGCTGGGTTCGCTGTGTCTGCTTGATCTTTAGGTTTCAGATAAGTTATTCCATGTGTAAGTGTATCAGGGAATGTGTATGGGTCTGCAATGTAACTGTTAAATAATTTAGTTAGATGTGAATGTGTTGAGGTGAACTTCTTTAACCAGAAATTTGCTATTTTATCATTTCCAGGGGCTTTCCAATTGTGAGTAGAATTAATTGCTTGGGTGACTTCATGTTGCAAAATTATCACTTCAGGCATTTGTGGTATCATCTTGTATGTGTCTGTTTCTGTTTGTATCCAACGTGCATGCCTGTTATGTTGTACCGGGTTTGACCATATGTTGCTCCAGAAGTGTTCCATGTCTGTTATGTTTGGTGGATTGTTTATTTTAATGTGTGTGTTATCTATTGTCTGGTAAAATTTCTTTTGGTTTGTGTTGAATGTTTGGTTTTGTTTCCTTCTATTTTCACTTTTTTTGTATCTTCTGAGTCGTTTGGCTAATGCTTGTAATTTCTGCTTCTTTTCGTCTAATTATTATTATTATTATTATTATTATTATTATTATTACTACATGGCTGTGTTGCTACGCAACTGAAGTCGTTTATAGAGCAATGTGAATTTATTGATCCCATACTGATAATTTCTTTGTATTTTTATTTGCCTTTGCCAGTAAAATATTTGCTCCATAAATTCTGCTATATTTTTACCTACTCCTCATTCCTCCTCATTTTAACATACCACGCAGGAAATTGTTTAGGAAATTACATTCACCGTGCTAAAGAGTCCTGCTAGACACCACTTTAGAAAGCATTTCATTTTTGACTTCCATAATGTAATCTGCTAAAAGGTGCAACAGAAATTTTCAATGGCTTCCATCAACATTCAACAGCCCAAAAAGGCATCTGTTATCGTTTCAGCCTTGTCTTGTGTGTTTGTTAAGTTCTGTGTTATCACTCCACTTCTAAGTTTTCTCCAATCCTCTGACATCTCAAAGATCTGTGCCATACTCATATTTTGTTGTGATTTCTTCACTGTCCTTCAGCAACATGGTGTGAGGCAGCCCATATAGCATCCAAAAATGAGGAAAGAGAGAAAAATATAGATCAAATAAGGCTGAAATATCAAACATTTCCAAAGGCATGATGAGTGGAAGATTCTTCTAATGCCTTCATGGATCTCTACAACAGTATGACTGTCAGTTATAAGTCTAAATTATTTTACAGGAGCTATACATTACTTGGTAAAAGGACTTTTACCTCTTTCTTCTTCATATGCATGCCTTGGCCACTGAAGTCATATATACCCATGACTTGTGGAATTGCTCTTTCCTCTACTACTACTCTCTCCTCAACACGCTCAATAGGTTCTTCATCCCAGTACTCCTGTGGTACGAGGCGCATTTCATCCACCCACTCCTCTTGTTCCAGTTCGGGTGCAATTTCTGGTTCACTTGACAGCTGTAAACCAAGAAAAAATATTCAGTTTACTGTGGTGTCATGTGGCTACAAACTGCGACCTATGTCCTACAATTTACAATACTTTTGAAAAGAGAACTACTCTGAATACTACAAACTAAAAATTAAAATGTATCAGTTGTTTCATTTACTGTTTATTGAAATTTTAAATAAAAATTTCATTGTTAAACTGGTGATTAACATTCATGAATTATGTAACTAATATTTTTTAGTTGTGCAAATAAGAGAAAGAAAGCAATGACTGTTGTTTTGTGTGTAATATTTGTTGACAAACAAATTCTTTCATAATCTGCACTGCACTAAGGTGTTGAGCAGTTGTGATCACTATGTCCCATTTTGTGTGCTTCACAAATAAATTAAAAAACACCTTCGAATATCAATTTTTCTTTAAAAAATGAAACTGCAATTGTCAGAAAATTTTAAATAAGCAACTATACTGCTAGGTAAACAAGAATTCCCTATACACCTGAAATCTATGCAATAGAAATAAATTGACTGTTTTGCTATACTGTTGCCCAACTGGACTTTATAGAGATCACTCAGATGCTACATTCAAGATTTACACCTTCCCCTTTCCCCCACGACAAAAGACACTGATAACATGAACAAGAATCAGATAGTGTAATACAGGGATCATTTGAGAACACAACAGAATATTATTAATTACTACTTGCTAGCCCTATCATGGCATCAACATTTAGGCAAATTACGTAGCATGAAAAATCAAGAAATTAACTTATTTTAGGTAGATGTGTTCAAAAAATTCCCGAGTTTTGACCACAAAATTTTTCTACTCTTAGCTTTTACTTATTGTCTATGGTCTCCTTCGAAATACTCTCGTCAACAATTGATACACTGCTCTCAACACCGTTTTCACTTCCAGGAGCAATCTTGGTACATGGATCACACGAAGTGTTGTCTGCAAATTTTCTTTTATATCATCTATCATTGCAAACCTTCATCCTTTCAATGGAGTGTTCAACTTTGGAAATAAAATAAAAAAAAAAAATGTCTGGAGGGACCAGGTTTGGAGAGTACGGAGGATGAGGCAGCACAGTGACTTCGTTTTTTGTGCAGTAGTCACACAGTAACTGCGATAAATGTGTGGGCACATTATGGTGATGCAAGAGCCATGAATTGTCTCACCATGCTTCAGGCTATTTCCTTCTGACATTTTCTCGTAGGCACCACAATGTGTCCTGACAGTGCCATCAATTAACAGTTTGTGCCTGTGGCATGAATTAATGATGGACTAATCCTTCAAAGTCAGAGAAAACTATCAGCATGGCTTTGAAATTTGACCTGATGTGACGAGCTTTTTTTGGTCTTTGAGAACCTTTCTCAATCCACTGTGAAGATTGAACTTTGGTCTCAACATCGTAACTGTAGACCCACATCTCATCACCAGTTAGGATTCTCTTACGGAATATTTCTTTCTCATTTGTGCAGTCCAAAAGTTCTTCACAGATTGCAAGGAATAGGTCTTTCTGGTCTCGACTTATGAGCTGTTAGACGAATTTGGCAGCAACACAATGCATTCCAAGATACTGCGTCAGGATTTCATGACATGATCCAACTGAAATGTTACATTCTTCTGCACACTCTCAGCCAGTCAGTCAGTCTTCAACTGGATTGCACAGTTTCATTGACATTCCTGACATGAGCGTCGTTGGTAGATGTTGAAAGGCGTCCAGAATGACGGTCATTTTTAACTTCTGTCTGATCACTTTTAAACCAAGTGAACCATTCCTAACACCAAGTATGGTTTAAGCACACAGCACTGTAGGCTTCCTGCATCATGTCATATGTCTCTGTAAACATTTCCTTGAGTTTCACACGATCTTTAATGCAGATGCATTGCTCCTCTAACTCTGCCATCTTGAAATTCACAAACTGTGAGACACAACATTCTACTCAATATAGCACTGAACAATAACCAACAGATAAACAACAATGATACTTCCAGCAATTGCACATTAAACACAGGTGGGTGCAGGGATGCCAACCGCATTTTGCTCCAACACACCACTGGTGCAAAATTACAAATGTTCTGGAATCTTTTGAACAGACCTCGTATAACACAGAGAAAAAAATGAGCATACTCAACGTATATCATTCATTTACTGCAAGCTAAAACAGAATCAATATCCAGAAGCAAAGTAGTGTAGGAGTAGAAATGAAATAGGAGGCTATTTTAGATCTTAAGAAGAGATGGCAACTAACAGAGGAATTAAATCAAAATGGTAAAAACTATGTTGAAGAAAAAGAAAATAGAATCACTTAACAGAATTTTAGTTAGTCAAAGTATCAAATTTAATCAACATTTAATTTAGGTATGAAGAACACTGCTTTCTTCTTACCTCAAGTGTAGATATTCCTGCTTTCACAAGCTTCTCTGCCTGTGTGTTGAGACTCTGGATGTCACCTTTGTATGCATATAGCTCTCCTTGCAAATCACGATGCCTCTGCAGCAAAGCCTGAGCACTGGGTTCATCTTCACCAAAGTCAGTGGATGCAACAAGAGCCATCTTCTCATTTAACCAAGATTCAGCTTCATTTGCGTCAGTGTAGAACTAGCAAATACAATATTAAGAAGGCTTTTCAGTATTTCAAAATGTAAACCTATGATGCTACATATAGAGGGAAAAACTGTGTGTCATGTACCTTAAAGTTTCATGTCAAACTGTTCTTGGTCATTATTAGTTGACTTACAATAAAGGTGTGGATTTCAAAAAAATTGAATGTGCTTATTTCAGCTTGCTCTGATTCAAAAGAAACTCTAAGCGTCAGATGAGGACATTCAAACAGACCTGTTAAAAAGAACTATAAATCTTTTTGACAGTATCTCTGACCATAATTTAAATGGTAAAGATCTGTTAAATAGGACTAGAAATCTTTCAAAAAGAGTGTGTCTCTGACCATTATTTAAAAGGTACATTTAGTTTCTTACAGATTACTTTCTCATGTATATGTGTGTGTGTGTGTGTGTGTGTGTGTGTGTGTGTGTGTGTGTGTGTGTGTGTGTTTTGGGAAAAAGTTCAGTCTTTCCGTATAGCTAACATCTTAACTACACGTGACATTATGCAGAAGAATGATGTTAGAGGGCGTACAGTATTGTTCATTAAAGTATAGGAACTTTTACTTGTGGGTGTTATTGAAGTAACTGAAGGTTTAACAGCTTCTTGATACTCATCATAAAGACATAATCTTTAAAATGAAGAAAACTGCACCATGTCATTCAGAGGACTACAGACATAGGAAATGCAGTTGATATCATGAGATGGAGTCAAGGGCAGAACACCTGTAAGAATTACTGCAATTTCACAGTAATCACTATGAAGTCTTGATAACATGGTGGCATGATAAACATGCTGGAAAGCAACCACATGGCAGGATGATGCAGTTTGGATCCCAATTAAAGTAATTTTTTGTACTGCTTCGGTCATTCTTAATTAAATTTAACCCACAGAAAATATGAATTTAACAGAATGAACCAGTTTTCTTGTGCAAGGAATTTTGGCTCTGCTTGTATGTTTTAGTTAAGAACAAACCTCTCATTCAGTTCTGCAAAACACTTCTGCATAATTACTGACTCATCCTGTGGGAAACTAATTAATCCTTCAGGATCATAATGTTGAATATAACTTAAGTCTCACACATGTTAGACTCTGCACAAATGAACCATACAGTTTCCAAATTTCACCACTAACTACATATGAAGACCAATAACCAAGTAAAAATTATGTGACTTTTACATAATGCAGTAAAGGCAACAGAATTAAGCAGAATCTAACACACAAAAACATTATGCAAAAATGGCACATTTCACAGAGAAAACGTACTTGAAAACAGAAATCATTTCCTGAAAGTCATTGTGTAAAATATAAATAAAAGAAAATCATGACTGGTAGCAGAAAAGTTATTTATAAACAAACCCATTGTTTTCAATGTTGCAGGCTATCACAGACCATTTATAATGGATCAAATTGGATCAATAGTATATTTTGGGAAAATCAACAATCACAAATACTGATTTGTCAAAAAAATGTTACATTCTGGCAGTCATGGTTGATACTGTCCTTGGCAAATGCTAATCAGCAGGGTCAATTTTCATCATGGAGACTCTCCTTCAATGGCTGCACATATATTTTGCAGTCCATAGTCCTACAGTTGTTGCTGAGCCATACCCACTGATCAGGAAACACAGTGGTATGTTTCAGCTGCACCTCCTTCAAAAATGGATTTTATTGTAATGTATTCACAAGTTCATTGTCATGATGTGGTGGTCTTACATGCCAAACATCCAGCACTCATAGTACCAATGGATTCTTCAATACCTTGATATCACCTTATTCACCACACAATGTGCTCAGATTCACTACATCATGTCCCCGCCTACAACACCAAACTCGTTTCCTCCACACCGGTCAAGAATAACCTGCTGACAGTGATACAGGGCTCATGAATACAGTGGCTGGATTCAAAGTGTGGTGATGCAGCTGTCTTACTACAAATTGTGTACTCTCTTTGGCTATTACACAGTGAATGACGAACTTGTAAATATAACTAATTGCATTAGGTTATGCAGCAGAATACTGCCACCACATGTTGGATAATGTCTAATGTGAGAGACGTTATTTTACAAGAAGATTACTCCTGAATGATGTTTTACTTTATTTCAAGTAATCCTACAAGGAAGCTTAGTCTCTCCTAGTGTATTCATGTAGACCGACAAGAGGAAACTGAATATACGTGAGTGCAATGTACAATGTTCGCATTCTGGTAACACTTGGTTATTTTAATGTCCATAATTTTCTAAGGTATTTCTTTAACAATAAATTATCTTTCTTGTCATTATTATTATTATTATTAAACAACTGCACGGAACTATCTAAACAGTTCGCAAGCCATCAGTAATTCTTTCTCCCTCGATTTTGTTGCCTCCACAGCAATGGAAGAGGTGGTGACATCAGTTGCCAAAATTATCACTATGGAATAAATACTGTTTATACCCTGTTTTATTGTTTTATGCAAGAGCAGCTGTATTTATTGATTTTCTCCTATTGTAATCAGTTTCAACCCACATGGATTCTTTGTCAAGCATATTGTGTGGGAATCTATGTATCGCACATCCATAAGTGTATCAAATGACCAAGACATAGCATTTATCTGTGAACATGTATGGCACCTTGACTGAATCTGACTGTACCTGCCGATGGCAATTTTTTGTGCATTTAAGAGTGTACACCGAAGTGACAAATGTCAAGGGATAGCTATATGCACATATACAGATGACAGTAGTATCACGTACACTAGGTATAAAAGGGCAGTGCATCGGGAGAGCTGTCATTTGTACTCACATGGTTCATGTGGAAAGGTTTCTGACTTTATTATGGCCATACAAAGGGAACTAACAGACTTTGAGCATGGAATGGTAGTTGGAGCTAGACATATGGGGCATTCCACTTCAGAAATTGTTTGGGGATTCAATATTCCAAGAAACACAATGTCAAGAGAGTGATGAGAATACCATATTTCAGGCTTTACCTCTCACCATGGACAACACAGTGGCCAATGGCCTTCACTTAACAATTGAGAGTAGTGGCATATGCATAAAGTTGTCTGTGGTAAGAGACAAACAACACTGCATGAAATAACTGCAAAAATCAATGTGGGACATGTGAAAAATGTATCCACTAGGACAGTCGGCAAAGTTTCGTGTTAATGAGGTATGGCAGCGGACAGCTGATGTGAGTGCATTTGCTAACAATGTGACATCACCTCCAGCACCTCTCCTGTGCTCATTACCGTATCTGTTGGACCCTAGACAATTTGAAAACTGTACCTTGGTCAGATGAGTCCCAATTTCAGTTGCTAAGAGCTGATGGTAGGGTTCTAGTGCAGCGCAGACCCCACAAAGCCGTAGACCCAACTTGTCAACAAGGCACTGTGTAAGCTGGTGGTGGCTTGATAATCGTGTGGGCTGTGTTTACATGGAAAAGAATTCAATCCCCTGGTCCAAATGAACCAATCATTGGCTGGAGGTGCTTATGTTTGGCTACTTGGAGATCATGTGCAGCCATTCATGGACTTCATGTTCCAAAACAATTTACGGATGACAATGTGCCATGCCACCAGGCCACAACTGTTCACATCTGGTTTGAAGAACATTATGGACAATTCGAGTGAACGATTTGACCACCCAAATCTCCCAACGTGAATCCTGTCGAACATTTGTGGGACACAATTGAGGGGTCAGTTCATGCACAAAATCCTGCACTGGCAACACTTTTGCAATTATTGGCAGCTGTAGATGCAGCACAGCTTAGTATTTCTGTAGGGGACTTCCAATGACTTCTCGAGTCCATGCCATGTCGAGTTGCTGCACTGTGCAGGCAAAAGGAGATCCGACACGATATTAGAAGAATTCCCATGACGTTTGACACCTCATTGTATATTAGGTGTGTCTTTGGAGGCTATTATGTAGGTATTTCTACCCAGGGTATCCACATTAAATCATGTAATGTAGGGTGAACTGCTAGAAAATCCCACTAATCTACTGAGGATACTTACAACTAGTGCTAATAGTAATCAAAAATAAAGTAGTTCAAATAGACCAAAATACCTCTCAAATCCATCAAAACAGTTGATATTTTTAGCAGACTTACAAGAGTGAAATGTGGAAAAGGATGCAGGTGTGGTTCTGCTGGAAGGCTGGATAGGTGGGAAGAGGTAGGTCGGCTATAGCACGGGGCTCGATAGTAATTTTATCTATAAACCAATGAGTCCTCTTTTAGTAAGTTTTCCAAATTTCTGTTGCACACGTATAATCAACTGGAATGATTGTTGTGTTTAGTAATATGTCCGCAATTATTCAAATGCTCATAATCTCATAATCTGTTTAAAAATTATCATCACAGAAATGCTTCAGTAATTAATATTAGCTAAAAGATGACACACCAGACAAAATTACTGTTGATAATTATTGAAATGTTTCACACTTCGTAACCTGACATATATCAATAGATGTACCTGATAGGCTTCTGCAGCATCTTCTAGCTGCTTCTTTCGTAAAGCTGCCAATTCCTGTAACATCTTCCAGTGTTCTTGAAGGCTATCAATGCGGACTTGAATTTCACTTGATGAAGGGTGCTTTGTTTCAATCAGGCGTCGACCTGCTTCACACAACTGCTCTGACTTTGGTCTACGTGCTTTCATCTCATCTTGAAGAACCTGTAATTTGTTTATCAATATTCTTAACATTAATAATAACAGTGTCAAAGATGTCTAAATAACATCAGAACTACAAAAGAAAAATACCAAATATAAATTATGGAATTTTTATAAATTTTTAAATTTGATAATAAATGCATACATATAGGTCTGATTTTGAGAAGTGGCATTCATTTCATCTGAAACTGAATACGGCAGAGTTGGGGCAATGTTTCAAGACAAAAAAACTGCTATGAAATCGCAAATGTGTTAGCCTCTACAGCCAGAATCATTTAACAAAGGTTTCCAGGGTATACTGCCACATCATATTTCAAATTTTTAATTTATTTAATTTAAATTAGTTATTTTACAACATGACATTACAAAATACCTAGAAGACATTTATGCTAAGAAATTAGTTTGATGTTAAACAAAGGCAAAAAAATCTCATGTACTTTAAAACCGCAAAAGCCATCTCTTCCCTAACAGAAAGATCTTACAATTTCCTTCAACTCTTTGCCTGCTGTGAATGAGTTAAACTGTGATGCTCTGCCATTCCCCTGGTGCTGAGGAAGTGTTTAAATGGGGTCTCTGGGTTTTTCTTAAGCATTATTGACGAATTTACACATCCCATTCCACAGACCCTCTCATTGCTTGGGATATGTTACTTCCTTACCTTGTTAAATAAAAAAGTTTTGAGTATTTATCACACAACACACATGCCTCTTTGGCACTATCATTTGCAGAAAACACTATTTCAGTATCTTGAACTGTATATGAAATATGATGATTGTTATGACCACATGAATCCTAATGTGCTAGGACTGAATAGGGCACACCGTGCATGACCTTCCGCTGGATATAAAAACCAATAACTCAAGAATGAATGAGATATTTTTCTGCTGTCAATTTTAAATAATCTTTCAATATCTCATGTACATTTCATACATAGTGTTGTATGAGTGAAAATTAAGCATATACAAAGTTTATGCAATGTATTTTTACTTCTGCAAACTCTTTAAAATTCCATGCAATGTTTTACTTAATTTGATGCAGTACAGGAACTATGGCAAATAATGAAAAGAAATTCAGCCCTTTATCAAGGGAATATGTCCAGATATCAAATCTTTTCACCAAATATTTCTTTAATCAAACGGTAAGTATTTTATAGTGGCTGGAACGCCATCTCCTAGCACAGATAGCAGCATTAGGCAAGCAGAACAATTATCACAAAGTCACGTTCAACATGGAATGCAGAGAACACACATGTAGCAATGAAAGGGTTAATGAAAGAATAGTGGAGTTAATAGATATTTTTGTAGCCACTTTTTCAAAAGTAATTAATTTCGGTCCTCCAATAAAATTGGCTTGTCTTTTTCATTGATAATATCACTGAAGTCAGTGTCACTTAAGACTTATAATGTTTTAGCAACACTAGGAGGAGATCTCCCTCCAAATAAAGTTTTGCTCCTTGCTACTCTCATTTCTTCATCAAGCAAAAACTAAATACAGACCCCAAGGTAAATGATGTCTGTGCTTTTACTGGAAAGGGAAAACGATACTGCTAAAACACACATTCCAAAAAATATGGGAATCACAAATAAAAATTTTGTGTAGTTTCATTTATTCCAAGAAGCTATATAAAGATACATAGTGTCATGTAGGACATATCACTGAGTGATACTCGGTCTCTTAAAAAGCTAGGCTGCTGAATCAGTGGTACTGTTTTCCTAAATTCCTATAATACATAAAACATACCAAAACGATATTCCTTTCACATTGTGATATATGAATTAGGGCACCTAAATGCTACAGAATATATGAAGACATGCACAGAAAAAAATGGGCTAACCCTGAAACGTGAAACTTATAGATAAGCTTGTCATCCGTTGCTGGGTATGGGAACTATCAAAATTGATATTGTCTTCACCCCTAAATATCACGCAGGGGTAAGACCAATGTCAATTTTGATAGTTCCCATATCCAGCAACAGATGGCTTTTACATCTGAGGGTTAGCCTGTTTTTCAGTGAATGTCTTTCTATTATTTGAATTGTCTCTGGAATTTAAGGAACTGAAACAGAAATAAAACTATTCCATGATTGTTTTTTCGCATTTGCCTTTGCTTACAAGAATATCTTTGACATTGGATCCTGCAATATGATCCATAAAAATAATGTTTTTTTTTTCTTTTTATTTGTCATTATGTAACTGCACTATGATAAAGTGCAATCCAGAATTATAGTGCAATGAATTTTAAATGAACGGGGCTTCTTAAGTAGTCAAGCTGATGATTACTTGAACACTCAGTTCAGTTACTTCCACCTATACAAATGTGATGTCTGAATATATAAGTGCCAATAAAACATTAATTGCCACATTCATTTAACAATGATAGCATAATAGTCATTGTAAAACCAGTCCAATAACTAACAGCCTATCAATGTCAATTTAAGAGCTAAGTCCTTATAAAAAAGTGTATCACGGAGAAAAAAAATTGCTACAGAATATTACAAATACTTTTTAAGATCACAGACAGACTCTTTTTCAAGTCTCATTACGTATGACACTTTAAGTAGGTTATGATCTCAAAATGATCTATTTACACATACATTTATGAGTAATGTAGGTTTCCTAATCAATACAATGTTCGAGTTCATTCAAGCTGAGACAGTGTGCATCGCAGCCGTGCTGCAGAAATGTCTGAATGGACCATAGCCTCTCATGGCTCGCACGAGCTAACTGAGTCAGGTTCCACCTGCACACACACTTACCAGTCAGCAAAATTCAGAAACGTATGTGGTGCACACAAGTGTGGGTCAGCAAAAAGCAACAGCAGTGCGAGCTGAGCCACCATACAGTACAGAAGTGTTTTCTAGATTCCATTTCTCCAACCCATGCACCACATAGGATCAGCTGAGAGCGAGTTCCCCACCGATGCGTACAGAAGTTTGTTTTGCACTCTCCATTCATTTTCACCTTCATTTCATCATATCCATAAAATACCAGTGCTCCTTGATCACATGGAAAGTTCACTTTGTTCTGAACACATTTCTGTTGTTCTCCTGAAGTCATGCGATCAGTTGATGTGCTCGTCTTTGAGGAATGTGTATCTTCCAAGACAGTGTTCAAGTGGAACTATTGGACAAACACTGTTTACCGCAATCACCAGCTAATAGATATTGCAAACATTTCACTGTCAATTGTTCGTACACGCTTTCATGTAAAATAAATATTTATGGCAAACATGTACCTCATCAATTCCCAGTACCACACCACCGCCATAGCCTATATCCTGAACATAGTGTGTGGATGTGACTGTAAGCTTTGCCTCTCTGCTAGCACTGAAATGCCAGCTGCAACCAGGCTTAGACGCACTTGGCTGCAGTGCAACATCCAGGTGTCTCTTTGTAACTGAACAGGCAGGTAGATACAGGCACAGCTGCTTTCTTCAGCGTTAAACTAGTGAAGTTCCCCTGGATCTCTCTCTCTCTCTCTCTCTCTCTCTCTCTCTCTCTCTCTCTCTCTCTCTCCTGATGCACATCAAACATTTGACGGTCCACCAAACTGTTAAATGCCCGGCCCACCCACCTAATGCTGTCTGCATCAACTCATGGCAAACAGACTCACAGTAGAAAAGGCAGAGTTCAATGCTATGCTGCAAAACAGCATCATGAAAAACAATTCATGGCGACCATGCAGGGACTATCGTGGCTTAAATTCACAAATAGTGTTGAACTGATATCTGGAATCGCACCTGCAGGATTTTAGTCACATGTCTGCAGGCTCAGTTATGTTTAGCAAAATTAATTATGCGAAGGCTTTCAAGCAGGCTCCTGGGGCACCTTAAGACATTCCAAAAATGGCAATTATCATGCCCTTTTTGAGAGCTTGTACATGATTTTTGGCCTTCGTAATGCTGCCCAGAGCTGGTAGTGCTTCCTGAATGGTATCTTATGAGGTTTACCATGTTGATGTGCACATCTCAATGATATCCTGGTCTTTTCAAACTCCCCCACCACCACCACCACCACCACCCCACATTTCGGCACCTGAGCTATGCCAGCATCATCATTACCCTTAAAGGGGTCAGAGTATATTTGGGATCACAGAAATTGAGTTTCTAGAGCATTTAATCACCCCTAGCAGATCCATGCCACTACCACACAAGGTACAGGAAATATTGAACATGCTGCACCCACAAACACACAGAGACTTACGCTGTTACCTTGGTATCAGAAATTTTTTTATCGGCACCAACTGCCTAATGCTGCTGCAGTGCTGGAACCTCTGATTGCGGTGCCATGTGACCCCACGTCGAAGATAAGGACTCCTATTATGTGGACAGACGCAACAGAGAAAAGCTTTATTGTGTTCCAGTAGACTCGCAGAAGCAATGCTGGTCATTCACCTACTGCACAATGCTTAACTGGCCATTGTTGTGGACTGCCATAGGTGCAGTGCTTCAACATATCAGCCACTTGGTTTCTTCTCACAAAAGCTATCAGAGTCGCAACATGCCTGGAGTGCTTACAACCGTGAATTGCTTGTGGTGTCTGAGGCAGTGAAATACTTCTGCCCCCCTGTAGAAGCCCTTTCCTTCATTGTTTCCACAATGCACAAGCCCCTAACTCAAGCATTTCAGAAATATAGTGCAAGTGTATGCTGCACTAATTCCAGCAGCTGGAGTATATGTCCAGATTTTCCTATACATCCAGCATATTTCTGGAACTGACAATATTGTTACTGACTGGTTGCCCTGCACTTGTGCCTTTATCTCTTCTCCTGTGAACTTTGGGGATGTCATCAAAGAACAGGAGGATGACACACAGCTGGGCAGCCTCAGCCACTCCACCTCCAGCAGCCTACAACTCACGCTAGTTCCCATTCCAGGCTATGCCTGCAAGATTTTGTGCAACATTTCGACAGACAAACACTGCTCATTTCTCCCAGAGAAATTTTGATGCAGTGTTTTTGACCACATCCAGGGGCTGTCACATCCCTGCATAAACTCCACTGTGCCACTCATGGAAATGCATTTCATCTGCCCAGAACTCTGGAAAGACTGCCATCAATGGGTACACACCTGCACTGCATGTCAGCATGTCAAAATCAGGAGTCACACCCACGCACCTACTGGCATCTTTCCTAATGCAACATGCTGTCCCTGCATCCCGTGGCACAATGCTGAACTGCTTCACTCGCTGACCAGAGGTGAGACCCATAGCGGAAATCACTGCCAAGACCATCGCCACCACATTTGTTGGCATCTCAATGGTGTACTTTGACTGCCCAAGTCACATCACAATGGACTGCAGCCATCAGTCCGACTGTGGACTGTACACACAAATCGCCCAACTTCACCCAACCTACTAGGGACCACACTATGAGATCAAGTGTAGCGAGAGAGTGCTCGACATTGGATGCAACATTAAGCCGAGCGAGATGTCCATAGATCAAGTCAAGCCAGCTTACGTCTTGACCACTCTTGCTGCTGTTCATTTCTTCGATCCAGCGGAATACATGTCAACAGATTATGCTTCCTCTGCCATCAGTCAGACAGAGCCCGCACCCGTGGCCACCAATGATGCACGCCTGCCACCAGCTATCATCACGCCACCATGTGTGCCTCAGCACCACACCATTTGCCAGCCACACAGGCCGTACCTTCCACAGGCAACTGGCCCACCACTATGGAAGCTGCTAGCAGACTACGTCACATGCACTGGCCACCATGTCCATTTCAAGTTCCCATGCTGCATCATATAACCCCAGCCACTGTTTGCTGTAGATACCCTGTCTCCAGTGGGCTACATCATCAGCACATTGTCTACAGTTGAGCTCCATAAACCACCTCCTACATAACTGGCAGCTTGTCTGTAACAGCTCCTGAACTCGTATTCTCATCCCTGTGATTTCACAGTGTCAAGTGTTGAGGATGGATTAATTTACATGCCAGTTTTCCATTTTCATTCATATCAAGCTCCAGACACTAACCTCCGTGCTGCCAGGCTTGTCCATCACAGAATGAGATTTTCACTCTACAGCGGAGCGTGCGCTGATATAAAACTTCCTGGCAGATTAAAACTGTGTGCCCGACCGAGACTCAAACTCGGGACCTTTGCCTTTCGTGGGCAAGTGCTCTACCACAGAAGCAAAGCTGTGAGTACCGGGCGTGAATCGTGCTTCGATAGCGCAGAAAAAAAAAAAAAAAAAAAAAAACAAGCAAGCCCCTCCTGTAATGCGTATCTGTCATTATTGTTAGTTACTAAAGCTTTCAATGTAACACACCCTAAAAGATGCTATAACAATGCTGATGGTAGTATGGTGTAATACCATCCACTCATGATGTAGAAACTGATGGTCAAGAAATGTTTACATAAAATGTAAAGGTCATCTACAGAAGTTACCATAAAGAAATGCGAAAGAAGCCAATATATCAAGGACAAAAATTCAGTTTCCTAGTTGAAGATGACAAGTGTAACCAAACCATTAAATTGAATTTATTTCTGAAATTCAGCTTCTCTGTTATAAATATAGATTTACTGCCTAAAGTGTCATAAGAAAATTTGGGCCAACAACTTTATGGCATGAAGCAAAGTAAAAAATCTGAACAATGTTGATTTCTCTTTCTTAAAAAGTATTACTGCACAAATTAGAGAAGAAAACTGATATTAAATACACCTTAAAATTCAAATAAATCACAGCAGAAGTATGCAGGTGTGTATAAAAACCGATTCAAAAATATAAAACTGCTCTAATTTATAAATTGATTCTCAGAATATGATCAAATGAGCCAAAATCAATCACAAGTACCTGACTGACTGTTATTAATTCCATTGCTGTTTCTAGCTTCAATTCTTGAAAAACTATTAATATCAATAAGTTTTTCTCAATACAGTGGAACACTGGTGTAGAGCTTTTATCTTTCAGTTATTAGATATCTTAAAATGAAGACCCAAAAAGAAATTGCATCAACAAAAAAACACTACACACAATCATCTCACAGGTCACAGCACATATATTAAATTACCAGGTACCTTCAGTGTCAGGGAGCCCACTAACTGAAAGCACAGACAAAGCAAACTTTTCTGATCACTTTAAACATTAACTTGTTAAAGTTTAATATGAATACAATACCTTATGCTTCTGTTGTAAGCTCAAGACAGCTCGTAAATCCTTTGCTGATATTCCAGCTTTGCAAATACGTTGTTTCTCAATGAGCCATGATTCTTCCTCTTCATGGTCTTGCAAAAACTGAAAAAAGTTTCTAGCTTCTTCAAGGCGTGCCCTCCTATTTTCACTGCTCTGCACAAGGCTGAAACACAGAATAGAAATTCTTTGAAAGTTTCTACTGCCCAGCTGTCAGTCCCCCAGTGGCTAAAATAAATTGTGTTGGATGTTCCTTAGTTACAAATGGAGACACTGCATGTAACTGAATCTTTGAAAACTATTTTATCATTATAGTTATCTTTATACAAATTTATATAACCTGAGTTGCCACAAGTTTCCCTAAGTGAAATTCCCTGATTTCCAGACAAGTTTTAGCATTTTTCCTTGACAAATTTTGAGATCTCAATGGTAAGCTAAGACATTAATCGACAATCTGTCTTTGCATCTATGGTACAAGAAATAATAGTGCAAACAAGGAAATACCTAAAAAAAAAAACTTGCAAGCAGATAGCATTTCCTGATGTGAACAAAAATATTAAGTACTGACATCAACATCTTTTATAATGAACTGTTTTTAGATTGAGAAAGCAAGCCAAATGGTGTGTGTGTGTTTCATTATGAGCACTGACGTCATTTTATTCCAATACAACAAAACACATTTGGTGACAAAAATAAAAAATATGCATTTCCTTGGAGTCACAACCTTGATTTAAAATATGGGTTTGATTTCACAAATAACCTCAGAAAAAAGTAGGCCTCTTGAAAGAAGTTTATAAGGTGGGGAAGAATTGTGTAAACCAACACTGTCAGCGACCGTCAATAACACACTGGTTCTACTATGTTTGTTATTGTCAGTTATTACTCACTGCATTATATCTATTATTTTACAAGTTTTGCGTGATTTTTCTTTCGAGAAAGATACGAGTACATAGCGAACAAACCACCAGTGACTGTCACAATTTTCTTCTTCTTATTGTCCATACTTTTAACATATAAACTACTTTTGAAGTGCTAAAATGTACTAGAACAAATAAAATGTCTCTAAAACGCCACACTGTACAATGATCTTGCAACCAGACAGTCACGATTCCTGAAATCCATCGCCCATGGCCTCTGGCCTGCTGAGGAGCACCCCAGTCCTGGGTCATGGATAAACCATGAAAATCCGCTGCATTACTCCACACACAAGCAGACCCAGCTTGCAGGCAGATCGGTGAGACTAGATCCGTTGGGCAGGACCTGCACATTAGTGGGAACCGAATGACTTCAAATTGGCAGGCCCATTCCATTACTGATACCTGCAGAAACGGCCTGCGGGTTTGGCCCATCACGGAAATCCAATCATGTGGCCAGCTATTCACGAGCCACAGACAGCATGTTGATGAAATGAGACCATAGCAATCAATCCATGCAACAGATAAGTAGCTCAAATACTCTGAGAATCAATAATACTCAGGATAGGTAGCAACTCACTGGAAAGACGATTGCTGAGCTACAGGCAGCCACATATAAAAGACAATCACATTCTCACAACTACGTTTTCAGCCATAGCTTTTGTCAGAAAACAAGAGCACACACACATTCACACAACCATTTAGACACAACTCGTGCATACATGACCGCCATCTCCGGACACTGTATCTACAGTCTCTGAGAATCACATCCAAACAACTACTCCTCATGCCTTCCTGCCTCTCGTCGGTAGCTGCTAGGCTAGCGACAAGAAGTGCACTGACTGCAAGCTGAGGGGGGAGGAGTAACAAGGGGAGAAGCAGTAGTAATGAGGGGAGTAGGGAAGCGGCAAACATGATGATGGCTCTGACCACTATGGGACTCAACTTCTGAGGTCATCAGTCCCCTAGAACTTAGAACTACTTACACCTAACTAACCTAAGGACATCACACACATCCATGCCCGAGGCAGGATTCGAACCTGCGAGCGTAGCGGTCACACGGTTCCAGACTGTAGCGCTTAGAACCACTCGGCCATCCCAGCCGACGCGGCAAACATACTCAGATGCACCCAGCCAGTGACGATGCAAAAGACCTCAGTAAACAACCCATTTCATCTATTAAGACAAAAATGAGATTTTTCCAGTGTTTCTTCAGATTTCTCTGATTTCCCCGACATGTTGGAAATTTCCTGATATTCCCAGAGTTCCAGAACCCGTGACAACCCTGTTAACTACTAGTATAAGTATAAGTATAAGGTAGCAACACACACACACACACACACACACACACACACACACACACACACACACACACAATTTTAGAAATACATTTATTTTAATCACCTTAAATAAGCACTGTCGAGACTTTTAAGACGTTCTCGCAGCAATGGGGCCTCTCTATGACTGAGAAATGCCTGCCCTTGTCTACCTAATCGGCGCTGTGTTTCGCCTAAGGAGGTGACTTGCAGCTCTGCTAGACTGTGTTTCTGCAGTAAGTCTTCAACACCAATCAGATGTGGACCAACATCAACAGACTGGAAAGTCATCTGAAAGATATAATTTCATACATACACTTACATGTACAGCAGTACCATCACTGACAGGCAGACTGCAAATGCTGAACTGAAACGTGTAAACTACTCTATTCTTGACATTTTATATTAACAGTTACATGTATGCTATGATGAACCAAACAAAGAAATAATGTGAAATTAAAGACATCAGACATTTTACAAGAAAATTCAAGCCAGTAAGGTAAATGATGAAATTAAAGAGGTAAACCAGTAGTACTTGCAGCACTTAAAGGTGAAGAGGCATGATTCTCAATTCCATTCCCTTTTCCTTGAATTTTTTCCTTATCCTTTCTTTCCATGTTATCTACATTCATCTATCTTTTAATTTATCCCTTTTGTATAACCATAATTTACTAAACAGATCATATACCAGTCTGTATGTCATGTCTCCCCCTTTTTACCTGTTTTTTCTTCTACAGTTTTCTGCTTCTCTGTACATTAAAAGCTCACATTATCTCTCAAATTCTGCATCTGTTACAATACTACACCTATAATATTACAGAACTACAATAAAGTGCAGTATCTGAGAACTTTCTCATACATGAAAATTATTTTATTCTCCCTGTATTACCAATATTTTCTGTGCTGATGATTGTTTTTGCACCATGCCAATGTAATAAAATACATATTGGGTTTATTGCTGCAATGTTTACGTCCTCCTCACACATTCTGGTGAAGTGCCTCTCCTCTTTTTTCCTCATTCTGGCTTAAATACAAAACTTTTCTTCCCACTACTCAAGTCAAGGTGTTACTGTAACTTTGGCATATATCATTGCTTCTGTTGTATGAAAGAATCAACTTAAACAAGCTAGCTAATTATTTCTCATCTACAAAACAACTTTTTTGTTGTTATTGTGGTCTTCAGCCCAAAGACTGCTCTGATGCAGCTCTGCATGCTATATCCTGTGCAAGCCTCTTCATCTCCAAACAATTACTGCAACCCACATCTTTTTGAACATTCATCCTGCATTCATCACTTTGTCTCCTCCTACAATTTTTACCCTCCACACTTCCCTCCAATACGAAACTGGTGATCCCTTGATGTCTCAGAATGTGTTCTTCCAATCAATCCCTTTTTATAGTCATGTTATACCACAAATTTCTTTTCTCCTCAATTGTATTCAGTACTTCTTAACTGGTTACATCGTCTGCATAAAAGACTAACAATAAGCACAATTCAAACCTATATTTCAAACATAAACCATGGACAATGACTATTCATTAAAATGAGCTACTAAAGTAAATTTTACTATCAAATTTAGGCTACTTAGCCAAGAATGAATTGGAATCAGCTCTTAAACTTTTGTCACTTGTGGCTATCATCATAATACACAACTACTTTAACATACCTGCAGTTCTTCTATAGTTGCCATTACAGTGTCAATCTCTCGTAACAGAGCCATGAGAGAACACATAGTTGTGAGATTTGTTTTGTGGCGGTCAAGTAATTCAAGCAATTCATGCCAGTGTTGTAGAACTTCATTCTCACGTCGCTCTACTCGTTCTTTACCATGGTAATTCTCACGGACAAGTTCTTCTTTCATATTTGTTAGATCATGAAAACGTTCCTCCTGCAAGTATTAGAAGTTACTTTATTGTACACAATATTACTAATACATTTCCCTTAAATGGAAAAAATGTGAAAGTTGTAAAGTACATGTGGTTTTGAAATGGTACAATGGCAACAACACTGCCTCATACAACACTACAAGCCCATTTCTCTGAGTCATCATTCTCAAGAACAATATAATCAACTAAGAAAAACAGAGTAATGAATAACTTGAACAAATATAATCTTACAAGTGCATCCCAGTTTGTTTTCAGAAGTGGGAGAAATAGAGAATCAGAATTAGTAGAATTTACAAAAGTTGCACTTGATGCTCTTGACATGGATGATTGTGGCACATACGTATTTTAGACCTGTTGAAGGCATTTGTTACTGTTGATAGTAATGTTTTAGCAAATAACCTAGAACCATCTGAATACAAAGTGTAACTTATAACTCGTTCTGACCATAAATAGTGGATAGAGTACAGAGAGTTGAGATATAATAAACTTCAGATATGGTTAACATCTAGTGCAACATCTGTCAGAACTAAAATGCTACAACAAAAGTACCACAGCATAGTATATTATAAACAGTACTTTTCCTGCATCATAAGTTTCTAGGAAAGAATATTGGCTCTGAGTTAAAGTGGTATCTCACTTTGTCCTCACAGTTGGTCCCTCTCATTCTGGGTCTGAATCAGCTCACCTAACAGTTCCAAAAGCTAGATTAGTTTCGTGTACTTCCATGTGTGTGTTGACAGCACTAAGCATTCTGGCACCTGAATGTAAGTACTTGCCAGCATTCCTTCTCATAATTTTATACTTTTACTCGGTGAATTTTCCTTTTTCCTCTTTCATTTCAGAAAACATTCCTACTATAATTTTTTCTGGAAATCCCCACACCAAAATTCTGCAGTGGTAATACTTCCTCTTTCATTTCAGAAAAAATTCCTACTGTAATTTTTTCTGGAAATCCCCACACCAAAATTCTGCAATGGTAGTACTAACATCTTACCCCTTTCAAAGGTACACATACCTGGAGGCAACTGAGTACCACATCCCCCCCCTCTCTCTCTCTCTCTCTCTCTCTCTCTCTCTCTCTCTCTCTCTCTCTCTCTCTCTCTCTCTCCAGCTCTCAGGGAAAAGAAAAAAGGTCTTTCAAAAATATGATTTAAAAGTCAGTATTACGCAGGTTGGAACTGAAACTTTATTATAGCTACTTAACAAGTCACCTTTCGTCCTCCAAAATATTAAAAATACTTGGCACACCCTGGTTTGCCATCCCCCCCCCCCCCCCCCCCCAAGAAAAACATGGAAGCAATTCAGAGGCAGGATGCTAGATTTGCTGCCATTAAGTTTGAACAACACAAAGTATTAAGAAGATGCTTCAGGAACTGATATGCAAATCCCTGGATGGCAACATTATTGGGAAATTTTAGAGAACTGACAAATGAAGCTGACTGCAGAAAGACTACTGCCGCCCACATACATTTTGCATATGGACCATGAAGATAAGAGAAATTAGAGCTCATAAAGAGGCATACAGAAAATTGTTTTTCACTTGCTCTATTTGTGAATGGAACAGGAAAGGAAATGAGTAGCAGTGGTACAGGGTACCCTCTGCCAAACACCGTATGCCAGCTTGTGGAGTATACATGTAGATGTAACTTTTAATTAAGTATAATGCATAGTTTTCCACCTCTGATACAGCAATAAATGATTGTTCAACTTCAATAGAAAACAAAATGCTAAGAATTTATAGTAGGATCAACATTGAAGTATTTTGAGGCAAATTAAATGTTCATTTGGGGAAGGAGTCCTAGCAAAGAAGCAGACGTATCATATTAAAAAGCATTCTTCTCAACATTCACATGGCTAGATTTAGAGAAAACCATGTCAAAACTAAATCTGAATCAGTAAATGAAAACTGCACCATCTCCGTGAGTCTTCAGAGAAGTTGACTTCCATGATGGGATGCATCCCAAGGAAAAGGAAGATTAAGTGAATGACTGCAGGAGGAAAAATATATCTTGATATGACTAACTTTTAGGCTAGGAAAAAGAAAAGTAGTACATACAAAGAAATTTATGCTATGTGGTTTATTAAGTGGAAGAACATTTATATTAAAACAATAGAAAGACAGACTAAAAGTGTATGCTTCAGAAATGAGATGGGCTATTAAAAGTAATGACTCGTAACTAACCGATCTTGAGAAAACATATTGCGAAATTTCTCACAGTTCCAGTCTTTCATAACACTACATTGATGTGAAATGTCTCGTGTAAATTTGGGATGCTACGATTTTTAAAACACTTGAATATTCAAGTTATTCAGATAGTTGGTGCATAGACCTTAAAAAATTGTAATCTTGTGGTTTAGGTAGCTGTATACACTAAATTTCTAATTCTACTTCATCAATAAACTGAGAAACAAAATGAAAAACATTGTAAAAATATTTTGTCATGGAGCTGTTTACACCACCTTTTTCTTCCAAATCTGCTGCCAGTATAAAACTAACATATCATATTCCTATAAAACCTCACAACAACAGCTTTATACAGGAGATGTACTCTTACTCCTGTAAGTAATCACTCCCAATGAAGATAAGCATTTAAACTGTGAAACATACCCTTGCCATGATATCAGCACTGATGGCTTCATGCTTCTTAACAGTGGCATCCACCTGAGCCAGATTACTGCCATAGCGAGGGTCAGAAAGAACTTGGATCATTTCTTTCAAGTAGCCTTCTCGTAACACACTCTATAAAACCAAACAAGAATTCATTTAAAATGAATATGTGTAATGACAGCACAAAATAAAAGAATGAGTTATAAAATTTATCTTCCTAAGGATAATAAATTTCAGATTTAAAAATTTGTGCATAAGGAATGGAATGACCTTTGACTGTTGCTCACTATATAGCAGAGATGTTGAGTAATCAATTGATACACAAATAAGAAATTTAATTCAAGGAGTAATCAAAGTTTTAGTTATCACTTTGAAGAAATAGAAGTTATGTTATTAATTCTTTGTTTGTTTATTTGTAGATACATTACTGCAGTTCTAGTATACACTGAAATCTCCACCCCACAGTACCACAGCACACTAAAACAAAATGGTGCAACCAAGTGATGCAATGGTAGTTTGGTGGTGGTGGTGGTGGTGGTGGTGGTAGTGGTAGTGGTAGTGGTAGTGGTAGTGGTAGTGGTAGTGGTAGTAGTAGTAGTAGTAGTAGTAGTAGTAGCAGTAGCAGTCATTGTCTTCCTCTTCTTCTTCTTCTTCTCCAATATCAAAGTGATGATTCCTTCATGCCTCTGGACATGTCCTATTGATCACTCCTTTCTTTC
Source organism: Schistocerca nitens (assembly GCF_023898315.1). NCBI lineage: Eukaryota > Metazoa > Arthropoda > Insecta > Orthoptera > Acrididae > Schistocerca > Schistocerca nitens. Next base: position 573,596,646 of record NC_064616.1, on the reverse strand, counting down.
AGTCAAATTGTGTTTTGAATTCCTATTTTCCCCAGTCTGATTCAGTACCTCATTAGTTATTTGATATTCCTATTTAATTTTCAGCAATTTCAAAAGCTTCTATTCTCTTCTTGTCTAAACTGCTTATCATCCACATTTCACTTCTGTACAAGGTTACACTCCGAAAAAATGCCTTCAGCTAAAAATCCCTAACACTAAAATTTATATTTGAGGTTAATACTTTCCTCATTTTCAGTAATGTTTTTCCTACTATATCCAGTCTGCATTGTAAATCCTCTCTGCTTTATTGTTTGGTAATTGGTTTTTTGCATTTGAAGGGGAACAATCCCACAACAATCCACACTCAGTTGGTGAAGTGTATGACATTATATCATCATATGACATGGTGACTGGAAGGCATAAATGCATCCAACATCCTCAAACAAAGCAATAACAGAGAATGAAGTGGCAGACCATCTCTCTGGTTGGTTGATTGGTCGATTCAGGGGAGGGGACCAAACAGCGAGGTCATCAGTCACATCGAATTAGGAAAAGATGGGGAAGGAAGTCGGCTGTGCCCTTTCAAAGGAACCATCATAAACTTTGTCAGTGATCAGTTTTAGATTAAGGTTACAAACAGCTAGATTTCTTGACTACCCATACCCACTGAAAAAGCCCACCAAACCAAGACTGTAGCAGAAATGTTGCAACTGTGTCAGGCCAATCCAGACAACTTCTTTAACCCCTTAACATATTGATTTTTTTTTCGAAATTATGTTCCAAACAATATTTTTTTTGTTAATGAAAACAAAACAAAATGACATTGCATATAAAAATGGTGAATTACAAAATTTTGAAGATCTCCAATAATAAAAAAAAACAAAAAAATGATATTGCATATAAAAATGGTGAATTACAAAATTTTGAAGATCTCCAATAATAAAATCCCGAGTATAGTCATGCACTGGACCTTGACTAAAATATCCTGAAACTGAAGTCATTTTTTAGTTTCTGTGAAGTTATGAAGACTAATCATATATTTCACAACAGTTTCTTGTGAACATAAATCTTGGAGGAGCTGGATGGAGCACAGTGGATATATTTATCTCATACCACTGGATAGCATGTCACACAACTGATGAATTGTCTCAATCTTCAGTCTCTAATGAAGTAAGATCAAACTCTTCTTCACTTTCTGAGTCGCTAAATTCCATATCAAACACAGGAGTATTGTAGCCAACCTTTTTGGATGCATTTCCTAAACAACTATACAGGAGAGAAGCTGAAAGTGCACATTTTGATGTTAAGTATCTGAAGCTGCAAACAGTAAAGATGATATCTAGTGGCAATCACCTCAACCACAACACGGCAGCCAGGCTACAAATGTTGGACCAGATGATCTGGTTGGGCACTTAACTATCAGTGTTGAAACACACATAAGCGAGATTTTGTTTTTCTTTGAAGACCTGTTACTAAGTTGTCTGAGACACTAGGGACTTTAAGTTTCTGTCAAAATTATAAAAATGGGATAACTCGAGGTTTTATGTTAAGGAGTTAAGCATCCAATCCCTATGGACACGTGCTGAGTGTATCACTGTGACACTGGGAGGAATAAGCAAAGCAAGCAGTGGAAATACAGATACACCGCCACCAAAGACGGTTAAGAGCTAACTATCATCAGGCAAGTGTTGGTGAGTGTTTATTGGGACTGCCATGCTGTGATGGTAACAGAGTGTGCTCATAGGAGCGTCACAGAAGCATACCATTGAACTATCATGTGAAGTTTATGGTAGACTGTTAAGATGAAGCTATCCAAGGGGATGTGTTTGCTCCTTGACAACACCCCAGCTCATTCCGCACAGGATAGCCACACATGCTACTTCTTTGGGGTACAAAAAATTGCCTCTCAGCCCTATATTCTTCTTTCTCCTGACATCACTCCCAGTGATTTCTTACTCTCTCCTCTGATGGAAAAAAAAAACACCATCAAGTGTCAGATATTTCCAGAATGACAGTCAGGTGATTTTCCAGGTGGAAAATTTTCTGAACAACCACAATGCAGACTTTTACAACCAAGGTCTCCGCCAAGTCACTGGGAAAAAAATCTGTCAGCAGAGTAATTGTAACATACTGCTAAGTTTCATGGTTGGAACTTTTTTTTCCCAAGGTGGCAATTAAAACTTTAGACTCAGGAGGTTAGACTATGAACCTGCTTTCTTCTGCAGGGCATACAGCTGCATTTTCCCAACTTTGTGGCCTCATTGGGTTAGTCAAACTACAGTGTCATTGTGTCCACACTGAAGTAGTAGTAGTAGTAGTAGTAGTAGTAGTAGTAGTAGTAGTAGTAGAAGAAGAAGAAGAAGAAGAATGGAGTAGGAGGGGAATGAGGGGGAAGCAGAAAGGGTGGGATGGAGGGGACAAAGAGGAGGAGAAGGAAGAAAAGAGGAAGACAGTTCATAAACTGAGTTGTTATATCCAACTTCTTGTTTGTAATCCTTCCTGCTTCTCAATGTCATCTTTGTATCATGATTAGTTATCTTTACTCATTCTAATGTTTCTTTAAACCCAAGATTTTCCAGTATTCCAAACATTCTAAATTTATCAGTGGGCACAGTTGCAACGTTTCTAAAGCTGACCCTCTTTCCATCTTCAAAATGCACTAGGTTTAAGACATTTTGTAGGAGTAATAGTAGTCATCAGACAGCAATATTTCTTGCCATAATCATAATGCAAACACTATATGGAATTACAGACTGAAACATTCAGACTGTAGCCAAGTGTTCACTGTAATGAATTGTCCCTAAAATTTCAAACTGTGTGCTGACCTGGAACTCTCATCCAGAGTTACCATATAGACAAATAAAACACATCCATATTTGTTAGCATCATGGGCAGTAAACATTTTCTGTCACACCTTTTACACCTAACAAGTGCATCAGAGATATCAGAGACATTACCAGTATTGTATCAAATGCTGTGATTTGCTTAGATACTCTTCTTTTTACTGCATGTCCAACAACACAATCTGAAACACATCTGGTTCATGAAGGTCTTATGGTTGTGTGAATGCCAAAATTACAATTAACTAATAAGACACATTTTTAGGTGATGACCTCCCAACAGGCAACAGGCACACCTAGACCACCACCATTCACAGCACCTAAAGAAGACTAACTCAAACATGTAATTATTGTGCATAAAAATGGAGTAAAAAGTGCATCTGTGTATTGGAAAATTGCACTGAAAATTATACTGTCCTGGAAAGTCTCTTGCTTGTATCATCAGTGACATTAACAGACATGTACTTGACTGCATGGTGTATAGAATGTAAGCATTTTATCCATATTTATGTATCATTTGCATTTTACAAACATAAAAAAAATCTTCTGAAAAATAACCTTTCGTTCAAACTTGTAACTGAGCTGCTCAAGTCTCTCCTGCCGCAAGAGCTCCTGGCGCAGAGCAACTTCCCTACGATGCTCAGCATGCTCTAGACCCTCCCAACTACGCTCCAAATCATGTATCAGCTGCCCATCTTGAGGAGCAAATGCAGGCTGGTTCAGAGATTTCAGTTGGGTATTGATGTGGAAATACAGAGCTTCAATTTCACTGCGTTCTTTATACCTGAAAAAATCCAGCAAGAGTTATTGGAATAACATTTACAGCTGTTTTGCTATTCAATTGACAAATTGAAAATATTTACTCTTTTCGAGAGTGGTCTGAAAAACAATAGCGACAAATGATTAATAGCAAAAAATTTCTTACAAGCTATGGTCCATAACACGTGCATTAGTAGTCTTTTCTTTGAGAGCATCTCAAAGTAATTGTTTAACAATGGTGATACTGCTACTAATGCAGTTGCCTTGCTGTGTTCCTTCAGCTGTGCCATATGGTCTTCCTACTTATACATCTCAGGTTTTCACAGCATGGTTGATTAATGGTATGCTTCTCGGTGTTCTGCCAAGTTTTTATTTCCATTTTACACACAAAATTTCAATGAGCAACACAGTTCAGCCCTTGAGGAAGACGGATGGACCAGCTGTCGAAATATGGTGTATAAATTGGAAAGAAGAACTCAGCTTAACATCCGGAAGCACATCATTAATTCCTACTTACAATTTGAAGAAGGATGATTAGATTTTAACATCTCATCCATGATGAGGTCATCAGAGACCAAGCTTATGCTCTGGTGGGGAAAGGATGAGGAGGAAAGTAGGCTCTGTCCTTTCAATAAGAACCATCGGGGCATTCACATTATGTGATTAGGGAAACTACGCAAAACATAAATCAGGTTCACCTGATGAGAATCTGAATGCCACTTCTTCTGAATGAGAATCGAGAGTCTTACCACTGTTACACCTCTTTCAGTTTACACTTCAAGAATTTCTACACTATAAAATACCTAAATTTTTAGCATACATTAACATATGCTAAAGAAGAGTACTATTGTAATGTGTATGACAGAAAAGGATTCTGTAACATTCTCTTTAGGAAAACTGGTGGCGTAAAATGTTCTATTCATAAATGCCAGTTTATGCCACGAGTTGTTTTATCACTGGCCATAGAAATAAAAAGTATATATTCCTACCCATTTCCCCCTTATTTTATACAAGCTCACTAGATCTTGGGTGGTAGGATTCCTACTTAGAAAGCTCCAGACCTATGTACTGTAGAAACTGTATTTCAACACTATCAATGCCATGTACATGATGTCCCAGATTCAAAATACGTCACCATGTAGCACAACACATGAATGGGTGAGAAATAGACTATTTTATGTTATTTCCATTTGAACATCCCATTCACAGTTGATCCCCACTGGCAGTTGCTTTCCTGTCAGGAATGAAATTACATATTTAATCTAACAATGTTCCATTACATCCATATCAGATGAAACAACACATGAATTTTTCCTTGATTTTATTATTTTAAGAAAGTGAAAAAAAAGAAGTGGAAAACTGTGGCATAAATATGAAATTGAAATGAATCCTTGTCTTACTTCAATCTTTCTAAAGTATTTAGACACTAATATGCAAGTTACTTTATCCACTTCTGGAGGATATTCAGCCTGTCACAGTTTGAATTTGAATAAAGACATTTCAGAGGATAGCTTTATTATTTTACTCAGAGATTAAATAAAAAACAGATGTGACATAATATGCACAGGCCACTAGAGGCATTAAGATTTAAGAATTAATTGTGTAACACATGATGAGCTTACGACTTAAGAAAAGAACACAATGTCATGCAACACACTTTATCTAATTTGCATAACAAGCTATCTGCATGAGAAGAAGTTAAGAATGAATTCAATAAACACCAATCACAGATCCTTTATTCTGTTTGCAATGTTGTCAAACCACACAAAATGGTACAAAGAGTGAAAATTGGAAATGCCTTTTTTCTTCAGAAAAGTATTTAACTGGTTTCCCATAAATAGCCTTCTTTTGTAATGCAAGACAAATGATTTTACTGCATTATGATACCAAAAAAAAATAATTTAAAAATTAAATATTAGTATAATCAATGTTTTGACTTACATGACAATGAAAATTTAAACTCAAAGATTCACTCCAAAATTTCTACAATATCTTGATTGGGTACTTTTGTATACTTCAACATCTTTGGAATACAGAAATTAGAAACTAAATTGTACCTATTTTTCTTCGTCAATATTTCAGTTTAAATGATCATTTACACAAAAAGTATTTACTTCACAAAAGAAGGTAATCAGTATCTGTGTGGTATTTACAGACATACATCTTGCAGACAATTTCTTGATCAGTTAAGAATTCTAAAAGCAAACTAATTTGATAACAATATTATGAAAAGGATAGTTGCTACTCACCATATAGAGGAGATACTGAGTTGCAGATAGGCACAACAAAAAGACTGGCTATGTGTTGAGTAGCAACTGTTCGATTTTAAACTAATTTTATATATTTTTTCTACAATAAACTCCTATTTAAGAATGTAATAACCAAAAACTACTGTGGAAGGAAAAATTACTTTTCTACATCTTCTAATAAATCTACTTTTCATTCAGTAAGGTGTGGAGCAGACAAAATCTACTCCAGAGAATAATTTATCTTTGAGAAACCAGAATTATGTTTAAAAACAGGTAAAAATTGTTCCTTGTTAGCATCTCTTTCTACATAATTGATTGAATAAATAGATTATAAAATACAACTAATAATACATAAGATGCTGAGTTATTTTGATACTATTTCTTTCATTGAAATAGTTTATTCTTTTCGCACATATTAAAAAAATTAAATTATTAAATGCTTACTTTGGTGGTTTCTCAACTGTTCTGTACTGTTTGAATCTCAAGAGCTCCTTCTGAATACCTTCTAGAGAATTTGGAAAATTTCTATCTTCCAGTTCTGTTACTTTCTGTCTTATCCATTCTAGTAAATCTGTAGTGAGTTTCTCATAAAATACTTTTTTCTTATCGGCATCCATCATTTGCCCAACAATCTGTAAGCAATAAAATTATACAAGGTATGTTTAATCCATGTGTGTCTCTTATCATAATCAGTAAAAGATTGTCATAAAAAATATGAGCATATATGTATTTTATATAAATGAGCTGGTCAGGTTTGAGACACATCAAGCTGCAAGAACTAAATTTTATAGGTGTCACAAAAATCTTATTATAGCCAAGAGAACAGAAATGTAATTCTTTAATGAACAAAAACTGTACTCCCGATTATATTAAAGGGGGTGGGGGCACATGCTAATGGCACCTCTTGTGGATGCATATGCTTCATATCAATAATCTGAAAGTATTGCATCTCTGTTAGGAAAACCAAAAAAGGAGAAACACATACAAATTTTTTTAAAAAAATGATAGCTTTATCAAGAAGATTAACTAAAACAGTTGTGTTTGGTACCAATACATTCAATCAAATGCTGAATGCTGGTTAGTGACAAATGGAATAGTGAATACTACTCTTGAACAAAAACTCACATTCGCTATTCGTCTTCCACTCTTCATTTCATTCTTCATTCTTGCAAATGTGTGGTAGTATGATGCTACATAGGTTATGATGGATTTTTCATCTGGCCTTGCCTGGTCCACATCTAAGGAAAAGACAATGATAATGTGGTAAATCTTTGGAACACTCACAATCTACAATAATTTAGTCTTAATTCATTTTAAGTCACCTTCAGCATCCAGCAGACGTGGAATACCAAGCTCTGTGTTGGCAACATCAAACGCATTGTTAAGGTTGTCTATGTGCTTGTGGGGCTGTAGAGCAGCATAATCAATCAAATCTGGTCTGTGAGCATGAATCAGTGCATTGAAACCAAGCCCACTTCGCCATGAACCTGTAAGTTAAAAATACTGTATGTTACATACTTATATATGTTTGGCAAGGAATCTGAAAAGAAATATTTGTTTACTGACCAGTGAAGTCTTGAATATTGACACCTGGGTAACCACTAGTCTTCCTTTGACACCAGAGGAGCAGTGCATCTTTTGCAGATTTCTTTTCACTGCTCTCATTTTCTTCATCCTGTCAAAGAAACAACAAAACAAAAATAGGTAAGCAAATTCTAAAAAATGAAATGAGCGTGTGGCATTCTTGGCTGGGAGGCCCCAACCAGGGAAGTTTGGCCGCCACATGCAAGTCTTATTTCAGTCGATGCCACATTGGGTGACTTACATGCTGGTGATGAGCATGAAATCATGAGGAGGACAACACAACACCCACGAGCGGAGAAAATCTCCAGCCTGGCCAGGAATGGAACCAGGGCCCAATACATGAGAGGCAAGAATTTAACCAATCAGTTAAGCAGGTAGACAGCAAATTCTAATAACTAAACTATGAAAAAACCCATTTGACTAGTATGCAAGAACAGTTTTACAAGGATGCTATGCAAATGTGGTTTCAAGCTTAACTTCTGGCAAATAAAGGATAAATGCAACACATCTAATCCTCAGTCATTAACATTACCAGATTAAATGTGACTAATTACAAAAATAAGAAATATAATATTAAATCTAACATACCACATCTATTTCAATTTCTTGGATCTGGAAACGAAGAATAATTGTCCAGATCAGACCAAGAATGAGTCTGGGATTTCCATCGACAATATCTTCTGCTCCAATACTTTCTAAACGAACCTAAAACAAAACAAAAAATTAAAAAGAGGAATGTTTTGAGTCTAGAAACTTCATACATAACAATTTTTCCCTCCAGGTTGTGCCATATGCTGCACAGTTAGAACTGTTAATAACGAAAAAAATAAATAATATATCAGAATTCATGGATAATGTTTTAGACAAATAATAAGGGGTCACAGGAAGTTGTCATTTGGGTAATAAATGTCACTGAAATTGCCTTCAGTCTTTTTGTGGGCGAATTGTAAAATGCACACGTCAGCTCCTAATTCAAATATTTTCATATTAAACTTAGATCAGGAAAGTGATGAAAAGCTTCACATACTATTAAATTAACATGTCACTTGTTTACTTCACCACAGAGTTACAAATTATTTACTTATTTAATAATAATTTGAATTTGTTAACTATTGGTACTGTTTAGAAATACAACCACGCCACATGTATCTTAAAATTAAATACTGAAACTGGCAGCAATATCTAATTGCTAGTAAATGTAGCCTTCTGTGGATATTGTCATTATTGCTTTGTTCGTTATCTATCTGGCATTAAAATGGTTACAACACTTTCACTATCCTTTTATATTAATTATCTACAATATTTTCCCAACTATATACTTCTCTAATGCTAGTTACACCATTCCATTAGTTGTTGAATTAACTACACTTTTCTTATTTTATTTCTTTTTTTTTCAATCTTTTAAACTTCATCTTTAAATGACCTGGTGGAAGTGGGATACAACGGGGTTCGGAGACCAAACTGCGAGGTCATTGGTCTCATCGGATTAGGGAAGGATGGGGAAGGAAGTCGGCCGTGCCCTTTTCAAAGGAACCATCCCAGCATTTGTCTGAAGAGATTTAGAGATATCACAGAAAACCTAAATCAGGATGGCCGGATGCGGGAATGAACCGTCGTCCTCCTGAATGCAAGACCAGTGTGCTACCCTGAGATACAATGAACAGTAGTTCATACTTGAAAACAGTAGAACTCACTCTACTATTGAGAGCGTGTAAGATTATTATTATTTTACATAAAAGAAAACCTTAACAGTTATAACCATAGCCATTCAGTTCATAATCATAATACTCATCAAGCATTAGAGAGAGAAATACCTACAACTCTATCTTTTTTTTTCCTTTTTAATTATATAAAAATAAGCCTTTTCAACACATTATCTATGCAGGCACTTGATGACTCTCTTAAGGTCTTTAAAAATAAGGCCCAAAATTGTCTGAAAGAAAAAACTTTTTACACTCTTTTAAAGAATTTGAAATCTCTTCTAAAGTAGACCTGATTTACTAAATAACTGATAACACTGTTTGTTTGTACCTTCTTTCTATGCTTTTTTGTCCCCTCTGGTATCTCGTCTTCTGTGTATAATGAATATGCAAAGTAACTAAATAACATTCAGCTTATATTTTACCATTAACCACACTGGGAAATTTTTGTGTATGCCATCTGTATCTTTATAATGTGAAATGTAGTAAGTAATTTAATAATTTCTTAATTATGGGGCTTGCAGCATATATTATGTCACAGTAGGAAATTATGCAGAGAACTGGAAGATACTATGGTGCTTGATATTTTACTTTTGGATACAAGCTTATTTCAACTTTACTGCCTTCATCATCAGTATGTCTGCAAATAATCACATACATTTATTTATTTTGCATAATATATAAATTATAGCTTTTTTTTGTGCTCATGTCCTGATGATGTAGATGTACATATATCAACCCTGAGTAAACCATTACTGCTGTCTGTAGCTCTTGGATTATTTTCAGCAACATTTTAAAATTGTTCGATAATTTGCTGTTGCGTGTATATTATAACACATTTGTTATTATCTGAGAGTTGCTGAAATTAAAGTTTGACAGCTAGTTATTTACTCAAAGATATTTATACAACATGTGTGGGATAGAGTATCTCCACTGTAAGTAATATTTTATGTCGAGCAGTTACTGTGGGACTGAATGTTAATTATAATCATGAAAATTATTTTAAAAATTAAGTATCATGTCATTCATTATCCAGAAAGTAAACAGAATTGCCCATTACAGGATCATCAAAGAATGTATTGCCAACTTATCCCATCATTACGTAAAATTGTTACAGGATAAGTACAGTGAGGGGTTTTCAGATGATGATGATGATGATGATGATGATGATGATGGTGTCCTACAAGAATCAGTGTCCTGTGGTTTTAGATCACAAACAGTTTGCTCATTTCTGCGATAAGAACATCCAGGCATTCGTGGAGTAGAGACAGGATTAAAATGTAATGTACAGTTCAATCCTGTTTTCATACACATATGAGGAAGTTCATGACATTAACCTTCTTAATTTCTCTGGCTCAACCGCTGCGTAATCTGTAAACCTGATGCAAGCCTTACATGTTACTCATATTTGTTTTTCTGTACATAGTTTTTTGCACTGACTTGCGCCAGGAGATATTTATGTACTTTTTATACATCTATGTAACAGTGAGATGACAAAATATTATGCGCTGAGCTCCTTCAACATTCCAGTTACGTTCCTCAAAAGATTTTCAGTTTATTTCAGAACGTGGGGAAAAAGAAAAGGACAAGCGCGGCTCGTTTGTTTTGAAGGACACAGCAAGCGGGAAGCGTTGTTCTGCGGTCAAGGTCACATCTCCTGATCACTCCCAAACGCCCGCCCAAAACGGTACTGACGACAGCATGCAGGAGCCACGCTTTTCAGCTCGTGTTAGTCCTCATCAGTTAGTTTTTGTTTATAGAGGGTAAGCCACGGCTGTTGTAAAATGCATCGATTACGTGCTTCGGAATATTGCGCATGCAGTTCATATGACTGTTTAAACACACCATTAATGCGTAATGTAGTTTAACATGCAACTGCGTCATTGGAAAATTGGCGCAATGAATTTTAGTTACCAAATACATTATTTTCTTCTTCAAAAAACATACTTTACGCAGTCGTCATTTTCTCATCAGATTTCCGACAGCGTACGATCAACCAGGCGTGAAAATCCGCTGTAACGTATGAAGGCTCAGCCCTGTTAACCGTCATCACTAGACATTAAAACTCTAAGCTAGCATTGTGGGCCACTTTGCCATTAATGTGCTATTTGGGGTACAGTGAATTTTTTTTTTCCTCGTAAGTACGTACGTATTGCCTAACAGAACGCGAAAACATTGTGGGCACGACATTTGAGTTTCTCTGTTTTCGTATATGAGTACACTTAGTATGTGCCCTTAGTTACTTGCTCGGGTCGTAGTTGGTGGAAAGTGTTTCTTCCATAGTCATGCCTAACATAAATTATGATCTTAAGGCTCTCAGGATAGCTACGAATAATATGAACCTCAAATCCAATCCTCGCAGAGATCCACCAAAAGGCACATGGCAAAACGAATGTTTTCCTACGTGCAGAGGAAAAAATAATGTATAATCGTGATAGCTGAGTTGCCTAAGCACTGGAACTTGGATTCGCGAGGCCGGCTGTAGCAGTGTTTGCAACTACGCTAGAGAAAGAGACTCAGCGAGGGTTTACTTTCAGTGACATATTATCCACGTTGGTTGCGAAACCACAGTAGCTCTGGCAGAGCCCCGTTATTGCAAATGAGTTCACGCAAATTCATTTTTTTTAAACATACAAAAATACTTTTTTGGCCTGCCCCAGCTCGTAAACCATCTACCAATTTATTTCTAGTGTTAACTGTATTATGATTACCAACATTTATCGTCTTTTTGCCAGTTATAAATAACTAGTGATATCCTTGTGCCAGCTGTATTGTTGAGACCCATTAACCCGCTCTAACATTTCATTGGCCTTGGGTAACGTTTTTATTTCTATCATCATTTCTGTTTGTGATTTTTTTTTTAGTGTAAATGAAGCTCCAATAAAATTCTAACCCTGTGGCTAAACGTCTTTCCGAATCCGTTGTTACCGTTGGATCACTCGCAGATTATAAACTGTGCACGTAGGAGGAGTCTTCTTTCCAGCAGTTAATCTTGTCTAACAGAGATGTTCACTTTGCTGCACATGGAATGCGGATTTAATAGTTGATCTTAAAGGAGCAGTAAATGGCAGTAACTTCGTGAAAACGAACTTTCATTTATCAAAATAGACGTAGTTCAATTCAACTATTTTCATTAAGACAGCACAGTAACAGAGCTTCCTACATTAAAAGAAATCCCTAAAAGGCGTTTCGAGGAACGTCCCACTGAAGCTACTCTTCGTCAGAAGTGTTCCAATCACCGAACTCAACCTTTGCATTGAATAAAACGTGCAGGATGTGGCGTCGGAACCGGATCTCCACCTTACGCGCAGGCAGTCCCTGCGAGCACGCCAACAAGAGCGACGCAAAGCTGCAGCTAGCTGCGACCTCTGTCGGTAGTCACAGTTCTAGCGTTAGTTCGGTCTGTCAGAACATGTCTTCGGTTAACTTCAATGAGAAAGAAGTGCTTGCGGAAGCTAGAGACGGAAGCGAGTGCCCCTCCGGCAAACGCGGTTAATCTGGTACATATACTTGTTAGAGCACATAACCAAGTGCGGAGTATGAATGCAAAATACAGGTTCTATAAAGTGTACTCGCTGAACTCGTCACGTCTAGCTGACATGAAAGTCCAACCTGATGGCAATACTATAAGTTTTCTTCGTCAGGAAAGCAAGTAACTATCGAAGGCATGGCGGGAAACTACGTATTGTTTAATGAAGTCTCTGCGACTAGAATCACGTCAGCGTCAGCAAATATATGGCGCACAGCCTCTTTGTTTTCACCACGATGTAAAATAATATTGCGTATACTTCCCTGTAGTCTGTCGGTACCAAGTATCTGCTTCTTCGTATTGCTCAATACGTATCCTATGTATCTGTTCAAATTATTAACGAGCAGTCCAATTTTCACAAAATTTTCGGTGGCGTAACTATAATAGATATCCTGGATACATAACTCGCAATTCCTCAGAGTGCGCACTTGATAACGAGAGACCACAGAGATAGATTTATGATTTGAAATCGCGATGAAAATACAGTATGTGCACGGCGTAAAATGTTTCTCCAGAAGCATTTGATCGTGGTATACATCAATCTATAGTTAGGGGGAGAGAGGGAGGGAGAGAGAGAGAGGGGGGGGGGAGAGAAAGAGGGGGGGGGGAGAGAGAGAGAGAGAGAGAGAGAGAGAGAGAGAGAGAGAGAGAGATGCTGGGATGTTATGTACGGCGTTAACTCACCTTCGTGTGCAAGAAGGCGAGAGATTTGTTGACGTTCTCCACTTTGTGCACGCGCATTTTGCCGTTGTTGGGTTTGCCGAGCTTCTCACCGGAGATTATTTCCAGCAACTTCAGCAGCTTCTTCCCATCCGCCAAATCGGTAAATAGATCGTCCACTTCCATTCTTGCCTGTCACAAAATAAACACAATCACACATCTGCTATTATAAAAAAATAAAATATGAGGTCACGTGCGTTTACAAGTGAGACACAATTGGTTGCTACGAATTAAGGTACTAGGAAATCACAAATAAAATTTTACGTGTGGTGGAGGTATTCTTCCAACGTAAAGCCGTAGATAATCCAGAAATCTCTAAGTATGCTGAGTCATCTATGTAAAATTTACGTCCCTGATTGCGAATCGTTTATCAGTAACAGCTGAATCTCTCCTCATTTCACAACAGGTTCACTTCAAACCTGGCAAAATTTTTCATCACTAAACTCTCAACGTAATACAGTAAACTGAGTATTGTTTACAAGAACATACCACAGGAACAGTTTTTGCGTAGATAGCTACAGTGTATTATATAGCCCTCTTGAAAGAACTATAGAAAACGACAGTATTCCTGATACTAAAACTTCAAGAGGCTAGTTTGAAAAGCGTGTCTGCACTGACGCTATCTGAAGGCTAGCGCTTTTTTACTTAAAACAGCTGATGTCGCTAAACGGTAGCATTAACCTATGGTACTCTCGTACACTGGAACTTCTGACGAGACAGGCAAGACAAAGCGATCTGGATGGGGTATTACACTGTATACCGTCTCACTCGCAAGGATAAGAGAGAACCTTGTAATAGCTGCAAATATTTTGTTGATTCTGAAGAGCAGCGCAGAATATGACTACATCAAAACACTGTGTTGCAACTTCCTAGCAGATTAAATCTACAATCCAGACCGAGACTCGAACCCGAAACCTTGCCATCCGCGGCAAGGCTCTTCCAGACTGAATTATCCGGGCACGACTCACGATCTCCCTCATAGCTTCACTTCTGCTAATACCTCTACCTCTCTCCTACTTTCAAAATTTAACCCAAGTCCTTCTGCAACTTTTCGGAACTAGTACTACCGGCAGAAAGGATATGGAGAGGAACAGGTTATTCACAGCTTAACCCTGTGTGTCAACATAAAAAATTAATTTTAAAATTTTTCGCAAAATTTATCTTTATTACCCTAATGAGCAACGAATACAAGGTGAAATTGATACAAAGTCGACAATCAGTTGTTTTAAATTTGTGATTTCACTCTAGACTCACGGACACAGTTTTCAACCACCCATAATTTCACGAGATATATTTGAAAGCCATTTCGCATTTTTCCTTGACACAATCCCACAGCTCGAAACTGCTGTGAACTCATAATGCCTAAACAAATTCTAGGCCTAAAGAACAAGCAAAACTGGGCCTAAAATTTAATAAATTTATATCAAAAGTACATACAGTTCCAGTGGTTTCATTTCGAAAGCACTAACAACAGCAGTCCTCCACACCCAAATTTACATTACAATAACTTTTCACATACATGTTTTAACGATCATTAAATTTAAAAAAAAAATCACATGTCACAATCTCCTACAATCAAGTAGCATTATCTCCGCGCCGACTGTTGCACTGGACGCTATGAGTGGCTGCTTCAGTTTACTATATACGTTCACTACATACGTAGAAGTACCTCATTGTACCACTAGATGCATCTCTCTCGCAGTATCATCGGTGGTTTCACACGAAAGGCACTGGTACTTAAAAAATAATTAATAAAATAGTAGTTTCAGGCGGAAACCACCGGTATTAAAAGATTAAGGAATTGTTTCCACAATGAATCTCACTTTGCAGCGTAGTGCACGCTGTTTTGAAACTTCCTAGCAGATAAAAACCGTGTGTCAATGCGGGACTCTAACCTAGAACCTGTCTTCCGTGGACGCACGACACACCACTCGCCCCCACAATTTCACTTCTGCCAGTACCTTTACCTACTTTCAAACTTCACAAGCGAGGTTACGGGTATTCTTATGGAAGTGTTGGGGCGTAGCGCCATACATCACTCCAACAGAAATCTTGCGATACATAATAGCCGCCGCGTGACCACTACGGTCGCAGGTTCGAATCCTGCCTCGGGCATGGATGTGTGTGATGTCCTTAGGTTAGTTAGGTTTAAGTAGTTCTAAGTTCTAGGGAACTGATGACCTAAGAAGTTAAGTCCCATAGTGCTCAGAGCCATTTGAACCATAATAGCCGCGCCGCCACGGTGTCAACGCGGGTAGCTTGACAGAAAGGTAGATCTACCATAACGCAGTTCAAGAAAAGCGCTCCATGTAACATGACAATATGATGTGGCCTATCTACCTAGACTGTAATGGCGCAGCTTGCTTTTTGTCAGTCGGCCAGTTCACCACTCATGACAGTAACTGATTATCTACCGATGCTGACTTTTATACCAGCGCACTGCACTGTTGAATGTCGTTTATTTTCAGGTGAGGTAACAAGCAAAATATCAAATTTACAGTTCGTAGCACGTGAAGTGTCTCAGTTTTCCATGAGAACATGAGCCAAGAACGTCAATTTAAAACATATAAATGCCAACACCACTAGACGCATGGAAACGAGAGTGTGTTTATGCTTTGCGAAACTGCCGCTTGACTTAGGGCGTGAAAGCGAAGACGTAAAGTGCCTGCCTGAAAATTTGGTTGAGAGCAACTCGATGATGTTAATGAGTTCCCAGCAATATCCCGTCCTTGTTTGTGGGAAGCCATGACAAAGTTAAGGACTTCACTGTGTATGCACGCATTATTATTCTGTTGCACATAGAAATGTCAGATTTCAGGAAGATGTAAAATACATGTTCTGAAACCCTGTCACATATGAGTTTGTTAGCCTGATATCTGATACACACAGAGAACACGTGTTAATCACACCTAACTCCTTTCCTTCACGAGTTTCAGCTGAACCACGGAGCAACAGAAACAATTAACAACATTCAACAGAGTTTTGGATCTGACACAGTAAACGAATGAACCCTATAGCTGTGTAATGGTGTACAGGTGTTTTTCATAAAGTTATAAACTGATTAACGATGTTAAGTCCTGCGGCCATGAGTGAAATTGAGCCCGAAGAAGAAGAGGTCTAAACGGGTCATCATCATGAAGCCCCATACGGCAAGTAGCACGGCTCAAAGTTATACATGTCCCACTAAGAGAGAGACTAACAGTATTGAGTGTGTAACCAACTTCTAACACCGCAAAAACCCAGTTTTGCGCCTTTCATCGACGAAAGAGATACGCATACAGAGCGATCCAAGTCACATTTAAAGGAGCAATGTACGTACTCAAACAACTTTGGTTTTATCCTGGGCAAGGCTCTGACACATACGCAGCAATGTGCCGACACCAGGAAAGCCAGTGACACTAATAGTTGTCGGCTTAACTACAAGTGGTAAAAGCAACAGGTTTGGCAATTTGCTACTCTTGCTATGAATAAGCATTTCGCAGATGGTACAAATCCGCTAACGCTAACCAAGTTTACGTCACACACGAAAAAACATACAGAGTCATCACCAGCTGCCTCAAACTTCCTCCCACATAGTATTTACCACCTGGCTGGAATGGCTCCATCGACAATTCCACGGGAGACAACTGCCCACCAACAGAGAGCGAAACAGTCCACTTGTGAACAACACCCACTATACGGCTACCCTAAGGCTAAAACAAAGAAATAGCTTCCGCAAAGTAACCGTGGACTACGAACATCAAACTCAGTGGAATGGCGTCAACTTCAAAATGAACATTACTGGCTGGAACTATCAGAGTAACTAGCGGCTGCCATCTCAAAACC
The DNA here is from genome assembly GCF_023898315.1 of Schistocerca nitens. Taxonomy (NCBI): domain Eukaryota; kingdom Metazoa; phylum Arthropoda; class Insecta; order Orthoptera; family Acrididae; genus Schistocerca; species Schistocerca nitens. Next base: position 573,579,461 of record NC_064616.1, on the reverse strand, counting down.
GACGAAGTCTGGAAATCCTTCAACATACCGCGAACAGGAATATAAAGTTCAAAGCAGAGCTCCTAAATTTGGGATATCCAGTACCACCTAACTTCCACAACTGTGACATCCAGGCAGCCTAACACATTTGTTCCTGCCCTGATTGCTCCACTCAAGTGCAGCATCGAGCACCTCTTGACCAACAATTCATAATGCAATAGACGTAGCCTGCTTCTGGCCTAAAAAGCTATATCACTTGTAAAAATTGCAACAACTTAAGGGAATGAATTCAATTCAGGGCGATTAGAACACTACAATGGGCATTTGAACGTCGAAACTGGCACAAGGTACTGAGTGGCATTTTCTAACAAGTACCGCAGTGATGGCACCATCTACTACCGCGACGACCGCAATCATGCAGGCAGCATGTTTTAGCAGTGTAACTGAGAATCTCAAATATAGCAGTTTGGAGTGCTCACGTGTAAAACATGTAAACCATATTTATTAATGACTATCTGAATACAAATCGAGATACCAGCCCACGTTCAGGCAACTCTGCATGCCCTGTTTCTACTATAGAACACTGCCCAGCTACATGAGGCGCAAGCTTTTATAAGGACACAACGTGCCTCGCTGATTTACATGCCTGCACGTTCTCCCGACTTATCTGGGACATAACTGGTCGGCAACTTGTTCGTCACCGTTCCCAATGACCACTGTTGATGTTCTGTGAACTGCTGTACAAACAGGGTGGAAATGGGTTCCTCAGGAACATATCCTACTATGATTCTATGTCTCAGCGTTTAGACGCTATGGTTGCAGCACGTAGAGTGTTCACTACATATTGCATTTTTGAAATCAAAGATCACGTACCGTAATGCCAGTCATTTCTATATTGAGGTGTACCTAATCTGTGATTTGAAATTCATTTAAATCATATATTGTTCTTGATATAATTTTCAAGAACCTTAGTATTCTCAAGGAAAGATTTCTGTGCCGTGTGCGAATGAACATACTTTACAGCAGTAGTGCATTTCTGTAATTGAGGTGTGTCATTTATACCGATGCGCCAAAACATTATGACCACTGACCACAGCGCGTCACGTGATGCGGTAAGCAAAATACGAGGGGCGTTCAATATGCAATGCAACACTTTTTTTCTGAAAGCAGGTTGATTTTATTCAGGATCCCAATACACCATATTATGTATCTCTTCTTGGCTATAAAACCCTGTTTTTCAACATAATATCCGTTTAATGGGATGGACTTACGCCACCTTACCTGAAGGTCTGTATGCTTGCATGGTATCACTCTACTGGTCGCCGTCGCAGCCGTCTTGGTGCATCAATACCCTCCCCATCACTCGCGTACTGCTTCCTGCGAAGTGCATCCTTAATTGGGTCAAACAGACTGAAGTCGGAAAGTGCGAGATCCGGGCTCCAGGGTGGATGAGGGAGAACAGTCCAATGGTTTAGTGAGCTGCTTCGGGTGCGTCAGCACTACCAACAGAGACCCCTAGTTTGCAGCGAGATATTTGTGATCCGTCAATCACCTCGAGTCGAGTGAGTGTGTCCGCGCGTTCCAACGGCCGGCCGGCACGCGGCAAATCGGACAGGTTTGCGGGACCTGTGTTGGTGTTGACAGGCGCCTCGCCCAACGACTCGCCCTGCTTTTGTTCATTGCCAGGTCTCCGCAGACATTCTGCAAGCGCCTATGAATATCTGCACTGCTCTGGTTTTCCACCAAAAGAAACTCAGTGACAGCTCTCTGGTTGGAATGCACCTCCGTTTCAGACGGCATCTTCATGGCTACGTATAGCGTCGCCACCTATGGGAACTTCATGAAACTAGAGGGGCTGAAGTGGGAATATTCAACCATGTCCCGCAACAAATTCTGCATTTTTTTCAACCGAAATTGGCCAAGAAAAATATGTGTTGCATAACTTATTGAACGCCCCTCGCGTTTAAGCGGAGCAGAGACGAATTTAGAACCGTTCTAGGGACGATACGGGCCGGAAATTGGGAAATCCACCAACATACTCAACTTTGACAACGGGTAGACTGCTATGGCCCGGAATATCTCTCAACCGGCGAAGCTGGTGGGCTAGTCGTGTGCTCTCGAGCTTCTACTGAAAGTGGTTTGAAGGACGGTGAAACCACGACTAGGCGACAAAATGTTGTACGTCCTTGCCTTATCACACAAAGTGGAGGTCGGAGGCTTGCCTGCTCTGTAATGCAAGATAGACAGCGATCTTGGAGAAAGGCTGCTCGAAACATGCATGACGCGGACGGAGGTCGATGGGGGTAGTATTGCTTGACGGAGGTCGATGGGGTAGTATTGCTTACGGAGACATTTATATGGGATTCCATGGTACTTCGGGTAGTAACCTACAGCATCAGGACAACTGTGGACGACATGAACATTACTGCAGGCCAGCTGCATCCCTTCATCGTCTTTCCTGAAGCCGATGTCATCTCCCAGTAGGATAACTGTCCGCGTCACATGGCTGGAATCGTGCTACAGTGGTTTGAGGAGCGTGACAGAGAACTCTTGTTGATGTTAAAAAAAATGGTTCAAATTGCTCTGAGCACTATGCGGCTTAACTTCTGAGGTCATCAGTCGCCTAGAACTTGGAACTAATTAAACCTAAGGACATCACACACATCCATGCCCGAGGTAGGATTCGAACCTGCGACCGTAGCGGTCGCTCGTCTCCAGACTGTAGCGCCTAGAACCGCAAGGTCACTCCGGCCGGCCTCTTGTTGATGTATTGACCACCAGATTCGTCTGCTCATAATCCAGTGGACCACATCAGGGACGCTATTGGGCGTCAGCTCCGCGCGCACGAACCAACGGTCCGCAATTTACGGGATTTGCGTCACCTGTGCGTAGACATCTGGTACCACGTACCTCAGAAAACCTACCAAGGACTTGTCTAATCCAGGACCGTAGCTGTACTGCATTCCAAAGATGGACCAGCACTCTATTAAGCAGGTATTCATAATGTTTTGGCTCATTAGTTCAGCGTCTGAATGTTAAATAGGAGTGTGCCAGCAGCAAATGGGGCATATGGACAAGCTACAAACGCGAAGTCGCATTACCAGCAACAGCCACAATCCCAGTCACCGAGAAGTTCAACTTCCTTAGCATTTTTACGTTCACAAATGCAGGCGCATTTGGCAGAAACGTTTGTGCCGAAAAATAGGAAAAATTACTTTCCATACAGTTCTTCCTCTTCTGTCCTTCGCGTCATTCCAAGCACGAAATAAAGAACGTCTAAGCGAGCCTGGCTCCATATTTCCCCATTTCTAATAATGATGCTGATTTTTTGTGGTTACTAATGCACGACTTTTCAAGGGACCTTTTGAAATTTAACTTGATTAACTTGGATTCCTAAAATATTATCTCAGTTCCGCGTGTAAGATAAATTCAGTGATGATTATTATTTTCAACAAACCGAATATTGCCGCGCGGCGTAGCCGAGCTGTCTCAGGCGCCTTGTCACGGTACATGCGTCGGATGTTCGACTCCTCCCTCGGTCATGGGTGTGTGTGTTGTCCCTCGCGTAATTTAATTTAAGTTAGATGAAGTAGTATGTAGGCTTAGGAACCAATGACCTCAGCAGTTTGGTCCCATAAAAACTTACAAAAAAAAAATGTGTGTACAGCAGGAAGTTATTAATCACCAACAATCAAGAATTATTAGAATGAGATTTTCACTCTGCAGCGGAGTGTGCGCTGATATGAAACTTCCTGTCAGATTAAAACTGTGTGCCCGACCGAGACTCGAACTCGGGACCTTTGCCTTTCGCGGGCAAGTGCTCTACCAACTGAGTTACCGAAGCACGACTCACGGCCGGTACTCACAGCTTTACTTCTGCCAGTACCTCGTCTCCTACCTTCCAAACTTTACAGAAGCTCTCCTGCGAACATTGCAGAACTAGCACTCCTGAAAGAAAGGATATTGTCTACCATTTCCGGTTCGGAAATAAAATGTTAGCTTCAGCAGCTGGCATGCTGCATGTGGACAATTGGTATATGAGGGTAAAATATATACGATATGCATAAAATCGCAAAATAAGACAGCAAATCATGTCCAAATCTGACGAGATAGAGAGAGGCTCGAAACTTAACTTATTCGATGAAAACACTGTTGAAATTTTGTGTAAACATCTCACTCCGAAACTTTTTTTTTTCGTTCAGTATGTTGTCCGCACTTCCTGCCAGGAAGTTTCATATCAGCGCACACTGCAGAGTGAAAATCTCATTCGGGAAACATCCCCCAGGCTGTCGCTAAGCCATGTCTCCGCAATATCCTTTCTTTCAGGAGTGCTAGTTCTGCAAGGTTCGCAGGAGAGCTTCTGTAAAGTTTGGAAGGTAGGAGACGAGGTACTGGCGGAAGTAAAGCTGTGAGTACCGGCCGTGAGTCGTGCTTCGGTAGCTCAGTTGGTAGAGCACTTGCCCGCGAAAGGCAAAGGTCCCGAGTTTGAGTCTCGGTCGGGCACACAGTTTTAATCTGCCAGGAAGTTTCAAGAATTATTAGGGCTGACGTCTTTCCACAACGATTTCTGAATTGATGTTGACAGGTATAGTGCGTTACCAAATGTGTAAGATCCTAATATCTTACGTAAGTGTACACGGTAGCCGTAAACAAAGTGTTATGCATTGTTATTACCTTCTACAGAATGTCCCAAGTTGCGGTCAGCGGGTCTCGGTACGCAAAATTACATCCTTAGCCGATTTAATAACACTGTGGAAATATTAATGAGAATTGCCTAACCGAGAAATGAATTCTTATTACGTCTAATTAAGTCCATCGCCTCAACCGCTGAATAATTCGTTCTGTTTCTTGTGTATTCTGTCACCGCCTTCCAGCCACACACACGCGTCACTGTGCAGAAAAAGACGTTCTACTCATAAGGTCCTCACGTCACTGCCAAGCTCACAGAAGGCTATCTGCTGTGCGAGAACCTTAAAAGTGTTTCCTTCTTTGTTCGTGCAGCTCAGTTCTGCCATGTCTGTCAGTCACTGCAAATTTAGTAGTAAGTCTAAAGGCGGCGAAGCACGATACAACACCAGGTGGATGAATATCACAGGGTTTTCAGTGTTGTAGCAAAAGGAGCTAAAAGACTCTATAGTTTAATACAAAAGGAAAAGAAATACTGAGAGAAATGGCTTTGTCATCGTTGGAAATCTCTATTTCGGATCGATTAACATCGAGTTTGTTTACAGGTTCTCGTGCGACAGAACCAAATGTGTTACACCTTGTTTAGAAGAGAAAGAAGAAATTTTTTCATACCTTATTTTATCTTTAAAAAGGCTTCTGGCAGATAAAACCACCAATACTAGCGTCTTGTCTACCATTTCAGGTTCGGAAATAAAATGTTAGCTTCAGCAGCTGGCATTAGAAATAACTTTTAAAGAAAATTTTCAAGTCTCATGACAAGTTTAAAAAGTTCGCGTTAAATCTGAATTGAATAAAATTAATCTAAAATTGAACAAGATTACTGCTTCACGTTATCACATGTTCTCGCATCCTTGTTCATATTTGGTCTTCCGTTCGTGTATGTCTTGACGACGAGCTACTCAGATCTTCTAGTAGTTGTTCACTGATCACAACAGTATGTTATTGAAGGACATCTTCTGAACACCATGAGCTGCAATTGAAATGTTTATTACCCAAACCGGTACTACAACATGACAACTGTACATATAATAGCAGAAACGTATGCCTACTTATGTATCTCTGTATCAATGAAATGCATGTCAGTTATACGTACTGTATGATGTTCAACTAGATGTGCATCTAGAAAGCAAACAATAATGTGGGTACGTAGAACGCAGTTACGACGACATCTAGGGTAATACGATAGGATATGATACCCGTCCTATGTCATAGTACCCAGGTTGTTTATGCTACTGTTGTCAAATCTTAGGCAGTGACAGTTCTTAATCACGTCTGAAGTAACTGTTATACAGTATATTGTAAACATGGAACCACTTTCTTGGAACTGAGAGTCAAAAGTGTCTATATAACCCGTCTTTTGTTACTTCTAAGATGCGAATTATATACATCTGACACGTACTCACACATGTAAAATGCTGCATGTGGACAATTGGTATATGAGGGTAAAATATATACGATATGCGTAAAATCGCAAAATAAGACAGCAAATCATGTCCAAATCTGACGAGATAGAGAGAGGCTCGAAACTTAACTTATTCGATGAAAACACTGTAGAAATTTTGTGTAAACATCTCACTCCGAAACTCTTTTTTTTTTTCGTTCAGTATGTTGTCCGCACTCTTCGTCATATGGGTGTATATTTTAATTTTTCGATAATGGTTAATAATCTGCCTTTTTCTGATTTGTAAACTGAGAAAAACAGAAACTGGTGAATTAGGTGACCTCACTGAATTAGTTCCATCTCAGAGCCATTTTACCTTCAATGGCCACATATACGAAAAAAAAGGAGGCCTAGCTATAGGGAACTGCCTTTCAGGAACACTCCGAAATATATTTTTTGATCATATCGAGAACGATTTTTTTTAATTACCATGAAATGACTAAAAACGTCACATACTATCGCCGTTATGTAGATGATACACTAGTCTAGTTTGATGGCACCATTGGCGAAGCTAATAGATGTTACCAACAATTTAATCAGTTAATATCATCTTCACCATTAAACACGAAGAGAAAGGGAGTATCAATTTTTTGGACAGAAAGTTAAAAGAGAAGGAGATACCAATCTTTTCAACATATTCCAGAAACCCATTACAGCTCACTGCATAATTCATAGCAGTTCTTCTCATCCACGGTCCCGTAAAGAGGCATATTTCTGATCAGCGATTGACAAGTTAATGAAATACCCTTTAAACAGGCGAATATTAATGCTGAATTACACTATGTGATAAAAAGTATCCGGACACCTGGTTGAAAATGACCTACAAGTTCGTAGCGCCCTCCATCGGTAATGCTGGAATTCACTATGGTGTTGGCCCACCCTAAATCTTGATGACAGCTTCCACTCCTGCAGGCGTACATTCAATCAGATGCTGGAAGGTTTCTTGGGGAATGGAAGCCCATTCTTCACGGAGTACTGCACTGAGGAGAGGTATCGATGTCGGTCGGTGAGGCCTGGCACGAAGTCGGCGTTCTAAAACACCCCAAAGGTGTTCTATAGGATTCAGGTCAGGACTCTGTGCAGGCCAGTCCATTACAGGGATGTTATTGTCGAGTAACCACTCCGCCACAGGCCGTGCATTATGAACAGGTGCCCGATCGTGTAGAAAATTGCAATCACCATCCCCGAATTGCTCTACACACAGGGAAGCAAGAAGGTGCTTAAAACATCAATGTAGGCCTGTGCTGTGATAGTGCCACGCAAAACAACAAGGGGTGCAAGCTCCCTCCACGAAAAACACGACCACACCATAACACTACCGCCTCCGAATTTTTCTGTTGGCACTACACACGCCGGCAGATGTTCACCGGGCATTTGCCATACCCACACCTGCCACCGGATCGCCACATTGTGTACCGTGATTCGTCACTCCACACAACGTTTTCCACTGTTCAATCGTCCAATGTTTACGCTCCTTAAACCAAGCGAGGCGTTGCTTGGCATTTACCGGCGTGTTGTGAGGCTTATGAGCAGCCGCTCGACCTGAAATCCAAGTTTTCTCACCTCCCGCCTGTCATAGTACTTGCAGTGGGTCCTGATGCAGTTTGGAATTCCTGTGTGAGGGTCTGGACCGATGTCTGCCTATTATACATTACTACCCTCTTCAACTGTCGGCGGTCTCTGTTAGTCAACACACGAGGTCGGTCTGTACGCTTTTGTGCTGTACGTGTCCCTTCACGTTTCCACTTCACTATCACATCGGAAACAGTGGACCTACGCATGTTCAGGAGTGTGGAAATCTCGCGTACAGACGTATGACACAAGAGACACCCAATCATCTGACCACGTTCGAAGTCCGCGAGTTCCGCAGTGTGCCCCATTCTGCTCTCTCACGATGTCTAATGACTCTTCAGGCCGCTGATATGGAGTACTTGGTAGTAGGTTGCAGCACAATGCACCTAATATGAAAAACGTATGTTTTCGGGGGTGTCCGGATACTTTTTATCACGTAGTGCACATACACTGGAAAAGGTAGCATCTAACAATGGCTATGAGTCAAAACTTGTTACGTAATTATTCATAAAAAAAACAAAAAAAAACGGAAGTAACGCACTAACAATGACCGTCATATTATGTAAGACAAAAAGCGAGCAAGTAGATGAGTAAGTTTATAACCTTACCACAGTAGGGTCACATTTCCGACAAAATCAGTCGTTTGTTTTGAAAGACAAGGATGCAACTTGGGTTCAGGACAGAGAACAATGTAAGATCACATCATTTTATACACAATACAGCTAAGAGGCAAAAAATATAGCATTCCGGGTGCATTTAAAATAATACGTAGTGAATGTGATAAATTTTATGGTCGACAAAGGGGGAGAAACTCCAAAACTAGATTTAGAGAACATATTAATGTTACTAAAGCCAATCCCTCAGCATTCAGTGCTCATTAAAGGGAATACAAGCATTCTGTTAATGACCATGAAAAAACCATCACCATTCTCCATTAATCAGAAAAAGGCAGATTATCAGACATTCCAGAATAAACTGAAACATACCCATACGACGAACCATCCAGACAACATACTTTATAAACAGACGGTACTTCGGAATCAGCTGTATATACAAAATTTCAACAAGTTTTAACCGAATAAGTTTGGTTTGGAGTCTCTCCATATCCTGCATGTAAAATTGTCTAATTTGACATGATGCGTTGGATTATTTTGCAATTTTATACCTTCTGTATATTTTACTCTTATATACCAATTGTCCAACCATGGTATTTTACACTATCTGACCGTTATGTCAGACGTGATCAAGAATTACCACTGCCTAAGAGTTAACAGCAGTAACATACACGACAACATGTGTACTATAAGATAGGACTGATCTCATATTTTATCACATTAACATATACATGTTTGTAATTGGATTCTAGGTACCCTCATGGTTTGTTGTTTTTTAGATGCATGTCAAGCTGAACATTATAAATAATGTGTAACTGACGTGCGTGTCATTGACAGAGGGATATATTATGTTAGCAGACTTATGTTTCTCCTATTATATATACAGTCGCCATGTTGTGGAAATCGATGTACCTGCAGTTGTCAGTTCCTCTGTATCCGATGCCACTTACGAGGGGTTGTACACCCAAATACCAGTCTGGCTAATAAACATTGAAAGTGCACCTCACAGTGTTCAGAAGATGCCCTTTAATAAAAATCTAAAAGCTGCGGAGCACCAAGTATTCAAGATTTTTAATATATGTCTACAATAAAAAAAAAAATGGTTCAAATGGTTCTGAGCACTATGGGACTTAACATCTGAGGTCATCAGTCCCCTAGAACTTAGAACTACTTAAACCTAACTAACCTAAGGACATCACACCCATCCATGCCCGAGGCAGGATTCGAACCTGCGACCGTAGCGGTCTCGCGGTTCCAGACTGAAGCGCCTAGAACCGCTCGGCCACCAGAGGGCCCGCTCTACAATATTTTTCCCTGATTTCAGGATGGTTAGGCCCAATTAGAATGGGATATGTGAAATCTGAGTCTGCTGCTTGGTAACGTTAACACGTTAACCGCCTCACCCAAGTGATGGATGTGTCACCGCCACGGCGGGCTACGACGTAAGCTTTGGCTGTGGCCGCCGGCGGGCACACGGCGTGTGGCGTAAAGGGCGCCACAAGCGAGGCACGGATCGTTGCGATACCGCCTGCCATCGGTCGCTTGCCTCGACATAACCACATACGAGTGATATATCAAGCAATTACAGCCAGTACTGCTAACGCCTCTGTGTCGCGAAGTTCTGCTATGGAAAAGTGAACTGCTATGTTTAGTAGCAGTTGCAGTGTCGATCTCCGTACCCGCATGAATATTTTGCAAAAAAACAAATTTAAAAAATAGGGATTGGAATTTATTAAACTTGTTTTGAAACGGTTTTCTTGGCAACTGTGTGTTGCTTTAGAGAAATATGTTAATTTTTTCACCGACGCTAACTGGCTTTTGTGCATCATTATTGGTCTTCAATCCCTTTTTCACACATTAGTCTTCTAGTTTAGCTGCGAGTACTTTTACAGTTCGCTTTGGCATCTCTATGTGTCTACAGAAATTTTGTCAATAGCAGCACTACTGATTACTATAACTCTTGTTTTAAACTGTATGAGGGAGATTTATATTATATGAAATGGCAAGTGACTTCAGTCTATCTGTTTAATAAGATTTGCCCAGAACATTTAAAGCAAGATGTCCACGTAACCTTAAGGGAAGTCATTCTTTTAAGAGTGTTAAAACTTTTATTATGTAACTGTTTCATAAATAGCTCAAAATCATACACAAACCCCGGTGTATCGTGACTGTTACTATGAATTTCCTATCAGCTCTACATCTACGGCACAAGCTTCAAAATTCCAATCAATGCAAAATCGAAAGGTAAGTTTTCTATCACTTTTTAATATAAACTCCGGCCCCAATTTCACTTCTCGGAGCGGTTCGTGTTTCCTGAATAACCATAAATTCGGAGGTAAGTTTCTTACCGCGCGCAAAGCGAAACGAAAGATAACTACAAAACTACGCTTAATAACTAGACAAAGTCGGACACACATTGCCACACATTGCTCCTTACCAGCCAGGCCGCCATATTGTACGTGCGATGCAACAGACTGCTTGGGATTTATGTGCGATCAGCGAGCGATCGTTGCGATTTGCCAACACACGTGCGATATACGAAGCGATTGATCGCCCATGCCTGGCCTCGCGCTAGTCAACGTCATAAATACTGTGTTGCTCCAACCCACACATTCTGATGTGCTTGAATTCCCATTGACACGCAACTTACCTTGCTGAAAATTCTTCTTGCCGTTGAGTAACAACGCGCGCGCTCGGTCTAAGCTTAACGTTATCCTTCCAGACATGTTTACAGACAGGACAGTCTACGCAAACAGCATTCTTCCTTCCACGAATGGAGATATTGCGCTCTATTGAACTGCATTGAAAATTCCTGTTTTCTTTTGCACAACTGGCTGTAAGTAGCGATTTCGAATATTCTAATTAGTATTGAGAGAGAAGTTTCTGATTCTTTAAAAAACAAAAAAAAAAAAGAAACACCACCAAACAATTCACGTCATGAGGAGGGTGTAAAATTCTTTGAGCAGTTTATGTGATTTTTACATCTCATATTGTAAAATAAGAGTTTCTATAGAATGATTTTTTTTGTGGTATTGGCGGAATTAAAGCTGTGAGGACGGGGCGTGAGTCGTGCTTGGGTAGCTCAGTTAGCAGAAAGGCAAAGGTCCCGAGTTCGAGCCTCGGTCCGGCAAACAGTTTTAGTCTGCCAGGAAGTTTCAACAGTTTTTATGTTTCAATGCCCCGCAAAGATGCCGCAGAAAATACAAATCGTCACAGACACGGACGACCAAGTTAAAATCCTATCAGTTTCACAGCAATATATGATCGTGTGTGACGATTTGATTAGTGTCCACTCTCTATAGAAGATACTGTTAAATCTTTATGACTTTTTTTTTCAATCAGCCTTATTACTTATGCCATCAAAATTTCAGTTCTGCTAGATTTCGAAAGATGCAGCGTAATATGCTCCATTATGTCACGTAATATACATGTAAGCATAACGAACAGGTATTAAATACTAGCTAAAGTAACATTTTCCATTAAATTATATCGGTATGGTGAGCACCTACTGCTGTAAAATGAGTCAACGTCGAGCATATACACTGATTAAGGCTACTTGCAACAGCGGTCGAAGCTTTGGTTCGTTTTACATGTCTCATGAATCCAGAAGAATTTAGTGAAAACTGGTCTGGCCACGGAAGCTTAAGCACACAAACAAGTAACTTTATTAAAAAAAATGTTAGTAACTGGTCGAATCAACTGGTTATTCTGATCACTTCCCATAACTTGGTACGAGACCCACTTAAATGCCAAGTACAGACGCTTTTCCTACTAAAACAGATTAGGATTGGACATTAGTAGACTAGAGACAACACCTAAAAAAACGGAATTCGCTTTTCCTCATAATCATCCTTTGCACTCATTCGCACCCCAACTACACTGCTCAGCAAAACTTTGTTATACTGCCGTAAAATGTAGTCTACGATACTAGAGGTCTCACTGACCTAGGCACTTCACTTCATACATTACTCAGCTGGAGCCCATATACTGGACTGTGTTTACTACTGGCATGGTCTGCGGCTGTTTCCCAGTCATGTAAACATACCGCTGCTTCAGCGGCACAACGTGAGCAGTCCAGTATCAACAACAACTTCATTCCCATTATTTCAGTACTGCAGTAACATACCATGTAGAGGGATACAACACTTTGATCGAGTCAGCATAGTGGCTTTACTTTCAGCAGATCATACAGAGCGAGATGTCGCTGATCGGTTACATGTCACTTAAAGTGGTGTGTCTTAGGTGTGGAGAAAGTACAGAGAGACAGGAAATGTGAACGATAGACCTCGTAGTAGTCGTCATCGTATGACAACACCATAGCAGGATCGTTTCCTCCAACTGTCGGCTCGCAGGCGTCCAACATTAACTGCCAGAAATATTGGAAATGACTTATCCCGGACAACAGGGATTCGTGTATCAGCCAAATAATGCGAAGAAAATTGGATCATGGTGGTTTTCGTTCCCGATGACCAATGAGAAGTTTTGCGCTGAACGAATCGAGAAAAAAAAAATTGTTCAAATGGCTCTAAGCACTATGGGACTTAACATCTGAGGTCATCAGTCCTCTAGACTTAGCACTACTTAAACCTAAGGACATCACACGCATCCATGCCCGAGGCAGGATTCGAACCTGCGACCGTAGCAGCAGCGCGGTTCCGGACTGAAGTGCTTAAAACCGCTCGGTCACAGCGGCCGGCGAACGAACCGAACCGACACAATCTGGGCTCTTGCCCAACAGCAATGGACCATTGGAGCATGGAGTAATGTCACGTTTGCTGACGAGACCAGAATTGGTTTGCGACTGGACAATAGACGTGCTAGGGTTTGGAGAAGCCCTATACGAAACCAGGAACGCCGATACGTTCAGAAAGTTTATCCGTTTGCGGGTGGAAGTGTAATGTTATAGGCGGCAATAATGATGGGACGGCGGACACCTCTAATTCCGATCTCCCAAAGACACTCTAGCAGTGTCTCGGTCTCTTCAAATATGTAACATCAACCGAATGCATTGGATAGCACAGTCACCAGACATGAATGCAACTGAACATGCATGGAACCCGTTGAAGGTGGCCATCGCACAGCGTTCGAACCCATCTGACAATCTTCAGGACCTCAATGAAGCTGCCTTTGAGGAGTGGGACCCCATACCGCACGGCAAACTTGATGGCCTCATCCAGAGCATCCGTCGCAGAGTGGAAGAACGCCGTGTGCGGGGAGGACATACTACTAAGGACCAATAAGCCCGCCCGGTTGGCCGTACGGTCTAACGCACGGCTTTCCGGGCGGGAAGGAGCGCCTGGTCCCCGGCACGAATCCGCCGGGCGGATTTGTGTCGAGGTCCGGTGAACCGGCCAGTCTGTGGATGGTTTTTAGGCAGTTTTCAATCTGCCTCGGCGAATGCGGGGTGGTTCCCCTTATTCCGCCTCAGTTACACTATGTCGGCGATTGCTGCGCAAACAAGTTGTCCACGTACGCGTACACCACCATTACTCTACCACGCAAACACAGGGGTTACACTCGTCTGGTATGAGACGTTCCCTGGGGGGTCCACCGAGGGCCGAACCGCACAATAACCCTGGGTTCTGTGTGGGGCGGCGGAGGGGTGACGTGGACTGCGGTAGTCGTCGAGGGGTTGTGGACCACTGCGGCTGCGGCGGGTACAGAGCCTCTCCGTCGTTTCTAGGTCCCCGGTTAACAAACAATACAATACAATACAAGACCAATAATCATCATCATGAAATAAAGATTTTCACTGTCTTTGTTTTCAGGGTGTACACACAGGAGAGAGCCTGCTTTGTTTTGTAATGATTTTTTGTAACTAGCCAAAATCGGTCTTGTTTTCAGAAGGAATTATTTGGTTCATAAGGTATTGCACAAACCTCAACGGGTGTACTATAAAAAGTCATTGTAGTAAACTCTATGATATTCGAAACGTTTGTTGAGCTGTGTACAAACAATAAAAAGTTTTAAAGAAGCTACGCTCCAGTAGTTAAAAGTTGATCTGATGGTTTTGCACCCAGAATTATAAATACACCACACACAGTACAGCTACTGGTATGAAAGTAGCTCGCAGAGAAGTCTGTGTTTACAGTATCACTAGTGTGTTTACCCCAAGGCTGCCGAAGGGGTCAGAAGAAAATGTCATCAGTGCGTGGCAGCACTTTGAACCGCGAGGCCGGCCGCAGAAGGCGCAGTACGTGCAGCTGCTTCCACTGAAACGCGGCGGAAACACACTTTGTTATGTAAGTGGAAACATCGTTGCCAGCATTTAACTAAGTTCAGACGTTTACTGCCTGACGGCGTGAATGCTCGACACTAAATAAGTGACGTTTTCTCGAACTTTCAATGCGATGGTGAGCCCTGAGTCGGAGTTCGATAAAAAAAATGGCTAAAAATTTTGGCTCAATTACACTTAACAGTCACCAATGCAACATAGACATGCAGCCAGCAACTCCCGCCCTCTCCCCCCTCCTCCCTTGCACACAGTCATGAAGTGTTACTTTTTGGCTACTTTTAATTTACGTTCGATTTCCTTGCTACGTGTTCCTTGTGTGTTTAGTTAAGAAGATGAAATGTCACAGCTCTGAGTGACCAATTACGCTTAGCTCGTTGATTAACGTTACATCACGTTCATACAGTTCACTGCAAGACTGTCCCTACGTGTTGCTAATCACAGTTAAGGGAGACATGGTGATGGTGTTTTCAGTCCGAAGACTGGTTTGATGCAACTCTCCAAGCAAGTCTATACTGCACAAATCTGTTCGTCTAGTTAAGTATTGGATTCCCTCTACAACTTTTAACCTCACATTTCCCTCCTTTGCCAAACTAACATTCTTTGATGCCTCAGGATGTGACTAATCAATCGGTCCCTTCTTTTAGTCAAGTTGTGCCATAAATTTCTTTCTTCTCCAGTTCCATTCGATACCTGCTCATAAGTTATTCAAATCAACCCATATCCTCGTCGACGCGCAAGTCGCCGAAGTGGCGTCACCTCAAAAGACCTGTACCAGGCGATCGTGTCTACCCGCTGGGAGGCCCTCGCCACACGACATTTCATTTCATCTTCAGCGTTCTGCTGTTGCACCACATTTCAAAAGCTTCTACTTTCTTTTTGTCTGAACCGCTTATCGTCCACGTTTCGCTTCCACACAAATTCCGAAAATACTTCGTAAACATTCAAATTTATATCAGATGTCAACAAACTGCTCTTCTTCAGAAACGCTTTCCTTGCCATTGGCGTTTTACATTTTATATCCTCTCTACTAACCGCCTTTTCTTGCTGCGCTGTATGAAATAAATCATCGGCTTCGTCTTAGAATAATACCAAGTATTTGGATACTGTGGCGCCAAAGAAATAAAATCGCACAAAAATGATGAAAGGGAACTTTGTGCTGTGAGAATATATTCTTGCTGTAATATTTTGGGCAATCTCTTACATTCTGTTTCAAATATTTGAATGATTTTATCTTTAATTTCCCTCCGTATTACGATTTTCTAACTACCCGGAAAAGATTTATAAAGCAAAGATAATATCGAATAAAATACACAAAACAGTTTATTTTCGCACATTCTTTACAACACCGGCAAGATATATACACGGTCCAGTCGCACTAATGTGACCACCGCCAATGTTAGACTTCAACGTGCAACAACCACTAACAGACGGCAGGTTGCAGCACTAGCAATGGAGGGTGTATAAAGTGTGTCAAGGAGGGGGGGGGGGGGGCCAACGGTGAAAGCATTTCCGAAACAGCTAAGTCTGTAAACTGTTCGCGTGCCGCCGTGGTTAAAGTGTACCGTGCATGGCAAAATGGCGCAATCCAAAACTCGTTCCGAGGCAACTGTTGTGGACCATAGACCATAGATGACAGGGGTGAACGACGGCTGTGGAGATATGTACGGGCAGACAGACGTGCGACTGTTGAGCAACTGATCGCCCAGATGAACCAAGGGACTACCAACAGTGTCTTCTCAATGATCGCTCAGCCAACGTTGCTGCGGATGGGCCTCCTCAGCAAGCGTCTGGTTCATGCACGCATGGTGCCTACTGCTCACCGGCGACGAAGGCAACAACATGCACGCCAATAACGCAACTGGACGTCCACTGATTGGTGACTGGTGGCCTTTTTCAGATGAATCACGTTTTACGCTCCATCAGATAGATGGCCGCTGGGGTGTACGACGTGGAACGTCTGAAAGCAAACACGCTGCAACAATCGTTGGAAGCTTTATGGTCTGGGGAATGTTTACGTGGCATTCCTTGGGTTATCTTGTCATTCTGGAAGACACAATAGATCAACACGAGTATGCATCTATCTTTGGGGACCATGTCCACCCCTATATGCAGGTTTCCTCTGCATGATGGCATCCACCCGCACGACAATGCAACGTGTCACAGCTCGCTGTGTGCGTGCGTGGTTTGCAGAGCACTAGAACGAGTTTATCGTACTCCCCTGGCCACCAAACTCCCCGGATTTAAACCCAATCGGGAATCTGTGGGAAACCTAGCGCAACTGGTCACGGCACTAGAGTTGACATGGTTCCACATCCCTGTTCGTAACTTCCAGAACCTCGTCGACTCTCTTTCTGCACGTCACGCAGCGGCCTGCGCTGTAAAAAGATGGATATTTAAGCTTTTGACAGGTGGTTACAACGTGACTGGACAGTGTAAGTTACGTGTTAATTTTGGCATCCTTTATAGTAGTCAACTGCCCAACCAATCGGTTCCAAACCGTTGCTTATGTTGGCACGCTTGTTCTCACCTACACGCTGGCTTACTCATGTATAATGCCTCCGTTGACAGAAAGCACAAGTCACGTGTTGCCCGCGAACTGTTCTCGATCGCCCACAAAGTTTCGCAAGGCGCAAGAGCACCCAAATGAACGTTACGAACAAAATTCTAGAAACGTCGAAATCCATTATCATCCCAAGTGTCGGTTTCTGGAACTATGACGACTGCTTTACACACTACTTGGAAATAATAGAGCTAATGCTGCAGACTGGACTTCTTCACGCCACTCGTATTTAAAGACGGAAGTTAATGCTGCTCACCTTTAACAAGTAGCTATCCTTTTATTTTTTTATAGTTTTCTGCCATCGCTTTCACAATACGCCTTGTATAAATTTCACTGAGTGGAGTAATGTGACTGTCTTGCATTTTCGTTAAAACGTACAAATTACAATACTTAATTTGTCATAAACTTAACTGATGTTGTACATGAGAGGGAAAAAATGAATTTACAAGTGCGTTACTAATTATTTATTCCCTATTTGTATAGAGCGGTTCAAGAATGCACGTAATTACAATCATAACTGTGGAATGTTGGCACAATGAATCGTCAGACTACTGTTTTGTAAATGAAGACGTTCGCCCGCATCTCGTGGTCGTGCGGTAGCGTTCTCGCTTCCCACGCCCGGGTTCCCGGGTTCGATTCCCGGCGGGGTCAGGGATTTTCTCTGCCTCGTGATGGCTGGGTGTTGTGTGCTGTCCTTAGGTTAGTTAGGTTTAAGTAGTTCTAAGTTCTAGGGGACTTATGACCACAGCAGTTGAGTCCCATAGTGCTCAGAGCCATTTGAACCATTTTGAAGACGTTCGCTGTGTATACTTCTGATAAAAATTTGTCTCCGTTCTGGTCACGTGTCAGCTTTGAAATTCCACAATATTTCGAAGAGTGTCATACTAATCACTTTCTGGCGAAGTCTGAAATGATAACGGATATGACGCCAGTCGAAATCTTGCGGAATTTCACTGGTGCCGCCGCGCCTGAAATTCATGAGCTTTCACCAACGAAAAGTTCTGCGTTTCGAGCATATGGCACAAATACCATATGCTTTTGCTAAATCTTTATGTTGTTTCATACTCTTTCCCTACTTGACATAGTATTTTACGTTTTAGACTGAATTAATATATTAATGTATTTCAATAAAACTGAAAATTGTCAAAGAAGAAGAACATATATACGTGGGGATCGAACAGTCTTTTCTTGTTACACTACGAGGCCCCTAACGTAAGATGCAAAATGTTTCATATCTTTTGCAATATCTGCAATACTGGTGTAAACAATGTAGCGAACGACAAATGCATCATTTTTTTCCCCATTACCCGTGGCTTAGAACCATCATACTAGCAAAATTCAAATTTGTAGTGCTGTTATGTTTGCACAATTCTGCATACAGATATTCTGACAACCACCCTGCTTTCTGGTATAGTTCTGGATCATTGAGCGGCCATTAATTTATAAACTGTGGCCTGTCTGCATGTGTATCTCTAACTACCTTGGACACCATTCTCCAAGACTGGAAAGAGAAGCAAACGTGCAGACGCTGAAGCAGGCTGTACTTGTAATGTGAAACGTTCCGCGCTGCCGAGTGCTTCTGCACGCCGCGACGGCGAAGTGCTCCAGCACAAGCACTGCTTTCTTTAAGTTCATTTGGACTCTCAACAGGACCCTATTCGCGAACCAAATTAACGTCCTTACGCTTTTTTTACTTTTTATTTCCAAAGCGTTGCTTATGTCAGCTTGTATTTTTCCTAATCGATATGCCATACTCAGAATTCCTGAAAGCTTAAGATTTTGACGTTATCTGTCGGCTAGGCTGACAGTGACAGATTACTGGTAGGACAAATTGCTCCATATGGCGAGGCATCCAACCTGAGATAACGCCGCGCGGTATCTGTAACGCCCAACGCTGGTTACACCCTCTCAAACGTTTACATAGCAAAGAAGCGATAACAGTGCTTCAACGGCAAAACTTCCTCTCCAAGGAACGCCTGTGACCGTTTTAGGGAGCTTGTGAGTTAATCCCTTAGCCAAGAGATAGCCGACCGTCTAATCTCAGTTGATCTTAGGGTGGATTTTCATATGCTGCGGCTCTTTCGGGCGTGACATGTGAGGTGACGCTGCGATGATCCAGATTGTTGGAGCGTTCAGGCGAACGGGTTAAGTATCACAGAGTTATGAGCAACATAAACTTTAGTAGATAAATAGGCTAATACGTATTCTTCAGTATGCTTAACAGTAGTCCAATTTGCATACATTATCATGATCATCATCATCATTAACAACCACATAAACTCCCCACTTGTAATACCCGCCTACAGGTTTCTCCATACATTAGTATTCTCTGTCACACACAGCAACGTTGCTCCCGCACTTTTTTTCTAATGCCCTCTACCCCGTTTCGATTAGGTCGTCGTTTAGATCTTTTACTATGTCTTTGAATCTAATAAACAATTTCCTTGGACCATCAACCATTGTAATGAACTCTCGTCTGGCTACATGTCACGCCCACCTCATGTTTACTTTAAACACAACTTCCACTCGAGTCTGCGCCCTGATGCATTTCTTTGTTTTCCTGTCACTCCTAGTAATTCCCAAAATGCAGCTCACCATAACCCTCAGTTTTTAAGCAGTTTTCGAATTTAAATGCCGTGCCTCATGGTCATATGCATAAACTAGTATTACGTGACACGATGTCTACAAAATGTCTCGTCTTTCCGCAATGTCACCAGCCCGGCTTATGATTAAAAGACTCCCCATATTACTAAATTTTACTGATTCTATGTATACAGTATAGTAGAAAGAATAGATGAATAAATCTGAAGACGATTTGGTAGTATATACTGTACGTAGTTCAGTACACAAAGCTGCCACCCAAGGCAGCAACAACTGCTTTACTCACGTTGGGCATGTCGCACTGAGCTTTGATGACAGATCCGGGTACGTCATTCCATGCTGCTATATCTCTATCCCAGAGTTCATCAGTCATAATGACTGGCGAGTGGTCTCGTGTCAGTCTCTTAGCAACCCATGACCAGATGTTTTCAATGGGTGAAAGATCCGGAAAACGTGCTGGTTAGGGCAATATTCGAACACCTTCTGTATCGAGGCATGTCACGACGGCAGGGGCAACATGCGGTCTTTTGTTATCTTGCCAGCAGTGATAGTGTTTTACACCCAATGGCATCCCATACTATCACACTAGGTGCTGCGACCGTATGACGACGAATGCAATCTGGCAATGTTCATTCACCTCGCGATGCTGTACGCGGAACTGGGACTCGTCTGAAAAGACGACGTGGTGCCACCCATGCGTCCACTAATGTTGTTGGTCGTACCATGTCGACGTACTACTCTGCTGCCACGTTAAGGGAAACGGTAACAATGGTCGCCGAGCTGACAGTCGTGCTCCAGATGTTGATGCACTATTGGTGTGGACATTGGCTTTCTGTAGACAAGTGCCGTACCTGGCTGAAGGCAAGTGACGTGGCTGTAGGATCCTGCACGGCAGAGTAAACAATATGCCTGACCTCTCCGGCGCTAGTCACCAGCCTACTGAGATCCTGCATGGCGTTGAGTATGGCCCTGCTAAACCCACGCATTCCATTCTAGTCTGACAATCGTGGGTTCCCCAACTTATGGCTAGCAGCAATATCGCAGAACGATACACAAACTGCAGTCTCGAGGGGCCACGATCCTGCTGTTGTCGAATCCCGACACGCCTTTTATAATAAGAAGGAGAAACGGCTATCTTCTCACTATCAACCAACATTCAAATGCGATTTCTCCACGCGTAATCTTTCTTAGCTTAATGTCCAGTCGACAACGAGGTCATTAGAGACGAAGCACAAGCTCTGATTACGGAAGGATGGAGAAGGAAAGCGACCGTGTCCTTTCGAAGGAACCATCCCGGCATTTGACTTAGGCGATTTAGAGAAATCGCGGAAAACCTAAATCAGGATGGCTGGACGAGTGTTTGAAACGTCGTCCTCCCGAATGCGAGTCCAGTGTGCTGAACACCGCGTTACCCCGCTTGGTTGCGTAATCTCTCAATACGACAAAATATAAATGTGGTCAATCGAACCTGTGTTGAGCGGGATGTGCCGAAACGCTAACCATTTCTTAAGCCACAGGTGTCTTCTAGGTGGTGCTAAATAAGTCACTTCGAGGCAAATATCTAAAATCGAGAAGCAGAGGCGGCCAGTTAATGACAAAAATCTCCGGGCTAAAAACAATCTCTCACAAGGCATGGACTCCCATAGTTCTTTTCAGGATCCTACAGTTATAAACCTAGGAGCTGTTATGAAGATCTGTCAAATCAATACTGAAGGTGTAAGTAAATCTAAGTGTCAAATCTTACGGAAGATTTTATCAAAATGTATCACGAAAGATGTTGCGATACGGGAAACCCCTGCTAAAAATGAAGATTACATGAATCAGAGACCAAAAACTCCTGGCGTTGACGTCTAGGAGTAACGTACCATTGTGATTATGGGGTGGCAACTTACATACGATCGCCAATTAAGAATGTATATCTATGCTCTTTATCTGATCTCTATGACATCCACGAAATTACAGTAAACATTTATGAACTAACAGTAATTAATAAATACAAGCTTCCAGTTATCTCTTGGCCTCCATAGGTCATTCCGCCATTTACCTCTGAGGTCTTAACAGTAACCACATTCAATGCAAGTTTAATGAAAATTGTGAAGTCCTTGTATGTTAGGCAGAAGATAACTTGTATGTGGTGTTTGGTGCCACGAATAAAGTAATCCACCAATCTTTATTAAAATTAGGACAAGTATCCCACTCGTCTCATCCTCCCACGGCATAGATGAAACGTTAGAAAAATAAAGTGGGATTTGTTTGCTAGAAATATGGACATTGAATGGATTTTGCAAAAGCAAATGACTACAAGAGGTTTGTTGGACCTATGGCAAGTGCAGCAACAAGGCAATTCCTCAGCGCTATCCCAAGTAACGTGCTCCAGTTTGAAATGATAGTACCGAGAAACAGTATGACGAATTTCTAAAAGTGGTGACTAAAATGCAGATAATCTACATCATAAACTTGATACAACCGCACGTCCAAGGCGGACAGAGATTGCTATGTCATTCCATTTCAAAACATCAAGGAGAGAAGCATAGTCATTATTAATGACATTAGGTGGAAACAAAAGTATGGGTCAACACCCATATTTCAGCTAATAGGATTATGCCACATTTATTGTCTACATCCAGAGCACCAAGGGATAAAGTTCATACAAGGTGCATCAGATGCAAACTTATATCGCTTAAAAAGAACGTCACTGAGCAATCTGAGTTTTCAGAGCTATGTTTCTGAAATTTCAGTTGCTCTTAAAACCGTGCAAGCTAGAAAATCAGTACGAAGTAATGGAATCCATCCCGAATTTCTTTTGCACTGTGGGAAGTATACAAAAAGACGGCTAGCAGAATTCTTTGCTGGCGTTTCGATATCTGGTTCAAACCACAAAACCCGAAACTATCTAAAAATCATAATACTCAAACCTTGCAAGTCAGCATAACAGCCAAAAAACAATCGTCCAGTTGCACTACTGAACATCATTTACAAGTTCCTTGAAGTAATTCTCTACAATTACATTACCCCAGTGGTCTTTCGGAACCATCTTGTTGCCCAAGCTGGATTCTGCCCAGGATGGAGCTGCACTTATCAAGTCTTATCACTAATAATATTCACTGAAGCAGAATATCAAATGAGGTAAAAACCATCAGTTGCTTTCGTAGATCTAAGTAAAGCCTATAATACAATTTGGATGCACGGGCTGCTTTATAAATTATTTCAATTTATTCCCTGCAGACGCACAACGAAACTAATTGACAAGATGTTAGCTGGAAAGACATTTACATTAACTACAGGAATAAACACAAGCGGCCCCAAAGAAGTGATCTGTCCTCACTTCGCTGTTGTTTAAGTTATATTCATTTGATATTCCTTCAACACAGTCCAGAGAGCTTGGCTGTAGGGATGATTGGGCAATAGCCACCAAAAACAAAACATCCTAAACAACTGAAGGAATCTTACTCTTCATCTGCCCTTCTCAAGTTAATACTTCCGTAAAATGGGGTTTACAACCCAACTAAAAGAAAGCAGAAGTTGCACGTTTTAATCTGTTTAATATATTGGCACAGAGAGCCCTTGGTGTCTATTTTGAGAGAGACAAACTTCGACATAACAAAATATCTTCGGATCACCTTATTTAGGACACTTTGTGAAGCATTTGAGGTGAACATTTGCTACGCTCAAAAGCAGGAACAGCATTCTCTATAAGTTCTGTGGCAATAGTTGTTGATCGTCAACAGGGAAACGTTCTCCTCCATCACGGGAAATTTATTCACAGCTTTTTCTTTTTGAAGCGAAGTGTTAAGTTTCGTCAGTATGATGATGTCCCTGGAGCAAATTGTAGGAGACAGTTTTTCAAATTAATCACATTATTTTCTAATCAATTGAATAACAACATTTGTATGTTGCAGCTAAAGGATTTAACCTGCTCGCAAAGAGTTTCATATAATTGCGACTTCTTAACCCAGTACCTACACATTCAGTACAGGGAAGAGGGGTAATTTGGAGAGCGGGGCAATATGGATAATGGTTCAAATGGCTCTGAGCACTATGCTACTTAACTTCTGAGGTCATCAGTCACCTAGAACTTAGAACTAATTAAACCTAACTAACCTAAGGACATCACACACAGCCATGCCCGAGGCAGGATTCGAACCTGCGACCGTAGCGGTCGCTCGGTTCCAGACTGTAGCGCCTAGAACCGCACGGCCACTAAGGCCGGCGATAATGCTAATAAGTTGACAACATTAAGACAAAACGCGAGACGCCATGTTGAGAGGTGATACATAGTGAGATGTAAGTGGTTTGTGAACTCTCTTTCGATAAATCAGGTCTCTGAAGCTGAACTGGACGTCTCTGGAAAAATGTTTATGGTGGAATGTATGTAGCAATCTCCATATTAATTAGTAGCTTATAATATTTCGCTTCATTTACTCAAGTTTTTATATAACACATGGTATACAAGCGATTCACGGGTGCCTTACCAGTTGCTAGCCCGACCTGTAGCCCATTCTAGTGTTTGAGCTGGGGGCTATGATCGAATCATCCATTGTTTGTCGACTCGCGGGGAAATCTCGATAGTGTGTCCCAGGGAAAATTGGATAGTGTTTTGTGATCAATTTGAACAAAATTTTAAACCCTAGTAGGAATTTATAAATGATTATTTACAACTAGTCTTTGTTAGTTTCTAATTTCCGATGGTAGGAAATTACAAGAAAAAGGAATGTAGGCTCTCTAATGCATAAAGGAGAGCACGGAACAGGCTACTATATACACTATAAACAACGAGATGTCAGTTTTCGGTATTGCAGAATTGTTCCTTGGACTAGTTTATATAAAAGAGTGCTGTAAAAAAGGAGGGAATGTTGTAAATGGATGATTTGGTGCCTCATACACCAAAACCGATTGGTGATATTGGGCGTCCATCAATATATGGAGCAGATCTGGCGAAAACTTTAGTAGACGGATTTCGGAATTACTCAGAGAGGACTGTGTGTTGCTACGTATTCCTATGCTAAACGTTGCAACGCTGGGTTACCAGCATCATGTTCAGTAAAAAATACAACAGGCAAAGATTAGTACCTAAGTTTTTGTAAGGGAAACACAGATAGAGCAGCAGGGTTAAACAAGGAATTAGTCAATTCCTATTTCAATGTTTTAGAAAAGGTTGTGACAGAATTCGATTTCAATAACCGTCCAACATGTATCTACAATATCGACAGGAGTAGACTTCCTCTAACTAACAGACCACCTACAATAGTAGCAGAGAAAGGGAAAAAGGGAATCGTCAGCGTTACAAATGCTTAACATGGCGAAAAATTTAGTGTTGTTGCATGTTGTAACACCATTGGCACTTACATATCCCGCTAGTAATATTCAGAGGAGTACAACGAAAGTCTGGACTGCCAAATAATCTACCTAATGCGTCACTTCTATGCATGAGTGAGAGTAGCTATATACATGAAGACATATTCATGAAATTCCTTGAACATTTCGATAAATATTGTGTTCGAGGAAAAGTTTTGTTGATTGTAGATGGTCACACTTCCTATGCGTCCATATCAGCCAATGAATTTCGTTTGAACCACGGGACTGAATTGGTCAGCTTACCTCCCACTGTACCCATGTCCCTCAGCTGCTTGACCGCTGCGATTATTAAGGCTCTGAAGAATTACTACCATCAGGACTCTACCACGTGGATGTATCCGAACCCTGTGTCTGCTTTCACTAAATTCCAGTCTGGACTACTTTCCACAGAGGCTTGGAAATCCATGCCATCAGCTGGACTAGTGGTCAACGGTTTTTCAACTTAATGATGGGAGAATTCAACGACAATGAGGTAGGATACCTAAGACCTGAGAGTAATGAAGACGACAGTAAATGTCGGTTTTGCAATATTCCTGAATCTCTTCCAAAATGTGGGATTAAATTCGGTGTCCAAGTTGCAAAACATGGTACAACGAGCATTGTGTTCGGACAAAAGAAAGAATTGACATTTACAATATCTTTCATGCTCATAATTATATGTAACTGTTATTTGAAGGCAATTATCTAAATATGTAGTAAAACTAAGATCTTACACGATATTTTCAGTTTATTATTATTCATATTGCCCCCACAATGTATTCAAATTGCCCTACATTTTTTCACTTCGCAAAATTTTTGAGGTAAATCGTTTAGCTAAATTGTGAGTTAAATTGTCGATATTTTTATTTTTATAAAAATTCTAGAGCTTCCTTAAACATGTATGTGCAACACTATGTATTAATACTTACAAATACCTCCGTTCATTTCAAGAAAAACGTTAAAATGTTTCAAATTATCCAAATTAACCCTCTTTAGCTGATAAAAAGTATCCGGACACCCCAATAAAATGTAGAACTGAGCATCAGACGTCAAGAGCAATGGGCCAAGGAGATGGGGAGTACTGTGTTGTCAGTAGATGATGATGAATGTGGGGCGCTCAACATCATGGTCATCAGAACAAGTCAGCACGCCATTCTCAGGGTGGAGGGGGGGGGGGGGGGGGGAACGGCTGTCCCCCACATGCGGAGAACCTTGTAATACATTTAAGTGTGTCTCCCGTCCCCAGCACTTTAGGGACGAGGCCAGACAGTTCACAAAATTTCAGAACCCCTGTAACCGTAGTGTCAGTGTCGGCGAAGATCGTGGGCAGTTCTCCAACCAAACTGAGGGCTGCCCAAATGTCAGTATATAAGACACACCTTGCTAAAATATGCTGAACCTGAAGTGGCACACCGTGAACTTCACGGAGTGGTAGATCCACCTACTGGAGGAGGAAACCGCATGCAATGGAATGGCAAATCAACATACAACACCATCCCGATACTCTTCTTTGGCTGCTTTGTCGATTATTATATAGATTCCTCATATCTCGACATGTCCAGGTATCCAACAAAATATCACCCTCTTGCCATGGTGTTGAAGCCGCTGTAAGGAATCGTGGATGAGCTGTATAGATTGGTCTACCACATACATTTGATGGACCGCAAGTAGTACCCTGAGCGAGTCAGGTCAGTCGAGAAACCTTGTACTGTGATGCCTATGAAGCCACTCCAGTTCCATCATTATGCCATATAACTCCGCATCACAATTTGTGAACGGTTCAGTAAGGTGAATTTTGAAAACCCTACCAGGAAAAACAGGCAAGGGCGTTCTCTTGCTGGGATCTGTCCATATAAACAACAATAAAACTGTGGTGTGCACTTAAAATTGAAGAAAACAAATCTATACAAACGTAATCTTCAGAACAAGTTTTCTTGTGTTGCGCCAAGCTTGAAGTCACTTTGGGCCTTTGACCAATGGCTGTGTATTCAGAGGCCTCATATATCTAGATCCTTGAAGCCACCATATTTTATGGTGTTAAACATTGTATTTGGTGGGTTTTCTTTGGTTCAAATGGCTCTAAGCACTCTGGGACTTAACATCTGAGGTTATCAGTCCACTGGACTTAGAACTACTTAAACCTAACTAACCTAAGGACATCACACACATCCATGAACGATGCAGGATTCGAACCTGCGACCGTTGCAGCAGCGCGGTTCCAGACTGAAGCGCCTAGAACCGCTCGGTCACAACGGTCGGCTGGGTTTTCTTTCTCATAGAGTACGTGATATGGTTTCAAAGCACACAGAAATTGAGGAACTCTCGGAGATGCGTCGTTTTAGCTACGATTTGTTATAATAAAATGATAGGAAACTACAGATCGGTAGGTAAAGACATCTTGTGTTGATATTTTTGGTGTTATAACTTGTGTGCTACGAAAGTATACCATTTCTATGCTTCAATGCAATGATAATCTATGAAAGGCGCGTCTTTCCCGCACAATTTGCATCTTAAATATTAAGTAATGAGATTTGCAGTTACAGTCTTAAGACACTGCACGCCATGTACGCAGGTGCAATAGCTATGTCGCGCAGTTCATAGTATCATAGGCTCTTGAGTTGCGTAGAGCAAAGTAGTGTAGTTTCGCGTCCGCCTTCCAAATTTTTTTTTCATCTTTTCTATTATATTTTGGATCTTTCTTATTCATTTAATAAGAGTATTATCTCAAAAGCCGATTTTAATTATTATAAATTATGTATTTGCTGCAATTCTTGTTGCAAAGGCCAACGATTGGAATGTTTCCTCAGTGACCAGAAATCTTATCGTGACTGCCAGTCTACGTCTGAGAATGAATACATGCTACACACTGGAAGTTTTTACTCCTACGGAACTTTCTGAGATATATATATGGATTAACTGACTGGCACAGGGCCGGCCGCGGTGGTCTAGCGGTTCTAGGCGCGCAGTCCGGAACCGCGCGGCTGCTACGGTCGCAGGTTCGAATCCTGCCTCGGGCATGGATGTGTGTGATGTCCTTAGGTTAGTTAGGTTTAAGTAGTTCTAAGTTCTAGGGGACTGATGACCACAGATGTTAAGTCCCATAGTGCTCAGAGCCATTTGAACCATTTTTTTTTGAACTGGCACAGGTTTGTACCTTACCGACAAATATCTTTTTCAATGATGATGATGATCAGCTCTTCTTCCATTCGAGTGAAATTAGGAAACGGATCTCGATCTTGAAATCTTTATGATGAAGTACGTTATTTCAGAATGTTAGTAGTGAATGAAACATTGAGAATATGGATATCACGCACGCGCAAATTGACATTAGACACTATACCATACCTATATTCAATTTAAATTTACATTACGTAGTGTTCCTCTACCAGCAATTTGCTGTTCAAGCCATCGAGGAGTCAAGTATCTTCACGATTTTCACCGCTCTTCTTCGACAATACCGAACAGAGCTACTGCAGCTGTTTTGCGCGCGTCCATTTTCGTACAGAAACTTTGTGGTCTGCGAGCCAAATAAACCCGACAATGGCCACTAGACAGTGCTGAGAGCACAAATCACGCTAACCAGCTCGTCCGGTGTGCCGCTGGAGTGAGGTCTGATGTCGCGTTCGCGTCCATATCGACGTTAACCGTGTCGTCCCGTATGAGGACGGATTTAGGGTCGGTACGATCCTTGCCTGGTTTCCGTAAAGGAATTAATATTGCCTCCTTCCAAATCGAGGGATACTGTTCTTCCAAACCAGATCCGATTGAAACAAGATAGCAGCTTGCCTTTGGCTCGAGGGCACAGACGATGGAGCACTGCATAATGAATCTGATCGAGTCCTGACACAGTGTCTCTAGCAGCGTACAGACACGATTACAGACTCCACATGGAGGATGAAGGACTGTAGACCTCCTCGTTAGACGACATGAAGCACTGCCTCCTCATCTTCACAGTACTACGGAATACCTGAAACGCAGTCGCGGTAAAAAAGTGTTCAGCTAAAACCTGAGCCATGTCTTTCGGCGCGTCCACCAAGACCACATTTCTCAACAAGGGCATAAGGTAAGGTGTACTGCCGTTGGCTGAAATCCGCCTTATTGAGTCCCAAACTGGCTACATGGAAGTTGACCGATTAATGGGAGTCGCGAAATCCTTCCAGGAGTTCCTCTCCCGTTCTTCTATAGCTCGCCTCGCTTGTGCTCTTGCAGACCGGAAGATTTCCTGTAGTTGAATCGTGTTTTAATCTCCACAAAGCTCAGCGTCTATCTCTGATTGCCAAGCAACATACGTCATTTCACCAAGGAACAGGCCGTCGTCTGAGGTGCTTGCTAGACTGGGACTGTAATCTGCGGCAGCTCGCTAGATCAGACAGGTGATATGGTCCACCGTCCCCAGGTACAATAATGTTGTTTGAATATGGCCTGCTGAATGTATCATTAGCAATTTGCCCTTCTTTGTAGTCTCCTGCCAACCACCGGCCGAGTCAGCAGATTAATCTACACCGGAAAGGAGTCACTAGAAAGCAAGTCTTTGGCCACTTCCCACTGAAATGAGTCTGCAAAAGCTGGGGAGTAAAAACAAAGTTCAGTGGCTGTAGTTGACCTTGTAACTGTAGAAAAGTGTTCATCTGATAAGAATTAAAATGGGAGACATTCTCTGAATGAATGAGACGCTCGATAATTCGACCTCTGGAGCAAGTGGTAGCCGAACCTACAGCACATTGTGTGCACTGAAGTCCCCCCGCCCCGCCGAAGGACTGGGTGGGGGGATGCGCCAAGGAGTTCAATCAGTGCACCTATATCCAACGGATCATGAAGTGGAAGATGTGAAACAACACTGATTTTAAATTGTGTAAGAACTTCAACTGAAACTAGTTGTATAGCCGTGGTAAGAGGGACAGGAGAGTAGTAGCGTCCATCGTAAACCCTTAATCAAGGTGTGTCAGTGACTCTAAAATGAGTTTCTTGTAAGCAAATGTAGAATAAGCTCTTCTGGGTCAGGAGCTGTCATTATGCCAAACACGATTCGTATCCATTTAATTTCCACTGCGACAGGGAAGTCTCTGTGGGAGCCATTAACTAGCAATGGCTGAGCTTGTTCTTCTCCCGCGGTGGTCGTGACTTGTCCGAATGGTCAGGGAAAACATGAGAGGTTACCCAGCTCTCCGGTTCCCCCATGTGTATATCAGTGTCATCAACCATAAAATCACAATCAGGAAGGGAGAGTGTTCGCCGATCGAATGGTTTTTCTGCCACTTTCTTCGATTTCGAAAGACTTTGTGTATGACGTTCTTCCTTACTTATGGAAGGAGTTGCTTGCATGGGTAGAGGTGATGGCTTAGTGGGTTTCAGTTGGTGTGCAATGGTCTGCGGCTGAGGTTCCAAGTCTGTTGTTGACGGTTTCTGAATGATATTTTTTTTCTGTTCGAATGATGTAGATTTGGGTACAAGTGTATCTTTTCCCCTCACTGGTACACTGACAAATGCATGCACTAGCACTTGAATCTGTGGCGGCGTTTCTGTAGAGGTATCACACTTGGCGACTGGTTTCTTAAGCGTCGATGCACAAGAAGCAGCAAACACTTGAGGTTGTGTAGCCTTGAACGCTCTTCTAGTTTCACCATAGGGTATGTGTCTCTTAACTTTCAACTCCAAAATTTTCCTTTCTTCATTATACACCCGACACATCTTGTTCCATACTGCATGATCCCTGTAGCAGTTTATACATTTCGGAGGAAGTGTACAAGAGTCAACTGATTCGCGACCTGAGCCTCCACAATTTTAACTTCTATCTCTCCAGTTACATGCTATAGTGATATGATTCCACACTTCAAGCATTAAGTTAGCTTGCGAACAAACTGTCAAACCTTAAGCCTGGAAGAATATATTCAGGTAATTCCAGGGTGTTGGACGTTAGAATAAATGTTGCAGTTCTGCACTTCTGTGACACTCATATTTTCCATTCTTCATATAGCTCCTCAAGGTCCATCTCCGTTATATAGGAGCAAGTCCTCACGCCTTTACAGTAGTTATGGGTGTTAAGCAACTCAGCCTCAACAGGGTAGTCACCTAAGCATAAGGTCTTGCATCCCATAAGCTTAAATACTTGGTTTGACATGGCAGTTTCAACTAGAAGTGTTCCATTACGAAATGAGTTGATGGCAGAAAAGGTTGGCGGAACTGGCCAGTAACCCCCACCCTCCCCCACAGATCGGGAAACCCGCGGTCACCATACTCGTGCTCAACCACTGCTGGTGGAGCTCCTTGGGAAAGAGACAGCCCGCCCTTCCGAAGTGGTGGACAAACTTCGTTGGGGTCCCTCCGCTGAGGCCTGTCCGGCTTGGGTGACCCTGCCAGTAACTACGCTACCGCCGGTATAGCTCTCAGCGTCAGTGAGACACAAAAACGCTCCCGCCCGGCACTAAAGCCGCCTACAACAAAGCGGTGTCCCCTGAGAGGATTGTCAGTAGAGTAGCAGAAACAGTAGAATGGGTTAGTCTGGAGAGATCAGTGACTTGGGACGTGAACTCTACTTATTTATTTCAACAGTCATTCACCTCATCAGCACCAAGGCTTCAGGTGGGGAAGCCAAGGCCCCCATTCTCTGAAACACATCACTTTCCACGGCCGCTCTTAACGATGGTCCCAGAGAAACGCCAAAATTTTTGTGTTCCGTCGCGAACATCTAAGGTGCCCATTTTAAGAAATGAGACATTTCTTCGAACCTCTCATTATTAAGTATTAAAGGTGCCACAGAAAGTGTGAACAGTTTGACAGAGTATTAAGTGTGAACATTTTAACAGGGCATTAAATATGGAGTATTGAGGGTAAAACAAAAGTAGTCTGAAGAGAATCTGAGGCACCTTTAAGAGCACAGTAAAACAAGAGTCCTCAACTGCTGCAGCACGTACAATGAGAGTTGACGCTATCTATCAGATTCCCTAGAATGATAACCATTATAAACCAAACATTTCTTAATGTCTTATTGTTATTCAGTTTTCACCAAAAATCTGCCTATAACATATGTATTCTACTCAACTGAATGAAAAGGTATCACTGTGTCATCGTTCAAAAACAGCACTAGCATCCGTATTACATTTAAGTAACTCTTGCAATTTCTTTTATACTACAAGAATTTCTTTCTTTTCAATTTTTGGCAGCATGCGAATTGCATAGACGATGGAGTCATTAAAATCGCCTTGTCGGCCGCAATGTCTTCTTCAAGAGTGAGGAACGGACCAGTCTTGAAAACACAGTCTCTTCTCACAGTAAATACCGACTCGTCCCGTTTCAACTTCAGAAATATGAAAGACCAATATCATCATCATCATTCTCTCGTTAAATTAGGAGAAAAGCAATTACTGTGCCGATTTTTTGAACTTCAGCGCCATGAAGATAACATCACAACAGACTGAAATTTGAGGTACATAATAGAGCACAAAGAACATACAGACAGAGGAAAGAAGGAAGACTAGGGTTTAACGTCCAGTTGACGACGAGGTCATTAGATATTGAGCAGAATCTCCGATTGGGGGGAAGGGTGTGTCCTTTTGAAAGGCCTTAAGATATAAGGGGCGATCAAAAAGTATCCGTTCGCAGACCGTACGTCTGGAATCGATATGCCAATCAGGTAAAATCGCAGTGAGCACTAAGGTAATCATTCCATCGGCGCAACAAGTTTAAGGTACTCTTTTGGAAAACACCGTGTCCTGCTGCACGAAGAAGTCCATAACAGTCTGCTGCAGATCCTCGTCCGACAGGAATCGTCGACCCATCAAGGCCTTTTTAAGGGACCGAAGTCGTAACAAGCGCATGCGGAGAGATCACATTTATAGGGCGGGTGCTCGAGTGTCCCGCACTTGACTTGGCGTAACTTCTGCCTAACGACATCTGCGACGTGGGGACGTTTGTTGTCATGAAGCAGCAGCACCCCTTGTCGCTGCTTTCCCGGACGTTTCGCCTTAATTGCACGCGCACCATTTCCAACGTTGGTTTTCGACAGACACACTGCCCCATACAGTCTTCGTTTTCCGATGAATGTTTACCGGTGTTCCCCCTTCGGCAGCCAAGAAAGGATGACAAAACGTTGGTCCTGTTTGGACGCATGTTTTAATAACG
Organism: Schistocerca nitens; assembly: GCF_023898315.1. Classification (NCBI taxonomy): domain Eukaryota; kingdom Metazoa; phylum Arthropoda; class Insecta; order Orthoptera; family Acrididae; genus Schistocerca; species Schistocerca nitens. The sequence goes on along the minus strand of NC_064616.1, from coordinate 573,546,321 downwards.
TCGTCGTAGTTCACATTTCCGCAGTTAGCGCACGCACATTACAAAGACACGAATGTCACACTAAGTCCGATGCATATACTGCACTACCGCTTGGAAGTCGTGCTGCGTTGCATATACGCCGGAGAAACGCCCTCAAAGAAACTTTTTGATCGTCCCCTTACGTTTTGGTTGATGTAAAATGCTGATCTAGATGAGTGGAGCGGAATTCAACCACTGTCCTTCCGACTGCAAATCAAGTGTTTTACTAAGGCGCCGAATAGCTTTGTGAGAGGAAGAATGCAAGGTAGATAGGGTAGAAATTCGTATATTATCGACTCCCTGATTATAGTGACGGCGCTATGGCTCAACAAGTAAAAAATACGTTTTTGCCTTTACGGATAACTTCTGCCAATCTCCAGCAGTCTTTATGGAAAACTGAAAACCTAGACCAGGATGGTGTGACAGCTATTTACGTCCCTCTTCCCCCCCCCCCCCCTCCATTCCAATCAACAACCCAAGTAATTTCCGACGTCTTAAACGTAGTGTTTTCTCACTCGGTGACACGAAAACTAGTAGTGATGCACCTGGGATTCGCATTACTGAGGAAATCCATTTCTGAATGGTCAACTGGAACAGAGCTACAGAACGGCCAGTAAGTGCGTCGCCGTCAGCGATCGGTAGGCTGTCAGATAGAAATAAATGCATTAAAGAGTTTTAATGAGTACTATTAACAGTACGTGGGTTCACAGTCATTATCGTCTCATGAACATGGAAGAGAAATGGACGGATAAAAAGAAGTCCAACAATGACTCACGAAACGTGATGTTCTACAGGGTTACTGGGATGACAATTATATCAATGCCATGAAGGTGGAGAAATTTTTATTTTCGAAAATTGATTGCAAAACGCTGGAGAAATGTCTGCGTCAATGGTGTGTCTGTCATCTTAGGTCTACAACCCTCGCACATAGTGTGGAACGAAAGGGTACCGACAGACTTCGAGGGATTGCAGCAGGTGTCTTTAAGGATAAACTGCGGATAAGATTCCTGTTCGAAAGCATCATCCAACAACGCTACAGAGTGTCAAAGTTAAAGAGATAACGTCTGCCGATAGACCACCGTTTTGACAGCAAACACACAATAGTGTAAAAACATGTCCGAAAGAACGGACACCACACATACATACAAACATTATTGTGGTCGTCGTCACCATGCACAACATTCGCTTTGGCATGTGCATATCTTGGCTTTTCCGAATTAGGCATGCTCTCAACACTTTCTTCCAATGATGAGAAGGTGCAGATTTCAGACTCAGAGTACAAATTCGACAATATGAAGTTTGCTTTGATCATCATAGTGCTTCAAGAGCCACTGTCTGAATTCCCTTGCCTTTCTCCGAACTGATAGTCAACTGACCTACGCAGTTACAGTGGGACTTAACTGTGTAACGAGGAATGCCAATCACAGTGCCACTTCCCCCCCCCCTCCCTCCTCCAAATACACAAAAAACCTTCCGATCTGTAGTCTGAGACACCCACGCAGCACCGAATTCCACGAATCTCTTTCCTTTAACGTCAGACCTCACACTGCCCGTCACGCCTCAACGGTGGCCTGAGTGTTCGCGACACACATCGCCGACTGGCCACATGTTGGCTATACGGAAACGAGTGCGCTGTCAACGTCCTCCAGCAGTTCGAAGCAACAAACTATTCACTCATGTCGGAACAGATTGACGGAAACACCATTCAAACACATTTGAATGACCTGTACAAACTAAATACAGCTCCTCATAACTTCATAAAGTACGGACAACTGCGTGTCAGAAATGAGAGTTTAGTGATATGATGTTTCATTTATCTGTAAAGCCAGTACATGTGGCATAAATGTCGATATTTCTGCAGTTATTCCTTTATGGCCTTCGCAGTTCATAAAATACGCGTTTAAAATCTCTCTCTTCTTTGGTCAAGACGCCGATAATGCCGCGTAACCTTGAGATAAAAACAATTACAGCAAGGTTAAAAAATCTCCCTGGCTAAATATTTAGAGTGCTTCTAGAACCGCTGAAAGAATACTGCAGGACTTTCCCACGCAGATTCGTTTCACATCTAAGCTGCCATGTCCCCAGCCTTCCTCTGTATTGGTCGTAGTAAATTCCAAGAAGGAAACAAAGCCTTCGGTAGTCATGGTATTTTCTGTATAATGCACTGCCTGACAAAAAAGTGAAACACTCAGAAGACATGGTTAGATGTCAATGTAACTTCGTACACCTGTACACCACAGGCAAGTATGGAAATGTTTATAGTTACAATTCTCAGCGTCAGGTAGAACGGGTACTAGAGCACGTTAGTGTTGTTTGTGTTTAGTGCTGTTGAAATGCCTCTGAGCACTATGAGACTTAACATCTGAGGTCATCAGTCCCCTAGAACTTAGAACTACTTAAACCTAACCAACCTAAGGACATCACACACATCCATGCCGAGGCAGGATTCGAACCTGCGACCGTAGCAGTCGCGCGGTTCCGGACTGAAGCGCCTAGAACCGCTCGATCACCACGGCCGGCTTAGTGCTGTTACCAGGCATGGTAGGGTATACAAGGGGCGTGAACAGCGTCAAATGTTGAGAGATCACGGAAGGACACGGAGAGGCATACTCGCGTGAGACGGCGTTATCAGCGCCTGAAAGAGGCCTCGTTGTGGATCTGAATTCGTCCTGCTGGTCGAATTGTGCACTATCCACAATTGTGGCGCATTCGGATGTGACAGTGGCCCGATGTTGGACTGTAGGCACTCTCTTCATCAAGATTCCCTCTGACCACCACAACCTGTCACCTGAGAAGAAGTAATGGGCTCCCTAAAACATTCCGTCTTGTTATCCCGCGCTACTAGTCGGAAATGGAATTACCGTCCCATGCTAAAGCTGCCTTTAATACCACAACACAAAAGGCTGCGTTTGGAGTGGTACCGTGACCAGGAAGCATGGCCTGTTGACGAATGGCGTTGCATTGTGTTCAACCGTTCACGGTTCTGCACTATCCTGGGTTATCATCGCCAGCGAGTATGGTAGTGACTGGAGAGGCAAAGTGGTGTTTGGCGTCACCGTGTGGGGAACCATCGAGTATGAGTTGAGATCACGGTTCGTAGCGATAGAGGGAACTCTGACGGCACAACGGTACGTCAACGGATATCCTAGGTCCTCCTGTGTTACCTCTTAAGCGACAGTATCGTGGTGCCATTTTTAGGACAATGCTCGGCCACCCATGGCACGAGACACTATAAACCGTCTGTGTGATCTTTATCATACGTTAATTACAAAGATATTAAGAAAATTCGATACATCCAGCTTTAATTACTACTGTAAATGTAACTGCCACACATGGCCCCGAAAAAGCAACGTAAATTATAACTGGAGGCCCATATAAGAAGAAAACTTGACGAAAGAAACTCTTTATAAATACTGACACAGGTAAATTTATCGCGGAAGAAAACGCAAATGACGTACCTTTTGGAGGAAAGAGTTCATCCATTTTGTGAAAGTCTTTTTCTGGATGGCAAGACGCTCCTCCTGCAGGGCGCGAATGCGGCCCTGCTCGAATTTGATAACGTCCTCCCGTTGCGTCATAGCGTTTCGTGGCGGGTCGTAGTCGTGCACATACTGGGCTGTAACAAAAGACACAGTTCCTCAGTTCACAGAATACATTAACATGCCCGATAAACATCACTTTCATGGCAAAAACGGAAGTTGCTGCACCTAGAAGTGTTACAATCGTTACCAAACAGTGATCACTGGAACCAACAGAAAACTCTTATAAATATCATTCAGCTCATTAACATCAACACAGAGCAGACTGTATGTGTTTTGTTCCAGTACAGGATGGTACGTTAACATCTCGATACCCAGCATATGATCGGAGAGGCAGTATGTCAGTAGAGTCATTAACGCCTCATATAGCAAATTAAGAATCTTGGACTTAAAAAAATAACACAGACTGCGTATCGAATTACTGTATGAGCAGCTGTAAAGCACCGAAGGTACGACGAAAAGTTGATATCGTCTTTTTAAAAAAAAGTTATTCGTTTAAAAAATGGCTCTGAGCACTATGGGACTTATCATCTATGGTCATCAGCCCCTAGAACTTAGAACTACTTAAACCTAACTAACCTAAGGAGATCACAAAACACCCAGTCATCACGAGGCAGAGAAAATCCCTGACCCCGCCGGGAATCGAACCCGGGAACCCGGGCGTGGGAAGCGAGAACGCTACCGCACGACCACGAGCTGCGGACTATTCGTTTAAACAGTAGGGTCTTAGTTTATAGCACCTGTTCTTTGTTCATCAATCACGTGTTCGTCCACGATTACAAAACGCCAGTATAACAGCACTAAATTCGGGAACAGTTCTACATTTAGAGCAGAGTACATAATATGACATATATTACGTACTTTGATTTTTACTTTTCACGTCAAATTTATGTTTTCAAAAATAACACATTTTCAGTGGGGGGGAAGAGGGGCGGGGGGAAGAGGGAGAGGGAGAGGGGGAGGGAGGGAGGGCGCAACACCCAGTTCCCTGTTTCCTCTCGTTCTGAATTAGATCCATACCAAAATGTCCGGCCATATTTACACGACAAAGTACATATACTTTTACTCTCAGACCAACGAGATATCTTAGTCTGATGTACTGCTATCCAGATAAAGGCAAACCTCTATTTCCTCTCCACCTGTTGCGTTTTTCATAATTTCTTCTCGTCACATAGAGAGCATGTACCTGCTAGTTCGCAAAGTTCTCCGAAACTACTGATTTGAGGCCCGTGGCTGGAGTCTGAAGCACCATGAACAACGAGATCGTTTGAGACGGAGCAGAAGCTTGGGACAGGAATTCGGTCGGGCTCTTCAAAGGCACCATACCGCTCTTTGCCTTCTTAACGGCTTCCATGCAAAACCTAAATCTGGTGATTTAAACTTCCATCTTATAAAATGCCAGTGGGCACGGATACTCTCCACAACAACTAAATACTACGGTGTTTCGGTTCGCATCTTCCAATTTAAGTACAAAACGACATGCGCATTAATATATGAGAGTGTGGCCCGATCAGCATCAGGGACCTACCAGGCTTACAGGAGATGTGATTAGTAATGTAAAGAGAATATCATATAAATATAAATGATGAAAGCTGCTAAGCTTTACTGAAAACAAACCTTGTTCCAGCGGAAGAATGAACATTGGCACGTAATTATACGTTTTAATCATTTATAACCATATATCATCTAAACCATCTGTTTCCTGATGTCTCCCATCCATCTATTAATAGGTTTTTGTCGTCCCCGTTGCCGCCGCCGTCGTTTCATTGAGGGTAATGACATGCGACACTGCAGATGGTAATCCATTCGTTCAAATGATGATAATCTCGGCGGGCCCCTTAGCCAAGAAAAGAGGATATGTGTCGGTACCGGGTTCTTTTCGTTCCATAGTGATCCATAAAATCAAACACGCCTACGCTGCAAAGAACCCGATCGTAGTGATCCACGTAATTCATACACACTTCGTAATATGTCGGAGGAAGGCAATGGCCAACTACATTCACCAGGACCTTATCCAAGATAGTGACGTGGGATTTCGGTATTTTCCACAACGCTAATTGATGAGTAAGGGACTGACTTTCAACTCCGTTCTTTCCAGGCGTTCAATTTTGACCACAAATCGAATGGCTGTAGGCTATATATCATTTCCGATAATCGTTTGTTTTCATGATCTGTTGTGGTAACCGAGTTTTTAACTCATTATACGAACTTCACAACGTATTATAGATTTCTTAGTACACAATTACTATGGTCTCTTGTTGGTCGTAACAGAGGCATTCTGACCGATGGGATGTGACCACCATCCAGCATAAGCACTTTTTACCACCACCACCACCACCACCACCACCACCATTATTATTATTATTATTATTATTATTATTCTTTCTTTCTTTTCTCAGACGTTATGTCTGGTCAAAAATGGAAAGTGACGCGGACCTTGATCAAGCGTCACTTCCTTTTAACTGTACGGTATATGTTACATTGTATTTAGGAACTTTCGGGTAACTGAACATGTATCAATAATTACGGATTTCTGTAGTTGTATATATAAGTTTGAATGTAGCTGTATTGCGTTGATGTACTGGTGGATATTGTGTGGTATGACTCCTGTAGTTGATAGTATAATTGGTATAAGTCAACTTTATCCTGATGCCACATGTCCTTGACTTCCTCAGCCAGTTGGATGTATTTTTCAATTTTTTCTCCTGTTTTCTTTTGTATATTTGTTGTATTGGGTATGGAAATTTCGATTAGTTGTGTTAATTTCTTCTTTTTACTGGTGAATATGATGTCAGGTTTGTTATTTCGTGTTGTTTTATCTGTTATAATGGTTCTGTTCCAGTATAATTTGTATTCATCATTCTACAGTACATTTTGTGGTGCATACTTGTATGTGGGAACGTGTTGTTTTATAAGTTTATGTTGTAACGCAAGCTGTTGATGTATTATTTTTGCTACATTGTCATGTCTTCTGGGGTATTCTGTATTTGCTAGTATTGTACATCCGCTTGTGATGTGATCTACTGTTTCTATTTGTTGTTTGCACAGTCTGCATTTATCTGTTGTGGTATTGGGATCTTTAATAATATGCTTACTGTAATATCTGGTGTTTATTGTTTGATCCTGTATTGCAATCATGAATCCTTCCGTCTCACTGTATATATTGCCTTTTCTTAGCCATGTGTTGGATGCGTCTTGATCGATGTGTGGCTGTGTTAGATGATACGGGTGCTTGCCATGTAGTGCCTTCCCCTTCCAATTTACTGTCTTCGTATTTGTTGATGTTATGTGATCTAAAGGGTTGTAGAAGTGGTTATGAAATTGCAGTGGTGTAGCCGATGTATTTATATGAGTGATTGCTTTGTGTATTTTGCTAGTTTCTGCTCGTTCTAGAAAGAATTTTCTTAAATTGTGTACCTGTCCGTAATGTAGGTTTTTTATGTCGATAAATCCCCTTCCTCCTCCCTTTCTGCTTAATGTGAATATTTCTGTTGCTGAATGTATGTGATGTATTCTATATTTGTGGCATTGTGAACGTGTAAGTGTATTTAGTGCTTCTAGGTCTGTGTTACTCCATTTCACTACTCCAAATGAGTAGGTCAATATTGGTATAGCATAAGTATTTATAGCTTTTGTCTTGTTTCTTGCTGTCAATTCTGTTTTCAGTATTTTTGTTAGCCTTTGTCTATATTTTTCTTTTAGTTCTTCTTTAATATTTGTATTATCTATTCCTATTTTTTGTCTGTATCCTAGATATTTATGGGCATCTGTTTTTTCCATCGCTTCTATGGAGTCACTGTGGTTATTCAATATGTAATCTTCTTGTTTAGTGTGTTTTCCCTTGACTATGCTATGTTTCTTACATTTGTCTGTTCCAAAAGCCATATTTATATCATTGCTGAATACTTCTGTTATCTTTAGTAATTGGTTGAGTTGTTGATTGGTTGCTGCCAGTAGTTTTAGATCATCCATGTATAGCAAATGTGTGATTTTGTGTGGGTATGTTCCAGTAATATTATATCCATAATTTGTATTATTTAGCATGTTGGATAGTGGGTTCAGAGCAAGACAGAACCAGAAAGGACTTAATGAGTCTCCTTGGTATATTCCACGCTTAATCTGTATTGGCTGTGATGTGATATTATCTGAATTTGTTTGGATATTAAGTGTGGTTTTCCAGTTTTTCATTACTATGTTTAGAAACTGTATCAATTTAGGATCTACTTTGTATATTTCCAATATCTGTAGTAACCATGAGTGGGGTACACTATCAAAAGCTTTTTGGTAATCAATGTATGCCTAGTGTAGCGACCTTTGTTTAGTTTTAGCTTGATATGTCACCTCTGCATCTATTATCAGTTGCTCTTTACATCCTCGTGCTCCTTTGCAACAGCCTTATTGTTCTTCATTTATAATTTTGTTCTGTGTTGTATGTGTCATTAATTTCTGTGTAATGACTGAAGTTAATATTTTTGTATATTGTTGGTAGGCATGTTAAGGGGCGATATTTAGCTGGGTTTGCTGTGCCTGCTTGATCTTTAGGTTTCAGATAAGTCATTCCTTGTGTAAGTGTATCAAGGACTGTGTATGGGTCTGCAATGTAACTGTTAAATAATTTAGTTAGATGTGAATGTGTTGAGGTGAACTTCTTTAGCCAGAAATTTGCTATTTTATCTTTTCCAGGGGCTTTCCAATTGTGAGTAGAATTAATTGCTTGGGTGACTTCATGTTGCAAAATTATCACTTCAGGCATTTGTGGTATCATCTTGTATGTGTCTGTTTCTGCTTGTATCCACCGTGCATGCCTGTTATGTTGTACTTGGTTTGACCATATGTTGCTCCAGAAGTGTTCCATGCCTGTTATGTTTGGTGGATTGTCTATTTTAATGTGTGTGTTATCTATTGTCTGGTAAAATTTCTTTTGGTTTGTGTTGAATGTTTGGTTTTGTTTCCTTCTATTTTCACTTTTTTTGTATCTTCTAAGTCGTTTGGCCAATGCTTGTAATTTCTGCTTCTTTTCATCTAATTGCTCTATCGCTTCTTGTTGTGAGATTTTACCTAACCTTTTTCGTTTTTTTTCTGACATTTCATTTCTTATAAATTGTGTTAGCTGTCCGATGTCTTTTCTCAGTTTTTCTATTCTGATCTGTAGCCTGTGTTGCCATGCTGGTTTGGGGGTTTCTTCTGTGTGTTGGTTGGTTCTGATCTCTGCCTAGTGTGTATATTTAGTGTAGTGAGTGCTCCTATATAAACCAGTAATTGTAACTCTTCCATAGTTGTGTTTTCATTTATTTTGTTGTATATGATTGTGTTGATAGTTTTTATTGTTGTTTCGACTTGTGGGTTATTTGGCGGTCTGTGCAAGAATGGTCTAATGTCTGTATTTGTGTCTTTGTATTCTATATATGTCAGCTGAAATTTTTCTTCTATATCTAACATGTGTGTCACTTCGTGTTCTATTTGTGCTTGTTCTGGTGGCTGTCTTAAGATTTCGTTTTCCTCTGATGGTTTAATCAATGCGTGTTGTTCTTTGTTTGTTTGCTCTCGAATGTTTGAGTCCATTACTGTATTTTCTTCTTCTTCTGATTGCACATTATTTTGTTCCAGTATTCGTTGTACTTGTTGTTTGATGTTTTATAATTCTGACTGGCGTATCCTGTTATTTTTTATTACTACACGGATCTGATCAGCTAGTCGTTGTTCTGTTAAAAATTTTAATTCTGGGTATCTGGTAATAAATATTGTGTATACTTGTGATCTGCATCCAGTTGTGTTGGTTCCTAGGTTTGTTCCTAGGTTTGTTCCTTGGTAATAACAGTACATGAGGTGTCGATTAACTTCATCTGACCATCTCATCCTCAGCCTTTGTTTTCCTTCTAGGGTGGTTGTAGGAAGCATATCCTGCAAAACACCTCTATTTGGATTTAAATCATTTTCCAGTTGGCTAGCAGTGTCGTTACCATTGTGGGCGGGCATAGGGTTCAAGCGTCGTCCCCGACAATGACGGCGCTTGTCCGAGGCTTCTTTAGTTCTGTCCTGAACCAACTAATCACACTAAAAGGGGGGTTAGCCCTATTAGTGGTTTGTTCTTTTCGTCACCTTTTACGACTGGCAGAACATACCGGAGGCCTATTCTTTTCCCGGGCCTCCACGGGATTTATTAAAACCGTTCTGACAGCAACTCAGGAAAGTGTGTGTTTTGCTAAATTTATTTGAAGTTGTGCAGAGTGTTTGTGGTCTTACTTTCTAAAGTTACCACGAATCATCTCGACTATGTAATAGAACGTTTGTTCTAAGAGTTATAAGATGAACAGACCAGTGCAATTATTATTATTATTATTATTATTATTATTATTATTATTATTATTATTTACACACTCATTGATTTTTGCCAATTGTGTTTATTTGTTTCTAAATAGTTTTCTTTATTTCATTACATAATTTTTGTATGTACGACCAACTGTATTTTATTTATCAACTGTCGAATCTTGTGTGACATTTGATTTCGTTTGATCATCTTGTTATCTCCGACATATACCGCACTTTATATCGAAATCTTTCATTCTTTCATTCTAAAGTTTCTTCGTTTGTGTGTCTTGAATTTGTGATACAATTCGCAGTTTATACTTGAAATCTTCGAATTATTGAATCCGAATCTGTCTTAATGCGATCCATCCTTCATAGTTTTGTATCTTGTTTTGTTGTAAATATTACTCTCTTGCTGTCAGAACGGTTTTAATAGAACATAATTCAATTCTTTTGGGTCTTTTTCAAGTCCATTTTATTTTCCGCTTTTGTTTGAATTTATTCATACTGAATATTTCGTTCTTCGAAGATGAACAGACCAGTGCAATTTTAGTAATAAAAACTTCTCGCAACAAGGAAAACGTTCCAAAGTCCATGAGCGTTGGCTATATCTCAGACACACCACCTGACTACCTTCAGTTCATTACTTTAATACTTTCTCCAACCCTTACGCTGCGGTCACTGTGGCACCGACAACAGTCGCCAGACGCTGTCGCCAGAGGTCGCCCGGCAACATAGGCAGATCGCTTGTTTACAGTGCGTATGATCTCCGACAGTTTTTGGCAGGATCAAGGTTAGAATCCATTCTAACCTCCTTGGGAGAGGGATAGACGCCGCGACGCCTTTATGCTTAGAGACGAGTGCTGTATTGCGGCTTTTGCTATTAAAAGGACGCCGAATCCATGTGAATGAACTATATCTTTCTTGAAAAGAATGCGGCGAATACTGCACGCTCTTTCCTGAGTTATTGGAATGACTATAAAAGTTTTACGAATGTGTGATATGAGAGGACAAACAGCCGGCCGAAGTGGCCGTGCGGTTAAAGGCGCTGCAGTCTGGAACCGCAAGACCGCTACGGTCGCAGGTTCGAATCCTGCCTCGGGCATGGATGTTTGTGATGTCCTTAGGTTAGTTAGGTTTAACTAGTTCTAAGTTCTAGGGGACTAATGACCTCAGCAGTTGAGTCCCATAGTGCTCAGAGCCATTTGAACCATTTAGAGGACAAACGTTCTATTACATAGTCGAGATGATTCGTGGTAACTTTAGAAAGTAAGACCACAAACACTCTGCACAACTTCAAATAAATTTAGCAAAACACACACCTTCAATAAATGGCGTTCAGCACCTGTCTCCAAGACAAACATGAATTTTAGAATATATATCCACCTCATAACGGAACCATCGCCCTACTGGCATAAAAAGACCAGTAAAAAGGAATAATAATTATTCGTAAACAGTTAATGCACACCTACAAAAACCCAAAAAAGATCCACTGCAGTAACTAAGAATCAAAACTGACATACGCCATTTTTCTCAGTCGCACACACAATTTTTTGAGGTTATAATCTAGGCGTAAAATTTATGATACAAATTTTGTCTGTGTTGGCAGATGACATGCGGCATTAAGTGTAGATATGAGGCTGAAATGGCTAGAAAACCACAGAACATGAATAATTCATACAAGGTAAATTCAGTTCATTATTGTTAAATTTTTAAGTTATTCGTAACTTCCTGTTTCCAATAAAGATGCGATTTCAGACCACAGATTCCGAGACACATCCATGTTATATTTCTCATCCTCAGGATGCCATAAACTCCTCCTTTCTTGTACTTAACTTAGAAATTTCTCACGTAGCCCAGCTCGACCGAAGATAACAAACTGATACGAATTGCATCGACCGTCTTCCGAAGTCTGTTCTTTCGGGCGTTGATATAGACCGCACACGTACTAACGTATTGGTTTGAAAAGATCGCGCAGCTTCGGTCGATGTCGGTCGTCGGCGGAATACCTCGATGTCGGTGACCTCAAGACTTCAAGATGCTCACACGAGGCAATAGCAACACAACCCACGTCGTGATTAATTAAAATTAGTGTTAAACAAGTGTTCGAACACTGTCATAAAACTTTCAGAATAATGTAGGTTAAACATTACTGAATGGATTTTGCTGGCATAATTTATGTCACTGCATCATCATTTCCCCCCACCCCCCCCCCCCCACCCCTTTCTACCACCAGCCCCAAATCAATCGATCAGTTCATTTTAATGAATCTAATTCAACTGGCATAGATTCCTTGTAGCAGGATAAGCCATGACACCATCTACAACATTCGCTAGTGAGGCTATCTGAGAGGATCTTCGGCATTAGTGTTCAGAAATCATAGGTGGAAACATATGTGACAACGAAAGTTGGATCCGTGCTCTGACAGCTTAACGATTAAGGTGGCTGCTCATGAACAGCAGGAAAGTCGTGTTCAAGTCCTGGTCTGGCATACATTTTTCGTTAGTCAAGACATATTCATTACATGTCGTCTTCAGCATTTCTGATCGATTTTCGCTGATATAATTCCTTATAAGTGCATCTTAATCTATTTCATTCCCATCACACAGACATTTCCTTTCAGTGATTATAGTTCAGTCCCATGTACGATACGCAACAGGGTCCAGTGCTAAACCTCGGAACAGCAAAGCCTACAGCAGTACAAGACCTGTTCGCCTACAGAACATGCACAGGCCGATGTTTTCGTTTAGTTATGGTGATTCAGTTCCAGTTGGTCTGTTTCCTTCGGTACAAAGTAAAGCGGATCGTTTGGAAAGTTGTGGATATTTACTGTCGACGCTAGCTGCAATGAACGTCCCAAAACATAGGGAAAATGTACCCGAGAGTGCGCAGTCCCAAAGAGCGCGCAGCTTGTGTTCCTTACAGTTGACTAAACTCGTCAGCTCGTCACTGACGTAGTTGTGTTGAGACTGATGTCAGAAACACCTCGTAGAAGTTGTTTGAAGAAATCCCGTGTTTCCGAAGTGAGACCGGTAAGAATCACTTTTCAGCTTTCTTGGTGTAGCTCTGGTAATGTGTTGCATAAGTTATACGCAGAATATACGAGCAATAGACTTTAATTCTTAATTGCATTTTGAAAGGCTGGCTTGGAAACTACCATACTGCATCCACATGTTTTGCAAATGTGACGTGTGCTGCCATCTGTTGACTTTGGTTGGATCCATTGTTTCTGTATGAAAGAGTGCGCATATAACGTCGCCAAAGAGTACGAGCTTTCTGTTTCGGATTGGTTGATTTGGGGGAGGGGACCGAACAGAGAGGTCATCGGTCCCATCGGATTAGGGAAGGAAGTCGGCCGTAACCTTTTAAAGGAACCATCCCGGCGACTTGGGAATATCACGGAAAACCTAAATCAGGGTGACCGGACGCGGGTATGAACCGTTGTCCTTCCGAATGCGAGTCCAGTGTGCTAGCCACTGCGCTACCTCTCTCGGTCTCTCTTTAGGGCACAACTGCAAATTTGCGTTGTGAAGTTCGAAGGATAAGTATCGTTTCTGAATGACTTCAACTTAAGTACGAAAATCAGACAGGAGACTCATCTAAACTAAAGAGCTGCTCAATGAGAACAGACAACGAATTGTAAATGAACACAACAATGATTGCCGCTGCTCTTGGTACGAAGGAGACTGCTTTAAGGAAAAGACTGAAAGCTGTGAGTAGAGAACATAGATTTTGACGTTTCCAGAGGACTGGATCCAGTGCATTGACTATGGGAGATGGTGCTACGAACAGTGCTCTTCATTTGAGGGTGATTTTGCGTTTTGTGACATTTGCTAAATACGTACTCTTTGGGCATGTCTTGCGTATTCTTAGGCGCAGGCGAACGAAAGAGTGTCCATTTCCCTTTTTTTTTGTATTTTTGAAAAGTTCGATGAAAGCATTACCTCCCTCCTGCTGTAGTTTTCTGAACATGTAGATTTTATGTTAATAAATATAAACCTAAAATGATTTTGTTTTCCTATTGATAATAACCCAGATATCTACGTTTATTCCTTAACTGCGCTGTCTTAGGCATGGTTCCCCTACACTTATTTGTTCGCCATCGGGAAGTTTGCCTGAGCTAATACACACAGAACTATAACACGAGGAGACAGAGTATGGAAGGTCGTACATGTAGCTACGCTACATTTGGCACAGGTCTTAGCTTCACATCAACTATTCGCAGTTACGTGCTATTCCCTGAAGAAGATAAACCAGCTATACATCACTATAATTGGTCTTAAATTTCTTTTACTCCATAGCACGCAAACAAAACAAGATTTTTCCAGTGTTTTAGTTCTGTATAAATGGCTAGATTGTGGCCACAACCACTACAGTAATGACGGGTGGAGGCTGCAAAGGGGCCGGGGGGGGGGGGGGGGGGGGGGATGGCCGCGTCTGTACTCAGCGATTACGCACGAAGGCCGAACAAACATCAATGAGCTTTACAAATGTCGCCAGAACGCTAGTGCCGTAGTAACACAGGTTGACCTTCCTTATCTCTCCCTGATCCATTCAAATAGAAACACGTGTAAACTAGAACTTTCCAGCTGGTTATTTGTGTATCTACCGGTCAAGAAAGATGTCGATGGGCTAGATAAAAAAGATAGAACTTTGTATCTGCAGTAGGGAGAGGCCGATTCTTCTGGCTTCAATGTTGGCACAATTGAGCATGTATTCCCTATGAATTCCGTTTGCCGGCCGGTGTGGCCGTGCGGTTCCAGGCGCTTCAGTCTGGAACAGCGTGACCGCTACGGTCGCAGGTTCGAATTCTGCCTCGGGCATGGATGTCTGTGATGTCCTTAGGTTAGTTAGGTTTAAGTAGTTCTAAATTCTAGGGGACTGATGACCACAGATGTTAAGTCCGATAGTGCTCAGAGCCATTTTTTTTTTAAATTCCGTTTCCATAGACTTCTCAGTGAGTCGACTTAAACCATAACAACATAAATTATCATCTGACCCATTCGATCATCAGAAGAAGGCCACGGCGTAAAATGAAAGACTGTTTTACTCCTTATACTGCTGGGCAACTCTTCAGTCCGTAGTAGCGTATTTAAACACCATTTCTCTACTCTTTGTATACTCATCAGGATACCTATTTCGAACAACTTAAAAAATTTACGGTCACTGGGTACGAAGAATGGGCAGGTAACCAATCATGGCCTTGTTGAAGAAACCATCACAGTATTTGCAGTAAGACTTAAGAAAACAGCAAGAGGAAGTCGGAATGCTAGACGGTGTCCCCAATGCCGTGAGTGCGCCACCCTATTTCTCTGTACTTTCCTCGAAGCGTTCGAAGTATAAATACAAGTCTAGAATCGCTGCACTAGTTGCGTGGGAATTCCAGTTTGATAAAAACAAAAAGGACTGTCTCCAAGCTATGAATACATTAAGTTAAAACATGACGGGGGGCAGCAATTTTTCCATTGAACACTACATTGAGTTGTTATTGAATTTCATTGTCATTTATCGAGGCCATACCTTATTTTTTAAGGTAAGAGCAGGAGTTCACGTCACCCAAAATGACGCTTAGTGGCGAGAAAGGGCCAAAAGTCTGCCAGCGAACGATTCTATCAGCGGAATTACATAACAAAAAATCGAAACGCAATGAAACTGGAGGAGCTGAGTTGCTAGTGAAATACGAGTATCGATTACAATGGAGCATTGACGTATTCAAGAGCTATTTATAAGATGAGAAAAACAATCTAAAATTGATATATTAGCTCCCTCTATAAAGACATACTATCAGAAAGGTAAGTACGCGGAATCCAGTCAAGGCTACTTTATCAAAGGATTGAGGATGTCCAGGTCGTGAAGTGAAACAGTTCCCCCCGCCTACGACTCCAGTATTTAATGACTGCAATACTTTTCTCTGCAAAACTGGAGGTTAGGTTTTACCGTCCCTCTGACATCGATTCAGCAGAGACGAAATAATAGCTGGCGCTGCATACGAAAGAGAAAAGGAAACATTTGTGACCTTGTCGGAGTCATTTCGGCATTCATCTCAACCGATTGAGTGAAACCACTAAGAACTTACGTCGAGATGGCTTGACCTTTGAACTATGTTCCACTCAACAACAAATCCAGTATCTTAACCAATGCACAATATCGCTCGATTGTGTAGACTGAATAACCGCACTATCACATATTTTCTTCATTATATGTGCACACTTCTATGCGGCAGAAGAAGATCAGACAGTACGTCCTCCCTACATTTCAGGCGCACCAGACCGTGGCAGTCGTGTTGGTGACGGTGACGTTTTAAATAATTTCTTGACACTACGCTCGCGTTGGGATTTCGTTCAACTTCCAACAACTGTGCGGGGGGATTAGGTAGTGCATGAGTTAACAGGGTTTTTGGTTTGCATGTTTTCCTGTCACAAAGTTCGATAACTAGTCTCTGTTGCTATCTGCAACCACCTTCAGATCGTTCAAAATATGAATAGGCGGAGAATGAGCATTGCAAGCAATGAGCTTTTGATCCAACTTCTACTCATGCAGCTGGAAAATTTCCCATATAACCGTCAACATTCGAACTTACCGCCTACAATCTGGCTTGCTACAGTGACGTTTCCAACTACATTCTGATATTGTTTTGGTATTTACGAATGTATGTTGTTGCATGACTACAGCTAACGATACTTTCCAATGCTTCATTTCGAACAATCTGAAGATGGTTGCAGATAGCAATCGCAACTAGTTAGAGAACTTTAATTGTGATAGGAAAATTGAGGTCTAGACATTAAAAGTTTTTACTTTTAAAATTTTTTTATTTAATAAACCACATTAAGAGCGCCGTCACCCCCCCCCCCTCCCTGCCCGTCTCAGATTTCACGGATATTGTCATTTGGAGATAGTGAGTGGACCTGTGGACGCTAGAAAATTTAGCGCCAACAGGAGAAATCGGAACATTTCCGACGTAGTTTCCTGCCCGAGTTCAATAGACGGGTGACAACATGCAAGAAACATTTGCGTCATATTTGGGAATAACGCAAGAAAATGATTTTCTCGTTTTAAGGAGGATCGTTTTGACATTAGTGACTCTCCACGTTCAGGAAGACCTTCAGGGTTTGATGAAGATCGTTTAAACGAATTAATAAGCAGATGTCCACGTCAGTGTACTTGAGAACTGGCATACGTGATTAACTGTGAACATTCCACTATAGTGCGTCATTAGCATGCAATTGTGAAGGTTTAAAAATAGGGTATATGGATATCGCATGCTCTAAGCCAAAATCACAAAAATCTGCGGGTGGCCGCATGTGCACCTCTGCTTACTCGTCATCAATTGGCTCGTGAACAACACAAACCAGTCCTATCCTGTATCGTTACTGGTGACGGGAAATGGAGTCTCTGTGTTAACGTAAAGTATGAATAAAAAGTTCAGAGAAATATAAAGACTAATAATATGCGAACACGTCGTGAAGTGGCTTCTGTCGCTTTATAAGATGTAACAAAGCACACGTCCTTCATCTTCCAATAGCTATCATTTGGCATGTATTACAGTTCTATTGCTAAGAAAAGTCAAGAGGGAAAGATGACATTCGTCAACATCTGCGTGACTACTCTGCAACTGACATTGAAGTACCTCGCAGATGTTTCATTGTCTATCTTCAGACTATTTCTCTACCGTTCCAATTTCGACAGCACGTAGGAAAAACGGAACGCTTAAATCTTTCTGCACGACCTCTGATTTATTTTATTATGGTGATCATTGCTTCCTATGCAGGCTGGTGTCAAAATATTTTCGCATTCAGAGGAGAACGTTAGTGACTGAAATTTCGCGAAAAGATCTCGCCGCAACGGAAAATGCCTTTGTTTTAATCACTGCCACCCCATTTTGCGTATCATATCCATAGTGGAATCTCTGGAATACTCTCTTTCAAATTCTGAAGGTGGCAGGGGTAAAATACAGGGAGCGAAAGGCTATTTACAATTTGTACAGAAACCAGATGGCAGTTGTAAGAGTCGAGGGGCATGAAAGGGAAGCAGTGGTTGGGAAGGGATTGAGACAGGGTTGTAGCCTCTCCCCGAAGTTATTCAATCTGTATGTTGAGCAAGCAGTAAAGGAAACAACAGAAAAATTCGGAGTAGGTATTAAAATCCATGGAAAAGAAATAAAAACTTTGAGGTTCGCCGATGACAATGTAATTCTGTCAGACACAGCAAAGGACTTGGAAGACCAGTTGAACGGAATGGACATTGCCTTGAAAGGAGGATATAAGATGAACATCAACAAAAACAAAACGAGGATAATGGAATGTAGTCAAATTAAATCGGGTGATGCTGAGGGAATTAGATTAGGAAATGAGACACTTAAAGTACAAAGGAGTTAAGCTATTTGGGGAACAAAATAACTGATGATGGTCGAAGTAGAGAGGATACAAAATCCAGACTGGCAATGGCAAGGAAAGCGTTTCTGAAGAAGAGAAATTTGTTAACATCCAGTATAGATTTAAGTGTCATGAAGTCGTTTCTGAAAGTATTTGTATGGAGTGTGGCCATGTATGGAAGTGAAACATGGACGGTAAATAGTTTGGACAAGAAGAGAATAGAAGCTTTCGAAATGTGGTGCTACAGAAGAATACTGAAGATTAGATGGGTAGATCACATAGCTAATGAGGAGGTATTGAATAGAATTGGGGAGGAGAAGAGTTTGTGGCCCAACTTGAATAGAAGAGGGGATCGGTTGGTAGGGAATATTCTGAGGCATCAAGGGATCACCAGTTTAGTATTGGAGGGCAGCGTGGAGGGTAAAAATCGTAGAGGGAGACCAAGAGATGAATACACTAAACAGATTCAGAAGGATGTAGGTTACAATAGGTACTGGGAGATGGACTGAAGACCACAACAACAATCTCTAACACTCTTCCCTATTTCGCAATAATGCAAAACGAGCTGCCCTTCTTCGAATTTATCCATGTACTCCCTAAATCCTATCTGGTAAGAGTCGTATACTGCGCAGCAACACCCCTGAAAAGGAAGGACAAGCGTAGTGAAGGCAGTCTCTTTAGTAAACATATTACATCATTTAAGTGATTTGCCAATAAAACGCAGTCTTTGGTTCGCCTTCCCCACAAGATCTTTGTGATCGTTTCACTTTATTATTTGTAACTGTATATCTTAGGTATTAAGCTGAACTGACAGTCTTTAAATTTGTGTGATTTATCGTGTAACCAAAATTTAACGGATTCCTTTTAGTACTCATGTGGATGATCTCACATTTTTCCTTACTTTGAGTCAAGTGTCACTGCCCGCACCATACAGATATCGTATCTAAGTCATTTTGCGATTGGTTTTGATCTTCTGGTGAGTTTACTAGATGACAGCATCAGGACTGCACAGATTGTCTGGGAGACAAACTGTGCGGCCCTCTTAGATTGTTTCCAGATACAGATTAGGAACAGCAGAGGGCCTGTCACACTTCCTCGGGGAACGCCAGATATCACTTCCGTTTTACTCAATTACTTTCGGTCGATTACTGCGAACTGTGACCTTTCTGACAGAAAATTACGAATCCAGTTCACAACTGAGACGATACTCCATAGGCACGTAATTCAAGGAACGGCGTCAAAAGCCTTCTGGAAATCCAGAAATTTTGAATCATTCTGATATCCCCGGTCGACATCACTCATTACTTCATACGAAAGAGAGCTAGTTGAGTTTCACAAGAACGGTATTTTTTGAATCCGTGCTAAATGGTACACCAAATGACAATTTCTAACTAAGAAATCCTTGTTACATAATAGTTACTGCCACAAAAAGGTATCATCTTAACAAATAGCTACGAATAGCTCTTATAAACTGTCCCATCTTCATTCACATCGTTTCTGTAGACAATATTTTTCATGCATGTGTGATTATTCATGGTCAGTATTATTTTTTACTTTATATACAGACCTTACTCTATACGACAGTTCAGCGACGCTTATTTGGTCACACAACTAATCAGTAAATTAGGGTATATTAAAAGAATTTATAGACTCAACTACGTCCACGCAGCAGAAGTATAATTTAAGTTTTTACAGTTTCTGCATCGTCACTCTCAAGTCACTGCACTGTACATGGCAGAAGATATGAGAACTGGGCAAAATATTACAAACATAACGTTATAGGCACCTTATTTCTAGTGTTTGTTTTCTAATCCATCTGTATTTGTTTGCACTGGTAAATACCAATTCTTCTGAGTGGTCAGTACTCCTCTGAATATTTTGCTGATAGAGTGCTATTCCGTTCATCCTTCCAAGCCTTCATCAGATTTATGTGCAGCATTACGCCTATCAGTAACAACAGCTGGATTAAACATGAGGAATTCCTTTGGTTTTGCTTATACATAAGCTCACGCAAAGATAATGCACAACAGTAACAAGAAACTCAGTCGTTTTTAATTAACAAAAATTGACTGTGCTTGCATTGTACCAGTAACAATCACTCATTATTTCAGTGGAATCAGGACAGTGCGGCGACAGCTGCAAGCAAAACAAACCTACCTTGAAAGCTTTCAGTCTAGAGAAACAGCATTCCAATGTATTGCAAAACTAGTTCGTTGCCATGTATGCGTACGGTTCGCTTTGAAGACACCGCCAAGTTTCCTACCGATACGTACATATGGGGTCAACGTTACCTTAAACAAATTTTCGCTCTTGAAATTTGTAGTGGTGATAAAACTTCCTTCTGAAAATAACATGTCTTATTCAACAGCTCAGAAGTCAATAGCGCTAGTCATGAGATCACATCCCTGTATCTTAGGAGACGAATTCGTTGATAATTGACACTGGATATTTTCTCAATCCAAAAATAACATGTTTTATTCGTTAGTCACTATTTTCTATAGAACCAGATATTCTAGACCCCACATCCTTACTTTCGTACAACTGTCAAGGCAGTTTTTCACTACCTAGACTAGCCGATGCTTTTGCAGTCATAAGACATTTCAATTTAATTGGCACAGAGTCACGTGTCATCATTTCACGGACTAGAAGTACACCATTAAACGTAAATGGCAGAAATATGTTTTTATGGTTGAAAAATTGGACGTTACTTAAATTATTGTCAGTATTTAAAGATGACGGGGTAAAAGGAGAGTGGAGCCGCAGCACCAACATTTAAGAACACTAAGAAACAAGCTATGGAACATCATCACTGACAAAATTGGAAATCCCAATCATCTCACAGAAGTACTGAAAAACCTGTGTTATGCAGAGGCCAAGACAAATTCTTTCAGAATCCAGTAACATGACGTCAAAGAGCAGCTTTGTCTTATGTTCAATTTTATTTAATTAATCAACTGATGGTGTCATTCTAGACTGGAAAACATCTACAGACTAGAAAACATCTACAGTTTGGATTTGACAATGACATAAATAGCCACAGCTCTGTCTTGACGCACTTGTTTACCGACAATCACGTAACAGTTCCAGATTCTGAAAATATACAGTTCCGCAGCGAGCTCTGTTTCGACTGAATAAAGTAATGAAGCAGTAAAAAAATTGAAATTCGCTGCACCAAACTGAATCCGTGACGATTTGTGATCCATTTCAAGTCCGCTGCACGTTGAATATTAATAACGAATCCTTAAACCGGTCAGCCCATTTACTTTCCTTGTTGCACACTCCCACCTTTCGAATAATTTGCTACTGGAAAGAAAATTGAAAAAATATAACACAATAAGTGGTACAATAAGGAGAACGCTAAGAAATCAAATAAGGAGGGAAATAAAGCTGAAGTTTTACAAGACTATGGCGGTAGCTGCACTTGTATATTGGGATGAAGCGTGGGTCTTCATTAGGAACGACAGAAGTGAAATCCAAGCCTGAAATGAGATTTCTTCAATCGATTGTGGGGATGACAAAGACAGACAGGAAATGAAATGAAGGCATGCGGCGCGCACACACGTAGCTTAAGCCCTAAAATCTTAGAACAGCGTCTAAACTGGAGGTCTCATATAGAACGTATGAGGAATGTACGTTTGCCAAAATCGATCTACAGGTATAAGACTAGAGGGTACAGTCCAGTCGATGGACTAAAGAGAAGATGGGCATGTTCGCAACAAGTCGATGGACATGATGCTTGAAGAACAACATAAAGATCTGAAGGTGACAGGCTCAACCAAAATGCTTTTATTTCAATTAATATATAATGACTACACCAGAAATCTGGTCTTCTGCTGGACATCTTCACACAGTACACGGTGCGATGAATGATGATGAAAGACCTGTGCTGTCCGCTGCGCCCAGCTCGCTGTACATTATGCACAAGGGTGGTGACGCATATACAATACGAAAGGACAGAGTAAGAAATGAAGTAATGCATTTCTTGTACCTGCTCTGGTACTGAATTATATGAACCGAATGATAACTTTCAAAATCAAACTGGTTTTCGTTTTCACTGTCCCGGAACATGAAACATATTTCACATCGACAGCATTTTAATCAGCATCACAATGTGTTTTGAGTATTCTAATGTGCTGAGCAGAAAATGAAATTAGGCAGTCGATGCACAGTTGAAACATCCAATTTCTCCCTGCTCCAGTCTCAGTAAACACCGTTCATAAGAGTGTTTCTCGTACACCAGAGTTTTGCTCTTGATGAGACTTCAAGTAAGCATTATCACTAACTACACAATGTAGGCTCCTCAATAATTAGTCTAATTCTGTTCTGACTGCCTACTGCGTGAAATTCGTACTGTTTGGACGCGTAAAAGGAAATAAATACGTAGAAAATTAAAGACATTTCTGGCGTGTTCATTAAAGAGGGAAAGAATTTATTGATCTTTCCTCCTGGAACTTAGCGTTAGAAGCTGAAGAAATAATAATCATTCGGAGACCGTTTACTCTGTTTATGTACTACAAGTCATCGCTCCGGTTCTTACTAAGTTAGCAGAAGCATGCACACTTTCCTTAAATTCTTCCTGCATTCGTCTAGTCACTAAAATCACACACACGTGGCAATCAGGTGGTCAAACGAGATGTCTGCGGGGCGTCATTAAAGGGGAAGTTTCAATTAATACTCAAGTATTATCTATTTCTGATACTGGCTTACGAAACGAAAGGTATTCTGTTTCAATCCAATATTCGTTTATTACTCCTCACACGTATACCTGGGAAGGAAAGGAAACCCAGTAAACAATCGTTTTGTCTCCGCAAAGAGCGAAACCAATATTTCTTTGAAACAAGTGCTACTCGAGATACGACTGCTCTGAATTTTTACTATATTTTCATTGGGTAGTAGGTAATACTGACAATATTAGTCCTCCGGGCAATGTCCTTAAAGATGGTTAGCAGTTAAATGGAATAATTATATCCATTAATGAGAACTTGTCACATAAATGTAGTTCAAAGCAGATATCTTTCTTAGTTCATCACACGTCGAATGCAGAAATATATTTCATGAAGGAAAAAAAGTTTCGGGTTCTCGTTGTCGTAGACGGCAAGTATAACGAAGGGAAAGCGCCGAGCCTCGGTAAACGGCTGTACAATGAGTTTAACCACATTGCAACCTTAACCAAATCCGGGATTATATTGCTTAACTGTGTATCTGCTGCTCTAAACTTCTGATCGCCAGCTAAGTTCTCGTTCACAGCATTCCAGAGCTTCACGAACAGGTTTATTATAATTTCCAGCGTATAGGCAGTTCGGTTTCAAGGCTCCGTGGCCTTCGGAACTGAAAGTGACACTTAACGCTTTGCAGGCTCACATTAACAGCTATGATTGTTTTCATATCTGTGACTCACGCGTATCACTACTCGATAATTTAGCTTCAGTCAATAATATCATCGAAAAAAGAATTTTAACGTGAAATGTATTCTGATATAATCGCTATGTAGGGGCCCACTCTGGAAACTTAATGTGACGAAAAAATCCTCAAAATATGTTTTCTTTATATGATTATGAAACAATGTATTTAAACAAACGAAATACGGTTTGGCAAATGAAGAAACTAAGTATGTTGCAAAGCTTTCTGAACTCTTAAAGCCGAAGCGCAAAGGACTGTTCTGCCTTGCGAGAAGAAAAAAGTGACTCTTTTACAGAAGTATGACTATCTGAAATGTAAATCCTGTTATGCCAGTTTCTGCAGACCGGAACGTCTACGGCTGTTTCTCCCGTTAGGGGCTTGACCGACTAACGCACCACCAAGGAAAGTGCACGCTTCCCGCACACTTCTAACGAAACTGGGGATCACACATAATCATCGATCATGTCTCTCTTTCACGTATCTTCCGTAGGCTAATCTTGTGTGAAATTCTCTTCATATGGAAGCTTTACAGCCAACCTTTTATCTGTTCATAATGCTTCAACAAGCAGGCTGCTATTTTTCCACTTCCGGAAAATGTTCTTTTGATAGTTTGTGAATGTTACAGTTTACATCTTTTACAGTAAAATAAACGCATTGCTGTTTAATTAAGTACTAACTTATAAAATTAATGTTACGTACAATGTGAGTTTCAGGTTCGTATGAGATGGACGCAGATGATCAAATACAGACGAAAAAAGTATCATAAAATCGAATAAACCGTTCGGCAGCATTGTGAGTGGTTTCAGGTCGATAACGATCAAGGCTGAAGTTATCTTTTCAGCTGGATTTAAGTTGGCCCCCTTCCAGAATTCTTCACCTGCCGCTGAGCCAAAATTTTTTTTCATGTATCTCAAGTAGTTTAAGAGATTAAATATTCTTTACGTTGTGCTCCACAGCTTTGATACAAGATCTTTTACGTATACCACCAAAAAGATGATATAGAACTTTATTCTTCTGAAACAAATTTCGAGTAGCTCACCATCCTTTGGAAGATCTTAAAGTCTGAAATGTTATATATCGTATACACATGATTGAAAAATAATCCACTAACTACATTTACAATACATTTTGCAATAATGGACATATGATACAACCATTTTAAACTTTTAAGTCTGCCAGAATATGACGAAATAGTCAAGAACAGCTGCAGAAAAAAGCTGTGTAGAAGTTTTTTGTGATACACATAAAAGTAGTTTAAGAGATTTTATTTGCGACACTAACTTTTTGCAACCCTAGGCACAGTACGACTCGCTAGCATGAAAATAGCACATCTAGTTAGAAGTGTACAGGAACTGGTGATACAGAACCTAAACATTAGAACAATGAAAACGAAAACAAAGTTCACAGTTATCAACATATATCAGTTTACACATATCCATCAACGAAACCCACACATATTTAAATACGGCTCTTAACTTCTACCTCTGGCAATTAGCACCAAGTGACAACCAAGCAGAAAAGACTTACGTTTTACCTATGAATAAAACATTATTGCGTCTACATTAACAAAAAAGCAAATTATGTTTAAAAGAATTAAAAAACATGTAAATTCGGCGAACGCAATACTATTAAGAGGGAATTACACATATGTAAGGTGCAGACCTCAAGGGCCAGAAATTACGACAGAGGCCTGCGTCAAAGATGTTTCAAATGAATCCACTCTCACATTTCTTACGTGGTTGTTAAGTCAAGTTCTCTGAACTGCCCAACACACTTTTAGAGTGCCTCGCGTTGGAAAAAGTCTATCTCAAGTGAAAGCAAGCTACATCGATGACACAAACTTTAAGAATTGTCGGTTGGGCTCGAAGACGCTATCGCAAGCCATCCCCACCAAGGAATTGTTCATGTGACCTATCAAGCAGCTCCCAGAATTAATTTTCACTCTTCAGCGGTGTGCGCGCGGATATGAAGATTTCAAAGCAGGCAACTGACGGTCTTATACATTTACACTGAACAAGATCTCGAAAATATAATAACGAAAAGGAACACACACACACACACACACACACGGTAAAAACGTTTCTAATCGTGGCTGAGAAATGTTGACTACAGAGGTACGAGAAACTAACACAATGATACAGAAATATTAAGAGCAATCGCGACTTAGGTCCTAACATTGCATAGTCACAAAACATACCAAGTCACCAAAGAACAAAAATAATGAGACCAGAAGATTCCCAATGGGTTTTAGTGGATAATAACGATATTTTACCTAGTAATGTAGCTGGTAGTGAAGCAAGAGTGTACAAACAAGACATTGAAAGGAAAACGCCCGTGATCGAATGTATCACACACAACACCAAGGAAAATTACAAGTCAAGTTTATGCTGCCGAACCTAATTTAATATGACACCGCGAATTCATTATAAATTATACACTCTACGCAACAATTAACATCACAATTCCAAAGTTTAAGAAAAGTGAAAAATACGAATCCTTTTCTTTTTGTCAATGAGCTATACAGTGTGCGAAGTATCCGCAGGTGTATTCTAATGGAAAGTAAGAACCCAAAGTCTCTCTTTGATGCTGATGCTATTGCTATTATAGGACGGGCACTAGCTGACAAGAGATGCGTGAGGAATGCCGGCCGTTGCCTGTTAAGGAACTATGACGATAAACTTAAGTAATTTAGAGAAAGCACGGAAATCTGAATCGAGATGGCCTGACTGACTTTTGAACTCCAATTTCCCTGAAGACGAGTCACGTGTCACCCACAGTTCCACTTCGTTCAGTAGTGGTATTAAAAAATGAAGCAAGCAGCTCTTTTTGTATGAGGAGTTCCCGAACTTCGTTTCTGAAGTACCGCAAACACCTTTAAAACTGACGCATTTACGTAGTTGGAAGTTTTCAGCTGGAATCATCCTTAATTGACTAACGATCTGAGAAAATTAACGTGGTCATTATCTCTGCAACAGTCTTTCCCCAGAGCCACTACGTTACTTGTGCCCTTATTCCTGGTGTGAAATCCACATTTAATTCCTAAGAGTAATGGACATGGGGACAGTGGACAGACTGAGTAGCGGACGCCCCATTTATTGCCGAAACCCTGCGGTCATCAGCTTCGTCTCGATCCGGTGAATTTGGATGCAAAAGGCCATCTATGTAACCAGTTTGTCTCCGGCGCCAGGATCGGGACGACGTTCCAGAAATGTTCCGGAAGGTCTACGACCGACGTGCTTCGGGCCACGCAGGCTGGTGGAACGTTAACGAAGTTCAGTGAGGGAGCAGAGAGCGCTGCGTGGGAAGGCAGAAGAGTTGGCTCGTCTACGGCAAGGCGAGACAACGGTACAAACCAGTTGTAGCGGCCAGACGGGGGACAGCCAGAGAACGCGGAAACGGCGTGGCGTGGCACACCTGCTGGCGCGCGGCGCTTGCAGCTTCCTCGCTGCCGAAGACTGCCTCTGCCTACCCACACCACGCCCCACTTCTGTTCTCTCACTCGTTCTCCATGCGTCACACGTACCACTGTTATGAGCACTGCCACGGAAAATACTCTCACTGAATTCCACAGATGAGTACGTAACTGGCTGTTTACCACACCTTACCAGTCGGCAACTACACAACGTTCGTGCTGGAAATACACGAGAATGCTGCACTGAAGTATTTGTTTGTTTGTGGATGTACTTTTCCTTAGTGTAGAGCATGTTTCTCATCCAAAGCTAGGATCGCAACAAACAGGCAGTTGTTGTTGTGGTCTTCAATCCTGAGACTGGTTTGATGCAGCTCTCCATGCTACTCTATCCTGTGCAAGCTTCTTCATCTCCCAGTACCTACTGCAACCTACATCCCTCTGAATCTGCTTAGTGTATTCATCTCTTGGTCTCCCTCTACGATTTTTACCCTCCACGCTGCCCTCCAATACTAAATTGGTGATCCCTTGATGCCTCAGAACATGTCCTACCAACCGATCCCTTCTACTAGTCGAGTTGTGCCACAAACTCCTCTTCTCCCCATTTCTATTCGATACCTCCTCATTAGTTATGTGATCTACCCATCTAATCTTCAGTATTCTTCTGTAGCACCACATTTCGAAAGCTTCTATTCTCTTCTTGTCCAAACTATTTATCGTCCATGTTTCACTTCCATACATGGCCACACTCCATACAAATACTTTCAGAAACGACTTTATGACACTTAAATCTATACAAAATTGTTGAGGCTTTCGTGGCCACTTGTTGACAAACTGCCTATTGGCTTCTGTCTCGGGTTCTTCGGCCGACGTTCATCTAATGATTTTTCTGAAGTTTCGCCAGCACGAGTGGCTGGCATTGTCAAAGCTTCACCCTCCATTGCCGGTGGTGAACTGGAGCCGAGCTCGCGGGCGCAGACTATAATATGTACCTGGCGCGCCAACGTCCGAGGGCTTCTCCGCGGTCATTTCCGGTGCGGTTCTCCTCTTGCTACCTGCAACGGTCGTTCGCTGCAGTACGGGAAGCCAGGATCCGTTTACCTTAAGGCTTTCCTCTTTCTTGTTCAAACTGTTCGCGTGTTTTTGTATTTCTACAGCTTCTCTGAACAAGCGTGTGTGATAGTGGTTCTCTACAGCCAGAACTTCCGTGTCGGCGAATTTTATTACGTGGTCGGTCTCATTCAGTGCGTGTTCTGCCACGGCCGATTTCTCCACCTGCCCCAACCTGCAATGTCGCTTATGCTCCTTGATTCTGGTGTTAATGTATCGTCCAGTCATTCCGACATAAACTTTTCCGCATGTGCATGGTATGCGGTATATTCCCGACATTGCAAGTGGGTCTCTTTTCTCCTTCGCCGATCTAAGACACTCTTTGATCTTCCTTGTCGGTTTGAAAATCGTCTTTACGCCATGTTTGCGCAATATACGGCCGATTCTGTCCGTCACTCTGGGAATGTATGGCAGAAAGGCCGTACCCGACATTTCCTTTTCTGGCTCCGTACTTCGCCGAGTGTATGGCTCAGTTACACTTCTAATATAATTTGTGGAGTACCCATTGCTCCTCAGGACAGTTTCCAGGTGTTGCATTTCTCGTTTGAGGTGTTGCGGCTCACATATTCGTCCTGCTCTCGTTACGAGCGTACTAATCATGCCCCTTTTCTGGCTCGGGTGGTGGTTTGACAGTTTGTGCAGGTATCGGTCCGTGTGAGTCGGTTTTCGATACACGCTGTGTCCCAGGTTTTCGCCGTCCCTTGTGATCAGCACATCTAGAAATGGCAGTTTAAATCTATACTCGATGTTAACAAATTTCTCTTCTTCAGAAACGCTTTCCTTGCCATTGCCAGGCTACATTTTATATCCTCTCTACTTCGACCATCATCAGTTATTTTGCTCCCCAAATAGCTTAACTCCTTTGCTACTTTAAGTGTCTCATTTCCTAATCTAATTCCCTCGGCATCACCCGATTTAATTCGACTACATTCCATTATCATCGTTTTGCTTTTGTTGATGTTCATCTTATATCCTCCTTTCAAGAGACTGTCCATTCCGTTCAACTGCTCTTCCAAGTCCTTTGCTGTCTCTGACAAAATTACAATGTCATCGGCGAACCTCAAAGTTTTTATTTCTCTTTCATGGATTTTAATACCTACTCCGAATTTTTCTTTCGTTTCCTTTATTGCTTGCTCAATATCCAGATTGAATAACATCGGGGAGAGGCTTCAATCCTGTCTCACTCCCTTCCCAAACACCGCTTCCCTTTCATGTCCCTCGACTCTTATCACTGCCATTTTGTTTCTGTACAAATTGTAAATAGCCTTTCGCTCCCTGTATTTTACCCCTGCCACCTTCAGAATTTGAAAGAGAGTATTCCAGTCAACATTGTCAAAAGCTTTCTCTAAGTCTACAAATGCTAGAAACGTAGGTTTGCCTTTCCTTAA
The DNA here is from genome assembly GCF_023898315.1 of Schistocerca nitens. Classification (NCBI taxonomy): domain Eukaryota; kingdom Metazoa; phylum Arthropoda; class Insecta; order Orthoptera; family Acrididae; genus Schistocerca; species Schistocerca nitens. The sequence continues at coordinate 573,516,779 of NC_064616.1, read as the reverse complement.
TCTAGCTTCTAAGATAACTCTTAGCGTCAGTATTGCCTCATATGTTCCAATATTTCTAAGGAATCCAAACTGATCTTCGCCGAGGTCGGCTTCTACCAGTTTTTCCATTCGTCTGTAAAGAATTCGCGTTAGTGTTTTGCAGCCATGACTAATTAAACTCATAGTTCGGTAATTTTCACATCTGTCAACACCTGCTTTCAGTAAGAATAAACAAACACGCGTCTTCCACAGATTTTTTTTATATATTCAGAAACAGCGTCCCTAACAAAGCAAAGCTATAATTATACAGTGTGACTGAGAAGTACCCGTACCCTTATATCAAAACAAAACAGTATATTGGATTACTTACACACAAACTATTCATCCACTGTGTGTGCACACCACGATGGCTAACTCGTATCTATGCACCTAAATGTCATCATTGACATCACAAGCTTCAACACTTCTGCGTTATTCTCCATTAGTCTTGTACCGACGTTAAGTCACAAGAGACTTGATTATTCCCTATACTGAGTTGCCTTCTGTGGTAAGGTCAGGGCTTAGTGGTGGCCATTTTAATTGCACTGGAGATACTGAGAAGCCTCGAAATTTTGTACCGAGCAACTCAACTCATGCATTTGAAGAGGAAAGTATGCTGAAGTTCCGTCTTGCTGTTGTTTTCAAGGTGAGGTATTAATCACGACTGCACCATATCCAAATAAGAAAGTACATTCATGTTCTCTTTTTTAAAAAATATTTTTAAACAAATCTACTAAGACAAGAAGGTTACGAGAACTTCTCGGGAATACTGTACAAGCGATAAGCAACCTCAACGTGTCCAGATATGACTTCACTTTTTCTCAAAGGAGCATGAGAAGGGTGCTCAACAAACAACGTACGAGTCGTCGAAAGTAGAACCTCTTTAATCACCATCCTAAAAAATATCTGCGTCAAACACTGCATACATCTAAAGAATTAGCAGGACGCTAAGTGCCAAGATTACTTTGTTCCAAACAATGATTATAATCATTAGCAAATGTGACATCTCAGGTAAAAACAACAGCTTGGAGAGTTATGTGGTCAGAACTAAAACTGTGAAACGCGAAAACAGAAGGGCAACCCTTCGATACGCAGCAAAGCAAAGGACGCTTTTTGGTTAGGTGGTCTCCTTCCCTGTTGCAACTGGGAAAGTCCTTACCATCAAACGGCAGTAGGATACACATCGTGTAGCCTTTTGGGGTGTGCAAAGAGGCAAGTTACACATTAATAGGCAGAAGCTGCCACCGAAGGCTACTTCTGTGAAATACAACGCCCATCCAAAACGTTCGGTGATTGATTTTATTTCCTGACGTATAAGCGACGTCGGCACGGTAACTAAGGTGGCAGCTTGAACTATCTACCGTAAACAGGCAGTTGCGAGCAGGCAGTGTTAAGTAGTGGACCTGCGGCGGTAGTCCGTCAGCGTTATTCCGCCACACATCGTAATGAAGCAACATCTCTAAATGAAGTATTCAAAATATTCTTCAAAACCAATCTACCACAAAACACCAAGTTGCAGAAATTCGCACGAAAGGCAACGCTTTGACGACATAACCAACATTCAAGCCAATGTGACGCGAGGTAGTATGAACGTTCTGCGCGTTGTACTCAAGGAGGGGGATGGGGAAGTTACACATTAATTTCTATTTTTTTATTATTGCAGACTCGAAATTTTCTGACACTAGCAAAAACATTATAATAATCATTTTGTGGTCGAAGCTCTTTTCTTGTCCGTGTTTGTTTCCTAAATAAGGAAATGTGGTTCTGCCTTGAGCAAACACAGATTTCTTGTTTTTCTGCCAATACATGTTTCGGACAAGTTTCTCCACTTTCAGTGGATTTCATTTATCACATTATTACATGTTGGTGTTCACAAGCCTGCTTGGTATTTGCAGCACAGCTATAATTATTGCCGTCCAGTATGCCATTTTTTTGTAATCTCGCGTTTTCGCGATTCTGCAGGGTGTTCGAGTGGAGCTTACTGACACACACACTCTGTGTGCTGTTCACACGCGACAACAGACTACAGGAATAAATGCATTCCACTGTGTGCTCATTCCGAAGAAGCCTGACTTACCCCCGGAAGAAAAAAATTAGCTAGATGGCAGTGAAGATGAAATACTAACGTATTACAGCTACGACCAGTTAATGTTTTAAGTCAACTTAAGCAAGAAAACACACACACACACACACACACACACACACACACACACACACACACACACACACACAAGCACTGAGAGCACGTGAGACTTCCATTAGAGTTCTTCTGGACGGATTCGACTCACCGCTTTTATTGCTAAGTCTGGCTAGATTCGCAGAACGGTTAATGAAATGATAATCCAGAAGGGCTGACCAGAGTAACGAACCTCAGTCTCCCCGCTTCAGAGAATAAGGCCTTGCGCAACAGCACCCAACTCCGTTCCCAAGCCGGAGACAAAACATGGCGGCAGTCGTAATGTGAGAGCGTTCGTGTCTCATTTCTAAACACGGCTGACGGAGACTTCCGCTGCACACCGGCAGTTGGGCAGGAATATGCACAAAGCTGCCCTACTGGCAGCAACCACATAAACCCTGATCTACAGTACAGTAAAACTGCTATGGCGGTATACTGAATGGTTGATACCATTCGTCACGGTCCACAACAATGCAAAATTTATGTCAGTCGCTCATAATCGTTGAGAGAGGATGGGAACGTTCGTGCAAAAATAACAACTACTTATGTGTTGGAGGTAAACCTTTTTTGTTTTTCGATATAAGCTCCTTTTAGACTTATACACTTTGTCCAACGCTGTTCTAATTTGTTGATCCCTTCCGAATAATAGGAATTGTCCAAGTCTGCAAAACAGCTATTAGTTGCTGCAATCACCTCCTCGTTTGAATAAAATCTTTGTCCCGCCAGCCATTTCTTCAAACTGGAGAACAAATAGTAGTCCGAGGGAGCCAATTCTGGAGAATATTGGGGATGTGAAACGAGTTGAAATCCTATTTCCATTAATTTTGCGACCACAACTGCTTAAATGTGTGTTGGTGCATTGTCGTGATGGAAAAGGACTTTTTTGCGGTCCAATCGCTGGCGTTTTTCTTGCAGCTCGGATTTCAAACGGTCCAATAACGATGAATAATATGCACCTGTAATAGTTTTACCCTTTTCCAGATGGTCGATTAGACTTATCCCTTGCGAATACCAAAAGACAGTCGCCATAACCTTTCCGGCCGAAGGAATGGTCTTCGCCTTTTTTGGTGCAGATTCCCCTTGGTAACCAATTGCTTAGATTGTTGTTTGGTCTCAGGAGTATAGTAATGTATCCATGTTTCATCCACAGTGACGAAACGACGCTTAAAGTCCTGCGGATTCTTCCTGAACGGCTGCAAACAATCCTAGCAACACTTCACACGATTCCGTATTTGGTCAAGCGTGAGCAATTGCGGAACCCATCTTGCAGATAGCTTTCTCATGTACAAATATTTATGCAAAATATTATGTACCCGTTCATTCGAGATGCCCACAGCCTAGCAATCTCACGCACCTTAATTCTTCTGTCATCTATCACCATCTCATGGATTTTATCAATGATTTCTTGAGTCGTAAGCTCCACAGGGCGTCCAGAACGTTCAGCAGCACTTTTGCCCATATGGCCACTCCGAAAATTTTGAAATTGCTTATAAACTGTTCTAATCGAAGGTGCAGAGTCACCGTAATGTTTGTCAAGCTTCTCTTTAGTCTCCTGAGGCGTTTTGCCTTTCATAAAGTAATGTTTAATCACCACACGAAATTCTTTTTCGTCCATTTTTTGACAATCATTCGTCTTCCTTGATTCACACGAATGCCAAACACAAATAAATAGACCAATATGGCTGAAACTTGGTGTGCGTTCTTTCCAAAGATGCTACTAACTGAACATGGCCTCGATACGAGCTGGTGTTGCCATCTCTCAGACTTTATACGAGGGGAGTTTGAAAAGTCCGTGCAATCTTCTAGGAACGTACTCACTCGGAACTTTAGCAGTGAACAACAACAAGAAGCAGAACGTCTCTCCTGCAGCGTCTGCGACTGGAGTTGCCGAGCTTCTCCATGACGCTTTCGTACTTACTAAACGAACCTGTAGCGAAACGCGCTGCTCTTCATTTGTACACTCCTGGAAATGGAAAAAAGAACACATTGACACCGGTGTGTCAGACCCACCATACTTGCTCCGGACACTGCGAGAGGGCTGTACAAGCAATGATCACACGCACGGCACAGCGGACACACCAGGAACCGCGGTGTTGGCCGTCGAATGGCGCTAGCTGCGCAGCATTTGTGCACCGCCGCCGTCAGTGTCAGCCAGTTTGCCGTGGCATACGGAGCTCCATCGCAGTCTTTAACACTGGTAGCATGCCGCGACAGCGTGGACGTGAACCGTATGTGCAGTTGACGGACTTTGAGCGAGGGCGCATAGTGGGCATGCGGGAGGCCGGGTGGACGTACCGCCGAATTGCTCAACACGTGGGGCGTGAGGTCTCCACAATACATCGATGTTGTCGCCAGTGGTCGGCGGAAGGTGCACGTGCCCGTCGACCTGGGACCGGACCGCAGCGACGCACGGATGCACGCCAAGACCGTAGGATCCTACGCAGTGCCGTAGGGGACCGCACCGCCACTTCCCAGCAAATTAGGGACACTGTTGCTCCTGCGGTATCGGCGAGGACCATTCGCAACCGTCTCCATGGCGCTGGGCTACGGTCCCGCACACCGTTAGGCCGTCTTCCGCTCACGTCCCAACATCGTGCAGCCCGCCTCCAGTGGTGTCGCGACAGGCGTGAATGGAGGGACGAATGGAGACGTGTCTTCTTCAGCGATGAGAGTCGCTTCTGCCTTGGTGCCAGTGATGGTCGTATGCGTGTTTGGCGCCGTGCAGGTGAGCGCCACAATCAGGACTGCATACGACCGAGGCACACAGGGCCAACACCCGGCATCATGGTGTGGGGAGCGATCTCCTGCACTGGCCGTACACCACTGGTGATCGTCGAGGGGACACTGAATAGTGCACGGTACATCCAAACCGTCATCGAACCCATCGTTCTACCATTCCTAGACCGGCAAGGGAACTTGCTGTTCCAACAGGACAATGCACGTCCGCATGTATCCCGTGCCACCCAACGTGCTCTAGAAGGTGTAAGTCAACTACCCTGGCCAGCAAGATCTCCGGATCTGTCCCCCATTGAGCATGTTTGGGACTGGATGAAGCGTCGTCTCACGCGGTCTGCACGTCCAGCACGAACGCTGGTCCAACTGAGGCGCCAGGTGGAAATGGCATGGCAAGCCGTTCCACAGGACTACATCCAGCATCTCTACGATCGTCTCCATGGGAGAATAGCAGCCTGCATTGCTGCGAAAGGTGGATATACACTGTACTAGTGCCGACATTGTGCATGCTCTGTTGCCTGTGTCTATGTGCCTGTGGTTCTGTCAGTGTGATCATGTGATGTATCTGACCCCAGGAATGTGTCAATAAAGTTTCCCCTTCCTGGGACAATGAATTCACGGTGTTCTTATTTCAATTTCCAGGAGTGTATATTCGCTACTTCCCCAAAGAATCCTACCTAGTACAGATCCCAAATTGACGGTCAATATTCAAGTATTGGTCATTTTGTAAGCTACCTGCTTTGCAGGGGGACTACATTTCCTGAGGATTCTTCCAATGAATCTCAGTCTGGCATCTGCCTTATTCGCGATTAATTTTATATGATCGTCCTACTTCAAACCGGTCCGTACGCATACTTCCAGATATTTTATGGAAGTAGCTCCTCCAAGTGACTGTTCTGCAATTGTAAAATCACACAATAAAGCGTCTTTCAGTCTGTCTATTCGCAATACTTTATATTTGTTTATGTTGAGGGTCAATTGGCAGTCCCTGAACCAAGTGTCTATCCTATGCAGTTCTTCTTTCGTTTCGCTACAATTTTCTCTGTATGCAACGGCATCACCAGCGGAAACCCTCATGGAACTTCCGGCGTTACCCACTAGATTATTTATATACAGGGTGAGTCAGGAGAAAAGATACATGCTTTGAAGGGTGATAGTATTAGTGACTCTGAACGAAAAACTTCATATGGACGTAAGCCCTATTCCGAATGGTTTCCGAAATAGAACACATTTAGTATCACTTTTATACGTTTTTCTTGAATAACTCGAAAACCGCACCCTCCAGCGAAAACGTGTTGCAGTACAAAATTAAACACTATTAAATTTCCTACAAAGAAGGTCCTATTCATTTTTTCTCCTGAACTGATGGCTTGTGCGAAGAGAGCGCGAGAATGTTCAAAACCTCGCTCGACGCGAATGCGCTGTAGCTTACGTAGTTTTTGTAGGACAATTTGAGGTAATTTCCCGACTTGATAGACCACAAGTATCCCATATCGAACTGTTCGTCTCAACTTGCTACCTCAATATGCTACCTCAAATTGACATTCAAAAACTACGTAAGCTACTGCGCATGCGCGTCGAGCGAGTATTTCAACATTCTCACGCTCTCTTCGCACAAACCGTTAGTTCTAGAGAAAAAAAGAATAGGACCTTTTCTGTAGGAAAATTTAATATAGTTTAATTTTGTACTGCGACACGTTTTCGCAGGAGGGTGCGGTTTTTGAGATATTCAAGAAAAACCTACAAAAGTGATATTAAATTTGTTCTATCTCGGAAACAATTCGGAATAGGGCATACGTCCATATGGACTTCTTTGTTCAGAATCACTGATACTATCACCCCTCAAAGCATGTATCTTTCCTCCTGATTCGCCCTGTATATTGTGGAAACTAATGGTCCTGTAACCACTCCCTTGGGGTATGCCCGAAGCTACATCTGAAGATTTATCTTTGTGGAGACTGGCATGCTTTGTTCTACTTGTTAGCAACTATTCAATACAATCACACAGCTGGTCTGATATTTCGTAAGCTGTTATTTTGTTCCTTATGCAACAGTGCGAAACCGTATCGGGCGACTTCCAGATTACAAGCAACACGGCATTTACCTGGGCGTCAGTCTCTACTGCTCTCTGGGCCTCGTGGACGAACGGAGCGAACTGGGTTTCACACGATCGTTGTTTTCGGACCCATGTTGATTCCTACAGAGATTTAAGGTCTCCAGAAATGTCACAATACGCTATCATAAAACATATTCCAAAATTACACGACATACCGATGTCAGATACATAGTCCTGAAGGTTTTTGCGTCTGTTCGACAACCCTTCTTAAAAACGGTTATGACCTGCGCTTCTTTTTTTTTTTCCCAACCATCAAAAACACTTCGCTCCTTCAAAGATCAACGGTACACAGCTGCTAAAAGAGTGGCATATTCTTTCACATGCTATATGTACAATCGTACTGGTATCCTGTCAGGTTCAATGGCCTTTCCTCCGTTGAGCTATTTCAATTGCTTTTCTATCCCACTTAGACACGTATTTCGGTATCTATTATTCTGACATTCGTGCGACGACTTAATGGAGGGACTAAAGTGTGGTCTTCCTCAGTGAAACAGTTATGGAAAATTACGTTTAATAGTTCGATCTCCTCCCTTTCATTCTCTGTTTCGATGCCGTTATGGTCACAGAGTGTCTGGACAGAAGAGTTCGATCCATTTACTGATTAACGTAAGACCAAAACTTCTTCGGATTTTCTGTCAAGTAGGTAGATAGAATTTTACTTTCGAATTCGTTGAACGTTTCAAGCAGTGCTGTCCTTGCCCTAATTTTGGGTTTGTTCAGTTTCTGTTTGTCTGTGAGGCTTATGCTAATTTTGGGTTTGTTCAATTTTGGTTGTATGTGAGGCTTAGGATACGTTTAAATTAGCAGTTTAGCTCTTGTCTGCTTTCGTAGCAGGTTTTTAACACGGTTGTCAAACCACGGCTGGTCTTTCCCTTCCCTCACATCTTTGCTCGGCATATATCAGTCTGAAGCGTACTGTACGATGCATTTGAGCTTTGTCCTTGGTGTTCAGAGCTGTCAGTGCTAGATAGCAGTAAGTCTAATTCCAGTCAATCATCAGAGCTACTTGTCAAGGTATCAAGACCAGCTTTTCGTGCAGACAACGCAAACTAAATTCAAGTCAATCTTCAGTGCTACTTGTCAAGGTATCAAGACCAGCTTTCCGTGCAGACAACGCAAACTATCTTCAAAATATTCCTATTCAATGGAGGAGTATGTCTGTGTGATACTCTCTCACTTCGACTGCACCGGGCTATATGGTAGGGATCCTGGAGAACAGTTTGAATTTCATGAGATCTCTTCACTCGACTCCACAAGACAAGGGTCTCTCAAATTCATCACTGTTCTTCGACGGTAGACAAGAGCATCTTAACATTCTCTTTCTCAGAAACGCATCACGTATCCTTAACCATTCCAACGAATTGAAATTGTCACCGACACAGCGCGCAATTATGTTTATACTGCCCTTTCACCTCACATGATACACAGTTCACTGAACAACTGACCCCTAATGGCAGTTAAGTAGCGACTTTGCATGCAATTAAAGTCTCCTACACTCAGCACTTACTCTTACGGCACAGTTCTCACAACGCGCAAAGGACATGTACAGACAAGCACAAAGAAAGAAAATGGTCCGAATTAGGCGACAGAATCTGACACTCGTGGTAGACATGCCATGCCTCTTTGTTTGTTTATTTAAATTAACGCTTAAGTCCAACGACCTCAGACTTCCTTTTTCTTTTCACCTGCTCACACATAGTAGCTCATATTTATGGTGCGTTTAAGACAAGGCGACACTCCTAACGACAAATGGAAATCCAGTCTAAAGTAACAACGTTTGCCTGCGGTGGCCTCAATGAAGATAACAACATGATCAGTAGCAATCACATCGTGAATCTCTGCGAGACACGCAGCGCTGATGCCTCGTTTTAGAATATAATAGTAAGATGCGTACCTCCTCGACCAACTGGCAGCTGGTCTGTTGATGACCCGCATTGTGTTCAAAAATGGTTCAAATGGCTCTGAGCACTATGGGACTCAACTGCTGTGGTCATCAGTCCCCTAGAACTTAGAACTACTTAAACCTAACTAACCTAAGGACATCACACACATCCATGCCCGAGGCAGGATTCGAACCCGCATTGTGTTCAATAGCATGGTGCTGAAAGTACACTGGCGTCCAGAACTCAAGGACGAAAGTAACTTTCGAATGATGTGACACTGCAATGTATCAAAGCCTGATGAAATTTGCACAATACACGAAAAGAACTGCTGCAGTATAGTACAGAAGGTAATGGGAAAAAATACGCAATAAGACGAACAGAAATGACACTTTTATTCAAAGACACTAATTACACTAAAGACATAGATATTTATGGTGATCCCCTGAACATTACAAACGACGGGACATGGTTATTAATTGAGTGTTTGGTCACCACAGACGGCAATATATCCTCTAAAATGGGCTCCCACAAGGATAGTAGAGAGTTCTTGCGGGAGAGCGTCCCATTCCTCCACAAGCGCGGCTGATAGCTGATGGATGGTCGTTGGTACATGTGGACGTGCTCCATTACGCCTCTCCATCGCATCCCATATGTGACTGATGGGATGTAAGTCGAGTGAAAAGGGCAGACTAGTCTATTCACCGAATATCCTCTCGTTCCAAGAGTTGCTCAACCTGCGCTGTTCGATGCGGTTGTGCATTGTCTTAACAATGAAGTCAGAGCCGAATGCACACTTGGAAAGACGCACAAGGGGAAGAGACATTAGCGGTATAACAAAGGTCCGCAAAGTAGCTTGCGGAGTACAAATATAGATAGATGCAGATGTAAACACTCGGCTGAAGAATGATGGTTTTCAGCAAGTGCAGAGCTTCATCAGGAGTCATACGACGTATGTGCCAAGCTGCCATAAGACACTTGAAGAATTTTTAATGAGTTATAAGGTTAGATCCATGCTGTAGCTAGTGTAGTGGGTAATTTCATTTTAGGAGGGGGGAGGAGGGAGAGGAGTGGGAGAAGAGCATATGGGTTTCACAGAAATGGTTTCTTATGACCGAGGTGTCACTTTTTTCCTGTTTTGGTTAAATTTTTACGCCCAGTTGATTAAGTGAATATCAGTGATTGAGTAACGTATCCTAAATAAACTTACCTTAAAGAAAGAAACCGTTTACCAAGCCTGGTCTTGAAAAACTAAGTCTTTTTGGAAAAAGTACATATTGCAGAAGTTTTAAGAGCTTTTTAAATTAAAAGCAGTGCTAGAATCTCGCGGCCGTTTTGACACAGCTTGTCTGTGAATCCCTGGGTGTATTTATTTTTCTTTATATATTACTCCGTATTTACATTTTATTAATTTACTTCACGGTCCTTAAGTGCAAAAAACAGTTGGTTAGGAAGTCACTGTGTGTTGATATGTGAACTTATATACGTGATCTCTACGTATGGATATCTTTATTTTTAATCATCTCCCACCCTGTGTGACTCATCTTTACAGATGGAACGCTACGGGCATACAGTCTTATTTCATCAATATACTGTTACTGTATAACCCATTCCTCTGTTTTATTAATAGTATATAGCTCACATAAGCGATTTCTGAACTAAACAGTTTCATCTCCAGACGTGTGTGAGAAAAATATTACCCATTGCAGTTTCTCCACACATACACGCGGTGATATCCTTTTATGTTGGTGCGTTGTAATGAGTTTATATTCTTTATGTCGTATGTTTTGTTTATAGCATGTCTGAAGACAAGACTGTAGACTTTCGAAATCGATCATGTGAATTAAATACCATCAATAAAACGACTGAATGGATTATTCAGTAACTGTAGGGGAAGAAAACCAATGTGCACTCCGTGTGCATACCGGGGGGAGTCATTCCAGATGTGGAAAGGGTCCTTCCGGATGCCATGAAGGGTACAGGGCGCACCCATCTGCAGGTGGTCGCTCATGTCGGCACCAACGATGTGTGTCGCTATGGATCGGAGGAAATCCTCTCTGGCTTCCGGCGGCTATCTGATTTGGTGAAGACTGCCAGTCTCGCTAGCGGGATGAAAGCAGAGCTCACCATCTGCAGCACCGTCGACAGGACTGACTGCAGACCTTTGGTACAGAGCCGAGTGGAGGGTCTGAATCAGAGGTTGAGACGGTTCTGCGACCATGTGGGCTGCAGATTCCTCGACTTGCGCCATAGGGTGGTGGGGTTTCGGGTTCCGCTGGATAGGTCAGGAGTCCACTACACGCAACAAGCGGCTACACGGGTAGCAGGGGTTGTGTGGCGTGGGCTGGGAGGTTTTTTAGGTTAGATGGCCTTGGGCAAGTACAGAAAGGGCAACAGCCTCAACGGGTGCGGGGCAAAGTCAGGACATGCGGGGACCAAGCAGCAATCGGTATTGTAATTGTCAACTGTTGAAGCTGCGTTGGTTAAGTACCGGAACTTCAAGCGCTGATAGAAAGCACCGAAGCTGAAATCGTTATAGGTACAGAAAGCTGGCTGAAGCCAGAGATAAATTCTGCCGAAATTTTTACAAAGGTACAGACGGTGTTTAGAAAGGATAGATTGCATGCAACCGGTGGTGGAGTGTTCGTCGCTGTTAGTAGTAGTTTATCCTGTAGTGAAGTAGAAGTGGATAGTTCCTGTGAATTATTATGGGTGGAGGTTACACTCAACAACCGAGCTAGGTTAATAATTGGCTCCTTTTACTGACCTCCCGACTCAGCAGCATTAGTGGCAGAAAAACTGAGAGAAAATTTGGAATACATTTCACATAAATTTTCTCAGCATGTTATAGTCTTAGGTGGAGATTTCAATTTACCAGATATAGACTGGGACACTCAGATGTTTAGGACGGGTGGTAGGGACAGAGCATCGAGTGACATTATACTGAGTGCACTATCCGAAAATTACCTCGAGCAATTAAACAGAGAACCGACTCGTGGAGATAACATCTTGGACCTACTGATAACAAACAGACCCGAACTTTTCGACTCTGTATGTGCAGACAGGGAATCAGTGATCATAAGGCCGTTGCAGCATACCTGAATATGGAAGTTAATAGGAATATAAAAAAAGGGAGGAAGGTTTATCTGTTTAGCAAGAGTAATAGAAGGCAGATTTCAGACTACCTAACAGATCAAAACGAAAATTTCTGTTCCGACACTGACAATGTTGAGTGTTTATGGAAAAAGTTCAAGGCAATCGTAAAATGCGTTTTAGACAGGTACGTGCCGAGTAAAACTGCGAGGGACGGGAAAAACCCACCGTGGTACAACAACAAAGTTAGGAAACTACTGCGAAAGCAAAGAGAGCTTCACTCCAAGTTTAAACGCAGCCAAAACCTCTCAGACAAACAGAAGCTAAACAATGTCAAAGTTAGTGTAAGGAGGGCTATGCGTAAAGCGTTCAGTGAATTCGAAAGTAAAATTCTATGTACCGACTTGACAGAAAATCCTAGGAAGCTCTGGTCTTACATTAAATCAGTAAGTGGCTCGAAACAGCATATCCAGACACTCCGGGATGATGATGGCATTGAAACAGAGGATGACACGCGTAAAGCTGAAATACTAAACACCTTTTCCCAAAGCTGTTTAACAGAGGAAGACCGCACTGCAGTTCCTTCTCTAAATCCTCGCACAAACGAAAAAATGGCTGACATCAAAATAAGTGTCCAAGGAATAGAAAAGCAACTAGAATCACTCAACAGAGGAAAGTCCACTGGACATGACGGGATACCAATTCGATTCTACACAGAGTACGCGAAAGAACTTGCCCCCCTTCTAACAGCCGTGTACCGCAAGTCTCTAGAGGAACGGAGGGTTCCAAATGATTGGAAAAGAGCACAGGTAGTCCCAGTCTTCAAGAAGGGTCGTCGAGCAGATGCGCAAAACTATAGACCTATATCTCTGACGTCGATCTGTTGTAGAATTTTAGAACATGTTTTTTGCTCGAGTATCATGTCGTTTTTGGAAACCCAGAATCTACTATGTAGGAATCAACATGGATTCCGGAAACAGCGATCGTGTGAGACCCAACTCGCTTTATTTGTTCATGAGACCCAGAAAATATTAGATACAGGCTCCCAGGTAGATGCTATTTTCCTTGACTTCCGGAAGGCGTTCGATACAGTTCCGCACTGTCGCCTGATAAACAAAGTAAGAGCCTACGGAATATCAGACCAGCTGTGTGGCTGGATTGAAGAGTTTTTAGCAAACAGAACACAGCATGTTGTTATCAATGGAGAGACGTCTACAGACGTTAAAGTAACCACTGGCGTGCCACAGGGGAGTGTTATGGGACCATTGCTTTTCACAATATATATAAATGACCTAGTAGATAGTGTCGGAAGTTCCATGCGGCTTTTCGCGGATGATGCTGTAGTATACAGAGAAGTTGCAGCATTAGAAAATTGTAGCGAAATGCAGGAAGATCTGCAGCGGATAGGCACTTGGTGCAGGGAGTGGCAACTGTCCCTTAACATAGACAAATGTAAGGTATTGCGAATACATAGAAAGAAGGATCCTTTATTGTATGATTATATGATAGCGGAACAAACACTGGTAGCAGTTACTTCTGAAAAATATCTGGGAGTATACGTGCGGAACGATTTGAAGTGGAATGACCATATAAAATTAATTGTTGGTAAGGCGGGTACCAGGTTGAGATTCATTGGAAGAGTGCTTAGAAAATGTAGTCCAGCAACAAAGGAGGTGGCTTACAAAACACTTGTTCGACCTATACTTGAGTATTGCTCATCAGTGTGGGATCTGTACCAGATCGGGTTGACGGAGGAGATAGAGAAGATCGAAAGAAGAGCGGCGCGTTTCGTCACAGGGTTATTTGGTAACCGTGATAGCGTTACGGAGATGTTTAATAAACTCAAGTGGCAGACTCTGCAAGAGAGGCGCTCTGCATCGCGGTGTAGCTTGCTCGCCAGGTTTCAAGAGGGTGCGTTTCTGGATGAGGTATCGAATATATTGCTTCCCCCTACTTATACCTCCCGAGGAGATCACGAATGTAAAATTAGAGAGATTCGAGCGCGCACGGAGGCTTTCAGACAGTCGTTCTTCCCGCGAACCATACGCGACTGGAACAGAAAGGGAGGTAATGACAGTGGCACGTAAAGTGCCCTCCGCCACACACCGTTGGGTGGCTTGCGGAGTATAGATGTAGATGTAGATTTCACACTCTCTCTTCGAAGGTGGATATGGATGTTATCTTTTTCCAAAAAAGTATACTGCGTTTCTATAGTAAGTGCTCTGCTTTCGTTTAATATTCTAAGTGTTACAGTTGCACTACTAAGTAGCTCTGTGTTTCACACTACGTGCATAGAGTGTCACTGTGAGAATCACAGCATTCTCAACAGGTAGCATAGTGTTCAAGAATATAATTAAAAGCTAATAAGTTCAGCCAGAAGTCTACCTCAATACCTGAAATAAGATTTTGTTTTAATTGCTGCAGTCCTGCTCCGTTATCACTAGCGTTCTTAATGTAATGATGAAGATTTTAAATTTAAAGGGACTCAACTTCGTTGTTATTAATCCCCCGATCCTGTTTTGACGTCCGAACAAACAGATAAGAACTCTTTTTTGTCCCCCTTTTTGTTTAAGAATAATAAAACATGATAGTTTTGTCCTAGGTACATGAAGGAGTAACTAGCCTACTAAAATTCAACTATCCAAAATGCGCAAAAGTTTAAATGGCAACCTACTATTTGTAGTTAGATCTTACGTTCAGAGATAGATAAACAGTTTTTGGTTGTCCATGGCAGGTTGAGATGTGATGCCTCGTGACTAAATGGGCGGGTATAGACCCACGCTCCCATCCACGACCCCCCCCCCCCCCCTCCTCATACTAAGCAGACATTTAACGTAGTTAGCTGTTGAATCTTGTTGCAGTATCTACCTCCTTTGCAGGACGTGTAGCAGATGGCTTGTAACTGTTTCACAATGCGCCAAAATCTCTGATAGGTGGTGTCCTAGGTAAATCTGACTTCGCAGATTTTGTGGAGTCGCACTATCTTCGAGGATGTGACGAACCTTTAATATTTCTCCATAGAAGCACCGCGGCGGTTGTTTTTGTCGCAGTAGAAATTTGTAAGTTATTTTGACATTTCCAATTCTGAGACGGCATAAGGCAATGCCTTCCCTTCTTGAGCTTAGTAGCGAAGTCTGCCAGTTCTTGGTTTGATGATCAGTAGTTTATTGGAGTGTGTACTGCAGCGTAGGGCAAACGGAAGTGACCAGGAGACCAGAGTTACAGGGTACAAAGAAACACAGCAGAGGAAAGGAAATACAGTCCTAACCTGACTATAGTAGATGCGGAAAGTAACCACCATTCATCTCTTGGCACGTATGGGCCCTCGTCAGCAAGTTGCTGGAAGGCGGATCGAAGCTGGACTGCTGGAATTGCTGCAATTTCATCCGAAATGTTGCACTGCGGTTCTTGAAGTCTGTGAGAGTTTTTGCGATACACCTTAGACTTGAGGGCTCCCTACACAAAGTAATCGCACACTGGCAGATCAGGTGACCTGGGTGGCCAGCTAGGGCCGCGACCAGACTGTCCTCCTCCAACAACTCTGTCAGGCGTGAAGATTGTGTAAATGTGCTCTAAGGTTCGGCCGACTGTATGGGCACTTGTTCCATTATGTTGGAAGTCAATATAAGTCCTTGCCTCCTCCGTTAATGTTGCCACAAATGGTTTCTAAATGTTGGCAGTGTAACGCGACGAAGTCAGCAGGTGACGAAAGAAAATGGGACCAATAATGCGGTGTGCAGACACTGCACACCAAAACCCAACCTTCTCTTCATGCACTAGTGTTCTGCAGAAGTTATGCGGATTCTCCGCTACCCAGAACCTGTGATTCTGAGAGTTAACATAACCACTCGGGTGAAACCAGGCTTCACCACAGACATAAATAGATCCATGTCCAAGCCATTCATTGTTATCTCAGCGAACAGCGACTCACAAAACTGTAGGCGCTAAGGAGCATCTGTTGATTTTAATGCATGAACAACGGGCAACGGTAGGGATGCACGTGCAGGTCCAGGTGGAGTATTCGTCCACGTGATCGACGTGTTATGCCGGTATCTTAGGACACGTATCGGGTTGATTTGGTAGGACTCTGAAGCATTTTCTGGTGTAGTGCAGCAACATTTTCTGACGTGTGGGCACGTTTTGGAATGTATTGTGACTTGTTCTAAAAAGATTGCCTGACGCAATTTTCGGACTAAGCGCTGCATGGCAATCTTTACTGGCACTTTGACACCATAAAATCTCAGCTAAGAACTGACCACATCGTTTCCACGATCTTGTTGCCACGTAGCTTTCTACAACGAATACCCACTGCTCCACTGTGTGTAGCATCATCCCCTTTGCAGTGTTTCACTCACACTGACACAGCCCGCACTACGCGCTCTGAACCGGCGTACGCGTGGTGTGCGCGTCACGGGATATCATACGCATACATTCTCGTCCAATCTATCCATTCGTCCGGACCACTTTTACTTGCCCCCACCCTGTATCTTGGCATTT
Organism: Schistocerca nitens; assembly: GCF_023898315.1. Classification (NCBI taxonomy): domain Eukaryota; kingdom Metazoa; phylum Arthropoda; class Insecta; order Orthoptera; family Acrididae; genus Schistocerca; species Schistocerca nitens. The sequence goes on along the minus strand of NC_064616.1, from coordinate 573,500,266 downwards.
GTCTTCCCATTTCTTCACAATGTGGCGTCGAACGTGTGTCCTTAAGTCAGCACTTGGAACATCTAGTTCGAGTATTTCCATTCCCTTTGCTTCTCTGGCTAGCTTGTCAGCCAGCTCACTACCTGGAATGCTCAAGCGACTTTGTTTAGAGAAAAACCGTGGATATCCCTGTATTGTGGAAGACATACAGTTGGTCATGTATGGCAGAAACCAATTGATGTTTCGGATAGCATTTGTCTATTGTTTGCAAATCACTCAGGAGTCGCTGCGTATAATGAAATTCTGTCGCGGTAAAGTCATTATGGTTTAAAATGCTCTATGGGTTTCTACTAACTCTGCAATATAAATACTGCATTCTTTTGGCAGACAACGTTGTTCTCGATCTGGTTGTGTAGGTATGCATAATCGATTCTTGGATGACTGAATAAATTGCACACTGTAGGTCTCCTGCTGTATCCTTTGGGAGGTTCCTGCTGGCTCTTTAAGACGGATTCAAGAGGGGTGGCGACATCGCTTGCACATAATTTTTCGTTTTGGTTGTATGTTCTTGGTTTATAGAGGGTGATAGATCTGGTTTTGGAAAAGTTGAGGTAGGTGAGGTGCTAGCCGCAACTTTGGCATAATTGGTCGTCATGTCGATTGTGTGCGTGCTTTCATATTTTTTCCTTGCCTGAAGATATGACAGACAGTCCACTGTTTGATATTCTTGTATTTTCTTTTCTTTTTTAAATATCGGGCTCAAAAATGGCTCTTAGCACTATGCGACTTAACTTCTGAGGTCATCAGTCGCCTAGAACTTAGAACTAATTAAACCTAACTAACCTAAGGACATCACACACATCCACGCCCGAGGCAGGATTCGAACCTGCGACCGTAGCGGTCGCTCGGCTCCAGACTGCAGCGCCTAGAACCGCACGGCCACTCCGGCCGGCTAAATACCGGGCAAACTGATGAACGTGGGGAATGGTGTTTCACACAGTTTACATAGGAAGGCGGTTGTTCGCAAGAATGACCTTCATGAAACGATCTCCCACAGTTTCCTCATTTTGGGTGCTGCGGAATGACAAGAGTCCTAAACGTAAGCATCGAAAACATTGCATGGACGGTGGGACGTAAGGTTTCACGTCACATGTGCACACCGTAGCTTCAACTTTTTCCGGAAGCACATGTCCTTCAAAAGCTAAGATAGAAGCGTCCGTATCTACTCAGTTATCTTTTGGTTTTTGTACCCGTAGGACAAAATTTACGTATCGCCGTGTTAGATTAGCCCGTACAGTAAGTTCTCTGTAGGAGAATTAGTCACTGGTCTGTCACCCACTCTTCCACAAGTCTCAAATGCTTCAGATTGCACAGCAGAGGAGGCTTTAATCAATACACACACATTTCAGATTTATCTTCTATTTGTTCTACGAAAAATAATGGATTCGTTGCTGTAAAAGTAACCCCTTTTGTCCTAGTATATCATAGTATACAACAGGTGTTCAAAACTTGTCTCGTTACCAGTCTCCTGGCTTATCCCTCTTCAGAAATGGTTCAAATGGCTCTAAGCACTATGATACTTAACATCTGAGGTCATCAGCCCCCTAGAACTTAGAACTACTTAAACCTAACTAGCCTAAGGACATCACACACATCCATGCCCCAGGCATGATTCGAACCTGCGATCGTCGCAGCAGCACGGCTCCGGTCTGAAGCGCCTCTTCCCATGGTATAGTCCGGGTAGAGAAACCTGTTAGATTGTAACTGTCAGCATTGAAATATCGCTACCTATCTGTCCAAACAGCCAGACCTGTATGGTCATTGCGATGATTTAATTTGATAAGTTTCATGAGCTAAACTTCCGTCCTGATGCCACCTACGCCGATCAAGAGCTTTTCCCATGGGTGCCATCCAGCCGCACCACAAAACGGCCGGTGCCGGGAGTCTCGATGCCCTAAGAAGATGGCATCTACTCCTTGGCATGAGTAGGGGGTTAGTATCTTAGAAAACAGAAGTGTAATCCCTGTGTTGTCAGGGGACTTTACCGAAAGGGTACATACCCCACCATGCTACTTAGACTACCGTGTTGCCTTTTTATCGCATACATGGGGCTAAGCAGTTACTGTGAGCAGAGGATCTTCAGCGCTGTAGGCAGTAGGCGCTGTTTAAGAGGCTCTACTCAGTCGGTCCACATTACAAAAAAGTTCTTGAAAATGTCAAACCCAAAGAGGAACCAAAAATTACTTCAGCCGAAAAGTGATGTAAAGTAAACAGATGACAGTGTAAACGAAGAAAGTAGAACCTAGAGATAAATCCGGTCCAACATCGAAGACTGCCACACCACAGGGTGAAGAGTAAGAGAAGTAAGAATAGCCGGAAATCAGAGATTGCGGCACAAAAAAGGAAGTAGGTGCTGCAATAGCTTGGAGCTCCATGCTCGCCACGCACGTACTTACGAAAGATTCCCCTGGAAGTGGGAGGTGGGGGTAAGGCGGGGGAGGGCCTATCATTTAATCTGCAATTTTTAGGAATAGCACGATCATCATTTAAAACCTCGTCATAATGAGGTCCTCAAGAATTGTCAACCAACAATTTTAAGAAACCATCTCTGTACTCAGATGTGCTCAATTGGGGAATATCTGAGTGAACTATATGAAGTTCTTATGGCATGGAAATAACGAAACATAACTGTGTACTTCGCTGTTATCCAGCATAAATCAATCGAGCCGAACGGTTACACTCCCAAGAAAAAACATTCACCTTCAGCCTTCAGAAACGTATTTGCATAAAACCTTTCTCTTTTGGGTATCTGGTTTGAAAATACCGCAAAAATGAAGTTCATTTGCTTAGCTTTCTTTTCTGGAACGTATTTAGCCTATGTACAAAGCATCTGTAGTCTCTCAATAATAAGCGACCGCATAAATTTTACATTATTTGTGCGTTTTAAAATCGCAATTTGTTCTTTTAAGCCTGATAGACATAAAAAGTGCACGGATATAATAATCATGTTAATATTTTAGAACGGCCACTCATTTTCTTTTTTTAAAAAAAATCACATGTGAGTTTGCGGAAGTTTCCGGGTGAGCAGTGGCTTACCAATTCTACGTTTCGCATACCGTTTTGAGGACTTCGCGAATCATCAACTTCGGGCATTGAAATCGAAACAGTGATGATCGTTAACAGCATCTGAAGATGACGATTATGGTAGGTGTCGAAATATTGTGCAAAACATGATAACGACGAACCGGTTGGATAACAGGAACGCCGTCTTATCAATAGCGCCACGAAAGCCTACAAGAAAAACTACCAGTTGAATGACTGTAATTAGGCAGCCGTATACTATATCGGTTTTGCGAGTTATGAATTTATCATTGGATCATCTTTCCTCGTTAAACCTTTGTGGGTCTTCTGTAACTGATCAACATTAATGAATCTTTGCTTTTATTCCTTAGTGTTAATTATTTTACTGGCAGCTAATTGCTAATTTTTTAACGTGTCGACGTACTTCACTAATTGTATAAATGTATTCGCCTATTTAAAATGATTTTTCAGGCCATTTATTATTCCTCATACACAAATAGCCCCGCTGAGACGCTGACAGATTTAAGTTCAGAAGTTTTTTTAAATATTAATTCTTTGACTGGTTCTTGATGATTTGGATCTATAGAAATCCTCTATAATGTGAGAACACTCTTCCACCTTCTTGATTTTCTTATTGTTTCGCATTTGTTTCGTCTTATATCAAACTCACTAATTTCGATGATACTATTTACTGAATAGAAAGATGTGCAATCCAGATAGAGCACTGTTCAAAAAATGGCTCTGAGCACTATGAGACTTAACATCGGAGGTCATCAGTCCCCTAGAACTTAGAACTACTTAAACCTAACTAACCTAAGGACATCACACACATCCATTCCCGAGGCAGGATTCGAACCTGCGACCGTAGGAGGTCGCGCGGTTCCAGACTCAAGCGCCTAGAACCGCTCGGCCACACCGGCCGGCAGAGCATTGTTATTTCTTACCAACACCACTGTTCTCAGTACGACGAACATTTTTCTCGTTCTCTCACTACTGCCTATTGTGCATTTACTAACACACTCAGTGAAATAATTCTGTGATTTAATACACTGAATTGATATTCGCGAGAGCAGAATGGAAATCGCTCTTAGGCTTCCTGATTTCTGTTTTCCATCGTTCTCCTATAATAACTTCAAGTAACTGACATTATGTCTCTGTGAGACCTCGAGGTCACAGCAGCATAAAAAATGCTTTTAGAGTCTTCGATAAAATGTTTCAAGTTTGTTGAATTTAGCCAGGTACAGATGGGAACTTGACTCAAATTCATTTGTAACGCCCGCGTGGGTACTACGTACTAGCTAGGGGGCCGCAGCTAGTGCTCTGATTCATGTGATAGACTTTGCTGTTGTTCCATAATTTTAATCGAAGTTATAATCACGTTGTCCATAGGGAAAGAACTGATGTTTTTGCAAGAATTTCCTCGGGGAAAAGAGCATCTTACACACATCACTCAATACGATTTTATAATATTCTATGGTAACGTAAATAACTCTTTCGTCCTGAGGCTCTCTCATAGCTCATAGTTTCTGTGGAATTAGTAATTTGTTTCTTGAGGGGAAGGGGGAATGGGGGAGATAACATCCACATATCTGAATATCATCTGTACCTGAAAGTTATATTCTTCTAGAATATTTTTCGAGTGTATCTAAGGAATCTTGGAATCACTTGTTTACACTATGAGATTTACTTTATGTAATGAAAAGGTGCCCAACTTTATCTAGCTCTGAAAACCTTGAAGATAAACCGATCACTTCAAGTGGCGTGCTTTTCACGCTCTAAGGATACTCCGTGTATCCCAAGGGTTCCGAATGCGTAGAGCTACACTATTTAGCGTACAAACCAATGACCTATGAGACAATCTCCAATTTTTACTCAATAAGCTCCGCATAATTCATAATAATACTAAAAAAATGCTATGTGAACTTGACACTAGTATCATTTTCCGTATTCGTGTTAGGCGTACATCCACAGATTGTGCGTGGAAAAAGTGTTTTGCCCTCTCAAAACCTGTATATGCTCTAATTTACCTTAATTTGCTTCTATAGTACATGCATAATACGTTAGTATACCTGCGAATAAGCTGCGCATATAACCGTTTGAGGAAACAGATTCACGGTATTACAGAAAAGCACTTCAAGGATTCAGGACACCTGCCTTCTACACTGACGGAAAAAAAGAACCGCAACACCAAGGAGCTGTGCGACATAAACGAAAGTTAGTAGGCGTGTTTCTACATCTGAAAGATGTATATTCAAATTTCGCGCCAGTCATAAGGAATGGCGCTAGTAGCGCCACTACAAGGACCCAAATCAAGTTTGCTTTAAATACACGTTGTAACAGTCGTGAGCGTTAGTTACCTTTGAGACTGGACGTGGTGAGTTGATGAAAGTGAAGAATGCCTTTAAGACGACAAAGACGCCATTATCAACATCTGAGTTTTGAGTGAGGTCGTGTAACAGGGCTGCGAGAAGCTTAATGTTCCTTCCGCGATACTGCAGAAAGACTTGGCAGTAATGTAGCCACTGAACATGATTTCTGGCAGCGGTGGTCAAGAGAATATTATATGGGCGCAAGAAGCTCTGTCTCCGGACGGCCACATGGCCAGACGCCCTGTGTGTGCATTCCATTAACCCCAAACCACCTCAGTTTACGACTTCAGTGGTGTTTGACAAGAGCTAGTAGGAGGACAGGGTGGAGGTCTGTTATGTTTTCTGATGAAAGTTGGTTCTGCCTCTGTGCCAGTGATGGCCGTGTAGGTAGGAAACGCCAGTTGAGGGCCTCCAACCAACCTTTTTGCATGCTGGACACACTGTACCTACCCCTGGAGTTATGGTATGGGGTGCGATTTCGTATCATAGCGGGAGCACTCTCGTGGTTATCCCAAGCACCATGACTGCAAATCTGCACATCAATCTAGTGATCGAACTATTGGGCTGCCGTTCATGAACATCACTCCTGTGGGTGTTTTCCAACTGGATAACGCTCATCCACATACGTCTGTTATAACCCAACATGCTCTACAGAGTGTCGACATGTTGCCTTGGTCTGTTCTATCACCAGATATGTCTCCAGTCGAGAGCATATGGGACATCATCGATAGAACACTCCAATGTCATTCACAAATTGCATTAACCGTTCCTCTATTGACCAACCTAGTGCAACAGGCATGGAACTCTATCCCACAAACTGACATCCGACGCCTGTAAAACACAATACATGCTTGTTGCATACTTGCATTCAACATTCTGACGGTTACAGCGGTTACTAATGTACCAACATTTCACATTCGCAGTGGCTTTTCTCCCGCTTACATTAACCTTTGATCGTGCAACGTTAATCACTTACATATGTTACTTAGAGTATTGAAATTTCAGGAATAAATTTTTCTAAGTTAATTATTTTTTAGTGTTGCAATTTTTTCCCCATCAGTGTAGTTGAGCCGGCAAGCTACATGATTAAAACGTCTTGCACATGTGGACAGTAAATAATTGGAGATGGCAGAATTCCTGCCAGAAAATACTGCTTACAGGAAGGAGTACGTCCAGAAAACTTGGCAGTAGCTTGCCGTGTCACGCCGTATAAAGGTACAGTACACATCTGAAACGGTGGCACAGCAGCCGAGAATTCCAACGGCAGGCAGCTAGTACCTGGGCGCGGCTTCCAGGCCGGTGCTACAGCTGTAGCTTTCACTTCGGCGACGCCTCATTCTGATCAGATATACTTACGAGAGTCGCTGGCATGCACAGTGGGCAAACAATGACAAGAGGGTCAGCTTCGGTATGTTATCTCATAAATAATTCTAAAGAGAAACATCCCTGGAAGCCAGGTTCCCTGCACACGCGGAAACACCGGACGGAACATCTTTCGAGCTTGGGGATTCGCGAGAAGCATTTCCGCTGACGACAGCGGCAGAGCCTTTTTGCTGTGAAGGCGGCCGAGCGCACAGAATGCAAAAGCACGGCGCTCCGCGGCCGGCAGTACCCAAGGCAGGCCCCAGACTCGGCCAAGGTGAATGGGTTCACTCGCTCGGCGCGCCCGCCAACCTGCACGCACTTTCTGGGAACCCCGGCATTCTGCGGCTGCGCCGGTAAACACACATCCACTGTCCTCACACGATTCATTAATCCATCGCGGCAAAACACGTTCAAATGTAACGTACCGCTCCCAACAACACAGAGATTACAATTACTGGAAAACGATTACCTTATAAATGCATCCAGCAAATCCAAACGAATTAAAATAAGGTGCCACATTAGCGATGAAAGTGGAAAACGCGATGATAAAATACGACTAATTCGAGTATCTCAAGAAATGACTGAGTAATTCGAGCTTATACCGTGGCTTGCCGCAGCCACGCTTGCAGCTCACCCTTCTTTAATTGAACGGATCGGCGTGCCAGGTGGAGGGGGGGGTGGGATGTAGTGGCGTACGATGGACCTTCCACCACACGCTACGAGGTGGCTTGAAGATTACAAACGTAGACTCCTACAAGAAACGCTCACAGCTTACAGTCAGCCTCCAAAAACTGAAAAAGCATGCTAAGGTTAGTGGACAAGGAGAACAGAAGACAAACTGCGCATACGATATGTGATTTACTAAACACGAGTTAAGTTTTAGCAACTGATGTCTTAAACTCCTCCGTTAAAATCTCCTGACTGCTCCAATGAAGTTTTGTTATAACAATTACCCGCAAAATACAGTTTCACAAAGAAAAAACTTTATTTTGTCTTGTGATGCCTAGTACGCAAACTTAAGGCGTGCCGTAGACTTTCTTCGTAACTATGGCAGAGAAACTGCGGACGAGCCGATTTTCCCCAGGAGTAACTGCCAACGGGCTCGCTCTTCCAAGGACACGTCGTGCAAGCTAAGTTAGCGCACACCCACCCACCAGCGCCTCTCTCTGTTTCTCTTTTAGCCTCGTATCGCCTGGCTTCAGACCACGTTAGTATTAAAACTAAAATTGGATGCGAAAGAAATCAAAATCACGGAATGAATGCCGATAAATAAGACAGACGAAACCAACATTTAAATGACGGATAAGGCTAAACCACACATACATAGTTTCTCCTTTCCTTGTGAAACCAGCGCTCAACGTTATTACAGTACACAACTTTGTAACAAGGGCGGGCTAAAGCCGTTGAAATTCATGGTAAATTGGACGTGAATAAAACCCCGAACAACTGTTAATTGAAGACTTATTCATACGACCGCTTTCCCTGCGTCAAAGCATCATCTTCAGGAAGGACAGCATCCTTGCAAGATATATAATTAAAAAATTAAGGACTCCCAATAAAAGTAAACCTAAATGTAAAGTACTTACAGCAATGTCACATAGATTAGCGCACGAAGACGCTCCCAAAGTTTGTAGTCACACGATTCAACCATATGAAGAGGAGAAGTAGTCAGCAAATAACTGGCAGAGCAATACGAAGAATGCCGGCCGAAGTGGCTGTGCGGTTAAAGGCGCTGCAGTCCGGAACCGCAAGACCGCTACGGTCGCAGGTTCGAATCCTGCCTCGGGCATGGATGTTTGTGATGTCCTTAGGTTAGTTAGGTTTAGCTAGTTCTAAGTTCTAGGGGACTAATGACCTCAGCAGTTGAGTCCCATAGTGCTCAGAGCCATCCATCCAATACGAAAAATAGTGCAGGGGATGAGGCACTACAGCAGAAAGAACCGTAGTTAATGTAATAAATATGATTAAAATGTAATGCAACACGCATAAAATAAGATACACCAGTAGAGCGTCTGTGTAAGAAACGTAATCCACTAACCCCATTACTACAAAGATAAAAACCTCCAGAAGGAAAACGTTATGCAAGACTAAAAATCGGGACGTAAGAAGTTAATTTGGCTATTGGGCCTACATATGCATCTATTCTCAGACAGACGTTCTATGACAGTATCTTACTTTACGCTTCTTGTAATACTTTTAATCATATTTATTACATTAACCATGGTTCTTTTTGCTATAGTGCCTCATTCCTTGCACTATTCGCCCCAATGCTCTGCCGGTTATTTGTTGACTACTTCCATTCTTCATGGGGGTGGATTCTGTGACTACGAACGATGGGGACGTCTCCGTGTGCTAATCTATGTCACACTACTGTAGGTACTTTCTATTTAGGTTTGTTATTATTGGCTGTCCTTAATTTTTTAAGTATATATAGATTACAAGGATGGTTTCCTTTCTTTGTAGTATCATTTGGAGATGCTGTTTTAACGCAGCGAAACCGGTCGTGTGAATAAATCAGTTTGCGGTTTTATTCAAGTTCAATTTACTGTGATAATGCTATCCATGCGCTGGTTAAAATAACAGGAATAATCTTTCATAAGCGCTACTTTCATGACTTGCGTGCAGCGCACCGTCTGGGCAACAACTGCGCCTGTGATGGGTGTGGCGCTGCCCTACGTTCAGTAATTGTTATGTCGGACCTTAATTCGATACAGAGCCACTTACGACATCCAGAACAACCTGACACCTCCTCGGGATAGATGTAAATAAATTATGAATAGAGATCAACGGATTTTGATACCATTCTTCTCTCACTAATTGCTCTAGTACTCGAGTGGCGTGCTGGAGAAGGTCAACGGTTCAAAAATGGCGCTGAGCACTATGGGACTCAACATCTCAGGTCATCAGTCCCCTAGAACTTAGAACTACTTAAACCTAACTAACCTAAGGACATCACACACATCCATGCCCGAGGCAGGATTCGAACCTGCGACCGTAGCGGTCGCGCTGTTCCAGACTGAAGGGCCTAGAACCGCTCGGCCACCAGCAGCAGGCAGAAGGGTAAGGTACCCATAATAGTTTCTGATTCCACATTACCATGACGCCATATTAAAATGTGGCGAACATAAAAGCCAGGAAAGATGTATTGTTTATTTTTCGTGCTTATCACACCTGTTGACATTCTCAACTTCGTAAACGGGGTATTCAGCACCTTTTGAAATGTAATTTCCTGCTGGAGACAATACCTGCGCCTTTTAATGAAAATTATCACCTACAACGTTGTAATAGACGTTACTACGAAGAGTTATTTCTTCTCTGTGTAGCGATAGAACCGTCTCAAAACCATCATATGCGCACCTTAAAAGCCGAAAGAAGATAATCTGATTTTATGCTTCTCTTTAATCGTAAACACGTCCTGCAGTAGAGGACAGTGAAAACATCACATGTTTTTATTTGGATTTTATGCTCCTTGCCCCAATGAAATCACCTTTTCCCTGCCAAGTACTTTACGTGAGGTTGAGCAATGCGCAGCTGTACCACAATTTTTTTTTTATTAGAGATCCCAATAGGCTGTATCCGTTGGTCCAGTGTCTGTAGACGCGCACATGGTTCAAAGTTCACTTTCTTGGCTGTGATATTGTTATAAGAACTAACGATCCTTTTTAATAGTTTCCTGTCTGTTTCGCTGAGCCTAATTACGAAGGTATTCATTTCCTTTGTTACAAGGCCTTGTAGGTCTGCAATGTACTTACTACACTGTAACCAATCCTATGCGGGAATTGCTAACAGCCCTCAAAAAGTGCTACAAATCACACGCTCCCTCATGGTACCTTGCACTTTCGGAACCTGTCTAACAATGAACTAGCAATAACGCAGTGAGCGACGTGTTTATTAAACATGTTGTCAACGTCTGAGGAAGGAGTAACGAAGTCTAAATCGCTTAACACTGAGTCTTTATCACCCGAGCGTTAAGCTATTGTTTGAATGCTTAATAACATCGTTTTGCAAGGGACTTCTGGAACAATCAGGCCAATTGTCTCACAAAGAAAAGTCTGTCTGTTATTTGCAGATTCATTGGCTAATTAGCAAAGGCTAAATGGGTTGCAGACGGGAAGTCAGGACGGAAATTATGCTTGACGTAAGCCGGTCATGGCCCGTGCAGCAACGCGGCTGACTCAACGGGCGTGTGATGAGCCGCCCAGTGTTCGGTTACAGCCAGCGCAGATTCTGATTCGCACTACTCCCACACAAACTACACCTACATAAATTACAATTTGTGTCAGCTGTTTCCAACTAAAAGTTTTATTTCAACCTACGTTCATTTCGATGCACTTCTTCCCAGCAGGGTTTCAGACTGATGTTGAAAGAATACGATATACGCGTTTCCCAACGGGTGATACAGTGATGTGCAAAGCCAGTGATTTCAGGAGAAAGACGAGACGAAGATGTGTTTAGACTCTACATAAAATAAATCCAGAATATGTAGTTGGACCTAATTTGTTACTTAAAATTACACTTTCGAAGACAAACAAAATACGTAATACTGAACATATACGTTTCATTCCTTCCAGTGTCATTTAATACTTTGTTACAGTACTAAAAATTGTCACATTTGCATAGAAAAGTAGCTGGTAGCATAGAATTATAAAAGGGCCATGATGATTAGAATCCTTTACAGTGGTAAAGTTCTTCGGCCATGGGGTTAACGGTTAAACATCACAAACCACCAATACGTTTCTAACGACATAACGTTACATTATTTTTGTGAGTTGAGGATTGAAATAGCAAAAAAATAAATTAAATAAAAAATGCGACTTTGAAATGAAGTTAGAAACTGTATCCGATGATACAATATACAATGAGCGTTAGTACTGAAACAGTTGCAGGCAAACGTCATCCATATCACACGGTTCATATCTGGTACGGGGCGCGATGTTTAGAACCGTATACATGATTACGACATATGCTAATTTTTAATGGAATTGCAAAGACACTAAAATAAGTAGTTTTATATACGGAGGTCGTTCGAAATCTCTAACATGCCTAGGACAGCGAGTGCTGTACAAATTAAAAAGGAAGCAAATTACTGCTAAGCCTCGCTTGATGACATCATTAGACTATGTACACAAGCGCGGATAGGATAAGGACGAGGAACAAAATCGGACATGTCCTTTTCAAGGACACTATCCCAGCATTCATTTTAATTATGGAAACCGCAGAAACTTTAATCTGTGTGATCGAGCAGGGACTGGACCCTTCCCCTCCCGAATGAGTTTAGTGCCTTAACGACTGTGTCCTCTTGCTCGGTAATGTGCCAATAGATCTTCAAAGTTTGGTGGTGACTGACGGTATATTTTTTGCCAAATGTTACTTTAGCCACGATGTTTTCTCGAATGCAGTACTAGCGATGATACACACTATTTTTATGTACGTGTAAGTGTGTGAGTATATAGATTTATCTACTATAAACTAAATAGTTTACAGCACAATAGATAAAACGATATACATAGACTTACACGTAACTTCAAAACTGCAGGTACATTTTTCTTTTAGTTCGTCGATCTTTATACTCTTGCGCTGACACACATATTTCTTCGACAGGATATTTTTTGGTGTGAACTGCTTACCACAAGAAGAGTTAGGCATTGGTCCTTAGTGGCTAGGATACGGTAAGTACCTAAATCGTATCCCTGATATTTGGGAATCTGTGTAAGATTATAAATTAGTTTTACCGTGTCCATTAGACTTCTGAAACGAATATTTCAATGAATTTGTGTTGCAAGTTTGCAGAATACCCTTAGAGAAATGTCAAAAATCAGATTAAAATAACTTTGTACTCTCCGTCACACACAGGCTGTTTTGTTTATGGTGACACCACGCTTCCATTGTCATGGAAAGTCAGTCACTTATTAGTCAATTTTTTGGTGGATTTGTATCATGATGCTACCGCCACGAATAAGATACGTTACTCCCGAAAACTCGCTTTATCTCCCCTTGTATTCCCCCCTACTCCCTCCTACAGAAAGATAATTATATACCTCCGAGTACTAATTTGTTCGTGATTCGCAGAAGTAAAAATGTTTGCAGGTTGTATTAGAATAGGTTGGCCTCATTTTTGAAGCTCCTACTGACTGCTTTTTAGGGTTTTCTTAAATACACTCCAGGTGAATGATCAAATGGTGCCCTAAGAAAAGCCATGAGCGGTATCTTTCTATATCCTTCTAAAATTAATTCACAGCACTGTTTCGAAAGACGCTGCTGTAGACAGTATTTTCAAGCAAAACTCATTCGTTAGAAAGTTTGAAAACCTTTTTTTCCGTCTGTGGGCAGTTCTGATGCTCCCATACCCCAAAACTTTCATTTCCTCTGCTTGACTGTAACGAATGCTGTTTAAACAACATATATTTACTGTTCAACGATTAGAAAAGCTGTTAATATATGCATATTAGTAGCTGATACAGCAAAAAAGCATACTACACCATTCGAAATATTTTTGGACCATCACTAACTCGAGGTGTAAGACAAGGTTTCAGAATGCAATTGGCGAAGTCTTTAACCGTATACCGCCGATGAAGACGATACATAACAGCATGTATAGTAGATAGGAAGCGCCTGCAAGCTGCACTGCAGTGGCGAAAAAGGACAGGAGAAGAGTGCGTAATAAACGAGCAAATATTATCTAATATGAAGTAATACGAGGTCAACAACGTCCATCCCTGCAACTGTAAAAGTGCAAGGCCACACTAACAGTTTCAGCTGGTTAACTGTAAGCCGAACACTATGAACAGTGGTTGAAATACTGAAAGACAAATTTGCTACCACTAGGGTGAACTTTCCCCAACGAATCTCTCACGACCGTTGTCCTTATCTCTTTGTGGGCGTTGTCCCTGAACGCCTGAAGTCGATAGCACAGAACGACTAAAGGCTGCAACAACGAATAGCATATTTCGAATCTCTCTGAGCGCATTATTTTCTTTTTCATACTCTACAGAGAAAGTGAGTTCAATTTCATTACAACCTCAAAGCAGATTGAGCTGTCGATCTCAGACAACTCTCTCGATCTCAAGATAAAACAGATACCAGGATCACGTGAAATTACATCAAGCTGGTAGCATGCAACTTATCTGCCGCAAGCGAGATTAGACACTTCTGAGCGACACGAGATAGGAACTAGGAGTCCTTCGAGCGAAAGTACCACGGTTGTCCCACATAAATCGAGGGAAGGCGTAGTCACAAGATGAAACGGCAATAAATTTTACTTTTCTGCAATGTGACCTTTTTCAGGCAAGCTCAATGCGGCGCACCACTAGAGATAACTGCGCCATTGTAACCGTCCGATAAATTACGTCAACATTAAACAATAAGGCGCAAAAGTCGCAGTTCAGGAGAGGACTGCTGGAGTCAAAAATTACGTGCTTGCGAATAGTATCACACTTTGTACCAGCCTCGCATCATATCTTCGTTCAACAAGAATGGGTGATATCATCTGGGAGACGACATGCACCGTGACACGTAGTGACTAGAGCATTAAGAACTTACAAGGCACAGGCATGGAAGCAGCGCGAATGACTGCCTCCTGCTCCTCCCTGTAGCTGGAGACCCGCCTCGTCCTCGGTAAGGTGTCCATCGCTGCGCTCCCGCAGCCACCAGCAGACTGCACGCTGCCCACTTAGCGAGTGACACCGGAGAGGCGCTTGCTTACTAAGGCCTATCTTATCTACTGATAAGCAATGAGGTACGTTTCACACGTACGCCGAGCGGCAGACCGAACCCGTACATAGCCGTCGCTGGCACAGTCGCGACCGTGCCAGCCGCGGCAGCACTTGCGGAGTGTGGGCCGTAGCAATCCGCTGCCGGTCCAGCCTTACATAAGGCTCGACAAACTCCGGAACGCCTCGGCTATGTTGACTCCCCTTTCGGCAGCGCCAGAGCTGCCGTCACAAATTGCTTTTCAACTATTCCTGAATGAGTAACGTGGAGCCGGGAAAGCCTCTCTCATACCCGTATCAGTCAGAAAAACTGACTCGGAAAGCGGGCACATAGTGCTCGAAGAACACGACGTCGAATTTGTGTACTGACGTATTTATACTATTGCAACTATGTACCAATGCTCTGCCGAATTATTCGGTAAGGGAGATAGAGTATTAACTGAAATAAAACGAAAACTGTAATGACAACTTCGTACCTAGAAATGTGTTTTCGGAAAGGATTCTTCCTTCAAGCAACTATGTAATTTTTCGTCCATACACGTTTCTGTGAAGTTTCACCATCGTCAGTGGGTTCATTTTGTTTCCTGTTGAATAACGTGGAAAAATTTGCATGGAAATATACACAGTTATGGAATTACGGTCATTATATCCTTAACACTTTGTCGTAACATATACCTTAACAGTACATACTGATGTTTACGTATCTATCGTCTGCAGTACAGCTTGTACTTTCAACATTTTGTCATTTGCAACCAATGAGGAATTCTCTGCTGTACATTAGTTGAACTGAACGAAAATGTACTGCGGACAGACGGATACCTAAATATCAACATGTGCTATTAAGGTATATACTTTGTTACAATGTTATTAGTGTGATGACCGTACTCGCAAAACTGTATATTTCATCATGCAAATGTTTACCTGTCATTCGGCAGTAAATAAAATTAACCCACTGACGATGGTGAAATTCTAGTGACTCGTGTATTGGCGAAATTAGGCGGACTTTCTTCTATTTTAAATCTGAGACTACATTAGAAACAAACACATCTGATGTGCGTCATCGCGGTCTGTAAAAACCAAATCATGTCACAACTGCAATCCTAAATGAAAAACACAAACAAGCCCACCTAGTACTTATGACAAGATCATCGAAACGCGTAATAGAAGTAAATAAAAAGTGACTCGCGTAGCAAATAGTTGTTATTGCGCATTAACAACTCGCGGTTTTACGAATGGTTTCAAGAGAAACAACGTCGGATGCGGCTATAAAAGTTGCAAGTTATTTAGAAGAGGCAATTGCTATCTTGAGATGCATACCGTAGTCCGTTTTGCTGCTAATGTCTCACGTGAGTGCTGCTGTTTTAATAGGGTCAGGCACTTGAAGAAACTACAAAAATGCTGGAATTCAGTTAAGGTGAAGCAAGGTTTAGATGCCTATACGGTCGTCCTAATGTTGGCTCCTCGAGATTCCCGGAAGTCGTCGCATGCGAATTTCGGAATTATTCCTTGAACAAGATCACGGTCGCTTCCTACCAATTCTGACCCATCTAGTCTCTAATTATATAACTTCGTCTGAAAGGTAAGTGCAACCTCCTCCCGCTGCACAAATTCAACCCACAATACGTATCTGAAGATTATGGACGATTGCCTCGTTGAGTTATTGTGCTACTTTCACTTACATCTGATTAGATCCTAGAGAACAATTCTGGAAAGTAATCTGTCGGCTAACATACTTTTGTGGTGTGAGACTTAACGCGATCTTAAAAGAAGCTGTTTACTGGCGTTACACGAAATAATCTTATCTCTGAACTTTGATCTCGATAAAATGACTGTTGCAACCGAAGTATGGTATGCGCCACAATCTCGTCAGCCCATACCTCGCCTTAGCAAATCCACTCATTCAGCTCGAAATGCTAAAAAAAACTCATAAATGACAATTATTTTACAACCACTAAAATAAACTTCTTGGGTTTGTTTGTTTATTCATGTGGCTAGTTTCGAGAAATTTAATTTCTTTATCAAATGTTACCATCAGCAAAACTCTCTAAACCGGACATGTGAATAAATAAACAAAAACTGTCCAAACGTTGGCTGTGGAAGGATTAATTCAATCTGTTCCTAAGCTGCTTCAGCCCCAGAGTCTACAAAACGCAATAAAAATGAAGAGTTCCTAACAATTTTTAACTCTTCTGACTTGAATGGAAGCTGGCTCCTTTACTAACAATGCACAAGGCTTGACTACTTTCCGACAAAAATTTATATATTCCATAGAGGAATGCTCGTCATGAAGGAAAAGAGGGTGATGTTACTGCTATCTCTCCAGTCAAAATTTGAAGGAAAATGAATTTCAGATCATATGAGATGCTGTTTTCATCTGACATTTCATCATTATTAGTGTCCCTGAGTTTAGAGCGCGCTGTTACTACGCAACCGCGTACAGAATTAATGAATAGCCGCTCTGGTTGCTAATACGTTATCTACTTTATTCCTCGGCCGGTTACGGCTTTATATTGAACCCATTTACTGGTGGATCTGAAAACTGTGCTGTGGTGATGCAACGTCAAATGATCTGATTTTCAGATCCGCTAGAAAATGACTTAAATACAAAAGCCTAGAAGGGTCGAGAACTAAATTATAGAACGTATTAGCAACTGGAGCGGCTATTCACTAATTTATAAACATTAATATAGTTAATATTTTTGTACGGAATAGTACAACACACGAACCACACGGCGTGGCTATTTCAATGGAAGCTCTTCTGAACTTTCAGTTCAACTTTTTTGAAATCAGCGTAATCTCATGTCCATTAAGCCTTGCCCAATCACAGGAAAGAGAGATATTTTGCTTTATACACTGAAACAACAATATATCAAATTATTAAGAATTTTTATAGATTATGGAGACGTAGTTTTAATTGCCCAGAACCTCCAAATTGTCATATAATCGAGCAACACGCACAAGCTAAGCCTCCCAACTAAGTTCTCAAACCCACAAATTGTCACCCTTACTTTTAGCCAGAGTAATGTTTGTCTATTGCCCCAATAGCTGTAAAATTGTACATGCCAAGAGGAAGAACTGACAAAAGTTGAACATTTGTTAAAAATGAATGTGGAAATATGAATTCGCCTACTCGCCAAGTGCGTGCGGAAGTTCTCTTCAATAAAGACCTACGAATTCGAGTTCCAGATCAATCAGCAATCCACAATCGCTTTGTAGAACTATTAGAGCTACTTGTCGCATACCACACAACGTACTTACGAGAAGTGCTAAGCAAGGGACCCACGCTAGGAACGCTACAGAGAAATGCTTCGACAGTGGTCCAAAAGCTGTGGCCGCCTAATAACTGCCGCTGTCTCACTTTTCCTTAAACAAATCTCGCTTTTTTAATTATAAGTAGCTGCTGTTCACGGGTAGAGGTAATGTAAGGGAACAGTTAAGTAGTCGCTCAGGGTACTGAGTAGAAAACACTAATAAACCTCGACAGAAGAGCAACAGAGAAGACAACGAGAGAAGGGTGAAGGGTTCCAAGACGGAAACCAACCAAGACAGTAGAGTGAACCTATATGTAATAAATTATTCGGGACTCTTAAAACTTTCACGTTGTTGAACTGAACTGTGTTTACAACGTGTGCGTGCATTCCTTTTTTTACAATTTCTGAACCTTCATGTCATAAATAAAATACAATGCTTTCTTTTTCATCAAGAGTAGCGAAGGACAACCACCAACTCGAAGTGCACGGAGGCTAATAAATCACAAGTAGACGACAAGTATCTCCCAACGGAAATAATAAAAATAGTTAAATGTCGGTTTATCTTATTTTTATGAGCAGCAGACAGAATAAGTCTTCTGTCTAACTCTGTTAGCTGGATACCGTTTCACCTTCGGAGTTAGCTTTTTTTTCCATTCCTACTGAAAACAAAGTACGCGTCAATAAATACTGAACCGTTCCGAGTCTTAACAGTTTCCTCTTGACGACAAATATCATGACAGGACAACCACGTACGTGATTCAATAGTATCATTCAAGCGTTATCCCCACCACTTATTTGTGTTCTGTACAGTACCTGCATCACAAAGATATTTGGATCCCAGCACTGAGGGACCGACGAGTAGGAGCGACATTTTGATGACATTGCCTTTCATCACCATACCCAACTGCTCGCAAGGAGGGAAAACACTACAATGACTGTATTTTATTATATACAGTTTTATAGTAACAAACATGTAACAAATACAGACTTAGTTCACAGAAACTTCGCCGGATGATGGAAGTGAATGTCATCTAAAAAAAAAAAAAAAAAAAAAAGCGACAGCACTTCGCCAGACTCACTCGGCTACAAGCCCGAGAACATATTAGTTCAACTTCCTGTGAGAGCCTATGAGAAATTCCCATCCCGTGATCGTGGCAAATTACTTATTTGGGAACTAGAGAAGTCGACAGAAAACTCTCATAATACATGAAATGCGAAAAAGTAGTTAAGAGTAGTCTTAGTTCCAAGTAAATAGCTCCATGAACATTACGATATTGACACACATTAATAATTAACATTTCTTCGTGAGCGTCCCGTTACAGTACTTTTACATTAAATCAGATAATGGTCTAACACACCTTTGGTCGTTATGATTTCCGTCCAAAGCGTTTCAAAATTACAACTCCATCCACAAGGACTGCAATCTGGTTTAATCGTTCCTCTCAAAGTGAAAAACTGAAAGATTAAAACGGGGCTGTGGTCCTTGATAACTGAGCCGCCAAACTTGTCGGACTGCGTCAGGTAAATATTTCGAAGAATTACGAAAGGTGGTTGTTAAATCTCTTTTACAGAAAGAAAACATTACAGTAATAAGGGTAGTTTATTATCACACACTATTTTATCGGAATATGTAACTAGCAATACAGATTTAGTGCACATATCTCTTTTGTTTTATTGCGAAACTTCTACACTTTTCTACATTCACGTTCTCCAATAATCCTCTGTTCTCGTATGACACAGTGCTTCATTTACTAGATCCGCATACGGGAGGACCGGAGTTAAAGTCCCGTGCGGCTATCCAAATTTACATTTTCTGGGGTTTCCCTACTTTGATTACTGAGGCAAATATCAGTGTGAATCCTTTGAAAGGGATACGATCGCCTAACTATCCCACCCTGGTCCATTCGCAGCTTAAACTCGTCATCGATAGAACATTGTATCCTAGTGTTCCTTCCTCTTTGCTGATAAAATAGGCTGTGGCTAATAGAGTCCTAGGACGATGGTACTTACTCTCCTCTTCGAACTACGTCTCCCATGCGAAGATAATGAAGAATTGAGTTAATATACGACGCTAATCTTGTCACATGTCATCTCTTAATGTTCACTTATTTTCTGAAACATGGTAGTTATGAAGTGCATTAAAGGACATTTAGAACATTTTCAAATAACGCATGTTAAGTTACTCATTTAGAAACGTAGAATTAAGATGTCGTAAGTAAAAATGTCCTCATTATCCGTCTATTATACTAAATAAGTACGAAAATAATCTGCGATAGTTCTTTGTGAAATGCTGAAGCTTGAGTCTCATCAATCAAACCGAGTGAAGCGGCACAGTGGTTAAATAGACAGGACTCGTATTTGGGAAAAGTGTGGTTAAAATCCTTGTTCGGTCACTGTGATTTAAATGTTATTTTGTTCATAAGAACGTCACTTGCAAAAATTACTTTTCGGAAAGTTTTACTTTTTTTGTCACGACTTTCATTAGTACAAATGTAAAGGCATATAACTCATTCACTTTATATGTTATCTACTGTAGTTCATTAGCACTTTTTTCTTTATTATTAAAGTAATTCACACGACACATGAAGTGGCGCTAACTACGCAAATGCATTCTTATGCAGTGTAGGGGTGGACGACGTGCTGGTAACGAATATAATTCTGTAGTCAAACAAGTGTAGCCATCTGAAGATGGGAATGATGGTCCGAAATCGGTCATGGCATTAAAATAAAATCTGATTTAGGTTTCCCGTGGTTTCAGTAACTGAAGGTGAATGCCGGGATGATTCCTTCTTTATGACCGGCCCCATCCTTGTCCAACAAGAGCTTATGCACTGCTCGCAATGACTTCGACAACGCGAAGACGTTAGATAGTAATTGGCTCTGAGCACTATGGGACTTAACATCTATGGTCATCAGTCCCCTAGAACTTAGAACTACTTAAACCTAACTAACCTAAGGACATCACACAACACCCAGCCATCACGAGGCAGAGAAAATCCCTGACCCCGCCGGGAATCGAACCCGGGAACCCGGGCGTGGGAAGCGAGAACGCTACCGCACGACCACGAGATGCGGGCTAGATAGTAATTGCCAATAGTCATATCTAAATTATGTTTTGTTTCTGTGATTAATTAACTCGGAAAGTTAATAGTCTACCACAAAACAGGATTGGACTGCCGACTGGTAATGGTTCCCTTAGAATCACGGATTACTACCAAATTCGGACGCCTCAAAAGGTAAACCTGAAGCTTCTTAATGATTGGGTCTACAGTGAAATATATGTCTTGAAAGGACATAGTAAGTGAGGTTCCAATATCACTGCTTAAAACATTCATTGGTTATAACGATAGCTGTTTCGGAAGATTTCCATTTTCAATTGAGTCTATTTTGACCTGACGTATATACAGTACAACATGTGGTGTGACTTTATCTGGTAACAGTTCTTGTTATATTTCAGGTCAAATTCTAAACTATCGATATGTAAATATAAAGGTAAATGCAAATAAATGTAAATGTAAATATAAATATAATATGTCAATATGTAAATACATAGCATCTATGGTGTGGACGGTAAAAAGAAATTTACAGGAAATATCTACAATATTATACAAAAATATTACGCCACACGGTATAAAACAGCACAAGATCAACGTGAAATCGATATTTTAGAATTTCACGTGAAATACGAGGGCTATTCCGAAAGTAAGGTCCGATCGGTCACGAAATGGAAACGACTATGAAAATCCGATAAATCTTTGCACAGATGTGTTGGGTAGTGTCTCTAGTATAACCCCAGTTAGCATCACGTCGCTCTTCTCATTTCTGAGCTCGCAGTGAGTGCGTAAAGATGTGTAGAAAATAGTGTCTGCCGCCAAGTACGGGGGCCTGGTGAGAAATTTCCCCTGAAGCTATGCAGCTAACATTACATAACTGTCGTGCTGTTTCGTCTTCAAGACAATTCTCAGCCGCATTCTGCAGGGGCAATGAAGATGCTCCTGCATCGTTTTCAAATGGAAATGTGAGATTACCCACAATACAGCCCGTAATTGTCTCCCTCTGAGTTTCAGCTCAGGTCACATGAACCGCTGGTTATGAAGACAACATTTCGGCACAAGACAACGAGCCGTAGGCCAGCGTAGAGAATTGGCGGAGAGCACTGGCGGCTGCCTTCTATAGCGAGGGTATGGGAAAGTTGGTACAACGCTACGATACACGTCTAAGTCGGGTCGGCGACTATGGAGATAAGTAGCTGCAAGGTGTATCTAACTGTTGCAAATAAAACATTTTTGATTTTTACCGTGGTTTCCATTTCGCGACCTATCGGACCTTACTTTCGGAATAGCCCTCGTATAACGAGACTAGTTACCAGATACAGTCATACCAAATGTTAAATATACGTCAGGACAACGTACACGTACTTGAAAATGGAAAGCTTCCGAAACAGCTATCGTTATAATCAACAAACATTTTCAGTAGTGATAATGTGTACATAATTTAGTGTACATGTCTCTTTTGTTTTATTGCGAAACTTCTACACGTTTCACCATAGTGCCCAGAGCCATTTCTACACTTTTCTACATTCACGTTTTGCAATTCCTGTGTTCTCGTATGACGCAGTCCTTTATTTAGTAGATCCGCATACGCATACAACGTAACTATTCTAAGAAAAAGGAAAGGTCTTAATTTTGAATGAAAGGTGGAAATACTGGCAAAAGTTCGGTATATTCTGAAGTCAAGAATTAGACGTTCATTGCGAAGTCCATGCTAATCCTAAGACAATCATGCATAAATCCTTTCATTTACGTTAGCAAGTTTATGGTAACGTACACAAAATCCTGCACCGGCAAATTTTCGCAATTACGGGCGGCTATAGAGGCAGCCTGGCTCAATATTCCTGTAGGCGACTTCCAAAGACTTGTTGAGTCCATGCGATGTCGAGGTATTACGCCAGGGAAAAGAAGGTCCGACATGATAATAGGACGTATCCCATGACTTTCGTCACCTCAGTGTATAAATATTTCTAAAAGGGAGTTACTTCATTCTACAACAAGAAAAAAAAATTATACCAATAAACTCGAGGGCTGTTGAAACAACGACTGGATGGACAACAAATTAAATATACAGAAGAGTGGGCTGAGTGCTTTTGGTAAACTAAACCAGTGGTACTTTAAGCAATATAGTTCTTTCTGGAATATCATGACACGAGAAGGTACCGAGATAACGCCCAAAATGAAAGTGGGTACGCAACATTAGCAAACATGCATGTGCAACGTGGATGCATATAGCTGAAGAACGTAATGCACGCATTAATCCAGGTGACGTCTTTAAACAGCAGTTGATGCCGAATGAGACGATAATGAATGAATGATGATTAATGCGCTCTACAACTACAATAACATCGTACGTCCCTAGAACTGATTTCGTTACAGTCCGAACGCATCCGGCGTTCTAGCAGCACAGACGGCGTTCTAAGGACTGAGCTGTTGCACCAGCGTGACGACAGGAAGAGAGATTTTCAACTGCAGACGTCTTAAATAATTGTGGGAGCCTTTCACGGACTCTCTACATTGTAACACTAGGAAGAACTTTCAAAGCAGGCAAGAACAATGACATGTGTGACGCAACTACAACACAATAGACTTCTGGAACCACTGAAGAAATACGAAACAGTATCTAGTATTAAAATTCGGAAACAAATGGTTATAATCCCAACTTAGAACCTATCTACAATGTGTTCTGTTATCCGATTGGAAAAATACCCATCATTCCGCTACATTTACTGAGTAGATGTATTCTACACGGCGCTAACAGGAGGAACAGAAACCTTTGAACAGCCACCACACTCAATTCCTACAAGACACCGGGAGCCGTCGAGTAAGCGAATATTAAGTTGTTTACTAAGTTTTGTCTCATTTATTCACCCATCTGTAATAAGAACTAACTACATTTTTACAAAGCAAGAAGATTATCCTAATAAATAACGTTCAACTGACATTGTCATACAACTTAATAGAAAGTAATTTTCATCGAAAAGGCAAACATCAAAGCGGAAAATCCACGATGTCTTACGTAAAAACAAAAAAAAAGAGTCATCAATATGTTTGTGCACTATTCGTGGCGACGTATCGAGACGAAATGATAAAATGTGAGGATCCGTGTTTCGTTCACTGCATTTTAGACTTACCACTCCAAAAGCTAAACGTCACCCACGAGGACGACGGTTCAATCCGTGTCCGGCCATTCTACCGCGATACGTGCAAGGTTTTGAAATAAAGCTTAGAAAGACTCCAGCTGTAATTCGTGGACAAGTACGACCGCGTGCTGAATAACGTAACTATATCGGTGAGTGAGAAACAGCGTGCTGTAATCGGCTGGCCGGGGTGGCCGAGAGGTTCTAGGCGCTACAGTCTGGAACCGCGCGACCGCTACGCTCGCAGGTTCGAATCCTGCCTTGGGC
Source organism: Schistocerca nitens (assembly GCF_023898315.1). Classification (NCBI taxonomy): domain Eukaryota; kingdom Metazoa; phylum Arthropoda; class Insecta; order Orthoptera; family Acrididae; genus Schistocerca; species Schistocerca nitens. Next base: position 573,476,055 of record NC_064616.1, on the reverse strand, counting down.
ATGGGTGTGTGTGATGTCCTTAGGTTAGTTAGGTTTAAGTAGTTCTAAGTTCTAGGGGACTGATGACCTTAGAAGTTAGGTCCCATAATGCTCAGAGCCATTTGATCCATTTTTGCTGTAATCGAGTTTATAATTCGAAAATTTTGTCCACATATGGAGCACCTCTCATTCAGCTTGACAATGCCAGACCACACACGAACACTGCGATATCTGCAACAATCCAGTGCCTTGGGTTCACTATCAGTTCCGACTCCGCCTCCATTCGATTCTAATTTGTTTTCAGTACTTAAAAAACACCTTCGAGGACTTCCCTTTGACAGCGATGACGGGTCGCAAGCAGAGGTGAGGTTGTGACTCAGTCAGCAAAGTCAAGTGATGGTAACAACAAACTGGTCTCTTTTTGGGAGAAATGTGTTCATCGCCAGAGTGACTACGTTGAGAAATAAATACGTAGACATGAAGAATAGAGGTGTAGAATGTTAATAAAGTTTATTATATTTAAAAAGCTTTAAGTGTTTTCATACAAAGAAATCGTACGCGTTTTTTTTAACACACCATAGTACTAACTAACGCGTTTCACGCTTACCTAAAACTTCGGAAACCTACATTTCTCTTTTCCTACACAGTTTCGCTTGCTCGTTCACCAACATCTGTCCGACATGCAAAATAATCCTGGCTGTATGCTACTAGATTTGCATCGCGACTGTCACTTGCGTTGCATCGAAAGAAACCCTTGTGCCCATGACTTCATCGGGAAATAACTTAGTATTCGTAGGGCTAGCACGCTTCAATATGCATTTTCTTCAGTTCTCTCAGATATAAACGAGTGTTCAAAGCTACAAGCGAATAGCAGTGAACGCTGGCGAACTGTCTGTGAATACTCGTTCGCTCGCACTCGCTTCCATTCGTTCAGGTGTAAAGTAGACTTCAGTAGCCTCTCACGCAGTAGATACTGCAAACGAATTTCTGAGTTTCCGAGCTCGCTCTCTCTTTTGTTATTCATTTACTTTCTTCTTCAAACAGCACTGTGGCATGCCCTCCGAAACATTAATGTTGTCTTCCTGGGATGTGCTGCATTCACTGCGACAGTGTTGATGCTAGTAACTCGCACTTGTTTGGTTAAGTTTTCTCCATCGGACAGTACATTTAATAGCAGAATATTTGTCAATGTCAGAATCGTAAGTTTATGAAATCTTGACACGATGACAAATGATATGTATGTCAGCAACGACTACTATTTTAATATTTTTTAAATTTTTTGTTTATAGTCTATCTGGGTTTATAATTATTACCGGTTTTGCCCCATTTTAGAATCTCTTCAGATCTATTTTAGTTGCAGAGCAACCCGTCAGTTACATTTGATGTGTTCAGTCTCTGTAAGTCAACAATGAACACTTAGTGCTTAGTGACTCATGGAGGCTGATCGAACACATGTAACTGAGAGGTTATTCTCCAACTACAAGAGATCTTAAGAGGTTCTAATATGGACCTATACTAGTGCATTTGTAGCCTGAAAGTAATATATATATGAATCGCAACTGATGATCTGAAGTTGACGTCCTGGCCTACAAATTCATCTGTTATACATCCAACTGAAAACATCTGGAACCTCATCAAGCACCAGCTGCACGAATTACATACATGTAATCGTGAAGATATTCCTTTTCTTAGACGTTTAATTTATCCACTGTCAGCCAAAACCGTCATACATTCGGCATTAGCATGTGAGCTACAGGGCAAGATTTTATCTGTGCTTTGTATTATATTCCCGCCAATATACAAAGCCCGCGATACTGGGCTGCTCAGTCGGAAATATTTTTATTCCTTCTAGGAGACAGACATTCATATCCTTTGCGGATTAGTCTGCATCTACATCATCACATAAAAATAATACAGAACACTTTGATGACTTGGGCCTCATGTGAATGTTCACTCTTCTGGCGTATACTGGTGACGAAATCTTCTCGGGTTTCCAACCGGGTGTGGTTGCGTTGAAATTCCGCGACGTTTCGACGAGAGTGACACTCCTCGAAACGCTGCGGAATTTCAACGCAGCTACCGGGATGGAAGAGACTTGGATCATTTTTTCCAAGCCACTGGCTTTTCTTTGCATGAGATTTCGTACATGAGAACACGCTGGTAGGTTTCTTTCTCTCTCGGTGTTAGGATAGTACAAGCTGGGTACAGTTGATACTTGTTGCTGGCGGCCAATAAGAGAAACCCAGATTTACTGCTGATGCAATTTTACCGTAGTACACTGGTGTGCAAAACTTGAAGCACGAAAGTAACTTTCGCATGATATGTCACTGCCAAATAATACAGCTCGATGAAACTTAAACCATACATTGAAAGAACTGCTACAATATAGTACAGAAGGTAATTGAAATAAATACGCAACGAGAGGAACAGAAATGACACTTTTATTCAAAGACAATAATTACACTGAAGTCATCGAGATTAACGACAGTCCCCTGGGCATTACGTAAAGAGGGGAACGTGATTCTTAACGGGGTGTGTGGAGGGAGGAGATTACTGTTTAACGTCCCGTCGACAACGAGGTCATTAGAGACGGAGCACAAGCTCGGATTAGGGAAGGATGGGGAAGGAAATCGGCCGTGCCCTTTCTAAGGAACCATCCCAGCATTTGTCTGAAGCGTTTTAGGGAAATCACGGAAAACCTAAATCAGGATGGCCGGACGCGGGATTGAACCGTCGTCCTCCCGAATGCGAGTCCAGTGTGCTAACCACTGCGCCGCCTCGCTCGGGCAACGGGGTGTGTGATCACCACGGACGGCAATGCATCTCTACTATGTGCTCCCACGCTGGCCACAAGGATGACGATAAGTTATGGTAGGGCGTTCCATTCCCCCTCCAGCGCGGATGACAACTGTTAGATGGTCGTTGGTGCATTTGGACGGTCTGCAATACGTCTCCCCGACGCATCGCAGACGTGCTCGATGGGATTTAAGTCCGGGGAACGAGCAAGCCAATCCATTCACCGAACAGTCTCTCGTACCAAGAGTTGCTCCAATAATCTCTCGTACAAAGAGTTGCTCCACCTTCGCTGTTCGATGCGAACGCGCATTGTCATCCATAAGAACGAAGATAGGATATTCACTTAATTACCAAGATTTCCTGACTTGCTATACACTAATGTCGTCGAAGTACACGACACATTTCACTTTGTTCAATTTGCCAAAAGCTGTCTTTCTCCTGCGCGGCCGTATCTTGTGGCAGAATCACCGGCATTAAAAGTTTTTCATTGGATTCAGAATGTATGGTTCTATCTTGAAGCGAAGGAACAGTACATCAACATATTCTGGGAATACTAGTGTATTAAAAGGCAGAAAAAACTGTAGTAGTTTTAACCAGTTAAGGTATGGTCATTATTTTACGCCCGTCATACTACATCCTTCACAGATACCTATCACTTCACTGTAATTTATTTCCCCATTACAACGCTGCATGACAAAATTCAGAATGCTTTGCAGTTGTGCTGTAAACCGAACTACTACGCCGTTCTTTAGTCTTTGAAATCTGATTTGTGTCTACGAGTACTGAGGATGTTTCATTTCTTACCACGTAACTGATTTCGAACTGACTACTCCTTCAAGCCTCTTCTGCACGTAGGAGGATGGCACTCAGCTGATATCTTAAAGCAAGCATTATTCTTTCTGTCACAATCATTGATCAACTATTTTCGATGTGATTCTGCAGCAGGGCTACCCATCTGTGTTCTTTCCGTCGGCTGGAAATTAGTACTTCCTGATCTAACGAAGTATCTGCGAGTGTTTGAACGCTGACCGTTAGAATTCGCCTTGGCACGATGAGTAGCTACGACTGCACGCTAATGATTAGTTCTCCACTACATACACTCATTTACCCATCGCTTTGTTTACCTTTATATTCAGTTCCTGTTTTGTCCAAATTACCATCTTTCTAGCTATCCAAAAGAGTGTCCAAAGATTCTCACTCTGTGATCACTGCAATACAAAACGTTTCGCCGATACGCTGCAGAACGCAGAGTTCACCTAGTGCGAGCTGCGTCGTGCCCGTCGTTCAGCCGCACGCACTGGGGCACGAGCGGCAGGAATGTCACAGACGTGGCAAGCATTATCCAACGCCTACCGCACTATGGACAACGAGGCCATCAGGGACGGAGCACTAGGGCAGTTTGAACAATAACGGAAGAAAGGCTCGCCTATAACCATGAACAAGGAGTCATGCTGGCACTCAAAAATAATGCTGCAAGGGAAACACGGAAACTTATCAGCATGGACTTAGAAGGCTTCTGAATCCAGCTCTTCCAGATTTCTACAACACTCAGTCTGATTACACTTGGTAATATGCAGAGTACAACGGGTGCAAGTCTAGATATTTTTATATGGCTCTGAGCACTATGGGACTCAACTTCTGTGGTCATTAGTCCCCTAGAACTTAGAACTAGTTAAACCTAACTAATCTAAGGACATCACACACATCCATGCCCGAGGCAGGATTCGAACCTGCGACCGTAGCGGTCACGCGGTTCCAGACTGCAGCGTCTAGAACCGCACGGCCACTTCGACCGGCGATATTTTTATATGTGGTACCATAATTTATACACACACCAGTGTGTTGGTTGTTTTTTTCTCTGTGTGAAACAGTCTTCCCACCAACACTTCACAAACTTTACCACCTGATCTTTTCTGCACGGTCGTATTGCACAACTAAGTGGACTACGCCTGTCACCACACGCTAACCGTTCTGCGTCCACGTATCCACACTAACACCTGACCTGCTGCCCACGGAAAAATAAGCATTAATAGCTTGCTCTTGCCACACGTACTTGGAAAGCCTCCTGTAGAGAATAGTCAGAGGAATGAAACCGTTTAATATTTTTTTTTCTTCCTCTAGACACAGTCGTCAATTAACATCAACGTCGGCAAAAATGAGCTCTGTTACATTCTCAAGGCTACACAGGTAGACAATTTGGTTGCAGAATCTAAATGTGATGATGCTCGCAATCAATACAGCAATTGGTATCGAGGAAAGTCCTTAACATGGTAATCCCTACTCGCGAGCTAAAAATTACCATCACCGCTTACATCGTGTTGGACGGATTTTAGAGTACGTAAGTTCCACGATTGCCGATTTCTTTCGTAGAAGCATAAGATATAACGTACTGTTACGTTTATCACTTTAGCTGTAACATCAAACTCTACACATAGCAGCTAGAAGTATTATTATTATTTCTTTACTTTCTCAGACGTTAAGTCTGGTTAAAAATGGAAAGTGACGCGGACCTTGATCAAGCGTCACTTCCTATTAACTGTACGGTATGTGTTATATTGCATTTAGGAACTTTCGGGTAATTGAACATGTATCAATAATTACGGATTTCTGTAGTTGTATATATATGTTTGGATGTAGCTGTATTGCATTGATGTACTGGTGGATATTGTGTGGTATGACTCCTGTAGTTGATAGTATAATTGGTATGATGTCAACTTCATCCTGATGCCACATGTCTTTGACTTCCTCAGCCAGTTGGATGTATTTTTCAATTTTTTCTCCTGTTTTCTTTTGTATATTTGTTGTATTGGGTATGGATATTTCGATTAGTTGTGTTAATTTCTTCTTTTTACTGGTGAGTATGATGTCAGGTTTGTTATGTGGTGTTGTTTTATCTGTTATAATGGTTTTGTTGCAGTATAATTTGTATTCATCATTCTCCAGTACATTTTGTGGTCCATACTTGTACGTGGGAACATGTTGTTTTATTAGTTTATGTTGTAAGGCAAGCTGTTGATGTATTATTTTTGCTACATTGTCATGTCTTCTGGGGTATTCTGTATTTGCTAGTATTTTACATCCGCTTGTGATGTGATCTACTGTTTCTATTTGTTGTTTGCAAAGTCTGCATTTATCTGTTGTGGTATTGGGATCTTTAATAATATGCTTACTGTAATATCTGGTGTTTATTGTTTGATCCTGTATTGCAATCATGAATCCTTCCGTCTCACTGTATATATTGCCTTTTCTTAGCCATGTGTTGGATGCGTCTTGATCGATGTGTGGCTGTGTTAGATGATACGGGTGCTTGCCATGTAGTGCCTTCCCCTTCCAATTTACTTTCTTCGTATTTATTGATGTTATGTGATCTAAAGGGTTGTAGAAGTGGTTATGAAATTGCAGTGGTGTAGCCGATGTATTTATATGAGTGATTGCTTTGTGTATTTTGCTAGTTTCTGCTCGTTCTAGAAAGAATTTTCTTAAATTGTCTACCTGTCCATAATGTAGGTTTTTTATGTCGATAAATCCCCTTCCTCCTCCCTTTCTGCTTAATGTGAATATTTCTGTTGCTGAATGTATGTGATGTATTCTATATTTGTGGCATTGTGAACGTGTAAGTGTATTTAGTGCTTCTAGGTCTGTGTTACTCCATTTCACTACTCCAAATGAGTAGGTCAATATTGGTATAGCATAAGTATTTATAGCTTTTGTCTTGTTTCTTGCTGTCAATTCTGTTTTCAGTATTTTTGTTAGTCTTTGTCTATATTTTTCTTTTAGTTCTTCTTTAATATTTGTATTATCTATTCCTATTTTTTGTCTGTATCCTAGATATTTATCGGCATCTGTTTTTTCCATCGCTTCTATGGAGTCACTGTGGTTATTCAATATGTAATCTTCTTGTTTAGTGTGTTTTCCCTTGACTATGCTATTTTTCTTACATTTGTCTGTTCCAAAAGCCATATTTATATCATTGCTGAATACTTCTGTTATCTTTAGTAATTGGTTGAGTTGTTGATTGGTTGCTGCCAGTTGTTTTAGATCATCCATGTATAGCAAATGTGTGATTTTGTGTGGGTATGTTCCAGTAATATTATATCCATAATTTGTATTATTTAGCATGTTGGATAGTGGGTTCAGAGCAAGACAGAACCAGAAAGGACTTAATGAGTCTCCTTGGTATATTCCACGCTTAATCTGTATTGGCTGTGATGTGATATTATCTGAATTTGTTTGGATATTAAGTGTGGTTTTCCAGTTTTTCATTACTATGTTTAGAAACTGTATCAATTTAGGATCTACTTTGTATATTTCCAATATCTGTAGTAACCATGAGTGGGGTACACTATCAAAAGCTTTTTGGTAATCAATGTATGCGTAGTGTAGCAACCATTGTTTAGTTTTAGCTTGATATGTCACCTTTGCATCTACTATCAGTTGCTCTTTACATCCTCGTGCTCCTTTGCAGCAACCTTTTTGTTCTTCATTTATAATTTTGTTCTGTGTTGTATGTGTCATTAATTTCTGTGTAATGACTGAAGTTAATATTTTGTAGATTGTTGGTAGGCATGTTATGGGGCGATATTTAGCTGGGTTTGCTGTGCCTGCTTGATCTTTAGGTTTCAGATAAGTTATTCCTTGTGTAAGTGTATCAGGGAATGTGTATGGGTATGCAATGTAACTGTTAAATAATTTAGTTAGATGTGAATGTGTTGAGGTGAACTTCTTTAGCCAGAAATTTGCTATTTTATCTTTTCCAGGGGCTTTCCAGTTGTGAGAAGAATTAATTGCTTGGGTGACTTCATGTTGCAAAATTATCACTTCAGGCATTTGTGGTATCATCTTGTATGAGTCTGTTTCTGCTTGTATCCACCGTGCATGCCTGTTATGTTGTACCGGGTTTGACCATATGTTGCTCCAAAAGTGTTCCATGTCTGTTATGTTTGGTGGATTGTTTATTTTAATGTGTGTGTTATCTATTGTTTGGTAAAATTTCTTTTGGTTTGTGTTGAATGTTTGGTTTTGTTTCCTTCTATTTTCACTTTTTTTGTATCTTCTAAGTCGTTTGGCCAATGCTTGTAATTTCTGCTTCTTTTCATCTAATTGCTCTATTGCTTCTTGTTGTGAGATTTTACCTAACCTTTTTCGTTTTTTGTCTGATATTTCATTTCTTATAAATTGTGTTAGCTGTCCGATGGCTTTTCTCAGTTTTTCTATTCTGATCTGTAGCCTGTGTTGCCATGCTGGTTTTGTGGGTTTCTTCTGTGTGTTGGTTGGTTCTGATCTCTGCCTAGTGTGTATATTTAGTGTAGTGAGTGCTCCTACATAAACCAGTAGTTGTAACTCTTCCATAGTTGTGTATTCATTTATTTTGTTATGTATGATTGTGTTGATAGTTTTTATTGTTGTTTCGACTTGTGGGCTATTTGGTGGTCTATGCAAGAATGGTCTAATGTCTGTATTTGTGTCTTTGTATTCTATATATGTCAACTGAAATTTTTCTTCTATATCTAGCATGTGTGTCACTTCATGTTCTATTTGTGCTTGTGGTGGTGGCTGTCTTAAGATTTCGTTTTCCTCTGATTGTTTAATTGATGCGTGTTGTTCTTTGTTTGTTTGCTCTGGGATGTTTGAGTCCATTACTGTATTTTCTTCTTCTTCTAATTGCACATTATTTTGTTCCAGTATTTGTTGTACTTGTTGTTTGATGTTTTCTAATTCTGACTGGGGTATCCTGTTATTTTTTATTATTACACGGATCTGATCAGCTAGTCGCTGTTCTGTTAAAAATTTTAATTCCGGGTATCTGGTAATAAATGTTGTGTATACTTGTGATCTGTATCCAGTTGTGTTGGTTCCTAGGTTTGTTGCTTGGTAATAACAGAACATGAGGTGTCGATTAACTTCATCTGACCATCTCATCCTCTGTCTTTGTTTTCCTTCTAGGGTGGTTGCAGGAAGCATATCCTGCAAAACACCTCTATTTGGATTTAAATCATTTTCCAGTTGGCTAGCAGTGTCATTACCATTGTGGGCGGGCATAGGGTTCAAGCGTCGTCCCCGACCATGACGGCGCTTGTCCGAGGCTTCTTTAGTTCTGTCCTGAACCAAGTAATCACACTAAAAGGGGGGTTAGCCCTATTAGTGGTTTGTTCTTTTCGTCGCCTTTTACAACTGGCAGAACATACCGGAGGCGTATTCTTTTATTATTATTATTATTATTATTATTATTTATTCGAGACGCAGACGACGTTCGTAATGGCGGAAACTTAAATTTACGTAGTGCCGACAGAAGTACAATACTAAACTATCATTCAAAGAAACAATATCAGACACAATATACGCTGAGGCTTTCGTCCAGTGAGCGTTAACGAAATTAGTTTCTTTACCGCAGCTGTAACCAACAGCACAGGAACACTTTCAAAAAAGTTCATTATTTGCACAGCGATATGTTGAGCCTTAAATATAACGTACTTCCACATACCCAGATACGAGCGGTCCCCAGTTGAAATACAGTTCATTACATACTTCAGCGAAAGCAATCTTTCCGTATTCGTTCAATCAACTTTAGAGAGTTACCTCTGGATTTGACAGAAAACTTAAGGTCAGACGTAAGAAAGGAAACGAAGTCGAATCCAGAAAAAAATAAACTGGGAGTTTCTGTACTGCACTCCTTCAGTCAGCAGAGACGATACAAAAATAATGAAACCAGGGGGCCGTTTACCGTGACGACAAAACATCATTTCCTCCAGATCCGTGCCGGTGAGGCGGACGATGCTGTAACGTCAACAGAGGAGGGGCCTCCTGCAGAGCGTAAACAAACAGTGCATTCCTGTGGGGCGGTCCACCAGGGACAGCTGAATACCTGCCCGTAATAACTTCTATACGAGCCACGTTGCCGTCTTTCATAAATGCTGTTTTCCCAGCCGAAAAATATTATTTTCCAAATCGAATTTTAGGTGCAGTATTTAAAATACGTTTTCATAAGATAGGCATCGCTAGGAATGTGCAACAGGAACATGAAAATCTTAGCACTACGATCGCGTTTGGCTTTCCGCAATAGGGAGGAAAAAAGGCAACCGGCTATGGTGTAACAATCTGCTGCCTGTCCGGAGGAAACGAGCAGACTGTTCACCGAAAGCCGGTGCTTAAAGAGCAATTATATGCAAGAATGCGGCGGCGCGCTCAGTCCCCTTTCTGTACCGTTAGCCTGCCGTGGACACGGCAGATGCATGACCAATGCTCTTACTCCAACATTCCGCCCTCCTCCTCTTCACCGTCGCGTAAAATGACAAACAGCGTCGATCAGTCAGAGTTACCGCAATTACTTTAGCCTGCTGTACGAGGTGACAATAGTCACATCCAACTCTTCAACTGAATCGTGCAGCAGTTATTTCAGTATTCGGACCACTGTTTTACGGCTTGCGATTTTGCTCAAACGACTTCAGACTATAAAAATACAAGCAAAATTTCCTGAGAGAGCGATCATAGAACTACCCAAATGTAGTTTTCATATCAGAATGGTAACAACAACAATTTCTTTGCAAACAGTTCTTGAATCATGCAATAATTTTTAAATGAACACATCGTCATTTGACTATATTATTGTTTATTTAATTACGACCAGGATTTGGCCCTTTTATTCCATTTTATATCATTAACATATATTGCAGGAGATCAAGCTCAAAAATGGTCATATTTTCTTAATTTATGGCCAATATTGAGAGTGATGTCCTGCAATATACACTATGTGATCAAAAGTATCCGGACACCTGGCTGAAAATGATTTACAAGTTCGTGGCGCCATCCATCGGTAATGCTGGAATTCAATATGGTGTTGGCCTACTCTTATCCTTGATGACAGCTTCCATTCTCCCAGGCATTCCTTCAATCAGGTGCCAGAAGGTTTCTTGGGGAATGGAAGCCCATTCTTCACGGATTGCTGCACTGAGGAGAGTTATCGACGTCGGTCGGTGAGGCCGGACACGAAGTCGACGTTCCATAACATCCCAAATGTGTTCTACAGGATTCAGGTCAAGACTTTGTGCAGGCCAGTCCATTACAGGGATATTATTGTCGTGTAACCACTCCTCCACAGACCGTGCATTATGAACAGGTGCTCAATCGTGTAGAAAGATGCAATCGCCATCCCCGAATTGCTCTTCAACACTGGGAAGCAAGAAGGTGCTTAAAACATCAATGTAGGCCTGTGTTGTGCTGTGATAGTGCCACGCAAAACAACAAGGGGTGCAAGCTCCCTCCATGAAAAACACGCCTCCGAATTTTACTGTTGGCACTACACACGCTGGCAGATGTTCACCGGGCATTTGCCATCGGATCGCCCTATTGTGTACCGTGATTCGCCACTCCACACAACTTTTTTCCACTGTTCAATCGTCAAATGTTTACGCTGCTTACACCAAGCGAGGCGTCGTTTGGCATTTACTGGCGTGACGTCGTTTGGCATTTACTGGCGTGATGTGCGGCTTATGAGCAGCCGCTCGACCATGAAATTCAAATTTTCTCACCTCCCGCTTAACTGCCATAGCACTTTAGCAGTCGGTCCTGATGCAGTTTGGAATTCCTGCGTGAGGGTCTGGATAGATGTCTGCCTATTACACATTACGACCCTGTTCAACTGTCGGCGGTCTCCGTCAGTCAACAGACGAGGTCGGTCTCTACGCTTTTGTGCTGTACGTGTCCCTTCACGTGTCCACTTCAGTATCACATCGGAAACAGTGGACCTAGGGATGTTTAGGCGTGTGGAAACCTCGCGTACAGAGTTTGACACAAGTGACACACAATCACCTGATCACGTTCAAAGTCCGTGAGTCCCGCGGAGCGCCCCATTCTGCTCTCTCACGATGTGAGTCCATGACGGCTAATCCAGCGTGGCCACTTAATCCTTTTTAATGTCATCTAGACTCTAACGAAAGTTGTCACTAATAATACGACCACTGCCACGAAACTAATTTCTGAGTATAATTAGCATCTGCAGTACACAGTGCCATCGAACATAGTGCGTCAAGAACGCGAAAACAAACCATTCATCATGGAGCACAAAATCTGGACTACCTACCAATTAAATAGGTAGTTTCGTTCAAAGAGTTTACCTTTTATATATCTGAGAACACACTCACTAGAAAAATATAGACACAGACTGCCTCATAGTCTTTGCATTAAACGTCGAGGAGTGATAGATCATGCCATGGGGAACTACTTTTAATCGAGATAATATGTTCGCTGCCATTTCCTGCCGACGGTAGGTGTCCTTTTGTATTGGTAATGCCCTGGCAAGTCCTATTCGAATGCCTTATGCGTTGTCTACAATCCAGTCATCTGTTCCATATGAAAGGAGGTTCACTTCTAAATAAAATATCTTTTCTGCCAAGAGACACTTATTCTTACGGATTTCTTGTTGAAAATCATTCTATCAATTTAGTGGTTAGGTAGTATGCAGTACACCTGGTTAGAAGACGCTGCAAGTTCGATGAAATCCCGTCATCCCAGGGCCAGCGGATACCAAAGAACGCCTTGTGTCGCCTGGAAGCGTCAGCGAACGTTTTCTTTCTTACGCAAGCTGCTGTCCATAATGTGATCTATCAACTCTATATATACCTATATATTATTTTAAAAATATAAAATTAGTTCACACAGTATATATAAGGGGCAGTCAAATGAAAACGAGAAAAATGGAAAAGAAGTACGAAAACTGTTTATTACTTCAAAATTAATCGGCATAACTGTTAATACATATATCCCACTGTGAGACAGGACGGACAATGCCTTCATGGAAAAATGGCCCACCCATATGTTGACAGGGTTGTTTCGAGTATGTTGCGAAAGTTCCGCTGGGAAGCATTTACACATCCTCCGTAAAGTCCCGATTTCTCCCCATGCTGTTATCATAATTTTGGAGCCCTGAAGAGAGTCGTTCGTGGCCTTCGATTTACTTCGGACGAAGAGGTGCATGTCTGAGTACAACCATGTTTTCGTAGATGACGGCAATTTTTTTTCGATGAAGGCACTGGCCGTCTTGTCTCGTGTATTAACAGTTATAGTGATTACTTTTCAAATATTAAACAGTTTTCAATCTGTCTCGTTTTCATTTGATTGCCCATTGTGTGTGTGTGTGTGTGTGTGTGTGTGTGTGTGTGTGTGTGTGTGTGTGCGCGCGTGTGTGTGTGTGGGGGGGGGGGGGGGGGGGGCTGGTAGATCGATATCCGTATTTTTCCTTTAAAACTGCATCTACGGAGATAAAAAAAGGAACGCCTTATTTTAAAATGATCCTTATGTTCGCGGCGGGTCACGATGCTTCGACATCACGCCGCAGGCCTTTGAAAAGCTTTTCCCCCCTCCTGCACAATGTACGAGGTCGTGTGGAAAGTAACGCCTCCGAATCTTTTATGTGAAAACTCTGAAAGCTTCTTAAATAAAACAAAGATTATTCACATTCCACATCTTCATTCTTCATACACATTTGCAGCTCTCTGCCGCTAGAGGGCTCCGACCACACACGAGCACTGCGAGATCTGTAACAATCCGACGCCTTGGGTTCACTGTCATCGATTATCCTACATACAATCTCGATTTGGACCCATCCGATTTTCACCTGTTTGCAATAATTAAGGAACACATTCGCGGGCTTCACTTTGATAGTGATGAAGCGGTGCAAGCAAAGGTAGCAGCAAAGGGTTTGAGGAGCCATTTCGTGGTTTACAGTGGGTCCTAAGCTCTCAGGGAGAACAAAAGTAATATCTATAAACCAATTCTGTGTGAGCATGTTCATTATTTTGAAACGTTAAACTTTTAATTATTTCCTATTCTTCTAGCACGCATGCTGTGAAGCTACCTAATCCTGTTCATTGGGATCAGGAAAGTCTCTCGTCCACCAAGGTTAAAATATCGTTTACTGTTCGAGTTTAGAAGAACTCATAACATCTCATGTTCCACCGAACAAAATGGTATAAATAAGCAACGACTTGCGCCACCATAAAAAGAGAACAAGGAAATCTTTAATTTTTAAGCCTATTATTTTGTTGTCTGTGTTTTAAGAAGCCATTATCAGGTATGTATTTCTATGGAACTGGTACGCACAATAACCGAAAACTTGAAACATTAGTGTCTAATTGCTCACGTTTGTCACATTTTAAAGCCATCAAGGACGAAGGAACAGTGTTGTTTCCTAAAGCATTTTACGGCTATCTAATGAGTTTCAGGACGAATAAATGTATTATTTACCACGGACAATATTAAAAGTATCGAGTTGTGAACGGCATTGGCGGTACAGGGTTGGAAAAAAGTTCATACATAATAACCAGACAGCAGTCCACAGACGCTCTTCTATGTGGCATCCTTCGTCCGGCTTTCTCTGTTTTCCTACGTGCAGGCATCCAGTGGCAAATAACCTCCTCCTGGCAGGCACTAGGACTCCAGGGGTGTCCTTTGCCAACTGGCCTACTTGTCCGGCGCGTGCCTACACTTTAAGCAAGCACAACTGCAACGAAAGCGAAGCACATTGATGCAGTATCTCTTTTCACTGTAGAATATGAGAACACTAAAGAGAGTAAGTTTCGTAGCCCGTCAGTCATCGATGTAGTAAGAGCTAGACTACATCGGCGTTAGGGCTTTCGACTACATCATTAGTTTTTCAGGGTAACATAACGGCGTACTTGGTTGTTACTCAGTTCATATTATCGGAATGATTTGCCTCTACGACAGACGGAACGCAGTTGTGGCTTAGCGCCCGTACACGTACACACACACACACACACACACACACACACACACACACACACACACACACACACACACACACACACACACACCACACTTAATGGAGTTGACTCTCCGGATATCTTGTAAAAATCATTTTATCATGAGCGGTTTTGATGGTTTCCGGCATGAAGAATTATTAATGATGAAATTGTTCCACTTCTTATGACACAAGCATTCAAACGATGTCTCTTCGTCTCCTGCTTTCACATCCCCTGCCAGGCTGCAAGCTTTATGAAGTTTATATGGAAATTTTGAACAACTGAGAAGAGGTTATCGAAAATCACGTCTCAGATGTTTTTATGTTGTCTAACGATGATGTGCTATCTGGACAGAAAGGACACTTTGGAACAGGCAAATTAACAGCTTTGTGGATCACACTGGTAGTAATAGGAGCAACACCTAAGCTAGCTCTGTATTCTACACACAAAATAGAAGAAGTCACACGTATATGTGAGACTACATTTATGGATCTCATATAAAATAAGAATAGATTTTGGTTGGATTGAGATAGGAGGAAAGGGACCAAACTACTAGGTCATCAGTCCCTTGATCCGAATAAAACAATGCCACAAGTGTGAGAATAAAACAAGCGAGACTGACGACTCAAACGGAATGAAAGGAAAAACCACTAGAACGATGAAGGGCAACAAACATGAAAATGGACAGAAGGGGACAAAAAAACACAGAAACGCAAGAAACGAGATGAAGAAATTTAAACAACAAAGCAGATTACCATGGCTGGCGGACCATGAGAACAAAAAAGAAGCCAGCCACTCTGCAACACATTAAAACCACCACCCTAGAAGCACTAGGGTGGAGGACACAGAGGGACAAAGAACATGCGCTAAAACTTAGATCAAATGATAAAACCCACCCTCACGAATAAAACGTAAAACTAAATCAGCCGATGAGGCGTTGTCAGGTAAAATTAGTGGCAACGAGTCCGATAACCCAAGATTTCGTCGCTGGGCAGTCAAAGTGGGACAGTGCACCATTACGTCTCAAATATGTTCGATTGGGTTCGTTAGGATAGCACTAACATTGCGATGAAGCCACCGTTTGAAATGCTCACTCAGTCATGTATGAATATCCCTTGTTCATTGAGCGTGCACATTCCAACGTAGTCAAGATACTGTAACTGCGTTAACGAGCACAAACAGCTCCCTAGCCTATTTTCAAAGCGCCCATCAATCACAAGAAACCACTAGTAATCAACACTAGCCTCTAGTGGCGTTTTAAATTAAGTTCTACTTCCTAATTATATCTACTACAACCTGAACACCATTTCTAAGCAACCGGTAACGTGTCTGGACAAACCATTTGGTTGCAGTCCTTTATGGCCCAATGAGTAATTTCACATGTCTAGAAGATGAGCTGCTTGCTATGCTACGGCTTTTGCTCACGTATGCGGTGAAAGCTAGAGAACGCGTAATGTATTAAATTGTGAAGTTACGTCAATCAGATTGAGTTTTCAAGTGCCATGTATTATTCTTGATAGTTTTTCCGCAACCATTTAACCGTTTTCAAAAATTACTATTGTGGCCACTACGGAAAGTAATACTCTGTGCAGTACGTGCTGCCTGCACAAACACAACCTCATGGATTCTTCAATGCTGACTGTCCGTCTAACTTTTGAGATGAAATGTTCCATCAGTTTGGCAGACTTTTCGTGCCCTTTCAAGACTATGTAAGTTTCTGTTATAGTGACGTGCCAGTTTGTGCTCACTGAATATAAATAATCTCTAAGGTAAATCCGGAAGCTATCGAATTTTGAATACCTTTAGTAACATCACTTCTAGAGCTTTTCTCCTGAAGTACAGTGTTTGATTGACAAATCAGCCTGCCCTGCATTAGGGACTGCTGTGGAGAACTGATACATAGCGAGGGTGATCTAAACAAGATCCTCATATTCCCAAAATCGTGTGGCTGCATCTCCACCTAACATTAGTCCCTTGACACCTTTGCCATTTGTTATTATCAAATACTAGCTGTTGGTGGCAATGTTCCTCTACGTTGAGTGAGGTTCTCTTAAAGCAGCAGCAGAAGAAGTAGAAGTAGAAAGAAAAAAATATTTGTGCCCTGATGGAAAAGTTAAGCCACTTTCTTCCCACAACCAAACGAAACTGCCTATAAGTCAAAAAAATGTCCCCAACAAGAACACGCGGAACCATAGTTATTATTTGCGGCTACGATATTTCATGAAAAAGTGTGCATGTAAATGCTTCTTTGCAGCGATGGCATTTTGTGTGTTTGAATAAAGACTTCTACAGCAGAAGTAACAAGTGTTGTCTTATTATAAGCACCTGGGAGATGTAACATAAAAGATGCCGCATTTTAGCAGTTATCCCTAAAGAGTTACACACGCAATAAGAGTAATTCCTGTCCACTGCTTGCCGGCCGCTGGTGACCGAGCGGTTCTGGCGCTACAGTCTGGAACCGCGCGACCGCTACGGTCGCAGGTTAGAATCCTGCCTCGGGCATGGATGTGTATGTTGTCCTTAGGTTAGTTAGGTTTAAGTAGTTCTAAGTTCTAGGGGACTTATGACCTCAGCAGTTGAGTCCCATAGTGCTCAGAGCCATTTGAACCATTTTTTGTCCACTGCTTCGCGAACTGCGCCGTTATTTCATTCAAACACGCTGCTCCAAACACGCAGATAGAAATCCTACGAGATTTCAGCAAGATGATTTGAAAGTGATTAATGTTTAAGGACTGCCAAATAAATTGTCTCTGCACTAGTGTGTCAGCGGATTGAGTGGGATTATTATAAGGGCGATTCAGAGAGAAAATACTATATTCTGGGACGTGAGATTAATCATGAATCTAGTTCTTTTTTTTTTTTTAAACTAACATGGCAGTAAAGATGACTTGACTATATTGTCTATGCTTTTTATTGCCAAAGTGACTTGGGCACCAGCACGAAGCTATATACACAATATTTTTAAAAAAGAACGTTTCTGCCAGGGTGTACTAATGTATGCTTAAATGAGTAATCACGTTGCTTTCACTCATTACACCCTAAGGGTATTCGTTGTTTTACTTCTTATTTGGTTGGTTACTACCAAAAGGTCTCATTTCGCGGTACACTGGTTTGGCAGAAGAGTTAACAACGTAAGCAAGGAACGTCGGGATTTTCTCTGTCTCTCGTCTCGCTATGTCCTGACGCAGGTGTGGAAAATAACTGCCGCGCAAGGTGCTGTTTTTCATATTTCTTGGTAAGTATCTAATTTCAACCTGTACAGATTTTACACGTAATTCATCGACACAATATCAATACACGTGTTCATTATTTTTCACTTGTATTTTATAACCCATGGCAAATTGCGTTACGAACAAAATATGAATAATGAGTAGGATCACCACGCTGTCTTCGATGACTGATCACGACTATCACTTCAGTAAATAAGACAGTTTCGATCTATATGAAAATACATAACCTATCGGTACCTGCCTGCTACTGTCAAATTATGTGCTATTTATACAAGAACGCGACAAGGGTTACTCGTACTATGCTCGGATACCGAAATAGAATATATGAGAATCCAGTATCTTGACAGCTTGAGTGCGCATCTTCCCCATATCTTGTCTCTCCGTAATCAAATACGATAAGACATACACGAAAAAACTATGAAGAAAAATTGGAAATTTGTGGTAAGGTCTAATGGGACCAAACTGCTGAGGTCATCGGTCCCTACGCTTACACACTAGTTAATCTAACATAAACTAACTTACTCTAAGGACAACACACTCTCCCATGCCCTAGGGAGGAAATTATGAAGAGCCTGCTGACTTATTTCTATGAAATATATGCCGGAATGTGACCATCCCAGAAGCCAAAACCAAAATAATTTAGTGAACTGGTCAACTGTTATTTGTTCATAAAATGAGGGTAACTTCAACACGAAGTATTTGGGAGATTGTTTTATTTAAATTTATTGACTTTTCTTGTCAATAGACAAGCGTACATCGTTACGGAGAATTAGTAGACACTATGTTGCTTGATATTTTGTATACAAGCTTATCTCGGCTATATTGCCTTTATCAGTGTATGTCCTGACGCTGTCAACGGGCATATATCAACTTTGAGTAAATTACTGCTGCTGTCCTTCGTTGTTGAATGGCGTATTTTTTCAGTAAAGTTTTAATGTTGTTCGATGATTTGATGTTTCAAGTGTATTATAATAAGTTTTTTTTATAATTTTGACAGTCTTAGAAATACAAGTTTCACAGCTAGTTGTTTACTCAAAGATATGAATCTACGTAACCCATCGGTACCTGTCTGCTACTTTTGAGTAAAGAACTGTCAAACTTGAATTTCTATAACTGTCAAAATTATAAAAAAAGTATTATAATACACGTGCAGCATCAAATCATCGAACAACTTTAAAACGTTACTGAAAAAATATTGCACCCAACAATTACTGACAGCAGCAGTAGTTTAATCAAAGCTGACATATGTCCGTTTAAGACGTCAGGAAATGTACTGAAGACGGCAATTAAGCCGAAATAAGCTTATATACAAAAATAATTTATCAAACAGCATACTGTCTACTAATTATCTGCATAATATCCTACTGTGACATAATATATGCCGCAGGTCCCATATTAAGGAAACTTAGACATCGTTACGTTTGTAATCAGCATGATGTCTGTGAACTTCTCTCATGATCACTAATATACAGTGCAAAGTTTTTTCCCGAGAAGAACCGTAGTTTTTACTGTTGTATTCGTATTTTGTACAAATCGATTTGGATGTAGCTCGTATGATGAAATGGTGTCGAAAAAGGTAAAACTGTCACTAGTTCAAAAAGTCACAGCGCTCGGCAGGGTGCTATTGAAGGTGGCATACCCTTGCCTTTCATCGACCTTTGCAATGTCTTACCCAGCCCGTTATAGGGAGAAATGGTTTAACATGAGCTACTAACCACAGTGAAATTTGGCATTTGTCACATACACAAATCACTGCCAGGGCTGACAGAAGCAACACGTCACCCAAAAATTTTCTGTGATGGAATGAGGATTTAGTCCCGAAACTTTGGATTAGTTGTTTGACATCAACTTAGTCATCGAGCGACACGGAGCAGATGTTAGTACACCACATTTCATCTGCGCGGCACTCTGTGTGCAAACGTGTTATCTGTGGTGTGTGTGTGTGTGTGTGTGTGTGTGTGTGTGTGTGTGTGTGTGTGTGTGTGTTTGTTTGTGTGTGTGTGTGTGCGCGCGCGCGCGCGCGGTGCTGTTGGGAAGGAGGGGGTGTCAAAATGATATAATAATGACTCTGTGTTGCAGGTCAGGACCTCGAACATTCGTAAATAGAGCGAACGAAGTCGTAGAGAGTACCAGCGCTACGTGTGCAATGGACTGTTTTCTCCAGTCTGAGGGACACGTATTAAATAAACGGAGATGTCCGACTACGATCCACACCCGTTTGGCCAAGGGTCACGACCCTTAGCAGCACCGTTATGTAACTAACGGCAAGACGTTGTCCAGCAACTTTGATCAAAACTAGCAGCAGCATCAGGGCCAAGCATTTCAGGGACAGCTGTGTACTGTTAGCCGAATACAGTTGGTAGGTCAGCCGATCCTCGCACACGCGCGATATTGAGCAGTTACGATAGACTGCAGAAAATCGTCGTCGGACGTTATCATGCTTCTCGGCCACTCTGATTCAGGATATAGAATGATTCACAGCACACAATTGTCTGGAGAGAACAGAGAACAAGTTATAACCTGCATATCTTAAAAGGCGGCCTCGTGGTAGGGTGGGGTAATGTGATCGGGTGTCATTCTTGGTCAGCATCCATACCACACGAAGGTTTCTTAATGTCCTTTTATGTACATGTAATGCCCATTTTCTTTGTCACTTCTCATTAATTCTGTCTCTTGTGTCAGCGTTAATTTTTTTTATGTGGTATGGACATTCTTGTTACTAATCAAGTCTACGTTTTTGAACAACAAATTACAATTACGGTATGCCACTGGACATGAGGATAGCTGTGACCGTTTCAAGACTGCCCCAAAGATCGTTCCAGCCTTGTCGGATGGAGTCTGTGTTATTTTCAAATTTCATTGATGGTAGGCATATGAGACGCTAGAAGAACTGGTATTGTGTAGCGCAAATAGGAGGAATGTGGCGACGGAAGAAAAGAAGGCGGATGAATCTAAATTTCAACTACACTGGAGATTACTTACAAAGAATTAATTTTCTAATTTTGTGGAATTAGTATTACATGTATCACTAAAACAAAAAGCTTAAATACATTTTTATTGTAGGTAAATATTGACACACCTCATTAAGTAAAAGAACAACGAAATCAGTATCTGCCGAGAAACGAAAACTCCGTTGCTTACTTACACTAGTGCGTGCTGAAAAGTAATGCCTCGCAGTTTGTGTGAAAACTCTTCATTTTATTTAAATAAAACATGCGTTATTAACATTATGCATCTTTATTCTACGTGTCTACATATTTGCAGCCCTCTGCCACTGGCCGGTCGGGGTGGCAGAGCGGTTCTAGGCGCTACAGTCTGGAACCGCGCGACCGCTACGGTCGCAGGTTCGAATCCTGCCTCGGACATGGATGTGTGTGATGTCCTTAGGTTAGTTAGATTTAAGTAGTTCTAAGTTCTAGGGGACTGATGACCTCATAAGTTAAGTCCTATAGTGCTCAGAGTCATTTGAGCCTGTGCCGCTAAAGGGCTCCTGATTGTAGCATGTAACATGGCGCGATATGTAACGTAACAATGTCGGTGCGTGAGAAACAGCGTGCTGGAATCGAGTTTCGAATTCGAAGAGTTCGTTCACACATGGAGTACCTTTCCCGTCAGCATGACAACGCCAGAGAACCGAGCGAGGTGGCGCAGTGGATAGCACACTCGACTCGGATTCGGGAGGACAACAGTCCAATCCCGAGTCCGGCCACCATGGTTTAGGTTTTCCGTGATTTTCCCTAAATCGCTTCAGGCAAATGCCGAGACGGTTCCTTTTAACCCATCCTTCCCTAATCCGATGACCTCGCTGTTTGGTCTCCTCCCCCAAACAACGCCAGACCACACAAGCGTTGCGACATCTGCAACAATCCGATCCGTTGGGTTCATTGTCATGGATCATCCACCATGCCCTCCCGTCTTGGCCCCATCCAATTTTCATCTGATTCCGAAACTTAAAGAACGCCTTCGATGACTTAGCTTTGATAGTACTGTAACGGTGCAAACAGATGTAAGGTTGTGGCTCTGTCAACAAAGCAAACCTTCTACAGTGACGGCATCAACCCACTGGTCTCTCGGTGGGAGAAATGTGTTTGTCGTCAGTGTGACTACGTTGTGGAATAAACACGTAGACACGAAGAATAGAGACGTAGAATGTTAATAAAGTTTTATTTAAAAAGCTTTAAGGGTTTTCACATAAAAAAAATCGGAGCCAAATTATGCGCATATTAAGCACTCTCAAAGGATAGATGATGGTGGTGGTAGTGGTTATTATGAGGATGACCTATGTTCAAGTACCACTTCATTAACAGGACCCTTTTGTCAATATTCGATATGTTTAGTCTTAAAAAAAATTCAGTTTATTTATTCGTACACATTTGCAGGCATACGCTCCTGAGTAATACATAAAGGCGTAGCAAAATATAAAGAAAAGTAAATGTTCCTGACTGATCACTTGATAAAAATTATGCACCATTGAATTGTTACAGGCTAAAATCTGTCATCTAACAATTTAGCGAGGATGTCCGACTCAACATTTTAATACTTTTATAAAACTCACTTTCTCTGACAAAATTAGTGGGAGATTCTATGGAAACCTGAAATCTACAGCCCCTGAGAAAATGAAATACATCGCTTTAAAACGTTGTGTACATTGCGGTCATCGCATAGTGGCGAGTCGCCCTGCCTAAGAACTTAATCTAAACTGGTGTCCAAAATTAAAGCAACAAACCGCTATTTCCCCGTCCTGTGCCTAATTCACAATATAATCATACAAACTGTCGACCAGATGTTTGTACGATCGTGTTCGGCACGGAAGATGGCATTCCGGTCCACGGACAACCACACCAACGCTGATTTCATGGTACCTATGAAACGGGATAGTGTTTGCCGGCTCGTCTCACATCCACAATCGCTGTGTACACAGTCACAGACGGTGCAGTATGGCACAGAGAAGACGCCTACCAGACACTCTGCGGTGGAGGGCCATAGGAAGAATGGAAGTAGGACAGTGGGAAACTGATGTCGCTCGATGGCTGAATGTGAGTGCTTCTGTTGTTTCTCAGATGCAACACTTTATAAAGACCGAAATAGTATCCCAAAGACCAGGGCAGGACCGACCACGTGTGACCGCTTTAGTACTACACGGCAACTGCCATATGACCTCGCAGCATCAACTGGACGTGTTGTATCGAAGCCAAGAGGGTACAGAAAGCTTTGGAAAAGTGGGCCTTATTGTCACAGACCTGCTGTATGTATACTTCTGACGCGTCATCACGGAAGGGAACGTCCACAATGGAGGCGTCAACATGCCGCCGGGACGGTCGAACAGTGAGTCAATGTTCTTTTCAAAGGTGAATCCTGATTTGGTCTGGAGAGTAATTCTCGATAGATTCGTATCTTGAGGGAACGTGAACACGATTTAGGGACCCAAACATTGTGGAACGGATCAGTATCGAGGAGGATCCCTAATGGTGTGGGCAGGTTTTATGTTGACCACTCGAACACGAAATTTTACGGCTGAAACGGCAAGGTATAATTGCCGTCAGGTACCGTGACGAGATCTTCGGGGCCTCATGTGCGGTTGTTGCGAGATGCTATGGACCCACACTTCGCACTGATGGACGCCAATGCTCGACCTCATAGGACACGTGTGGTTGATGTTTACTTTGAAACGGAACATAATGCACGCATGGTGTGGCCTGCTCGTTCTCCCGATTTGAATCCCATAGAGGAGACTGGTTGCATCACGTCAGCATACACCAACAATTCTCGAAGTCTTGCGAGCAGCTCTGCAGGAATAATGGGCTTATTGCCTCAAAATGAGATTGATGACAACATTCACAACACGTCCAGTCGTTGTCAGCCCTGTACTGCTGCCAGATTTGGTCACACTCCATACTGAGCACATTAACCATTTGTCGGAATGTATGTGCAAATCCGTTATGTTGGCAAAAGCGAAGAACATTTCTGTCCACCGTTATGCATGTTGCAATTGTTTACGTTCTGTACCCTCTATATTGTTCCTACGTTACTATCACCCGCTTTACTGTTTTGTGGAAAACAAAACACAACCTTGCAAAACTTCCGTGTGTTGCTTTAATTTTGGACACTAGTGTAGTTCCTCTTGCTTGCAGCGTCACATAATGTACTAAGTCTGAAGTAATTTTCTGAATACATTGTTTGTAGACAGCAGCTTTAAAAAGTACCTAGAGAACATATGAGATCTACCAGACGTTCGTCAACAATTCCAGCGTACTACTGGTGATGTCTAGCCTTAAATGACAAATGAGGATTTCGTCCGCTCAAACATGTTCGCTGTGGAAATTTGCTAGTCCACCTTCCCAAATGTTACCCAATGTACACATAAGACTGAAAACAGAAATAATAGATCCTCTGTTTTCGCAACAAACCATCGGCTAAAGTTAGATGATCGGCAGCTAAAAGACCCCGCTCACGCCGAAGACAAAGTGGGTACATGAACTGCCTGCGAAGTACCTTCGATACGGTACTATGAGATGCATCACGCAAGATACAACAACGTATCGAGTACCGTTACATGGATCATCTTCAGCTAGCAGAATGTATTCTTCTTGGCCAATGGCACAAGAGAATTATGATCTTCCTCAGCTCGCCGTTTGTTGTGTTTCTGACGCTTTCTCAGTAACACTACGATAAATAGCAGCAAAGGTCGAATGATTCAGCTGTCTTCCGCCTGGAAATGCATTTTCAAAAAGCCGCGCGACCTCAAGTACACCATCATTCGCGTGGCCGTACGTACAAAGCATATACGTCTCGTCACGAAATAAATGTCCTGGCAAAGTTACATGGAGAACTTGTTGGTAACCTTCTTCTTCTTGTGTATACAAACGTCAAATGTAAATATCTCTCCACTGAAACACGTTACGAGTGCATCAGCAGAATTTTGTGTGTCTATAATATCACTTCATTATCTAAAAAATTTAATTTAATTTTTGGCTACAAATTCCATTTGTTGAACTGTAACTCGTAAAAATCGTAATTATGTGTGTCTGATTCACGTAAGATTTCTAAAATCAATCCGGGTATTTCATTAGACAAGGTGGCGATATACTCCTGCTCAGATTCAAAATCTTACGATACGCCGAATCCCATAAGGTATTCTTGGTCTCAACGATTTTATTACATTTAGCTATTGCTAAACATTACTTCATAAGGTGCATCGATTACTAAGGAAGGAACGAAAGAAGATTAGGTTTTACCTTCCCGTCGACTTCGAGGTCTTTAGAGGCTGTTACTTCAGCATATTTACGCACGTCTGCCTCGCTGATCCATGTTTTCTATAACCGACTGATGTCGAGATCGAATGCAAGGCTAGTAAAATTACAATAGTCGCAAACTGTCAACTCCCCATATTTGTTTCGTAAAGGCACAACAGTATGTTCGATGCTTTCTAACATATGACTGAAGTCCTACAAATGTCGTAACCAGGTTCATCACCGTCTTTGTGGATCGCTTTGTAATGATAGTTTTCCTCCTCTTTTAGCAAATTCCGAATTTATGCCACGGTCGGCAAATGAAACATTTTATTGGTGTACGCGTATCAACTTACACTCATACAGTTGCGAAATTTTTTTAACAAAGAACAGTCAGCTTCGCTTTGGCGTAAGAAGTAAAGTTAGTTACCTCAACATACCGGCAATTTAAGACCAGTTGCCGTGTAACAGCACTCAAAAGTAATCAACATCCGATCACTGAACTGGAATCGTACACAGCAAATAATCTCCACTTAACCTCCAATACTTGTTTTAGTATACAGACAACTTTTTATTTTTATTATGTAATACATTAGTTTCCGTAGAAGTTGCACAATTCATTTTTAACAAACAGTAATCGGACTGACGACCTTGAGAACATCCAACCGCGAGACTCCGGATATTCACATACAACTATGTCTGACTTCATGGTGATAGCCATTTAGCACCGCCCAAAAGGTACGTGTAGCTTAGGAGTGCTACAGGCACCACGAGATTTATCCAATCTAACTTCCAAAGAAAGAATTATGCTAGAAGACCATCATACAATATGAAAGCAGTGCAGACGCCAAACGGAAGGAACTATCAACGCTGCGCTAATGACAGGCTGTAAGACTGAGCGATGTCGCGCTGTGATAAGACACTGCCTCGCATTCGGGAGGACAGTGGTTCAAATGCCCGGTCGTCCATCCAGATATGTCAATTCCGTGTTTTCCCTAAATCGCTTACGGAAATGCCGAGATTGTTCCATTTGAAAACACGACCGATATCCTTTCCTAATTAGAGCTTCAGCTACGTCTCTAACGACATCGTCGTCGACCGGACGTTAAACCCTAATCTTCCCTTGGATGGCTGTAGGGAAAAGAGGTAGCATAACATTTATATTAATGATAATAACAATAACAACAATAACAATAATAAACTAAATGGTGAACAGCGAAATCCATGAACGCTTCTCTACGCTAATTACCTATGAGATTAAATGTTACCTAGCACTGAGTGCACTTAACCTGGATCATTCGATATACATATAGATGTTAATCCTTTTTGTAAAACCCAAGCGGCCGGTTACCTGTCCTGTCCTTGTGAAACTAAACTTTTTAAAACTGATCCACCCCTGAATAAAACTACTACTACTACTACTACTACTACTACTACCACCACCACCACCACCACCACCACAATAATGTTACTTTCATATTTTGTGTAACAGCCACACAAATCAAGTAGCTCACTAACCCTAGCCTTGTATTAGTTTTTCGCCGTCATCCCTATCTGATTTCGGTGCGAACCTTTCACATACTTCACAAAGAGAGCTACAGTCTCGATTTCACAACAGCCACTTGATTACTCATATGATGAGTGACACAGTTTCCGCAAATCCGTTCTTTTTAAGTATTAGATAAGTGTTCAAAATACTGCGAGTTTGCGACACACAACAGAAGACGGCAACTTACACGATAACCTCATTATAAAATGAACAGCTTACGAGTACTTGGTTAAGTACCTTCAATTACAGCGAACGACTAAAATTTAGTCTCCTGCTCGGCTGAGTATATTTCTATAACTCTTTAATACTTTTTGACACTAAACATTACTGAATCAATTATCCTCGTGAGCCAGGCTTAGCGACTATCATGTTCATTCATTTTACGTTAGTTTCCCAACGTTATTTCTGCACTCTAAGTGGGAATGTAAATTACATTTCAGGAACTTCGTCACAAACCAGTAACTTCTTGAGATGCAATAAAAAAGAAAGGGTAAATGCCACTAGTAGCTCCTGTGAGACTAGTCCTTCGATTCTACGGAACGTATAATCAATGTACAGTATATCTGTTTTAAGAAACAAACTTCCTTCAGAAAATTGTCTCGTTTACCACTATACCTGTTTCCCGGATGACAAAAAAAGCAGCCCGGCTACTTTGGTTTGGATTCTTTAATGTGATAGAAAATTTAGCATTACATGCCCAAAAAAAATTGTAAATTTATCTTCCGAGAGCCGGAAAAGTAGTTAGGCTGAGACATTGTGGGGATTAATGTTACTGTCATGATAAGGATTCCACCCTCGCCGCCAATCCGTCAATCGTTAGTAGGTAGACTGAGTGCATCCTGGCCAACTCTACATTGTTGCCAGGTTTCCTCATCCTTTCCTCTCTGATATATTGCAACTGTCCCATATAAAAAATGGCGAAAAATTCAGAATTTTTCAAGAAATTTAAAATTTGGTGGTATATTCAAAGCAGCCCAATTGTGCTACATGGTTTCTTTTCTCCACTACTATGACATCATTGTAGAAGTAGGGCTGTTGTCATAAGCATAAATCGGCAGGACATTCAAAAATCGAAGATTGTTAACCAGGGATATTGGTGCAGATCTATGACATCAAAATCCAAACTGGTGACCTTCGCTTACTAGAACAAAGAAAGGATGGCGTTTTAGAAACGATCTGACTGAATTTGCCTGCTGTTTATAGCTGACCCACTTTTCGTGGTACGAAAAACCACTTAACATGTATTCATCATGCAGATACGGAGCTGTAGTGGTCTGTATGGCTGTACGGAAATGTAGGGGTTTTTATTTATAGCGATCATGGTTGTACGAACAATTGTTCTAACAACGGAAACTACCAATCGCACTCCCCTCAGATTTAGGGGTTGTTGTTGTGGTCTTCAGTCCTGAGACTGGTTTGATGCAGCTCTCCATGCTAATCTATCCTGTGCAAGCTCCTTCATCTCCCAGTACCTACTGCAACCTACATCCTTCTGAATCTGCTTAGTGTATTCATCTCTTGGTCTCCCTCTACGAATTTTACCCTCCACGCTGCCCTCCAATGCTAAATTTGTGATCCCTTGATGCCTCAAAACATGTCCTACCAACCGATCCCTTCTTCTAGTCAAGTTGTGCCACAAACTTCTCTTCTCCCCAATCCTATTCAATACCTCCTAATTAGTTACATGATCTACCCACCTAATCTTCAACATTCTTCTGTAGCACCACATTTCGAAAGCTTCTATTCTCTTCTTGTCCAAACTATTTATTGTCCATGTTTCACTTCCATACATGGCTACACTCCATACAAATACTTTAGGGGTAAGATTGCCCATTGAATAGCCCGTCGAAAACTGAACACAAATCAAGCATGAAAACAAGAAGATGTACTGAACTGTGAAAAAAGAAGCAAAATAGAAACAGTGAACAGTCCAAGGTCTATACGTGCAGCGCAAACGAAATGGGAGTGCAATGGCGTTGGATTGTGAAGCAGAAGATCCGTGTTCAAAACTCCCTCGTGCGCATTATTTATTTCTTCCACAAACATATGACCCGTCGGTCCGGACATAGACGAGTCTGTTCTCTTTCTGTAGTCTTAGCAATTATCATGATATACATTGGGTATACTTTACCGTTGGAAGTAAATGTGATCAACAGTGAGATCAGGCGAAATGCCGCTAACAGAAATGAAAACAACAAATAATATGTTACAACATAGGCACTCAAAAGCCAAAACTTGAAAAACGTTAAAAACATATGTTTTGATAGAGCACACGGAAAACTGTGTGATTATGAAACTGCTGCGTTCATTTGTTGCAGCTTATGTGAGAAACTATTGTTTTCATCATTTACTTGAGACTGATCGCATTCACATTCATAGGAAACCTAAAGGAGTCAAATATCTATCACTCACTCACCATGGGTACAAGTTACGTGCGTCGGTAAGAGGTTCCTATCATATGACACATATACACTATGTGATCAAAAGTATCCGGACACCTAGCTGAAAATGCCTAACAAGTTTGTGGTGCCCTCTCTCAGTAATGCTGGAATTCTATCTGATGTTGGCCCACCCTTAGCCTTGATGACAGCTTCCACTCTCGCAGGCATACGTTCAATCAGGTTCTTGTGGAATAGCAGCCCATTCTTCACGGAGTGCTGCACTGAGGAGAGGTATCGTTGTCGGTAGGTGAGGCCTGGCACGAAGCCGGCGTTCCAAAACATCTCAAAGGTATCCTAAAGGATTCAGGTCAGGAGTCTGTGCAGGCCCGTCCATTACAGGGATGTTACTGTCGTGTAACCACTCCGCTAAAGGCTGTGCATTATGAACAGGTCCTCTATCGTATTGAAAGATGCAGTCGCCATCCCCGAATTGCTCTTCAACAGTGGGAAGCAAGAAGGTGCTTTAAACATCAATGTAGGCCTGTGCTGTGCTGTGATAGTGCCACGCAAAACAACGAGGGGTGCAAGCCCCCACCACGACGCATTTTACTGTTGGCACTACACACGCTGGCAGATGAAGAGATGATGTTCACCGGGCATTCACCATACCCACACCTTGCCATCAGATTGCCACATTGTGTGCCATGATTCGCCACCCCACACAACGTTTTTCCACTGTACAATCGTCCAATGTTTACGCTCCTTACACCAAGCGAGGCGTCGTTTGGCATTTACCGGCGTGATGTGCGGCTTTTGAGCATGATATCCAAGTTTTCTCACCTCCCTCCTAACTGTCATAGTACTTGCAGTGGATCCTGATGCAGTTTGGAGTTCCTGTGTGATGGTCTGGATAGATGCCTGACTAATACACATTACGACCCTCTTCAACTGTCGGTGGTTTCTGTCAGCCAACAGATGAGGTCAGCCTGTACTTTTTTGTGCTGTACGTGTCCCTTCAAGTTTCCACTTCACTATCACATCGGAAACAGTGGACCTAGGGATGTTTAGGTGTGTGGAAATCTCGCGTACAGACGTATGACTCAAGTGACACCCAGTCACCTGACCACGTTAGATATCCGTGAGTATCGCGGAGCGCCACATTCTGCTCTAAAAAAATGGTTCAAATGGCTCTGAGCACTATGGGACTCAACTGCTGTGGTCATAAGTCCCCTAGAACTTAGAACTAATTAAACCTAACTAACCTAAGGACATCACACACATCCATGCCCGAGGCAGGATTCGAACCTGCGACCGTAGCAGTCGCACGGTTCCGGACTGCGCGCCTAGAACCGCGAGACCACCGCGGCCGGCACATTCTGCTCTCTCACGATGTCTAATGACTACTGAGGTCGCTGATATGGAGTATCTGGCAGTAGGTGGCAGCACAATGCACATAATATGAAAAAATTATGTTTTTGGTAGTGTCCGGATACTTTTGATCACATAATATACTGTCACCAATGTCTTGTATGACACATCAGACGTGTTTTTCCGGTGGAAGATTCGGTTGACATGTCGCCTTGTCATCAAACTTTACGGTTCCAATTCGAGGGCCACTTCCTTTCTGCTGCTAATAGAGGAGTGTGCGAAATAGGGGGCACGAGTAGGATTTGAACACCGATGTCCCGCTTTTAAATCCAACACAGTTACCACTTAACCACAATGCTATGGCTTTTCTAGTTCGTTCGATGTTGTATATATTGAGCTCGGACAATTCACTATTTCCACTTTGCTATTTTTCTTCACAGTTCAGTACACTTTCTACCTGTTTTCATGCTCGGTCTGTGTCCGGATTTTGACGGGCTATACAGTGTGCCATCTCACCGCTTAATGCGAGGAGGGTACGATGGGGAGGTCCCTTGTAAGTACAGAATTCAATATGGCCACTGGATTATCCACTGAAGTCACACATATCGCCTGTCCCAAGTTAAAGTTTATTAGCGCTATGTTTAAATTCACTTCAGTTAAAAAATAGGAAGCCCATCTTCCCTAAGTTTAAAAATGTCACTAGTCCAGCTGTCAAAACTTTGAACAATTGTCACTCGAAGTTCGGAACTGACTTCCCTCATTCCACTCAGCACATTGCCACTGCCTCAGAGTCTGCAGCAGACCACCATTGCCGGCCGCTGTGGCCGAGCTGTTCTAGGCGCTTCAGTCAGGAACCGCGCTACTGCTACGGTCGCAGGTTTGAATCCTGCCTCGGGCATGGATGAGTGTGATGTCCTTAGGTTAGTTAGGTTTAAGTAGTTCTCAGTCTAGGGGACTGATGACCTCAGATGTTAAGTCCCATAGTGCTTAGAGCCATTTGAACCATTAGAAGACCAGGTGCTCTGGAGTCGCGCCACCATCGACCGAAGACAGCTGCAGCTGCCGCGGGCCGGTTCGGTCCACGAACACCAAGACCCACTCGCCCTTGAGTAGCCCCACCATCCATCGGAGACAGCTCTGTTCACAGAGAGGCTGCATGCATACTGTCAATTCAACTGCCTAACGCAAAGTGACGCTTTCCAACCCGAGCACGCTGTTTATGACGACTCTGCAGACGTAGGCCAATGTGACCTAAGTTAAATTGTCGGTGGAAATTTGAAAATTCAACAAATGTAAAACGACCTATAGTCCACACTAGAGAGAGAATCCAAAAAATAGGGATATGCACACTTGTACTCGGGAGGGGGAATACATGTGCCGCGGCCCAAAAGCCGGAAAAAACCACGGTCCCATGTTTATATAATTCGCCACAAAAAATTTCTGTGTGGGATCGAGGGCAGCTACAACACCGGCAGTAACCCAGCCAGCCACGACGAATCTGTTAAACTCGTCGAGTTATATGTACCAGCGATGTAGCAACAACACCGCAATCATCATTAAGTCTGAAACTTCTTGGCAGATTAAAACTGTGTGCCGGACCGAGACTCGAACTCGGGACCTTTGCCTTTCGCGGGCAAGTGCTCTACCAACTGAGCTACCCAGGCACGACTCACGCCCCGTCCTCACAGCTTTACTTCTGCGAGTATCTCGTCCCCTACCTTCCAAACTTCACAGAAGCTCTCCTGCGAACCTTGCAGAACTAGCACTCCTGAAAGAAAGGATATTGCGGAGACATGGCTTAGCCACAGCCTGGGAGATGTTTCCAGAATGAGATTTTCTCTCTGCAGCGGAGTGTGCGCTGATATGAAACTTCGGCGTGAGTCGTGCTTGGGTAGCTCAGTTGGTAGAGCACTCGCCCGCGAAAGACAAAGGTCCCGAGTTCGAGTCTCGGTCCAGCACACAGTTTTAATCTGCCAGGAAGTTTCATATTAGCGCACACTCCGCTGCAGAGTGAAAATCTCATTCTGGAATCATTAAGTCTCTCTCTCTCTCGCATTCGGGAGGACGACGGTTCAATCCCGCGTCCGGCCATCCTGATTTAGGTTTTCCGTGATTTCCCTAAATCACTCCAGGCAAGTGCCGGGATGGTTCCTCTGAAAGAGCACGGCCGACTTCCTTCCCCATCCTTCCCTAATCCGATGAGACCGATGACCACGCTGTCTGGTCTCATTCCCCAACCAACCAACCATATCTCTCTCTCTCTCTCTCTCTCTCTCTCTCTCTCTCTCTCTCTCTCTCTCCCTCTGACATTGCGACGGCTGAACTGTTAGGTATCATCTCATGTAAAATGTGCTAAGTATATTCTATACAGGGAAATGTGGACTGAGAAGTCATTCTGACACTGTAAATCTGAGACTCTACTACGACTCCATCTCAAACAGCTGAATTGCTAAGTCTCATGGAATATATGTATGATCCAATAAAACATATTGCAACTTGTAAAATATTATTTATTATTATATCTAAATACTGATACAATTTTTTATAATGATAATATACATTTTGGTACTTAACGAACCGCGGAAAGTGATATCACCATCATTAAGATATTGTCATTGTTTTTCCTACATAAACCCTATGCATCGCTGCAGTATTTTCGAAATAACTGTTTCTTATGTGATTTATGTTCAGCATGCATTTTATGCAAAATAATTTAAGCACTAATAGATTTAGGAATGCCATCTGTAAACTCAGTTTGTATGGAATTTATGTTTACAGAAGTAATAAACTAACACTTAAGAATAGGGCACGTACACACACCTACATATACATCTAAGTCTTCCTCCTCATCGTGAACGTTAGATTCCTATACATACTTGACAGTATCATCAGAGAGCGGTTTAACACACTTTCACCATAGACTAAGTCTCTCTGTAGTGAGACTACAGCATCCTACAAGCTATACAAGCTACACCAGTTTGCGATACTTAGATGCTTCAAATGTACACACTGTGTTGGATTTTGAGATGTTAACTTCATCATATCAGCCCCCAAACATGTTGACGATGGATAAGCTGTTGGTGCCCAAGATATTGATGTCTCCAGGGAATAAACTGTACTCGGCTGTCATCCAGTCCTATACGTATTAGAGCTTGCAGCACATCTGACCCACTTCCTATTACCGAACTGCACCTTTGTACCTTACCGGACGTTCTCTATTTCTGCCTTAGCTTCGAGGTCTATGTCAGGCACCAAATCAACATTACCAAGCTTCGATCCATTTTGATGAGCAGTGTTTAATAACAGCATTCTGAAACAACTTAGCTGAGGCTTGATAAGTGGTGCATGCATTTCATGTAGTGGGAACACAAAATCTGCAAGCAATTCTGTGTCCTACTTCAGTATATCAAGTGCTCCATTAGAGCGCCTGTTTGTGTGCTGACTTAGTGGTGATAGTGATGGATATAGCGGAAATTCAAAGTCTGGAAACAGTTCTGCATGCTGACTTGATTTCCACCCCATCGCGTCGGGAGCTGCACCAGGAAGTATGTCTAAATGCTGGCTTGATTTCCGCTGCTGCTGCTTTCCATGTGTATCAGGCATGTTATGATGCGAGTTGGCAACTGTTATCTTATGAGGAGTCAAATGTTATGTCCTCATTGCGAATGATAAATGGGTGGAAAGGTGGCGAAAGCGATTTGTTAGCACAGAAATCCGGACAGGCAAGTAAAAGATTAGTTGACACAAGTGCACTTTAAATAAATATACTTTAAGCAACTTGTTGCTGAGGAAGTGCTACACTGTTCACAACTTGTGCCAGCTGTGGCTAGCTACAAGGGCATGCGTCTATGTACACTGGATGTTTGCTGGCCGAGCTATTTGGTGTAACGTTCGGCACCAACTATAACACCGTCCTAACGGTCTTCATTGGTCGGTGGCCTGGAGATTCTTCATTGGTCAGGTCATCCTATTGGTGGCGATGTTCAAAACGCCGCTCATGGCGCCTGCAGGAATCTTTATCGAAGCGCCAGTTCCAGCATTATCGATAAGCTGTAATACTACAAGACACGGCATCGTATATGTCCGGGAGCTATTGAACTGAGTGAGAAACCACGAAAACACATACAATGAATAATAATAATAATAATAATATTAATAATAATAATAATAATAATACTGAGAGGGATGAATGGGTTAATACTTTCATCTAACTGTTGAAGTATTTTCTGTCTGGAAGTGGTAGGTCTCTACCACACACGATGATGATGATGAACCTTTCACTATGGTGTACAGAGCACAAGTGGCGGGTTTGT
Source organism: Schistocerca nitens (assembly GCF_023898315.1). NCBI lineage: Eukaryota > Metazoa > Arthropoda > Insecta > Orthoptera > Acrididae > Schistocerca > Schistocerca nitens. The sequence goes on along the minus strand of NC_064616.1, from coordinate 573,441,457 downwards.
TTGATGGCGAGTACGCCTGGACGCTGTGTGGTGGGAGTAAACAATCGCAGCACTTCAGAAACTGGAACAACTATTTTGGACTGACAACGATGCAGGCTACAGCCCTACCCCGGGGTTCACCACCTTGGATCTCCATCTTGGATTCTGATGTAACTGACGATATCAAAGATCATTATTTTGAATCCTAAACTTAGAACCATGCAGACTGCACCAGTACCCTCTGGGTAGCTATCTTGGGTTGCTAACAATTTTGACTGCATTAAGATAACTCATCATGTATACAGTTTAGGATCAATTTGTTGCAGTTTTGAGGTAATTTTTTACAGTGGGGAAGGCGTTTATATTCTCGCTTCATATGGAATACTCAGAGCCCAAACTTCGTCCGAAGTATTTCAGAGCAGCCTTCATAAAATAGAACTCCTCACCACCTTGAATAACACTTACGTTTCAAGACTGGCAGAAGTACTTCACTCCAGTTTACAATATTTCAGTATCATACAACCTAGCAGACTTGTAGAATTTCCCCGAATATTGCACACACGATTATTTCACATCACGTCTCCTGACACCCAATATCGTGACCTGCAGAAGGACCTTTTGCATAAGCGCCCTTGTTGAAGGAATCACACCGCCGTTTGTCGGAAAATGATTTCTAAATCATATGGCAGCATGTAAGCTCATTAATTGAAGTCCCACTACCTTGCCAGACGATTACGAACGCTTCACACACCATTCCTCAACTGTCACCTATTTAGAAATCTGCTGAAAATTTTAAATGTCTTATGTATAATGCAAAACACTTTCAGTTTATGTGATTAACCACCTAAAAATGCAATGCTGGACTGCTTGTCTCAGCCTTTGATCACTTTCCATCAATAGGAAGCATGACTGGAGTTTAACGTTAAATCTACATCGATATCAAATTTCTATCACACGAACGCATACCTACAGCGAAAATCACTGTTAGTTGAAGAATAACACTGCCACCTATCAAAAGAGTCTGTAGTCATTGTGGTACAGTAACTATAGAATGTATGGTTATGAATAACTACTACTACTACTACTACAACAACTACTACTACAGTGCATTTTCAGACACAAGCAACCTTACAATTAACTGTGGTATAAGGCTAAGACTCAATTGTGCTATAGTTGTTTCAGAAACACTCACACTGATGTCTTAACGACCAAATTGGTCTGATTTGAATGCATCTGAAGCGCTATTGGACATCAGCACTACACCTGTAATTTACGGGAGGTGCGTGTGAACCTACAATGTCAGATACCTTGGGAGGAAACCGCTGCAGAACTGACTCATCTGCATGTGCTCGATCTACCTGCAATCGTAAGCTTACATGTGGAATGTAGTGTAAATCGTAACAATAAACTTGTCTATTATGAGTGGTCGAGCGGTTCTAGGCGCTACAGTCTGGAACCGCGCGACCGATACGGTCGCAGGTTCGAATCCTGCTTGGGGCATGGATGTTTGTGATGTCCTTAGGTTAGTTAGGTTTAAGTTGTTCTAAGTTCTAGGGGACTGATGACCTCAGAAGTTAAGTCCCATAGTGCTCAGAGCCATTTGTCTATTATGACCATCTCCAACCTTGGCCAGCAAAAGACCTCCAGCGCAAGCCGTGTTGTTGAAGGAACTGGATCCACATTCACCAGAAATTATTTAGAAATCCTGTGGGACATTTGGTGTGTCTGTCTGTCTGTCATTTACGTATATTATAATGTGTAACGAACTGAGTTATGTCTTACAGCAATGGATACATTTCCCTAACTACGTGCTTGACAGTCACTGTCAGAGTAACTGGGGTGAGCTCGTGTTCTGTTCTGTCAGCGACATTTGTACATCAGCAGCATACTCTTTTGAGTTCAGACCTCAAATGCTGCTGTCCTGCACAAGACTATTTCTGTCTATGTACTTTTAATAGTCCTTTTTTGTCAGTACGACTGATAATTAACTGTGACAAATGACAAGGTGATATCTTATCGCAAGCAGTTATTAAAACAAGAAGGAAATTTGAAATACATGAACACCCTGTACAGTATCATACTCTGGAGTTCCAGATAATTGAAAGGTACATTACCACCTAAACATGTAAACATAATGTACTTGAGTCATGATGTACCGCTAAATATGTGAAACTATTTAAAGCATATTAAACCGTTCCAGTTACGATGACGGAAAACCTATCGCAGTTACGCTGAAATCATGCTTTAACTTCGTAAAGAACGGGAGAAACGGATGAACGACTTAATTTGTTCGAATGGTTCTCAGAGAATGCCAGTACTTTAAAGGAGACACCACAGAAGGCGCTAGTACGATCCATACCAGAGGTTTGTTTGGCGTGCTTATGAAGTATGCATGACAACAGATATCGAACGAAATCAGACACACCCTGCTAGGATCATAACAGTTATATATAGCCTAGACGAAAATGTAATTATATGGACCTGGTTTGACGCAAAATTCACAGCTTTATGTACACATTTCATTGCTTTAAATACAATATTTGTCGATTTTAGCATAAAATTGACGTGAAAATTCAATGATTTTCTGTAAGTATGTCAGTCAGCTTTCTCAATCTAGAAATCGTATGGAGAACTCTGATGTTATGGGCACAACATAAAACACACGTATTGAAGCAGGAGCAGTTAGATGTAAACGTTCTGTGACATGGTTGTTGTCATGTGCCGTTTGCTGAATGAGTAACTACGAGGCCGTGCTGAAAAGTAATGCGTACGAATTTTTTATGTGTAAAGTCTTGACGCCTTTTAAATAAAACAAGCTTTATTAACATTCTACATCTTTATTCTTCATATTTATTTCTCAACATAGTCACCATGGCGACGAACGTATTTCTCGCAACGGCAGTCTAGTTTGTTGATACCGACGCTATAGAATGTTTGACTTTACTGACGGAGCCACAACCTCACCTCTGCTTGCACCGCTTCCTCACTATCAAAGTGAAGTCCTTGAAGGCGTTCTTCAAGCTATGCAAACAAATGGAAATCGAATGGGACCAAGTCGGGACTGAGTGGAAGATGGCTGCGAACCCAAGGCGTCGGATTGTTGCGGATATCGCAGTGCTCGTGTGTGGGCTTGCGTTTTCATGCTGACGGAGAGGTTGCTCCATTTGTGGGCGAACTCTTCGAATTAGAAACTTGATTACAGCAAGCTGTTTCTCACGCACCGACATAGTTACGTTACACACCGTCATGTTACACCCTACTATTCGGAGCCCTCTAGCGGCAGAGGACGACAAATATGTAAACATGGAGAATAAAGATCTCCAATGTTAATAAAATTTATTTCATTTAAGAAGCTTCAAGAGTTTTCGCATCAAAAAAATTAAGAGTCATAGTTTACAGCATTACCTTGTACATTAGATTCTTCAACGTACGTGTTCAATGGTAGGGGAGTGGATTTGATGCAGAAATTTTATGATTTACATAGAAAATTCATTGATTTTGGTACTAAACTCGTTTAATCATAATAAGAATAAACCTGATGTAAGCCTTACGCCATGTATTCTTCCGCGTTTGCTTGACTCTCATTGAATTTCGTTTCACGTGGAGTGGAAGCCAAGCTGTATACCAGTATAGTCAAGTATGATCATAAGGTCACGTTTTATGCTGTGTTACATGCCCATAGACTGAGCGGAAATGCGGGCAACAGCTTTACTGGCGCATTAAACTTCAACAGCACTGGCCAGCCAGCTGAACCAACTAACTTGCAATGTGAGCAGTTGCAGTTCAGACGTAAAAAAATGACGAGCAAAGAAATAATATAGCTTCCAATGTCGTTTAAATTTTAAAGAGAATGAAATAATACTCCAGCACTACCACGCGCTTCTTAGGTGACCAGACGGAAGCATAAAATGCACTCGTTCTCACCTGACATAGTATTCTAATTACAAACAAGAGTGATGAAACTTCCTGGCAGATTAAAACTGTGTGCCGGACCGAGACTCGAACTCGGGACCTTTGCCTTTCGCAGGCAAGTGCTCTACCAACTTTTTTTTTTTTTTTCGTTACTGATCGTTGTGTTTGGTCGTTGCGGACGTCGCAAGACATCCTGTTAAAGTTCGGTAGTTGATCCTTCCACTCAGTTTTTTATTAGAGAGGCCAACCGGCTCTCTGGCCTAAAACTGAGCTACCCAAGCACGACTCACGCCCCGTACCCACAGCTTTACTTCTGCCAGTACCTCGTCTCCTACCTTCCTAACTTTACAGAAGCTCTACTGCGAACCTTGCAGAACTAGCACTCCTGAAAGAAAGGATAGGAAGAGTGATGAAAATTACTAACTTCAACATAGTGTAATATTTCTGAGCGAGCTGTGAGTAATGCAAAAGCAAACTGCAGGGATTTCACCGTACTGTTTAATACTGAAGCAACTGAAGGTATTTATTACAGTTCGTCATCTGGTAATCTCTTAGCGCCTTCCTTATCCGAATCCGAGAAGTACATTTCAGTTCTGGAAGTGTCACCTGCTACGTTGATAACGAGCGTATCAACAACAGAATCCACGAAACCAACCACGCACCGCATTTGCTCTTCTTCTCTCATGACGAGCCGTTCTACATCTCGCCAGCGTTCGGCAGTGACGTGTGAAAAAGCTGCGTTCGTTAGTTCCAGTACGTCTGGCAGCTTAACAGTCTTGGTACTTTACGGACGAAATCCCGCAACTTGGCTCCAGATAACTTCTGTTGGGTTCATACTGTAATGGTACAGTAGCAAATGTAAAAATGCAGCATTTGTATAATGTGCTCGATGCTGTGAAAATGATTGTTTCTCATGTTTCTACATACTTATCTACCTCAGTGTATAAAACGATGAACACAGTCCAAATAAAGACGATTTGGGTTCTCATTTTTGCCTTAAAAATTAAATTGTTATGTTTTCTTAATTTAAGTAACTTTTATGAACAGTCTTTTAAAGCCATCGATAATTAAGAAGTTATATTTGAAATGAAAACAGGAATTTCGCGTCCAATATGCAATTAGAAACAAGAACACATGCATTATTCATAAAAAATAATAAGTTGAACAAGAAAAAAAATCTTTACTGAATGGGTTTTGATTCAAATGGCTCTGAGCACTATGGGACTCAACTGCTGTGGTCATAAGTCCCCTAGAACTTAGAACTACTTAAACCTACCTAACCTAAGGACAGCACACAACACCCAGCCATCACGAGGCAGAGAAAATCCCTGACCCCGCCGGGAATCGAACCCGGGAACCCGGGCGTGGGAAGCGAGAACGCTACCGCACGACCACGAGATGCGGGCATGAATGGATTTTAACCAGCGAACAATAAACTACACTTGGTTCCCATTCCATTACGCTACCGACTGCGCTGGTCGTACGTTGTGTGTAATTTATCAATTGTATTACATATAGTAGCTGGGAAAACTTCCAAAGCCGTAAATTTATGAAAAACGTTAAGAACAGCCTATTTCTTGGCAAATTTTTAACCGCATTGCACATGCGTGTTTCACTACGGAAGAGAAAGCAGCCTCAGCCATTTTCATACTGCACATTAACAGCCCGTCAATCGGAGCACAACGCTGCAGAGGCTGTGAGTGTACACGATTTTTGAAATTAAAACTACGTAGCTAAAGCGTGATTAAGAATAACGTTGATGGCTGTTACTACATTTGATTATCTTAAAGTTTCATTTAACGTAACTTAGTAATAATACATAAGTAGGACCTACTGTACTTCAAGAGCCTAACACCACCAGTGCGTGTGTGCTACGGCTTCTGACCAATCATCGCGCTTATGTTTGTTTACATCAGGTTTATTCATATGATGAACGGATTACATATTCACCGATGAAAAACTCAGTGATGTAGGTACAATATTCGTTAATTTCGGTACAATATTCGTTTATTTAAGCATAAAATCGATGTAAAACTTCGATGATTAGCTGTATGCTCTATACTGCATACATTCAAACTTACTAGCAAAAAGAATCATCACTTGCCGCCGACCTGTTAAGGGCGCGGCCACGAAAACCGTCCGCAAATCAGAAGCGCTGGACTGCCCCGGCGCTGAGAGCCGCTGCAGCTCTTTGGGCTGGCAGTGGCCGCTAGTTCGATGGCTGGCTGACGGCGATGGTGCTACCTAGGCTCGTGCATCAGCATACTCTCGCTTTGCGGGTAGCACCCTGTCACGTCATCCTCTGTTAGAAGGCAGCTACTGGGAACTTTCGACTGTATCTGTTGTGCACTGTATGGTGTTGCACTCTCCTGCAGATGATGGAACAGTTATTTCGTCTCGAAATGTGACGTACAAGTAGTATATCGATCCTTACTCTCATAAAAAAATATCGTTCTTCCCCGTCATCTGCATATGTCGCGTTTTTGATGGTTGCGATTCAACTTGTCACTTCACATGAACGCGTTTAGGTCTCAAATGCTGATACTGCCTGTCTAGTGCATGTGACTCTACGAGGTTGAGGTATCTGTGGTTGTCGGGTAGGTTACAGCTGGTGTAATAGTTTTCATCCATCAGACACAGATTTTTATGTGGTGAATTTTATAAACCTACAACCTTTCTTTTTTCAGGCTTCTGGGCTGCTGCAGAAGACTCCCCCGCCCCCGCTCCCGCCCCCCTCATGACTAGTGCGCATCTCCTATTTTTTTGATTTCTCTCTCTAGAATGTGTAAATGGGCTGTAGGTCGTTTAAATTTTGGCGTATTTTCAGACTGCCACCGCCATTTTAAGTTAGGTCACATTGGCCTGCAGCTGTAGCGCCATCAAAAACAGCATTCTAGTGGTGCTTTGCACCTTGTGTGAGGCAGTTGAAGGTGTGTGTGCAACGTCTCTGTGCACAGAGTTCTCACAGGCGTATCGTGGCACTACTCCAGGGCAAGTAGGTCTTCGTGCTGCCAGCATGGCTCAGCGCTGAACACGGCGGCTGCGGCTGTCATCCGCCCATGTCATCCCGAGTACCTGAATGGTGATCTGCCGGACTCGTACATGTATGTTTGCTGCGGGTTGTGAAGCAAAAGCGGTGTGCTAAGTGGATTTAAGGCAAGTCAGCTCCAAACTTTGGGTGATAATTGTTCAAACTATGATGTCAGAGGGGTGGCGAGATAATTGCTTAAACTTTAACGAAGAGGGGACATTGTTTAAACTTTGGACAGCTGGACTAGCAACATTTTTAAACTTTGGAAGAGTGGGCTTCAGATTTTTAAATCTAATTTAATTCATACATGGCACTAATGGACTTTAATTTCGGACAAGCGTATATGTGACTTCAGCAGATTATCAAGTGGCGATCTTGAATTCTATATTTAGAAAAATTGATCGGACACTCATGTCTGCTATAAATATAAACAGCCGTGCAGGTCCCTACGTATTTGAGTGAATAATAGTTTTCTGCCGCACGAGGAGAACATGTTAGTGGTTTTTCATGTTACTGAAAGTAGGTTAGCTATACACAGCTGACAAGTTCATCAGATTACTTCTCAAGATCGCCATTCTTGTCCTAGTAAGCAAATTTAGCCATAATGAATTCTGAAGCCCTGGAGCTTGGCCAATAACACTGCTCAGTCACACAGAATTTTTTGTGTCACACCAACAGAAGAAATCACCATCTTAGATTTTTCAGTTTCCCACTGATTTATACTTAGGACAACAGCCCCATTTCCACAGTGATGTCATAGGAATGGGGGAAAACTGTACGGCATAATTAGGCTAATTTTGGATTTTAACCAAATTCTAAATTTTCTGTCAATTTTTGAATTTCCCGCCATTTTATTAATTTCGAAATTGGCCTACGTTAGAAAGGATGGGGAAGGAGGAAATTTGGCGATAATCCATGACATCATCGAGGACGTCATCGGAAACTGGCAACAATGCAGAGTGGGCCCGGAAGCACTCAAAGTGCCAACTGTCGCTACGTCTATCATCGTCTACAGCTTTACGGAGCACCCGAACTGTTTTATGTGTCATAATTTGTACCACTTACGTTGTCACCATTTTCTTCATTTGTCATACTTCAGTAGTCTTCACTGCATACAGACCACTCCATCTCTCCTGCTGTCACTTCAGTCACCACCAGTGTCATCTACATTATCGACCACTGTTCCATTGTCTCTTCACACGCCGGTTGTCGCCATCATTAGCCACGGATTTTCCCAATAACACAACATAAACAGTTATCTTTGTTCATTTGTATTCCAATCCTCTATCTCTTATTCATTGCGTTTACTAAGGCCTACTACCTACCCTGTTATGATGATCCCTTCAGTTTGTCACCCAAGAACTTTGCTATCAAACTCGGTAGCCTCTCCTTTTAAGCTACTTTAAACACCAGCGTACATCATATAACCCGCACCACTTGGACTAAACCCACCAACAGAAACATCAGACACCTCTGCTTCATGTCATCTCCGAACAAGCCTCAATTTCTCCCTCATCTGAACCGGCCTCCACTCTGCCGGAATCATCATCATATCAGTCTCAGTACGCTCTGTGTATGAGACGTTGTCATAGCTAGCCCAATCCCACCGCAAAATCAACATCCCTTCAAAAATTATTCACAAAAAGACTCAGTTCTTAAAAGTCATCCATCAATGAAACAAAAACATGCATATTCCTGAAATCATATAATCAATGACTTAACTCCAATCACCTCCATCATAAGATATGAATAGAAGTTCAGCAACTGGACCCGCACTCAGGAGTAGTGTGGTTAACCTCCCTGTCTGACCGCCCATAACTAGATTCCTTTGGTTTACCTAATTCGCTTAAGATTATTGTTGGGACGATTCCTTTAAAATAGACAGGCCAGTTTATTCCCCATTTTTGACCAATTTGAGTGTGTGCTCTGTCAAATGAAAACTTAGCCGATGATACATGTTAAATACTAATTTCCTCGTACCCTCCTCCCTCACCACCCGAATCCCTTATCCAACACATTTCTTTGTATTTCCCGATCATAAATAACTGTCTCAACACCAAAAACTTTAGTATTCAAAATTCAGATGCATCTTCCAAACATCAACACGTCAGCTAATGCCCTAAAGACTCAAAGACCTGATTTCCATTCTTTTCTGGTGTGGAAACTTATTTGATAATCACACATCCTTGCTTCTTATGAGCCCCCCAAATTCCACATAATTGCAACCCCCTCTACTACGCTGTGTTCACGAAGTTGACAATGAAATTATAATAGCGGAGCTCGAGCAAGAACTGAACACCAACCCTGAAATCCATTTTCAAGAAACGTTACTCAATCTTACCTACGCGAGCTACACATTTCATGACTCTATATTCTACGAATCTCTGTTAACCATTGATCATCTTGTTATTAATAGTACTCTCGTACACCTTGTGTTTAAACTTTGTGATTTCAAGCACATGCATACAGTTGCCTGAAGTGCCTTTTGTTTTAATTCAATGACCCTTCAACTTAACCATTTCAGAGCCTCTTGCTACAATTGTGTACATTAACTTTTATTGTGTCTTAGTTGCAAAAGAAGTATTTTTTCACAATGGACGCCTGAGGTACATGTTTGTGAATGTTCAACCTTTTCATCATGTGCAAGTTCTGCTAACTGTTGGGCATCTCTATTAAAATATCAGCAAGTCAATGTACCAGTACGCAGCAGCTCGTGACCACCAGAATACACAGATGTGGTTGGTTCGCTATATTCCACTGTTTAACTGAATATTTTTTGTTATTCTGCATGGTAATTTATTGGCTGATAATTTTACTATTTATTACAATAGAGAATATTTCGTAATTAGTTATTTCAGTCCAGAAAATGCAGCCAAGTGTACAAAGTATGTTTTGAAAACGTGTACATGTTTTTGTATAAATCTTACATATAAAATAATTTAAAAAATCACCTACGAGCATTACCAGATAAAGAAAAATTTTTCTTTCTCCAAAAAAATTCGGGTCTGAAAGGGTTAAGACTGAAAATACCCGCCTCCCTTTGCAAAGCAAATAAAGTGCTCAGACATTATCCCAGCCTACAATCACCAACTTTCGTGATGCCTACAACATTTCCATATCCACTTTACCCCATAAATTTAGGGCGAAATGTCCCGAATAGCATCTCCATTTGTCCCATGAGTACAGCACTCCACCGTAAAGACGCAATATGTCCTACTTCTATCACTACTGCCGTTTCCTATTCTCCTACCTAGATGTCCTTGTCTAACCCATTACCACTCATCCTTTTGTACACAAACCCCTCTAAGAGCATATGAAGAAGCTTACACAGTATCGTAATCCTCGCAATGCAGACCTACTAGAAACCTCTCTCCTCTGAACCGTACCTCCAAAAACGAGTCCGCTATCCCTCAACTCAACATTGACCTTCCTATTCAGGTTTCCTTCCATCTACTTATTTATCCTCGGAAGTGGTCCTCAGGAGCACAAAAGATTGTGCTCATTTAACTCACTGCAGTACCACCATCAAGATCATTAACATAGCATCAGCGACAAGATTATTAACCATTAAAGTCATTATCACAACATGACACTTTTTTTTAATGTTTCATTTCCATTTTGGAAATTTTAATAACTCTGTTTCACAATAATGTATCTCAAGCGTAGTTATCCTGCTCCCAGCCAGCCAGCCTCTATCTGTGGGGTGTGAAACATAATACAGAAAAAAAAAATGCATTTTGTAAACTCCTCTTCCTTACACAGTGAAACAAATGTGTTCAAAAATGGTTCAAATGGCTCTGAGCACTATGGGACTTAACATCTGTGGTCATCAGTCCCCTAGAACTTAGAACTACTTAAACCTAACTAACCTAAGGACATCACACACATCCATGCCCGAGGCAGGATTCGAACCTGCGACCGTAGTAGTCTCGCGGTTCCGGACTGCGCGCCTAGAACCGCTAGACCACCGCGGCCGGCCAACAAATTTGTTAGAGGGGGAACTTGAGAAATATTATTATAAACCTTGGGATATCCAGGACAAATGCCTTCATTATCAAAGTGGTTCGAAAAGAATTCTATCTTATCAATTAACATCAAAGGACAGCTCGTGCCATCCTAAATCAGACATTATGCAGCGCCAAACTTCGAACTCCTTTCTCTTTCAACTCTTTGCAAGCCACCGCGTCGTCCTCCAGGCAATGCACATTTCGTGACAATGGACGAGGGTAGTATAGCTGTGCTTCTTAACGTGTTAGTAGTTAAGATTTCTGAACGTCAATTGCACGTTAGTGGTTCAAATGGCTCTGAGCACTATGGGACTCAACTGCTGAGGTCATAAGTCCCCTAGAACTTAGAACTACTTAAACCTAACTAACCTAAGGACAACACACACATCCATGTCCGAGGCAGGATTCGAACCTGCGACCGTAGCGGTCGCGCGGTTCCAGACTGTAGCGCCAGAACCGCTCGGCCACCTCGGCCGGCAATTGCACGTTAATATTAACAGTGTAATGAAAGTAAGTATTAGAATTCGCCCCCAGTCTCCTTGATAAAAAGTTGAAGCACCATATAAGGCTTTCGCATTAGTTAGAAACCGAGAAATGGATTCTAACGTGCATACTCCTCTTTGCCATGAATTTCATTCACTGGAGTTTGTTACTGTTCAACGTATGTGGTTGTTATAGTATAATTCTAATTTAGTACAAAATATGACAGTTTACATGTGACGTGTTACGACAGAGAAAGGAACCTGTGACCACCGAGACAGTGTCACAAGTTACCCCAAAATCGTAACACAACACATACGTCACACTAATACATGTAAATCCACCTAATAATGAAGGTTTAAGCCTTCGAAACGCTTCGTGAATATAAATAAATACACAGCGAATGGTAACAGTAAGCTTGTCGTTTCATTCGGCACAAATTTCATATTAGTGACAGTTTAATTTTCGGTATAAAGCACAATTAACACATTTTCATTTCGAGACAGGAAGCATAAACCAATACACTGCGCAATTTTGTTTTCTTCGCAACGATATATACACTGAATACATTTAATATTTAGCAGTTTAAGGGAAAAATTATGATTCTAGTCTTGGGTTTGCCAGGCATTCGAATTTCGCTGAAAATGCATGCATTGCAAGGACCCAGCAAGTTACAAAGCAAATAAATATCGAATTAATGAATGCTAGAAAAATTTTATATTTACGAAAAGTATGTCGTAAATCTAAACTCAAAGTACGAGCTGTTATTCCTCGCTACAGTATATTACCTAGTTTACCTTGTTGATTAACAAGATTTACTTGAGGACTTCACCTGACGCATTGCAATAATATATAAAACACGTCGAAAGTTCACCAACGTATTATTTTTCTTTTCCAATGATGTTTATAAAATGTTGTAAAGCACCAGAACGAAAATGCCAAATGCGTAAGCTGAATGCTCTGAAAAAGAATGCCATACGAATCGTGAAAAGGCAGATCATCTCGCTTCCCTCTTTATCTCCTTATGAGATTATCACTTGGCTCGATGGACTGATGCTAACGATAGATAAAAGTGTTTCAATTTGTCGTGCTGTTCTGCACGTCAGTTTCTCTTACATGCTCGACGTGAGAGATTAACTGTCGTCACATAGTCAAGGGGCACCGGCTTTTTTTTCCCCCTCCTCTTTATCTCTCTCCGTTTCAAATCCAGCAAATATAGGAGTTTTTTTCAGACTGACGATCTCATTACCCTTCAACGGAACTCCATTTGTTCATACTAAGTGTGGCGTGCAACGTTCAACGTTTGAAATGCATAAACCGTAGAAGTGATAAATAAAAAACAGGAAATTAACAAATTCAGTCAGTCTATCAGTCTCTCTCTCTCTCTCTCTCTCTCTCTCTCTCTCTCTCTCTCTCTCTCTCTCTCTCTGTGTGTGTGTGTGTGTGTGTGTGTGTGTGTGTGTGTGTGTGTGTGTGTGTGTGTCGCGGGCATGTGCGCGTGTGCGCTTAGTGTGTGGTAAAGGATGCAATATCAGTATGAGACTTTGAACGGAGAATACCGATCGGTTTCCGGATTATGCACTGTCGTACTGTGAAATTTTTGCTCGTGTGTGTGTGTGGGGGGGGGGGGGGGGGGGGAAGGGGGGGATACAATGCTACAAAAATGACGAGTATGTGACGTCAGCAAACACAACTGGGTAACTCAGCGGATATTGGACGACACAGTACGGGGTGACCGTCATCTACACTGGTGTCCAAAATTAAAGCAGCAAACGGAAAACGTGCAAAGTTGCTTTTACTGTGCTGCAGAACAGTATAAACAGGTGATAGTGTAATAGAAACAATGTAAGGAATACAGAAAGTAAACAACTGCAACATGCATAACGATGGACATTGTTCTTCGTTTTTTCCAGCTAAACGGATTCGCACACACATTCCGTAATTGGTTAATGTGCTCAGTGTGGGGTGTGACCGCCTCTGGCAGTAACACAGGCCTGACAACGATGGGGCACGCTGTAGATTATGTCATCAGTCCCATGTTGAGGCAATAAAGTCCATTCTTCCTGCAGAGCTGCTTGCAGTCTTGGGAGAGTTGTCGGTGTATGTTGACGTGATGTAATGCTTCTCCCTAGTGCATCCCAGAATGCTCTATGCAATTCAGATCGAGAGAGCAAGCAGGTCACGCCATGCGTGCAATATCTTCCGTTATCAAGAAAACATCAACCAGCCGTGCTCTATGAGGTCGAGAATTATCGTCCATCAGTACGAAGTCTGGACCCACAGCACCTAGCAAGAACCGCAATAAAGGTCTCAAGATCTCCTCACAATACCTGACAGCAGTTAAACCTTGCCTATTCACCCGTACAATTTCACGAGAGAGGTTCGAGTGGTCAACATAATCCCTGCCCACAACATTAAGGATCCTCCTCGATATCGGTCTCTTTCCACAATATTTGGGTCCTGAAATAGTGTTCACGTTCCCTCCAGAAGCGAATCCCTTGAGAACCACTCTCAAGACTAAATCGGGACGCATCTGTGGAAAAAAAAAAACACCTTTGTCCCATTGTTTGGCCGCCCAGGCGGTATGTTGATGACTCCACTCTAGACGCTCCATTCTGTGAAGACGCGTCAGAGGTACACATACAGCAGGTCTCCTACAATAAAGGTAACATGCCGAAGCCTTCTGCACACCGCTTGGCTCGATACAACGCGTCCAGCGGTGCCATACTGCACCCTCTGTGACTGTGTACATGGATGTGAGACTAGCCGACAAACACTACCTTCTTTCACAGGTGCCCAGCGTTGTCGTGGTTGTCCGTGGACCGGAATGCCATCTTCCGTGCAGAACACGAGCGTACGAATATCTGGTCGACAGTTTGTATGATTATATCGTGAATTAAACACAGGACGGGGGAATAGCGGTTCGTTGCTTTAATTTTGGACACCAGTGTAGTTCGCGAGGCTCTAACAGATGCTGGAGAAGTGCAACCAGAGTGGACCTGTCACCGTCGATGGTTCGATGCTGTCTGCTAGCTTCTGAATTGTGGGCACACGCAAGCCATTCCAACTGCTTCCGTTGCCTTGACCGCAAACGCCTCAGACTGCAATACGCACGTGAACGTCGTCGCTGCCGTGCTGAGGAGCAAAACATAGTCTTTAGGACTATTCGCGATTAAACCAGTCCTATAATCATGTCCTCACATGTATTAGACGCTACCGTGGTGATGGCAATGTATCAGCCTGCAATATGGCTTCCTATAATAGACAAACGCCAAAAACCATGCTTTAGTGTTCTTTTGGAGACAATGTGCAATCTTGACTCATACGTATTGAAGGCAATCTGAATATCACCTGCTGGACCAAAGAAGTTTTAGAATCGAATATGCTATCCTTCTGCAGGCTCCTCCACAAAATGTATTTCAGCAGGACTACACGATTCAGTCTGAACATAATGACCACCTACCTAACAGCCGGTATGTCCATCTTTGGCACGGTCAACAGCGGCGACGCGTCGTGGCACGGAAGCAATGAGGCCTTGGTAGGTGGCTGGAGGGAGTTGGCGCCACATCTGCACCACAAGTCACCTAATTCGCGTATATTCTGGGGAGGGGGCCATGAGCTCTGATGCCACGTTCAATCACATCCCAAATGTGTTCGATCGGGTTCAGACCTAGCGACCTGGGGTGGTCAACACATCATTTGGAACTCGCCACTGAGTTCTTCGAACCACTCTATCGCACTCCTGGCCTAGTGACATGGAGCATTATCTTGTTGAAAAATGCCACTTCCGTCGGGAAACATGATCGTATTGAATGGGTGTACACGGTGTACAACCAATGTATGATAATTCTTGGCCGTCATGAAGCTTTGCACGAGCTCCACTGGACCCATGGGATGCCCATGTGAATGTTCCCCAGAACATTATGGAGCCGCCACCAGCTCGTCTCTGTCCCGCAGTACTAGTGTCAAGCTGTTCCCCTGGAAAACGACGGAATCCCGCCGTCCAATCGGCATGGTAAAGAAGGTATCTGGATTCATCAGACCACACAACGCTCTGCCACTGCACCAATATCTAGCGCCGACGGTTACGTGCCCATTTCAGTCGTAGTCGCTAATGTTGTGGTGTTAACATTGGCACACGCATGGATCGTCGCCAGCGGAGGCCCATCGTTAGGAATGCTCGATGTACTGTGTGTTCGGACACACTTTTACTCTGCCCAGCATTAAATTCTGATGTTAGTTCCGCCACAATTCTCCGCCTGTCCTGTTTTACCAGCCTGCCCAACCTACAACGTCCGACATCTTTGATGAAGGGGGGGGGGGGGGGGGGGGGGGGGCTGGCGCCCAACCACACGACGTCTGGACGTGGTTTCATCACGGGTTCGCCACGTGCTGAACACACCACAGCACTCCTAGAACACCCGACAAGCCGTACAGTTTCCAAAATGCTCGTGCCGAGCCTCCGGGCCATCCCAATCTGCCGTCGGTCAAACTCAGAAAGACTGTGCGCCATCCGTGTTTCAACCACACCAATTGTGAAATGCCCAAGATTAACCGAGATACTACGGGTACTACAGCTGCAGTGGCTGGCATGTTCGCCTGACATTCCGCCCATCAAACACATCAGGAATATGACGTGTTAGTAACTTGCTCTTCACGATTCCCCAGCAACCACTGTTGATGTCATGTGGATGCACATGCAAATCGCAGGGAGAGAGAATCCTCGGGATGAAAATTTAAGTGTTCTATTACATGTCATAATATTTAGAGGCCCCGATTGTAACACAATTTGGCGGCCTTCGGGTGGTCCTTTGTATTACGGAAGTACATGTTTCCTTGTTGCGCTGCACGCGAAAACGCGATGCACATGAGCGGATAATTAAATCACCAATGAGAGACCATAGCAGACTATGGCTCAAATGGCTCTGAGCACTATGGGACTTAACATCTATGGTCATCAGTCCCCTAGAACTTAGAACTACTTAAACCTAACTAACCTAAGGACAGCACACAACACCCAGCCATCACGAGGCAGAGAAAATACCTGACCCCGCCGGGAATCGAACACGGGAACCCGGGCGTGGGAAGCGAGAACGCTACCGCACGACCACGAGATACGGGCTAGCAGACTATGAGCAGCATCATTTCGTCCCATATGAAACTACCCCTAGAAGTGAATCCCCACCACCACCACCACCACCACCACCACCACCACCACCACCACCACCAACACCCGTCCCAACAGCACCATGTTAACAACTGGAATGCATCGCTTCACATGGTTTCAGACATTCACATGCTCTGCTATCAGTATGTATAAACGTGTATCGCGACTTATTGCTTAAAGTGTTCTGATGACAGTGTTCCTGAGAACATGGTTATATCTTTGCCAGGAGGCATTCCAGCCTCCGTTGAAGGCTAACTCATATTTGTAGAGTGGCGTTAGAATCTGGTAAAGTCAAATCAAATGGCTCTGAGCACTATGGGACTTAACATCTGAGGTCATCAGTCCCCTAGAACTTAGAACTACTTAAACCTAACTAACCTAAGGACATCACACACATCTATGTCCAAGGCAGGATTCGAACCTCCGACCGTAGCGGTCGCGCGGTTCTAGACTGAAGTGCCTAGAACCGCTCGGCCACACCGGCCGGCTGGTAAAGTCGGTTCGAATCCCGGTAGAGGAATAAATTGTCATAATTAGCATTGACGGCAAAAAAAAGGGTGGTGGTGGCGTCAATATCATGATCGTCAGAACTTTTTCCAATTCTCTAGCCTAAATCTAAACCTCTCCGCAGTGTCAGGCACTGGTTGTAAGTGATACTGTTGATGGTGATACGTCCGTCGAATGGCGAGGTTAAGTTCAGCAGATCCTTTGGTATAATCCAACAAGAATAGGCTGTGTGTCAGAACCGGTTTTTACTCAAATTATCAACGATGACATAAAAACGATACATTACTACGCTAAGTTATCAGTCATCCACATTCAACACACGCACTGAAGGAAACTCTCGCTCTTCGCGAAGGAAACTTGTCACTGTGTACGAAGCAAACCTTTCCAATTGGTCAGATAAACTTTCTGGGTTTTTATCCAACTGAAATAAAGGCATTAACTGCTATTGGGAATTGAAATACATCACTGGGGAAAGCTGAAACGTTATGGTGGACCGGGACTCGATCCCGGATATTTCCGTTTCTCGCGAATAGCCGCCCTGACCGCTTCGGCCGTCCGGACACGGTCCCTGGCTACTCAGATTTCCAACTTATCCACACACTACTGACGTAGTGCCCCTGCCAATTAAAATGGTTCAAATGGCTCTGAGCACTATGGGACTCAACTGCTGAGGTCATAAGTCCCCTAGAACTTAGAACTACTTAAACCTAACTAACCTAAGGACATCACACACATCCATGCCCGAGGCAAGATTCGAACCTGCGACCGTAGCAGTCGCGCGGTTCCGGACTGAGCGGCTAGAACCGCTAGACCACCGCGGCCGGCCCCCTGCCAATTACCCAGGCACATTACACACGCTATGAAAAGTTACGCCACTCTCTGACAAGCTTCCAATAATATTAGGATTTATCTTTTTCCGTTAAACTGCTTCGTTTGGTCATGTTGCAGAAGGTTCTTACCTTTCGCGTCGTATGATACGAGTGTGGAGAACAGTTTTATAAAACGTACTTCACCTGTAAGCGCAAACCAAGAAGACCTGCTATAAACGTTAAATACGAGGGGCTTTCAGTAAGTGATGCAACACTTTTTTTCTGAGAGCAATTTGGTTTTATTCAGGGTTGCTATATACCATGTTATTCCCCACTGTTTTTGCTAAACCTTGTTTTCCAATATAATTTCCGTTCAATGCGACGGTCTTACGCCAATTTACTGGTCCATGTCGGAACCAACGTCTTGTAGCATCAATAAACTCCCCATCATCGATGTACTTCTTTCCGCGAAGTGCATCCTCCATTGGCCCAAACAGATGGTAGTCGGAAGATGCAAGAGGACTGTAGGATGGATGAGAAAGGACAGTCCAATGGAGTTTTGTGTCAGCACAATCAATAGAGAAGTCCAGTTGAGCAGCGAGATATTTGATTGTGATTCGTCCATCACGTCGAACGAGTGCGTTCGCACGGTGCAACGTTGCAGGAGCCACAGCTGTGTGAGGCCGTCCGGCACGAGGAAGACCTTGTTGCGACGACAGATGCATTGCCCAACGAGTCAAAAAAATGTTCACATGTGTGTGAAATCTTATGGGACTTAACTGCTAAGGTCATCAGTCCCCTAAGCTTACACACTATTTAACCTAAATTATCGTAAGGACAATCTCACACACACCCATGCCCGAGGGAGGACTCGAACCTCCGCCGGGACCAGCCGCACAGTTCATGACTGCAGCTCCATAGACCGCTCGGCTAATCCCGCGCGGCCCCACGAGTCACCGTGCTTTTGTCCACTTCCTGGTTTCCGTAGATACTCTGCAAACGCCTATGATTGTCTGCGATGCTCTGGTTTTCCGCCAAAAGAAACTCAATGACAGCTCTCTACTTGCAACGCACCTCCGTTACAAACGTCATTTTGAATGTTGCGTATAGCGCCGTCATATATCGGAGCTTCATGAAACAATAGGGGCTCAAGCGTGTATATTCCACGATGTCCCATAACAAATTCCGCAATTTTTCCATCTGAAACTGGCCGAGAAAAAAATGTGTTGCACTGCTTATTGTACACCCCTCGTAGTAATAAACTTCTTGGTCTAGTCATAAATCAATGCAGTTCTACAAAGTCTTGGATGTCTGGATCTACGATGTGACTGATTAAATGAACTGATATCACGCGTCTTTGTACATCCAGAGTTGTACTGTCAGCCCAGCGGTCCTCTCCATGGTTAGGCGGCATCCCAATCACGTGAAGCATTCAAATTTTCGTTGGAGATAAAAGGAAGGAATAAACATTTCTTTTTCAACACGAATTGGAGAAAAACGTTGTATATAGGGCAAACCGAACTCCACCCCAAAATTTCGGAGATTGTTAAGATATATCTAAAAATGGCTCTGAGCACTATGGGACTTAACGTCTAAGGTCATCAGTCCCCTAGAACTTAGAACTACTTAAACCTAACTAACCTAAGGACATCACACACATCCATGCCCGAAGCAGGATTCGAACCTGCGACCGCAGCGGTCGCGCGGTTCCAGACTGTAGCGCCTAGAACCCCTCGGCCAACCCGGCCGGCGTTAAGATATATCTGTCTGGGTATTTTGTATTACAGACCTGTGGTCTCCGGTGGCTCGTTACTCAGTAATAATATAATTATGATCTTTTTCAGTTTGTTATTATAGTAACATTTTCCCGTGAAAATACCTTCACAACATCGAAAAACACCTGTAATATGCAGTCCAACGAAACGCATAACAAAGAATACAGTGTAAGATTCTCAAAACAATTCTTTGGCTTGTGTTTAGGGTTCGTGCAACGCGGCGACTACTGATGACACGACTGTCACCAATCGTGTGTAACACATTCTCCTCCGTCATACTTCGCGTGCCCAGTACTATAAAACAGAAAGATCCGGTTTCTCGCATGCGCCTACGAACAGATGCGAAAGTGCTGTGATGTAGTCGCCGTCACTGCGCCAACGGCTCAGCACAGAGTCGGTGTGCCGCTCTTTCATTGTACAATGACTTAGCAAATATCATGGGATGGACACATAATATTGTTTGGGGCCTCCCCTGGCTCTGCGGACAGCAGTGAGATGCCGTGGAAGTGGTACTCCTCTGAAAGCAGCTGACACCAAACCGTTTGCAGAGCGGCAGCCAATTTTGGTCTGTTCATGGGTGCAGGAT
Source organism: Schistocerca nitens (assembly GCF_023898315.1). Lineage (NCBI taxonomy): Eukaryota > Metazoa > Arthropoda > Insecta > Orthoptera > Acrididae > Schistocerca > Schistocerca nitens. Next base: position 573,421,204 of record NC_064616.1, on the reverse strand, counting down.
CCATGGCACTGAGCCTGCGTTCCATGTCATCAGAGATATGCTCGACATGGTTTAAATCTGGACTCTGGGTAGGCCAGCTCAGTTTTTGGGCCTCCCCTACATGTTCCCGGAACCATTACCGAGCGACGTGGGAGAGATACGGCGGCGCGTTATCGTCTTTAAACATCGCAGACCCGTCAGGGTGTTGGAAGACCGAAAATGGGCGGAGATGGTCCCCGGGAAAATCAACATACCATGGACAATTCAAATTCCCTTCCAGAACAACTAGGGGCCTCATTCCATAACAGAAAAATGCATTCCATACCATAACAAACACACCACCGCCTTGGACGACATCTTCCTGGCAAGCGGGATCCATCGATTCATGTGGCCTGCGCCACACACGGTGCCTCCCATTGGCACAGAGCAATTTTAATTGTGATTCGTCCGATCATATCACATTACGCCATTATTCCAATGTCCCTCCTTGGTGATTGGCGACAAATGCAACCCGTTGTGCCACATGACAATGGGTTAACAGTGGCACCCGCGTACGGCACCGGCACCCATACCCCATGGAACTCATGTTCCTACGGATTGTCCACTGATAAACGTGTCTAGCACGTCCTGTGTTGAATTGAGCGGTGGTTTGTTCCACCGTTGCTCTTCTGTCAATACTGACGATCCGTCTCATAAGTCACCGGTCTCGGTCATCGAAGGTGGCTGGATGGCAGGTAGTTCGTCTGTTGTGGACTGTGACACCCTCATTCAACCATTGACGGTACACGCTGGATACGATTGAACGTGTGAAGCCGAATTCCTGCACCACTGCCAAAAGCGAAACTCCCATCTGTGGGACACCGAGCGCCATACGACGAAGTTGCATATTACGCAACTCATTTGTACAACCAATCTCAGAAGGTTTCGTACAACTGCAGTTGGCAAAGAGGGCGTATGGTGCGCATACAACACACCTGCGCCATCTGTACCCCACTATCCCATGACATCTGCTAAGTCAGTGTACTCAGTGAATCCAAACGATGTGCATATCGGTCAACTCTTCATCGGTAGACCAATCCATACTGCTCTATATTACTGTTAACTTAAAACTAACACTGCCAGATATACAAATTCGAGATAGAACTGATGAGTATGGAATACAAGCTTGAGGGCTGACAGTAAAGTGGGTATTACTGTTGTCAACATTAAGTACCGTGACTGAACGGAACAAATTTGTTTCAAAATATGACACACAGCGCAAAACATCGACATTTACGCTGTTGTGCAGTAAACTGGGGCGGGGGGGTTGGTAAGAAATCGAGCGAAATACAATTACTCTGTAACGAGCCACCAGCGACCACGGTTCCCTAACACCAAATTATTCAGAAAATACCCAGGAATAGCCTCCGACTTTTTTTCGAAGGAGCTCCCGTTCACTCTGTATATGGAACACTCGCTACAACATATTTAAGTTACGTGACTCTTAAACCCAATTTTTCTCAAATTACGCGAGTAAAAAACACTCCTAACAGCGTTCTGTGGCGTGATAAGCAATGAGTTAAGGTTTCTTAAGCAGATAAGCCTTGTCAGTCTGAGGCCAGTTTCCTTCTAAAAAACTGATAGGATCATATTCGCTGGAATTACCACCTGTCTGTCTATCAGACACTCCAGTTCACCGATAACAGCTTTACGAGTGCATCTCATCTGATACATGAGGACGTTAGGTGACAGCACCGTCCTAAGTATTTCCTCCGGTTGTGAAATAAAGCAATGCGTTTGAAATAGAGCTCGATTACAGTTTTAATCAACGAAAGTAAACTTCAAGTGAGCAGTGCGAGTGCAGCGTCCTGTAACGCATTTCTGCACACTGCTTGCGCCTGTGAAGCTATGAGTGTGGGCTGACAATCCTGGAAACTTTCTACGTTACAGAACAAACTTTATTGCGCAGCATTACTGTTGGTAAGCATGATTCCTGAAAAGATTTTGTCAAACTGCCAACCAGATACAACGAACAGTTGTTTGTTGGAAGCTGTGTAAGTGGGCGATGTTACACATCTAGTAGAAATGGTTGAGAACCATATTTTGCTAGCGATAAAACATTTTATTTTTAAGAAAGTGATAAACTGAGCAGAGATAATTTCATGGGAGATTCAAATCATTTATTACTGGATAAACGTTTTGTTCGTAATTCGGACGCGCGAATTAAATGCTTGATACTACCAAGAAAGAAGACCTCCACATTAGGAGTCATGCGACAGGTAGTAGTCACTTCACAGAAGCGTATTTTGCATCAAATGAAGTTATGTGTTTTAAGAAGCTACATGAGCGATAGGCGACTTATTTCTTGAATACAATGAAAAGTTATCGAGAAAGAACATTTACAAAACCGTACGTGAGAAATTTGAAGCAGAATCCGAAATACTTGTCTTTAAGTGACTAGACGAAACCGCAATCTACGATTGTGCCTCACAGACGAAGGGTTAAACAAAAATCGGCTCTTACACAGCGTTACTGGCCCGTTTTCATACTTAGTCGAAACAGAAAAATATCAAGAATACCGTTGAAATAAGTGCCGGAAACAAGCATCCATTCATTTCATTGGCCGCTGGATTGGCAAAATTATATGAGCTGGGATTCAAAATAGTTCTCCAAGCGCCGGCCGGAGTGGCCGTGCGGTTCTAGGCGCTACAGCCTGGAGCCGAGCGACCGCTACGGTCGCAGGTTCGAATACTGCCACGGGCATGGATGTGTGTGATGTCCTTAGGTTAGTTAGGTTTAATTAGTTCTAAGTTCTAGGCGACTGATGACCTCTGAAGTTAAGTCGCATAGTGCTCAGAGCCATTTGAACCATGTTTTTTCTCCAAGCCACAAGGTTTCCCAAATTTTCCTCCATGTCTCATCTGTTTCACAGCCTTAAAAGAATGGCTTGGAGGGTTAAATTTTCGTCGAACAATGACGTAATCCGTGCTGTAAAAGAGTAGTACGCAGGGTTGTTAACTCATTTATTTCCTACGGAGAAAAAAATATAATCAATAGGCATCAAACGTATTTACTTTCATGAAGGTTTTTTTATAAATATCTTTTAGTTTTATACAGGAAGTCTTATTTACCACTTTTTTGTTTTACAGACGTTATCATTCCATCCAGTCAAGTACAGAGCACAACATATTTTCACGCAAGTGGTATTGAATGATTGAATAGATGGATAAAGTAAAACGCTGCCATTCTGTATTATTTGCGAGGCCTAAAGATAACAGATACGACATGTTATTGCAATTAAACATCAAAGATTTCTGAGGAAACACAGATCGTAAAATCCCACTCGGATAATTCTGCACTACACATCACATGCGCAGAAAAGGCTCTAACATCAACAAAGTCTAATTAAAGTAACATTTAATGTTCAACTGGTGTACAAGATTGCGTACAGAGTAGAAATGAAGAGTTATAAGTATATAAACAATGTTTCAGCTTAGTAGATACATTTACTACATAATTTTCAGAACAGAGAATGGCAGCCATTCATAATATACGTGGGTCATTCAATAATTAAAGAGAGAAAATGCTCCGGGAAAAGACTGTTAGTAGGGCAAGTTTGGTACTTTTATGGCTTTAAGTTGGCATCACTGGGATGATCCCTGATCAGCTGATGTATCAACACTGTTTTGTTTATAACTTCAAAAATAAATTTCGAGATGGCGAGTCCGCTTGAAACATCCACATTAGTTGAACAACGTTCTGTTATTCGTTTTTTACTTGCTGAAGGCGAGAAACCAGTGAATCTAGACTGTAGAATGTCTAAAGTTTATACTGAAGGTTGTACTAATCGTGAAACATTTTTACAAGTGGGTAGAGCAGTTTAAAAATAGTCGCGACACAATGACTGACGAACACCGTTCTGCCCCACCAATGGCAGTTTTTCAACTCCTTCACTTGAAAGGCGAATTGATGACATTTTTCGTGCCGATCGCCATGTGACTGTGGAAATGATAGTTGATAAGGTTCAAGTTAGTTCTGGTACAGTTCATAACATTATCTGTAACAAGCTGAAGTACCGCAAAACATGTGCAAGGAGTTGACAGGGCTACACAAGGAAACAAGGTTGAGTGTGTGCACAGAGCTAAAGGAGCGTTATGAAAGAGAAGGTGAGCACTTCCTCAACAAAATTTTAACTTGTGATGAAACTTTGTTTCTCTATTATGAGCCAGCATCAAAAAGACAAAGCATGGAGTGGAAGCACACCAACTCACCTGTCAAGAAAGAATTCAAAACCCAAGCATCAGCAGGAAAAGTCATGCTGACGTTGTTTTGGGACGCTGAAGGTCCAGTTTTTTGTCATTCCCTCGAAGAGGAGCGTACAATGAACAGCCAATACTACTCGGATTTGTTTTTAAACAACGTGAAGCCAGCCATGAGGGAGAGACGTCGTGGATCTGAGAAGAGAGGTGTGATTCTCCAGCAAGACAACGCACGTCCTCATATTGCTCAACTAAGTCGTGAAACCATCGACAAAATAGGGTGGGAAGTACTGCGTCATCCCACGTACAGTCATGATTTAGCACCTAGTGATTTCCATGTGTTTGGTGCACTGAAGGAGGCATTACATGGGAAGAGGTTCCAGGATAACGAAGACGTGAAAAAGTTTGTGGGAAATTAGTTCAAACATCAAGATAAAGCGTTATTTGCAGCCGGAATAAAAAAAAGCTTGTAACCCGTTGGAACAAGTGTATAAATGTTCAAGGGGATTATGTAGAAAAGAAGAAAAATTATTGTTTTGTAAAAAGAAACGCTAACGCTTTTTTCTCCAGGTCAGTTTGTCTCTTTAATTATTGAGTGACCCTCGAACGTAGAGTTAACAAGCTGTTGAGAAGTAACCACTGCGCATCTTTAACAGATATTTACGAGAGTTGGCGTAATTAAGCTCGTTTCTGTCTAGGGGTTGGAGCGCTGTCCATACTGAGGCCATTACAAACAAAATAGCACCTCAGTTCTGCCACAGATGTAAGACGTCCCCTTATCCACCTGAAGAATTTCAAGAAACCAAAATCAGAACAAATGATGGGATCTGGATCTGAACCTAACTGCTACGGGTCACGAGAACAGTACGTGAACATTTCGCCAACTCAATGTAAACAGGCACTACACAGTTGCCATCATTTGGTAAAGTGAACTAATATTAGTAATGCGCGTTTCATCCGTGTCAAGTTTAAGATGTTGTTTCAGAGAGCAGTGGGTCACATTATGTGTAATGTTCGAAAACCCAAGATGCCGGAAGAACTGCGATCAACATGTCAGTAAAATAAGACATTCCACATTTTAATTTTTTTCCCTTTCGGGATAAAACAGCGCCAATAGCACCGTCACGAAATTTGTTTTAATCTAACCTCATCTATTTAAGCAGACTCGCGTTCCGTGATAAGTAATTCTTACTGAAACGGTTCTAATTTATACGATACTTTTAATTTTTTCGAATGAATAAATTAAAGCTAAACTTTGTAATCAACACTTATCATTAAGTCTGTATAGTCTTCCTCCAAAAAGGGGAGTTATGGGGAGGGAGGCGAGGAACGGATGAAATTAAGACATACAGCTTCTTTCTAAATGCAGGAAAAGTGTAGTGAGACACTAGTCCTGCAGAAGCGGCCAACTCTGGTGTGTCATATATTGGAAATGCACCTCGATATTAAGTTCTCTCGACAGTCATCACTGCACCGAGCGCAACTTTGGACTATTGGCTTTATCGCTGAATAGTGGTTACGAAACCATGAGAGGAAGTGTCTGCTCAATAGATGACGAAGCACGAAGAACGTCTGCGATAAATTTGAGACGATGTTCCCACTTTCATTTCGCCGTCGGCCAAAGAGACAGTTATCTCAGACTCGAGAAATGAAGTTTCAACGGAACCTCTGTTTGAAATAACTGTATTCTCAACTACCACTCTTATAGTAGTGACCAATTCTGTAACGTTTTCACTTTCATTGTTTAGAGCTGTGCAAAATAGACTAACTGGCTCTAAAAGTTATTGATGTTGATGTCTGGTTAAGGCGGTGGGAATGGGCAATACAAACTGCCAAATGAATTTCGTTCATTCCAGAACTGAACTGTCAACGGCATCCCATAAACACATGATCGCTGGCTAGGCTATCGCTGTCCTGTCATGTGGCTCCTCAAAGACTGTATCTACAACTACCGGTATAAAATGTCACTGGGATGCAACGTGTCTCACTTTTTCATTTTCACTCCTCGATTATGCCAATGTTTCGCAAACGCAGTCTATTTTGTTGTTTCGTTAAGTCCGATGTCTTGAAGGTTGAGCGATCATCACACGGAAGCTGAGCCCTAAGTTCACACCAACCTGACGACCCACGAAATTGAACGAGTAAAACAGCTTATTTACGACATTTTTTGGTTTTTGAGTCTGTTCTCTTGTTCTCTAACATAAGTAAGCGAAATAAATGTATGTAACCTGTTGTCTCATCGCGTGATGGCACCATACGTCGTCAGTGACTACCTATCCGTCGGTTTGAGATCGCCAGCAATCATTAGTGCGTTTCAACAGGACGAGCTTTAGCGTGGACAATGAGTTACACCAGTTCTATTAATATAATTTTCTTTCCTGCAGCAACGACAACACACGTGAAATGCTTAACCTTACTCATCTATATTGAACAGAAGTACATTGCAGAGATGACATAAGCATATAAAAAGGGGAAGAAGACTACAGCTACTTCACAATCACTTTGACGAGCCGTATCAGATTTTCGCATCTCCCTTCTGTACATATATATTTACCTACATACACATCAAGCCACATTATAGCGCACGATGGAAGGTACGTTGTACCTTTGCTATTTCGTTTCCTTTCCTGTTCCACTCGCGAACGGACTAAGGATAAAAATTATTGCCTACATGCCCCTGCTAGAGCCTTAGTCGCCTTTATTTTGTTCTTACGCGAGATCAACATTCGAGGCAGGAGAATTGTTTTGTAGTCTGCCACAAATGCTAACTCTAAGCTTCCTCAATAGCGTTTCCCAATATTATTTTTTTTTCTTTTTTTCCCTTCCCGGAGTATTTTCACACTCTCATACTGATCGAACTGACCGCTGATAACAGATGTAGCAGTAAGCATTTGAATTGGGAATCGCAGTCTAAATAAGAATGAAAGGTTTCATATTTTACCCGGATTTATCCTGATTACATGGCCGTATTTCGTTATTGTTTCCCAAAACATTTTAAAATGTTAGACAAATCGTTACATTTGATCCTCTATACCGGGAGACGAGAAAATTCTGATGGGCACTATAATATTAGTAACGAAAGGGATCCTTCATAATATCGAGAGAGTGAGGAAACAGTAATTAGGAATAGCATGATGGATCACTGTCCTCGTGGATCACTTCTCACAGAAGTGATACGAGTAAGACACAATGAAAAAAAAAAAAGCATAACTAGTCACACAAATGCGCTGACGCTCAACATGGTGTAAGCTTCACATGAAGGAGACGGTGACCTCAGCATCACGTAGTGTTGTAGTGTAAGAGAAAGCTCTACCCCGCTTGAGACTCTCCGTCTATTGTTTCCCGCGAAGAAGAAAGCTGCTGCGTTTCACGTGGCTGACTTTTCTTGCGTCCATGAAATCGTTGCGCAAATTTTGTTTTCGCTAAGTCAACAATGGGCCAACACTAAATATAACTTAACTGTAAGTACAGCTTTTGCCTTCATAGATCTTTAAAATCGTCCTTACTGCACTGTTCTTACAGTTGGCAGCAACGAAATCTGACTCCTTTCATACAAGGAGAGCCAGAAATAAAAGATGGATCATCTGCCCCCGCTGAGCTATTGTAATAGTCCGACATAATTTAATTTCTGTGTAATAATTCCTGTTCCTTTTCAGAAAATCCACCCTATGTGGTTCAGGATACCCCTCTGCGTTCATTTTCGAGTTGCTCCTCACATGCACTGCTTGCAAACGCGTAACACTTATACCCTTTCAAACCTTAATATTTCGCTAACGGAGGACGACAGACTGCTTCCTTTTCTTCAGTTACCCTGAAACAACTAAGTTATGACGTAGACATCAGCAGAAATAAAATAAAAACCACTAAATTTTCATCATTTAGAACTACACTGCTTGTGTTTCCACAATTTTCGCTGTGATGCGACGCTGTATCTGCATGCACAAGTTCTCGTAGAGCAGCACGCAATTTGTTCCTATGGAACATCCAACAGTGCTACTGGAGCTCACTTGGTCAGGGAATATCTGCAGGACTCCGTCTGTAGGCCATGTCGAGCCTCATGACCTAGTGGTAAAGCTCACGTCTAGATACCAAAAGTTCGCGCGATCGAATCTCGGTCGGGCTAAGGAATGTTTCAGTCTGCTTTCACCTCTCAATGATGTCAAGCTTCACCAGGAACGACTCGTGGTTCAGATTGCAGGTTAAACTGTAGATCCCTTTTCCTTGATAGGATTACTGGGATAGCTTACGGTCACATAAATCGCCGAAGTGGCGTCCAATTGAAAGGTCTGCACCAGGCCACTGGGCCAGATGGAATTATTAGTCTGTAGGCAGCAATTTCCGTAGACTGTCGAAGTCTGAGGATTTCATAACTTTTGTACGACACTAGCGCGAAGTGCTAAAGAGTGGGTACAAGGCGGATTTAACTGTCACCACCGTTGCGAATGGCAAAAAACTGTGATCCTAGATCTGAAGAAATATTTTGGTACTAGAGAAACAGAAGAGTGTGTCCACGTTGAAAGTGTACAATAGGCACTACTTGATATCTAGTACAGCTACCCACAGTGATCTAGTTCGTTATTCTCTTCTATTCTTTTTCCAAAACAGAAAATCGTACGTATTCTGAAACGTTATATTAGCATTCCATGTTAACATGCTTATGATCTCATCATGATACACACTTTGCTTGGTTTGTATACAGATGAAAGTAGTAAACTACACTCCGCTGTAAAAAAAAAAAAAAAAAAAAAAAAAAAAAAAGGCAAACACGGTGCTTCGCATCCTTTTAATGCCACGTCTACCCCATAGAAAAATACGGCACTCTACAATGCACAATTAAAATGTATCTAATATTTTTAATGTATCTAGTTTTTTAATCATAAATGGATGCTAGATTTATGTAAGTTAAGGTAATGCAGTGATACGATACTGGAATCGCTGTCGGGCTAATCGTATTTCGAATTCGAGGTCGGACACACTAACATAGACATGTGATCAAAAGTATCCGGACACCTAGCTGAAAATGGCTTACAAATTCGTCGCGCCCTCAGTCGGTAATGCTGGAATTCAATATGGTCTTGGCCCACCCCTATCCTTGATGACAGCTTCCACTCTCGCAGGCATACGTTCAATCAGGTGCTGGAAGGTTTCTTGGAGAATGGCGGCCCATTCTTCACGGAGTGCTGCACTGAGGAGAGGTATCAATGTCGGTCGATGAGGCCTGTCACGAAGGAGGCATTCCAAAACATCCCAAAGGTGTTCTGTAGGATTCAGGTCAGGATTCTGTGCAGGCCAGTCCATTACATGGATGTTGTTGTGTAAGCACTCCGCCACACGCCGTGTTGAAAGATTCAATCGCCATCCCCGAATTGCTCTTCAACAGTGGGAAGCAAGGAGGTGCTTAAAATATCAATGTAATCGTGTCCTGTGATAGTGCCACGCAAAACAACAAGGGGGTGCAAGCCCCCTCCATGAAAAACACGACCACACCATAACACTACCGCCTCCGAATTTTTCTGTTGGCACTACACACACTGGCAGATGTTCACCGGGCATTTGCCATACCCACACCTGCCATCGGATCGCCACATTGTGTACCGTGATTCGTCATTCCACACAACGTTTTCCAACTGTTCAATCGTCCAATGTTTACGCTCCTTAAACCAAGCGAGGCGTCATTTGGCATTTACCGGCGTTATATGTGGCTTGTGAGCAGCCGCTCGACCATGAAATCCAAGTTTTCTCACCTCCCGCCTGTCATAGTACTTGCAGTGGGTCCTGCTGATGCAGTTTGAAATTCCTGTATTATGGTCTAGATAAATGTCCGCCTATTACACATTACGATCTCTTCACCTGTCGGCGGTCTCCGTCAGTCAATAGACGAGGTCTGTCTATACACTTTTCTGCTGTACGTGTCTTCACGTACTTTAGTATCACATCGGAAACAGTGGACCTAGAGATGTTTAGGAGTGTGGAAATCTCGAATACAGCCGTATGACAAGTGACAGCCAGTCACCTAATCACGTTCGAAGTACATGAGATCCGCGGAGCGCCCCATTCTGCTCTCTCACGTTATCTAAAGACTGCTGGGGTCACTGATATGGAGTACCTGACAGTAGGTGGCAGCACAATGCACCTAATATGAAAAACTTATGTTTTTGAGGGTGCCCCGATACTTTTGATCTCGTAGTGTACGTGTACGTGAATTTTATACGAGTGAAGAGTAGAAAACTGCGATACTGCCTTACTTCAGTGATGCCTCCACTCCATTTTCATTTTTAATATATAATGATCCCACTAACATAATATATAGGAGGAACGAGGTTCCTAATCTTTGTCCGGTAATTCTATTTATCTTCTCAGTGGTTTCGCTTGAATCTTTTCAGGTGAACATGCGGCTGATTTAAAAAAAAAAAACAAAAACAAAAAAACAAAGGCGATTTCCTCACCCGCGGGAAATCCGTGCTAGTGATCCGTCTTTAGTTATATCAACAGTGTATTAAATTTTAATTTTCTTTCTTAAACATCTTACTGCCAACAGAATCCCGATCTTCATTAGGTGAAGGATGCCTTCGATGTTTAGAGGGCCTTAAACTGCAACGTTGCATCCACTGACTGAAGTGACAGATTACTACAGCCCCCTTTCCGGACTTCTACCGTGACAAAGCTTTTCCATAGTTTTCCCAAAATCAATTCAGAATAATGCCCATACCGTTCCTTCTGAAGGACATTAATCATTTTATACACACATCAGTACGATCTTTGCATCTTCCCGACATAATGTGCACCTGTGTTGCTGTTGTGACTGTTCCTGTATCGATCGGAAGGTCACCCCCCTGACGTCGTTTGTGAACATACACAGTTACTATGGGCAGAAAGCTGCACTCAAAAGGATTGCAGCATTTCGGTTTAAGGTAACACACCAGTAGGTACGCATAACAGACGGCTGTGGAACAGGAGAGTGAACATCCATCATGCCACGAATGGCAATTGCGACCAATGCTCGGGTCCGCACCATTGCACTACACCGGGGAATCCTCGACATGTGCACAGGAGTGTGATGTGATGCGGACATGGAATAAATTCTTGTTAACAGGTAGTGTTGAGGACTTACACCGCACAGGCCGTCCACGTTAGACAGGTGCACAAGAAAATCGATATCTACGACTTTTGAACCGAGAAATCGTGTGCTGAGTGCTCTAGAACTGAATCCGGCATTCAAAGAGGCTACAGGATTTCAGGTGCCGTATCAAACTATTAAGAGACGGCTGCATGACGCTTATCTCCATTTCCGGTGATCATGGCGAGCACCACGTCTTACACCACATCACCATGGAATCCTTTAGAGAGGGGGGCATGACATCCTGCAGAATGCACGCCCCAGGGTGTTGTTTACGGATGAATCTCTGATTTTTTTGTACCCTGATAATCGCAGAAAACGTGTTTGGAAACGATCCGGTGATATCTAACTTCTCCAACACTGTGTCGCACATGTGCAACAACGTGGTGATGGATTGATGATCTGAGGTAGCATTACATGCAGTTGCTGAGGCCAGTTTCACTGCTCTGCAGTACAGGGTCGAGATTCCGCAGCTGATAGTGGGACTGTATCGCCAACATTTTGGTAGTAATGTCTTCTTGATTGTTGATAACTCGCGTGCTCGTCGTGCTGTTCTCGTGAACACATTCCTTCAGGATGCTAGGCTCACCATACTGAAGTGGCCCAACTGTTCCCCAGACATGAACCCAATGGAGCATGTGTGGAATTCATTGACACTGTTTTTGGACGTCGACAACGATCCCGTACTCTGCACGACTTATAGAGAATCGTCACTGAAGGGGAGTGAGACAACTTGGACCGTAGCTGGCCTGATGATCTCATCGGCATGCCACGACGGATTCCAGCCTCAATCCGAGCAAGGAGACGTATCGCCACGTATTGACGTTGCTCAGGAGCGCTGTGAAAAAACCATACAAAACCAGACAATATAGTTGTTACACAAATGTTTGTTTTTTTTCCCTTTTTTGATTTGGTGATCTGGACACATGGCAAAAGAACATATGCGCATGCCTCAGCGACAAGTTTTCTTTTGTGTGCCATGAATTTCGAAGTAAAGGGGTGATGCAAAACATGTTGATGCATGTATGTGCGGAGCTCATGCACTGTTTCTAGTGAGTATGTGCGAGACATTGCAACCTCTCCCCCTCCCTTTCGTCTCCGTTCAAGATAATCCACTGACGACAGAGTATTAATCTCTGGCTAATGGGTTGGACAGCAGAAGCCAGAAAGTTCTGGAAGAAGGTATTTATACATCTCGATCATCTACATACCAAATGTTCTAACAGAACTGTGCACATTGGCACTCATCTCGATTCGATTACCAGATCGACTAAACGGCTCCAGGCATTGTGTGAAATGTTCACAATTATCACCACAAAAAATGGTTCAAATGGCTCTGAGCACTATGGGACGTAACTTCTGAGGTCATCAGCCCCTAGAACTTAGAACTACTTAAACCTAACTAACCTAAGGGCATCACACACATCCATGCCCGAGGCAGGATTCGAACCTGCGACCGTAGCGGTCGCGCGGTTCCAGACTGTAGCGCCTATAACCGCTCGGCCACTTCGGCCGGCAATTATCACACTGCAAAACTTTCAGCTCATAGTACATTCGCAACTTCCAGAGCACAGCTGCCATCGTGGATAACAACCCACCCCAAAATACCTACAAGGTGAGCTGAATAACTGAAGACGGATCTCATGTACCTACTTGGCCTCTCTAGTAAAGAATATTTCTCGGAGAGAATGAAACTGAGAGTAAAATCTCGACTTTTTTTATCTAAGGTCTACTATTTAAGATACATAACCAACACATGCACACACGACAAGTCATCGGAAATGAACAGTTACATATGGAACATTAGAGAACATTAAAACAAACTAATAATACAATTAAGGAGAGAATACAACAACAAAAGTACGAAGACATTACTGTCAAAATCATGACACTTCAATCACTATGACTGAGGACGGCAGCGGAACACACATCAAAGAAAGTACATGGGGTGCCTAAAAAGTTGTATGCCAAACACTAAACAACGCGGAAGGACATTAGATTTTAGGAAAAGCAACGATATTCGACACCTCTGAAAGACCAATCTTGTCCACTGTAGTAAAAGCAAATAATATTCCTCGTCTGACCGAACAAAATTGCCCCACAGCTGTGCTACTCTTCTGTAGATTCATTCTTCACCCAGATCTACAAACGGAAGTGTTAGATAAACGTTCCCTATATGGCGGACTCCCTCCCAGGAGACACCGCTTTATCGTTGGCACCTTCGGCGCCGGGCGGGAGGGTTTGCGCGCTCTGACGAATTCGAGAGCTGTGCCAGGGGTAGCGTAGCTACTGGCAGGGTCACCTGAGCCGGACTGGTCTCAATGGAGGAATCAGACAAAGTGTGTCCCACAACGTAGGGGCGGTGAGGGGTTTGGGGGGTGGGGGCTCTATAGGCGTAGGGAAGCCAACCCTCCTAGGGGAGTAACCCCTAAAAAAAAATCCAGGTCCTCCAAATCGGGAGTTGGGCGTGAGGCTAACAACCCCACCCCGGAAAAAAGTGCTGTTGCGGATACTATACACATGCCTCGGAACGGAAAGGACTGCCTGTTGACGACCCGGCAAGAAAAACGGTTAAAGAGAAGGAACACGGATATTCGGATAGCCACCTGGAACGTGAGGACACTCAAGAGGCCTGGCAAGCTACAAGAAGTTGGGAATGAACTAGATAAGTATCAAGTGAAAATAGCAGCAATACAAGAAACTAGATGGAAAGGACAAGGAATGATAGCGGTGGAGATACAGGCCTTTATGGCACTTGTTTGCTTCTACATAGATCTAATGTAATTGGTTTTACGGCAATAAGTGACAGAATGTGTTCTCTAAGGGTAAAGGCAAAAGTTTTTATCGTTACAATAGTGAATGTCTACGCCCCTACGGAGGAGGCAGATGAAAACGCTAAGGATATATTTTATGCCAAATTGGAAGAAGAAACTGGTTAAATTCAAAGGCATGATGTGAAAATAATGCTTGGAGACCTAAATGCAAAAATAGGGAAAGAAGAGGTATATAGAAGTATAATAGGAAAGGAAAGCCTACACAATGACAGTAATGATAATCGGCTCAGACTGATGGACTTCGCCAGTGGGAAGAGCATGATAATAAAAAGCACCCATCACCCAAGGAGAGATATTAAGAAATGTAAATGGGTATCACCAGATGGAAACACAAGAAACGAAATAGATCACCTAGTCATAGACGAAAGGCATGCAACAGATATTATGGAAGTTAGCAGCTGCAGAGGGGCAGATGGAGAAACAGACCACTACTTAGTACGAATTAGATATAGGCAGAAGATAGATTTGGTAAGAAGCCAAAGGAATAAGGTAAGAATGAAACACAATATACAAAGACTCCAGACGAAGGAAACACAGGAAGAATATAGGAAGAAACTAGAAGAGATATTGGAAGCAGAGAGAAACACAGCGAATGAAGATAATGTGGAAACTAAATGGGAGTTGTTGAAAACTGCCATGAGTGTAGCTGCAGAAGAGATACTGGGGAGAGAAAAACGCAGAAGGGTGGTTAAGTGGTTCGACGAGGAATGCTTAACGGTAATACACGAGAGAAATGAAGCGATACGGAGAATGTTGCAAAGGAACACGAGGTTAGCGGCAGAGGAATACAGAGAAAAGAGGAAAAGAGCGGATAAGCTTTGTAGGGTAAAGAAAAGGCACCATGAAAGGAGGAGGATAGAGCAGCTATACGAAATGGGAGACAATAAAGAGATCAGAAGGTTCTATGAAAGAACAAGAGATTTGAAGACAGGTTTCCCACCTCGAGCAGTTTTCTATAAGGATAAGGACGGAAATCTAATTGGAGATAAAAGCAAAGTCCTAGAAAGGTGGCAAAAGTATTTTACCGAACTGCTTGACGGGAACGAAAGGGATATAGAAGAAGGAACCGTGATTGAGAATGAAAGGGAACGGGACTCAGAATTGGAATCAGAGTTAGATGTAGAGGATCGGGAAGAGGAAGTAGTTCCAGAACTAGAGGAAGTGAAGAATGCTATCAAGAGCCTAAAAAATAATAAAGCAGCAGGAGAAGACGGCAGAGAGGCCGAATTATTAAAATATGGGGGAAAGAAAATGAAGGAGGCAGTCTGTGAATTGATGAAGGAAATATGGGTAAAAGAGGTAATGCCTAATGATTGAAACATGGGAATTATCTGTCCGTTACATAAAAAAGGCGACAAGTCAGAATGCAGTAATGATCGGGGAATCACTCTCTTGGATGTAACATATAAAATATTTAGTAAAATTTTAGCTTCCAGACTTGGAAGGGATGATAGAAGGGGGACTATCAGGCCGGATTTAGGAGGAACAGATCCACGATGGATAAGATATTTTTATTAAGACAAGTGCTAGAGAAGTTTTATGAGTATGACAAGCAACTACATCGGTTGTACATAGATTTTAAGCAAGCATGCGACAGCCTACACAGGAAGAAAATTATACAGATCATGAAAGAATTTAGAATCCCACTAAAACTGGTCAATTTAACGGAAATGACAATGAAAGCAACAGTGTGTAAAGTAAGAATAGAGCAAGAACCGTCTGGTGAATTCAAAGTACAGAGGGGGCTACGACAGGGGGATGTGATCTCTACAATGCTATTTAATTTAGTTTTAGAAAAGGTGATGCGGCAAATGTCGATAAACCCAGGAGGAACAATACGTAATCGGCAAGTTCAAGTGGTAGCATATGCGGATGACGTAGCATTAATGGCAAGGAATGTAAGGCCACTAAAAGGGGGGGGGGGGGGGGGGAGACTACGGTACGTTAGAGGAAGCAGCAAGAGAAGTAGGTTTACTTCTAAACATAAACAAAACAAAGTATATGGTGATGGGGGAGCCCAATATAAACGTACAAACGAATTCAATAGTAATGAATGGGAAAGAATATGAGAGAGTGAAATCATTTAAATATTTAGGTTCTGTAATAACGGAGGACAATAAAGTAGCAGTAGAAATTCAAGAGAGGATAGCGAGAGGAAATCGTTGCTACTTTGCCTTGCAGAATGTATTTAATTCCAGGAATGTTAGTAGGAATACAAAAATCTAAATATACACGACCATATTAAGACCTATAGTAATAGATGGATCAGAAGGCGGGGGAAAAGAAAGATACTGAGAAGGATTTTTGGAGCAGTGAGAGAGGAAGATGGCTGGAGAGTAAGGACAAATGTAGAACTACAAAAACTTTTTGAACAGATGGATATTGTTGTTAGAATTAAGCAGGGAAGAATAAGATGGACAGGACATGTACAGACAATGCCAGGTACTCGGAGTGTCAAGAAAGTTTTCATGGTTAAACCTGACGGGATAAGGAGAAGAGGTAGACCCAGGAAAAGGTGGCTGGACGATATGGAAGATCTAAAGGCGATGGGAATAAGAAATCGGAGAAGGAAGGCGATGGACAGAGAAGAATGGAGGCAGGTGATACAGGAGGCCAAGGTTCTTCAAGGACTGTAGAGCCAACCAAGAAGAAGATATGGCGGACTGGTTTTCGAAGCGACACGACATGTTTGAGGAATGTGTTAGAGATTTACTAACAAGACTGGATGAGAAGTACAGCGTTAATAAATACAAATTCATATGATGAACCGTTCAACAGAAAATGGTTATCATTAAATTAATGCAAGAAGAAATAAGTTAGCCCGAAATCAGACTAGCGATACATGCGTCACACTAGATACTGGACCGCAAGAGGTTATGAGAATGTTGTTAGAAACTGCGACACGTTTTTTTGTCTTGCTCAAAAACCGAAGAACGTTAAACAAAATATCTTATCAAATCATCGTTTTAGAATCGTACATGCAAGTGTTTCACCACTAGCAAACAATACCACTTTTTGGGAAAATCGTAAAACCACGACGAAAGCATGTAAATGATATGAATATTACTGGGCATTCTATAGCAAGCCATCATTTGTAAATTATAAGAATTAAAGAGTAATGGTATTTTCATGAGCTGAGCACTGCCTTCTGAACGGTTGCGTTTTTCGAGTGCTGAATGTGTAGCTGTCTTCTAGCACATGCATGGATGAAGTTATGATGTCAGGTGAGACCATTGTTGAACGTCCATCAATATGATCTGTCATATAGTTAAAATGGTCATATGGTGGTAATGCTACTTACAGTAATGCATGTATGATTGAGGTGGGTCGAAGGAAACTCAGCAGAGTATCACCGGATGGAGGACAAAAGCCTTTTACTGTGGCAGTGACGGACCACTGAGTTTCATCTCGAATGCTGATAAAATGCTGCAGGACTGCTACAGGTGCGCCATCGTCTGTTCCCGTAGATCGCATCTGTTGAGCCACGAATTACACGTATTCCTTTGTGCGAGGTATCCCCCACGTCGTACAAACGACGCCTTTAGCTACAACGGTGCATTCAAAATAGAGCTGCATAGTGAGTGGCTACAAGGAGGCTTTTCTTACTAGTCTCACTTTAAGAAAAGCCTATAACGCCTGCTTGATACCATAATACTAACGTGTATACACTTTCCATGTGCTTGGCGACTTCCGCTAACATTTATTTTGACCGTCTAATATTGTTCTGTTAATTGGTTCGAGTAACAACTACAAAAACATCTTTCTAGTACTATAGGTCACTCAGATCTGTATTTCTATCATAACGGTCATAATTTTCGCGAACCTAATAGATTCTGTGTATTCCGGAACACTGATATTTCCCTCCAACTATACAGTATCGTTTGAGTCGATGTGCCAACCCGCCGTTATCACAGTGTAACATCTGATCTAGTTTTCTGGCCGGAGATTGTTCTGTGCTGCCTCAGCCTTTAATCTGGATCCGCACATCGACGTAAACGGCCTCAGATTCTCACACAGGCAGTGCGTCGCTCCCTTTGTGGGTCAAGGCTTGAGCTCGCCTCTGGAATGCATGCACCACCAGCAACGGCCCGAATGCTTTGCAGAGACGCCGAGCCGAAGGGGAGGGCCGGGTTGTGCCATGTTTTTTCTTGTAGGCCCGCCTCCGGCAACTGGTCCAGAAAGACAAGTTCCCAGGCGGAGTTCCGGGCCTGCAATCACGTCTCAGGGCTGGTGGCCGTTGCGCTTCCTTTGATGTCTGGCTCTCGCTGCTGCGCTCTATAAACGCCTGGGCGTCATTCGGAGCGAGCATGTTTTGCTCCATCTGGTCGCTGCAAGGGCAGTACCTGTCTAATTCATCTTCCGTCAAAAATCTGGACCCGCACTACTTTTGTCTTTTCAGGAAAAGTCATAACAAATCGTATTTATCAATGCACAAAATCATACAGCAAAAATAACACGTATGTTTTTAATTATTCAAAGAGATTGGTATTATTTGCCCATTCATTATCAGTTAACTGATATTTTACTCTCTGTCCGCCTGCTGTAACTGTCTTTCTGAGATTAATGTACGTAATAGTAAGTCATCTCTAGTTGCTACATGTTCATTCGTTTAGGAGTTTGCACTTCCGACGCTTTATCGGTACATATGTTTCTGTTTTTCGCATGTCGATTATCGAAACATGACAGTTCACGTCAAATGAAACTGATTGCAAAATATCTGCAGGTATGCATTTGCAGTAATCGGCTTCTATCAGTTCAGATCCGACTGAGTCCTGTTGCCCAAAACATATCAAATTACGCAGATAATGTTTTCCACTAATTCAGAAGGCAAATATCAGTCGTTTACAAATATCCAGTCGTTGAATGAAGGTAACCATCGTAATTCACATATACTTGCACAAATATTTTTGCATTACTCGTCACTTAACATGCTATTCTCATAATATTAATAGGTGTCCTAGCTCTTACAGCCAAGAGAAAAATAAATAGTTCCATCACCGTTCGCGTTAAATGAAGATCTGTGCCTAAAGACTGGAAAGTTGCACAGATCACACGAATACTGAAGAAAGATATTAGGAGTAATCCGCTGAATTACAGACCAATATCGCTGACAACGATTTGCAGTAGGATTATGGGACATTACTGTGGTCAAATGCAATGAATTATCTCCAAGAAAATTATCTATCGACACACAGCCATTACGGATCCAGAAAACATCGTTCTCGTGTAACAGCTAGCTCTTTATTCACACCAAGTAATTAATTTCATTTTTCTACACTTCTATAAGCATTTTGACACAGCTCCTCACAAGCGACTTCTAATAAAATTGCTTGCCTATGGAATATCGTCTCAGTCGTGCGACTGGATTCGTGATTTCCTGTCAGGTCACAGTTCATACCAACTGACGGAAAGTTACCGAATAAAACAAGTGATATCTGGCCTTCCCCAAGAAACTGATATAGACCCTCTATTGTTCCTAATCTATATAAAAGATTTAGGAGACAATCTGAGCAACCCTCTTTAGATTGTTTGCAGATAATGCTGTCGTTACCATCTAGTGAAGTCATCACGAGATCAAAACAAATTGCAGAGTGGTTTAGACGAATTATCTGTTTGGTGGTAAAAGTTACAATTGACTCTAAATGATGAAAAGTGCGGGGTCATCCACATAGATACTACAAAAACCCGGTGATTTTCGGTTACACAATCAATCACAAATCTAAAGGCTGCTAATTCAACATAATAGCAAGGGCATACAATTATGAATAACAAAGTGGAACAATCAAAAATCACGTTGTGGGAAAGGCGAACCAAAGACTGCGTTTTATTGGCAGAACACTTAGAATATGTAATAGAGCTATTAAAGAAACTGCCTACACTACGCTTCTCTGTCTTTTTCAGGAGTACTGCAGCGCGGTACGGGTTCCTTACCAAACAGGATTGACGGAGGACATCGAAAGTTCAAAGAGTGAAGTTCGATTTGCACTATCGTGAAATGGGGGGGGGGGGGGGGGAGTGTATCATGAATATGATATGCAAGTTGGGGTGGCAATCATTAAACGAAAGGCGTTTTTCATTGCGACGAGATCTTTTCACGAAATTTCAATCACCATAGCCGGCCGCGGTGACCGAGTGGTTCTAGGCGCTTCAGTCCTGAACCGCGCGACTGCTACAGTCGCAGGTTCGAATCCTGCCTCCGGCATGGATGTGTGTGATGTCCTTAGGTTAGTTAGGTTTAAGTAGTTCTAAGTTCTAGGGGACTGATGACCTCCGATGTTAAGTCTCATAGTACTCAGAGCCATTTGAACCATTTGAGCCATTTTCAATCACCAACTTCCTCCTTCAAATGCGAAAGTACTTTGTGGACGCCCACCTACAGACGGAGAATGATCATCATAATAAAATACGAGAAATCAGAGCTCGCGAGGAAAGATTTAAATGTTCGTTTTTCACGCGAGCTGTTCGAGAGTGGGAAGGTAGAGAAACAGTCCGCGGGAAGTTCCATGAACCCTCTGCCAACTTAAGTGTAAATTGTAGAGCACTCATGTCGGTGTGGATGTAAATGTACCTAAATGTATTGCACTGGAATGGAATGTTAATTCCAAAAACATCAGTTATCGAAAAGATAACGAACATTCCCGCCTAGGTGCAGTTTATAAACCTTTGCAAAGTATACTGTCCAAAAAATTTGTTGCCCAAGGTGATATCACGCTAACAGCATTCAACACAACCCTTAGCCTTGGTGATAGCCTGCGTTCGGCGAGAAAGAGAGTCTTCAAGTTTCTTCAGTTATGCCACATCCTGCTGAAGACACTAATTGATGATTAAGGTCCCATAGAGCTAAAAATTACGGGGATGTTGACTGCTACGTTCCATCCGCTGTTCCAAATAAATCTGGACATTTTCTATGAGATTAAAATTGGGTGATTTAGCGGGACAGTCTAAGTGCGACAGGATGAGAAAGTGTTCGTCACACGAGGAGCGTTTGCGTGCAGGCATACGAACACGGCGGTTGTCACCTTGGTAGACGCGTGGTTCCAGAGCATTCTCGTCATGAACACTTAAGTCGCGCTTTCTCAATGAATGTTTCACTCTGTCAACAGAGGGTGCGCTGTTCTAAAACTGTTTGCCTGACAGGGCCTGGAGGAAGTACTGGTGGAAGTAAAGCGGTGTCGTTGGGTCGAGTCGTGTCTGGATAGCTCGGTCGGTGAAGTGCATTGCCCGAGAAAGGCAAGATACCGGCTTCCAATCCCAATCCAGCACTCAGTTTTAATCTGACAAGTAGTATAATTCTGAATGATGTTCACGGTAACCTCTATGAGCGGACTAAAGTCATGGTACGAGAAACACCTCTAAAACTTCACAAAAGCTCCTCCGGCCTGAACTACACCCTCCACACACTGCAGTTAAAGACATCATTGGGCAATCGCTGATCTCGACGCCGTGCATCATTTCAAAAGAGGCAAAATCATGACTACACTACACGGCTCCAGAAAGCTGCTGTCCAGTTTTTGCGTTGTTTGTCTCACTGAAGACGGCCGCTTCACGCGCCGCTGTGAACAAGTGGCGTTTTGCGAGACAGCTGACTCCAGTTGTGCGCTACATGCAGTTCCCATCGCTCGGAAACTGAATGAGATGGACCTGCTTTCACAAACAGCGGCAATTCTTGTCGGATTTGAAACAGATTTGCAATGCTACTCGTCTCCAACCCCTATCGATTAAGATCTTTTTAATCATTCTTTTTATCGCATATTACAAGGCTCTGAGTCGTTCACGAATCCTCGTAAACACATTGGACATTGCGCGTTGATGCAGCACCAAATCGGGCAAACTCATTCAATGTGTGGTATTTCTCTCATTCTGTTACGTCTCCACGTGGACCCATCCCACTGACAAGGTAACCGCGCCCACTCGAAATCACCGATTTCGTCCAGATTTATTGTTTATGCGAGGCTTGGCAAGACATAAAAATGATTGGTGTGGTAGCTCGTGATGGTCAAGGGTTCAACAAAAAAAAAAAAAAAAAAAAAAAGGAAAACCTTTCTGGCGTGAGTTGGGCGAGGCACGAGCCATTTGTGTTAGCGTAGATTCCATACAGAGGTTGGCTCAGCGGAAACAGTACGGATCGCTAATCCCAAGAGCGTGATGTCGAGTTCCTGCACGGAAACATTTTTTACTTTCAATTTTCACGCTACTTACATTGCAAATAAAGCGAAATAACGTTCGATATATTTTATTTATTAATATTTCCACGAAATACATGAAAATGCAAATGAAAATTTGGCATTACAAATAAATTTCAAGAAAGGTATTGTAAAATGTACACGAATGCTTCATATACAAAGTTACATACTTTTATTTTTTAGATTTGATGATTTACACGTGCTGGGGTGATAGTAATCGTAAACCAGTGGAAACAGTCATTTTGTCGGCATCCCGTACACGTTATGATTTTTTTTTTTTTTTTTTTTTTTTTTTTTTTTTTGCAAGGCTGCCTTAACGCTTCTATAGAAAAACATACTTGATGATGATGGGTAGCTCAACTGCTTGATCATCAGCGCCCGTACCAAGTCCCAATTTTTGACACAATCCAATTATTCACGCAATCCAATCGAGTCACTGTCAGGAATGATGATGATGATGTGAACAACACAAACACCCAGTCCCCGGCAGAGAAAATCCCCAACTCGGCCGGGAATCGAACCCGGAACCCCGTGATCCTAAAACAAACTTGGTTCACATTCATAAAAGGTTCTCTTTGCACAGTTTGGCAGCAAAACCACGCGTAACGCTCTCTTTTCGCCAAATATTGGCGAGGATAGCTGATAACAATGGAATGTATTTTGATTCTGTCTTCTTCGGATGCGATTTCTTTTTCTGTCTCGATGAGATAAGAGCAGTTTTCAACGTTTTTGATCAAATTCTTTACCTGATAAAAAAGGCAAAACAGTTTCCGCATAGGGACTCGACCTCACTATCCTCGATTAACGTTCTGTACTCTTCCCGGTGTGCCAAGTTGCATGGAAACTACGCTAACATAAATGGCTCATGCCTCTGCACCAAAAATGGTTTTAAGGCTTGGCCATCTGGTTCAAAATGGTTCAAATGGCTCTGAGCACTATGCGACTTAATTTCTGAGGTCATCAGTCGCCTAGAACTTAGAACTAATTAAACCTAACTAACCTAAGGACATCACACACATCCATGTCCCAAGCAGGATTCGAACCTGCGACCGTAGTGGTCGCGCGGTTCTAGACTGTAGCGCCTAGAACCGCTCGGCCACTCTGGCCGGCGGCCATCTGGTGCTCCCAATTCTGTCACTTTAATTTCTGTCCAAATCCAGCAACTATCATTAATTTTGACGAAAGTGGTGATGACGAGTAGGCGCGGGCTCCTTGTGAGCTGATTCCAGACAACCGGATGGCACAAACACACTTCACTGCCATGACTTGAGCCAGAAGTGGAGGTTTACATCACGACCTGGTACCAGTTCTACACAACACACAGCGACCACCGTCCTCTTTTTAAGATGACTAATATTCTGTCCGGCGAACTTAACATTCGTTATAAGCCCGTTAGCCTAACTTTTGTTAAGATACAGCAACATCTTTCGTATCGTTGTTGCTCTTTTAACAGGAATACACATGTACATCTGTACAGTGTGCATGGTAGTCCGTGAATCCACAATAGCTGGCAGCACAAAACCAGAGTTCCTGCAGCGCATTTCTCTCTGTTTACTAAACGTGCTAAAGAAGTCCAGCTACGGTCAGCCTAACCGTCATGAATGAACTGCCACCGCAACCGCGCAACACCACGCCCGGCTGCTGGGAAGTGAGCGCACAGAACGCGGCGCAAATTGCAGTTCGGCTACCGACTCCCGTTACTCTGTTTACAGTCCGCCAGTATTCTACGAGCAACAGGAGAAAGCGGACGAAAATAAAGCACCGACGGCCCCGAGTGTCAAATCTTGTTACTTTCTTATATCATACAACAGTGCTCTTCACAGTATCTGTTACCATATGTTACAAGTTAACCCCGATCAAGTAATGTTCTATTTCTACTGTCGTTGCTTTAATAACTAAAATATCGTGTTTCCTCTCACTTGGACTAGTTCTACAATAACCGTTAACTTTTGCTTAACATCTTGCTTAAAAAACTTTGTACGTCCTAAAAAATGGTTCAAATGGCTCTGAGCACTATGGGACTCAACTGCTGAGGTCATTAGTCCCCTAGAACTTAGAACTAGTTAAACCTAACTAACCTAAGGACATCACAAACATCCATGCCCGAGGCAGGATTCGAACCTGCGACCGTAGCGGTCTTGCGGTTCCAGACTGCAGCGCCTTTAACCGCACGGCCACTTCGGCCGGCTTGTACGTCCTATAATTGGCAATTGGTCCATACTGTGAATCATTCAGAATAGTGTGCTTCACTAAAAAGTAAAGCTCAGCGCTTTTTGATTTTGCAAATCATTACATGAACTGAGAATATTGCAAGAACACCAAGAGTATCAGCAGCAAGTCAGGTTTCTGTTTATGTAAAGTTAATGGAATGTTGTTCCGTTTCTACGAAAACAGCATACACAACAATTCTAGGGTTTATTCAAGATTATTCCAGCAGTATACGTATGTGCCACCTCTACCATCTTAAATTAACACTATCACAGTCATTAAGCAGAGTGTGTATATATTCAGGTATGCAAGAGGTGATTGTATAATAGACAAGGAAGCTGTAAAAGTTTCTTTAAACGAATTTTAACAGTACAAACAATTTTTAACTCTTTGTGTTAAAAATATGCAAAGGCTGTGCCTTTACCTATGCATGACTATCAGTTTCCTCGTTGGTATTATTGTGGCACAACTGTTTGAAGAACAAACGAAAAACACAAAACAGAATTTTCTACAAGGGAATAAAACTGTACAATAAATTGACCAAAAGGTTTAGAGAGACAGCTAAAATCCAAATATTTAAAAAGTCATTTATAAATAATTCATACTACAAAGTCAAGGATTATTTGGATGACACAGTAACGAATGGTAAAATACTGACATCATTTAATTATTGTCATTCTGTAGTAAAGTGTCTTACTTCAATGAATTCTTACTGTAATATCCTAAGACCAGGATCAGAGACTGAACATTTTAAAAACAGAGAGAGAACGTGTGGATACAAATGAAGAGTGGAAAAGTATTTTTTTGATAAGACAATATTATCGTATGCGCAAACTAGTTAATTCTTTAAAAAAATGTTTCCTTCCTCAGTTACGATGCCCTGGCTGGTATTTTGTAAATTAACTGAATCGAGTTTTACTTTTACCGTTCTTTGTACTTCGTGTACGAACGAAGCAGAACAGTGAATTTTTCGGTCTGCATGCATCATAGCACTATAGTTCGTCTCCGAAGACGAGCCACAGCCAAAACATCTGTGCCAAATACCTTTACATGAAACTTGGATAAATGTATCAATGAATAATGAAATTAGGCCCATGCATTTTTGTTGTTTTTATTATCACTTTTCTTATCTTAGTTATTGGTTTATTTGTTTTGAAAAAATAAATTAATTTTATTTGAATAGCCTTTCATCTGTAAATACAAGATTCTTTTTCAGGAGAGTGGTCGAACAATGGACGAGTCGATGATGGCCCAGATGTCCTGAAACATGTTTGGACATGGAAATTAAGAATAACTACCGTTATCGACTGGATGCCTACAGCTTAAGCGAGGGCACTAATAGATTGCACTTTTGAAATGTTTTACTTTCACAGCTGTCTTTCCCCGCGAGTCAACACTAACAGGATATCTGCCGTAAATTATTTACTAACATTACACACAAGAAAGAAATTTTTAACTACTGTACCGGCGGGGTAAGATAAGCACTTTCTCTGTTTACTGCAGCCGATTTCCGACGTTGCCAGTAAGAGGATCCTAAGACGTACATTTTGCCGCCGCTGTAGATCGGCGCGCGGGTTACTTGCAGCCCTGTGCTGGCTAAGGGAAGAAAGGTCTGTCTGTGGGCACATCCGGTTACGAGGCCTGCAACGGTCGCATTTCCCGCGTCCCTGTGCACAAGGTGAGGGGACTCAAAATACGCGACCTGCGTCAACATGTTGCTCCATCCACAGTGTACGAGGGGTACCTCTCACACGCCGTCTGGCAAGTGGAACGCGCTACTTTGGGCGCACACGCACCTCTAGCTGCCGCTGTCATGATCATTATTCGTAGTATTCTTTGTTTATGAGTTCCCTACGGTACCTTGCTGCCACCATAGTTTGTGGATCATTACGCTTTTTTTAAATTTAATATTATTTGATTTTAGGTAGGGCCCATTTCATCAAAAACAATTATTGTATATAATGATACAAACAGGACATTGGCCCGATTTCATTGCCCTACTCGATGTCACGTATAAAATTTTGTCGATGTGTATACTACACAGACTGATTCCCATAACCGAAGAACTGATTGGGGACTACCAATGTGGTTTCCGCACTAACAGATCCACTTTGGATCACTTATTCACATTGAGACAAATAAATGAGAAGGCATGGGAATTTAATGTAGATATCCATATTCTATTTATAGACTTCAAGAAGGCCTATGATAGCATACACCGACAGACACACTTAAACACCATGAAAGAATTTGAAATACCATTAAAATTAATCAAATTAGTTAAAATGTGTTTGGAAGAAACCATATGCAAAGTTAAGACACCTGCAGGAGAGACTGAAAATTTTAAGGTGTACACTGGACTGAGACAAGGGGATGCCATCTCACCTATTCTATTTAATATTATCTTAGAGAAGATTGATAGAGAATTCACCAAAACTAATCCACAAGGGATCCAACTGCAGGGACAGAACATTACTAGACTTGCTTATGCAGATGATGTAGCCTTAATAAGCACTTCAAAAGCTGAATTAATCAGGATGATGCAAAATTATTACAAAATAGCTGAGAAAGCTGGACTTCATGTGAATGAAGAAAAGACAGAATATCTAGTCATAAGTAAAAAACTCCAAAAGAATACACCACTGACCGTAAATGGTCTCACTTTCAAGGCAGTTGACCACTTCAAGTACTTAGGGAGTCTTTTTAGCAGAGACAATAGAGCAGAAATAGAAATAGACGCCCGTCTAGCAGCAGCTAATAGAACTTTTTACAGCTGTATCAAAATTTTAAGGATGAGATCACTTAGTACTGAATTCAAAATCCGTTTTTATCAGTCAACTATTGTACCAGTAGCATTATATGGATGTGAAGCTATTACATTCAGGAAAAAAGATGAAGAAAAACTGTTGATATTTGAAAGAAAAATACTAAGAAAAATATTTGGACCAATCTTCGATGAAAATGTCATGTAGTGGAGGATAAGGAAAAATGAAGAACTACGGGAGCTGTACAAACATAGTACCATTGTGGATATGTTAAAGAAAAGAAGACTGAACTGGGCTGGTCATGTAGCAAGGATGCCGGAGAACAGACTACCCAAAATAGCATCCACTAAGAAATTAGAAGGAAAGAGAAGAAGAGGAAGACCTCGAATTAGGTGGATGGAGAATATCCGGGAAGATGCAGCTAGGATGGGCATCAACTCTGATTGGACAACAATTTCCCTGGATAGAAATAATTGGAAGAGGCTCGTAGAGCAGGTGTATGGTCGATAAGGCCTTAGCCACGTGTAAAGTAAAGTAAAGTAAAGGAGTCAACAATGTACATTAATCTGAGATAATTATGTTTTTAGATTCTCTTGGTAAGGCTATGTTCCTTCACCTCTCTTCTTTCAACGTTTTTCACAAACCTTCTAGTTCTTCCAAACTTGTCGCCTGTAACACGCGTCACTGGTTTTGTCTTCGGAACAGCGGTTTCAATTTTCCATATTTGAGCTGCGTAATTTACGAGTACGGCCATGCCGTAAGTTTCGTGGCAACCTATTAATCTACAATGAGGAGCCGGAACATTATGATCACCTAGATAATAACGTTTTGAACCATCTTTGAAATGTAATACTGCGGCGATTCTGCGTGGCAGTATTCGACAAATCCTTGGCGATTATAGGTCTCCAGAGATATATGGCACCAGATATCTACGCAGAGGTCACGCAAATCCCGTGGATTACGAGCTGGTGATTATTTAGTGCTGGCGGCCGATAAAGACCCAGATGCATTCCATCGGGTTCACATCAGGTGAGTTTGGTGGCACAAAATCAACGAAAGTTCACTCTTTACCGAGCGAAGTGGCGCAGTGGTTAGACACTGTTACTCGCATTCGGGAGGACGACGGTTCAATCCCGCGTCCGGCCATTCTGATTTAGGTTTTCCGTGATTTCCCTAAATCGCTCCAGGCAAATGCCGGGATGGTTCCTTTCAAAGGGCACGACCGACTTCCTTTCCCATCCTTCCCTAATCCGATGAGACCGATGACCTCGCTGTCTGGTCTCCTTCCCCAAACCAACCAACCAACCATCACTCTTATGATTCTCAAACAACTGTAGCACGATTTTGGCTTTGTGAAACCGACAGTTACCCCGTTGAAAGATGCCATCGCTGCCGTGAAATACATCAAGCACGAAGGGATGCAAGTGGTCAGCAATAATGATCACATTCATTTACATCTACATCATACTTCTTAAGCCACTTAACGGTGTGTGGCGGAGGTACTTCGGTCCCACTATCTGATTATCTGATCCCTCCAATCCTGTTCCACTAGCGAGTAGTGCGTGGGAAGAATGATTGCCGGTAAGCCTCTATATTGGCTCTAATTTCTCGAATTTTCTCCTCGTGGTCAATCAGTTTCCCAAGTCCCATAGGAGGCGAGGTGAATGTCCTCCGCAGCATAACACTACCCCCACCGGCGTGTGTCCGTGTCACGTTGCATGTTTAAGCAGTCAAACGCCTGGACGACGGCTTATCTGGACACAACCATCGACCTCATGTAACAAGAAGCGTGATTCATAAGAACAGGCGATACATTTCCATTGATCCATGGTCGCATCTCTCTGCTCCCTTACCCACCGCAAACATAACTGGCAATGTTGCTGAGTCAATATGGGAACACGAGGGGATCGTCTGCGGCAAAGACCTATGTTCAACAATGCGCCCTGAACGGTGCACTCTGAAAAACTTTTACTTGCACCAGTATTGTACAATTTCGTTAGGTCTGTCACAGATAGCCGCCTAACCTGCTCTACAGAGGAGGCAAGCCTTCGAGCTCCATGTTCTGTGTTGACGCGTGGACATACAAAACACTTCGTCGTCTACTCGCGAGCAGCAGACCAGCTTCGCCGATCCCAGGCGTCGGGCGAAAACTATCTGTCAGTTGTCAAAGTCGTTCATGTCAGTGGATTTCCTCATTCGCGCGCGCTTGTGCGTGTATCTACTTCTCATTTTCTAATCTTGAAGACAGTGTCGTTACAACCAAATACCGGGAGAGCTGGTAGTGGAGCAGAGGGGGCTCTAGCACTTGCCTTCCTACGCGGGAAATCTACCTAAAACCGCGGTAAGAAGAGAGGGAGGTGTGTGTGGATGGGAACGAAAACTAAATTTAATTTAATTTAATTTTGGAACAATATGTCCCAGACAGAAGAATGAAACGCTAGTGTATGTGTATATATAATAAGATCGTTTGAGTTCGTCGACACGTGTGCAGAATATCTTCTTTGCTCCGAGTGGCCGAGCGGTTCTAGGCGCTACAGTCTGGAACCGCGCGACCGCTACGGTCGCAGGTTCGAATCCTGCCTCGGGCATGGATGTGTGTGATGTCCTTAGGTTAGTTAGGTTTAAGTAGTTCTAAGTTCTAGGGGACTGATGACCTGAGAAGTTAAGTCCCATAGTGCTCAGAGCCATTTGAACCATTTTTTTTTTCTTCTTTGTTGGGAGTGCCTGATTATTTAAACAGGCCAGTATTTTCTAAGCTGACGACCTGCTAAATCACAGTCTTTACGTAACATGAACTCGTATTTGCAATATATGTATCTTACCTTTCAACTTTCCATTGTTTACGATGATCCCCCCAAAAAAAAAAAAACATAATTTCTACCGTTTAAACTATTTCACAAGAATATTATCTTATTTAGTGGTGAATATGGTATCTGAGCATCCTGCGCTTGCCTAAAGAAGCAAGAGCTCCCTTTATTTAATTTACTTTCAAGGGCATGTTGCAGAAATTGATAAATTTTTTTCGTCATGCACAACGAAGCATTGGCTGGACTCTCGCATGGTTGCGGATTTCCCCTTTCAACGTGAAATGCGGATGTGCCACGGCACGTACAGCAGTAGCATTCAGCAGCTGACGTCACCGGTACAATCGGCTGCCCATATCATTTGAACTGTTCTCCGCGTAGTAAATGTATTCTCAAAGAACACAACAGATTCCTACGGTTCCAGTTTCGTCACTTCTGATTAGTCTCACATAACTACCTTCGCTAAGTTTGTATATGCCACATCTCCGTATCACAGATTCAATGCACTTGAGGTTAGGAGTGGTAGGACTAAGCGTAATAATGTTCAAGGTGGGCGCATTATCAGGGCGTATATGGAACGTATCCATCAAAGACAGATATCACATCTAAAACGCTGAAACTTTCAACAGAACTTTCAGACTGACTGTTTACAACGTTTTTAGGATTGGTGGAATGCAATGGTAGTATACAGTTATGCCGACAGGTAACCAGTTTCCATTAATTGCACATAATTGCGATAAGGTTAAGGTAAACCGGTCCCCCAACCCAAAGATTGGTTTCAACACCGCAGTACTTCAATTGTCATGGCCCTGTTGGAGTTTGAACCTCACCTTGGAATTGACTTATCTGATCAGTTACAGAGGGACTTAAAATTTAAGCTGACTCCAAACTACAGCGCAATTTGACATTTTTTACATTAACAAACTATTTCCACAGGTGAAATAAGCTATCAGTGACAGAAAAAATTACTAATACAGACTTTTCGAATTTAAGCGTAGCACTTATCCACATTCTTGTATGAACATTAAATTAAACACAAGAATAACGAGCTCCTGAAAGTACCGTCGTTCAGCGCTATGCAGAAACTACGATGTAGAAGAAAATAGGAAAGTAGGTATTCATTTTGATACTTCGAAGTAACTGCAGTGTTTCACTACGACTCTTTTAAATATTTATTCTGTACATCGCCAAACAATCCTGCATGCCGATGGATGTCTGCCAGACTGTCTGCGGTGATAAGGCGAAATCAGTTTTGCTCACAGACTTCTGTCAATTTCTAACCACAAGCACGCCACCAAAAAAGTTTAACCAAGGAGAGGCACAGCATACGTCGGGCGGCAAACATCAGTGTCTTCTGTTAGGCAATCTAAGGAATAAAACCGCGAACCAATCCCAACATTGTTCGTCCTTGCTATAGCCACCAGAAGCGTGACATTATCAAGTACTATACGCACATGATTTCATTACGTCGATATGTATGCGAGCCGGCCACATATGTGATTATCACCCATCACAGAAAAAAATGTTCGCAGTGGCACGGCAACGTGTACACTACAATGAAGATTAATGGAGAGTTACCATGGATGAGAAACGGATTAAATTGCAAAATGATAGCAAATGTGTTTATAGCTTGCGAGGAGTCGGAACGCGTTGTCATTCACCAGACCACCTTGAATCGCATGTTGTCTGATGAGGCAGTGTATGCTTGTGTAGTCTATCTCCGTGACTCCACGACTTTACGCGTGAGACTGAAACAACAATACAGGACTGCAAAAACGACATTCTTGACTCTATATTCTGTTGGAAAGCATCCATGAGCAACTGCGCCACGCAAGTAACGAGCAGCCCTTAGTGGCTCGCCATCACAGTTTTCTTTATCTTAAATTTCTTTGTGACTAATGCCCTTTTGGCATATTTATTATTTTATAAATGACATAAGTACTGCCAGTCTTTCCGTACTTATGCTCTATCATACATTTTTAGTCATAATTCTGTGACCATGTTATAGACTATAGACCATTCTTTGTTTTAAATTCTGAGGAAGACACTCCTAGCAGTGTCGAAACCAGGTTAATTTGTTAAAAATAGTGACCGAGGGCTGATTTTCTTTCAATTGTCAATTAGATAGAGCTGCTGAATTGGAGAGGCAGCGTTTGTATCACTCGGCTAATTGATTAGTTTGGCATTTCATGTGACTAGGATGTTGTCAGACCTTGTTCCCGGCTATCGACGTGACAATCGCATGATAGCAATGCATTTGATCGCGACCGTATCTTGAGTGCACGACGTTTGAGACGTTCAGTCTCAGAGGTCGTTAGACACTGGGCACTTCATTGGCTACCGTGTCGTCAAGGATGTACACCGAATACGACGTTTTGGGGAAAATTGCCAACATCAGTCAACTCCACTTGTTGATGAGAACAGGTAGACGAGCCACATTCGTCAAATCACAGTTTTAATGCTGAACGACGGCGACGGCAAGAACAACAACCGGTAAGCAGTCACAGCACTCAGAATCTCAGCAGTGGTACACGACAGAACATGCTGATGGTAGAGTACGAATGCGTCGAAAACCGCACGAGTCGCCACCTCCCGCCTGCCGACAGGACACCATTCCGGCAGTGGTGTAAGTATTCTCGCATTGGCGATGGTGACATAGGATGGAATCGCGCTCTTTATGAGTCTATCATAGTCTCTCTTCTGAGAACGATACATCCACCTACAGTGCGACCTGTACCATTACCAATACAATGCCTCATGCAGTTGCTATCAAACTGTCTGAATGGTTTGAGAAACACCATGGACATGAGCGTTCTTATATATCTATCATCTGCCCCCGCTCGGTCACCTGATCTATTGGGAACACTGGACCAGCTGCAACCTATCTCCGTGAGAGGTGTACGGCGACTGAGCAGTAAGGCATTACGAAGTCTCAGCGACGCTTCTATTCCATGCCGGGTTGCCGCCGTCATATAGGTGAAAGGTGGTAGCAGTTAGATATGTGTAATTCAGCTGCTCTTCGAAGGAGCTCGTCGTATCGACGAGTTATATGGATACCAAACAATTCAGCTCTCGTACCCTCCTCTCCCACGCCAAGAGCAGCACTACACAGAGTTCATACATACTATCATTAACTGCATCGTACACCACCGAAACTACAGTACTGTTCCTCGGGACAATCAGCTTCAGTATTGATGCCCTTATGTCATATTAAATTCACTAACTTTGTACATTCAAACATGTTCTAAGATTGAACACAAATTATTTGCCTGGAATCGTGTTTAATTTGTACTGTGTCCTGTACAATACACTTTTGTTAAGTTTCACCATACTCGGCAGACAACTAGGCGAGTTCTCGATAGGTTTAAGATTTTTAATTGATTTACGTAACCAGAGTAGATCTAAGAGCATTTTCCGCGTGGCAAATATAATGTATTTCCACAATATACAGCAAAGAATACGCCACAATGGAAATAGGTGGCAGAAATCCTTCAGCAAAGTACAATTTCCCAATAGAAACACATTTGAAGTATCAAAATACATAAAATTTCTTACTACCGTAAGTTATATTTCTTCATTTCGAATATAAAGATACAACCCATCAAGCGTGTCATTAAGGCAATTAAGTGTTACGAGCACAGTCTTAAAAGGTGTCCGCATTGTGTTACAGTTAAGTTGGTTACAGAGTTTTGTCCGGAGTTACTGCTGTTTACCGACTAAACTTATGGCAACGAACTGATAACACATGCAGCTGTTTCACAATCCTACTGCATTATCATGTTAAAATCACTGCATAATCCAGAATGTTATTAGAAACGTTTGTTGTGAAACAATGCGAGGATAATTAAAATATTTAGTCTATACATAGTAACTGGAGTTGTGTATCAATCACTTTTGATGCGCTGCAATACGACCGTCCCGTTTAAACATTCAAAAGCTACCTTCAGTTAGGCCGAAGCGTTTCTGTACATGCGCTGCAATACGACCGTCCCGTTTAAATAAATATTCAAAAGCTACCTTCAATTAGGCCGAAGCGTTTCTGTATATCTTAGCAGTCAAACTATTTTTAAGTGCAGATCATAAAACACGTGAGTCATTAAAGTGTATACACAGAAGCCTGCACATTTTAACTTCGTGTCGTTGCGATGACGAAATGAGTTGCGATCGTATGCAAATCACCAAAGACGTATCTACAAACATTCAGGCTACCACCCGGGATGGTCGACGAATGGATTAGTCTGAAATAATGAAATGTGTGTGTATTACAGACGAACATGACAGATACAAGACAACTTTATAATTGTAAAGCACTTCTAGACATAACAAAAATTTCATTTTTTTCCGAATACACACTTTTACTGTAGTCAATGGTGTACCTCCCATTCAGAGATAGTAGTCACAGTTGGTTTGAAAATCCAAAACTTGTCTATATTAGGTAACAATAATGGTAGCAAATGGAAACTATACTGATAATCCTTTCAAATAAGAAAACATTCATGTGAAAATATTCGTTGGAAGATCCTTCACGAGACATAGTCGCTCATATGAAGAATTCGCATTCACTCGCACAAACTGCCAGTTTCCTTAGCGACATCTGTGTGACGTAACTGTTTACAAAAGATGACTCACGAGCGAGTTCTTATGTAGACAACGAGGCTGGCTGCAAAAGGAGAGGAGATAATGTTTACGCCAGACGGACTGGGTCTGCTGCTACGCCTGTCATAGCAACGGTTTGTTCACATACAGCTCCACACAGGAGACGTATACATTCAGCGAGACTGTGTTCCATTCAGACACTGCCCAAAGGAGACAGAATGATTCCTCCAACATGAGACCTGTCTCCTTAGATGTGGGTTGCTAGTGAGCGGACAGGTCATAATATGGATTTCCAACTTTTCAGGTATAGCGGCCAGGTCATGATATGGATTTCCAACTTTTCAGGTATCTTGTAAAATCCATGACACGAGGAATCATTGGTGATATTACGGCGAAAGAGTCTGCTAACAGTCCACAAACGAGGAGCTGTGTAACTCACTACACCCTGTACGTGGCGCAGTGGTAACACAATGGACTTGTATTCGCGAGGACAACTGCTCAAATCCCCGTTCGACCATCCAGATATAGAATTCAGTGAGCTCCCTAAATTGCTTGAGGCGAGTGCAGATTTTCTTCCACAGCCTTCCACAACCAAAACTTATGCTTTGTCCCTAATGACCTCGTGTTCGACGGATCGTTAAATTCTTGTCTTCCTTCCCTTGTAACTCAATACGATAACTTGACGTATGTATCACAGCTGCGAAGCCGACATTCGGACGAACACAGAGCAAAGTTTGTTCCATAGTCCCGGCCAAAAGACAATGTACTAAGCTCTTACTAGGAGGTAGTTTTTAGTTCATAATTACACTTAATATTCGCCTTCAGTTTCGTAAATAGAAGCCTCCTCATACTGCTGAAACTTAAAAAAGCATAATTACAGCTTTAATGCTACCTCCTAAGGAATAAATTGATAGGTAGGACACAACGTGAGACATCAAGGAATCGTCCATTTGGTATTGGAGGGAAGCGTCAGGAGAGAGAGGTGGAAAAAATGATGGAGGAAGAACAAGGCTTGACTACAGTAAGCAGGCTCGAATGGATGCACGGTTCAGTATTAATTTAGAAATGAAGTAACTTCCACACGACAGACTAAGCGTGGAGAGTTGTGTCAAACCAGTCTTCGGACTGAAGACGACGACGACGACGACGACGACGACGACGACGACGACGACGACATGCTATCCACAGACCTCATAAACTGTAACTGTATTTGCAGCGACAACGGACGAAATAGAAAACAGAAATGTTAATGCAATAAAAAAGTAATAGTCAAGTAAGTTAATCTACCGGGTATCGGACTCAGGTTTTAAGAAAGTCTTGTTAATCGCAAGTCGTGTGTTGAGGAGTGAGCGCACGGTCCCACTGGACTCAGTTCTTGGCACAAAACCTAGGGACACAGAACCCATTCACCGAACTGCCTCAGTGCCTAGGGGGAATGCTGAACAAATACGCAAGTTCCATTTAATTAATTCGTGGGAAGAAATGTGGTTACTCACTTCTTTTTTTCAAGTAGTAGAAACTGTTTAAAACAGTAAATATTTGATGCCTTGCGCACGGAAATAACAAAATCATTTACATGCACGTTCCAAACGGCCTTTCGCCAGCGAGAATTATAGGGACCACTGAAACTAGCTCTGTTTTGTCTGTGGCAGAGAACAAAATAGGCTGTTTCCTTGTTAAACAATAGGCCTACATAACGTATAAGGGGTGATCAAAAAGCTTCCGTTCGAAAGCCGTACAGTCCATAATTGGTATGCCAATCAGGCAAAATTGGCGTGAGAATTGAGGCAATCATTCCACCGACGAACCACGTTGAAAACACTTGTTTGGTGAAACACCGTGGCCTGCTGCGTGAGGAAGTCCGTAAATGCCTGCTGCACATTCTCGTTCAACAGGTATTGTCGACCTTTCAAAGTATTGTTTAAGGGACCGAAAACGTGATAATCGCATGGGAAGAAATTAGGACTATAGGGTGGGTCCTCGAGTGTCTGCCACTTGAGTTACCGTAACTTCTGTATTACGACATTTGCGATATGGGGGTGTGCGTTATCATGAAGCAGCAACACCCCTTGGCGCATTCTACAACGATGGTTTTCGACAGACATACTGCCCCACACACGTTCTTCATTCTCCGATGGATGTCTACCGGTCTTTGCCCCTCGGCAGTCAAGAAAAGAACACCAGCATGTTGGTCCAGTTTGGACACATTTGGTAATAACGTCGCCATAGTTCACGTTTCCGCTTTTATGGCACGCGCGTCGAACAGGCACGAACCCCTTGCCTAAATCTCGGAGCTTATATAGCCGCATCGGAGTCGCGCTACGTTGCATTTACGCTGCGGCAACTCTCTCAACAGGAAACTTCTGAGTGCCCCTTATAGAAAACCATTGAAAAGCATATCCAAGGTGACCTCTACATTACGAGATTGTTAAGGAGCTGTGCTATGTCGACTTGGAGGCAACGCAGATCATGGTGCTGCAGTTGGTAGACATAGCACACAAGAAAATGACAGCGAAGACATCGGTTACGGCGCAAGAGTGCGATGAGACGACTTGGGGGTCCCCTGGCGTCACTGTAGATGCACGAAGTCGATTACGGGCGTAAGTCGAAGATGATGTCTGACCAGACTCCTTGATGCTGAAGCATGACTCAGTTTCGGTCACAATGCAACTGACAAAACGTTGAGATACACTAAAGCAAGCATTTAGGAGTCATGATGCAAGACAACACAAATGACAGAAACTGAGATATAAGTTAACAAGAGTGACCCTTGCATCTGTAAGTATTTGAAGAGGAGAAGGTGGACAAGGAATAACTGCGTGAATTTCCTAAGATCCTACAGCCCCCTGCAGCAAGTAGGCTCGTTCTTTAGCAATGTACACAGAATGGCAAATCTCGCAATCGATTGAGGTTCGGAAAATGTTGCTGACGAAATACTTATATGTATCCGTTTCAGTTCTGGCTTTATCTACGTATTTTGCTGTGTTTGAAAGGATGTGTTGTAGGTGAACAGGTGGCATTCACAGTGGTGGAACCGTTTTGCTGAACTCTTGAGTTTTCTCTCGGCTTTTGCGTCCTACCATTCACTGCAACGCGTAAGTAGCTCAATGAAGTGTTAGAAGGCTGCATGTGATGGCTGGAGTATTTTTTAACTCAGGCGACGTCAGAGAGGAGAGGTCTATGCCCTCGTAAAGCCACATGGTAACCCACACTAGTTAGTAGCTTAATCTGATCTCTATAATTGGTGGAACAAGCAGCAACTGCAGCCTCGCACAATACAGACGCTGCTATCATTTTTGAGCACCTAGATCACACTATAAGTTCTGAAACTAGTATAGCTGTTTATATTTAAATAGTGACCCGCCCCGGTTTCGTATGGGTAGCACTAAGAATCTATCGTCGATCGACTTGTTCATTATATGTAGTGATATGCTTTCCTTGTGACTCAATCTGTCTATTAGTGAAAACTGTATCAAAGTCCCTGTAGCAGTTCCTACGATTACCCTTCACATACAATCAGAAAAACGCAGCGGGATACTTCAATTTATTATAAGTATACATAACTAAGTTATAGAAACCCATACTGCACTTAAGTGATTTCTTACTCTGTCGTGGCTGAAGAGTGAAGCTTTCCAAGTAAAGTGCTTGCAGCCGCTTCCTCACATGATCAATTTGTCATTATTATTATCATTATTAGTATTATTATTGTACTTCAAAAAAATCTTCTTCTACTACTACTACTACTACTACTACTACTACTTCTCTCTCTCTCTCTCTCTCTCTCTCTCTCTCTCTCTCTCTCTCTCTCTGTGGGTGTTTCTTCTTTTAACCCTGAAAGACGCATGTAACTTAACATAGTTTCTGAATCGACAGTGAAATAATATGAAGCCAAAAGTTAGTTACTAACGGAGAGAGAGAGAGAGAGAGAGAGAGAGAGAGAGAGTATCGTTGCGCTTCGGCAGCTCATATTTACTTTATAATCTTTTTGGGTTCCAGATAGAAACTTGAGAAGACTGTAAACAACTGATGCTCCACGCAAGCTCTTGTCTGTTTTGTCTCCGTCTGGCAACTGAAAAGCAGACAATAAATAGAAACAAAAAATATTCTGAGTCCTAGTTCCTTGTTTTACATTATACTGAGGATATACTGTGCTTAGGGTTAAAATTGGAAGCAAAGTAATAAATAGGAAATTGGCAACATTATTTACCGAATACATTAAATGTATTCACAACTGAGAATATGGATAACCGTCAGCTGTAGAATGGAATGACGACAATGAAAATTTGTGTCGCACACATTTCCCGCTTGTCGTGAGCTGACGCCTTACCAATAGGTTATCCGTGCAAGACGACTTTGGAACATTGCATCGTAGTTCGGAATAACACAGGCACTGCAATATCGTATTATTTAGGGAATGCCTGCAAAGGAAGACTATTCCTCAAAAACTTGACAGGTACTATAATTATTCTACCCGATAAGGAATGAGGCACAAGAGAAAAAAGCTATAGACCTATCAGCCTCTTCACCGTAGCGTCTAAGATGTGCATGAATCTCATAGAAAAAAATATTGGATTTCAGTCACATGAAGGGACACAATGGCTTTACACATGGGTATAGAAAAATGTACGAGTTATAGACCCTGTGAACGAAATTACAGAACTAAGTGATGAGTACGAAGCCCAACTTTGTCTGGGGTACATAGATTCTGAGAAAGCTTTTTACTGATTTTCAAGAAACTGTGTACGGAAAGCCTTTAATAAACATAGTATTGATTGAACCTATTTACGATACTGAAGAATATATGCGCCGCCGCTTGAGTTTCCATTAGATTTCGTCAGGACAATGAAATTCCTTGTCATTCAGACTATCTCCAGTAATCGTAGAATTATTTTTCAGATCCTGAAACTGGATAAATAAAGAAGGAATGCGTGTTAATGGAAAACGACAGAACTACAATAGTTTTCAAAGTAGACTTGAAATTCAATTACAATAGGACTTAAATAATGTAAAACGAACACATTTAAAATAGAGTTGTACAAATTAACAATGTCGTCATAGATCCAGTAAACGAGTTTTTGTATTTAGGGCAGCTGAAGACAAGAAGTCAAAGGATAGCAAAAGAAATCAAGAGAAGAATAAATACGACACCGAGTGCTTTTGGCACACTAAGTAGCTATCAAACCCAAAGTTCTGATCTGTCTGAAGAGGAAACTTCACGATTCGTGGTTTAGTAGTTCTGGCTTATGGTAAGTGAGACACAGGCTTTTAATGTAAAAACCATATGAACCTGAGGATTATCCAGCTAGCAATGAAGAGAGACATGTCGGTAGCCAATATGAGAAACAGAAACACAAACACATGGATCAGGAATAATATAGAATGCAAAATCTATTTATGACTATCATGAAAATGAAATGGAGCTTGGGGAGAGGAGGTACGACAAGTAGCCAGGTAACTGGTTAGTATATTAACAGAGTAAATATTTGGCTGGATTCTAAGCGATGGGGAAAGTATGGGACGACAACCTAATGGAAGACGGTAGACGACATCAGAAAACATGCAGGAGTTAAAAAGAGGCGTATACCTGAAGAAGGAAGACATACAGTAGAGGGTGTCAAATGGCGGCTGCTGCTGCTGCTGCTGCTGCTGCTGCTGATGATGATGATGATGATGATGATGATGATGATGGTGGTGGTGGTGGTGGTGACGACGACGATGATTATTGACTGGTGAGAAAAAGAAGCTACACAAGGACCTTCAGCTCTATAACTGATTACCACGCTCCGAATGGTATAGCCAAAAATATTGTTGTATCCGTTCGTTTGGATCCCATGTCTTACTGTGTACCTAGCACCAGCTAATAAAATGGTGACTGGGAACGTCCTCGACAAAGTTCGGTAACGCAGTATTTTAACACAGGAATTGCATTCAGGATGCCTGGTTCCGCACAGAAGTTCGACCATCCTGGGACAGGTTTCCCAAAATCAGTCAGATAAATCCTGGGATGAACTCATCAGTACGACTATTGTCGATCTAATGCTGCACAGCCTTCGGAGACATTTCGAAGAGACGTTAAATTATATCCATTAAAGTAACTGAAGACCACAACACAATTGAAGTTTAATGTGGAGAACGGCACTCACTGCAGTCTCCCTATATAAAGAACTATATCAAGTTGTTGCACACGACTGCTGTAGGAAGCCCCACATGCATATCGTAATTAGCAGCGTGTGCTGAGCGCAGGGAACTCGCACAAGTGCGTGCCGTCGCACCTGTAAGGTAGCCCGGTCACCAGCTAACAATGCGCCTGCATTTTACTCCGGCCAAGGATTTTCCCGACCGTTTGTTATCTGGCGGGAATGGCTATAGCATGCAGCTAAGCCTGACGTCAGAATCGTGACTCAATTGCGCTATCTCCAGCTCAGTGAACTTCACTTTTAGATTCGTGCCTCTGAGAACGATAGCGTCTAAGCAACAATTTCGAATTTCACCTCACGAACGTTGTTCGAGAATGTCCTAGTTACACAATACAATAATGCAAAAATTACATACGAATTCGGAGTCCAATAGGAGGTGTGGGTTTCTGTTACGTCAACTGTGTAATAATCAACTATGTCGAATACAGGTACATGTTGAATAGTAAATGGAAAGGACTAGGTCGATATTTTTTAAGAAGCTTCGCGGTACAACCGGTGAGAGGATTTGCTAGAACCATCGACTCATAGTTATGCTGAACTGCACAGCTTTACTGTCTGTTAACACAGCATAACATGCAAGAAGACGAAGTGCTACCAACATATTGTCTGTAGGCATCAAATCAAAAAACTACACGAACATAGACTGTTTCAGATACTGCGAAATCAGCTTGCCATTTTCTCACATGATATACGGCGAACAATGGATGAAGGACAACAGGCAGATTCCACATTTCTAGATTTCCGAAATATATTTGACACGGTGCCACACTGCCAAATGTTAACGAAGATACGAAAGTATGGGATATGTTCCCAGATATGTGAGTGGCTCGAAGACTTCTTAATTAACGGAACCCAGTAGCTTGTCCTCGACGGCGAGTATTCATTAGACACAAGAGTATTGTCAGGAGT
Organism: Schistocerca nitens; assembly: GCF_023898315.1. Classification (NCBI taxonomy): domain Eukaryota; kingdom Metazoa; phylum Arthropoda; class Insecta; order Orthoptera; family Acrididae; genus Schistocerca; species Schistocerca nitens. The sequence continues at coordinate 573,379,374 of NC_064616.1, read as the reverse complement.
GCTTCAGGTACGTGTGATAGGACAGCTATTGTTTTCTATACAAAAAAAAATCTGGTGTACAGGGTGGGCAGCAATCTGCGGTTGTTTGCCGATGATACAGTGGTGTACGGGAAAGTGTCGAATTCGAGTGATTAAAGGAGCATACCAGACAACTTCGACAATTTTTTTGTGTAATGAATGGCAGCTGGCTCTAAATGTAGAAAAATGTAAGTTAATGCGGATGAGTAGGAAAAACAAACCCGCAGCGTTCGGGTACAGCATTAGTAGTGTCCTACTTGACACAGTCACGTCGTTGAAATATCTGGGTGTGACGCTGCAAGCGGACAGGAGTGGCCGAGCGGTTCTAGGCGCTACAGGCTGGAACCGCGCGACCGCTACGGTCACAGGTTCGAATCCTGCCTCGGGCATGGATGTGTGTGATGTCCTTAGGTTAGTTAGGTTTAAGTAGTTCTAAGTTCTAGGGGACTGATGACCTCAGAAGTTAAGTCCCATAGTGCTCAGAGCCATTTGACGTTGCAAAGCCATATGGAATGGAATCAGCATATGAAGATTGTTATAGGGAAGGCGAATGATCGACTTCGGTTCATTGGGACCATTTTGGAAAAGTGAAGGACCGCATATAGGGCGCTGGTACGACCTATTCTTGAGTACTGCTCGAGTGTTCGGGAGCCGCACCAGGTCGGATTAAAGGAAGGCAACGAAGCGCTTCAGAGGCGGGCTGTTACATTTGTTAGCAGTAGGTTCGAAGAACACGCACGTATTGCAGAGATACTTAGAGAACTCAAATGGGAATCCTTGGAGGGAACGCGACGTTCCTTTCGATGAAGCTGATTGCAGAATGATTCTACTGCCGCCAACATACGTTCCGTGTAAGGAACACGAAGATAAGCTCTAGAAATGAGGGTCCATACGGAGGCATATAGACAATCGTTTTTCCCTCGCTCTATTTGCAATTGGAACAGAAAAGGAAATGACTAGTAGTTTTACAGGGTGCCCCCCACCACACATCGTACGGTGGCTTTCGGAATATGTAGATGTCGGTAAGGGAGGTTATATTGCTACTGGTTTATTTATCTATCGTGTTTATCTGCCGTGTTCAAGAAACTAACAAAAAACGCTATTTAGTACGCACTGTACTAATACAAATGAACTACAATTAATCTCGATAACGTTACGAGAGTAGTCTTTTTTAATAAAACAGAAAGTATTCCAAATTGTCCCGAATTAGCAGAACAGTACGCACTTTCGGCTTCTACTCGATCTGTATATACGTTCAGTCGACAGTCATACTGAAGTAGCGTTACAGGACTGCCACAAAAGTATACAAACGTACCAGCACGGGTGGATGCATAACAAAATCCAGTTATGAAATCATTGAGTGTCACAATTATGTCAATATAAATGTCAGAAGCAAAAAAAAGCAGGCGCTAACGAGTGTGCAATTCAGCAAGTTTTTCACTTTTAGATGTAGAATCGAGGTAACGACAAAATTTATCGGCGAGAAGTTTCTTAGCATTTCCTTATTGATTGTCGATCTGCCTGCTAGTGGCTCTTTCACAGAAGGGGTAAAACTCTCGTCTCCAGCGAGATTGGAACCGAAAACTGACGCACCCCTCCGCTTTACCGCGAAGGCAGCATACAGCTGCATCAAAGAGCGTTCCCTTGTTGTCCCAATGATGGCCAAGGCAGAATTTGCAACGTAAATGGCGAAGTAAGCTGCTGTTTCTGCCGGAATGGGCTTCCCGGGTATCCAAATGCACCGACTGCAGCTTGATCATCATAAATAAAGAGCAGGGAAAATTAGTGTGGCGGTTCTCCTCTTCTGTAGCTGTCGTAGGTATTTTTGTTTCTCTGCCTTAAGCGAACTAAAACACTCATTCTTTATCTCCCTCTACAATTTTTACCCCCACACTTCCCTCCAATATCAGAGTGACGACTCCTTCATGCCTCAGTATGTATCCTACCAACTGATCCCTTCTTTCAGTCAAGTTGTGCCACGAATTTCTTTTCTCCCCAAAATCAATTCTACACCACCTCACTAGTTTTTCTATCTAACCATTTGATCTTCAGCATTCTTCTGTAGCACCACATTTCAAAACCTTTTATTCTCTTATTGTCTGAAATGTTTATCGTCCATGTTTCATTTCTGCACAATGCGACACTCTACACATATACCATCAGAAAACACTTAAATTTGTATTCCTTCTTTTTACATAAAATCTTTCCTTGCTACGACTAGTCTGCATTTTGTATCATCCCTATTTCGACCATCGTCATTTATTTTGCTGACCAAAGAGCAAAACTCTACTTTTAATGTCATTTCGTAATTAACTGCTCTGCGTTATCCGATTTAATTCGACTACAATCCATTACTCTTGTCTGACTTTTTTTGATGATGTTCATTTTATAACGTCTTCTCGAGATATTATCCATCCCGTTCAACTGATCCTTCATCTCATCTGCCGTCTCTGAAAGAACTCTCTTAATCTCACCTGGTAAGGGTCCTAGACTGATGCTCAACAGCTGAGAATCGGTCTGACGAGCGTTTTGTATGCTACCTAATCTTTCATAGGCGAAGCGCATTTCTACAGATTCCTCCAATAAATCTCGGTCTGACATCTGCCTTAACAATATCTAATGTTATGCGTTCGCTCTGCCTAAGGTTATCAGAACATATATTTTTGAATATTTTACTGTTTTACTTTTTCCATTCGTTGATGACAAATTGTGCAACCTAACATAACAGATCTCCCGCCTATTTATACGTAATACTCTATATTCATTTATGTTGACATCTACTAGTCTCATGCATGCGTCACCCTCTGCAGGTCTTCCTGCATTTCGCTACAGTTTTCTGGAGTTGTGACTTTCCTGTATACAACAGTATTATCCGTGAACAGTTTAGCGGAGCTTCCGACTTCATCCACCAGATTATTTATATATTTCATGAACAATGACGTTCCTGATCCTGTTACTCTCCCTTGGGGTACGGTCGCCTCACATATGACATCTCCTTGTTAATTGACGTCTCCCTGTTAATTGTGACGCGTTAAGAACATTCCAGTCACACAGTAATTCCGTAAACTCTTAATTTGTTCACTAGGTGGAAGTGCGGACCACATCAAACGCCTCTCCTTTGTCAAGAAACATGTCATCAACCTGTTCGCCTTCTAGACCTCATGGACGAACAGAGCAAGCAGAGTCTCTCAAAATCGTTGTTTATGGAATCCATGTTGGTTCCTGATGGAGATTTTCGGTCTTCAAAAGCGTCATATGTGAATATAAGAGGGGTATATTATTCGAAAACTGATTGACGTCAACGATATAGACCTAAAGTTAGGAGTCTCTTGCTGATAACCCTTCTTTAAAACGCGAATGACCAAAAGTGTTTTCCTTATCTTAACGCTTTGTTGCTCCACGCAGCGTACGACGAATTGCTACGAGGGGGAGAACTTTCTCCTTTTAATATACATAAAATCGTACAAGTATACCATCAGGTTCAGTCGCCTTCCCCTGCTGAACGATTTTAGTTGATTTTCTGTTGCACGATCACATGCAAGTGTGATTTTGGCATTCGTGGGATGAATGAAACATAGTACACCTTCGCATCGGAAGGCAGTAGTAGCCGACCGAGACAGACGCAGCAACAGGGAAGTAACCGTTTTTGTGACATTTACGAGTTCCTAACCAGGAGCGAATTTTATTATATTATCTGTGTGCTTTAATAGTTTACTTTCTTGAGTTTCTGCGTGTAAATGTAATATCTAATAGCCACAGTTCTCGCGTTATCGTTTGCGTCGGAAAGTAAACCGACACAAGCTGACAAAGATGAGGGAGCAAAATCAATCGAGCGTCGAAAACCAGTCCTAGGAACTGATATGTATCCACTACAGTGAGTGGATCGTCATTAAGGTAAAGTGCGGGTTCCGGATGAACGGTACGACGCCGACAGAAGTGAATGACACACGACTTTGCGGCTGAAAACTGGAAGCCGTGGTCTAGAGCCCATGACTGTGCCTTGTGGATGGCTCCCTGCAGGCGCCGCTCAGCAACAACAGTACTGGAGCAGCAGTACGAAATGCAGAAGTCGTCTGCATACAGAGAAGGTGACACGGAGGACCAGACAGCTGCTGCTAGGCGGTTAATGGCCACTAAAAATAGAGAGACACTCAATACAGAGCCCTGCGGGATTCCATTCTCCTGGGTATGGGTGGAACTATGCGAGTCACCAACTTGGACACGGAAAGTACGGAGCGACAGGAAGTTTTGGATAAAAATCGGGAGTGGTCCCCGGAGACCCCACTCATACAATGTGGCAAGGATATGGTGTCGCCAAGTCGTGTCGTATGCTTTACGCAAGTCAAAAAAGACGGCAATCAGGTGTTGCCGTCTGGAAAAGGCTGTTCGGATGGCACACTCGATGGACACAAGATTATCAGTGGTAGAGCGACCCTGGCGGAAGCCGCCCTGACATGGAGCCAGCAAGCCACGTGAATCAAGGGCCCAACCCAACCGCCGATATACCATACGTTCCAGCAGCTTATAAAGAACGTTGGTGAGGCTGATGGGCCGATAGCTATCCACATCAAGCGGGTTTTTACCGGGTTTGAGCACCGGAATGATGGTGTTCTCCCGCCATTGCGATGGAAAGACGCCATCGCACCAGATCCGGTTGAAGATGACGAGAAGATGTTGCTTGTAGTCAGATGAGAGATGTTTAATCATCTGGCAGTGGATGCGATCTGGCCCAGGAGCTGTGTCGGGGCAATGTGCAAGGGTACTGAGGAGCTCCCACTCTGTAAATGGGGCGTTATAGCATTCACTGCATCGTGTAGTGAATGAGAGGACGTTCATTTCCAGCCGCCGTTGAGTGTGCGAAAGGCTGGGGGGTAATTCTCCGACGCAGAGGCTCGAGCAAACTGCTCGGCAATCGCGTCTGCGTCGGTACATAACTCGCCATTTATGGTAACACCGGGGACAGCTGTTGGGGCCTGGTACCCGAAAAGACGTTTGATCTTTGCCCAGACTTGGGAAGGTGACGTGTGGCACCCAATGGTGGAGACGTATCTCTCCCAGCACTCCTCCCGTTTGATAAGGTAGCGAACTCAGGCGCGGAGCCGTTTAAAGGCTATGAGGTGCTCCAGGGAAGGGTGCCGCTTATGCCGCTGTAGAGCTCGCCGACGCTTCTTAATTGCTTCGGCGACTTCCGGCGACCACCAAGGGACTAGCCGGCCAGAGTGGCCGAGCGCTTCTAGGCGCTTCAGTATGGAACCGCGCGACCGCTACGTCGCAGGTTCGAATCCTGCCTCGGGTATGGATGTGTGTGATGTCCTTAGGTTAGTTAGGTTTAAGTAGTTCTAAGTTCTAGGGGACTGATGACCTCAGAAGTTTAGTCCCATACTGCTCAGAGCCATTTGAACCATTTTTGAACCAAGGGACTGCCTTACGCCTCGGGCACCCTAAAGAGCGAGGGATCGCGTTTTCTGCCACAGAAACAATGGTGATAGTCACCTGCTCAACCATCACATCGATGTTACCGTGTGGGGGAGATTCAGCGGTGACATCAGAGGTGAAAGTTCCTCAGTCCGCCTTGTTCAACGCCCATCTGGGAAGACGTCCGTGTGCCAGATGCTGGGGCAGTGACAGGAAGATAGGGAAGTGGTCACTACCACACAGGTCGTCATGTGCTCTCCAGATGGGAGAAGTCCTGGGCTGCAAAGGGATAAATCAATGGCCGAGTAACTACCATGATCCACACTGAAATGTGTGGCAGCCCCACTATTTAAGAGGCAGAGGTCGAATTGCGACAGTAAAGTTTCGACATCTCTGCCTCGGCCAGTAAGCATGGTACCAACCCACAAGGGGTTATGGGCATTAAAATCTCCCAGAAGTAGGAAAGGTTTAGAGAGTTGATCAATTAGTGCAGCTAATACATTCGGAGGTACTGCACCATCTGGAGGAAGATATACATTGCAGACCATTATTTCCTGCGTCGTCCTTATTCTTACAGCCATTACAACGTGTATCAACACATACAAGTCCCTCTTTAATTTTATCCACTCCCAGTTTACATTTTCAGCGCTAGAAAAAAGTATTTGGTGGTGACTGTTCTGGTAACCTGCAGTCTGTTCTTGTTGAACTTGGTAATGAGAAACATTTTCTTACCAATTTTAACATGTCGTACAATAAACGTAGTCAGTGATACACAACAGCTTTGTTGCCACGCATTCCCTTTTCTTCTTTAACTGAAACAACTAGTTTGAGTTCCGCTGCCTCCGGGAGAACCGGGACGTCACCCTTAACTGTCGGTTCTGTAGCTTACAGCCCAGGCTAATTTTTAAGAAAGACATTTAGAATACCGTCAACAGAATCCCTTTCCCCACTCTTTAGCTGACAAGTTGAAATCTTCCAGAAACACCACAGCAGTTTTACGAAATTTACGTGTGACTTTCCCCGAGTTTACTCTGGAACATTCTACCACTAAACTTAACGTAGTTGGCAGTTCCATTTGTACCTAATATGACTGATCTACCCCAGCCGAATACTGCAAGTAATGGACAACGGAACCACGGAGAGTGCTCTATCCTTACTTCGTCTTTCACGTGAGTTTTCTCATAGTTATTTCAGTACTGGTTCTCGTCATACGTTCCTTAACTGTTTACCAGAATTTTCCAGAGTTTTTGTCCTATTTAGTTATCATTCTCGTTATAATCATAAAGATACACTTGCCTGAATTCGTTTTACTGACGATGAGGTCAATATGCTTCCTACCAAACTACTTGCGACTCCACTCGATCAAATCCCCCGTTATCTAGCTGGTTAATTCCAGTTGTTGCTTTTTGAAATATAATCCCACCGTACCAAATATTATCCAGACCCTTAAAAGAGCACACTGGACGGTTTGGAGTGTTGTAGAATTTAGATAGTGTATAACTGGTATTTGGCAGTGAGTGTGTGTGTGTGTGTGTGTGTGTGTGTGTGTGTGTGTGTGTGTGTGTGTGTGTGTGTCAGGTGGAACGTTGCTGTCAGTGAACACAAATCCTTCTCAACCAGTTTCCGAGTGAACATTTCGAAGAAAACTGCATGAAACTGCATTTGGTGACAGGTACCTTGCAAAAGGCACATAAAGCTGCACGCCTTCAATGGGCGATGCAACACAGGAATTGGACAGTAGCTGACAGGAGGCGTATACTGCGGTGCGACGAGTTACAAAAATGGTTTAAATGGCTCTGAGCACTATGGGACTTAACTACTGAGGTCATCAGTTCCCTAGAACTTAGAACTACTTAAACCTAACTAACCTAAGGACATCATCACACACATCCATGCACGAGGCAGGATTCGAACCTGCGACCGTAGCGGTCGCGCGGTTCCAGACTGTAGCGCCTAGAACCGCACGGCCACTCCGGCCGGCCGACGAGTTACGATGTTGCCTCTTCCCATGATGCAGGGCGTCGAGTACACCGACGCCTCAACGAGGATTTTAAAGCGCAGTGTACGGAAAGTGAAGCCGATATTATTAACGACGACATGCAGCAGGATTTTGGAGCATACATCGTGTTCGAACATTATGAATTACCTCTAAGAGACACTGTACCACTCAAGAGGCTTGTAGTGAAATTGCGTGCTTATGGGATATCGTCGCACTTATGTGGCTGCAGTCGTGAGCCGGCAGAAGTGGCCGCGCGGTTCTGGCGCTGCAGTCTGGAACCGCGAGACCGCTACGGTCGCAGGTTCGAATCCTGCCTCGGGCATGGATGTGTGTGATGTCCTTAGGTTAGTTAGGTTTAACTAGTTCTAAGTTCTAGGGGACTAATGACCTCAGCAGTTGAGTCCCATAGTGCTCAGAGCCATTTGAACCATTTTTTGGAGTCGTGATTCCCTGTCGGAGATTTCACAGTTAGTAGTAACTGACGGAAAGCCATCGAATAAAACAGAAGTGATTTCTGGCATTCTCCAAGGTCGTGTTATAAGCCCTCTGCTGTTTCTTATCTATATGAACGATTTAGGAGACAATTTGAGCAGCCGTCTAGGGTTGTCTGCCGATGATGCTGTCGTTTATCATATCGTACAGTTATCAGAAGATCAAAACAAATTGCAAAGCTATTTACAAAAGATGTCTGTATGGTGCAAAGATTGGCAAATGACCCTATATAATGAAAAGTGTGAGGTCATCCGCATGAGTGCTAAAAGGAATCCGCTACACTTCGGTTACATGTCAATCTAAAGGCCGTAATTTCAACTAAATACTTAGGAATTACAATTACGAACAACTTAAATTGGGAAGAACACATAGAAAATATTGTGGGAAAGGAAAACCAACGACTGCGTTTTATTGGCAGAACACTTACAAAATGTAAAAGATATACTGAAAGAGATTGCCTACACTACGCTTGGCCGTCCTCTTTTGGAGTACTGCTGCGCGGTCCGGGATCCTCACCAGATAGGATTAACTGAGTGCATCGACAAAGTTCAAAGAACGGCAGCGCGCTTTGTATTATCGCAAAATAGGGGAGAGAGTGTCACTGATATGATACGGGATTTGGGGTGGAGATCATTAAAACAAGGACCATTTTCGACAAGGACCATTTTCGACAAGGACCATTTTCGACAAGGACCATTTTCGACAAGGACCATTTTCGACAAAGACCTTTTTCGACAAAGACCTTTTTCGACAAAGACCTTTTTCGACAAAGACCTTTTTCGACAAAGACGTTTTTCGACAAAGACGTTTTTCGACAAAGACGTTTTCGATGCGAGAATCTTCTCACGAAATTTCAAGCACCAACTTTCTCTTCTGAATGCGACGTTTTGTTGACGCTGACCTACATACGGAGAAACGATCGTCACAATGAAATAACGGAAATCGGAGCTCGCACGGAAAGACATGGGTGTTCGTTTATACGCTCACTGTTCGAGAATTATGGTGAAGGTAGCTCGATGAACCCTCTACCAGGCATTTAAGTGTGATTTGCGGAGTATCCATGTAAATGTTGATGTTGGAAGTGGCTCTGCGTGGTTTCAGGGTTTTTTTTCCGTACCATGGCTTGAACTCACTCTTTCGTCTACGCCGGCCGGAGTGGCCGTGCGGTTCTAGGCGCTACAGTCTGGAGGCGAGTGACCGCTACGGTGGCAGGTTCGAATCTTGCCTCGGGCATGAATGTGTGTGATGTCCTTAGGTTAGTTAGGTTTAATTAGTTCTAAGTTCTAGGCGACTGATGACCTCAGAAGTTAAGTCGCATAGTGCTCAGAGCCATTTTCTTTCGTCTACATCTTTATGATGCGTTTGCTGTTGTCACTCCTGTCTGTCAACAAGACAGCAGCCGTGTTCACCGGGCTGTACTCATAAGTTTCTGGTTTGTTGGGTCCAAGGTACCCTATCGCACCTTGCCTGGTCCGCTAAATCACCCGACATTAATTCTACAGAAAATGTCTACGTCTATTTGGAACAGCGGTTGAAACGTAGCAGTAAACGTCCCCCTGCATATGGCATACGTGAAGAAACTTGGGGACACACTTTCTCGCCGAATTGAGGTCATTATCGAGACTAGCGGTGGTGTTGGACGGTATTAGCGCGTTGGCTGATTGGTTTAACCAACGTTTTTTTTATCCGTTGTGTTTATAAAATTGCCACTATGAAATGACGGTGCTGTAGACTATATTTCGTGCGTTGCCACTGTGGCACAGCGTCTATATTAGAAACCACCAGAGAAGAGTTTTTGTTTCCACTTGACAAAGGCTGGAATTGGCTACTAACTTTTAGCAAAAATCGATGAAGCGTTTAGAGGTACAACGACAAACGAACACCAGGATGGCCAGATATGGATTTTCGATGTTTTACGCGGACTACGTTTCCACAGTATTACCGTTTGGTCATCTCGTGAAGTGATGGTCAAACAAGTTTAACTATGCGGATGGCGTATAGAACCTATTCCAGACGCAGAGCGGCGCACGGTATCTGGATAGAAGCTAAAGGCAGCAGGAGACTATTGCCCGTTTCGGCGCTAAGTATGTGGTTTTATTACTCAACTCTTCACCGTGTTCTATACGAATGTGGAGCTACTCCAGCCTACTCTTATTTAAATGGTAACAATTACTGCACGTGTAAATACAATGCGTTGCTTATTTTCCCAAGATGTTACCATCAGGATATCCAGTTATGATCAACAATATAAAATTGCCTTGTTTCAATGCCCTCGTGCGCGGAAAGAATCAGTACAAATCTTTTGTCATGAGATACGTTGTACAGGCGTCGCGGTATACAACACACCAACCGTGATTTTGTTTGTCACTGTGATATCAAGGTCGTTAACAGTTTCTGATGTCTGATGGGCAGTGAGATGTTACAGCTAATAACTTGGACTCTGTAAACCAGAAAATGGCCGCAGATACTCTCACCAAGAGCAAGACTGACCAAGTCGTAAACTAAAACGCCTTTAGGAGTGTTTTTCGTACCATAGTTGGGGTCCATTCTTTCAGGTTCTCATCAGCACGAGCCACGATATTTTCTCAACATTATAGGTGCCCAGGTGTTTATGTTTCTTCTACATCTTCACGAAGATTCTGATGTAGACAATCCCGACTTTCAAGATGACTACGGCCCTGTTGACACGGCTGCAAGCACGAGTTCCAGGTTTGACGATCCCTCAGGCAGTCTGTTGTACCTTAAGTGGCCTACTAAATCACACGACCTTCATTCTATAGAAAATATCTGGGGCTATTTGGAATAGCGAGACAAAGGCAGCCATAAACATCGCTATTATTTGGCAGCTAAACGATATATACTCATGACTGAAGAAATTTGTGTGCACTCTTCCTGGGCCATTACCTAGGATAGCGGTGGTTGTACAGGGTATTAGCACAGTCCAACATACACTCACTGAGTGAAAATTGTTACCATCTGACAGCTGCAACGAGACTAGCGCCCCTAGTGGCGAGAAATCCAGCCGTAAGATTAATTTTTAATTCTTTTTTCCACTTAACGAAGCAGTAGTTATATTTTTGCGTTCCAAGCATTAGTAAATGATAAAGAGACACGCATGATCGTGAAATAAATGTAAAAGCAGCCTTATCTCACTGATTCAGGGACATAAGCTACAGCTTCTTCAAGAGGAAACACTTTCGAATATGCATGTAATTGCAGCTTACTGCGCTGAAAGCAAGACATTATAAACACTTATTACATGCATGAGAAGCGTATACGGGGTGAACATTAACAAAACAGAAACTGCAGGGACGGATTCCAGGCTGGAAATGGAGGAAACAAGGTCCTAGGAAACTGTGTCCGAAAATGGGCAACAAATCGTCACGGGACGCATTACAGAGCAGCACCGCATACACGTCAAAACAGATGTTCAAAGCAGCCTCCATGGGATTTCAGGTGATACGGATAGTAGCAGTTATGCACATAATCGTGCTTTGGCTTACACCATGTTGGTGGGCCACTTGCCTGGAGATTGTTCTAGGGTTCGTCTCAATATCTCGTAGAACCAAGTCCTCCAAACCTAGTGTACGCGCAGTCCGCCGCCTCCCTGCACGTTCGTTTGTCTGAAAGGACGCATGATCACACAACCCCGAAAAAGGGCTTGGAATGTTGTGTGAAGTGGCTGGTGTCTGTGAGGGTACTTGTTGTGGTATAACTGTGCTGCCTGTCGACCGTTTCCATTTGCTTGGCGGTACACAAACACCATCTCGGCTTGTTCCGGACATGACTACCGGACCATTCTGCTGCTTACAATACGCTGCGTCAGTCTCGCAGCCTGCAGCATACAAGGAACACATGGCATGTGGTCAGAGGAAATGTCATTCGTCAGCGCCATCTACCGTCGCAACGACGCATTTCCGGGCACATGTTCATAGGTCCTTTTTTTACCTCATTTCCAGTCACGAATCCACCCCAGCAGTTTGTCGCTTTTATTAATGTTCACCCTGTATTTCCGTTGTTGTCCGTTCTTCTTATGTCAGACACTTTCCTTGACACCTAAAAATTTTGATGGAGTCTAATGACTCGCACATTTTTACACTTCATTCGACATTTTAATACACGAATATTTTTGTGAATGTAATTATTCATGCTTCAAAACGATTTAATTGCTTTTGACTTTTAATCATGTCTGTGTGGGTCAGCTACAGTTATGGTGGCTTATTTGACACTTTCAATAATGTAGGTAATGCATTCGATAGAAGTTTCCCACGTTCTACATTCACTTATTTGACTGGAGGTCTAGTGAACGGAACTTCACGTTGTTGAGTAGGTATACGTCTTTCTGCAAAAGGCCAGGTCTTCTGCAATTTATGGGCCATTCTTTTGTTCTTAAAAGAGAACGATATTCTTCATTAAATAGTTGCAAGTCACAAGAGGATCGTAAATGAACTGCCGTGTAATGTACCGTTTGATAACTCCCAGAGTCCTTAGGAAACTGAACAAATACAATTGTGGTGTAGTTTGTTTAATTATTACTAATTTTTATGTCACTACATGCGATCCCTATTGTGAAAACTGTGTCACAAATCAATATACACGATACTATTCACTGTCATCCGATATCGTATTCAGAAGTGTAGGTTTCTGTTCACTTGAAGCGCTGTTGTCACACTGTACAACAAAAAAGAGTAGGAGTGTCGTGACTTAAGTGTGACTTAAGTGTGATATAAGCGTGATGTTCAGCGTGCTTTCCTCCGCCCTGATAACTTTGTGATAAATCCCGACAACGTACAAAATTTTGAAATCTCTGCTATACTACTCCAATTTTCATACAAGAAGGCAGTTCTTAAACTAAAATGTTAGCAACTAAAAGAGTGATCCATTGTTAGAAACAACGAATGATGGCGTGGAAATCGCATTTGAATGATGACTGTTTAAGTCTGTTAATTTTCACTGCCTCATTTCAATAAAAAGAGCAACGATACCGACAAGTAAGCTGTTGAAGTGGTGTCAACTCGAAAAACTTGCACCACACTTAAGAGACGACGAACACATAAAACGGTCGCACTGAACCGGAGGCGTTAACGAAGTCCCCTATACCTAGAGAGTGTGACATGTAGCACCTATTGGTTGGCTCGGTTTACGAAACGCGTGTATGCGATGTTATCAGCAAAAGGTGCGGAACCAGCTGGCGTGTAGCGCACAAACGCCCCTAGTACCGGAACAGGGCGGCCAATGGCCGGAAGATGGGCGACAGGGTCTCAGCTGCAAGGACAGGTGCAACCGCCACAGAAACCGGTTTGTGCTACGCTGCGCCGCCACGGTGGAGATGGGGCCACCGGATAGCGATAGGCGGGGGTAGCGTCTCCCTCGATTTGAATCCGTCTTCGTCCGCCGGCAATGCGGACGGTAAAGCCATTCTGCCACAGGTGTCTCAACATAGGAACGCATTTTCTGCGGATGAAGTCTTTTCTTCTTTAACACTCCAATTAAAACAGAATTTTTTTCTTCTCTAGTGACATTAACATACTTCAGTCCGTAAACTATTTGAAGGTTATATTACAAACGCCCTCTTACAACGACGTTACAGCGAATTTCTTCGCCAATTCTTGTATAAAGCCATATGTTCTCAACTTCTAATGACTTCGTTATCAGACCCTTGTATGAAAAAGAATTTAACATGTTGACTACATAGAGACCCTGACAGAAAACTGTATACATTTCCAATTGTGGAAGTTAAAGTTTATTCGCATCCTTCTCGGATCCATCGACAACACCTGTTAGGCAATATTTTCGGCGTTGCTCCAATGTCAGTATCACAGAGGATAAACACATAAGTACAGTAAATAATTGCTGCTCTGTATCGTAAGTCCGATTCATCGACAGAAGGAACGCCTGATAACTAGATCATGTTACTTCGGCGAACAAAACAGAAGTATTTGTTACAGTTTTTTCCCCCCTTGCTTTAGTCACATAGGCAGCTCCCATAGTGATTTATCCAGCTGTGCTCCTGTTTACTGTCAAAATTCTGTTCCTCTGATTTCTTCTTAAAACGGTGCAAAAAAAAAAAAAAAACTAGGAACTGACACGATACAAGCCAGTACAGCTACAGGGTTTTGCAATCAGAAGAGTGACCGGCGAAATGTTGCAGCCCTACCAAAGTTCCAACCAAGACGTAGACAATTCACCTGAGGTCTTACAACCCAATCTCGTACAGGCAAGCCTTTTCTATGGAAATTACATCTTAGACCGAAGTGTACTTTGCGTAAAATAGACATGTTTTGTCGTTTCTCATATTTTCATCGATAGTGATGGTGGTAGTGGTAGTGGTAGTGGTAGTGGTAGTGGTAGTGGTAGTGGTAGTGGTAGTGGTAGTGGTAGTGGTAGTGGTAGTGGTAGTGGTAGTGGTAGTGGTAGTGGTAGTAGTAGCAGCAGCCTATAAACTGTGTGACCTTAATGTAAGCATTACAAAAGTTATTCATGCAGAACTTTTCCGTCTAAAGTTCATTTTTTTTTTTAGAAAATGCAATAAATATGGCGCCGACGCGAATTTTCAGCCTCTCTGCTTCTTTTAATATCCACTCGTCGTCATGTTTGCACACTACGGTCGTAATTAGTGGAGTTTTCCTCACGGTTCTGTTCCAGTTTCTTTCCCACCAGTCTTAACATTCAACAGCAACTTTCATGGTGCGCATTAGTATCTTACTGCTGAGAATGCAGACGTCTTACAGCAACTCACAAAAATGATACAGAGTGGATATGGGAACATACAATACGTTACAGAACTTAAGAGATGTGCTCACAGTAGTCCAGAAAGTGTAGACCACAGAGTGGGAAAATCATTATGCTCAGGGTAACCCATGAAGTAACACAAATTCCACTATCGTAAATCACAAAGAAAAGATTTTCTTTTACTTCCAGGAGAACCCGCTGTTACTGCTAATGGAGACCTTAGTCATGAGTTCAGTCAGCTGTTCAAAACATAAAAGATATCCCCAGAAGCAAACAGGTCACAAAATCTGAACGCTCTGTTTTTCACTGGTGTCCATGAAGTAAGAAGTCACGCTTTGCATTCGCCGACAAGGACAACGTGACGTCAACGGCCGAGCGACTGCAGCTACTTAAAAGCAATCAACAATCTCAATTGTCTTTCCCACTGTATTTGTACGTGTGTGTGTGTGTGGGGGGGGGGGGGGGGGCTCTGGCTCTGAGCACTATGGGACTCAACATCTTAGGTCATAAGTCCCCTAGAACTTAGAACTACTTAAACCTAACTAACCTAAGGACATCACACACACCCATGCCCGAGGCAGGATTCGAACCTGCGACCGTAGCAGTCCCGCGGTGCCGGACTGCAGCGCCAGAACCGCTAGACCACCGCGGCCGGCGGGGAGGGGGGGGGGGGTAGTGGTAGGAAATCCGATATACTCTGGCTAATTTTTCTACTTGGAGATACTGACAAAAATCTTAATCCATCAACTCGAATGCTCAATACATAGCCAGGAGGGCTGGTCGCAGCGGAGGTTCGAGTCATTCCTCGGGCAGGATAATTTAGGTTAAGTAGTGTGTAAGCTTAGGGACTGATGACCTTAGCAGTTAAGTCCCATAAGATTTCACACACACATAGCCACGAAAAATAACTGAATAGCCGAAGTTTCCCATTTAAGAATTAGTGTGTACTCGTATTATGGACAATTCACACCTAAAATGTTATGAAAATGCGAATAAAAACGAGGTAATGAATGCATTCTTTTTTTACTTATGAGTATTTCAGTTTTAACGGGAGGTGCGGGAGAAATTTCAACTCGGTGGTAAGAAAATCGCAGGCGGCTGAAAGTTGTTACATAACACATCTTGGCATGCTGAATTCAGTGGGTAAATCCAATTTGCTAAAAATAAATTTTTCCATCATATTTGTACTTTAGAGTTTTGACAACATTTTTTTCAAACCCATACGTGGAGTTCTTGGTTATCACGGAAAGTATACAAAAAAATTGAGCCAAAAATGTTTAAAACTGACAGAGGTGTAGCATTTTTTTTATTGTAGTCATTCTGATTTTTCCATTAGTTATCTATCACTAAATAAATATGTACAGTGCAGAAATTTAACTAAAACATTAGTTTTATGTGAATATGTCTGTATATATGCATAAATTGTACGTACATTCGTAATCGTATATGTACATGCGTCTCGTGTATGTAATTTGTAATTTCCAGACATACAGATTTACACTTGCGGCGGCCTGAGTTGTGAACTGGAAAGTAATTATTTATAAAGCGTTTTAGTCCAGAATTCGTGGCGCCGGGTTGTGGGGCTCAAAAAATGTTCAAATGTGTGTGAAATCTTATGGGACTTAACTGCCAAGGTCATCAGTCCCTAAGCTTACACACTACTTAACCTAAATTATCCTAAGGACAAACACACACACCCACGCCCGAGGGAGGACTCGTACCTCCGCCGGGACCAGCCGGGGGGGGGGGGGGGGGGGTATTAGGGCGAGCAGGTGAACATCAATCGAACACTGTTTCGTTACTTTACCCAACTTTATTTACTCGTACCACGATGCATACATATACTCGTACACTCTAGCGCAGTGGTTTCCAACCTTTCTGGGACCATTACCCCTTAGTGACATCAAATATTAGCTAGTAACTCCCACCATCATCTACATTAGAGCCTAACTAAACTTTTGGACGAAAAATAGTTTTCTGTGAACACTTGTAATTTTAAATTGATCAAAGATAAATATTACTAGTATTTGTTTTTTTTAAGTGTTATATTAAACCACGAACTGATGAGTCAATGAGTCAGTTGGTATTGCTTATTTCAAGAAAAAAAAAAAACAAAAAACAAAAAAATTATGTATGTAGGACGATGAAGCAATTATCAGTGAATCACAAGTGCTATCTATAACCCCTACTCAGAAAAGAAAACTAACCATCCCTATTCAGGGTAGACACGTGTTACAAGACATTCTTCACTGCACCACTCCTCTCCCTAGCGACAGTTGTTTCACTCACACCCTGCACCACCATTTAATATCAACCAAGATAAAATGAGTGCACTACACTTAGTGTTTGTAATTACTTGACTGCTGGATTCCTTACTTCTGAAACGCTAGAACTTGGAAGACTTCACGCTGCCAATGCTGTGCGTCTGACCACTACCAACAACAACAACAACAACAATAATAATAATACTGTGTGGACCTTACAGCAGGTAGTAGCCACTACATCGTTTTTGTTGAGCTCTCAGTTAGTTCATTTATTGTTGCAAAGTGAATAATAATACCATTTCTGGTCTACTGTGGGAACCACCTACAATGCTGAGAAGACATTTTCCTGAGATATTTAAACATATGTGATACATATGTGTCGCTGTGTTAGATGGAAGAAATGAAGTTCAAAGGATGTGTGTAGTGCGTGGACTATGTGAGGAAGATGTTCATACATTCGTTTCACAAGCTGTAACTCCCATACGTTAATGTAATTATTGATAATATATGTAATCAGTATTACAGTCTTACGAAATAGCGATCTTTTAAAATTAATATAGTTCCGTGACAGAAACACAATGAACCTTTTTGGTTTTACCCCTCAGGGGGTTAATACCCCCAGGGTGGGAACCACTGCTCTATCGGTAACGCCCCTGCAGCCTATCTACTTTAACGCGACGGCTACCAACTCTAACGCGAGGCGGAAGGTCGCAATTGGTGATAGCACGACGCCTGGCGGCCAGAAAGAGCCCACTTTACTCCGCGTGGCCAGGTGCACCCGCGGCCGACAACCTGTCCTCGCCGACGAAGCGGATACGGGGCTGTGTGATGTATCATGTGAATTGAAAATAAAGGAAAAAATTTTCATACTAGCAACTCATCTTTCATTTATTTTTCCTTCATACTGGGCCATACATTGTATAGAGTCGTACTACCTCTATTTTACGCTAAATTCTTATCATGTATTATAAATACAGAATTTTTGTAATTATTTACACTTTTCGTATGTCTATAGTGTTAAAAAGGCCACTACACATCAATTTCTTTGAAAAAAACTAAAGTGGGCGAAATGAAAAATGCTCCTTTCTCAATTTTAAAAAATTTTGGCCCAAACTTTTTTTTGTGAATACGTTCCATGATAACCAACAACTCTACATATGGGTTTGAAAAAATAATGATCCTCTTCAAAGCTCAGAAATTCAAGTGGTGAAAAAAATTTGTTTAGCTAACTGGATTTACCCACAGAATTCAGCACGCCAAGATATGTTATGAAACAAACTGTCAGCCCCCTGTGATTTTTTTACGACCAGGTTGAAATTTCACCGGTACCTTCCCTTAAGATGGTGAGGGACCTAACATCTATTATTAAAATGACTTTCTGGCTATGTAGGAGCAACGGTATAGTACGTAGGCGCCTGTGGAGTAGACCGCACTTTATACTCCTGCATACTAGCAGTAGTTGGCACCTACTGTGAAGTAGCGTTTCAGCCTCAACACAGTGACACAACTGAACTGGTCATAATCGCTCGGAAGGTCAGTTTACTTCCCTTATGGTCGGTTGCATCCAACATTTCTTTAAGTATGACGATCTTGCATTCATGACCAGCCCATGGTCGTATATTAGAGTGGGCAGGCACTGTCTGCTTCTTACGTCTGTAGGACTTTTTACGTTGAATGCCTTGAGCAGCCACATCTTCGTGCATCTAGGAGCTGACAACCAGGTAAGTTTATAATAAAATGCTAATCCCAGAAATTCCGACGATTCCCCTCAAATTGCCGTTGTGTCCTAGGTTCAGCTAAATTAAAACGTGGACCTTTGACAAATACGCAACAGGTTTCTCATTTCATATCATAAAACATCTGTTATTCAGACACTCCTGTAGTAAATCAGTCGTCATTTAAAACTGATGTGTTGTTGTTTCAATGTTATAAGAAGAGCACAAAGGGAATAAAAGTCCGCTAAAAAGCAGAAGTTATCTTGGCTCCTTAAGGGAAGAGTTCTTTTGCCCAATGCATACAGCAGTGTCCAATTCAATAATTAGATAAGCTGTGACATTGAAATACATATATACAGGGTGGGCTAGAAATCACGTCCAGAAAGTATTCAAATACCTTAGCACATAGTTTCGCGTCCGCAGTTCGTGGTCTAGTGGTTAGCGTTGCTGCCGCTGTATCACGGGGTCCCGGGTTCGATTCCCGGCCGGTTTGGGGATTTTCTCTGCCCGGAGACTGGCTGTTTGTGTTATCATGATCATGATCATCATCATCATCATCATCATCATTCGTGACAGTGGCTGGATTGGACTGTGAAACAAACTGGGCTGTGTAAAAATTGGGACTTTGTACGGGCGCTAACGACCGCGCAGTGGAGCGTCCCATAAACCAACCATCATCAACATAGTTTCGCGGTTACGTGGCTCTGGTAATGTATTCTAGATCGAAAATAATGTTCCCTGCCAGTAGTAAGTCTGTTATCTGGTAGAGATCACTCAAATTGCAACAATGCAGGCTACAAAAATACAAAAATTCTGGCGTCGCTCCATGAAATAAGGCAGTGATCGTGTTCTGTTTTGCTACCAATGCGATATTATTGCAAACATTTGTGTTGTAGTGGCGGGTGCAAGCACATTCAAAGTCTTCACGTCTTCTTCTCAGTGTATGGTGCGTGAAAAGGAACGAGCGGGTGAGACATATGATGAAATTAGGGAAAACTTTTTTTTTAATTGCTTCAAGAAAGAAGCCCCAACGAAGGTTAGTCTTTGGAAACTGAAAATACAGTCTTTTTCAACTGGTCTCTGAAACATGCACCAGAAATGGAATGAAACCCAAAAAATATAACCCAAATGAGTAATTAAATTGTGCCCCAACACAAAAACATCCCAACCTCCATGACTGAAAAGCCGATATTATCGCGCAATAACAGCTTCACACACACTATCCCAGAGACGTGGAGAAAAAAAAAAAAAAAAACACGCAGTGGAAGACCCAAGAAATACACTGAAGAGCCAAAGACACTGATACACCTGCCTAATATCGTGTAGGGCCACCACGAGCACGCAGAAGTGCCGTGACACGACGTGGCATGGACTTGACTAATGTCTGAAATAGTGATGGAGGGAATTGACACCATGAATCCTGCAGGGCTGTTCATAAATCCGTAAGAGTACGAGTGGATGTTGATCTCTTCTGAACAGCATGTTGCAAGGCATCCCAGATATGCTCAATAATGTAAACGTATCGGGAGTTTGGTGGCCAGTGGACGTGTTTAAACCCAGAAGAGTGTCCCTGGAGCCACTCTGTAGCAATTGTGGACATGTGGGGTGTCCCATTGTCCTGCTGGAATTGCCCAAGTCCGTCGGAATGCACAATGGACATGAATGGATGCAGGTGATCAGACAGGATGCTTACGTACGTGTCACCTATCAAGAGTCGTATCTAAACGTATCAGGGGTCCGGTATCACTCCAACTGCACACGCGCCACATCATTAGAGAGCCTCCACCGGTTCGAACAGTCCCCTGCTGACATGTAGGGTCCATGGATACTTGAGGTTGTCTCCATGTTATGTTAACCGGGGACCTAGAAACGGCGGAGAGGCTCCCTCCCCGCCGCAGCCGCAGTGGTCCGCAACCCCCCGACGACTACCGCAGTCCACTTCACCCCTCCACCGCTCCACACGGAACCCAGGGTTATTGTGCGGTTCGCCGCCGCCCCCCTCCCCCCCCCCCAGGGAACGTCTCACACCAGACGAGTGTAACCCCCATGTTTGCGTAGTAGAGTGATGGTGGTGTACGCGTACGTGGAGAAGTTTGCGCAGCAATCGCCGACATAGTGTAGCTGAGGCGGAATAAGGGGAACCAGCCCGTATTCGCCGAGGCAGGTGGAAAACCGCCTAAAAACCATCCACAGATAGGCCGGCACACCGAACCTCTACACAAATCCGCCGGGCGGGTTCGTGCCCGGGACCGGCGCCCTTCCCGCCCGGAAAGCCGTGCGTTAGACCGCACGGCCAACAGGGCGGGCCAGGTTGTCTCCACACCCATACACGTCCATCCACTCCATACGATTTGAAACGAGACTCGTACAACCAGGCAACATGTTTCCAGTCATCAACAATCCAAAGTTGGTGTTGACGGGTCCACGAGAGGCATAAAGCTTTGAGTCGTGCATCATCGCACGCTGACACTTGTTGATGGCCCCAGCAGTGAAATCTGCAGCAATTTGCGGAAGGGTTCCACTTCTGTCACGTTGAACGATTCTCTTCAGTCATCGCTGGTCCCGTTCTTGCAGGATCTTTTTCCGGACGCAGCGATGTCGGAGATTTGATGTTTTACCGGATTCCTGATATTCACAGTACACTCTAATTGGTCGCGTGGGAAAATCCCCACTTCATCGCTACCTCAGAGATGCTCTGTCCCATCGCTCGTGCGTCGACTGTAACACCACGTTCAAACTTACTTAAATCTAGATAACCTGCCATTGTAACAGCAGTAACCGATCTAACAACTGCGCCAGACACTTGTTGTCTTATACAGGGTGTTACAAAAAGGTACGGCCAAACTTTCAGGAAACATTCCTCATACAAAAAAAATGGCTCTGAGCACTATGGGACTCAACTGCTGAGTTCATTAGTCCCCTAGAACTTAGAACTAGTTAAACCTAACTAACCTAAGGACATCACAAACATCCATGCCCGAGGCAGGATTCGAACCTGCGACCGTAGCGCTCTTGCGGTTCCAGACTGCAGCGCCTTTAACCGCACGGCCACTTCGGCCGGCTATTCCTCATACACTAAGAAAGAAAATATGTTATGTGGACATGTGTCCGGAAACGCTTACTTTCCATGTTAGAGCTCATTTTATTACTTCTCTTCAAATCACATTAATCATGGAATGGAAACACACAGCAACAGAACGTACCAGCGTGACTTCAAACACTTTGTTACAGGAAATGTTCAAAATGTCCTCCGTTAGCGAGGATACATGCATCCACCCTCCGTCGCATGGAATCCCTGATGCGCTGATGCAGTCCTGGAGAATGGCGTATTGTATAACAGCCGTCCACAATACGAGCACGGAGAGTCTCTACATTTGGTACCGGGGTTTTGTAGACAAGAGCTTTCAAATGCCCTCATAAATGAAAGTCAAGAGGGTTGAGGTCAGGAGAGCGTGGAGGCCATGGAATTGGTCCGCCTCTACCAATCCATCGGTCACCGAATCTGTTGTTAAGAAGCGTACGAACACTTCGACTGAAATGTGCAGGAGCTCCATCGTGCATGAATCACATGTTGTGTCATACTTATAAAGGCACATGTTCTAGCAGCACAGGTAGAGTATCCCGCATGAAATCATGACAACGTGCTCCATTGAACGTTGGTGGAAGAACAGACTGACGAAACTAAAGTGAGCTCTAACTTGGAAATTAAGCATTTCCGGACACATGTCCACGTAACATCTTTTCTTTATTTGTGTGCGAGGAATGTTTCCTGAAAGTTTGGCCGTACCTTTTTGTAACACCCTGTATAAGCGTTGCCGACCGCAGCGCCGTATTCTGCCTGTCTACGTATCTCTGTATTTGAATAGGCATACCTATACGAGTTTCTTTGGCGCTTCAGTGTATGACAACTATGACGCTTAAATGCATCATTGTTTTGTTCAGCGGCTAAAACGACGAAGAAGCGTTCGGCAGATATGAACATTCCCAGAACCCTGTCCTATGGTATGCGTCGTTGGATGAAGAAAGAAGGTTATCGTTCATTTCGACCCGGCAGTATCAATGAATTAAGTGATATGACACGAATACGCAACGTGATTCGTGTGAAGTTACTTGCAACTTTTTTTTAAATTAGCGGCTCGCCGTACGGTTATGACGACGGATGTATGTGCTGTTTATCTTAGCTACAGGTTCAAAATGCCTGTATCTGGGCGAAAGACTACCCTCAGTATGATGAAGAAATTGACCAATACCCGGGCAAGAACAGTGAGAGGTTGAAATATGTAAGGAGTAAGTAAGAACATTCGTTTCTGTGTTATTCCATTCTTGCATGTATCTTTTTCTGTTAAATACAATTCCTCCTAGAGCTAGGGAGTCGTTCCATGCTCCTGTTTACCTTTCATATTGGTTCTTGTTCCAATACAATAACACTAAAAATTTCAGATCGTGACTTCACTCCACCCGGTAAGTTAATAAGTAACAAAGCTGGAATATTTCTTCAAGCGCCATGGAACAGTTAATAAGGAATATGGCTACCTACAGAAAACGTGGTTACTCTTAGATGCCATACATGCTTGGCAGCAACGTAGAAGCTTTCTCAGGTTTTTTGAGAGCTCAATTTGTACTCAGTCCTACTATTGAGATCTCTGACACAGAGACTAACTACTCTACCCTCCTGATCACTGTTCCTGACGGTACTGTAGCTCCCGAGATAACTCTGACATATGAAGACGATAGTTACTCTAGAAGACATTGTTATATTTCGTAGAACAGTTATAGCTAGATGTCAGTCTAACTGTGCTTACTCTTGGCTGCCCAAGTACTTTCTCGAAACCGACAGCAACGCCTAGACACATTCTGGACAAGGGACCCTGCTGATTTTGCGATTATGTCTGACCTGCGCCGGCCGCTGTGGCCGAGCGGTTCTAGGTGCTTCAGTCTGGAACCGCGGGACCGCTGTCGCCGAGCGGTTCTAGGTGCTTCAGTCTGGAACCGCGCGACCGCTACGGTCGCAGGTTCGAATCCTGCCTCGGGCATGGATGTGTGTGATGTCCTTAGGTCAGTTAGGTGTAAGTAGTTCTACGTTCTAGGGGACTGATGACCTCAGATGTTAAGTCTCATAGTGCTCAGAGCAATTTTTTTTGTCTGACCTGCTTCGAGGTCCCAGTATTCTAGCCACCAAAATAGGGTCCAAATGGCTTACTTGAGGCTTTACGTAGTAAATTTCACCAAGAGACGACAGTCCGCTCGCACAGAAAGTTTAAACATGACTGTGACACCGTGGGTTTAACGCACTGTTTTTCATTTACATTTCAAACGCGTGCTTAACTGAAGCAGAGTAATATTTTCATGTGCATATTAGGAATGTGTATATTAGGAAATACTGACACTCGAATTTTCAGTGTTTGTTCAATAGCACCGTAATGAAAGAAGAACAGGGTTCCTTGCCCTGTCTACGATGGGGAAACGAAGAGGATGGAGATTGGCCTAGACTATGAACATTCCGGCATTTTCCATAAGGAATTTACGGAAACTACGGGAAACCTAAATCTGGATTAATCATAGAATGTGGGCCTGTGAACTGCCGGACGGCCGGCCGGAGTGGCCGAACGGTTCTAGGCGCTACAGTCTGGTACCGCGCGACCGCTATGGTCGCAGGTTCGAATCCTGCCTCGGGCATGGATGTGTGTGATGTCCTTAGGTTAGTTAGGTTTAAGTAGTTCTAAGTTCTAGGGGACTGATGACCTCAGAAGTTAAGTCCCATAGCGCTCAGAGCCATTTGAACCATTTGAACTGCCGGACGGGCCGAATGTGTATCCAATGAGTAGCCATTGCAATACCTCGTTCAGTAGCGCCTTAATTAGATACTATTAAGTGGGTTATACGCTATTATTCATATTAAATCGACAGAGCACAATAGCGCTATGGTATACCATAAACTGAGAAGCATTTCGACATAATTGTCTAGTATAGTAATCGAGAAGCCTTCTCAACTTCTGCACCAGTAGGAGGAGACATTTCAAGTGATGATCAATTTCACTTTTATATTCATCTAGGTTAATTGCATTTACTACTGCCACGCCAATTCCACTTTGTTAGACGTGGCACACTACCAAATACCTGACACTGACGCAAAGTGTTTACTTGAGCTGCATCTCAGTTCCATTAGTCCGACAGCAACCGTTATATTTAATTTCATTATATACTTTTATCTATTTTATAGTTGTGATTTTATTGTAATCTAATTTATAACTTAAATATGTCTTGCGGTATTAAATTACTATCATACTAGAGTTGTATTCATGTATTTTGATAATGTTGTATCTTGACGCTGTCTGTCCAGATGTGGCTGGTGAATGACATAGAATTGGTAATAAAGGTAATAATAATAATAAAAGACGCGTTCACCGAAGTCTCAACATTATCTTGCAATAATGTGGAAAACAGCATGAACTCTCGCCTTACAGCCGAAAGGGTTTGTCACAATTTTCAATTTGAATCGCCCAACATTCATTCTGACCAATGATCATTGTTTATGATCAAATGGCTGAAAATCTGAAAGCGGTTTTCATTTACACGTCCTTAAACACTGTTTATAAAATACAATAAGCAGAAAAATCAAATTTCAAGAACTGGGTCACAGTAACATTTACATTATTTAGATGATCTCGATCTGTACTGATGGAAAGCAAAACGTCATTCCCATTAAAGAATATTCCGAGATTCGGCGGGCTGTTGCCAGCACATACAGCTGTGAAAAAGACAGAAAAAGGTTGAGGCAAATTTCAGACTCGTGATTAAAATAACAAGATGCGATATAAGAACTACTGAAACAATGTGGTGGGAGAAGGATACGACGCCATCAATTTTTAAGGTCTTTAAATGATTCTGATACCACTAGTTTACAGCAGTTACCAACAGCGACAATACAGTAAGTGCCCGCTAGTAATGTTCTATGATAAGGTTATTACTACTGGTTTTAAAAACGTCGTGACTGGGGTACTTTGGCTAAAACCATGAGTATTACAGTTGCTTATATGCATCAGGAGAAACGTGTGCTGTGATGACCTCTTTGTTCGCACCTCCGATTATTTCACAACGAACACACGCCAATGAAAATCTCCTTACGCCATTAACCTTATAGCGCGCATTTACAAGCGCTGTCAACACGAAGAATTGTAGAGAATTACTGCTAACAGTAAACGTTCTCGCTTTACCAGTTTTATTTCCGCGAATCTGACTACGAAATTTACAGTTAGTACACAGCAATAATCTTTGGTCCCCTTTACGTGCAGTAAATTTTACCACTGTTTTCTCTCCAGACATAATTCTCACATGAATTACCTTCTATGAACCAGAACTATGAATTCAGTTGTGAAGCACAGCCCACTAATCAGTAATAGAATTCTACTTAAATTCAAATAGACGAATACAGCTTGAATTCGAACAAAAACATTTCATTTGCTGTTTTATTAAAATTTTGAGCGATATCGATAGTAAGACTAGTTGGGAATAAGCAAAACTTCTGCCTCTCAGACAGTCAAAGGTCACCGTGATTAAACCTACATTTACAATTATCAGCAAACATGTACGGCCTTGAGATGTGGTACATGGGCCATTAGAAGTGATATTTTATACGAAAATGTGGCAGACGTCATGACGATAAACTGCCATTTGTTAATTACTGTATATTCTGAGAGTAAAGAGACAACTTCATTTAACTTTCTACGGTTCCCTGTGTGTTTCAGTCGCGCCCATGTTGACAATTCAAATCTGGCGCGTCCACGAATTACTCAAAAATGGTTCAAATGGCTCTGAGCACTATGGGACTTAACATCTTAGGTCATCAGTCCCCTAGAACTTAGAACTACTTAAACCTAACTAACCTAAGGGCACCACACACATCCATGCCTGAGGCAGGATTCGAACCTGCGACCGTAGCAGCCCCGCGGTTCCTGACTGCAGCGCTAGAACCGCACGGCCACCGCGGCCGGCACGAATTACTCACGGAAGTAGATTATATAAACTATTCTGGGATAGCGATTATCCTGAATTCTCAGAAACCGATTTTCGTCATGAATTTTTCATCTCGCAGGTTGTTTTCCCCACTTCCTGCATATGAGGTTGTGGTAGAAATCACAAGGCAGTTGGCGTGATGACTACGCTGCGTACGGAGATTCCTGAGATCCGCCAGTATTCTACGTATATAAGGTGTTTGGCAATTCCTACTACAGGCTTCTATGGGTTGTAGAGGGGACCTGATAGGTAAGGTTTTTATAAGGAACCTATGTCCGGAAATGTACCGTTTGGTCACAAATCAAGTTTGAAGATCCGGTCACTTTCAAATCTCCCGCTTCAGGGTATGCGCGACCGATCGCTTCGTTGATCGCCGGTGCGCGGGCAAATAAGCAGCGATCGATCGCTGATCGCATGGAAATCCCAGGCTATGTGATGCATCGCATGCGACTGTTGCATGAAATATATCTGCCTGGCTAGTCAGCAGCAGTGTGTGGCAATACAGCTGCGACTCGTTCCTCTATTTATCAAGGTTAGTTGTAGGTTTTGTTTCGTTTTGCTTTTCCCAAGTTGAGTACCAAATTTACGTTAGAATTTACAGCTATCCAGAGACTCCGAACTTCTCTGAGAAGTGAAGTGGGAGCCGGAGTTTCCACTTATAAGTAATACAAAATACATCCTCCGATTTTGCAGTGATTAGCTATTTGAAGTTTGTGACGTAGATTTACAACTAATGAGAAGTTTGTATCTATAGTGGCGATGCAGTGGGCTCCGTTTTATGATTTTGAGTTCTTTATGAAATCATTATACGTATTATTAAAGTTCTTAACTTCTAAACAGAATGACGTACGTACCTACTATACAGGGTGAGTCACTAACTATTGCCACCAAGAATAACTCCGAAAGTATGATAGGAGCTGAAAAGCTTGTGGGACAAAAGTTGCATGGGGCAATGGGGGCCATACTATAACGTTGGTTTTTTGTTGCTAGATGGGGTCGCTTCGGAGATATGGTCAACTTTTTAAAAAAATTGGATGCTATAGTTTGGTACTTATTTTCTGATAGCGGCTATCGATACGAATCCAGTGATGTGTAACAATAAGGTCTTTGAATGTCAACGAAAGTAAAAAAGGTGGCATGAACCTCCATTTACAGAAGGTGTTCGAAGTGATGACCATTGGTATCAATGCAATGATGCAATCTTCTTATCATGGATTGAGTGGTATTCTTTATCACCGAAGCACAACCTCTGACAGTTCTCTCTCGTATATCTTCAGGTGTATTTGGAACGTCTTTATAAACAATATCTTTTACGAATCCAAACAAGAAAAAATCCAGAGGCGTCAAGTCTGGCGAACGAGCCGGCCACGACACATCTCCGCATACAATCCAACGACTTAGGAATTGTGTCTGAAACTCATTTCTAGCCATCAGCGAAAAATGTGATGGACACCCATCGTGTTGATACCACAATATGTTCCTTGTTCCTAAAGGAATTTCTTCCAATAACAGACCTAATGTTTCTTGCAAGAATGTGATGTACTTCCTACCATTAAGATTTCCTTCGATGAAATAGGGGCCTATAATTCTGTCCTCCGGAATCCCACACCATACAGTGTCACCGACCACGGTTTTTGGTGTGCAACTTGGCGCAGCCAACATGGATTTTCAGTTGCCCAATAATGCATGTTATGTAAATTAACATTTCCATGGTTCGTGAATGTAGCCTCGTTTGTAAATAAAATCAAATTAATAAATGTGTCATCCCTCTGAATTGAAGTTGAGCCCATCGCCAGAATTCAACGCGACGCATAAAATCCGCACCAATTAATTCTTGGTGGAGACTGATATGATAAGGATGATATTTATGGCAATGCAGAACACGAACAATACTACTCTGGCTCATGCCAGATTCCCTTGCGATTTGAAGCGAACTGACACAAGGATCTCGAACCACAGTGGCAAAGAGTAACAATTTCCGTTTCATCGTTAATAACTTTCCTTTGCCGGATATGTTTCCGATGCGTTAAAGATCCAGTTGTTCTCAATTTATCATACACATATTTAAATATACAACGTTTAGGGTGGGTACGTTGACGACATTTTTCAGCGTATATGTCTCTAGCTCTCACTGAATTTCGTTGACATTCTCCGTAAATGATAAGCTTATCGACTTGTTCTTCTAAGGAATACATCATTCACATTCGTTTCATTCGACGATTCTAGTTGAGCCGTGCGTGGCTCGTGTTCCCGCCATCATTTATTTTACACCCTGTTTTTAACGTAGTTCCACCTCACTACGTTAAGTTAAATTACTACTGTCACTGAGTTGCTGCTTTGCCTGACCGTGAGCGGCATTAGCAGCGCGTATCGATATACCCTTCTCGTAGTATCTTTGCTCGACTGCTACTACTTCCTGGTGGTTGTCTGTCGTAGGCCAGTTCGGCTCCGGAGTTCGTGTCGGGAGTTCGGGCTGCCGGTCAGTTGGAACGTGTCTGGAGCGCAGTCCGGACTTGCCAGTCGGGGGAGTTGCAATGCGGCTTTAGTGCAGTCTGGTTGGAGCAGCAGTGAGGTCTGCGTTGACATGGCTTGTCCGACCACTGCCGCCACACATCACTTGAGCCGGGTCACGGTCTTGGTGGATCATCGGTCGGTCGTCCAACCGGACGACGCGTTTACGCTCGCCGATCGTTCATGAGCGGGCTATGGGTGTGTGCATCGACTCCCGATTTGTCTTAGTGCATGCTTAGTTACTGTTCGGTATCGTTCAGGTTCTAGTGCAAGTATTTGTCAGGTTGTGTGTGAAGTTTGTCCCATTTCGATTGGCAAGTTATTTTAAATGTCGTTGGCGTATTGGCTCTGAGAGGTTGGTCGTCTCATCGGGTGACGTGTAACTGACTCTCAGCGCTTCTGGGCCCCTTCAATTACCATCTTGTGGAACTTAGGTCGGTCTCTTCCCACGGCAGGGATGTCGGATAGCCAGTGGGCGTGTTCCCTCTGCATGGTTGGGTCCGAGCTAGTATTTCCGCCGTTGTGTGTCTGGAAGTGAGTGGGAGACGCGACGGAGCAGCAGTCGCGGACGGACCAGCGGGCAGTCGGTCGGTTGCTGCGGACCAGGGAAGATATCTCCGCCCGGTGTAGTCAGCTGGATCCACTACCGCTCCCTGCGCAGTGTCGGAGCGTGTGTGGAGCTCTCCGATCGCTACGAGTTTCGTGGTTCACCGACCCACGACGTCAGGGTTGAGTAGTTGTTTGAAGTACCCAAGCCACGCCCATTCATGTTGTGGTTCATTTCGGTGGTTCGCTGTCGGGGAGATATTGTGTTTGAATTCTCATGTGCCGATTGGTGGCAAGCAAGTCGTTGTGTCGGTCGGTCCGTGGCTGTCCCCTGGTTGGGTTCCGACGGATCAAGTGTAGTTGGGCTCACCACCTGTCTCGCCTAAGTGAACGAGGGCAGACCGACCTCCCTCGAGGCTTCTGAGTGCCGCCGGTGTTTAATTATGTTTTCAGCTACTTAAAATTTAAGGCTTATGGTTATCTTTTCTTTTTCTTATAAATTTTGCAAAATTAATTCTTAAATTTATCTTTCAACATTGCGGCGTTCTACCTTTAAAAGATTATGGTAATATATTTTAAAATTTTGAAACTTAATTGTGGCCTTCAGCCTTTGGTATTGCACCTTGCATATGTTTGTTGTATCTGTCGTAGGCCAGTTCGGCTCCGGAGTTCGTGTCGGAAGTTCGGGCTACCAGTCAGTTTGAACGTGTCTGGAGCGCAGTCCGGACTTGCCAGTCCGGGAGTTGCAATGCGGCATTAGTGCAGTCTGGTTGGAGCAGCAGTGTGGTCTGCGTTGACATGGCTTGTCCGACCACTGCCGCCACGTTTATTTTATTGCTATTTTAATTGGATTTTAATCTTGTTCATTTTTTTTTAGATTT
The DNA here is from genome assembly GCF_023898315.1 of Schistocerca nitens. Classification (NCBI taxonomy): domain Eukaryota; kingdom Metazoa; phylum Arthropoda; class Insecta; order Orthoptera; family Acrididae; genus Schistocerca; species Schistocerca nitens. Next base: position 573,348,788 of record NC_064616.1, on the reverse strand, counting down.
TTTGTTTGGAGGCCTTCAGCCGTGAAAGAGTTGTATTTGTTAAAGGTGCGGTTGTGTGCCGCTTTGGTTGAAAATGTTATTAAATTACAATTAGAAGCTGGAACTGACCCCAATCTTATTTGGCCCTTTCCACAATCCTAATTACCTGTTCTGCCCAGTGGGTTTAGCGGGCGTCTCACTAGTCTTACCGTTCCTATCAGTGTTGTGAAACCGTCGAATGGTGTTTACATGTCAAGGGCATCTTAGATGGATAAGCCGTATTCGGCGAATATTTACTATTTGCACGATATACGAAAGAGAATTGTCAGAGCATGTGCTTCGATAAGTGCCGAAGTGATAAGGAACACCACTCAATCCATGATAAGATTGCAGCACTGCTCTGATACCAATGGTCATTACTTCGGACACTGTCTGTAAATGGACCTTCATGCCACCTTTGTGACCTTCGTTGACCTTCAAAGACCTTACTGTTACATACCATTGGATTCCTTTCGATAACCGCTATCAGAAAATAAGTACCAAACTATAGCATCCCATATATATAAAAAAAATAGTTGACCATATCTCTGACGCGACACAGCCTAGCAACAAAAAACCAACGTCATATTATGGCCCCCGCTGTCCCATGCAACATTTTTCCCACAAACTTTTCAGCTCGTATCATACTTTCGGAGTTATTCTAGGTGGCAATAGTTAGTGACTCACCCTGTAGATAAGAGGACATTATAAGTGTTGAGGGAAAATCCGTTGTACAGTTATACTCAAGTCTCTTGTCATTTCCTATGATTTAATTCCCCTCCATGTAATTTACAACAAGAGTTACGGTGCTGCTACTGACTGACATCACAACAGACACATCAAGCAAATTGTGTAAATACTTGAAGTTAAACTACACTGAAGCGCCAAAGAAGCTGGTATAGGCATGCGTATTCAAATACAGAGATACGTAAACAGGCAGAATACGGCGCTGCGTTCGGAAACGCCTATATAAGACAACGAGTATCTGGCGCACTTGTTGAATCAGTTACTGCTGGTACAATGGCAGGTTATTCAGATTTTAGTGAGTTGGAACGTGGTGTTATAGTCGGCGCACGAGCGATGGGACAGAGCATCTCCGAGGTAGAGATGAAGGGGAGGGGGGGGGGGGGGGAGATTTTCCCGTAAGCCCATTTCACGAGCGTATCGTGAACATCAGGAATCCGGTAAAACATCAAATCTCCGACATCGCTGCGGCTGGAAAAAGATCCTGCAAAAATGGGACCAACGATGACTGAAGATAATCGTTCAACGTGACAGAAGTGCAACCCTTCCGCAAATTCCTGCAGATTTCAATGCTGGGCCATCAACAAATCTCAGTGTGCGAACCATTCAACGAAACATTATCGATATGGGCTTACGGAACCGAAGTCCCGCTGTGTACCCTTGATAACTGCACGAAACAAAGCTTTACGCCTCGCACGGGCCGTCGACACCGACTTTGGACTGTTGATGACTGGAAAAATGTTGCCTGGTCGTACGAGTCTCGTTTCAAATTGTGTCGAGCGGATGGACGTGTACCGGTATGGAGACAACCTCATAAATACAGGAACTCAGCATGTCAGCAAGGGACTGTTCAAGCTGGTGGAGGCTCTCTAATAGTGTGGGGCGTGTGCAGTTGGAGTGATATCGGACCCTTGATACGTCTAGATACGACTGTGACAGATAATACGTACGTAAGCATCCTGTCTGATCACTTGCATCCAGTCATATACATTGTGGATGCTGACCGACTTGGGCAATTCCAGCGGGACAATGCGACACCCCACACGTCCAGAACTGTTACAGAGTGGCTCCAAGGGACACTCAGTTTAAACACTTCCGCTGTCCACTAAACTCCCCAGACATGAACATTATTGAGCATATCTGGGATGACTTGTAACGTTCTGTTCAGAAGAGATCAACATCCACTCGTACTCTTACGGTCTGATGGACAGCCATGCAGGATTCATGGTGTCAATTCCCTCCAGCACTACTTCAGACATTAGTCTGAGTCCATATCACGTCGTGTTGCGGCACGCAAGACTAGCGGAGAAGCGCCTCTGAGGATGTCAAGCGCAGTCCTGGACGAAACGTCAAGAACAGAAGAGTTTCTTGGACCACGACCTCACATCCCGAAATGTTTACCAGCAGCTTACAAAAATTAACATAACCCGTGCTGCTATGAAGCACGATGCGTGCTGGAGGAGTTTGTGTTTGTCCCATCCTGGCGTAGATAAAAGGGGTCATTATACCCCTCCCTCAAAAGAACATTTTACAAAAAAGCATTTATATTTTTACGTTTATAATTTCCATATTTTTAAATAATTTTTGGAAAATATAAAAGTAGCATGACAACAGTCTAAATAAGGCAAGTAATCCTCGAAAATGACAAGCTATGTTTAACACAGGATACTTCTCAGTTGCTCGCTGTTGCTTATTGGCGCGCTTTCGGACTGACCGGCTGCTGAGAGCATTCCAACCAGATAAAGACACCCACTCACAGGCTGATCATACCTGTTTTCAGCAGCAAATCCGTAAATAGAACCAGAAACCACAGGAGGTTGAACAACGCTAAACAAAAAGGGACAGACCATCCACTAACGCAAAAATAACAGAAAGACTAACTTTCCTGACCGTAGTTGGAAACGACTGAAAGAACTAGTATTTCTCTCATTTACACGCTCAAATAATCAGCCTATAGACCTGTGTTCACTACTATAGTGTTATGTGAAAAACTGATGATGATGAGAGCACACTTCCATTTCATATCGTGTAAATTACTATTCGTGTTAGTTATGGTAAAGCAATGTATTACGCATTAACGTAAGCAAATAATTATCATTATATTAAAAGTTTTACATTTACTAATATTAAATCCTAGATAGCTTTGGTAAAGTAAAGTGGGTCCCCCCACGCAATGACCAGCCCTGGATCGTGTCTGTTCCCGTCTGCCGTGCTGATAATAACGGACAAATGCAGAACACAGTTCGATAACAGCAATGTGCAACACTATACAAATGTGTGGCCAGTGTTTCGTCAACTGACACACAGACAAGCAAAAGCTCCGATGGTTCGGCACGCCTGCTGGTCGGCTTCTTCGCCAGATATAGTACCCTAGTAGAGCCCGTACTATCGTTCAGTTGTTCGTCCGTCATGTAATGAGGAGTTTCATCTGTCGCCACCACTCACTCATGATCGCTAGAAACTAGTCACACTTCGGAAATGCAAAGCCGTAAAATAGCAGCCCTCGCGTTAGGTTTCAGCGGGCAGTGCATCTTTTCCCTCCGCATTCTTTAAACCGGTAGCTGGAATCCTCTCCAGCCGTCCCGTTTCCATCAACCGCTTAATCCATCGCTTTTGTCGGTGGAATATTACACGCCCCTGAAGCTCGATGTACCCAATAGGATCTTGAAAGAGCTGCAGTCTTGTTCTTAACGAGGTCTTTCCATGAGCGTTGTTAACCGTCTAGTTTTGCTACGACGTGTCCACACACGAAACCAAGTTAGGACTGAAAAATCGACGGGCCGACCAATCAAAGTAACTCAACAGCGACGGTATAAGATTGCATTAATGTTAGCGTCTATCCAAACTAAGAAAAGACTTTACGGTGGAAGGCCATACGATCTGTGGAAACTATTCTCACAACATAAACCTTAGGTTCCGTTTCAGTATAGCTTCCAAATATTTGTATTGACTGAGACGACATACGTTGCTAAGTTGGTACCGATTAGGACGTTTCTAGCCATCTTTACTATACAATAAGTAAAATGGAAACATTTTGTTCGTAAGCAAAGTTATTCTTTCCAGCTTGGTTCTGAACTGAAGCCACGGGTTAAGACAGTCTAGCTACTTAGCGACAAACAAATGCGTCTCGATGGACAGCTTCACCCCCACTTCCCACGGCAATTAACATAATTTTTCAATGCACTGATTATAAAAGATTTTCATTAACCCATCCTTATTTGTAGAAATATCATTGCATCAACATCCAATTGCATTACGTTCCAATGAGATGTTTAAACGAATGACATCTTGGAGATGACTGTACCATAACAACATGGCCGAAAAGAACACAAGTAACACAGTGTACCTCAAGACATTAGACAGTTTTTTTCTATTAATTGCGTGTTCAGCAAATTCCACTTTTACTTCGACTATAAAGAGGTCTTTGTCGCTCTTGATGGCAAATGTCAAACTTGACTTGACCCACGTCTGGAGCGTACCCGACAATTCACCTTTAGAGAAAACAGCACACTAATAACTTAAACGATGACAGCGGAAAAATCAGGGAATTATAAAACCACTGGTATACCCAAACATAAACCGTCTACCTTGTTAAACCGCATGTACTGGAGACAATGTCACGACAGCAGGAGGTATCTACAGATATTCTGTTGCATTCTCGTAACTCCAGTTTGAGCACCTGTTCAATCACTAATCCTTTCGTAGTTTAATGTTTGTTTCACCATCATACAGCGATAAAGCTTTCCACTTGTATTCCAATTTAGTTTTAGGGACGAACTACCAGAGAAATTGTCTCTCCACAGTGGATTCAGTTGTTTCGCCTTGTCACCTATATACGGATATTTGGGCAGCAAAATAATTAACGATGACCGGCGAGGATATACATGGTCCAGTCACATTAACACGTCAACGTGCGATAACCACTCGCAGACGGTATGTGGCAGCAGTAGCAGTGGAGGGTACATAAAGCGGGTCAAGGGAATGCGGAAAACAGTGCCGTCGTTGTAATGCGAAAGCGGAGCGATTTATCTGACGTCCAAAAGGACATGATCATTGGCTTTCGGGCCAAGGGTGGAAGAATTTCGTAAACAGCTAAGTTTGTAAACTGTTCGCGTGCCACCGTGGTTGAAGTATAGCGTGAATGGAAAATGGCGTATACAAAACCCGTGGCAACTGTGGTGCACCACAGGGGTGAACGACGGCTGCGAAGATCTTACGAGGGAATAGACGTGCAACTACTGAGCAAATGACTGCCCAGATGAACGAAGGCGCTAACAGCAGTGTCTCCTCAACCACTGTCCAGCGAATGATGCTGTGTATGGACCTCCGCAGCTGGCACCTGGTTCATGCACCAATGCTGACTGCTGTTCATCGGCGACGAAGGCTAGAAAATACACGTCGATACCGCAACTGGGCGTCCAGTGAGTGGCAACAGGTGGCCTGTTCAGACGAATCACATTTTGTACTCCACCGAACCGACAGCCGTTGGAATGTACAGCGTGAAACATCTGAAAGCAAACACTCTGTAATAGTCGTCGGAAGGGTCCAGACAGGAGGTTCAAATGGCTCTGAGCTAACATAGCCAAAAGGAGAAGGCATTCCACCATGTGAGCTATTGTCGGCAAGGCTCTGCATCTACAATGTGGGGTTGCTCGTTACATAAAATAAAACTATGGGCTAATCTAATATGCATGAAGCAGAGATGACACAGGACAGTGGAAGAGCGCCTACAACTGAGCATGCATCTACATCTGCATCATGATCCACTGCAAGTACTATGACAGTTTGGCGGAAGGTGACAAAAATTGGATTTCACGGTCGAGCGGCTGCTCATAAGCCACTTATCACGCTGGTAAATGCAAAACGACGCCTCGCTTGGTGTAAGGAGCGTAAACATTGGACGACTGAACAGTGGAAAAACGTTGTGTGTAGTGACAAATCACGGTACACAATGTGGTGATCCGATGGCGGGGTGTGGGTATGGCGAATGCCCGGTGAACGTCATCTGCCAGCGTGTGTAGTGCCAACAGTAAAACTGAGGCGGTGGTGCTATGGTGTGGTCGTGTTTTTCATGGAGAGGGTTGCACCCCATGTTGTTTTGCGTGGCACTATCACAGCACAGCACAGGCCTACATTGATGTTTTAAGCACCTTCTTGCTTCCCACTGTTGAAGAGCAATTCAGAGATGGCGATTGCATCTATCAACACGATCGAGCACCTGTTCATAGTGCACGGCCAGTGGCGGAGTGTTTACACGACAATAACATCCCTGTACTGGACTGGCCTGCACAGAGTCCTGACTTGAATCCTATAAAACACCTTTGGGATGTTTTGGAACTCCAACTACGTGCCATGCCTCACCGACCGACATCGATACCTCTCCTTAGTGTGGCAATCCGTGAAGAATGGGCTGCCATTCCCCAAGAAACCTTCCAGCACCTTATTGAACGTATGCCTGCGAGAGTGGAAGCTGCCATCAAGGCTTAAGGTGGGCCAACACCATATTGAATTCCAGCATTACCGATGAAAGCCGCCACGAAGTTTTAAGTCATTTTCAGCTAGGTGACCGGATATTTTTGATCACATAGTGTACATACATACTCCGCAACCCACTGCGCGGTACGTGGCGGAGGGTACATTGTACCACAGCTCCGCATGAGTCCTAATTTCTCGTATCTTATCTTCTTGGTCCCTACGCGAAATGTTGGCGGCAGTAGGATCGTTCTGCAGTCAGCATTAAATGCCAGTTCTCTAAACTTTGTCAGTAGTGTTCTTCGAAATGAATATCTTCTTCTCTCCAAGGATTCCCACTTGAACTTCCGAAGCATATCCATAACACTTGCTTACTGATCGAACCTACTGGTGACAAATCTAGCAGCTCGCCTCTGAATTGCTTAGATGTCTTCTTTCAATCTGACCTGGTACAGATCCCAAACACTCGACCAGTACTCAACAATAGGTCGTACTAGCGTTCTATATGCGGTCTCCTTTACAGATTAACCACACTTTCCTAAAAATTCTCCCAACAGACCGAAGTCGACCATTCGCCATCTCAGCCACTACCCTCACATGCTGATTCCACTTCATGTAGCTTCGCAATGTTATGCCCAGATATTTAAATGACTTGACTGTGTCAAGCAGGACACAACTAATGCTGTATCCCACATTAAATTACGATTTTCTACATTAAGAACCAGCTGCCATTCATCACACCGACTAGAAATTTAGTCTAGGTCATCTTATATCAACCTGAAGTTCCTTATCTTCGACACCTTTCTGTACACCACAGCATCATCAGCAAAGAATTGCAGATTGCTGCCCACCCTGCCCGCCAAATTATCTATTATATAGAAAATAGAAACGGTCCTATCACACTTCCCTGGGGCACTCCTTTCTTCGAGGAACACCCGTTGTCAAGGACAAGATACTGGGTTCTATTACGTAAGAAGTATTTGAGCCAGTCACATCTAGGAGCCTATTTCATAAGCACGTACCTTCGTTAACAGTCTGAGTGGAGCCATGTGTCGAATGCTTTTCGGAAATCTAGAAATACGGAATCAGCTTCTTGTCCTTCATCCATAGTTTGCAGTACATCACGTGAGAAAACAGCAAGCTGGATTTCTCATGAACGATGCTTTCTAAAGCCGTGCTGATTCGTGGACACGAGCTTTTCGGTCTCTAGGAAATTTATTATATTCGAATTCAGGATATGCTCTAGAATTCTGCAGCAAACCGATGCTCAGGATAATGGCCTGTAATTTTGCAGGTCCGTTCTTTTACCCTTCTTATATCCAGGAGTCACCGACACTTTTTTCCAGCCGCGTGGCACTTTGCACTGGTCGAGAGATTCGCGATAAATTCCAACTAAGTAAGGGGACTATGACGTAGAGTACTCTCTGCAAAACCGATCTATGATTCCATCTGGACCTAGTGACTGATTTGCTTTCAACTCTTTCAGTTGTTTCTCTATGCCAGGGATGCTTATTACTACATCATCCATACGGGACTTAGTGCGGTAGTCAAACGACGGTACGTTTGTACGATTTCCTGCGCAAACGATTTCTTAAACGTGGAATTTAAAACTTTGGCCTTCCTTTTGCTATCTTCTACTGGCAAAATAAATTGGTCAACGAGTGACTGAATGGAAGCTTTACACCCGCAGTACAACTAAGATTCGAGGTCCAAGAGAAGGTCATGAATAGCAGATATCACAAGGTATTAACATTAATCAATAGCCTGGAAATTGCTCACTGAGCCACTACAAATTAAAATGTAATCGATGGAGGTCTGTTTGGTAAAACGTAGGACTCTGTTAATGACTATCAGTTACAGCATGAAAACACTACATGTTCCCAGCACCAAATAATCCTCCTGAGCAGTGAGAAATGCGAAAGCATATCCCATCCTCTCAATGGTGTTAGAGCCGTCAGTGTAAATGACGGTAGCATCCTGATACTCCAGAAGAACTGAGAGGAACAAACGCCGAAAGGCTGAATATATCGGTCCTGCCTCATGGTCTGTGTATTAACTGAGTGTTGGGGGGATGGGTGCGGAGAAACACAGGGAATATATTCTAAGAAGGTTAGGCAGAGGCTCCAACATAAAGCCTTGAGGCCCTTTCCAACTGGTTGGTTGGTTGATTGGGGTTGAAGGGACCAAACAGCAAGGTCATCAGTCCCTTGTTTCCAACTGGTAATGCCACCCAAGGACAGAGGTCAGGGGGTCAATGACACTTGTCAGTAAAAAGCGTTTCATTACGAAACTGTCAGATGGTGACCGTGTAAGTGAGCAAGAGTTGGAATTGTCAAAACTGAAGAGGGCAAATCCCCAATTCAGTAATGAGATTGTCTATGGGACCATTCTGAAAGGCTAAACTGTCCAGTCTCACTCCATATTATGGACTGGTCTAACAATTTCAAAGTTGAAGGTGCTGCTGAACCACAAACCTGGCAACCATGGTCCAGTGGGGACGAGACTGGGGCCTGGTAAACATAGATCAGGGTAGCATGATCTGTATCCAAAGAGGTGTTAAGCTCTCGCATGTCGCTAATCTCTTACATGGCGCACTGGGGCAGCCATGTCCGCTTTTTATCAAAAAGGAGTCCCAAAATTCACGACAGGCCAACAACGTCAAAGCACTGTGCACCCAAGTAGAGTTTTGTTGCAGGATGGACTATGGCACAATGACAGAAACCCATGACTCGCGTTTTTACAGGCGAGACCCGGAAGCCATGGAAAGGGGTTCAAGTGGACATGCCGTCGTGGAGCTGGAGTTCAGTCAAGGCTATAGGCTGGGAGTTATACCACATGCAAAAGTCGTCGATATACAGTGCAGGGGTGGCCAGTGGCCTGACAGAGGTCACTAGCTCATTTACGACAATGAAGAAGAGTAATAATAAGTGCAGAGTCCTACAGGATGTCATTCTCTTGGACTCTTAGGGAGTTAAGTGGCACACACCAACTCTAACGTGTAACTAGTTGGGGGATAAAAACTGACGAATAAAATCGGTTGGGAGCCTCGAAAACTCCTGTCGCGGATGGTAAGTACAATGTGGTGGCACCAAACAGTGTTGTATATCTAACATGGGTCAAAAAAGACTGGAGTGACGTGTTTGCACTTAGAAATAACCTGTTGTATTGCTCTTTGCAGCCTAAACATGTGGTCAGTTGTGGATCATCCTTCCCATAATCCATACCGATAGGGGGGCAAAAAGCTCAGTGATTCAAGAACCCATCCTTTCAAGTTAATTGCAGAGCACATTAGTAAGGCTAATCAATCGGTAGCTGTCGACGAATGTTGGGTTTTTTCTTAGTTTACAGATGGGGACGATGATACTATCTCGGCAAATATGTTGAAAACACTGTGTAGAGGAGTTTTTGATTAACATTCAGACGTTGGGTCAAATGATTATGCATCTAATGAGAGCCTGCGACCATATCATGCGACGAATAAGAGCCTCAAGCAGTTCCTAGTCGGCGGAAAGTTCATTACAAAATTCGGCTAAGTAAGGAGCGTGGTAAAGGATGGGGAGATGTCTTCAACTTGTCGTTTCTGCGATAGAAAGGTAGTCACGTAAGAAGACACTGACATTGTGATAAAGAAGGTCGTGACTCGTTTGGTAAGAACTGATGCATAGGTAGATAAGAGGTATGTTTAAAAAATCCAGAACTTTGTCCACAAAGTTTTTCTACGCTTGCCTTTTGTTTATTGTGCATGATTTCCCAGGAAATACTCTCCTCCACAATTGATACACCGCTCCCAACGACGTTTCCACTTCCGGAAGTAGTCTGTGTGTCTTTTGCTGGATGAAGGACGAAACCCAATACAGTTTATCTTTGGTGGCCCAAAAGACAAAGGAGCTTGCCTGGGGTGATGACTTGTACATTCCCAAGAAGTAGACGTAGTGCTGTAGTGTTCCCAGCATTCCTTCTTACCATATTTAATTATATAGCGAGAGTTAGCAGGGAGCCACTTAAAAGTGATGAGGGTGGTCTGTGAACAATGTCACTTGAGACACTGCAAGACTCTTCAGTGATACTGAATGGCTCTTCCAACGTCTTTGGTCCACTGTGGCACTGGCCAGCAGCGGAGTCAGACCATAGACAGGGGGTTGACAGCTCCAGCCATGCAGGTGATTATGTCGAAGAAGTCTTCCACAAACTCGTCCAAGCAGTCTGACAGAGAGGGGGTGATGAGTGACAGAAGAGGTGTACAACTACCAGTTGGCTCTCCAAAGAGCCCAAGGTGGTAAGCGGTCTGTCAGGCGGTGAAAAGGAAGCGACAGGAGCACTATTACAGAAGATTGTCATGCAGTGTTAACTGTAACAAAGCAACGAGATTGTAGGAGAGATTTTAAGGTCGATAATAGAAAAGGTACCACAAGCAGCACTGAAGTGGTGCGAGTATCATCACCGAGAGGAGAGAGATACATATTGGAAAGACGCTGGTCAATGAGAATGCCCCTACCGGACTAACCCAAAGTGCATGGTGCACATCGAATTCCCGAAGTAGGAGAAAAAAAGGAGGCGAGTTACTGTATTGAGATGGTCATGTCTGGCCTGGAGGTAAACAAATAGTACAAATAGTGATCATTTGGATTGTTTGTGCTTTCACTGTCATTACTTCCAACATGGTATTGAGGGAAATCCATTCACTGAAGACATGTCTGTGAACCAATGTGCAGAAGCTTCCCGATGCTCTCTAAGTGTCAGTACAGATCCAACAGAAAGCACAGTAACCTTGAAGAATTGGAGGATAGTCATCAGTGAGGTGAGCGTCTTTGAGAGCAGGTTTCCATTTGGATGACGCTAAAGCTTCCTCCTCGAAGTACTCCATACAGAAATTCGCGACCACAGGCGAAAATATGTGGATGTCATAACATGCCTGAAAAGGCACCTACTTGTTTTCTCCATTATGTGGATGACACGTTCGTGATCTGGCGCCATGAAAGGGGCAAGCTCCTAGACTTCCTTACACAGCCTAACTCCATACATCCGAACATCAAAGTCACTACGGAGACCGAAGCAGAAGGAAGATTACAATTCCTGGACGTCATGGTCAGAACAAGAGCCGAAGGCACCCTGGGCCGCAGGGGTGTGCAAGAAGAAAACGCACACCGTCATGTATTTGCATGCGGATAGCTGCCACCACCCTTCGCAGAGAAACACTGGTGTACAGAGCACGCACCATCTCTGACGCAGAGTGTCTGCCCCATAAGCTGGAACACCTAAAAACTGTATTCCGGAAAAACGCGTACTGGGAATGGCGGATCAGACGCGCTCTCCGGCCTACCTCTACAGCACAGCATGTGGAGACGGAAGAAGTCACGGAGGAAGAGATATTCACTGTCTAATGCCGTATACTGGCGCACTATCGGGAAAAATAGGGCGAATATTGAGAAAACATCGAGTAGGAACTGTCTTTTGCCCATCCGATAAACACTAGCATTATTGGGAAGTGTCAAAGACGATCTCGGTTTGCGGAAGACCGGCATATACCAGATTCCGTGTCAGTGTAGGAAGACTTGTGTTGGACAGACAGAGCACACCATCGAAGATCGTCGCCGAGAACACCAGAGGCACACTCGACTTAGGTACCCCAACAAGTCGGCGGTCGCAGAGCACTGTTTGTCCGAAAATCACGAAATGGACTACTAACATACCAGGGTCTTGGCACAGACACCAAAATACTGGGGCAGCGTCGTTAGAGAGGCTATCGAAATTCGTACCAGGGATGGACTCTCAACCGAGATTGCGGCTGTAACCTTAGCAAGGCATGGGAACCAGCACTGAGTCTAATTAAAAAAAGACACTCAGCAAGGAAAACGAACAGGCGAACAGGGCGGACGAGGCAATTACACCGACGCTACCAGCATATCAGCGACCGCCGACGCGTGGCCGCGGGCGCGGAGAGAACACCTCGCAGGGGGAGGGGATTTAAGACGGTCGCCCGCCCTCAGGAGTTCAGTTCGTCAGCGCACCTGCCGATGGCGACATGTCTGATAGCGGAAATATTGTGCCTCTTTGACACTATGGACCAGCAGCACACCCGTTGACTGTTCTAGCAAGAAATATGCCGGGAGATACTGAAGAATCACAAAGTCCCAATTTTTTCACAGTCCAATTTTTTCACAGTCCAATTTTTTCACAGTCCAATTTTTTCACAGTCCAATTTTTTCACAGTCCAATTTTTTCACAGTCCAATTTTTTCACAGTCCAATTTTTTCACAGTCCAATTTTTTCACAGTCCAATTTTTTCACAGTCCAATTTTTTCACAGTCCAATTTTTTCACAGTCCAATTTTTTCACAGTCCAATTTTTTCACAGTCCAATTTTTTCACAGTCCAATTTTTTCACAGTCCAATTTTTTCACAGTCCAATTTTTTCACAGTCCAATTTTTTCACAGTCCAATTTTTTCACAGTCCAATTTTTTCACAGTCCAATTTTTTCACAGTCCAATTTTTTCACAGTCCAATTTTTTCACAGTCCAATTTTTTCACAGTCCAATTTTTTCACAGTCCAATCTAGACACTGTCACAAATGATGATGATGAAGACAACACAAACACCCAGTCCCCGGGCACAGAAAATCACCAATCCAGCTGGGAATTGAACCCGGGACCCCGAGGCAGCAACGCTAGCCACTAGACCACTCTGGAACTGAATCCCCTTCAAAAGGGGGCATGAATATACTGGTGTCAACCTTGATGTCTGATGGGCCTCAACGTATGCAACATATGAAATGGATCCCACGAATCTCTAAGTATTTGCGTAGTTCATTATCTGTCAGCTTTGGGGGAAGTAACTCAGGGCTGGGTAGAATTTGTTGTTCTAATTAAGATGGAACTACTTTGTAATTTACTAATGGGAGAGTTCAACAAATCCGTTACCAATGTCCTCTACAAAGCCCACTGGCTTAGTAGAGAGAGGATCCTTCATCCGTTCGGGTACAAAATAGGAACAAAGGGGAGTAAGTATCTGCAAGTCGCGTGGTTTTGTTTTCCTCTCATGGTGTGGCGAAGTAGGAAAAATCGCTGTGATCGTAACTATCCGCACCGAATTGTGGCCTGTCTGAGGAGCCTGCGGGAGCCTTGTGGCTACCGGCTGATAATTTTGGTAATTTGATGACGCCAAATATCCACATGATGCCGCCCAATCCGAAAGAGGGCTCTCCTTACGGGCGCACCCCAGACAGATGAATGTGGAAGTCAAACTCAGATGTGGGGAACAAACACAAGCTATCTGAAATATGTGATTTAAAATAAACGAAGTCGGGCTAGGCTGTTAGGGGGTGCGCGCGTGCACCCTCATTTTAGAAACCGCCTTAAATGTGAAGCAGAACAGAGGATGACGTGAACTGAACGCATATTGTCAAATGCTTTGCAATGAGAAGTTGCCATTAAAAATATGTTGCTACAGACGTATTAATGTTCCTGAAAACTGCAGAAATGGATCACCTGAAAAGAAATTTTGTCCACATATGACGCCGTTTCTTCTTTCTTCTTCGTCTTTTGCCGTTCCTCTACGGGATCAGCATTATTATACGGATTTTCGCTATGTTAATGACAGTTGGTGGCCAACAGCCGGCCAGCCCTCGCCTTAATCCGCCAGGCGGTTTGGACCCGGGGCAGGCTCGCCTGCTCAAAGCCTGGAAGCGGCAAGTTAACGCGCTCGGGTATCCGAGGGCAAGTTTTTGTCCACATATGACGTACCGTATAGGAATAAAAAATTAAGAAAGCATAAGCCCTTATGAAATTGTTTCCATGCCAAAACATCGAATCAATCAACCCATGAAACTAGTTCTGAAAGATGCTTGAGATAACTTCTATAGGACTCCACACTTCAGCTGCAATGGATACTGGGCAAAATCAATGGCTGTATGCCCGCCACTCATTGCCGAGGACACATTTTGTGGTCAACTAGGTACTAGGATTTCGTCTCCGCCTGCTCTCTTCGCGGCACACCTTACACGCTACTGCAGTATTGCACCACGTACAGGCTGTCCTTTCGCAACGTGACAAACCAAGTGTATGGATCTAGAATGAAATTTTCACTCTACAGCGGAGCGTGCGCTGATATGAAACTTCCTGGCAGATTAAAACGGTGTGCCGGACCGAGACTCGAACTCGGGACCTTTGCCTTTCGCGGGCAAGTGCTCTACCAACTGAGCTACCCAAGCACGATTCACGCCCCCTCCTCACAGATTTAATTCCGCCAGTACGTCGTCTCCTACCTTCCAAACTTCACAGAAGCTCTCCTGCGAACCTTGCAGAACTAGCACTCCTGGAAGAATGTATATTGCGGAGACATGGCTTAGCCACAGCTACTATTTTACGGCATTACGTTAGGTTGCAGAACTTCCGTAACTTAACAGAAATAACGAGTATTAGTTATCTGTGGCTCGGTGGCTAAGTACCAGATTACTGAGGTTCGACCCCCGATCAGTTCTAGAATTTGTGTCATTTCTGTCACTTCTGACAACGTTTGGTAATGAGAAAATGACTCGATGCAGAGTACACGTTAAACCGTAGATCCTCCTGTAAGTGTATGTGTCAGTCATTTCAGAGACTGGAGGAAGGCTAGGACACATCGTCTTCATACGAACCGTGTCTAGCAAACCGGCCTGCGAGTTGATGACAGTTTCATATTTTAAGGGATAGAACTTGTACCCGTCGCTACTACATTAAACAGTGCGCTAAGGGAACGAGGAACGGATGGATAACACTGTTCAAAGTTCGTTGGCAAATGAGTAAACGTTCTAAAAATTCCTCCTGTGCTGATTAACTTTCTCCGTCTAGATGGAGGCGAAAACTGGCACTACACAATTGCGGAAAAAGTGCTTTCCAAACTTCGCCCAGAACTTCAGTGCACTGGTGTTAAGTTTTTCCCTGTGAATCTATTTACTGTTATTTAATAGATCACACGGGACTTGGAACGAAACCTCCCACTACCGCACCTTGTGTAGATGTATATTCTACCGCTATTCTACAATAAGATTTCGGCTTTCAATTTTTAAGAGTTTTGAGAATCTTCACTGAACTGGATAAAACAGTCTAATCTATATGTTCTTACAACTCGAGCTCCTTAATATCCAGCTGTATACTAAGCCTGTTGTTCTGTCTCCCGAATGGGCTTAACGCACGTTAACGATAGAAAAGTTCAATGGACTTTGTAAGCCACATTCACGGAATCGTGCAGTTCATTCGATAAGTACGCAATATCTCATTCAACAGAGAATAATAAATAAAAAAAATAGACTTGTCCGTACATGCATACTAAACCTGTGGCAGTTTTGGATGAGTGGCCACGCAATCACGATAGAAATTACGAACAAACGTAGTAAGAAATGTCGTTGCCGACTAATACAGTTAGCCATTCATTTGTCTGTCTCCAAATGTGCTCAGTGAGAAAGTAATTAAGGGTTTAGTAAGTCCGCCCATATTTAATATGTTTGTGGGTAAGTATCGGACACAGTCTCCTCTACGTTACTGATATTCTCTTGAACATTGTCATCTCACTCAAGTCTATCACTGAGACTTACAACAACATACGAGAAAGACCTTTGCACATTTTTATGAACACGCTTTCCCAATCGTCAGGACTCCAGATTGTACGTTCTTTTTCTATCTGAACTATTCTGATTTAACAATATAACACATTACTGTAGAACAGTATTATCCCTTACACAATGAACGCTCAAATGCTCATACTTCAACGGTAAACAACGCTACAGCTGTTGCAAACATCAACGTAATGGAAATAAACCATAAACGCGTACCGCATAATTGAACAAGGAATTTTACATGTCGTCATGCTTCACACAGGAATGGCAAACAACTTAAGCCTTATTCTGAGATATCATTTTAAGGTGTATCACAAAAATAAGACGATAAACATTACTAGCTTGGGATAATGAGGCGAGGGCAATGACCCGCTAACATTCTCCACATGCCGTCATGTGTGAACCGAAAGGTACACCAGCAAGCCTTCAAGCTGCCGGGGAAAAATGTACAGATCGGTGTCGTTCAGATAGTACAGAAAACAGCACTACTGTTTACTGAAACAATACTTAACACACAAGAGTAACTAACGACGTATATTTTGTGGTATCAGGCACATTAACAGCATTTGGCTCCTTGTAAAACGTTCAAAAAGGCAGCAGTTACCTCGGTATTAAAACAAATTTTTTGAAAGCATATACTGCAATGATTGTCGTTTCTTTAGATGAAACCACACATGTTTACCATGGGAGTAATGCGTTTCAGATCAGTAAACTAGTCCGATTGTCAGCAAAACTAAATTGCGGAAATTCTGTTTACTTCGTGGAGGAACTGTCGTCGAAAATAATGTTTCTCACCTGCAATGTTGTCACAACATGTCATTTTGTTATGGTTCATATAGGCAGCAGGGTGAAACTACAAAATTCCCATTTATCGGTACTCTGCTTGAAACTTAAATAAAAGGTTTAATTCGTAATAACACTTCAAAATAGCTAAGTGACAAACGAATTTGAATTATTCATGTCTAAAAGCTATAACTTGAAAGAGAGACTGCAGTACAAGTTATCCTATTGGCAATGTCATATGCATGGATGATTTCAGCTAAGCTAGTGGTCAGAAGGAAACCTTATGCCATTCAGATTTAGGTCCTGTAGATATACTGCCAGTGGAAATGATTCCAAGTATATTCCATGTTGCTCTGCTGTCAAAAGTAGGCGCTCCTAAATTATTCGCGACTGTATCTTTAGCCAGGTAACTATAATAAGGAAAAAATATTCCTTTCACGCTCAGTTTTAACCCTGCAAAAAGGTAAACAAGAGAAAGGAGAGAGAGCATGAAACATCTCTGTCACGCCAAGTCAAAGTATTGTATAGCTATCTGATAAGAGTATGGGCGGGTGATGTGAATGAGCATTCGTGTACTACTTCTTGTAATACATTTTAAAGTCGACTTAGAAAAAATGGATATTGTCTTCCCTAATATTTGCTTAGAAACACTGTCATCATTACTGCAAACTACCGTGAAACTGACAACTGCAAGCTAAATTCAACATCTGTAAGTCAACAGATGCCATGAAGAATGTACCGTATTTTCACCAACAATTTTTATTATTTATCAATAACACTTTAAAAAATACATTTGTCAACAGTATTTAGTCCTTAATCGGTCACATTTAGACAACTGTCCTGGTTTTCTTCAGTTATTTTACGAAGGCCGCTAGAATGCAAAATAGAAGAAACCCGCAAAGTGTGTTTTGCTTTGAATGGGTCTCCGTTACAAAAAAAAAATGAATAAAAATGTCAACAAGCAACATCCTTACCCTCACAGAACAAAAATACTCCGCACCGAGGAGTGTCTTCACAACACTACAAAATACAGCACGCTACACAACGTTGACAGCTTCGCACACACTTCCCTTCGAAACCTTCAACTTTCGAATTGTCAACAAGGCTATGTAGAGGAAAGACATTCCACTTCGGTTTGAGGCGTGTACATGTGCAAAGAACTTCAACAAACAAAAACAAACAATAGTGACTGGAAACAGATATTGTAGATGCTGCGTATCGAATAAAATGTTTATATTAGTCAGATGAAGTACGTTGTTATGGTGGACATAAAATATGCCTCGCTTATTAAACTTTAACCACTCTTCATGTGTGTGTAGCGATAGTAAGTCAGCTAAGAAACATACAACACATACTTGAGAAATTCCTTCTTCCACGCTGGTTATTGTTTTGGATATAAAAATGAAACTGTAACTCCTTCACCCACAACCCTTAGTTAGCCCAATCGTAAGCAAGGTAGCTATGGGAAGAATAAAATAAAAGAGGCGTCCTACAAATAGGCAAACTACTGTCTAATCATCATTACAGCTTGAATCTTAATCAATGTCAAATTTGAAATGGATTCCCCAATGCTGTCACCCTAATTCAGCTATATACATTGTATGAAAAAGGCGTTACTACAAGTCAATATGCTGACCATAATTTATCCATTTCATTAGTTTTCGTTAACATATGGATATTGTGGAGTTCATACATATTCTTGTATTATGTGCCAACACTATCTAATTGTCAGTGGCGGGAAGTGTTCAATATTTTCATTATTAGCAGATTGTAGGAAAAGCTCTAGAAATATGTATGACCGAAAGGAGAGTTTACACTGTCGTATCTAGTAGTGATGTGCCAATCATTCACAGAGAAGTTGCACATCCCAGGAGGAGCAGGGGAAAAGTCTAGTCATAGATAAATTACAAATATGTATGCTTCAAATTGTTTTAATAATGATAGTAAAAATAGTACATCATAGGCATATTAATATGACTTGCAGGTAATTAGTACTTTAATGAACTCATTCAAAATAATTACTTGATACTCAGTTAACAAGGAACTAAAAATGAACACATTTTTAAACGGCTACAAATTATGTGGAGATATTAAAATATCAAAACGGCCACATAACACAATTTTTGCAACTGACCACGCCTCTATAATTAACCAAAAGTGTAAATTTAATACTTTGTGGTTAAGCTAACATAAAGAAGGCATTTTATTTTAGTAAATAAAAGAGGAAAGCATCAAAATGATATTCAAACATAGTGAAATTCCCACAAATCTGATGGATTATCATGAAATATTTTTTATTTGGCATGTTTTTTTAATTAAAATAGTACCCACAACCAAAATCAAGCTATTAGAGTTTAAACTGCAATACACTGAGCCATTACTATCACATATTTTATATTACAATGGCACAAGGATTATTATGCATTTGTGCAGAAATGTAACAAAAGAATTTAAACATAATGGATGCAAAAATTAGTTATGCCAAAAGTAAAGTAGCCATCAAATTCAATGTTGGTTTTAATAGTACATGCTTTATTTTGCATCATCATGTTGGAGGTGGCACATCATTGTCTTTTTATGACTAAGGAAGTAATCTGACACAAACGAAAGTTCACTCAAACAGTAATACAATTAAAGACAAACTAAAGTTAACAGTGTTTCATCAGAACATAAGAGGCCTATACTGCAAGCTGGATCAGTTCACAGCAAATATATAAGACACAAAAGGTATAAACAGTGCCCACATTCTGTGTCTAACAGAACACCACATCACTGCTGGTATTGAAGTGGTCCCTATTCCCAACTATGTTTTGGCAACGTCTTATTGCAGGAACTATATGGACAAAGGAGGAGTAGCTGTATATGTAAAAAACAATGTCTTGTTCACGGCAATAGATGTACAAAGATTCGGCTTTGAGCAACATTTTGAAGTATGTGCTATAGAGGTGCCAGACACTGTCTCCAGATTAACAGTTGTGGCAGTTTACAGGGCACCATCTGGTAATTTTAAAGTGTTTGTTAAACAATTAGATACTCTTTTGTTGTACTTAAGTAGAAAAAATAGGGGCATTGTAGTTGTTGGGGATTTTAACATAGATTTCTTGGTTCATTCTTCCTGCAAGGTGGAGTTTGAAAATCTCATGTGCACGTACAACCTTGTTCCCGTGGTTAGCTCGCCCACCAGAACCACAACCTCTTCCAGTACTCTCATTGATAACGTTTTTGTTGATCGGAGTAAAGTCAACCATATTAATATTGAAATGGTTATAAATGGTCTGTCTGACCATGACGGACAACGAGTTACTTTCAACTGTTTGGGAATTCCTCTGAGTGACACCTCACCTAGATGGAAAACAGTAAGGAAAATAAGTGAGGAAGCTATTCAAACGTTCAGATCATGCCTTCAGCATACTGACTGGACACCTGTTTATCTAGCAGAAACTGCTAATTCAAAATACAATTTATTCACAAATGAGATAGCAGGTACCTTTGAAAGTGTATTTCCAAAAAAGTCATACAGAGTCCAACCTGCTAGGTCTGCAAAAAAACCATGGCTCACTAAAGGCATCATAGCTTCCTGTCAGAGAAAAAGACAACTTTACATAGCATCAAAGACTTCTAACAACCCTGCTCAGCTAAAACATTATAAACTCTACTGTAAAATTCTTGCCAAAGTAATTAAAAACTCTAAAAGTATGTGTATAGCATCTGAAATTACTAATTCTGAAAATAAAATTAAAACAATCTGGAATGTGATAAAGAGAGAAACAGGGACTGTAAACTACACCAAAGACAAAAATATTGTTTTAACTGTTGACAACTCAGAGATAACTAATAGTGAGGAAATTGCTGAAATCTTTAACCAACATTTTTTAACTGTCCCAACACAGATAGGTTGCCATGGTTCTGTAGATAAAGCTGCCTGTATAATGAAAAATAATTTTCCAGAACCTTTCAGTCAAATAAGTGTGCCTCCCATTACTGCCAATGAAATCAAAAAAATCATACAGTCTTTGAAAAATAAACATTCTGCTGGTATCGACGATATTTCAAGCAAGCTGTTGAAGGCTTGCTGTAGTGAAGTGACCGAAGTTTTGGCACACATCTGCAACACATCCATGCAACAAGGAGTGTTTCCAGACAGAATGAAATACGCTGTTGTCAGGCCCCTGTACAAAGCAGGGGATGCTACAAATGTTTCAAACTATCGCCCTATCTCTCTATTAACAACATTTTCAAAAGTCCTAGAAAAAGCTCTGTACAACAGGATTGTGGCACACCTTGGTGACCTGAACATCATTAACAGTCAGCAGTTTGGTTTTCAAAAGGGAGTTTCAATAGATAACGCAATTTTCTCATTCACAAATGATGTTCTAGAGTCTATAAACAGAAAGAGGCTGCCAATTGGTGTCTTATGCGACCTATCAAAGGCGTTCGACTGTGTAGATCACCAGATACTCCTCAAGAAGGCCTGTCATTATGGAATTACTGGACCTGTAGGGAACTGGTTAAAATCGTACCTCGAAAATAGGAAGCAGAAGATTACTCTAGATGTTTCAGACAGTGTATCACAACATATAGTGGACTCTGAGTGGGGAATTGTGCAGCAGGGAGTGCCACAGGGATCAGTGCTTGGGCCCTTGCTGTTCCTCATATACACTCCTGGAAATGGAAAAAAGAACACATCGACACCGGTGTGTCAGACCCACCATACTTGCTCCGGACACTGCGAGAGGGCTGTACAAGCAATGATCACACGCACGGCACAGCGGACACACCAGGAACCGCGGTGTTGGCCGTCGAATGGCGCTAGCTGCGCAGCATTTGTGCACCGCCGCCGTCAGTGTCAGCCAGTTTGCCGTGGCATACGGAGCTCCATCGCAGTCTTTAACACTGGTAGCATGCCGCGACAGCGTGGACGTGAACCGTATGTGCAGTTGACGGACTTTGAGCGAGGGCGTATAGTGAGCATGCGGGAGACCGGGTGGACGTAACGCCGAATTCCTCAACACGTGGGGCGTGAGGTCTCCACAGTACATCGATGTTGTCGCCAGTGGTCGGCGGAAGGTGCACGTGCCCGTCGACCTGGGACCGGACCGCAGCGACGCACGGATGCACGCCAAGACCGTAGGATCCTACGCAGTGCCGTAGGGGACCGCACCGCCACTTCCCAGCAAATTAGGGACACTGTTGCTCCTGGGGTATCGGCGAGGACCATTCGCAACCGTCTCCATGAAGCTGGGCTACGGTCCCGCACACTGTTAGGCCGTCTTCCGCTCACGCCCCAACATCGTGCAGCCCGCCTCCAGTGGTGTCGCGACAGGCGTGAATGGAGGGACGAATGGAGACGTGTCGTCTTCAGCGATGAGAGTCGCTTCTGCCTAGGTGCCAATGATGGTCGTATGCGTGTTTGGCTCCGTGCAGGTGAGCGCCACAATCAGGACTGCATACGACCGAGGCACACAGGGCCAACACCCGGCATCATGGTGTGGGGAGCGATCTCCTACACTGGCTGTACACCACTGGTGATCGTCGAGGGGACACTGAATAGTGCACGGTACATCCAAACCGTCATCGAACCCATCATTCTACCATTCCTAGACCGGCAAGGGAACTTGCTGTTCCAACAGGACAATGCACGTCCGCATGTATCCTGTGCCACCCAACGTGCTCTAGAAGGTGTAAGTCAACTACCCTGGCCAGCAAGATCTCCGGATCTGTCCCCCATTGCGCATGTTTGGGACTGGATGAAGCGTCGTCTCACGCGGTCTGCACGTCCAGCACGAACGCTGGTCCAACTGAGGCGCCAGGTGGAAATGGCATGGCAAGCCGTTCCACAGGACTACATCCAGCATCTCTACGATCGTCTCCATGGGAGAATAGCAGCCTGCATTGCTGCGAAAGGTGGATATACACTGTACTAGTGCCGACATTGTGCATGCTCTGTTGCCTGTGTCTCTGTGCCTGTGGTTCTGTCAGTGTGATCATGTGATGTATCTGACCCCAGGAATGTGTCAATAAAGTTTCCCCTTCCTGGGACAATGAATTCACGGTGTTCTTATTTCAATTTCCAGGAGTGTATGTTAATGACCTGCCTTTATCCATCAATAAGCAGTGTAAATTTACAATGTTCGCTGATGATACGAGCATTGTGGTGGATAATGTGTCAACTACTGACTTAGAATCCGAGGTCAATGATATCTTTAAAGAAGTTCTGGGTTGGTTTAGTATTAACTCCCTTTCAATAAACCTGAAAAAAACCAATTTTATCCTGTTCCAGACAACCCACAAAAACCCAAAAGAAATAGTTATCACACAGAATGATCAGATGATAAAGCAAGTGTACTTATCAAAATTCCTAGGCGTATACGTGGACAGTAGGCTGAACTGGGAACATCACGTTCTACAAACACTAAAACGGATGACGTCGGCAACATTTGCTTTACGAATTTTGTCACACTTCAATGACATTACCATCTCAAAGTCAGCTTACTTTGGCTAGTTTCATTCAGTCATGTGTTATGGCATCATCTTCTGGGGCAATACACCTGCCGCAAAGAAAATCCTCACAGCACAAAAAAGAGCAATAAGAATCATTTGTGGTGTACCCCCACGAACCTCATGTCGAAATCTTTTTAAACGACTTGAAATACTGACAGCAACATCTCAGTACATATATTCACTGATGTGCTTCATAATAAATAACCCCACTCTGTATGAAACGAATTGCCTACATCATGAACATAACACCAGAAGAAAAGGGGATTTCCACTGTGAGTTAAAGAACTTGACACTTATTCAGAAAGGGGTAAAGTACGCTGGAATGAAAATTTTCAATTCCCTACCCAACAGCATCAAAAGTATAAGGAGTAGTACATCAGTATTTAAACGTAGCTTGAAAAATTATTTACTTGAGACCTCACTTTATTCACTAGAGGAATTCTTTCAGAGAAATAAGTAGAACCCAGATTGGAAAGATGTTTTTAAATTTTTTGACACTGTTTACTGTTAAACTAATGTAACAATGCCCTAATGTAAAAATTCCTGTTTTTCTTATTTCCATTTTTGGGTCACTTTTAAACCCAAAGTGGGAAGTTTTGATTACTGTTCAAGGTTAAAATAGATGCAATAATGCCCTAAATATGAAACTGCTATCTTCACATTTATGTTGACTAGTTTTTAAGCTAATAAGTATGACTTTTGTGCACTGTTATTAATACTATAACAATGTCTTTATTCTATGTATTTTATTATGTACATTGACACGTTCCACATCTGAGTGACTTGCTCACATGTATAGATCTATGGAACAAGTATATAAATAAATAAATAAAAGCCGGTTATGGTGAGCCTTGCATTTTAACGTAGAATCTGACATCTTACACATATTAAGAAGTTACATTAATTGCTAGAAAAAGATTCCTATGAAAAGCCATGAATTGAATCGTGAACCTTCAGATCACTAATATGACACTTAAACTGAGCTACATGCCCACATTTTATTCCACATCAATAGCAAAAAGACAGTATGAATGCAGTAAGTGTTTCTTATGTGATTATTATTCACTGTGAAATGTTGCACAGAACTTAACACAAAAGACACATATCTGGGTGAAGTAGATTTCAAATCCACATTTTCGTTTCCTGAAATGAATCCACGTGGATACCATGACAGTTCCTCCAAACTAGTTGCCACCCCATTTTTATTCATCATAGCTAGTGCTATATCTTAGATGTTCTGCCTTTAGTTGATTTTTTAAATTACACTCCTGGAAATTGAAATAAGAACACCGTGAATTCATTGTCCCAGGAAGGGGAAACTTTATTGACACATTCCTGTGGTCAGATACATCACATGATCACACTGACAGAACCACAGGCACATAGACACAGACAACAGAGCATGCACAATGTCGGCACTAGTACAGTGTATATCCACCTTTCGCAGCAATGCAGGCTGCTATTCTCCCATGGAGACGATCGTAGAGATGCTGGATGTAGTCCTGTGGAACGGCTTGCCATGCCATTTCCACCTGGCGCCTCAGTTGGACCAGCGTTCGTGCTGGACGTGCAGACCGCGTGAGACGACGCTTCATCCAGTCCCAAACATGCTCAATGGGGGACAGATCCGGAGATCTTGCTGGCCAGGGTAGTTGACTTACACCTTCTAGAGCACGTTGGGTGGCACGGGATACATGCGGACGTGCATTGTCCTGTTGGAACAGCAAGTTCCCTTGCCGGTCTAGGAATGGTAGAACGATGGGTTCGATGACGGTTTGGATGTACCGTGCACTATTCAGTGTCCCCTCGACGATCACCAGTGGTGTACGGCCAGTGTAGGAGATCGCTCCCCACACCATGATGCCGGGTGTTGGCCCTGTGTGCCTCGGTCGTATGCAGTCCTGATTGTGGCGCTCACCTGCACGGCGCCAAACACGCATACGACCATCATTGGCACCAAGGCAGAAGCGACTCTCATCGCTGAAGACGACACGTCTCCATTCGTCCCTCCATTCACGCCTGTCGCGACACCACTGGAGGCGGGCTGCACGATGTTGGGGCGTGAGCGGAAGACGGCCTAACGGTGTGCGGGACCGTAGCCCAGCTTCATGGAGACGGTTGCGAATGGTCCTCGCCGATACCCCAGGAGCAACAGTGTCCCTAATTTGCTGGGAAGTGGCGGTGCGGTCCCCTACGGCACTGCGTAGGATCCTACGGTCTTGGCGTGCATCCGTGCGTCGCTGCGGTCCGGTCCCAGGTCGACGGGCACGTGCACCTTCCGCCGACCACTGGCGACAACATCGATGTACTGTGGAGACCTCACGCCCCACGTGTTGAGCAATTCGGCGGTACGTCCACCCGGCCTCCCGCATGCCCACTATATGCCCTCGCTCAAAGTCCGTCAACTGCACATACGGTTCACGTCCACGCTGTCGCGGCATGCTACCAGTGTTAAAGACTGCGATGGAGCTCCGTATGCCACGGCAAACTGGCTGACACTGACGGCGGCGGTGCACAAATGCTGCGCAGCTAGCGCCATTCGACGGCCAACACCGCGGGTCCTGGTGTGTCCGCTGTGCCGTGCGTGTGATCATTGCTTGTACAGCCCTCTCGCAGTGTCCGGAGCAAGTATGGTGGGTCTGACACACCGGTGTCAATGTGTTCTTTTTTCCATTTCCAGGAGTGTATTATGCACTAACCTATTATGCAAGGTTGTAAGGATAATCATTTTTTTAATAACCCACAAACCAGATAGGCTAACATGGCACCAGATTTTTAAAACAGGCAGCATTAGAGATGCATCCAGTGAGTGTGTCTGGTGGCCATAAGCTACCGCTGGAAACACAAGCAGAAGGTACACCGCACCATCTGTGTCAAAGTCGCAGATAGTATGAGGTCATGAGTTCTAGCCATTAACAAAGCATGGAACAGGTTAGGTGTCTATACATATTGGTAGTTTTATGTATCATTGATTGGGCTGATTGATCTTTTTATATAAGTTTGATTCCCTAACCAAGTCTCCTTTTTTGTTGTAGTTTGCACAGTATAGTAGGCCAGAATTTCTTCTTAATAGGCTAAACTTATCTCACGTGGAAGACCACAGTACTCTCACTGAACATTTAATTACCCAAGGAGTATACATATCAACCACCATCCTGTTCAAGGTTCCAGTTGAGACTGCCTTTTTCAAATTTTAATACTCTGTATTGTAAGTGTAATTGAGCTTTACAATTGTGATGATAATGTTTGGTTTGTGGGGCGCTCAACTGCACGGTCATCAGTGCCCATACAAAGTCCCAATTTTTACACAGTCCAAGTTTTTTCACAGTCTAATCGAGCCACTGTCATGAATGATGATGACGATGATGAAA
This sequence comes from Schistocerca nitens, assembly GCF_023898315.1. Lineage (NCBI taxonomy): Eukaryota > Metazoa > Arthropoda > Insecta > Orthoptera > Acrididae > Schistocerca > Schistocerca nitens. The sequence continues at coordinate 573,322,310 of NC_064616.1, read as the reverse complement.
TGATGAGACCAACACAAACACTCAGTCCCCAGGCAGAGAAAATCCCCAACCTGGGTGAGAACTGAACCCGGGACCCCATGATCCAGAGGCAGCAGCGCTAGCCACTAGACCACGATCTGCGGACGCTTTACAGTTGTGTTTGACAAGTGGATTGATAACAGTAGAGGTATATCCATGTTGTCTTGCATGAGTATAGAACTGAAAAAAGAGAGAAAGTAGAAACCAGGGCCAATGTAAAACTACTACTATCTAGTTGGGGGAAGATAACTACAAATATGAACAAGCACTCACTCACAAAGAGATCTGGTGTTTAATCACTGGCACTAGAACACAGTTTTCTTAGGAACTACATGTTACCGCCATTCCTACACTGATAACTAGAAGCTTAACTCAAGAATAATTTCCATTACTTAGATATGAGCTTGCTAACTACTCAAGAATCAGCCTGAGAAGGCACAAACTGAACATGTTCTAACTGCAGCTAATCATGTCTGCAGCTGTGCCCGTAAAGAACAAACTTGCAACAGTCTTGCAGATAACAGTGATTGGTTGCACAATTATCTTTAATACAAATAACAGATGTGCCAGCTGAACATGAATAATACTATTTTTCAGTATGATGCCAACCTGCTTATGTAGCACTTTAGATATACCACTCTTGAATTTCCTAAACTTCCAGTTCTTTATATGATATAATATTGTGATTCATTCTCTACAATCCCAGTCTCTGGTCAATTAACCTTATCATCTCTGTCAGCAGATCATTTTCATAAAAGATTACACAATATTTCTTTGCACTGCAGTTTTCTGGAGCATTGTGAATTACTATATTCGAATACTAACAAGAACTGTTTCTCCTGTTACTTGGTACCACATATTTTAATGTTCTGTAACCAGTAAGGTTTTGATCCCCTCCATGAACCATGGACCTTGCCGTTGGTGGGGAGGCTTGCGTGCCTCAGGGATACAGATGGCCGTACCGTAGGTGCAACCACAGTGGAGGGGTATCTGTTGAGAGGCCAGACAAACGTGTGGTTCCTGAAGAGGGGCAGCAGCCTTTTCAGTAGTTGCAGGGGCAACAGTCTGGGTGATTGACTAATCTGGCCTTGTAACACTAACCAAAACGGCCTTGCTGTGCTGGTACTGCGAACAGCTGAAAGCAAGGGGAAACTACAGCTGTAATTTTTCCCGAGGGCATGCAGCTTTACTGTATCCAGAATGAGATTTTCACTCTGCAGTGGAGTGTGCACTGATATGAAACTTCATGGCAGATTAAAACTGTGTGCCGGACCAAGACTCAAACTTGGGACCTTTGCCTTTCGCGGGCAAGTGCTCTACCAACTGAGCTACCCAAGCATGACTCACGCCCCATCCTCACAGCTTTACTTCCGCCAGTACCTTGTCTCCTACCTTCCAAACATTACAGAAGCTCTCATGCGAACCTTGCAAAACTTGCACTCCTGAAAGAAAGGATATTGCAGAGACATGGCTTAGCCACAGCCTGGGGGATGTTTCCAGAATGAGATTTTCACTCTGCAGTGGAGTGTGCGCTGATATGAAACTTCTTGGCAGAGAGCTTCTGTAAAGTTTGGAAGGTAGGAGACGAGGTACTGGCAGAAGTAAAGCTGTGAAGATGGGGCGTGAGTCGTGCTTGGGTAGCTCAGTTGGTAGAGCACTTGCTTGCGAAAGGCAAAGGTCCCGAGTTCGAGTCTCGGTCCGGCACACAGTTTTAATCTGCCAGGAAGTTTCAGCTTTACTGTATGGTTAAACAATGATGGCGTCTTGGGTAAAATATTCCGGAGGTAAACTAGTCCCCCATTCGGGTCTCCGGGCGGGGACTACTCAAGAGGACGACGTTATCAGGAGAAAGAAAACTGGCGTTCTACGGATCGGAGTGTGGAATGTCAGATCCCTTAATCGGGCAGGTAGGTTCGAAAATTTAAAAACGGAAATGGAGAGGTTAAAGTTAGATATAGTGGGAATTAGTGAAGTTCGGTGGCAGGAGGAACAAGACTTTTGGTCAGGTGAATACAGGGTTATAAATACAAAATAAAATAGGGGTAATGTAGGAGTAGGTTTAATATTGAATAAAAAAATAGGAGTGCAGGTAAGCTACTACAAACAGCATAGAGAACACATTATTGTGGCCAAGAGAGACACAAAGCCCATGCCTACTACAGTAGTACAAGTTTATATGCCAACTAGCTCTGCAGATGATGAAGAAATTGATGTAATGTATGATGAGGTAAAAGAAATTATTCAGGGAGTGAAGGGAGACGAAAATTTAATAGTCATGGGTGACTGGAATTCGAGAGTAGGAAAAGAGAGAAAAGGAAACATAGTAGGTGAATATGGATCGGGGGTAAGAAATGAAAGAGGAAGCCGTCTGGTAGAATTTTGCACAGAGCACAACTTAATCACAGGTAACACTTGGTTCAAGAATCATAAAAGAAGGTTGTATACATGGAAGAATCCTGGAGATACTAAAAGGTATCAGATAGATTATATAAGACAGAGATTTAGGAACTAGGCTTTAAACTGTAAGACATTTCCAGGGGCAGATGTGGACCCTGACCACAATCTATTGGTTATGAACTGTAGACAAACTGAAGAAACTGTAAAAAGGTGGGAATTTAAGGAGATGGGACCTGGATAAACTGACTAAACCAGCGGTTGTACAGAGATTCAGGGAGAGCATAAGGGAACAATTGGCAGGAAGGGGGGAAAGAAATACAGTAGAAGAAGAATGGGTAGCTTTGAGGGATGAAATAGTGAAGGCAGCAGAGGATCAAGTAGGTGAAAAGATGAGGGCTAGTAGAAATCGTTGGGTAACAGAAGAAATATTGAATTTAACTGATGAAAGGAGAAAATATAAAAACACAGTAAATGAAGGAGGCAAAAAGGAATACAAACGTCTCAAAAATGAGATCGACAGGAGGTGCAAAATGGCTAAGCAGGGATGGCTAGAGTACAAATCTAAGGATGTAGAGGCTTATCTCACTAGGGGTAAGATAGATACTGCCTACAGGAAAATTAAAGAGACCTTTGGAGATAGGAGAACCACTTGTACGAATATCAAGAGCTCAGACGGAAACCCAGTTCTAAGCAAAGAAGGGAAAGCAAGAAGGTGGAAGGAGTATATAGAGGGTCTATACAAGGGCGATGTTCTTGAGGACAATATTATAGGACTGGAAGAGAATGTAGATGAAGATGAAATAGGAGATACGATACTGCGTGAAGAGTTTGACAGTGCATTGAAAGACCTGAGTCGAAACAAGGCCCCCGGAGTAGACAACATTCCATTGGAACTACTGACAGCCTTGGGAGAGCCAGTCCTGACAAAACTCTACCATCTGGTGAGCAAGATGTATGAGACAGGTGAAATATCCTCAGACTTCAAGAAGAATATAATAATTCCAATCCCAAAGAAAGCAGGTGTTGACAGATGCGACAATTACCAAACTATCAGTTTAATAAGTCACAGCTGCAAAATACTAACATGAATTCTTTACAGACAAATGGAAAAACTGGTAGAGGCCGACCTCGGGGAAGATCAGTTTGGATTCCGTAGAAATGTTGGAACACGTGAGGCAATACTGACCTTACGACTTATCTTAGAAGCTAGATTAAGAAAAGGCAAACCTATGTTTCTAGAATTTGTAGACTTAGAGAAAGCTTTTGACAATGTTGACTGGAATACTCTCTTTCAAAATCTAAGGGTGGCAAGGGTAAAATACAGGGAGCAAAAGGCTATTTACAATTTGTACAGAAACCAGATGGCAGTTAGAAGAGTCAAGGGGCATGAAAGGGAAGCAGCGGTTGGGAAGGGAGTGAGACAGGGTTGTAGCCTCTCCCCGATGTTATTCAATCTGTATATTGAGCAAGCAGTAAAAGAAACAAAAGAAAAATTCAGGGTAGGTATTAAAATCCATGGAGAAGAAATAAAAACTTTGAGGTTTGCCAATGACATTGTAATTCTGTCAGAGACAACAAAGGACTTGAAAGAGCAGTTGAACGGAATGGACAGTGTCTTGAAAGGAGGATATAAGATGAACATCAACAAAAGCAAAATGAGGATAATGGAATGTAGTCGGATTAAGTCGGGTGATGCTGAGGGAATTAGGTTAGGAAATGAGACGCTTAAAGTAGTAAAGGAGTTTTGCTATTTGGGGAGCAAAATAACTGATGATGGTCGAAGTAGAGAGGATATAAAATGTAGACTGGCAATGGCAAGCAAAGCGTTTCAGAAGAAGAGAAATTTGTTAACATCGAGTATAGATTTAAGTGTCATGAAGTCGTTTCTGAAAGTATTTGTATGGAGTGTATCCATGTATGGAAGTGAAACATGGACAGTAACTAGTTTGGACAAGAAGAAAATAGAAGCTTTCAAAATGTGGTGCTACAGACGAATGCTGAAGATTAGATGGGTAGATCACACAACTAATGAGGAGGTATTGAACAGGATTGGGGAGAAGAGGAGTTTGTGGCACAACTTGACAAAAAGAAGGGACCGATTGGTAGGACATGTTCTGAGGCATCATCAGGGGATCACAAATTTAGCATTGGAGGACAGCGTGGAGGGTAAAAATCGTAGAGGGAGACCAAGAGGTGAATACACTAAGCAGATTTAGAAGGATGTAGGTTGCAGTAAGTACTGGGAGATGAAGAAGCTTGCACAGGATAGAGTAGCATGGAGAGCTGTAGGACTGAAGACCACAACAACAACAACGTTATGATAGTTGTTCAGATTTGGTAGGATGAAGGAAGAAAATTGCCGTGTGGTGGCCAGGAGAGATGTGACAATTCTTCCTTGTGCTAAATAAATCGGTCCTGGATGACGCGAGCTGTGTGAACAGGGGACCTGTCATCTTGGAGCACAGCATCACCATTGGGAACAAACATTGTACCATGAGATGGACCTAATCAGGAAAACTGGTCACATAATCTTTGGCAGTAATGTGATCTAGTCAAGTAATCATGGGGCCAAGGAATACCACAGTTTGGCTGCCCAAATCATCACTGACTGCCCGCCATGTTTCAATGTCGGGTGTAAACTTAGCCAGAAGTTGGAAACAGTGTGAAACAAGACTCATCCTACCAAATGAATTTCTTCCATTGCTCCATACCTCAGGTTTTATGGCTCCAGCACTATGTGTTCCTTTTACAGTCATTTGCATCACTGATGAGTGGTTTTGGAATTCTAGCTCAATCTGCAAATCTCTGCTTATGATGCTCCCTTTGTGTTGTTTTGTTGCTGACAGGGTTTGTGAGTGGAATATTTGGTTCTGCAGTGACTTTTGCCATTGGCTTTTTTTTTTTTTTTTTTTTTTTTTCATACATCCTATTCAATGACTGTCCATTACAACTGCTCAACACACACTTTCATCTGCGTTGTGACTCAGCAGATGATTTTTTTCCACATTCCCTGTAAACGATATCCTCGATGTGGTGCTTCCTGAAACACCAAATTCAATTGTTTGAAGTATAGCAGACAGAGACTGGTATACCACAAAAACCGCAAACTGAAGAAGACAGCCATGAGCTGCAGGGCAGTAACCTTATTCTAAATCATGATAGGATTCATCTATAGAAGGTAGCTACAGACTATAAGGAAGCACACTAGTCTCACTCCTGTTAGGATGACTTCTTTCCTTTTCATCGGTTGATTGGGTGTTTGCTAGTGCAAGGTCACTGTGTCCATGGAGTAGCACGTTTTGCCACACTGATGTTTCACATGCTTCTTTGGCTACAGTGTCAGCTACTTTGTTCCCCTGAAATCATAGAAGCCCCTATACCTACCACAATAAAGCTTCCATACATAGTATTATAAATGCAGAAAAGTTCCCTGAATGTTGAAGGCCATTTTCTCCGTTGGGTACATTTGTAAGACAGTCTGTACCAGCCATTTAGAAACTGGACCAGACAGGATACACATTCCTGTAATTGATCTCCAGTTTCCCAATTGCTCTCACCAACTGATGAAATCTTGGTGGCAATGGTGATGAGGGAGGAGGGGGGAGGGGGGGAAGGGAGGGGGGAGAGGCAGGGGGGAGGGGGAGAGAGATGGAAGGGAGGGGGGAGAGATGGAGAGGAGGGGAGGGAGAGGGAGGGGTGGAGAGAGAGAGAGAGAGAGAGAGAGAGAGAGAGAGAGAGAGAGAAGTGCTAAGGGCTGGCCTCCAAAGCACACTCAAGTGAAAGGACTGAACATTTAGTGGTATCCTCTTGTTTAAACTTATCAGTGCCAACAACAGATGCTCACCACACAAATAATCAAACACTTAAAAGGAAAAAGAGTAATTTGGCGCGCAAACTTTATTGTGTTCTTGAAGATATTAAAACATCCTATCATAAAATATTTAAATTTGTCTTCTAGATGGTATGAGGGATGGCAGCCTGCTCTAAATGTAGAAAAATGTAAGCGAATGCAGAAAAGTAGGAGAAACAAACCTGTAATATTCGGATATAGCATTAATAGCATGCTGCTTGACACAGTCACTTGACGGCTCAACACAAAAGTTTTGTCTCAAGTACAGATAGTGTTGAGGATCAGCGGACAAAGTCAAAACCATCGTACAATATGCATTAGATGAGTATGTGCCAAGCAAGATCGTAAGAGATGGAAAAGAGCCACCGTGGTGCAACAACCAAGTTAGAAAACTGCTGCGGGAGCAAAGGGAACTTCACAGCAAACATAAACATAGCCAAAGCCTTGCAGACAAACAAAAATTATGCGAAGCGAAATGTAGTGTGAGGAGGGCTATGCAAGAGGCGTTCAATGAATTCGAAAGTAAAGTTCTATGTACTGATTTGGCAGAAAATCCTAAGAAATTTTGGTCTTATATCAAAGTGGTAGGTGGATCAAAACAAAATGTCCAGACACTCTGTGACCAAAATGGTACTGAAACAGAGGACGACAGACTAAAGGCCGAAATACTAAATGTCTTTTTCCAAAGCTGTTTCACAGAGGAAGACTGCACTGTAGTTCCCTCTCTAGATTGTCGCACAGATGACAAAATCGTAGATATCGAAATAGAGGACAGAGGGATAGAGAAACAATTAAAATCGCTCAAAAGAGGAAAGGCCGCTGGACCTGATGGGATACCAGTTCAATTTTACACAAAGTACAGGAAGGAACTTGCCCCCCTTCTTGCAGCGGTGTACCATAGGTCTCTAGAAGAGCGTAGTGTTCCAAAGGTCATCCCCGTTTTTAAGAAGGGATGTCGAACAGATGTGCAGAACTATAGACCTATATCTCTAACGTCGATCAGTTGTAGAATTTTGGAACACGTATTATGTTCGAATATAATGACTTTTCTGGAGACTAGAAATCTACTCTGTAGGAATCAGCATGGGTTTCAAAAAAGATGATCGTGTGAAACCCAGCTCGCGCTATTCGTCCACGAGAGTCAGAGGGCCATAGACACGGGTTCCCAGGTAGATGCTGTGTTTCTTGACTTCCGCAAGGCGTTCGATACAGTTCCCCACAGTCGTTTAATGAACAAAGTAAGAGCATATGGACTATCAGATTGTGTGATTGGATTGAAGAGTTCCTAGATAACAGAATGCAGCATGTCATTCTCAATGGAGAGAAGTCTTCCGAAGTAAGAGTGATTTCAGGTGTGCCGCAGGGGAGTATCGTAGGACCGTTGCTATTCACAATGTACATAAATGACCTTTTGGATAACATCAGAAGTTCAGAAGTTCACTGAGGCTTTTTGCAAATGATGCTGTGGTATATCGAGAGGTTGTAACAATGGAAAATTGTACTGAAATGCAGGAGGATCTGCAACGAATTGACGCATGGTGCAGGGAATGGCAATTGAATCTCAATGTAGACAAGTGTAATGTGCTGCGAATACATAGAAAGAAAGATCCTTCATCATTTAGCTACAATATAGCAGGTCAGCAACTGGAAGCAGTTAAATCCATAAATTATCTGGGATTAGGTATAAGGAGTGATTTAAAATAGAATGATCATATAAAGTTGATCGTCGGTAAAGCAGATGCCAGACTGAGATTCATTGGAAGAATCCTAAGGAAATGCAATCCGGAAACAAAGGAAGTAGGTTACAGTACACTTGTCCACCCACTGCTTGAATATTGCTCACCAGTGTGGGATCTGTATCAGATAGCGTTGATCGAAGAGATAGAGAAAATCCAACGGAGAGCAGCACGCTTCGTTACAGGATTATTTAGTAATCGCGAAAGCATTACGGAGATGATAGATAAACTCCAGTGGAAGACTCTGCAGGAGAGATGCTCAGTAACTCGGTACGGGCTTTTGTTAAAGTTTGGAGAACATACCTTCACCGAGGTGTCAAGCAGTATATTGCTCCCTCCTACGTATATCTCACGAAGAGACCATGAGGATAAAATCAGAGAGATTACAGCCCACACAGTGGCATACCGACAATCTTTCTTTCCACGAACAATATGAGACTGGAATAGAAGGGAGAACCAATAGAGATACTCAAAGTACCCTCTGCCACACACCGTCAGGTGGCTTGCGGAATATGGATGTAGATGTAGATGTAGATTAAGTGATATGAAAAGGAACGAAAATATAACGATTATAGTAGGGAAGGCGAATGGTCAACTTCGATTTACTGGGGAAATTTTAGTAAAGAGTGGTTCATCTGTAAAGCAGACCATATACAGAACCCAAGTGTGACTCATTCTTGAGTACTGTTCAAATGTTTGGAATCCCCACCAGGTTGGATTAAAGGAAAACATCTAAAGGAATTTAGAAACATGTTGCTAGTTTGTTACTAGTAGATTTGATCATCAAATGAGTGTTACAGACATGCTTCTTGAACTCAAATGAGAATCCCTGGAGGGAAGATGATGTTCTTTTCACGGAACACTTTTGTGAAAATTTAGAGAGCTTACATTTGAAGCTGTATGCAGAACAATTATACGGCTGCTACAATACATTCCATGTAAGGACCATGAATATAAAATATGAGTGGTTCATACAGAGGCATATAGACGGTTGTTTTTCCTTCTATTCTATTTGCGGGTGGAACGGAAATTGTTAGTGGCGGTACATGGTAACCTCTAGGAGGAATACTGTGGTGCTTCACTGCTCAGTTTTACAATGATCTGCTTCGTTTCTATGCCTCATGAACAAGCATCCTACTGAAGGTTGAATACCAGTTCTTCACAGTAGTGCCAACTGCACTTTGCAAAAAAAAAAAAAAAAAAAATTAAAAAAAAAAAATTTAAAAATTCACTTAATTAGTAGCTGCCTTCTGATGGGAAGAGGCAGCTCCTACCCACTGTGCAGTGTGGGGGAATAAAACTCATTCTCTTTGCCTCGGTCACCACCTTTGTAGCCCTACAGAAACCAGAGTTAGAGTTGTAAAACTATTGTAGAATATCATAAGTAAGTATAAACTGCTATAGTTTTCATAATAGCTTTGGTCGATTAAGATTGCAACTGTGATACCTGTAAGTTGCCTGTGTTGCACACCTATTGGGCATTACCTCATTTTGATCACTTTTTTTGCATATGTGATCAGCATCTTCCTAGATTCCCCTAGAAACTCAAAGCAGTGAACCATCTAGGAAACAAAGGGCACATAACCTACAGAACATTTTTGTTCTACATAGTTATCCTCCTGTCTGTTACTTAAAAACATACATTATTTATAGCAAAATTGAAACTGTCACTGTTTAGTTAAGGTTTTATTAAAAAAGTGTTAACTTGTAACATTAACCAGAGGGATTTTATAGTAAAAAAAGAAAAAAGACAATGCAGGTTTACCATATAGTGCTAGAAAAAACAATTTCCTCAAAAAAGGTGAAATTAAAAAATACTATCAGGCATCAGTTTCATACTTCGTCGAGCTTATTTAATACATGTTTCTGTTAGTTCTAAACAACATTCACACTTATCAGTTATACCAGTAAACTCTTGGCTTTGATCATGATAGACATTCTGTTGAGTACAGAATAACAAAAATAATTATATATATTTTTTTGTGTTTGTGCATTTAAAATGTACTTGCATCAAAAGTAATGGTTTTGCTTGAATAAAAGCGTAGAAGTTATGCTAGCAACTAAATTTTTTACTTACCAAATTTGCATTTTGTAAGGGTATAAATTACGCAATGGACTAACATTCAATGACATGGAGTTCTAATTACCTGCAAAACAAATAAACAAAAAACAGATCTCCTTCTTTCATACACTCATTTAAATTTCTCTCCCTACCAATACTACCAGTAATTCTACCATTTATTACATCATTTATGTAATGTACCAAACTTGTTTGCTGTCATTTCGGCAGATCGCAACTCTAATCAGAGTCCAACAACTTCAGACAGACTGGTTATCCCACTTCATAAATAACGCAGCTACACTCTAGGTTATACCACATAAATGCTTTATTCCTGATCTTCCTGCCTCAAGCATTTATGGATGTTTAAAACTTTCAGCATTCTCTCCTTAAGATCTTTCACGTGTAGCAACCACATGAGTTTCTCGTATAAAATTGGAGTCAGGGACTTCATTAAGATTTGAAAAGCAAGAAAAATGTTCACATAGCCACACTATGTAAAGTTAAAAATATGAGGAGAATGATTAAAATTTACACATATTGAGTTTAACGGTGAAACGTAAAACCAATGCATTTCACCCATTTTTCCAGTCTCCAGAGAGTTAAATGCAGCTGATACTTCATAGCTGAAGGCTAGAAAAATCCACAAATAGTAAGTTCCTGGTACTCCCCGAAAGTACATCTTTTTTATCAAGAGCTCAAGTGATAAGAAACATGAACAAGTAGGGATATAAAAGTAAACTCCAGCTGTAAATACATGAGTACACCTAAACCAGTAAGAAACAAAAAGTATTCCAATGACTGTTTTGCATCAGCAACTGTCAATTTTATTTTCAGTCAGCTCCCCTACTGGCTTTCTTCTATAAATGTTTCTATCATCATCTTTATGCAGACATCTGAAATGTTGAGGTGACACTGGCTACCCCCAGCCTCCTGTTTTGCATAATATAAACAGGATGTTAGCGTTCTCATTCAGTACCATCCAATAGCCATGTCTAGCTTAAGAATGTTACAGACACAGTAACCCCCAATAGCTACACTTGTCAATGATTTCCTCCCATATTAACACTAGCCCGTAAAAGGTGCTGAACTACATGGTACAATGGTTAAGACTTAAGTTCATACGAAGTGGGCATTCAAATCCATATCTAGCTTTCACATTCAATTTTCTACAGCTACCATAATTATCATAAGACTAATGTCACAATGGTTTCTTTAAACATGTCACACTCCATTTATTGCCCCATACCTGTTCAACTGAACCAGTACTTCATCTTCGATAATGAAACTGTACGCAGCATGCTAAATTTCTATCTTCATTTCTTCATAAAACACAAATTCCTTCAGTTTCTATCAGTGGACAGGCAAGCAAACTACCAGTAATACAATCCACACACCATTCTCAACTTTATTCTGGATCCAGCTGTATATGTAAAAAATTACTGTGAGGTATTGGAGCATAATAACTGAATCAAAATTATTTATCTGTTCTCTCATTCCAGTCATAAACTGAGTGCAAAAAGTTAGCGCAATGCGCACGCGCGCGCGCGCGCACACACACACACACACACACACACACACACACACACACACACACACACACACTCTCTCTCTCTCTTTCTATAGTTGGTAGTTTCATAATTGTGAGTCTTATATTAGGGAGGAGAGTACAGTGACCTTAGACTTATTTCTGTAAGCACGTTTTCAGAATTGAGAGCACAGTTTGAATTAGACTCTTGCTACCTATCCTGTAGTGTTCACAGTATATCTGTTTGATTTTGACTAGATAAGTCTACTATAAATTTTGTGACTTTTCTATATAATCTCCCAGCCTGCACAGTCACTTTTATGCAGCAGGAATATCTCACTCAAACCGTGCTAAAAGTAGAGGCCGCAAAAGAGTCTGGTAAGTGACCCTCTTTCTAGGTTAATTACAATTCTCCCAATTAATAGTAATCTAAGCAACACAAAACAGGAGGAAAAGATGAGTAATTTTAATATTCTGAAGGAAATTTAAGATACTATAATAACAAATATTTTGTTTATGAAATATTCAGATACTCTGCAAAAAGAGATATCTACTCATGAATGATGTGTACCTTCACACTCTGCATGCGCTCTTTTGCGTTTCTCCCCATCTCAAAAGTATCTACTGAATAGCCCTCATCTACACTAGTATCTAAATAGAAGCTAACTTTTGTGACATAGCCTGACACAAACTAGACAAGTCATTACTACGAGCCACTTAGCATATGGAAACTGAGATCAACACTAAGCTGATGGCCAAAAACATAGTAGGGAGCAAATGTTATGATTGCAACTGACTTGAGCTCAAATCATCACTGATTAATAAAGCCAAAATCATTTAAACAACAGCACACACACTCAGATTTTCAAAATCAAAGTCCAAATACAGAAAGTGAGATAACAGCTGTATTCAGATATCAGTGTAACTTAAATGGTGAGATACGAAGTATTGATCCAAGTAACCACTGGGTATTTATTTACAACAGCAGACGAACAGCCATCCCCATGTTGATCCCTACTCCCCTTAACCAGCCCACAGGGTGGTAACGCCTAGGCAAAAACCAGGGCTGGTGACATAAGGGACAAGACAGGAGGGCTTCCTGTCAACAGTTCCAATGACAGCGGGGCAGGGGCAGGGACTCGGGGGTTTGTTATTCCAGCAGGGACAAGATTTCCACAACTGAGAGCAATGGTTTGACCTCCGTAGGCTCCCATAGTCTACTATCAGTCATGGTCTTGGCATAGTGGGTCTGTAGCAAGGGCAAAGGTTGTATCTATGTCTCATCAGGCTCTGCAAGTGAGGAAATTTTGTGGGTAATGCATGTGAACTGAGACTGATGCTAGGTCGATGGCTGAAAACATAGTAGGGAGTGAATGTAATGACTGCAAGTAATGGCAGCTCAAATCAGTACTCATGAAAAAACACCACCACACATTATCAGAATTCCAAATTCAAACTCCATGTCCAGAAAGCAAGGCAACTGTTGTATTCAGATATCACTGTAACATAGGCTTCAATGGTGAGATACGAACTATCAATCCAGCCACCTTCTGCCTTCTTGTAGAAGACCAATGGTCATCCCCATATAACGTGTTTATTTATTTATTCATCCATATATGATTTAGTACAATATTATCAGACATGGCAGAAACATTACAGAAATAATATATACATAAACCACTATTTGTAAAAAATGAAACATTAAGAAGTAACATTCTGCAGCCCACCACAATAAGAGGACGTGTAGAACAGTGGAATCATAATAAGCAATTTAAACTACAGACAGGTGGTGTGCACAAACATCACACAATGTGCTCTTTTGTGTCACCAGATAGGTCAGTGTTATTCATACTCAGTCACTACGAAGCCATCGTACGAAGTGGAAACGTACAACTGAGTACGACTATGCCTCGCTGACATCAAAGGGTGAAATATCAGCATGTGAGTGCATTCAAACAGGGCAGAATGATTGGTTTCCAGGAGGCGGGTCTGTCGTGCTGTGACATTGCACCTTGTACAGGACACGCTTCTTCAGCAGTGAGGCATATGTGCAGCCAGAGTAAAGAAGAGGGCCGTATGAGGCATATCCTGAAAGTAAGGTCCGATCAGACGTGAAATGGAAACTACGGTGAAAACCCAATAAAGCTTTGCATAGTTTTGTTGGACAGTGTCACTAAACTGCCTGTTGATCACGTAACACCTGTCTTTTCAGTTCTGAGTGCACACTGGACATGTAAAGATGCCTAGAAAATAGTGCCTCCTGCCAAGTATGAGTGCCTGTGAGAGATGTTGCCCGATTTGATGCAGCCCACACAACATAACTTTTGATCGCCCTCCATACTGCCTGGAATTTGCTCCCTCTGATTTTCACCTCTGCTGACATGAACCACTGGATATGAAGTTAACATTTGGCACAGACAGCATAGAGAATCGGTGAAAAGTGAAGACGGCTGCCTTCTATGACGAGGGTATTGGAGAGTTCGTACAACGCTACAACAAATGTCTCAGACAGAGCGGCGACTATGTAGAGACGTTGCAAGAAGGTGTGGCTAACTATTGCAAATAAAACACTTTTGACTTTCACTGCGGTTTCCATTTCACGATCAACCAGACCTTACTTTTGGAATACGTCTCGTACAAAAGTGCCAACAGGGTACCGGACGAGACAATGTGACCACAGCATGAGATGACCACCATCTTGTCTGCTTGGCTGTAATGGACAGAACAGCTTCGTCCACAGTGTTAGCGCGATGTTGGAGCACTGCAGTGGGTGCGGATATGTCTGAATCAACAGTTTGACACCGTCTTTGTGGGCTGACTGGTGGCACACTTGCCATCACATCAACTTCCACTGTTCAGAAACCACCAATGCTGAAGACTGAAATGTACAAATGAACACTGACACTGGCATGCTGAGTGGCAAAATGTAGTGCTTTTGGACGAGTCCTGCTTCAACTTTCCTACAGTGATTGCAGCGAACACATTTGATGCCACCGTGGTGAATGCCATTGGGCAGACTGTATTGTTGAGCAGCATAGCAGACAAATTCCAAGTGTGATGGTTTAGGGTGCCATTGCCTACAACACACAATCTCGCCTCCTATATCTTGAGGGAAATCAGAACAGTTAGTACCACATCAGGGAAGTTTTAGAGCCCAAGGCACAACCCCTCCTGTAGGCTGTTCCACACACCATATTTCAGATGGACAACCTCTGGTCACATGAGGCATGCAATGTACACACCTTCTTCAAAGAACAATGGGTATTAGTTCGTCTGACATGCCTCAGTGACTTGTTCATTCAGATGTTCCTGCAGCCACAGTTGATGCTTTGTGGATGCATCTACAAACTGCCTGGTAGAGTATCCCCCAGCAACATATTCAGGCACTCTTTAATTCCATGTCATGATGTCTAGCAGCTCTGATTGTAACATGTGGTGGTGCTACTCTGTACTAAATTTCCACGTGTACATGTCTGTAATTCTAATCATTTGTGTAGTGTCACGTCCCTAATTGGTGGAATAAATTTCACTGTGACATCTCAGTTTTGGTGTTTTGCTTTTCCAAACAGTAGTGTATAAAACATTACTAAAATACGATAGGTCAGCATTCAAGGGGAAACCATCAAAAACCCAAGTCTGGATGGCTGGATGGGGAACAAACACCAGTCCTCCCGAATATGAGGCCAGTACATAATGACTGGAATAGCCACCTTGCTAGGTACATGACTGGAAGGAGTACTGCAAAATACATCATCTACATTGTGAGTGCAACATGCACACTATGTAAATAAATGAACTGGAAAGTTTGAAAATAAAAACAGTACTGTAAATGTGAAAACACATGAACAAATTATATAATATTGCAGAAAAGTACAAAATGCACAAAAAGTCAAACACTGCTGTAGGTAAATCGTGAAACTTTGATTTAGCACATCTCCCTAACAATAAAATACATTATGTAGCACTGCCAGAAAGTATAAGGCATGAAAACCTGCCAGCACTATAACATTACACTTAGGCTAGCATCAGATCTCTTCTCAGCAGTGGTGGATTACACTGCATCTGAAACAGAAAACAGAAAACCGACAGCAGAAATGTTCTTTGCAAAAACAAACACTGCATAGATGGTACATCAGTTAACATAATCAAAAGAACACAACAATGAATGAATTTATTTATTTACTTATTTATTTATTTTTTTTAAAGATTTCAGGGTGCCTTCAGCTGCCGTTCTCTTTATTTTATGTATGATTGTACAATTTTGGCCTTAGGGCATTTTCAAGTATTTTATGGATGATTTTTAGTAGTAAATTATGCCTTGTATGTCGTTGCTCCTATGACTCCATGTTATGCTCATAAAATAAATCTGAGATGTTTTAAAACATAGGAACAATGACATACAAGGCATAATTTACTACTAAAAATCATCCACAAAATACTTGAAAATGACCTAAGACCAAAATTGTACAATCATGCATAAAATAAAGAGAATGGCAGCTGAAGGCATCATGAAATCTTTCAAAAAATTCATCACAGTTGCAGACCCTATCACACTGAAAATTATGAACGAGGGCTTGGTAATCCTATAAGCTAACATGTTCATTTACATTGTAGAAACACTTCTCAACAAGAAATTACTTTAACTCTGCTCTAAAAGCCATTTCTGTCTCCATCCTCTTTACGTATGTTGACAGTGCAAAATAAAAGTGGTACCAAAGTGGCTCATGTCTGTGAGCACAGGTTATTCTCTCTTGTCCCTATGGAGGGATCCACAAAAGTGAGTATTATAACTGTGGTAATGAAGTTGGTTAGCAGGTCACCAAGTCTAGCTCTTGTCATCAACACGCATTTGTATATGTAATAGGAGGGTACAATAAGCAATCACAACTTTTTAAACATGGGCTTGCAGTGGTCCCTAGCCAAGCATGAGACAAGGCTTTAATAGTATTCCTGTAATGTAATAATTTCATTTAATCAACTACTAATTTTACCCCAGAAAACTATTCCATAAGCTACAAGGGACTGGAAATAACCAAAAGCTGTTCTAGCACTATCTGAGAAGCAAACTTTTAGAAATAATTCTCAGTCCAAAACATGGAGAATTGAGTCTCTGGGAGAGATTAGTTAGATGGTCTTTCCACTTTAATCAAAATTTCTCATAATTTGAGATAAGAAGAAGTGATCCATAACTATTTACAAGAAAATTTAATAGCGAAGATCACATTTAGTACTTTTCATTACTTATTACTGGTTTCAGCCATGATGACCGTAATCTTGTGATCTTTAAAAAACTTGTTGTTATATTTGCTGCTCTTGTTAAAGATCAGAAGATGACAGTCTTATCTGTTGAAACCAGTAATCAGAAATAAACAGTACTGAATGTGACCTTGACTATTATACTTTTTCAGTTTAAGTCACAGTCAACACAAATTTCTAAACATTTTGTGCACCATACCCTTTCTAACACCCCCCCCCCCCCCATGAACCATGGACCTTGCCGTTGGTGGGGAGGCTTGCATGCCTCAGTGATACAGATAGCCGTACCGTAGCTACAACCACAACGGAGGGGTATCTGTTGAGAGGCCAGACAAACGTGTGGTTCCTGAAGAGGGGCAGCAGCCTTTTCAGTAGTTGCAAGGGCAACAGTCTGGATGATTGACTGCTCTGGCCTTGTAACAATAACCAAAACGGCCTTGCTGTGCTGGTACTGCGAACGGCTGAAAGCAAGGGGAAACTACGGCCGTAATTTTTCCTGAGGGCATGCAGCTTTACTGTATGATTAAATGATGATGGCGTCCTCTTGGGTAAAATACTCCGGAGGTAAAATAGTCCCCCATTCGGATCTCCGGGCGGGGACTACTCAAGAGGATGTCGTTATCAGGAGAAAGAAAACTGGCGTTCTACGGATTGGAGCGTGGAATGTCAGGTCCCTTAATCGGGCAGGTAGGTTAGAAAATTTGAAAAGGGAAATGGATAGGTTAAAGTTAGATATAGTGGGAATTAGTGAAGTTCAGTGGCAGGAGGAACAAGACTTCTGGTCAAGTGACTACACGGTTATAAACACAAAGTCAAATAGGGGTAACACAGGAGTAGGTTTAATAATGAATAGGAAAATAGGAACGCGGGTAAGCTACTACAAACAGCTTAGTGAACGCATTATTGTGGCCAAGATAGATACGAAGCCCACACCTACTACAGTAGTACAAGTTTATATGCCAACTAGCTCTGCAGATGACGAAGAAATTGAAGAAATGTATGATGAAATAAAAGAAATTATTCAGATAGTGAAGGGAGATGAAAATTTAATAGTCATGGGTGACTGGAATTCGAGTGTAGGAAAAGGGAGAGAAGGAAACATAGTAGGTGAATATGGATTGGAGCTAAGAAATGAAAGAGGAAGCTGCCTGGCAGAATTTTGCACAGAGCACAACTTAATCATAGCTAACACTTGGTTTAAGAATCATGATAGAAGGTTGTATACATGGAAGAACCCTGGAGATACTAAAAGGTATCAGATAGATTATATAATGGTAAGACAGCGATTTAGGAACCAGGTTTTAAATTGTAAGACATTTCCAGGGGCAGATGTGGACTCTGACCACAATCTATTGGTTATGACCTGTAGATTAAAACTGAAGAAACTGCAAAAAGGTGGGAATTTAAGGAGATGGGACCTGGATAAACTGAAAGAACCAGAGGTTGTACAGAGTTTCAGGGAGAGCATACGGGAACAATTGACAAGAATGGGGGAAAGAAATACAGTAGAAGAAGAATGGGTAGCTTTGAGGGATGAAGTAGTGAAAGCAGCAGAGGATCAAGTAGGTAAAAAGACGAGGGCTAGTAGAAATCCTTGGGTAACAGAAGAAATATTGAATTTAATTGATGAAAGGAGAAAATATAAAAATGCAGTAAATGAAGCAGGCAAAAAGGAATACAAACGTCTCAAAAATGAGATCGACAGGAAGTGCAAAATGGCTAAGCAGGGATGGCTAGAGGACAAATGTAAGGCTGTAGAGGCTTATCTTACTAGGGGTAAGATAGATACTGCTTACAGGAAAATTAAAGAGACCTTTGGAGATAAGAGAACCACTTGTATGAACATCAAGAGCTCAGATGGAAACCCAGTTCTAAGCAAAGAAGGGAAAGCAGAAAGGTGGAGGAGTATATAGAGGGTCCATACAAGGGCGATGTACTTGAGGACAATATTATGCAAATGGAAGAGGATGTAGATGAAGATGAAATGGGAGATACGATACTGCGTGAAGAGTTTGACAGAGCACTGAAAGACCTGAGTCGAAACAAGGCCCCGGGAGTAGACAACATTCCATTAGAACTACTGACAGCCTTGGGAGAGCCAGTCCTGACAAAACTCTACCATCTGGTGAGCAAGATGTATGAAACAGGCGAAATACCCTCAGACTTCAAGAAGAATATAATAATTCCAATCCCAAAGAAAGCAGGTGTTGACAGATGTGAGAATTACCGAACAATCAGTTTAATAAGCCACAGCTGCAAAATACTAACACGAATTCTTTACATACGAATGGAAAAACTAGTAGAAGCCGACCTCGGGGAAGATCAGTTTGGATTCCGTAGAAATACTGGAACACGTGAGGCAATACTGACCTTACGACTTATCTTACAAGAAAGATTAAGGAAAGGCAAACCTACGTTTCTAGCATTTGTAGACTTGGAGAAAGCTTTTGACAATGTTGACTGGAATACTCTCTTTCAAATTCTAAAGGTGGCAGGGGTAAAATACAGGGAGCGAAAGACTATTTATAATTTGTACAGAAACCAGATGGCAGTTAGAAGAGTCGAGAGACATGAAAGGGAAGCAGTGGTTGGGAAGGGAGTAAGACAGGGTTGTAGCCTCTCCCCGATGTTATTCAATCTGTATATTGAGCAAGCAGTAAAGGAAACAAAAGAAAAATTCGGAGTAGGTATTAAAATCCATGGAGAAGAAATAAAAACTTTGAGGTTCGCCGATGACATTGTAATTCTGTCAGAGACAGCAAAGGACTTGGAAGAGCAGTTGAACGGAATGGATGGTGTCTTGAAGGGAGGATATAAGATGAACATCAACAAAAGCAAAACGAGGATAATGGAATGTAGTCGAATTAAGTCGGGTGATGTTGAGGGTATTAGATTAGGAAATGAGACACTTAAAGTAGTAAAGGAGTTTTGCTATTTGGGGAGCAAAATAACTGATAATGGTCGAAGTAGAGAGGATATAAAATGTAGACTGGCAATGGCAAGGAAAGCGTTTCTGAAGAAGAGAAATTTGTTAACATCGAGTATAGATTTAAGTGTCAGGAAGTCATTTCTGAAAGTATTTGTATGGAGTGTAGCCATGTATGGAAGTGAAACATGGACGGTAAATAGTTTGGACAAGAAGAGAATAGAAGCTTTCGAAATGTGGTGCTACAGAAGAATGCTGAAGATTAGATGGGTAGATCACATAACTAATGAGGAGGTAATGAATAGGATTGGGGAGAAGAGGAGTTTGTGGCACAACTTGACCAGAAGATGGGATTGGTTGGTAGGACATGTTCTGAGGCATCAAGGGATCACCAATTTAGTATTGGAGGGCAGCGTGGAGGGTAAAAATCGTAGGGGGAGACCAAGAGAAGAATACACTAAGCAGATTCAGAAGGATGTAGGTTGCAGTAGGTACTGGGAGATGAAGAAGCTTGCACAGGATAGAGTAGCATGGAGAGCTGCATCAAACCAGTCTCAGGACTGAAGACCACAACAACAACACCCTTTCTAACCAGTACCAGATGGTGATCTTGGTTTTTATTTGTATTCCCAAATTATATATAGTCTGTTTTCTTCACATTTAGGGTCAGCCTCTTGGCATTGAACCATGAATGCACAGACTTAAGAACATCAATTGTAGAGGACAGAGATTCCTTATCATCATTCACAATTACACTAGTGTCATCTGCATGTGTCATGTTCGTGCAGTGTCAAAGGTGTGTACACCATTTACATAAATACGGAACAGAAAGGGGGCCTAAACATTACTCTGGGGTACACCTATTTCAACTTTCCTCGCATCACATACTAATCTGATTTTATGATTAACATGAGCTGATGTGAGCTCCACAATCTGCAACCTACTTTTCTAGTTTGACAGCCTCTGGAGTTGGGGCTGCCACAACTGGAACTATTCACTACATAAAACACTATCATTGCCACTCTTTGGTTCAGTTTGAGTATCACTGGAGTGGTGGGATATTAAATATAGTTCCGCCCCATATTCTTTCCTCCAACTACCAACTGGGGACCATGCACAGCCGTAACTCTGTAGCCTTTCACAGTGTAATACATTATGAAATTTCTGCTGGATCCTAAAATCAACTCAACCTAATATTTCACCAATCTACTTGGGTGCCATGTTCAAATGAACACTGTGACTGTCTTGCTGAATGCTAACCAATGCCAGAGACTTATTAATGCCATATAAAATGCACTGAGTGTATGCCAAAAGCTTTCAGTGATGCCCAAATTGTTGCGTATACGAACAGTGCCACCATGCCAACAGCTAGTAGGAATGAGTAACTGTTTCAAAAAATTGCCATCAAAAATTCTTTGAAACCAAATCAAAGAGCATTAAGCTATGATGTAGGTTAACCACACTTTTAAATCTCATATACATTAAAGCCCTTGCCTCTGTTTACAAAATGATTATTATCTGCCAACCTAATTTTGGTTACTTCCTTAAGAACACAGCCCCAATAACAGGACAGGGCAGCAGCAATTTGTGTCTACTAATATTTCATACTGTGTCCCTCAGTCAAGCAATGTTCCACTACTGCAGATTTCTGTGGTTATTGCAACCTCGTGTTATGGCTGTGTTACACACACCTGCCCTGAACCCTGTTTACAGTCTAGCCTATATAAGTTTTCTCATAGCAACATAGTCTCTTACATATATCAGATATCTTGATCCTGAGATTGTTGTTCACAGAGTCAAGGAGGGCAAAAAGCATAAGGTTTCCCAAACACACAATGTATCAACAGTCTAAGGACCCAAAGTCATTGGTGGGGTAGATAGCAACTTATTATGGGCAGATACAAGTCAGTATGCATTTGTATGTAGTGTGTAAATCATCTCTGACACTGACATCCAGTTGAAAGACTTCCACCAAGTCTTTGAGGCACATGGAACAGAAGGCAGAAAACACTGAAAACTACAGGCCCACTCTGATCCTTCTTAAAAATCATAGAATCGATCATGAACAGAGTAATGAGTTACATGAACAAATACAACCTTCTTAATGATCCAGAGTTTGGCTTCCGAAATAGCAGACATAACAGTCTTCACAAAAGTGGTACTTGAAGCTCTCAACATGGATGACAGTGTTATAGGCATGGCTTTGGCGCTGTTCACGGTTTCTGACACTGATGATCATAAAAATACTGGTAAACAAACTAGAAGCACTACATATAAGAGGAATAGATAATGAGATGCTCCAGTCACACTTGGGAAAAAAGGCTGCAAAAGGTGATAAGGCTAGTGACCCACACAGGCTTCACATGGACTGCAGTAAGTATCAACGGCTGCACGACTTGTGTGCTGTAGTACAGGTTATATATACAAACCTTCATTTTGATTAATTTTATCTACTAGTGAAAACCATGTCATAATCCCTACAGTAGTTCCCGAGATTAGCCTTCACATACAGAAAGAAAAATGTAGTGGGGATTTTAGTAATATGTATACAGTTTTTCCCATGGGTCAGCCGCAACTACATAAGTCCATTTTGTAAAATGAAAAAAAACAGCACAACAGTTTCTTCATCCACAACCTTTTATTGTGTACACAACCAATTTTGGAACACAGAGTTCCATCATCTGGTGTACTCTGTATTAATGAAAATATTGTGTTACATGACAATGGAAAAGGATCCTCAAGTCTGAAATATCAGATAAGGAACTTTGTAGCTAAAATTTCTAAAATGAATTAAAAAGAGAGAGCAGGACATTACTTACAAATAAAATCACTTAACCATCTGAGGTCATCCTCCTCCCAGTGTTGTCATGGAACCAGAGGTTCCATGTAAAAAGGATAAAAGGGACAAAGAAGAATCCAGAAAAAATCGAAACACTCGACATCACAACAACACAGCAAAAGTCACCAGAATCTTGAAACATGTAAAATGCAACAAAAAGTTAGGATAGAGAGGGAGAAATCACATATTGAGCGGAATTACTTACATAAATTCCATAAAAACATTCCCCAATGCTGTGTGAACGGGTACACAAATAGGAAAACTATGTAATCACAAATACTAGCCATGAGTACTACTGATTATTAGATCCCAAACATATTAACATAGGTGTGCCTAAGGACCCTATACTGAGACCGTTTCGATTCTTAATCAATGATTTCCAAACAATGTAAGACATGGAGAAGAAATTCTATTTGTTGATGGCAGTAACATTATAGTCACTGACAAAACCACCAGAACTCTCAGTTGAGAAAACAAATGAAAACACATAGCATAGATTTCAGCTTAAAGAGAGAAAGCAGCTCTCTCTCTTTAAACATAAATGAAGATTTTGGCTGTAATCAACAGTAATGAGAAACAGAGTTATCGTAAGTAAAACATGGTAAGTAATGTGCTTTATTCGTATTAGTTATGCTGTGTCTCAGCTACTCACTATCCAGACTTACACCACCATACAGCAGAGGGCCCACACAGCAAGCTACAGGGAGCTCCTTAGCTAGTGTCAGGACAGACATTTTGAGCGACCAGAGGTCACTGGCCTTGTGGACCTACTTGCTTCTACAGTGTGCACATAGTTTCGACACCATATTTAGGCCGGTGCTCATCAGTGCTGGGCCAGTTCATTCCTAGTGAGCTCTCTGGGCCAAGTACCGACCACAGCAGCAGTTCATCAGTCAGAACCACTATCAATCGACAGCCATTATCAATGGATTTTATTAATCTCTGTCATCTCCTTGGGCATATTATTATACAATTGTAATCTCTGATAGGAAATGCTATTCAGAGTTTTTTGTTTGTTTTTCCTTGATATATGTAAGTCTGAACTGGATCTTGTCCCCCAATCACATGTAGAAATATTTGTGACATGCTTACTAATGCTTTTTTCCGCCATCCACAGCTGATTTGTAGATTAACTCACTTGGCTCAGTAAGAATATCCAGTGGTTTTTTCACATCTTACAATGAGCTCGACTATTGATTTTAATTATATTTCTGATGGTCCGTTTGGCACTTTGAAAGTTGTACGCATGTTTTGCACATTTGATCCCCAATAAAATATGGAGTGATATGTCACCTCATGACACTGGCTGTTACACATTGCTAATGGGACCCCAAGGGCATACCATGCTGATGTCATCCTCTTTCTACTATCCTTGTGTGTTCATTCCCTGTCTGTTGACAATCAGTATTCATCTCTAAAAAATTTGTGTGAGATACCCTGTTCACAGAAAAGCATCTGAGGCCTTGGCTGTAAACAATGGTAAACCACCAATTTAAAAAAGCAGTCAAAGCATACCTCATAAAATAATGCATACTACACAGTTAACAACTACTTAGAGAACTCAGAGTAAGGATTAATAATAATAATAATAATAATAATAATAATAACAACGACTGCTAGCACACAATATTAGTTTCTCACCATTTTTCTGATTTCAGTATATCACTTATAATGACGAGATGATAACTCGGTTGTTCAGACAGGCAGAAGAGAAGATATGGAGGTGTAAGATAGACGTGGCAACATGGTTGTGCTCCTACAGTCACCTGTAAATGTGTCTGGCAGGTTCAATGAAAAGTATGGAGAGATTAAACCAATTGTGTATAATTATTTTTCATGTTCCTAAATCATTACTACTACACCCACCTCCATAGCCGAGATTGCTGACACATGCCTGTGCAGTGGCATACAGCTTGGAGGCCAGCTGGTTCAAATCATGATGGTGGAAAATTTTCACTGCCAGTGTTTAGGCAGCAAAGGGAGAAGAGGTGGTGGTATACAGTTCCTGATCACCAGTCTTTGCACCAATGTCCTGGTGTAAACTGCAGTTCTCTCCATAGTGTCACATGAAGTGAGGGCATGCGACACTGTTATGGTGATCCATCCATCGAATGGGGATATTAAGCTCAGCTGCTGTCTTGGTGCTACCAGACTTCAGACTGGCACCAGACTTCACTCTCTCTCTCTTCCCTTCATCCTTAACAATACAAACCCAGTGTTACACTGCACAAGCACTTACCACAGTTATCCATACAGCATGCACACACTCTTCACATTTCATAACTGGATGGAGGAAGAAAACGGCAAACCACTTGCACTACGACTTTGCCTAGATTGACAATGAGGGATTCCTGCATCCGCCCGTCGCCCCTATACTCATTTTCCTCATTATGGGACTACTTTGATTTGTGGCTGCTACTACATTATGTTAAAGGTGTATCTTATCAAACTGGGACAGTTTTAAGAAGATTTAACATCAATAGCATGTTGCAACCACTAACCAAGATTAGAGCCCTTGTGGGGGTCATTACTGATGAGCTGGTGCTAAGGGATCCCAATGCACATAAATATTGTGATACTGTGGGAAAATGTACATAAGCTAGACTGTATACACAAGTGTGGAACATCACTATCACACAAAGTCCCAACAACCAAATAGCTCATACTGCTGAAGCATTACTTCTCCAAGGAGCACAGTATGAAATATGAGGAGATACACAGTTGCTGCCACATCCCATTGCGGTGTCTTGCATTCTTAAGGAAGCAATTGAAATAAGGCTGGTGGATGGTAATAATTTTATTACTATATATAAGGATTTTCATTTAAGTGAGACATGGAATCCTGGGATAACTTTCAACAACACACAATGCACTATGGCTGACAGAAGATTTGATAGAAATTTTTGATAAAGTAAGTTGTCTTTGCCTGCTATGACCACATGGTGGTATTGCATGTACAAACTGAAGTGGAGACAGCAAATGACAGGTTTTGGTGAAGATGCTGAGTATTTTCTGTGGCACTGGCATCAACTTGTCAAACCTCACCAACATGATCTCATCAGAAGGTAGACCACTGCAATATTCGGTTAGGATGATTTTTAGGATCCAGCAGCAAACTCAAGAAGAAAGCTATTTACAACTGTAGTTACAAAATTAATGGATATTAGACAGAAATGAATGTATTTCAGCTGGCTGAACCACAAGATTGCATGCATCATGTCTTAGATCTAATATTTCTGGCATCAAAAGGAAATTTCATTTGAGAAAACTTCAAAATTACAAGGAGACACAATGACTGGTGAGCACTAGCTTGCGTTGCTTGTTAGGCACTTCGATATCTTGAGTCATTAACCCTTTTCTCTACTGATGTGATCTCATTCCACACAAACATCCCATATACGTATGACCTTTCAATGCCCAAGAACACTGCCTCTCCCAACACCCATCTGAAAGTCTTCCTTAAATTCTTTTATCACCACCCTAGTCAAATTCATCCTCCCATTAATACTCCACATTCGAGAGCCAGAACTACAACCAAAACAAATCAGAGGGATCTCTACATCTACATCTACATTTATACTCCGCAAGTCACCCAACGGTGTGTGGCGGAGGGCACTTTACGTGCCACTGTCATTACCTCCCTTTCCTGTTCCAGTCGCGTATGGTTCGCGGGAAGAACGACTGTCTGAAAGCTTCCGTGCGCGCTCTAATCTCTCTAATTTTACATTCGTGATCTCCTTGGGAGGTATAAGTAGGGGGAAGCAATATATTCGATACCTCATCCAGAAACGCACCCTCTCGAAACCTGGCGAGCAAGCTACACCGCGATGCAGATCGCCTCTCTTGCAGAGTCTGCCACTTGAGTTTATTAAACATCTCCGTAACGCTATCACGGTTACCAAATAACCCTGTGACGAAACGCGCCGCTCTTCTTTGGATCTTCTCTATCTCCTCCGTCAACCCGATCTGGTACGGATCCCACACTGATGAGCAATACTCAAGTATAGGTCGAACGAGTGTTTTGTAAGCCACCTCCTTTGTTGCTGGTCTACATTTTCTAAGCACTCTCCCAATGAATCTCAACCTGGTACCCGCCTTACCAACAATTAATTTTATATGATCATTCCACTTCAAATCGTTCCGCACGCATACTCCCAGATATTTTACAGAAGTAACTGCTACCAGTGTTTGTTCCGCTATCATATAATCGTACAATAAAGGATCCTTCTTTCTATGTATTCGCAATACATTACATTTGTCTATGTTAAGGGTCAGTTGCCAATTTTCTAATGCTGCAACTTCTCTGTATACTACAGCATCATCCGTGAAAAGCCGCATGGAACTTCCGACACTATCTACTAGATCATTTATATATATTGTGAAAAGCAATGGTCCCATAACACTCCCCTGTGGCACGCCAGAGGTTACTTTAACGTCTGTAGACGTCTCTCCATTGATAACAACATGCTGTGTTCTGTTTGCTAAAAACTCTTCAATCCAGCCACACAGCTGGTCTGATATTCTGCAGACTCTTACTTTGTTTATCAGGCGACAGTGCGGAACTGTATCGAACGCCTTCCGGAAGTCAAGAAAAATAGCATCTACCTGGGAGCCTGTATCTAATATTTTCTGGGTCTCATGAACAAATAAAGCGAGTTGGGTCTCACACGATCGTGTTTCCGGAATCCATGTTGATTCCTACATAGTAGATTCTGGGTTTCCAAAAACGACATGATACTTGAGCAAAAAACATGTTCTAAAATTCTACAACAGATCGACGTCAGAGATATAGGTCTATAGTTTTGCGCATCTGCTCGACGACCCTTCTTGAAGACTGGGACTACCTGTGCTCTTTTCCAATCATTTGGAACCCTCCGTTCCTCTAGAGACTTGCGGTACACGGCTGTTAGAAGGGGGGCAAGTTCTTTCGCGTACTCTGTGTAGAATCGAATTGGTATCCCGTCAGGTCCAGTGGACTTTCCTCTGTTGAGTGATTCCAGTTGCTTTTCTATTCCTTGGACACTTGTTTCGATGTCAGCCATTTTTTCATTTGTGCGAGGATTTAGAGAAGGAACTGCAGTGCGGTCTTCCTCTGTGAAACAGCTTTGGAAAAAGGTGTTTAGTATTTCAGCTTTACGCGTGTCATCCTCTGTTTCAATGCCATCATCATCCCGGAGTGTCTGGATATGCTGTTTCGAGCCACTTACTGATTTAATGTAAGACCAGAGCTTCCTAGGATTTTCTGTCAAGTCGGTACATAGAATTTTACTTTCGAATTCACTGAACGCTTCACGCATAGCCCTCCTTACGCTGACTTTGACATTGTTTAGCTTCTGTTTGTCTGAGAGGTTTTGGCTGCGTTTAAACTTGGAGTGAAGCTCTCTTTGCTTTCGCAGTAGTTTCCTAACTTTGTTGTTGTACCACGGTGGGTTTTTCCCGTCCCTCACAGTTTTACTCGGCACGTACCTGTCTAAAACGCATTTTACGATTGCCTTGAACTTTTTCCATAAACACTCAACTTGTCAGTGTCGGAACAGAAATTTTCGTTTTGATCTGTTAGGTAGTCTGAAATCTGCCTTCTATTACTCTTGCTAAACAGATAAACCTTCCTCCCTTTTTTTATATTCCTATTAACTTTCATATTCAGGTATGCTGCAACGGCCTTATGATCACTGATTCCCTGTTCTGCACATACAGAGAAAAAAGTTCGGGTCTGTTTGTTATCAGTAGGTCCAAGATGTTATCTCCACGAGTCGGTTCTCTGTTTAATTGCTCGAGGTAATTTTCGGATAGTGCACTTAGTATAATGTCACTAGATGCTCTGTCCCTACCACCCGTCCTAAACATCTGAGTGTCCCAGTCTATATCTGGTAAATTGAAATCTCCACCTAAGACTATAACATGCTGAGAAAATTTATGTGAAATGTATTCCAAATTTTCTCTCAGTTGTTCTGCCACTAATGCTGCTGAGTCAGGAGGTCGGTAAAAGGAGCCAATTATTAACCTAGCTCGGTTGTTGAGTGTAACCTCCACCCATAATAATTCACAGGAACTATCCACTTCTACTTCACTACGGGATAAACTACTACTAACAGCGACGAACACTCCACCACCGGTTGCATGCAATCTATCCTTTCTAAACACCGTCTGTAACTTTGTAAAAATTTCGGCAGAATTTATCTCTGGCTTTAGCCAGCTTTCTGTACCTATAACTATTCCAGCTTTGGTGCTTTCTATCAGCGCTTGAAGTTCCGGTACTTTACCAACGCAGCTTCGACAGTTGACAATTACAATACCGATTGCTGCTTGGTCCCCGCATGTCCTGACTTTGACCCGCACCCGTTGAGGCTGTTGCCCTTTCTGTACTTGCCCAAGGCCATCTAACCTAAAAAACCGCCCAGCCCACGCCACACAACCCCTGCTACCCTTGTAGCCGCTTGTTGCGTGTAGTGGAACTCTATGTGAACTATTCCATCCTGTCACTATCAATGTGACCTTGCTCTACAGAAATATCCCACCAGCACATAGAACTCAAGCTCTTGGAAAATAACTTTTCCAACATTCATCTGAGTATCTCCCTAAATCTATATTTATAGAAACCCACACTAACTTCCTCCTTAATCATAACTACTGCATATTTCAGGATAGGCCCACACACTAAAAAGGAGGAAAGGGTTACTGAGGGAACCAGGAATCCCTCAGCCCCTGCCAGTCTTTTCATGGATCAGAAGGAGAAGTTACTCCTCACGACCCAGAACCTGAGCCTCTTGACCTGTTACAGAATTATCGATGGCATCTTTGTGCTTTGGACTACAGTAAAGAACATCTTCCCCACATCCTGCAACAGCTAAACTACTCAACTCAAATTTGCTTGGTCCTGTTTCAAATACTAAAGCAAGTACCTTGATGTTGACCTCCATCTCTCTGAAGCTCGCATTCTAACCTCAGTCAATGTAAAATCAACCATTAGGCACTTTGACTTTAGACAAAAACATTCCTTTCCTTACAGCATAGGCATCCACAGTGGCAAAATTATTTGCTCCACCACCAAATATCTTGACACCTATACCAACAACTTCTCCCAAGTTTTCTTCACTGACAATTACCCCCACAGATCTTGCTCTCAAATTTCCCAGGCTGACTCTCCTCTCAACCTCCAACAAATACAACTTTCCCTTCCAAATAACTCAGGAACACCCCTCTTGTCACCCAGGCCATTAGTGCTTCAATACACTGCTCTGAAAAGGTTATGACTATCTCAGGTCAAGTGCTGAAATGAGATCCTCTCTTCCTGGTAACCTCCAACCACCACCCACTGTCATCCTTGTAAAATCCAGTGTACCCATCCATTACCACTTATGCCAGCCCCACCACTGATAAATCCTACATCATCAAAGGCAGAAACAACACGTGAAACTGTGAATTTTGTTTACTAACTGTAATCATCACATAATGCTTTAACAGTAATGACCACCGCTAAATTGGCTGGGCACATGAAGGCACACAGAATAATTGTTCACTTTGCGGAAACACAACGTACGACTGCTGAGCATGCTCTATAGAATGACTAAATGTTCACAACAGCACATATTTGGATTCTCTCTAGTGGTACAAGTTAACAAGAACTGCAAAGATGTGAACTAGCTCGCCAACATATCCATGCGTCCTGCGACCCCCGGGATTCAGTCTTACTTTGATACCTTCATTGCCCCCCCCTCCCCCCCTTCATCCCCGGTAGCTTTTTACCAATTTCTTTCTTGCAACCTCATTCTCAATTGCATTATTCATTTAATTTATAATTTCTTTTCATCTTAGCCTACCTTTACTTCTCTCTCAGACCACATATTGTTTCTAGACAAGTGGGAAAAGTGCTTACCAATGTAATATCACTGGCCTCCTCCTCGCTCGCTCATGCTCTCTCTCTCTCTGATGCCTCCCCTTCATCTTCACCAACAGATGGTTCCCACTCAACCTGGGGTCCAACTGACTTATTTTTTAGTTTCTACCCATCCCCAACTTATGCCTCCTTCCTTCTTGAAGAAGGAACAAACAGTTCTGAAAACTAGGATGGTTTTTTGTCCTATTATAAGTATATATCAGAAGTATTTAGAATTTCTGACTCTTGAAGTTAAGTACTGACCAGTCAGTCTGTTCTCCTTACTTTACAGTTCTCCCTCATGTTTTCATTACAGTACTCTTTTCATCTATATGATTATTAAATTCTCGTAAAAATATTGTAGATGGTAGATATGAGAAATACTAATTAGCTCAATATTAAGATTCCACATTAAATTTAGGGCAAGTAAGTCATTTCACAAGGGATGGTCACTAAAGTATATAATCTAGAATAACATATGCATACTAACACACCGAGATGTCTAAACCAGCCTTCGGATTCAGTCCATGTTACTTCAAGTAATATACACGTTTTGAACATGGTCTTCCAAAATTATTTACTTGGACACTTCTACATGCAATCCTCCTCTAGCAAACTAACAAGCAACAGTGACTTATGGGTATATAGCAACTTAAAATTATATTCTACTACAAACAGTAGTACTGATAGAGTAAACTTTATAATCAACAGACTGATCTCTCTCTAATTTTGCATCTATTACCTGTACAGTGTACTTTCATAGTCATTTGTTTGTTAGAAGAGGACATGTGGTTATTTGCACTAGAGTACATAGTGACAACAGATTTCATTTTCCTCCTCTTTTTCATTTCCACCTCTACCCAGCAAAGAAAGTCACTACACTATACATAGACTTAGCAAGCAAATGTCACAGGATAGTGGGGCACAGATGACGCAGGTGTGTGGTATGCACCCCCCTTCCTCCCCCCCCCCCCCCCTGCCTTTTGCCAGATGCAGTTGTACAGGAGATCTTCTGAGGTGCTGTTGTGCAAGTGATTTGTGTAAAATGCAACTCTGTCATGAGCTGATGCCATTCGAAAGGGGTATGGTGGTTGGTGCCCAACAGATGGGAATTTCGATTTTGGCAGTTGTGCAGGAATTTGGTTTCGCATGTTCAGTCATGTACAGGGTGTATCATGAGTTGAATGAGGTTGTCACAGTCCACAATAGATGAACTACCAGCCGTCCAGCTACCCTCAATGACCATGACCAGCGACATTTGAGATGGATCGTCAAGAGTGACAGAAGGGCAACAACGCAACAAATCAGTACTCAGTTCAACAGAGGGCATGCTAGACACATCTCCCTGTGGACAATCCCTTAGAACATGGGTTCCAAGGAGTATGGGAACCGGCATCGCACATGGGTGTCACTGTTAACCCAATGTCATCAGGCACAACTGCTTGCCTTTCTTGCCAATCACCAGGGGTGGAAACTGGATCAATGGAGTATCGTTATGTGGTCGGTCGAATCATGATTTCAACTGCAACATGCCGATGGGACCACATGCAGACCACATGAGTCGATGGATCCCGCCTGTCAAGAAGGTGTGGTCCAAGGCAGTGGTGTGTGTGTTATGGTCTGGAAGGGACTGTGAATCGTCTGCAGTATGCTGACCTGCTCAAGGACCATCTCCACCCATTTCTGGTCTTACAACACCCTGATGGTTCTGTAGTGTTTCATGATCATAATGCACTGCCACATCGCTCCCATGTCACCTCAGAATGGTTCCAGGAACATGTATGGGTGGTCCAAAGACTGAGGTGGCTGGCCACCCCAGAGCCCAGCTTTGAACCCCATTGAGCATATCTCTGATGTCATGGAATACAGGCTCTGTGTTGTGGAACCTGCACACACAAACAGAATTGGTTGCCACTCTGAAAATGATTTGGTGTCAGATGCTTCCAGAGGAGAACTACAGACTTGTAGAGTCACTTCCACGGCATCTCACTGCAGTCTGCAGGGCCCGAGGAGACCCCACGCAATATTAGATGCATATCCCACGACATTTGCTAAGTCAGTGTACTGCACATACATAATACACATTCATCATTATAAACTATCCGCCACCATAGCCGAGTGAACTGAGTGCTGACTTGTCATGCTGGGGAGCCTGGGTTTGATTCTCAGCTGGGTTGGAGACTTTCTCCACTCAGGGACTGGGTGCTCGTGGTATCTCCATCATCCTCATCGACATGCAAGTTGCCGAAGTGGTGTCACCTCAAAATACTTGCACCAGGCGATCAGGTCTACCCACCGGGAGGCCCTCGCCACACGACATTTCATCATAAATTCACTGCACATTAATGCACAATTCATATGTATTTCAGCAGTAATTTATGATTGAAATATTTAGTGTGCTTATTTGAAAATGTGTAACCACTAATTTTGTCAATGTCACGCAAAAAACTGGTAAGATTCCCATAACCAATCATAGTGATAACTGTGGTGGGTGGAGGACTGTGCACTACAAAGACAAACTGCAAATACATTATTTCCTTTTTTCGCTGAAATAAGCTTACTCCTAAGTATATTAATCCAAAACCAGAAACTTGTGTATGGAAAGGCAAAAAGTATTTTTTATCTCATGAGGGCCTTGAAATATAACTTATGTGTTGTGTATGGAAAACACCACCATCAAGATCAGAGCCCTGAAAATGAACAAGAAATATTTATATGAGGTACGTCTTCACAATCCAATATATGTACATGACACGTCCATAATAATTAATGTGAAGTGTTATCAGGATGATTGATAGAGTCTGAGGTATGTAGTAAAGTCACACTATTCCAAGGATAACACTGAGTAGCATCACTCCCGACATCAAAAATTATAAGGAATACACTTCAATGATTGGCCTAAGAAATATTCAAAAAGCCAACAAGTTGCATATCTCACAGCATTATTTTGAATTTGTAGATAATCTAAAGAAAGGTATTCCTGGAAGTTGTTTTGATGTGGATAAGGACATGTGTGATTGAACGAAACTGTAGACCATTAAAATCAATACGCATTTCCAAGAACAAGGCTACTCCTTTGTCTCCCCATCAAATGACTCTGTAAATAAAGTAAATCTTTCTTTCTGCAATAGAAAACACATGGTTATGAAAGTTCTTAACAGGTTAAAATTATATCCCAGACAGGGATTTGGAACTGGATTCAGTTTGAGTCCCAGTTTAGCATTAAGTCTTAATTTGTCAACAAGTTATCCAACATTAATAATTTTTGTCATCATTTTTCTGTTAATAAACATTTATTTACATTTATTGACATCTGATTTGTCTTCATATAACTGCCAGTTACAGCTATCCAAATTACAAGAGTGATACTTTGAAATACCATACACACATCCTGCCTAACCACCAAGAGAAGCTGTTACTGTAGATGCCTGTGTTCTATTTAATTAACACAAAACAAAAAGTAAACTACCTATTCAGAACTACTGAGTATTCAATTTTTCAAAACCAATATGAAAATTATAGTATACAATCAATCACAGATGAACATCTTGCAATGAAACACAGTGGAAGACAGAAATAAAAGACAAGAAAACTCCTCTGGAGTAGAAGAAACTTAACACAAATGCAAAATAAAGTTATTTAAAATTTTAACATGCATATACTTGAAATTCATATAGTACATTGGACCACTAAAATGTTATAATGATTGTCAGAAACTTTTTTTCAGGCTGCAGTCAATGTAGCAACAACACAATGTTTCAACAAAGTATTATATTAGCAAACATTTCATTCAGGTAATTAATGAGTCTACCTGTACTTCCATCGTTTTTTCCTGATTTCACTGCATACCTTGATTGTTCAATTTCTTGAAAATTAATGCTCACTCATCATCAGTTTTGTATGTTCTGGATTTTGGTGAACACGAGATACTATTAGATAGCATTTTCCTCCCTAATGTAGAGTGGTTGCAGTTAAGTCATTCACACAAATCATTCAAAACCAGCCAAGGATGAAGGTGTGATTGAGCAAATTTGACATTGACAACACCATTCCCTGTGTATTACTGAGCACACTGAGTGCATTGTTGAATCTTAGCTGTGATGTACTGCCTTATTTCCCATATTCATGACACCCTCCAATTACCACTTATTCAACTTACAGTATTCTCTACACTGAAAGATCTGCACAGATGAGTGGAGTATGAAATATACAGTGTAAGTATTTTCTTTATATGCTTCAAATACGTTATGTGCTCAGAATTATTAAGCTGATACGAATTGTCAAAATATATCAGTACACTGTGTTTCATCACACATAAAAGTAAAGAACAAATTAATCTGCCAACCCAATATTTCTGTGCACTCTTCACAGAAGCCAGTAAAATCATCTTTCTGGCAATATAAAATTAAGCTCTTCAAGTTTTGTTACACACTTACATCCAAAAGGAATCCACTGATGGGATAATATACACAGTCACTGTAAAATGAATCACTGTACAATGAATGGTGACATACAGGTCACAGAAGTTCTGTACAACTTTCACACATTTCTCAGATATCTAAAAAAAATCTATCACTCTGAAAAGACACACACGTGATTTTTGTAAACAAGTAAAACAACAATGGTGATAAAGTCTTCACTGTTTTTACATGAACTTTTGTTTTCTTGTGAACACAATCACTGCTGTTGTTGTTTCCTTTTGTACTGTGTTGGTTTCTCAAACACTTGCTTCATACCAGCAGCAAGAGTTGTGTGGAATTTCAGATTCTGAGCTGTTTCAGAAACCCACGGGGAATCAAACTGCGTTGTATCCTGGTCCACCAGGTGTGTATATTTTGTACGCCCACTTCGGCCGAAATTTTTCACCTGCATTACCTTTGGTAGAATAGTTTTATCAAAGTGATCTTCCAAAGTTGCAGCTGAGAAATCACGTTTAAACAATTCTTGATCTTCATCCTATATTACAAACAAAAAGAAAACAAAGTTCCAGTAGAATTCATAACCCAATATAAAAATGCTGAAATCAAGAAATGCATGCAATTGCTGTAGCACCGAGAGGAATCAAGGAAAAAAACCATATATTACAAAGGCAAAAAAACCTAGATCTTCACCTTCATTTGTGACAGGAAACACACACACACACACACACTAACGTATTCCTGAAAACATCTTAAAATGGAAAAATACATTTGTTTCATATTGTAGAATGAGGCCAACATCCACAAGCAATAACACGAAGAGTTTTGTTTGTTACAAAGAATTGTTTAACATATGGTGAAGCTTTCAAAGTGACCTGGGTGCAATGAACACACACCATATCATGTTGGACCACCTCTGCTTAAAAAAAAAAAAAAAAAAAAAAAAAAAAAAAAAGCCTGAATCCTCCTGTAAATTAATGAATACGGTTCTCAATAACTTCCAATGGTATTTCATTATATTTCTCAGAATGGTACTGTTTCATTTCAATAACATACATTAGTGGAGAGTAACGGGATCCTTAACTGTTTTTACAAAATTGGTAAGACTGGCTCTGTGACGTGCAAATCTGGCTATCCTGGAGGTCAAGGAAAATTTATTATTTTGCTATAATGCTCATCAAATTAATATTGGAAATTTGCAGCTGTATGTACATGAAAGGGGGAGAGGATTACCTTACAAGATCAACACTATGCTTCACAGCTGTTAAAAGGTAGTCCAAGCTGTATCTTCTCCTGGTGTCCTCCACATGTATGAGGGGGACCAAAAAATAATAAAAATTGTTTTACAAAAAATCATTTATTTGACAGAACACTTTCAAAACTTAAACACCTTCAACATAGTGTCTGTCAGACATAATATACTTTTCTCAACACTTTTTATGCTGGTGGAAATAGTTTTTAAACTTGACTGAAATTTGCTGTTTAGTGCCTACAGCATTATTTTCCTCTTCTTCAACATCTTGAAAATACTTTCCTTTCAGAATTCTTTTCTTTCTTGTGATTTAAAAAAAAACCACAGGGGGCTAAATCTAATGAGTAGAGGGGGCGAGGGGTGGGAGAAACTGTTGTCATTTGGTTTTTGGGCAAAAACTGCTTGCAACTCAATGCTGTGTGCACAGAGGCGTTGTTGTGGGACAAAAGCAAATCTCCTAATTGCCACAATGCAGGTGTTTTTCTCTCATTGTTTCATTTTAGTACTCCCAGGTAGTAATGTCAGTTAACTGCAGTACCCTGGGGAATGAATTCACGATGGATGATCTCCTTGCCATTGAAAAAGTAAACAAACATGCCCTGGGATCTCACTTTCCTTGCTTTCTTTGGTCTTGGTGATGATGGAGTCTTCTGCTCCTTGGATTGATGCTCCATTTCCGGATCATATGCACAACACCATGAATCATCACCCATTATGACTTTTGCCTCAAAGTCCAGATCAATTTCTGACTGTTCCTTCACTTCCCAGCACATGCGCAAATGATTGGCTCTCTCGCACACGCGGGATGAATTTTGCCACAATATGTTTCATCTTCCATCAAAATTCATTTGTGTGAACTCCAGGATTTTCCAGCCATTTCCATCAATTCATCAACTGTTCATTGCAAATTTTTGACATCTTTGGAGATACCATTTTTGACTCTGTTATGAGATTTGAAAATGGATCTTGGCCAGAAAGTAGTCATTAAAAGAATAAAAAGTAAGAATTTGCAACTTGGAGTGGTTTTTTGTTCTACTGATTAAAAGAAGTTGCTGATCCAAGCTACTCCAGCATGCTGGAAGTTTGTAATTTATCAGCTGTTCTACTATGATTAAACATGACCACAATACAATTTTTTTCAATGTTTATGTCAATTCTGGAAGTCATGATTCATCTTCAACTGATAATTGACCACTTTTAAAATGAGAAAACCACTTGTAAGTCTTTGCCTGCCTCATAGCTTATTTCTCATAAACAGTCAGAAGCACTGCGAAGTTTTTGCTGCTGGTTTCCCCAACAGGAAACTGAACTTGATGTTAGCACATTGGCAAATGTCCGCCACTGAAAAATTCACCAAACACAAGAAACAGTCACACTGACCACAATAATGTTTCTACATCCATGCCACTAGGACAACTGATACAAAATGGTCTCTAATGAAGGCATTTAGCAGGAGAATTCAGAACTAGTGTTCCACCAACTGCCAGAGAAAAATGCTCATTACTTTCGGGTCCCCTGCCCCCCTCATATGTCCTGCTTCTGGAAAAAGCATTAAACTAGTCTCACTGAATCATATTAGTTGTGTTCAATAGTTTGTAACACAGGTAGTGTGCACTTTGTAGCACTGAAGCCTCTTCTTTATATTCATATGATTTCCAAGAGGTTTGGACAGCTTAACCACGAATATTTTGTTTATGCTGTTCCAGTTACATTGTTAATACTGATCTTATGGTCTCCAGACACATATTAAACTCAGTAGTTCCTTTTTTATGGAAGTTGTCTTCTTTATTACAGATAACAATACTATTTAATGCTCATCTGTCACAATCAGTAACTGTATTTTGTCTTCCATTTCTGTGTTAGCCACATAAAGCCTTCCAAATGTGTGTGTCATCAAGGAACTACATACAGCAGTTCTTGATATCCACAACAGTATTGCAATTATTGTCACATATGCCTCTCCTAAGAAATTTACGTAACTTTTCCCAAAATGAAATTTATGCAAGGACAAACAGAAAAGTTTTCTGTCTGGCACAATTTTCATGAAGTATAGTTACTGTTATGGTTATATGTTCATTTTGCAGTAGCATAAACAAATTGATAACTTTATCAGCAGACTAGTTCTGTTTACCATACATGGCGTTTTAAAGCATTCATGTTGGGTGCATTTTGTTCAAATGGAAAAACAGTGTCATCATACAATTCTATGTTTTGGATAGGTTATCACCAATACAGAATTATCCGTCCGCCCCTGGTAGCTGAATGGTCAGCGCAACAGACTGTCAATCGTAAGGGCCCGGGTTCGATTCCCGGCTGGGTCGGAGATTTTCTCCGCTCAGGGACTGGGTGTTGTGTTGTCCTAATCATCATTGTTTCATCTCATCGACGCGCAAGTCGCCGAAGTGGTGTCAAGTCGAAAGACTTGCACCAGGCGAGCAGTCTACCCGACGGGAGGCCCTCGTCACACGCCATTTCATTTCACAGAATTATCCGAAGCTAAATGTTGATGTGAATCCTACCCTTCCTGAATTATGTATTAATCACTGCAATGAATGTGGGAAGAGGAACTGGGATAGAAAAAGAAATGAAACGTGTGGAAAGAGGATAAATGACCAAACACAGATTTAACTCTGCTCCTCCCAAATGTGAGTCCAGTGTACTAACAACTGGAACACCCAAATTGGTAAGAAGTGAAACTAAGGTACAAAACAAAGGAAGCATTTAGAGTAAGCTTAGGGGGTCCAAGACCAAGAGTATATTGTAGAGTAAGCTCCAAATGTGCAGTTCTGAGGTACAGGTGTTGAAATCAAGAATCCATGTTGCTTCTGGGGTGAAGCGCAAACTAGAAATCCTTTGGAATAGGATACTATAGGCTACATACATGGTGTGTAAAGTTCTGGCAGAACAAAATTCTGCTGGTAAACTGGGGTGAGGGTTTGTGTCAAGTGAAGTGGGCAAGAGTAGAAGGGAGATGGGAAACAGGAGGGGAAGAGGTTTCTTTGATTGCTTTTTAGATCATTAATACATCTCAGACAGAATAAGACAGCATAGGAAACCAGATTGTGGACTAGGCTGATTGTGCAACAAATTATGGTCCAAACTAATACATTTATAACTAACAAATAGGTTGTAGGACAAGGTCATTTTGTGTGAAAAGGATGGTAATCAAGTTTTTTTTTTCTTGGTTGGTTTGGCATGTACTGAAATATAGAATTGGTTATCAATGAAATAAAGACCAACACCATCAGAGAAAATGAGATTTTGAAAATTATCTGTCAAATGTTAGTCACTTGCATGTTCCCTGGGTTATAATTGCAGTTTCTTTTTATTGTGTGGAACAAGTCAATTTAAAACTCTAATACATTCACTCAGTGAAAAATACTACAACACACTGACCATTTAAATGCCCGTCTTAAGTCTTTTTTCCCCATACAGTGATTTATATTCAACTATGTTTCATCTCATCTCACATGCAACATACACATGATATTACTACACATTACGAAATTCTTCTATGAGTAGAAGGAGATATGAAGCAGATATGATTTCACTTTGTGTTTGAAGTTACTTTAGTTATCTATTACATTGTTTACATCACAGGGTAGATAGGCAAGGATTTCTGTACTAAATACATCACTTCTTCCTGTGCCGCTAATACGTGAGTGCTGGATAACATGTTTCCAAAATGCCTAACTGTTTAAAGAGCTCTCTACAAGAGACTCTAGGATGGACACCACATATTATTATTCTTATTACATGCTTCAACAAAACAAACATTTCTTTCCTCAATGAATGCTATAACACATTCATGAATGAAAATAGAAAAGTCATTCCCTATATTTTTACCCCAAAAATCAGCAACTATCATTAATAAAGAAGTTGCAGAACTTAAGACATTTAAGACGCCCTATAACTTTCGGTTCAGGTTTGTAATATAAACATTTAAGTATTTATAATAGTCCACTTCATTTAGTGATTTAACCTCACTCATTATTTCCAATGGTGTGTTCCAAGTCTTATACAGA
This sequence comes from Schistocerca nitens, assembly GCF_023898315.1. Taxonomy (NCBI): domain Eukaryota; kingdom Metazoa; phylum Arthropoda; class Insecta; order Orthoptera; family Acrididae; genus Schistocerca; species Schistocerca nitens. The sequence goes on along the minus strand of NC_064616.1, from coordinate 573,282,130 downwards.
ACAGAATTGCATGTATTGTGTTTTATCAAGTTTCAGTCACAGTTAATTTAGGCTTAAAGAAAATAACCAACTATTAATTTTCAATTTTTTTTCCATTTTCAAATATTGAAGTTTCTCTAATTGTATAGTCCTGCTTCTGAGTTATATGTTGGCAGAACATTTAGATAAAACAAGAATGAATCCGGTATTGATCTCTATGGTACATTGGTATCGATTATTCAACTTTCTGAAGATGCTGTTTCTTGTGAGCACTCACCAAGTTTCTTGATAGACAGGATAACAAGCAGTTACCAGTGTGTTCCCTGATACCATTATATTTGAGGTTCTCTAAGAGAATACTGAGAACTGTACAATCAAATGCTTTTAGTAAGTCACGAAAAATACCACCTGGTAGTTTTTTTTGTTATTTAAATTTTGTTTAATATACTCTGTGAATTTATGAATGGTGTATTCTGATGAGAGACCCTTTTGAAATGAAAAGTGACTAAGTACACACATTAACAAACGTCTTGCATCACCCCTTTATTTCAAAATTTATGGCACAGAAACCAAAAATTGGCTCCAAGGCACTGTCTCTGGCCACTGAAGACGAACTACTTAAATGTATAGCAGTCATTCTGTGTGCTTGTCTGTGACTCAACATCAACATAGTAGTAGCCTGTCCTTTTCATAATATTATCAGTATTCCATCCTGGATTTTCCATCGTTTTATTTTGGAATAGGTGTTTTATGGTTCTTGCATACATATTCTTTTCCAGTATCTTTGAGAAGGAGCCAAGCAGTGACACTGGTTAGTAATTAACTGATTATTAATCTGCATCTTACTACCCATCGTATTATGTGGTCTCACAATAGCATATTTCAATCTGTGTGTTATATACAGTTTGATAGTGATGTGTTGCATATTTCACTGAATACACTGCATGCATGTGAAGGAAAGGATTCTAGTCATTTTGCTGAGGTATTATCAACTCTGTGACAGTTTTTGCTTTTTAGGGAGTGAACTAAATTCCTAATTTTCTTTGCCAGTACACTGAGTAATTTTTAATTGGTTGTATGTGTGTGGCACTGACATCCTAAGTATTCTATTGCTATATCATTCGAAATGTCCATTCCAATCTTCTGAGTTACTTCCAGGAAGTGGTTATTAAATGTACTGGCTATCAGACTTCCATCATTTATTACTTGGAAAGTCCATACACTCCTCAACTGGTTTCTCTTTTACATTTTGTCCACACACATTTAATTTTGTGTGGATTATTAATTATAGACATCATACAGAGACTTTTTGATCCTCTAGCTGCTTCTCTTAAGACAGTAAAGTATGTCTTGAAATATGAAACCAGTTATTTTTCTCTGTTTGTCTTAACCATTTCATATAATTTCCTTTTCCTCACAGATGATACACCTATTTTGATTCCTTTTGTAATCAAATGATTTTTACTATGAGAAGGATATATTGCTACTCACCATATAGAGGTGGTGTAGAGTTGCAGACATGTGCAACAAAAAAAACTGCTATACATTTGAGGATTCGGCCTAAGGGCCTTCTTTTAATGTAGGGAAAAAAAACTACACACACACACACACACACACACACACACACACACACACACACAACCACTGTAGCACGTGTGTGAATGTGTGTGTGTTTTCTACCCTAGAAGTCCTTTTAACCGAAAGCTCAAAAGAATAGCAGTCTTTCTGTTGTGCCTGTCTGCAGCTCAATGTCTCCTCTACATGGTGAGTAGCAATCTATCCTTTTCATAACATTGTCATTATTCAATCTTGGATTTTCCAGTGTTTGATTTTGCAAATGCTTTTCTAATTGTTTTTATTAGTGCCATACCCTATCGCCCCCCCCCTTTTTTTTTTTGGAAAAGCAGTCCTTAAAGATGGATTTCTATCAATAAAAATATTAAATTTGCTACTCATCACATATAGGATACAGGCACATTTAAAAGTAGACTATGCTACTGGACAACTCCATCACTGGGAGATACAATGAAACTCCTAGTGCCAGTTCCAAGCCTGCATAAAGGAGGAGCATTGGGCATGGGGCTAACAACCCAACCCCAGAAAAAAAGAGCTAATTACGGAACCAAAGGTGAAAGGAAGCCGGACAGATGCAAGGACAAATGGCCTTGGCAACAGAAACAGCATATAAGTTGGTGTTTAGTGACATGGAAAGTAAGAACACTGAACATGACTGGAGGACTACAGAATCTGAAAGAGGAAATGAAGAAATATAATGTAATGATGGCAGCAATACAAGAGGTGAAATGGAAAGGCAGTGGAATATTAGCATCTGGGACACACACATTGTTCTACAGCTGTGGAAGCAGAGGATATGGAGGCACAAGTTTTCTGTTTGGTAATGCTCCTAAGGCTGCCATATTGACATTAAAGCCTGTTGGCTAAAGAACCTGTGTACTACAAATGAAAGCCCACTTCTTCAATATATCCTTCATATGTATATATGTTTCAACAGATGGTGGAAAAAGATATATTCTATGGGCAACTGGAATACGAAAAAGCAAGGGTGGCAAAGCATGATGTTAAGGTGGTTATGGTGGACTTCAGTGCTAAAGTAGGAAGAAGAATTACATAAAGGAAAGCTGCTGGTAAGGAGAGTCTGCATGAAGCTTCTAATGATAATGGTATCAGACTAACTGATATTGCCATGGGCAATAACCTGGTTATATGGTTTTAAAAGCACAAGAATGCAAAGGAAGGATATCCAGAAAGTTACATGGTGTTCCCCAGTTGGGATCACAAAAAATCAGATTGATCACATACTCATAGATAGGCAACATGCTTCAGATATATTAGAGGTGAATAGTTGTCGTGGTGCAGATGGAGATAGTGATCACTATTCGGTAAGAATCAAATACCGACAGAGATAGCCAATTAAAGACAGACCAAGGAAACTATTGTACCAAGGTTTGATGATGCCAAATTAGGAAATGATGAAAATACAGTACAACAGTATAAAACTATTTTGACAAATAGACTTAATGAAGCCAAAGATCAGGCAGGAGAGGGTATTGAAGAAAGATGGGAAACAGTCAAAGGTACAATACATGAGACAGCTGAAACTGTACTGGGTAGAAAGAAGCAATCGAGAACATAGGTCTGGTTTGATAAAGATTGTAGGAGGAAGATAGAAGAAAGGAATGAGACAAGAAAAAGAATGCCACAGAGGAGAACAAGAATTACTGTAGAAGAATACGAGGTGAAGAGAAAGGAATCAGATTAGGAATGTAGGAGGAAAAAGAGAGAATTTGAAAGATGGTGGATTGATGAATTAGAAGAGAGAAAGACTGCTCAAGAAACAAGGAAATTCTATATGAGGGTGAATGATATAAAGAAAGGATTTCAACTCAGAGTACCTTTCTGTAAAGATAAGGAGGGAAATCTGACTGGAGGAAAAGATCAGATTTTAGACAGATGGGTGGAGTATTTTAGTGAACTACTGAATACAGAATCGGAAAACAAAGGTGAGGTTGATGCTGATATGGTAGAAGAGTGGAGCTGGAAGTAAACAGAGAAGAAGATTACTAGGAATCCGTCAAGGAACCTTCAGTGGAAGAAATTAAAGTTAGTATCAAGACTGTTAAAAACAATAAAGCTCTGGGACAAAACTAATAAGGGTTTTGCATGACATTATAGCAGAAATATGGCAGAATGAAAATATTCCAGACTAATGGAATACAGCAATACTCTGCCCTATTCATAAGAAACATAACAAAGCCAACAGTGCAAATTATAGAGGAATTGCACTACTCTGCATAGTATATAAAGTATTAGGAAAAATCATGGCTGGGCAACTCAGAACATATGTAGAAGAGTATCTAGGAGACTACCAGTGTGGTTTCTGAGCTAATAGAGCCACTACAGATCAGATTTTTACTATTAAACAGATGCCTGAAAAATGTTATGAGGATAACATCAATGTCCACCAGCTGTTCATTGATTTCAAACAAGATTATAATAGTATCAAAAGGGATCAACTCTGGAAGGCAATGCAAGAAGAAAGAGTACCCAAAAAACTGATAAGACAGGTTCAAATGACTTTGAGAAGAACGGTATGCAAAGTAAAGGTTGAGGGCACTTTATCTAAGGCATTTGAAGTTAATCAAGGATTGCAGCAGGGTGATGTGCCCTCCACTAATCTGTTTAATGTCGCCTTGGAGAGGGTAACGTGAAAGAGACCAAGTGGCAACACTGGAGGAACACTGTTTAATGGAGTGATGCATGATATTGCATATGCAGATGTTACTGATTTGTTATCCAGGAGGAAACAGGACCTGGAAGAAAAGCTTGAAAAATTAGGAAGATATGGAGTGGAAATGGGGCTGACAATTAATCAGTCAAAGGCCAAGTATATGTTAACATCTGGGAAAAGGTATAGTGAAGGAGACAGAAGCATGGCTTTGAACGGGAAAGAATATAAAATCTGTGAGAGCTTTAAACATCTTTGATCACTGACAACTGAGAATAATGATATGAGAGAAGAAATACATGCATGGATTGCAGCTGGTAACAGGAGTCTGCACTGATTAAAGTATTTAAAGCAAGAAGCCTCGGTAGGAATCTGAAGCTGACAGTGTATTGTACAGAAGTGAGACCTGTAGTGATGTATGATTCAGAGACTTGGATAATGATGCAAAATGATGAGGAGTTGTTGCAGAGATGGGAAAGGAAGGTAATTAGGAAAATATACAGGCCAGTGAATGATAGGGGGTTTGGGCGAATCGAAATAATGAGATCAGAGAGTTGCATAACAAATCAGAGAGTTGTATAACAAACCAGATATGACAGAAATAAAGAATAATATACTATGTTGGTTGGGACATGCAGAAAGAAAGGTGGAGAGCAGCACAGTCAAGAAAGTTTTCAAAGGAAAACCACGTGGAAGCCATATAAGGGGCAGACCAAGGACCAGATGACTAGACAACGTGGAGGAGGACTTGAGAAGAATCGGAGTTAGAAGATGAAGAGCCAGCACAGAAGAGTGGACAGAGATTGTACAGGAGGCCAAGGCCCCACAAGGGCTCTAGTGCCAAGGAGTAAATAAGTAACTAAGCTATCGGACAAACTCTTATTCAGATTTACAAAAACACACACATACACATTCATACATGCACAACTCACACACACGTGGGCACTGTTGTTGCACCTCAATGCTCAGAAATAACAGTGGCCATGTTTGTGTGGAATTTGTCTAATACCTTGGTTTGCTTTTCAATGTACTTTTTAATGTACCTGTCAGCTACTCAAAGCATCCTCTGTGTGGTGAGCAGTAATTTATCCTAATGCATATTGTACATAACATTTAAAACTGTTATGTCTGCCATTACACACATCCCTTGAATCAGCTTCCTTCGAGGATGTCTGAAACATTCTGTACCCTTTTCATAATTTACACCAATTGTTTTTCATGATACCATTTCATTTTGACCAGGTAAGTTGATAGGAGGGCTTGTCGAAAATTAATACCTAAAATTTTTTAATGTGAAAACTCTGAAAGATTTTTAAATGAAACAAACATTATTAACATTCTACATCTTTATTCTTCATGTCTACATATTAATTTGTCAATATAGTCTCCCTGGAGACAAATGCATTTCTCCCAACAAGAGACTAGTTTGTTGATACTATCACTGTAGAATGATGACTGCCGACGGAGCCACAACCTCACCTCTACTTGCACCGCTTTACTACCATGAGAGTGAAGTCCTTGAAGGTGTTCTTTAAGGACTGGATACAGATGAAAATCAGATGTGGTCAAGCTGGGACCATATTGAGGATGACCAATGACAGTGAACCCAAGACGTTGAACTGATGCAGATGTTGCAGTGCTCGTATGTTATTTGACATTGTCATGCTGAAGGGGAGTGTGATCCGTGTGTGGACAAACTCCTTGAATTTGAAACTCAATTACAGCACACCGTTCGTCACGCATTAACACAGTTATGTTACACATTGCCATGTTACACACAACAATTTGGAGCCCTCTAGCTGTAGATGGCTGCAAATATGTAGACATGAATAATAAAGACATAGAATGTTAATAATATTTCTTTTATTTAAAAGACTTTACAAGTTTTCACAGAAAAAATTCGGGGGCACTAGGTTTCTGCATGACATATGTATGGCTACTTACAAAGCATGCACAGATAGGCAATTATCTGTGAAATTATGTTAATTTGTTGTAGGAAGTCCAATAGTTTTGCTCAGTCATGGGTAATGATGGTGTATATATCATTAATGTATCTGAACCAGATGGATATCAGACTGCCACAAAGGTTCAAGACAAAACTTTTACATATTTAAAAACAATTGACCACAAAAGTGAAGTTAAACATTATAATTAAAACCAAGAGATGTAAATTCCAGTACTATTGACAGAATTACTTGAAACACATCACAGCACACACAACTTTCAGAACAGCAGGGTCCTTCTTTGAGAGGAAAGAGGACTGGGTTGAGTGAAGATGGAAACTCAGTTCCTCCATCGTGAAGGAGTGCCATGATCTATTTCAAACGTTTCAACGGGCAGTAGAGGTAGCTGTTCCTCCTGAAAGTATGAACAGGCCAGGCTTTCTGTCTCTCTGTGATTTTAATTATTTTGAATTTTCCTTTATGTACAGTCAACCATGATGCAACTGACAAAATATAAGAATGACATACATAACACAAGCACTTACACAGAAGAAAGCTTTCATTCAAAAGATAAGTACAGTAACTAGAACTGTCTACTTATGGTGCTCCTGTATTAACCCTTTTGCAGCTGCTAGGACCGAGCACCCAACCTGCCCGACCAGCTGAAGGGACGAAGGCATTGTGTGCCTCACTGGTGGGTAGCTGACTCAGTTCTATGACTGCTGCATGCTATGGCCACTGTAGGCTAATTGCACATTCCAGTGCACACAGAACCACTCTTCAATAATGTTCTTTATAAAACCCCTATCACACTGTACAGTCATTATGTTTGCAGTTTTCAATAACCACGATAGAGAAATTTAAAATTAATCCAAGCTTTCAGTTTTAAGTTTATCCTGAGATAGGAAAATGTTAGTTTAGATAAATGATAAACTGTGAATGGAAAATTCTGTAACACGAGTTCTACACTAGCAATATATGTGCCTGCAATCTATTAAAATCTCATTAATATCAGGTCAATACATTTCAACATATATTAAGTTTTAAAGTGAACAGTTCTCAGTGAAGACTCACAAAATTTGGACTGTCTTCTGTTCCACATGGCAGCCACTGTTGCTGAGAAACTTCAAGTATTTTGCTAAACTGCTCACATTTTACAACACCTGATAAATGAATTGTGTAGGATAATTCATGTCTTTTCACATTATACATGTATCATGTGTACTTAGTAGGTTAGGAAATCAAATTACAGATACTAGGCCGTGCGTGCCATTTTCTGTTCCGTGCGACCACATGGGTTCTGAGAAACTGCAAGTATTTTGCTACACTGTTCGCCCTTTGAAACACCTGATACATCAGTTCTATAGGATAATTCATGTCCTTTCACATGTTTGTATCATGTATTCTTTGTAGATTATGAAATCAACTTAAAGTTACTTGGTAGTGCATGCAGTTTTCTGTTCCACGTGGCTGCAAGAGTTGCTAAGAAGCTGTCAGTATTTTGCTACACTTTTAGCCCTTTGAACCATCTGATATGTTAGCTCTGGAGGATTATTCATGCCTTTTAACTTTATATACGTTTGTATCATGTGTATCTTGTAGATTAGGAAGCCAAATTACAGTTACTCAGTAGTATGTGACTTTTCTGTTGTGCGAGGCTGAAGGTGGTGATGAAAAATTGCAAGTATTTTGGTGCACTGCGCACCTTTTGTATATCAGTTCATTAATGTAATACAGGCCCTTCCGATTATATATCTGTTTGTGTCATTTGTCTTGTGTACATTAGGAAATCAAACTCTATTTATTCGATTTATGTCCAAGCAGAAAGGAGCCTCTAAGCAGAAAGGAACCTGGAGCAGGTGAAAGCTGTAGCATTTTCTGACAGTACGAAGAAGAGCAGATAACAACGGCACTGGAAGGGATATTGGAGTGCAGACAACCGTGAGTCATCATTCTGTTGTGCCTATTTATCTGCTCCTGCGCCCAGCATCAGGCCTTCCTGTCTGTTGGGGGTACATGAATGCCCTTCGCCATCTGTGTGTTCTACCTGCCGAGCATACAAATACGCCCATAGCTGTCTGGGTGATCAACCTATTGGGCATACACATATGCCCATAACCACGAAAAGGTTAAAGCTATACAATGAGAGACAATAGCTGTGATTGTTATATGTTGATAATGAATTATTGATAAGCAGAGGATAAAAGGGCACAAATGAGCAGCAAGGGAAGAATAAAGAGAGAAACACCAAAGACTAGATATATGGCAAGGGTGTTGTAAATAGTAAATTTAACTAGCACTAGGGAAGAAAAATAAGGATTTCAATTAATTACTAAGATTAAAAACTAGAGGAAGTGGTAAGATGACCGAAGGAAATTAAAAAGAAGAAGAAAAATGCTGTGATAATGAATCACTAAGAAAGTTGAGGAAACAAATGAAGACACTGGGAAACAAAAATATAAATAATTTTCAACTGTGATAAATTTTTAGGTGAGATTTAATACAAAAACAAAAGGACTAGTTTCTTATTATCATTACTAAAAATGGACACAACAAAATATCTAACTGAAACAAACAAAGCAGTGAGGCACAGTAGTATACTTCCACAATATTTTTTCATTGCCATAAATGATGACACTGCAGACACTCTAAGGTCATTTATACATGAGGAAATTCAGATACAGTTCAATGTAAAACTTAAGAAAAGCATGAATGATCCTGTCAAATGCAAACATTTTAACAAAGTCTTGCACAAGGTGGAATATCTCACCAAAGGAAACATGATCAGAAGGTGAATAATAATCAAACTTTTATCACGCACAAAGTTGAAGCTCAATAAATGCACATAAACAAACTCAAGGCTTACAGGCTACGCTCACGTAGTCAAAACAGATATTCAATGCACTCACCATATAGAAAGCTCCCCGATGATAATATTTCTGCAGAAATTTGTACTTTCCTTTGGCTGCTTTGTTCGTGACATGTTTTGGATTGTTGCGTAGTTCAATTCTGCGTTCTTCTTCTGTCATATTTCTCAGTCGTTCAATTTCCATACGTTCTCTCTCAACCCTTGAATGATTGAAAATATTTTTCATTCTCAAGTAATGTGGTCCCCCACTGATAGATGTGTTGCATAGCTCACATTCTTACAAGCATTTAAAATACTATTACTTCAACAAAACACACATTATATGCAACTGAAATCATAACAGATAGCCCACAATGGAATCTTTACATATGGACTCCTCCTATTCTCTGTATGAATACATCAGATTTATTGTTGAAGTACAGGCACCCCACTCTATTCTACAACTTTCATAATTACTGTACGAATAGAGTGGTGAAACAGACAGCAGGCACACAAAAAGTAACCAAAAGATCAATCAAGGTATGCCCACAAGGGTCAATTTCCAGGCCAGTATTTTAGAATTTGGTAATCATACATCTCTTGTGCCAATTGGAAGGGAATGGTCAAGGTAAATTGTATGTGGTGTTGGGGAAGTCAAAGAGCTGAGCTGGAGAGAATGGCATATGGGGTCCAGTACCAAATCCAGGGACAAAGTAGACAATGAACTATTGCTCCACAGATTAAAAATACACAGTACATCAGTTTTTCCCTAATACTTGTGAATACCTAACCCTTAGCCACAGAAACCACAGCTAGGACATAGTACCTTGCTTAACCCTTTCACTTCTGTGAACGTGTATACATGTCCTGCTATGCGAGTTGCCAGGTGCTGTGGATGTGTATCCAAGCATCACTTGAGCTTTCCTACAGTGCTATGGACATATGTATGCAATCTGAGCTGCTGAATTCTCACTGCTGCTGACAAGTTACTTCCAAATATTGATGAAAAAAAAAAAGTTTCCATTATTTCTCACGCAAAATATGTGCCTCATTTAGGACACATGAAAATTTGATATGACCACACGATTCACGAGGTGCATTGCATGAACAGGTGTGTAGTGTGTGTGTGTCAGTCAGATATAAAACCCAATAACTCGAGAATGTGATGTCTTGGATATGATAAATAAATAAATAACTCGAGAATGAAGTGAGATATCATTCTGCTCTCAGATTTAAATAAAATTTTGATATCTTAGCTATATTTCATTCACTGCAATGTAAGAGCTAAAACTGACTACACAATGTTTGCGCAGTGCATTCTTACTTCTGCAATCTCTTTAAAATTTCATTCAACGTTTAACTTAATTTGATGCAGCGGAGTAAGTATGACGGATAATGAAAAGAAATTCAGTTCTTTATCGAGTGAAGATACCAGACTGTAAGATGTGCAAAAATCAAATATTTTCACTAACAGTTTTCAAAAAATCGAATGATAAATATTACCTATCAGCCGGAATACTGTCTCTCAGCACAGGAATCAGCTTTCGGTAAGCAGTACAGCCACAACAAAAGCCGCTCTCAGCATTGAATGCAAAGAGCACATCCGCAACAGTGAAAGGATTAATAGTACATGGCCTGTATCCAGCTTACTAGAACAGATTCAACAGGAAAGAGAATATGAGTGAGTGTGGTCACAGGAGATCACACGACCAAATCAACTCTAATCCTACCACTTGTAATGGAATTAGAGAATCTACGGGGACAAAAAAATTCCCATATATACCCCTAAGAAACTGTTAATAGTGAATGACAACAGACAACATTGCTCATAAAATTTCACAACATGCCTAAGACAAATACTATAGGATATGACACTTACCAAATCCCTTATTCCGCACAGCACATTTATAACAACAGCAGTAGAAGTGATACTGCAAATGGAAATGTGTGATGACAAACTAGCACATGGAATTAGTGTTGTAAAAGATGTAGGTAATGTACATCACTTTATAAGCTGATGGTCTTTACTCTAATGGTCCTCTTTACCCCTAACTATGTTTAACAGAGAGGACTGGAGGGGAGGGTGACTGATGGTTGTAAGGAAGAGGCAGCAGAAGCACAGGACAGGAATATGGCAACAATGAGTTCATTCTGCCTTCAGGCAGGAGTTGTGCAAGGCACTCAATGGTGTGGATGAGTGGTAGGAGAGAGAACAGAGGAGCAGGAAGACAGAAGAGGAAGGTGTGAGTGTATGATGAGTGAAGTTCTGGTCACAGGGGAGGAGTGGAGGTGACTGCGAGGCAGGGGCTAGGGGAAAGATCAAGGCCAGAACGATTACAGGACTGACCTATCTGTTGCAAGGACAATTCTACCAACATCATCATCTCTGATTTATGTAGCTAAAAATCGTCATTACAACACATCCTTTGAACCCCCAGTCACCCTGATCTCAATCTCTGCTAGCTGCGGCCTCACAACCATCTACACTCCTGTTCCAAGAGCCTAACTGCACTCATCTTGCACTCACACCCTCCTCTTCCAGTCTTCCCCCTCCTGTTCTATCTTCACTTTTAAATTTGCCCTTACATGCCAATTAGTACCATGCCCAATTCCACTTGCCTGCATTCAGAATAAGTTCACTAGTGCCTCATTTGTATCCCATGTGCCTGCTGCTTCTCACTCCCAGTTGTCTACCACTCTACCCCATACCTCCTTCCTGCTCCCTTCATCCTTTATTCAACTGACCACACCACCCAATGCAACACTTCACTCCTGTTAGGCTCCAGTGCTCGCACAATGAAGTCAGCCAGGACAATGCAGCTGTTTAGGTGTCTATGTAATTTATAAGTCGAAAGGAGTTGTCTGAAAGCATGTACTTAATGATGACTCAACATCTCATCAACTCAGAACCTCAGTTCCTTCCATTATTTATATTACCATATGTTTGTACATATAACACTATATGGTAAAAACAAGATAACTAAAAAAACACTGTCCTTTTCTTCATTTTCACAAGGAAGTAGTTATACTTACGCTTCTCTTTCTTCTCGATCACGTTTCAATCTCTTTAACTCCCGCAGTTTCCATGCTTCATATTCAACTTCATCATTTTCATCATCAGTATTAATATCATTTAAGGAAGGTTCATCCGTTTCTTTCACAGCCATTTCTTTGCGAACCTCATCTTCTACCATCTGCACAAAAGAAGAAATGGAACACATTACTTTTATGACACAAAAGATCTAAACAGTCACACCACTCACTGCGTTAAATCAATACCACCTAAATCACAAGGCCTTACAACCCTCTGCCAATAGGCAAGTGACGTCATTAACTTCAGGCATACAGTCAGTGCCACTTACCGGTATCAGTGCGACCTAGATGTCTGTAGCAATGCTACGTGCAGCCATCTAAACAACTGTTTCGGAGCTGTAGTGTTAGTGAGTTGAATTCCCTTGGCACTTGTTACTCCCATACCTATGACTCAGGTCTTTGATGTAATTCCCTTGTGAATTTCTGCTCTTTGAAGTGTATACAGCCTGTAGCAGTACAGAAGTGATCATCACCATGATGAATAAGTGTTGTGTTCCTGGTTGTGATGGTAATTATGACAAGAAGAAGAAGGTTCATATTTTTAAATTTCCAGCCGATGAGAATACACTAAGGAAACGGTTATCTGTGATCAAAAGAGAGAACTTCATTCCTAGCAAGCATTCTTTAGCGAGTGCCTTTCATTTTAAGCTGCACTTATCAACAAAAGTATATCGCAGTTGAAGTTTGAGTATCAGTACAAGTTTCAGTGACATGTGTGCAGTATATTATTTTCCACTTCGTAGGTCTGCCATTTGCAGTTCTGCAAAATTGATATATTGTGGGAAACACAAGCAGTAGACCAGAAAACTGGGGCTATGTTAACTGCACCACTAAGCAAGCAATAACTCCAACAAAACGCAGTCCCAAGCAAATTTCCTAACTGCCCTTCGTATATTTCCAAAGTAATGCCAAAAACCAGAGAATCTTTTTCTGAAAAACAGGAATGTGATGCTGAGCACAAACTAATTAAATTTGTTAATATAGGTGGGTAGCGATATCCACAGAAAATGCCATTGCTGATAGTAATGTATTCTTTTTGTTTCATAAGAAAACTATTATCAGATGAAGACTGTGACTCCTTTCTCAGGCTTCAAAACCAATGGCAAAGAGCTTATAAATTAATTCTTGATTGTGTTATGGCCAATGATGATTTTGCAGTAGATGTCTGTGACAAACATTCAGCACAGGAATTGTGTAAATCTGTTGTTTGGACAGGTGTTAATATTTTGCATAATAAATATTGTAAAATGGAAAATGACAAGGTGCATAGGTCATTAAACAAAAGGAAACTGAAAACTGTGGAGGAAGCGCATATTTTAAACAAAGTAAAAATAAATGTACATAATTTTCATTAGTAGTCATCCACTTTTGCTAACTTCACTAAGCAAGTTTTCCGTACTAACTACAGTACATGTAAGCTCTCCCTATACATATTTATTTCCTCAGCTCTGATGTTACAAAATTTTCACCATTTTCAATATTGAGAGAATATACTTTGTATCTACTATGTTACTGTAATGAGTATTACTTAGTGGAGTGTAGGATGGTGAGTGAGCTGTTAGGTGTTAAGAGGAAGGACTGATAAGTGTATCTAGTAATAACTGTCTGTCATGTTCCTCCTATTACGTGTGTGTGTGTGTGTGCGCGCAGCAGTTACGTGGTGCGAGAAAAAGGGGGGGGGGGGTGAAAAGTGTCATTAGCCATAATTGCTTCCCTTGTTCTTCCTATCATTTTTAATGTGTTTTGAAAATATTTGGTTTCTGGTAGCCAAGAGGTCATTTAAGATTTTTCTAATTTCTATTGTTCTTTGAGTGCTGCTTTCCTTAAGAATGAGGTGTGTGCTATTGCTGACACTTTTTATCCAATTCCTTTGACTCTTATCCTTGATATGAGGTGATGTGGTTTCAGATAGAATGCAAATGTCAAATAGTGTGGGTGTGGAATTGTGTGAGTGAGTTATTAGGTGGTAAGAGGAATGGCAGATACGTGCATCTAGTCATAATTGCTTGTCTTGCTCCCCCCTATTGTTTTCACAGTGGAATATTTAGTTTCTGATATACACCAGGTTATTTACAAGATGTCTATTTTCTATTATTTTTATTTGAGTTTTGCTTTTTGGATGGATGTGGTGTGTGCTATTGCAGACACTTGTTATTCCCATACCTTTGAGTCTTGTCCCTGATGTGACAACAGTTTTAGTTAGTTAGTTAGTTAGTTTGTTTGTTTGTTTCATGTTCCATGGATCATACTGCATGATAAACCATAATGATTTGGAATGAGTCACTTTAAATTCACATTGCAAATTCATTTTTACATATGGCTACATGCTGAAGACTTTTAAAAGTATTTTACCACGCAAATGTGAAATAAGCTGTTCCATACTTGTGACCTGAGATGTTGTCTGCTTTTCTGTGAAATACACTACTGGCCATTAAAATTGCTACACCACAAAGATGACGTGCTACAGACGCGAAATTTAACCAACAGGAAGAAGATGCTGTGATATGCAAATGATTAGCTTTTCAGAGCATTCACACAAGGTTGGTGCCGGTGGGGACACCTACAATGTGCTGACATGAGAAAAGTTTCCAACTGATTTCACCTACACAAACAGCAGTTGACCGGCATTGCCTGGTGAAACATTGTTGTGATGCCTTGTGTAAGGAGGAGAAATGCGTACCATCATGTTTCCGACTTTGATAAAGGTCGGATTGTAGCCTATCGTGATTGTAGTTTATCGTATCGTGACATTGCTGCTCGCGTTGGTTAGCAGAATATGGAATTGGTGGGTTCAGGAGGGTTATACAGAACGCCGTGCTGGATCCCAAAGGCCTTGTATCACTAGAAGTCAAGATGACAGGCATCTTATCTGCATGGCTGTAACGGATCGTGCAGCCACGTCTCAATCCCTGAGTCAACCGATGGGGACGTTTGCAAGACAACAACCACCTGCACGAACAGTTCGACGACGTTTGCAGCAGCATGGACTATCAGCTCAGAGATCATGGCTGTGGTTACCCTTGACGCTGCATCACAGACAGGAGCACCTGCGATGGTGTACTCAACGACGAACCTGGGTGCACGAATGGCAAAACGTCATTTTTTCGGATGAATCCAGGTTCTGTTTACAGCATCATGATGGTCGCATCCGTGTTTAGCAACATCACGGTGAACACACATTGGAAGCGTGTATTCATCATCGCCATACTGGCCTATCACCCGGCGTGATGGTATGGGGTGCCATTGGTTACACGTCTCGGTCACCTCTTGTTCACATTGACTGCACTTTGAAGAGTGGACGTTACATTTCAGACGTGTTACGACCCGTGGCTCTACACTTCATTCGATCCCTGCGAAAGCCTACATTTCAGCAGGATAATGCACGACCGCATGTTGCAGGTCCTGTACGGGCCTTTCTGGATACAGAAAATGTTCGACTGCTGCCCTGGCCAGCACATTCTCCAGATCTCTCACCAATTGAAAACGTATGGTCAATGGTGGCCGAGCAACTGGCTCGTCACAATACGCCAGTCACTACTCTTGATGAACTGTGGTATCGTGTTGAACCTGCATGGGCAGCTGTACCTGTACATGCCATCCAAACTCCATTTAACTCAATGCCCAGGTGTATCAAGGCCGTTATTACGGCCAGAGGTGGTTGTTCTTGGTACTGATTTCTCAGGATCTATGCGACCAAACTGCGTGAAAATGTAATCACATGTCAGTTCTAGTATAATATACACTCCTGGAAATGGAAAAAAGAACACATTGACACCGGTGTGTCAGACCCACCATACTTGATCCGGACACTGCGAGAGGGCTGTACAAGCAATGATCACACGCACGGCACAGCGGACACACCAGGAACCGCGGTGTTGGCCGTCGAATGGCGCTAGCTGCGCAGCATTTGTGCACCACCGCCGTCAGTGTCAGCCAGTTTGCCGTGGCATACGGAGCTCCATCGCAGTCTTTAACACTGGTAGCATGCCGCGACAGCGTGGACGTGAACCGTATGTGCAGTTGACGGACTTTGAGCGAGGGCATATAGTGGGCATGCGGGTGGCCGGGTGGACGTGCCGCCGAATTGCTCAACACGTGGGGCGTGAGGTCTCCACAGTACATCGATGTTGTCGCCAGTGGTCGGCGGAAGGTGCACGTGCCCGTCGACCTGGGACTGGACCGCAGCGACGCACGGATGCACGCCAAGACCGTAGGATCCTACATAGTGCCGTAGGGGACCGCACCGCCACTTCCCAGCAAATTAGGGACACTGTTGCTCCTGGGGTATCGGCGAGGACCATTCGCAACCGTCTCCATGAAGCTGGGCTACGGTCCCGCACACCGTTAGGCCGTCTTCCGCTCACGCCCCAACATCGCGCAGCCCGCCTCCAGTGGTGTCGCGACAGGCGTGAATGGAGGGACGAATGGAGACGTGTCGTCTTCAGCGATGAGAGTCGCTTCTGCCTTGGTGCCAATGATGGTCGTATGCGTGTTTGGCGCCGTGCAGGTGAGCGCCACAATCAGGACTGCATACGACCGAGGCACACAGGGCCAACACCCGGCATCATGGTGTGGGGAGCGATCTCCTACACTGGCCGTACACCACTGGTGATCGTCGAGGGGACACTGAATAGTGCACGGTACATCCAAACCGTCATCGAACCCATCGTTCTACCATTCCTAGACCGGCAAGGGAACTTGCTGTTCCAACAGGACAATGCACGTCCGCATGTATCCCGTGCCACCCAACGTGCTCTAGAAGGTGTAAGTCAACTACCCTGGCCAGCAAGATCTCCGGATCTGTCCCCCATTGAGCATGTTTGGGACTGGATGAAGCGTCGTCTCACGCGGTCTGCACGTCCAGCACGAACGCTGGTCCAACTGAGGCGCCAGGTGGAAATGGCATGGCAAGCCGTTCCACAGGACTACATCCAGCATCTCTACGATCGTCTCCATGGGAGAATAGCAGCCTGCATTGCTGCGAAAGGTGGATATACACTGTACTAGTGCCGACATTGTGCATGCTCTGTTGCCTGTGTCTATGTGCCTGTGGTTCTGTCAGTGTGATCATGTGATGTATCTGACCCCAGGAATGTGTCAATAAAGTTTCCCCTTCCTGGGACAATGAATTCACGGTGTTCTTATTTCAATTTCCAGGAGTGTATTTGTCCAGTGAATACCCGTTTATCATCTGCATTTCTTCTTGGTGTAGCAATTTTAATGGCCAGTAGTGTATTCTGCTGGTCATATGCACCACTTTTCATTTTCATATTTGAACTAGTAAATTCCTGTATTTTTAATGTTTTAATATGTACCTTAATATGTACCTTCTCTTAGTTCTAGTGCCTTTTTTGTGCTGCATTGTGTGTTTTCTAAATATGTTACTTACTGTGTGTACTCGCCCTAATATTTAGATAGGTCTTTTTCTGCTATATAGCATACCTTATTAATTAAAAAATACAGCTATTTCATTCCTCCAACAATCTGCTTGTAGTTTTCCACTGAAAGCAGCAAACTCTTGTTTCACATTCAAGATGCAATGATAGCAACTCTACTGTCCCTAAGATGACTCTCATTCATGTTGCTTATTATCAGCACAGCATTCTTTGCCACACTGTCATTCTGTAGAGTTTGGTGAGAAGTATTTGCACGTCTTTGACCACATGCTATGTTGATCCTGCCTTGAACATAAACTGTGGTTGGACAAGGGTTTCATGTATGTATTTCCTTTATGTGTCATGAATTTGGATCGTCTTGTTTTTCTTCCTCTATTTGTGTGAAAGTTATTTTTGTGTAGAAATCAGTTAGTGGGATGTGATCTCCCATTTGTAAACTTAATCTATTATCTTCCCTACGTGTTGTGCTGTGCCCCTTACCACAATAACTGAGAACCACACTGTTAATATTTAAGATGTTTAGTAGAAGAAAATTTGTTATCTAGAAGTGCAAATGTGATATAGTTTGAGTAATAATTACCATCTGTCCTTACATTAACTATTAAGAGGCTTTGACATCAGTCACTATGTCTGTGAAATGCACATAGCAAATGAAAACATTCACGAGGACTGCTACTTTGTAACTCTGCACAATGTTTCCATTAAGTGTAATGCAGAATGAATGCTTTCATTGTTAGAGTAATGCTGGGCTGTTTCATGCAATTCATAAATACTTCTGTATGTTTTGGTTGTGCTCATAGGTTTAGTGAGAGTTATCAGTAATCTTTTTTCCACTTTTATTGTTTACAACTTACTTCAAACCATATATCTGAAATATGTTATGGATGTATATTATGATTTGTTGAATATCGTCTAGATGTGTAAGTTGCATATTCCACAATTTTGTTTGTGTCAGTGTTACAGGAGTAAAACTGTGTCAGCGTAAATAAAAACTTTGGTACAATTGAAGGTGTCATTGGTAGAAAACGCTAGCGATCAATTAAGGATTAAACTGATAACTTTATCTGCTGTTTCCCAAAATACAACATTCTGGAAGTTAGTAGTTTCATGTGTACTGTCAGAATGCACTGCCTACTGTGTTTATATCCTTGTCTTTAAAATTAATGAAACATATAACATACGGTAACTCAAAATACGCTGTTGTTAATTAGCACCGTCTGCTTCAGTGTCATATGTTATTTTACAACTGACATACCTGGGGGGGGGGGGGGGGGGGGGGAATGCTTTATGTCTCAGTAATGTCATTTCTTGCAGCTCAACAGCTTTTAGTGCCTGGAATTGTGTTAAGTGCAAAACAATTTCATGATTCTATATCTGACACAGATGAAAACAGTAAATGCTTCCGCTTTGTTTCCTGAGATAACAAATCAACTCACAGTAATTTCATTTATAGTCAAGCTTGATCATCTTAACGTCTTTTACTGTCTTATATCTATCTGTTTCTGAAATGGTGTTAGTGCAGCGATTTGGCGAAAGGCAGGGTTGACACTAAGTGCCTCGCCTGGGTTGTGTGACGTCATAGTTGAGTTGTGAGGCCTTGTCGTTTATATGCTGTTAGTTAAATAGGGATGAGAATGAGAAACAACAGAAAGGAATTACATAAAAATGGAAATCGAGCACTAACAACTCCAAAAATGGAAATAAAGTAATTCGAAAATAAACCACAAGAGAACTGTGAACTGTAGCATGCGTATGGAGAGAGCAGTAACACAGTACACAGGAGACATGAAAATACACAGTTTGAAAAAAAAAAAAAAAAAAAAAGTGAAGCACTCAAAACAGATGGTCAGATGTCAATGTAACTTCATACATGTACACACCATTGGTGGGTATGTAGATTATTAGAGTTGCAATTCTCTGCAACAGGTGAACAGCCACCAGACTGCATTAGTGCTGTTACCAGGCGTGGTAGGGTATACAGTAATATGGGTGTGAACAGCATCATATGTTGACTGAATACTGTGAAGAACACACAGATGCTGTGTACTCATGTGAGACAGCATTAGAAGCTCCACACATACACAGTGAGGGCAAAAAGGGCTTTACAACTTTGGAATGACATAGAAATTTGTTGAGATAACTTACAGAATTGATAGATGTGTCATTTTGTAGCAAGTAACCTCACGTTTGATTCACGTAGTGCAACAGTATCCCATTCTGTCACCAGAGGAGCACCAGCATAGTGCACAGTTAAAACAGTTACTTTCACTGGTGTGGAGCATGCTTGCTGTGTGTTTTGGTTTCATGAAACGAACTCTGCAACAAATGTTTGGTACAAATTTCACACTGAGTACATTAAAGAACCTCCAAGCAGACCTAAAATTTACTCTTGACACAAGAACTTCATACAGATGGGTTGTTCACTGTGACATGTTAAATCACCAGATCACCCACATCCTGATGACTATGTCAAACAGGTTAGGGAGTGCTTTGCCCACAGTCCACAAAAGAATGTTTGGTAAGTACTGTGAAGATGTTTACACTGGAAACCACAGAGATTCACAATGGCACAACACATTAGTGATGCAGATAAGGTTGCTCATTGTGAATCCTGTGCAGAAATGTTGCATTGAATAGTGGACAAGATATTCCTGAACACAATAGTCTTCAGTGATGAGTCAACATTTCATACCAGTGTCACAGTGAACACCCACCACTGCAGAATATGGGGCAGCAAAAATCCACATGCAACCATGGAACACGTTTGTGACAGCCCCAAAGTTAATGCTTTTGTGCCGTTAGCAAATTCAAAGTGTACAGCCCTTTCTTATTCACAAAGAAAACTGTCACTGGTATTGTGTACCTGGATATGCTAGAAAACTTTTTAACTTCACAGATGAATGAAGATGACCGAGATGGGGTGGTTTACTTCCAGCAAGATGATGCAGCACCTCATTTCCTCACAGAAGTCCAAGGTTTCTTCGATAAGTTGGTGGACTGGCTGTGAAGAGCCAATCACATGGCCACCTCGCTCCCCAGACTTGAAACCACTGGGGTTTCATTAAAGACTGTATGTATGTTCCTCCCCGCCAAACAATTTATCTGACCTAAAAAATTGAATCTACACTGCCATTACACAAGTTATGCTCGATTTGCTGCAATGAGTGTGAGAGGAAATTGATTACTGAGGGATGTTTGCCGCATCACAAACGGTAGTCACATTGAATCAAAATGACACTTAACACTAATGTAAAACTTGAGGTTGTTTGCTACAAAATCACGCATTTACCAATTCTGTAAGTTATCTTAATAAATTTCTGTAACATTTAAAAGTTATAAAGTCTTTTTTGACTCACCCTGTAGTTTGAAAGGCGCCTCATTGTGGATCTCCATTTGGCCAGCAATCATGCCAGATCTGCGGGGCATTTGGCTGTGACAGTGGCTCTACGTTGGATTGCATCAGAATGTCAAGATAGGCATGCTCATTGTCAAGAGCAGGACTACAGAATCAGTGTCCCATGAATAGGCTGCCATTACCACCACAATACATACAGAAGGAAGATTAGGGTATAACGTCCCATCTACATTAATGTCATTAGAGATGAGGCAAAAGCTCAGATTGTTTTGCTAAGAACTGGGAAGATAATCAGACATGTCAATTCAAAAGAAACATCCAAGCATTTTCCTGGAGTGATTTAGAGCATTCACAGAAAACATAAATCTGGATGGCCTGAGGCGAATTTGAACTGTCGTCCTTCCGAATGTGAGTAATGTGCCCTACACAAATGGCTACATTTAGACTGTTGCCGTGACCAGGAAGCATGAATGGCATCTCACTGTGTTCAATGATGATTCATGATATCCCATTACCCTAGATGGTCATTGTAGGCGAGTATGGCAGTGAACTGGGGAGAGGCCCTATTCTTCCAATGTTTCAGAGAGTCACAGCCACATTACTCTTGGCATCATGGTATGGGGAGACATTGGGTACGACTTCAGGTTATGGCTGGTAGTGACTGAGGGAGCTCTGCTGGCACAAAGGTATGTCACGGACATCCTGAGTCCACGTATGTTACCTCTCACACAACAATATTGTGCAGCAATTTTTTAACAGGACATTGCTCATCCATACATGGAATGCATCTCTACAAACTGCCTGCATGATGTTATGGTTCTCCAGTAGTGAGCAAGATGCCCAGATCTGTCCCTAATGGAACATGTGTGGAACTAACTCAGGCATCAACTATGTCCTAATGCCAGTATCTGCAATATCGAGGTCCAGTTACTATTATAGTACACTAGCTTGCCTCCAGGAGAGGCTATAATGGCTTTATGATGCCCTTCACAACTCCATCACAGCATGCATCCATGTCAGCAGGAATGCAAGGTCACAATGATAGGTGGGCTCATACTGTCAAATTATTCTTAAAGTTAACTCAATACTGTAATCACTGAAATAACATCACATACCCTCTCAACCTGTTAAGATTCATTTCTTTTCCTCTTTCCCTTCTGGGTGCTTCACTTTTTTTATCAGGCAGTGTATGTGATTGCACAAGTGTTGCATAAAAATAAACTTAAACTGGCTTACACTTCTTAACTACAATACACACACAAAGATATCTCCCCCCCCCCCCCCCAACCTCCCTTTTACATTTAAACACGTTCTTTCGTATGAATTTTCTGACGTGACTTTACATCACAGAGCACACTTTCACCAGACGGGTTCAATGGAGGAGGCAGTGGTTACCTAAAAAATGCAGCTGGCACCGTTCACCTACGAGCTTCTGTGTGTTTCACATCACTGTTTTAGTATAACACTGTCTATAAACTCACTCTAATCTTAAAATAAAATCTTGTATTTAACAGCACTACCCCATCTAATTCTGTGTAGGACTAGGGCAAACAATGGCCATGATCCAGCAAGTGCTTAAATGTGAAACCCTATCACAGCCACTGTTTTTAGCTGGGCAACTTGTGATGCTCGCCTGCTTTATTATTTCGTTGATGGTCCTCGATGTTGATGTACTGCATTGTTATACGGGCTGAAAGATGGGCGGGGGAGGAGGCGGGGCGGGAGTTCAACACTGACTACTGTAAATGATGTACCCGACAGCTGCACAGTTGAGTTTCACAGTTCTTTACTTTCACTGTTCACCCCCCCCCCCCCCCCCCCCCACCACCACCACCACCAATAGTACAGGGCCAATATGGCCAGTTCACTATCGATTAACTTTTTGATAAGCATCATTAATAGCATACTGCTACAATAGTTTACTGTTGAATATCTACGGGCAGTAAAATCTTAACCCCACAGCTCTTGCAGAATAATATGGTACGTATTGAACAGACAGTCATTGTTTTAACATATGGCCTATTTGTGTTACACTTATTTCACAGGTTCCTCATCTGAAAATCGGCTGTGGACTGACTGTCTTGGGACCAAAACTAGGGCCTTTATATATCCTCATAATAATAGGCACTTAAACTATACACAGTTCGATGTTTATGTTACAGAAATTACAATTAAAACATAACTCATTCAATTAACTGAATATATAGAAAAATGCCACTTTTTTGACAGTTTTTTCTTCTACAAGGGTTAGGTCAAATTATTTGTTTAAATGATGAAATTAACAGATATTCCAGAATGAGATTTTCACTCTGCAGCGGAGTGTGCGCTGATATGAAACTTCCTGGCAGATTAAAACTGTGTGCCCGACCGAGACTCGAACCCGGGACCTTTGCCTTTCGCGGGCAAGTGCTCTACCAACTGAGCTACCGAAGCACAACTCACGCCCGGTACTCACAGCTTTACTTCTGCCAGTACCTCGTCTCCTACCTTCCAAACTTTACAGAAGCTCTCCTGCGAACCTTGCAGAACTAGCACTCCTGAAAGAAAGGATATTGCGGAGACGTGGCTTAGCCACAGCCTGGGGGATGTTTCCAGAATGAGATTTTCACTCTGCAGCGGAGTGTGCGCTGATATGAAACTTCCTGGCAGATTAAAACTGTGTGCCCGACCGAGACTCGAACCCAAGACCTTTGCCTTTCGCGGGCAAGTGCTCTACCAACTGAGCTACCGAAGCACGACTCACGCCCGGTACTCACAGCTTTACTTCTGCCAGTACCTCGTCTCCTACCTTCCAAACTTTACAGAAGCTCTCCTGCGAACCTTGCAGAACTAGTACTCCTGAAAGAAAGGATATTGCGGAGACGTGGCTTAGCCACAGCCTGGGGGATGTTTCCAGAATGAGATTTTCACTCTGCAGCGGAGTGTGCGCTGATATGAAACTTCCTGGCAGATTAAAACTGTGTGCCCGACCGAGACTCGAACCCAAGACCTTTGCCTTTCGCGGGCAAGTGCTCTACCAACTGAGCTACCGAAGCACGACTCACGCCCGGTACTCACAGCTTTACTTCTGCCAGTACCTCGTCTCCTACCTTCCAAACTTTACAGAAGCTCTCCTGCGAACCTTGCAGAACTAGTACTCCTGAAAGAAAGGATATTGCGGAGACGTGGCTTAGCCACAGCCTGGGGGATGTTTCCAGAATGAGATTTTCACTCTGCAGCGGAGTGTGCGCTGATATGAAACTTCCTGGCAGATTAAAACTGTGTGCCCGACCGAGACTCGAACCCAAGACCTTTGCCTTTCGCGGGCAAGTGCTCTACCAACTGAGCTACCGAAGCATGACTCACGCCCGGTACTCACAGCTTTACTTCTGCCAGTACCTCGTCTCCTACCTTCCAAACTTTACAGAAGCTCTCCTGCGAACCTTGCAGAACTAGTACTCCTGAAAGAAAGGATATTGCGGAGACGTGGCTTAGCCACAGCCTGGGGGATGTTTCCAGAATGAGATTTTCACTCTGCAGCGGAGTGTGCGCTGATATGAAACTTCCTGGCAGAAGTAAAGCTGTGAGTACCGGGCGTGAGTCGTGCTTCGGTAGCTCAGTTGGTAGAGCACTTGCCCGCGAAAGGCAAAGGTCCCGAGTTCGAGTCTCAGTCGGGCACACAGTTTTAATCTGCCAGGAAGTTTCTTAACAGATATTGTTATACAAACAATACTTTTGACAAAACTGGTAATTACTTTGGAATTAATGAAGGGCTGGCTTTGCTAACATATTTTCGAATAGAGCCAAATAGATACTTTTAGAATATTAGTACTACTTCTTCCAAATGTTTATAATTATTATAGAATTTATATTTGTTTACAAGTCAACATCATAATCTAAGTCATGAAACAATTTCTGATTTCATAACAAAAGATATTAAATGGAACAGTTGAAATAAATTAGAAAATCAATTACATACATAAAACTAAGCACAAAATTAGATCTGGTGCTATATTCTTTAAAACGGAGTGGCAACCTCTCTCTTTTATGAAAATGCAGATTATACTCATGTATGTTAATGATAATAAGTCAAAATGAAAAAAATGAATTTAAGGAGGCAGATGGCAAAACAAAACAGGAAGTGACAAGATCCAAGCTTGCATCGTCACAAAGTGAAGACAGTCCTCAAAGGAAACCATCATGAGACCACAGTCGAGACCAAAGCAGCTTTGATGCACTGCTTGAAGGATACTGCAACAGCACAGCAGAAACGCGTGAGCCACGCTTGCCGCCCATCACTTGCTTTGCATGCATGGCGGGCACATGCAGCTGGCAGGTTTCACATTCAGTATCATGCAGTGCGGACTCACTGAGTGGCCCTGCCACACAGCTAAGAAAATGTGGACTCCATACAACTTTGTCACAATGCAGCAGCACTAATCGGCCTAGCAAGTGTCGGAATGCCTTTAGGATTATAATTTTTCATTAGTTGTAGGGCAATTCTTTTATTGAAATGACAAGGAACGAGTCACATTACAGTATATGTACATGTTTAGTTTTAACACTAATGAACATGCAATTTTTCAGTCCTAATCATGCAACCAAACTTCAAAGCTAGGTTCTTTTTTACAGGTTACCACTTTCCAGAAAAAAGTCATCTGTGGAATAGAAGAAGATGTCAAGGAGAGATTTTATGCTGCTGTGTAAATGATTAAAGATTTTTGTTGATGCATATTGAAATCCTTTCTGATCCAGTGTCAACTTTAATTATGGGTAATAAAAGCCATATTTTCTTCTAATGCTGTAGGAATGCTATCCTTCTCATATTGTGGTGGATTATTTATAACAAATTTTAGCAGTGAAGTCATGTTTTGTGAAGGAGCAGTTAAAACGTCTAACTTCTTGAAGAGGTATCTACATGACGACTGCGGGTGAACACCATATATTACTCTTATTGCTCCTTTTGTGTCACCAATACTTATTTTCTAAGTGATGAGTTATCCCAGAAAATTATTCTCTAAAATGTTATTGGGTGGAAATATGCAAAACATGTTACAAGATTGATTAGTTTGTTTCCAAGACTAGGAATTATATGAAGAGCATGGGTGGCTGAACGTAATGGTTTGAGCAGCTCAGTAGTATGATTCTTCCAGTTCAAGTCTCCATAATATGTACATCCAAAAATTTGGAGCATTCTATCCTATTTGTCAACTCCTGTTCATGCACTACATCAACTGTTGATATCTCTATTTGTTGTAGAGAACTGAATATACTGTGTTTTCTCAAAGTTCAGGGGGCATTCACAGAAACCCACTTTATAATTCTTTTAAAAATATCGTTAACGATTTCCTCTGTTGTTTTCTCCTTAATGTGATTTATTATAACATTAGTATCATCTGCAACAAGTACCAATTGTGCTTGATGAATGTTATGTGGAAGGTCGCTTGTTCAGTAGGACAGGTGTGTTTCACAGCAGTGTAGATGAACAAGTACTCATAGGTCTTAAATAATGCATTTTACAGCCCATGTTTACCAGATTTTTTAAATTTTTATTTTTGCTTCAAACAGTTGTTCCTGCCATATCCCTGAATACTGACCATTTCTCCTGGGACACGCTTTATAAGGAATATGAGTGGACTCAAAACTGAACGCTGTGGGATGCCCTTCATGATTCCTCCTGTCACTAAAATTTTCTCTCCTTTCAACACTGTTTGAATTATTCAGCATAACTTTTTGCATTCTGCTTCTTAAGTTTGATTCAAACCAGTTTTTTGTAAAGCCATTGATTCCATAATACTCAAGCTTTTGTAAGAGAGTAACATGACCTACACAATCAGATGGATTGGAAAGATCAAAGAAAATACCAGCTGGTGATATGTTATTATTTAAGGCTTCCAATATCTGGTGAGTGAATTATAAACAGCATTCTCAGTTGAGCAACCCTTCTGGATCCAAACTGTGATATGCTACATAAATCATTTCCTCTTAAATGTGTGACTACCCTTGAGTACATTACTTTTTCAAATATTTTGGAAAAAGACATGAAAGAGGAAACTGGACAATAATTATTGAAGACTTTCTTGTCGTTTTTCTTATAAACAGGTCTAGCAATTGCATGTCTTAATATGTCTTGAAAAATTCCCTGTGCCAGTTTTTTCAGAATCAATGCCACATAAGCTTCTTTTCCTCCTTAATTTCAGTAACAAATGTTGGTGATAATTCTAGTTGCTTAAAACTTTTGTGGAATGGTATTTTTAATATATTGTCCTCCTTTTCCAAATGAACAATTTAATCTTATTTTTGCTACTACACTTAGAAAGTGATTGTTAAAGATACTCATAACTTGTCAATTATCAGTCACAACATTGTCATTTAGTTTGTGATGGTATCTTGTGCACACTGACAGGGTGTATACGTGGACAAGGAAAAAAAAATTCCCAGATTTTTCCCGGATTTCACGGTTAAAAATACACTTTCTCCTGTGTGAAAATACACTTTTTCCGTGTTAAGTGACAGTATACTCTTCTTCGGAACTGTAAAACTCATCAATTCTTTGAATGTTTATGTTTTTATATACCGACGTTTTGAGAGACCTTTCATGTGCAGCAACATTTACGCTGCATATTTCTGTATTACGAGGGTATAAATTTGAATTCCACCAAACACCGCATGTAACTTTCCGAAGCATTGAAATCGAGATTGCGAGGTGCTTTTGTAAGTCAGTCATAGCTCACTGTCATGTGATCTTGCCACCTGATGACAGCACAGACACGTGATGTAGTAAGCCAATAGCAAGATCACTCTTAAGTAGCGCGAACACACAAACAAGAAAAGTTAATGGTTTAAATTAATATACATAGCATTCACATATAATATTGGTCTCTAAGATTAATAAGCTGGAAGTGAAGCTAAGCTTCCTCATATAATGTTGATCTTTTTTGCGCGTGTTGCACTTTAATATACATCACATAAATGTGCCAGTAAAATTTTTAATAACGACGTAAATGTTTGATCATCTGGGCTCGAAATTCTTCTAAATGCTCGTCCTCAAAGAGCTGATTTTTGAATGAGAGTCAAAAGTTTTGTGATTTAAGTAATTCATTGTACATTCTCGCACATAGTTCATCTTGCGTTAAAGGAAATTTGGTTTGAATGTAACGCTTTTCAAACCACCATTCGCAATATTTTCCTGCGATTTGTTAGAAATAGGTTCGTTTCAGCAGTTGGAAGAGAGCACCAGATAATAGGCATCACCGCACTTACGCAGCTACGATGACACAGGAAGCCCATATGTTCATACGTGTAAAACATTAAAAGATCTTACATTATGTCATAAAAGAAACAAGACATCAGAGGATACTTCAAGAGCATCGGAATTTCGTGAACCATGCTAAAATGCATAATTCGGCTTAAAATGCACAGTCATATGTCCAGATTCATATGTAAATTTTCTTGGAGTACCAATACTGTATTATCTCATGTTTGGTTCTTTATTATGGCATAATGCCATACGTGCACTTGAAATGCAGCGAACAGTTGAAACTAGCCAATAGTGTGAAATTAAACACTTCATTTCAAATAAAAAAGAAGAGATTAATGAAAGCCAAGTCTCTTTAGCAAACCGACAAAAATAACTTCACTGTTCTGGAAGGCGATTAATGCTTGACTGTCAGGAAGGTGGAAATAAAATCTAAAACTAATAACATATTTTAGCCTTTCGTAATTATGCAAACGTATTTTAATTCATTTGATAACTCCCGGCCGCAAAAATCCGTTTGTTATCATTTAACGTGAGAGCAATAAACTAAGAGGAAGCAACAAAATCACTGAATGTAAACACAGGTCACGTGGAGACAATCCATCTCCCCACCACAACTCAGACTGTTCTGGGCATCAGCGCCAGATTTACTATATTTCCGAACCAGGGCAATATTAAGTAGTGGCGCCCAGCCATACTTCTGTAACCAGAAGTGAAAGAAGGTACTACTCATACGCCACTCAACTGTGGATGCACAAGAGCCCGCCTGCCACTGCTCGAACGAATCTAATTTAAACAGTTGTCACGACACGGTCATCGGAGGCAATTTGTTGTTAGGAAGCATTGCATAGTCTTCCTAAAGCCTTTGGCCGGCCGAGCGGTTCTAGGCGCTACAGTCTGGAACCGCGCGACCACTAAGGTAGCAGGTTCGAATCCTGCCTCGGGCATGGATGTGTGTGATGTCCTTAGGTTAGTTAGGTTTAAGTAGTTCTAAGTTCTAGTGGACTGATGACCTCAGCAGTTAAGTCAGAGCCCAGCCTATAGCCTTTGACACACTTTGCTGTTGGCAGACGCACTGTGTTTTGTTGTTCTACACGGCGCATTTCCTCTGCAACTTAAGTTTTATTTTCGTTTTTTCCTCTCGTTCATGTTTTGTTGCTGCAGTGTTGTTCTGCAATAGCAGGATACAGTAATATCCTTTGTTAGAGTATTGGTTCTTACCAGTCAAAATCACAAAAATTTAGTTGAAAACTAAAACAATGAAAAATTCCCAGAATTCTAAGAATTCTGGGTTTTTCCCGGTTTTCTCCCAAATGAAAAAATTCCCAGGTTTTTCCCGGATCTCCCGGTTGTCCCGGGTCGTATACACCCTGACTGACTAGTTGTCCTGTCTCCTGTTTCACAATATCCCATATAGTTTTAATCTCATTAATGGCATTATTAATTTCTGTCAGGATGTGCATATTTCAGGAAATTTTAATGACTTCCACTAACATATTACACTATTTTTGTGGAGAGCAAATAACATCAAAACTTGACTTGTTCTTTTTTCCTCTTATACGAGATTTTAATATCTTTAATTATTCATAGCTTATTTCTTTTATTGGGCTTTCTGGATAATTTTTTAGGAAAGCTACTTTCAAATACTGACCAAAATTTACTACAGAAAACACTGAATTTCACATAAGTATCTCTTTCTGTATGCATCTCACCCCATACCACCACTATTAACTTATTCTTAAAACACTGTATGCTGGTCTCATTAAAGCCTCATCACTGCTTTGTAGGAACATGCCTCAGAGTTTTAAGGTGCTAGATTCTTTATTTCAATTAACTGCGCATCATGATCCGATAGTCCATTAACAATTGGGCAGACATTAATTGTTTCAACCTGAGCACTGTCTATAAAAATGTTTTCAATCAAGATCTTACTATCTTGCAGCAAGACATGGAAAATTCACTACTGAAATTGAAACAGCCAAATAATGATTCAAGTTCATTTTTCCTGTCAGAATCTTTTAACAACCCTATTAAAGCAATAACATTCTGAGAAGTAAGGCAGAACATTTATTACTTTTCTACACCTCTTATACATCTTTTCTTTCACCCCTAAAGAAGGAACAGTCAATTCCAAGAAGCAGAGATTCTTGTGCTGCTCATCCTTCTTTATACAGATAAATATGGACTTATTGTTGCTTCTGTTTTTAGATTCTGTGTTAGGCCAAAGTTCATTTCTTGTCTCATTTGCTTTTCAACAAACATAAACCCTTACCTTGAGGGTGTACTTGCGACGTTCTTCAGCCATTTTCTTTGCTTCTTGTTGTGCTAATTTCTTCTTTTGTTCTTCTCGCTCTTTCTCCAATACAGTCACTCTATCTTTCTTACGTACAAAGACTGGCTTTAGTCTTGGTCCAACTTCTTCTTCTGAGTCTGGACAAAATTAACAACTGAGTTACTAAAAAGTAAAACAAGAAGTGTAAGAAATTAAACAGTCTGCAAACAAAATTCCAATATTAATGACTTAGGGACGAAGAATAACATAATTATCACATAACATTGTACAGCATCACCAGTTTCCCTCCTGAAGCACAGGATTGTCACTGATAATTACTAACAGGCACATATTAAGAATGTAGCAGTTCGTGTCCTTAACAGTGAGATGTAAATATAGAACAGGAGAGACAAAGGACTTCAGACAGCAAAATATACAATGGACTAAAAAGCTGTCACGCATAAACTACAGAAATTTTTCAAGTATGTAAGGTCCTATGTCAAGTTTAGACCACATTTCAGTTAAGTGAACTTGATCACATAATTTAAAGAAACTACTAATGTAATGATGCAATGCTAAAAATAACAGCTATTCACATCATAAACTGTGTACATTATAAATCTATGTTCAAGAGGTACAAAAAGCTGCAGCAGTAGAGAAGTCATAATCAGTACACATTAGTTAAAAGATGTACTTACTACATGCTTCCACACTGCAACCCATTAGGGACTTCTGGGTAATATCAAGTCACACTACACTATGTCTTTTACATTTTATGACCCGCTTATTTTAACATCC
The DNA here is from genome assembly GCF_023898315.1 of Schistocerca nitens. Lineage (NCBI taxonomy): Eukaryota > Metazoa > Arthropoda > Insecta > Orthoptera > Acrididae > Schistocerca > Schistocerca nitens. The sequence continues at coordinate 573,250,963 of NC_064616.1, read as the reverse complement.
AAACCGGAAAGCAACGCATCCTAACTGATGAAACATTACAGCAACAAATACAATAAAGAAAATGAACGAGAGTACGTAAAGGAAAAGTAATATTTTCAATTTTTATGCTTACTAACACACCTTAGATGAAATGCTCACGCCGGTCTGAACTCACATCATGTAAGAATTAAAAAGTCGAACAGACCTAATCAATGGGCTCATCCATCCAAAATTTTTCTTAAGCTGACACTGAGGTCGCAGTCTGCTTTGTCGATATGAGCTCTTGAAAACAATTATGCTGTTATCCCTAAGGTAACGCTAAATGTTGTTGCTGTTGTGGTCTTCCTTCCAAAGACTGGTTTGATGCAGCTCTGCATTCTAGTCCATCTTGTGCAAACCTCATCATCTTTGCATAACTACTGCATCTTACATCCAATTGAAACCGCTTACTAGTCAAGCCTTGGTCTCCAACTAGAATTTTTACCTCCCACACTTCTCTCCATTACCCAACTGACAATTCCTTGATATCTCAGGCTATGTTTGTTCAATCTATCAATCAATCAATCCTTTATCTTAGTGTGGTTGTGCCATAAATTTGTATTCTCTCCAATTCGATTCATCACCTCTTCATTGCTTATCTGATCTTCTTTGATAGCATCATATTTCAAAAGCTGCTATACTCCTCTTCACTGAATTGTTTATCATGCAAATTTCACTTCCTTGTCTGGAATATACTCCAGACAAATGCATTCACAAAATACTTACATTTATATTTCATGTTTAAAATTTCCTTTTTCAGAATTTTTTTTTCCTTGCTATTTATCAGTCTGCATTTTTATCCTCTCCAATTCTGCCAGAGTCGGTTATTTCACTACCCAAATAGCTAAACTCATGTACTACCTTTAGTGCCCATTTTCTTAAACTAATTACCTCAGCATAGCCTAATTTGATTCAACCACATGTCATTACCCTTGATTTATTTTTTCTGCTAATCATCTTATACTAATGTTTAACAATATTATCAATTGTGTTCAAATGACATTCTGTCTTTTGCCGTCTCTAACAGAATTAGTATGTCACCAGCAACCCACAACTTTTTTATGCCTTGTCCCTGAACTTTAATTCCCCATACAAACTTCTCTTTTGATTTCCTATGCTGCTTCCTTAATGTACAGACTGAATAACATCAGGTATAGGCTGCAATCCTGCTTCACTGGCTTCTTGATTAATGCTTCCATTTCATGTCCAACTTTTATAACTGCAGTCTGCTTTCTGTACAAGTTGTAGACAACCTTTCACTCCCTTTATTCCTGCTACCTGCAGAATTGCAATAAGCATATTTCAGTCAGCACTGTAAGAAAGCTTTCTCAAAATCTACAAATGCTGTAAATGTAGGTTTGGCTTTCTTTAGTCTATCTTCTAAAATAAGTTGTGGAATCAGAATTCCTTCGCCTATTCCTACATTTTTCCAGGACCCAAACACATATTCTCTGATGTTGGTTTTGCCAGTGCTTCCATTTTTCTGAAGATAATTCATGTAAGTATTCTGCAATCGGGCTTATTAAACTGAGGATTCAGTAATATTCACACCTGGCTGCATCTACCTTCTTAGGAACTGGAATTGTTACAGTCCTCTTGAATATATGAGAGTACTTCACCTGCCTTATATACCAGAATGGAATACTTTTGTCATGGCTGGCCCATTCAGGTGTCACAAAAAATAGTGAGAATGCCATATACTCCTGGCCCGGTTTCAGACTATGGTTTTCAGTGGTCTGTCAAATTCTTCTTGCAGTATAACAATTCCAATCTCTTGTTCATCCACTCCCTCTTCCCTTTCTGTAACACTGTCTTCAAGTTCGTTTCCTTTGTACAGCCCCCCCCCCCCCCCCCCCCAAACATTGGACCTTCCCTTCTTTGCTTGGTACTGGGTTGCATTCTGAGCTTTTGATATTCATTCAGCTTCATATCTTTTCTCCAAATGTTTATTTAATTTTGCTATAAATGGTATCTATGTTTCCCATAATTTTTCATACTTCTACAGCTTTTGTGGTTTTCCTCTAACTATTACCGATTCACTATTTTGTGTTTTCTGTCAACCTTATTTTTTAAATGTTTGTATTCCCTTTTGCCTGCATCATCTGCTGCAGTTTCATATTCTATCCTTTTGCCAATTAGATTCAATGTTTCGAGCGTTATCTAAAGATTTCAACTGGGTTATTTTACTCATTTGAACTTCCACTCCCTTCACTATTTCATCTCTTAAGCCTACCCACTCGCCTTCAATTGTATTCCTTTTCCCTGCATCTGTAACTCACTGCATAATAACTCTTTTGAAACACTCATTAACCATTGGTTCTTTCAACTTATCCAGGTCCCATATCCTTAATTTTCAACTTTTCTGCAATTTATTCAATTCCAAACTGTAGTTCATAACAAATAATTATGCTCAAAGTCCACATCTGTTCCTAGAAAGGCTTTTAAACATTTCTACTACCATTATTAAAACTATCTAAAATCTTCTGGTGTCTCATGTCTCTTTCCTGTACACAGCCTTCCCTCATGGTTAGGAAACAAAGTGTTAGCAATGATCAACTTGTGCTCTCTGTAAAATTTTACTAGGTGACACTTCCTCTTTCAATCCTTTCCCCCAGTCCATCTTCTCCTACTATTTTTCCTTCTCTTCCTTTATCTAATATCAAATTCCAGTCCCCCATAACAATTAAATTTTGATCTTCCTTAATGATATGAATATATTAATATATTCCTTCATCTTTTCATCATGTACAGAGGCATTATGCATATAAATTTGTACTGAAGTGTTAGAAGTTGGCTTTGTGTACATTCTGGCTACAATGACATGTGAAAGATAGGTAAGCTAAAAGGATAGTGATGTGTCTGCCCCCCCCCCTCCCCCACCACCACCACTGGCCTAGCCAGGGATTTCCACTACCATTGTCATCTTCTGAGTATGGTTTGTTATTGATAGTACACATTGTAATAATAACTTCTGTAGCACCATTCTGTGCTTTTAACTCAACACATGAGGAATGGTTCAAGTACTGAGCACAGCTAGATGCACACATCATGGTGCACCACATTATTTTCTTCGAACAGTCAGTCTGCCAGTGCACAGGCTTGCCTGAAAACTTTTCCCCAACACCCACCCCAAAAGTGTTCCTTATGAAGAATTAATTTCTGTGCTAGAGAAACAATGTAATGAAAAGATTAATGTTGCAGCTGTGCGTTAAAAATTCTTTCATTTGCAGAGGCAGCTTAATCAGACTACATTACTCACACTAAGTCAGATCCTCGCATGTGCGAGCAGATTCCTAAGTATCCTGAGCCTAGTTTGCAACAAGTTTTTGAATTAGTGGAGCATCAGGATTTGTAAGACAGTGCAGAGGTTGACTTTTGATTCCACCCCTATCTGTGCCGTACAGAGTAGTGGTAAACAGGTTGTGCCTGTAGTCTGTGCACTGCGGCACACAAAGTCTCAGCCACGGCAGTGATACATCTACATATATACTCCACTAGCCACCAAGAGGTGTGTGGTGGAGGACACAATTCACGCCAAAGTCATATTCCCCCCCCGCCCCCCTCCTCCCCACTCCACTCGCGGATCGCGCGAGGGAAAAACGACTGTCTGAACACCTCAGTACGAGCTCTTATTTCCCTTATCTTTGAATGGTGATCATTGTGCAATCTGAAAGTTGGTGGTAATAATATATGCTCTACATCCTCAGCGAAGATCGGCTTTCAGAATTTAGTGAGCAGCCCCTTCTGTTTAGCGCTTCGTCTATCTACAAGTGTGTCCCTCTTCAAACTTTCAATCAGATTTGTAACGCTCCCGCGATGGCTAAATGTGCCAGTCACGAATCTTGCCGCACTTCTTTGGACCTTCTCAATCTCTTGAATCAGACCCAACTGGCAAGGGTCCCATACAGACGAACAATACTCTAAGAGTGGACAAACTAAAGTATTGTACGCAATTTACTTTGTTGGAGGACTGCATCGCTTCAGGATTCTACCAATAAACTGCAATCTAGAGTTCGCCTTGCCCGTTACTTGTGTACTCTGATCATTCCATTTGAGATCATTTCGAATAGTCACACCCAGATACTTGACGGATGTTACCGCTTCCAAAGACTGGGCATTTATTTTGTACTCGTACACCAATGGGGATTTTCACCTTTATACGCAGTAGGTTACACTTACTAATATTGAGAGATAACTGCCAGTCATTATACTACGCATTTATTTTCTGCAAATCTTCATTGATTTGTTCACAATTTTCTAGTGATACTACATTCCTGTAGACTACAGCATTATTGGCAAACCGTCTAATGCCACTGTCAATACCACCAACCAGATCGTTTATGTATATCGTAAAAAGCAGAGGACCTATAATGCTGCCCTGCGGCACACCTTAAGTTACGCATGTTAGAAAACTTTCTATCCAACCACATATGTCATCAGATAGACCGTAAGCGCGCACTTTTTGGAGCAATAGACAGTGAGGTACTGAGTCGAACGCCTTTCAAAAGTTGAGAAATAGGCATCAACCTGGAAGCCGGTATCTAGAGCCTGTTGTATATCATGCACAAAAAGGGCCAGCTGTGTCTCTCATGACCACTGTTTCCTAAAACCGTGCTTGTTTCTGCAGATGAGCTTCTCAGAGTCTAGAAAGATCATTATGTCTGAACGCAAAATGTGTTCCATGATTCTACAACAAATCGATGTCAGTGAAATTGGCCGGTAATTATGTGCATCCGATTTTATACCCTTTTTATAGATTGCTATGACCTGGGCCTTCTTCCAGTCCCGTGGAACTTTCCGCTGTTCCAATGATCTCTGATAGATGATGGATAAGAATGGTGCTCTATTTGTAGCACAGTCAACATATAATCTTACGGGGATTCCGTATTGGCCAGATGCCTTCCTAGCATCTAAGGATCTTAACTGTTTTACAATCCCAGATACACTAAACTCTATGTCAGCCATCCTTGGGCTTGTTCGATAACTGAAAGGGGGAATGGTGCTGCAGTCCTCTACTGTAAATGAGTTTTTGAAAGCTAGGTTTAGAATTTTGGCCTTCTGTTTGTCATCATCCGTTACATTATCCGTATTGTCAGCAAGAGAAGGTATTGAATTATTTGTAGCGTTCATAGATATTACGTACGACCAAAATTTTTTGGGGTTATTTTTAGAATCTGCAGATAAAATATTGCTTTCAAATTTGTTAAAAGAATCTCTCATTGACCTTTTGACAGCTGCTTTCAATTTGCATAATTTCTGTTTGTCAGCAGGGTAGTGACTAAGCTTAAAACGACTGTGCGAAATTCTCTACTTTCTGAGCAACTTCCTAATATGTTTGTTGTACCAAGGTGGATCCTTTCCCTCCCCTATATCTCTGCTAGGCACATACTTCTCTAGCACGTGGTGGGCAATACCTTCTGACCAATAATGCTCAATATCTTGTGTGTCCTGCAGTGAATGCTTGGAGCTGACTATGAAGATATTCATTAACGACACTTTTATTTGCTTTCCCAAACAAGAAAACTCTACAGTTTCTTTGGTTTTTTTGCAGCTTCCACTGACATAGAAGTCACAATGACATTATGGTGGCTAATACCTTGGTTTTTTAACCAATTGCTCAAGGTTGTATGTTGAGAGCGCTCCTAGAATAACTTCACACGAGTCTTTGCTTCTGCCCCCTGTGAAAAACGTGTAATTTTCCCAGTCAATGGATGTCAGATTAAAATCTCTACCTATAACTAATGGGTAATTTGGATATTATTTTAAACAGATTCATGAGCTAGGTACCATACTAGTGGTGTTAATTCTTGCCCTTGGTGTTTCACAGGATACAAGCACCAGGTGTGCCCTTCGTGACGCTAAGTGTTATTGTTGTGGCAAGTGCAGTCAATCATGCTGCCTGTTTGCAAAACTGCAAGTCCAACACACACTTTGCATATTCTCCAAAGTTCCAGTCAATTAATGTCAATGCAATAGTTTCAAAGTCAAGTAGTGACTCTAATATAGCACAGGGTAATCAAGCGCAGCAATGAAAAAGTGACACATTGCTTCTATTCAGTGTCAGGCAAATAAAATGTTTGTCACTTTGCAGATTACCATTCACAAAATCCATTTTCAGTTGGGCACTGGTGTGTCAGTGATTTTCCTGAACAGAAGCACTTACAAACTGTTAGGCAATCCTAATCTACACTACTCACAGGCAACTCTTTCTGGTTACGGTGGATGACATTCCTGTGTTAAGTATTAGCAGCCTACCTGCCACTTTTCATAATGTTACCAAGGTAGTTTCATTTATGGTTTTGTGCTCACTTGACAGTGAAAACATTTCTGGCATGGACTCTTTTGATTTGTTTGGTCTACACATTCAAAAAAAATTATTTCCCCTGTAGAAGCCAGTCAGTGAGCATCACCTTCAGTGATAACAAAGAAACATGCAGGCAGATTATGCTTATGTGCAGATTTGAAGGCAACAATAAATGCATAGACTGAGATTGACTCTTCCTCCTTTGCCACAGCAATGATTGATCTGCGTGATGCTTATTTGCAGCTTCCCTTAGTTGAACAGACACATCAAATTTTTATCATCAACACCCACAAGGGGTTAATTAAGTTTCTGAAGTTGCCCTTCAGCTCACAGCCGACTGCTACAGTTCCTTCTTGTTTGAACTATTTGGATGAGAGTCACTTCGTGTCTTACAAACACCTATCCAATCTCAAGGAATTTCTTTAAGTGCTTTCAGATGCTGGGTTGACATGTAATAAAGACAAGTGTTCCTTCTTCCAGACTGAGATTGAATATTTAGGACATATAATTAATGGACAAGGTATCCATGCTTTGTAGTCACACTTAACTATCATACAGGACCTCCCAGCTCCTAGGAACGTTAGTGAACTCCAAGCTGTATTGGGTAAATTGATAAATTGACTTATTATATTTGGTTCATTCTGTGCACTGCATCATCTCCATCAAAAGAATGTTCCATTTGAGGCAACTAGAGAGTGTCAGGTTGCATTTCAGAAACTGAAAGATGCTTTACAGAGCGATCGTTCTTTGGCGCATTTTCATCAAGCTAAGCCAGTGGTGCTAGTGGTTGATGCATCCTCTTAAGGGGTTGGTGCTGGTCTCTCACACAGAGTCGAATCACTGAACGAGTCCAATTGCCTTCACATCCAAACTCGTCAACAAAGCACTGGGCAACTACTCACAGATTGAGAAGGAAGCACTTTCTATCTAAAGTACAACCACAGAGGCAAGAGTGGCTGCCCATAGCGGCTACTGTTGCTGCATCAGCTGTCACACTGTGGAAGTGGCAACAATTTCATTAGCAGTTAGGCTTATGTAGCACAGCATGACAGAGCTGACACATGCCTCTGCTGCAGTCGAATGCACCAGCAGTTGCACACAGTTACTCTGGCTTCCGGTAAATCTGTTTTCTGCGGGAAAGTTGAATGCCTCATCTAGAGTTGCTTCCCCCACCCACTGACTCACTAGTCTAAACAAGGCTACACTGCCAACAATTGTGCATCAAGTGGTTCTTCTTTACATTGCATGTGTATTTTTGTGCTATGGTGACTATGCGGAAGCATGTAGTGATTACTTTTGCCGATAAATTAGCAGCTATCAATGAAGTTGAAGAAAGGAAGTTTATTGAAAACTGTTGTCGCTAATTACGGAGTTAGTGTTTCTACCATTTCAGAATGGGTGCAGTGGAAATATAAATTTCTACAGCAAGCCACGAAAAATCCTCCTAGAGAAACTCTGAAAACATATGACACTGGAAAAGTAGGTGAAGCTCTTTATCTTTGGTTCACCTAACAATGAGAAAAAGTTTTACCTTTGACGGGCTTGATACTGCAAGAAAAATATAAAATGTTAGCCAAGTTGTTAAGTGAGGAAGGAAAAGGATTTTCTTAAAGCTATCGGTGGTTATACAGGTTTAAAAACAGATACAGCATCCGGCAGCAGAATTTATCTGGAGGAAAATTATCTTTGGATGCAGATGCAGTTGATGTTTCTGAAACAAGAGTTTTGCACCCAAGGTTACACCAAGGATCAAATTTACAATGCCAATGAGACAGGCCTACAAAATCCTTAGCTTGCTCAAAAGAAATGTCTCACTACGACTAAAAAAAAAAAGAGATAACTTTTCATTTGGCATCTAATGCTCCTGGCACACACAAACTGCTCAAAATGTGTATCAGGAAGCTGAAACAATATTGAGCCCTGAACGATGTTGCCCAAAATGCACTACCAGTTTTTTATAGACACCAAAGAAGTTCTAGGGGGTCTTGTGACCTCTTTACCAAATGGATTGGAGATCAGTTTGTACCGAAAGTTGAAAATTGTTTAACTAAAAAAGCCATCTTGTTAACTGACAATGCGCCTACACATCCTTGTGAGTTAAAATGTGTCAATTATGTTTCCTTCCCCTGAACATTACCAGTCTCAGTCAACCATGGGACCAGTGCATAACAGCAACATTTAAATGGCACTACCTTGGGCTATTTCTGGGCACCATCCTACAAGACCCACAAAACAAAAACATGCATGAAGTGCTGAAGGCAGAAAACACAAAATATGCAACTTATTGGTGTGTGCATGCCTGGGATAATGTAAAAACAGAAATTCTTCGAAGGTGCTGGAGAAAACTGTATGATGGGCTTGAAGAAAAAAAATCAGAAAATTTTGAAAGCTTGACAGAAACAGCAAAGAGGACTTCTGGATGTGAAGACAAGGTTATGTGCGAGGTGGATGAAGGGGTTGTCACAGCCAATTTGCAAGAAATCACAGACCAAGAAATTTTAGAAACAGTATTGTAGACAAATACAGATGTGACTGAAAAGCCTGAAGTAGATAACATGGATAACAAAGTCACAGCTGATGGTTTTCGAGCACTAGAGGTAAGCCTATATTAAGCATTTTTCTTTCAAAAACATATTGTGTATAAAACACAGAAATTCCGATACTTGTGTTGTTATTATAGATTGCCTTAAGATTTGTTGAACAATGCAATGAGTCACTGCCTGCTGATTCTAATGAAACGATGGCGGGACATGGCTGCTCGAAAACGTGTGGAGGGACACAACAAAGGAACAAAAATTACTGAGTAATTTATATGCTACAAACTATTGAGTACAGTATGCTATAGATAAATATTAATGCACTGTAATCCTAAACATGTAATTTTAAATGTAATAAAGAACATAAGTATAGCCTACAAAGTGACTTTCCCATTCAATTCACCTTTCAAAGATACATACTGTAATTACAGTTCAAAATACTTTAGTACATTTTATTAGACGTTTGTAGCTGAACCGAAAAAATATTATCCTGAAAAGTACAGACATGAACAAAGATGACAGAGATCTTAAATAATATTCCTCAGCAAGTTCATCTCTTACTTTGGTATCCTTGGCTAATAAGAAGAACGTCATCAATTTTTCTTATGCTAATCCAAAATTATGGTTCCTGTCATTAAAATCAAGACTCCCAATCTCGAAATAGGAAAAGAAAAATTTATTTTCAAATATGAAGCAAAGACATAAAGCAAGGTGGCACTAGAAATGACAAAACTCTGAAATGTGGGAACGATTTTAGGATGCGTGAGTCTGTTATGGACAACTGTCAGCAAGAGTATTACAATAGATAATGGCAATGGCAATTGCATTTCCACATTTGTCAAAACATTTCAATTTATTGGTAGTGATCTATGAATAAAAATCTTAAAATGTAAACATTCAACAAGACAGTGAAAAATTACCAAAAATGATGATGTAACTTTCAAAGAAATGGCAGAAGCAGCAGAGAAGTTTTGCATACAGACACGATACATAATGCCAAGCTTCAAACTTTGTTATATAATTAACATGACCACCCTAAATGTCTGTATGAATCAACATATAACAGGTCACTGGATTACAAGGAGGCAAAGACTGTTTTGATGAAAAACCTCAATCTCTCTTACACAGTGCAGTACAATTTAACTGCTCAGGAGAACTGCTACGTCTTGTATTTTAGATGTATGCCAACAAATTTGATCCGTAAGTTGCTGTTACTGCCAAGAAATGAGAAGAAGAATATAAGAATGTTGTCGTTACTTGCTCCAAGTCCAGAAAACTAACAAAAGAGCTTAATGCAAAATTCTTGAAAACAACATTAAAGTCATACATTGCTAACAATAAGTTCCTTCTATTGATGGATCTGACACAGTATGATGACACACTCATAAATGAGGAAGGGGAAGTAACATATACAATAGAGACCATTCCGACCAAATCTACTTCTCTTATTCAACCCTCTGACGCATATTTCTACCATCAAGTCAAACACCCAATTAAAAGACTACACAAAACCCAAACTCAAACTCCGTCTGAAAAGGCATCAGAAAGTCCAATGGTACTGACAACTGCTGTGTAATCCTCAGCTAATAGGCAACACTGGATGCGGATATGGAGGAGCATGTGGTCGCCACACTGCTCTCCCGGCTGTTGTCAGCTTTCGTGACTGGAATTTTCTCAGTCAAGTAGCTCCTCAATTGGCCTCACACAGGCTGAGTGCACCCCACTTGCCAATAGCGCTTGGCAGACTTGGACGGTCACCCATCTAAGTGTTAGCCAAGCCTGACAGTGATTAACTCTGGTGGTCTGACAAGAACATGTGTTACCAATGCGGAAATGTTATTGGGAAAAAGACTACAAAATGCCCCTTAACTGCTACAACACCAGTAAGAATTATCATCACCAGAAGATGCAGTTAAAATACATTTGATCTAACAGCATCAATTCAATGCATCTGTTTTCACCCCACAGGTTCAGTATGCATCCAAATTGATAGAGGAAAAACATTCATTTAAAAAACTGAATGATGTATACTTCCCACTTAAGCATTTTTCAGAAAAATGTTTTTGCTAAAGAAATGCTTTCATAAAATATGTGTAGTGTGAACACTATTTGTGTTTGAATATCACCCTAAAAATGTAATGTACCTTCTAATAATAAATAAAATATAGATAATTAATTGCTAGAAATTTTTGGAAATTTTTCTGACATTTGAAACTTTGCACAATTACATAAATGAAATCTTTAAACATATTATTGAATTAATTTAAAGTAATCTTAACTAAACTGAATATATTAACTTTAAGTATATCAATTTAACTATTTAAATTTTATAATTAATAATTTAACACAGCAAGGAATAAAATAAAATGAATAATTAAAAATTGGTAACAGTGAGAATAGAAACCAAGCCAATTAATTTCCAGACATTGCACTTGGCTAATGCGCCATGCCACTGACTTGAAAATTCAAAAAACATCCTCACAATCTACTAACAAAGCTTTAGAGTGTGTTTCACCTTATCCTACGGTCCACACAGGCGAGATATTCCATGAATTTGAAAGGGGCACCTACTTGCTACAACTAACATAGTTTTGGCCAAATCAGTAAGCCTCATTCCAGAGCCTCCCCTTGTTAGTTATGTGAGAGTTCCTTCATTGTTAGAATAAATTAAAAAAACTAAATCAAGGTGACTCATACTTGGTCAAAGAATAATGATGCGTGAAAATCCAAAAATTATGTAACCTGAAATATTACAAATCTACTGCGGCAGAAACAAAATCTGAACCAGGGTTGTTGCTCCAAATCTCAGAATTTCGTTTTTGACAGAAATACAAAACACAAAGAACAATAAACAAATAGCTCTCAAAAGCTTAATGTACAATAATATTCAACATAACACAGTAAAACTGATTTAACCTGCCTTTAAGACTTACCTGTACCTTCCTCATATTCTGATGACTCTGATTCAGTGATTTCTGGACTTTTGTTTTCATCTTCTTTGTCCAATATTTCAACCTCCTGCACAAAGATATGTATTTTACAGAGGATAGAAGAGAAGTAAGGTTTTAATTTTATATAAAAGAATATTCCACATTCCTAGACATTTGACACTTTCCTGAGGGTAATTCAACAATCATCAAACTTCTAAAACACCATTTGCGTACCAAGAGTCACATGGGTTACTAATAAATGTTTTATACACAATAATCTTTCCAGTAAGGAATATACAAAAGTACCATTGTACAAACCAAAACACCTAACAATGAGCAAAATGAAAGTCTGAACAACAAACAAATTACACACAAACGCAAACCCATCATGTAACAACTGTTTCCAGGAGAGCAGAGGAAGAGAATTTTTCCAAAAGGGTGCCTGCAGTATCTAGTAATTAATTACTGTGCCTCATATGTCCAATGAGCCTGCACTGTTCTACACCTGTCATGGACATTTCACATTCCACAAGAGCCACCTGTGAAACAAGTTACATTTTATGTCATCTCTACTGCAACAGACATATAGCTTTACATCCAATTGTGACTATAAACGATGTTATCTATTTGTATGAATGGCCAATACAACATGAAATGGAACTGATCCCGTAACAGGGCATGCTCTTCAGTACAAAATGAGGAGCTACGACAGTGTCTTCACACCATATGTCACTAGACTCATCTCCCAACAATATTATCACATTGTACTTACAAAATCAAGTCCATGCCCAAAAGCAGGGTCATTAGTGAAATAAAACACTTAGCACTGAAAGCACATTTATTACTAACACTGACATACAGACAGAACAGAACTGACGTCTTAGAAAGAGAATGCTCCTATTTACACAAACATCAAATATTCCAGCATAAGAATACAAATATTACAAACATAAGAAATTTCAAGAAACTTCCAGAAATGATGTATACTAAATACCAAATATTTTCTTGTGGTCTGGTCTGAAATGGCAACCTGCAGCACACCTGTCCACAACACTAACTGCTGTGGCACACTACATGTAGCCCAGCTCGTGGCATTGCTCCCTCCCATGGCCAAACGAGACCCACTGTTTCAGAAGTTTTCACGGGAGCCGACAGCGATCCGCTGTTTCAGAAGTTCTCATTGGAGTAGATTACAGCTCCCTGGATCTTCTCGTTCTGGTCATGTTGTCACATCCTCTTCACTAACACAAGCATCGAAGGTAGTCCCTTCCATCGAAGAGTTGCAATCATTGAGCAACTTCAGTTTCCGTGAACAATAAGCCCCCCACTGTCAATCTGCATCTCAGGAGTGTAATATGGCTTCATACAGAGGACACAGATAATTCTCTATGCTTTTGTCTTTTGATTAAGCATCATAATCCTTAATCTCATATCCGATATATAATAAGCGACAAAGGATACAATATGGACCAATGTAGTGCTTCATTACCTTTTTCGACAGTCCCACTTTCCACAAAAGCATAAAATCCCATGCCAAGTCCCCTGGGCTACATTTCACTGACCAGTCCTTGATGTTATAAAGATCTCAATCCTTTTCCTGGAAAACCAGGGTTCATTTGTAAGCCAGCTGTATTGCTTCTTCGGTCCTGATGAGATGTTTGACGTAATCATACTGAGTACCATCTGGTTGAAACAGGAACAGTGTTCCCACTGCAGTTTCAGACTAGTTACCATGGAGCAGAAAGGACACTGTGAAACTCGTAGTGTCTCACTTTACTGTGTTATATGCAAATGTCACGATGGACACTATTTCATCCCACGATGGACACTATTTCATCCCAATCTCTCCGTTCAATATCAACATAAATCAAGAGCATACCTGGATATGTCTTATTAAAGTGTCCTCCTGCGCCTTTCAGCTGTGGGTGGTAGGCAGTTGTCATCCTGTGGGTGATGTTGCACATGAAATTACCTCTGACACTACTCTTGACTGGAAAACTTTTTCACAATCAGAGATCACCACAAAGAGCTTTCAAGATCTCACAGTAGCTCAGGCTACCTTTTCCACAGAATATGATATGTCAGATCTGTATTCTTGATTGACAAATGCAGCTCGACCAAGTCCGCCTGATGGTGAAATTGCAAAACTGCCTTGCAGTCCAGGTAGAAGTGGAGTGGCCCCTGCTTGACAGCTCGGGTATCAAACCCTGTGTCATCACAGGATTTTCAATCCTTCTGAAACTCTGATTAACATGCAACTTGTAAAATGCTCCCTCTTCCCATCTTCTATAAATTATATAGGATAAATCCTTCCCATATTCCAAAACTAAAGAATGTAAACAACCTGCATGTTTTCATGGGCAAGCCTATGCATTATGCCCCATTCCCCTAAATAACAATGACAGTCAACCTGCTGAATCGATGCAGAGAAAAAGGGATCCCTCTCCAATGGTCTGCAGACTGTCAGGTCAACAAGCTTTTCTTAAGCTGAAGCAATGCCTCCAAACTGTTCCATGCCTAATCTCGTATCAGCCTCATTTACCAATTGTGTTGGTCATGGACCTGTCACAATGTTCCATCAGGGCTGCTCTATCACATAATTACCCAAATGGTTCGGAATGGCCTATTGTGTTCACCTCCAAGATGCTGACCACAGCACAAGAAAATTATACTAAGTACTGAAGAAGGCATTGCCAATTATATTTAATATGCAAAAGTTCTACATTTTCCTGTTTGGCAACAAATTTCATCTGGCCACAGATCATATTTGGCTCTAATTCAAAGCTGAATGAATGAACATCTCAGAGGTTACAATACTGAGCTCTTTTCTTGTCATATTACCACTATTCTGTCAGCTCAACACTTGAGTGTCGTCTAAATTCTGTCAAGATTCCTTATGAGACCAGATGAGGAATTTGGTAAACAAGAGACCATTTACTGATTTGCAACTAGAACAGTTGATGGAAGAGTTTCCCATCACTTCCAGAGATGTCACAGCAGCCACACATAAGGATTCACTCTTCAGGCAAGTATGTCAGTTTGTAAAATCCAGCTGGCTGCATGCCCTTCCTCTGCAAGGCTCCACGGAACTTCATTGTCCCCCCCCCCCCCCGCCCCCTCCTGCGTGATGCTATGCCCTCCACCTTTGCAAAGGTGTCCTACTGTTGAATAACAATAGCCACCAGTGTCAAGCAGTCATTCTAGGGCTTCTGTGCTGTTGAACATTGCAACTCTTACATCAGCCCTACAGTGACATTTCCAGAATAAAGAATCTTACTCCACGGTATGTGTATTAGCAATGTGTAGATGAAGATGATGTACAAGTGGCTCCCAATGTCAGCTTTTTCAGTTGCAGCAACTAGCACTGCCTAAAACCTATCAGACATGGTCTATGGGAGATCAGGTGCATGAGGATACCACCAAAGTCCTCGCAACTATTTTTTCCTATTGGACAAGCCCCAATAACTCTTGTTACAGATAACGGTCTGAAATTCAACTCTGCAGGTTTTCGGCAGCTTTACACCCAGAATGGAATTAAGCATGATACCATACTTCCTTTTTCATCCTGCATCTAATCATATGACAGAACATTTACAATGCAGATGAAAAAAATCTTGACATAATTCCTACTGATTTTGCACTGCTCTCATTTTTACCCTCGTACTGGGCAACATCATTTGTCTGAAGATTGATGCTCAAAATTTCAGTGCATCGAATGGCTAGTTAGATCATAAAAAAAAAACAACAACAACATAATGCTTTCATTTCAAAGTGCAAATGGAGAGAATGAGGTTGTGGTAGTAGAAAGTGTAAATCAAAAAATTAATGCAGAATTAAAAGACCAGAGACATTTTTAATGCAGATGGAAGTGGCATATTTTGCAATTTACCTCGTGTGAAGGCATATTCTATTAAAGGAGAAAAATGCCACGGAGTTAAGAAAAGTAAAGAAAGAATGGCTGTGCTATTTTGCGTAAATAGTGATGGAAGTGAGAATTTGCCACCACTGATAATAGGGATATTTAAATCTCCCAGGTGTTTTCAAAACTAAAAAACTAGCTTGTTCTTATGGCTACAACAGCAACACCTGAATGCAATGGAAATGTTTACAAGCTTTCTCAGGCATTTAGATGCCACGATGAGTGCAGTAGGTGGCAAAATAGCGCTAATAATTGACCGAAGCCTTATACATCATACAAAAACACCATTTCTGAGAAATGTAAATGTTTAAATGTTGCGTTCCTTCCATCGAACTGCACATCAGACCTGGACCTGGGCACAATAACTATTAATGGCAAATACAGAGTAACAGTTGTCCAGCAGTTAATTGCATTCCTTGAGAGGAAGGATGTGATGAGACTCATCATTCTACAGGCTATGCATATGTTTGTTGCTGTATAGAGTTGTGCAACACAACATATTGTGTGATTGTGACAATGATGAAAAAGAGGCGGCGGCCTTTGAATGAAGTTTCCAGCTGCTATGCAAGGAACTGATACGATTAGGAACTACTATTCTCCTTTTAATGTAAATGAGTCAATTCTAACAAATATCAACCAACTGGAGCAACAGCTTCAGTCACTACACTACACAGGAAGGACAAAACAAACAACACTTCCTGTTTAATTTTTTTAAAATAAAGAATGTGTTCTGCAAAAAGTTTATTGTGTGTGTGTGTGTGTGTGTGTGTGTGTGTGTGTGTGTGTGTGTGTGTGTGTGTAATTAAAAATAATAGCTCTTACAATACTCAGACATGCTGGAATTATGAATCTGGGTTACTCCTTCTATGTACTTATGCTAAACCCCTATTTAAGGAGATTCATTAAAAAGGGGTTTTACGGTACATGCTCTCTGATGGATTTAATTATGATGACCTTGAGATACTTGACTATTTTCTGGACACTGATTTGGACTTCATTATTTCCTGTGGCCAATCTTTGGCTTGCACAGATTTATGTCAATTTCCCTAATGTGGCACTCTGCCTCTGTTTCTATTCAACTGCATGTTGTGCCTTCTGTGAGTGACCTGACAATGTGTGTAACTGCACTGAGAGAGTGGTATATATTAAAGTGTCTCTCAGTTTGCTGAACTTACAGTGTTCCCCAGCACAAACGTTTGAGTTAGTGAATAACTCTACAGAGTACTTTAATGGCCAGGAGGTATCCACCTATAGAAGTCTTTGTTGCTGGTTAGTTCAAGAAGAGTCAGGATGTATTGTATTCTGTGCTTTATTTGTATTTAATTAGTGTTCAATAAAACCTGTGTTGTTGAAGAAGCAGACTTGCAACATTATCCAAGAAGAAAACACAGTTCAGATAAATATTTATCAATGACAAAGGTGAGGAGTGTGCACCTAACTGTCTGAAACAATCTACCTTTATCAAGATACAAATGTAAAACCAGTGCCATTTTGCTGAAGAAAAAGGCTACAAAACTGGGAGACATACCAGAATAACAAACATATGTTGAATTTTTTAAAAAAAATTTACAAACATTCTACTTTATACTGCTTCTATCTTCCTACCAGAAAACTAGAACACTGATGAAATTGTAAATAGTATACTGTAACAATGACATAAATAGTGATAACCGTAAGCTTCAGACATTAAAATATTCATGTAAACTGGTCACACTTCAAAAAGTCTAATGCAGATTTAATGTTGCTAAATAGTTTCTACTGAATTTAATCAAGAATCTTTGTAGGATATCCAAAAGTATGCTCATGAATTAAAACTTACAACTTCTTCTTTGCGGCTCAATAATTTTTCTCGAAGCTGTTGTCGTCTTTTTTCTATCTCTGAGTCACTAAGTTCTTCCTCCTCCTCTTCTTCACTCCCTTCATCTCGATGTGGTTTTCCATCGTCTTCATCTGATTCACCACCCTGAAGTACTTCAGGGGCATGAATATGTCTGAAATATTTCACACAATATAGTAAGTATAGGTGGAAAACATTACAAAGAAAATTTCAGAGATGGAAGGAAGAAAGATTAAGGTTTAAATCTAGTTGACAAAATCATTAAAGATGGAGCACAAGTGTGGGCTGGACAAGGATGGGGCAGAAACTGGCTATAGCCTTCTTCAAGGAAATGAGCCAGCATTTGCAAGATTTGAAGTAGGACCAGTGTGTGAAACTTAATCACACATAGTCTGAAACAGATCTGAATCACCATCCACCCAAATAAATGTTCAGTTTTTTAAATACTGTGTCACCAAGACTGGTGAGAAGGTTTCAAGCAGGGCAATATAACATGTGATAGGCTTCACAAACACAAATATGAGACATAAAAAAAAAAAAATAAATAAATACACTGCAGCACTATAAAGAAAGCATCAAAATGGTTGCTTGAGGACGTGACAAACAAGGTGTCAAGTAAATATATCCCCCAAATGTTCTATGGGTGGCAGGTCGTGCGAACATGCAGGCATGAAAAACAGTGGTACAGTACCCATCATTCTTTGAAGAGGGCTAGTCCACTCCTCACCACACAGATCCAGGCACGGTCTGCTAAAATATGGCATACAGTGCAGCCTAAAGGAAGGATGGTACATTGTGCTTGTTCCTGACATGAAACCTGATATTCATACTGTTTTAATATATAGGACTCCAGATCATATACTGTATCAAATGACATGCCAAAACATCACATTAGATGATTATCTGTTATACCATTTAATAATGTAAGCTGTCACACTTAAGTCAGCACAGTAGAATCAAACACATAATCAACCATAATTTCAGAACATAGTGGTGTGAGAGTCGTACAAAAATGTTAGTGACAGAGTTAAAATGTGCATTGAAGTCAGAGACAATTGCAGTTTTGTGAACCGGAAGTCAATGCAATCGACTGCATACTATCAGCCCAGTATCAGCAGACAGAATTAAACACGGCCACTGCATATGGGTTTACACATGTTACTGTAAAATAGTGTCAGTGGTTACACACACACACACACACACACACACACACACTACTATCATGGCAGCTTGCTCTGAGGCAAAATGTCACAATATAACACACTTTCACAGATTGTTCTACCCTATTGAACCACACTAGCATTCTGATACTGTGCCATCTGGAAGCAACAAAGGATACTGGCATTTACCTAATTTTTTGACTCTTTAACTGACAACTTTGTCAGTATACTTTTACAAAACACATAAAAGTATGTTTAAATTGATTTATTTACATAAGATAATATTTAAGCACTTGAAGAGTTAATTTATAATAAGCAACATTCCACATTTTTAAAATAAATGAAAGTCAATTTATATAAACACTTCATTGCAAACAGGGTGCCTCATTTACAGGGAAGAGAGATTTTGTCTAATTTTAAAGTGGTGGCAAATAAAGGATTAATTTATAAGGATTAACAACTGACTGTGATATTGTTTTTTGAATGTATTGGGCTCTTTTCTTCTGAGCTAATAACACCAATTCTCTGTACTACACTGAGGAAGTAACTGCTAACAATTTTTGCTATGTGCATACTGTCAGGTATCATTTGATCATTTTCTTTAATAACTAAATAATTCTAGCAATCTAGTTTCTCTTTTTGCTTCTCTGCCAAAAGGTCTGAATTTTATTCTCAGAATTATTAATTTTGTTGATAATATGCCAATTCTTGTTTCCTTTCACATAAATTTTCTTAAAATAGTCGAGAATGTAGTTCCACATATGACCTTGTGTTAGTCACTTTCAACAGCACAACTACACACAAAGGCAAATTAACAAAATCAATGTCAAAACAAAAGCTACAATTTAAAATACAAACTAGATACAAATGGATTAAAATCAGCCACTGAAATCGCAATATCTTTGGCTGATCCGACAGGAATAATTTCAAGATTTCAGAATTCAAATTCTTCATTAAGGACTGGTTCCGATAATTTTACCAACAAACACGTGCCGGTGTGTCACAGTTGCCACATATTTTGGGGCTATTTTTCTGCTCTCTGGTCTATTTTTTTAAACCTTGCTCACTTTCCTGCTATGTGCTTTAAGTTGCTACTGGTATAACTACACTGATAAAAGCACACAGGTTATCAATTTGAGCTGTTTCATATTCTTATCAGCCTTGTCTTGATTGATGTGATTTTGGCAACTAGTTAAGTAGTAATTTTTCCAGATCGAGTTTTCCCATGATTTCTGTAAATAGCTAAGGAAAATTCCTTTGAAACGAACATGGCTGAATTTCTTCCTCAATCTTGATCTTTTGATCCATCTCTAGTGATTTTGTCACTGATGATGTACATATAATCACTAAGCTGCCTGCCTCCTTTGAAATACTGCAGCAATACTCTAACACTCATCAGAATAGCATCTTGTATGAAATTTCCCTTACAGGTGCACTGCACTTTCCCAATACCCTTCCAACAAATATATGTCTTCTATTTGCCTTCCATAAAATTGCTTTTGTGTTTGTCCTGTTTCTTATACTTCCTAGTACCCTAAAAATATAACTGATGTGACATGCTCCAGATGTTTGCCACTAATCTTGTCACTGGATACTACTGAGTTCATTCTTATTGCTATAGGTCTTCTGTTGCATTTATACACATTTAAAGAGAACACACATTCGTCAGTGAAGTGAGAACTTTGTCCAAGTCTTTCTGCCTTTCCTTATGATAATCCAATGATGATACTTTTTTGGAGGCAACAGCACTGTCAGTGGACAATGTTATAGTGTTGCTAACTTTATCTGATAAATTGTTTACGTATATTGAGAATATTAGAGCTCCTCTTACACTTCTTTCGGGGATGCTCAATATTACTTTCATTTCTGCCGAACATCTGCCATCCAGTATAACATATAGACTTATTTTAGACAAATATTCTCCATGTCAATCACATATCTGCAGAAATAATCCATATGCTCATATCTTGGTTATTAGTTTGCAATGTGGTACAATACCAATCCCCTTTCAGAAACAAGGCAGGCAAACTCTATCTTTTCAATTGAATATATTGTTTTGTTTGTAAGAGATCATGTACGATTAAACCAAGTTGTGTATCACATGAGTAATTTCTTTTGAAACTGTGTCAATTCTTTTAGTGAAGCTTATTTTCCTACAAGAAAATCAAAATGTTTGGCTTAGAATATGCATTGCATTCCTCTCACAGATGGGTGTTATTGAGATTGGTCTTTAATTCCATGAATCCATTCTTTTACCCATTTTGTAAACAGGAGTGACCTGTGATCTTTTCCAGTAATGCAAGACTATTAGCTGCGTAAGAGATTCTTGATAAATACAAGCTAGGTAAGGGGTTAAAATGTAAAATCCAACTGGAATGCCCTCAGGGTCTCGTGTCTTCTTCTCTTTGTAGTAGTCTTCATTGTTTTCCAATATTAGGAGGAGTTGATATCAATATCTCTCATTTGTGGGCCTCTATGATAACCACACGTTGGTATGATACTATCCTCATGCATAAAAACGTTTTTAAATGTGGAATATAATATAATATTTTGGCTCTCTGTTTGCCTTCAATACCCGGTTGATCCACAAGGGACTGAATGGAAGGTTTGTATCTGTTCACTGACTTTACCTGTGACCAGAACTTTGTAGAATTTTCCGATAGATCTTTCACCAGGGACTGACTATGGTAGTCAATGTGGACTTCATTTACAGCCCTTCTTACAGACGCACTGTTGCTGTTATGTTTACTCTAGCAGTTTATGTTTTCATGTCATTCTCCCAATTTTACCATTAAAGTAAGACTGGTCTTTCCCATACTTTACTGTTTTACTTGGTGTGTGTAGATCTAGGCCACTCTTTATAATGTCTCTGAACTTTACCTAACTTTCCTGGTGGAGTTGTTCTCATGTTTTTCAATTTCTATGTCCTCTCTGTAAAACCTACCATGGTTGAAAGAGGGCAAAATTTAAGAGTTAAGAGAATAATACTTTGGTGGTCATGATTTACAACAGTCAATTTATCTGTAGGGTTTAAATGATAAGCCTTGTATTCCTTAATCTGACTGTTCATGATTCATTTCGTGTCTCCAATGCACAACTCATCACATATGCAGGGGATTTTACTCACTCCAGCCATGGTTCATACAAGAAACAGATTCTATTTTCCAGACTCAATTATTTATGCACATTTCTTGCAGGTTTGACTACTATGTCAATAGCACATCTTTTTAATAGGCTGCTGATAAGATCAGTGATTGCTTTCATTACTAGGAAGAAAAATTTACCTTTAAATTGTTATCTATTGCCAAAAGCTCTCAATTTTGTGATGTAACCTACTACTTAAATCTTTTCAGAACAATCATTTCTTCTTCTACATCTACATCCATACTCTGCAAGCCACCTGACAGTGTGTGGCGGAGCGTACCTTGAGTACCTCTATTGGTTCTCCCTTCTATTCCAGTCTCGTATTGTTTGTGGAAAGAAAGATTGTCAGCATGCCTCTGTGTGGGCTCTAAACTCTCTGATTTTATCCTCATAGTCTCTTCACGAGATATACGTAGGAGGGAGCAATATACTACTCGACTCCTACGTGAAGGTATGTTCTCAAAACTACAACAAAAGCCCGTACCGAGCTACTGAGTGTCTCTCTTGCAGAGTCTTCCACTGGAGTTTATCTATCATCTCCGTAACGCTTTCATGATTACTAAATGATCCTGTAACGAAGCATGCTGCTCTCCATTCGATCTTCTGTATCTCTTCTATCAACCCTATCTGGTACGGATCTCACACCAGTGAGCAGTATTCAAGCAGTGGGCGAAAAAGTGTACTGTAACCTACTTCCTTTGTTTTTGGACTGCATTTCCTTAGGATGCTTCCAATGAATCTCAGTCTGGCATCTGCTTTACCGACGATTAAATTAACTGCTTCCAGTTGCTGACCTGCTATATTGTAGCTAAATGATGAGGATCTTTCTTTCTATGTATTCGCAGCACATCACATTTGTCTACATTGAGATTCAATTGCCATTCCCTGCACCATGCGTCAATTTGTTGCAGATCCTCCTGCATTTCAGTACAATTTTCCATTGTTACAACCTCTCGAGATACTGCAGCATCATCTGCAAAAAGCCTCAGTGAACTTCCGATGTTATCCAGAAGGTCATTTATATATATTGTGAATAGCAACGGTCCTACGACATTCCCCTGCGGCACACCTGACATCACTCTTACTTCGGAAGACTTCTCTCCATTGAGAATGACATGCTGCATTCTGTTATCTAGGAACTCTTCAATCCAATCACACAATTGGTCTGATAGTCCATACGCTCTTACTTTGTTCATCAAATGACTGTGGGGAATTGTATCACATGCCTTGCATAAGTCAAGAAACACGGCATCTACCTGCGAACCCGTGTCTATGGCCCTCTGACTCTCGTGGACGAATAGCGCGAGCTTAATGCAAATTCAAACGATTCGCTTATCCCTCAAAATAAAGGCTTCCACCATTGAACTATTTATTCATCTTTACTGCTTTAGATGATGATCTGAATTGTTAATCAGGTATCTGTGCGAGTGGCTTTTGAGCTCTAACGTTCAGACATTTCTACTGGGCATGGGCTCTTCAAAACATTAAATTGGACCCTCTTCCATTGTGAACCGTATGTTCAGATCTGTACCATTCAGAACATGTAGAGTGTTCCTTTTGTCAATGAGACCACATAACAATGATGAAATCAATGGATCAAAAACAAGTGAGTTTGTTCACATCAAGGCCAATTTCTCTTAGGTTTCATATATAAAAATTTGCTACAATTCCAATGAGTATGTTCCCCATAGCTACACTTATCAGTTAATTTGTAGAACTTATTGGCCCACTGCAAAGTAAGTTGACATGTGGCAATTCATGAAAGGACTAGCAAAGTTCTTTGTGAAGATATCTTCTTGCAGTGATGTCATCTCATTCACCACAACCATGGTGAATAAAAAAAACATTATAACATTTGAATATCATGCCTCTAAGATTTAATTTGGAAGTTTAGTATATTTCAATAAAGTAAGTAGAATCCTTTACATATATATGTGTGTAAGTTTCTCCCGTAAACAGTTGTAGGAGTGTGGTCAGTCTATTGTGCAAACAGAAACTGTGGGGTGGCTCATTAGAGAGTGGAGTTTGACTCCACATATTTTCACTGAGTGTCCCACGGACAGAAAACTTTAGGTTGGAAATATGACTTATACCTTGAGTGAAATTCCAGAAACCACATATAAATAACAATATACAACTGAACATTTATTTAAATTTTTACTTTACACATTTAAAAGACATCTCATACTAAGAGAATGCTGTACATTGCACAAGTTACGGTAGAATACAAACAGGAATTTTAAAGGCAAGAATGTATGAAACTAATTAAAGGAGCTGAAGTGCCTAGCATAGCCTGCAAAAGTTGACTACCAATTTTGATTTTACTTGGACAATCAGCTTCGCAAAAATATTTCATATTGAATCGTACTTCTGAAAAATAGATTGGAGAAACATAAATTTGTTCTACTCTACGGTTGTTTTGGACTCTACAGAAGTGAATATGCAAAGTGATCTGACCATTGTCAAGTGGTAAAGAATGTCCCCTCTGTGGAAAAATACAAGGAATCACCACCACGTAATGTCACCTCTGTGGAAAAATACAAGGAACCACCACCAGGAAGAAGTGGTCTGAGACAGCACATGAAAAATTACACAAGGCATTAGTAGCACTATGTGTGTACCCCAGGGAGAACAAAATCAAGCTCAAATGTTCAAAGGTTTCACCCTCAAAGTGCTTCCACTATGACGACAACTAAGCCTCAACAAAACCATATGTGACATATAAATATGCATCAGTGTTGCAAGTTCCTACTTCTAATATGTTCATCAAAACTATCTCAGGAAGCATAACAGGACTGATTCTCAATATACATCAATGTGTTATCACATGGGATCAACAGCACACACTAATTGTTCACTGATGGTGGTATTGTCAACAGTAATGTATCATCACTACAGTATTTTTTGCGGAATTCTGGGAACGTATGTTACATGTCTCAAGGAAACAGTACACACAACACCAGTGTGATCTACTGAGTACTTCTCCACTGTTTGGAGTGCTTATTCAGCTGACACCACAACTATTGTAATAAGATCAGTAGGCTATAGGTCTGAAAAAAACTGTAACATAGATACCCCGCACTCAGAAGAAAGTAAATGAGGTATTTGGGAGAAGGATGATTTGTTCTCACAAAACCCTCTTGGGTAAATTTAGAGAACTGGTGTGTGAATGTGCAACAGTTCTGCTCCCTCCATTGTATACCTCCCTTGGAGAGCATATAATTAGATAAGAGAGATTAAGAGGAATATTTTCCCTTTGAACCATATGCAAATGGATTAAGACAGGTAGTGGAAGCTATTAGTATGAAGTAGTCTTCACTGTACACTTTACAATCATTTAAAGAGTAGAAACATAGGCAAATAATTACAACAGCTTAACTGACATTGTGTTAGTCCACTTCAAGTGGCAAGGTAGGGACAAAGTGCAAAATTTTGTGTCATGGCTTTTACAAGTCCTTGATATGTGATAGCAGGTGGATGGCAAAAGATTTCCCTCTACAACTGATAAAATACCTTTAGATTAGGAGGAAAAGGGGTGATTTATAACATGTAAGATGGCACAAAATGTAGTACCAGATGTTTCTAACATCCTAATGCACTTTAAATTGTTACAAGACATCGGCTGCCATTCTTTGGCATGCTCCTCAAACTAGTATAACACTATCAGATCTCGTGGCCAAATCAAATGTTTTGTTTGAAACTGCCATGTAAGAAGTGGGTGATATCAGCCATGAAAGGATACAGTTTCACTAAAATCTTCTGTACCAATTAAAACTCCCAGAGAAACCAAATTTAATGTCATTCATAGTATAAAGCTGACATCACTGGTCTGTGTACATCACATCAAGCAGGTGTCTAGCATGGATTCTCCAGAGGGACAGCATATTTTGACAACCACTAACACACTGTGACTATTTGGTGTTGCAACATATTTCCATTGTCCCAGGGACCAGTCCCAATGTTCCCAACCCAACAAGAACGTAACTGATGATAAAACTTCTGGCAGATCAAAACCGTGTGTCAGATCAGGACTCAAACCTGGGACTTTTGCCTTAACTTTGGAAGGCAGGAGATGAGGGACTACCAGAAGTAAAGCTGTGGAGGTGGAGCATAAGTGATGGTTGGATGGTTCAGTCAGTAGAGCACTTGCCTGCAAAAGACAAATGTCTCAGGCTCAAGCTCCAGTCTGGTGTACAGTTTCCAATCAACACACACTCCTATGAAGAGTGAAAATCCTTTCTGATGACTGATGATAATGTTTGCTCAAGAAAGAGACAAAAACACCATCATTCATTAAAAAAAATTATACTCTCTCATTCTTTCCAGTTGGTGTATGCAGCATGTATCACACTGTCTAGAGCTTAAATTATTTTTACAAACCCTTCCTCAAATTGGAAGACCAGATTATCAACATAGTATACAGGTGGAAAATGGAGGTTTGCATATCAAAACAGTTTGCGCAGGTTTCACAAAAAGTGGGACACCCTTCATTTATCAGGTAATAAAGCATACCAGCAAGTTCTACAATGCAAGAACTGGGCGAGAGGGGCTGAAAAGCATTAGAAATTGACAGAGCATCATTAAAATGGATTCACTGTCTTGCAGATTATTTTACTGTACCGTTCAAGCAATCCCACACAAACTCCATTATTTCTAAGAAGTTCATCATGTGTTCATTAATTTTTTTGTTTTATTTTCATATGGACTTTCTCTTTCAAATGTGCTCCTAGCTTTTTATACTTGCCATACTGAAATTATATGACTGTATTATAATGGAGATAACACTCATATCAAGAGAGAGAGAGAGAGAGAGAGAGAGAGAGAGAGAGAGAAGAAACACCACCTCAGAGAGATCCCACACATTGGGACAATGTTCATAATTTGATTGATTTTTTTTTCACAAGCTTGTCTGGCTACTGTGTCTATAATCTCGTTATCACAAATTTCGATGTGCCCTGATATCCAACACGATGACACTATTTATCTGGTTCTATTGGGAAAACAGATTATCCTACATGTTCTGGAGAAGATTCTCTTCTGGGTACATTCACACTGAGTCAGACAAGATGAGGGATGTTTTCATACAACCACACACCATCTGAAAGGCATCAGGATTCCATACAACTCGTCACTGAAGATGCTGAATTTGGCTGTATGTCTGAGAAAACAATAGAACAGCTACTTAGAACCATCTGTATAAACCACTGAATCATTACAGTGCTTGAATTTAAAAAAAAGAATATGGAAAGTATGCCAACAGACAAAATATCCCTTATTCAATTTGTAGTGTTCCTTTATCAGGTAATGTGACTGCTTGCTCCAATAGTGCAGGAGAACCTAGATATCTGCTACACTGTTCTGAATTAAAAAATGTTTTGTGCCAATCTGTAATGGTTTTGTGGCTAATGTGAGGTTCATGAATAGTCCCTTTGCTGGAGATAAGCAATGATGATGGGTGCTGAAGCCTTTTCTGCTGACTTGGATTTAAAGGCATGCTGCTGTTGGGCAGAAACTGCTGACTCATTAGCTTCAACATAGGGGTTACGGATAGGGCTTGTTCTGTGAGCTCCTGCTGCCAGTCTGATGGCTATACGGTCTACAGCAGCTTTTTTCCAATGCAGGAATGTGAGATCTCTGTTGCCACTACACGTATAAACTTCAGGCTGCACCACGAGTGGTACACTCATAGACTAGATGCGACTGAATGAATGCTTCATAAAACTGAGGTACACAAGATCTGTTTGCACCCCAGATGTTTTTACTGAGACACATTAAATTTTTAACAGTTTTAATTGCTATTACTTTGTGGCCTCCTTTGGAGTCATACCCATGTGAGCCTTTGACAAGGTATGAAACCAAGAAATGTAACAGACTGATTAAAATCGAGAATGGTGCCATTTAAAATGTGGTTCTTGTTTGTTAAAAATGTGACAATTATGATTAAAATGAATACACACAGGTTTATCTGTTGACAGATTAGGAGGAGCATGACACTTCCTCTCTTAATGGCACCTTTCTGTTGTATAAAATTGCTCGACATTGTGCTTCCTATTTGGCAATGAAATGGCTGCTCTGCAAAGAGATACTTCCACAATGTTGGCGACCTTCCACAGAAGCCACAGTATGTTCTACCTTCACATGGCATAGCTTGCTCTTTCAGTATCAAAGAATAATCCTAAAAGGTTCTGTCTACAAAGAAAAGGTTGCTGTAGAGCTGCCAACAGTAGTCAGGTTATCTTGGGTAGATCAACACTTCCGGAAACCACATTTTAAGCAATTAACAAGTTTTTTCCTCTGTCTAAGCACCACAATAGGCAGTAACAGTTTGTGAGAGCAACACTGTGGTAAATGCTTATATTCATATTAGATTTCCTTGGTTTTACAAGGGATATCATAAGAAATGGCCTACATTAACCTGGTTACGGTTGCTATGACCATATGCTGTTGAAATGATCAGAAAGAATTGTTTCATACAGTTGACACAACAAGTTACACATGGTGGTCCTGGGGCTGTATCTTTACCAGCAGAAAAGACACTTTCCATATCCCATATAGAGAAAGGAAAGTTATATTATTCTCATTTGTCTGAACTAAAATACAATACCCTCTCTACAACTTCTTTCCAATGTAGCAATGTTGGATCTTTGTTGCCATCAGACATTACATATTTAGCCCTTATCTGTGCTATGTCAGCTGGAGAAGTTAAAAATAATCCCATTATTCACTATGGCAGAGACAGCTGTTGATCTTCCAGTAGCAGAGACCCTCCTGACTGTTTCTCATATTCTTATGGCTCTAACTGTACACTGAGATTTTGCGCTTATGACCCAAAAGGCACTAGGTTCTCTCATGATGATCTGGCATTGAACTGTCATAGTGTCACTCTCCTGTCACTGAGTACAGTGTGGCAGTAATCATTCCACCACACAGGACTGGCTACCTCTCAGGGTGTACTGAGGTCTTTGTAGGGAGGCGGCAGCAGCATTTAAAGGACCACATTTTCAATACAACACAGCAGTTCTGGTTCAAATCATGCTAATGGACTAGAAAGCACCCAGTTTGGTCGGCTGAGTATCCATTTCAGTAGCTTTTTGTGTGTGTGAGGGGGCGGGGGGGTGTCTTCTATCCGGAAAGTGTATCCAGAGAGGGACAACTGATGTGGCATTAGAATTTAGCATGCAGTGTGATGGAACAGTAGTGTTTTCTACCAAAACCATGAGCGATGATAAGAATGCTTTTTAGGGAAAGTAAACAATCTAGCAGTTCAAACTTAGACAGTTATTACAGTCTGTGTAATCCAGATATGTCACATGCAGATGAGTGTTCACTTGAGGCTGAAATAAGTGGAAAAATATTTACATTGACACTGCAAGTCAATTTATGTTCTATGAGAAATAATTGGTTAGAATTAGAACATTTTTTAGTATTAAAGATGTAGATGTGACATGTGTATCACAGCACTGGCTAGAAAATCAGGTAGCCAATATTGTTCCTCAAGGATATATTGCAGCTGCCAAAATGTGTTGGAAACACAGAAAAAATGGTGGTGCTGGAATTTACATCAAGCATGGTCTAAAATTTTCAAAACTAGATATGACACCATTTGTACAGAAATAAATGCCGAGTTTAGTTGTGTAAGACTGACTAAAGAAAATATAATAATCCTTAGCTCGTATAGGCCTCCAGATGAAGACTTAAATATACATTTTTTGATCAGGTTGAATTAGTCATTAAGAAATTATTTACATTTACAACAAAGGTTGTTATCTTTGGGAATTTTAATATTGAAATGGGAGATTCACAGCAACAAGACTTCATGTAATGTTTTGATATTTTAAAATCATTAAACTTGCATTTGAACAAACAAGGGTCCTACTTATAATGGCACATGTATAGAGAACATTATTGCTAATTTACATAGAGATGAACATGTGGCCACCATGGCCGATGGCATTTTTGCAGATTGTTATCGGTTGCTTTTAACACTTTTTCATAAGCAACCAACTTGTTCCAATGAATTTAGTGTGGGGTGGGTAAGAGGTCAGAGAAATGAGCTCAATGTTTTATTTTTTAACAAGTTAAAGAACACAAATTGGACTCTGTACATGAACGTTAAACAGGAAAAGCTAGAACTGAAAAACAATTTGATGACCTTTCTTTTAAAAAAATATAGAGATTTATGGTATTCTTGTTCTCAATTAATAAAAGTTAGCTCATCAGGTAAATGTGAAAATACAAGAAAGAGTTGCTGTACAAAAGAATTGGCAAAAATTAGATGGATTGGATTATTAATTTAGGGCGCAAAATGCAAAAATTAGAGAAAACGTGCCTGCACTGTATCAAATATATAAAAGTGAGGATAATAGAGGGGCTGAGCACAGTAATATGGTTTCCAATGCTTATCTTTGAAGTAAAAAAGTATTACAAAGTATACAAGCAAAAAAAGCAGCATGTGAAATGTACATAAAATGTGCTGCATAGTGTAAGGCACTATGGGAAGTTATTAGACAAGATAATTCTCCCAGCCCATTATTTCAAACTTAGCTTAATCCAGAAGAAGTCAATGACTGCATTTTCAAATCAGTCAGAGAGCTTGGAGAATAAGTTAAGGCCACAGACACATCTGCTTGGTCCCCAGCTGTCTGAAGGGCCTCTGATTCATTGCAATAAAATCATGCTTGGTGATATCTGTAAATCTTTTCCTAAATTACGTAATTCCAAAAGTATGGACTGCTAATGGATATGTAACTATGTCATTAACACTTTGTAGACCAAGCACGGGCCACAACTTTCTTTTAAAAAGACCGTACCCAAGGATAGATCAGGCTGCAATTTTCTCAACGTGTGAACCATCTATCACTCAAAAACTGGACTCGGTGTGAATGAAAACAAAGTGTGGACGTCCTGCTGCCTGTCCCTTGACAGGTGCTGGTTTCTGTTGTCAATTTTTAGAATTATTTTAAAAGAAAGAATAAATGTGTGCATTTACTCATTAGGTTTCGCAGGTCACTAATTTTCTGCTACAAATATGCAAGGAACAAATTGCTCAATAACTCTCCTTGCACCTACCTCTCTCTCTCTCTCTCTCTCTGGAAGGATCATTATACTTCATCTTGTGATTATTTTAAAATTTGTAATCTATCAAAGAACTGAAGATACATCCATTATATACATGCCTGTAACACTTTAAATAATGGCATAAATGGCCAACCGAGCGAGGTGGCGCAGTGGTTAGACACTGGACTCGCATTCGGGAGGATGACGGTTCAATCCCACGTCCGACCATCCTGATTTATGTTTTCCGTGATTTCCCTAAATCGCTCCAGGCAAATGCCGGGATGGTTCCTTTCAAAGGGCACGGCCGACTTCCCTCCCCATCCTTCCCTAATCCAATGAGACCGATGACCTCACTGTCTGGTCTCCTTCCCCAAAAACAACAACAACAATAAATGGCCAATTTCCTAGGCCAAATATTCTTCTAAGTGGTCAGTCTTCAGTGTTAACTGAACAGCTCACTTAATAAGTAAGTCAATGTCCTATTTTAATAAAGATTTAGAGTATGGAGTTTTACTGGATTCACTCAAAATTTCAGAAGTTTTCCTCATATTAAAAAAATGGTGATAAACAACCCTCACAGAACTACCAACCAATTTTCTGTCGTGGCAACACACTCAAAAATATTTGAATCACTCAAGTACAGTAGAGCGTCGATTATCCGAAGTAACTGGGGGACATGGGTGTTCAGAAAACTGGTTTGTTCAGATAATCGAACTGTACATGTTTATTTGCCAAAAAGAAGTACTGTACAGTAAATTTATTCATAAAAACAGTCATCTCTTTTTAGTATTACAAAGTAACATACAAAGGCAACTTCAGTAGGAATATATAGTATGTGGCACAGTTTATTAAACAAAAATATATACATATTACATATGCATTTTGCATGAACAATACACTCAGTATACAAAATTAACGTTTAAAAAAATCCTTTATGCGCGGAGCGGCACGCCTCAACTCTAAACTGGTGCAGCTGTTGCTGTGAACAGCTTTGATACTGCCGCTACTTCTACTGCCAGTGCCAAGCCGACAGAAGTGTGCGACTGGCGGCTTGTCTGGGCATCAGCGCCTTGTGAAGGCCGCATTAGAAGCAATGTTCCGCCCGCGGTGGCCCAGTGCGGCGACTACTGTGGGGAACTTGGTTTGGGAGTGAGGGGGATGATGGACGGTAGGGTGGGAGAGTAACAGGTGCGAGCGAGTACACACTTCGGTTAAGCGGTCGTTCGATTTACCGACGTTCGGATAATCAACGCTCTACTGTACATTGAATTAAACAATTATTTTGAAAAACATGACCTCCTTTGTAACAATCAGTATAGCCAGGTAAAAATGCCACTGCAACTGTTCTGAAAGTTGTTGATCAGGCTTTTAACAGCTTTTGAAAGCAAGAAGATGGTATCACTTGTATTATGTGATGTAAGTAAAGCATTTGACAGCATTCATTTTAACATTTTACTAACAAAATTGGAGTTTTATGACATACACAAATCTACTTTAGCAGTAATTTCTTCCTACCTGAACAACACAAGACGGTTTTGTAAGAAAACAAAATGCCTACAGCTGCCCTTATGGTCTTATTTATTGTGTAGTTACAAGTTCTGGCATTTTAATGTACCATCTTCAGGCCTTATCACAATCCATATATACACTGCATCAACTAAGGCTTGACGATGGCATACTGAAGTGCTGAAACTGGTAGCTACACAATAAATAAGATCACAAGGACGGCTGTAGGCGTTTCATTTTCTTACAGCAGTGCACGGCTGAGGTTCTCAAAACCTCCAGTCCAAAGGATGGACATTAAAAAGAAAAAAAAGAAGACACTTTGTCCCAATTAGACATAAAGATTCTCACTCAGTAAAAATTGGTACAGGTGTTCACATGACTCTGTCCTTGGCCACTTCTTTTTCACTGTGGTTATCAATTATCTGCCTCATTGTGTATCATAGTCTGTAATCTGCTATGGTCATGACACAACTTTATTCACTGTTTGTCACAGCATCCCAAATCTTGATAAGATTATGCAAGAAACTCTTGACTCTGCATTAAATCGGTTTGCAGCCAATAAACTTGTTTGTAATCCACACAAAAGCCAAAAGCATATGTTAGAATTGTCTAAGAATATAAAAGATTAATGTGTCAAACTCTTACGAATACATATTGATGCCAAACTCAACTGGGAAGAGAATATGAAACAAGCCTGTAAAAAGATTTCACAAGTGTCCTACCTTAGATGGAAACTGAGAGATACTGTCAGTAATAATTATCTCTGTAGGACATATTTCGGTCTCTTTCAGTCACATATCTGATATGGCATGGGCAGTCTCCTCATATCAGTAACATATTCAAAATGTCCATTTAACATGCTAGGCTGGTACTATGATGAGCTGTCACCCTCTCTTTTTACCAAGCTTGAATACTAACAATTGTGAATCTGTGTGTCTGCAATCTTTGTCAGGAACAATATTGAAGAATGTGTTATCATGGAGGCAATTTACAAACATGACATAAAAATAAGGCAAACTTTGACATTCCAAGGCACAGGCTAGCAATAACAGCAACCTCTCATATTGTGAACGCCTCAAAATTTTTACCGAGTTTCCTCTCACTGCTTGATCCTAGCAGTTCAAAAAATTTCAAAATAAAATTATATTTCTGGCTAATAAAAAACCAACATTACAATATAAACTAAATCTCTGATATGGGCAATGTTCATTATAATATTTAAGATTATAGCTATACTCTTTCACTTGACATGTGCAATGTTGATTTTAGTGTTTAAGACTGCAGCTTTTCCATGTAATTTGACTACACTACTGTCATCCACTAATATGAGTTCTTTACAGAAGAATGGAAAAACTGATAGAAGCCAAACTTTAGGAAGATCAGTTTGGATTCTGTGCAAATTGTACGAAGACCCTACGACTTAACCCAGAATATACGTTAAGAAAAGGCAAACCTATGTTTATAGCATTTGTAGACACAGAGAAAGCTTTTGACGATGTTGACTGGAATATTCTCTGTGAAATTCTAAAGGTAGCGCTGGTAAAAACACAGGGAGTGAAACACTATTTTCAACTTGTTCAGAAACCTGGCAGTAGTTTTAATAGTTGAGAGCAAGAAAAGAGAAGCAGTGGTTGAGAGGGGAGTGAGACAAGATTGTAGCCTGTCCCAAAGTTTTTCAATCTGTATACTGAACATGCAGAAAAGGAAACCAAAGAAAAATTT
Organism: Schistocerca nitens; assembly: GCF_023898315.1. Classification (NCBI taxonomy): domain Eukaryota; kingdom Metazoa; phylum Arthropoda; class Insecta; order Orthoptera; family Acrididae; genus Schistocerca; species Schistocerca nitens. The sequence goes on along the minus strand of NC_064616.1, from coordinate 573,216,829 downwards.
GGAGAAAGGTTTTAAAGTTCAGGGAGAAGAAATAAAACTTTGAGGTTTGCCGATGACACTGTAATTCTCTCAGAGACAGCAAAGGACTTGGAAGAGCAGTTGTAGGGAAAGGAAAAGCATCTTGAGAGGAGGATATAAGATCAACTTCAACAACAGCAAAACAAGGATAATGGAAGTTAGCTGAATTAAATCACATGATGCTAAGGGAATTATATTAGGAAACAAGGTACATAAAGTAGCAGGCGAGTTTTGGTATTTGGGCAGCAAAATAACTAATGATGGCTGAAGTAGAGGGGATAAAAAATGTAGAATGGCGATAGCAAGAAAATTGTTTCTGAAGAAGAGGAATTTGTTAACACTGAATACAGATTTAAGTTTCAGGAAGTTTTTTCTGAAGGTATTTGTCTGGAGTGTAGCCATGTATGGGAAACTTTCAAAATGTGGTGCTGCAGAAGAACGCTGAGAACTAGATGGATAGATCATGGAACGAATCATGAGGTACTGAGTAGAATTTGGGAAAAAAGAAATTTGTGGCATAACTTCGACTACAAGAAAAGACTGGTTCATTGGATTCATTCTGAGGCATCAAGGGATCACCAATTTAGTATTGCAGGAAATAGTGTGTGTGTGTGGGGGGGGGGGGGGGGGGAGGCGGGGGTGTTTAAAACCATAGAGGGAGACCAGGAGATAAATAAGTAAACAAATTCATGGGGATGCGTATTGCAGCAGATGTTCAAAGATGAAGAGGCTTGCACAGCATATAGTAGCGTGGAGAACTGCCTAAAACCAGTCTTTGGACTGAAGACCACATCAACAACAAACATAATTATTTGGTTACAGTTGATAATTATAATAAGTTGTCACATTTTTCCACATCCTCCATTTACTGTGCCCAAAATATTTTTCACTGCAGGGTTATTTTAAATGTAGATTGACAGTGAGCATTTTTCATTAACTAATTGTGGGATCCTGCCCACTTGTCTCATATAGGGTGCCTAAAGGAAGCTGCGTTCTCGGAATGCTATACAACAACTCAAGCAAATCACATTTATAGCTTTTACTACAATAAAGAAGATAGACAATACTTAACTTTGTATTACAAGATCATGTCGCAAGTGATGGGCGACAGGCAGTCAGTCAGTGTCTTTCTTTAGATACTATGTCCATACAAGCAATGGATGTGGATCACTAATAATTGCTATTTTAGTGCTCTCCTAGTGCTGGTTTAGTACTGTGTGGCTGAGGCTGTCAGGAGCGGCACTTATATTCTCTTCTTGTAGAGGCCACTCCTGTTGTGGTGCGGTCCTAATCAGCGGGCTATTGGTTAACGACGCCTCACAGCTTTCTCTGCTTTGTGTTCTTCATCTTCGTGCCAGCACGTGTCGATATGCCGGAACACTAATTATTTATGTAAATTGTACAGTTGCAAAGCTCAATTAGTGGTCTTCAATAACATTCTCCATTCAATAACAACTTTAGTATTGGTTACACACAATCAGATTCAGTTGCTGTAATAATACTAAGTGATTCTCAGGGATGCAGGATATACTGAAAACACCATGTCTAAAAAGGAATTCAAATTCAAGATGTGTTCCACTGCATACCAGATACAATCCGCAAGGTAGAATTGTGATGAAGCTAGCCATTATATTTCTTTAGCCACAGGGCAGGGGCCCACATCTGTTTCCATGCACTAGGCAATCGCTCACCTGTATGAAGGCAAGTGAGGGAACTGTTGGTCACCCAAAGATGGGCTGCGCTGAAAGTAAGTAACGAGGAATAAGTGTTGCACATGTGACTTCACCATCCAGGTGTATTGCTCTAGTTGGAACTTAAAGTGTATGTTGTGGTCTAGTGCGTACAGCACTAAACGCCAGCCTATGGGGTCTTGGATATGATAGCAGGTAGGAGCAGGGAGTTTTCTTCACTCCAGTCCCTTCAGGATGGCCCTAGTTCCACTCAACCTGCTATCAAATGAGTACCGGGACTCGAGTTCTTTCTTGGGGGTAAAAAGTGGGTTAGGCGATGGTCTAATCACCCACCTCCTCCAAACACCACAGTAACAAAAGGATGCACTCTAGCTACAGTCAGCCCAACAGCCTAGTCCTGTGTTTGTGCCAAGGGGTGAGGAGAGGAACCAACGAGAGAGAAAGACTTGGGAAGTTGTCTTATTAGATCTACAAGGAGCCTCTTTATCATGAGGTAGTAATCTGCTATAGACACAGGCCTAGTGGATTTTCTGTACTACATGATTGAGCTCTTCCATAGGTTTTCTGAATCCATTCATGTTTGATTAAATTAAGGGCGACATCTTTCAGTAAGCCTTTCCTTTTACCCGTTTCTCTGCTGCGCTGATTTGCAGGAGATGTAAGGGAAGTCCAGCTATTATATACCTCCGATAGGAGGAGCATTGCTCATGTCATCACTGTTGACAGAGCTTAGAGAACCAATGGCTTTAATCCTATTTTCTTTGGATTTGGTCAGTTCTTGTTTTAACTTTATACTTTATTTGGAAGTGGGCATGCTTGTATGGGCAAGAAAGCTCACTTTTTAGCTTTTTGGTGATGAATATTTTTGTTTTCAGTACTCGTTGGTGTCATAGCATTTGAACATTCAGAGGAAATAGTTCCTTTGCAGATGCAGATGCAAGTACACGCTGATGGCTAAATTTTTGGTGATGAATTTCTCTGGGAGGCTGGTTTCTTAAGAGCTTTTGGAAAGAATGCAGTGAATGACGAAGGTTGCATGACCTTGAATGCTTTTTTAGCCTCACCAAAAGGCATTGTCCTTGTTAGCTGCAGTTTACAATTTTTCTTTCCTTGGCATAAATACGACAATCCCTGCTCCACATGGGATGATCCCCAAACAAGTTATACATCTTGGTGGAGATGCACGATTCATTTGCTTCATGTGCCTTTGATCCATATCTACCACACATAGCTTTAACATTCCATTATATTGGGCCATGTCACTATTACCTCACTGAAATTAAGGCTATTATACATTTCAGTCACTATACAGTGACCTATTAAATTTTTGGACTCTGAAAGCTTAGACACTTGTGATCAAGCTGTTCCAACCAGCAGAGTGTTATTTTGCAGTAATTTGAATCCTTTTAAATACCTTTGTGAATGTAAAAGTGGGAGATCTTTTCAAAGGATCCTCTCTTAACTACTAAATTTGAATGTTGAAAAACTTGTGCCCTATTACTTTCTTTATTACAATTATTACGACATGTTTTCTCAAGATGACTGTTTACCCAAGTGCTCTTTTTTAGCTGAGTGTTGGTACTCCCTAACAGTTCACTCTTTTCATCACAAGTTTGATTTAGAGCAATAAGAATCATTTTGTTCCCCTCATGGGGTACTGGGGGGTTGGTTGCATCCACCCATGCAGACTCCTTGCTTGGGTAAGCCTTATGCAACTGGGGTGTGGGCAGTTGGTACCCCAGAGATTATCCACTAGTGTCTGTCCCCTCCTCCTCCTCCTCCCAGAGTAACAGTCATCCACCCGACTAGCATGTAGCACACCTTGAGGTTGTTAGCTTCTTTTTATATTTAACAGAGGTTTTTATGATTCTTGTGATCCAGGGAGTACACCCAAAAATCCCTCAACTCTGAAATACACAAAATTCCACTGTTGAACCCCACAATGGTTGTTGAAGCATGCCACGTGTTTTCAGTAATAAAGGGCCAGACAGCACTGACAAACTTCCAGCTCAGGAACACCAAAACTACCTGGCCTGTAACCAGTAACTAATGAGTGGTTCCCTAAGGGGAAAAATAAAACAGTAAGATGTTAGACTTGCAACCCAGAAAGGCAAGCAATACTGGAAGGGCTTGGGGCCTCATGTTCACCAATAATATGCACAGCTGAGTGGACTTTTTTACTATATAATGCATTCTGTTGTCTAGTTGCACATTAAATTTAGAAAAGATGATGATTACCTGTGTCTTTCAAGTCTTCCTTCTTCATTGGATGCTTCCTCCTCAGCCATAATAGTCTGAAGTCTTCGAAGTCTTGGGTCATCAATTTCTGCTTCTGCTTCTTCTGGAACATCACTCTCAACTGTTTCGGCATTTGGATATGTACGGAAAGGCTGTCGCCTTTTTTGTTCAATAAAATCATCATCATCTGATTCCTCCTCACTGCTTGACATAGGTGCATAATCTGGCCGTTTCCCAGATACATAACGGTGAACTTTCACCTTTTGCATTGACACTTCACCTGTAAGAAGGTTTCCATTGCCATTAACATACAAAATAATATTTGCAATACATGAGGGACATTCTGAAAGTAAGTTTTGTCATTTTTTTAAAGAGAAGATGGTACATACGTGACACAAACAAATGTCATATGAATCCACACCTATTGCTGGTTCAATGATGGAAAGTGCATATGGTGAAGAGGCCGTTTCTTGTCAAATGGTTGACTGCTGGTGTTGCATGTTCAGAGAAGGAAGGTAGAGTGTGGAGGATAGAGGATGAAGTGGGCATCCTTCCACATCCACGCACGAAAACATCACTGCTAGAGTATGAGACACAGTGTTAGCAGAGAGCTGCATAATGGTGTCAGATGTGGCATCCACACTGTGTACTGGCTGTGCTCAGGCCCCCTGCAGTGCTGATCTTGCCCCATAAGACTTTCACCTACTCTCTGCTGTGAAAGCCATACTCTCAGGATGTAATTTCCAAACAAATGCTGAGGTGGAGTAGTCTGTGCGACAATTTGGTGCACTGCAGGCCTCCAAGTTTTATCTGAGTGGTTTCTGGAAACTGATTCCACTCTACGACAAATGTCTCATGTTGTTGGTGACTATGTCATAAAATAGCGCTAGGTATATAATTAATGATGTCATACTGTATCTGTTTTCAGCAGTAAAAGTTTCAAGTGAAAAAAAGACAAATTTACTCTCAGAATGTCCCTTGCAATAGAAATTATAGATCCATTTTAAAGCAGACAATATATCGTCTTATTCCTGAAAATTACAAAAGCAAAGAAAACTAAGATACAAGGACACAGTGTGTTATTTAGTTCTTTTAGGAAAAATCTTACAATAAGTAATAAACGAAAGATTTTGTCAAAGAGTTCAAGGGTCCAAACCTTCATGAACATCAGTTTATAATAAATAAAGAGGTCATAATAATGTCTTCAACTGAAGAGCAGCATGCAAGGTCATAAACACTGAGATACATATCTTAGAAACATGGCTTGTACTGGTGGCAAAAATATCTCCAATGTCTTCTTTCAATTTCAGAAGGATCTAGAACTTTGCCTACATAAACTCAAAATCATCATTACTGTATGGCATTAAGTGTTTTCTTACATACTAATGATGTCCTCCATTAATGAATTAATGTTTCACAGTACTTTCCATATTATTTTGCATGTGTAATGAATGATGTCATGGTTATCATAATGTATAAACTCAAAATAGGGGTGTCCCCCATCTTGATGGCATCACAGGTCAAAGCCGATGGGTGGTATCACAATCTTCGGCTTTGTCGGCTTTATCAAATGAAAGTTGTTAGGAGGAAATTTACAATACTGCAACCAAACATCAATACGACAGCCAGGTAACAAAGGTGGTGGTGGTTAGTGTTTAACGTCCCGTCGACAACGAGGTCATTAGAGACGGAGCGCAAGCTCGGGTTAGGGAAGGATTGGGAAGGAAATCGGCCGTGCCCTTTCAAAGGAACCATCCCGGCATGTGCCTGAAACAATTTAGGGAAATCACGGAAAACCTAAATCAGGATGGCCGGAGACGGGATTGAACCGTCGTCCTCCCGAATGCGGGTAACAAAGGTAAACCTAGCATAACATTTAACAAAATATAATAATGTAATAATTTTAATAATGCCACATTTAAATACAATTATTACTGCATCGCACACATTATCTCTGTGTGTGATAAAAATAAAAAACAAATGCAACACAAAAGCTTCTCCAAATACGAACTCCTTGCTGCATCCAATAGTAATACCTTCTGCTGTAGTAACAAAAACATCACCAATATTAAGACATTTCAGACAAGCAACAGAAAACAAATCCACCTGGGGATCAATGGAAGTGTCCAATTCCACCTGTGTGCTTTGGCCTGTGACGTCATTGTGGCGCGAAATTTATGAGTTGGCTGTGTTTGTAGATGTCATCTTGCTATGTTTGATGGTGTCCTCTGGTAGAGAGAGTGTGTGTGTGTGTGTGTGTGTGTGTGTGTGTGTGTGTGTGTTATTGGGTTCATTTGAGCCTTGGTGTTGGATGTATGAAGTCGTCAGCAGTGTTTGTAGTTAGGGACGTAAGGTTTGGAAGTTTTTTCAGTGAGTTGTCAATTTTGGTTAGAGGTTATTGGTTGGCTGTTTGTGGTACAGTAAGATGTGTAATTCATTGTGTGGCTTCTGTAGTTAGGTATGGATATGATAATGAAATATAACAGTGCTATGTTGCGGTTGGAGATGGGGGAGGACATGTTGCCTGTTATGAAATTCCTCCAGTTATTTGGACTTATCGCTGAGATTGTGAAGTGTAGTATTTGACGCGAGAACATGAGGTTGATCAGAGTTCCGTCACTTCGGACCAGGGACAGGTACATGAGACACTGTGGCGTGTGCGTGATAAGTAAGTAATTTTTTTTATTGTCTATTCTTCTTGAGTTGGGATGTTTTGTGTATTTAGGGTGTACCGAATGTGTTTTAACTTATGTAGGGATGTTTGATGTTTAGATTTTTGAGGTTTTGCAGTTTTGGTTTTATTTTTTTGTAGTTATAGGTGTTGGTCTTTTGTTATCAATAGTTGTGGTTAACCTATGTAGGTAAGGGAAAAGACCAATTCCAATTTTCATAGTTTTAGTTGTAGATATGGGTATTTTGGTATCGTCATCTGTGGTTGACCTATACAGGTCAAGAGATGTGTCTGATTCCCGTAGATTTTGTTGGTTTAGCAGAATGTTGTAATTTTGTTTCTTTTCCATCATATTGTGTGTTTTGGGATAGTGGTGTTCTTTTGTTTTTTACTGTTATATTTACCATGTCCCCACCCTAAAACCCTCAATTTCCCGCAGTTGTCCCGTCAGTTTGATTGTATTTTTGGAGGGAAGCATTATTGTCCTACTTATATGTACTTTCGTGTTTGTTGCGGTGTGTATGTAGTGGCATCATAGGCGCCATATCGAAGATGCATAGAATAGCCATTTCTGCCATATTGATGATGGGTGGAATCGGACACTTCTGTAATCCACCACCTGGTTGTATATGTTTCAATAAGAAATGCAGAGCATTTTACCATACAGTGCATCTGAAATGTGACTTTTCAGCCTTTCCTGACTGATCTGTTGCACATACATTTCTCTGGTTTGCCGTTGTCACCACATTGGCGCACAGTGTTTAATCTCATGGATAAAGTCCTGGACGACACAGCTGTTTTGGTGCTCGAAAAAAGTTTGAACTATGCACCAATGGCTGGGATAGCTCCAATCTGAGATAGCTCGGATAGAAGAGGTCATTTTGAAACTTCTCAATAATGTTGCAAAAGAGATTAGGAGGGACAACTGCTAAATTTTAACCTAAGCCCCCCCCAAAAATGTTTAATGTCACATCAGCAGAAAGTAAGGTACTGCAAGACTTGAGAGCAGATAACGCTCTAGTTATTTTACTTGCCAACAAGGGGAACACCACCATCCTTCTTTCATGAGTTGAATACGGCAGCAAGATAGAAGCATTGCTCGACAATCGTGCATACTGCAAGCTAAGAGAGGATCCGAATTGGCAAATTTTAGTGGAAAAGTTTAGACCTTCCCAAGAAGAGTTGTATTCCAACTAAAGTCATTAAGGGCCTGCACCAACAGGCTGCGCTTCCCCCAAGGCTGTATGGAAATAAGGAAGCGTCTGCTTTGACCCATGATGTCTCAAATATGGCGGAAACTACCATAAACCACGATTCCAATATGGCACATATTAAGTCGTTACGTACACATTATGAGGATGAAAATACATCGAAAAACAAACACACATATTTAAATATGTCTGCTTGTGTCTGTATATGTGTGGATGGATATGTGTGTGTGTGTGTGTGTGTGCGCGAGTGTATACCCGTCCTTTTTTCCCCCTAAGGTAAGTCTTTCCGCTCCCAGGATTGGAATGACTCCTTACCCTCTCCCTTAAAACACACATCATTTCGTCTTTCCCTCCCCTTCCCTCTTTCCTGATGAGGCAACAGTTTTTTGCGAAAGCTTGAATTTTGTGTGTATGTTTGTGTTTGTTTGTGTGTCTATCGACCTGCCAGCGGTTTCGTTTGGTAAGTCACATCATCTTTGTTTTTAGATATATTTTTCCCACGTGGAATGTTTCCCTCTATTATATAAATATAAACAAATTTAGACACCCACCCCCATACAAAACCACGCAAACCGATGAAAAATACAGACATCACAAAACTCCCCAAATACCACTAAACACAATATCATCTGGAATCGGACACTTCCCTTGACCTATATAGCTCAACAGGAGCTCCCGATCCCATAAATTTGGATCGAACACTTTCCTTGACCTATATAGCTCAACAGCAGCTCCCGATCCCATAAATTTGGATCGAACACTTTCCTTGACCTATATAGCTCAACAGCAGCTCCCGATCCCATAAATTAGGACCTAACACTTCCCCTAACCTATATAGCTCAAAAACATCTCCCGATACCAACACCAACATTCACAGCCACACAATGGGATCGAAAACTTCCCTTGACCTGTTATCCTTACAACATCTCCACATACAGCCGTCCCGGAACTTTAAGTAAGCCTCATTTCTTCATGACATACTGAACACTTCACGACTTCATCCAAAAATCTGAATAGTTGAAGAAATTTTATTAGAGACAACGCACTGTCCCCCATCATAGCCGACAACCGAAAACTGTTGACCCGGTCAGTCATATCCATACCTACCAAAAACATAAAAAAAGCAATTTACCAAAATTCACACACGACGCCACACTCGCAAACTAAACCAAAAACATCACCTAACACACCACTAGAGAGCACCACCGATCGCATCAAAATGACACCTACAAACATGCCATTCTCACAAACTAAATTTCGCACCGTCGTGACGTCACACACCACAACAGCCTTACGTCATGGGTGGGATCGGACGCTTCGGTCGACCCGGCTGTATGGCCTACCAAAGATACGAGGGATATGTCTCTGCTTTGCCCAACAGCAAGCAACATTGGACAGACTACCTGTTTCTTGACTAAACATCTTACTTCACTTTGGGACCTCTTGTAGGCAAAAGTGACCATCATATCCAGAATTCAGAGAACTTCATACCTGAAGACACTTAAACTACAATCATCAGATCTTTTGATTAGGCTTGACTTGTCTATTTATGAAAGTACCTCTGCACGACTTATTAGGACTTATCAGCAGCAATTTTGAGAAAATCATTGTGGCACTGTTTAAACATGTACTTACTTGAACTTGTTTCTCATAGAACAACTGGTATTTTGAACAAGTGGATGGTGTCACCATGGGAAGTCCTCGGTTTCCCCTGACGGCCAGCTATTTTATGTGAGACTCTGAAGAGGATGCAGATGAAGATGAAATGGGAGATATGATACTGCGTGAAGAGTTTGACAGAGCACTGAAAGACCTAAGTCGAAACAAGGCCCCCGGAGTAGACAACATTCCATTGGCACTACTGACAGCCTTGGGAGAGCCAGTCCTGACAAAACTCTACCATCTGGTGAGCAAGATGTATGAGACAAGCGAAATACCCTCTGACTTCAAGAAGAATATAATAATTCCAATCCCAAAGAAAGCAGGTGTTGACAGATGTGAAAATTACTGAAGTATTAGTTTAATAAGTCACAGCTGCAAAATACTAATGTGAATTCTTTACAGACGAACGGAAAAACTGACAGAAGCCGACCTCGGGGAAGATCAGTTTGGATTCCGCAGAAATGTTGGAACACGTGAGGCAATACCGACCCTACGACTTATCTTAGAAGAAAGATTAAGGAAAGGCAAACCTATGTTTCTAGCATTTGTAGACTTAGAGAAAGCTTTTGACAATGTTGATTGGAATACTCTCTTTCAAATTCTGAAGGTGGCAGGGGTAAAATACAGGGAGCAAAAGGCTATTTACAATTTGTACAGAAAGCAGACGGCAGTTATAAGAGTCGAGGTGTATGAAAGGGATGCAGTGGTTGGGAAGGGAGTGAGACAGAGTTGTAGAATCTCCCCGATGTTATTCAATCTGTATATTGAGCAAGCAGTAAAGGAAACAAAAGAAAAATTCAGAATTGGAATTAAAATCCATGGAGAAGAAATAAAAACTTTGAGGTTCGCCGATAACATTGTAATTCTGTCAGAGACAGCAAAGGACTTGGAAGAGCAGTTGAACGGAATGGACAGTGTCTTGAAAGGGGGGTATAAGATGAACATCAACAAAAGCAAAACGCGGGTAATGGAATGTAGTCGAATTAAGTCGGGTGATGCTGAGGGAATTAGATTAGGAAATGAGACACTTAAAGTAGTAAAGGAGTTTTGCTATTTGGGGAGCAAAATAACTGATGATGGTTGAAGTAGAGAGTATATAAAATGTAGACTGGCAATGGCAAGGAAAGCATTTCTGAAGAAGAAGAAAACATCGAGTATAGATTTAAATGTCAGGAAGTCGTTTCTGAAAGTATTTGTATGGAGTGTAGCCATGTATGGAAGTGAAACGTGGACGATAAATAGTTTAGACAAGAAGAGAATAGAAGCTTTCGAAATGTGGTGCTACAGAAGAATGCTGAAGATTAGATGGGTAGATCACATAACTAATGAGGAGGTATTGGGGAGAAGAGGATCTTGTGGTACAACTTGACTAGAAGAAGGGATCAGTTGGTAGGACATGTTCTGAGACATCGAGGGATCGCCAATTTAGTATTGGAGGGCAGTGTGGAGGGTAAAAATCGTAGAGGGAGACCAAGAGATGAATACACTAAGCAGATTCAGAAGGATGTAAGTGGCAGTAGATACTGGGAGATGCAGAAGCTTGCACAGGATACAGTAGCATGGAGAGCTGCATCAAACCAGTCTCAGGACTGAAGACCACAACAACTCTGAGGAAAAAGCACTGCGGTCAGCAAGTCTCCAAATTGCCTGCTTCTAGCAGCATGTAGATGATACTTTGTGGTGTAGCCCCACAGAATAGAGGCATTACCCATGATCCTCCAGCATTTGAACTCACTCCATCCAGATATTCAGTTCACCATGGATGTGGAAAAAGTAGGTACCTTACCATTCCTGGATGTTATGGTTAGAAGAAAAGTCAACACTACACAGTATCTATTGCAAACCAACTGACACACAGTTACATTTGCAGGCCACAAGCTGTCATCACCCTTCACAATACAATAGTGTCTTACTCTCTCTGGTACACAGAGCCTACATGGTCTCAAGATACCAACAGTTGTCTGGTGAGCTACAACACCTAACAAAAGTGTTCCAACTGAATGGCTATTCTGATAAATGGATATGCAATACATTCTGTTCTAAGCAAGTTCAATGCAGGGATGTGAATGACGATGGGGAGGCATCCAGTGCAATGGTGTTCTTGCTGTATCCTGGTGGAATGTTTTCAGCAACAGAAAGAATCCTCCGGAGACACAACACCAAGGGTGTTTTTCCCCCATCAGCAAAACTGAGAAATTTGTCGCATTCAGTCAAAGATGATCTTGGCCTTAGAAAACATGGCGTGTGTAAGACCCCATGCCAATGTGGAAAATCTTATACTAGGCAGACATGTTCAAATGTACACGAATGCTGTATTGAATACCATTGTCATACACACCTGGGCCAACCTGATAAATCATCAGTAGTGAAACATTGGCTGAACACTGGGCATTGCATTTCATGAACAACTGTGAGTGCCTTTCCATTCACACGTGCCTCCTGGGCTGATAAATTTTGATGCTACCACACAACTATCATCATTCTGGGACTTTTGCTTTAAGGAGGCCATACATATCCATACAGTGAACAATCTTATAAATAGGGATGCAGGTTTTCAGTAATGTGCCACCTGGAATCCAGCAACAACTGCCATTAAATTAAAACAGGCGAAACACGAACTTCCAATTCATGACCTGAAAGAGCACAATGCAGAGACTTAATTTAGCAGTTAACCACAGGAGCATACAGCAGCATAGTAACTGCCCACTGCACACACGGATGGCCTCTTCAGCTCATGGTAGGGGGCACTATGAGTGCCACTTTCATCCAACTGTGAATGCCTTCCCGTACACACGTGCCTCCTGGCGTGATAAATTTTGACATTACCACACAACTATCATCAGTTGCATGTTGCAGCAGTGACTACAGCAACTACCAGTACCTGAAGATGTCAGACAGTTGTATCAATGAAATATTGTGGGATTTGCACAATATGATCCATTGGCAAACCTGAGAAGTGTATTTGCATTTGAAATATCACATATGGATGCAAATGATACTTGAGCATCTTTCTGTGTAAACTTGAACCTATGTTAATTCCTATGAACAAGAAAAAATACTGCTTTAGTAATCTGTGAGGATTTCAATACTGATAGCTCATTCCATGAGGGAAGTGTTAGCACATAAGCAATTTATTCAGATATAATCAAAGAAATGTATAATCAGGACAGTGTTGAGGAAGCAAATGAAGTTGTAGTCATCACTTCAGTGAAATGGGAAACTAAAGAAGTTACTGGCATCATTGAGGCTTGCAACAGCTTCAATGATAATTTCTTAGTAAATCAACCAAAACTTTTGGCACATCAAAAATAGCGTAAGATTTCTTATAGAACACATATTCATAAAAACAATAGGACATGGGTTACTGAAAAGTACTATAAAGCAAATTGGGCCAATAATTAAGCCTGTGACATGCAGAAAACGGTTGTGGTGACACACTGATCTGTAGCTTTGCCTGAGGTCTAGGTTAGTTTGGAAGGTGACAAGTTAGTATGTGAGTTAATGAAGCCAATGGAAGTGATACTAAAAGACCTGGTTGTGGTGAGAAGACTGATCTGTAGCTTAGCACATTTGAAAAAATCACCAATAACTTCAGGTTATAGTCACCACATTGTTGTGGCATTTGCAGCATGTTTCCTACGTCACTGGTCAAAGGTGATGAGTTGTACTGAACATTCCTCTACATCCCAAGGATTCATATTGTTATGATCAGATACTGACTCGAATAATGATGATTTGTAGCCCCTACATTGGCACTGCACTTAGTTATTTGTTTAACAGAAATTTTTAGCTAACATGTTTTACCAACCAGACATGCAGCAGTATGCCCTCTGTACAAGAAAGGGGATAAAAATAATGATAACCACAGGACTATATCATTTCCTGAATTTTCAAAAATTTTAGAAAAGACAATGAACAATATCTCTTAGCACAACTTATAGACAGATTTGTAGTTCAGCTTTACAAATGGATTAACAGCTGATCACACAATATATTTTTTGATCCAAAGGATAGTGCAAGATACTGATTTTAAAAATGTGGTTATTCAGTATCTTGTATGGAGTCAAACAAGGTTTTTGACTGCTTAGAGTATAGCACATTGCTAAATTATGGAAATATAGAGGAAGCATTAAACAGGTATCAGTCTTACCTTAACAGCAGTAAGCACAAGGCAATCAGATTATCACATAACACAAAACGAGGTAGCACCAGCCTATGGTACTGTAACATGGGGTAATCTACAGGCATCCATATTAGGGCCACTGCTTTAACAGTTACACATTAACGTGTTGCATTTAATTGCATGAGATAACTCTGAAGCTGTGTGAATGTAGACTTTCCCAGCATACATTGCACGTGAAAAATTCTTGAGTTTCCACCCGGGTGGTGATACTGAAATACTACATTATTTAGAAAGTGTCATTCTCATCATCTCTGCTCTTGGAGTATAAAAACATACTTTTACTAACTCAAGCCAGGAACTGAATAATACAGTAAATCATGTTTGGAGAGTAACAACTCTTGGTTCTATAGTTCCACTCTTAAATGCATAAAACAGCACAGTCAATTTTCCACCCATTTAAAGTAACACTCAACTCACTCATAATGATGGGATGACTCATGATGCAGAGAATGTTACATTTATGAAAAGAAGAGGAAGAGAGATTATACATTAACACTCCATCAACGACAATAATTAGAGACATAACAAAAGGCTAAGATGGGTCAAGAAAATGGTCAGCTATTTTTCAAAGAAACCATCCCAGTAGTTGCATTTCTGAATTTAAGGAATTTCCATATGGAAATTTAAGTTATATTTCCCAAACTGTAAGTCAAATGTCCTTTATGAAATCAGAGATTGCAATATGGCTTGTTCAAAAGGAGCAGCAGCATACACTCAAAGCACAGAGGACAGAGAAATGATCACTACATCATGAGGATATCCACAGACACTGTTCAGAAATGTAGAAAGCATACTGCAAGATAGTTTCAATGAGTTCCCACAAGTGTTGTTAGTAGCACACACCAAGTTTGCAAACCGAACTTGAAGCTTCTGCTCTTCGCGAACTATTTTCTTATTCCCTCCCAGTATACTTAGGGCCAGTTTGATTGTTTCTTCATTAATCACCAAGTCACTGAACTGAAGCAAAAATTAGACAGAAAAGTTCATGTATCTGTTCAGGTTTGTTCAACTGGACCAAACACCCAGATTTGAGTATTCCCAAATCATTCCTGGTGAATGCCACAATGACTTCTATGGCCAACACTATACTCAGTCTTTGCCTATTGTTGGACGGCGTCAACTGTAGTACATTCTTACGCTGTGTGTGTACTTATTATTGTTATGGTTACAGTCATTATTTCCCAACAGTTCGTACTTCTGCATTCTCATATTTTTGAGCTCCTCCCCTTTATAGACTTCTGTATATGTGGTGCATTCCATGACATGTCAAGCAAAATGAGACTAAATAAAACTTCAAATGATCAATGTTGATTTATCACAACAGAAGTTCGAATGTTTATATAGTTTTAACATACAAATGGGTGGCAGGCAATGTGAAGAACGTTATATTCCAACCAACGTCCCATTTACAATGTTCTGAATGAACCGGAAGTAATTCGAGGCTTACACCAACAAAACGTAGTTCACAAGTGTCACTACTATTGCTTACAACATCTGTAATTCTTTAAGAACTGGGACTAGTATTTCTTAACCGGAAAAACATACGTGCATAACATAATAATTAGTGCTAGTCACAGGATTGTTTTAGTAAGATGTACGAATATATAAATTACAATATTTAAAGGTTTCTTAAATTTCAGTATGTTCACTCGTATTTGCAAGCAACTGATACATGACGATGATTTTAAACTTAACCAAATACCAGATTCATACTGTTGGCACAAATTCAACTACGGTATAACAAACTGTACGGTCAGTAATGTTTGATATTAGTTACATGAATCATCGTCGTCGAAATAAGTTGCAATCAAACATATCTATTACAGCTAACATGAGAGAAATAGCAAATTTTGCCATTTGGTTTTACAAATGACTAATTCAAAACTTTACTAATATTACTCGAACAAATTCACTATTAAACAAGAGGATCCAGATTTGGCACATCCGAGATTTCTCTACATCGTTTAAAAGGAATGACAGAATAGCTCCATCCAAATAGTCATGACCAATTTGCAGCCCAACCCCAACAAATCACCCTCCTTTACAACAACGTACTTAATATGGGGTATGATAGTGTGCAAAAAGGTCAGGGAGTAAGCAGAATAAAATTACCTTTTTCATTTCTCACAGGAACAGCACCTGCTGTACTCTGAATAGCAATATTCGCAATGGCACTCATCTTGAACTAAAAATCTTTCGGGTACAAATAACTTCTGAATTACCACTAACGTCAACCACAATAAACAAATCACTGTATCACTATAGCAAAGGAATTCAAGACGTACAGTATGTTTGTACACAATATTGGCCAAAGATAACCGGAAATAACACGGATTGTAACTTGCAATCGATAGACCACCGAAGTTGCAAATGATAAAACTAAATTACCGGTGAGGTTACTTTATACAATCCCTTCAAAATATAAAAAGCATTTAAACTTAAGGCACGCTCACACATTCAGTTAACTCTCTAACCGGAACATCTGTTATTCGGCAGTTAGACGGAATATCGGTCTCCTAAACCGCTAGGACTTATAAACTTAATTTTTCTCCCCATTTTTTACTTTTCCGCTACTCCAGGTCGTTTTTATTGGTCTTTAAGGTATATATAAACGTAATACTAACAAATACAAAATTATTACTAGAAAGATGGCGCCGAATGAAACTTTGTTTTGTAACGATGTCTCAGTTTCCTTAAAAAGTGATAGTGACGTGTGTAAAATCTGCGTAAAAAAGGTAAAGAGAGGTATCCTATGCATCCAGTGCAGGTCGTGCTATCACGACAAATGTGTTAAAGTGAATCTAAAATATATAAAAGACGAACATGACTGGACATGCCGTCGGTGCGTTGTGAGTGTCACAAAAAACGAGGTAATGGGCACGATAAAATCAAAAGAAAAAATAATAAGTGTGCTTACAGAGGATTTAATGACTATAAATACGAAATATGAAGAACTTCGGCAGAAATATCAAGAACTGGAAACGAAATACAAAGAGATAGAGCGAGATCATCGTCTAGCACAAGACAGTGTTGTTAACCGCCGTTCTGCGCAAAAACGTGGCGTTTGCCGAAAAAAAAAACAAACAAACAGACAGTGAGTACAGTTCCGGCGATACCGCTAGCAAATAAAATCACAACACTAGACGAAGACTGTGATAAGACAAAGAACAATGACGAACAAAAATCAGTGACGAAACTTCCAATCGAGTGCGCAGCCAAGAAAACATCTAATACGAAAAATAAACCAGTTAACATCAGACGACGAGGTGTTGTACTTGGTGATAGCCACGCCAAGAAAATTGCCGAAAAAATAAATGAGTACAGTACGTTATTCACGGCAACAGGTATGGCGAAACCCAGTGCACCTTTGACTGAGATAATTAAGAGCAACAACTCACTTAATGAGCTATCTAAGAATGATGCCGTCATAATCATGGGTGGAAGTAATGATGTATACAGAAATGAGAGTAAACATGCGACCCGGTGTTTAAAAACTACATTACTTGATCTGAAAGTTCCGAACGTCATAGTTACTAGTTTGCCTCACAGATACGACCTGCAAGACAATTCCATCGTAAATCTGGAGCTTGCAAAAGTAAACAGACAGTTCTACAAAATATGCAAGTCCCAACAAAATGTAACATTTCTTGATCTTCCAGATGCAAGAGATTTGTTTACGAAACATGGACTACATTATAATAACGCTGGCAAGTCATATGTTGGCAAAATGCTAGCGAAATTAATACAAAAAGACGACGACGTTGCAAGAAAACCAATTGCTGTGCAACCAGTTTCGACCAAGGAAATGGATAAACGAGAAAACACTTTCAAAATCGCAGCCACAGCGCCAGCTCAAATAGGAACATCACGTCCAGAAGATGAGACGCTGCCAGAACCAGCCTCAGAACATACAGCAAAGACTGAAATTATCGTCAAGAAAACTGTACCTACTCATCATCCAGATGTACACACACAGGGAAACTGATGAAGGGGGCCAGTTCTATCCGAATTTGGCCCAATACAACGAATCCAGAACAAGCAGTCAACACTCAGGTGGACGTTCCGTTACTTTATAGTCAAATTAGTTTTAAAGACCCTCTACCTAATAATATATGCAGTAGTAATTTCGTTATGCACTTGAACATAAGAGGTCTGTCTGAAGGAATGATCAGGAAGCTTTATGATATAGAAATTTTGCTAGAAAGTGTGAAACAATCTGTGAAAGTAATATGCCTTAATGAACATTGGCTAAAATCTGAAAATATCAGTCTCCTAAATAAACTTACAGGTTATAAACTGGCTACCAGCTTTTGTAGGACCAATGGGTATGGAGGCTTTTGCATATTAGTTCATTCCACGGTAGACTATGATATCAGACAGAATTTTACCCATCTGAATGAAGGAGGCACATTTGAAAGTTGTTGTATTGAACTTAAAGAGTATAACACACTAATTATCAGCATATATCGCACCCCTGGGTACCATATTGCTACATAAATTAAAATGTGAGAAACTGTACAAGAAAGTGGTTATATGTGCTAACTTCAACATAGATGTAAGGACTGATGACAAAGTTTCTTCACACTTAAAGAACCTGGTAGCCACAAATGAGCTAAATCTCAATTTCGATCAGCATACAAGAATTACAGCAAGCTCTGCAACATGTATTGACAATATTGTAAGTAGTTATAATTATTATGTAAAAGAAAAGTTTCTTCTAGATTTAGGAGTATCAGACCATAAAGCACTATTTGTATCACTACCGAAGCAAAATTCAGTCTGCACAACAAAAAGATGTAGGAATTTCAGTCAAGAAAATGTGGAAGTATTTTGCAAAAAACTAAGCCAAACCAAGTGGACAGTCAGCAAACACACTTCCACAAGTGACAATTACAATAACTTTTTAACTGAATTCTTGGGTATATTCAATGAATGCTTCCCTTTTGTAACAGTGAGGACCAGGTCCCAAAAAAGTAGATCCTGGGTAACAAAAGGAATTAGAGTGTCTAGTGCTACTAAGAGGAAACTGCATATGGAGGCAAAATTAAATCGAAGCCCTCAATTTCTTAAGTATGTAAGCACATACAAAAAAACATTTGACAAAATTGTTAAACTAGCAAAACGTACTGCAAGTATCGACTTCATTTCAAATGCAAAAAACAAATCAAAAGCTGTTATAAGAAGTGAAGTCGGCAGTGAGGCAGAGAGAAAATGCCCTTCTAAAATAGTGATAAACGGTAGAGTTAAGTTTTCTCATGTTTCCATCTCAGATGTCATCAAAATCATAATGTCCCTAAAAAATTCTAAATTTGCGGGGTGGGATGAGGTCCCCACTGAAATAATAAAAATAGTCCGTCACAGTATTGCATATCCACTCTCTTTCATAATCAACCAATCATTTGATGAGGGATGTTTCCCAGATCGATTAAAATATGCAGAAGTTCGGCCCATACATAAAAAAGGCAAACAAGATGAATTGGGCAACTATAGGTCAATCTCACTTTTACCAATTTTCTCAAAAATATTTGAAAGAGCTACATGTGATCAGATTGAAAATCACAATTCATCTAACAGCATTATCTTAGGCAATCAATATGGTTTCAGAAAAGGCCGCAGCACAATCCATGCAATAAATGAATTAGTCACAAAAGTCAGCAGATGTCTTGATGATAGAATGTGTATGTCAGGCATCTTTTGTGACCTGTCCAAAGCCTTTGACACAGTAAATCATGACCTGCTTCTCCAAAAATTGGCACACTATGGTTTTCAAGGCAAATCTCTTAGCTGGATGTCATCATACTTGGCAAACAGAAAACAAAGAGTACTTATTAACATCAACGGCAAGAAATTTCTCTCTGGCTGGAAAAACACTCAATTAAGTGTTCCACAAGGCTCAATATTATGGCCACTGCTTTTTCTATATTATATTAATGATATGCCATGTCAGGTCCAGTCTGATACTATCCTCTATGCAGATGACTCAACAGCTGTAGTCTGTTGTAAAAATGAGGTAGACCTAATTCGTCATATTGAACAAACACTAGGGGAAGTGGAGGCATGGGTAAAAAACAATAACTTGACATTAAATTTTACAAAAACAGAAATTGTTCATTTTACCACAAAACAATCTGCACAGTCTATAAGTGAAATAAGGTATATGGACAAAAAATTAGTTACTGCAGACTGTGTCAAATTCCTTGGCGTGTTAGTCAACAAAAACCTTTTATGGAGTCGCCATGTGGACAACATACTGGGTCGACTGAATAGCCTTGTATATATTATGAATATCTTGTATAGTATTACTGATTTAGCTGTAAGAAAAACTGTATATAATGCATCTTTTGTTTCAGTCATTAGGTACAGTATAATTTTCTGGGGGTCTGAAAAAACAAATTTACTTAGAGCTTTTAGACTACAAAAAAGAATCATCCGAGCAATGGTGGGAGCAAAACCAAAGCAACACTGCAAACCTTTATTTGTAAAACTGGATCTAATGAGCAATCCAAGCATATACATCTATGAAACTCTCACTTTCACGAAAAGAAACCCACAAATTTTTGAGGGCAACTTCTTCTTGCATCAATATGATACTAGACATAGAACGAGCTACATGTTACCTACCCACCGTTTAAAATCATATGAAAAAACCCCATACTATATGGGCATGAAATTTGTAAATAAAATATGGAAAGATATGGATGACCCATATGTAAAAGGTACCAAAAGAGACCTGGAAAAATATCTGAAAGATAAATGTTACTATAGTGTAGAAGATTTCATGAATGGTAACAATGCATTATAATTGTAATTAAAATACCTCTTTGAAGATGTTACACCATGTATATTATTAGTTTATTGTCTATTTTTAGTATTGTTATATATAGTGTAAAACTGACAAGTCACCTATGTCACAATCTTTGATTGTATAAGGCATGTTATGTGATAATAAAAATTGAATTGAATTGAATTGAAAAAGAACTTCAATCTGCAGTATTTGGTTCTTTACATTTTACTCATTCACAATTTTTTTGTTTTTACATTATGCCAATTACATGTAAAGGAACTGAATACCCACAAGTAATGCAACAACAAAATTTAAGGTTTACTTTTCATGACAGAAGATTTGCACACTTTTAGTGAACACTCCAAGCGCGTTGGCTCTTAGCAACAAACACACTTGGATGCAATTTTCCTCTTTTTTTTTTTGATATGGACAAAATCGACAAGTTTTTCTTTTTGCAAGCTTGTCCGTTGGACATGGAGTGTCATCAACTCGAAATAAATATGTATTACGTTGGCTAACGATTTGTGTTTACTTTGCAGCCTGTTCTTCTACAGATGAAATAATATTTCCTAACTCTTGAGGCAGGTTGGAGGTTGTCAGTCGGGATTTCACGAAATTGTAGACCCAATATAGAACTTTTTCAGGAAATCAAAAAGTGATATGGTTTTTGTTTCTTCAAAAAGACCATAAGGAATACTTGAAAGTAATCCAGCCATGGTAAAAAATTGCCAACAGTCTCGTTCTAGTTTTACGATTAGCAGAATAAACACTGCACTTCATATCTAGTGTGTCTACTCCACTTTTGGGGTGTTATAAAAAATAGGTTTTCAGGTTTGCAAGCTCAGTGTAACTGGAATGATGCATTGTCGATAGAAGTAGGAGTTTCTTATTTTTTGTGGACATAAGAAAGCAGGGTCATGTCTTTTGTAAAGTCATAAGTGCTAGATCCAATTTCACTAGCGCTTGTTGCTTGAAATTCGACTGGTATCTGTGGTTCGTTCCGTTTTACTGACCCAACCAATGTCAAATTGTGAGCCAGTAACTCCTGAGCAAGTTCTAAAGTACAAAACCAGTTGTTGCAACTGGTATTTCTGTTTGTGCCGTACAGCCCTTTAGATAGACGGGTTACAGAGTGAGTGGGATTGCTAAATATTTTTTCTACAACAGAAAGTGTGGCTCCATCATGTCGTTTGCCATAAAGGATGTAGGCGTTGTAACTATATCCATTATGTATGTCTTTGGTTGGGGTCCACATTTAGCAAAACACAATTTTGTTTTTTTTAACCCAAACATGTTTCACTGCAGTTGCAGCATCTTCAGTGGGCTTATATTTCTCATCTGTTAAAGATAAAGAATGTTCTTTATTGTTTGTATACATGTAACTATTAGTTTTTAAATCGTATTTGGATGTATACAAACAAAACAGCGGACCCTATCCAAAAACATACGTATTGTTAAAGCAAACACGGAAAAAAGAGCTTCAACCCCAAGATGATTATACGTATTATGTGCATCTTCCAGGTCCATGAATTGGATGCCATATTTTGCGGGTTTTTTGGGCATATATATGATGAATTTAGCCCGCCCTCTTAAAGTCACCAAAGTTTCATCAACTGTCAAATGCGCACCAGGGCTATAAATTTACAGACAGTTCCAAATAAATTTGTTAAATGTGTCCTTAATAGCAACAGCTGGAGCATTTTTCTCTCTCTGTTTCCTCATGCCCAATTCATTGAAACGAAATGCTCTAAGCAATACTCCTAATCGGTGTTATAATAAATCGAAAAATTGGCCTTCCCAAGACAGATGTGGGAAACACCGAGGTCATAGGCTCCCTCCCAGATCTGAATGTGCTGCAAAGAACTGTGAGTCCAATCACAGCGTTCACTTCATGCACATTAGTGTCTTTGTATGCTACATTTTCCTTTAGTTCAATAGCAGAACGCATTTTCGCCAACTTTTCATTGATGTGAATTAGAATCGTCTCAATCATATCATCGGTATAGAAAAGGCGCTTTACTTCTCCTGACACTGTTTTTTTTTTCAGGGAGGGTAGTACCTTGTATCTTGGATACCCTTACTTTTATTATGTTGGATGCTGCTGTTCGCATCCTAGAAGGTACAGGAACTGATGACCATGTGAAACATTTATTTCTTCTGTAATAAAAAACTGGAAGACAACTCTCATCTTGATTGTCATGGTCTGAACGCATAGAGGGGCTAGAAACAACAATAGGCAGCTGTGGAGTGATAAGTCTTCTTCCTCTAGAAGTTGTGTCAGGCTGTCATTTTTCTCCAATTTCATGGAATGGGGTATTTTCTACTTCAAATATTTCTCGAATAGTTTCATCACCACAATCATCATCATTGGGAGAGTCATTGTCATTATCTGTTTCATTATGAGGTTCTAGGATAGCTAGATCCTCATTCAGAGTGTATGACTCATCTGAATCCACTTCCGAGTCGGATTCCTCAAAGTAATCTTGAGAGATCGCGAGGGCTACAATTTTTTTCTACTGATTTGAAACGTATTTCGGACTGTCTATTGTAAACCTGTAAGGAAAATAGCAAAAAAATGTATTATAACGAATTTTGATGGAGCCATTTCTATTGCTGCAACAAGTTTGCATAGTAAATTGGATTATGTGTGTGAATAATGGAATAATTAAAATTTAAACTTAAAATGGCAGTTGTTACAATTTTTTGTTCTGGTATGAATACAAAAATATTAACTGTAGCGTAGAAGCAAAACTTCTAGTCAAATCGATGAAATGTTCCGATAAAGAAAACAAAAGTGTTGGAAGAGGGGAACACCAGTCACACAGACCAAAAAATATATGACACTTTTGGGAACACACGGTTGGAGAGACTGGCAAACACTTGACACTTTTAGGAACACTCAGTCTGTCAGACCGAGAAAACAATGCCCATTTTCGGAACACGGTCTGACAGACTGAATATGTAACGAAAAACCTATTTACTGGAAAACAATGAATGCACTGGCAATGAGTTGTTGACCAGCCGCCGTTCAAGACCTGACTGAGGATTACTCAGCTATTCCCTTCCCTCAGGCACCATGTGGCGCCATCAGCATCTCGGTTGTATTTTGTCTGTGATGCCTTTTCCCTTACCCCACCAATGAATAGCGCCATGCGCCTGCCACTTCTTGGCTGAATTTCAAAGTACCATTGCTATATTTTGGATTTTGTGTTTATTGTTTTCTCCTGTGTCTTTCGCAGTACCAAGTATAGAAAGTGGTCGTTAGCCACGGCAGTTTCTAGAACTGTGTGAGAAGCGACCTGGATTGAAAAAACACAAAGTGGTACAAATACAGAGGTTTAAGAGATCAAGAATTTGTTTATAGATTCCATATGCCATGAAATGAAAAAATGAAATGTCGTGTTAAGAGGGTCTCCCGTCGGGTAGACCGTTCGCCTGGTGCAAGTCTTTCGATTTGACGCCACTTCGGCGACTTGCGCGTCGATGGGGATGAAACGATGATGATTAGGACAACACAACACCCAGTCCCTGAGCGGAGAAAATCTCCGACCCAGCCGGGAATCGAACCCGCCCCCTTTGTATTGACAGTCTGTCGCACTGACCACTCAGCTACCGGGGGCGGACACCATATGCCATAGGCAACGAATGATGTTTACGTTCACATGTGGAGTGTGCATAGTAATAGACCTACACAGTGAATACGAAAAACTCAAGTAACAGAGTCAGCACTATACCTCAGTTCTGGTGCTGCATGTTCAGACTAACATATACATCTGAATTAAGTTGCCACTGTGCTCATGACGAGAATGTATGATTTTGTTGTTACACAGGGCACTCAACACTCTCGTAAACTTGTGTAAGAATTATAGTCTCAACATATCCTTTTTCTGATGTATTTATGCACTGTATGGTATACATCGTCACAATTTAAGTATGTCTTATAGATAATTGTCCATTATTGTGCAGTCAGGTCACATAGTAAGCAGTGCAGCTTAAACCAAATGATGACAATGAGCCTCGCCAATTAGCACTGTACACTAAAAAATGTGCTATGTATTTTGTGTTAGAACCATTTCATGTTAACTGTTTATACTGTGTCATTTCCTGAGATGCGATTTTCTATGTATTACATTTCTGAGGATGAAAAATGAATGTAGACAAGTATTACCAATATAAAAAAAATTGTACTTGTGTTCTTGACTAACAAAGAATGTCTCTGAAACCACAATTTTTAAGATCAAAAACTGATTGAAATTGTGGATGTTATAGGGGAAAACATATTTGGTTATGATTTATGGATCACAAAACCTAAAATAAGAAGTAATCACAATTCCCATACAATGAACACATTCAAATCTCATAAGAATGGTGCGCCTGCTGGTCCATCTGGCACATTGATTTCCGCAAATGTATGATTGTACATAAAGTAATTTAATCTTAAAAAACTTGACACTTAATTTTGTGTGTGTTTAGAAAAAAAATCCTGAATTTTCTTTAAAATAAAAGTAAAATAGTTTGTGAAACTTGGATAAAAATAATGGTATTATTGCAATTACTCAATACAAAAAACTGATCATTTTATGCTGTATGGTAAGTGCACAACTATCATGACAACTAAAATGATGTGGAGTTTGATTTCATTATACAGGGTGAGTACCAAGCAACTCTGATGGGTGTGGTTTTATTCTAAATTGTGTACCTGTAATTGTGACAACATGGTGTTTATTTTAATAGGGACAAAATATTAACTTTACAAACAAAGTTACCAGTAGCTAAACATTTTGCCATTATAGATATAAGCACATAATTATTAATTTATGTAGTGAAGGCATATATTTCTATAATCTGACATGTCCTCGCGTCAAAGGGAAGGTACAATTTTCTCAGGAAAACTCTCTGATATCCCCTACTTGCAGTTCTTAGATAGACCACTGTTTCAGTTGCCATCCTGGTATTTTGAAGGATGTTTTAGTGATGATGAAATTACAGGCTGGAACATTGACTCACTGGGAATGTATTTGTGTTTCGTCATTTGACGAAATGAACATTGATTTCAGAATTTGTTCTGATCAGCAAGATACATGTTGCTAAAACTCTTGAGGAATCATTTACTCGATCAAGGAGTTATGTTGGAAAACAAGGCTGTTACAAAAGCCATGGTCGGGAAACTGTTAATTATGGACACTGGCGAGACTAAGAAAATAGGCCCCAAATTATCTCAGAAACACATTATAGTGATGGGCATAGAACGACAGCGAGTGCGTTCAGCAGCTCATTTACGATCTCACACAACTGCACTGACGATTCGCTATTTAATGCCTGAAGAAGAGCACGCTAGTGATTTTACACAGATGGTGGATGAGACCTTTCTATATGGTCAATTCTAGGACTCACGAAAGTAATAAACCATTAGTCTGTGGATTCGATATGATTTCAAGCTCAGACGCAATGCCAAAGTAAATTTTATATGTGCTGTGAGGACATGTACGATGGCTCCTCAAAGCACCTTGCACCATCTGAAAAAGGATTTTGAAAGGATTTTTGAAAACTATTTGCTCACTTATTGGTCTGTTCAGTGACTCAGAGGCTTAATGCATTGTCACTGCAAGGATAAATCAAGAAAGCCTGGAGAATTTTTTCCCTTATAACAGGCCCTGGAAGTTTTTATGACCATCTATCGCCAGTCGAGGTAAAGGGACAGATAAGACTGTTCTTGTGAGCAGATGTTCACGATGTTCCTTTTTCAAGTGCATCGTCTGTTGAGCCAGGTGAAGAAGGAAGATTTGTGACTGCAGTGGTGTTTGGCAGCATCCTGCCAGATGTGTCTGAGGCGTTGGCGATAGTTGAAGGAAGAAGGAAATTGAAGACCCAGATCTCGCAGTGGCAAGTTCCGATGTTTCAGCAGTGTCATTGGCTCCTGACTGCAGTACTGAAGTTTTCAAATACCTGTTGTTTATTTATCATACGGCATAAATGGTTCAAATGGCTCTGTGCACTATGGGACTTAACTCCTGTGGTCATCAGTCCCCTAGAACTTAGAACTACTTAAACCTAACTAACCTAAGGATATCACACACATCCATGCCTGAGGCAGGATTCGAACCTGCGACCGTAGCGGTCATGCGGTTCCAGTCTGTAGCGCCTAGAACCGCTGTGCCACTCCGGCTTGCTATACGGCATAAATAGCTATTCTTATGCACTTTATATACAAGGTGTCCCAAAATAATGAATACAATCTTTGAAAAATAATATCTCTTTAATTAAAGGAGACAGAAATACAATTTTTATGGGTAATAATTTAGAAGGCGGTAAAATACATAGCAATGCTTTCTTTTGTTTCAGGATTGTCAGCAAACATGGCATTCTCGTTTGAACAACGGAAATGGGTGCTTAAGTGTTACTGGGAAACAGAGGCTGTTGGTGCAGTACACCAACGTTGGAGGTTTGAATTTGGAACACCACCACCGACAAGAGTAGCAATTACAAGCATCAGAGATACGTTTGAAGTCGAAGGAACGGTGCACGATATGAAGAAGCGATATAGCGCACGAAACAGAAGTTCAACAGACAATGAGAGTGTTGATGCAGTAATCTAGGCATACACATGATCCTTGAAGAAATGTGATGCAATGCCATCTTGAGACTGGAATCTGTAGAAGCAGTGTTTATAGAATTTTGAGGTCTCAGATTTTTAAGCTTTATATTCCAAGACTTCTCCATGGTCGTAACGAGGATGATTCTAATAGGCGAAGTGACTTTTGAGAGTGGTTCATTAACAGATTTGAAGAAGAGCAACGTTTCCAAGATCGAATTCTTTGGTCAGATGAAGCGACGTTGAAACTTGATGGAACAATTAACCGCCATAATTGCGTGTACTGGGCCAGGGAGAATCCATATGTAACCGCAAAGGCATGTTAATGTACCAGTAGTAACAATCTGTTGTAGTCTGTCTTCTTGAGGGTTAATACTGTCATGGGCCACTCATACTTGGAAATGTTGGAAATGATAACTCCTGGTCTTAGCGTTGTGTTTGGAAATGAAGATAATTACTTTCAGCAGTCTGGGGCGCCACCTCAATTACACCTAGATGTGAGGTCATTTCTGAATCGTACATTCCCTGCCAGATGGATTGGACGAAGAGGGAGTGTGGAGTATCCCACTCGATCTCCAGATGTAACTCCTCTAGCCTTCTTTCTGTGGGGTACTCTCAAGAACACAGTTTATGCTGCGAGACCACACACACTGGATGACCTTAGAGAACAAATTGACAAGCCAGTGCTCCTATTCCTTTGGAAACAATAAGGTTGGTATATCGCTCAGTCGTAAGTTGTTGTCGATGGTGTATTGCGATGGACGGACATCAGTTTGAACATTTATCACCTGAAGTCAAACCATGCGCACCTAACACCACTAAAGTTGTATTTCTAACCCCTTTCATTAAAAAGATATTCCATTTCAAAGAGTGTATACATTATTTTGCGACACCCTGTAAAATTTAATTACAAATTGACATCCAGACATCGAATATAGTCGATATCCTCCTCTGTTGCAGCTAGGAAGTCAATAAACGCTCCCTTGTAAGCTCGAATTGGAGGTTCTTCCACTATGTGCTGGACTGCCTGTTTTTCAGCACCGCAGTCACCATTTGGAGTTAGCACCTTTTCCCATTTATAGAGGGTGTCAGCACTTCTTCTGTGGCCAGTACGCATGCACTTTAAATTTGTCCATACTTTGCGTGACTGATTAAAGTCGACCGGTTTCTCATTTATCATGAAACTTTGGCATTTTGGTCGAAAGTGTTGTCGACAGATTTGTTTCCAAAGCATGTGGATGTGAAAGGTGGAAGTCGTCATCTTTTTAGCAGTGAGTAGTGATGGTCTGCCGGTTTAAGTCTTCTGCGCTTCAGGTCAGCTGTATCATTATGTATGCGCAGCTGAGGATTGTTAATTGCCTTGTTGTATTCTCTGAGGAGGGCATGTTTTTGCTGTACCTCTGGTGGCGGTGGTCACTGATGATGCACATGCACTCCGTCTTTAGACCACAAGTAGCCCATCGGGACCATCCGACCGCCATATCATCCTCAGCTGAGGATGCAGATAGGAGGGGCGTGTGATCAGCACACCACTCTCCCGGTCCTTATGATGGTTTTCTGTGACCGGAGCCGCTACTACTCGGTCGAGTAGTTCCTCAACTGGCATCACAAGGACGAGGGCACCCCGAAAAATGGCAACAGCGCATGGCGGCCTGGACAGTCACCCAACCCAGTGCCGGCCACGCCCAACAGCGCTTAACTTCGATGATCGGACAGGAACCAGTGTATCCACTGTGGAACGGCCGTTTCCAGATGATGCACATGGTGTTGTTTAATACCACATCAATCCTGTTTGTGTATGGGCTATTAATCCATTCTGCCACTGAGTAGACAAGTCCAACTGCTGATGTGTGTAGTGTGTTTGCTGTGAAGCTCCAAGTAGTGTTGGACAATTTATGGATGATGTTGCTTTTTGTCCTCATTTTGCCTGCACTCTTTGTCAGGTGCTCCTTGTAAGAGAGCGTCCTGTCCAGCGTAATTCCTAAATATTTGGGGTAGTTGTTATGGTTAAGGCGTTTTCCTTCAAACATAAAATTGAGCTCTCTTCTTGCTGAGTGACTGTAAAAGTGAAAACATGATACTTCAGTCTTGTTCGGGTTTGGTTGTTTGGTTTCAGTTTTCATGTGAGAAAGTAATCACTCAGTGACTTCAGATTGGGTCATAGGATGTCTCCAGTGGCCTCAAATGATCTGTGTTGTGCAGCTGGGGCCCAATCGTTCACATAGGCAAAGTTCCTAGACTCTGTGTTTGCAATATTGGAAATGTAAATATTGAAGAACAATGGGGCTAGAACTGAGTCCTGTGGTAGCCCATTGTTGGGTTCCTCATGGAGCTCTTTCTTTCTCCAGTAAACGTTTTAAAAGTTCTTCCAGCAAGCAAGTTATCGATTAGTCTGTTAGTAGTTCTACAGAGAATTATTTGATTTAGTTTGTACAACAACCCTTGTCCCAGACATCGTCATGGGCTGTGCTCAAATCTATGAATGCAGTTGATGATTTTTTTTTTTTGCTTTTTCTGCCAGCCTGTGTCTATATAGCTTGCCATGGAAAGTACTTGATCAATGGAGCTTCTATCAGGTCGAAAGCCTGATTGTTCATTTGAGATTGATTTCGGTATTTTTGGGCTCAGTCTGTTATATAGAAGTCTCACTAGCAGCTTATATATGATACTGAACAATATGATTGGTCTATAGTTCTTTGGTTGGTCGCTTGATTTTCCCAGCTTAAGCTGTGCCATGATCTTAGAGTTCTTAATTTTCTGTGGTATGTTCCCTGTTGTCAGTAAATTTGTATAAAATTCTGCAAGCCATTTTTGACATTCTTCCCACAGTTAAGGTGGAATCCTGGGTGTATTCCATCCAGTCCACGTGTCTTTCCTACTCTGAGGTTCTTCAGCATGTCTCTGATTTCAGTAGTGGTAAATTTGGAAGAATATTGATCCAAAGACGTGATGTTTGTCCTAAGGGAACTCTTAAGAGCTTTTAGTTCATGGGGTATCATTATTGGATGGTTTTTGTCCATTGAAGCTCTGGATGTAATCAGTGTGTGAGCTGCAGTCCTATTTGCAAAAATATCTGTAGAGTTATGATGCAATTCGTTAGGTCCATCTAGTTTTTGAAGGAGAGACTAGGCCTTCCTACTAGATGTTTCTCCATTTTTGACCCTTCTCTATCGCCGAGCATTGTCTAGTCTATGCAGCAGGTCCTCTGCAATCTCAGGGTCTCGACTCTCAAGGAATATTTCATTCTTGGTTTCACACTTTTTCCCAGCCTAGTACATATTGTTTGCAGAACCCCCTTGAGACAGTGGCTTTGGCTGCACTTTTAACGGCTCCTATGTATCTGTCATAGTTACTGGCAGTTGAGTGGATCAATCCCAAGCATTTATCCAGTTTCTCTGCCTCAGGAGTTGTGTGGTTGTTACTAGTGGTATATTAGTTCCAATTTCGATCAGGACTGGACGGTGTTGGCTGTGAGGGAAGACTTTTCAACACACGTCTTGTTGAACTTAATGGTTTTGGTTTTTGCCAGATGTCTGGGTTATATTCCTTTCTCCAAACTGGTGACCTGTCTGTTCTTCGGTCCTTCAGGTTGTTATTGTGTACCCACTTAACAAGAGCCTCGCCATTTCCATCAGCTGTTCTGCATTTCCACAGGGAGTGGTGGCTATTAAAATCACCCACATATATGGCTGGGTGTTCTAGATAGGGCAGGACTTCTTTAGGCCAGGTACTACTTGGTGGTTTATACACATTATTAACTGAGAGTTCTCCTGTTACTAAGCACAGATGGGCATCTCCAATTGCAGACTGAGCATATGTGGCCATGGCATAGGCATGATGATACGTTGCGCCAACTAGAGTGTAATCTGGGATCTTGCCTCTCCGTTTAAGTTTATCTTAATTTTCAGATCGATGTTGTCATCACATAAAATCTTACTTAACACTTGGCATTTAGCCCTATTTATTCTTTCTATGTTAATCTGGCAAATCTTGATGATACATCCAAAGGGCCTCGTCTATGGGCTCTGAGAAGGGCCTTCTCTATAGTCAGGCACGTTTTTGTGTCTCATATCAGTGATAGTCGATGTACAAATAGCCAGGAGATCAAAGATCAAGTTCGAGGATTGTTTGGCTGCCACAAAGTGGCTGTTCTTTAGCACCACGCAGTGAACTTGTGTAGCTTAGGTATGCTATTGACACAAACAGTTGTTGACCATTGGAGACAGACAGCTTGCTGGATATGTACCACTTCAGAGAGTACGACTAACTACTGACCAGACCCACTAGCGAATTAGTGACAGTGCCAGAGGATACATCAAGTGGATGGCTGAGCATGATTCCGTGTGTGAGTTTGCTTGTGCCCTCAGACCCTCAGAAACTGTGCTTGAAACAGCTAGCAAATTTCAATTAATTTTTGCCGAGATCTATGGACATGACACTTTGTCGACAGCAACTGGCATAATTAAGAAAATGTGTGCTGTACTTAACGAGCCTTTTCCCAATGTTCCTCGAGAAATAATAAAAATTTGGGTCAGAACAAGGACCTTTATTCTACTCCACTGGCAGTTATCAAAAGAAAAGGCAAAGAAGGCAGTGGTTTCTCACCATCACACAGCAAGGAAACGGCACTTGTCTTCGCTTTTGGGTACAAAGGAACAATATTTGCAGAAATTAAGTTATGTAGGAACCTAGATTAGTGACAGAAGTGAAGGTCCTCTGACAGTGTTTGTTTGACAGCTACCCAGGAAGATTCCAAGACTGACAGTGCCAAGATTTAACTTAATGCCTCCCTCACTACATCCCATCTTTCCTGGACAACAGGAATGTAAGTGAACTTGCTTATTTTGCAATAGAGTTAAGTTCTCAGTCTAAAGTACTTTTATATGAGTTAATATGAACAACTGGGATCGACATTCTCTTCCCACTTGGTTAAGAAATGCTAAGGTTAGTGGTGCAACTAAAATTATAAGTGTGTGTGCAGCAGTTACATTAGCTAATTTGAATGCTTTCTACAAATAAGACACTTGCATGGCTCCTTGAGTGAAAACGACAGTGTCCACTTGTTAGTTAAATTGTTTTAAACTTGTGATATATGCAAAATGAAAATGAGGATTAGCTACATAGATCTTTTTATTTGTTAAAACTTTTCTCTGAAACAATTTGGGAAATTGAATTTACCTTGACAGAAAACTATGAAAACAGACTATACTTTGGGTATATTTCTGGATGATTGAATTTGATAGAGGTTTGATTTTTTTAAGTCAGCAGCGTCCGTTCCAATTTGGAGAAGTTGCCGAATGTAGCAATAACATTCTAGCAATACAAGAATTTACGTTTCATTATTCCAGTAGAGACTAATATATACCACAAAAACATGGCATAAATGTGCGTCTCGCATATTATAGCGCTGTTCCCGAGCAGGCACTGTTTGCTTACTGGAGACTACTTACTGCCCAACCTTATTTGTCTACAGACCTTGGCCTGAATCATATCAAATTTAACAACTTCTTGACTGATGTCATGAGCAAATATTAGCAAATTAGGTACTGAATGTGCATGAGTTTCATACTACTGGTATGTACTATTTTTAATTACAGTCACATTCAAAAGTAATATTCATGGGAGAACTATCCAAAGTGTTTTTAATTAAAGTTCGGGTGTACAGCATGATTACTGTCCCCAGTTCTCTTCAACTTCATGTTAGAGAAGGTAATCCAATAATGGAAACAGGAATAACTTGGGGAAAAGTACATCAATATACATCTGGAACACACACACGTGCACACACATACACCCCCCAATTGCCAACAGCGCTCACCAGACCCAAATGGTCACCTATAGTCTAGGCATATACTCATGCTATTAACAAGGTTACATATAAATATAATAGTTTTGCTTAGATGTATGTATATAATTTTCCTTTCACATTCTGAGTCCTTTTTAGTGTTATAGGAGCTATATGTTATTAAAAATTGCTTCAGTTCTAATTCAAATTTATGGAATTATTCAAGTTTCTTTATTATAACAATCAACATACTGAAAAGTGGTTTAGACTGATAAGTACACTACTTGGGAAAAGGCTTTCTTGTGGGTTCTCTGTTAAAAACTGAGCGAGGTGGCACAGTGGTTAGCACACTGGACTTACATACGGGATGACGATTGTTCAATCCTACATCTGACCATTGTGATTTAGGTTTTCTGTGACTTTCCTAAATCGTTTCAAGCAAATGTTGTTATGGCTGCTCTGAAAGGGTGTGGCTGATTTCCTTCCCCATCCTTCCCTAATCTCCTCCTCCCGCCTTCTCATCTCTGTTTCTTGATTTGCACTTGCAAACATGATTGTTCACCATTGACAAATTCGTGATGGGTTTTCAGAAAACAAACCTGTTCCAATATGTATGAAACAGGAATCGTCAGTATTTCAAATTCTTTAATGATACTCGTACATGACTCTCTATTAGGAATTCCTTTCATAATTCTATTAGTCCTTTTTTGAAATCTGAAACTTTTTGGTGGTGGTGGTGGTGGTTGTTGGGATGTTTAAGGGGGACTAAACAGCTAAGGTCATCAGTCCCCCAAAACTTTTTGGCATATCTGTGTTTCCTCATAAGATTACACCATATCTAAGCAAGCTGACCATATAAGAATATTAGGTACACCACAATGATTCAGTGCTACAGTCCAAAATCATTCTTAGCACAAACCAACATTTACTTCATTTTTTATTCATAGTTTCTAGATGTTTTCCCACATGAAGTGCTCATCGATCCACGTGCCTAGAAATATGGTGTATGAAGCCTGTACAATAATGTGGTTCATCTTTTCCAACGTTGTTGACACTTTTTCCTGGTTCAACGTGGAGCTTTTCCGTCCACCTGGTTCTTGGGCTTGGTTTTTCTTTCCCATAGTGTAGCTACCTAAGCAGACCTTTTACAGATTCATCCAAGCTTTCTTCATTACCAACAGGATTTGCATCCACACCTTTGTTAGGCAGCAGATTCAGTATTTCCTGGCGATCTAATGGAACAATGCCTGTTTTTTTTGAAACCACTCCTAATGTTGTCTCCACAACTTTCACTCAGCATGTTAATGAGTTCCTTGAACATAGATGGAAAATGTATCTTAGTCAGAGAGCCTCGGTTACCCTGATTTTTCCACATCTGGAGGAGTGACCTCCATTTACTTTTCAGAGGCTTAAACGAGGCCGCATCTAGATGCTGGGCGAGATAAGTTGAGTGTTTGGAGAGCATTATACTGTCCCAGGGGGCGTCTTGTAAAACCTAAGCATCTTTTTCTAGCTAAAAAAATTAAAAAAGTTGAATAGCACTGAATTTAGGTTTAATGCGCTGAAGTGATACATGTACCCCTTCACTCCAGGCAAGAAAATTATTTTTTAATTTTAAATTTTTAGAAAACCTTTTTTATATGTGTAATAACAATAGCAAGTTAATGATCTTAGATACATTCCTTACCCTTTACAAGAAATTCAGCGTTATTCAAAAGTAGGATATGTGTTAGTTGAGTAAAGTTTCCAGTACCTTAAAAAAGCGCAACGTAACCTGTCAAAGTAAACAATTCAACTGACCAGAAAAATTGGCAGGAAAAAAATAGTTGATGGTCACAGGATTTAGAACAGAGCTAGATGGTCAGAGAAACATCATTGTTGCCAACATTTACTTTGAGTTGCTGATACAGAGACATATTATAACAAACATTTAATTTTGTCTCAGTTCACCCCATCATATCACTTAACCCCAAATTATGGTAACAGCTCAGAAGACTTCATGCAAAAGTGAAGTCATTTTGACGTCACAGGAAGTATCAGAAATTTATAAAAAAAACATCGTTCATAGTACGATTTATTGTTATGACTGAACGTCACATAATGATTTATTGGTGGTGAAAGCTTTTATGAGATCAAAGTTACAGCAGAGCGTCTAATATGCCGCCATGTTATCACGGTGTAGTGGTAATGAGTGTGGAATTGTGAAGAGGACAATTGCTCGTTCCTGGTTCGAGTCTTGTGATTTCCAAATTCTTTTTCCCTCTCTCCGTTTAATACTGATTTTGATGAAGTAAAGCTTATGCATTGCCCGATGTCTGTAAGCATATCAGACATTGTTACTGCAGACTTTCTTTTCGAGTAATTATTTTGTAAGTTACATTGCAACAATAAAGTCTTACTTTGTAACATAATGTGACACAGGGACTTTTCCAAATGTGAAAACTATTTTGACAGATGTAAGGAACGCCTTTGTGAAACATTTTGAAAAATATTTAGTAAATTACTATAACGAACATAACTGAAACCAGTTTTGAACTGGTCTAGTATTACTGTAAGGAAGGCCTCTATGAAAAAATTGGAAAAATATTTAGTAATTTACTCTAACAGACACAATTAAAATCAGCTCAGAATTTATTTAGTATTGCTGTAATGTTAGAAACGCCCAATAACTTGTTAATTTTTTTCAGTTCTGTTTTGTGTTGGTTTCAGGTACAGATTCGTTCATTTGAAGTGCATACTCATATAGATTTGCTACATAATTTCTTCTTTTAGTGTAAATTTTCGATATTTTATGCATATTTTCATCCATAAATGAAAATAAACAGCTGGAGATCTAGTAATGGTGGCAGCACCATCGTGTTTCCGTTAAAAAAATTTTTAACAGAGATATTAGAAAATCTATGTCAGTCGATATTCTCATAAGTTGAGCTTAACATGTGACACTCCATAAAATAGAATAGGCTAAGTGCGAGTAGGAGCTGCGTTCTGAGGGTTCTGTACAAACTTAATTATGTATATAGATAGTTCATTCATCCTAGGAGTAGAGAATCTCGACGATTTGTGTCTGCCAAGATATCGGTCCCGGAAATTCCAAGTTCGAGAATGTTTTATGTTTAACCTTCCTAATATTGTGCGACCGTAGTGACCCCAGTGCGTTTTTCTCGCTAAAATAAACCTTATTCTACATTCCTCAAAATTCTAAAAAACTCTGACTTTTCCTGAAATAAGTACTAGTTTCATAATGCATCTATGAACGTTTTGAAGATCTTCAGTTTTGCAGAAAATCATGACACATTCGACCCCACTTCTCTCGTGGGGTTTTATAATATATAAATGTTGTTTTACAAGCTATACTTGTTGTTGTATTTGGTTTGTCACATATTGGAAATATTGTTGGAAAGTTCCGTTGTTAACAGGAATTAATATGCTGCCAGCTATTTGTTGCATGCTTCTGCTCCTGTGTCTTGCGTTTCATTGAAAATGGCTCGTCACCTATTTGAAAAGAAAGTGCTCAAAATATTACTGCAAGATAATCCTCTCTCTGGAGAGTGAAATAGTGATACAGATTTTGCTGTCTCATTTAGTGATGGAGAAATAGATGTCTGACAAGAGAATATTCTTGAATTATACGTAAGTTCGGAGGAAGATTTGGTCAGAGCAGACGTCCAACCTGTAAAGTGATTGACACATACTTCTGACTTTTATAGGTAAGTAATTATTGTATTTTAAATTTATATATACGTGCAGTAGCGTCTAGTGCCATGACACATAATTTTTATCTCTTTGGTCTAGGTCAAAAAACAAAGAAGTAGTGTAGCACAAACACAAGTTGAGAAGAGGTTGTGGAAGAGAGGAAAGTTGATATATAATGCGCATAAAGGCTTACCAACAAAATTCGTTGTAAAAAATATGGACATCACAGTATTAAAATTTCAATTGTTTTGTTAGGATGAACATGTTGAATGATATACTAAAGTGGAATAACAAAGATAGCAGTCTTGTTTAGAATACTAGATGGACAACAATAGATGCCACTGAACTGAAGTGCTTTATCGGTGTCCTCATCCTAGCAGATGCTTACAAAAGGCCCTAAAACAGCTTCTGCACATTTGTGGAATAAAGAGGATGGCAGACCCATTTTTAGTGAACCAATGGCTAGAAATCGTTTTACCCAAATTTCGAGTTACATCCGATTTGAGGACAGATATGCGAGACGTCACAATCGTACATCTGACAAGCTGGCTATTGTCACAGAAATATTTGAAATGTGGATAAAGACATTTCAAGACACATATGTTTATTACAGCAATGGAACGATTAACGGACAACTTGTGACGTTTCGCGGTAAATGTTCTTTTCAGCAGTTTATTCCTTCAAGAGCAGAAAATTTGGGTTTGAGTTATGGGTTATACGTGATAGTGCAACATTGTATCCTCTCAGTCTGCAAGAGGACATTGGTCGACAAGAAAATAAATCATGTGAAGTTGGTCAAGCAAGAGAGTCGCTTTAGATATGGTGAAAGGCTTAGAAAACAGCGGCAGAAGTGTAACTGCTGACAATTTTTTCACAGGAGTTACTCTTGTTACAGCACTTCTGAAAATCGATCTCACACTTTTAGGAACAGTTAGGAAAAATAAAGGAGAACTACCAGAAACTTTTACTCAGACCAGAGGTCGACTTAAATATTCATCAATGTAATAATTGATTTGTGTTGTCCAAAAAAGGGCAAAGTTGTAACTTTTCTCAGTAATATGCATTCACAGAAGGAAGTGGAAGTTGTGAAGAATCCAAGCCGATAATGATTCTGGATTATAATACAACAGAGTGAAGAGTAGATACAATAGACAAGCTGGACAGAACGTGCACTACAAATAGGATGATCAGGATGTGGCCAATGATGTTATTTTATAACATGACTAGTGTTCTTCTGGTTTTATACAAATTATATGCAGATCTTAACTGCGCATTATTAATTTTAATTCTTATTCAAATAACTTTTATATTGTGTGCAGATATTAATTATCATTTTCTAGTGTGACATAATTATTTACAGTAATTTTAATTGTTAATTCATTAATCTTCCATTTCGAAAGATGGTAATGTTTTGTCAATTGTTTGTTGTTTGGGAGATGTATTTTGGAGGGAACTTGGAACGGCAGATGAATGCAAGTGGTTGGGCAGTAGAAATGTTTTGTATTTTTCGTGAATAAACGACGATGACTCAAAAATTCTGCAGATTATTATTGCAACATACACATATAGGAAGACCAGCTGCAGTAAGACCAAGGATTCTCTTTCCTAGCGGAGCAACCTACATCCAAAGGAATTTAGGTTAAGTATTCTTTAACCAGCAACAGAGAACTGACTCTATAAACAGAAGTTTTTTTAGTTTTCTGGATGTTTATCTGGTGGTGGAGGAGACAAAGAAGCATGTGCTTAATTCTGTAAGTGCATACATTTCCATTCGATGTAAGTTTAGTGTGTGAAGAACTCACTGATAACGTCGATGGTAATTGGAATGCTTCCCAAAGTAGCAGGAACGTTTCATGGTGTACTCAATGTATTTCTAAAACGACTGCATCTTATTCCAGGCTAAGCATGAAGGAGTAACTACAATAGATGTACATTCCTCATAGAACTGGGAAAGCAATTCATTGTCAGAAAACTAGACAATATGAGTTCGCAATACATTTACCAACACCACACATGATAAACTAAGAGCGGTGTCCGTTTTGTGAAAGTTCTCTGGATAGAAAATACACTGATAAGTGTTTACATTGTGGATGTTCTGTGTATAAAAACCACTCAGGAATTTCTTGCCTTAAATGCAACGCCTTATAATTCTCGCACTGGAATTTGATAAAAAACATCAGTAATTTCATGAGACTCATTTGAACCTTGTACTGAAATAAATGGTTAAAAATAATTTGGCATTTTGATTTATGTTCATCTCACTAGCATAAAGTTTTAGAACGTGAAAATAATATAAGGAACGCTATTATTCTCATTGCTTATTAAAATTATTCTAAATGAAAAATACACCAAACCGCCAAAGAAACTAATATAGGCATGCATATTCAAATACAAATCTTTGTAAACAGGCAGAATAATCGCGCGAACTAAGTTGATTCTCGGCGCAGTAGTTGATGGGAGCGACTATAATGTAAAATGGATTTATGGTCGCTTCATCAGCCACCACGGTAAGTGTCAACTTACATTGCGAGATTAATATGTAATACAACAAGTGTTTTGTGCAGTTATTAGATTGGTTACTGCCACCACAATGGTAAGTTATTAAACTTTATGTGACAAACAATCTTGTTGGAAGAACATCCACAACTGAGCATTATAACAGAGGTTGGAAATACCGCTTCAGTAGTAAATTACTTTATTTTCACATGAACCAGTATTTCCAACCTCTGCTAAGCATTATGTGAGTTTGAATGTGATGTTACACTTGGTGCATGACCAATGGGACACAGCATCTCTGAGGTACCGATGAAGTGGCGATTTTCCCATATGACAAATTCACGAGTGTACCATGAATATCAGCAATCCTGTAAAACATCAAGTCTACGAGATCACTGCCACATGAAGAAGATCCTGCAAGAATGAGATGAACGATGACTGAAGAGAATTGATCAACGTAACAAAAGCGCAACCCTTTAGCAAATTGCTGCAGAGTTCAATGCTGAGCCATCAACAAGATTTAGCATGTGAACCGTTCAGAGATACATCATTTATATAGGCTTTCAAAGTCGAAGGTCTGCTAGTATACCCTTGATGACAGCACAACACAAAGCTTTACACCTCGTCTGGGACCATCAACACCGACTTTGGACTCTTGATGACTGGAAACATGTTGCTGGTTGGAGCAGTCTCGTTTCAAACTGTATCGAGCAGATGGACGTGAATGGGTATGGAGACAAGCTCATGAATCCATGGACCCTGCGTGTCAGCAGGGGACTGCCCAAACTGGCGGAGGCTCTGTAATTGTGTGTGGCATGTACAGTTGGAGTGATATGGGACCCCTAACAGGTGTAGATACGACTGTGACAAGTAACATTTATGTAAGCATCCTGTTTGGTTACCTGGATCCATTCATGTCCATTGTGCATTCAGACGGACTTGGGCAGTTCCAGCAGGACAATGCCACAACCCACAAGTCCAGAACTGCTACAGAGTGTCTCCAGGAAAACCCTTCTTAGTTTAAACAGTTCCGCTGCCCACTAAACTCCACAGACATGAACATTGTTGAGCATATCTGATGACAATAGTGCTAAAGTCTTCCAAATGCTGCATCCCAGCACTAAGATTTATCTTGTTTTAATTGACTGTATACATGAAAACAACACAGCAACTGCCTGGTAGATACCTCATGGCATACTTTTTGTCATACTTCCCCTGTCAAACTGTGTATCATCAACACCATGCCCTTGCTCTATATGCCAGAGCATACAGTCACATCACACAAAGCCTCCATATAACTATTCAGATGTGGTTCCTTGCTCAGTGTTAATTGACACAGAAACTATGGGGCCATGTCTTGTTTACAAATGAATTATTTGATATGATGAGTGATCGTTAAGGTGAGTTCATGACAATTTTTTGTGCAATTTCCCATTTTCTATGACAAAATAGTATTCTTTCGTATGATATAATTGCAAAGTAACAGTTTTCGGTTTTTTCATTTAATTGTACTACAAAACGCTGCTTCTTGCCAAATTTCAAAATTCTAGGTCAATGGGAAGTACTCTATAGCTTTTGATGAGTGAGTTTGTGAGTATCAAAATGTGTGACAGAAATGGCCGTATTTTTTGACTGCATTGACTTAGAAGCTTACATTTTTACACCGCTAAGGGACTGCAGACCTTAGTAGATAACATAAATTTAAACTTGATACATCTACCGGTTCCTGAGAAAAAAGTGTCTCAACAATCTGACAGACAGACAGTCTTACAACAAAATGATACCATGAGGGTTCCGTACATCCATTTCATGTACAAAATCCTAAAATCACTAAACTAAATTGTGTTTTAACGAAGTGTAAGCATATGCAAAGTCGCATTTAAGATGGTACTTACAAAACTGCTGGCCCATCTGTATAAAGATTCAAAGAAACCTCAATATGTCATTTTCATTGAAATTGTTTGAGCTGTACACACACACACACACACACACACACACACACACACACACACACACACACACACACACACACACACACACACACACACTTATGCATGCACACAAACACATATACAGGGTGACTC
The DNA here is from genome assembly GCF_023898315.1 of Schistocerca nitens. Classification (NCBI taxonomy): domain Eukaryota; kingdom Metazoa; phylum Arthropoda; class Insecta; order Orthoptera; family Acrididae; genus Schistocerca; species Schistocerca nitens. The sequence goes on along the minus strand of NC_064616.1, from coordinate 573,175,721 downwards.
TCCTAAGCCTCATCAGGCGCATTTCCTCTGGTGTTCCAGCAGCTATTTGCGAATTCTTTGATTGAGTTAGCCAAACAAATGTTCCTCAAGGCATCTTCCATCCCACTCCCAGTGCCGTATGAAAGCGTAGATTTGCTACAAACAAAATAATTTTTAAAGTGGAATTGCAGATGCACATTGGACAGAATAGTCTCAAATTAGACTAGTGCAATATTCGTTTTATCTGTTTGTGTTAACATGGAATGTTGAACATGATGAATAATCAGCACTGCAGCAGCAACAGCATTAACATTTCAAATACTTCTTGAAAAACATATGAGACAAAGGTCATAAACCACCTTGAAGCTGTACTGGTCCATTTAACCACCAAAAACAAAGAAATAGTGATTGCTGGTGATTTCAATGTAGATTTCCTTAAAGACTCTCCCAATAAAAACTTATTTGTGTTACTAACACTATCCTTCAACTTAATTCCTACTGTAAAGTTCCTCACTAGGGTAGCCAATTGCTCACAAACAACCATTAGATAATATCTTTATAGAAAAATCCAATGAACAAAATTATATTACAAAATCAATAGTCAATGGCCTCTCAGACCATGACATACAATTCCCCCCTGTTAAATGTTAATACTGAACAGGATATAAAATCTGTTAAATCTGAGCTCAATAGGGTGATCAATAAGCCAAACATTGATTATTTTGGTACACTCCTCAGAGACATTCACTAGACTGAGGTTTACAGTGCTCATGGCATGAATGAAAAATATAACAGGGTTGCTAATAAAGTGCTTACCTTATTTGAGCATTGTTTTCCTCCAAAACTAACCAAGGTCTACAAAGAAGCCATGGATTACTCAAGGATTAGGGTTATCTTGTAAAACAAAAAGAAAACTGTATCTGTCAATCCGAAACAGTTCTGATGTTGATGCTATAGCACATTACAAGAAATAATGCAAAATATTAAAGACTGTAATACGAACATCAAAGCAAATGTATTACAAGGAAAAGATAGTCATACCAGATAAAAAAATAAAGACAGTATGGGATATAGTGAAGAAGGAGACTGGTAGAACCAGACATGAAGAAGGACAAATAGCATTAAAAGTAAATGATACGTTGGTGACAGATGTGTATAGTGTTGCAGAACTTTTCAACAAACATTTTGTAACTGTTACTGAAAAGGTGGGGTTGTCAGGTTCTGTAGATGCTGCTATGGAATACCTCAGACCAGACATTTCAAGTACCTTCCATAATATGAATTTGACCCACACTACCTCAGCAGAAGTAATGTCCATCATGAAATCTTTAAAATCAAAAAGTCTAGTGGGTATGATGAAATATCAACAAAGTTAATTAAAGAATGTGATTCTGAGTGAAGTAACCTAACCACTGGTTTATCAGTGGAATATTTCCTGAATGGTTGAAATATGCTGAAGTTAAGCCACTGTTTAAGAAGGGAGATAAAGAAATAGCATCAAATTTCCGTCCAATTTCACTTTTGCGAGCTATCTCAAAAATTTTAGAAAAGGTATTGTACAATCGGTTTTATAACCGCCTTATCTCAAATAACATACTGTCAAAGTCGCATTTCGGATTTCTAAAGGGTTCTGATATTGAGAAGGCTATCTACACTTACAGTGAAAATGTGCTTAATTAATTAAACAAAAAATTGCAGGCAACAGGTATATTTTGTGATCTGTCTAAGGTATTTGACTGTGTAAATCACAATATCCTTTTAAGTAATTTAGAATAGTATGGTGTAACAGGAAATGCTGCAAAATGGTTCAAATCATATGTCTCTGAAAGGAAACAAAGGGTGTTATTAGGAAAGAGACGTGTTTTAAGCTATCAGGCGTCATCCAACTGGGAACTAATTACATGTTGGGTCCCAGAAGGATCCATTTTAGGGCCCTTACTTTTTCTTGTGTATGTCAGTGACCTTTCATCAGTAACATTATCAGATGCCAAGTTCATTTTGTTTGCCGGTGATACAAACATTGCAATAAATAGCAAATCAAGTGTAGTCTTAGGAAGATTGGCTAGTAAAATATTTGTGGACATTAATCACTGGTTCCTAGCTAATTCTTTGTCACTAAACTTTTAAAAAACACACTACATGCAGTTCAGAACTTGTAAGGGGTGGCCCACGAGTATATGCCCAACATACGATGACAAGCAGATAGAAGAAGTGGACAGTGTTAAATTCTTGGGATTACAGCTTGATAATAAATTCAACTGGGAGGAGCACACCATAGAACTGCTGAAGCTTCTTAACAAATCTCTATTTGCAATGCGCATTGTGTCAGACATAGGGGATATAAAAATGAAAAAGCTGGCATACTATGCTTACTTTCATTACATAATGTCATATTGGATTATTTTTTGGGGTAATTCATCAAGCCAAGCTAAAGTTTTCTTGGCACAAAATGTGCAGTAAGAGTTATGTGTGGTGTGAACTCAAGAACGTCCTGCAGAAGCCTGTTTAGGGAACTAGTGATACTAACTACTGCTTCCCAATATATTTATTCCTTAATGAAATTTGTCATTAAATATATCACTTTTTCAATCCAACAGCTCAATTCATGGAATCAGTACTGGAAATAAGAATAATCTTCAGAAGGATTTAAAGTCACTTACTCTTGTACAAAAAGGTGTGCATTATTCAGGAACACACATTTTCAATAACTTGCCAGCAGCCATAAAAAGCTTAACACCCAATGAAATTCAGTTTAAGACACGCCTAAAGGATTTATTAGTGGCCAACTCCTTCTACTCCATTGACGAATTTCTCAGTCAACTACTGATTTATATATATATATATATATATATATATATATATATATATATATATATATATATATGTGTGTGTGTGTGTGTTTACTATCTCAAAGATTTGTCTTGTGAGCCTGCTTTTATTCAACTTGCTGAAATGTCCATTATATATATATATATATATATATATATATATATACCTTTGTATGTGTGTGTATGTATGTATTATTATTATTATTTTCGATTATTGCATTTTGAGAGAGCGATTGAACTTGGGTAGTCATGAGTTCATATTCTTTCTTTGTTCTTCCCAAATTCTCTTCATACATTCACTGTGTTCTTTCTTGCATTCTTCTGACCATTTTTTTCTTGTTTTGTTCTCAGTATGTTCTAGTTTAAGTGTGTGTTTCTGTTGTGGTAATGTTGACTTTGGTGATTGTGTTGACATGCGACTCATTGCTCTACAGTACTAGCATCAAGCACATCAGTACATAGCATCAACAGGTTAGTGTTCATCACGAACGTGGTTTTGCAGTCAGTGCAATGTTTACAAATGCGGAGTTGGCAGATGCCCATTTGATGTATGGATTAGCTCGGGAAAATAGCCGTGGCGTGGTACGTTTGTATCCAGACAGATTTCCAGAACGAAGGTGTCCCGACAGGAAGGTGTTCGAAGCAATTGATCGGCGTCTTAGGGAGCATGGAAGATTCCAGCCTATGACTCGCGACTGGGGAAGACCTAGAACGACGAGGACACCTGCAATGTACAAGGCAATTCTTCGTGCAGTTGATGATAACCCTCATGTCAGCGTCAGAGAAGTTGCTGCTGTACAAGGTAACGTTGACCACGTCACTGTATGGAGAGTGCTACGGGAGAACCAGTTCTTTCCGTACCATGTACACCGTGTGCAGGCACTATCAGCACCTGATTGGCCTCCACAGGTACACTTCTGCGAATGGTTCATCCAACAATGTGTCAATCCTCAGTTCAGTGCAAATGTTCCCTTTACGGATGAGGCTTCATTCCAACGTGATCAAATAGTAAATTTTCACAATCAACACGTATGGGCTGACGAGAATCCGCACGCAATTGTGCAATCACGTCATCAACACAGATTTTCTGTGAACCTTTAGGCAGGCATTGTTGGTGATGTCTTGATTGGGCCCCATGTTCTTCCACCTACGCTCAATGGAGCATGTTATCATGATTTCATATGGAATACTCTACCTGTGCTGCTAGAACATGTGCCTTTACAAGTACGACACAACATGTGGTTCATGCACGAAGGAGCTTCTGCACATTTCAGTCGAAGTGTTCGTACGCTTCTCAATAACAGATTCGATGACTGATGGATTGGTAGAGGGGGGACCAAGTCCAAGGCCTCCACGTTCTCCTGACCTCAACCCTCTTGACTTTCATTTATGGGGGCATTTGAAAGCTCTTGTCTACGCAACCCCGGTACCAAATGTAGAGACACTTCGTGCTCGTATTGTGGACGGCTGTGATACAATACGCCATTCTCCAGGGCTGCATAAGCGCATCAAGGATTCCATGCGACGGAGGGTGGATGCATGTATCCTCGCTAACGGAGGACATTTTGAACATTTCCTGTAACAAAGTGTTTGAAGTCACGCTGGTACATTCTGTTGCTGTGTGTTTCCATTCCATGATTAATGTGATTTGAAGAGAAGTAATAAAATGAGCTCTAACATGGAAAGTAAGTGTTTCTGGACACATGTCCACATAACATATTTTCTTTCTTTGTGTGTGAGGAATATTTCCTGAAAGTTTGGCTGTACCTTTTTGTAACAACCTGTATAAGTACAATATAACTTCTGCACAATTTCAGTGCAGTAATGTGTTCATTGTAAATTAGTATGTGTGTGTTTTGTGTTTGTGTGTGTGTGTGTGTGTGTGTGTGTGTGTGTGTGTGTGTGTGAGTGAGTGTGTTTATGTAATTACAATATAACTTCTGCACCATTTCAGTGTAGTAATGTGTTCATTGTAAATAAGTATTGTAGTAGTTCTATTACATTTTTGTTACCTCATAAATTAAAAAAAACCTTTTTTCTTTTAAATTCAGTGCATTAGTGTTTGCAAAATGATTCTTTCATACAGTCTTCATTAAAAAAATGACGATCACTCCAATTGGGAGCTGCAGAAAGTACATTAGCTTATTTGTTTCAGTTGTAAATATTAGTCATGTATTATTGTTTTTCTGACATGTTCCACATCCTGGAGGACCTCCTCACACTATGGATCAATTGGAATGAAAGTAAATCTAATCTATATGTCAACATCGAGAAATGAAAATACGGAAAAGTAAACACTGTACAACTCTCAACATGATTCAAATGTGTTTCTACATAACAGAATTTCAAGCCACAGTTAAAGGAAGGCCATTGTCTGCAGGATTGTACAATCATAAACAGGTTTCCTTATTGCAATTGCATGTAAGATCTCTAATATTTTTACACATCTCCCTTGCCTCTTGGTACAGTGATGTACAAGAGCTTGATGTATCAGTAATGTTTTGCTTTTTGTTTGGTTAATCATTGCTGTCTGGATTCTGTGTGTCATTGCTTACAGAACTTGATCGTGCATTATCACTGTTGTTTCTGCCAAAGCCATATCTCTCATCTAGACAAACTGATGGGCTGGTGTGTTACTTTCATCCAGTCTGTCAAATCCCTATTAGGGAAAAAATAAAGATGACACAGAAATGTTTGGATGGAAGCTTCCACTTTTAGTAATGTTCACATGCAGAATTAGGTTCTGCAAAGCTTACTTCGAAATAAGTGTCTTGGAGCACTGTACTTTTGATAGGAATCTCTCCCAGATGTTTCACTGCTACTGATTAATTACTGAAGTCAACGTCAGCTGAAGCACATCACTCCATGACATGCTTTGCAGATTCGTGTATCTTTCCATGTCGCCGGCCGGTGTGGCCAAGTGGTTCTAGGCGCTTCAGTCTGGAACCGATCGACCGCTACGGTCGCAGGTTCGAATCCTACCTTGGGCTTGGATGTGTGTGATGCCCTTAAGTTAGTTAGGTTTAAGTAGTTCCAAGTTCTAGGGGACTAATGACCGCAGATGTTAAGTCCCATAGTGCTCAGAGCCATTTGATCTTTCCATGTAAGAAAAAATAGACAGATTTATTGTATGTTTTCAAAATAGAATTCACCTGACAATTCTTATGAAAGCGACAACATAGAACATTATTTACTTACACTTTGGTAACTCCATTCCATGTCTTATCTATATTATGCCTTCAAAAGAATGTCTAATCATCTTGTTCCTTATTTCAGCACCATTTATGGTGTTAATATTGGCAAAGAAGCCCATTCCCTCTAAAGCTTACATCCACGTTTTAGAAACATAAAGCCACTGGTTTTGAAAATAAGGCAGTGCCTTGCTGCTACTGAGAGTAACCTAATGAGAGCTTTACATTTATCTTTTAACTCTGAATAGTTCTTTACATGTAGATTCTACAATATACTTCCATAGGTTCATAACTGACTTACTGCCACTTGCTGTAATTGGAGACCTTACTTTTCCAAGGCACTGCTTCTAAGCCTGCATCTGTTGAAATGAACACAAATATACTTTGGACATGAGGAATGCTTCCTTAAGTGTGCTTATCTCAGACTCAGAATAATTAGTAACCCAGTGAGTTGGGAGGAAGTCTGTGTTCCATGACTTAAAAACTTTTAGAGCTTCACTAACTGCACTCATATTTTATACCTGAAGAAAGAAAAAGCCAACCACTAAACTGCATTTATTTGCTTTGACTTTTACAAAAAATAAAGAAATATTATATTTTGTAATTTTCTATGTTGCATCTAGTTAACCCTTTAGGTCACGAATTATTTTTATCCTGAAAAGAAAAAGTCATGGCTTTGCTATCCAGTTCTTCGAATTAAATTGTGATTTTTCAGATGTATAAAATATTCCATGGTGTCCCACAAAGGCGGATACACCACGTCCACAAATGAGGACATTGTGTTCAAATGGGAGCAGTGTAAGTCGAAAACTCAAAGTATTTTATTTGATTTTATTTCATCAAAGTACACAAATTACATTAAGTTTACTTATTTATTATATATACAAACTATGGTTTTACACTTGTGGAGAATAATAATCGAAGCAACATTTTTTTCTGTCCAGACATAAGTGAATGTTACATTTTACACAGTAAAATTTGGTTTTGCCTAGCAAACCCGGTTTCCTACACACGTCAAACGATTTTTTGTCATTGACTACTGGAAGATGCCCAACGTTGTCCAAACGAGCATTAACTTCTGGATGGACTTCCGCATTGACTCGTTTTTAAGTACTTGGAGATGGCAAGGGACTCTCGCTAGTGGGACACCCCCCCCCCCAACCCCTTTCCTGACAGCTGGCTTATCTATTTTCGTCACTACTTTGACCACATTTGCCCTAAAGTGAGGCAAATCAAGTGTCTTATTTTTAGTAATACGTAATTCTGATGAATTAAATGGCGTTCGCCTTCGAAAGCAGTTAACTTCATGTTGTCTTTGGGTGCAAAGCCAGCCAAATGCCCAACAGGCATGGCTGTCGCCCTGCCATGTCCGGATGTAAAGCACTTGAACAGACACCGGACTTTCCAATCTTGATGTTTAAAGCTACCTTTCCGTCTGTTACGATTAGAATTTTTTCTTGTTCAGTTTTAGGTTGGCTGCGCTGTAACAAATTCGTAAGCAACAATAACATTCTCGCTGCCAGTGCATTGTCGTTTGGATGAAACAAGTGTTTCGTGATTATCTCAGTGTTACTTACCATGCAGTTAGCGGGTTTTGCGTCTAGGCTACTCAACTTGCAATATACTATATGATATAAAACGTCTAACTCCGATATCATTGTATATGATAAAATGGATGCTCAATAAATAACAAATAACCTCTATCATTGACCTCTTGTTCAAAATTATCGCCAGGATCATCGGATAGCTCGTCAGTTTCATATGAATTAAGGAACTCTAAAAATTCTTCTTCCGTAAGTGGCCTTCCTCTATCTTAGACTCGAGGCATTTTGAAATCACAGTTAGATGGCTAAAAAGACAACGAAATAATGTCCTAAATTTCTGTGCTGTTACGACCTTTCAATCACAATGTCCTCGTTTGTAGACATGTATAAAGTTATAAATATGTCACTTACCTTTCGTTCTGAAATACACCTTTAGTTTTCACCTTCAAGAATGCACCTTTCTATGCACAAATAAATTTTTTTACCTAAAGTCAGAAGGTATTAACCGGCTGATGGAAGGTACAAAGATTACTGGAAAGCATCCATGTGACTGTGAGCGTTCAAGTTTGTTTTGTGGTACCACAGATTGAGAGGAGATGTCGACATTGTTCTCAAATAAACACTCTGCTTGTGAAAATAGGAAGACAACGAACACAAATGGTAAAATTTAACGAATTTTAATATACTGAGTATTTATTTAGTATGTCCTTAAATGAGGACGCCGTGACCAAAAGGTTTAACATACATTCCAATAATTTCTCGGCATTTCCTTTGGCCACCTATTCTGTGGACCACGAGGGTGATCTTTACAACCTACCATTACCCTGTAATATCATTGTAAATACATATTAACACACTGAAATTAAATGTAATTGTGAAAAGGAGATGTTTTACTTACTGTACTACGTATTCATTCTCCGCTGATCACAGCAACTGAACCCAAAAATCGGACTCAAACAGTGTAAGGCCTCTTTTTACTGCTTTAATCATGAGTATGGCAGAAAATGCAACTTTTAAGGAAGAGAGAGGAATACGACACTGCATTAATACAAGTTCTTCTAATTTATTAAGGGACGATATTCACTTTTATATTACTGATTGAAGAGCAGAATTATAATGTGAACTAGAACACACTCAGAATGTTAAAAACAAAAAACTACCTAAGATAAACTTGCATTGCATAAAAGTCAGTATCTACTGTCTGTCATGTAGCAGAGAAACATTAATGTCTTCTACCTCAGCTATAGATCGTTTCTAAAAGTGCGTATGGTGCACTATTTTTCTCCTCATCTTTGTAGAGAACAGCTGTCTCTGAGGCTGTACACATCGTTCGCTTCTTGATCAAACACTGCAGGGACCAGTTCTTTGATGATCTGTGTTGGAGTCAACAGCAGCTAATCTAGCTTTCAGGTCTGACATCTGACGCTTTAATACCTACAGTTGCCTTGGATAAGATATTATGACAATTAGACTGGTAAACTTCATCTTCATTTTCTCCTTCTGCCGATTTAAATCTGAAGACTCAATATTTTCTTTGCCAAGTTCGACTAATATGCTTTCTTTCTCACTTACTGTTTCCCCTTCTTCATAAGTGTGTAATGTATCCTTGTGGATGTCAACAATAATATCAAAAAGTTATTGACGTTTGCTGAAATGGTTAGCTGTCTCATTTTTTGTTGGCAGACACAGTGAATATGTTTACACACGTTACATCTGATACTGGACTCTTTGCATGAGCCAATATATTAATGTATGCAGGCTTGACATTTAATACAAATCAATTTGCAGCTGCAGTCCTGCAAACTTTTCTGAACAAATAAAGTGACATCCACCTCAGACATAGAAAGTACAAGTCAGCCATTTCCTGCTCCAACTATGCATTCAGGAACCGCCTCTGCACTTAAGTTGTGCTTTGTGCAAATATCCTAGACTTTGCTTCTAAGTTTTTCCTTTGTCAGAATAATGAGCCTGTCAGGTAATTTGTTATTGGCGAAGCCCATTAATGCATGAATAGATTTGTCTAGGTATTTCACATTTTTACCATGCAAATATAGGTGTTGTATTGCTCAGTGCATTCTTTTAATGTGCATCCATGTGTTGATACCATTGTTGGTTCTGCAACAGTGCCTAGTGCTTTTAGAATAATGTTCTTAGAGATACAAACCAAACTCAGCTGTAGCAGAATCTGAAATAAGTCGCTGCAGTGGTAAAGGAAATATGTGTTTAGATGTTATAACGTCTCCCTCTTCTATCAAACTCCTTACTAGCTAATAAGTTTCAGCTTGTCTTTCCTTCGATTTGATTTTGGCACATATATTTTCCTCTATGCCATGTCAGTGTGCCAAGAGCAATGTAGACTTCTGACAGGCTCTTACATCGTGAAAGCCCAGTATTATAAAACGGTTCAGGTAAATCTGACAGAAGCACCTGAGGACGTAATTTTCCTACTTTAGTCTTTTTTTTTTTTTAATAGTGAGACCACCTCTTGATCAGACCTGTTTGAAATAAGAAAATCACAAGGACAACCTCGTCTCATGTAGTCATTCATAAGAAGTGAATTAAGTCAAAACCATGAGCATTTGTTTCATGAATTCTATCGATGCAAATACAGTCACCCCTGTATTTCTTCAGAATTTCACATTGGGTAATGTTTGTAATGATGGGGACAACGTCTTCCCTCTCATGAGTAGATGATGTTGGCTGCTTGTATCTTGTGGTTTGTCGGAAAACACTCAGGAGTTATCGCTAGCACTGATTTCGTTTACCCATACTGGTGCCACTGTCTTTATGTCTCATGACCTCGAAACACAAATTATTACACTGTTCAGAATTGTATAAACCTTGTTTTCAGCAGCTGGATACACTCTAGCTTGGAATCACATACAGCATCGAGTATCGCATGGAACAGAATTTTGATTGCGCTGTCAACAGCTAAAACGTTTCTTTCTTCTTCTGGCAAACCTAAATGCCAAATAACAATTTCATGTCCCACATGAGTAATCACGTGTTTTACTTTGCAGCTGCAATCTCCAGCCTCAGTTACTTCAATGCTTGAAAGACAGACACCTCTCTTGTTAGTTTCTTGGATTTTCATCTGGCGTATGCCCTTGCTTTTAGGTACATATTGCTCTGAACGATGACACAAAGAAACAAAGAAATGCCAAGTGACGTTGTCGGAATTGTCGATACGACCCATAGTTTTTGACGTAAAGTGTCAGTTTTTGTCTGCTTCTTCCAGTCAGCAAATTCCTGGAAAGATGTAAATTCATCCTCTTTTAAGTAGTCATAATCGCATTTCTTCGGAAGGACTGAAATATCGCACAATGGACATTTCATTTTCATGTAACTACTTTGCGATGCATGTTCGTTTCTTTGGTTGCATATTGGATTGCGCTCCTTGTTGAACTGTTAAAGTTCTGCGCTTTTAATTGTGGAACGGTATCACATCACTTTCCTTGATGTGCTTGTGGTACGTGTTTCCTCTGATTCTTGATATAGTCATAGCTTTTTCCACGAACTGAACATGTGTACTTCTTTTCTTGATTCACGATATTTCTGATGGTACTGTCTTAAAGAAGGAGAAAATCTTCACACTTTCACAACACCTCAAAAATTTTACAGGACAACGAGAGCTATATACTCGATAGATACGCAATAGACCATGGGGAGTCGTGGAGTACTAGGCGTCAGGTAGCTGAACTTCGCGTATTTACCGTCTACTACCATGTGAAACTTCGACTCTTTCCTTGAGAGATGAGCTCTGGAGACGCAGTTGCATTCCACGAGTGAAGACGATAGTTCAGCCAAAAATGCTAATATCGCTATAAGTCTGCACGGTAAAGTTGCTGATATTTCACTTATTTTAGATTCTAACTATTAGTTTGTAGGAATTATTATTGATCAACCGATTACTGACCACTGGTGTCGGCGATCTCCGAGTTCTCAGCTATATGTCTGTAGTAATAAGACCGTATTGTGTAAAATCACTGTAAAATCCACGTTCCCCGATATTTATATAAACGAGGAATCACAAAAGATTTGATTACAGGTTAAAAACTGTTTCAGTTTTTCAACAAGCACAAATAAATCGTTGCGTGGCAAGGATAGTTGTGTCGTCTGCCGATATGACAAAGTTGATATCACTGTGATATTGTGTGTAATCAGAAATATACTTCCGGTTGGGAAGGCGGTGATTGCTTGAATGTCTGTTTACCTCGTACAGATCTTAAGTGATCCGAGATAATTAGTAGCAAGATTTGCCCTGCTATTTGATGTTTATTGTTTCTATAGGAGCAGTTTTTGCTGTCATTTAGGTTACACTATAGTAGTACAATGAGTGCTATAAATTTTACATCGCCGAAACCAGTACTGCGTGATAAGTAAGAATTTAGTTGCTATTTTCACTATTTGATACCGCGTACATTCAAGTTATTTGTCTGTGTTATGCTATTAATTTCAGCCGAAAGAATTTTGATTCGATGTCACTGATGGACAGTGACAGTGTTTGCTCCCAAGAGAATTTTGCGGCGAATTTGGTGTACGAGGTAAGTTGTTTAAAAAACAGACGTTTCTAGTACACAAAAATGCACTTTTTTTCCCCTAACATCACCATTTCTGATTTCAGTTTCTCCGTAGCTACGAATTCAAGGAAACCGTGACCAGCTTCGTAGAAGAATGTAACAATATGGGTTTTGTGCTCAATGAACCGACTACACTGAAAGAAAAAATACAGAGGCAGGATGTTTGTAAAATCCAGAAAGTTTTCCTTGAAAACTCCGATATGGAATTTTTCAATGTAATTTAATATATTAGTTTTTGAAATAGTGATTTCGATAAAGTTGCAGAATTTTTTATGGCTGTTGTACAGTAGAGCACTGGGTAAATTGATGCTCTAGACTAATGTAAATAGGTTATAATCCAGCTTTGAATTGTTTGCATAGTGACTGTTGTCAACTTTGTTTTGACATCATTATTGTGTATGTGTGGTCGTATAATGCAGTGAAATATGTTCCTTCTCAAATGAGAAATACAATACAGCAGCATACCTCTTGGAAGAATGAATTGAATTGGTGCAGTGGTTAAGACACTATACTCTTATTGAGGGGACGCAGGTTTCAAATCTGTCTAGCCATCCAGCTTTTAGATTTCCGTAGTTCACTTAAAGCCAATGCCAGTATGGCATGGCCAGATTCTTTCCCTGTCTGTGACGAGCTTGTTCTTTAATGACCTTGTGACAGGACTTGAAAACCTGATGTTAGATAATTTCCTCTGGCTCATTTTATGTAAATTAGCTTGCACCATAAGTTTTTACTGCTTCTTGATTAAGAGATTCAGACCCTCATTCATTGTTACTTACTTGAAAGTATACAAGAAAATTAGACATATTTGATTCATAAGAAAGAATTAACTGTAAATGTATTAATAAATGAAGTCAATTTAACCCTAATACCAACCATCTCCTCTTGATTTGAGGGTTAATTAGATTTTTGTTAATTTTCCTGACTTGATACTAAAATGTGTTAGTAGCATATTTTAAAATTTTCTTTTTCCGCTGTTGATTAGGGAAGGCAACTTCAGACACCTGTAGGTACTCTTGTTGCCCACTTTGTTGTGTAATGGGTCAGTTTTGCAATTGTAACACACTTTCTCAGTGAAAAATAGGGCAACATAATGACACTTTACATAGTCATCTTAAGATATTAATTCAGTGCTAAGACATCCTGTGTTTACTAAGTTAAGATGATGTATGGCTGCATTTGAATCAGTAAGTTACTTAGTGGGCCTCCGCCTTTTGTATTTTTCATAGTTTATGCTCTATATATTTACATAATATACATCAAAATACTTGTTGGAGTCTTTTCCCTTACCTACTATAGGTTTCCTTGAATATCTCTTGCAATTTTAGTTTTTATAACTAAAAGTGTTTTAAATGTATCACTAACGTACACACCAGACTGTACTACAAATAAAGTTTTACCAGAAACTCCATTTTGCATTTGTTGGCTTTGCCAACTCTCAGCCAGGTTATCATATCCCCACCTAACCCATGTTTTGGTCTGTGCTGCAGATCATTGTCATCATTCCAAAGATAATTTTTTTTTTTTTTGGGGGGGGGGGGGAAGTGTTGCCAGTGGGAAGCTCTTTGTTCATTAACAGTTGTAGTTTAGCAGAATATTCACCACATGCATTGAACACATTATTATTATTATTATTATTATTATTATTATTATTATTATTATTAAAAAAAAAAGTCCAAACTTGTTCTTATTCCAGTAGTGTGTATTTTTGATATGCACATGAGATTGGTAGCTGAATTAAGTTAATGCAGTAAGGACACTACTCTTTTTTTAAAAGTATTTCACTACAGTGAGAATTAATATTAAATTTAGTTATTAACTTTACAAACCTTTTCTGCAGTTTGAAAATTGTTTCCATGTTTTGTGCATGGAACAAGAACAGTTACAAGACACTGGCTATTGGCTGTTATACACTGATAATAGGACCTTAAAGGGGATAAAATGTTGATATCATCCTCTTTACGTTCATTGCATGTCAATGAACAACTGATGATTTTTGGGTCAAAAGGAATATACGATAAGAGTCACTGGCTTTGACCACTGACTTAAAGCTGATAGCTATGTGTGTATTCACAGTTTTGTTGTTAGTTGACTCGGCCAATGAACATTATAGGAAAAAAAAAAAATGTGGTTGTGGTGACGCCGATCTGTAGCTTAGCCTGAGGTCTAGGTTAGGTTAGAAGCCAGCTTGATTGTGAGTTGATATAGCCAGCAAATGTGAAGTTTAAAAAATTCACTTATGGTGTCAGACTGATCCGTAGTGAAAAAGGTTGAAATAATTGCCACTGGTGTTATGTTATAGTCGCCATGTTGTTTATTGCATGTTTCCTACATCACTAGTCAAAGCTGGCAATTTGTAGAGAATATCCTCTTTATCTGTAGTCACTTACAGAAAGTTTTAGTTAGCTACACAGTCTGCAGGTGTATCTTTTATGTTTAAAGTTAGTATAGATGCAGATGCATTTCACATTAGCGAAGATAAAGTAGTACTCATAGCTCTTAAGGTATGCCTTTTAGAGCCCATGTTTACTGAGACTTTTTGTACTCCCAGTGTCATGTACTTTCAACTTTAGGCATGGCACCATTAATTAATTATGATACACAGTGTGTAACGTGTGCATAGTCAATAATACCAAACTCGCCTACCACAACTGGTTCCAAAAATTAATATTGAAAACTTCATTTCACCGATATAGGAAGAACAAACTTCATCACTAAAAAACCAAAACTCGCTGCGCTAACTAATATCAAAAACCTAACTTGACAAAAGTAAGTAGTTCAAGCACTGCAATATGTGCTAATTTTAGTTAATCATTATGAACTGCAACTGATAAGAATCCACACTTCTTACATAATATACAACACTGGAGTGTGCTTACCAACCAGTCAATCCACATTACACAAAATTAAAAGCTACAGTGTGTGTCATTGGAAATTCTTTTGTCTTACCATAGCTTATTCAATAGGCTCCTCTGTGGTGGCCTCATTGTTAATAAAGTAAATGCTTTTAGTTTTACACACTCTATTTTATGTTTAGCTTTGTTGGTAACATGTTTCTTTCTCTTCATCCACAGGCTTGGAATACTCTCATACCACCATCAATAAAAAGTAAACTTGAATACAGAAAACTGACTTTTTACCTTCATGTCTATTTTGCAATAATACCACTAATTTTGGGCAAGACAAGTACATTAACATTATGACAGAAGGAATCTGAAAAAATGGAAGATCCTTCTAACACAAATTTTTGTAATGAGAACTCTGGACTTAAAGGAATGGCTGTGGGGCATGAATATAATTGCAGTGACGCCAGAGTAGAAGACAAAAGTGAAAATGAAATAAATAAGAGTCACAATGTGAAAGAGAATTTTATGTCTTTGGAGAACACAGATACAATAACGGAATGTGGTGATCAGATGGAGGGCCGGCTTACAAATGAAATTAAAGATATGGATGTTAAAAGTGACAGTTCTGTTATGGCTAAAAAAGGGGAGTTTCGTAACCTGGAACTAATCTCTGACAATTGCTATGAAAATGAAAGTGTTAGCAGTGAATCTGAGATGAACATTTACAATGGGCAAAGTGGAATGATTGCCTTAAAAAACTTTTTGGAAACCGAAGGATGTGAATTTAGTGGTGAAACAGAATTTCTTCGATTCTATGCACTTCCATATGTTAACGATCCAAAGTCTCATCCATCATTCCAGAATCTATTTACAGTGAGTAGATATACACTGTGTGGACTTAATTCTTGTTTTGATAATGTACTGAGTATTGGGGCTGTGTGTTAAGTACTTGTGGGATTACTGCGATTACACGGTGTGTCAAATCATTTGTTGCTGGTATCACACTACTGACTGTTAAACTCCACATAGCTTTAATTGTTGTATTAAATTGCACTAGCACGTAATTTTGTTTTTTGTAATTCAGAGAAAAGACCACTGACTCCATACGAAGAATATTTCTTTTTATGTAGCTTTTCTTTTAAGCATTTTTGTTGTGTACAGAGTGATACCGGCACTAATTTGTTTTTTACTATTGTTCATCATTTCAGTATATGTAAAACTATTGTTTGTTGATATATGGATGTGATCCACAACTCAGTATAAGTGTTGATTGCTGAATGTAAATTTTTGTGACTTAAACTACTCGAATAAGGTTTGCACCACCCTCATGATTTGCAATAGGGTTTTTTCCCCTCCCAGAAATATTTCTCAATACTCTTTTCAACTACAGGAAGTCACTACTTACAGCAACCCGTCTAATGGAGGGAGAAGCAAATCTGCATATTTCATTGCAGTTCAGTAGTGTGTCTGTGACTCCAACCGTGAACAGGACACTGTGGCTTCTGTGTGCTGTTCAATCTATCAACATGCGTGGAAGGGTCATTTCGGAATGTGATTAAGCATGCATAATTCCCTGTGCACTCCTGAAGGGCGGGCCATGGGTCTGACGCGTAACAGGTGACTAGGTAACATGTAATTCCCAGCCGCGGGTCGACGAATAAGGTTCGCACGTACCCCTTGGTACGTGTCACACCCAGGGAGAGGTGATTGTCGGAGCTGCAACATTCCCAATTGCCAATTGGTCCCTCTGTAAGGTGTGATCTGAGGTGTGAACAATCACCTAAAGTGGGTGCGCCCCTTGGAAGGAGGGCACCATTGGAGGCACTGGCAATTGTGGGGGATTTTCTCGCAATGAGTCCATTACCTTTCCAATCAAAGTCTTCAAAATGTAATTGAGGCTACTGATACAAAGACCCTTCCCACTGCACCAAGATTCCTTGTGGTGTCACGTACTGAAGACGGTCAGTCCTTCACCACGGTAAATCTGTTCATTAATCAGAAAGGTGTTGATGCAATTGCCGGCCATGTGAAATCCTGCTCTCATTTATGGAATGGCTCTTTGCTTTTGGAGACTACTTCTGATTCTCAAGCACAACAACTGCTTGCTGCCTCACTTCTTTACGGCTACCCTGTTCGTGTCTAGGCCCATAGAACTTTGAATTCTTTTCGTGGTGTAATTTACATGAGGCTGCTCGATGGTCTAACTGAGACCACAATCCAATCTTACCTCTCTGATCAGGGTGTCATTGCTGTCATTGTGTCTACATCTACATCTATACTCCGCGAGCCACCTTACGGTGTGTGGCGGAGGGTACTTATTGTACCACTATCTGATCCCCCCTTCCCTGTTCCATTCACGAATTGTGCGTGGGAAAAACGACTGCTTGTAAGTCTCCGTGTTTGCTCTAATTTCTCGGATCTTTTCGTTGTGATCATTACGCGAGATATATGTGGGCGGTAGTAATATGTTGCCCATCTCTTCCCGGAATGTGCTCTCTCGTAATTTCGATAATAAACCTCTCCGTATTGCGTAACGCCTTTCTTGAAGTGTCCGCCACTGGAGCTTGTTCAGCATCTCCGTAACGCTCTCGCGCTGACTAAATGTCCCCATGACGAATCGCGCTGCTTTTCGCTGGATCATGTCTATCTCTTCTATTAATCCAACCTGGTAAGGGTCCCATACTGATGAGCAATACTCAAGAATCGGACGAACAAGCGTTTTGTAAGCTACTTCTTTCGTCGATGAGTCACATTTTCTTAGAATTCTTCCTATGAATCTCAACCTGGCGCCTGCTTTTCCCACTATTTGTTTTATGTGATCATTCCACTTCAGATCGCTCCGGATAGTAACTCCTAAGTATTTTACGGTCGTTACCGCTTCCAATGATTTACCACCTATGGCATAATCGTACTGGAATGGATTTCTGCCCCTATGTATGCGCATTATATTACATTTATCTACGTTTAGGGAAAGCTGCCAGCTGTCGCACCATTCATTAATCCTCTGCAGGTCTTCCTGGAGTACGTACGAGTCTTCTGATGTTGCTACTTTCTTGTAGACAACCGTGTCATCTGCAAATAGCCTCACGGAGCTACCGATGTTGTCAACTAAGTCATTTATGTATATTGTAAACAATAAAGGTCCTATCACGCTTCCTTGCGGTACTCCCGAAATTACCTCTACATCTGCAGATTTTGAACCGTTAAGAATGACATGTTGTGTTCTTTCTTCTAGGAAATCCTGAATCCAATCACAGACCTGGTCCGATATTCCGTAAGCTCGTATTTTTTTCACTAAACGTAAGTGCGGAACCGTATCAAATGCCTTCCTGAAGTCCAGGAATACGGCATCAATCTGCTCGCCAGTGTCTACGGCACTGTGAATTTCTTGGACAACTAGGGCGAGCTGAGTTTCACATGATCTCTGTTTGCGGAATCCATGTTGGTTTTGATGAAGGAGATTTGTATTATCTAAGAACGTCATAATACGAGAACATAAAACATGTTCCATTATTCTACAACAGATTGACGTAAGCGAAATAGGCCTATAATTATTCGCATCTGATTTATGACCCTTCTTGAAAATGGGAACGACCTGCGCTTTCTTCCAGTCGCAAGGTACTTTACGTTCTTCCAGAGATCTACGATAAATTGCTGATAGAAAGGGGGCAAGTTCTTTAGCATAATCACTGTAGAATCTTACGGGTATCTCGTCTGGTCCGGATGCTTTTCCGCTACTAAGTGATAGCAGTTGTTTTTCAATTCCGATATCGTTTATTTCAATATTTTCCATTTTGGCGTCCGTGCGACGGCTGAAGTCAGGGACCGTGTTACGATTTTCCGCAGTGAAACAGTTTCGGAACACTGAATTCAGTATTTCTGCCTTTCTTCGGTCGTCCTCTGTTTCGGTGCCATCGTGGTCAACGAGTGACTGAATAGGGGATTTAGATCCGCTTACCGATTTTACATATGACCAAAACTTTTTAGGGTTCTTGTTTAGATTGCTTGCCAATGTTTTATGTTCGAATTCGTTGAATGCTTCTCTCATTGCTCTCTTTACGCTCTTTTTCGCTTCGTTCAGCTTTTCCTTATCAGCTATGATTCGACTACTCTTAAACCTATGATGAAGCTTTCTTTGTTTCCGTAGTACCTTTCGTACGTGATTGTTATACCACGGTGGATCTTTCCCCTCGCTTTGGACCTTAGTCGGTACGAACTTATCTAAGGCGTACTGGACGATGTTTCTGAATTTTTTCCATTTTTGTTCCACATCCTCTTCCTCAGAAATGAACGTTTGATGGTGGTCACTCAGATATTCTGCGATTTGTGCCCTATCACTCTTGTTAAGCAAATATATTTTCCTTCCTTTCTTGGCATTTCTTATTACACTTTTAGTCATTGATGCAACCACTGACTTATGATCACTGATACCCTCTTCTACATTCACGGAGTCGAAAAGTTCCGGTCTATTTGTTGCTATGAGGTCTAAAACGTTAGCTTCACGAGTTGGTTCTCTAACTATCTGCTCGAAGTAATTCTCGGACAAGGCAGTCAGGATAATGTCACAAGAGTCTCTGTCCCTGGCTCCAGTTCTGATTGTGTGACTATCCCATTCTATACCTGGTAGATTGAAGTCTCCCCCTATTACAATAGTATGATCACGAAACTTCTTCACGACGTTCTGCAGGTTCTCTCTGAGGCGCTCAACTACTACGGTTGCTGATGCAGGTGGTCTATAGAAGCATCCGACTATCATATCTGACCCACCTTTGATACTTAAATTAACCCAGATTATTTCACATTCGCATTCGCTAATAACTTCACTGGATATTATTGAATTCTTTACTGCTATAAATACTCCTCCACCATTGGCGTTTATCCTATCCTTGCGGTATATATTCCATTCTGTGTCTAGGATTTCGTTACTGTTCACTTCCGGTTTTAACCAACTTTCCGTTCCTAATACTATATGCGCACTATTTCCTTCAATAAGCGATACTAATTCAGGAACCTTGCCCTGGATACTCCTGCAGTTTACCAATATTACGTTAACTTTTCCTGTTTTTGGTCTCTGAGGACGGACGTTCTTTATCAACGATGCTGATGTTCTCTCTGGTAAGCCATCAGGTATTTTATCGTTTCGCCCAAGGGGGGGTCCCTCTAACCTAAAAAACCCCTGTGTGCACGCCACACGTACTCTGCTACCCTAGTAGCTGCTTCCGGTGTGTAGTGCACGCCTGACCTGTCTAGGGGGGCCCTACAGTTCTCCACCCAATAACGGAGGTCGATGAATTTGCAACCATTATAGTCGCAGAGTCGTCTGAGCCTCTGGTTTAGACCCTCCACACGGCTCCAAACCAGAGGACCGCGATCGACTCTGGGCACTATGCTGCAGATATTAAGCTTCATTGTGTAATGAAAAAGGTAGATTCCTCCTTAGTGCCCACCCGCATTCTTTTTCTCTCCTTTGATAGTGGTGCTTCCGTCCAAAATTAAAACAGGCTATGAAATTATCACAGTCCAGCCGTACATTCCAAACCCAATGCGCTGCTACCTGTGTCATTGTTTCAACCACACTAGAACATTTTGTCAACACTCAGCCAAATGTGTAACCTGTTGTAGGGATGTGCACAAGGGCAATTGTCCACCTCCTTCTCCCCACTGTATCAACTGCAATGGCGGCCATGCCGCCTCCTCTCGGGATTTTCCCATGTATCTTGATGAGCAGGCTGTCCAAGAGATCCATGTAAAGGAAAAAGTGCCTTACCCAGTCGCTCGCAAGTTACTGTCTAGTCACAAACCGTGCGTACTCCCGTCTGGCACCTATACGATATAAACCTGCTTTTACATTCCCAGAATTGATGTTTTGCCACAGTTTACGACATTTTTTATTGGTCCCGTCAAATTTCCTATGCCCACAATGTTAATTTGCACCTGATTTTGTGTCAAAGTATTTATAATTTTCCCCCGATCTACGCATTACGAAACAAAATTACGATAAAATGACACTGGTATGATGTTGGCTGTTCACTAGTGTTTACAAATATTACGTGGTTAAGTTTCTTGACACCAGGGCACGCTACTCAGCAGATTTGAACCAGTAAACATGTAAAAGTTGGAAAAATTTTTGCTGTATCTCCCACTGGTGCCAAGCTCTACTTGGCTTGGTGGCTGATGAGAGTAACTACGGTCATTCGAGTGAAGATACCATGACCAATCACAACCATTTCCAAGCTTTCTCTACTACACACACTTAGTTTCATGATTGTTGTGATCGTCATGACACCTTTGTCGAACCTTTTTTTTTTTGTGTGTGTGTGTGTGTGTGTGTGTGTGTGTGTGTGTGTGTGTTTGTTTGTTTTTTTTTACAGTCCAACAGACACAGAATAACACATATTTAAACACCATACAAAATACTTATTTACATATGGCTACAAAGTCTTTCGCGGCATATTTCGTGAATAAAAATCTCTCGGTGTACATGCCCTTTTATATGCAAAGGACGACTTCTGATTGGCTGGGATACATCATAGCAACAGCGATATGGCGCGTAGTGAAGTGGTGCCCTCTACTTCCATACATGTAGTTTCTATCCCGCATTGCTTGCAGCGCCATCCCTTGAATGAAGGTAGTGGTCGAGGGCTTGGAGTTTAATCCTGAATTGACGTGGCATGTACACAGAGAGATTTTTATTTACATATTTGCACTTTCTGAAATGCGTCATGCTAAGCACGACAAAATACGTAACTAGTGCAGTATTTCATTATTTAAATAATGAATGACAGCTGCTGGCATTCAAGAACATCGATTATGACATATGAAATTGAGTCAAACGTTCCTACTTCCTAGAGTTACTAGTTCCAGTTAAATAGCAGTTTTTAGTAGATAATAAACCTTCATTAGTTAATAAACAAGTCCCCGACAAGTCTTTTGATGCCTGTTATGTACTTAATACATAAATTGCAAGGGGTATCCTATATGTAACTTATACAGCTTAAAATGTTATTTCCCACATATCACAGTTTCCCGTGTTTTACCCCATTTTTCGGAAGTCTCTTCAAAGGTGTAGAAGCGGTGTTTCCCTATAGTTCTGTTCTTGTTACCTCTCGCTCCATGAAGGACATGGCCACACAGACATGTGACCTCCAATTCAGCTCTGAGGTTGGGAGATCGCCCAGTGTCAAGGTAGCATCACTATACCCCCCCATCCATCTGTGCAACAAGCCATCAAACTCTAGCCTCAAGGGGCAACGCCACCAGCTACACAACCGGTTGGCCAGAAAGGACAGAAGGAGTACTCCCGTGAAGACTTCCTCTGTCCCTCCAGCCAAACAAGACCCCCGTCTTCCTCTAACCGGAAAGGTGGAAAGAAGTCCACCAAAGGCAAACGGTCTTCTCCTTCAACATCTCTAGGATCCTCTTCGGCAGTTTTGCCATGTGATACCTTAGCCTGACTGGCCTCCTTGTTGTCAGTGTGCACCACCAACCGTTTCTCAGCGTTGGACTCCACAGACCGACCGCACAAGCAGGCCGATGCTTCTGTGGACCCCATGGAGCAGGATCCTCCTCCTCCTGTGCCCTGTAGTAACGACTCCACTGGCTGTCACTCAGCAGCCGCCGAGGTGACACCCCTACATCTCTTCCTCATTGTGACTCTCCTCCAATGGAATGTTCGTTGCCTTTGGTCCCACAAAGAGGATTTACAGCTGCTTTTAACATTTCAGTGTCCTCCTTGTACTCTGCCTTCAGGAAACGAAATTGTGTTCTCACGACCGCTTTGAGCTTTCACATTTCTTACCAATTTGTTTTGACCTTCCCCTTGAGGTCGGCATTCCATCTCATGGGGACGTAATGCTGCTCATAAGGGATGACAGTCATAGTCAACCCATCTCCCTGACTACCTATCTACAAGCTGTTGCAGTTCGCCTTTTCCGTGGCGAAGGCCATTTAATTTTTAGTTTTGGACCTCCGTTTTTTATTATGTCTTTTTTAGCTGTCTTGTATTATGTCAGTTGGGACTGACATATAGTCTTTTTTTTAACTCCTGTCTGAGTTTGTGTTCTATAATTTTGAGTTGGACACATATGACCCCAGTTGTTTTTTGCACCCTAAAGCAAAACAAAACCAAAACCAAACTGTAAATTGACACGCAAGGCAAGTTTTCATTTCCTCTTGCTAGTCTCTGTTCCCTGGCTTGTTCTTGAGTCGCCATCAGCCACTACCATACCTTGTGCCCACAGTGTTGTTTATAAGCGTTGTCACTCTTGTGTAGATACTAAAGTGGCGATACAGGACATTCTCATCCATGTGTCACTTCAGTTTTTTGCAATGCTGGAGGGAGCAGTTGCACCTACAGAAGGAGCAGCAGATGCAAGCACTGCTAAACCAGGATGCGGAATTGCTTCGCGCCCGTAACCATGCAGATGGTGTTCCAGGTGCCCGCTGTGCAGTTTTCTTCCCTGCCCCTGATGCTGTTTGCTGGTTTCGATGAATATATGGAAAGGTGTGTGTTATGTCCACACTATAACACAACAAATATTCCGTGATAACCAAATTTATTTGACCTTCTGTCACTCAAAACAAAACTTAAGTTCGACTACACAACACTTCGCTGGCTGTAGCGCCAAGGAGAAAATCAGAGTCACTAGTAGAGAATACAAGGCCAAACCACTGCCAACCAGTTGATACCGATGCGTCGCAAGTTTCCAGCCAGGGAGGCCACAGTACGGTTTGGTCGTCGTTAATCCAGCAGCCGGGTAGTAACACAGTCATTGGCGAAGATTGAACTGGTTAAACGGGCTCAGGGAGCTCGCTTAAATCCGCAGGTCCGGCCAATCAGTGTGTTGGTAGATGGCGCCCTTATACGGTTGCCTACTCTGGTGGCAAGGGCAGCGCCGCGAGGGTAATCCGTATCGATAGTGGTGTGTACGCTGCCACTAACCCCGCGATGACGCGTTCGCGTGCGCCAGTTGTTGACATCGTGTGCGGCGCCAGTGGTACTCGCTGTGTGCTGCGCGTGTTGTAGCACGCCGCACTGAGTTGACAGCTGCTGTGCGGCAGCTGATACGACAGTGGGAAAATATTTTTCACACATTGATTTAGGCGAAGCATACCTGTGCAGTTGCCATTGGACGCAGCTTCTCGTACTTTGTGCTCCTGGTACCTCTTTACCAGCTTAATTGCTTGCCTTTCTAAATCTTGTTTGCACCAGGAATTTATCAACATTATTTAGAGCAGTTGATTCAGACATTTTCTGTTATGTAATCTACCATAAGGATATCTGGGTTACGGGCTCTGTTAGCAAGGAGCATTTACAAAACTTATGCATGATTTTCTGGTTATATTAAGAATGGCCTTAGTTGCAATCTGGAAAAGTGCAGTTTTTCCTCCACATAGGTGCATTTTTGGGACATGTGCATAGCAAAGATGGTCTCATGCCAGTGAACGAACACATTAAGGTCTTGTTAACCTGCCAGCACCCAAGATCCCGAAGGAGCTCCGTCTTTTTTGGGAAAGATTTTGTATTATACTAAGTTTATTCTTCAGGCTGTTTACATCTGCCATTCTCTTTCTTAACTGCCTTTGCCAGAAGAACATTAAGTTTATCTGGTCTGAAAATTGTCATTGGGCTGTTCAGTCCCTCAAGGAGTATTGATGCTCTACTACCTGTTTGGCTTTTTTTATGCTGGGAAAACCTATAACCCTGACCTGACCCAGATGGCATTGGTATCCTGTCAGAACCTGGATGGCACCAAACAGCACATTGCTTATGCATCAAAGACACTTCGACATGCAGCACAGTTATTCACAAGGGGAAGAATGGGCACAGGCTGTTATTATTACTATTATTATTATTTCTTTCTTTTCTCAGACGTTATGTCTGGTCAAAAATGAAAAGTGACACGGACCTTGATCAAGCGTGACTTCCTTTTAACTGTACGGTATGTGTTATATTGTATTTAGGAACTTTCGGGTAATTGAACATGTATCAATAATTACAGTATTCTGTAGTTGTATATATAAGTTTGGATGTAGCTGTATTGCATTGATGTACTGGTGGATATTGTGTGGTATGACTCCTGTAGTTGATAATATAATTTGTATAATGTCAACTTTATCCTGATGCCACATGTCCTTGACTTCCTCAGCCAGTTGGATGTATTTTTCAATTTTTTCTCCTGTTTTCTTTTGTATATTTGTTGTATTGGGTATGGATATTTCGATTAGTTGTGTTAATTTCTTCTTTTTACTGGTGAGTATGATGTCAGGTTTGTTATGTGGTGTTGTTTTATCTGTTGTAATGGTTCTGTTCCAGTATAATTTGTAATCATCATTCTCTAGTACATTTTGTGGTGCATACTTGTATGTGGGAACGTGTTTTATTAGTTTATGTTGTATGGCAAGTTGTTGTTTTGTAGTAGTATTTTTGCTACATTGTCATGTCTTCTGGAGTATTCTGTATTTGCTAGTATTGTACATCCGCTTGTGATGTGATCTACTGTTTCTATTTGTTGTTTGCAAAGTCTGCATTTATCTGTTGTGGTATTGGGATCTTTAATAATATGCTTGCTGTAATATCTGGTGTTTATTGTTTAATCCTGTATTGCAATCATGAATCCTTCCGTCTCACTGTATATATTGCCTTTTCTTAGCCATGTGTTGGATGCGTCTTGATCGATGTGTGGCTGTGTTAGATGATACGGGTGCTTGCCATGTAGTGTTTTCTTTTTCCAATTTACTTTCTTCGTATCTGTTGATGTTATGTGATCTAAAGGGTTGTAGAGTTGGTTATGAAATTGTAGTGGTGTAGCCGATGTATTTATATGAGTGATTGCTTTGTGTATTTTGCTAGTTTCTGCTCGTTCTATAAAGAATTTTCTTAAATTGTCTACCTGTCAATAATGTAGGTTTTTTATGTCGGTAAATCCCCTTCCTCCTCCCTTTCTGCTTAATGTGAATCTTTCTGTTGCTGAATGTATGTGATGTATTCTATATTTGTGGCATTGTGATCGTGTAAGTGTATTGAGTGCTTCTAGGTCTGTGTTACTCCATTTCACTGCTCCAAATGAGTAGGTCAATATTGGTATAGGATAAGTATTTATAGCTTTTGTCTTGTTTCTTGCTGTCAATTCTGTTTTCAGTATTTTTGTTAGTCTTTGTCTATATTTTTCTTTTAGTTCTTCTTTAATACTTGTATTATCTATTCTTATTTTTTGTCTGTATCCTAGATATTTATAGGCATCTGTTTTTTCCATCGCTTCTATGCAGTCGCTGTGGTTATCCAATATGTAAACTTCTTGTTTAGTGTGTTTTCCCTTGACTATGCTATTTTTCTTACATTTGTCTGTTCCAAAAGCCATATTTATATCATTGCTGAATACTTCTGTTATCTTTAGTAATTGGTTGAGTTGTTGATTTGTTGCTGCCAGTAGTTTTAGATCATCCATGTATAGCAAATGTGTGATTTTGTGTGGGTATGTTCCAGTGATATTGTATCCATAATTTGTATTATTTAACATGTTGGATAGTGGGTTCAGAGCAAGGCAGAACCAGAAAGGACTTAATGAGTCTCCTTGATATATTCCACACTTAATCTGTATTGGCTGTGATGTGATGATATTTGAATTTATTTGGATATTAAGTGTGGTTTTCCAATTTTTCATTACTATGTTTAGGAACTGTATCAATTTAGGATCTACATTGTATATTTCCAATATTTGTAGTAACCATGAGTGGGGTACACTATCAAAAGCTTTTTGGTAATCAATGTATGCGTAGTGTAGCGACCTTTGTTTAGTTTTAGCTTGATATGTCACCTCTGCATCTATTATCAGTTGCTCTTTACATCCTCGTGCTCCTTTGCAACAGCCTTTTTGTTCTTCATTTATAATTTTGTTCTGTGTTGTATGTGTCATTAATTTCTGTGTAATGACTGAAGTTAATATTTTGTATATTGTTGGTAGGCATGTTATGGGGCGATATTTAGCTGGGTTTGCTGTGTCTACTTGATCTTTAGGTTTCAGATGAGTTATTCCTTGTGTAAGCGTATCAGGGAATGTGTATGGGTATGCAATGTAACTGTTAAATAATTTAGTTAGATGTGAATGTGTTGAGGTGAACTTCTTTAGCCAGAAATTTACTATTTTATCTTTTCCAGGGGCTTTCCAGTTGTGAGTAGAATTATTTGCTTGGGTGACTTCATGTTGCAAAGTTATCACTTCAGGCATTTGTGGTATCATCTTGTATGTGTCTGTTTCTGCTTGTATCCACCGTGCATGCCTGTTATGTTGTACCGGGTCTGACCATATGTTGCTCCAGAAGTGTTCCATGTCTGTTATGTTTGGTGGATTGTCTATTTTAATGTGTGTGTTATCTATTGTCTGGTAAAATTTCTTTTGGTTTGTGTTGAATGTTTGGTTTTGTTTCCTTCTATTTTCACTTTTTTTGTATCTTCTAAGTCGTTTGGTCAATGCTTGTAATTTCTGCTTCTTTTCATCTAATTGCTCTGTCGCTCCTTGTTGTGAGATTTTACCTAACCTTTTTTGTTTTTTTTCTGACGTTTCATTTTTTATAAGTTGTGTTATCTGTCCGATGTCTTTTCTCAGTTTTTATATTCTGATCTGTAGCCTGTGTTGCCATGCTGGTTTTGTGGGTTTGTTGTGTGTGTTGGTTGGTTCTGATCTCTGCCTAGTGTGTATATTTAGTGTAGTGAGTGCTCCTATATAAACCAGTAGTTGTAACTCTTCCATAGTTGTGTTTTCATTTATTTTGTTGTATATGATTGTGTTGATAGTTTTTATTGTTGTTTCGACTTGTGGGTTATTTGGCGGTCTATGCAAGAATGGTCAAATGTCTGTATTTGTGTCGTTGTATTCTATATATGTCAGCTGAAATTTTTCTTCTATATCTAACATGTGTGTCACTTCGTGTTCTATTTGTGCTTGTTCTGGTGGCTGTCTTAAGATTTCGTTTTCCTCTGATTGTTTAATTGATGCGTGTTGTTCTTTGTTTGTTTGCTCTGGGATGTTTGAGTCCATTACTGTATTTTCTTCTTCTTCTTCTTGTTCTTCTGATTGCATATTATTTTGTTGCAGTATTTGTTGTACTTTGTTGTTTGATGTTTTCTACTTCTGACTGGGGTATCCTGTTATTTTATTATTATTATTATTATTATTATTTAAAAAGTTTCACATTTTCTTGTATTGGGAGAGGTTCCTTCTCATCACAACCACAAGCTGCTGATTTTCTTATTTGGACCTTGTCCTAAGCTCCCATATAGGACTGCCCACCAGTTGCAGAGGTAGGCCCTCTTTCTCAGTAATTATAGCTATGATGCTCGTGACTGCTGCTGGCTCAACGTGCAAATAGTGATGTGCTACCTCAGCTGTCAGTGGGGTCTGATCCAGAGTTCAATCAGCAGGAGGCTCTTATTTTTGCATTGGACAATACCTTGCAGCAAACCTTGTGGGATTTTCCATTGACAGAGCGAGATGTTGTGACTGCCATGGCTGCCAACCTGATTTTCTGAAAAATTGTTTGGCTGTCCACGTGTATTGGCCAGAGCTCCTCTCTTAGGTGTGGATTCAATGTGGCGTACATTTTTTCTCTTATTTGATCATCTCAGCATTGTCCAAGGGATCCTCATGCTTGCCACAGAGGAGGCATGCTGTTGAATGGTCATCCCCAGTGTTATGTCCTTGCATACTCCAGTTGCTGCACGCATTGTATTAGGTTATGACTTGTACATAGCTGCCACCCTTGAAGTGTCTTTCAGTAATCATATGGCAAATGTGGAAGTAGGCTTGTGGGCTCTCCCTCAGAAAATTTTGAGGGAGAGGGGGGGACGCCTTAAGAGTTTAACATCCCATCTAATTGAGGTCATATAGAGAAAGAGTGGGAGCTTGGATCATGTCAAGGATGGGGAAAGAAATTGGCTGTGTCCTTTCAAAGGAACCATCCCGGCATTTGCCTGGAGGGATTTAGTTGGAAAATTTTAAAAATTAGAATTGTGTGTTTGACCTTTTAAACACTCTTGCAGACACTTTCTGCCCCTAAATAAAGATGATTTTCCAGCAATTAAAATAATTGTAAATGAAAAAATCTGTTTAAGTGGAAAAAGCTAAAAATCACTTTAGTGAACATAAGGTGGTTTAGAAACATAAAATCCACTTACATCATGAAATGAGAGGCCTGTTCGTTTTCTTTGCCGAGCCTCTTTTTAATTAGACTCGATGGTGGTTCCCATGACTTGCTGAGGTTATAGCCACAATCCCTTATCATTTAGCTACAAAATAGCAGGTCAGTAACTGGAAGCAGTTAATTCCATAAATTATCTGGGAGTACGCATTAGGAGTGATTTAAAATGGAATGATCATATAACGTTGATCGTCGGTAAAGCAGATGCCAGACTGAGATTCATTGGAAGAATCCTAAGGAAATGTAATCCGAAAACAAAGGAAGTAGGTTACAGTACACTTGTTCGCCCACTGCTTGAATACTGCTCAGCAGTGTGGGATCCGTACCAGATAGGGTTGATAGAAGAGATAGAGAAGATCCAACGGAGAGCAGCGCGCTTCGTTACAGGATCATTTAGTAATCGCGAAAGCGTTACAGAGATGATAGATAAACTCCAGTGGAAGACTCTGCAGGAGAGACGCTCAGTAGCTCGGTACGGGCTTTTGTTAAAGTTTTGAGAACATACCTTCACCGAAGAGTCAAGCAGTATATTGCTCCCTCCTACGTATATCTTGCGAAGAGACCATGAGGATAAAATCAGAGAGATTAGAGCCCACACAGAAGCATACCGACAATCCTTCTTTCCACGAACAATACGAGACTGGAATAGAAGGGAGAACTGATAAGAGGTACTCAGGGTACTCTCCGCCACACACCGTCAGGTGGCTTGCGGAGTATGGATGTAGATGTAGATGTAGAATCTCGATTGATGAGTCCATCCTTGGTACAAATTTTGATAGCCTCTCTAATGACACTGTCTCAGTATTTAGAGGTCTGTGCCAAGACACTGGTATGTTGGTAGTCCATTTCGTGATTTTTGGACAAACAGTGCTCTCAGTTGAGCTTATTGCACTGAAATTTGATGAGAAGATGACCGATGTTTTAAGGCATGTTCTGACCCCCACGTATTTTCTCTTTAATGGAGAATACTATGAACAAACGGAAGGAGTCGCAATGGGGAGCCCACTCATGCCTGTCGTTGTGAATTTCTATATGGAGTACTTAGAGGATGAAGCTTTGGTGTCATACAAATGGAAACCTACTTGTTTTCTTCGTTATGTGGTTGACACATTCGTGATCTGGATCTGTGGAAGGGACAAGCTCCTAGACTTCCTTACACACCTGAACTCCATACATCTGAACATCAGATTCATTATGGAGACCGAAGCAGAAGGAAGATTACCATTCCTGGACGTCATGGTCAAAAGAAGAGTGTGTGGCACCCTGGGCCACGGGGTATACAGGGAGAAAACGCACTCCAACCTGTATTTGTATTCGGATAGCTGCCACCACCCTTCGCAGAGGACTGGGGTGCTAAAATCACTGGTGCACAGGGTGCATACCACTTCTGGCACAGTGTGTCTGCCCCATGAGCTGGAACACCTCAAAACTCTATTCCGTAAAAACGGGTACCTAGACTGGCAAATCAGACACACTCTCTGCCCCACCTCTACAGTACAGCATGTGAAGATGGAAGAAGTCACGGAGGAAGAGAGAGCCCCTGACTATATACCATATACTGGTACACTATCGGGGAAAATAGAATGAATATTGAGGAAATACTTGAGTAGGAACTACCTATTGCCCACCCAATAAAACACTAGCATTATTGGGAAGTGTCAAAGACAATCTCGGTTTGCGGAAGGCCGGCATATACCAGATTCCGTGTCAGTGTGGGAAGACTTATATTGGCCAGACAGTGTGCACTGAAGATCGTTGCTGAGAACTTCAGAGGCACATTCGACTTAGGAACCCCAACAAGTCATTGGTCACAGAACACTGTTTGTCCGAAAATCACGAAATGGACTACCAACATACCAGGGTCTTGGCACAGACATATAATTACTGGGACAGCTTCATTAGAGAAGCTATCAAAATTCGTACCAGGGACGGACTCATCAACTGAGATTGCGGCTATAACCTGAGCAAGGCATGGGAACCAGCATTGAGTGTAATTAAAAAGATGCTCAGCAAAGAAAACGAAGAGGTGACCAGGGCGGACGAGGCAGTTACACTGACGCCACCACAGATGCCGACGCCAGCATCTCAGCGACCACCGACGTGCGGCCACGGATGCAGACCGCGGAGAGAACGCCTCACAGGGGGAGGGGATTTAAGACGGCCGCCCGCCCTCAGGAGCTGAGTTCATCAGCGTACCTGACGAAGGCTACATGTCTGATCACTGAAATATTGTGCCCATTGGACACTATGGACCGACAGTACACCCGTGGACTGTTTGAACGAGAATCAGCATGTTCCACAATTGATTGAAGTGTTTCCGTAGTCGCGTTCAGAATGTGTTGCACAATGCAGCCAAGTTTGCAATCAGAACACTGAACACAACATCTTTCAGATAGCCCTACAGCCAGAAGTCACACGGATTAAGATCAGGTGATCGGGTCGGCCAGGCTGTAGGGAAATGGCAGCTGATAATTCTAGCGTTTCCGAAATAGTGCTTCAGCAGCTGCTTAACTGGATTTGCAATGTGCGGAGGTGTGCCATCTTGCATAAAAACGATCACATCCACGCTGTTGAAGAGCGGGAATGACGTGGTTGCGCAAAAGACACTCATAGCGCTTACCAGTGACGGTACAGGTACCAGGACCGGAAGCACCTCTCTCTTTGAAAAAATATGGCCCCGTGATAAATGATGCTGTAAACCCACACCACACAGTGATCTTTTCGAGATGAAGTGGTACTGGTTGATTTGCATGTGGACTTTCCATTGCTCATATTCAACAATTCTGTGTATTGACATATCCTGTCAGATAGAAGTGGGCTTTGTCTGTCCACAAAATATTCCACGGCCAATCATTGTCCACTTACATGTGAGCAAGAAATTCTAAAGCAAAGGTTTCTCTTGCTGGTAGGTCAACAGGAAGCAACTCGTGCACGTGGGTAATTTTGAATGGATAGCAAAGAAGGATGTTTCGTAGGATTTTACGCACTATGCTCACGGCTATGTCCAATGTTCGAGCAATTCTC
This sequence comes from Schistocerca nitens, assembly GCF_023898315.1. NCBI lineage: Eukaryota > Metazoa > Arthropoda > Insecta > Orthoptera > Acrididae > Schistocerca > Schistocerca nitens. The sequence goes on along the minus strand of NC_064616.1, from coordinate 573,143,536 downwards.
CGTGCACTACACATTTGCACACATAACACCTACTGCCTCCTGCATTGCTGTGGCCACTACTTCCACTGACATTGAATTAATTCGTTTCCTCCCTGTACCAGGTTGCACACCAAAAGAACTCATCTTTTCGAATTTCCGAATCATTTTCTCCAGACGCATGGCAGTTGAACCAATGTGTTTTTTCAAACCCTTCAGTGTCTGGAACTTTTGCAGAATGACTTGTGCACAGTCATCAATCTTATAATACAGTTTTACAAGCAGAGCGCAATCCTGCATCAAGACAGTTGCGGCAGACGTCGCAGACGTGATAGGAGGCAAAGCCGTGTACCTGGCATGTTTATACCTACTTCAGTGGGTCGTGCACATGACAGGTGTTTTCATTTATGTATTCTGGCACATACAGCGCCATCTGTTGATCAATTTTCACATTCTTTTTTTTCTTCTTCCGTATGTTTTCCCTTCCTCTCCGATAATATTCTGTTGCAATTTGGCGTCATTCTGTCCAGTGGTGTTATTTCTGCAGTTTTTTGAAAGTTTATTTTAATTATAATCACCCTGTATTTACAAGTCTTTATCATGCACTGCCTCTTCATCCTGGACCTGCCTGTACTTGTATTGTACAGAATCTTCACTGGTGACTGAAAAAATTATTATATTAACATGCTTTTCCTAAAGCTAAACACTTCATTTTACTGATGATCAATGCGCTCATGGTTCCTGTGTTTGTCCTAGATTGAAATTCAGTACGGTTTTTCCTAACAATACTAAGAACACTCTCACAGGCAGCATTACTATGCAAGCACAGGCGTGCTCAGTGATGGATATTTTTAATACCTTGATGTGTCATTCATAGCAAATATTTTGTACCAAGCAGTATCAGCTCTCTCTTCCTCCACCATTCCAAAGTCATCAGACTGGTATTTTGAAAACTCCAATTGTAATGTGTGTTTTTCACAATCACTCAAAATATCAGGAAATAGCTCATTCAGCTTTAAGACCGATGATAAAGATTTTCTTTTTCTGGATCCGATATGTGTAACTTCTAAGTTTTTTAAGAAGTCGTCATGTAGTGGAAAATTTTTCGTTTGACGTAAATGCATAAGTTGATGAAAAATCTTCTGACATCTTCATAAAATTTTGTAACTACTGAGTTTTCAAGCTTGGTATGATGCATGTAGCTTGTACAATGACAATATCTTCATCCCCTTTGTGATAGTTATTTTTTTTTGAAATTTTATTTCCAGCAGACTACAAGAAGTAGGTTCTGCAGGAGAACTGATAAATCTCACAATCAAATCTGTAAATAAGCCATAAGAAAAGAAAATGTAAATTATTTTCTTGGTCATTTAGAATAGGGCACACACTAGATAAGTGAGAGTTGTTTACATTTTTTGAATTTTTCTCATTGAAAAATTTTGCAAGTGGTTCGCACTGCTCAATTATTCTTTCTGTTGATTGGAGCAGAGAGAGTGATCTTGTACAAAACATACTTCATTATTTTATAAGGTTTAGTGCTATATATATTTTGACAATGTTTAAAAGAAGACTCTTTTTGAACTCTCTCGCAGAAAGATGATGTCCATTACAAATTCTTCAGCATCAGAATATTGTAAGCTTTCCACACCTTTTTGTGAACCTAAATGAGGCAGGTGGCAAGAACAAGACTGAATTCTTGTGTGTGGTTGAACTTTCTTCAGAATAGTAGCAACTCGTTTTATATGTCCCACAACTGTATTTGCATTATTACAGCCAAATGAAATGCAATTTTCCCAGGGAATTCCTTTTCTTAGCAGTTTGCCGCTCAAAAGATTCAAAATTTCTTCGCCAATATTTAAACTTGAGTCCAGCAAGGATAGTGTTGTAGTGCTCATTTTCCCCTGTTTAATATCAAAGTAAGTAATGACAATTTTTTATAGTTTCACATCTTTAATCTCTGTCCTACCATCGGTTGCAAGAGAAAAGGGGTTTCCTTTTGGGGTGGGGTGGGGTGGGGTGGATAGGACATTGAATGGGCCGACTTGGAGCAGGAGAGGCACCACAGGACATTTTAATTTCCATTGTCTATACTTTTACAAATAAATTCATAAGACTTTGTCAGCATGTCCAGAAAGCATTCAGGATTTGCACTATAGCAGTGGAAGTTCAAAAACATAACAATTTTTTTTAAATGTGAGATTTCACCATTTTTTTCACTTAGTATTGGTTGCATTTATTGCTATAGGTACACTTTTCTTCATAAGTGAGAGAGATGCTTCAATAAATTTTGCATAGCATACAAACCGTACTTACAGGTGTATGAAACTCTAGAATTTTCCAAATCTATTAAAACCTGTGGTAAAAATTGATATAATCAACTGCAAAATTAGTTTCTTCTGAACATGAAGTTTAAAATGTAACAGCTCATTCATTTTTTCACAAATTAAATAAATTGTAGCATTTCATAACCTGTATGTGTGGTTTGTATGTTGCGTAAAATTCATCGAAGAATCTCTCTTACTTATGAAGAAAAGAGTACCTATAACAACAAGTGAAAAAATGATAAAATTACCGATGTAAAAAAATATATATTTTTGTTATGTTTTTGAACTTCCACTGCCATGAGTGTGAATCCTGAATGCTTTCTGGTCATGCTGACAAAGTCTTATGAATTTATTACATTAAAAGTATAGACAGTGGAAATTAATGTCTTGTGGTGCCTCTCTGCTCCAAGTCAGCCTGTTTCATGTCCTACTCCCTTAAAAGTATTCAACTACATCAGTCTGTCTTCCAGATGGCAAAGAATTTATAACTACAGTTGTTTTAGTTCTTCCACAACTGTATTTTTTAGCCATCTGAGAATCGGGAAACATTTTTTTGAGCATCTGTGAAGTATGATCTACACAAGAAATTGTCAGGCCGTGTTCGACAATAAATGAACTAAAAAGCATTTAGCATTGGTGACAGAGTCTTCCTCATCAGGTTTTATTCCAAATGATGACAATGATGTATTTGATTACTTAATGTTTTTCAGGTCTACATGTACTTCAGACAGAACATGACGATGCAATCATTATGACTGGCATGCTTTATACAAATGTCTCGCTAACACACTGTACACCGAGCGGGGTGGCGCAGTGGTTAGACACTGGACTCGCATTCGGGAGGACGACGGTTCAATCCCGCGTCCGGCCATCCTGATTTAGGTTTTCCGTGATTTCCCTAAATCACTCCAGGCAAATGCCGGAATGGTTCCTCTGAAAGGGCACGGCCGACTTCCTTCCCAATCCTTCCCTAATCTGATGAGACCGATGACCACGCTGTCTGGTCTCCTTCCCCAAACCAACCAACCAACCACACAGTACAAAACATAAGTTAGTTATATTTATTTCATTTTACCTAACATGGTCATTCTTTACAATACTGTTTATGAAATTTCTGTCCAGTTTTACATTTTTTTGTTACGCTGTTATCCACTGTGTTAACACTTTGGTGTTTCACAATATTACTGTCTGAATTTGGTACAGTATTTTTCTCACTTTCACTTGGAATATCTTTCGTGCTGTTTAATTTCGCATTATCATTTTTGTCCGGCATTTCTTTGTGGACACTATTAATAGTTGCTGAAGATACAAAAGAGTCTAATTCCTTGCATTTTTAAAAACAGCTTGAACTTTCCTTAGCATGTAATAGTGTTTTTGAATTCCAAATGAATGAATATTACCACTGAACACAATGTAATGATTACCAAAAATATTAGCAGTCTACGCAATGCATGTGGTATAGTCCTGGTGTGTTTCTGCGCATGCGTACTATACGGAAATACCTTGATAACTGGAAATACTGCAAGAAACTCGAAGGTGATACAGATTTTTTTTTTGGTAGAGTCACCCATTTGAAATAAAAATTTCAGAAAGCTCAGGGTTCCTATTTATTAAGTAATTGTTTTTTTTTATTATTTATTATGTGATTTTTGATCTCTTATGTAAATATCATGGAACTATGTCCTGGACACGTGTGCATTATCGCCATCTAGTATGCATGCACAGATTCACAGCTGATTACAACTTCTGCACACAGATGACGTGTCTACCAATTTTCGTTGTTACACCTCTAGATAGCTGTCACATAGACTTGTACATCAAAATCATTCATAGCCAATTTTACTATGTACCGTGCAAGGAAATCATTACAATCTTTAAAACATTTTAGTAACTTACGACTGGCAGAAAGCAAACAGTATCTTTTTCAATCTTTTTTAAAATGTGAAATCTATAACGCCCATTTCAGTAATTTTTTTAGTACCTTTCCATAATTTCATAATGAAGATGATAAATCTGTGATAATTACAGACAATCCTTTTACAGTTGGCAGCTGTGTTTGTATGCAGACGTTGGTGTAACATCACATCTACCGGATGTCTATAGATTGTGACATCAAACATCTAGCACAGGGCCTTTGCAGAGAACCGGACTGTGCCGCTGTGTCAGTTTACCCCTTGGCCAGTCCTGGAGCACCCTTGGGACAGGATGCATGTAAATTTCACAGGTTCATTATTAGGCAGCATGTGGTTCTTGGTGGTTGATGCCTTGTGAGTTTTCCTGTATGTAGCCAAGCTGTCCTCCATCACATCAACTGCCATTTTTCGTGCGTTGTTGGTTATTTTTGCCACGAGAGATCCTCCACCCCGTTATGTCCGATAATGGTCGATGTTTTGTGTCACTGGAGTTTGAAGACTCTTGGGTTTGCAATGGTATCCAGCATGTGACTACCATTCCATTTCATCAGGATTCTATCTTGGAGGTGTAGTGCTTCATGCATATATTCAGTATCCAAATGTAGTAGTCCATGTCTCTATCTTCCCACGATAATGCCTTATCGAGTTTTCTTGCCACATACCGGGCGACGCCAGTCAACAGTCTGGCAGAATGTTTGCAGGGGTGCCAGTCACACTTGCCTTGGACCACTGTGGCCTGCCACATCCCCCCACCCCTCTCACCCCTGCCCCCCTTGCACTGGTACTGGCGCTTGGGCCCAGTCTTTCGGCCAGCAGCAGGGGTGGCTACTGTGTGTCATGGGCCACAGAGGTCAGCAGTTATTTGTGGTGTATGCTGGTCAGGAGCAACTGACTTGTCACGCAAATCAGAGGCACTTGGGCCCGCGCCCTTTTGAATTGTCGCCACTGGTAGGTGGCGTGGTTGGTCCAACTTTGTTCAGGTGCCAGTGGATATTGCTTTGCCTCCACCATAGCTGGTGGACTGACTGTTGCTTCTGCCTCTGCACCCTTCTGTCCCTCTGGCAGAGCTAATAACATTAGCATTATCTCCTTTGGTGGTCATGCCATTGCCCAGGTCTTCAGCAGTCTCTCCAAGTTATTCAACAGAAGTTGTGGCTCAAGCCTGGCCATTTTTGGCACTTCATGGCCTTTTCAAAGGGGAGGGATTTAGTATCTGTGGTGTCATCCAAAGAACGGGGTGTCAAAGTGAGGTTGGCACCTCACAGTGAAACCATAGAAAATGATATTCGCTGCATGCCGCACCGATGAACGAGAAATGCCTGTGTAGCATAGCCTCCTATAGCTTTGCTACACCACTGCAAGCAATGATCTAGTTACAACTGAGCAGAGGAATGCTTGACTCAGTTTGCAGTCACTGGTCAAGATCACAGCAGTCTCTTACACAGGTAGCCGGCCGAAGTGGCCGTGCGGTTAAAGGCGCTGCAGTCTGGAACCGCAAGACCGCTACGGTCGCAGGTTCGAATCCTGCCTGGGGCATGGATGTTTGTGATGTCCTTAGGTTAGTTAGGTTTAACTAGTTCTAAGTTCTAGGGGACTAATAACCTCAGCAGTTGGGTCCCATAGTGCTCAGAGCCATCTTACACAGGTCACTAGTGTTAAATGTCTTATGCAGAACTTAATGTGAACATTGTCAATTATACTTCAAGTGTAGAATCTTGTAAATTGGTATGGATAAAGTGATACGTTAATATTCAGCGACAGCTGTAAATACTCTTCTAATATTTTGTGAGTTATAGTTCCACTAAATTTCCTCTTGGAGCAAACCATAGAACACATCATTGTACCTGCGAGTGTGTTTTTGTCCAGCACAACTGTATTCCCACTACCAGACATCGCAATGAAAGCAGAGAAAATGACATGGTTATCACGGTGAAACAGTGTAGACAACTGGCATGGGGATGCACGCGACATGCGGTATGGGCAGGCCTGCTGCTGAAAGTGTGTATCTGCCAGTGGCATTAAGCGGGACAGGACATTTCTAATGCTAAGTTCAAACACAGTGGACCTTGCCTTGTGCATCATGCTGTTCCCTATTGCCTACTGTATGTTGTGTTTATCCATGTGAATGTCTATGTTTCAGACTTTCTTCTTCCCTCTGGATTGATTCACGCAGCAAGTTTACATTTCCTGTTGCCGGGTTGTGTTCGCTGTCTTGTTATCAACCCTCCGTTGGTCTGTACTGTACCTTGTGCCAACAGTGTCATATAGCGATGATGTCATGCCTGTGCAGATAGTAGTGAGACCATACACAGTCATTTCCACATGGTTAATTTGGCCTCTAGGCGTCCATTATAAACAACAGTACAAACCCACCAGCACCATGTTGCACAAGGTCAGCAAGGGAAAACCTGGAATGGAACCTGGTTCGCTGGCATTGGCTTGTCTTTACTGAAAAGTGTAGGATTTGTGTGATGCTTGATGATCGCGGTAGAAGACTGGATGCCACCAGGTACAAAAGGATGTGCCAAACAGGCAGTCCCATAGGTCCATCAGGAAGGTGTGTCTGTTGTGTTTTGGTCTAATATGACATCGGACACTTTTCGTCGTTATTGAGGGTAATTTTTGAGGGCTGTTTAGTGATGGGGCAAGACCTTACGACCTACTGTTCAGTCTTACAGTCAGCATTTTGATGATGGGTCGATCTTTCAGGGTCATAATATACAAACACGCTCAGTCCACCTTGTGAACACCTTCCTCTAGGAGCCAGGAATCAACCAGATGGAATGGCGTGGTGTAGATACCAACAATGAACTTGACTAAGCATGCTTAGACCAGTTGAAACTTGCAGTGCGTGATCGCAGGAACTGCCTCGCACACTAGATGACATCGGAGGGGCCATCAATAAAGTGTGTGACGGGCTTGAGCAACATCATCTCAACCAGATTGTATACAGCACATCAACAGGGGTCCAAGCATGTTACAGTGCATGAGGTGAGCAACATGATGTTGAACGTTACCCAGCAGTGGATTCTGGTTTCACAGATGCACAATGTTGAACAAACTACTTTTATTTTGATTATTGTTTTTTTTTTTTATTTCAGAGTAAAGGTACCTTCCTTTTTAATTTCATTCCTTGTGCCTCTTGAATCTAAGCTTTTGCATGTTCTCAGATATGCAGGGGTGCAAAATTTTTTGAGCAGTTTAATGCAAAATTTTGGCAATCGGCAAACCCAAAACTGTTGATAAATGTGGTTCTTGATAATGAATGACAGTGTGTTGTTAGCATGTAAGCAGTTCCCAAACTGAGTACATTTTAAGAAAAGTGTGTTTATGATATTATTTCCATGGCAAATGGTTGATTGATTAGATTTTGTCATATATAATGATCTTCGCATATTAAAAAAATAAGAAACAGGAAGTATTTGTGTAAATAGATGAACAAAAGGATAGACCATCTATATCATTTTGATATTCTAATAATCCCGTGCTGCTCATTGAGGATCGATTAAAATCTTTTGGTGAAAGTAATCCACATGGAATTTCATAGTAAAAAATTCTAATGCACCAACATCAGACTCTTGTTAACTGTTTCTATGAGTACACAACATGTTACTAAAATCAGTTTTTGATGCAGAGATCAGGAATGATGATAAAGGATAGGATAGGATGGAGGGTGGGGGCGGCATAGTGTGAGCAAAGGGAAAAAGAGAAGGGCTGTGAATGGTTTGGTACTAAATGGAAAAGAAAGTTAAATTATTCAGCGTGTGGTTTCCTGTAGAAGTAATGTTGTATCAGTCTCTATGCTGGCATGTTGCCTGCAAGTTCTACATGTATTGTTAGAAGGTGTCTTGCAATGTGTGAGGATGTCACAAACATAGTGTCACTGCTGGGTGGGACACCTAAGCACATCAACAAAATTCTGAAAAGATACAAAATTCATGAAAGGATACTGAAGATTAAGTACACTGTTTGACAAAAAGTGAAGCACTCTGGAGGAGATGAGGAAACAAAATGGTACTTCATGGGTTGAGGTGGTATGTAGAATTATTTCAGTGAATACAGTATTGAGTCTGTTAGACAGAACTTTGCAGTGTGAGCCCACTTATTGGTGCGGTATTTCACCCCATCTAGCTGGGGATGCTTGGACTGATTAGGTTGGGGAGAGTGTCATAAAGCCATTGTATCCTGTCCTGAGGCAAATTGACCCACAAATGAAACTGGTACTTCAAACTGCGGTTACTGGCACGGTGACTGAGTTGACATCTAAGCTTGTCCCATATATGTTTTATCAAGGACAGGTCTGGGCATCTTACTGGCTACAGGAGTACCTTAACATCAGGTGACATTTCATAGAAACATCTGCTATGCCTGGACGAGCATTGTTGTGTTGAAAAATGGCACCTCTATACTGTCACCCAAGAGGTAAAATTTGAGAATGCAAGATATCCATGATGTACCATCGTGTCATCAGTGTTCCTTCCATCATCACCAGTCGTAACCTGGAGTCATACGCGATGGCTCCCCAACCATTGTGCCTTGTGCATCACCATTGTGCCTCCCCAAAACATTAGTAAATTTCGACCACTCCCCAGGTTGCCACCTTATCACAGATGATCGTCTGTCGTAGTGCAGAACCACAATTCATTGCTGAATGCCATGTGATGCTACTCATCAACAGTCCATGCTACCCAGTCATGGGACCACTGCAAACATAGCTGTTCGTATCATGGTGTTGATGGTAACCTACGTACGGGATGGCGTTTCCCTAGTCTGGCTGCTGCTAGTCCCCAAACAATGTGGGATGACATAGATTGTTTCAGGGAATCCAGTATTTGTTCTTAGGGCAGGAACAGATATGAAGGTGTTTAGATGTGCTTGCCACACAATACAGTGATCCTACCTTGTAGTAATCATATGTGGTCGACTAGAACCTTGACAACTAGTAAGCATGCTGTGATGTTCTCATGCAGTGCAGCGCTGGGACACTGTCATATCTGACTGCTCTGCAAATCTGTATATTGCACAGTTGAGCAGCCAGACAAATGGAGACTCGCAGTGAGTCCCCTTTGACACTGTCAGGTGCTGGTAATGCTGTCTCACATGAGTATGCAGCATGTCTGTGTCCTTCACAATGATCACGCAAATTCTGAGGCTGTTCACACCCTACAAACCTGGTAACAACAATAATGCACTCTGGTGGCCATTCTGCGTTTTACAGAGAATTGCAGCTGTAATCATTTACATATCTGCCATAGGTCCGTACATGCACAAAGTGACATTGGCCATGTCTCTTCTGTGCGTCAGTTTGTTAGGCTGTGTATTTTCAGGGTTTGTTGCAGGTGATGCCTATAGAGCTCAACTTTTTCTAGTGTGTTCAAACTATTTACCTGTGGGGCAGCGCATTTAAGTTGGGCCTATCGAGTGTTAAGTTGCCACCCAATGCTGTCTTATTGCTATGCAGTGCAATATGCTCCTGAAAGTGGAATTTTGAAAGGTCTGCATGTATGACCTGTATACAGGGTGATTCATGAAGATGTGCAAATATTTTAATATGTTATCCTACAATTAAAACTAAAGAAAAAAGTTCATATAAACATAGGTCCACAAATATTTGGTTACAGAGTTATGGTTAATAAAAGATATTGACTGAAATTTAGCAACTTCGCTAATATGAAGCCATTGCAAAACTGTACAATGTTAAAGCAAAGCACGATTTCCATTTATTTTGTTGTTATTGATCTGGTGAATCTAATAAAACATGTTCCATATGTGTATCTGCTGTAGTTTTCCAGAACATCCAGAGAAGCAAAGAAGTAATTTCATAAATTTTTAACTTATTAACTACTTGGCCCTATTTGTTGTTTAAATTCCAGACAATTGCACAAAGTTTTCAACAGAAGTTGTAGAGAATTTAATTTTAGAAAAATGATGGTAATTACATTAACTGAAACTGTATGAATGTGTCACATAATCTGCTGTTATTAATACCATAGCACACATGAATTCATGTTAAACTGGAAAAAATAAAGCTCAGTGTGGAGGAAGTTGTACAATGTTCATACAGAATAAACACCATATTGACATATTCGTGTGTCATAAAGTTGAAAGGCATCCCTATTTCATAAATAATCTAAAAACTGCAACAGTTTCACTTAAATACACTGTTGTTATTATGTTCTTTCACTGAACAATACGGAAAACTAACTCATTTTAAGGTTAGCAAACGACTGAAACAACTTGCTAACGATTGCCAACAATGACATAAACATTTCTACAATCTTAGTGGAAAGTAAACAAATTTACTTGTGTAATAATCTTTGCTTCTCTGGATGTTCTGGAAAACTACTGCAGATACATGTCTAGGACATGTTTTATTAGATTCACCAAACCAATAACAACAAAAAAAGAAATGGAAATCTTGTTTTACTTTAACCTCGTACTGTTTTGCAACAGCTTCATATTAGCGAAGTTGCCAAATTTCAGGCAAAATCTTTTATTAGCCGTAACTCCATAGCTAAACATTTGTGGACCTGTGTTGATTGATTGACTGATTTTAACAGGAGAGCTAAAACAGCTTAGGTCTAACCCGCCACTGCCCACACCGAAACTAGGTTTATTGTGCAGTATCGCTCCCTGTATATCTAGTAAACCCAACCAGTGCCCTTAAATAGTGCAAGGAGTCCCTCTACCAGTGTTTTGTTAGACACAATTTCTTCAGTTCTAGTTGTCCCAAAGATTCTGTATCTTTTGCTCTGCAATGCCATGCATTCAAAGATTAGGTGTGATGCAGTTTCCTCACCCTCATCACAAATCCTACATTTAGGGCCTCTTCCATTATACCCATTGTGTATAGGTGATTTTTGAAGTTCCCATGGCTGGTCATCAGTCCAGTCATGAGTTTGATCTCTTTCCTGTTCAATCCCAGGATTACAGAGCTTCTTTTAAAACATGACTTGAGCATCGTTACCTTACCATGTTTTTGTTTATGGACCTTGGTCCAATATCCTACGTGCTGTTTCCTAAGCCAGTTCTGTAGTTCTAATTTGATCATAGCCTTGGTGATTGGTAAGACAGGTTCCAGTCCAATAAATAGAGTTGTTGCCCCCATCCTAGCCAGTCTATCGGCTTGTTCATTGCTACATTTCCCTGAGTGGCCAGGGACCCACATTAGGTACACCCTATTGCTTCCCCCTAGCTCCACCAGAGCCCTGTGGCAATCTGCAACAATCTTAGATCTTGTCGTAGGAGCTGCCAATAATTTCAGGGCTGCCTGGCTGTCTGAATAGATGTAGATGCTACGGCCATTGTAGCACCTATTCATATTCTCCTCCACGCATGCCCTGATTGCAGTAATTTCGGCTTGGAATACAGAGGCCAGTTTCCCTAGAGAGATGCTGCTCTCCAGTCTTGGATGAACCCCGTACAACCCTGCCCCAATGCCTTGATCTGTTTTCGACCCATCGGTGAACCAAACGATGTCCCCCGTACGGTGTCGAACTGTTTCCTCCCACTGTTCCCAACGTCAAATTATTATGTTGTAAGGCTTGTCGAAGCAGTTCGGAGTTACTATATAGTCGGCGGGCATTTCCCCAGTCATACCTATATTCACCCCACTCACTATGTTAGTGTGTGATTCTGGATATCTGAATGAGACCCATTTTTGTCCAGTTTTAAGTCTGTATGCCCCAGCTGCTGCCTTCATCTTAACCCAAAGGTGAAGTGGAGGCATATCCAGCATGGCTTCCATTCCAGCAGTTGGTGTGCTGCTAATTCCGCCTGTTACGGCTAAGCAGGCCAATCTCTGCACCTTAACAAGCTCTTTAGCAGCAACCCACTGTTCTACCTTCTTCCACCACACTACAGCCCCATAGGAGATCCTAGCTCTAACCACTGTGGTGTATATCCAGTGCATAACCCTGGGGCTTAGGCCCCAATTTTTGCCACAGGCCCTCCTAGTACTCACTAAAGTGCTTTTTGCGTTGAGTTTCATCGAAGAGCTTTAGATTCCAACTTGCTTGCTGAATATGTCTCTTCGTAAATGGCACCACAACAGCCTTCTGAGGATTAACTCTCACATCCTGTTTAATGCACCATTTTTGCACAATGTTCAACCCTCCTTGTGCCATATTCCTGACTGTGTCAGTGAATTAGGCAAGTATTACTATGACAAGGTCATCTGCGTATCCTTGGCAGAAGCATTGTCTGGAATTTAGTTCCTCAATGAGTTCGTTCACCACTAGATTCCGCAATAGAGGAGAGAAAACTCCTCCTTGTGGGCAGCCTCTAGTGGTCTTAATTACCATCTTTTCATTCATCATGGTAGCCTCTACCTTCCTTCCACTAAGCACGTCTCTGGTCCACCTACATATAGTGGGCCCCAGGTCATGCACCTTTGCTGCCCTTACCATGGAATCGAAGGTCGTGTTACTAAAGGCCCCCACGATATCCAGGAAGATGCAGAGGGCTATTTCTTGGAAGTGAAGTGCTTTTTCCACCTTCCTGACAAGCTGGTGGAGAGCTGTCTCACATGATTTACCTGGTTGGTATGCGTGTTGGTTAAGGCGTAGAGGGACCCTACTTAGCCTCCTCTCCCCAACGTATACATTAACCAGTTTGTCCAATGTTTTGAGAATGGAGGAGGACAGACTGATTGGTCTCATATCCTTGGCCTTGGTATGATCAATTCTCCCTGGCTTTGGAATGAAGACAACCTTCACTGCCCTCCAAACATTGGGAATGATTCGTACTGCTAAGCTAACCCTAAATAGCCTGCATAGGATTCTTGTAAGCTTACCTCCTGCCTGTTGCAGGAGAGCTGGAAAAATTCCATCTGGGCCAGGTTACTTGAATGGGTGAAATGTTCCCACCGCCCACTGGATTTTGTTGAAGTTCGCACACTCCTTGGCCGATTCCCAGTCCTCTCTTCTATTGTCTGAGAATCGTTGTCTCTCTGGGGTCACATACTGTACTGATCTGTGTTATCCGGCAGAGTATATTGAGGAAAGTGAGTTTTGAGGAGCAATTCCAGCTTCTCATGTGCTGTCTTTGTATATTCCCCATCCTCCTTCCTCAACATACCTCCTGGATTAGTTGGTACTCTAGTGAGAATATTGTGAAGTCTGGCTTGTGCAGCTGTGCCTTCCATTTGCTCACAGAATGCCTTCCAGGATGCCTCCTTTGCTTGTCTTATTGCAAGATTGTAACTGACAAGGACCTCACAATATTTAGACCATTGTCCTTTATGTCTCGCAATATTAAACAGTCTCCGTACCTATTTTCTTTGCATTTCCAGTTTGTTATTCCACCAAGGAACACTCCTATTTGTGCACTTCCTGGTGATTGTGCAGTTGTCCTGATATGAGGTCACTATGGCAGAGGTAACAGCCTCTGCTACTTCCTCAAATTCTACTGGCTTCCTTATCGTGGTTTTAATTTCCGATAACCCTAAGTCAAGGTCCCTCCTATATGTCTCCCAGTCTGTTTTCCTGGGATTTCTATAACTCATGGTCTGTCTGATTCCCATTTCAACCTTGAATTTAATGTACATGTGGTCCGATGAGGATGGCTCCAACACCACATGCCATTGTTTGATATAGCTACCCATCATCATGAAACCAAATGTTATGTCAATTACTTCTTCCCTTCTGCTATTCATGAATGTAGGTTCATTGCCCCTATTCAGGACCTCTTAGTTGTTAGCTAAGAGGAATTCAAGAAAGTACTCACCTCTACTGTTGGTGTCCTTGCTGCCCCACACTAGGTTGTGGGCATTGACGTCGCACCCCGCCAGCAGTTGGTCACATTGTCAATGGCAAGTCTCTACCAGTTTCCTCACCTCCAAGGGAGGGGGAGAACTGTCTTCGTAAGGTAGGTATGCTGAGGCCAGGACAATTTCCCTCGTGATACCTTCCTCACATTGCTGCATTTTGATGGTCGCTAAGTCCCTAGAGCATAAATCCATCTTTGGCATGAAAGAAATGCCTTTTCTAACATAGATGCATGTTCTGGAGTTCCTTAGATTCCTAGCATAGATCAGCTTACCTCCAGTTCCTCTGAGGCCCGATACACCCCCTTTGTATAAATAGGGTTCTTGTGTCAGGACCACGTCCACTTCCTGTCTCCCCAGACAGCGGCTCAGGACAGCAGAGGCCCCTTTATTGTGCTGCAGATCAATCTGCAGCACCTCCAGGCTCCATCTTATTGCCATCTTTGAGGTCTTTGAGAACCCTGACAGTGACCTGCGAGAATCCTAAAAACAGTTTCAGGTCCTGCTCCCGCATCACCTTCAGGGACTTCTCACCAACCTCCACCACCAGGGTTCGTCCTTCTGGAGCAACTTTCCGGTTAATCACTCTCCAGTCTTCTGTCGGGACTTTTGGGTTCTGGGCCCCCTATTTTCCCAAACAGAGTCTTGGGAGAGACATCCTTAAGGATCTTGGGTACCCATAATGATATCTTTGCGGTCTTAAGAAGCTCCGCTGCTGTCTTGACCAGCAGCTTTGCATCTTCCCACGGGGATATCATGGGCACCTTGTCCTTGATCCATTCTACTGTGTGCACCCCCTCACAGACAAAGATGAGTGCATCACGATCTAGATAGACCCTCCTGAAGTTGGGACCTGGGCCAGCGTCCCCCACAATCTTTTCAAAGAGGGCCATCTGTACTAGTTCCTCCTGCTGCGAGGTAATGGTCACCAGTGGATAACCTTCCTGGATAACTGCCATCCTAAAAACCGAGACTGCAGTACTATATAGGTCTGTTTCCCTATTTCTTGCCTCGGGTTTTTCTGGACTCGCTTATCCAGGGAGGAGGGAGTCTTTGATTCCTCCTTTATCCGCTTACTACCTGTCTTTGACGTTGTGGGGGTCTGTGTGTCACCTTCAACCTGAGACAGTTTTTTTCCTGGGGGTCTTGGGTTCTAGTCCCTTTACTTCCCTCCACTTGTGCTTAGGAAGCCATTCTTTTCCTTCCTTTTCCCTCTGTTCTTTAGTAGCTTCCTCCTTTGGGCCCCAGACAAGCCTTTGATCTTAATGTGGTCTAGCTTCTCAGTTACAGTTCCCACTTCTGGCTCAGGTCTAGACCGTGATTGTCGTGGAAGTGCCATCCATCGGTTCAGTCCCTGATGTTTGGGTATCTGAGGTCTCAATTTGCCCCTCAGTTTCTTTTTCTGCAGTCGTGTCCATGTTGGTCCCACGAGATTTGGGGATCTAGAAGGTCCACATCACAAATACCCTGTGCGGTGTAAGGCTAATTACTCAGGGAGGTCGCCCGGTATCCCTGAGGCTCCGTTTACGACACATCTTCCCATGTGCCACGCACCCCTCAGCATGGATCACATCACACCTTGGGTTGGGTCAGGGAATAGGGTAGGCCTGGGAGTGGATAGGGAAGATGGGACATTGTGGGACACTCTTAGTCTGATCCATCTGCTGAGGCCTTTCCGGCAGTAGGTCCTCTACCTTCGGCATAGCCCTCAGCTTCCCGCAGATACGTAAGCCTCTCCACCCGGATGGACAGTGCTTTGTGAAGGTGGTGTCCACCGGAGGGGGACCTGTGTTTATATGAACTTTTTTCTTTAGCTTTACTTGTAGAAAAACATATTATAATATTTGCATATTTTCGTGAATCACCCTGTATTGCTGAGGACTGTGGCTGCATTTTATTTTATTGTCATTTGGTTTCCTGTATTTAGATTTTGTCCTGTTTACACTGTGTTTTCATGGAAAGTAAAGTCTTTCACTTGCATGGAAAGCTACTCTTAATCCAGTTTTCAGACATTGCTGAGCTATTACATCAGACACGAGTTCTTTTCATTGCATTGGCAGTTATTTTTCTGATGTCCCTCATTTAATGCAATAGTATCTGTTCTTCATGTGTGCTGTGTTTTTAATTTTGTGACATCTGGCTGGTAACCAAACTGTTGTTTATGCTGACTTACTCAAAGGTAACTATTCCTTTATTTTGTGCACATGTAATGAAAATTTAAGTAATATGTTAAGTGATAACCCTGAAATATGCGATCTTATGTTATCAGGTGCCAGTACTTACAATAGAGAAGGTCAGTGGTTGTGTGTTTTCTGTAGAGACCCTATAGGTACGGAACTGATGGCTGTCATTCTCTTTAGTGATTATTGTAGTAAGAAAGTTAACTTTCATTTTTGACTGTGAAATTTATCGTGGGGTGAAATGTGCAAAGTTTCACAGCAACTTGAGTAATTTTTTTTTAAGTTTTCTTTTCTTTTAATGACAATATTGAATTGATGTACGTGTAATAGTATATAATTTTCTGAGCTATCACCAATATAGTGCTGTAAGTGCTTTAGGCTTCTGTTAATATATTTTGTAGAAATGGATGGAGATATGCCTCATAAAGTGTAAAACACATTACCATATGGGCTTTGGCACAGATATTAACTGAGTGGAGAAAATTTATACGGGGACGGCACTAACATTAAAGATCATATATTACTTTTAAATTTGTTTGTTTGAGCACTATGCAGTGGACACACGATTAAGGCTTCTTCTGCAGAAATGGTTGATTTTACAGATTATATCTTGAACAACTTCACTTTAAGATTCATGAGAGTTTTTGGATGGCACAGATTTGATATGAACTGGTATATATATCAAAATCAGGTATGAAACTTCCTGGCAAATTAAAACTATGTACTATACCTAGACTCTAAATAACTAAGGATGTTTGCCTTTTGTGGGCAAATGCTGAGAGGAGGGGTCATGAGTCGTGCTTGGGTAACTCATTTGGTAGAGCATTTGCCCATGAAAGGCAAAAGTCGTGAATTAAAGTCTCTGTTCAGCTCACAATTTAAATCCGCCAGGAAGTTTCATATCAGTGCACAGTGCGCTGCATGTTAAAAATTCATTTTCTAGATTCAAGTGTGTTTTCCACATAAAGAAACTTGAGAATACAGTAGTTGTCAAATTCGTTGATTATGGACCCAAACTACTTTAAGGAGATCTCAGAATTAGATTTGGTAGTGTTGAATAATACATTGGTGTGCAAAACTTAAGGATGAAAGTAACTTTAACATGATTCGTCACTGCTCAGTAACATAGCTCGATGAAACTTGGACCGGGCGTAGGAAAAACTGCTACACTGTAGCACAGAAGGTAACTGAAAGAAATACACAATGAGAACTAGAACAGAAATGACACTTTTATTCAAAGACAGTAGTTACACTGAAGTTACTGTGATTTATGAGGGTCCCCTGGAAATTACAAAAGGTGGCACGTGGTTTTTAATAGGGTGTCTTATCACTACGGATGACAATGCATCTCTGCAACTTGCACCCATGCTGGCTACAAAATTGGTATGAGTTCTTGTGGTAGGGTATCCATTCCTCCCTTAGTGTAATTGACAACTGCTGGATGGTCATTGATGCATGTGGACATCCCACGCATGGATGATGGGATTTAAGTTGGGGGCTGGGCAGACCAGTCAGTTCGCCGAATATCCTCTCATTCCAAGATCTCCTCCACATGCGCTGTTTGATGCGGTCGTGCATTGTCATACATAAAATGACGTCATGACTGAATGCACCCTTGAAGATGCACTTGGGGAAGGAATAGTCTCACAATAGCGTTGACTGGTGCGTGTACTGTGTTCAAAGATTATATTAGATTAGATTAATACTAGTTCCATTGATCAGGAATAAGATATTTCGTAATCATGTGGAACGAGTCAAATTTTCCAATAGATGACATAATTAAGTTAATTTAACAACATAATTAAGTTAATATAACAACTTTTTTATTTTTTGTTCTTTTTTAAATTTTTTTTCTTTTTTTCTTTTTTTCTTTTTTTCCTTAATTTATATCTAAAAATTCCTCTATGGAGTAGAAGGAGTTGTCATTCAGAAAATCTTCTAATTTCTTCTTAAATACTTGTTGGTTATCTGTCAGACTTTTGACACTATTTGGTAAGTGACCAAAGACTTTAGTGGCAGTATAATTCACCCCTTTCTGTGCCAAAGTTAGATTTAATCTTGAATAGTGAAGATCATCCTTTCTCCTAGTATTGTAGTTATGCACACTGCTATTACTTTTAAATTGGGTTTGGTTGTTAATAACAGCCGGCCGAAGTGGCCGTGCGGTTAGAAGCGCTGCAGTCTGGAACCGCAAGACCGCTACGGTCGCAGGTTCGAATCCTGCCTCGGGCATGGATGTTTGTGATGTCCTTAGGTTAGTTAGGTTTAACTAGTTCTAAGTTCTAGGGGACTAATGACCTCAGCAGTTGAGTCCCATAGTGCTCAGAGCCATTTGAACCATTTTGTTAATAGCAAATTTCATAAGGGAGTATATATACTGAGAAGCTACTGTGAATATCCCTAGATCCTTAAATAAATGTCTGCAGGATGATCTTGGGTGGACTCCAGCTATTATTCTGATTGCATGCTTTCGTGCAATAAATACTTTATTCCTCAGTGATGAATTACCCCAAAATATGATGCCATATGCAAGCAATGACTGAAAATAGGTGTAGTAAGCTAATTTACTAAGATGTTTATCACCAAAATTTGCAATGACCCTTATTGCATAAGTAGCTGAACTCAAACGTTTCAGCAGATCATCATGTGTTTCTTCCAATTTAATCTCTCATCGATGGACACACCTAAAAATTTTGAATATTCTACCTTAGCTATATGCTTCTGATTAAGGTCTATATTTATTAATGGCATCATACCATTTACTGTACAGAACTGTGTGTACTGTGTCTTATCAAAATTCAGTGAGAGTCCATTTACAAGGAACCACTTAGTAATTTTCTGAAAGACATTACTGACAATTTCATCAGTTAATTCTTGTTTGTCAGGTGCGATTACTATACTTGTATCATCAGCAAAGAGAACTAACTTTGCCTCTTCATGAATATAGAATGGCAAGTCATTAATATATATTAAGAACAACAAAGGACCCAAGACCAACCCTTGTGGAACCCCATTCTTGATAGTTCCCCTGTTTGAGGAATGTGCTGATCTTTGCATATTACGAGAACTGCTTATTTCAACTTTCTGCACTCTTCCAGTTAGGTACGAATTAAACGAGTTGTGCACTGTCCCACTCATGCCACAATACTTGAGCTTGTCTAGCAGAATTTCATGATTTACACAATCAAAAGCCTTTGAGAGATCACAAAAAATCCCAATGGGTGGTGTTCGGTTATTCAGATCATTCAAAATTTGATTGGTGAAAGCATATATGGCATGTTCTGTTGAAAAACCTTTCTGGAAACCAAACTGACATTTTGTTAGTACTTTATTTTTACAGATATGTGAAGCTACTCTTGAACACATTACGTTCTCAAAAATTTTGGATGAAGCTGTTAGAAGGGAGATTGGACGGTAATTGTTGACATCAGATCTGTCCCCTTTTTTATGCAAAGGTATAACAATAGCATATTTCAGTCTATCAGGGAAAATGCCCTGTTCCAGATAGCTATTACACAGGTGGCTGAGAATCTTACTTATTTGTTGAGAACAAGCTTTTACTATTTTGCTGGAAATGCCATCAATTCCATGTGAGTTTTTGCTTTTAAGCAAGTTTGTTATTTTTCTAATTTCAGAGGGAGAAGTGGGTGAGATTTCAATTGTATCAAATTGCATAGGTATGGCCTCTTCCATTAACAGCCTAACATCTTCTAATGAACACCTGGATCCTACTATATCCACAACATTTAGAAAATGATTATTAAAAATATTTTCAACTTCTGACTTTTTGTTCGTAAAGTTTTCATTCAGTTTGATGGTAATACTGTCTTCCTGTGCTCTTGGTTGACCTGTTTCTCTTTTAATAATATTCCAAATTGTTTTAATTTTATTATCAGAGTTGCTGATTTCAGACATGATTCACATACTTCTGGATTTTTTAATAACTTTTCTTAATATAGCACAGTAGTTTTTATAATGTTTGATAGTTTCTGGGTCACTACTCTTTCTTGCTGTCAGATACATTTCCCTTTTCCGGTTACAAGATATTTTTGTACCTTTAGTAAGCCATGGTTTGTTACATGGTTTCTTACGAGTATATTTAACTATTTTCTTGGGGAAGCAGTTTTCAAATGCATTTACAAAGGTGTCATGAAATAAATTATATTTTAAATTGGCATCAGGTTCACGGTACACCTCATCCCAGTCTAACTTCTGTAGGATTTCCCTGAAATTTGCAATTGTTAAATCGTTGATTGAATGTACTACTTTGGAGGACTGTTTAGTACTGCTGAATGGAGCTGTCATATATTATAACTAGCTGTGCAGCATGATCAGAAAGACCATTCTCAACAGGCTGAGCATTTATCTGGTTAAACTTATCTTGGTCTATAAAGAAGTTATCTATCAGTGAGCTGCTATCCTTTACCACCCGAGTAGGAAAATCAATAACAGGTGTCAAATTGAAAGAACCGAGTAATACTTCAAAGTCATTTTTCCTATTACCCTCTTTCAGAGAATCTACATTGAAGTCCCCACAAATAATAATTTGCTTCCCCCTGTCTGACAGATAGCACAACAAGGAGTCCAAATTTTTCAGAAATAGATGAAAATTTCCCGATGGGGACCTATATACCGTTAAAATTATAAATGTGCCTTTATTTAATTTAAGCTCACAGGCACATGCTTCTATATGTTTCTCTACACAAAACTTTTCTGTTTCTATACTTTTTGCACAATGATAACTTTTGACATATATGGCAACTCCTCCTTTCTCCATATTTTCTCTAATTACGAGGGCCGTTCAGAAAGTAACCTCCGGTTGATTTAAAAAAATACACCAAGTTAAATAAAAATATTTTAATATATATATCTTACAACTACATCTTTGCACTATTTTTCTACATAGTCTCCATAGCGATTGAGGCACTTATCATATCTCTTCACAAGCTTTGAAATTCCTTGTGCATAAAAATCGCCCGCTTGTGCCTGGAGCCAGCCTGTGACCGCATCTTTGAGCTCTTCGTCGTCATCAAACCGCTGTGACCCGAGCCATTTCTTCAAATGCATGAAGAGGTGATAATCACTTGGCGCCAGGTCTGGGCTGTAAGGTGGATGGTTGATAACGTCCCACTTGAAGGACTCAAGAAGGGCCGTTGTTCTGCGAGCAGAGTGAGGACGGGCGTTATCGTGCAAAAAAACGATACCGGAAGTCAGCATACCACGGCGTTTGTTCTGTATAGCCCGTCGTAACTTTTTTATTGTTTCACAGTACACGTCTTGATTAATGGTCGTACCACGTTCCATGAATTCAACCAACAACACCCCTTTGGCATCCCAAAACACCGTTGCCATCAGTTTTCTGGCAGAAAAATCTTGCGAGGCTTTTCTTGGTTTGGTAGGCGAATTTGAATGTGCCCACATCTTTGATTGTTCTTTTGTCTCAGGGTTCACGTACTTAATCCAGGTTTCGTCACCGGTCACGATTCTGTTTAACAATGGTTCTCCTTCGTCCTCATAACGTGACAGAAAGTCTAATGCAGAGGCCATTCTTTGAGTTTTGTGGTGGTCGGTAAGAATTTTGGGCACCCATCGTGCACAGAACTTACGGTAACCCAATCTTGCTGTCACTATCTCGTACAAGAGAGTCTTATAAATCTGTGGACAACCAGTAGACAACTCCGACATTGAGAAACATCGATTTTCAAGAACTTTTGCATCAACTGTCTGAACGAGTTCGTCAGTCACCAATGATGGTCTACCACTCCTCTCTTCATCATGAACGTTTTCTCGTCCACTTTTAAATAAACGTACCCATTCACGGACAACTCCTTCACTCATAACTCTTGGTCCGTACACGGCACAAAGCTCACGATGAATAGCTGCTGCAGAATATCCTTTGGCTGTAAAAAACCTTATGACAGCACACACTTCACATTTGGCGGGGTTTTCTATTGCAGCACACATTTCAAACTGCCACAAAAACTAAACTAGCGCAGGTACGACGTTCACTCGACCACGGCTTGATGCCGACTGACCTGTTGAGTGCGTGAACGCACAAATGGCGTCGCTACTCCCCCCACAACCCGCACTGTGACCAATCGGAGGTTACTTTCTGAACCACCCTCGTACATGTGCAGAGAGCTTATATCGACTTACATTTACCTTATCCATATCAGTAACAATGTGATGCTCAGACAGGCATAGTATATCTATTTCATCCTCAGCTTATAAATCTTTTAAACAAACCAGAAGCTCACCTATTTTATTCTTTAAACTCCCAATATTTTGATGAAATATACTTACATTATTTTTAATTATACTTTTATGAGAACCTTTCCTTATTCTAACATTTGCAGTACTCTCCTGTCTGAGTTTCTCATTGTGCTTAGGCCTAGTTCCTATATCAGTAGTCACATGGTGTTCAGAGAGGCAGATTATGTCAACTGGGTTGGGTGACTTTAATTCATTAATGCAATTATCTAGGACTGAGATACAACTTGGTGGAGATAAAATTTCTGGTGATTGGTGAAAATTTATAATTGACAGCTGTGATTGGTGACCCAATGTGCTAGAATTGTGCTGTTTAATTTCTTTCCTAAACTGAAGATTTGTTTCAATCCTGACCTCTCGTAGAACTTGACATCTTTCTGTCTTACCTATCCTAAAAATGGTGCTGCTCCAACACCTGTAACCACTGGTATTTTACCATTCATGGCAGTGCCTCCCCCCCCCCCCCCCTTAAATATCCTGCTATTACCCCAGCCAGCTTACCCTTCCCTTTCCTGTTGAGATGTAGGCCGTGCCTGGTATAGTCCCACCTACTGAGAGAATCAACAGGAACCACACCAATATGAGCCCCCGCACCCGACCCAAGCAGCCGTTCCAACTCCAAATTAACTCTCCCAACAGAAGAGTTCAAATGAGGCCGGTCATGGCGTCTCAGGACAGATACAAACTCAACATTGGTGTCTCTCGATGCCGACGCAATCTTATAAGGTCACACTCTATGCTGTACCCAGGGTCTCTGTCGATACTGTTCCCTGGCCCTCTCACATTAACCACGGTGTCTTCCCTGGTAAATCCTTTACAGAGTGAACCTAAATCCTCTGTCATCTGATCCAGACTAGCACTTGGTTTGAAAAAATTTGTGACCTGGTATTCTGGTCCTAATTCCTCCTGCAGAAGTTGGCCTACACCTCTGGCATGAGAACTGGCTAACAACAAAACTTTCTTCCTTTTTGATAACTTTCCTACATTCTTTTTCAATTTCCTATTGAAAATTTGTTGTGTCCTGTCTACACCTACCTCTGCTTGAGGCTCATCAGTTTCTAACTGAAGCAACAGGTCAAACTTATTTTTGACATTCACCACAAAACTGTTAGACTTAGTTCTAGGCCTGTTCCTTCTGTTACCTGTTGCCACTTCCCACCTCTCTTTGCCCTTCTCCCTCCTTAACCTGCCCAGATCTTCCCTAGCCTGATCTAGCTCAGCCTGAAGGGCAGCAATTTTCCCCTCCTGTTCCACTATCTTCCTATCTCTGCTGCAAATCCTACATAACCACTGATGAGCCTGATCCACTTTCCCGACGCCCACGCCACTGCAGTCCCCCCAATGAGAAAAACCATTGCATCCATCACACCAAACCCCGGAACTAACAATTCTACGGCAAATCAGGCACTTCTCACTCATGGCAAAAATAATACTTTAGCTAGAATAAATCAATTAAATTACCGAAAATCAAAAAAAGACGTTACAAGAATTACGCCTATTCACAAATGTATATAAGCAAGTTTCTGATAAAAAGTTATGCTGTTTCTCTGACATCTGTATTAAAACAATGAAGTTATACGCTATTTACGGTAGTTTACTTATTTGTTACCGAGAAACTAGTCAAATTACCGTGAAACAAGAAACAAACACGTTTACAAAATTTAAGCCTAAACGTGACTTCGCGAAGTTACAATCTTTTCGTGTTTTCTGAAAAAATACGCAAAGAAAAGTGAAACCTTTAATGGCAAGACTAAACGATACACTAATGCACGTATTTACTTTGTTGTCGGTGTTAAACTAAATTATATTCCTGTCTAAATCACTTAACTTTCTGGAAATAGTTTCTGGCGTCACTTACTCGGTGGCAATCTTGGCTGCAATCTTGTCTGGAAATAGTTTCTGGCATCACTTACAAAGATTTGGAGATCAGTACCCTTATCCAATATTATGTCTTCCCATACTATAGCATGTGGACCACCTAAATGACCACGAGCAGCAGTGTTCTGAAGAGCATCGTGTGTTCCCACCTCTTGTGATATAAGGGTATGTCCAGCATTGTCAAACATGAACATCATCATCATCCTTAGAAGCGGTTTATACAGGTGATTATATTATCTGCTCTAAAAAGCTGCTGCTTGAACACTTTATTGGTCCACTTAGCTTGTACAGACATTTGAACTGACAAAACCAGACAGGTGCTCAAACTACTGTTGTCAAAGTATATATAATCTAGTGAGTGGTTTCCTGAAAGTATGGAGATATTTTGTGCAACTGTAGATGAAGTACTTGGGAGAAAGTATGCTGTAGCCCACCATCAAAAACCCAAAAGGCAGGTGTCATCATGGTGAAGCAATTGAATCTTGCTTGATCAAATACATAGAGCTCCATGAAGATTAGACTGAACAATTTTTTCAAAAAAATATTATTTACTATGCTTTTTACCAAACTTATTGACCAACTTACACTATTAACATTTGGCAAACATTGTGCATATATAGTTTTTCATATACTCATCATCATCATCATCATCATCATCATCATCTGGCACCAAGCTCCCTTTGCTCATTTAAAGTTTGCTACAATTGCACAGGAATAATACTCCACATTAATCTGTAGATACACTCCTGGAAATGGAAAAAAGAACACATTGACACCAGTGTGTCAGACCCACCATACTTGCTCCGGACACTGCGAGAGGGCTGTACAAGCAATGATCACACGCACGGCACAGCGGACACACCAGGAACCGCGGTGTTGGCCGTCGAATGGCGCTAGCTGCGCAGCATTTGTGCACCGCCGCCGTCAGTGTCCGCCAGTTTGCCGTGGCATACGGAGCTCCATCGCAGTCTTTAACACTGGTAGCATGCCGCGACAGCGTGGACGTGAACCGTATGTGCAGTTGACGGACTTTGAGCGAGGGCGTATAGTGGGCATGTGGGAGGCCGGGTGGACGTACCGCCGAATTGCTCAACACGTGGGGCGTGAGGTCTCCACAGTACATCGATGTTGTCGCCAGTGGTCGGCGGAAGGTGCACGTGCCCGTCGACCTGGGACCGGACCGCAGCGATGCACGGATGCACGGATGCACGCCAAGACCGTAGGATCCTACGCAGTGCCGTAGGGGACCGCACCGCCACTTCCCAGCAAATTAGGGACACTGTTGCTCCTGGGGTATCGGCGAGGACCATTTGCAACCGTCTCCATGAAGCTGGGCTACGGTCCCGCACACCGTTAGGCCGTCTTCCGCTCACGTCCCAACATCGTGCAGCCCGCCTCCAGTGGTGTCGCGACAGGCGTGAATGGAGGGACGAATGGAGACGTGTCGTCTTCAGCGATGAGAGTCGCTTCTGCCTTGGTGCCGATGATGGTCGTATGCGTGTTTGGCGCCGTGCAGGTGAGTGCCACAATCAGGACTGCATACGACCGAGGCACACAGGGTCAACTCCCGGCATCATGGTGTGGGGAGCGATCTCCTACACTGGCCGTACACCACTGGTGATCGTCGAGGGGACACTGAATAGTGCACGGTACATCCAAACCGTCATCGAACCCATCGTTATACCATTCCTAGACCGGCAAGGGAACTTGCTGTTCCAACAGGACAATGCACATCCGCATGTATCCCGTGCCACCCAACGTGCTCTAGAAGGTGTAAGTCAACTACCCTGGCCAGCAAGATCTCCGGATCTGTCCCCCATTGAGCATGTTTGGGACTGGATGAAGCATTGTCTCACGCGGTCTGCACGTCCAGCACGAACGCTGGTCCAACTGAGGCACCAGGTGGAAATGGCATGGCAAGCCATTCCACAGGACTACATCCAGCATCTCTACGATCGTCTCCATGGGAGAATAGCAGCCTGCATTGCTGCGAAAGGTGGATATACACTGTACTAGTGCCGACATTGTGCATGCTCTGTTGCCTGTGTCTATGTGCCTGTGGTTCTGTCAGTGTGATCATGTGATGTATCTGACCCCAGGAATGTGTCAATAAAGTTTCCCCTTCCTGGGACAATGAATTCACGGTGTTCTTATTTCAATTTCCAGGAGTGTATTTTGGGTTAAGCATATAACTTGTTTCCTATCAAGCCTATGTTTCTTCTAATGCACAGGAAACCTCCATTTCTGTAGCTTAACATATTTCTTTAGGAGTCATTTACTGTCACATTTGTTAATATTATTCTGCAGACTTGTTATAACTGAACTATGATACTTAACTGATGGATTGTTAAGGTCCAATAAGAAAGGATAACCTTTCAGTGTAAGTATTTATTTTTGGAAAGCGTGTGGCTTTGGACTGTTACTTCAAAATATTGGAAGTTAATCATGTTAATTTAGATGGTAATAAGAAATTTTGTGAGTAATTGTATTTTAGTTTAATGGGTAAACATATGTTTTATTATGTAGGATACATGGATTTCAGACCTAAGAGCCAAACTCAATCAGTTCCTGTTTGAACATAGCTGTGGACCAAGTGTTGCACCACAGTTATTACAAGTATGCAATGTATTCCACAACCACAAGGAAAACAGCAGAGGAACCACACAGTCTGTGTTGCTTTCCAAATACCAAAAGTTGCGGCGAAACTATAACAGCTTGCGATCAGATCATCATAATCTAATTGGTTTGGAGCAACTTTTTATATTCCTGTTTAAATGTAGTGTTTTAAGGAAAAACACACTGTGGCTTTGTTGCACATTCTATTGGTATTTGAGTATGAAATGACACAACCTCAAGTACGTCTTATGCACCATGGTTTAGAAATGAAATAGTTGCACAGTGTTTGATGTTATGTTGCACAGATTTCTATTTATATGTGCATGTGTAGAAATTGCTCTTTAGAATAAATTACTTAAAAAAATAAAAATAGTGTTTGGTTCCATGTTGGTTTATATCCATACACTCCTGATCATTGAAATTAAATGGCAAGAAAGAAAACTGTTGACTAGTCTCAATTTCTATATATTTACCTGTTATGCATCCCAGTGATGAAGTTTCATCTTGAAGAGAAAATTTGTCTATTTAATTATTGGTGATAATAGTGTCAACTACAACAAGAGGCAATCAGCATTCATATTTACAAGTAATATCAATGCCAGAAAAAACTCAGTTGTGACCATATTTTCAACATATAAGCTTGGCTGCAATGATTGCGTTACATTGGTGAGAAATCTCGCAGTTCCATAAATGTGTAAGAAAGGTGCTAGGCATTAAGTAATTTGTGAACTTTGAGTATTGTGGGTCAGTGATTGTATTTATTGGTACCTGATAAAGGACAGTTTGTGGGGTCATGAAGTACTGGTGTCTCGACCTACTGTAGTTAATTATACAGAGACTTACATTTGGCTTGGCCATGAACAACCCATCAACACAAATTTGGAGGACTGTGAAAGGTAGATAGTTGAGGCTAACACCATCTTGGCAGCTAGCATGTGTTAAGAGATGTTGCTCTGTAAGCAGTTGACCAGTCAGTTTGGTAACACATTCTTGATTACCATACACTGCACATTCATGTAAACTAGATCAAAAATGGATTATCACAGAATATGCTCTATATGCACCTGTGTTTAATAAGAATTCATCATCAAAAGACAGTTAAGTCAAAATAGTTCTGTTAGCTTGACAAGTTTTAAGTTTTACCTTTCCCTAGTGTCTGACATAAATTTGTTTGGTGTCAGCTGCATGAGGCAACAGATTCATTGTGAATGGTGTCAACAAAGCTGATGATTATTGTTTAGTACTGTGTGTATGTAGTTGACAAGAACATATGGAGTAAATGTAGAGAAACACGCTACAGATTACAACATTGCACGTTTTTCAAAACTTTGCTGTCATCTTTCAAGATAAAAGAACTAGCCATTTTGCACATCATTTGGTAAAATGGTACATTATATGAAGTGGTCCAAAATGTTTTTAACATGACAAAGACAACATTCATTGCACAAAAATTTAAAAAGCTCTGCAGGTCACACACATTATGGTGACAGCCTTTAGACTTGTAACTACCTTAACAGATAGCATGTCAATGTCGCTGCTCAATTGCTAAAGTGGCTCCTTTGCGGATCTCACAAGGAAGTGTGGATCCTGTAACCCTACAGATATTTTGTGAGATCAGTAATTTAACATAGGAATTCAACATCAAAAGTCAGCAATGCTAACAATTTAGTCCTATAGGCAATTCACATTTCTCATAGTTTACAACTGAAACTAACATAGTGGTATCTGTCCGTAATTAGATAAGTTGTTTTTACATATATAATGATGTAGTCTCCTCATTTTTCAACCAGCTGACATTTGCAGTTAATACACTGCAGAGATATTAGGAGTAGATCAGATTAGATGAGATGCACTTTTGATTCCAGTAGCTCTATAGTGAGGGGTCCACTAAGAAGTAGAACATGTCAGAAAAACAAAAGTACACTTTAAATGTTTACAAAGAAAAGCGAAGAAGCTAATGTACCTTCCACAGATCCCAAGTGAAATAGTCCTCGTGCATGTAGAATAAGTAATAAAAAAAACCTCTTGAACATATTTTCATTTAAAAGGTAATAACTGGTCACAAAACACACAAATGTTCAATACACTGAGGTGCATACGATCATTCTTAGGCCATTGTAGCCATACATCATCAAATATAAAAACTATTTTACAACACTTACTTACAATGATCACAGTACTGCACTGATTGTGTGCAGAAGTAAGATTTTACAAACTTGTTACTTGATATTATTAGTAACATACAAATCAGTTGGTTCTGCTTAGAAATTCATAACTGGAGTAGATGTAGTTAATCCCTAATAAATCTTTTAGGCTCCTCTTAAACTGAATTTTGTTAGTAGTTGAACTTTTTATGTCTGCTGGCAAGTTAACGTCAGTGTGTGCTGCTGAATGGACACCTTTCTGGACCAAGGTAAGTGACTTTAAATATTTGTGAAGATTGTTCTTATTTCTAGTATTGACTCCATGAACTGATTTGTTAGTTCAAAAAAGAGATATGTATTTTAATGACAAATTTCAGAAAGAATTAAATATACTGGGAAACAGTAGTTTTGCCCCCAATTCCCTAAACATGCCTCTGTTGGATTTTCTCAAGTTCACACCACAAATAATTCTTATTAAACATTTTTTGACATGGAAAACTTTAGCTTTACGTGGCGAGTTACCAAAAAAAAATTATTCCTGTATGACATTGTTGAATGAAAGAAAGCATAGTATGTTAGCTTTTAATTTTAATATCACCTATGACTGACAACATTCATACTGGAAATGTTGTTGTTGTTGTGGTCTTCAGTCATGAGACTGGTTTGATGCAGCTCTCCATGCTACTCTATCCTGTGCAAGCTTCATCTCCCAGTACTTACTGCAACATACATTCTTCTGAATCTGCTTAGTGTATTCATCTCTTGGTCTCCGCCTACGATTTTTACCCTCTACGCTACCCTCCAATACTAAATTGGTGCTCCCTCAATGTCTCGGAACATATCCTACCAACCAATCCCTTCTTCTAGTCAAGTTGTGCCACAAACTCCTCTTCTCCCCAATTCTATTCAATACCTCCTCATTAGTTATGTGATCTACCCATGTAATCTTCAGCATTCTTCTGTAGCACCACATTTCAAAAGCTTCTATTCTCTTCTTGTCCAAACTATTTATCGTCCATGTTTCACTTCCATACATGACTACAGTCCATACAAATACTTTCAGAAACGACTTCCTGACATTTAAATCTATACTCGATGTTAACAAATTTCTCTTCCTCAGAAACGCTTTCCTTGCCATTTCCAGTCTACATTTTATATCCTCTCTACTTCGACCATCATCAGTTATTTTGCTCCCTAAATAGCAAAACTCTTTTACTGCTTGAAGCGTCTCATTTCCTAATCTAATTCCCTCAGCATCACCTGACTTAATTCGACTACATTCCATTAGCCTTGTTTTGCTTTTGTTGATGTTCATCTCATACCCTCCTTTCAAGACACTGTCCATTCCGTTCAACTGTTCTTCCAAGTCCTTTGCTGTCTCTGACAGAATTACAATGTCATCGGTGAACCTCAAAGTTTTTACTTCTTCTCCATGGATTTTAATACCTACTCCGAAATTTTCTTTTGTTTCCTTTATTGCTTGCTCAATATACAGATTGAATAACATCGGGGAGAGGCTACAACCCTGTCTTACTCCCTTCCCAACCACTGCTTCCCTTTCATGTCTCTCGACTCTTCTAACTGCCATCTGGTTTCTGTACAAATTGTAAATAGCCTTTTGCTCCCTGTATTTTACACCTGCCAACTTCAGAATTTGAAAGAGAGTATTCCAGTCAACATTGTCAAAAGCTTTCTCTACAAATGCTAGAAACGTAGGTTTGCCTTTCCTTAATCTTTCTTCTAAGATAAGTCGTAGGGTCAGTATTGCCTACATGTTTCAACATTTCTACGGAATCCAAACTGATCTTCCCCGAGGATCGGCTTCTATCAGTTTTTCCATTCGTCTGTAAAGAATTCGCATTAGTATTTTGCAGCTGTGACTTATTAAACTGATAGTTCGGTAACTTTCACATCTACATCTACATCTATACTCCGCAAGTCACCCATCGGTGTGTGGCAGAGGGCACTTTACGTGCCACTGTCATTACCTTCCTTTCCTGTTCCAGTCGCGTATGGTTTGTGGGAAGAACGACTGTCTGAAAGGTGCGCGCTCTAATCTCTCTAATTTTACATCCGTGATCTCCTCGGGAGGTATAAGTAGGGGGAAGCAATATATTCGATACCTCATCCAGAAACGCACCCTCTCGAAACCTGGCGAGCAAGCTACACCGCGATGCATAGCGCCTCTCTTGCAGAGTCTGCCACTTGAGTGTATTAAACATCTCCGTAACGCTATCACGGTTACCAAATAACCCTGTGGCGAAACGCGCCGCTCTTCTTTGGATCTTCTCTATCTCCTCCATCAACCCGATCTGGTACGGATCCCACACTGATGAGCAATACTCAAGTATAGGTCGAACGAGTGTTTTGTAAGCCACCTCCTTTGTCGATGGACTACATTTTCTAAGCACTCTCCCAATGAATCTCAACGTGGTACCCGCCTTACCAACAATTAATTTTATGTGATCATTCCACTTCAAATCGTTCCTCACACATACTCCCAGATATTTTACAGAAGTAACTGCTGCCAGTGTTTGTTCCGCTATCGTATAATCATACAATAAAGGATCCTTCTTTCTATGTATTCGCAATACATTACATTTGTCTATGTTAAGGGACAGTTGCCACTCCCTGCACCAAGTGCCTATCCGCTGCAGATCTTCCTGCATTTCGCTACAATTTTCTAATGCTGCAACTTCTCTGTGTACTACAGAATCATCTGCGAAAAGCCGCATGGAACTTCTGACACTATCTACTAGGTCATTTATATATATTGTGAAAAGCAATAGTCCCATAACACTCCCCTGTGGCTCGCCAGAGGTTACTTTAACGTCTGTAGACGTCTCTCCATTGATAACAACATGCTGTGTTCTGTTTGCTAAAAACTCTTCAATCCAGCCATACAGCTGGTCTGATATTCCGTAGGCTCTTACTTTGTTTATCAGGCGACAGTGCGGAACTGTATCGAACGCCTTCCGGAAGTCAAGAAAAATAGCATCTACCTGGGAGCCTGTATCTAATATTTTCTGGGTCTCATGAACAAATAAAGCGAGTTGGGTCTCACACGATCGCTGTTTCCGGAATCCATGTTGATTCCTACATAGTAGATTCTGGGTTTCCAAAAACAACATGATACTTGAGCAAAAAACATGTTCTAAAATTCTACAACAGATCGACGTCAGAGATATAGGTCTATAGTTTTGCGCATCTGCTCGACGACCCTTCTTTGAAGACTGGGACTACCTGTGCTCTTTTCCAATCATTTGGAACCTTCTGTTCCTCTAGAGACTTGCGGTACACGGCTGTTAGAAGGGGGGGGGGGGCAACACCTGGTTTCTTTGGGATTGGAATTATTATATTCTTCTTGAAGTCTGAGGGTATTTCGCCTGCCTCATACATATTGCTCACCAGATGGTAGAGATTTGTCAGGACTGGCTCTCCCAATGCTGTCAGTAGTTCTAATGGAATGTTGTCTACTCCGGGGGCCTCGTTTCGACACGGGTCTTTCAGTGCTCTGTCAAATTCTTCACGCAGTATCATATCTCCCATTTCATCTTCATCTACATTCTCTTCCATTTCCATAATATTGTCCTCAAGTACATCGCCCTTGTATAGACCCTCTATATACTCCTTCCACCTTTCTGCTTTCCCTTCTTTTCTTAGAACTGGGTTTCTATCTGAGCTCTTGATATTCATACAAGTGGTTCTCTTTTCACCAAAGGTCTCTTTAATTTTCCTGTAGGCAGTTACCCCTAGTGAGATAAGCCTCTACATCCTTACATTTATCCTCTAGCCATCCCTGCTTAGCCATTTTGCACTTCCTGTCGATCTCATTTTTGAGACGTTTGTATTCCTTTTTGCCTGCTTCATTTACTGCATTTTTATATTTTCTCCTTTCATCAATTAAATTCAATATTTCTTCTGTTACCCAAGGGTTTCTACTAGCCTTGGAAATAGAGATTGGTTTAGGCACTTCAGCAGTACTGCGGTATACTGCTCCTCCCAGTTTGATTTGTCATCAAGCAGTAATCCCACCAATATAACATTGTCAACTTCTCTCTGTGTCTCATCAATTTTAGGCATACATTGGTGGGAAACCTCTCAAAAGTTCTGAACTGCATGTAATGTTTTTTAATCTTAAGTGACAAAGTGACAGCATTAACCAGGAACCATTTATTAATGTCCATGAAAATTTGAGTAACTAGTCATTCTAACACTTGGTTTACTATTTATTGCAATGTTTGTATCATGTGCAGACACAACTGTATTTGTATCTAACATTACAGACAGAAGGTCATTGCTGTACACAAGAAAAGAACCATAAGATGGAACACTGTGGGAGACCACATGTAGTTAGTTCTCAGTTAAATGATGCCTCATAGCTCAATGCATGTGTCTTTTCTTCTCATTCTACTGTACTAATCTAATTTACTTACAAGGTTGATGTGATTTACATAGCCTTTGACAGGTCACAAAATATACCACTAGCCTGTAATTTATTGTCCAGTGAATTAAGTGCATTCTCACTCTTTGTGTAAATAGCCTTCTGAATATCAGAACCCTTTTGAAGTATGAGCTGTGGCTTTGACAATATATTATTTGTTGTCACATTGTTAAGAAGCTGATTGTTTATTACCTTTCCTAAAATTTTTGAGAATGCTGGCAAAAGTGATATTGGACATAAATTTGACAGTATTCCTTTGTCTTTTATAAACAAAGCCTTAACTTAAGCACATTTCAACCATTCGGGAAATTCCTTTCATGCTTTTGTGGTTATTGTTAAAATGAATACTTAGTTTTTTAGGTAGAACAAGTGGCAGACTTAAATTCATTGGTGGCATAGTCCATGTCAATTCAGGCAGGCTAGGGAAAAATGTTACCTTCATAGTCTCGGATGTTACTGAATTTAGCATATGTTAAAATGAAGGACTAAGTAAGGAACACACATTTTTTTTGTTTTCTCCAAAAACAATTTCTGCTCTGAGATACAGCCCTCCAAAGATGACTCTGTGCATACCATTTTGAAGATGCAAATTTTGGAACAAATCTTAAAATCTCTGGAACAGTTCTAGATATTTTGTTGGGCTTTTTTTTTTATTTGAAAGCTAGTTACTTTATGATTACAAAGAAATCCTCAATTTGGACTTAGATGTCAAAGTTCTTTTACTATAGTGTTCTGAACTTTTTTTTATAATTTGTGGAATTTTTTTTCTGCTGATTAGTATCATATTGTTCTACATTCCCTGCAAAGGAGAGCTTCCACTTTTAGGTTGAACAGGTTTTATAAACAACTGTAATTTTTGCCATACATAAAACCTGTTTTATTACCACATTATCACATAACAGGCTTATAAAAATAAAAACTTACCCTTAGTTAACGTAATTTTAGTTTTGAAAGATGAGCAAGAGACTCATTTTTCAAGCATTTTAAATGGCTCCAAAATGTTTGTGAATGGTCCAAAGACTTGAAACTTTCAATTTATACAATTTCTGTGCTCTCTGTTTTGTACTGAAATTAGCCAGTCAATGAACTAAAAATGTGTCCCACTGCTTCAGTATCTTCCTTTGATATAGAGTGATGCCTTCCTGTTGAACCAATATGAACTGGCGAACTTGCAGACTTCAAACATTGTGAACAGGAAGTGAGCATTGATGGCGTTGTTGCTGTCCTTCAGCTGGAAACCTATATCCAGCAGCTGGTCCATGTGGTAGCATAAAGTTCACTACAATTTCATTTAACTCATAACTGGTGTCTATAATCTCTGCAATCCACTGGTCACATTCATATACACACGCCACATCATCCCCCTTATCTGGTTGTGAATCTGAATATTATCCTGCTGTTTCTGTGGTGTTGGCTGAACGAACAAAATTTCTTCTTTCTTGCTCTTTAAAGTGCATGCAATATGAGTTTGCCCATCACTTTGAGTCCAAAAATGTATCCTGAATTCCTTTCACAGTAGTAGTATGTTTGGACCATTCTTCTTTTTTCTGCTTGCGGAATTCTTCTATGTCCTCTTTGGACAAAAGAATGAGGGCTGTGGATGTGTAAGGTTTCACGACTCTCGTAAATTCATCAGCGTTCCGAATCGCAACTGTATTTGGTCTGGAAAGATTGTTTTGTAGCATGGTGCTTCAGCAAACATCCTACACCATCACAATGCTGCTTCCCATTACCAGTAGCACTGTATACCCAGTCAATTGGCAAAAGCGACTTGCTCAATTCAAACATCTGGTAATCATTTTTTTAATGACTAGAAGCACCATTAGAAATAATGATGATCTTCCCTGCCCCTGTTTGTGGTGGAAGAATGTTGCACATTGCTGGTAAAACATGTGCTGAGTCATGTCCTGTGTCATCACTTATAATTGCAACACTTGTGGTCTTATTTTGAAAATATGTCACTCCTATAAAAACTGAAACCTGGTCATTACTTTAATGATACCATTGTACTTCTTGTGGGATAATTACAGACCAGTTCTCAGCAAAATCACAGTGAAGCACTAAGCATAGTTCTTCAGCCTGTACACACCTTTTCACTTCTGCAATGTGCTGTTGTTGCAATTTCTTCAGATGCTGGTGTGTTACTGCTTTCACTGATCATTTACTAAGTTCATCAATGAAACTGTCAGAGGCAACAGTTTTCATAATTAGTTTATTTTCCTCCCATGTCACATATGTAATTTCTGCAGAGTTATCTGCTACGTCTTCCAGGCCAAGTGTCTGTAAAGAGTCCTCCCTTTTCAGGGCAGTCACCACATTCCTGAAACAAACGAGTCTCTTGCTTTACGTCACAGACTACTAATGACTTCACATGCCCAACCAAGGTGTCATATGTCATGTGCTCCAGTAAGTTCTTCAAAGTTACCACATAAAGTTTAAAATTTGCACAGTGCACACATAAACAGACATCTCTAGGTGGGTGTGAAACTACCCACTTAGGTCGTAGTGCATAAAATTTTGATCTTGCAATATGTGAAGTTGTATAGTTGCTCTTATAAATTGCAAAAGTTTCTTTAATAGTGCCAGTCATGTACCTTTCACAACTTTTTGACCTTTAACTGTTACAGTTATAGTGTCTTTATTGTTGGCACTCTGGCAAGAACAGTCCCTTTTATCTTACAGATAAAATGATTGCACTATTTGAACTTGTGCTGCTTCTACAGGATGACCATAATAGGGATCTGGTCTTCCAAACACTCCTTCTACAGACCTCACATTTCTTGATTTGTCTACCATGTACTTTGGTGCTGATGGAATGTGGTTCAGAATTGTTTTCTTTGAAAATGTCTCTGGAATAATAGTTTAACCTTGCACCTTTTTACTGTAGGACGCGCAATATTCAACAGCTGAATTGATATTTGTGAAAAATTCCTGGCAAGTGGTGCAAGAATGCTTTGGTTCATTTTCCTCTGAAGATGGAATTTCTACTTTGAAGTTTTGCTGTAGTGTATTCATCCATAGCTTTAGTAATTTCTCCCCAATTTCTTGATGCATAGAGTTTATGACTCAACTTCACTGACCACAGTTTCTTAACAGGACCAGCATCTACCTCTGTTGTTGACTGATTCAGGCTATTTAATTGTTCCTCTGTTGATGCAAAATCTGCATCATCTGCACCATGGGAGGCTTCACGTTGTTCAGATACTATCATTGTTGTTATTCTGTCAAAACATTTAGAACACAAAAGTCATCACTGGAAACATCTTCACTTTGAAACATCTTCACTTTGAAACAGTGTCTTCAAATGAGAACACTTATTCCCAACCTGAATAAAATCTGTTCTTTTTTTGTTTGTCTTATACATCGCTCTTTTATGGATATGCAAATAATCGGCACACTTCGCTCTCCTGTGGCCCCAGTCAGAAGACATTTCAAACAGTCATTTTCACTAAACGCACTGCAACTGTGTCAACTGTCAAATTCCTCACAAAAATGCAGAACTCACTGGATGGTCTCAGATTTCTTAGAAGCCTCTTCAGTAAAAAAAATTAGCACTGAACAACTACAATACAGACACCCGCAATGACAACCATGACAAAGAAACTGACAAGAAACAACAACAAAGTGTAAGAAATATCTGCAACAATGAAAGTGATAAGAAATAACTGCAACAAAGACAATAGAAATAAACACTGTAACAAAAAAAATTGTAAGAAACAACTTCAGTGAAGACATATGAGGTGCATTCAAGTTCTAAGGCCTCTGATTTTTTTTCTAATTAACTACTCACCCAAAATCGATGAAACTGGCGTTACTTCTCGACGTAATCGCCCTGCAGACATACACATTTTTCACAACTCTGACGCCATGATTCCATGGCAGTGGCGAAGGCTTCTTTAGGAGTCTGTTTTGACCACTGGAAAATCGCTGAGGCAATAGCAGCACGGCTGGTGAATGTGCGGCCACGGAGAGTGTCTTTCATTGTTGGAAAAAGCCAAAAGTCACTAGGAGCCAGGTCAGGTGAGTAGGGAGCATGAGGAATCACTTCAAAGTTGTTATCACGAACAAAACTGTTGCGTAATGTTAGCTCGATGTGCGGGTGCATTGTCTTGGTGAAACAGCACACGCGCAGCCCTTCCCGGACGTTTTTGTTGCAGTGCAGGAAGGAATTTGTTCTTCAAAACATTTTCGTAGGATGCACCTGTTACCTTAGTGCGCTTTGGAACGCAATGGGTAAGGATTACGCCCTCTTTGTCCCAGAACATGGACACTGTCATTTTTTCAGCACTGGCGGTTACCCGAAATTTTTTTGGTGGTGGTGAATCTGTGTGCTTCCATTGAGCTGACTGGCGCTTTGTTTCTGGATTGAAAAATGGCATCCACGTCTCATCGATTGTCACAACCGAGGAAAAGAAAGTCCAATTCATGCTGTCGTTGCGCGTCAACATTACTTGGCAACATGCTACATGGGCAGCCATGTGGTCGTCCGTCAGCATTCGTGGCACCCACCTGGATGACACTTTTCGCATTTTCAGATCGTCATGCAGGATTGTGTGCACAGGACCCACAGAAATGCCAACTCTGGAGGCGATCTGTTCAACAGTCATTCGGCGATCCCCCAAAACAATTCTCTCCACTTTCTCGATCATGTCGTCAGACCGGCTTGTGCGAGCCTGAGGTTGTTTCGGTTTGTTGTCACACGATGTTCTGCCTTCATTAAACTGTCGCATCCACGAACGCACTTTCGACACATCCATAACTCCATCACCACTTGTCTCCTTCAACTGTCGATGAATTTCAATTGGTTTCACACCACGCAAATTCAGAAAACGAATGATTGCACGCTGTTCAAGTAAGGAAAACGTCACTATTTTAAGTATTTAAAACAGTTCTCATTCTCGCCGCTGGCGGTAAAATTCCATCTGCCGTACGGTGCTGCCATCTTTGGGACGTATTGACAATGAACGCGGCCTCATTTTAAAACAATGCGCATGTTTCTATCTCTTTCCAGTCCGGAGAAAAAAAATCGGAGGCCTTAGAACTTGAATGCACCTCGTACATTACCCTTGAAAGTTAAAAAAAAAATGATTTTTTAAAATAAAACTTGTCCAACTTAAAAGTGGAAGCTCTCTGTTACAGAGAATGTAGTACTACATGGTACTAATCAACAGAAAAAAATCAAACTTTTGAAAGGGGGAAAAAAAAATTTCTCGAAATTATAAAAAAATTCAAAAGGCAACAGTAAAAAAACTTTGACAGATATGTCCAAACAGAGGATACTGTTGTAATAACAAAGCAATTATCTTTTAAATAAAAAAACTCTAACAAAATATCTAGAGCTGTTAGAGAGAGAAAAATTTTTCCAAAATTTGCATTTTCAAAATGGTGTTCATAGTGTCATCTTTGGAGCCCCCCCCCCCCCCCCCCCTCTCTCTCTCTCTCTTTCTCTCTTTCTCTCTTTCTCTCTCTCTCTCTCTCTCTCTCTCTCTCTCTCTCTCTCTCTCTCTCTCTCTCTCTCTCTCACACACACACTTACTCCTGAATTTTAACAAATGCTAAATTCAATAACATCTGAGACTGAAGGTAACCCCGTGCCTGAAGTGATATGGATTATGCCTGGTAGGATACTGGGAAAATGCAGTCTTTCTACAAAGCAAGATTTTAGAAGACACTTGTGTGGTCAAAACTAGAATACTGCTCAAGTGTGTAGCATAATTGCCAAATAGGACTAGCAAGGGTTACTGAACATGCACAAATAAGGACAGCAAAAATAGTCCCAGGTCAGTTTGACTCAAAGGAGACTGTTGCAGAAATGCTGGAAAACCTCAACTTATAGATGCTTGAAGATAGATGTCAACTATCCCATGAAAGCATACTTACAAAGTTTCATTAACCAGTTTTAAGGGAGGGATATAGTACAGCCTCCTGTGTATCTGCAAGGAAGTCCTGAATCCATTCACAAATGTCTGTTCCTTGGTAAGTGAATATTTTGTTCTCTCTCATTCATAAGCAGTGAGATACAAATGTCATCTCGCCAGA
Organism: Schistocerca nitens; assembly: GCF_023898315.1. Classification (NCBI taxonomy): domain Eukaryota; kingdom Metazoa; phylum Arthropoda; class Insecta; order Orthoptera; family Acrididae; genus Schistocerca; species Schistocerca nitens. Next base: position 573,103,986 of record NC_064616.1, on the reverse strand, counting down.
CTGATTTAGGTTTCTGTGATTGTTGTAAATCCGCTAATACGAGTCCAGTTCTTTGAAAAGGAACCACTGAATTTCCTACCTTATCCGTAGCCTATTGAGCATGTGCTCTATTGCTAATGACCCCCACGACATGTAGGTTAAATATACAGAAAGCCTATCCAACTCTGTTTGTGAACATTGCAGGGTGAGCAGCCTCCTGGAAATTAGACCTAAATTTTTTCTTTGCATGTAGATTTGTTTTGCACTTCATACATGGTGAAAATTCATTCAGGATGATTTGTTGCTTGTGTAGTTTCTCAGCAGGAAAGCCATATTTCACTTAATTGTTTTGATGATAGTTCTCAGTGTGTTTTTCACTCCTCTTGAGCTCACTTAGTGTTGTCATAGTTAACAACATGTGGACCATCAATCTTCTGTTTTTGAGACTTTTTCCTAGACCTTCTTTGGGATAGATAGTGATGGGAATAATGCCTTTTTTCATTGAAAGTAGCCACGCGGGATAGCCGCGTGGTCTGAGACGGCTTGTCACCATCCGCGTGGCTCCACCTGTCAGAGGTTTGAGTCCTCCCTCAGGCATGGGTGTGTGTGTTGTCCTTAGTGTAAGTTAGTTTAAGTTAGGTTAAGTAGTGCATAAACTTAGGGATGGATGACCTCAGCAGTTTGGTCCCATAAGACCTTACCACAAATTTCCAAATTTCATTGAAAGTAGAAAATATTCCACAGCTCATAAGTTGACTGTCAGTGAATATGTTCAGTACCCTCATGTCTGCTTGATAAAGCACCTTCGCCTTGCTGAATAGGTGACTGTTTCATACAGAAAACTGTTGTGAATGTGTGTGGACATTGTAGCCCCAGGCAGTTGCCAGTGCTACAACCATCCATACAGGCATGGACCACGGGTAGCCACATTCAAAATCTGCAGGCACACTACCATGGGACATCATATACAAAGAGCCTGATAATATAAATAGCCCAGTTTGTTTTTGACAAAACTTCTCGCTATCAGCACAGCATCAGTTGGCACCAGCTGCGCTGCTGGCAGTGTTGTGATCGCGGTTGCCTCTTCCCATCCATGTGATCCTCTGCCCGCTGTACGCATGGCTGTATTCTTCTGTCAGGCACGTATGAAGGGCACCATCTGACCACTCCACTGCAGTGTGCACTCACTGTGTATGTAGCTGAGCTGGTTGAGGAGCAAACACCACTGCGTCCAAATTGTCAGGCCATCATCGATTGTCTCCTCCATGTAAACTTGCTGAACTTCACCTCCGACCCATCCTCTAACTTACCACTGCCCGTCCAGGGCTCTCACCTTGCTAGACATCGCTGCCAATCATCTCAGGCAATCATCCCAGTCTTCCACCTCACTGGACATCACCACTAATTGTCCTGGGTTTCTGCCTCACTGGGCATCATCTTTGGCTGTCCTGGGATGCCGTCTTACTGGATGGCTCTCTGACTATCCAGGAATGCCCTGTAACTGGACAAATCTCCTATGGTGCAGGACTGCTGTCTCACTGTACACACCTCCAACCTTGCAAGACTGCCATCTGATTGCATGCATTTCTGACTGTGTCCACAAATGCCATCTCCATGGACGCATCTCTGACTGTGTCCACAAATTCCATCTCCATGGACGCATCTCTGACTGTCCAGGACTGACATCTCCGTAGATGCATCTCCAATTGTCCAGGATGACTGTCAAGCTGGACATGTGTGTGACCATCCAGGGCTAAACACCATCTCCAATCATCCCGTGATTCTGCCTCTTGACTGCTGCTCATCCTCTAGTGTTCTACTGTTCTCGATTGACCGTGGGCTCACGAACCGCATCTGTATTATTATAATTCAGTTCATTTATGTAAATAAAAACTCAATTGCTCTCTGCTAACTGTACACCTCACTCACAGTGCATTGCTCGCTCCAGTTACGAACACAAAAGTGGTGATGGAGGACTTTCTTCCTTTTCTTTTCCCAAAATATTCCATTTTTTTTTACCATGGACTGAGCATCTTTACAATGCTGGAAGGAGATGCTGTGCCTCCAAAAGCAACATATGAAGCCACACCAGGAGTAGATGTGTGCAGTGCTACAACAGAGTGACATGCATCCATTTTCACTCTTGGTATCAGTTCAGGCATCTGCAAAGATGCTCTGTCTTCTGCTGCCACCAACACCGCTCATGTGTTTTGTCATTTTTCTGACTGCCACTGGTGCTCCTGTTGCTGAGTACTTCTGCCACCGTGCACTGCTGCCGTCGCTGCCCCCCTGCCGACGTCCGACCCGTTACTGGGTCGGCCACATCAACCCTCATGTAGTTGGCCCATTCAACACTGACACTGTCCCAGCCACCAGCTTTACTGCCAGGCTAGGCACCTCTGACACTAGACCAGCCACCTTCGCCGCCTGCGGGGCTCCCTTTGGCACTGCCGTGACTCCCTTTCCTGCAGGTCTGGCCTCCTGCTGCCACCAACGCAGTCTCCTGCTCAGGTCCAGCCTCCTTTGCTGCCAGTCTGGCCAGTTCGTTTGTGACTTGGGGAACCGTCATTGATAGAGCATGTCTCCCATTAGCCACAGATGCCCTGCTGCCACCATTGCTTCTCTGGCAGCTGTCAGTGGTTCTGTCTGTCTCCTGTCATCCACAGACACGCCACTGTCTCTATCATGTCTCTGCCGGCCGTTGATAATAGAGCCTTGTCTTTCATCAGCCACAGTCGCCCCGTCACCACAATCACATTTCCAGCAACCATTGATGGTCGAGTCCTGTCTACCATTGGCTGCAGACACCCTGCCACTGTGATCCACTACGTTGAGCCTGTGCCTCCTCCCTTCAGGTGCTGAGTGGCCTCAAAGCTGGCTATGTCAATTCTTCTTAAGGGAGGAGGCGTACTGTAGCCCCAGGCAGTCACTTGTGCTACAACCAACAATACAAGCAGGGACCGCGAGTCTACAATCTGCAGGCAGCAGTGCTCTGGGGTTCATATACAAACAATATAAATAGCCCGGATCATTTTCGACTGATTGTCCCACTGTCACCATGACATTGGGAGGTGCCTGCCACTTGCATGTTGCCATACACAACACTGCAATCAAGTCCATCTGTTCCCATTGCTGAGATCATGTGCTCACTGCATGCATGCCTGTATTATTCTGTCTAGTGGGTATTTACGGCACCACTTGGCTGCTCCACTGCAGTGTGCTTAGTGTGCTCTCACCGTGTATAATGCTGAACTGCTCAAGAATCAGTCATCATACTTCCTCTGAGGTGCCTAACTAGGCTTCAGCCATTTCTACAGCTTGCTGCTGACTGTCCAGGGCTGTCACCACAATGGTCATCATCTATTAACTGTCCAGGACTCTCGCCTGACCGGGTATCACTGGTGATCATCCACGACTCTCACCTTGATGATCATCTTCTTCAGCTCTCCAAGGCCGCCATTATGCTGAATGCATATCTGTTCGTCCACTCGCTGGACGCATATCCGTCTGCCCAGGACTGCCATCTCGCTGGACGCATATCTGTCTGCCCAGGACTGCCATCTCGCTGGATGCATATCCATCTGCCCAGTACCTCCGTCTCGCCGGACGCATGTCCGTCCGTCCAGGACCGCCGTCTCGCCGGACGCATGTCTGTCCGTCCAGGACCGCCATCTCGCCGGACGCATGTCCGTCCGTCCAGCACCACCGTCTCGCTGGACGCATGTCCGTCTGTCCAGGACCGCCGTCTCGCCGGACTCATTTCCGCCCGTCCAGGACCGCCGTCTCACCAAACGCATTTCCGTCCAGACAGAACTACCGCCTTGCTGGACGCCACCCCCGACCATCCAGGGCTTCCAGCTTGCTGGACTGCGAATGCTACTTGTCCTCAGTCATCCTACTGCTGCTGGTATACTGTAGCCTCGCGGACTGTAATTCAGTTGATTAGTGTGAATAAAAGTTCCGTTCTTCTCTGCTATTCTCCGATTAACATCACTTTGTGATTGATGTGTTGCAGCGGCAAGGGTTGGTGTCATTGGAATGCAGCCAGCCGTGCTTCACAAAGCGCTGCACACACCTACAAAACGGGCAACACAGAGAGCATGTGCTACTCGAAAAAGAACTACTGTTGGATGGTGGCTGATCCCTACCATTTGACTCACTCAGAAGTCAATTACAAAGTACTTTTAATCAAAGTATAACTGTGTATCTCATTTGCAGTGCATAGCTTCCTGTGGGCGTGAAGCCAGAAGTGGATTTTGAGACAAGACAGTGTATCATTAATTACATATCATGATGTTCTTCCAAGGATTGTAGGCTGTGTGCTGCCTTTTTACAGACCATATGTAACCATATACCAACATACAAAACCAAACGCACAATAAAATATGAAGCTATCAACAAAGCAAAATAAAATACTTGTCTGATCATTTAGATTTAGATTTCAATTTCCATGGTTTTCCTACACCAATTGACGAGAATGTCATGATGGTTCTTTTTAGAGGACACAGCAAATTTCCTTCTCCATGTTTGTCAATTATGACAATCTACTGCATCTTACAATCTAATTATTGATGGGACGTTAAGTCCTAATCTTCCTTCTTTCATTTTGACAAAGAGAAAACAATGTCTTCCTCATAGACATTACTGTACTGAGACATGCTGGCTGAAGACAATGTGGATAGGAGATCATATTGAAAACACCAAGAGCTGCTAACATGAATCACTTTATTTTGCTACCAGTTTTGATCACAAATGATCGTTTCTGGGCAGCTGAATAATTTAGAAATGAAGTAGACATAACTATACATAAATAACCACAACAGGATTAATATAGCTCATCATATTGTTGTTTGTACTTACGGAAACCATCACTCTAGCTTCCCTATATGTAAACGATCATACTGTTGGAAGTGACCATTCTGTATCACATTAGTTACTGTAAGGTCAAATCATCATTTCCAAGTGAACACACGTTATGTCATCAACTTTTGTTTCAATTCAGATGATGTTATTGTTGTAAGTCTGCTTCCTCAACAAGTTTCATTAAGCACAGCTTATTTAACAAATAAAGCACAGAAAGTAATAGTTCCTGACTCTTCTGGAAATACACAAAATGGAAACTTCTGGAGGTGAATATCTGTTGGCCAATACAGTACTCTGAAAGTTTGTTAAAAAACTCGCATGTTAGTGCTGGAAAAAGTTGTTTGTACATTTGACTGGGAAGTGGTGAAATACAAACCGTGAACTTGATGCACTCATATACTGTTCATTATTCACTGAAAATGCTACTCGCAGTTGAATGGTGAATGAAGACAATTCTGCATTTGGCAGACAAGTAAGTCAATTTTACAGCTACACTTCGGTGGTATATACCAGCAAAAGTCCAGATCAGTCCAGGAGAAAAATCATGTAGGGCAGGGTCATTGTCAATAACTATATTGGAGAGCTTGCTGTAAACATTTGTTGGTTGTGACAAGCATGACTGGGGAAGAACATGGCAGCCCACAAATATGCCACTGGTTTTTTGCCCCATAACCTGGTACCAGTGACTATATCTTTCAATACTTTTGCACCATGCCTAATGATCTCTCTGGATGTATGCAAAATTATACTGAGTAATCTGTCAATACGTCCAGCATGATTACAAGATCCTTCCCTTCGTGAATTGGTCCATAGAGCCAGAACTGTTGTGGGTAGTGTCAAGGAGGATGAGGTGGGTGTGGCAGAGCCTGATGCAAAGAAAGGCTGGGGTGTGACTTTCTATGCTGATGGGCAGAGAAGATGATGGTGGTTCAGACTCGCAGCTTGCTGCTGGTCCTGCCATGTCAGACCCAGCACAGACAGTGGTCTCCTGTGTATTGTCAGGGTCCAGATCCATGGGGGTGATGGATGTTGGCTATAGAAGAGAATGTGTGCACCAACTGCCTGGGGTGTTGTCCTGGAACTTGACCCTACGACTGCACTTTCGGTGGGTAAGATGGGCTGCCCCTGCCTGTATGGCAGACCCAGAGTTGGCATATGCCCCACACAGCCTGTTGAGGGTGCTCTGAGATGTGGTCACCAGGACCAGCTGGTGACCTTCCTGGGCAGTGATGGAGCCACATATCCAATCAGACATATGTCCTAACATGTGTGCCCAGACAGGGATGCATGTCTTAAAACGTGTGGCTGCTGCTGTTCCTCCTCCTCCTCCTCCTCCTCATCCTGATGGGGGCTGCAACAGATTTAACAAGGAACATTGAGGGTGTGTCTGCAAATTCTGCCAGGCTTTGATAGTGGGTCGGTGTTGTCCAGTAAGAGACTAAAAGGGAAAGCAGAAGACATGGATGTTAATAGTTGTTCTGTCTGCTTTTTAAACATTCATACAAAATGTTAGGGCATGCCATTAGAGGGAGGGTAAAAGGAAGCTGTGATAATGTGTTTGATTCCATTCCAGGTGCAAAACCAGTGAAAGTCAGTGGGTGCAAGCTGTGGCTTGTTACTGGTGACAAGAGCCTGTGGGGCTCCTTCAATAGAAAAAATGGTGGCCAGTCTGTTACTGGTATTCTTTGTAGTGGTCTGTTGCATTTTGAGCATGTAAGGGAAATGAGGATACGCATCTATTAAATCAACCACATGGTTCCATGGACTAGACCCGCAAAATCCATGTGCACCCAGTAGCACAGTTGGTTAGGCATACTCCACATTGGCAGGCTTTTGGCTGTGCTGGTGGATGCACCTGACAAACTTGGCAGGGTTGAATCATGTATGCAATATGTTTGTCAACCAGTGGCCAGTACATGAGACATCGGCCCAGAACCTCTGGAATCGCCACTCAACACTGACTGTCATCTTGGCTCAATTATAGGACACCTTTGAAAAGTTGAAGGGCATGACATCATAAAAAGAAACAACAAAGTTCTGTGGAGGCTGAAAAGGAAGGGCCTGTGGCTAGCCAGTTCGTACAGACTAGCAAATCTGCGTCAGGTGTGTACCCATAAGTATGGCTGATGAGATGCCTATGGAAGTAATGGGAGACTCTTCTTCTTCTTCTTCTTCTTCTTCTTCTTCTTTGGCATTACAGCCCTTGGTGGGCCTTGGCCTCCTCAACAATCTCCCTCTGTATCTCTCTGTTCTCAGCTTTTTTCTTCCATCCATGGACCCCCATCTTGGCAAGGTCAGCCATCACATTGTCCATCCATCTAGCTCTTGGTCTGCCCTTCCTTCTGGTGGAACACAGTCTGGCATTCATTATTCGTTTGGGCATCCTGTCTTCTGTCATCCTCTCCACATGTCCTAACCAACGTATTCTTTGAAATTTGATAAATTTCACTGTATCTTTCCCTTGTATAAGCTCCTGTATTTCATGGTTGTATCTTACTCTCCAACCCTCTGCCTCTCTCATAGGCCCATAGATTTTTTGTAAGATTTTCCTTTCAAATGTCCTTAGGCCATTACTGTCTGCTTCTGTCACTGTCCACGTTTCTGATCCATATGTGGCAACAGGTCGCACAAGAGAATAGTATACTCTCAATTTAGTTGTTCTTGTAATTAGAGTGTTCTTGAGTATCTTTAGGTTTGCATAATAGGCTTTGTTTCCTGCTTGTATCCTTTCTTTAATACATTTTCTCATACTATTATCATTGGTTAGAAGGACACTGAAATAATGGAAGCATATAACAGCTTTGAAGCATTTATCAGAGATCTTCAGGTACTGTGGTGTTTGTCTACCTTCAGAATTGGACATAACCATATATTTTGTCTTGCTTTCATTTACAGTAATTCCAATTCTTGTTCCTTCTGCTTCCATTTGTCCATATATTTCTTTAAGCTATGTTACATCCCTTGCCATGATGGCAATATCATCTGCATATGTGCGTAACTGGCTGGACTTCTTCATTATTTTTCCTCTCTTATCTACTTTTTGTACGATACTATACAGTTCTAAGTTAAATAGGTCTGCAGAGAGGCCATCACCTTGTTTCACTCCATCCTCAAAATCAAACTGCCTGTTATTCACTTTTACTTTTGCTTTTGTATCCTTCATTGTTAGCTTGATTAACCTTCTCAGTTTATCACAGATGCCTAATTCTTTCAGCCCTTTATACAGTGCTGGTCTATTAATACTATCAAAAGCTTGTTTAAAGTCAATGAACAGGAAGTACAGATCTATATAATGTTTATAAATTTTTTCCATTATTTGTCTAACAACAAACAACTGGTCAGATCCAGAATGAGATTTTCACTCTGCAGCGGAGTGTGCGCTGATATGAAACTTCCTGGCAGATTAAAACTGTGTGCCAGACCGAGACTCGAACTCAGGACCTTTGCCTTTCGCGGGCAAGTGCACTACCAACTGAGCTACCCAAGCACGACTCACGCCCTGTCCTCACAGCTTTACTTCTGCCAGTACCTCGCCTCCTACCTTTACAGAAGCACTCCTGCGAACCTTGCAGAACTAGCACTCCAGAAAGAAAGGATATTGCAGAGACATGGCTTAGCCACAGCCTGGCCGGCCTCCGTGTCGCCTGTGCACACCATCAACCATTTTTCAGCATTGGACTCCACAGATTGACCACATAAGCAAGTCGATGTTTCTGTGGACCCCATGGAGCAGGTTACTTCTCCTTCTGTGCCCTGTAGTAACGACTCTTCACCGGCTGTCTCTCATCCGGCAGCTACTGAGGTGACACCCCTACATCTCTTCCTCATCATGACTCTCCTCCGATGGAATGTTCGTGGTGTTTGGTCCCACAAAGAGGATTTACAGCTGCTTAAGCATCACAGTGTCTCCTTGTACTCTGCCTTCAGGAAACAAAATTGCGCGCTCATGACTGCTTTGAGCTTTCACATTTCTTATCAGTTTGTTCTGACCTTTCTCCTGAGGTCGGCATTCCATCTGATGGTGGCATAATGGTGCTCGTAAGGGATGACATTCATAGTCAACTCATCTTCCTGACTACCCATCTTCAAGCTGTTGCAGTTTGCCTATTCCTCTCCCACCTGACTTTTTCCCCTCTGTACCATTTATGTTCCTCCGTCATTCAATGTCACCAGGGCAGACTTTCTTCAGTGTATTGGGCCTCTAACTCCCAATTTTTGCTACTCGGTGACTTTAATGAGCAACATTCCCTTTGGGGTTCTTTGAGGACATGTCAGAGAGGTGCCCTCTTGGCTGATCTTCTTAACCAACTTAACCTTTTCTGCCTTAACACTGAAGCACCCACTTTCCTTTCTGACTCCTTGCTCACCTATTCCCATTTGGACCTAATCCTTCTTCACTGCCCAGCTTGCCCATCGTCTTGAGTGCTCTGTTATTTCTGACACTATGGACAGTGTCTAGAAGGAAGGATATAAGATGAACATCAACAAAAGCAAAACGAGGATAATGGAATGTAGTCGAGTTAACTCAGGTGATGCTGAGGGAATTAGATTAGGAAATGAGACGCTTCAAGTAGTAAAGGAGTTTTGCTATTTGGGGAGCAAAATAACTGATGATGGTCGAAGTAGAGAGGATATAAAATGTAGACTGGCAATGGCAAGGCAAGTATTTCTGAAGAAGAGAAATTTGTTAACATCGAGTATAGATTTAAGTGTCAGGAAGTCGTTTCTGAAAGTATTTGTATGGAGTGTAGCCATGTATGGAAGTGAAACATGGATGATAAGTAGTTTGGACAAGAAGAGAATAGAAGCTTTCAAAATGTGCTACAGAAGAATGCTGAAGATTAGATGGGTAGATCACATAACTAATGAGGAGGTATTGAATAGAATTGGGGAGAAGAAGAGTTTGTGGCACAACTTGACTAGAAGAAGGGATCGGTTGGTAGGACATGTTCTGAGGCATCAAGGGATCACCCATGTAGTATTGGAGGGCAGCGTGGAGGGTAAAAATCGTAGAGGGAGACCAAGAGATGAATACACTAAGCAGATTCAGAAGGATGTACGCTGCAGTACATACTGGGTGATGGAGAAACTCGCACAGGATAGAGTAGCATGGAGAGCTGCATCAAACCAGTCTCAGGACTGAAGACCACAGCAACAACAACTCAAGTGACCATTTCCCGTCTGCTGTCTGTTTACTGACACCTACCCCATCCGCGTGCTCACTCAAATGGCAGCTTATTAAGGCTGATTGGTAGCTCTACTCCTCCCTGGCGACCTTTGAGGAACAAAATTTTCCCAGTTATGACCAGGTGGAATACCTCACACAGACGGCCGCAGTGGCCGAGCGGTTCTAGGCGCTTCAGTCCGGAACCGCGTGACTGCTATGGTCGCAGGTTCGAATCCTGCCTCGGGTATGGATGTGTGTGATGTCGTTAGGTTAGTTAGGTTTAAGTAGTTCTAAGTTCTAGGGGACTGATAACCTCAGATGTTAAGTGCCATAGTGGTCAGAGCCATTTGAACCAATACCTCACACGTTATCCTTACTGATCAAGAACATTCCATTCCTCGCACTTCCTCATTACTCTGCCTTTCTCCATCCTGAGGCATGGCGTGACACAATTTGTGCACAGAGACGTGCTCTCCCCATTTTTAACTGCCATCCTACGATGTCAAACTTTATTCATTATAAACAGATCCATTCCCCAAGTTCTGGCATGACAGTACCAGATGATATCATTGTGGACCCTATTGCTATCTCCAACACCTTGTTCCGTCATTTTGCGGAAGTTTTGAGCTCTTCCCATCACCCTACCTTCCTCCGTCCTGAGGCATGGTGCGACACAATTTGTGCGCAGAGATGTGCTCTCTGCGTTTTTAACCGCCATCCTATGATAGCAAACTTTATTCATTATTAACAGATGCATGCAAAGTGTCGTTGCATTCTTTGTCATAGCAAAAGATCTAGCATGATTTCATTCATTAGTTCTTTCAACAGTTCCACCCTGTCCTCTGTCGTGTGGGCCAACCTCTGACTGCAATCTTGAACCAAAATCCATTCCCCAATTTCTGGCGTGACCGAACCAGACGATGTCATTGTGGACCCTATTGCTATCTCCAACACCTTGGGCTGCCATTTTGCGGAAGTTTCGAGCTCTTCCCATCATGCTGCCTTCCTCCGTCAAAAACGAGTGGAGGAGGCTTGGGCGATATCCTTCTCTTCTCCGAATCATGACTACTACAATGCCGCCTTTACTATGAGCATGCTCTCAGTTCATCCTGATTCTCTGCCCCAGGACCAGACGCCATTCACATTCAGATGTTGCAGCACTTTCTGCTTAACACGTACAACCGCATCCAAGCAGTGGGCCCATTTCCTGGAAGCTGGCATGAAGTCACTGTCCTACCCATACCTAACCCTGGTAAGGACAAAAACGTTCCTTCTAGTCACCACCCCCATCTCTCTTATGAGCTGTGTTTGCAAGGTGATGGAATGTGTGATTCATGCACGGCTGGTATGGTGGCTCGAGTCTCGCAATTTACTGACGAACGGACAGTGTGGATGTCGAGCATGGCATTTTGCAGCTGACCATCTCATTACTTCGTCCACCCATGTCATGAATGGTTTTCAGTGGAAACCCCAGACTGGCGGCCGTGTTTTTCGATTTGGAGGAGTCCTATGACACCTGCTGGAGAACTGGTATCCTCTGTACTCTTTACACATGGGGCTTCCATGATCGCCTGCTCTGTTTCCTTCAGGCATTTTTAAAAGAGCCGAGTTTTCAAGGTGCTTGTAGGTTCTGCCTTGTCAGACAACTTTATGCAGGAAATCGGTGTGCCTCATGGTTCCGTCCTGAGCGTCGTCTTCTTTGCTATTACCATCGACCCTATAATGGGCTCTCTCCCACCGGGCATCTCCGGATTCCTTTTTGTTGACGATTTTAACATCTATTGCAGTTCTTCACGAACCTGTCTCACCGAACGGCATCTTCAGCGATGTCTTGATTGTCTTTACTGCTGGAGTATTGTCAATGGCTTTCGCTTTTCCTCTGATAAAACTGTCTGTATGAATTTCTGGAGATGCAGTTGGTTTCTCCCACCATCTTTACATCTTGGGCCTGTTGCCCTTATGTTCATTAAAACTACAAAATTCCTGGGGCTCATGCTAGATAGGAAACTCTCTTGGTCCTCCCGTGTGTCTTAGCTGGTAGCCCACTGTAGTACTTGGTTCCCCAATGTCCTACATGTCGTATGTTTTTGGATAGGGTCTGCCTTTAGGAAAACACAGTTTTGTTTTTTAACTCAAACATGTTTCACTGCAGTTGCAGCATCTTCAGTGGCCTTTTATTTTTCATCTGTTGAAGATAAAGTGGGTTCTTTGCTGTTTGTATATGTGTGTGTGTGTGTGTGTGTGTGTGTGTGTGTGTGTGTGTGTGTGTGTGTGTGAGCTGTATTGGTTAGTCTTGTATAAAAATTCCTTGAGGGCAGACAAGACCAACCAATAGAGCTCTCTGCCCCCCTCCCCCACCATCCGAGCCCCCCCCCCCCACACACGCTAAAAAAAAAAAAAAAAAAAAATTATATGTATATATACACACTCCTGGAAATGGAAAAAAGAACACATTGACACCGGTGTGTCAGACCCACCATACTTGCTCCGGACACTGCGAGAGGGCTGTACAAGCAATGATCAGACGCACGGCACAGCGGACACACCAGGAACCGCGGTGTTGGCCGTCGAATGGCGCTAGCTGCGCAGCATTTGTGCACCGCCGCCGTCAGTGTCAGCCAGTTTGCCGTGGCATACGGAGCTCCATCGCAGTCTTTAACACTGGTAGCATGCCGCGACAGCGTGGACGTGAACCGTATGTGCAGTTGACGGACTTTGAGCGAGGGCGTATAGTGGGCATGCGGGAGGCCGGGTGGACGTACCACCGAATTGCTCAACACGTGGGGCATGAGGTCTCCACAGTACATCGATGTTGTCGCCAGTGGTCGGCGGAAGGTGCACATGCCCGTCGACCTGGGACCGGACCACAGCGACGCATGGATGCACGCCAAGACCGTAGGATCCTACGCAGTGCCGTAGGGGACCGCACCGCCACTTCCCAGCAAATTAGGGACACTGTTGCTCCTGGGGTATCGGCGAGGACCATTCGCAACCGTCTCCATGAAACTGGGCTACGGTCCCGCACACCGTTAGGCCGTCTTCCGCTCACGCCCCAACATCGTGCAGCCCGCCTCCAGTGGTGTCGCGACAGGCGTGAATGGAGGGACGAATGGAGACGTGTGATGGTCGTATGCGTGTTTAGTGCCGTGCAGGTGAGCGCCACAATCAGGACTGCATCCGACCAAGGCACACAGGGCCAACACCCGGCATCATGGTGTGGGGAGCGATCTCCTACACTGGCCGTACACCACTGGTGATCGTCGAGGGGACACTGAATAGTGGACGGTACATCCAAACCGTCATCGAACCCATCGTTCTACCATTCCTAGACCGGCAAGGGAACTTGCTGTTCCAACAGGACAATGCACGTCTGCATGTATCCCGTGCCACCCAACGTGCTCTAGAAGGTGTAAGTCAACTACCCTGGCCAGCAAGATCTCCGGATCTGTCCCTCATTGAGAGCATGTTTGGGACTGGATGAAGCGTCGTCTCATGCGGTCTGCACGTCCAGCACGAACGCTGGTCCAACTGAGGCGCCAGGTGGAAATGGCATGGCAAGCCGTTCCACAGGACTACATCCAGCATCTCTACGATCGTCTCCATGGGAGAATAGCAGCCTGCATTGCTGCGAAAGGTGGATATACACTGTACTAGTGCCGACATTGTGCATGCTCTGTTGCCTGTGTCTATGTGCCTGTGGTTCTGTCAGTGTGATCATGTGATGTATCTGACCCCAGGAATGTGTCAATAAAGTTTCCCCTTCCTGGGACAATGAATTCACGGTGTTCTTATTTCAATTTCCAGTAAAACAAACGCTCACACACAAAATTCACAGACAGATTCAGAACAGTGATCTCTATACTAACTGGATGGCGAACTTCGGCTGTCACAGCGTCCCGTCGTCTGTTAGCGCTGCCATATTGCAGTTAGGTAAGAAACCAGTGATCTCTATACAAACATTTGAAACAATTTTTCTGAGTGCTCCACCACAGAGTATACAGCATTAGTTGTTTCAATAAGCTTGCCTCGGCTTACAGATTTTGTGAATGAGCTCTTTTCTGCAGTACTAAGAAGTGCATGTGTTGCATCATTACAAACAACGGGTGGCCTAAGAATGTAGAGGCAGTCTTTACATGTAACTTGTTTTGAAATTCTGAGGGCAACATACCCTGCAATGTAGTACAAAATGTTCTGCTTGTATGTGGGAAACAGAGTACCCTCTTCAATAAGTGAGCACCATTTTTCTAGTTTGTCTACAATAATACAAGAATCATCCACAAGATAACACTTTTGTGATCGGAGAGAGAGAGAGAGAGAGAGAGAGAGAGAGAGAGAGAGAGAGAGAGTGTTACAGTACGTTTTAGGATTTTTTCTTGTGTGTGTGTGTGTGTGTGTGTGTGTGTGTGTGTGTGTGTAGGGGGGGGGTGACGGGGGTGAGAGCTGTATTGGTTGGTCTTGTCTAATAATTCCTTGAGGGCAAACAAGACCAACCAATAGAGCTCTCTGCCCCCCTCCCCCACCATCTGAGCCACCCCCACCCCCCACACACAAAATAAATAAAACAAAACAAAACACCCCCCCCCCCCACACACACACACACAAAATCGCCAGGAACACCTTCAACTTTTCCACTGTCAGCCATCTTGTTTTTACACTTCAATTGTTCCCTGCCCGCCATGTTTGTTTTGTTTGTTTTTACAGCTGGTAAAGTAGTGAAACAGTAAAAGTGACAGTGACAGTGGCAACTCTATGTATAGAGTTTGATAGTGATGAATATGATTAAAAGAAACATGTAAGTTCAACATTATGTAAATAGACACACAAATAGAATTAAATAATTTCAGGCATAGAAATAACAAGTTTTCAAATCGTAATTTTGGCTTAAACAGTTTATCTACTTTAAGGTATAAGTGGTTGCAGATGACAAACTGTGCAACAAAACAGTCACTGTAGAAACACAACACAACAGAAAAACCACACCATGTGGTAAAAAGCTATGAATTTGTAATTTATGTGTTTTTTTCCCAAATATCTGTAATTACAATTTAAAAACTAATAGCTACATGTATACAAACAGCAAAGAACACTCTTTATCTTTAACAGATGAAAAATAAATTGGGTTAAAAAATAAAATTGTGTTTTGCTAAAGCCGGACCCTATCCAAAAACATACACATTGTTAAAGGAAACACAGAAGAAAAGAGCTTCAACCCCAAGATGATTAGTCCTACATGTCCTTTGCGATAGTACCTTTGTATACACTAATGGCTCTTGGACTGACCGTGGGGTTGGGTGTGCCTTCATCATTGGCACCCATGTCTTTTAATATTGGCTTCCAGCACACTGCTCAGTATTTACAGCTGAGCTCTTCGCCCTGTATCAGGCCATGGAGTACATCTGGTGACACAGCCTTTCCAATTGTGTCCTCTGCTCAGACTCACTCAGATCCCTTCATAGTCTATGTCCGCTGTACACCGCCCATCCCTTAGTGCAGCGGGTCCAGGGAAATTGTCACTTGCCAACTCTTGGTGGAGCCAGTGTGATGTTTCTTTGGATTCCTGGTCATGTCAGTCTGCGAGGAAACGAGGCTGCTGATGCTGCTGCCAAGGCTGCAGTCCTCATACCTCAGCCCCTGAGTTCCCAAATTTCCACCGATGATCTCTGTCTTGCCGTCTTGTCAGGAGATGCAGTCCCTTTGGCATCACCAATTGTCCTCCCTGCACGGGAATAAGCTCCTTCTTATGAAGCCTCTGCCATCAGCTTGGACGACCTCTCAGCCTTGCTGATGGGAGGGGGTCATTTTAACTAGGCTGCATATTGGGCACTGCTTTTTTAGGCATCATCATTTGATGAGTGACGCTACCCCATGGCTTTGTACACATTGTGCCCAAGTTTTAACTGTCCATCACTTCCTGATGGAATGCCCATTTCTTAACCTGTTATGTTCCTGCTTGGGTTTGCCCCCTGAGTTATCGGCTGTTTTAGGAAATGACGAGCAGGTTGTTGACCGCGTTTTACTGTTTATCCATCAAAACAATATGGTGAAAGCCATGTAATTTTTAGCTTTGGACCTCCATTTCTGTATGGTGTCTTTTTTAGCCCTTTTTCCATGTACCTGTTTTTAGCTGTCTTCTATTACATCAGTTGGGCCCAACATGCTGCTCAGTCTTCGTGTTCTATAGTTTGGAATTAGGCGCATATGACCCCAGCTGTGTTTTGGTCCCAAAAGCAAAAGAAAACCAAACAAAACATCTGCTATAAGTTACTACTCACTCTTTTAATATTGTGCGGACAAAAAATGACGTCATTACCAGGCGTGGAGAAAACAAGGGAGCATATTGGAGACATAAATAACCCACTTCTGGATATGGAACGATATTTTGAATTTCTTGGACCATGTGTTGTGTATAATACTCAAAGGTTTTATACACATCTAGGTGAAAAATATTTTTCACTGTGGTTCTTGGAACTACAAACAAAGAAAGGATTGTTGTTACTTACTTATGAATTAATTTCCGAATTGCCTGGTGTAGTACTGGAATTCCTTGGTGAGCATAAATCCACAGCTTAGCTACTAATGGTTTTTAATTTGGGGACTCCAGTCGGAGATATGGAAGAGATTAACAATCAAGACTGAGCCCCTGTAACAAAAAAGAATAACATGGAAATACTATGAACTGTTGCTGACGGTGTAAGATGGCATGGTGCTACACTTGACTCTGTGATGTCATTTATTTGCATTGGTGCACTCAACTGCTGACTGCACAGCTGGCTCCAACAAACATCTGCTGTATGTCCCTAGTAAAAACACTGTTGACAGACAATATAGACAACTACAACTAGCATGCAAAGAAAAATAATCAGAACAACTGAGCAGTCTGTGAAAACTGTGCCAAGACTGGATAGAATCAATGTTATTGCGTTGGGTCTGATTTCTGTCCAGTTGGGTGAGAGCTGCTCCACTGCTGCCTTGACAGCATAACATTTTTGCAGTTTCACCATCACACGGTCTAGGTCGTACTGCATTCGCTGACTGAGGTGGCGGTTTTGATGTCTCATAGTCTGCAGAAATGGAAGCCTGAGCTGCTGGAATCGTGAAAACCCAGCAATATGCGAACTTAAGCTATAAAAGGGTCTGACTGTCTTCATGCTTCAGCGTGTACTTTAGTGTCCTGTACTATTCCAACAAAAATTCCACATATTAATGTCTCTGCTTGTGATTGTCCACAAGAATATGTAAACTTGCATTTCCTGGTCAGGCCTTGCAGGTCAGCAATCCGTGATGTGTAACTGTCTAATGATGCAGGAACTCTAAACAAGTGGCCACCACTTGAATTTTCATAGAAAAATGTTCACTTAAAAGAAAATGATTAGTGGTGATCAGCAACAGTGATGGATCAGATAAAGGGGTGAGTTTTTGTGAAAGGTAATAGTGAGGGTTAGGACACTTAATGTCACTTGCCCGTAACCGAAATTCTAAAATTTTTTATACACTACAAAGTCCTCTTGAGCTTAATTGAATTTCTGGAAAGCTGGGATTGCTGGAAGCAATTGTAGACGTGCCAGATTGTCAGTTTCTATATGGGCTAATGCTGCTGCTCAAGCTCTCCTTTATAAAACCTGAGAAACGTTTTGTCCATCATGGTTGGAACACTGGGAAAAATGGCCTGACAAGTCCTATTCCAGAATAGGGTGCTTTCTGTTCCTCATTGTCACTCTTGTAAGTCTGCTTATTCAACAACACAAATCATGTACAAATAAATTACAGAAACTAATAGTTTCTGACTCTTTTGGAAATACACAAATGTTAACTGCTGCAAATGGATACGTCTTGATCAGTACAGTACTGCAGGAGAACACTACCTGTAGGCTCTACTGGGAAGCATTGAAATATGAATCATGCTCTCAGTGCACCCATATGCTGTCAGTTCGTTCACTGAAAGCATTAAAGATGGCTGGACAGTGAGCAAAGACAATACTGCATTATGCAGACAGACAAGTCTTGCTTTGTACTTAAATGTTGACAGTAGGTAACAGTCAAGTTCAAATCACAACCCAGGAGAAAATAAAGTAGCACAGGATCATTGTCAATAGGTCCAATGGAGAACCCTGCTTTAAGCATCAGCTGGTTGAAAAATGTGCGACTGTGGTGGTCCATGGTAGCCGTTAAATCTGCCGTGGGTGTTTTTTCACATGATCTGACGCTGCACCTAGTGACCCATGCAGACATGTGCATAATTGTATCAATTCATCCTTTGATATGTTTGATGGAGTTATAAGTGTCTATGCATGGGGATACGAAGGTGTTTTCTGGGAGCATAGCCAGTAAGCTGATGAAAAGTATTTTGTTTATAATGGTTATTCTTGTAGGCCTGTAGATAAGTCAAATTCATGTTTGCATTACTTAAGTGCCTAAAGATGAGCATTTATAGTTAAAACTGGTAACAAAATTAAGTGTCCATCCTCACAGATGTTGGTGGTTTTGACCCGATTTTCGTAAAATATTAATAACTTGTGGAACAACACTTATGAAAAGATTTAAAATCGGAAGATGTGAAATACAAATGTCTGTCAACTGAAATAAATAAATGTAAAGAGAAGATCATGCATAACATTTAAATAGCAATATCTTATAAGGGTGTTATGTTCAAGAAAATCATTATGAGTATTCACAACCTGAAACTGCTCGATTTTTTCTGGTTGCAAATGTAGAAGACACTAGTGCTGAACGAGTGTATAATAATACAAAGAACTGTAGGGAAAAGCAGTTGTAACTGCAGGTCTTTGCCATTATGATTATACTAATAAATATGTACAGTGAGTTATGTCTAATTATCACGCAGTACTACTTCTCCTTGTTATCAACTTTCTCCAATCTTTCCCAATTCTTCTCAGTACCTCCTCATTCCTAACTATCAGTCCAGCTGATCTTCTCCATTCTGTGCCCTATTCACATTTCACAAGCTTCAGACAGACTGAGGTGGCGCAGTGGTTAGCACACTGGACCTGCATTCGGGAGCGTGATGGTTCAAACCTGTGTCCAACCATCCTGATTTAGGTTTCCATGATTTCCTTAAATCACTTAAGACAAGTGCCGGGATGGTTACTTTTGCAAGGACATGGCCGACTTCCTTCCACGTGCTTCCCAAATCTGATGGGACCGATGACCTCGTTGTTTGGTCCCCTCCCCAAATCAACCAACCAACCAACCAACCACAAGCTTCAATTCTTCTCTCATCCTGCTGTCACAATGTCCATGTTTCTGTTCCTCACAAGGCCACACTCCATATCAGGCATTTCATTAGTAACTTCCTTAATTCTGCGTTCACACCACTAGCCAAGAGATTTTTCTGCTTTTGAAATTCCTCTCACACCAGATCCATTCTGGCTTTGATGTCCCATTCACAATACAGGTTTTCCCTAGTGCAGCTTCCCTAATACTTGAATGTACCACCTGTTATATGCTTTCTGGCCCTAACTTATACTTCACTCTTCTTTTCTTTAAACCTATAACCAAGCCTTTCGTTTTATTTTTGTTTATTTTCATGCTGTACTACACAGTCTTCTTTTAGGACATTTAGCATTTCAATCAGTCTTGCTTCATTTTCTGCAAAAATCACATCACTGCGAATCTTATGTATTCTGTTTTTGTTCACCTAGCCTGATGGCTCTTTCCCCATGCAAACAACTTTTCACTATTTCCTCCAAATAAATGTTAAATGGGATCAGTGAGAGAGAAGAAAGAATAGTGAAGGGGAGAAGAATATACCAGATGATGTGTGATGTCAGTAAACTGCAAGGAGGTTACCACAGAATGAAGAGGAAAGCAGAGGACAGAGAAGCATGGAGGGCTATGACATCTAAACTTGCCACAAGGCAGATAACCAAATATGATGACTGTTTGTTTGTAATCTGTGACTTAATATCTATACATTTCAGTGCATCTGTCATCACACAGTCGTTGATAAAATATTAAGACACTTTGTTTACATTCAGGGAAACCTTGGTTTTTGTAATTGTAGCTTGATATATTCATTCTCCCATCCTTGACCAAATAAGCTAGTAGTTCATTCATTATCTCATCCCCATTGGCAGTTGACTTCAACAAAAGAAAAGAAAAATATAGTATTTGCATAATGCTATCTGTCAGCAGATAATAAATTAGTAACCCTTAGTGATTTTGTGTGTGTATGTGTTTTTGTTGTCGTACTATCATGGTGCATAAATACAGGTATATGGCATGTGCAGATATCCGTCCATTTAATTTCTGAGATATGTTCTATTTTATTGTTTTTATTTTATGACTTCATAGGTTAACTTTTGTTGTTGTGTTCAGGTGTGGCAGCTGAACTAACAGATGCTTTGGAAAAATCTGTGACTGGACAAGAGGTTGACTTAGAAATGACATTAACAAACTGCACAAAAATATATCCAGAACTTTTCAAGAATGATTTGAAAATTGTGAGTTAAATATTATTTGTGTCCCCAACTACTATACTGTAGTGTGTTTTAATACTTAAATGCTTGTTCAACAATGTAGCAAAAAATTGGTGGTTACTTACTATAAAGAAGACACATTAAGTTGCAGACAGGCTTAATAAAAGACACTAAGTTAAAGCTATCGATCACAGCCTTCGTCAGCTACAGAGAAACACACATAATTTATACACACAAGCAAGTACACCCCCCATGTACATGACTGCCAACTCTGGCAGTGTGGGCCAGAATGCTGAGCTGCTAGAGTTGGCGGTCAAGTGTGTATGAGCTGTGCTTGCTTGTTTGTATGAATGGTGTGTGTTTCTCTTTTGTTGATGAAGGCTATGGCTGAAAGCTTTATGTAAGTGTCTTTCAATTATACCTGTCTGCAATTTAACATGTCTTCTTAATGGTAAGTAGCAATCTATTTTTTCATACTTTGTTGGTTATTCCTACCGGCAGTTTCCATTGTTTAAATGATTGTTTCAATTTCAGAGAAATCATCCATATTTGGAACCTGCACTTGGAGAAATACATAGACCTTCAGTTTCCCAAGGAAAAGAAATTTCTTTGTCAAATATTATGACACATTTTGAACTTGACTTCAAAAAAATAAAACACCATTTGACATCGGGAAGTGTTAAAACCAAACTGCTGCTTTTACAAGCCCTTCGTTGGGTAAGAAAAGTTATATTTCCATTTTTGTGGATAATGGTTCTGATATAGCTTAACTTGTTTACATAAAAGTAGTTTTTTTCAGAAAACTCAGATAGCAAATATTACATATTAATTGTGATTTGTATTGCTGTTAAATCTGTGCATTTTTATGGAATTGATTTAAACCATGTCATTTTGTGGAATGTCTTAAATTTGTTTAACTGTGTGCAGGACTAACATGAACAGAGAGACAGAAGAGCTAATTTTTTATGCTGTCCATATAATAAGAAAACTCCTGTTGCAATCATGTAGGATTCGTAGGCGATACATGTCAGTTCATTGACAGCACAGAAACCTTGTACAGAGAAGGTAATGGAATGTGAAATTTATATTCCATTGAAATGAGCCACAGAAAGCATCAGTCAGATTGTAGTCATTATGTGTGCACAACCTATTCAACAAACATCAAAAATTTTCCCAATACCACACCTCTCCAGGTGCCATCCATCACTAACACTAAACTTTCAGCATCCATTAGATGAATTGTGTGACTGACAGCATTGAGATACACATTTTGCAATAACAACTACACTACCAGCCATTAAAATTGCTACACCAAGAAGAAATGCAGATGATAAACAGGTATTCATTGGACAAATCTATTATACTAGAACTGACATGTGATTACATTTTCACGCAATTTGGGTGCATAGATCCAGAGAAATCAATACCTACAACAACCACGTCTGGCCGTAATAACGGCCTTGATATGCCTGGGCATTGAGTCAAACAGAGCTTGGATGACGTGTACAAGTACATCTGCCCATGCAGCTTCAACACGGTACCATAGTTCGTCAAGAGTAGTGACTGGCGTATTGTGATGAGCCAGTTGCTCGGACACCATTGACCAGACGTTGTCAGTTGGTGAGAGATCTGGAGAATGTGCTGGCCAGGGCAGCAGTCAAACATTTTCTGTATCCAGAAAGGCCTGTACAGGACCTGCAACATGTGGTCGTACACTATCCTGCTGAAATGTAGGGTATCGCAGGGATCAAATGAAGGGTACAGCCACGGGTCGTAACACATCTGAAATGTATCATCCACTGTTCAAAGTGCCGTCAGTACGAACAAGAGGTGACCGAGACGTGTAACCAATGGCACCCCATACCATCATGCCGGGTGATACGCCAGTGTGGCGATGACGAATACATGCTTCCAATGTGATGCAGCATCAAGGGTAACCACAGCCTTGGTCTCTGAGCTGATAGTCGATGCTGCTGCAAACATTGTCAAACTGATCATGCAGAGGGTTGTTGTCTTGCAAACGCCCCCATCTGTTGACTCAGGGATCGAGACATAGCTGCACGATCCGTTACAGCCATGCAGATAAGATGCCTGTCATCTCTACTGCTAGTGACACGAGGCCATTGGGATCCAGCACGGCGTTCCATATTACCCTCCTGAACGCACCGATTCCATATTCTGCTAACAGTCATTGGATCTCGGCCAACGCGAGCAGCAGTGTCATGATACGATAAACCGCAATCGCGATAGGCTACATTCTGACCTTTATCAAAGTCGGAAACGTGATGGTACGCATTTCTCCTTAGACAAGGCATCTCAACAATGTTTCACCAGGCAATGCCGAACTGCTGTTTCTGTATGAGAAATCAGTTGGAAACTTTCCTCATGTCAGCATGTTGTAGGTGTCGCCGCCAGTGCCAACCTTGTGTGAATGCTCTGAAAAGCTAATCATTTGCATATCACAGCATCTTCTTCCTGTCGGTTAAATTTCGCGTCTGTAGCACGTCATCTTCGTGGTGTAGCAATTTTAATGGCCAGTGGTGTATATTAACTTGTTAAACTATGTACAGTTTCTGAGAATGAATATCCACACAACTTGATAACAGAATTGTTGATCCTTGTCAGTGCCTAACAGGTGCACACTAAGACAAAGTACAAAGACATTGTTGTAGCATGGAGCAGGGAGGATAGGTACTGACACAGTCTCACAAGGCTGAGAGCTCAACAGTCCACTGATGAGCAGCAAGGCACCGTGATGGCACGCTCCCATGAAGCGATGAGCTCGTGGGCAGTCACATGCAGATCATACAAAGTGATGTCCTCAGGAGCGGCTAACAGAAGTGTAGCACTGTAAATGTCTCACGGTATGTGGATATATGACCCTACGGACCCAAGTAGGTGCCTGCAACTGCAACGTTGTTTACCATGACTTGCATACCCCATAGTGGCATGGCTCACAGCACCAGACATTGTGCTGTCTCCAGGAGACTTGACAGTAAACAGCTTAGTGACTCTATTACCAAACATCCTCTTGGGTGATGCATGGGCCGTACCTGGCCTGCAAAGCATATCAGTAAGTATGGTGGCCAAATATGTAGGGGCATTGCCCTGCATACACCTCACCTCTCACAACTTAAAAAGGGGTGGTGCAACCATCTCGGAGAAGTGCAGGCACCCAAGAGAGGAGACACATTAAAGGGATCAGAGTGAATGTTGGTTAAATATTTTGAACTAGAAGAGACACTTTCAAACTTTTGAAGTTAACAGAAGCTTTTATAAAACAGGTGCAAGAAGTTGAGGAGGCAGGGAGATGCACACGCCAAACTTTTGAGGACCTCTGCATTATAGCACGATGTTGACCCACAACGGAAACACTAAAATAAAATAGTCCTTGACAATTTTAACTACATGTATAACAGAGGACAATTGCCAACTAATAAAGATGGTATTTCAGTTCCCTCCTCAACAATGTCTAAGGAACTCTTTTATTAAACTTCCTGGCAGATTAAAACTGTGTGCCGGACCGAGACTCGAACTCGGGACGTTTGCCTTTCGCGGGCAAGTGCTCTATGGCAGAAGTAAAGCTGTGAGGACGGGGCGTGAGTCGTGCTTGGGTAGCTCAGTCAAGTAGAGCACTTGCCCGCGAAAGGCAAAGGTCCCGAGTTCGAGTCTCGGTCCGGCACACAGTTTTAATCTGCCAGGAAGTTTCATATCAGCGCACACTCCGCTGTAGAGTGAAAATTTCATTCTAGAACCTCTTTTATTGTTGTCGTAAATATTTATGTGAGAAAAGATGGTCTACTGCCATCATGGCTGGACCTTGGAAGCCAAGCAACTCCTTTGCCACCGTCACTGTGGGTTCAGGATATCATTCCACCACAGTCCCTATGGGACGTAGCTATACAGAAGACTTTTCTGTACTAGCTCACCATATAAGTGAATTCTTCCATCTTGAGAAAGTTTCTGGTGCTGCTGGGAGGTTTATCGTCCTTGTGGAGCTCCACACAAGGGCTCCCTCAACATCATCCAGTTCTTTTTTAATTACACTTCTTTACTCAACAGCAATTTAGATATAGAGTCATAATGTCCTTTCAGGTAGTGTTTCAAGTGTAATTAATTTTTTAGTAGCTGTAAGTAGTGTAACAGCTATATTCAGGAGCCTTGTTCACGTCTCCTTATTTGTGCCTTCTTTTTCAATTTTCTGCTTTCCTTCCAGTCACTATGCATAATTTACAACCAGTGGTTAAGATTCTGTAGTAATGAGCAGAAGAAACTATTTCAATTTTGTGCCGAGAAAGCCGTGTGTGTTCTTTTAAGCCATGAGTGTGATTTTCTGTTTCTGTAAATTTTCTCAATAGTGTTTCATGAAAAGAAAGTCTTCTTCCCTCCAGAGACTCTCATTTGAGTTCATGAAGAATGTCTGTAATACTTGTGTGTTGATTGAACCTACCAGTAACAAATCTGTCAGCACACCTCTGAATTGCTTCAATGTCTTCTTTTAATCTCACATGCTGAGGATCCCAGACACTTGAGCAGTACTCAAGAATGGGTTGCACTAGTGTTCTATATGTGGTTTCCTTTATAGATCAGCCATACTTTCCCAGAATTGGCCCAACAAACCATTCACCTTTTTTGCTACCGATCTTATGTGCTCATTCCATTTCTTATCTCTTTGCAACATTATACCTAGACATTTAACAGATCTGACTGTGTCAGGTGTGTCAAACAGCACACCATTATACTGTGTTTGAACATTACTGGATTTTTTTTTCTACTCGTTTGCATTAACTTATGTTTTTCCACATTAAGAGTAAGCTGCCATTCATAACAACAAATAGAAATTCTATGTAAGTGACACTGTATTATCCCACAGCCATTCAATGACAATGCCTTCCTGTACACTACAGCATCATCAGCAAACAGTCACAGGTTGCTTCTCGCCCTATCCACTGTATCGTTTATCTATACATGGGACAAGAGTGGTCATACACACTTCCTTGGGGCACTCCTGATGATAGCCTTGTCTCTGATGAACACTTGTCATCCTGGACAACATATTTGGTTCTGTAGCTCAAGAAGACTTCAAGCCATTCACATATCTGAGAAACGATATCATATGCTTGTACCTTCCTTAACAATCTGCAGTGGGACACTGTGTCAAACACTTTCTGGAAAACTAGGGATATGAAATCTGCCCAATGCCTTTCATCCATGCTTTACAGGGTGTTGTGCAAGAAAAGGGCAAGCTGAGTTACACTTGAACAGTGCTTTCTAAATCCATGCTTGTTTGTGGACAGAAGCTCTTCTGTCATAAGGAAATTTTGGTCCATAATTTTGTGGGTCCATTATTTTATCTTCCTGTGCACAAGAGTCACTGTTCTTTTGTAATAAATGCAAGCTAGGTAAGGGCCAATGCCAAAGAGTACACCCCTTAAAATCGAATTTGGGATTCCATCTGGATCTGGTGACTTTCGTTTTCAACTCTTTCATTAGTTTCTCAGGGCCAGAGATGCCTGTTTCCATGTCCTCAATACAAGAAATCATTTGACAGCCAAATGATGGTATGTTTGTATGATCCTCCTGCATCTATGATTTTTTAAACACAAAATTTGAAACTTCAGCTTTCTGTTCATTGCTGGTTGATGAGTGACTGAATAGAACCCTTCAACCAGTTTAGTGATTTTATGTAGGACCACAACTTTCATAGGTTTTCACAAAGATGTGTTGCTAACAATTACGGTCTAAGTTGTATGCTTCACACATCAATCTTTTTAGAGATGCATGAATTTCTACTAACTTTTGCCTATAGACTTTTCCACACTTTTTATGAAACGAGAGTGCAATAATCTCCATTTCCTCAGTATTTTCCAAATTTTGTTATTAAACTGCAATGGATCTTTTCCATTCTCACTCTGATCATTTGGCACATACTTTGACAGAGTTCAATATACAGTCAGTTTAAACTTTGCCCATAATTTATCTACATCCATCACATTGGAAACACACGATGCCCGTTCATTGTGTAAGTAAGATGCTAACAACTGGTTAGCTGCTATTTCCAGCATAAAGACTCTCCTAGCCTTCTTGATGGATTTATTAACTTTAGTAACCACCATCACTATGATGGCATAGTGATCACTAACCCATCTCTTTATTGTGACAGTGTCAATAATATCAGCCCTGTTTGTAGCTACAAGGTCTAAAATATTTTCACTGTGTGTGAATTGCCAAACTAGCTGCTCAAGACGGTTTTCAGAAAATGTGCTCAGATGTACGCCACAAGACAGACTGTCCACACCGTGTGCCATGAACACACAGATGTCCAGTCTATACTCAACAGGTCAAAGTAAGTTTCTTGGCCTAATAAGCTTACCTGGTTACTATATCTGAGGAATCTGAAGACAGTGTCACTCAGAGTGTTCTGTATTTTACAGTGTGGCAGTTAGAAGACACATGGAGCTGTTAGCTCTGTCTGTACCAGTTTTATAGAGCCTTTGTATGATCCTGAATTTTATTATCGCAAGTGGTATATGCATATGCGCAGTCAGTCTGCCTGAAGAGCTGTGATGCAGTTTACTATGATGGAATGAGGGTGGCATAGTGGGCATTTAGGGTCGACTACATCCAGAGCCTCTGTACTGAGGCTGGAAAGCTGCTAGTTTGAAGATGCAGCAACTCTTCATGGTAGAAGAAGCTTACAAAATTCATTCTGTACTGTAAATCCCTGTACACCACAACAATTGAAACTTCCTGGCAGATTAAAACTGTGTGCCCGACTGAGACTCGAACTCGGGACCTTTTCCTTTCGCGGGCAAGTGCTCTACCAACTGAGCTACCGAAGCACGACTCACGCCCAGTCCTCACAGCCTTACTTCTGCCAGTACCTCGTCTCCTACCTTCCAAACTTTACAGAAGCTCTCCTGCGAAGAGAGAGCTTCTGTAAAGTTTGGAAGGTAGGAGACGAGGTACTGGCAGAAGTAAGGCTGTGAGGACCGGGCGTGAGTCGTGCTTCGGTAGCTCAGTTGGTAGAGCACTTGCCCGCGAAAGGCAAAGGTCCCGAGTTCGAGTCTCGGTCGGGCACACAGTTTTAATCTGCCAGGAAGTTTCATATCAGCGCACACTCCGCTGCAGAGTGAAAATCTCATACCACAACAATTGCCTACCCATTTATTGAACAACATTTTAAAAACATTTTTATTTTTAGAAAATAAGGTTATTTGGCATTCATGCAAAGATACATAACTTATGATATTAATAATGGTTAATGGTTTAATGGAGCTTGGAAATTTGCCATCTGGAATGTTAGGGGAATTGCTCTTAAGAAAGTGGAATTAGCTAAACATCTGAAAGAAAAAGAAACAGGTTTTGGAGAAATTACAGAAACAATGAAGAAAACAACTGGAATTAAATGTGTAGACAACTACATTATGATCTACAGTGGAGTAAAGGAGGAACAAAAAGCAAGTAACCGTGTCCCATCTATATTCATAGAAAATGGGGAGATAAAATACTGAACTTTGAATGTGTAAATGAACCCGTTGTACTAGTATGAATTAAAAGTCCAACAGGAATCCTATGAATAATAGCAACTTATGCCCCAGAAGAAGGACAAGTTGACGAGTCCAAGGCCTTTTACAGACAGTTGAAACAGTTGCAAGCAATCTTAAACAGATATAGTAAAAGACAGATCTCAATGCTAGAATTGGAAATATACCAATTCCAAAAATAATAGGCATATGTGGAGAAAATGTATTCAATAAAAACAGAAAAATTCTCAGAGATTTTGCTACCTTAAATCATTTTAAAATTGCCAATACTTTCTGTAGGAAGAAAGACATACACAAATTTACCTGGTCAGCAGGAGGATATAGATCTATCATAGATTATATAATAATAAATGAAAGATTTACTGGATGAGTTAGAGATACCAGAGTTTATCAAGGAGAGTATACTGGATCAGATAGCTTTCTACTGGTGTCAATAACTGACATCTATGCAAAATGGAGAAATCTGAAGAAACCAGTTAAGGGCCAAAAGGAAGAACAAGTTCTTAAAGTTTACCTTTTAGAAGATTGCTGAGACAGCAAATTTAAAAACAGTAGAAGACTTAGAAGAAGAATGGAAAAACTTAAAAACAGCTATATTGAACCTAACTTACGTATGAGGCTCTGGGGAAGAAAAGGAAAGACAGGAAACATAGAGGAGTAAGGATATGGACATCAGAGATGGAAACAGGTTTTAAAGGAAAACAAGAACCATACAATTCCTATATAAATAATCCTGCTAATGAAAAGTATAATGAGTATAATACAAAATACATAACTCATAAAGCACATGAAGAACCATGGGAATGCTTCATTAGCAATATGGAACATGATTTACATGGCAGATAAACTATCACTTATAAAGTGATAAAATCACTCAACAGACAAGGAAATGATGGTGTATGTGTTAATAATATAGGAGGGAATGAATGGATAACTCATTATAAAAAAAGTGTTATTATGAGAGTTAAATTCAGATGTTACCTGAAATGAGTGACACTGATATGTGAGAACTGCTGGAAGCTCTAAAAGCTACAAAAAATAGGAAAATCACAGACTTAGATGGTAAAATGTGTAACTGTGGAAATATGGAGGGTTATTCTTACATCTAAGACTTCTTCACATATTTAATCAATATTGGAGGAATAAGAAGCTACCAAAAGACTGGCCGAGGGCCAAAGTAATATCTGTCTTTAAAAAGGGCAATAAAAATAAATGTATTAACTATCAAGTAATAAGCCTCCTGGATTCACCCAATAAATTATAGTCCAAAATCTTGAATGCAAGACTTAAAAATATCATGGAAAAGCTAATAACTGGAGAACAGGAAAGGGAGGTAATGACGGTGACACGTAAAGTGCCCTCCGCCACATGCTGTTGGGTGGCTTGCGGAGTATAAATGTAGATGTAGATGAACAATCAGGTTTTAGAAAAGGAGGATCAACTTCTGACAACGTTTTTACACTGCAAGTTATAGAAAAGAGACAATAGTTCAATAGGGAAACCCATCTTGCTTTTGTAGATTTTGAGAAAGCATTTGATAATGTGAATAGAGAAATGCTATTGACTATCACGGCTGAATGAGTTTGTCCATTTCACCTCACAAGTGCTATTAAGAGTCTATACACAAACACTGAAATTGTTCTAGATATGAGAAATGTATCAACAAAGCCAATCTACATCTACATCTACATGACTACTCTGCAATTCACATTTAAGTTCTTGGCAGAGGGTTCGTCGAACCACAATCATACTATCTCTCTACCATTCCACTCCCGAACAGCGCACGGGAAAAACGAACACCTAAACCTTTCTGTTCGAGCTCTGATTTCTCTTATTTTATTTTGATGATCATTCCTACCTACGTAGGTTGGGCTCAACAAAATATTTTCGCATTCGGAAGAGAAAGTTGGCGACTGAAATTTCGTAAATAGATCTCACCGTGACGAAAAACGTCTTTGCTGTAATGACTTCCATCCCAATTCGTGTATCATATCTGCCACCCTCTCTCCCCTACTACGTGATAATACAAAATGAGCTGCCCTTTTTTTGCACCCTTTCGATGTCCTCTGTCAATCCCACCTGGTAAGGATCCCACACCGCGCAGCAATTTTCTAACAGAGGACGAACGAGTGTAGTGTAAGCTGTCTCTTTAGTGGACTTGTTGCATCTTCTAAGTGTCCTGCCAATGAAACGCAACCTTTGGCTCGCCTTCCCCACAATATTAACTATGTGGTCTTTCCAACTGAAGTTGTTCGTAATTTTAACACCCAGATACTTAGTTGAATTGACAGCCTTGAGAATTGTACTATTTATCGAGTAATCGAATTCCAACGGATTTCTTTTGGAACTCATGTGGATCACCTCACACTTTTCGTTATTTAGCGTCAACTGCCACCTACCACACCATACAGCAATCTTTTCTAAATTGCTTTGCAACTGATACTGGTCTTCGGATGACCTTACTAGACGGTAAATTACAGCATCATCTGCGAACAACCTAAGAGAACTGCTCAGATTGTCACCCAGGTCATTTATATAGATCAGGAACAGCAGAGGTCCCAGGACGCTTCCCTGGGGAACACCTGATATCAGTTCAGTTTTACTCGATGATTTGCCATCTATTATTACGAACTGCGACCTTCCTGACAGGAAATCACGAATCCAGTTACACAACTGAGACGATACCCCATAGGCCCGCAGCTTGATTAGAAGTCGCTTGTGAGGAACGGTGTCAAAAGCTTTCCGGAAATCTAGAAATATGGAATCAACTTGAGATCCCCTGTCGATAGCGGCCATTACTTCGTGCGAATAAAGAGCTAGCTGCGTTGCACAAGAATGATGTTTTCTGAAACCATGCTGATTACGTATCAATAGATTGTTCCCTTCGAGGTGATTCATAATGTTTGAATACAGTACATGCTCCAAAACCCTACTGCAAACCAACGTCAATGATATAGGTCTGTAGTTAGATGGATTACTCCTACTACCCTTCTTAAACACTGGTGCGACCTGCGCAATTTTCCAATCTGTAGGTACAGATCTATTGGTGAGCGAGCGGTTGTATATGATTGCTAAGTAGGGAGCTATTGTATCAGCGTAATCTGAAAGGAACCTAATCGGTATACAATCTGGACCTGAAGACTTGCCCATATCAAGCGATTTGAGTTGCTTCGCAACACCTAAGTTTCTACTTCTAAGGAACTCATGCTAGCAGATGTTCGTGTTTCAAATTCTGGAATATTCCATTCATCTTCCCTGGTGAAGGAATTTCGGAAAACTGGGTTCAATAACTCTGCTTTACCGGCACAGTCATCGGTAACAGTACTATCGGCACTGCGCAGCGAAGGTATTGACTGTGTCTTGCTGCTTGTGTACTTTACATAGGACCATAATTTCTTCGGATTTTCTACCAAATTTCGAGACAATGTTTCGTTGTGGAACCTATTAAAGGCAACTCGCATTGAAGTCCGTGCCAAATTTCGCACGTCTGTAAATTTTAGCCAATGAACACAAACAAAGGGGTATGACAAGGATGCTGTATATAGAATGAAAATGACCTTCAGATGGGAGTCTATAAGTTGCAGCAGATAGCCTCAGATTACAACCTAACATTGTCGGAAGATAAAAAAAAGGCTGATGGCATTTCAGGGCAGACTACCAGTAAGCCCTAAAATAGTCTTGAATAGTAAAATCATTTTAAATATCTAGGATGCCACATCACTCATGAATATAACCATGCCATGGACCAAAAATTAAATAAATTGACTTCAATATGTGGAACTATCATTAACTATTTGCAGAGTAAAACCAGATAAGAAATCCAGTTGAAATTTTGTAAAACAATAGCAGTGGGAGGGCCCCTGGTCGGAGTGGGTGGCATCAGGGTGGATGACATGCCATGAAGTGTAATATGTCATCACTTGCTGGTGGTCAACCACCAGTAGTCTCTAAGTGCTCCATGTCTCAGTTTAATGCAATGAGGTACGATGCTAAATCGTTCCCCTCCATAGCCACACCATGGGAGGAATGCCAGGCTAAGGATGGCAGTGAACTTTATTCGCCCCGGTACCACCTATGCACGAGAGCTGATGGGGAATTCTTTGTGTCAATGAAGCCTCAGTTTTTTGTAGAGCATTTAGAGGACAAGTTTAGGGAGGTAGAGGGATTGTCCAAAATGCGATCTGGGTCAGTCTTGATAGAAACAGCATCCTCTGCCCAGTCACGGGCATTACTTGCCTGTGATAAGCTGGAGGATGTTTCTGTTTCCATCATGCCCCATAAGAGCTTAAATATGGTTCAGGGTATTATCTTCCACAGGGACCTTCTTTTGCAGTCTGATGATGAGCTGCGTGCCAACTTAGAGTGACGAGGTGTTCATTTCGTCCCGCGCCCATCGGGGTCTGAGGAATAATCAGGTTTCCACCAGTGCCTTCATCTTGGCCTTCGAGGGTGACACATTACCCGATAAGGTCAAGGTGATGGTCTACCACTGTGATGTCAAGCCATATATCCCTCCCCCAATGCAGCGCCTTAAGTGCTGGAAGTTCGGGCATATGTCTTCCCGCTGTACTTCCAGCATCACCTGTTGAGATTGTGGACATCCTTCACATCCCAATATTCCATGTGCCCTGCCTGCCATCTGTGTCAACTACATAGAGCACCATTCCCCGTGCTCGTCAAACTGCAGGATTCTACAGAAAGAAAGGAAAATCATGGAATACAAGACCCTGGACCAACTTACCTACACTGAGGTTAAGAGGAAATTTGAATGCCTACATCCTGTGCATATGACATCCTCTTACTCCGCCACTACGAAAACAGTTCTTGCCCCATCAGTTCTGCCACTTCCAGTCGGCTCTCAGAGCTGTAAGACTATGCCTGCACCCTTGATGGTGGTGGTGGGGGAGGGGGCACTTCTCTCCCTGTTGGTCCCACACCACCAACCTTGGGAGCAATGCCCCCCCCAACCATCGGGGACATCAGTCCCCACATCGCTTGTGTCACTCCCTTCCCAAGTTCATACAAGTGAGAATGCGGGCACCCGCCAGTGGCTGAAGTGTCCACAGGCAGTCCTAGAGACTGAATCAGTGAAGCCCTCCCAGCCAGAGAAACCCAAGGAGCAGCGAGAGAAATCTAAAAATAAGACCCCCAATAACAAGGAAATTGCAGTCTCACCCACACCACCACTACTTACAAGTTCTGTGTGTGAGGATGAGGTGGAAATTCTGACGTCCGCTGAGGACCTAGATCTCTCCAGACCCTCAGACACAATGGATATAGACTGCTCAGGTACTAAGTCGGTGACAGCAGGTGATCCTGAGGCATAAACTGCCTCCTTTCATGCTTTTATGCCTTCCCAGCCCCATGACAACGTCATCCTGCAGTGGAATTGTGGCAGTTTTTTCCACCATCTGGCTGAGCTATGGCAACTGTTAAGCTTTATACCTGCTTCCTGCATTGCCCTCCAGGAAACCTGGTTTCCAGCAATGCGGACCCCTGCCCTTCGTTACTGTAGGGGATATTACAAGAACTGTAGCACATATAATAGAGTGTCAGGTGGGGTTTGCGTCATGTCCTGAACTCAGTGTGTAGTGAACCTGTGCCCCTTCAAACTCTTCTTGAAGCTGTGGCTGTCAGGATAAGGATGACACATGAAATAACCATCTGCAACGTATATCTTCTTCCAGATGGTGCAGTACCCCTGAACATATTGGCCACACTGATTCATCGACTCCCAAAACCTTTCCTACTTTTGGGAGATTTTAACACCCATAACCCCTAGTGGGGTGGCACCATGCTTACTGGCCGAGGTAGAGATGTCGAAAATTTACTGTCTCAACTCGACCTCTGCCTCTTAAATAATGGAGCCCCCACACATTTCAGTGTGGCTCATGGTACTTACTCGGCCATTGATTTATCACTCTGCAGCCCAGGATTTCTCCCATCTGTCCACTAGAGACTCCATGATGACTTGTGTGGTAGTGACCACTTCTCCATCTTCCTGGCACTCCCCTGGTGTCATGCCCATGGACACCTACTACCCAGGTGGGCTTTAAAGGAGGCAGACTGGGAAGTTTTCACCTCTGCCATCTCCATTGAATCTCCCCCACATGATAATATCGATGTGATGGTTGGGCGAGTCACCAGGATGATTGTTTCTGCAGCAGAAAATTCGATCCCTTGTTCCTTAGGGTGCCTCTGTCGAAAGACAGTTCCTTGGTGGTCGCTGAAAATTGCTGGGGCCATTAAAGAGCATAGGCAGGCTCTACAGCAACATAAGTGGCACCCTTCCCTGGATCACCTAATAGCTTTTAAACGGCTCCGCTCCCGCGTTTGCCAGCTTATAAAAAGAGGAAAACAGGTGTGTTGGGAGGGGTACATCTCGACCGTTGGGTGCCATACGTCACCTTCTCAAGTCCGGATGAAGATCAGACATGTTTTTGGGTACCAGACCCCAACAGGTATCCCTGGCGTTAACGTCAATGGCGTGTTATTTACCAATGCAAACGCAGTTGCCGAGCACTTTGCTGAGCACTAAGCTCGAGCTTCTGCATCAGAGAATTACACCCCAGCCGTTCCTCAGTGCCCTTGCACGTTGCCCCAACACAGCTCCCAGGCCAGATCCAATCCACAGTCAGATGATTAAACATCAATCGTCTGACTTCAAGTGACATCTCCTCATCGTCTTCAACCAGATCTGGTGTGGGCGTCTTCCCATCACAATGATGGGAGGGCACCATCATTCCAGTGCTCCAACCTGGTAAACACCCACTTGATGTGGATAGCTGTAGGCCCATCAGCTGCACCAACTCCTTTGTAAGTTGCTGGAACATATGGTGAGTCGGCAGTTGTGTTGTCTCCTGGAGTCATGTGCCCTATTGGCTCCATGACAGGGCGGTTTCCACTAGGGTTGCTCTACTACTGATAATCTTGTGTCCCTCGAGTCTGCCATCAGAACAGCCTTTTCCAGACGCCAACACCTGTTTGCGTTGCTGCCTTTTTTGATTTATGAACACATTATGTGAGTGTGGTCTCCGAGGCCCACTCCCTATTTTTATCCAAAATTTCCTGTTGCTCTGTACTTTCTGTGTCCAAGTTGGTGCCTCCCATAGTTCCCCCCATATCCAGGAGAATGAGGTTCTGCAGGGCTCTGTATTGAGTTTATCTATTTTTAGTGGCCATTAATGGTCTAGCAGTAGCTGTAGGGCCGTCTGTCTCACTTTCTATGTATGCAGACGACTTCTGCATTTCCTACTGCTCCTCCAGTACTGGTGTTGCTGAGCAGTGCCTACAGGGAGCAATCCACAAGACGCAGTCATGAGATCTAGCCCACGGCTTCTAGTTTTCAGCTGCAAAAGTCGTGTGTCATGCACTTCTGTCAGTGTCTTACCATTCATCCAGAACCAGAACTTTACCTTAATGATGATTGACTCACTGTAGTGGAGACATATCAGTTCTTAGGATTGGTTTTTGATGCTTTATTGACTTGGCTTCTTCATCTTCGTCAACTTAAGTGAAAGTGCTGGCATCACCTCAATGCTCTCCGCTGCCTGAGCAGCAGCAACTGGGGTGCAGATCGCTCTACACTGCTGCAACTCTACACAGCCCTTGTTCAATGCTGCCTTGACTATGGGAGTCTGGTATATGGTTCAGCGGCACCCTCAGTGTTGCGGTTGCTCGACCCAGTGCACCACTGTGGTGTTCAACTAGCGATGGGAGCTTTTAGGACGAGAGCTTTTAGGACAAGTCCAGTGACCAGTGCACTGCTGGAGGCTGGTCTCCCTCCATTGCAAATCAGACATGTACAACTGTTCACCAGTTTCATTGCATGCATTCATAGCTCTCCTGAGCATCCAAATTACCATCTCCTTTTCCCAACCGCAGTGGTTCATCTCCCGCATTGGCAGCCCAGGTCAGACTGATGATTGCAGTTCATGTCCGATCCCTTCTGTCTGAACTGGAGTTTTTCCCTTTACCACCTCTACTCGAGGTCCATTCATGTACACCTCCATGGTGTAAACCTAGGCCGAAGCTCCGTCTGGACCTTTCGAATGGCCCTATGAACTCAGTTCACCCCGCGGCCCTCTGTTGTCACTTCCTCTCGATTCTTGACATGTCCCGGTGCTCTGAAGTGGTTTACACTGATGGCTCAATGGCTGATGGTCATGTTGGCTTCCCCTATGTTCACAGAGCACATATTGAACAGCACTCCTTGCCAGATGGCTGCAGTGCTTTCACTGAAGAGCTGGTGGCCATATCTCATGCTCTTGAGCACATCTATTCATGCCCTGGCGAGTCATTCCTTCTCTGTACTGACTCTCTGAGCAGCCTACAAGCTATCGACCAGTGCTACCCTTGCTATCCTTTGGTAGTGACCATCCAGGAGTCCCTCTATGCCCTGGAACGGTCCAGTCATTCAGTGGTGTTTGTCTGGACCTCAGGACACATCGACGTCCCAGGCAACGAACTTGCTGACAGGCTGGCCAAACAGGCTACACGGAAACTGCTTAAGGATATCAGCATCCCGGTAACTGAGCTGCATTCATTATTATGGCGCAAGGTTTTTCAGCTTTGGGAGACCGAATGGCATAATCTCAGTACGCACAACAAACTGCATGTCATTAAGGAGACTACAAATGTGTGGAAGTCTTCCATGTGGGCCTCTCGCAGGGACCCTGTGGTTCTCTGCCAGCTCCACATTGGCCATGCTTGGGTGACCGATGGCTGTCTCCTGCATCGTGGAGACCCACCTCAGTGTTGGTGCGGCACATGGTTGACAGTGGACCATATCCTGTGGCGCTGTCCTACTTTGGCTGCCCTGTGCCATCATCTTCGGTTACTGGACCCGTTACCGTTAATTTTAACAGACAACGCCTCACTGGCTGATTTGATTTTACGTCTTATATGTGAGGATGTGTTTTATCATTCGATCTAAGTTTTAGCACATGTCCCCCTGTGTCCTCCACCCTAGTGCTTTGAGGCTGGAGGTTTTAATGTGTTGCAGAGTGGCTCGCTTATCCTTTTTATTCTCATTGTCAGCCAGCTGTGGTAATCCGCTCTCATGTTTTAATCTCTTCTACCTGTTTTTTGTGTCTCTCTGTGGTTTGCTTGTCCTATTTTGTTCCTTCTAGTGTTTTTTGCCCTTCTGTCATTCTTGTGGGTTTTCTTTCCTCTCGGTATTGTGCTGTATATCACGTTTGTTTTATTCTTTCCCTTGTGAAATTGTTTTAATGGGAACAAGGGATTGATGACCAAGCAGTTTGGTCCCTCCCCCCTCCTCCCCCACCCCCCTCACTTCCCACCCCTTTTAAACCAACCAACCAGCCAACCTTACTTGTGGAAGTGAAGCATGGGCAACAACAAGACGCCAAGAAAGTAGAATACATGCTCAAGAAATGAGATTTCTAAGAAGAGTAGAAGGATGTACAAGGTAAGACTGAAAAAGAAATGAAGGTATAGGGAATGATTTAGGAATGTACAAACTAAAAAGAGAGAGAGAGAGAGAGAGAGAGAGAGAGAGAGAGAGAGGAAAATAGGAGAAAATGGAAGGAACATGTATATCGTATGGGTGGAGAAAGATTCCTGCTAAAGGCTTTCAGTTATAAACACACTGGAAGAAGAAATGTTGGAAGACCATACAAGAGCTGGAGTACTGTAATAGGCAATTTGCCTAATACGTGATGTGAAGAAGAAGAAGAAGAAGAAGAAGAAGAAGAAAATTGATATAAATTAGGATAGAGTGCTACTCACTACACAGAGGAGGGGTTGAGAGCAGACATGGATTTTAAACGTAGACTGTTGTGTATTATTTAGCTGTCAGATAAAATCCTTCATCAGACACACACACACACACACACACACACACACACACACACACACACAAAACTTTTACTGAGGTGAATATCGATCTCAGCTGGGGTGGATGGTGGGGGGTACTGAAAAGGTATGTGGTGGGAAGTGGAAGAGAGAGAAGGCAAGGTGTGGGGAAGATGTTGTAGTGCTGCCTGTGGAAGTGTGCAGGGATTAGTAAGAAAAGGATGGTCAGCTACTAGGTACGGCATCCAGCATCGGGAGAGCTTTACTGGGGGACTGGTGGTGGGGGAGGCTCAGGAGGGCAGAGGCTATATTCATCAGGTGAGCTGGTGGTTAGAAAGCATGTCTGAGGCTGAAGTTGGAACAGGGAAGAGAATAGAGGCAGGTGGGATTCAGGGACTAGCAAAGGTTGAGGCCAGGGGTGTTCTGAGCATGAAGGCTGTGTTGCAGGGATAATTTCCACCTGCACTTTTAGAAAAGCTGGGGAAAAGTTCAGATGGCATGAGCTGGAAAACAGTCATCAAATTCACATACACCACCTTGTGCGGCACGTGTGGCTGCTGGCTAGTACAGCTATCTCATTACCCACAATAACAACAGAGACTGAATGACAACACTTCAACTAGACAGGCACAACTGAACTAACAGAGTGACTAGATATTGGTGCAGCATCCTTTTATCAGCTCCATGGTGGCACTGGCTGCTTGGACTCATAAGGGTGTGTCTCCTAACCAACTGCAGATTGGCAGTACAGTCACACTAGTCACACTGCTTACTGCGAACTCCTAGACATGGTATTGATAATGCACAATATTGCACAGAGAGGGAGGGGGCCCACTCCAAAAAATTCTTGGTAGGAGCTGGACAGTAGAGCTATAAATGAGCTTTTGCAATCTTAAGGAAGAGGACACAGTGTGAGCAAAAGCATGGCAGCACCCAACTATTCCATGATTAAAGTATCATAAAAAGAATTGTCAAAATATACAGGATGTTTAAGGAGGAACAGTAAATATTTTAAGAGGTGGTAGTATAGACTAATTCAAATAAAAAATTCCATATAAAATATGTCCAATCTGTATTGGTTAGTTAGTTAATTAGTCAGTTACTTTCATGTTCCCTGGATCATTTTGCATGATAAATCGTCATGATGTGGAACAAGTCATTTTACATTCATATTGCAAATTAATACTCTAGGCATCGCCATATAATTTTCTTCCCCAAAATGAAAACAAGATATACAGATTGAGTTAACAATTCCTACCCACCACATTTTACACATTACAGACATAGCAATTCTTCTACAGAATAGGAGGAGTTGTCAAGGAGAAACTTTTTCAATTTATTTTCAAATTTTACCTTGCTGTCTCTTAGACATTTTATATCACTGGGTAAGTGGTCAAAATTTTTTGTTGCAGCGTTGTGCACCCCTTTCTGTGCTAAAGACGTGTCATTTTTTCTTCTAGTATTGTAATTATGTACCTCATTGTTCCTTTTGAACTGTCGTGGATTATTTACAACAAACTTCATGAGGGTATAAATATACTGTGAAGCAGTCGTCAGAATGCCCAACTCCTTAAACATATTTCTACAAGATGATCGCAGATGAGCACCACATATTATTCTTACACCACGATTTTGGGCAATGAAGTCCTCCTTTCTTAAAGATGAGTAACCCAAGAACACTATTCGATATGATATTACTGAATGAAAATAAGTAAAATATGTCAACTTACTGATTTCTCTTTCCCCAAAATTTGCTGTGATTCTAAGTGCAAATGTGTGTGAACTAAATTGTTTTAGAAGTTCCAAAAATGTGTTTTTTTCCAATTTAGATTCTCATCAATATGGTCACCTAAGAATTTTGAAGTTTCCACCTTATATACTATTTCATCACCATGTGTTACACTTATCACTGGTGCAGTACCCCTAGAGGTGCAGAACTGAATATGATGGGTCTTTGTGAAATTCAGGGTGAGACCATTCGCAGAAAACCAGTCTATGATAATTTTGAGAACTTCGTTCACCATTTCTTCCATTTCTGTATGTATACTGGGAGTGATTTCAATACTGGTGTTTTCTGCAAAAAGAACTAATTCTGCTTGTTGTACATTAGACGGTGAATCGTTTACATACATGAGAAACAGTAGTGGATCTAAGATTGAGCCTTGGGGACCCCATACATGATTTCTCTCCAGTCAGAATAATGGCCCTGGATTCTGTTGGTTGAATTACTACTAAGTACAACTTTCTGCATTCTTTTGGTTAGATATGACATGACCTGTTGGTTGGCTATACCATCAATCCCATAAAACTTCAATTTATGTACTCTGATTCACACAATGAAATGCCTTGGATAGGTCACAGAAAGTACCTACCAGTGCTAATTTGTTATTTAATGCTTGTAGCATCTTGTGTGTGAACATGTAAATGGCATTCTCAGTAGAGCAACCC
Organism: Schistocerca nitens; assembly: GCF_023898315.1. NCBI lineage: Eukaryota > Metazoa > Arthropoda > Insecta > Orthoptera > Acrididae > Schistocerca > Schistocerca nitens. The sequence continues at coordinate 573,063,730 of NC_064616.1, read as the reverse complement.
TTCTGAAACCCAGACTTTGATTTTCTGAGGATATTATTGTTGCCAAGGTGAGATACTATTCTAGAATACATCACCTTCTCAAAAAATTTGGAAAATGATGTCAGCAGTGAAATAGGTCTGTGGTTACTGATGTCTCTCTTATCACATTTTTTAAAGAGGGGTTTAACAATAGCATATTTTAGTCTCTCTGGAAAAATGCCTTGAGTTAATGATGCATTACATATTTCAGACAATACCGGACTTATTATATGAGAACAATTCTTTAGTACTTTATTGGAAACACCATCAAAACCGGAAGAGCTTTTATTCTTGAGAGAATGTATGACCCTCTTAATTTCAGAAGTAGAAGTTTGTGGTACATTCATATGGTGTAATTTTATGAGATTTACTTCTTTAATATATTGCTGCGAGCTTTCTTTTGAACTGTTGGTCCCTATGTTTTCTACTATGTTTAAGAAATGACTATTAAATACATTTGTTGCCTGTGACTTGTCATTTGTAAGCCTTCCATTCAATTCAATAGTAATGTTATCCTCTTCTGTGGTTGGTTGTCCTGTCTCTTGCTTCACTATATTCCATATTCCCAACTTTTGTCAGACATACTGATTTCTGACATTATGTGCATGTTTCTTGATTTTTTAATAACGTTTCTTAGTAATTTTGAGCAATTTTTATAGTGCGGAACTACTGCAGCTTCTCTGCTTGTGCTTGCCAAAAGATACATTTTCCTTTCGTTTCACAAGATACTTTAATCCCCTTAGTGACCCATGGTTTTTTACATGGCTGCTTAATGTTCCTTCTGATTAGCTTATGCAGAAAGCTATTTTCAAATAATGATATGAATTTATCATGGAATGGATTAAATTTTATGTTGGCATTTGGTTCTTTATACATTTCATCCCAGGTTATTTCTTGTAAACTACTCTTAAAAATATTTGCCCTGTAGTCATTAATGACTCTAACTGACTGCCACTGAGGTGTATCCACACTTTAAGGCACTATGTCATTTATCCTGACTAACTGTGCATCATGATCAGAGAGAGCATTTGTTACTAGGTAAACAGTTATTTTCATGCTTTGTGCCTCATCAAAGAAAACAATATCAATTAGGGACCTACTGTCTTTATCCACCCGTGTTGGAAAGTTAACTACTGAGAGCAAATTGTAGGATCCAAATAAGGTTTCCAGGTCATTTTTCTTATCAGAATCCTTTAGAAAATTGACATTGAACTCACCACAGACTATTAACTGCTTGCTGATGCCTGACAGACAGCACAGTAAGGAATCTATCAATTTAATGATGCCTTCTACTTCATTCACACTAGCTTCAGTTGCACATTCAGATCAAATATGACATCTGAGCACTACTCCAATCTCTCTCAGTTTAGTTAGAACATGAGTAAACCTTCTTAAATATGGAACCCTGTCATATTCTCTTGCAGCAGCTGTGTTTGCATTACAAAACCAATACATGAATACCATATCAGCATACTTGTAATTTGTAAATATGTGGGATATACTTAAACAATGCAGAACAATTAGCCAACAAATCATTCAAAATTCAGTTTTATAAAATTAAGGCCAACTTTACAAACCTGGTCAGGTAGCTGTGCCTGTTAAAGTGCCACTTCCAGGACAGAGCGATTCACCAGCCCAGCATCAAATCTGCCTGGTGGATTCATGATGAGGGCTGGTGGACCAACCAGCCTAGATATGGTTTCTAGATGACTTCCCACTAAGTGAGTACTAGGCTGGCACCCAAGTCCAACCTCAGTTACTTGATTCTGCAAACATTTTGAAAAATTACTGCTTACTTCCGTATGAATGATACCACAGACAGACAACTGCGACACACACCTTCCGTCCCAGAAGGTAACGAAGTGGCAACAGGAAGAGGATTGAGCCACCTCCTTAAATTAACCATGCAAAATCTGTAAATAATAGTGGCAACCCTGTGACGATGTGGGACAAATGCTCAAGAAGAATAAGAAGTGCAATTTTACAAATTGAACATCAAGTCAGAAATTACGATTAGTAAATTAGCCCAGAGCTACTGAAATGGAAACTACTTTCTGTAACCAGCTGTATCTGTGTAATCAATAAAAATTGGACACATGCTATATGGAATGTGATGTAAGTATGTCTCTTCAACAACATGGATTTTACTAAGCACAACTTACATACAATTAAATCGCAGAACGTAACCGCACTTGGCTTCTCTGGAAATACACAAAACAAATTACTCCTAGAGGTGAATACTTCATGATCAATATTGTACTTTGGATGCTTGTTGAAAAATTCACAATTAATTGTCAGTTCGACTGCAAAACAACCTACAAATTTCGTCTCATGTTCGGGTGTAAATGCACTCAAAAACTCATCCCATACAGGTACAGAAACCAGCCACTGGTTTTGAATGTGTAGCTTGTTACTGATGGTGCCATTTTACTGGTATACATTTACAGGCAAGGCAAACAGTTGGCACAAAGGAATAATGTTTTCATTTTTGCTCCAGCCATTCTTTGATAACTTTCTGATCCAGGCTCTAAATTTTCCATGAATGGATTATATTCTATGTACTTTCTACAAGTAAGCAGATAAATATACTAAACCACATAAAATTTACATGAGAATAAATTGTACAGATTTTATGAGCTAAAAAATGCACTACTTTACTCACTTGATTGATAGACTGCTCAGTTGATGCAGAAGAATGAGGTACTAGAGCAGGCTACATGTCTTTGTATTTCCCTGTCTACAATTTTAGACTTGCTTTTGGTATTTGATGTGGTTAACTGGTTGTATACAACTGAACGTGGCATGTCAGTTGTTTCATACACTGAGAAGACAAAAGTCATGGGATAGCAATATGCACATATGCAGGTTGTGGTAATATCACATACACAACGGATAAAAGGGCAGTGCATTGGCAGAACTGTCATTTGTACTCAGTTGATTTGTGTGAAAAGGTGTCTGACATGGCCACACAACAGAAATTAGCAGACTTTGAGTGTGGAACGTTAGTTGGAGCGAGACACATGGGACATTCCATTTTGGAAATCATAAGGAAATTCAATATTCCAAGATCCACAGCGTCAAGAGTGTTCCAAGAACACTGAATTTTAGGCATTACCCCTCACCATGGACAACACAGTGGGTGGTGGCCTTCACTTGATGACCAAGAGCAGTGGCATTTGTGTAGAGTTTTCTGTGGTAATGGAAAAGCAGCAATGCATTAAATAAATGCAGAACTCAATGTGGGATGTATGACAAATGTATCCATTAGGACAGTGTGGCGAAATTTGGTGTTAATTGGCTATGGCAGTAGATGACCGATAAGAATGTCTTTGCTAACAGCTTGACATTGCCTGTAGCACCTCTCCTGGGCTTGTAACCATATTGGTTGTACATGGATGACTGGAAAAATGTACATGGTCAAATGAGTCCTGATTTCAGTTGGTAAGAGCTGGTGGTAGGGTTCGAATACGGTGCAGACCCCATGAAGTCATGAATGCAAATTGTCAACAAGGCACTGTATCAGCTGGTGGTACTCCGTAAAGGCATGGGCTCTGTTTACTTGGAATGAACTGGGTCATCTGGTCCAACTGAATTGGTTATTGACTGGAAATGGTTATGTTCAGCTACTTGGAGACCATTTGCAGCCATTCATGGACTTAATGTCCCCAAACAACAAAGGAATTTTTATGGATGACAGTGCATCATGTCAGAGGGGGCACAGTTGTTTGTGATTGATTTGAAGAACATTCTGGACCCCGAGCAAATGATTTGGCCACCCAGACTGCCCAGCATGAATCCCACCAATCATTTATGGGACATACTCAAGAGTCATTTCATGCGCAAAATCCTGCATTGGAAACGCTTTCCCCATTATGGATGGCTGTAGTAGTAGCGTGGATCAGTGTTGAGTTGCTGCACTATTCTGGGCAGAAGAAGGCCTGGCATTATATTAGGTGGTATCCCATGACTTTTGTCACCTCAATGTATGTCATATTGTTTCATAAAAGTAGTAGTTTCTTTCTCCATTGTAATATCCCTAATATTGTTTTCATTTCATTAGCGTATCACACAAAATTCTCTTGAGGAACGTGAAGCAGCACTGGGAGCATATTTTCGACATGATGTTCTCTCTTTGCGACTGAATCGGTGTCAGCTACTGGCAACACAGCTTATACCAACAGATGTAGCTACACCACATCCACTTCAGCAGGCAGCTGCAAGATTACTAAATACTTTGGCATCACTTCATACAGGAAGGGATTATCTCTGTTCAGCTGGACGCCCTCTTATTGATACTGTGATTGAATGTATCTCAGGTCACAATCCAGCAGTTAATGTTGATACTGTCACAACAGACATGCTGCTAGCTGCATTGCAAAAGCTGTCACTCAGGTAATATATGAACCTCATATCATAGTACTTTTTATTTGTTTGGCAGTTTTAGAAACAACAAATTGTCTAATGTTACTGGCTCTGATTATTATTGATGTTATTGTTTTAATGTTGTTTGCTACTTCCACTCTGTTTGGTTGTAATCCACATGGGAATTCACAATGTACATAAGCTTTTTCTCTATTATTTGTGTGTAGCATGATTACCAACACATTGCCTATTATTCTGTTTTCAGGTGCTCAGCATCCCTTTTGTGGTAAGAATCATGATAGGCAAATAACTCATGTACGAAGTGCTGATGGAAGTAATGTTTTGGCATCTTAGGGTCTCCAGTGATCCATTTATAAAAGTGTAAATTTGTCATTGCTTACTGAGCAGATGCACATTCCAGCTGCTTTTATCTTCTTCCTTCTCCAACTGGTCCTTTACTTTTATTTAATAGGGAAAATTGATGTTAGCAAGTCTACATTTATTGGGTGGGGCAATGAAATGGGCAATTTGGTTACCCTGGAAATAGTGTGTTATGTCAGAAATCAGAAAATGGCAGTGGTGCCACTTGGACAACAAACCTTTGCCATTGATCCTGATACTGATGCTAGGTCAAGATGTCATCATGGACTGGTGAACAATTACATGGTCACAAAGCATGTATTTCATGCACATTACACTCTAGCACATCATACCCTAGTTCTGTTGGCACATTCTATCAAAGTGTGGGAACAAAACTTTGAGGAAATGGGTGACATGTTGCAAAAGAGGGGTTGGACTGCAAAACTCTAGTGCACACCAGATAATGTTGCTGGAGTGGAAGAAGCTTTCAGCCAAAGTCATAGGCATTCTGCATGCAAGAATGCACTGCAACTAGACATATTGAATTGCTGTGTACGGGTAATATTGCACAAGGAACTGCAATATCTCCCATACAAAATCCAGAGAATGGGAAAACTGAATGCAGGTGGAATGACAATGCTGGCCTTTGGGACAATCTGATCATGAACAATGAGGCCAATTTTTATGTCAAGCTTTGTTAACAAGCAAAACTAGATACTGCTCACATGAAAATCCTGAAATGCTTCACAAAATGTCTATTCACAGTCAGAAAGTGGTAGTGTAGTGTGGCATTCCCTGGCGTGTGAGGTCTCCTGACCTTCCAGCATGTGATTTCTTCCACTTGGGGGTCATTTGAAATTTCAGATTTTCCAGTGCAATGTACCACACACCATCCAGGAACTGAAGGCTTAAATTCAGAAGCAAGTTAATCATTTTCAAGTGATGGGCATTTTAGATTGCAAGCAAGCCTTGTAAATTCATGTTTTACTTCTTTTTTATTGCTGTGAATAAATTTGTGTCACTGGTGGAGGTTTCAAAATCATCTGTTTCACTGCTGCACCTGTTACATCTGTATTCTGCAAACCACTGTGAAAGACATGATGGAGGGTACTTCTAATTGTACTATGTACTAAGAGTCCTTCCATTTCTTTCACATATGGAATGCAAGAAGACTGATTACTTAAGTGTCTCTGTGGAGGCTGTAATTAGTGTGATGCTGTCTTTGTCATTCCTACCAGAGCAATGTATAAATGGTTGTAGTATATTCCTAGATTCCTCACTTAATGGTCCTATCTCAAAATTTTTAAGTACATTAGAACCCCTATTTAACGTTTTTCTAGGGGCCAGAATGTTTTAACCTTAAATGGGGGTTTACCTTAAATTGAGGTTTCAATATAAAGCAAAACTTTTCCAGAACTCTTTGCCTGTATTGACATGACTTGCACCAACACACATAATTTACACAATAACAACAATAAAACAAGGAGATACTTACCCTGCACACTATACTGTAATTACAACTTTTTTTGTAGCACTAATACAGTAGTCAAAGATCATAGTTTCCAGCACACTACAAAATTAAAACATCCACAAAATACTTATACTATTACAGTAATATAATAAATTGAGCTACTTTTCCTGTATACAACACACATTTACACAACTTTCACAGTGCCTCTTTTTTTGAAATACCTGTAATCAAAAATGGTAGTCTGCTTTTTAGCACTGTTGGATTTTAGGTTCAAAATGTCCATCTCCAACTGATTTACTCTGTCTACTCGTAAAACAGGGTTGTCCACTTTAAATGCTGTGACAAATCCCCGGAGAATGTCTATGCTGGCAATAGCTTCACTGAATGACTGTGTTTGCATTTCTTCATCCCGAACATCATCGTCTTCTTCGATATCTTCATCATTCTGCTTTACTTCATCTTCGCAGATTTCCTCAACATCTTGGATGCATGTAGTGATGGCATCATCACCACAAGCCACAAATCCATCAAAAGTGATGGGTAAATTGTTAGATACCTGCATCCAATCATGCATGTCCACTACTGCTTCGTCACCGTCTTTGTCGTGAGTGCTCATTTCATTAAATACAGCCTTATGGAAGCAATTTGAGATGGTGTGATTTGAGACTTTCTCGGCGTATTCCATTCGTGAAATCTTCTCGGGTGATCAGCCGAGTAAAGGTGTCGTCTTCTCGCAACGTTTCGAAGGGTTTCGTACCCATCATCTTCAAGCGAAGTGTCGAGATGCTGTGTTGCGCGGTCCTATAAAGGCTCCTGGACCAGTGACTGATTCCGGGCGCCGACCAATCAGGTACCTGCGGAATCGGCCGCCGCGCCAGTGGTGGGGGGTTCGCGGCGCGGTCACGCTGTGTATAGGAAGAAGACACATACGGATTTATACCTTCATGCACAGAGTTGCCACCACCCAGCACAATGCAACTCAGTGCTTAACACACTTGTGCACAGGGCCAAGTCTATCTGTGATGATGACAGCCTACCTGCAGAGTTACAACACCTAAGGAAGACCTTCCGCAGCAACGGTTATAATGAGACGCAAATCTCGCGCGCCCTACACAAGAGCAGGAAGGTAGACACACCAGAAGAAGAAGATGAGACCAGATGCCTGGCATTTCTACCATACGCGGGACCGCCAACAGCCAAGATTGCCCGCATTCTGGAGAAGCACAACATCAAGACAATTTTTCATGCCCCAAGTAAAATTAAGGACATACTTGGCTCAGTCAAAGACCACCTAGGACTGCAGACTCCGGGCGTATACAGTATTGAATGTGAATGTGGTACGAAATACATCGGACAAACGCAGCGCTGCATCACGCAGAGGCGCGCGGAACACATTAGAAATGTACGCCTTTGTCAGACAGAAAAATCGGCGGTAGCGGAACATAGCCTTAACGAAGGACACACCTTCCTCTTTGAGGGTACGAAGAAGCTGTGTGACGCTAAAGGATTTTGGGACTCAGTTTTCAAAGAGGCTGTAGAAATTCGGTTGAACAGCAACCTGATCAATCGAGACACTGGTTTCCAACTTAGTACAGCCTGGAATCCCGCAATAACTAAAATTAGAAAAGAACGCTCCGGCACGAAGACGGCAGCGGCCACAGACGTATTAGGAACCGACAGGGACTCGACGCCCGGTCCGCGCCGCGAACCCCCCACCACTGGCGCGGCGGCCGATTCCGCAGGTACCTGATTGGTCGGCGCCCGGAATCAGTCACTGGTCCAGGAGCCTTTATAGGACCGCGCAACACAGCATCTCGACACTTCGCTTGAAGATGATGGGTACGAAACCCTTCGAAACGTTGCGAGAAGACGACGCCTTTACTCGGCTGATCACCCGAGAAGATTTCACGAATTTGAGATGGTTTCCTTAGTTACCATTTTCCAAGCTCCTGTGAGCATATGCATTCTTGCAGCATGTTCAATTTAAGCACTTCATTCCTATCAATAAAGGCAAGTGCCTTAAGGACAAGAGCTTTCCGATACTTGCTTTTCAGGCTATGAATAATCCCTAGATCCATGGGCTGGAGTGTGCTAGTGCAATTTGCATGAAAGAAATGCACTTTCACATACCACAGAAATCCTAAGTCTGTTGGATGAGCAGGACACTTGTTCATATAGAGAACAACCTTCCTGTTTCTAGCACCCATTTGTGCATCAAAAGCTTGTAAGAACTTTTTAAACAAGTCTGCAGTCATCCAAGCACTTTTGTTGCTATAATAATTACATGGCAGCATAGCACTGTTCTTAAAGCAATGTGGTTTGTGGAACTTCCCAGTTACTATGGGATCCAGCTTGTCGCTGCCATCTGCATTGCTGCATAAGAGAACAGTAATTCTCTGCTTGCTCATTCTTCCTCCATGGGCATGCTTCTCCTTTAACACTTAGGGTTTTAGAGGGCATGAGTAGGTAAAACAGGCCTGTTTCATACATATTCTGAGATTCAAAACCTTCCAAGAGGGGTGGCAGCAACTCTTCTTTTCAGTGTTCAACACTTTCATCACTAACTGCAGCACTCTCTCCACATACTGCCCTGCAAGTTATCCGATAGCATTTTTTGAACCTATCCAGCCAACTGTTCGAAGCTTTGAATTCTGTTTGCCCAAGTTTCCCTGATATTGTAGATGCTTTCATTTTTATCAATGCCCCATCTATTGGTAAATTTTCAGCATATGCTCCATTGAACCACTCAATTAGCTTCGATTCCATTTCTTCGTACGGCTACTTTTCACCGTTTTTTCTCTGCTTTGCTTTTGAACCACACTGTGTTTCTTGATCCAGAATCTTTTCCTTATTCTTCAATATTCCTGACAATGAAGACAGTGCAATTCCCAGGTGTCAAGTCATTTCACTTATGGGCGCATTTGCATTTCTCTCCACTTCCCAAATCAAGTTCACTTTCTCCATGACAACTTGGCCGCTTGCAAGCATGCAAAGCAGCCTGAGTGTTAGCACACTGTACATCGTTAGTCTTCGGCCGCGGTCGGCTAAGTTCAAGCTTGCTCATGCATGTAGTGAGGAATTGATATGGAAGATGATCGATCATGTCCAATATAAATGCTGGAGTTCATAGGTTCTTAAAGCCTGTATTACGTGATGCTTGCATTTGGAGGCAAAACCTATGGAAGTTCAGAAAAATCCCGCTAGAAGCCACTGCAAGTACTGTAATTGCCGTATTTAGCCGATTGCAAGCCAACCTCGAATGCAAGCCACACCCCAGAAATGAGACTCTGAAAAAAAACAACAAATAAATAAATAAATTTTACCCCGATTTCAAGCCGCACTTAAAAGTGAAAGATATGGCTCATCATATGATGGATAGAGTATTAAGTGGCCCTACCTCTCAGGGATTTGGGACACTTAAAGTTACAATGACATCACAAAACACTGACAACAGTGAAAATTCACGATATCTATTGAAATACTGTACAGTATTCCGGATCTACAAGCACATGAGCTGTGAGCAGTGACGTCGCAGGTGAGCTCGCTGCACTGCATACTGGAACACAGTCGTGATTTTTCATGTTTTATTATTAACGCTAGCTACTCCTTGTCACTACTTTTGTACAAAGCATCATCCTCTGTGCCATCAAGTGCATTAGAAGTACAGTATTTTTTAAATGCGTGATGAACAGTTTCACTTGGGAGACATTTCCAAGATTGACTAATGCACATGCACGCTTGAGACAAGCTTGCACACTTAACATGTCCTGTAGGCATTAATTGCCTATCTTCTTTCATTAGGCACTGTGTATACATATTTTCTTCTTGTCTATAACAGGTTTGCCTAAACAAACATCTAACAGATGCAGAATGGACGTCGTCCATTCTGGAATTACAACTAAGTCCATTTTACCCTCTGCTATTTATTTTTTATTTTTTTTCCCCCCGCAGCTGGTGTACAGTGACCTGTGTAGTACGAATCTAACACAAGCGTACGTGTCAAACCTAGCAAGGTACCAGGATGACGTTGCCAGACAGGTCTGACCCACTCTAAAACCATGTCCTCCGTGAACGAGCCAATTTCGTTAGCACATACAATAACATCTTTAGGAAACACTTCGGACTTCAGTAAAGTCTTCCATGTGAAATGAATGGTGGCAATTTATGGACATTGGCTGTACAAGCTAGCATGAATTTCCGGTGCGCAGTTTGATGATGTAGCACTGAAATGCGACAAGTTTTTCCCTGTATTTTTCAAGCCCAATTGCGGCTCCCTTTAAAATCCTGGATTTTTAATTGCTATGAATATTTGAAAAATTGCTAAATTCGCCCATGATAAAAAATACCTTGACATTCATTACTTGAAACTAACACAATGGCTTCTGTGGCGGCTTCTAGCGGCAAAAAACAGCAATAAAGGCCACAAGTGCTTACGGTGGCATCTAGCGGCATTTTTCGGAATTTCTTAGGCTTTGCACCTGAATGTAAACTGCAGGTGGTTTTTTGGATTCTGAGAACTGGAAGAAAAGTGCAACTTGCATTTGGGCTGCAAATGCCACTATTGTATTGTTTTCAATATTTAATATTCCTAACACTAAATGCGGGTTTTGTCGTAATGCGAATTACGTTAAATTGAATATAAAATTGCATTACATTTGTGGAATAATTTTTGGAACTTGAAATTTCTTTCATTAAATGGGGGTCTACGCTAAATCGAGGTCATGTAAAATCGGGTTATACTGTAGTCTTTCATGGGATAGTTGAAGTCTGTCTTCAAACTCAGCCAGTTCATGTTCTTCAGCACTTCCATGATTCTCTTCAGTGGTTCAAACAAACTTGTGACTATTTATTCTACCTTTGTTTTGTATACTATCAACATTCTGTGTTAGTCTTATTTGGTATGGATTCCACCCACTTCTAGAATGAGTCACACGAGTGTTTTGTAAGAAATCTCCTTTGCAGACAGACTGAATTTTCCCAGGATCCTGCAAGTGGACCAAAGTCTGTTGTCTGCTTTACACATGACTGAGCCTATGCAATCATTACATTTCATATCCCTACAAATAGTAACATCTAGGTATTTGTATGATTTGACAGAATCCTATTGTAACTCACTGGTACTGTACTTATAGGGTACTATATTTCTTCATTTTAGTAGGTACCCAGTTTTAAATTTCTGAATATTTAAAGCAAGTTACCAATCTTTTTGCAACACTTTGATATCCTGTCAAGATCCAGCAAATATTTGTGCAGAGATTTTCAGATTGTACTTCAGTATAAATAACTGCATCATCTGCATAAAGCCTGGGGTTACTGTTAATATTGTCTGTAAGGTCGTAACTACACAACATGAACAGCAAGGGTCCCAATATAATTCCCTGCGGTGTACCTGAAGTTACTTCTGCTTCTGTTGATGGCTCTCTCTTGTATCTGACTATGATTAAAATTCCACACTATTGATATGGGTCTGAGATACTGTGGGTGATAAGTAGACACAGTTAATTGTGGCTCCACAGATGGTAACACCCAAACATACAGTGGGCACACCCTCTGGCGAAGTCTATACTTCAATTTTTGCATGCAGTCACATACTGCCATATGCTTGTTATCACTTGAGAAGCCTTTAGACCATGCCATTTGATACAGTGTCTGATTGATCTTGTTTGCTTATAACAACCTTGTAGTCTTTGGGCCTCTTTCTAGCCAGCCATTCACTGCATTAACTTTGTTGTTACCATCCACTCGGAACTGTTATTTGCTCCGCCTGGTACTCTGTCACTGTCTGCTGAAGGCTACTGATCTTTTGCTGCCTATGCTTAGTAGGGTATTAAACTTTCCATCCAAGATACTTCATTACATTAGAGCTCAGAATATGTTCTAAGATTCTACAACAAATATATGTCAATAATATTATTGAATTGTGGCTGTGTGTATCACTTCTCTACTATTCTTTTATATGGGTGTGATCTATGCTTTGTCCTAGTTTAAGCTGACCTTTGTGCTTTGGTAATCATTATTGCTTCAAGAACATCATTGTCACTGATACCATTTTCAATCTTGGTGGATCTGCGTTTCTTGTCTACACTTATCACAACCATTTGCTATAAGGCTACCTACTTATTGAGGTGTTACATTGGTTGAGACACTGACTTTATGCAAGAAAAATGGGATTCAAATTCCTCCCCAACCATCCAGGAATAAGTTTTTTTTATTTATTTATGTGTTTACAGAGAGTGTTTATGGGATCATTCATCTACATATTTAATGCTTTCTTCCTTATGCACTCAGTTAGCAGGCCAGTACTAAGAAAAAAAGGGAAAACTTAAGGTGAAAGGAATATATGGACCTATACATAGGAAACAAAATTGAAGACAATACTTTGAAAAGGGTAGTAGATGGCGAGGAGATTGGAGCTATGACACAATGAAGAATAATTTGACAGAGCACTGAAAGATGCAAATCAAAATGAACACTTGGAGTAGATGACATTCCATTGTTATGGGTGCCACACACATCTGGAATGAGTCACATATGTGTTTTGTAAGCAATCTCCTTTGTAGACGGATTGAATGTCCCCAGTAACCTACCAATGAACCAAAATCTGCCACTGCATTACATATGACTGAGCAAATGCAATCAGGGTTACAAGGGGATAACACTGTTCCTTGAGAAAACATGTCATAATGAAACCAATCCACCTGGAATGCAAGATACATGAGATAGATGAAATATTTTGAAGATTTCAAGAAGACTGTATTAATTCAAATTTCAAAGAAAGTAGGTGCTGATGGATGTGAAATTACAGAATAAATAGGTTTGTAAGTCATGGTTCAAAATATTGTCACAAATTATTTACAGAAGAATGGAATTACTGGTCAAAGTTGGCCTCAGGAAGGTCAGTTTGCATTCTGGAGAAATGTAGGAACACGTGAGTCTCAACACTACCTTACGACTTATCTCAGAAAATAGATTGAAGGAAGGCAAATCTATGTTTATAGCATTTGTAGATTTAGTGAAAGTTTTTGTTGATGTTGATGGACTACACTCTCTGAAATTCTGAAGATGGCAGCACTAAAGATCATGGGAAAAAAAGTTATCTATGACTTGTACAGAACCACACAGTGGTTATAAGACTTGAAGTACATGAAAGGAAGGCAGTAGTTGAGAAAGGAATTAGGCAGGGTTGTTGCGTATCCACAGTGTTATTCATTCTCTACACTGAACAGTTACTCACAATGTTATTCATTCTGTACACTGAACAATTACTAAAGGAAAAGATCAGTTGGAAAAATTAGCAGTTTCTTGCAAAGAGGTTGTAAAATGAATATCAGGAAGGGCAATGGAGTGAACTTGAGTTATATTGGGCAATGCTGAGGACATTGGGTTAGGAAATGAGATGCTGAAAGTAGCAGATCAGTTTTGCTATTTCGGCAACAAAATAACCGATGGTGACCAAAGTAGAGAGTACATACAAGGGATAGTAGTCATGGTTTAATCATCACTTTGGAAAAAAAGTTGAGTAATTAATTTTTTGTTTGTATGCAAGTACACATCTGCTGTTCTGCTACACACTGAAAATCCCTCCGCTGTACTGTAGCACACCATTAGAGGAGCCAAAACAAAATGGCACAGCTCATTGATAAAGTGGAATATTTTGCAGAAATTTGTTTTATCCACTTGAAGGACACAATGCTGCAGCAATCCGTGCTGAGTTTGTAGTGGTGTATGGGAACAATGCACCATCATATGACACTGGTTAGATGGCACAGATAATTCCAGTGTGCCTAAACAAGTCTGAATGAAGAAGAACAAGGTGGCTGACCATCTCTCTTTGAAGAACAGGGAACTGCATGAGAAGGAGAGTGCCTGATGCTGAAAGACAAGTGTATTACAATTGAGGCAATAGTGAAAAAAAGTTGAATTCAGTGTTTGATCAGTTTCAACATCTTGTATGACATTTTGAAAATGACAAATTTTCAACTGCTGGGTACTGTGACTTCTCACATCTGTCCAAAAAGTCAGCAAGAGAAATTTTACAGTTGTGTCAGACCAATCCTGATAACTTCTTTAACAACCTAATCACCATGTATGAGTGCTGGGTGTGTTACTAACCTCAGGGCAAAGGAGCAAACCAAGCAGTGGAAACGTGGATCCATCACCCCAGGAAAAACACGATAATCTAACCATCATTGGGCAAGGTGGTGATTGGTCTTTCTTTGGACTACCATGTTGTGGTGCTAACAGATTATGATCATAAATGGCCAACCAATACAGGTGATTACTACTGAAATCTCATGATGCTATTATGGTTGGCTGTCAAGATGATGCATCTTTGGAAGTTCCCCAAGGGGGAATTTTTGTTCCTTGGCAATGTCTCACCTCATCTTCCACAGGGCACAGTCACACATGGTGTTTCTTTGGTCACAGCCTTTTTGGAGAAATAAATGATTGGTTCTTTACATTGGATCTATCATATAGATTACATAAAATTATGAATTCTTGTTTTGACAGTACACTACAACCTTCTTGTTTGACAACCTTCTACATGACTGTCAGTTTGTTTGATGAGTTCCTTACCAGACTATCATTGTGTAACATTTTTGAGTGCCTTATCACCATACTGTATATCTTTTTGTAGATTTCAAAATAGGCATCAAATTCTTGAGAAACTTTATATCTTGTTATAGCATTACTGCAGAAATCTGTTTTCATTTTTTCTTTTCTTTTTTTTTTTTTTCATTAGAAATTTTAATGCCTCTTGTCATCCATTTTTTTTTTGTTCTTAACATCTAATATTTTGCTTTGAGGAGGGAAAGTTCAATTAAAATAGTAAAGGAAGATATTTTGGAAACACACATACATTCTATCAACATTTTTCTGAACGTTTTCTTAGTTTGGCTCAGCTAGAAGAAAATTTAGATATCTCAGTATTATCTTTAAAAATGCTCTTTTTTATTTGCTTTATTTGGAACTATTACAGCTTTTTCTATGTCTATGCATAGTATCTCTGGGTGATCATATCATTCTGGAAAGTGCAATAGATCTATACAGGTACACATTTATCCTTGGAGGCCATGGCATCCACCAGGAGGACAATGCAATATGTCACACAGATTGTGGTGTACATGCGTGGTTTGAAGCACACCATGATGAGTTTACCATATGCCACTGGTCACCAAACACCCAGAAACCTAATGCAAATGGCCATGTTGCCATGGCCCCACATATGTCAGTGCCTTCAAGAATCTCATTGACACTCTTCCTGCATGCCTCACAGTGGTCCATATAGCAAAAGGAGGTTATTCAGGCTTTTAACAGGTGGTCATATTAATGTGACTGGACAGTGTATTTCTTCAATGATGAAATATATATAGATTGGGTGTCTCTTCTAAGAGTCATCAGACTATTGTGTCTGGTATTTTGGCAGATATTTGCAGTTTAAGCAGTTTAAGTTTTCCATTGTGTAGCCTGAGTCAGCCCAGACAAAGAGCACTCATTACATTTTTCATGAGATTCCCAGGGTGAATGAAAACAGTTTGCTTCTTCGATAAAAAGAAAATGATTTCTAAAGTGGAATTTTACATGCACATTCAACAAAAAAATGGTTCAAATGGCTCTGAGCACTATGGGACTCAACTGCTGTGGTCATAAGTCCCCTAGAACTTAGAACTACTTAAACCTAACTAACCTAAGGACAGCACACAACACCCAGCCATCACGAGGCAGAGAAAATCCCTGACCCCGCCGGGAATCGAACCCGGGAACCCGGGCGTGGGAAGCGAGAACGCTACCGCACGACCACGAGATGCGGGCCGCACATTCAACAGAGCAGTCCGAGATTACTCTAGTGCAATATTCATTAATCAGTGTGTATTAACAGGGAAAGTAACACATGATGAATAACCATTTCTTCAGCAAATACAGTAGTGCTGTGGCCTGCATTGACTGCTACTGCCAAGCACACAGCACTACTGCGTCGCTGCTGGATTGCTATTTATTCTTTGAGTTTTACTGTCCCTGTTAATACTTATCAATAAAACAAAACACTAGACTAACTTGGAAGTGCAAATATTGCTGAAGTATTAGAGAAAATGTGCCTGATGACTCTTGGGGAAAGACACACTGTATATATGCTGTTGACCAGCATATTTTAGGGACCAGTTGAGTGTTTTCATCATTTTTATTAAAGTATCTCTGTTTTCTGAAAGCAGGTTGGTTTTATTCAGGATTCCAATACACCATATTATTCCCCACTCTTTTGGCTACAAACCCCTCTTTTTCAACATAATCCCCATCCATACCTTACTGTCAGGGTCTGCATGCCTGTATATGACAACTCTACTGGTTGACATCAGAGCCAACATCTTATTGCATCAGTAACCTCTCCATCATATATGTACTGCTTCCCATGGAGTGCACCCTTCATTGAGCTGAACAAATGGAAGTCGGAAGGTGCAAGATGTGGGCTGTAGGGCGGATGAAGAAGAACATTCCATCGAAGTTTTGTGAGCTACTCTCTGGTGCACAGACTTGAGTGTGGCCTTGGATCATCATGCAGATAGCACAATACACTTCAGAGTTGATTGTTCCACAAAGAGGGAGGAAATCAAAGAGAATAATCCCTTCAGAGGCCCAGAAGGACCTCACCATGACTTTACCAGCTGAGGATGTGGCTTTGAATTTTTCTTGACAAGGTGTGGCCCAAGCCCTGATTTTAACAGGTTCAAATACCTGGAGACAATTGAGTTCTTGATTAATGGCTGTGCATAAGGAGACAGGAAGAGGACAGGCCTGACAGAAATGGGCCTGACAGAAATGGGGCACTGCATGTGGATGTAAGGATATATGCACCTGGAAATCTGTCACTGCCAGGCCAGTTTCGGTGTCTGAGATGACTTGCACCTTGTCAGTAATGGAGAACTCAAACATATAGAAGGCATCCAGGCCAAAAATGTTGCAGTGGAGTGACTATCAACAACAAACAGTTATAATTTGTACGCCCTCTTTGTATGCAGTGTTGAACTGATCCCAGAGGTGACTCGTGCTGCATGGTGCGCTGGCGCCAGCTTATGCCAGCACATTCTGTCCCCACGAAATGTCACACTGTTGTCATGTAGTGAGGCTGTGAACAACAACGGCGAGAGAGGCAAGACACTTGATGTAGAGATGGGCCGAAAGTTGTTGCTATAGAGGATGGGGTACTTCCGACTGTACTCCACCATCCGACTTGCGAGCTAACAGGGACATCCTCTGGAAAACTGATGTTGGCGACAGCGATGGCAGTGGTGGGCCCAGGTCCATGTGCTTGGCGAGTGGGGATGGCGGGGATGAGGGCACATTGTCCATCTGCTCCTCCTGGGGTGCCCTGGTAGCACCAGCGGGCAGTTGTGAAGGCCACGCGGTCCATGTAGCCATGAATCTGGGGGAGAAAAGCAGCGGAATCATGGGGCAAACAACATGCACAAATTTGGTTCTGGTGGCGCTGCCTCAAACCATCAGAACCTGCACCTGCTTCCTACTAGAAGCGGTGACTGTACTAAGGGCTCTACTTATGCAGAACACCTTGTGCCCTCCAGTTAATATCGAGTTACTTCATACCGAGGTTAAGGGCTTAAAACTGGATGTTTTGGAAGAAATGCAGATCTTTAAGCATCTGCAACATGTTAAAGACAATATCCTCAATGACCAACTCCTACTAAGAAATAGAAAATATTTGAAGGTTTCGCACCTTTACTTTGTTCTTCATACTCGTAAATCTGATGATCTGGGGATTATCACATGCACGCACTGATTGGCAAGCGCGGTTGGTCAAGCTGTTCATCTTCTTTCTTTTTATCCTCATTTCCTTTTACGATGAAGTTGATTTTAGCCCGTTGAACACCTCAAGCATAAGCAACCGTGTGTGGTTATTTTTAGGTTTCATCTCCTATTTAGCTCGTCTCTTGTTCTATCCATTTCATTTTTTGTTATACGTTGAGCCACGGTTAGGAATATATGGGCTATTTAGCCTCGGCCCATGTATAAACTTTCTCGTATTCGTATGCGCATGCGCATTCAAGTAACTTCCCTTGTCTTGCGCATGTGCATGGATAGCGGGTCAGGCTTGTAAGTGAGCGATCGTTTGTAGCTGCAGTTTATGGCAGGTCGTGACCCATTGAACATAGGCCGGTGTGAAGTGGAATGTACACCATTAAGTTAAGTAGTGGTTTTGACTTTGTACACATGTACTGTTTGTGTTTTCCTTTCTTTTTCGTTTATAAATGTATAGATATGGTGTTCTTTTAATCATTGACAAAGGTCTTCTTAGGCACTTGTGGGTTTTATTGTTGTTCTGAAGAAGGTGTAGTTATTGTTGTGTCTATTTCATACAGCATAGACACAATGAGGTAGCTAGGTGCACGCTAAACTAACGCAGACGGGCTTGAAGTTCTGGAACAGGAGACTTATTAATGCACTAAAGAAAAGTACGTAGTTTTATAATACTTAACTTTATTCTCTTGTTGGAATACATCTCTCTTGAATATTAGTAAGCTATAAGCACTGATACAAATGGCGCCTTGCTAGGTCGTAGCTATGGACTAAGCTGAAGGCTATTCTATCTGTCTCTCGGCAAATGAGAGGAAAGCTTCGTACGTCTGGTCGCAAGCTATGTCGTCCGTACAACTGGGGCGAGGTCTAGTCCGTGTCTTGTGACCTGCCATGTGGTGGCGCTAGGTTTGCGATTACACAGTGGCGACACGCGGGTCCGACATGTACTAAGGACCGCGGCCGATTTAAGTTACCACCTAGCAAGTGTGGTGTCTAGCGGTGACACCACAGTTATCAACACCAAAACCTGGGTTAACACTTAACACTAGGTGCTTTTTTCGCAATCGAGGTGGGTTTTTAGTTTTTTAATATATTAACCAACGATTGCTGACGCGCTGCGATGTTGAAGGTTCTGAGATAGAAAATGCCAGTGACAGGAATAGAGTAGGTGTTAGTCCTGTCAGTGGCATTTTCTGTGCCGTCAAAGGCAGCCGCTCCTCTCTCCCCCGGTGTGTTTCAGCAGCTGATGAAGGCCTTCGTCTGATCAGTAAAGAATAAGCAACAATCTGCTTCTAAACATGCCTGTTTGCTTTTCACTAAATAACTCATTTCTGTTTCACTGACAACACCCTTAGATCCTCCAATCAACAGGTATTTTCTTGTTGACTTTTCATTGACCTAAGTAATGCTTTATATCTTGTTAGTCACTCACTGGTGCTTCAAAAGCTGGGATCATATGGCAACAGAGGCAGAAAAAATGAGCTCTGCAATTGAAGTGTAAGATTAATGGGACAACTAGTAAGCCCATAGAACCCCGTTTTTTGGAATGTAAACAAAAGGCACTGGAAATAATTTATTTATTTCTTTGAATATAGATTTGGTGGTTGATCATGCCATTGTAGTATCCTTTAGTCCAGAGGTGTGACTGACAGTATTGAGATATACACTCTGCAGAAACAACTATTTATTAACATCAGTAAACTACGTACAGCTTCTGGGAACCATAGTCCCGAGTACTTGATAACAGAAATGTTGAGCCTCAATAGTACTTAGCAGGTGCACGCTATGGCAAAGGAAGGAACAGAGAAGATAACTGATGACTCAGACCCATGAGGCAGGGAGCTCATAGGTAGCCAAGTCATGAGCAGCAAGATGCCATAAATACACGGTCCCACTAGTCAATGAACTCATGGGTGGTCACATGCAAATAATACGAAGTGGTGCAACTGACGGAAGTGCAGCATCATATGGGGCTCATGGCAAGGGTGAGGCAACACTTTGGCAGGCAGTGGCAGCAGCAGGCATTAGATACTAAAGTGCACGTCATTTATGACGGCGGCCGAGTTTAGGTTCGTTCTGCGCATCTGACGTCACAAAACACAGTCAGAGAATGACGTTGCCAGAGCTCGACTCAGTTTTAGAAACGTTCAGTCATAAATAAAGTAACTGAACGAAAGCAATGTCTTGATAGCAGAATTTCTTTTATAGAAACTTTGGAAAAAGCATTCTTTATACCAATTGCTTCATATTCTATTAATTAACGAAACCAAACAAGCAATAAGCCTCCTAATTCAGGCGATAGCAATTAAAGGTCTTTGTATCATTCTCACTAACCGCTTTTTCGCAATAAAGAACGGCGGTAATTGTTTATTTTGTATTGTACTTCGACGAAACGTGAATAATTCATAGTCATACCAACAGTGTTTGTCGGTATTTTGCGTCCTAGTTTAAAGTCCTCCAAGAATCGTTTTAAGTGATGAGCTGCAGTAGCGTAATGGTTAGGAAGATCTTGAACTCCCTATGGATTCCTTTAGAAGGCTGGAACTGACAAAAGTAACAAGGCAGTGAAGTATTTTGCGATGTCGCTGTTCGGGACTGCTCTTCTGTTCACGTAATTTACCCTGAAAGGAACACACATCAAGGATTTACTGAATGATTAATTTAGGTCTGGGAAATGATGATGAGGAACTGGCTGCAGAAGAAGAAAATGTGCATGCTGAACTGCCACCAGTTGAAGGTGACAGTGAAGGTGCTAAATTGTGCTACTGCTAAAGACTCAGTCTTTGAATGCTGTAATTAATGACTGCAATTATATGTCACCTTATTTATGTCATTTCAGTGTAGCCATTTTTGTTACTGTTTTTGTGGACTAAAAAAAAAAAAAAAGAAAAAAGTGTTTGGCTGCTAAGCGAAAGGTTCCAAGTTCAAACCTTGTTCTGTGCTTCATATTTTCTTTATTTAAAAACAATATCAAAGTGTCTTACTTCTTGAATTTTATTCGTTGGAATGTAATTTTTTGAAATTTCTTGTGGCAACTGAAATCGACCCTACCGAAAGTATACCTTATGGACTTTTACTTCTGCAAATTCTTCAAAATTTCGTGCAGTGGTTTACTACATTTAATGCTGCACAATAACTGCGTTGAACATCGAAACAAAATTAAGTCATTTATGGGGGGAAGGTATCAGTCAAGAAGATGTGTAAAAATCAAATTTTTGGGCCAAATAGTTTTTGTGAAATCGAATGATAAGTGTGTTAAAGCAGTCGGAACACCATGTGTCTGCACAGGCGTGCAGTGCAGTGATGACAAAATCATGCACAGCGCGGAATGCGGAGAGCACGTCTCTATAGCAGCGAAAGGGTTAATGCAGCCGTGGTGGCTTTACTTCATAAGCTGCGTGCTCCCCCCTAAACGTAAGTTTGCGGCACGTGCAACTGGCAACGCAGCAATCTCCCGCGTCTGGGCGGGCATGCGCGAACCGCCAAGATAAAAGAATTGAACTATAATAGCAGCTGTGGGTCAGTTGGAACGTAATGGCTCTTAATGGATGGAATGCCGACTGAAGTAGGCACCCATGGAAGAGCACATATGTGGTGTCACATGCACACATGACTGCTTGGACATGAGTAGGTGCTTGCGATTGCAGTACTGTGTACTGTGACCTGCGCACACTGTAGTGGCACAGCTCAACAGTTGCAGGGGGCTTGACAGTAAACAACTCAGTGATTCTTCTATAGACAAACATCCTCTAAGGTGATGCAGGGGCCACATGTAGCCCACAAAGCATCTCAGTAAGTGGGTGGCCAAAGATACAGGTATGGAGTGTTGCATATATGATATCCTTCCCCCTTAAAAGGAGATGGTGCATCCATCCCAGAGAAGCATAGCACCCAAAGGAGAAGACAGAACATAGCCACCAGCACAGATTGTCCTAAAAACTGGAATTAAACAGAAGAATCAGCCAGTGGTTTAGTGTGTGCCTGAGAAATAACCAACATATGCCTCAATACATTAACAGAACCTTGGATTCAACAAGCACTGAACGTAACTAAAACACTATGTAAAAAAAAGAATCCCAGAAATTATACAAACATCTGAATAAGAATGCAACATATAACTAATAAGTAACAACTCAGTCTCACAAGGCAGAGAGCTCATAGGCAGTCCACTGATGAACAGCAAGATGCTGTAACAACCCAGTCCCATGAGGTGATCAACTAATGGACAGTCACATTCAGGTACTGTGAAGCAGCACCATTGAGAGCAGCTAACAGAAACGCACCATTATACGGGTCTCACAGTGAGGACAATACGGCACCTTGGCAGGCAGCAGCCGTGGCAGTGGCAGTGGCAGGCATTGGAGACTCGTTGTGGCTGTTGGTCGGTCAGAGTCCAGAGCATAACAGGCTCTCAATGGGTGGAGTGATGACCTGAGTAGGCATCTGCAGAAGATTACCTGCATGGTGTCACTTGAACATGTGACTGCATGCCTGCGACTGCAGCACTGTGTACTGTGACCTACACACTCCATAGTAGTGTGGCTTGCACCCTCAGACACTGTGGCAGCTGCAGG
Organism: Schistocerca nitens; assembly: GCF_023898315.1. Lineage (NCBI taxonomy): Eukaryota > Metazoa > Arthropoda > Insecta > Orthoptera > Acrididae > Schistocerca > Schistocerca nitens. Next base: position 573,041,137 of record NC_064616.1, on the reverse strand, counting down.
AGGCTTGACAGTAAACAACTCAGTAACTCTTCTATTGACAAACATCCTCTGAGGTGATGTAGGGGCCATACCTGGCCTGAAAAGCACATCCACAAGTGTGGTGGCTGAATATGTAGGGGTGCAGCCCAGCATATACCACAGCCACCAATGCTAGGCCTCTGAGAAGTGAGTCATTGTTAGGAGTGCTTACCAGGTAGTTATGCCGACCACTCTGCGGCCCCTCAATTGGTGTACACTTCTGACCAGCACCAATGCTGCCGATTCTGGACAGACCTTTACATCTGTGTGGAACTGACTTGCAGACTGGTGCTTCTTTCTACTCCTCACTGTGTTAGGGTATCATCACATACTTTCCACAGAATTAGTAGTGTTTCTCTTCCTGTAACTTACATCAGAGCTGTGCCATAACCTGTAGTGTTATTTCTTCTTGTAATTATACCTAGACTAAACAAATTATTATTTTCAGTCTATCTGACTGCTGTTATTTGTGTGTGCAATTTGACCACTCGCACACACAGATACTGTATTTGCAATGAGGATAGTTATGCCTCTAAAGCTTTCTCTTCCCATTTGCCATTGGGCTGTCCCCTTCAGCTCCACCTGATGCTGCTTTCTGCCACTTTCACAAGTTGCACGTTTCAGCCATGACAGGCCTTTCCCTCGGGTGGCACTGCTTCAGACAGTGGTTTAGCGACAAGGTTCAAGCTCTTCTTGGCAATGTCCAATTTCTGTCATTGTTGTCCATGTTTTGCAATGCTGTTTCCACATTGCTCTGTTCTATTTCATCATTGGTACCAAGTTACTAATTTTCTTTGCACTGTTCCCATCCCTATAACAGATAGATGATCAGTCTGCCCGTTTCTGCTTTCTGTCACATCAGTGCATTGGAGCCATGGCAGGTCACCTTTTTGTGGGTGGCGTGGTTTCTGATGACCACCACCCTTCTCTCCACCCATCCTCCTCCCCCTTCTCCTCCACCCCTCCTGTCCCCTACCCCCATCTTCACATAATCTTGGCAAGTAAGGAGAGATGCAGTGTCTGCACTGCACCTACATCCTGACTGGACAGTAACCACAGCACACCCATGTGTGTGGGTGGCCTAGCCTCAGGCATCATCAGCTCCTGCATAGACATCTGCAGGAACAGTTCCAGGTAACAAGCCAGTGGAACAGCAAAAAATTCAACATGGCTAGTTATCACCAAGATCTCAGGACGCCACCACTGCAGGTACTACTTTCACCATCTGGTGATGTTGCAATTGATTACAGGAGGCACAGCCAGTGTGGGATTATCTCCCTCCACAACTCACGTGCCTGGAAATAGTATATCTCCACCTCAGCAATACTTAGGCCAGTACACGGCCTCCGAGAAGTCAGTTAGTATTGGGAATACGAGGTGTGGCTAGAAAAAAACCGGACTAGTACTGGTGAAACAATAAAACGAATGCAATAAGGCTGAAAGTCGCGTGGCCTGTCACGTGAATCTCACTCCGCCTACTGCTCGAGTTTCATCTGCCTCCTGCACTCAGTCTGCCCCTGGCGTCTGTTTTAAGTAGTTGACGTTTTGTCTGTGCATCGGAAAATGTTGAGTGTACAGAAAGAACAGCGTGTTAACATCAAATTTTGTTTCAAACTAGGAAAATCTGCAAGTGAAACGTTTGTAATGTTACAACAAGTGTACGGCGATGATTGTTTATCACGAACACAAGTGTTTGAGTGGTTTAAACGATTTAAAGATGGCTGCAAAGACACCAGTGATGACACTCGCACTGGCAGACCATTGTCAGCAAAAACTGATGCAAACATTGAAAAAATCGGTAAACTTGTTCGACAAGATCGCCGTTTAACAATCAGAGCAGTGTCTGAGTTAACAGGAGTTGACAAGGAAAGTGTTAGGCAGATTCTTCATGAAAGTTTCAACATGAACAAAGTGTGTTCAAAAATGGTTCCAAAGTGTCTCACAATTGAACAGAAGGAACGCCGAAGAATGATTTGTTCTGACATCCTGGAAAACATTGAAAGTGATCCCATCTTCTTACAAAATGTTATTACTTGCGATGAATCGTGGTTTTTTACTTACGATCCCGAAACTAAACGCCAATCGATGCATTGGAAAACTCCTGGTTCTCCATGACAAAAAAAAGCACGAATGTCAAAATCGAAATTCAAGGCAATGATGATTGTTTTTTTGACATCAAAGGGATTGTGCACATTGATTGGGTACCAGAGGGACAAACAGTGAATCAGCATTACTACATTAGCATCCTGGCTACCCTACATGAGCGAGTACGGAGAAAACGGAACGATTTGTGGAGAAAAAAGTCATGGATCCTTCACCAAGACAATGCCCCAGCTCACAGTGCGTTGTCAGTGAAGACGTTTTTGGCAAAACACAACATTCCCATCTTAGATCATCCACCCTACTCACCTGATTTGGCCCCCTGTGACTTTTTTCTTTTCCCTAAAGTCAAGTCAGCTTTGAAAGGAACTAGATTTGAGACTGTTGAAGCAGTAAAAGAAAAAGTGACGGAAGTAATGTATGGACTTACCGAAAATGATCTGCAGCATTGCTATGAACAGTGGAAAATTCGTATGGAACGGTGTAGAGACCGAGGAGGAGAGTATATTGAAGGAGATAACATGAAATTGTAAATAATTGTAAATAAATGTTTTTTTCCAGCATCAGTCCGGTTTTTTTCTAGCCGCACCTCGTACACACTGTGTGATTACTCAGACTGCTCCATGGTCCCTCAGTCTGTACACACTCCTAACATGCGCCAATGCCACCTATCCTGGACAAACGTTTACATCCATGCGGACCCGACATGCAGATCCAGGCTTCTTGCTACTCCTCAACATGCACCTTTTATTTGATAGTGTTCTCTCTTCCTGTAACTTACATCAGAGCTATTCCATAATCTGTAGTGTTATCTCATCTTGTAATTACATCCAGAATAAACAAGTTATTATTTACAGTCTACTCGACTGCTGTTATCCCTGTGTACACCTTGACCACTCATAGACACAGATACTGCAGTTATTATGATAGTCATTCAATTAGTATAATCATGCAATCAGTTTGATAGAGAAAGCACTAGAACTCACTATACTAAAATTTGTTAGCAGTACCTGCTTGCCTCATATCATTTTCTAAAGTTATATGTTTGTTGTCCTTCACTTTATAGTATTTTCTTTCTCCTCATACAAGAGCTTTCACAGTTTAGTTTGGTAGCAGATTTCCTTTTTTCTTCTTTATTATTTTATTTTTTTAAAATTGGAGTATTGATAGTGGAGTAGTGAGTACACAGAAATAGGAGATTTAATGAAAGCATTTGATGTTCTGTATTTGTAGACGAGAACAAAGAATATTCATGATTGATGGGGGTCTAGTGGAGTGGCTGGTGCAAAGACTGGAAGCAACTCAGCATACACAAATGCGATCCTATGCTCTTGAGTATACCATGGCGCTGTTCATGAATCTGTGCCTTCACCGACAAGCCAGAGAGCGTTGTGTGCCATTTGCAAGGCCATTGGTTGAAATACTTGCATCCTATCTTGGCAATAGCTTGCTTAAGGTATAGTAATGTAAGAATCATTATGTATTTATAACAGATCATGTGCTGTTGACCACACTGAACAACTCCATTTATGATTAAAGTATTTAATAATGGTAAAATGATATCCAGTCATCATATTGTTATTACTTTTTCAGTGTCCAGTGTGTATCTGAGCTAATTCTCCATTCACATACTTGTTTTTGTGGCATGTATGCTTTAGTAGTGCCGCTAAAAACTGGAATGTATTCTTCGAGAATGTTTTCTACCTGTGAAACACATTGGGCATAATAAATGTTGTTGCAAATACAATTAGGTTGTTGGTAGTCATGACATGCCCACACAAACTAAAATGGTGAATAATAATAAAAGTTTGATATTTTATTGTGAATATCACTAGATAATAATACAACAGTAGTCTGCAAAATATTGAAAGAGAAATATAATGTAAGCTTGTGAGATATTTGATACAACTTAAGAAGCAATAGTTTAAATGAATGGATTTTGTTGCACTGTTGAACTACCCAGTGCATTTATAAAATACTGTATCAGTTAGTGCTGACTACTGTATCAGTTAGTGCTGAATGAATGTGACAACTTAATTTTTTGCCAGACCATGGTTTGAACCAGGACCTAGGTCTGTTTCACTCTAGTGCACAGTTTCAAATTGTCACAGTCAACACAGCATTGTTCTGCATGGACACAGAGAATGCATTTTGAGTACCTGTCAGTGGTTTCATGACTTGCATTTGTGTATGTCATTGACAACCTGTAACCTTGACATGAGCAACAACAGTGACACAGTTCAAGGCAATGGCTTCAAATATCTGTGCATTACATTGAAATGCTTCGGTAGTTCTTTTTTTTTTTCGGTAGTTTTTTTTTTTTTTTTTTTTTTTTTTTTTTGTGGCAACACTTTCATGATTCATAACCACAGTCAAATAAATTGCCTTGAACTTTTGTTTCTGTCCCCACTAATCATATTAAAATGACATGACAATTGTAATTCTGCAGAAACAATACTTTGGTTTGCTAAGTTAAGGAAAACAATTGGCATAAAATAGGCATTGTTTTGAAATTTTTGGTTTCCATATAATTGTTTTTGTGACTGTGGTTAGCTTTTTCCAATATTTTTAAAATTAAAATATGTGGCAACTTTTAATAACTTTTAATTAGAATTACTCAGCTAACTGAACAAAATTTTAGTCTGTTGCTTATTTAGAACAGAGCATCCCTATTTTGAAGTATGTAGTGTTTTCCATGTCTTTTAATGGGTATGCAAAATAAAATTAAGTACGTTATTTGACACTTAGTTTTTCACCTATTTTGCTGCCCAGTTAATATGAAAATTGAAACCTATGTGACTGCAAAACATGCTTATTTCTTAGATTTATTGTTGTTGGTCATCTCTTTCTGTAGTTACTTGTATGTACCTCACTTGTTTCTGTTAGTGTGCTGCAGAAGAGTTACATGATTAACTCTTTATAGGATATTTATATGCTGTGATACAATATGTTGCACATGTTATAATGACATCCTTTAACTGATAGCCTACACCCTACGTGACTGGGACACTGTACAGTTTACTGGCAAACCATCAGATTAACCAAGAAGCCAAGAGAAGTGGACTTTGTGACATTTTGGAGCATTTACAGAAGGTACTGTTGCACTGTTATTTCCAAACTTTCATTTGAAATACAAATTTAACCTTAGGAAAACAAGTATAATTATGCCCCAAACAAATAAAAACACAAATGTGTTGCTTTGATTTTTGTCAGAGGTTAGTTTATGGCTGTCTAGTATAATAACTAACTAACTCTGTCTGAACAGGCCTTGGGAGGCCCAATGATACCAACCAGCTGCCATGTCATCCTCAGCCCACAGGTGTAACTGGATGCGGATATGGTGGAGCATGTGGTCAGCACACCGCTCTCCCCACCATATGTCAGTTTATGAGACCGGAGCCTCTACTTCTTATTCAAGTAGCTCCTCAGTTTGCCTCGTAAGGGCTGAGTGCACCCCGCTTGCCAACAGCACTCAGCAGACCGGATGGTCACCCATCCAAGTGCTAGCCCAGCCCGACAGTACTTAACGCTGGTGATCTGACAGGAACCGGTGTTACCACTGCAGCAAGGCTGTTGGCTGTCTAGTACACACACCAAAAACAGTTTTGCATCACCTTTGTTCTGAGAGTTCCAGAACCTGCACAGAAAATTGGAATAGAGATCAACATAAACATCATTTCCGCCCTTTTTATTGCTCATGAGAAGCACACATTTCACATTGTACCACCATACAGCGAGACCTTCAGAGGTGAAGGTCCAGATTGCTGTACACACTGGTACCTCTAATACCCAGTAGTACGTCCTCTTGCATTGATGAATGCCTGATTCGTGGTAGCATACTATCCACAAGTTCATCAAGGCAATGTTGGTCCAAATTGTCCCACTCCTCAACGGCAATTCAGCATAGATCCCTCAGAGAGGCTGGCGGGGGGGGGGGGGGGGGGGGGGGAGGGGGGGTGTCACATCGCCCATAAACAGCCCTTTTCAATTTATCCCAGGCATGTTCGATAGGTTTCATGTCTGGAGAACATGCTGGCCACTCTAGTTGAACGATGTCATTATCCTGAAGGAAATCATTCACAAGATGTGCACAATTGGAGTGTGAATTGTCATCCATGAAGGAGAATGCCTCACCAATATGCTGCTGATATGGTTGCACTATCAGTTAGAGGGTGGAACTGTGGTTCTGACCATCTAGGTATGTTTGAACTACAGACAACACGAGCTGTGTACCTCCTTCCTGGTGGAATGACTGGAACTGATCGGCTGTTGGACCCCTTCTGTCTAATAGGTGCTGCTCATGCATGGTTGTTTACATCTTTGGGTGGGTTTAGTGACATCTCTGAACAGTCAAAGAGACTGTGTCTGTGATACAATATTCACAGTCAAAGTCTATCTTTAGGAGTTCTGGGAACCGGGGTGATGCAAAACTTTTTTGGATGTGTGTATTAATACTGATTAAAATCTGCACAATATTTATCAAAACGTAATGTAATTTTTTTTTTACCAAGATGATGATCTGCTAAATTGCTGTGTTGCACAATTCTGGCAGATTATATTACATGAGATACTGTAGATCTATTTTCTATAGATCCTCTCATATGTAAGCATTGTTCTGATTATTGTTTGAATTAATCTGGGACCAACTAGTTTGAAATATAATATTCCCAATAATTTTATGGCTAAAATCTTGAAAGTGATCAGTGATTAGTTTAGTTAATCAGTCATGACTTTTAATATCTTGATCACAATATTTATTTTAATGTCTTGATCATAATATTTACGATGATGAAGACATTATAATTAATTTGTGCCAGAGAGCATTTTCATTTGATTGAGTTACGATTTATTGTCAATACATTCAAGTTACAAGAGATGCATGCAATCTTTGTAATCTGATTGAAGAGAAGTTTCTAAATAATTAATCAGAGTAATTGATCCCTCTCCTTTTGTTTTATATTAACACATGAAATTCTAGTCTGTATGTAATAAGCTTATCGAGTATCTCAATGCAGAACTGAGCAAAACATGTTACCTTCTTTGCTCATTAAAATCATGCTGTGGTGAGAAAACAGTAATGAATGCATATCATGTCTACTTTCATTCTCATATTAGATGTGGGGTCACCTTCTAGGGAAACTCGAAAACAGCTAATAGCACTTTTAAAATACAAAAAAGGGCCATTACAATCTTGTTTGGCTGCAAGCCTAGAGACTCTTGTCAACCTCTGTTTAAGAAATCTGGTATTCCTCCATTACCATGTGTATACATAATGGAAACCCTTTTATTCCTTAAAATAAACATAATAGGTAAATACTGCAGGCTGCAAAAAAACTTTGATTTACATGATCACTTTACCAGACAAAACAGTAACTTTGTTGTGACTCACTGATCTTTCAAAGTGCTGATGCGCAGTTACGCATGTCCTCTACATGTGGCGCTGTCTGCCAGCCATGCAGCAGCAGTGCCACCTAAGCGGCCAGCCAGCCAGCGGCCGCTAGACATGGACTCAGTCATGATTTGACTGTTAAAGTGTACACACGTCTTACTCTGTTTACTTGATCTGTGACTTTCATGTATTGCGTCTTCCTTGAAATATATTTGTTCAACTTGAAGTTATAACAACTGGCGATGAGGATGGGATTTTTCTTTTCCATTGTTGACCCACATGTTTCCGTGGCTACTTTAGAGCAACTATTGCAAGGTATCATAGAACAGCAAACGCTTCTCACAAATGCGATTCGTGATTTCATCGCGCCATCAAATGCGGGGCGTCTCTCGTCGTTGTCTTTACCTCCTTTTCCTCCTTACGACGAGACGGCGAAAGACTGTTCTGATTACGAAAAACGTCTACGACAGCACTTCTTGACATTTCTTGTCACGGATGAACAAACATGTAAGTCTCTGTTCATTTAATGGATTTCACCTCAAATGTATCGGTTGTTGTCACAATTGGATCCTTTGAAAGATCCTGCATCTTTGTCCTTTGCTGAAATGTGCTCACTTCTGTCCGTCTATTTTCAAAAGCAAACGCATGTGGTAGCCTCTCGTGTTGCCTTTTATCATTGTCAAAAACAACCAAATCAATCCTATCGTGCTTGGGCTGCTGAACTTCATGGCTTCAGTAGAAAGTGTCAATTTGTTACTAAAGTTCACAAAGAATCCTACACCGATTCCATGGTACGGGATGCTATTATCCAATCGGCGCCCGACAAAGAAGTTAGGCAATGTGCCCTTCAGTTGGCAAATCTGACTCTAGATGAAGTCCTATCCATCGCTCAGTCTTTTGAAATTTCTCGCGCTGCTGGAGCTCAAATAGAGGCATGGGGTGACGGCGGGGAAATACAACCTCTGTGCAATGTTGATGAAGCGTGTGGCATGTCCCCGCTGACCGACGTGGCCACAGTACGCTCCCAAGTGCAGCCTCGGCCTAACCGTAAACAAACCTCTAAGAAACTGCAGCAAAGCCAACGGAAACTTCCTTCATGTCCGCGGTGTTTTACGAAACATTCACGAGAAGATTGTCCACAACGTTGGGCCGTGTGTCACAAATGCAGAAAAAAGGGTCATGTGTCATCCGTTTTCAAATCCGACCGCATACATGATGTTCATGAACAAGACGCTGATTCTGATTCTGTGTTGTCTGTCAATTGTACTTCTTCCCTTTCAGAGAAGTTATTCCTCACTGTCCAAATACTTGGTCAAGATGTTCACATGCAGGTGGATACTGGTTCTGCTGCCACTATCATCAGTTCTCAGACGTATCTTCAGTTGGGTTCTCCAAACCTATCACCTGTCACTAGGCAATTACGGATGTACAATAAACAGAAGATTTCTCTCTTGGGACAATTTGATGCTGAGGTATCTTACAAATCCGTTTTTCGCACTGTTCCCATATTTGTGGTATACCATAGTAATGCGGAAAATCTTTTTGGTTTTGATGCCTTTCGTGTTTTTGGGTTCTCCATAGATGACTCTGTCAATATCGTCTCTGATGCTATTCCTTATGCCCAATTGGATTCCTCGTCGATGACATTTTCATCCCTTTTTTCTCCTGGGTTAGGCTGTGCAAATGACTTTGAAGCTCATATCACACTCAAACCCACTGCTCGGCCTAAGTTTTTTCTGGCTCGGCCCATTCCTGTGGCCCTTTGTGATCAGGTCAAATGGGAGCTGGATTGTCTCACTGCTTCAGGGGTCTTGCTTCCTGTCACTTCCAGTGAGTGGTCCTCTCCTGTCATTGTCGTTGCTAATCCAAATGGTGATATTCGTCTCTGTGGCAATTTTGAAGCCATTATAAATGCTCAATGCCTTATCGACACTTACCCTATGCCTCAACCTGAAGAATTGTTCACTAAATTTGCTGGAGGCCAGTATTTTTCTAAACTTGACCTGTCAGAAGCTTATCATCAACTTCCTCTCGACGCTGCTTCCTGGCAGTTTCTGGTCCTTAACACGTCTTTTGGCCTCTATCAATACCAACGATTGCCATTCAGGGTTGCCAGCGCCGCTGCTCTCTTTCAGCGATTCTTGGAACAATTATTGCTCACTGTCCCTGGGTGAACAAATTACCAGGACGACATTGTTGTCACTGGCTCCACCACTGACAAACATCTTCAAAATCTCTGCACACTTTTTCATGTCTTACAGACTGCCGGTCTTAAGTGTAATCTTCAGAAATCAAAATTTTTTCAGGCATCAACTCTCTTGGGATGGTATTCATCCACTTCAGCAAACTGTCGCTGCAATCGATGCCCTTCCTTGCCCTACATCTGTTAAGGAACTGCAGGCCTTCTTGGGGAAAATAGCATACTATCACAAGTTTTTACCATCTGCTGCTTCGGTGGCTCAGCCGTTGCATCGCCTGTTGCATAAAAACGTGCCTTTTCACTGGTCCGCGTCATGCGATGCGGCTTTCCTGAAATTGAAGACTATGCTGAAACAGGCCCCGTGTCTGGCTACTTATCGACCTGGCCAAAATCTTGTTCTAGCCATGGACGCCTCTCAATACGGGGTCGGTGCAGTCCTTGCGCACTGTTTTTCTGACGGTTCTGGACAACCCATTGCTTATGCCTCCAAAACCCTCACGGATGCCCAACAAAAGTATTCTCAAATTGAAAAAGAAGCTTTGGCCCTTATTTATGCTCTTCATAAGTTTGGTGTTTTTCTCTATGGATCCAAATTTCATCTTGTTACGGATCACAAACCAATTGTTTTCTTGTTTCATCCATCAACGTCATTTCCTGACAAGGCTGCACACTGACTCCAGCGTTGGGCTCTTTACTTGTCTCGTTTCAATTATGAGATTCATTTCCGGCCGACGGCTCAACATGCGAATGCTGATGCACTGTCTCGCCTTCCCATGGGTCCTGATCTGGCATTCGATAGGGATGAACTTTTGTGTTTCCACCTGGATGTTGCCGAGCAGCAGGTTGTGGACAGGTTCCCCATCACCAGGGATCGGCTGGCAGCTGCTACAGGTTCTGACCCTACCCTCTCCCGAGTTTTACGCTATATTCAGAAGGGTTGGCCAGATCGTCCGTCTGCTAAGACTTCTGATCCGTTGTGGAACTACTACACTTTACATTACCGCCTCACCGCTAGGGATGGTTTTATCCTCCCTTCCACCGAAAATGCTTCGCCGTGTGTTGTGGTACCTGTGTCTTTGCGTGTTTCGGTCTTGCGCCTCCTTCACCAAGGGCACTGGGGTGTCTCTGGCAGAAAATCTCTGGCTTGCCGTCATGTGTACTGGCCCAGCATCGACTCTGAAATCGCACACATGGTCTCTGCCTGCGGCCCTTGTGTGTCACAGGCTGTCACCCCGAAGTCATCTTTGTCACCGTGGCCTTCGCCTGAGAAGCCCTGGGAGCATATTCATGCTGACTTCGCAGGACCTTTTTTAGGTACTTATTGACTTCTCGTTATTGATGCCTACCCTAACTTTCCTTTCATTGTCCGTTGCACATCGCCTACCACCGTGGCAACCACCAATGCTCTAGCTCGCATTTTCTCTTTGGAAGGCCTTCCCTGTACTCTTGTTACTGATAATGGTCCGCAATTTGCCTCTTCCGATTTTGCAGATTTTTGTGCCTGTCATGGCGTCATGCATGTCACGGCCCCTCCGTTCCATCCAGAGTCAAATGGTGAGGCTGAACGACTGGTCCACACATTTAAAGCTCAGATGAGGAAACTCCTGACTTCTTCTGCTGCTGATGATGCGCTTCTCCAATTTCTGGCTTCTTACCGTTTCACCTCCATGTGTGACCACAGCCTGGCTGAGCTCTTACATGGCCGACAGCCCCGCACGCTACTTCATCTTCTGCGGACTTCCATCTCACGGCCGTGGGTGCCTTCGCTTGGCCGGTTCACTGCCGATGACCTTGTATGGGTAGAGGGATATGGCAGGCGGCCAAAATGGAGTCCTGGCTGCATCTTACGACACCGTGGCCAATGCCTGTATGAAATCCAGACGGACACGGGTGTTGCAGTGCATCATTCGGACCAGCTTCGGCCTCGTGTGCCAGCAACACCTCTTCCGGATGCCGCTACACCACCTTCAGCTCTACCTGATGCTCAGGATACTGGAATCTCTCATTACTCACAATGCAGTCCTCTCACCATCATATCAGTGCCAGCATGAGAACTGACACCACCAGGAGACGTGCCCATTCAGGAACCAGATGACCATCATCTGTCGGAGCAACTCTACTTGCCTCCTTCTCCTATGGACACAGACACATCGCCCATGTCTCCTGTTATAACAACCTGACTTGCCGCAATGGGCAGATTGGTGCACAGGGTCCCAGCAGATTTGACCCCGACGTCTCCTGTCATCTCGACCCGTTATCATCGGGGACACTTCTGTCCGTACGGGAAGCCTCCTCCTCGAGACTTTACAGCCAGTCAAACAACACCTATGGACGTTAGCAATCTACAGGCCTCCTCCATCAAGACCTGTGCAAAAACTTCAAATGGGGGAAAAGTGTTGTAACTCGCCGATCTTTCAAAGTGCCACCGCGCAGTTACACGCGTCCTCTACATGCGGTGCTGTCTGCCAGCCATGCAGCAGCAGCACCACCTAAGCGGCCAGCCAGCCAGCAGCCGCTAGACTTGGACTCAGTTATGATTTGACTGTTAATGTGTACACACGTCTTACTCTGTTTACTTGATCTGTGATTTTCATGTATTGCGTCTTCCTTGAAATATATTTGTTCAACTTGAAGTTATAACAAACATATAACTCAAATCAGCACAGCTCTGTGCCAAGAAGGTACTTTTCACATGGGAGTTAAGCTTTATAACAAACTTCCTGAAAGCATAAAAGCTATTACTGAGGTCAGTACCTTTGGGAAATCTTTAAAGTCATATTTACAGCATCACTGATTTTACACCATTGAAGAATATTTAAATTTATGAAGTGTGTTTTATAAATACTTATGTACAAAGTGTTTTTTGGCAACCATAAATACGTATGCCTAGAAATGACTTTCAGCTGTATATTTATAACTTGACTTATCCAATGTCTTACGCATAAGCTGCTTTGTAGACAACGGGACCAATAAATACAACAACAACAAGAAGAATATAGTATTTTGTTGCACATTTGTAAGAAATTTTAGCCATCTGGCACAACCAGTTCCAAGTGCTTAGTCGTAGTCCTTTTGAACTAGGGAACATTTTCTCTGGTTCTTATTTCAAAATAAACGTATAAAATTGTGCTGTTGATCATTTTTTGTTTTGAAACCGCAAACATTACTCTGTTCCTTTAGCAAATAAAATTTTAGCATTTCAATTTGTTTATTCATTTATTTGTAGCAAAGCACAGGAGAAGTGCAACATCAGTTGGAATGCCTTCTCAAACGTCACAAGGACCTCCTGCCTGACCAATATACATCTAGTGAAGAGGAGATCACCGATGATGACACAGTAATGCATTTCTTGTGCTTTTTATATGAAACAACATATGGCTATTAATTCACAGAAGTCAATTAATGTTGTGTTTTTCAAGACTGTACTGATTTTTATTTATCTATCAAGAGAATTATGTGTTTTCTAAACTCAAAAAGGGCTGGTAGAAGGACAGAGGTACAGATGAGTGCAAAACATAATGAGGAGAGTAAATGGCAAACTAGGAAAGACCATTGCTTTTATCTTGACTGTGATTATGCCTGTGGTGACTGAAAAAGTTAAAGCAAGATTTCTACACTTTGAGATTTGGCCATATACACTCCTGGAAATTGAAATAAGAACACCGTGAATTCATTGTCCCAGGAAGGGGAAACATTATTGACACATTCCTGGGGTCAGATACATCACATGATCACACTGACAGAACCACAGGCACATAGACACAGGCAACAGAGCATGCACAATGTCGGCACTAGTACAGTGTATATCCACCTTTCGCAGCAATGCAGGCTGCTATTCTCCCATGGAGACGATCGTAGAGATGCTGGATGTAGTCCTGTGGAACGGCTTGCCATGCCATTTCCACCTGGCGCCTCAGTTGGACCAGCGTTCGTGCTGGACGTGCAGACCGCGTGAGACGACGCTTCATCCAGTCCCAAACATGCTCAATGGGGGACAGATCCGGAGATCTTGCTGGCCAGGGTAGTTGACTTACACCTTCTACAGCACGTTGGGTGGCACGGGATACATGCAGACGTGCATTGTCCTGTTGGAACAGCAAGTTCCCTTGCTGGTCTAGGAATGGTAGAACGATGGGTTCGATGACGGTTTGGATGTACCGTGCACTATTCAGTGTCCCCTCGACGATCACCAGTGGTGTACGGCCAGTGTAGGAGATCGCTCCCCACACCATGATGCCGGGTGTTGGCCCTGTGTGCCTCGGTCGTATGCAGTCCTGATTGTGGCGCTCACCTGCACGGCGCCAAACACGCATACGACCATCATTGGCACCAAGGCAGAAGCGACTCTCATCGCTGAAGACGACACATCTCCATTCGTCCCTCCATTCACGCCTGTCGCGACACCACTGGAGGCGGGCTGCACGATGTTGGGGCGTGAGCGGAAGACGGCCTAACGGTGTGCGGGACCGTAGCCCAGCTTCATGGAGACGGTTGCGAATGGTCCTCGCCGATACCCCAGGAGCAACAGTGTCCCTAATTTGCTGGGAAGTGGCGGTGCGGTCCCCTACGGCACTGCATAGGATCCTACGGTCTTGGCGTGCATCCGTGCGTCGCTGCGGTCTGGTCCCAGGTCGACGGGCACGTGCACCTTCCGCCGACCATTGGCGACAACATTGATGTACTGTGGAGACCTCACGCCTCACGTGTTGAGCAATTCGGCGGTACGTCCACACGGCCTCCCGCATGCCCACCATACGCCCTCGCTCAAAGTCCGTCAACTGCACATACGGTTCACGTCCACGCTGTCGCGGCATGCTACCAGTGTTAAAGACTGCGATGGAGCTCCGTATGCCACGGCAAACTGGCTGACACTGACGGCGGTGGTGCACAAATGCTGCACAGCTAGCGCCATTCGACGGCCAACACCGCGGTTCCTGGTGTGTCCGCTGTGCCGTGCGTGTGATCATTGCTTGTACAGCCCTCTCGCAGTGTCCGGAGCAAGTATGGTGGGTCTGACACACCGGTGTCAATGTGTTCTTTTTTCCATTTCCAGGAGTGTATTTCAAACTCAAGTTCCAAAAGTTTGATCTCATAACTTTGGGATATAATGACCAATAACTTTTGGGAATTGTGGCATGGCTGCTCATGATCTTAGTATTGCATATATGTCCCATGGTAAGTGTATCAACTGCTCATAATCATCCCCTTGTGCTTTTGAGATATGCTTTGCTTCAACTCTGAAAATTCTTATGGTCAAGGTGACTGCCACGACAAAGACCCATGATTAAAGACACTGATTGAAATTGCAGATATATCTCCAAAAGGAATCCAACCAATGAATCTGCTGCCATACATAAGATGATCCAGCAATGGTGAATGTCTATTAGAACACTCCATTAGAACACACAATCTACAATAACTATGTCCTCAGTGACGTTAAGTGTATCATTTCCTTGAAACACAGAGAAAGAAGACACAACAAATGTTAGTGAAAGAAAGAAACAACACTTCACCCTCCATTACAATGCATCTAATGTTGATCATGTAATGGATGAAATAAGTCATACGGAAGTGAGACATGGGTAATGCACAAAAGCGACAAAAGTAGAATACAGGCTAGTGAAATGAAGTTCCAGAGGAGCAGGTTGAGTGTAACAAGACGAGACAGATTGCGAAATGTGTATGTGAGGGAAAGACTAAAGGAGGAACCAGTACAGAACAGGATAGAAAAATCAAGACTGCAGTGGTATGGACACATGAAGAGAATGGATGAGGGAAGAATTCCAAAGAGGATGTTTGATCTGCAACTGGAGGGGAAGAGGCCCAGAGGAAGACCAAGAGATAGATGGGTGAAGGGAGTGAAGGAATGTGTGACAAGAAGAGGAGAGAACTGGACGAAGGTGGAAGAGGGGGAATGGTGGAAAGACAGAACACGATGGAGAGGCTTGTGTTCCCGACAGACCTAGCCAGTGGCTGGAAACTGTCCAAGATGATGATGATGATGATGAGTGAACAACTCAACGTTACTAACCTTCCGTTGTGAGCACTTCTTTCCCTGAGGAAAAAATCTCAGCTTTAAATGGCATCCATCACACAAAGAAATGTAAACAGTTTCACAACTCATATGGAAGAATTGGAGCTCCCAAAGAGCAACTAGTTTCCAAGAGACCCTTTTTTAACTGTCTGATGCACCTACATAATTAACTATAGTCTTCAAAGACATGGCAACTCTACTGGAGGATGAAGCAAGCCGCTGGTGCTACCATAAATGGGTCAACTTGCATTTAAGTATGCTGACTACACTTATTGCCTGATAAAGCCCTCAACAGACAAGCTTTCAGAGAGCTTCTCAATCAGCTCTCGCAACCATTTCTCCTGTTAGGAGATTCAAGTGCAATCACTGTGGTATTGGTTTTGGGGCAGCACCAACTCAAACTCAGAAGCTGAGTGGTATAGAGCATTTGCAGTCAAAAGACATAGGCTTTTGGAATGCAGGCAAAATAATCCATTTCAGAATAGTATCATGGTCATTCTGTCATTAGCTTCACCTTCTGCTCTCTAGTCCTAGCAGATTGTGTACAACAGTGACTTCTTCCGAGTCAGGTTGAACCTTTATGAACGGGCCAATACCCAAAACCAGGCCACCAAATTGGATCCTGCAGCTGACTATATGTCAGGAGCAAGTCAGTGTCTAGGACTGTGTTCAACATAGAATGAATGTAATCCCCAAAACTATCATAGTGCTCATACCAAAATCTTCAGAACTCTTTAGAACAGGGCCGGCCACAGAATGCCAACACCTGATGGATTTGAATCTAGTGCACTTGCATGTGCCGACCTTGAATGTTCATGTGCATGCGTAAATTTTTTCCCACCTGTCGATAACATCTGTTGCTGCAAGTAGCAGTTGAATGAAGTAGTGTGTAATGCTCGTGTCAGTTTTTCATTGCAAGGGAAATGACGGAACAACTGCAGCAACACTACTGCATCAGATTTTGCCAGAAACTGGCTGACAGCCAGATGTAAACCATTTGGCAGATTCAAATGGCATTCAGTGACACTCCTATGGGCATAACACAGGTTAAGGAGTGGTACAACCAGTTTAAAGATGGGTACACTTCAGTGGAGAGTGAGCCACACACTGGTTGGCCATCAGCATTCCGAAATGATCAGGTCATTGCCAAAGAGAATGCTGCGGTCATGTGGGACCATTGTGTGACTGTCAGAGAAATTGCAGAATCGGTTGATATCAGCACTTTTTTGGCAAATTCCATTGTGACCGAATATTTGGCCATGAAGAGAGTGTCAGTGAAATTCGTGCCGAAGCTGCTGAGGTTGGAGCAAAAGCAACTGTGTGTTGAAATCTCACAGGACATGCTGGACTCCACAGTCAGTCACCTCACCCCGACTTCATGAAAACCATAATCTCTGGTGACAAGTCCTGAGTATAAGAGTATGACCTGGAAACCAAATATCAGTCATTGCAATGGAAGCATTCTTCGTCACCAAGACCAAAGAAGGCCCATCAAGTGTGTAGCAATGTCAAAGTGATGATGACTGCTTTCTTTGACTCCCGTGACATAGTACACCATATGTATGCACCACAGGGTCAAACAATCACCAGATAGTACTATGGGGATGTCTTCATCACGTACGTGATGCTGTCTGGTGCAAGAGACTCAACTCGTGGTCAATAGCAAATTGGTGTCTCCATCACAACAATGCTCCATCACATTCCTCGTGGTGCTGGTGGGGGGTTTAGTGCGTTACTGTGTCAGTGGTCAAGTTGGCTGCAGCAGCAGGCTAAACAGAGTTCAGGAAAACTCTTTATTATTCATCAAGCTACAGCAGATACAGGTGTGCTCCATCGCCATGTGGGTGCAGCCTGGTGTTCACCCACAGCATCTTCATATCGGTGTAGCAGCGGTGGTTTTTATTGATGCTCATGCACACTACTGGGAGGCAGTGCACTGACAAAGTGCTGAGTGACCCGCAGACAGCTGTAGCTAGAGCGGCTTGCAGGCTAGAGCAACTGTGCTTCACACAACTGGCAGTGGCTAGTTGAATGTGTCACTGGATTCCACCAATCGCCTAACAGCATCAAACCTTGGATGCCAAGAGTGTGGTTGGAGTACACCGTGTGACCCAACACACAGGTACAATGCACTCTGTTTTTGAACTTTTTCCTGATACCTTCACTGCATGTAGGCCACCTATTTTTGTAGCTTTCTTGTGCCAAGTTGTTCTTCTGTCTGGTGGTGGCAGCATACAAAGCAAATTGATGCAATACTGTATGGACAATTCTTTGCCAGAGTATTGCCACTCATTGACTTAATGTGTGGGCTGGTTTGCAGATTAGCTGTGTCTTCAGCCATGTGCCTTCAGGATGGTAAGTAAATCACTGTGTCTTGAAATTCCATGATGTCACATTATTCTGTTCGCACAGCAACAGTGGAAAATGTTTCTACAGTACAACATCTGAGAGCCAGCTCTTGGATTTTTGCACATACTGCGCAACTTTAGAGAAGTAGAAGCACAATTTTATGTCTAGAAATAACAAGGCCTTCTGTAAGTAGAAAATTCATACTGAGTTCGCTGCCTTGCATGATACCACCTGAGCACCAAATGCGATTCATTTTAGTGCACTGAAATAACTTAATTCAGCATTTAAGGAAATCCTCCTTGTATTTCATAACAAAATTTGGTCTGAGGGCAAATATCCCAGTGTATGAGGGAGTCTGTTTTTGTTAAAACTGGAAAAGTATTGCCTTCAGCCAAGTAATTCATATAATACAGCCCTTTTTAGCTTCTTCCAAAAAGACTCTAAAGCACATAGTTAAAAATAGTCAATCTGATCATGGAAACAAGAAAACTTCTCATTCTGTGCACATATTCTGCAGTTTACACTTGATGAAGTCAAAATTTCTATGCATTTTACTAAGATTACCTTACAAAGGTCTTCATACTAGCTAGTTCAATCACACACTCATTCTTTACTATCTTAAGGAGCCACACTCATTCTTTACCATCTTAGTCAACCCTTTTGATATGGTCATTTTTTATGGGAAGCATTAATTGTGATACTTTACCACTTTAATTACATATACAGTACTAGAATTTGAGAAGGATAGTCGAATCAGTTGAATTCTTAGGTCTTATAATATTTTTGCATCATTATTTCTTGCATCAGTTGTAAGTAATATGTGAACAACTTGCTTCTAAAGAAGCCAATATAATATATTTTTACAGTGGGAATTTTGTATATCACCCCTGTTACAGAATCTATTTGAAATATATTAAAAGCTTTGAGGTCAATAATTTTCTTATTTCCCCATTCTCTTAGAGTCTAGAAACACCTTTGTAACCAGAAAAAATAGACCCTCAAAACTGTCACAGCCAAATTTTAAAATACCCCATTTGAAAAGTTGTAAATTTACAAATTGTGACTTACTCAAAGAAGAAGAAAAAGAGTACTTAAATACAAGGGTTGGAACTTAAATAGTGGCAACTATTTATTCACAACTGATACAAAAGAGTTATATGTTTGCACCTGTTACTGTCCTTCAAAGTAGTCACCAGCATTGTGCAGAACCCGGTGCCAGTGATGTGGAAGGCATAATATACCATTAGCAGAGCCTGTTCTGTTAATGATGCAAATGGAGTGATCTAAAGTTATGGTGATTCTTGTGTACGACTGTGATGGTGTTATCCCAATACATTACATTCCTCCACGGCAGACCATCAATGAACAGTATTACTGTTCATTTTTGGAGCATCACATGCGACCAGCCTTGCAAAAGAAGCAGCGACACTTTCTGCGCAACCCACCCATCATTTTGCACGACAATGCTCGGGCACATACAGCACAAGCTATGGCTGCTCTGTTTGATCGATGGAACTGCACCATACTCCCTGGACTTAAATCTTTGTGACATTGATTTGATTCCGAAGATGAAGGAACCACTTCGTGACATTTGCTTCAGAACTGTTCCAGAGATTCAACAGGCAGTAGACTGCTCCATTTGCACCATCAACAGAACAGGCTCTGCTAACGATATACTACACCTTCCACATCACTGGCAGTGGGTTCTACACAATGCTGGTGACTACTTTGAAGGACAGTAACAGGTGCAAACATGTAACTCTTTTGTATTGGTTGTGAATAAATAGTTGCCACTATTTAAGTTCCAACCCTCTTATATTTTTTTTTCTTAATTGTTCCATTTTTGTGAATGTGGTAATCTCCTGTTTGCTAATTTGAAGGTGATAAAAGTGTACATAACAAGGTAGAATGCAGTCATGGAAAAGTTGGTGTGACTGGAGATTATGCAAAGATGAGTAGGTGAGGTAGAAAAGACAAGCAGTGGAACATTTGAGAAAGCTATAAATTAGAGATTGCTCTCAAGGTGGAAGGAGAGGAAAGAATGGGGGGTTAAAAGTGGCAGAAGTAAGAAAATTGGGTGTAAAAAATGAGAGAGGATAGCATATAATGGATGCAATGATAATAGTAAGGATAGAATTACCATTTACTGTTTCCCTTATGTCCCCATCTTGATATTCTGTCTGCTTTTGGTTTTATTGGCTGGTATAGCATCAAGCTGTGAGTCTTGTTTTTTTTTTTTTTTAATTTTACATGTGAGGTTTTTCTTGTCTTGAAATCATATTTCTATCTATCATTTGCCAGCTAAACCTAACATAGCTTGATCAGACACCCATCAGTTGTCACATTTCAGGCAATATCCTATTTTGTAGGATTTTCAGTCTCTCAAATCTTGAATAAGGGAATGAGTTAAAAAAAAATAGAGTAAGTTTTTTTTATATGGAGACAGATACTTACTCTGAAATTGAGTTTGTCTGTGAAAGAATAATCAAAATTAATATAACAAATGTAATTAAGACAGGAAAATTTATTTTGGTATAATGATAAGGTGTGGGACATAAGTAGACACACAAACTAAACCAGCTCTATAGCATGAATACTTAATCACAATGTGTTTCAAAATCATTGAAACCAAACAAGCAGATAAGGTGTTGAGCAGTAATTCTTGACAGTACCTCTAGTAACTGGAAATGAGGAGACAGACTGCAAAAATCTTACAGTACTTGGACCATACACAAAGAGATTGACAACAGAATACAGAAAAGTCCAAACTTTACCATGTAGTATGCGAGACACTTTGGCAATGGTAATTTCCAAAATCAGCCCGTATGAAACTTTTTTTTACCTCTGTAGATGTATGCCCTGAAGGCAGCAACAATTACTGTACCAGTAAAGGGTCACCTCCAGGCAACAGAAATGAACTTCCTGCAATATTGTCTTCAAAAGACAAAAGTTGATAAAATAAACAATAGTACTGAGCAACAGCTAGGATTGGAAAGACACCTGCTGGAGATCCCTGAAGTAAAATAATTACAGTGGTATGGTCATATGAAGAGAATGGCTTGCCACAGGATCCATTGAGTTGAACAAAATGTTCCTGCAGAAAGACCACGTGGTGGGATAAACAGATGGTCAAAAACTCAGTATTAAAGATGCCAACTTGCGTAAAACATATGAACAAGAACTATGGGTAGCAAAGCCATTGTGTAGAAAGTTTATCTAGAACTGCACGTGGCTTGCTGAATGGAGAAATTACGATGGTGATGGATATTGTTATATTTACTTTTCTTTGATCATTTTGTACAACTACATACAGTCATTTAAATTAGCTGGAGGTTGTAAACTTGTGGATCATACAGAAGTATTAGGAGATAAAATTGAAGATGTGTATTAGGAACCTGTGTCAATGCTATGAAAATTTGATGGCCTAATAATGTTACACCTGTAAATGATATCTAGCAATGGTCTCAGGGTGTTTCCTCATCTTCAGCTGTGATTGTAGGTGTTGCACTTAAGCTGCTCATTATTTATCATTCTAGGTATCTATCTTATTATTTTGATCACTTTTATTAATTTTAATTTGGATTTTATACAGGGGCTGGACAAAAAATAGGAACACCACAAACACAACACATTACCACATGTAATACAGTGTAGAAAACCCGCTAACATTCAAAATAACTTCCTCTCATCTCGGAATGGAAAAATATAGGTCCTGAATGTTTTTAAAGGGAATTTATAACATTCTCCTGCAAAATAATGACAAGTTCAGGTAAAGGTGATGGAGGTAAATAGTGATCATACACCCTTCTCTCCAAAGCAGACCACAAAGGCTCAATAATATTGATATCTGGTGACTGTGGTGGCCAGGGGGGATGTGACACTTCATCCTCATGCTCACAAAACCAGTCCTGCATGGTGTGAGCTGTGTGAACAGAGGCCCTGTCATCTTGAAACACAGTGTCACCATTGGGGAACCAACATTATACCATGGGATGGACTTGATCAGCCAAAATGGTCTCATAATACTTGGCAGTAATGTGACCTTACAGAGTAACAATGGGGTCCATGGAATATCATGATATGGCTGCCCATATCATCACTGAAACCCCACCATGTTTCACTCTTCTGATGTAATATTGGCCAGAAGTTGGAAACAGTGTGATACAAGACTCATCTGACCAAATTACACTACTGGCCATTAAAATTGCTACACCAAGAAGAAATGCAGATGATAAACGGGTATTCATTGGACAAATATATTATACTAGAACTAACATGTGATTACATTTTCAAGCAAATTGGGAGCATAGATCCTGAGAAATCAGTACAGAGAACAACCACCTCTGGCCGTAATAACGGCCTTGATACGCCTGGGCATTGAGTGAGACAGAGCTTGGATGGCATGTACAGGTACAGCTGCCTATGCAGCTTCAACATGATACCACAGTTAATCAAGAGTAGTGACTGGCGTATTGTGATGAGCCAGTTGCTCATCCACCATTGATCAGAGGTTTTCATTTGGTGAGAGATCTGGAGAATGTGCTAGCCAGGGCAGCAGTTGAATATTTTCTGTGTCCAGAAAGGCCTGTACAGGACCTGCAACATGTGGTCATGCATTATCCTGCTGAAATGTAGAGTTTCGCAGGGATCGAATGAAGGGTAGAGCCACAGGTCGTAACACATCTGAAATGTAACGTCCACTGTTGAAAGTGCCGTCAATGTGAACAAGAGGTGACGGAGACATGTAACCAATGGCACCCCATACCATCACACCGGGTGATACGCCACTATGGCGATGACGAATACACGCTTCCAATGTGCGTTCACCGCGATGTTGCCAAACACGGATGCGACTATCATGATGCTGTAAACAGAACCTTGGATTCCATTTGTGCACCCAGATTCGTCATTGAGTACACCATCGCTGGCACTGCTGTCTGTGATGCAGCATCACGGGTAACCGCAGCCATGGTCTCCGAGCTGGTAGTCTATGCTGCTGCAAATGTCGTCGAACTGTTCATGCAGATGGTTGTTGTCTTGCAAACTTCCCCATCTGTTGACTCAGGGATCGAGACGTGGCTGCACGATCTGTTACAGCCATGCAGATAAGATGCCTGTCATCTCGACTGCTAGTGATCTGAGGCCGTTGGGATCCAGCCCGGCGATCCGTATTACCCTCCTGAACCCACCGATTCCATATTCTGCTAACAGTCATTGGATCTCGACCAACACAAGCAGCAATGTCGCGATACGATAAATGAAATCGCGATAGGCTACAATCCGACCTTTATCAAAGTCAGAAACGTGATGGTACACATTTCTCCTCCTTACACGACGCATCACAACAACATTCCAGCAGGCAATGCTGGTCAACTGTTGTTTGTGTATGAGAAATCGGTTGGAAACTTTCCTCATGTCAGCATGTTGTAGGTGTTGCCACCGGCGCCAACCTTGTGTGAATGCTCTGAAAAGCTAATCATTTGCATATCACAGCATCTTCTTCCTGTCGGTTAAATTTCATGTCTGTAGCACGTCATCTTCGTGGTGTAGCAATTTTAATGGCCAGTAGTGTACTTTCTTCCGTTACTCCATAGCCTGAGGTTTATGACTCTGGCACCACATTTTCCTCTTACAGGCATTTGCATCACTTATGAGCAGTTTTGCAATTCCAGCATGCCCTGCACTTACCTGCTTATGGAGCTCCATTTTTATTTTTTTGCTACTGACAGGGTTTGTGAGTGTGGCATCCAGTTGAGCAGTGACTTTTGCAGCTGTTACCCTCTTATTTTTTGCCACAAACCTCTTCAATGACCATCCATCATGATCACCCAACACACACTTTCATCCATGCTGTGACTTAGCAGATGGTGTTTTTCTACTTTGCACATATGTGGTACAGATCTGCAATACAGTGCCTCTCAAAACACCAAACATTGGGCTACCTTGCGTATGGAAGCACCCACCATAATAGTTCCAGGAATTTGTCCACATTCTGCTTCACTTAGCTCTAACATAATGCATTCAAAAGTGCACAGAACACTGTTGTGATACAACTGACACTTGCTACGCACTGAGGACATTTCACAGGTGCCGTTCATAGTCAAATTTAGCAGTGTAACCTGCAGGTTTGGCTAGCATCTGCATTTACATTTAAGCATGCATTTCTCATGGTGTTTCCATATTTCTGTCTAACAGTTGTATGCCTCTTAATGTTGAGTTATTATCTTTGTTGTAAAACTAGAATAATAGTTTGACAGCCTTGCATTCTCTACAATCTCAAGAACCCTTTATTACTATTGTCTTTTTGTGCACTTTATCCACACCTATAAATGCATGTAAGCCCCACTGACAAATATCATTTTCTACTTTACTATGACAAAACAAGGAGCCTGTGTTCGAAAGCCCAAGTCTAAAGTGTTCTTATGAGCGTTTATGTCGATTTTGTTGTAAATTTGGTTGTATGAAGTAAACAGACTGTTCTGTCTTACTATTTATTCTGGAGACCAACATTAACTGCTTTGTTTTGAATGTTCTCAAAATTACAGTCTTAATGTAAATTTAAAGAAATCAGTTGTTTGAGTTTGTAAACATTTATGGTATTAGAAGTATCTTACATTTTTATTTGTTCCTTGTCTTCTAGGTAGAGCTTGACTTGTTAGAAGATGAACTTGATGCAGATGATCCAGTGACAAACATTCATGGTGAACTATGTGGTGAGGCTCTTTTGTATCAACAATATCGTCAACCATTCCCTCGTCATGGTGAGTTTAACTGTTGTATGTCCTGTTGTTTCCGCAGTAATTCATCTTTTATTAATAGATAAATTAGAATATGTTATAACCAATAAACACACTAGTATCAGCTATACCATTCTTTTCGTTACTTACCCCTAGGAGGTACATAGGTTAGGGCTGAAAAGAAGAGGAAAACATAATGACAACTTCAGATAATTTTTGAATGTGTATTGTTAATATTTTCTCTATGCAACTGGTTATTAGTGATCACTCTTATTATAAAACTCCAAATTTTCTTTGTCTGTTTTTCAATATTTTGTGCTCATAAACTAAATTAGTGTCAGTGATGTTGAGGAACAGCTAAAATTGTTAAAATTTAATAAAGACCCAGGACAGACACTATACCCAATTTACAGCTGTGTTAGCCCCTCTATTGACTATAATCTACTGTAAACACATTGAACAAAAAACCCTGCCCAGTAGTTGAAAAAAAGTGCAGGATACACCCAGCTACAAGAAGGATAGCAGAAGTTGTTGGTTGATTTGAGGGAGGGGACCAAACAGTGAGGTCATAGGTCCCATGGAATTAGGGAAGGATGGGGCTGGAAGTCAGCTGTGCCCTTTGAAAGGAACCATCCCTGCATGTGTCTGAAGCGATTTATGGAAATCACGGAAAACCTAAATCGGGATGGCCAGACGCGGGTTGGAACTGTCATCCTCCCAAATGCGAGTCCAGTGTGCTAACGACTGCGCCACATCACTCGGTGGTAGCAGAAGTGATCCACAAAACTACCACACAATATCCTTGATATTCATTTGTTATAGAATGTTATAACATATTTTGGGCTCAGACATAAGGAGGAATCCTGAACAGAATGACCTCCTCCGTGCCATCCAACACGTATTTTGAAAACATCAGTCTTGTGAAACGCGACTCACACTTATCTCACATGGCATGCTGGTAGTCATGGATCAAGGCAGTCTGTCAGGTAGTTGCAGTATTTCTTGATTTGCAAAGAGCATTTGAATCAAAGACACTTTCCACAGTGCCATGTAATTACTCACAGGTGGAAAATGAGGCAATGGCTATCATTTTTGGAGTTAAAAAATTTCATGTTTTCTTGTATGGGGCGAAATTTCTGCTCATTGCTGACCACAACCTATTGGTTTCCTTATTCAGCCCTCATCCCATACAGCAGAATGAAACTGTCAACTAATTGCAGAAATGGGCACTTCCACAATAACTATTTTTATGACTTTTGATACCAGTCCACTGCCCAGCATGCCAGTGCAGATGCATTCTGATTGCCAGTGGGACTATATCCAGAGTTTGACTGAAAAGAGGCACTCACTTTCACTTGGCCAAAGCCTTGCACCATAATTTGGTGGATTTTCATTTGACAGTGTGGGAGATGAGGGCCACATAATCACTTTTCTGGTTTCAGCTGATCAGGTGTGGTGGGCAGAGCATGCTCTTTTGGGAACAGATTTGGCCTGGTATGTCGTTACTGGCTGGTGGCCAATCATGATGTTGAACATCTTGTGTGGGCCCCTGCAGCCTGTGGACAAAACCAGGTTGTGTTGCCTAGTCATTATTCCTCTCTGCCAGTCCCAACTTTTCAGGTCTTTCCTTGGGAAGCAGATTGTTATTGGTGGTTTATGTATTGTGAAATTTCCTCTATGTTGCCAAGATGGCCTTCAAAATGTTGATGGCAACTGTTTGCACACTGTTGGTCTTTTTTTCTGTCATGGGCCACCACTGGCACTCATTTATGATAACAGTTGGCAATTTGTATCACTGGAGTTTGAATATTTTTGCATTTGCAGGGGTATCTAACATCTAACATCTGACTACTGCCCCATTTCACCCAGTGTTTAACTCAGAGGTGGAGAACTTAATGCATTCATTCAAGACCCAAATGAAGAAACCCATGTCTGCCTCCTCCTGAGATGATCTACTGTTGGGTTTTCAGACTATGTACTTAATGATGCCAATTAACAGGTGTTGTCCAGGAAATTTTTGCTTGGTCACCAGCCGTGGGGGCTTTTGGATTTGTTGCACCCAAAGTTACCTGCCAAAGACTATCACAGCCCACTGTGTTTTCCTCACGGTGGTGTCATTTGGACTTGGTCTTTCGACCTGTAGTAGGGGTGGCTGGCTGCTAGATGTAGTGATGAGCCACAAGGTTCAACAGCTTTTTTTTTTTTTTTTTTTTTTTTTAAATGGTGGATGTCGGTTGGGAGCAGGAGATCCTTCATTCCAACCGGTTGCAGCCATGACTTGTTGGACTTTTAATGCCAGTGTCTCCAAGCCAACAAGGTGATGGGGTTGGTTGCAGAGTTGTTTTGATGGGAGCCTCCCAGTGTTGGCAGCATGTTCACCCACTTCCAAGACATCTGCCATCATACCTTCAGTGGCAGAATAAGGTGATATTGGGGATAACTCCTGTGCCTACAGCTGTGGAGCCCCTGGAATTTGAACTGGTACCCTCTTTTTCATGCTCACTAGTCGCCTAGTCCTCACCCCTACCCATGCTGGTGGACTAATTATTAACCCAGCCTTACAGCCTTCTGCCTTTTCAGCAGAGCAAGCTGCATTTGCACTGTCTCCTTCTGCCCTCATGCCCTCTCCAGTTTTGTGACAGAGGTGACAGCACAAACTGGCCTTTTTTTCGATTTGCATGGCCTTTTCAGTGGTAAGGGATTTAGTATCTCCTCCAGCAGACATTGAGATGGATGCAGAGGAGCTAGCATGGTTATCACACTGGAATAGTACAGTATGCTGCCATGGAGGGTGTGGGCGAAGTGTGGCGTGGGCAGAGAAACTGCCCAGGTGGTTTACCTGCCAGTGGCAACAGGCCTGTCCCAGTAATTCTAACACTAATTTCAATGCCTGCAGACCAAGCCGTCACCTTGTGCAGTGCTCTGCTGCAGGCTGCTCTGTTATCAGTCACTCGTTCTTGTCATATGTTGTGTTTTCCTCAGTGCTCATGCTCTATGTGGTTTCAGACAGTCAGCTCACCTGCAGATTGACTCACATGTTGAGATGTGTTCCCTCTTCTGGGCCTCTCTATGGATGGTAGTTGACCAATATTGTGTGTACTACCTCCTGATCCAGCTACACAGTTTTGACACCTCAGTGATGGTTAAGAAAGGTTCTAGTCCAACAAATTGAGGTGTCATTCCTGCTATCGTCAGCCTGTCAGCTTGTTCATTGCCACTAATTCCTGAGTGACTAGGAACCTGCTGCTGTTTTACTCTGTGGCTTTCCCCTTGTGTCAAAAGGGATTTATGGCACTCTGCAACAATTTTTGATCTTGTTGCAGGGGCTGATAGAGATTTCAGAGCTGCTTGGCTCTCAGAATGGAAGAAGATGCCACAATCTTTGTAGCACCTATGTAGAGTCTTCTCTGCAGCTATTCTGATGACAAGTTTTTCTGCCTGGAATACTTTGGCCAGCCTCCCTTGAGAGATTGTGTTATCTAGTCTAGGCTATATCCATATACCCTGGCCTGAGCACCTTTGTCTGTAACTTCCTGGCAGATTAAAACTGTGTGCCCGACCGAGACTCGAACTCGGGACCTTTGCCTTTCGCGGGCAAGTGCTCTACCAACTGAGCTACCGAAGCACGACTCACACCCGGTACTCACAGCTTTACTTCTGCCAGTACCTCGTCTCCTACCTTCCAAACTTTACAGAAGCTCTCCTGCGAACCTTGCAGAACTAGCACTCCTGAAAGAAAGGATATTGCGGAGACATGGCTTAGCCACAGCCTGGGGGATGTTTCCAGAATGAGATTTTCACTCTGCAGCGGAGTGTGTGCTGATATGAAACTTCCTGGCAGATTAAAACTGTGTGCCCGACCGAGACTCGAACTCGGGACCTTTGCCTTTCGCGGGCAAGTGCTCTACCAACTGAGCTACCGAAGCACGACTCACGCCCGGTACTCACAGCTTTACTTCTGCCAGTACCTCGTCTCCTACCTTCCAAACTTTACAGAAGCTCTCCTGCGAACCTTGCAGAACTAGCACTCCTGAAAGAAAGGATATTGCGGAGACATGGCTTAGCCACAGCCTGGGGGATGTTTCCAGAATGAGATTTTCACTCTGCAGCGGAGTGTACGCTGATATGAAACTTCCTGGCAGATTAATCCTGTGTGCCCGACCGAGACTCGAACTCGGGACCTTTGCCTTTCGCAGGCAAGTGCTCTACCAACTGAGCTACCGAAGCACGACTCATGCCCGGTACTCACAGCTTTACTTCTGCCAGTACCTCGTCTCCTACCTTCCAAACTTTACAGAAGCTCTCCTGCAAACCTTGCAGAACTAGCACTCCTGAAAGAAAGGATATTGCGGAGACATGGCTTAGCCACAGCCTGGGGGATGTTTCCAGAATGAGATTTTCACTCTGCAGCGGAGTGTGCGCTGATATGAAACTTCCTGGCAGATTAAAACTGTGTGCCCGACCGAGACTCGAACTCGGGACCTTTGCCTTTCGCGGGCAAGTGCTCTACAAACTGAGCTACCGAAGCACGACTCACGCCCGGTACTCACAGCTTTACTTCTGCCAGTACCTCGTCTCCTACCCTCCAAACTTTACAGAAGCTCCCCTGCGAACCTTGCAGAACTAGCACTCCTGAAAGAAAGGATATTGCGGAGACATGGCTTAGCCACAGCCTGGGGGATGTTTCCAGAATGAGATTTTCACTCTGCAGCGGAGTGTGCGCTGATATGAAACTTCCTCTCAGATTAAAACTGTGTGCCCGACCGAGACTCGAACTCGGGACCTTTGCCTTTCGCGGGCAAGTGCTCTACCAACTGAGCTACCGAAGCACGACTCACGCCCGGTACTCACAGCTTTACTTCTGCCAGTACCTCGTCTCCTACCTTCCAAACTTTACAGAAGCTCTCCTGCAAACCTTGCAGAACTAGCACTTCTGAAAGAAAGGATATTGCGGAAACATGGCTTAGCCACAGCCTGGAGGATGTTTCCAGAATGAGATTTTCACTCTGCAGCGGAGTGTGCGCTGATATGAAACTTCCTGGCAGATTAAAACTGTGTGCCCAACCGAGACTCGAACTCGGGACCTTTGCCTTTCGCGGGCAAGTGCTCTACCAACTGAGCTACCGAAGCACGACTCACGCCCGGTACTCACAGCTTTACTTCTGCCAGTACCTCGTCTCCTACCTTCCAAACTTTACAGAAGCTCTCCTGCGAACCTTGCAGAACTAGCACTCCTGAAAGAAAGGATATTGCGGAAACATGGCTTAGCCACAGCCGGGGGGATGTTTCCAGAATGAGATTTTCACTCTGCAGCGGAGTGTGCGCTGATTTGAAACTTCCTGGCAGATTAAAACTGTGTGCCCGACCGAGACTCGAACTCGGGACGTTTGCCTTTCGCGGGCAAGTGCTCTACCAACTGAGCTACCGAAGCACGACTCACACCCGGTACTCACAGCTTTACTTCTGCCAGTACCTCGTCTCCTACCTTCCAAACTTTACAGAAGCTCTCCTGCGAACCTTGCAGAACTAGCACTCCTGAAAGAAAGGATATTGCGGAGACATGGCTTAGCCACAGCCTGGGGGATGTTTCCAGAATGAGATTTTCACTCTGCAGCGGAGTGTGTGCTGATATGAAACTTCCTGGCAGATTAAAACTGTGTGCCCGACCGAGACTCGAACTCGGGACCTTTGCCTTTCGCGGGCAAGTGCTCTACCAACTGAGCTACCGAAGCACGACTCACGCCCGGTACTCACAGCTTTACTTCTGCCAGTACCTCGTCTCCTACCTTCCAAACTTTACAGAAGCTCTCCTGCGAACCTTGCAGAACTAGCACTCCTGAAAGAAAGGATATTGCGGAGACATGGCTTAGCCACAGCCTGGGGGATGTTTCCAGAATGAGATTTTCACTCTGCAGCGGAGTGTACGCTGATATGAAACTTCCTGGCAGATTAAACCTGTGTGCCCGACCGAGACTCGACTCGGGACCTTTGCCTTTCGCAGGCAAGTGCTCTACCAACTGAGCTACCGAAGCACGACTCACGCCCGGTACTCACAGCTTTACTTCTGCCAGTACCTCGTCTCCTACCTTCCAAACTTTACAGAAGCTCTCCTGCAAACCTTGCAGAACTAGCACTCCTGAAAGAAAGGATATTGCGGAGACATGGCTTAGCCACAGCCTGGGGGATGTTTCCAGAATGAGATTTTCACTCTGCAGCGGAGTGTGCGCTGATATGAAACTTCCTGGCAGATTAAAACTGTGTGCCCGACCGAGACTCGAACTCGGGACCTTTGCCTTTCGCGGGCAAGTGCTCTACAAACTGAGCTACCGAAGCACGACTCACGCCCGGTACTCACAGCTTTACTTCTGCCAGTACCTCGTCTCCTACCCTCCAAACTTTACAGAAGCTCCCCTGCGAACCTTGCAGAACTAGCACTCCTGAAAGAAAGGATATTGCGGAGACATGGCTTAGCCACAGCCTGGGGGATGTTTCCAGAATGAGATTTTCACTCTGCAGCGGAGTGTGCGCTGATATGAAACTTCCTCTCAGATTAAAACTGTGTGCCCGACCGAGACTCGAACTCGGGACCTTTGCCTTTCGCGGGCAAGTGCTCTACCAACTGAGCTACCGAAGCACGACTCACGCCCGGTACTCACAGCTTTACTTCTGCCAGTACCTCGTCTCCTACCTTCCAAACTTTACAGAAGCTCTCCTGCAAACCTTGCAGAACTAGCACTCCTGAAAGAAAGGATATTGCGGAAACATGGCTTAGCCACAGCCTGGAGGATGTTTCCAGAATGAGATTTTCACTCTGCAGCGGAGTGTGCGCTGATATGAAACTTCCTGGCAGATTAAAACTGTGTGCCCAACCGAGACTCGAACTCGGGACCTTTGCCTTTCGCGGGCAAGTGCTCTACCAACTGAGCTACCGAAGCACGACTCACGCCCGGTACTCACAGCTTTACTTCTGCCAGTACCTCGTCTCCTACCTTCCAAACTTTACAGAAGCTCTCCTGCGAACCTTGCAGAACTAGCACTCCTGAAAGAAAGGATATTGCGGAAACATGGCTTAGCCACAGCCGGGGGGATGTTTCCAGAATGAGATTTTCACTCTGCAGCGGAGTGTGCGCTGATTTGAAACTTCCTGGCAGATTAAAACTGTGTGCCCGACCGAGACTCGAACTCGGGACGTTTGCCTTTCGCGGGCAAGTGCTCTACCAACTGAGCTACCGAAGCACGACTCACACCCGGTACTCACAGCTTTACTTCTGCCAGTACCTCGTCTCCTACCTTCCAAACTTTACAGAAGCTCTCCTGCGAACCTTGCAGAACTAGCACTCCTGAAAGAAAGGATATTGCGGAGACATGGCTTAGCCACAGCCTGGGGGATGTTTCCAGAATGAGATTTTCACTCTGCAGCGGAGTGTGCGCTGATTTGAAACTTCCTGGCAGATTAGAACTGTGTGCCCGACCGAGACTCGAACTCGGGACCTTTGCCTTTCGCGGGCAAGTGCTCTACCAACTGAGCTACCGAAGCACGACTCACACCCGGTACTCACAGCTTTACTTCTGCCAGTACCTCGTCTCCTACCTTCCAAACTTTACAGAAGCTCTCCTGCGAACCTTGCAGAACTAGCACTCCTGAAAGAAAGGATATTGCGGAGACATGGCTTAGCCACAGCCTGGGGGATGTTTCCAGAATGAGATTTTCACTCTGCAGCGGAGTGTGCGCTGATATGAAACTTCCTGGCAGATTAAAACTGTGTGCCCGACCGAGACTCGAACTCGGGACCTTTGCCTTTCGTGGGCAAGTGCTCTACCAACTGAGCTACCGAAGCACGACTCACGCCCGGTACTCACAGCTTTACTTCTGCCAGTACCTCGTCTCCTACCTTCCAAACTTTACAGAAGCTCTCCTGCGAACCTTGCAGAACAAGCACACAGTTTTAATCTGCCAGGAAGTTTCATATCAGCGCACACTCCGCTGCAGAGTGAAAATCTCATTCTGGAAACATCCTCCAGGCTGTGGCTAAGCCATGTCTCCGCAATATCCTTTCTTTCAGGAGTGCTAGTTCTGCAAGGTTCGCAGGAGAGCTTCTGTGAAGTTTGGAAGGTAGGAGACGAGGTACTGGCAGAAGTAAAGCTGTGAGTACCGGGCGTGAGTCGTGCTTCGGTAGCTCAGTTGGTAGAGCACTTGCCCGCGAAAGGCAAAGGTCCCGAGTTCGAGTCTCGGTTGGGCACACAGTTTTAATCTGCCAGGAAGTTTCATATCAGCACACACTCCGCTGCAGAGTGAAAATCTCATTCTGGAAACATCCCCCAGGCTGTGGCTGAGCCATGTCTCCGCAATATCCTTTCTTTCAGGAGTGCTAGTTCTGCAAGGTTCGCAGGAGAGCTTCTGTAAAGTTTGGAAGGTAGGAGACGAGGTACTGGCAGAAGTAAAGCTGTGAGTACCGGGCGTGAGTCGTGCTTCGGTAGCTCAGTTGGTAGAGCACTTGCCCGCGAAAGGCAAACGTCCCGAGTTCGAGTCTCGGTCGGGCACACAGTTTTAATCTGCCAGGAAGTTTCATATCAGCGCACACTCCGCTGCAGAGTGAAAATCTCATTCTGGAAACATCCCCCAGGCTGTGGCTAAGCCATGTCTCCGCAATATCCTTTCTTTCAAGAGTGCTAGTTCTGCAAGGTTTGCAGGAGAGCTTCTGTAAAGTTTGGAAGGTAGGAGACGAGGTACTGGCAGAAGTAAAGCTGTGAGTACCGGGCGTGAGTCGTGCTTCGGTAGCTCAGTTGGTAGAGCACTTGCCCGCGAAAGGCAAAGGTCCCGAGTTCGAGTCTCGGTCGGGCACACAGTTTTAATCTGCCAGGAAGTTTCATATCAGCGCACACTCCGCTGCAGAGTGAAAATCTCATTCTGGAACCTTTGTCTGTTTTTGACCCATCAGTAAACTGGACTATGTCTCCTGAATGGTACATTGGTTGCTCATTACCTCCAATTGTTACCTTGAATGGTTTATTGAAGCAGCTAGTCAACTGACATTTTCCCAAAAATTCCTATGTTCACAACATTCATTATATTGGTGTAGGATTCTGGATATCCCCAAAGTTTCCAGTTTTTAACTTGTATGGCCCTGCCATTGCCTCTGTTGTACCAAAAGATGTAATGTGAGTATGTCCAGCATGACCTCTATCCCAACAGTTGCTGTGCTACCAATTTCACCTGTTGTGGCTAGGTTTGGACAGTCCTTGCACCTTTCCAAGCTCCTTAGCAGGCACCTTATGTTCTACTTATTCCACCATACTGTAGCCCTATAAATTATTATAGGTCTTACTACAGAGCTGTATATCTGGTATATGCTCCTGGGGCTTGGGCCCTAGTTTTTACCACAGATTGTTCTCTAGTGCACATGAGAGCACCTTGTGCCATATTGTTTATGTGAGGGGCCCCATGATATTTTCATGTCGAGAGCTATGCCTAGATACTTCTCTGCCCCCTCGTACTGGTAGAATTTTGTCAGAGAGCTTAATGTTCCAGTACATGTCCTGTATATGTTTCCTCATGAGTGGTATCACAACAGTTTTCATGAGACTGATCCTTAGATCCTGTTTCCTGCACCAGTTCTGCACAATGTTCTGCACAATGTTCAGAATGGTTGTGCCATTGCTCTAATGATACCTGAAAATTTACTGAGTATTACAGGCTGTATGCACCCCAGAACAACTGGGAAATCCAGAAAGAACATTGTAATTTTTTCATTTGAGGAAAATACAGGAAAAACTTGGGATTTTTTTTTGAATTCCAGGAATTTTTTATTGTTTTATCTTTCAGTTAATTTTTTGTAATTTTGACTGGTAAGATTTGATGCTCTAACAAACGATTTTAGTTTAGCCCTCTATTTTGTTGTTGTTGAAATAGAAACAAAGGACTTCATCCTGGTCGAAGGTTGGGTAGAGACCCATAGGAAGGCAGAGGAGGGCGTTGACATTTGAGTGCTGAGCTGTTGGATGAAAATGATCTCACAGTGATAATAACTGAGGAACAGAGCCAATCATTGAAGTCTGTGTGCCATCTTGTCCAGCAGATGTGTCATAGGGCTAAAGAGGGGAAACTAAATGTTTATGGTCTTTAACCAGGTGAAACTTCACACCATAGAGAAACATGTGTAACTTCTTGACTGAATAAATAATGATGATGCCCTCCTCCTTGATTTACAAGTAATTTTTCTGTGCTACGTTGATCATCTTAGAGGCAAAAGTCAGAGGCTTTTCTGAGGCATCCATGCTATGTCGAGACAGACCTCTTACCTGTTGTTGATGTTGCACTCGATTTTACATATCTTGAAGTCTCAGATCTCAGTATACTGAAAAGATATTTTGGAAGGATAGTGTCAACTGAGGTAGACCACACAATAGGTGAATTTTAAAAGTGACTCCTCCTACTTTATCCACTCTTTAACATTGTTGATGGGCAATTCCAGATTTACAGATTACAGTTTAAACAGGTAAAGAAGTGCCCATCTCTTCCTCTGTAAACACATCCAGAAGAGAACTAATTCAACTATTAATCAGAGTCACAGTATTTGTCGAACTTCATAGTGACATAACAGACAGTGAGTGAAATGTGCAGTTAACCATGCACATGATACAACTTGTTGTACAGCTACTGAAATTAGTTACCCTGCTCAGTGAATATTCTTAATCAAACATTAACACTTTGATGTCACACCAATGATGTCCAAATATATATGTTCACATGAGATCTTAGGTATTGGAAAATTTGCCTGGTGCTTTCACTCTGTCTGACATAGTTATCTTTTCTGAATGCTAGCTAGTCACAGAAATTTCTGATGCAGTGATATTGCCCATTTGGTAACACTTCTGGTACTCTAACACAAGTTGACGTAGATATGTTACCCAGTTGCTCACCAGTCGCAGAGTTTAACGACTCAGTTAGAGATAGATGTTTAGTATTTATTTCCTGACCACAGACACATACCCAAATCAACATGATGATCCTAACCAAATGCTTGGCTATCACAGACTTTTTTATGCTAGCAGTGAGATGTTAGCATCATGCTAGCTAGGCACAGATTTTTACTTTAAACTACATAGTTGTTATGTGCTTACTCATTTGATAAGGGCTTAAACATGACTCAACATAGAGGTGTTATCTGTTTGCGTGCTGATTGCATACTGTCAGTTTTGGGGGAGAGGTGACTATTTAAAGACAGGCTTAAGAATATGATGTGATATCTAAAAGTAATTAATATTTTGAAAATCAACTAAGTTCAATTTACTGGTGCATGGACTTCAAGACTTAACTATTTACTGATTTCTGAAAAATGTTTCAGGTTCATAAATTGGAAAAGTGTATGGAATTGTGTCATAAAGCTAGACACAACCAATATTACAGCCACTGTGAACAAAGTACATTAATCCACATTCACGTAAAGGACAAATGTAGAAACAGTACAATAAGCAATTGAACACAATCTGAGGAGGAACAGTGGTTGCACTGTCTCTATACATAGGAAGGCTCAGGTAGGTGGTGTGGCAGATGATGTACCATGCGCACCATGCCCTACTGCAGGTGGCCTCTGGTGGCTAGCCCACGCAACTGCCATTGGTGGACTATTTGAAGCATAGCGTATTGACTGCCTGGTGCTGCTGCACATATCCAGGTGTTGCATACAGGATGATAGCACCCTTCCCCTCTTGGGGAAAGGGTGCTCCTCTGATATGGGAATTGGCGTGACTGACGACACATCCATGGCCTCTGCAGTGGGTACCACACCTCATGATGGTGGGGAAAGAGGGAAATTCCAAACTGGAATGGTTGAGTAGGGGCAGATGTGGTGTGTGTGCAGACATGCACAGTGGCTGCCCCTCTGTGAAGTACCATAATGGGGGATCAGTAATAAGGGTGCTGGCAGCATCTCAACATCTGGGTCCTCAACATGGTGGAACTGCAACAATGGTGAAGGTGCTGGCCACTTAGGCAGGGGTGCCAGAGTTGCTGGTGGTGAACAACCTGATGATGCCAGCCCTTCCAGTGACAGAAGCACAGATGGCAGTGAAGCATCACAGGAAGAGCCAGCAGCATCTATTAGGGCATCAGACCCTGGAGGAGAGACAGGAGATAGCGGCATCCATGAGGGCAGGTCCACTCACCCCAGCGGTGACGCCCCCCAGGCCAGGACAGGTGCTGAGTAAGGAGGTGAAGATAGCAGTGGCTGCTGACTTCTGGCACTCGCTGTGGCAAAAGGACACAGCTGATTGTGATGGCATGGCACCAGCCCCCCAGCATGGAAGTTGTGGACTGTGGCCAGAATCCATTTCTGTTGGTTGCCGAACCCCCGAGCACAGACCATGTAGTTAGGAGCGAAATGCAATGAGGGCTGCGCCAATGGGTGTTGGTGGGTGGTATGAGCAGTTGCAAGAGGGTATATTGCTGTCAACCTTGGCGTATCTTGCCCAGACTCCAATCCCACATCAGCGTAAACCTTTAGGAACTCAGGAAGCACATCAAGGTGTCATCTGTAACATACCTCATCATTTGAACCTTGAACGTGCAGGTGAGCTTTTCCACCTCATCATTAGATTGGCGATGGAAAGGAGGAGCCGTCATGTGGCAAATGCCTTGACAGGCACAGAAATTGTGGAAGGTCTGAGACACAAACTGTGGACTGTTATGTCACAAGTATATAAGGAAATCCTTCAATAGAAAAAAATATTTGAGAGGGCTTGAACCTTAGCCACAGCTGATGTGGAAGGGCAACATATAACATATGGAAATTTAGGGAAACATAGACAACAAACAACTAGTAAGAATTGAGGATTGGTTCCACAAAATCAACAAGGAAATTTTCCCATGGACACAGTGGCGTAGGCCACAGAGAGAGCATCACCCACGGTGCTGCATGTTGTGTGGCACACTGAGAGCAGGCCACGGCAAGACATACAATGTCACCATCAATTCCAGGCCAAGAAACGTGCTGATAGGCAAATGAGTTGGTACGGGACACCTTCAAATGTCCGTGATGTAGGAGTTGAAGAACAGCCTGCAATAGAGCGCCTGGGGTCACAATCGTGGGTGACAGCCCATCCATAGTTAAGAGGACAACACCATCAAACACTGAAAAGCAGTGATGGAGGGCAAAATAGTTACATAAAGGATCAGAAGCTTGTCTGGAGACTGTCTGGCCAACCATGCTGAATGAGGTGAGCAACTTGGTGCAAAACCAGATTGGTAGCAACAGCAGCAGCGATATGGGAGTATGTGATAGAAAAACCTTCCACTGTAAGCTGTGCCTCAACATCTAAGTGAAAACAAAGGTGCCAATCCTGATCAAAAGTGAGATCTGGCCCCACTGAAAGCCAGGACAGCACGCTGGCATTGGCATGCTGCATGGTAGACCAAAAATGTATTTCATAGTTGTAGTAAGACAGAAACAAGGCCCAATGCTGGAGACAGGCACCAAAGCAGAAGGATTAAACAATGAAACCAAAGGCTTTTGATCTGTAATTAAGTGGAACTTAAACCTATACAGGAATACATGAAACTTCATGAGGATCTAGACGATAGCAAGTGCTTCCTTTTGCATTGGAGAATGTTGTTGCAGTGTGGCGTTGAGCATTTTTGATGCATAAGTTATTGGTGAATGTTCAGAACCATTCTGATAGCGATGTGCAAGAACAACTCTGAGACCATACTGAGAGGTATCTGTAGCCAAGACCAGATGGTGGCCAGAAAGGAAGGTAGCCATACAAGGAGCAGAATGCAATTTAGATTTCAAAAGCCTGAACGCACGCTCGCATGTTGGTGTCCACTGAAAAGCAATGTCCTTGTGGAGCAGTTTATGGAGAGGATTAACCAACATGCCTGATTAAGGGATCTGACATTCCATGCTCTGATCTGTAGAATGCCAGTTTTCTTTCTCCTGATAACGACGTCCTCCTGAGTAGTCCCCGCCCGGAGATCCGAATGGGGGACTATTTTACCTCCAGAATATTTTACCCAAGAGGACGCCATCATGATTTATCCATACAGTAAAGCTGCATGCCCTCGGGGAAAAATTACGGCCGTAGTTTCCCCTTGCTTTCAGCCGTTCGCAGTACCAGCACAGCAAGGCCGTTTTGGTTAATGTTACAAGGCCAGATCAGTCAATCATCCAGACTGTTGCCCCTGCAACTACTGGAAAGGCTGCTGCCCCTCTTCAGGAACCATACATTTGTCTGGCCTCTCAACAGATACCCCTCCATTGTGGTTGCACTTACGGTACAGCTATCTGTGTCGCTGAGGCACGCAAGCCTCCCCACCAACGGCAAGGTCTATGGTTCATGGGGGGGAAATGGATAGTTTAAAGTTAGATATAGTGGGACTTAGCAAATTTCGGTGGCAGGAGGAACAAGACTTTTGGTCAGGTGAATACAGGGTTATAAATACAAAATCAAATAGGGGCAATGCAGGAGTAGGTTTAATAATGAATAAAAAAATAGGTGTTCGGGTAAGCTACTACCAACAACATAGTGAATGCATTATTGTGGCCAAGATAGACATGAAGCCCACACCTACAACAGTAGTACAAGTTATATGCCAACTAGCTCTGCAGATGACGAAGAAATTGAAGAAATGTATGATGAGATAAAAGAAATTATTCAGATAGTGAAGGGAGATGAAAATTTAGTAGTCATGGATGACTGGAATTCGGTAGTAGGAAAAGGAAGAGAAGGAAACGTAGTAGGTGAATATGGATTGGGGCTAAGAAATGAAAGAGGAAGCCATCTGGTAGAATTTTGCACAGAGCACAACTTACTCATAGCTAACACTTGGTTCAAGAATCATAAAAGGAGGTTGTATACATGGAAGAAGCCTGGAGATACTGACAGATCTCAGATAGATTATATAATGGTAAGACAGAGATTTAGGAACCAGGTTTTAAATTGTAAAACATTTCCAGGGGCAGATGTGGACTCTGACCACAATCTATTGGTTATGAACTGTAGATTAAAACTGAAGAAACTGCAAAAAGGTGGGAATTTGAGGAGATGGGACGTGGATAAACTGAAAGAACAAGAGGTTGTAGAGAGTTTCAGGAAGAGCATAAAGGAACAGTTGACAAGAATGGGGGAAAGAAATACAGTAGAAGAAGAATGGATAGCATTGAGGGATGAAGTGGTGAAGGCAGCAGAGGATCAAATATGTAAAAAGACGAGGGCTAGTAGAAATCCTTGGGTGACAGAAGAATTACTGAATTTAATTGATGAAAGGAGAAAATATAAATATGCAGTAAATGAAGCAGGCAAAAAGGAATACAAACGTCTCAAAAATGAGATCGACAGGAAGTGCAAAATGGCTAAGCAGGGATGGATAGAGGACAAATGTAAGGATGTAGATGCTTACCTCACTAGGGTTAAGATAGATACTGCCTACAGGAAAATTAGACCTTTGGAGAAAAGAGAACCACTTGTATGAATATCAAGAGCTCAGATGGAAACCCAGTTCTAAGCAAAGAAGGGAAAGCAGAAAGGTGGAAGGAGTATATAGAGGGACTATACAAGGGCGATGTTCTTGAGGACAATATTATGGAAATGGAAGAGGATGTAGATGAAGATGAAATGGGAGATATGATACTGCATGAAGAATTCGATAGAGCACTGAAAGACCTAAGTCGAAACAAGGCCCCTGGAGTAAACAACATTCCATTAGAACTACTGACGTCTTTGGGAGAGCCAGTCCTGACAAAACTCTATCATCTGGTGGGCAAAATGTATGAGACAGGCAAAATACCCTCAGTCTTCAAGAAGAGTATAATAATTCCAATCCCAAAGAAAGCAGGCGTTGACAGATGTGAAAATTACCGAACTATTAGTTAAATAAGTCACGGCTGCAAAATACTAACGCGAATTCTGTACAGATGAATGGAAAACTCGTAGAAGCCGACCTCGGGGAAGAGCAGTTTGGATTCCGTAGAAATATGGCAACACGTGAGGCAATACTGACCTTACGACTTATCTTAGAAGCTAGATTAAGAAAAGGCAAACCTTTGTTTCTAGCATTTGTAGACTTGGAGAAAGCTTTTGACAATGTTGACTGGAATAATCTCTTTCAAATTCTGAAGGTGGCATGGGTAAAATACAGGGAGCAAAAGCTATTTACAATTTGTATAGAAACCAGATGGCAGTTATAAGAGTCGAGGGACATGAAAGGGAAGCAGTTGTTGGGAAGGGAGTGAGACAGGGTTGTAGCCTCTCCCCGATGTTATTCAATCTGTATATTGAGCAAGCAATAAAGGAAGCAAAAGAAAAATTCGGAGTAGGTATTAAAATCCATGGAGAAGAAATAAGAACTTTAAGGTTCGCCGATGACATTGTAATTCTGTCAGAGACAGCAAAGGACTTGGAGGAGCAGTTAAATGGAATGGACAGTGTCTTGAAGGGAGGATATAAGATGAACATCAACAAAAGCAGAACGAGGATAATGGAATGTTGTCGAATTAACTCGGGTGATGCTGAGAGAATTAGATTAGAAAATGAGACACTTAAAGTAGTAAAGGAGTTTTGCTATTTGGGGAGCAAAGTAACTGATGATGGTCGAAGTAGAGAGGATATAAAATGTAGACTGGCAATGGCAAGGAAAGCGTTTCTGAAGAAGAGAAATTTGTTAACACCGAGTATAGATTTAAATGTCAGGAAGTTGTTTCTGAAAGTATTTGTATGGAGTGTAGCCATGTATGGAAGTGAAACATGGATGATAAATAGTTTGGACAAGAAGAGAATAGAAGCCTTTGAAATGTGGTGCTACAGAAGAATGCTGAAGATTAGATGGGTAGATCACATAACTAATGAGGAAGTATTGAATAGGATTGGGGAGAAGAGGAGTTTGTGGCACAACTTGACAAGAAGAAGGGATCGGTTGGTAGGACATGTTCTGAGGCATCAAGGGATCACCAATTTAGTATTGGAGGGCAGCATGGAGGGTAAAAATCGTAGAGGGAGACCAAGAGATGAATACACTAAACAGATTCAGAAGGATGTAGGCTGCAGTACGTATTGGGAAATGAAGAAGCTTGCACAGGATAGAGTAGCATGGAGAGCTGCATCAAACCAGTCTCAGGACTGAAGACCACAACAACAACATAACCAACATGACCATATATGGAATAAATTTGTGATAGTAGACAGTTTTCTTGAAAAGTGCTCGAAGTTCTTTGACATTGGAAGGGCAAGGCAGAGCTGTGGCAGTGTGACATGATGACATAAAGGCTTTACACTTCCTCAAGAAACTTCAAACACCAAATACACAATGGATGGCTGAAAAAATTGTGACTGGGCCAAACTGCACTTTAGCCCCACAGTATGTAAGACCATGAACAAGGAGTTTAGGTTGCAAATACATTTCCATAGATGCACCCGTTAGGACGATGTCATTGAGATAGTTGATACCTCCCAGAAAGGACATAGTCAGTTGTTCCAAATAATGCTGAAAAGTCTCAAGGATACTAGTCATTCAGAATAGGAGACACTGATAAAAGTGCAACCTGAAGGGTGTGTTAATTACAAGGAGCCTTTTCGAATCCTCTTCCAATGGAACCTGTAAATGGGCTTCAGATAAATTAATTTTATAGAAAAACTTTCCCCTGGCAAATATGGCCAATAACTCATCCTGGTGGGGCCAAGGGTAGGTTTCAGTGATAGACTGAATGTTAACAGAAACTTTAAAGTTGTCACAGAGGTGAAGCTGATGATTCGGTTTTTTTTACAATCGCAAGGTGGGTAGACCAGTCACTTCATGTAATAGGCTGTCTGATCCCCAGTGGTGTCAGCCTGTCCAATTCTGATTTCACCTGCTCACACAGGGCCAATGGAATATGGCATGCATGGAAAAAGCATGGTTTCAGGGTAATGTGGGCCATAATGTTAGTGACACAACCTAACCCATCCAAAAAAATAGATGAGAACTCAGAACATGGAGAATCTAACTGCTGATAAGGGACCTGGTTGGAAACAAGGTGCACTGCATCCACAATGGAGTAACTGAAAGCCTTGAAAGCATCCAGGTTGAACAAATTGTTGGCCTCAGCATCATCCACTACCAGAAAAGTGAAGGAACAAACCACAGATGCTTACACAGTGGGAGTCGTAAATTGCACAAAAATTGGGAGATGCTGTTTGTTGTAACACATTGAACATTAAGTAACCGGAGCCAATGCCATAGATCCCAAGTCCATATGAGCTTGTGAGTTCAGCAGTGTCACAGCTGCACCCATGTCCACTTGCAATTGGAGCGCTTTTTCCATCACCTGCACTTCAATAAACAGTGTGTTATTATTTGTAAGCACTGGTGACACACAATTAGCATTCATGTCCATATCTGCAGGAGAGGGCTGGGAATGACACATAGATACTATATATTCTGTTTTCCATAGTTGTTGCAAGCCACCCAGTGCTTAGGGTACACGGGCTTGTCATGTTGCACAAAACAGTATGGGCAAGGTGGGACTGCTGAGTGCAGCTGCTGCTGTGGTTGTAGTTGTTGTTTGGCACATCGCTGTCTAGTGTGACATGGAACCTGTGTTTGTATGGCTGCCACATTGTCCTCCCCTGAGAACTAACTGAAGCACAGCGATCATGAACAGGAGCTACTGCAGTGATGTCATGCCAAACCTCAATTTGATCACCAGCAACATAAGAGACCTAGAACCACTGAGCAGTATTTAACACATCAGCAAAAGATAGGTTCTTGCACTGTAGTGCATACTGATACACCTCCTTGTCAAGAGCCAACTGAGTGATGGCATCACAGACCATAGAATCAGTGTAGGAATCATGATGAGCATTGGTAACAAACTGACGTTTGCTACTGAGGCTGTGGAGTTGGCTACCCAAGCCCAGTAGTGCTGGTTGGGCTGTTTCCAAGAATGATAGAACTCAACATATGCTGCAGTGACATGGGTACACTTATGGTGATAATTGGACAATAACTTACTCATTTTGTTGAATGAAGGTGATGCCAGTTCCTGGAGTGGGGCTAACACACGCAATAGCTACCAAATCTGAGGGGGAATCCAAGAAAGGAACAAATTCTTACATATGTTCATGTCAGTGACACTAAAATTGAGGAAATGCTACCAAAGCTGTTTCTCGTGAGCATCCCAGTCTTCAGCCACATCACCAGAAGGGGGAAAAGGTGGCTGGTACACTGAATGCATAGAAGCATGCATAGTCAGCATGGCTAACAAATTCATGGTAGCATCCTTAAGAGCCTGTTAGTGCTCAAAGAGAGATTTCAGCACTGCCTCCATGGACATGAGAACTGATGGAACAACCAACTAGACATGACACATGGAGGTGAACACCACACTCATCGCCAGTAGTGTCATAGTACTACAAACAACCAACAGTGTGGCCACTGAGAATGAAGTTTATTGATCAATTTTCAAGTAAATGACAAACATAGAAACAGTACAATAAGCAGTAGAACAAAATCTGAGGAGGAACACCGGAAGCATTGTCTTTATATAGAGGAAGGCTCTGGGAGGCAGTGCAGACTATTTGAAGTGTAGAGCACTGGCAGCCTGGTGCCGCAGCGCATATCCATCTGTTGGGTAGTGGGTTATAGGAGGAATCTTATTATGTATCCGTAGTCTGAAATCCCCTATTTATGAGCATGGCATCCATTTTGAAATCCATCTCTTATGATTCTAAATTATATGAAATTTTAATTAGTGACTGGATTAATTAGTGAATAGTGTTGTCTGATTCAGAAAAAATATAGC
Source organism: Schistocerca nitens (assembly GCF_023898315.1). Taxonomy (NCBI): domain Eukaryota; kingdom Metazoa; phylum Arthropoda; class Insecta; order Orthoptera; family Acrididae; genus Schistocerca; species Schistocerca nitens. The sequence continues at coordinate 572,996,538 of NC_064616.1, read as the reverse complement.
AACAAGCATTTGTTGCCAAAGTTCAGAATCTTGTAGGCATTAAAGCAAAATAGACAGTTGAAGTTATGAGGGTCCAAACGTTTAATGTTGGTTCTTTTGTAAGTTAATTAGTTTCATATAATTCAAAATATGTTCTCAAAAATTTCAGAATGTTTGCTTTTGAATGAGTGGTAACAATACCTCCTATGCTGATCTATATATCAAAACATTTTCTCATTGCGTGACACTGTAATGTCAATAACTTTTAATTACTCTTCTTTCTAGTAAAATCAGTTGCATCATGCTACTCAGGAAGATAAATGTATACAATTGGAATGTATTATTCTTGAAATTTTCCCAGCATAAAGAGTATTCCATGAAGTTTCAGGATTGCAGCCCGATACGGTCGACTTCTTGCCGTGCTACTGCGGCTGACAACCGATCAGCCATCTTCAGATGAGTGTGTAGAACTGGAGACTGCTAGTTCATGTCACTGACTTCATACCAAAAATTGGGGCAGAGACGCATGTGGAAGGGCAGCGCCTACATGAGCGACCTCTGTCGAGTATCTCACCCTCTTCAAATATTGCTCCATCTATGGTGTGCAGGCACATGTGTAATGGTGATACTACATGCACGCTCTCTGTCTCAATGAGGGCTTGTGGAATTAAAATTCAGATGTCAAATTAATAAAACTAGATGTTGCTAGACATGTTGCAAGTCACAAAATGTTTCCTTTCTGTAGAGATTAAAGAAACCACTGGGTCCTACACCTTATACAGGTCCCCCACCTTATCCAGTTGAGAGCTACCAGCATGACAAATAAAATTTTCTGCCAAATGTATTTCCACCAATTCCTTAATAACTGAATCCCAGAAGGACCTCATCAAGTCCAAGATTTTCATGGCAGAATAATCCATGGAATGTCTTATGGAGATACCGAGCGAGGTGGCGCAGTGGTTAGCACACTGGACTCACATTCGGGAGGACGACGGTTCAATCCCGCGTCCGGCCATCCTCATTTAGGTTTTCCGTGATTTCCCTAAATCACTCTAGGCAAATGCCGGGATGGTTCCTTTGAAAGGGCACGGCCGACTTCCTTCCCTGTCCTTCCCTAATCCTATGAGACCAATGACCTCGCTGTTTGGTCTCTTCCCCCAAACAATCCAATCCAATCTTATGGAGATACAATGCTCAGTAGAGGTCGCTCATGGAGTGGCTGCTTTCGCGCATGCATCTCGCACCAACTTTTGGTATAAAGTCAGTGACATGAACTGGCAATCTCTAGTGCTAAACACTCACCTGAAGGTAGCTGAATGGCTGTCAGCCTTAATGTCTTGGCAAGAATCGATGTTATCCAGCTGCAATCCTGAAACTTCATGGAGTTGAACCATAAATTTTAATGGAGTTTCTCATAAATAACAATTTGACACATTACAGTACAAATTAAACATTATATATGCAACTGCATTAGGTATAGAATGAAAGAGCAATAAAATTTTAGTTATTCCTGGAAGCATAAAACGTAACAGATGGGGATTAGTTTCCAACATGCTATGCCTCAAATCATAACAAGATGAGCTGGTGCCCCATGTCTTGTTATGTTCACGGCCATTGTGGCACTGGTGCAGTAGTTGTGGTAACATAGGATTACCACAGATGTTTAAAATGATGCTGTTAGAAAGTGCAAAATGGCTAAGCAGCAATGGCTAGAGGACAGATGTAAGTCTATAGAGCATGTATAACAAGGAGGAAAATAGATACCGTGTGGTGTGCGTACTGTAAGACCTTCGGTACACACACCATCAGATTATTTGACTTGTCGCTCTAACGAAGTAGGCGAGTGTCAGCAATATGTCTCGTGGTCTTTTCGCGGTGTGTTTATCTTCTGCCGTTAGGTCAGACGATAGAAATGCCACTTGCATGCTTATAGTAGCAGATTGATGGTGACCAACTTTAAACAGAACTTGATTAATTTTCACACACATTTATTACAATAATAAAAAGCATAAAATTAATTAACTTGATTCTGGATGCTATTTACAATTGACAATCTGAAGTTCCTTTGGTCTTAGTACGTTAATCTTATTCTCACATATCTCTGATACTTGACAAAGTGTCTATACATTTATCTTCATGGCTATCTACAGGAATATGATAATCTTCTTAGTTGCAGACTGAAACTTGACTATAGACTGGTACAGACTAATGCAGACTGGTACAGACAAATCGAGACTGACTAATCGGAGGTTTGTACACTCGTTATAATACCTCGCGCGTTCAGGTATCACTGCGCGAGTGTGATCCGCAAGGAGAAAAGGTTCCATGTTAGCAGCAATCTCATTGGCTGCGTTACATATTAATATGCAGATCGGTGGAAGCAGAATTTGGTCCGTCTCTAAGGCAGTGCCATCTCATAGTGCGGAGACGGACAAGCGCTGCACCTGCGCTGTTGTGCTTAGCGGGACGCACTCTTGTGGGAAAGTTGTGTATGCGCTGACTACACGGAACTATGTACGCAACATACCGCCTACAAGGAAATTGAAGAGGTCTTTGAAGAAAAGAGAAACCACTGTATCAGTATCAAAAGTTCAGATGGAAAATCGGTACTAAGCAAAGAAGACAAAGCTGAAAGGTAGAAGGAATAATAGATGATAAATTAACTTATGGGCAATATTATAGAAAGGAAAGAGGAAGTAAATGATGATGAGATGAGAGATGTACCACAAGAAGAATTTGGCAGACCAATGAAAGACCTAAGCTATAACAAGGTTCCTGGAGTAAGCAATATTCCCTCTGATTTATGGAGAGCCTTGGGAGAGCCACCATGAAAAAGCTATTCCACCTTGTGAGAAAGACATATGAAACAGGTGAAGTACCCAGACTTCAAGAAGACTGTAGCAATTCCAATTCCAAACAGGCAGGTTATGACAGATGTGAATGTTACTGAAACATCAGTTTAATAATTCATAGTTACAAATTACTAATATGAATCATGGCATTTTGACAGATCTGACTGTACTACACTCTTTGAAATTCTTGAGGTAACAGGGATAAAATAAGAGAAATGAAACATTATGCACAACTTGTATGGAAACCAGGCAGCTTTTTTAAGAACAGAAGGGCATGAAAAGTAAGAGCAACATTTGAGACTAGAGTGAGACAGGGTTGTAACCTACCCCTGATGTTATTCAATCTTTACACTGATTAAAACGTGAAGGAAACCAAGGAGACATTTGGAAAGGGAACTGAAATTCAGAGAAAAGAAATAAAAAACTTAGTGGTTTTCTGATGACATTGTAATTTTGGCAGAGATGGCAGGGGACTTCAAAGAGCAGTTGAGTGGAATGGACAGTATCTTAAAAAGAGGTAACAAGATGAACAAGAACATAAGTAGAAAAGGGTAGTCATATTAAATTGGGCAATGCAGGCAGTGGTCAGGGAATTAGATTAGGAAATCAGACATTAAAAGTAATCGACAGGTTTTTCTTCTTGGCCAGCAAACTAACTGATTATGGCCGAATTTGGAGGGACATAAAATGCAGACTAGCAGTAGCAAGAAAATCATTTCTGAAAAACAATAATCTCTTAACATCAAATATAAATTTAAATGTTTAAGTGAAAGTTCCTCCAGTTGACTGTATATAATTTTTATTCTGTTGTACACTCATGATTTCAGCCTTTGGCCAATTTCAAGTACCACAAAGTTAAGCATGATTAGGCTTCTCTAAAAGAAGTCATTGTCAAAATGTATTAAACTCGTTGATGAATGTGGTGTCACAGCATATAAATAAGAACATATTCACAAAGCGTCTGGCAAGTTTAATACATTTTGATGATGACTTCATTTAAACATGTCTGAGAATGCTAAATGTTGTGATCCCTGAGCATGGCCAAAGGCTGAAATAATGATTATACAATAGAATAAACAATCTGTACAATCAATTGGCAGAACTTTCATTTAAACAGTATTATATGACTGTGGCCCCAACCTACAGAAATATTATAAATTTAAATGTTGGGAAGTCTTTTCTGAATGTATTTGTCTGGAGTGTGGCCTTGTACAGAAACGAAACATTTCAGACAAACAAGGAGTAGTAGCTTCAGAATAATTCTGAAGATTAGATGGGTAGATTGAGTAACTAATGAAGAGATACTGGATCAAATATATGGCAAAACATGACCAAAATAAAGGAGTAGTTGATGAGATACAACCTGAGATATCAACTAGTATTAAGTTGGTAGAGAGAAACCAAGGCTCGAATACAGTAGGCAATTGCAAGTAGATACAGGTTGCAGTAATTACATAGACATCGAGAGACTTGCGCAGGAGCTTAAAGAGTGGCATCAAACCTCTCTTTATACTGAAAACAGCAACAACAAAAGCAAATATTATGTCTGTGAAAGTGTTTTGAGCAACCAGTACAGTAAATCCTGACTGCCGGCTGGCAGTTGAAGAGACTGAGTCCAAGTTGTTCACTTAAGGCACCAATAAAACTGCCTGCCCCTCAGAATTCTAAGTGTGGCCATCTGCATGATTTGGCAGCACTGTAGGGTGCAGAAGTATCTGAAAGAAGTGTTGTCTTCTGCTTAAGGTATCACTGAGCTGTATCTGCTAGTGGTAAACATCTCACAACATAGGCACAAAGTCACAAGTTTGAATTCATGCCTTCCTTTATTTTTTAAACCACATGCTGGCTGTCTGCTAAAGGTATCAGCCTGATGGAACCTCAAAGATAATTTGCTTTGATTTTTAACACACCAGTAATAAGAAAACTTTTCTCAAAAGATCTCGTGGCTGATTTTAAGTAAGAATAGTTTATGCTCGAGTGTTTCAGTGCCCAACAGCAGTCAGCGGCCACTGCCATCCACCACTAGCACTTGAAGCCAACCACCATCTGACCAGTTGAATGTGGCACAGCACATCTTGGGCACATTTCTACTCTCACAATGGCAAGCATAAAATTGCTTCTTATTTTAGTATGATTGAGTTAATCTTGTGATGTAACACAGCATGCCAGGGATGCTATGAGTCTTTTTATTAAGTGACATGTTCTTTTTTGAAGTTCCAGTATTTATCTTGCAGTTATGTATTGGATTTTACATACTTGAATCTTATGAAAGTTGTTAAGGCATTATAAAACAGAGTCGCAAGTTGAAAAAGGTTTAACATTTGTGACATATTGTTCACTTTGAACTTAATGGAGCGGTGCAGGCAGTAGAAGCAATTAGAAGCATTTTGTATTGTGTGTGGATCAAGTACTATTGGCCAGACCATGTCATAAAATGATTTTCTTGTTTCAAGAAAGATTGTACTGGTATGAATGATTTTCCACATTTAGGAAGTTTCAATAATTGGCTTATGTGATGACCGGCAACATTTGCATTCAATAAGCTATGCAACTATTACTACATTATTGCCTGAATGTCATTGTTTCACTCATTGAACATATCTATGCAATATTATTACTGGTAACAAGTTATGATGCCTTTATGTTAATTTCTTAAGAACAAATTAATGACTGAGACTTAATGAAGGACATTTCCTTGAGTAAATGGCAGTCTGAAGAGATAATGTTGTGCATATGGTGGAACAAAAAGTATGTTGTGCACTACAAACTCCTCCCCAGGTGCGTTTTAATTACAGTTGACATTTCTGCCAACACCAAAGATATCTTTCAGTCACAACATAAGAAAAACCTCCAACAAAACTATGCCAATTTTCACTACTACACATAACATGCTTTGCTGATTTCACAAACAAATCCATCCAGTAGTTTGTTTGAAATGCCATCCCTCACACACATATTTTTCTGATCTTGTGCCCTAAAATGCTTACAAAGTTAAAATCAAACTCAGTTTTTGATTTTGACTTGATAAGAGGCATGTGTGGATTGTGGCATTCATTCTGACAGTGTCTATAAAGCATGTGTTGCCACTTTGATGTTTATTATTAAGATCAGCCACTATCAGTTTAGTCTTGCTACATCAGGCTTGAAAATGAACCTGTAAGGTTTGAAACTAGTGACCTAATATAAATACTGCAACTGTTGACAGAATCCATGTTTTAACTTCATTGACTGTTCCAGTGGCTGCTTGAATTTTTGGTTTTAGCTAATAATTTTGTGTAGTTTTGTTGGTACTAGTATTAGCTGTAGTGTAGTCGTGTTAATACAAGTAGTTGCTTTCCTAGTAGACAGAGAATTTCGAGACTGTTATTGTTAGTTCTATAAATAGTTCTACTAGTGTAACTGAACTTAGGTAATGTAGATGTATAGTTTTTTTTCAGTAACTGTAAAATTTTACCATTATTGAGAAGTTTGGGCTCTATCGTATGTTTGTGAGTAGTGGATTACGGTGTGGGATTTGTTCAAAGTATTTTCATTGGGGGCAATGCAGTGGGGTAGCCAGTGGGCATTCTAGTGATATCTTCTCCTGGGAATGCAGAAGCTGTAGTAGAGATAAGTTGATAGAGGAGGAGTGTAAGATCTGTGCCCTTCAGGTGCGGTTACAATGTGGAAAGGAGGAACTAGATAGGTTGAGGAGGGTGAAGGGTGGTGGGGAATGGGAACTGGCAGATGGCAAGAAGGCAACTAGGAGGAGGAGGTTTCGGACAGTTATAATTTGCGTGTATGCAATAGATTTGGCCAGCTGTCAGAGATGAGTGGAGAGGAGCCTCTTGTAGCTTTAGATGTAGGGAACATGCAGCAGTCCTAAGCAGTTAGGAGGCCTAAGTTAGTTGCAAAGTCAAAGATAAAGAACACACACTGGATGGCAGAGAAAAGGGTAAATTAATACAGAACAATTCTACAGCACCCACCCTCCGATGCCAACCAAAAATCCATAAACCAAATATCCAAGTAAGAGCCATTGTAAACTTCAAAAAAGCTCCCACTTACAAACTTGCAGGACACATGTTGAAACTGAAACTGATAAAATAGAAGATGACAGAACTATAAGGAACACCTCACAGTTAATACAACTTATAAAAGATATAAAAATCCCAGACACAGCTACTCTCCTCTTTTTTGACATAGAAAACCTGTACTCTAACATTCAAATAGCAGAAACAATAAATATCATAGAACAAAACCTGAAGGACAACAGCCATCTACCAGATGAACAAATCAAAGAAATACACAAGTTGCTGGAACTGATAACTGAACAGAACTACTTTCATTTCAATAATGAATACTATTTACAGGAAGATGGGTTACCAATGGGATTCCCAGTTGTCAGGTGCTCTAGCAAACATTTTCATAAACCATGTAGAAAACTTAATTTTCAAAACTGTTATCAAAAAGAATTACAACATACTTTATTGGGTCAGATACATGGATGACATCCTTTGTTTAATAGATGAACCTCAGACAAAAATTGACCAGTTGCCTACAGATATAAACACAATACAGAGAAAGATAAAATTCACAATGGAAAAAGAACAGAACAACCAAATAAACTTTTTAGATATAACGATTAAAAAAGAAAACAATCAGCATAGCTTTGAAATCCACCATAAACCTATAACAACTGACACAATCCTACATCAGACTTCTAATCACCCACACTCACAGAAACAATCAGCACTCAGATACATGCTTCATAGACTCAACACAGTACCACTCAGCACAGAAAATTAACAGAAAGAACTAGACATCATCACACAAATAACAACAAACAATGGGTACAATAGGGATCTAGTCACCAAATTAAACAAAAAAATTAAAAAACAAATACAGTCAGTGAACACAGTACAAAAATACTCACAAACAACAGTACAACTGAACACTACACAAACAGGCACAAACAGTAACAGAACAATAATGACACAAAGAATACAGGAAAACAAGAAAGAAGATTCAAGATGGTACACAATGACATACAAGCACAAACTCACACATAAAATAACAAACATTTCCAAAGACAAGGGGTAAACATAGCATTCAAAACAGACAATTCAATCCAAAGGCACATTCCAAAAATAACAAAAACATCAGATATCTACCAAAAAGCAGGAATATACCAACTACAGTGCAACACATGTGATGGAAGGTATATAGGACAAACCAGCAGAACATTCAACACCCGGTACAAAGAACATATCAGAGCATGGAAATACAGAACAAGCCACTCAACTTTTGCAGAACATTTGAGAGAAAACAACCTCAAACCTACTACAAGAGAAAATGATATGAAAATAATTAGAATAAATAATGAGAAAATCTCTGACATTACAGGAAAATTATCATATACACAAAACAAAGGGTGAAAAGAAGCAACTACTAAATGACCAAGTAAATATGACTAACAACTCACTGTTTACACTAATTGATCATATAACAAACAGAAATCCCAACAAATGATTACATACCTGATTCCTCTCATAAGTATATACAGGAAAATATAATAATAATAATAATTATTATTATTATTAAGAATACATAAATGAATAAAAATAGTAATAAAAATAAATGATTCTATTAAAAAAATAAGAAATCTTTCTCCCTTTCTAACACACACACACACACACACACACACACACACACACACACTTTCACACACTTTCACACAACAGTTGAATGCAGAAAACTGAGAATGTTGGTAACTGGTAACACTTATAGAAATGAATGAAACTCTGTATTAAAAATATGGCAGTTATAGTGATGTGTAATGTAAACAGAGAACTGAAAGTGAACTGTAAGATGTCCACCTGGTTACCAGATGAGAAAAAGCAGTTTGCTTAGATGCAATGAATTAGAAGTTACCTGTAAGTACCTTTCCATTTCATAATAAAACGTTAAGGAACTGTTTTTAAATCTATAACCTAGATGTGAAACCATAACCTATGTGTAAAAATGGATAGATAATGTAATATTTCAGGACACCCACTGATGATGCCTTGCAAAAAAGGTGAAACATGTCTCGGTGCATAAATAAAAATAATAATTTCGATGTGCAGCATGCAAAAAAGGCATTTTCTTCAAAACAACTGCAATTTATATACAGCTGCCGCGAAAATGGCCACTACAAGAAACATGTGATAAAGAAGAAGGTTCTGCTGCTATGTAGCTTGCACAGTAGAGGTGTGGGCCAGTGGTTGCAGGAAGTGTTGGGGAGTGAGTACCACTTCACCAGCATTGTGAAGCCTAGTGCAGGGTTGGCTTAGGTGACCGACAGCATAGGGGAGTTATGTAGGAATTTTACAAAGGAGGCTCAGGTAGTGATAGTGGGTGGAGCAGGAAGCAGTCTTGATAGGGATGGGGAATATGATGTAGGTGGTGACCTGGGAAAGATTGCTACTCAAACTGGTGGCACTAATGTGCATTTTGTGAAACTGTTTTAGTGTCGGGATCGGCCTCATCTTAATGCGGCTTTTAGGTGCGTTAACATGGGGCTGGAGAGCACGCTGATGGCAGAGGGCGTGGGTCACATTTCAGTGGTGCCAGCTGGGTCTTTCAGCAAATCAGGTTTCATGAGGCATGGCCTGCACCTCAATAGGAATGGGAAAGAGAGGCTGGCAAAGCTTATAGGTGACAGTGTAGTGAGTGGTGGTGGGATCACTCATGGAAAAAATTCCTGTAGTATTTGGTGTTAGAGGTGCATCTTTTTTAGATTGAAGTCAGCTGCTGCTTGTAGGAAGTTCCTCTAAGGGCTCACCTTCAGAGGATGTCATGTTTCCAAGTAGAGATGGAATTAGCATATTTCATCAAAATATAAGAGGTATTAGAGATAAAGTTAGTGAACTGCTTACAGATGTTGACTCTGAAATTATTGGTATGTTGGAGCACCACTTAAATAATTTGATAATTCAGAGGCTTCCTTTACCAGGATACAGATTAGTTGGCTGTTTTTCGAGGAGTTCCTTGTGAGGTGGGGGAGTGGCTGTATACGTGAAAAACAGTATTCCTTTTGAGTCCATAGAACTATCACAGCACTGCACTGAACAGATATTTGAATGTTGTGCATGGGCAGTTGAATTTAATGAAACTAAACTTCTAATTGTTGTTTATAGGTCCCCTAACCCTGACTTAAAAGCATTTTTGCTCAAGCCAGAGAGGGTTCTTGATTCACTTTGTAGTAAGTTCAAGAAATTAGTTATATGTGGTGATTTCAATATAAATTTTGTATATGATAGTGCAAGAAAAAGGATGTTGGTAGATCTCCTAAATTCATATGATCTGATGCAGACTGTATTTTTTCCAACTAGCATGCAGGGGAACAGTAGCACACCATAGACAATATTTTTATTCATTCTTCATTACTAGATGGGCAATCTCTTAGTGAAAGCATGAATGCCCTGTCAGACCATGATGCACAAATTTCAACACTAAAATGCTTTTGTACTCAAACAAAAGTTACACGTAATTTCAAACTGTGTAGGAAAGTTAATCCAACAGTATTAGAGAGTTTTTTTAAACCTTGTCAAGGAACAAGAGTGGCAGGATGTTTATAGTGCAGATGACATAGATGATAAATTTAATGCTTTCCTTAACACATTTCTCATGCTTTTTGAGAGTTGCTTTCCATTAGAATGTTCTAAATGGGGTACTAGCATTAATAAGCAGCCTGGGTGGCCCTGGGTGGCTGACTAGTGCAATGTTAGAAGTAGTCACAATCAGGCTGCAGTAGCCCATTACAAACAGTATTGTAAGGTGTTTAAAATGTTGTTAGGAAGGCAAAGAGTATGTGGTATGCAAAGCTAATTCACAGGATAAAATTAAAACCATATGGTAAGTTGTGAAGGAAGTGTCTGGTCAGGAGCACAAGGTCGACGATATAATGTCAGTTCATAGTAAAAATATTTCTGTTACTGACAAATCAGATATATGTACAGTATTTAACAATCATTTTCTGAGCATTGCTGCTGAATTAAATAAAAATTTACCTTTTACAGGGAATCATATAACTCTCTTGGCAAATGCCTTTCTGAGATTGATGTCTGAAATACTCCTCTGTGATACAGACAAGGGGGAGATTGAGTCAGTAATTAAATCACTGAAGACTAAGGACTCTTGAGGTTATGCTGGAGTGCCTAGCAGAATATTAAATTACTGTTCTGCCCATGTTTGACCTTTATTTAGCCATATTTGTAATTTTTCCTTTAGAAATGGTCAGTTTCCTGAATGATTAAAGTACTCAGTAGTAAAACCTCTTTATAAAAAGGGAGAAAGGGATAATGTAGACAATTTTAGACCTATTTTTATACCATTAGTGTTTGCTAGAGTTATTGAAAAGGTTGTGTATGTAAGGATAATTGATCATTTTATATCACATGATTTGCTATCGAATGTTCTGTTTGGCTTTAGTAGTCGCTTAACAACTGAAAATGCTATATTCTCTTTTCTCTGTGAGGTACTGGATGGGTTAAACAAACGGTTTTGAATGCTAGGCATATTTATTTGATTTAACTAAGTAATTTGATTGTGTTGATCACAAAATATTGCTCCTGAAGTTGGACCATTACAGAATATGGGGGGTAGCACACAGTTGGTTCACCTCTTACATTAGCAACAGACAGCAAAAGGTCATTATTCATAATGTTGAGAATGGCTGTGATGTGGGGTCTGAGTGGGGTATGGTCAAGTGGAGGGTGCCCCAGGGATCAGTGTTGGGGCCACTCCTGTTCCTTATTTATATAAATGATATGCCCTCTAGTATTACGGATAATTCTAAAATATTTCTGTTTGATTATGACACTAGGTTGGTAGTAAAGGATGTTGTGTGCAACATTGGGTCAGTTTGAAATAGTGCAGTTCATGACCTAAGTTCAGGGCTTGTAGAAAATAAACTAACGCTAAATTACAGTAAGACTCAGTTTTTACATCTTCTAACACACAATTCAACAAAACCTGATGTTTTAATTTCACAGAATGGGCATATGATTAGTGAAACTGAACAGTTCAAATTTCTAGGTGTTCAGATAGATAGTAAACTGTTGTCAAAAGCCCACATTCAGGATCTTGTTCAAAGGCTTAATGCTGCCACTTTTACTATTCAAACGGTATCTGAACTGAGTGACCATTCAACACAAAAATTATTCTACTTTGCTTATTTTCATTCATTTATGTTGTATAGTATTATATTCTGGGTAACTCTTCCCATTCTAAATGGATATTTTTGGCTCAGAAACGGGCGGTTCGGGCAATAAGTGGTGTAAGTCCACAAATCTCTTGTCAACCCCTGTTCGTAAGTCTGGGTATTTTGACATTGGCCTCTCAATATATATATATATTCCTTACTGTCATTTCTTGTTAACAGTATTAGCTTATTCTCAAGAATAAGCAGCTTTCACTCAGTTAATACTTGGCAGAAATCAAACCTGCAGTTGGATTGGACTGCCTTATCTCTTGAGCAGAAGGTTGTGCAGTAGACTGCTGCATCCATTTTCAATAAACTACCACTTGAATTCAAAAATCATAACAGTGATCCATGCGCTTTCAAATCGCAACTCAAGAGTTTCCTAATGGGTCACTCCTTCTATTCTGCAAGGAGTTCCTTGAAGAAGTAAGCTGATACTGGTTGTATTGTTGATTGTGTTCACTTAAACTTATGGAGTGACTTTTTTCAGGTTCATAAACATTTGATTTTTGTCTGTTATTACTTTTATGTTGTCATTTCATGTACTGGCACATTCCATGACCTTGGAGATTTGCTCCTCAATTTGGTTCCATGGATGACATGTAAATAAAAATTAGAAAAATCGTTAATAAATGCTTTAGGAAATTTAATAAAGTTGCAGGTTCCCTGTCAACAAAATGTTGAAATTGAAAAAAAGACCAAACTAATGGTAGTTTAGCGCCATGAATCGGCAGGGTGTGGATAATCTGTGCAAATGCTGTAACCCTCTGCCCATCTGTGCCGTCACATTACATTTCAATAATTGTCATATGACTGTTGTGATGGTCTAGAGGCGTCATTTGTATGAAACCATCAGAGACTAAATTAATAATATTCTGCATCTAGTACAAAGCAAAATGTATTAAATTAGCCCATACTGAGTTTGGTGAAGCTATTGTTATTTCATGTTCTCTCTATCTTAAGTGTACTGCATGTAGAAAAGCTCTTCAACATAGACACTGTTCACTTTTATTGACAAAGCATCAGCAGTGGTTATATTGTAAGCATTACGAGTAGATGATACTTGTCTTTCTTTCAGTATTTATAAACTGAATGACAGTTTTGCTTAAGAATGACTTATTCTAGACACTGATGCAGTGTTTTGTGTTTCTTACTCTACGTTCTGATGACAACTGCTTCTCCTTTCATGTTAACAGAAGCTGGATTCAAACTTGCACTGCTCCCATTCCATGGTGTCAATTTCTCCATGGCATTTTGAGCCCACTTTTTTGGTCACTATTAGTTTGGAAAACCTATATTACTTATAGCTTACAAAGTCTGTCCATGGACCTTCACATTTTGCAATCAGTGCTGTGTCACTATCTTGTGCTTTGTATTCCTCTGATTTAGAGACTGTTTTTCTTACAGATGCTATAATAGGCACATTTTCTAAGTCTATAACTCTCAAAAGATGTATGGCATGCTCGTAATATTTGCAATACAAACACTGGAGATGCGCCAAAAATGTGAATCGTGCCCTGCGAGTTAGAGTTTCAGTTTTCAGTATGCTTAAAGGAGAAAAAAAATTCACTGTGACAGTGATGTATGGTGTTAATGCTGCAGTCAGTAAAAACGTCTTTCTGGAAAACTGAAAGCTGCTAGAAATACCACCAACATCCTTCTCTGAAAGTAATAGAAGTATAAAAATCTCATATGGTGTTGACGGAATTTCAAACAGAATTCTGAAATGTTTTTCCAACTTAATAAATAATGTCCTTAGTGATGTGCGTAATGCATTATTGCCATAGGGAATTGTTCCAGACAGATTAAAATATGTAATTGTTAAACCTCTTTATAAGAAAGGTGACAAGAAACACTTAAATAATTATTGTCAAATTTTCTTATTGACTTTTTTTCTCCAACATATTCAAAAAAGTAATCTATGTAAGAGTAGTCTCACATTTAAGTAGAAACAATCTACTTTACATATCACAATTTGGATTCCTGAAGGGTTGCTTGGCTGAAAGTGCTATTTATACATCAAACCACCAAATATTGTAAGCCGTGAATGATAAAATGTGACCAGTTGGTATTTTTTGTGGTCTTTCCAAGATGTTTCATTATGGAGATCATATAACACTCTGAGAAAAACTTTGGTTTTATGGAACTGATGCTTTGCATGTGACTGGTTTGACTCATACTTGACAAAAAGAATGCAAAAAGTTGTGTTGAATAATATAAACAATGTTTGAAAGGTAGAAAATTTTAGTGACTGGGGAGAAATAACAAAGAGAGTCCCAGAGGGCTTGATTTTGGGTCTATTCCTACTCCTTATATACAGGAATGACCTTCCACCAAATATTCAGCAAGCAGAACTGGTACTTTTTGCAGATGATACCAGTGTTGCTATAAATCCCATTAGAGGGAATGCAACAAAAGAGATGTTTTCAAGGAATTATTAAGAGTTTTCTGAAAATAGACTCTCCCTCAATTTTGAGAAAACACACTATATTAAATTCTGTACAACAAATAGTCATACCACTAATTGATGTAGCACATTAACAGGAGTCAGTAAATAGGGTAGAATCCTCCATACTTTTGGTGTACATACTGATGAAAACTTGAACTGGAATACCCATATTAATGAGCTTCGCAGGCAATTAAAGTTAGCTACGTATGCTCTTCATATAATTGCTAGTCTTGGAAATAAACAAGTTAACCTCCTGACATATTTTGCATATTTCCACTCAATAATGTCTTATGGGGAGTAATTTTGTGGGTTAACTCAGCACCTAGAAAGAAAGTACTGATTTGGGGAAAGAGAGAGAGAGAGAGAGAGAGAGAGAGAGAGAGAGAGAGAGAGAGAGAGAGCAGTAGGTATAATATGTGGTGTTCACTCACTGCCATCATGTAGATACCTCTTTAAGGAGTTAGGCATTTTAACTGCATCATCACAATATAAATATTAGCTAATGAAATTGGTCATAAATAATCTATCACAATTTGAGAAGAAGAGTGACATCCACATCTAAAACTCTAGAGGAAAAAATGACATTTATTAAATCTATGTTTACATCTGCATGTACATACATACCCCATGCAGTGCATGGCAGAGGGTACCCATATTACAGCTAGTCTATTCCTTTCTTGTTCCACTTGCAGATAGAGTGAGGGAAAATGACTATCTATATACCTCTGTATCAGCCCTAATATCTCATATCTTATCTTCATGGTCCCTACATGAAATATATGTTGGCGGCTATAGGATCGTTCTGCAGTCAGCTTCAAGTTGTGGGTCTCCAAACTTTCTCAGTAGTGTTCTTTGAAATTAATGTCTTCATCCCCCCCCCCCCCCCCCAAGGGATTCCCACTTGAGCTACCAAAGCATTAAAGCTGTCAGTGGCTCAGAAAGGAGTTCAATGTACAGCAACAAAAATTTTTTATCATTTGCCCACTAAAATAAAATGTAGCAAAGCAAAGCAACTTTTAAATCTAAACTAAAAACATTTCTCTTGGATAACTCCAAGTTTTTAAATGTTGTTACATGAGTAGGACTAAAAAATAATGTGTTTGTTAAAGTTAACACAAAAAATTTATACATATCCTGTAAACTGACTCATTCCACATAATTTCAACAAAGGAATCATTCAAATGATCTATGGAACATGTGACTAACTAACTCTCAGTTGTTGTCAAAAATGCCAGCTGCAAGGGAAGACCCCTGTGAAGGCATTTGAAGCACACAACACCCTCTTTGTGCCACTATATGCGAAATATTATCTAGTTATGCTGACCTTTGGTTAAGGAAATGTCTTTTGTTAGGGTTGAGCCATTAATTCTTTCTTACAAAATGAACATAAACACAGTGTAATTAATCACAAGAAACAATATGCCATAGGAATGTTCAATTAGTGAACTGATGATGATCAAGTGAAAATGTAGCTGGTTGCTTTTCATTAGAGCACACAGTTCCTCTACACCCAAATTGTGCACTTAGGCTATTGAATGCAAATGTTGCAATTCATCATATATGTTGTTATTAAGACTTCCTGAGTATGGAAAATCATTCTTGCCTGAACACTCTTTCTTGAAACAAGATAATCCTTTTCTGACATGATTTGTCTGATAGCATTCCCCTCACACTTTTTAGAAATGTTTCTAGCTGCCCCCGATGCCTGTGCCCCTCCATTAATCAAAAGACTGTATTTTATAATGCTTGAACATATTTTGTTAAATTGAAGTACGCAAAATCCAATACATAACTGGACAACAAATACTAGAATTTCAAATGGGGAAATGACACTCGATAAATACACTCATCACAAACCATGTGTTTTGTGTAACTGTGAGATGTTCACTATGTATATCGATGTTATTTCATGTGGGAAATCAAACTAAAATAAGGAAAAAATTTATGGTAACAATGTGAGGGCAGAAAGATCCCAAAATGTCCCATGCCACGATCACCTGGTCAGCCGGTGCTGGCATCAAGGTACCCAGTGGTGGGTGGCCACTGGCTGCTCTAGGTATGAGGAAACTCTCAAACATAAACTGTTCTATATATGGCTCTCGGGCGAGACGTCGGATGTCATAGTGAAAACTCCACAATATTTCATCAGCGCAACTGGCCGACATCTTCAGGTGTGACGAACACACTGTTAAGGCATGACTAGAGCCCCCTATTTATGCCAGTCTTAGACAGGAAGTGCACATGCGTGGAGGCGCCAAATTCGATGACCAATAGCAGTGATATCAACCAATATCTGGAAGGACAGCAATACCACCTGCAATACGAAGAACCAAAGACTTCGGCGCACACGCGGAGGCTACTGCTGCTGCTCTGTGCTGCCATCGGCCACCCCAGCGACCTCTGTCAGAAGCCGCAAGCAAAAATGCTTGTCAACAGAATTTTTATGTTGCTGGCGAATTGTCATCCGTCGTATGACCAATAGTACTCCTCTCTGCTCGATGCGACTTCAGTATGGCCAATGCGGGATCCCAAGCTGTACTGAGCTGAAAGCCCTTGTCTCTGTTTACAAGATTCGTTGAACTACGTATTTCCACTGCTTCCTTAATAACACTGTCCCATGATGAACTCGTTGACGCGAGAATTTTGGTGTGTTGATAATTCATAGAATGGCCTGTACTGAGACAATGCTCGGACACTGCAGACTTCTCCGGTTGCTCCAGACAAGTGTACCATCGGTGTTCAGTATATCTCTCTTCTACAGTGCGACAAGTTTGTCCGATGTGCGACATGCCACAGCTACAAGGAATCTCGTAAACACCGGGTCTTCTTAGGGCAAGGCTGTCCTTAGATGAGCCCAAGAGAGCTCTGAGTTTTGCCAGCGGACAAAAGACACATTTAACTTTATGCCTCTTCAATAATCTTCCTATTCTTGAAGAGACACCACCGATGTATGGCAAGGTGCCTTTGATCTTCGCCTTCTTCCAGTTCCTCACATTGGGTAACCCGCTCCGGGTGTAAGGCACTGCGAATCTCCCATTCAGAATATCCGTTCTGTTGGAAAGTGGTACACAGATGGAGTAGCTCATTGGATAAGCTGTCTGAGTCTGATATGTCTCGTGCTCTGTGAACCAACGTCCTAAGTAAGCCACTTCGTTGTGAAGGATGGTGACAGCTGGTGGCCTGTAAGTATGTGTGTGTTGGTTTATGGTACACTGCGTGACCTAATGTGCCATCTTCTTTTCTCCGTACCAACACATCCAGGAATGGAAGTTCGCCATTTTTCTCCATCTCCAAAGTGAACTTGATGTTGGGATGAAGCGAGTTAAGATGCTCAAGAAATACATTCAGCGATGCAGTGCCATGAGGCCAGATAACAAAAATGTCATCCACATATCGCCAAAAACACGTAGGTTTCAAATCCGACGACTGGAGTGCTCTCTCCTCGAAGTCTTCCATAAAAAGATTAACCACAATGGGTGACAAGGGACTACCCATTGCGACACCGTCAGTCTGTTCAAAGTATTGTCCACTGAATAAAAAATACGTTGAGGTGAGGACATGTTGGAATACGTCTAAAAGTTCCCCATCCAGCTTCTTGCTAATGAGCAACAATGATTCCTGCAATTGTACTTGAGTAAAAAGTGAGACTACGTCAAAACTTACAAGTGGTGCGAGTCGTAAGTTCTTGAGCCGACGAATAAAGTCTTGTGAGCTATGGATGTGATGCTCACACTTTCCTACTAAAGGGCTCAGTTGCGATGCCAGATGTTTTGCGAGATTATACGTTGGTGCCCCAATATTACTCACAATAGGCCGCAGTGGGGGCGCCTTGCAGGGAAAGTTTCACTATTACTGATGGGTTAGAAAGTGAAGCAAACTATATTTGAGTTTCCAACAGACTGATGCCTTTAGCAGTCTGCTGATATGTAATTAAAAAAAAAATAAAAGGATGAGTGTACACAAACTCACTATTTTGTGTGTAAATTGTGCAATGTTTACCACTATACCACTAGCAGATACACCAGTGTACAGCTTGAGCAGAAGACACTTCCTCCAGATACTTCTGCATCCTACTGTGTTGCCAGATCATGCAAATGACTTGGCTTAGAATTCTGTCCAGTTTTATTGGCACCCTAAGTAGATGACTTGGACTTAATCTCTGTGGTGGCTGGTTGCCAGCCAGGTTTTATGTCTAAGAGTGTACAGATGTGAGTGTTGTGATGCTGTATTGATATATCATCATGTCACACCACAGATACTTTCAAGAAGTGCCCACTTGTTTTATGCATCCATGATAATAGTCACAAATTTACTAGGGGTATCTAGAGCTACTGTTCTGTTATTGTACCTACATATATAATTCATGGGAGAAACTTGTGCTAAACACAATATCAGAAGAAAACTAGAGTTACTCATGGGGACATGATTGTATTAGAGCAGGTTTTTACTCATATTAAGAAGACCACACCTGTGACAGTATCTGCTGAGATTAATCTACATCTAAAAAATATTCAGTAAAAGAAAACAGTGCTATAGGAACTGCATAAATGAAATATTTCTCGTGAAACTTTGGTGGCGAAACTGGACATAAAGAAGGTGAATGGAAAAAGAAGCGTCATTGTGCAAGAAGTGCTGAATGTAAAAGTCCACTTTGACATTGTTCTCTGCTACAAGGTGATGCATTCGTCTCAGAAGGTTTTAGGAATGGTACTAATAACTTCACTGTTGTGTGCTTCATAACCACAGGCATCATCATAGTACAGGATGTCAAGTGAGATATCCTCCCAAGGTGGAGCAGGCAGTGAGAGACTTTCTGGGGGAGGTGGCCGCTGATCAAAAGACTTCCTGGTTCATCTGGCAAAAAGGTTTAATGCACTATCTGTGGCTGATAAGATCATGAGCCAGATACAGTCACTTGTCCTTTTTTGGAGGAAAACTCTCAGCTTCCTATATCCGAGCTTTCACAGATGGTGGAATTATTGGTAGTTTGGAGCTTCAACATTAGGTGTCTAGTGAGGCCCCTTAGGGATGTGGCTGCCAAGGAGGGGAAGAAATCCAGTGTGCACTCTGTGTGCATACTGGGGGAGGAGTCATCCAAGATGTGGAACGGGTCCTTTCGATACCATGAAGAGCTCGGTGTGCAGCCAACTACTGCAGGTGGTGGCTCATCTCCATACTAATTACATGTGCTGCTTTGATTGGAGAAGTTTCACTCTGGTTTCAAGCAGCTAGCTGAATGGGTAAAGTCTGCCAGTCTTGGGTGTGAGATGAAGGCAGAGCTCACCATCAATAGCATCATTGACAGCATGGATTGTGGACCTTTGGTACAGAGCCAAACGGACAGTTTGATTCAGAGACTCAGACAGTTGTGAGACCATGTAGGCTGCAGACTCCTCTACTTATGCTATATGGTGGTGCGGTACTGGGTCCAATTTAATAGGTCAGGGATCCATAACACACGTGGCGACTACATGGATAGTGGTGACTGTGTGAAGTAGACTGGGTGATCTTTTGAGATTAGAGAGTCTTGGGAAAGAACAAAAAGGGTTTCAGTCTCAAACTGTGCAGGGCAAACATGAGACTAGTGTTGACCTAGAAACCATAGTTATTATAGTAGTAAATTTCCTAACTGTGTTGGGAAAGAACCAGAGTTCCAAGCACTAATAGAAAGCACTGCAGCATAAATTGTTATAGGTACTGAAAGCTGGCTAAAGCTGAAAATAGGTTCAGCTGAAATTTTTACAAATGATACAATGATGTTTGCTGCTGTTAGAAGTGGTCTGTATTGTAGCAAAATTGAGGTAGATAGTTAATGTCAGTTTGTATGGGTAGAGATTATACTTGACAACCAGAATAAATTTATAATTGCTTTCTTTTACCAACCTCCCAACTGAGATGATATAGGTGCTGAACAGTCCATAGCAGACTTAAGTTTCATTTAAAATAGGTATCCCACTTATACAATTATTCTTGCTTGTGACTTCAATCTACCCTTGATATGTTGCTGAAAATATATCTTTTAAAGTCAGTGACAGACATAAAACATCATCCAAAATCATACTAAATGCTTTCTCCAAACAAAATTTTGAATAGGCAGTTCGGGAGCTCACCCAAAGTTAAATGGTTGTAAAAACATGGTCGACCTCTTAGCAACAAGTAATCCCAAGCAAATAGGGAACATTATGATGGATATAGCAGTTAGTGTCGACAAGGTCATCGTAGTCAGACTGAATACTGTAACATCCAAACCCACTGAAAATAAACACAAAATATATCTGTTTAAAAAAAGCGGATAAAATGGGCTTGATGCCTTTCCCAGAGACAGCCTCCGTTCCTTCCAAACTAACCATGAAAGTGTAGACCAGATGTGACTTAAATTCAAAGAAATAGAATTGACAGCAGTGGAGAGATTTATACGAAATAAACTTATAAGAGATGGAACTCGAACCCCCCCTAGTGTGAACTTCAGTGTAAGTTCCACAGTGAACCTCTGTTGCAAAACCTGGCAGAAAATCAAAATAGATTCTGGTCATATGTTAAGAACACCACTGGCAAGACACAATCGATACCTTGACTGCATGATAGTGATGGTAATGCACGAGTGGCAGTGCCACTAAAGCAGAGTTACTAAATATGGTTTTCAAAAAATTCCTTCACCAAAGAAGACAAAGTAAGTATTCCAGAATTTGAATTAAAAAACTGCTGCCAATTTGAGTACCTTAGTACTAGATATCCTAGGTGTAACAAAGAAACTTAAATCACTTAATAACGGCAAAGTCCTCTGATCCAGATTGTATACCAGTCAGATTCCTTTTAGAGTATGCAATATAATAACCCCATACTTAAAAATCATATACAAGCATTCGCTCAATGAAAAATTTATACTGTCTCCAAACTTTATGAATTACCTCGAGGAAGATGATATGTTGACACACATTCAGCAATGATTCAGAAAATATCATTCTTGTGAAACACAACTAGCTCTTTATTCTCATGAAGTAGTGAGTGCTACCAACAAGAGATCTCAAATTGACACCATATTTCTAGATTTCCAAAAGGCTTTTGATACTGTTCCTCATGAACGGCTTCTAATCAAATTGTGACACAAAAACTATGCCATATTTAAAAGAATACAGAATGGTGCGAGAAATTGCATTGACCCTAAATAATTGAAAGTGTGAGGTCACCCACATGAGTACTAAAAGAAATCCATTAAATTTTGGTTATGCGATAAATCACTCAAATCTAAAAGCTGTCAGTTCAACTAAATATCTAGGAATTACAAGTATGAACAACTTAAATTGGAATGATCACATAGCTAATGTCATAGGGAAGTCAAACCAAAGACTTTGATTTATTGACAGAACTTGTAGGAGATGCAGCAAGTATACTAAAGAGACTACCTACACTATGCTTGTCCATTCTCTGCTAGACTATTGCTGTGTGGTATGGGATCCTTTCCAGATATGACTGATGGGGCACATAGAAAAAGTTCAAAGAAGAGCAGCTTGTTTTATATTTTCATGGGAAAAGGGGAGATAGTGTCACAGATATGATACATTAGTTAGGGGCAATTATTAAAATGAAGGCTTTATTTGTTGCAGCGAGATCTTTTAATGATGTTTCAATCTTCAATGTTGTCCTCTGAATGTGAAAATATTTTGTTGACATCTGCCTACTCTGGGAGTAATGATCCTCATAATAAAATAAGAGAAATCAGACCTCACACGGAATGATGTAAGTGTTCATTTTCCCTTGTAATATACAGCGCGAGTCATTAACTATTGCCACCAAGAATAACGCCGAAAGTATGATAGGAGCTGAAAAGTTTGTGGGACAAATGTTGCATGGAACAATGGGGGTCCATAATATGATGGTTTTTTGTTGCTAGGTGGGGTCGCTTCAGAGATATGAAGCTCCACTTTGCTTTTTTCAAATGGGATGCTATAGTTTGGTACTTATATTGTGATAGTGGCTATCAGGACAGATCCAATGAAGTGTTACAGTAAAGTCTCTGAAGGTCAAAAAGGTGGCATGAACATCCATTTACAGAAGGTGTTCAAAGTGATGACCATTGGTATCAATGCTGTGCTGCTGTCTTCTTATCATGGATTGAGTGGTATTCCTTATCACATCGGCACTTACCGAAGCATATGCTCTGACAATTCTCTCTTGCATATCTTCAGGTGTAGTTGGAACATCTTTATAAACTATATCTTTTACGAATCCCCACAAGTAAAAATCCAGAGGTGTCAAGTCTGGTGAACGAGCCGGCCATGACACATCTCCGCATCCAATCCAACGATTTGGGAATTCTCTCTGCAACTCATTTCTAGCCATCAGCGCAAAATGTGCTGGACACCCATCATGTTGATACCACATTCTGTTCCTTGTTCCTAAAGGTATTTCTTCAAATAACAGACCTAATGTTTTTTGCAGGAATGTTGTCTACTTCCTACCATTAAGATTTCCTTCGATGAAATAGGGGCCTATAATTTTGTCCTCCAGAATCCCACACCATACAGTCATTGACCACAGTTTTTGGTGTGCATCTTGCCACTGCCAACATGGATTTTCAGTTGCCCAATAATGCAATTTATGCGAATTAACATTTCCATGTTTCATGAATGTAGCCTCGTCAGTAAATAAAATCAAATTAATAAATGTGTCATCCCTCTGAATCTGAAGTTGAGCCCATCGGCAGAATTCAATGCGATGCATACAATCCGTACCAGTTAATTCTTGGTGGAGACTGATATGGTAATGATGATATTTATGGCAATGCAGATCATGAACAATATTACTCTGGCTCATGCCAGATTCCCTTGCGATTTGAAGTGAACTAACACAAGGATCTTGAACCACAGCGGCAAAGAGTACCAATTTCCATTTCCTCATTAGTAATTTTCCTTTGCCGGATATGTTTCTGATGCGTTAAAGATCCAGTTGTTCTCAGTTTATCATACACACATTTAAATGTATGACGTGTAGGGTGAGAACATTGAGGACATTTTTCAGCGTAGAAGTCTCTAGCTCTCACTGAATTTCGTTGACATTCTCTGTAAATGATAAGCATATCGACTTGTTCTTCAAAGGAATACATCATTCACATTCGCTTGATTCAATGATTCTATTCTTACCATTCCTATTACTGTTGTATTGCGAAACCATCGAATGGTGTTTACATGTCAATCGCACGTTAGATAGATATGCCGTATTCAGCGAATATTTACTATTTACATGATGTACAAGAGATAATGTTACACATTATTGGATTTGCCTCGATAGCCACTATCAGAAAATAAGTACCAGACTATAGAATCCCATTAAAAAAAAAAAAAAAAAAAAAAAAAAAAAAAAAAAAAAAAAAAAAAAAAGGTTGACCTTCATAACTCTGATGCTCCCACAGTTAGCAACAAAAAACCAACGCCATATTACGGCCCCCATTGTTCCATGCAACATTTGTCCCACAAACTTTACAGCTACTATCATACTTTCAGAGTTATTCTAGGCGGCAATAGTTAGTGATTCACCCTGTAGAGAGGGGAATGGTAGAGCAATAATGTGCAAGTGGTTCAATGAACTCTCTACCAACACATGTATATGTAGATGTGGTTTATGTGTGTAAAACATCAAGGAAATTTAAGGATACAGGCTATCCTCATCCATCTGTGAAGCATTTTGAGGGTTCTGTTATGGTTCGGGTGGGTTTTGTGGTCACACCGAAAGAAAAGGTAACTAGTAAGGACTGTGAAACTAATTTATGTGCTCATGTTTAATCAATGGCCAGTGGCACATGTAGTGTTCTCGGCAGGGGACTGCAACTTTTAGACTGATAATGCCCTCACGTAGACAGCTGAAACATCCAAAATTATATTGTCATTCATGGTTTATAGGTTTGGTTTTGCCATCGAATACATTACCTCATGCAGGAGAACCTGTTTTTCGTGCTACCACACCCCAGCTGCAGCGGTCACAGGCACTCGGTCATCCATCAAATGCGTAAGTATCTTTCTACATTTACTGGCTTGTTTAGTACTGTACTGTTTCTGTGATTTAACAATGAAAAATTGTCATCATTATAAGAATTTATTTTAGCAGTACTGAATTTGGGCTAATAATATTTGATCACAGTAGCACAAGCAATACTCTTAATGGTAAAATGGAATTAGCTTACAAATTATGTATGCTAAAGGACGTTAAGCCTCTTTGAAAGACAGCCTCAGTGGCAAAATGGTGAAGCTCAGAGTGGCTGTTTTTGTCAGTGATTCCTATGACTCCTCACCCATTATCCCCACCTTCAAGTGATTGCCACCTCAGTGCATATTCTACTTGAAATAATAGTGTGCTCTGTATACTTATCCCTGACAGTCAGGCCCAAATAGGTCTCATTGAAGAACTCGTCCTCTTACTTCTCCCTCCTTACTACACAACCTGACAACTCTCCTTCTGTTAAGATGGAGTGGAGTTCAGATCCTCTACTACCCACTGATATTTAGGTTTGTTTTCTGTAAACCTTTCAAGATCAGTGCTAGAATGCTCCCTTTAAAGAGGTTACAGCCAGTTTACTTTGTAACTTTATACAACTAAGATAGTACCCTGTTGCTAATGATATTGATATCAAAGAGTTTTCACTCTAATCTGTATTTATTCTTGTTGAAAACATAAATGCCCATAATATGCAATGGACTGTTTCTGAATGCCACCCTCCCCACCCCCACCCTTCTCACAGTCCTTTTTAAGAGAAAATAGGAAAGTTGTATTTGTGGGTTATCGGCTTATGATAATAATACCACTACAGAATCTGAATCACCTGAAACTTTGTAAGCCTACCCATTCCCAGATTAAAACTATGCAAAATACTGTCATTGAAGCTACTATCCTCCAGGAGCAGGAGAAGTGTCGTGTGCCCCATATACCAATGATCCGAAACAATTTACTCATTCATGTTAAGTGATTTTCATTCCCAGTCAAGAGTTTGTTGACAATAGTAATAAACAAGACTGATGATCAGAGAGAGGGGGGAAGCAGATATGGGTACAGAGGGGGTGGAGGAAATAGACATAGAGAGGGACGAAGAGGAGACAGACAGACAGAGAGATGGGGGAGTAGGAGGAGGAGGAGGAGGAGGAGGATGAGGAGGAGGAGGAAGGTAGTGGGGAGGAGGAGATGGACAGAGAGGGGGAGATGGTGGTGGTGGACAGAGAGGGGTTGAGGAGGAGGATATGGACAGGGAAAGTGGGGAGAAGGAGATCAGAATGTATATCAAGATCCGATATATGTTTAGCAATTGTGACCATTACTGGATTTGCTAGTGTACTATAAAGTGGAGTAATGTGAGAAAAGGAAAGTTTCACATTAGGAATGAGGCCAGTATGAGGTCCACTCATCATTTCCATCAATAACATGCCTCACCTGATGAGGGATACAGGCAGTCAGTCATTTGAAATATGTCTCAGCATCCAGTGAGACTCTCCCATGTATCCAACAGTAGGTCTCACAGTTGGTCAGGTGTGTGGGGTGCTGGTGTCCACCAGTGTAAGTTCCTCCGACACTTCATTTTGTCCCGCAAATTTTCAATGGGCTTCAAGTCCAGTGCATGTACAGGCCAGTTGATCAGGTTCACATCAGCCTGTTGTTAAAACCATTGTTGAACAATTCAATTTGTGTTAATTGGTGAGTCATTCTGCTAAAACTGGATCACTTCATTGGGACAGTCCACTGAAAACTTCATATTGGACAAGTGCCAGAGACATTCTGACAGTAAATGAATGCTTGTCATGTACTTGCCTGTGGAACAATGTGTTATCATGTTCGGTGTCCCTCACCTATATCCGTGTTATGTTTTGACACATCAACAAACAATACTATGTGAAAAATAAATAAAAAAGGGGGATGGGCAGATAGGGGATGGGGAAATGGACAGAGTGAGTGGGGAGGAGGAGATGAACAGAGACAAGGGGGAGGAAGAGCTAGGTAGAGATGAGAGGAGGAGATGAACAGACAGATCAGGAAGAGGAAATGGACAAAAAAGGGAAGAGGAGATGGGCAGAGAGTGGGGGATGGAGGAGATGGACAAAGAGAGGGGGAGGAGGAGATAGACAGAGAGAGGGGCAGAAGTAGACAGACAGAGAGAGGGGCAGAACTAGATTTACTAGGAGTGGAGGAGGTGAAGAGAGAGAGCAGGTGGTGGAGATGGACAGATAGAGGGAGGAGGTGGAGATGGCCTTATAGAAGAGTGGAATAAATGCATACACAGGCAACTACAGGTACTCAGATATTGTATATGAGGGTTGGGACTTAAATAGTGGCAACTATTCATTCACAGTCGATACAAAAGAGTTACATGCTTGTACCTGTTACTGTCCTTCAAAATAGTCACCACCATTGTGTAAAGCCCATTGCCAGCGATGTGGAAGGCGTAGTGTACCATTAGCAGAGCCTGTTCTGTTGATGGTGCAAATGGATGTGAATCTCTTGAACAGTTCTTAAGCGAGTGCCACAAAGTGGAATCAAATCAAAGTCACAAGAACTTAAGTCCGAGGAGTATGGTGGATGGTACGGTACTTCCCAGTCCCATCGACCAAACAGAGCAGCCACAGCTTTCACTGTATGCGCCCATGCATTATCGTGCAAAATGATGGGTGGGTTGCGCAGAAAGTGTCACCTCTCCTTTCTCAAAGCTGGTTGCAGGTGATGCTCCAAAAATGAACAGTAATACTGTGCATTTATGGTCTGTCATGGAGGAATCTAATGCATTAGGATAACACCATCACAGTTGTACCCAAGAATCACTATAACTTTAGACTGCTCCATTTGCACCATCAACAGAACAGGCTCTGCTAACAGTATACTACGCCTTCCACATCACTAGCAACGGATTCTAAACAATGCTGGCAACTACTTTGAAGGACAGTAACAGGTGCAAACATGTAACTCTTTTGTATCGGTTGTGAATAAATAGTTGCCACTATTTAAGTTCCAACCCTTGTGTATAAAACAATATGTGTTAACTGTACTCAATCACAAAAAATGAAAAATATGTATAAGTAAAATACAATAAGAAGGGAATAAATACACTGATAAAATTGTGGTACATATGGTGCTGCTGATGTTGCCAGTGTGCATTGCATTATCACTGGTGTGAGCTGGATACAACCAAAGGTACCCAAGCTTATCAGGACATGTCAACAGTTTTATTTTGTCAACTGTACAAGTCACATGCAATCACGAAAAATATGCCAATAGTGAAATAAAAGCTTAGAATAGTGAAACATTACAGAAGTTTACTGGTATGTTACTGCTGCTCAGGTGGTGTGACAAACCCAAAATTTTGACTTTGATTGTATGTACTCATGTTTCTAGCCAAATTTTCAATTCCATAACAATTGAATTATCAAACTGGCTGGAAACATAATAACATATACAGATGAATTACCTCAAGAAATGCTTAAGTAACATGCTGGATGTTAATAACATGCCATACTTCTGAAATCATTCTGCACCTACATGGATACTCTGCAAATCACACTTAAGTGCCTGGCAGACTACTCTGAAGCAAAACATGAGACAGGATGCTTTAAGATGATATCATAGTGCATTGTAAAATACAGCAGTCTCATCAGTACTGGTGGTCTAGCAGTGAAGCACATGGCTGGAAACTAAAAGGCCTTGGGATCAAATTCTGGCCAGAACATGGAATATTTCAGTCTGCCTTTAACTGTAGCCTTCACCTTTCAATGATGTGAAGATTCATCAGGAACAACACTTGGTTTGGATTCCACATTAAACTTTAGATCCCCTTTCCCTGCTAATATTTCTAGGTTATGTTAGGGACATGCAAGTTGCCGAAGTGGAATCCAATTGTAAGACTTGCACCAGGTTTTGAGCCACATGGAATTCACGCAGTCCTTTCATAGATCCATTGAAAGAACTGATGTAACTTTAATTATTAGTGATATGTTTGCTATCACTGAATTTCTCCTAACACTAATCAGGGAAAACTACAAATGAATACTAAACAGCAAAGCCAGACTGGAGGCAAAGGATAATTCACTGAAGAGAGAGAGAGAGAGAGAGAGAGAGAGAGAGAGAGAGAGAGAGAGAGAGAGAGAATGAGAGAGAGCACACTGAGAGTGAAAATATGTGTGTGTGTGGTCTGATGTTCAACTTTAGATATATACTTGTTTCTCAATATTTCAATCAAAGATAAATGTTAGTCCATGTGGCAGGTGGCAACAGAAGAAATTGTTAATAATGTGTGTCAAATAATTAATTAGTGGTTCTCTGGAAAAGAACTTTTCCTTAAATTTGGAAAAAGAAAACAGTGTACTCAGTTCTGCACAATAAACAAAATATTGCCAACAGTTAATGCAGTCCAGTTACAGGCATCAGTGAATAATGTAGAACAGTCAGAATATTCTGTGTATAAATTTTTATTTGAAGTGGAAGAATCATATTGCAGAGCTTCTGAGCCAGCAAAGCTCAACAACTTAAACTCTTCATGTAATTGCTAGTTTGGGAAGCAAACAAATTATCATTTCAGTTTTGCATATTTCACCTTATCAATACTTTAGGGCATATTTATTGGGGGTAACTCATCAGTTAGGAAGGGAGCATTGATTGGTAAAAGTGAAGAGTGAGAGTAATATGTGGTGTTCATCCATAGTCATCTT
Source organism: Schistocerca nitens (assembly GCF_023898315.1). NCBI lineage: Eukaryota > Metazoa > Arthropoda > Insecta > Orthoptera > Acrididae > Schistocerca > Schistocerca nitens. Next base: position 572,967,357 of record NC_064616.1, on the reverse strand, counting down.
ATAAGTACCTCTTTAAGGAGTTAGGCATTCTAACTGCACCTTCACACAATTTTGTCATAAATAATCCATCATAATTTTAGAATTTTTCAATATGCTGCCAGAAAATTCGTTAATAATTTGCACAATATCATAATATATCTGGCAGGTAGCAATAAAAATTTTAAATCAAATCTCAAATCAGTTCTGAACAACTCCTTCAATCCCATAGATGAGTATTTAATTAAACCAGGGTAAAATGTATAGTAAAACAGAAAAAAAAGATTGCTTTGTTGTGTTTCAGTTGTAACATGGGTAGTGACTAAGACCAGTATCCATTTATGCCTTTGTGCTAATTAGTATTCTGAAAATATGTAGCATGCAGCAATATACAAAATTATAATTAGAAATAATTTCAGTAATCCATGGAATGTGTAATTAATTAGATAATCTGTTAAACTGACATTTGTTGCAAATGTTAATCTCTTCAAATAATTTGAAAATGTCACTCAAGGGGTTTTTTTTTTTTTTTTTTTTTTTTTTTTTTTTTTTTTTAATATTACATGCAATGAACAAAGCATTCAACACTAAGTAACACACAAGCACTGCATTGTGGCAACAACTGCTGTGTCAGGCACTTGTCAGTGAAAGAATTAAAATAAGTTCAGCTACAGAATGGCTGTAGATATAATCATCTATCTGTGCTAAATTTGCCTCAGCCTGCATCATATTGTTATGTATGTTACTTTCAGGTTTGTAATTATTATTAACATTGTTAAGCAATGCTCCCTCAACGTATAAGTACTTTGGTACATTTAATGTAATGTAATTATGGCTCATGTACTGTTATTTTATTACTTTTCTAGTTCTCATTTTGCAGTTCAGAAGAAACGCTGTGCTTATTTTATCAGTATGTTGTAACTATTACTGCAGCTCAAAACTGTTTATGGTGCAATAAATCATAACAGCAAAGAAAATATGATTGGCAGCTGTTCTTCTTTTCGAATTACAGGCTTAAAAATTTGATAATTATAATCATAGTGTCCAGACCCATTTGATGCTATGAACAGGCATAACATCCACAGATTGTTCGATCAACTTGTATTCCTTCACAATTAAACAGAAGTTAGTATTAGGGTTTTAGCATCAGACCTCGATGTTGTAATTAATAAGTTTGTGTTATAGTTCACAAAGTTCAGAAGTTATATGCTTATCATTTATTGGTAACTCTTTGTCTTAAGGCTGATATTAGAGAACATTGACTCAGCAACTGATGGGGAAAGCACAAAGGAAGTTGTCACATTTAATGACATACTGTCTGGTCCTGTTCAGATGGCTGTACTTGGCTCAGAAGTGGCACATTCAGCAGGTAACTATGTGACATGGCATAATGTTAACTAATTATTAAGTTCTATCATAAATGTGCCTGCTATTGGCCAATATAACTGAATTGCACTACTATAACAGAAACCACAGCTTGTGTAATTTCCAATTTTACAGTATTAACGTTACCAACAGTCTCTCTCCAATAGTTCAACAGAAAATATGATTTTCAATATTTCTTACAAATGTCTTACATTGCTCTCTTTCTCGCTTAGTTATGCAGGATATTCCTATCAAATGTGGCACATTTCATCATAAAATACCTTTCTACATCATTAGAAAATAGCATAGGTTGGAGGGTAATCAGATTAAGAGAAAAATTTGAAAGACACAACTTGTGCAATGTTAAACTCGCAGGGGTCATCTACTGTTTTTCTTAATTTTTATTTCTATCCATACTGGGAAACATCATAATCTATTTATAATGAAGTGCGGTATATTGCCAGGGTGTAAAAGGTATCAAATCATTATTCAAAGTAAGAAATAACAAGTATGGAAATGTAGTAACAATAAATCTCAATAGTCAATGTATCTAAATCTAATAAAACCTTCATGTGGATGCAGTTCGTTACTGTTAATTTTGTTTGTTACTGTTAATTTTGCATGTTTACCTTGACTGCATGTTTACCTTGATCGTGTATTAAAATAATTTAAATCATCATAGTGACTGCCACATTGTGTTCATTTTTAAAATTTTTTTTTGGTGTTTACTTGGATACATTTGGCAGTAAAAGTATATTATTTGTGAATTTCAAAAAAAGAGAATTGACTTGGACTCCATATTTGTGTAACATTGCAACTCATTAGATGGTATCCTACCCTGTCAGTTTTCACAACTGCAATTAACACTTTGCCTCTTAAGGACACTCATGGCGAAATACCCTCAGACTTCAAGAAGAATATAATAATTCCAATCCCAAAGAAAGTAGGTGTTGACAGATGTGAAAATTACTGAACTATCAGTTTAATAAGCCACAGCTGCAAAATACTAACACGAATTCTTTACAGACAAATGGAAAAACTGGTAGAAGCCAACCACGAGGAAGATCAGTCTGGATTCCGTAGAAATGTTGGAACATATGAGGCAATACTGACCCTAAGACTTATCTTAGAAGAAAGATTAAGGAAAGGCAAACCTACGTTTCTAGCATTTGTAGACTTAGAGAAATCTTTTTACAATGTTGAATGGAATACTCTCTTTCAAAATCTAAAGGTGGCAGGGGTAAAATACAGTGAGCGAAAGGCTATTTACAATTTGTACAGAAACCAGATGGCAGTTATAAGAGTCGAGGGGCATGAAAGGGAAGAGTGGTTGGGAAGGGAGTGAGACAGGGTTGTAGCCTCTCCCCAATGTTATTCAATCTGTATATTGAGCAGGCAGTAAAGGAAACAAAAGAAAAATCCAGAGTAGGTATTAAAATCCATGGAGAAGAAATAAAAACTTTGAGATTCGCTGATGACATTGTAATTCTGTCAGAGACAGCAAAGGACTTCGAAGAGCAGTTGAATGGAATGGACAGTGTCTTGAAAGGAGGATATGAGATGAACATCAACAAAAGCAAAATGAGGATAATGGAATGTAGTTGAATTAACTCGGGTGATGCTGAGGGAATTAGATGAGGAAATGAGACACTTAAAGTAGTAAAGGAGTTTTGCTATTTGGGGAGCAAAATAACTGATGATGGTCGAAGTAGAGAGGATATAAAATGTAGACTGGCAATGGCAAGGAAAGCATTTCTGAAGAAGAGAAATTTGTTAACATCGAGTATAGATTTAAGTGTCAGGAAGTTGTTTCTTAAAGTATTTGTATGGAGTGTAGCCATGTATGGAAGGGAAACATGGACGATAAATAATTTGGACAAAAAGAGAATAGAGGCTTTCAAAATGTGGTGCTACAGAAGAATGCTGAAGATTAGATGGGTAGATCACATAACTAATGAGGAGGTATTGAGTAGAATTAGGGAGAAGAGAAGTTTGTGGCACAACTTGACAAGAAGAAGGGATCGGTTGCTAGGACATATTCTGAGGCATCAAGGGACCACAAATTTAGCATTGGAGGGCAGCATGGAGGGTAAAAGTCGTAGAGGGAGACCAAGAGATGAATACACTAAGCAGATTCAGAAGGATGTAGGTTGTAGTAAGTACTGGGAGATGAAGCTTGCACAAGATAGAGTAGCATGGAGAGCTGCATCAAACCAGTCTCAGGACTGAAGACCACATCAACAAAAAACAAGTTTTTTGTGAGCAATTCTTTCTAAATCCATGCTGATTTGTGGACATAAGTTTTTTTCTGTCTCAGTAAATATACTATATATATGTGGTGTTATACATTATTAACACCACACCAGGCAGAACACATCCCGAGGTTGCCAGTAAACCATGCGACAGCCTCACCAATCCGCAGCCATCTAAGAAGCCACACCTCCTGCTGTATACGTGAGCAGCACCACCACCTAGGCAGCTTAAGTAAGATACAGCACTGATTTCATCCAGTTTGACTGTGGAGTTCCTCAAGTAAATTAGCAGTCTTATTCATAGTTTCTCCGTACTATGATTGTTTGGGATGACTAAGCTCTGAGTAAAGGATTTCTGGAATACAGTTGGACTTGCTGCATTAAAGTTAATTCACTCAGATTATGTGTATTTTTAACTATTTCTACTTTCTGTATAAGTGCCCACCTATTCCTCAGTATCCAACCTCAGGCAGATCTAACAATATTCCAATTAGAATGTGCTCAAGAATTCTGCAGCAAATCAATGTTAAGATTGTTAATCTGTAATTTTACAAGTCTGTTTGTTTACCCTTCTTATATAAAGGAACCATCTCTGCTATTTCCCAGTTGCATAGGACTTTACTTTATGTTGGATGGGAGATTCATGATAAATGCAAGCTAAGTAAGGGGCCAATGCCGAAGAGCACTCTCTGTAAAACCAAACTGAAGTTCCATTCAGGCCTGGTGACTTATTTGTTTTCAGCTATTTCTGTTGCTTCTCAGTGCCAGGAATTCCTCCATAAGGGAGTGCGACAGTCAAATGATGGTATGTCTGTAAGATCCTACTGTGTTAATCATCTTTTAAATGTGAAATTTAAAGCCTAAGTTTTCCTTTTGCTATCTTTTATTGCCACACCAGATTGGTTCTTCAAGCAACTGAATAAAAGCCTTCAACCTGCTTAGTACACTTTTCAGTTTAGGTGATAGTTTGAGGTTATCTGATGGATACTCAACAGTTGATATACAGAGAGCGAAACCAGATCATATACAAAGCAAAGACACTTAGAATGTCAACATTTTAACTGTAAATTGCCAAAGCATTTGTAACAAATTCCCTGAATTTACCACCCTCCAGCAAAGCTGTTGCATTCAAATTATATTCAGAAAAGAGTACCAGAATTCTCTTGGGTTCTCTGCAAGATCTTTTCACTGACAAATTATGGCGGAGTTTTTGTATGCTCTGCACATCAGTCTATGTATAGACACACAAATTTTTACTAACTTTTGTCTTCCGACATTTACTCGTTCTTATGTGAACCAAGTGTGCAACAATCTTCTGTCCTCAGCATTTTCTGAAATTTATTATTAAACCCCAGTGAGTCTTTTCCACCCTTAATCCACCTACCGAGAACATACATCTTGGAGCACAATTTATAATCTGTTTAAACTTTGCCCCTAGTTCCTCTATACCCATCATATTGGCACTAAATGATGTCCATCAATGTCTAAATAGGGTGCTAATAACTACTTATCTGCTGTATCCAGCAAAAAAACCGTTCTAGCCTTCTTGACAGATTTATTAACTTTAGTAACTGTCATTGATGTGATGACATCATGATTGCTGAAACCTGTCTCTATACTGACACTGTTGATACAGTCAGGCCTGTTTGTAGCTATAAGTTCTAAAGTAATTCCATTGAGTGTAAGTTTGTTGAACTAGCTGCTTGAGACAGTTTTTGGAAAATGTGCTCAGAACTACTTCACAAGACTATCTGCCCATACCACCTTCAGTGAATCCATAGAAATCCTAGTCTGTACTTCATAGGCTACAGTCGTCTCCAGCTAACATTAGATGAAATGAATTGTTGATGGCTTACGGCTACCAGCCACAAATTGGTTTTAGAATACTTTATTCTAAAAGCACTGTTGCTGATTTTGAATTTTTCACAATTCACCAACAGGTGGTTTTTTTCTGCGCTTTCATGAAAACAAATTATGCATTGGTTTCCTCTGAGTTGCCCTGGGACAAACAATAATTCTAGGGCAATTCAGAGGAAACTAGTGTATAATTTGTTTTGACGAAAGCATGAAAAAACCATCTGATGATCAACTGTGAAAAATTCAAAACCAGTAATGGTGTTTTTTGGATAAAGTAATCTAAAAACAATTTGTGGCTGGTTTCTGTCCACCATCAGCAATTTATTTCATATAGCAGTCACAGTCTCCAACCGTTTCTTCATTCGACAAACCTACAATAACTTTAGGTGATTGTGGTACTTCTGCATTGCTGAGCACAGACTTTCTTGGAATGATTCTACAACTGATATGATGTAATTGAGCTGCCAGAAAAACGTCTGATGACAAGTGGTTAGACATGTCCAGACAACTTCACACTCGGACACAATTTTGACCTTGATGGACACAATATTTTTGTCAATTGCAGTGTACATCATGGTTCCTATTGCATCTAAGCTGTCTTTTTGATATATGTTCCATGCCTTGTTAAATACACTATGTGATCAAAAGTATCTGGACACCTGGCTGAAAATGACTTACAAGTTCATGGCGTCTTCCATCGGTAATGCTGGACCAATATGGTGTTGGCCCACCGTTAGCCTTGGTGACAGCTTCCACTCTTGCAGGCATACATTCAGTCAAGTGCTGGAAGGTTTCCTGGGGAATGGCAGCCCATTCTTCACAGAGTGCTGCCCTGAGGAGAGGTATCGATGTCAGTCGGTGAGGCTTGGCATGAAGTCAGCATTACAAAACATCCCAAAGGTGTTCTATAGGATTCAGGTCAGGACTCTGTGCAGGCTAGTCCATTACAGGAATGTTATTGTCATGTAACTACCCCGCCACAGGCCATGCGTTATGAACAAGTGCTTGACTGTGTTGAAAGATGCGGTCACCATCCCCGAATTGCTCTTCAACAGTGAGAAGCAAGAAAGTGCTTAAAACATCAATTTAGGCCTGTGCTATGATAGTGCCATGCAAAACAACAAGGTGTGCAAGCCCCCTCCATGAAAAACACAACCACACCATAACACCACTGCCTCCGAATTTTACTGTTGGCACTACACACGCTGGCAGATGACATTCACCAGGCATTTGCCATCCCCACACCCTGCCATCAGATCACCACACTGTGTACCATGATTCATCACTCCACACAACGTTTTTCCACTGTTTGATCATCCAATGTTTACACTCCTTACATCAAGTGAGGAGTCGTTTGGCATCTACCAGCGTGATTTGTGGCTTATGAGCAGCTGCTCGACCATGAGATCCAAGTTTTCTCAGTGGCCCCTGATGCAGTTTGGAATTCCTGTGTCATGGTCTGGATGATGTCTGCCTATTACACATTACAATCCTCTTGAACTGTCAGCGGTCTCTGTGAGTCAACAGACAAGATCGGCCTGTACGCTTTTGTGCTGTACGTATCCCTTCATGTTTCCACTTCACTATCACATCAGAAACAGTGAACCTAGGGATGTTTGGGGATGTTTGTGAGTGTGGAAATCTTGTGTACAGATGTATGACACAAGTGACACCCAATCACCAGACGACGTTCGAAGTCCGTGAGTTCTGCGGAATGCCCCATTCTGCTCTCTCACGATGTCTAATGACTACTGAGGTCGCTGATATGGAATACCTGGCAGTAGGTGGCAGCACAATGCACCTAATAGGAAAAATGTATGTTTTTGGGGGTGTCTGGATACTTTTGATCGGAAAGTGTATTTCAGAGTTTTCTTCTTCTGGTTTCGTCCAGCTCTCACTTCTGAATATAATTTGAGTGTGACAGTTTTGCTGGAGGGTTGTAAATTTAGGGACTTTGTCACAAATTCTTTGGCAGTTTACTATTAAAATCTTGACATTCAAAGTGTCTTTACTTTGTATATGGTCTGGTTTTGCCCTTTGCATATCAACTGTTGAGGTTAATCAAAGAACTTAAAACTATCGCCTAGCCTAGAAAACCCACAAGGACACTCCAAAAGTTCTCTGCTGCATGAGTAGCTGATTCTTCTGTATAATGAATATTCTACAATTATCCAGCCCATATCTCCCTCAAAAACAATAAATCTTACGTAGGTGACAACATCTCAAGTAAAATATGTATCTCTGCCACAGAAGATGTTTCCAAACAGACTGATATATGGCATCATCAGATATCCTTACAAAACAAGTTGTAACACACATGTTAATAATTACTAACCAATTTCATTACTCACTTCCTCGTCAAATGTCCTGGAAAAAATTATGTATGCAAGAACCATTGCACACCCTCTCAAATTAGAATGCTTTGTCACTCTTAGTTTCGATTTAAAAAATTCTCTCCACAGAAGATGCTATTTCTCAATTGATAAATCAGACGGTAAATAATTTAAATGACAAAATATTGCCTACTGGTATTGTTTGTGGCTTATCAAAAGCATTTGATTGCACAATTCACAGTATTCTTCCATAGAATCAAAAATATTATGGTATCAGAAATATTGCTGGTAAATGGAGCATTAAGAAACTCATGGAGTGTACGCAGTCAAATATTATCTTCAGAACAGGGAGTAACCATTACAGATGACTATAGGGGTCAATACTGGTACATGTAAATGATTTGTCTACAGATATCTAAGAGCAGAAATAGTTCTCTTTGCTGATGATTGAAGTCTAATGAAGTAATTTCAACATAATGAAGTAACTTCAACATTCTTGAAAATTAATAACTGGTTCTCTGCAAATGGACTGTCACTGAACATAGAGACATCACAGTACATAAAATTCTGTGCTGCACAAGGCCTGACAACAGCATTATAAATAATGGAGAAGGGTAAATCAATAAATGAAATGGAATATTCTAAATTTGTAGGTGTTTGTATTGGTATGAACCTTGGATGTCACATTTTACAGATCGTCTTACCTGCAACTGCTGTGTTATGGATAAAATCAAATTTTGGAGGCAAAAATGTCAAAAAGTTGACTTATGTATTCTGTGCTAACTCATTGCTAAGAAAAAAAGTGATTGTTGTACAGAAGCATGTAATAGGGATAATATTTGGTGTGTACTTTAGAACCTCTCTTATACAGTTCTTTAAATGGACATGCTGACAACAGACTCACAAAACTTTTGCTACCTAATGAAGTTTGTTGCTAACAATCAATTACAGTTTTGAAACTTCCTGGCAGATTAAAACTGTGTGCCTGACCGAGACTCGAACTCGGGACCTTTGCCTTTCGCGGGCAAGTGCTCTACAAACTGAGCTACCAAAGCACGACTCACGCCCGGTACTCACAGCCTTACTTCTGCCAGTACCTCGTCTCCTACCTTCCAAACTTTACAGAAGCTCTCCTGCGAACCATGCAGAACTAGCACTCCTGAAAGAAAGGATATTGCGGAGACATGGCTTAGCCACAGCCTGAGGGATGTTTCCAGAATGAGATTTTCACTCTGCAGCAGAGTGTGCGCTGATATGAAACTTCCTGGCAGATTAAAACTGTGTGCCCGACCGAGACTCGAACTCGGGACCTTTACCTTTCGCGGGCAAGTGCTCTACCAACTGAGCTACCGAAGCACGACTCACGCCCGGTACTCACAGCTTTACTTCTGCCAGTACCTCGTCTCCTACCTTCCAAACTTTACAGAAGTAAAGCTGTGAGTACCGGGCGTGAGTCGTGCTTCGGTAGCTCAGTTGGTAGAGCACTTGCCCGCGAAAGGCAAATATCCCGAGTTTGAGTCTCGGTTGGGCACACAGTTTTAATCTGCCAGGAAGTTTCATATCAGTGCACACTCCGCTGCAGAGTGAAAATCTCATTCTGGAATTACAGTTTTATTTCAAAACACCACTGACATTCATAAATAGATACTAGAAATAGAAATGACTCACTGAGCCATAATGTGGCATAGAAATGAGTGAGATGTGTAGCTGTCTTTGTCCACCTTCTCACTAATGTAAAAAATTTAATAGATATTAAAATTAATTTCAAACATGAACTGAAATCTCATCTGCTTCACAACTCCTACACTTAAGAAATCATGTAAATAATTAGCATGTTATCATATTTTCAACTGAGAACAAGAGCAATATCACAGTGAAAAACTGTAATCATGAACAGTGGAACATGCAAATAACTAACTCCTATTTCAACTCAATCTATTAATTACTGGAATGGACCAGTGAGGTCTTCAGTGTGAAAGCTATTTATAATTTCCCGTAATATTTTGAAGGCACGTCAAAAGACATCATAATGTGATCCTGCAGGCCAACTCAGTTTGGCAGTAAGTGCTTCTTCCCAAACAGATTTCATTTTATTACTTCCTCAGCTGACAAATGCATTAGCAATCACCTTTTTAGTTACTTGCTGTGCCTTTTTGGTAAACCATTGTGTTACATTTTAAATATAGCTTTTAATATATATTTTACTTGGCTGATTTACTTACATTTATAACACATTCTGCCCCCTGTGGGCCCGGGGATTAGAAAAGGCCCGAGGTATTCCTGCCTGTCGTAAGAGGCGACTAAAAAGAATCTCACACCTCTTGGCCTTTATGTGATGGTCCCCTGTAGGGTTTGACCTCCATTTTTCAAAATATTCCCGAAGAGCGAGCCAATTGGGGAAGGGTGTCTTACTTGGTGCACCGTGTCAATCATGCATTGAGATCCTTAGCCCATGGAATTCTTTGCACCTTATTTCCAGCATGGTAGCCAGTCTGTTGTGGTGGGGTCACCATGTACCCTGTTGGTTGTAGCCCCCTGACTACACAGGGATCGCTCTGCTGATGCCTGCACCGTTAACTCCCCATGTATACCAAGGAGTAGATGCCTGTCACCCTGGGGTATCACGGCTCCCGGCAATGGCCATCCTGCCAGGTGGTCTTTTCTGCGACTGGAAGGCACCCATGGGGAGGTCCCCTGGTCAGAGTGGATGGTATCAGAGCGAATGATGCGCAATGAAGTGTACCACATCATCACTTGGTGGTGATCAAACACCAGCAGTCTCTAAGCGTTCCAAGTCTCAGTACAATGCAAGGAAGTATGATCCTAAATCATTCCCCTCCCTGGCCACACCATTGGAGGAATGCCAGGCTTAGGATGGCAGCGACCATTATTCACCACAGTACCTCGTATGTATGAGAGTGATGGGGACTCTTTTGTCTTGATGAAGCCTCAGTTTTTTGTAGAGCATTTAGAGGACAAGTTTAGGGAGGTGGAGGGCTTGTCCAAAATATGGTCAGGGTCAGTCTTGATAAAAACGGCATCCTCTGCCCAGTCATGGGTATTACTTGCTTGTGACAACCTGGGTGATGTTTGTATTACCATCATGTCTCATAAGAGCTTAAATATGGTCCAGGGTATTACATTACACAGAGACCTTCTTTTGCAGTCTGACGCCAAGCTGCACACCTCTTAGAGCAACGAGGAGTTCATTTCATCTGGCTCGTCCATCAGGGTCCAAAGGATAACCAGTCTGCCACCAATGCTTTCATCTTGGCCTTTGAGGGTGACACATTACCCGAGAAGGTCAAGGTGATGGTCTACCGCTGTGATGTCAGGCCATACATTCCTCCCCCAATGTGATGCTTTAAGTGCTGGAAGTTCGGCCATATGTCTTCCCGCTGAACTTCCAGCATCATATGTCGAAATTGTGGACGTCCATCCTGTCGCAATACTCCATGTGCTCTGCCTCCCATCTGTGTCAACTGGGGAGAGCATCTTTCCCCTTGCTCACCAGACTGCAGGATTTTACAGCAAGAAAGGAAAATCATGGGATACAAGACCCTTGACCAACTGACCTGCACTGAGGCTAAGAGGAAATTTGAGTGCCTACATTCTGTGGGTATGACCTCTTCTTATGCTGCTGCTATGAGAACAGTTGTAGCCCCATCAGTTCCAGTTGGCTCTTAGAACTGGAAGACTACACCTGCCCCCTTGATGGTTGGGGGGCACTTCCCTCTCTGTTGCTCCCACACCATCTACCTCGGGAGCACTGTCCCTCAGACCATCAGGGACACCAGTCCCCACTTCTCAGCCAGAGAAGTGTAAGTCTTCTTTGGCTCCTCTCGCTAGGAAGGGGTCCCTTGGGTCACTCCCTTCCCAGGTTTCTGCTAGTGGGAAAGATGACACCAGCCAGTGGCTGAAGTGCCCAAAAGCAGCTGGTCATAGGGCTTCACGATTGTCCTCATTTCCTGAGACTGAATCAGTGAAGCCCTCACAGCCAGAGAAACCCAAGGATCAGCAAGAGAAATCCAGAAAGAAGACACCCAAGACCAAGGGAATTGTGGTGGCACCCACACCACCGCTGCCTACAAGCTCTGCGTCTGTGGATGAGGTGAAGATTCTGGCGTCCACCAAGGACCTAGATCTTGCCAAACCCTCAGACACAATGGATATAGCCTGCTCAGGAAATAAGTCGGTGGCAGCAGGTGACCCTGAGACATAGACTGCCTCATTGAGTGTTTCATGCCTTCCCAGTCTCACGATCATGTCATCCTCCAGTGGCATTGCGGCAGTTTTTTTCACCACCTGGCTGAGCTACGGCAACTGTTAAGCTTTACACCTGGTTTCTACATTTCCCTTCAGGAAATCTGGTTCCCAGCAATGCGGACCCCTGCCCTTCATGGCTACAGGGGATATTACAAGAACCGTAGTGAATATAATAGTGTGTCAGGTGGAGTTTGCACTTATGCCCTAAACTCAGTATGTAGTGAACTTGTGCCGCTTCAAACTCCTCTTGAAACTGTCACTGTCAGGATAAGGACGATGCAGGAAATAACTGTCTGCAACGTATATCTCCCTCCAGATGGTGCAGTACCCCTGAATGTACTGGCTGCACTGATTGATCGACTCCCTAAACCTTTCCTATTTTGGGAGATTTTAATGCCCATAACCCCTTGTGGGGTAGCACCATGCTTATTGGCCGTGGCAGAGATGTCGAAAATTTACCATCCCAACCCAACCTCTGCCTCTTAAATAATGGGGCTGCCACACATTTCAGTGTGGCTCATGGTAGTTACTCGGCCATTGATTTATCGATTTGTAGCCCAGGACTTCTCCCATCTATCCACTGGAGAGCACATGATTGACCCTTGTGGTAGTGACCATTTCCCCATCTTCCTGTTACTCACCCGGCGTCATGCCCATGGACACCTACCCAAATGGGCTTTAAACAAGGCACACTGGGTAGTATTTACCTCTGCTGTCACCGTTGAATATACCCCACATGGTGCCATTGATGTCGTGATTGAGCAGGTCACTACAGCGATCATTTCTGTGGTGGGAAACGTGATCCCTTGTTCTCTAGATTGCCCCCAGTGAAAGACAGTCCTTTGGTGGTTGCTGGAAGTCACTGAGGCAATTAAAGACCGTTGGTGAGCTCTACAGCAACATAAGTGGCACTTGATGAAATAAATCTTGGGTGAATGTGCATAGGACACAATATTTCGGCAATCGACCACGTTGCCATCATCAGGTGCGCTGATGTATTGACCAGCAGTGGGCCGGTGCCAGTATATATAGGACTCTTGTACACAGAGCTCACACCATTTCTGACAGGGACAGTCTCCAACAAGAATTGGACCCTCTGAAGACCGTGTTTTGGAGGAACGGTTACAAGGAAGGGCAAATTCGGAAGGCTCTACATCCCACACCTGGAGCACCGGCGAAAACTGAGTATGAACCTCAGGAGGAGCGGCCTTGGCTATTATTCCATTTTGTGGGGCCTTATCCGGAAAAATTGGACACATTTTACGTAAACACCAAGTGAAAACAATCTTCTGTCCTCCAAGCAAAACCAAGAGTCTCCTTGGTAGTGTCAAAGACAACCTTGGTCTACGTAAATCAGGGGTTTATCAGATACCTTGCCAATGTGGTAGTGTATACGTAGGGCAGACCATTCGTACCATTGAGGACCGATGGCGAGAACAGGAACGGCACACTAGACTGCAGCAGCCCAGTAAGTTGGCAATCACTGAGCAGTGCCTGTCGGAACTCCACAGCATGGATTATGACCAAACCAAAGTCCTGACACAGACTTTCAAAGACTGGGACTGTGTCATCAAAGAAGCCATAGAGATCAGAGTAAGGGAGCCACAAGTAAATCGTGACAGTGGTTACATCCTTAGCAAGGCGTGGAAACCCGCGATCACCTGGACTAAGAAGAAAAAGCACATTTCCCAGAGTGTACCGACTTCGGGGGAGGAGGAAAGAATAACGAGAGTGGTGCCGGCAGACCCTCCTGAATGAGAAGACCAAGGACGCAGCGCCCAAACGGCAGGAGAACAGACGCTGTACCTGGACCACGCGTGGGGCGCGGAGTGCACCGACTCATAGGAAGCGCCTGAGGGAGGAGCGGGAGGGGGATTGTCCTATATATACTGGTGCCGGCCCACTGCTGGTCACTACATCGGTGCACCTGATGATGGCAACGTGGTCAATTGCCAAAATATTGTCTCCTATGCACACTCATACCAGGCTGTTCACCCGAGATTTATTTCGTCATAAAATACGCCTGGAGAAATTGAAGAATCACATACGTGGCACTTTTACCTAGAGCACCTAATAGTCTTTAAGTGACTCTGTGCCCACGTTCACATGCTTATAAAACAATGGAAACGGGAGTGTTTGGAGATGCACGTCTTGACCATTGGATGCCATACATCACATTCCCGAGTCTGGACGAAGATCAGATTTCTTTTTGGGTACCAGACCACAACAAGTGCACCTGATGTTAATATCAATGCCGTGCTGTGTACCGACGCAAACACAATTGCTGAGCACTTTGCTGAGCACTATGCTCAAGCTCCTGCATCAGAGGACTACCTTCCCAGCCTTTCGCACTCTGAAATGGTGGATGAAAAGGAAAGTCCTCTTGTTCACTACATGCCACAGTGAACCCTATAACACCCCATTTACAGAGTGGGAGCTCTTCAGCACCCTTGCACACTGCCACAACACAGCTCCCGGGCCAGATCAGACCCCAGTCAGATGGTGAAACATCTCTCGTCTTGACTACAAGCGATACCTTCTCGTCATCTTCAACTGGATCTAGTTCAATGGCATCTTTCCATTGCAATGGCAGGAGAGCACCACCATTCTGATGCTAAAACCCAGTAAAAACCCACCTGATGTGGATAGCTATTGGTCCATCAGCCTCACCAACATTCTCTGTAAGCTGCTGGAATGTATGGTGTGTTGGCAGTTGGGTTGGGTGCTGGAGTCACATGGCCTACTGCCTCAATATCAGGGAGGCTTCCGCCAGGGTCGTTCTACCACTGATAAACCTGTATCCCTCGAGTCTGCCATACGAACAGCCTTTTCCAGATGCCAACACCTGGTTGCCATCTTTTTTGACTTATGTAAAGCATATGAAATGATCTGCCAACATCATATCCTTGCCACATTGTATAAGTGGTGTCTCCAGGGCCTGCTACCGATTTTTATCCAAAACTTCCTGTTGCTCCATACTTTCCATGTCCAAGTTGGTGCATCCCTTAGTTCCACCCATATTCAGGAGAATGGCATTCTGCAGGACTCCATATTGAGTGTATCTCCATTTTTAGTGACCATTAATGGGCTAGCAGCAGCTGTAGGACTGTCAGTTTCCCCTTCTATGTATGCGGATGACTTCTGTGTTTTGTATTGCTCCTCCAATACTGGTGTTGCTGAGTGGCACCTACAGGGAGCCATTCGCAAGGCACAGTCGTGGGCTTTAGCTTATGGCTTCCAGTTTTCAGCAGTGAAGTCATGTGTCATGCTCTTCTGTCGGTGTCGTACCATTCATCGAGAACCAGAACTTTAGCTTAATGATGATCCACTCTCTGTAGTGAGGACATGTCAATTCTTAGGACTGGTTTTTGATGTCCGACTGTCTTGGAAACCTCAGCTTCGTCAGCTTAAACGGAAGTGCTGGCAGCACCTGGGGTGCAGATCACTCTACACTGCTGCAGCTCTACAGAGCCCTTGTTCAATCCCACCTTGACTATGGGAGTCTGGTTTATGGTTCGGCAGCACCCTCCGCATTGTGTTTACTCAACCCAGTGCACCACTGTGGTGTTCGCCTAGTAACAGGAGCTTTTAGAACGAGTCTGGTGGAGGCCAGAGTCCCTCCATTGTGGATCTGATGTGCACAACTGCTCACCAATTATGTTGCACACGTTCGTAATTATCCTGAGCATCCGAATTACCATCTCCTTTTCCCACCCACGGAAATTCATCTGCCATATTGGCGGCCCAGGTCAGGGCACATGATTGCATTTTGCGTGTGATCCCTTCTCTCAGAACTGGAGTCCTTCCTTCTACCACCTCTACTTGAGGTCCATTCACATGCACCTCCATGGTGTACACCTCGGCTGATGCTTCATCTGGACCTTTTCCATGGCCCTAAGGACTCCATTAACCCCACCGATCTTCGCTGTCACTTCCTCCAGATTCTTAACGTGTTCTGGGTCTCTGAAGTTTTTTACACTAATGGCTCAATGGTTGATGGTAATGCTGGCTTCACCTATGTCCACAGAGGCCATATTCCACAGCATTCTTTGGCTGATGGCTGCAGCGTATTCACTGCAGAGCTTTTGGCCATATCTTGTGCACTTCAGTACATCCGTTCCTGTTCTGGTAGGTCGTTTCTTCACTGTTCTGACTCCCTGAACAGCTTACAAGCTATCAGCCATTGCTATCCTCACCATCTTTTGGTAGCGAACATCCAGTAGTCCATCTCTGCCCTGGAGCAGTCCAATCATTCAGTGGTGTTTGTGTGGGCCCCAGGACATGTCGGAATCCCAGGCAACAAACTTGCTGACAGGCTGGCCAAACAGGATAAGCAGACACCGCTCCTGGAGATGGGAATCTCTGAAACTGATCTGCGTTCTGTCTTATGCCGCAAGGTTTTTTGGCTTTGGGAAATGAAGCGGCATAACAATATTCACAACAAACTGTGTGTCACTGAGGAGACTGTGAATGTGTGGAAGTCTTCTCTGCGGGCTTCTCACAGGGGATCAGTTGTCCTTCGTCAGCTCTGCATTGGCCATATGTGGCTCACACGTAGTTACCTCCTCTGTCACGTGGACCCACCTCAATGTCACTGTGGCTCCCAAATAACAGTCGTCCACCTCTTGCTGGACTGTCCACTTTTAGCCACTCTGCAGCAGTCTTTTAACTTTGCCAGCACCCTACCATTGGTGTTGGATGACAATTCCTTAACAGCAGCTTTAGTTTTACGTTTTATTCGTAAGGGTAGGTTTTATCATTTGATCTGAGTTTTAGCGCATGTCCTTTGTCCCTCTGTGTCCTCCACCCTAGGGCTTTTAGGGTGGAGGTTTTAATGTGTTGCAGAGTGGCTGGCTTCTCCTTTTTTATTCTCATGGTCTGACAGGCATGGTAATCTGCTTTCTTGTTTTTAATCTCTTCTCCCTGTTTCTTGCATCTCTCTGTGGTGTTCTTGTCCTGTTCTGTCCATTGTAGTGTTTGTTGTCCTCCTGTCATTCTTCTGGTTCTTCCTTTCTCCTGTTATTGTGCCATATGTCTTCTTTGTTTTCTTTTTTCCCTTGGGTAATTGTTCTACTAGGAACAAGTGACCGATGACCGATGACCTTGCAGTTTGGTCCCCCCACCCCCTTTTTAAACCAACCAACCATAGAACCATAACACGTTCTAATGATTTCGTTACATTCTGAATTATTGGTGTGTTTGTGTAGGGTTTAACATTTCTTTTTCTTTTGTCAATACGAATTCATAGCAGTACCTGCATTTGCATACCTGAGAGCTAAAGCAGTATGAGCGTAATTTCCACAATTGTAACATAAGGCCATATTTTCAATATGCAAACACAGATTTATTTGTGAAAGAAGGGCAGCAGTCCTGCTTCACCTCATGGTTAATTTAGTTGTTCTTAATAGGGTGCATGTCCATTTAACACTGCCTAAGTTGGTCATGACCTGGAATTGCCTCCCATCTTCCATGAATGAAGCAGTGTCTTAGTGTCACAAACACAGTCTTACAATGAAACTGTGGAAATTGGACGTATGTGCCTTTACCTCTTAGATGTGGTATTAAGGTCAAATGATTCAAACATTTTCATTATTACCAAAGGAAATCTTTCCATAGTTAACCACTTTTTGCATGTACTGAAAATGATGATGCTGCATTCTTCAGTAAGTCTTCCTATATTTTAGTTTTCACTGATTGCATAATGTTTATTCAGTCATTTTTAGGCTCCAGTTCTTTTTCTAATAGTCTATAAAACCACTATCCAACACTTATTCATATTTTTGTTTGCCAATAAATATTTCATCACTCATAATTTCCCATCACTCCCTGTGTATTGCAGCATTATGTACTGTTGGTGTGACATCAGTGAGCTAAACACTTGATACATTTTTGCACTATTAATTTTAACATTCACATTACCAAGTAAAGCTGCGAGTATGAGTCATAAATGAGCATTTTGACTAGTAATTAAGATCTCTTAGAAAACCTTCATGATTACAACAAGTAAAAGCTCTTTTCAATGATCTGTAGATGCACAGTTGAATAATTTCCATCTGTGATAACTCACAGAAACTTTAGTTGTTTCAAAAGAATACATTTACCATATTAGGTTTGATTTCTGTTATGTAGTCACTCTGCACCACACAAAATTATGTCCCTAAGTACAACATATTATTTGAAAACATCAAATCCTAGTGGTACATGTTTGTCTGTTGTAAAACAAATATTCATTTACATACAGAACTTAAATATTTTTAGATTATCATTTAGAAGAAACTTCTATTTTTCTCTGTTTGTTGCATTAAGACTGTATATTTTTGTTTATCAGTTGAGCCATCGACAATATATGCAAAAGAGGCTCTTTATCTCATCCTAGAGTTTGCGCGACCTGGCCATCCTTTTTAATCTTCCTCAAACTATCCCTCTCACCTCTACAAAGAAGAAACTGTTAGTTCTGAGAGCTTGGATAGGTTATATACTTTAATATATATGTATCAGCAGCAAGGAAAGTTCTGGCCAGCAATTCCATCTTATAATTTTATATTATTCTTGAGTCAATGTTCCTTTTGATATAATTGAACAATTGTCTTTTTTACAGCCCCCCCCCCCCCATTATGCTAGTGGCTAATTATTTGTCCCCATGAACATGAACATATTTAAAAGAAGTGATAGGATAAGTTAGAATAGTAAATACTTGTTCCCTTGACTGTGAGTGTGACAAAGGATGTACTCAAAAATGATATTGACAAGGGTGACATAAGTCTGGAGAGTTAGCCAATTTTGGTGTCTAAAATGAAATTCTGTAATGTAACTTATGAGAGATTAAATGTGGATGCTGGACTATGAGTGAAACTTGGACCTTCACTTTGTTTTAAGATTATGGGAGAGGTAATGTCAGATTGAAGCTTTAATTTGCTCATTTATGTTTGCTTGGGTACCTTAGTTGGTACAGCCTTCCAATGGAGAGTAATGGTCCAAATTTGATGACCTGACTGGCATGTCATTTAATCTGTCAGGAAGTTCCAAGCTTTCATGTATTTCTTGGCTAGTTTTTCACAGCAGCAGAGATGCAATTTTGGCTCCCACCTCAGAGGGAGACTACAAAACACATAACATAAAAGAATTTCTCAAAAGATCTATAATTCTTGAAGTAATCACACACATTTCTTTACATTGAAATTAGTTATGTTAATGTAAATAAGAGGCACTCCCTGAAAAAATTGAATTACGTGATGAACAGAAAACATGTCATAAAAATGTATGTTAAGCTGAAACAAGACAAGCAGCACGAAAAAGAAAAGACACGAATGAAATCCATTTGTTCTTATTTTCTGAATTTCAGGCTGATGAAATAAGTATATTCGGTAGCCAGAAATACCATACAAGCAGCGTTATGTTATTGAATTTAATAGTCATATATATGATAGATCATTGTGGGATTACTTCCAGGTGGCTTGTACCAGAATTAGTTCATATCTGTACAACTACACAGGGCCCAAATGGTGTTGTTCTATTAATGATGATACTGTACAACAGTTTCTTGAGTTTCAGAGCTGTGTGGGGTTAATCAGTGTTCTCTGTGTGTGGCGTACCTTTAATGAACTGATACTCCAGTGTTATCTGGCGACACTCTAAGATGCTGTCTAAAGTTTGCATTTTTGACAGGTAGTAGTTACCTTAAAAAATAAACATATCTGTTTATGTTTCAGTACAAGGTACAACAGCAGCAGAAGATTGTTCATCTGTCTGTGAAGAACGGTAAGTTAGAAATCATGTCATAATTTGGTTGTATCTTGAAACACTGTCATGAAATCTATTTAATGTGAAAGTAAAATTTCTTCAGATTGCACTTTTACTCTATTGGTTGTTACAGTCAGTGATGTTAGTGTAAGTATTCACATTATTTCACAGGTTATGGCAGTCATGTGAAAAACAATGATTTCTTGAAAAGTAAAGATGCAAGTCCTCCTTTGCGTGTGTGACATGCCAGATCAGCTTATATCAATTGTGCCACTTTTGGTATTAGTGATGAAAAGTATGTCCAGAGTTACCCTGCCATTTTGAAATCCTGCTAAGTAAAGAGTGCATCCTATAATTAGTTTTTTGCACACAAAAGTGGAAACGACTGATGAAACATGCTTAACACTAGCCCTTCACCCAAGGAAGTTAATGATAACTGTTTAACTATGTGCTGTAATTATTATTCAGTATTTGTTACTTTTTAAAAAGTAAAAAAAAAAAGAATGCTGAAAAATATTGCCTTCTTTTGAGTGCAATATCTAAAAAGAAAAAAAAAAAAAATACAAGAAACCTAAATTGCTTGACACAAATGTAAGAAAAGTATGTGGACAGAATATTGGTAAATTCGATAGTGTCAAGCTGTGAAAAGTATTCCAGCCATTGATAGTGGAGGCAATGAAATCAACATTGTCAAATATATATTGACAACATGCTACACTTGGAACAGGCTCTTTGGTATGATAGAAGTTGACAGCTCCAGCTGTTGAGATTTTTTACATAAGAGTTCTTTTAACAACTGCAAGTAAATATTCCCTTAATAAACTGAAAATAGCTCTGCTATATAAACACAAGCTCAGTGAAGTTATTTTGTCTATTCACAAGAGAGGAATGGACAGGAAATTCCAGGGAAGTATAGTCTGTGTAAACTGGATAGCAAGCTGCACTCATGGTGGGGGAAGTTGCCTTTCCTGGAAGAATGCTACAGCTGCCATACAGATGATTAAGAACCAATTTCCCCTCTAGCATTGTAGAACATCATGCAGAAATTTACATATATTCTGTCCAAATGTGTTCCTTGTGTTAATATTAGTAATTCAGATCTGTATTTAATGTAATGTTAATGCACTTTGTGGAATAAATACCCTCATGCATGTCTGCACACTGTGTCATCAGTGATTCATAAGGCGGGCAGCAGAAGGGTCAGTTTAACTTTGTGAAACACCCTGTAGTTGCTTTTAGTGATGTAGTGCAGTAGGGAGAATGGGGAATTGTCTACATGCTCTTCATTTTGCAAACCTACAAACTACAAAGTAAGGAAAACATACCACAATTTAGCGACTTAACATTCCCTTGTGTTTCTACTCTCCAACTTTTCACGCTGTTACACCCCCAGAACACAATTTATCCCTTAATGTGCTTTTACTGCACTTACATGTGGTACAGCCTTTTAATATTTGTTCTTAACCAAAGCTACCTAACAATATACATTAATTTTATACCATTAAAACACAATTTTTAATAATCTGCTATTTTTCTATCCCCTGCAATAAGGAAACTATTAGTCCTAATGAAAAACTGAATAAGACCTTTTTTTGTAGGAAATTTAGTGTAATTTAATTTTGCACTGGCAAGCATTTTTGCTAGAAGCCATGGGTTTTCAATTACTCAAGAAAAACATGACAAAATGACCTTTAAACTCCTACCCACCTTCACACTCACACCCCAATGATCAGAATTTTTAGTATGTTATTCATTACACTGTCCCTACGACTGTACAAAAATGTGTGACTACATGTATTTTGTGCCTAATTTTCCTTTGTTGATTGGGCTATGGAGTGAACACAACTTTTTGTTTTATTTTACTACGGAATTCCCCACTCAGAGTGGATAATGATACCTGTAGGAAGCCTCATTTGTGACCCAATGAAATGCCCACCAAGATGAGGCTATTGAAATCTTAATGATCAACTACCAAAACATTTGCAACAAACTCTCACAGTTTGAAATTCTCCTAAAAGGCAGTGAAGCTCACTTAATACTAGTGACAACAAGTTTACTAATATCTCAAATTGAAATTCTTCAGATTTTTAGAGTGAATCTAATAAGTGAATATCTGAAGAAGAGACTAATAAGAAATTGGAGTGATGTATTTGTTTGTTTAAACAATAAGCTCAAGTCTGCTCATAACTGGTATCAGTTACCATGGGGCAGTTGTAACAACAATGATTACATAAGTACAAAGGCCAATGAAAACAAGTAGAAATATAGGAGACAACTCCCTGAAAGACAGGAGTGCTGCATTGTAGATTTGTACACAAGCAAAAGGTACAGAGCTTGGCTAGCTCTTCAAATGCATTTCCTTTTTCAAGCTTGTAGGAAACACACACACACACACACACACACACTTACTCACATGCACACACCTGTCTCCTTACATTATGCTCAGTGGACAGCTAGCTCTTTCCTGTTCCACAGTGAGTTTACTGGGGTGAGGTAGTGGTGTGGGGCTGGATGGTATGTGGTATGGGGAGAGGCAGGAGACAGGGAGGAGGTTGAGGCGAAGCGTCTAGTGATGCATGGCAGAGTGGGGAGCCATCTGTGGGCTAGCTAGGGGCGTAGGTAGAAGGGGCAGGGGGTTGGCGGCACATGGAAGATGGCTGGGCACTCAGTTCATAGGCTAGGGCATGAGATAACAGCACACAACTAAGTGATGTGGTGGCACAAACTGGACGGGGGTACTGGGACAGGTGATGGTGTACACACACACATGCATGCGCACTGGGTGGGGACAGTGAGTTACTTTAGATTTAGGACAAGAATGTTATGGGAGTGAAGGATGCGCTGTAAGGATAGCTCCTATCTTCACAGCTTAGAAAAGCTGGTGGTGGTGGTGGTGGTGGTGGTGGTGAGGATCCAGAAGGCACGGGTTGTGAAGCAACCATTGAAATATCACATGTCGTGCTCTGCTGCATATTGTGCCACTGGGTGGTCCACCATGTTTTTAGCAACAGTTTGGTGGTGGCCATTCATTCTAGTTGACAGCTGGTTGGTTGTCATACCAATGTAAAACACTGTGCAGTGGTTGCAACAACACTGGTATATAACATGGCTGCTTTCACAGGTGGTCCAGCCTCTGAAGGGGTAGGATAAGCCTGCGACTGGACTGGAGCAGGTGGTGCTGGGTAGATGGATTGGTCAGGCCTTGCATCTGGGTCTTCCATGGAGGTATGTTCTTCCCTGTGGCAGGGGCTTGGGGGTAAGAGTGGCATAGGGGTGAACTAGCATGTTGTGGCGGTTGTGTGGTTGGTGCTACACCACTTTCAAAGGTGTTGGAAGCATCTTGGGTAGGATATCCATCATTTCAGGGCATGATTATAGATAACCAAAGCCCTGATGAAGGATGTGATTCAGTTGTTCCAGTCTGGGATGGTACTGGGTGACAAGGGCGGTGGGGGTGGAGGGGTGGGGGGGAGGGCTTCTTTGTGGTTGGTTCTTGGGATAGATGTGAGGATCAGTTGTGTGTGAGGATATAGCATGGGAGATCTGTTTGTGAATTAGGTCTGAAGGCTATTGCCTGTCAGCGAAGGCCGTTGTGAGGCCTTCAGCATAATGGGCTAAGAAGTTCTCATCACTGCAGATGTGCCTACCATGGATGGACAGGCTGTATAGGAGGAATTTTTTGGTGTAGAACATGTGGTAGCTGTCAAAGTGCAGGTACTGTTGGTGATTGGTGGGTTTGATGTGGACTGAGGTGTAGATAGAACTTATCTGAGAGGAGCAGATGGACATCTAGGAAGGTGGCATGATGGGTGGAGGGGGCCAGGTGAAGTGGATGGGAGAAAAGGTGTTGACATTGTGGAGAAATGAGGTGTCATCACTAAACCTGAACCAGATGAGGGGGTTGTGCTTTTGGGAAGCTAAGAATGTTTCCTTTAGGTGACCCATGAAGAAGTTAGGTTAGCATATGAGGGTACCATGCGGCAGCCTATACCTGTGCCAAGAATTTTTTTGTGTGACTTCCCTTGAAAGGTGAAGTAATTTTACGGGTTAGGATGTAGTTCATTAGGTATACAAGGAATGAAGTGGTGGGTTTGTGATCTGCAGGGTGTTGGGAGAGGTAGTGTTCAATCGTGGCAAGGCCATGGGCATGAAGGAGGGTGCATCAACAGTGATCAGTAGTGATCCAGGAGGTAATGGTGTGGGGTGTTTGAGAGCTGGTGTCAGTGGTGGTTGGTATCTTTAATGTGGGAGGCTAGGTTTTGGATAATTGGTTGGAGATGTAGGGGGAGTTGAATAATATTGAATAACATTGATGTGTGTAAGGAATGAGAAGAATGTGTTGGCAGCAGGGGTAGTATTGTGACTGGGGTGTGATCGCATGTGAAGTAAATTCGATCACGCATGATTTATTGTCACGTGTAAGAATAAAGAGAAAACAAGGAGAGGCACATCGGGAGTGGTATGTGAGGTGGGGACAATTTTGAGTTGCTAGAAGTGTGTTATGTTGTTGTCAGGAGTCACATGGAATGTGGAGTTCACTGCACGGCTGTCATAATGGACACAGCCAATACTACTGGGTGTAACAAAAGTTATGTGTGACCATGTGTGTTGCCATTGTTATGGATTGTGTCATAAATGTGAGAAGGAAGAAACAGAAGAGAAAGAAAGGGAAGGACAATAGAGGGGAGCCAGTCCCTTTCCCTGGTTCTATAAAAACACTTTTCCATGACACAGGCATCTCTGCACCACCTCCACTACTTTTGCAAAACACTGTTACTATGCAGTCCCCTTCTACATGCTCCCCAAAATCCACAAACCTAACAATCCTGGGCATCCCAGTGTGGTTGGTTACAGTGTCCCCACTGAAAGAATCTCGGCCCCTCTTGATCAACGTATCCAACCAATTGTCCAAAATCTAGCCTCTCACATCAAAGGTACCAACACTTCCTGCACCAGCTCTCCACTATCACCACATCTGTACCTCCCGGATCCCTGATTGCCACTCTTGATGCAACCTCCCTATAGACTAACATCCCTCATGCCCATGTCCTTGATGTGATTGAATACTACCTTACCCAGTGCCCTGCAGCTCCCAAACCCACCACTACATTCCTTGTACACCTAACAAACTACATCCTATTCCATAACACTTTACCTTTAAAAGGAAGGTATACAAACAAATTTGTGGCACAGCCATGGCACCTGCATGGCATCCTCCTATGACACCTCTTCATGGGCCATCTAGAGGAAAGTTCCTAGCTTCCCAAAACCCCAAACCCCTCGTCTTGTTCAGGTTTATTGATGACATCTTTACAATCTGGACACAAGGCCAGGACACCTTCTGCTCATTCCTCCACAATCTCGACACCTTCTCTCCCACTCACTTCATCTGGTCCTCCTCCAGCCATCGTGCCACCTTCTTAAATGCCCAAGATACTTCCAACCTCTCTGAAAGTCGTGTAGCGCCACCCACCCAAGCGCCACAACATCCTGGTTCACCCCTATGCCATTCTTACCCCCAAGCTCCTGCCACATGGAACATACCCCTGTGGAAGACCCAGATGCAAGGCCTGACCAATCCATCCACCCAGCACCACCTGCTCCAGTCCTGTCACAGGCTTATCCTACCCCATCAGAGGCTGGACCACCTGTGAAAGCAGCCATGTTATATACCAGCTTTGTTGCAACCACTGCACAGTGTTCTACATTGGTATGACAACCAACCAGCTGTCAACTAGAATGAATGGCCACTGCCAAACTGTTGCTAAAAACACGGTGGACCACCCAGTGGCACAACATGCAGCAGAGCACAACATGTGAGATTTCAATGGCTGCTTCACAACCTGTGCCATCTGGATCCTCCCCACCACCACCACCACCACCACCACCAGCTTTTCTGAGCTGTGCAGATTAGAGCTATTCTTACAGCACATCCTTCATTCCTGTAACAGTCCAGTCCTAAACATAAGGTATGTTGCTGCACTCCCCCCACCCATTAATTTGTGCATGCGTGACTCTGTGTGTGTGTGTGTGTGTGTGTGTGTGTGTGTGTGAGTGAGTGAGTGACACACACACACACACACACACCATCCCCTGCCCCAGTACCCCCACCCAATTTGTGTCCTCACATCAGTTAGTTATGTGCTATCATCTCACACCATATTCTGTGAAATCAGTGCCCAGCTATCTGCCACCTGCCCCTTCTACCTGCGCTCTAACTAGTCCATAGATGGCTCCCCGCTCTCCCATGAGCCATTTCACCTCAACCCCATCCCTGCCTCCCGCCACTCTCCATCCTGCATACCACCCCACCTCAACCCATACCTCCACCTCACCCCAGTACACTCACCGTGGGCCAAGAAAGAGCTAGCAGTCGACTGAGCCCAATGTAGGGAGACATGTGTGTGCATGTGACTGAGATTGATTTTTTTTGTGTGCACGTTATTCCTACAATCTTGAAAAAGGAAATGCATTCCCAAATCAAGTCAAGCTTAGTACCTTTTGTTTGTGTATGTATCGACAATGCAGTGCTGCTGTCTTTCAGTGAGTCATCTCCTTTATTCCTAAATCATTCATAATTCTCAACCATTACTTACCTACAGGAAGATTCATATGTTCACTAAACTATATAAAAAACAGTAGTGTCATATCTTTAGGAGAAACTCAAAACATTTAGCTTTGCATAGAAGTATGAGGGAATGTGGCTCATGTATAAAAGAATAGTTGACCAAGTGTTTTTATAGATATACTGAGAAGCCAAAACATTATGACCATCATCTTAACAGTATGTTGGTCCACTTATGGAATACAATGAAGCAGCAGTTCTGCATGGCATGAATCTGCTAAAGTCATTGGTAGGTTTCTGAAGGTATATGGCACCAGATGTCTATGCATAGGTCATGCAATTCCCAAACATTATGGGCTTGTGGAATTTGGCCACTGAGCTGGTGCCTGATAATGTCCTGGATGTGTTCCATTGAGTTTGATCAGGTGGATTTGAAGGCCAAGACGTTAATATAAGTCCATTGTGATGATACTCAAACCACTATAGCACGATCCTGACATTGTGACATGGACAGTTTTCCTACCAGAAGATGATATTGCTTATCAAGAGACATCAAGCATGAAGTGATGGTCCACAATAATGCTCACATAGTACACAACTGTCATGGTGCCTTCACTTGCTATCACATATCCCATCCAATCCTAGATGAATGTCCCTCCTGGCAAAATACTGCCCACACAAAACTGCGTCCTTAGCATAGTGCATGTTTTGAGCAGTTGTTCATTCGCATGACAGTGTATCCAGACACAACCGTCGATTCAGTGCAACAAGAAATATGATTCATAGAACAGAATGGCATGTTTCCATTGATGGATGGTCCAATCTTTATGGTTGGTTGGTTGTTTTGGGGAAGGTGACCAGACAGCGTGGTCATCGGTCTCATCGGATTAGGGAAGGATGGGGAAGGAAGTCAGCCGTGCCCTTTCAGAGGAACCATCCCAGCATTTGCCTGGAGTGATTTAGGGAAATCACGGAAAACCTAAATCAGGATGGCCGGATGCGGGATTGAACCGTCGTCCTCCCGAATGCGAGTCCAGTGTCTAACCGCTGCGCCACCTTGCTCGGTCCAATCTTTATGATCCTATGCTTACTGCAATCATAATTGTCCGTATTGTTGGCCCAACATGGGGACAGGTGGGACTTGCTGCTGCAGAGCTCTATGTTCAACAATGTGCCCTGGATGGTGCTGTCCAAAATGCTTGTGACTGCACCACCATTGTATTCTGTCCAGCACCTTCTCACTTAATCATGGTTTCACCATCCTTCAACCACTTTCCATAGGTGCTTATGAGAGTTGCATGTGAACAGATGACCAGCTTCACCCTTTCCAAGATGCTCATTCCCAGGAACCAGGCCATAAGAATCTGCTCTTTGTCAAAGTCATTTATATCAGTGGATTTCCCCATCTACAGCCCATGTTGTCACTATCATGATTCTTACTTCACCTCTACTCCACTTACACACTGTCCTTATTGTATCATATGTTTGCAGTGCCACCAGGCAGCATCCAGTCTCACGTTGGTCAATGGTCAGTTTATGTACGTAGTAGGACTGTTCATGATTGGAGGGGCCATCCATGGTATTCTGTAAAGGAACATCAAAAGAAAGAGGAACTACAGCATAATATCTGTAAAGCAAAGCATAGGGCTGTAGATATGGAGTTACTGAATGAAAACTTCAGAATCAAAAGGGTAAAGCAGGATGACCACTGTAGCATAATCTTATAGGATAGTCTCCCACAAACCCCAAAGCAACTCTAGTCATATGTAAAATCTGACAGTAGCACAAAAGTTATTGTTCAGACACTTACGGATAACACAGTAAGTAAAATTGAGGATAGTGGAGTAAAAGCAGAAGTGATAAACACCATTTTTATATTTTGCTTTACAAAATAACTTACAGGAATGCTGTCTCTGGTTAATTGTCACACACTTCAAAGATTAGTGATGTACATCTTAGTTTCAGTGAGACTGAGGAGAAATCAATAAAATTAAATAAGGCACCAAAACCCACTGATTGATGTGACATTCTGTACAGAATTTGCAGTTGAGTTGGCTCCCATTTCAATAAAAATAATCATTGCTCCCTTGAATAAAAAACTGTGCCCAGTGGTAAGAATTAAGCATATGTCACACTCATATACAACTAGGGTAGCAAAAGTGATCCACACAGGTTGATATCCACCTGTTGTAGAATCTTAGAGCATATTCTGAGCTTAAACATTGTGAAGTATGTCAAACAGAATGTTCTCCATGCTAACCAACATGGGTTTGAAAAACATTGGTCATGTGAAGCCCAACTCATGTTTTGTTCATATGACTTCCTGAAAGCTATGTATCCTTTGTTTGATTTACACTACTGTGACAGCAGATCAATAATCCTCATATACTTCATTTTTACAAACAATAGTCATCTGCATAAATCATTACACTGCGTTAAGACAGTAATATTTTATACTGTTAATGTATATAAAACACAGGAGTGGTCCTAGTATGGAATCTTAATGTATGATATTATTGATGTTAGTGATTTCAAATCCTTATTCACATCTGAGTTTTAACAATTGCTAACTGTTGTCACAATCTCAGGTATAATTTTTTAACTCGTGGATAGTACAGCTAACACCAAAAGTCACACTTTATCTAATGATATTTTACACTGAAACAATCAAAAATATTTCAAAATAATTACATGTTCCTTGTTCTCCATACCACTTATCACTTCTTCAAGGAAGTGAGCAGATACGCTGATAAACTGGGACTAAAAAGAGGTCATTTTTATTTTTGAAAAAAAGTAAATTTTATTGTTTCAGATTTATGATTCTGTTGTACATTATGTTCCCTTTTCTGGGAGAAGGTAGACTCACCTAAATCTTTTCATTTTCTGTCATCTTTCCTAAAACATGGAGTTAATGGAGCTATTTTTTGTCTTTGTAAAAAGGTACCTGTTTTGAATATACTGCTATCTGCTGCAGACAGATGTTCACAAATACTTTTTACACTCATTTTGAAGAGGTAACATTACTGACCAGTTTGCCTACTATGATGTCTTCTCTGTGATCCAGTTAATCATCAAATAGATAGTGGCAAGGATTTAGACTAACTGAGGTGACACTTCAGAAATTTAAATTGCAGTCAAAGTAATGTATTTCACAATCATCACATATGGTCAGCTTACAGTTCATTTTGTTTACTGCTTTTTGCATAATCATGTCAGTAACCTACATAGACTCTACAGAATCTGATCTATTTATATGAGTGGCAATTAATAATGTTTCACCACTATTCTCAATTTGAAAATATAACTGGTAGTGGAGAGGCACTCTGACTTAACCTGGCTGTGGTCTGGCAGTGACTTGACTCTATATGTAACACAGACTGACTTCAGTGGTGGTTCAGTGCCCAGACACAAAGGAATTAGAGACATTAGCTGCCAGTGGTAATTGATTCATATCAGTGGGACAAGATGAAAATTTTTGCCAGACCAGGATTCGAATCCGGATCTCCTGCTTACTAGGCAGATGTACTGACCACTACACCATCTAGGCACAACCACCCAGACTACCCTAGCACTCCTCCTGTCAGACCCAAATTCTCAACTTACACTTCACATTTTCACATTACTGATGTAGTGCCCTTGCTCATTAGCCTAATTATTCACGGTATCTTGCCAATTCCCCTAAGAGTTTCAGCTTGGTGTGTATCTGCAGTGAAGGGATCATTGGCCGACATCATTTTAATTATGTATGTGTGGTGTCTGTTCTTTGAGACATGGCTGAAAGAACAGACACAGTTTTGATCCTGGTTTACTGCTTTTGCCACTGTCCATGATGTCTATTAAAAGACTTGAGTAGAAAATTTTAACAATTTACTAACAAAATGTTAAAATTTGAATCACTTACATATTTAATAAAAACATAAGAGACCTGAATTGTAGCCAACACTTATACACATATAAAAATGACGCTATTTTGTTTGACTATTGGCTATGTATTCTTTAAATGGCATTACTATTGTTTCTGTTTTCATGGGTGGATTTTTAGGCATCCACATTTCTCCTGCATTTTCTGATAAAGCCCACCAAGATCGTTCTGGAAATAATGTCTTATATTGGAAATATTAGTAAATCCTAGTGATAATATACATTATTATTAACAGAAAAATTAGGGCTAAAATAGTAAAATGGAATTTTTGAATGTGAAACTTGAGCTTCTCCTTGTATATAAAATGTTCAGACAACTTACGGGAATGCCACTTGGTTACGTCTTCAACAACCACCGATATTTTGACAGGTGAATACCATGCAATTTTCAAGGCATCTGGGTTGAAGACATCACCCAGTTGCATTCCCATAAATTATTTGAAAATTTTTGAATGATATACATTCTACAATTTGAGCAACCCTCTATTTGTTATGATAACATTTCTGAATAGTAATATTCCCTAAACCACACAATTTTGAAAGAAGAGGAAAGTGTTCTGTACGTGGAACCAGTACATGGCTTTTATATTATGTACATTAATCATGAATTAATGGTATCAGAATTTTAGGTGCATGTGGTTTTACTGAATCAAAATGTTGAATATTTTCTTAAGTAAAAGTTTTTGTACGGAATATTTATATCAGTGTATTCAGTCAAATGCAAGGTACATACGGGATGGTCAAAACATTACCATGTGTAATACGGTGTAGGAAACCCGTTGGCATTCAAAACAGCTTACAGTCATCTCAGAATGGATAAATAAAGGTCATGTATGGTTTTCAAGGAAATTTTATACCAATATTTCTGCAAAAATAGTGGCAAATTCAGGTAACTATGCTGGAGGCGTTATAGCAGTCACACACTCTTCTCTCCAGAGTATGCCACAAAGCCTCATTAATACTGAGATCTTGTGACTTGTGGCCAGGGGAAATGTGGCAATTCATCTTCATGCTCACAAAATCTGTCCTGGGTGATGTGAGCTGTGTGAACAGGCACCATGTCATCTT
The DNA here is from genome assembly GCF_023898315.1 of Schistocerca nitens. NCBI lineage: Eukaryota > Metazoa > Arthropoda > Insecta > Orthoptera > Acrididae > Schistocerca > Schistocerca nitens. The sequence goes on along the minus strand of NC_064616.1, from coordinate 572,936,014 downwards.
GGAATCTGGCCTGATCAGCCAAAATGGTCACCTAATCCTTGGCAGTAATGTAACATTGCAGAGTAACCATCAGGTCCATGAAATAGCATCATATGGCTGCCCAAATCATCACTGAACCCCCACCATATTTCATTCTTGGGACATAAACTTGGCCAGAAGTTGTAAACAGTGTGAAACAAGACCCGTCCATCCAAATGACTTTCTTCCATTGCTCAATAGATCATGGCTTTGGCCCCATGTTTTCTTGTTACAAGTATTTGCATCACTGATGAGTGGTTTTGGAATTCCAGCTCGCCCTGCAATTCTCTGCTTTTGGAGTGCCCTTTGTGTTGTTGGGGCCTTGACAGTGTTTGCGGGTGTGACATTCAGTTCTGCAGCGACTTTTGGAGCTGTCATACTGTTAGTTTTCTTCACAATCCTTTTCAGTGACTGTCATGATCACTCAACGCACACTTTCATCTCCATTGTGACTTAGTGGATGATGTATTTTCACTTTCCCTTTTTGTGATGATGATAATGTTGATGATGATGATGATGATGTTTGGTTTGTGGGGCATTCAACTGCACAGTAATCAGCGCCCGTACAAAGTCCCAATTTTTACACAGTCTATTTTCTTTTCACAATCCAATCTTCTCACTCTCACAAGTGGTGGTGGTGGTGGTGGTGATGATGGTGATGATGATGATGATGATGATGATGAAATTATGAGGACAACAAAAACACCCACTCCCCGAGCAAAGAAAATCCTCAACCCGGCTGGGAATTGAACCCGGGACCCTGTGATACAGAGGCAACAATGCTAGCCCCTAGACCACGAGCTGCAGACTTCCTTGTTTGTGATACAAATGTTCAGTATGGTGCCTCTCAAAACACAAAACACCTTGCTCCCTTGGTTATGGAAGCATCCATCGTACAAGAACCATCAACTTGCCCACATTGGAATTCAATTAGCTCCAACATAATGCACACGCTACTACACAGAACACTTTTCTGACCATGACTGACACTTACAATGTATTGAAGACATTGCACAGCTGCCGTTCATGGTCAAAAAGAACAGTGTGACCTGCAGGCTTGGCTACCATCTGTATTTATGTTCAACCATGTATTTCTCGCCATGTTTCCATATTTTTCTCCAAACCCTGTACTTTAGACAATAAGGATCAGAAAAAACACTTTTAAAAGAATTTTGAGAATTCATGTAGAAAATTTTTCATATTTATTAGATAAGAAAAACCAATTAAAAAAATAGTATAGTATATTAGAGTAATTGGAACTATTCCATACTGCTTCATTACAAAGTGGGACAATTTTATGAACTAATGAGTGTACTCTGTCTGTTGTCTGTTGTACAAGTCTTTAAAGTGCTCCACACTCATGGTTCAGAGGGCATGTACATTAGTATGTTCTGCAGAAATGATTAGCATTTCAGTCACCTCGGTTCAGCATGTGCCCTGTTGCTAGTAGGTACAGGTTCTGCCATGGGCCCTGATAACTTGTTCCAGGTGTGATAGCATTGATGCGTATAAAGCACGAACGGCATCTTGCGGTATAGCCATCCATGCTGCATTCACCTGGTTCCAAAGTTCATCTGTGGTGATTGGCATTGGGTCCACAGTAATGCGTTTCAACATGTTCTGTACATTTTTGATTGGCAACAAGTCTGGTGATCTGGGGAGCCAGGGCAAAAGGCTGACAGCATGTGACACCAAGAAGGCATGTATTCCTGCAGTAAAATGTGGTCATGCATTGTCTTGCTGAAAAATGGCATCTGGTTTGTTGTGGAGAAAGGGTATGGCTAAGGATCGCAGGATGTCATTCACACACATCACGCTGGTCACAGTGCCCTGGACACGCACTAACTGTGATTTGTGGTTGTACCCAATAGCATCCCACACCATAAGGCCTTGAAAATGAACATGGACAGTCACAACCACAAGAAACTTCTTTATTTTATGACATTTTAGACCCTCTTCAGACCTCACACCATGCTGGTAAGTGGCGGCAGTGAACGGAACAGGCGCTACAACTTCATGAATGCTAACGGCTTGAATGTTCTCAAAAATAAGGTCTCAAATTGGCACTGTATATCTTGTGTGAATGCAGTCACTGTGATTCCACTCACCCTATCTGCAGTGAACCAAAATGTAGCCATCAGTTTCAAACAGACAGTATCTGGATTCACCCAAAAACACTGTTTGATGCCATTTGTTTCCCCAGTGATGCTGTTCCACACACTGTTGCCATCTAGCGCGTTTCTGTACATTCGTCAAAGGTAGATGGAGAACTGGATGACACGCACGTAACCCATGCCGTAATAAATGGTGATGGACTACCATCCTTGATAGTGTCTGATGTGTTCCTCTGTTGTGGCAGAGCTGAGGAGGATGCAGCTGCATCCTGCAATGCCATTTGGATGAAGTGGCCTGATGCATATCATCATATTCTGTGGTCTTCTGTGAACCATTCTGCACACACTCGTTACACTGCCAAAACACTTCCCCACAAAATTGGAAATTTCCCTGATGGATGCATCACATTCTCTCATGCCAGTAATGCACCCTCTTTCACATTTAATGATCTGGTGATAAGGTTTGTGCATATGTCTGCAAGGCATCCTGCACATCTGCTTAAGTCACACTGATCCATTACCTTTAGTTAATAGTGACAGTGAGAGCCACAGGCACATTTTACCAGTATGTGGTGTAGCACCACAATATAAATGTTGACCTGGAACCTGCGAGCTGACATGGTTAAAATGCTAATCATTTCGGCATCATATACTAATGTATATGTCCTGTGAATATGAACGTGCTATCTCTGCTCATTCAAGGTGTTCTGTTCTTTCTGAAGATGAGAGAGAGAGAGAGAGAGAGAGAGAGAGAGAGAGAGAGAGAGAGAGAGAGAGAGAGCAATTGCTGAAGGCCACTAAGCTTGAAATGTGTATTTCCTATTTACATGTTACACACAAATAATTGCACTTTCAAATGTAAAGTCGATAATTAACCAGCTACTTTTATTTCTCTTTTATGTAACGTTAACATTTATCGCCTATGGGTACCTAGTATTGAAAGGGCAATTAGAATCAATGGCAAAACTGTCAGGTGGTAACATTTATTACTAAAATATGATGTGGATTATGATGTACACTCAAAAAATTTTTTGTTCTTTTGCTTACATTTTGTTTTTTATGGAAGGTGTCCCATGGATGAAACTGTAGCTACAGTGTGTCATGATTAGAGAGAGCTAGATCTTAAGACAGAAATTATCTAATCCACATAACAGACTTAATATGTTTCCTTTGTTATCATCTATGTTCTACTGAGGATGTTTATTGCTTCTTAGTTTATACCATCCCATACCAATGCATTTACTGGTTCTGTTCACCATGAAACTGACTGTAATGGCCTCTATTATTAATTAATTGGTGATTTCTCCCCTCATTTTTTGAAATACCAGTCCTGGAAAAGGTAACATGATCTTTGTTAAATGTTTCAGGGAAAATGAATTTACAAAAGCTTTCACGTCCCGTCCACGTATACCTCGGACACCATCAACAGGGAAACCTTCTTAAACAGAATTACTTTCCATGCTAAAGAAGGGCTGTTATCAGATCAGGAATTAGCAAATGTAACTGTTTTTATCTGATTAGTTTCTGAAATATTTCTGTGCATTTTAAAAGTTTACCACTGAAATTTTGAAATTCAGGAATGTAATGTATCTTTTATATTGATGTGGGAAAAATTGTAAGTCTTTATGTACATTTATGTTATTAGCTATTTCGTGTTACTAAATCCAAATCTGAGTGCCTTATATGGAATGCAGTTTGTACCATTATGTATGAAGTAAACATAATTTTTAAAGGTTTTTATCATTTAGAGGTTATATGATGTATCTGTTGCATTTAGGTGCAACTATAATTCCTTAGACTTAAAACTTATTCATCCAAAACTCTCATTTGGGAACTGCACATAGAATGGTTCTGTGTTCTGCAGCAGAGTGGGCTGCAACCCAGTAGTTCAGTCCCACTCACTTTGTTGGCCAACTCAGGTACAGGAGTGTTTTATTTGGTGCAGCCAGTTGCCAGCCCTTGGCCCCCCACACCGGGCAGACTGCATTGCAAACAGTGGGAAGAAAGTACAAAATATATGGACAGGGCACACTACCACAAGAGCACATGGTACACACGCCACACTATTTGTTCGGTATGTGGTTTGCACATCCTGGCATCACCTGTTCTCACTTAAATATGAACTTTAAAACAGGATGGTACAAGGTTTAAATAAAACTGGCAATATTGCCCCTAAAATTCAGTGAAGTCATTTTAAAGACAATTTAGGTAAATCAAATATACACAAAAAAATGTGGAATAAATGAAACTTTCCTCACATGTACATACAATGGAAAAGAAACATAATGTGCAAAAATAACTTCATCATGCTTTTTTACTCATTTGTGTCAGTAATGGAATTACTATGAATAAAAAGAGAAGCATCCACATTGCCCAGGTGTAAAAGTGATGGTTTAACACTGCAAATGAAACTGGTGGAGCAAAATTTCTTCCAGAAGCTGAGCTCGATCCTTGTATACAAAATATTTTTCTGGCAATCTATGGAAGATATGGAAAATTTTTCCTGTTCAGTTTGCAGTTGTTGTTGTTGTTGTGGTCTTCAGTCCTGAGACTGGTTTGATGCAGCTCTCCATGCTACTCTATCCTGTGCAAGCTTCTTCATCTCCCAGTACCTACTGCAACCTACATCCTTCTGAATCTGCTTAGTGTATTGATCTCTTGGTCTCCCTCTACGATTTTTACCCTCCACGCTGCCCTCCAATGCTAAATTTGTGATCCCTTGATGCCTCAAAACATGTCCTACCAACCGATCCCTTCTTCTAGTCAAGTTGTGCCACAAACTTCTCTTCTCTCCAATCCTATTCAATACCTCCTCATTAGTTATGTGATCTACCCACCTTATCTTCAGCATTCTTCTGTAGCACCACATTTCGAAAGCTTCTATTCTCTTCTTGTCCAAACTAGTTATCGTCCATGTCTCACTTCCATACATGGCTACACTCCATACAAATACTTTCAGAAACGACTTCCTGACACCTAAATCTATACTCGATGTTAACAAATTTCTCTTCTTGAGAAACGCTTTCCTTGCCATTGCCAGTCTACATTTTATATCCTCTCTACTTCGACCATCATCGGTTATCTTACTCCCTAAATAGCAAAACTCTTTTACTACTTTAAGTGTCTCATTTCCTAATCTACTTCCCTCAGCATCACCCGACTTAATTTGACTACATTCCATTATCCTCGTTTTGCTTTTGTTGATGTTCATCTTATATCCTCCTTTCAAGACACTGTCCATTCCGTTCAACTGCTCTTCCAAGTCCTTTGCTGTCTCTGACAGAATTACAATGTCATCGGCGAACCTCAAAGTTTTTACTTCTTCTCCATGAATTTTAATACCTACTCCGAATTTTTCTTTTGTTTCCTTTACAGCTTGCTCAATATACAGATTGAATAACATCGGGGAGAGGCTACAACCCTGTCTCACTCCTTTCCCAACCACTGCTTCCCTTTCATGCCCCTCGACTCTTATAACTGCCATCTGGTTTCTGTACAAATTGTAAATAGCCTTTCGCTCCCTGTATTTTACCCCTGCCACCTTCAGAATTTGAAAGAGAGTATTCCAGTCAACATTGTCAAAAGCTTTCTCTAAGTCTACAAATGCTAGAAATGTAGGTTTGCCTTTTCTTAATCTTTCTTCCAAGATAAGTCGTAAGGTCAGTATTGCCTCACGTGTTCCAACATTCCTACGGAATCCAAACTGATCTTCCCCGAGGTCAGCTTCTACCAGTTTTTCCATTCGTCTGTAAAGAATTCGCGTTAGTATTTTGCAGCTGTGACTTATTAAACTGATAGTTCGGTAATTTTCACATCTGTCAACACCTGCTTTCTTTGGGATTGGAATTATTATATTCTTCTTGAAGTCTGAGGGTATTTCGCCTGTCTCATACATCGTGCTCACCAGATGGTAGAGTTTTGTCATGACTGGCTCTCCCGAAGCCATCAGTAGTTCTAGTGGAATGTTGTCTACTCCCGGGGCCTTGTTTCGACTCAGGTCTTTCAGTGCTCTGTCAAACTCTTCACGCAGTATCTTATCTCCCATTTCGTCTTCATCTACATCCTCTTCCATTTCCATAATATTGTCCTCAAGTACATCTCCCTTGTATAAACCCTCTATATACTCCTTCCACCTTTCTACCTTCCCTTCTTCGCTTAGAACTGGGTTTCCATCTGAGCTCTTGATATTCATACAAGTGGTTCTCTTCTCTCCAAAGGTCTCTTTAATTTTCCTGTAGGCAGTATCTATCTTACCCCTAGTGAGACAAGCCTCTACATCCTTACATTTGTCCTCTAGCCATCCCTGCTTAGCCATTTTGCACTTCCTGTCGATCTCATTTTTGAGACGTTTGTATTCCTTTTTGCCTGCTTCATTTACTGCATTTTTATATTTTCTCCTTTCATCAATTAAATTCAATATTTCTTCTGTTACCCAAGGATTTCTATTAGCCCTCGTCTTTTTACCTACTTGATCGTCTGCTGCCTTCACCACTTCATCCCTCAGAGCTACCCATTCTTCTTCTACTGTATTTCTTTCCCCCATTCCTGTCAATTGTTCCCTTATGCTCTCCCTGAAACTCTCTACAACCTCTGGTTCTTTCAGTTTATCCAGGTCCCATCTCCTTAAATTCCTACCTTTTTGCAGTTTCTTCAGTTTCAATCTGCAGTTCATAACCAATAGATTGTGGTCAGAATCCACATCTGCCCCAGGAAATGTCTTACAATTTAAAACCTGGTTCCTAAATCTCTGTCTTACCATTATATAATCTATCTGAAACCTGTCAGTATCTCCTGGCTTCTTCCATGTATACAGCCTCCTTTCATAGGGTGCCCCATTTTCTCCCATTTTACAGTTTTGCTTTTAATACCTGTCTAACTTATCTGTTGGAGTTGATCCTTCCTGAACATCTAACGGAATTCCTTGGTTTCACTGGTACTGCAGTTTCATGAAATAACTCTCTCCTCATGGTTCATACAGCATGACATTTTACCTAACAGTGCCAATACTGTGAATGTGAAACTGCTGTTGAAAACAAAATCAAATGCTCTGTTCTTGAAGATACTTGAACCATTTATTGGCAGTATCTGTAGTTTGTGAGCATTCACTTCTTGTTGTACAACCAGTCACCTCAGGCATAGTTAGACGTCTTAGTCTCTTAGCATTTTCTGCCATGTGCTGTGACGTGGTTGTGGAATGAGTTGTAATTGCCTTTGCGGATACTTTTCTTTACATATTAGCAAGATCCAAAAAACCTTCACCTGCAATAGATCTGTAGAACCAAAAGCAGCTCTCTCTCTCTCTCTCTCTCTCTCTCTCTCTCTCTCTCTCTCTCACACACACACACACACACACACACACACACACACACACACACACACACACAAAAACAGCCGTATATCAGTAACTAGCTTCTGAACAAATTGTTGAAGTAATTCTCAACAACACAAGATGCTTGTTTATTAACCACACACAGATGGTGAGAAATATGCAAAATGCATTTGACCCTTTAAGCATGAGCATTAAGTTCAGAGCACAGTGCACAACAAACACAATTAACCCTTTTCCCATTGCCAACCACTCTAGGATTAAATAATGTCCAAATTGAACTTTTAAGATCTGTATCACTCTCTGTGTTTCTGTACTCACCACTGATTAATTTTTCCCGGTACTTCACATTTTCTTGATATGCTGTCTTACAAACAATGTTTATTTTCTGCACTCTTATACCATGATAACAAAAGAAAAAAAATAGAAAAGTTGGTGATAGTGATAATGTGAACTGCCCTACACACTACACATCACTGATCAACACAGCACTGCCCCTACTCACTATTCATATATTGCAGTTTGAAATAACCACCACTGCTGCAACCAGCCAATGGTGCACCAGTGATTTTACGGAGTACAGCCAATCATGTGCGATGAGATCATGGGCTCGTTTCATCTGAAACTGTTGTGAACCAGTTTGCAGTACCGGGGATGTTGCCCTTAGGCTGGGCCTCTGTGCATAACTCTATTCTGCAGCTAGATTGTTTTAATCAATTGCCAATGAATTTGAGTATCTGTCTGTTCACAACACTCCTTAACAGCAATATGTGATGTAGAGAACAGTTTTATGGCCATGTCCAGTCTTAATAAGTGGCACTGGGAAAACTGAAGAACTGATAAATGGAATGAAAGAATTTAAATTAAGTAGTAATGGTACTTATTGTTAGAACAGTGCTTCTTAATTGAAGTGCAGTGAATTGGCTATTGAGCACTAACAAGGGTAGCACTTTTGAAACTCAACTTTTTTTGGCACATAGCATACAAAATCCACTGGCTTTCATAAATGGGCACAAGTTTTTCCTAATGACAAGTAAACAGTTGAATTCTATTGTTGTTGTCAATGTTGTTTTTGTTGTTGGTGGTGGTGGTGGCGGTGGTGGTGGTGATAATGATGTGATACTGATTATTTCATTTATTGTTATTGGACATTATAGTCCACAAGGAAGAATTCTTATGTCTTGTATTTTATCAAACACTAAGTAAATCTGTTTAATATGAAAATTATTAGTATTTATGCTTTTCAGTGTAAGCAAACCTTTTGCATATCGTCATTTGGTCATTGAGCATAATTTTTTGGCAATACTTTTTTTACTGTGAAGAGTTTTTTTTCATTACTTCCAAGAGTGATCAGACTTAAAATTAGAACTTTCTAACAGGGCTGAAACTTTTCCCTAACACTGAGTAAATTTTAGAGGTAAATTTCTTTTGAGGCCCAAGTGCATGTCAGTAGGCCTGCCACGTACAAGGCCAGTCTCAGTACACAGGCAGATGAACAAAATGTATTTTGTTTCACCTGTGAAGCACAGACTTACACTAGAATGAAAAGGTGCACAATATGAAGAATTTGTTACTATTCTGGCATACATTTACATTGATGGATGTCTTGTTATTTACTTGCAACAGCAATGTCTTTTGGCTTCCATTAAACATGTGCTTATTCAGTCAGTCATTGCAATTTCACAAGTTGCCTGTCACCTAAATTAACCAACTCTTGGAACACTGACTTATGACCCACAGATTCCATTTCTCCCAGTTTTTTTCAGTGAAATTTCAAGTGTACATCTGTGTTACCTTTGCAAGTAGAAATGTCCAAGATCCTTTTACAATAGAAATCTAAATACCAGATCGTTCTGCTTCAAGAAACACAAATGAAGGCTACTTCTTTGCAAAGAGAATCTCACACACATTTACTATGAATGCACCACTGTGTGTGGGAATCTCTCTGTAAAACAAATCATGTGGTTGAATGCCCACTGTCTTCATCATGCTGCCAGTTACTCATATTGTACAACAAGGTATCTGTTGTTTCCTTACATAGATCTAGTAATAGATAATTTTTAATTGGGTGCGGCAGGCCAAAACTATGTTTGTGGGACCAAACTTTCATCTCTGCAAACAAAATCAACTTACTGACTATACAGTTTTGTTTTTAGTTAGCAACAGAAGACCATCTACAATGAGTGTCAAACTTTGCATTCATTATGCATTATATACATGACTTTTATAATGTCAGACAGTAGTCATTAAAACCTGATTAGGAATGTACACAGCATAGTCTATTCAGTGAATAGCCACACATACCTTAATCTTATAGTGGTCACCTAGTCAGATATTTATTATAAATTCTGCTATTCAAAACTAATCATGTGTACAAGTCAGTCTAGTTTTGCTTAACACGATACCTTCCACTATACTCAAAGTATTCATCAGAATCACTTGTCAAACAATATTTTGTACCCCAAGTTTCATATGATGGTGGGGCACATTCATTGTTCCATACTTGTAAGAGTGCTTCAACCATAGAACATTGCCATTCCTTCACCTGAGTATGCACAAAAGTTATACTGCAAAATGCTTCCCACTCTTCTTACTTCTAGAGAAATATATTCTGATTCTGACTGTTTCACAACTACAGAAAAATCAGTAGGAAGGCTTTCAGCCCTTGGATACAGGCCAATCCCCAGCCTCTTTATGCAGAAGAAACCAGTAGTTCTGTATGGTATTGCTATAAGTATTATTTAATTAGCCTGCCCTACAACAGTAATGGAATCATCATTATTTGAAAATTGTGTTTAATTGATGATGCAATATGAGCTGTAATCTTGTATAATGTTGTAATACAAAACTGTAATTCAATAAACTGTAAACAAGTTTATTCCTCTTTCTTGTTCATATTATTGTAAGCACCAAATAAGATGTTCACTGCTCTTTGGAAGTGAGTATCCTCTCCTATGCTGCTCATAATTTTAATGTCATAGAAATTGAAATTCAGAGATCTCTGATAAGTGAAGTTAAATCTTTCTTGTACTATGTCTAGTTTACATTTTAATGTAAAATTCATATCTTGAAGCATTTTTCTTTGTACTGCAGACTTAATCTAAGAAGTGTAGTTTTTAATCCATATACTTTTGTTTGTTTTCAAATAAAACTTTATGTACAAAAACTTTGTGTGTAAGATAGTCAATTGTGACCCATAATGCCACAGTTTTTGTGTGATGTATTTTTATTTTTGATTTGACTAATATTCTACCAGGGTATTTATTGGACACTTTGTCCTATAGAACTTACAGAACGTTATAAAACAAAAAATTAAACAGAAGTAATCTCAAGGAAGATGTCCACATGGCACTTCTGTGTTGGTTGCCATCAATTGAAGAAAATCACAAAAATTATGTCTATCAGTTCTCCTGAATGACTGATACATTAGACTGACTAGTGCCACATTGTTCTTAAAATATGGCTGGCTAATACTAGATAGAGGTTGGTGATACTTAATCATCTTTTCATCGCCTTTATGGTATGGAGGCTACTATGAATTCTAGGTTATCCCTTTTGGCCTACAGAACTCTGCAATCACCTTTGAGTGCATGATTGAAAATTTCAACAGCACTTGAAATTGACTGCATGTCTCAGTTACATTGATGGCAACATTTCCACTTTTGAAAACATTTGAAAGGCATCTAAGCTTTGTCAAAACTGTACTGAAGTGTGTTGTGGGTGCAAGCATTTGCCTAAATTTTGGAAAGTGTCTCTATCTTGCTCAAGAATTAAAAATATTGGGACACTTTTTAATCGAGAACGAGTGCATGTAAGTTGAAAAATAGTGAACGTCATAGCAAATTTACTTACTCAGCACATTCATGTAATAATAATTCTTCTCAAAATGTGCTTTTAATGAAGACACAGAACAAAGTATTTCAGTTCCATTGTCCACCATAAGAACTGATGCAAGGTAACACTAAATTATCTTGTAATGGAGTGCAAAAAAGAAGACACTGATACTCAGCCATGGCACTGTTTAATGAAATGGAGGTGCACTCCGACACACTAAATTATGGGATAGTTGCAGTTTGGGGACAAAATGCAGAAGATCTTTGAAAGATGATTATACAGAATGCTTTTAAAAAAGTTTTTCATGTTCTTATAGCATCCATCTGCACAGCCAAGTGGTCAGCAAGCCTGACTTTCATGTGGAGGGCCTTGGTTCAGCCGCCAATGCTGTCAGGGATTTTTCCTTGATGAGAGGACTGGAACAGGGTGCACTTAGTATTGTGATGCCAATTGAGGAGCTACTTGAATGAGAAGTAGTGGCTCCAAGGTTTCAAAAGTCAGCAACAATTGGGAGAGCGGAGTGCTGACCCCATGTTGCTGCATACCACATACACATGATGACACATGGTAGCCCATGGCTATCATGTGGTTTACAGGGCCTGATTGCAGAGTTTAATTTGATTTAATGTTCTTATAGGAGACAGTACTCACCAAAACCAGAAAAAAGGCACCTTTGCAGTACACTTTCCGCCCTCTGTGGGGCCCTAGCCAGTGCTGCCACCACTTGTTTGTTGCTCTCAGATGTCTTTCCTCACAGACATCTCTGGTGAGCTCATTTTCCCTGCACATCCTGTCCTCCAATCATAAAAGTTTTGCCATAAGGTCCGGCCATGCCCGGTCTTGCCTCCTTCAGCTACACAGTTGTTCTTTCTCGGCGATGGCTCTGCACGTCTCTTGTTCTTCCAGCTCTGCTCCACATCTTGTCTGGCAGCTGTCTCCACTGGCCATGCCTGATGCCAATTGTGCCTGCTGTCAAAAGCCCATGGCCATGGCCAGCCTTCCTGATGTGGACGCCTCCTGCTCTGGGCTCTCCCCACTACTGACGACGGGTTGTCTGACGTTCCTTGCTCTGTTGCATCCAGAGCTGGCTGCTGCTATGTATTTTCCTGTGATTCTTGCCTGGCTGGCCCCTTCAGCACACTCACATCTTGATGGCCACTGTTGGTTTGAACACTTGTCTTCCATCATCTGCTGGTGCCCTGCTGCTGTCCTCACAGCCAGCCAGCATTGACACAACAGGCACACATTGTGGCCTCCATGTCAGGCACCTGCTGTAACATGTTCTGGCACTACCAGCACTCTTGCCACCAGCCCTAGCACCTCCTTGGATTCCATCACTACCAGCGTCCTTCACAATTACGGCTGCACGCCACTGGCCCACTAGCAGCCATCCCACACACTGCTGGCCCACTCACTGAAGATCTGCATGCTGATGGCCTGCTTGCACCATTGGCCTTTCCCTGGCATTTTATGTGCCATCAGATCCAGCCTCATGCATGCCAGCTTCTTCTCAGTCCAATGGTGGCATCTCGCTGTTTTCTGTTGCCTTTGCTGTCTGCTCCTTGTCTCCTCTAGCCACATGGCTCTTCCTTCCACCATCCTTCATGTCTGTTGCTGGTATTCTGCCTCTGTCTTCAGGGCCCTGCTTCCTCCCCCAGACATCTTCTCTTCTGCAAGTCTCTCACATGTCTCATGCATTGGATTTTTCTTTCCTGACAGGCACCTTCATCTTGACCCCACTCTGCACCATTCCACCGTGGCTATGGATCCCGGTCTTCTCCGATTTTGGTTCTCTCCTATGTCCTCCAGTGTCTTCTCCTCTCTGCAGAGTGCCAGGCTTTGGATGCCTGCCCCCCCCCCCCCCCCCCTCCTTCAGGCCTTTCATTGACCTTCGTTGGCACTCCTATTCTCTGGATCACTTCTCCTGGATGGCTTCTCCTCTTCTCCTCTGTGGGGAAGATGAGTGCCGTATCTTTGGCTGTTGTCTCCACTGCAACCACTGTCAACGCTTTGCATCTCCTACAAAGGGAAAAGGAATATGGCATACACCCAGTCCCTCATGATCAAGCCACACATCACACCAACAGAGTGCTTGCAAGCTGGTACAGCACCTCATAGCCTGTGAGAACTGCTGCAGCTTTCTTTTTTTTTTTTTTCTTCTTTCTTTTCAAGTATAAATTTCATTCATCTGTTGCAAAATTTTATTATGCTTATAATATGCATAATAAAATTTATTTGCAAATGATGACTGAAATTTGTACTGAAAAAAATAATATTATAGTTGCTGAAAATTATATCCATGAATAACATAATAACTGCTTCAATATTGAGGGTGTAACATTTGTCAGATACAGCCAGTACTAGCTGGCATCTGTGAGCGAAATGACACAAGACAACTTCCTGGTATTCTTTCGCCGGGCAGCCTTTATAGTACACCACCCAACAGCTCGCCAGCCAGTGCAAGTCCAAGCCAGCACATTGACTTTAGAATTCAGAAGTGCCACTGGTATATTTCTCTGAGTGCAGCGTATGACATTATAACCTTGGACATAATCAGTGCAGCCTACACAGACCATGCCTACAGTAGTGTTTCTGGACTGTGCCAGACGGAATGCTCAGCTTGCACCTTTAAGCACTGTATTGTATTAGTGACTTTCTTTCAGTAGATCAGGGCAATCTTTACATTGCCTTCACTAGGAAGGTGTTTGTGTTGCTGATGTTATCATGTGTTTCTCTGTAGTAATAAAATTGTATTGTTGTTGGCTATCTGGACACACCTCACTGCTTATGCGTGCATCTCAACAATGGGATACTTCAGCAAGTGTGTTGGGACCCCTGATGTTTGTGTATTAATGGTCTTGCAGTCAATATTAATAGTAACTTTAGACTTTTTGCAAATGATTAGTTATCTATAATGAAGTATTGTCTGAGAAAATTGTACAATGGGACATACCCTCTGCCATACATTTCACAGTGGTTTGCAGAGTGTAGATATAGATGTAGATGGGACCCTCCAAGGCCAACCTTTTCATTGGGGCATCTAGAGAAAACCTTCCTAGTCCTAGTTTCTCAAACCCATTGTCTGGTTCAGGTCCATTGATGATGTTTTCATGATCTGGACCCTGGCACAAGACACCCTATCCCTGGTGTGTCCAACCAGCAGCCCAAAGCAAGTTTCAATGTGGCCCAAGAAGTGAGCATCAACTACATGACCAGAAAGAAAATCCCTTAACATTCCGTTTGTGTAAAGTTATGATAAATTGAATATTTTCACTTTGAAACTTCCACATGATGCTCTCTATTCTCTCATTGGCCATTCAGTGGGTGCTAATTTTATTTTATTTTATTTTATTTTTTGCCATTATTGTTAGTGGCCCAGGTAAGCTAAAAGGTTGTTGGATACCCCTGCCCTATTCTCTTTCCTTCACAACTTAACTTCAACACATTCTCTCCCATTCGCTGCACCTGGTCCTCCTCAACCCAACAAGCCACCTTCCTGGATGTTGACCATCACCTCTCTGATGGGCCTGTCTGTACTTCCGTCTATATCTAGCAAACTAAACATCAACTGTTTGGCACATCTGCAGTGACAAGAATTCCCTTGTCCAGTATGCTGAAGGTCTCACTAAGGCCTTTGCCGACAGGCACTATACTCCATACGTAGTCTGCGTACAGTTTTCCTGTACCTTATCCTCGCACACCCTGACGAACCAGCTCCATAGCCCCTGCACATGTATGACATCCAAAATCATCATGTGTTCCACATTTTGAGAAATATCCCCTGTGCTTATGATTATGAGAAACGTATTTTAAACTTACTGATATCCCAGTGTTATGGGGCTATACCCTACACTGCAAGGATGACCTGACTGGTAAAAGGGCCAAGAAAAGGGGAGCTATGTTTGTCAATAACACACACCATTCCTCTGCTCTATCCCTGGTACAGACCTGCAAGCAGTTGCAGTTATAGTTGAAGTTCATGTGGGTCAAAGAATCACACCATGCTCTCTGTATTTACACCACAAGAAGTGATAGATTCTATAGCACTCATAGATCTTATAGAACATCTCCTCCAACTATATCTCTTAGAGGGAGACTTAAATGCCCATAAGGTATCATGGTGGCCAAACTCTGCTTGCCCCAGGGGTTGAGCTTTAGAGAGCCTCATGATGACTCAGGAGCTGTGCAACCTCAACATGGACAATCCCACTCATTTCAATGCTGCTACTGAATCGTCCTTAGCCTCTCTTTCTGTTTGCCAGCTCTTGCAGATTCTGCTCAGTAAGAAATCACTGACAACCACTTCCCACCCTGGAT
This sequence comes from Schistocerca nitens, assembly GCF_023898315.1. Classification (NCBI taxonomy): domain Eukaryota; kingdom Metazoa; phylum Arthropoda; class Insecta; order Orthoptera; family Acrididae; genus Schistocerca; species Schistocerca nitens. The sequence goes on along the minus strand of NC_064616.1, from coordinate 572,920,405 downwards.
TCACCTACCAGATGGAGCAGTCCTTGAAAGGAAGCCACCAATATGGATGTTCAACAAATCTATCTAGACATTGTTCAGCCATCTAGAGCTATGAAACTTCCTGGCAGATTAAAACTGTGTGCCCGACCGAGACTCGAACTCGGGACCTTTGCCTTTCGCGGGCAAGTGCTCTACCAACTGAGCTACTGAAGCACGACTCACGCCCGGTACTCACAGCTTTACTTCTGCCAGTACCTCGTCTCCTACCTTCCAAACTTTACAGAAGCTCTCCTGGTAGAGCACTTGCCCGCAAAAGGCAAAGGTCCCGAGTTCGAGTCTCGGTCGGGCACACAGTTTTAATCTGCCAGGAAGTTTCATATCAGCGCACCTCCGCTGCAGAGTGAAAATCTCATTCTGGAAACATCCCCCAGGCTGTGGCTAAGCCATGTCTCCGCAATATCCTTTCTTTCAGGAGTGCTAGTTCTGCATGGTTCGCAGGAGAGCTTCTGTAAAGTTTGGAAGGTAGGAGGCGAGATACTGGCAGAAGTAAAGCTGTGAGTACCGGGCGTGAGTCGTGCTTCGGTAGCTCAGATGATAGAGCACTTGCCCGCGAAAGGCAAAGGTCCCGAGTTCGAGTCTCGGTCGGGCACACAGTTTTAATCTGCCAGGAAGTTTCATATCAGCGCACACTCCGCTGCAGAGTGAAAATCTCAATCTAGAGCTATGTTTGAACACTAAGTCAGTGTACAGGAATGGGTGGGCCACGTTACATGGGTGTTCCACCATGCAGTTGACTTATCTATATTGAAGCCTTCAGATAATCTAAGAGGAAGGCAGCCTTTACCTTGATGGGCTGATGTGTGTCACTCAGCAACCCAGATCAGCAGAAAACCTCACAGCCTTTTGAGCAGCAAAAGCTAAAACACAACGCATGATCAAGGAAAGCAAGAAAAAATCATGACACACATTCCTGGAATCTGTCAACTACTGCACTTGTTCCATGAAAGTATGGGAACCCATCTGGAGGATTTCTGGTAAATGCAGTTGATTATCTATAGCAGTGGTGCTGAAGCAGAGTTGTCTCCAAATAATACACAGTTTTTTTTTAACAGTGCTGCAGAATAGGTTCACTAGAAGTGGTTGGCATTATCATACATCTGTAGCGGCACCACAGTTTAAGATAGGGAAGTTAGATTTGGTGCAGTATTTCGGAGCGCACAAGTTACAGCCGGTTGGGGGCTGGATTGCAGTAAGTTACGCTGACCAATGGTTGCGAAGTGGAATGGAGGCCACAGGGGCCATTGAACCACTGAAAAGCATATATGCAGCGGTTCGCATGTCACAAGCTACACCAAGAATAGGCCCACTGGCGCAACTGGGGTGTTGTGCGTACGTGACTCGGAGCGGTGCGTTAGCGAAACAGAGCCGTGAAGCCGAGTATAAATAGGTGTGGTTGTCTAACAAGATTCATCCAAGTATGGCAGCTCTCCTGGATGGCAGGGTGTGTCACACTACTGGTGACACACGGCAACAGATGGGGCGACAGCATCCCAGTCCACGGCTGGTCGTTGGTTCGATCCTCTGAGGCCGACGCGGGGTCCTCAGCCAGCCAGGGTGGGCCATTCTTCGGGTCGCTACTGCGGAGTCGTCTCGGCTCCTGACACACGCTGGAGACTTACAAGGCAAGGGCTGCAGGTTCGGACGCCGGAATGGGAGCAGTCATTGCCTCCACATTCCCAGCTATGCCAGCCGAGGTAGAAGCAGTAGCACGGCTGGCTATGGCTCCCGGCGGAGCAGTGCGGAGTCAATGGGGACGGTGGCCACTGAGTTGGATGCTAGTGCAGCCATCGTGACATAATTGGAACTCTGCAGCTGGCATACAAGGCTGGCTCGACACAGTGTGTTGCACAGGCCGCTGGGGGTACTACCTCAGCAAAGCAGGGCTTGTGAAGCGGACCGAGGTCAATGAAGCACAGTAGTGGAAAAAATAAACCATTTGAAAAGCTCGGACGAGTTTTAATACCGCACATCCTGCACCCATCCACTACATTTGGTGTCAGAATAGCGGACGTTGTCTGTCCAGTACGATGTTTGAGCCCACCGCCTGCAGTACAGTCATAAGATGTTGTAAGTGCTGTCAAAATTGTTCTTTTGAGTGTTGCACGTTTTCTTTCTTGTTGGTGTTTTGAGTATGGCTTGCCAAGCCACATTTTGCATGTTTGCATGGGCATAGTATTTTTTGCTATCAGAGTAAGTGTTAGTATGTTCAGGGAGTAACATTGTTTTGTGGCGTTTAATTACTTTTGTGTTAATTTGAGTATGATGTTAGTGAGTATGAGGATACAGAGTTGTAGGGAGTCATATTATTCTTGTACTTAGTCCTGAAACAAAAAAACGACTAACTGAGAACGAAAGCAACACAATGGCAGAATCAAGGACGCAAGGTGTATCGGAACCAGAAGTGGTGCGGATTTTGTTGGAAAAAGTAGCCCAATTGACAGCGGACAATACTCAGTTGAGAAATGAATTAACATCTAGAAGTGAGCGGGAAACCGCATCTGATGAGTCGTTGCTGCCTAGGGAGCAGGAGATTGATCCAGCCGCCGTGAGTTTGATTATTCCGTTTTCTGGCAAGGCATCTGACGATGTGTGTTCATTTGTGGAGGACTTGGAAATTTAAGCTGCGATGAATGGTTGGTCTGATGAGCAGTTGTTACATGTAGCCAAGGTTAGACTAACGGGTGAAGCGAAAACATATGTAAGGTGTTCTGAGGCATCAAGGAAGGCAGGACAGTTTAAGCAGTTACAGGAAGGGCTTTTACAAAGGTACAAGAAACAGAATAGCACTCGGTACTTCAGGGAGAGGTTAAGTACAATGACAAAGAGACAGGGGGAGACCCGGTGGAGAAATTTGTGGACAGAATAAGTGAAATTAATGAGTACACTTACGAGTTGAGTCAGAGCGATGAAGCGAATAGTTTTCTGTTGCAGGAGGCCGAGCAAAGGGCACTTGATGTATTTTTGAGAGGGTTACCGGCACGTATGTCATGGAATGTGCATGAAGGGACTCCGAAAGGTTTGTATTCGGCCATTCAGCTGGCAATTCAGTGTGAGGAAATAGACGTGGCAACAGGAGTACGCGAGAGGCAAACAGTATTTGCAGCGAGTATAAAATGTTATAAGTGTGGATGTATGGGACATGTGCAGAGGCAATGTACTCAGTCACCAAGGAATGAAGGGGGTGGAAATCAGCAGTGTGGAGGATGGAGAAATGGAGATAGGAGAGGCGGACAAGCGTTAAACGACAGAGCGGGCCCAAGACCCATCTAAAGGAGCTCCTGTTTAATTTCAATGCCACGGATACATATGCAGAGGTGCAATGTTCAGTGGTAGGATCCATAGGAAATAAAAAGTTTAAGATTTTGTTGGACACAGGGGCGCAAGTGTCAGTGGCTACTAAGAATATAATGGGACGAAGGAAGTTAGACCCACCACGTTATAGGTTGCGTGGAGTGGGGGATAAGGAGGTCACACCTTTGGGGCCGTTGACAGTTGACTTATGCATACGGAAAGTCCGATTTAATGCATGCATGGAAATGGTACCATGGGTGAGCAAGGGCTACGACATGATCCTAGGAGTAGATTTCCTGCATCAACATCATGCCAAAATTGACCTTGGACAATGAACTGTGGAACTTGGTGGAATTTTATTTCCGCTAGGGGAAACTGTTGTCAATGCAGAGCTGTCACGAGGGGCGTTCAACGTAATGAACAAACCAATTGAACCGCGTACATTAGCATTAAGGCTTAATTTGCATGAGTGTGTGTCTAGTGGCACTGGGAGGTCACTTTGGATAAGTGTGGAGTCAAATTTACCTGTGGGTAGAGTATGTGTTATTGAACCATTAAAGGATAATGAAGATTTGGGTTCATTGGGTTGTTTTGTGAAATGTATTGTTGTACACATACAGGAGGGGAACGACAGGCAAGTAGTTCCCGTGAACGTGGATAATTTTAGTGTGGTAGATGCGAATTTGAGGAAAGGAGTTTTAGTAGAAAATTTGGATGTGCCAAATGATGAAGACTGGTGTTTGAGAGGTAGGCGAAGCAATCAACCACTAACTGCTGATAGAACTGCATTGCGTGACAAAATTAAGCATTTGAAAGGAGAAGAAAGGGAGCAGATGGAAGAATTATTGTGGGAGTTTAAGGATTTGTTTTTTCCACAAGAGCCGTTACCAGCAATTCCATTAGTGCAACATAGGATACCAATAGGGAATGAAGCACCGGTTTACCATAAACCATACAGAATACCGAGGTATTTGCAGCCAATTGTGGAGGATTTTATTGATCAGCAGCTTGCAGACGGTATTATAGAGCATACTAATATTTGCTGGGGAGCAGGCATTGTCGTTGTGCCTAAAAAATCTGCAGATGGAACTAAGAAATACAGGTTCTGTTGTGACTACCGATACCTCAATAATAAGACAGTAATGGATGCATACCCCATTCCAAACATATCGGAGACTTTGGCTCACTTAGGACAGTGCCAGTACTTTTCTATGATGGATTTGACAAGTGGTTATCATGATTTAGAGGTGGTTCCAGAGGATCGTCCAAAAACTACTTTCTGTATACCTGGAGGCCATTACCAGTACATCAGAATGCCATTCAGTTTGAAAAACGCTCCGGCAATGTTTCAGAGGTTGTTAGACAGTGTCTTGAGGGGTTTGAAACCGCGGAAGTGCCTTGTCTATTTGGATGACATTATAGTGTTTTCAAGTAGTATGGAGCAACAAGCAGCAGTTAAGGGAAGTCTTTATGAGGTTAAGAGCATCTCATTTGACATTGAGCCTGGAGAAGTGTCATTTCGCGTTAGAAGAAGTAAAATATTTGGGTCATATTATCAGTAAGGACGGAGTGCGAACAGATCCGAGGTTGGTACAGGCTGTAAGGGATTTTCCGGAACTGAAAACAGTTAAGGAAGTGCAGTCATTCATCAGAATTCGCAATTTCTATCGAAAGCTCGGGAAGGGTTTTGCGGATTTAGCACAGCCGTTGACGTGATTGTTACGGAAGGGTGTGAAATTTGAGTGGACAGAAGAGTGTCAGAAAGTGTTTGACAAACTGAAAAAAGTGTTAACATCAAGTCCGGTTCTTGTGTTTCCAGATTTTGAAAAGGAGTTTATACTAGCCTGTGATACATTGAATCAAGCATTAAGCTGTGTTCTTAGCCAGGAAATTGATGGGAAAGAACATCCTGTAGCCTATGCGTCTAGGCACTTGAATGCATCAGAGAAGAATTATTCAACAACAGAGAGGGAGATGCTTAGCGTAATCTATGGAATCACATACTTTAAATGTTATTTATATGGGAGAAGATTTTGGGTAGTAACAGATCATGCTGCATTGAAGTGGTTTTTGGTGTTGAAGGATCCGTCTACTAGACTCGCTTGATGGGCTGTGAGGTTTAGAGAATTCGACTACGAGGTTTGTGCACAAGCCTAGGAAGAAGCACAGTAATGAGGATGCACTAAGTAGTAAGGTGGCAAAAGTAGAGGTCATAGGTTATGACCTAGCAGTATGGCAAAAATTACAGGACACGGACAATGATTGTAAATTGTATTGGACACAGCCACAGTTTAATATGTACGACGGTCTTCTGTGCAGGGAAACAAAGTTAGGGCTGAGGGTAGTAGTGCCAGCGAAGTTGAGGGATGAGGTTTTAAAGGAAGCACATGATCACGTGTTATCCGGTCATGGGGGGTGTACAACGACGAATAGGAGAGTGGCGGAGAGGTATTGGTGGAAAGGTAGGACAGGAGATGTGGATCAGTATGTCAAGAATTGCATACCATATGCACAGAGAGCAGATTTGAGTTGGAAACAGATACAGCTACAACGATTACCGGAAGCAACATGCCCATTCTCTTTCCTGGGGACTGATGTCTTAGGACCTTTTAGGCGAACACCATCTGGGAACAGATTCATTCTGACAATAATAGACCATTTTTCAAGGTATGTGGAGATGGTGGCTATGCCAAATCAACAGGCACCAATGGTCGCGCAAGCATTAGTAAACAACTGGATTTTGAAGTTTGGTGTACCAGATACAATAATTACTGATCAAGAGACCAACTTCATGTCAGATTTAATGAAGGAACTGTGTAAATTGTTGAATGTAAAGAAGTCGAGGATGAGCGCATTACATCCACAGGCCAACGGAAGGACAGAACAGGTACACAGAACAATCGGGAAGATGCTGAGTTTTTATGTGGATTCTCATCACCATCAGTGGGACGAGTATTTGAAGCATATTGTATGCGCATACAATGCAAAAGTCCATACAAATACTGGTTTGTCTCCATATGAGGTAGTGTACAGGCGAAAAATGCCGTCAGTGTTTGATTTAGTGTAGCTACAGAAAGGAAGGACTGGTGAATCTGTACGTCAATTCGCAAGGACAATTCAGGATGTTTGTAAACGAGTACAGAAGGTGAATACAAAGGCTTTGGAAAGGCAGGAAGACGCATTAAAGCGGAAAGGAAGTTTACCACAGTATAGGGTGGGGCAATGGGTAATGCTGTCCAGTCCCTATATGCAAAAAGGGAAAACGAAGAAGTCCCTCACAAGGTATCAAGGGCCATACCAAGTTGTTGAAACCACATCTCCCGTTAATGTTAAGCTTCAGCTGCCAACTACAACAATGATAGTACATGTTGGGCGATTACGACCATTTAAGGGTTGCCTGGATGTGATTCCAGGTGTGTCACAGGAAGGAAAGAGGAAGAAAGAAAGAGTAAAGAGAGGTGCTACGCACAGAGGAAACCAGGAAGATAGAGTACAGCATGCAGTACCATATGCTTTGCATTCTAGAAAGTAGTAGAGTATTTGTAGTTTTTTTGTTTTGTTTTTGTGTCATGTATCCTTGGGTCTATGTAGATTAATTAGGCATTGTATTTTATTTGTGTTTTCGAGTATTGTGAGCCTGCTAGGGACAGCAGTCTTTTTGAAGAGGGAGGAAGGGTGATGGTGATCTCTGTCCTCAGTCACTGAAAAGGGAAGTGTAGCATCTGACATATGTTGAGTGTTATTGCAGGAGAAGTCAAACGCAGTTCTGGAGAGATAAATGTGTCGGAGTAAATTTTGTGAAAAGCCGTAATAAATATGTGTTGAATGATGTCAGAGTCGTGCAATTTCTTGTTTAAATTTTTAGTTATAGACAGTGCTAGGTCAAGAGAGTCGTGTTCATTGTACCAGTTCATATAATGTAAATTTAAGGATAAAAGTAGTCACACAATCAGTGTTGATTTTGAATCAAAAATAGTGAATGTTGGAGGAAAATCTGTGTAGCTACAAATATGGGACACATGCACGGTGCAGTTATTTTTAGCCAGGGGGAAAGGAATAGACTGTTCAAGAACATTGTGGAACCAAAATTGAGCTTGCAATGGGTCAGGATGCATTGGATCTTTTTCACCTATGAGAATTTGGTAGTAGTGGCAAGTTGTTTTGAGCAAGGAATGTTTACAGAAATCAAACGTGTAGACCTCGAGGGGAGCGGAATTTTAATCAATGGAACTAAGTGTAACATAATACAACCAACCTTACATCTGCTTACATCAATTTCAGGTGCCACACATTGAATGTTACGCAGCCACAGCTGTGCTGGCCAGAAACCACTTTAGAGTTTTTGCCAAGGCAGAATCTGACCTTGTTAAACCAAACTGTGGGGCCAGGTCTGTTGAGATCCGTAAACCAGTTCATTATAGAGCAAGAGGGGCGCATATCAGCCGAACAGCTTGTTCAACATGTCGCTCAGTATAGGGAAAGGCAATGGCAAATAACGATCATTTTGAGCATCACTGTGCCAAGTGTCATCGCAGCCTTAACTTTGTTATGCGCGGCTGGCTATGGCTCCCAACGGAGCAGTGCAGAGTCAACGGGGATGGTGGCTGCTGAGTCGGCTGCTAATGCAGCCATCCTGACGTAATTGGAACTCTGCAGCTGGCGTACAAGGACTTCTCGACACAGTGTGTTGCACAGGCCAATGGGGGCTCAGCAATGCGGGGCCTGTGACATGGACCGAGGTCAACAAAGCTCTGTAGTGGAAAAAAATAAATCATTTGAAAAGCTCGGACGAGTTTTAATACGGCACCTCCTGGCACCCATCCACTGCACATCGAAAAGGCTTTATTACCAATACAATAAAGCATAATGCAATGGGTATGTAGTGTTTACTAAATACATAGGTGAATCATTTCCTCAAATCTTCATAAGCATATCTGGCCTAGCTGAACCTAGTGCGATCTTAATACTGAGAGACTTCAATATTGATGGAAATTCTTATAACATCAGTAATTTAAAAATTATGAGATATATTGAAGCTATGTAATCTTACAAATTTAGTGCCTTAAGACACCAGAATAAAAAAGTCATCGTCTATAAGAACACATTACACCCATATGCCATTTTACGGTCTGGATAAGTTCTGTAAAAATTGATGTTAAAATGAAAACCTGTATAACAAACCAATAATTTTGATACAAACTCTCACAGATTTAAATGGATCTGTTCCAGTTTTTATAATAAAATAATGTAGTCTTTAGTTCATAAAGCATTTTATTATTATTGTTTCCTATAAAAATGCTTACTTGAAAATGAAATTACAAGACAATGTAATAATAAACAGAGATCAAAAAAATAAATATAAATTAAAAAATGAAAGAAATTGTATACACATGTTAATACATAAAATAAAAAAAACATGTTCAGAAACTGTTTTTATCTAATGAGGAACGTTAACACAAAGAATCACTCAGCTATAATATTATGCCATCTTCACTTTCCACATTTGTGAACAACCCAGTTTAAAATATTGATTCAAAGTTGTCTGCTTCATCTTGCTTTATGTCTCTTTTAGCACTGTTCTGCAACAGCTCTGCTCCAGCCAATAGATCACGGAGCAATATCAACTTTTAAGTCTTATTATTTATACAGAATTTTTGTAAACTCATGCACAAAACTGATGATGACTCTCCAATGAAACAGTTTTGAAAAAAATATATCATCAGGGATGCCATAGCCACAGTAAGTGAATCATGGAAGGAGCAAAATCAACCATGTTGAATCAAGTTTAGAAAAAATCTGGCCACAATGCATAAAAACTAATGAATCTGATGTTGATTCTCTTTCTGGAATTTGACAAGACATACTAAACTTAGGAAACCACCTTGGTTTTGAAGATTTGGAGGAAGGTGATTTGATTGCCCTCCTAGATGCTGACACAGAACCTGCTTCAAACAAGGAACTGATCCAGTCAGAAACTGAGCAAACTGATCCAGTTAGAAACCAAACAAGTATGTGTTGAAGACACAGAGCCATAGAGTGCTTTGTGAGGTCAATCAAATCACCTTCCTCCAAATCTTCAAAACCAAGATGGCGTCCAAATTTTAGTATGTCTTGTCAAATTCCAGAAAGAAAATCAACATCAGATTCATTAGTTTTTATGCATTGTGGCCAGATTTTTTTCTAAACTTGGTTCAATGTGATTGATTTTACTTCCTTCCATGATTCACTTGCTTTGCCTATGACATCCCTGATTTTTTTTTTTTTTTTTTTTTTTCAAAACTGTTTCACTGAAGAGTCAGTAGTGAGTTTGTGCATAAGTTTACAAAAAGTTCTGCATAAATAATAAGACTTAAAAGTTGTTATTGCACCATGATCTATTGGCTGGAGCAGAGCTATTGTATTTTTGGGAATGTATTCAGTCTTCATGTAGTCAGATAATTCAAATAAATGAAGCAGGTGCCCAGGAGCATTATCCAAAATAAGCAAAGCCCTATTGTTTCAGTTTTTGTCATTTAATTTTTTTTTGTCAAAAGTAATTTTTTAACCAATCTTCATTGAAGATAGTGTTAGTCATCCAATCCTTCTTGTTGAATCTCCAAATGATGGGCACCTGTTTCTTGCTCAGCCCTTTAAAACATATTGGGTTTTTGGAAAGATACACCAAAAGTGGTTTTAGCTTCAAATCACCTGCAGCATTATCACCAAGGAGAAAAGTTAATTGACCATTCAACCCTTATAGCCAGATGCACACTTTTCACATTTTGAAATGTAAGTTATATCACGCATTTGCTTCCAACAAAGTCTTGCCTCATCTATATCAAAAACATGTTCAGGCTGGTCTCCACCTCTTTCAATAATTCTTTTCAAAATGTTGGGGTACTTTTCAGCTATGTTACCATTTGCATTAGCTCTTTCACGTTTCAATTTTAATTTATGCAAATTGTGGTAATTTTTGAATTTTTCACACCAACCTAACATTATTTGAAATGTTACATCTTTCAAAAATTCATCACTATCCTCCCTCTTCAATTTTTCAAAAACATTTTTACCCTTTTCTGGGATATTCATTTTGCTCACTGGTATCTTTCATTGATTATTGTGTTCAGGCCACATATACAATTATTTTTCCATTTTATCCATTATGGTGCTTCTTTGGTGAGTTAATTTTAAAATACTTGAATGTGCACGAGATAGTGACTGTATTTTGATTTGTTATTTTCTCTTCCAAATATTTTGAATCGTTAACTTCACCAGTCCCATTCCATTATAAGTGTTAACTACTTTTTTCACTAGCTTCTGTGTGACATAAAATTTCTAGTATGCTCTCTAACATGACAATATTTTTGGATTCTCTTTTTGTCAGTATAAATATTCAGCTTTAGATGTATTGGTGGCATTTTTTCCTAAAAAAGTAATTACTATATTTGAAAGAATTAATGAATTAATTACATATATAACAAAAAGACAGTCTTTCTAATTCACACATACCAAATATGCTTACAATTCAGCAATTAATTTGAGCAAACAAAAGAGAAACTAACACATTTAAGAACTGAGTCACTCTAGAACAATCAAGTGATTTGATTTGATTTGATTTGATTTATTTCGTGTTCCATAGGTCCAACTGTGTTGGATACACAAGGACGTGGAACGAGTCAGTTTTTTACAAATACAATCTGATAATCTTATAGCATATACAGAAATTTGAGTACATAATTATATAAAAATTTATACAGTAAATTCTTTGGGCAGCAATACAGAAAAAGAAAATACATATTTTCTTAGAATCATTAAAACATTACAGAAAACAGATATGGAGCACACACAGATACAGAGCTCAGGTTAAATAAAATTCATAGTGGCATTATGTCAACTTGTATTATATAATATTAAAATATTACAATTTATTTAGTTAAAAATTCATCTAGACTGTAAAAAGCTTTTTCTAGCAGAAATATTTTTAGAGCTTTCTTAAACTCACTATTGTTATGTATCTTTGTCTTTATTTCGGGAGGAAGAGCATTGAAGAGTTTTGCTCCAGTGTAGTGGACACCCTTTTGTGCCAAGCTCAAATTTCTGAGTTCACTGTGTATGTCATTTTTCCTCCGTGTGTTATGCTCATGATAATTACTGTTTGGTTGAAATATATCTATATTTTTACAAACAAAACACATGAGAGAAAAAATATATTGGCATGTAGTTGTGTATATTTTAAGATTACGAAAACTATTTCTACAAGAGTCTCTTGGGCGCAATCCACATATAATTCTTAAAGCTCGCTTCTGTGCAATGAACACTTTCCTTGCTAGTGGCTGGTTGCCCCAAAAAATAATTTCGTACTCAATGAGACAATGAAAGCAGCCATAATATGCCACTTTTGCAGTGTTAGGTTCAACACATGTAGTGACAACCCGTAAAGCATAGGTAGGAGAGCTAAGCCTCTTACAGAGATCAATAATATGTGAAGACCAGTTCATTTTCTTGTCAATGTGCACTCCAAGAAATTTTGTTGTTTCCATTCTAACTATTGGTTGATTACCACATGTCACACTTATCTCTCTCTCTTTTTCTGTTTTTGTACAAAATTGAATAAAGCTGGTCTTACTGGAATTTAATGAGAGACCATTCACCTTGAACCAATTAAGCATATCTGAGAGTATGTGATTAACGAGTTCCTCAAGATTGTTGTCTGTTCTACTGCTCATAAAAATTGTGGTATCATCAGCAAATAATGTAAATTTACACGGCACGCTTCTACATGATGGTAGATCATTTATAAAAATTAGCAATAATAGTGGCCCAAGAATTGAGCCCTGGAGCACTCCACATGTAATGGAACTCCATTCAGAATCTGAGGAAGTGTCACATACTCCACCTGAGCTATTCAACACAACTTTTTGTTTTCTGTCTTGGAGGTATGACTGTAGCCAATTGCCTGCAACACCACTTATTCCTACTAATTTTGCTTTTTGCAAGAGAATCTGGTGATCAACACAGTCAAACGCTTTGGATAAATCACAGAAGACACCAAGTGCTAGCATTTTTTCATTAAGAGTTTCTAGGACTTCATTTGCAAGTGTGTAGACTGCGTCTTCTGTTGAACGGCCCTTTTGAAAGCCAAACTGGCTCTTGCTGAGAACTCCATTCTTCATGAGATGATCAGTAATTCTTACATGTATTAGCTTTTCTAGAATTTTGGAGAAAGCTGTCAGCAAAGAGATAGGTCGATAGTTAGTTAGTTCAGCTTTATCATCCTTTTTGTACAGGGGCTTCACAATGGCATACTTAAGTCTACTGGGAACAACACCTTTCTGAAGGGAAGCATTGAAAATATGACAGAGAATGTCCCTTATCCACACACAGGAATATTTCAATAAATTACTAGATATATTATCAACCCCTGCAGAATTCGTACTTTTTAGAGACATGATGATTTTTTGAATTTCTTCTACAGTGACAGGATTAAGGTGCATTTCTGAAATTGTGTTTGAATATACGGCTTGACAAAGAGTTACAGCTTCATCAACATCGGGCTTGCAACCAATCTGTTGAGTTACTGATAGGAAGTGTTTATTAAAAATCTCAGCCACCGTTTTGGGGTTATCTACTAGGATACCTTCATATCTGATATTATTTAGATCTTCTTTACTTGTTGTATCTCTTCCTGTTTCTTTTTTTACAATGCTCCAAATTGCTTTTACTTTATTATTAGAATTATCTATTTTCTTCTCATAATAAAGGGCTTTTGATTTCTGTATTAGTTTCTTCAAAATTTTACAGTATATTCTATAGTGTTCCCATTTTTCTACATCTTTACAGAATCTTATTGCAGCATAAGTTTCCCTTTTGGTTTTACATGACTGTTTTATACCTTTTGTAATCCAAGGCTTGCTTACAGAATTGGAAGCACTGTTTCTGACCCATTTCTTGGGAAATATTTCTTCAAAAAGTGCACAGAATTCATTTATAAAACAGTTAAATTTAGTATCAACATCATCATGGCTATATACTAAAGACCAATCCATTTGCTGCAACCTGTGGTTGAAAGTTCCTTTCGCTTCTTCATTAATTACTCTTATGAATTTCCATCGAGGAAATTCTTTTTTGAACAGATTAACGTCATAAATAGTGAGAATTTGTCCATCATGATCTGAAAGCCCACTTATAACCTGCCTGACAATATAATTCTGGTGTCTATTTACATCTAAAAAATGTTGTCTATCATAATTTGGCACTCGGATGTAATTCTTGTTGGGAAGTTTATTACTGATGTCAGATTGTGTAAGGTCATCGATACAATAAATAAAGTGATGACAAATGCAAAAATAGCAGAGCCACCTGGAGGGAGAAATTAAAATTAACAGTGTGTCACTGTTGACAGTTACTATTTATTCATTCATTCTCCACAATTGCAGACTATCAGCTGAGAGGCTAAAATGGGCCATACAAATGACATTTTCTTGTATAATACTAAATTTAACTATCAATTTTAAAAACCTACAGAAAACTAAATGAACAAAAATGTTAATCCTACAACTACTTTACTACTACAAAACTACAATAATGAAACTCGACCAGTTACTCAACTAATAATACTACTGTTATCACCACAGAATCTGTTCTGTATTTGTTCATTTAATTTGGTGCATTTAAACTGTAGATAGTAGTTTCCACTACTGGATCTCTCTCATACTACCCTGGTCAACAGCTATTGCTGCTAGATTCCTTGGGTGTAGGGCAGCTAGTCAGCATCTTTTCTGCAAAAGAAACAATCCCATAATTGAAATTTCCTGGTAGATTAAAACTGTGTGCCAGACTGAGACTCGAACTTGGGACCTTTGCTTTTCGTGGGCAAGTGCTCCACCAACTGAGCAACTCAAGCATGACTCATGACCCATCCTCAAAGCTTTACTTCCACCAGTGCCTCATCTCCTACCTTCCAAACTTCACAGAAACTCTCTACATCTACATCTACATTTATACTCCGCAAGCCACCCAACGGTGTGTGGCGGAGGGCACTTTATATGCCACTGTCATTACCTCCCTTTCCTGTTCCAGTCACTTATGGTTCGTGGGAAGAACGACTGCCGGAAAGCCTCCGTGCACACTCGAATCTCTCTGATTTTACATTTGTGATCTCCTTGGGAGGTATAAGTAGGGGGAAGCAATATATTCAATACCTCATCCAGAAATGCACCCTCTCGAAACCTGGCCAGCAAGCTACACCGCGATGCAGAGCACCTCTCTTACAGACTCTGCCACTTGAGTTTGCTAAACATCTCCGTAACACTATCACGCTTACCAAATAACCCTGTGACAAAACGCGCCGCTCTTCTTTGGATCTTCTCTATCTCCTCCGTCAATCCGACCTGGTATGGATCCCACACTGATGAGAAATATTCAAGTATAGGTCGAACGAGTGTTTTGTAAGCCAACTCTTTTGTTGATGGACTACATTTTCTAAGGACTCTACCAATGAATCTCAACCTGGCACCCGCCTTACCAACAATTAATTTTATATGATTATTCCACTTCAAATCATTCCGTACACATACTCCCAGATATTTTACAGAAGTAACTGCTACCAGTGTTTGTTCCACTATCATATAATCATACAATAAAGGATCCTTCTTTCTATGTATTCACAATACATTACATTTTTCTATGTCAAGGGTCAGTTGCCACTCCCTGCACCAAGTGCCTATCCGCTGCAGATCTTCCTGCATTTTGCTGCAATTTTCTAATACTGCAACTTCTCTGTATACTACAGCATCATCTGTGAAAAGCCGCATGGAACTTCCGACACTATCTACTAGATCATTTATATATATTGTGAAAAGCAATGCTCCCATAACACTTCCCTGTGGCACGCCAGAGGTTACTTAAATGTCTGTAGACGTCTCTGCATTGAGAACAACATGCTGTGTTCTGTTTGCTAAAAACTCTTCAATCCAGCCACACAGCTGGTCTGATAATCCGTAGGCTCTTACTTTGTTTATCAGGCGACAGTGCGGAACTGTATCAAACGCCTTCCAGAAGTTAAGGAAAATGGCATCTGTCTGGGAGCCTGAATCTAATATTTTCTGGGTCTCATGAACAAATAAAGTGAGTTGGGTCTCACACGATCGCTGTTTCCGGAATCCATGTTGATTCCTACAGAGTAGATCCTGGGTTTCCAGAAATGACATGATACATGAGCAGAAACCATGTTCTAAAATTCTACAACAGATCGATGTCAGAGATATAGGCCTATAGTTTTGTGCATCTGCTCAACGACCCTTCTTGAAGACTGGGACTACCTGTGCTCTTTTCCAATCATTTGATTTGGAACCTTCAGTTCCTCTAGAGACATGCGGTACACGGCTGTTAGAAGGGGGCAAGTTCTTTCACGTACTCTGTGTAGAATCGAATTGGTATCCCATCAGGTCCAGTGCTCTTTCCTCTGTTGAGTGATTTCAGTTGCTTTTCTATTCCTTGGACACTTATTTCGATGTCAGCCATTTTTTCGTTTGTGCGAGGATTTAGAGAAGGAACTGCAGTGCGGTCTTCCTCTGTGAAACAGCTTTGGAAAAAGGTGTTTAGTATTTCAGCTTTATGCGTGTCATCCTCTGTTTCAATGCCATCATCATCCCGGAGTGTCTGGATATGCTGTTTCAAGCCACTTACTGATTTAACGTAAGACCAGAACTTCCTAGGATTTTCTGTCAAGTCTGTACATAGAATTTTACTTTCGAATTCACTGAACGCTTCTCGCATAGCCCTCCTTACGCTAACTTTGACATCGCTTAGCTTCTGTTTGTCTGAGAGGTTTTGGCTGCGTTTAAACTTGGAGTGAAGCTCTCTTTGCTTTTGCAGTAGTTTCCTAACAGTTGAACTACGGTGGGTTTTTCCCGTCCCTCACAGTTTTACTCAGCACGTACCTGTCTAAAATGCATTTTACGATTGCCTTGAACTTTTTCCATAAACACTCAACATTGTCAATGTTGGAACAGAAATTTTCATTTTTGGTCTGTTAGGTAGTCTGAAATGTGCCTCCTACTACTCTTGCTAAACAGATAAACCTCCCTCCCTTTTTTTATAATCCTATTTACTTCCATATTCAGGGATGCTGCAATGGCCTTATGATCACTGATTCCCTGTTCTGCGCTTACAGAGTCGAAAAGTTCAGGTCTGTTTGTTATCAGTAGGTCCAAGATGTTATATCCATGAGTCGGTTCTCTGTTCAATTGCTCGAGGTAATTTTTGGATAGTGCACTCAGTATAATGTCACTCGATGCACTGTCCCTACCACCCGTCCTAAACATCTGAGTGTCCCAGTCTATATATGGTAAATTGAAATCTCCACCTAAGACTATAACATGCTGAGGAAATTTATGTGAAATGTACTCCAGATTTTCTCTTAGTTGTTCTGCCACTAACACTGCTGAGTCGGGAGGTCGGTAAAAGGAGCCAATTATTAACCTAGCTCGGTTGTTGAGTATAACCTCCACCCATAATAATTCACAGGAACTATCCACTTCTGTTTCACTACAGGATAAACTACTACTAACAGCAACAAACACGCCACCACTGGTTGCATGCAATCTATCCTTTCTAAACACCGTCTGCATCTTTGTAAAAATTTCGGCAGAATTTATCTCTGGCTTCAGCCAGCTTTCTGTACCTATAACTATTTCAGCTTCGGTGCTTTCTATCAGTGCTTGAAGATCCGGTACTTTACCAACACAGCTTCTCCTGTGAAACTTGCAGAACTAGCACTTCTGAAAGAAAGAATATTGCGGAGATATGGCTTAGCCACTGCCCGGGTGGGGGGATTTCATTCTGCAGTTCCATAATTCACTGTTACATCTTGGAATCCACACTTCCAGGAGCACTTGCACCAGTGATATGTAAATTGTTGAGAAACAATTTCATTCAGTGGTCACTGACCTCAATTGCCTCCTCTCCATCTGCAGCGTATGTTGTCTAGCTGAAATGACAGCATGCTGGTCTTTGGTTGAATGTGTTGTGAAGTCATCCTTGCCCTTCCCGGAGACTGTGACTGCAGTAATGTCCAAGATATGCAGGTTGGCTTGCTCCTCAGTATTATTTTGAGATACAACATCCTTAATACCTGACAACCATTACCTTCTGCATCTTAACAGAGCAAACTGTGTGTCCTGAAGTACCTACACTGTTGAAGGTGCAACTATCATTAATCTGTCTTTTGATTTTGGATAGATATGTAGCATATGGACCAAGACTGGTCATGTAATATACCAGTCCACTCAACAAGTTAAGAAATGTTATTTTTAGTCTCTACCTGGTGTTGGGGTGAATTTGTTTGCTCTCCTGCCTGTGCATGAGGTGTCTCGTTCACTTTACCAGAGTTGTAAAATGCAATCTTTTACCAACAATTTTGTACTGGCCTCAGATCAAAGGATACTCCGAACTTCCTTCCCATTTGATTGCCTCTCTTTAACCAGTAAAGGGCTCCCATTTTCGTAATTTCCAAGTCCAGTGGGCATATTCCAAGAATTACTAACAATGCATCATACGGAGGTAATGAAGTAGGTGCCTGTTAATCTTAGTAGCACTCCTTGTTGAATTATTCTCACTAATGAGGCTGGCTTCACAAGCTGCAACCTATGAACCCAAATTCTCGCACCGTATCCTACAAGTGATGCCAGATGGATTGGTGGTATGCTCTGATTGTTTCCAAGGGAAGCTGAAATGGCCTATTTGCAATAGTTATAATTTTGTCAATCGTGCCTCCTCTATATGATGTATAAAGTTACATCATCCAGGAATACCCCTAGATATCTTGTTACTGCACTTCTATTCTTTACATCATTTAATTTTATTTTAGTGTTTCGTGCTAAATTCCCTTTCAGCAGGAGGTACATAGTTTTGTGGGGTACTAGTGACAATCAGACACTTTGACACCATCCTTGACATTCATGGACAACTGCATTACATTTTTGTTGTATAATTCTTCTGTAGTCACCGCTTACAATGAAAAGTCTGCTACCAGCCTGCTTATGTTACCACTACCATGCAACTTCTGTAATATGGGCTCCAGTGCTGTGTACCAAAACTCTGGACCATACACTGATCCCTGTGATAGCCTTTTGTCATTGTCTTCACTATTCCCTTTCACAGGCATATTAAAGAAGCATGTCTTTGATGGCAATAGCCTCTCCGGTAGTTGTACAGCACCTCTGGACACTCCAAGTCCCTAAGGTGACCAAAGAAAGACGTACAACATAGGTTATTGAAAGCACCATCAATACTGATCATCATTGCTAGAGTATATGTAGAATGTGTATCTGTTGCTAGTGAGATATGTATATGATTATAATTAATTGTATAATTAATTATAATTAATCTTATTAATTGTGTCTTCTGTTGACTTTTCTCTCCTAAAACCATACTTGTGAGGGCTCACCCAGAATAGCAGTCTATGATCTTGTAGTCTCTTGCATAATAGTTTTTCAGACATCTTGCCAAGAACATATCAAAGGACAGATTGGTCTGTAGGATTTAGCTATCATCAGATCCTTGTCTTGTCCTTTATTAATTATCGCCACTTCAGCATCCTTCCTTGGTGAGGGACCCTTCCTTGTAAGAGACACTTGTTGTATAGTTTACACAAATAAATATCTAATTGGTCACCTAATCCTTGTATTCCTTCGGTCAGGATCCCATCTGATCCTGGAGACTTCTTCTTTTTCATTCTTAAAATTATTTGCCTAATTTCTTCTTGTGCAAAGGGGTAGTACACAAGCTTGTTGTTTCTATAGTATCCCCATAATATTTTTCATAATACATGCTGATCTTCTGTCTTGTCTTTTTCTCTGTCATCAGGAAGCAGTGTTTCCATTAGTGGGATAGGTGACTATTACCAACTTTCTGTTATCATCCAATCATTCTGTTTCAGCATGGATAAGGCTGTTGGTGATCATATTTTCTCACAGACTGTTTTGTATGATCTACCCCTGGGTTCATTTTCCAAGTTAGTCTGTGCGGACTGCTACCTTCGTTCCATTTTTGTTTTCCATAAATGTTCCTTAAAACATTGTTTAACATCTCTACAGCCTTTGGATTCTTTCTTCTTGTTTCACGTCTTAATTCCTGCAGCACCTAGATCCAGATGCAAGGTTCTCTTCTAGAAGGACCTCTCCTGTTAGGTATTGATGCCTCCATTGCTCTGTGTATGGTCAGTGGACTTCCTGGACCTTGTCAGTTCTTCCCACTTAGCCTCCTTGATGTTGAATCGTGGCTTATGTGAATGTTTTGTATGGTGTCTTGGATTTCCCTTCCAGTGGTGGTATAGTGTATTATATTATGATCACTCAGTTTCATTCCCCTCTCAACTCTCCAGCCTTTCACATGGTATAGCACTACTGTATTTGCTCGAGTGACATTTATATCTGACATTCCTCCAACCCTCCCCTTGTAAGTTGGGGGATTGCGAATTGCAGGCAATGCCTGTAGGTTGCATTCTACAATCCTCTCTTCTAGTTGCCCTCCATGGTCATCAGTCAGGTGGCTGTACCACAGTACTGATTTCACACTTGCATGAGTGCAGTACCAAAGAGGCTTAATTAATCCTAGGTGACTAATCAGATACTCGTTGATCTCATCACTGAATTGAAAATACGTGGAAACCAGAAAGCAACTCTCCTTTTTTGTTAATATTTCCATGCCTATGAGATGTTCTGAACAAAATTGTGATATTTTCATCACAGTTACACCTTTGTTAAATACTAGTATTGCTGTCACAAAATGTTGCCATTGGGCGAACATCTGGGCAGTTATTGGCTTACTGGGAACCTTTCCTGCCTTAGTGTATGATTCTTGGAGACACAATATGTCTAACATCAACTCTCCTGCCACTATTCTAGCCTCATGCAATATGCCTCATGGCATTAAATTCTCCTATTTTTTTATCTCCATTGGGGATGGTGGGTATAGATTAGACAAGCTGGCCTGCAACATTTCCATTGTCACCAATGGCATAGTTCACAAGCTTCACCTCACGCCAGGTCTCCCGATCTCCAGTAAACCATGTCGACTTTGTCCCGAGTGCCTCTCCAACTTTAAAACTCAGATTTCTGAACTACTAAGCTCCGGCGTCATTGAACCCTCTGCCAGTAGCTGGTCTACGCCTATACGTATGACACCAAAGAAAGACGGGTCCTGGCGCATGTGCGGAGACTACCGTCGACTAAACGCACGAACAATTATGGACACCTACCCCGTACCCAACATTACTGACTTTACCAGTTCCCTCACAGTTGCGACCATGTTCTCTGTCATTGATTGCAAACGGGCCTACCACCAAATCCCCATGGCACATGAAAACATCAAGTAGACAGTAATCACCATCCCGATCGGGTTATTTCAGTTTTGATTCATGCCCTTCAGTCTGAAAAATGCAAACCAGACCTGGCAACGCTTCATCAACGAAGTGCTATTTGACCTAAAATTATACTTTGCATATCTTGATGACATTCTTGTGTTCAGCTCTTCCATCGAGGACAACATTCTACATGTGCAAACTGTTATGAATACTCTTGCGGCAGCAGGCATTGAGACCAACCAGGACAAATTGCAGCTACATCAACCCGCTGTCACTTTTCTTGGTTTTCGGGACTCTGCCAACGGTATTTCACCACCCCCAACAATATTAAACCTACCCAGATCTTCGTCATTCAAAGAGCTGTGGCAGACACCTTGGCAGGCACCAACACTTCTGTTCCATGGACCCCTGCTATGACTGACTCTTTCACTGCCCTCAGAAATCTTCTTGCCGAGGCCTGCACCATCACACATCCTCATCCCAATGCGCAGCTTTTTATCACCACAGATGCAAGCGATACTGCCATCGGCGCTGTCCTTAGCCAAACAATCGATGGACAAATTTCGCGTCTGCAGTTCTTCTCGTGCAAGCTCACCAATACACAACGGAAATATTCCGTGTTTGACAGGGAGTTGCTCGTGGTCTATGAAGCGATCAAGCATTTTAAGGCTGATGTTGAGGCACGCCCTTTCTATGTTTTAACGGATCACAAACCCCTGGCTGCAGTCATTACAATCCCTCCAGCAGACCCACCTCCTCGCTGCTTCAGATACATGGACTTCATATCTCAGTTCACCACCGATGTCAGGCATATAAAGGGTGCTGACAATATAGTTGCTGATTTCCTTTCATGAGTCGACGCCGTCTATTCGCTGTTAGACCTCTCTGATCTGCCTAACCTCCAACCTGCCGATGAGGAAACACAAAACCTGATTTCAGACTCTATTTCTTCACTACACTTTGTCCACACCACCTTCCCTGGCATTTCTGGTGCGACGACAGTATGGGCATGTTACGCCCTCTCATCCCAACCACACTCCATCTTCAACGCATTGCATAATTTAGCCCACCCCGGTGTTCGTGCATCCGCCTGCCTCATAGCGGGGCGCTTTGTGTGGAGAAATGTCAACAAGGACTGCCAACAATGGGCACACTCCTGCATCGCGTGCCAACGCTGCAAAGTACACAAGCACACTTCACCCCCCCCCCTCCCCCCCCCCCCTCAGCGTCTTTCCGATCCCTCCTGGGTGTTTCCAGCATATTCATATTGACATTGTTGGCATTTCCCCCCTCTAACGGCTTTCGTTATGTTCTCTCATCTATCGACCGAATAACTCGATGGGTCAAGGCTGTCTCCCTCCCCAATATTATGGCAGAAACTGTTGCTTGAGCTTTCGTCGAGTCATGGGTATTGCATTTCAGATGTCGTTATCATCACGACTGACCAGGGCAGACAATTTGAGTCGGCCCTGTTCAACGAGATTTGTAACATTTGCAGCATCCAGCGAATCCATACCACAGCATGTCACCCATAAAGCAATGGGTTAGTTGGGCACTGGCACCGCACTTTCAAGGCGGCTCTTCGATGCCACGACTCTCTATGGACGGAGGCCCTTCCCCTTGTGCTACTCGGCGATATGCATTCATCTTTGGACTCTAAGCATTATCTTTGGCTGTTCCGCCATGTTCAGTTCAGTTCTTTGTGATCCTTCTATGTGTTAAGGTTAATAAATGAACTATTGCTAAATGGGTGTGATTATTGGTGCAACCAACCCGGTAATCCTCCTCAAAATAAAGCAGTAATATACAACCAGGGTCACATACCCCAGAGGGTAGTCCTTCCCCATACCCCAGGGGGTATGCCAAAGTTAAAATAAACATTATACATGTTGTTATTGTTGTTGTGGTCTTCAGTCTGAAGACTGGTTTGATGCTCTCCTTTTCAAGGCTCTTCATCTCACTATAATTACTGCAACCACACTGTACATATTCATTTAGTTATGTACTGAATAGACTAACTCATATTTTCATCATTTAAAATTTATTAACATATTGCTGTGGATTAAGTGGTTCCAGACACAATTACTACAAAACTACCTAAGCTGGTGCATTATTATGGCTACAAAATTGAGCATAAATGTTCCTTCTCTTAAGGGTAAACGAAAAAGAACGTTGCCAAATTTTAGTGACTGTTTGCATTTCATTTTACTGATGATGTCCATTAATTGGAAACCACCTGAATCTAGACCTTAAGCAGTTATGCAGCGATACAGTGTGTAGAAAATTATGATACCAGCCACATTGTACAAATTGTACTCATGCGCAAAAAACCTGTTTACATTTTACAGCCTTAGAAAAGAAGCAGCTGTAATATTTTATGAGCGTGAAGAAGTACTATTAATATTCATGTATTGGTACTTCAGTTTCACAGTTATGCCTGTCTCTAGCCACCAATGTAAATAGTGTGACACAACTGACACCACCCATGTTAGCACCCCTCCAAACTGCTGTGAGCAATGTGTTAAGGTGTGTTTACACCTGTGTGGCTTCAGTGTGCACCAGGCACGTGCGGCCATTGCATTTACCCACAAGGGGGCACATGCAGTGCTGCAAAGTTACATATGCCTCTGATGCGTGCACAACGGTCACTGTGTGTGAACGCAGTAGTGGGGATGGCATGTGCAACAGTTATGCGCATGTCCATGGTTCATTCTGTTTATTGGTTTTTTTAACTGTAACTGATAGTTGAAAGATTGAGTTTCTTGCACGTGTTTGTGTTGGCACCATGGATGATTAGCTTATGAGAAACAAATAGAATTTGTGGAGGATTATCATTCCTTTCCTTGTTTGTGGTTTGTCAATTCTACCCATTTTAAATATACAATGAAGTCAATTTGTACAACAAGCAGAATGACACACAGTGTAGTGTAGCTGAATGGTATAGAGGTAATAAATGCATCACGGGTTTGAATATTACTGTGGTCTTTCTTTTTAATTTTTTTTGTTCATTTCAAATACCTGCATCATTTAAATATAAAATTTAGCAAATATATGATAATTAACACATAACTAATCATTTCTTTTATGAAAAATGCACGTCTTCATGTTTATAATTACATATTGCATGCAAAATTTCAGAGTTCGTTCTTCTCTTTGTGTGCTACCATTTACAAGAAACTTATTTCGATATCTAGAACCATGTACAAAATGATGGATGTTATGAATAATTCACTATAGCCATACCATTGTGTGTGTGTGTGTGTGTGTGTGTGTGTGTGTGTGTGTTTGTGTGTGTGTGGAGACAAATATAGACTTCCTCCCAAATTGCAAATTCATAGTGACCCATGTTTTTCATTGCAAACAATGCAAATTTTGTGTGGAGACATATATAATCCCTAAATTAGGCGCGTAATGGGGCCCCTTAGAGAAATGGCAGCAAGAGAGGGGAAGAAAACCAATGTGCACTCCGTGTGCATACCGGGGGGAGTCATTCCAGATGTGGAAAGGGTCCTTCCGGATGCCATGAAGGGTACAGGGTGCACCCATCTGCAGGTGGTCGCTCATGTCGGCACCAATGATGTGTGTCGCTATGGATCGGAGGAAATCCTCTCTGGCTTCCGACGGCTATCTGATTTGGTGAAGACTGCCAGTCTCGCTAGCGGGATGAAAGCAGAGCTCACCATCTGCAGCATCGTCGACAGGACTGACTGCGGACCTTTGGTACAGAGCCGAGTGGAGGGTCTGAATCAGAGGATGAGACGGTTCTGCGACCATGTGGGCTGCAGATTCCTCGACTTGCGCCATAGGGTGGTGGGGTTTCGGGTTCCGCTGGATAGGTCAGGAGTCCACTACACGCAGCAAG
This sequence comes from Schistocerca nitens, assembly GCF_023898315.1. Lineage (NCBI taxonomy): Eukaryota > Metazoa > Arthropoda > Insecta > Orthoptera > Acrididae > Schistocerca > Schistocerca nitens. Next base: position 572,895,869 of record NC_064616.1, on the reverse strand, counting down.
CGGCTACACGGGTAGCAGGGGTTGTGTGGCGTGGACTGGGCGGTTTTTTAGGTTAGATGGCCTCGGGCAAGTACAGAAAGGGCAACAGCCTCAAAGGGTGCGGAGCAAAGTCAGGACATGCGGGGACCAAGCAGCAATCGGTATTGTAATTGTAAACTGTCGAAGCTGCGTTGGTAAAGTACCGGAACTTCAAGCACTGATAGAAAGCACCGAAGCTGAAATCGTTATAGGTACAGAGAGCTGGCTTAAGCCAGAGATAAATTCTGCCGAAATTTTTACAGAGGTACAGACGGTGTTTAGGAAGGATAGATTGCATGCAACCGGTGGTGGAGTGTTTGTCGCTGTTAGTAGTAGTTTATCCTGTAGTGAAGTAGAAGTGGATAGTTCCTGTGAATTATTATGGGTGGAGGTTACACTCAACAACCGAGCTGGGTTAATAATTGGCTCCTTTTACCGACCTCCCGACTCAGCAGCGTTAGTGGCAGAACAACTGAGAGAAAATTTGGAATACATTTCGCATAAATTTCCTCAGCATGTTATAGTCTTAGGTGGAGATTTCAATTTACCAGATATAGACTGGAACACTCAGATGTTTAGGACGGGTGGTAGGGACAGAGCATCGAGTGACATTATACTGAGTGCACTATCCGAAAATTACCTCGAGCAATTAAACAGAGAACCGACTCGTGGAGATAACATCTTGGACCTACTGATAACAAACAGACCCGAACTTTTCGATTCTGTAAGTTCAGAACAGGGAATCAGTGATCATAAGGCCATTGTAGCATCCCTGAATATGGAAGTTAATAGGAATATAAAAAAAGGGAGGAAGGTTTATCTGTTTAGCAAGAGTAATAGAAGGCAGATTTCAGACCACCTAACAGATCAAAACGAAAATTTCTGTTCCGACACTGACAATGTTGAGTGTTTATGGAAAAAGTTCAAGGCAATCGTAAAATGCGTTTTAGACAGGTACGTGCCGAGTAAAACTGTGAGGGATGGGAAAAACCCACCGTGGTACAACAACAAAGTTAGGAAACTACTGCGAAAGCAAAGAGAGCTTCACTCCAAGTTTAAACGCAGCCAAAACCTCTCAGACAAACAGAAGCTAAGCGATGTCAAAGTTAGCGTAAGGAGGGCTATGCGAGAAGCGTTCAGTGAATTCGAAAGTAAAATTCTATGTACAGACTTGACAGAAAATCCTAGGAAGTTCTGGTCTTACGTTAAATCAGTAAGTGGCTTGAAACAGCATATCCAGACACTCCGGGATGATGATGGCATTGAAACAGAGGATGACACGCATAAAGCTGAAATACTAAACACCTTTTTCCAAAGCTGTTTCACAGAGGAAGACCGCACTGCAGTTCCTTCTCTAAATCCTCGCACAAACGAAAAAATGGCTGACATCGAAATAAGTGTCCAAGGAATAGAAAAGCAACTGGAATCACTCAACAGAGGAAAGTCCACTGGACCTGACGGGATACCAATTCGATTCTACACAGAGTACATGAAAGAACTTGCCCCCCTTCTAACAGCCATGTACCGCAAGTCTCTAGAGGAACGGAGGGTTCCAAATGATTGGAAAAGAGCACAGGTAGTCCCAGTCTTCAAGAAGGGTCGTCGAGCAGATGCGCAAAACTATAGACCTATATCTCTGACGTCGATCTGTTGTAGAATTTTAGAACATGTTTTTTGCTCGAGTATCATGTCGCTTTTGGAAACCCAGAATCTACTATGTACGAATCAACATGGATTCCGGAAACAGCGATCGTGTGAGACCCAACTCGCGTTATTTGTTCATGAGACCCAGAAAATATTAGATACAGGCTCCCAGGTAGATGCTATTTTTCTTGACTTCCGGAAGGTGTTCGATACAGTTCCGCACTGTCGCCTGATAAACAAAGTAAGAGCCTACGGAATATCAGACCAGCTGTGTGGCTGGATTGAAGATTTTTTAGCAAACAGAACACAGCATGTTGTTATCAATGGAGAGACGTCTACAGACGTTAAGGTAACCTCTGGCGTGCCACAGGGGAGTGTTATGGGACCATTGCTTTTCACAATATATATAAATGACGTAGTAGATAGTGTCGGAAGTTCCATGCGGCTTTTCGCGGATGATGCTGTAGTATACAGAGAAGTTGCAGCATTAGAAAATTGTAGCGAAATGCAGGAAGATCTGCAGCGGATAGGCACTTGGTACAGGGAGTGGCAACTGTCCCTTAACATAAACAAATGTAATGTATTGCGAATACATAGAAAGAAGGATCCTTTATTGTATGATTATATGATAGCGGAACAAACACTGGTAGCAGTTACTTCTGTAAAATATCTGGGAGTATGCGTGCGGAACGATTTGAAGTGGAATGATCATATAAAATTAATTGTTGGTAAGGCGGGTACCAGATTGAGATTCATTGGGAGAGTGCTTAGAAAATGTAGTCCAGCAACAAAGGAGGTGGCTTACAAAACACTCGTTCGACCTATACTTGAGTATTGCTCATCAGTGTGGGATCCGTACCAGATCGGGTTGACGGAGGAGATAGAGAAGATCCAAAGAAGAGCGGCGCATTTCGTCACAGGGTTATTTGGTAAGCGTGATAGCGTTACGGAGATGTTTAATAAACTCAAGTGGCAGACTCTGCAAGAGAGGCGCTCTGCATCGCGGTGTAGCTTGCTTGTCAGGTTTCGAGAGGGTGCGTTTCTGGATGAGGTATCGAGTATATTGCTTCCCCCTACTTATACCTCCCGAGGAGATCACAAATGTAAAATTAGAGAGATTAGAGCGCGCACGGAGGCTTTCAGATGGTCGTTCTTCCCGCGAACCATACGCGACTGGAACAGGAAAGGGAGGTAATGACAGTGGCACGTAAAGTTCCCTCCGCCACACACCGTTGGGTGGCTTGCGGAGTATGAATGTAGATGTAGAATGTTGTAGTTACTGTGACCTTTGATGAAAAGATAGGCAGTTCATCTTGAAGCTGATATATGACTATAATTAACAGAAGAATCAAAATTTTTCATCCAGTAGTTTCTGTAATATTGTTTGATGAGTGCACCCCTTCATTCTGCCAGACTAGTGTGCCGACATGGGCAAACGATCTAGATGTTAGGGGGACCACTCATCTGCCCAAGTTGAGACTGAGACACCTAGACATGCACCTCTACTTGTGTGTGGGGCAAGGAGAGCCACATGGTGACTAGCTACAAGGCGAACAGTGTCCTGCGCTATGCCCAGGGCAGTAGAAGCTGCAGAGAGGTGACACATATCATCTGATGTCTGCAGCCATCTGTTATTACAGCAGCAGGTGTACATAGCCGTTAGTGCTACCTCCTATGTTTGGCTGCTCTCCTGGCCAATCAGAAGACAGGCTGCACTCTTTTCTGCATGGCAGGCAAGCAAATTCACAGAGGAACTGAGTGGGAAGGGAGAGGATGATGGTGTAGCCAAGGCATAGTTGGTGTTCACAGCTCAAGCAGTATCCAGTAATGGTCTGCTGAGAGTCCTTTAATGTGAAAAATGTAAAATGAAGTTTTTCCCTAACAAACTAATTAATATTTTTAGAAATACAGTTTTCATTCACCTCTCCTTGAAATCAAATACGTTATTTGTCTCTAAAAATGTTGGCAACCCAAGTCATTATGCAGATAAAGGCTGGAAAAATATGTAAGTGAAATCTCTCAAACCTAGACAGAGACTGAATGAAAACAACATTGTTCATATCACAGACGCAACTGTCAGAGACTTGTTTGTGTCAGTCAGTTGTCACAAATTAAGTGAAAATCATTCAAAAACCCGGAGAGTGAGTGAAAAACATTCATATAGATGACATGGCCGCTCAGATAAGCTGCATTCAGTTGTTCCATTCAGCTGAAAAAACTGACTGAACAAAAAAAAAATTTACTGGCTAAAACAGTTGTTAAAACCAACCAGTTGTCCCATCACTATCCGTCTCCTGGCTATCCCTCTTATGGCTGGACCTGTCTTGGCCAGCCCTCTCCATCGCAATACAGCCACATCTCTCAGCGCTATTATGGCTGTCTCTTCAGCTGCTCCCATCATCAACACTGGGCCTCTCTACAATGCTGCTGCTGGTGCCACTACCATCTGCGTGGGCATCACCGCAATCATCGCTGACCCTTTCGTAGCAAGCCAACTTGATATCATCCTGGCCACTGCCACTGCCTCCCCACGGCTGCCTCTTCCATAACTGTCCCTGCATCCAGCCAGCTGTCCTTGTGGACACTGCTAGACCCGTTGTGTTCTTCCAGGCCTGGGTTGTGTTTCCATACTGCTGCCTTATCCTCTGCCCGTGCCTTTCCTGCTGCTGCCCCCAGCGGACTGCTGCCATCCCTATGCAGACTCCTTGTGCTTCATTTGTTGGAACTGTTTTCAGTCTTTACTGCCTGATTATCTTGTTTCATTTCACTATGGTGGCTACCTGGAGCCTCCTTCCCTGCTGGCTGCTGCATTCCTCTGAGATGGTTGCACTATCTCCTTCAAGGGGGAGATGTATAATATAGGCAGGGCTGAACATCTGGATATTTGGTCATCACATTCACAGATATGCTTCACAGGTCAGGCATGGGCACAGCATTACCTCAGACAGCCATTTATTGACTCATTCACTGAAATATTTACTGCCAATCCTCCTGTGGCTGCCACAGTGTCTGGGGGTGCAGGCTGCACCACTATGCTACAGTGCTGCTCTCACGGGAGACCTACTCGCATCTGCGTGGTCATACGCTCATTTGACGCGTTGCCTGTGTCCCTCTGCCCAAGTACCTATGTCACTCCTGAACCCCTCAATGGCCAGTTCAGCCCTGGCCTCCAGATGGATCACTGGCCACACTGTGAGATTATGCTAAGGACCTTGACGCCTACCGCTGCTGCAAGCCAACCAACAGTGCTGGCTTGCACCTTCACCAGCCTCCCAGTCAGTGCCATGTGAGCACTGCTCCAGAACAAACTGGTTCCTCAGCTCATAACCGCTACCAACGATTGGAGACGTCGTCCCAGTGGACACTAGTTAGGCATCATCACAGAAGGTGATTTTCATTGTATTCTTGTGTCATCACAGAAGGAGATTTTCATTTTATTCCTGTGTGGATTTTGTACTCGAACTGTACTGAATTGAGTTAATGTTCAATAAACAGTGTTACTTCAAGGATGCCTTCGTATGCCACTCAGCAGGACACTACACTGCATACCCACCAGTTTCAATGGTTCTGATCACTATGTGACTTAACTTCTGAGGTCATCAGTCACCTAGAACTTAGAACTAATTAAACCTAACTAACTTAAGGACACCACACACATCCATGCCCGAGGCAGGATTTGAACCTGCGACCGTAGCAGTTGCTCAGCTCCAGACTGTAGCGCCTAGAACCGCACGGCCTCTCTGGCCGGCAGAACTACTGCAAAATAATATACAAACTGAGGTTCAAAATATTACTAATGTATTAGTTTTCAGCATATGCCCTCCCCATGTCGCACACTTTCAAGTACCCCATTAATTGATGATGAACTGATTCTCAGACTAGTGGAGGAAAAGCACATACCACCTCAACATTAGGACTAGTCAGCAGCAATATTAATAGTAGCCAGAGTAAAAGTTTGTGCTTTGTTTAATGTTTTTAAGTGCCTCTGTTTGGAACCTGCCCAGATAGCTGTGCGTGTTAAAGCTCCGCTTCTGGGATGAAGAGGAGTGCCGGCTCAAAAATGAGTCTGCCTGGTGGGTTAATGATGAGGGTGGTTGTGCTGGCGAGTGTGGATGTGGTTCTTAAGTGGTTTCCCACATCTGACTAGGTCAGTATCAGCATGGTACCCAAGTATCACCTCAGTTACTCTATTTCCAAACATTTGAAAACTTTTGCTCACTTTCACACAAATAACACTACATGCAGACAGTTGTGGTACATATATTCCATCTCTGGGGGTACCAGGGTGGCAACAGGAAGGGCATGCAGCCACCCAATAAATTAACTGTGCCAAATCCACTGATAACCACACCAACCTTATGTCAATGCAACATAAATACACAAGAAAAAGAAGTGGCTTTGTCTAGAAGCAAGCAGCACTTTATAATTTCTTTACTTGTTTTTCTTTTTTTACAAGGCTTAGGGGCATACATTGCTGACTCTGTAACATCAGTGATTCTGAAAGGATGGAGACACTAGCATCAAAGGTGCTGCCATGTAGACTGCATGATCAGTGACTGAATATGACATGGCACATGCTACAGAGCATTCTTAATCCTGACAAAACAGAGATCCAACTCTCTTTCTACACCAGTCTACATTGTGCCTGCCTCAACTGCAATTCTTATAATGGACATTTCTTGTATTATGAATGCTTGGATGATGATTCTGGTCTACTGCTATATGACAATGATTATAAAATAAACTGCACCATGGATAATACATTAGTGAAGAAGCTATTTGAACTCTATATGTGCCTCCCTATAAATACAGTGTTAGTAAAGATGTTAGAATAGCAATAGGAAACATTCTCAGTAGCTAACTGAATAGCAGCAGCTCTTGCTCAGTCTATTTTTACAACAACAACAGTACGCCACAATGTTAAGTGAGCAGACCACAAGCCACTTCTGGGTTTCTGCCCATGGTGCTTGCACCCTAAAATGAGGTCAAGTTAGAAAGGGACTCATATGTCTGGTGGCATCAGTAGAATTTTCAGTCATTCCAGGTATCAGATCCACTGCTTGAAAAGCCTTTCTTCTTCTCATTGTCTAATGTTGAGATTTGCTGCATCTTGCACAAACTAATTCCCATAGCAGAACCAGTAGACCTGCCATTTAAGGAAATGTGTAATTTATTCAGCAACAATTTTTGTAAGCATATGAATGGCATAGTGCCCTGACCAATTAAGAAGGGTAATCATATCACTTGTAAACTGCCAACTTTTGTGGCATTAGCCAGAAATATAAATTTGATTGTGGAATGTGTGAAACTTATACAGACTCCCTGATCTGTGATAGGCTATGTCCTCAACAAGAAAATTTAGCAGGAAACATTACAAAGCTGGTTTGCCCTAGAGAAAGTGCTGCACGTATCGCAGACTTTTGAAGTGGCATAGGCCAGGAAAGAGCTGTATCACATGAACATACCATCCTCCAGAACTGGCCCCCTCTTTCCTCTGCAGATGAGTCTGAACAAACATGAGGTCAGCCAGCAGTCAGTCAGTGTTCTGTACAGTGCAAGAAGGAAAAGCCAAAATATTTTTAAAAATCAAACACTGGAAAGTCGAGGTTGGAATATCAACAATGTAAGGAAAAGGTAGATTGCTACTTACTGTAAAGATGGCATGTTAACTTGCAGACAGATTTCTGGTCTGAGCTGCCAAAATGTTGTTAGTTAGCTCTACATTCCATACATCATATTTATGATAAATATTATTATGTGGAAGATTTCCGCTGAACAAAAGATTAGAGAAACAATTTAAAAATATTCTAGCCATTTACATGATTATCATCGACTATTTATTTCTATTCAAGAATTCTTGTGTGGTGAGTTATAAAGGAGAAACAACTTAAATCTCCACTTGGAAACATTTTTGCTCACCATCATACATATTATTTTGATGGGCAGATTATCAAAGAGTTTTATAGCTGTGTATTTCAGTCATTTCTGTGCTGCAACAAGGTTTACCAGAAGGAAGAGCAGGCATTTTTTCTTCTAGTATTTTATTTATCAGTATCTCTATTATTTTTAAACTGTAAGACCTTTCCACAGGACATTTCACCAGTGAATGAAGGTACGGTGAGGCTGTGGTTACTATTACCAGTACCTTAGAAATACCCCTCTAAGATGTACATGTTTGAATACATACATAATTTTAATTACTTTCCATTAAGCAACGAATACTTTTTGCCTAAGTGAGGAGTTACCCAAGAATATTTTCCCAGATGACTTTGGTGAATTAAATTATGTAAAATATGTTAAGTTACTGCAGGTGGAGTTGTGTGCAGTGCACAAAGACATGGACAAGTAGATTGGTAGGGGGAGACAGAACAGACTCCCAGCTATGAGAAACTCTTTTCCCAACCCTCCCTCCCAACCCTCCCTCCCAACCCTCCCTCCCAACCCTTACTGCCTTTTTCCCCCTCATCCTCTCAACCCGACAGAACCCAGATACATTAACAATAACTCAAATTAAATGCAATATACCCCTGGCACAAAATTGGAATGAAAACTTTTCTTTTTCCTACACATTCAGGATAAGAATATAGAATTTGATCATGAGATAGGCCTTGTTGCTACTTTGATCAATTTGCACACTTTCCAGTAGTCAGGAGCCCCATCCTATGGGCTGCAGTACATGGACTGGTGTCTTTCAGCAGGCAAAATATTCCAGTAAAATGTAAATGTTCTTCAAGATTCTATTTAAAAGTTGCACAAATGATAGGCTTATAGTATTCAATTTACCAGATGTGAAAAATACCTTTGTGTTAGAGGCCTAAACATGTATGGTTTCTCAATACAAGATTCAATAAATATAATGCCTGATACCATTCATTTCACTGAAATAAAGGGTCTTTGTCAAGAGTTTCCACTTCTTTTGGAGCCCAGGCTGGGATGCAGAACTAAATTTCACATGCATATTAGATCATCAATTACCTCCAAGTGAGGTGATAGGACATTGGACTTATTTTCAACCAGACAATAGTTCAGATCCCCACATGGCAACTGAAATTTAGGTTTTCCATGATTTCCCTAATTCATTTATGGGAAATACCAGAAAAGTTTTTTTTGAAGAGCTTGGACAATTTCTTTTCCCATGTTTACCCAATCCAAGATTATGCTCCATCTCTAATTACCTTGTTGTCAATGGATGTCAAACACTAATCTTCCTACCTTTCCTTCCAGCAATTACACAAAAAATGTGTAGGACTCACCCAGTTCCATTCACTCTCACAGAATTACTAAAATAAGAGTTTGAGAGATTACAAGCGACTGGGGTTATCAAATACATTTCCGCTATTGACTGAGTCATATCCATAGTAGTCACTGTGCTATTATGTGACACATTCTTCACCAGCTGCAGTTATAACAGACTTTGATGTTTGACTTACAATTGGCAGGCTTTGACTCAGTCCCATGAAGATGATCCTTGGTTCTGAGCCTGGTGGTGTCCTCTATGCCAGAGCTGAGGAGGTATGGTGGAGCAGCATGTTAGCTGGTGTTGTGTTGGCATCTGAATGGGAAGGTTGTCTCATTGAGAAGGAACACAGTTTGGCAAGTGACTAGAATGTGAAAACATCAAGAGTTCCATTGTACTGCACTGGAAGAGGGGCTGCATGTCACTGCAAATCTGCTCTATTGGCTGTATCGGTACTTTCAATGTGACCTTTATCATCATTTGTCCTGGAACTGACATATAGTACAGTGCACTATGGATGTCTGAGACCAAGATGTTGTCAATGAAAGTTTGCTGCAACTGTTTTACAGTAAAGGAATTCCCAGGAGAAAATGTGCGAGGAGAGAGGCTTTTGTGTCGTACCATTATCATTGTAGGCTTGTATCATGGGAAGCAAGGAGAGAATGTTGTTTGGTAGCCAGTATCCCCTTTCTATAACACAACTGCATGCATTTATTAACAGGGTTCTTTATTAATAAGTATAAGAAAGCTACTTAACTCAAGATAGTCTAGGTGTTGTGGTACAAGCTGTCCACGTTAGCCTCACTCCTGGTGAAGTACGTACACTATTCTGTCACTATGGGCCGCCTGTCTCTGAGCTAGAGGCTGTGACTGCGACTGGGCTGCAACTGAAGACTCGACTTGTGGACTCACTGGATGACTGACTGGAACTGACTCAGCCCTCTGGTCTGCGGTGGCGATCTAAATACTGGTGGTTGAGAAGGCATTGATGGCACGGTGCCTGTGAGACTGTTTTTGGCCTCTCTGCTGATAAGTGCATTGCTTACACCTACTATCATTGTTCTAACAACCTCTTTGGCGCCAGGTGTGCTGGTGACAGCTTATGCCAGCACATTCCTCCCCCCCCCCTCCTCCCCTCCCCCCACCGCCCAAAATACCACACTGTTGTTGTGTAGTGAGGCTGCGAATGACAATGGAGAGGGAGGCAGGACGCTGGACGTAGAGATGAGCCAGGAGCCGTGGCTGTGGAGGACGGCGTACTCCCGTCTGTACCCCACCATCTGGCTGCGAGGCAACAGGAATATCCTCTGGAACACTGCTGCCAGAGCACATGTCCAGGTCTGAGGATGTGTCCTGGGGCAATGACAGTGAAGTTGATGGTGATGGCAGGTCCAGGTCCATGGGGTTGGCGAGTGGGGATGAGGGCACATCATCCATCCACACTTCCTGGGGTGCCCTGGTGGCACCAGCGGGTGGCTGCAAAGGCTGCGCAGTCCCATGAAGCTGTGAATCTGGGGTAAGAAAAGCACAAGAATCACAAGCCAAATGACATGCACGAATTTGTTTCTGGTGGTGGCACTGCAAACCATTGGGACTTGCAATCAAATACATAGAAGAGCCAATGATCCTGGATCATGCCTCTTTCCCAGTGCCCATGGCTGCCATAAACCCTCAAAAGAACAAGATTGTGTGGCACAAAGCGATACTTGCAGACCATTGGCAGCGCTGGATGCTGCAGTGGGTGTAGCAAGTGTAGCAATGTCTGATGGCACATGCAGAAGTTCTACCGGTGATGGTCCATCTCATGGGTGGGAGCAATAGAAGGCAAGAAAGAGTTGCAGCACCTGCTCCTGTGTGTGTCTCATGCAAAGCTTGGACATCTGTTGCTTAAAAGTGCTTACGAAGCATTCTGCTTCTCTGTTGGACTGTGGGTGAAAGAGAGCACTTGTTAGATGACAAATACCATTTCGTTCACAAAACTATTCAAAATAAAGTGAAGTGAACTGTGGTCCATTGTCCGACACAAGTACTTCTGGCAAACCTTCTATGCAAAATATGGAGGACAATGCTTGAATGGTGCTACGTGGCATGGTAGAGTTCATAGGCACCGGAAAAGGCGGCTTTGTAAAAGAGGCTACCACTATGAGCCAACTGGGGCAGCTGCACGGTCTGAGGCGCCTTTCCACGGTTTGCATGACTCCCCCCGTCAGAGGTTTGAGTCCTCCCCTGGGCACGGATGTGTGTGTGTTGTCCATAACCTAAGTTAGTTTAACTTAGATTGGGATTTTCTCTGCACGGGTACTGGATGTTTGTGTTGTCCTCATCATTTCATCATCATTATAATCATCATCATCATCATCATCATCATCATTCATGACAGTGGCTAGATTGGATTGAGTTAAAAATTGGACTGTGTAAAAATTGCGACTTTGTACAGGTGCTGATGACTATACAGTTGAGTGCCCCCAAACTAAACATCATCATCATCATCATCATCATCACTATGAGCCAACGAGTATTCCAGAATGGTCCTGCAAAGTCAATGTGCACTCTTTGCCATGGTGATTGAGTCTTAGGCGAAGCTGAGAATGTCTGTGGTGGAGCGGATTGGTTCTCCACACATGCGCAACACTGTGATGTCATCTGTTCAATGTGGACGTCCATGCCCTGCCAAGTACAATCCAGTCGCACTAACTGTTTAGTGGGAAAAATTCTGTCGCGCTAACTGTTTAGTGGGCAAAATTCCCCAATGCCATTGCTGTAGCAATCACAACACAGCCTATTGCAACACTTTGGGAATAAGCATACAGCATTGTCCACTGTCTTTCTGAACTAGAATCACACTCTGTTGAACTGAAAGGCTATGCCAACATGCAAAACATTGGCACACAACTGAGTTCTGGATATTGTTCAATGAATGAGGCCAAGACATGCAAATGTTAAAAAGTACTTAAGCTACAGCACACACGCATCATGCGAGGTTTCCAATATTCTCTCAATCTCTTTGTGCAAACTGTTAGGCCTAGACAAAAAATAAATAGGACATTTTTTGTTGCAAATTTAATTTACTTTAATTGTGTACACATTTTTGTTGGATGTGTGGTTTCTGAGTTATTAAAGAAAAACATACAAAACTGATATTACACATGTCCTATCTCAGAAACTATTCACAACAGGGCATATGTCCATACGAAGTGTTTTGTTCAGAATCATTAATACTATCGCATCTCTAAGCATACAAAATGGTTCAAATGGCTCTGAGCACTATGGGACTTAACATCTGAGGTCATCAGTCCCCTAGAACTTAGAACTATTTAAACCTAACTAACCTAAGGACATCACACACATCCATGCCCGAGGCAGGATTCGAACCTGCGACCGTAGCAGTCGCGCGGTTCTGGACTGAACTGCCTAGAACCACTCGGCCACCGCGGCCGGCTCTAAGCATACACCCTTCCTCCTGACTCACCCTGTATATGTATATATTTGTGTTAGTCTATGTACAAAACACAAGTAAGACTTCTGCATCCCTTAAAGATCAATTTGCATTAACTAAAACAATACAAAGCCAGATTATATACATGAAAATACTCACAATAATTTCCTTTTATGGCAGTAGGGCCCATACTTTAGTACAATGAAATGAACAACAGAGTGTGTACGACAGATTGTCATTGATTTCTGTCTTCTGTCGACAGAGATACTGAACTATAAACCAGAATTTCCTGTGCTACAGAAGAGGTACACAATTGTCCAGACAGTATGCCAGTGCATGAATTCAACTCCTTGTTGGTATATAACTCTAGAAAGTCATGGGACTTTTAAGTCCTGTTGGGCAGAAAGGGTTAAGGAACACACTGGCCATAAATTTGAAGATTAGCATTTGTTTCGACTTGTCATGGTGGTCCTGGGTTTGGTTCCCTACTGACTGTATTTCCTTGTGCATGTATTTGGTCAGAACAAAGTTTGCAAGTGGGCACCACACCAGATTAATTACAGTTGCCCATAGATGATCACGTTTTGGTTTAAGGTAATCATAGGGTAATTTGTGTATTTCATGTCCATGAGCTTTGAGATGCTGTTTTGTTGCTATGATCATGTATTATATACTGTTATCTCAGCGTTTTTAGATTTAAATTTTGCTGGACACCCAAAGTTTTTTCTTAAATTATCATTTCGAACTTGCTGTCTAGCATGCCTGTTGTAAGTTATTACCACTGAGCACTGTGTATTGCTTTTACTAATACATAATTAATGTAATTTTAATGTTTGTTTAGTATCTTAAATGTACCAGTAAATTATAATATTATGTTTTTGTAAGAAGTTTAATTCATGAATTCTTCACAGGATGTAATGTACCGGCATAAGTACTATGGTTATCGCTATCTTGCCTCAATGCTAATGATGGCTCTTTTCAGATAAGAAAAATTATCGACTTGTATATACTAATTGCCAAAATAGATACTGTATTTAAGTTCAGTTGTGAAGAAGCACCATATGTAACTGTGGATGAAGATACACAGGGCGATTATAATTAAACTCTCAAAATGCTGTAGAAAAAACACCACTGGTCAGAATGACATCAAATTGCAATGGAATATTATCAGAGAAGGGGGAAAACATATGGCAGAAGAAAAAAAAATAGTGTGAAAACTGACCAATAGATTTCACTGTATGTGTCAGAATACATGAATGAAAACACCTGGCATGCGCACAACCAATTGAAGTTGGTATAAACACGCTGAGTACACGGCTCTTCCACCTTTTGCATCTGCAACGTTCACCATGACTGTCTCAATGCAGGATCACAGTCTGCTTGTAAAACTGTATGAGATGAATGATGACTGTCCACACGCGGCTCTGCAGAAATTCCCAACACTTAACCTTTTTTAAAAAGGCGTTGGTCCGATGACTGCCGTGGGTCTGGAGAAAAAGACTTGGAAATTCGAGAAGATGGGTTCTTTAGGTGTGCAACCTGGTAGAGGGAGGAAACGAATTGATTCGATGTCATTGGAAACAGTGGACACAGCAGTGCAAGAAGAGACGAGTGGTGGCGTGAAAATGTGTAGTGCACGGAGAATTGCCCAAACATTGGACATACCCATGAGCACGGTGTGTAAAATCCTACAAAACATCCTTCTTTGTTGTCCATTCAAAATAACCCATGTGCACGAGTTGCCTCTTGTTGACCTGCCAGCAAGAGAGACCTTTGCTTTATAATTTCTTGCTCGCATGGAAGTGAACAGTGATTGGCCATGGAAGATTTTGTGGACAGACGAAGCCCACTTACATCTGACAGGATATGTCAATACACAGAATCTTTGAGTATTGGCAATGGAAAATCCACACGCAAATCAACCATTAACACTTCATCCTGAAAAGGTCACTGTGCAGTGCAGGTTTATGGCATCATTTATCACAGGGCCATATTTTTTTGAAGAGAAAGGTGCTTCTGGTCCTATTACCTGTACCATCACTGGTAAATGCTACGAGTGTCTTTTGCACAATCACATCATTCCAGCTCTTCAACGGCACAGATGTGTGGATGGGATCATTTTTATGCAAAATAGTGCTCTTCGCACATTGCAAATCCAGTTAAGCAGCTGCTGCAGCGCCAGTTTGGAAATGCTAGAATTATCAACTGCAATTTCCTTACAGCCTGGCCATCCCAAACACCTGATCTTAATCTGTGTGACTTCTGGCTGTGGGGGTATCTGAAAGATGTTGTGTTCAGTGTTCTAATTGCAGACTTAGCTGCATTGGAGATACACATTGTGCAACACATTCAGGACGTGACCCCGTAAATGCTACGATCAGTTGTGGAACATGCTGTTTCTTGATTTCAACTTGTTGCAGAAAATGGTGGACAGCATATTGAACATGTTTTGCGCTAGTCACATGGAAATGAATAATCTGATTTGATTTATATTGATGCTTTTTATGCAGTTTTTGGCCTCAGTAAAATTAAAAACCGATGTGATTGAGGCTTTTTATGTGGTTTTTTGCCTCAGGACAATTAAAAACTGATTTTTCCCACTGGATGTGATATGATCTTTCCATGGTGGATGGGCTTACGTAACTAACAGTATCACACCTATACACCCATGCACATTGAATAGTACAGTTTCTTTAATGTCAAATGTACACCTTAGGCATTGTTGTATGATTCATTTGTCATTTGTAGTAGACCACTATTAAATTATGATGCTTACAGTGTCATCTATTGCTATATATTTAACTATTTACTTTTCATCTGCCATATGTTTCCCCCCTTCTCCGATAATGTTCCATTGCAATTTGACGTCGTTCTGACCAGTGGTGTTATTTCTTCAGCGGTTTTAAAGTTTAATTATAATCACCCTGTGTATCTGTATGTATGAGAAGCAACAATACTATCAAGGAGTGAAGGTAACTTTTGTCATTATCCCGAGATCACATAATTGCTAATTGTATTAATGTAAACTGGCGAGGCAGGTAGTGTAATATATGCATCAGTATTTTGTTGTAGTATAAAATTGTCAGATATTGGTTTTTGGAATTTGTAATATTAAGATAATAAATGCTAACAGGTCATTCTGCACTTTAATCACTCGGTTTATCACTGCAGAGAAACCAAATGGATCCTGAAGAGTTTGTGCAGATTTTCAAAATATAATTATTGTATAAGCAATACAACACGCATGCTCCATTCCATGCCTGGATAAACTTTTAGCTAAATTATTAAGTAGCAAATACACTCCTGGAAATGGAAAACAGAACACATTGACACCGGTGTGTCAGACCCACCATACTTGCTCCAGACACTGCGAGAGGGCTGTACAAGCAATGATCACACGCACGGCACAGCGGACACACCAGGAACCGCGGTGTTGGCCGTCGAATGGCGCTAGCTGCGCAGCATTTGTGCACCGCCGCCGTCAGTGTCAGCCAGTTTGCCGTGGCATACGGAGCTCCATCGCAGTCTTTAACACTGGTAGCATGCCGCGACAGCGTGGACGTGAACCGTATGTGCAGTTGACGGACTTTGAGCGAGGGCGTATAGTGGGCATGCGGGAGGCCGGGTGGACGTACCGCCGAATTGCTCAACACGTGGGGCGTGAGGTCTCCACAGTACATCGATGTTGTCGCCAGTGGTCGGCGGAAGGTGCACGTGCCCGTCGACCTGGGACCGGACCGCAGCGACGCACGGATGCACGCCAAGACCGTAGGATCCTACGCAGTGCCGTAGGGGACCGCACCGCCAGTTCCCAGCAAATTAGGGACACTGTTGCTCCTGGGGTATCGGCGAGGACCATTCGCAACCGTCTCCATGAAGCTGGGCTACGGTCCCGCACACCGTTAGGCCGTCTTCCGCTCACGCCCCAACATAGTGCAGCCCGCCTCCAGTGGTGTCGCGACAGGCGTGAATGGAGGGACGAATGGAGACGTGTCGTCTTCAGCAATGAGAGTCGCTTCTGCCTTGGTGCCAATGATGGTCGTATGCGTGTTTGGCGCCGTGCAGGTGAGCGCCACAATCAGGACTGCATACGACCGAGGCACACAGGGCCAACACCCGGCATCATGGTGTGGGGAGCGATCTCCTACACTGGCCGTACACCACTGGTGATAGTCGAGGGGACACTGAATAGTGCACGGTACATCCAAACCGTCATCGAACCCATCGTTCTACCATTCCTAGACCGGCAAGGGAACTTGCTGTTCCAACAGGACAATGCACGTCCGCATGTATCCCGTGCCACCCAACGTGCTCTGGAAGGTGTAAGTCAACTACCCTGGCCAGCAAGATCTCCGGATCTGTCCCCCATTGAGCATGTTTGGGACTGGATGAAGCGTCGTCTCACGCGGTCTGCACGTCCAGCACGAACGCTGGTCCAACTGAGGCGCCAGGTGGAAATGTCATGGCAAGCCGTTCCACAGGACTACATCCAGCATCTCTACGATCGTCTCCATGGGAGAATAGCAGCCTGCATTGCTGCGAAAGGTGGATATACACTGTACTAGTGCCGACATTGTGCATGCTCTGTTGCCTGTGTCTATGTGCCTGTGGTTCTGTCAGTGTGATCATGTGATGTATCTGACCTGAGGAATGTGTCAATAAAGTGTCCCCTTCCTGGGACAATGAATTCACGGTGTTCTTATTTCAATTTCCAGGAGTGTATTTTTCTAAAATTGACTTCATGGATGCTTACTTACAACTTCCCTTAGATGAGGAATTATGGAGGACTGCTCTAATACATATATGCCTTTTGAAACCTTTTTATATATAGCTTACCTTTTGGAATGTCAAGTGCTCCAGCAGTATTTCAAAAGTTTCTGAAACATCTAACACAACATATATATCATCAGTTGCTCTGCATTCTCTCAGGATATCTGAACATATAACTACTGTACATTGGCTTTGGGGGCCAAAATCAATTGTGGTATTTAAAATAAAAAGAAAAGTACTAACTGTTCTGTCATTTTATTGCCCGCATCTCGTGGTCGTGCGGTAGCGTTCTCGCTTCCCACGCCCGGGTTCCCGGGTTCGATTCCCGGCGGGGTCAGGGATTTTCTCTGCCTCGTGATGGCTGGGTGTTGTGTGCTGTCCTTAGGTTAGTTAGGTTTAAGTAGTTCTAAGTTCTAGGGGACTTATGACCACAGCAGTTGAGTCCCATAGTGCTGAGAGCCATTTGAACCATTTTTTGTCATTTTATTCCTAATATATGTCAATGCATGAACTATATCAATGACGTTATTATGAGAGGAACTGACCGTAAGATCATTTGGATAATATGAAATTACATCTACATCTACATCTACATGACTACTCTGCAGTTCACATTTAAGTGATTGGCAGAGGGTTCATCGAACCACAATCATACTATCTCTCTACCATTCCACTCCCGAACAGCGCGCGGGAAAAACAAACACCTAAACCTTTCTGTTCGAGCTCTGTTTTCTCTTATTTTATTTTGATGATCATTCCTACCTATGTAGGTTGGGCTTAACAAAATATTTCCGCATTCGGGATAGAAAGTTGGTGACTGAAATTTCGTAAATAGATCTCGCCGCGACGAAAAACGTCTTTGCTTTAATGACTTCCATCCCAATTCGCGTATCATATCTGCCACACTCTCTCCCCTATTACATGATAATACAAAACGAGCTGCCCTTTTTCGCACCCTTTCGATGTCCTCCGTCGATCCCACCTGGTAAGGATCCCACACCGCGGAGCAATATTCTAACAGAGGACGAACGAGTGTAGTGTAAGCTGTCTCTTTAGTGGACTTGTTGCATCTTCTAACTGTCCTGCCAATGAAATGCAACCTTTGGCTCGCCTTCCCCACAATATTATCTATGTGGTCTTTCCAACTGAAGTTGTTCGTAATTTTAACAGCCAGGTACTTAGTTGAATTGACAGCCTTGAGAACTGTACTATTTATCGAGTAATCTAATTCCAACGGATTTCTTTTGGAACTCATGTGGATCACCTCAAACTTTTCGTTATTTAGCGTCAACTGCCACCTGCCACACCATACAGCAATCTTTTCTAAATCGCTTTCCAACTGTTACTGTTCTTCGGATGACTTTACTAGACGGTAAATAACAGCATCGTCTGCGAACAATCTAAGAGAACTGCTCAGATTGTCACCCAGGTCATTTATATAGATCAGGAACAGCAGAGGTCCCAGGACGCTTCCCTGGGGAACACCTGATATTACTTCAGTTTTACTCGATGATTTACCATCTATTACTACGAACTGCGACCTTCCTGACAGGAAATCACGAATCCAGTTGCACAACTAAGACGATACCCCATAGGCCCGCAGCTTGATTAGAAGTCACTTGTGAGGAACAGTGTCAAAAGGTTTCCGGAAATCTAGAAATACGGAATCAACTTGAGATCCCCTGTCGATAGTGGCCATTACTTTGTGCGAATAAAGAGCTAGCTGCGTTGCACAAGAACAATGTTTTCTGAAACCATGCTGATTACGTATCAATAAATCGTTCCCTTCGAGGTGAATCATAATGTTTGAATACAGTATATGCTCCAAAACTCTACTGCAAACTGACGTCAATGATATAGGTCTTTAGTTCGATGGATTACTCCTACTATCCTTCTTAAACACTGGTGCAACCTGCGCAATTTTCCAATCTGTAGGTACAGATCTATCGGTGAGCGAGCAGCTGTATATGATTGCTAAGTAGGGAGATATTGTATCAGCATAATCTGAAAGGAACCTAATCGGTATACAATCTGGACCTGAAGACTTGCCCGTATCAAGCGATTTGAGCTGCTTTGCAATCCCGAAGGTATCTACGTCTAAGAAACTCATGCTAGCAGCTGTTCATGTCTCAAATTCTGGAATATTCCATTCTTCTTCCCTGGTGAAGGAATTTTGGAAAACTGCGTTCAATAACTCCGCTTTAGCGGCACAGTCGTCGGTAATAGTACCATCGGCACTGCGCAGCGAAGGTATTAACTACATCTTGCCGCTTGTGTACTTTACATACGACCAGAATTTCTTCGGATTTTCTACCAAATTTTGAGACAATATTTCGTTGTGGAACCTATTAAAGGCATCTCGCATTGAAGTCTGTGCCAAATTTCGCGCGTCTGTAAATTTTAGCCAATCTTCGGGATTTCGCGTTCTTCTGAACTTCGCATTTTTTTTCCATTGCCTCTACAACAGCGTTTGGACCTGTTTTGTGTACCATGGGGGATCAGTTCCATCTCTGACCAATTTATGAGGTATGAATCTCTCAATTGCTGTTGATACTATATCTTTGAATTTGAGCCAAATCTCGTCTACATTTGCATAGTCAGTTCGGTAGGAATGGAGATTTTCTCTTAGGAAGGCTTCTAGTGACACTTTATCCGCTTTTTTAAATAAAATTTTTTGCATTTGTTTCTGGTGGATTTGGAAGAAACGGTATTGAGCCTAGCTACAATGACCTTGTGATCACTAATCCCTGTATCAGTCATGATGCTCTCTATCAGCTCTGGATTGTTTGTGGCTAAGAGGTCAAGTGTGTTTTCGCAACCATTTACAATTCGCGTGGGTTCGTGTACTAACTGCTCGAAATAATTTTTGGAGAAAGCATTTAGGACAATCTCGGAAGATGTTTTCTGCCTACCACCGGTTTTGAACAAGTATTTTTGCCAACATACCGAGGGAAGGTTGAAGTCCCCACCAACTATAACCGTATGAGTGGGGTATTTATTTGTTACGAGACTCAAATTTTCTCTGAACTGTTCAGCAACTATATCATCGGAGTCTGGGGTATGGCAGAAGGAGCCAATTACTAACTTAGTTCGGCTGTAAGTATAACCTCCACCCATACCAATTCGCGCAGAGTATCTACTTCGACTTCACTACAAGATAAACCACTACTGACAGACACAAACACTCCACCACCAATTCTGCCTAATCTATCTTTCCTGAACACCGTCTGAGACTTCGTAAAAATTTCTGCAGAACTTATTTCAGGCTTTAGCCAGCTTTCTGTACCTATAACGATTTCAGCTTCTGTGCTTTCTATTAGCGCCTGAAGCTCAGGGACTTTCTCAGCACAACTACAACAATTTACAACTACAATTCCGACTGTTCCTTGATCCAAGCACATCCTGTATTTGCCATGCACCCTTTGAGATTGCAGCCCACCCCGTACTTTCCCGAGGCCTTCTAACTTAAAAAACCGCCCAGTCAACGCCACACAGCCTCCGCTACCCGTGTCGCCCCCAGCTGAGTGTAGTGAACTCCTGACCTATTCAGCGGAACCCAAAACCCCACCACCCTATGGCACAAGTCAAGGAATCTGCATCCAACACGGTCGCAAAACCGTGTGAGCCTCTGATTCAGACCATCCACCCGGCTCTGCACCAAAGGTCCGCAGTCGGTTCTGTCAACGATGCTGCAGATGGTGAGCTCTGCCTTCATCTCGTAAGCAAGACCGGCAGTCTTCACCAAATCAGATAGCCGCTGGAATCCAGAGAGAATTTCCTCAGATCCAAAGCGACACACGTCATTAGTGCCGACATGTGGCACCACCTGCAGCTGGCTGCACCCTGTGCTCTTCATGGCATCCGGAAGGACCCTTTCCACATCAGGAATGACTCCCCCCAGAATGCACACGGAGTGCACACTGGATTTCTTCCCCTCCTTAGCCGCCATATCCCTAAGGGGCCCCATTACGCGCCTAACATTGGAGCTCCCAACTACCAATAAGCCCACCCTCTGTGATTGCCCGGACCTTGAAGGCTGAGAATCATCCTCTGAAACAGGGCAGGCAGCTGCATCTGGCTCAGCCAGAGACAGTGGCTGAAACCTGTTTGTCAGACGCACTGGGGAGGCTTTCTGATCAGCCTCCGGGGACGTCTTTCGCTGCCTGCCACGCCTTGGAACGACCTCCCATTCAACCACAGGCGAGGGCTCAGCCCCACTGCGGGCAGCAACAGGGGCAACCACAGCGGCAGACCGATCTGGGGACAGACGGGCCGAGGTTGACATTCCCGTGATACCGAAGTCCGGCTCCCCACAGTGGTGCCCATTGGGAACATCCTCAAGCTGCGCGACCGAAGTCAGCGCCGCTTGCAGCTGTGAGCGAAGGGATGCCAACTCAGCCCTCATCCGAACACAGCAATCACAGTCCCTGTCCATTCTAATCGATGTTGAACAACAGTTACTGAAACACGAGTCCGTGCCTAGATAACGCAAGGGAAACACGCAAAGAATGTATTAACTAACCTGTATAAATGCCTAACGACTGCGCTACAATCTGCCTGAATTTACGATTACAGTAACTAAATCTCGAAATTACACCTCCTATACGAAACTCACACGCAATTTAAGTAAGAATCTACGAAGTAAACACTAAAGCGCGATGCTACAACTCTCAAATACTATAATACGCCCGAAATTTATGAATTAAACAATGCAAGTACCCAAAAACACGCAAAGAAATTAAGAACTAAACTATGTAACAAATAAGTAAGCTATGGGTATACGACTTGCTGCTGCAGCTGCTTATCCAACGGCGGCAGGGAGCACACTGATGTGGTAAGTTTAGACATTCCCAATGCTGCACAAAGTAAGCACTCATAGTCGTTTTGAGAACAATCTCTTACATAAGTGACTTATCATTTGGTGCACCCCACCTCCCCATTTTCCATCATACATTTTTATTTTTGTCAGTTTTTGTGATAATTATGATACACACTGCATACAAATCTTGCACCTGGGTGCTCCACTCAGCTTAGCACCCCAAGTGGCTTCTACTATTTGTAGTATGCACAGTATAGAAAACTTGCAATTGTGATACCTCTGGTTCACCTGTGAGTTTAGCATCCCCACTGGTGGCTTGTGTCATTTATTCCTTAAACTGGCCCTATATGTGTCTATGGAGTCATCTTTGCCTTTCATTGGTGGCAGCATGCGAGGCAGTATTTAGAACCCGTTAAACAAAGTTATGCCCTATACTGCCTCTCATGTCACCTACATCAGGCAGACAGTTGATATTGCAACAGATGCGTCCCTGTATAGGATAAGCACAGTATTATAATAAAAAAAATGCAAACAGTAGTGAACACCCTATTGCATGCACATTTAAACACTAAATTAACAGGTTAACTATTGACAAACAGACTTTAGTATCATATGTAGAGTAAAGAAGTTGCACATATTTCTCTATGGCATAGAATTTTAACTCATTATTGTCATAAAGTATTACTCACTAATTTTGATCCACATAACAATGTTCCACAACAAACAGCAGAAATTTACAGTGATGAGAATTACTCCTTAGATCTTAGAAATATTTTTTATCTCTGTAGTCAAGTGGTCTGTATGTATGATCGCAATGTGGAGGATCCAGCTTTGATTCCTGGTACTGCTAGGGATTTTTCTTTGGTGAGAAGACAGGAATGAGGTGCTGTCTGCCCCATAATGCTAACTGACTAGCTGCTTGAATGAGAAGTAGCGGCTTCAATGTGTAGGAAGTTGACAACACCAGAGGTGTGCTGGCTCAATATTCAAGTAATGCCATTGGCAGAGGATGAGTGACCTATCAGTGCCCAGTACACGGAACCAGTTCATACAATTATCATATATTTTATAGTGCAACTGTGGATGTTCTGTCCCAACTTCTAATGTGCCCAGATGTAGAGTTTGACATAAGAACTAGTATATTACCAACTTAATAATGATCCTTATGTGATGGTGGATGGTTTGTTATTAGGGTCCAAGTTATTGCATAATTTGCAAAACAGGACCACATCTTAAAATATTAATTACATTTGAGATATAACTAGGAAGTAAGGAGGGCTACATAATGAAATACCTGATACTGGATTTATATGGGAGTGGGGGATACACTTTTCAACCTACAATTATATCATATTTTCATTATTTTTACCTGCATTTTGTGTTCTTGGTTTTTACTTCCACATGTAATAAGAGATCTTCTCATAGTTGTTTTTTCTCGGCAACTGCAGTATACGCTGACAAGTCAAAACGCTATGACTACCTGCTGAATAATTTGTTGGTCCATCTTTGGAATATAGGTTGTCACTGATTCTGCATATCATGGATTCAACAGTTTGTTGGTTGGTTTGTGGAGGTATGTCACACCAGATGTCCACACACAAGTCATGTAATTTCCTTAAACAGTGGGCTGCTGATTTCTGTATGCGGTGATGGCACCTAATAGCAACCCAAATGGGTTCCATAGGATTCACATCAAGCAAATTTCGTGGCTGAGACATGAATGTGGGTCCACAATCATGCTTCTCAGACCACTGTAGCACGGTTCTGGCTTTGAGACATGGACAATTATCCTGCTGGAAGACGACATTGCTGGCAGGCAAGACATCAGGCATGAAGGGGAGCAGGTGGTTGGCATCTGTCAGCATGTCTTTGATTACTACTACAGGTCCCATTCTACTGCAGCAGAATGTCTCCCATAGCTTAACATTGCTCACACAAGATTGCATCATTGGGGTGGTGCACATTTTGAACCACTGTTTGCATGGATGATGACACTTGTGGAGATGACCATGGACCTAGTGTAGCAAACATGTGATTCATTCAATGCTGTGACACATTTTCATTGATACATAATCCAATTTGGATGATCCTGTGGCCACTGCAATCATAATTGATGATGTCATTGGGCCAACATCTAAACATGTAGGGGTCATCTGCTGAAGAGCCCGTGTTCAACAATGTATCATGAACTCAAAAACACTTATGCATACACCAGCATTGTGCTCTTTAGACATAGATGCCACAGATTGCCACCTATTCTGCTTTACAGAGCAGGCAAGTCTCCAAATCCCACGTTCTCTGAAGAGTTGTCGATATCCAACCACTTATCGCCCAGTGTTAGTTTTGCTGTCATTCTACCAATTTCCATAGATGCTCACTACAGTAGCACATGAACATTTTGACCAGCTATGCCATTTTCGAGATACTCATTCACAGGCTCTGGGTAACAACAATATCACCTTTTTCAAAGTTGCTTAAGTCAGTAGATTTCCCCATTTGTGGCCCATGTTATCACTAGAATGATTCCCCCTGTGTCTTTGATCTGCTTATATACTTTCCTTACTGTATCACATCATTGCAGTGCCACCTGGTGACATCCATCCTCATGGTGGGCAGTGGTAATAATGTTTTAGGTTACCAGTTTAAATTTCAGAATAAAATTCAGTCATCTAGTACACACTTTGAAAGTTTATTTTGCTTTACCAATTTCAACAGATTAATCTGTCATCTTCAGAAACCTACAAAATTTGAGATACCAGAAATAATTAGAACTTGGTCATACATGTAAGTAAAGTATAATAAGTGTATTGCAACTGTCACTTAATATTGGTTTAGCAGATGTCAGTATGTTCACCACAAAAGCATAATTATGTATCATGTTGAGAAACATTGCCGATGATGCTGTGGTGTATGGTAAGGTGTCAAAGTTGAGTGATTGTAAGATGATACAAGATGAGTTAGACAAAAGTTCTACTGGGTGTGATGAATGGTGGCTAGCTCTAAATGTGGATAAATGTAAGTTAATGTGGATGAGTAGGAAGAGCAAACCTTTAATGTTCGATTACTGTATTATTAGTGTCCTGCTTGACACAATCAAGTTGTTTAAATATCTGGGTGTAACATCGCAAAGCGATATGAAAGCATATCAGAACTGTGGTAGGGAAGGTGAATGGATGACTTCCATTTAGTGGGAGAATTTTAGGAAAGAGTTGTTCTTCTGTAAAGGAAACCACGTATAGGACACTACTCTTGAGTACTGCTCGTGGTGCAAACTACTCTTGAGAACTGCTCGAGTGTTTGGCTTCTGTACCAGGCCAAATTGAAGGAAGACATCGAAGCAATTCAGAGGTGAGCTGCTATATTTGTTACTGGTAGGTTTGAACAACATGTAAGTGCTATGGAGATGTTTCGGGAACTCAAATGGGAATCCCTGGAAGAAAGGCACTGCTGTTTTTGAGAAACACTAGTGAGAAAACTTAGAGAATCGACATTTGAAGCTGACTGTGGAATGATTCTACTGTCACCAACATACTTTGCACATAAGGACCATGAAGATAAGTTTCAAGAAATTAGGGCTCATATGAAGGCATATAGACAGTTCTTCTTCCCTAGCTGTATTTGTGAGTGGAACAGGAAATGAAATGACTGGTAACAGCACAGAGTACCTACCAACAGGCACCATATGATGGCTTGTGGCATACATATATGTAGATGTAAATGTACATGTGATAATTGTAACCACAGACTGATAATTTACAGTAAATGAATCACATTTATGTACATAATCAACTGTGCCAGCAACTGGGAACATATATAAAAACTTATAAGAAGTATATCTACCTCTACATCTACACGATTACACTGCAATTCACAATGAAGTGCCTGACAGAGGATTCACTGAACCACCTGTAAGCTATTTCTCTACCATTCCACTCTCAAATGGTGTGCGTGAAATACGAGCACTTAAATCTTTCTCTGCAAACTCTGATTTCTCTTATTTTATCATGATGATAATTTCTCCCTATGTAGGTGGGTGTCAACAAAATGCTTTTGCAATTGGAGGAGAAAGTTGGTGTTTGAAATTTCTTGAGAAGATCCTTCCACAACGAAAAATGCTTTTCTTTTAATGATTGCCACCCGAATTCATGTATCTTGTCCAAGGCACTCTCTTCCCTATTTTGTGATAATACAAAATGAGCTGCCCTTCTTTGAAATTTTTTGATGTCCTCCATTAGTCCCATCTGATGCGGGTCCCTCACCACACAGCAATACTCCAGAAGAGGGTGGACAAGCATGGTGCAAGCAGTCTGTTTAGTAAACCTGCTACCCTTTCTAAGTGTTCTGCCAATAAATCACAGTCTTTGGTTTGCTTTATCCATGACATTATCAATGTGATCATTTCAGTTTAAGTTATTAATAATTGTAATCCCTAAGTATTTAGCAGAATTTACAGCCTTTAGATTTGTGTGATTTATCATGTAACCAAAATTTCTGTTAGTACTCAAGTGGATGACTTCACACTTTCCATTATTTAGAGTGAATTGCAATTTTGTGCACCATATAGATATCTTGTCTAAAACATTTTGCAATTTGTTTTGACCACCTGATGGCTTAACAAGATGGTAAGTTAGTGCACCATCTGCAAACAATCGAAGTGGACTGTTCAGATTTTCTCCTATTTTATTTATGTAGATCAAGAACAGCAGAGGGCCTATGAGACTTCCCTGAGGAATGCCAGATATTAGTGCTGTTTTACATGATGACCTTCTATTAATTAATACAAACTGTGACTTTTCTGGCAGGAAATCATTAATCCAATCACACAACTGAGAATGATTCTCTATAGACACACAATTTGATTAGAAGACGCATGTGAGGAATGGTGTCAAAAGCCTTCTGGAAATCCAAAGATATGCAATCAATTTGCCATTCCGTGTCAATAGCACTAGTTACTTCATGAAAATAAAGAGCTCATTGTGTTTTACAAGAATGATATTTCCTGAATCCGTGCTGACTGTGTGCCAACAGATCATTTTCCTCGAGTTAATTTGTAGTAGCCACCAGAAAGATCGCGGGAGGCGCACATTGGCACGGCGCGTCACGGACGGTATTTGCCGCAAGTAGAGTCCCGTCCACCAGAGGGCACGCGAGAATTCGGACGCGACCTCTGCCGGCGTAACAACAAGAACAACAACAACAACTCCGGCAGCACGGGCCGTGCCCAGTCAGTTAACATCGGGCATGCCTAGGACACAGTCCCGGTCGACACTAAGTGAAGTGCGACGTAACGTGAACAATGTTACTACACAATTGGCGACGAGTAGGGTCGTTCTTTCGTGTGTTGCGTCGTTGTTCCGATTTCGCAGCTTCTCCACGGCATGGAGGATTTGGTACGGGTTTTGGTGGCGCAGCAGACGGAGCTCATGGCCACCATGAAACAAGTGCTTCCGGCGTTGCTCTCCAAGCCGTCTGCTCCGGCGCAGTTCCCTCCTCCCTTTCCCCCGTATGACGAGACGGCGGAGGATTGGGACGCATATGAACATCGCCTTCGGCAGCATTTCCAGGCGTTTCATGTTGCCGATGCGGAGGTATGTCGTGCTCTCTTCTTGTCTTGGATATCTCCCTCGCTGTATCAAGTTTTGCGGCAGCTAGCGCCGTTGCAGGAACCCTCGTCCTTGTCTTTTGACGCATTGTGTTCATTGCTGTCTTCATATTATCGCCGCCGCACGCATGTTGTGGCGGCTAGGGTCGAGTTCTATCAATGCAAGAAACAGCCCCATCAGTCTTACCGGGCGTGGGCCGCTACCCTGCACGGTCTTAGTCGCAAGTGTCATTTTGTCATGGAGCAGTCGCGAGAGTCGTATGCCCACGTTATGGTACGCGACGTCATTGTTCGTTCGGCCCCTGATAGGGAGGTCCGGCAACGGGCCCTGCAGTTAGAAGACCCTTCCTTCGAGGAAGTCCTGTCCATTGCTCAATCGTATGAAGTCTCTCACGCAGCAGGTCAACAGCTGGAAGCGTGGTGCGACGTCGCGGAGGCTCAGGGCGGCGCGGCCGCGTCCACTCTGTCCGGGGTGGACGACGTGCGAGCGGTACAATCCGGCCGTTACGGCCGCTCCCGCACGGCGCGTAAACAGAATTCCGGCCGCCGGCCCCTGTTGCCGTCCTGTGCGTCGTGCTATATACATCATGATCGGCCAGAGTGCCCCCGGCGTTGGGCCGTTTGTCGCAAATGTAATAAAAAAGGTCACATTGCTAAATTTTGCCGCTCAGCCTCGAAAGAATCGAAGGAAGCAAGTACCGAGGACATGGACGTTGACATTCAGGAAGTTTCATCGGGCCAGGCTCCCGACGCATCGGCACGCAAACTCTTTATCGAGGTGTCGGTTCGGTCGCGCCGGTTACAACTGCAAGTAGATACGGGCGCGGCAGTTTCGTTGTTGAATGCACAATCTTATTCCGACCTTGGATCGCCCCCGTTGGCGCCAGTTTACCGACGTCTACGCGGTTATGGTAAACAGTTCATTCCCCTACTGGGTCAATTCACTACCGACGTGACTTACAAATCAGTCACTCGGCCTATTACTTTTATTGTTGTCAGTGATGCGAGCTCCGCTAACCTTTTGGCCTGGATGCCTTTCAAGCTTTCGGTTTTTCTATAGCTGACACCATACAGTTGGTCTCCGAAGACGTTCCCTATCACTCATTGGAATCTTTGATCTCAGACTTTCCAGATATTTTTGAGGAGGGCCTGGGGCGTGTTTCCGATTTCGAAGCTCACTTAACGTTGAAGGCGTCGGCTCGCCCGCGTTTTCTACGCGCGAGACAGATCCCCTTGGCTCTCCGCCCTCAGGTAAAGGAAGAGCTAGACCGGCTGACAGCCCTAGGGGTCGTTCTTCCCGTTTCTTCCAGTGAGTGGGCTTCGCCCCTCGTTATTGTCAAGAAACCCTCGGGAAACTTACGTCTTTGTGGCGATTTCAAGGCCACCATTTATTCCCAATTGGTGGTGGACACCTATCCTTTGCCTCGTGCTGATGAATTGTTCTCCGCCGTAGCGGGAGGCCAATATTTTTCGAAAATCGATCTTTCGGAGGCTTATCATCAGATACCACTTGATGAGGACTCCAAACGGCTGGCGGTCGTCAACACCCCGTTTGGCCTTTACCAATACCAGCGGTTGGCTTTTGGAATATCCAGTGCCCCGGCGATATTCCAGCGTTATCTTGAGCATGTCACGTCGACAATCCCTCATTGTATTAATTACCTGGATGACATAATTGTCACAGGCTGCAGCACGAAGGAACACTTGCACAACCTTCGCACCCTCTTTCTCAAATTCAGGTCTGTGGGCTTGCGTTGCAACCTGCATAAGTCAACCTTCTTCCAACCGTCCATTGAGTATGTGGGCTACACCATATCTCGGCATGGCATCCAGCCACTAGGAAGTTTGGTCCAAGGTATCGTCAACCTTCCTCGGCCCACTTCTCTGAAAGAGTTACAAGCTTTTTTAGGCAAGATAGCCTATTACCACCGGTTCATTCCCAGGGCTTCCACTATAGCCCACCCCCTGTACTGCCTTCTGCTCAAGGGTGTTCCTTTTGATTGGTCGTCTGCATGCGAGCGAGCGTTCACCTCGTTGAAGGACCTCCTCACTTCAGCCCCTTGTCTGGCTACTTTTGATCCCCATAAGCCGTTGGTCCTGGCTACAGATGCTTCGCAGTATGGGGTGGGGGCGGTCCTGGCCCATCGCAACGCAGATGGTTCCGAGCAACCACTGGCGTTTGCGTCTAAAACGCTTAGTCCCGCGCAGGCCCATTACTTCCAGGTGGAAAAAGAGGCTTTGGCCATTGTCTACGGTGTTACCAAGTTTCACCCTTTCTTGTATGGCACGAAGTTTCAGTTAATCACTGACCATAAGCCGTTAGTATCGTTATTTGGCCCCGCCTCTCAGATTCCGGATAGGGCGGCCCACAGACTACAGCGCTGGGCCTTGTTCCTCTCTAAGTACCATTATGACATTCATTTTCGCCCTACAGGACAGCATGCCAACGCCGACGCTCCTTCCCGTCTTCCGGTGGGCCCGGATCCTATGTTCGATCGAGAGGAGATTATGTGTTTTCATTTGGATGTGGTGTCCCGCCAAGCAGTTGATGGCTTCCCGATCACTAGTTCTCGAGTCGCCAGGGAAACGGCGGCTGACCCGGTTCTCCGGCAAGTAGTTCGCCTCATTCAGCAGGGGTGGTCCTCCCGCCCTCCGGGCCGGGCCTCGGACCCTTTCTGTAATTATTTTCTTCTACGAGACCGCCTCTCGGTCTTGGAAGGAGTTCTCCTTCTGGCTACTGATGATACAGCTCCTCACGTGGTTGTTCCTGCAGGTTTACGAAGGGAGGTCCTCACGTTATTACATGCGGGGCACTGGGGTGTTTCCCGTACTAAAACTTTGGCTCGCAGACATGGGTACTGGCCCGGTATTGACAGAGCAATTGAGCACTTAGTGGCCGCCTGTTCCCAGTGTGCAAGCCAACAAGCATCTCCCAGGGCAGCGTTCTCTTCCTGGCCGCCGGCAACCCAAGCATGGGAACGCGTTCACATCGATTTTGCGGGCCCGTTTCTCAATGGCTTTTGGCTCATTGTCATTGATGCTTATTCCCGATTCCCATATGTGGTTCGCTGCTCCTCAACCACTTCAGAAGTTGCAATCCAGGCACTAGCAAAAATATTTTCTGTGGAAGGTCTGCCAATCACCCTGGTCTCGGACAATGGACCGTAGTTTATTTCGCAGACCTTCCAGGATTTTTGTAGGCGCTTCGGTATTCGGCACGTTTGCTCTCCCCCCTTCCATCCACAATCGAATGGGGAAGCCGAGCGCATGGTGCGCACATTTAAGACGCAGATGAAAAAGTATGTGCACGAATTTCCTGCAGAGGAAGCCTTGACGTTTTTCTTGATGGCATACCGGACCACACCAATGGGCAAACGCAGCCCCGCAGAGCTCCTCCATGGGCGTCAACCTAGGACTCTGCTGCACCTCCTCCGGCCTGGTCCTCGCCAGTCTTCACAAAACGGAGTACCTGGCTTTCCACTGGGTATGTCGGTCTGGGCCCGTGGGTTTGGTCGCAATCCACGTTGGATACCGGCGGTGGTCCTGCGCCGAAATGGCCGCCGGCTCTATACCTTGCAGGCGGGGGATCGGGTGGTACGTCGTCACCAAAATCAGCTACGTCCACGTTCGGGCACCCACCCTCCGACCTCTCGGACACCGGCTTCCCCATTGCCGGCACTTGTATTGGTTTCACAGGGGACGTTACCTCCTCTCCCCGATGTGACCCTGCCGCACTGCGATGGTTCTCAGCCTTGGCAGCCTCCAGTAGCTCCAGCACCGGCATCGCCAACATTCGAGATGCCCCAGCGAGAGTCGGCCCCCTTAGCAGGCCCGGTTTCTCAGGGGGCTAGTTCACCTGTGGTCGTCCCTTCCCCTTCGTCCCCGCCACTGGGTCTTGCCCTTCCCGAGGTGGAACAGGATCCGGAGTTCGACAGCTTGTCACCCGTTCTGTCCCGAGCTCCGGTTGTGGGACGACGGGGGCCTCTTCGTGTGGGTCACTTCCAGCCGTATTCGAAGGTTCCGGCTCGAGGGTCGGCAGATCCCCTCGACTCCGGCCATCCAATGGATGTGGAGGTCATCGCTCCTGCCCGACGATCCACCTTCCGACGCAGTGGATCACAGTGGCTTCACCCCCCGAAGGAGGAGGAGTGTAGTAGCCACCAGAAAGATCGCGGGAGGCGCACATTGGCACGGCGCGTCACGGGCAGAAGTTGCCGCAAGTAGAGTCCCGTCCACCAGAGGGCACGCGAGAATTCGGATGAGACCTCTGCCGGTGTAACAACAAGAACAACAACAACTCCGGCAGCACGGGCCGTGCCCAGTCAGTTAACATCGGGCATGCCTAGGACACAGTCCCGGTCGACACTAAGTGAAGTGCGACGTAACGTGAACAGTGTTACTACATAATTCACAATGTTTGAACACAGTATATGTACCAAAATCCTATTGAAAATCAATGTTAGTGATATGGGTCTGTAATTCAGTGGATTACTCATTCTTGTTTTCTTGGGTATTAGTGGTGCAACTTTCCAGTCTTTAGGTATGGAGCTTTTGAAAAGCAAGCAGTTGTACAAGATTACTAAGTATGGAGCTACTGTAGCAGCATATTCTGAAAGATACCTGACTGGTATACATTCTGGTCCAGAGTCCTTGCCCATATTAAGTGAATTAAGCTGCTTTACCACACTACAGATATCTACTTCTGCATTACTCTTGTTGGCAGTTGTCCTAGATTCTGAATATGTACTTCACCTTCTTTGATGAAGGAGTTATGGAAAACTGTGTTTAATAACTCAGCTTTAGTGACACTGTCATCAGTGAGATCACCGTTGTTATTGCTCAGTGAAGGCATTGAGTCCATCTTGCTGCTGGTGTACTTTACATATGACCAAAATCTCTCTGGGTTTTCTGCCAGATTGCAAGACGGAGTTTCATTGTGGAAATTATTAAAAACATCTCACATTGAAGTTCATCCTAAGTAAAACATTACCAATCTTGGGAATTTTGCAGATTTTTAAATTTGGCATGTTTTTTTCGTTGCTTCTACAACAGTGTTCTGACCTGTTTTGTGTACCCCGGTGCATCACTCTTATTAATTTATGTGGTATGTATCTCTCAATTGCCAATGGCCTTGCCACAGTGGTAACACAGGTTTCCGTCAGATCACCGAAGTTAAGCACTGTGAGGCTTGGCTAGCACTTGTATGGGTCACCATCTGGGTCTGCCAAGTGCTGTTATCAAGTGGGGTGCACTCAGCCCTTGTGAGGCCAATTGAGGACCTATTTGATTGAGGAGTGGTGGCACTGGTCATGAAAACAGACAATGGTTGGGAAAGCAGTGTGCTGACCACATGCCTATCAGTATCTGCATCTGTCAGCCTTTCTTGAATTCAAACTGCAGCTGGTCTACACTTATATAGTCAGATAAGAAGGAGTGTAAACTGTCTCTTAGAAAGCCATCAAGTGAATTTTTATCTGCTATTGCAAATAAACATACTTTGTATTTATTTTTGTTTGGACTGGGTGTTATGGTATTCAGTCTTGCTACAATTGCCTTGTGGTCACTAATCCCTGTATTCATCATGATGCTCCATGTTCACTTGGGATTATTTGTTGTTAAGAGGTCAAGTATGTTTTTGCAACCATTTACGCTTTGAATGGGCTCCTGAACTAATTATTTGAAATAATTTCCTGAGAAAGCATTCAGTACAATTTAGTATGAGATTTTATGCCTACCATTTGAACTTCAGTGCTTTCTACTAGCACTTGGATCTCTGGTTCTTTCCCAACATAACTACAATAATTCACAACTACAATAGTGATTGTTGATAGGTCTACATTCAGCGTTTAACCTAAAAAGGCATATAAAGAGGAATTTATATACCAAATGCATGAAAAACATGACACATAGTTCCACATAAGCTATTGCTAACATTGATATGTAAATGAAATAGACTAATGTGCATCATTTTATAAGAGATACCATACAATCAAAGTAGTGTATATTTTTCAATGCGAGCTGGTCGTTCCACAAATCTTTGGAATTTGAATAGGAATTTTTATCAGTTTTGAACTCTTTTAAGAGGTTCGTTTTGTAGCCCTTATCGATTATATGCAGAATTTCCATATAAAATAAAAATGGAGGAGGAAGAGTGTGTTTCTCAGTCCGCAGCTCGTGGTCGTGCGGTAGCGTTCTTGCTTCCCGCGCCCGGGTTCGATTCCCGGCGGGGTCAGGGATTTTCTCTGCCTCGTGATGATTGAGTGTTGTGTGATGTCCTTAGGTTAGATAGGTTTAAGTAGTTCTAAGTTCTAGGGGACTGATGACCATAGATGTTAAGTCCCATAGTGCTCAGAGCCATTTGAGCCATTTTTGAGTGTGTTTCTCAGTTTTGAGATGTTCATCAAAAGATGACTTATGTGAATTTTCTTTCTCTTCATTGAGCACTGACAGACAGGGAAGGCAATTGAGACCCACTTTTTTGAGTACTTTCTCAATGAAGACAATGCAAATTCAAATAAGTCAACTTTTGAATAAAGTTCAAAATACATAAGGTGAGTCAAAAAGGACTTTACAACTTTGGAATTATATAGAAATTTATTGAGATAACTTATAGTATTGGTAGATCTGCCATTTTGTAGCAAACAACATAAAGTTTCACATAAAAGTGTCAAGTGTCATTTTGGTTTGATGCGACTACCATTTGTGATGCGACAACCATCCCATCAGTAATCAATTTTTTTACCACACTCATTGCCGCAAATCAGGTGTAACTTGTACAACAGTGTAGATTCGATTTTTCATGTCACCTAAATATTTTGGTAGGTGAGGGACATACACACAGTCTTTAATGAAAACCAGAGAAACAAATCCAGTGGTGTCAAGTCTCGAGAGCAAGGTGGCCATGCGATTGGCCCTTCACGGCCAGTCCACCAACCTAGGAAGGGATTATTGAGGTAACTTGAAATTTCTGTGAGGAAACAAGGTGGTGGTGCCCAATTTTGCTGGTAGTAAACCATCCCACCTTGGTCATCTTCATAAATCTGTGAAATTAAAGTTTTCAACGCTATCCAGATAAGCAGTACCAGTGACAGTTTTCTCCATGAAGAAAAAAAGCCATACACTTTCAGTTTGCTAAAGGCACAATACATATTAACATTGGGGCTGTCAAGAGTAAACTTTAGGCTTGCTTGGAGGTTCTTTAATGTATTTGGTGTGAAGTTTTTGCAGAGTTTATGAAGCAAAAACACACAGTGAGCACACTTCACACCGGTGAAAGCTGCCGTTTTAACTGTGCACTACGCTGGCAGTCCTGGTGGCAGAATAAGATACTGATGCACTATGTGAACCAAACATGAGGATGTTCACTATAAAATGACACATATTCCAATTCTGTAAGTTATCTTAATAAATTTCTACATCATTCCAAAACTGTAAAGTCCTTTTGATGCACCCTGTGTAAACAGCTACCTGAATAACGAACATTGCCCGCTTACACATTTATTCCAGTCTTCTGTTAGTACATCTCCTCCTTAACCCTCTATCATATTTCCTCCTCTCCTCCCCCCCCCCCCCTGTCCATCTGCTCCTCCCCCTCTATCCATCTGCTCCTTACCCCTCTGTCCATTTCCTCCTTCTCACTCTCAGTCGACCTCTTGCACCCCCTCTCCTCCTCACCACTGTATCTCCTCCTCCCCCTCTCTTTGAGCTTCTCTCCCTCCCCCCTCTGCCTGTCTATCTCCTTCTCCCCTTCTCCCTGTCCATCTCCTCCTCCCCTCTCTCTGTCTATTTTCTCCTCCCCAATCTCACTGTCGTCTCCTCATCTTTTGATTCTCTATCAATCTCCTCCTCCTTCCCTCTATATCTATCTCCTCCTCCTTCCTGTCTTTGTCTGTCTTCTCCTCTTCCATCTCCTCTCTCTCTGTTCATCTCCTCCTCATCCCTTTCTATCGATTCCCCCTCCCCCTCTCTCTGTTTCTCTCTTTCTCCCCCTACCTGTGTGCCTCTCCTTGTCCCCCCCCCCCAACTCTCTGTCTGTCCATCTTCCCCCTCTCCCAACGTTATTACCCCTATCTCAATAGGAGATTCCTGGTTCCTGTCCTCAAAGTATTTCTTTCACATGGTAAGAAGAATGTGCACCAAGTTTGCCTGAAATCGAACAAGGGGTTGAGGAGGAACTTCTACCCATGCCGTTGCCCACATACACATGTCACCTATACTTCACATATGTTTAACATACACTCCTGGAAATGGAAAAAAGAACACATTGACACCGGTGTGTCAGACCCACCATACTTGCTCCGGACACTGCGAGAGGGCTGTACAAGCAATGATCACACGCACGGCACAGCGGACACACCAGGAACCGCGGTGTTGGCCGTCGAATGGCGCTAGCTGCGCAGCATTTGTGCACCGCCGCCGTCAGTGTCAGCCAGTTTGCCGTGGCATACGGAGCTCCATCGCAGTCTTTAACACTGGTAGCATGCCGCGACAGCGTGGACGTGAACCGTATGTGCAGTTGACGGACTTTGAGCGAGGGCGTATAGTGGGCATGCGGGAGGCCGGGTGGACGTACCGCCGAATTGCTCAACACGTGGGGCGTGAGGTCTCCACAGTACATCGATGTTGTCGCCAGTGGTCGGCGGAAGGTGCACGTGCCCGTCGACCTGGGACCGGACCGCAGCGACGCACGGATGCACGCCAAGACCGTAGGATCCTACGCAGTGCCGTAGGGGACCGCACCGCCACTTCCCAGCAAATTAGGGACACTGTTGCTCCTGGGGTATCGGCGAGGACCATTCGCAACCGTCTCCATGAAGCTGGGCTACGGTCCCGCACACCGTTAGGCCGTCTTCCGCTCACGCCCCAACATCGTGCAGCCCGCCTCCAGTGGTGTCGCGACAGGCGTGAATGGAGGGACGAATGGAGACGTGTCGTCTTCAGCGATGAGAATCGCTTCTGCCTTGGTGCCAATGATGGTCGTATGCGTGTTTGGCGCCGTGCAGGTGAGCGCCACAATCAGGACTGCATACGACCGAGGCACACAGGGCCAACATCCGGCATCATGGTGTGGGGAGCGATCTCCTACACTGGCCGTACACCACTGGTGATCGTCGAGGGGACACTGAATAGTGCACGGTACATCCAAACCGTCATCGAACCCATCGTTCTACCATTCCTAGACCGGCAAGGGAACTTGCTGTTCCAACAGGACAATGCACGTCCGCATGTATCCCGTGCCACCCAACGTGCTCTAGAAGGTGTAAGTCAACTACCCTGGCCAGCAAGATCTCCGGATCTGTCCCCCATTGAGCATGTTTGGGACTGGATGAAGCGTCGTCTCACGCGGTCTGCACGTCCAGCACGAACGCTGGTCCAACTGAGGCGCCAGGTGGAAATGGCATGGCAAGCCGTTCCACAGGACTACATCCAGCATCTCTACGATCGTCTCCATGGGAGAATAGCAGCCTGCATTGCTGCGAAAGGTGGATATACACTGTACTAGTGCCGACTTGTGCATGCTCTGTTGCCTGTGTCTATGTGCCTGTGGTTCTGTCAGTGTGATCATGTGATGTATCTGACCCAAGGAATGTGTCAATAAAGTTTCCCCTTCCTGGGACAATGAATTCACGGTGTTCTTATTTCAATTTCCAGGAGTGTATTTAACACACATTTTTGCACATAGTCACCTGTAGCCTATACCTAGCGAATTTCGTCCTGCACCTTCGTTTTCGCACATCTCAATGTTTATGAAGTCATATCTCCTGATCTATGTCTCATACAATGATATAATTTTGTAGGTATATTCAGTGGTCTATGTGGATACTGTCTGCAAAATGTGTTATGAATAGAGTTAGTAACAAAGAAGCAACAAATTTAAAAGCATGCATGATGCAGATGTTTTTCACACATCTAAATGCTTGTGACATCATATTTCCTAAACTACGTGTTGTACAATGATATATTTTTACAAGTAAACTCAGTGGCGTATGTGAATACTGCAAAATGTATTGCAGATACGTCATGCCTTGTGTAGTAGCTTTACTGCATGTGCAGCGAAAATATAATAAGTGAAAACTTTTTTCCTTTCATCATTTTGCGGAGGTTGTCAGGAAGAAAAAATTTTGTAACGGTTTGAAGTTATGCATAAAGTTTGTTGCAAGCCACTAAGTACTCTTTCACAAATACCGGATAAATAAAGTCTAGGTATTCACACACCATGAGCTACATTTCTTTATCGTCCTCACCCCCACCCATTTAATAGGTAGGTGATTCTTGCCCACACAGTGATTCTTTCAAAACAGTATGTGATATGTGCACCAAGTTTGGTTGAAATCTGTCTGGTGGTTTAGCGGATGTGGAGAAAAAATATATAATGTTTGACTTTGTTGATGGAGCTACAACCTCACTTCTGCTTGCACCACTTTATTATTATCAAAGTGAAATCCTTGAAGATGTTCTTTAAGTTTTTGAAACAGATGAATATTGGATGGGGTCAAGTCAGGACAGTGTGGAGAATGATTGATGACAGTGAGCCCAGGGTGTTGGACTGTTGCAGATGTAACGGTACTCATGTGTGGTCTGGAATTGTCATGCTGTAGGAGAGGGTGCTCCAAGTGTGGATGAACTCTTTGGATTTGAAACCTGATTACAGCACACTGTTTCTCATGCACTGACATTGTTACATTATGCACCATCATGTTACAGACTAGAATTCGGAGCCCTCTATTGGCAGAGAGATGCAAATATCTAGACATGAAGAATAAAGATGTAGAATGTTAATAAGGTTTGTTTTATTTAAAAAGCTATATGAGTTTCCACACAAAAAATTTGGAGGCATTATTTTTCAGCATGCCCTCACACATATGTACACTCTTTGACATAAAACTCGACCGGCGGCCGGCCGCTTCAGAGGCTAAGTCCGCGCCGATCGCGACATGGGACAAAAAAACTGGCCAACTCGCTAATTCTCTAAGTCCGGTTATCTGCACAATCTGGCAACACTGTAGACTGCGGCACTTCCTGGAGGAAAACTTGTCCCATGATAGAGAAACTGTAGGTTGATTACGCCTGTGGTCTAGCGGTCGCGTGCGTTGTTTCTGTTCCTAATGTCAGTGGATCGAGAGCAGCTGGCATAAAATATTTTTATAGCCTCTTCTGTCTGAATGCTGAAGACGTGAATGTAATGGTAGCGCAGATTCAATCTATTTCGCTTTGTGACAAACCGATATCAAAATTTTATCCAGTAACGATTTTGCGGCAGATTTCCTGCAGACTGTCCTCCTCTGGACGCCGTATGCGGCAAAGCTCCGGGATCCATTTGCTGGCTACTGGCAGCGGCCGTGGCGACAGCAGCGGCGCTGCACTCCCCCGTTCTTTATCGAAAGCGCCTGCTACCGCTCATCGCTTTTGATGATTTAAAACGCTTTATTATTAAATGTTGCTCCACAGAAAATTTCTACAATTTCCATTCACGCTCAAAAGCAACGGAGACAGACGCCCTGATTAGTAGGCGGGTATTATATTACATTAATCGGCAAGAGCTGAGTATGGCCCGAAATTAATTTTATAGACTGGGACGAAATTAAACCACCTCACTACATTCGATGAATTTATAAATGCTTCATACCTCGTTTCTTTTCCTTTCAAACTCAATTATTTGTGCAACTTTTGGTCAATGTTTGGATGTTTTCGTCAAGCCAGAGTGAGCGTCTGTGGTGTAAAGTGTATTACAGTTCTTGTTTCATTCCTTATGGTAAGTCTATGCGATAAACTGTGTGAATACCTTGCAATGCATGCTCTGTAGCAGTGCAGGAACACTGCACATTTGGAGTTCCATGTATGGGTTCATGAAGTATTTATTGTTGATCGGAAGTGATAGTTAAGGTCATCAGATTTAAACCAGAAAAATTTGTCGTTTTGAAGGTTTCAGAGAATGGAAAGGAATTGCTAACGCCGGTGTTAGAAAACGTCTACAGTTAAATGCTATTGCAAAAATTTAGAAGAAGGGAACTACATTAATGAACATGTGCACTTCATAAACAACCTTCTGACATGTTAGACCTATATGACGAACAAAGCTCAAATTTATATCGTTGACAGTCGGTTTGAATCTTTTCAGGGTCTATTTTACAGTGAAGCACCTTGGAATTTGCAAAGCAGAAATCCATGATATTAACTTAATTTACTAAGTCGAAATCGGACGAAGATTGATGTTTAAAGGCATTCTTCAGATTTCGCATAAGAAATTTTTACTAGCAGTTTGCAACTCCATTGATTAAAATGGAAAATAAAAGGTTGTAGTCAGCGGCTTCTACCGTGATTCGAACTGCTATGTCTTATAGTACAAGCACTGCAACGCACAAGGGAACCTCTGAGCTAACGACACACTGGCGGCCAGAGGCGGAATATAGTCACTGCGATGTTGCCTGAGCCTCAAAACGCAACCTTAAACACACGAACAGAGGAGGTGGAGATTACTGTTTTAACGTCCCGTCGACAACGATGTCATTAGAGACGGAGCACAAGCTCGGATTAGGGAAGGATGGGGAAGGAAATCGGCCGTGCCCTTCCTAAGGAACCATCCCGGCATTTGCCTGAAGCGATTTAGGGAAATCATTGAAAACCTAAATCAGGATGGCCGGGCGCGGGATTGCACCGTCGTCCTCCGGAATGCACACACAAACAGGTGTTACTTATGTGAAGAACGCCGTTCTTGGAGTCCAGAAATTAAATATACTTTCTAATTGTGTCATCTTGCAGTGGATTATATCGTACGAGTCTTCGATGTGGAAAACGAATGTCAAGTGAATTTAGCGAGGTAACGCCGACCTACACCCGGAAGTAAATGCACTATCAGAGTGTTGACAAATACTTGCTACGACGCTGCCATTTCTAGGCTCTCTGACGAGGCAGCTCTTCAGCGAAATGCTTGCCGTGATTCTCCGATACGGTTCTTCAGAGTGGAGACGCGCGCGCACGTTTGGTCTTTATGCGGCGTTCTCCCCTGATGGTTTCTGACGTCGCCTTGTGGGCTATGTATACATATGAGACATTCAATTATCATTAATCCATAATGATACAAGTTTCAGCTTCCGGCGTGGAAGAAGGCTGTTGACGCCGACATTATATCATTTCAACGTAGGGAAAGCAAAACGGATCATTCAATGTTTCTCATTCAACATAAAGCATGTGAGATAATTTTCCGTAACGTTCATAATCATCTAAAAATACAAACGAAGTAAAAATACACCGGAAGCTTATTCGAATTGAATATAACGCTTTGCACCTCGATGTCGAATTTGTCCACTTGCAATCTTTTGCAGCATACACATAGAATGTCATGATTACCACGAGAATGAAGAAATATGTTGGTAAGGATGGAAGCAAGAAGAGACGCAGTCAACAAATATTCTATTCCTCATGGCATTCATTTCATTTGACACGTAAGAAGAGGTAAAGCGGGAATTTACTTTCGTTAACACGAAAGATATGCCGCACATATTGATAACGAGGAAGTCTGCGTCTTCATACGTTTCCTCCTTGAAAGCTGTATGCTCTATTATATACTAAGTAGCCCGATCATTGTTTCAGTAATGTTACCCTCTTGTTTGACCCCGTAACGATGAACAGATTCCAAATGCATGTCTCCCTTCCTGGGTTGTTTCTTGTGTTTTATTGCTTGGAATTCCTGAAGCAGACCACTGTGCCTTCCCCCCTCGTGGGTTAGGTCTCAAAACTAAACCGCTTTGTATCCAATGGCATAATTTATTCAGACAGCATCAGCATAAGACTATCAAACAAAGCCTTCCATTTACAGTTGCAGCACTCTAACCAGCACTGACCAAAGTGTAATCCACGGTCATGGTCCTAAATTACCAGCTGTCTGCTACTGTGGCAAAGTCCGTACTACACTTTCGATTCCGCAGCACCATTTTATCTGGTAACACTGTGTAGTTGCACAGTTGTGCTACCAGGTCTGTCCTCACACTGTCAACTTTATGTATCTCACTTCTCCTGTAGCGTAGATCACGAGGAGCCGAAGTAAATGAGTGTATTCTGCATGACGTAACATTCAGTATTCCCTTCTTTCATAGCCACTCTTCATGTGCATCGATACCAAATAGGAATGCGAAAACTCTTGCGAGTGAGAGAATGACAATAACAATCGTAACAAGAACAAGCAAATAATGAATGATGTTTATTCCAACGCAGAACGAGAATGGCTTTAAATATAAAAATCTGTATCTATATCTATATCCATATCTATTGATCTTTGAGTTGGCACAATGCAAATATATTCTTAGCATTTAGTTACTGAATTTAGTTCTGGATGTTTGCAGAGAAAAGGAAAAGTCGGTACTTCTCGCTAGTGTAATATAATGTGAACCAGCAACTACCCTTTCCTTAGAACACGACTCAAGCAGGTCCTCAAGTAGGTAGCAAGGCACTGCTGCATTCTGTTCCCTGACATTGCGCTGATGACGGTTAATGCAGATAGTTCCGATTATGAAATACAAAACGTATTGCAGGTTAGTTCCTAGGATAGTAACATTAAATTTGCGTTGTAGACGGCACATGAACGTGACGACTATCCATATTACTCATCAATATAAAAAGACAATATTTTGGGAATTTAGCAGGATTACTCAAAATGAATTCTGAAATTGGGTGACTGACTGCACAGGTGCTAAACGTCGTCAAGAGTATACGATGTCCTAATCGCATTAGGAGTATGAAGATCGTCTTCGACAGCTCGCAACTTTCACATTGCTATCTCCACCCTACTCCAGACAGCCCTCGGTGGAGTTGCACTACGTTGCCGATGTTATGGAAGGCCTTCAAACCGACAACAGACCACATATTGAAAAATACAAGCGAATTCTCTTGCAGCGTAAGCTTATTGTAACTAATCTAAAAATTATTGGAGAGGAACATTGTCCTATTCAAAAAAAGTAAAATGTTACACACTGTTGACGTCAAACGGACATTATCTATGTCCTGTCTTGTGTCCTACTCATCTATAATATCAAGTGTACTATGAAAATGATTATATATAATGGATGATAGGGTAATGCATTGATACCAGATGGTGGGGGCCGGCCAGTGTGGCCGTGCGGTTCTAGGCGCTTCAGTCTGGAACCGCGTGACCGCTACGGTCGCAGGTACGAATCCTGCCTCGGGCATGGATGTGAGTGATGTCCTTAGGTTAGTTAGGTTTAAGTAGTTCTAAGTTCTAGGGGACTGATGACCTTAGAAGTTAAGTCCCATAGTGCTCAGAGCCATTTGAACCATTTGAACTATTTAACACAAAATGACATTAAAAATTAAAGTTATTCACGAGCAGCTAGTTGAGAATATGTATGAACATTAAATGACACGACGAACTGAAATAATATGACGAAGAGTTCAGCGCTCACTGGGAATAGAGCCCCACACATATCGTTGTTGACTACACACAAAGAGACGTCAGCTACCGAATTTTTCTCCACCAGCTGCTCAGAATAGCATCTTGAACTTACAGTCATCTCGCAAATAGTTCTGTGTCTCACTGGGAGTTAAAAACGTCAGATATCGTTAGTGTTGACAACGAGAGAAAATACATTAAAAATCAAAATTATTATCCACCAGCAGATAGGTGTTCTCATGATAGAGCTTGATAATACAGAATTAAACCTTTAGTGCCGGGCCAGGATTCGATCCCATTCACGCGTAATATGTGAAGGTGTTGAGGACTCTGCAGTTTTGAACAAACAACGAATTGTAGCCGAGCTGTATTGCCACGAAGGGATCAAATTCCGCGTTAAGGGTGGTCTGAGTTGCCTTCCCAGTTTGGAACCAATTTTATCGACATACAGAAGCTCAAATAAAAGATGGAATAAGTGTCCTGTGACCATACATAGCGTTTGTGTCGTCACTTGAAATAAATAAGTAGTATAAGAAAGGTTACTGGTGATAGAGTTTCTACATGTCGCCACTCCAGACTTTATTGTGGTTCAACCTACCGTCTACTTGGTAAAGAA
Organism: Schistocerca nitens; assembly: GCF_023898315.1. Classification (NCBI taxonomy): domain Eukaryota; kingdom Metazoa; phylum Arthropoda; class Insecta; order Orthoptera; family Acrididae; genus Schistocerca; species Schistocerca nitens. The sequence goes on along the minus strand of NC_064616.1, from coordinate 572,852,324 downwards.
GGAATATCATCTTTAATGTGAATTTTCAGACCACGCAGCCATTATATCTCCTTCACTTGGTGTAGCCAGGAGAGAATGGAATCTGTCTCTCCCTATCTAAAATCATTGACGGAAGTGGGAATCGAACCCAGACCATAGGTATAACAACCTACCATCCGTCCAACAGACCACGAAATCCTCTTCTCTGCGAGTCATTTTTCTATCGTAACGCAGTTGCGCCACACTGGATGAGAATTCTGACACACAGGCTCCCTGTAGTAATTTGCAGCATGTTCAGTAAATTCATTTACTTGGTTGACCGAATCACCATGAACTAGCTGCCTCGGCTACCCAGTGCATACATTCGACTATTTTGTAATCACAGAAATAAAATCACGTAACTGCCACCTACACACAACTGCCAACAGTGTAGGATGCAGAAGTTTAAATAGGAAGTGTTCCTTTCCACTTGAGCTATTCTATTGCGCTATCTGTTACTAGAAAACGTCGTTCAGTCCAAAGGAAAAGCTGTAACTGTTTAAGTCAAGACCTGGCCATATGCATAATCTCACAGTGCTGTGGAATCCAAAAGTTCTGGAGGAATAGTTGCCGAGCTCTGGAGCTGCTGTAGCTACGTGTCAGCTTGTAGCATAGATAAGATGTCGCGAGTTCGAATACATTCAGTGCTACATTTTTTAAAACGCAATTCTGCTCTCTGCTGAAGGTATCAATCTAATGGAACTTTGAACATAATTCCCTTCACTTCTCAACCCAAAGTAGTCGCATGTGGAAAAAGGGCTAACTACTGTGACATTTTGTTCTATTCAGGTTTAATAGACAGCAGGCAGCAGATGCATCTCTAAGATGTGCAGGGAGAGCGCATCGTGCCATAATATGTCAGAAAAGTATTTTCTACATTAGCCGTCGTGTGGTAGTGATATTTTATTCTTCTTCAAACTTTGTTTGACAGCTTTAACTCAGAACAAGTTTTCTACATGCATGTAATCAATAAACTGCATGTGCATTGTCAGACTGTCATAGGTAACATCAGAGAATTCGCATATATCGTTGATGATTAATTTCTCTCTCATGTTTACTATTGTTTTAACAACACTAAAGGAAACCTTACGAAAATTGTGCACTGTATTATAAGAAATGAAATAAAACTAACCATGATGACCTTACGACGAATGTATCTGTACACAAGCATGCCTCTATCGACACGAATTACTAAAATACTACTCACTTAGATTTTGATTGGGTCTGTGTTTAATTGGTATGCTGTGTCATACTCAAGAGGTATGCAAATGTGGCATTTCATAAATATAGCTACGTATCCCTAGAAACCCAAAATTCGCTTGTCAGCAGCGGAAAGAGGCCTTACCTGTTGTGCAGCATCGTAAGTTTTTCAACATTGCACTATGAGCTGAAAGCATTTTCTTGCGATTTCCTTATTGATGTTTGATCTGACTGCTTGTAGCTCTTTCACAGAAGGGATAAAAACGTTACAGTCAAGGAGACTGGAACTACGAACCGTAACAGACGCTTTTTCGTAGGTCAGCACGTTACCACAGAGCTGGCGAGGAGGTATGGGTCTTAGCTTCCTATTACGAAGGAAATAGTAACTAGAACTCGTAAACCGCTACTTGAAGGTCGAGATTAGTTGCGGTTTCCACCTGCAACGACTTTCCTGGGCTGAAAACCGTAAATTTTCAATCTTTTGTTACCCTTCAAGCGATAATAACTCAGATTATTCAATGGAAATGACAGGTAAAATCAAGTGAACTTTGAGGCTTAATTCCGTGCACACCAGGAAGTAACTCGTCGATCACAGAGTTGCCAAACATACGTTGCCTTGTTGCCAAATCTCAGTTACAGTACCAGCAGGAAGAAGACGAACCGATGTGATCCTACAGCGGTCTGGGAAGTGACCATAGCTGGTGTCTCCAAGTGGCGGCTGCTATGGCCTGGAATACGTAATGCGTCTGATTCGCTTTCTGTAACTAGGTTTAGGGACTGGAGCGTAGTTACTAATAATACTCAGAACTGACTGCAAACTGAGCATCATAAATCAGTAACTCTCATTGTTGTTTTTATATTTCTTTCGTAAGTGTACTCAAAACTAAGAAAGTCATTCACAGGCGTTTTCGTGCCTCGCCGATAGTCGAGCACAACATACAAATAAAAATAAAAAAGAATGTGTGTGTGTGTGTGTGTGTATGTGTGTGTGAGAGAGAGAGAGAGAGATAAATAAAAAGCAATGAGAGAGAGTGTAAAAAATTGTTGTAAAGAAATTGAATCATGGTATTTAAAGAAATCTTTCATTAAAATGACACGTTCCACATCATTACGAAATGTCGTATTCATGATCTATGGAACAAGAGTTAATCTAATGTAATCTAATCTAATCTAATCACATCATATTGATGATTAGCCATGAAGAGTCATGAATTACCGAAATTTTGGCCAATACCAGTAACCAAATCTAAACTTGAAAATAAAAGACGACAATTTTTGTGACTCCTATCAAGACCCTTTTGTCCCTGTTATCTAACCACGAAAGATGTCTGATATACCTCCATTCTGAAGTAACAAAGTGTGCATGCATTTAAAGATGAAGTGCATGATGTGAAGTTCTGTGACGGAGATATGAACCCAACACGTAATCCGATTGTTAACTAAGAAAAATCAAATGTTACGTATCGGTTTTTCTTACGAGCCGCTAGGTGTCTGAATCTAAAATAAGGATACAAACTTTTGTGCCTAAGCGACAATCGAACTGCACACCTACCGTGCATCCACGAATATAGCTTAAGTATCAGTTGCTTACTCATGAACAGTAAGATGTGTGCGTGTTTGACCAGAAATAACGACACCTGTTGCGATTGTTGGAAACACATGAACAGACATTGAAATTGCGCGTTAATTTTCACTAGCAGGTGGGTGTGCACTTGATAAAGCTAGAAATGAAATTATGAATATTTTTGTACTGGATCAGGTTTCAGACCCACATACTTACCGTTGGAGGAGACCTAGAGAAGATTGCAGTCTTGGGAAAAGGAACGAAATGACTGAACTATACTGTTCCGAGAGATTCAGATCCTCGAAAGAGGAGATACGAATTCGAATCACAGTCCAGCACCAAATTTTTAAACGTCTCTAGTTCAATCAAGTACAAGTAAAATAAGAGCCCTGTCCCTTTAAATGGCTATCGGTTCATCAAATAAAATAAAATTTTCTAATGTAAGTAAGCTTACTGGCGACTGTATTTCTGTTTACCATGACTTCCGCTGTGTCATTTCCCAACGTAAACCGGCTCTGCCCAGTTGGTAATGAAGGAACGTGATGTTTAATGCGGATTCTGGATTATAACATCTTTCTCTCGAGGTTACCAGAGGTAAAATAAATCTGTTTGTGCCTCTTAAAAGTAAATGCCTGAACCCACGCATTGCACCTGTGATAGCTCGTTCCACCATACCATTGTGGCCACATTACCCAGCCCCAAGAGTGTGCTGTAACGGATGATGTGCTTAGCTTACAAAATTAGTCACGGTGGAAAAAATGCGAGTCTATTAAATGGTCAAGTAGAAGCAAGCTTCTGACGCAGAGATTATGCTATTCTCATGTCAGCAGGATGTAAAGACTCTTCTACGCATCATAGGCTGGATGTGAAGCCATTTTGATTTTTCACAAATTCAGCAAATTTCTTAGTTCGAGAAAATCCACTGTGAAGTGTGAAGTTGCCGGATAATTCGATTATTACTGTTATTATTAATATCATTTTATTCATACCGCTGCAGTAACACAAGTGCTTGAACATCATTCAATGCCTTTTGGTCACTTTAGATGTAGTTTCCCAAGAACAGGTTCTTTCCCTGTCCACGGAATCCTTTTCATGTTAATATCAAACATCAGCAATTACTCGTAGATTACTTTAAAACTAAAGTAATTGACGAAGACGTTACTTGGTAACAAAAACGCACTGCCTTTCTTCATTTACTTTCGCCTAGAAATGGCTATCGAGTACTGACAAACCAAAAGGCAAGAGATCTTACTGCCTTCCGATATACGTTGCTGTTAGTTCTTCCACATGATTTGGTCGACATGACCTGTTTCAAGTTGTGTATGACAGACAGTGTTTTAGAAAATCTATTGTTTCCCTTTGAAATAAACAGAAGTATTTTCATTCTAAGCTGTCCAAGTACAAAATTTTCGCAATATTAGTTCAAATTTAATATTCGCTTCTATAATGTAGGATAGTATTTCACAGTCGCAAAACTCGCATCCGAAACATTGACCTTACACTTAGTCGCTGACCATAAATTCTAGCTCAGAGTGACACCAGTTTAAATAACCTAATGTAGCGAAGACTGTTTGCCAGTGCTCTTTCTCACCGGAAAATACGCAATTCACTCATTTGGCTCCATAAGTACACTGTAACAGTAATTTCTGTGTGAAATTTGTCAGTAAGCTTTTGCCTTCCAACCGGCAAAATACGGCAGAGTACGGCCGGTAAACAATTCACAAACCACGATTTAGTGCCAATAAGACGATTTCTTTAAACATTGTCGAAGCTGAGGGAATTTAGTTTCTGCTTAAATCGTCTTAAGCAGCAACGTTCACAGATATCTCAAATAGGAAAAAGCTGAATATCCAGGTACGAAGGTTGTAAAACAAACTTCCCACAGTTTGTGTCAGGTTGATCTTTCCGTCTGATAACACTGCTTAAGTATTTTGTCTAAGAGGTATCACAAGTAGTATCCCTGTAGCTGTGGGAATCATTGGTTGAAAACGAGTTTAACACCAATGGGTACAGTGCTACTAAAGTTTCACAATTATTATCGACCTAAGTCTGAGTTCATCCACAAACTGAGGCATATTTATAAAATTGGAGCTAGACTGTGTATCCTTGTCTTTCTTGAGTGGTCATTGGAAGACGTTTACACACACGTATACAATACTATGAATACTTCGAACGCTATGGTTAACGTTGCTCTCATAAACTACTTTTTTTTTAAAATTCTTCTGGGTCTTCAGCGTGCAATATGTGTTGTAGATACAGTCTCAGACCAAAAAATTGACCGCCGAGTCGTTCACGTAAGGTGGACAATACAGTCGTGCTCCTCTCAGAATTCTATGTCTGGCAATATGCTCGATCTAGCAAAATGTAGACTGCGGCACTTCCCAGAGGAAGTCTTGACTCCAGTCTTAGTACATTACTCTTGACTACGACCGTAGTCTTGAGGTAAAACGCGAGACCAGCTAATATGATATTGTAGATTCGCTTGAATTACACTCATAGCTTCAGCACCGAGAGGAAAGGGGCGATAAAAATTTTGTCGATATGTGCTTTCGGTCGCCAGACGTCATATTAGCTGGTCTTGCGTTTTACCTGAAGACTACGGTCGTGTTCCAGCAGCGGTATGAATAAAATGATAGTAATAATAACAGTAATAATCGAATTATCCGGCAACTTCACACTTCACAGTGGATTTTCTCGAACTAAGAAATTTGCTGAATTTGTGAAAAATCAAAATGGCTTCACATCCAGCCTATGATGCGTAGAAGAGTCTTTACATCCTGCTGACATGAGAATAGCATAATCTCTGCGTCAGAAGCTTGCTTCTACTTGACCATTTAATAGACTCGCATTTTTTCCACCGTGACTAATTTTGTAAGCTAAGCACATCATCCGTTACAGCACACTCTTGGGGCTGGGTAATGTGGCCACAATGGTATGGTGGAACGAGCTATCACAGGTGCAATGCGTGGGTTCAGGCATTTACTTTTAAGAGGCACAAACAGATTTATTTTACCTCTGGTAACCTCGAGAGAAAGATGTTATAATCCAGAATCCGCATTAAACATCACGTTCCTTCATTACCAACTGGGCAGAGCCGGTTTACGTTGGGAAATGACACAGCGGAAGTCATGGTAAACAGAAATACAGTCGCCAGTAAGCTTACTTACATTAGAAAATTTTATTTTATTTGATGAACCGATAGCCATTTAAAGGGACAGGGCTCTTATTTTACTTGTACTTGATTGAACTAGAGACGTTTAAAAATTTGGTGCTGGACTGTGATTCGAATTCGTATCTCCTCTTTCGAGGATCTGAATCTCTCGGAACAGTATAGTTCAGTCATTTCGTTCCTTTTCCCAAGACTGCAATCTTCTCTAGGTCTCCTCCAACGGTAAGTATGTGGGTCTGAAACCTGATCCAGTACAAAAATATTCATAATTTCATTTCTAGCTTTATCAAGTGCACACCCACCTGCTAGTGAAAATTAACGCGCAATTTCAATGTCTGTTCATGTGTTTCCAACAATCGCAACAGGTGTCGTTATTTCTGGTCAAACACGCACACATCTTACTGTTCATGAGTAAGCAACTGATACTTAAGCTATATTCGTGGATGCACGGTAGGTGTGCAGTTCGATTGTCGCTTAGGCACAAAAGTTTGTATCCTTATTTTAGATTCAGACACCTAGCGGCTCGTAAGAAAAACCGATACGTAACATTTGATTTTTCTTAGTTAACAATCGGATTACGTGTTGGGTTCGTATCTCCGTCACAGAACTTCACATCATGCACTTCATCTTTAAATGCATGCACACTTTGTTACTTCAGAATGGAGGTATATCAGACACCTTTCGTGGTTAGATAACAGGGACGAAAGGGTCTTGATAGGAGTCACAAAAATTGTCGTCTTTTATTTTCAAGTTTAGATTTGGTTACTGGTATTGGCCAAAATTTCGGTAATTCATGACTCTTCATGGCTAATCATCAATATTATGTGATTAGACTAGATTAGATTGCATTAGATTAACTCTTGTTCCATAGATCATGAATACGACATTTCGTAATGATGTGGAACGTGTCATTTTAATGAAAGATTTCTTTAAATACCATGATTCAATTTCTTTACAACAATTTTTTACACTCTCTCTCATTGCTTTTTATTTATCTCTCTCTCTCTCTCTTTCTCTCTCTCTCTCTCTCTCTCTCTCTCTCTATCTCTCACATACACACACACACACACACACACATTCTTTTTTATTTTTATTTGTATGTTGTGCTCGACTATCGGCGAGGCACGAAAACGCCTGTGAATGACTTTCTTAGTTTTGAGTACACTTACGAAAGAAATATAAAAACAACAATGAGAGTTACTGATTTATGATGCTCAGTTTGCAGTCAGTTCTGAGTATTATTAGTAACTACGCTCCAGTCCCTAAACCTAGTTACAGAAAGCGAATCAGACGCATTACGTATTCCAGGCCATAGCAGCCGCCACTTGGAGACACCAGCTATGGTCACTTCCCAGACCGCTGTAGGATCACATCGGTTCGTCTTCTTCCTGCTGGTACTGTAACTGAGATTTGGCAACAAGGCAACGTATGTTTGGCAACTCTGTGATCGACGAGTTACTTCCTGGTGTGCACGGAATTAAGCCTCAAAGTTCACTTGATTTTACCTGTCATTTCCATTGAATAATCTGAGTTATTATCGCTTGAAGGGTAACAAAAGATTGAAAATTTACGGTTTTCAGCCCAGGAAAGTCGTTGCAGGTGGAAACCGCAACTAATCTCGACCTTCAAGTAGCGGTTTACGAGTTCTAGTTACTATTTCCTTCGTAATAGGAAGCTAAGACCCAAACCTCCTCGCCAGCTCTGTGGTAACGTGCTGACCTACGAAAAGCGTCTGTTACGGTTCGTAGTTCCAGTCTCCCTGACTGTAACGTTTTTATCCCTTCTGTGAAAGAGCTACAAGCAGTCAGATCAAACATCAATAAGGAAATCGCAAGAAAATGCTTTCAGCTCATAGTGCAATGTTGAAAAACTTACGATGCTGCACAACAGGTAAGGCCTCTTTCCGCTGCTGACAAGCGAATTTTGGGTTTCTAGGGATACGTAGCTATATTTATGAAATGCCACATTTGCATACCTCTTGAGTATGACACAGCATACCAATTAAACACAGACCCAATCAAAATCTAAGTGAGTAGTATTTTAGTAATTCGTGTCGATAGAGGCATGCTTGTGTACAGATACATTCGTCGTAAGGTCATCATGGTTAGTTTTATTTCATTTCTTATAATACAGTGCACAATTTTCGTAAGGTTTCCTTTAGTGTTGTTAAAACAATAGTAAACATGAGAGAGAAATTAATCATCAACGATATATGCGAATTCTCTGATGTTACCTATGACAGTCTGACAATGCACATGCAGTTTATTGATTACATGCATGTAGAAAACTTGTTCTGAGTTAAAGCTGTCAAACAAAGTTTGAAGAAGAATAAAATATCACTACCACACGACGGCTAATGTAGAAAATACTTTTCTGACATATTATGGCACGATGCGCTCTCCCTGCACATCTTAGAGATGCATCTGCTGCCTGCTGTCTATTAAACCTGAATAGAACAAAATGTCACAGTAGTTAGCCCTTTTTCCACATGCGACTACTTTGGGTTGAGAAGTGAAGGGAATTATGTTCAAAGTTCCATTAGATTGATACCTTCAGCAGAGAGCAGAATTGCGTTTTAAAAAATGTAGCACTGAATGTATTCGAACTCGCGACATCTTATCTATGCTACAAGCTGACACGTAGCTACAGCAGCTCCAGAGCTCGGCAACTATTCCTCCAGAACTTTTGGATTCCACAGCACTGTGAGATTATGCATATGGCCAGGTCTTGACTTAAACAGTTACAGCTTTTCCTTTGGACTGAACGACGTTTTCTAGTAACAGATAGCGCAATAGAATAGCTCAAGTGGAAAGGAACACTTCCTATTTAAACTTCTGCATCCTACACTGTTGGCAGTTGTGTGTAGGTGGCAGTTACGTGATTTTATTTCTGTGATTACAAAATAGTCGAATGTATGCACTGGGTAGCCGAGGCAGCTAGTTCATGGTGATTCGGTCAACCAAGTAAATGAATTTACTGAACATGCTGCAAATTACTACAGGGAGCCTGTGTGTCAGAATTCTCATCCAGTGTGGCGCAACTGCGTTACGATAGAAAAATGACTCGCAGAGAAGAGGATTTCGTGGTCTGTTGGACGGATGGTAGGTTGTTATACCTATGGTCTGGGTTCGATTCCCACTTCCGTCAATGATTTTAGATAGGGAGAGACAGATTCCATTCTCTCCTGGCTACACCAAGTGAAGGAGATATAATGGCTGCGTGGTCTGAAAATTCACATTAAAGATGATATTCCTTCTTTACCAAGTAGACGGTAGGTTGAACCACAATAAAGTCTGGAGTGGCGACATGTAGAAACTCTATCACCAGTAACCTTTCTTATACTACTTATTTATTTCAAGTGACGACACAAACGCTATGTATGGTCACAGGACACTTATTCCATCTTTTATTTGAGCTTCTGTATGTCGATAAAATTGGTTCCAAACTGGGAAGGCAACTCAGACCACCCTTAACGCGGAATTTGATCCCTTCGTGGCAATACAGCTCGGCTACAATTCGTTGTTTGTTCAAAACTGCAGAGTCCTCAACACCTTCACATATTACGCGTGAATGGGATCGAATCCTGGCCCGGCACTAAAGGTTTAATTCTGTATTATCAAGCTCTATCATGAGAACACCTATCTGCTGGTGGATAATAATTTTGATTTTTAATGTATTTTCTCTCGTTGTCAACACTAACGATATCTGACGTTTTTAACTCCCAGTGAGACACAGAACTATTTGCGAGATGACTGTAAGTTCAAGATGCTATTCTGAGCAGCTGGTGGAGAAAAATTCGGTAGCTGACGTCTCTTTGTGTGTAGTCAACAACGATATGGGTGGGGCTCTATTCCCAGTGAGCGCTGAACTCTTCGTCATATTATTTCAGTTCGTCGTGTCATTTAATGTTCATACATATTCTCAACTAGCTGCTCGTGAATAACTTTAATTTTTAATGTCATTTTGTGTTAAATAGTTCAAATGGTTCAAATGGCTCTGAGCACTATGGGACTTAACTTCTAAGGTCATCAGTCCCCTAGAACTTAGAACTACTTAAACCTAACTAACCTAAGGACATCACTCACATCCATGCCCGAGGCAGGATTCGTACCTGCGACCGTAGCGGTCACGCGGTTCCAGACTGAAGCGCCTAGAACCGCACGGCCACACTGGCCGGCCCCCACCATCTGGTATCAATGCATTACCCTATCATCCATTATATATAATCATTTTCATAGTACACTTGATATTATAGATGAGTAGGACACAAGACAGGACATAGATAATGTCCGTTTGACGTCAACAGTGTGTAACATTTTACTTTTTTTGAATAGGACAATGTTCCTCTCCAATAATTTTTAGATTAGTTACAATAAGCTTACGCTGCAAGAGAATTCGCTTGTATTTTTCAATATGTGGTCTGTTGTCGGTTTGAAGGCCTTCCATAACATCGGCAACGTAGTGCAACTCCACCGAGGGCTGTCTGGAGTAGGGTGGAGATAGCAATGTGAAAGTTGCGAGCTGTCGAAGACGATCTTCATACTCCTAATGCGATTAGGACATCGTATACTCTTGACGACGTTTAGCACCTGTGCAGTCAGTCACCCAATTTCAGAATTCATTTTGAGTAATCCTGCTAAATTCCCAAAATATTGTCTTTTTATATTGATGAGTAATATGGATAGTCGTCACGTTCATGTGCCGTCTACAACGCAAATTTAATGTTACTATCCTAGGAACTAACCTGCAATACGTTTTGTATTTCATAATCGGAACTATCTGCATTAACCGTCATCAGCGCAATGTCAGGGAACAGAATGCAGCAGTGCCTTGCTACCTACTTGAGGACCTGCTTGAGTCGTGTTCTAAGGAAAGGGTAGTTGCTGGTTCACATTATATTACACTAGCGAGAAGTACCGACTTTTCCTTTTCTCTGCAAACATCCAGAACTAAATTCAGTAACTAAATGCTAAGAATATATTTGCATTGTGCCAACTCAAAGATCAATAGATATGGATATAGATATAGATACAGATTTTTATATTTAAAGCCATTCTCGTTCTGCGTTGGAATAAACATCATTCATTATTTGCTTGTTCTTGTTACGATTGTTATTGTCATTCTCTCACTCGCAAGAGTTTTCGCATTCCTATTTGGTATCGATGCACATGAAGAGTGGCTATGAAAGAAGGGAATACTGAATGTTACGTCATGCAGAATACACTCATTTACTTCGGCTCCTCGTGATCTACGCTACAGGAGAAGTGAGATACATAAAGTTGACAGTGTGAGGACAGACCTGGTAGCACAACTGTGCAACTACACAGTGTTACCAGATAAAATGGTGCTGCGGAATCGAAAGTGTAGTACGGACTTTGCCACAGTAGCAGACAGCTGGTAATTTAGGACCATGACCGTGGATTACACTTTGGTCAGTGCTGGTTAGAGTGCTGCAACTGTAAATGGAAGGCTTTGTTTGATAGTCTTATGCTGATGCTGTCTGAATAAATTATGCCATTGGATACAAAGCGGTTTAGTTTTGAGACCTAACCCACGAGGGGGGAAGGCACAGTGGTCTGCTTCAGGAATTCCAAGCAATAAAACACAAGAAACAACCCAGGAAGGGAGACATGCATTTGGAATCTGTTCATCGTTACGGGGTCAAACAAGAGGGTAACATTACTGAAACAATGATCGGGCTACTTAGTATATAATAGAGCATACAGCTTTCAAGGAGGAAACGTATGAAGACGCAGACTTCCTCGTTATCAATATGTGCGGCATATCTTTCGTGTTAACGAAAGTAAATTCCCGCTTTACCTCTTCTTACGTGTCAAATGAAATGAATGCCATGAGGAATAGAATATTTGTTGACTGCGTCTCTTCTTGCTTCCATCCTTACCAACATATTTCTTCATTCTCGTGGTAATCATGACATTCTATGTGTATGCTGCAAAAGATTGCAAGTGGACAAATTCGACATCGAGGTGCAAAGCGTTATATTCAATTCGAATAAGCTTCCGGTGTATTTTTACTTCGTTTGTATTTTTAGATGATTATGAACGTTACGGAAAATTATCTCACATGCTTTATGTTGAATGAGAAACATTGAATGATCCGTTTTGCTTTCCCTACGTTGAAATGATATAATGTCGGCGTCAACAGCCTTCTTCCACGCCGGAAGCTGAAACTTGTATCATTATGGATTAATGATAATTGAATGTCTCATATGTATACATAGCCCACAAGGCGACGTCAGAAACCATCAGGGGAGAACGCCGCATAAAGACCAAACGTGCGCGCGCGTCTCCACTCTGAAGAACCGTATCGGAGAATCACGGCAAGCATTTCGCTGAAGAGCTGCCTCGTCAGAGAGCCTAGAAATGGCAGCGTCGTAGCAAGTATTTGTCAACACTCTGATAGTGCATTTACTTCCGGGTGTAGGTCGGCGTTACCTCGCTAAATTCACTTGACATTCGTTTTCCACATCGAAGACTCGTACGATATAATCCACTGCAAGATGACATAATTAGAAAGTATATTTAATTTCTGGACTCCAAGAACGGCGTTCTTCACATAAGTAACACCTGTTTGTGTGTGCATTCGGGAGGACGACGGTGCAATCCCGCGCCCGGCCATCCTGATTTAGGTTTTCAATGATTTCCCTAAATCGCTTCAGGCAAATGCCGGGATGGTTCCTTAGGAAGGGCACGGCCGATTTCCTTCCCCATCCTTCCCTAATCCGAGCTTGTGCTCCGTCTCTAATGACATCGTTGTCGACGGGACGTTAAAACAGTAATCTCCACCTCCTCTGTTCGTGTGTTTAAGGTTGCGTTTTGAGGCTCAGGCAACATCGCAGTGACTATATTCCGCCTCTGGCCGCCAGTGTGTCGTTAGCTCAGAGGTTCCCTTGTGCGTTGCAGTGCTTGTACTATAAGACATAGCAGTTCGAATCACGGTAGAAGCCGCTGACTACAACCTTTTATTTTCCATTTTAATCAATGGAGTTGCAAACTGCTGGTAAAAATTTCTTATGCGAAATCTGAAGAATGCCTTTAAACATCAATCTTCGTCCGATTTCGACTTAGTAAATTAAGTTAATATCATGGATTTCTGCTTTGCAGATTCCAAGGTGCTTCACTGTAAAATAGACCCTGAAAAGATTCAAACCGACTGTCAACGATATAAATTTGAGCTTTGTTCGTCATATAGGTCTAACATGTCAGAAGGTTGTTTATGAAGTGCACATGTTCATTAATGTAGTTCCCTTCTTCTAAATTTTTGCAATAGCATTTAACTGTAGACGTTTTCTAACACCGGCGTTAGCAATTCCTTTCCATTCTCTGAAACCTTCAAAACGACAAATTTTTCTGGTTTAAATCTGATGACCTTAACTATCACTTCCGATCAACAATAAATACTTCATGAACCCATACATGGAACTCCAAATGTGCAGTGTTCCTGCACTGCTACAGAGCATGCATTGCAAGGTATTCACACAGTTTATCGCATAGACTTACCATAAGGAATGAAACAAGAACTGTAATACACTTTACACCACAGACGCTCACTCTGGCTTGACGAAAACATCCAAACATTGACCAAAAGTTGCACAAATAATTGAGTTTGAAAGGAAAAGAAATGAGGTATGAAGCATTTATAAATTCATCGAATGTAGTGAGGTGGTTTAATTTCGTCCCAGTCTATAAAATTAATTTCGGGCCATACTCAGCTCTTGCCGATTAATGTAATATAATACCCGCCTACTAATCAGGGCGTCTGTCTCCGTTGCTTTTGAGCGTGAATGGAAATTGTAGAAATTTTCTGTGGAGCAACATTTAATAATAAAGCGTTTTAAATCATCAAAAGCGATGAGCGGTAGCAGGCGCTTTCGATAAAGAACGGGGGAGTGCAGCGCCGCTGCTGTCGCCACGGCCGCTGCCAGTAGCCAGCAAATGGATCCCAGAGCTTTGCCGCATACGGCGTCCAGAGGAGGACAGTCTGCAGGAAATCTGCCGCAAAATCGTTACTGGATAAAATTTTGATATCGGTGTGTCACAAAGCGAAATAGATTGAATCTGCGCTACCATTACATTCACGTCTTCAGCATTCAGACAGAAGAGGCTATAAAAATATTTTATGCCAGCTGCTCTCGATCCACTGATATTATGAACAGAAACAACGCACGCTACCGCTAGACCACAGGCGTAATCAGCCTGCAGTTTCTCTATCATGGGACAAGTTTTCCTCCAGGAAGTGCCGCAGTCCACAGTGTTGCCAGATTGTGCAGATAACCGGACTTAGAGAATTAGCGAGTTGGCCAGTTTTTTTGTCCCATGTCGCGATCGGCGCGGACTTAGCCTCTGAAGCGGCCGGCCGCCGGTCAAGTTTTATGTCAAAGAGTGTACATCCACTTATATAAAATATATGGATTCTACCTAAACTCCAAAGGTTTGTTGTGAATGATAAGCTTGACTTGAGAAATACACTATTTTGTTTGTATAGCATCTCTTATAAAATGCTGAACATTAACCCATGTCATTTAGATATTACTGTTAACAATAGCTTATGTGGAACTATGGTCCATGTTTTCCATATGTGTAATTTAACTTCCTTTCCACACAAGGTGTTTAGAAATTCCCATTACAAACATCAAGGGCTTGTAGAGGAGAGTGAGTACTAATGTGCCCCATGTCTAGAAATGTACCAATCCTGTTCCACAATGGTTTCGATTCAGATGTTTAACTCATCCACTTCTGCTTGAGGAATTGAATTAGTTATTTCACAGTACATTTACTAGGTAACAATTAAAAGGAAAACATAATGAAACACCCATTAGTAACTTAAGCACATTTGTTTGTATTAACACTTAAACATTATGTGATAACATTATTCCAAAACAAAAAAGAACTCAGCATACTGTAAGTACAGAACTGTACTGATGCATTATAACAGCAGTTTGATGTGGCTACCACCAACATTGTTACAGAAGTTATACCTATGAAGCAGTTTTTGGTGCACACTATCCATTCTGTCTGGTGTCTCTTCAATTTATCGTGCAGTGGGCAAAACTTATGTCACCAGATCTCCTTCTGTCTCTACAGAAATCTCATATATTAAACTCTGCATATGACCTCACAAGAAGTAAACCATAGGAGTTAAATCCAACCATCATGGCAGCCATGCAGTTTGACAGCCTGAGCCTATCCATCATTCACCATATCATCTGTTGAGATATCTCCAAACTGCCCGTGAGAAGTGGACTGGTGCACCATCATGCTGAAGCCACATTTCCTGATAAACATTCAATGGCACAGCTTCCAAGAATGAATCCAATGTGTTTTGTAGGAAGATCAGGTATGCAGGACCAGTTAGCTTGAGTGGAAGAGGTATAGCCCAATCACGACTGTCCAGAATACCTGCTCACACATTAATACCAAACCTTAAACATGCATGGCATGAGGGTTTTCATCTGCTCAGACATGGCTGTTTTGTGAATTTACAGTAGTCCCTAATGAACTTACACTCATCTGTGAACAGAACTGAACATGTAAATAGGCATGTCAAATGGTTCAAATGGTTCTGAGCACTATGGGACTTAACTTCTGAGGTCATCAGTCCCCTAGAACTTAGAACTACTTAAACCTAGCTAACCTAAGGACATCACACACATCCATGCCTGAGGCAGGATTCGAACCTGTGACCGTAGCGGTTACACGGTTCCAGACTGTAGCGCCTAGAACCGCTCGGCTACCCTGGCCGGCTGAATAGGCATGTGTTGATGTAGTGGTGCAGGGACAAACTGCAATAAGCAATACATTGTGGAAACTTGGCTGGACACATAGCGTGCAGCCTTTCTAAGTGGTACAGATGTAATTGTTGCTCATGCAAAACATCCCAGACAATACTGTGACTAATATCCTTTGCACATACAATCATTCAAGTACTCATTGATGGGTTCTCTTCAATGTGTTGCAGTACATCTTCTTCAAATTTGGGCATCCAGCATTGCCATAGAACACCAAAGTCCTGTCTGCTCATGGTAAAGGTACCTGTTTCTCGGAGCTGCTACATAATTTGGGCAAAAAATTAGTGCGATGGCATGCTATGTTGCAGAAAATGTTCATGGTACAGCTGACTAGCAGCTCTTCTGTTACCTTGAGCTTTGTTACACACAAGGAACATGTCTGTGCATTCCAAAAAGGTATACTGAACCATGTTTACTGTGTTGGAGATTCACAAGCATTGAATAGGTCTCGCAGCAAGGCAAACCTCAGGTGACTATCTGACATAGTACACGTCATCCTGCCTACCCTACTGCATACATTTACAAGCAATTATGAGGCTTTTCTCTTTCCCTCAGCAGACGTGGATGCATTTGAGGGAGAAGTTCAGGTCGGTTACACCAAACAACACTCCCATTTTGCAGTAGTTCATTTATTCACCTAAACACATCAAAGGTTCACAAAGGATTGCCATGGCGGAACTCTTCAAAGATAATGCTTAGCTCAGTTCAAAGATGATAGATTGATGCTGGTGTCGACCTCATTGGCGCCACATAGCCCCCCCCCCTCCCACAGTATGGAGTAATCTTGAGAGGCCGGGGGGGTGGGTGACTATGGTGTCAGCAGGGTCAGCGGGAGCCGGACCACGGTCAGCTCGACGACAACGTCGTCGGGGAGCTGTGTGGGTAGATGTCGTGAAGGAAGGTACGGCCACCGAACTTGGAAGTTGTTGAAGCAAGCCAGGCGTCGCATTGGGCGTGGTGGTCGTGCGGCAACAGGTAGGCCGGCAGTTTGTGGGTGGAACGGAGCGACGACGATGATGTCTCTGGTGGGTGTGGCAAACACACAAAGCATGTCCAGGTCGACGTCCGGCGAGAGGGGAACACATTTTACCAGATGGCAGGGAATGGCAGCGGTTGTGTCATGAGCACTGGACGAAGGAATACATATGACAAACAGTGTTAATCGCGTAGTATTATTGAGATGTTGTGGCTTATGTCCGGGGGGACAGGCACAAACACCTCGAGCGAGGGCACGTTCAAGATGGGGGGGGGGGGGGGCGTGAGAAACCTTGAGAGGGCGAAGCAGGCGACGGGGAGAGGTCGAAGGGACCAGCGAAGGGCTTGGCGGCGAGGGCGTGATCGTAGGTAAGCTCGATGTGGGAGCATGTGGTCACTTGACGGAATGCGTGAGACTGGAGTAGGGGGAGAGGTGGGAGGAGAGCTCGACGATTGGAGCTGGAAGTCACTCGATTGAGTGTGTAAGCCCAACGTGGAGGGAGTGGTCGGAGCGTCGTGAGCCATGACAGTGAGTGGCGTGGTCGTGGCCTGAAGGGGGGTAGAAGAAGACTCGACATGAGCAGGCTTAAGTCTGCTGAGAGAGACTGTGACAGCTTAATCTTTCATCTGAATGTCATAGGTGTTGGCTGAGCGCCGGAGAACTCAGTACGGGCTGGTATATGGAGGTTGGAGGGGAGCATGGACAGTGTCATCTCGGAGCATGACATACTCGCAATTGTCCAGAGATTGTGGGACGTGACCCTTAGGGCGGGAATGGCTGGCGGGCGGAGGGATGTGCAGGTTGATGAAGTCGTGTCTGACGCGGTCCACGAAGGAAGTTATGTCAGACTGAAGGAGAGAAGCGGAAGGGCTCACGAGTTCGCCAGGGAGAACAATGTTCTGGCCATATACGAACTCTGCTATTGTGCCTTTGAGGTCTTCCATATAGATCGCACAAATGCCAAGTAGCACAATGGGAAGGGCCTCCGTCCATAGAAAGTCGTGGTATTGAAGATCCACCTTGAAAGTGCGGTGCCAGCATTCAACTAACCCGTTGCTTTGTGGGTGATATGCTGTGGTATGGATGCACCAGATGCCGCAAATGTTACAAATCTCGTTGAACAGGGCCGACTCAAATTGCCTGCCCTGGTCAGTCGCGATGATAACAACATCCGAAACGCGATACCCATGACTCAACGAAAGCTCGAGCAACAGTTTCTGCTGTAATATTCGGGAGGGGGACAGCCTTGAAACAGCGAGTTATTCGGTCGATAGACGAGACAACATAACAAAAGCCGTTACAGGGGTGGAGAGGGCCGATAATTATGAATATGCTGGAAACTCCCAGGAGGGATCGAAAAGATGCTGACGAGGGGGGGGGGGTCGGTGAAGTGTGCTTGTGTACTTTGCAGCATTGGCATGTGACGCAGGAGCGTGCCCAGGCCTTGTTGACATTTCTCCACACTAAGCAACCCGCTATGAGGCAGGCGGGTGCATGAACACTGGGGTGAGCTAAATTATGCAATGCATTGAAGACAGCTCGACGGAGCGTTGTTGGGATGAGAGGGCGTAACGTGCCCATACTGTCGTCGCACCAGATCTCACCAGAAATGTCAGGAAAGGTGGTGTGGATGAAATGTAGTGAAGAAGTAGAGTCTGAAATCAGGTTTTGTGTTTCCTCATCGGTGGGTTGGAGGTTAGGCAGTTCAGAGAGGTCTAACAGCGAATGGACGGCGTTTACTCGTGAAAGAAATCAGCAACTATATTGTCAGCACACTTTATGTGTCTGACATCAGTGGTGAACTGAGATATGAAGTCCATGTATCTGAAACGACGAGGACGTGGGTCAGCTGGCAGGTTTGTAATGGCCACAGCCAGGGGTTTGTGGTCCGTTAAAACATAGAAAGGGCGTCCCTCAATGTCAGTCTTAAAATGCTTGATCGCTTCGTAGACCACGAGCAACTCCCTGTCAAACGTGGAATATTTCTGTTGTGTATTGGTGAGCTTGAGCGAGAAGAACTGCAGACTTCAAGTTTGTCCATCGATTGTCTGGCTAAGGACAGCGCCGATGGCAGTATCGCTTGTGTCTGTGGTGATGAAAAACTGCGCATTGGGATGAGATTGCGCGATGGTGCAAGCCTCAGCAAGAAGATTTTTGAGGGCAATGAAAGAGTCAGTCATAGCAGGGGTCCATGGAACGGCCCGAGATCCAGAAGTGTTGGTGCCTGCCAAGGTGTCCATCAGTGGAGCCTGAATCTCCGCAGCCTGCGGTAGATGTCGGTGATAATAATTAACCATCCCCAGGAAGCGCCAGAGCTCTTTGAATGATGAAGGTCTGGGTAGTTTTAGTATTATTTGTACTTTCTCAGGGGGTGGTGAAATACCGTCAGCAAAGACCCGAAAACCAAGAAAATTGACAGCGGGTTAATGTAGCTGCAATTTGTCCTGGTTGGCCTCGATGCCTGCTGCCGCGAGAGTGTTCATAACAGTTTGCACATGTCGAATGTTGTACTCGACGGAGGAGCTGAACACAAGAATGTCTTCAAGATATGCAAAGCATAATTTTAGGTCGAATAGCACTTCGTTGATGAAGCATTGCCAGGTCTGGTTTGCGTTTTTCAGACCGAAGGGCATGAATCGAAACTGAAATAACCCGATCGGGGTGGTGATTGCTGTCTTCTCGATGTCTTCAGGTGCCATGGGGATCTGGTGGTAGGCCCGTATGCAATCAATGACAGAGAATGTGGTCGCACCTGCGAGGGAACTGGTAAAGTCAGCAATGTTGGGTATGGGGTAGGTGTCCATAATTGTTCGTGCGTTTAGTCGACGGTAGTCTCCGCACATGCGCCAGGACCCGTCTTTCTTGGGTGTCAAATGTATGGGCATATACCAGCTACTGGCAGAGGGTTCAATGACGCCGGAGCTCAGTAGTTCAGAAATCTGATTTTTAAGGTTGGAGAGCCACTCGGGACAAAGTCGACGTGGTTTACTGGAGATCGGGGGACCTGGCGTGTGGCGAAGCTTGTGAACCATGCCGTTGGTGACGACGGAAATGTTGCCGGCAGAGCGGGAGGTGGTTTGTTTACAATGTGTGGCGGGCGAGGCGTGGTCGTGTTTTTCAGAGCCACTCGGTGGATCCGACAGGAGCCGAGGCGGATAAATGTCCCAGGAGTCAACGCGTCAAGATGGGCGCCAGTGCGAAGCAGTGGCTCGGTAGAGCTCGTGAGCCGTTAGTGAGTCCATTGTCTGAGGGTGTGGCCTGTGGCAGCACGGTCCCGGGCGAGACGCTTGGCGCGAGTGCACTGTTTGTGTTGTCAGTGGCGGTCGCACGGCGGCGCGCAGGAGCCGAAGTTGCGTAGTTTGAGGTGCTCTCCGTGAGGGACGGCGTAGGAGCTGTCAGCCCAGGAACACGTGACACTCATCGCACATGCGCACCTGTGTCCAGCCGAGTGTCAAAAGCTGCCGTCTTAGGAGGGTGTGGCCCTGCGGAGCTGTCAGTACATGCTATGGCAGCCTTGATAGCACAGTTGCGAGGGGTAGCGGGTAGTAAACACACAGAGGCTCGATTGCTGGGACTGCAAGCAGATTCGGCGCACTTACTGACCTTGCTGTAGTGTCTGTAATTCCTTTGCTGCATTGGAGAGCTGGAGCTGAGTTTCGTGGAGCCGGAGGGAGAGCTCGAAGTTTTCCTTGCATAGGCGAGCAACGTTTTCAACCTCGACAAGGCACTTGTGCGTTGTTTCTTGTAACGTTGTTGACAGAGACGAGCGTGTATGGATGAGATGTGTCACGGGGGGGGGGGGGGGGGTTTGCTCGACGGAGCACAGGGGGTGTGAATCTTGGACGGGTAATGAAATACGGTGTTCCGCACTAGGTCTGGTGAAAGTTTGTGGTGTCGCAAGAAGTCAATCCTAGTATAGGCTCGTCAATTTCGCACACCAAAAAAGTCCACTCGAGTTTGCAGTTTGCGGAGAGTGAGACAACGTGGGAAGTTGAACCAGAGCATTGTAGTTTAGTTGAATTAACGGCCTGCAGTGAAGTATGATGAGGGCAGATGTTCGACGACGCTAAGGACGTAGGCAGCAGTGAAACATCGGCGCCTGTGTCCACTATGAAACGGTATCCCGACGAAATGTCTTTAATGTAAAGTCGTCCGCAATTATCTGGTCACTCTCAGACAGAATGGAGCACTGGGGGGGGGGGGGGGGAGGGTGCCTGTCATGTAGTTTGCAGGAGACGGCACCTGGACCTACCTGCGATTGGCGTTTGGGAATTAGCAGGTTTGTCTGCAGTTCCGTGCTGCCTTGCCAAACCGTGTGTGGAAGTAAGAGCATGGGTAGTGAGGTTGCATTTCCTGCAGAAAGTTCGTTGCCAGTGGCAGTGGCCGAGGTTCGGTGGCCGCAGCAGTTTCGGTTGCAGGAGGGGGCGTGACTGTGGGTGGAGGCGGTGACATCTCAGTTGCTAGTTTACTGCTTCCCAGAGCGAGCAGAACAGTCGGCACAGTATGGCCCTGGCCACGTCCAGCCGCAGGGCGATGAACCTGAACCTGAGACTTGTCAGGTAGGCTGTGGCTGGCGAAACAGAGCAGTGATGCATCGAGTAGCTTGTCAGCAATTGTCATTCTTTGCTCGACAGGAGGTTCAAGAGACCTTTGACCCAGAGCAAAGCGGATGTGAGGAGACAGTTTATCTGACCAGATGGCGAGGAGAGCTGTGTCAGAGAAGAGATCGGCGCTGATCAGGGCACATAGTAATCTCCAGAGCTGGGAAGGTTTGTCATTGCCTAGTTGCTCGACGTGGAGCACTTGCCGTATTGCTTCATTAATTGAGCATGCAAGCTGGCGTAGAACTGTCTTTTTGGCTAGAGTGTACCAGGTAGATGAGTCCGGGGCATCAACCAGGTCAGCAATCAAGTCCTCCTGGTTGTGCAGGTGGGTGATGAGGCACAGAAACCTGGTTGACTCGTCGAGTTTGTAATGGTCAAACACTTCATCCACAACTTTGAACCCGGTTGTTGCTCTGTCGGGATTAAACAGCAACACCATCAGTAAGCATTTTACAATGTTCGGAAGAACAGGTTGTGTTGAGTTCGTTGGGGCATAGCCTGAATGGAGCTCTTGTTGCTGTAGAATTCCAGGAGAGTGTGCCTCCAGGGGATGAGGCAACAACAGCTGTTTGGGTGGCAGCGTGAAGGTGATACGTTGTGGTTGAATGATTTGTCGTGATGCGGAAGGTCACCGCGGGTGAGACACCGTAATGTGTCGATTGCGGTTGTGGAAGCTCAACACGTTACGGTTGTGTCCGGATTGACGCATCGCAGAAGACCAACGCGGATGAGGCACCAAGATGTGCCGATAATGGTAGCGGAAGCTCGACTGGAGCCGGCGCGGGAGCGACAGCTGAGAAAAAGTTCAAAGTTTGACAATGCGTGTTAGTCCGCGGAAAGCTCGAGGTATGATCAGAACCGTGGCCACCTGTGTTGCAGGGAGGCTGCGGAGGTGTGGGCTGTTCGGAAGCACAAGGTGGGAAATGATGTCGAACATGGGATGGAATGTGTGAATGTTCACTGTTCATAGTCACTCCACTCAAAACGGTGTGCGGATAAGGTGAATGTTGTGGCACAAAACACTGAGGCATAGCAGTGGGACGGAGATGGAGGTCAGGCACATATAACAAGTTATTGTGCCTGTTGCAGGCCAAGGTATCGAAGTAGGAAGGCATGTGCTGATGCTGAACTGAGGCAGGTGTGGGCGTGGTCGGATGCTGAGGAGGTTGACCTGTGAACAAAACAGTTCCGGCCACGTGGCAGGTATCCACGTGGTACTGCACGAATTGCGGCGTGGCAAATCGTTGTCCTGGCGGTGGTAGGTTGTCCAATGAAGTATATGCAGAAATCGGCATTGGTCCCGCACTGCACAGAGATCCGTAAGAGGTAACTGCACAGTCTATGAGGGAGGGCACATGTGGTCGGAACAAACGCGTTTGATAACTGAAGTCATGCGCACTCCTAACATCACTTATTGTTGCAGGCTCAAAAACGTCTGGTGAAATCGGAATAATCGACGAGTGAGAGGCATCGTGTTGCGGTCCTGGCGGGTGTACATTGCCCGCGACATGATGCATGTCGATCACCAAATCTGGTGTTAGGCGCTGGACCGAAGTCATTGTTCGAATGCTGTGTTGATGTAATACACGCGAAAATAACCGACTCATAGGTCACAGACACAGTTAAATGGCGAAAACGGAAGACGTTACAACTCAGGGTCACCAGTGAGGGGGAAGTTCATGTCGGTTACACCAAACAACACTCCCATTTTGCAGTAGTTCATTTATTCACCTAAACACATCAAATGCTCACAAAGAACTGCCATGGCGGAACTCTTCAAAGATAATGCTTAACTTAATTCAAAGATGATACTCAGATCGATGCTGGTGTCGACCTCATCGGTGCCACACATTACACATCTCAATTGAAGCCATCGTAAAATGGAAACAATAAATTTCTGGACATGGGTTCCTATTCACCCCACTATACAAGTCCTAGAAATTTGTAACGCGAATTTATGAGCATCCTGTATACCTTAGATATACTTTTTATATACTTTTATAAATGTTTCTTGCTGTTAGTACAACTTGATTATCTACATAAATATGATTTATTCACTGTAAATTATCAGTTTATGTTTATAATTACCACATAAAAATGTATATTTTTCTTCATGTTGTGGAATTATGCTTTTGAGACAAAGGTATTGTCATCTGCTAAACCAATATTAAGTAAGTTTGTGTAATAAACCTCTTATACTTTACACACAAATATGGCCAAGTTCTAATGAATATAATATCCCAAATTCTGTGGGCTTCTGAAGATGATAGTGACCTGTGGAAACCAGTGAGGTGAAATAAATGTCTTAATTGTGGAACTGACAACTACATTTTATTCTGAAATGTATTAAATACCATTTAATATATTTTAAAGTAATTTAATGATATATATACAGCAAAGTTCATCATCTTATTTCATATACTAAATTACAAAAATGGTGAAATTACAATTTCAAGTACACATGTTTCAATTTAGATCATTTATTCATTTTAATGTCACTCCAATTATTTAAAACAATCTTTTGGCTAAAATTCACATCATGAAAATTTGTAGAAAAAATGTAAAAAAAGATGAATACTTATCCAATATGTAAAGAATTCCAGTATTTATGACTTTAAAAACATTTCAGCTTACAAATCAGCTTATGACGCAATTTTGGATTACCTGAAAATGAAATCAATTTGAAAACATAAAATTAATATTTCATATTCCTTTGTTTGGACAAAAAATTTTACAAATTTTTGAGTAGAAAAAGTTAACATTTAACAAACACTATTACCAGAGATTTTTTCTTTGTTCATACAGAATACTCAAACATAGCAAGAATTATGTGGATATTTAATTTCCCAATGTAAATTTGTAAATTTACTGATGGCAGTATAACTATGGTTTTTATTTTGATAGTGAAGCAATAAAATGCCGTGCACAGGGAAGTTCCATTTCCAATTTCTCTGTGATATTTTTGATGCATGACACAAAAGACAGTGTTTTATTTAGCAGTTTGTAAAGTTCCTGAAACTCTACAAGCAATGATCACACGCACGGCACAGCGGACACACCAAGAACCGCGGTGTTGGCCGTCGAATGGCGCTAGCTGCGCAGCATTTGTGCACCGCCGCCGTCAGTGTCAGCCAGTTTGCCATGGCATACGGAGCTCCATCGAGTCTTTAACACTGGTAGCATGCCGCGACAGCGTGGACGTGAACCGTATGTGCAGTTGACGGACTTTGAGCGAGGGCGTATAGTGGGCATGCGGGAGGCCGGGTGGACGTACCGCCGAATTGCTCAACACGTGGGGCGTGAGGTCTCCACAGTACATCGATGTTGTCGCCAGTGGTCGGCGGAAGGTGCACGTGCCCGTCGACCTGGGACCGGACCGCAGCGACGCACGGATGCACGCCAAGACCGTAGGATCCTACGCAGTGCCATAGGGGACCGCACCGCCACTTCCCAGCAAATTAGGGACACTGTTGCTCCTGGGGTATCGGCGAGGACCATTCGCAACCGTCTCCATGAAGCTGGGCTACGGTCCCGCACACCGTTAGGCCGTCTTCCGCTCACGCCCCAACATTGTGCAGCCTGCCTCCAGTGGTGTCGCGACAGGCGTGAATGGAGGGACGAATGGAGACGTGTCGTCTTCAGCGATGAGAGTCGCTTCTGCCTTGGTGCCAATGATGGTTGTATGCGTGTTTGGCGCCGTGCAGGTGAGCGCCACAATCAGGACTGCATACGACCGAGGCACACAGGGCCAACACCCGGCATCATGGTGTGGGGAGCGATCTCCTACACTGGCCGTACACCACTGGTGATCGTCGAGGGGACACTGAATAGTGCACGGTACATCCAAACCGTCATCGAACCCATCGTTCTACCATTCCTAGACCGGCAAGGGAACTTGCTGTTCCAACAGGACAATGCACGTCCGCATGTATCCCGTGCCACCCAACGTGCTCTAGAAGGTGTAAGTCAACTACCCTGGCCAGCAAGATCTCCGGATCTGTCCCCCATTGAGCATGTTTGGGACTGGATGAAGCGTCGTCTCACGCGGTCTGCACGTCCAGCACAAACGCTGGTCCAACTGAGGCGCCAGGTGGAAATGGCATGGCAAGCCGTTCCACAGGACTACATCCAGCATCTCTACGATCGTCTCCATGGGAGAATAGCAGCCTGCATTGCTGCGAAAGGTGGATATACACTGTACTAGTGCCGACATTGTGCATGCTCTGTTGCCTGTGTCTATGTGCCTGTGGTTCTGTCAGTGTGATCATGTGATGTATCTGACCCCAGGAATGTGTCAATAAAGTTTCCCCTTCCTGGGACAATGAATTCACGGTGTTCTTATTTCAATTTCCAGGAGTGTATGTCAGTCATTATATGAAAAATGGGTGACCCAAGTGTAATGTTAATGAACCTGAATTACTCGCCTTTTTTGCCCAGAAACATGCTTTGCCAGTTCTACAAGGAGTACTCAAGGCCATAACATACACTGATCAAGAGGGTGTCATTTTTCATCAAGTCCTTCACCAAAACATTTTGGCATTCATATGTAAAAGTCACATGGGACAATTCACACAAAAAAAATCTCACTTGCTGACATGTACATTGCCCAGGCCTAGTCACTAAAATTGAGCAGACAGTTCATGAGTGCCATGCTTGTTCAGAAAATCTGGCTGCATCTCATAGTCATTGATGAGCCATAGCAGTGTATCTGTTTTATGGGCCTCTTTTGAAAGTTGGTATGTTTGTCCATACCACATACATTGCCCAAATACCCAAATGGTGTTAACATGATATCAAACACGAATGCTGAGACTGTCCTAAAGACCTTATCAAAGATATTTTCAGCTGAAGAGTTGTGTACCACAATTGTCACTGACAATGGACCACAATTCATCTTACATCAGTTCTAGAAATTTCACCAGCAAAGTGGCATTATCCACTTAAAATCTGCACCCTTCCACCACAATGCAAGGGAAAGGCAAAAGTATTTGACAGAACACTCAAAGCTCATATTGCAAAATTGTTAGAACAGATACATAATCAGAAATGATCCTACCTATTTTTCTAACTTCTTAGAACCACTCTGAAGAAGTCTGGTGAAGATGTTATACAGCTGTCAGCAAAGGACGATTTTGGTGCTGCAGGCACCACACCTCAGTTCTGCCCAGAAACAGCATTCTGGACCAGATTGTCAGGAAGGTGGCCTGCCTGGATACCAGCAACTGTAGAGTGTTATGTGGAGGGCAACTACACATAGTGTCCTTCGGCAAGGGAACACGTGAACAAATATTGCCCACAATGGTCTTCCCAACTACTACTCCTATTGCAAACAGAAGACGGCCAGCCAGCTGTGCCACAGATGGAGCACGTAGAACACCACCTGGTTCATCACTAGACATGGAGAGTCAACAGCACCTTGACTGTATGTCTGCATGGCTTGCTCTCATGGTTGCACTGTCTTACAAAGACACCACCACACTGCTATGACAACCCGCATATGTAGGGGGACATGCATTGATATCAAGAATGAGTGTGTCTCAATCCCACCACAGTTAATTGATGCAAATATCATCAACTAAACAGCTTCACTGCGGCCACCAGGACCATTGCCACTATTGAGAGAGAGAGAGAGAGAGAGAGAGAGAGAGGGGGGGGGGGGAGGAACAAGGATGCTGTGTCGATAAATAGTGATGTCTGTGATCTTGAAGCAATAAGCAATCTAAATGGCATTGCTGCCATGCAGACTGTTCCACAGATGTTCACACATGACAGGGGTCGCACCTCTCCTTACTGAATAGTTATGAGTTCAACATGCAGAACTCTGACACACTTCTAAGACAACAAGTCTACATTGTCCCTACTTCTATTGCTGTTATTTCATGGACACCGTTTTTTTATTGATTGTACTCATGTTTTGTTTCTGTACTCTGACTATCTGACTGTATTCGGTTCTGTGTACTGTGCCTGTACATAAATCACATTATGGAGAACACTAACATAGTAGTTTATGTCAATGCCACCATAAGCACCACTACTGCCTGATTCAGTTTAAACAACAGACCATTAAATACCATGTAGTGGTGTGTCAGATTTCAGGGCATCAGGACTAGTCAGCAGTAGGCAGAGCTTAGAGTCTGTGTCCAGCTCTTCATTTTTCTTGTGTGCCTCTTACTGAGAGTAAGCAGCAAATAGTAATTGCTGTAGTTAGCACCTTCCTTAATTACTTTGCTTGTTTTTGTTTCAAAGGAGTTAGGCTCATGCATAAATGAATTAGCAGTGATTCTTCAGCTTAAATCAGCGAACATTGAGTAACACCCAACAGGGTGTCATATGCTGAAGTACCAGCATTAGTCAGCATCAATACTTACCAAAATTAGACCTTACAGTTGGTGCAATGTGGATAGTTTTAGTTTTTTACATAAGACCTAAGTAGTTTTAGACATAATTTCTAAACTTTTTGTCTTTGTAAGAGCAAGGTTCATGTGTGGGTATGTTCAGAGAGTGTGGCTGCTGTGGGATCACAATGAAGGAGTTCGTTGTTGTTGGCAAACAGCTGGAAGCTACATTGGCAAATATGGTCCAGCTTCATATGGCCACTGCAAATTGAATAGATAAAGTAACATGGTGGTCTTGGGTTGAAAATGCACAACATAATTTGCTGGCTACTCCTGTTGCTGATGATGTCCACACAGAACCCCAGACTGACATTAAGCAATCACCCATTGATGGCTGGTCAGTCATACTCATATTTGGTGCTGGTTCACAGTGAAGGGTGTTATGTGGTAAATGGCTACTATTAAACACCGGCACAGTAGCTCAGTGTGTTCGGTCAGAGAGCTGGTTCGCCCTTGTAATAAAAATCTGAGTGAAAGGATCAACAACGAACTTCAGCGGATGTCATTGGAACGGGGAGGTGTGGGAGGAGGGGGGTGGGGGGTGGGGAGGGAGGTGGTTAGTCATAGATAGTTCCAGTGTTAGATATGTGAGAACCCATCTTAAGGAAGCAGTGTCATGTGAGGGAAAATGTACCAAATGTAGGCCTTGCCTCTCCTGCTGCCCGATCTGTTGTCTCTCCTCTGTCAAGGTCTGGATGCACACAGGGCGGAAAGAAGGGAGTGGTTAGCTGTAAGTAGTTCCAGTGTTAGGTATGTGATAACCCATCTTAGGGGAATAGCTTCATGTGAGGGTAAAATGAACCAAATGTGTGCTTGGTGTGTATTCCATGAAGAATCATCTGCCAGTGGAAGATGCCATCACAGGAGCAACTGAGAGCATTGGTTGGCAGTCAGCTGTAGATTCAGATACAACTCTTTCTTGTATCATATTATGTGTCAACTAACTTGTCACACATATTATTGTACTTCGAACAATAAATGATGAAAGGCAATAAACTGAGTAAAATACTGTAAACTTTGTTCTTCAGCATCCTAACATGGGGCTCCAAATTTGTCAGGATGTAAGATACTGTTTCTGGCGTCACTCTAAAGTACCTATCACATATCACACTTATAATTTAGATCCTCCCATGTATGGTCAATGCTCCTCTACCTCATCCTCCTCCTCCTCTTCCACCATCAGAGAGACTTGGCATTTATGTACCTCTCCATTTTGTTATCTGCTAAACACATGACAATCGACACTAGTGATGGCGAGCTGAATATTGAAGTCAGTATAGAGCTCACAGCACAACACATACACAAAAAGTGTGAGAGTTTAAATTGGGTGACTCTGATTGTATGATATCAACATACCAAATATTATTCTCACCATGTGACTTTGTAGCCAATATGCACAGCACTCACAGACTGTGTTGGACTGATGTTCACCAAGTTTATCAGGATTTACTTACATAAAGCAATAGTTGTGAATTCTGCTGTTCTGAATTTGTGCAAGCTATTGAACAGTTTACTTATTTTTATACAGTATTTTATACATCATATGTATGCCTCCTTAGCTGAATGGTCGGCATGGCTCACTGCCATGCAGGGGCACAGGTTCAATTCCTGGTAAAGAAAGGGAATTTTCCCTGGTGGAAAGACTGGTACAGAGTACACTCAGCCTTATGACACCAACTGAGGAGCTTCTAAGTTCAAGAAACCCGACAATGACTAGGAAAGCACTGTGCTGACCACATACTGCATCTCAGAGGATGGCACTGTGGTCGGGCGGGCCTGATTAGCCCATCTAGGGTCACAACATGGAACTATACACAGTATATAGTTAGGTGGGTATCTTGAATTTGAAACATGTCATACACAGTTT
This sequence comes from Schistocerca nitens, assembly GCF_023898315.1. Taxonomy (NCBI): domain Eukaryota; kingdom Metazoa; phylum Arthropoda; class Insecta; order Orthoptera; family Acrididae; genus Schistocerca; species Schistocerca nitens. Next base: position 572,822,723 of record NC_064616.1, on the reverse strand, counting down.
TTGGTAGTTTTCAGTCAACTCCCATATAGGAAACACACAATGTCTATATTTACTCTAGGAAAATTATATTTTTCAATTACCTTGACTGTAAGTAATTACTCACATTATATCAGCATACAGGAGTGAGAAAACATTTCAGTTTACATTTAAAAATGATCAGCACATGTACAATCTTTTTTAGATCAAAGTCTGTTAATATGATCATCAAAGTAAGAAGTTACAATGGTTAGATTACTGTTAGGAGCCTTGAACAAAAGAGTATGAAGCAAATGGAATCAGAAAAAGTAGTTGTAACACTCAAAGAGAAGGAAGAAGTAAGTAAAGACAAAATAGAAATGACAGAATTTGAGGATGTGTTATGGAGAAAAAGAAAGAAAGAAAAAACAGTGCACCTCCAGGAAGTAACAGCATAAACAATGGGCTGGTCAGTTATGTGTCTCCTATTATGAAATATAGATTCCTTCTCGTCATCAACAAATTCTGACAACAAAGGAAATTCTGAACAGCTGGAAATTAACCAGAGTAACACCTATATTCAACATGGGAAATAGGAAACACTGTGAGAATTACAGGAGCATTTCTTTATTCCTTAGTGGATATAAAATATTTTTAAGATAAGACAGAGACTTGCAGTAATTTTAGAAAATATCAAATTGGACAAGCAAAGGGTAAGTGAAGGTCCCATTCAGACAACAAATTTTTCATCAAACAAGTAACCGGAAAGAATGTAGAACTTAATGGAGAAACACATCTAGTATTATTTCTTGACTATGTGAAAGCAATGGAAATGTTGATATGAGAATATGGGAAATACTAAATAGGAGAGGTATACCACACCAATTGCTAAGACTAATCCAACAAATATGCCAAGATTCCAAAATTTCCAGTGCCAGAAAAGAGATTGTTGAAGCAATGGCCAATTTAGGATTATGACAAGTATGCAGTTTGTCTCCAATACTTTTTTAATATTTATGTTGAGTATATGTTGAGAAAATGGCTAGAAGAAATATATGTTTCATCTACAACTTTAACCAATGTAATTATCTAATGACAACATTTTTTGCTAATGACCAACTTCTTACAGCTGGCAGTAACAACGCCATTCCAGAAGTTATTTACAAATGAAATATTACTGACAAGAGCTATAACTTTAAAAAAACTTCACCTAAAAAACAAAAGACATGGCTTTTAATGGTTAAGACCAAGTCCCAAGCAAAATTGTTATAAACTATCAAAAAACAGAGAGTAAATGAACTCAACTTCAGGGGAAATACCATCTCCTTCAGAAATGAAGACATACCAAAAAAATTGAAAAATTCGGTTGTGTTATTGGTACTACACTGAAGAGCAAAGAAACTGGTACACCTGTCTAATAACGTCTAGGGCCCCTGTGAGCAGGCAGAAGTGCCACAACACAACATGGCATGTGCTCGACTAATGTCTGAAGTAGTGTTGGAAGGAAACATTACCATGAATCCTTCAGGGCTGTCCATAAATGCATAAGCGTACGAGGGGGTGGAGGTCTCTTCTGGACAGCACGGTGCAACACATCCCAGATATGCTCAACAATGTTCATGTCTGGGGAGTTTGTTGTCCAGCGGAACTGCTTAAACTCAGAAGAGTGTTCCTGGAGCCACTCTGTAGCAATTCTAAATGTATGTGATGTCGCATTGAATTGACGTCCATCGGAATGCACAATGGACATGAATGAATGCTGGTGATCAGACAGGATGCTTACATATGAGTCACCTCTCAGAGTTGTATCTAGACATACCAGGAGTCCCATATCACTCCAACTGCACATGCCCTGCAGCATTAGGGAGCCTCCACAAGCTTGAAGAGTCCCCTGCTGACATGCAAAGTCCATGGATTCATGAGGTTGTCTCAATACCTGTACACATCCATCTGCTCAATACAATTTGAAATGAGACTTGTCCAACCAGGCAAAATGTTTCCAGTCATCAACAGTCCAATGTCAGTGTTGACGGGCCCAGGCGAGGTGTAAAGCTTTGTGTCATGCAGTCATCAAGGGTACACGAATGAGCCTTCAGCTCCAAAAGCCCATATCAATGTTGTTTCATTGAATGTTTTGCACACTGACACTTGTTGATGGCCCAATGTTGAAATCTGAAGCAATATGTGGAAGGGTTGCACTTCTGTCACACTGAACAATTCTCTTCTGTCATCATTGGTCCCCTTCTTGCAGGATGTTTTTCCGGCTGAAGCGATGTTAGAGATTTGATGTTTTACTGGATCTCTGATATTCATGGTACAACCATGAAATGGTCGTATGGGAAAATCCCCACTTCATCTCTACCTTGGAGATGCTGTGTCCCATAACAATCAAACAACTAGGAGTTAAAAGTATGAATTTATTGATCACATAGTACAGAAATAAGCATAGGTATCACGCCACAAGAGTGTATGAAAATATAATGCTTAAAATAATAACGAATTATTGAGCAACAGGGAAAAGATAATAGGTAGACCAAGTAAGAGATAGAGATATCAAACAGCAACTAATCACAGATAACACGGCACTGAACATGGGGATGAAACAAGTAAATATGCTTCCTGCATTTACAGGGTCCCTGACAGTTAATTTAAACCTTTTTCTACTGATACAATAATTATAGCTGGGTCTGTTGTTCTCCTGAAAATCTCTGTTAATATTTTGACATCTTTCAATTTATATCTTCATTTCCTGTCATGGAAATTTCCCTATGCATCTGATGGTTTTTATATTTTAAAACTCTCTGAATGATGTAGCTCATCTACTAATTTGTAGTAAAAATATGTGGAGAAAATGTGCTCATAGTACACTGAGTAATTTTTCTCTGTAAGAGATTATCTTCATTAAAATATTTTTATGCTTCGTTTTGATTTTGTCTATGTACTTGTACCATGTCATAATTTTGTCCATCTCCAATCCCAGAAACCTGTTATGCTCCACTACTTTTAAATCAGTGTCTACAATATTATGAGGGTGTTCTGAAAAGTAATGCCTCTTAATTTTTTATTCTCTTTCAATATCAGTTGATGTATTTCATGTCATGCATATTACTCAGTCGACTTTCTTACTTTGCTGATGCAAGCTGCAATCCTCTGTCGCTAGAGGGCTCCAAATTGTAGTATGAAAGTATGAATTTGAAGAGCTCATCCACACATGGAGCACCATCTCCTTCATCATGACAATGCTATACCACACATGAGCACTGCAACATCTGCAACAATCTGACGGCTTGGGTTCATTGTTATCGATTATCCTCTATACATTCCCGACTTGGCTACATCTGATTCTCATCTGTTTCCAAAACTTAAAGAACACCTCTGAGGGCTTCACTTTGGTAGTGATGCAGTGGTGCAAGCAGAGGTGAGGTTGTGGCCCTATCAACAATGTCAAACATTCTACAGTGATGGCATCAACAAACTGGTCTCTCATGGCAGAAATGTGTTCATTGCCATGTTGAGAAGTAAATGTATAGACATGAAGAACAAAGACATAAAATGTTAATAAATTTTTGCCTTAGTTAAAAAGATTTAACAGTTTTCACATTAAAAATTGGAGCCATTACTTTTCAGCATTCCCTTGTAAATTTAAAATGCTATATGCTATTGATTCTGTTTGTTTGGAGTTTTGTGTGGACTTTATTCCCATTTACAAACAGTTTATTTTCTCTGAAATACTTTTTGCCACCAGCATGTCCTCAAAAGGTTTTCTTCCAAGTTTTTAAATGAGATGCTGCTTACTATTGGTATTAAAGATGTGTCATAATAACACACAGTTGTTTTTTCACTAAGGGAATTTGATACAATATTTCTATAGAGAACAAAAGTAGTAAAGCAAATAGAGGTGGTAGTATTGCCTTCCTATGTAAGTTATATAATTAGAAATGAAGTAATACTCTTATTGGAATGAAGCTTATTTTCAATAGTGGTAGTTGTAGTAAAGTGGTGATGGTGCTGTTTATTCATTTGGGAATTACATTCACAAGGATTTTGGACTCATCATGATATTTCAGATTAAGAAAAAAAATTAATGTATACAGGCTTTCACAGGCCTAATTTTATGAGAATGAAACATATAGTTGGCCGTAGACTAAGAGTCAGAATCATGGCAGCATTTGCATGAAGTAATTTTGGGAAACCACATAAAACTTAAATCAGAATGATCAGGTGAGGATTAGAGCTTCTATCCTCCCAAAGAAAAGGGTGCTCTGTTTACAACAGTACAACATCATGCAGTTTATCCCTAGTGTACAATGCTGTTTTGTTATACATCTTTGCAGTGAAGTTTTCATAATGTAAAACGCTATTTTCTGTTCATCATAAGACAAAACCTGATGTAAACATTACGTCATGTATTCTTCCGTGTTTGCTTGACTCTCTTTGCATTTCATTTCATGCGGAGCAGAAGCCAAGCTGTGTCCAGTACAGTCAAGGACGATCGTTTTATACTGTGTTACACGCACATAGACTGAGCAGAAATGTGGGATAACAGCTTTACCAGCACATTAAACTTAAACAGCACTGGCCAGCCAGCTGATCCAACTAACCTGCAATGATGTGAGCAGTTGGAGTTCAGACATAAAAAAGAGACGAGCAAAGAAACAATATAGTTTCCAATGGTATTTAAAGTTTGAAGAGAATGAAATAATATTCTGCAAAACTCCGGCTTTACCGCACGCTTCTTAGGCAATCAGATGGAAAGCATAAAATGCTCTTTTTCTCACCTAAGATAGTATTCTAATTACAAGAGTGCTAAAATTCCTAACTTAAACACAGGATAATTTTCTGAGCAAGCAATGTGTGATGCAAAAGCATTCTGCAGCATTTCACGTACTGTTGAATACTAAAGCACTGAATGTATTAATTACAGTCAGTTGTCTGGTAATCTCTTAGCTCATTCCTTATCCAAATCTGAGAAATACATTTCAGCTCTTGAACTGTCATTTTCTACATCGATAATGAATCAATCAACAACAGAATCAGTGGTTAGCACACTGGACTCGCATTCGGGAGGACGACGGTTCAATCCCGTCTCCAGCCATCCTGATTTAGGTTTTCCGTGATTTCCCTAAATCGTTTCAGGCAAATGCCGGGATGGTTCCTTTCAAAAGGCACGGCCGATTTCCTTCCCCATCCTTCCCTAACCCGAGCTTGCGCTCCGTCTCTAATGACCTCGTTGTCGACGGGACGTTAAACAACACTAACCCTAACCTAACCTAACAACAGAATCCATGAAGCTACTCAGGTGCCGCATTTTCTCCCCCCTCTCTCTCTCTCTCTCTGTCACTCTCTCTCCCTCTTTTTTTTTATATATATATATATGACGTGCCTTTCCATATCTGGTTCGGCAGTGACATTCAAAAAGCTGCGTGCGTTAGTTTCACTATGTCTGACAGCTGAACAGTCTTGTTATTTCTTGGGCCAGGTCCTGTAACTTGGCTCCAGATCAGTTCTGCTGGGTTCATATTGTCACGTAGAAGAAGGTGTAATTAGATGAATGACGAACACTAACTTCACTTGACAAAGTTTTATTCAGCACTTGCACATACAAGAGCATGGAGTGAACTGCCTCCGGCCAGAACACATATCGTTTATATACAGTTACAGAACATTCGAGTCTAATGGTTCATAACATCTGTTGATACTTCTAGAATGTACTCAAACCGAATATAGAAATCAAAATTTTACAGTTCAGATGAGTTTTGAATTCACGACCCTCCATGCAACAGTCTAGTGTTACAACCACTCCACCACAGTGTTTGTGCTACTCAGCTTCTTCTGTGACATTGCTCCCTCCTTAAGAGAACAGTGTCTCAGTGTTACATCGTCCTAGTTTGGGAATAACTCATCGGTCCTACACACTCCGACTCCTGATGACTGATGTTTGCCCTGGCAGTGATCTTCTTAGAACTTCTCTTGCTGCTATGCTCTTCATCACCTTTCCAGTTGTTGCCTGTTGCTGGAGCTTCGAATTTACCCTGGGTTGCAGGATGCTTATAGCTCTTCATTTGAAGGATGTGGACCGTATCTCTGATCTTTTGTCATCTTGTGTCAGGGTCGATATCTTCAACTTCATAAGTAACATCACACAACTGTCTCACAACCTTATAAGGTCAAAAGTAGCGCCTACAGAGCTTCTCAGAGAGAACAACCTTCTGACCAGGAGTGAAGATCCAGACGAGGTCACCAGGCCGGTAGACAACAGGGCAGTGGCTCGCGTCATACCTTGGCGATTGTTTTCTTCAACTCGCAGCGTGTGGAGTTGAGCTAACTGCCGAGCTTCCTCAGGTCTGGTTAACACCTGGCTGATGTAGTCGTCGTCCACGTCATCAGGATGTAACAGAAACAGTGTCCATCGTCGTTGTCACCTCATGCCCATGCACCAGGAAAAATGGCGTAAATCCTGTGGTGTCTTGTTTGGTGGTGTAGTAGGCAAACGTAATAAAAGGTAGCACCTCATCCGAGTTGCTCTGCTCAACATTGACAAACATTGATAGCATGTCGGCCAAGGTCTTATTAAGGTGTTCAGTAAGCCCGTTAGTTTGTGGATGGTAGGCGGTCGTCATGTGATGAGTAATGTTGCACTAATGGTTTATCTCTGTCATAAGATTCGATTGAAAAACTTTCCCTCTATCCATAATTAACTACCTTGGGTCACCTTGTTGTAATACAATGTCTTCTACAAAGAATTTGGCTACCTCGAATGCTTCGGCTGTTTTCACAGCTTTTGTAATGGCATAGCGTGTTAGATAATCAGTGTAAACAATAATCCATCTATTGCCACTAGCAGACACTGGAAATCGTCTGAGAAGGTCAATTCCAACATGCTGGAAAGGCGTTTTGGCTGGTGGAATTGTTATGAGTCGGCCGGGTAGTTTCTGAGGAACTGCCTTTTTCCCCTGGCACTCTTGACAATGCGACACATAGTAACGGATACTCCTAAATAAACCTGGCCAGAAAAGTCTCTTGTGGATCCTATCGTATGTGTTAAAAAATCATAATGTCTGGCCGCAGGTGTGTGATGGAATTTCTGTAGAACATCTAAGCACATGTGTTTAGGAATAACTGGTAGCCACCTTTTTCCAAATGGATCAAAGTCTTTCTTGCAAAGTAATCCATTAACTACCTTAAATTGTCCTTTCACATCTTCTGACCAATTTAAGGCAAACATAATTTGTGATATCTTGGCGTCCTTCTGCTCAGCAGAGAGATCCTGGAGTGCAGCGAGACAGTCACTATCTTCATCAACGTCTTGATGGTCTTGCACAGGGTTTCTTGAGAGACAGTCGCCATCTTGGTGTTTTCTTCCACTTTTGTACACTATGGTAATGTCATGCTCTTGAAGATGTAGTGACCATCTGGCGAGTCGTCTTGTTGGATCCTGTCACCCAACAAAGTGAATGATGGTCTGTAACAACTGTGAACGGCCTTCTATAGAGATGCTGTCGAAATCTGCACATGGCCCAGATCACAGCAAGACATTCTCTTTCTGTAGTTGAGTAGTTTCTCTCTGACTTTATAAGTGTCCTAGAAGCATAGGCTATAACCTTCTCTTTCCCATCCGAGAATGATGTCATGACTACACTCTTGTAAGACGATGAATTCTAAGGGCTGTGTATGGCCACTTATATCCACACAAATGACACATCTTCCTGTAGGTTTTACATATTTCCCATTAGCCACCTTCAGCAGATCTGTTTTGTTGTCGATGAATACGGTTTTCTGCAACTGGCGACAGTACTTCAAAATCACTGAATATGATGCTCCAGAGTCCACAAGAGCTTGGGCTGGTCGGCCATCCATGAGGATATCGACGTAGTTTCCTATCATTTTTTTAGTGATCAATAGCGGAGGATTTTTCCCTTCGGTGGTCTCACCTCGAAGGAAGGTCGCACCCTTTAGTTTTCCAGGTTGCGGCAGCTGGGTGACTGGCTGGAGCTTCTAAACAGCGATGGAGACCTTGATCGGCGTGTTGGTGAGTGTTCTCTCCAGTAGCTAGCTTGTAGCGATGGTGACCTACGTCTTCCTGCACCCACATCTTCTTGTTCATCTTCGTCGTCCCAGAGTTGGCGTCTACTAAGAACAGTCTGCTGTCTTCTGGCATGCGTGCTATCAGATATCTGCTGCCTTTCTCGACAATAGTGCACCACATGTCCCGGTCCTCTGCAGTGGAAACATACTGGTTGGTTATCCTGGGTCCTCCAGACGTCAGTCTTCCTTGGTGCCGAAACAGGTTCCTCATGCATCATTGTAGGAACGTAACTTCACCCGTGTCTCGATTTTTTTACCGTTTTAAAGGGAAAAGAAGGACGAGAGATTGTGTTTAATGTCTGTTCCACTTCCTCCCTTATGACCTCTTGAAGCTTCTCGGTTTTTTGCTCGCCGTGCAATCCAAGTGCCTTCTGAACTTCCTCTCTCCCTATCTGATGAAGAACACTTGTGAAATCAGTTTCTTCCTCCATCACAGACATCTATACAAGGTTTGGAAGCCGTTCAAACTTCTTGTGTGTAATTCTTTTTTGATTAATTGTCTTGATAAACTGGCACCATTTTATGAAGTCGTCTGCTGTCGAAACCTCCTTCAGGAGTAGGGCTTGATACACGTCCTCAGCAACACCATTCATGAGATGTGCAACCTTATCTTCCTCCTTCAATCTAGGATCCACTATTTTACACAGCTCCAAGACATCTTGAATCTAGGATGCTGTCATTTCTCCTGGACGCTATGCCCTGCACTTTAATTTATCTGCATCCTTGCACTTCTGTTGTTGTGTATCGCTGAAATACTTGCGCAGTTCCACCTGGAATACTTCCCAGCTTGTGAACTTTTTCTTATTTTTCTCATAGCATTGCTTGGCAGTGCCCTCCAAATAGAAAAATACGTTTGCCAAACACACAGTGTCATCCCATTTGTTAAATTTGGCTATACGCTCATATACCTTGAGCCACTTGTTTGGATCTTGGCCATCGGCACCAGAGAACCCGGAAGGATGTCTCATATGGTGGCACACAGTTGCTGTCATCGTAACGTCCTCCTCTTCTTCTGTCTCCGACAGATTGCGATCTGTTGAATATGTTTCGAACTCGTGTTTCTCGCCACGTAAATGGCGGCTCTGTCGTGGCCTGATGGGAGCCACTGTGTCGTCGATAATGTGCGCTATCATAAGTTCCAATACACAGCGTCTCCACCAGAATAATGTCACGTAGAAGAAGGTGTAATTAAATGAATGACGAACACTATGAAGGTTTATTCAGCACTTGCACGTACAAGAGCGTGGAGCGAACTGTCTCCAGCCAGAATACATACCGTATATATACAGTTACAGAACATTCTAGAACGATGAATCTTGACATTTGTGGATACTTCTAGAATGTCCTTGAACCAAAGATAGAAATTAAAATTTTACAGTTCAGGTGAGTTATGAACTCACGACACTCCATGGACAAGTGCAGTATCATAACCACTACACTACAGTGACTGTGCTACTCAACTTCTTATGCTACAATATTGTAATGGTACAGAGGCAAATGTAAAAATGCAGAAGTAGTGTGGTGTGCTCGATACTATGAAAATGCTCGCTTTTCATGTTTATACGACACTTATCACTCTGGTTCGTGTGAGACTACATCTGTGGTAAAAAAAAAATGGACATAGTCCAAATAAAGTATTTGGTTTTTCATTTCTGCCCTAAACATTAAACTATTGTGTCTTCTTAATTTAAGCAGCCTTTATTAACAATCTTTCATAAAATATTGATAATTAAGAATCTATATTTGAAATGAAAAGAGGAATTTCATGTGCAATATGTAATAAGAAACAAGAAGATGTGAATTAGTCATAAAAATGATGATGAATTTACAATTACGAGATGTAGGTATTTCAAATTGAACAAAAAAACGATGACTCAGGCGAGACTTGAACCAGTGTCCCAGGAGCTGCACCAGATTACCAGTCTATTATGCTACCGATTCCGCTTTATGTGAGGTCCTACCCACTCGTTCCTTACAGGGTGCCTAATGGATGCTGCTTTTTCGGAATAGCTATATAACAAGTCAAGCAAATCACAATAATAGTTTTTATTACAATAAAGAAGCTTGACAATATTTAATTTTGAATTTACAACGGTGTCGCAAGCCATAAGCAAACAATCAAATTCCTTTGCTGTATACAAGGTCCATGTAAACAACTGATATGGATCACACATCACTGCTATCGCAGTGCTCTCCACTAGGCCAGGTCATGTATTGTGTTAATATCGTACGGTCGAGCCTGGCAGGAGCGGCGCTTATATTCTCTTCTTGTAGAGGCCGCTCCTGTCGTGGCGCCGTGCTAGTCAGCGGGCTACTTGCTGACTTTGTGTCACCGCCTTCTCTGCTCTCGCTTTCTTTGTCTTCGTGCCGGCGTTTGTGGTTACGCCGCAACACTTTACATCGCATGTGTATCACTATTTCAACTTTATTGAATACAGTCCCTCGGAAAACTTCAAAGCTAATCTTTTTCCTGTAAATTTATGAAAAACATTAAGAACAACCTATTTTAACCGTGTTCCATACAGGTGCAAGCCTCAGGCATGTTCATACTGCGTATTAACAGTGTGACAATCAGAGCACAACCGTACAGACAGTGTGTCTGTACATGATTTTTGAAATAAAATCTACCTACATAGCTAAAGCGTGAGTAAGAAAAACTTTGATAGCTGTTAATACATGAGAATATCTTAAAGTTTCATTTATTGTAACTTAGTAATAATATATCTAATATATAAGTAGAACCTATTTCCAAGAGCATAACAACACCAGTGCGTGTGCTACGGCTTCTGACCAACCATCACATTTGTGTTCGTCTACTTCAGGTTTATTCTTATGATGAACAGAGTATAGTGCTATACTGTCCATTCATTTCTCAGCATCAGTGATGGCACACATGCCATCAGCTGAAATCAGGACCAAACAACGATGCCTGGTTTCCATTTTGTTTACTGCGACTGCTCATTTGCTTGCTTGATGTAAAAAAAACAGATGAAGAAAAACTGACTAGGAGTAACACCATACAGAGTGGTTCCAAGATGGCCGCCGAGTAAGTGACGCCAGAAACAATTTCCAGAAAGTTAAGTGATTTAGACAGGAATATAATTTAGTTTAACGCCGACAACAAATTAAATACGTGCATTAGTGTATCGTTTAGTCTTGCCATTAAAGGTTTGACTTTTCTTTGCGTATTTTTTCAGAAAACACGAAAAGATCGTAACTTCGCGAAGTCGCGCTTAGGCTTAAATTTTGTAAACGTGTTTGTTTCTTGTTTCACGGTAATTTAACTAGTTTCTCGGTAACAAATAAGTAAACTACCGTAAATAGCGTATAACTTCATTGTTTTAATACAGATTTCAGAAAAACAGCGTAACTTTATATCAGAAACTTGCCTATATACATTTGTTTATAGGCCTAATTCTCGTAACGTTTTTGGAGAATCAAAGTTAAAGTACCTCGTTTAATTGTCTTTTTTTTCATTCCATCGAGTGAAATATATAATAAATAGCGTATACCTTCATTGTTTTAATACAGATCTCAAAAAAACAGCGGAATTTTAAATCAGAAACTTGCTTATATACATTTGTGAATAGGCTTAATTCTTGTAACGTCTTTTTTGATTTTCGGTAATTTAATTGATTTATTCTAGCTAAAGTATTATTTTTGCCATGAGTGAGAAGTGCCTGACTTGCCGTAGAATTGTTAGTTCCGGGGTTTGGTGTGATGGATGTAGTAGTTTTTTTCACTGGGGGGTGGGTGTTGGGAAAGTGGATCAGGCTCATCAGTGGTTATGTAGGATTTGCAGCAGAGATAGGAAGATAGTGGAACAGGAGGGGAAAATTGCTGCCCTTCAGGCTGAGCTAGATCAGGCTAGGGAAGATCTGGACAGGTTAAGGAGGGAGAAGGACAAAGAGAGGTGGGAAGTGGCAACAGGTAGTAGAAGGAACAGGCCTAGAACTAAGTCTGACAGTTTTGTGGTGAATGTCAAAAATAAGTTTGACCTGTTGCTTCAGTTAGAAACTGATGAGCCTCAAGCAGAGGTAGGTGTACACGGGACACAACAAACTTTCAATAGGAAATTGAAAAAGAATGTAGGAAAGTCATCGAAAAGGAAGAAAGTTTTGTTGCTAGGCAGTTCTCATGCCAGAGGTGTAGGCCAACTTCTGCAGGAGGAATTAGGACCAGAATACCAGGTCACAAATTTTTTCAAACCAAGTGCTAGTCTGGATCAGGTGACAGAGGATTTAGGTTCACTCTGTAAAGGATTTACCAGGGAAGATACCGTGGTTATTGTGGGAGGGCCAGGGAACAGCATCGACAGAGATCCTGGGTACAGTATAGAGTGTGACCTGGTAAAGATTGCGTCGGCATCGAGACACACCAATGTTGAATTTGTATCTGTCCTGAGACGCCATGACCGGCCTCATTTGAACTCTTCTGTTGGGAGAGTTAATTTGGAGTTGGAACGGCTGCTTGGGTCGGTTGCGGGGGCTCATATTGGTGTGGTTCCTGTTGATTATCTCAGTAGGTGGGACTATACCAGGCACGGCCTACATCTCAACAGGAAAGGGAAGGGGAAACTGGCTGGGGTAATAGCAGGAAATTTAAGGGGGGGAGGCACTGCCATGAATGGTAAAATACCAGTGGTTACAGGTGTTGGAGCAGCACCTTTTTTAGGATAGGTAAGACAGAAAGATGTCAAGTTCTACGAGAGGTCAGGATTGAAACAAATCGTCAGTTTAGGAAAGAAATTAAACAGCACAATTCTAGCACATTGGATCACCAATCACATCTATCAATTGTAAATTATCACCAATCACCAGAAATTTTATCTCCACCAAGTTGTATCTCAGTCCTAGGTAATTGCATTGATGAATTAAAGTCACCCAACCCAGTTGACATAATCTGCCTCTCTGAACACCATGTGACCACTGGTATAGGAACTAGGCCTAAGCACAATGAGAAACTCAGACAGGAGAGTACTGCAAATGTTAGAATAAGGAAAGGTTCTCATAAAAGTATAATTAAAAATAATGTAAGTATATTTCATCAAAATATTGGGAGTTTAAAGAATAAAGTAGATGAGCTTCTGGTTTGTTTAGAAGATTTAGAAGCTGAGAATGAAATAGATATACTATGCCTGTCTGAGCATCACATTGTTACTGATATGGATAACGTAAATGTAAGTGGATATAAGCTCTCTGCACATGTAATGAGAGAAAATATGGAGAAAGGAGGAGCTGCCATATATGTCAAAAGTTATCATTGTGCAAAAAGTATAGAAACAAAAAAGTTTTGTGTAGAGAAACATATAGAAGCATGTGCCTGTGAGCTTAAATTAAATAAAGGCACATTTATAATTGTAACTATATATAGGTCCCCATTAGGGAATTTTCATCTATTTCTGAAAAATTTGGATTCCTTGTTGTGCTATCTGTCAGAAAGGGGGAAGCAAATTATTATTTGTGGGGACTTCAATGTAGATTCTCTGAAAGAGGGTAATAGGAAAAATTACCTTGAAGTATTACTCGGTTCTTTCAATTTGACACCCGTTATTGATTTTCCTACTCGGGTGGTAAAGGATAGCAGCTCACTGATAGATAACTTCTTTATAGACAAAGATAAGTTTAACCAGATAAAAGCTCAGCCTGTTGAGAATGTTCTTTCTGATCATGGTGCACAGCTAGTTACAATATATGACATAGCTCCATTCAGCAGTACTAAACAGTCCTCCAAAGTAGTACGTTCAGTCAACGATTTAACAATTGCAAATTTCAGGGAAAGCCTACAGCAGTTAGACTGGGATGAGGTGTACCGTTAACCTGATGCCAATTTAAAATATAATTTATTTCATGACATTTTTGTAAATGCATTTGAAAACTGCTTCCCCAAGAAAATAGTTAAATATACTCGTAAGAAACCTTGTAACAAACCATGGCTTACTAAGGGTATAAAAATATCTTGTAACCGGAAAAGGGAAATGTATCTGACAGCAAGAAAGAGTAGTGACCCAGAAACTATCAAAAATTATAAAAACTACTGTGTTATATTAAGAAAAGTTATTAAAAAATCCAGGAGTATGTGTATCATGTCTGAAATCAGCAACTCTGAAAATAAAATTAAAACAATTTGGAATATTATTAAAAGAGAAACAGGTCAACCAAGAGCAGAGGAAGACAGTATTACCATCAAATTGAATGAAAACTTTATGAACAAAAAGTCAGAAGTTGAAAATATTTTTAATAATCATTTTCTAAATGTTGTGGATATAGTAGGATCCAGGTGTTCATTAGAAGATGCTAGGCTGTTAATGGAAGAGACCATACCTATGCAATTTGATACAATTGAAATCTCACCCACTTCTCCCTCTGAAATTAGGAAAATAATAAACTTGCTTAAAAGCAAAAACTCACATGGAATTGATGGCATTTCCAGCAAAATAGTAAAAGCTTGTTCTCAACAGATAAGTAAGATTCTCAGCCACCTGTGTAATAGCTCTCTGGAACAGGGCATTTTCCCTGATAGACTGAAATCTGCTATTGTTATACCTTTGCATAAAAAGGGGGATAGATCTGATGTCAACAATTACTGTCCAATCTCACTTCCAACAGCTTTATCCAAAATTTTTGAGAAAGTAATGTATTCAAGAGTAGCTTCACATATCTGTAAAAAAGAAGTACTAACAAAATGTCAGTTTGGTTTCCAGAAAGGTTTTTCAACAGAAAATGCCATATATGCTTTCACCAGTCAAATTTTGAATGATCTGAATAACCGAAGACCACCCATTGGGATTTTTTGTGATCTCTCAAAGGCTTTTGATTGTGTAAATCATGAAATTCTGCTATACAAGCTCAAGTATTGTGGCATGAGTGGGACAGTGCACAAATGGTTTAATTCGTACCTAACTGGAAGAGTGCAGAAAGTTGAAATAAGTAGTTCTCGTAACATGCAAAGATCAGCACATTCCTCAAACTGGGGAACTATCAAGAATGGGGTTCCACAAGGGTCAGTCTTGGGTCCTTTGTTGTTCTTAATATATATTAATGACTTGCCATTCTATGTTCATGAAGAGGCAAAGTTAGTTCTCTTTGCTGATGATACAAGTATAGTAATCGCACCTGACAAACAAGAATTAACTGATGAAATTGTCAGTAATGTCTTTCAGAAAATTACTAAGTGGTTCCTTGTAAATGGACTCTCACTGAATTTTGATAAGACACAGTACACACAGTTCTGTACAGTAAATGGTATGACGCCATTAATAAATATAGACCTTAATCAGAAGCATATAGCTAAGGTAGAATATTCCAAATTTTTAGGTGTGTCCATTGATGAGAGATTAAATTGGAAGAAACACATTGATGATCTGCTGAAACGTTTGAGTTCAGCTACTTATGCAATAAGGGTCATTGCAAATTTTGGTGATAAAAATCTTAGTAAATTAGCTTACTACGCCTATTTTCACTCATTGCTTTCATATGGCATCATATTTTGGGGTAATTCATCACTGAGGAATAAAGTATTTATTGCACAAAAGCGTGTAATCAGAATAATAGCTGGAGTCCACCCAAGATCATACTGCAGACATTTATTTAAGGATCTAGGGATATTCACAGTAGCTTCTCAGTATATATACTCTCTTATGAAATTTGTTATTAACAACCAAACCCAATTCAAAAGTAATAGCAGTGTGCATAACTACAATACTAGGAGAAAGGATGATCTTCACTATTCAAGATTAAATCTAACTTTGGCACAGAAAGGGGTGAATTATACTCGCACTAAAGTCTTTGGTCACTTACCAAATAGTATCAAAAGTCTGACAGATAACCAACAAGTATTTAAGAAGAAATTAAAAGAATTTCTGAATGAGAACTCCTTCTACTCCATAGAGGAATTTTTAGATATAAATTAAGAAAAAAAACAAAAAAATATTTTTAAAAATTAAAAAAATAAAAATAAAAAATAAAGAAAAACAAAAAAACACAATAAAATAAAGTTGTTATATTAACTTAAGTATGTTGTTAAATTAACCTAATTATGTCATGTATTGGAAAATTCGACTCGTTCCACATCATTACGAAATATCGTATTCATGATCCATGGAACTAGTATTAATCTAATCTAATCTAATCTAATCTAATCAGACAGACGACAAGATGGTAGCATTATATGCTGTAGAGTTTTGGTAAAAGATTAGCTAGAAGAAATAAGCTACACTACTGGCCATTAAAATTGCTACGCCAAGAAGGAATGCAGATGATAAACGGGTATTCATTGTACAAATATACAGGGTGATTCAAAAAGAATACCACAACTTTAGGAATTTAAAACTCTGCAACGACAAAAGGCAGAGCTAAGCACTAACTGTCGGCGAATTAAGGGAGCTATAAAGTTTCATTTAGTTGTACATTTGTTCGCTTGAGGCGCTGTTGACTAGGCGTAGCGTCAGTTGATGCTAAGATGGCGACCGCTCAACAGAAAGCTTTTTGTGTTATTGAGTACGGCAGAAGTGAATCGACGACAGTTGTTCAGCGTGCATTTCGAACGAAGTATGGTGTTAAACCTCCTGATAGGTGGTGTATTAAACGTTGGTATAAACAGTTTACAGAGAATGGGTGTTTGTGCAAAGGGAAAAGTTCTGGACGGCCGAGAACGAGTGATGAAAATGTAGCACGCATCCAGCAAGCATTTGTTCGCAGCCCAGGAAAATCGACTCGCAGAGCTAGCAGAGAGCTGCAAATTCCACAATCAACTGTATGGAGAGTCCTACGAAAAAGGTTAGTTATGAAACCTTATCGTCTGAAATTGGTTCAAGCACTGTCTGCAGCTGATAAGATTAAAAGAATCGATTTCTGTGATTTTATCCTTGCTCAAATGGAAACAGATGAATCTTTCGTTTCAAAGATTGTGTTTAGTGATGAAGCAACTTTCCACTCTAACGGGAAAATCAACCGTCACAATGTATGTATATGGGGCACTGAGAATCCGCGGGAAACAACTCAGTATGAACGTGACTCGCCTAAGGTGAACGTGCCGTTTCAGCCAATAAAGTTTTTGGTCCCTTTTTCTTCGAAGGTGCTATTGTAACTGGACTACAGTATCTGGAAATGTTAGAGAATTGGCTGTTCCCTCAGCTCGAACAAGAAGCACAACAATTCATATTTCAGCAGGATGGAGCGCCACCACATTGGCACTTATCTGTCCGTAACTACCTGAACGTCAACTACCCGAGGCGATGGATCGGCCGCCAGGCAGCCCGTGACAGAGCACTTCATCACTGGCCTCCAAGAAGCCCTGATCTTACCCCCTGCGATTTTTTCTTATGGGGGTATGTTAAGGATATGGTGTTTCGGCCACCTCTCCCAGCCACCATTGATGATTTGAAACGAGAAATAACAGCAGCTATCCAAATTTATACGCTTGATATGCTACAGAGAGTGTGGAACGAGTTGGAGTATCGGGTTGATATTGCTCGAGTGTCTGGAGGGGGCCATATTGAACATCTCTGAACTTGTTTTTGAGTGAAAAAAAACCTTTTTAAATACTCTTTGTAATGATGTTTAACAGAAGGTTATATTATGTTTCTTTCATTAAATACACATTTTTAAAGTTGTGGTATTCTTTTTGAATCACCCTGTATTATACAAGGACTGACATGTGATTACATTTTCACGCAATTTGGGTGCATAGATCCTGAGAAATCAGTACCCACAACAACCACCTCTGGCCATAATAACGGCCTTGATACGCCTGGGCATTGAGTCAAACAGAGTTTAATGGCGTGTACAGGTGCAGCTGCCCATGCAGCTTCAACACGATACCACAGTTTATCAAGAGTAGTGACTGGCATATTGTAATGAGCCAGTTTCTCGGCCACCATTGACCAAACGTTTTCAGTTGGTGAGAGATCTAGAGAATGTGCTGGCCAGGGCAGCAGTCGAACCTTTTCTGTATCCAGAAAAGGCCGTACAGGACCTGCAACATGCGGGCGTGCATTATCCTGCTCAAAAGTAGTGTTTCGCAGGGATCGAATGAAGGGTAGAGCCACGGGTCGTAACACATCCGAAATGTAACGTCTACTGTTCAAAGTGCCGTCAATGCGATCAAGAGGTGACCGAGACGTGTAACCAATGGCAACCCATACCATAACGCCGGGTCATACGCCACTATGGCGATGACGAATACACGCTTCCAATGTGCGTTCACCGCGATATCGCCAAACACGGATGCGACCATCATGATGCTGTAAACAGAACCTGGATTCATCCGAAAAAATGACGTTTTGCCATTCGTGCACCCAGGTTCGTCGTTGAGTACACCATCACAGGCGCTCCTGTCTGTGATGCAGCGTCAAGGGTAACCGCAGCCATGGTCTCCGAGCTGATAGTCCATGTTGCTGCAAACGTCGTCAAACTGTTCGTGCAGATGGTTGTTATCTTGCAAACGTCCCCATCTGTTGAGTCAGGGATCGAGACGTGGCTGCGCGATCCGTTACAACCATGCGGATAAGATGCCTGTCATCACGACTGCTAGTGACACGAGGCCGTTGGGATCCAGCACGACGTTCCGAATTACCCTCATTAACCCACCGATTCCATATTCTGCTAACAGTCATTGGATCTCGACCAAGGCGAGCAGCAATGTCGCGATACGATAAACCGCAATCGCGATAGGCTACAATCTGACCTTTATCAATGTTGGAAACGTGATGGTACGCATTTCTCCTCCTTACACGAGGACTCACAACAACGTTTCACCAGGCAACGCCGGTCAACTGCTGTTTGTGTATGAGAAATCGGTTGGAAGCTTTCCTCATGTCAGCACGTTGTAGGTATCGCCACCGGCGCCAACCTTGTGTGAATGCTCTGAAAAGCTAATCATTTGCATATCACAGCATCTTCTTCCTGTCGGTTAAATTTCGCGTCTGTAGCACGTCATCATCATGGTGTAGCAATTTTAATGGCCAGTAGTGTATATTATAAAGGTACCATAGTACAAAACCATGTTGTGACTTGGCAGAGGTATTTTATTATTCTTTATTTGTTACATTTTTTACCAAATCACTCCTCTGTGTTATCCTAGTAATCCTTTACTGTACATAATGTATTGATTAACAACTACTTTTAACTGATTTTTAAGTAAATTTGTTTTATTAATCTTGTTGATTTTTGATGTTTTGAGGTTTTTGCTACTTTTTTCCTCAGTAAATGTAAGTTCAGTCTCAGTTTTGGTCCTTGGCCATCGATACATCTGTTTGTTCAGTCATTATCAAAGTCTTTTTACTAGCATAATTGATTGGTAAGAATACTTACATGGGTACTAAAAATTTCCAATATTTAGAGTTGGTCTGTAAAATGAGCTGAGTTGTTTTATTAATGACCATTATTATTCTTGTATCCATTTTCTGTAGTTTAAATTTGAATTTATATTTTGTGCATCTGTCCCCCAGAAAAGAATTCCATGGCTAAGAACTGAGCATACGTACGAACACTACAATGATAAGCCGGAACATTATGTCCACTACCCATCACGACGTTGGATGATGCCTGGTGGCACTGCGGGCACATGACGTGGTAACAAAAGTATGTAAAAGGAGCAGACATAGATGGGGAATCACCCTAGCTGCAAGTGGGGAAATCTACTGATATAAGCAACTACGACAAAAGACAGGTTATTATTATTTAGAGCCTGTGAATGAGTAACTTGAAAGCATTGAAGCTGGTCGAATGTTCTTGTGATACTGTTGTGAGCATCTCTGGAAAGAAACAGAAATACAGTGAAACTACCACTAGACGCTAAACATTGGACGTCCACGACTCTTCACAGAACGTAGAGTTCAGAGGCTTGTCTACTTCTTAAAGAAGGATAAATGGTGATCTGTGGCTTCTCTGTCAAAAGAGCACAATGCTGGTGCATGCACAAGTGTTTTGGAGGACACTATTCGTCATATATTGTTGAACATGTAGCTGTGCAGCAGACCACCCCTACATGTTCACATGTTGAACCAATGACATTGTCAACTACAATTGCAGTGGGCACGGGACCATTGGGATTCAACCTTGATCAATGCAAATGTGTCGGCTCTTCTGGTGAATCACATTTTTGCTACACCAGGTCGCTGGTCATCGCAAACGCCGTCATCGAGGTGAATGGCTGCTCGAAATGTGCACAGCGTGCCACCAGGCCCGTTGCTTGCCCCTTGCCTCCATAGCGCCTGCGTGTAAGCTAGATTTTCCAGACTCCCCCCTCCCCCCAACAAAGATTTTTTTTTCGCGCTCGAATTAAAGACTTGTCATCGGCATTTTCATGTTATAGAATTTCATTAATAACAATTTTTACAAAAAGAAAATCCATCTACATACTAATTCATTAGCTATTATATATAAATGAGAATCATTGTTGGCAAATAGAAGAATACTTTTTAATTCTAGCTAGTTTGCTGACTTGAGTGAAAGTTTCTTCGACATTTACATATACTCATACAATTAGAACTTTTCTTGCTTTCATAATTGCGAAATCTTCTATTGTCTTTTAGTACCTAAACTAAGATATCGTGTTCTGCTGAAATAATAGCCAAATTTGTAAGCCTCTGTTATTGTATAGCTGTTCTTAGATAATTTTTTACAATTCTTAATTTCGAAAATTATCTGTCACCAGATGCAACTGTGACTGGCTGAGTTAGAAATATTCTTAGCTCTATTGCTGTGTTGGGAAACGTTGATATTAGCTAAATCATTTTTGAAAAGATTCTGAAGAATGTTATATAGACCACAAGACTTATTTTCTAGGAAATGGAACCTTAAAATCAGTATCGTCAATGTCGGGTTCATTTCTGGAATCTGTTTCATTTCTGGAATGGTCTGTAAGTTTCATATGCAAACATTTACAACGTTTCATCAGTTCTTCTTTAGGGTAAGTAAATAATGTACTACTGAAAAAACCAAAAACGTCGTCTAAATTTTTTAATTCTTCAGATCTGTTTTTTAAGGAAATTAATGTCTGATCTAGAATTCGGAAAAAAAACCCTACTCTGAAATTCGTTTCGGATTCTAACAAAACTTCGTCACGATGTTCATATTGAAACTGAGTCGGTTTTCTTTTTGGACGAAGTATATTTACTGGAGGGAAACTTGCTTCAGCATTTAGTTTGTTTGTACATTAGTAGCTTCCTTTAAACCTATGTCAAAGTTTTCATCTGTAAGATATTGTGTGAATTCGTCAGTCGAGCTCTTTAACAAATTGATGAATATCTGGGTATTAATCGTCGGGTTTTACATCATTGTACTTCAAAAATTAATTTCGCTCGCAACATCGTACCAAATTACAACAGTACAAATGAATTTATGATTTTGAATTTTTAAAGCAAGTGACTTTTCTTTGAGACTGGTGGTGCAATCCCAACTAGAAGAGGCTTCTGATATTTCCAACAGAGAATCAAATACGTTTTCTGTGTAGAACCGTAAGGGCTTGGTTGCTTCAATTCTGCTAGACCATCTCGTAGCACTTAAAGCTTTTAGCTTTACCTCTGGTAAATGTTTGCAAATGACTGACCACCTAATTGTCGATGCTGAAAAGAAGACGTAAATTTCTTGAATAATGTCGAAGAAATTGATGGTCTGGTGAGAAATTTTGCTGTGTCATTTACCACTAAGTTCAAGCTATGAGCTGAGCATGGATTGTAAAATGCATGCTTATTGATGTCCAAAATTGTTTTCTGCAGTCGGTTGTGTTTTCCACGTATGTTAGAGCCATTATCATAACCCTGTACACACAAGTTTTGTACGTCCAGGTTCAATTAAGAAAATAAATTCAAAACGAAATTTAACAAACCCTCGCCAGCTAAACCGATAATCGGGCAGAAACCAATGAAATGTTCACATACCTATACTTTCTTGTCTGTGTGTTTTAGATAAACATGCCTAAATATTACTGTTATTTGTTCTGTATGGCTTGCATCTGACGTGCAGTCTAATATGATGGAAACATATTTAGAATCTCTTACTTTCTTCAAAATATGTTTTTTATCATTCTGCTTAGTAAATCAATAATTTCATTTTGAATGTGATCTAAATAGTGTGCCATACTCATCCGACTTGGGTCAGATTTTTATTCAATTCTGCGAATATGTTCCGGCATAGCTGAATCAAAAGATGCCAGCGTCTCTATTGCTTTTAAAAAATTTCCATTATCATGTTCACATATTTTTTTTGGAAGAACCGCGAAAAGTCAGACACTGTCGCGACAAGAACTTAATAACAGTAATAATCGTTTCTAGTACATCACACTAGTGCTTTTTTCCCTCCTCTATTGGTATCAGTTGCATCTGATTTACAGTCTTCTTTGTCTGTGACATATTATTCAACTGTACAAATGACTTCAAATTTTCATTGTGGGAATCACTTGTTTCGTGTCTTCTCAAAGTCAATGATAAATGCTGGCAATCCGAAAATTCATTCGTATCAAATTCTCACAAACTGCTTGAAGATTCTTCAGCAGCAACATGACATGTGTCAATGTTTCGTTGAGACCACCAGAGGGTGTAGGAGCGTAACATGTCCTGTCTTCACTTGCTTCCGTAGTTTCAGACCCAAACGTTGAGCACGTGGCAGAGGCAAGAGTTTCTTGACCGACGATTACAGATTTGGTCAAAAATTTCGTAACAGAACGTGTCAGTTTATCTTTTTGCCTTTCCTTCTGTCGTTTCTGATTACGAAACTGAGCCCCAGAAGGTTATTTTTTCCTTTCTGTGGTCCTTGAAACAATTTTTGGATAAAACTAATGAAATTGTTTATTGGTACTTGGTTGAACAAATTTGCAAACAAATTACATTCTCACTCTTCTGTTCTATAATATTTTATTTTGTGTTACTGTAGACATTTTAGAGCGTATATATTTTTCCTTCCACTTCTGACACTCTCGTTGTTTTCCCGGCGTGTCAGTGACGTTGTCGATAACGCTATGCAGTATCTCTTAATTTTTACGAAGAGTTTACTAATTTAGGTTACAATTGGCCACAAAGCCAGTAAGGCGGAGTGAATTAATCTATCTAAATACGAAACCAGTCTTATATATGTTAATGTGATACGGAATGTACTTAAGTGTACTGTTTTAACATTAGTAAATAGTATAGCCAATTAGTCGGAAAGCGAGGATTCGCTTCTGGCTGACGATGCCTCCCTATACGGTTGGGTTTAACAATGAGAATATCGGTGATATACTGGAGATGATAAGCAACCAGGGAAAAAGCGCAACATAATGTTTCTCTGTTGTTAATTGTCTGTTATTGAAGTCACCTCTCCTTTGAGTATGCTGCTGCATAATGATGCTATAGTCAGTCGCGGCTGGTGATCATGTGCTACTGTGCTACAGCACACTGTAAATATCGTACCATTTATCTTCGAATAAAAGCCATAAATCGCAGTAAAATTACGTCATTTCTCTTCGATTGGGGGCCGAAAATCGCACTAAAATTATGTCAGTTCTTTTCCAATGCGTGTTGGTATGTAAATAAAACGGAGAAGAACTCGTTTCGAATATTCATTCTGATATTAATGACCGAAGCCAATGGCATCAAAAACTCGTTTGTGTCAGACAGTGTAATATGAGAAAGTAGCAAGTCATGTATCAATGACACAACGAATGAAATTTACAAAACATATGTAGCTGTACGGAGCGGGGGCATTAAATTGATCCTACAGGGCGGCAAAATTCGTTAAGACAACTGAGCTGATGTACGAACATTTTTATGATAGATTAGAAATCAGAAAGTTAGAAATCATAATTACATTACTGACAAAATTTAATAAAGTCAGTTTACCACAAGAATCAAATGCGTATTGGCACAAAAGTACGTCCTCCTTCCTTAAAAGGAGATAAAGATGCCTACATTATTTTGAGAATTAACTGTGCTACTATTGCTTAAAAATCCTTCGTTCCTACACTTACTTACTGGGTATAAATGACGTTTTCCAAGTGGCGTTACTAATAAAAATATTATCACTCCGAAAAGGCAATAGGAAAGGTAATTAGAGTAAATTAGCCTAACTTATCACGGCACAAATGTTATAAACTTCAGCGAAAACTTAATTTTTAATTTCAAAGGTGAATTGCGGCCACTTTGGGAGAACGTTGCGTTCGATCGAGGGTTTAAAGTTCTGTATAGACTCTGCCGTCAGCAATTAAAGTGC
Source organism: Schistocerca nitens (assembly GCF_023898315.1). NCBI lineage: Eukaryota > Metazoa > Arthropoda > Insecta > Orthoptera > Acrididae > Schistocerca > Schistocerca nitens. The sequence goes on along the minus strand of NC_064616.1, from coordinate 572,798,496 downwards.
TAAAACAGCGACTATAAAACAGAGACTATTTAGAATTAGAAATTAATACAATTAAAATAGGAAACCGTACTCACCATATGGACGCTTCTTTCTCCACCCGTATTTTATAAAACTCAAAAGAATGTGCACTGATAGTACTCTGAAGTTACAATAAACAATCAACGGACAGTATGCGGCTTTCTGTATTACGCTAACGGCTCGGAATAAATGAATGGTGGACGGAGTTTCATCAGTCAAATGCACCTGCCGGGAAGCCACGGGGCTCCCTGTACGGCAACAGGCGTCTACTTAGTACGAGTAATATCTCCATTGGGGATGTTCCTTCGCAAGTAAAGCCTAGGTTACACGACGACACAAGGTTGCAGGCAACTGCGCTACCAGCCACTGCGCATGCGCGCCGCGCGTTTGCGCAACTCGTTGGTGAAACTGAACACTTTCGGTGTGTTCCAACTTTGGCGACACTAGTTGCAAGAGTTTTGAGGTTATGTGTGTTCGTAGAGTGTAGACAAGCTGAAATATGAAGTGGAGAACGGAGAATAATGTTCGCTTTTTGGATATCTATGCTTTGCATAGGTGTTTGTGGGATTTCAGTAAGGCTGATTACAAAAATAAGCAAAATATTGCTGCCGCTGAGACCATCATGTGCGATCATAACATAGATGGTTTGACAATATCTGAACTGCAGGGCCAAATTTATTGAGTTAGGAGCACATTTACAACTGAATTAAGAAAAATACAAACAAGTGTAATTATAGCTGTGGCAATGCTCTCGTCTACAAGACTAAAATACCATCGTTAGAGTTGACCAACTCTTGGTTAAGGAATATTGTTGACAGGATGGAAGATTATACAAATTCAAGAAGCTGCATTCTTTATTCAGTATTGATCTATTTAAAACGTTGCTGCAGTGCTCCCCATTCACACATGTTAGGCTCAAAATGGTTCAAACGGCTCTGAGCACTATGGGACTCAACATCTGTGGTCATAAGTCCCCTAGAACTTAGATCTACATAAACCTAACTAACCTAAGGACATCACACACATCCATGCTCGAGGCAGGATTCGAACCTGCGACCATAGCAGTCGCGCGGTTCCTGACTGAGCGCCTAGAACTGCTAGACCACCGCGGCCGGCCACACATGTTAGGATTTTGAAATATTGCCACTGTAAAGATCTATCTTCGAGAGAGTAGTTTGCAAACCATTCTCTTCTTAATGCAGCCTGTTTCGAGTAATTGTTGTTGCTAATGTTAATAATTATTACTGTTAATGTTAATAATTATTGGTGTTAATGAAGTAGCATCATCACCAACTTAAACTGTATCTTATAGCGTTCCGAGTGTTCTCCATTGTAATGCACGCAATATGATATGTAATTTCAGTTCTGGCGACAGTGCTTCATGCGATTCCACGCAACAAGCATTAACTCCATCACAACTCGTGCGACGTGCAGCTGCCAAAACATCCATTTTAGACACGATTCAGGGACCCACAAAACGACGAAACTGAAGTATATAGTGGTGTCACTGTGTCTACAGTCACATATGAAATCACTTGCGTGCAACTCATTCCACGCAACGAATGGCGCAACCCATTGCCGTCGTGTAAACTAGGCTTAAGAATACCTGCCGTTGTTAATGTGGTTCCAACATACAGACGTTTCGTATTTTAATTCGAACAGTCAGATATACATTGCACTATTAGGAAAGGATTAAATACACGACCGGCCATTAATATTGCTACACCAAGAAGAAATTCAGATGATAAACAGGTATTCATTGGACAAATATATTACACTAGAACTGACATGTGATTACATTTTCACGCAATTTGGTTGCATAGATCCTGAGAAATCAGTACCCAGAACAATCACCTCTGGCCATAATAACGGCCTTGGTACGCCTGGGCATTGAGATACCACAGTTCATCAAGGGTAGTGACTGGTGTATTGTGACGAGCCAGTTGCTCGCCCACCATTGACCAGACGTTTTCAATTGGTGAGAGACCTGGAGAATGTGCTGGCCAGGACAGCAGTTGAACATTTCTGTATCCAGAAACGCCCATACAGTAACTGCCACATACGGTCGTGCATTATACTGCTTAAATGTAGGGTTTTGCAGTGATCGAATGAATGGTAGAGCCACGGGTCATAACACATCTGAAATGTAACATCCACTGTTCAAAGTGCCGTCAATGCGAACAGGAGGTGACCGAGACGTGTAACCAATGGCACCCCATACCATCACGCTGGGTGATACACCAGTATGGCGATGACGAATACACGCTTCCAATGTGCGTTCACCCCGATGTCGCCAAACACGGACGCGACCATCATGATGCTGTAAACAGATCCTGGATTCATCCGAAAAAATGACGTTTTGCCATTCGTGCACCCAGGTTCGTCGTTGAGTACACTATCGCAGGAGCTCCTGTATGTGATGCAGCGTGAAGGGTAACTGCACCCATGGTTTCCGAGCTGATAGTGTTTGCTGCTGCAAATGTCGTCGAAGTGTTCGTGCAGATGGTTGTTGTCGTGTAAACGTCCCCATCTGTTGATTCAGGGATCGAGACGTGGCTGCACGGTCCGTTACAGCCATGCAGATAAGATGTCATCTCGACGGCTAGTAATACGAGGCTGTTGGGATCCAGCACGGCGATCCGTATTACCCTCCTGAACCCACCGATTCCATCTTCTGCTAACAGTCATTGGCTCTCGACCAACGCGAGCAACAATGTCACGATACGACAAACTTCAATCGCGATAGGCTACAATCCGACCTTTATCAATATTGGAAACGTGATAGTACGCATTTCTCCTTCTTACATGAGGCATCCCAACAATGTTTCACCAGGCAACGCCGGTCAACTGCTGTTTGTGTATGAGAAATCGGTTGGAAACTTTCCTCATGTCAGCACGTTGTAGGTGTCGCCACCGGCGCCAACCTTGTGTGAATGCTCTGAAGAGCTAATCATTTGCATATCACAGCATCTTCTTCCTGTCGGTTAAATTTCGCGTCTGTAGCACGTCATCTTCGTGGTGTAGCAATTTTAATGGCCAGTAGTGTAATTGTGTGAAGCAGATATGGAGACATTGAAACGAATCCGATCAAAGCGATTTGGCTGAATTTTCCGCCCCCTATGCTTGCCGCCACTCGCCTTGCACGCCAACTCCCAGCGGCCCTGCGTGCCACGGACGCAGGCTGGTGGGAGCAGCATTATGCCATGGGAGACATTCTCCTGTGTTTGCATGGGACCTGTGGTTGTACTCAAAGACACAGTGACAGCTGCGAATCACCTGTTTTCTTTCATGTTTGATGGCGACGTCGTCTTTCAGCAGGATAATTGTCCATACGAAGGAGCCAGACGCATGCTACAGTGGTTTGAGGAGCATTATAGTGAACTCACATTGATCTCTCGGCGACCAAATTCACCTGATGTAAATCCTATGGAACCCATCTGGGTTGCTATCGGGCGCCATCACCACACATGCAAATCAGCAACTAATTATTTACACGAATTGCATAACACGTGCATAGACATCTAATGCCACATACCTCCACAAACCTACGAACCAAAATGGTACTGAAACAGAGGATGACAGACTAAAGGCCGAAATACTAAGTGTCTTTTTCCAAAGCTGTTTCACAGAGGTAGACTGCACTGTAGTTCCTTCTCTAGATTGTCGCGCAGATGACAAAATGGTAGATATCGAAATAGACGACAGAGGGATAGAGAAACAATTAAAATCGCTCAAAAGAGGAAAGGTCGCTGGACCTGATGGGATACCAGTTAGATTTTACACAGAGTACGCGAACGAACTTGCCCCCTTCTTGCAGCGGTGTACCATAGGTTTCTATAAGAGCGTTGCGTTCCAAAGAATTGGAAAAGGGCACAGGTCATCCCCGTTTTCAACAAGGGACGTCGAACAGATGTGCAGAACTGTAGACCTATATTTCTAACGTCGATCAGTTGTAGAATTTTGGAACACGTATTATGTTCGAGTATAATGACTTTTCTGGAGACTAGAAATCTACTCTGTAGGAATCAGCATGGGTTTCGAGAAAGACGGTCGTGTGAAACCCAGCTCGCGCTATTCGTCCACGAGACTCAGAGGGCCATAGACACGAGTTTCCAGGTAGATGCCGTTTTTCTTGACTTCAGCAAGGCGTTCGATACAGTTCCCCACAGTCGTTTAATGAACAAAGTAAGAGCATATGGACTATCAGGCCAATTGTGTGATTGTATTGAAGAGTTCCTAGATAACAGAACGCAGCATGTCATTCTTAATGGAGAGAAGTCTTCCGAAGTAAGAGTGATTTCAGGTGCGCCGCAGGGGAGTGTCATAGGACCGTTGCTATTCACAATATACATAAATGACCTTGTGGATGACATCGAAAGTTCACTGAGGCTTTTTTCAGATGATGTGGTGTATCGAGAGGTTGTAACAATGGAAAATTGTACTGAAATGCAGGGGGATCTGCAGCGAATTGACGCATGGTGCAGGGAATGGCAATTGAATCTCAATGTAGACAAGTGTAATGTGCTGTGAATGCATTTAGCTACAAAATAGCAGGTCAGCAACTGGAAGCAGTTAATTCCATAAATTATCTGGGAGTAGGCATTAGGAGTGATTTAAAATGGAATGATCATATAAAGTTGATCGTTGGTAAAGCAGATGCCAGACTGAGATTCATTGGAAGAATCTTAAGGAAATGCAATCCGAAAACAAAGGACGTAGGTTAAAGTACGCTTGTTCGCCCACTGCTTGAATACTGCTCAGCAGTGTGGGATCCGTACCAAATGGTTCAAATGGCTCTGAGCACTATGGAACTTAACATCTATGGTCATCAGTCCCCTAGAACTTAGAACTACTTAAACCTAACTAACCTAAGGCCATCACACAACACCCAGTCATCACGAGGCAGAGAAAATCCCTGACCCCGCCGGGAATTGAACCCGAGAACCCGGGCGTGGGAAGCGAGAACGCTACCGCACGACCACGTGCTGCGGACGGTACTCAAGGTACCCTCCGCCACGCACCGTCAGGTGGCTTGCGGAGTGTGGATGTAGATGTAGAACAAACTGTCGGATCCCAGATATTCAGAATGAGGGATGTATTTCGTTCCAACGATGGACAAACAAGCTATTTAGGAGGTGGTCATAATGTTTTAGCTCATAAGTGTATTCCACTAAAAGTCGCTGACTATTAGATACTGATGACAGGACTTGAAGAGTGATACATCCCTGATTTAAGCAAAGCGTGGTGGACAAACATAAGCTGAAAGAAGCCAAAATGAGGAGAGTGATGTGAGAAACTTTCTATGCATTTCAAAGTAAAATCTTGTCTAACGATATGACTAAAAACCCTAAGAAGGTTTGCTCTTAGTTAAAGTCAGAAATCATCTATTCAGTCACTCACTGACCCTAGTGGCACTGAAATTGAAGAAAACAGCTAAAAGGCAGACATAGTGAATTCGCTATTCCGGAAAACAATCGCGGAATGGAGAATCGCCTAAAAATGCTCAACAGTGGACAGGCAACTAGACAGAATGAAATATCTGAAATCAATAAATCAATCAGTTTACACAGAGAATATGCTAAAGAACTTGCTCCCCTTGTAGCAGCAGTTTGTCATGGATCACTGAAGCAACGAAGTGTGCCTAGCGACTGGAAAAAAGGAGGAGGTCATTCTTGCATTCCAAAAATGCTGTTGGACAGGTGCAAATAGTTATAGGCCTATATCGCTGATTTCAATCTATGGAACGTGTTTCATGCTCAAGCTTTATAAAATGTTTCTAGAACGAAAATCTATGTAAAATTGAACAATGATTTCGCAAACAGAGATATTGCGAGATTCTGTTTGCTCACTTTGTCAATGACAACAGCAGCCGGCCTTTGTGACCGAGCGGTTCTAGGCGCTTCAGTCTGGAACCGCGCGGCCGCTACGGTCACAGGTTCGAATCCTCCCTTGGGCATGGATGTGTGTGATGTCCTTAGTTAGGTTTAAGTGGTTCTAAGTTCTAGGGGACTCATGACCTCAGATGTTAAGTCCCATAGTGCTCAGAGCCATTTGAACCATTAGACAACTGCACTCAGGTTCATGTTGTGATCCTTGAGTTTCAGAAGACATTCAGTACCTACAGTTCCGTGCTGTATTTTAATGAACAAAATAGGAGCTTACCAAGTATCGGACCAAATTTGTGATTGTATGCAGGACTTCCTTGGAGACGGAACTCAACACGTCGTTCTTAACATAACAAAACAGGCAAACGTAAAGATCATTTCTGGAGTACTGTACTGCAAGGGAATGTTATAGGGCTGCTATTATTTAAAATCTGTATTAACGATGTACATTAAATTGGGGTGACCCTGTGACAAGTAAACTATTTCGACTAGTTTAAATATTGCGCCATTTTTGTGCTTGCTCCTGGGCTAGGAATGACTGTGTCAGATGATTGGGAAGTGCTGCTATCTATAGTTCATGACATGCAATTCTAAGCGAACTGTCATGGCTGCTACAGTGTTTTGCGTGCCTTTATTGTACACTCGGCCGTGATTTGTATATACGTCACAAGTACAGAGGCTCTCCTTTCAGAGATACGTTGTGTCTTTCGCGAAAGCAACTACAGATGTCTCTGTTGTCGACGTATCGTCGTGACTGCGGCAGCCATTCTAGCAAACGAATTAAAGCAGAAACTATTTAAATGTTCGGCTGGTCCATTCACTGCAAATTTGGAAAATATTACCTTCTTTGAAAGTAACAACCTGCCCACCTTATATCGTTATTTACATTGCGGTAACAGTACGAAAAGTACTTAAGAAGCCCAAACACTACATAGGTATGCTGATTGCTTGAAGTATGGCCTAATTTGTGCGAAAAATTACAATTCCCTGTCAGCAAAGTAAACTTCTTCCTTTGCTCTTGAAAAAAACCAAAACACCAGCAGAACTATGCCTACACAAGTGCCAGAATATGTTTTGTCTGCATATGTGCTTTATGTGAAGATGTTCTCGTTTGGAAAAGAATTCTTCTAAAATTATTATCTTGTAAATTTCCTGTTATACGTCATAAGCGACTGACAGTAAGACTAAGTCACCCTTTAATGCTTTCTCTTGTGTGAGACTATTTATGTTTTTTGTTCTCATGATGAGCTATAGTTTATTCTTACCAACGTGTTTTGAATAGTCACTCGCATTTCTGTGCTTCAAGCTTAATTTGTAAAAACTCCTGAAACCTTTAGACGTCAATAAATAATTATCTGACATTTCTTATCATTAAATTGTATCTTTTCGAGAGATTCTCAGTGTCCTGGAACAGAATTCATTTATAGGGCGAAGTGGTTATAATACAGGGTGATTCAAAAAGAATACCACAGCTTTAGGAATTTAAAACTCTGCAACGACAAAAGGCAGAGCTAAGCACTATCTGTCGGCGAATTAAGGGAGCTATAAAGTTTCATTTAGTTGTACATTTGTTCGCTTGAGGCGCTGTTGACTAGGCGTAGCGTCAGTTGATGCTAAGATGGCGACCGCTCAACAGAAAGCTTTTTGTGTTATTGAGTACGGCAGAAGTGAATCGACGACAGTTGTTCAGCGTGCATTTCGAACGAAGTATGGTGTTAAACCTCCTGATAGGTGGTGTATTAAACGTTGGTGTAAACAGTTTACAGAGAATGGGTGTTTGTGCAAAGGGAAAAGTTCTGGACGGCCGAGAACGAGTGATGAAAATGTAGCACGCATCCAGCAAGCATTTGTTCGCAGCCCAGGAAAATCGACTCGCAGAGCTAGCAGAGAGCTGCAAATTCCACAATCAACTGTATGGAGAGTCCTACGAAAAAGGTTAGTTATGAAACCTGAACGTCAACTACCCGAGGCGATGGATCGGCCGCCAGGCAGCCCGTGACAGAGCACTTCATCACTGGCCTCCAAGAAGCCGTGATCTTACCCCCTGCGATTTTTTCTTATGGGGGTATGTTAGTGATATGGTGTTTCGGCCACCTCTCCCAGCCACCATTGATGATTTGAAACGAGAAATAACAGCAGCTATCCAAACTGTTACGCCTGATATGCTACAGAGAGTGTGGAACGAGTTGGAGTATCGGGTTGATATTGCTCGTGTGTCTGGAGGGGGCCATATTGAACATCTCTGAACTTGTTTTTGAGTGAAAAAAAAACCTTTTTAAATACTCTTTGTAATGATGTATAACAGAAGGTTATATTATGTTTCTTTCATTAAATACACATTTTTAAAGTTGTGTAATTCTTTTTGAATCACCCTGTATAAAACACACCAAATACGGAGTTGACGAAATCCAATAACAAGACTTTAGCGACAACAAAACATGGGAAGTGACGTAGTTCGCAGAAGCTACCATATTTAGTTGAGTGGAAATGAATTCCCATGCTGCTTGACAGATCGGAGGGGAACGATGCGGGAGACCCGCAACGCCGTTCTAGGCAAGGTCCAAAATGAGGTAGTTTGCCGTTGCCTTCCTCCGGCCGTAATGGGGATGAATGATGATGATGAGGACGACACAACAACACCCAGTCATCCTGTGGCAGGTGAAAATACCTGACCCGCCGGGAATCGAGCCTGGGACACCGTGCTCGAGAAGCGAGAACGCCACCGTGAGACCACGAGCTGCGGACGTATCCAGTCCAAGGTGTTGTCAAAATTCTGAAATCCAGTATGGCCTCACGCAGGTGTTTCATCCAAAGTATATCTCTGAAAGGTGTACAGCCACAGTATCTCTCCCAACGTATATGCAAATATAGGGTCGTCAGTGTTTTAGTTAAAACAAAGTGCTTTTATCTGAAGCGAAAACACACAAACTTTGTGTCGCACAATATTCAATCTACTTCCTAACGTTTCTGCCAGTAACTATCTAAATAACCACGTTTGTTTGCAAGCATTTGACGTTTAAAAAACTTCAATACATTCATTTGTTTTAAAGTTATGCAGGCATATCCAAGATTTCAAAGATTGATGGGGGTTACGTGACAGGTGCAGATTGTCGCAATGTCACCCTACAATGTTTCTTTTCTAATATTTTTTTTCAGTTTATCGTCAGTTGAGCCAACTGCGTTAGCACAGTAAGATTGTCTAGTATGCCCAGATCGTACACTGAGGTGACAAAAACCGAGACAGTGATATATACATGCACAGATGGTGGTAGTATCATGTACCCAAGGTATAAAAGGGCAGTCCATTGGTGGAGCAGTTGTACTTGGGTGATTCGTGTGAAAAGCCTTCTGATTTATTATGGCTGCACGACGGAAATTAACAAACACTGAACACAGTATGGTACTTGGAGCTAGATACATGGGACAAGCATTTCGTAAATCATTAGGGAATTCAATATCACCTCTCACCATGGACAACACAGTGGCGCCATGCCAGCGAGCCACAGTTGTTCGTCATTCGTATGACAGACATTCTGGACATTTCAAGCAAATGGTTTGGCCACCCAGATCTCCCAACATGAATTTCATCAAACATTTATGGGACATGATCGAAAGGTCAGTTCGTGCAGAAAATTCTGCACTGCCAACACTTTCGCAAATATGGATGGTTATAGAGGCAGCTTGGCTCATTATTTCTGCAGGGGCTTCGAAAGGCTTGCTGAGCCCATGGCATGCAGAGTTGCTGCGCTACACCAGGCAAAAGGAGGTCCGATATGATATTAGGAGGTGTCCCATGACTTTCATTACCTCTGTGTATGTAAGAAGGATTGTGGCTCGTTCTTATCGCAACTACACTGATTAATCTCTCCCAGAAGTTTTCAAACATGTTTTGGACAAACAGCTATCACTGAGGTAAGCTTCTGACAGGTCATTAATATACTCACATAACGTTCATAAGAACACATTGTGGATGAAGACAAAAGAGGTCTGGAATGCTCCACTTGCAATGTCAATACTACCAGTCAAAATACCAGGCGATGAGCGAGTTTTTACAGACAATGAGAAATTGGTATTTGTGGTACATGCCTTTTCCATGTCTACTTACGGCTTTCCAATAACATCTTTCGATCTTTGCTGTGTTGGTAAGTGCTATCTGGATGCAATAGTGTGAAAAGTACCTGCTTTTCAAAATAATTTTGCTGGCAGAGATTGGCTATAATCCTTTATGAAGCGTCACACAGATTGCATTTTCCAAAGAACATCGAAAAATATTATTTATTCAAGGGCCTCAAAGTAATTAGTGATTTCTTTTCAAACCTAGACAAGGAGATTGCTGGTGTATCTCCAGAACAAATTTGGAACTACGCCGAAACAAATCTCGTCGACGACCCAGGAAACAATACGGTTATCACACAGCGAGGCTGCAAGTGCCCTTAGCAAATTTGAAACTCATCAAATGGTTGCACAACTTTGATGTTTTGTGGGAAGGCTACAGGCAATCTAGCACCTTGATATATTAACTATAAAGCAGGAAAGATTTGGTCCACTTGGACCGAGTGTGTATCAAATGAGTCTAGGTATCATAGAATCAAATCTGGGTCGTTTGATTCCAGGTTTGTGAAGATTGGTTCATTTCTCTCATATTGCCTATTTTGAAGAAACAAAAGGGTGTCAAAGTATGAACTGAAGATAATTTGAGTTCCCACATCAAAATGGAAGTGCTGCCAGTATGTCAGGGTGAAATCAAATTTATAGCCCTTTCACCACATACAACTGCCGGCCGGAGTGGCCGTGCGGTTCTAGGCGCTACAGTCTGAAACCGAGCGACCGCTACGGTCGCAGGATCGAATTCTTAGGTTATTTAGGTTTAATTATTTCTAAGTTCTAGGCGACTGATGACCTCAGAAGTTAAGTCGCATAGTGCTCAGAGCCATTTTAACCACATACAACCACCTGCTACAACCTCTTGATGTTTTTTTTTTTTTTTGCCTTTGAGAAAACATTGTAGGGTAATTCTTATTTAATGGAAAACGACAGTTTCAGGAAGCAGATGCTTATCTATTCCCAAGGATGAATTTTCTGGTGTATTAGAGAAGCTTATGGCAGCCATGGAATCGAACCGAAAAAAATCTAATGTCTCGTTTTCTCAAAACTGGAATTTTTACGCTAAACAAACAAAAAAGTTTTATCAGGGCTTCTTAAAGCTAGCCTAGACAATAATTTTGGTGATATGGCAAACCTCATTTCTTGCAGAGATAAATAAAAGAAAGCAAAATGAGACAAGAGAAAGGGAAAGATGTGAGAAGTTACATGTTTTAGCATGGAGGAGCATTGGAACATCAGATGTTTTAAATGTGGAAAACAACAAAAACAACAAAACTGAGAGAGACCTTACAACTTGTACTAAGGAACAAGGAATGAGAAGGAAGCAGCAGATAAGAAGAAAGAGTCAGCCGGATGGGGAAACTGATGTCAGTGAGACATTTTCTTTACAGGATTTCAATGAAACTAATTTGGAGTTTTTGCCTGGACAGTTCTCTGATCCTGATGACTGTTCTGGAGGAACAAACAATGAAAATCAGGAATCATTTGTAGTTGAAGAAAGTAATAGACTTTTCAGTTGGAAATTATATTGTTGACTATTATGAGGGTAATTTGTTCCCTGGGAAGGTTATCAAGAGAAAGAATGGTGATTTCTTTATTTCTGTTTTGGAGTGATCTAAGAAGAGTTGGAAATGGCCATCAAAGCCTGATTCCATTTTTTACAGTGCAGAAGAAGTTTTCTACAGCATAAACCCACCAAAAAAATAAACAACTGAGTTCTTTTTCATGTGACTGGTTTAGATTAATTGTTAAGCTGTTAACTACAATGCCTGAAACAATAGGTATTATTTTATCAAAGCCTGGTATTTAAAATTAGTTTTTATATTTTTACTTGTTCCTTGATGTTATGAGGTGAAGGTACTTTTGTCCAACCACAGCTGTGGGTTCTTTGATTGCTCGATGAGCTGACACATCACACTATAACATACAAAATATTAGTTCATTTTATAACATAAATGAATAAAAGAGTTTCTTAACTTTGACACACATCTTTGCCGTAGGATTATTCGATAAGTTACAACTTTCTATTGACTATTATGCTTCATTTGATGCACAGATTAACAAACTGCTCTTTTGCTCTACAATGTTCCAAATGTAAATGATCAAGTCTATCATAAACTTTAACTATGATGTTGATCCTATACTATAATGTTGACTCCTTCAGATGAGTCCACGCACTGTGCAGAACTCTTGTTCCTCGACACAGTATTGACCTCAGTGTGAGAGCACTGTTATGACTAATGTCAGTGGTATTAATTCGTGTTGCTGCCTTTGGTGTGGCACCTGGACGATACCACACTTCTGATGTACAGATTAACAAACTGCTCTCTTGCAGTACAATGTTCAACATGTAAATGATCAAGTCTATCATAAACTTTAACTATGATGTTGATCCTATACTATAATGTTGACTCCTTCAGATGAGTCCACGCACTGTGCAGAACTCTTATTCCTCGACACAGTATAGGCCTCAGTGTGGGAGCACTGTTATCACTAATGTCGGCGGTATTAATTCGTGTTGCTGCTTTTGGTGTGGCACTGCGGTCTCTGGACGATAATACATACCTGATGTTAAAATAAAGTTTCATGGGGTTGCATTGTTAGTGTGTTTTCCTAATTAGTTTTAGTACAGGAAATGAACTATCACAAAGTCACCCCACATTACGAAGTGAAAATGTGACAATCATTATTTATAATTAGGTCACGCTTTAGTATTTAGTTTTTGCTCATATGTTATTATATAACTGAAGAGTGTAAATGCACATAGTAGTAAATATATCTGAGGTGGAATCATTTTTGTCTGGTTTACACAAAAAGACTCAAAAAAGTGTCTCAAAGCCATCCCCTCCTCCTCCATTTTACAGTAGTAAGAGACCTAAAGTGAAATGACCACATACAACAGATAGAAGGAACTGCAGATGCCAGATTGAGATTCATTGGAAGAAACGTATGGAAGTGTAATTCATCCACAAAAGAAGTGGCTTACAAAACACTCATTCAACTGATTCCCCCAAGTTGGAGCAGCAGACAAGATGGAGGAGATCGAACAGAAAATGGCACATTTCGTCAAGAGATCATTTATTTATAATGAGAACAATAAGAGATACTCAACAAAGTGGCTGACGCTACAACGAGGTGTCAGAACGGTTTACTGTCGAAATTTCGAGAGCTTATGTTCCAAGAAGAGTTGGGCAGCATCACAGAAACCTCGCAAAGGGATCACGAAAAGTCAGTGAAATCGGATGTCATACGGAGTGTAACCAACAATCATTTTTCCCATGCACTGTTTGTGAAGGGAACAGAAAAGAACGTAAGAGGTAGTCGTACCAGAAGTACTCTCCGTCACACATCACAAGGTGGCTTGCGGAGTTTAGATGTAGACCTGTCGGTTTCGTTATTTTATTTGCTCGCTATCGTAGCGACGCCATGTAAAGTAGCATGTACAATTTTGAAGTGTCCACAGTGTTTACGGACTTAAATAATAAGCTTGAACGACGAATATCGACAGCAACGTTTGCATGGTGATAGTATTTACTATTCGATACTGAAGTCGGCACTTTCCTGTTCAGCCACATCGATCTGCTTCTCACTTGACTGGCAAATCGAGGATGAAGGCAACTAGAAACAATTAAGTAGGCCATTCTGGGGGGACGCACTCTGTTGGATAACGCATATGATGTCATGAGGAATACTGATCTACCGCGAAAGTGTAACACCAGTCTCATGAACTGTGTGTTGTTAAGTGGTGATACACGTTATAAACACCGATTAGATCTAAAATTATAAGAAATAGACACTTATATAATAATAGGCATCTTCAAAGAATATTAAGTGCTAGAACGTCTTACTGCATTCATAAATGCCCATTGTAGAACAGGAAGATGACGACTCAACCCATTTAATAATAGCCTTCTTCAAAGACTTAACATTAAGAGCTAGAACATGTTACGATCTTAATACTTTAATAAATACTCAGTGTAGCTCAGGAAGATGACGAACATTTTTCTTTGCGGCAAGTTTTTTTAAGTTTTCTGCTTTAGTTTTTGTGTTTAGATTTCATACTCTAATGAAGAGAAACCAATTTGTGATGCATTTCAGGAAACCTCGAGGTTATTTTAGAAATTAACTTTTACATCTCTCCATCATACTTTACTACATGTCGCCCATGAGATCAACATCTAGTTATTACCAGTGATATATCTTGAATGTGGAAGAAGTTTCTGTGAGACTGAAGCTAAGGAACTGTCAATGTGTTTTCATTTAAATGTCATACAACCCACAACATATTTCATTGCATCTTGGAATCCACAGTCATCACTGGTTGCTGGTTCATCACTAGGAAACTGCAATAGAACTAGTTCTTGTTCGCTGAAAATAGTGCAGTCCAATTCAGCTACTATATTTCCAGTTATGTTAATACACAGCTCGCTTGTGATGAACTTCATGAAGTCCTGTTCAGCTTCTTCTGTTGGAGAAACATGTGACCTCACTAGTACTCTCCATAATTGATGTATTTTCTGACAAGTAAATGTCCTCTATGTTTCCAGTCGGTATTAGAATCTGCATTCTATTTTTCACTTTGATTGGTGTTAGGTTGTTGTACAATTAGCCCACGCCACGAATTTTAGAAAAATATTCTCCCAACAGACTTAGCTTGGAAGCTAAGATGAATAATGTTTCCATATTCTTTGTATAACTGTGAAGTCCAAGGAGAGGTAGTTTACTAAAATTATCAAACCCATCAGGTATTACTTTTTTCCACAACACATTTTAGAACAAATCTCGATGAAGCATTTTAGTGTGTCCTCCAGTTTTTTTTTAATATTAGGGCCATAGCCACTTTGAATAAGTCTTATCATTCTTAGGAATTCTCGAGTTTAAAATATCAAAGACATCATTGAGGAGGTTCTTTCAAATATTTATTTATTTATTTATTGGTTTATTTAACCTGGCAAGATTAGGGCCATCAGGCCCTCTCTTACATCTAACCAGGCATTCTATTTATTTTACATTCATATGTTTTAGTAGGCATGTTAAACTACATCTAGTACAAAAAGTGAAATAAACAATTAGAAAGGCACACCTGGAAAAATACATACATATAGAGTTTATATTCGTAGATCATAAGTACTGTTATAATTAGACATTATTGAAGAGACAGATTTTAGATAGGAGTGCTAGCAGCAGGGAGTATGACGGAGACTTATGGTGAAGGGAGGAGAAGAATAGAGAGACATGATGAAACATAATTAAGGAAATATAAAGGAAAAGAAGATTGCGTGGCTAATAGAGATAGATGAAGGGGAAGGCATCTCAGGAGCAAGATAGGAGACGCTAGCTTTGCTATTTGACAGATGAGAGGATTGGCCTTGTACATTAATTTTGTGGAGAACGTTATGAGGATGATAGTAGGAAATGCTTCAACTTCTTCTTAAAAGCAGCAGGAGATTGAATTTTGCGCAAGGTAAGGGGCAGTTTGTTCCAGAGGCGGACAGCGGCAACTGAGAAGGAGTTTGCAAAAGTTTTTGTTTTGTGAGTGCGCACAGTTAGGATACTAAATAAGAGTGACCTCGTGTTTCGATTGTGATGGCATGACAGGTTTTTAATCTCTGAAGCAAGGTACTGGGGTGCTTGCGTGACGAGGAGTCGGTGAAGTAGACATAGAGTGTGGTAGTCACGCAATTTATCCGGCCGCAGCCACCCTAGATCGGAGTATGAAGCACTAACATGATCATATTGGCGAATGTTGCAGGTGTAACGCACACAGGCATTCATGGTTAGTTCTAGCTGTCTTTTGTTTTCACTACTCATGCCTTGTTGAATCACATCACAATAGTGGAGGTTCGGTAGAACGAGTGCTTGCACGAGCTGGCGTTTCAAGTCCTGTGGAAATATGTTCCGAAACTTTTTGAGAGCATAGAGACAAGCAGACGTCTTTCGGCACACTGCGACTGTATTCTCCACCCAGTTGAGATGCTCATCCAAAGTTACACCCAAGTTCTTAACTGTTTTCTGATATGGTATTGGAGTACCGTCGAGCAGAATAGGAGGTAGCCGTTCGCGGAAATCTGAACTTATTAATTTCTGATGGGCTATTAAGATTACTTGCGTCTTTTTTGCATTTAGTTTAAGCCCCAGGTTTTTCGCCCATGTCACTACTGAAGACAGACCATCATTCATCTGAGCGATTGCAGTGTTTACATCTTCAGGTCTGACGCTTAGGTAGAGATGGAGGTCGTCGGCATAGAAATGATATTTACAGGAGGACAGAACCAACGAAATATCGTTGACATATAAAGAAAACAAAAGTGGTCCTAAGACTGAGCCTTGTGCCACTCCCGAGGAAACATGTTTCCAGGAAGATTTTTCATTTACGCAGACAACACATTGCTGTCTCTCTTTTAAGTAGCTTTCAAACCATCTCATTGCACTATCTGAGAAATTAAGCTGTTGCATTTTTCTGAGCAATATGTCAAAGTTAACAGTGTCAAAAGCTTTGCTGAAGTCCAGTAGCGTCAATATTGTTGCCTTTCGATTGTCGATGGCATATTTCAGGTCATCAGTTACTTTAATTAGAGAAGTGTTTGTGCTGTGATGTTTATGGAAACCGGATTGAAATTTGTCATATAGGCTGAATTCATGCAAGTGTTCAGTGATTTGGTCATGAACAATATATTCAAGTGCTTTGGAAACAGCAGGCAGTATGCTAATTGGTCGGTAATCACTAGGCAGATGCGGGTTTTCGATCTTAGGGATGGGTCGAATTATGCTTCTTTTCCATGCAGTGGGGTATATTCCGTTCACGAGGGAAAAATTAAATATGTCAGTTAAGACAGGTACTATGATATCGGCAACATTCTTAATCATGGTTATACCGATACTGTCGTTGCCTATTGCATCAGAAGAGATTCTCATTATTGCTTTTCTTGTCGTATTTGTTGTTACATGTTTTAGATGGAAGGTATCGTTGTTAGTTATCCTGTTTGGGGATTCTTGTGGACGGTAATTGTCAGCCGTGCGGGTATTCAGAGGTGCAGAGAAAAAATCATTTAATTCGTTAGCTGACACATGTAAAGTAGTTTCCGATTTTGCCTTTCCGACCCCCAAGCTATGGAGATTCTTCCATAGAGTCGTGGGCGTCAGATCGCTGCAGACAAGGGAGCGAGCGTGCCTGATTTTAGCTTTGCGAATGCATTGTTTCACTCTGTTCCATAGTTTTCTATATTCTTCGAAACGCTCGGGTTTAGGATCTGCCTTGAAACGCCTGTGGACAGCATCCCTATTAGTCATCATTTGACGTAATTCAGCTGTCAGCCATGGAGCAGGAGATTTTCTTACACGGATTGTGCGCACAGGTGCATGTTTGTCATAGAGGGCAGTGAGTTTATCACCAAGTTCATTAATTTTGCTGTCGATTGTAGGTTCTCTGATTATTTGATGCCATGAGATTTCTGAGCAATCGGATGTTAGAGCGTCAAGGTCAATACGTTTCATGTTCCTACAAGTTATGTAACGCGATTTTATCCTTGGGGACTGTACAGAGTAGGCCAGGAATATTACATCATGTACTGAGAGGCCAGGGGCCGATGTTTGACCAACATCTCTTATTTTGTCAGTCTGTTTCGTTGCGATTACGTCTATAAGAGTATGACTGTGCGCCGTATGGTGTGTAGGTTGTAATGGAAGAATGTTCATGCTATTGCAACTAAACAGTCTTCTTAGGTTTATTGCGGAGGGAGTGTCTCTTAGGAGGTCTATGTTCAAGTCATCCATTACGATGACATGTTCGTATTGACACTGAAGTGAATGTAATTCCGACTGGAAGGAACTAATTGAGGTTATTTTTGGCGGCTTGTACACGACGGAAATCAAGAACTTCCGACTTTGTATATTTATTTCAATGGACATGAATTCAGCCTCTTTTTCTTCAGCAGGGTTTGACATACATAAGACTTTCGCTTTGAGATCTGTTCGTATATACGCGCCGACCCCGCCACCTCGCTTTTTTCATCTGTCTGCCCTAAGAAATGTGTACCCTGGGAGATGAATAGATACAGAGGATATGTGTGGTTTCAACCACGTTTCGGATGAGAGGATTACGTGGTAGTTTAGTTGGTTGAAGAGGAGGCTAAGTTCTTCCTAATGTGCAGGTAAAGATTGGATGCTGCAGTGAGCTGCTAAAAGCTCTGACGCGTTCCGCTGAGCAGCGTGGAGTAGGGTGGCAGACTGGTTTGTCCCTTTGTTAGGCGCTACCTGCCGCGAGGGGCGCTGGCCGGTGCTTCCGCCAAGTGACATAACACAGGGCTGTCTGAGACTTTGCGCGCCCTGTTTGTGACTCCGCGAGTGCCGAAAGAAAGGCGACTGCAAGAGATATCCTGAGGTTGCGGGAGTATAGAAAATGGATTAGTGTGGTATTCGGTGCAAGGAGAATATGACCAAAATAGTGACGGCTGTGTGTCACTGTGTATCCTATGTCGTAAGAGGAGAAATGTCATTAGCGTATTTGAAACAGCTTAGGGTGGAAATAAGAGAAAGGGGAGTGATTTAAGAGGCCGATGTTGCCAGCAGAGAGAAGTAAGCTTAATAATTAATAGATTATCGTAAGAAGCTAGAACTAAATTGAAATTTACTAAAGTGATACTGATAGTGATTATCCTAGGAAGCTACAGTTAGATTGAAATTTGCTAAAGTGATACTGATAGTGATTTTTGTTTTGAACAATTTAAACCGAAGAGATGGGTGATTAATGAACTAAAGGAGAGACTAATAATTGCAATAGAACTATTACAGAATGGAAGAGAATAAACTGAGAAAAAGTATTAGCAGTAACTAAAATTAAGTAATGGTTAGAGTTACAGATACAAAAAAATAGTAAAAAGTAAATACAGTTACAAAAACAATTTGTTGAAGGTACAAATATGGGTATAATTAAAAAGTTAATACAATTAAAAGACTATATCTGGGTATAGGGCTGTAACAATTTGCAAATGGTGTTAAGTTTGCACTTTTGGCTCGAGTAGCTTCACTTAATACTATTCAGTTCTGTCATGTTTGTGACTGTCTTCTTTCCAGCTGCTGTCTTAATGATTACTCTGCCATCCTGAGTCCACACATTCTGAAGACCGAAATGGGATATGGCACTGTTTAAAATCTTTAGCCGTTCGCGTGTCAGATCTTCCCTTATTGTAAGCCCTGTCCTTGCTAACTTCTTCTTCTGGGTAAAGATCTCTGCCCTTTTTCGGTATGAGACAAATTTAATTATTATTGGACGAGGTTTGGTAGCACCTGGTAATTTTCGTCCAACCCGATGGCTCCTGTCAATGTCTGCCTTTTTCACGCGCAACCTGTATAAGCAGGTTGTCTGTGTCTTCTTCCTTATTTTCTGCCACTCCGAACAGTCGCAGACTATTTCGCCTTTGGTACTGTTCTAGCTCGTCTGTTGCGGCAGACAGTTTCACTTCCAACTCTCGTGCCTTTTTCTCGTATTCAGACACAGACCTTTTTAGTGCTGTAATTTCGGCAGTATTGGCCTCAACAGTTCACGCATTTTGGCCAATACTGCTGCCGTTACAGTATCTGATATAGTGCCTGTTATCAGATCGAGATTGTTTTTATCGCGAAGCGCACCGTTTACCTCAGAGCGGACCAGCTCCGTTATACCGGGAGCCGCGGCCACACCTTCCGCCAAGAGCGAGCCCGCCGCACCCGCTGCTTCCCCACTGCTGGACGCGCTGCTGTTGACTCTTCTGTTTACCATTTTCTCGAAGATATAGGCGGAGCACAGAAAAAAATAGCACTACTGCACAGACGCCTGTTGTTTACACAATTTCCACTGGTACTAGACAACACCATCTGCGAGAACACCTTCGAATTCAACAAAATTTCGCGAGCCGAACTTAACACGTGTTACACTGCAGCCACCATGTTGGCTGTCACCGTTGTTCTTGCACAATATTTCAATGATGTGATTCATTATCTTCATCAGGTGTTTCCTGAGACTGCTTGTCGAGTCGCTAGTTGCTAGTCTTTGTAGTGCAGGTTAAACGTTAAAATGTTATTCCTGCTGACCATCTGGGTGTGGTGTTATGTTTTATCTGACTTGCTGGACTGGCCTCAGGTAATGTGGAGACGATTGTCCCATGCTTCTAAAGATAAAGTTATTGGACTGGTGAAGTGGAGTTGAGTTCATTTCAGGCTGTTGTGGAGAAAATTATTCTCACAACAGGTCAGGCCAACATATTGTTGGCCTGTGGTGTGCTTGGTGGCCCAGTGCCATGATGGGCAGATATCACGACTGACCTGACTTTTCATAGAAGTCATGTGCACTCTGGTGGGTTCTGTCTCGCAAAAGTGGAATTCCAGTGTCTTTGTACAGCAGACGACTTGAATACATCCTCAGGATGTGCAAAGCGAGTTTTTGACTTCAGTTCTGTACCCTCTGCAGACTTAGACGTAGAAGCAGCGGCCTTTCCCCTCACCATAGCCACGTGATCTAACATTTTTCTGACCACTGTTAGGTGTGGCGACAGCAATGACTAAGAATTAAACAGTGAATACTGGGCGAGGAGACACCCCATTGTTCCACTTCTGACATAACGTACATGTGGGATCCAGATGAGCCTTTGGTCTTCGTCCATGGGATGGTGCCTCCAATGACGTTTACAGGCAGCAGATCTGGTGGCAGCTTCCTTTCGGTGGAGACAACTGCCTTGCTCTTGTCGGCATTGAATTTTAAGTCACCACTTAATTTCCTATACCGCCATTCCATTACACCCAAGTTGTAGGCAGTGACTCTTGTTTGTACGTTCATGCTGCTGTTGAACAGCACCATACCATCAGCATATATAGCCAACACTATGTGTGGCACCTTTGGTGCACTGGCAGTGTACAGGGAGTATAGCAAGTGGCCAAGCGCCGACCCCTGTGGTACCACTAAATATATCTTCCTGTCAGTGCATGACCTGTCGTCTGCCCTCACATGGAAGGTTCTCCTAGCAAGGTAGGACCAAAGAACGACCATGTGTGATGTTGATATTGCATGCACAAAGAGTTTGTATATGAGGCTGTTGTGCTACAAGGAGTCAAAGGCCTGGGAGACATTGAGGTGCTCTCCCCCAAGGTACTCCTTTGTTTCCAACGCCCTCACTGCCAGTTCCACCAGTCTGAGCAGCTGATTAGAGGTGGATTTGCCACTCCAAAACTTAAACTGTTAATCTGATATGTGATGTGTAGCATCAGCCTCCTAGCATAAAGTCTCTGGAAAACCTTTGAGAGGGATGGGAGTAGCTGATGTTCCGGTAGCTGGCTGCCTGGAGTGGATCATTATCAGTTTTCGGAATAACCATCTCTTCTGCATGGTTCCATGTAGAGGTTTAGACACCCAACCATAGTTTCTCATTGAAGATACTGGCAAATGACTGATGGACCCCTGGTGGAAGGTTCTTCAGCAGGTGGTTGGTGGTGCCATCGCTGCCTCCTGCTCTCCTGGCGTTCAGAGACCATAGTAGAGCTGTGACTTTTTCCTCTGTGGTCAGTTGTATGACAGCCAGGAAGGTGGGCCATTGTTCTCCAACCTGGTGGTTGTGGTTCTCGTCAACAGTGTCGGCCACTGTCGTGAATTTGTCCCCAAATGTGTTGGCCAGCATACTGGCCTTCTAATCTGGTTTGCAGACGGGGCCGTTGCCTACTTGCATCGGCGCAATGTGCTGACGGCGGCGCAGGAAGCTTCTGACGATTCTTCAGATGGTGCCATCATCAGGGTTTAGTCTGGGCACGAGATCTTACCAGTTCCAGTTCCCGAGCTCCTCTACGGCTGCCTTACCCTCCAGCCTCATGAAGCAGATGCAGTGTTTCGTGTCTGATTACCAGGTGAGCTGCCATTCACGAAACAGCCGATTCTTCTCTGTGATTGACGCCAGTATGTGGGCCGGCAGTTAGTGTGGAACTCTAAAGATCATTGTCACCGCTTCAGAGTGGCTGCGTCTGCTGCTCGAATTATTCAGTGGTTGAAGTAGGCCTGCTTGACATCAGCTCCCAACTTTCTCAGGGTCAGGTGCATTGTCCAGTAGGTCTACCACGTCTGATCAGTAGTGCTCACTGTCTATGCTTCAGTGGCTTGGATGACTGGCTGGTAGTGTGGCACCGATCACATCCATGTGGAAGATCACAGGGTCATGATCAGGCGACAGGATGTTTCTTGTCATAGTGGCCTTGATTTGCCCGATGCCCTTCAGGAGACAATGTGGAGCACTTCTGGGAGACCTGGCTCAAAAGCACACAGGGTGATGGTGCTCTTCTGGTGTGTAGTGCAAGAAAGGCGACTCCCACTGGCGTTGGTAAGGCAAGAATTCCTTTCTGTGCAATGGAAAGTTCCTCCCCTCCCCCCCCCCCCCGCTTCCCGCTTTAATTGACAGCAGGACGTCGAAGTCCACTTCCTGGGGCAATCCCTTTGGCTGATAGGCCATGATGAAGACACTCTCTCCAGTGGTGGTATGGACAGCCATCTCTGTGGTTTCCATAGTGGCAACTGCCAGCATTATGGCTTGATGGTGCAGCAATGATGTTTTGACATAGATGACCATGCATGCCACCCCCTGCTATTGGCCTGTCAATGCGGTAGCACATTAGTCCCTGGTTTGAGGAATGTTTTCTATATGAGACAGATGTCAAATGCCTCACCCCATAGGAATTGGCTAAATTCGCCTTTCTGTGGCCAGAAACTCCTTACATTAAATGTGCAGATGGTTATAACATGTATCTGGTCGTTATCCACTGTACGTCAGCTTGTTTGTGGCGCCAGCCTGGAGGGCCATTGTTACTGTGTCGAAGTTCAAAAATGGTTCAAATGGCTCTGAGCACTATGGGACTTAACATCTGAGGTCATCAGTACCCTAGAACTTAGAACTGCTTAAACCTAACTAACCTAAGGACATCACACACATCCAAGCCCGAGGCAGGATTCGAACCTGCGATTGTAGCGGCCGCGTGGTTCCAGACTGTAGCGTCTAGAACCGCTCGGTCACACCGTCCAGCTGTGTCGAAGTTAACTCATGAGTTGGTTCAGTGATTGCGAAAGTGATTTGACACCGATTGCGTTCTTCCTCAGAGCAGCAACCTTCAGTGTAGATGTGATGGGCTGTGATCAGAATGACACCCATGCCCACGTGATGTGGCTGGGGGTGCAGTCGCAGAAATTATCTGCTGCTGGGACCAAGCTAGTGACTTCCCCTTAGTGATGTCAGTGACGTTGATGTCTGACTGAACTCTTCAAGCTGCTTTGTGTCTCTTCAACACGTTGCAGCCTCTGTAACTAGCCACATGTGGCTCGTTGCAGCTGCAACACTGTGCGGTCTTCTTTCTTGTGGGAGCACTCTCTTCTCTGCTGTGGCCCAGCACATTTCATGCACTGCACCGGCGTGGTGCAGTAGTGTGCTATGTGATCCATACCTTCACAAGAGTAACACTGCGCCCTCCTGCCCTTTGCATGGAGACGTTCCAGTGCCACCCTGATGTCAGTTACCTTCTGTAACTGGAAAACCTTCCAGTTTTCAGAAAATTTATCTTCAGTGGCAGGTGGCCGAAAACCACCTTCACTGCTTAAGAGGTTCTTCGTTGTGGGTGTAACAATGCAGCATCTCCTTCTGCACGAGCTCCACCACCTGCCGATGATGGCCAGTTGTCGTTATTTGGACCTAGCACAGGTAATTTCTGGCAACTCTGATGTATTTGGGGGTGACGATATTCCTAATCATCTGTCAGAGGATCTTGTAATACATCCACTCGATAATGATAGGTGGGGGGGAGGCGGCTTCCTCTCCTGTGGTGGCATGGCATCTTCCTCTGTGACTGCTTCCCGTGTACCAGAATACTGGTTTCCATTTGCCAGCAGTTTTGGTTGTACCCACTCGAGAGCTTTGGCTTTGGCATGTGTATTTGGCAGGAAACAACGAAATCATCAACCTGCAGCTTCCTCTTCTGCTGTGTCCTGTTTGAGCTGGCGTGGGGGGAGGAGTTCTCATTAGTAATGCCAGTGTGTCTCTGAGAGGTTTGTGTTATGTCCATGGCCTTGTCTTGTGTAGGCGGATTTGCCTTAACCTGGCTGGCTTGTCCGACATTACTATGTCGGGTATAGTGACAGTGCTCTGTCTCACGGTGACCTTGTTTGGCGGGATGCAAACAGTCTGCCTTACAGTCGAGATTATAGCCTCATCGCCTTCATTGCGGTAGATCTGCCCGCTGGTTGCAAGGAGGTATTGAGGAATTAACATCTCTTCATCTGAAGGTTTGCTGTTCCTCTTGGATTGAGTACAATCTCGCTGGCGACGAATATTCGTGGGCAAGGCCTCGTGCGCTGTCTGAACCCACAGTCTGCTTGTGGTTTCAGACTCCAGGTGAGCAGCAATGACATCCTCTGCTGACAAGCACTTCCTAGTCCTCTCTAAGGAGTCGATGTGGTAACAGTGAATTGGCGATCTGAGCATGGTATCTGTCTCATTGTCAAAGTATGAATCCAGTCTGTAGGCTTGGTGGGGCTGCTGGAAGGGAAACTTCGCCACATAGCAACCCACCACATCCTTTGTGCAGTAATAGACGAAAGTCTCTTGTTGGCTACTCTGCCATGGCAAAATTTCGAAGACACAACAATTTGCCACGAAAACACATGACATTTTGTTTCTTTGGAGCAGAAATCCTCGCCAAACAGAGTTAGCCACTCAGAGAGTCCTAGTGAAGCACATGCAAGTGTGCACCATACGGCTGCCTGCGCTTGTCGAGAGGCTTTTTCTTTTCTTTTTTTGCACTTTTCATGCTCTTCCCTGAGAGGGAGGAATGGGCTGTTTGAGGGTATGCTAACTACCTTTTTCAGCCATAGGTTTTAACAATTTTTACGTTGTTTTATCCATGTTGGATAATGTGAACTCTGCAGCCGTTAATGATAGTTGGTTAATGACGCAAGCAGCCAGAAATACCTTTTAAATATTTTATTTTAGTGCCGTAACTGGTTTTCGGCTACCATGCCAATCTTCAGATGGCTAATATTTTTCGTTACGAACTTGTGGAGCAGACGTCCTGCTGTTGGCCAAAATATCGGTGTAACTAAAAATATTAGCCATCTCATGATGGGCATGGTTGCCCAAAACCGGTTATGGCACTAAATGAAATATATAAAAAGTATTTGTGGCTGACTGCGTCATTCACAAACTAATTTTTATTCTTATTGTATTTATTGCATTTTTCTTGCAAGAAGTATATAATTCTTTTAGCACAATTTTAGTTTTAAGTTATTTCATTAGATTGTTGTCATAATTTTTAGACATGCAATATATATAGATAGTACATAGTAGTATGCAACATATATAGCTAAGGAGAAACCCAGGGAAATTGAATTTATACATGGTACATGTATAGCTAAGGGAAAAAAAGAAGTGAAGGAAGGAGTGAATTCTGGAAATTAAGCAATGTTATATTTTTGAATTAATAGTGACGATTGCTATTACATATGTCTGTACGCTATGCAGCCATAAGGATAAATCGTGATAAGTAGATAATGTAATTAAATTAATAGTAAACTGATGGAAAAAAATCGCAGCAACAAGAAGGATTTGTGTGACAATGGAAAATTAGTACGCATGTTACTATTTCTCAAATTTCATTCCAGTCACATAAAAGTGGCGCTAATAGCGCCATTGTGAGGATGCAAATCAGGTTTGCTCTAAGTACACACTGTAACGGTCGTGAGCGTTAGTTACCTTTGAGACTGTCGTGTTAGTCAAGAGAGCTTTTAAGGCGACAAAGACGCCGTTATCAGCACCTCACTGAGTTTGAACGAGATCGTGTTTAGGACTGCGAGAAGCTGTAAGTTTCTTTTGTGATATTGCAGAAAGCCTTGGCAGGTATGTACGCACTGTACATGATTTCAGGCAGCGGTGGTCACGAGATGTACGGTCCCAAGAAGACTGGGCTGCAGACGGCCCTGTGGCACTACTGAGAGAGAAGACCATCATGTTTGGCGTTTGGCTCTAGCACATTGTACTGCACCTGCAGCAGAAATTTGAGCAGCAGTTGGCACCACAGTGACCCAACAAACTGTTGCAAGCCAGTTACTCCAAGGATAGCTCTGAGCAAATGTCCTGTAGCGTGCATTCCACTGACCTCAAACCACCACCTTTTGCGACTTCAATGTTGTCAAGTGAGTTCTCCTTGAAAGGAAGGCTGGAAGTCTGTTGTCTTTTCTGATGAAAACTGTTTCTATCTCAGTGCCAGCGGTGGCTGTGTGTTGGTTAGAAGGAGGCCAGATGAGCGCCTGAGACCAACCTGTCTGTGTGCTAGACACACTGGATCTACACCTGGAGTTATTGTCCAGGGTCTGATTTAGTATGACAGCAGGAGCATACTCGTGGTTATCCCATGGCCCCTGACTGCAAAGCTCTATGTCAGTCTGATGATTCGACCTGTATTGCTGTCATTCATGAGCAGCATTCCAGGGGTTGTTTTCCAACAGGGTAACGCTCGCCCACATACGGCTGCTATAACCCAACACCTTTTACAGAGTGTGGTCATGTTGCCTTGACTTGACCTGCTTGACCATAAACCACATATGGGACATCACTGGACAGAAATTCCAGCGTCATGCACATACAGCATTAAGTAACCCTGTATTGATCGGCCAAGTGCAACAGATATGGAACTTCATCCCACAAACTGACATCTGGTACCTGTACAACACAATTTATGCACATTTGCATGCTTACAATCAACATTCTAGCAGTTACACCGGTTATTAATGCACCAGCAGTTCACTTTTGCAATGGCCTACCTCATCCTTACATTAACCTGTTATCTTGCAGGGCTTATCACTTACATATGTTCAAAAATGGTTCAAACGGCTCTGAGCACCGTGGGACTTAACATCTGACGTCATCAGTTCCCTAGACTTAGAACTACTTAAACCTAACTGACCTAAGGACATTACATACATCCATGCCCGAGGTAGGATTCGAACCTGCGACCATAGCAGTCGCGCGGTTCCAGACTGAAGCGCCTAGAACCGCTCGGCCACACCAGCTGGCACTTACATATGTTACCTAGTCAAATGTATTCCAGAAATTTCATTACTCTGCATTAATTCTGTTTGGTGTGCCGACTTTTTTTTCTGTGAGTAAATTAGCTTGAGGATTTTGATAAAGTGTTATATCATTTACATTAGTGATTAATGAAGCTGGGTTTGGATCTGAGTTTTTGAAATGAATACAATATGTTCTTAGGTATAAGGTTGTTTGTCTTGCTTGTATGATTATAGGGTTTTGTGTGTGTGTGTGTGTGTGTGTGTGTGTGTGTGTGTGTGTGTGTGTAGTTTCGAAGCTGTGGGTCGAGTGTTCATATGTCATATGTATATGGCGTTGTGAGTATGGTTTTGTGTGTGTGTGTGTGTAGTTTCAAAGCTGTGGGTCGAGTGTTCATATGTCATATTATGTGGCGTTGTGAGTATGGTTGTGTGTGTGTGTGTGTGTGTGTGTGTGTGTGTGTGTGCGTGAATGTATGTGTTGGTCATCTGCTCTTTCATTCAGGTGTGGGGGTGGGGGTTATTTTGTCAGTAGTTATAGGTTCTAGAATGGGAGCCAGTTCTGGATAAGTTTTTGTGGGATTGCGTGGTATTGTGCATGATAGAGTGATGTATTTATATTTTGGTTTTCTATTTGTTCTGGGATGTGTAGATGTAAGATCTTCCATGTCAGTACTTTTCCTGAGTATGTGATTGCCATACTTTGCTCTGAGTTTAACCACTCTGGTTTGCAATGGTTCCATTCTGGTAGATTGGTATTATCTCATCACTGGACGTGAGGGTGGGTAATTTGGTGATGCCGCGAATAAGTGGCCTTTCTATACTGTATAATCTGTATGCTACTGATGCTTGTATGTCTCGCAGGGGGCTGCTGTGTATTCCAATACAGGTCTTATATACCAGTATGTCTTCTAAGTATGCAGAGGTGTCTGCAGTCAAGTATGCAGTGGTGTCTGCAGTCTTGTATATGAGTATTTCCTCAGACCTGTCTGATTAGGCTTTGTCAAAGTCTTGCTTTGTTTAGCAGGCATGTTAGGTGGGTCTACCACTTAAGATGTTTGTCAACATGTTCTCTGAGGTATCTGGCTGTCTCATTGAGTCTTAGTGTTGTCGTGTGACTAGGGCCTCCCATCGGGTGGACCGTTCGTCGGGTGCAAGTCTTTCGATTTGACGCCACTTCGGCGAATTGCGCGTCGATGGAGATGAAATGATGATTAGGACAACACAACACCCAGTCCTTGAGCGGAGAAAATTTCCGACCCAGCCGGGTATCGAACCCGGACCCTTAGGATTGACATTTCTGTCGCACTGACCACTGAGCTACCGGGGGCAAACAGTCTTAGTGGGGTGTTCCATAGCGTAAGTCAGATGTCGTTGGCGTTTTGCTGTCTTTTCTTTGTCGTATTCTCCACTTTGCCATCCAAGTTTCTAATTGGAGGAGGTAGGAGCATACTTTCCTTAGTATACTAATTGTCCTAAGTTCAGTACACCAGTAACAGTGGCGTCTGCATGATGTCCTATGGTATCGGTCTGTGTCATCACAGTTGGTACGTCAGCCATATACAGGGTGAATCACCTAAAACTTGCAGCACAAATATTGCGGAAATGGAAAGTGCTACTGTTGCACGATTTTCACATATTGGATGGATAGAAAGGGGATCATATTGTTAGCCAATAAACAGACTTTAGTATTACTTAGAAAGTATTTTTTGCGAAAATACACTTTTAAAATGACACAATGCCTACTGATATTAACAAACTGAAACAGGGTAAAGTAGCATGTCAGTGGTGTTTGCCACGGGATTTTAGTGCGAGTCGTTTAGGAGATATCGTATTTTGAAAAGTTTCCTCGGCGACACTTGACTGTGCCATTCAATCTGCGCAGTTGCTAGGGACAATGTTGTTATGTTTGCTTACAGTGTGCTTGTGTGTTGCTTGAGTATAATGCGACTTACTAGTCAGTTAGTGGGTGACAGTCCAAGCAGTGCGTCATGGGTAGACGATGATATTTACCAATGCAGAAAAAGGCGACATGCTCATGGTGTGTGGAGAGTGTAGGAAGAATGAAGTTCATTCTTGTACGGTGTATGCTGCAAGATATCCTAATAGACGTCAACCATCTCGGTAATTATTAATCATTTATGTGAAAGTGGTAGTGTAACACCTATATGGCATAAGTCATAACAAGAGCAAATAAGTGATGACAGGAGAGGGATAAATTAATGTTCTTGTTGCTGTTGCAGTTGATCAACACATTACTTCCATGCAGTCACATGAGGAAGTGACATGAGTCAGTCAAGTATCCTATGCATTCTCCATCAACACAGGTTCCATAGCTATCATATCTCTCTCTATCAAGAGCTACATGGAAATGATTATGAGAATCGTCTTTACTTCTGTTCATGGGCATTAAAACAGGATACTGCAGGTGTTTCTTGTTCAGTGATGAAACCACATGTACTACTTTGACCACATGAAACACAAAAACATGCACTAGTGGTCTGTTGACAATCCCCATTGGATTTGTCAGGTGGAGTCTCAGCATCCGTGGAGAGTAAACATGTGGTGTGAGGTACTGAACTATTAGCACATAGGCCTATATTTCATACATGGAAAACTGGATGCACACAAGTATCGCAGCCTCCTAACAGACAATGTTCCAGAGACGCTAGAAGACGCTCCCTTGCAGATGAGGACGAACCTATGGTACATGATGGCTGTCCAGCCCGTAGTACATGACGCTGTACAGCACCTATTCACGAATGATTTCCAGTTGGATTGGGCGCAGACGACTTGTACCTTTGCCAGCTTGTTCCCCAGATCTGATACCTGTAGCCATTTTTCTGTGGGGAAACCTGATAGATGCTGTCTACAAGGACATATTATCTACATCCAATGATACCCAATGATGTATTACTACAGCCCGCTCAGACATCTCTGCTGAAATGCTAGCATGTGTGCAGCAGTTGTTCCACACCAGACAGGAAACGAGTGTTGCCGCTGCTGGTGGTCATTTTGAACACAACCAGTGATCGTCAACTGTCTTGTTACTGGTCAAAATCCACATAACTAGTGTATGCACTCGTGTTATTCTTTAGTCTGTACTACCACAGTTATTCTATAAGTATTGGTCTGGGAAATTTTAAAAATACGATATCTGCAAAACGACCCGCACTAGAATCCAGCAATAAACACAACTGACATTCTGATTTACCCTACTTTCAATTTGCTAATGTCAACAGGCAGTGTCCCATCTAAAAAACGTGCATGTCTTGCACAAAAAATACACTTTGTAAGTATTATTACAATCTGTTTATTGGCTAGCAATACGAGCCGCTGACTGTCAATCTGTTTTGTGAGAAGCGCACATCAATAGCACATTCCACTTCTGCAATATTTGTGGTGCAGGTTTTAGGTGATCCACCCTGTTTAATGTTATAGATGTGGGGACAGTATGCTACGTTGTAGCACTCCCATTTGTGGGATAAATTTATCCAATTTTTTTTTTTTGGCTATGTATACCCTGCAGATCCAATTTGTGACATAGGCTTAGATTAGTCTAACTACTTTGGCTGGAATTTCCATGTTAATTAATTTAAATTGCGTGCACTGTCGTCACAGATATTCGAAAGCTCGTTCAATGTCGAGGAATGCGGCAAGTGTGCAGTTTCCTATGTTGAATTCTTTGGCTATACTGTCAGTCAGTTTGGGTAGTGAATCGTTAGTCCAATGTTTGTGTCTGAAACTTGCTTGTGTAAGAGGAAGTAGTCCTTGGTTTTCCACAAATGTTTTAGGCGGCTGGTCAGTATTGTTTTGTAGGTTTCCCCTATTACGTCGAGTAAGGACACTGGTCTATCGGAGTGAGGGTCAGTCCATGGTTTGTTAGGTTTACGGATCATAACTAACTTGCTGGTCTTCCAGGTGGTAGGGATTGTTTCATTGTGCATGCAGAAGCTGAAGATGAGGGATAGGATGCGATTAGGATATGTGGAGGGGCTATTTTAATGTGTATTCGTCTTATGTCATTGTGTCCTGGGACAGAGTTACATTCTCAGTGGATTGCCTCTGAGATTTCGATTTCCGGGATGTCTTGCGTTGGATTTGTTCTTCCATTTCAGTTGTTGGGTTTGCCAGAATATGCGTTAGCTGTGTTTCGATATGGAGGCTGAACTGGTCATCAAACTTACTGGAATTAGGAAAAGAGTATCTTCTTGTAAGACATATTTGAATGCTTCAGCCTGTGCATGGTGGCCAGTCTGTTCATGGTGGTCAGTCATGGGCTGATTGTTAATTATAATGATACTGGTGGATGTCTGTAGTTGTCCAGTCAGAGTTTTAAATGTTTTCCAAAATTTTCCAACGTCCCTGTAGTTTTGTCTGCTACAGGTATCATCCCATTGTCACTGTCTGTGTAATGATAT
Source organism: Schistocerca nitens (assembly GCF_023898315.1). Lineage (NCBI taxonomy): Eukaryota > Metazoa > Arthropoda > Insecta > Orthoptera > Acrididae > Schistocerca > Schistocerca nitens. The sequence goes on along the minus strand of NC_064616.1, from coordinate 572,767,009 downwards.
TATTTTTTTATTTGTGCATTGAGTCTATTCCACTCTCTAATTAAATCGAGGTTGTCAGTTTGTCTTAGTTGTTTTTGAATTTGTTTATTTTCTTGAATTAAATCTAGTGCTTTTTGAGAGATGGAAGGTGTCCAGTTTTCCACTGTTACTGTGAGAACCGCTTTTTTAATGGATGGTTCGAGTTTGTTTGCCAAGTGGTGTAGATAGTTGTTATCACTGATGCTAATGGAGAATGTTAATTCTTCTGTGAGTACGTCTTGGTATTTGTCTCAGCCTGTGCTAACATATTTTAGAACAGTACGTCTTGTGGGGAGAGGGGGGGGGGGAAGAAGTTCAGATGGTGACCTCTGGAGATGGAGTCGCCTGTCCTGCGTTGTTCTATTGTGTCGTTCAGGTCAGGGCTAAACATGAAGTAAAATCCGATACAGGTTGGCTTATCTAACGGCAGTGTAAGGACTGAGTCGGTCGTTGGCAGGTTGAAGTGTTGTCATAAATTTCCATTGTCCAGCCTGTCATATAACATGGGGTGTCTTGCATTAAAGTGTCTAACGGGATGTAGTGTTCGAATGTCATGATGTATTGTATGAATTGTGTCTGCAGCGGCACCTCTGGGGGATTGTACATGCAAAATATCGTAAGGGATTTTCTGTTTCTGACTGTTAGCTTAAGGGCCATGGCTTCAGTGTTGGTAAATATCGCTGGGACGGCGATCTTTTTCGCTGTTATTGCGTAATGCACATATGTGCTGTGCAGCCTTGACCATTTTATCTATTTTAATGAAATTGTATTTCAGAAGGTCGCATTTGTTGGTGTCTTTCAGCTAAATTTCCAACAGTCCGCAGTGTATGTTTTCCTATTCTAATGTATGCATTAGTAATGGCCATTTGTGTCTCACTCCTTGCACGTCGGCAAAGAGGAAATTAATGTGTCGATGATCTTACTCGTTCGTCGTTTTTAGTGGTCCATGGAGGGGGGGGGGGGGTTGTTCTGTGGAGGTGAGGGTGGGGGGCGTCTGCTGTAGATCAGTGTGTGGCTTTTGGTGCATGTGGTGAGGTGTGGTGTTGAGTGGGCATGTCTTTCTCACTCAGTGTGTGGTGTGAATATGGGCTCTTCATGGTCCCATGTGTTTGCTATTGTGAACTATAGCATGTTTTTTATTTCTGTTGTTATCACATCCCTCTCAAGGATCTTTTTAGTTGCTGTGTTGACTGAACTTTTGGGATCCTCACGTCTTTCTAGGTACAGGTCCAGCAGGATGGTAGCCAACAGCCTGATGACATCATCCTTGTCTACTGCTCGGCTGGTGAGATTCTCTCTGGGTGGAAGGAGCTCTGGTCCATCGACGGTCTTGATTGGTGCCATGGTTTCGACGATGGTAGCCACCTTGGGGCCTCATGGGCACTAGTAGGATACTGTCGAGTAGGCACCATTGCACTTTCCTCACTGCAGCTTCTCTTTTCTGGTGCACTGCGATGGGCTGTGGCTCCCTCCACACCTTGCACATTTTGCTTATTGGCTCTGAGCACTATGGGACTCAACTGCTGAGGTCATTAGTCCCCTAGAACTTAGAACTAGTTAAACCTAACTAACCTAAGGACATCACAAACATCCATGCCCGAGGCAGGATTCGAACCTGCGACCGTAGCGGTCTTGCGGTTCCAGACTGCAGCGCCTTTAACCGCACGGCCACTTAGGCCGGCTTTTGCTTATTCTGTCCACTTTCGTGGTCCTATATACAAAGGATAGACATGTTCCAGACTGTGCCACTTGGGCGGGAGGAATCATGTGGTGGTTCCATAGGCCTTCGTTTGTAATCTACTATGACTCCGTCACCTAATATTTTGTCAACAGTTGGTTGGTCATATATAATCACTTGAAACTTCTCTGTAGAAGCAATTTTTTGGAGGCAGTTCTCCATGCTCTTGTAGCATCAAGTCCTTGTTCTTGTAACTGATGTGAGAACCAATTCGTCTGAGGTACCCTCTGGTGCTTTTTTGATAATGGCAGAGAATGGCAGAGAAGGAGGAGGTCAGTCATCATCAGAAATTTTTTGTGGCCACACCTCTGCTTCAGGATATCCTGCTCATTTCAGTGTCACATGTAGGTAGTGTTCGTGGTCTTTCCTTTCAACCTGTAAGAAAGCATTGCTGTATTTGGTCACAGTTCAGAACGTTATCTAAGACCCCTTATTTGAAGTATTTTCTCATGATGCAAGCAAACTTGGGCTGTGTGGTGTCTTTTGGTAGTCTGATGATGACGTAGGTGGTGGATCAGAGGTTATGTATTGGAGTCACTGGTGGGTAACAGTGAAGTGGGGCTGTCTACAGTCTGGATTCTTTGTTCTGGAGTCATTGATTAGGTGGTGGATGTTCCTTATTTCTGCCATCCATCAGTGGAGGGGGCCAGTTTTTTTTCCAGCACTTTTCATTCCCACCTTGGAGGCGGCAGGGTGGGCCTTACCAGACCTTGCAGTATTGCTCTTTGTCAGCCTAAAGGTGAGGGTATGTTATTCTGTTTTGCACGTATATTTGTTTGCATGTGATGTTAGGGTAATGACGGGGAATTAGACTAATGTCTCCCAACTGAGACTGTAGGAGAAGTTGGAAGGGGCAGTTCTGACATTCGTCTTACAGCCAAGAGGAATCCTCCAAAAACCCTGGCTAGAACTGTTATTGTTTCCACCTATGTATCAGTCCTAGTGTGGGCGTGAACTTATCTGGAGGTTGGACTTCCAACTACTGGTGTATCTTCTATTGCTGTGTTATACTCACATCAGTGTTTCATCTTCATGGTTTCTGTTGCACAGCCTCATTTGGTGATATCTGTCTGGTTGTGCTGACCAGCGATTCCTGTAGTATCTTGCTGTTCAACATGTATTTATTGCGCCCGGGTTCCCGGGTTCGATTCCCGGTGGGGTCAGGGATTTTCTCTGCCTCGTGATGGCTGGGTGTTGTGTGCTGTCCTTAGGTTAGTTAGGTTTAAGTAGTTCTAAGTTCTAGGGGACTTATGACCACAGCAGTTGAGTCCCATAGTGCTCAGAGCCATTTGAACCATTTTTTGTATTTATTGCTGTTAACAAATTCAGTCGTCTGTATCTCCTGGCTGTTCATCGCTGGTTTGGTGACTCCCTTGCGACTGTCCAACTTGGCTTCTTCAACTACTCCTGTCGTCTGTATGGCAAGGTTTATCATCATGCTCAGGTGGGGCTTTGGTTGGGATGTTTGCATCGCCTGATTGTGCATCACATTGGCCTCGTTCTGGGAGGCCATCAAGACTCTGCTGTGCATGCCTGTCTGCACTGCTCTCGCTCCCATTTTTTGCCACCGATGGTAGGCCTCCCACAATAGGAGACTGGTGGCCTCCATCTCAGCATGGAGTGTTACTCTAAAGCATGACTCTGCTTCCTCTAGTCCAGTGTCGATGTTGGCGCATTGGTCATTGTCTCTGCTACTCATCACTGCACCATCTACTGCCACCACAATGTCTTATTATTCTCTGCCCACTGACAGTGACTGCCTTCTATCTCCACCCCACAGCTGGCTTCCCTCCCCACCACTCTCACTGGTAGTGGGGGCCTCTGGCTGCACTGGATAGAAGTCTGCTGTGGCTGCACTGGAGAGAAGGCTGTTGCTGGTTCACCTTGCTCATCGCCAAGGACGAAGCAGTGGTTCTCCCATGTCTTAGTCGCCTCCATCACTTCTTGGTGCTCTCGACCAGTGCCGAGTTCATCTTCTTCTGTCTCAGTTCACTGGTGATGTTGAGATCTGAGAAGGCATTGCAGCCTCACCAGTTTGCACCCTAAGGGGGTGGAGAAGACTGCTTGAGAACTTGCAGTACACTCTTTCCAGCCGATTGGTGTACAACCGCAATTTATTTATTTAATATTTTTTGAATTATTGCAATTACTCATATGTTAAAATTTACAATTACATGTTTTCCAAAATTAATAAAACAAAATTTAAAATCACCTTTACTTTTGACATTTTATAAGAAAAGGAATTAAATTATATTTTCACATATAACATGTTGCTAGCATTATTCATATTTTACAGGTTACAAACTTCTTAAATTAATATGTTTAAGGTGTGATAATTACTTACATGTTTTAATTGAATCAAATACCTCTACAAATTAAATGAAAGTAAGAGAAAGTAAATTGAGTAATTTAATCGGTTCACTAGTGCTAGAAAGCCCCCATGACTGGAATGTAACATCAGCAAAAAACTCCCCCCCCCCCCACCGCACACACACACCAAATTACTGATACTGTGACAGTGGAGAAGACTGGTTTGACAACTTGATCTTATGATTAGGGATTTATTGAGAATAGCTATATTATGAGGCAGCAGCTCAGTACTTACCACGATTGTTTTAATTTTAATTTATATACCAGTTGTTTTAATAGGAAAAGTGATTTATTGGTACTATTTTATACCTTTTAATTCATAGTCACCCATTACAGATTGCAATTAGAACATTGAAAACAGGCAGCAAGCACAGACAAGAAATAGTGCAGCTGTCCACTCATGGGAACATTGAAAACATGATGCAGCAACTTCTCACAGAGAAAGCAAGTGCCAATACTACTTCACATGATGAAGTTGGCAACATATTTCTCTCCAGATCGAAGATCTTTGGAATTTAAGCTTGTATTTCCAGAAGTTGCGAGATACAGGAGTGATTGTTAAATTAGTACTAAAGTCTGAGTGAAGCCAGTAGTTTAGCGAAAAGAATTTTTGAAGGAGTTTCGTTGTTTGCTATACAGATTGTGATATAGATTGTGTCGCCATCTAATTCTTAATTTTCGAGGACCCTCTCAGCGTCTACCGGTCACTCGGTATGTAGACGATAGTTCAGAAGTATTCTTATGACCTAACTTTATTTTCCAGACGCAGGTGTTGCTTCTTAGATAGTGCTTTAATTGGCAGCAAGGCCGAGAAGAGTGAAAATACGTCTGTGACATGAAATCAGTAGCTGATGAAACTTTAGAAGCGATAAAATGGAACTAATAGAAATGAGCTGTCAGTTACTCACGATCTTTAAAGATGTAGTGCGTAACTGCGATTCGTGTGATCATTTGTGTCTGAAGTGTGGTCTTGATTCTGTGCCTCAACATTTTCTAGAAAATGGTATCAACAGTAGACTATATAAGGACTGTGTTCTTAAAAAATGGTTCTCTAATGCACGAACGATAACTTCAGGAACTGCGGAAGAGGTCGTAAACATAGTATTTCGTACATTGGTCTTGCACAAAGCGGTAAAATTAAATTTTGATTGACTTGCAAGAGAGAGTAGCATACGATGTCTTTGTTGGCGGCACGTAGTTCTTGAATGTGAGAATGAAAGTTTGCGCGGAAAAGTTCTGATTTGCGTTACTTAAGATCATTTCCACAAAACAAAGTAGGTAATCCTGTTACCGAGGAGACTCGGGTATACACCTTTGATATGTAAGTTGTGAAATTTAATCCGCAGGTAAAGTTATGAAGTGATACGATGAACAACTTGGTTGAGCTAAGCGTGTTAAATTTGTTGAAATTATGAGCTTCAAGGCATTTGCTAGTTGCATGAGTAATTTCAACTAATTACTATGGTTAATAAACTTTGGGATTTACAGGCACATTAATGAGAATGATCAAAGTCTCTTGCTTTGATTAGAATATATGCTTCATTGATTTTGTTTGTCAAGTTGGTGTGTGATGGACAAGGGTTAGAACCAGAATTTGTAGGCCTAACTGTGGAATTAAAAGTTTAAGTAAGATCAGTTGGGATATAGAAGGGTTAATGCAAGAACCATGAGAAGTGATAAAATAGAATTAAAATTGGGACAAAGATTTTTATTACATATATTGAAGTAACATAAAAAAAATCAATTTTATACGAAGATGATTGAGGTATGTGCAGTAACATCCTCACATTCTGTTGATAATTTAAACACCACTACAAAGTTCATAAACGATTTTAGCTCCCTCTATATGAAAGGGCAATATACTAGCTACAATTAAGGACTTTAGAAAATTAATATTGAGCAGGTGTGTGGTGGATAAAAGAAAATGTTTAGTGAATGTAATTTAACCAGTGGCAACACATTTAGGGGGAAAGCAACAGGAAAGATCTGACAGAGAAAATGATTTGATTAAAGTGTAAGTGAAAGTTTAACGTAAATGATAATAGAATAGAGGAAGGTTAGAATGACCTTGAATTGGGAAGGAAATTTGTGTTTTTTGCAAAAGTACCAATCTGGCATTTGCCATGAAGGATTTAAGCAAACCACAGAAAACCTGAATCTGATTGGTCATATAGAGATTTGAACTACCATCCTCTAGAATGAAGAGTGCAGTGTCTTAACCACAGAGCATTCACGCTCGGTCATGATATTAGGGATTTTATAGAATACTATCCTGAAGTAAACAAAACTATTAGGAAATGTCTGAGAGGATGCAAGGTGGTGCAATGACAATTTGAAAAGCATGGGAAAAAGGGCAAAACCGAAGATTGCACTAGCCCTACCACATATCAACTTTGACCTATGACATCAGGATGGTGGACACTGCTATTTAATGTGTGTACAAAATGGGGACTGTGATATCACTAATTACACATGTGAAAAGGACATAAGTAGTGCGAATAACATTTAAACTGCAGAAAAACAATGAAACAAGTGGGACAACTATTGAAATTTGGTGGTTTTGGATGAGGATAAACTAAATATAAGACAATACTAACAGTTAAGAAGTTCCAACATAAATACTAGCACAATAATAAAGAAAACAAAAATTTAAACAATTGCTGAAACCATAATAAAACAATTGGTATTGGAAATTTTCCTTACCTATAGCTCAACCGGAAATTCCCTTGATCTGTGTAGCTCAAACGAACCAATGTAGGTAACAAAATCTGATACCTACCATTTGCAATCGAACCTAGTTACTGACAGTTAACATCACAACCTAGGAATTCATAAAAATTTTGCATTAACACCAGTTTTGTTATACAAGAAACACAAAGGCATCTACACACATATCACACATAGATGTATCACTATTTAAAAAATCAATGTATCACACAAGGTCAGCTGACCTGCAAATCTAGGAACAACAAAAATATATCAACAACACAATATCTTGAGTATCTGGTCTAAACTTTCTAAACCACGAACCCCTCAGCCCCCATGTGCCCCTGCTCCCCCACCGTCCTTGGGTAGAATGCCAAATATTATCCTATTATCCTTCTGGCAATGCCAGTAGTCTCTTGGCAGAGTTGCAGCAACTTTGGTAAGTCCTGTATCTTTTCCACAATCTTAACACTTAACAAACTCTGCCGTTAAACCAAATAACCCTAGGAATTTAGATGTGGTAAACATTTTGTCCCCCACTGCTGCATGCAGGGACCTTTTTATGAAATTTGTTCTCATATCTGTTAAAAAAAAATTAAACCGCCAACCATAAACTATACACTGCATTTACAATTCCCAACCTATAAACTCCCCATAGCGGCCAACATCAAAATAACTCATTACCTAACTGCCACAAGCTCTTCCAGTATTCTAACAAATAGCACTTGTGGAGTCCATTGAATCACTAATATCACTATGAATCAATTTAGAAACATAAACATCCCCCACTAGGGTGCCGCCCTATACTCTCATGCCACAATCCATTTCAAGTGCACTGTGCCGCCATGATAGCAAATAACACAACCGTTAAGTCTTGGACAAAGAAGCCAAGTGGTACTGTAAGCTTCAGTCAATCCAAGAAAGAATACATACAGAACTTTTGTAGGGTACACTCATACTTACATAAGATGGCAGATATTGCAGTAAGTATTCATATGTGAACCAGGAATACAGATATTTAATCATTGATTATGAAGGAAATGCCAGTTGAGGTGTATAAAGCTGTTCAAGGAACAGAGACAGAAAAGTTATCTGGTGATGGTGTTTCAGTAGGGAAGACTAAAGGTAGAGGTAAAGCAATACATAGTCAACTTTCATGATTACACACAGAATTTCTATGTAGGAAGAAAATTCCTCAAAACAGGATCATTGCTTTAATTGTTGTACTTAATGAGAAAGTAAGCAGACAAGGTGTGGATAAAAACTATGTTTATATGTCCCTTCCTCCATAATGTTGAAAATTTTCATTAAAATTATTACTAGCCACAGGAACAGCACTGGATTTTAATCAAACCAATGAATGTGTTTGCTGTAGCTCAGTGGTTCATTTCAAAATTGTAAACACAATTGTGGAATAAGATAGTGAGTATAAAGTAGAGAATAACTTGTATTAATTGACATTTGTGAAAACATTTGACATGGTTTAAACAGATATGTAATAATATGTATTGAGAAACAAGACATTGGTTCAGTCTGTGTTACTATACTGAAGAACACACACTCAGTGCTTCAGGTTACACAAATCATCATTGTATAGTGGGAAATCCAAAATTGAAAGAGTTTGACAAGGATAGTGTGTTCTTGCATACAACCAGATTGTTGTCAGACAAGAGAAAAAGATTCCTCCCACCCCCAAATTTGCTGCATGTGGCTGGACCCAACCTGGTCTGTGCCTGGACAATTTGTGTTGGATATGTGCTGTTTGAAATGTTTGGGATCTATGTGAATTGCCTGTAAGGTTGTTCTACATCAGTGTGGGGACTGGGCTGATTTGGCTTACTTATATGGTTGGTTGTCTAGATATCTGGAATGGATGTTACGCAATGATCCATAGTGGTGGGGTTGAAAAGCTAGTTCATTTGATGGTGTGGGCAGACTGCACGGTGGCAGTATCTGGCGGCTGGAAATCATAAGGTGTTCTATGAAGACACTGAATGCGTTAATTCTCCACATCCAGAATGTGGGGGGTGCTTTCTAATTGCTGTTGTTGAACAGTGATTTATTATAGGCTCAAAAATAGCATCTATACTGACTAGAATGTCTCACCCACAGTTGGCGGCCGGAGTGGCCGAGCAGTTCTAGGCACTACAGTTTGGAACCGCGCGACCGCTACTGTCGCAGGTTCGAATCCTGCCTCGGGCATGGATGTGTGTGATGTCCATAGGTTAGTTAGGTTTAAGTAGTTCTAAGTTCTAGGGGACTGATGGCCTCAGCAGTTAAGTCCCATAGTGCTCAGAGCCATTTGAACCACTCACAGTTGGTTTGCTCTTTGACTGGGAGTGGTACGGCAACTGCAGGTGCTGAATTTCATTGTTGTTGCAAAATTCTATGAAATGTTAATGTGAATTGTGATATGTTGTTTTTGGCAGTGACATTTTAAGTTCATCGGTGGTGAGTGTTAGTCAACTAAATCTACCAATAATGCATGTTGGCTTTGTCCTATGATGTGATGTGCTATGTGAAGAGTACAGAAATCAGAAAAAAAATTATTTTGCATTTGTATGATTTTTAGAATGTAGGTTGTGGTGGCAGTGTGATCTGTAGTGTAGCTTGAGATATAGGTTAGGTTGAAATGTGACAGTTTGGGTTGGTAAAGCCAGTGAATGTGAATACAAAATCTTGGGTATGGTGACAGGCTGAATTGCAGTGTAACCTGAGGCCTTTGTTTGGTTGAAAAGTGGTAAATTTGGTTGTTAGTTAGTATGTGGTGGTATTGAGGACTTCAGATTTGTTGGCCTGGGTAACTTGTGTTGCTTAGCTGTGTATAGTTGTAAATAGTGTACCATTTCTTATTAATATATGTCCTAAAGGTAGCACATGACCTTGAAGGAAAAAGGCATTTAATTTGCAGTGCAAACCTAAATTCAGCAGAAACATGGTTATATGTAACTAGGTTTTGTAAATGCCCTTGAGAGTTTTCGTGTAACTACTATATCATAAAGGTAGTTCGCACAAGTAGGAATTTATTTTTCTATGAGTCATGACTATTGACCCACAATCTCTTATACAGGGTGCCTCAAAAGAAAGTTTAGGCTATATTTGGTGTGGGGAAAAAAGTTTATTATTGAAGTTTAGAAATTTGGTACTTAAAAAGTAATTTAAATGCAATGTAGCACAGCTATGGCACTCACTTAAAAGAAGGAAATTTTGGATGATGGCTCAGCATGCCATGGATATTTTCTTTCAAGCCCTCAGGGCTCGGTATTCATTTTTTAGGTACAGGTTTGGTGACCCTGGGGTTCCTGAGCTGGGAACTGGAAAGCGCTGCCAGTCCTATCACCATAGGTTCTTAGCACGCTTCAGTGACCATTGTGCAGTGTGGCGGTGAAATGTTGTGTGTCACCTTGGCGTGACTGCCCGGATTGCGAGGATGGTAGAAACCTCTACAAAAACCTTAATCTCAAGGTGTGCTGTGTGATTATGAGATCTGTTGAGATTGAACAGTTATTAGTGGGCAACCTCTGGGGAACCTGCCACAGCTTAGTTGTATAAGGCTTACCTAGGCATGTGCGACTATGTCTAGGTGGAGTAGCTCTGTCTAGCTGCTCGTGGGACCAGCATGGGTCTGTAGAAACCTTGTCTTCCTCCCCCCAGTGGAAAGTGTGGGCGGCTGGTAGGTTCCAACACCTAAACAAACAAGAGGGTGCATGTAGCCAGTGCTCTAGACTTGGGCATTACATAGACTGTGTCATTGCTGAGTAATAGACCACACGCTGGTGGCCAGAATGTGTTTCTTGTAATTAAACAAAAAGAGGGGAGCTTTGAGAATGTTTCACCATTTAACATACAAAAAGGTTTAGAGGAAATCACTGGAAGTTGTAAATTTGCCAAGTGCTTGTGAAACGAGACCCTATTGATAGAAACATACAATTCCCAACAAGTGAAGAACATCCAGAAAGCTCAGTGCCTCGGGAAGTATGCAACAGAAAGTGAACTGCACAACAGCTTGAATTTTAGCAAAGGTGCTGTGACTTAAACGGATCTGGTTAATATTCCCTGAGAAGAACTGAAAGCTGAGTGGTCCCAGGAAGACATTGTTGATGTACAGAACATAGTGAAACAGGTCGATGGCAATCTCATAAAATCACTTGTTTATATGGACTTGCAGCAGTGCAAAACTTTCAGAACATGTAAAGGTTGGTTTCCTCTACCTGTGGTCTTACGCGTAGGGACTCAGTTGTTCTCTGCCGTCTCCGAATTGGACATACACGGTTGACCCACAGCTATCTCCTTCGCCGTGAGAACCCGCCCAAGTGTCGCTGTGATGCAGGGCTGACAGTGGTCCATCTTCTGATGAACTGCCCCCTTTTAGCCCCCTTGCGGCAGTCCTTTAATTCACCAGCTGCACTTCCTTTAATTCTAGGTGACGATGCCTCTATGGCTGACTCAGTTTTATGTTTTATCCGTGCAGCTGGGTTTTATCACTCACTCTAGTGTGGGCACTCTCACATGATTTCTCAGGCTACACCCACTCCAGTAACTTTTAATTGTGACGTGGATACCAAAATAGTGTCTTTTTATGGTAACAAGTTGTGTTGGTACCTATAAACGCTTTCCAGCTGGAGGTTATTTGTTTGTAGTTGAGTGGTTGACCTTTTACCTGATCTATCAACCACTGTAATCTGTTTTACTCTAGTCAATTATTTGCTCTGCTCCTTTTAAGTGTCCTCTATTTTGTGTTATTGCGGTGTTCATTTTAGCTCTGTACCCCTTGATGTTCCCTTCCTCTGGGTGCAGAGGTTACGCTTTTACTATATAGGCCTTTTACAAGTATGTCTGTTTGGAACAGGGGACTGATGACCTCGATGTTTAGCCCCCATCAAACCCCAAAACCAAACAACCAATGTGTGGTTTTGTTTTCTTAACCCAATCCGCTGTTTTACATGCCAGTACTTTGGGCACACATCCTCAGGTTGTAAAGGAGCAGCCAGTTGTGGCAAATGTTGTAAGATCGCTCATGAAGGTGTTGGTTGTTCATCTCCTCCTTCCTTGAAGAAAGCAAGATAAGAGATCAAAACAACTAAGCACATATCTTATGATGAGGCCAAAAAGATCTATAAAGCCATGCTGCCCCCCCCCCCCAAGTTTGCCACCTCCTTTGTGTCTGCTCTTAAAGAACCACTTCACAATACCGATGCTGCTACCCAAATGAAGGTTGCTAGTGTCAACCCTAGCACCTGCTTGTGCCAGTGCACTTGGGTCGCTGCAGTTCCAAAGCCTAGACTTCCTCCCAAAACATCAGACAAGTTTGCTGTCACTGACATTGTGGAGCTTTCTGCTCCTCCAAAGTTTGTCTGGTCCACTGTCCAGCGGTGCTACTATCACTGCTGTAGTTTCAGCTCCAAAATGTCCTAAACTCTGTCTGTAGTGAACCAGTGCCTATTCAAACCCCTCTTGAAGCTGTGGCTGTCAGAATACGGACGATGCAGGAAATAACTGTCTGAATGTATATCTTCCTCTAGATGGTGCAGTATCCCTAAACACATTGGCTGCACTGATTCAACAACTCTCTAAACCTTTCCTACTTTTAGGAGATTTTAATACCCATAACCCCTTGTGGGGTGGCACTGTGCTTACTGGCTGAGATGGAGATGTCGAAGCTTTCCTGTCTCAACTCGACCTCTGCCTCTTAAATACTGGGGACACCACACATTTCAGTTTGGCTCATGGAACTTGGCGGTTGATTTATACCTCTGCAGCACAGGACTTCTCCCATCCGTCCACTGGAGAGCCCACGATGACTTGTGTGGTAGTGACCACTTTCCCATCTTCCTATCACTCCCCCAGCACTATTCCACTGGATGTCAACCAAGATGGACTGTAAAAAAGGCAGACTGGGAAGATTTCAATTCTGCTGTCACTGTTGAATCTCCTGCACATGGTACCATTGACATGGCAGTTGAACAGTTCACTAGAACGATCATTTCTATGGCAGAAAACACGATCTGTTGTTCTTTAGGGTGCCCCCGGTGAAAATCAGTACCTTGGTGGTCAGTGGAAATTGCTGAGGCCATTAAAGAGCGTTGGCGAGCTCTACAGTGACAAAAGTGGCACTCTTCCCTAGAGCACGTAATAGCTTTTAAACGGCTCCATGCCCACGTTCACCAGCTTATAAAAAGACAGACACAGTGGTGTTGGGAGGGGAACCTCTCGACCATTGGGTGCCATACGCCACTTTCTCAAGTCTGGACGAAGATCAGACATGTTTGTGGGTACCAGACCCAGTCAGGTGTTACTGGCATTAACATCAATGGTGTGTTACCTACCAACGCAAACTCAATTTCAGAGCACTTTGCTGAGCACTGTGTCAGAGATTTATCCCCCAGGATTTTGCACCATCAAACGGCAGATTAAAAGGAAAGCCCCTTCGTTCAGTGTACGTCACAGTGAACCCTATAATGCTCCATTTACAGAGTGGGTGCTCCTCAGTGTCCTTGAACATTGCCTTGACACAGCTGCTGGGCCAGGTCGGATCCACAGTCAGATGATTAAGCATCTCTCATCCGACTACAAGTGACATCTCATCTTCAACCGGGTCTGGTGCAATGGTGTCTTGCCATCTCAGTGGCAGGAGAGCACAATCATCCCAGTGCTAAAACCCAGTAAAAACCTGCTTGATGTGGATAGCTATTGGCTCATCAGCCTCACCAATGTTCTTTGTAAGCTGTTAGGATGTATGTAAGCCGGCAGTTGTGTTGGGTCCTGGAGTCACGTGGCCTTCTGGCTCCATGTCAGGGCGACTTCCGCCAGGGGCACTCTAATAACCTTGTGTCCCTCGAGTCTGCCATCCGAACAGCCTTTTCCAGATGCCAACACCTTGTTGCTGTCTTTTTTGATTTACACAAAGCCTATGACACCACCTGGCGACACCATATCCTTGCCACATAATACGGGTGGGGTCTCAGAGGCCTGCTCCCGATTTTTATCCAGAATTTCCTGTCGCTCTGTAGTTTCCATGTCCAAGTTGGTGCCTCCCATAGTTCCTCCTCATATCCAGGAGAATGGGGTCCCACAGGGCTCTGTATTGAGTTTACCTCTCTTTTTAGTGGCCATTAACGGACTAGCAGCAGCTGTTGGGTCGTTGGTCTCACCTTCTCTGTATGCAGACGACTTCTGCATTTTGTACTGCTCCTCCAGTACTGATGTTGGTGAGCGGCACCTACAGGGAGTTATCCACAAGGTGCAGTCATGGGCTGTAGCCCACAGCTTCCAGTTTTCAACTGCGAAGTCATGTGTCGTGCACTTCAGTTGGCGTCGTACTGTTCATCCGGAAACTGAACTTTATCTTAATGACAATCCACTCACTTTAGTGGAGACATATTCTTAGGACTGGTTTTAGACACCCAATTCACGTGGCTTCATCTTCATCAGCTGAAGCAGAAGTGCTGGCAGCACCGCAATGCGCTCCGCTGCCTGAGCAAAACCAACTGGGGTGCAGATCGCTCTACACTGCTGCAGCTCTACGGAGCCCTTGTTCAGTCCCGCCTTGACTATGGGAGTCTGGTTTGTGGTTCGGCGGCGCCGTCAGAGTTGCATTTACTCGACTCAATGCACCACTGTGGAGTTAGACTGGTAACAGGAGCTTTTGGAACAAGTCCAGTGACCAGCGTATGGTGGAGGCCGGTGTAGCGCTACTTTATGGTAGCACAGGAAAGGTTCAGTTAATGAAAGGACTAGGCCACAATTCTCAAACATGATTGACTTTGTTACAATATAACTTTCTGAGCAAGTTTCGTTCCTTGGTAATGATTTAAAAAAAAAAAAAAAAAAAAAAAAAAAAAACCCCACAGAGCATAAAATTTTAAGACAAAGCTTCTCATAAAAACATTACTGTAATTAAATATAGAAATATCTAAAACAGATTTAAGCTGACAAGTAATTGGCTTTAGTTAACTTCTGCAATGGTTCAACACAGGAGCATTAAACAAACTCGTGGTTTTAAAACTACGCCACCACTCACGCAACTACAAATGCATCAAGAGATAATGGTTTTAATTGGGGGCGCATACTTAAAGCAGGATTACACAGCTTTCTTTTCATTACACACAAACTGCCGCTGCTCGGGAAGAGCCCTTTTACTCTCCAACAATCAACAGGCCCAGCTCGCCTGTCTCTTTAGGCAGGTCGTTGTACACATGGGAGAGAACACAAAGTAACAAGACAAGCTTCTAAAACACACAAACAAATGGTTTAATTCAACAAGCCTCAAAAAAACATGTTCATATACGTGCTTCAGGGAATACAGGCCAAACAATAATGACAATTTAAACTATGGCCTGGAAAACTTCAAGAAACCAATTGGTCCAGTAAATAAAATTAAAAAAAAAATTTTATCACACTTGATAAACCATGAAAACACGGGCATTTCACTACTAAGGAAATAGTTCAGGACTGGCAGTTGGCAATACCTATAGCACAGATTGAAGTAGCTGATGAGAATTTCGAATGATGCAACATGAGGCAACAAGAGGCAGCAATACATTAAATCGTGTTGTTAGCACAGTTCATAGGCTGAAATTTTGGTCAAAAACGATCCATGGTTCCTATACCGTCGTGAGCAGAAACAAGGCTGTCCACTCAGTCCCGTCAACCAATCATCAGAATCACCAACGCCACTACCAATAGTCTCAGTTCTACGCGTTGCTAGCTTATACTGCCACCCAGTGTGCTTCCAAACACAGTGCATGCACGCCTCACACCTCCTAGTGGCTCCGTGTTCACTCTCTATTCATGTGCCTCGCCTCAGGCGCGTGCTATATAGGCAAACTTTATGCCGGGTGAGATCGATAATGGCTAGGTCGATGTGCACACATCAACCTCCCATCTTAAGGTAAAGGTCCCCCAAGTTTGCCCACCTAAAGTTAGTGCAGTTGGGTGTGAAATTCCCTCTGTGTCTTCAGACCCCTCACCAGGAAGTTGACCGGAGTGAGTACTCTAATTACTTCACATGGGCCAATGAACCTGGGTGTTAATTTACCTACTGCCTCATTATTGCAGTGTCTCTGCCCCCAGAAATTTTTTTACAAAAACCCAGTCGCCCGCCCCAACTGACATTGCACGCCTTTCCCTATTATACGCCTCTTCTCAGCGGTGTGCCAAAATTATATTTCCTTTTTGCCGCCTCCCATCTAACCCATAGCTCGTGAGGGTCCACATGCTCTGGCAGAATGTCCTTTATGGACCAAAGATTGCTCAAGGGGTTTCATAACTTAAGAGTAGCTTCGCAGTAGTAGTTCCATGGCTCTCGTGTTGAGTGGTGTTAAAAGCCAGACTCAGCCAATTCAACGACTGGTCCCACTTAATTGGAGCACTAGAGTGGTAAATTATAAACGCAGATTTTAAATTGCAGTTAATCTGCACTGCGAAAGAAGGTTGTGGATAATATGAAGTAGTCATCACATGGCAAATACCTTGCACGAAACAGAACCTACAGAATTGCCGATAACTAAATGCCGGCGCATTGTCACTCACCGAACTACAAGGTGGACACAAAATTTGTGGAAATAGATAAATGCTGGATACTCGCATCTGTGGTGGTACTTCTGCTCGGAATGAACCAGACAAATCAGGTAAGAGCATCCACTACCACAAAAATAAACCTGTTCCCATTCTTAGTGTGTGAAAGTGGCCTGACATAATCAGTGAAAAGCTTCTGAAAAGGTTGAAATTCCCTAGTGGATTGCAAGAATCCCTTACGCATGCCCACATCCGGCTTCCTGTGTTGGCAATCGCTTCCCACGCCCGGGTTCCCGGGTTAGATTCCCGGCGGGGTCAGGGATTTTCTCTGCCTAGTGATGGCTGGGTGTTGTGTGCTGTCCTTAGGTTAGTTAGGTTTAAGTAGGTCTAAGTTCTAGGGGACTTATGACCACAGCAGTTGAGTCCCATAGCGCTCAGAGCCATTTTTGTGTTGGCAATCTCCACAACCACTGACTAACTTTCGAATGTTGATATCCATTCCTTTCCAAGTAAGATGTTCTTTAATTTTGGTGAGCATTTTCTTGCCACCTAAATGTCCACCATATACAGATTGATAGTAGTATTTAAATACGGCTGGTAGCACTCCCTTCGGCAGACAAATTCTTACCTTCTGGTCTCGTTGCTCTTGATAACAAAGTACTCCTTTCTCTATTGAATAACCGTCTAACAAATGCCCATTTTGCAACTCTTCTCGGACCACGGCTAACTCGGGATCACTTTCTTGCTCTTCCTTAAGGTTACTAAACAAGGCTGGGATCTCGGTTAGTACCACCCCCACCACTTGAGGTTCCGGCACCTCTGCCAAATCTGCAGGTAATGATGCCTGAAAAACTTATTTGTGGAAATCTTCTCAGTCTTGCTCAAACATGCGGCTAAGTGCACCAGCAACCAGATTTTGCGACCCTCGAATGTCACCACATCAAACTGGAAGGCTGAAATCCTAATAGTCCAGTGTGCTATTCTACCTGTTTTTCGTGGGCGTGCCAAAACCCAACTCAGTGCTTGATTATCAGTCTCAAGCTGAAATCACCGATGCTCAAGATAGAATTTGAATTTCTTAGTAGCAAACAACATGGCTAATGCTTCTAACTCATAAACAGAGTAATTGCGTTCAGGACCTGAAAGTGCCCTTGAAGCAAATGCTATTGGTCTGCGTTCGCGTTCCTGCTGTTGCAACAAAACTGCAGCAATGCTGGCATTTGATGCATCGGTCTGCACAATAAATGGCAAATTAGTCGGGAATTCCTAACACTGGCGCATTGCTAAGAGATCTTTTAAGCACTTCAAAGGCAGCGTCTGGCTATCACCCCAGTCAAATTTATCCCCTTTCTTTCTCAACTGATTGAGGAGTGGCCAACCCAGCAAAATTTTGCACAAATTGACGAAAGAAATTGCACATTCCAATATATCGGGCAACTTCCTTCTTATTACAGGGTGCTGGGATCTTGTGAATAGCACTGGTTCTTCATTGATCAACCCTCATACCCTTTTCCGACACAGTGTGTCCCAGAAAGGAAAGTTCACTTTTACCTAGAGTGACTTTGCCTGATTTCACCGTAAGACCTGCTTCTTTTAACCGTGTGACCACTTGTTTCAGATGTTCAGTATGCTCCTCAAAATTCTTACTATAGACTACCACATCATCAAGGTAAGTGTGCACAAATTTAAATTTAAACTCGCCAAATACACAGTCTAAAAGGCGGGACAGGACTGCCGCCCCAGTAGCCAACCCAAATGGTACACGGTTGAATTCATACAAATTATAATCAGTACAGAAAGCTGTTAATGGTTTAGATTCCTCAGCCAGGGGGATCTGATAGTAGGCTTGATTTAAATCTAACACGGAAAACACGTGCACCTGCAAACCACGTAAAACAAGTGTGTAAATCGGGGAGGGGCACAGGTTCTAACACCACTTTCTGGTTAAGAAAATGGTGGTCTATGACTGGCGTAAACCCCGTATCGTTAGGCTTTGGTACCAAAAATATTGGAGAAGCATAAGGTGAAACTGATTGTCTAATAACACCATCCTCCAACAACTTGCTTACGATCTTACCTAATTCCTTCATCTTGGGTGGAGAGAGCCGATAAGGCAATTGTCTAACTGGCTTAGTATCGCGCACCCTTATCTTATAGGACACCTCGTGTGTTACCCCTAACTTTTCTGAAAAGACATCCAGGAACTGGTAAAGAACGTCGAACAGTTTCCAGGCCTGATTGCAAGACAAATGTCTAATGTCAAAAGTGAAACCACCCCCTGTATGTGGTACACGCTGTTCTTATCTTTATGGTCATACAACTGTAATTTTTCCGCAGGACGGAATTAAAAAAAAACTCTTTCCGTGCATAGTCTAAAAAAACAACCAGTTCGTACAAGAAAATCATACCCCAGCAATACGGGTATTGTCATGCCCTGAATAATCGAAAATTGCCAAGGCCAAGTAAACACACCTATCCTGAGTTTACACTTTATGCAACCTACAACATCTAATTTTTTATTAGCCATGGACCGACACTCACTTTCTGTTACTTATAAGACAGGTAAACCTGCACAAACTCTATTAATATACCATTTGTGATTGAGTAACTATACACTAATTCATTAAGCAAGCAAACTAAACACAGGTTCAGAACCCACAAATACCCAGGCAAGAGGTATCGACCGCACATACTTTACGACAACCCCAAGATGGTCCCCCAGAATTTTCTTCTGGTGTTAGCTGTTTATAGAATGCTCATATGGTTTGGGACAGCCATGCACAAAATGCATTGTACTACCACATCTAAAGCACCACGGGCCATCACCTTGACGCCCTGTAAAATTGGCCTGGAACTCGGACATTTGTTTTCTTCTTCGAGCAGCTGCTCATTCTCACGTTTTCCATCACAATACTTCAAATTGTCTACTCCGACCACCAATGTCTCTAACTCTGAAAACGATTGTGGCCTTTCTAAAAATACTGTCAGAAACTGATCTTGTGGGCATGTACCTTCCACGATGCTACCCACGACTTCTACTTCAGATATTTTGATACACAAGGCTACCATAGCCATTTTTACTCTTTCTACATAATGGGATAATGTCTCATCATTGGCCTAAACCCGATAAAAATAATCATCAAGATCCTTTTGCCTTCACTCGCCCAAAGATTCTCTTAAAATCTTCTGCTGGAGACAAGTCAAGGAGCCACCTATGCTTAGCACATCAATTATCAACCGACTCAGCTGGCCTGCGGCTAGTGGAAAAATTATCTGACATATCAATTCTTCCTGAATTTGCAATACACAAGCCTGGTTCTGTAATTTGACAACTAACCACCGAAGCTCTTTAACATGATTCACATCTTTGACAACCTACGCACTCCTTGAAGTAGTAGTAGTAGTAGTAGTAGTAGTAGTAGTACAAAGGGTTCGGAAGTTCACTAAATTGTTCAGATAAACGAACTGCTCCAC
Source organism: Schistocerca nitens (assembly GCF_023898315.1). Lineage (NCBI taxonomy): Eukaryota > Metazoa > Arthropoda > Insecta > Orthoptera > Acrididae > Schistocerca > Schistocerca nitens. The sequence goes on along the minus strand of NC_064616.1, from coordinate 572,747,187 downwards.
TTGCTCTCGCGCCTCTAGCAATATCTACACCTTCCTTCCCTTCACTTCCCCGCCAATTAAGAGAAAACAAGGTCCTCTGTCCCAGAATAAGTTCCTGTTACAATACCTGCATATCATGCAGATGTTTAGTATCTTTACAAACAACCTGCATATCGTTAACATGATTGGCAACATGATCTACCAGAGCATGTAGATGTAATAACTGAGCTTGGGACGGGATGAAACCCTCTAACAAATTGACACACTCTTTCACAACACCAAGCAAGGAAAGGCACACAGTGCATGCGGTACTTACCTCTCCCGCAACTCCCTTGCTATGATGTTTACGGCTTGTCCAACATGCTCCGTAACCGTTGACTCAACTTGGCTATATGTTGCCCTCATTCCCTTTGCCGCGAATACGTAACTCATACTGCAGCAGCTCCTTCCGCAAATATTTCAGACCCAACACATTTCAAACTGCCGTGGTAAGGTAACTGAAAACACACAAGGAATTTTAAACAAAGGCCTCAAGGTAATGCTAATTCTAGCTTAAACCTAAATCACACAGTGTCAAGGAATTAATTTAACCAGAGTAACCACGCCGTGCTACCAGTTTTGTAGCTCTACACTAGCACAGGAAAGGTTCAGTTAATGAAAGGACTAGGCCACAATTCTCAAACATGATTGACTTTGTTACAATATAATTCTCTGAGCAGGTTTCATTCCTTGGTACTGATTTAAAAAAAGAAACCACAGAGCATAAAATTTTAAGACAAAGCTTCTCATAAAAACATTACTGTAATTAAATATAGAAATATCTAAAACAAATTTAAGCTTACAAGTAATTGGCTTTAGAGTTAATTTCTGCAATAGTTCAACACAGGAGCATTAAACAAACTCGTGGTTTTAAAACTACGCCACCATTCACGCAACTACTAATGCATCAAGAGATAATGGTTTTAATTGGAGGCGCATACTTAAAGCAGGATTACACAGCTTTCTTTTCATTACACATAAACTGCTGCTCTCGGGAAGAGCCCTTTTACTCTTCAACAATCAACAGGCCCAGCTCGCCTGTCTCTTTAGGCAGGTCGTTGTACACATGGGAGAGAACACAAAGTAACAAGACAAGCTTCTAAAACACACAAACAAATGGTTTAATTCAACAAGCCTCAAAAAACATGTTCATATGTGCTTCAGGGAATACATGCCAAACAATAATGACAATTTAAACTATGGACTGGAAAACTTCAAGAAACCAATTGGTCCAGTAAATAAAATTAAAAAAAAAAAAAAATTTATCACACTTGGTAAACCATGAAAACATGGGGATTTCACTACTAAGGAAATAGTTCAGGACTGGCAGTTGGCAATACCTATAGCACAGATTGAAGTAGCTGATGAGAATTTCGAATATAGATGATGTGACTTACCAAATGAAAGTGCTGGCAGGTCGACAGACACAAAATTCAAGCTTTCGCAACAAACTGTTGCCTCATCAGGAAAGAGGGAAGGAGAGGGAAAGACGAAAGGATGTGGGTTTTAAGGGAGAGGGTAAGGAGTCATTCCAATCCCGGGAGCGGAAAGACTTACCTTACGGGGAAAAAAGGACGGGTATACACTCACTCGCTCGCGCGCGCGCGCACACACACATATCCATCCACACATATACAGACACAAACAAGATGTCTGCTTGTGTCTGTATATGTGTGGATGGAGATATATATATATATAATGTGTGTGTGTGTGTGTGTGTGTGTGTGTGTGTGTGTGTGTGTGTGTGTGTGTCACTCCATTCCCAGGTTTCTGCTAGTGGGAAAGACGACACCCACCAGGGGCAAAAGTGCCCAAAAGCAGCTGGTCGTAGGGCTTCACGCTCATCATCAATCCTGGAGATTAAATCAGTGAATCCCTCCCAGCCAGAGAAACCCAAGGATCAGCAAGAGAAATCCAGAAAGAAGACACCCAAGACCAAGGGAATTGCGGTGGCACCCACACCACTGCTGCCTAAAAGCGCTGCTTCTGAGGATGAGGTGAAAATTTTGGCATTCACTGAGGACCTAGATCTCGCCAGACCCTCAGACACAATGGATATACCCTGTTCAGGAAATAAGACGGTGGCTGCAGGTGACCTTGAGGTGTAGACTGCCTCATTGAGTGTTTCATGCCTTCCCAGTCTCACAATCACGTCATCTTCCAGTGGAATTGTGGTGGTTTTTTTCCACCACCTGACTGAGCTACGGCAACTGTTCAGCTTTACACCTGGTTTCTGCATTGCCCTCCAGGAAATACGGTTCTCGGCAATGCGGATCCCTGCCCTCCGTGGCTATAAGGGATATTACAGGAACTGTAGCGACTACAATAGTGTGTCAGGTGGAGTTTGCATTTATGTCCTAAACTCTCTCTGTAGTGAACCTGTGCCTGTTCAAACCCCTCTTGAAGCTGTGGCTGTCGGAATACGGACGATGCAGGAAATAACTGTCTGCAATGTATATCTTCCTCCAGATGGTGCTGTACCCCTGAACGTATTGGATGCACTGATTGTCAGCTCCCTAAACCTTTCCTACATTTGGGAGATTTTAACACCCATAATCCCTTGTGGGGTAGCCCCATGCTTACTGGCTGTGGCAGAGATGTCGAAAATTTACTGTCAACTCTACCTCTACCTCTTTAAGTAATGGGGCCGCCACACATTTCAGTGTGGCTCATGGTAATTACTCGGCCATTGATTTATAAATTTGCAGCCCAGTACTTCCCCTATCTATCCACTGGGGAGCACATGACTACCTGTGTGGTAGTGACCACTTCCCCATCTTCTTGTCACTCCCCTGGCGTCATGCCCACGGACGCCTACGCACTTTGGCTTTAAACAAGGCAGACTGGGTAGCCTTCACTGCTGTTGTCACCGGTGAGTCTTCCGCACGTGGTGCCATCGATGTTGTGATTGAGCTGGTCACTAAAACGATAATTCCTGTGGTTGAAAATGTGATCCCTTGTTCTCGAGGGCGCCCCCGGCGAAAGACAGTCCCTTGGTGGTCGCCAAAAGTCGCTGAGGCAATTAGTGTGTTGGCAAGCTCTACAGCGACATAAGTGGCACCCTTACCTAGAGCACATAATAGATTTTACGCAGCTGCTTATAAAATGACAGAAAGGGGACTGATAACCTCGATGTTTATCCCCCATCAAACCCCAAAACCAACCAAAATGACGGAAACAGGAGTGTAGAGAGAGGGAAGTCTCAACAATTGGGTGCCATACATCACCTTCCCAAGTCTGGATGAAGATCGGACATCTTTTTGGGTACCAGACTCTAACAGGTGTCCCTGGTGTTAACATCAATGGCATGCTCTGTACCAATGCAAACGTGATTGCTGTGCACTTTGCTGAGCACTATGCTTGAACCTCTGCATCGAACTACTCCCCCAGCCTGACACACCCTCAAACGGCGGATGGAAGGGAAAGTCCTCTTGTTCACTACATGCCACAGTGAACCCTATAATGCCCCGTTTACAGAGTGGGAGCTCCTCAGCACCCTTGCTCATTTCTCCAGCACAGCTCTTGGGCCGGATCGGGTCACAGTCAGACGATTAAACATCTCTCGTCTGACTACAAGTAATATCTCCTCATCATCTTAAACTGGATCTGGTGCGATGGTGTCTTTCCATTGCAATGGTGGGAGAGCACCATCTTACTGGTGCTAAAACCTGGTAAAAATCCGCTTCATGTGGATAGCTATTGGCCCATCAGCCTCGCCAACGTTCTCTGTAATGTGCTGGAATGTATGGTGCATTGGCGGTTGGGTTGGGTCCTGGAGTCAGGCGGCCTACTGGCTCCATGTCAGGGCAGCTTCTGCCACGGTTGCTCTACCACTGATAATCTTGTGTCCCTCAAGTCTGCCAGCCAAACAGCCTTTTCCAGATGCCAACACCTGGTTGCCATCTTTCTTGACTTATGTAAAGCATACGACACGACCTGGCGACATAATGCCCTTGCCACATCGTATGAGTGGGGTCTCTGGGGGTCCGTTCCCAATTTTTATCCGAAACTTCCTGTTGCTTCGTACTTTTGTGTCAACGTTGGTGCCTTCCATAGTTCCACCCATATTCAGGAAAAAGGCATTCCTCAGGGCTCCGAATTGAGTGTGTCGCTATTTTTAGTGGTCATTAACAGCCTGACAGCAGCTGTAGGGCTGTCGGTTTCCCCTTCTCTGTAAGCAGGTGACTTCTGCATTTTGTATTGCTCCTCCAGTACTGGTGTTGCTGAGCGGCGCCTACAGGGAGCCATTCACAAGACAGTCGTGGGCTTTAGCTTATGGCTTCCAGTTTTCAGCCGTGTAGTCATGTGTCTGCACTTCGGTCAGCATCGTACCGTTCATCGGGAACCAGAACTTTATCTTAATGATGATCCACTCACTGTAGTGAAGATGTATAAATTATTAGGACTGGTTTTTGATGCCTGATTGACTTGGCTACCTCACCTTCGTCAGCTTAAGAGAGAGTGCTGGCAGAGCCTCAATGTTCTCCACTGTCTGAGCAACACCAATTGGGGTGCAGATAGCTCTACGCTGCTGCAGCTCTACAGAGCCCTTGTTCAATCCCGCCTTGACTACGGGAGTCTGGTTTATGGTTCGGTGGTGCCCTCAGCATTGCATTTACTCGACGCAGTGCACCACTGTGGTGCTCACCTAGTGACAGGAGCTTATTGAAAGAGTCCGGTGACCAGTGTCCTGGTGGAGGCCAGAGTCCCTGCATTGCGGATCCGACATGCACAACTGCTCGCCAGTTATGTTGCACACATTCGTAGTTCTCCTGCACATCTGAATTACCGTCTCCTTTTCCCACCTGCAGCAGTTAATATCTCACATTGGCGGCTGAGGTCAGGGCTCACGATTATGGTTCATGTGCGATCCCGTCTATTAGAACTGGAGACCTTCCCTTTGCCACCTCTACGTGAGGTCCATTCATGTACACCTCCATGGTGTAAAATTCTGCCGAAGCTCCGTCTGGATGTTTTGCATGGCTCGAAGGACTCGTTAACCCCACCGCTCTCGGCTGTCACTTTCTCAATTTTTGACGTGTTCCGGGGCCCTGAAGTTGCTTACACCATCAGCTTGATGGCTCATGGTAATGTTGGATTCACCTATGTCAGCGGAGGCTATATTGAACAGAATTCCTTGCCCACTGGCTGCAGTGTATTCACTGCAGAGCTTGTGGCCCTATCTCGTGCACTTCAGTACATCTGTTCCGGTTCTGGTGAGTTGTTTCTTCTCTGTTCAGTCTCCCTGAGCAGCTTACAAGCTATTGCCCAGTGTTACCCTCGTCATCCTTCGGTACCATCGATCCAGGAGTCCATCTGTGCCCTGGACCGGTCCCATCATTCAGTGGTGTTTGTGTGGACTCCAGGACACGTCGGAATCCTAGGCAACAAACTTGCTGACAGGCTACGCGGAAACCGCTTCTGGAGATAGGTGTCTCTGAAACTGACCTGAGATCTGTCTTATGCTGCAAGGTTTTTCAGCTTTGGGAGATGGAGTGGCATAACAAACTGTGTGTCATTAAGGAGACTATGACTGTGTGGAAGTCTACCCTGCGGGCATCTCGCAAGGAATCAGTTGTCCTTTGTCGGCTCCGCATTGGCCATACGTGGCTTATACAGGGTTACCTCCTGCGTCACGAGGACCCACCTCATTGTTGCTGTGGCTCCCAAATAAGTCATCCACATCTTGCTGGACTGCCCACTTTTAGCTGCTCTGCAGTGGATTGTTAACTTTCCCAGCACCCTACCTTTGGTGTTGGGTGACAATGCCTCAACAGTAGCTTTAGTTGTACATTTTATTCGTGAGGGTGGGTTTTATCATTTGAGCTGAGTTTTAATGCGTATCATTTGTCCTCCACTCTAGGGATTTTAGTGTGGAGGTTTTCATGTGTTTCGAAGTGGCTGGCTTCTCCTTTAATCTCGTGGTCAGCCAGCCATGGTAATCTTTTTTGTTTTTAATCTCTTCTCCCTGTTTCTTGTGTGTCTCTGTGGTTTTTTTGTCCCTGTTTTGTCCATTGTAGTGTTTGTTGTCCTTTCTCCTGTTATAGTGCCGTACGTCGTCTTTGTTTTTCTTCTTTCCGTTTGGTAATTGTTCCACTGGGAATTTCCTTCCAGAACTTTCACCTTCTTGGATACATCTCCTACCTTTATTTTTACTTGAGTGAAAGTGCTGCAAGACACTGTTTGATGAAGCAAATTGCAGCCTTTTGTTTTTGTTATTCATATCTCGTTATTGCCTTTTGTGCTGTGCTTGGACAATATATCACAATTTTTTTTCAGGAGACTGTTACTTGGAGAAATGCATGGTACATACTGTATTGTTTTAAAATGTATTTATTCATAACTGGTTTTGATCATTGCTCTTCAGTGCTGGCATTAAAATTGAAACAAAGCAAAAACTGTGAATATCAACAAAAATTAAATTTCCATGAAAATTATTAGTCAGAAAAATTAAATTTACTTATGAAAAATGTTAAGAGTGTGTCATATATGCTATTTACCCAGAAAAGATGCCATAGCTGACTTGCAGATATCAGTAGGAGATACTTCACACCATGTCAGCTTAAGCAAGAAGAAAATGTTGAAAATATGAGACCATGTAATGGCAATAAGTGCACAGCACTATTGTTCAGGCACATCATCCAGTGGGTTAACGCACAAGTGTTTAGCAAAGAAACTACAAGCCAAAGTCAAGAAACAAGTTCAGAAATATATGTATATTATAGTACAGTCACAGAGAGGTACACATTTTAGCTTTAATTTAAATTCTTCCCCACCCAACGCTCTATACACATTTTAATTAACACTGTTTTGATGGTATGTCTTAGCATAAATAGCTGTTAATGAGTAGTGTATGCAGTACATCGTATTAACAATGTGTGTGTTACTTTGGCCTCCATTGTTTTCATGGTGTATCAGTGGCAACATTATAATGATTACACACTGATGTACTGTATATATAAGTTACTCAGAATGGTTAAAGCATAGTTCCTTGGTGTGTACTTAAATTATCTTACCCTAGACCCCCCCCCCATCAAAATTTACAAATTTTTTACATTTAAATTTTCATAAGTGACAGCCTTGTCACATAAACTTCTACCTAGACATCCTTTTCTGTTATTTAGGACCTAATACTAGAATGGTTTTACATGCATGTTGTAATTAACATTTATACATGCTGTTGCTGATGCCATAGATATAAGGTTTGTGTATGCTTCACACCCCTACCCCACCCTCTTTTTTTATACATTTAAATTTTCCATGTTGAAACTTTTTAGCTATTTTCAACATGTGCCTTAGATTTTTTATTAGATACATAATATTATAATGGATCTGCACACATGGTCAAATATTAAACAATATAAATACACTATGAGATAGGCCATGGAGACATACAGCGTATTTTACGTAGATCTCTGCCACCCCTTAGAATCTCTTACACTTTTATGGAGTAGGCATAATTTCACAGCTGGCTTATTTGGATATGATAACAGATGTGTGTGTATTTTCTGATAGTTAAATTCAGTGTTGGTTTTAATATTGATGCAGTTGGATAATATGGCGTGTATTGGGCATGTGCCATGTTCAGATTATTGGTTAATTACTTTAATAAAATTGTTTGGGAATGGACAGTAAGGTAACACATGTTGCAATATGAATAATTATTGTTTCTGTAGGACAACATTAGAAGTGATTTTAGCCTTGGTGTCTCAGTTGGTTACAATATGTTTAATCTTGAACTTTTGGTGTGGACTTGACATTGGAATTGTTTTGGTGGTTGTTTTGGTTTTTATGTTCTGTTGAGGTTAATGCTTCTCATAATGTTCTGACATTATATGTCTATGTAGATTTTTTATTATGCTGGTCATTCTCACCAAATCTTTGGATTGTTATGTGACATTGTACATTTACCACCCTCCCAACATTATTCGTGTTATTCAGCACAACTTTCTGCTTTCTGTTCCTTAAGTATGATTTGAACCAACTGTGTGTATAGCCTTCAGTTTCATAAAACCTGAGTTTTTCTAAGAGTGTGACATGATCCACACAATCAAATGCCTTGGAAAGATCACAAAAATTAGGGCTTGTACTATTTGATGAGTAAATGTGTAGGTAGCATTCTCAGTTGAGTAACCCTTCCAGAATCCGAACTCTGACATCTTGAGTAAATTATTTTCACTGAAATGTGAGACTACTCTGGAATACATAACTTTTTTGAATATTTTAGAAAATGAAGTCAGCAATGAGATTGGTCTATAATTATTTAAGTCACTCTTGTCCCCTTTCTTATGAAGAGGTTTGACAATTGCGTACTTCAATCTGTCTGGAAAAATTCCCTGTGCCAGCTAAGCACTAGATATATCGCTAAGGACTCCACTTATTAAATTAGAACACTACTTCAAAATTCTGTTAGACTCCATCAACACCACATGAGCTCTTGTTTTTCAGTATATTTATAATTCCCTTAATTTCAGTGGGGGATGTTGGTGCTATTTCTAAAGGCCTAAAGTCCTGGGGAATGACATATCTAACATACTATTTTGCTTCTTCAACTGAACCCTTAACCCTATTTTTGCTCTACATTCAGAAAGTGATTGATAATTCACAAGCTGCAAGTATTTTTAACACTCACATCATCATTTAACTTTATTGCTATGGTATGCTGTGCACTGTCAGGCTGCCCTATCTCCCGTTTGACAATATTCCATATAGTTTTAATCTTATTACCCACATTATTAATTTCTGTCAGAACTCGTAAGCTTCTCGACTTCTTAATGACTTTCCTTGAAATATTGCAGTATCTTTTGTAGTAAGCAAGAAACATCAGATCCTGACTTATTCTGGCCTGTCCATGTATTTCCCTCTTCCTCTTGCACAACATCTTAATTCCCTTAGTAATCTATGGCTTACTTGACTTTGTAATGGTTTTTTGGCTAACATTTCAGGAAAGCAACTCTCAAATATTGAGACAAGTTTATGGCGGAATAAATTTAATTTGACATCAACATCATTTTCTGTGTATACTTCATCCCATTCTACCTCTTCTAGGCTGCTCTTAAAACTCTGTACCCTGTTCGCATCAATAAGCCTCCCTGCCTTGTATGAACCTTCCTTAAACCTGTAAGGTGCTATATGTGTTATTTCCATTAACTGTGCATTATGATCAGATAGCCCATTAACAACTGGGTACACATTAATTGTTTCTACCTGAGCACTGTCTGTGAAAATGTTATTGATAAGTGACCTACCATCCTGCTGCACACGAGTTGGAAAATTTACAACAGATACTAGATTGAAACAACCAAACAAAGATTCTAGCTCATTTTCCCTATCCATATCTTTTAAGAAATCTACATTAAAATCACCACAAACCACTGACTGCTTCTTTTTGTCTGACACTTGGCTCAATAATGCCTCTAGATTTTTCATGAATTGCTGAAAGTTACCTTGAGGGGATCTGTAGATTGTTAAAATTACTATATGAAGTATATTGCAGTAGGAACTCACAAGCACATGCTTCAAGGATCTGATCTACACAAAAACTATTTGTTTAAATATTTTTGACTTTGTGACCAGTTTTTATATAAGTAGCAACTCCTTTTTCCATGTTGACCCTACACGAATAATACGCTAATCTATAACCCCTTAAATTTAACTTCTCCATCCCTGCGGTTAACATGATGTTCAGAGAGATAAACAACATTTATACCTTCAGAATTTACCCCATTTTCTAGGCATACAAGAAGCTCATCTATCTTATTTTACAATCCTCTAATGTTCTGATGAAACACACAAATTTTATTTCTCTGGGTAGTGCTACAGACATTATGGCACTGTTCTGTTTTAGTCTCTTTCAATACTCTGTCTGTAACCTGACTCTAACCTAAAAATGTGTCCCTCTGACTCCAGTAATCACAGGTATTTTGTCTTTTGTGCATGTAGCCCCCCTTTTACATTGTCTGCAAGATCAACTAATCTATCCTTCCCCCTCATATTCAGGTGCAGGCCATGACTAGTTGTAACCCCATCTCCCAATTGCGTCAACAGGCACAGCACAGATATGAGATTGTTTCTGCCAACAGTAACTCCCCCAGCTCTCTGTTAACAAGGTTGACAGCCGTATTAACCCAGGGCTGGTCATGGCACTGCAAAACATGCACAAACCCACACACAAGTGTGAGCTGTTGCTGTTCCTATTACATTCAGGTCACACCTAATACTATAGCCCAAATTGCTAGCCAGGCTGTTTCCTGTTCCTTCTACTATAAGAACATGGTCCTCACCATCAAAATCTTTGCACAAGGCCCCTAGGTTTTCTGTAACCTGGCTAAGCTTAGCACTAGGTTTCACAATGCTTGTGATGTAGGTCTTACTAAATGGCCCCCCTGCGGGTCCGGGGATTAGAATAGGCCCGAGGTATTCCTGCCTGTCGTAAGAGGCGACTAAAAGGAGTTTCAACCGTTTCGGCCTTCCATGTGATGGTCCCCCTTGGGGTTTGACCTCCATTTTTCAAAATTCTACAGAAGTACGAGCCTTTTGGGGAAGGACACCTTACGTGGTGTACCACTGGTCCTAAGTGCACTAAGACCTTGGCACTCAGCATTGCACCGGCGTAGTAACCATACCCACTATTCCTCAAATTGGGCCTAAACGCCTGATGGGTTGTCCAAGTTACGCCCATAGTGCATCTCCATCTGCACCAGCGATCATGATGGACTTTCCATGGCACCAGAAATCCAGCACGGTAGCCAGCCCGTTGTGGTGGGGTCGTCATGTACCCTCTAGGTTGTAGCCCCCTGACAACACAGGGATCGTACTGCCGATACCTGAGCTGCACCCTCCCCACGTCGGCCAAGGAGTAGATGCCCGTCTCCTTGGGGCATCAGGACTCCCGGCAATGGTCATCCTGCCAGGTGGCCCTTGCTGCGGCTGGGTGGCGCCCGTGGGGAGAGCCCCTGGTCGGAGTGGGTGGTATCGGGGCGGACGTTTCGCAGATGAAACGTCAACACGTATCAGGTCGCTCTGCGGCCGAGTCTTTCAAAAGAAAAGGTACCGTTTCTAGTTCTGGTTCTCCTGCCCTTTCCCCCTTGGCCACTCCATAGGAGGAGGGACAGGCCCGCCGGCTTGGGGCGAAGTACTTCCCCCGCTATTTGGTCTGTTCTCGAACCGATGGGGGGACATTCGCCACCTCCAAGCCCATGTTCTTTGTTCAGCACATTGAGGACATCTTTGGGGAAATCGAGGCTCTCAGCAAGATGCGTTCAGGGTCCGTTCTTATCAAGACCACCTCCGCCACACAGTCGGCGGCGCTCCAGGCGTGCGACCGCCTAGGGGACATCCCAGTATCCATTGTCCCACATCTGGCACTAAATAGAACGCAGGGGGTTATTTTTCATCGTGACCTCCTGCTGCAATCTGATGAGGAGCTCAGGGCCAACCTGGAGCGCTGAGGCGTGCATTTCGTCCGGCGAGTCCAGCGCGGCCCCAAAGACCGTCGCATCGACACCGGGGCCTTTATCCGCGCCTTCGAGGGGGACGTTCTCCCGGAGAAGGTAAAGGTGATGTGCTACCGGTGTGACGTGCGACCTTACGTCCCGCCTCCTATGCGCTGTTTTAGGTGTTTGCGCTTTGGGCACATGTCGTCACAGTGTGAAGCTGAGCCCCTTTGTGGCGATTGTGGACGTCCTCTTCGTGAGGAACATACATGCACCCCACCACCTCGGTGCATTAATTGTCCTGGCGTCCACTCGCCTGCGCCGCATATCAGAAGGAGAAGAAGATACAAGAAATCAAAACTTTGGATCGGCTCTCTTATTCTGAGGCCAGGAAGAAGTATGACTGCCTCCATCCCGTGCCATTGACCACTTCGTTTGCCTCAGTTGTGTCCACTCCTTCCGCAGTATCCTCACCCCTATCCTGTCCCCCCTCCACCTCCTCCGCCCATCAGGGGGCTCTGCCTCCGCCTCCCAAATCCCTCCCTTCCAAATCCTCCTCCCCCGTGGCCCCCACCCCCTCTGCCCCAGGGGCCACCCTTCCTCCTCCTCCTGCCCCCACGCCACCTGAGAAGCGATCCTCTTCTCAGGCGTCCATCGGGGAAACGTTCCGGACCCCAGCTTCCGAGGTCCGGCGTTCCAAAACGGACCCCGCGCGTGAGGACCTTCTTGGGGTCCAGCCCACCATCCCTGTGCCTCCTCGGCCTTCCAAGAAGGCCTCCAAGAAGAAGTCTCTATCCCCCTCTCCACCCCGGCGCGTTTCGTCTGACGCTCCATCCGTGAGTCGCTGCTCCCAGCCGTCCTCAGTTTCGCCGGGACGCTCTGCTGCCAGGCGCTCAGCTGGCCTTTCGTCGGCAAACGATGCTGCCCCTCCTACACAACCAGGGTCAGCGGCCGCAGCTGGCGACGAGTCGATGGAACCGGATCCGCCTCCCGTCGGTTGTAGCGTTGTTCCCTCGCAACCTGGCCCTCCGCGGCCGTCGAGGTGACCAGCTCTTCCCCCGTCTCGTTCCCCCAACTTTTTGACTAGCGATGGCGTTGTTTCATTGGAACATAAGAGGTATTCGATCTAATCGGGAGGAATTAGAACTGCTCCTCCGCCTGCACTGTCGGCTCGTCCTTGGACTCCAGGAAACCAAGTTGCGCCCGACTGACCGTATTGCCTTTAGCCACTATACCTCGGAGCGGTATGACCTCACCCCTGTGCACGGTGTCCCAGCTCATGGTGGGGTCATGTTGCTCATTCGGGACGATGTCTATTACCATCCCATCCCATCCCATTGACCACCCCACTCCAAGCAATAGCTGTCCGCATTACTCTTTCTGCTTTTACTTTTTCAGTTTGTACCATCTACACTCCACAGTCATCTGCTGTTAGTCGGGCTGACATGATGCACCTGATCGTTCAGCTTCCCCCGCCGTTTTTATTGTTTGGCGACTTCAATGCCCATCATCCCCTTTGGGGCTCTCCTGCATCCTGTCGAAGAGGCTCACTCTTGGCGGATGTCTTCAACCATCTCAATCTTGTCTGCCTCAATACTGGCGCCCCGACTTTCCTCTCGGACTCTACTCATACCTACTCCCACTTGGACCTCTCGATCTGTTCTACCACTCTTGCCCGTCGGTTCGAGTGGTATGTCCTTTCTGACACCTATTCGAGTGACCACTTCCCCTGTGTCGTTCGTCTCCTGCACCACACCCCATCCCCACGTCCTTCGAGCTGGAACATACTTAAAGCTGACTGGGGACTTTACTCCTCCCTGGCGACCTTTCCGGACCACGATTTTCCCAGTTGTGACAGTCAGGTCGAATACCTCACGGCTGTTATCATCAATGCTGCCGAACGTTCCATTCCTCGTACTACCTCTTCTTCACGTCGCGTTTCCGTCCCCTGGTGGAATGAGGCTTGTAGGGACGCTATCCGTGCTCGACGACGTGCTTTACGCACCTTTCGCCGCCATCCTACGTTGGCGAATTGTATTGGATACAAACGACTCAAAGCGCAATGCCGTAGAGTCATCAAAGACAGCAAAAAAGCTTGTTGGGCCTCTTTCACCAGCTCCTTTAACAGTTTTACTCCCTCTTCCGTCGTTTGGGGTAGCCTGCGCCGGCTGTCGGGCACTAAGGCCCACTCCTCGGTACCTGGCCTGACCTCAGGTAATGAGGTCCTTGTTGATCCTGTGGCTGTCTCCAACGCCTTTGGCCGCTTTTTCGCGGAGGTTTCAAGCTCCGCCCATTACCATCCTGCCTTTCTTCCCAGGAAAGAGGCAGAAGAGGCTCGGCGACCTTCCTTCCACTCGCTAAATCTGGAAACTTATAATGCCCTCTTTACTATGCGGGAACTCGAACGTGCGCTTGCACTGTCCCGGTCCTCTGCTCCGGGGCCAGATGCCATTCACGTTCAGATGCTGGCACACCTTTCTCCGGCGGGCAAAAGCTTCCTTCTTCGTACCTACAATCGCGTCTGGACCGAAGGTCAAGTCCCCATGCGTTGGCGTGACGCCGTTGTTGTTCCTATACCCAAACCCGGGAAGGATAGACACCTTCCTTCTAGTTACCGCCCCATTTCTCTTAAAAGCTGTGTCTGTAAGGTGATGGAGCGCATGGTTAATGCTCGGTTAGTCTGGATTCTTGAATCTCGACGGTTACTTACTAATGTCCAATGCGGCTTTCGTCGCCGCCGCTCCGCTGTTGACCACCTTGTGACCTTGTCGACATTCATCATGAACAACTTTTTGCGAAGGCGCCAAACGGTAGCCGTGTTCTTCGACTTGGAGAAGGCTTATGATACCTGTTGGAGAGGAGGTATCCTCCGCACTATGCACAGGTGGGGCCTACGCGATCGCCTGCCCCATTTTATTGATTCCTTTTTAACGGATCGAAAGTTTAGGGTACGTGTGGGTTCCGTATTGTCCGACGTCTTCCTCCAGGAGAACGGAGTGCCTCAGGGCTCCGTCTTGAGCGTAGCCTTTTTTGCCATTGCGATCAATCCAATTATGGATTGCATTCCACCTAATGTCTCAGGCTCTCTCTTTATCGATGACTTCGCGATCTACTGCAGTGCCCAGAGAACATGCCTCCTGGAGCGCTGCCTTCAGCGTTGTCTAGACAGCCTCTACTCATGGAGCGTGGCAAATGGCTTCCGGTTTTCTGAAGAGAAGACGGTTTGTATCAACTTTTGGCAATATAAAGCGTTCCTTCCGCCATCCTTACATCTCGGTCCCGTTGTTCTCCCATTCGTGGACACAACTAAGTTTCTAGGGCTCACGTTGGACAGGAAACTGTGTTGGTCTCCACATGTCTCTTATTTGGCGGCCCGTTGTACACGTTCCCTTAATGTCCTCAGAGTTCTTAGCGGTTCATCTTGGGGAGCAGGATCGCACTGTCCTGCTTCGCTTGTATCGGTCCATAGTCCGATCGAAGCTGGATTATGGGAGCTTCGTCTACTCGTCCGCTCGGCCATCCCTCTTATGCCGGCTCAACTCCATCCACCATCGGGGGATACGTCTTGCGACCGGAGCCTTCTACACTAGTCCTGTCGAGAGTCTTTATGCTGAAGCTGCCGAGTTACCATTGACCTACCGGCGCGACGTACTGCTGTGTCGGTATGCCTGCCGGCTGTTGTCTATGCCCGACCACCCCTCTTACAAGTCCTTCTTCGCCGATTCTCTCGACCGTCAGTACGGGTTGTATGTGTCTGCCCTGCTGCCCCCCGGAGTCCGCTTCCGTCGCCTGCTGTGACAATTGGATTTTGCCCTCCCTACCACCTTCAGAGAGGGTGAGAGCCCGACACCACCTTGGCTCCAGGCTCCGGTTCGTATTTATCTCGACCTCAGCTCACTTCCGAAGGAGGGTACTCCGGCTGCAGTGTATTGCTCACGGTTTGTCGAACTTCGTGCTCGACTTGCCGGTCACACCTTTATTTACACCGATGGCTCCAAGACTGATGATGGTGTCGGCTGTGCCTTTGTCGTCGGGGCCGCCACCTTTAAATACCGGCTCCTCGACCAATGTTCCAGCTTTACGGCCGAGCTTTTTGCTCTCCATCAGGCCATTCAGTATGCCCGCCGCCACCGCCATTCATCGTATGTACTCTGCTCTGATTCCCTCAGTGCTCTTCAGAGCCTTGGAGCTCCCTATCCGGTCCATCCCTTGATTCAACGGATACAGCAGTCCCTCCATTCTTTCACTGATAATGGTGGTTCTGTCAGCTTTCTGTGGGTTCCCGGACATGTAGGAGTGCCTGGGAATGAGGCTGCGGATGCTGCAGCCAAGGCTGCAGTCCTCCTGCCTCGGCCAGCCTCCCATTGTGTCCCGTCATCTGAAGTTTGTGGGGATGTATGTAAGAGGCTTGTGTCGTTGTGGTGGGATGCTTGGTCATCCCTCCAAGGAAACAAGCTCCGGGCAGTAAAACCGCTCCCAACTGCTTGGACAACATCCTCCTGACCATCTCGGCGCGAGGAGGTCCTTCTGACCAGGTTGCGGATTGGGCATTGCCGGTTTAGCCACCGCTACCTGCTCTCCGGTGACCCAGCCCCGCAGTGCCCTTGTGGTCAGGCATTAACAGTGCGCCATGTTTTATTGTCGTGTCCCTGTTTTAGTCAATTTCGTGTTGTCCTGTCCCTGCCATCTACTTTACCGGATGTTTTAGCTGATGACGCTCGAGCAGCTGCTCGTATTCTGCGTTTTATAACTTTAACTGGCTTGTCCAAAGACATTTAACCTTTTTACTTATTTTATCTGCATATTTGTCAGGTCCTTCTGGTGTCCCCCCATCCCCTTGAGTTTTACCAGATTCCATGTGCTCTCACAACAGTGACTGGGCGCTAATGACCTCAGTAGTTGAGCGCCCCCCCCCAAAAAAAAAAAAAAAAAAAAAAAAAAAAAAACAACAACTTACTAAATGGTCAGTTTGTTTTTATCATGTGATGATACTGTAGTATCATATGAAATGCAACAGCATCATGTGACTATTGTATTGCATATTATTGTACATGACTATGTATACTTTTCTTACGTGGTGGTTTTCACCAAATGGTTGGTTTGCTTTTATCATGTGACAAGATATCGTGTAATATTATAATGGTATCATGTTGCTATTGTATTAAATAATATTGTATTTAAATGAAGTGAAAAAGTATACATGTATATCTGCTTTTATTGTATTTCTTTTTATTGTAATTTTAGTGCATGCGTGTTTCTCTGTGACTGTACTAATATTTTGGAACTTGTTCCTTGATCTTTATATTTGACCTTGTTGTTTGACTTCAGGCTTGTAGCTTCTTTGATCAACACTTGGGGCATTAACTTACTGGGTGTTGTGCCTGAGCAGTGGTGCTGTGCACTTACTGCTGTTATATGGGTTCATATTTTCAATGTTTTCTGTTTGGTGAAGGCGGTACTATGGCGAAGTATTTTTCTGACATTTGCAAGTTATCTATGACATTCTTTGTGGTTAAATAGCACGTATGACGTGTGAAGTTGTCACAATATTTTTCGTAGAATTTTTTCCAGCTAATAATTTTCACAAAAATGAAATTTGTGTTGATATTCAGTTTTCACTTTTTTATGTTTGTCCCAGCACTAGGAAGATGATTGATGATTGAAACCGGTTGTGAATAAATATATTGTAAGACAGCACAGTTAGGAGGTGGTGGTTGTTGTTGTTGTTGTTGTTGTTGTTGTTGTTGTGGTTGTTTCAGGTTGCTTGGTTCCTGGAGATAAGATAAAGAACAAATTCATACATGCTCTCAGAAACTATGGTTGGATTTGTCCAGATACTTATCAGTTTTGTTGTGTTTATTCATTAGTTACATAGTATTGAAGATAAGTTTTCATACTTATGAATGCATTATACTGTCATTCTATTTCAGAAATGGCTAAGTGGGGTGAAGGTGATCCCCGATGGATTGTTGAAGAACGACCAGATGCAACAAATGTCAACAACTGGCATTGGTAAGTGTCTCTGTAAATAAATAACTTTTGTAGATTTGTAGAATTAAGTCAAATTTGATGTGGTTGAAAAGTGAAGATTTAAGAGAAATGTGAAATATTTTCATATCATTCTAAGACAGCAGACTATAGTGGTAGCTGTAGCCGAATGGATAGCATTGTGGCCTTTGATGCGGAAGGATCTGGGTTTGATCCCCAGTACCTTCTGTGATCTTTTCTCTGGTTGAATGGTCTGGTATGGGACCCCCCCCCCCCCCCCCACCAAGTGTTTAACACATTGAGGCTGACAAGCAAGCATATGTAGTAGAGAGTAAGTTAGTATTCAGCTCTGATTGAATCTGTACTTCATTGGAGAGCTAGATTTCAGCTGCAGTATAGGTATCATGAGTGTGTATGAAGTGAGTTATGCAGACTCGACAGGCTCTTAAGTGCGTATTATTGCACGACATTAGCATTTATGTAGTTTGAATTAAACTCGAACAAACTAGAGTTCGAATTGAGGGGCTGAGAGTACAAATGGTGCAAGTGACATTTCATAAGGAAATGATCTAAATACATATTTGGTAAGCTAAAGTGTGGATCTCTTCTGAATGAAAGATATACAAGCAATTTTCTGCATTTTGTGATGATAAAGTAGAAACTCTAAGCCAATGCCTGCACTGAATTTAGAATATGCATACAGGTGAAATGATATTATTATTTCTTCACTTTCTCAGACGTTAAGTCTAGTTAAAAACGGAGTGACACGGACCTTGATCAAGCGTCACTTCCTTTTAACAGTACGGTATATGTTATATTGCATTTAGGAACTTTCGGGTAATTGAACATGTATCAATAATTACTGATTTCTGTAGTTGTATATATAAGTTTGGATGTAGCTGTATTGCATTGATGTACTGGTGGATATTGTGTGGTATGACTCCTGTAGTTGATAGTATAATTGGTATGATGTCAACTTTATCCTGATGCCACATGTCCTTGACTTCCTCAGCCAGTTGGATGTATTTTTCAATTTTTTCCCCTGTTTTCTTTTGTATATTTGTTGTATTGGGTATGGATATTTCGATTAGTTGTGTTAATTTCTTCTTTTTACTGGTGAGTATGATGTCAGGTTTGTTATGTGGTGTTGTTTTATCTGTTGTAATGGTTCTGTTCCAGTATAATTTGTAATCATCATTCTCTAGTACATTTTGTGGTGCATACTTGTATGTGGGAATGTGTTTTATTAGTTTATGTTGTATGGCAAGTTGTTGTTGTTGTAGTAGTATTTTTGCTACATTGTCATGTCTTCTGGGGTATTCTGTATTTGCTAGTATTGTACATCCACTTGTGATGTGATCTACTGTTTCTATTTGTTGTTTGCAAAGTGTGCATTTATCTATTGTGGTATTGGGATCTTTAATAATATGCTTGCTGTAATATCTGGTGTTTATTGTTTGATCCTGTATTGCAATCATGAATCCTTCCGTCTCACTGTATATATTGCCTTTTCTTAGCCATGTGTTGGATGCGTCTTGATCGATGTGTGGCTGTGTTAAATGATACGGGTGCTTGCCGTGTAGTGTTTTCTTTTTCCAATTTATTTTCTTCGTGTCTGTTGATGTTATGTGATCTAAAGGGTTGTAGAAGTGGTTATGAAATTGCAATGGTGTAGCCGATGTATTTATATGAGTGATTGCTTTGTGTATTTTGCTAGTTTCTGCTCGTTCTATAAAGAATTTTCTTAAATTGTCTACCTGTCCATAATGTAGGTTTTTTATGTTGATAAATCCCCTTCCTCCTTCCTTTCTGCTTAATGTGAATCTTTCTGTTGCTGAATGTATGTGATGTATTCTATATTTGTGGCATTGTGATTGTGTAAGTGTATTGAGTGCTTCTAGGTCTGTGTTACTCCATTTCACTACTCCAAATGAGTAGGTCAATATTGGTATGGCATAAGTATTTATAGCTTTGGTCTTGTTTCTTGCTGTCAATTCTGTTTTCAGTATTTTTGTTAGTCTTTGTCTATATTTTTCTTTTAGTTCTTCTTTAATATTTGTATTATCTATTCCTATTTTTTGTCTGTATCCTAGATATTTATAGGCATCTGTTTTTTCCATCGCTTCTATGCAGTCGCTGTGGTTATCCAGTATGTAATCTTCTTGTTTAGTGTGTGACCTTTGTTTAGTTTTAGCTTGATATGTCACCTCTGCATCTATTATCAGTTGCTCTTTACATCCTCGTGCTCCTTTGCAACAGCCTTTTTGTTCTTCATTTATAATTTTGTTCTGTGTTGTATGTGTCATTAATTTCTGTGTAATGACTGAAGTTAATATTTTGTATATTGTTGGTAGGCATGTTATGGGGCGATATTTTGCTGGGTTTGGTGTGTCTGCTTGATCTTTAGGTTTCAGATAAGTTATTCCATGTGTAAGTGTATCAGGGAATGTGTATGGGTCTGCAATGTAACTGTTAAATTATTTGTTAGATGTGAATGTGTTGAGGTGAACTTCTTTAGCCAGAAATTTGCTATTTTATCTTTTCCAGGGGCTTTCCAATTGCGAGTAGAATTAATTGCTTGGGTGACTTCATGTTGCAGAATTATTATTATTATTATTATTATTATTATTTCTTTTCTCAGAAGTTATGTATTATTATTATTAATATATGTTTTAGCTACTACGAGTATTTACAATAATACTTAATACATTTTTAAATACACCCTATTTTGAATTATTGCCGGCCGGTGTGGCTGTGCGTTTCTAGGCGCTTCAGTCTGGAACCGTGTGTCCGCTACGGTCGCAGGTTAGAATCCTGCCTCGGGCATGGATGTGTGTGATGTCCTTAGGTTAGTTAGGTTTAATTAGTTCTAAGTTCTAGGCGACTGATGACCTCAGAAGTTAAGTCGTATAGTGCTCAGAGCCATTTGAACCATTTTTTGAATTATTGGGTTACTTCTTGAAGCAAAATAAACATAGTGACACAGTAGATCACCAGTTCCACACACATATATAGAGTATGATAGATTTTGGTCTCTGTGGAAAGGCAAAGAAGCACTTCAAATGTATATTTGTTCCCCAAGAAGGGATGGAAGCAGTGAAGGTGATAACTACTGGGAATGAAAACAAAAAGCTTTCTTAAATTAAAGCCATGGATATGATAGCAAAGGAAACAAAATACACTGGAGGAATATCAGGTAGATTTGAATTAGCAAGCAAAATCCTCTGACAATGTAGTTAAAGTATTCACTGAACTGTTTCATGAGTTTATAGAAGTGGATTTTAGCAGGCCCAATATTGGTCACCCATCAACACCGCTTCTGCAACTTTTGCATCAAAATGCAATTGAAATAAAATTTTAGGTGTGGAAAAATCTTCAGGAAATAAAGAAATACATCCCACACTTCATCATGAGTCATAATAATGTACCCCATTCCCAGAAAACAGTTACCATGGGTGTAAGAAGAGGTAGTGGGAAAAGAGGACGACATAGTCAAAGCAAGGAATGAGGAAGAAGGAAAAATGCACAACACGATGGTACAGCATTGCAGGTATTGCCCCAGGAAGGACATTGAAGAGATACCACAGAAGGAAATGACTATGGTTCTATAGACATTGACAGTGACTGGAGTATAGAAAGTTTCTATGAATAATCTCCCGTATATGTTGGAATTGCACCAACATATATTCATTCTGGTATTTCTATTATATTTGCTATTAACCTGTGTGTTTCAGCTTGTTATATTAATTCTACCTTAATTTCTCACACACATGTACGGTGCTTTACGTATTGTGTAGTGTACCAAAATGTCTTCAAAATATAGCAGAGTAAATAAAATGTTTCTATGCTTGTACTTGTTTTACTGTAAAAAGTTGTAAGACACAGAGCATGTGTGTTTTTAATATATTAAAAAAATAACCCAAGGGCACTACAATCTCTAACCATACCTATTACTGTACGAAGACTAACTGACAATTAGGCAAAAATATATGATGATTAGGTTGTTTTGGAAACCTTCATTGCCAGTTTTGCAAAGACATTCACTACTGCTGTGGAGGCTGATTTGCCACTGTGGTTATGGTAGGCAGAGTGTGAGAGTTCGTGAAACGTATTCTGGTGCAGTACAACGCTAAGACAATTTCTCCCTGCGCTATTACATGGCTATGCCCCAGGGTCAGGTAACAAGATAGGAGAATGAAGGTTCTAAAACACTCCAACAAATTAGGAACAGTGTCACACAAGTGAGTTAAAAAGGTTAACTTATCTTTGTGGCTTATTGAACAATGAAGTCTGCAGTACTGCATGTAATAAAACACAAAAAGGCCCTCAATGACTAAGTGCAAATAATCATAGGTAAGTTTCACAGTACATAGCAAATGCAATTACAACTGCCTGTTCATTTCTAAGAGTTCATTAAATGACGTTCCATGTCTGTCAGCCCTGGACAAGGGCTGCTCTTCTATCTTCCGAGTAGGCGTTTGTCCGTTGTTGACCAGTCATTGGTGGATTGTACTCTGCCAGCAGTTGGCTGAGGCAAAGTAGATATCTTTATCCTTCAGCACCGTCTGTGGTGCTGGTGGAATTCGTGCAAGTGTTGAGTCTAGGGCACTGGCACCAGCTCGTAACTTTGCGCTGTGGTGCTTTTGCCCTGCTGTGTCTTGTTCGGATGACATAGCGGATAGTAACTTTCATGATTTTGTAGACAGCCATTTAACTCGGGCAGTCATGTATTCATCTTACTTCAGCGAGCGCTTGTGCTCTTTGCACTCTCAGCCCCTCAGTTAAGCTATGTATGTGCTAAGGTCATGGAAAAATGTGTGCATTTACAAGTGTGTTGAGTGTATGACTCACTTCAGATAGACTTTTTGTTATGTCACAGTTGCTGTCCACAAGATTCCTGTAGAATCCAGTCTGAACATAGTTCATAATTATGTTCACTATGTTGAAACCTTAGACCCTAAGAATGTGTGTTTATATTTACACTTCCTTTTATAACTCTAAAATTTTTTTTTTCTTCTTCAGTGCATAGAAAAGTTTCCGGTGAACTGTACCAGTATTACATGGATTGCATGTGTGATGATATTGGGGAATTTTTTGTTAGTTTCTGTATTTATGCCCTACTCCCTCCCTCCCATCCGTGTGTGTGTGTGTGTGTGTGTTTTAAACTGCTCTTGAAAAATGACTTTCAGAACTAGCTAGACAGTTATGTGCAGATATAAAAGACAGAAGGGTTTATAAGAACATAATGCATCAAAAGGAGGTTGGGGAGAGCTGTACGGATGTATTAAGTACCAAGTAACACAGGCTTCCACATTCCCCCCCCCCCCCCCTGCCCCCCTCCCCCCAAGTGCTTCAGACCGTTTCACTGTGAAACACGTTATTCATAAATGGAGTTTTTCATTATGTCTAACTACTAATTTCAATTCAGTGGCCTATTCTTCCTTAAGAATGATGAACTTGTTGAGAAATTCTAGAAAACTAAATGCACCTGAAAAATAATATCCTTAGAGCTATATCTGAAATGCCTGTGTAACTGGATTGAGATACATGCATACCTATTCTTGAAGAATAAGGGCAGAATTACAAGCTAATACTCTTCATAAGCTAGTGAGTACAGGAGAAAAATTATTCAAAAATGTAAATGGTACCAAATTTGCTCATGTTTCCGGATTCAGCTAGACTACTGACCTGTTGGGCTCCAGTATGTCAGAGAATTCATGGCATGGCTGTTGCCAAGAACCTATAACAGTGAGAATGAGAATGTGGCCCACTGTGCAGTCTTAAACTTAGTTCTGAGCCACCAACAAACAGCAATTAATGTCTGTGATGAATAATTACTTTGGGACACAGAGGTATATTTAATGATTTTTCCTATTTAAAATCAATGTTTTAAATTAGAAAAATTGTGTAAGCATTTATAATGTTTGACAGCTTTTGGAGTTACATTCGCAAAATGATAGTGGGAACAGGATATAATGTAAATGGCCCTTTGTTCCCAATTACATTTTATGTAAATAAACTAAATCTTAAAGAGAGCACACATCTGTTCAGACAGTTGACTAAAAAGCTTACAGTTCTATGTTTTTGCATCTTGAATTTGTAATTTCTCTTAATCATGAAGTTTTTATTTCACTAATAGTGATACAATGATATATTTAATTATTGGTTCTGTATTCATTATTGAGTGTTCAGTAAGATATGAAAATTTCAGTCATAACGTTTAAAAAAGCGTCTTCTAAACAAGTCAGTGCACAGGAAGACTTGGATACTTACCTTGCAGTTTATATTTAGATGTGCAGAATGGGCGTTGGTAGAATGTATGGGTCTCTGCAGACATGATTAAATTACTTTAGACGTTTCTGCCCATATGTTAATTTTTTCATTTTTTGTTCTAAATGTAATGTATACCTGAGTAAAATTCATAATAAGTACATGGCAAAGTACATGGCAAAATGTAAGACTAATGAGAAAGAAATCGTAAACAGTTGTAGCAGAGTGAAATAAATTCCTAATTAAAAGTATTTAAAGTGGCTCAAAGACCTAAACTATTGATTCACACTGATGTAAATAACTTTATAATAATTTCAAACAATTCCTTTTCCCCTTTTATTTTCAGTGGTATTTTAATTTATGCTATAGAGCATACAATTTACTGCCTTTCAGAATCAATACTGTATGTCAGCAGCATGAAAACCTTGACTTCTGTAAGTTTCTTAAAGAAGCAGTCACTTAGTTGTCATTGCACTGAGACAGGAATTTAAGATGCTTTTCATAACATTGAGAATCTCATGAAATTGTTGGTTTAGTATTACTAATCTAATTGTCAAAGGATTAATGGACACTAACACAGTATTTGTTAGATTAATACATGGAAACAAGTCATATGTACAGGCATATGAATTAAGAAGACAGGGTTGTCAGCTGTGGCCCTGTTGATGGAATCAATCTAGTATTTTCCTGAAGTGATTTAGCTAGACCTAAATCAGAATGGCCAGACTGACCGTGAGCCATTATCCAGCTGAATCAGATGCCACTATCTCGTCAAATGCACTGTCCCCTTGAAACAAGATAGCTCAGTAATTTGAAAATTAATTACACATTGTCAGTTTAGCCAGAGAGAGAGTGTGTGTGTGTGTGTGTGTGTGTGTGTGTGTGTGTGTGTGTGTGTGTGTGTGTGTGGGGGGGGGGGGGGGGGTGCACATGCTGTCGTGCCTGTAGTTACCTGTCTGTCTTCCTTTCTGCTTGTCTGAAAAATACTTGGGCAGAATCCCTTCATGATAAGTGAGATATTGCACTCAGAGAAATGGCAGTACAACAATATTGTGCACCAGCAATCTTGCTTGGTGATTTTCCTATGGAAAGAAATGCATTTTTATCATATGTTGTGTCATCAGTTTATTTGTTTCGTAAGTAATCTTTTGTGTAGTGTTCATTATTAAGAGGTACGTTTTGACTTTAACTATCTTTTTAAATAAATGTATTTGAGCTCACTCTTTCATCTCCTTGGGCAAAATTTCCTTAAATTTAATCCGTGGTAGAAAATACTGTTGAGTTTCTTTCTTTTTCCCTGAGTAAATGTAGGTCCGAACTGGCCTTTGTTTCATGATTGTGTATAGAACTATTTATGACATGGTAGATGTATTCTCTTCACACAGTAAGGATACTCATTTTTTTAAAAATATTTCCTTACAATGAGTCTGGCTATTACTTTGTATCTGAAGTTATTTTCTGTAATTTCAAAATTTTTGTTTTGTGCATTTGATCAACAGAATGGAATCCCATAGCTAAGAATTGAATGTACATAGGAATAGTATGCCATAAGACACACTGGCCCTTGCACACTGATGCTACAACCTTAAGTGCATAACATGCTGGTGACATTCTTTTTGCCACTACCTTTATATGTTCATTCTATATACATTCATCCCTTAAAACACTGTTTGCTACACATGTGATAGATTTAGCCTTTGTTCAATGTGTTGTTGTCTCCCTTTAATCAGATGCACATGCTGTTTGTTTTGTTCCAGTGTTAATTTATCATATACTGAGCACTTGTTCACACCATTGAGTGTATTTTTCTATTTGAGACTGGAACCACTCATTAGCTATTCCTCTTGTACTTAGCATTTCTAGTTTGTTTAGTAGTATTTTGTGATAAACAGTGTCAAAAGCTTTCAACAGCTCTAAAAATATGCATATAACACAGTAACGCCTGTTGAGAATTTACGGTAAAACTTTTGTAAACTCTGTTATGGCCCATATTAGAAGTCAAACTGTGCAACATTTAGGAGGTTGTATTTATTCAGGTAACTCACTTTAGCCTGTCTTTCACAGTACATTCTTATTATTTATGTTTGAAAATGTTGATAGTGAGGAAAGTGACCTGTAGTTTTCAAAATTTTTTTATGCATCTTGGATGTGCTTTAGGTAAGCTGGAAAAGTACCTGAACTGAAAGACTTATTTGTTACTAGCTGACAAATCTGGCATTGCCCAGATGTTCATTTTGCGAATTTCCTATTAGAAATGAAAGCAAAAAGGGAACTGTGTTTGTAGTGAAGTATCGAAAAAATTTCATTTACATTTAATTGTGAAAATGCTTTCAAAATTATGGAACAGTCATACACAGAAATATTCATAATGTGCAGATGTGTATTGTACAGTATCCAATTTAACAAATGTGATGTGCACAGGTTCTGTATGCTGGACGCATTTACTTTGCATGTCTACAACATGATTCTGTAAACGTCTCTGTGGCAACACGTCTTCATAACGCTATTGACAGCTGTCGTTTCCACCTACAGACGTTTATGCTTCGCAGTTTAAAGCTATCAAAAGCACTCTGAGGAATCGGGGATTTCCTTAAGTTGACTCTACGGGAGGATAGTGTTTGTAATAAAGAATTAATTTATTAAAACTTAACAAGTTTTCTTGTGTGGCCATCCTCTGCAGCAAGCCCAGAAATACTTGTTTTGTAAATAAAACTGCCTTTTCTTGCTGCAACTTAATTTATTCCCAGATGTGTTTCGCCTTTTTCTTGCTCTAAGGCATCATCAGTGGGATGGTTTTCTGTGATCTGTTTTTCCTCTCATGTGATCTGGAGGTTGCACTACCACTTTATTTCAAACACATAAGCATGATTTTGTATTCCCAACTTTTCCACACTGTTCACCATGTTTCTCCTTTTTTGTGGTGTACTATTATTCTTTTGCCACTTGGTATAGCTATTTCTTTGGACACTGTGCTTTCAACAAGGTAAATACAAGTTACAATATTTATGTTGTTAAAAGCACAGTGTCAGAGGAAATAGCTATATCGAGTGGCAAAAGAGTAATGGTACACCATAAAAAAGGGGAAACATGGTGAACAGTGTGGAAAAGTTGAGAATACAAAATTGTGCTTATGTGTTTGAAATGAAGTGGTAGTGCAACCTCCAGACCAGATGAGAAGAAAAACAGATCACAGCAAACCATTCCACGGATGGTTCATTAGAGCAAGAAAAAAGTGAAACACATCTGGGGAAAATAAATTAAGTTGCAGCAAGAAAAGGCGGTTTTATTTACAAAACAAATATTATTAAAACTTAATGCACAATGCAGCATTTTTTTTCACATATCTTGTTTATAGGGTCATCTCTCTTGAACTGTGTTGTACATCAGCATATTTGTCTTCATACTTTCATCAGCATTTGTGGGTACTGTTGGGGAAATAAGCTTTGGGTAGAGTTAGTGGCAAAGAAGTAATAAATTTAAATGTTGTGCACGACACGGCAGTTTCTCACATATCATTATGACCTCATATCTGCTGAACTGTGATGTATAGGTGGTTCTCAGTGGTTTAGGAGGAGATGTGGAGAAAAACACACCACACACACACTTTTATAGTGTTTATGGATGTTTGTTAATGTTCTGTTCATGCATCGGTTCAGAACTATGATTGGCACCTCATATAGGCCTTCTGCTTCTTTAGTTTTTGTGTTGTCATCCTGTCTTCTTGCTATGTTGTGGGGTACAGTATGATTGTGCTGGCTGTGTAACTGTGTATATTACACCTGTTTTAGGATAATTTTTTCCAGCTTCTCTGCAGTACCTGAAAAATGGTCATAAAATTTGGTGGTTCCTGTATATTTTGCTCTTTCACAAACTGATTTAAAGTGTACTGATAGAAAAGTACTGTTACGTAGGTGCCACAGCTGCATAGCATAAAAGGCTTGAGAATCTTGAGATAGAAACCAATAAATTTATTATTCCTGCACTATGAATTCTAAATTAAGACTATTAGTGTGTTTTTAGTTTTCTGTGGTTTTTGAATAAGATAATGTTTCTCTAGTTTGTGCAAAATTGAAGTACTTTCGTTTTATTTCTCATCTTCTCACAAAATGAGATATTACCTTCCTTAACAGATACATACCAATACAAATGTACATTAGTGGTTTGTGTGGCACTGAGATTTGTGTTCAGTATTTGTATGCCAGTTACTTATTTTTTGTTCAGTCATTCACTCTACCAAAACTTAAAACGGTTATTCCACATACTGCAAAATAATGGACATAAATCTTTAACGTTTGTTTTTGGTAACATGGTCGTCACATGGGGGAGGGGAGGGGGGAGTCTACAAGTACCCCAACAGAGTTTAGGTGTGTTGCTAAATAATTACTGTAAATAACTTAAAAACTTATATATTTACATAATAAAACAACAAATTTATTATTTAAATCCTTTACTGTGCTTACAATATCAGTCTTCACAGAAAATTTGTCATTTACAAAAACACGTCTCTTTGGTTTTTATTTTTATAGTTCAGATGAAATGACATAAAAATCAAATAAAGAATTAAGTCCTAATTAAACTCTTCGTTTTTAACAGAATAGGAACGTAAAATGAAGTGAAGACTATAAAACAACAATAACTAATGAGAAAAATCACAGCACATTATGTGCCTACAAAGTCATTCATTTTCTTTGGGTTTGTAGGACAAACAATAATTGATTGTCTTTGAATGTAGCTTACAAGTACACTTTGTTGTTGTTGTTCTTGTTGTTGTTGTTGTTGTTGCAAGTATTACATATTTATTTTTGTCTGCTGGCCTTGGTCAAAAATATCACCTTCGCGTTTTAGAAACACTAGGACCATACTCACCTGCATTAGGTGTTGATAAACTTTCTCTCTCAAGACTCATTGCAGTGGATTTTATGTATTGTCCATGGCTGATATTATAATAATAATAATAATAATAATAATAATAATAATAATAATAATAATAATAATTACTACTACTACTACTACTACTACTCCTACTACTACTTCTTTCCTTTCTTCCTTCTCAGACGTTATGTCTGGTTAAAAATGGAAAGTGACATGGACCTTCATCAAGTGTGACTTCCTTTTAACTGTATGGCATATGTTACATTGCATTTAGGAACTTTCGGGGAATTGAACATGTGTCAATAATTACAGATTTTTGTAGTTGTATATATACCTTTCGATGTAGCTGTATTGCGTTGATGTACTGGTGGATATTGTGTGGTATGACTACTGTAGTTGATAGTATAATTGGTATAATGTCAACTTTATCCTGATGCCACATGTCCTTGACTTCCTCAGCCAGTTGGATGTATTTTTCAATTTTTTCTCCTGTTATCTTCTGTATATTTGTTGTATTGGGTATGGATATTTCGATTAGTTGTGTTAATTTCTTCTTTTTATTGGTGAGTATGATGTCAGGTTTGTTATGTGGTGTTGTTTTATCTGTTACAATGGTTCTGTTCCAGTATAATTTGTAATCATCATTCCCTAGTGCATTTTGTGGTGCATACTTGTATGTGGGAATGTGTTTTATTAGTTTATGTTGTATGGCAAGTTTTTGTTGTTGTAGTAGTATTTTTGCTACATTGTCATGTCTTCTGGTGTATTCTGTATTTGCTAGTATTGTACATCCGCTTGTGATGTGATCTGCTGTTTCTATTTGTTGTTTGCAAAGTCAGCATTTATCTGTTGTGGTATTGGGATCTTTAATAATATGCTTGCTTTAATATCCGATTTTTATTGTTTGATCCTGTATTGCAATCATGAATCCTTCCGTCTCTCTGTATATATTGCCTTTTCTTAGCCATGTGTTGGATGCGTCTTGATCGATGTGTGGCTGTGTTAAATGATACGGGTGCTTGCCGTGTAGTGTTTTCTTTTTCCAATTTATTTTCTTCGTGTCTGTTGATGTTATGTGATCTAAAGGGTTGTAGAAGTGGTTATGAAATTGCAATGGTGTAGCCGATGTATTTATATGAGTGATTGCTTTGTGTATTTTGCTAGTTTCTGCTCGTTCTATAAAGAATTTTCTTAAATTGTCTACCTGTCCATAATGTAGGTTTTTTATGTTGATAAATCCCCTTCCTCCTTCCTTTCTGCTTAATGTGAATCTTTCTGTTGCTGAATGTATGTGATGTATTCTATATTTGTGGCATTGTGATCGTGTAAGTGTATTGAGTGCTTCTAGGTCTGTGTTACTCCATTTCACTACTCCAAATGAGTAGGTCAATATTGGTATAGCATAGGCTTTTGTCTTGTTTCTTGCTGTCAATTCTGTTTTCAGTATTTTTGATAGTCTTTGTCTATATTTTTCTTTTAGTTCTTCTTTAATATTTGTATTATCTATTCCTATTTTTTGTCTGTATCCTAGATATTTATAGGCATCTGTTTTTTCCATCGCTTCTATGCACTCACTGTGGTTATCCAATATGTAATCTTCTTGTTTAGTGTGTTTTCCCTTGACTATGCTATTTTTCTTACATTTGTCTGTTCCAAAAGCCATATTTATATCATTGCTGAATACTTCTGTTATCTTTAGTAATTGGTTGAGTTGTTGATTTGTTGCTGCCAGTAGTTTTAGATCATCCATGTATAGCAAATGTGTGATTTTGTGTGGGTATGTTCCAGTGATATTGTATCTGTTGTGTCGATTCCCTAAGGTCTCGACACAATGAGTGGCTAGGTGCACGCGAAACTAACGCAGACGGGCGTAAATTCTGAAACAGGAGACTGGATGAAAACTATAAAGAAAAGAAGAGAGATTGTCATCTACTTAACTTTTAATGTAGTCTTGTTCTTGTTGAAATACATCTCTTGCATAGTAGTAAGCAATTAGCAATGATACACATGGCGCCTTGCTAGGTAGTAGCGATGGACTAGCTGAAGGCTATTTAATCTGTCTCTCGGCAAATGAGAGGAAGACGTGATACGTCTTGTCGCAAGCTATGTCGTCCGTACAACTGGGGCGAGGTCATGTCCGTGTCTTGTGACCTGCCCTGTGGTGGCGCTACGTTTGCGAATACACAGTGGCGACACGCGGGTCCGACATGTACTACAGGACCGCGGCCGATTTAAGTTACCACCTAGCAAGTGTGGTGTCTAGCGGTGACACCACAGTATCCATAATTTGTATTATTTAGCATGTTGTATAGTGGGTTCAGAGCAAGGCAGAACCAGAAAGGACTTAATGAATCTCCTTGGTATATTGCACGCTTAATCTGTATTGGCTGTGATGTGATTTTATTTGAATTTGTTTGGATATTAAGTGTGGTTTTCCAATTTTTCATTACTATGTTTAGGAACTGTATCAATTTATGATCTACTTTGTATAATTCCAATATTTGTAGTAACCATGAGTGGGGTACACTATCAAAAGCTTTTTGGTAATCAATGTATGCGTAGTGTAGCGACCTTTTAGTTTTAGCTTGATATGTCACCTCTGCATCTATTATCAGTTGCTCTTTACATCCTCGTGCTCCTTTGCAACAGCCTTTTTGTTCTTCATTTATAATTTTGTTCTGTGTTGTATGTGTCATTAATTTCTGTGTAATGACTGAAGTTAATATTTTGTATATTGTTGGTAGGCATGTTATGGGGCGATATTTTGCTGGGTTTGGTGTGTCTGCTTGATCTTTAGGTTTCAGATAAGTTATTCCATGTGTAAGTGTATCAGGGAATGTGTATGGGTCTGCAATGTAACTGTTAAATAATTTAGTTAGATGTGAATGTGTTGAGGTGAACTTCTTTAGCCAGAAATTTGCTATTTTATCTTTTCCAGGGGCTTTCCAATTGTGAGTAGAATTAATTGCTTGGGTGACTTCATGTTGCAAAATTATCACTTCAGGCATTTGTGGTATCATCTTGTATGTGTCTGTTACTGCTTGTATCCACCGTGCATGCCTGTTATGTTGTACCGGGTTTGACCATATGTTGCTCCAGAAGTGTTCCATGTCTGTTATGATTGGTGGATTGTCTATTTTAATGTGTGTGTTATCTATTGTCTGGTAAAATTTCTTTTGGTTTGTGTTGAATGTTTGGTTTTGTTTCCTTCTATTTTCACTTTTTTTGTATCTTCTAAGTCGTTTGGCCAATGCTTGTAATTTCTGCTTCTTCTCATCTAATTGCTCTATCGCTTCTTGTTGTGAGATTTTACCTAACGTTTTTAGTTTTTTTTCTGACATTTCATTTCTTATAAATTGTGTTAGCTGTCCGATGTCCTTTCTCAGTTTTTCTATTCTGATCTGTAGCCTGTGTTGCCATGCTGGTTTTGTGGGTTTGTTGTGTGTGTTGGTTGGTTCTGATCTCTGCCTAGTGTGTATATTTAGTGTAGTGAGTGCTCCTATATAAACAAGTAGTTGTAACTCTTCCATAGTTGTATATTCATTTACTTTGTTGTGTATGATTGTGTTGATAGTTTTTATTGTTGTTTCGACTTGTGGGTTACTTGGCAGTCTATGCAAGTATTACTACTATTCTTTACTTTCTCAGACGTTAAGTCTGGTTAAAAATGAAAAGTGACGCGGACCTTGATCAGGCGTCATTTCCTTTTAACTGTATGGTATGTGTTATATTGCATTTAGGAACTTTCGGGTAATTGAACATGTATCAATAATTACTGATTTCTGTAGTTGTATATATACGTTTGGATGTAGCTCTATTGCATTGATGTACTGGTGGATATTGTGTGGTATGACTCCTGTAGTTGATAGTATAATTGGTATGATGTCAACTTTATCCTGATGCCACATGTCTTTGACTTCCTCAGCCAGTTGGATGTATTTTTCAATTTTTTCTCCTGTTTTCTTTTGTATATTTGTTGTATTGGGTATGGATATTTCGATTAGTTGTGTTAATTTCTTCTTTTTATTGGTGAGTATGATGTCAGGTTTGTTATGTGGCGTTGTTTTATCTGTTATAATGGTTCTGTTCCAGTATAATTTGTATTCATCATTCTCCAGTACATTTTGTGGTGCATACTTGTATGTAGGAACTTGTTGTTTTAAAAGTTTATGTTGTAAGGCAAGCTGTTGATGTATTATTTTTGCTACATTGTCATGTCTTCTGGGGTATTCTGTATTTGCTAGTATTGTACATCCGCTTGTGATGTGATCTACTGTTTCTATTTGTTGTTTACAAAGTCTGCATTTATCTGTTGTGGTATTGGGATCTTTAATAATATGCTTGCTGTAATACCTGGTGTTTATTGTTTGATCCTGTATTGCAATCATGAATCCTTCTGTCTCACTGTATATATTGCCTTTTCTTAGCCATGTGTTGGATGCGTCTTGATCGATGTGTGGCTGTGTTAGATGATACGGGTGCTTGCCATGAAGTGTTTTCTTTTTCCAATTTACTTTCTTCGTATCTGTTGATGTTATGTGATCTAAAGGGTTGTAGAAGTGGTTATGAAATTGCAGTGGTGTAGCCGATGTATTTATATGAGTGATTGCCTTGTGTATTTTGCTAGTTTCTGCTCGTTCTACAAAGAATTTTCTTAAATTGTCTACCTGTCCATAATGTAGGTTTTTTATATCGATAAATCCCCTTCCTCCTTCCTTTCTGCTTAATGTGAATCTTTCTGTTGCTGAATGTATGTGATGTATTCTATATTTATGGCATTGTGATCGTGTAAGTGTATTGAGTGCTTCTAGGTCTGTGTTACTCCATTTCACTACTCCAAATGAGTAGGTCAATATTGGTATGGCATAAGTATTTATAGCTTTGGTCTTGTTTCTTGCTGTCAATTCTGTTTTCAGTATTTTTGTTAGTCTTTGTCTATATTTTTCTTTTAGTTCTTCTTTAATATTTGTATTATCTATTCCTATTTTTTGTCTGTATCCTAGATATTTATAGGCATCCGTTTTTTCCATCGCTTCTATGCAGTCGCTGTGGTTATCCAATATGTAATCTTCTTGTTTAGTGTGTTTTCCCTTGACTATGCTATTTTTCTTACATTTGTCTGTTCCAAACGCCATACTTATATCATTGCTGAATACTTCTGTTATCTTTAGTAA
Source organism: Schistocerca nitens (assembly GCF_023898315.1). Lineage (NCBI taxonomy): Eukaryota > Metazoa > Arthropoda > Insecta > Orthoptera > Acrididae > Schistocerca > Schistocerca nitens. The sequence continues at coordinate 572,713,430 of NC_064616.1, read as the reverse complement.
TTGGTTGAGTTGTTGATTTGTTGCTGCCAGTAGTTTTAGATCATCCATGTATAGCAAATGTGTGATTTTGTGTGGGTATGTTCCAGTAATATTGTATCCATAATTTGTATTATTTAGCATGTTGGATAGTGGGTTCAGAGCAAGACAGAACCAGAAAGGACTTAATGAGTCTCCTTGGTATATTCCACGCTTAATCTGTATTGGCTGTGATGTGATATTATCTGAATTTGTTTGTATATTAAGTGTGGTTTTCCAGTTTTTCATTACTATGTTTAGGAACTGTATCAATTTAGGATCTACTTTGTATATTTCCAATATTTGTAGTAACCATGAGTGGGGTACACTATCAAAAGCTTTTTGGTAATCAATGTATGCGTAGTGTAGAGACCTTTGTTTAGTTTTAGCTTGATATGTCACCTCTGCATCTATTATCAGTTGCTCTTTACATCCTCGCGCTCCTTTGCAGCAGCCTTTTTGTTCTTCATTTATAATTTTGTTCTGTGTTGTATGTGTCATTAATTTCTGTGTAATGACTGAAGTTAATATTTTGTAGATTGTTGGTAGGCATGTTATGGGGCGATATTTAGCTGGGTTTGCTGTGTCTGCTTGATCTTTAGGTTTCAGATAAGTTATTCCATGTGTAAGTGTATCAGGGAATATGTATGGGTCAGCAATGTAACTGTTAAATAATTTAGTTAGATGTGAATGTGTTGAGGTGAACTTCTTTAGCCAGAAATTTGCTATTTTATCATTTCCAGGGGCTTTCCAATTGTGCGTAGAATTAATTGCTCGGGTGACTTCATGTTGCAAAATTATCACTTCAGGCATTTGTGGTATCATCTTGTATGTATCTGTTTCTGCTTGTATTTTATTATTACTATTACTATTACTATTATTATTATTATTATTATTATTATTATTATTATTAATAATAGAACCGACTGGGAGAACATATCTATTAGCAAGAGAAATATTCAGTGCAGCAGCAAAGATTGTGCTCTGCCATCTTCTTTTTCTATGTCAACAAGAGTAATTTTGAGCATTTCAAATCTAAGGTGTCAACCCCCTTCTTTAGTTTTGCTGTGAAAACTGTAATTTCAAGTTTCATTGATTGTTGTTTTATGGATACTTTGTGATGCATAGAAAATAGTAAAACTACTCTTTTATTCTTCTTTGGAATGAATGGCACAAAGGTCTTGTCTCGTACAAATCCAGGTGTTGATGAATCAGTGTGTTCTTTTATTAGGCAAAAACTCAAGAGGAATTTCCAGTTTTTTTTTGTACATATACCCACGTATGTTAGTCCTCAGTTTAATAATTCGTCTACTAACTCAAATGAGTGAATAAACTGTTTCCAGTAATATTTCTGTTAGTTCCATAAAATGGCGATGCAAGTTTTTAACACATCCTGCGTTGTCACTATGAAAGGGATTTTTCTTTAGGTAAGTGGTTTTCCAGAATATATAAACACATTATATAAGTAAGGAGTTTTCGTATTGCAAATGCACTGCATTTTCATGCCATATTTTACAGGTTAAACAGTCTGAATGAGCACCTCCCTTGAAATTTTACCAACATTTCAACAACACACAAATATTCTGAACAAGAATAGTTTGTGCTGCAATTGCTAATACTCTCTCCAAAAATTTCTTGTCAAGGCCAATTTATTTGTGGATTTTCTCTCTTGTGTACTGATATCAAAGGTTACATTAAAATGAATGAATAAAAACAGTTTTTTCCCATTACACCTTGTAAAATATCTCATATCATAGGGATGTAACATCTTCATGATTTGACTTGAATATTGAAATAAACAGAAGTTATTCAAGGTAAGCCTGTAACTCAAAGCAATCAATGTTTTTAGCATGATATGACCGTAATAATAAAGTTGAATATTTGTCCAAGTTTTTTTGTTAGTTTAGTGCAGGATAGCGTCAATCACCTCATTGGTAAATAATAGTACCCAACTATCTATTGGTGACATTTCATTTTTACAAGCAGCAGGTGTTTTCAATCAAGTGAACTGTCATACAATATTGTGCTATTGCACAAAAGATGTACGTGAGGCAGATTTACTCATTTTTATTTCTGTACTTACTGTAAAAATAGTTTCGTGGGCTTTCTTCTTCTTTTTCTTCATTAGAAGAAGAGCCTTCACTTTGCTAGATCTCTGACCAGAAAGGTGTTCACTGTTTATTGAATCATGATTGCTGATGTCATCAACTGCTAATCTTTCTTCTTCTTGGTTATTTCTTTCTATGTCTTCACCTTCTGAGTCATTGCCTCCTAACAGTTGTTAAATATCCTCATCACAGATAGTGAGCCATTATTATAAATATACTGTAATAAAAGCAAATTACTGTATTAGTGTATTGTAAATAATTACTACATAAAAGCACGTGTGCGATCTACAGAAATGCAACAATGTGAAACAGATACTTACTGTTGAGAGCAGGGTACACATCCATGTCACAAGCCTATGCAGCACACTGTGAATACCTAAAATGGTGAATCTGTAGTCTGCCAACAATAGAAACTATAAACAAAGTCTCTTGGGGTTTACTCGGACCCCACCCATGTAGTTAACAGGTTAAAAAAATTTAGTGCTTATTAACTTGGCTATCCATTTCTTTAGTAGTCTCTCTGCCACGTTTGTCCAACCTTCTTTCTTCCATGGTTTCTCCTTTAGTGGCTGCCATATTTGGCACCACATTGTAAAAGGGAAAGTTGTGAATGTTGTTTAGGCTGTGGATAGTGTAGATTTTGTTGTGTTTCTGTGTGTTGTATTTGAAATTTAGTTAGGGATCCAGCTTGGCATTTTCGTTGACAATAGTGCCAAAATATCTACATACTTTTGCTGGCCAGTGTGACAACCCGGTGGTGCATAATTTAGAATTGATGTTCGAACTGGGTCAAACTAGTCATGTTTTCTAATCTGACAAACTGTGTATTACATTGTACAAGCAGGACCCCCACTCTTCCTGATATAGAATTAGAGCTCACTTGCTCTCTGTGGCCATGTTTTTTTTTAAATTATGTGATGTATATAGATTGATGAGGAAACCCTTCTGCATGAAGCAAAATTGCCTGCTTTTAACAAATTTAAGATGAAAACTTTCATAAAAATCTCGGTACCCCATTAAAGTTATTACTTCGAAGATTGGAAGACAAAACAATGAGTTAGTGTAGGACATTTCAAAGACATTGTTATGTTTTGGTTATGTAAGTAGAAATTCTTAGAGCAGGCTCTGAACTTAAAAATCCTTACCTGATGTCGCTAAAGTCACCTTTTGTGGAAGAGAAAAGCTTGGAGGGAAACTATCAGTTGATGCTACGTCTACATACATAACTCCACAAGACACAGAGTGGTGCATGGTGCAGGGTGCGTTGTATTACTATTAGTCATCTCCTTTCCTATTCATCTCAATTTGGTGTACAGTAAGTCATTACAGAAATATATTCTGACATGAAATTAGAGGAGCTCAAAGTTGATTGCAAAGAGACTGAAGATTAAAATAGTTATTAATTGGTGTCATGTGGAGAAGGGTGGGTGGATGGGTGGGTTGATTGGCTGGTTGATTATTGTAGCTGTAGTGCTAGTATGTTGGAACATGTGGACGATTAGCTGTCCAATGTGGAGAGAATCTCTTGTGTATGCTATTTTGCAGCCTCAACAAATTGCATGAAATACATACTGTTGTAATAATATCCACCAGAGCTGCTTCATTAGATTTTATTTTCTGCTACTAGTTTCAAGCAATAGTTCATTCACTAGTGGTATCTAAATAAAATAAAGCTATTTTCAGGAAATTTATCTATATGTACCTGCTAATGTATAACTTTTGGTTATATTATTTTTTACATATATTACACAATTTTATGTTATTTCTAAAATATGATATACTTTTGCCATATTTGTGGCTGGTTTTTACATTTTTGATTTGTGTACTAGATATGCAGTTCACTATAAAATTTATATCTCTGATGAAAATCGTATTACATCTAACGTAAAATTTAGGATTGTATACTGTTCTGAATGTTTCTTTGAGGTTTTATTAGGATATTTTGTCAAATGTGTGTAGATTTCTATTTCCTTTACCTTTGTGGTTCTGTGAATATTTCCCAGAAAGTGCTAAAATTGCTGAACAGGACAACTAAGAATCAACTTCCCCTCTAGCATTGTAGAACAGCATGTGGAGATTTACATAAAATCTGCACATGTCCTTTTCTTGCGTTACTCTTATTAGGAAGTAATACCTGTATTCAGCATTTTGTTAACAGATTTTGCAGAAAATGATTAATCCCCCTCAAAGATTGCCTCCTCATAGTGTTGCCAGTGAGTCACAAGGCGAGCTGTGGAAGTGTGTGTGTGCAAGTCTGTGAAATGTCTTGCAGTTGGGTAAAGGGAGTGGACTTGCCTGCTTTCCAGTTAGCAGACTTACAAAGGAGTGAAAGTGCACGAGCTCAATCTGATGACGTGCCTTTCCTCATGTGTCTACCCTTCAGCTTCCCCCTGCCCATCCACAAAATAATTATCCCCTAATAGATTCTGCTGTACTTAAATGTGGCTCACATATTTAATATTTGTTTTTCATTGACTAATTTAAAAATAAACATTAATTTTATAGCATTAAAAAACTATTTTTAATAATCTGCGATATTTTGCATTCCCTGTAATGTGGAAACTACTAGTTGTAGAGAAAACAGAATAGAGCATTTTTGTAGGAAATTTAATTAGTTTAATTTTGTACTGGGGCAAATTTTTTCTAGGAGCTGCAGTCTGAGTTAGTAAAGAAAAACATGTTTAAATGCCCACCCTCACCTTCAAACCCCACTGGTCAGGATTTTTAGTATGACAAACTATTTTACACTCGGGGCAGCAACATCTGTTGAAAGGCACGATGTTAGGAAAAACTCCACTCACAGCTGGTAAAGCTGTTGTTTATTAAAACATGACGAGTTTCACAGTTTTAAGCCACATCATCAGGTGAACCTATGTGGTAAAACGCGAAGTACAGTGTCACCACTTTTTGTGGATATTAAAATTAGTAAAGCAATGTCTAAAATATACTCACAATGTTAAAAGATCGTAGGCATACCCATTGTACCCATTGCTCCAAGTCAAAATTTGCTATTCAGGGAATATCGCCAATACTATGGTGAGCGAAAGGTAAAGAAGTCCCCCAGTCTTTAAAATTTGCCTGCATCTAAAAAGAAAACAAAAATATTTTATAGTGAGTGGCCGATAAATTTTTTAAAAAAAGAAGCCAGATAGGTGATAAAGAATTGTCACTGCTAACATGATTAGTCATGGCACAGGCATATTACAGTGTGGAAAGAATCAGAATCGGGTGGCAGTATGACAGCAGGGCAACATAGTGCAGGGCAAGGCAAAAGTGGCCCGCACGAGTGACAGAGAGACTAACTGGCTAGCAGAACAGAAGCTATCCATGTGGACAGTGTGACGTCATATGCTTATGACTAGGAGTGCTGGGTTGCTACCTTTACAAGCGAGGATAGAATTTCATTACATAATATTCTCACTTGTAACACTGTCTGCATGAATAGCTTCAGTTTCACCAGCCAGCTAGTCTCTCTGTCATTCGCGTGGTCCGCTTTTGCCTTGCCCTGTTGTCATATTGGTAAGACACTGCCACCTGATCCTTTCCACATTGTAATTTGCCTGTGCTATGACTAATCGTTAGCAGTGACAATTCTTTATAACCAATCTAGCCTCTTTCAAAAAAAAAAAAAAAAAAAAAAAAAAAAAAAAAAAAAAAAAAAAAAAAAAAAATTGCTCACTATAAAATATTTCCTTTTTTCTTTTTAGATGCAGGCAAATGTTTATGAATGGGGCACTACTTCTTTACCTATCACTCACCATAGTATTGACGATATTCTGTGAAAAGTAAATTTTGACCTGGAGCAATGGGTATGCCTATGATCTTTAAAAACATAGAGAGTATATTTGACATTCCTTTACTAATTTTAATATCTGCAAAAAGTGGTGACACTGTACTTTGCTTTTTACCATGTGGGTTTATTTGATGATGTGGCTTAAAGCTGTGAAACCGGTCGTGTTTTAATGATCAATAATTTCACCAGCTGTGAGTGGAGTCCTTTCTAACATCATTTTTTAGTATGTTCATAAAACCACTTCACAAAAATCTGTACCACATGAATTCCCCCCCATTAGACATCTTTGGGTCTTTGTTGACTGGTCTGACATACATAAGCATTGTTGCCTGGTACCACATCTAATTTTAGAACCATTTAGTGGAATGCTATTGACATGCATCTAGTACTTCCTCTCAACAGTCTTCTTGCCAAAGCTGAAGTTTCATAAAACATGAAGAAGAAAACAGTATCATGTAATTTAATTAAATTTCTTTTTTCTTTGTCTAGGACAGAAAAGAATGCCTGCCAGTGGTCTGTTGATAAACTCAAGGAATTGTTGACAGGTCTGAAAATTGAAAATGCACTTGGTGAGTATCCAACACAAGTAACGTCATTCTTCATTTATAGATCCAGTTTTTGTTCATGAAAAAGATCAAATGAAGGGTCGGCTGGATGTAATGCATGCATGAGAAATATTTTACATAGATCTTGAGCTTCATAGAGTGACATTCCTGCTGAGTGTGTCCCCCTGTGGGTCCGGGGGTTAGAATAGGCCCGAGGTATTCCTGCCTGTTGTAAGGGGTGACTATTAGGAATCTCACATGTTTGGGCCATTATGTGATGGTCCCCTGTAGGGTTTGATCTTTATTTTTCCAAATTTTCCCGAAGAGCGAGCCAATTGGGGAAGGGCACCTTACATGGTGCATTGTGTTCATTGTGCAATGAGATCTTCAGCCCACTTTCTCTTCATCGTATTGCAGTCCTGCCCATTCTCCATCTCTTGGGTGAGGACACCTTACTGGATGCATTTTCCACCATGCACTATGTGGTGTCACTTTCTGTGCCGATGATGACCATGGACTTATTTGTACTTCATATCAGCACGGTAGCCAGTCCATTGTGGTGGGGATGCCATGTACCCTGTTGGTTGTAGTCCCCTGACTACACAGGGATCGCTCTGCTGATGCCTGCACCATTAACTCCCCTCGTATGCCAAGGAGTAGATGGCCACCCCCTGGGGCATCAGGACTCCCAGCAATGGCCATCCTGCCAGGAGGCCTTTGCTGCAGCTGGATGGCACCCGTAGTGAGGTCCCCTGGTCAGAGTGGGTGGTATCAGGGCGGATGACAGGTCATGAAGTGTAGTACATCATCTCTTGCTGGTGATCTGCCGCCAGCAGTCACTAAGCGGGCAAAGTCTAACTTTAATGCTAAGGAATAATGTCACATAGAAGAAGGTGTAATTAGATGAATGACAAACACTAACTTCACTTAACGAAGGGGTATTCAGCACTTGCACATACAAGAGTGCGGAGCGAACTGCCTCCGGCCAGAACACATACGGTATATATATAGTTACAGATCATTCCAGTGAAATGATTCTTGACATTTGTGGATACTTCTAGAATGTCCTCGACCCGAATATATAGATTAAAATTTTACAGTTCAGGTGAGTTTTGAACTCGCTTCCCTCCATACAACAGTCTAGTATCATAACCACTACACTACAGTCAATGTGCTACTCAGCTTCTTCTGACAATAAGACCTCAAGTTGTTCCCCTCCCTGGCCACACCATGGGAGGAATGCCAGGCTAAGGATGGCAGTGAAGCTTAATTGCCCCAGTACCTCATATGTATGGGAGTTGATGGGGAGTCTTTCATGTCCATGAAGCCTCAGTTTTTTGTGGAGCATTTGGAGGACAAGTTTGGGGAGGTGGGGGGCTTGTCCTCTGTCAAGTCACAGGCTTGGGGCAAGTTGGGGGATGTTTGTTACCAACACGCCCCATAAGAGCTCAAATACAGTCCACGGTATTATATTCCTCAGGGATTGCAGTCTGATGGGGAGCTGCGCACCAATTTAGAGTGGCGAGGTGTTCATTTCGTCCAGCACATCCATCGGGGTCCGAGGAATAATCAGGTTGCCACCAGTGCCTTCATTTTGGCCTTAGAGGGCGACACGTTGCCCGAGTAGGTCAAGGTGATGGTCTACCATTGTGACGTCAAGCCATATATCCCTCCCCTGATGCAGTTATTTAAGTGCTGGAAGACGTCTTCCCACTGTACTTCCAGCCCCACCTGTCGAGATTGTGGACGTCCATCGCATCCCAATACTCCATGTGCCCCGCCTCCAATCTGTGTCAACTGCGGAGAGCATCATTCACCATGCTCACCCGACTGCAGGATTTTACAGAAAGAGAGGAAAATCATGGAATATAAGGCCCTGGACCGACTGACCTACACTGAGGCTAAGAGGAAGTTTGAGCACCTACATCCTGTGGCTATGACTACCTCATACACTGACGCTACGAGAACAGTTCTTGCCCTATCAGTTCCTCGAATTCCTGTCGCCTCTGAGAACCGGGAGGCTACACCTGCCCCCTTGATGGTGGGGGCACTTCCCTTCCTGTTACTACAGCACCATCTACTTTGGGGAGCAACACTCCCCCCCCCCCCTCTCAACCATCGGGGATTTCAGTCCCCACTTCTGAGCCAGTGAAGCGTAAGGCTTCTTCAGCTCCTCTTGCTAGAAAGGGGTCCCTTGGGCCACTCCCTTCCCAGGTTTCTGCTAGTGGGAAAGATGACACTCGCCAGTAACTGAAGACCCCCAAAAGCAGTGGGTCATAGGGCTTCACACTCATCCTCAGTCCTGGAGACTGATTCAGTGAAGTCCTCCCAGCCAGGGAAACCCAAGGAACAGCTCGAGAGATCGAAAAAGAAGACCCATAAGAACAAGGAACTTGCGGTGGCACCCACACCACCCCAACCTACAAGTTCTGCGTCTGAGGATGGGGTGGAGATTCTGGAGTCCACTGAGGACCTAGGTCTCACCAGACCCTCAGACACAGTGGATATGGACTGCTAAGGCAAAAGAGTCGGTGGCAGCAGGTGACCTTGAGGCATAGACTGCCTCATTGAATGTTCCAAGCCTTCCTAATCTCTCGATGTTGTCATCCAGTGGAATTGCAGCAGTTTTTTTCCACCGCCAGGCTGAGCTACGGCAACTGTTAAGCTTTACACCTGGTTTCTGCATTGCCCTCCAGGAAACCTGGTTCCCAGCAATGCGGACTCCTGCCATCTGTGGCTATAAGGAATATTACAGGAACTGTAGCTACTACAATAGTGTATCAGGTGGAGTTTGCATTTATGTCCTAAACACTTTCTGTAGGGAATCTGTGCCCATTCAAACCCCTCTTGAAGCTGTGGGTGTCAGAATACAGACGATGCAGGAAATAACTGTCTGCAATGTATATCTTCCTACAGATGGTGTGGTACCCCCGAATGTATCAACTGCACTGATTGATCAATTCCCTAAACCTTTCCTACTTTTGGGAGATTTTAACGCCCACAACCTCTTGAATTGTGACACTATGCTTACTGGCAGAGGCAAAGATGCTGAAACTTTACTGTCTCAGTTCGATCTCTGCCTCTTAAATACTGGGGCTGCCACACATTTCAGTGTGGCTCATGGTAATTACTCGGCCATTGATTTATCAATTTGCAGCCCAGGACTGGAGAGCACATGACGACCTGTGTCATAGTGACCACTTCGCCATCTTCCTGTCATTACCCCGGCATCAGGCCCATGGACGCCTGCCCAGATGGGCTATAAACAAGGCAGACTGGGAAACTTTCACCTCTGCTGTCACAGTTGATTCTGCCCTACATGGTAACGTAGATGTGACAGTTGAGCAGGTGACTACTACAATCGTTTCTGTGCCAGAAAACGGGATCCCTTGCTCTTTATTGTGCCCCCCCCCCCCCCCCCCCGCCCTCCCTTCCTCATCACCCCGGCGAAAGACAGTCCCTTGGTGGTCGCCGGAAGTCTGAGGCAATTAAAGAGTGTTGGCAAGGTCTACAGTGACATAAGTGGAACCCTTACCTAGAGCACATAATAGCTCTTAAGCAGCTCCATGCCCGTGGTCCTGCTTATAAAATGATGGAAACAGGAGTGTTGGGAGATGTAAGTCTCAACCATTGGGTGCCATACGTCACCTTCCCAAGTCTGGACAAAGATCAGACGTCTTTTTGGCTACCAGACCCTAACAGGTGTCCCTGGTGTTAACATCAATGGCATGCTCTCTACTGATGCAAATGTAATTGCTGTGCACTTCTCTGAGCTCTATGCTCGAGCCTCTGCGTCAGAGAACTACACCCCCAGCCTTGCGCACCCCCAAACAGCGGATGGAAAGGAAAGTCCTCTCGTTCATTACATGCCACAGTGAACCCCATAATGTCCCGTTTACGGAGTGGGAGCTCCATAGTGTAATTGCACATTGCCCAGAGACAGCTCCTGGGCTGAATTGGATCCACAGTCAGATGATGAAACATCTCTCATCTGGCTAAGAGCGTCATCTCGCCATCTTCAACCAGATGTGGTGCGATGGCGTCTTTCTATCACACTGGCAGGAGAGCAACATCATTCCGGGCTCAAACCTGGCAAAACCCGCTTGATGTAGATAGCTATCGGCCCATCAACCTCACCAATGTTGTTTGTAAGTTGCTGAAATGTATAGTGTGTTGGCGGTTGGGTTGGGTCCTGGAGTCACGTGGCCTACTGGCTCCAGGTCAGGGCAGCTTCCGCCAGGGGCACTATACCACTAATAATCTTGTGTCCCTCGAGTCTGCCATCCCAACAGCCTTTTCCAGATGCCAAACACCTTGTTGCTGTCTTTTTTGATCAACGCAAAGCGTATGACACCACCTGGCGACACCATATCCTTGCCACATTATACGGGTGGGGCCTCGGAGGCCTGCTCCCGATTTTTATCCAGAATTTCCTGTCGCTCTGTACTTTCCATGTCAACGTTGGTGCCTCCCATAGTCGTGTCCCCACCCCCCTCCCTCCCACCCTCCCAATCCAGGAGAATGGGGTCCCGCAGGGCTCTGTATTGAGTGTATCACTATTTTTAGTGGCCATTAACAGTCTAGCAGCAGCTGTAGGGCTGTTCATTTCACCCTCTCTGTATGCAGATGACTTCTGCATTTCATTCTGCTCCACCAGAACTGGTGTTGCTGAGCGGTGCCTATAGGCAGCCATCCACAAAGCGCAGTCATGGGCTCTCGCCCACGGCTTCCAGTTTTCGGCCGCTAAGTCGTGGGTCATGCACTTCTGTCGGCATCGTACTGTTCATCTGCAACCAGACCTTTACCTTCATGACTATCCACTCACTGTAGTGGAGACATTGATTCTTAGGACTTGTTTTCGATGCCTGATTGACTGGGCTACCTCACCTTTGCAGCTTAAGCAGAAGTGCTGGCAGCACCTCAATGCCCTCCACTGTTTGAGCAACACCAACTGGAGTGCAGATTGCTCTACTCTACTGCAGCTCTACAAAGCCCTTGTTCAATTCCCCCTTGACTATGGGAGTGGATGTATGGTTTGGCGATGCCCTCAGTGTTGCATGTACTCGACCCAGTGCACCATTGTCTCATTCACCTAGCGACAGGAGCTTTTAGGACAAGTCTGGTGGCCAGCATCCATGTGAAGGTCAGAGTCCCTCCATTGCGGATCCGACATGCACAACTGCTCGCCAGTTACATTGCACACATTCATAGTTCTCCTGACCATCCAAATTACAGTCTCCTTTTTCCACCTGCGGCATTTCATCTCCCCTATCGGCGGCCCAGGTCAGGGCTAATGATTGCGGATCGTGTGTGATCCCTTCTGTCGGAACTGGAGTCCTTCCCTTTACCACCTCCCATCCAGGTCCATTTGCTTACTCCTCCATGGTGTACACCTAGGCCACAGATTCGTCTGAACCTTACGCATGACCCTAAGCAGTCAGTTACTCCTATCGCTCTCCACTGTCACTTCCTCTAGATTCTTGACGTGTTCCGGGGCTCTGAAGTGGCTTACACAGATGGCTCGATGGCTGATGGTCTTGTTGGCTTTGTCTATGTCCACAGAGGCCATTTTGAACAGCATTCCTTGCCCTAGGACTGCAGTGTATTCACTGCAGAGCTCATGGTCATCTCTCGTGCACTTCAGTATATCCGTTCATGCCCCAGGGAATCGTTTCTTCTGTGTACTGACTCCTTGAGCAGCCTACGAGCTATTGACAAGTGCTACCCTCGCCATCCTTTGGTAGCGTTTATCCAGGAGTCCATCTATGCCCTGGACCGGTCCCATCGTTCAGTGGTGTTTTCGTGGACCCCAGGACATGTCGGCATCCCAGGCAGTGATCTTGCCGACCGGCTACGCGGAAACTGCTTCTGCAGATGGGCATCTCTGAACCTGACCTGCATTTTGACGTACGCTTGTAGGGTTTTGCGGCTTCGGGAGACGGAATGGCATAACAGTACACACAACAAACTGCGTGTCATTAAGGGGACTATGAATGTGTAGAAGTCTTCCATGTGGGCCTTTCGCAGGGAATCAGTTGTCATCTGCCGGTTCCACATTGGGCACACTTGGTGGGCGACCCACAGTTACCTCCTGCGCTGTGAAGACCCACCTGAATGTCGGTGTGGTGCCCGGTTCGTAGTGGACCATATTCTGGTGCACTGTCCCACTTTGACTGCCCAGCGATAAAGTCTTGGGTTACCGGACTTGTTGTCACAAGTTTGTCTGACACATCATTGTCTCTTTATTTGTGAGGGTGGGTTTTATCATTTGATCTAAGTTTTAGTGCATGTTCTTTGTCCCTCTGTGTCCTCCACCCTAGTGCTTCTAGGGTGGAGGTTTTAATGTGTTGCAGAGTGGCTGGCTTCTCCTTTTTTATTCTCATGGTCAGCCAGCCATGTTAATCTGCTTTGTTTTAATTTCTTCATGCCCTTTCTTGGGTGTCTGTGGTTTTCTTGTCCCTTTTAGTCCATTTACATGTTTGTTGCCCTTCATAGTTTTTGTGATTTTTTTTTTTTTTTCCCTTCTGTTTTGAGTTGTCAGTCTCGTTTGTTTTATTCTCACACTTGTGGCATTGTTTTATTCGGAACAAGGGACTGATGACCTTGTAGTCTGGTCCCTTTCCCCCCTCTTTTAATCCAACCAACCAACCTGCTGAAAGTGTAACTTTTCATCATAACAATTCTTTTATGATTTGTGTCATGGAGTTTATATAAATAGCTTCAGTTTCCCAAGGAATCATTTGTCCATTGATTTGGTTACCCAGGGATTTGAGAGTTTGGCTTTCTAACTTCAGCAGTGACACTCACTGCAATTCTTCGCACTGCCATTGGGGTTGGACCATAGCTCAGTGAATTCATCGCAGACGTTCCTGCGATCTCAAACCAACTGAATCCATAGTTGTGTCTATAGATGGGCTAGTGATCATCAGGCTACTCGCCACTCAGCACTGTACGTCAGTGAATTTGGCATTTGATGTAGGTATTCCTTTGTAGTTTTGACTGGATACCAGCTTTGAGGAGCCATCCGAAGAGCCTCTGCTTGGATCTTTCCTTATGGTTTCCAATTATCTCCTGGAAAAATGCAGGTCACGCATTTGTCATAACAAGACTCTATTTACGGATCCAGTGCATGGGCGTTTTTACACAATCCTGAGTTTTTGGACTCTTCGTTGATAAAAAGCTTATTTGGCTGCCATATATTCAACAAAAGGCTAGCTGTGTGTGAAAGCTTAAAGCTGCCAGATTCCTTGCCCACACCTCTTGAGTGGATTGTGTTTACTCTCTTCCATATTTACCAGAACCTGGTCTCATTCAGATTTTACTATGTTGGGCAGGTTTATGGTTTAACAATCTTCAGCTTTGAAGTCGTTTGCCCCAGTTGGTCATTGTGGAGTAAATCTGGCACATTCTGGAATAGTCCTGTAGAGTGTGCCCTTGCTAAAAGTGTGTCTTCCTTCTTCAGTTCTGTCTGCACCAACTCTTGTTCACTCGTGCAATCACCATCCAACGATTTTCTAACCGTCCAACTTAGTAGACTGCTTTTGCATACGAGTGACATCGACCCACGACATCTGCCCTGTGGTGGAATTACCAGTTGGAATGAACCTCGAGGACCTCTGCTGGGACCTCCGCCTAACCTCCTCAGAATAAGCTCCCCATGTTTTCTGTCACACCACTCCATGGTAAATACCCAGAGCATGAGTTAGGATTGATCTATTTCAAGGTTATAAAGTTTGTTGCCCCTATGTCTGTCCCTCTCATTTCAGGAGTATCAGGGTACTACCATCATTTACACTGACATTCCTAAAACCATGGAGAGGACAGGATGTGCTTTTGTGTCAAGGCAGTAGGGAACATCACTTGTTGTTGGGACTGTTTAGTATTTTTATGGCAGAACTTATAGCCACTAACAGTTATATGTTTAAAAAGAAAGGCCCTCCATCAATTGCATTTTAATTTTTAGTGATTCCATGAACAATTTCCAGGCTATTGATCGCTGTTGCTCTTGTCTGACTGTGATATCTGCTATTCACGACCTTATCTTGTACCTTAGTCAAACTGCCTGCTCAGTTGCCATTATCTGTCTCCCAAATCATGAGAGTATCCCTGGGAATGAACTGGCCAACCATTTGGCTAGAGAAGCATTCATTGTCAAACATTCACTTTCATGATCCCTGGACCACATTTGGTGTGCCACTTTCCCCCTCTAATAAACTCCATACTATCAAGGAGACAATTGCTGCATGGCAGTCCTCCTTAAGTTACTTCTGGGAAGAATCAACGGCCATAAGTTGCCTCCACGCCGGTCCTACCAGAGTAACCCATAGTTTTATTTTATGTAATGAGCCATCCCTGTGTTGTGGTTGCAGAGCCTTAGTCTCACATATTCCTCTGAAATTGCCTCTTCTTTTGGCCCTCCACGTGAAGCATGTTCTTAGAGATTCTTTGCCTCTAATATTGGTGGACAAATCACACACAGTTGAACTAGTTCTGTTTTACCCATGAAAATTGTTTTTCTTCTCAGATGTAACATTTTAAACCAACTTCAGAGCAGGGGCAAGGTGGTTGAGGCATCTCCCTTTGAATGCTGGGTCTGGGGAACCTCGACTCTTACCTCCTTTCCCATCTGCCTCTGTCATCCCCCTTTTACTGTTTGAATTGCATTAAATGCAGTTTTCCCCTTTCACCTCCACACTCCTTATATTCTATTTTAGGGGTAACACTCCGCTGAGTAGTGGGTGCTGTTCCTTTCTATTAGTTTTGACTATAATGGCTTAGTGGTGGGACAGCTGCAGGAAGGATGGCTCCTATTGTGAGCGGAGCCCTTGGTGATAGTTGCCAGGTGCCACCCACCTGTTGCTTTCATTATTTCTCTCACTTTTTTTATTATTTACAGGTCATGTAATGTCTGTTAAGTTTTTAGTCTTCTCATTTTTAGTTTTATTCCAGCATATGGAGCATGACGATGCAGGCTGTAGTATTGATTTGGAATAAAAAAACAGCACCAGTTGCACTTTTATTCTTATTTTAAATACCATTTTTACTGGTAGAAATCTCCTGTGTAGAAAGCATTTTTTACTTTGCAACTCTCTTTGCCCTTAATTGGATTGGCATGGTGGGTGGGGGGGTCGCATGTGGGTGGGACTTATCTTGCCACAGATGACCTCTTGTCAGCTCTGACCTATGTACTGGCCTGATTAATACATTCCGGGATGTGAGGTCGTGGTCCAAGAACTTTTCTGCTCCTTACGTTTCGTCCAGGACTGCGCTGGACTTCCTCATAGGCGCTGCTCTGCTGAGTCTTGCCGACTGTGAAGCAGCGCCTCTGAGGAAGTCCAGCGCAGTCCTGGACGAAACGTAAGGAGCAGAAAAGTTCTTGGACCACGACCTCACATCCCGGAAAGTATATCAACAGCCATGTCACCCGGTCGTGAAAGACTTCATTCTACAATCTGATTAATACACTTTTTCTTTTCTGTCAATTATTTCTTAGTTCTGGCATCAATATTACCTTCTGTGCTTTTACTACTCCTACACACATCATCATCATCATCATCATCATCATCATCATCATCTGATCATATTTCTGGCAGATGTCACTAACTCTGGATGAACTATCCTTTGACAGAGAGATTGCCGACCTTGCTGTAGTTCCATAACCCCCAACCGATCATTCCTCCATTCATCCAAACAAACTAATATTCGTGCTGCCTCCTGTGAACCCCTGTGTACCACAAGTACTGGTATGGTATATTCTGCCTAACTGGACATGTTTACTGATTGTTAAATATATTGTAATTGGCATGTCAGAATGCTGTGAGTGAAAACTTATCCTCTTTCAATATTTTATTTATTGGACAATAATTACTGCTTTCCTATTACAATTACTGGTTTCAGCTGTGATATTCTGCCCTTTAGAGATCATTGTTGTAGCGCAAGAAGCCTCGTAACAGACACCTGCTAGTTGCAGCTTTCACATGATGGACTCTTGCCATTGCTGGAAAATGTCACTGCTGGCTTGCTGATGTATGTACTTTCAATATGACAGACTTACCAAGTATACTTGGTGGTGGTCTTCCAAAATCATATCCATGCTTTGTATTGTGCTAAATGTGTAGGAATGGGTGAGCTGTCTCTGGTCCTTCACTTTTCAACCCCATCTTGTGCCATCAGACTTTTTCACTTGTAATTTTAAGCAACTGTGCATGGTGATTAGCCAATAAATCCTTAAATTTTTGACAGCTTCTCACAGACACCTACCAATCTGTTACATGAGAAATGCTACAATGTATCTCTCTGTCCTTAGAACTTCTTGTGGTGCTTCATATCCACCATTGAGGAAATAATTTTTAGCACCTGCATCACTAAACGATTTTGTGAAAGGTACATTGTGTACAATGTTTTGTAGCCATAGGTCATTATGACACCTTACAAACACTATCTCCAGGAAATCCTTAGAAACAAATTTGTGCCATTATCCCAGCCAAAGTAATAAGCATGCAACTTGCAGTTTACTCCTGATGCACTCCCACTGTAGCTATAACACGGGCCACTACAGGAGGAACAAGACTTTTGGTCAGGTGATTACAGGGTTATAAATACAAAATCAAATAGGGGTAATGCAGGAGTAGGTTTAATAATGAATAAAAAAATAGGAGTGCGGGTTAGCTACTACAAACAGCATAGTGAACGCATTATTGTGGCCAAGATAGACACAAAGCCCATGCCTACTACAGTAGTACAAGTTTATATGCCAACTAGCTCTGCAGATGATGAAGAAATAGATGAAATGTATGATGAGATAAAAGAAATTATTAAGGTAGTGAAGGGAGACGAAAATTTAATAGTCATGGGTGACTGGAATTCGTCAGTAGGAAAAGGGAGAGAAGGAAACATAGTAGGTGAATATGGATTGGGGGGAAGGAATGAAAGAGGAAGCCGCCTTGTAGAATTTTGCACAGAGCATAACTTAATCATAGCTAACACTTGGTTCAAGAATCATGAAAGGAGGCTGTATACATGGAAGAAGCCAGGAGATACTGACAGGTTTCAGATAGATTATATAATGGTAAGACAGAGATTTAGGAACCAGGTTTTAAATTGTAAGACATTTCCTGGGGCAGATGTGGATTCTGACCACAATCTATTGGTTATGAACTGCAGATTGAAACTGAAGAAACTGCAAAAAGGTGGGAATTTAAGGAGATGGGACCTGGATAAACTGAAAGAACCAGAGGTTGTAGAGAGTTTCAGGGAGAGCATAAGGGAACAATTGACAGGAATGGGGGAAAGAAATACAGTAGAAGAAGAATGGGTAGCTCTGAGGGATGAAGTGGTGAAGGCAGCAGACGATCAAGTAGGTAAAAAGACGAGGGCTAATAGAAATCCTTGGGTAACAGAAGAAATATTGAATTTAATTGATGAAAGGAGAAAATATAAAAATGCAGTAAATGAAGGAGGCAAAAAGGAATACAAACGTCTCAAAAATGAAATCGACAGGAAGTGCAAAATGGCTAAGCAGGGATGGCTAGAGGACAAATGTAAGGATGTAGAGGCTTGTCTCACTAGGGGTAAGATAGATACTGCCTACAGGAAAATTAAAGAGACCTTTGGAGAGAAGAGAACCACTTGTATGAATATCAAGAGCTCAGATGGAAACCCAGTTCTAAGCAAAGAAGGGAAGGCAGAAAGGTGGAAGGAGTATATAGAGGGTTTATACAAGGGCGATGTTCTTGAGGACAATATTATGGAAATGGAAGAGGATGTAGATGAAGACGAAATGGGAGATAAGATACTGCGTGAAGAGTTTGACAGAGCACTGAAAGACCTGAGTCGAAACAAGACCCCGGGAATAGACAACATTCCACTAGAACTACTGATGGCCTCGGGAGAGCCAGTCATGACAAAACTCTACCATCTGGTGAGCACGATGTATGAGACAGGCGAAATACCCTCAGACTTCAAGAAGAATATAATAATTCCAATCCCAAAGAAAGCAGGTGTTGACAGATGTGAAAATTACCGAACTATCAGTTTAATAAGTCACAGCTGCAAAATACTAACGCGAATTCTTTACAGACGAATGGAAAAACTGGTAGAAGCTGACCTCGGGGAAGATCAGTTTGGATTCCGTAGAAATGTTGGAACACGTGAGGCAATACTAACCTTACGACTTATCTTAGAAGAAAGATTAAGAAAAGGCAAACCTACGTTTCTAGCATTTGTAGACTTAGAGAAAGCTTTTGACAATGTTAACTGGAATACTCTCTTTCAAATTCTGAAGGTGGCAGGGGTAAAATACAGGGAGCGAAAGGCTATTTACAATTTGTACAGAAACCAGATGGCAGTTGTAAGAGTCGAGGGGCATGAAATGGAAGCAGTGGTTGGGAAAGGAGTGAGACAGGGTTGTAGCCTCTCCCCGATGTTATTCAATCTGTATATTGAGCAAGCAGTAAAGGAAACAAAAGAAAAATTCGGAGTAGGTATTAAAATTCATGGAGAAGAAGTAAAAACTTTGAGGTTCGCCGATGACATTGTAATTCTGTCAGAGACAGCAAAGGACTTGGAAGAGCAGTTGAACGGAATGGACAGTGTCTTGAAAGGAGGATATAAGATGAACATCAACAAAAGCAAAACGAGGATAATGGAATGTAGTCAAATTAAGTCGGGTGATGCTGAGGGAATTAGATTAGGAAATGAGACACTTAAAGTAGTAAAGGAGTTTTGCTATTTAGGGAGTAAAATAACCGATGATGGTCGAAGTAGAGAGGATATAAAATGTAGACTGGCAATGGCAAGGAAAGCGTTTCTCAAGAAGAGTAATTTGTTAACATAGAGTATAGATTTAGGTGTCAGGAAGTCGTTTCTGAAAGTATTTGTATGGAGTGTAGCCATGTATGGAAGTGAAACATGGACGATAACTAGTTTGGACAAGAAGAGAATAGAAGCTTTCGAAATGTGGTGCTACAGAAGAATGCTGAAGATAAGGTGGGTAGATCACGTAACTAATGAGGA
Organism: Schistocerca nitens; assembly: GCF_023898315.1. Classification (NCBI taxonomy): domain Eukaryota; kingdom Metazoa; phylum Arthropoda; class Insecta; order Orthoptera; family Acrididae; genus Schistocerca; species Schistocerca nitens. The sequence goes on along the minus strand of NC_064616.1, from coordinate 572,693,955 downwards.
GGTATTGAATAGGATTGGGGAGAAGAGAAGTTTGTGGCACAACTTGACTAGAAGAAGGGACCGGTTGGTAGGACATGTTTTGAGGCATCAAGGGATCACAAATTTAGCATTGGAGGGCAGCGTGGAGGGTAAAAATCGTAGAGGGAGACCAAGAGATCAATACACTAAGCAGATTCAGAAGGATGTAGGTTGCAGTAGGTACTGGGAGATGAAGAAGCTTGCACAGGATAGAGTAGCATGGAGAGCTGCATCAAACCAGTCTCAGGACTGAAGACCACAACAACACTACTACTACTACTGGATGTGGTTTCATTATGCTGGGATTCACTATGAGGAGTGCTTAATAGCTGGAATCTTTCCCCAAACACTGAGCATCTCTCTACCTCAATATTTTGTGGAGCAATGACGATCACTAGACCCCCACATATCCATTGAGGTGGTCCCTGTGAACAGCCAGTTGGGAAACCCACTCCTCAGAAGCCTGTATCGTGATATTTCAAGAAATGGATATTGACATGATAGTGCAAGAAACAACAAATTTGATTACTCATTCAACAGATAATATAATATGCTAGTCTTCCGGACCTTCCCGGTCCAAGTTCGTAGCCTGATGTTCTCCAGAAATAACTGAGACTGTCAGAAACAGACAGAGCAGTAAAGTGATGAAGAGGTCCCTCCACTAATAATATTTGATATAAATGACTAAGAGTAAAAGCATATTATTAAATTAATGGAAGTGCGATTCTTGGTAACAATATCTTGACTCGGTGAACAATGAATACACATACAGCAACTGCCTAGGTGTGGGCAAAACTGAAACATCAATGACAATATTCACCAGCCAGAATACCTGAGGGTTTGGACAACTGAGCAGTACTTCAATCCTTTCAATACAACCCAATTGTTATCCGTGTACTATGATGAAATATCACTTGCAACAAGATTTTACTTGCCGCCACTTTCTAACAGAATGTAGTATTGTAGCTTTAACACATGACAACCGTTTTATAGATTGATTCAACTGTGGACTAGCAGAGTGCAAAGATATCTTCCCAAGCTCAAATGCTTAACCACTTAAATGACCAGCAAACAACATATGATGTTAAAACTTCCTGGCAGATTTAAACTGTGTGCCCGACCGAGACTCGAACTCGGGATCTTTGCCTTAATCTGCCAGGAAGTTTCATATCAGCGCACACTCCGCTGCAGAGTGAAAATCTCATTCTGGAAACATATGATGTTTTTTCACAAGATGAAGCAAGAGGGAGTTTTTCTTTACCCTGTGGACAAAAGGTATTATTTTACCAATATTGGAACTTGATAAAAAAGAAAAGCTGCAGACTATTCAGTTTAATTTCTATCTTAGGCAACCTTCTGGAGCCAATGGTCCATCCAATTCTGTTACTGTGTGTAAACAACAAATGCTTTTCCCATTGCTGTGCAGAGCTTGAATGTTCAGATCCACAACCTTAGACTGTAGTCCTGTGTCAAGGAGACCTTTGCACTTACTTGACTCCAGGTGACAGTCTTGCATTTCAGGTTCATTACATAATTGTGTTTCTGAGGTATTCCACTAACTTTTAATTAAAAAAAAAAAGTTCCCATTACTATTTCCAGTTTAAGAGTTTGTATTGTCCTATACAATAAATATGTATATGTATTGAAGGGGTGGGGGGTTCTACAGGGTTTTACCTAGAACCCAACCCTCTTAGCAATTGCCATAAATGGAATTGCTGCTATTGTGGGATTGAATGTATTATTGGCCTCATTTGTTGCGAGCTTCTGTCTTTATTGAAATTTTAAGTTGCCATGCCCAGCAGAATGTAATTTTTAAAGGGCCATTTGTAAGGATATGGGTATTGTTTTGCAACTAAGAATCCCATGCAAACTTCTGCAGAATTCAGTCTGCGCACCCATACACTGAATTATATCTGAGTAATCGGTGACTGAAAGTCGTGAAAGACTTACTTCTTAGCACTGATGTTTGACAATAAACTGACATAGTTACTGCAAGTAACATGGATGGAAACAACCTGTAAGTGTAAATTAAATTTCCTACTCTTACGTGGAGATCGTTATTGGAGAGGATATCTACTGGTCCTTGTAAAATTTTACCAGTCTTTAATTTTGACTTGATTACATGATGGATTTGTGTCTTATGGGGCAGAAGCACCTTCTGTTTTAGACCTACTGGATCCTGGCTGTTGCTGAGTCCACTTTGTGACCGGAGATTTCTGCGCACCCTGTTGGTAGGATTTGTAGAAGCAAGTTTTACATCTTAAGATATGTTGTTAAGAACTTTTAATTACATTATTGTTATGTGCTACTTTCCGAGAACCCTAATTACTATCCTCTTATGATCCATTAGAAAATGAGGAAACACCAACAATTAGAGTAAGAGACCTGCGTTGGGAGTTCTTCCTTTCCTCACCCAGATCTTTACCTCCCAGTACTTGAAATCTGTGTTATTTGTTCTTGTCATTCATAATACATTACTGCCTTTTTCCTTTATATTATCTTCTCATGGCGTTGGTGCAAAAAGGGAAGAGTGAGTTGTGGAGTACATCTTCTGCCTCTGCTCTGATTCTGGAAGAACCTTTACCCATACACTTCCTGTCGCTTCTCTAACTCCACCTGTACATGTCCTACACCTTGTATAGATGCTTTCAGTTCACTGTTCTGTGTAAGTAATTTCCTGTGGCTGTGTCATAGATCTTGATTCTATCCATAATATTCACAAAATGCTTCCATTAGCTCACTTAGTTTACAGGAAAAAAAATTACACTATTTGCTCCTTTGGGAATGAGGCATCATGTAAAACTGTACTGTCAGTCACACCACTACCAAATGGAGGTATTGCGAAACTTTTCTTCCAGTGGGCAAATCTCGGTTATAATCTGCATCTACGTGACTGCTCTGCATTTCACCCTCAAGAGCCTGTAGAGGGTTCATTGAACCACTATGATAGTGCGGAAAAATAAACATCTAAATCTTTCCATGTGAGCTCTGATTTCTCATTTTGTAACAATGGTAACTTCTTCCTATGTGAATGGGCATCGACAAAATATTTCTCATTTGGAAGATAAAGTTGGAGCTTGAAATTTTGTGAAAAAATCTGACCACAACAAAAAAGTCTTTGTTTTAAATGTTGCCACCCCAACTTGCAAATCATATCAGTGGTGTAGGCAATATCTGTAGTATATCTGTTGCATCTTGTAAAGGTTCTGCGAATAAAACACAATCTTTGTTTCACCTTCCCTGCAACGTTATCTATATGATGGTTCCAATTTGTTGTTTGTAATGATAATTTCTAGGTATTTAGTTGAATTTACAGCCTTCAGGTTTGTGTGATTTGTCATGCATTTTAATTGTAATTCAATTTACTCCTTTTAGTACTCATACGGATGACCTCACACTTTTCATTATTTAAGTTCAATTTCCACTTCTCGTGCCATACAGATATGTTGTCCAAATTATTTTGCAAGCAATTTTGATCTCCTGAATGGTTCAAATGGCTCTGAGAACTATGGGACTTAACTTCTGAGGTCATCAGTCCCCTAGAACTTAGAACTACTTAAACCTAACTAACCTAAGAACATCACACACATCCATGTCCGAGGCAGGATTCGAACCTGTGACCGTAGCGGTCGCGCGGTTCCGGACTGTAGTGCCTAGAACCGCTTGGCCACCTCGGCCGGCGATCTTCTGAAGACTTCACTACATGGTAAATGACAGCATCATATAATGGTAAATGACATCATCATATAAGAGGGTTGCACAGGTTCTCATAAGTTGTTTATGTATATCAGGAACAGCAGAGGACCTATAACACTTCCTTGGGGAACAGGAGATATTGCTTCCATTTTGCTTGATGACTTCGTCAGTTATTACGAACTGTGTCCTCTCCAACAGGAAATCACAAATCCAGTCACACAACTGAGATGATACTCTGTAGGCATGCAATTAGATGAGAAGTTGCTTAATACCTATTTTTCTTAGAACGTATTCCAAAATCCTACTGCAAATAGACGTCTGTGACAGGTTTCTGTCATTCAGCGGATTATTCCTGTGCTCTTCCCTGAGTATTAGTGAGACTTGCTAAACTTTGTAGTCTCTAGGTACAGGTCTTTTGTCAAGCAAATGGTTGTATATGATGGCTAAGTGTGGACCTATTGTATTGGCATATTCTGAAAGGCACCTAATTAGTATACAGTCTGGATCAGAAGTTTTGCCTTTATTGAGTTAGCTGCTTTGTTGCACCAAGGATATCTACTTGTAAGTTATTCATTTTGGCACTGTTTGAAGATCACTCGTTTTTCAAAGCTGACTTTATAGTTTGCCTTTAGGTATTTAAACCAACCTATCTTGCTGTATTAATTTGGTTTGTAAAAAGCAATGAGTGTTGGATTGTGTGGGGAAAAAAATGCTGTGTTGAAGTGGTGCAGTGGTCATGTATAGGGACTTCAAAAAGTAAAACAGTGGGAAATCCAGGATGGAATAATTAGTCTTTTTAAGAAGACAGATTGCTACTCATTATGTAAGCCAAAAGGCCTTCTTAGGAAGTAGACAACACACACCCATTTTCATGCAAGCTCAACTCGCGCGTGTGTGTGTGTGCGTGTGTGTGTGCGTGCGCGCGCGCGCGCGCGCCCACACACACACACACACACACACACACACACACGAGTGCTTTTTCTGGCAGCCAGAGGCAGTGGTTAGGTGTGAGAGTTGTTGTTTTTTTTTCCCCCCCCATAATTTTGATTTCAGAAAGTAAGTTACCCTTGTCCCACACTAAGAGCATTGTGCAACAAGAGTGGTTTATTGTTAGAAGAGTATATTTTTAGAGTTTTCTGCAGAAACATTTCTGCTACATAATGGTTAACAGATGCATCATAAAGTACAAATGAAATGATGTGGCAGCTGGAAACATGCTCCAAAGTTGAAGTACATGGGACAGTAAGATTCTTTCTGTCAAAATTACACACAGATCCACTGTGAAATTCTGCCTGTATTTGGGCCAAATGTAGTATTGCTTCCATTTGGTCAAATTGTTGGCGCCATTTCATTACAAGGCCACACAGATGTGGGTGTTGCCAGTTGGGAAGCCCAGATCTTGCACAATCTTTTTGACAAGTTGAAAGTGTGTATGAGGGAGAAGAGATTTTGGGAAGGCTCACCTAATGCTTCTGTGACCATGGAGCAGATTTGTGTGAATGAATGAGGAATTGAGTGATTGGTAGAACATGCAGTCCTTTGCTTACAGATACTTTGTGACTAAGTTGAAAAACAGCATCGTGTATTTGTCACTTTGAAGTGTAGTGCAGCATTCAGTAAAAGTTAATTCACTTAATAATGTGTAACTTGCTTTGTGAAGTCCCTTTGCAGAATTACTCTAATTCAGAAGGAGCAAGAGTCCATATCCCTGTCCACTTATCCACATTTAGATTTGATGTAGTTTCCTTCAATCTGTTAAGTTGTCAGGATGGTTTCTTTGAAAAGGACATTTTCGATTTCCTATACCTAACTCCAGTTCTATCTGAGCGTGTTCTGTCTCCAGTGATGTCATTGTCAAAAGGACGTTAAACCCAAATCTTCCTTCAGAAGAGATGAAAGGTGGTGGATGATCCACACTGTTTAATTAACAATAGGATGAGCTGCAACATGTGATGCATCAGTTGGACAGCAAATGTTTTCCTGTATTTGACATACAACGGCTGGGTTATGGGTGAGCATGATACTTTCTGCACCTTTTAATTATTGCTTACAGAGAACACTGTGAAATATAACAGCGGGAACATGGCATTTCCTCCTCCCAATACCAGCATTCTAAATGTTGAGAGATGATAACATCAGCTTTACAGCTGTTGCCATTCTCTTTGTCTTCATTGACACTAGTATTTTTCTCTCTTGGCTTCTACATTCTCATCATGAATTTCCTTGCTTCCCTGTTCCTTCCCCTCCTCAGTTATTGTACTGGAAACTGTCTGTTATCAACAGCTGTTTGTTAGTAGTATGCTGAAATTTTAAACTTTACTGGATGTCCTTTATTACTTCTGTACTCAGTGTTCCTTTCGATCCAGGAACAGATTCATTTTACTGTTTCATTTTCCTGTTGTCTTTCATTTTTCTCCTAATGAAGGGATTTTTGAAAAAGTTGTCTGTCAGCCCCACAGCAGTTGTTTCCATGTTGCAGAGAAGCTGTACTCCTTTTGTGCCCCAAATAGTGGAAGTATTCATTTCATTTTGTTCTGGTATCATAAATAGTGGCATATACTGATAAAATATTGGCATGTCTTAGTATGAAAACATAGGACACAACATATGCAATGTTGCAACTGTGCTTCCTACACCAAAGGGGGAAAAGACTCTTTATGCTGATTAGGGCTCGTACAGAGGCATACAGGAAGTCATTTTTTCCTCATTCTGTTTGGGAGTGGAACAGGGAGAGATGATGCTAGTTGTGGTACGAAGTACCCTCCACCATGCACCGTATGGTGGATTGCGGAGTATGGATGTAGATGTAGATGAGTAAGAAGTTGCCACAAATAATAAACAGCAGTACCTCACAATCTCTCTGCTCTCATTACTGTAAGAAATTATGCAAATTATCATTTTTCTGTCATGAAAGAAAGTGCTTCTGCTGCCATTCAATGATATTATTGAATAATTAAAGTGTAGTATTCAATTTCTGTTATGTGGTATCCACCAAAATACTGTACTTACAGTATTACATGGTTAGGAAACTTAAGGCTCGTATTAGTTAGGGAAGGCTTGACGTTTCAGTTGATCAGTGTAAGAAAGAAAATATAAAACTGTACCTGAAATGGTCTTCAACTGAAAATCTAACTGTGGTAAGCTTTTTATTGCTCTAAAGCTTTATTTATTAGATTTTGTTCAGATCTAGTGTTGAAACCAAGTAAGGTTTCAGTTCCATTTATGGAGAGTGTGACTGACTTCCCCATTTGAACACACATCTAAATCTTTGCTATTATACCTAAACCAGTTTAGGCAACTACTGGACTGGATCCTTATTATGCTTTCTTTGTGCTCTCTCCCTTGTAAGCAAAAGATCCCTGCCTGCCTCTCTCTCTCTCTCTCTCTCTCTCTCTCTCTCTCTCTCTCTCTCTCTCTTCTCTTCCCCCTCCTCTTCCTCCTCCCCCTCCTCCCCCCCCCCCCTCTTTCAGCTATCTTAAAATAATTAAAATTTGTGATACCTCTGCTGTAACACAAGGTATCAAAAGTTATGTGCTACTTATTTTTATCTTAATGTCGAACATTTGTATGTGTAGCCAAATGAGCAGCAAGACGTCAGTAAAGTTTTATTTATTTCACAGCTAAATGTTGTATAACAGAGGTGGAGAAATGTGAGGGAGAAGCAGTAGCAAACAACAGAAAAGGGAAATTAATATTTTTTTATGAATGGGAATTGAAGCTAAAATGGAAAGGTTGTCTTCTTGATTCAAAGAAGACAGAAATAGAAGGCACGGCAGAAATTCCTAATTTGAGCGAAGAGTATGATGCATCAGAAGTTGATGTAAGTTTTATATTTATAATAATGTTGAGTTTTTTGACATTTTATTGATGATGAAGTGTGAGAACTATTTAAAAGCATTTTTGATGTATGTTAAAAATGTTTTTATGGTCAGTAGTAGTTGACATAAATATTTTGCTTGAAGATCTGTGATGAGAGATGTGATTCATAGCAGGGTCTACAGGTAATAGCACTGCTTAGATTTCACATTTGTAGTTTCTCAGGTATTGATAATTTTACATGCAGGAAGCTTAAATTTACAAATTGGTATGCTGATAAGTAGTGCAAAAGTTTGTTTGATGTACATTTTAAAACCGAGTAAAAGTATTTTCAGTTTTAGGATTAAAATAAATACATTTAAACCAAGCAGAGTATTTGCTATGGAGGTTGTATGTGATAAGTTAAAACTGTGTGCCACTGTGGGATGCAAATCTAGATCCCCAAATTTCTTGAAATGTGCACTACAAATTACACCATCTGAGCATGCTTCCCCTATTGATTCAAAGCCTCAACACGAACTAGTCATTCTACTTGAGGGGAACACAATAACAGACATCTAAACAGTTTCTATTGTAACATTTCAGTCTCAGGTCAAACAAATGTGGTATCATTACCAGTTCCATCTTCGTAGCAAGTAATCACACATTTTTTAAAAGAAAAAAAAATACAGCATTAGGAAACTATATTGCAAAATAAAACTAATTTCTGTTCAAAACTACATGTACTTGAATGTTACACAGTAACTCATTTGTAAAATGTAGTTTTTTCACTATATTCTTTTTTAAAAGCAAACCTGCTAACAAGTCAGGACTGGTAATGAATGATTTGTGTTACCTGAGGCTGAACTATTAAAAGCTACCTAAACGCAGTGAAGACAAATTCACTGTGAAAGCACATCATTCAGTTCAATATCCTGTCTTAAGTTACTGTGACTGTGTGGAAGGAAAGGAAAGGAAGGAAAAAGAATGTTTTCTCAGAAAATCATTTTTTATTGTAAAAAAAAAGTGGTTTGACAATTTTTTGTTTATTTATTTTCTACATAAACATAAAGATTACATGGTTTACAGACTCAGCATGTGACATATATTTACCAATGAGAGAAGCAATTTTTTTAAAATTCATACTGCGCATTTGCAAAGAGAGCCCTTGTGTTTCATTAATAGTCATGGTGAACACAAGACATATTGAAAATTGGACTCGTTTGAACTCGAATGCCATGTTGTTTAGAATGAGTGGTATTCGTGGAAGTAGTATGTCTTCACCCTTATGAGATGCACTCAGAATTGTTGCCTCAGTTGGATTGTTCATAAAATTTTAACTGCTAATTGGGTGCCATTGCGTAACTTCGGCTAATTGAAGTTTCAGAGTAATATAATTGGTACTCCAATTTTCAAATTCAGATGTGCGATGGTGATCTGGAAACAGAGAAAGAATTAAGAAATTGCTGTGAAAAATTCACTACTTCACTTTAGCTCACTAGAAAGCCAATGGAGTTGTGCATCACTATTTCACCTGCAATTCTGTTTAGAAGTCCACATTGTTTAGCCACTAGAATATTTCTTCACTCAGCCATGTGTGATTTTTGATAATTCATTTTGGCGCTTTGGAATTCATTATGTTGCAGAAAGTAGATGGGAAGGTGATGTTTCCTATTTCTGGAGTTACAGGTTCTGTGCCGTTACTGACCTTGAGTAATTATCTTCAAAATGTTTGAAGATAAACTCTCATATTTGTTATTAAATGCATTTTTTTCGCTGCACTCCAGAAAGTTGAATATTTCAAGGAGGCATGCAATTTATCAGCTGGTATTGTGTGAGGCATAATTGGACATGACAATGACTGGAAACGTCTGCCTGAAATCACTGGATAGTAATGCCAATGCTCCACCAAATGGAACCTGATTATTTCCCAAGTCGTTCAGTGTATCGACTGATGATTCCAGTGACCTCTTGTGAGCCATTGTACATTCATCCCATACAATGATTGGCATGCCTGAAGAACCTTTCTCGTTCCTGATGTTTTCGAAATGTTATATGTGTTTTCGAAATGTTATATGTGTTTTCGAAATGTTGTGTGTGTTTTCGAAATGTTGTGTGTGTTTTCGAAATGTTGTGTGTGTTTTCGAAATGTTGTGTGTGTTTTCGAAATGTTGTGTGTGTTTTCGAAATGTTGTGTGTGTTTTCGAAATGTTGTGTGTGTTTTCGAAATGTTGTGTGTGTTTTCGAAATGTTGTGTGTGTTTTCGAAATGTTGTGTGTGTTTTCGAAATGTTGTGTGTGTTTTCGAAATGTTGTGTGTGTTTTCGAAATGTTGTGTGTGTTTTCGAAATGTTGTGTGTGTTTTCGAAATGTTGTGTGTGTTTTCGAAATGTTGTGTGTGTTTTCGAAATGTTGTGTGTGTTTTCGAAATGTTGTGTGTGTTTTCGAAATGTTGTGTGTGTTTTCGAAATGTTGTGTGTGTTTTCGAAATGTTGTGTGTGTTTTCGAAATGTTGTGTGTGTTTTCGAAATGTTGTGTGTGTTTTCGAAATGTTGTGTGTGTTTTCGAAATGTTGTGTGTGTTTTCGAAATGTTGTGTGTGTTTTCGAAATGTTGTGTGTGTTTTCGAAATGTTGTGTGTGTTTTCGAAATGTTGTGTGTGTTTTTGAAATGTTATATGTTGGGTTTTCTGTGAATTGCATGTTTAGTGACAGTTTAATATTCAAATGTGCTTTTAGCCTCCTTCCATCAGCATGGTAGCAGTGCCTGAAGAGCCAAGAGCTAATACAGTATGGCCATTGGAACATGTTTTAGCCAAAACGTAAGTTTTTCTAGTACTTTGGGTGTCCAAAAAGTGCAGTTCACGAGATTGGTTGGCCGCAGCTTATATGGTGGTGTCAAATGTTATCTTTTGTTCTGGAAGGAGTTTCAGGGTGTTTTATTCGATGAACAGTTGAATTTGAGGGCAGGATTTTAGAAACAGAAGAGGAGGTAGATGAAGATGAGGTGGGAGATAAGATACTGAGAGAATAATTTGACAGCATTGGAGGTACTAAGCCAAAACAAGGCCCCAGGAGTATACAGCTTTCTGTGAGAACTATGGTTAGCCTCAGGACAGCTAGCCATGACGAAACTCGTCCATCTGGCGCAGACTATCAGTTTAATAAATCGTGTACAATAACAACACTAATTGTTTTCTGAAGAATGGAAAAACTGCTAGAAGCCAACTTTGAGAAAGATCAGTTCGGATTTCAGAGAAATGTAGGAACACACAATGCAATACTGACAATATGACTCACGTTAAGACAGGTTAAGGAAAGGCAAACCTACATTTGTAGCATTTGCAGGCTTAGAGAATGTTTTTGACAATGTTGACTGGAATACTCTTTCAAATTGTAAAGGTGGCAGGGGTAAAATACAGGGAGTGGAAGGCTAATTACAATTTGTACAGAAACAAGATGGCAGTTATGAGTCAAGGGGCATGAAGGGGAAGCAGTGGTTGAGAAGGGAGTGAGATAGGGTTGTAGCCTATCCATAATGTTCTTCACTTAGTATATTGAGCTAGCAGTAAAGGAAACCAAAGAAAAATTTGGAGTAGGAATTAAAGTTTAGGGAAAATAAATAAAAACCTTGATTTGCCAGTGACATTGTAATTCGGTCAGAGACAGCAAAGGACTTGGAAGAACAGAGTGGACAGTATCTTGCAAGGAGTATGTAAGATGGGCATAAGCAAAAGCAAAACAAAGGTAATGGAATTTAGTAAAAATAATGATTTATTCCTTCATGTGGAGCTAGCTGTATAAAACTTAAGATCTAACTGCCATTTGACTGTATGGTACGCATTATTACATGACCTAGTTTTATGTGGAACACAGGTCAGATGGTTTTTGACATTTTTGACACTTAAGAATGGCCCAAGGCTGAAATCTAGATCATGTAATAAAGTGTATCATAGTCAAATGACGGTTATATCTTCCCATAGTTGATGCTGAGGGAATTGGATTAGGAAAATGACACACTTAAAGTAGAAGAGTTTTGCTGTTTGGGGAACAAAATAACTGATGATGGCCAAAGTAGAGAGGGTATTGGGATACATGGAGCATCACACTTAGCAGTACTTTTCAAAACACTGTGCATAAAAATTTGATGTTCTGGTGCTGATATCTTGGATCCATTGGTGATAAAAAGGCAGGGTCATGTATTTTGGATAGCCCTTCGGCTAGGGATCATTTGTATACCCAACAGAGTGATTGTTTTAATAACTGCTTGACGTTACAGGGTCATAGTAGCAATATTACATACTTCCTCCTGCTTACGCAAATAGAGCAAACCCCAAAGAGGGTCGTCACCAGTGGATCAAAGCCTAACCGAGGATTCCAAGATATGGCTATGCACAGCAAATGGCTGAAATTTTCAAAATGTATATCTAAGATCCTGATCTAGAAAAACCTTGATAATATTTGTGACATCTGTATCCCTTTGCCAAATATAGAGGTTCAAAGTTACCCTATTCATGCATGTAAAAATTAAATAACTTGGTTGAAGAGGGGTATACCCATGATTTAAATAAACTGACAGATATACCCTTTGCAGAAATTCATGGGCAGTTCCTGAGAAAACACCAGAAAAAGCATTTTTCACTTCTTTTTCTGTCAGTAGTGGGCCATACCCAAGTCGCAGGTTCCAAGACGGCTGTGCACAGCAAATGGCTGTAATATTTATGATGTATTTCTAACATTCTGGTCTTTAACAGCCTTGAAAATTCTCTAGATATCTCTATCCATTTCAGAGATACAGAGGTTCAAAGTTACGCTACGTATGCACATAAAATATGCATATAAAATGCAGTGTGAGGCAAAGGGGTAGTTTATAAAGTGATGTAGTATAGTGAAATATGATGTAAAATGTCTCTGTTATCATCAGAACAGTTCTGGGAACTCCACATTGTAGTGCTGAAACACATGCCAAATTTTTTTTGCATATAAAATCCAGTCTAAAGTGTAAAATTAGTTCTGTGTTATTTGAGTTTCATATAAGTAAAATATAAAAATTTTACAGGCCCGTAAAGTTCTTTTCCTGTTAGCGAAATTCCCTGCTGTGGCAGGGAAAAGAAGGGAAGCAACAGAAAAAATGCTCCTGTTGGAGCACAAAAAAGGCAAATATTCTCCTCTTTTCACACGCGTGGTAACACTTGGTTTCTGACGCTCTCTAGGAACTGTTAAAACAAACGTATTTCTAACAGGTAGCAGGAAAATATTGCGAATAGTGGTTTGAAAAGTGTTACTTTTAAAGTAAATTTCCTTTTACGCAAGATGAATTGTTATGTGTGAGAATGTACGATGAATTTCTTAAATCGCAGAGTGTTGTGACTATCATATAAAACTTAACACTTTGAGGACCAGTCACTTAGAAGAATTTAGAGCCCAGAAGACCAGACATGTCATTTAAAATTTTACTGGCACATTTGGGTGATGTATCTTAAAGTGTAACATAAGCAAGAAAGACAAATATTATAAGTAAATGTGTAGCTTTTCTTCTATCTACACTATGTATATTAATTTAAACCATTAACTTTACCTATTTGTGTTTTCACACTACTTAACACTTTGCCGGCTGCATTTCTCGTACAAATTTATTCGCTTGGCGCTGGCAGCGCTAATTTGGATTACTTGGCTTGTCGCCAGCCGCTTGTCACCTTTCTGTTGATGACAAGCTTCAAACACATTGACTTTTGCGCACTTTAATTTTTCCGGAAATCCACTATTTTGCCGCATTGTACCACAAACTCGAATTTTCTTTTCAAGTAACTTCTCTGCAAGTTCTACACTGTTATAATAATTTTCCATGTAGCGGCGATGCCACTCAAATCGCACAGCATCTGAATGAGTATTCCGTATTTCGTAATTTTCGACAGATTGTAAACTTTAAAATTTAACTGTCCACACCATGGTGTCATTACTTCATCAATTGAGATGTTTTGACTTAGATTAAATGTTTCTTTAAACTTTTTGGAAAAATAATCAATTACGAATTTCACTTTGAAAAGCCGGTTTATTGTTGTTGTCGGAAAAATGTAAAAATGATATTTGTCTGAATCGGTTGTGGGGACATAATTTTGCGAAATATCAGTGTGTCTATCAATGGATTTGTTGACAAGTAATCAGTCCTTGCTTTTTTTACAATCCCTATAAGGATAGCAAGTCCAAACCATTTTCTAAGTTTGGGTCGCATAACGTCGACAAATTTGGCCTTTTAAAATCCAATTTCCTTCTAATGCAATTTTGACTGTAATTGCCATGGCGCGCACAGCCGCAGAAACACAACGGTCGGCTACCGCAGCAGAGTTAAGCAGCGCCTACAACTTAGTGCTGGCGCGTTCCGCCAGCCGGCGCTAGAGTCGTTCCTGCCAAACATTCATTCAGCCACGAACTACACACACGCACAAGCCTTTTTCTGGCGCAGATGGTCACATTATGATATCACCATCCACCAGTCAGAGATCGCCAACAGCCGCCAATCATCACTCCGGAATCTGTGGAGGAAGGCTGGAGTTGCCGTGTTAAATAACCGGTGTTGCATGGAATTCAAATTTACGCCTTTGTAATATGAAAATATGCAGAAAAATGTTGCCACACATCAGATTTTTCCAAAACGTTTTTCTAAAGTGCGGGAAAATTATACACCAATGAATAACACCTTAACCATTTAACCATTCAAAGGACTGATAAGTTTCCCAGTTCTGAGGGAAAGTATATTTTACTTAACACAGAAAAAGTGTATTTTTTACTGGGAAATCTGGGAAAAATCCGGGAATTTTTTTCCTTTTCGGCATATAAACCCTGCACAGAGTACATGACAGAGTATATGACAACGGGGTGGGGTGGGGTGGGGGAGGGGGGGAGAGAGAGAGAGAGAGAGAGAGAGAGAGAGAGAGAGAGAGAGAAGCCAGTAGCAGTGAGTAAGATATTAACACTAAGAGATAATGAGAGAGAGGCAGTGACAGTGAGAGGAGACTGTAGTACAAGGACAGAATGAAAGCAACTGTGGCTGAGAGACAAGAGGCAGTGACAGTTGGAGAGCCACAAAGAGAATATGAGAATGAGTTGGGCCGAATGAGTGAGATTGACTGAGCAATTAAGAGTGGATGAGCGTGAGAGACTTCCAGTGATCGACTAGTGTGTGAGAGTGAGAGGTGACACATGTTAAAAATTTTGTGAATGTTTGCATGCCAATATTTTTGTAAAAATTTTTAAACGCGTTGAGGAAGGTAGAATGAGGCAGTTGGTACGCACTTTTCAATCTGTCTTTTAATAGTAAGGGCATATTTGCCTTTCTTGTGCTCTGATGGGAGCATTTTTCCACTGGTAGAATGTAGACTGGCAATGGCAAGAAAAGCGTTTCTGAAGAAGAGAAATTTGTGGACATCGAATATAGATTTAAGTGTTAAGAAGTCTTTTCTGAAAGTATTAGTGGGGAGTGGAGCTATGTATGGAAGTGAAATATGGACAATAAGCAGTTGAGGCAAGAAGAGAATAGAATCTTTTGGAATGTGGTGCTGCAGGAAATGCTGAAGATTGAATGGGTAGATTATGTAACTGATGAGGTGGTACTGGAGAGGGAAAAAAAAAAATCATATCACAACCTAGCTAGAAGAAGGGATTGGTTGACAAGACACATTCTTAGACATTAAGGGATCACCAATTTAGTATTGGAGGATTTTGGGGCGGGAGAGGGGGGGGGGGGAGGTAGGGTTGTAAAATTTGTAATTTATAGAGGAAGCCCAAGAGATGAATACAGTAATCAGATTCGAAAGGGTGTAAGTTGCAGTAGTTATTTGGATATGAGCAGGCATAGAACATAGTAGCGTGGAGAGGTGCATCAAACCAGTCTTTGGACAGAAGACGACGACAACAACAACAACAACGAGGGCTGTAAATCATTTCAGCCGTATGATTGGGTTCTTGAGCAGTTATGTCAAATTTTGCTTTGATGGACTGATTAGTTGTTGTGGTGCCAACAACTTGCCACACATTGCAAGACAAAGCACTTAATGAAGATGGTGCTTCTGTGAAATCCAAGCCATGATATCGGGTTTTTTGACGCTTTCTGTGCGAAAACACAGACAACACTCAACTGGAAAGAAATGAAATGGATTTAATGTGCATATTTGAATGCAACATTGTGTCAAAAATTAAATCGGTCAACACACTACTTTGTTTTATTAATACAAACGTACACAAAGTGAATTGTTATGGTATGAAGATCTGAAAGCTAAGACTTTCACATACAAGTACAGAAATTATTCACATTAGAATAATTGTTAGCGACAACCCTGAGTTGAGTTGTGGGTAAGCCAAAACCCTGCACTGTAGCCTTGCTCGTGGCCCTAGTCACAGCACTGTGGAGAAGTCAATACAGAGTTCTGAATTAAATGGGAGGAGCCTGGGAGATGGTGAAGTTTTCAGTTGGTCTGGGAAATGTGCTCAAATGATGAAACTGGTGGTGCACTGCTCTGAAAGGCAGGTGTCAGAGTTTGAATCCCAGTTCACTCCACAGTTTTAACTTTCACATCCATTTATTTTAATGTTCAATAGTGAATTTTCACTTTGGAACAGAATATGCCCTAATTTTGCACTTTCCTGGCATATTGTTACTGTGTACAGACCTGGGACTCGAATGTGGCCTTTGCCTTTCGGAAAGTGGCAGAAGTCGAACTGATGAAAGTAAGGCTATGGGGGCAGGTCTTGAGTCCTCCTTGGATAGGTCAGTTAGTAGTGCACTTACCTGTGAAAGGCAAAAGACCCTGGTTTGAGTTCTGGTCTGGCACATAGTTTCAATGTGCCAGGAAAATATTTTAATACTGTTTGAGAGATTTTTGGTCATGAAAATCAGCATGAGTTATCTGGATCATGTGAACTTCTAACACATTCACAGCACACACAATCGTGCTTTTCCCCGTCTCCATCTACATTTGGACACAACCTTTGTGTCATTTGCTATCATTATGTAGTCTTATCTTGTGTACCGAAGTCTGATGCTTTTCACATGGATAAATAAATAATTTTGTAGTCTTATTATGTGTGTCATTTTATTTACTCTCTAGGCTGCTTAAGATAGTTGAAGGAAACCACCTCTTGTGTGAAAATATAATTTCTTACTTGGATCAAGGCTTGGTCATTAAGTCCCCATTTTTAGTTTAAACCAATCACTACACAACACTTCAAAGCCCTTGCCTTTGAAAAGACTTTTTCATAATCGGTCTGCACTCTGGAGGCACTGTCATCAGCTGCAATTTTTGTTATGCCTTTGTGAAATTGAAACTATCCCTCACAGGCAGCAAGAACATGGTGTCAGTATGAGCTTAAATAGTTTCTTAATCTGTTTCATCCACATCCACCAAACTGTGTAATTTGCTTTCCAACCACTTAAACCATTAATTTGTGGGAAGATAGAAATTTTCTCAATTTGCCTGTCAGTTGGATGCTAGAATCATTTCGATTGAACAGTACTGGTAAACAATAATTTTCCTCCTACCCCACTGTTTTCAGTCAGACACTGCTGTTATACTTGGTTTTGTCAGTTATAGTGCCTATCTATATACACCCCCCCCCCCCCTCCTCTCCCCTTCCCACCCGTTCAGTCCAACTTCACTATTGATTGCAGAGATTGGCAAGTGAAAGAGTGCTGAGTCTCAAACTGTCTCACCTGCTGTATGCCATTTATGTGGTATCGCTTTGAACAGACATGCCGTACAGCTAAAGAAACAATGTGTCACTTCGCTAGAACTTGACAATTTTATCCGTCTCATTATATATATGCTACTGCCAAAGTCTTAACTGACTCAAATGTCCCATGACCCACCTGGATTTGCATGTAAGAAGTTCTGCATTTGTGCAGGCATGTGATGCTCCACATGCCATTTCTCGCTACTCTAAAGAGAGCTCCTTTAATGACTAAATATTATTTCAGGCAGAAATAGGTTCTTGTCTCAAATTTAAATGTACTTTCATTTTTCAGCTGGTTCTCAGAATTTTGTGCTTCTTTCCATATGACCATTATTATTTTAAACAACTGTTTTGTAACTGAAAGTACACTAGTCTTGCACACATTTAATTAAAAGTCCTAGCATTAGTCTGTGGCACTTTAAATGTTGGCCAGCAATTGATTTGAATTATCATCCCAGACTTGGTTAACATTGTAGTTCACTGTTAAACTTACAGGTAGACTTCAGTGTAAGAACTCGCAGTGTGGAGGCTGACAGACTGAAGGAACTTATCGCCAAAGATGCAAGGGATGTTATTCGAAGTCAGTTGGCAAAATATATAAAAGCATTAAGGGAAGGTAAGACTGTGTTATCAGTATTGTATCAAGAGTTTTGTATCACATATTTATAAAATAAATGTTCAAACTTATAGTCCTTTAAATTTCCACAGAATTTGCTAAGGGCATGATACTGCCAAAGAAAGAAGATGAGCAAGCAACAAAACAAGACAGCCTTGCTAGCTTAACTGCTGGTTTCAAAAGCAAGGTACTGTGGTTTTTTGTGTTATCTAGATTTATTTGGGTAATTGCAGTAAATATAAAAAAATTGAAATACAGTTTCAGTACTGTAATGTGGTCGAATATATCTAATAATTTTCAGGTTAAAATGGACAGTCCAAGCAAAGAAGGGTCATCAAAGAAACTGAGCACAACTACTTTGACAATGTCTGTGAAGCTCCAGTGCAGGAAGGAAGAAGTTTACAATGCTCTCACAAATATTGAGGTAAAAAATGTACCATTGGTTAGCTTTGAAGTAAAATTATAATCTGCTGTTCTGACATTTTTTTAATTGTTACAGCTAGTACAGGCTTTCACCAATGGTCCTGTTGTGATGGAAATGAAACCTGGTGGAAAGTTCGAGCTCTTTGGTGGAAACATACATGGAGAATTTTTGGAGTTGGTAAGATTGTTTGAAAATAAATGTCTGTTAATATTATTCTACCAATATTACAAGAGGTTTTTATGTTGATGTAAGACAGAATTCCTGCACATCAACTGTACTGTTTTGGTCCTTCATAATTAAATTTAAATTTTTGCCTATATAGGTTTGTGTAGACCAACTGTGTTACAGTAGTTTACCTGTATTATGGCTTATTCTGAAATGTCGCACTTCCTTACTTGGGAAACTACTTGAAGTATGACATTTTTACTAGAATGTGTAGATAACTGAATGCTTCCCTCATATCAAAATAATTTTCATTGCAATTTGTAAACAGGTCATGCCCTAAATCATGCTGTTCCAGCTAGGGTGCCTACGGGCAGTAGTAGGCAAACTGCTGATATGCTTACAGTCAGCAAGAGTGTCACGCGTGTGCAGAAACCGTGCTTAGCAGGAAGCCTGTACTACGTGTGCCTATCGATGAATGAGCTTGATGGGTGCTTGTTGGTGTCTGTGCCCATGGGACAGTTCTGGATTTCCTCACCCTTGGTGGTGGTGGTGGTGGTGGTGGTGGTGGTGGTGGTGGTGGTGGTGGTGGTGCCTGTTTAGATAAATATGAAATAAACAGTATTACTGCCATTAAAGATAGTATTTGAGTGATGTGATGGGCAAGTGTCGAGTTACTAGACAGTGTGTACAAAACGCATTGAAACCTTGTTGCTGTCTTCAGTCCTGAGACTGGTTTGATGCAGCTCTCCATGCTACTCTATCCTGTGCAAGCTTCTTCATCTCCCAGTACCTACTGCAGCCTACATCCTTCTGAATCTGCTTAGTGTATTCATCTCTTGGTCTCCCTCTACGATTTTTACCCTCCACGCTGCCCTCCAATACTAAATTGGTGATCCCTTGATGCCTCAGAACATGTCCTACCAACCGATCTCTTCTTCTAGTCAAGTTGTGCCACAAACTCCTCTTCTCCCCAATTCTATTCAATACCTCCTCATTAGTTACGTGATCTACCCATCTAATCTTCAGCATTCTTCTGTAGCACCACATTTTGAAAGCCTCTATTCTCTTTTTGTCCAAGCTATTTATTGTCCATGTTTCACTTCCATACATGGCTACACTCCATACAAATACTTTCCGAAACGACTTCCTGACATTTAAATCTATACTCGATGTTAACAAATTTTTCTTCTTCAGAAACGCTTTCCTTGCCATTGCCAGTCTACATTTTATATCCTCTCTACTTTGACCATCGTCAGTTATTTTGCTCCCCAAATAGCAAAACTCCTTTACTACTTTAAGTGTCTCATTTCCTAATCTAATTCCCTCAGCATAACCCGACTTAATTCGACTACATTCCATTATCCTCGTTTTGATTTTGTTGATGTTCATCTTATAACCTCCTTTCAAGACACTGTCCATTCAGTTCAACTGCTCTTCCAAGTCCTTTGCTGTCTGACAGAATTACAATGTCACTGAAACCTTAGTAAAGAATAAGTATCTATATATTTAAATTAAAGTCCCTTTCTTGCTTCTGTCTACGTTCAGGCCAGTCTCGGGAACTTCTGGGGGATATTGACATTGTTGTCATTAATAGGTAGACTGATTCTCGGGGAAGGCTTGTGTGTGTCGTGTACTGTGAGCAGCAGAAATACCTGAGTTTTCATTTGTGCACAGTAGGCAGTCACATGGACGAGGGTGATGGGAAGCATGGTGTTGTCAAGGTTGCTCAAGGCAGTTTGTTGCCTTAGAGAAGTGGTCCAGTGAGCATCGAGTGTTCATCATTGAGACATATTTGAAAAGTGGCAGTTATACTGTTGTCACACAGTTTCGCAGACATTGTCATGTGAGTAGCAGGGGACAAATTCCATCCTGTAACATGATCAAGTTTGTGGTAAAGAACTTCAGATCAACTGATTCAACATTAAAACAAGAGGCTAAAAGACATCCAATGTTGGTCAGAACACAGAACAACGTTCAGCGTGTGAGACAAGCAGTGCCCTTAGCTATCAGACAGGGAGCGTATTCACTTAGAATATTATTCCTATTCTAAATTCATCACATTGAGTAATAGTCACATTGAGTAATAGAATCACATTGGGTAATAGAGTGACATTGGGTAATAGAGTGACATTGGGTAATAGAGTGACATTGGGTAATAGAGTGACATTGGGTAATAGAGTGACATTGGGTAATAGAGTGACATTGGGTAATAGAGTGACATTGGGTAATAGAGTGACATTGGGTAATAGAGTTGGATTGGGTAATAGAGTTGGATTGGGTAATAGAGTTGGATTGGGTAATAGAGTTGGATTGGGTAATAGAGTTGGATTGGGTAATAGAGTTGGATTGGGTAATAGAGTTGGATTGGGTAATAGAGTTGGATTGGGTAATAGAGTTGGATTGGGTAATAGAGTTGGATTGGGTAATAGAGTTGGATTGGGTAATAGAGTTGGATTGGGTAATAGAGTTGGATTGCAAAAAGAATCTGGATTACAGTAGGCACCAAAATATTCTATGGTATATTGAATCAAAAGCTTGAAATAACCCAGACAAAGTTAACATATACAAACACAGGTATAAAATTCTGAACAAAGTAATTTAAATTAGATAAGAACTTTCTTTGTTGAACGAAATTAAGAATACAAAATCGAAGTTACGTGAAATGTGTTAGGGAGTGAGACTGACGTTGTTTTCTGATGGCCTACAATATCACCCTTAATATTAATAATATTGAAATGAATGGTAAACAGAAGAGTGCATAGATCTTAATGAAACAGTTACTCAGTATCATTGACCAGATACGCTCTCTGAGACAGTGGATATATGTTAAAGTGAAGGCAAATGCCGGAATGTTTTTTCTTTCAAAAGGGCACAGCCAGGTTCCTGCTCTGGTCTTATTTTATTCCAGCTTGTGCTCTGTCTGCTATAAACTTTTTGACAAGATGTTAGTCACCAATATTTTTATGGTGTCGGTTGTTCGTTAGGTAACGCACTGAACACTTAAATCACAAAGAGGAAGTAGGAAGTAATGTCGGAAGCATTAAACTTCAAATTGTATCTATTGTTTGATATTGAAGAGTTACTCATTAAGGTCCCTCGTGTTGTATTTTGGATCTCTTGAATGTTTCTGATTTGTGCTAAGGATCTGCCCACAGTGGAGTATAAAATTACTATGTCTGCTGATGGCACTAGCACGGTGTCTGAAAAATTTGGCAGCTACAGTAAATACCCAGAGGAATTAAGTGACATTGTCAACCCCTTGCTATTCTATTTAATTAGACGAAATCCATGCTCAAGCTGTTGGAGATTACACATGTGAAACGGGCCGGAGACTGGCGAGACAGTTGCAATACAAGCAGACATACAGATTCCTGTGATGTAGACCCACACTTAGGTCTCAAAATATAAACATAAATACAAATTTTTGTATGCAAACAGTACTTTAATAGAATATAATCTTCTTGGGGTTCTTCAGGAGGAACGTAATAACAAGATGCCAAAAAGTAGATAAAAAATTTAATTACGGCAAGAAATGTTCCCCTGGTATGAATTTCTAATAGGAAAATACCTACAACTCTTAAACATTAGTAGAGGTGTTTCCTTATTTGACTGTTGTTTTAATGATAATGTACATACTTGAACAGAGCCACATCAGACATTTAAAAATATATATAATGCTTTGAGTATTTTTCTTGTGATTGGAAAAGAGGTAAACGTCTGATTTTAACACTCAATTGCACATATTCTATAACAGAGTGGTAAACACAACAGATATTTCTTTCAATCCCAATGAACTTAACCTCTTAGATAAAGGCTTAAAGCATAATATTACCCCAAGATTAATTAATAAGAACATAAAAGACCTAATAGCAGCTACAAAACTGGCATGTGACACTGCCAAACTTAAGTCCAATGAGAAAAATGCGTAGGCATTTAAAGCCAACAAACTCATCACTAAACACGTGCTTTCAAAAAATAATATAATTAATAATGAACAAAAAATTCTTAAAGATATCAATGATAAACTTACTGCTAACAAAGCTCTCATGGTAAAGGCTGATAAAGGAAATTCAGTTGTTGTTTTGTATGAATCGGAATACATTGAAAAAACTGTAGAATTTTTTCAGTCCAATAATTTCACAGAACTAGAATCAGAGCCCACAGCAAAATTTCAAGCTAAACTTCGTAAATTACTCAACAGTTTTGAATCCCTCTTAAATAAATATGAAATTCGGGACTGCATTACCATGAATCCAACTGCACCGAACCTTCGGTCACAGCCTAAGATCCACAAAGAAAATTCCCCCATACGCCCTGTTGTGAACTCAAGAAACAGCCCAGCATACTACATAAGCAGAAAAGTGAAGGATCTCCTTACCACCTACTACATGTTCGAACATAGTTATACAGTTAAAAACACAGTGGACCTTGTAGAACATATCAAAGACATCCACATACCACCGACAGCTAGATTTGCCTCACTAGATATTGTAAACCTATACACTAACATCGCAGTAGATGAAACAATTAACATAATAAAAAGTAACCTCTTAAAACACAAAAAGATCAATCTACCAGAAATATGAGTTAATAGAGATCCTCACACTCGTCTTGTCTAATAATTACTTCACCTTCAATAATAAAGTCTATAAACAAAATGATGGCCTTGCAATGGGTAGCAGTCTTGCTCCATTATTAGCTGATATTTACATTAACCATCTTGAGCAAAAGTTCTTCTCACCCAATAACCAAATGAACAGTAAAATAATTTACTACAAGAGATACGTAGATGACACTCTATTACTTTTTGATGGTAACAGCAGCGAAATTGATACCTTAGCTGAAGATCTGAACAAATTACACAACATCAAATTCACAGTGAAGCATGAAATAAATAATAGCATCAATTTTGTGGATCTCAAAATATCAAACATAAATAACAAACACCATTTTGGTATCTTTCAAAAACCAACAACCACAGATGTTACCATCAATAACACATCCTGCCACCCGAACCAACATAAGATGGCTAATTTCCGGTCAATGCTACATCGTATGCATAAAGTCCCCCTCACCCCCACTGAACAGCACAAAGAAATCAGCATAATCAAATCAATTGCCCAAAATAATGGCTATGATGTTTCAATCATAGACACACTCTCTCAAAAAACAAAAGAAAAAATTGCTAGCAATAAGTCTTTGCAACAAGCAACAGCCACAATAATTATGAAAGACAAAAAATCAGTAAAATATGTAGCCCTACCATATATAGGCCCACTTTCATACAAAATTTCCAACCTATTCAAGAAGAAGAATGTCAAAATCAGTTTCTCTACCAATAACAAACTCCAACAAAGAGTCATACACTCACTTCCACATAATAGCATACCCCATAAAAGATCTGGAATTTATAAACTCAAGTGTAACAACTGTCCTAAATTCTACATTGGCCAAACAGGTACAGCTTTTGAAACAAGATTCAAGGAACACCTTGATGCCCTACTTCTGAAAAACCTAAGCAAATCTGCTTTTGCCACCCATCTTGCAGAAAACAATCATACAGTTGAGAATATAGAAAACAACCTGCAGATATTACACCTCAAAGACAAGGGTTTCACATTGAATCTCTTAGAGGAGATTGAGATTCATACACATAAAAACAGGTTCCCTGATCTCATTCTGAATGAACAGACAGTGTCAGTTAACACCCCCTTCCTAAATAACTTTGAAGAAGCTTTCACTTTTTTAAAATAACTTAAGCCTAATATTCCATAAAAAACATTCAATATAAAGGCCCCCAAAAACTGCTTATGTGTCATTGAAACATTGCATAATGAAAACATGTGCATTGCTTATTATGTCATATATTAGAATTTATCTCCTAAAATTGTAACAACTAATTAGCAACACACAGTATTTCTGTACTACACATAATGTTTGTAATCTTATTTGTATGTAATTTTATTTATTCCATTTTAGATTAATTTCATACAATAGCAAAGCAATATTTTACTGTACCTATATCGACTATACAGCATCTGTAAGTTAACATCGTTATGACTGTAAGCTCTTTGCAAATATTGTTCTCATTTGTAATATGAAGCTGGGCCACGTTTTGTAAACATTATTCGTGTGTGCTGTGTGTGTAATTAAGATGATGAGGTTGAAAGTGACGTCCATTGACTGGAATAGCACTCACATAGTGCATATTGAAAAGTGTATTAAGCTTGCGTTCGAAAACATAAACGCACAAATATTTCGTCAGGCAGAACTACATAGCTCGTAGGTACACTAACCTGCACGTTTACTAAGTTTAAAACAAAAAAACTATCTCATGAGCAATTAGATTTTGTAAAAGAAGTAAATCTTTTGTAAAAATACCATTACCGATATGACAACAAAAATATCTCTTTTCTTTCCCAGTGCAGCAAATGAATAACAAAAACAAAACTAGGTCCAACTTAGAATGCTTGTAACTGCCATCTGAAGATGGATTTGTAAAGAAAAATCTGAAGCCGGTCATGGTCTGAAGATAATAAACCTTTTTAAACCATACATGTGGCTGGTAGCTGTTTTTTATAAATTATAAACATATCAAAGAGTTTAGAACAGCAAGGGAGCCCAAACATGTCCTTTAATACAATGAGGAAATGGGTGAAATTGAGTGTTAAAATCAGACGTTAACCTCTTTTCCAATCGCAAGAAAAATACTCAAAGCATATATATATAAAATGTCTGATGTGGTTCTGTTCAAGTATGTACATTATCATTAAAACAACAGTCAAATAAGGAAACACCTCTACTAATGTTTAAGAGTTGTAGGTATTTTCCTATTAGAAATTCATACCAGGGGAACATTTCTTGCCGTAATTAAATTTTTTATCTACTTTTTGGCATCTTGTTATTACGTTCCTCCTGAAGAAGTCACACATGAAGAACCCCAAGAAGATTATATTCTATTAAAGTACTGTTTGCATATAAAAATTTGTATTTATGTTTATATTTTGAGACCTAAGTGTGTGTCTACATCACAGGAATCTGTATGTCTGCTTGTATTGCAACTGTCTCGCCAGTCACTCCGGCCCGTTTCACATGTGTAATCTCCAACAGCTTGAGCATGGATTTCGTCTAATTAAATAGAATAGCAAGGGGTTGACAATGTCACTTAATTCCTCTGGGTATTTACTGTAGCTGCCAAATTTTTCAGACACCGTGCTAGTGCCATCAGCAGACATAGTAATTTTATACTCCACTGTGGGAAGGTCAAATCAGAAACATTCAAGAGATCCAAAATACAACACGAGGGACCTCAATGAGTAACTCTTCAATATCAAACAATAGATACAATTTGCAGTTTATTGCTTCCGACATTACTTCCTACTTCCTCTTTGTGATTTAAGTGTTCAGTGCGTTACCTAACGAACAACAGACACCATAAAAATATTGGTGACTAACATCTTGTCAAAAAGTTTATAGCAGACAGAGCACAAGCTGGAATAAAATAAGACCAGAGCAGGAACCTGGCTGTGCCCTTCTTACTATTTCATCAAGAATTCGTCTATACTGTCATTTTCATGTAGTGGGTAAATTTCTCATTCCAAAGGTCGACAAATCCTGTCTCAAGTACTGACTTTCGATGCCAGCCACTAGTCAGCTGTTTTGTTTTCTGCAAAAATGTAAGTCATGAACTTTTTAAAAATCAGCATTTCTACTACAAGGCTTTTAGACCAATACATTCCCAGTGCAGCAAATGAATAACAAAAACAAAACTAGATCCAACTTAGAATGCTTGTAACTGCCATCTGAAGATGGATTTGTAAAGAAAAATCTGAAGCCGGTCATGGTCATGGTTTTTATGACTTCATCAAAATGCACAGTGCATGGTAAGCCTTTATTTTGTTGAAGGTAACAGGGTACCAAGTGTCATCCACTTTCTGTTTTTTCCATTTGTTGTCTATTACATGACAGGTAAAATGATTTGTTTCTGTAATTAGTATTTCCCAAAATTTTGTCATCAAACAGAACAGAAAATGGTTCTAATAATCCTATGTGTTCAGTTAAGTAATTTGAAATGGATACTTTTATGCCAAGAGTCTCGGAATATTTCCAAATCATTTATGTGGGTTTTGCTTACTGCCAAATCCACAATACACAGGATTTAGGTATCCAATTTTCCTCTTCCCTACTGTTGCCTATAACAAAGGGTTTTGCATGCTTCTTATTTTCTACAGTCATGTCACTGGATTAAACATCACTGACCATGTAAGTGCTCCTCTCTTAACATTCTGTAATGATTTTTTAAATTTTTCTTCAAAAATCATAGTACAAAACCACTAGTACACTTGATTTGTAATGTTGATTTAACAAACTGAAACCAGTTCTTGAAATATAATGCTAAGAATTAATCCGCAATTGTAACTGACAAGTGTTTATCTCACAAGTTAGATTCGTGATGCTTATGTTTGGCCAGATTTTGGTTCCTATGAGAGTGTCTAGTGATATGTATGTTTGGTTCACTTTGGTTTGCATGAGTCTGACTAGAGATATTGATGTTTGGTCCAAAATTGTAATCACGATTGTTGCACGCTTTGCCAGTTGACAGCTGCGCATTCATTTTTGAACTGAGAGCTCAACACTAGCTGCTTCCTCAGCATTATTACACCAGAGTAAGTCTTTTCCGTCATTAAGCCATTTGCTTGGCGCATGCATCTCCAAAGCACAATTTAAAATCAGTTTAAACTTTGCCCATAATTCCTCTACATCTGTCATATTCGAATTAAATGATGTCAATTCATTGTCTAAGTGGAATGTTAACTACTGCATATCTGCATTTTCTAGCATAAATACCCTCCTAGCCTTCTTGATGGATTTATTAACTAGTAAAAATTGTCAGTATATCATCACACTCACTAACCCCTTTTTCTATACTGACACTGTTAAGGTAAGGTCTGTTCATAGCTACAAGGTCTAAAATATTTTCAATGGGTATGGGTTGTCTAACTAGTGGTTAAAGACAATTTTTGGAAAATCTGTTTAAGTACTTCACAACAATGTCTATATCACCTGCAGTGAATCCATAGGTGTCCCAGTCTACACTTCTTGGATTAGACACCCCCAACAAATATTGCATGATATGGGTATTCACTAATTGTTAGGACTGCAAACTGGAACATCATATTCTTTACACATTGCTAGAACTGAACTTTGCTGGTTTTGGCCTTTGACTACTTGGTTGCATTGGTAACCAGAAGTCTAAAAGACATCATTTTGTTTATGTACGGTCCATTATATGTTGGTAATTATTTGTTAGGGGAATTTCTCACTTTCACAAATTTAATTAGTTTGGAATAGTTAACACTGCTTCACAATACACAATTTATAATTCACCCTACTCTCTATGGAAGAAGTGCAAATGTCCACGAGACACCACAGACACGTGCATGACATTCACAAAGAATTAACACCTCTTTTGCACCAATGACAAGTTTGCAGATAACAATATTTTAAAGTCTCTTCCCATAAAGCTCAAATGCTTGAAAAATAGGGAATCCAGTTTCAAGTTGCTGTTTAAACAGTCCATGTACGATACTGCAATTGTGAGCTTACAAAATAAATATTTTTCATAAAGTTTCATTTACGCCCCCTCCCACACACACACACACACACACACACACACACACACACACACACACACTCTCTCTTCCCCCATCCTCCTTCCCCAACTGCCAACATGTTCATGAATGAGCCATGCAATCATTATATAGTTGTCATACATGTGTTACTGTACTGATATTTTCAAATGCTCATGTTCTAGTACTGTTTGTAATAAAATAGCATATTTAAAGATTTGTCTGGTCAAGCATTGCTTTGTTCTACAAGTAAATTTTTGTGATAATTGTACTAACACATTAGACTTCCGGGCAAATCATTGTTAAATAAAATGAAATTTAACATACACCCACTTGCAGTGCTGCTAATTTCCAGGCATAATTTGGCAGTTGGAGGGTGGCATTAGTGCAGTGAATGTGTAACTAAATATTATTCGTCTTCTGTTAATTTTCAGATTGTTGAACTTCTACTGCATTTGTTGAGAAAATAATTTTAATGAAACATTGTTGTGCAGGCTAATACAGGTGCAATGCAAAGGAAACAGTTGCATTGCCATTATGCCATATTATTTTATGGAACTGATGTGTGTTCACAGGTTCCTAATGCTAAAATCTGTCAGAAATGGAGGTTCAAGGGATGGCCCGATGGTCATTTCTCTGACGTCACAATGGACATAGAGGAGCTGTCGGACTGTACGGAGGTGAAACTGGTACAGGAGGATGTGCCAGAAAGGTTATTATTATTGTTGTTGTTATTATTATTATTATTATTATTATTATTATTATTATTATTGGTGGCGGTGGCGGTGGTGGCGATTCTGCCACCATATAAAGCAACTTGGTGGTTTTTATTTCTTGTAGGGTGTCTATTCTACCAAACGATGGTCTACAGAATTATCCTGCAGCATTTGACATGTTATGTCAGTCTTCGCTTGACATCTTTAGTAACAGTGCTTGAATGGTGCTCAATTTAGATTTTGTCACTAATATCCCACTATGGTTGTTGTGTTCATTTTGGCATAATTAAAATGCCTTCTGGTGCACTTTAATAACTCTGTCAATCATTTATTCTGATTACAAATGGTAATATGGTCCATCGCTGTTACAAATTGTCGAGGTGTTGCCTCTTTCTGTCAGTTTGATTCCATAAAGTGTTTCCATTATATGAATATTTTTCGTGCCTAAAATGTTTATATTGTTGTCACATTAGATCGAAATGATACCTTAAGCATTTTCCATTGTCGTACTCAGATGCTGGCTGTGGGCAGTGTTGTATCCTCAGTAATCAGCTGAATTACATAATGACGATGTCTTGTAGAGATCTTGTAGAGACTAATGAGCTGACATACTTTACACAAGATTATCGTGATCTGTGGTGAAGGAATATACAGTGAAACCCCACTTTTACACTTTTCAAGAGACTTCAAGAAAATGGTGTGAAATGCGGGAAATAAAGTTTTAAGCTGTAAAAGTTGTGTATGTGATACCCTCCTTGCACTTTATGTATGATATATGTACATAACAGGCATCAAAAGACTTGTCAGGGACTTTTTTTTTATTATCCAATAAAGGTTTGTTAGCTAATAAAAACCGCTGATGTAACTGGAATTGATAACTGTCTGGGAAGTGGAAACATTTGACTTAATTTCAAATGTCATAATCGATGCTTTTGGAAAGCCTGCAGCTGTCATTCATTATTTAAATAATGAAATACTGCACTAGTTACATATTTTTTCATGCTTAGCACGACGCGTTTCGAGAATTTTTCTCATTGTCAGGTGCAAATATGTAAAAAAGTATTTTGTATAGTGTTTGAATATGTAGTTGTTCTGCGTCTCTTGCACTGTACTCACCTTTTTGAGATTATCAGGTACTGTGCCTCATCAGTTACGGAGAAGACTATATATATATATATATATATATATATATATATATATATATATATATATACACAATTGTTTGTTTGTGTAACATCAGAAAAAATGCATACGTAAATACTACACTTGACAATGAGAATAAATTCTCGAAACACATTTTGCTCAGCATGAATACAATACGTAACTGGCGATGTGTTTACACTAAAAACATTTGAGCAACACAAAGTGAAGGACAGAGTCAACTACCGCTCCACGTGGCCATATGCCAAAATGCGCTGAATATGGTTCGACAAAGGTGTCACGATGATCACAACAATCAAGAAAGTGCATTTGCGCATTGGAGACAGTTTGAAAATGGTTGATTGGTCATGATACCTTGATTCGAACGAACCTAGTTACTCCCATCAGCCACCACGCCACCTACAGCTTGGCAGTGGCGGGAGATACGGCACAAATTGTTACAAAGTTTACTCGTTTACCTGTTCAAATCCTCTGAATGGAGTACCCTGGTGTCAAGAAACTTAACCTCTTAATATTTATAAACACTACTGCACGGCCAACATTATACCAGCATCATATTTTCTCCACAAACATTTTTTCGTAATGCATAAATCGCGGGAAAATTATAAATATTTTGATGCAAAATCAGATGCAAATTAACATTGTGGGCATAGGAAATTTGACGGAACCGATAAAAAATGTTGTAAACAGTGGTAAAATGTTAATTCTGGGAACATAAAAGTGGGGTTATACTGTGTGTACACACTCCCATCTTGTTTGAAAGTATACTCAGTCTAAACATATGTAGTTGTGCAGAGTTCTTGTCATCCACTCCAGAAGAGAGCAGTTTCAAATATGTTGATATGTGGAACTAAAGTAATGTCCAGCAAATCCTACCTGAATAGCAAGCTCAAATATCTAAAAAATGTATTCAGAAGAAATGACTGGTGAATGAGACAATATAATTGTAACCTTGAAGAAAAAGGCTAGGTGTTCAACCATCACAAGATGGTGAATTGCTCCTGCCTTTTTGGGTTACATCCATTAAAATGGAATGCTTTGTTGAAAGCGTCATAGTTCTTGAACATATGCATATAACTGTGATGTGCAATGATGTATTGGCACATGGGGCATTTCTTATGAAAAAATTACAGTTTTCTCAAAGTGGAATACTGCTGCTCCTGCGGCTGCTGCTGCTGCTGCTACTCTCCCCCTCCCCCTCCCCCTCTGCCTCCCCCTCAACACTATTCATTTCAGATAATAACCCCCCCCCCTCCCCTCCCCTCCCCTCCCATGGGATCCACATATCTTTTTTATGGGCAAGTGCTTGACTGTCACAGGACTCTGCCCCATGCAGCACTACTTCCCTTTTTGAGCTGCATGTTCATTCTCCTACTACAATTTGTTCCCCTCTGACACTCCTTTGGATGGTCTACTCGGTACCAACCATGTTTGGATTTGGTTTATGATTTTAGACATTCACTTACTTCATACAGCACTTCAATCCTTCACTACATTTTCTCCTTTGGGGAGTTTGACCTACCATTCCTCTTCCATATTTTACAGAAGTGCAGTTTGTGCAGGGAAGGGTGCTGAATGTGGTGTACATTCCACTTTTTGTGCCTTTCTGCCTTTTTATCCTTCTTTTCTGGCAGGAGTAATACATGGTAGTCATTCTGTTGTGGGGATTAAATACCTTAATGGTGGTACCCATCTTACTATGTGGAGATCGCGCAGTTGGTGTCCGCACAGGTAACTCCCTGCATATGCCAAGGAGTATGTGCCTGTCGGGACTCCATGCAGTGGGTATCTGGTCACATAGCCATTGATGTGGTTGTGTGACGCTTGTGGAGAGAGCCTCCATTTGGAGTGGATGGCACCAAGGTAAGTGGCTTGTAAATGAAGTGGCTCAGACTTTTTTCTGCTTGTGGCTGCACAGCCCTGCAGTCTGTCGTCCATAGAGCCTCCCAAGAACATTAGGCTCTTGACTCTCCACCTTTTCAGGAGATTAGGAAGAAATATGATTGTTTGCATACTATATGTATGGACATGACATTTGCTACATCTATGACAATGTCATCATATCTCGTGACAGTACCCTCACCCTTCTGCGCCTTCTACATCTGACCCTTGGGGCTGTTCACCTACCTCGCTTCCCTGGTGGTTGGCGACCTTCCTACTACCGTTAAGCCCCAGTTTGAGAAGCAACACACCTTCAGTATCCCTCATCAGGAAGGAGTCCCTCAGGACTCTTTCCTTCTGGAGTCTGCGGATCTGCAACCGGAGACCATTCAGTGACTGAAGGAGCCACATGTTGCTGGCCATAGGCAGACAGCAGTATATGTTTGAGACTTTACAAGGATCTGATCCTGTCCCATCTCTGTTATTGTGAATGTGGCATATGTCTCGGCATTGCTTGCAGCATTGTAGAGACTCAACCCGAGTCATGATCGAAGTTAGCATACAATTTCTCTAC
The DNA here is from genome assembly GCF_023898315.1 of Schistocerca nitens. Taxonomy (NCBI): domain Eukaryota; kingdom Metazoa; phylum Arthropoda; class Insecta; order Orthoptera; family Acrididae; genus Schistocerca; species Schistocerca nitens. The sequence goes on along the minus strand of NC_064616.1, from coordinate 572,661,557 downwards.
TCTGAAATAACTTCCCCCACTGTCATCTTTTGTCTTGGAACAGTCACTTAAGCCCAAATGTCCTGGGATGTGGCTCAACCTGCCCTTTTGACTGAACACACTGCTAATACCATGGTTTTTCATTGTCTGTTCCTGGCCATTCTTCATGATTTTCTGGGTTCAGAACTGGTAATACACTGAAGGCTCTAAGGTCAATGGATGAACTGGTTTTGCCTACATGCGGGTTGCAGTAGACTATGCTCCCTGCTTGAATGGATGCACTGTATTCACCACAGAATTGGTGGCCCTCACTCGAGCCCTCAGTCTTGTTCGTTCTTGAACAGGCAAGATGTTCTTAATCAGCAGTGACTCCCAGAGTAGTCTTCAGACTATTGACCAGTGCTACCCTCAAAACCCATAGTTTCGTTATCCAGAATCTCCTTCCTGATATCCATCAAACTGGATGGTTGCTTGTCTTTTTCTGGTCCTCAGGTCACGTTGGAATTCCAGGGAACGAACATGCTGACCAGTTAGCTATCGGAATGCCAACTTTGGAGATGATGGAATCAGACCTATGGCCAACTCTAGCCATCAGTTTTTTGAGGCTTGGAACACAAATTGGTGTGCCCAGTTTCTCTGAACAAACTGCAAGCAATAAAGGGGACCATGACCATGACATGTGGCAGTCTTCCCTTTGTGCTCCTCACAAGGAATAGACCCCATTGTTGATGCAGTGCCTATCTGATGGTGGCCCACAGCCTTCTGGATTTGACCACCTTCTGGTAGAATATTAAGCTTGCTGACACGCTGTCTCCGGGTGCTACTGGATGACGCCAGAGCAGCTGATCTGGTTTTGTGTGTTACTTATGTAGGTGGTTTCCACTCTCCTCTGTGAGGTAGGCCACATTAGCCCCATCAGCCACTTGAGGGATTAAAGAGGTATCTTGTCACCTCCTGTGACCCGGTGGGGGGGGGGGGGGGGGGGGGGATGGCTGCTCTTGCTTGGTGCTCCAGCATGGTTCCTGCTCATCCTAGTTATTCTTCTTATTCTTTTACATCTGCCATTGGTTAAATGTCTCATCCCCATTGTTCTCCTTGTTGAGATTTTATGAACTTGTCTGCGTTGCTAGCTTTCTTGTGCTAATGGAGGGAGAAGATGGTTGGATGCAGAGGGTGTGTCTCCCATTGCATAACATGCCCTGAGGACCTCAACCTGCTTTCTGGGTGGAGCAACTTGCCCAAATTCGCCCTTTTACCCCTCTCTCACTTCTACTTTCTTCTGCCTCTTGGTATTATTGAATCTTGATCAGTCAGTTTCATCAGGATTTGTCTTGGGTGTCCTTTCTCTCTGAGGACTCTTCCTGGCTTGATGAATATAGAATGAATGGACTCATAACATGATAGTTTGATCGCTTTAACTCCATCACTCCAATCCAATCCAATTAGATTATACCACATCGTCCTCTACTTCTTTCAGGCTTATTTTGTTTTGACTATATAATCTTTAGCTTCATGGTTTGTGAGATTGTGGTGTAAATTCCAGCCCATTTTGTGAGACTAGAATTTGCATTTTTGCAGTGGAAGCAGTGACACTGACAGAAGGGCTCCTCAGCCTTAAAGGTTTTTCATTCCCAACCAAAAGTTTTTTAAATAAAAACTGATTTGCAACTTTGAAAGCAGTGTTAATTTGATTTCATGTACTTTGTTTATTTTTATGACAAGTAGAAGACTGAAATGAAATATGGGCTGTCTATGCAACACTTCTCCCACTATTGAACGAAAATCTTCTGTAACTGAAGATATTGCAGATATGATAGTGTGGACTGGCTTAAGTAGATAAAACTTTTGGTTTTGAAATGTGTGATTTTGGGTATGATATGTGAGACTGCTCAAATAATGAAACCTGACAAACAGTAAAAGTACTTTATAATTGGTCTTCAGTCACTTCACTGTATATTCACTTCTTGCTTCATACTATTCATGGTTAATAAATCCCCAAGTATTCAAGAGTAAAATTCATTTTTTTTTCCAAATATTCTACTTTTAGTTAAAGGGATTCCTGAAAATAACATGTTGCACAAGAATTAATTGCCTATTGTGTGGTACAAACTATGTTTTAAATCGTTTCGTATCTACCTTCTCATTTCTAGTAATAACTTTGGTTCTAGTTTCTATAATGAAAGACCTTAGCTGTAAAAGTTGAGTCACCTACTACTTTGGTGGCTGAATTAATGTTACTATTTTGTTTTCAGTGAAATGGATACTACTAAAGAAAACTGGAATCGGTACTACTGGGATGCTATGAGGAAAACATTTGGATTTGGAGCATTCTTCGTGTGACTGGCGGATATTAATCACAAAGTTTGCAGGAGGAACTGACCATTCATGCATTCTTTTTTTTTTATTATTTAATCTTTAGAGACTGATCAGTTGTGTGTTAAATCTTGTGGGCAATAATAAATGGTGCCCTGTTGTGTTGCGCTACAATTTATATGAAACTATTGCGAGTCTGTTAAGTTATTGTTGCTTGAGGACATTATTAGTATTTGGACTGGTTGGCTTGTAGGTTGCAGCCTTCTACGAGAAGAAAACAGATGTTTGCAAAACGTACTGTTGTGCGTTTAATTGTACTATACGACATTCATCATAAGAATAAACCTCATGTAAACAATACACTATGTATTCTTCCACATTTGCTGGAACTTCATTGGATTTCGTTTCACGTGGAATTGAATCCAAGCTGTCTAAAGTACAGTAGAGTACAATAATGAGGATACATTATATGCTGCGTGTTACGCATACATCAACTCGGTGATAATACGCGACAACAGCTTTACTGGCACATTTAACATGGACAGCACTGCCCAGCCACCTGGTCTAACTAACCTGCAGTGATGTGAACAGTTGCAGTAAAGATGTAAAAAAAGATGAGCAGAGAACAATGTAGCTTTGAATGTCATTTAATTTTAAAACAGAAGGAAATAATGGTAAAACTCGAGCAATACGCATCTTATGTGATCTGATGGAACACATAACATGCTCACGATCTTAGCAAACATAGTATTGTAATTAAAAACAAGAGTGATGAAAATTCCTTACTTTAACAAGGGTAATTTTTCTCCTTGAGCTATGTATGGTGTAAAAGCATTCTGATGGGAGTTAACGATGTAGTTAAATATTGAAGCCACTGAAGGTATTACTGTCAGTTGCCTGGTAATCTTGAACTCCCTCCATATCGAAATCCAAGGAATACAGTACTGCTACATTGATGATCAGGTGATCAGCAACAGAATCTCAGGCCACCAAAAAGTCCCCATGTCCTCCTACTCCTCTTCTATGACTTTCTGTTCTGCATTTCGCCATCATTTGGTAGCAACGTGTCAAGTAGCTTCGTGAATTAATTCTAGTACATTTGGCAGCTTAAATACCTTATTTTTTGCAACAAATCTGTTAACTGAACTCCAGATCAATTCTATTTAGTCCAGATTGCAGTGTGAAGGTGACAACTGTTAAAATGCAGCATTTGTACAGTGTGGTAGTTGATATGAAAATTGCTGTTTTCCATGTTTCAATTATGCTTATCACTCGGGCTTGTGAGAGACCACATCTGTCCTACAAAACAATGGGCATATTCAAACAAAGAATATCTGATTTTTCATTTTTCTCCAAAAAAATTTGTGATTCTTTTTTTCTTAACTTCAACAATATTTAAAAATCTTTCATAAAATATCGATAATTAAGATTGTGCATTTGCAATGAAAACCAGAATTTTGCATGTGCTATGTAATTAGTAGGGACCAGAAAATGTAGCACCTATGTTTTGCAAAATTCGCGTATATTTTTGTCGAGATTTGCAACTGTTTTCTTTGTTTGTAAATGATTAGAGGCACAAATTTAAAAGGCTGTTGTGCTACATGGATGAAGATTAAATTATTAGTTCTTTAAAACTACTATTGAAAAAAGTGCTGATAGGGAACTTTTTGACTGGAATGTCTGTTTTTGCAAAAACTTACACATTTTTCTTCTGAAATGACCTTTGCTTTCTTCGTTTGGGTGTATTTAAGCTTTCAAAACTGGCTGTTGTCCTGCTTGACAATCCCACGGCTAGAACTGGCTAATACTTAGCTTAGAAATAGAACTGAAAGAACAGCAACTCGATTTTAGCATTAGGGGAAGAATTCCAGTGACATCAAAAAATGTTACAGATTTTGTTTCCCAGTCACTATAGCGCAGTGGGCAGGAGTTACAGGCTATAGTCACAGATGGCCGCAAGCGTAAACAGAACAGAATGTTGCTCACCAAATGAGGAGTGCTGGTGCAGGGAAACAAGCCCCGCCTCCATTTCACTGGGCAGCACCCTCCAACAGAACTGGCACATTGTCACAGGGATGGCCCAATCTCTTCTGGTGTTGTAAAGGTTGTAATTGGAAGACTTGATGGACCAGGATTAGTCACTTCACCTATTTCAAAAGAAGAAAAGAAAACAATGGGAAACACTCAACACAAAGCATTTGGGGACGGCTATCGTGCAGTGGATTGTTGAAGTGAGCAGAGTATTGTTAACGATGTAGTTCAGGCCCAATCTCTAGCGGTATTAGATGCAACTACAGTTCAAAACATCCGCCACCTAATTTGCCACGTTAAAACTGTCCACATTATACTATCTTTCGAGCTATAGGTAACAAATGTATATGTTTCTTTCTTGTAAAATGCTAGGTCCCATCACTGAGTACTACATTGCATTACGTGACATGTGCCTTAAACAGACCATTCAACCGCCCACAATTGGCATGCCATCAGATCATTGAGCGCATTGATACATACTTGAGTTCATACACTTCATTTTGCAAGTACGTTCTTGCGCTCATTACCTTCCAAAATTGGGCTTTGCCAGATGATTTAAAACCAGTAATGGCTTACATTACCCGTATTATACGCAGAAAATAAAACTATTTCGAACTATCTCTGATAAATAGCTCATGTGGTTTCATTTCACTATGAAACAGTTGATTACATAATTTTGTGTTTTCACAGTTTGAGGCAGAGTTCACATCTATTTTGCATTTATTGCAAAATGCAAATTTTTCTAGTCCTTAGTAATTAGAAAATAAGACATGCATTTTTCTTGGAAAAAATGATGGTTAATGATGAGTTAAGTACCCTATATTTGATGAATTTCATATTTAAATGATTTAGGTATTCAAACTGAAAAAAAAGTTGTAGACCACAACAGGTTTTGATCTGCTGCCAGCTATGGCGCTACTGAATACACCACACATATATTAAATTACTGTCCCTTATATTTATTACATAGTGTTTCACAAAAAACGTCGGATGGATTTTCTCTGTAATCTTGTGAAAAACATTAAGAGCTACTAGTTTCTAGCCATTAACGGTGTTCCGTACACATTTCACTATGAAGCAAGAAGCAGTGTAACCCATTTCCACGGTACATACGAACGATTATACAATCAGAGCACAAGTAGTGCTTACAGAGACTGTGACTGTACCTGATTTTTGAAGTAAAAATTGCATAGCTAAAGTGCGATTCAGAAAAGACATTGATGGCTGTTAATAAATCAGAATGTCTTAGTTTCTTTTACAGTGACATAGTAATAAGATTTCCAATGCACAAGTTGGACCTACTTCGAAGAGCGAACAACGCCAGTGTAAGAGAGCTACGGCTGCTGACAAATTGTTGCATTTGTGTCTGTTTACATCAGATTTATTCTTATGATGAATGAAGTATAGATTATTTCTGTTGTGTAATGTTATGTTTGCTGCCTTGCTGCTGGTGATAACGTTCCATTTGCAAGTACTTAAGTCAGTAAAATGTTGGTAAGTGATAAGATGTTCCTCAAACACTATACAGTGTATATTGTTTTGCCACAATATCTACAGTAGTTTTGTATTAATGTCTGAAAGTATCTTCCATGACCTAGCCAATGACGCTAACTTGAAGGAATTTCCTTAATATGCAAAAATGATCATGGGCAAAGGAATGCATACATTGAACGTGTCACAAATTGTACAAAACTTGAAAACTTGTAATAACACCTGTAAGGTAATTTAATACAGATACATGCGGTAAATAAAATAAACCGCTTGAGAAAAAGATGTGGGTGAATCATAACTCGTTGATTTGTAAATGATACAGGGTGTTGATTTATGATGAAGATCTAAACCATCAGTCGTCCAAAATGTGAAAGTTTTGAAAGCCAGAACATCCATGTTCAATTATGTTTTAGGTATTGACACATTGCTACCTGCTCTCCCACCCCCTTCTTGTTTATTACTGAATGTTGTATTATAATTCTTTGTTCATGCCTTTTCTGTAGAATTTAGGGTAGTAAAATGTCGAATTTAGAATTAAATGACTTGTGTATTTTATTTTAATCTCAGGCATGCTCTTTTAAAAAGTTTATCGTTCTGTAAGCAATTTTTGTTTCTACTTTATGGGGTAAATCTAAAATTATGAAATGAAATGATCATATGGCATTGATGGCCGGGAGGCCCCATTTGGGTTCAGGTGCCAAGTGCAAGTCTTATTTCAGTCGGCATCACATTGGGTGACTTGTGGCTGATGAGGAGGATGAAATGATAACACAACACACCCTTGTCATGGCAATAAATGCATTAACATTCTAAAATTATAATGTTAATGAATTTATTGCCATGACAATGGTGTGTTAAAGCTGACATGTTAAACTCATCTATGCCAACCAGTAACAATAAGAAAGTTGAGAGGAAGAAATCAAAAGGACAGTGGTATGTTCAGTGATTATCAGGCTCTGAATGTAGGTTTCAGATTTGTTAAACTGCCTTCCAAAGTGTTTTGGGTGTCTGCAGTGACTGAATAATGCATGTGTGCAATTTCTTGAAAGAAGATAAATCTCCACAAGATAAAAGTGGAAAATGACCTGGAAGTGGAAAACCAGTGTACTTAATAGTGGAAAGAAAAATTGCATTAATTCATTTTCAGTCAAGAAACCACATTATACCTGAGCTGAGGAGTAGGTTCCGCAGAGCGCAGGGGGAGAAGAATGAAGATGCAGGAATGCTGTAGGAGAGGGAAAATAAAGCGAGCTAAGTATGTTTTTTAAGCAGAGCAGGTGATGGGTTCCAGCAGTATGACGCTAAGTACGCTTAAAAACAGAGTAAGACAACCCTGTGTGACAGGTTAAACACCGATAACAATCGGCACAGAGTGACACCAAAGTTTATATATGAAAGAATCTTAACTTTTGTATGGGAAAAAACTAGTTTTAAGACGGCTTAGTTAAAATTGTTGGTACAGTAGTTGTTTTAAATTTGAAACAGAAATAGGATGACAGAGTGCATCTCTGTGTTGACTTTCAGCACATAAAAGGTTCCAAAAATGCTGGCCATCTGTTTTAGGAATTTGTTGTCCTCATAAAAACCACAACAGACACTTCAAAACGAAAATTTCAATACCTAAGTACTGTAATTTGGACTACATACTTGTATGCTGTGTAAAACACGTACTTAAGGAAAAAATTCGTATTAATTTAACTGGGCATAGCTAGGAAAATTTTTGACTGAAGGGAAACGGTCTGTTCACTGGACATAAGAATTAAAAATGCAAAACTGCTATTAACCCTTAAGAGTGGTGCCTAGAGTGGAAATAACGCAAATAAATGTTTCCAAACTGACAATGGAATTAGCTCCTCTGCAGAGGAGTGGAACATAAATTTAAAAAGTCAGATGAAAGTTCAAAATGTAACGGTCCATTGATCAGTAAGACGAACAGAATAGACACAGCAAAGAGGTTTTGCACAATGTGGGTTTTACAACAAAATGGAACACTCAAAGTAAGCTTGCAAAAGGTAGCATTGTAAAAAAAAATAAATAAAAAATAAATGGCAAACGTAATGCATTCTTTTGAAAGGCAAAACAAAATCCTTGTCAACACTAGATATCTACATGGGAAATAACATCAAAATTCTACAACAAAGCTGAGTGATGCAAATAGCCTAATATCATCAAATGACAGACGTATACAATAGATGAGAGAGGGAACCTTTAGACACCTCAAAATCTTAATTAAAACTTAAACTCTTCACGAAATACAAGTAGACTTGCACCTGGGCCATCCTCCTTACAAAACTTTCAACGCTGACTTACAATTACTTAAAGATTAAGCACTATAATATAATAGTCAAGTGAGTAAGTGCATTGTCTCAAACAAATTAATAGTCACGGAAAAACTAAGACTTAAAACACAGACAGTAGTCAAAAGATGGTTGAAAAGGTGATGGAATAATTTCCCCATGAAGTTAGTTTTTGCTCACTGGAAGCCTATATCGTAGGAAAACTAGACCTCATTACAGCGCACAGAAGGGGAAGAAAAGTTCTAGCCATTGCTGGCTTATCACCTGGTGACAGCTGTGCTAATCCACGTGTTTGCTTATACAGTGAGGTACCTCCTAACATCGTGTTGGACCTCCTTTTGCCTGGTGTGGTGCAGCAGTTTGATATGTCATGGACTCGGCAAGTCATTGTTCCGTGCAGAAATTTTGAGCCATGCTGCCTCTGTGGGCATCCATAATTGCGAAAGTGTTACCAGAGCAGGAGTTTGTGCATGAACTGACCCCTCGATTATGTTCCATAAATATTCGATGGGATTCATGTCGGGCAACCTGGATGGCCAAATTATTCACTTGAATTGCTGAGAATGTTCTGACATAGTGCATTATCATCCATAAAAATTCAGTCTTTGTTTGAGAACATGAAGTCTATGCATCAATGGCTGCAGACAGTCTCAAAGTAGCCGAACATAACAATTTCCAGTCAATGACCAGTTCAGTTGGACTAAAGAAGCCAGTCCATTCCATATAAACACATTCGCCATCATTTTGGAGCCACAACTAGCTTGCACAGTGCCGTATCAACGGTCCAGTCGATGTGGTCATGAGCCCAGGATAGGCGCCGCAGGCGATGTTGTGCTATTAGCGAACGTACTCGCGTTGGTCAACTGCTGCCATAGCCTGTTAGCTCCACATTTGACCACACTGTCCTAAAATACATTCTTTGAAGGTCCCATATTGGTTTCTGAAGTTACTTCATGCAGTGTTGCTTGTCTGTTAGCACTAACATCGCTTCGCAAATGCTGTTGCTCTGTCTTTATGTGAAGGCCGGCGACCACTGCATTGTCCATGGTTAGAGAAAATGCCCGAAATTTGGCTATTCTCGGCACACTCTTGACTCAGTGGATCTCAGAATATTGAATTCCCACACAATTTCCAAAATGGAATGCCCCATTTGTCCTTGGCCCAACTACCATTCTGCATTCAGCCTGTTATATCCCGTCGTTCGGCCATAATCACGTCGGAAACCATTTCACATGAATTACCTGAGTATGAACTGCAGCTCTGCCAATGCACTGCCCTTTTATTCCATGTGTACGCGATACTACGGCCATCTGCATATATGCATATCACTATCGCAAAAACACATTGTCTCAACTTGAATTTCGCTGCGCGGTAAAACAAAACACGGTTAACTGTTCTACTCTGACCTCTAGGGGTGACAGCATAAAATAGACCATTTAATAGCAGTCAGTCATCCTGTCTCATACCTACCAGGGTAGCCAAGAGCGCTAATGCGCTGCTTCCTGGACTCTGGTAGGTGCACAGGCCCCGGATCGAATCCACCCGGTGGACTGACGACGAGGGCCAGTCTACCGGACAGCCCGGATGATTGTTTAAACAATTTATACATTGTGTGGAATATTGTTTGTTTATTAAGGGCAGTGTATGAAATATAATTTATTTATTTAGTTAAAGAATTTGTCAGGAAATTGATTGCAGTGTATGAAATATTGTTTAAGGATACAGGGTACTTTTCCGGCTCAATGTTGTGTAAAAATCAACACCTATTTCTTTGAGGCACTGTTTATAATGTGTATGTTTCACAGATTTTTGTTTTTTTATATCAGGTAATGCAGCACACTTTCTAAACAAATTTTGAATATTTTTGAACCTGCTTAGGGTTATTAAATAAATTACAAAGAAAAAGATGCTCCCCCCCCCCCCCCAAAATGCTGCCTTAAATTGAGGTACCATATAATCCAATGTTATACATTTGAAGGAGACCAAATTTTTACCAGATATGCCTGACATGACGGATGAGGTACTAGACCTATTTAATTCCACCTATTCCTGACTCTGTCTTTCTACAGAGGCCATTCCCTGATTGCCTGTGTGGACCAATGTCCAGAAACATGGAGAAAGATGTGTACATGTTCCTACTGGCTAAGGCTGGGGGCAAAAGGAGAGCTGATACAATTTCGATATCAAAAATGGAGTGAAATAGGCAATTTTGCACTACCTTTTCAAATTAATTGGTTAAAAAAAAAATTTGGAAATTTATGGTTAGGTCTTACGGGACCAAATTGCTGAGGTCATCGGTCCCTAAGCCTACACACCACTTAATCTAACTTAAACTAACTTATGCTAATGACAACACACACACACACACACACACACACACACACACACACACACACACACACACACACACACACACACACAACTATTCCCGAGGGAGGACTCGAACCTCTGAAAGGGGCAGTGGTGCGAAACCGTGACAAGGCACCACAGACCGCATGGCCATTTAACAATTTACACCAGTCACAGATCGCTTAAAACACTCACCTCAGTCTTATGCTGATTCTTCTTCATAATAAAACGTATTTTCAGCATTTAAGTATCACACTCAAACATTATGCAAATCAAGAAATGAAATTTCTACCACATAGTGTAGAGCTAAATATATTCGAGGTCTTGTACGCTCCAGCATTTGAGATCACAAACACACTCCTCCACCACAACCTTCCGCTAAACATATCTGGTGAAAAAAAAAAATACTATTGATCACACAAAGTAGCGATCTCGAGGCACGCACCATTCGCCGTCTACAGCGAAGTCCCCGTCGGCACAAGCCAGGAAAGAGACCCATACCCGAATGCATCCGTGCGCGCAATAAAACTATCAGAAACTTGATGGGGTTTTGAAAAGTACTATTGGATTCCTAAATTGGTTCTCTCCACTACACTCAGGAGGGAGGAAGGTTCAATTGTGTGATAGAATAGAGACAACAGTAAATACTACTGCAAGGCAGAGCCCATGTGATTAATTGAGAAGCACTAAACATGACAATCTTAAAACATGGTCGAGTCCATAGCAATAAGCTGTCAGGACTCCGTATCTTGTAATTGCCCCTCAGTCTCTGCCCTGCCATCCCTGCAGCCTTGCACATGTGACCATTCCAATTTAAGTCGGAACTGAGTAGAAGTTTGAGATCACTATATCTACCCCATCCTGCAGACTGTGTAGAAACAGTGAGAGCTGAGTTAATGCGACAGGACTGTGGTTTGACCACTCGGTGGAAATAGGAACATTTCGTCATACCTCTGCCAACCATGTACCGCGTGTAAGGTCAGCACCAAATGAACCTCACTCCTGCAACACTAGGTAGTATAAAAGACAGTTCAAACCTCAAGGTCCATTCTCGTCTATCACCCAAACAGTCTATCAACGTTATTCTGTACCATCCAACATGAAAAATTAGGAACTACACACATCAAAAAAGCTTTGCATCACCCCAGTTCCCAGAGCTCCTGAAGATAAACGTTGAATGTGAATATTGTATCACAGACAGTCCCTTTGACTGTTCAGTGATGTCACTAAACCCACGCAAAGATGGAAACAGCCATGCATGAGCAGCGCCTATTAGACAGGGGGGGTCCGACAGCCAACCAGTTCGTCATTCCACCACAAAGTAGGTACAGGGCTCATGTCGTCTCTAGTTCAACCATGCCTAGATGGCCAGTACCACGGTTTGATCACGTCTGCATTGTTACTTAGTGCCAGGAAGGGCTCTCAACAAGAGAACTGTGCAGGCTTCTCGGACTGAACCAAAGCGATGTTCGGATATGGAGGAGATACAGAGAGACAGCAACAGTCAATGACATGCCTCGCTCAGGCTGCCCAAGGGCTGCTATTGCAGTGGATGACCGCCACCTACGGATTATTGCTCAGAGGAAGCCTGACAGCAACTCCACCATATTGAATAATACTTTTCGTGCAGCCACAGAACGTCGTGTTACCGCTCAAACTGTGCGCAATAGGCTGTTTGATGCCCAACTTCACTCCTGATGATGTCCATGGTCAGGTGGATCTTTGCGACCACATCCCCATGCAGTGCTGTACATAAAAGGTGCCGTCAAGGCTGTACAATACGTGAATGCCATCCTCCGACAGATAGTGCAACCGTATCAGCAGTGTATTGGTGATGCATTTATCTTCAGGGATGACAATTGGTGCCCCCATTGTGCACATCTTGTGAATAACTTCCTTCACGATAATGACATGTTCTCCAGACATGAACTATGTCGAACATGCCTGGGATAGATTGAGAAGGGCTGTTTATGGACAACGTGACCCACCAACCACTCTGAGGGATCTATGCCGAATTGCCATTGAGGAGTGGGACAATCTGGACCAACAGTGCCTTGATGAACTTGTGGATGGTATGCCATGACGAATACAGGCATGCATCAATGCAAGAGTATGTACTACTGGGTTTTAGAGGTATCTGTATGTATAGCAAATTGGGACCACCGCCTCTGAAGGTATCGCTGTACGGTGGTAAAACATGCAATGTGTGGTTTTCATCAGCAATAAAAAGGGCGGAAATGATGTATATGTTGATCTCTCTTCCAATTTTCCGTACAGGATCCGGAACCGAGGTGATGCAAAACTTTTTTTAATGTGTGTATAAAAGCTTCACTAACTTCATCCGACAGAGAACTCGATAAGATTTACATCGCATCTGTCTTCCAATAAATCGAAAACAAACACCGTCTGCATGCCGGCATCGAGCATATGTGGTGATCCTATTGAATCTACAGGTATTGATTCATTGGAGCAGGTGGCCAGTGATCAAAGTAGTGTAAAGTTTCATTGCCTGTATTGTAGTACCACCATATCCCACAGACTATCAGTTGCAAGAGAGGGTCCCTGTTTTGTTGTTTGATACAGTGTTTTTTCTGATGTAACACGCCTTGTACAATGCCATACATTTTGTTTTTTTCGCCACGACTTCGAGGTCTGTGTCAGGTTCTAAATTGACATTAACACATTTTGATCCATTGCGTCTCACAGAGAACTAGACGTTGCATGGTGTAATCAAGTTGCTACTGCTACCACAACACACACACTCTACGACTTTAAATAAAAGCCAGTCAAACATATGGAAACTGGAAGAGTTTAGCTGTGTTGTGGGGCATTTCCAAACTGCTGTCTGAAGGTGATTGACGGTCTCTACATTCAAAATCATCTGTCACGGTGACAGAATGTCTAATGGCTCAGTGTTCCATTTCAGTTTGTTCCTCGTATTACAGTCATGTATGTGATCACTGTTTAGGTGCTATCCATCCGCAGAAGGTGTGGTCCGTCCACCACGACTCTCTCTCGGTCTCAAACCAGCGATTTCAGTCAATCATTATGTGGTAATCAACAGTGTACCAATGAATGGATGGGATGGATAAAACACTGTTGATGTGCTGTAATAAGCATTGCGGTTGATAGTGTGATCAATTTAGCAACTTTACCGTAATTTTAACACCAACCAATGACGTGGCAGCATTCTTCCCAATTTCTGTCTCATCACTAAACCACCCCTCCCCTACTTTGCGAGTACCACTGCGAATGTAGATAGATGACTGTGCAGTACGTCCATTAATTGTTAATTCTCGAAAATAGACATAAAATTATACCAGATAGCGATCTACATGTTTCTAGCACTTCGAGCATAGTGCGTAATTTACGATCTTTCTCGATGCGGATGGGAGTCACAGGGCATTCTCGCATTCTTAGGATAAAGTTAGAGACGGAAAGATCTCCTCACATGGTCTTTGACCAACCCTCCTTTCAGCACTGTCACCAATTTAATCTGCAGCTGACCAGAAGTAGACTGCTACATTCCACGTCTCATGAAGAAATAGAGCGAACCGAGTCCTCTCCAGATGCGCATATGTCGAGGTGGTTAGCATCCCTTACCGGTACATTGTAGTAGACTGTTAATAATAATAATAATAATAATAATAATAAGAAAAAGAAGAAGAAGAAACGGATGGTTTTTATGCATGACAGAGCTCCAGGCGGACAGAGTTTCTGTAAATCAACTGAGCTATCAATTCTAAAGTATTGCTCTAATGTGTGGGATCAGTACCATGAATGTATTGGTAGGAGAGAACATAAATACATGCACTCTGAAGGCTACAAGGTTCTGTACTTAAAACATGCTATAATGTTAGATCTTTGCAGTTTCCAACCTATTACTCGTGTGGACTGCAACACTGATAATATTTTAACGTAAGAAATATATTTCCACCGCATGATATGCATCCTTTTTGCAGGTGTCTCTGCGATAAACCATGATAACAAACTGTAAAATGAAAAAAACTACTTCCTTAAAACATCGATTGTGTGTGATACATGCACAATATAGCTTTTCAGAGGTGTATAGTGCCCCCTGTTCAAATCTGATCATGGTTCAGAAATTATACTATGCTCGCATCAGTCCTGTATAAAATGATCGATAGTAACGGAGAATGCCTCTTACAAGGAAAGAGACAAATGCATTGCGGCGGTGTTTGACATGTGAAATACCCATCATGCCACCACTAACTCCGTAAACAGGACATCTGTCAAACAGACGTGTAGATGGGGATTGCAGTATCTCACAAACACCTGTCGCTAACTTACAATCACCGTTGATATGAAACTGTAGGCTCAATTTTATGCCCAAGATGCAGCAGGGGAATGGAGTATGTCGCATAAAATCTCGTTCGTAGAGAGAAAAGCACCGTTGTTATGAAACTGTAGGCTCGAGTTTATGCCCAAGCCGGCCGGAGTGGCCGAACGGTTCTAGGCGCTACAGTCTGGAACCGCGCGACAGCTACGGTCGCAGGTTCGAATCCTGCCTTGGGCATGGATGTGTGTGATGTCCTTAGGTTAGTTCGGTTTAAGTAGTTCTAAGTTCTAGGCGACTGATAACCTCAGCAGTTAAGTCCCATAGTGCTCAGAGCCATTTGAACCATTTTCATGCCCAAGATGCAGCAGGGGAATGTAGTACGTCGCATAAAATTTAGTTCGTAGAGAAAAAAAGCACCGAAAAAGGATGGACATGTTCTACTACATCATCACACATGAGATCGAAGTCCTCTGATGATTGAGAGGTTTGCTGCTAACTACCGCAAGTAGATACTGCTCTATGTCACACATGGAACAAGCAGTTGTATACGAGTTGAATGCTGGTTATGCCACGCAACTGACGAACCCCGCAAGAACAACAGCAAAACTGGTTAAATGACCTGCAGCAAAATCTCCCTCTCTTTCTAGAATGCATCACCAGCCTACCATTAAAGCGTCTCAACCGATCACTCCATCCAATTTCTGTCATTCATTAAGGGAGATGCAAGTAAGTTTAGAGGCAGTTGGTTCTCTTTTTGTTTTTCAGGAAAGCATCAAAGATAGCAGTTAACTAGCGTGTATCACTATTACCTCAATAGACATGCAGTAGAATGTTGCCTTACAACAACAACAACAACAACAACAACAACGTTTGTTAGCTGACACCGCTAGTTTGTGATTGGTGGAGAGTACAGAGAAGCACATTGTAATTACTGCGCGATAGTGTCTGAAACACCTAATCAGTCCTGTTGAAGTCCGCCCCCGCTAGCTGAGTGGTCAGCGCGACAAAATGTCAATCCTAAGGGCCCGGGTTCGATTCCCGGCTGGGCCGGAGATATTCCCCGCCAGGGACTGGGTGTTGTGTTGTCCTAATCATCATCATTTTCATCCCCATCGACGCGCAAGTCGCCGAAGTGGCGTTAAATCGAAAGACGTGCACCAGGCGAACGGTCTAGTCACATGACATTTTATTTTTAGTCGTGCTGAAGATCAAACACGTGATCCATTCTGTAGTGTATATTGCAGTCCCGCGACGCTCTTTAGCTAAGGACACATTCTGTTCCAGCTGTCTTATCGCTGTCCACGAAAAAAATGACTGTTTCTCTGGTTCCCGGCGCTTCCATGTCAATGTTTTCTCGTATTCCTGTTGCTGTCGCATACTCGTTCCCACATACAAGAATTGTTGTGCAGCAACCAGAAGACATTTGTTTTTATTTTTTATTATTTACACGTCAAGTTCCGTAGAACCAAATTGAGGAGCAAATCTTAGAGGTCATGGAACGTGTCAGTACATGAATTTACAACATAAAAGTAATAACGGATAAGAATAAATGTTTATGAAACCGAAAAAAAAGTCAATCCATAAGTTTAAGTAAACGCAGCCAACGATACAATAAGGATCAGCTTAATTTTTTAAGGAACTTCTAGACAGAATAGGAGTGACCCATGAGGAAACTCTTCAGTTTCGATTTGAAAGCGCGTGGATTACTGCTAAGATTTTTGAATTCGTGTGGTAGCTTATTGAAAACGGATGCACCAGTATACTGCACACCTTTTTGCATAAGAGTTAAGGAAGTCCGATCCAAATACAGGTTTGATTTCTGCCGAGTCTTAACCGAGTGAAAGCTGCTTATTCTTGGGAATAAGCTAATATTGTTAACAAGAAATGACAGTAAGGAATATATACCGCTGGCCACCGTAAATGCAATACCAAGAAAGACATGAGGTAGCACAACAAAATTTATTTTGTAGATAACATGTTGACCAAGTATCAAATGATTACGTTTACAGACGTCTGTGACATGTGGTTCCTGCCAGAATCGGTAGTCAGAGTACCCGCCATTGTTGGAGATCACCGCTGCCACACGTCTCGGCATTGAGTCAAAGAGACGTTGGATGTGTTCCTGGGGTACAGCAGCCCAAGCAGCCTCCACACGTTGCCAAAGATCATCTGGTGTGGCAGCTGGGGATGTAATCTGGGTCACTCGTTGGGCAACCATGGACCACATGTTTTCTATCGGCGAAAGATCCGGAGAGCTAGCCGGCCAGGGAAGCAATTCAATCTGGTTATTGACGAAGAACCTTTGGACAATGCGTGCCACGTGTGGTCGCGCATTATCCTGTTGAAATATGGCTGTGGCCGAGCCCTGAAGGTAAGGAAGGACAACTGGCTCCAGCACCTCGGATATGTAGCGCCGGCTATTTAAAGTACCGGCAATGCGTACTAGAGGCGTGCGAGAGTAATATCCAATACCGCCCCATACCATAATACCCGGTGCAAGACCAGTGTGGCGGTGCATAATGCAGCTGTCCAGCATCCTCTCTCCACGGTGTCTCCACACTCGAATCCGACCATCGTGGTGCTGCAGACAGAAGCGTGCCTCGTCAGTAAAGACACCGTCACTCCATTCTGCCGTCCACATCCGTCTGTCATCACACCATTGGCGACAGAGACGTCTGTGGTTCTGCGTCAATGGTAGACGAAGCAATGGACGTCTTGCGGACAGACCACTCTGCTGTAAACGGCGTCGAATGGTACGGGCAGACACTGGATGATGCGTTACAGACGCAATGTGCTGTGCTATGGTTCGGGATGTCACTGAGCGATCCGTCACTGCCATGCGCACAATTTGCCTATCAGCACGTGCAGTGGTGCACCGAGGTGAATGCGATCGACCACGTCGGTCCGTCGTACCCTCCTGCATCCAACGGTCACATATCCGCATTACAGGTGTTTGGTTTCGTCCAACACGACTAGCGATTTCTCTGTATGATAATCCACAATCTCGGTAAGCCACTATCCTCCGTCTGTCGAACTCGGATACTTGATCAAAAGATGTTCGCTGTTGTCTACGAGGCATAACTGATCGTCTTGTGAAACAACCACAAGGTAAACCCACGTGCCGAACGTACACTCATCGAAATCGCCAAGCCTTAAATGGCGCTATGAGGTGGCGCCCCAGACTCGTGAACAGGGGTCCACAAGAAGTTCGTGAACTTACACCACTTATTGCCCGAACCGCCCGTTTCTGAGCCAAAAATATCCTTTTAGAATGGGAAGAGTTACCCCAAAATATAATACCATACGACATAAACGAATGAAAATAAGCAAAGTAGACTAATTTTTGTGTCGAACGATTACTAACTTCTCATACCGTTCGAATAGTAAAAATGGCAGTATTAAGTCTTTGAACAAGATCCTGAACGTGGGCTTTCCAAGATAGCTTACTATCTCTCTGAACACCTAGGAATTTGAACTGTTCAGTTTCACTAATCATATGCCCATTCTGTGAAAATAAAACGTCAGGTTTTGTTGAATTGTGTGTAAGAAACTGTAAAAATTGAGTCTTATTGTGATTTAGCGTCAGTTTATTTTCTACAAACCATGAACTTAGGTCATGTACTGCACTATTTGAAACCGAGCCAATGTTGCACACAACATCCTTCACTACCAAGCTAATGCTCCCTCAATTTCTCCGCATTTCGGTGTATTTTCCCTAATTTATACTTATTTTCCGTCATTTTCGTAATTTGATCGATTTTATGTCACTTCTAACCACGCGATCATGACATCACCTGTCGTTCCGTATCCTAAAATTGCTTTTAAATCTAGTACAGAGTGATTGGATGCATTCGAGTACTGTGCTATACTATGTTGCCCGAAGAGAAAAGTAGTGCTTTTGCGCTAGGTGTTGTAGCTGTATTACCCTGAAATGTGGGGAAATTGAGGAAGTACTTACATGTCTTGTGGTTGCTGCAGAACAATTCTTTTACATGGGAACGAGTATGCGACAGCAACAGGAATGCGAGAGAACGTTGACATGGAAGCGCCGGGAACCAGGGAAACAGTCATTTTTTCGTGGAAAACGATAAGACGGCTGGAACAGAATGTGTCCTTGGTTAAGGAGCGTTGTGGGACTGCAATATACAACTACAGAATGGGTGACGTGTTTGATCTGCTGCAGGACTGATTAGGTGTTTCAAACACTAACACACAGTATTTACAATGTCGGTCACATGCGCAAAGCTGCAGGGATTGCGGGGCAGAGACTGAGGAGCAGTTACGAGATGCATAGGGATTATCTTAACCCACGTTGGAGTTTTACTGTAGCAGATAGGTTCGGTAAAGGTGACTCCTTTCGAGATATGAGTGTGGCATGAGTATTATTCTCCAGAGGCTGTTATCATTAGCAGACGTCGCCTTAGGATCAAATGCAAGTATGTGGCTGAATGGTGAGATTTGATTCCAAGTTGCTGACGGTATATCTACCAGAAAACGTTACACTATCAGCGACTCTTGTGTGTGCCTGTAGAACCAAGACCACTTTTTATGCTGGGTGACAGTAACATAGTCATTGTGATTGTGTTTTTCATAGCGCGTTCCAGACGTGTAATGTATGTTGCTGGCGGTAGAATCCTTCTGTGGTCAGCTTCAAATGTCGGATCTTAATAGTAATCCTTGAAAAGAACATCGTGTTCCTTCCAGGGATTCACATTTGAACTACCTGGTGAGTGTAATCCGACTACTGGAAAAGAAAAATTACTCGCCATGCAAAATTACTCTCATGATCAATTGAATCGGTAGTTGTAAAAAGGGAATAAACACTGAAAATAATAAATCGAGATTTTGCCGAATTCGAGTCATGAAAAGGTACACGCAACTATAGAATACAAAAAAGCAACGAAAACTAACCCATCAAGCCTTGAAAACCAGGTCTGAAAATTCCGTAAGTTGGAAGAAGAAAACAAAGACAGGATTTATTTTTGTCTTCCAACTACTGCCACGCATGGCCAAGAGATGGCAGCAGGTCACGGAACAAGTCCGTTCTTGCTCCATCTGCTGGATGTCTTTAACTAGTTAGTTTACAAACATTTGGTTTATGTGATTACGTGTTTGTGTAGAGCTTTTACTAATCACAAATTGCTTCGTACTACATGTGGTGTCACCGCCAGACACCACACTTGCTAGGTGGTAGCCTTTAAATCGGCCGCGGTCCGTTAGTATACGTCGGACCCGCGTGTCGCCACTATCAGCGATTGCAGACCGAGCGCCGCCACACGGCAGGTCTAGAGAGACTTCCTAGCACTCGCCCCAGTTGTACAACCGACTTTGCTAGCGATGGTTCACTGACAAAATACGCTCTCATTTGCCGAGACGATAGTTTAGCATAGCCTTCAGCTACTTCATTTGCTACGACCTAGCAAGGCGCCATTATCAGTTACTATTGATATTGATTCATGTACCGTCAAGACCGACGTTCTTCATTAACGGATTAAAGTATTCCACCAGCTACGTCCGTTTTTCTAAATTCTAATTTCCTTGTCCTGTTCCAGACCTCACGCCAGCCTGCATGAGCTAAAACGCGTGCCTTTCAGCCTCCTCTAGTAACACGGTATTGGCTCTCCTGCCAACCAAAACACTACAACATACTTATATAATGTCATCGATTTCCGAGAGTGATTCTGAAGTGGCTTCATCGTTCAGAAACAAGCGGAAAAAAGGAGTTCGCGATGTTCACTGCTATAAACGTGAAGTACAAAAGAAGCAGCGTCTTCTGGGTCAACAATATGTGAGTACCTCCACAGGTAACACTATTCCTGCAAAATCAAACACCAACATTTGGTGTTCTTGCAAGTTGAAATGTACAGTCAACTTCCCTCCCGAATAGAAGAAATATTTTCTAGATAATTTATATGATGGACGAAACAAAAATGAACAAGATACATTCCTAATGGGTCTGATAATACAACGTGATCCATAACACCGCCGTTCAAAGAACGAAAACCGTAAGAAACGAGACTTTTTCTATTTCTTTGTTCTAAGCAATGCCAACAAAAGAATTGAAGTCTGTAAAAGTGCATTTTACGTTTTATATGCCATCAAAAATAAAGCGCTTCTTCCGTTTGACTACTTTAATTGCTTCTGGAAAATCTGCAATTGATATGCGCAGTAAACATATGAACCGGGGTAATATGTTACCTCCACAAATACTAGGTGCTATTGATGATCATATAAATGAGTTCCCAATAAACCGTCCTCATTACTGCAGTAAGGAAATTAAATATCTTAGTGTTGAGCTGGACTTAAAAACTTTGCACCGCCTGTTTTGTGAGGAATATCGGCATTACGCATTTAGCGTCAAATACGATTTTCATCGGAAATATTATAATGAGAACGATGGATATAGATTTGGGAGGCTCCAAATTGACGTCTGTAGCACATGTGAGGAATTGGAAACGAAGATCAAATCGCCAGTTCTCAACGACACCGCAAAACATGTCGCAGTCGCTGAAAAGATGGCCCATTTACGTCGAGCCACAAAATTTTACTCAAAACAAAAAGGAGTGTTGGAACTGTGCAATGAAAAAGAAGTCGGGTGCCCTGTCTTTGACTACATGCAAAATCTTCCACTGGCGCCTGCAGATGCCTCGAATATGAGACTGCCATGACTGCGCTTTGGAATGCTATGACAGTATAAGCGTGACTTTATAGAGGAATGCAACTTTCACTGGTGTTCGACGACACCGGCTCGGGGAATGTGACGGAGTGCGCGGGACCCGAGCTACGGCTACCTCACTTCTCTGGCGTTGTTGTGCACGCCGCCCTAAGTGGAGGTCTGTGAGTGCTTTGACAGCTGACAGCCGCGTCAACCGTATGTGCGATCGCGTCATCATCGGTGTCTAGCAGATAGGAACTTCTCAGGTGTTACGTATGAATGGGGGTGCCGCCACCTCGGGCTTGTGGAAGCTGAGCAGGGGCCTGTGTGCGGTTTGACATCTGACTGATGTGTCACTTATCGCTACCTCCTGTGTACTCTTCTGGACAGGGGCGGTGGACTGTGCTTGCACACGTTGATTGCATTATTTCGCGAGTGGCCGTGCTATGCGCTATTTGGACAGATTACGAGTACTGAGCGTGTCTACACATCAGTGTGAATAATTATTTAGGAGCAGTTTGCTATTGTGTACTGAAATTACGAGTTGGTTGCGTGTCTGTGGGCTGCGCAACATGGCCCCAGGCACATCAGAGTGAATCTTTTGTATCAGTGTGATAGATATACTCTATCATTAAATGAGATGTTTCAAAATAAGTATAGTGCAGTCAATCCTTACTCTCCACAGCAGACCAAAGCAGGTTGAGTCGTCTTGCCATCATTTTCCCTAACCATCTTGGTTTATGTCAGGAAACGGACGACAGCGTCCTCTGCTGGTGGTACTGAGTGCTAGTCCTCATGGAGAACACATTGTTCGCCGCCATCATGGATAACTGTATTTGCGTCATCCGCTGGTGTCACGGTGGTGTCCTCTGGCGGCGACGAAATATACTAAGCCAGTTGGAGCCTGGAGCTCGTGGTGAAGCCACTAGGTCGCGCCATCGTAGATTACGGTACTTGCGTCATCACCTGACGTCACTACAGCATCCTCTCCTCTAGTGACATTGATATGAACTAAGTCAGTTGGGCTATGGACTCAGCGGCGAATACACTTGGTGGTGGTGCTGCCTCTAATTGTTTAAATAAAAACTGGTGTATGATTTAGACAGGTGGATTATTAATTTGACAATTTAGGAGTTGTTTGGCTATCTGGACGTAAATGTATTCCATTATTTACGAGTGGTTTGCATGTTTGTAGGTTGTGCAATGTGTTATTTTTGACAGTTTACAATTAGCAAGCGTGTGTGTGGAGCCTTATACATGAGTTATGTAGGAGTAGTTTGCGGGTCTGTATGCTGTGGGGCATGTCAGAGCGTGTGTTCTGTGATACATACACACCATCCCTAAATAAATTGCTACCAAATGAATAAAGTACATTCCTTCCTCTCTCCATCAGCCTAGTGTGGGCTGAGTCCTTTTACCAGCAACCCCTAGGAAGAGGTATCGCCCTGGAGGCTTAGGTTAGTGGTGGTGAGCTTCGTTTACAACAATTTTCTTAGGTTGGTGGTGAAAGCGCAAGTGACC
The DNA here is from genome assembly GCF_023898315.1 of Schistocerca nitens. Taxonomy (NCBI): domain Eukaryota; kingdom Metazoa; phylum Arthropoda; class Insecta; order Orthoptera; family Acrididae; genus Schistocerca; species Schistocerca nitens. The sequence goes on along the minus strand of NC_064616.1, from coordinate 572,638,621 downwards.
TTTCTTTACTGCCAGTTCCTAGGAAGAGGTGGCAGTCTGGACGTTTGAAAGTAGTTGAAACTAGGTAGTTGAAAGTATAGTGAACGCCTTTTCTTACCTGTATGAGAGAGAAGACATTGCAGCAGCATCTCTCTCTCTCTCTCTCTCTCTCTCTCTCTCTCTCTCAGCGCTTGACTACAGGTGGGGTGAGCGACGATCTTGGATTACATAATGGGAGCGTGCTATAGCTGTGTCCTGGGCCATGCAGATTGAATAATGGTAATCGAGTCATAGTTTAGTTAGAATATTTACAGAAGACTATGAATGGTGTGGGTATGGAGATGGCGACTGAGGGTGTTTGATGTAAGCGGTTGGTCACCCGTGGGTCGGTGCCTCAGCGCGAGAGAGAGCAGATGATCTTGTGTCATCAACTGACATCACAGTAGCGTCCTATGCTGGCCATGATACAAATTAATCCAGCTGGGTTCTGAAGCTCATGGTGGATATACTGGGTGCAGCCATCGTGAATGATGGTACTTGCATCATGATCTGATGTCACAGTGGCGCCCTCTGCTGGCGTGGATATGAACTAAGCCAGTCGGAGTCCACACCCAGTGGAGAACACATGTGCTTGAAATCGCTTAAATAATAAAGATAAGTCATTTTTTCCCGCCATTTTCGTACTTGAATTTGCATTTCGCACCATTTTCCTTGAGGTGGGGGTTAGGTTAGTGCAGGTAGGCCAAGTGTCCTATTTCCCCGTGATTTTCTTTGCTTAGTAGAGATAACCGGGGGGTGACGCATTATCATGTTGGAATTTGAACTTCACACCTTTTTTCTGGGCGAGGGGGGATGTGCACTTTCCCGCCAAAATCCGCCATTTTGATTGACGTCATCGCCACCATCTTGGATAATGGTCCTTTGGAATAGAACCGGTGTTGTCCCAATACTGTCCTGTACATGGTTTTCACAAGTAACAATACTTTAGCGGCGTGAAAGCGCGTGTATTGGCCGATTTCTTCTATCTTCGAAAATAACTCTTATAAACGGGAGGAATCTACATTTCACATGATAAACTGGAGGTGTATGATCAACAACATCGCTGCCTTGGATTGGGTAAATTAGATTTTTTAAACTGCATGGTCTATGTTGTTGTAGAGTTGTTTAGGACTGCTGTGTACATCCAAGCTGCAGCTGCTTGTTTCACAGTGCACTGTGGCTGCTTGCAAGGACAGTGTCGAGGAGTTAGCAACCAGAAGTAGCAGATTAGCTCAGCCTTTGATGGCGACAAATAATGTGCTTACCTGTCTGATCTTGCACAAAACAGCGAGGGCAGACAAAGTGACCAGTGTGGTGGGTGAGCGTGACATAGGCAGACGTGTGTGTGTGTGTGTTACGTGAGAGAAGATTCAAAATGGTGGATGTCCGTAAGGTGAGTACATGGGATGTGGGAGTGTTTCCAGCTGTCTTCGTCATCTAGCCCTGACAGCTTATTGCTACGGACTGGATCTTGGTGTAAGTGTGTCGTGTTTAGTGCTTCTCAATACACTGCATGAACCTTGCCTTGCAGTAGCATTTGGTGTTGTCTCTATTCTATCATGCAACTAGATCTTGCTCCCTCCTTCTGAATGTAGTCGAGAGAACAAATCTGGGAATCCTATAGTAGTTTTCAAAACCCTATCGTGTTTCCGACAGTTGTATTGTGCACATGCATGACTTGGGGTCTTTTACCCAAGCAGTCTGACAGGGGCTATGCTATAGATGTGAACGGTGTGTTCTTCATGGATGCTAGTTTGTGTGATCGGTAGGATCTTTTCTCTCACCAGATATGTTTAGTGGAACATTGTGGTGGAGGAGTGTTTTTGTGCTCTCAAACACTGATGCATACAAGACCTCAGATATATTCACTGCTACAATCTATTTGTGGTGGAAATTTCATTACTTGATTTGCATAATGTTCGCGTGTGACACTTAAATGCTGAAAATACGTTTTATTATGAAGAAGGATGATTGTAAGCTTGATGTGAGTGTTTTAAGCGATCTGTGTGATTGCTGTAAATTGTTAATCAATTAATTTGAAAGGGTAGTGTAAAATGGCTTATTTCACTCTATTTTTATATCAAAATTGTATCAACTGTTCCTTTGCCTCCAGCATTAGCCAATAGGAATACGCAAACCTCTGTCGGCCATGTTTCAGGACGTTGGTTCACACAGACAATCAGGGAATGGCCTCTGGAGAAAGACAGCGTCAGGAAGTGAGTATAGAATTGTACAATGAACAGAATGCGACCACTTGATACTTTGTTTGTGAGCCTCAAGATCAGAGGAGGCCAACATGTGGTCTGTGATATTTAGTAACATGATTTGTAATTAGGAGATTGGGCGGTTTTGACCTTTGTTGCGGAGGCTTGACGATAGACATACGTGTTGGAGACCCCCATTGGCGGATAGTATACAACACTTCATTCCATTAATGGTCTGTAGAACTCTTCTGCAGGATTTAACTGTCAGTGCAAATTGACTGCTGTATGTTTCTCGATCTGAACAAAATAGTTTGCCACTAAGATTCTAGTGATGTGTCCATCTGCAGAAAGTGACGGAGGGTTTCAAAATATGTCATAAACTTACAGGTATGTAATTGTTCAGATTTTCCCGTCTGTACTTAAGATACCAGTCTGCTTCGAAAAACGAGGAAAATGAATAATAAGGGCCTTAACACCTGTGACTACAGCAGGAGATATAAACTAATCCTACTCAGCATTTCCAAGCGCGATCAGAATAAAAAAGCTCCGCAATTGTTTAAATATTCTATACTGCAATCGATTTCTTGACAAGTTTTTTAAATAAACTACGCTCATCCTCATAAATTAAGGATAATGCTGATACATGGTGAAACAACGCTGTGGTCGGTGGTTTGTGGGTTTAAATCACCTCGAGGTATGACCATGTGGTGCATTTGATCTGCGGTCGTCGCACGGTGGCGCTGACAGCAGTCCACATATGCAGAGGTGTGTTGCTACATGCCAGAGTACAGTGCAGCAAGTAAGTGTGCAGACGTGCTAATGGTGACTGTGTGTTGAAAATGGTTCAAAGAAGACATATTGATGACGGTATGAGGGGTAGAATACTAGGGCGCCTGGAGGCTGGTCAAACACAGCAGGTCGTAGCATGGGCCCTCCGTGTGCCACAAAGTGTGATCTCAAGATTATGGCAACGATTCCAGCAGATAGGAAACGTATCCAGGCGCTACAGTGCAGGGCGTCCACAGTGTACACCACAAGAATACCGAAATCACACCATCAGTGCCCGCAGATGGCCACCAAGTACTGCAGGTAGCCTTGCTCAGGACCTTACTGCAGCCACTGGAACAGTTGTCTCCAGACACACAGCCAACAGACGACTGAACTGACATGGTTTATTCGCCCAGAGACCTGCAAGGTGTATTCCACTGACCCCTGGTCACAGGGGAGCCCGTTAAGTCTGGTGTCAAGGACACGGTACATGGTCACTGGAACAGTGGTCCCAGGTTATGTTCATGGACGAGTCCAGGTGTAGTCTGAACAGTGATTCTCGCCGGATTTTCATCTGGCGTGAACCAGGAACCAGATACCAACCCCTCAATGTCCTAGAAGGGGACCTGTATGAAGGTTGTGGTTTGATGGTGTGGGGTGGGATTATGATTGGTGCATGTACACCCCTACATGTCTTTGACAGAGGAACTGTAACAGGTCAGGTGTACCAGGATGTCATTTTGCACCAGCATGTCTGCCTTTTCAGGGATGCAGTGGGTCCCAGCTTCCTCCTGATGGATGATAATGCACGGCCCCACCGAGCTGCCATCATGGAGGAGTACCTTGAAACAGAAGATATCAGGCGAATGGAGTGGCCTGCCTGTTCTCCAAACATAAACCCCATCGAGCACGTCTAGGATGCTCTCTGTCGACGTATCGCTGCACGTCTTCAAACCCCTATGACACTTCAGGAGCTCCAACAGGCAGCGGTGCAGGAATGGGAGGCTATACACCAGCAGCTGCTCGACCACCTGATCCAGAGTATGCCAACCCGTTGTGCGGCCTGTGTACGTGTGCATGGTGATCATATCCCATATTGGTGTTGTGGTACATGTGCAGGAAACAGTGGCGTTTTGTAGCCCATGTGTTTTCTCAACTGATCATCAATGCCGTGGACTTACAGATCTGTGTCGTGTGTGTTCCCTATGTGCCTATGCTATAAGCGCCCATTTTGTGTAGTGCCACGTTGTGGGGCACCACATTCTGCAATTATCCTTAATTAATGAGTATGAGTGTATATTCCACACACCATACTGTATCCTGTAAATTGTTTAAACAAACAGTATTTTATACTCTTCAGTCAATTTCCCAACAAATTCTTTAACTAAATAAATGAACTATATTCCAAAAACCGCCTTGAATTGCGTAATTTGTTTAAACAAACAATATTCCATGCATTGTCTAAATTGTTTAAACACTATTTCATACACTACAATCAATTCCTGACAAATTCTTCAACTAAAGAAATAAACAATTTTCGATACACTCCTATAAGTAAACAAACAATATTCCACACATTGTCTAAATTGTTTAAACAATATCCTATACACTGCAATCGAATTTCCTCCAAATCACCGATCGACTGAGGTGTTTTTCCCGCCAATTTCCGGGAGGGAGAAGGGCGGGAGGGTGAGTGCTGGGGGATTCCCAGAGTGTGGATTTATATTATTTGATCGATTTCATTAATTAGTCAACCAAATTGATATCAAATTTGTGCCTGTATCAGCGATGGGTGTTCCCAAATGGATGTGGAAGGAAGCTGTGGAAGGCGGAGGATGTAGGGGTGAGGTTAAGGAACTGTCAATCAAAAGAGAACAATAGGTTTGCACCTAGGTGCATACTTGTCCCTAATGTAATCAACCCACACTAACAAAATGCGCAAAAACGAAGTTTTCCCTACTACAGCCAAGTTATCGTTGGATGTTTGATTTCCATGACATTGCGGCCATGGTGACTCATCAGGCAACTGTAGATCTCTCGAGATGTGGGTACTCTCATGGAAGAAACTTATGAACAAACATAACTACGATCAAAAAAAAAAAAAAAGAGGCTATATGTGCAAGTAAGGCGAGATGTTGTCCTCCGCTATCGGGGGTTCGAATGCGGAAGAAGTTCATCTATCAGAGCTGATGTTATCTGTCTTTTGACACTTTCCAGTTCTGAACCAATGCTCACAGACTAAGTACCAAAGCTTTGATCCGCAAGTTCGTAAGTTTGAGGCTACTATTAGGGTTAATGAGTCATACTTGATCTAAAATAATATCCCAGTACTGGCGTACTACGAAAGTGCAGCCATGAGATGGTCCACAGTACCCTTCAATATCCATAGGATCTGCACTAAATGTGGCAGTCGTGACACAAGGTGAACATTGGTGTACGCTACACGTTGGACCTTGTCGAGGACTCTCAACGAGTTGTTGCATATGGACAATCATTCTGAAGCAGCCAATAACTCGTCGCCGTTGACCACCGCAAAGAACGAGTAAATGTGATAACCACTGCAGCGTCTCAGACGTCTGAAATTGTCCTGCCACATCTTCCAGACCTCGTCCAACGTGTAGTATTCTGGACTTCGTCCGGTTAGTGATACTACTCACTACCATCCTATACGTGTTGAGATGCCTGACGCACTTCATGTCCTGAGTGGTCTGAGGAGTATCACATCGTCTGCATAGGCACGATAAATGAACGATATCTCGTGTAGCATTATTCCAGTGAGAGAGCGTCACATAACATTCATCAGTGACTTGAGTGCTATCGCAAAAAGCATTATTGAAAGCGCACACCCTTGTCGGATCTCGTTGTTAATGTGAATTGAGCCCGCTTCTGGACCATTTACTGTCGCCTTTGATGAAGCTCTGCGGACCAGTCTCGAAACTATGGAGATGAAGACCGGTGGAACCGCCATTTGGCTCATACCTGATGATAAAAAAATCAAGGTTTACCCTGTCGGATCCACGATCAAAGTCCACTAATATTAGGGCTGCTCGCATTCGACACGTTTCTGGAAGGGCCGTGATGTCACGATATTCATTGAAAGATGAGTGGATGTTGCCTTACACTCACAGGCATGCCTAATCAGGGGAAATAGTTCTCGATATCACCTGTTTAAGACGAGACACTAACAGTCGTGCAAAGATTTCTTAGTCGTTATTTAGGATGGTGAGCGGCCGATATTGATTCGCACTGTAACTTCTCTTTGACTTTGGCATGGGACGAATCAAACCCCTCAAAAAATCCGGTGACACATGCATGTCAGAGTGTAGCAGCTCACTGTACATCGACACTCATTGTGGCATCATCACTGTCGAGAATCTCCGATAAAATTCTAACGTTATCCCATCTGATCCCGGAGATATACGCGCCGCTTCTTCTTGAGTGGCCCCGTTATTTCGTCTTCTCTGAGTGGCTCCTTTAGTGCAGCCTTATCCATTGCAGTCAGCCGCATTGTCAACTGTCGCAATATGTCCTCCCTCACCCGATGCTTCGTCGGTGTGCCTGCAAAGAAGTGGTGGGAATGTTCCAAAAATTCATCCGCAATGTCGTTTTGTGTCATCAGTTGACGACACGCTGAATCATGGAGAACTGTGAGTAATGACTGGCGGTAAAGTTTGTGTTCTCGTGACACATGATGGATCAAGGTGCATTCCCCAGCGATGTTGTCTAGACACCTTGCCCAAATCGTGATGGCTCCCAGTCAACGTCGCGTGATCGTCAGGATGCGTGCCTTGACATGATGAACTTCTGTGTGATGTTCTGGAGAAAGATGCCAAAGTGACAGCTTATGAAGCATCCTGTAATAATAATCAGGAGTGCGTCTTATCCGTCTCATCTTATCCTGGCCGTGTTGTATAAGAGCTCTTCGTATCATCCGTTTAGCATGTGAGGGGCAAGCTGGAATGCGATGTTGACATGTCGCACATTCATCCTCGACTCGCTGACGACATTTGGGGTCTGCCTACATTGACGAATTGAGTTTCCAAGTGTCGCAGCTGCTCCACACATTTTGTTGAGGAAGGGGTATGGTACAACAGTCTTATCTTATTGGCCAACAGAAACATAAATCCGATCAAGTCGGTTTGCCGAGCGACTAGTAAAAAAAGTATATCCCTCGGGATTTCCAAGGATTCTGTCTCATGTGTCAGAGAAGTTAATTTCCCAGTGTATCGCTTGTAGTTCACTACAGGTATTGTAGTGTGGAGTTTGACCCTTTGGGGTTCATGCACAAATGAAGGCTACCCATCAGTAAATAATGGAATCCGCCTGTCGTTGATCGACTTCAGCGTTGTGTGGGAGACGTCGCCATGTACTTCCTGGTACGCAGTAGTACAGATTTCGTGCACCATCAGTATAAGCACATCTGAAGCATACAGCATGTTCAGGAATGGTTGTTGTTTCACAGGCGATCTAATAGTGTTTATTAACTGTCCGTATTTTGCATGTCTGGGTTTGAGTATCCAACGTCTTCGCACAATGCTGAACTGGCAAAAATGTACAAAATGTTGGTCTCATCACATGTCCTCAGAAGGCTGTCCGTCCCACATTTTCCTGTGGCATTAATTTCCCACAGTTGTGGAAGAGGGATGCAAGTCTCCACCAATGAAGGGAGTCACCTCGGTGATGTCTTCATCCTGCTCAGCCCAAATCGGTACCAGTGAGGGTCTCTACTACGTCAGAGGCTGTACTGGTATGTAGTGTCCATGAACTTTCTGTAGCACCATCCTTTCCTGCTGAAAGGTCGATAGACACGTGAGGGGACAGATCGTCGAAAAGAGATGACATCATTTTGTTATCCGAATGCGCTTTTTCAGTGACATCCAGTAGCTGTTGGTCCGTATCTGACAGGTCCATATTCCCAGAGTCATCAGGCGTCTTACTATAAGGCTGGGTCGAAACTCCAGAGTCGAGGTAGCGCTTCTTGCAACACTTTGGGGAGCGTTGTTTATGTGCCCTTATGTCAACCTCCAGTGCTGTTGAATCCTGCAGATCCTGTTGCATCACTGTTGCAACAGTGTCCGTGGATCCCCCCCCCCCCCCCCCCCGTAACCGCCCTTTCAATTGCTATGTCTTGTGTTGTGTGGTCGTCCTCGTGATCCACCACCTGCGATGTATGACTCTGGAATGGAGTAGGAACCATGTCAGCAGCATTGTGGCCTGATGGCCCCTCCGTTATCTGCAGTATTGGTTTGGATATGCGCTCCAAACTGGCGTCACCTCCTCACAGAGTACTGATGCGTATGTCAGAGATAGTGATGTGGAGGTGGCCTGCGTCAATAAGTCTCTGCTGGGAAGTTGCACAAGTCTCCTCATCATCCATTCAGATCGAAGGTGTCCTTTACCAGCACATCCAGGGAAGATCAAATGTTGGCCATCATAGATGACAATGACCTTACAACTTCATTCGTGTGAATCAAGGAAGACGAGTGATTGTAAAAAATGGACGAAAAAGAATTTCGTGTGGTGATTAAACGTTACTTTATGAAAGGCAAAACGCCTCAGGAGACTAAAGAGAAGCTCGATAAACATTATGGTGACTCTGCACCTTCGATTAGAACAGTTTATAAGTGGTTTCAAAATTTTCAGAGTGGCCATATGGGCACAAGTGATGCTGAACGTTCTAAACGCCATGTGGAGGTTACAACTCCAGAAATCATTGATAAAATACTTGATATGGTGATGGATGACAGAAGAGTGAAGGTGCGTGAAATTGCTAGTGCTGTGGGCATCTCGAATGAATCACTACATAGTATTTTGCATAAACATTTGGACATGAGAAAGCTATCCGCAAGATGGGTTTCGCGATTGCACACACTTAACCCAAAACGGAATGGTGTGAAGTGTTGCAAGGATGGTTTGCAGCTGTTCAGGAAGAATCCAAAGGACTTTAAGCGTCGTTTCATCACTGTGGACGAAACATCGGTACATTACTATACTCCTGAGACCAAAGAAGAATCTAAACATTGGGATAGCAAGGGAGACTCTGCACCAAAAAAGGCGAAGACCATTCCTTCGGCCGCAAAGGTTATTGCAACTGTCTTTCGGAATTCGCAAGGGATAATCCTCATCGACTATCTGGAAGAGGGTAAAACTATACAGGTACATATTATTCATCGTTATTGGACGGTTTGAAAACCGAGCTGCAAGAAAAACGCCGGCGATTGAACCGCTAAAAAGTCCTTTTCCATCACGACAGTGCACCAGCACACACCTCAGCAGATGTGGTCGCAAAATTAATTGAAATAGGATTCCAACTCGTTTCACATCCCCCCTATTCTCCAGACTTGGCTCCCTCGGACTACTATTTGTTCACCAATTTGAAGAAATGGCTGGCGGGACAAAGATTTTATTTAAACGTGGAGGTGATTGCTTTAGCTATTTTGCAGACTTGGACAATTCCTATTATTCGGAAGACACCAACACATTAGAACAGCGTTGGACGCGGTTTATAAGTCTAAAAGGAGACTATGTCCAAAAATAAAAAATGTTTACCCCAAACACGTAAGTAGTTTTCATTTTTGCACGGACTTTTCAAACGCCCCTAGTAGCAGCACAGTAAGTGTCCAGAGGACAGCTTGGTTGATACTCGGCGGTCAACTGCTGCTTGATGTACGCTTTTGCACGACAGAGTTCATCCCATTCCACCTCCATAAACTGCACTTTAAGAAGTTTAGCTGCATTCTCGATCTCTATCACAATGATGCTCTAAGGCCCCCTAATCTAACTCCAACTTTTGCTGTTGCACATGGATTAAAAAATATACGCGAACTGACTGTAATCAACCCTGCAAGTGGAGTAGAAAAGAGTTTGGCACCTGCAATAATTTAATTTGATAAATAAGTTAAACAAAGGAAGGTTTCATTAACGTAGTGAGAAATGATGGGTTGCTCTACCGATTAACAGAATGAAAGTTCTGTCCAAAATAACAATATGATTTATTAAGACTAAACACAAAATAATAAACAAAAACACATGAAACATTTATAATACATCAAATTGGCTCAAATTGGATACTCAAACAAACGCTGTGAAGGTGAAGTTGTCCCTAAACTAGATTGTGAGGTTTATGATGAAGTGTTGTGTGGAGCCAATTCCTTGCCACTCAAATCTTAAGAGAGACACACAGCTAACTCAACATTAATTGCTGCTACTCAAGACAGAACAAAGTTAGAAAAAGACGAACAGGTGCGCTCTGCTGAGCTCTGATTATCACCTAGGAAAATCCCTATCTGCCGGTGCTGCGGACATACATTACCAAACTGTCTTCTTAACTGCCAGAACACGATCTGGCGTACCGGAGGCGATGGCTGGTTGCTTCGACGTCCTCGACCTAAAGGCGAGAGCCGACTACCCCAGAGCACCCATACAGGCCGAACACAGAACATTCCCGCCCCCACGACAGTGGCCGTGGTTAAACGTTCCAATCAGCAACTTGAAAACCGGCGGAAAATTCCACTCCATTGCCAGAGCACTACCATTCCACCAATGGAGATTCTTGGCGCCAATTTCTGCGCTGATTTTGCTACGTCACGGAGCTATGACCTGAGCAAGCTAATCACAGTTACTATTTTGCAGAAAGCGCGGGAATTTTCCCGCCACAACTGCCTGGGTACACAAGTCATTCCCACGCCTCGCTGGTAGCCCGCCAGAAAGTGTTTTCGCTAAGTTTCTGCGAAGTAACGGAACCTCTAGCCCAGCCGCTACTTCAGGCCCCTGCGGGCGTGTCTCTTGACAATGTCGGCGTCTGGAAAGCATTCACTCGACTGCCTCACACCCGTCAGCTTAAACCTCTTGAGATCAGCAGAGCCCGCCTGTCACTGGACCACCTGGGTGACGAGAGATGCTGCGTGGGAAGTCCGCGTGTGAAGGAATAGCAACTTTTCACCGCATGCAATTAGAGACGAAAATCGTAAGATAGAAATATGAGAGGGGGCTCATGCCACCTCTCATAGCCCCTACGCCATTTTAGATTGTAATTGGTGAGCGGTTGGCTCACTTAGGAGCAAGGTAGTGAGTCAATCGCCCAAGAACAATCTTACAAACTGACTCCACATGCTGCAATCTATAAAAAGAACCACTGCAACCGAAAAGTGCAGATCATAGAGGGAGGATTATTTCTGATGTAGCCAACTTCACCTTCTTAATATGGAACACTAACACTCACATCACACATCCATACCCTGGGAGCCCCTTCCAAACACCGATTCACACAGACATTCACGCTCTAAATATGGCCCGGACATGTGAGCCAAATATGGAGCAGTTTAGTCTTTACAATCAGAGTTGGAGTGCTCCGCATTTAAATGCCCAAGATTTTACAACAATTTCAATCATGAAACTAACCTGAACTCACTCACACATGATACTATTTAAGTTAACACTCTCTTTGTGAGCTTTCAGAATCTAGTTACAACCTCCGATTCATTCTGTCTCCCTGCAGCAAGAATAACCTTTACAAAATGTTCCCTGAACTGATGGTCCATTCACAATGACAGTGGTGGTATCTGCTTCAGCTTATGGGGACTTCAGGCACACTGTTTGCATACACACAACAATAAATACAAAATACAAAAAAAACATGGTGTGGAGAACAATACAGTAATTTGTAATAAGAATTACAGTGTAAAACACAAACACATACAAGGTATAACATACATTACAAAAACAACATAAGAGAAAGAAATTTAAGAAAAAAAACAAGGTTCATGGGGCATCAAGTTGTGCGTGCACATTGCACAAGGTTCACGACTGTGCTGAGAATGAGGCACTAAATCACATTGTTAGAAATATTCGAAGCACTTCACAAATTACACAGTACTGACATCACATAGGGCTAAACGTCGGGTGTTGTTGCTACGTTGTTGCAACGGCAATAGGGTGTACTGGAGCATCTGCAGTACTCTGTTGAGATTGCACCAAGACCCACGCATATGATCACGGCAGTACGGTAGGAAGACACAGTGATAGGCTCTCCTCACGTCGATTAATTGTCTCTGAGGTCTACTTGTTGGGATACATCACTAGTCTAGGTCTCTTCTCTCGCTGGACAGTACTTTACGTTTCCCAATATTGCAGTTCGACGAGGGATGATGGCACGTGGAGTGACTCCACAAGTGTGTGAGGTCATCCATACAGGATCGAACTAGGAGCAACGATTGCTAACACTGCTCTCTAATAGAGAGGAGAAGTTAGAAATGAGACCATTCATTTGTTAGTGTGGCACTGCTTTGTGTATGCAGATCAGCCAATGCTAGTAAGTTGTAAAAACCCAAACAGGTGAGTATATAGCGTCCCTTTCTGTCCTGAGGCACATGAGGCGCAGGTTCTGACAGGATATGTGATCTTCTTCGTGTACTCACGACAACGTGGTCTGCCGCAGGGAATCCCTCCAAATGGCTGCCGCGTCCGGAGAGCTAGCAGGCTGTTGCGTGTGGGTCGCGTGTCAGTGTCAACGGCCAGCCTCACTTTCGCTTGTGGCCCGGCGAGGGCTGTCTGCAACCTAATCCCTCAGGTATACGGCCCGGTGACTGTCAGCTTGTGGGACCGGATGCTCTCGCGCCCTTCACGTCAGGTGGCGCGCTGACGCTCTCTTCTTGCAGGTAGCCAATGACCTTTTGCTTTTGCTCCGCCTGGCCTCTGCATTGCCACAATCCCCGTCATCTGCACAATTCTTACAAAAATCTTATGCCTAACTTTTCCCCATGACCTTCTATGTTATAATAAATTTACATAATGACACATTGATGGTCTGTCATTTCAGACACTCTTATTTTACTTTTATAGTTATTAATCTATGGCTATCATTATAACAAAATCGTGGTGTATGTAATTTAGACATGGAAATAATTTATCTTGATATTTGTGTAGAGACCGGTCTCACTACTGTACATGGTGTGTGACGCTATACTGGATGAGCAACTAAATGTGCGGGCCCGCACCAATATTACTATTGCTTATATAGATCGACAGTAGACATGCTCAAGAATTAACTACCATATGCCAACGATCTACATTCTATGTCTTCTGAATAAATTATGTTATTATGCAGGCTGAAGTTTTACTGAGCTATAAAGAACATGCACGATTCTACGTTCGCTCGCCGGTCGTCCCTCCATCTCGGGTCTGTGATTTGATGACCTGAAAAATAACATCCCCACAGGCGCGCGCCAAACACTTGTGGTAGAAAACCCCCACAATATTAATCTAGTTATTGTTAAATCCTACAGTTTAACTTATCCTAGTATATGGTACCTTTTTTTTTACGTTATACAATACTCTTACATAATTCCTGTTACGCTGAGATGTCTCGCTGCTCGCCACTATTGACGACGACAGAGATGTGCGCGCCGTACGACATGGCCTCCGAGTTCTCACTACGTCTCACTGAAACTCCAGAGACTGGGTTAGCCATGGCTATACAAGACAATAAATTTATAGTTGCAACTTCCTTCTCTATGTGATGCGGTTTTCGCGATCAAAGCACACCTTTCCAGAGGCAATGTAATATGACCAAGCCAGGACTGGTTCCTGTTGCGGATTCAGTCGCCCAACACACGCCAGCTACAGAGTATGTCACGAATCTCCAAGTATAATTCCTTGGTTAATCATCTGTGACAGTCACGAGCAGTACGCTAAATCCCCAACCAACACATTGGCATGGTAGCCTTTATACCCGCATTTCTACCGTCTAGGGCACCATTGGAGTCAAACGCTCACAGGTGCACCCCGACTTGCAAGACAACGATGCTGACGCATCTCTGTAAAAACTATACTGCCCATGTTCATCCTCGAAATCACGCAATATACCACAATCTTGCAGTGCACTGACGCGTGCCTGCAAGCGTTGGTATGAACGTCTCACGAACTGGTTGTGGCCGCTATGGAGCGTATCACGACTTCTCAGAACGCTTCTAAGAGCACGTCCTTGTATGCGCCCGTTTGTGCGACATCTCGCCACTCATCATTATCCCTTAACATGGACACCAGATAGGAAAGGACAAAAACATTGCTCATGGAAAGGTAGTGCCTCTTATCGCAACGACAGAGGAGATCGCGAACATAGACAAAAAAAGTTAACAGCAGTAAATTCTTATGCGAGAAAACGCAGCGTGTTAATACTTTAACAATCTTAATTTATTAATGCAACGATTATTGTTCCCCGAAGAAAGTTTCATATATTTGCCTATTCTACTATGTACACCACTTAAACTACTATTATTCCACGAACTTCTTTGTGTGAGAGATGTGGTGGAGTCCTATGGACTAGCGCCAATCCCTTGTCAGACTCCCCCTCCTCTGACGTGCATTAGGATTTGCAGGTCTAATTTCAATCCCCTGGTTCTCCTGTTGTCCTTGGTTTCGCTCTCTCCAATTACGGTCGCTTTGCCGTTCGTTATTCCTCCTCTCCCAGATTCCTTGTCTAGCATGACCCTGTTCCCTGACGTTCTGGTTTCCGTGTCTCTGGTTTCCATAACCTTGAATAGCGTAACCTTGATTTCCGTAACCCTGGTTTCCTAACTGACCAGTGCGATTATGCGATCTGTTGTCGTCTTCCCTTCCTGGCCCGTGGTATTTGTTACTTTGCCTCTTCTTCCTGTCCTTTGCGTCTTGTTTATCAAAGACAACTTCGAGTTCGCGCAATAGACTCTTGAATGCTTCTATGTCAGATCCACACTTCCCAACAAGTGTCTGTTGGTACCTAACTGGCAATTTGGAAAAGCAAAATTTAATGATTTCTCCGTTGCTATATGGACTATCTAAAAATTGATTCTTCTTGAGTAAATCATCAAGAAATTTGGTTGCGCTCCTATGCCCGGACACTTCCAGTTCAGGACAAAATATTATTTCCTCTTTAACCCTGTCTTGCGTTTCCTTTGACCAGTAGGTCCGCAGGAATGCACCAACAAATTCCTGATAAGTCCGACACGTCGCTGCCACACCCCGCATCTTTTCCGCGGCTTGGCCTTCGATGTGTCCACACATGAATTCTAATTTTGCCTGGGTTGGCCATGACGATGGTAATGAATATGTAAACTGCATCACCCAGCTCTTCGGATGCATCGACCCTCCGTTATCTTTGAACTTCTGGAATTTTAGTATCGACAGGAAGTGATTGTGATCAAAATCCTGTCTGATCCTCGCACTGGTGTTGTCACTCGTTTCCGATACTTGCACGTCTGCTGAGTGTCCTGTTCTATCTTGCTGGTAACTGTGATGTGCTACCTCTGTAACACAGTGGAAGTGGCACTCAGAATTCACTCTCCTAAGTGGGCTACAATTATTGGAGCTATTACTCGCTGTTTCTGCGTGTGCATTGTTAGTTCCGCACTCGGTCATTGAACTAGAGCACGGCGGGCTTTTCCTCGGAGACACAATTCTGTGTACTCCATCATTGGTATCCGAACGCGCAGTGCTCGTGTGCCCGTTTCGCTCTAGTTTTGCTATCCGACTCTCTACTGCTTTCATTCGTTTCGTGATGTTCGTAACCGCAATATTACCTTGAGTTTTTAAGAACGCTAGGGATTTTGCGTGGGCTTGTGTCGCACGTCGCAAGCGACCTGCAAGTCGAGAAGTTACTTTTGCGATTTTCATTGCCCCTGTTGCTGCCGTTTTGGCTAGGCCTCCTGCTACTTTTTGTGCTACCATTGACATTTGTTTTGCTTCTCCACATTCTTTCTTTATTGTTAGTAATTCCCCACGACTTTCCCCTATATGCGAAATTATAGTCTGAGTGTCCTTCTTACGCTGTTTCTCATCTTCTTCTTTCATTGATCGTAGGAAGCTCAGTATTGGGTTAATGTCATCTTTTTGATCCTCGTCACACATGGGCGATGTAACTCTGGACACCTGGGCGCTAGAGCTCTGACGTGACCGAGCTGGCCCCTGTCTGCTCTCGTTCGTTTGATTATAAACTTCTGCTACCGTCTCGACCTGTGTGCCTGTCTCTGTTTCATCCTCTACCTCACTATCATAATCACGGCGGCGACGTTGCTCTAAGATCGCGTCCAAATCACCTTCCTCATCAATGACCCTGTCGTCCTGTCCTGCTAAAAATGTGCCCATCTCATCTCCGAACCTATCCCCGTCAGTAAACTGCCCCTTATCCATTATGCAATCCTCTTTTGTTTTAACTTCGCTCGATAATAGTCGTGCCTTACTTCTCGTGATCATTCATGAAAAACAATTTTATCTAAAATGCACAATAAAAATAATCTACTCCATATATTCTTCGACATAGTCACAAAATTTCAACAACGCCGTTCCAACGCTGTAATTACAAGCACAGAAACTGCACACAAACCCGACAAAGTGTGAAGTGGTACGGACACCATATCAAAGAAACATATAAAACAATGAACAAACAAACAAATATATACGCTGAAAACAAAAACAGTAAACATGCGCCGCTACTTAAAACTAATCACGGAACTACAAGAAAAACAAGTTAGGTATTACTCATTAAAAAAAATAGAGAAAAAAAAATTGAATGTTCCTACTAAGAATCCTGTTGGCTTATCAGTGATCCACAGGAAAGATCCGAGGCTAAGGGTCGCCATTTTATGCGAGGTGCCGGGGCAAGCAGTGTATTTAACACTAAATTCTCCCAGAATCTACATATGTAAATGATGCTCTAAGCCCCCCCCCCCTATTCTAACTCCGACTTTTGCTGTTGCACATGGATTAAAAAATATACGCGAACTGACTGTAATCAACCCAGCAAGTGGAGTAGAAAAGAGTTTGGCACCTGCAATAATTTAATTTGATAAATAAGTTAAATAAAGGAAGGTTTCATTAACGTAGTGAGAAATGATGGGTTGCTCTACCAATTAACAGAATGAAAGTTCTGTCCAAAATAACAATATGGTTTATTAAGACTAAACACAAAATAATAAACAAAACACATGAAACATTTATAATACATCAAATTGGCTCAAACTGGATACTCAAACAAACGCTGTGAAGGTGAAGTTGTCCCTAAACTAGATTGTGAGGTTTTTGACGAAGTGGTATGTGGAGCCAATTCCTTGCCACTCAAATCTTAAGAGAGACACACAGCTAACTCAACATTAATTGCTGCTACTCAAGACAGAACAAAGTTAGAAAAAGACGAACAGGCGCGCTCTGCTGAGCTCTGATTATCACCTAGGAAAATCCCTATCTGCCGGTGCTGCGGACATACATTACCAAACTGTCTTCTTAACTGCCAGAACACGATCTGGCGTACCGGAGGCGATGGCTGGTTGCTTCGACGTCCTCGACCTAAAGGCGAGAGCCGACTACCCCTGAGCACCCATACAGGCCGAACACAGAACATTCCCGCCCCCACGACAGTGGCCGTGGTTAAACGTTCCAATCAGCAACTTGAAAACCGGCGGAAAATTCCACTCCATTGCCAGAGCACTACCATTCCACCAATGGAGATTCTTGGCGCCAATTTCTGCGCTGATTTTGCTACGTCAGCATGGCCACCTGACGTGAAGGGCGCGAGAGCATCCGGTCCTACAAGCTGACAGTCACCGGGCCGTATACCTGAGGGATTAGGTTGCAGACAGCCCTCGCCGGGCCACAAGCGAAAGTGAGGCTGGCCGTTGACACTGACACGCGACCCACACGCAACAGCCTGCTAGCTCTCCGGACGCGGCAGCCATTTGGAGGGATTCCCTGCGGCAGACCACGTTGTCGTGAGTACACGAAGAAGATCACATATCCTGTCAGAACCTGCGCCTCATGTGCCTCAGGACAGAAAGGGACGCTATATACTCACCTGTTTGGGTTTTTACAACTCACTAGCATTGGCCGATCTGCATACACAAAGCAGTGCCACACTAACAAATGAATGGTCTCATTTCTAACTTCTCCTCTCTATTAGAGAGCAGTGTTAGCAATCGTTGCTCCTAGTTCGATCCTGTATGGATGACCTCACACACTTGTGGAGTCACTCCACGTGCCATCATCCCTCGTCGAACTGCAATATTGGGAAACGTAAAGTACTGTCCAGCGAGAGAAGAGACCTAGACTAGTGATGTATCCCAACAAGTAGACCTCAGAGACAATTAATCGACGTGAGGAGAGCCTATCACTGTGTCTTCCTACCGTACTGCCATGATCATATGCGTGGGTCTTGGTGCAATCTCAACAGAGTACTGCAGATGCTCCAGTACACCCTATTGCCGTTGCAACAACGTAGCAACAACACCCGACGTTTAGCCCTATGTGATGTCAGTACTGTGTAATTTGTGAAGTGCTTCGAATATTTCTAACAATGTGATTTAGTGCCTCATTCTCAGCACAGTCGTGAACCTTGTGCAATGTGCACGCACAACTTGATGCCCCATGAACCTTGTTTTTTTTCTTAAATTTCTTTCTCTTATGTTGTTTTTGTAATGTATGTTATACCTTGTATGTGTTTGTGTTTTACACTGTAATTCTTATTACAAATTACTGTATTGTTCTCCACACCATGTTTTTTTTGTATTTTGTATTTATTGTTGTGTGTATGCAAACAGTGTGCCTGAAGTCCCCATAAGCTGAAGCAGATACCACCACTGTCATTGTGAATGGACCATCAGTTCAGGGAACATTTTGTAAAGGTTATTCTTGCTGCAGGGAGACAGAATGAATCGGAGGTTGTAACTAGATTCTGAAAGCTCACAAAGAGAGTGTTAACTTAAATAGTATCATGTGTGAGTGAGTTCAGGTTAGTTTCATGATTGAAATTGTTGTAAAATCTTGGGCATTTAAATGCGGAGCACTCCAACTCTGATTGTAAAGACTAAACTGCTCCATATTTGGCTCACATGTCCGGGCCATATTTAGAGCGTGAATGTCTGTGTGAATCGGTGTTTGGAAGGGGCTCCCAGGGTATGGATGTGTGATGTGAGTGTTAGTGTTCCATATTAAGAAGGTGAAGTTGGCTACATCAGAAATAATCCTCCCTCTATGATCTGCACTTTTCGGTTGCAGTGGTTTTTTTTATAGATTGCAGCATGTGGAGTCAGTTTGTAAGATTGTTCTTGGGCGATTGACTCACTACCTTGCTCCTAAGTGAGCCAACCGCTCACCAATTACAATCTAAAATGGCGTAGGGGCTATGAGAGGTGGCATGAGCCCCCTCTCATATTTCTATCTTACGATTTTCGTCTCTAATTGCATGCGGTGAAAAGTTGCTATTCCTTCACACGCGGACTTCCCACGCAGCATCTCTCGTCACCCAGGTGGTCCAGTGACAGGCGGGCTCTGCTGATCTCAAGAGGTTTAAGCTGACGGGTGTGAGGCAGTCGAGTGAATGCTTTCCAGACGCCGACATTGTCAAGAGACACGCCCGCAGGGGCCTGAAGTAGCGGCTGGGCTAGAGGTTCCGTTACTTCGCAGAAACTTAGCGAAAACACTTTCTGGCGGGCTACCAGCGAGGCGTGGGAATGACTTGTGTACCCAGGCAGTTGTGGCGGGAAAATTCCCGCGCTTTCTGCAAAATAGTAACTGTGATTAGCTTGCTCAGGGCATAGCTCCGTGACGTAGCAAAATCAGCGCAGAAATTGGCGCCAAGAATCTCCATTGGTGGAATGGTAGTGCTCTGGCAATGGAGTGGAATTTTCCGCCGGTTTTCAAGTTGCTGATTGGAACGTTTAACCACGGCCACTGTCGTGGGGGCGGGAATGTTCTGTGTTCGGCCTGTATGGGTGCTCTGGGGTAGTCGGCTCTCGCCCTTAGGTCGAGGACGTCGAAGCAACCAGCCATCGCCTCCGGTACGCCAGATCGTGTTCTGGCAGTTAAGAAGACAGTTTGGTAATGTATGTCCGCAGCACCGGCAGATAGGGATTTTCCTAGGTGATAATCAGAGCTCAGCAGAGCGCACCTGTTCGTCTTTTTCTAACTTTGTTCTGTCTTGAGTAGCAGCAATTAATGTTGAGTTAGCTGTGTGTCTCTCTTAAGATTTGAGTGGCAAGGAATTGGCTCCACACACCACTTCATCATAAACCTCACAATCTAGTTTAGGGACAACTTCACCTTCACAGCGTTTGTTTGAGTATCCAATTTGAGCCAATTTGATGTATTATAAATGTTTCATGTGTTTTTGTTTATTATTTTGTGTTTAGTCTTAATAAATCATATTGTTATTTTGGACAGAACTTTCATTCTGTTAATCGGTAGAGCAACCCATCATTTCTCACTACGTTAATGAAACCTTCCTTTGTTTAACTTATTTATCAAATTAAATTATTGCAGGTGCCAAACTCTTTTCTACTCCACTTGCAGGGTTGATTACAGTCAGTTTGCGTATATTTTTTAATCCATGTGCAACAGCAAAAGTTGGAGTTAGATTAGGGGGCCTTAGAGCATCATTTACATATGTAGATTCTAGGAGAATTTAGTGTTAAATACACTGCTTGCCCCGGCACCTCGCAGACAAATAGGTAGAATTATCCTAGGAAGCCCATCACATATCTGTTTTATCATTGTACTTACAATTAAATGTTAGAATTGCAGTCTCAATTGAACGACATTCAACAATGAGCGTAGTGTTGGAAATACACCCTGCTGACGGCTGTGGCTCTGAAAATGGAAGTATCAGTACCATTCTTATGACTTGATATACTCTTCCCATGCTATCACAGTATCCTATGTCAAATCCATACCTTCCTTACGACTGGACATGGTCATTTCCTTTGCACATGTCGGAACACAAACACATACTTTATCAGCCTGATACTCAAGGTGAACCTATCATACATCCCATACTACTACCAATAAGTATAATACTTGACCAATAAATGATTCCACACGATACAAAATAATACTAAGAGAAAATCAGCGATGGGTGGACATGTCGCATAAGTTTTTCTTGCGAGTGGTACCACTGTGTCTTAGAAAGAGAGGTGTAATATGCCAGATGTTAAAAAACCCGAACGCAACAACTACTGTATGTTACTGTCACAAGCGGTCATGGTTCTACAGGTGTGCACAAGTATCCATGTTAAAAGCTATACTGGCTTTATAAATCGAGGTATGGCATTACCTACAAATCACGAATTTTTCCCGACAAATACCAAGAAGGTGATCATAGGAGTGTATATTATCAGACCAGCAGTCAGGTTGCACATAACCCAGGATGCAAACTCGTCATAAAATCGCTTAATTTTGAAAGTGTTTCGGCTAAGGAACGTGGTATGAAACTGCGATCTGCAACTCCATCATGCCGCTAGATATTTCTTCAGTATGTGTAACGTATTCTGTCTCGATAACATGTCAGAGGTTCTGCGCTATATCCACTAAGTTATAGGCGCTGACCGGTTGAGAAGGATCACAAACAGTAGTAGATGGAGTGCTGATTGAGTTTGTAAGAAATGTACACTAGCTTTTCAGATCTCTAGTGTTACGATATCTGCTAGAAATGATGTCTATGATTTGGAATCATGTCTCTCCATTCAACCACATACCTGTGTTGGATCCTATGGAGAAGTCCTCTGAAACTTCCTGGCAGATTAAAACTGTGTGCCCGACCGAGACTCGAACTCGGGGCCTTTGCCTATCGCGGGCAAGTGCTCTACCATCTGAGCTACCGAAGTACGACTCACGCCCGGTCCTCACAGCTTTACTTCTGCCAGTATCTCGTGTCCTACCTTCCAAACTTTACAGAAGCTCTCCTGCGAACCTTGCAGAATTAGCACTCCTGAAAGAAAGGATATTGCGGAGACATGGCTTAGCCACAGCCTGGGGGATGTTTCCAGAATGAGATTTTCACTCTGCAGCGGAGTGTGCGCTGATATGAAAAGGTCCCGAGTTCGAGTCTCGGTCGGGCACACAGTTTTAATCTGCCAGGAAGTTTCATATCAGCGCATACTCCGCTGCAGAGTGAAAATCTCATTCTGGATAGAAGTCCTCTAATTATTACAGTCACTGTGAATCATATTTCTCGCACTCTCATATCTCGAAACGAGACACCTTTATCGAACTTGTCTGCTACGTAAAATTCCAACATGGTTTTAGTCAGTCCCTACACATCATGCAACTGCCTCCATTTCTGTAGCTTTGCGCATGTGATCATTCCAATTTAAGTCGGAACTGACCAGAAGCTGGAGTAAGCCATATTCAGTACCTTCTGCAACCTCTGTAGAAACAGAACGACCTAAGTTAGTGTAACAGGACAGTGTTTTGACCATTCGGTGAAAATGCGCGCATGTGGAGCGTCTCCAAACTAGATACAGATACTACAATCCAAAGCAGATCCACGTCTATTCACATCTATCTCCCCAGCATGCTATCACTACTAATCTGTACTATCCAACAAGGAAAATTACGAACTATGAAAGCTCCACTAACTTCATCCGATATAAAGTATAGAGCTCACCTAGGCGCCATTGCTGGCATGATGACGCATAGCTGAGATTTGGGTCTGCACAGAGAGAGTTGTTGCGATGCTTCCCAGAATAGCATTCCTAACAGGACACGCCGTCATGTCGCATCACATAGGGTTGCGACGGGTTGCGTCGGGTCGGGCTGGGCTGGGTCGGGTATGGTCGGGTGTGTTCTGACTGACAATTCGCAGTTTTTCACAGACACAACTTTTATAGATGTAAGTTCATAAGGCTGATGAATGAACATACAAATGAAAGGTAACAATAACGAATCCAGTAAAAGTCTCCTAACTGAGGCAAAAAAAACACTTCTAATTTTCTACATAGGTCCGTGGTAACACACTCACACACTAGCAACAGTCCAATTCCGAGACGAAGACGGAATCTTCAATTGTCGCAGTACACGAGATCAGCATCCGCCGTGAACTGAACTTCGGAGCTGGTTCCAGCCCCTATATACACTCCTGGAAATGGAAAAAAGAACACATTGACACCGGTGTGTCAGACCCACCATACTTGCTCCGGACACTGCGAGAGGGCTGTACAAGCAATGATCACACGCACGGCACAGCGGACACACCAGGAACCGCGGTGTTGGCCGTCGAATGGCGCTAGCTGCGCAGCATTTGTGCACCGCCGCCGTCAGTGTCAGCCAGTTTGCCGTGGCATACGGAGCTCCATCGCAGTCTTTAACACTGGTAGCATGCCGCGACAGCGTGGACGTGAACCGTATGTGCAGTTGACGGACTTTGAGCGAGGGCGTATAGTGGGCATGCGGGAGGCCGGGTGGACGTACCGCCGAATTGCTCAACACGTGGGGCGTGAGGTCTCCACAGTACATCGATGTTGTCGCCAGTGGTCGGCGGAAGGTGCACGTGCCCGTCGACCTGGGACCGAACCGCAGCGACGCACGGATGCACGCCAAAACCGTAGGATCCTACGCAGTGCCGTAGGGGACCGCACCGCCACTTCCCAGAAAATTAGGGACACTGTTGCTCCTGGGGTATCGGCGAGGACCATTCGCAACCGTCTCCATGAAGCTGGGCTACGGTCCCGCACACCGTTAGGCCGTCTTCCGCTCACGCCCCAACATCGTGCAGCCCGCCTCCAGTGGTGTCGCGACAGGCGTGAATGGAGGGACGAATGGAGACGTGTCGTCTTCAGCGATGAGAGTCGCTTCTGCCTTGGTGCCAATGATGGTCGTATGCGTGTTTGGCGCTGTGCAGGTGAGCGCCACAATCAGGACTGCATACGACCGAGGCACACAGGGCCAACACCCGGCATCATTGTGTGGGGAGCGATCTCCTACACTGGCCGTACACCACTGGTGATCGTCGAGGGGACACTGAATAGTGCACGGTACATCCAAACCGTCATCGAACCCATCGTTCTACCATTCCTAGACCGGCAAGGGAACTTGCTGTTCCAACAGGACAATGCACGTCCGCATGTATCCCGTGCCACCCAACGTGCTCTAGAAGGTGTAAGTCAACTACCCTGGCCAGCAAGATCTCCGGATCTGTCCCCCATTGAGCATGTTTGGGACTGGATGAAGCGTCGTCTCACGCGGTCTGCACGTCCAGCACGAACGCTGGTCCAACCGTGGCGCCAGGTGGAAATGGCATGGCAAGCCGTTCCACAGGACTACATCCAGCATCTCTACGATCGTCTCCATGGGAGAATAGCAGCCTGCATTGCTGCGAAAGGTGGATATACACTGTACTAGTGCCGACATTATGCATGCTCTGTTGCCTGTGTCTATGTGCCTGTGGTTCTATCAGTGTGATCATGTGATGTATCTGACCCCAGGAATGTGTCAATAAAGTTTCCCCTTCCTGGGACAATGAATTCACGGTGTTCTTATTTCAATTTCCAGGAGTGTAGCTGTCTCCAGCCAATCAGGTTTTCGCATAGTGATACTTACTGCAGACTGTAGCTCAAGCTCCCCCTGCAGGAAGTAGTGCTCGGAATATCTGTTTCCATTATCTTGTATGTAAATAGCTGGTGTTTACCATGGTGCTTTTGGTACGCTTTGGACAAAGAAAACCTTGTCCTCTGTGGTGTAATATGGGTTGCCGGCCCTCAGGGGCTATCTTGGCTCCGGTATAACACCCCTTCCCCCTTGGAAAAGCTGGTGTAGCACGGGCGACTGTGGGGGAGAGAGTACCAATATAGCCTAGCGCCCTAAGCTGATCTGCAGCTAACTCCTCCAGAAGGAGGCAGTGAAAACCAGCCGCCAGAGAGTAGGGCGCCGCCTTCTGGGCGAGGCGGGTGGAATTCCGCAGCAGTGGCGGTTGCGAGGGGACATCAGGCTGGGCAAGTGGCATGGGGATGTCCATGTCATCCATCCGAGGCGGCGCCGAAGAGGGGCCGGGAAATAGGTTCAGGGTAAGGTCCTGGAGCTGTAACGGGTCTGGAGGAGTATGCAGCGGCGTGGAACTGGCAGCTGGCGTCAAGTGGCTATCTCCAGGAAGATCATCCACCAACTGAGGAGAGGGCATCAACATAGGACCTAAGGAAGGGACTGGCGATGGGAGAGAGAGAGGAGCTGGCGTTTGGGGCTGCAGCTGCTCGAGGAAACAAGGATGCAGTTGGTTGTGTTCACACAAAACCACCCTGTCATCCAGATGTCTGTCGAACAGCTGTCGACCACAGGGCCGGATGACAACCCCCAGAAGCCAGCTGGGCCAGGGCCCAAACCCGTGAGCTTATACCTTGGAGCCGGATGAATATTGGAAGCACCTGGCAGTGTGCGAGGTCCAACCTGTGGCAGGAGGAGATGGAGTAGGGTCCAAGGCTGGCGACCATGGAGGAGTTCAGCTGGACTCTTGTCACCCACCGGCGTAGCCCTGTAGGTACTGAGAAATAACGTAAGAGTTTTTTCTGGGGAACAGTCCTCCGTGCACTACTTCATCTGAGTTTTAAAAGTGCAAACAAGGAGCTCCGCCCCTCAATTGGATTGGAGATGGAAAGGAGGGGTCAAGACCTGGTGGATACCATTATTGTGACAGAATTTGGCGAACTCTTGACTGCGAAATTGCGGGCCATTGTCTGATACCTAGGTGATGGGAAGGCCTTCAATAGAAAGTATTTTTGACAGGGCCATGATGGTATTCTCTGTGGTGATAGAGGAGCATTGGATAATGAAAGGGAAGTGGGAGTAGGCATCCGTGACAAGTAACCAGTAAGCGCCGAGGAATGGTCCTTCAAAATCAACATGGATGTGTTCCCATGGGAGGGAAGCCGTCGGCCAGGATTGGAAGGACCAGAGCAGTGCGGGAAGGGCCTGGGTACACTGCTGAGTACCCCAAACCATGCGCTCCACATCCGCTGTCATGCCTACCCAGAAGACATGGCGGTGTGTGCAGGTTTTCGTCCAGGCAATACCCCAGTGACCTTGATGTGAGACGTGGAGAATCAGGGACCGCAAGGAAGTTGGTATGATGACTCGTGGAGTGGCGTCATTTTCCGCATGGAGGAGCACCCCATTGACAGCCACCAGTTGATGACGGATGGAGGAGAAGAATCGGAGGTCAGCCTGGGTGCAAGCTGGAGGAAGCGTTGGCTAGCCACAGAGACCATAGCGGCGCACCAGTTGGAGGACCAGATCGGCGGTCGTCGCTGTGGCCACCCTCTCAGCTGTGACTGGGAATGCAGTATCCTGTATGTCATCATTGACCTGAAAAATTAGGAGGTCCGACGAATCGAATGCAGAATCCTGGTCAGAGGGGAGCCAAGACAAGGCATTGGCGTTGGCATGCTGGGAAATGGGCCGGAAATGGATGGTGTACCTAAAACGTGAAAGGAAAAGGGCCCATCGCTGCAGGCAGTGGGAAGTCTTCATGGGTAACTGGGCTGACGGAGAAAATAAGGCCCTGAGCGGCTTATGGTCAGTGATTAAGTGAAAAGACCTACTGTAAAGGTATTGGAGGAATTTGGTACAGGCAAATGCGATGGCTAGGACCTCCTTCTCAATTTGAGAATATTTGCATTGGGCCTCTGTAAGGGATTTAGATATGTATGCCACTGGGCGTTCTGATCCAACGGGTAGACAGTGTGAAAGGACAACTCCAACACCATAGTCTGAGGCATCCGTAGCCAAGAGGAGAGGAAGAGAGGGGTTATGTGGCATGAGACACTCCGCAGAGTGCAACCTCTGCTTTAAGGTTTGGAAAGCCAAATCACAACCCGGGGACCAATGAAAAGGCACGTTCTTTTGGCATAGGTGATGGAGGGGCGCCGCAATGTGGGCGGCGGAGGGAATGAACTTTTGGTAGTAAGCAATTTTACCCAGGAAAGACCGCAATTGGTGGACGTCGCGCAGACGAGGAAGGACCATTATAGTGGCGATGTGGGAGGAGGTAGGCGATATGCCATCGCGGAATATGGTGTGACCCAGGTAGGAGATAGCAGGTTGAAAAAAGGAGCATTTAGCAAGGTTGCATTTTAGGCCTGCAGTCCGCAGGTGCAGGAACAATTGTTGCAGGTGACTGAGATGTTCATCTGCAGTTAGGTCAATGACGACGATGTCGTAGAGGTAGTTTATACAACCTGGCAAATCCCGCAAGAGCTGTTCCAAGTAACGCTGTAAGATGGCCGATGCACTAACGATGCCATACATGAGCCGGTTCAACTGGAACAGCCCAAACTGTGTGTTGACATCAGCCAACTGAGCAGAATGCTCATCTAAAGGTATTTGGAGGTAGGCATCGGCAAGATCGATCTTCGAAAAAAATTGTCCCCCTGCAAGCTTGGAGAACAGGTCATTGAGATGCGAGAGGGGATAGTCTTCAACCTGGGTCAAGCATAGCCTTGAAGTAGCCACAAACTTTTAAGGACGACCAAGGGTGTCGCCCACAATCTCTAACAGACCGGAGTGATCACTCCCTCCATGGTGAGACGGTCCATTTCTTGTTGAAGAGGCTGCTGGAGGGCGTGGGGAACCTGCCAGGCTCGGAAGTACTTCAGGCAGGCAGAAGTTTTCAACTGGAGCGACGCATGAAAATCTTGAGCACAGCCGACGCCCGGCGAGAAGAGGTCCTGGGATACCGCGCACAAGGCATCAACTGCTGGGAATGGAACCTGGCAAGACACCAAATGAAAATTGTCATCAATGGTGAAGCTAAAGGCCCAGAAGGCATCCAACCCAAAGAGATCTACCGTGGCCGCATTGTTGATCACAAGGAAGGTAACTTCCTGGTGAACTGATTTATACATGACGGAAGCCATGAACTGACCCAAGAGGGCGATTGCTTGCTCATTATAAGTAAGGAGGCGCTGAGGTGTGGGCGTTCAGGGGGGGGGGGTGCCCCAATCTTCGCTTAAGGGGAATAGTTCATTAATAGACCACTGCTCCGGCATACACTTGCATCTGCAGCGGCCAGCCATTGACCCGAACGTCGATCATGAGCTTGGAAGATCCCGAAGACTGCACCTGGTTGACATCCATGGGTATAGGCCCCCGACGGTCAATTGCCGGATGAGGAGGGAGCTGCCGAGATCGGAAGACCAAACTGACATGTCCATTATGGGTACACACTGCGGAATACACCCACCTGTCAGGGCAGTCTTGCATGGTTCTTAAAGCATCCTGGGCAGGACGGCAGCCGGCGGGGCTGGTGGCGAGGACGTGGGGTCCTCCGTGCACTGACGATCTGCGCCGGACCCATGGAGCCGTCCAAGGGCGCAAATTCCTGGACAGGGCGGCTGCCCTGTCGACGCTGTGCAGAACAGGATGGCCGGCGCTGGTCATCAGAATGGACGGCGGCAACGTCTTCGACCTCTGTCAGCGATGCGATGGGCTCCAAGGCGTCGTGGTCACGGAGGGCCGCCACTTCTGCCCAGGATTCCAAATGCTTGTCGGCCGCCATAGAGACTTCGTACTTGAATGCTAGATTAATGATCTGGTCCAGAGCAGGATCGTCGAGTCTGAGGGCGTCGCGCCGGAAAGCCTCATCAGGGGCGGCCTTGATGAGGCGGTTGCGGACCATCTCATCCACGTAGAATTCTTTGGAGACTCGTATGTTGAAGTGTCATTTCCGGCTGAGACCTTGCAGTTCTCCTGCTCACTAGCGATAGGGTTGGCAGTAGTAAGCCGCGAGAACCTCACAAATCTGGAAGAAAATCAAAGAATCTGGAGGTCGAAGTTGGAGTTTTGTCAAGAGAACATACACTTTGGACTGGTTGCAGGACAAAAAGCAGGAACGACGAGCAGCCTCCTGGACAACCTGGTGGATTTGTAAATGCTGCTGGAGCCGCTTCTCGTATGTTTCCCAGCCTTCAGCATCCTCCTTGAAAGCGGGAAACGGCGGGGGTGGCGGAACCTGGCGGTTTTGCAAGAGTTTCATAAATAAACGTTCCTGTGTATCCTGAGAGTTCTTGCAAAACTGTTGAAAACCTTGTAGTAAGTCATGCACACTTTGGACTAACTGCTGAAGGATAACTTTCGCCATGAGGAAGAACACACGCAGGCACCAACTCGTCGCTCTTGTGTTGTGACTGACAATTCGCAATTTTTCACAAACACAGCTTTTATTGATGTAAGTTCAAAAGGTTGATGACTGAACATACAAACGAAAGATAACAATAACGATGCCAGTAAAAGTCTCCTAACTGAGGCAAACAAAAGTTCACTTCTAATTTTCTACAAAGATTCGTGGTAACACACTCACACATTGGTAACAGTCCAATTCCGAGACGAAGACGTAATCTTCAATTGTTGCAGCACACGAGGTCGGCATCCGGCGTGAACTGAACTTCAGGGCTGGTTCTAGCCCCTATATAGCTGTCTCCAGCAAATCAGGTTTTGGTGTAGTGATACTTCCCACAGGCCATGGCTCGAGCTCCTCCTGCAGGAAGTAGTGCTCGGAATATCTCTTTCCATTATCTTGCATGTAAATAGCCGGTGTTTACCATGGTGCTTTTGGTACACCTTGAGCATAGACAACCTCGTCCTCTGTGGTGTAATATGGGTTGCCAGCCCTCAGGGGCTACCTTGGCTCCAGTATAACAGGGTGTGGTCAGGTCACGTCGGGTTGGGTCGGTTTGGGTCGGGTCGGGTCCGGTCAGGTCATCTGTCATAGTCATGGAATGGCTGATGACTCTACATTCCATTTCCACTGATTCATCATATTGCAGTCATGTATGCAATCATTGTTTTGGTGGTATCCACCCCAGAAGGTGTTGTCCATCCACCAAAACTCTTTCTCCAATTCAAACAAGCGATGTCAGTCAATTATTATGTGGTAACCAACAGCGTGCCAGTGGACAGATGGGGTGGAAAAAAGACCATCGATGTGCTCTAATAAGCATCATAGTTGATAGTGCGAACAATTTTAGCAATTTTAGAGTAATTTCAACACAAACCAATGATGCGACAGCATGTTTCCCAATTTCAGTATCATAGCTAAACCACCCCTTCTCCACTTTGCGAGTATCATTTCGAACGTGGATAGTGTGTGTGCAGTACATCCATTCATTGTTAATTCTCGAACACATACACCATCAAAGTATATCAGACAGTGCTCTACATATTTCTAATACCTCGAACATAGTGCTTCATTTACGATCTCTCTCTCTCTCTCTCTCTCTCTCTCTCTCTCTCTCTCTCTCTCTTTCTCTCTGCGTATGGGAGACACAGAGCATTCTCGCTGCCTTAGGGTAAAATTAGAGAGTGAAAGACCCTCCTCATACTGCCATTGACCAAACTGCACTGCAGCACCGTTGCGGATTTAGTCTTCGACCGACCAGAAGTAGGCCGCTACACTCCATGTCTCGTGAATGAATGGAGCATGCCGGGTCCTCACCCATCGAAGTGCACAAGATTTCTCGAGATCCGCCCATGTCGAGGAGGTTAGTACTCCTTATCGATGTATAGTAGCAGATTTCAAAGTGGCATGATGTAATAGCAGATGGTTAAGAAGAAGAAGAAACGGATGATTTTTATGCACATTGGAGCTTCAGACAGATGGAGTTCGACGTATTTTTATGTAAATCAACCAAGCTATCAACTCTAAAGTATTGTTCTAGAGTCTAGAATCAGTACCTGGAAGGTACTGATAAGAGAGAACATAAACATATGCACTCCTAAGGCTACAACGTTCTACACTTAAAACGAGCTATAATGTTAGATTGCTTGCGTTTCCGACCTATCAGTCATATGGAATTTGGCGCTGTTAACAGTCCAATGTAAGAAATATATTTCAAGTCGATGACATACATCCTTCTTCCCGGTTTCTCTATGATAAACTATGTTCTCGAACAGTAAAACGAAAAAACTACTTCCTTAAAACATTGGCTCTGTGTGATACGAGTACAATATAGCTTTCCAGAGATGTATAGCACCCCCTGTTCACATCTGATCACAGTTCGGAAATTATACTATGTCTGTATCAGCCCTATATAAAATGATCGTTACATGGAAACAGATGAACGCGAAGCAGCAGCGTCAGACATGTGAAAATTACAAATCATTCCGCCACTAACTCTGTAAACAGCACATGTATCAGACAAATGTATACTCAGGGATTGCAACGCCTCACAAGCATCTATCGCTGATATAGTTATGAAGCTGAAGTCTCGATTTTACACGCAAGATGCGAAGGGGGGGATGGAGTACATTGCATAAATCAAAGTTCGTTTAGAGGAATGTGTCACGTTTCATCACACATGAGATGGAAGTCCTCTGATGACCGACAGATTTACCGTTAACGATCGGAAGTAGACAGTGCTTTAAATCACATACAGAACACATGGCTGTATACAAGTCGAATGCAGGCTATGTAATGTGACTGATGCATCCTGACAGAACAATAGAAAAATTGACCTGCAGCAACTTCCCCCTCTCTAGGATGCACCATCAGCCCACCATTAAGTCGTACCTCATTACAACTCCATCTCAATCGATCACCTTGTCCACTCATTGTTATCTTTTAACACTGTTGCAAGTAAGTTTAGAGGTGGATGGTTCTCCGTCTTCCTGAAAAGCATCAAATACAGTAGTCAACTCGCGTGTATCACTGGTACCTCAACATACATACAGTATAATGCTACCTAGACAGAAAAAAATTGACTGCTTCCCTGATTCCATTTGCTCCATGTTGGCGTTTTCTTGGATTCCTCGTGCTGCCGCATACTTGTTCCATGTACAAATTGTTCTGCGTGAACCAGAAGATATGCAAGTACTTCCTCAGTTTCCCCGCGTTTCGGTGTATATTGGGCTATTTATATCTATTCCCCATCATTTTTCGCAGTTCTATCGATTTTATGTCAGTTCTATCCATGCGGTCGTGAGAGAACCTCTCATTCTGTGCTCTAAAATTGCTTGTAAATGTAGCACAGCTGCCAACACCTAGCCCAAATGCACTGATCACAGGGTGTAGTATAGCACTGTACTTATTTGTATCCAGTCACCCCCACATTTGGAGAGTGTTTCCTCAGTGTTCTGTATGCCTGTGTTATACATGTGTCACGGAAGGCTCCCAGGACCCAGTCTCCCTGCTGGTGGACCAAACTTCGAACACAGAGCACGTGTTTGTATGTAGTGTGTGACTGAACCACCTGCGACCCCTATCCCAGATGCAACGTGTGGTGGATCCGCCTCAGAATATCGCTCTGGATTTATATAGTACACGACAGATCCACACTCAAACACTAACTCATATGTGGTAAAATGTGGATGTGCATCCCAACATCACATCGTACATTGTGCGTGGCTGATCCATCTTCAAACCCTATCCCGTGTGTGGCATATTGTGGGTCGACATCCTGACATCGCTCTGGATATAAAGCGCGGCGGATCCCCACTCAAACACTAACTCTGGTCTACTGCGGGTCCTGGGAGCCGCCATCTTGGATGACGTCATGCGCTGTTGCCAAGTCTACACGCCGACATCTTGGATGACGTTATCGCCGCCATCTTGGATACACCTGGAAACAATGCAGAGTGGGCTCATACACTCCTTGCCCCAATACTCACACCCTTCCAGTACTAAACTGGTGATCCCTTGATACCTCACAATGTGTCCAACAAACCGATCACTTCTTCTAGTCAAGTTCTACCACAAATTCCTCTTTCCCCAATTCTGTTCAGTACCTCCTCATTAGTTATGTGATCCACCCATTTAATCTTCAGCATTCTTCTGCAGCACCACATTTCAAAAGCTTCTATTTTCTTCCTATCTAAACTGCTTATCACCCATGTTTCACTTCCATACATGGCTACACTAAATACAAATACTTTCAGAAAAGACTTCCTCACTCTTGATCTATACTCAATGTTAACAGATTTCTCTTCTTGCTTCTTGGGAAACGCTTTCCTTGTCATTGCTAGTCGAAATTTTATATCCTCTCTACCTAGACCATCATCACTTATTTTGCTGCCCAAATAGCAAAACTTATCTACTACTTTAAGTGTCTCATATCCTAATCTAATTCCCTCATCATCACCCAATTTAACATTCCATTATACTTGTTTTATTTTTGTTGATGTCCATCTTGTATCCTCCTTTCGAGACACTGTCCATTCCATTCAACTGGTCTTCCAGGTCCTTTGCTGTCTCTGACAGAATTACAATGTCATCGACAAACCTCAAGGTTTTCGTTTCTTCTCCCTATATTTTAAGTCCTACTCTATTTTTTTCGTTTATTTCCCTTACTGCTTGCTCAATATGCAGATTGAATAACATTGGGGGTAGGCTACAACCCTGTATCGCTCCTTTCTCAACCACTGCCTCCCTTTCGTGCCCCTCAATTCTTATAAACGCCATCTGGTTTCTGTGCAAATTGTAAATAGCCTTTCGACCCTGTATATTATCCCTGCAATCTTCAGAATGTGAAAGAGAGTATTCCAGTCAACATTGTCAAAAGCTTCCTCTAAATCTACAAATACTCTAAACGTACGTTTGCCTTTCCTTGACCTATCTTCTATGATACGTTGTAGGGTCAGTATTGCCTCGTGTGTACCTACATTTCTACAGAATCAAAACTGATCTTCCCTGAGGTCGGCTTCTACCAGTTTTTCCATTCGTCTGTAAAGAATTCGCATTTGTATTTGGCAACCGTGAGTTATTAAACTGATAGTTCGGTAATTTTCACACCTGTCAGCACCTGCTTTCTTTGGAATTGGAATTATTATATTCTTCTTGAAGTCTGAGGGTATTTCGCCTGTCTCATACATCTTGCTCATAGAATGCTATGGTGAAATATATAGAAGAATATATTTATAAATGAGGAGGTTGTCAAAACACTAAATTCAGTAGGAGACACATATAGATACTTTTAGACATCACGACAATGCCGGAACAGGTTTTTGAAAGGAGTGATATTTGTATAGCAGGTCCATTGAACCGACCAAGCAAACATGTGTATCCTTACATTTCAGTACGTGCTGACAATTTCACGGTAGCTGAACCCATTGAACAGCAAGATGGCAACGTAATAGCAAGGGCATAGTTGAGAAAATTACACTGAGGTGCAGAATACTGTCAGTATTGTTGAGTGACATGGGAAATAATTTCATAAGTGATACCATGAAAACAGTATGTAAACTGCTGCGTATTGAGAGTATACAGACTACCAGCTACCACCCTCGAACAAATGGAGCATTAGAGAGGACACATCGAAAATCAACCGAGATATTGCAGCGCTGTGTAAACAGAGAGCAAACAGACTGTGGCAGTTGGATTCCATTTGCAATGTTTGTCTGTACTACCGCACCACACAGTGCGACATGATATACACCATACAAACTGTCCTTTGGAAGAGCATGTAACATTTCAGGGATGCTACAAAAATATCTGGCTGACTTATGTATAATTTAACGATTATGTGGCAGAGTTAAAAGAGCACATGTAAGAAATGCACCGGTATGAGATAGAACAGAATGCATAGTGTAAAATAAGGAATCAGGATATTATAGCAGAACACAGAATCTAAAACAGCTCCATTGTGGGAAGAATGTAATGTTGCACGATCTTAGAGTACAAGAAGGCAGATCGCACAAATTAGATACACAATGGTACAATCAATACACAGCTGTATGTTGGTTGGTTGATTTGGGGGAAGAGACCAAACTGCTAGGTCATCGGTCTCATCGGATTAGGGAAGGATGGGGAAGGAAGTTGGCCGTGCCCTTTCAAAGGAACCATCCCAGCAGTATGTACAGAGAGACCTAATGTTGTAATTTGTCTGGAAAGAAATAATTATCTTGCAGTTCATGCCGACAGACTAAACAATTTTTTCTAGTTCCAAATGTCAGTGTCATACTGCATCATCGGTGTTCTCCTCTGCTCACTGGAACTGAGCACACAAGACAGAACCTGTGCATGCAGTTGACAAAATTCATGTCCTCAGCCAGACTGTATAATGATAATAAGGGCAAAGTGAAATTGAAAGAGTAACTTGGAGAATTGTGAGTTGTTTTAATATGATACATCTGAAAGAGAAATTTGAGAACACTAGTAGTAGGGTAGTGGCAGCGTGAGGTCACTTTTGATATCAAATTGATATGCAAATTAATGAAACTGATCAATTAATTTCACCCCTCCCCCACAACCACAACCACCCCCACGATGATGTCATATGTTTTTTCTGTCTGCACGTGGACGCCAGACACCCTTCCCGCCCCCTTGATGCTGTTGGCTGGACTTTAGAATTTTGCCGGGAATTTCGAATTTTGCTGGAAATATCTTTGTCCCAGGGCTGTGCTGACATCCCGCCTCAACCCCCTCCCACAGAAACTGACGGGAAATACAAATTTGGGTGGGAATTATTTCTTCTCCACACACGTGACCAAAATTGGTGTGATACATTCAGTCTGTGCTGAGATGTCGCTGTGGAAGCATCATGATGTGTTCAATCAATAAGATGAATGTGAAGGATAGAGAAGCGTTCAATAGCTGTATTACATGTACAGATGTACATGTACAGTTCAGATGAATCTGACGATGCAGAGATGCATGTCTTAACCAATACATGCTCACGCACATGCAAAAACTTACACATGAAGCGTTCACTGTTCCAATATGGAAGAGGTGGGCATTTGATGCTAATTCGCTTCATTGTATATTCATATACATGATATCTACCATTGAAGAAGTACAACTGCTCATCCCTATCCAGTCGCCCCCCCCCCCCCCCCCCTGGCAACCCACCCTCACAGCTGTATGGAATGTGTTGTGTCGAAGAGCTGTTGTTGTAAGTATGAAGTCAATGGCTGTACCCATAGCTTCCTACATGTAGAATGGAAAGGAATTATACTGGGTGAGTGCCTGAAGAAGAAGAGGAATACTGTCCATCAGATAATGGCTATGTAGCAGAATGTTATCAAGATGCTGTCTATAAGTCAGGCAGATCAATGCTGTTTTTATAACTGCCAGCCATTTTTGAAATTAACAGTCAGTTATCCACCTGACAAGAGACATATGACTCTCATCCAGAGGACCAAACAACTGCTCTAGTTCACCTTTAGACGACCAGACTCACCGGAAATAGGCAGTAGCCAATAGGAACGCAGCATCCAATCACAATGGGTGTATAGGGCAGGCCCAACAGTTCTGCAGCCTTACTTGCAGTCAGTCAGTCACTCAGCATGAAGATCCAGTCAAGATCGTCCACCACATCCCCAGCCACAGCAGCAGCAGCAGCGGCAGAATAGGAAGAAGCACCAGAAGAATAAGTGCCCCTAGCTTAATGTCTATGTTTACTGCCATGTGAGGGTCTGTGTGTTTCTATCATCGCTGGTAACGGTTTTTCTTCTTTGTTCATCAGCGGATGCGACGTCCTCCAGCCTGTGAGGGTCTGCAACAGTCACGTGTCACAGACCATCAGGAACCACAGCAGTGTCACCACCGTGGGAGCCTGCTGTGCGGCTTGTCACCTTGATGGAGCAGGATAATCAGCTGTTATTGTCGGTTGAAGACACCCAGCCACCCCCTGACTTGCTCAAGTGCACTAGGAGTCCTAATTAGCATGACACAGGTCAGTATTAGCCTCCACCACATCCTGCATTGCAGAATATTCCAATGATACTGCATGAACAAAGTGAGGATGTAGTGGATGAGAAGATATTAGTTAAGCTCTGTGCACCACTACTCTTCTCCTCAGTGTATAATTTAACCGCTAGTGCTTCGGAACGTTTACATATTGGTAATGAAGCACCAACAGACAGAGAGTGGTGTATTGTGATAGAGATCGAGAATGCAGCTAAAATTGTTGAAGTGCAGTTTACAGAGGTGGAATGGAATGAACTCTGTCGTGCAAAAGCGTACATCAAGCAGCAGTTGACCGCCGAGTATCACCCAAGCTGTCGTCTGGACACTTACTGTGCTGCTACTAGGGGCGTTTGAAAAGTCCGTGCAAAAATAAAAACTACTTACGTGTTTGGGGTAAACATTTTTTATTTTTCGACATAGTCTCCTTTTGGACTTATAACCTGCGTCCAACGCAGTTCTAATGTGTTGATACCTTCCGAATAATAGGAATTGTCCAAGACTGCAAAATAGCTATTAGTTGCTGCAATCACCTCCTCGTTTGAATAAAATCTATGTCCCGTCAGCCATTTCTTCAAATTGGGAACAAATAGTAGTTCGAGGGAGCCAAGTTTGGAGAATAGGGGGGATGTGAAACGAGTTGAAATCCTATTTCCATTAGTTTTGCGATTACAACTTCGAGGTGTGTACTGGTGCATTCTCGTGATGGAAAAGGACTTTTTTGCGGTTCAATCGTCGGAGTTTTTCTTGCAGCTCGGTTTTCAAACGGTACAATAATGACGAATAATTTGACCTGTAATAGTTTTACTCTTTTCCAGATAGTCGATGAGGATTATCCCTTGCGAATTCCGATAGACAGTCACCATAACCTTTCCGGCCGAAGGAATGGTCTTCGCCTGTTTGGATGCATCCATGTTTCATCCACAGTGACGAAACGACGCTTAAAACCTGCGGATTCTTCCTGAACAGCTGAAAACCTTCCTTGCAACACTTTACACGATTCCGTTTTTGGTCAAGCGTGTGCAGTCGCGAAACCCATCTTGCGGATAGCTTTCTCATGTCCAAATATTTATGCAAAATATTATGTATCCATTCATTCGAGATGCCCACATCACTAGCAATCTCCCGCACATTAACTCCTCTGTCATGCATCACCATATCATGGATTTTATTCAATTATTTCTGGAGTTGTGACCTCCACAGGGCGTCCAGAACGTTCAGCATCGCTTGTGCTCATATGGCCACTCCAAAAATTTTGAAACCACTTATAAAATGTTCTAATCGAAGGTGCAGAGTCATCGTAAAGTTTATCAATCTTCTCTTTAGTCTCCTTAGGCGTTTTGCCTTTCATAAAGTAACGTTTAATCACCACACGAAATTCTTTTTCGTCCATTTGTGACAATAACTCGACTTCCATGATTCACACGAATGACAAACACAAAGAACTAGACCAATATGGCTGAAACTTGGTGTGCGTCCTTTCTAAAGATGCTACTAACTTGTATCTAGTACTTGAACTCGCAGGCAAAGTTTTCACAGTTCAATTACTAAATGATGTTCATTTTAACATTCAGCTGTCTATATTTTAAATGTTAAGTAGCCTACTCATATTTACGGCTACTAGAGGTCACTCTTAGTGTTATGTGCCTCACACAGATGGATCGATATCCTCCCACAAATAATTACACTGTATAATCGAACCAAACATCGCACAATAAAAACGAGACCAACTGATGTTCGTGATAATAGACTTCTAGATACAGTATACAATCGTATTAAACTGTTAGACCCGCGCTAACAGCTATTTGATGTATATATGTATTTTGTACGTATTTCAAAACACAAGACAGCATTTTTTTATTTATTTACACGTCAAGTTCCGTAGGACCAAATTGAGGATTAAATCTCCAAGGTCATGGAACGTGTCAGCACATGAAATTACAACCTAAAAGTAATAACAGATAAAAATAAAATGTTTATGAATCCGAAAAAATTCAAGCCATAAGTTCAGGTAACGGAATAAACAATAAAACAAGAATCAGCTTGATTTTTCAAGGAACAGAATAGAATAGAATTAGGAAACTGTTCAGTTACGATTTGACACCTCTTGGATTACTGATAAGATTTGAGAATTCTAGTGGTAGCTTATTGAAAATGGATGCAGCAGTATACTGCACATCTTTTTGCACAAGAGTTATGGAAGGAAGTCCAATCCAAATGCAGGTTTGATTTCTGCCGAGTATTAACTGAGTGAAAACTGCTTATTCTTGGGAATAAGCTAATATTGTTTACAAGAAATGACAGTAAGGAATACAGATATTGAGAGGCCAATGTCAAAATATCCATACCTATGAACAGGGGTCGACAAGAGATTCGTGGACCTACACAACTTATTGCTCAAACTTCCCGTTTCTGAACCAAAAATATCCTTTTAGAATGGGAAGAGTTACCCCAAAATATAATACCATACGACATACGCGAATGAAAATAAGCAAAGTAGACTAAGTTTTGTGTCGAACGATCACTGACTTCAGATACCATTCGAATAGTAAAAATTGCAGCATTAAGTCTTTGAACAAGATCCTGAACGTGGGATTTCCACGATAGTTTACTATCTGAACACCTAGAAATTTGAAATGTTCAGTTTCACTAATCATATGCCCATTCTATGAAATTAAATCGTCAGGTTTTGTTGAATTGTGTGTTAGAAACTGTAAAAACTGAGTCTTACTGTGATTTAGCGTTAGTTTGTTTTCTACAAGCCAAGATCTTATGTCATAAACTGCACTATTTGAAACCAAGCCAATGTTGCACACAACATCCTTTACTACCAAGCTAATGTCATCAACAAAAAGAAATATTTTAGAGTTACCGTAACACTAGAGGGCATATCATTTATGTAAATAAGGAACAGGAGTGGCCTGAACTCTGATCCCTGGGGCACCCCCCCCCCCCCACTTGACCGTACCCGACTCAGACCCCACATCACAGCCATTCTTAACAGTGTGAATAATGACCTTTTGCTGTCTGTTGCTAAAACAAGAGGTGAACCAGTTGTGCACTACACC
Organism: Schistocerca nitens; assembly: GCF_023898315.1. Taxonomy (NCBI): domain Eukaryota; kingdom Metazoa; phylum Arthropoda; class Insecta; order Orthoptera; family Acrididae; genus Schistocerca; species Schistocerca nitens. The sequence goes on along the minus strand of NC_064616.1, from coordinate 572,599,163 downwards.
TCGTATACTGTAATGGTCCAACTTTAATTATTGACGCAGTCTCCTCCTTGTCTGTATCACAGAGGAGTATTTCAGATATCAATCTTGGAAAGGCATTTGCTATGAGTGTTATATGATTCCCTGTAGAAGCTAAATTTTTATTTAATTCACCAGCAAGGCTTAGAAAATTATTGTTAAATACTGTACATATATCTGATTTATCAGTAACGTAAATATTTTTAATGCGAACTGACTTCGTATCATCGATCTTGTACTGCTGACCAGACACTTCCTTCTCAACTGACCATATAGCTTTAATTTTATCCCGTGAATTAACTATTCTATTAGAGCATGATAAATATGTTAAGGAAAGCACTATATTTTGTAATTTTTTATTAGTACTATATACATCCTGCCACTCTTGTTCATTGACGAGGTTTAAAAAACTCTCTGTTGCTGTTGGATTAACTTTTCTACATAGTTTGTAATTATATGTGGCATTTGTTTGAGTAAAAAATCCCTGTAGTGTTAAAATTTGTGCATCATGGTCTGAACAGTCATTCACCTTTTACTGACAGATAGCCCATCTAGTAATGAAAATGAATAAAAATGTAGTCTATGGCTGTGCTACTATTCCCCTGCACTCTATTTGGAAAAAAACACAGTCTGCATCAGATCATATGAATTTAGGAGTTCTACCAACACTCTTTTTCTTGCACCATCATATTCAAAATTTATATTGAAGTCACCACATATAACTAATTTCTGGTACTTCCTACAAAGTGAATCAAGAACCCTCTCTAGCTTGAGCAGAAATGCTCTGAAGTCAGAGTTAGGGGACCTATAAAAAACTACAATTACAAGTTTAGTTACACTAGATTCAACTGCCCCTGCATGAGATTCAAATATCTGTTCAGTGCAGTGCCGTGATACATCTACGGACTCAAATGGAATACTAATTTTTACATACATGGCCACTCACCCACCCTGCAAGGAACGCCTTGAAAAACAGCCAGCTAATATGCATCCTGGTAAAGGAAGCATCTGAATTATCAAATTATTTAAGTGATGCTCTGCCACACCAATAAATTCAGAGTCAACACCTATAAGCAGTTCACTAACTTTATCTCTAATATGTCTGATATTTTGATAAAATACGCTTATTCCTTCCCTACTTGGAAACATGACATCCTCTGTAGGTGAGCCCTTAGTTAGAGGGACTTCCTTTAAGCAGGTTTACCTATCAGCTGACTTCAGTTTGAAAAAGGTGCACTTCTAACACCAACTACTACAGGAATTTTTTCATGAGTGATCCTACCACCACCCACTTACCTATAAGCTTTGCCAGCATCCCCTTCCCATACCTATTGAGGTCCAGGCCATGCCTGATGAAACCCTATTTACTGATAGACCCAACTGGCACCACTGAAATGTGCCACCAGCTTGAGTAGCTGTCTTTACCAGGTCACCACCTACATCATATTCCCAATCCCTATCTGTTGTAACTGCGACTGGAACGGTTGCGGGATTGAAGTAACAGAAAGCGAGGTGGCACGCGAACAACAACACAACGGGAGAGGATGGACATGACCAACGAAGGACAGAACAAACAACAAGATCGATACAACGGAGTCACAAGGAAACCTAACAACCACATCCGCTCGTACACAGAACAAGAAAGTCAGTAAGCTGTCTAACGCGAGGCGATGTGTCCAGAGACGTACGCAAGATTAGACTCGCTGGCTGAGTTTTTTTTCCTTTATTGTTATTTTAATACCTGAACAATCAGGTAGGCTGTCAGCGGCATGCTACGCCGCTCTTCAGCCATAGTGTTGACAATAACAGTACACAGAATGGAGAATTAGAATGAACATAGTGACGGGCAAAAAAATAGTGGTCACAGATACACAAAAAAACACGGAGCCGTTCACACTCGACGAAAACGACACTGAAAACATGTTGACACGGCGCACATAACACTGATGAATCCGACGGCACAAGTGAACATAGAAGCGTGACGGCGGACACTAAAAACACAAAACGATGCCACACACACGAGACACTGATGGCGATGATCTCTGGCGCGGGAAAGTCCACATAGCATGTGCAAGTCCGGGGACCTGCCAAGAGGGGAAGAAGGGTGAGGGGGGGGTGGAGAGGGTGGAGAGGGGAGAACAAAGATGCCAATGGCTGAGGAGATAGGAGGAGGAGTAGAGGGACAGGGAAGGGGAGGCCCGGGGGAGGAGTGGGGAGAAAGGGAGGAGGGAGGGAGGGTGCCCAAAGGAACAGACACAGGAAGAGGCAGGGAGGATCCAAGTTGGTAGGAGGGGTAGATGGAGGGGAGGAGGACATAATCAGGGAGGGGGAGCTGGCGGAAGCCACCTTGGGAGAGGGTAAGGAGGGTGGAGAGATGGAGACCGGGTGGGATGTGGGAATACAGGCGCGGCAGCGGGCGGGGGTGGGAGAGGATGGGTGAGACAAGCGGATGAGGAGGATCGAGTTTGCGGGAGGTGTACAGGATCCGTATCCGTTCAAGGAAAAGGAGGAGGTGGGGGAAGGGGATGAGGTCATACAGGATCCGCGTGGGGGAGGGAAGACAGATGCGATAGGCGAGGCGGACTGGCTGAGTGAGAGGCAGGAGCTTAAATACTCTATCGGGGGCGCCGCAATTGGCCGCTGGAACCACGTGTTCCACTGTGGTGCCCTCACACTAAATGCAGGCCAGGAGGTGCGCGCCACCACAGCTTACGGCGCGATGGTGCAGAGACCTCTAGGGATCTTCGACGTCCATAACGTCTGGCGGGGATTAAAATTCTGCGGCGTCCAGTACCAGATCCCTCCCGCATGAAACTTGCGCGTAGGGGCGGAAACGCCCCGGACGGTGCCGAGGTGGGCGGCTGTTGGAAGAGGAGCCGGGCTCATCAACCGCTATTGGCGGGGAGGAAGGAACGCTCGAGGGATCAACGACAGAAGATCCAAGGTACAGGGCGGGGGAGGGAGCCGCCGAACCACTCGGGGGCGGAGACGGCCGGCGGCAGGCCCGTGGGGAGACGGCAACCGGGGGCAGGGACGGTGACTCAAGGACCACAAGGCATGCATTAATGTCCAAAATAAAAAGGATCAAGCTTGTTTTGCATGGAAAATCCTGGCCAATCGAATTATAAGGCACATTCAGAACGTACATCTCGATATGGCATAGGTATTGACATTCATAAGTGTTATAATTTTGACAGTATAGAGTTCCCCATCAAGATCCAGGTCATACCTAAATTTGAGATGCAGACTACTGGAATATTAGTTCTTGTTCATGACCTGGAGAAAGGAAAGTCAGATGAGCAGAACAAGCATATAGTCGTCGGCCCCCTCCATTTCTCAAAATTTGCTGCTGAGCATAAGATGCATGTAAACATGCTCTTTTTCTCCAATAAGAAAACTAGTGAGAAAGGCAATTACCACTATGTTTGGATCGAAGACATGTTCCAACTCCTTTCTTCTCGCTAGTCAACTGATTGTCGTGTAAAGCATATTTACTTAAGATGTCTGAATTACTGTATTTTTCCTTAGAGATGTTATTAGCAAAGCATGTAGTAGGTTGCACTTCCAAGGACCTGATAACGTGTTATTATGCCTATCGAGGAAAACAAATTCGTAAAGTTTACAAATACTCACCATCAGGAACGATGCCTCTTTGTAGTGTACACCAACTTTGAATGGCTCCTCATTCATGTTACCTGCTGTGAAGGTGATCCCACAACCGCACATACTGTCTTTACAGAATAACACATACCATATGCAGCAGTGTACCATATTGTATTGTCCTGTGGTTCAAGTCTTGACCACTACAAATCTTATGTCGGGAATAACCATGCAGTTTGACTCCTCACAGAGCTTGAGAAACTTTCATGGGAGGTTGCTAATCTTTACAGTGGAAAGGTTCCCATGACCAAATCTAAGAAGAATGAAGATTTGTACAACAATGCGGCTGTCGTATTTGTCGGCTGCCTTTAGATAGAAAAGTGGAAACTACTCATAGGTACCAGTATCATCTGACAGGGAAGTTCCGTGGCACAGCTCACAATACGTGCAATCTCAAGTACCAGTTACCAAGCCACATACCCATTTCCTTTCATAATTTAAGCGGGTATGACGCTCACTTTCTTGTTGCGCACTTGGCTGATTTTGGTGTGGAGAAACATCAGGTCAGTGTTCTACCTGAGAGCACTGAGAAATAAATTTCATTCTCGAAACGAATGACGCCAATGATTACACTCCGATTCCTTGAGTCGCTACGTTTTATGCAGGCACCACTGCAGAAACTCGTTGAAACTCTACCTCAGGAGGGTATGCACATCACTAGAACTGCATTTTGAGATGAGGAAAAGTTTCAGCTTGTGACTAGGAATGGAGTTTTCCATACACATATCTGCATAGTTTGGCAAAACTCAATGAAACCAGGCAACCCAACGTAACCGCATTCTCCAGCAGCCTTACAGGCGATTCCATAACGGATGCAGAGCAGGAGAGTGCCATGAATGTCTGGTAGGAATTCAATGTCTTTGCTTTAGGGGAGTACACATGGCTTTACATAGACACGGACATGTGCTTGCTTGCGAACATTTTCGAGAAATTTCGGAGTCTATACATGATCACATATGGTGCAATGCTCAAGAGAACGGAGTGCAGCATTGAATTATTGACCACTGCTGGCATACTTCTTTCCTTTGAGCAAGGAATCCACGGGGGACGTTGCCAATGTGTCCATAGGCACACCAAGGCAAATAACCCATGGATGGGAGACAGGTTCAACACTTCCCTTGATTTGAACTACATCATTTACCTGGTTGTGACTAACTTATACAGGCACACCATGGAACAATCACTGCTGTTGGTGAGTTTCGATGGGTACCCAAAGATAAATGCTAGGGATTAGGTGGAAAAATCAATGGGGGTATCGTGGCTAATTCTGATGTAGGATATATGGTGGAGGCAGAACCCACATACCCTATTAGCTTGTATGATGCACAGGTCGATTTGCCGCTGTGTCTAGAGCAACTAGTTCCACTAGATGGCCCCACCCCAAAACTTATGACAACGCTGGGGAATAAGTGGAGAAACATTATTCATTATCATAATCTCCAGCAGTGTCTAAGCTTGGGGATGGAGATGGTTACAATCACCCAGGCTATCTCCTTCAAGCAATTTACCAGGTTGAATGAGTATATTGATCTGAATACAGAGAGCTTCCATGACATGTGACTTTGAGAAAGATTTTTATGAATTAGTTTATTATATTTTCGGCAAAACAATAGAGAATCTGAGGGAACGACGTGAAATTTTGATTATAACCGAATGGGATCGGCGTTATTGCACAAGTAAACGCATCGCCAGTCCAAGTTTTAAACAGGTCACCATATTCAACAGGAACTTTGTTGCTGTGAAGATGATGAAGACAGCAGCAGAGTTTATGAAACCTATTTATGTGGGAATGTGAATACTAGACCTATACAAACTATATATTACTGCTTTCATTATGAGCTTGCAAAAACTCATTTCACACATCCTAAATTAGTTTATGTGGATACAGATAGCTTCATCCGTTGTGTGAAGAACCGTGATCCATATCAAGTAACGAGGTACCCCAGTAATGAATTCGCCACATCCCCATATATGGCCGATAATCCTTATGGTACTGTTCCACAGAGCAAGAGGGTTATCGCTCTTATGAAAGACGAGGTGAAGACACTGCCGATTGTGGAGTTTGTAGGTCTGTGATAAAAATGTATACGTATCACATATTGGAAGGTCACACCCGGAAGTGGTCTAGGGGTGTGTGTCAGATGACATCAAGAGCCCTCTCCATAGAAGACCATTTTCAGTGCGTGTGCAGCAGTGTTCACGGTGCTGCACTGCAATTGCCGTTTATGATATAGCAAACCAGTATTTGATCCAGAGGACACAAGGCATACTCTGTGCTGCAGTCTAAACTCTGCCTGTCACCTCAAGATGATAAAAGGGTCATTTGTGATGACAGGGTTGAAACGCTCTTGTACACATATACTTCACTTATAGCAGGAGAATGGGTTGGGTATTTAGTGAGACAGAGAGTGAGAGAAAAAGCAGAAAGAAGAAATATGTATACTTATGCACACTATGTGTTTGAAAAACAGTAAAAAACTTAAAAATGTAAGCAAATACGTAAACAAACAAAAATATATGTATATTTATGTATTCCTACACACCTTGTGAGTACTGTGTAAATATAGATAGCTATGCACCATATGCATCATGAGTTTTTAAGTTTCACCTACCGCTAGCTGTGCAGTGTGATTAGTGTTTAAGTGTATATGTATATAGATCCACCCATATCATTGTAAATTATTTGGGGGGAATTTCTTTAGTATCAGTATTAAGAGAAAAAAGTACTTTTGCATTAGTTACAGTCCTTTGTAACTATGACAAGATCCAAAATATTTCAAACGGTACCACATTGAATGTGTGCTGTGAGTCAAAACATTTCAATCAATGATACTCTGAATCTGTGATGTGTACCAAAATAACTCTGTCTGTAAAACATTTCAGGCAGCTGTGATCTGAATCAAAAATCTGTCTGGAAAATATTTCAAACATTGCTATCTTTAATCTGTGATGTGAATCAAAATATTTCAATCAGTGATACTTTGAATCTATGATGTGTACCAGAAGATCTATGCCTGTTAAATGTCCATACAGCTGTGGTGCGAACCAAAAGACCTCTGTAAAATATTTCACATAAGATATATACAGTATTTCTGAACAAAAATGTATTCTTTATCATACATCTTGTGTTGCTATTCCACAAATACCTACCCTCACAAATGTATATAAAAGCTGTGCAAGACTCAAACAATATTAGTTTGAAGCATGAAGGAAGTGATGTTCAAAATGGAGAAAAACAAAATACATGAAATTGTGACATGGGACTTTGCCTATCATGCAACACGAATTGTGTTAAGGGCTCTGCTAGCACATAATTGTATCGGTTTCCAAAGATACACAGCAAACATGCCTAAAATTATATCGCCAGTACTTGAGGAAAATCACAGGCGTAGTATCTGGGTTGAGCTACATGGATCAGGGTGAAATCAGTAAAAAAATCAAAAATAAAAAAGGAAACGCAAATTGTGAGGAAAAAATTCATTTATTTCTCATCCAACTTCTAAGTAATTTTACCTTTCCATAAGCAGACACAGCAGAACTATTTTCACACAACTTCTTCAGTCGATGGAGAGCAGGACACCCATAGAATTCCACGTCTTGAATAGCAGAAAACTCGAAGATTCTACGTATCCATGTGATCTTCTTCTTCCCCTTCATGTAGATGGTGGTATCTGTATGGTCGAGTAATTGTGGTTGAATAATCAAAACGATGTCTCCACATATTTACAGGGTATGCCAGGGTCATCCCAGTGTATTCTGTGTTAGAAATGTGTTAATGACTTTGCTCTCCCCCGTGTATTAGCACATTTCACATCCTAGAAAGACCTCGATGATACAATGTTTGCTGAAAATGTCTCTATTATTCTGGCATCTTCGGCGCACGCTACGAATGCAACACCTTTAAATATGAACTGTCTACACTCATCATCATAGAAACCCTGAGCGTCTGCAATGATGTTCACACTTTGAGATACCATTGCAGAGTGCTCTGGGTATGCTGCAGCTCCTTTCCTTTCTACAGCTCGTTGCATAACACCAGTGAGCAGACAGTAGTTAATCAATTGGTCATGTAGAACTAGAGCTTACAGTACAGTGTGTTCCAGGAAATTTGCAGAAGATTCAAATTCAGTTCATATATATGTATGTCCAGGTTTAATTATCTCATTGTGTTTTGAGCAGTCTATTACTATGATTGGCGCCAGCTCCTTGAATTTCCATGGACTGAGTACAAAACCTTCTTCTTCATACATTTCATATGCTAGACTATATACATTTTCATCCCACTGCAGAATTAAATTAGCATACAGTAGAATTCAGAGTTCAGGTAGATTCTGGCATTAATTAACTTGCAATTATCAAATCTGGTGGAATAATTTGTAATATTCCCAACTCTGTTGGTCTGAAACGCAAGTATGATGAACGTGGGCATCTCCAGCTAAGCAGACGTTTGAACAGACCAAGTTTGTCTACCTGCAGTCGGTAGCACTGGGGCCTCAAAGACCTCCCATTAATGGAAAGATAACAGTAGAAATACACTGGCATTCAGAACTTTTAAAAGCTTCAAACGCAGGTCATCCGAAATTGTGATGTGTGGCATTTCCCATATTATTTTATTGAAGGTGATCTCGTTCTCCTCTTGAGCTCCTTGAATGTATGAGTTGTTATCCATTGCATTCCGTTCCAGAACAAGTTCCTGTTTAGCATTCAGAACAATTCTTCGTGTGCCTTTAAAGTATACCATAAGCAGTTTTAAAGGTATACACACTCAAATATCTTGTACTCTTTCAATGTTCTATCCACTGGCTCGTCAATGAACCACCCAGCATTTTCTTAATCAGTCAGATCCGAGGAAAAAGGAGAGGCACACGTTTTAAGAATTGATGCTATGCCTACATTACACGTCCGGTCAGCCTCGATCACATTTAGTTCATATCGTATCTCATGAAACAGGAACGCTAAAGTTTTATGTGTAAGGTTCGATGTCACTGTAGAAGTACCATCCCTTTTTATAAATGATCCATCAAGATATATGAAGCTTATGCATGGGTAGTTTAAAGCCTCTTGCTGTTAGATGACAATCCTAGTTTCATTGTTGTTGTTAATTGTGATTGATGCATAAGGTTTATGCGCGATGTATTCCTGGCGTATAATACACTCGTCATATTCCGTGGCTTCAGACACGCCGATTTAAGAAATTCGTAGTTTGCACATGTTATCACCTTGCTGTTGTGTTGTGAAGCGCCACACTGTGTGTTGTGCACTTTGGTTTTATACTTTGCGCCCATCTGGCCCTCATTGACAATACGGGGTCACTGCAATCCCTTACTGGTTAAAGCTCGCCACCGACGCTTGCGATCTACCAAGTTAAAGGTCTCGATTCTGCTCCAACAGGTCCCACTGCTTGTAGGTCACCACCGCTTCTGGATCTCTGCACATTCAAGATTCTGCTTTAGATGCAGCTGATTCTGCTTTAGATGTAGCTGGTTCTGTTGTGATGTAGCTGTATAATGATTTCCTCACCACGAAACTCGACAAGCTGATTATCCCAGACCACAATACGCAGCTCCAGATAGTCCAAAGCATCAACTGTTACTGGGAGATAAATGGTGTTGGTAGGGGCCTCAACGAACTTATACCCCATTCACAATGATGGGAAGAATCAGTAAACTGTTTGAATCAAGCTGTTTTTGAGATAAGAGCTTGTTGCAACGTTACACTCGACACAGATTTACAAAAAGGGAATATATCCACTGACTGGTCGAATCTGTAAAATTGATTGGGATCCTTCTTCTAAACCTGCCCTTTTGTGAAATCCAGTAGTTGTTGTATTGATCCTTTCTGGTTTAAGCCGATCGTCGCACTCGTTCTCTTTATTTCAGAATTAAGTGTATTGCTGTTTCCGCGTAGCGGAATCCTTTTTCCAGAGCGTTTTAAAACTTCATTTAAACCATCAATATCGTTGCACCACGTTCAATTTTTGAAATTTGTTTTCCACCACTAATTTTCGGATGAAGTTTATTGTTAGCCTCTGGGCTATTCGGAATACTGCTGTAAGTCACCAGTCCGGTCAGCGCAATACTCCACTCCAAGGCTGTGCAAGATGCACAAAATATTAGTTTAAAGCATGAGGGAGGTCTTGTTTAAGATGGAGGAAACAAAATATACGTAATGATTGCACGGGATTTCGACTGTCGTGCTGCACATATAGGTTTCTGGGAACAGGCGGCACGTGATTGTGTCTGCTTCCAAAGACACATAGCAAACATGGCTGAAATTATATCTCCTGTGCTTGAACAAAGCCACAGATATAGGATCTGGGCAAAGCTACATACTGTCTTAGTAGGAGCTCGGTAGAAAGAAAGGAAAACACAGAATGTGAGGTAAAAAAATCATTTATTTTCATTAATTCAACTTCAAAGTAATGTTACATTTTCAAAAGCAGAAACAGCACTATTTTCACGCTTCTTCTTCTTCTTGACCTTATGGACAGCAGGACATCCATAGAATTCCAGGTCTTGAATAGAGGCAAACTTGAAGATTCGCTGCATCCATGTGATCTTCTCCTCGCTCTGATGTCGATGATGCTCTCAGGATGATCTAATATTCGAATTGACGTCATCATTTCTTTATAAGACGTACCAGGATCGGCCCAATGGAGCCAATGAAAGAAACATATTAGCTACTTTGCACTCCTCCGTGTTTTAGCACAATTCACATCCTTGAAAGGCCTCGGTGACTCAATTATTGCTGAGAATGTCTCTATTATACCAGCATCTCCTGTATATGCTATGAGTGCAACATCTTTAAATATGAATTGTCTACACTCATCATCATAGAAACCTTGAATGTCGGCAACGACGTTCACACTGCAAGTTGTCATCGTGAAATGCCCTGGGCATGGCACAGCACTTGGTCATTCATACAGCACACTACACAACACCAGTAAGTGGCAAGTCGTTAATCACAGGGTCATGCAGAACTAGAGCATACGCTGCAGTGGGTTCTGGGAAATTTGATGAAGATTCAGATTCGATTCGTACACCTGTTGGTTTTGATTCAATTATCTCATTCTGCTTATAACAGTCTGTTACGATGATTGGTGCCAGCTCCTTGAATTTCCGTGGACTGAGTAGGCATCCTTCCTCTTCAACACTTTCATAGTAAGAACCACAGAACCTTGCATACATGTCAAATGCTAGACTGTATACATTCTGATCCCACTGTAGCAGTAAGTTGTCATACGGATAGAATACGAAATTCAATTAGACTTTGGCATTAGTTAAATTACAGTTGTCAAATATGGTGGAATCATTTGCTAAATTCCCCCTTTTATTGGTCTGGAATGCAAGTATGATGAATCTTGCTTTTACCAGCTGCACTGAGGTTTTAATAGTCCATGTTTGTCTACTCTCTGTCAGTATGACTGGGTACTCAAAAACCTCCCATGAGTGGAAAGTTAATGACAGATATGCACCGGTATTCAGAACTTTTAAAAGCTTCAAACGCTCCTTGTCTGCCACTGTAATATGCGGCATTTTCCGTATAATTTTCTTGATGATGATCTGATTCTCCTGTTGAGCTCCTTGAATGTATGAGTTGCTATCCATTGCACTCCGTACCAGAATAAGCTCTTGTTTAGCATTCTTAATAATATGCTGCATGTCCTCAAAGTACCCCATACGCATTTTAGAGGTATGCATGTAGTAAATCAGTAAATCGGCGGCACTCTTACGCTTTTCTGACAACACACCCATCTATGAAAAATCCTGCATTTTCTAATCCTTATGCTTTATGGGTTGATGCTATGCCAGCATTACATGTACGATCGGTCTCTACTCCAGTAAGTTCATAAAGCATTTCCTGGAACACGAATGCCAAAGCATTCTGTGTAAGCCTTGATCCCACTGTATGACTACCATCATTTTTTTTAAGGGATCCATCTAAATACAGTATAACCCCGATTTTACATGACCCTGATTTTTTCTTTCTTTATTGTGATTTCATTCCCCTGCCCCATATGGGCAGGGGAGGGCTGTAAGTGGCACAGTCCGCCACTCTTCAGCCGAGTGACATGACAACTAAAACAAGAATAAAACGCTACATATATAAGGCGATAAAAAAGGGGAACATAAAACAGAGGAAGGGGAGATAATGGAGGTAAAAATACACTGACAGGGAGACGTTCATGGGGGGAGAGTTAAAAAAGTCACTATAGAGTAAAAAACACAGTTGGCGATTCTTAAAACACAAAGAAGACACTGAATGCACATACACAGGTTAAAAGTCAGCCACAGTATTAAAAACACTCCAGAACAACACAGTGAAAACCCACTTGTAGCACACACGGTGAAGCATAAAACTGCCAGGTGGGACATGCCGAGGGAGAGGTCGGAGAGGATGGAAAAGGAGGGGAGAGCAAGGGGCAGCAGGGGAGGCAGCGGGATAAAGAGAGTAGGGGCGTCAGCAGGTACAGGAAGAGACAGGAGACTGGTGGGGCAGGAGATGAAGAGGCAAGACAAGGCAGGAGGGAGTGCAGAGACACTGAAAGGGAGCACAAGAGAGGGGGGAGTAGGAGGGGGAAGCCGCTCAGGAGAAGGGAGGGGGAGGAGAGGGAGTCCTGAGGAGGAGGCAGGAAGATGGGGCTAGAGTTGGTAGGAAGGGTAGATGTCAGGGCGAAGCTCATCATCCGGGAGGGGTAGATGGTGGAAGTTGCGTTGGGAAAGGAGGCGGAGGATGTGGAGATGGAGAGAGGTTGGGACACAGAGGTAAAGGTGTGGCAATGGGTTGTGGGTGGAGAGGTAGGGAGACACCAGGGGATGAGGAGGATCAAGGCGGCGGACAATATATAATATGCAGATGTGTTCAAGGGAAAGGAGAACGTGGGGGGAGGGGATCAGGTCGTAGAGGATGCACGCTGGGGACAGAAGGCGGATGCAGAAGGCGAGGCAGAGTGCATGGCTTTCGAGGATTTGGAGGGCTTTATAGAACCAGGGAGAGGTGGAAATCCAAGCTACGCTGGCATAACGAAACCACTTTGCGATTGATGTGTATAGTTTTATCACGCCGTTTTCCCCCTCCCCAAAGATAGAGAAGACTTGTGTCTTCAATGCCAAAGGCAACGTTGGGTTGGCTGGGGAGCTGCGACAGTTCAGAGCACAGCACTGTGCCACATTTAATGGTGGTATTATGTGGAACGTTGACTAACTTGAGGAGCTACGTTTCCATGATAGGAAGGCACGCTCTTAGAAACCCAACAGGGTCATGATGTCCTCCTGCCGGGTTCTCAATCCCTGTGAACGAGATTCGCTCCCCAAATGCGTCTGCAATCACAGAGTATTCTAACTGTGGTATGGTGCCACTGATTCGATGTCCTTCACTAAAATATTTTTTGTGAAAGGGATGTCTCCAGGTACATACCTATATGTATTATGTGAAAAGTTTATATAGTTCTGAAGATTTTGTGATGTTTAAAGGTACCCTCTCCCAACTACTATGTCCGCCGAACTGTTTCCCTTCAGTCTCTCTTTACAGAACCTCCCTGACTTGTGCCCAGTAGAAATTTCAGTTAACACTTTCCGGCAGATTTGACCATCTTATCTGTCACTGTAGCAGGAGTGATTAATGGAGATTCATATTTTAGCGAGGGTACCAGCTACGATATGCATTTTCGTGGAAATCCTTGCTACGTGAGAGAGAAGCGCCCGGTGCGTCTGACAAACAGGTTTCAGGCGCTGTCTCTGGCTGAGCCAGATGCAGCAGCCTGCCCTGTTTCAGAGGATGATTCTCAGCCTTCAAGGTCTGGGCAACTGCAGAGGGTGGGCTTATTGGTAGTTGGGAGCTCCAATGTTAGGCGCGTAATGGGGCCCCTTAGGGATATGGCGGCTAAGATGGGGAAGAAATCCAGTGTGCACTCCGTGTGCATTTCGGGTGGAGTCATTCCTGATGTGGAAAGGGTCCTTTCGGATGCCATGAAGAGCACAGGGTGCAGCCAGCTGCAGATGGTGCCACATGTCGGCACTAATGACGTGTGTCGCTTTGGATCTGAGGAAATTCTCTCTGGATTCCAGCGGCTATCTGATTTGGTGAAGGCTGCCGGTCTTGCTTACGAGATGAAGGCAGAGCTCACCATCTGCAGCATCGTTGACAGAACCGACTGCGGACCTTTGGTGCAGAGCCGGGTGGAGGGTCTGAATCAGAGGCTCAGACGGTTTTGCGACCGTGTTGGCTGCAGATTCCTTGACTTGCGCCATAGGGTGGTAAGGTTTCGGGTTCTGCTGAATAGGTCAGGAGTTCACTACACTCAGCTGGCGGCTACACGGGTAGCGGAGGCTGTGTGGCGTGGTCTGGGCGGTTTTTTAGGTTAGAAGGCCTCGGGAAAGTACGGGGTGGGCTGCAATCTCAAAGGGTGCATGTCAAATACAGGACGTGCTTGGATCAAGGAACAGTCGGAATTGTAGTTGTGAATTGTTGTAGTTGTGCTGGGAAAGCCCCTGAGCTTCAAGTGCTAATAGAAAGCACAGAAGCTGAAATCGTTATAGGTACAGAAAGCTGGCTAAAGCCTGAAATAAGTTCTGCATAAATTTTTACGAAGTCTCAGGCGGTTTCAGGAAAGATAGATTAGGCAGAATTGGTGGTGCAGTGTTTGTGTCTGTCAGTAGTGGTTTATCTTGTAGTGAAGTCGAAGTAGGTACTCCGTGCGAATTGGTATGGGTGGAGGTTATACTTAACAGCCGAACTAAGTTAATAATTGGCTCCTTCTGCCGACCCCCAGACTCCGATTATATAGTTGCTGAACAGTTCAGAGAAAATTTGAGTCTCGTAACAAATAAATACCCCACTCATACGGTTATAGTTGGTGGGGACTTCAACCTTCCCTCGATATGTTGGCAAAAATAGTTGTTCAAAACCGGTGGTAGGTAGAAAACATCTTCCGAGATTGTGCTAAACGCTTTATCCGAAAATTATTTCGAGCAGTTAGTCCACGAACCCACGCGAATTGTAAATGGTTGCGAAAAAAATGGCTCTGAGAACTATGGGACTCAACTTCTGAGGTCATCAGTCCCATAGAACTTAGACCTACTCAAACGTAACTAACCCAAGGACATCACACACATCCATGCCCGAGGCAGGATTCGAACCTGCGACCGTAGCGGTCACGCGGTTCCAGACTGAAGCGCCTAGAACCGCACGGCCACACCGGCCGGCAGGTTGCGAAAACACACTTGACCTCTTAGCCACAAACAATCCAGAGCTAATAGAGAGCATCATGACTGATACAGGGATTAGTGATCACAAGGTCGTTGTAGCTAGGCTCAATACCGTTTCTTCAAATCCACCAGAAACAAACGCAAAATAATTTTATTTAAAAAAGCGGATAAGGTGTCACTAGAAGCCTTCCTAACAGACAATCTCCATTCCTTGCGAACTGACTATGCAAATGTAGACGAGATGTGGCTCAAATTCAGAGACATAGTAGCAACAGCAATTGAGAGATTCATACCTCGTAAATTGGCAAGAGATGGAACTGATCCCCCATGGTGCACAAAACAGGTCCGAACGCTGTTGCAGAGACAACGGAAAAAGCATGCGAAGTTCAGAAGAACGCGAAATCCCGAAGATTGGCTAAAATTTACAAACGCGCGAAATTTGGCACGGACTTCAATGTGAGATGCCTTTAATAGGTTCCGCAACGAAACATTGTCTCGAAATTTGGTAGAAAATCCGAAGAAATTCTGGTCGTATGTAAAGTACATAAGCGGCAAGACGTAGTCAATACCTTCGCTGCGCAGTGCCGATGGTACTGTTACCGACGACTGTGCCGCTAAAGCGGAGTTATTGAACGCAGTTTTCCGAAATTCCTTCACCGGGGAAGACGAATGGAATATTCCTTAATTTGAAACACGAACAGCTGCTAGCATGAGTTTCTTAGGAGTAGATACCTTAGGAGTTGCGAAGCAACTCAAATCGCTTGATACGGGCAAGTCTTCAGGTCCAGATTGTATACCGATTAGGTTCCTTTCAGATTACGCTGATACAATAGCTCCCTAATTAGCAATCATATACAACCGCTCGCTCACCGATAGATCTGTACCTGCAGATTGGAAAATTGCGCAGGTCACACCAGTGTTTAAGAAGGGTAGTAGGAGTAATCCATCGAACTATTGACCTATATCATTGACGTCGGTTTGCAGTAGGGTTTTGGAGCATATACTGTATTCAAACATTATGAATCACCTCTAAGGGAACGATCTATTGATACGTAATCAGCATGGTTTCAGAAAACATCGTTCTTGTGCAACGCAGCTAGCTCTTTATTCGCACGAAGTAATGGCCGCTATGACAGGGGATCTCAAGTTGATTCCGTATTTCTAGATTTCCGGATAGCTTTTGACACCGTTCCTCACAAGCGACTTCTAATCAAGCTGTGGGCCTATGGGGTATCGTCTCAGTTGTGCGACTGGATTCGTGATTTCCTGTCAGGAAGGTCGCAGTTCGTAGTAATAGACGGCAAATCATCGAGTAAAACTGAAGTGATATCAGGTGTTCCCCAGGGAAGCGTTCTGGGACCTCTGCTGTTCCTGATCTATATAAATGACCTGGGTGACTATCTGAGCAGTTCTCTTAGGTTGTTCACAGATGATGCTGTAATTTACCGTCTAGTAAGGTCATCCGAAGACCAGTATCAGTTGCAAAGCGATTTAGAAAAGATTGCTGTATGGTGTGGCAGGTGGCAGTTGACGCTACATAACGAAAAGTGTGAGGTGATCCACATGAGTTCCAAAAGAAATCCGTTGGAATTCGATTACTCGATAAATAGTACAATTCTCAAGGCTGTCAATTCAACTAAGTACCTGGGTGTAAAAATTACGAACAACTTCAGTTGGAAAGACCACATAGACAATATTGTGGGGAAGGCGAGCCAAAGGTTGCGTTTCATTGGCAGGACACTTAGAAGATGCAACAAGTCCACTAAAGAGACAGCTTACATTACACTCGATCGTCCTCTGTTAGAATATTGCTGCGCGGTGTGGGATCCTTACCAGGTGGGATTGACGGAGGACATCGAAAGGGTGCAAAAAAGGGCAGCTCGTTTTGTATTATCACGTAATAGGGGAGAGAGTGTAGCAGATATGATACGCGAGTTGGGATGGAAGTCATTAAAGCAAAGACGTTTTTCGTCGCGGCGAGATCTATTTACGAAATTTCAGTCGCCAACTTCCTCTTCCGAATGCGAAAATATTTTGTTGAGCCCAACCTACATAGGTAGGAATGATCATCAAGATAAAATAAGAGAAATCAGAGCTCAAACAGAAAGGTTTAGGTGTTCGTTTTTCCCGCGCGCTGTTCGGGAGTGGAATGGTAGGGAGATAGTATGATTGTGGTTCGATGAACCCTCTGCCAGGCACTTAAATGTGAATTGCAGAGTAATTATGTAGATGCAGATGTAGAAAGTTTGTCAATGTCACACACGCTTATCTCTTCTTTACCGTCGGTACGCGCCACCAGTTGAGCTTTAAATTAGTTCAAATGGCTCTGAGCACTATGGGACTTAACTGCTGAAGTCATCAGTCCCCTTGAACTTAGAACTAATTAAACCTATCTAACCTAAGGATATCACAGACATCCATGCCCGAGGCAGGATTCGAACCTGCGACCGTTGTGGTCCCTTGGTTCCAGACTGTAGCGCCTAGAACCGCTCGGCCACTCTGGCCGGCTTGAGCTTTAAAAAACATTTTCTTCAAGATCGCTTTAGTAAGCGTACGTGTGTTGAGCCGAGTGCTGAAAGTACCCTCTCACCCCTCTCGCCCTCCATCTGCCCTTGCGCCTACCCTCCCGCAAAACGTGGGTTACATCACCTACTACAGAGAAGCGCCATTAAAGTATGTCGACATCACATACGCTTGTCTCTCATTCCCCGCCAGACAAGCCACGTGCTCTTCTCCCGCCAGTCGGAAGTTTGTTTACAAATAGTGCGTGCGTTCCTGCAGCGCCAGAACCACATTCTAGCTGTGAATATTTTCGTATTTTATGAACTGATTATAAACACAGTGCATTCTTTATCTTTCTTTATGTGAATTTTATGAATAGGACGAGGACATTGATATCTGTTCTGTCACTTTGGACACACATTTTAATTATCTCTTCTAGAGTTTTGCCTGTGTGTTTCTCCATGTCTACAAGTTTGTTTTACAAGCTTATTTTATACCATATGTCAGTCCCCAGATAATCTGCAAACAGTAAACTCTAAGAACAGTTGACAGAACAGATATTTTTCTTTAACTTTACCGTTTTAGAGGAAAAAGCTAAGTTGTAACCGATCCTCATTTTCTATTGACAATCAAACGAGTGCTGTTTCGTCCTGTCCTTCAGTTTTTCTAGTTGTAACTGTCGTTATAGAGAACAGTTTGTTAATCATTTCTGTAACAGGCTTGTAAAACATTGTGATTTAGTGATACTACTGGGAAAAATATTAAGTCTGTGTGATGACTGGGACGTTCTTAACCATTCAGACCACAACTTGGTCACATTTCATCCTTTTTAATGTTCATTTCCCTCTCTTTTAACTAATTAATTTACATGACAAATTAAGTGTTGTGCATAAGGACTATTACACCATGAGGTAATTTAAAATATTTTTTTATGTGAATAGGTAATTCTGTTCTTTAGGTTTCCTGAGATTTTCAGCACAATTTGGCCATATTGGTCATTTCCAATGATGTATGCAAATTGAGACAGCGATGGTTTATCAGATGCTCTGGCTACTTTATACCACAATTTTTCCAGGTGAGACAACTGAGTAACTTTGATCTGTGTGTAATATTTCACTGTCTTTGCCATTTACTCCTCAGTATTTCAATATGCCATAATTTGAAGGACTGTTACTCTACGAGGTGATATAAGTATTTTAAACTGAGTAGATAGAATGTTGATATTAGAAATGCATGCGTTTTGATGTGTAGCCTTTGCTATCTCCTGATTTCATCCGTATTTCCAGTATTTTGTCGGTATAAGAAAAGCTTTTGCACCTTTTATTCTAACATGAGTTAATGTGGTTAAAGATTTTTATGTGCTTTATGGTACCCCATGTCTTGGACTTTGTAGGTGAATCCTCCATTTTACTGAAATGTGTTAATGTTTCGTAACCTGCGGAATTTGTCCAACTACTACGCGCAAAAATAGTCAGACGGCGTAGCAAGTTTTTACTTCGGTTATTACTCTTTTTCGAACGTACGTAATCTGGCATGATTATCTTCGTTTATTTTAAAACTTGATTATATGGACAGTGATGATCTCAATTATTACAGGAGTTATTGTATTTCTGCGCAAAATTTGAACAGCTAATATTTTACTATTTTCTTATCACACGAAATTTGATAAACTTGACTACATGTAAGTCCCCTCCCACTTACATTAAATGAAATGTTGTAACAGGTTCCTCCCACAGTATTAAGGCACACCGTCTTTCTGGGGAGTGACTGACGCCCTTTTGTAAACAACGTGAGTCAGCACACCTATGGAAGGGGGAAGGAATGTACAGGGTGGCAGTCAATCAAGGAATATTACAGGGAATTGGTTTAAAAAAATTATTCCAAAGGCCCAGTCAAATCTTAACAAGTTTACTCCCAGAGCAACTTACACTGTGAATATGTGGCACAAGTTGCCTGTCTTTCAGAACCGGCAGTTCTGTGAAGTTAAAGCTGCTGACAAGAGACGCCCTGAGACCTCTGCTGAACTGCTAGCGAATTCACGCCATTGGTTTTAGCCAGTAGCTCGCGTGGGATACGGGTCACGTGTGTGGACGCTGGAGTGTTCCGCAGTGTAGAACACAGTTCCCTCCCTCTCTTGTGATCTAGACCACGAGCAGACCAGACGTCTTTCTTGGGAGGCAGAGCCTCTGGCTCTGCGTTCCATGACCGGCCACCAACGTAAGTTAACATGAATCGCCTCCCATCCGTTGTCCACTTATTTAGTTGTTCGACTTCCTAGACTGGCCTAAACCTGGTAATTTCCGACCCAAGGCGCGCCCCTTGAACACCGTACACTGAGATATACACTACAGGCCATTAAAATTGCTACACCACGAAGATGACGTGCTACAGACGCGAAATTTAACCAACAAGAAGATGCTGTGATATGCAAATGATTAGCTTTTCACAGCATTCGTACAAGGTTGGCACCGGTGGCGACACCTACAACGTGCTGACATGAGGAAAGTTTCCAACCGATTTCTCATACACAAACAGCAGTTGACCGGCGTTGCCTGGTGAAACGTTGTTGTGATGCCTCGTGTAAGGAGGAGAAATGCGTACCATCACGTTTCCGACTTTGTTAAAGGTCGGATTGTAGCCTATCGCGATTGCGGTTTATCGTATCGCGACATTGCCGCTCGCGTTGGTCGAGATCCAATGACTGTTCAAGGAATCGGTGGGTTCAGGAGGGAAATACGGAACGTCGTGCTGGATCCCAACGGCCTCGTATCACTAGCAGTCGAGATGACAGGCATCTTCTCCGTATGGCTGTAACGGATCGTGCAGCCACGTCTCGATCCCTGAGTCAACAGAGGGGGACGTTTGCAAGACAACAACCATCTGCACGAACAGTTCGACAACGTTTGCGGTAGCATGGACTATCAGCTCGGAGACCATGGCTGCGGTTACCCTTGACGCTGCATCACAGACAGGAGCGCCTGCGATTGTGTACTCAACGTCGAACCTGGGTGCACGAGTGGCAAAACGTCATTTTTTCGGACGAATCCAGGTTCTGTTTACAGCATCATGATGGTCGCATCCGTGTTTGGCGACTTCGCGGTGAACGCACATTGGAAGCGTGTATTCGTCATTGCCATACTGGCGTATCACCCAGCGTGATGGTATGGGGTGCCATTGGTTACACGTCTCGGTCACCTCTTGTTCGCATTGACGGCACTTTGAACAGTGGACGTTAGGTTTCAGATGTGTTACGACCCGTGGCTCTACCCTTCATTCTATCCCTGCAAAACCCTACATTTCAGCAGTATAATGCACGATCGCATGTTGCAGGCCCTGTACAGGCCTTTCTGGATAAAGAAAATGTTCGACTGTTGCCCTGCCAGCACATTCTCCAGATCTCTCACCAATTGAAAACGTCTTGTCAATGGTGGCCGAGCAACTGGCTCGTCACAATACGCCAGTTGCTACTCTTGATGAACTATGGTATCGTGTTGAAGCTGCATGGGTAGCGGTACCTGTACACGGCATCCAAGCTCTGTTTGACTCAATGCCCAGGCGTATAAAGGCCGTTATTACGGCCAGAGGTGGTTGTTCTGGGTACTGATTTCTCAGGATTTACGCACCCAAATTGCGTGAAAATGTAATCACATGTCAGTTCTAGTATAATATACTTGTCCAGTGAATACCCGTTTAACATCTGCATTTCTTTTTGGTATAGCAATTTTAATGGCCAGTTGTGTATTCTATTTATTTTTCCTAATTTCCTGTTTATCATTTAACGGCAGCCCTGGATGCCCACTTACAAGTCCTGACCGCTCTGCCTCTTCTACATTTCGTCGCAAGTCGGATCCAACCACCTTCTTCCCCCTTCCCTGCCCATGAATACCCTATATGTTATCGTGTGTCCACGTCCTGCGCTCGCACAATCGCTGACATTGCCGCACAGGAAGAGACTTACTTGTTATTGTCACGACCTTTGTCTAGACGTGTAAATACTATTTGCAGTGCCTGTGTTTAGCCATTTAATATGCAATGTCCTTCAGATATGCATGTATCACAAGAACTGTATGAGTACAGGACATGGACACACGGTGGAGGCTTGGGGCAGTCCTGAAAGAGTGCTCAGACAGCCAAAGTCGTTAGGGCGAACGCTCGCGTAAAGCGAGAAATTCGAGGATCGGGTCCCAGTCAGGCATAAATTTTCATTTGACGCCAATAAATTGTACAGGTGGAGTCTCATCGTATTCGCAAATGCGAATACATTTCTTGCAAACTGGCAACGTTCATTTCGCTTGGAGCCTCCACACGTGATTACATCCATCGTGATGGTGTACACAAAACCGGGACTCGCTTGAAAAGACGAAGTGGTGCCACTCCTGTGTCTAGCGTCGTTATTGGATGCACCGTTGTTGGCGCGCCTCTCTTTCTGCTGCTACGTCAAGGGAAGCCGCAAAAATAATAATGTTGTCGCCATGCTGACATTCCGTAGTGCTTCAGGCGTCGTTAACCGAACGAGGTGGCGCAGTGGTTCGACACTGGACTCGCATTCGGGAGGACGACGGTTCAATCCAACGTCCGGCCATCCTGATTTAGGTTTTCCGTGATTTCCCTAAATCGCTCCAGGCAAATGCTGGGATGGTTCCTTTGAAAGGGCACGGCCGACTTCCTTCCCCATCCTTCCCGAGACCAATGACCTCGCTGTTTGGTCTCTTCGCCCAAACAACCCAACCCAGGCGTCGTTGCGCTGCACGTGTGGATTCTTGTCTTGCTGAAAACATGATTGTTTCTTAATTCTTCTCCTTCTTCTTCTTGAATTCCCCTACACTTTCAAGCGTGGGGATAGCCTCGCTCTGTTTCTTCCATTCCACACTACTCTTGCATAATGTCTTCATTTCTACGATTCTTTTTCCTCGCCTTTGTCCCAGTATCTCGAACCTGCTCTCCCATGTGACGCAGGGCCTTCGGCGTCCAGTCCCTCCTCTATACGTATTTCAAAAAGTTGTTTAGCTTTTCTTTTCTCCCTCATTCTCTTGATGAGCTCGTGCCATTTCAACTGATGGTTCTCAACCACCATACTCATTGCTGTCTTCTGCCCAGTGTCTTATCGAATTCTTTCATTTCTAACTCTCTCTTTCTTCTGATATTTCCTACAGCTGTCCTCATGAACTTCATTTGGTGGCAGTAATCCTCCTTAGGGGTTTTTCTTGTAGTAGGAAACTCTCCACACCATACGCTGTAATTAGTGGCCCAATTGCTTTCTAAATTTGCATTTTAGTTTTCATACTTATATGTTTCTTCACCATTATTATGTATTTCATCTGATAGTACGCTGAGATTGCTTAATTTGTTCTGGATGTTGAAACAATGCACCAAAGAAGGGTAAGTTGATTTCACCTGTCAGAAAAGTTATGAGTGGAACCTTCTGGAGTGTAGAAGAGGTTGTTCCTACTGATTACCTTGCAAATCTTTCTTTTGCTTGGGCCTGTTTCCCGCAATGACGCAGGGTCGGCATGGTTAATCGGATTTGGCAAGGTTAATTTAAGAGGTGGCCGGATGCCATTCCTGCCACCACCCCGTACCCCCTGGGTTGGAATTAGTGTATCCCAACTGTCTGTGTCTAGCGTAATCCATGGAATAGTGCGAATGTGTTCAGATGTCTGCGAGCCCTGTAACTGAGGCGGGACGTGGGGAACAGCGCGGTATTCACCTAGTGGGCTGTGGAAAAACGCCTAAAAACCACATCCAGGCTGGCCGGCACACCTTCCTCTGTCGTCAAGCCGCCAGACGGATTCGATCCGGGGCCGGCGCGCCTACCGAAGTCCAGGAAGCAGCGCATTAGCGCTCTCGGCTAACCTGGCGTGTTTACTGATTACCTTGGAAATGGCAACACAATAATTGGTGAATACTATTCTTCCATCACTACTTAGTATGATGTTAAGATATTCAAAAGTTAACTTGCATGTCTGGATGAACAGATATTGTTGACAACATACAGTCGTCAGAAACTACTTCGAAATAAATTGCAGTATGCAAACAACTTAGCTTCAGCTGTATTAGATGTAGATGCCCTACTAATTGGTGATATACGAAAATCTGTGCCGGACCAGGACCCGAACCGGGATTTGCCACTTATCGCGAGTGGGAATTCTGGGTTCGGGTCCCGACCCAGCAACAATTTCCATATGTTACCAACACGTAGGACATCTATACCTAACGCAGCTGAAGCCATGTTATTCGTATTCTGCTAATTTATTTCGAAATAATTTTCAAAAGTGCCTACTTTTACATGAGGCTTTCCATTATACCATTCCACTAGAGCCTGGTGTCAGCCACAAATACTACATCATCACATCATCTGCATAGAGCGGGGGTGGCCTAGAATTCGGCTCAACTGACAATTTCCCCCACCACGACGCTACGCTCTCTGACCGCGGGGGGGGGGGGGGAGAGGGGGAAACTGCGAACCTACCTCATTTGAAAGGCAGTGCAGTCGCACTGCGTATGAGTTGTTTTTACATTTCACATTTTTCAACAACATAGATCACAAGCAAAACAAATTTTCAGTATTATTTAATTATATTTGGTGCGCTGATACAAACTGTGGGCATATAGATAGGAGCAGACGATTTCACAGATTTTTGGATTCAGGTTGCCATGTAGCCGTGACTTATTTAGTTTCACAATCGAAAAAACGTCTTTCACACACATATGTTGATCGAAATATTGTAGCACTTTTGCATCCTCATTATGGAAACGTCGGAGCTCCACCTGAGGAAAGCAAAGTAGATGTCCTACACTGTTCTAACGTTAAAAGTATTTGGCTTCAAAACAGGAATTACTTTGCGGGTCAGTCAGTTACGTCGGCACATGCACAGTGGCACTTTCAACTGAAGAGGCAACAGGTCTAGAAAACAACTTGAAAACAGCTGTAAGATTGGCAGTGTCCAAAATGTTTAGGAAACTATCCATGTAATTCTAGTAAGGCCACAGTGCATCCTTCAAACCTAACGTTTTCTTTAACGCCAGTCAGCTTAGGGCACTGGACTGTCGCCGGCCGCGGTGGTCTCGCGGTTCTAGGCGCGCAGTCCGGAACCGCGCGACTGCTACGGTCGCAGGTTCGAATCCTGCCTCGGGCATGGATGTGTGTGATGTCCTTAGGTTAGTTAGGTTTAAGTAGTTCCAAGTTCTAGGGGACTAATGACCACAGCAGTTGAGTCCCATAGTGCTCAGAGCCATTTGAACCATTTTTGAACTGGACTGTCTGTGTCAGAGTGTGTCCCTTCTACAACGCAATTTTCTTTTTAATAGCATCCCCATCACACAGAAAGAAGTTAACTTGTAGTTTCTTACAGTGGCCAGCGTGCAGTCAAACCACTTAAAATCCAAAGTCTGCAATCCATTTCGGATGTTCTAATTTTCGGTACTGCAGTCTTTTTCCCTCAATAATTCAACAATAGCTAGTTTTAAGTCGAAAAATCGTTCCAGACATGCCCCTTGACTTAACCAACGTACTTTGTAGTAATTTATAAAGTCTCCCGACTCTTCGTTCAGTTCCAATGAAAACTCTTGCAACTGAGTATGGAATACGCGTGCGATTTCAGAAATTTTGCTGTTCATACCACCAATTTCTTCATGCTCTCCATGCCTGGAAATTTAGCACAAAGTGCTTCTTGGTGTACGGAACAATGAATACCGTCTGCCGATGGTTGTAATTTTTTGCTACGCGTGAAGGTTGGCACGCCGTGACGCGCCCCGGCATAGAACTATCTTCTGTAAGTTCGCCTCTTGTATGTCTTTGTTACTTCATCTAGGAAGATGTTAAAGAGTTTTGCACTGGGCAGTGGGGTCGCCACATCCTTGCGCCTTACGTTTCCTAACTCAAGATACGTAAAATGGCTGTACGATCCCGCACAGGCGAGCGATCAATGTTGGCTCTTCATGTGCCAATCCAGTGGGACACAACGTTGAATCTGGCGCTCCTTAATCTATGGATTCCTGATTCGCTTGACGGTCGTGGCATCCGGACCAACGCAAGCAAATTTCTAGAGTTGGCAGTAAACAAATGAAAACAGAAACAAAATGCACACCGGTTATTCAGTCAACCGATTTCAGTTGAAGGTTTGTGTGAGTACAATGTACGCCACAGAAGAGAGGGTAGACATGGTACTCATGACTGATTGACCGTTGTACATTTTCTTTCTGTTTACATTTGTTTACTATCACATTCAAAAAGTGGACGAATTAATGTTACCCGGGTGCTGGCACTGCGTGCTAGTATGGAAAACTTGGAGTCAGTTTTGCGTTACTTTTTTAATCATGTCATGTTGATTTGAATGGTACGCTGTGATATATTTTTGAACAGTTCTTAAGGAGAGAAAGTGGATTACGGTATAAAAACTGTAGGGTACTATTTGAAAAAAGACGCACTGCTGTTTATGTATTCGCAATGAACAAAGTTACAAGACCGTCAAATATGTTATGTACCCATGGTAACTAAACAATATCTTCTCGACACTCTTCTTTAGTTTGTTTCTGGATGGAAAGTTAGTTGGTGTGAGTAAGATAATAGGTATGTTTTTTACGTAAATACCTCTTTGAAATAAAAATAAAACAAGTAAGCTTTTCCTAGCAATTTTATTTTTACGCGAAAGCCTGTTCTTTAACAAGTTTGCTTGCGTGGCCATCCTCCGCAGCAAGTACAGAAATACTTGTTTTGTAAATAACCGCCTTTTCCTGCTGCCACAGAAGCAGGAAAAGGCAGTTTTATGCACAAAACATGTATTCCTGTTCTTTAATCGACTTTTCCACATATTCCACCAATATCAAGGCACTTATCATATCACACAACCAGCTTTAAATACCATCCTCGTAGAAATCTTCCGCCTAAGCATAACTTTCCAGAATTTAAAAGTTCCGTAACAATTTCATAAATCATACTCCTTGATACTTGATGTAACTCTTCACATA
Source organism: Schistocerca nitens (assembly GCF_023898315.1). Classification (NCBI taxonomy): domain Eukaryota; kingdom Metazoa; phylum Arthropoda; class Insecta; order Orthoptera; family Acrididae; genus Schistocerca; species Schistocerca nitens. The sequence continues at coordinate 572,572,812 of NC_064616.1, read as the reverse complement.
ACGTTTAAATTGTAAAGCAACTGTTCTCTCTCACTTTTTCATCTACTTTCTGCGCAAAATCGTCAGTAATGAATGGAAGTCTCCACTTCGTTCCTCATCATTCAGATTCATAAAGCCACCTTTAAGAGCTCTCATCCATTTCCATACAATCCAATTGTTCATACTGTCAAGAAGTATGCCTTATGCAGTTGTTACAGAACGTTTAAATTATCGAAAGTTATGCTTAGGTAGCAGATTCCTACGAGGGTGGTATTCAAAGCTCATTGTACGATACAATTGGCGGGAATTATGTAGAAAAGTAGATTAAAGTACAGCCTTTCATGTAAAAATACAATTGCTAGGAAAAGTCATCTTGTTTGATTTTTATTTCAAAACAGTGCTTACTTAAAAACGCTCCTCATAAATGGGACATAATGTATGCAAAAGATATGAACGCTTTTAATTAAATGTTGTTTACTATCAAAGGTACCATTGTGATGTTTGAAACTTTCCCGGCGTACTGATTGTTCCATGAAAACGTGGGAGAACTGCCGTAAGTCAGTAACATCTTGCCACGATATTTCGACACAAAGTCTTTTGGCCATCTTCAGGTGAGTACAGCTATAGAAGTACTGGCGAATACGCGCTGAGCTCTGATAATTAAAGCCAAAGGTGGCTGCATTGCGCATGCGCTGCGCATGTACTGTTTAGCGTGCGCGTTCACAACTCCGTGCGCTGCGCCTGGCGTCCTCCGCGGTGAAAACTTGGCATTTCGACATCAGATCGATCTTCATCTTTATACCGATAACTACGTTGACTACGAAGTTTCTCTACAGCAGGATTCCAAGCGGAATTTAACTGGTAACCGCTATCTCGATCGATAAGAGTCTCGCTGTCTGACAATTTTATTTCTATGGATTCATTTACAATTGAACTCCAGAAATTTGATGTTTGAGCCACAATTTTTGTGTTTCATAGAGTGGGCAGTAGAAATACAATGTTCAGCGATTGCGGACTTGGTAGTTTGGAGAAGGCGAGCACGCCGCTGGTGTTCCACAGTACGTTCCTGTACCGTTCTTCTTGTCTGTCCTATATATGACTTGCCGCAATCACACGGAATCTTGTAGACACCTGATTTACGTAGGCCCAGGTCATCCTCGACAGATCCCACCAGTGATGATATTTTAAGAGGAGGGCGAAAGATGACTCTAACTTGATGCTTCCTCAATATTCTACCTATCTGTGACGAGATGTTCCCAATAAAAGGTAGATAAGCCGTTGACCTGAAGACCTCTTCTTCTTGCTTGTTGCATCGTTTGTAGGATTGCATAGCTGTGTTCACGTGCTTAGTTGAAAGCCATTCATCAGGAATACTTTTTGCAGGTGTTTCAGTTCCGCTTGAAGACTGTCGACGTCAGAAATAGTATGGGCACGGTGGATTAAAGTTTTAAGGACACCCATTGTTTGTGCTGGCTGGTGGCAACTGGTAGCTTGCAGATACAAATCTATATGGGTCGGTTTCCTATACACCGAATGACCAAGTGTGCCATAAATCTTACGCCGTACCAGAACATCTAAAAATGGCAAACAATAAGGACACCCATTGTTTGTGCTGGCTGGTGGCAACTGGTAGCTTGCAGATACAAATCTGTATGGGTCGGTTTCCTATACACCGAATGACCAAGTGTGCCATAAATCTTACGCCGTACCAGAACATCTAAAAATGGCAAACAACCATCTTTTTCAGTTTCCGTAGTGAACTTAATATTTTCATGTATGGAATTCATATGATGTAAAAATTCCTGGAGACGGTCCACGCCATGAGGCCATACTATAAAGGTGTCATCCACGTAACGCCAAAACACTGTCGGTTTAAAAGTGGCAGAGTTGAGAGCTCTCTCTTCAAAATCTTCCATAAAAAGATTTGCCACCAGGGGAGGCAAAGGACTCCCCATGGCGACACCGTCAGATTGTTCATAAAATTCATTGTTGAATGTAAAATATGTAGAAGAGAGAGTATGTTCAAACAACGTTGTAATATCTGCATCAAACATATTACCGATCACGTGTAATGAATCTACAAGAGGCACCTTGGTAAAGAGAGAAACCACGTCATGGCTGACCAGCAAGTCTTTACTTTGCAGTTGTAAAGACTGAATACGGCTGATAAAATCACTAGAGTTTTTTATGTGAGGGGGGCATTTGCCTATAACTGGTTTAAGTAGTGATGCCAGAAATTTTGCTAGGTCGTAGGTGGCTGCCCCAATGTTGCTCTCGATCGGACGTAGTGGTACATTTTCCTTATGGATTTTAGGCAGTCTATATAGCCTGGGAGGAACTGCACTATTTGGTTTCAATCTGTTGATGACCTCCTTCGATAGAGAACTATTTGACAAAGAGTTCTGCTGTTTTTCGCATAACTCGATTCGTGGGGTCCTTATCAATTTTGTGATAGGTCACGGCATCTAATTCACGCCGACTGAAACGAATCCGTTCTCTGACCAATGCCATGCTTGCTTTACGTTTGATGTTGTTAGCAGCAGTAGTATTTAAAAGATGCACAATTCTGGCAAAGGTAGGAATAATGCCTTTATCTCTACAAGTTCCTAAAAATGTCAACGAGCTCAGCAGCCTCGCTCTTCTTATAGGCAAATGCCCTCATCAAATAAAAAACTCTAGTGATTTTATCAGCCGTATTCAGTCTTTACAGCTGCAAAGTAACGACTTGCTGGTCAGCCATGACGTGGTTTCTCTCTTTACCAAGGTGCCTCTTGTAGATTCATTACACGTGATCGGTAATATGTTTGATGCAGATATTACAACGTTGTTTGAGCATACTCTCTCTTCTACATATTTTACATTCAACAATGAATTTTATGAACAATCTGACGATGTCACCATGGGGAGTCCTTTGTCTCCCCTGGTGGCAAATCTTTTTATGGAACATTTTGAAGAGAGAGCTCTCAACTCTGTCACTTTTAAACCGACAGTGTTTTGGCGTTACGTGGATGACACCTGTATAGTATGGCCTCATGGCGTGGACCGTCTCCAGGAATTTTTACATCATATGAATTCCATACATGAGAATATTAAGTTCACTACGGAAACTGAAAAAGATGGTTGTTTGCCATTTTTAGATGTTCTGGTACGGCGTAAGATTTATGGCACACTTGGTCATTCGGTGTATAGGAAACCGACCCATACAGATTTGTATCTGCAAGCTACCAGTTGCCACCAGCCAGCACAAACAATGGGTGTCCTTAAAACTTTAATCCACCGTGCCCATACTATTTCTGACGTCGACAGTCTTCAAGCGGAACTGAAACACCTGCAAAAAGTATTCCTGATGAATGGCTTTTCAACTAAGCACGTGAACACAGCTATGCAGTCCTACAAACGATGCAACAAGCAAGAAGAAGAGGTCTTCAGGTCAACGGCTTATCTACCTTTTATTGGGATCATCTCGTCACAGATAGGTAGTATATTGAGGATGCATCAAGTTAGAATCATCTTTCGCCCTCTTCTTAAAATATCATCACTGGTGGGATCCGTCAAGGATGACCTGGGCCTACGTAAATCAGGTGTCTACAAGATTCCGTGTGATTGCGGCAAGTCATATATAGGACAGACAAGAAGAACGGTACAGGAACGTACTGTGGAACACCAGCGGCGTGCTCGCCTTCTCCAAACTACCAAGTCCACAATCGCTGAACATTGTATTTCTACTGCCCACTCTATGAATTACAATGATACAAAAATTGTGGCTCAAACATCAAATTTCTGGAGTTCAATTATAAATGAATCCATAGAAATAAAATTGTCAGACAGCGAGACTCTTATCAATCGAGATAGCGGATACCAGTTAAATTCCTCTTGGAATCCTGCTGTAGAGAAACTTCGTAGTCAACGTAGCTAGCGGTATAAAGATGAAGATCGATCTGATATCGAAATGCCAAGTTTTCACCGCGGAGGACGCCAGGCGCAGCGCACGGAGTTGTGAACGCGCACGCTAAACAGTACATGCGCAGTGCATGCGCAATGCAGCCACCTTTGGCTTTAATTATCAGAGCTCAGCGCGTATTCGCCAGTACTTCTACAGCTGTACTCACCTGAAGATGGCCAAAAGACTTTGTGCCGAAATATCGTGGCAAGACGTTACAGACTTACGGCAGTTCTCCCACGTTTTTATGGAACAAAGGTTGAAAGGGTACAGTACCACCCGACATTGAAAATAGGTACAACATACTTCATTATTTTTGTCAGAACAACACATTTTTTTTGTAAAATAACTCAATTTCAATTAATACAGCGAAGCCGGATACCAGTGTAGGAAAGAATGACAATTTGTTTATTTAATTGATGGCATGTGCACTCCCACAAAATAAATCCCTACATCCAGTTTGGTGAGATCTGTGAAATGAATGAATGTATGGTCGTCTGCTAACCGCAGATAGTGAATGTGAATGTATGATCATCTTTGAGACGATCCTTTGGCCACCTTTGGTGGGACCAAAGAGATGAAATTTACCTGAGCTTTGAGCGCCTGAAATGTGGCTGACCAATACGGTAGCAAGGTGCTCCCCCACTTCGGCAGAGGTGCGAGAGAACCTGAAGAACGGCCATGTTTCAGGACTCTGCCGCTGGATCTTGTGCTGTTAAGACCTGTCTTAGTTGTGCTCCGTCAAGACAAAAGAGTGGAGACATGGTATGCATGTGGAATATTTAAGAGTAGTTTGAAATAATAATTTCTCTATTTCAGGAACTTTTGTGGGGAGAATTAAATGTCAGGCAGGTAATATTAATGGGATCGTAGTAATCTTCGGAAGTGACCAACGGTCACAATGAAACCACGTGTAGCAATAAGTTGAAATACTTCCGTGTGCTTAAGTTAAGCTGAATTACTAGCGTGTGTACTATAAGTTGAAATATTTAAGAAATAGCGGGTGCAGGACTTGAAATTAGAGGCGAGTACTTCCACGTGGTGAGTACTGTGTGAGTCTCAATCTGTGTATGAGACAAAGGATAAAGAGAAGTACTCGTCCATGGCATCAGTTGAGGACTCGTGTGTGTGATGAATATGTTCTTAATATTACTTTGCGAGATATGTTTCCGTGTGACGCTTGATTCAAACTATAACACTCTGAGAGAGAAACAAGGTGAGTCAGCCGTCTATCCAGCAACGCCACTTGGCTTGCATTGCACAGGAAGACGTGCATATATCTCCAGAGTTCATAGTAGGAAAGTAGAATTACGAAGTGGGGCAGTGTCGTGTGAAACTGGGATAAATATTAATTGAAGTGGGAAAGCTGAAAGTGATAATGTTGTGACTATTCCCTGTGTAGTATTTCATGTTGTAGTGTGGTGTATGTCATGTAATTTAAGTATGTGTGGTTTGCATGGGAGAGTAGCAAGGTAGCTTCAGAGGTAATGGGTTATGCATGTTCCTTCTGTACTGCTCGGTCTGGAGGAAAGTTTCGTGATGATGATTGTGAGAGTCGAAGTGTGAGAAATAATAAAAGATCCACCATCCTATCCAGAAAGTGCAATGTAGCGTTAAATAATTACGGGACCATAAGATAGAAATTCACCAATGTAAAGCCATGCCCACTGGGCGGAATTTCTCATGTGTTATTGTTGTAGGTTATAGAATTTGTGTGTTGAGGTTATAGAATTTATCGAAATAAATAAGATAGTGAAAAGAAAAAGATTGGTGGCCTTTTCCTTCGAATTGTATGTTGTCATGATATCCCGAATTTATAATGTGTGCGCCACTCATATTCAGTGCGATGGCCACGTGTTGATAAAAGCCGTTAAATAAAAAAAAGAAAATGTGGTATTGCCAGTGCGTAGTGAACAGTCAGAGTTCTGTAAATTACTGATAGTCAGATGTGCGTTTCTGTTGCGTATTATTCATATAGGTGGATAATTTGTAACTTAATTGTGAGTACGAGAGTTCATGTTACTCGATAAATAAGAATGAATCCACTCGCTTGGCAGACCACTCATCTTGCAGGCCTGACTGCTTGATGCCACAGAATGAGCAAGGCATGTGGGTGCCTCTCAAGGTACCATTGTTTGGAGTATCAAGCGAAATTGATGACTGGATTGTGGACTTCTTGGTAGGGAAGACACAACAAGCTATCTTGCATGGAGATTCATCGACAGATGACAGTGTGTGCCCCAGGGAAGGGCGTTGGGACCCTTGATGTTCATGTTATATGTTAATGAACTTGCGGACAATATTAACAATATAAAATTGTGCACTTTAAAAAAACAGAAAAACGTAGTATGCTATAATACTAATGAGTCACAGTTGGAATCGGTCAGTTCCTACAAATAACTGGGTGTAATAATTTGTGGGGGTGTGAAATGGAACGATCAAGTAGGCCCAACGTGGTAGACATCGGTCCACTGGTAGGAAACTAGAGAAGTGAAATCAGTCTACAAAAGAGACTGCATACAAAACACTCGTGCGACCCATCCTAGAATATCGATCAAATGAATGGGCTCCGTACCGAACAGAACTAAAGGGGGACAGTGAACGGCTATAAAAAATAGGTCAGCACGAATGGTTCAAATGTGTTTGAAATCTTATGGGACTTAACTGCTAATGTCATCAGTCCCTATGCTTACGCACTACTTAACCTAAATTATCCTAAGGACAAACACACACACACCCATGCCCGACGGAGGACTCGAACCTCCGCCGGGACCAGCCGCACAGTCCATGACTGCAGCGCCTGAGACCGCTCGGCTAATCCCGCGCGGCGAATGGTCAAAGGTTTGTTAGTCCCGTGGGAGAGTGACACGAAGACGCTGGAAGAACTGAACTTGCACTCGCTTGAAGATATACGGAAACTGTCCCGTGAAAACCTACTTAGAAGGCTTCTAGAACCAATTTTAGGTGATGAACCTTGGAATATATTACAACCCCCAATGTACTGCTCTCATAGGTGTCACGAAGACAAGAGTAAACTGATTACAGCGCGCTAAGGTACTTAAGCAATTATTCTTCTAGCGCACCATACGTGAATGGAGCGGGAAAAGGCCCTAATAAGCGGCACAATGGGATGTAACCTCTGGCATGCACTGTACAGTGCTTTGCAGAGTATGAATGTGGATGTAGAGGGTTCATGACCCCCACCATGCCCTCTCCCCACTCCCCCCTTTAGGGCTCCACCCAGATAACATTTGTTCTTATCTACATGATAAATGAAACTGAGAGCAACTGAAAAAGAATGACTGTAGATGTTTACAGTACAAATTACATTGTTAACAACGCCGAAGTTTTAAATTTCGCGTCTGAGGAATCGTTCAGGCAGGACAATCGTACTAATATACCGTCGTCTGACTAGCGAACAGACACCCGTGTGGACGACATAGTAATAAGCATCCCTGGCGTGGAGAAACAACTGAAAAAGTTGAAAACAAATTAGTCGCCAGGTCCGGATGGAATCCCAGTTCGGTTTTACAAAGAGTACTCTACGGCACTGGCCCCTTACCTAGCACCGAGCGAGGTGGCGCAGTGGTTAGACACTGGACTCGCATTCGGGAGGACGACGGTTCAATCCCGCGTCCGGCCATCCTGATTTAGGTTTTCCGTGATTTCCCTAAATCGCTCCAGGCAAATGCCGGGATGGTTCCTTTGAAAGGGCACGGCCGACTTCCTTCCCCGTCCTTCCCTAATCCGATGAGATCGATGACCTCGCTGTCTGGTCTCCTTCCCCCAACCAACCAACCAACCTTACCTAGCTTGCGTTTATTGCGAATCTCGCGCCCAAGTCCCAAGTGACTGGATAAAAGCACAGGTGACTCTTGTGTATAAGAAAGGCAAAAGAAAGGACCGGGAAAGTTACACACCAATATCCCTGACATCGGTTAGCTGCAGAATCTTTGAACATATTCTCAGTTCGAATGTAATAAACTTTCTTGAGACCGAGGGGCTTATGTCCATGAATCAGCACCGTTAGATGGCATCGCTCGTGCAAAACTTAGCGTGCCCTTTTCTCACATGATATACTGTCGACCACGGATGAAGGGCAACAGGCAGATTCCATATTTCTAAATTTCTGAAAAGCATTTGACACGGTGCCCTATTGCAGACTGTTAGCGAAGGTACGGGCATGTGGAATAGGTTCCCAGATATGTGAGTGGCTCAAAGATTTCTTAAGTAATAGGAGGCAGTATGTTCACCTCGACGGCCAGTGTTAATCAGAGACAAGTTTATCGTGAGGAGTGACCCAGGGAAGTGTGATAGGACTGCTATTATTTTTTGTTTCATGAATGATCTGTTGGACAGGATGGGTAGCAATGTGCAGTTGTTTACTGATGACACTGTGGTGTACGGGAAGGTGTCAAAATTGAGTGGCTGTAGGAGGGTGCAAAAAAGTATACCAAGCAGCGACTCAAAAGCTTTATTACCGCTCTTTGCAAACGTGCCGCTACACAACGCAAACGGGTCTCTTCTCTCCATTAAAACACTCATTTGTGGGATGTCTGCCTCTTTCTCCTTCCCCATATATTCTTTGCAGTCCAGTTAGTGTATAGAATTCGATATTTAACCCTCAGAAACCGAAGAACACGCCTTACTCTCAAACTTTACTCCTACTACTGCTTGGGAGTAAATTTTGGCCTTATTTCCTCCTTAAGTTACTTAAGTAGTAGCGTACTCTCTGAATGTGCTCTCTGCCAATTATGGAGTAAATAAATTTACTTTAGGAGTAAATGAATAATTTACTCCTGTAGAAATTTGCTCCTTTAGCTCTGTACCCTCAACTGGAAGTTACCAATTTTCTTCTCTCTTAGTAACTTACTACTTTAGTTTCACGTGCGCTTGGTTGGTTCTCATCGCCCTTAGACAAAATTTCTGGTTAATGTGATGAATGGCAGCTAGCTCTCGATGTAGAAAAAAAAAAGTGTGAGTTCCTAAGGGACCAAACTGCTGAGGTCATACGTCCCTATACTTACACACTACTTAAACTAACTTATGCTAAGAACAGCACACACACTCATGCCCGAGGTAGGACTCGAACTTCCGGCGGGAGGGACTGCGCAATCCGTGACATGGCGCCACAAACCGCATGACCACTCCGCGCGGCTCTAGATGTAGAAAAATGTAGGTTAATGCGGATGAGGAGGGAAAACAAACCCGTAATATTCAGATACAGTATTAGTAGTGTCGTGCCTGACACAGTCATGTCATTCAAATATCTCGGTGTAGCATTGCAAATCGATAAGAAATGGAACGAGCATGTGGGGACTGTGGTAGAGAAGGCAAATGGTCGACTTCCATTTATTGGGAGAATTTTGGAGTGCTGTAGTTCAGCACTAAAGTAGACCGCATATGGGACTCTAGTGAGACCTATTCTTCAGTACTGTTCCGGTGTTTGGGATCCGCTCCTGGTAGGATTAAAGGATGACATCGAAGCAATTCAGAGGCGGGCTGCTAGATTTGTTACCAGTAGGCTCGAACAACACGCACGTGTTATGGAGATGCTTCGGGAACTCAAATGGAAATCGCTGGAGGTAAGGCGAAGTTGTTTTCGAAGAACACTGTTGAGAAAATTTTGAGATCCGGTATTTGAAGCTGATTGCAGAACGGTACTATTGCTGCCAACATACACTGAAGATCCAAAGAAACTGGTACACCTGGCTAATATCGTGTAGGCCCCCCGCGAGCACCCAGAAGTGCCGTGGCACGGACTCGACTAATGTCTGAAGTAGTGCTGGAGGGAACTGACTCCATGAATCTTGCAGGGCTGTCCATACATCCGTAAGAGTACGAGCGGGTGGAGATCTCTTCTGAGGAGCACGTCACAAGACATCCCAGATATGCTGAATAATGTTCATGCCTGGGGAGTTTGGTGGGCAGTGGAAGAGTTTAAACTCAGAAGAGTGTTCCTGGAGCTACTCTGTAGCAATTCTGGACGTGTGGGGCGTCGCTTTGTCCTGCTCCAATTGCCCAACTCCGTCGGAATGCACAATGGACACGAATGGATACAGGTGATCAGACAGCACGCTTACGAACGTGTCACCTGTCAGAGTCATATCTAGACGTATCAGGGATTCCATATCACTCCAACTGCACACGCCCTGTACCATTGCGGAGTCTCCACCAGCTTGAACAGTCCCTTGCTGCCATGCAGGGTCGTAAATTCCTGAGGTTGACTCCATACCCGTACACGTCCATCCGCTAGATATAATTTGAAACGAGACTCGTCCGACCAGGCAACATTTTTCCAGTCATCAATAGTCCAATGTCTGTGTTGACGACCGAGCGAGGTGGCGCAGTGGTTGGCACACTGGACTCGCATTCGGAAGGACGACGGTTCAATCCCGCGTCCGGCCATCCTGATTTAGGTTTTCTGTGATTTCTCTAAAGCGCTCCAGGCAAATGCCGGGATGGTTCCTTTGAAAGGGCACGGCCGACTTCCTTCCCCGTCCTTCCCTAATCCGATCAGACCGATGACCTCGCTGTCTGGTCTTCTCCCCCACAACAACCAACAACCAATCTGTGTTGACGGGCCCAGGCGAGGAGTAAAGCTTTGCGTCGTTACGGCAAGAAAGGAAGAATGAACCGATTGGTGGTGTTAATAACGATCATCCTCTTTTACCTCCTCTGCATTACTGCAGATGACGTGTCACTGAGCACATTTGTTGTGTGCATGCAGTACACGTGAGGCGCCTAGTTGTTTCCACTGCACTGTGTGGAATACGAAGGTTCTGTTCTAGTTCACTAACCTGCTGTCTTCAAGTTGATGTCCCCAGCATAAAACAGCACGCAGGTCGTAGGTTCTGTATCTTGAGGCCGAAACTGATTTTTAGCGAGGTTCTGTTCTGAAATAATGTATCTCTTCTTTGGGATGCTACTCGCGTATTTTAATATAGCCACACGAGAAGACTACATGATCTTAATACAACTCCTTCTGATACAGCAAAGTACATGATCAAACACAATGTTTACGAAAATGTATCTTTACACTATTTGTGGCACGTGTCTGTGCCTCATGACAACCGGAGTGAATCTTTTAATACTGAATACTGGCAAACACATCCTGCCACAGGCAACATGCCTGTACATCTCGACTGCCTAATCCAGAGTGACGAACAGGAACTTAAATAAAAATTGGAAACACATCCTACGATAGACAACATGTCTGTTCTTCTCGACTGCCTAACCCAAAGTGACGAACAGCCCGAAACACTTCGTGCGCCGTACCAGAAAAGGCGTGACTCGAACGATTCCGAAGTGCTTCGTCTGTAATTTCGTCAGTCTTTTGTTTTTGATTTAAATTGTTTTTAATAATTCTAAAATGACTGATTGATAGTCAGCTGTTGAGAGATATTTATATTAAAAAGTGAAGTCATTCCAATGAGTAGTATAACTAATAATAATAACTATAGTTTAACGTTTTGGCGCCCTTGCTCCGAACACAGCAGCCAATCACAGAGCAGGAGCTTTATGCAGGCGGTCTTTCTCACGGGAATGGTACCGAATCTATCTGTCACAGGTACCTCACACCACATTTCGTCATCTATGTACTTCTTGCATCTCCACTGCTCTGGGAACAGCTTCTTGGAGCCTAATACGATGGCTGACTAAGCCAGAAATATTACATCGTGCACTCATCAAGGGTACACGAGTGGGCCTTCGGCTCCGAAACCACATATTGGTAATGTTTCGCTGAATGGTTCGCACGCTGACACTTGTTGATGGCCCAGCACTGAAATCTGCAGCAATTTGCGGAATGGTTGCACTTCTGTGACATTGAACGATCCTCTTCAGTCATCGTTGGTCCCATTCTTACAGGATCCTTTTCCGGCCGCAGCGATGTCGGAGATTTGATGTTTTACCGGATTCCTGATACAGTACACTCGTGAAATGATCGTACGGTAAAATTCCCACTACATCGACACCTCGTAGATGCTGTGTCCCATCACAAGTGCGCCGACTATAACACCATGTTCAAACTCACTTAAATCTTGATAACCTGCCATTGTAGCAGCAGTAACTGATCTGACAACTGCGCCAGACACTTGTTGTCTTATATAGGCGTTGCCGACCGCAGCGCCGTATTCTGCCTGTTTACATGTCTCTATATTTGAATACGCATGCCTATACCAGTTTCTTTGGCGCTTCAGTGTATATTTCGCGTAAGATAATAAACGAGAAATTAGGGCTCGTAGTGAGGCATATACAGGGTGTTACAAAAAGGTACGGCCAAACTTTCAGAAAACAGTCCTCACACACAAATAAAGAAAAGATGTTATGTGGACATGTGTCCGGAAACGCTGAATTTCCATGTTAGAGCTCATTTTAGTTTCGTCAGTATGTGCTGTACTTCCTCGATTCACCGCCAGTTGGCCCAATTGAAGGAAGGTAATTAGTGTTCATCACGAACGTGGTTTTGCAGTCAGTGCAATGTTTACAAATGCGGAGTTGGCAGATGCCCATTTGATGTATGGATTAGCACGGGGCAATAGCCGTGGCGCGGTACGTTTGTATCGAGACAGATTTCCAGAATGAAGGTGTCCCGACAGGAAGACGTTCGAAGCAATTGATCGGCGTCTTAGGGAGCACGGAACATTCCAGCCTATGACTCACGACTGGGGTAGACCTTGAACGACGAGGACACCTGCAATGGACGAGGCAATTCTTCGTGCAGTTGACGATAACCCTAATGTCAGCGTCAGAGAAGTTGTTGCTGTACAAGGTAACGTTGACCACGTCACTGTATGGAGAGTGCTACGGGAGAACCAGTTCTTTTCCGTACCATGTACAGCGTGTGGAGGCACTATCAGCAGCTGATTAGCCTCCACGGGTACACTTCTGCGAATGGTTCATCCAACAATGTGTCAATCCTCATTTCAGTGCAAATGTTCTCTTTACGGATGAGGCTTCATTCCAACGTGATCAAATTGTAAATTTTCACAATCAGCATGTGTGGGCTGACGAGAATCCGCACGCAATTGTGCAATCACGTCATCAACACAGGTTTTCAGTGAACGTTTGGGGCCGGCCGGTGTGACCGAGCGGTTCTAGGCTCTTCAGTTTGGAACCGCGCGACCGCTACGGTCGCAGGTTCGAATCCTGCCTCGGGCATGGATGTGTGTGATGTCCTTAGGTTAGTTAGGTTTAAGTAGTTCTAAGTTCTAGGGGACTGATGACCTCAGATGTTGAGTCCCATAGTGCTCAGAGCCATTTGAACGTTTGGGCAGGCATTGTTGGTGATGTCTCGATTGGGCCCCATGTTCTTCCACCTACGCTCAATGGAGCACGTTATCATGATTTCATACGGGATACTCTACCTGTGCTGCTAGAACACGTGCCTTTACAAGTACGACACAACATGTGATTCATGCACGATGGAGCTCCTGCACATTTCAGTCGAAGTGTTCGTACGCTTTTCAACTACAGATTCTGTGACCGATGGATTGGTAGAGGCGGACCAATTCCATGGCCTCCACGCTCTCCTGACGTCAACCCTCTTGACTTTCATTTATGGGGGCATTTGAAAGCTCTTGTCTACGCAACACCGGTGTAGAGACTCTTCGTGCTCGTATTGTGGACGGCTGTGATACAATACGCCTTTCTCCAGGGCTGCATCGGCGCATCAGGGATTCCACGCGACGGAGGGTGGATGCATGTATCCTCGCTAACGGAGGACATTTTGAACATTTCCTGTAACAAAGTGTTTGAAGTGACGCTGGTACGTTCTATTGCTGTGTGTTTCCATTCCATGATTAATGTGATTTGAAGAGAAGTAATAAAATGAGCTCTAGCATGGAAAGTAAGCGTTTCCACATAACATATTTTCTTTCTTTGTGTGTGAGGAATGTTTCCTGAAAGTTTGGCGGTACCTTTTTGTAACACCCTGTATATTTGAATACGCATGCCTATACCAGTTTCGCCGGCCGTTGTGTCCGAGCGGTTCTAGGAGCTTCAGTCTGGAACCGCGCGACCGCTACGGTCGCAGGTTAGAATCCTGCCTCAGGCATGGATGTGTGTGATGTCCTTAGGTTAGTTAGGTTTAAGTAGTTCTACTTTCTAGGGGACTGATGACCTCAGATGTTAAGTCCTATAGTGCTCAGAACCATTTGAACCATTTTTTATACTAGTTTCTTTGGCGCTTCAGTGTATATTTCTCGTAAGATAAGAAACGAGAAATTAGGGCTCATTCGGAGGCATATAGACAGTCGTTTTTCCATTGCTCTATTTGCGAGTGGAACAGGAAAGCAAATGACTCGGAGTGGTACAGGGTGCCCTCCGCCACGCACCGTACGGTGACTGCGGAGTATGTACGTGGATGTAGGTGAGATCTCTACGCAAAGGCCGAGAACTTTTCTGGTAGTCTAGGTATCTAACGTGCCGCAACGTGATAACGTGATGTGAGAGCCGATGCCCCCCCTCCCGGTCCCCCACTTTTAGGCGGCTGGCCAGGAAAGCGGTCGCGGCGGGCGCGCGCCTCAGTCGCCATGGAGACGCTGCTGTGGCTGCTGGCTGGCCTGGGCTGCGTGCTGCTGGCCTGGGTGGTGGCCGCGCTGGCCTGCACCGCTCTGCCCGCCCTCTGGCTGTGTCTGCGCCCCGACTCCGTGGACCTCGTCCGCAAGTTCGGCCAGTGGGCTGGTGAGTCACTGGTGCACTGCATCCATGTCTACCGATGCATCTTTGTATTTCCACACTCAAAGAGCACTATGTGGCGGGTGTGGATCTAACAGCGGATCCCAAAAACAAAAGATCTGGTCTAACCGTGATGTAAAAAAATATTACCATTATATTAAACACTTTAAGTACTATATTGTTATTATTATTAAACTCAGTCACCTGTGGCACGTTAAATTTGGAGGCTACGGAAAATTATGTTAAGTTGGAGGGGGGAGAAGCGGTGAAAAACTAATACCGAACCCTGGACCCGCGCCTGAACCTAGGGCGACGGATATAGTTCCTAGCACTGCCGCGGGGAGAAACCTCGAAACTTAGGGTGGAGTTCTGGCATGTATCTGCTGAGACACGAACTCATGTAATAATAGTAATCCGAGGTATACTATTTTAAAACAACAATCGAGAACGCACAGTTTTAAAATAAATATTACCAGTGTCGACGTAAGAGTGTTTGCTTTGTTGCAGATGCCCTCCGATATGCAAGTTACGAGTTTCTATACTCTGATTAAGAACATTATACTTTATGTGCTTGCCATCAGGCTGCCAGAAGGAAGCATTTCTTAACATGGGTTTATAATTTAAGTAGAAAATGGTAAGATTTTGTACAGATTTTTTATATCCATTATTATACCAGGACGCTGCTATTTTCTGAACTTTATTCACAAGTTGTAGTGTTAGACGATAAGCTTATTTCCGCTGCATCCCATTTCCAAGCAATTTCCATATCTCATCGTTGACACTGTAGATGTCAAATTTTCTGCCGATTGTATTTGTGGTGCAGATTAAGTTGCTTTAGTTTATATATATTTTTACTCAAGAGTAGATGCTGTCTTTGAGTAACTTTGTTGAAGTATTCCTATTCTATGAACTTGACAGCTTTACTTATGCCAAGTTGAGAAAAAAGTAAATATAGACAAAAACAGCTCAATCTGCGCTACAAATACAATACACATACATATTTGACAGCTACAACGTCAACAATGAGATATGGAAATCGCTTGAAAATGACAATGCAGCCGAAGTAAGCTTATCGCCTAACTGTACAACACTTAAATAAAATTTCAAAAAATAGCAGCATCTTCGTGTAATAATATATATAAAATGTCGATATCCCTTACGCTGCAGGCTCTGAGGCATACAAAATGGTAATATTTATTTGAAGGTTGTGCTGTTTCGAGTGCACTTTGCAATATAATACCTTACGAATTTCAGTCAATAAATTGCTCCACAAATATTCTATCTGTAATTCTCAAATAAAAAATAACTTTCTTTAGTATGTGTCGTAGATGATCATGCCAGAACGGTCCTCTGAAAGTGCAACTTGGTGATTATGAACTTGTTGTGGATTTAAATAACAATATTCGACGTTTAGGCTACGACGAGTAGTTCTGTTTGCCTCAGAAAGACGGCCGGAGGTTTCAAATGGGCACTTAATTTGCCCAAAAAAGAAAAACAAGGACATATATAAGAAACTAAATTAATAAATATATATTTTTAAAATCTGGCTTATTTTTTACTTACTACAAATCTTATCTACATCTATATATACGAGTTACCTAAAAATTGTACGCCTTTAATTTCGTGAGCCGTTCAGAATATCGAAACGGGGTTCTCTGCATCTGACAGACAGTACGCAAAGGGGCACATAATTTTGTTGCATGTTTAATCTAATTATCTCTTGTATTGACCGACGTATTGACGCGAATTTGTTTTTTAATGTATAATATTTTATTTTCACGTCTCTGTTGGAAATTCTTTACATTATCACTAGTTTCGGTCACACTGGATCATCTTTAGATGTATGTACGTTCCTAAGTAACCAATCGTGTCTGCATCGGAAATAGACATGAGACTACTGTCTGATGTGTAGTTCCAATACAGATACGAAGGGTTGTTTACTTATTTACATAGATCTGATGATGGTCGAGTGTGATCTAGTTATACTGTAGAAAATATGCAATCGTGACGGGAAAATAAACGGTACGTAATTTATTAAAAAAATTAACACAGTTGCTTAATTCTCTTGCGATGAATATGCCAGGCATAGCGCAAATTTATTTATTTTAGCGGAAATATATACTTTTTAACGGCACTCTATAGCTCTTTATACGTCAAACGTACTCCAGTAGCTTACTGGTCGATCCGATTCACCGATGGGGCATGCCAGCTCCAATAGGGTCGTGTCTAGTAAAGCGCGGTCATGGTTAAACCAGTCTTCGCGTTTAGAAGGACTCACTGCTGTATGCATTCGACCGTCAATTTATATCAGTTTAGATTAGCTTTATGTGAGGTCGCAACCACCACTCATTCCACCCATCTATGTGAAACATAAAAACTGTAGATCTAATTCTCTCTTGTATCGACCGAGGTATTGACGCGAATTTGTTTTTTAATGTATACTATTTTATGTTTTTGTTATGATCTGAAATAACGAAGCGACTTATATTGTGAGAACGACTATAATGAATTCACTAAATGAAACACAGACCGTATTGTATCTTCGCGGTAAAGATCTATGCGCGAAATCGCACGCACAAACTACGAGGTCGTGCTGAAGAGTAACGCCTCCGATTTTTATACGTAAAAGAAGTGTTGAAGCTTTTTAAATGAAACAAACGTTATTAACATTCTACATCTTCATTTTTCATATCTACGTATTTATTTCTAAACAGGGTCACACTAGCGACGAACACATTTCTTTCAACGACAGACCAGTTTTTTGATACCGTCGTTGTAGAATGTTTGACTTTGTTGACGGAGGCACAGCCTCACCTCTGGTTGCACCGCTTCATCACTATCAAAATGAAGTGCTCGAAGGTCTTCTTTAAGTTTTGGAAACATGAAATTGGATGGGGCCAACTCGAGACTCCATGGAGAATGATCTAAGACAGTGAACCCAAGGCGTCGGATTGTTGCAGATATCGCAACGCTCGTGTGTGCTCCGACATCGTCGTTCTGAAGCTGAGGGTACTTCATGGGTTGGAGAAGTCTCCGAAATCGAAACTTGATTACAGCACGATGCTTCTCACGCAACGTCATAGTTACGTTCCACACCCCCATGTCCCACGCTACAATTCGGAGCCATCTAGCAGCACAGAGCTGCAAATATGTTGACATGAAGAATCAAGACGTAAAACGTTAATAACGCTTGTTTTGTTTAAAAAGCTTTAGGAGTTTTCACATGAAAAATTCGAAGGCATTACCTTTCAGCACGCCATAGTATTTGCTGCCAAATTGTATCTAGTGATTCCATTGTACCATAAATGAAAATTATGCCACGGTGTTAAGTTTTGGCTGTATGCGTAATGCAGCGTATGTGATTGAGGATGGACAGGAAAGGACAAAAGTAGATTACTGCAGCGGAAAGAGTGCAAACCCAATTTGCATTGAATGTCGCCTCGTAAAGCCAGGAATTCGTCAGAGACAAGCCGTTGCTCAGTGGGAGTGTCACAGAAGTTCTGATTAAATAATAATCGAGTAACTTGTCGTACAGATCGATGATTTTGCTGTTTCTGCCTATACAATAGGGAAGGTTTTTTTTCTGCGCTTTCCTTCACGGGTAGTATAGAGAAATGCCATCACTTGATCAAAAAATGATTGTTTGTGAATTCAGCTATTCTACTATACGACCGACACGTTGAGCCACTTGCTGACGTGCAAGGAGAAGTTGGAATCTTTTCCTTTTTCACATAGCCTACCGCACCCACAATTAATTTTCATTCTGCAACGCAATGCGGGCTGATCTCAAACTTCCTGGCAAATAAAAACTGCGTTCCAGATCGGTATTTGATCCTGGGACCTTTGACTTTCGCCAGCCAGTGTTCTCGTGCTTGTACAGCTCAGTCGATAGAGCAAGAGTCCGCTAAATGCAAAGGTTTCAATTTGGATTCCCGGTCTGCCACCCTATTTCAATCTCTCAGGAAGTTTCAGCCTACATCATAGTTGGAAAAAAGAACCTTACCCAAATTAGAGTTTCTCCAAGCATCTTACACGCCATTGTGCACCTACTTAGACTATAAATAGATTGCCTGTTTAGAGAACGAATTGACGAAGACAGTCACATAAATAAATCGACGCAGGATAAGTTTGTAAGAAATCAGTTCTGCCAACTTAACTACTGGAGAAACGGAAACGAATTCTCTAACATTTCGTTCAGCTCATTCAGGGAAGTATTATTGAAAGTTAGTACAGTTGCACAACACTTTTAGATGGGATTATTCTGATTTCCTTTCACCATGAAACCGATTATACAGCGTCAAACAACACAGTTTTCTCGAACAAGTAAAAGAGAAAACAAATGGTAGCACCACGTTTAAATATATACTCAGCAAATAAACAGCAAATTACTTTTATAATAGCAGTGTGCTGGTGGCACGTAAGTATAGAACATGGGAACAGTGTGTGCAGAGATTTGTAGGAGCCTGAAAAACGATCCAAGCTAACTGTGCGAAAAACTGATTATGACTGACATTTTGTAAATAAACTTTTCGCAATAATCAGCACCTTCGTTCAAACGTTTCCATCCACGACTGTTAAATGTTCCTGTAAATGCCAAGTTTCTTCACTCCAGTGACCTCCTGCGCTGCCCTCCTTTGTATGCAAGTGCATCCCCAGCGATAGTGGCGGGGTAGGGGACAATGATGTCCCCCTCCTCCAAAAAGAATTTGTGGTCTCCGAAAAACGAACTCACATCCCACCGCGCTACATAGACATGCACGTCATTTCAGTACCAGTTTCAAGAACGCTAGAGTTTGTAGTGATTATTGACTCGTAGCAAGTGTACCCGAGGTCATTTGTCACTAAGTTTAAAAACTATTTCGCCCTTTGTCGATGTTCTCGCTGCAAGTGAAAATCCCAGATGATTCCGAGTTCTATAAATCTCGAGTAACATTGTGTCTTCAATTTGCGATGTTTTTCTCGTGTTATCAGACATTGTTAAAAACTACTAAAATGTGAATGTGGAAAGAAAAGAAAGAGTCGTGTGGCATCGTTAGCTGGGAGACCCTGAGGGGTTGTTCAGCCGCCTGATAGGTAAGGATTTCCTTCCTCCACACAGTGGCCCTTTTCACACGGTATGTGAGAGTGGTGTCTCAACTACATCAATTCAGTATAGGCGACTGCAGTAGGTGTGCGGATCGTTTGGTGTCTTGTTCGGTTGTATGATAATAAAAGGAAGAGTACCAGCACATAGCCTGCTTTTATCGGGTAGCACCAAGAGCACCGCCGGGCTTAATGGCGCCATCCGACGGACGGATCATCATTCATCGACAGAATGGCTCTGAGCACTATGGGACTCAACTGCTGAGGTTATTAGTCCCCTAGAACTTAGAACTAGTTAAACCTAACTAACCTAAGGACATCACAAACATCCATGCCCGAGGCAGGATTCGAACCTGCGACCGTAGCGGTCTTGCGGTTCCAGACTGCAGCGCCTTTAACCGCACGGCCACTTCGGCCGGCTTCATCGACAGAGTCACACGCTATCACTTCATGGGACACTGCAGAGCACTTTGGAATATAATCCAGAACACTGGTGCAAAATCCGGTGATCAGAAAGTTGATGACGACACCACACCACCCCCATCCCCTTGAAGGCCAAACACTATTGCCGAAAATTACTTCCGCTACCAGGATTCGAACTGGCTGCATCCGAATCGAGTGCTACCGTACAGGCGTTAGTTATGGACCTCTGTTACGGAGGCAGGTTACATTCTAAGTAGTAGCCCAGACCACGCGATACTCTTCTTACGTGATCTGAGGTAGTAGAAACCTATGAGAGATAGATGTAAAGTTTTATTACTCAAAAAAATAAAGTTTCCTAAATTTTTTGTTTGGTTACGGATACATTTATAAAGCCCTCGTACACACCGAAATCCCCCTGCCACAGTTCCGTAGTACGTCGCTAGTGGTCCCAAGCAGCCCACTGATACGAGGGGCTGTCATAGTTTTGATTATCATTAGCTGAATTTTCCGACGGTGCTTGGCAGAACAGGATAATAAATATTAAATAAGAAGACATTTCCTAATGTTCTACAAAATTACATTTACTTTGTCACGAACCGGCTTTCGGCTTCTTAGGCCATTCTCAGGTGACAACTGGGCCGCAAACACAGATAAAAATTATGTGCGACTTATACAGATATTATTTGTACATAAGATACGAAAATGGTGTACAGTGTTTACATAGGAAAACATTACATTATTTTGTCACATAGTAATAACTACATTAACTAGAAAGAGTAGAAAACAAATTTTTTAAAACCACTGTACGTCATTTTTTTAATCCTCTGTCCAGATAATGTCTGTGTAAGTCGCACATCATTTTTATCTGTGTTTGCGACATTCCGTTGTCACCTGAAGATGGCCTTAGAAGCTTAAAGCCGGTTCGTGACCAAAAAAATATAATTTTTCAGAATATTAGTAAGTGTTTTCTTATTTTATATTATTTGGTATCTGTTAACCATGGCCAAGTCCGATACTTTTATCCAATACCACCTTCTGCTAAGTAATGCCCCCACGCTCTGCTCTGAAGACCTTTTTCTACCTAACAAGTCCGCGCTCACTAATCCGCAACAGTCGCCGAGAAAAACAGGAAATTGCCGAAGCAGAATTCCACGCCCGCGCGCAGGAGTGCTTTGTAGGCCTCCCCTGCCGGAAAAGTAATCTCGTTGATCACGAAGGATCACTGACTCCAGACTTTCAAAACAATAACCACTTTAAAAGACAATCTTCGGCCCAGATTGGCCAATACTTGCCACCTCAACCCCACGAGGGCCGACGGGCGACTCCTCGATTTCACTAGCCCGCAAAACGCTTCACGAAATTATTTAACGCTTAGGCATTCCAGCCAAGCAGAATCAGTTGCAGTATGTAGGAATTCTAGTTGGACATTTCCTTCTGCTGCTTCCAGCGCTTCTGTAAGGTGCTGCTCTCTGACAGGACTTCAACAACTTTTCCTGCAAACACCGACCGTCATGGGGAAAATCATTCCCCCTTAAAGTCAGCCTAATCGGCTCCAACCACGACCCATTTAGGAGGATTAGAGAAATCCAAGCCCGTCAACTTCAGGCCGAACTAAGACGTCCTTCCCCCCTCGCAAGCGGAAACTATCCGATCTCAGTGCAATAGCGAACAAGTCTAGTACGCACGTCTGGCCAGGAAATGAGATGTTGACGGCATTCCTTTACCCAAGCAGGTAGCCAGTTGCTGGCGTGGCATCCACACGAGTATCTGCTTGACACACGCTATTCTGAAGCAAACTGAACAGCACATACAATACCTAAGGAAGCAGCAGTTGTCTTTTGTTTACGTGGCGCCTGTGAACCCGAAGTATTTAACGCAATGAGTTACTGTCGCAGTATGGTCCCACACACGTGGAAGGCAGAGACCGTCTCAACACACTTCCCTCAAAATAAAGCCACGAGAAGAGTAGTGTGGCTAGCGAATACATGTCTTGTGATGGTGCAGCTAAAATTCTCAACTTCTTGAAGAGGTACCTACATGACGACAGCGAGTAAACATATATTATTCTTACTGCTCGTTTTTTGTGCAATAAAACTTCATTTCTAAGTGATGAGTTACCCCAGAAATTTTTGCGTAAGCCATTGCTGAGTGGAAATATGCAAAACATGTCCGGAGGTTGATTCATTTGTTTCCAAGACTAGAAATTGTACAAAGCGCGAAGGTAGCTGAACTTAACTGTTTGAGAAACTCGGTAAGAAGCTTCTTTCAGTTCAAGTGTTCATCAACATGTACACACCAAAATTTGGAGCATTCTGCCCCATTTACTGACTCCTGTTCATATGGCTACATCAGTTGTTGATATGATTCTATTTGTTGCATAGAACTGAATACAGTGTGTTTTCTCAAAATATGAGCAGAATCCATTTTCAGACGGCAACTTAACAATTCTTCGGAAAACATCATTAACAATCTCTTTCTGTTGCATTCTCTCTGATGGAATTTATTATAACACTAGTATCGTCAGCAAAAGTGCTAATTCTCCGTGTTGAGTGTTGAGTAGAAGGTCATTCACTTATATTAGGATCAGTAGTGGGCTCAACTCTTTGTGATTCCTCCCCAGTCATTAAAATTTTCTACCTTTCCAACATTGAATTATTGACCACAACTTTTTGCATTCTGTTTGTTAAGTATGAGTCGAACCAATTGTTTGTAAAGCCATCAATTCCATAAAACTTTAGTTTTTCTAACAAGAAGAGGGTAACATGGTCTGTGTAATCAAACGCCTTGGAAAGACCACAGAAAATACCAACTGGCTATATTTTAATATTTGAGGCTTGCCATATTTGGTGGATGGATGTGTAAATAACATTCTCAGTTGAGTAACCATTCTGGAATCCAAACTGTGATATGCTAAATATTTTTTTCTACTTAAACGTGAGACTACTCTTGAATACATTAGTACAAAATCTCTCAACAATTGAAAATATTAGTTATCATGACTTGCACTGACGTTTAGGGGAGCAGTAGCCAAATTTTTATTCGTATCTGCTATGATATTTCGATTGTTCCTCTTGACAGCTGCCGATACTGGAAATGAGACGGCACCGCCAGCCCTGTTTGAGTCGGAAGAGGCTGGGCCCGCCAATTAAGGCCTGGAAACGAATACGTATTCACTCAGGGCACAGGGCACTTGTTCGGGTTACTTTATGTTTAGTCTGCCATGGATTATGGAAGCGCTGATGCTAGACAGTGTTGGCGAGATGTTACAGTCAACTGCTAGCCCTCATTTCAGGAGTGAGCTGATAGCTGAAAACATCAGAATTACTACCAGATTTAAAGTCGCGGGGTCTGTCTTGCTTGATAAGATTCTAGAAGCCATACTACAGTCGTTCAGGGGAGCATTTCGGTGAATGTAAGGCTAACTGGTGGTGGGCAACTAGGACTACGACACTGGTGCAGAAGTATAGCGACAAATAGTTTCACAGCATGATAAAGATGTACGTATTTATACGACGGGTGATCACAAAGTTTTAATTACCACCTCGAAAAAAATCAAGCTCCCTCTAGGAAACTTGGCAATGGTGTAATTCTCTCTACACATTCAACATTCAATGCGAAACATTTCTCCCAACGTTGGATGACTTGGCAGAGGCCTTGGTTGAACAAGCCTACATTTTGGCTGTTTAGGAAACTTACCTATTCGAAAATCACCTCGCTGTCATTCTCGAAATGCCTGCCACGCTATATCTGCATCTACATCTGCATCATACTCCGCAAGCCATCTAACGGTGTGCGACGGTGGGTTCTTCTGGTACCACTAAGTGATCCACATTTCCCTGTTCCACTCGCGAATGGCGCGTGGAAGGAATGATTGTCGGTAAGCCCCTGTATAGCTGCAATTTCTCGAATTTTGTCATCGTGGCCATTCGGTGAGATATTTGTGGGAAGAACTAATATGTTGTCCGACTCTTCCCAGAAAGTGCTCACTCGAAATTTCAATAGTAAACCTCTCGCATCTCTGTAACGCTTTCGCGCCGACTAAACGATTCAGTGACGAAACGAGCCGCTCGCCATTGGATCTTCTTTATCTCTTCCATCAGTCCTACCTGGTAAGGGTCCCAGACTGATGAACATTACTGAAGAATCCGTCGAGCAAGCGCCTTGTAAGCCACTTCCTTCCTGGATGAGATTCACTTCCTTAAAATTCTTCCTATGAATCTCACTCTAGTGTCTGCTTTTCCTACTATTTATTTTATGTGATCGTTCCATTTAAGATCGCTCTTGATAGTTGCTCCTAGGTATTTTATGGTATACACCGTTTCCAGCAATTTGTCATCAATAGTGTAGTTGTACAGTAGTGGATTTATTTTGTTATGTATGTGCAATATGTTAGATTTACTTATGTTCAGAAACAACTGTCAGAACCTGTATAATTTATCAAACCTCTGCAGGCCATTTTGCAAATCGATACTGTCTTCTGGCGTTGTCACTTTTTTGTGGACAACCACATCATCTGCGAACTGTCTTAAATAGCTTCCGACGCTTTCTACTAGATCATTTATGAACATTAAAAACAGCAACCGTCCCATCAAGTTCCCTGGTGTACTCCCGAAATTACCTTTACATCCGTAGATTTAGTTTCGTTTAGAGCGACGTGTTAAGTTCTGTCTGCAAGAAAGTCTTGAATCCAGTCGCAAATATAGTCCGATACTCTGTAAGCCCGTATTTTGTTCACTAAACGACAGTGTGGGACAGTATCAAATGCCTTATTGAAGTCGATGAACACGCCATGTACAGGGGATAGGCAAATAATGTGAAAACCGGTACTTACATGGGAATGATTTATTAATAAGGGGTTACACCCCCATTTTACGGTAATACAGCTGCGATTCTTCTTGGAATACTGGCATATAATAACTGTATAGTCTCCAGTGGCATGTTATGCCACTCTTCGATCAGAACCTCTTCTAACTCCTGTAGTGACGAGGTAGGCGGAAATCTGCTCCGGAGTCTGCGCTCCAGTAGCGCCCACAGGGGTTCGATAATGTTCAAGTCCGGGGACTGTGCTGGCCAGGGAAGATGCTGCAGATCAGTTACATGCTCCTCATACCACAATTGTACTGTCCTGGCTGTGTGAATGGCTGCATTATCGTCCTGAAATATGGCATCATTGTTGGGAACAACATTTGAATCATGGATGTACTTGATCATCTAAAATGTTCACATAATCGTTGGCTGTAACACGGCCACACCATCTCACTTCCACCTCCATGGTTAACCGTTGGAATCAATCAGGATTGTAGGCTTCTTTTGGCGTTCTCCAGACGCAAATCGGGCCGATGTTTGGAGTAACAAAAACGTTTACTCGTCGGACCGTAGGACGTGCTCCACTGATCAGCCATCCAGGTTTTATGCTCCTGACACCATGTTTTACGCTTCTTTGCGTTGATTGTCGTCACTAATGGTTTCGGTATAGCAGCTCGTCCATGAATATTCGCTTTATGGAGTTCTCGGCGGACAGTGTCGATAGATATGGGGTCTCGAAAGTAGCTATTGAGCTCTGCAATCACATTAGCCGCCGTAGTTTCGTGTTGTTTTGACACAATTCGTGTTAGCGTACGACGATCTCTGTCATTTAGTTTTGATTTGCGTCACGTTAAAAAGATGATGTCTTTTCTTGCTTTGTGCTGGCTGTCTCGACTGTTGAAACAGTTGCTCTTGAAACGTTCAATAAGTTGGGTGTCTTGGTGCCTGATGCTCCAGCTAATCGCCCCCCCCCCCCCCCCCACAATCTGTCCTCTTTGGAACTCTATTAGGTCTTTCATTGCACGTTGACCTCGGCCTCTGAATGCAAATCCGAAGTGTGCACTATTCGTAAACAACCTGAGCTGTTGCCTAGACCGTACTGAATACGCACAGTCCAGCGCCATACATGCCTTACCTGCGTTGTTGAGCGTCAAACACAACCATCCACTACTACCGCTGTTCACATTATTTTACCTATCCTTTGTATCTGAGTGCCGTTGTCCTCGGCGCTATGGATCTCATGGAGGAACAGAGCGCGCTGTTTCGCAATATCAGTTCTTGCGGAATCCATGTTGATTTTAATAGAGAAGATTTTCGTTCCCCAAAAACGTCATAATTCTTGAGCATAGAACTGACGTCAGCGATATAGTCTTATAATTATGTACATTTGTCCTACGACCCTTCTTGAAAACGGGAATGGGGAAATGTCCTGCGCTTTTCTCTAGTGTGGCAGCGTGGTCGCTGTCCGCCTACTGATTTTATGTAAGACCAAAACCTCTTAGGGTTTTTACCCAGATCGGTCGACAAAATTTTACTGTCAAAGTCATTGAACGCTTCTCTCACTGCTATTTTTACGTCATAGTTTCTTCATCCGAGGAAAGAGGAAGAAGTCACGCGATGCCATGTCAGAATAATGTTTGGAAGAAGCAAAATACGATAGTCCAAAGAAACAGTATCCAATGTAGAGTTTCGCTGTGGCGTTGTCGCGGAGCAGAAATATCCTCTTGGATAGTTTCTTGCGACGCTTCGTCTTGACAGCCTCTCATAAAGGGGGGCGTTCATGAAATTGACCGAAAACGGCGATTTTCAATTTATTTTTTATTTATTTACTAGAAGGACTCATGAACAATAAATTTCCAAAGTTTCAACGATGAAAGTCCATCCGAAGTACCTGAAAAATAATTAAATGTGTGACGCGACCTTCCAGCCACACGCACTTTTGAAGCGACCCTTCATTGTCTACGGGCTCAGAGGGATAACAACCCCTACATCACGAGGTGAGACTTCCAATTTGTCAAGCCCACTTGCAGGTTCATGGCCGATCCTGAACTTCTAAAAAGGAATGTTCATGGCAAAACCCAGAATCCAAATGAGTCTCTAAATTCACTCGTACGGAAGTGGTGCCGTAAGGCCACATTTTCGTCTCCTACAGTTGTCAGAATTGTAACTTATGATGCAGTGCTTGTTTTTAATGATGGGAACGTTGGGAGGATGAAGGTATTAGAAAGAATGGGATTTTAGGTAGGAAATTTCACTCAAGATATCTTGAGAAAAATAGATTTACAGCGCCTTTCTGCAGTTCACATGTCAGTTGAAGACTTGGTCAAGGAAGGGAGGCAGAAAACAAGAAACCAGAATAGAAGCCTTGACGGGAAAGAGGACCCTGAGTACAAATCTGGGGCCTTCTGAATAACTGACATAAGAAAAAACATTAAGTTAAACGTCATTTTTTCGAATGAATGCAGGTTCTGTTTACAGCATCATGATGGTCGCATCCGTGATTGGCGACATCGCGGTGAACGCACGTTGGAAGCGTGTATTCGTCATCGCCATACTGGCGTATCACCCGGCGTGATGCTATGGGGTGCCATTTGTTACACGTCTCGGTCACCTTTTGTTCGCATTGACGGCACTTTGAACAGTGGACGTTACATTTCAGATGTGTTACGACCCGTGGCTCTACCCTTCATTCGATCCCTGCGAAACCCTACATTTCAGCAGGATAATGCACGATCGCATGTTGCAGGTCCTGTACGGGCCTTTCTGGATACAGAAAATGTTCGACTGCTGCCCATGGCCAGCACATTCTCCAGATCCCTCACCAATTGAAAACGTCTTGTCAATGGTGGCCGAGCAATTGGCTCGTCACAATACGCCAGTCAGTACTCTTGATGAACTGTGGTATCGTGTTGAAGCTGCATGGGCAGCTGTACCTGTACACGCCATCCAAGCTCTGTTTGATTCAATGGGCAGGCGTATCAAGGCCGTTATGACGGCCAGAGGTGGTTGTTCTGGGTACTGATTTCTCAGGATCTTTGCACACAAATTGCGTGAAAATGTAATCACATGTCAGTTCTAGTATAATATATTTGTCCAGTGAATACCCGTTTATCATCTGCATTTCTTCTTGGTGTAGCAATTTTAATGGCCAGTTGTGTATGAAGACTACAGTTATGAAATTTTGTACATTTAGTTCTATAAATCTAACGAATAGTGTCTCAAAATAAATTTTGAAAATCTGAGCTTAAGCTGTGACATGGGGCAAAGCGCTTGAAATTTTGCATGAATTTTATATTATACTTACTGAATTATAAGTTTAAAAATATTAAAATTCTCCTATTCGATATATTCAAAAACTCTCATGAGGGAAGCTTACGATATGCAAAGAAATTAAACAGAAAAATTTTTGTAAAAATCTCTTGAATAGTTCTTGAGAAAAAGTTACATATATTAGTTTTGGAAACAAAAATTTTTAAATTCCATAAAAAAGTTAAATATATATAACCCAAACAACTTAACAGCAAATGTGTTAGTGTCATGTAAAGCATGGTACAAAATTTCATTGCCGTATCTTCGAAATTGTGGATTTGGTGCATCTTTTAAATAGTGAATGTTTTTCGTGAACGTCGCCCCTTAACCGCGTCAGTAGTTTTCGGTAGTATTTTCTGTGAAGGTTTGCCCCTTACGAGCATAATCCGTTAGTACAACACCATGAGAGACCCGAAAATGTTACTCAGCATCGCTTTGCCCTACGACGGTTCGGCCTTCGCCTTGTTCGGCGGTGATGAATCCATCTGTTGCCACTGCTCGCTTTTGTACTTTGTCTCGAGGTCACATTGATACACCCAGCACTCGCCCGTGGCGATTTGATGGCTAAAGAGGTCATCTGGACCGGCCTGTCGTAGTTGAAACATTTGCGGTTCTGCCTCGATTCTCGTGCTTTTTCAGTCGGTGTGAGCAATCGCGAAACCCAGTAGGCGGCGTTCTTTTCGCGTTCAAAATGTCATGCAAGATACTGAAAACTGATCCTTGACTAATCATCACTGTTTCTGTCATAGATTGTGATATGGCGGTCTTCGAACACCTAGGTCTCCCCTTCTCTCGCGATTCCCGGTTCTTCAAAGAGAGACGGGCTACCACTTCGTTCTTCGTCACTCATACGTGTTTGCCCACAGTGGAAGCATCTATGCCACCACTCCACTGCGTCATTTAATGGTGCACTGTTGCCGTACGCTTCCACCTACTTGGTGTGGATTGTTGCAAGATTATTCCGGTTCAAACGTAGAAAACGAATTATCACATGTCACTCGACTTTATCAGTGGGCTGCGCCATTTTGTTCAGACTCCTGTAGCAGTGTAGGACGGTATTGTGATGCGGGGAATTCAATGTGTACCAGGACTGCAGGCAAACATAAAACTAATTTCGTAACTTTGTCTTTTGGGGTGTTAATTAAAACTCTATGACTAGCCATCGAAGACTTATCACTTAAACGAAAGTGTACACGACCTAGTTGCAATGAAGCCAAAGGGCGTTGCCGCAGTGGTAACACCGGTTCCCGTCAGATCACGGAAGTCTTGGCTAGCACTTGGATTAGTGACTGTCCCGGTCTACCGAGCGCTGTTGGCAAGTGGGGGGGCACTCAGCCCTTGTGAGGCCAACTAAGATGCTACTTGATACAACAGTAGCGGTTCCGGTCACAAAAACTGACAACGGCCGGGAGAGTGGTGTGCTGACCACGTGCTCCCCCATACCCGCATCCAGTGACGCCTATTGGCTGAGGATGACACGGCAGTTGGTCGATTCCGTTGGGCCTCCTGAGGCCTGTTCGTACGTAGTTTAGTTTTAGTTGTCGTGCAGTGAAAGTGAAAAAATTTGGTTTTCAACTATAGGGCGGAAAAGGGGTACGCACTATCGGTAGTCAACAAGGTCATTGATAGACTTAAAATATCGATATATCGACAACACTATCGGCTTTAGCCAAGCACTATCTACTTTAGCCAAGATTAACTACTGTGCATTGTTGGCCTTGCTTGAGCTCAGTTGTTGTTTTGTTGATCAGTTCGGTTCGTACTTGCAGTTGAATTCAATGTAAGTGCTGCCGTTTATTGTTTTTATGCTATGTGCTGTAAGAGGAAAACCGATTTTGATGCGCCCACTAGCTTTACGGTAAGTTGAAAATATACACGCACTACAATAATAGCCTAATACCTACATATAGCGGCTTAATGTTAGCACTGGAGTCGTTATACGGTGGCGGGCAGAACTTTGAGGTTGCAATATTTCAGTATTTCACAAGGCAGCGGAATGGTAAGGAACATTAAATTAAGATCAGTGTATAAAAATACTCTGTGTATCCCAAAAATCGCATTTGTCGACTAAAAATCGCCAAAAAGGCGATGGCTGCATTTGTTTAAGAAATTTGCTCAAAATTCTATCACTGGTAGCCCAAATGGCAAAGGATCGCCTAATGTGGTCACCCGTACGGTACTCGGTTATGGAAACCAGTTTCGATACAGGACAATAATGAGGAGTTTGTGGAGAGAGGAAGGGTATGTGATGACAGCACATTCTATAGTTCGTTCGCTTCTAAAAGACTTTATCAGAGGGCTGCTTTAATTCGTCCGAGACGCCTGCACCTGTCACCCCCCCTCCCCCCTCGTTGTCCACTTTTCGTCCAAAATCTATTTACGAACTCTTGTAATACTATAATAACTAAAACCAAGAATTCTGTACGAAATTAAATCTTAAATATGAATAAAATCACGCACTACCAAATGACCAGTCATTCACATGTAAAGGAAAAACAAGAAAATATGACGCCCCTTTGCTTAAGGAACCAGTGTACATGTACACTCACGAGCAACTGATTTAGAGACAGCTGCTACATTGGAGAGAAAACACTATTGTCACCACGACGAATTGAATAGTTCGATGTGTCTGGTGGATGGAATGTCAGGTCTTATACGTGCTGTCGGCGTGATAGTCGAGCCATAGATGGGCACGTAGTGCAGCATCATCGCATTTGACTGCGGCCAGATCGTAGTTTTTCGAGGCATGGGACTTTCCATCACCATGATCAGTACAAATACTGGGCTTTCGACATGTCACTATGCCAAGGGTGTACCGTGAATACCTCGAGGCGGGACAAATCACCACCTCCAGAGTCAACTGCTATGAGCAGCAACGTGTTGATAACAGGCATAGTCGTCGGCTATAACGGAATGTAACAGCTGATAGACGGGCTACAGTGTAGCAGATACTTGCCAACTGGTGAACAATCATATTCTCCCGAAACATCTCCTCGATATATGGTATGGAACTCACGCTTTATTCATGTACGTCTGCTCAGCGCACGTCACGGGTTGCAAAGATCACTTTGCATTGAGGAACTCCGTTATTGGACACTCGACACGTAGGTAAAGGTCACCTTCACTGGTCAGTCGTGGCAGACGTTGGCTTACGCCGATGGATGGGTTCATACTGTCGAAAACCACATGAGACGATGCATCCCCTTTGTCAATAGGGCACCGTTCGAGCCAGTCTTGGTGGTATTCTCGTGTGGAAGGTGTTCACCCAGGATATAATGGATCCCTTGACACACCTTCAATCGTCTCTCACCGCAAACGATACAGGAACCTAATGTCGGATCATGTGCATCTGTTTGCTCGTCTCCAGGACCCTGCAAGTAACCTAATATTTCAACAAGACAATGCACCACGGCATCCCTCTCGGACTGTGTCGCGGTGGTTGAGGAGCACTTCATGGACATGCGATGCTTGTGTGAACCCTTAGGTACCTTGACCTCAACTTACTGAGAATTATGGCACACCACAACTCTGGAATCACGCCGATGGGCAGAAGTTGCCCAGGAGCAAGAGGCTCATTGCCTTTCTGAGGCAACGAGCGAGGTGGTGCAGTGGCTAGCACACTGGACTCGCATTCGGGAGGACGACGGTTCAATCCCGCGTCCCGCCATCCTGATTTAGGTTTTCCGTGATTTCCCTATATCACTCCAGGCAAATGCCGGGATGGTTCCCTTGAAAGGGCACAGCCGCCTCCTTCCCCGTCCTTCCCTAATCCGATGAGACCGATGACCTCACTGTCTGGTCTCTTCTCCCAAACAACCCAACCCAACAACCCCCTTTCTGAGGCGGTCCCTCATGGATAGCATTGATGACGGCATTCTATAAATCTGAACTTGTTAATTTGAAGTTTTTCCATATCCTTATTAATTTTAAGCTTACAATTTTTTAAAGCTGCAAGATTGCTATACTTCGTTAAAAATGAAGAAATCATATGCAGAATATGTACAACTTAATATTTTGAAATATGATCTGTCTTAGTAACTAGGTGACAGATCATTTTTGTAAATGACAGCAACCAAAATAAAATAAACATCATTGAACGATATGTTTACTGTTGGGATTCAATATCAACCAATCTTCGTGAGTGTGGACGTCAAAAAAAAAAAAAAAAAAAAAAAAAAAAGGGTTCAAATGGCTCTGAGCCATGGGACTCAACTTCTAAGGTCATTAGTCCCCTAGAACTTAGAACTACTTAAACCTAACTATCCTAAGGACATCACACAAGCCGGCCGAAGTGGCCGTGCGGTTAAAGGCGCTGCAGTCTGGAACCGCAAGACCGCTACGGTCGCAGGTTCGAATCCTGCCTCGGGCATGGATGTTTGTGATGTCCTTAGGTTAGTTAGGTTTAACTAGTTCTAAGTTCTAGGGGACTAATGACCTCAGCAGTTGAGTCCCATAGTGCTCAGAGCCATTTTTTGACATCACACACATCCATGCCAGAGGCAGGATTCGATCCTGCGACTGTAGTGGTCGCGCGGTTCCAGACTGTAGCGCCTAGAACCGCTCGGTGTGGACGTCAGCTAAGCGCTTTTGAATCAGATGACTCAAAAACTGTCTCGGCGTCTCATAGAATCCACATCGCGACGTCTTGCTCCTCTTGTCAGGATGAAGGGGATGATAATCTTTAGTAGATTAGTGTCTCTAATTCAATTGCCCATGAGTGTTCAAGTTATAAGACCCACCATAAGAGTCGACTGATTGCTAGTCACAGTAAGTTACGCTCATGTGATTCATTTCTTGAGGAGATGCGACCTTAATCTGAATAGGCTCAAAATTTCGTTAAAGTCCATTTTGTAATTTTCTGGTATGATTTATATGTGAACAGTAGTAATGGGATGGTTGTTTTTGATGGTCAACAGCGCAGGTAAGGCACGTGTCGCGCTGGACTGTGCGTATTCAGTACGGACTAGGCATCAGCGCAGGTTGTTTATGAGTAGTGCACACTTTGTATTTGCATTCAGAGACCGAAGTCGACGTGCAATGAAAGATCTAACAGAGTTCCATAACGGGCAGATTGTAGGGGCCCGATTGGCTAGAGCATCAGTCACCAAGCCAGCCAACTTATTGAATGTTTCAAGAGCAACTGTTTCAACAGTCGAGACAGCCCACACAAAACATGGAAAGACATCTTCTTGTAAACGTGGCGCAAATCAAAACTAAATGACAGAAATCGTCGTACGCTAACACGAATTGTGCCAAAACAACACGAAACTACGACGACTGAAGTGACTGCAGAGCTCAATAGCCATGTTCGAGACCCCGTATCTATCGAAACTGTCCGCCGAGAACTCCATAAGCGAATATTCATGGACGAGCTGCTATACCGAAACCATTAGTGACGACAGCCAACGCAAAGAAGCGTTATCATTATATGCCAGTATTACAAGAAGAATCGCAGCTGTATGACGGGAAAATGGGGGTCCAACCCCTTATTAATAAATAATTCCCAAGTAAGTACAGTTGCCTGCCCCTTGCAAGTGGTTAAAATGCGTAAAATACTCTAAATATGCTGTAGAATGGTATTACCATGTGTATTACAGTCCGTTAAATCGCACCCCTGAAGAATTCTGAATTGTCTTCCACAGTAAAATATATTCAGCTCATCAGGTGCTTGAGCGCATTATAAATGGTGGATCATCCACCCCTTCCAATATCTATCTAGTCAACACAAAGCTCGTGGTACCGTTTTGACAAATATCGGTACATCGAACAAATAGAGAACAACTTAATGAGTTGGATGATTTTTTGGTCTAGATAAGAGCAGGGATCATTAGCGTCCCTATATTGGTAATTGTATAAATCCATTAAACGACCACAGGTATGAATAACATGTACGTTACTACCGATGATGCCTAGGACATGAGATCTTTAGACAAATTGAGTTCCTGAATCTGTTTTCATTGTCAAATTTATTTTCAGAGAGGAGCGGTAGTGCGTGTTCACTTTTTGATTCAGTACTTCGCAACGTATTCCTGCTTTGACCATCTATAGTGAGCTTAAACAAAACGCTTCTGGAGTTGGAGAGGTTAACGGCTGAATCGTGAACGTTATCAGGATAGACCAAAAACATTTGGTGTATGTAGTGTGTGTAATGATGTCTGCATCAAACTGAGGCACTGGCAGACACGGCCTGCTAGTTATCATACAGAGAAATAAGGTCACAATCAGGAGGCTATATTGGCCTCTGTACGGCGTAATCCTCTCACCAACACATAAGAAATCAAACAGCAGCAGGGGTCTGTTATGCAGATACTGCACGCTCTTACCTTTTCACTTTCTCCTGCAATGACACATGGAGGTGTAATTTCATGATTTTCAAGTACGATCACAAATTTGTGGACGTGTTTTACACAAAATAAATACACTACTGGCCATTAAAATTGCTACACCAAGAAGAAATTCAGATGATAAACGGGTATTCATTGGACAAATACACTCCTGGAAATGGAAAAAAGAACACATTGACAACGGTGTGTCAGACCCACCATACTTGCTCCGGACACTGCGAGAGGGCTGTACAAGCAATGATCACACGCACGGCACAGCGGACACACCAGGAACCGCGGTGTTGGCCGTCGAATGGCGCTAGCTGCGCAGCATTTGTGCACCGCCGCCGTCAGTGTCAGTCAGTTTGCCGTGGCATACGGAGCTCCATCGCAGTCTTTAACACTGGTAGCATGCCGCGACAGCGTGGACGTGAACCGTATGTGCAGTTGACGGACTTAGAGCGAGGGCGTATAGTGGGCATGCGGGAGGCCGGGTGGACGTACCGCCGAATTGCTCAACACGTGGGGCGTGAGGTCTCCACAGTACATCGATGTTGTCGCCAGTGGTCGGCGGAAGGTGCACGTGCCCGACGACCTGGGACCGGACCGCAGCGACGCACGGATGCACGCCAAGACCGTAGGATCCTACGCAGTGCCGTAGGGGACCGCACCGCCACTTCCCAGCAAATTAGGGACACTGTTGCTCCTGGGGTATCGGCGAGGACCATTCGCAACCGTCTCCATGATGCTGGGCTACGGTCCCGCCATCCGTTAGGCCGTCTGCCGCTCACGCCCCAACATCGTGCAGCCCGCCTCCAGTGGTG
The DNA here is from genome assembly GCF_023898315.1 of Schistocerca nitens. Taxonomy (NCBI): domain Eukaryota; kingdom Metazoa; phylum Arthropoda; class Insecta; order Orthoptera; family Acrididae; genus Schistocerca; species Schistocerca nitens. The sequence goes on along the minus strand of NC_064616.1, from coordinate 572,537,446 downwards.
TCGCGACAGGCGTGAATGGAGGGACGAATGGAGACGTGTCGTCTTCAGCGATGAGAGTCGCTTCTGCCTTGGTGCCAATGATGGTCGTATGCGTGTTTGGCGCCGTGCAGGTGAGCGCCACAATCAGGAATGCATACGACCGAGGCACACAGGGCCAACACCCGGCATCATGGTGTGGGGAGCGATCTCCTACACTGGCCGTACACCACTGGTGATCGTCGAGGGGACACTGAATAGTGCACGGTACATCCAAACCGTCATCGAACCCATCGTTCTACCATTCCTAGACCGGCAAGGGAACTTGCTGTTCCAACAGGACAATGCACGTCCGCATGTATCCCGTGCCACCCAACGTGCTCTAGAAGGTGTAAGTCAACTACCCTGGCCAGCAAGATCTCCGGATCTGTCCCCCATTGAGCATGTTTGGGACTGGATGAAGCGTCGTCTCACGCGGTCTGCACGTCCAGCACGAACGCTGGTCCAACTGAGGCGCCAGGTGGAAATGGCATGGCAAGCCGTTCCACAGGACTACATCCAGCATCTCTACGATCGTCTCCATGGGAGAATAGCAGCCTGCATTGCTGCGAAAGGTGGATATACACTGTACTAGTGCCGACATTGTGCATGCTCTGTTGCCTGTGTCTATGTGCCTGTGGTTCTGTCAGTGTGATCATGTGATGTATCTGACCCCAGGAATGTGTCAATAAAGTTTCCCCTTCCTGGGACAATGAATTCACGGTGTTCTTATTTCAATTTCCAGGAGTGTATATTATACTAGAACTAACATGTGATTACATTTTCACGCAATTTGGGTGCATAGATCCTGAGAAATCAGTACCCAGAACAACCACCTCTGGCCTTAATAACGGCCTTGATACGCCTGCCCATTGAATCAAACAGAGCTTGGATGGCGTGTACAGGTACAGCTGCCCATACAGCTTCAACACGATACCACAGTTCATCAAGAGTACTGACTGGCGTATTGTGACGAGCCAGTTGCTCGGCCACCATTGACCAGACGTTTTAAATTGGTGAGAGATCTGGAGAATGTGCTGGCCAGGGCAGCAGTCGAACATTTTCTGTATCCAGAAAGGCCCGTACAGGACCTGCAACATGCGGTCATTCATTATCCTGCTGAAATGTAGGGTTTCGCAGGGATCAATTGAAGGGTAGAGCCTTGGGTCGTAACACATCTGAAATGTAACGTCCACTGTTCAAAGTGCCGTCAATGCGAACAAGAGGTGACCGAGACGTGTAACCAACGGCACCAGAATACCATCACGCCGGGTGATACGCCAGTATGGCGATGACGAATACATGCTTCCAAATGTGCGTTCACCGCGATGTCGCCAAATACGGATGCGACCATCATGATGCTTAAACGGAACCTGGATTCATCCGAAAAAATGACGCTTTGCCATTAGTGCACCCAGGTTCGTCGTTGAGTACACCATCGCAGGCACTCCTGTCAGCGATGCAGCGTCAAGGGTAATCGCAGCCATGGTCTCCGAGCTGATAGTCCATGCTGCCGCAAACGTCGTCGAACTGTTCGTGCAGATGGTTGTTGTCTTGCAAACGTCCCCATCTGCTAACTCAGGGATCGAGACGTGGCTCCATGCGGATAAGATGCCTGTCATCTCGACTGCTAGTGATACGAGGCCGTTGGGATCCAGCACGGCGTTCCGTATTACCCTTCTGAACCCACCTATTCCATATTCTGCTAACAGTCATTGGATCTCGACCAACGCGAGCAGCAATGTCGCGATACGATAAACCGCAATCGCGATAGGCTACAATCCGACCTTTATCAAAGTTGGAAACGTGATGGTACGCATTTCTCCTCCTTACACGAGGCATCACAACAACGTTTCACCAGGCAACGCCGGTCAACTGCTGTTTGTGTATGAGAAATCGGTTGGAAACTTTCCTCATGTCAGCACGTTGTAGGTTTCGCCACCAGCGCCAGCCTTGTGTGAATGCTCTGAAAAGCTAATCATTTGCATATCACAGCATCTTCTTCCTGTCGGTTAAATTTCGCGTCTGTAGCACGTCATCTTCGTGGTGTAGCAATTTTAATGGCCAGTAGTGTAATAACATTGTTTTTATAACACGTATTCCGTTTTCGCATGAATCGCGGTTTCATGACAGTGCATTCATTAATCGCCGCCCCAAGCACTGTTGGAGTGCAAATAATCGCCACCAGCAGTGGTGAGTGTATGTTCGACAATGCGAGCCATTCGTACTTGCGAATCGTCAGAAAAATCAATAAAAGTCGGGTCGACCGAAGATCACGAGACGAAACCGACAGGCAATACATCCGTCTCCACGGTTTTGTCGAACACCTTTTCGGGGATAATAGGGTGTGAAATTATTGTGCCCAATCTAAGATGACCACTATATTGTTCCTCATCTCTTTGACGTCATCTGCATGCAGAACACTATCTGAGTTCTCCATAAGGAATCATAATCTTTGCAGGGTAATGTATCGCTGATGTACAAAGGTTGGACAAAAATATGGAAACTAAACGAAGTACCAGCGCCCCGTGGGATGCGTACCATATTATATACCGAATTTTCGGCTGAGTTAGCCCCACTTGTAACCATATCCTGCCGCAAATCCCTCGAACAAAATAATAATGAAGAAGCCCAATAGTTGGAAGAAAGCACAGGTCACATTCGTATACAAGAAGGATAGCAGAAATGATCCACAAAACTATCGTCCAAAATCCATGACATCCATTTGTTGTAGAATCTTAGAAGATTCTGAGCTCATACATAATGAGGTACCTCTAACAGAATGGGCTCCTACATTCCGATCAGCATGCTTTCCAAAAACATTGATCATGTGAAACCCAACTCTCACCTTTCTGGCATGACGTCCTGGAAGCCACGGATCAAGATAATGAGGTAAATGCACTGTTTCTCGATTCCTGAAAAGCATGTGACTCACTACCGCGCCTACTGTTATTATTGAAGGTGTGATCGTTTGGAGTATCAAACGAAATGTGTGACTGGGGTAAGAATTTCTTGGTAGGGAGAAAGCAGCATGTTATCTTTGAAGGGCAGTCAGTAACAACTGTAGAAGTAGGGAAGCTTGTTGGGCCTTTGCTGTTAACGTTGCATATTAATGACCTTGCAGACAATATTGGTAATAACTGAAGACTTTTCGCAGATGATGCAGTTATCTATAGTGAAGTGCTGTTCTGTCTGAAAAAACCTGCACAAATATTCAGTCAGACCTTGATAACACTTGAAAGTGGTGCAAAAAAAACGGAACGATGATATAAGCTCAGTCGTGGATAAAGCAGGTGGCTGACTTCGGTTCATTGGTGGAATACTAAGTAAATCTGTCTTCAAAGGAGATTGCTTGGAAATCACTCGTACGACCCATTCTTGAATATTGCCGAATTTGTGCGATCCGTACCAAATTGGACTATTGGAGGATATTGAACGAATGCGGAGAAGGGCAGCACGAATGGTCACAGGTTGGTTTGACTCAGCATAGAGATGCTGAAGAAGTTGAAGTGGCGGACACTTGAAGATAGACGCAAATTGTCCCGATGGAGCCTAATTATAAAGTTACAAGAACCAGCATTAAATGATGAGTCTAAGAATATACTAAAACCCACTGCGATATCTCATGTGGCGATCACGAGGACAAGATTAGATTGATTACTGCGTACACAGAGGCATTTAAACAGCCATCCTTCCCACGCTCCGTACGTGAATGGATCGGGAAGCAGCTACAATAACTGGTACAACGTGAGGTACCCACTGCCACGCACTTAACAGTGGTTTGCAGAATATGTATGCAGATGTCATCATCAGCCTTCCACGGCCTCAATTACGTCATACGATATTGGAGTGCCTGTGTTTTTAAGAAGAACGAAACAATGTTTCTTAGCACATACACTCCTGGAAATGGAAAAAAGAACACATTGACACCGGTGTGTCAGACCCACCATACTTGCTCCGGACACTGCGAGAGGGCTGTACAAGCAATGATCATACGCACGGCACAGCGGACACACCAGGAACCGCGGTGTTGGCCGTCGAATGGCGCTAGCTGCGCAGCATTTGTGCACCGCCGCCGTCAGTGTCAGCCAGTTTGCCGTGGCATACGGAGCTCCATCGCAGTCTTTAACACTGGTAGCATGCCGCGACAGCGTGGACGTGAACCGTATGTGCAGTTGACGGACTTTGAGCGAGGGCGTATAGTGGGCATGCGGGAGGCCGGGTGGACGTACCGCCGAATTGCTCAACACGTGGGGCGTGAGGTCTCTACAGTACATCGATTTTGTCGCCAGTGGTCGGCGGAAGGTGCACGTGCCCGTCGACCTGGGACCGGACCGCAGCGACGCACGGATGCACGCCAAGACCGTAGGATCCTACGCAGTGCCGTAGGGGACCGCACCGCCACTTCCCAGCAAATTAGGGACACTGTTGCTCCTGGGGTATCGGCGAGGACCATTCGCAACCGTCTCCATGAAGCTGGGCTACGGTCCCGCACACCGTTAGGCCGTCTTCCGCTCACGCCCCAACATCGTGCAGCCCGCCTCCAGTGGTGTCGCGACAGGCGTGAATGGAGGGACGAATGGAGACGTGTCGTCTTCAGCGATGAGAGTCGCTTCTGCCTTGGTGCCAATGATGGTCGTATGCGTGTTTGGCGCCGTGCAGGTGAGCGCCACAATCAGGACTGCATACGACCGAGGCACACAGGGCCAACACCCGGCATCATGGTGTGGGGAGCGATCTCCTACACTGGCCGTACACCACTGGTGATCGTCGAGGGGACACTGAATAGTGCACGGTACATCCAAACCGTCATCGAACCCATCTTTCTACCATTCCTAGACCGGCAAGGGAACTTGCTGTTCCAACAGGACAATGCACGTCCGCATGTATCCCGTGCCACCCAACGTGCTCTAGAAGGTGTAAGTCAACTACCCTGTCCAGCAAGATCTCCGGATCTGTCCCCCATTGAGCATGTTTGGGACTGGATGAAGCGTCGTCTCACGCGGTCTGCACGTCCAGCACGAACGCTGGTCCAACTGAGGCGCCAGGTGGAAATGGCATGGCAAGCCGTTCCACAGGACTACATCCAGCATCTCTACGATCGTCTCCATGGGAGAATAGCAGCCTGCATTGCTACGAAAGGTGGATATACACTGTACTAGTGCCGACATTGTGCATGCTCTGTTGCCTGTGTCTATGTGCCTGTGGTTCTGTCAGTGTGATCATGTGATGTATCTGACCCCAGGAATGTGTCAATAAAGTTTCCCCTTCCTGGGACAATGAATTCACGGTGTTCTTATTTCAATTTCCAGGAGTATACATGCATTTCCGAAGGAACAGACTCTGCGGCAACTACAGCCGTTATGAAATGAAACTTATTCATAGTTGCGAATACGAACAACCATCAGCTAATAAGGAAATGACGTCATTGAAAATTTGTGTTGGACCAGGACTCGAACCCGGATTTCCCGCATTATGCGAGCGGTCGTCTTAACCGATTGGGCTATCCGTGCACGACTCACTGCCAGGCCCATACTTCCATATGTCCTCATTCCTGTGTCAAAACCTATACTTGTACACGCATTATGTGGCTACCGTAGAGGGGAGGACATTTTAATTGAAAGTCGCCGCCCGGTATCGGCAGATAAGTACGATACTGCGGTGCTTGTGTTGCTAAGAAGAACGATGCACTGTTCCTTCGGACATGCATGCTGTAGTGGCTGCAGTGCCCGTTCCTTCGGACATGCATAACAACACAGGCACCGCAATATCGTACTTACCCGCCGATACCGGGCTGGCAGTACAATTAAAACTGGCTGCCCTGTACGAGAATTACATTATGTGTGTTTAAGAACAGATTGTGACACAGGAATGACGATCTATGGAAGTTTGGGTCTGACCGTGAGCTGTACACGGATAGCCGATGCGATGGAGGCGGCCGCTCGCCTAAAGCGGGAAATTCGGTTTCGAGCCCCGATGCGGCGTAAATTTTCAGTGTCGTCATTCCTTTATACAGCTGATGGTTGCTCGCATTCGCAATTGCGAATAAATTTGATGTATATCAATTTCGTCAGGTTGTTTCCTACTTACAGCACGTGCCAGGTTGCTGCTAAAGTTTCCGGACAAACAAGCACAACAACGGAGGTTGACAAACCAATGAACAGAGTGACAGATCATGTGAAAATATTTAAACAAAATTGCTGGAGCCAACTGTTTGTCACCGTACGTGATTCTGTGCTTTAGACGTAGATATTGAACTATATGGTTATCCTATAAGTGTATATAAATTTGACGATGTAAATAGAGAAAATTATCCTGGCAGCACGGTATATTCTGTATATACGGGAACTCACCATTTGCAGTTGAAAATAATAATTAGTCCACATTAATTTCTAACCATAACAGGATTAGTCTTTCGCAGTAGTGTATACACAGCAACGAAACTTCGAACAACACTGAAGAAAAATCCTTTAGCATTTTGACAGAAGGAAACGATTTTTTAATATCGTTCTTTCTAGCCTGGTGGAATGTCGCCTCCCTGCATTTACTTAAGAATGGAGGGAAATTCGGAAACAGTAGCTAACTCCGTAAACGAAGTAAAATAATATTCACATTCTCTTCTAAGGCTGGCCGTTGTGGCCGAGCGGTTCTAGGCGCTTCAGTCTGAAACCGCGAGAGGCACAAATTGTGTGAGATTATTCGGTCATCATAGAAACTGGTTACAAGTTGTATGGAAGCGTTAGGCGTGCCAGCGTTGCTCCATCTTGTTGGAAATAACTACCGTAAACACAACGCCATCCAGCTGCTCCAGAAATGTATCGAAGATGCTCGCATAAACTGTAGTGCCTAATATCATACCAAAGAAAATGAGGCCAACAATCCCGGAAGCTGATTCTGCACACCACACTCCAACCTTTTCATCATGAAGTGGTGTTTCAATAGCCGGCCGCGGTGGCCGTGCGGTTCCAGGCGCTTCAGTCCGGAACCGCGTGACTGCTACGGTCGCAGGTTCGAATCCTGCCTCGGGCTTGCATGTGTGTGATGTCCTAAGGTTAGTTAGGTTTAAGTAGTTCTAAGTTCTAGGGGACTGATGACCTCAGATGTTAAGTCCCATAGTGCTCAGAGCCATTTGAAACATTTTTTTGGTGTTTTAATAATATGGTAGTTTATACCTACCGACCGGCAACGGCCTTGTCGCAGTGGATACACCGGTTCCCGTGAGATCACCGAAGTTAAGCGCTGTCGGGCGTGGCTGGCACTTGCATGGGTGACCATCCAGCCGCCATGCGCTGTTGCAATTTTTCTGGGTGCACTCAGCCTCGTGATGCGAAATGAGAAGATACTCGACCGAATAGTAGCGGCTCCGTTCAAAGAAAACTATTATAACGACCGGGAGAACGGTGTGTTGACCACATGCCTCTCCTATTCGCATCCTCAACTGAGGATGACACGGCGGTCGAATGGTCCCGATGGGCCACTTGTGGCCTGAAGACGGAGTGCTATATATATGATACCCACCGAGTACCTGTTGTTTTGTGTGTTGATGTAACCTGAAAGATGGAATCATGTCTCAGCTGTAAACCAAGTTATGGAGAGAATGACTGGACTTAGAATCAGAAGCCCCTGAAACCATCGACAGTAATTCATTCTTTTCTCATGATCTGTTTCTTGCAATGTTTGCATCATATGCACTCTGTATGGTCGTAATGTCGATTTCTTCGCAACTCTCTGACATGTGCCATATGAAATGCCTGTCTCCTGGCTCAATCTATACAACGATTTCCTTGGAGAGTTCTCCAAGTATCATCGAACATTATCAATGGCGTCTGCACTCAGTGATGGTCTGTGTTTACGATTGTCATTGTTTAGTACAGCAGTTGCCTCCAACTTTCTTACAATCGGTAGAATTGTTGCTTTTGTTGGAACATCGCGCACATTGAATTCTAACCGGAATGTCCGTTGTGTTGTAACCATTGAGTCTGTCTACCAATATATTTTCACTATAAAAACCCGCTCTCGAAGTGTGTACAGCATGTATATGCCTGCTAAAGACTGCGAACGAAACACTTATTTGCTCGTTATTGTCACGTGGCCGGAACTGCTCACTCACAGACTTCACAAACCGCGACCGTGGAGGCTACGAACGAACTACCACGAGGCGAGCAATCTTGACATTATACCGGACAAAAGACCTCATGCGCAGAAACACCGATCGACTTACTAACAACTGACGGGACATATGATTCTCCCAGAGCTACTGAGATCATTAAAACAGCCTAACCTTTCTGCGAGCTTTCAGAGGGAAATTATGACACACTGAAGTAGTTCAGGTTTATATGGATAGCCCTGTATTTTAACGCCATAGTATGTGTCTTTGTCAAGTAACAGGGGAATGAAACTGGCGTGTGGATCCCAAAGCGCCACACGCACTACAGTGCTACCAGCTACGGCAAAGGAATCCGTTATCACAGAAGCCGACACTGCGTGAGACACCGCAGTGCACTGGGAGAGAGAGTGCAAAGTGAAACTGCAGCAGCACTTTCGCGGTTCGCCGCTGGAGACTTCCTAGACGAGTAACGGGACGCAGTGAAGCGATAGACCCGCGCTATTTCTTCTTGTATTCCCACCGCAATAACTGAGTTCTAACGTACTTGTAATTTGCAGGTTATGATATACCATAAAATCTTCAATAGCGCGTGCAGTTATGCACATCCGAACTGTCCTGTCCCTACAGTTACTTCGGTATCTGTTCCAGCGTGTGATTGGAACTGAAACTCAAAGGGGTTATAACAGACTGAATGGCCATAACCTCATTATCTAGACCTGCCATCTGATCTAAGTCTGTTAACCCTCAACTCAAATACGTTTTGACGGATTGAAGGAATTTTACTTTCGTTATCATAATTTCTCTTCTTTTATTTTCTCTTGGAGTGCGTTCCAAATATAATCGGAAACCCTTTCTTGATGAACATTCATTCGTCGTTAGTTTTATCTTCGTTTCTGATTCCAAACAGCAGTCCTGTCACCAGTGCCTTTCTCTTAAATTATACAAGTATATCAGGTATCTGTGATTCTGATTTGTTTTCGCGTTCACAATGTTCTCACACTGCCTATTGAAGCCAAAAATGGGGACCCATAATCCGTATCTTTTTAATTTAAACAACTCCATCTGACGAAGATACAGCTATTCGCAACCTGTAGTGAGGAGATCAATAAAACTGACTGGTTACAGTTATTTGTGTATTTAAATTGATATTCGTAAGTCGCAGTTAGCCCTTTAAATGTTCGAATTTAAAGACCAGCGACCTTTAAACCACCATATAGGCTCGACTAGGTTCTCGAACACTTCTCGCAAACAAGCCCTTACTGCTGTGCAGTGCCCTACGAACAGACAGTTGATACATCAATAAGGGAAAAGTTTAATTCAAGGCTGATAAATACGTATTGTAAGTGCACTGACAACCTGGTCATTGCCAGAAAATTTCGTCACGCCAAACCAAGTTTAATTCAAGGCTGATAAATACGTATTGTAAGTGCACTGACAACCTGGTCATTGCCAGAAAATTTCGTCACGCCAAACCTTTTTCTCAAGGTTTGTAAACTGAAACGACGAACCATCAGGTACACAGATCTGACAGTCAAAATGGTTCAAATGGCTCTGAGCACTATGGGACTCAACTGCTGAGGTCATTAGTCCCCTAGAACTTAGAACTACTTAAACCTAACTAACCTAAGGACATCACAAACATCCATCCCCGAGGCAGGATTCGAACCTGCGACCGTAGCGGTCTTGCGGTTCCAGGCTGCAGCGCCTTTAACCGCACGGCCACTTCGGCCGGCTGATCTGACAGTCTCGGCCAAACTTGTGCCACCCCAATATTGATGAAAATTCGAATACGAAAGCACTTCGCGTCGTTCAAAAAAATTTGGTCCTGTTTGATTCATTCTTGGATTAACACAAAGTTCTACGATCGTTGAAATTCGTCGACTGTAGCCTTTTTGAAAGGCTATAGCCGATGAATTTCACAGTTTTTTAAAAATATACCTCTCCTCCATTTATAAGGGACTAACATCAACGATACCTAAAATGCTGTTAAGGGAACATGTTATGAAACGCAAAATATAAATTGAATTTAGTTCTCTGTCGCCTACACTTTAAACTAGAAAATAAAAGTCAGTGGAAATATTCTTGGCCCGTACATTTATGGCCATAATTATTATTTTGAGTCATGTTATCACTCATCGTACTGTATAATGAGTGATGTTATTTATTTATGAGAAATAAATAAATGAATAATACCACACATCATACAGTTTCGATGTACCAATATACCTATTATCTCCTCAATTTTTATCATCACTCCATTTCAGATTTTTCACAGTTTGCGTAAGCTTTAGTTTCTACCCAGTCACGGTTGTTTGTCAGATATACTTAAATATTGAGACTGAGTTCCACTTATTCGCTTAACGTAAGGTATTAAGTATTACGTGTCGTATGGTTGTCTATAGAAAACGATGTGGCCACGCGGTTTGAGGCGCCATGTCACGGATTGCGCGACCCTTCCCGCCGGAGGTTCGAGTCCTCCCTCGAGCATTGGTGTGTATGTGTTGTTCTTAGGATAAGTTAGTTTAAGTACCGATGACCTCAGCAGTTTGGTCCCTTAGTAATTCACACACATTTGAACATTCTGTAGTAAACTCTTATGTATTGTAGTATCCTGTTTTTGATGTTTTGAACGATTATGACGTTGTAAGAGTGTGACCTGATGTGGATACATAACTTATTCTTCTGTAGCCCTCATTGCGAGAGACAGTGCGAATAGGTTTGAGATTTCCCAGAGGAGAATGATGCTCAGCCAGGTGACCAAGAACTACACACCACAACCTCTACTCCACTTGATTGCCAAATATAGAAGATGAAAAGTTCTTTCAGCACCTGGAATCGAAGCAGATACCTTCGGGATTTACCAAACTACGAGTAACGTGCATAGGCGACCACGTCCACCGATGCGAGTATTCACTGAATTAAATAAATATTTTTGTTAAATGGAGTTTTTAAAATCAATAAAAAACAAAACAATAAAAATAAACAAGTGTATCCTGAAACAAGTTTGAAACTATAGCACTTACACCAGCAACGATTTCCTGCCATTCTTATGCTAGCCTGCTTTTACAACTGGTAACTTTTTTCGACACGTTAATCTTGAGATTTCTATAAAAATACAAGAAAATACGTTTCCATACATTAATAAAATCCTGAAATGTGTTCCGCCTAACGATACATAGTAGTCTGGAGATCAGCTAGTGCTTACATTAACTGCTACGCCGCACGTGCCGTTATCGACATGATAAGCGTAACTATTTAAATTCTGACATTAGCAACCGGATTTCTCTCCTGTTCCTAGGTTATTTATCTACTCAAATGGATAGCGAAATGAGTGAAAGAAAGAAATTAAATAAACATTACTTTGTTTTTCCCTTATTCGTGGCTCGAGGCCAACTACTATATAATCCCTAAGAATACTGATAGTATCTCATTTTCTACTATGTCTGCCCGGATAATTGAGTGGTGCCGGCAAAACTGAGTCAAGGAATCAACGATCAATTTGAACGGATGTCTTGTGACGTCCGCCCAGAGCAAACGCAAAGAACAATCGCGAAAAAAAAAAAAAAGAAAAAAAAATACCTGAGTGGTTAGCGTGACGGATTGCCGTCATACGAGCCCGGGTTCGATTCCCGGCTGGGTCGGGGATTTTCTCCGCTCAGGGGCTGGGTGTTGTGCTGTCTTCATCATCATTTCATCCCCATCCGGCGCGCAGGTCGTCCAATGTGGCGTCGAATGTAAGAAGACCTTCACCAAGGCGGCCGGGCCTGCCCCGCAAGGGGCCTCCCGGCCAATGACGCCAAACGCCCATTTCCATTTTCCACTATAAAATTTTACACCCTAGAGCGTGATAAAAATTTGCCTGGAGAAGTTGCCATTCTAAACCTCTTCCTCAAGAGACCGCATATCATCAGGAAGTAATGCTTCCCCCTGGGTCTGCTAAAATTTCAAACGTATCTTCCCAAAGGGCTCAGTGATGGCACCGCATGTGCGATTTCTCTGAAACTCTTACCTAATCGTAGCTGAGGGAAGAAATTCTGGCAGGCATCTCTTATTTAATGAGCCGACCTTTTCTAATTGCGAACCATATTTTAACGGATCTTAGCTGAATGATTAAAATGGAGTTGTCTCACACGTCTCCAGTAACCGACCTCGTTTCTCTCCTTCTCCTCTTATCTCACAAGACCCCGTCTTCTGACAACTTTCCATTTTCTTTCTCTGTTCACGATCTAGTGGTCATTCTTTTGGTGCCAAGGCTACTTTCAGTACCCCATTGTTAATTGAAGCAATTACTGAACCATAAGAAATGTAGTTGACTATGTTAATAGGACTGCCATTGCCATAGATGTCATTATTTGAAGTATAATGATTGTTATTGGTACAGTAACTTTAAAGCAGATGCTGACAGGTGTGAATGTTACCGAACTATCAGTTTAATAAGTCATGACCGCAAAATACTAACACGAATTTTGTACAGAAAGGAGGAAAAATTGGTAGAAGCCGAACTCAGGTAAGATCAGTTTGGATTCCGGAGAAATGTAGGAACACACGAGGGAACGACTTATTTTAGAAGACAGCATTTGTAGACCTAGAGAAAGCTTTTGACAGTATTGACTGGGATACTGTCTTTGAAGATCTGAAGGTAGCATAGGTAAAATACAGGTGATAAAAGGTTGTTTACAGCTTGTTCACAAACAAGATGGCAGTTATAAGAGGCAAAGGACATGAAAGGGAAGCAGTGGTTGAGAAAGGAGTGAGGCAAGGTTGCAGCCTGTTGTCGATGCTATTCATTCTGTTGATTGAGCAAGCAGTAAAGGAAACCAAAGAAAAATTTGGAGTAGGAATTATAGGTCAGGGAGAATAAATAAGAACTTTGAGACTTGCCGATGACATTGTAATTCTATCACAGACAGCAAAGGACTTGGAAGAGCATTTGAACAGAATGGACAGCACCTTGACAGGATGATCAACAAAGCAAAACAAGAATAGCGGGATTTAGTAAAATGAAATCAAGTTATGCTGAGGAATTTAGATAGTGAAACGAAACACTAGAAGAGACTGAAGAGAAGGAGAGAGATCGGACATAACGTGCGAACACCGCGAACGGTGTTATAGTTTGTTTGGCGCTAATTATCCATACACATGTTTCACTAGATAAAATGCAGCTGTTGAACAGGGCGAGAATGCTGTTTTGAACGAAGAAAGCAATGTGGCTCAAATGGCTCTGAGCACTATGGGACTTAACATGTGTGGTCATCAGTCCCCTAGAACTTAGAACTACTTAAACCTAACTAACCTAAGGACATCACACACATCCATGCCCGAGGCAGGATTCGAACCCGCGACCGTAGCAGTCGCGCGGTTCCGGACTGAGCGCCTAGAACCGCGAGACCACCGCGGCCGGCGAAAGCAATGTGGCCCAGGCAAAGAACGGTAGGTATCAGTTATTATGCAAACGTGAAATGCGTGGAGGAAGTGCACTCATCACTAACGTAGAACTCAAATCATTCTTAGCTGAATTCCAGAACTTCGTACACGTGTCCGCTGACGGTTTTCGCTGGCTTCACGTTGAAGTTGAGGTGGAAATTTAGAAAAATAGCACTAATTAAGGACGAGCAACACAACCTGAAAAAGACTAATAATTACACTCTGGCTGGCAGAGCGGTTCTAGGCGTTTCAATCTGGAACCGCGCTACCGCTACGGTCGCAGGTTCGAATCCTGCCTCGGGCATGGATGTGTGTGATGTCCTTAGGTTAGTTAGGTTTAAGTAGTTCTAAGTTCTAGGGGACTGATAACCTCAGATGTTAAGTCCCATAGTGCTCAGAGCCATTTGAACACTCTGGCTCTTAGCAAGTGAAACAGCTGCTGCTGTATCTCAAGTAGTTCCTGATGTCTGCGGTGACATACGCAAAGCGCTCAACAGCTTTACTGTAGCACGTACAAGAACGAAAATGTCAGTATTGTGGGATTAATGTGATGAAATATAAAACATACATACGACCTGCGTGTAGGCTACGTGATAAAATATGCTACGGGATTTGTTGGGGAGAGAGAAAGTGATTGAGGGGAAAAAAGCTTTTATTTATTCCATTAGTGCATTAAAAGCTCATCAATTAAAGATAAATTTCAGGTGATAACAGATACCTTTAACGTAAGTCCTGAAAATGAAAAGGTCTTTCGTTTATTTTTATTTTAAATTTATCAGCGTAACAGCTATATATTCACATTTGTTATCTTTCAAAGAAATTTAGTATGTTCTTCCTTTTTAATAAAAACAATTCAACAGCCTGTGCCTCTTCACTTCATCCTTGTCTGATGGAAGCGTATAAGAAATTTATGGTTTTTCTCTCGTCCCCAGTAGGGTCTTTGAGTGCCTAGGCAGTTTTCTACAAAGCTTATTTATTTGTAACGATATCAACTGTGTATTTTGGTGTCAGGTAGTCAGGGGCCGTCCTCTTCTCCTTCTTCCTTCAGTTTCCGATTCCAGCATAAGTATTGATCGAAATATACGGAGGAACGCCTTGCAAAGACAGTGATGAATACTTGAGAGCTACTATGTTAAAATTTCTAAACACTTGTTAGGTTCGAGAATAAGCTCTGTATTGAGGAAATCTCGACCGATAATAGTATTTCTTTGTCTCCGGCACTTTGGTCCTGCAGGTACCTATGATATCTGCAATCTTTATTAGTAACATTACATTCTCTTCTAACAACTCCATTGTTCACGCAACTCAAGGGCAGTTTGATAATGTCATACAATCTTCCCCCCACCCTTCAACATCTCCCCTCCCTCGCCCCCCTGACATTCATTACTTGCCTTTCCTTGAGCTCTTGATAAGACCCTTAAATACAAACCTAAATCGAATAATCGTGGAAATGAGATTTTTTTCCTTTAAGTAAATACTTGATAGACAATCCTTTGTAACAGAAGTAAATTTCTGAGTATTATTGCAGTGCTAAATATTACGAGAAGAAGCAGTTTCCATTTAAGGTAGTTCCTGAGATCTTTAAAAGCTTCCAGCGAAAGCAGAAAAAATTAGATTTATTTGTTGTTCAATCTTCAATAAAATGTGCTATCTATTAAACATAGTGGAAAGAACGAAAATACAAAATCTTTATTCTTTTGAATTTAATAAATCAAAGTTTTTCTATGATTTAGAAATTATTTTATTTTCCATCGGAGGAAGTGGAACAGAAATACAAAAAATATCATCTAGTGTTTTATTGACGTGTTAAACGTAAAATAGTGTTCAGCTGCGTTAATTGTACGTTACTTGTGAAGAAAACTCGCCAGTAAGTAGTTAAATTTCAGAAAATTTTCCATTAAAGTAATTGAAAATTGATAAACATGGTCAAAATTGTTGGGTATGAAACTGAAAAGTAAAACACAAATTCGAGTATGATACGAAACAGAAATATTCTGTTAATAATGTCACGTGAGGAGGACACGTGGGAAGACAAATTGTAACACGTTTTGTGTTGAAATAGTGAAATATTTCTTGTTAAGGTAGGCCTTGGTTGAAATTTCGGCTCAATTAGGTGGGGACTTAATCGAAAAGTCTATATTCTAAATACATTTATACTAACTAGGAAGATATTTGGAATTGAAGTCAGTGGTGGCTCATAGCGACATATTAGAAAATATCTCGCAAACGGCTCGTTTGCCGATCCATGCATGCTGGAATGCTTTTGCTTCTATTATCGTATGCTTTCGCCAGTGCCAGGTTTCGCTCTCACGATGCGCACTTGACGCCCCTCTCAGCTTCACGTGCAAAGAGCAAGCTTGAGTCGTTTGGGCCTTAAGCCGGCCCTGCGCAACTCACATTTCGTAACAAAAGTAGTTCGTGCGCAAAAGTGCACACGAATGCTGTTTGTGTCGCGAGTGCCGAAGCGGAGAGACGTTCTCCAAAAGACCAACAACCAACGCAACGCAACCCAGCACCTACGAATTAAACCGACCCACTGTCAGAATCTGTTCGTTCGCGCTCGGCTACCATTTACAAAAGAGAGAATGCTCGCTGGGCGTAAACCAAGCTAAGCGTTACCAAAACAACACTTCAGCCTACGTGTTCTGTGTAGTGGTATTAGGAAAGAGAAATCGAAGACGGATACGTAGCAGATGTACTTAGACCAAATTTGGGCCGAGCGAGGTGGCGCACTGGTTAGCATACTGGACTCGCATTCGGGAGGACGACGGTTCAAATCCGCGTCCAGCCATCCTGCTTTAGGTTTTCCGTGATTTCTCGAAATCGCTTCAGGCAAATGCCGTGGCAGTTCCTTTGAAAGAGCACTTCCGACTTTCCTCCCCTTCCTTTCCCTAATCCGATGGGACCGATGACCTCGCTGTTTGGTCCCCTCCCCCGAGTCAACCAACCAACCACATTTGGGGGCGGTTTACTCATACCAAAGCGATCAAAAACGTCGCGTAAACTTACGATGACTCGTCTATGAGTTAGTATTAAAAGAAATTGTTATGGGGTGTGAATATTCAGCTTCGCCAGGCGTATTGAATGTTCATAGAACTTCAGGGAATGCAGGTCGGGTAACGTTATGGAAAACTACCGATATTTCTACAGATGACTACCCCATCATATTCAAGGCACAAATGAAAAAAGAGATCGGTATGAGTGGAAATTTAAACCCTCGTTGACCGGGACGCGCCAACCAGAAAACCACAATTCGGCGTACGCAGAAAGACAAAACACACCTTAAAACACATAGCCCCATCACACAACCAAAGATGTCCAAACTTTATCGATAGTGAAATATTAACAAGCAGCGGGTGAGGAAGTGGTGCCAACTCTGTACCTGTGTTATGGTATTACTGTTGAAACTCAACCCGTTAATTAACTATTCGAGATCTTCTACAGTATGCGTTCCAGCCAATATTGTATGTGCGTGACGGGCTCCGGAAAATATCAGTCACGTGACTCAAAAGGCAGTAATGTCTATCATGATAGATAGACTAGGACCTATTGAGTGACGTTTGCGTTCGGTTGGCCTCAGTGATTTGAATGTTTACCTTCGGGAGCACCTTAAGGAATTAGTTTATGGGGAGAACATTTTGCATGCAGAAATGTTTTATCATTGTCATGGAAATCTGTGAAATGTTTAGACGCTATATTGGGGTCCCGGGGAGGGTGCGGCACTCCGTTACCCGACGAGTTTGTGCGCGTGTGGAAGTCAGAGAAGAACTTATCTTTGGTTCAAAATGGTTCAAATGGCTCTGAGCACTATGGGACTCAACTGCTGAGATCATTAGTCCCCTAGAACTTAGAACTAGTTAAACCTAACTAACCTAAGGACATCACAAACATCCATGCCCGAGGCAGGATTCGAACCTGCGACCGTAGCGGTCTTGCGGTTCCAGACGGCAGCGCCTTTAACCGCACGGCCACTTCGGCCGGCCACTTATCTTTGGGTTTCCACGAGTTGATGATATTTTGATTAATCCCTGCGAGCTGACAGCTCCGAGCCAATAATGTGCCCTTCTACAATAAATTGTTCACGTGCCCATTTGCAGACTGCAGTGCGTAAGTACTTCACCTATACGCCAATGTGGCTGTCAACCTTGGCCCAGTATGACCTTCCCGCAAACTGTGGTTAATATAGCTAGCTACATTTTTGTTAAATATAGACTTCTTGAAATTACGGTAATTTTCAGCCACCAGGCTATTACTGTTATGTAGAGGTAATATCACGACATTCATGACACTGTAAAAAGCCTTGCAATTGTTTTTCCCTGGGAAGCATTTTTCCGCTCAATGTGCAGTGTTGAGGTAAAGCTGCTTCTTTAACAAGAGTTACTATATAGAGGAAGCATCATGAGGAATAGTAAATATTTCTTTCCCGTCGTGACTACATGATTATAATTTATTAAAATTACTCTTAATGATTTCTGTGATGGAAACGCTGTTGGTTTTCATGAAGAGTACCGAAAGGTAATAACCGTAGGCTACTGTGTTACGGACCGTTTAATCTTGCTTCCAGTGAACTTTGTGAGATGCAGGTGGAATGCAGCAAGAAGCAAGTCATATTGTTGAATCTGCTGATTGTAGTCCTGCGGTTTAAAGGACACCTAGATGTGAAAGCCACAAAGGATGGTGAACGTTGCGTCAGAATGGTTAGTATGCATTTAATCAACAGCTGTAACATTGTCAAAAAGAAGGGAGGAGCTCATAGACGTTTCAGCCGTAGGTGCCACTTCAACAAAATTCAAAAATTTTTGGAAGAGGAATATCGACCTTGAAGCTAGGCTTAGCCGTGCAAGAATAGATGAAAATCGGAGTGTCGAGAGGATGAAAAAATACACGAGATGAACTGGCAAGAACTATCAGGCATTAGGCATTGCCAGTGTAAGACAAAGGTGCGGGTTTGAGACCCAGCCCAAAAGACAGTTTTAATGTGTCGAGAAGCTTCACGACAGCGTATACTGAATTGTAGAACGAATGATTCATTGTGGTTTAGCGATTCTCCGCAATAGTTTTGGTCCCTGGAGTCCAGGAGAATATGTCGAGCAGAATATGTTGGAGAGCTTCTACTGAGACTGGAAAGTAGGAGAGGAATACTGGTAAAACCGAAGTTGTCAGGGCGCAGAGGAACATCATTCGGGTAGAGAATCGCCTGCGAAACGAAAGATCCGTCTCCGACGTTTGGTTCAGCACATAGCTATAATCAGCCGCGAAATTTGATTAGGAATGCTGATATCATCAGAGAATGACGCGGTGCTGCCAAGACAGCTGAAATGCACGCTGGAGGCGGTGTTGTGATTTAGAAACAAATAATGTGTTCGTTTGCATGGCCATCGTCTGCAGCAGCTGTTGTAATAGATTATTACTAGTTTTTGCATCTTAAAATTACTGCAATCAATTAAAGAATATTATTCACCAGACGCATATCGCTTTTATTTGTAAGCAACTTCCGTGGTCATAAATCCTGAAAAGACACTAGTTTCTGCATTTCATCTAAGAAATAGGGCAGTTAAAAGAAAACTGAACATCATTTGGAAAGGAGAACAGGTATTCCACTGCGACACTCCCAAATATCTTGGAGTAAAGATGGAATGTTTCCTTACATTGAAATTTATTGCCGAGAAATAAAGTTCAAAGTATCAGTACCAAACAACATAATCTGTAAACTTTCAGGGACCACCTGGGGCACCCAAAAAAAGTGCTTCGAACATCATATGTCGAGGTGCTATGTTTATGCTCAGCAGAATATTCTGCCCCAGTCTGGCAAAATTATGTAATGCAAAACATCTTGATACAGCTTTGAACGAGACTGGACGCATTGTGACAGGTTTTCTACGACCAACTCCTGTCGGTAAACTGCGCCAAATTGCAGGTACAACACCACCAAGTATTCGCAGGAAAGCAGTTTCAGAAGTGGGGAAGAAGAAATGGAGAAGAAGCAAAGGGGTACAGACCGTAGATAGCCTCAACGACCAAAACTCATATCAAGAAAGATCTTCATGCAAATAACTACAGCAATGCCTTCAACTCCCGGAACTCACAGAGCGGAACTTTGGCGAGATTCTTTGACTGAATGAATGCCTAAGAGGAATCAAGCGCAGACTCACACTAGCATTACTCTGAGGTGACAAAAGTCATGGGATACCTCCTAATGCAGTGTCGCACCTTCTTTTGCTAGGCTTAAAATGGTTCAAATGGCTCTGGGCACTATGGGACTCAACTGCTGCGGTCATCAGTCCCCTAGAACTTAGAACTACTTAAACTTAACTAACCTAAGGACATCACACACATCCATGCCCGAGGCAGGATTCGAACCTGCGACCGTAGCAGTCGCATGGTTCCGGACTGCGCGCCTAGAACCGCGAGACCACCGCGGCCGGCTTGCTAGGCTTAGTGCAGCACAGTATGGACGCAGTAAGTAACTGGAAGTCCGCTGCAGAAACAATGAGCCATTCTGCCTCTATAGCTGTCTATAATTGAGAAACTATGACCTGTGCGAGATTTGAACTGACTTCTGGATTATGTCCCAAAACGACTGATGTCGGGCGACCTGGGTGGCCAAATCATTCACTCGCATTGTCCAGAACGTTCTTCAAACCAATCGTGAACAACTATGGCCCAATGACATGGCGCATTGTCATCCATAAAAATTCCGTCGTTGTTTTGGATCATAAAGTCTATGAACGGCTGCAAATGGTCTCAGAGTAGCCGAAAATAACAATTTCTATTCAATGATCGCTTCAGTTGAACCAGAGCACTTAGTCCATTCCGTGTAAACACTATCCACACCATTATGGAGACACCACCAACTTGCACAGTGCCTTGTCGACAACGTGGGACCATGGCTTCGTGGGGTCTGCGCCACACTCGAATCCCACCATCAGGTCTTGCCAACTGAAATTGGAACTCATCTGACTAGCCCACGATTTTCTAGTCGTCTAGGGTCCAGCCGATATGGTCACGAGCCCAGCAATGGCGCTCGCCTCGGTTGTCTGCTGCCATAGCCCATTAACGCCAAATTTCGCCACACTGTCCTAATGGATATGTTCGTCGTGCGTTCCGTATCGATTTCTGCCGTTATTTCACACAGAGTTGCTTGTCTCTTAGCACAGAGTACCATACGCTAACACCGCTGCTCTCGGTCGTTAAGTGGAGGTCGTTGGCCACTGCGTTGCCTGTAGTGAGAGGTAATATCTGAAATTTGGTATTCGCGGCACACTCTTAACACTGAGAGCCTCAGAATATTGGGTTCCTTAACGTTTTCCGAAATGGGATGTCCCATGTATCTAGCTCCAACTAGCATTCCGCGTTCAAAGTCTGTTATGTTAATTCCTGTCGTGCGGCCACGTTCACGTCGGAAACATTTTCCCATGAATCACCTGAGTATAAATGACGGCTCCACCAATGCACAGCCCTTTTATACCTTGTGCATGCGATACTACCGTCATCTGTATCTGTGCATATCGCTGTCCCATGACTTTTGTCACCTCAGTATAAGTGACATGGAAGACGCTGAATAGACTGGACCTGGGACGTCGCGATGCAAAGTCAACCTAAGGAAGTGGGGCTTCAACGACAGTGTAGTAGTAGTAGTAGTAGTTTTATTCATCCGCAGGTCTATTTTGCAAATATATTGAGCGTGTCTTGGTGTTACAGTTTAAGAAGAACATAAATAAAGTATTCACATATAGAGACATTTACAGAGTTATTAATTTCTCCATGTGCTCAGCAACTGTTTGTTTAATTACTGAAAAGGCTGCTTCAGTTACTCTGTAGAGTTTTATTGAATCCATTACTGGTTTCGACTTTTTTGTTAAGCCATTCTCCGGTGGATCTGCAACTGCCATACAGTAGATAGATGTAGACACGTAATATGATAGTAGATGAAAAAATAAAGCTTGCAAATGTTTGTGTTTAGACAGACTATAAGACTTACAGTAGCGAAGTAATATCCAAATGGTATCAGTACAAGACTGGCATATTTAAAATATTGCTTGTCTCATGACGTCTTGATAATACTGTCGTCTCAGGACTGTATAATTCATCATATCATAATCTCTTTGTTTATAGCGATTTTTATTTTGACATTCGAATCTGCATGTTGTACAAATAAGAGGCTAAAAATAGCTTCTTAATGAAGGCGGGGCATCCAAGTCAAGTGCAGATCTATATTTTTTGTGGACAACTGCCGCCCCGTTATTGATAACTTCTTTAAAGTCACTCCGCACATCCGTAAGCGTATCCACATGGTATCTATACGTTCATACATATGCTCTGTAAGGAGTCCACGGAGCATCCAGTCTATACCAACAGCCTCTGCGTTCCCTGTGATTCGACTTTAGTACGCGACGAATACAAATCTGCACTTGACCTGGATGTCCCGTCCACTGCAGCTACTTTGCACCTTTATTAAAAAGCTATTTTTAGCCTCTCATTTGTACAACATGCATGTGGTGCACTAAGAATTGATTCTCTGAGGTCTAACCATCACTGCTGACATTTATTGTCAACAACTGAGACGTCTTGCAGACGCAGTCCGAGAACAATGAGCAGGAAGACTGCGTGAAATGATGCTACTCGACGATAAAGCCCGCCCGCATTCTGCTACACAGCCAAAAACCTCTGTATAGGAGTTGGGTTGGCAAGTCATTCCGCACCCACCTAATTCACCTGACCTTGTGCCCTCAGGTTTTCATAATGAGAGTAAGCAACCATGACAAAAATCTTATACAAATGCAAGAAAACTTCCACATTGAGAAAGCCATCGTCGAAAACAGACATGTGATAAATGAACAAACACACATCAGCACAGGCTCCCTACTACACTTAATAAAAGTGTACACACGCACATACACACACACACACAAACACAAATGCATACACAGATCACAAATACTTCAAGAATTACACTCGAAAGGTGGCAATAACATTCGATGTTTGGTAATAACATCCGACAGTCAGCAACACAAACCAAAACATTGCATCAAAACAAGTGTTCAGTTTCTAGTGCAGAAAAAAAACCGTAAGTGACATAGCGACATTTATAAGAAAAGAAAGGGCACCAAAAATGGAACAGAAGCGTAATATGTCGAAAATCGCTGGTGTGGCCGAGCGGTTCTAGGCGCTACAGTCTGGAACCACGCGACCGCTACGGTCGCAGGTTCGAATCCTGCCTCGGGCATGGATGTGTGTGATGTCCTTAGGTTGGTTAGGTTTAAGTAGTTCTAATTTCTAGGGGCCTGATGACCTCAGAAGTTAAGTCCCATAGTGCTCAGAGCCATTTGAACAGCCATAAACAGTCACCAGAACTGTTTATAACCTATGGGTACATTGCCCAAAATGTAAACTAAATAGTAAACATATGTACGTATTCCAGGCCACTGAAGATGGCTTGCAGAGAATAAAGGCGAAACGCGTATGGCACGAAAATTGTTTCATTCAGTTGTAGTCAGACGGTCAAAAATGTAAAAATTATCAATATACCGTAGTGTTTGTTTGCAGTGTGCACACGACAAAAAACCCAATAATAATTGATAAAAACAAATAATTTTTGTTGTTTTTGTGGTCTTCAGTTCCAAACTGATTTGATGCAGCTCTCCACGCTATTCTACCCTGTGCAAGCCTCTTCACCTGTGCGTAACTGTTGCATCCTACATGCATTTGGACCTGCTTGTTGGGGTCAAGTCTTGGTTTTCTTCTACAGTTTTTGACCCCCTCTACACACACACACACACACACACATACATACACACACACACACACACACACACACACACACCAGTACCAAACTGACAACTCCTTGATGCCTCAGGATGAGTTATATCAAGTTTTGGTCACTTTATGCCATTAATTTCTTTTCTGCCCGACTTGATTCAGTCCTTCCTCATCAGTTGTCATAATCTACCCATCTAATCTTCAACATCTGTAACACCACATTTCAGGAGCTTCTAGTCTCTTCTCGTATAAGCTACACTGTAGTGAGTCATGGCATTAATACCTACATCAGAGATTCATTTGTGTAGTCAACTTTCGTGCAAAGCAGTCGCACAAATTCAAATGGATTAAGTTATTCGAAACTGACCACACTAGTGTCACCTTAAATATCTTTACTGAAACACACTCGATACTGTGAGAGCCATGGGAAGCTGAACGCTCACGTCGCGGCGCCCAGTACACACATTCCCCCGTCCGCTGACTCCGCGTGAGGTTTCCGGCAGGGAATAAAAGCTGCCAGTGTGGAATCTAGGTCTGTCGGTTGTCTGTCTCGCTGTCGCCACCTCCGGAACGTCCGCGCTGGGATTAAGTCGGTAGGCCGCTATGCATTGCTCTCTGCGTGTTATGTGTCGTGGTAAGAATAAAGTCATATGTTATTAACCGGACTAAGGCCATTAGTATCGGTCACCTGCCCGCCCAGACACCACTCATTCCAAACGAAATCCCTTACAGAATTTTGTTAGGTGTTGGATTCCCATTGTTCCTTTACCCATCGCTATTCCTGTGAAGGGAAGAAAACCTACAGTCTGTCATGGATTGTCGCAGTGATTGGTATTGGTTGGTTTGTGGGGGATTAAAGGGACCAGACTGCTACGGTCATCGGTCCCAATTGGTATTATTCGCGGAAGTTTGTGTGGCATCCGAGCGAAGAACTAGTGTTACGCTGATGCAGACAACGTTCTTTCGTCGGAGCACTTTTCTTAGGCGATGCGAGACCCAATTCTGAAGGTAAGACTGCTGCAAATACTGGCTTTGCTTGGCGTGCTTGCGAAAGGCAGATTTTTAATAACTGGGGTTACCAGGTAATCAACCATGACGGACGCACAAAAAAGATATGAATTTACAGTCTGCTATAGAGCAGTTATGCTCAGAAATTCGTCAAATAAAAGTAGGTGCAGAAAACGATTCTTTGATCTTTATAGTACACGTTTTGTGTGGAGCATCAGATGAGGAGGATCATGTGTTCTTAGTGAAATGGACAATGTAGCAGCCTCATATGCTGAAGTGACTCTGACAAAGTCTGAAATTTTTTATTCCCACACTGCTATTATGGTCGCTGGAGAAAAATTTAGTCACTTGATGTTCAACAACTCAACTTTATTCACGCTTTTCGAATAAACTCGCTTTCAGAATATCTGCAGAAAGGGTACAAAAGTCATGAGTAACACTGCTGCTTAAAGTAGTTAACAAATAATAAACTGATAAAAGTCTAAAAGAACATGAATTAAAATGACATTACCAAAGGAGTTAAGGGTCTTAATAGACGCGGTATGACGTCATGTACAAGTAATCAGTTTCAGAGTACAACTGAGGAAATAAATTTGACGTTACGTAGAAGGCAACAAAAATGGCCACGAGATGGCGCAGGTGGTAGTGCAAGGTAGCGGTGAAGACGTTCGACAAATCAAACAGATATAAAAATCTTTAAAAAGCAAGGCGTATTAAAAGGGGAAGTGACACAAGAAAGACCATAAAATATATCATTAGAAGGGAGCCAAAACAAAAGAATTACAATCAATATAAGACCAAAATCTAAGGTAAAGGATAGGACTAGAGGAGAAAACAGGAAATTGGGTGGCACACTAGTCGTATGTCATATTACATGAAAACTGAAAATCAATATGCTTTACATTTTACAAAAGATAGAATATAATAATGTTAGTCTAGTAAAATGGAGTACATATCGCTGAAATTAAGAATAGGAAAAAAACGTGAGGATAAAGGTGCACATTCATTACGTAAACAGAGTAACTGTGGCAATACAGTCCAAGATGATACACTCGACTGTGTCACGAGTGATAAAACGTGCAGTTGTACAGCTACGTATGACGAATTTAAACAGTCACTTGTGTAAAGGCACAAAAGGGAAAACAAAGGGAGCAATTCCATAGGACGCCTAGTTTGGACGGAGGTTTCATCGAGCATTTTGCGGATCGCATTAGGAAAATTAATGCTTACACGCAAGAGCTCAGTAAGAACGATTCACACAATGAGGCAAAATATCTTCAGCATTCTTCTGTAGCACCACATTACAGAAGTTTCTGTTCTGTTCTCGTCTGAGCTGAACTGTTGTGAGTCATGGTATTAATAACTGCGTCATAAATTCGCTTGTAGAGTTATGTCCTGTGCGAAACAGTTGTACAAGTTCAAATGAATTTAGTCGAAACTGGCCATACTACTGTCACCTCTAATCTCTTTACAGAAACACTTTCCACACTAGTAATATCGTAGAGAGTGTGAAGACCAACAGAATCTGTGACGTGATGTTGCGGAACACTGCGTGACTAGCCTCAGTCCTGAAACAGGTCAACGGGAAAATTTTAATTCTATAAGCGCATTTGCCAATGTCAGTAATGGCCGTAGAATATGTCTAAAGTGAGTGTAAATAGTATTTAGTGTAATAATTTGATATGAACCTTATTAGGGGGCGTATTATTGCTCTAATAAATATGTAATCTGTGGCCGAGCGGTTATAGGCGCTACAGTCTGGAACCGCGCGACCGCTACGGTCGCAGATTCAAATCCTGCCTCGGTCATGGTTGTGTGTAATGTCCTTAGGTTAGTTCGGTTTAAGTAGTTCTAAGTTATAGGGGACTGATGACCTCAGAAGTTAAGTCCCATAGTGCTCAGAGCAATTTGAACCAACAAAATATGTAATCTGGAAATTTCACGTATTGTAATGTTGATTTCTTATCTGAAATACAATATATTAAAAGCAAGACACAAGTAGAACTCAGCATGTCGTTCACACTGGAGAGGCACCGTCAGAAGCGACGCATTCGGGAGGACATCCTGATTTAGATTTAGGTATTCCATGATTTCCCTGGATCGCTTCAGGCAAATGCTGGGATGGTTCCATTGAAATGACAAGGCCGATTTTCTGCCCATCCTTCCATAATCCGAGCTTCTGCTCCGTCTCTAATGACCTCGTGGTCGATGGGACGTTATACTTCAAAACAGAGTGTAAATGGTTCAAATGGCTCTGAGCACTATGCGACTTAACTTCTGAGGTCATCAGTCGCCTAGAACTTAGAACTAATTAAACCTAACTAACCTAAGGACATCACACACATCCATGCCCGAGGCAGGATTGGAACCTGCGACCGCAGCGGTCGCTCGGCTCCAGACTGCAGCGCCTAGAACCGCACGGCCACTCCGGCCGGCAGAGTGTAAATGCCACGGCTGTTGTCGTTAAATACAGGTGAGTCATAAATAAGTAAAAATATTCCGAAGACCGCGTGCTGCTATGCGCAAGTCAAGAAGTGTTCTTTCTTTTTCTCTCGTGGACTTATTCTTTGCAAAATCATGAAAAAATTAAACACTTAACGAGGCGCTGGCGCAGGAAGAGCGACATGAGGCGTAAATTCCTTAATGATGCCCCCTGACACTCTACTGTTTTGATGGGAGACACATTAGGAGAGAATTCATTATTCTAAAAAACGGCACAAGTGGCAGTGTGATACCTGCTCTCAGGGTTCCGTATAAACGTAACTACGTAGATTATCGCTCCGCCCAATTCTCGCAAACTCAGAGAAATATAGAAATTAATTTGAGAGAGAGGATTTATGTCATACATTTGTTGGTGTGACCATTTTTCGCAGCAATTATGTAAATATTCGTTGTATAACTAAACACCTTTTTCTTGCTACAGTAGTAATATTTAGTTTCTATAAGCATTCCGCTTGTTATATTAGATACATATCCAGTGAATTTTTCTGGAATAATCGTGCACTGTTTCTACATTTGAAACTGTTTGCGCCATAGATTTTACATAAATTGAATGATATTTTTAGCTTGTCGTGAAAATATGTTCAAATGTTTGTGAATTCCTAAGGGACCGAACTGTTGAGGTCATCGGTCTCTAGTCTTACACACTACGTAAACTAACTTAAACTAAGGACAACACAAACACCCATGCCCGAGGGAGGACTCGCACCTCCGGCGGGAGGGGCCGCGCAATCTGTGACATGGCGCCTCAAACCGCGCAGCCACTCCGCGCGGCGCGTGAAAATATCTGCGTTTCCTTTCATGTAATCACAGGTTAGGAAATTTTCGCCTCCCTTGTCTTGTGCGGTGAAGACTGTAAGCAATTATCACTCCACGTCGCATCCGTGGCTGCCTGTTTAGTAGCAGAACGCATGGTTGGCTGCCTGTTTAGTAGCACAAACAAGTCGGAAGCTAAACGGTACCAAACCGTATGTGAAACACGAACTTTCGGGGAGCATCCTGTACATCGTCTCGGTCTTATCCGCGAGATTAATGAAGACGGTAATCGTCAAAGGCTTGTATTTCACAACGCTTAACGCGGTTTAGCGACCGAGAAGACTGTATCTATAAATTTTGTCATGCAAATCTGCGCGTCCACATCCCAGTCGCAATTATTGAAACTGATATAGTGAGCAGCAACTAAATACACGGTGCTCCAGAAGATCAGATAGAAGAATCAACAACATTTTATGAACGTATAATATTTGGAACGTCCTCAATGATATCTGTGAGATTGAGTTCTTGTTTCTAGAAGTTGCCGTCATTAACCACTAAATTAAGTTTTTAACTCCAGCTGCACTATTTTAAAATTCTTGTGTCTGTTGGATTAAAACGTGTGCAGCCCAAGGAGTGTGTGTGTGTAAACCTGACCTTATGATAAACAAATCTCTTATCGTATACAATCTACGAGTATGTAGTCATGCAATGCCAGTGCGATGAGTTTAGCCTGTAATCAGTTAGCAACTCAATGCTATTAGGTGAAATTCTTTATAATGACTTACAGGAAAAATTGTAAAACGATTAATAAAAAAAGCGTTCTTAGACCCTGAAGGCCTGCAACCAGAGGAGGGAGGGGGGAGGGGGAGGGACGAAAGTCCGCAAATGATGCAGGGACACGCGAATTGACGTCTTTTTTCGTGTAAACTGCAGGATCTTTTCAGTTACACGAATGATACATTGTGTCCAACGCTATTTATACATCGAGATTATAAGCAGGCTAAAGGTTTTCGAAGAGTCACGTGAGGCAGAAAGCCAGACCAGTGGTCTTCTTTCTTGCCAGATCTGTTGTAGGTTCTGAAATACGAATTATGGAGTTGTAGGAAATTCCAGTCAGCTTCTACTATTTCTAAACGGTAATGTCAGACTGGTTGTAAAATTCTTTCTCGTGTTATCAACGATAACGTTAGCTGTTGCATATGCTATGCAAGATGTTTCAGTGTAATAACTGAATTGGTAGTGGTTTGTTTTTACCTCGTCATACACATTATTTTCGTTAGTCTGAATTACAGTCAACTGCCTCTCAATTTTTTTTACTAATTACGTTTATCCTCTTTTCACGTTTTCATTACTACTTTGATAGCTTCTCTCTGTAACAGAAACATTTAGACTTACTCCTGCTGACGCGCAGGATATCATTAACAGGGTCGTTGCGTAAATCGTCTTCTGGAAAAGCTGTCACGGTCTTTCGGTACGCTGCCAATGGCCTGTTGCGCTTCATCTGCACTTGTAAGAGCAGTTAAAGAGCACACTAGTGCTCACTTGCTCTGCTGCTTACTCTCTGCTGCTGAAGGTATTTGTTGACACATTTAACACAGCTAGCAAAGTAGAGCAGTTCACTGACTCTGAAGGTATTTGCTGACACCGTTAACACAGCTAGCAACGCAGAGCACTTCACTAACATCGGAGTTTGGAGAGGAATTCAGTGCGATTTGTGAATACTAACATCAGAGTTTGGAGAGGAATTCATTGTGTTCTGTGATACTTTCATACTATCTTATTTTATTTTACGTTACAGCGTGGTTTTAAAATGACATAATGTATGCCGAGAAAAACGGCAACAGAAAAACCACAGAAAATATGCCGCAAACATCGACAACAGTTCTTAAAACCCTGTTGTAGCGTACAATAAATAAGGTAATATGAAAGTATTCACAGAAAACAATATTTAAAAAACAAACAGTACAAATGTAATAATGTGATACAGTGTTTTGATGATAACTATGCCTTTTCTGCATGTTTTAGATTTGAAGAAACCACTGATGATGGCGATATTTGTCGCTGAAACTACAGGGTTATTACAAATGATTGAAGCGATTTCACAGCTCTACAATAACTTTATTATTTGAGATATTTTCACAATGCTTTGCACACACATACAAAAACTCAAAAAGTTGTTTTAGGCATTCACAAATGTTCGATATGTGCCCCTATAGTGATTCGGCAGACATCAAGCCGATAATCAAGTTCCTCCCACACTCGGCGCAGCATGTCCCCATCAATGAGTTCGAAAGCATCTTTGATGCGAGCTCGCAGTTCTGGCACGTTTCTTGGTAGAGGAAGTTTAAACACTGAATCTTTCACATAACCCCACAGAAAGAAATCGCATGGGGTTAAGTCGGGAGAGCGTGGAGGCCATGACATGAATTGCTGATCATGATCTCCACCATTACCGATCCATCGGTTTTCCAATCTCATGTTTAAGAAATGCCGAACATCATGATGGAAGTGCGGTGGAGCACCATCCTGTTGAAAGATGAAGTCGGCGCTGTCGGTCTCCAGTTGTGGCATGAGCCAATTTTCCAGCATGTCCGCGGGCTACGCGTGAAACTTGCACGCACGCGTTCAACCGTTTCTTCGGTCACTGCAGACCGACCCGTTGATTTCCCCTTACAGAGGCATCCAGAAGCTTTAAACTGCGCATACCATCGCCGAATGGAGTTAGCAGTTGGTGGATCTTTGTTGAACTTCGTCCTGAAGTGTCGTTGCACTGTTATGACTGACTGATGTGAGTGCATTTCAAGCACGACATACGCTTTCTCGGCTCCTGTCGCCATTTTGTCTCACTGCGCTCTCGAGCGGTCTGGCGGTAGAAACCTGAAGTGCGGCTTCAGCCGAACAAAACTTTATGAGTTTTTCTACGTATCTGTAGTGTGTCGTGACCATATGTCAATGAATGGAGCTACAGTGAATTTATGAAATCGCTTCAATCATTTGTAATAGCCCTGTAGTTTGGGGGAATAAATAAGTAAATAAATAACAAAAAGTGTTGTGCATCAAGGCGGACTCACAATTCCTATACTGTTTTTATTTTAAAAATAATGTCTTAACACGTCACCTACTGACAGATGGCATCCATTTAGATGCCCCAGATCAATCTATATACAGAAAATGTGTTTGAAATAATTATTTAAGAAACACTCATTTGAATGACACGATGGTCGTTGGTACCCTTTGGCCTTTCGAGGCCTTTTCAGACAGACGTCAATTTGAACTCGTGTGTCCAATAAAATAAAAACATTATTCTTTTCCAAAATGCAATTTAAGTAGAGCGCCGAAGGTTTAAGGAGCTGCTTTGAATTATTGCAACAAATGATCTGCATCTCTGCGTGAACGGCGTGGGAGCCAGGCTATACTGAATGACCTGTTTGTGTGTCAAGTGAAGCAAGGCGGTTCCGACGATGTCAACGCAGCGCGCTTTCGAAATGTGTTTGCGAATTCGTTTTGGAGCAGGGTACGTTGAGCGTCTTGTCAGCGAGGGACGTGCTTGACACTTTTCAAGCACGGGGTTGGAAGTGCAGTCAACGTAAATATACCTTGAACATTTTGACATGAAAGTAGATCAGCGGATGAATCGTTGTTCCAAGAATGTTTAGTGTTGAACAGCCCGTCGACAACGAGATCATTCGAGCACAAGAACGACACTCAGGTGAGGTTCTAGACGCGGTCGTTTTATTTCCTATAAAAATCACAAAAATGAGGTAGCCAACATACATAAATAGTAGAAATCATAGGTCAACGCAATATTTTCGCGTGCAATATAGGTTTTCGATCACATGGCTTAGCTTCGAAGCACTGTCTTATCAAAAACATACTCGAGTGTTTACAAAAGATGTAATATATATACTTCTTTCTTTTCTTGTTTTGTGAGGGCGATTCTTACTAACGTTTAAAAGCCTCTGAAGCGACGTAGATGACACTGAGACAAGTGATTTAATATAAGACGCAAGGGGTCGCAAAACTCGGGAAATGTCCTAAAAGTGGATGAAGAATGTTGAACATGTTACGTCACCAGATGACGTACCTCTCCGCATGTGGACGGTTGAGCGTATCGGTCTGTCGCACCTGCCTCTCCCAACACAACCTACGTATTCGATGTGGCTCTGGGACCAAGTGCAGGACATCAGTGCGTGGAGCTCATGGTTCGAGTCTTGCGTCTGGCAGGCAGTATTTTTTTTCATCGCATTAGACAAGTACGATTTATATTGAGGTAACATTTATTATTTCATTTACCAGTCTCCGCTGATTTATTGCAAAGTACAGTACAACGTAAACCTACTGTAGTGTGTCACTAGCAAATAAGTATAAGCTTCAGAATTACTAGTATATGACCTATGCTTTCTCTCCTGAATAACGTCTGTAAACGAAAAAATAAGGGTCTAAAGGAAAAAAAAATGGTTCAAATGGGTCTGAGCACTATGGGACTTAACATCTGAGGTCATCAGTACCCTAGCACTTAGAACTACGTAAACCTAACTAACCTAAGGTCATCACACACATCCATGCCCGAGGCAGGATTCGAACCTGCGACCGTAGCAGCAGCGCGGTTCCGGACTGAAGCGCCTAGAACCGCTCAGCCACAGCGGCCGGTGACTAAAGGAAAGAAACACAAAATAACGGCAGCTTTTACTAAGTTACAGCGAGGAAAAGAATTGTGTAACTTTTGCATTTATAACAGGTCACATTCACAAAATGTGTTGTTAATTTTCAGTGCTTGCTCGAATGCAAGTATTGCATCACTCAATCAGCCCTCCACGTCCAAGCTCAACCGCACCACGTGCGGCGAGGTCCGTCATATGGTGACGTCACATGTTCAACATTTCTCATCCATTTTTGGGGTATTTCCCGACATTTGCAACCCCATTTGCCTCGCATTAAGTTATTTGCCTCAGCGTCATCTATGTCGGTTCTAGGTTTTTTAAAATATTAGTAACATGCATCCTGTATATATTATTGTGTTATAGTGATACTATAAATAATTTATAAGGGGAGTTGAAAAATTCATTTTGTAATGATAATTTTTGACATACGTACAGGTAATTTAAAAAAAATATCAACACATCTACATCTACATCTACATCCATATTCCGCAAGCCACCTGACGGTTTGTGGCGGAGGGTACCTTGAGTACCTCTATCGGTTCTCCCTTCTATTACAGTCTCTTATTGTTCGTGGAAAGAAGGATTGTCGGTATGCCTCTGTGTGGGCTCTAATCTCTCTGATTTTATCCTCATGGTCTCTTCGCGAGACATACGTAGGCGGGAGCAACATACTGCTTGACTCCCCGGTGATGGTATGTTCTCGAAACTTCAACAAAAGCCCGTACCGAGCTACTGAGCGTCTCTCCTGCAGACTCTTCCAATGGAGTTTATCTATCATCTCCTTAACGCTTTCGCGATTACTAAATGATCCTGTAACGAAGCGCGCTGCTCTCAGTTGGATCTTCTCTATCTCTTCTATCAACCCTATCTGGTACGGATCCCACACTGCTGAGCAGTATTCAAGCAGTGGGCGAACAAGTGTACTGTAACCTACTTCCTTTGTTTTCGGATTGCATTTCCTTAAGATTCTTCCAATGAATCTCAGTCTGGCATCTGCTTTACCGACGATCAACATTATATGATCATTCCATTTTAAATCACTCCTAATGCGTACTCTCAGATAATTTATGGAATTAACTGCTTCCAGTTGCTGACCTGCTATTTTGTAGCTAAATGATAAGGGATCTTTCTTTCTATGTATTCACAACACATTACACTTGTCTACATTGAGATTCAATTGCCATTCCCTGCAACATGCGTCAATTCGCTGCAGATCCTCCTGCATTTCAGTACAATTTTCCATTGTAACAACCTCTAGATATACCACAGCATCATCCGCAAAAAGCCTCAGTGAACTTCCGATGTCATCCACAAGGTCATTTATGTATATTGTGAATAGCAACGGTCCTGCGACACTCCCCTACGGCACCCCTGAAATCACTCTTACTTCGGAACACTTCTCTCCATTGAGAATGACATGCTGCGTTCTGTTATCCAGGAACTCTTCAATCCAATCATACAATTGGTCTGATAGTCCATATGCTCTTACTTTGTTCATTAAAAGACTGTGGGGAACTGTATCGAACGCCTTGCGGAAGTCAAGAAACACGGCATCTACCTGGGAACCCGTGTCTATGGCCCTCTGAGTCTCGTGAACGAATAGCGCGAGCTGGGTTTCACACGATCGTCTTTTTCGAAACCCATGCTGATTCCTACAGAGTAGATTTTTATTCTCCAGAAAAGTCATTATACTCGAACATAATACGTGTTCCAAAATTCTACAACTGATCGACGTTAGAGATATAGGTCTATAGTTCTGCACATCTGTTCGACGTCCCTTCTTTAAAACGGGGATGACCTGTGCCCTTTTCCAATCCTTTGGAACGCTACGCTCTTCTAGAGATCTACGGTACACCGCTGCAAGAAGGGGGCAAGTTCCTTCGCGTACTCTGTGTAAAATCGAACTGGTATCCCATCAGGTCCAGCGGCCTTTCCTCTTTTGAGCGATTTTAATTGTTTCTCTATCCCTCTGTCGTCTATTTCGTTATCTACCATTTAGTCTCTGTGCGACAATCTAGAGAATGAACTACAGTGCAGTCTACCTCTGTGAAACAGCTTTGGAAAAAGACATTTAGTATTTCGGCCTTTAGTCTGTCATCCTCTGTTTCAGTACCATTTTGGTCACAGAGTGTCTGTACATTTTGTTTTGATCCACCTACCGCTTTGACATAAGACCAAAATTTCTTAGGATTTTCTGCCAAGTCAGTACATAGAACTTTACTTTCAAATTCATTGAACGCCTCTCGCATAGCCCTCCTCACACTACATTTCGCTTCGCGTAATTTTTGTTTGTGTGCGAGGCTTTTGCTATGTTTATGTTTGCTGTGAAGTTCCCTTTGCTCCCGCAGCAGTTTTCTAACTCGGTTGTTGTACCACGGTGGCTCTTTTCCATCTCTTACGATCTTGCTTGGCACATACTCATCTAACACATATTGTACGAGATACTGGCAGAAGTAAAGCTGTGAGGACCGGACGTGAGTCGTGCTTCGGTAGCTCAGATGGTAGAGCACTTGCCCGCGAAAGGCAAAGGTCCCGAGTTCGAGTCTCGGTCGGGCACACAGTTTTAATCTGCCAGAAAGTTTCACATATTGTACAATGGTTTTGAACTTTGTCCACTGATCCTTAACACTATCTGTACTTGAGACAAAACTTTTGTGTTGAGCCATCAGGTACGCTGAAATCTGCTTTTTGTCACTTTTGCTAAACAGAAAAATCTTCCTACCTTTTATAATATTTCTATTTACGGCTGAAATCATCGATGCAGTAACCGCTTTATGATCGCTGATTCCCTGTTCTGCGTTAACTGTTTCAAATAGTTCGGGTCTGTTTGTCACCAGAAGGTCTAATATGTTATCGCCACGAGTCGGTTCTCTGTTTAACTGCTCAAGGTAGTTTTCAGATAAAGCACTTAAAAAAATTTCACTGGATTCTTTGTCCCTGCCACCCATTATGAACGTTTGAGTCTCCCAGTCTATATCCGGCAAATTAAAATCTGCACCCAGAACTATAACATGGTGGGGAAATCTACTCGAAATATTTTCCAAATTATCATTCAGGTGCTCAGCCACAACAGCTGCTGAGCCAGGGGGCCTATAGAGACATCCTATTACCATGTCTGAGCCTGCTTTAACCGTGACCTTCACCCAAATTATTTCACATTTCCGATCTCCGTCTATTTCCTTCGATACTATTGCACTCCTTATCGCTATAAACACGCCTCCCCCTTCACTGTCCAGCCTCTCTCTGCGGTATAAATTCCAACCTGAGTTTAGAATTTCATTACTGTTTACATCTGGTTTCAGCCAGCTTTCTGTCCCTAGTTCTATGTGAGCATTGTGACCGTTTATTAATGAGATCAGTTCTGGGACCTTTCTATAGACGCTCCTGCAGTTTACTATTAGCACATTAATATTGTTATTCCCTGTTGCATTTTGCCTACTCCTACCTTGCCACGTCTCAGGAGGCGTCTTGTCGGGCCTAGGGAGGGAATTCTCTAAACTAAAAAACGCACATGTGCACTCCACACGCACTCCGCTACCCTTGTAGCCGCTTCCTGCGTGTAGTGCACGCCTGACCTATTCAGGGGGACACTACATTTCTCCACCCGATAGCGGAGGTCGAGAAATTTGCACCCCAGATCTCCGCAGAATCGTCTGAGCCTCTGGTTTAGGCCTTCCACTCGGCTCCAAACCAGAGGACCACGATTGGTTCTGGGAACGATACTACAAATAGTTAGCTCAGATTCCACCCCGCGAGCCGCGGTACAATGTATGATAAAAAAGAGTGTTCCGTACCAATATTTGCGATTTTATACCCTATTTCAGCTAGGAGCGAGGAAAAAATTACTCTGTGTATATGTATCGGTATGCGTCCTAATCCTTTTATCTTAATCTCTTGATCCTTACGCGAGATGTTCGATCTAAGGCAGCGGATTGTTCTTCCGCTCATAGCCAACAGAGTTTCGCGAGAACAAAGTTGCCTGTCTAGCATCTTCACCGAGAAGCTTTGGTTTGACCTACAGTTACTCATTAATAACGGTCCTAGTACCACGTCTCTGAATTCGTTCTAAGTTTGCTGTCATGAGCACTCCGTATGGGCGCCAAAAGCTGGACCTGGACACTGGAATTGGCCGCAGTAGTGTCATCTTATATGCGTTTTCTTTACAGATGCACTGTACCCTCCCAGAAGTCTCCCAACAAATCTAAGTATTTTCTAATACAGATTTTATCTGACCGTACCTATTCATACCACTAAATATTAAACGATGTGACGGGTACCAGAAATTTACTATTAGTCTTGAGATCAGATACAAAAGCGTTCTTTCTACTTCTATTGAAATTATCTCGCATTTATTCACATTTAAAGAGATTCTCCATTACTCACATTAAGAGGAAGTGCTGGTTAAGCCGTTTCGTCTTTATTTATAAATCCTCCAGCTAGGGTCCTCTCCTGTAGACAAAAATCTCGTCAACGATCAGTCTGATAGCGCTGCTGATCCTGTCTGATAAGTATTTAATGTATATTAAGAACACTGGCGTTCCAATTAAGCTTTCTTAGGTTACATCTAATGTCACCTTCATTTCTGTTGAGCATACGCCGTACAGAATAATGGACTATGTTCGACCACTCAAAAAGTCTTCAAACTAATCGCATATTTCAGAAGATACTTTATATTATTTTATCTCGGATATCAGTTGACAGTGCCGAACAATGTTGAAAGCGCCTTTCGGAAATCTAGGAAGATGGAATCTCCCTTTTTCACTTGTATCTTCTACTTGCATAGTAGCATATGCGAGTAGAGTAACCTGAGTTTTACGAAACCTTGTGTGGTGGTGCAGGAATGTGTGTGTGTTGGGGCTTATGGGCGCTGCAGGAATGCTTCAGGCGAGTGGATTTTCCTGAACACCTGTTGATTCTTTGAAAGAAACTTCTTTTCCTCCAGCAACGTTATAATGCTTTGCATCCGTTTTTCTAATTCTTTTTATTTGTATTTAACGAGGTTGAGCTGCTTGAGCTGCTGTTTATTTTTATTTTTTTTCATTCATATGGGGCTATTCGCTCGTGAAAGATTTAAGGCAAGTGTGTTCCAGGAAAGAGGCATATCCTGCGTTCATTGTAAAATTAATAGATACTACGTCTAGGCCTTGTGCCTCGTTCACTTTGAGTAGTTGTATCCTTACACACCGATGAGCCAAAACACTACGACCACTGCACACAGCGAGATCTAATATCGCGTGGTGGCGCTGCGGCCACATGACGTGCTGAGGAGCCGAACTAAATGGAGAATCAGTCTAGAGATGACACGGGGTGCCAATGGGGAACTCCATTGACATAACAATTTTTGACAAGGGCGTTAGTTGTATGGCCCGGCGCCTGCGAACGAACATGTCGGAAACGGCGAAATTGATCGGCTCTTCGCGTACTCCTGCCGTGACCATCTGTGGAAAGCGGTTGAAGGACGGTGGAACCACGAGTAGGTGACAAGATGTTGGGCGACCACGTCTCATCACACAACGTGGATATTGGAGACTAAAGTAGTATAGTTGCCGATCCGTGGCAAACCTGACGACAGAGTACAATGCTGGCGCAGGTACAAGAGTTTCGGAGCACACCGTTCAGCGCACATTGTTGAATATGGTGTTCCGCAGCAGGTGGTCCCTACGATTTCCCACGTTGACACAACCACATCTTCCCATTTCACCTGCAGTGGGCACGAGATCATTGAGATTGGACCTTGGATCAATGGAAATGTATCACCTTGTCGGATGAAGCACGTTTCTTATGACACCAGGTGCATGGTCGTGTTGGAATACACTTTTATCCAGGCGAACAGCTAATCGAAACATGCACTGCGCCATGCATGCAGGCCGGCGGTGGCAGTATTACGCAATGTGGGACATTCACCTGGACTTCCATGGGACCCATGGTAGTAATCGAAGCTGTGGACTGTGTGAACATTTTTACCAACAGCCAGCATCCCTTGATGCTTGATGTTTCCCCGACGGCGATGACATCTTCCAACAGGATAACAACGCCAGAATCGTGCTACAGTGGTTTGAGGAGCATGATACTGAACTTATGTCGACACCTTGGACACCAAATTCGCCTGATTTGAACCCAGTAGAATACATATGAGCGC
The DNA here is from genome assembly GCF_023898315.1 of Schistocerca nitens. Lineage (NCBI taxonomy): Eukaryota > Metazoa > Arthropoda > Insecta > Orthoptera > Acrididae > Schistocerca > Schistocerca nitens. The sequence goes on along the minus strand of NC_064616.1, from coordinate 572,499,078 downwards.
CATTTCGCTCGCACATGCCACTTGCAGGCAACTTCACGGGATCTGCGTTATCTCTGTGTAGACATCTGGTACCACATACCTCTGGACACTTTCCATGAACTTTTCGAATCCATTCCACGCATAATTGTTGCTTTATTGCGTTCCAAATGCGGACCAACACGCTAATAAGCATTTGACCACAATGTCTTGAGTCATTAGTGTATCTCTGAAGTGGTAAGAGACTGTTATGGTAGTATACACATGCTTGAATGCAGACTTCCTTATTTCGGTCGGTCTCTCTTCTCTTTCAACAGTATTGCTACACGAGGGACTGGATGAAAGGTATGGATCCGTTCACTGATTCTACCTGTGACCAGAACTTCCTAGGATTTTCTGACATATTATTCACCGGTATCTCACCGTGAAAAGCAATATGAGGTTCACGCATAGCATTCCATACGGACGCTCGAGTTGCTACTAATTTTTCGTTATCAGTTCCTCTGTATTCCCTTTTATTGCTTGAGTCTAGCAGCCTCTGGTTTCGTATCATAATCCAAGTTGTCGCCTTTAATTACTTTAAATGGATCTTGTTTATTCACAACGCGATTTAAAATGTGTTTGAGATTTAACCATAGTTCTTCTACGTTTCCCAGATGTGAAGTACACATTCTCAGTTCCTCTTTTAAGTAGAATGTTAATGGTTGTCTATCTGTTGTTCCTTCTTTTACTAGGCAATAACTTAAATAGACCAAAAACCTGCTCCGACAGCCTCAGCCATTTATTTCTGTCTTATGTATTGGTTATCCATTCAATGTTGACATTCATCCTGGGTGTTGTCGCGCAGACTCTTGCGGGTCTTTCTCTTCTTCGTGTTCCATCTATTTTTCTATAGAATGCTATATTAGAAAGTCTGTCCTCCGACGTGTTTACTATATGCCCAGTCCAGCATAGTCTTCTCTCTTTTAGCATTGTGATAACATTACGGTCTTCATAAAACACCTGTAGTTGTTCATCTTTTTCTGATCGTGCATTCCCTAATATGTTCGTAGATTACAGATGCAACAAACATTTTTTTCATATTTCCCTTTTTGATTGCTAATGGTTTCCATCTATCCTTTTTCGAAGGCGTTAAAGCTTCACTTCCATATAATAACACTAGCTTTGTAGTAGGTTAATGTAAGCGAGTTCTGACCGTACAAGGGAACATTCAAGTGTCAATAAACGATCTTGATGAAGCTTGGCGGCTGTGTAGAGGAAGAAAAACAGCGCAATACACATTTTTTTGTGCGCAATTGCACTTTTAAGGGGTTTTGGGTTTTGACGTACTGCCTTCGAAGCGATGATATACCAAAAAGTTTTTCATATAAAAGTTGATATGTAATTAATGTTCTTGAAAACTGTATAATCACCTTTTGTAATATTTTGAAATTTTACGAAACAGCTCACGACCAATCATTAATTTTGAAAAAAGGAAAACTTTTGTTATAACGTAAATTAAAGAAGCTCTCAAGCTACATAAATCACTGTATAATAAAGCAGGTTTCTGATGCGTGTGTGTGCGTGAATTCCTAAAGGACCAAACTGCTGAGGTCACGGGTCTCAACACTTACACACTGCTTAAGCTAATTTAAAGCAGGTTTCTGAAATCGCATTTTTGGAACATAAGCTACACACAACATGCTGTTACATCCTTGAGCCCCCCGGTTCGTGATGTACGCTTACAGGTTCTAAGCTACGCTACAGAATACAGGGCTACGCTAGCAATCACTTTATTTATAAAAATATACAACACAGTCTCCCACAAACTTTACATATTCACAACATCCTTTACCTTTAATCCAAATATATACAGATTCATTAACATTAATCTTACGTCTACTTCTAGTGTAGAGGGATAGTGAGGAAGGAGAGGTATATACAGATTTTCCAAAATCTTTATTAGCAATTTCTCCAATGTGGTAGGTGCGGAAGGCGATGACATCACGGTCGACGAAACTCTCCAGGCCACCGACTGCAGGAACACCAGATCCACCTCTTACAATGGCTACTGTAAGCCATCCATTCCCATGCGTAAATGTATCATTCACGTCAATACTAAAATTTAGTCTGCACCCACAACATACCTAAATAAAATATCTAAACATTATTTACTATTCTCATTATTTATTTTGCTTATATTTGTTTTCTGTTTGAAATTGTTATTTTACATTTTACGTTCATGGTTTTTTTGTTTTTTAGTTTACGGTTTTTCATACATGTCTTTTGGTAATCGAAAATAATAAGAAACTCGCTATTATGATAGAAAATAATCACAATAAAGATAATCTGTAAGGAAATGTGTAAAACATAACGTTTTCGTACACCATGCGCATAAAATGCACGAAATTTCATGTAATATACACGACGGAGAAGACCATATAAAACAACATTCAGCAGCATTTAAAATGGTCAGAGGTGATTCTCTAAATATCCTGATTTTTATCAGGCATGTTTCAGTACATTGGTAAACCTTAGTGAACAGAACTGATTATGTACTAGTGACTGCAGATTGATTGTATTGTTTCTCAAGTAAAGATTTACGCCATAATCATTTAACAGAACTAGATCTGAAAGTCTCCTCACAAAGTTCTTCCAACACGGAGCCCGTACATGTTCCACGGCTAAACTTGTGCCGCCGAGCCCTTTGGGATCATCATGTGTCTCTTGTCCTTTTCCTAGTTTTAAAAGAAATTGTTGGTGAGCTTGGACCGAAAATTAGAAAATCTCTTTTTGAAGCCCCAAATGTCCCTGAGACAGCATCGAAATCTTGCAGACAAACGTCCGACCAGGTCACTATCTAATTCTATTGAATGATTATGATGTCAGTCTCCACTTGAGAAATAATACAATCAAGTTGCAGTCATTACTACATAATCAGATGTCTTCGCCATGGCGTACCAATGTACTGAAATGTGCCTGATAAAAATTAGGATATTGGAGGATCACCTGCGACAATCTGAACTCCTGCTGAATTTTGTCTACCCCGTCGTGTGTATTACGTGAAGAAATTTCTTTCATTATATATGCATGGTAAAAAACGGTACGTTTTAAGTAATTCTTTACAGATTATGATTTCTGTAATGGTTTTCTATCATAAAAATGAGTTACTTATTATTTTCAGTTAACAAAAGACAAGTATCTAAAAAGTAAACTAAAAAACAAAACAAAACGGTGAATGTAAAAGGTAAAACAAGAATTTAAAACATAAAACAAATATAAATAAAACAAATTATTATAATAGTAATGAATGTTTACATATTTTAATAAGGTATGTTGAAAATGCTTCAACAGCACATTGTGTACAGCTTATTTTCCAGAAATAGTATTTCAGAAACGAGCTTTATTACACACTGATGTATGTCGCTTGAAAGCTTCTTTAATTTATGCTGTAACAAAGTATTTCCTTTTCAAAATTAATTAATAATGGTGGAGCATGTTGCAAAATTTAAAATTATTGCAAGTTTTGATTATACAGTTTTCAAGAACATTATTTACGTATCAACTTTTGTATGAAAAACATGTTTTGTATACCATCGTTACAAAGTTATTCCCTCTAAATGTAAAATGCCAGGTTACCTTTCGGGGTGTATTTAACCCACGAAAACTTAAATTGGACACATAAAAATCTATTACAATATTTTGCCCCCTCTACACAGCTGCCAAGTTTCACCAAGATCTTTATTGACACTCGGAAATGTAGTTTTGTTAGTGCTGAGCGTTGTTTTCGCTAGCGTGGTGATATAAATAGTTCTTTTAGGCAACAACCAGAGTTGCAACTATTTCTATACTTTTTCTGTTGTCCTTACTGAAGAGCTTCGTTGCGTACTTGAAGCGGTCAAATTTTTTGAGCTTTAATGCGCCTACAACAAAGAGTGTATCAATTAGGATTTCCTTGCTTATTACCGTGTACTCTGTCTTCTTATTAATACGTAGTCATGTTTCCTCAGCAGTTTTATCAGTTTTGCATCATTCCGATTACTTTCGTTCTGGAAGGCAGGCAGCCATTGGAGACGGAGAGCACAATCAGGGATTGGGGGAAGGAAATCGGTTACGTTCTTTTCAAAGAAATCATCCTAACATTTGTCTTCAGCGGTTTAGGAAATTCACAGAAAGCCTAAATTTGGATGACCCATCCCCTTCTTCAGAATACGAATGCAGTGCACAAACCATTATGCAACTCGCTCCGTACTTTTGTTTTGGAATTGCCCTTTAATGCTGCGTCATCCGGGTAGGCGGGTCTCGTAATGTTTCTACCATGCAGATGGATTCCTTTGGAGTCAGTTTTAACAAATTCTTTACCGCTCTACTTTATGATGAGGTTAAATAAATACTCGTAATATAGGTGAGGTAGCAGTCAAATGTCCCAGTCCAATGAATACTACAAAATTTGCTGTTGCCGCTTGCCAACGCAGCTTCATGCTGTTCGGGTAAGTAGTCAGCTCTTCCATGAAGATTTCGCAATGGTCACAATCACTCGACATACTTACTGGTGAAAGGTTCTCTTGAGTTCAGCTCTTGAGAAGCAGAGAATAAGTGAAGAAACTAAAAGCACTAAACACAGTCAGCAACTGATTGCTGCTTACCTTCACAACCTAAGCACATTGCACAACCTTTACGCTGCGGCTGCAGAAATTGGCGCTGTTGGTACGTACTGATTAATCTTCGAGACTAATAACCAACCGTGCACTAATGGTGCAACAGTGTCTAGTGTTTAATCCTCGAGGATTAATACAAGGAAATTAAAAACCGTCTACCTAATCAGAACAAATTTTTAATACATTGTGAGACGACCGTTAGCTATCTTCAGTGATTAAAGCCTCCCATTGACTAATAATTTTAGTGTCTCTATCTGCGATATTTTGACACAATCCTCCTCCATTTTTTCGGGTAATTTTCGTCTGGAATATTATGGCAAGGGTAATCTACAAATTCTGAGTTCCATTTAAGCCAGCAGATTATGAAAATTTCATAAGTCGTCGTTGTATGAAAATAAATCTTGGTGCTTAGAATTTCGTGCTTCAGGCCATAATGCTATTGAGAACGTTACATTTTTCTCTGAATATGAGCTTGTTTACCTAGCGAGGTTGCAAACTGGTTAGAAATTCCTTAAATGGCTTCAGATAAATGCTGGAGTGCTTCCTTCGAAAAGTGTGCGAGAAATTTCCTTCCCTATCCTTGTATAAATGAACTTCTCCGTTTGTAATGAACTTGCTGTTGACGAGACGGAGTAAAGCCTAACCTTCCTTTTTCAAGCACTTTTGCTTTCAATTTGTTAGTAAAAATATTATTATCTAATATTTATTCAGTGACAGAGGTACCCGATTCTAAGTATTTCTCGTACATTCCGTCACAAGAACTGAAAAACAGTCGGAATGAAGTTCAGTAACAGTTTTTCACTTCACTCCATTTGTCCATCAACCCTTTATCTTTCATTGAGTGAGTAGCTCTGTCCTTGGACTACTTCAGACTGAATACGTAAAGAAAAATGTTGTGGAACGGCTCACACCGAACTGTTTAGTAGCTTATCGATGGATCGGTGGGCGAAAATTGTCTTCAAACAGTAAATAGACAACTGTTAGAAACTGGCACTATCTTACAGAGTTAATGTTTTGCCTTCAGTCTTTTCCATTCAGCTTTACATTACGCGTTACAAAATGAGAAATTTGGTCTTTTAAGTTAGTATAGTTATTCGCTTATAAATATAATTTAGAAAGGAATAAATAGTCTGTGGATGAGAACTTTCGTTATAGATTTTGGAATTAAGTATGATGACAGCTCGATCATTTTTGTTCTTGAATAGCCTTCAGGTTCAAAAGAATTCAAGTGGCCGAATAAATTTTGAGCACCGCAAATGTGCAGTTAATTATGATTACGCTTCTGTTAACGCAATGCGTCTTGTGCTTTTTTTTTTTTTCACGGCATCTAAAGTTTCCGGCCTATGTGTGATCTTAGTACAGAGAGTTATAAAGCCAAAATACCCTGGAGTCAGAATAATTTTTTACACTGATCATGCACGCTTGTTTAAGAAACTCGTTTTATTAGGGTAGATAGCGATAGCTTTAATGTGAAATAAGTGCCACGAAATCATGTTTGACAACATGTGGCTCGAATACAGAAAAAATTAAAATACAATTTTCGAGATGTACCCGGGTAGACGGAGGCTGTGATAATTCTATCACAAAAGCCACAATTGACCTACCTCCTATCCTCGTCAGGACGATTATAGTACTGCATCGACATTGACCTTGTTCAAAAAATGGCTCTGAGCACTATGGGACTCAACTGCTGAGGTCATTAGTCCCCTAGAACTTAGAACTAGTTAAACCTAACTAACCTAAGGACATCACAAACATCCATGCCCGAGGCAGGATTCGAACCTGCGACCGTAGCGGTCTTGCGGTTCCAGACTGCAGCGCCTTTAACCGCACGGCCACTTCGGCCGGCCATAGACCTTGTCATCAAGAAATTGTACTACAATCACCAATTAAACTCATTGACGCTCTATAGCGTTTGATGCATAAATCTAAGGACTGCGGTCTCTGTCATGTGTGTGTTTATCAGCAGTATTCCTAACTTCGTCATGGAAGACGAGCGGTAGTTAGTTCGAGCCCTCGGCCACAAATAATGCTGGGCGTTTGTCATAATTACACTTAAACGCGATTGTCGCAACATGCCGAGCGGGGTTCAAACTCTCTTCCGACGATCCTTGTATGGTACACGGTGGTTTCCCTGAATCACTTTAAGCGAAATCCTAGATGACTCCTTTAACAAAGGTGAGGCTCATTACTACCCCCCTAGGATTTTTTTTCACTTCCTCATTGCTGCTTTGATACATAACTTAGAGAAGAACGACGATAAGCTTCAACCTTGCCTTACGTGATTTCCTAACATGGACTGGTCTTCATCATGATCTTCCGTATGATTTTTGTAGGTGTTGTAGATTACCCGCAAGTTTCTCTACTTCGCCTCTTCTTCTTCTTCTTCTTCTTCTTCTTGTTTCGTATAGACCAGATAAGGACCACGACACTCAACTATTGTGTTTGGAGTGGGTTTTGATGTTCGTTCAGTAGTTGCGCATCTTCTGGTTGCGTTGTTCCTTCCTCTCCTTTGTCTAGAGGCGTCCTGTTATCTTTTATTAGTGGTTTGTCCTGGAACCTCACTTGTTTAATCATTCTCCTGAGAGATGTCCGATATTTCAAGTCTCTTTCCGTACCACTCAGTTCCTAAAGATCATTTATCACTTCCATCAACCAGTATGCGCGAGGCTCACTGATCAACCTGCTGAGATGCATCTCGTAGTTTTGTCCATTAAAGGCTAGACGTCTCTTTCTAACCACATCTGTGATTTTTTTTTAAACATATGTAGATCTTCTGCTTTGGTCGTCATTTATATTTGCTACCTTCCTTGACTGGTCCCAGTGTCTTACTCATAACCCTTCTCTCCTAGAGTTCAAATTTGTGAGACCCTTTCTTTAGAGCACGAGACACTTTCAAGCATATAGGACTTTAGGGTAGCTGAGTGGTAGTGCTTCATTTTTGTGTTGCGAGAGAGACACGCTTTTGGTCAGTTAGTACGCCAGTTGCAACTTATTTACACTTGTCGATGATGCTATTCTTTCGGAAAGATTGGATGCTAGCCATTCTCCAGCTATTTAAACTTGTTAGTTTTGTTGATTCCTCTCTACTCAAGGTGCAGTGTCTGAAGAGAATCACTGATGTTCCTTATCTATTGTGTTCTTTCAACCGACCTACTTAGCCCTGCCTTTGCCGTTTGTTGTCTGAGAACAGTGAGGTGATTCACTGAAGTTTCTATTATTCGATTGAAGTGCCAGGTCTTCGGCACATGCGAGGCAATCAACATCGAGCCCATGGTCTTGTGCCCTAGAGACACAATTTGGAAGCCCTGTCCAGCTAATTCCTTTCCCCGGCCTCTTATTACGTTTTCCGGTGCACAGTTAAGGAGAGGAGGGTAGAGATCATCTCCCTGTCATACTCCTCTCTTGATTGCAAAACTTCTTCAAAGTGTTCCTCCGAACTTGACTCGTGATCTGATGTTGTTAAAAGTCTAATGGATAAGATTATGCATCTTCAGGTCCAGTCCAAGTTACTGCAGGGTCTTCATGAGAGTAGATCTGTCAATCGAGTTATACATCTTCCAGAAATCAACAAAGGCGACGACGTACTTCTTACCAGGTATGCTGGTTTTCCTCCTTTCTTTGTTCGTTATGCCTGTGCTTTTCTGCGTCTGAAACCACTGGTCTTGGTCTAGCACCTTTTCAATTTTATTTTCTGTTCCCATGTGTAATACTCTCGCCAAATATTTACGATCATGAAATGTTACAAAACATCCATGGTGCAAATATATTCTGGTAATGTGGGATACCACTCCTTACTTCTGTCGGGTAATACTCTACGTGACAGAACCACCCTTCAGCTACGCCGCTATAAAACTAAGGACAGTTGAGATCTGACGCTATGTGAATAATATTTTGGCCCTAATGGTGAAACTTTTATAGATTTCCAAGTACTTTAAGTACCTCCCAAATACATTAATTTAGAGTGTGTTATACGGTGTGATTTTTACTTAAATTAAAGGTGTTCAGTGTGAGTACACGTCCGCAGCTCGTGGTCGTGCGGTAGCGTTCTCGCTTCCCGCGCCCGGGTTCCCGGGTTCGATTCCCGGCGGGGTCAGGGATTTTCTCTGCCTCGTGATGACTGGGTGTTGTGTGATGTCCTTAGGTTAGTTAGGTTTAAGTAGTTCTAAGTTCTAGGGGACTGATGACCATAGATGTTAAGTCCCATAGTGCTCAGAGCCATTTAAACCATTTTTTGTGAGTACACAGATTTACTCCCGAAAAACGCGAGAGTGAAATTCGATCAGGAAATATGAAAAAATTTTAACTGCAAATGAACACAAAAAGTGCTGTGATGCAGTCGACAAAGTCGGGAATGGGTTAAGTCCCTACACCATGGATTGCCCTTAAAATGTAGAAACGGTATCTGAATACAATTCACTATATTGACAGAGATTATAAAACGCAAACTAGGCGCTAATGTGCCATGTACATGTGGAGCTACGACTGCAGCTGTTTGCAGCGCCGAATGCCGTAAGTGGTGAGCAATTCGTGTCCACTATTCCTATCAAGCCGGAGCATAACGAAGCTTACCAATCACCACGGGTTCTGCATGCCACAGCGGTGACACGATCGAAGCACCACAGCCTTCATGCCTCGATACAGGACCCGGAACTGCATCTCGAAACCAGACCCGAAAGTGCGATGCCATGCGAACCGAGGCTCTGAGTCAGTATGTTTAAATGTGCTGGTCCTAAGGGACCAAACTGCTGAGGTCATCGGTCTCTAGACTTACACACTACTTAAACTAACTTATGCTAAGAAAATACACACACAGCCATGCCCGGGTGAGGACTCGAACCTCCGGCGGGAGGGGCCGCACAATCCGTGTCATGGCGCCTCTAACTGCGCGGCCACCCCGCGCGGCTGGTCACAGTCAGAAAATTCCCTCAGATTCGCCTCGTGGCAACAAACCGAAAATCGACCAGACTTGTCTCGCACCGAAAACCGAATGTATGGTGAGCCTTGTGGCTACCACATGACACTTACACCTCCGTCTGATTAGATTACGAGACTCACTCCGGGAGTCTGGTTACGACTGCCTGCTGTCCCTGTCTTTCCGCTACCCATTTCCCCACTCCCTCTCAGAACTCTCCAAAATCATACGCTCAACTTGAAGCTCCATACGAAAAGTACAATCCACCAATGGCGGGGTGTGAGCGGTGTTTTCTGCCAATAGCATATTTTTTCTAATACCTGGTATTGTCTCCCACGAACACACAGGCAGATCCTTTTCCACCAGTACTTCCTCTATTGCAGAATCGAATAAAAGCACTCTGGTCTACTGCTCGACGTTACAGTCAGCACGCAAATCAATACGTAGATTTACGATTGAAGTGGGAACATTGGCGTGGGAGCCTACATGTTTCTCAAAAAATGTAGCAGTTCTTGGAATGCATGTGCGGTAGACTTAAAGCCGTGCCATCACATTACAGCGACTGAAACGAAATTTTTTCTTTCACAAGTCAATGCGGCGTTCTCACGAAGGTCCATGGAAAGAAACATTGCCAAAGAAACCTGCGAAATCTGAGGCGCGCTCTCTCCTCTGCAGGGATCAGTTACTAGCGCGCCATGCCAATGCACTCTGGCAAAGGAGCCATAAAAATCAAGCGCCGGCCTCTGCACAGAAATGATGCGACGTTAAACGCGCGTCCCTAAAAGACATGGGCAAACCCCCTGCTACTAAGACCCATCGACCACCATTCCTCCCACAGGGTGAAGCTGTGACCCAGACTCCTCGCCCGTCGCCCCTGTATACCAGAGCTCAGTCTTCCGCCGTCTCTAAATTGCCAGCCATGAAGTGGCTATTCTGCTGTCTATGCCGGCGCCTGCTTCCACGCCCAACAGCACTGTTAGCTGTCCACGAGGACATGTTTCCAACATGAGCACCACTCCTTCACCTGAAAATACTGCATGCAAAATTACATTGGAACCATCATCGTGCCCAATCATTGTCAATCCTCCATACCGTTCACAAAAAAATTATGGGAAATAAATACTATACCATTAGGTAAGAATGCCAAGTGATTCAAAAGTAGCTGAAAGAGTGAAAAAGCGGTATTTTGGAAGTATTGCTAAGATAATGTCATTACAGAAATATGCAGAAAGGTGTGAGATTTGATAAAACAGTGAAACTATGAATTATGATTGTGGTATTTTCATTGATGACGTTTCATTCGATTCAGTAATTTGTGTAATAGTGTACTGCAGTTCACAGTTGTGTTCAGCTACACAACTGAAAGAGCTCCTCGCCTGTTTACAGGACATTTAACAACTCAGGCTGCATTATTTTCGCTACCTGTACTGTTTGATTAACGATGGGCAGAAATTCCAGCATAGCTAAAGACTGGCTGCTGATGAAAAATTGTTCTGGCATTGGCATTAGTAATTTTATTAAATAGATCGTTCTTTCCAGTACTCTGGAAACCGCATTGTGCTTGTGGAATATTTTGCAGATTGCAGAGATTTTAGTTTTTCTCTTACTTGTATAAGATAAAACATTTTCTTGTAAAATAAACTATCTTACCTGTCCTTCTAAGATGGAGCAAAATTGTCCGATTATAAAAACAAGCTCTTAGCAGTAATGCTCAGAGGAAGCTGTTCTTAGCTAACATGCAGTTTTCAATGATTTCAAGTAATTTTTGACGAAATAAATACTTGTAAAACTTTATCTATGCGGAAAATTGGCCCCAAGAGGCAACCTCCTCCTGTTTCTTAGCTAATCTATTCATTTCGCCCGCCCAGAAAGGAGTTATGAAGACATTTACACGACAGACACAACTTAGGGAACGAAAATGAACATTTTGTGGGGTTTGCAATCAAGCAGAAGTGAAGAAAAGGCAAGGGGAGCGCTCACGCTTGGGGCAGTTTGGCCCAGTGTGCCTGTTAATTAACAGAGTACCATTAAGCCAATGCCCCTTTTAAAAAGTCGTTACCCTACTTACATATGGTCCCTTCTACTAAAACTTCATTCTATGTTGACGTATCTGTGCCACACTTCAACATTGGACTGAATTCCAGTTTTCAAATACGGCTTTTTGCTTTTATGTGTTTCGCGCATGCTCTAAATCTAGTCGCTAAGTTCACACTGCAGAGTGCTGCACACGCTTTTTGCAGACGCACTCATGAAGAGCAAAATATCACCCCGCTGAATATTCTACAGTATACGCTCTAAGAAAAATAAATAAATAAAAAAAGAAATAAAATCGACGTTCCACGAAGGAGTTATCAGGATGGGATGGAAATAGGCAGATGTGATGTACATATATAGATTAGATTAGATTAGAGTAGATTAATACTTGTTCCATAGATCATGAATACGACACTTCGTAATGATGTGGAACGTGTCGGTTAATATGTCTGTACAAGATATTACATTACACAAAATATTGCATGACACAAATGTTTAAGTTTTTTTTCTTTCTTTTTTTTTGCCCCCCTTAATTTATATCTAAAAATTCAGCCAATGAGTAGAAGGAGTTGTCATCTAGAAATTCTTTTAACTTATTTTTAAATTTTAGTTGGCTATCTGTCAGGCTTTTGATGCTGTTTGGTAGGTGACCAAAGATTTTTGTGGCAGCATAATTTACCCCTTTCTGTGCCAAAGTCAGATTTAACTCTGCATAGTGAAGATCATCCTTTCTCCTGGTGTTATAGCTATGCACACTGCTATTACTTTTGAACTGGGCTGGATTATTAACAACAAATCTCATAAGTGAATATATATACTGTGAGGTTACTGTGAGGATCCCTAGATCCTTAAATAGATGTCTGCAGGATGACCGTGGGTGGGCTCCAGCAATTATTCTGATTATACGTTTTTGAGCAATGAATACTTTTCTACTCAACGATGAATTACCCCAGAATATGATGCCATACGAAAGCAGTGAATGAAAGTAGGCATAGTAAGCTAATTTACTGAGATTCTTATCACCAAAATTTGCAATAACCCTAATAGCATACGTAGCTGAACTCAGACGTTTCAGCAGACCATCAATGTGTTGCTTCCAGTTTAACCTCTCATCAATGGACACACCTAAAAATTTTAAAAAATTCTACCTTAGCTACAGACTTCTGTTCGAAGTCTATATTTATTACTGGAGTTGTGCCATTTACTGTACGGAACTGTATATACTGTGTTTTATCAAAATTTAAAGAGAGTCCGTTTGCTGAGAACCACTGAATAATTTTGTGAAAAACATCATTTACAATTACATCACTTAGTTCTTGGTTTTTGGATGTTATTACTATACTTGTATCATCATCAAAAAGAACTAACTTTGCATATTCATCAATGTTGAATGGTAAGTAATTTATGTATATCAAGAACAGTAAAGGACCTAAGGCCGAACCCTGTGGGACCCCGTACTTGATAGCCCCCCAGTTTGAGGAATCAGCTGTTGTTTTAACATTACATGAACCACTTATTTCAACTGAATACATAGACAAACCAATGATTACAGTTTCAGAAAAATTGGATGATACATTCAAGAGAAAGAGCTGCACAGATTAAGCAAGTCAATAAACGCGCTGGTCCATCTCTGGCTCTAATACGAGCTGTTATTCGGCTTGGCATTGATTGACAGATTTGTTGGATGTCCTCCTGAGCGGTGTGGTGCCAAATTCTGTCCAATTGACGCGTTAGATCGTCAAAATCTCGAGTAGGTTGGAGGGCCCTGCCCATAAAGCTCCAAACGTTTTCAGTAGGGGAGAGATCCGGCGCACATGCTGGCCAAGCTAAGGTGTGGTAAACATGAAGACAAGCAGTAGAAATTCTCGCCGCGTGGCTTGGCATGAAGGGCAACTAAACGGGACGTAGAATGTCGTCGACGTACCGCAGTGCTGTGTTTTTACTTGCAGTTTTGTTAAATGAGACCTAAAACATTTTATCATGCGAGGTGACTCAGTTGTTAATGCACTGATTTTGAAAGGAACGGGGGTCGAATCCGCGGCCGGCCAAACAGATTTAGGTTTTTAGGAATTTCATTAAATCGATTGAGGCTTGTGCCGGGATGGTTCCTTTGAAAAGAGTGAAACTGATATTGTCCCACATCTTTGTCCCATTCAAGTTTATCCTCCGTCTCTGAGGACCTCGTCGTAGATATGACGCTAAACTTTAACCATCCCTCCATCTTATTTGACTGAATTAGCCTGCAAGTATTATAAAGCTTAAAAACACGCATAATAAGTGTTTCGCGTTTCAGTCAACATCACTGTAAATGAAAACGCAGCTTTTGTTTTCACTAGTGACGATACCTTGAAATAAAAGGGGATGTATTTGTCTAATTTACGCAATAAATGCTGAAGCGTCACTAAAGCAGAGTTACTAAACACGGTTTTCCGAAATCCCGTTACAAAAGAAGACGAAGAAAATATTCAAAATGTCTCTGAGCACTATGGGACTTAACATCTGAGGTCATTAGTCCCCTAGAACTTAGAACTACTTAAACCTAACTAACCTAAGGACATCACATACATCCATGCCCGAGGCAGGATTCGAACCTGCGACCGCAGCGGTCGCGCGGTTCCAGACTAAAGCGCCTAGAACCGCTCGGCCACATCGGCCGGCGAAGAAAATATTCCAGAATTCTAATCAAGAGTAACTATCAACATGAAAAACTTAAAAGTAGATTCCTTGGTGTAGCAAAGCAGCTTAATAAAACACATAAGATAGGCAAGGTTTCTGGTCCAGATTGTGTACCAGTCAGGTTTCTTGCAAAGTTGCGCAACTCAAACCGATACCCAAGAAAGGAACTAGGAGTAATTGGCTGAATTACAGACCCATATCACTAACGTCGATTTGCAGTAGGGTTTCGGAAGATGTACTGTGCTGGAACATCATGAATCACCTCGAAGAAAACGATTTATTAAGAAATATCCAATACGGATTCAGAAAATATCGTTCTTGTGAAACGCAACTAGCTCTTTATTCTCATGAAGTAATGAGTGTTATCGACAGGGGACGTCAAATTGATTCCATAGTTTTAGATTGAGAGAAGGCTTTTGACACCGTTCCTCACAAGCGACTTAATTAAATTGCGTGCCTATGGAGTATCGTCTCAGTTGTTTACCTAGATCCATGATTTCCAGTCAGAAAGGCCAGAGATCGTAATAACTGACGGAAAGTCATCGAGTAATAAACTATGTGATCAAAAGTATCCGGACACCTGGCTCAAAATGACTTATAAGTTCGTGGCGCCCTCCATCGGTAATGCTGGAATTCAGTATGGTGTTGGCCCACTCTTAGCCTTGATGACAGCTTCCACTCTCACAGGCACACGTTCATTCAGGTGCTGGAAGGTTTCTTGGGGAATGGCAGCCCATTCTTCACGGAGTTCTGCACTGAGGAGAGGTATCGATGTCGGTCGGTGGGGCCTGGCACGAAATCGGCATTCCGAAACATCCCAAAGGTGGTCTGTAGGACTCAGGTCAGGCCTCTGAGCAGGCCGGTCCATTACAGGGATGTTATTGTCGTGTAACCACTCCCTGCCACAGGCCGTGCATTTTGTGCAGGTGCTCGATCGTGTTGAAAGATGCAATCGTCATCCCCGAATTGCTCTTCAACAGTGGGAAGGAAGTAGATGCTTAAAACATCAATGTAGGCCTGTGCTGTGATATTGCCACACAAAACAACTAGGGGTGCAAGTCCCCTCCATGAAAAACACGACCACACCATAACACCACTGCTTCAGTATTTTACTTGTGGCACTACACATCCTGGCAGATAACGTTCACCGGGCATTCGCCATACCCAAACCCTGCCATCGGATTGCCACATTGTGTACCGTGATTCGTCACTCCACACAACGTCTTTTCATTGTTCAACCGTCCAATGTTTACGCTCCTTACACCAACGAGGCGTGGTTTGGCATTTATCGGCGTGATGCGTGGCCTATGAGCAGCTGCTCGACCATGAAATCCAAGTTTTCTCACCTCCTGCATAATTGTCATAGTACTTGCAGTAAATCCTGATGCAGTTTGGAATTACGACCCTCTTCAACTATCGGCGGTCTCTATTAGTCAACAGACAACCTTCAGCCTGTACGCTTTTGTGCTGTACGTGTCCCTTCACATTACCACTTCACTATCATATCGGAAAGAGTGGACCTAGGGATGTTTAGAAGTGTGGAAATCTCGCGTACAGACGTATGACACAAGTGACACCCAATCACCTGACCACGTTAGATGTCTGTGGCAGCACAATGCACCTAATATGGAAAAATGGATGTTTTTGGGGGTGTCCGGATACTTTTGGTCACATAGTGTATCTGGCGTTCCCGAAGGAAGTATTATAGGCTCTCTGTTGTTTCTCATCTACATAAACAGGAGACAATTCGAGCAGTCCTCTTAGACTGTTTACAGATGATGCTCTCATTTACCGTCATGTAATGCCATCAGATGATCAAAACGAATTGCAAAATGATTTAAGCAAGATATCTGAATGGTGCAAAAAGTGACAATGAAAAGCGTGAAGTTATCCACACGATCACTGAAAGGAATCCGCAAAATTTCAGTCACACGGTAAATCACACAAATCTAAAGGCTGTAAATTAGACTAAAACGTAGGAATTCCAATTACCAACAACTTAAATTGGAACCATCACATCGATAATGTTGTGGGGATGGCGATGTTTTATTGGCAGAACGTTTAGAAGATGCAACAGATCTACTGTGAGGCTGCCTGCACTACACTTGTCCATCCACTTCTGGAGTGACGTCAAAAATGATCGAAGAAGGGTAGCTCATTTTGTGCTATCACTAAATAGGGGAGAGAGTGTCACGGATATGACACACGAACTGGAATGACAGTTAATAAAAACAAATGCGTTTTTCGCTGCGGCAGTACCTTTTCATGAAATTTCTATCACCAACTTACTCCTCAGAGTGTCAAAATACTGTGTTGGCGCCCGCCTACATAGGCAGAAATGATCGTCATCATAAAATAAGAGAAATCTGAACTCGCTCGGAAAGATTTAATTTTTCTTTTTTCCCGCACGGTGTTCGAGAGTGAAACGATAGAGAAGTAGCTCAAAGATGGTTCGATGAACACTCTGATAGGTACTTAATTGTGAACTGCAGAATAATCATATTGATGCAGATGTAGAAGTTGTCAAAGTTCTCTTTGCAAAAGTGTTACCTGTTTACCTATAAATTCGTATCGACGCTCAGGGGGCCACATTGTGGAATCACAGGTTAGCGGAGGACCGCACCTTTTAAAATGATTGCATTCATAAGAAAATGTTGCATTTCAGAAAAAGTATAAATTTTACCATAAAAATGAATAAATGTAAATAAAATACATTAGGGGTATTTTTAACAAATTTATTTATTGTGCTAATTTCGTATCATCTATAGATGCAAGCACGTTTAATTTTAGAATCAATTTAATGAGACAAATTTATCCTATCACCCTGCTCTACACTTTTTTTTTTTTCAAAAGCAACACTGAGATTGCTTGTTGAAATTCTCACCACAGCCTGCAAGTTAATATCTGTCAAAGCCGCATCAAGGGGCCTCTTGTTCGTCAAGCGAGAACTTTGCTCACAAATATGTGTTGTCCCAAATATAGAGAACATTTTCCCAGAAAACTTCTTCATACATAGGAATTTTTCAGCAGACAAAGATTTGTGAAAGTCAACTAATGTCTTAGCATGAAATATGTCTTTCACATTGTGATCTGACTGCATGTCAATAAGTAAATGGAAAATGCCTTTATGGCCACTCCCATCAGCCACTGTGCAATGTGTAAACTTCGTTAGTGCGGTTAGTATCTAACTGCGCAGTGCACATGCGTATTGATAAGGCCTCCCTAATGGAAATACTCTGTCGCGCCTGGGAAAGAAATCTCGGTTCAAGGCTGCTTTTTCTGACTGTCTTGGCGAGCCACACAAAAACTCTTAGCGGGTCGCACGTGGCCCACCCCTGGATTACGTGACAAATAACGAAGTTTCAAACAACTTACCACAATTTTTAGCTATTACGTCTACTGAGCGACTTTATTTAACAAAGAAACACTGTGGGAATCCAAAGCGACAGTCAGTCAATTAATACGACCTAAATATTT
Organism: Schistocerca nitens; assembly: GCF_023898315.1. Classification (NCBI taxonomy): domain Eukaryota; kingdom Metazoa; phylum Arthropoda; class Insecta; order Orthoptera; family Acrididae; genus Schistocerca; species Schistocerca nitens. The sequence continues at coordinate 572,481,363 of NC_064616.1, read as the reverse complement.
ATCTGCGTAATAGGAGACTACGTTGTTGCTGTTGTTGAGAAATGTTACTAGAATTTATCCGAAGTCACTCCAACTTCAGATATCTTTATGGGTAAGAAACGTGATCTACCTACCTAGCAATTTAGGAGTGCTGGTATTATGTTGAATAAAATGTCGAAACCTCAGAGCAGCAGTTTGTATACAGTTGTCAGCGCTAACAGACAAGCAACACTGCGTGAAATAAGCGCAGAAATCAATGTGGGATGTACAATGGATGTATCTGTTAGGACAAGAGATGTCATAAAGGGACCCCTCCCGTTCCCCCTATTATCCTACCACTGCCAACGCTGCCTAAAGTACAACAACTATGCCACTGCCACCTGCAAGAGCCCCCCCCCCCCCCCTACCTGCCTCCACTGCAAAGCTTCCCACTTCTTGAAGAACTGTCCCAACCATGCATCTCCCCCCTCCTGTAATACCTGTAACGAACCCCATCCTATCTACTCCTGGAAATGTAAAGCGAAACCTCCCCCCCCCCCCCCGTCGCCCCTGAGCTCACCATCCCTGTCCGCCCTGTCAATGATCCCATCCATCCCAACAACTCGCTCCACTCTCCCCCTACTGCAAAGGACGTCATCCGCCTTGTCACCACAGTCCTCCAAAACATCCACCCCTTCCAACGCCCATACACCCTTTCCCAAATAGCCCTCACTGCCTGCTCTGTTTTCCACCTCACCACCTATGCCACCTACTCCCACAACCAGACCCACTTCACCTTCACCCCCTTCACCACCCCCATCTAAATCTCTCCTACAATTGCGCAACATTACAGTATCCTTTACTATGATATCTGCTCCCTGCCCACCCACAAACTCCTGTTCCTCCACAACCTCCATCAACACCGCATGGATGCCTTCATCCTAAATGAAACCTTCCTTCAACCTCGTAACTCCATCTCCACAGCTCCTTACACCCTCCATTGCAGTGATAACCCGTACCCCCTGGCGCGTGATGGGGTTGCTATCAGCCACTTCAAGCACCTCCCTGTTTGGCCCCAACCTCTCCTCAACAATCCTGTCAAGCATCTCACCCTCAGCCACTTCTTCCCCACCCTTACTGTCACATGTGCCACCATCTACATCTCCCCTCATACCCCTATCCCATACGATTTCCTGGCCCCCATTCACATCACCTTCTCCACCTCCGTGATTGTGCAGACCTCAATAGCCACAGCCATGCTCCTGCCGAACTCCAGCAGTGGCATCAGTTTATCAGCACCCTCCAGGGAGACCTGGTTCCCCTCCTCCAACATACCCGACCCAAATGCAACACCACTCCCGACGTGATCCTAGTCTCTCCCAACCTCCTTGGGTGCATCACCAGGGATGTCCTTGACCTAATTGGCAGTGACCATGCCCCTGTCCTCCTCACTATCTTTGATGGTCATCATCCTCGCCCTGTTTCTCGCCCTGACTTTCCTCCTAAACTTGGCCACAATTACTCCCACGCCAGCCAACTGGGATGCCTACTGGGACTCCATACACACCCAGGTTGAACGCCATGAGCCTACCCTCCAATCTCCCTATGGAATCTCCTGAACTGCTGCCTTCCTCTCCAGACCTTGTCTGACGCCGCTGCCACCCATATCCCTACTAGGGTCATCCACCCTCACCACCCAGCCCTGTCCCCACAGGCCATCCTTCTCCTTCGTGAATCCCGTCGCCTCTACTGATCCTTCCTCTGCGCTCGTAACCGGGACACATTCACCCGCTACCAGCAATTAAAAAGACACATCCGCAACATGATTACTATGAAGAAACGCCGTGCCTGGCGACAGACATGCACACAACTCAATGCCACGCTCCCAATTAACTCTTCCAAGTATTGGTCTGCTTTCCACCGCCTTACTGGGAACTGCCCTACACCGCAGTACCCTCCCCTCCTTGATGACCATCCCTTTCCTGACAACCTCATTAAGGCCAACCACTTTGCGTTTCAGCTATCCGATGCTTTTCCATTCCAGATGATCCCCAATTTGATTATTCCCTCTCCCCCGACGTCATCGAACATACAAATACCTCCACTTCTCCCCTTGCTCCTGGCTTCCAGTACTTGGACCACATACTACCATCAGGACTTAACACTCCCATCACTACACAGGACATCAGCCTCACACTCCACACTAAACGGAACACCGCTCCTGGCCACGACCACTTTACCTACCGCCATCACAAACTCTGCCCTCCCTTCCACCTTGCAGTCTTTGCCGCCCTCTACAACATAATCCTTGCCATTGGCTTCTACTCAGCTTGTGGAAAACCTCACGTATTCTGATGTTCTCCAAACCCAACAAGCCTCCATCTGATGCCTCTTCCTATCGTCCTATATGTATCACCTCAGTGTTCAGCAAGCTCTTGGAATCCATCCTTACCTGGCGCATCCATCACCACCTCCACCGGCACCACCTCCTCCCCAACACTCAATGCGGCTTTCGACTTTCCTTCTCTGCTGATGACCAACTCCTACACCTCACTCATCTCCTCTCCCTCCAGCTTAACTCCCATGGCTCCGCCATTTTTGTCTCCCTAGACCTCGAAAAGGCCTACGACCATGTATGGCATCTTGGTCACCTGTTTAAACTCCAGACCTATGCCCTTCCTCTCAACTATGTCCGTCTGATTGCCTCCTTCCTCTCCTGCTGCCCCTCCTGCGTTACCATCCATAACACTGATTCCCGCACATTATACCCGTCCACGGGTGTGCCCCAGGGCTCTGTCCTCTTCCCTCTCCTCTACCTCATGTACACAGCAGATATGCCCCAACTTCCCCCTCTGGTCCACCTCCTGCAGTATGCCAATGACACCGCCTTTCTTGCCCTCGCTCATACCCTTCAATCGTCCCAATGCCTTCTCCAGAATCACCTTTTTGCCACATGTTGTAACCAGTGGCTCCTCAAAATCAATCCTTTCAAGACCCAGGCAATTATCATAGGTCATACCACTCGCTCCTTCCACCTCCTTGATTTTTCCCTTACCATCTGCGCTCGTCCTGTCTGCCTCTCCCCCACCCTCACCTACCTTGGACTCACCATTGACTGTCACCTCACCTGGACCACTCATCTCTGCTCTATCCAGCCGCAACGATGCAATAGCGATTCACAGGATAATTCATGATCAGCTTTCAACACCGATTTTCCAGGCAATGTTACCGTGTGCGTGGTAAGCATCAAAATTAATTCCCGAAAAAGATATATTTCGAATTGTTAACCAAGTTTATTTTCCGTCGAATATTCGGAAGGAACGATGTAGTTGAGCGAAGATTGCATTCTTTAGATGTTTTCCGTGTGGTGTGTAAATTTGCTTCCAACGTTTATGTGAAAAGTACCATCCATCCAAGTGTTTGAAGAAAATTGAGGCCATGTAACAGAGTGAGTGAAAGAGCCATTGTAATGCAGCCAGGATTAAATTTTCAGTTCTTTACTCATCCAGGTCGTTTGAGAAACTTATTTGCCTACCTTGTTATTATTCCTTATTGATTTATTTACTTATTAATTCTCCTATTCCTAACCGTTTCGAAACAGAAAAAATACAAATAAAAAACTGCAGAATTCATTTGGCAATCGAACACAACTTCTCCGCTCCGCAGTCAGCGGCCTTGGACAGTACGCCTGCAGAACTTTCATTGGACAGCGTGTACCCTACTAGTACATCAGCCGTAGTCAAAAAAAGTTTCTTTCCTCGGTTTTTCGGAAGGTATATGTTTGCGGGCCCCATATATGATGACGAAGAATGCTCAGTTGTCAATTATCTATCGATCCCATCAATTTTGTGTCGTATGCACGTCATTAACTTTAGGAGGGTGGTTTTCTCAAGAACGGGATGGGGGCGGGAGGGGTTGTTGAGCCGAAATACGCTGACGGAGAAAAAAGTCGCAACACCAAGAAGGAGTTGTGCGACACAAACGAAAGTTGGTAAGCGTGTTTCTACATCTGAGAGAGTACGTCTGTTCAAATTTTGCACCAGCCGCATACGAATGGCGCTAGTAGCGCCACTCTGAGGATGCAAATCAGGTTTGCTTTACGTGCACGCTATACCTATTGTGAGTGTTTGTTACCTTGGAGATTGGACGTGGTGAGTTGATGTGAGTCAAGAATGCTTTTAAGGCGACAAAGACGCCATTATCAGTACCTCACTGAGTTTGAATGAGGCTGTGTAATAGGGCTACCAAAAGTTGGATGTCCATTCTGCGATATTGCATAAAGACATGCTAGGAATGTAACCACTGTACATGATTACTGGAAGCGGTGGTCACAAGAATGTACGGGCGCAAGAAGACCGGGCTTCAGACGGCCACGTGGCTCTACCGAGAGGAAAGACCATCGTGATCGCTGTATAGCTCAGGCGTATCGTACTGCATCTGAAATCTGAGCAGCAATCAGCACCGTAGTGGCACAACGAACTGTTAAAAATAGGTTGCTTCAAAGACAGCTCCGAGCCAGACGTCCTGTAGCGTGCATTTCACTGACCCCAAACGACCGCCATTTGCTACTTCAGTGGTGTCAAGCGAGAGTTCAGTAGAGGGCAGGATGGATGTCAGTTGTGTTTTCTGATGAAAGCTGGTTCTGCCTCGATGCCAGTGAGGGCCGTGTGCTGGTCAGAAGGCGGCCAGTTGAGGGCTTGCAATCAACCTGCCTGCCTGCTACACACTCTGGACCTATACCTGAAGTTATGCATTGGGTTGCTATTTCGTATGACAGCAGGAACATTCCTGTGGTTATCCCACGCACCCTGACTGCAAATTTGTGCGTTAATTTGATGATTCAACCTGTTGTGCTGTCATTCACGAACAGCATCCCAGGGGGTGTTTTCAAACAGTATAACGCTCGCTCATATACTGCTGTTGTAACCCAGCATGCTCTGCTCGATCACGAGATCTGTCTCAGATCGAGCACGTATAGGATATCATCGGACGATATCTCGAGCATTATCCACAAACAGCATTAACTGTCCCTGTATTGACCGACCAAGTGCAACGGGCATGGAACTCCATCCCACGAACTGATATCTGGCACTTGTAAAACACAATGCATGCTTGCATTTAACCTTCTGGTGGTTAACCGGTTATTAATGTTACAGCATTTCACATTTTCAGTGGCTTGTCTCGCGCTTACATTAGCCTGTGATCTTGCAATGTCAATCACTGAAATATGTTACCTAGGAAATTGAATTCCTGAAATTTCATTACTCTACATTAATTATTTTCCAGTGTTGCAATTTTTTTCCGTCATCTGTCTTAGAGTCTTTAATTTTAGGTTTAGCACAAGCGACGTACCAAATATGGATCGAATCGGTTGGCCTTCCCCTTGTGACATTAATTTAGAAATTGCGCTAAATGGCACAGCGATTAAGGATGAGCGGAATGTAACTCAGCGTCCAGCCACACTGATTAAGGTTTCCGTCGTTTTCCTAGATAATTTCAGACGAATGCTCGGATGGTTCCTCGTCCATATCACGTGTGACGCCTTATCCTGTCCCTGTTCAACTCAGCTAGTGCTGCGCTTCTAACAACTCTGATGTTGACGGGTAGCTGTAATATAATTCCTTTGCTGTCCTGCTTCTCCTGGTCTCCGTGTATCGAGAATATTGTTAATCGTGTGTGAAACACCTTTTAAGCAAAAATACCGACAGGGAATGAAGCAGTTGCCTGGGAAACCTCACCGGCTCCGGGAACTTCCAGCAAACATCCCTGGAAGCGCCTTTTGACAGTCTGAAAGTCTACCAACAGCGAAGTATTAGTAAGTAATAGGTAGTACCTACGTAGCTACTTACGTATTACATAGATCAATTTAACTTTTTTTTCGAAATGACGTGGTTCTGGCGCTACAGTCTGGAACCGCGCGACCGCTACGTTCGCAGGTTCGAATCCTGCCTCGGGCATGGATGTGTGTGTTGTCCTTAGGTTAGTTAGGTTTAAGTAGTTCTAAGTTCTAGGGGACTTATGACCTCAGCAGTTGAGTCCCATAGTGCTCAGAGCCATTTGAACCATTTGAAATGACGTGGAACGAGTCAGTTTACAGGGTATGTATATATTTAGTGTTGACATTAATGAACTCATTACTTTTAAGTCCTAATCAGACAACTACACTGCAAAACTACGCACATTAAAAAACATTTTGCATCATCTCGGTTCCGAGAGCTCCCAAACTTGTACAGAAAATTGGAACAGAGATCAACATAAACATCATTTCCGCCCTTATTATTGCTCATGAAAACCACACATTGCATGCTGTACCACCAAACGGCGAGATCTTCAGAGGTGGTGTCCAGATTGCTGTACACAACGGTACCTCTAATACCTAGTAGTACGTCCTCTTGCGTTGATGCATGCCTGTATTCATCGTAACATACTGTCCACAAGTTCATCAAGGCACTGTTGCTCCAGATTGTCCCACTCCTCAATGACGATTCGACGTAGATCCCTCAGAGTGGTTGGTGGGTCACGTCGTCCATAAAAAGTCCTTTTCAATCTATCCCAGGCATGTTATACAGGGTTCATGTCTGGAGAACATGCTGGCCACTCTAGTCGAGCGATGTTGTTGTCGTGAAGGAAGCCATTCACAAGATGTGCACGATGGGGTGCGAATTGCCGTCCATGAAGGCGAATGCCTCGCCAGTATGCTGCCGATATGGTTGCACTGTCGGTCGGAGGATGACATTCACGTATCGTACAGCCGTTACGGCGCCTTCCATGACCACCAGCGGCGTACGTCGGCCCCATATAATGCCACTCCAAAACATCAGGGAACAAGGCGTTCAGCCTGATCAGGTTGCCTCCAAACACGTCTCCAACGGTTGTCCGGTTGGAGGCATATGAGGCACTCATCGGCGAAGCGAACGTGATGCCAATCCTGAGCGGTCCATTCGGCATGTTGTTGGGCCCATCTGTACCGCGCTGCACGATGTCGTGGTTGCAAAGATCGACCTCACCGTGGATGTCGGGAATGAAGTTGCACATCACGCAGTCTATTGAGCACAGTTTGAGTCGTAACACGACGTCTTGTGGCGGGAAGAAAAGAATTATTCAACATGGTGGCATTGCTGTCAGGGTTCCTCCGAGCCATAATCCGTAGGTAGCGGTCATCCACTGCAGCCGACCGGAGTGGCCGAGCGGTTCTAGGCGCTACAGTCTGGAACCGCGCGACCGTTACGGTCGCAGGTTCGAATCCTGCCTCGGGCATGGATGTGTGTGATGTCCTTAGGTTAGTTAGTTTTAAGTAGTTCTAAGTTCTAGGGGACTGATGACCTCAGAAGTTAAGTCCCATAGTGCTCAGAGCCATTTGAACCATTTGAACCACCCACTGCAGTATTAGCCCTCGGGCGGCCTGAGCGAGGTAGATCATAGACAGTTCCTGTCTCTCTGTATCTCTTCCATGTCCGAAAAACATCGCTTTGGTTCACTCCGAGACGCCTGGACGCTTCCTTTGTTGAGAGCCCTTCCTGACGCAAAGAAACAATGTGGACGCGATCGAACCGCGGTATTGACCGTCTAGGCATGGCTGAACTACAGACAACATGAGCCGTGAGCCTCTTTCCTGGTGGAATGACTGGAACTGATCAGATGACGGAACCCCTCTGTCTAATAGGCGCATTCATGCATGGTTGTTTACATATTTGGGCGGATTTGGTAACATCTCTGAACTGAACTGTTCAAATGTGTGTGGAATCTTATGGGACTTAACTACTAAGGTCATCAGTCCCTAAGCTTACACACTACTTAACCTAAATTATCCTAAGGACAAACACACACAACCATACCCGAGGTAGGGCTCGAACCTCCGCCGGGGCCAGCCGCTCTGAACAGTCAAAGGGACTGTGTCTGTGATACAATATCCATAGTCAACGTCTATCTTCAGGAGTTCTGGGAACCGGGGTGATGCAAAACTTTTTTTGATGTGTGTAGTTGAGTAACAGATCATTTCTTTATACAGGGTAACAGATCGTTTCAGTTCATTATTTTTACCTACAGGCGTCATGAATTCTCTTAGATAAGAGAGATGTCGAATGCGCTCACAGCAACAGTATGCAGATGTTCGAATGACAGGTTGAAGGCAAACTTAGAGAAAGTTTTATTCTGCTCAAGGTGACTGACTCGCAGTAGCTCAGAAAAATTTTGTCGATTAACATGTCAGTACACCAACTCTTTGAATACTGGTCTGAGAAGATTAGACTAAAATAGCAACGGCTACAATGTAACTTGTAAGCTTTTCGTGTCTCACATTGTGGAGTGCATAAGATTAGCAGCACATTCATATCACTGTATAAGCTAGGCGCCGGGATTCACTGCTAGTGGCTGCAGTTATGTTGGGAGATGGGATTCAACATTATTAAAATTAAAACCATGAAATTAATTAATTATGTTAATTACAATTATGTACTGTGTACTCACCAAGATCAGAGTAGGTGCTGGAAATGTTTTCCTCTTCCTTGAAGGCATAGTTCAACATCTTTACATTTATTTGCAAACACTTCTATCAATGTTTCACGCGTAATCGAATGCAGATAATCAATTGTTGCTGCCTTCGGTCCATCTATTGTCTCTGAGTTATTTTGATACACAAATGTTTTAGCCGCACCCCAAAGGAAATAGTGGGGATGAGACACATCTGGTGACAGCTGAAGCCAGACACCTTTCGTAATTACTGTGTCTCCAAGTATTTCATCTAAAAGTCGTAGTGACTGGTGTGCCGTGTGAGTAGCACCGTTGTCTTCTTGGAAAAACGAATGACTGATCTCATTTTCATTCAGCAGGGCAATAAATGAATAAATTACCTAGGAACAATAGACATCGGAAGTGACGATAGTATCGAAAAAGATCGGTCCTATAATTCGCGCTCGTGTTATGGCAACCCAAACTTGAGTATTGCTCATCAGTGTGGGATCCGTACCAGATCGGGTTGACGGAAGAGATAGAGAAGATCCAAAGAAGAGCGGCGCGTTTCGTCACAGGGTTATTTGGTAACCGTGATAGCGTTACGGAGATGTTTAGCAAACTCAAGTGGCAGACTCTGCAAGAGAGGCGCTCTGCATCGCGGTGTAGCTTGCTCGCCAGGTTTCGAGAGGGTGCGTTTCTGGATGAGGTATCGAATATATTGCTTCCCCCTACTTATACCTCCCGAGGAGATCACGAATGTAAAATTAGAGAGATTCGGGCGCGCACGGAGGCTTTCCGGCAGTCGTGCTTCCCGCGAATCATACGCGACTGGAACAGAAAAGGGAGGTAATGACAGTGGCACGTAAAGTGCCCCCCGCCACACACCGTTGGGTGGCTTGCGGAGTATAAATGTAGATGTAGATGTAGAAACTCTGATTTTATCCGTGTGCAACGACGTTTCTCTTAAGGCATGAGGATTTTATGACGACCAAATTCGTGAATTTTGAAAATTAATGTAGCCAGATAGGTGAAACCAAGCCTCATCAGTGAAAAGGGTTCGATCTAAAACACCATGTCGGTTAACAAATCACTGAAACCATTCACAATACGCTATTCGCTTCGCATGGTCCACACAATGTAATTGTTGCATAGTAGTAATTGTATACGGATACATCCCCAGTTCTTCGGTTACGGCCTTGTGTGCTGTCGTACGAGACGCTTTAGCCTCTTCCGATAATCTCTTGACTGATTTTATTCGACTCCGCAATATGACGTCCGAAATGTCGTCAAGCTTCCGATCTGTTAATTGTGGGCCTACCAGTTCGTGGTTCACCATGAACTGAACCTGTTGTCTGGAATTTGCGAATTAAATCACGTTCAGTGTCACGATGTGGACACCTGGAAGCAGAAAACCGGAGTCTAAATTGCTGCCTCACATGTACGGTTAAGTTTCCCCCTGCACGGAAAACCTCTTCCACTAAAGACGTTCTGTCTGCAGTAGTAAGCATTCTCACTACACTCAGCTTACACAAGAACTGTAGACAATAAGACAACTAACAGCTGCAACGCACACGCACACAACTACCCCCACGTTACCAATGCAGGTCCACGGATCACGTGCAGGCGAGACTTGAATGTTCTAGCAACCTTACGCGCCCCGCAAGAGGAGACACACGAGGCTCGCCGCTGCGGAGACACTATGCGGACGCACGGTACGTACTTTAAGAACCTGGTTGTCAGTGAGACGTTCAAAGCTATACCTCCTTCCTCACCCCTTCCCTTTCCAGCCGTGAAACGAAATGCTAGAAGCCTCCCCCTTTTTTTTCCTTTATTGAATTTCGGTTCCCCCCGAAGGGGGCGGGCTGGCAGCAGCTTAGTATGCCGCTCTTCAGCCTACAGACTTTGTTTTAAAAAGGTGAAGATAATATATAATAAAAAACAGGCGATAAAATCGGAGACTTAAAGGATAACATGGTGAAAAAATCGTGGAACTTAAAACATAGAACAAAGGGATGATGGTGCTAATAAAATACATATGAAGCAGACAGGTAAAATAATAGACAGACAATTAAAAAACATGGCGATAGTCTGGTTTCTGTTCGCAAAACACATAAAATTCACACCCACGACAGCATGGTTTCTGTTCGCAACACGTGGAAAGACAAAACAACACTGAACAGTCACTGGAACACTGCACTAAAATATGACACACCACAGCCGAGAGCAGGTGGGGGGAAACTGGACAGATGATGGGAAAATAAAAAAGGGGGGAAGGTGAGGAAAACCGAAGGGGGGGAGGGGGGAAAGGAGCCAATGGAGGATGAGGACCCATAAGAGGGGTGGGGGGTGCTGGGCAGACGCGACAGGGCGTGTGGAAGGCAGAGGATGGGATTACAAAAGGACTCGGGGGGGGGGGTGTGGAGAAGGGAGGTAGGGGGAGGTTAGGCGGGGAGAAACACAGGATGGAAGGGGGGAAGAGGGAGCCCAAGGAAAGGACAGAAGAAAGGAGGGGGTTGAGGATCAGAGTTGATAGGAGGGATAAATGGAGGGAGTGAGGGCATCATCTGGGAGGGGGAGTTGATGGAAGCCACCTTTGGAAAAGAGATGAAGGGTGTAGAGATGGATGGTAGGGGGGACACAACAGTGAAGGCGTGCAGGGGGCAGGGACGGGAGAGGAGAGGAGTAACCAGAGGGTGAGGGGGATCAAGGCAGTGGGCTGGTTCAAATGGCTCTGAGCACTATGGGACTCAACTGCTGAGGTCATTAGTCCCCTAGAACTTAGAACTACTTAAACCTAACTAACCTAAGGACATCACAAACATCCATGCCCGAGGCAGGATTCGAACCTGCGACCGTAGCGATCTTGCGGTTCCAGACTGCAGCGCCTTTAACCGCACGGCCACTTCGGCCGGCAAGGCAGTGGGAGGTGTAGAGCATGTGTATATGTTTGAGGAATAGGAGCAGATGGAGGAAAAGAATGAGGTCATAGAGGATCCGCGTGGGGGACGGGAGGCGTATACGGAAGGCGAGGCGGAGTGCATGATGCTCAAGGATCTGGAGGGACTTATAGAATTTGGGGGGGGGGGGCAGATATCCAGGCGGGACTGGCATAACAGAGGATGGGACAGATTAAGGATTTGTATGTGTGGAGGATGGTAGAGGGGTGCAACCCCCATGTCCGGCCAGAGAGGAGTTTGAGGAGTCGGAGGCGGTTGTGGGCTTTGGATTGGATGGAGCGGAGATGAGGGATCCATGTGAGGTGACGGTCAATGGTGAGGCCAAGGCAGGTGAGGGTGGGGGTGAGGTGGACAGGACAGGCGCAGATGGTAAGGGAGAAATCCAGGAGCCGGAAGGAGTGAGTGGTACAACCTACGATGATTGCCTGGGTCTTGGAAGGATTGACTTTCAGGAGCCACTGGTTACACCGTGCGGCAAGAAGGTCAAGGTGATTCTGGAGAAGGCATTGGGACCATTGGAGGGTAGGAGCGAGGGCGAGGAATGCGGTGTCATCGGCATACTGCAAGAGGTGTACTGGAGGAGGGGGGGGGGTTGGGGCATATCTGCCGTGTATAGGAGGTAGAGGAGAGGGGAGAGGACAGAGCCTGGGGCACACCGGCAGAAGGGTAGAAGGTGTGGTAATTGGCGTTATGGGTGGTAACATAGGAGGGGCGGCGGGAGAGGAAGGAGGCCATCAGACGGATGTAGTTGACAGGAAGGGCGTAGGTATGGAGTTTAAACAGGAGACCGGGATGCCAGACACGGTCGTAGGCCTTTTCGAGGTCGAGGGGACAAAAATGGCGGAGCGACGGGAGTTAAGCTGGAGGGAGAGGAGATGAGTGAGGCGGAGGAGTTGGTCATCAGGAGAGAAGGAAGGTCGAAAGCCACATTGGGTGATGGGGAGGAGGTGGTTTTGGTGGAGGTTAGAAGCCCCATTGAACTTGGATGAAGGAAAAAATTTCGTTGTAAGTTACGTGCACTTTCTATTTAATGAATCGTGCGTTATCATCATGATACGAGTAGTTAGTATTTAGCATCTTCGTTCCGAATTACGAGTGACATTCAATAAGTAATGCAACAATTTTTTTCTTGTTCATTTCGATTGAAAAAATTCGGAGTTCGTTGTATGATATCGTGGAATACTGCCGCTTCAGTCCTAAGAGTTAATGAAGTTCCGATAGATGGCGGCGGTATACGTAGCCTTCAAAATGTCGTCTGTGAAGGAGGTGCGTTCGTAGCAGAGCGCTGCCATTCAGTATCTTTTGGCGGAAAACCAGAGGATACTCGTAGGCGTTTGCAGTATGTATACGGAGATCTGGTAGCGAACAAAATCAGTCGCAAACGTCATAAACGACAACATGTACTGCGATTCCAGAGTACCTGTTAAATATAGGGCTACGTGAGGTTCATAACGTATGACCCGAATTGCTATTTTTTGGGTTGAAAAATTTTCTACGCCTAAATGTAGCACCACAAAATGACAAAATGTTACTCTGTGTGGCATCAAGGAGGGACAGTATGCAAATGAAATAATTTTGTTGCTGCCTGCAGATAGCATTCTAATCGCAAGTGTGGCTTCATTCAGCTTTTTCTAGAGGTCACGAATATCTGCTTCCTAACGTGGATAACTGCAGATATAATATAACAAAGAATACGCAAAATTTGATATTTATGAGATTGTGCTCTACAAGTAAAACGCTTTTTGTGTGGTAGATAGATAGATTCTTCCAAACTGTGCCAAATATACCAGTGAATTCCTGTCGCACAATAGTACAAAGTCTCCAACCTCTGCCTACGTACACTACCTGACAACGTAAGTAGAGCACCCAGAAGAAATGGTCGGACGTCAGTGTAACTTCGTACACGTACATATCGTCGGCGGGTATGTAAGTGATTTAGAGTTTAAATTCTGTGACAGAAAGGCCACTAGAGTACATTTGTGTTGTTCGTGTTTCATGTTGTTACCAGGCCTGCGCCAGATGTTCAGTGATTACTGTGACGGACACGGAGATACTGCGTATCGCGTGAGGCAGCATTATCAGTACCAGGCAGAGTTTGAAAGAGGCTTCATTGTGGGTCTCCATTTGGCCAGTTGATGGAATCGTGCAATATCCAGATTTGTGGAACATTCGGATGTTGCACTGGCGCTATGGCAGATGGCATGAGAATGCGAGGGCAGGCATACTCGTTGTCAAGGTTCCGGTTGAGCACGTCTGACCTCCACAAGGGAGGTTCGCCGTATTGTGCATCAAGCACTCACATCTGCGTTTGTCATCTGAGAACAACTACTGGATTCCCTACAACATTCTATGTCATTCCGCTTCATTGTTCGGAGACGAGTTGCAACTGGACTAGATAATTACCATCCCATGCGTAGGCTACCGTTAGCACCGGAACACAAACGGATGCGTTTGGAGAGGTGCCGTGACCGGGAAGCATGATCTGCCGATGAAAGGCGTCGCATTGTGTTCAGCGATGAATCGTGGTTCTGTACTACGTCAGATGACCGCCGTCGGCGAATATGGCGGCGACCTGGATAGAGGTCCCATTATTCCAAGATTTTGAAGAAGCAGAGTAATGTTACTCCTAGTGTTACGGTGTGGGAGCCCATTGATTATGACTTGTAGTAATTGAGGAAAATCTGACGGTACAACGATATGTTACTGACATCCTGCATCCTCACGTGTTATCTGTAATGTGACAGTATTGTGGCCGCGCGGTTGGAGGCGCTATGTCACAGACTACGCAGCCCCTCCTACCGGAGGCTCGAGTCCTCCCTCTGGCATGGTTGTATGTGTTGTTCTTAGCGTAAGTTAGTTTAAGTAGTGCGTAAGTCTAGGGACCGATGACCTCAGCAGTTTGGTCCCTTAGGAATTCAGTATTGTGGCGCCACTTTTTCAACAGGACAATGCTTGTCCACACGTGTCACGTTTATCTATGAACTTTCTGCCTGATATTGAGATGATACCGTAGACAGTGAGGTCGCCTGATTAGTCTCCGGCAGAACATGTGTGGGACCAGCTCAGACATCAACTACTTCCCAGTGCCAGAATCTAGGATATTAAGAACCAGTTACAACAAATGTGGGCTAGCTTGCGGATACAACGGCTTTGTGACACCCTTCCAAAATGAATTAGTGCATGCATTCAGGCCAGAGGGGGTGCAAAGTCTTACAGTTAAGAGGGTTTTTACTGCCAATTTCTTTGTAAATTCAACCCGATTTTTCAATGACTGAAATAAATTCACATACCCTCTGAACCCGTGACGTATCATCTCGTTCCCTCATCCCCTTCCTGGTGCTTCTCTCGTTTTATCTGTTCGTGTGTATGAGTCAGTTTTACAATGAAATAATAGTCTTAAAACTGTCATGTAAGATAACAGAATGAAGCTACTGGGAAGTTTCGAGATATTAATCGGTATACTGAAATAGAAATGAATGTTGAATGGACAGAAAGACTGAGAGTCACAAAATAAATGTATTTGAGAAGTTGCTTTCATAACAAAATAATTTCTGCTACCGTAAAAACTGCTCTGCTTCTGGTATAACACTACCACGTATTGCAAAAACTTTTTAACGTTGTTCATAAGGTACTATGCTAGAAAAGGTGGTAGACAGATTAGAATTTAACGTTTGGTTGACAGTACGGTCATTAGAGACGCAGCACACGGTCGGATTATGAAAGGATGGAGAAGGAAATCGGCCTTGGCCTTTTCAAAGGAACCATCCCGACATCTGTCTGGATCGATTTATGGAAATCACGGAGAACCCAATTCAGGATGGCCAGACGGGGATTGGAACAACTGTTCTCTACCATGCGTGTCCAACGTGCTATCAAGTAACCACTGCACCACATCGCTCGGTCTGCTGTGATCGGTGATGGTAACTCTGTAGAAATTTGTCCTCTTTTTTTAAGACACTATCAAAATGTTTCTGGTTTCATGT
Organism: Schistocerca nitens; assembly: GCF_023898315.1. Classification (NCBI taxonomy): domain Eukaryota; kingdom Metazoa; phylum Arthropoda; class Insecta; order Orthoptera; family Acrididae; genus Schistocerca; species Schistocerca nitens. Next base: position 572,466,014 of record NC_064616.1, on the reverse strand, counting down.
TCCACAAATCTGTAATTAACTTCTGCCACACGTGTCAGACTTTGAGACGGTTATTATTTTTCTTTTGAAGAGGACACGTTATTTATTTGAAAATATCGCATTTTCTGGAACAGACAGTGCAATAAATAGTATGGATTCGATCTGAACGGGCGCTATACCATATACACTAAAGAGCTGAAGAAACTGGTACACCTGCCTCGTGTAGAGCCGCCGCGAACAAGCAGAAGTGCCGAAACACGACGTGGCATGGGCTCGACTAATGTCTGAAGTAGTGCTGGAGCGAATTGACACCATGAATCCTGTAGGACTGTCCATAAATCCGTAAGAGTACGAGGGGGTGGAGATCTCTTCTGAACAGTACGTTGCAAGGTATCCCAGATATGCTCAATAATGTTCATGTCTGGGGAGTTTGGTGGCCAGCGCAAGTGTTTAAACTCAGAAGAGTGTTCCTGGAGCCACTCTGTAGCAATTCTGGACGTGTGGGGTGTCACATTGTCCTGCTGGAATTGCCCAAGTACGTTGGAAAGCAAAATGGACATGAATGGATGCAGGTGATCAGATAGGATGCTTACGTACGTGTCACCTGTCAGAGTCGAATGTAGAGCTGTCAAGGTCCCATATCACTCCAACTGCACACGCCCCACACCATTACAGTGCCTTCACCAGCTTGAACTGTTCCCTGCTTGCATGCAGAGTCTATAGATTCATGAGGTTGTCTCCATACCCGTACACATCCATCCGCTCGATACAGTTTGAAACGAGACTCGTCCGACCAAGCAACAAGTTTCCAGCCGTCAACAGTCCAATGTCGGCATTGCCGAGCCCAGGCGAGGCGTAAAGCTTTGTGTCGTGCGTGCAGTCATCAAGGATACACGAATGGGAAAGCCCATAGCGATAAAGTTTCGGTGAATGGTTCGCACACTGACTCTTTTTGACGGCCCAGCATTGATATCTGCAGCAATTTGCGGAAGGACTGCACTTCTGTCAGGTGGGACGATTCTCTTCAGTCATCGTTGCTCCCGTTCTTGCAGGATCTTTGCCGGCCGCAGCGATTTCGAAGATTTGATGTTTTACCGGATTCCTGATATTCACGGTACACACCTGAAATGATAGTACTGGAAAATTCCCACTTCATAGCTACCTCGAAGATGCTGTGTTCCATCGCTCGTGCGCCGATTATAGCACCACGTTCAAACTCGCATAAATCTTGATAACTTGCCATTGTAGCAGCAGTAACCGATATAACAACTCTGCCATACACGTCTTGTCTTATATAGGCGTTGCTGACTGCAGCACCGTATTCTGCCTGTTTACATATTTGTATTTGAATACACATGTCTCCTTGGCGCTTCAGTGTATAATACGCATATATTCAGGTGCTCAACATTAAAGCGTGCACCTGAATGTTTAATATTAAACAAGTAAACATCTTGGAAAAACCTTATTTTCCACTATTGTAAAGTATGATTCCAGACCTCACCAATCTGTATTCCTATGATAGACAAAATAAGAATACATATAATACTGCGTCCGCTTCCAGTAAAAAAGCAAGATGAGCAGTGCAAAAATAACTCGTCGAATCCTTGTGGTTCTACTGTTCTTTGGCGCGAGTTTTGACTTTCCTTCTCTCCCAATAAAAGAAAATATTCGTGTAGCGATGATTGCAGAGCAGATGTCAGATGGAAGTTTAGACGATAACCAGTTTCCGGTTTTTGTGTCTCGGAGTAGCGTCACTGTCTCATAAAGTGCCGGTGGCGGTTTCGACTTCGGCTCCCAGAATCAGCGAGGGCATGGCTGAGTGCCAAATGTCTCATTCGACAGGAGAAAAAAGAAAACATTGTATCTCTTTTGGTTCATAACTTACTTGTATTCAAAACAATTGATAAGTAATTCTGATACCACAGAATTATGCAGCATGCTTAGTCGCTGCCAAAAATAATGAGACAAAGCAGAAAATAAATAATACATTAAGAAGAGTCTAAGTATCATTACAAAAACAGCGAACTGACTAGTTCCAAGTACCAATAATACCAATAAGAAAGTGTTTGTTTCAAGTGGCACTAATACTGAGGCACTACGTTTTATTTGTGATAACAGCTTATAGAAACACAGCAGTAATTTTTTTACTAGTAGAGCTGTAGAAAACAAAAACAGTTTCTCATATCCTTTAAAATTTTCACAAGGAACTGAAAAACTCAAAATTGACTTTTATTTCTTACACAACTTCGTTCTTGGGATCAGATGTAGTAAATTTTATTGTAGATCTCCCACTGCTGCTAAATGGTAACATTCTCAACAGGTCTTAATGTTTTGTAACTGATAAACAGGTCTGGTCTTTCAGGTGAAGTGAGGAATGACATACATCAACCATGTCCTTTCCTCTTCTATATGTACATACATACCCCGCAAACCAACGTATGGTGCATGGCGGCGGATACCACGTACCGCTACTACTCATTTGCTTTCCTTAGCTTGTCTTCGCGGTCTTTACACGAAATGCACGTTGGCGACAGTAAAATCATTCTGCAATCAACTTCAGATGCCGGTTCTCTAAATTTTCTTAACAGAGTTCGGGAAAAGAACATCGTCTTTCCTCCAGGGATTCATCTTTTGAGTTTATGAATCATCTCCGTAATACTCGCGCGTTTATCGAACCTGCCGATGACAAATCTAGCAGCACGTCTCTCAATTGTCACGATGTCTTCCTTTAATCCGACCTGGTCGGGATCCCAAACACTCGAGCAGCAATCAAGAATGAATCGCACTAGTGTTCTACACTCAGTCTCCTGTGAAGTTGAGCTACACTTCCCTAAAATTCTTCCAACAGACCGAAGTCGACCATTCGGGTTCCCCACAGCCGTTCTTAGGTGGCCATTGCATTTCATATTGCCTTGCAGCGTTATACCTAGATGTTTAATTGACGCATCTTTGTCACGATGAACACCACTAATACTAAATTCGAACATTACAGGATTGTTTTTCCTACTCATATGAAATAACTTAAGTTTTTCTACATTTTGTGTCATTCATCACACCAAACTTATTGTGTCTGTCATGCTGTTTTCTCGTACAGAGGACCTACAGGCGACATTTTTCCGTACACTTGCACTGCAGCGTCATCAGCAAACAGCCGTAAATTGCTGGTCGCCATGTCCCTCAGGTCATTTATACATGTAGGGAATAAGAGCGTTCTCACCGCATTTCCCTGGGGCCTCCTGACGGTACCCTTGCACCCTTGCCTTTGATGAACACTTGCCGTCGAGCACAACGTATTGGGTTCAATTACCTAAGAATTCTTAAAGCCACTCGCATATCTGGGAACATAGCAGGTATACTCCTGCAATTTGGCATCGAGTCAGAAACTTTCCGAAAATCCAGGAATATAAAATCTGTCCTGTTGCCCTTCATCTATGATTCGCAGGATATTGTGTGAGAAAAGGGCAAGTTCATTTTCGCTCGAGCGATACTTTCTAAATAAGTGCTAATTTATGGACAGAAGCTTTTCTATCTCAAGGAAATTTATTGTATTCGAGGATTTAAGTATTCGAGAGCGGTATGGTAGAGAAATAGTCTCAACTTTGTTCGATGAGTCCTTCACTAAGCACTTGAGAGCGAATTTGAAAGGTGTCATATAGATGTAGATTGAAATCATTTGGTCTTGGGTTGTCTAGAGACTAGCACCCGCCAGAACATGCTAAAGAATTCTTCAGAGAATCTACGTTAAGGATACTGGGCTGTAACTTCGCGTGTCCGTTTTCTTATCCTTCTTATATTCAGGAGCCACCTTCGCTTTTTTCCAGTCACTTAGGAATTTTCACTGGGCGGGAGATTCGCGATAAATTTAAGGTGAGTAAGGGGCAATGCCGTACCGTAGTATTTGTAAAACCGAATTGGAATCCCATCCGGATCTGGTGATTTATTTCTTTTCAATTTTTCCAGATGCTTCTCTACGCCAGGGATGCTCTGTTACTATGTCTTGCATACTGGAGTCTGTCCGACTATCAGACCATCCTTTACGATCCTCCTGAGTGAATGATTTCTTAAACGCCAAATTAAAAACTTTAGGTTTCTTGTTGCTGCCTTCTATTGCCACATACGGTGTGTGCGAAATGTCCACTATCATCATCTTATGGTGCAGTTCTTCTTGTTGTCTCCGTGCTTGCTAAGAAAATGGGATGAGAAGTTTCACCTTGTGCAAGACACCTTTTTTCTTTTGTTTCACCCATATATGTTTCAGCACTTCTGTGCTAACGTCAGTGGGTTCTATTTTTATTTTTAACTGTAAATTGGTTGTTAACATATTAACATTTGCGTCGTTTACAACATTATGTAAAAGTTGCATTTATAACTTAATTGGCGAAAGGTGGGTGTAATCATAAGTAACATACCTTACATGATATTGTCCATTTGTTTTGGTAGCTGTTCTGCTACACAATATACAACTTGTCATCTGCAAACAGCAAAACGTAATTAATTTTCTGTTCCACAACTTCAAAACTGTAAGTTACAGAAAGAAAACGTGATACAGTCTTATTTCCGTTCGTAAATACATAACAAACAAAAAATAAATTACGTTTTGCTGTTTGCAGATGACAAGTTGTATATTGTGTAGCAGAACAGCTGCCAAAACAAATGGACAATAACATCATGTAAGGTATGTTACTTATGATTACACCCACTTTTCGCCAATTAAGTTATAAATGCAACTTTTACATAATGCTGTAAACGACGCAAATGTTAATATGTTAACAACAAATTTACAGTTAAAAATAAAAATAGAACCCACTGACGATAGCACAGAAGTGCTGAAACATGTATGGGTGAAACAAAAGAAAAAAGGTGTCTTGCATAAGGCGGAACTTCTCATCCACTATCATGGGCACCCCCCCCCCCCCCGCCCCCTTTCTCTTCTCTTTTCTTGTTCGTGAATGGTGCTTGGAAGGCTCGCTATGAATTCTACATCTCTGACTTTCGCGATGACTGCAGTAACGTTGGTCAAAATAGCAAGAGGGAAAGTCGAGGTGAGTAGGATCACGGGCCACGGCGCCCAAAAGCACTCTCCCCTGCTGGCGGTAACCGTGTGTCGCCGGAAATCTAAAGCTGCAGGGGGCAGGAGAAAGTGAGGCCGGCTCCAGGTGCAGCGTGGGAAGTCTGGACTTTCCCTTTCCGCACCTACTCGCTTCCGCACGCACGAGCGCCACGCAGTCTTTTAACGGTTCATCGCTCTCCCGCTCACCTCTAAACCCGTATTACGAGAATGACCTGGGAGAAATACCTTACGTTGTTCTCTATACAGGGTGTTCCAGAAAGAATAGTTAGTATTCAGGGATACGACAGGAACGATCATTCGAAGCAATGAAGTCTCGTAAACATGGGCTCTAGAACAAATACTTTTTCATCTTCGATGTTATGTAACAAATCTCTTCTACTGCAGGTTCTTTGCTTCCACGTTTTGAGAGACGGTCGGCCAAAACAATAAAAAATATCGATAAATATGTACTCTAAAGTGCCTACCTTAGGAACTATGAGCACCTGTTCATCTTCGCTAATGCTAGGCATGTATCTGTTACTGAATGCGCGCTCATAGCTCTTGAGGTATGCATTTTAGAGCCCATGCTTACTAAACAGTTGTTTCTTGTTGTGGTACATACTACCACCTCCCAAAATATGGAAAGCAAAGAGCTTGTAGTAAAAGAGGTTCATTTCACAGTACAGAACATGACGTTCTCATAGTTCTTAAGGTATGCATTTTAGAACCCATGTTTACTAGACTTTTTTGCTCCGAAAAATCGTATCCCTGAATATTGCCCATTCCTCCTAGTATACGGCTCAATGTTCGTCTCGGGAGGGAGCGTTTGCAGTGGGCGCGCCTTGGATATTGAGCTGAAGAGCAGACACGGAAGAGACCTGGTTTAACTTGCAAAATAACTATAGATATGACTTTATTTGACAAGAAGACAAATATGAGGAAAGGCGCTCTTCGTACGAGACAATGTCTGTGCGTCTCTTTAAGATGACACATAGCCTTTTCACGTGAAACTGCGACTGTGCACGTCTACAAAGACGACATCCTTTAAACCAGTGTGCGATTTGCAGGGGGGGGATGGGGGGGATTTCCCCCGCTCTGCATCAGACCATCCCCTCCTCTGGTTTTAGTTTATGCATCCCAACCTGGGATGTTTATTTCCCACGCACTGGAGTAAAACTTTACATATAATTTAAATTTGTGGAGCCGAACACTGAAAGTTTAGTATTAATACTATTAATATGTTTGCTTATGAATTTTGGAAAAGTGTTATGTAGTAGTTAAGCATTTCAAAACATTTAGAACTAAATGACAAGACGACGCCACATTTCCGTAGCATGCCACAATGTTGCAAGACGTCGCCCCAGCGTAAACGAGGCTTTAGAGCCAGGTCTGTATTGTATGGTGGATGTGATGTGTTGCGTACGAAACTAAAACCTGCAATCAGATCCAAACGTCGTGGGAAACTGTGAAGAGGTGTCATCCTGCAGCAAGATAACGCTCGCCCACATTCTGCCAAACGGACAGCCGACGCAATAAAGGAGTTGAGATTCGAGGTGCTGGAACATCCACCATACAGTCCAGACCTGGCTCCGAGCGATTTTCCCTTGTTTGGACCCTTAACGGAAGCACTACAGGGAAGAAGATTTGAAAGTGATGAGAACGTCATTGCTGCGGTGCAAAATTGGTTACAGATGCAACCGATAAACGTATTATCTGATGAAATAAAAATCTCGTAAAACGTCGGGAAAACTGCATTGAAGTCCAGGGAGGTTACGTAGAAAAATAACGCATGTTTCAGTTTTCTATCATCAGAATAAGTACAGCTTTTCACAAATGTGCCTTTACTTTTTGAATTCCCCTCGTATACCTGTATGTAAATGATTTTGTAAATACGCTTTACCTATAATGTACTTTTAAAGATACAAGGGATGGCTTTTCTGATAGTGCATACACGTGAATAGTGAGTTTCGGCATTAAAATCTATTTATAAATAACTATTTAACCATAGATAATGCCACGGTCCAAGCTAGTAACATATATAATTATACTAACCACCTAAGACATCCCCCCACTGGTAAAACCACAAATCGCACACTGCTTAAAACAGATTGTGTCTGAATGACAACATGGGTTGGGAGAACTTTATTTCTGTAAAATCAGACCGATTCCAAGTCTTCACTGATCATTTTCTGAACATTTATTGTAAATGCTTCATGCAGATGGTGCACATGTGAATTATGTTAAGTCAATTGAGCGCGTACTGCAACCAAAGCGTACAATATTCTCATGAAATGCCTACACGGAATAAAATAATCTGAAGATGAGCAGGAAATGCTCCAACCTGGACATGATTTAAAGAAATTAAGCTCTTCCTTGTTGCTAGCATTGCAATATAATCTGTGTTCCAGTACAGTCCGTTATGGACAAAGTATTGATACAGTTGGAGGTTGTGTTCATTATCCCCATGCAGTAGAGAATGATTTTATCCTAAAAGATGATAATGTTTGATCAAACAGGAGGCATATGGAGGAGGACGAATATCTTCAACAGTTAACATTTTGGCATGTGGAACGACTATCTGGATCCCTCTGTCTGAACGACATTATCCATGGAGGCGTGTTGGTAGCTATAATCCTCAAACCACTCTAGGAGTACGGTGCATGGCGGAGGGTGCGTTGTACCATTGCTAGTCATTCCCACTCCTGTTCCACTCACAACTGGAACGAGCGAAAAATGTTGACTGCCTCTATAAGGGGCACATCAATCTTTGTTTTACCCTTCCGGTCCTTACGCGAGATGAACGTTGAGGCAGTAGGATTGTTTATCTATCTGTCGTAAATACTGGTCTCTGAAGTTACTCAATAGTGTTTCAGATCGTCTCTCCCCCCCCCCCCCCCCAAGAATACCCATCTAAGATTACCAAGCAATTCTGTAACAAATGGCTCCGAGCACTATGGGACTTAACATCTGAGGTCTAGAACTTAGAACTACTTAAACCTAACTAACCTAAGGACATCACACACATCCATGCCCGAGGCAGGATTCGAACCTGCAACCGTAGCGGTAGCGCGGTTCCAGACTGAAGCGCCTAGAATCGCTCGGCCACACCGGCCGGCAATTCTGTAACACTCTCGTACTGACCGAAACAAATGCTGACAAATCTAGAAACACGCCTATGAGTTGCTTAGCTATCTTCTTCTTATCCGACCTGTTGGGGATTCCAAAATCTGGTGCAGTATTGGTACTTAAAAACGGGTCACATCTGCGTTGTGTAAGCGATCTCGTTACACTTCCCCATTACCCCCCCCCCCCCGTCTTCCCACATCATAAAACAGAACGGTAAAATCTGCTAACTTCGGCTACCTGAGGTAATTTCGGCCAGTAAAGGGTGGCAAATCTGTTTTTTTTTATGCTTCCATCTATTGAATCATGGTTGAACTATTTGGAAAGCTGTACTGTGTAGTGGATAGAAGTCTTTGACATGCTCATTGTTTCACTTCACTGCACGCGAGAACTGCCGTACACTGATTGTTGAGTTCCAGTTAGTGCGGAATAACGCAGTTCTGAAGTGTGAAAACAAACTCTTGCACGACTAAAATTTGATTATGTAAATCATTACCTTGTGTCTCTTAGTACATACACACAAAAAGTGTACTTACACTACAATTAGTGTTTGGTTGAGTTAGATTTAAGGTCGCCAATGAGAATTTTCAGGGTAATTTCGGCCATTCCGAAAGTATAAGAGACTCGGAAAGGGAAAATGTCGTTACGTCAAGTCTCCGAAATACACACTATATCTCGAATAACCCTCCGGGACAAAATGAAACCGAGCGAGGTGGCGCAGTGGTTAGCACACTGGACTCGCATTCTGGAGGACGACGGTTCAATCCCGTCTCCAGCCATCCTGATTTAGATTTTCCGTGATTTCCCTAAATCATTTCAGGCAAATGCCGGGATGGTTCCTATGAAAGGGCACGGCCGATTTCCTTCCCAATCCTTCCCTAACCCGAGCTTGCGCTCCGTCTCTAATGACCTCGTTGTCGACGGGACGTTAAACACTAACCACCACCACCACAAAATGAAAGAAATTCATACAGAAAAAATCGGGCGTCCTTTCTGTGGAGTCCTGTTAATTTTCACATTATTACTCTCATTGAAAAGACTGTTTGGACATGTTTTGAAATATCGTACTGAAGTGTAAGTACATTCGTATTATTATGCTGTAATGTTGGGAGTTAGTGAAGTGAAAGTCTTAGGATAAACAGAACTATTTTTAAATTATAGGCTATCATGTTGTTCCAACTTACTTCCCAATACAGTGAATAACAAAATTATTTGGGTATTTAATTTCCCAGTGCAACGTTTAGTCCAACACAGTTAGAGGAAGTTACTGTGAACTTATAGCCTTCGTTTTAAGTAGTCGATGCTAACGCAGCCACGTGAAACTTCGTGTTTCCGTAATATTTTGTTATAACTTCTAATTTTAATCTTCACGTTAAAATTCATGAAAAACCTCAAAAAATGGCCGAAGTTGACCCATTTTATGGTAAGTGGTCGTTCCGTTAGATGTCATTTCACACCGTTACGCCAATATATTAAATCGATGTGAATGGTTCAAGCAGCACACCTTTGAGGGTCGATCCATACAAGCCCACGAAGTGACAATGCGATGACCGAGTCGCACTGCTTCCGGCGAAGTTAAAACTATTCTTGTTAGAATGTGGGCTGGTTGTATTCACAACCAGACGGCGCGTGACCGTGCCGCTGCTGTTAGCGATGTTGCGGTCACCACACCGCGATGGTCGGACTTCTTGCGAACGATGTTGTCGCCGTCATCATACCATGATTTTTCTCACGGCCGTGCAACACTCGGAGTGTAGGAGTTTTCTGATCTTTGATTTTGTTGGTTGTTGTTCCATTTATCATCAAAAATATGAATGACCAAAAGCTTACTGAGTCCATTGCCTGTTGTATGACCTGTCAAGTCTAAAATAAATAGACATAGACTTCAACAATTCTATCTGAAGTAAAACTGCAATGGAAATGGAAAGAAATGCTACAAATAAAAATAAAAATTGGTAGTAGTAGTACAAATCACAGTTTTCATTCGTTCGACTGGACTAGCCACTTTCGCTTATAATATACACTGATTTGACAAAAGTCATGGGATAACTCCTAATATCGTGCAGGACCTCCTTTGCCCGACGTAGTGCAGTAACTTGACGTGTCGTGGACTCAACAAGTCGTTGGAAGTCCCCTGCAGAAATACTGAGCCATTCTGCTTTTATAGCCCTCAATAAATGCGAAAGTGGTTCCGGTGAAGGATTTTGTGCACGGACTAACCTCTCGATTATGTCCCATAAAAGTTCGATGAGATTCACATCGGGCGATCCGAGTGGCCAGATCATTCGCTCAAATTGTCGACCAATTGCGAACAATTTTAGCCCGAACGCCGGACGGAGTGGCCGTGCGGTTCTAGGCGCTAGAGTCTGGAACCGAACGACGGCTACGGTCGCAGGTTCGAATCCTGCCTCGGGCATGGATGTGTGTGCTGTCCTTAGGTTAGTTAGGTTTAATTAGTTCTAAGCGACTGATGACCTCACAAGTTAAGTCGCATAGTGCTCAGAGCCATTTGAACCACTTTTTGTAGCCCGAACATTGTCATCCATAAAAATTCCAGCGTTGTTACCGAGCGAGATGGCGCAGTGGCTAGCACACTGGACTCGCATTCGGGAGGACGACGTTCAATCCCGCGTCCGGCCATCCTGATTTAGGTTTTCCGTGGTTTCCCTAAACCGCTCCAGGCTAATGCCGGGATGGTTCCTCTGAAAGGGTACGGCTGATTTCCTTCCCCGTCCTTCCCGAATCCGATGTCTGGTCTTCTTCCCCAAACAACCCAATCCAATCCAGCGTTGTTTGGGAACACAGAGTCCATGAATGGTCTCCAAATAGCCGAACATAAACATTTCCAGTCAATGATCGGTTCAGTTGGACCAGAGGACCCAGTCTATGCCATGTAAACATAGTCCAAACCACTATGCAGCCATCACCAGCTTGCAGAGTGCCTTGTTGACAACCTCGGACCACGGCTACATAGGGTCTGCGCCACACTAGAACCCTACCATCAGCTCTTACCAATTGAAATCGGGACTCAACTGACCAGGATACGGTTTTAGAGTCGTCTAGGGTCCAAACGATGTGTCAGAACTCAGAGAGGAGCTGCAGGCCATGTTGTGTTGTTAGCAAGGGCACTCGCGTGGTCGTCTGCTACCGTAGCCCAAATGCCAAATTTCGCGCACACTATCCTAATGGATACGTTCGTCGTTCGTCCGAAATCGATTTGTGCGTTTATTTCACGCAGTGTTCCTTGTCTGTTAGCACTGAAAACTCCACGCAAACGTCGATGCTCTCGGTCGCTAAGTGGAGGCCGTCGGCCACTGCGTTGTCAGTGGTGAGAGGTAGTGCCTGAAATTTGGTATTCACGGCACACTCTTGACACTGTGGATTTCGAAAAATTGAATTTCTTAACTATTTCCAAAGTGGAATGTCCAATGGATCTGGCTCCAACTACTATTCCACTTTAAAGTCTGTTAATTCCTATGGTGCGGCCATCAACACGTCGGAACCATTTTCAAATGAATCACTTTAGTACAAATGACAACTCCACGAACGCATTGCCGTTTTATACCTTGTGCTCGCGATACTATCACCATCTGTATATGTGCATATCGCTATCCTATGACTTGTCACCTGTGTACATCATCGGTGATCGGAACAAGACTCATGACTACGAGCAATGATGTTGGTGTTGGATACCTTACGGAATAAGGGACAGGGAGAGGAGGGGCAGAGGATGGTCCCCCTCCGCCCCTCCCCCCCCCACACACACATACACCCTGGAATCTGGAGTACAGAGTTTTTATTCATTACAGAATTCTCATGCAATACTAGAAGTGAGTGGATAACCATCGATTCTCTGGGATGTAATAAGTTTTTTGTGACCCTATACAATTTTGTTCTTGTGGCATGACACGTTTCGAAACTCAGAAACTCATGTACATGTAAAGTGGTAATTTTAGAATCTTGTGCCCCTCACCCTCTCTGGTAAATTTCTGCGGACGCCAATGTCTTATGGTACAAAAACCACAGTGATCACAATATTGTGAACCTCCAACAGGCTGTTCCATTATTGAGTGAAGCTCTGTGTTTGTACTTCAGTGACACGTAAGGAAGGAACCTGCAACAACACAATTGCTTTTCTTTTGGGAAAATTGACTCTTTAAAAAGCTGTGTGTTAACATATATTCTGAGACGTGGCTAACCTGGCCGGCTAGCTACATCTCAACTTTGAATAAAGACGCTCATGATACAGAGGATGTAGTAAGTACACACAGATACATAAAGTCTGAGATAAGAGTGATTACCGAGGCAGTACTAACCATGCATGCATGCTCTTTATTTACTGGGTCTCTGTATGCAGAGGTGTGTAAAGACGGAAACTAGGCCGTTAGGGGCAGGCGATAACGGGCAGCCAATGCAGTGCCGATGCCTTACTGGCTCCTCATGTCTGGAATGTTAGCCTGATGATAATTATTGTAACGAAACCGATTACCTGCACTAGAAAGAAAATAAATTGCGATTTGGGTCCTTACTTTGTTAATATCAAGTACCATAATCCCAAAGATTCTTAAATGCTACGAAATGAATGTTTGTTTATTACATTAACAGCAATGTATCATGGCTCACGTTTATATACCCTTTTAAATGTTGTCCATCTGTTGCGCATTGTGTATTTCATCTATATCTACATTTATACTCCGCAAGCCACCCAACGGTGTGCGGCGGAGGGCACTTTACGTGCCACAGTCATTACCTCTCTTTTCTGTTCCAGTCGCGTATGGTTCGCGGGAAGAACGACTGCCGGAAAGCCTCCGTGCGCGCTCGAATCTCTCTAATTTTACATTCGTGATCTCCCCTGGAGGTATAAGTAGGGGGAAGCAATATATTCGATACCTCATCCAGAAACGCACCCTCTCGAAACCTGGACAGCAGCTACACCGCGATGCAGAGCGCCTCTCTTGCAGAGTCTGCCACTTGAGTTTGCTAAACATCTCCGTAACGCTATCACGCTTACCAAATAACCCTGTGACGAAACGCGCAGCTCTTCTTTGAATCTTCTGTATCTCCTCCGTCAACCCGATCTGGTACGGATTCCATACTGATGAGCAACACTCAAGTATAGGTCGAACGAGTGTTTTGTAAGCCACCTCCTTTGTTGATGGACTACATTTTCTAAGGACTCTCCCAATGAATCTCAACCTGGTACCTGCCTTACCAACAATTAATTTTATATGATCATTCCACTTCAAATCGTTCTGTATGCATACTCCAAGATATTTTACAGAAGTAACTGCTACCAGTGTTTGTTCCGCTATCATATAATCATACAATAAAGGATCCTTCTTTCTATGTATTCGCAATATATTACATTTGTCTATGTTAAGGGTCAGTTGCCACTCCCTGCACCAAGTGCCTATCCGCTGCAGATCTTCCTGAATTTCGCTACAATTTTCTAATGCTGCAACTTCTCTGTATACTACAGCATCATCCGCGAAAAGCCACATGGAACTTCCGACACAATCTACTAGGTCATTTATATATATTTATATATCTTGGTATTTCATTACCACGTTTAAGACACAGCATAACAATTGAAGTATCAGTGAATGTTTTTCCTACACTAAATGCATCTGTCATTGCGTTTCTTCCTTGCTAATGTAAATGTTGTAGTGTTTGATCCCCGCCTATAAAATTCTGTGGCTGGGTAACGTAGGTGCTTCTCTTTGTACCGTATTTTATGATAGAATTATGCAGTGAACACGTGACTAAAATTATGTAGTCTACGGGTTTTGGAAAATCCTGAATCGTCCGACTGCGAAATCTAAACTTTTAACTCACAAAACCAAAACTATTTTCTGGAGTCCTGCTGACAAGACTCTAAGGACAATGACAGCGACGGTTGCAATCATCTAAATTATCCCCATGGATAAAGCCTCACGAGTTGGGGAACCACCCGACGCTTGCCTTAAGCGATTTAGGGGAACCACGGAAAACTCATAGCTAGAAGATTTGAAACGGCGTCCTCCATTGCGCTAGCACTGAGCCACCTCGCTCTGTGTGCGCCTAACTGTTACGCAAGTGAAAGTTTGCTTCGTCATAGGAGATCTCCAGGTGGCCGCCGGGAAGAAAGTGAGCCAAGAGTGATGCAGCTAGAGGCAATTCCAATAGTCCGATACTGTACACAGCTTTCACATCTCGCCTGCTTTCTGCCTCCATTCGCATGTTGACGTGAACCCTAAGAACTATATTTTCAACATTTATGGTTGAATTTCGCATTCAAATCCACAAGAGTGTCTAAATCACAGTTTAGCTTACAACTTATTTAATTTACTGTGTGGAAGAAAACCAAAAGTAGCGACGTCCTCAGATGTTGAATAGATAACTTTGTTGAAATAAGAAACGCCCTGTGAATATAGAAATGATACTCTTGTGATGGACTGGGGTTATGAAAAGCACCAGACACTGCCATTGGCAGTTGGGCCTGAGGATTTTATTTACTGTTCAGTATCAGCAACGCTAGTAGGAGAGAGATTAGAGCGAAAAACTACCGGAATTCAAAACCACAGAGGAAATAAGAAACTACGTTTCATTATCTGTGGTACGTTTCATTATCCGTAGATAGCTGTTCACGTTTCTGGTTCTCATTTACTATTGATTTTTGAGGCGGCACGTACAATGAATACAGTATGCTTTTTATCTTGAACTATCGTACGAATTTATCACAACAACTTCTGATCAGTTAGTGTGCAACACTGATGATTGTCACTCCTTAGAAATCTCGATGCTGCTGAAATACTCTACAAGTGACTGCTGTATTTGATATTGGCATAATTTAAAATAGTAGTCTCATAATAAATATTAATTATCATCGTCTTCACATTAATTTATTTGGTGCAGATGTTTGGTCTTCTGAAGAATCTTCCAGTTTGATAGTGGGACCTGCCACAAAATTCCAACTGAAAATACTCCCTTTTACAAATCACCACCAGTACTTTTTTTAATGCTGTCGTCTCGAGGAAGTAGGCCCGAAACATTGTGATGATTATAAAAGTGTCTGACGTCTGAGCAATCACCCACACACACGTAAGTGCTGCCGCTGTAGATGTATTTGCAGTTTTATCGATGTTGCACAATGAAATGTAATATATCCTGTAAAGGTTATGGACTTTCAGCAACAATTACAGCTTTTGTAAACACCGTAATATTGAAGCTAAGGCGTAATTATAACTTCTAACAACACACATCAGTCTTGAATATTTTATTATACTAATAATTTTGATAATATTCAGTACTACAACGAAAATAGAAACATCACTTTCAACTAGAATTAGACAACGAATTGAAAGACCGCATATGTAAAACCCTAAACAGTAGAATCTAACTTGGACTTTACTTTTACAGTATTAGTGCATAATTTTGTGGAGTAGATATCAGTTATGTATATTTCTTTCTAATTTGGAAATTTAGTGCCGGCAGCGGTGGCTGAGCGGTTCTACGCGCTTCAGTTCGGAACCGCGCGACTGCTACGGTCGCAGGTTCGAATCCTGCCTCGAGCATGGATGTGTGTGATGTCCTTAGGTTAGTTAGGTTTAAGTAGTTCTAAGTTCTAGGGGACTGATGATCTCAGATGTTAAGTCCCTAGTGCTCAGAGCCATTTGAACCATTTTTTTTTTAAATTTAGCTCAAATAACTTTAAAACTGAAGTAAGTTACAGCTACAATGTAGCGTTTATTTAAACGCATTGCAGATCCCTGTTATTCACGTTCTTGAAGTAATATCCGCAGCTACTGTTTCCTCCAGTTATGGAACCCTGCTGAAATCTGTTGTGGGTGGTGAAGGGAGTGAGCGAATAGCGACGTAGTTTTCTTAGTAATCGAGCATCCCTGTCATATTACTGTCACTGATGAGACGTCCTTCCTGCTGGCTTTCAACACTGAGCTGTCATGTCATTGACGTAATTGTCACGATGCGTTGCTGTCCGGACCGAAAGATACATTTTTTCACATGTCTCCTAAGTTATTTGCCTTCTTTTCTTCTATAGGAGCTATTCGCCCATAGATTTCCTTCCTTTCCTTTTCTGTTTGCTGTGCAGGCAGCCTATGACTAATGGGAAGCCATGTGCTGACGGCTTCTGCCTTCTCCAAGAGGATATCGAATTTCATGATACAATCTTCAGTGCCGAGGATCCTGCTTCTCCATTCTGCTTTTCTGCACGTAATTTAAAACTATTTTCAAGCAAGACAGGTCACACAATCATGCTTTTATATGGATGCTTACCTTTTCTTCTTGCTAGAAATTAACCTACGCTGACGGAAAAAAATCACGACATCAAAAAATAATGCAGAGTAATGAAATTTCGGGAACACATTTGTCTAAGTAACATACCAGTATGTAAGTGATTAACATTACAAGATGACAGGTTAATGTAGGCGCGAGGTAAGCATCGCAGATGTGAAATGCTAGTACATTAATAACTGGTGTAATGGCTAGAAATGCATGTACAGACGCAGGATGTCATTTCGTGGGATGGAGTTCCATGGCTGTTGCACTTGATCGGTCAATGCAGGGACAGTTAATGCTGGTTGTGGATGCCGCTGGAGCCGTCCTCCGATGATGTCCTATATGTGCTCCATTGGTTGGTTGATTTGGGGGGAGGGGCCCAAACAGCGAGGTCATCAGTCCCATCGGATTGGGACAGGATGGGGAAGAAAGTCGGCCGTGCCCTTTCAAAGCAACCAGGCATTTGCCTTAAGCAATTTAGGGAAATCAAGGAAAAATCTAAATCAGGATGGCCGGACCTGTCTGAACCGTCTTCCGCCCGAATGCGAGTCCAGTGTGCTAACCACTGTGTGTGATCAACTGGAGACAGATCTGGTGATCGAGCGGGCCAAGGCAACATGTCGACACTCTGTAGAGCATGTTGGGTTACAACAGCGGTATGTGGGCTAGCGTTGTCGTGTTGGAAAATGCCCTGGAGTGCTATTCATGAATGCCAGCACAATGTCGAATCACCAGACCGGTGCACAAATTTGAAGTCAGGTTGCGTGGGATAACCAGAAGAGTGCTCCTGCTGTCATAAGAAATCGCATCCCGGGGCATAACTCCAGGTGAAGGTCCAGTGTGTGCAGCACACAGATTGGTTGGTCGCAGGCCCTCAACTAACGTCCTTCTAATCAACACATGGAAGTCACTGGCACCTAGACACAACCAGCTTTCATCAGAAAACACAACAGACCTCCACCATACCCTCCAACGAGCTCTGGCTTGACACCAGTGAAATCACAAATGGCGTTGGTTTCGAGTCGGTGGAATGCGCGCTACCGGACGTCTGGCTCGGAGATATCCTTGAAGTAACCGATTTGTAACAGTTCGTTGAGTCACTATGGTGCCAATTGCCGCTCAAATTGCTGCTGCAGATGTAGTGCGGTGCGTCAGAGCCATACCCTGAACACAGTGGTCTTCACTAGCGATAGTCCCACGTGGCCGTCCGAAGCCCGACCTTCTTGCGACCGTGCATTCTCGTGAACACCATTGCCAGCAATCATATACAGTAGCTACATATCTGGAAAGTCTTTCTGTAATATTGCAGAAGTAACATCCAGTTTCTCGTATCCCTGTTACACGTTCTCGTTCAAATGTAGTGACGTGCTGATAATGGTACTTTGTCGCCTTAAAGGTATTGTTGAGTAACTTCAACTCACCACGTCCTGTCTCATAGGTAACTAATGCTCACGAACGTTTTAGCGTGTATTTAAAGCAAATCAAATTTGCATCCTCATAGTGGCGCTACTAGCGCCACTCATATACTACTGGCGCGAAATTTGAATACACACCATCTTTCAGATGTAGGAAAACTTCTAACAACTATGTTTATGTCGCACTACTCCTTCCTGTTGTTGCAATTTTCTTCCCGTCAGAGTATATCCATACTTATACTCTGCAGACCAGTATGATAGAGGAACTTAGTATTGTAAAACCTGTAAAGGTTTCTTTCTGGGTAACTGACAGACGGAGTGGCCAATAATGGTATCTCCATTCCCTGTTAGTCTGACCAGATGTGGGTTACACATATTTGGTCAGTATTCCAGTACAAACCATACAAATGAATTTTCTACTTGATAAGTTGTGATCTACACCGTACACAGGTCTATAAAATATTCTGTATCCTGAAAGGTTTTCTCACAGTGGATTTATTGAACAAAAACGTATGTCTACGTCCAACAATTTTCCTGTGATCTCAGATACACTGGTCTCACTGATGTTGCTATCAGAGATGCCTCTGTGTTGAACAACAGAAGATCACGACTGATAGTGAGTATAAGAAGTTAGGCTTCAAAATGCTAGCAAATTAAACTAAATCTTGTATGTCATATTCACTGGCTTGTTAAATTTTTCTCCAAGTGACTGACTTTACAGAATGAGAGTAACATATCTGTGTGAAACTGAATAGATGACTGTGATGGTAGGGTGTAAAGTGACATGCTGTGTTACCAGTGTTAGTAATGGCGTTACAAGCAAGTAAAATGTGAAATCTAATATTGACATATCACGCCTCATAACAGGTGTGGCGTCAAACCACGTAAGAGGTATGCATCCATTTTTATGTAATTTGAAGGTTGTGCCACTGCCATTATGTACACTATAAAAATGTATAAAGGCACACATAATCGAATGACTACTTTCTTTAATTTTTTTTATGGCTCTGAGCACTATGGGACTTAACTTCTCAGGTCATCAGTCCCCTAGAACTTAGAACTACTTAAACCTAACTAACCTAAGGACATCACACACATCCATGCCCGAGGCAGGATTCGAACCTGCGACTGTAGCGGTCGCGCGGTTCCAGACTGTAGCGCCTAGAACCGCTCGGCCACGCCGGCCGGCCTGTCTTTAATTGAGCACTTCAATTTATACATAATTATCATCATCATCAGATTAATCTGAAAAAAACGTAATGACTACAACTACAGTTAATGCGCAACTGTAGTTATTGACCATTAAAAACGAACAGGAAATGCAGTGAAAAAAGGTTCAAATGGCTCTGAGCACTATGGGACTTAACATCTGAGGTCATCAGTCCCCTAGACTTAGAATTAAGTAAACCTAACTAACCTAAGGACATCACACACACCCATGCCCGAGGTAGGATTCGAACCTGCGACCGTAGTGGTCACGCGCTTCCAGACTGAAGCGCCTAGAACCGCGCAGCCACATCGGCCGGCTATTACAGTAAAACTTGATCAAAGTGAAACGTGTATAATTCGGAAATCTGCCCAAATCGTACAAATATTTCAGACCCGACACATTCAGTACACTTTTATATGCTTTTTGTGGTATAAAGTGTAAGTGCCTAAAGCGTGAACGGAATGCTAATTTTAAGATTTAATTGATAATTAATTTTATAATGCGGAAAAGAGCTCTTATAGTACTTTGTATTCAGTATACATCAGTTATTCATGACTCTACAAGGACCCTACTATTAACACAAAGACCGTACAGCCCTGACAATGCTGTTACGCGGCGCAAAAGCAAGGAAAGAGGTTTGGCGCGGTGCAACAAGGAAAGAGTTAGGCACAGTGTCGGTACATCAGAGGACATGGTTCGTTGGTGAGCACTCTGTTCGTCGGCGTTTCTCGTTTTCCGTAATTACTTACGAGCGCTGGCACACACTGGGGCATTTTTGCGCACCTTCGAACATAATGTACAGTTTGCTCAGTGAAAGAGATGGGTGTTGTTCCGTTAAACAGTGGTTTTACCCGGCAAGATCAAGGATTCCAAAGAAATGCATTACCTGCATTATTTCCTGCCAATTTCAGTTGACTAGCAACACTTTAAGTGATAACTTGATGTCGAACAAAAAGTATGTACCGCTAACAGTTAACGAAAAGGTTAAGGTAATCGAGGCGAGTGAGAAAGAAAGACTCTCTGTGTGCGAAATAATGTTGCGTTTCAAATGCGGTAAAACGCATATTTTGAAACTTTAAGAAAATAGGATAAGATATGGCATGAGTGGATGAAAGGGAACTGACAAATGAAAAGAAAGGCGAAGAAGAAGGGAAACGAAAAAATTACATAATGAAGGAACGGGAAAAATATCACTTTTGTCTCGACGCATGTTGCAGAATGAGGCTCTGGAAGTCACTAAAGAGTTTGAAAATACGGAGTTTAAGGCAACCACAGGATGTCTGGGTAGTTTCAAAGGCTTCAAAGCTAGGCACAACATTGCGTGTGTGTGTGGGATGGGGGGGGGGGGGAGGAGAAATAAGGATGTGCAAGAAAGAGTAGCAACACAATGGAAGACAATACTATACAACTTAATTGCCAATTATGACCCGAAAGACTTATTCAGTGTCGACGAAACTGGAGTGTTTTATCATGCATAGCCTTCAAAATCTCTAGCTGTTCGAGGTGAAAAGTGCACTGCGGAAAAATGTCCAAGGAAATATTCATTGCCCTGCTGTATGAAAACATGTTAAATGAAGTGGAGTAGCCACTGCTGATTGGAAAAGCAGAAAAACCGCGTTGTTTCAGGAAGAATGGTTGGGTACTTTCAGTGCCAAAATGGAAAAAAGAGGAAAGCGCCAAGTTCTCCTTTTCCTAGACAATGCAACCTGCTACTGGAGAGTCAAGTTATCAAAAGTGAAATTGGCTTGGTTTCCGCCAGATTCAACCAGCGTTACACAACCGATGGACCATGGGATTACTTACACATTATATGTGATTATTGATGCAGTCTCTTATTCTTAGTGTTCAAGACGCCGAAGGTGCATTTGCTTTTGCACTGTCAGTTACTGTCCTGGATGTAGTAAACTGAATTCGGTTGGCAGTAAGGGAAATAAAGCTCGAAACTCTTACCAAGTGCTTCAACAAAGCAGTGTTTGGACGACAAGAAAAAGACGCCTCTCTGGCCATCGAAGATCAAGGAAATGCAGCAGCAATTGCTGAATTAATCAAAATGCAAAACATTTCATGTAGTGCAGATAACTAGATTCGAAGTGATGACTTTCGGTCAACTCACTCCACTTTTGCTTCAGCAACAGATTTAATATAAATCCGCAACATAGAAGATGATGATGAAGAAACAGAGGCGGAAGAAGAAGAATAGGTGCAAACCGATGTCTGTAGAAAAAGTAATAGACCTGAAGAAGGTATTGCATTCATATACGATGTTATGCAATTTCCAGCATGCATAAATGCTCCCAAGCAGTTGGAACTATTGTAAACTGCGAAAAATTGCGTAGAAAAAATTGTTTCGAACAAGAAATTCAAACAGGTTTCCCTCGTTCATTTGTGGCGAACAAAATGAAACATAAGGCAAATAAACACAGGAATAATATGTATGTACATACAACAATAAACGAATTTAAAGTTAGGGTAAAAATACAGAAACGACATACTATTTATCAAGTTTGTGTAATAGCCTAGTGTTCTGTTGTACAGTACGGTACCGGTATACGCTAATTGAACATCTACAGTGTGGGAGTGAA
Organism: Schistocerca nitens; assembly: GCF_023898315.1. NCBI lineage: Eukaryota > Metazoa > Arthropoda > Insecta > Orthoptera > Acrididae > Schistocerca > Schistocerca nitens. The sequence continues at coordinate 572,444,378 of NC_064616.1, read as the reverse complement.
GGTATATAAATACATGTATAATTACAAAATTATATTTTTGTGCATGATACCTGAAAATTATTTTGTAGCTAGTGAGTTTTGTGTAATTCAGAACCTGTCCAGTTTGGAAAATTATTTTAGTCTCATGCTATTTCGTTTTGAGTTAGTTGTACTGTATATTCATGTGCAGTGTGAAAACATACCAAGGTTTTGGTGAACATGTCGTATGTGGGTATGGAGTCATTACTGCTGTAATGATTCAATTTTGCATTGTCTTTTGGATAAGGTAGATGACCCCATACCTAGATATGGTGTGTTCACCCAAGCCTAGGAATGTTTTCAAATTGCACTTTGATATATTTCCTGTTTGTTTTTAGTAGTCAGTAGTTACTATTATGCACTATGTATTATGCGTGGTCTTTATTGGTTTCTTCAGATTAATCTGTTTATGATGTATAAATCAAAATGCCTAATTAAATAATGTAGTCACTACACAACCTGTGACTTCCATGTGTTTTTTATAGCATCCATAAAAGCACTAATTCAATATTCAGGTCACCCCTCCCTTTATTAGTGCAAGAGGAGATTCCCAAGCTAAAGATTTCCGTCCTACAGATGGATTACCATCAACTGTGTCTGATATTTCATTTGACATTGTAGGTTTGTCTTTGATTCAGCCTTTGATATTAATGTATGATCTAGAAATCAGGAGCTGTAAATTGCCACCTCACCACCCCCATCTGGCTTTGAACATCTGGCTTTGAGCATGTTGTTCCTGAGTTCTGTGTTATCTTGATATGATTTATTGACCAAAGCCATTCAGGCAGTTTGCTGAAAAATGGAAAATAGCCTGAAATCAGAACAAAAATAATGGGCAGAATTCTTTAAATGACAAGATATTTGCCAAATAGCCCCCTGGATAATTTATTTCCTCAATTGGCCAGTTTTGATATAGCAGCATTCAAACTGTACACTTGAAAATATCACAATGGCTCAATGTAAAAACTGGCTAGATGTGAAAAGAACACCTTCAGTTGTATGTGGCAAAAATGTTATCATGCAAAGAATTCATTATGATTGTAGCAGCAAGCATGTTAAAGCCAATGGGCAGGATGTGTTCATGAAATATGTATTCCTTTAAAATAATAAAATATGCAAGAAACATTTTTTCATAAATGTGGTAATTCATTCCTTTCCAAATAAATTTTCCCTTCTGCACATGAAAAACCTCAGAAATGAGTCACATTATCTACTTTTACACATTTTACGAAGTCTGAAATTCCTACTATACTAATGTAACTGTTTCACACTTCTGCATTAACTTTGTAAACCTATTTCATATTAGCTTTCTATGATTTTACCTGCATCCATAGCGAATGTTGCTACTGCATACCTGTGAAGTGGCCTTTGATGGGGGAAGAAATTTTCAATGTTAGTCTTTGTCTGGTGAATGGAGGAGAGGCGATGACCTAAAGTTACTGATGTAAATTAAATTCCAAAACTCTCCTCAGTGTCACATGAAATGTTTATGATGACCCATCTTTTGGAGGAGGAAGTTAAATCTGGGGAATGCACTGGTGCTATTTGAGAAGAAGTCTATGTGGTGAATCCTGATTAACCCTCCCTTTTTTTCATCATACAAACCTGGCACAACACTATACATACACCCATTACAGTCACCTACACTCAAAAGATACACCTAAGACACAACTTCCACACACCACGAGGAAAGGGGCCACTGTGCACAAAGAAATTAGCTGCTGAATAACAACTCTGGTTGTCCCAGCCACCAATGCCATATAACTATTTCTTTCTTTCTTTCCTGCCTGGATTTCATTTACAATTTTTACTGCTGTTATTCTGTAGCTTCATTGCTAAGTACTTTTTTAATGTTATGTCTGAACTGTTAGCTTTAAAAGTGCCTCTGGGATGAAAGAAGTTCGATTGTAATTAAAGGATTAGTAGCAAGGCACAATATCTGTATGCTGAGACTGTAATGCCACAGAAAATGAAATTTTTGATCATTATCATACTATTAAGTACTGCCTTGAGTTAGGGAGATGAGGTCTTTATATTACAACTTGACTGAAAGAACAGATACATTGATAGTGCTCATCCTTATGGATCTAGGAATAGCTAATTTAGTAATAAAGGGAAATGTTGGGAGATGAAAATTGTAGAGGGAGATCAGGTTCAAACAGCTGCAGGTTGCAGTAGTTGTGCAAATATGAGAAACTTGCAAAGGGTATTCTAGTGTGTAGAGTTGCATAAAAGCAGTCTTCAACAACAATATATCATTGTTTCTCAATGGTATGTTGCTCACTATTATTTATTTGTTTTTAAATGTGTTCATGACTATTGTTTATTTGTTCTTAAATCTGTTCACATGTGATTTATTTATACCTGTAGCTGCCTGTGTTTCGTAGAATATAGAGACTATTGTTATTTTGTGTCAATGTTCACTTTTTATTTACAATATCGTATTTATCATCTTTACAGTGGTTACTGGTTCAACAGATGGTATTGGTAAAGCATATGCCCTTGAGCTAGCAAGACGTGGACTCAACATAGTCCTTATTAGCAGGAACCAGCAGAAGTTGGATGGTGTTGCAAAAGAGATTGGTACTGTGTTTATATATGATATATATTAAGAATATAATCTATATTCAACATATTTTCTTAAAATGCTGGTTTCTCATTTCAGTGTCTGATCACATACAATTTTAACCAAGAGAGTCACAAATCCTCTAAGTTCACATATTAGGGCACTGTACACATAAGAAAGTAGGTGACTGGGCAATATGCAATGGCAACAGGCAGTGTATTGTGTAACACACCAGCCATTAGTATCATTTCACAATATTTGTATGCAGGATGCAATATGAGGTGCACCCTAAATAGCTAACAATTAGTTTTCTATCAGTATTTGCATGGTGATAGCTGTTTGGTCATTGCAGTGTTCATTATGGCTAATGTAATACATACACTTCAAATGTTAAATCAATGAGATTAGTGTTAGTGTTATATGTACACACCTTTTTTCCTATTAGAACACAACTCTACTAGAAGTACACTAGTGTGAATAACACAATACACTTACATTCGTATACATTGATACTCTTCCTTTGCTTAGTGCTGTATTTACTTTGACATAAATTATGATATTATTTCAACATATTAGTGTATTTATTTTTGAATTTAGAATTTTCTTGTCAGTTGCATACATTTGTTAGTTTAGAAATAATATAGTCCTGCCTAATAACATTGCTGTTTGAAGCTGTAAGAAATATTTTGGAATCTTTAACACAATAGTGTGATATACAAATCAACAAAACTTATTGGGTATGCAATGCGCAGCTACTCCTTTTATACAGGGTGTCCAAGGACGAATGGTCAGAATTCAAGTATATGACAGCAACAATCATTCAATGCAGAAAAATCCAATAAACATGGGCTGTAAAATGCATACTTTAAGAGCTAGGAGCACTTCTTTGTCTTCGATACTGGGGTACAAATCTCCTCTACTGCAAGTTCTTTGCTTTACATATTTTGAGAGGCAGTAGTATGGACCAAAACAAGAAAACAATGTCCAGTCAGCATGGGCTCTGAAGTGCATACTTTAAGAGCTATGAGCACATGTTTGTCTTCATTATTGTGAAACACATATCTTCTACTGAACAAGTTCTTATAGCTCTCAAGATATGCATTTTAGAGTCCATGTTATTCTTGTTGTACTACCTCCTCACAAAATATAGAAAGCAAAGAGCTTGCAGTAGAAGAGACTTGTTTTACTGTATCGAAGATGAAGTGCTCTTAACTCTTGAAGTATGTTTTTTAGAGCCCACGTTTAGTAGGCTCTGCTGCTTTGAATGATCACTGCTGTTATATCCCTGAATCAGGACCAGTTTTCCTTGGATACCCTGTATAATCTTCTCAGTTTGTTTTGTATATCAACAGTGAGAATTAAAGAGAGAGGTAGGTAAAGCTTTACACTCTTTGTTCCTTCTTTCTCTGACAGCTTCTCTGTATTTTTCTCCACACTTACATCCATTCTTATCCAACCAATACACTTTCCTTTTCTTACCTGATCTGATCTTAATTGTTCTTTGTGACTTATCCTCTTCAATAATGTTTTAGAAATCTCTGGTGGTTTGTACCCTGCATTATGTTTTCATAGCTCTTATTATACTTTGTTTTCATATATAACTTGTATCTATGTGTTCTGGTATATCTGAGAATCTATCATTTGCAGTTGCTATTAACTTTGGTGGTGCTGCATGCATACTGACAGTCAGTCTATATGTGTCATCTATCTGTAGCCTCCTTCTTGCCACAGTCCAAAGGTTTTCCTTCTTTTGTTTGCTTTACTTACATGTTTTTATTTGCAAGTTCTTTTTCTCCAGACAGTTGCACACTTGCCTTTATTTACATATAGTATTATCAATGTGATTTATAAAATGAATATTAATTGTTGTGTGCTTTTAAGAATTATTATTAAAAATAATGTTTATTACTGTATTGTCACAGGCCTATGGCTAATTATGATATATAACAGATTCAAAAAATACTAAACAGTATTTATCTCTAACAGCTTATCTTATAGTGTAATATATCAGAGATTATTATACACATTTCATCAGTCAATCTATCCATCCTGATATTACCTTTTATGAACAGCAAATTTTTCACTCCAGGTAACTGATCTGCATTGCAGACAATCAGTAAACAAGCAGTTATATTTATTATTTGCATACATTTTACAGTATTGTGTGTGGTTTATGATGTCAGCTAATAATTCATATTTTTGCTTTACAGAATCAAAGTTCAGTGTACGAACAAAAACAATATCAGTAGACTTTAGTAAAGGAAAGGCAGTATTTGATATCATTGAATATGAACTCAAAGACATCCCTATTGGAATTTTGGGTAAGAGCCTAAAAAACAGATGTTTATTCCTGCAGAATGTGCTATTACTGTGTTTGCAGTTAATGAAGGGGCTATATTTTTCAGTTAAGAATACATGTCCCCCTGATTAGATTAGAGGTTAGATTAGATTAGATTAGTATTTGTTCCATAGATCATGAATAAGACAATTCGTAATGATGTGGAATGTGTCGGGTTAATAAAAGGTGTCTATACAAGATATTACATGGCACAAAATATTACATGACACTTAATTAATTAATTATTTTTTATTATTATTATTATTTTTTTTTTTTGGGTGTTGCGGAAATTACCCACTTACTATACCCAAAAATTCATCTAATGAGTAGAAGGAGTTGCCATTAAGAAATTATTTTAATTTCTTTTTAAATGCTATATGGCTATCTGTCAGACTTTTGATGCTATTAGGTAAGTGACCAAAGACTTCTGCGGCAGCATAATTTACCCCCTTCTGAGCCTAAGTTAGAGTAATCATGTACACTGCTATTACTTTTGAATTCGTTCAGACTGTTAATAACAAATTTCATAAGTGAATATATATATTGTGAGGATACAGTGAAGATCTCTAGCTCTTTAAATAAGTGTCTGCAGGATGATCTTGGATGAGCTCCAGCAATTATTCTGATTATACGCTTTTGTGCAATGAACACTCTTTTACTCAATGATGAGTTATCCTAGAATATGATGCCAAACAAAAGCAGAGAATGGAAATAGGTGTGGCAAGCTAATTTAATGAGATGTATATCGCCAAAATTTGCAATGACCCTAATAGTATAAGTAGCTGAACTCAAACGTTTCCGCAGATCTTCAGTGTGTTTTTTCCAGTTCAACCCCTCATCAATGCACACACTTAGAAATTTTGAATATTCTACCTTAGTTACCAATTTCTGATCGAAGTCTGTATTTATTAATGGTGTCATTCCATTTACTGTGTGGAGCTGTATATACTGTGTTCTGTCAAAGTTTAATGAGAGCCCATTTGCAGAGAACCACTTAATGATTTTCTGAAAACATCATTTACAATTTCACCAGTTAATTCTTGTCTGTTGGGTGTGACAGATATACTTGTATCATCAGCAAAAAGTACCAGCTTTGCATCTTTGTGAATATAGAATGGCAAGTCATTAATATATATTAGGAATAGCAGAGGACCCAAGACCAAACCTTGCGGCACCCCATTCTTGATTGTTCCTCAGTTTGAGAAATCACCAGTTTTTTGCATATTATGTGAACTGCTTATTTCAACTTTCTGCACTCTTCCAGTTAGGTATGATTTAAACCATTTGAGCACTGTCCCATTAAGACCATAGTACTTGAGCTTATCTAGAAGTATTCCATGATTTACACAATCATAAGCCTTTGAGAGATCACAAAAAATCCCAACAGGTGACTTCAGGTTACTCAGAGCATTTAATATTTCATTAGTGAAAGTATATATAGCATTTTCCATTGAAAAACCTTTCTCGAAACCAAACTGATATTTTGTTAAAACTTTATTTTTACAAAGGTGTGAAGCTACTCTACAATACATAACTTTTTCAAGAATTTTGGATAAGGCAGTCAGAAGAGAGATTGGGCGGTAGTTGTTGACATCAGACGTATCCCCTTTCTTATGCAGTGGTTTGACAATGGCATACTTCAGTCTAACTGGGAAAATACCCTGCTTCAGAGAGCTATTACATATATGGCTAAGAATCCCACTTATCTCTTGGGAACAAGCTTTTATTATCCTGCTGGAAATGCCATCAATTACATGTGAGCTTTTGTTCTTGAGAGAGTTTATTGTCTTCATAATTTCAGAAGGAGAGGTGGGTGGAATTTCAGTTGTATCAAATTGTGTGGGTAAGGCCTCTTCCATTAACTGCCTTGCTTCTTCTAATGAACATTTAGATCCTATTTTCTCTACGACATTTAAAAAATGATTATTCAAAATGTTTTTGACTTCCAGCTTGTTGTTTGTCAAGTTTCCATTCGCTTTGTTGCTAATGCCGTCATCCTGTACTCTTGGTTGCCCTGTCTCCCTTGTAATAATATTCCAAACTGTTTAGAGGTATTAATCTCAGACATGATCCACAGGCTTCTGCACTTCTTAATAACCTTTCTTAATGTAGCACAGTAGTTTTTATAATATTTGGCTGTTTCTGGGTCATTACTCTTTCTTGTTGTTACAAAATATTTTTATTCCTTTAGTAAGCCAACGTTTTTTGCATGGTTTCTTATAATTAGATTTGACTACTTTCTTGGGGAAACAGTTTTCAAATTCTCTTACAAGTGTATCATGAAATAAGTTATATTTTAAATTAGCATTGGATTCCTTGTACACCTCATCCCAGTCTAACCGCTGAAGATTTTCCCTGAAATTTCTAATTGTTGAGTCATTAATTAAACACACAACTTTGGAGGGTAGTTTTCAATAACTGAAGGGAGCTATGTCATATACTGTAACTAGCTGAGCACCATGATCAGAAAGGCCATTCTCAACAGGACAAGAATTTATGTTTCTAAACTTATCTTGGTCTACTATAAAAGTGTTATCTATCAATGTGCTGCTGTTCTTTACTACCTGAGTAGAAAAATTAATGACATATGTCAAATTGAAAGAACCGAGCAAGACTTCCATGTCATTCTTCCTATTACACTCTTTCAGTGAATCAACATTGAAGTCCCCACAAATAATAATTTGCTTTCCCCTATCTGAAAGATTGCACAACAAGGCATCCAAGTTTTCCAGGAATAAATGAAAGCTTCCTGAAGGGGACCTATATACTGTTACAATTATAAAAGAGCCCTCCTTCAGTTTCAATTGGCAGATACATGCTTCTATGTGTAGCTCAAGAAAAAACTTTTTTGTATCTAAGCTTTTTACACAGTGATAACTTTCTATATATACTGAGATCGTTTTAATGGAGCAGAAAGATAAAACTGGCAATGGGCATATAGAACAAATTACCTCAGAATTAGTCTGAAGTGTTTTACAAAACCATAAGAAACATAGCTCAAGCGGTTGAGATGGCTATGTCAAGGTAAACAAATGCCACATTAGCTCATCACACGTAAATGAGTTCACAGTTGGGATTGTTAAAAGTAATGAGTCATCAACTTTTACATTTGAGTAATACTAAGTGTTATGAAGGGGGAGAATCAAAGGATACATACAGACAGATACATGAAGACACTAGTGAAGGGAAGCAGCTATCAAAACAGCTTTCTCAAATCACATAACTAGCACAATGTGTGTACTCTAGTTTATCTGTGCCATTATAGTTTACCATTTTTTTACCTTTCTCAATGTAGCACAGTAGTTTTTATAATATTTGGCTGTTTCTGGGTCATTACTCTTTCTTGTTGTTACAAAAGATTTTTATTCCTTTAGTAAGCCAACATTTTTTGCATGGTTTCTTATAATTAGATTTAACTACTTTATTGGGGAAACAGTTTTCAAATTCTCTTATATATATATATATATATATATATATATATATATATATATATATATATATATATATATATGAAAACTTTAAATATGTCTGCTTGTTTCTGTATATGTGTGGATGGATATGTGTGTGTGTGCGAGTGTATACCTGTCCTTTTTTCCCCCTAAGGTAAGTCTTTCTGCTCCCGGGATTGGAATGACTCCTTACCCTCTCCCTTAAAACCCACATCCTTTCGTCTTTCCCTCTCCTTCCCTCTTTCCTGATGAGGCAACAGTTTGTTGCGAAAGCTTGAATTTTGTGTGTATGCTTGTGTTCGTTTGTGTGTCTGTCGACCTGCCAGCACTTTCATTTGGTAAGTCACATCATCTTTGTTTTTAGATATATTTTTCCTACGTGGAATGTTTCCCTCTATTATATATAGTAAACATTATCTTTTATGGGCAATTTTTGACAGTAACTGAAAAAAGCCTAAAGTAATTTTTCATTTCATTTTATTATCTTCCTGTATATCATTTACATGATGTAGGAATTGTCACATTTCCAAGTATGCTAACATGAGGGGAAGATGAAATGAATAAGTACACTCTGGTCAGTACTTTTTACCTAGTATGCCTGAAGTTTTAGAGAAAATTATGCATAAGAAACTAATTTAATTTGTAGAAAGAATAATATTCTGTTGAGGTCACAACATTAATGTAGAAGGTTAAATTAACACAGACTGCACTATTTGAATGTATCAACTGTGCAGTAGACCTAAATATGATTGACAATAAACAGTTAACAATAGGGATATATTTACATTTGTGTACTGCTTTCGACATAATTAACAACAAAATCTTCCTTACTAAGTAAGAACATTATCATAGAAGAGGATGTTCTAACAAGTGAATCAGTTTACTACTTACTATTCAAGAAGAATTGATGTTAGTGAAGTACACTGAACAAGGAAGCCACTGAAATACAATCATCTGCAGGCACAATCAAATACAGCATGCTCCATGGCATAGTTATGGGACCCCTTCTCTTCTGTACATCAACAGAATGTGCAAAAAAAATGAATACAGATAAGACTCTTATATGCTGATGATACATCAGTTTGGAATAGTGGTGAACTACAGCAATCATAAAACAAATTGGCAAGTGACCAAATCATGACCAATTGAACACAAATAACAGCAGGACATCAGTTGGAATTTTCAGTCACCCTAATACAAGAACGCACATAAATGTGTTATTTACATTAAAGAAAAATCAGCAAAAAGCAGCACAGAAATGTTTTAGCTGTATGGCTGCAAGATTACATAAAAAAGAAATATACTGGGCATTTTAACTGTAAGATAAGTAGAAGGTTTAAATCTAAGTAGCTCTGAAACCTAGTATTGTGGCTGATATTTTTATGAGTGCTTATCATGCTTATATTACGGCCCATCTATACTGTCCAGCATCAGTCAGTAAATTCAGAATCGAAGGACTGTTAGAATAATGAATAAAAGTAAAAGAAGGATTCATATAAACACTTCCTTCACACGATTTAATACACTTCCATTAATGCACACTTTCAATAGAGAAATTCTGATATTCTTTAAAATAAATCTAATAAAGAAAGATAAAAGTCACAAAAAAACCTATGTTCAAAAACATCATACCGAAGTCAGCCAAAAACCTTAACAGTACAAACGCTAATAATAAACTCTGGTAGAAGAGAATGCTTCATATGGGATGGAAACATTTTAACAAAGTACCTCAGACCATAAAAGCAGTCTGGGAAATAAGTCTCTTTAAATATACTAGATGTTTAATAATTGTATTATTTAAGTAATTTATTTTGTAAATCCAATACATAATTGTACTTTATTGACTTGGTTTGTATCTCTAATATAAAGTGCTATTGTATATAAAAATGATGATTATGTGTGTGTGTTTTTTTGTGTGTTGAGGTGCATAGGAAATTGAGAAGACAGGATGTCCAAGATGGTGAATTACTAGATTATAGATCATCCCACATGTAGGTAAAATCATGGTCTGGCTTGCATACTGATCTTGGAGATAAGCACTTAACGTCTACATCTACATCTACATTTATACTCCGCAAGCCACCCAACGGTGTGTGGCGGAGGGCACTTTACATGCCACTGTCATTACCTCCCTTTCCTGTTCCACTCAGGAATGGTTCACGGGAAGAACAATTGCCGGAAAGCCTCCGTGCACGCTCGAATCTCTCTAATTTTACATTCGTGATCTCCTTGTGAGGTATAAGTAGTGGGAAGCAATATATTCAATACCTCATCCAGAAACGCACCCTCTCGAAACCTGGACAGCAAGCTACACTGCGATGCAGAGTGCCTCTCTTGCAGAGTCTGCCACTTGAGTTTGCTAAACATCTCCGTAATGCTATCACACTTATCAAATAACCCTGTGACGAAACGCGCCGCTCTTCTTTGAATCTTCTCTATCTCCTCTGTCAACCCGACCTGGTATGGATCCCACACTGATGAGCAATACTCAAGTATAGGCCAAACGAGTGTTTTGTAAGCCACATCCTTTGTCGATATACTACATTTTCTAAGGACTCTCCCAATGTATCTCAATCTGGCACCCGCCTTACCAACAATTAATTTTATATGATCATTCCACTTCAAATCGTTCTGTATGCATACTCCAAGATATTTTACAGAAGTAACTGCTACCAGTGTTTGATCCGCTATCATATAATCATACAATAAAGGATCCTTCTTTCTATGTATCACCTGAAACACATATTGCTTGTTAGTCAGTTAGTTGCACATTTATAGATCACATTCAACATAAACATTATGATTAGAATGTATCAGTTGAGAAAAATAAAGTAGAGACAAAAAATTGGCTACATGCTGGGCATTTACAGATTTGTGATAGACTTATTATTTCTATTCAAGAATTTATTTATGGTGTAGAAAAAGTTGTTAAGGAGAAACAACTTTAATCTACATATGGAAACACTTTTGTCATCTGTTGGACATTTTATTTACTTGGGCAGATTTTCAAAGTGTTTCATGGTTCAGTATTGCATTTCTTTTTGTGCCAAACTTTAATTCACTAAAGGGAAGTTCAGATTATTTTACCCTCTGATATTGTGTTGGTTAATATCTCTGTTGCTCTCAAACTGAAATGGATTGGTGACATCACATTTCATGAGTGAAGAAATGTTCTATAAGGCTGTGGTTGATATTCCTGTATGCTTAAGCAGATGCTGACAGGATGTACAAGTGTGATCACCACATATCATTCTAATTACTTTCTTGATGAGGGGTGACATGATCACCTTGAAGACTGCAGCAATATAATGACTCAGAATTCATAGAAACTAAAACAGCCTTTGGTCACAATTTTTTTATTCAGTTACTGGTTTTGATAATTATGATCATCATCAAATTGATCTAAAAAAGAAAGTAAATGCATACTTATGATTAAAAGTGTTACGAAAAGTTACGACAGCATAAGTAGTTGTGTTGATTTACATCAGCCAAGAAGCATCTGATAAATAAAGTAACTGTCTCCTTTATCTTAAGAAAAGGAACGAATAAAATTTTTAGCCATGTTTGGCATCATCATGGGATATAAAAATATGATAATACTGAGACAAACACTCATGGCCAGTGATGTAGGGCCACTGTTAGCAAACTGTGCTTGCAGCTGCAATACAAACAACTGATGGTGCTTGGCTGCAGTGACACCTAGTTGATGCTCGGTGCATAGACTGGAGGAGGCACCACCAGTAATGTCAGTGAGTCATTGCCCATAGTTATTTCTGTGGCTGGACAAAGAAGGATAAAACATGACGGTAGATGCTCAAATCTTCATCGGCTGGAGGGTCCGCCAGAGGTGAGAAAGGAGATGGCTGCTGACCAGGATGGTGGAGGCAAAGTTGCTTTTGATGGTACTGAAGAAGTCTGTGGGCAGGGCCCACAGTATATGCAGCAGACCTGTGGCGGTCGGAGATTGTCCTACAGATCCAGGGACTGATGGGCTCACACCTGGGTGCCTACCAAAAAGGGAAAGGCCTCGGTGATGACGTCTGGTGGTGGATGCAGCATATCCAAGTGGGTGTGGTAAGAGTGAACATGAAGGTGGTCCGCTAGCCTGTGGCCCTTGATTGAGATGGTCTTCTGAGTTGCTAGAAAACTGCAGAGGGCATTAGGTATGGTGCTGGATATCAATTCCTCATGGCACTGAGTTTTGAAGGTATGTATAAAGCATTCTGCATTACTTTTGAAGCACAGGTGGAAAGACGCAGTGCAAAGGTGTTGAATCCCATTATGGGCATAAAACAGTTCAAAGTCATAGCAGGTAAACATTGTCTCATTATCAGAAACCAATGTGGGTAGGGTGCCTTCAAGATAAATACCTATTTCAAATCATTGATGGTAGTAGCAATAGTGACCATTGAAATCAATCATAACCAACCACATAGGTCTCAAAAATGGGCCAGCAACATCAGAGTGGATATGCTCACACGGTCTGGCAGTATTGGGCCAGGGAGAGAACCACTGGGGAGGTGCAGCTTGATAGAGCTGACAGGCAGAACATGAGCAGATGAGATCTGTGATGTTGAAGTCATTATTTGGTGAGAAGACATGTTGTCAAGCCAAATTTTAAATCTGGGACCTGCTCCAGTATCTATTGTGAAGGAAGTGCAGCACTCATGACTGAAGAGATGAAGACATTATGATGCAACAGTAGTCCTCATACAAGCCACACAGCAGAACCCACTGGTTTAGGTGCAGTTGATGCTGCCATGGGCAGAAGGGGTAAAATTAGGACCTGAAAGGTGTGTCCAGCACATTGTGATGGCAAGCATGTTAGGGAAAGGTTGAAATGGCTGAACCCAGATCAAGCTGGAAACATGCCAGTACATCTTGGTTGGAGGCTGGGTCGAATCTCATGGGGATCTGGGGCAGTGTGTCCACATTTAAATGTAACATCGCTGATCAAGAGTGGATTGAATAATGAAAACTACAAAAATAAAGAAACCAGTGCTGGAAGCAATGGGCGATCCTGTATGGTAAAACAATGTTTAGGGCCAAAAATCGTGAGTTATGGGTGATGATCAGTGACAAGATGAAATTCCTGTCTTTAAAGTAATATTTTAAATTTATGAATTGGTTAAATAATAGTGAGGACCTCCCACTCTATTTGAGAACTGAGAGACAGATAAGGTCTTAGAAGCATATGCTATAGGGTGTTGCAATCAGGGTATTTATGTGATAGGACTGTGCTGATATCATGTGGATGTGTCAGTTGCTACCATAAGAGGCAAATCAGGGGTGTATGTTGCAAAACATGATGTCTACTTAAGATAATCTTTTAAAACCTGGAAAGCTTGTCTACAACTCAGCAACCATTTGAAATGTGCAACTCGGCACTGCATCTAGCACAATGGGGAGAAGAGTTCTGCTATGATTTCAATGAGTCAGCCATAATAGTTGCTCTTACACAGAAACACTTTTAAATCTTTGACATTAATGGTGGGCTGCAGTTTATCGATTGCTGCAACAAAATTCTTCATTGTTTCCAGTCCATTTGCTGAGAGTTTACATCATTAACTTGTTAAGAAATGTTGCACAAAAGAACACTTGCACATGATGCATTTAAGCCCTCTTGATGCCAGTCTCTAGGACAAACATTGTGAAGGTGATCCTCTGGAGTTGCATCTATGATTAATAGATCATCAAGATGTGCAGCACAATTCTGAATGCCCTGCATTAGCTGATCCATAAAACATTGAAAGATGGAATGAACTGAAGACTTCTGAAAGGTAACTGATTGTAATGATAAAGGCCATATGCAATGTTTAGCACTAGGTAAGTTTGTGATGCTGCATCAAAGGGTATTTGAAAATATTACCCTGCATGGTCAGTTTCATAGAATAAAGTGGCATGAATTAATTCTGCAAAGAGCTCATCCAGGATCTGTAGAGGATACGTTTCCACTTCAGCTTGGGCATTGATTGTTACTTTGGAATCACCACAAAGTCTCAAGGTGCCACTGGATTTGCATACTGTTCCCAGAGGAGTAGCCCATTGAGCATGGGAAAAAGACATTAACACATCTTCGTGTGTGAGCCTATACAGCTCTCTTTTGAGGCCATCCTTAAGAGCCAAGGCTTTGAAGGAAAAAAAAAGGTCTGCCATTGCTTTTAGAGTGGTGTGAACTTAAAATCAGTTGCCTTCGCTAGTCCATATGAGAAAATTTCAGAATAATCATCACAGAGAGGCTTCAGTACAGCAAAAGCCACTTTGGATTATATGGTGTGCACTGTTTCATGAACTGTAAATCCAAAATAGTGGAAAGAGTCTGTTTCAAAAACATTATCTATTTTGGTGTTAGCTATCACCAGAAAATTTACTGGATCCAATGACTAGGTTATAAATAAGTAATCCTGGAAACTTTCCAAGCAAATGCACATGACAATGTCCAAAGAGTGAAAGATTTCTCTCACCGGCCTACAATGGTGGTGACAAAAAACTTAAGTAAGTTGATATGTTTAACAATCACACAGAAGCGTCAATATCAAAGAGTTAACTCACAGTGCTTTTGTCAATGAATGTATCTGTGTTCTGGGCTACATTATGATAAATCAGTACTTCTGTACATAACTCACACACTTGGTTCACTTTCGTAGGTTGGGACATACAGGAGAAGTATCAATAGTTTTTTTAAAAAATCAAAAAGAAAACCTTTCAAGTATTATTATTTTATGGAAGAAACTTGTGACTTTTGCTACATTGGGGCATTAAAAAACTTAGTAGCGACAGATGGAAATTTGTGCCACACTGGGTTCTAACCTGAATTCCCGCTTTATGTGAGCATTGATCTTAACTGCTTCGGCTATCCAAGCATGTCTCTAGTCTGACTCGAATCTCTATATG
Source organism: Schistocerca nitens (assembly GCF_023898315.1). Lineage (NCBI taxonomy): Eukaryota > Metazoa > Arthropoda > Insecta > Orthoptera > Acrididae > Schistocerca > Schistocerca nitens. Next base: position 572,429,113 of record NC_064616.1, on the reverse strand, counting down.
CTGCACACTGCAGATTAGTATCCCCTGTTCATCATTCCTTTTTGCTCACAGCCCTACTGTATTCCTGCAAGGGGCTGGACATTATTCTGCATCTGCACTGAAAGATTGATATGCTGTCAGGAGCATATATTATACAGGTGTGGTGTCTGTTCCTTTGGACATGCCTGTCCAAAAGAACAGGCATTGTACCTTTATAAAATATTAAATGGTTCATTTATTTTATCTGACATGTGAAAATAAAAGTAGCTCACTTGTGTGAATGTTCTATCAGAGTGATGTCTGTGTTGACATGTACCCAGAAACATGTATCGTACATAAACATTGGATATTCTATTGTCATACAGACTTCACAGATTTTTGTAAAGCTTATCATAAAGATGCTCACATTCATACGTGGTACCTATTTGTAGTAATGGATATAAAATTAAACTGAACATGTCTACACTTCAGTTATTCCAAGGCTGGCAGCAGTGAGAAAGGACATGACGTCTAACACATTCTTCCAACATCTGCCTACCAAACATAACTAGGGCAGCTAGACTCACTAAAAGTCTTACAGAATGTATATTTAATGGGTATAGGTCCCAAAACAATATGTTTGTTTTCTTGGCTGGTTAACATCATAAAAATATTTAAACCATACAAGGTGTTCAGAAATTCCTGCTAACAATTTCTGGGACTCTTAGAGGGCAGTGAGTACATACACTCCTGGAAATTGAAATAAGAACACCGTGAATTCATTGTCCCAGGAAGGGGAAACTTTATTGACACATTCCTGGGGTCAGATACATCACATGATCACACTGACAGAACCACAGGCACATAGACACAGGCAACAGAGCATGCACAATGTCGGCTCTAGTACAGTGTATATCCACCTTTCGCAGCAATGCAGGCTGCTATTCTCCCATGGAGACGATCTTAGAGATGCTGGATGAAGTCCTGTGGAACGGCTTGCCATGCCATTTCCACCTGGCGCCTTAGTTGGACCAGCGTTCGTGCTGGACGTGCAGACCGCGTGAGACGACGCTTCATCCAGTCCCAAACATGCTCAATGGGGGACAGATCCGGAGATCTTGCTGGCCAGGGTAGTTGACTTACACCTTCTAGAGCACGTTGGGTGGCACGGGATACATGCAGACGTGCATTGTCCTGTTGGAACAGCAAGTTCCCTTGCCGGTCTAGGAATGGTAGAACGATGGGTTCGATGACGGTTTGGATGTGCCGTGCACTATTCAGTGTCCCCTCGACGATCACCAGTGGTGTACGGCCAGTGTAGGAGATCGCTCCCCACACCATGATGCCGGGTGTTGGCCCTGTGTGCCTCGGTCGTACGCAGTCCTGATTGTGGCGCTCACCTGCACGGCGCCAAACACGCATACGACCATCATTGGCACCAAGGCAGAAGCGACTCTCATCGCTGAAGACGACACGTCTCCATTCGTCCCTCCATTCACGCCTGTCGCGACACCACTGGAGGCGGGCTGCACGATGTTGGGGCGTGAGCGGAAGACGGCCTAACGGTGTGCAGGACCGTAACCCAGCTTCATGGAGACGGTTGCGAATGGTCCTCGCCGATACCCCAGGAGCAACAGTGTCCCTAATTTACTGGGAAGTGGCGGTGCGGTCCCCTATGGCACTGCGTAGGATCCTACGGTCTTGGCGTGCATCCGTGCGTCGCTGCGGTCCGGTCCCAGGTCGACGCGCACGTGCACCTTCCGCCAACCACTGGCGACAACATCGATGTACTGTGGAGACCTCACGCCCCACGTGTTGAGCAATTCGGCGGTACGTCCACCCGGCCTCCCGCATGCCCACTATACGCCCTCACTCAAAGTCCGTCAACTGCACATACGGTTCACGTCCACGCTGTCGCGGCATGCTACCAGTGTTAAAGACTGCGATGGAGCTCCATATGCCACGGCAAACTGGCTGACACTGACGGCGGCGGTGCACAAATGCTGCGCAGCTAGCGCCATTCGACGGCCAACACCGCGGTTCCTGGTGTGTCCGCTGTGCCGTGCGTGTGATCATTGCTTGTACAGCCCTCTCGCAGTGTCCGGAGCAAGTATGGTGGGTCTGACACACCGGTGTCAATGTGTTCTTTTTTCCATTTCCAGGAGTGTAATTTTGGATAAGAACTCATTACCAGAAACATATCACTTCTGTTCTATTACAGTTTCAGTTCAGATGTTTAAGTCATCCACTTCTTCTTGAGAAATTGAATTAGACCTGATGCAGTACAATTATTAGGTAACAGTTTCAAAGGAGATATAACAAAACATCCATTTATCACTTAAGCACATTTGTTTTTATTAACACTTAAACATTACATGTTTATGTTATTCCAAAACAAAAGAACCCAGCATACTGTATATACAGAAGAGCACTGATACATTACAAAGCAGCTTCATGTGGCAACCACCAACATTGTTTCAGACTTTGTACCTGTGAATCATATTCTGGTACACCTCCCCATCCCACCTAGTGTCTCTTCAATTTCTAGTGCAGCAGCCAGAACTTATGCCTGCAGATCTTCCCCTATTTCAAGAGGAGTCTTGTAAATTAAACTTTGCACCTGACCGTACATCAGGTGACCAGCTGACGTATACACATTGTCCTGTCTACCCTATTGTATAACAGAGCAAGCAACACTGAGACTTTTCTCTTTCCCTCAGCAGAAGTGGACATATTACACATTGAATTGAAACTGTCAAAGATCTGAAATGGGTTGTTTCATGACATGGGTTTTTGTTCAAAATATTATGTACTCAGTCCCCTCTACAAGTCCTCGAAGTTGTAACGAGAATTTCCAAACACCCAGTATGTTCTTTTGTGTGAGAAAAGAACATAAATGCTACCTTCCTTAAATAAAATTTGTTTCATCGGTAATGTATGTGGTAGACTTTGATTTATTGGTAGAATACTTAGGAAATGGAGTCAGTCTGCAAAGGAGATTGCTTAAAAATCACTCAAGCAACCCATTCTAGAATGCTACCCAAGTTTGTGGGATCCATACCAATAGTGGATATTGAACATATACAGAGAAGGGCAGCACGAACAGTCACAGGTTCGTTTGACCTATGGGAGAGTCACAGAGATGCCAAAGAAACTGAACTAGCAGGCTGTTGCCCAAGATAGATGTAAACTATCCCAAGAAATCCTACTTACAGAATTTCAGGAACTGATTTTAAATGATGACTCTAGGAATATATTAAAAACCCCTAAGTATTACTCTCACAGAGATTGTGAGGACAAGATTAGATTAATTACAGCATGCACAGAGGCATTTAAACAGTCTTCCCATGCTCTGTATGTGAATGTAACAGAAAGAAACCCCAATAACTGGTAAAAAGGGATGTACCCTCTGCCATCCACTTCACATAGGTTTGCAGTGTACAGACATAGATGTAGATGTAGTTTTTTATGAGGTCATTTGGGCCACTGAGCAGGTTGGAGTGCTGCCAGAGGTGGCATAAATCCCACATAATCAGTACCAGAGAGTTGACTGCCACAGTGCCTTCTTCCATTACAAACACTGGTCAGCATGGACAGTTTCATGGGCTTGAGCTAATCTCATAACTTCCATCAGAGGGGGATCTGATTTCCTGATGTGGTTCATCACTTCCAAGTTGGGCATAAGCCAACACTATAACATTCCTAATTAGAGAGTCTGTGTAGTTATGCACACATGAACATTTAAAATTTCAATTCTCCATAATACCTGTAAGTCAGAAGCCCAATCTGCTTATGACTGATTGCAGATCTTTCTTAGTGAAAAAATACTAACATGGTTGCAATAATATGTGTCTTCATTGAAAATGTTTGTATAGCAAAGAAAACAATATAGTCAACTCAAATTCTGCTGTAATAATTAACGACTGGTTCAGGTTACTTATCTTGACAAGAACATGGCCTTTTGTCTTTCTGAATTGAAAATTTGACCTGCTGAAAAGTATAATTGAAGTTGTTCTCTGTAAGTATCTCACTCTTCACACTGTTTGTTGGCTGTTGGAAAGACCATACACACAGGTGGTGAGGGTAACATTCCTGCTACACTTCTTAATGTTTGTACTGACCGTAACATAGCTGTCATTAGCTTCTGATAACTATGCATGGTTTGTGGTTTGTATTAGGAGTTGCTGTAATTTTCCATGATTCAAAAACTGCACTCTCACGTAATTATGAAATTGTTTACTGTCCAGTTTGTATGCTTCACAGGTCCAAAGTCATCAACATAGGTGATCTACTCATAAAAACCATACAGTTATCCACAACAAGAGCTATATAAGGGTGAACATTAATAAAACTGATAAACTGCAAGGACAGATTCTTGACTGGAAATGGGAGAAATATGTGTTCAGAAATGGACATTGTGCATGCAATGACAACAAATCATTCTGGAACACAGTACAGAGCTGCATTACATCCACATCACAACAGATATTCGAAGTGGTCTCCATGGTATGCCTCACTCTTTCACACATTCCAACCTCTCTCTGAAGAGCATCACATGCAATGTGAACATGCTGTTGAAGGGTCTGCACATAAGGAACTGGTTCAGCATACACAACACCTTCCAGATGTCCACAGATGTAGAAGTTCAGGGGGTTTAAGTCTGGTGATCTAGTAGGCCATGCTACAGGGCCTCCACATCCTATCCATTATCCAGAGAAGATGTTGTTGAGGTGCTGGCAAACTGTAATGCAGAAGTGGGGTGGTGCTCCATCATGCAGAAACCATATAAGCTGTTGTATTGCCAAAGGCGCATTCTCAAGCATCCCAGACATAGTATTCTACAGGAGGTCCAAGGACATTCCTCCGCTGAGGTGTTGTGGAATAATAACTGGTGCAAGTGTGTGGTCACCAGGAATCCATACCCACACAATGATGCTGAATCAGTGCTGATGAGATGCCTCAATCATTTCTCAATGATTGTCTGTCGCCCACAGATGACAATTATGCAGATTGATTATGCCAGTTCTGGTAAAGTTTGCTTCATTGATAAAGAGGACTGATGACAGAAATTCCATAATTGTGATAGTCTGGTTCTTAAACCATTGACAAAATCCTTCATGTAGAGGGAAATCCACTGCTGATAATCTTTTCACTCACTATTGCAAGTGATAGAGATAGTAGCAATTGTCATGCAGGATACACATAACCATTCTTTGGCTTACACCATGTTGGTGGGCTCTTACCTGGAGCTTCTACTGGGGTTCGTCTCAATATCCTGTAGAACCTGATCCTCCAAATATGGTGTACACACAGTCTTCCACCACCCTGCATATTCGTCTCTCTGAAAGGACCCATAAACACACAAATTCCAAAAAAAGACTTTAAATGTTGTGTAATATTGTGGTGTCTGTGAGGGTACTTGCTTTGATATAGCCCTGCTGTCTCTCAACCATTTTCATCTGCTTGGCTGTACCAAAACACCATCTCAGCTTGTTTCTGACATGGATACTGGACCATTCTGCTCCTTACAGTAGCTGTGTCCATCATACAGCCTGCAACACACAAGAAACATATGGCATGCGGTCAGAGGAACTTTCATTCATCAGTGCCATCTACTGTGACAATGATGCTTTTCCAGACACATGTTCATAGGGTTTTTTTTCCTCCATTACCAGTCAGGAATCCATCCCTACAGTTTGTTGCTTTTGTTAATGTTCACCTTGTATACTACATGATACTAGGAACAGTTTAAGCTATCGTAAGTCCATACTACCAAGCAAAGTCCAATCCAAGTCATATCGAAGTTCTGTATACTACAACTAGAGTCTATGGGAATCTCACCATAGCCAATATGATTACACTCATGGTACACACTCCAGTGCTCACTTCATAAATGCTTACATTGGCCCTGGGATGGCTTATGTGGTGGAGTCTGGCATGGTGTTATGAGAGGGCCTGGCTGAGGATCAGTATCATCTGAATAGTGGGGAATAGCAACAGTAATGTTACGTCAGCTATTCAATATCCGTGGTAATGTTGGTTGGTACCACTAAAACCTGTTAAAATATAACTTGACTCACATCCCTGAAGGCTGTGCTTCATTAAGAGATTTATGGAGCATGATGCATGTAGGAATGAATGAATGAATTCTTGATTTATGGTTGTTTTACTGTGTGAAAGTCTATATAAGAGATGCTCATTTCTGTTTTACAAAACAAAAGAAATTTCAACTGAGCTGTGTTTTTCATTCCAGTAAACAATGTAGGTCGCATGTACACATATCCAATGTATCTAACAGAAGTGCCTGAACAAGAATTATGGGACATTGTCAATATTAATATTGGCGCTACAACGTTGATGACTAGATTGGTGCTTCCACAAATGCAGCAGAGGAGAAGGGGAGCCATCATTAATGTTTCATCAGGATCAGAGCTTCAACCACTCCCTCTCATGACTGTATATGCTGCCTCAAAGGTGATGTGTATGAATATCTACATTGACTTCGATAGTAAGATATTTCAGAGTTCTGTTAATTTTATTCTGTATCTTTACCTGGATCCAAAATGAACTATAAAGAAACAGCAGTTATGTATAGCTTAGGATTTCTGTCATACCATGCTTGATAAATTGTCTTAGTTCTAAATTCTAAATCAACTGCTTACAGAATTCATATGATTCCTGCATAAGCAGGAAGTTTTCTTTTTAAAAATATAAAGTCCATGCTATGTAAGTATCTTCTTTTAATTTTCATGATGGTGTACTGTGAAGTCTGTGAATAAGGTTCAATCTAGAAAGGGAAGTATGAGAGTGTCTCTCCCTTTATGTTAATGTTCATACATTGAAAGTTTTCACATTCTGTCTAAGATTTCTTCAACATCTGTTACATAGTTTTCAATTTTATGAGTTACAACCTATATCTGAATGTTCTTTCCATTTCTGTCTAATACAATGTATGTACTGATTTTAAAGCTATTTGGTGTTTGATCTTTTGTTGCATTTCTTATAGTCCAAGTCTACCCCATCTGTGGTTGTTTAACACATCTTCCAACTTCAATAACCTTTCTTTGGAATCCAAAAGTTCTGCAAATTAAAAAATTAGTAGAAGCAGTTGAATTTCTAAGATTGGTGTTATTGCTCATTTGGCCTAACTTTGTGTTGCATTGTGAGGGCACAAAAAAGTAGGTCCGCATGCTTCATCGCTTGAAGCCATTGCTAGTGTTTCCTTAGTCTTGCATTCCACCTTTGCTGAAATACCAGTCTCCAAAAACCTAGCACATCCAGGCTATTGACAAACAGAGCTAAGGTTTTGTAAATGACACCATGGCTGCCATTTTCTAAGAAATTATTTGTTTGTAGAAACCCAGTATTGCAGCCGGCTGGTGTGGCCGAGCGGTTCTAGGCATTTCAGTCTGGAACCGTGCTGCTGCTACAGTCTCAGGTGTGAATCCTGCCTTGGGCATGGATGTGTGTGATGTCATTAGGTTATTTAGGTTTAGGTAGTTCTAACTCTAGGGGCTGATGACCTGAGATGTTAAGTCCCATAGTGTTTAGAGCCATTTGAAACATTTGAACCAGTATCACAATCTCAGCTGTGTGGCCATTAAAACAGAGAGTATACATGGTCTGACACTCACATCATGCAATGCACATATGTGAAATGAAATGCTGAAAACAATAATATATTACTTATACTGTGTTTTACCATTACTTATATTGTGCTTTGCCACTTGCCAAAACCTAATAATCATCTGACATACTGAGTGTCTCTCCTAAGAGCCATTAGGGACATATTCTCTGATGTTTCAACAGATATCCGAAGTTCTGTATTTGCAATGAGTAGTTGGAGTCACCCCAAGCAAATACTGCTCATCATGTATTTCATGCATTGCCCACTGTCAATGGAAAGCTTTGGTTTGTTTCCTGCTGCAAGGAAACTGATTTTTTAAAGTGGTCCCAAATTATTGTAGTGTGATATTTGTTTTATCGACATCCATTAACAGAGACAGTAAAACACTAAATCAGCACCTCAGCAGTGATGTCACTGTCCTGGCCTGTGCTGAATACTATCACTATGCAGCAGTGCTGCTCAGTCACTGCTGGAGTACTGATTATTCTTCATGTTTTACTGTCCGTATTAATACATACCAATATAACAAATATCACACTGGACTAATCTGAGACTGCTCTGTCAAAGAGGCATGTAAAATTCTATTTTAAATGGAAAACAAATCAACACTTGTCATTGACACTGGGCATCACATGGAAGATGTGATGAGCAATATTTGTTTGGGCTGACACCAGCTACCAAAGGCAGAAATTAAATTCCAGATATCTGCTGAAACATCAGAGGAATGTGCTTGATGACTCTTAAGAGGGACACCCTGTTTATGCATGTCATTGCACATCCATAAACAGGGTCTTAAACTGTGTGAATGCATCACACTGAACTAGAATGAAGCTTATATATCATGAAAATGGTGTAAATTGTACATAATTTCACTCTTGTTAACATGTTTTCCATGAATCACAACAAATAGCAGTAAAACACATTCACAGGACATTTTTTTTTTCTGTCATCAGAGATGAACTTTGCACAAACATTTAATATCACAATATCAGTTCTAAATTAGTTTACAGAAATTTGGTGTTCTATATTGTAATATGTTCATATGATTTAAGGAATGGAATAAAAAATTTATTTACCAGGGAGAAGAGTAATAGAATGTAGAATGTAAGTTATCATCTCTGAAAGTTAGAGTGGCTTGGAAGCTCATAACTTCTATCACACGTGCCTGTAAGAATTGTATATGCTGCTTTACCAGTTCATACATTGTACCAGATGCACAGTCACACAGATTACACCCCAAAACACTGCTCATAAACAGACTGAACGAATAAAACACTACAAAGTATAAGTAAAACCAAACAAATTAATGTATACATATATGTTGAGGTATTTCCTACGTCTTACAGAACATTAGTTATACAATAATTTAATATTGTGAAGTATATTATAATGCTGTAAGGTAATAATACTGATGTATTTGTGCAACTCTGTGGTTTTCAATATGTTTGGCAAGAACAGGCAATTGAAACTAATTGGTTAAACTAATTATCCAATATCAATGGTGATTTACTAAAATATGTTACATATATTTATTTACAGGCATTCTCACTGTAAAATGCATATGGGAGTGCACATGAGTTTTATTTTAAGGGATATTCCCATGTTCAAACTGCATAAATAACAAGTATTCAGTGTTTGACATGAGACCGATATATGATAAAAAGTAAATCAGATAATGTGTTAGAGAGAGGGGGATGGGGGAGGGTGTAATCACTTGAGTGCAACCTTATGTTTGTTATCTTTTATTGTTAGCACATACTAGTGACTGAAAATTGTACAAAAATCTTGTATTTCTTAACTCAGTATGGTTGTTTGGTAGTCATCTGCATGATTTTTAAGGTAATTGTATACAATCATTTCATCAGGTAGGTTCATAGACCTACTTTTAAGCATTGTATGAAGAATTTTTAGGGCTGACTCTATTTTATTAACTTTATATTTGTTATTACTTAAATGTTTTCTAAAGTGGTGGTACCAGTCTCAGGGTGACTTTTGTGTGAACAGGGTAGGCATCCAGTGATAGATTTACAGAATACATCATGCACACAGAGAGCAGTACCTCCACCTTTAGTAAAAATTTAAGTGATAACAAGCACAGAGTTAGTAATATAGGTTCAGCTCTATAAATTATTGATACATTGCCTAACAGCAGAATTATGAATACACTTAAGGAAATGGAGATAAAAAACTGTCTCAAAATCAGTCAGGTGATTTACTGAACAATCAGACAGAGTTAAGAAATAGGAGATTTTAGGAAACTTCCAGTAAGTATGATGCACTAATAGCACAAAAACTAGGGATTACCCATCTTCTCTCCCTCTCTTTCTAACCCATTAGCTGAATTATCTTTATATAATATATCTATACCATGTAAAATATTGTGCTGTTGTTATTTATATAGTGTGAGCATATTTATATGCCTTACAATAAAACTCATGTGCACTCTCATATTTATTTTATTCTTAAAATGCCTGTATGTTACGATGAATAATGTATTTTAATAAATCACCATGAATGTATGAGCAGAGCTGTTGGGTGTGGTCTTTCACAGACCAGTGTGCTTGTTTGGTTCAGGTGTTACACTGTACATGGGGGTAAAGTAGTATATATAAATATTACTGGCTGTGTGCTGGTAGTTATGAGCATCCAAACTACTTTAAGTTTTTCAAAACTGATAACTTACATTATATTACAACTCAACTTGACAAATAATTTTTCTGTTACATTCCCTTAATCATGTGTTTGTATTATAACATAGAAATTTTTGTCAACCAATGTAGAACTGATATTAAGTTATTCTGATACGAAATGTTTACTCTGCAATGTATGATCTCTGTTGACAGCATAAAATATCACATGTGAATGTGTTTTATTGATAACTCCCTGAGTGTACATGAGTAGTGATTCGACATGATTCATGCAAAACATGATAAAAACAGTAAAAGTAGGTACAATTTATGCCTTCTCACATAAAGCCTCGCTCTCGTTCCATGTAAGTGCTTTCTGGCAATTAAAGACCCAGTTTGTGGATGTGATAATGACATACATACACTAGGTGACAAAAAGCATGGTATACTAATATGTGCATATACAGGGTGTTTCAAAAATGACCGGTATATTTGAAACGGCAATAAAAACTAAACGAGCAGCGATAGAAATACACCGTTTGTTGCAATATGCTTGGGACAACAGTACATTTTCAGGCAGACAAACTTTCGAAATTACAGTAGTTACAATTTTCAACAACAGATGGCGCTGCGGTCTGGGAAACTCTATAGTACGATATTTTCCACATATCCACCATGCGTAGCAATAATATGGCGTAGTCTCTGAATGAAATTACCTGAAACCTTTGACAACGTGTCTGGTGGAATGGCTTCACATGCAGATGAGATGTACTGCTTCAGCTGTTCAATTGTTTCTGGATTCTGGCGGTACACCTGGTCTTTCAAGTGTCCCCACAGAAAGAAGTCACAGGGGTTCATGTCTGGCGAATAGGGAGGCCAATCCACGCTGCCTCCTGTATGTTTCGGATAGCCCAAAGCAATCACACGATCACCGAAATATTCATTCAGGAAATTAAAGACGTCGGCCGTGCGATGTGGCCGGGCACCATCTTGCATAAACCACGAGGTGTTCGCAGTGTCGTCTAAGGCAGTTTGTACCGCCACAAATTCATGAAGAATGTCCAGATAGCGTGATGCAGTAATCGTTTCGGATCTGAAAAATGCGCCAGTGATTCCTTTGGAAGACTTGGTGGCCCAGACCAGTACTTTTTGAGGATGCAGGGACGATGGGACTGCAACATGGGGCTTTTCGGTTCCCCATATGCACCAGTTCTGTTTATTGACGAAGCCGTCCAGGTAAAAATAAGCTTCATCAGTAAACCAAATGCTGCCCACATGCATATCGCCGTCATCAATCCTGTGCACTATATCGTTAGCGAATGTCTCTCGTGCAGCAATGGTAGCGGCGCTGAGGGGTTGCCGCATTTGAATTTTGTATGGATAGAGGTGTAAAACTCTGGCGCATGAGACGATATGTGGACGTTGGCGTCATTTGGACCGCAGCTGCAACACGGCGAACGGAAACCCGAGGCCGCTGTTGGATCACCTGCTGCACTAGCTGCGTGTTGCCCTCTGTGGTTGCCGTACGCGGTCGCCCTACCTTTCCAGCACGTTCATCCATCACGTTCCCAGTCCGTTGAAATTTTTCAAACAGATCCTTTATTGTATCGCTTTTCGGTCCTTTGGTTACATGAAACCTCCGTTGAAAACTTTGTCTTGTTGCAACAACACTGTGTTCTAGGCGGTGGAATTCCAACACCAGAAAAATCCTCTGTTCTAAGGAATAAACCATGTTGTCTACAGCACACTTGCACGTTGTGAACAGCACACGCTTACAGCAGAAAGACGACGTACAGAATGGCGCACCCACAGACTGCGTTGTCTTCTATATCTTTCACATCACTTGCAGCGCCATCTGTTGTTGAAAATTGTAACTACTGTAATTTCAAAAGTTTGTCCGCCTGAAAATGTACTGTTGTCCCAAGCATATTGCAACAAACGGTGTATTTCTATCACTGCTCGTTTAGTTTTTATTGCCATTTCAAATATACCGGTCATTTTTGAAACACCCTGTAGTTGCACAAGGTATAAAAAAGCAGTGCATTGGTGGTGCTGTCATTTGTACTCAGGTGATTCATGTAAAAAAGTGTTCAACATGATTATGGCCACATGATGGGAATTAACAGAATTTGAGCATGGTGCAATAGTTGGACCTAGATGCATGAGATGTTCTATTTCAGAAATCATGAGGGTCTCAGTATTCTGAGATTCACAGTGTCAAGAGTGTGCCGAGAGTACCAAATTTTAGGCATTACCTCTCACCACAGACAACACAGTGGCCAACAGCTTTCACTTAATGACCAGGAACAGCAACATTTGCATAGACTTGTCAGTGTTAACAGACAAGCAACACTGCATGAAATACTTGCAGAATCAATGTGGGACATATGAAAAATGTATCTGTTAGGAAGTATAGTGAAATTTGGTGTTAATGGGCTATGGCAGCAGACGGTTGACACAAGTGCCTTTGTTAACAGCATGGCATCATCTGCAATGCCTCTCCTGTTCTCGTGCCCATATCAGTTGGACCCTAGACAACTAGAAAACCATGGTTTGGTCAGATGAGCCCCATTTCAGTCGGTAAGAGCTGATGATAGGGTTTGAGTGTGGCACACACTTCACAAAGCCCTGGACCCAGATTGTCAACAAGCCACTGTGTGAGTGGGTGGTGGCTTCATAATGGTGGGGACTGTATTTACATGGAATGTACTGGGTCCTATGCTCCAACTTCTGGACATGTATACCTCATGGAAATACAATACTCTGAAAGCTTGTTGAATAACTTCCACATCAGTGCTGGGAACATTCTTTGTAGATTCAACTGGGAAATACTCATATTTGAACAACACTCTCTGTGCATCTACATGCTGCTAGCTCAGTCACTGAAACACAAAAGCCAGCTGAACGCCGAGTGAATGCAGCCCAACATTAGGCATACAGGCAAATATGGGAACTAGCAAAATGTCATTGGTAGGTAACAAGAAAGTTCAAATCTCAGTCCAGGAAGAAAACCACATAGCACAGGGCAATAGATACACTGGAGAGCTTGCTGTAAACACTGGCTGATTGACAATTGAGGCTGTAGCAGTTCGTGGCAGACCTTAAATCTGCCACAGATGTTTTTCCTTGTGACCTGGCATCAGCAGATATATCTTTCCATGCCAGTCCTAGTGACCTTGCTAGACATATGCATGATTCTGTTGAGTGATTCAGATCACAAGACCTCCTTTGCCAAAATGATGACTCATGGTTCCTCAGCACATGTCTTATCAACAAAACCATTCTTTTAGTGAAGTTGTTCCATAAATTACCCTATTCCCCAGTTTTATTTAATACCTTCCTATTAGTTATTTGAGCTACCAATCTAATCTGCAGCATTCTTCAGTGGCAGAAAATTCGAAAACTGCTATTCTCTTCTTGTCTGACCTGTTTGTTGTGCATATTTCACTTCCATACAAGGGTACATTTCAGATAAATATCTCCAGCAATGAATTCCTAACACTTAAATACATATTTTATGTTATAAAATTCCTTCTTTTCAGAAATTTTTTCCTTGCTGTTGCCAATCTGCATGTTATGTCCTCTCTAGCTCAGCCATTATTGGTTACTTTGCTGCTCAAACAGCTAAACTTGTTTACTACTTTTGTGTCACATTTCTTAATCTAACTCCCTCAAAATCATCTGATTTAATTCAACTAAATTCCGTAACCCTTGTTTTAATTTTTCTGATATTCATTTTATAACATACTACAACTATCATTCACTTTCTGCCTGTTAAACACAGTCTGAACTACGTCAGACCATGAACCCTGATTCTGTATCTGTCTAATTCACACAGTAGTAGAGTGTGATTCATATAATTAAATTTCTTGGTGGGGTCACAAATGATTGCTGTACCTTTCAGGACTAGTTTAAAGATAAAATAACTTTTTCTTCAAATGCCTTGATGAGGCATATTGCACACATGATTTTCTGGAAGCTAAACTGATTAACTGTTATGATATTCAATTTTTGTACAAAATTCTGATTTAGACTCTCAGTAATTATTTCAAATACTTTTGAGAAAGATTTGAAGAAGAGACATGAGTAATAGACTTTTAGAACTTCCTTTGAAACTCTTTGGAGTTATGACTTTACCTCAGTGTAAAGTATCTGGGAAGTGTCCCTCTTCAAATGACTGATTCATTCTTGAGGACAGAGATTCTGAAATTACGTTAGTAACACACTTTATCTGCTTTGGTGGGCATCCCATCCAGATAGATTTTCATTTTTTAGATATTTTCTGTAATGTTTTAAAATTTGGTATGAATTTTATTTTTATCCTGCTTTAAGTGGAAGTAATGTGCATTACCTGTTTGCTGCAAACATTAACATTTGATTTTGGTTCATTTATAAGGAATTCCTTGAAATATTCCTATATGTTTGAAGAAAAATTTAGAATTAATTTGTCTCTTGGTTTATATCTGGAGATTTTCAGATTGCTGTCTGTAATATCAAATAGATATTTTACAGCCGACTCAATTGGTGATGAGTTACTTTTATCATTCAGGATTAATGTGTTTTTACCATCTCTTTTTCTATCTTTTTAAATATAAATATAATTTAGTATCATTTAACATAATTATTGTAGCTAAGGTTTCTTTATCATATCAGTTTATTGTGAAACTGTATATTCCAGCTCTGTTGACTTTGTGCTGATAGTTTAACTCAAGCACTCTACCCAAATTCCCATGGCTGATTGGGATGTCAGGATGGGAAGTACTGGTATAACCAAGTATCTGACATTCATTCATAGCATCCATTATTATTTAATATATTCATATAAAGGTAATTTACTCATTCCAAAACAATACCCTCCTAAATCCACTCACTTCTATATATTCTTCTGAAAGTTGATAGACAAAAAATATCAAGCGAAGAAGTTCTTGACATTAATGTACCTGGACATATCTGCACAATTCACAGATCAATATCTCTAACAGATCAATATCTCTAACAATGAACGTCTTACCAAAACTCAGAAAAACTCTGACAATGTCTCAAAAACTGTAAAACAGTTTTCACAAATGTTAATTGCAGTACAATGCCAAAACAAATTTGAAACAATAAACATAAGAACACATAACATAAACCTGCAAAAGCGTTAGGTAGATCCTGTTCAACTTTATTGATAAAATACAAACAATTTAGTAGAACAAATCATAAAGTTAACAGTAACAACAGACTGGCTGGAAGGCACTTAGATGTATTGAAATCATAGCAATTTCACATCATACATTCCACACATGCCACCCATCTCTTAACGACCAGGGGGGGGGGGGGGGGGGCACTGATATCCACTTTCATTACAACATAACCAGCTTCATGGTACACATTTGAAAATATTGCTTTTCTGTTAAAGCACTCGATTTCCTGAAACATGCATTATTTAGACACATGTTAATTGTAGATTATACACCAAGAAAAATGTGATAGCTGTGCTTGCTGGATGACAGTTGCTTCTCAAATCTCACCCCAAAAACACAGTGAAAATATGAGTCCTTTAAGGTGAGGCACAATAATTCCAATAAATATTCATAGAGTCCAGTGAGACATGCAAATCACTTCTAATCTTGCCTCAGAAAATATAATGAAACATCAGTTTTAACCTTAAATTACTAACTGCTCATAAAATTTATGATTGCAGTTGGTATCAATTCGCAGTTCCTGCCAATCTGGTATTGTCGGTATAGGGTGTCAAAAAGGGCATTTTTTATTTTTTTGTATGTGGCCTACCATTGGAGATCTTATAATTGTAATTAAGTAGTGCAGAAACTATAAATTATAACTTCCTTTGAATAAAATATGGAGCAGTAAAAATTATGATGATTTAGTAACACTGTAAATTTTCCCCCATTTAGTGTTCTAGGGTTAACATTAGCCTTATGTGTACTTGACAAGCTTTACATTTGCCACAACAGTACAAATCATAAACCACAATTTCACTTGGTGCCTCAGACAGATTAAAACATCAGTGACATTGAAGAAGACAAGCACCACAATATTCTTAAATCACCCTGGACACTGTATATCTTGATGCATGCAGAAATAATTACTACTCACATTACAGTTGTAACAGCAGTGTTAATCTTCCAGACTAAGTTGCGTAAGTACAAATATACAAGGTGAGCATCAGTAATACATGACCACAATGTACCATAAAATAGGCTCCAAACCAGAGCCACATCATCACATCTTCCAGTTCAAAGGTGACCCGACAAGCATTACACAAAAGCAGCCACTCACCACTGCCCCAGTGGAGCACTGCTTGTCAGATGTGGCTATTTCGTCCTTATGTGCCAGGCACACACACACACACACACACACACACACACACACACACACACACAGACACTGCTATATGCCATGCCATAACACATGTCTGGAAAGAACTGCTACCACCCAGGAAGCACCCAAATTTCACTGCAACACCTTAAACATTACCCTGGAGACTGTTACCACAGTGCACCTAAATAGTTTTGTCACCCTGGAAGGAATGTCCATTTCCACTCACTGCCTGTCTCTTACTCCACACTCCTCAAATTACATGTCAAAGATATCACTTGACCCACAATATATTTGACAAGGCTGCAATTAGCTGCAATAGTGCCAACCATCAACACATCTTTTATCTCAGAAATAATCCACTTAGGTTTAAAAATATTTTGTGGCTGTTGCTGTGGGGGAGTTATTTACTGAAAAATAATAGATAAATTCCAAGGAAATTGTCAAACTTTTCAGATCTTTTAACACAGTAGTTAACTGAGATACTGACATCTTTACAACTGTTAGAGAATAAGTTTATTGTTAATTCATTAAAATCTTTTACAAAGTCTGATGCTTTTATCTTTGTGAATTCTCTAATAAGGCACTATGGCTTAAAATACCTGAATGAGAGATGAACTGTCTTGCTTCATCAAATATGCATTTTGTCATTACATTGTCTATTCAGGATTCTGCTTACTCAGTTTCTGTGGTGGAATCAATGTGGCTTAGCTTGAATCCATATTAATGAATGAGACCAATAATTTCTGCTGACTCATGTGATTCATTTATTACATTATGTTAAAATCAGTAGTGACCATAACTGAATTCTCTCTCTCTCTCTTATAGTTTCCACAAGATGTACGTTCATTTGTATTATTTTAACTATACTGTTAACTGTAGCTTTATATATAGATATATTGATGCAGGAGGAAAAGCAATGGAACAAATAAAATTCAACAAAAAATTACCAATAGATGGAATTGTAAGCATCTTAACACAAATGAGATCAGCTACAAATGACAGACGAATCACAATACAATGCCTGTCATTTGACTTGCACATTACGTTACATCATCTGTACTGTTCAATGTGCATGACTGCCCAAGTCTGGCAGTCAACAGTTGTGGCACTGGTAATCCCATCCACCAGAGCAAGGTTGTACCACATCCGACGGAAAAAATCAGTTTTTTATTGGCCTGAGGCCAAAATCTGCATAAAAACAAAATTATATCAGTTTTTAATTTCCCTGGGGACAAAAACCATATAAAAAGTGAAATGAAACCAATCTATAATTTTCCTGGGCCCAAAAACCGCATAAAAAGCAAAATGACATTGGTTTCTAATTGTTGTGAGACTGGCGCAATTCATGTCAATATGCTCTCCACCGTTTTCTGCCACAAGTTGAAATCGAGAAACAGCATGCTCCACATCAGACTGAAGTGTCTCAGCGGTCATGTTCAGAATGCATCACACACTGTGTGACTCCAGTTCAGCTATGTTTGTAATGGGAGCACTGTACACATCATCTTTCAGATAACCTCAGAGCCAGAAGTCGCACGGATTAAGATTAGGTTGCCTAGACTTCCTCAAAAACATATGGCCGAGAAATAAAAGATGCCATCAACCAGCACCACAGAGTTGCTTTTGCAGAATTAAATGTTACCAGTTGATATGTGTTTGTATTTCCTGTTGCCCATATTCTGCAATTCTGCACATTGACATGTCTTTGGAGATGGAAATGGGCTTTGTCTGTCCACAGAATATTCCACTGCCATTCATTGTTGACTTCAAAGCAAGCTAGCAATTCCAGAGCAAATATTTATCTTGCTGGAAGGTCAGCAAGAAGCAACTCATGAACATGGGCGACTCTGCATGGATAGCTATGTAGAATATGATGTGGGATTTTATGCACTGTGCTCAGAGTCATGTACAATGTTCGGGCAATTCCCCATGCACTGCATGTTTGCCTACCACTGCTTGACTGCTCCTGCAGTGCTGTGGCCACATCTTCAACAGACATCAGATCAGCTGCTTTCCTCCCTCTGTCACATTGCACTCCAAAAGAACCTGTCTTTTCGAATTTTGTTATCATTTCCTCCAGATCCTTAGCAGACCTTAGATAAGTGATTTTTTCATACATTTTAGTGACTGGAACTTCTACATCTACATCTACATTTATACTCCGCAAGTCACCAACGGTGTGTGGCGGAAGACACTTTACGTGCCACTGTCATTACCTCCCTTTTCTGTTCCACCCGCGTGTGGTTCGCAGGAAGAACGACTGCCGGAAAGCCTCCGTGCGAGCTCAAATCTCTCTAATCTTACATTCGTGATCTCCTCAGCAGGTATAAGTAGGGGGAAGCAATATATTCGATACCTCATCCAGAAACGCACCCTCTCAAAACCTGGACAGCAAGTTACACCGCGATGCAGAGTGCCTCTCTTGAAGAGTCTGCCACTTGAGTTTGCTAAACATCTCCGTAATGCCATCATGCTTACCAAATAACCCAGTGATGAAACATGCTGCTCTTCTTTGGATCTTGTCTATCTCCTCTGTTTACCCTACCTGGTACGGATCCCACACTGATGAGCAATACTCAAGTATAGGTCGAACGAGTGTTTTGTAAGCCACCTCCTTTGTTGATGGACTACATTTTCTATGGACTCTCCCAATGAATCTCAACCTGGAACCCGCCTTACCAAAAATTAATTTTATATGATCATTCCACTTCAAATTGTTCCGTACGCATACTCCCAGATATTTTATAGAAGTAACTGCTACCAGTGTTTGATCCGCTATCATATAATCATACAATAAAGGATCCTTCTTTCTATATATTCCCAATACATTACATTTGTCTATGTTAAGGGTGAGTTGCCACTCCCTGCACAAAGTGCCTGTCCGCTGCAGATCTTTCTGCATTTTGCTGCAATTTTCTAATGCTGCAACTTCTCTGTATACTACAGCATCATCCGTGAAAAGCCGCATGGAACTTCCGACACTATCTACTAGGGCGATTTATATATATTGTGAAAAGCAGTGGTCCCATAACACTCCCCTGTGGCACGCCAGAGGTTACTTAAACGTCTGTAGACGTCTATCCATTGAGAACAACATGCTGTGTTCTGTTTGCTAAAAACTCTTCAATCCAGCTACACAGCTGGTCTGATATTCCGTAGGCTCTTACTTTGTTTATCAGGCGACAGTGCAGAACTGTATCGAAAGCCTTCTGGAAGTCAAGGAAAATGGCATCTACCTGGGAGCTTGTATCTAATATTTTCTGGGTCTCATGAACAAATAAAGCGAGTTGGGTCTCACACGATCGCTGTTTCCGGATTCCATGTTGATTCCTACAGAGTAGATTCTGGGTTTCCAGAAATGACATGATACGCGAGCAAAAAACATGTTCTAAAATTCTACAACAGATCGATGTCAGAGATATAGGCCTATAGTTTTGCGCATCTGCTTGACAACCCTTCTTGGAAACTGGGACTACCTGTGCTCTTTTCCAATCATTTGGAACCTTCTGTTCCTCTAGAGACTTGCGGTACACGGCTGTTAGAAGGGGGACAAGTTCTTTCACGTACTCTGTGTAGAATTGAATTGGTATCCCATCAGGTCCAGTGGACTTTCCTCTGTTGAGTGACTTCAGTTGCTTTTCTATTCCTTGGACACTTATTTCGATGTCAGCCATTTTTTCGTTCATGGAAGAGAAGGAACTGCAGTGCGGTCTTCCTCTGTGAAACATCTTTGGAAAATGGTGTTTAGTATTTCAGCTTTACGTGTCTCATCCTCTGTTTCAATGCCATCATCCCAGAGTGTCTGGATATGCTGTTTCGATCCACTTAATGATTTAACGTAAGACCAGAACTTCCTAGGATTTTCTGTCAAATCGGTACATAGAATTTTATTTTCGAATTCACTGAACACTTCACGCATAGCCCTCATTACACTAACTTTGACATCATTTAGCTTCTGTTTGTTTGAGAGGTTTTGGCTGCATTTAAACTTGCAGTGAAGCTCTCTTTGCTTCCGTACAGCTACGATGCACAGTCACTGTTCTTGTAAAAGAACTTTATCAGCAATGCGTGCTACTTCGTGGAGATGCAAACTAAGGAACAGATGTGTGCCACATGCCTGTTGGTGTGCATACTCTGACACAGTGCCATCTATTGGTCAAATTTTCATTTTTTTTTGTTCAATGAGATTACTCCCTCCCCCCCCCCCCCCATGTCAATAATATGCTGATCAAATTTGACATAATTATGAGCTGTGGTTCTCTTTCTACAGCGTTTTGAAACTGGAACTTTAGTTATTAAAGCCCTGTATATCCCCTGTGCCTTAAGATCTTTCTCAGGACGCTGTCACCAATAATCTTCTGCAGCTGACTATGCTGTTGATGCTCAGCTTCTGCTAAGGAGCACTTTCCTGCTCCATTATGTACACTCTCATAGCAGTTAAAATTGCTTATAATTTATTTAGAATTATTAAAATTTACTAATGACAAACACTAATCAGATTCCTTGAACTATTAATTCATTTATGAATTTGCTGATCCACCTACTAGTGCACATGAGTGTGAGTATGTCAAGTGTAGTGTCACCACACATGTGTACTTAAATATATTGCCAACTGTATCAGCACAGGCAGGCCATTAGAGGGCACCTGTAGGAAGCACGCACAAGGCATGGTCTCTACCATGCTGTCTACTGGGGGCTCACTCCCATATATGAGTGGAGCGGTGCTGACTCACTCTCACTGTGTTCATTTAGTTTGCACCACTCACATCAGTTGCTCTATGTATTACTTATGTTACACCTTCTGTATGATTCTTTTCTCTTGTTAAGTGTGGAGTCATGAGAGGCTTACTGCCATTATTGTTCAGAAGTTTATGAATAAAGCTAGATTTGTGTAACATGGTTCAGTTGTGTGTATTACATCATTAAATACATGGCTGGCAATGATTTTGGAATCAAATTCATGTGTGCAGTCTTTATGTGTCATTTTATCAGATTTAGTCATGGATGCTATGATGCCAGCCCTCATTGAACGGCCTACTTTGACAGTGACCACTTTGTCAGTTTCCATTGACAGTCAGGGTACTGTTCCACTGGTCTATTGATCCACTTTTCCTCTATATGATAGTTCAGCTGAGGATTGGGAAGCTTATAAAAAGACTCAGACACCATTTTTTTGCATCCGGCGTGACAGATTCGAATATGTGAATCTTATTCCTCTTGTGAATTTCATCTAAGGTGTATTAATTACTGTGTCAGCTTGCCCCATTACGAGAACCAGCAGCTCTTACTTGTGATCACATGTGCAGTTTATTATCCTACTACAATTACAAATGAAAGCATGTCATAGTCGCGTGAGTTGAATTCTGCTGATGCCACAAGAAACCAAACCAGTCATACAGTCTGTGGGCATCCACACTTCATGGCTTTAACCATAAGTGCCAGTTCATTAGTGATGCCCTTAGTGACTCTTATGCAGACTCTGTGATGCGCTATGTAATTATCTGTTTACCTGTGGACAAGGAAGTGTGCCAGAAGGCTTTACTCTGTGAAAACTCCGTGCTGACAAAAGTTTTGCAAATAGCAAAATTTTTTGAAGTTTCTCGGGCAGTGGGTGACTAAACTGAAGCATGGGGCAATGTGGCAGCAGTGTCACAAGATGCATCCAGTAGGTCAACAGATAATTTGCATGAGGAAGTGACAGTGGTGTTGGTAAACATTTGGGCCTAGTGCCAAGCAAACCAAGGCTGGGCCAAGCAGCTGTGACCACCACAGCACCAGCGTCAGCATTCTCTGTCTCTGTCTTGTCCTTTCTGTTCTGTCCAGCCCTAAGTGCTGGGTTATGTGTAATGCTTGCCAGAAGAAAGGTCACATCACCTCTATGTGTCATTCACTGAAGGTTGCTCAGGATATAGACATGGATGTAAACTGTGTGACTCCATGCTTGGTGACTTTTATCAAGTTGCTTACGAAGTTAAGTGTTTTTTGCCAAGTGCTACAGCTACATATCGACATAGGTGCTGTAGTGGTGTTATTGAATTCTCAAACCTATGTGAGTTTAAGCACACTGCCGTTGACACCAGTCATTCAGAAACTGGTCAGTTATAAAGAACAGAACATTATGCTGTTGGGACAATTTACGACATCTGCGTCTTACTAGTCAGTGGTTTGTTCCATTACTTTTTGGTGTTTACTGATGCCAGAGTTGAGAACTTGTTCAGGATGGACGCATTTCAGGGATTTGGATTTTCTATCACTGATGCAGTTCACCTTGCTTCTGATCAGGTACCATATTCTCAATTGGAAACACTGTATGAGGAGTTTTCAAAAGGTATAGGGTGTGCTACGAATTTTTCTGTTCATATTTCTTTGAATTCCTCAGCTTGGTCTCGTTTTTGTCATGAATGTCCTAGTCCTGTCACCCTGAAATGAAAGCAGTATTGGACAGTCTTCAATCTCTGGGGATAAATCAACCTGTTATGGTTAGTGAATGGTCGTCTGTGCAAGTTGTAGTTTCGAAGCCATCGGGAAACTTTGCCTCTGTGGCAACTTCAGTACTACTGTCAATGCACAGTCCATTGTAGGTACATATCATCTCCTATGCCAGAAGGAAATGTTGGCAAACATATTGGGCGGCCAGTACTTCTCTAAAATTGATTTATCTGAAGTTTAGCAGCAAGTTCCTGTGGACGAAGAGTCTCAGTGATTCTGGTTTTGAATACTCCTTTTGGTCTCTCTCAATATTTGCACCTTTATTTTTGTGTGGCTAATGCCCCTGTTATTTTACAATGACTATTCACTAATTATCTGAATGATATTGTTGCATGGGTTCCTCCAAGGCCAATCACTTGAAAAGTTTGTGCACTTTCTTATTAAATCTCAGTTTTTTCAACCTTCTATTATTTACTTGCAGTTTGAGGTCTTGCAGGGTGGGGTTTGAGCTCTACCAGACCACATCTTCATTGTTATGTCTATGCCTCACCTGTCATCCATGAAGGAGGTTCAGGCCTTCGCCGGGAAGATAGCCCACTATGATAAATTTCTGCTGGGGGCAGCCACATCAGCCCACCTGTTGCATGCCTTGTTATGCAAGAATGTACCTTTTTGCTGGAGCCCAGATTGCAATCATGCTTTTCAAATGTTGAAATCTAAACTACTCTTGGCCCCTTGTTTAGTTACATTCTCTCTGGACCAGCACATAGTCTTGGCAACTGACATCTCACAATATGTTCTTGATGTAGTCCTGGTGCACCAAAATGCCAAGGGCTCTGAACTTTTGCGTCTAAATCTCTCACTCCAGCCCAGCAGCATTACTCTCAGGTGGAAAGGGAGGCTCTTGCCATAGTCTATGCTCTCCAGAAATTTCATGTTTCCCCCCCCCCCCCCCCCCCCCCTAGTGCTGGGGGCTGTTCTTGTCTCACTGCAATTATGAAATCAATTTATCAACTTACATCTAAATGTGCCAATGTGGACTCCTTGTCCCACCTTCCTGCGGGTCCTGACCCTGACCTTGATCATGAAGAACTGCTTTGCTTCCAGCTTGATACTGAAACACAGGCTGCAAAATAGGGTTCCCCAATTATGCCATTGCTGCCCACCCGGTTCTCCACAAGTGGTTTGGGTTGTTCAGCAGGGCTTGCCAGATAAACTGCTGGGTGGGCTTTGGACCCCCTGTGGAAATATTTTTCCTTATGTTATTGTTCTCTGTCTTTGACAGTGTTCTGTTGTTGTCCATGTGAGACTTCTCTCCCAGAGTAGTCATTCCCACTGTGTTACTGCATGAGGTCCCATGCCTTGGGGAGTTTCATGCACTAAACTGTTAGCTAGGAGACATGTATTTTGTCCAGGAATTGATAGCAAAATTGTCCATTTTGTTGCCACTTGTGAGCAGTATGCCTGACAACAGGCAGCTCCCAGAGCATCTCTGCCTCATGGCCCACTCCACGCCAACCATGGGAATGCATTCAGGTAGACTTTGAGGGTCCTTTCTCGAATTACTATTAGCTTTTGGTTGTGGATGCATTTTCCCAGTTTCCTTACATTCTCTGGTGTATGTTGATGTCGGCTGAGGTCACAATTTGTACATTTTTGAGTTTTTTTTTTGTATTGAGGACTTGGCTTGTGCCATAGTTTCCAATAATGGGCCCCAGTTCATTCTCGCACCTTTCAATTTTTTGTTCCCGTCATGGCATTAATCATGTTGTGATTCTGCCTTTCCATCCTCAGTCAAATGGCGAGGCAGAATGTCTAGCGTGTATGTTCAAGTCCCAAATGAAACAGATTTTTTTGCCAGATGATGCCCTTCTCTGTTTTCCCAGCACCTATGAATTCACTTCTATGGGGGAGCAGAGCTCGGCTGAGTTACTTCATGGCTCGCTGCCACACATGCTCCTCTACCTTCTGCAGCTGCACTGCACCTGCCACAATCAGGTTCATCTGACCAATTCCTGACACGATTGCCGGTGAGGGTGCGAGGGTTCGTTCACTGACCCAGAGGATACCAGCTGCTGCTGTCTGCCACCAGGGGTGCCATCATTGTGATGTCCATACAGCCATGGGCTGGTGTTGAGCCACTTTGAACAGTTGTGCCACCCGCTCACCACCAGAAGGTACCGGTTTGTGAGTGTGACCCCTGTCACTGCAGCCCATTTTGCCACCCTCTGCCTCGAGCCCGATGTTGCCTGCTGTGGAGGTACACTCATCCAATTGGCTGTCTCCTCCATGTGCAGTCCCCTGGGGTTCCAGCTTTCCAGTGCTGGGCATTGGTCCATCTCTGGCCTTGAGTCCACTGCCACATCCTGTTGCTCTGGTCGGGCTGTTGCCAGTCAGTCCAGCTCCATCTCCTGTGCACTGGGACCTGCCTGCTGATGACGACACAAAGATGATGATGGCACCCTCCTCTCCGGTGCTGTCATTGGGCACATTGCAGGTCCACCACTCTTGGGCGTACAAGTGTGTTCCAGCTCCATGCTCTAGTGTCCCCCCGACATATCGTACCACCCCTGCTGTCAGCACCACCTGCCGCCACTCCAGATCTAATGTATATATCACTCGTTGGGCTGCTGGCATCTCCTCTGTCACCTGGGCATCCTCTTTGCATAAGGGAGAGGTGTGCTGTATCCTGCTACTAGTGTGTGTGAGTGTGAGTGTGCTGAGCGTAGTGTCACCGCGTATGTGTACTTAAATCAAGTGCCAACTGCATCAGCACAGGCTGGCCACTAGAGGCTGTAGGAAGTGTGCACACAGCACAGTCTCTGCCACGCTGTCTACCAATGACTCGCACCTATATACACACGGAGCAGCATTATCTCACTTTCACTATGTTCTTTTAGTTTGTACCACTCACATCAGTTGCTCTGAGTATCACTTATGTTGTACCTTCTGTGTGATTCTTTTGTCTTATTACATGTGGAGTCACAAGAGGCTTATTTCTGTTATTGTTCAGAAGTTTATGAATAAAGCCATATTTGTGTCACTTGGATCAGTGTCGTGTATTACTTTGTTACTACAGAATTTATTTCACCTAGCAAGATTAAGGCCTTCAGGCACTCTCTTAACTCTAACTAGACATCCCAACATCACAATATGTCATATATGAGCAGTATATTATAGTAATAAAAATAATGATAATGGATATGATAATCATTACAGTGTGCATAGTATTAGTCCCTAATAATAATAATTATTATAGAATAATAATAATGAGAATAAGAATAATAGTAACAATAATTATCAAAATAGTAATGAATATATATGTTATTTCAGAAATGCCATACTAATTGACAGTTGTTAAGTAATTTTGTATTCATGTTTTATGAGTAATGACACCTAAGAGAAAGGTATGGCATTGGTATAGAAAGTACCTAATCTGGTGAAGAAGTTGACTGGTCTGGAGAAGAATGAGATATGATAGGGTAAAGTTAGCAGATGAACAAAAATAGTAATAGATAGGGATAAGAAATACATGGACAGTGTCGATTATGTGGCAAATGACCCACAGGCAGTGATGTTCTCAGAGAGTGCACCAGTCTTGACAGATTCAGTTGGTATTTGTGATAGTATCTTGTTTATAACTAAACAAAATGTCTCCAGGTTTTTAACTTCTATGAGAGCACTATACCTATATAATATTGCACCAAACTGTACCTTAGGAGAAGCTGACCAGCAGTTGCATGTTCAGCTGCTGACAATTGTTGAAGACAACATCCCCTGATGGATCATAAGGCGCAAGAGTTTAAAATAAGGACAGGCTATCTGAAGATGATATAATCATCAAAACATGGTACTAGCTGTCAAATTAGTTTGCAGTCTTGACTGCAAATAAAATTGTTTTGAATATTAATATCTCCATCTTCAGTGACTTTTGTAATAAGGCAGTGTACACACACTACTAAAGGAATTTAATAACAAGAAGAGATATGTTTACAAGATACTATTTGGAAACAATGCAAGCAATCTTAAGTATGTATCCCAAGCCATATCAGAGTTCTTTATATCACAAATAGGGTCCACCAGAATAACACCACAACCAACATAACACTTGGAGCACGCACTCCACTGTTTGCACCAACACACACGCAGAAAAGGTGGTTGAGACTGGCTCTGTGCTGGCCTAAATGCTGGAGTCTGAGTAATTGTGCCATAATGGTTGATAGTAATGTTGTGTTAGCTACTTGGTTTCCATGGTTAATGTTAGGTGGTGCCATTACAGTTACAGAATAACTTATCTTTTGCAGGTGTTTGTGAAAAGCTTTTCAGATGCTCTACGCTATGAATACAGCCAGTATGGAATAACAATACAGCACCTCTCACCATTGTTTGTAAACACAAAGATGAATGCATTCAGTCATCGGCTTCAGTCAACAAACCTATTTGTTCCTGATGCTACAACATATGCACGAAATGCTGTAAACACTCTTGGCAGGCTAAACAGCACAACTGGTTACTGGGCACATGGAATACAGGTAAAGTGCAGATAGTCTTTTTACATTTTAATTTGCAAAGTGAGTATAATTTGTTCGCTAAGGATGATTATAGAATTTTAAAAATTAAATCTTTTTTCAGTATTTCTTTCATGGGATACCTCCAGTATGGGTTAGAACTTACCTTGGAGGCATCATGAACAAGGTGTTCCGAAAAGATTACTTGGAAGCTGTGTCAAAGGTGCCCCAAGAAATAAAACAATAAATAGCAATCCTTGCCAGTGTCCAAAACAAAATATTGTCCTGCATACTTCCTGTATGTGTAATGTTAGCTTTGTCTGTGGTGGACAGTAAGTCACTCAATAAAACAACACATATTTATAAGAAAATTAGTGATGCAGCTTTTTGTTTTGTGTGATATGATCTGACATGGAAATATTCTTCTGCAGATGATCATTATCGATAATTGATTAAAAAAGGAATACATGAAACTCCTGCGTCTTATATGTTTCACATTGCCAATGTATTCTTTTGAACTTCTGTGTTGTTGACATTGTCCAGTTGGGTTATCCAACGTGTGTCGCTAATTGTGTTTCATGTTTGTGAGTCTGTTGTCTAGATAATTATAATGGTATTCATATCTTTGAACTCAGATGCATTTCCTGTTAAATGTTATTTGTGAATGTGCACTAGGAAATTAGTTCTGTGTTTTTAAGAGTGCCAATAATGTACATAATATCTATATAATCACTAAGAAAATCAAATACGGGACTTTCCAGCATTAATAACGTCTGACAAAAATGTGTATGCACTGACTGACAAATGAACCTCTCTGTCATTCATAGATACACTCAAAAGTAAATTATAAATTTTGAACTTCCAGAATCCAACTGTGTTCAATAGATTAAAGAGAAATCAATATTGAACAAAATGATGAAGAAAAGCAGCCGTAGCAACATAAGCAAGTAAATCAGAACCTGGTTGAAGAGAGACTAGGTACCAAACAAAACCAGAGAGCAAGATAGGTATTCAACAGTCAGATATACATGATATTTCACTCAAAAGAATCAGCTAATAGACTTAATCAAAACAGCTGTAGAAAAAAGCTGATGTGGCTGGATAAGAAATGAAAGACAATTAAAGTTAAGCATATAAAAGTGTTTGTTACATACACATAAAAATCAAGAGACTTAAAAAAAACAATACTACCATTAATTATGATATAAAGTAATTGAAAAAAAAAAAGAAACAGGGTTGTAATGAGCTGTAAACTGTTGTATGGTGCCTCTTGTGGTATGTTGTTTTCAGAAACTCAGTATTCACTCTTCTCTGTTAATTAGTCTATACTTTTTTTCTGTCTTCCTCTTCTGCTTAAGTCCATTCAAAGCAGCCTTTAT
Organism: Schistocerca nitens; assembly: GCF_023898315.1. NCBI lineage: Eukaryota > Metazoa > Arthropoda > Insecta > Orthoptera > Acrididae > Schistocerca > Schistocerca nitens. The sequence continues at coordinate 572,400,258 of NC_064616.1, read as the reverse complement.
TCTTGAATGAATGTATCAATTGCATAATGATTTTCTTTTTATGAATGGGTGACTGTAGTTTACAATGAGATAAATGGCACTTATTATTAAATCACTCTCATATGTTTGGTGAGAAGAATTTATGCTGAGGACACACACAAATTTAAAACAGGAGGGAGGAAGGGGAAAGACATATGGAAGGCCGGGCATAATCAGAGGGAGGCTGGATGCAGCAAAAGTATTAGGAAGGAAGTAGAAATAACAGAGACATGATTGAAAGAGTATAAGACACAGAAGATGGCAAAGTAGTAATAAGCCTAGCTGGAAGAGTGCAGAAATAATTTGAACAGAAAAGCAAAGTGAAAGCATGAAACTGAAAAGGAATTAAACAAATATTACTTTAAGTATTGTGTCTATGTTTAAGGTGGTACTTTCTATCTACAATGTAATGAAATGTTTGTATATTTGATAGTAAATGAAGTTATTTTCTCTACAAATTATATACTTTTCAATGGAGCTGTATTATAGCTGGGACCTGATTTATGAAAGTCATGGTGTGACAATAAAGTATGTATAAAATCCACAGAAAATTATTCAGTTGATGGAAGCATCTGTATAGGAATAACACCTCATGGGAGAGCAAAATACACTTCAGATTGAAACTGACCTTTGACCTGCCTAAATGCATGGGAAACCATGTTGTATCATTAAGCCTCCATCCTTCCCCATCCACTCTCAATCCCCCCTTCTCTCCTGCCACTCTCCTCCCCTCTCTCCTCTTCACTCCCCCCTCCCCCCCCCACCTACCTCCTCCCTTGTCCTCAGCAATGACACTTTCTTTGAAATAGGGCAATCAGAGAGCTTCTAAGTCAACCCATATTTTGCTCTGTCAACCACATTCCAGTAATTTACTGCTATAACAAATGAAACAGCGAATCAAAGAGCTTCGCAAAGTACAGATGGGGAAGGGACATGATATTATCCTCATCCACTGATAATGGTAGGTGTGAAATTGTCTGCATTGCAGCATCAAACAGACACAATAGGCATAGACTCCAAAAGTAAACTCTGAAATATATAGCCCATAATATATGAGTATTATAGAAGCTTTTCATTACATGTTCATAACAAATCTATAACCAGAGTTTTATAATTACTTTATCATAACATCTGTACAACATTTAGGTTACAGTTTCAGTTTATGTCTTTTCTATATCTACATCATATAGATTACAATTTCAGTACAGTATATTATCATCACTCGTGGGTACCAATTACATCTTTTTTCCATTTATGGCATGTGGGTTGCAATTTTATTTTCATTTACAGATGCTAAATCAATTTTAAATTGTCTCCTGTTGCACATAAATCTGCTGACTAGCACTGCCTTCTTGGAAACATCATGCCACAGTGCACACTATCATTGAGTAAGAAGTGTTTATCATCTTCTGATGATAATGCCAATTTACACAGCTTTTTAGTGGAAATTGTTTGTGGCTTGGATTGGATTATATACTGAACAGCTGGATTATTAACATCACTTAGTACACAGTGTCAGTCATCATCAGTGCTTAATTTGTTAGCTGATGAGCATTTCACACCTTTCACTCTATGCATTGCATGTTGTGTTGTAGTTTTGAGAGTATACATTTTTGCTCTCAGTCCTATGAGTTCTGTAATAATGTCCCCTGACAATTCATCTTTCATTGAACTCACTTTCTTTTTATTGATGCTTGGGATCTCAATAATGTTAATATTTGGGTAAACCAAAATGTCAGACCTCTATGCACATCACATTTAATAACACCATAAATACTGAAGACAGTTACATTATATATTTCATGTCACATCCCTATTAATAGTGGATGGGGCTTTGGTGACAGTGAATTGTTAGCTGGCTCCTTTACAACAGCAAAAGAAGTGAGAGGGAATAGGAAGTCTTCTTCAGTTACACGAGACAGGTGAGCAGAATGGAGAAGATTTTTATAATTCTAGGAAGGAGTCTGAATTTCAAACAGGTAATGGCTAAAGAGTTCAACAATTTATCACACACCTGTATCATACCAGGGGAGGTGTCTTACAGAAGCTTTACTTGTATGGCTAGCTGTCGTAACTCCTTCAGGAGACAGTTGTGTTATAGAAAACTGTTCTGATTACTCTAACAATATTGACTGCTAGCCACCAGAGACAAGAACTGTTCCATGTCTCATTGTGCCTGTTAGGGTCTGACATTTTAGAGGGCAAAAATAAAATATCATGATGTTTGTGAATGAGGGGGTACAAAAATGTGAATTTTTATATGTAATCTCCTAATTTAAACAGTTAGTGATAAACATTTAGCTTGGTAAATGTGCACTTGATTATAATGCATATTGAAATTTCTGACAAAAAGGCATAAATTCATGAAAACTGCACAAAAATTTTCTCAAATGGTGGTTTAAGTAATCCAAACAATTTTATTTATATTCTGTCTGTATTATCAAACACTGAAAACACAGGGATAGTAAATTCCAACAATATATTCCACAAGCAGTTGTATCGCCTTTAAGTTGTTGTCTTTAAGGTTATGTTTTAAAATCCATATGCAACTAATCCTATTTACAGTTGTTAACCACTATGAGTGTCTCACAGGATCAATTTCTAATAACACCAGATTAGTTGGAAGTGCACTTGTCATTATAGCCTGAGTTATCATGTACTGATATATTTAATAACATAATTTGAGAGACCATAGTAATCCTCTGCTGTAGAATTACTAAGCTTAGCTATTGATTCATTGAACATCTTCTCAGTTACACAAGTTCAGTAAAAGTTGTCTGTCAGTTTACTGTTCATTTCTGGCAGCAGTGCCTCTGCCTCACTCACATTCTCCATTATGCTGTTATCTGATTGAGGACTGACAAAATGTGCATTTAGAATATCAGGTGGAATTTTACATCTACATATATACTCCGCTAGCCACCAAGCGGTGTATGTCGGAGGGCACAATTTGCTCCAAAGTCATATTTCCCCCCCTCTGTTCCACTCGCGATGGAAAAATGACTGCATGAACACCTCAGTACAAGATCTAATTTACCTTATCTTTGAATGGTGATCATTGCACCATTTGAAAGTTAGTGGTAATAATATATGCTTGACATCCTCTGTGAAGATCGGATTTCAGAATTTAGTGAGCAGCCCCTTCTGTTTAACACGCCATCTATCTGCAAGTGTGTCCCACTTCAAACTTTCTATGAGATTTGTAACGCTCTCACGATGACTAAATGTACCACACTTCTTTGGACCTTCTCAATCTCTTGAATCAGACCCAACTGGTAAGGGTCCCATACAGACGAACAATACTCTAAGAATGGACAAACTAACATATTGTAAGCTATTTCCTTTGTTGAAGGACTGCATCGCTTCAGGATTCTACCAATAAACTGCAATCTAGAGTTTTCCTTACACGTTACTTGTGTAATCTGATCATTCCATTTGAGATCATTTCGAATAGTCACACCCAGATACTTGACGGATGTTACCACTTCCAAAGCCCTGGCATTTATTTAGTACTGTAGGTGCCCCAGTGGTCCCGGTCACCTATGGTGGACTGGAAGCCGAGCGGTGACCTCTCCAGTTGTCAGGATGCTAGTAAATGACTGTGGATGTGTCAGAAACGCCAAATAAACATTATCAATTCATGACACCTTTATTCCTGCTGAGTACCATGTGGTCCGCATAACACAGGCTGGCTGAGCTTGGTGATATCAACGACCTTCCCTGAGTCCTCGCTGACTCGGAGCGATGACACCAGCTCCGGGCAGCACCAGTCTTGCTAGCGCAGCGCCGCATGCTGTGACGTAGTGGTGGAATGCCCTTACTTCGTTGCGCGTGGCTGGCGGCACCCGGCTGGCCGGCCAGCTCGGTGGCGGACAGCAGGCCGCTGCTCGTAGGAGGCTCCGGATTGGAGTCCCGGCGCTGTCGGCACGAGAAGCGTTCTCATAGTGCGGAGTGTACTCTATCCCACCCCGTCTTCTTCCCTGCTCCTCCTGGTGGCTCGTCCGCAGTGGATGGGCGGAACAGGCTGCAGTCCACCAGCATCGTCGGCGCACCCGGTTGTGACGGCAGATGCACAGGGCCTAGGCCCCTCACGATCTCGACGACGGCTCACTGATGTGGTCAGCATTGGCGGCGAGCGAGTCTGCCGAGATGTCTGCTAATCCTGGGCTGATGATTTACAGCGGCAGCAGAGAGGACCAGAGCTGGTACTGTCCCTTCACATCTGCTGCTGGATGGGCCACCCTTACTGCAACATCTCCTTAATAAAGATTAACATGTCGGTCACCGAGCTGAGCGCTACGCAGCGACCCAGTATACATCTAACTGCAAGTCTAACTGCGAGTGCCTTGTTGCTATCAAAGCTGGCGTATTTAAAGGAAGCACGAGCGATGTCCTGACGTCATGCTCGTTTGTAATGAACGCATTCGTTCCACTTATACTGCTGATTTGTCTGTCGTACTCGCCCCTTAGGTGTTCTTGCGACAGAGTTACATGTTGTTACGGTAGACTTACGCGAAGTTATGAAATGCAGTACAGATGACCCTATACCTCTGTCTTGCACTCTACGAAAGTCTCCGTCTAACACAAACCCGCGTGCTAAGCAATTCTCTCTCGCCTGTTGTGTGTTACCAGGCCCCTGCCCCTGTGTGACGACACATTCCGATACATGTGCAATCCTCTTACCTCTTGGCTAACCTACTGCCTCTGGCTCTCGGCGTAGGCAACGAAACTTAGACAATATTCCACGTTTCCAAGTCTTTGCTATTCCGTGACACTACACATGCCCATCTTTTAAGAAAATTCGTCCCGAATTTTACAATTCTGGACTTACTTGTTGTGCACACCATACTTCCGGATACTCTACAGGTATCTTACAACTACTCCTACAACACTGTCAAACTTTTCTTATCCTCTAATAATTTATTTACACTTAATATTGATTCCAATCTTATCATTGGTTATCTATTTATATTATGTTCCACTATTCCCAATACATCCCATAGGTATTTGTTCTACGGTTGTTATTTCAGAACGAGAAATCTTCTTCCGTATACAAAAGTAAGTTGCACAAATAAACACTAGAACTAAGATTATGCTAGTCGTAGACACACCAAATATAATTGTGTTTTGATTACGTTTCTCCCGATATTGCTGCACATGCTGCAGTAGTTGATTAACTGAGATCGGCTCTTTTTCTGAGATAATCAGGCTATCTAAAGATTCTAGCAATGTGGGATCCAAGGACTCGTTAATAAACGTTAGGTTCTGGCGAGGCAATATGTGTGGTGGTTCCTCTGGATAATACAAGATAGGCTGTGTCACGTTAATCATTGTTGTACCCGTGAAAGTAGCTGGTAGGTGAAAATGCTTCCCCACTATTTCACATCCATTGCCATTAATCAATAACCCACTGCCCTGCACCGAGCGAGGTGGCGCAGTGGTTAGCACACTGGACTCGCATTCGGGAGGACGACGGTTCAATCCCGTCTCCAGCCATTCTGATTTAGGTTTTCCGTGATTTCCCTAAATCGTTTCAGGCAAATGCCGGGATGGTTCCTTTGAAAGAGCACGGCCGATTTCCTTCCCCATCCTTCCCTAAACCGAGCTTGCGCTCCGTCTCTAATGACCTCGTTGTCGACGAGACGTTAAACACTAACCTCCTCCTCCTCCTCCACTGCCCTGCAATTCAAGCTTTGATATATCTGTCAATCTACCATAAGTGGCAACTACGGTCTCTAGTTCGAACACAGAGTAAATCCAATGTTCCCCAACTTTCTGAAATTTTGGTCCCGGAAGTAACACCTTCTTTTCGCATTCTAAGGTTCCCGTATTCCCCAAGAACAACTGCATCTCACACGAATGATTGTGGGTTGCCACCTCCTTTGCTGGACAAATAAAAACACTTCCCCTGAAACAGTCTGTCAAATCTTTCGTAGATATTACCACATGAGCACTCCTCCGTCTTGACACTAACAACACTTCCCGAGTTGCTATTGCACCCACTTCCCAACTGCACCCCATCTAATTGGATACGGGTGTACTGTATAACACTGGTACCGCGAATTGATACCCATCACTGATATTGGCACTTCTACGTGTATACACGCCTGATCCGTAATTACTCTCACTTTAGAGATGCGAAAGAATAACGGTAAATTCTGCTTCGCCGGAGGCACGACATGACGCACTCCTTCCGAGAATTCTTTCTCCGCTTTCAGCAACGCCTTCAGCATCTGATCTGGACCTAACAAAGTGGCACTCAATTGCCCATGCACTGCGTGATGCATAGCTTCATATAACGCTTCCAATTCGACACGCGCATCATCCGCCCTGTCTGCTAATGCCCTCAATAAAGCTGCTACTTGTATTTCCCCGTCTATTCGGCTCAATCTCGCCTGTATAGCTCTATACCTCATTCAACACTTTCCTGGTAATTGCTGCATACCGTTCCAGGTCTGACATCAACTCCCGCACTGATCTAGTGACATTCAATATCCCCTGCTCCATGTTACCTAGACGTGTCGTGTGCTACTCCACTTTCGACTTTGTCTCGTCCGCCAACTCCTGCACCTCCCCCACCGTACTATTTAAGCTCCTTATATCTTCCTCGTCCGCGGTTCCAAACAGTGTTTTCAGCAATTTTCCCCCTGCATCCAACCACCCTCGTTTCCTGCGAACGAGCGTTACTTGTTGCAGCTGCCTTCTCAGTTTTTTGTATGAGAGCTTCAATTCCTGATACTCGTTCCGTATGTCTTGAAACAACCCCTCCTTCTCTGTGGCCGCCTGTAGCGCCATAAACCTATCCTGTGGTGTCCATACATCATTCCTCACTCCCCATATATTATACGTGAACACAATTGTCCACCTGCGGCTTGACAATACCACATCTAATTGTCTTGCAAACAAAATTCCCTTATCTAGTGGTTGCACCTGCACCACCTCTCCTGTGCAACAGTGTAGCAGTACCAGACCGACGAACAGTTTCCCGGGCCACATCCTGGCACGGCACCTGAAGGAAAAGGAAGCCATGTCAATCGCTCCCTTCCTTACCACGTCTAAAACACACAAATGACAAGTAAAAACTACACATTCCCTATTACCTAATAACAATAAATACGACATGTTCCTCCCCGAGGACACTTAATCTACTTATCCCTAGACCTAAGTGCGTAAGGAACGTTCCTCTGCTGTTCTTTTAGCTTCGGTACCCTCACACCCTTTGTTACTGCTGGAGGAATCTGCGATAACGCATCCACTGCGCCCTTAAACGGCTTAATCCTACTCACATGAACTACTGACGACTTGGTCGGTAACTGCAACTTTACGTTCACTGGAGACACTATTTCATTTACCTGATACGGTCCAGAATATTTAGTCAAAAACTTCTTCGTTTTACCCTTCGGAACATAAGGATTAGCCAACAATACCCATTGACCAATTCTGTATTGTGACAGTTTACCTGTTCTTTGCCCAATACTCTCTTGATTCTCCAAAGCTTTAGTATTAGCACGCCGTACCCTTTGCCAAATCTCTCTCAATTTCTTGGCGAAATTCTGCACTGACTCATCCTGTGAACCTACCTGAGATTTGAGCACATCAAAAAGGTGATGGTATTTTCCGACCATAAACTACCTCATACGGAGAGAGCCCCGTTCCTGTATGAACTTTCGCTTTATATGCGCTTGCCAACAGATTTAAATACACGTCCCAATCCGTGTGTTCTGAATTTACGTAATGACTAATCATCTTAACTAACGTCCTATGAACCCGTTCTGTTCGTCCATTCGACTGAGGATGAAGTGGGCTTGTCTGCAATTTCTTAACTTTCAATAAACGGCATAACTGCTTCAACAGCTCCGACATAAAGTTACTACCCTGATCTGTAATTATAGTATCAGGCACACCTGTAATTATAGTATCAGGCACACCATACTTCAGCACCCAGTTATTTACTAAGGCTTGCGCAACAGTGCTTGCCTTCTGATCTGGAATAGCTACCATTACCAGGTATTGGGAAAAATGATATAATATTGTAAATACGTATCGATTACCCGCTTGGGTCTTATTAAATGCTCCGATTACGTCTAATCCGATGAATGCGAACGGACGATCCGCTTCAGGTAGTCTCTGTAACTGAATTTTCTGATGACTTAATCTGCTCTCTGTGCACACGGTATACAATTTTGCACATACTGCTCTACATCATTGCGACGTGTCTTCCACCAAAACCTTTCAGCTACCCGTCTATCAGTCGTTCTTTTACCACCATGACCCGACAATACATGGTCGTGCGCTTGTTTCAACACTTCTTCCCTCAGCGACTCCCGTACTACGACGCGTAGTCCGTCCTTCGTCTTCCTGCAAAGCAACCCACCCTGCATATCAAACTGCGATTGCGTTCGGAACAATTGACACTCTCTGTCGGTGGCTTGCGCCTTTATCCACTCCTCCTCACTTATACCCACAACTTGTACAGCTGCTATTTTTCTACTAAGCGCATCTGCATTCGTATGTTTTGTAGTGGCGTAGTATGACAGCCAAGCCACTCGGAGGTAGCCGAAAGGCACGCGTTACGCTCACGCAGATTGGCGTGAGGTCTGGAACAAGGTAAAGTAATTATCCTATAAAGAAAAGAACGTAGTTCTTGGAAGACTTAACTTTAATCCACAATTGGAGAACATCGCTCTTGTTTAGACATTATTACACTAAATATAAACTGGTAATGGCGCCTTGCTAGGTCGTAGCAAATGACGTAGCTGAAGGCTAAGCTAACAATCGTCTCGGCAAATGAGAGCGTATTGGTCAGTGTAGCTTCGCTAGCAAAGTCGGCTGTACAACTGGGGCGAGTGCTAGTAAGTCTCTCTAGACCTGCCGTGTGGCGGCGCTCGGTCTGTGATCACTGACAGTGGTGACACGCGGGTCCGACGTATACTAAAGGACCGCGGCCGATTTAAAGGCTACCACCTAGCAAGTGTGGTGTCTGGCGGTGACACCACATGTTTTACCCCTGGTTTGTGAATTACTTCGTAGTCAAATTCACTTAGTTTCAGTGCCGATCTCGTTAAGCGACTTGAAGGATCTTTCAACCCCAACAACCACTTCAATGCTGCGTGATCTGGAATCACCTTGAACTTACGCCCATATAAATAACAGCGAAAATACGAGATACCGTAAATCACTGCTAACATTTCTTTCTCTGTAGTTGAATAATTCTTCTCTGCCTTATTCAGTTGCCTGGAAGCATAAGCCACTGGATGTTCCTGTCCATTAATCCTCTGAGAAAGAATACAACCTACAGCAATATTACTAGCATCACAAGATGGTATAAACTCTTGTTCGAAATCAGGAAGTATCAACACTGGGTCCGATGATAGTATCTGTTTGAGCTTCTCAAATGCCTCCTGACACTGTGCTGTCCATTCAAACTTAACACCTTTCTTTAACAATCTCGTCAATGGATGTGCAATTTCCACGAACCGCTTTACATATTGTCTGTAGTAATTACATAAACTGACATATTGCTGAATTTGTTGAGTGGTCTGTGGTACTGGAAAACCACGCACAGCCGACGTTAGACGAGGATACGTTCTTACCCCATCCTGACTGATAATATGCCCAAGATAAGTCACTTGCGTCCGAGCAAACTGACATTTCTCGACATTAAGCGTAAGATTTGCCGCTCTTAGACTATTAATACTTCGTTCAGTCGTTCCACATGCTCTTCTATATTACACGAAAAAGTAACAATATCATCGAGGTATACCATAGCAATCTTCGATTTCAGTCCCCGAAGCACACCATCTAACAGACGCTGGAAAGTAGCAGGAGCGTTTTTCAACCCAAATGGCATTCTCCGATAATGAAAGTGACCAAGGCTTGTTGTAAAGGCCGTCTTCGGTCTATCCTCGGGACTTACTTCTATCTGATGGTACCCACTCTTTAGATCTAGTGTCGAAAAATATTTACACCGACCTAACTTGTCCAATGTTTCCGTGATGTTCGGTATTGGATACGCATCTGTTACAGTTAGTGCGTTCAAAAAACGATAGTCACAACAAAAACTATACTTTTTAGTACCGTCCAGTGACTTCTTAGGAACTACCACTATGTTTGCAGACCGCGGGCTTTCACTGTTCTCTATAATACCGTCCCTTAGCTGTTGATTAATGCCGGCCGGGGTGGCCGAGCGGTTCTAGGCGCTACAGTCTGCAACCGCGCGACCGCTACGGTCGCAGGTTCGAATCCTGCCTCGGGCATGGATGTGTGTGATGTCCTTAGGTTAGTTAGGTTTAAGTAGTTCTAAGTTCTAGGGGACTGATGACCTCAGAAGTTAAGTCCCATAGTGCTCAGAGCCATTTGAACCATTTTTTTTTGTTGATTAATAAATTCTTCCACTAGTGGTTGTAGGTGTTTGCTATCCTGTCGGTATACGGTGCTGTGTGATAGGAGTTGCTGGTAATGGACCTTCTGAATCAAACAAATCTAAATACTCTAATAACAAAGCTTCCATAGCTTTCCGATCACCATTCTCCAAATGACGAATCTTATCACGTAGTACAGATGCCTTGACGGTTTGCTTGACGTTATAATCACCTTGGGATTCACCTACATCCTCATCGTCGAGTATTTCCAAACTTGCTACCACTAAACCCTTTGGGAGATCCACTTCATCTACCCCAAAATTATGTACACTGACCGAAATCATCAGTTCCCCATTTATATCCGTTACGCACGCAACGCTCCTCCTAATAAAACAATGCATTTCATCCAATGCTTCATTGCAGTAGCTCCACCACACATAGTCGCTTCTGTGGTACATCGGTACCCTTAAACTCAGATAAATCTGCCGTTTTTGCAGGTCTCACAAAGTGCACTCCCAACAAAGAACGTGCATCCATAGTTATCAACAAAAATCGCCTCGTGCACTTACCATAATACTGCATAGAGTCGACAGTTCTCACCTCAACTCTGTGGTGTCAGTCCTGCAGTAGTGGTGTCGACGATTCCAGATACCAGATCTGCAGGCCAGTGCTGTAGTGGGCGGTTCGAACACTTCTGACACCAAATCTGTAGGCAAGGTCCTGGTCGCCTACGGTGGACTGGAAGCCGAGCGGTGACCTCTCCAGTTGTCAGGATGCTAGGAATTGACTGTGGACGCGTCAGAAACGCCAAAGAAACATTATTAATTTATGACACCTTTATTCCTGCCGAGTACAATGTGGCCCGCGTAACGCAGGCTGGCTGAGCTTCGTGATATCAACGACCTTCCCCGAGTCCTCGCTGATTCGGAGCGATGACACCAGCTCTGAGCAGCACCAGTCTTGGTAGCGCAGCTCCGCGTGCCGTGACGTAGCGGTGGAATGCCCTTACTTCGGCCGCGCATGGCTGGCGGCACCCGGCTGGCTGGCCGGCTCGGCGGTGGACAGCAGGCCGCTGCGTGTAGGAGGCTCCGGGTTGGAGACCCGGCGCTGTCGGCACGAGAGGCGTTCTCGTAGTGCGGAGTGTACTCTATCCCACCCCATCTTCTTCCCTGCTCCTCCTGGTGGCTCGTCTGCGGTGGACGGGCGGAACGGGCGGCAATCCCCCAGCGTCATCGGCTCACCCGGTTGTGATGGCGCATGCACAGGGCCTAGGCCCCGCACGATATCGACGACAGCTCATTGATGTGGTCAGCATTGGCGGCGAGCGAGTCTGCCGCGATGTCTGCTAATCCTGGGTTGGTGACTGACAGCCTGTTGTGTGTAACCAGGCCACTGCCCCTGCGTGACAACACATTCCGATACATGTGCAATCCTCTTACCTCTTGGCTAACCTACTGCCTCTGGCTCTCGGCATAGGCAACGAAACTTTGACAATATTCCAAGTTTCCAACTCTTTACTACTCCGCGACACTGCACATCCCCTTCCTGTAAGAAAATTCGTCCCGAATTTTACAATTCTGGACTTACAGGTTGTGCACGCCATACTTCCTTACACTCTACAGGTATCTTACAACTACTCCTTCAACACTGTCAAACTTTTCTTATCCGCTAATAATCTATTTACACTTAATACTGATTCCAATCTTACCATTGGTTATCTATTTATATTACATTCCACTATTCCCGATCCATCCCATAGGTATTTGATGTACAGTTGTTATTTCAGAACGACTACGGGTGAATGATCGCTTGCCTACTTCACCCGTTCCCTTACACCACCCTCCCGATTAAAACTGAGCTCATTAACAATCTTCTACCAAATAACTTCTAATAACCTTAGGCTTCATTCACAATAAATGCCAAGTCAACAATACTGTCACTGGCAGTAACGCGTTTGAGCTCAGCAGGTGCAGAGGGCCTTGACCGCTTTAATACATAAAAACCAAAGGTGATCATACATAACAAAATAACTGCAAAAGTTGTAGTTTGTCCAATGGAAAGCTTTAAAGTTATGGTATTCTGATTAGCTTGTTGATACTGGTTAATTCTGTTAAAAACATGAATCAAATTCAAATCATTGCCACTAGTACTTATTGATTGAACTAACTGGTTGTACAGTTCGACTGTCCCACTTCAATTAAAGTTGAATGAATTCATTGACTCAAATAGTAAGTATTATTGTTGAATACAGTAGAAATGGGAGTTACAGATAACATGCCTTCTACATACAAGGTGCCTTGGGATATTTGGGGCACATAGAAAAAGTAACTTGACAGCTCACAGTTTTCTATGTCTACTACAAAACCACTGCCTTGTATCTTTTGGGTAAAGGGGGAGAAGGACTTGTTACACATGAAGGTCAGGTCAATTGTTGAGTTGAAAGAGTAGATGACACCTTCTGCGAACTGTTGTAGGAAGGTTTGAGTGAGTGTTTTCAGGTTCCTGGGACAGTAGATCCGGGGTTGAACATTCATGAAAAGATCTCTCTCACAGCTCTATACACGACTGTAAAAAAATATGATATTCGAAGGACAAACAAGTTTTTTTTTGTTTGCTCACATTCGCACAAAGTACTCTGAGATAAAGCTAAGAAATATCTTCGGTCCTGACTAATTAAAAAGTACTCCTGCAGATGGTACTGAACATAGGTATGGAACGGCGCCCAAAATACTGGATAGGTATATACACGGTAAACTTCAAAGTGATGTCTGGAGTGGGCTAAGGGAATGGTGACAATTAGAGCCAATTCATTGTCCATCATGACTGCATCTACATCACTCAATTTGTAGTAGAAATACAAATTTTGTATATTGACAGGTAGGATCATAGTCGTAGGATTAGTTAATTTCCTTTCCATAGCTATTAGCAATGCCAAAAAATCTTTAGGATGCAGCAAAACACTGCTCAAATGATTAGATGAGCTAGTTTCAATGGCCTGCCTCAGATTAGAAGCATCTAGTCGTGCATTTGACAAACTATCGGTAATCCTAAACAACAAAGTATTTAATTCTACATGGGTATTCAAGATATTGACTTTATTCTGTAATTCCCTTTGGACTCTTGTAGTCTCATTCTACAGATCCCTAAAATGAGCTATGAACTGCTTAACAACCTTACCAATGAACACGGTATTATTAGTAATTGTCTGTTGCATATCGCGTAGTATCACTAAATGTTCAGAGAGTTCTTTAGCATTGGAATGTACTTCTTCCCTTAGCTGCTCTAACTTGTTACTCACGTCAACCACGTCCCTGTTAGTTAATGTTCCGAAGACATTTCTGAGTATATTGCCACCAAACTCAAACCAAGCCCGCTTACGTCTAACAAGATTATTGTGGGATAAAAGATTTAAAAAGCAATCAATTTCCCTTCTATACGCGGTAAAGGCTACCTTGACTTGGTTTTTAGCTATAACCCAACTATGATACCATGACAGTGCTGGATCCCATATCGTATGGTTGACTGTAATTGCCTCAATAAGGTTCATGAGTTCACTTATGTTCTGAAACTGCTCTTCTACCTCACTTAGGTTATACTTCTAAATAATCTTAAAATTACCGCTAGCTGCTACCATACTAGTTTGTGGTTCGAAAAGAACACCAGATTGATGCGGAAGAATTCTAAAAGACAAACAAAACCTAAAATAAAAGCAAGTGATCAAAGCAAAAACAATCATTATACTTAAATTTAATATAATGAAGGCAAGAAGTTAGTCTTCTGCAATAAGAACAATGTTAACACTGACTCAGTTGGTTGTTACCAGAATAACACACTTCCACTTTTGCACATACGCAATTAGACGCTGCACACTGCTGTAAACGACGTATACGCACTTAGCCCACACTTAGCGTTGTCTCGGTCGTAGCAGATACCTTGAAGAGGGGGAGCTCGGGGCCGCACCGGGGCACGTTCGGCGGCGACCTGGCTCCTCAGCATCGAACTGTGGATCTCGGCGTCGACGGCACACCGGCTGGTTACCGTCTGCGGATGTCTCAGCTGCTCCCGGGGTCTGCCTCGGGGTCATTCTTCCAGTTCATCAGCTGGTTCCGGCGCTGGATTGCTCAAATATGGCTTTACACGATTCACGTGCACTATGATAGAGCGAAACGGCAAATGGACTTTTAATGTGACTGGGGAGATAATTTCAAGGACCTTATATGGCCCTTTCTAATATAATTTAAATTTCTAAACGTGACCCTGCTTCAACACGGAGTTACTCAAATAGACTAAGTCTCCAACGCAATACTTAGGTACGACTGCTCCGCGATCGTGTTGCGCGGCCTGCTGCAAAAAGCGTTGTCGGTTCCGAGCCTTTACATGCTTCCATACTTCCTGCATTTTGCTGGCTAGATCCCTGACGTATTCATTGCTGCTGCTTCTTGCTGATGCTGCGAAGTCGAACGGCGAGGTCATTCGCCTGCCATAGACGATTTCGTAAGGGCTGAGCTGCGTGCTGGTATACACCTTCGTGTTGTAAGCACGATCTCGAGAAATGATCCAAAATAGTCAAAATATAGCGATTCCCATCCTTTGTTTTCAGTAGGGGTCCCACGATGTCGAGCCCTACTCGTTCAAAATGGGTGCTCGTTTCTGGAAGTTCTTGCAGAGGTGCTTTGGTTTTGCCCATATCATTCCATTTACTGCATGAGTCACAACGTGAAACGTAGCTGTATGCATCAGTTTTACGATTTGGCCACCAATAGAGTTGTGGTATTCGTAGGTTAGTTGCCCTTTTATCCTGCCAATGGGCTGTCATGACATTCTTTTCACACTTGTTCCCGTAGTGCTTCAGGTACGACAATGTGGTTCCCTTTTTCAGTCATCTTTTACAGTATCCTGTCAACAACTTCAAATTTAGGATCATGTTTCCATGATTGACACTGCGTCTCAGCATCTTGCGCATTTATTAATTCCTCTTCCCGACCGATGGTGAAACATGGTCTGACTTTCCTACTCAATCCGTCCGCATTGCTGTGCAGTTTGCCGGGGCGATGGACTACCTTGAATTGATACTCACTTAACCATAAAGCCCATCGAGCTAATCGACTGCTGGGGTCTTTTAGGTTGAGTAGCCACTTCAGTGCTGCATGATCTGTCACTACCGTGAATTCTCGGCCCACTAAAAAAACATCGGTTGTAGTTTATGCCATAGACAAGTGCACATAACTCCTTTTCTGTTGTCGAATAATTCCACTCAGCCTTGTTCAAAAGACGGGAAGCAAATGAATTTGGATGCTCTTCTCCGTCAATTTCCTGCGAAAGTACAACTCCGACAGCGAAATTACTAGCATCAGTTGCTAGGATGAAAGGTTTCGAGAAATCTGGATAAGCCAATACGGGAGCTGTTGTCAAAGCTGTTTTCAGTGCTTCCATCGCTTGTGAACATTCGGAACTCCACTTGAAAACTGCTCCTTTTTTCAGCAATTGAGTCGTTGACCATGCTATGTCAGCATACCCCTTAATAAATCGTCTGTAGTAGTTCGCTGTGCCTAAGAAAGACTGTAGCTCTTTCACATTCATAGGTTCAGGATAGTCCTTCACAGCTTCCACCAATTTAAAATTAGGTTTTACTCCTCCTGCGGTTATCCTGTGTTCCAAATACTCCACTTCAGGTACAGCAAAATGACACTTTGACATAGACAAGGAAAGATTTGCTCTGCGTAGTCTCTCAAAAACAGCTGTTAATCCTTCAGCGTGTTGTTGCATGTCCTGACTGAAGATAATAACATCGTCGAAGTAAACCAGACATTGTGTTAGTCCTCTGAGGACTGTGTCCATCAGACTTTGAAATGTTGCTGGCGCATTCCGTAGACCGAAAGGAAGACGATTATACTTGTACACACCTGTAGGCGTAATAAACGATGTTTTAGCCCGATCGCCTGGATGTACAGTCAGTTGATTGTACCTGCTGGTTAGGTCACAAACAGAAAAGATTTTGCACGAACCAAGATAATCCAACGAGTGTACAAGATCCGGTAGTGGATGAATATCCGGTAACGTCACAGCATTCAGCTTCCGGTAATCAACACAGAATCGGTACTTCTGTTCTCCTGGAGGCGATTTCCTTTTTACGATCGCGATGGGGGAGGCCCAGGCTGGATCAGACGGTTCTCTATGTTCAATAAACCCGGCTACCAGTTGTTCTTTAATCATCTCGTCGACTAAGGCTTGTTGGCTATAAGGAATTCTGTGTGGTCGTTGAGCGATGGGTGCTGCTCCTCCTCCGGTATGTATTCTGTGTTGAACTAATGGAGTTGCTGGAAGATTATCCCGCTCACGGAAGAGATCCGAGTAGCTAAGTAGCACTGGCAAAATTATTTCCCGATCCTCCGGCGATGTTGTTGTTGTTGTGGCCTTCAGTCCTGAGACTGGTTTGATGCAGCTCTCCATGCTACCCTATCCCGTGCAAGCTTCTTCATCTCCCAGTACCTACCGCAACCTACATCCTTCTGAATCTGCTTAGTGTATTCATCTCTTGGTCTCCCTCTACGATTTTTATCCTCCACGCTGCCCTCCAATGCTAAATTTGTGATCCCTTGATGCCTCAGAACATCTCCTACCAACCGATCCCTTCTTCTAGTCAAGTTGTGCCACAAACTTCTCTTCTCCCCAATCCTATTCAATACTTCCTCATTAGTTATGTGATCTACCCATCTAATCTTCAGCATTCTTCTGTAGCACCACATTTCAAAAGCTCTATTCTCTTCTTGTCCAAACTATTTATCGTCCATGTTTCACTTCCATACATGGCTACACTCCATACAAATACTTTCAAAAATGACTTCCTGACACTTAAATCTATACACGATGTTAACAAACTTCTCTTCTTCAGAAACTCTTTCCTTGCCATTGCCAGTCTACATTTTATATCCTCTCTACTTCGACCATCATCAGTTATTTTGCTCCCTAAATAGCAAAACTCATTTACTACTTTAAGTGTCTCATTTCCTAATCTAATTCCTTCAGCATCACCCGACTTAATTCGACTACATTCCATTATCCTCGTTTTGCTTTTGTTGATGTTCATCTTAAATCCTCCTTTCAAGACACTTTCCATTCCGTTCAACTGCTCTTCCAAGTCCTTTGCTGTCTCTGACAGAATTACAATGTCATCGGTGAACCTCAAAGTTTTTATTTCTTCTCCGTGGATTTTAATACCTACTCCGAATTTTTCTTTTGTTTCCTTCACTGCTTGCTCAATATACAGATTGAATAAATGGTTTAATTTAGTAACCAACTCTTGTTCGATTGATCCACGTGCTTCGACAGTTGCCTCTCCTGTATTGACATACATTCGGTAGACCATAAGTTGCTACTTGTACATCTTTCTCCGGTTCGATACTGTTGCCACAGTAGTTCCGCATGGTAATTCCGCTTCCGCATTACTCATGTTAGCATTGTTCACTGGAACTCGCAGTTTCCTATTTGGTTCAACCTCAATAACACTGACAGTTCTTGCTACGTAACAATGCTTCTGGTCTAACAAATCACCGTTTACTGATGGCTCTGTTAACAACAAACCTCGGCACTTCGGTATCTTCACGTCGATATACAGTGTTTTTCCTGTTCCCGGGGGGATGCGCTCACTTTCAGTCAAATGTACGTCGACTCGGAACGGTATACTTGTGCCGCTACTCGGTTTGCGCATTACCTCAGCGTCACTAACATTCTTTTGAGTCTGACTCTTAGAGTTCCCATTGCAGCGACGATAACCATTGTGACCGAATCGGATTTCTCTCTTTGCTACATCGATCTGAGCGTGGTTAGCTGACAGGAAATCCAATCCTGGTATACCTTCGTAGTGTTTCTCTCTACTTCTTATCACTTGCATTCAAGCCTCATATTCATCTTGGCCTATCACGAAGTTAATCACAACTTCTCCTTAATTGTGCACCTGATTTCCATTTAACCCTTTAACGGTACAGCTCGGCTGCCTCCAGCTTCTCTCTTTAACTACATGGCACCACATTAGAGAAATTTGAGACCCTGTATCAACTAGAAAACGGACATTCTGTCCACAGTAAATTGCGTTAACAAGCAGGCCTTCAGAGCTGTCATTCGTGGAGCGCGCAGTAACTATTGCTTCTTGGGGGTGGAAGTAGTGGTTGCCCTCCCGTCCCCTCTGTCGTTTAACGTACTCCTTGCATTCCTTCCTCTACAAAAAAATGGCTCTGAGCACTATGGGACTCAACTGCTGAGGTCATTAGTCCCCTAGAACTTAGAACTAGTTAAACCTAACTAACCTAAGGACATCACACACATCCATGCCCGAAGCAGGATTCGAACCTGCGACCGTAGCGGTCTCGCGGTTCCAGACTGCAGCGCCAGAACCGCGCGGCCACTTCGGCCGGCCTTCCTCTACAGTTCCGCGCTATGTGGCCTTCCCTTCCACAAACGAAACACCGAATCTTCTTCCCACGAGTATTGGCCGCCTGTTGCCCGTTCCCACGATAACTGGTTCCTGAATAAGCTTCGAATACACCCCTATCCGGTTTACGGTCCATTTGAGGTCTCCGTAGCTCTTCCACAAATCGAACTGCCATCTGTATGGCTTCTTCAAATGTCTCACAACGTGCCAGTCTCACTGCACGACCGACTTCACCCTGTAACCCATTCAAAAACGTATCTAATGCCCTTTGTCCTGCTTCAAACAATTTTTCCTCATTGTACAAATCGTTCTCGCTGAGCTCCTACGTATTAGCGTTAACTTTTCTAATGCAATCAGCAAAATGCTGAATAGATTCTCCGTCAAATATACGCATGTTGTGCAGTTGTTCCCTGTAAAATCTTGCTGTCTTCTTCCCTTTGTACCGTTGCACCAGTGTCTGCTTAAAAACGTCGTAGGTAGCTGCTCGAGTGCACATGGTATCACACGTAACAAAATCGAGTGCATCATCTTGAATTCGCAATTTCGCCACTGTTACTTTATCTGAATCACTCCAGGATCCTAAACTTGCTGCGGTTTCCAGTTTACTAAAGAACACGTGAATATCCTCATCAGACTTCCCACGAAAGACCGGAACTCTGGGGATCAAACAAAAATTTTTAACTACTGCTGAATCTGTTGTGCTTTCATCGGCTACATTCCGAAGGCTACTATTCACTTGTCCCACATCCCTTCTACTTTCTGCATCTGTTTCCAATCGCTGAATTTCTTCTCGTAACTGTGCTATAACAGTCTGCAAATCTTGTTGTGCCTCTGCCATACTGAATAATCCGGTCACTGTATTTATTTAAAAATTTGCCATCATTGCCGTTCGCATGCACGCCAAGCAAAGCCAGTATCTGCTGCAGTCCTAGCTTCAGTGCTGGGTCTCGTTCCGTTACATCATCTGCAGAGATGTGCTCCGACGGAGGATGGTATCTGCCTTGTGCTGCTTCCACGTACGGATACGAAACACGAAATTCGCGAAAAATGCCAATCACCGCTATACCCTATTGGAAGACTGTAGGTTTTCTTCTTTCCCCAGGAAAGGATTTCCAGACGATCCCACTTCTGACACCATTTTATAAGGTATTTGACTGGTCAGGGTGATGGCAGGTGGGCGTGAGGGTCTTAGGGCGAGCTGGTGATCAGCATTTGAACACGGTCGAATAAATTACTTTAACTTTTATTAAAAACTCGTTACATACATACTCAGAAGTGGTCAGTGTCCTCGCAGCCTACCGACCCGAACGCGACGCGGAAGCCCAGGGTGTCTGATGACGCAGCAGGGTGTCTGATGACAACAGCAGCCCGGCCGACAGAAAGACCCACTTTTATTCTGCGTTGCTAGCTGACTCGCGCGGGCAGCGACCTCGCAATGCGGAATCAGCGGTGACGTAAATATGTGTACCACGCTGGAGGGTGAACGATCGCTTGCCTACTTCACTCGTTCCCTTACAACACACATGATAATTACTGCTAACTACACATCCCTCGAACGCAACTTATACTTACTACCCAGTTTACTGCCTGCTTCTGGCGCTTCTTTTCGCTTTCTACCAGAAGGTGAAGTACATATACACGGATCTACTACCTCCTGGAACGGCTTAACTCTACTAATGTGAACCACCATTGCCTTGGTAGGCAATTGTAATTATACATTGACAGGTGATGTCATTTCCACTACCTGGTACGGTGCCTGGAACTTGTTTGTGAACTTCTTGGTTCTCCCTTTTGGAACATACGGATTAGCTAGTAGCACCCATTGGCCTACACTGTACTGTGGCAACTTCCTCGTTGTACCTCCCATCCGTTCTTGTCATTCCAATGCTTTCGTGTTAGCTCATCTAACTCTCTGCCATACTTACTTAATGGTTTTCGCAAGTTACCTTACATGCTCGCCCTCCGCTCCCAGCCTTGGATGAAGCATGTCAAAAGGTGATGGCATGCACCACTTTGTACAGCGACAATCCTGGCGATGTATGTACCTTACTATTATATGCACTGGTTACGAATTGCAAGTGCACATCCCAGTCGGTGTGTTGACTATTTACATAGTGACTCAACATATTAGTGATCATGCAATGCACTCTCTCCGTTCGTCCATTTACTTGCGGATTGAATGAACTAGTCCATAGTTTCTTTACCTTCATTAACTTACACAGTTGCTTTATCAGATCAGATGTGAAATTAGTACCTTGATCCGAGATGAAGGACTGAGGTATCCCATACCTGAGTAACCAATTATTAACTATAGCTTGTGTCGCCGTACTTGCTTTCTGATCTGGTAATGCGACCATGACTAAATACCTAGAAAAGTGGTCAATCACTGTTAACACATACTTATTCCCTGCTGCACTCCTATTAAATGGGCCTAATACATCAATTCCGATTTGTTGGAAAGGTCTGTCTGCCTCTGGTAATCTTTGAAGCTGAATCTTTTGATGGCTCACATCCGCATGCTGTGCGCATGGCACACAATTCCTGACGTACTCGTCCACGTCTTGACGTCATGTCCTCCACCAAAACTTCTCTGCTATCCGCCTATCCGTAGCTCTTCTCCCACCATGCCCTGAAAGAAAATGGTCATGCACCTGTTGCAAAACTTCAGATCTTAACGCTGCTGGTATGACGACACGCGGGACGCATTTCGTCGACCTGCAAAGTAACCCGTCCTGTACTAGGAACTGCGGTTGCGTTCTGAACAATTGGCAATCACAATCCATGGCTTGTGCCCTTTTCCACTCATCTTCAGTCACCCCTGTTACTTGTAATACTGCCACTTTCCTGCTCAATGCGTCAGCATAGGCATGTTTCCCACCTGGCTTGTGTATCACCTCATAATCGAACTCACTGAGTTTCAGCACCTATCTTACTAGCCTACTCGCTGGGTCTTTCAGAGTTGAATTATTGGTCACAACCTTAAACCTTCTAACGTACAGATAACATCGAAAGTACAAAATCCCGTATATTAACGCTAACAATTCCTTCTCCGTCGTGGAGTAATTTTGTTCCGCCTTGTTAAGTTGACGAGACGCGAACACAATCGGATGTTCTTTGCCATCAATTTCTTGCCCAAGTACAACCCCAAGAGCGTGATTAGATGCATCACATTGTAGTATAAACTCCTTCGAAAAGTCTGGAATCTTCAAAACTGGATCTGATGTCAGTATCAGTTTCAACTCTTGAAATGCTTTCTCGCACTCCGACATCCACTGGAAGGTAACACCATTTCTTAGCAACTTAGTAAGTGGCATCGCTATTTCTGCAAACCCCTGTACGAATTTTCGATAATAGCTCGCAATACCAATATACGATTGCAGTAGTTTAACCGTTTGTGGTGTAACTGGGTAACCTCTTTTGATGGTAGTCAATTGTCAGGAAGAGCATTACTGCAAAGGGCATTTGATTCTAAAGCATTATGTCAGGGTGAAAAACACTAAATAAATTACTTTTTCTCTCTTAACAACATGTGGGCAGGGTGGGTTCTTCCTTAGCTCGGGTATGAGGTAGAATGAAACAGCATTTTTACATAAGATAACTTTTATTGAAAGATTTGTACAATGGTTTCCTTACTGGATTGTTCTGGCTGGGAGAGCGGCAGCTGTGTCGTTTGCAAAGCCTTCTACTGCGTGAGCGGCGCGTCTGATTACACCTGGCGGTGTGTACCTCATGTCACTGTTTCACCCAGTTGACTGGAGACGCGCATCGTGAGGCGGCCCGTTTCATTATTGAGAACGAAGTCGTGAATCGGATGGTGATACCTTGGATGTGGCGTCTCAGTGTTTCTCTTCTCTATGCGGCCGCGTGTGTCAATGTTGTGCGTCGGCCAGCGGAGCGGCGCGGCCGTGGTAGGCCAGTGTCCCGGACTCGAACAACGGACTCCAGCTTTCCAGTCTTCGGCTGTCAGATCTTCATCACCAGCTCACTGGTGACCCCTGATGCGAGGCCGTCTCTTTCCCGTCCTCACGAGTCACCCGGGTACGTAAAAATCAGTCTTCAAATACCTTCTAACTTCTGTCTTCTGGTGGCGAGGCTGCTGCTTGCTATTCCATTACAGCGGCGGACTTGGTGCTTCTGTGTACAATGTAGTCTCTTCCTGCATGACGGTCTTCAGCACCGACGGAACTGTACCGGAACTGAACTCAAACCGAAACTGAACTGAAAACTACTGTCGGGCCCACTATGTCTCGCATTATTTATTCACTTCAGTTCACTGGAGGTGAACGACTTCACAGTCATTGCCTCTTCTTTCACGTTGAAAAGCTTCTCGAAGAATCCTCTTAACGTCGGTCATTGGCTCTTGGAATGTAGGTGAGGGCCTTTGATCACATGTGACAATTGAGAAACACGTGAGCCGGTCGGGCGATGCCCTGACGGCTGAATCGACAGCTTCCGCTTATGTGGGCAGGGCGATGGCTTCTCCTGAATGTGCTCACTTACAAGTGCTGGCCGTTGCCACTGCTGCTCTGCCTGCTGTTTGCCAGTGTGTAGCTCTTCTAAACTAAACTAAGCTTTTCAGAAGGTGAGGCCCTTTGATCACATGTGACAATTGAGAAACACATGAGCCAGTTCACACATAAATCGTTATAATAAGTGTAACAAATCTTGATGATAATGAATAAACAAAAATAGATTTTTCACTTAGAAAATTATATAGCAACACCTGTTTAATCTACCCTATATTAATACAAGAATATCTATTCTCCAGTATTGTTTATTTTAACATGAGACTGTTTAATAAAGACTGAAGTACAATAAACAAAATTAATACACTAATGCTCAAAAGTAACGACTGAAGTACACCAGTTAAGAGTGTGGTATCCAGTTAACAGGGATTTGATGAAGTGGTATATTATCATTTGGCTTATTTTTTCTTCTTAAGTAAAACAAAACTGCACAAAGCAGAAACACCAACACAAAGGTTCCAGAGATACCCGTTCCTAGCATTATAATTTTATTTTTGTGTTCACTTTTCAACTTTAAGACATGTTGCATCATAACATTGACATCAATTTTGCCTTGCTGTGATTTTATGAACATATGTAATGATTTCAGAAGGGAACTGTCAAGGCAGTCATTGAGTCAGGATAGGTTTTGTGTAGGAAATGCTTGCATGGCATTTTTTGGCCAATAAATTAGAGGGAAGGATGAATTAACATTAGTTGTACCAGTGATTGTTGCAGGTAAATGAAAATTCACTCGTAAGATGGAACAAAACTTGCCATTAATTATAAGTCCGCTTCCATGAAGTTCAAAATGTTGTAATGTTGTAGCTACACCGTTCTCATAACATTGCGCAAAAATATCAGTTGGTTTACTGATTGGATATAACCAGTGATTTTCTACTTGCTCTAAAAACATGATTTAGAAGTTAATATATGACGTGGGCAATTGGTTGCGTCAGATTGTTCGAAAAATAATTGAGATTCACAACTATTAGTATGTAATTCGATTGCGTGAGATGGACATATAATAACTTGTTTGGATAGGCAACTATTTAATTCCGAAGTTGTCATTACCGTGCTGGTATTGGTTGTTTGGGAGATTAAAAATACTTGGTGTGTTCGGAACTGTACAAATTTATTTAGTTTGCCCCATTTTACCGGAAATGAGTGTACTCTGTAACAGTCATATATACCCATTTTATCTGTAACAGGGAAAGGTATACAAACTCATATTCTTGTATTATCTGTGTCCACTAGTACTGTAGCTAAGTGATAATACTGCAGTAAATGTTTCTGATCTGCGGGAAATATTAACTTTAGTGATTCTGGCAATTGTTTTTCAATTTTAACTAATAATGAGATGAATGTAACTGGCGATAGTAACATGGGTGACAAATGTCCCTAGACTGCAAGGTGGATGGCTTCCTTTAATTCCTCCACTGCTAGCCGTGCATCTATCACTTGATCAGTGAGTATCCTAAGCGATCTTCCCACTGCAAGTTTATTATCCACAATATCGAGCCTTGTTTGTATGACTTTTAAGTCTTCATTCAGCGTAGCAGTAGTAGTTCGAAGATAATCGTTTAATTGTTGGGTGAGGTTCCTGATGACCTTGGTATTAGTAAAAATTGTTTGCTCCAATCCGTTTAATCTTGTTGTGCGCCATTCCATAGTGTCTTTATTTAATTCCTTGGTACTCTCTATGTTCTGTAATGAATTATTTAACTAATTAATATCTTCGATATCCGCTGTACCGAAAATGGTCTTTGGTAGTTTACCTCCTGCGTCCACCCATCCAAGTTTAGCTCGATTAATGGTCTGCGGAAGTATATGTTGTAACTGACACAACTGTCCTCTCAGCTGTTCGTATGAGTAGTGTAATGTTTTAAATTCACTGGCTATTTCCTCAAATATCTCTGGTGAACTTGCCCTTTCATGTAGTGTATCAAATTCTAATTCAAGATTCGTAAGTTCATTATGTAAGGCCCATAAATTATACTCTAATGAAATAGTCCACTTGTGATTGGTCAGAATTACAGTACCCTGTTTTACAAAAATTACACCACTCATCAGCTGGTTGATCTGTAGTCAGTTGTTCGTATTAGTCAATAATGCAATTATGATAAGCAGTAGAGTCACAATGCAGTTCTCCATTATGCTAGAGGCGTTACCTGAAAAAAGCAAACAACATGGTTATGGACCTACCAACCTAGTAAAAACAATAACAAAGAAAAGAAGGAATACATTTTCAACTACAAGATCTACATGTTTGTACATTCAGCTTTTTCTCTTAAAAAATTAACCATTATCATTTATTAATTATTTACATTTGTATACTATCCACAGTCTACTATGATTCAACTAGGACATTCGCACCCTTGGTCGAAGATTGTATGGTGCCATGTCTGTATGTTGTGCTGGCGTGGCCACTCTTTTTCCTTTTTGGGCACTTCCTCCACCCTTTGGAAAAACAGACACTATTGTTGAAGGATTTACATCTGGAGCGCCCTTCAAAGGTTTTAAATGACTTGCATGGACAATAGTAGTTTGGGTGGGCAGTTGCAGTTTAACGTTGACTGGTGACGTGATCTCAATAATTTGATAAGGACCTCTGTAGTTTGTTACTAATTTCTTCGTTTTTCCTTTCGCAATGTATGGGGTTGACAACATCACCCACTGACCGATTTTGTAATTTGGATATTTAGTTTGGACATTACCTAATCTTTCCTGTCATTCCAAAGCCTTTGTAATAAATTTTTGTACCTTTTTCCATACATCCTTCATCACTCGACAGAAATCTTTTACTATTTCTCCAACTTTTCCGTTTTTCTGCCTGATTACATCAAAAGGAGACGGCATTTTTCTCCCATAGACCACTTCATAAGGTGACATACCAGTTGCTTCATGCGTTTTGGCGTTGCATACTGACATGATTATCAGTAAATACGTATCCCAATTAGAATGTTGTTCGTTAATATAATAACTAAGCATCTTGCCAATTGTCTGATGAACTCTTTCTGTGCATCCGTTGCACTGAGGGTGTAATGGAGTTGTGCGTAATTTACGTATTTTTAGTAAGTGGCATAGCTGTTTCATTAATTCAGACATAAAATTAGATCCCTGATCTGTGATAAGAGCTTTAGGTATGCCAAATTTAAGTATCTAGTTGTTAACTAAAGCTTGGGCAACTGTATTTGCTTGCTGATCTGGGAGGCTCATCATACCTAGATAGTGTGAAAAGTGATCTATAATCGTACGAACATACTTTTTACCAGCAGGTGTTTTATGGAATGGTCCATAAATATCTAATCCACAGATTTGAAATGGGCATGAAGCCTCGGGGAGCCTCTGTAAGGGTATTTTTAAACGAGAAAGTTCAGCTTGTTGTGCACACACAATGCAGTTACGAACATACTGCGCAATATCCTGCTTTCTGGTTTGCCACCAAAATCGCTCTGCTACGCTTATTTCGGTTGTCTGCTGCCCACCGTGTCCTGCAAGGATATGATCGTAGGCCTCTGCCATTATTTCTTGTCTAAGGTGTTGGGGAACAACAATTCGTGGTCCAAGTTTTGTTTTACGGCATAATACACCATCTTCAAAGCAAAATTGTTTTTGAGTTGCGTATTTTTTGCATTCTGTATCCTCATCTTGTGCCTTTCTCCAGTCCTCAGTATCTCGGCCTGTTGCTTCCAGAAGTGCTATTTTCCGACTTAGGCAATCTGCATTCGTGTGTTTTTTGCCTGGTTTATGGATAACTTCGAAATCCATTTCGGAAAGACATAGGACCCAGCGGGTGAGATGACTAGATGGATCCTTTAACCCAAGCAACCATTTTAAAGCTGCGTGGTCTGTAATAACCTTGAATTTCCTACCATACAAGTAGCATTTAAAGTATTTAATGCCATAAATAACACTTAACAATTCTTTCTCCATTGTGGAATACTTTATTTCTGCCATTGTTAGTTGTCTCGAAACTTAGGCTATGGGGTGTTCTGCGCCATTAATATTCTGACTCAAAACAACTCCTACTGAATGGCCACTAGCATCACAGGATAAAATAAAGTCTTTATTATAATCTGAGTAGGCTAATACTGGACTGTGTGTTAACTTATCTTTAAGGGTTTGAAATGCTGATTCACAATCTTCAGACCAATGAAATTTTGCAATTTGAGCAAAATTTTGAACATATTTTGGGTAATACGCTGCAAGACCAATGAAACTTTGTACTTCCTTAACGCATT
This sequence comes from Schistocerca nitens, assembly GCF_023898315.1. Taxonomy (NCBI): domain Eukaryota; kingdom Metazoa; phylum Arthropoda; class Insecta; order Orthoptera; family Acrididae; genus Schistocerca; species Schistocerca nitens. The sequence goes on along the minus strand of NC_064616.1, from coordinate 572,372,702 downwards.
GTGGTGTTGGGAAGTCCTTAACTGCCGAACTTAATCGAGGATCTGTTTTAATTCCTTTTTCACTAATGACGTGCCCTTGGTATGTAACCTCTGTCAATGCAAAACTACATTTTTCCATATTTAATTTTAATTTAGCTTTTCTAAGTCTCTGAAAAACGTTACGCAGACGAACAGCATGTTCATTAATGTCTTTGGAGAATACAATAATATCGTCTAGATATACACAACATTGCTGAGTTCTGAGTCCTTGCAATACTCCATCGAGTAGTCTTTGAAAAGTAGCTGGTGCGTTTTTCAAACCGAAAGGCATTCTTTTAAATTGCCAGTGGCCTCCAGGGGTAGAAAATGCTGTTTTATGCCTATCTTCAGGTGCAACTTCCAATTGATGATATCTGCTACATAAATCGATTGTTGAAAAGTATTTACTGTTACCCAAACTGTCAATGATATCTGTAACGTTTGGAAGAGGATAAACATCTGAGATAGTTTGTTTGTTAAGGTGTCTGTAGTCACAACAAAATCTATTTCGTTTCGTACCGTCAGGAGACTTCTTTGGAATAATTACAATATTTGAATTATAAGGCGAATCAGAATATTCTATAATTCCATCTTTTAGATGCTCTTCTAAAAATTCATCCAGTACTGGCTGTAAGTGATGCAGAACTCTATAAGGCTTCCTATAAAATGGGGGGGGGTGGCTATTTCCTGTTGGGATTCCATGCTGTGTGATATCTGTTGCTGGCAGTGGACCTTCTGCATTAAATAAATCTTGGAAGTCAACTAAAACTGCTTTTATCGTGTCTCTATCATTTCCTTTCAAATGCTCAATCTTCTGGTGTAATGCGGTTTTATAGGCGTCTGGTTTCTGACCATCAGTAACATCTGACCAAATGAAATCTTCTTCTTCAAAAGTACTGACTGTAGCTACTAATATTCCCTTATGCAGCTCTTTGTCCTCCAATCCGAAATTGTCAATATGTACCGGTACTTTTCTTTCTCCCTCAACGTCTTGAACCCGTACAACACTTCTACGTACAAAACAATGTGATACATCTAATTCCTTATTTTCCTCTAATGGCTTTATTAGACACATTGTATCTGTAGGTACCTAGGGGTCAACGGTCATCCAGAAAAGTTTTTCTGAGCCAAATGATATCTTATACTGCGGATCAACCTTCAAGGACGTTGCACGCAGTGTACTTGATTTCGCCTTCCGGTTGGGGAAATCTTGCGCAGCGGGCCCTTTGCACCTAGCTGAAACATTATTCCGCTAAGTTCTACAGTTTGCTGTCTGAGGTGTATTTTAGCGTGATGTTTATTCAGGAAATCCAGCCCTAGGATCGCGTCGTACCCGTCAGTTACCTTTGTTACCACTTCTACGTCTTGAGATTGTACACTGTGAATATAGAAAATCAATGATGTACATCCTAATGACTTCACTGTACCTCCTCCTACCCCACTCAATCTATACCTTGGAGGGTCATATTTCTTTTCACCAATGCATTCATTACTCACTATTGATACGTTTGCGCCTGTATCCACCAGTATCCTTGCCTCTTTATCCTGTATGGTAGCAGATAACCAGCATTCCGCCTTCACATTCGCCTTAATGGCATGAAATTTTATTGGGAACGCCTGGCGGCGGCTCCGACATTCCCGTTTGAGTTCAACTGATTTCTATTTCCAAAAACTTTCTTAGACCTGCATTCCTTGAATGTGTGACCTGTTCTTTGACAATTAGTGCATTGAGGTTGTCTGCAGTTTTATGCTATATGTCCCTGTCGATCGCACCTAAAACATCATACTCCTGCTGAAAATACATATCGCTTCTCCTTGTTCCTGGTGGCAATGTCTATTTCTTCGAAAGCCGTCGCCACAGATACAGCTTCTGCTAAATTTTTAGGAAACTCTGCCCTGACACGACGGAACGTTTCAGGAGGTAACCCACGTAAAAATGTATCCAGAGCTCTATCTTCTGCCTCTTGTAAAATAACTTTATTTGCTTCATCACTAGTTGTCAACTGATAGGTGTTAATATTAACTTTTCTAATCCTATCTACAAAGCTTTCTAACGACTCGTTTTGCCTCTGTGTGATAGTGTTTAATTTTTCCCTATAAAATCTACAGCTGTTCTGTTTTTGAAAACGTTTAAGTAATTCCACAAATGTTGGAGTATTCCGTAATTCTTCATGGTATAATACGTGTGCTTTAGCCTCTCCTATCAATCTTAACTTTGTCATTTGTAAGAGCTGTTCATCTGACAACTTTGCAGCTGCTACTAAATCGTCAATAAAGGCTGTTATGTCCTCGCCAGGTTTACCTGAAAAAGGAGTTACCAAGGCTGCTGCTGAGGAATCTAGGGTAGGAGGGATTGAACCTGTTTACCTAACCTCACACAACTGTTTAAATAACGCATTATTATCATTTTTAAGCTGGCTATTTGACTAACTAAGCTCTGAATAGCTTCCTCAGTAGAAACCGCTTGTGGTGCTGACACTGACTTTGCACGATTTCGTGTCATCATTTTACAAACTATTAGTTACACAATCTTACAACACTGAATTAAAAAGATGTTTAAATATTTTCGACAAACTCTTATAATTATGAGAGAAGATACACTTCTAAATAAAGAAAATATTACGACTGCTATGCAAACCTCTATCCTTTCACACATTAAACAATACTAACTGTGGACCTTTCGTGACTGTCATTCACACCTCATATTGAGCCAAGGGTTTTTTCTCTGACGCCAAATGTAACTAGGTAACCTCTTTTGATGCTAGTCAGTTCTCAGGATGAGCATTACTGCAAAGTGAATTTGATTCTAAAGCATTATTTCAGGGTGAAACACACTAAATAAATTACTTTATCTCTATTAACAACATGTGGGCAGGGTGGGTTCTTCCTTGGCTTGGGTATGAGGTAGAATGAAACAGCATTTTTACATAAGATAACTTTTATTGAAAGATTTGTACAATGGTTTGCTTGCTGGATTGTTCTGGCTGGGAGAGTGGCAACTATGGCGTTTGCGAAGCCTTCTGCTGTGTGAGTGGCGTCGTCTGATTATTCCCAGCAGTGTGTATCTCGTATCGCTGTTTCGACCAGTTGACTGGAGACGCACATTGTGAGGTGGCCCCTTTAATTATTGAGAACGAAGTCGTGAATCGAATGGTGATACCTTGGATGTGGCATCCCAGTGTTTCTCTTCTCTATGCGGCCGCGTGCGTCAATGTTGTGCATTGGTCAGCGGAGCGGCGCGGCGCGGCCGTGGAAGGCCAGTGTCCTGAACTCGAACAATGGACTCCAGCTTGCCAGTCTTCGGCTGTCAGATCTTCACCACCAGCTCACAGGTGACTGCTGATGTGAGGCCGTCTCTTTCCCGTCCTCACGAGTCACCAGGGTACGTAAAAATCAGTCTTCAAATACCTTCTAACTTCTGTCTTCTGGTGGCGAGGCTGCTGCTTGCTATTCCATTACAGTGGCGGACTTGGTGCTTCCGTGTACAATGCAGCCTCTTCCTGCATGATGGTCTTCAGCACCGACTGAACTGTACTGGAACTGAACTCGAACCGAAACTGAACTGAAAACTACTGTCGGGCCCACTGTGTCTCGCGTATTTATTTACTTCAGTTCACTGAAGGTGAACGACTTCACGGTCATTGCTTCTTCTGTCACGTTGAAAAGCTTCTCGAAGAATCCTCTTAACGTCGGTCATTGGCTCTTGGAATGTAGGTGAGGGCCTTTGATCACATGTGACAATTGAGAAACATGTGAGCCGGTCGGGCGATGCCCTGATGGCTGAATCGACAGCTTCCGCTTATGTGGGCAGGGCGATGGCTTCTCCTGAATGTGCTCACTTACAAGTGCTGGCCGTTGCCACTGCTGCTCTGCCTGCTGTTTGCCAGTGTGTAGCTCTTCTAAACTAAACTAAGCTTTTCACTTATTTTCTGATTTCTACTTCACTTCACATTGATTTCACTAATTTATTTACCTATCTTAAGTACCACTCAACAGTATCAAATGTGTGGACGTTTTCTGAAAAGCTTGTATCATGAAATTTGTAGCTGGCTTGAAACACTCTAAGTGCAGTAGGACACTGTCTAATGGTGAACCAACACGTCCTTCACAGATATGAGTGCTGTACTATGCTGAGCTAGCAAGTTCTTCATGAACATTCTTCAACACAGCTAGGGTGTTTCATGCCAACCATTAATTTACAAAAAAAGTGAAGTGGCTTAAGAGAGGGGAGGAAGAGGGTGAAGAGTGGGTGGAGGCGGCCTGGAAAAGGAGTGATGGTGTGGGGACAAGTTGGAAGGGGGAGGGGATGAGTGAGGCTTGAAGATATCGTTTTTGCTCCTGCCCTTGAGTAGCCTAATTGTCAGTATATATCCAAACAATGGATTGTTCTTTTACTGCCTCACACACATATAAATCAAATTAAATTATAAATTACATGATTTACTGCTTCACAAATACTATTAATGAACTGCTGGTCACAAGCACCTGCACATTCAAAGACAGGCATGTGCTTAGGTTATTTTGGGACTTAGCTCGATTAGAGTTCCTGAATGACAAATTGTGAAGTAATTTCACTAAATTTCTTTATCTAAACATTTTCACTGTGAAGAAATACTGCACAAATCTACAGAGTGCATTCCATTTAATTTTTTCCATTTACAAGATTCATATTTTTATCATTTATATGTGTTACCATATACTTTATATCCAACCATACAATCTACTCACTTTGAGTGGGGAAGGACAAAATAAATAACTGAAGATGACAACATAATGAAATAATACTGTATCCACTTTCTGGTAATGTGTAGACTTGGAGTGCTAATTTTATTGCTTGCTCACTTTGTGCAAAGGTTAAAAGAAGTTCAGTCATTCAATTGTATTGGAGTTTTCTTATCGAAGATTGGCGTCATCTTATTTATAAAGAAATAATAAGTGCTACCGTGGGGCCAGTTCAATAGATGGAAGGCTTGACTAGTTGACAATATGACATATCAGTTCATATATTGACCGAAAGAACTTGTGATCAAATATGAATTACCTATGGGTTATCAAATTTCAAATATGATTACAGAGTAAGTTGAAAACTGCTTCATCAGGAAAAATAATTTGCACATATGCAGAACAGTTGCTGGGAAGGTGAATGAATTAATTTTTCCTGAAGAAATAGCTGAGCAATTAGGGCTGATAGAGAGATGCTGTGCAATCAGTGCAAGAAGATATCATGGTCTAAATTCTTATACAAAAAACATTACCATGCTGTTACCATGCAGCACAGTATAAACATGTTTTCAAAAGCATCACATAGAAGTTTTAGAGAAAGGTGAACCTACTGGAAATATAGCAAACCAACATACATATGATACAGAATGCCAGCTTAGTATTAAATGAACTAACTCAATTTCCTTTTTTCACTCTGTTAAATTAAGTTTCAGTCATACAAATATTAGATTAAACTTGTAAATTCAACTTTATTTTCCATCAGTTCTTAAGTGTATCTCTATATAAAAGACATTGTTTTAATTTTTAATTAATGTAGTTGTTTCCCTGTGGCATTTTTCCATGTAAGCACTTAAAAAGTCATGATTTTTGTATTTTTTGTATTTTCTATATAAATATGAAAGTTGCACACGTGTAATTTTATCTGTGATTGTGACATTCAGTTCTTACCTGACAATGATCTAAGAAGCCAAAAGCTACTTTGTGGCCAAACAAATATTATTTTGTGGAACTTTAGGAAGTGTTTCCTATATATTATATCACATGAAAGCTTTCAAACACAACACAAAAAAATGGTTCAAATGGCTCTGAGCACTATGGGACTCAACTGCTGTGGTCATCAGTCCCCTAGAACTTAGAACTACTTAAACCTAACTAACCTAAGGACATCACACACATCCATGCCCGAGGCAGGATTCGAACCTGCGACCGTAGCAGTCGCACGGTTCCGGACCGTGCGCCTAGAACCGCGAGACCACCGCGGCCGGCCAAACACAACACAGTGTTCATTTTTGTAGTGAAGCAGTCATGACACCAGCATCTGATATCAACATTTTTGGTACTAGACACAAACAACATCCAATATAAGGAAAATGCTGTATGGTTCACAAATTGCTTGTACAAAGTATTTATAGAAGGAAAACCGTGAATACACATGCATTCTATTTGTTTTTTTTCTGCTGAGAGGGGATTTTTTCAAATAAATTAACCTAATAAATTTTTTACTAATCTTTTATCAGCCATAATGTTCAAATTCCATTTAATTTCGTCGTTTCTAATGCGAGAAACATCAAAACACACTAGCATCTTCGTCTACTTAATATCACATTTTTTGTTCAACACTTATAAAGTAACATCTTCAGTGAAGGGTCATTATATAGGTTGGTCTTTATAACACCAGGGAAGGAAAAAGGAACATGAATGACGAAATCCTAAAAGTACACACTAATAATACAAGCTGCAAGCAACCACAGTCCTAATTTCATTACCAGCCAGTGCAATGGATTTCACTATAGAAAAATCACAAAGTAGAAAATGGCCAGAAGAGAAAAACAATCAAGGAACAAGAACAGCAGAAACAACACAATACAGAGTAGTAGATCGGCAGAGGGGTAAGAAGCGCTGCAGTTGCAAGGTTTGAGGATGTGTGAGTGGGGAATGTTTTATTATTTGTCTTCTAGGGCTGAGAACTCATGGACATGTATGTCTCGTACAGATCAGCTGCTATGATACAAATTTCAAGCTGAAGTAACATGGATTTGTGATTGCACAATATGGAGACGGTCATTTTCAATGGCAGTAAATATTTTTAGCAATGAATACGGAATTAAATTAAGGCTACTGTATTACAACGCAATGAGTAGAAAAAATATGACATTCAAAATATTTACTAAACATTTGTGATCATGTTTCATATTGCATAATGAATTTAAATATAAGTAATATTACTGTTATTAATCGATTAATTATCGGCTCACACAGGTAACACAACACTTCATCATACAATTACAGTGTCGCAACTTTGGGGTCACTGAGGTTGGCAGCAATCTGAAAGAGAGACCAGTAGAAATGATGTGTTCCGAATGATGGAGAGCTACAACAATCAGTACGAGAGGTTGTCAAAAAATAACCGCATTTATTTATTTATTCATTTTCTGCACCCACACTTGAGATAGGTGCTGGCAGTATCAGAGAGGTCTGACCTTGAGTGACGTAATACCATATGTGTCGGTCTCATGGCGGTCCGCAGTTTGACGGAAGCAGGGAAAGTGTATGGGTATATTTACTGTACCCAACATGGATCTCAAGTTGCACCAGCATGCGTCAAATGGATTTTGCGTTCTCCTTGGCAAAACTTCATCACAAACATTGGAAATGTTGCAGCAAGCCTATAAAGAGCAAGCCATGAGTTAAACACAAGTTTTTGAGTGGCATAAACGATATTGGGAGGGTGAAAATGACCTTGCGGATACTCCACAAACCTAGAAGACCCTCTACTTCGAAGACTAAAATCAATGTGAACACAACTGATCTCATGTTATCGTTCACAACGATTGCATTGATTCTGCATATGTCCTACAGATTAGTTGTTGTACGAAATGTTCTAGGGTATGGGAAAGTTGCGGTATTGTGGATGCCTCATGTGATAAGTGATAAACAGAAGGTTCGCCGAGTGATGGCTTGTTAACAATGGAAGGAAAGACTTCAGCGATAACCATGTTGTTTGGACAAATTCATCACCTGCGACGAATCGTGGTTTTATCATTATGCCCTCCAGCACTAAATTGGTGGTCCCTAGATGCCTCAGAATATGTCCTACCAACAGATCCCTTCTTCTAGTCATGTTGTGCCACAAATTTCCCTTCTCCCAAATTCTTTTCAATACCTCCTCATCAGTTATGCGATCTACCCATCTAATCTTCAGCATTCTTCTATAGCACCACATTTCGAAAGCTTCTATTCTCTTCTTGACTAAACTATTTATCTTCCACGTTTCACTTCCATACATGACTACAGTGCATACAAATACTTTCAGAAACGACTTCCTGACACTTAAATGTATACACAATGTTAACAAATTTTTCTTATTCAGAAACGCTTTCCTTGCCATTGCCAGTCTACATTTTATATCCTCTCTACTTCGATCATCATCAGTTATTTTGCTCCCCAAATAGCAAAACTCATTTACTACTTTAAGCGTCTCATTTATTAATCTAGTACCCTCAGATCAACCGAGTTAATTCGACTACATTCCATTACCCTTTTTTTACTTTTGTTGATGTTCATCTTATATCCTCCTTTCAAGACACTGTACATTCTGTTCAGCTGCTCTTACAGGTCCTTTGCTGACAGAAACACAATGTTACTGGCGAACCTCAAAGTATTTATTTCTCCTCCGTCGATTTCAATTCCTACTCCGAATTTTCTTTTGTTTCCTTTACTGCTTGCTCAATATACAGATTGAATAACATCAGGGATAGGCTACAACCCTGTCTCTCTCCCTTCCCAACCACTGCTTCCCTTTCATGCCCCTTGACTCTTATAACTGCCATCTGGTTTCTGTACAAATTGCAAATAGCCTTTCAATTCCTGTATTTTTACCCCTGCCACCTTCAGAATTTGAAAGAGAGTATTCCAGTCAACATTGTCAAAAGCTTTCTCTAAGTCTTCAAATGCTAGAAACGAAGGTTTGCCTTTCCTTAATCTACTTTCTAATATAAGCCATAGGGTCAGTATTGCCTCATGTGTTCCAAAATTTCTATGGAATCCAAACTGATCTTCCCCAAGGCTGGCTTCTACAAGTTTTTCAATTCGTCTGTAAAGAATTTGTGTTAGTATTTTGTAGCCATAACATACTAATTTATGTACATTACCAATTAATAATAATATTGGAGCGCCTGATTAACCAAGCTATCTAAGGTGCTGCAGTGAAGGACTTAATCGCCTGGCCGAGATTTGAGTCCTTCCTCAACCCTGGATGTGTGTGTTTGTCCTTAGGATAATTTAGGTTAAGTAGTGTTTAAGCTTAGGGACTGATGACTGTAGCAGTTAAGTCCCATCAGATTTCACAAACATTTGAATAATAATATTGGTACATATGTGGCCCGAGGTGCCGCCACATTTCAGTATTGGCTATTGACCAAATGCATTTGACGACCACTGCTCTAGCAGCAGAAGGTCGTAAAAATGTAGACATGAAGCATAAAGATGTAGAATGTCAATAACGTTTGCTTCATTCAAAAAGCTTTAACAGTTTCACATAAAAAATTTGGAGCCATTAGTTTTTAGAACGCGCTCTTAGTGCCGATTCAGATTTCTGGATGGGGCTACTCTGCACCTACATCAACATCTAGATGACTACTCTGCAGTTCACACTTAATCACCTGATGGAGTGATAATGGAACCACCTGCAACTTCACTCTCAAACAGAGCTCCAGAAAAACGAACGCCTAAACCTTTCCGTGAGAGCTTTCATTTCTCTTACTTTGTTACGATGATCATTTCTCTCTGTGCAGGCTGGTGCTAACAAAGTATTTTCACGATTCAGAGGATAAAAGTGCTCATTGAAACTTCGTGAATACGTCTCGTCACAAAGAAAAATGGCTTATTTTAATGATTGCTACCCCAACTTACGTAACATATCCATGACACTCTCTCTCCTATTTCACAACAATACAAAACGAGCTGCCCTTCTCTGAACGTTTTTTAGGTCCCCCGTCAAACCTATCTGATACTATGTAGAATTATATACTCCAGAAAAGAACATACAAGTGTAATCTAGACAATCTCTAAGTGAGTAGAATTATTTTGTAGGTTCTAGCTCACTAGTTCATTATTAAAAAAAATTCTGTATTTGTTATTTACTTAACTGATTTTTAAAAATTCAGTATATTTAATTAACTTAACGGATTTTAAAACGTTAACTAAACACATAATTTTACAATAAGTCAACTAATTACAATAACGAACTGATTTATAACTTAATTACTTAATTTACAACACAATTGTAGCAAAATAACATGTATTAGTTGACAAACGTAATTTATTTTTAAAAAATCGCATTGTGATTGTATGTAATACAATTAAAATATATTAACTAACAAAGTGAATTGTTTTAAAAAATCACATTGTGAAAGTAAGTAATTAAAAAAATAAATTAGTTAACAAAAGTAAATTATTTTTAAAAAATCACATTGTGAATGTAAGTAAATAAAAAGTATTTATTAACAAAAGTAAATTATTTTAAAAATTTTAAATTGTGAACTCTACATCATGAAATTCATTATTTCTATTTTTAAGCTACTTCATTCCTTTGTTTTTAAACTTCATTTGTCATTTTTTAATTACTTGAAAACAATATCACCAATTAATTTAGAAAATCAATTTGGTAAAATAACTTTAAAATTATTATTGAGTTCTAGGCAAAGTTGCTCCCCATATCTAGTATTTAAATATTTACAGTTTTTAATATTATATAATACATTCATCTCTAGCTCATTTACTTTTATAATTTCTTTAGAAATACTTATATTGTTGAGCTTCCTGATTAAAGTAGTTTCCTTACCTATAGAATTTTTTTTTAGTTTTTCAAAAATAAATTTGTAGTTTGTATTCAACATATTTTCAAAAAAATTGTAATTTTGAACATATAGCTAAATGAATCATTCAAAACTATCAATTTTATTTTTTGTAAATGTAATAAAAATTATTTCTTATAAATGGATAACCTAAACGAAATGCAGACTAAACTAAAAGAAACTTATAAACTAATTGAGCAATCTGAAAAACATATTTATAGTCCTCTTTGTTTGAGTAATTAAAATAATAATCATTTTTTAAAACAAATTGCAATCATATTTTTCATAAAAATGGTAAAGAAAAAAAATTGTCCACTCTGTACAATTATTATTAAAACTAATATACCAACATTAGCTGACTTATTGGCTCCATTTTATTCTATATCAGGAACTGTAATCAAATCTTTTGAACTATTTCTCGATCCTAAATGATTTTTTTGAATTATTTATATGTATAATCTAAATCAGAGTTTAAAAAATTTTTAAAAAAATATTTAATTAACAATTAAAATTTAAAAAAAATGAGAAAATCTCCTTTCTCACAAATGTAATAATTTTTTAATATATATGTATAAATGGAGCAAGTTCCACAAGAATCTTCTGTAAAATCTAAATTTTGTAAATATTGCAATACAGAGAAATCAATTGATCATTTTACTTTACAAAAATATACAAAAGATAGTTATAGAAGTATATGTAGACCATGCATAAATAAACATCATGTGAAACATTACAATAAAAATCGAATTCCTTGTGTATGTGGAGAAAGTGTTGCTAAATATTATTTTAAGGAACAGTTATTAACATTAAATAAGGAAGAAAAATCTGTGTCTACAATGAAAAACAAAGAAGTTGTGGCTGAAGAAATCTCTACATCTACAAAGAAATTTAAAAGTTGTAAGAAAATTAAAGATTTAAAATGTTTTTATATAAATCCTTCACATAATGAGAAACATAATAATAAATGTAAGAAAAGTACTTTACAATAGATTAACAATAAAGAAGCTTTAACTTTATGATTTGTTATTTATTAAATAACAATCCTTTTCAAATAATTGAATAAATTATTGGAACTAATTGATTGTTACACTAAATAGTAAACTAATTCTTTTTAAAAACTAATTGTTGAAAACTAATAGTTAAACTAAATAATAAACCAGTTTTCTTTTTGATAAAATATCTATTAAATAATAATCCTTATCCATCTTATTTAATATTTGTCATTTTATTAAAAAAATTTACAATTCTATTGAAATTTTTTTTAAAATTAAAGAGCAAAATGGAAACGTACTTTGCTTATCAACTACAACAATTAACTGTTGCAAGACACCGTGAATTTTGTAGAATAAATAATTTATGAGGTTATTTAAATTTATATGAAAGCTGATATAATTACATTTTATTACTAGAAGTAGTTCAATTATTGCTAGAAATTATAGACATGAACTAATTGAAAATCATACAAATATTATTAAAAATACTACAACTGAAGTAACTGAAAATCATACAAATATTGTTAAAAATTATACACGTGAAGGATGTTAAAATCATATAAATATTGTTAACAGTTATATTACTGAGGTAAGTAAAAATTATACAAATATTGATAAACTGTATATACCTGAAGTAAGTGAGAATCATACAAATATTTTTAGAAATTATACTTCTGAATTACGAGAAAATTTTTCGTAACAGTATTAAATATTGTTACAAATTATACACCTGAAGTAAGTGATAATTTTTGGAAAAAGTTACTATATTATAATATTGATGATTTTTTTTCTAACTAAAGAAAATTAACCATTAAAAAATTTTTCCTTCTTCTTCATATATATTTAAAAAACTGAATCCAAGAGATAGAAATAAAATTAAAGATTACTTAGTTGAAAGAGCATTAGAAAACACATTACAAGCTATAAATTTTGAAAAGTGTTTAAATATACTTGATCCTAATATTTTCCCAAATGCAGTAAAAACAGAAATTTTTTAAAACTTAAAACACTGTTTGAAAGTACATAGTGGTTTAAAGATAAATTTTGATGTATGTTGTATTAATTTCAATTGTATTTATATTGTATAAATTATAATTTATATATTTAAATGAACTACAAACAAAGGAAATAAATGAAAATTTCAAGAATTTGGGCAACAAACACATAACTATTCTATTTTAACAGAAAAAGATTTTGATAAAAAATTTAAACAAGGTAAAAGATTGTTTAGAAAAAATATCTAATTTTTTAGCACAAGGGTCAGGTTGGTCATTAAATAGAATTATTGGTTTGCGACAAGCAATTAAAAAATATATTCCACAAAATGGATCATCTGATATTGATTTACCAGATAAAATTAAAAATAAAAATACTTGTGTTAATGCAAAAAATAATGATGAAAAATGTTTTCTGTGATCTATAAAATCTGCTGAAAGAATAACAAAATATAAATGTGTTGTTGTTGATGTTGATAAAAACCTTGAAAATTATGAATTTTCTGTAGTAGTAGATCAAATTCCAATAATAGAAAATATAATCAATGTATCTATCAATGTTTATTAATTTGATGATTTAGAATATCAAGTATATCTATTAAAAATTACAAATTGTAAAATGGAGAAACATGTAAATCTACTTTACTTCAAGAAAGATGGTAATTCACACTATTGTTACATGAAAAATTTATCTAGATTTGAATCAAGTCAAATCAATAAACCTGAAGAAGCAAAATTTATTTGTGATTTATATTTACTACATTTTTATAGTAAGGAAAAATTAGATAATCGTACACCAAATTGCTTAACTAAACAACCATTAAAAGTAGAAATGCGAAGTGTAGGAAAAAGTGTATATTTTAAAAATTATCAATATACACAAAAGGTTCCATTTGTAATTTATGCTGTGTCTGAAAGTTTAATTTTAGATATGAATCTCATGAACCAAATCCAGAAAAACTTCCAAGTGCTTCTCCGCGGTCATTTCCGGTGCGGTCCTCCTCTTGCTACCTGGGATGGTCGTTTGCTGCAGTACGGGAAGCCAGGATTCGTTTACATTAAGGCTTTTCTCTTTCTTGTTGAAACTGTTCACGTGCTTTTGTATTTCTACAGCTTCTTTCAACAAGCGCGTGTGATAGTGCTTCTCTACAGCTAGAACTTCCGTGTCGGCGAATTTTATTACGTTTGCAGTTCCATTCAGTGCGTGCTCTGCCACGGCCGATTTCTCCACCTGCCCCAACCTGCAATGTCGCTTGTGCTCTTTGATCCTGGTGTTAATTGATCGTCCAGTCATTCCGACATAAACTTTTCCGCATGTGCATGGTATACGGTATATTCCCGACCTTGCAAGTGGGTCTCTTTTCTCCTTCGCCGATCTAAGACACTCTTTGATCTTCCTTGTCGGTTTGAAAATCGTCTTTACGCCATGTTTGCGCAATGTACGGCCGATTCTGTCCGTCACTCTGGGAATGTATGGCAGAAAGGCCGTACCCGACATTTCTTCTTCTGGTTCCTTACTTCGCCGAGTGTTTGGCTCTGTTACACTTCTAAAGTAATTTGTGGAGTAACCATTGCTCCTCAGAACAGATTCCAGGTGTTGCATTTCTCGTTTGAGGTGTTGCGGCTAACATAATCGTCCTGCTCTCCTTACGAGCGTACTAATCATGCCTCTTTTTCTGGCTCGGGTGGTGGTTTGATTGCATTAGTTATTTTCTGATCTATCGATGATTGAAGATCTTTAATAATATTTTCAATTTTTTCTTTTATTTCCGAATTGAATGTAGGGGTATTAAGTAGTTGTTCCGTTTGCTGAGTTAGATGTATTTATTTCCAAAAATGTCCATTTATTGTATTTAAAATAACATTTTAATTCACACAAAACAATTTCAAAACAAATGAACATAAATGTACTCCTATTACTTCATCAATGTTTTGTATTCTTTCTGTATTGTAACATAGTTCATTTTTTTCTAAATAGTTAACTCATTGTTTTGGTATATTACAACCACATGAATCAAAAATAAATTTTTAGCATTATTTTTATAATAGCAAATGCAATAAGTACCGGGATTATCAGATGCATCTAAATTTTCCATACAACATTTAATTTTTAATGGATTATTTACCAATTCATTAATCATATATACAAAAGGAAATTTTAAAATTTTTAATTGTTTAGTTAGTTTTTCTACATCAAAATTACTTAATGCATTAGGATAATCATCAATTACTTTTAGAAGTCGTTTTATTACATTACCAACTTTTTTTCCATTTCTGATTTATGTATTTTTTGTTCTTCTAATTCCTTATCTTTTTTCTTTTTATTTAATACTGCTTTTGTAATTGCTTCAGATCTTCCAGCTAATGAAACAATTGTTGCTAAATATGGTTTGCAGCTAATAATAATGGTGAAATTCCATCTTCATGTTGTGTTAATCTTTTAGCAATCTTTCTTTCTGGTTAAATATTCAATTATTCTTTTCACAACAGGAATAGCTAATGTGACAAGTAAATTTCCACCAGTTTTTTATGTTTCTTACATTTTTATGGTTCAGATGAAAATGGCACAATTGCATTTTGTTGTTCATTATTTAACTTTAATTCAATTGATTTTGGTTTAGTTTTGCCACTAGGCAACAAAGTATAATCAATTGTAAAGTTATTTATTTATGTAGTTAAAAATTTATTAAAGATTTTTTATATAGATTAAAATTCATAATGGTATCTATACATTCAAAAATGTGTAAAGATTTTTTATATTGTTTTTTATGTAATTTAAAAATTAATAAACATTTCTATAATCCCCACCCATTTTCATCAACATTAATTTCCATACCTAATTTTCTTTTTCCATACATTGTTCATCTAACAGGTGTTGCTGCAGCTTTTTCACCACATGAAGTATCATTTTCATACATTCTTTCTTTTGTAGCTAACTGAAGTTCCTTATCAGCTGTATGTCTTTTTCCTTCATCTGTATTATCTCTGTAAGCAATATCATGTTTCTTGCAAGCTTCATCAATGGATTCATACATTTATCACAGTTGGCTAATCTCTCTTCTAATTTTGTACCTGGACCACTAAATTTATAACCTGTAAGATGCATTTCGAATGGTAATTTGTTAATTAAAGTATATACTAACTGAATTTAATCATAAGCAATTTCTTTTATTAAATATTTATATTTATTACCTTTACTTGAACTTATTTAATTTTGATTATTATCAGATTATTATGCTCCTGAATTTAATAATGTATCTACATCATTTTATAAATTTTCACCATTAAAATTTGATATATAGTACTTTCTTTTTCAGTTGATAGTCTCATTAATCCATCGGTACCTTCATATTATTTTACCAATTCTAAATTCATTACCTTTAAATACTAAGGGTAAATTACCAAGATATTTAAACATACCAACAGGTTTATAAAAAAATACATCATCTTCAATATGATTTATAGACTTTAACATTGTTTCATTAACATTTATCTTTTTAGTTTCATTTACCTTTTTACTTTTATTTTCTTCTTCATATTTACTCACGACATCTTTAATTTCTGTTTCACTTAAGGTACAATCATATTTTCCAGGAATATCATCAGACCAAAATGTTATTTTTTAATTGGTGTTAAATCTTCAAAATCTTCTATTTGATGAATATATTTAATCATTTTTTAAAACTTACCTATTTCCTATAATTGCTCTTAAAAATTATCACCTAAACCTCCAATAGCTTGTTTTACTTTTTCAATGACATCATCAACATCTTGATCATCCTTTTTATATTGCTCATATTCTGTTCTTGGTTTATTTTTCTAAAGCTTAAATTCTTCATTTATTTCTTCAAATTTCTTTCTATTTTGTTTAGCTTGTTTAACAACAGTTTCATTAATCTTTGCAAACATTTATTATTGAAGAAAAACATTAATTTTATTAATGTTTTATGTTTATGTTTATTTTTATGTTTGTATTTATGTTTAATGATAAAGTTATTCTTAATGTTTATTATTTTTGTTTCATGTTAAAGTTAAAATTATGTTAATGTTTTTGTTTAATGATTATGTTGTTAAGAAATGTTTTATGTTATTTCTAAACTTACCTTTCTAGACATATCTATTGTTAAAAAAACCAAATTCATCATTCCAACATTTACTGCAGAATTCTTTAAAATCACCAAACGTTAAATGTCCACCAACAAACTCATGGTAAATATGATTTAAATTTGTATCATCACAGATTATAAACTCATAATGGAAAATCAAACAAAAAACTAATTGATAATTACGTAACAAAATTGTTTGACTTTGTAACAATAAAAAACATAAATTCATCATTCCAACATTTACTGCAGAATTCTTTCATCATTCCAACATTTACTGCAGAATTCTTTAAAATCACCAAACGTTAAATGTCCACCAACAAACTCATGGTAAATATGATTTAAATTTGTATCATCACAGATTATAAACTCATAATGGAAAATCAAACAAAAAACTAATTGATAATTACGTAACAAAATTGTTTGACTTTGTAACAATAAAAAACATAAATAATATAATATCTAGAATTGAACATCCTTTTATTTCATCGACAGTTTTAATTCATTTAACTTCATCTATTACTGAGAAAGTAAGTTTATAAGGACATATTCTTAATACAGGAATAAAAATATTAAAAAAGTGAAGTACTTCATCAATTGTCAATGTTTGGTGGATTTTTTAAAAGGTGTAAAGAAATTATGTTTGAAGGAGATTAGCTGTAATTTTTAGATGCTGTTCATCTTCTGGAGATGCAATTCTATGTTGGTTTGATAAAAATGATGCTGGCATTGAAATAAAAGATATGCATCCTAAAGAAAGTAAAATAGTTATAGAATCTATTCAAATACATGTAGCTGTTGTTAAATATGAACCAAATTACGAATTTGAACAATGTGAATATATTTTTAAAAATCCTTAAAATTTCTATTTCTTTGTATGAACTTCAGACAGAAGAAGTTGCTGGTTTATCTAGTAAAATCAATTTTGAACTAGATATAACAAATTACTATAACTCTACAGAATTTGATATGCCATATTTTGTTTTTGTTATGTTGCAGACAATCATAAAAATAATCAATTAGTTAATTCATCATTATTTGATCATGTTAAACATCAGAATATATATTTGATAATTAACTTATGTCACAATGTGATTTTTTGAAATTCTGTACTTCGTTAACTAATGTATATTAATTAATTTACATACATTCACAATGTGATTTTTAAAAATAACTTACTTTTGTTAAGTAATACATGTTATTGTGTTTAAATCATGTTGTTAATTAAACAATTAATTTATAAATTATTTGGTTATTATAATTAGTTGGTTATCATAAAAATTAGGTATTTAGTTAATATTTTAAAATCGGTTAATTTAATAAAATATACGGATTTTTTTAAAAAAAATCAGTTAAGATATTTATAAAATACAGAATTTATTTTAATAATTAGCTAGTGAGCTAGAACCTACAAAATCATTCTACTTAAATGTTCTGCCATCAAAACTGGCATTCTTAAGGTCAGAAGCATGGTATGTTAGATCCTTTAACTGGATATGTAGGTAAGAGTTTGGTTTGAAGTTAGATATAGTGGGAGTTAGTTAAGTACAGTAGCAGTAAGTATGGGTCAGCACAAGATTATCAACAGAAAATGCGGTAACATAGTGAAGGGATTGATGAGATATCAGAAATTATACACATAGTCAAAGGAGATAAAATATAATTGTGATGTGTGACTGGAGTCCGATATAAGAAAGGGAAGGACAATAAATATAGCAGGAGAATATGGATGGGGGAAATGAATGAAAGAGGAAGCCACCTAGTAGAATAATGCACAGAGCAGAATTTAATCATCCCCAACCCTTCGCTTAAGAATCATGTAAGATCATATACATGGAAGAGACCTGGTGTACTGGAAGTTTTCAGATCGATTATAAAATGTTAAGGCAGAAATTTAGAAACCAGGTTTTAAATAGTAAATAATTTCCAGAGACAGATGTGGATGCTGACCATAATTTATTGATATTGAACTGCAGACTAAAACTGAAAATATTTTTAAAAGGTAGGAACTTACGAATATGGGACCTGGATAAATTGAAGCAAACAAAAGTTGTTGAACAGTTCAGAGGGAGCATTAGACCACATTTGATTGAAACGGGGGAAATGAATACAATAGAAAACGAATGGGTGGCTTTGAGAGATGAAATAGTGAAGGAAACAGATGATCAGATAGGAAAAAAGATGGGAGCTAGTAGAAATCCTTGGATAATGTGTGAGATTTTGAATTTAACTGATGAAAGGATCAAATATGAAAATGCAGCATAGGAATTAGGCGAAAAGCGATATGTATGTCTGAAATTTGAGTTTGATAGAAATTGTATAAATACTATGTATGGGAGAGAGAAAAATCCAAGGCTATAGAACCATACATAGCTAGTGCAAAGGTACGTACTACCTATAAGGAGATGAAATAGACCTTTGTAGAAAAGAGAAGCAACCTATATGAACATTAAGAGCTCAGATAACAAGCCAGTGCTTCGCAAAGGAGTAAAAGTTGAAAGGTGGGAGGAATATATATGGACCTCTACAAGCGAAATGATGACAATGTTATACGAAGGGAAGAGGCAGTAGATGAAGTTGAGATGGGAGATACAATAGTGCGAGATGAATTTGATAGAGTACTGAATGGTCTATATGGAAACAACGCTATTGGAGTAGATGACTTTCCCTCAGAATAACTGACATTACTGGGAGAGCCAGCCACGACAAAGTTATTCTACCTGGTGGAAAAAATATGTGAAATGCGTGAAGTACCCCCAGACTTCAGAAAGTATGTAATAACTCAGTTTGAAAGAAGGCAAGTGTGGATGGGTGAAAATACAACTATCGGACCATAAGTCATGGTTGCAAAATATTGACACGCATCATTTGCAGAAGAATTGAAAAATAGGTTGAGGCTGTTTGTGGGGAAGATTAATTTGGGTTCCGGAGAAATGAAGAAACGCACAAGGCAGTACTGACCCTATGATTTAGCCTAGAAGAAAGACTGAAGAAAAGCAAGTCTACGTTTCCATCATTTGTAGATTTAGAGAAAGATTGTGACAGCATTGACTGGACTTCACTCAGCGAAATTTTGAAGGTTGCAGGGATTTTATGAGGGTCCGAAAAACTATTTGTTACGTGTACAGAAACTGGAGTGCAGTTAGAAGAGCAGAAGTAAATGAAAATGAGGCAGTAGCCAAGAAAGGAATGAGACAGTGTTGTAGCCTACCCCCGGTGTTATTCCATCTGTACGCTAAGCAGGCTGTGACGGTAACCGAGGCGAAATTATGGAAGGGAAATAAAATTCAGGAATAAAAGATAGGAACTTCGCAGTTTGTTGATGACTCTGTGATTGTGTCAGAGACGGCTAATGGCATAGAAGAGCATGGGAACGGAGTGGATATCGTCTTGAAAAGAAATTATAAGATGAGCGTCAGTGAAAGTAAAGCAATGGTAATGGAATGTAGTCGAAGTGAATCAGACGATGCTGAGGGAATTATATTAGGAAATGGGACTACAAAAGTAGTACTTGAGTTTTGTTATTTGAGCAGTAAAGTAACAAATGAATGCCACACTATGAAAGAAATAAAAGGCAGACCAGCAACAGCAAGACAAGTATTTATGAAACAGAGGTATTTGTGAACATCTAATGAAAACCTAAGTATTAAGAAGTCTTTTCTGAAGATAGCCTTTTATGGGAGTGAAACGTGGATATTAGATAACTGAGACAAGAAGAAGGCAGGTTCTGAAATGTAGTGCTGTGACACATCCTGAGGCAACAAGGAATTGTCAGTTTGGTAATGGAAATGAAAGCTGGTGTGTGTGTGTGTGTGTGTGTGTGTGTGTGTGTGTGTGTGTGTGTGTGGAGGGGTGGCGGGGGTTAGAAACTGTACAAGGAAACTAAGGTTTGAATACTGTAAGCAGGTTCAAATAGATGTAGGTTGCGTAATTATGCAGAGATGAAAAGGCTTGCACACGATAGATTAGCATGGAGAACTGCATTAAATCAGTCTTCGGATCGCAGGCCACAACATCAAGAACAGATAAAAAATACCATACATAATTATTTAAATATATCATGTTGTAAAGTAATTACAAACTGTACTTTGTGAAAAAGCTTCCATATATCCACTGTGTTAGTGCTGTTCATCACTGCTCTCTACTGGAATTTGAAAGCCGCTATTTCGTTAACTAGCTCAATTGTATTTATATTTATGGTATATTTGACACGAAAATCTGCTGCACATTTTTCAAAATAAGATAACAGCTCTCCATTTAGGCGTTCCTGACGGAAATTAAAGTGAGCTGAAATGGTATGTAATTAATATTCTGTCAAATAATTTGAAGCACTCTAGCTTGAACAGTTTCACCCCAGTCATCAGTTGACAGAAATCGACAAATATCGTAAGCTTTTGTTCAGATAGCATATTTGCTTCAGCGTCCACCCGC
Organism: Schistocerca nitens; assembly: GCF_023898315.1. Lineage (NCBI taxonomy): Eukaryota > Metazoa > Arthropoda > Insecta > Orthoptera > Acrididae > Schistocerca > Schistocerca nitens. The sequence continues at coordinate 572,351,586 of NC_064616.1, read as the reverse complement.
CAGCCTTCGAGATCCTACAATACCTTAGCGACGTTACAGCAAAAACTCTGTTGTTGAACATGAGTTAGCTGTGCAGGCAGCAGCTGTGTGAACCAAGCGCACTGTTGACAATCTCTCTGATTTTATCATCATGGTCTCTTCGCGAGATATACGTAGGAGGGAGCAATATACTGCTTGACTCCTCGGTGAAGGTATGTTCTCGAAACTTCAGCAAAAGCCCGTACCGAGCTACTGAGCGTCTCTCCTGCAGAGTCTTCCACTGGAGTTTATCTATCATCTCCATAACGCTTTCGCGATTACTAAATGCTCTCCGTTGGATCTTCTGTATCTCTTCTATCAACCCTATCTGGTACGGATCCCACACTGCTGAGCAGTATTCAAGCAGGGGGCGGATTGCATTTCCTTAGGATTCTTCCAATGAATCTCAGTCTGGCATCTGCTTTACCGACGATCAACTTTATATGATCATTCCATTTTAAATCACTCCTATTGCGTACTCCCAGATAATTTGTGAAATTAACTGCTTCCAGTTGCTGACCTGCTATATTGTTTCTAAATGATATGGGATCATTCTTTCTATGTATTCGCAGCACATTACACTTGTCTACATTGAGATTCAATTGCCATTCCCTGCACCATGCGTCAATTCGCTGCAGATCCTTCTGCATTTCAGTACAATTTTCCATTGTTACAACCTCTAGATATACCACAGCATCATCCGCAAAAATCCTCAGTGAACTTCCGATGTCATCCACAAGGTCATTTATGTATATTGTGAACAGCAACGTTCCCACGACACTCCCCTGCGGCACACCCGAAATCACTCTTACTTCGGAAGACTTCTCTCCATTGAGAATGACATGCTGCGTTCTGTTATCTAGGAACTCTTCAATCCAATCACACAATTGGTCTGGTAGTCCTTATGCTCTTACTTTCTTCACTAAACGACTGTGGGGAACTGTATCGAACGCCTTGCGGAAGTCAAGAAACACGGCATCTACCTGGGAACCCGTGTCTATGGCCCTCTGAGTCTCGTGGACGAATAGCGCGAGCTGGGTTTCACACGATCGTCTTTTTCGAAACCCATGCTGATTCCTACAGAGTACATTTCTAGTTTTCAGAAAAGTCATTATACTCGAACATAATACGTGTTACAAAATTCTACAACTGATCGACGATAGAGATATAGGTCTCTAGTTCTGCACATCTGTTCGACGTCCCTTCTTGAAAACGGGGATGACCTGTGCCCTTTTCCAATCCTTTGGAACGCTACGCTCTTCTAGAGACCTACGGTACACCGCTGCAAGGAGGGGGGCAAGCTCCTTCACGTACTCTGTGTAAAATCGAACTGGTATCCCATCAGGTCCAGTGGCCTTTCCTCTTTTGAGCGATTTTAATTGTTTCTCTATCCCTCTGTCGTCTATTTCGATATCTACTATTTTGTCATCTGTGCGACAATCTACTTTGCAAATTAGTCAGACTACTAGAACAACTTAGTACATCCAATATTTATTTGAGATACTTCATGTGTGGCCACTCAGTTACTCTGAAACGTACGTCCATGCCATACAACACGTTAACAACCGTATTACTAATTGATGTTCTGGATTACACAAAGGAACAGAACCAATTTCACAATCCTTTCATCCTCCATGTGACATGTCTTGTTGGAAACATTAATCAACTCTATTATAGAGGACAAAATTACTCCAGCCTAACCAGTCCAACACAGAGAACAATGTCAACCTAACCAGCACACTTCACCTCGTTGCATGGAGGACAAGCTTAAAAAACACTAGTCACCTCTTCCTTATAGAGAAAAAAATTAAAACTACCTGGTACACATCAACTCTTGATACAAAGTCCAACCTAACCAACACAATCAAGTCTGCCATAAAGAGGACAAAATTTAACCTAACTAATACACAGACAGATATTCTGTAGAGAGGATGGAATTGAAGCTAATCAATACACAGTGAATTCTTCTTTACAGAGGACAGAATTTAACTTATCCAATACACCGTAAACTCTTCGGTATTGAGGACAAAATGTGACCGAAACGACACTAGTTAAAGCCTCCTTACAGAGGAAAAACATTAATTTAATCAATACTAGTCAACTCCCTAACCAGAGGACAAATTCAATTTAACGAATCCATAGCCAACTCTTCCTTATAGAGGGCAATACAATCTACCCAATACACACTCAACTCTTCCTTACAGAGGACAGTTCAATCTATCCAATACAGAGTCAAGTCTTCCTTTCAGGTGACAAAATTCAACTTAACTAACACACAGTCATTCTTTCTTACACAGGACAAAATTTAACCTTGCCAATACCCATCAACTGTTCCTTATAGAGGACAAGATATAACTTAAATAACATACATCATTATCTGAAGGAGGCTTCCCTTTACAGATACTGAAGAAAATCTTTCATCGATACTTTTGACAGACAATTTGATCAGCATATACTTTACCATTTATCTGCCTCTCACTGTTCCTAAAATTACTCACATTTTTCCCTTTTTCTTGCCTGGTTCCATGCTTCGGATTTCACCAAGCTAACCCTCTCTCATGTCTCTCTAATTTATCTGTCTCCTTCTATACCGTAAGGCCTCGTAAGTTGTTTATTCGAACCTAAAATTTTCTTGACATGGTGTCTCAGTTAATATCTGAAACTCCACGAAATTAGAAGTACAATCAGTCACAAAAGTAGAACTAATACATGCATATCATCCCATCCTAGACACGGCTTGTCTAGCAGTTGCCACAGTATACCACAAACAATTAATTACAGCAAAAAACAAACGCACTGAGTAATCTATTCCGACCATGATGCCTCAAAGCTACAGAGCTGCAAAACACTTCCACACTGGACCTTGACCTGCATTCAGTGTGAAGAACCTGAGTTTTTTAAAGCATTTTCCATTAATTTATTTCCACATCATTCAATGGGAAAGACACTTCAGATATCTCCTCAAGAGTACTGGGGGAGTCAGATAGTTGCAGCTATTTTATACCAATAAGGCTCCACTGTGCTTTGTACCTATTACAACCCAAACCTGGGGACACGTTGCAATTAGGAAGTCGAGTAAAGTGTGAGAGTGAGTGGTCCAGTGCATGCCTGCAGGTGCTAGTGATACAACGTTACCAGTAAATATATCTTTTGGTCGAGTACAGTATATAAAAGTGTAGCCTCTTCAGAGCTGCAGGCAACTACCGGGTACGAGCATACAAGTCATTGGACGTATTACGGTGACTCAGATCGGCTACTAACTTAGAGCTTTCGATGACATCCTCATGATGTGCTAAGATGGAATCTGTCGACTGTGCCCAGGATGCCAATTGTCGCGCCGATTCCCTGGTCACCCACCAAGACTGCTCCAACGTTCACAAATCGGCGAGGAGGCTGTGCAGATGGGCCTCTACTGGACCATGCGAATATGGCAGCCTGTAGATCTCTCCTGAAGACCCAGTGTAGGAGGAGGGCTGGCCATTCACCAGTCTTCTCGTCCATTATGACCAAGTAGGCAGCAACGGCATCCCACGACTGTGGTGTGCATCAGGTTTGACTGCTTTGGTGTTGAAGTCTACAAGTAGGTAGCAGGCTGGCCATTATTGAACAGCTTGTCATGGCTTCTCTTAAAATCATTAGATTGACAGTCTCTGTAGTTCTTTGACACGGACAGAATACCAGCATGACAGAAAGTGTCTTGTGCTTCGATACTACATTATATATGGTAGCCGAGCCTCCACCTATGACGCAGTGGTTTTGAGGACATGGGCGCTTTTGTCCGCATTTATCAGACCCGTTGGTACTCCTTGCCTCACGTTGTAACTTCAGTAACGATTTTAAGTCACTGTGCTCAGTTTGTAGCGGCACCTGGGCGCGGAGCTACACAGTGTTAATTCAATGTGCTCTGTTAAGTAGTACAGTGGTGCTTGTATTTCGCCTGCCCTGTTTCGTGGTCCACTGCATTGGTGCCATGGTGACATAACAACTGGCACACCAAATCAGTGGTGACCTATTCTGTTCTGAGCTCGCTTGATGGAACATTAACAAAATTTTTACAATTTACAGTAAAGTTATTCTGCCGCGCAGCATACCATTAGTCGAAACAAATTTATTCACAACTACGCAGCTATCTGTTGACAGAAATAAACATATGTTAGACTTCTACATTGATGTAGAATCTCGTGAGATTACAACCCTTGTTAGCATGACACCAACCATTTCACATTTACTAGTTACCATAAACTTAATAATGGTTGTCATGCCATTAGATATCTTCCTTGTAATCTTGTTCACTATTCGTCTGTTTCTGACCAGTTCCACCTCACAAATAGTCATGTTAGATATTGGCTCTTGTTCCAAATTCTGCACAGCTAACTCACAGCCAGTCACTTGTTCTGGCAGTTGATATGAACTCACAACAGACATCATCTCCTCCTGATCACCTTTCTCCCTAGTAACACCTAAATCAGATACCTCGTTTCTCAGTTCATGTTCACTTACTAACCCTTGATTTGCCTGTACACCATAATCACTATGTATATACCTCGTCACCTCATTGATGGCTGTGACATCCTCTAAGTTACCAGAACTAGCAGGCAAATTAACTATATAAGCTATTCTCATTGTAAATGGTCAGCTGTTCTGTAGTAGCAGCACATTCGATTTCTGTATCAACTTCTTGCTCTTTCAATGGATATAAGCTCACGACAGATACAGTCTCTTTCTGGACAGTTGTAACATCCCCTACTTTACAAACATTGGCTGGCATGATGTCATCTGAACTCTGTTCAAAATTACCAATCAGTGGGCCCCCAGTAGTAATGAATTCAACTTTAGTGACAATCTCCTGCACCTCAGTATACTCCTTATTTTTATTCACAACTTCCTGTTCTCTTATTTTCTCACTTCCTTTGCAGGCTTGACTGTTCCCATCATTGATCTACAGAGCTCATTACCCACTTGCTCTATTCTTTCCCCTCTCACTCCAGATTCACTCTTCATTTTCTCACCGCGCGGCTGCTACGGTAGCAGGTTCGAATCCTGCCTCGGGCATGGATGTGTGTGATGTCCTTAGGTTAGTTAGGTTTAAGTAGTTCTAAGTTCTAGGGGACTGATGACCACAGATGTTAAGTCCCATAGTGCTCAGAGCCATTTTTCTTCATTTTCTCATTCTTTCACCCAAATCTTCCCAAGTTTCACTCTGTTTCACTATCTTCTTACTCAGACTATCTACTAAGTATTCCCTTAACATGTCCCCAAAAGCCGTTAACACTTTAATGAAATCATAAAAAGAACAATAATTAATCTCCCTCAGGGTAACTCACTACACCAAACAAATTCACAAATAAATCGATAAACCCAAGGAAAACCACCCAAAATTTGGAACAGTATCACTCAATCCACTAATGTAAATGAACCCTCGACATTAAAAATTCGTCCTAAGCACACAAATATCGCAGCAATTTCTAAAAATACCCCCCCCCCACCCCGAAATTTTCTTCACATGCAACACATTCCTCCTAGTTACACTCCATACATAAAATCACCTAAAATTCAACCATATATGAAGATGCACAGAATCGCTTCATCATAACGCCATCAAGCAACACAGATAAAAGATTATTGAGGTGACACCTGAAAAGAATTATTGACTAGATCGTAATAAAGCATCCTGGGCAGGGTACACAAGTGAAAACGTGCTGTCCTATACTGAGTGGAATTATTACGCAGTAACAGGAAGGATAACCAAGTGAAAAAAAATTTGCTATTAGGGAGAGGCTCAGTTGTCAACAGCCTGTGGTCTTGTGGTAGCGTTCTCGCTTCCTGCGCATGGGTCCCGGGTTTGATTCCCGGCGGGGTCAGGGATTTTATCTGCCTCGTGATGATTGGGTGTTGTGTGTTCATCATCATTTCATCATCATTGACTCGTAAGTCGCCGAAGTGGCGTCAACTAAAAAGGACTTGCAATACGGCTGCCGAACTTCCCCGCATGGTGCCTCCCAGCCAACAATGCCATACGATCATTTCATTTCACAACACTTGTCCCTGGTTACTGAAACGATATATCTGTGGAACATACATCACTATGTAATAGGTTTAGGGTACTAAATTCAGTAAGCATAGATTACAAATAATTTCCATGTAATATTTATTATCTCATATGGTTTGTTATTTGACATTCAGAATGCGGCACAGCTATAAAATAAACGGGTCCACACATGCAACAGTATTAACACTAAGTGCGTTATCTAGCAGAGCCATCAGGATTTTAGGAATATCACACTTGACTTGGTGATAAACAGCACTAACAAGCAACCGAGAATCATACATTCGTTCAGTGAATGAATTCTTGAAGATTTATGACCACTGATCGAAACCACAAGATCGCTACACTGACTGTCCAGCGAAAACAGGTTGTTTGGGAGAGGAGTGGCGAAGCATGTGGTGTCTCACCCTAATCTTTAACAACATTCAAGGTACATGAGACCATAAAAAAATAAATATACTGAGATATACACAGTTACTGTCCTTAAAGAAATGTTAAACAATAATAGAGGGCGTACTACTAAAAGATATGACACGTATAATTTCTTTGTATTACTTCGGGCGCACATGTGGGCATGAACATCACACAATAATATCATACAATAACATCGATAAAAATTATCAATTTGAATTCCACGTCATGCGCATTTGCTCTCCTGAAGTTATACTTAACAGCGATAATGAAACTACTATTGAAAGGAATGAGCAAAGACGTGTTTCCTTTGTTCTGTTGGGGCACACAAGCTGTATCTGAATGTCATACAAAGCATCGCTCGAAAATGTTGTTAGTTTTAATTCTGCGTTATGTGCATTAACTCTCCTGAAGTGTATGCTAAACACAAAACGAATCTACTATGATCAGCAATGGGCAAGGGCATGTTTCCTTCATACTTGCTTGGCCCACATGGAAGTCTGAATATCACGCAAAGCATCACACGAAAAATATGAAGACATCATCACACACGCTTGGAACTCATTATTACACTTATTTCTATCATCCTATTGCTGAAAGAGAATGGTGTATTAGTATATTAACTCACTTAAAAGTAATTTGGCCACCTTCCCCATTCCATAGCAGCACGAATTCCAGTCGCATCTACCCTGTCTCGGAGGGAGAATAATCATGGGTGAAGGCTTGCCCATTCCTTGGCCACCAGGAAAGTTGTAGGGAGGGGGGGGGCTGCGTCCTAAAGATGACCAATCGTCACCTTACCAACCTACAATACTGCCTTGACCAAAGCAACAGATTCCCTGATACAGTTAACCTCTCTTGACATTTTCTACACCCTATAGCTTGGTACACCTGTTCAGCAATCGTTGACTTTCGCCGTCCATGATCAACACGTTTCATTCAAAGTAAGCATTCACCCGTCTGCTCATGCAGGACAGGGATATGGATAACCTTCTTCAGCGAATATGAAGACAACCTGGGAAGAGATCTCATTCTTCCAATGTTTAGGAGAGCTAGAGAGCTGATACTACTGGTGACAAAATATGGAGACGCATTCGGAGTAGCATAGCTATGAATGTCCCACACCACTGTCACCTTGAAAAATCTGTTGAAGGTCATGAAAGTGATCTCATGATCATCATGTGATGTAACAGGCCCCAACTTCCTTGCCGATGACATCATCACTCTTATCAGCGACAGCATAATCCATATCAGTGACATCATGAATCAATAAATAAAATCAATGAATCAATCCATCAATGAAATAAATTGAAAATCCAACTAGTTCAATTATGCTTCATGCCCCATGCCCCTCTCCTTTTCCTCTTTCCAACCAATCAGAGCATAATATTAAAATGATGCATAAAATGGCTCCATAAATGCAGTAAAAGCTACAGAACCTCCAGTTGGAATTCAAAGAAACGTGTTATTTCTGTGCACATACATACTTGTGGGATAAAAATGCTATCAAGCAACATTATTTCCGAAAGATACTTACCACTGGCGCTAAAATGGTGTCAAGTTACATTATTTATGGAAGATATTTATTTACTGTTGCCATAATACTTAAATGATGGATAAAATGGTATCAAATTACATTATTTCTATAGTATTTGCATACCTCTGATTTTAATCAGTGTAATATTAAAAGTATGTGTAAAAATGGTATCAAGTTACATACCTCTGTTTTTAGAATAAAAAAAATAAATAGAAATGAGTTCAAGGTCTGAGAAATCCAATATAGACACACACACACACACACACACACACACACACAGAGAGAGAGAGAGAGAGAGAGAGAGAGAGAGAGAGAGAGATAGAGTTAGAGTTAGAGAGAGTGAGACAGTAAAAGTAGAGTGAAATTACATTATTTCCAAAATAAAACAACTATCTTGCAGGATTATCCATGGCATATGATTCGAATTTGTTGAGACTGTAATCATATGAGAGTACACCTTCGTACTCTGCCAAATATGGTATGTGTCATTCTGTGAAAGTGGTGTGAGAAGCTGTGGGATCACCTTTGCAACGCCCCACACGAAATAGTAAGCACTGAAAATCAGCATATACAATGAAGTGACAGCGTTTCTGGGCTGGAGTACTTAAACTTTAAGAATATTTTACTTCCAGTGGGCATTTACACATGTTCCAGCAATTTATCACATGCTATTCCAAATGCTCAGGCTTAGAAAAGAGTTGAAGGCATCTATGGTGAAAATGCCATGTCCCATTTTCTTTGATAGTTGGGCAGAAAGTAGCCCAGACACGTTCTTGATCCACAAGTAGAGCTACTTCTCTCTTGGAGAGTAGCAATAAATCCATGTGTTTGCGACACTGACCAGCTGCTTTCGAAAAGAAGAGTGTCTAACCATATCAGGTTTCACATCCTCTGGCTTACTTATTTTCTTATCTAGATCCAGACCATAGACTTGAATCGAATAATTAGGGTCCTGCCTCTCGAATTTTTGTAGGCCTGGGACTGTCACAGGGAAAGAGATGCTTACGAAGTTATAATGCCCCCAACCATTAGATGTCTTGTATTTATCTGTAGGACGTGCATTTTTTCAGTAACTTCTATTGCAGGCCAGAAGCGATCATGTCAAGCAATATTCATTTTTCTTAGCGAGATTCTGGACATTAATACATGCCTGTTTAGCGACAATATTTTCCGGGAGAAGTATGAAACTGGACCTCCTGCTTACCAGTACATGCGAGTATATATCAAGGTGGAATACATGCCTCAGAGCCTTACCAGGACCTCTTCTCAGCATATCATAAAAATGGCTCAGTATGACACTCTTGGTGAAAGTTCCATACTACCTTGAAATTGACTCGTGCTATGATATTACGTCATCCTTCCCGCAAATTTCGAAAATGTTTCCTCTGCAGTATTAATGCCATGTTTGGGGGTGTGTGCCAGCTCACAGCAAAGAACTACTTTGCACCTGATGGTGGGATATCACTAGGCGCTCATGATTTCGGGGGGCTCCCTTTCCAACACCACTCTATAAGCATGAAGTAATGTAGCCAGATCTCGATACCCCACATAGGTGTTATCAATGTGGGATTGTGAGATACTATTCCTGAGAGCATTAGCAACCACAGAACAATCTAATTGCTAGGGGGCGGAAAATAAGTGCGGTTGAAGCGTTCACACGAATGTGCATATACAAATGTTCGTTAAAAAATGTTAGTGCACATTTTTGGCTCTCATGTAAGCCTCAGGGGATGATTTCCACAGTTGGTGCATTAGTGCACTGTTCCACACCAGCGCATTAGCTATAGTTTTTGAGTTAATATTCATTCAGACATGAGTACAGTTTATGTTAGGGAACAAAACTTAGGCGACTATTATAGCAAAATCATTTTTCACGACACAGTTCAATTAAGCTTTTTATCATCACTGTTTATTGGCTTCCTCCTTTTCTTTCACGCAACGAAATCAGCACCGGTGAGAGGTTTACAGTTTTACTTTAATAATAATTTGACTCCGTGCCCCCAATAACAGTAATGTAGGCTGCTATAATCGAATGTTGATCACTCAACTCGAACAGAACCACAAGTCCCACTGTCCTCTTTGTTCTAGCAGTTTTGGCGCGAAATCACAGATTGCCAAACGGTCACTTGTATACCTCGTAATTCGTAGTCACACAAATAATCGAAGCACTTCCAGTTCACCAAATATATGATTGCACACTTGCACTACTAAACAATACTCTCTGTCGAAATAAATTTGGACGAAAAAATTCTTACTCAAACGACATCTTGGGCCACCCAAAAGTGGGGCTCGTTCGCCACCCACCAGCCATCTCCCCAGCGACTGCTCTACGACTGAGCCCTGGACCCCTGGCCAAGATGGCCGCTCGCTTATATAGGCTCGGATGTCTACCCCCTCCCCCCTCCCTCCCCCCCCCTTGGTTATGTAAGTACCAATCTCACCAGTTATGGTTACAAATTTTGACACATACATCCCTCAACAGAAATAAGTACACCATCAGAACCACACTAAAAAGTAAATCTTATTTACTGTGTTCATTAATTTCTAGGATTATTCTGTCACCCGTAAATCAAGCTTTAGTTTTTGGAAAATTTCGCCACTTAGCGCAAATTTGTTTTTTGCATCTGTGCTGCAAAGTTTTAACATAGAACTACATATAGCACCGTTTTTAGACGTAATCTATAAGCAATCTAGACATTGCGCTGCTCAAAATCTCCATATCTATAATAATTAATTAATTATGGGCGATAAATGTTAATAATAATTTAAAAACAGTTATAACTATTGTAAGTTAAGTGTATAGTATAACTTAACTAGTTTAAAATACGTGTGATGCCACCCAAAATATTATATAGTGCCATTCTTTACGTCATGAATTTTCTATTCAATTTTATAAACAATTTCCCATCAAACTTTGTTTATTGCTCTTTACGAGCTTAATTATTTATGAATCATAACATATGACTACGGCACTCGATCCACTATGACGAGACGTTTTTAATGAGCGCTAGCACATCTCTGTAAGTTGTTATTTACTATTTTTATTACTTGTGATATTAAACAATTTTTAAGTTACTACAATTTTTGCGTCTTGTGACTTAAAATAAAGATCGATCTTTCAGAAGGTGCATATTGCTGACCACAATCCACTGCCGCATGGCTCTTCACTGTAAGTTACATAGTTTTCGCGTAATGCGCGAAAGACCAAAGAATGTTCCAAGCTGCGGGCCACGTGGCCGCCCGACAGCGAAGGCATCACGCCGTTAGCCGGCCGCTGGTGGCCGAGCGGTTCTGGCGCTACAGTCTGGAACCGCGCGACCGCTACGGTCGCAGGTTCGAATCCTGCCTCGGGCATGGATGTGTGTGTTGTCCTTAGGTTAGTTAGGTTCAAGTAGTTCTAAGTTCTAGGGGACTGATGACCTCAGCAGTTGAGTCCCATAGTGCTCAGAGCCATTTTTGCATCACGCCGTTCGTTCGTTCGGCACGTTGCAAATCTCGCGCGGGCGCGCCACGCGCTTCCGCGAATGGTGCACCATGTGGCACCCTCACTCTCCACAAAGCAATCCTTGCATACTAGACCTATTCATCTAGTAACGGGCGTTTGTACCGTCACATAATGCAGTTGTGGTATTTACATGGAAGCGCAAAAGAAACTGATATAGGCATGCGTACTCAGATACAGAGATATGTAAACAGGTAGAAAACGGCGCTGCGGTCGGTAACGCCTCCGTAAGACAACAAGTGTCTGGCGCAGATTTTAGATCGCTTACTGCTACTAGAATGGCAGGTTATCTAGATTTAAGTGAGTTTGAACGTCGTGTTATAGTCGACGCACGAGCGATGGGACACAGCATCTTTGTGGTGGCGATGAAGTGGGTATTTTACAGTACGACCATTTCGCGAGTGTACCGTGAGTATCAGGAATCCGGAAAACACCAAATCACCAACGTTGCTGCAAGAACGGGACCAACGACGACTGAAGAGGATCGTTTAAAGTAACAGAAGTGAAACCCTTCCGCAAATTGCTGCCAATTTCAATGCTGGGCCATCAACAAGTGTCAGCATGCGAACCATTCAACGAAATATCATCGATATTGGCTTTTGGAACCGAATGCCCACTCGTGTACCCTTGATGATTGCACAACACAAAGCTTTATGCCTCGCCTAGGTACGTCAACACCGACAGTGGACTGTTGATGACTGGAAACATGTTGCCTGGTCGGACGAGTCTCGTTTCAAATTTTATCGAGCGGATGGATGTGTACGGGTGTGGAGACAACCTCATGAATCCATGGAACCTGCATGTCAGCAGGGGGCTGCTCAAGCTGGTGGAGTCTCTGTAATGGTGTGGGGCGTGTGCGGTTGGAGTGATATGGGACCCCAGTACCTCTAGATACGACTCTGACATGTGACACGTACTTAAACATCATGTCTGATCACCTGCCTCCATCCATGTCCATTGTGCATTCCGACGGACTTTGGCAATTCCAGCAGGACAATGCGACACCCCACACGTCCAGGATTGCTACAGAGTGGTTCCAGGAACACTCTTCTGAGTTTAAACACTTCCACTGGCCACCAAACTCCCCAGACGTGCACATTATTGAGCATATCTGGGATGCTTTGCAACATGCTATTCAGACGAGATCTCCAACCCCTTGTACTCTTACGGATTTATGGTTAACCCTGCAGGATTCATGGTGTCAATTACCTCCTGCACTACTTCAGACATTAGTCGAGTCCATGCAACGTTGTGTTGCGGCACTTCTGCGTGCTCGCTGGGGCCCTACACGATATTAGGCACAGGTGCCAGTTTCTTTGGCTCTTCAGAGAATATGGTGTTCATTAACAAGAAAGGCTCGGTGACTTCTAGTGCTGCTTGCCCCAGGGTGTTGCGATGGTGGTTAATCAGAAGGTGACTACGGTAAATATGGCACTCCAGACCAGGTTGATGAGATGGCGACCATGACAAATGTACTGTAGTCGATGGCAACATCAGTTTAATACTCTGAGCTGGGGCAATGGGGCTGCCACATGCAATGTCAGTGGGCCACAAGCGGTGGCTACAGCGAGCGTGGTGGCATGGGCAACGGTGATTGTGGCCACCAGTTTGACAGTCTGGGTTGGTATGATGATGATGGGTTTATCATGAGCCCCAGCTGCAGCAACAGGGTTGCAGGTGATGACCACGGTAAGCATGATGACCTGGGCTTTGGTGCTTATGACCGTCAATTCAAGGGACAAGGATGGGGCATGACGAAAAGCACAGCATCGGTGGTGTAGTTAGTCTGCCTGCAGACGGCTCCAATACTTCTGCAAAGGTAGAAGTGAGACTGATAAATATCATGCACACACATGCAATAGATATGTACATCCATCAATAATAATTTCTGATACGTTACAGTTCATCGACGCTAATAAGAGATTTCAGCCGCTCGTAATTTCTGTCATTTGAGATATTACGCATATATTTGGATATTCTTTCATTTAATAATGCAACAACATCTTTGGCTATGTTGTCATCAAGTGCATCTAAAACATAGGACAAAAAGCATATCATAAGCACTCTATGCAAGTGTAAATTGTTATTGGTAGAATAATTAGTAATACACAACTAGCCACTCCTCAATGATCAGTGACATACCCACGAGCGTTGACTATAAAATGGCATCATGACCAATGGCAACACGATGTCGGTAGCAGCTACAGACGAAAAGAAAATAGAAACACATAAACACTTGGTGTAAGTATGGAAAAACATTAAGATACAATCATATAAATATGTATACATACATTCGCCCTCCTGGAAATCATGCATTAGGAAAGCCATAGTCTCATCATCAAGCTGTAGTGACACCATTTTATCGTTCTGCTCATACATATATATGAGAGCATTCATCCACCTAGAAATAAACATTTGTTACAAGTACTCTCTACAGAATTTTTTAAAATTATGCATAACATATAAATATGTATAATTACATTTCTGGAGGAATTCCACACTTTGTTCATCGAAGATCAGTCATGGTGTATCGTCATCACATGAGAAACGAGGGTACCTACGCGCACCATCACCATTATCACTGCCAGACTTTTGCTTGATATTTGCACTATAGATTTGTGGGTAATTGGGCTGAAGAGAGCCTGCTCAGACTGACTCACTTACATCCAGCATTGGGAGGCATATCCCAATGTGTTCAGCCTGATGGTACAATAATCAGTTTGCACATACTATTAGTATGTCCATCCTTCATCATCTCAACATGCTCTGCAAAAAACAAAGTGAGTGCACAATGGTACTTTTGGGGTATGGAAGCAGTCAGCATGCATATACATAGTTTTGGGAACACAAATGGAGCCACAGTTATCTGCTTCCACACTATTGAAACTGCGATGTATTAGGTAATGGCAGCTGCATGCATAAACATAATTTTAGGACCTCGATTACGTCATGGCACTTGCACTTGCATTATCTCAACATAAGGAGTAATACATGTGGGCGCAGGGCACGGGAGTGCAGTCAGTCATCAGCATCCAGATTAAGCACACCGTGTACGTGCAGGCCTGTACTGCAGACTGCAGAACATGCAAAAAGGCATTCACTGTTTACGTAAGATGTGTATATCAATTCGTGAACTGGACGATTGCCATTTTACCGTATACAGAGAGAGGCCCACATTGAAATATGTTAGCAGGCTGTCTCCAGTTCCAACAATGTAAACACAAAATCTTTAAACATATTTCCCCAATTCTTCATGAGCAACATAGCCAGCTATGTTAAATGCTTACCTAAAGCATGTATGTGAGGTGGTGGAAAAACATTAAGTGAATACATTAATACAAAGCTTTTAACAAACAGTTTATTAATCGATAATCCATCTTAAAACGATTTGTACATTTTCTGAAGTGCACATATTCCTGCTGCTGTTGTCGCCACCGTATATTTGCTTGAGTCTTCGGATTGATGGGCATTGTAACTCCTCGAGAACATGGAGACACAATATGTCTTTATGGACTTTCATGTGATCTATGCTCTCTCTATGGTCACAGGTTGGGGAGCAATGTCACCGTATTTTTGTACGATGCTTCCTAGTTTCCTCACCAATTTCCGTGACGATAGCGAGTAAGTCTTGTAATTGTTTGATGAGTCTTTGCACACTGTACTGTACTAAATGGTTTGGACGAAGCAACAAATTGTGGAATACTTCGTTAATAAATTTCCAGCGCTGGAGAATGCAGTGAGTGAAACACCCTTAAACACAAATTGTCCACGCCCTTCATTAAACCCCTGCATATTCAAAACGCCATTTGCACTCAGATACATGACTGTGAGATAAGATGTATGTGGTGGAATACCTTTACATTTATATCACACATGCTACAGTTCCTGTAACAGGTGAGTAATTTACGATCACTTAGCAATAAGTAATATGCAGCAACGCCTTTAGGGAAGTTTTGCGATGCTTCAAATTCAGTACGCACATTCACAATTTTCACTTTTAATGGCCTAATTTTGCTTGACGCAATTCAGTCACTACTTTGGACACTAGCTCTTTAAACTTTTTAGGAATGAGTGTGCATCCAAACTCATTGTCCTCATAGTAATAAGAGAGACCTCTTGTACATGTCATACAAAAGACTAACATTTTTATTTTCTAGACAAGCTGTACATTACCGTATGGAATTTAGCTACACTTTAGCATTGGTTAGTTAACATTTGTCAAATATGCTTCAATCCTTTTTCCTTTCCCCATTCTGCGTGCAGTGCCAGAATAATAAATCTATGCGTTTCTAGTTGAACAGATGTTTTTATTGTCCATGATTGATTGAAAGTCTTTAGAAGGAATGGATACTTGTAAAGTTCCCATGAACAGAAAGTTAATGGCACCTAGGCACCTGTATGTAACACACACACAAATTTCACGCACTCTTAATCTGATACTGATGAACGTTGTACTTTCCACACCAATTTATTCAGCACAATTTCATACACTTCTTCTGGCGCTTCTTGACACTATGAGTTATAAGCCACATTTTCTAATGCATGCATGACCAAAGTTGATGTAGAGGCGTATGTTTTGAGAGTCGATGTGATTCCAACATTTCTTGTGCAGCTGAGCGCAGTGCCATCAAGATCATGTCTTTTTTTCTTGAAACAGAAAGACGAATGCATTACGCGTAAACTGCGATGTTGCTGTAGGCACAGTGCCTCTGTCTTTCTTCATGGTCACAAATCTTCCTTCCAAATACAGGAACTGTTGGTTCAAAGTGATAACTCATCTTCATACTGAATAAGAATTCTTATCTCATCTTAATTGTTAAAGGTAGTTGAAGCAAAAAGTTTGTGGAATAAATATTCCTGACAAATATTTAGATCATCATATAGGACTTGAGTTGTTGTATGGAGCGACTTCATTGGGAGGCTTGAATTGTATAGATTCAACAAACTCATAATAGGGTATTTGACAGTTTCCTAAAAATCTTCTTAATTGGTTAATTATGTCATTTTATGCTGATAACATGCTTTTTTCTTCTTTAATTTCATTATTCTTTTACAAACACGGAAATGAAATTCAAATAATTTGAAATTCCGCTAAAAGGCTCCATTCGAATCATGTGGTGCCTGTGATGTCACTGGCTCCTACTGTCATTAAGCTAATTCACAAGGATTTCTTGTTTTGGGATTTACGATCCTGAAAACGGCTTGCAAATGTTGTGTAGTACCACACGGTACTAATAAATTCATAAAAACTCTATCAAAATGGTTTTGTGCATTTCAGAGAATGAGAAGGTGCGTAAAAATTGGTGGCACTGTACTAGCAAAATGTCACCATGTCGATGCCCAAGTTCCTTTACTTGATTAAAAATGTGTTGCACTCCAAAGTTAACATTAATTTACCTCCGACATACGCTTTCCCATTATTACTAAGACAGATGCTTCAGTCGACGAAATTAAATTGTTAGTAAAAATTGTCGTTACAGCCGCTTCCTTCTACACTATTGGTAGCTCGGTTGGTAAAACGGTGGATTTTCGAATACTGCAGTATGAAATATGTAGGTCGTTCTTTCGAATTTAGCCTGCAACAATATTTTAACTTATTTATAAAACAAATGGACAGTCCTTTCATATGAAAACTAAATCACAATTACAAAACTTAACCATAGTAATTAGAAACAGAGTATTATTGTGTTTTCCTTGGCATTTACATGCGCTTACATTTGCAATAGCTGCCCACACACGGCACGTTCAATAAGATATTTTATACTTGATGTGACCACACATGTTTTACTTTATTAGAAACAATGGTTTTTATCTTCGTACTGCCCAGCTAGGATCCTTATTGTTAAATCTTATTAAATTTCATCATCTTACATAAGATGAAGTTAAGTCTGTTTCAGACACTGACATTCGCTTACACTCACAAACAGCACACCCCTTACGTTTGTGTTACCTGCATGTTGTACATGCTTTATATCTCGCCGCACACAAAATCTCATAGTCATACAGCTCATTGGGCTGTGGAAGAATGGTGATATATTCACTACTAACAATGCTTTCTAAAAAAGGTAGTTGTTTGTAAGCTAAGTAGATGCATTTATCCTCAGTTGTCCATTTCTCACATTAAGATTAATGTGAAGCTATATACAATACATCCCACCGTCGAAACAACTGCTATAATGAGTTCTTGCTATTGGTATTTTCATATTTCGTGTAGAACTTTTAAAAATTTAAGGCCCTTCCAGGATTCCAACCTGTGTTACTACTTATCAGTAGTTACATGTGCTGTACGTTGCGCCACAGACAGCGTGCTGCTGGCAGTACCTCTGCATCATGTATAGCGGAAATCAACTCTAAGATTTGCCTAGAATAATTTTATTGTGCTTTGGGTTGTATTTCATGACTGACAGTCGACAATCTGGATATAAGATACGAACCTATTGTCGAAAGTTCCACAATTCCTTAGTTTTGAGAGGATTTAAATGATGTTGCGAGGAGCAGGGAAAAGAACGTCTGTCCCTGCACATATCACCGCTCTAAATGAGTGGACCATAAATGCATCAATTTTCGTAAGGTATCCACTATCAATGTTCCCAAAATTCATTTATGTTCTTACATAAAAGTTGTAAATGCGTTTTCCTTTACTAAATAGCTGAACTATTTGCAGAAAAATACAATAAAAACCTAGTAACTTTGGCTAACACTGGTGTAATGCTCTATAGCTTCATCTTAACTCCTAGTATGTGATGTCACCAGAGCGTCTGCCAATAAATGTTTTCGATCACGAAACCCAATCTTGATATTTAATGATTTTTAAGATTTAATTACATAAAATAAGAGAATACCGGCCGTAATGTGATTGGAATGTTATAATCACTCCAAATAATAACAATCCAATCCATATTTTTGATAGAGGAAAATAGCCTATTCTCATGTGTTACGACATTCTGCTTCGGCTGCAAAGTCATCTCCTACTGTCTGTATGCATTGTATTTATACTGTAAACCCACGACTCTGTCAGAAAAAGACATACTATTATTTCCTCACCGCAAGAATCTAGTATTGTGGATCTGATCTGTGCTGTTCAACTTGGGGTGGGATAACGTCTGAACAGACACTGGCAGGTCTCTTTCATTGCCAGGCACCTGAAAAATTTTGTAACCTGGACCCACTGTGGAGAAAAAAATCCATAGATTGTGTGAATTAACCTACCATTATGGTATGAATTTGTTGTGATTCCGAAAGAACAGATACCATATTAGTAAATATATATAGTTAAGGCTCACTGGCCACTTGACCATCTTCTTCTTCTGTGAGAATGCACAAACAGTGCCGGAACTCTTGTGGGAGTCGGCAACGCGCCGCGAGTAATGAGTATAATGGGCGGGGGCACTACGAATGTAGTGCGGGACAATACGTTGAGAATGTGGGTTTCGCGGGAGGCGTGCCAGAGATAAATCCCTGCAGTCACGCTATTCTCTGTGTCCTCGGTGGCTCAGATGGATAGAGCATCCCGG
This sequence comes from Schistocerca nitens, assembly GCF_023898315.1. NCBI lineage: Eukaryota > Metazoa > Arthropoda > Insecta > Orthoptera > Acrididae > Schistocerca > Schistocerca nitens. The sequence continues at coordinate 572,332,558 of NC_064616.1, read as the reverse complement.
TCGGGGCACACATTTTCATTTGTCATTGACGTATGTCAACGCCTGTAAGCAGCTATGGGTGTTCATTTCATTGTAAGTATTGTGTTAACATGTACAAAATTCACTTGGTCATTCAACTAATAATTTTCATTCGTATTATCTGTCAACACTAGGCTCCTCGAGAAATTCAACATCATCCTGTAAACCTTTGTTGTTAAAGTCTATTTTTTGTTTTCTTGATTTTATCTCTGTTTTTAGCATATTAACATTAGCATATCTCTCAAAGCCTTGAACAAAACGTTTTATATACATATAATTATTGGAAGATTCTAAAAAAAGTAGCGTGGTTGCTTGAAAAACAGTCGCTAGTTTTCCCCCAATTTGCTTATTAACTGTCAAGATGTATTTCAGGTTTAACCCATCATTTGATAACCTATTATAAACAGACAAGGTGACAGATGTTATTACAATTTTTTACAGAAACGCAAATATCTTATAAAATCAGTTCTAAATTAGGAATATTCGAGAAATATACACTTTTTGATAAAGTAATACATATCAGTACCATTTTAGGTACAAATCATGAGATTTTAATATAGACATCAACGGTTGTCATTACCAAAAGGTACATCTACATCTACATCTACGTGATTACTCTGCTATTCACAATAAAGTGCCTGGCAGAGGGTTCAATGAATCACCTGCAAGCTATCTCTCTACCGTTCCACTCTTAAATGGCACGCCGGAAAAACGAGCACTTAAATTTTACTGTGCGAGCCCTGATTTCTCTTATTGTATCTTGAAAATCATTTCTCCCTATGTAGATGGGTGCCAACAGAATGTTTTCGCAATCGGAGGAGAAAACTGGTGCTTGTAATTTCATGAGAAGGTCCCGTCGCAACGAAATCGCCTTTGTTTTAATGATTGCCACTCCAATTCAAGTATCATGTCTATGACACTATTTCCCCGATTTCGTGATAATACAAAACGAGTTTGCCTTCTTTGTACTTTTTCGATGTCATCTGTCAGTCCCACCTGATGCGGATCCCACACTGCACAGCGGTACTCCAGAATAGGGCGGACAAGCGTGATGTAAGTAGGCTCTTTAGTAGACCTGTTGCACCTTCTAAGTGTTCTGCCAATGAATCGCAGACTTTGGTTTGTTCTATCCACAACATTATCTATGTGATCGTTCCAGTTTAGGTAATCCCTAAGTATTTAGTTGAATTTACAGCCTTCAGATTTGTGTGACTTATCACATAATCGAAATGTAGCTGATTTCTTTTAGTACTCCTATGAATAACTACACACTTTTCCTTATTCAGGGTCAACTGATACTTGTCGCACCATACAGATATCTTATCTAAATCATTTTGCAAGTCGTAGAGAAACCGGTAGCGCCATTAATTGTATGGCTGGACTTTTAACTGTATAAGTTCCATAAAAGCAATGACCAGTAGATCCGTGCTTGCTGGGAGGAAAGGTCGGTCACAATAGCTGATGTAACCATGTCCATGCTTGTTTAAAGAGAGCATCAAAGTTAGGTGGCCAACGTAAGTATTATATTTAATTGTCAAGTGACAATTGCATATCAGTAAATAAAAGAAAGTATGAATTGTTTGTCCACATACAGTCAGAAATATTGTCTTCCTAATAAATATTCATTAAAGGCTATCGTAAATCCAGCACGTAAAAGTGTTTACAGACTTTTTTTGTATGCATATGTAAAATTGTCAGGATATGACCAAAGGAGATACAAATCTGGTACAGTGCAAACAATTTCAATTCTACTACAAAAAGAAGGCTCACGGTCATTTCTTATCTGACCAATTACAAAATACTTACCAGTACATCATTAAACGAAGTTACAATTTCACAAACGAATGGTTACAATGAGCAATTAATTCAATCAGGCGTAACGACCAAACAACTAAGGATCATGTTTAATAAAACTTGTTTAAAATATGATGAAACACCAACATAAGCAAGAGTTGATATACTTAATAGGTCATTCAGTGCAGAGTGTATCAGGAAAAAAATGTGAAGTGATATGGATCAAAAGAGGAAATTAGATCAATCTATAGAGGAAAATTTCCAGCTAGCCAATCCGCTGAGGATTGTCGTCTGTATACAAATCTCAGACCTCTAGTCTGTAGGAAAGTTGTAAATCTTATCTTCAACTATGTATCTTATGAGAGGGTAGTTATCAGCTGCAGACATTCGTGGAAAATAAAACGACTCATTACAGAATGCACCAACCGCCACACTGTGTTAATACATCAGGTAAGTGAAAACTATTGTGCAGGACACGTAATGAACCTATATAATACCCCTTTTTCAGATGGAGAACTGAACTTCTCAGTAAGGGCCTAAATTATAACTTTCCAACGAAAATTAGCGATACAGCTATTAAAAAGGTTAGTGCTGAAGTTAAAAATGGATGCGAATCTTTTAAAGTACCCAAATTTGTACAGGCCGTGTAGTCATTGCAACGGCTAACTCTTAAGAAGAGAATGTAAACATAAAACCACAAATCCTATGTATAGCAATGTTAAGAAACTTACTTCAAAGTTACATCAGAATAATATTTTTGCAACAAAAGAGGACAAAAATAATTGGCTTGTATAGTGTAATGGTAATGGGAGGCCTTTTTGGCTTGCCTGTCTATTAAATAAACAGGCACTACCTCAAAATTGTACGCTGCACTTTCGGAGGAATTTTAAGTCAAGGATCTGTAGAAACCGTTACAAGGAATGGTCTGAGTGTTGAAGAATCCGTTCCCAAATTCTAGAGTCAGTTACACTGTGCATGATGTCACTATGGTCTACGAATCAGCCTCTCTGTAGTATTTCCCATAGTCACATTTGAATCTATGGCCCTGCAAGTAGATCACCCACTGACAGTATGTGTGGCTTTGTTTGCTTACACAATCTAAAGAACTTGTAAGAGGCAGCTGCCACTTGTACCTTACCCTCACAATACTTCTTAAGCGCCTGTGATAGTTCATCATATTTTACATGTTCTGGGCGGGAAGTGGAATAGTGTTTGGGCACTATCTATAACAGTCACTCCTGTCGTGATCAAGATATGTTTGTGAGTACCTTGGGTACAATGAGCTGCGACATGTGCATGGAATCGTAATAGTGTTCATTCGGGCGCAAACCCGAATCCTACCCAGTCAGAAAAATGGTAGCGAATCCTCCCAAACCCACAAGGGTCTGAAAAACGACGGGACCAAATCCTCCTGTTTGAAGCAGTACTAAACGTTATAAATACTGCAAGCAGCAAAGGAAAGCATATTAAGTTAAAGTAGATGTAAACATTTTTCACGTGTATTGTGGGTATCTTTAAAAGTTTTATCTTTTATCTTATTGAGATAAAGTCCAGACAGCACAGCGGCAGCGACTAAGTCCTGCTCAAGGTCACGCGCAAAGCATGCAAAGTGTATTTTTTGTTTAAAACATGGGAGGAGTAGGGGAAGGAGATAAGGAACATGGCAGAGATAATTATATTATTGAAACTTCCTGGCAGATTAAAACTGTGTGCCCAACCGAGACCCGAACTCGGGACCTTTGCCTTTTGTGGCAAGTGCTCTACCATCTGAGCTACCGAAGCACGACTCACGCCCGGTACTCACAGCTTTACTTCTGCCAGTATCTCGTCTCCTACCTTCCAAACTTTACAGAAGCTCTCCTGCGAACCTCGGTTGGGCACACAGTTTTAATCTGCCAGGAAGTTTCATATCAGCGCACACTCCGCTGCAGAGTGAAAATCTTATTCTGGAAACATCCCCCAGGCTGTGGCTAAGTCATGTCTTCACAGTATCCTTTCTTTCAGGAGTGCTAGTTCTGCAAGGTTCGCAGGAGAGCTTCTGTAAAGTTTGGAAGGTAGGAGACGAGATAGTGGCAGAAGTAAAGCTGTGAGTACCGGGCGTGAGTCATGCTTTGGTAGCTCGGATGGTAGAGCACTTGCCCGTGAAAGGCAAAGGTCCCGAGTTCGCGTCTCGGTCGGACACACAGTTTTAATCTGCCAGGAACTTTCATATCAGCGCACACTCCGCTGCAGAGTGAAAACCTCATTCTGGAATTATATTATTGTCTGTAATTCAACATACAATGTGTCATTTTGAGAGGTTTAGGTCCTGTTATCTGCTCACCTACCTGGTTTTCGGGAGGATTCGGGGCTGTGCCGTTCATTCTAGTCTTCCTTCGTCTCGTCAAACTCACCAAATGAAGGTACACACGTAGACGGCGTAGGCAGTGGCACTGCCGTTGGTTCTGGTGTCGTTTTCGAAGGCATGTGCACCAGTCATGAAGCGATTCATCATATCAAATGGTTGCACCATTTGTTGAATCTGGATGTGAATAAACTGAGTTAGATCGACAGCAGGCGGCGCAGAGGGCAACTGCAGTATGATAGTCATTTTGAACTAAGCAATACGCAAAGCCATGAAAAGCAATTTGAATTAGCACAGAAGTAAGGGGTGGAAAGGCAGTAAACACAGACCTAGAACATAAATAGTATAAGCAAATCAAGCAAAAGTCAGAGGTCAACGAGACTTGAAATCTGCCACACGTAGAAACGAAAACATCTCGTCGCCAGATTTGTTGTGTACTAATTTGTACAAAATAGTAAGGAGTGGTCGGTTACAGAGTGGTGCAGCACCTGTCATCGTAAGGAAATTGGACAGCAGCAGAAATGGTTAGACAACACATAAATATAGTAAACAGAATTTATCTTAACTTCAATATTGTAACAACTTGCATTCTGTCCCAAAGGACCATTATCCATGATGGTGGATATGACGTCATCTAAGATGGTGGCGATGACGTCATCAAAGATGGCGGAATTTGGTGGGAAGTTTGAATTTTGACAGAATTGCCATGCACCCTCGCCCAGAAAAATGGCCGGAAGTTTAAATTTCAACATGATAATGCATCACCCCTAGGAAAATGGCGGAAAAAATGGACTTGCCTTTATTATGTAACCAATTTCAAGCATGTGTGTTTGGCAGTGGGCCTGAACTGCAACTAACTTACTTCATATCGTCACCACCAGAGACCGCCACCATGATATCATCCAAGATGGTGGATTTTGGCGGGAAGATACGACACTTGGGTGACCTCCACTAACCTAACCCCCATCCCCCTAGAAAATGGCGGGAAGTTCAAATTCGAGTACGATAATGGCGAGAAAAACAGACTCGTCTTCATTATTTAGCCAATTTGAAGCAGATGTTTTCGCCACTGGGTCTGGACTACAACTGACTTGGTTCATATCGTAGCCACCAAAGAGCACCACTGTGACGTCAGATAATGACGGAAGTACAGTTATTCAAGATGGATGCATAGACTGTGTTCTCTGCGAGCTCCATAGCCCAACTGACTTAGTTCATATAATGACCACCAGAGGGCGCTCACGTGATGACACAAGATCGTCTGTACTCTCTTGCGAGCGTACTTTATAACCGTACATGCGCCGCGCCACTGGCCCGTTGGCATTCGATCGCTTACGTCACACACCCGCACCCGCCACATCCATACATGTGCCAGACATAGTCTTCTGTAAATATGCTAACTAAAGAAACACCCACATCGCCCATCTAACCTACCAATTACCTTAGTACTTAATTCCATTTCAATTTTAATCATATTCAATAATTCAATTAACAATGTCAATATTCAATGATCAAATGAGAAGTTTCACATATCCCACTTACAGCGCGGTGTTCGTTCATGACCTAGCACCCACCACCCCTAGAATGCTGCACTTCTATTGACCATGTGTTTCAACCTGATACAGATAGGAAAAGATGTTTTCTGTACTTTCAACTACCTAGTTTCAACTACTTTTCAAGGGCCAGACCGCCATCTCTTCCTAGGAACCGCCGTCGAGTTTGAATGATGGTAGTAAAGAAAGGTCACTTGCGCTTTTCCCACCAACCTAAGAAAATTGTTACAAACGAAGCTAACCACCACTAACCTAAGCCTCCAGGGCGCAGCCTCCTCGTAGGGGTTGCTGATAAACGGACTCAGCCCGCACTAGGATGATGGAGAGAGGAAGGAATGTACTTTATTTATTTGGGAGCAATTATTTTAGGGGTGGAGTATATGTATCACAGAACACATGCTCAGACATGCCCAAGATCATACAGACCTGAAAACTACTGTTACATAACTCGTCTATAACGGACTAAAGTAAATATATTTTGCCATTTTTGGTGCACTAACACAACGTTAAAATAAATTCTATATTTTTATATAAACCAACAGATTTTTAAGAACTAATAAAAATTTAGTATTATTAATTGAATCAACTCATTTTATTAACGTTAACTAAATAACCTAATTCTTACAGTTATACAACTAATTGCAATAAACAACTGATTTCTAACCTCATAATTTTATTTACAAAGTGCTTGTAGAAAATAACATGTATTATTTAATAAAAGTAAGTTATTTTTACAAAACCACATTGTGAATTCTCTATAATAAAATTAATTATTTTTATTTTGAAGTTTCTCCATTCCTTTATATTTAAATTTATTTGTCCTTTTATAATTATATCAAAATCAAAATAATCAATTAATTTTGGAATTCTATTTGGTAAAATAATTGTAAAATCATTATTAAGTTCTAGACAAAGTTGATCTAAAAATCTAGTATTTAAATATTCAGAGTTCGTAATATTATATAAAACATTCATCTCTAGCTCATTTACTTTTCTAATTACTTTAGAAATATTTAAATGATTTAGTTTATTGATTAAAGTAGTTTCCATTTTTATAGAAAATATTTTTAATAGGTTTACAAAACTAAATTTAAATTTTATATAAGCCATATTTATAAAAATTGTAATTTTCAACTTATAGCTAAATGATTCATTGAAAATTATTATTTTTCATTTTTTTATAAATCTAATAAAAATAATTTCTTATAAATGGAGAACAAAAAAGAAATGCAAAGTAGACCGATAGAAACTTATGACCAAATTAAGGTATGTGAATCAGATAAGGTATGTGAAGCAGATATTGATGGTTCTGTTTGTTTAAGTAATGAAAATAATAATCAGTTTGTTAAAACAAATTGCAATCATATTATTCATACAGAATGTATTGGTAAATGGTTAAAGGAAAAAGAAAATTGTCCTTTTTGTAGAAGTATTATTAAAAATAAAGTACCAGAAACAATTGTAATAACTGGCATTTATTCTATGTTTGATGCTCAAGATGAAGCAGAAATTTATAGTGAAGCACCATTAAGTGGTTATAATACTGCAAAAATTATAGAAATTATAAAAAGAAATAATTTTTTTCACAAATCTAATAAATTTTTTATATGTAAATAGACTAAGATCAACAAGAATCTTCAGTGAAAACTAAATTTTGTAAAGATTGTAATACAGAGAAATCAGTTGATAATTTCACTTTACAAAAATATACTAAAGATGGTCATAGAACTATATATAGGAAATGTAGAAATAAATATAATGTACAAAATTACAATAAAACGCGAGTTCCTTGTGTATATGGAAAAAGTATTGATAAAATTAATTCAAAGAACATTTAAGACCAAATCCAAGTGAAGAACATACAAAAATATTATTAACAATGGATAATGAAGAAAAATGTACATTACAATAAATAATGAAGGAGTTGTAACTGAAGAAACATCCACATCTACAAAGAAATGTAATAGTTGCCAAGAATTTCATTATTTAAGTTGTTTTTACATAAATACTCCACATAAAGAAAACATTATAATAAAGGTAAGAAATGACTATTTGAAAGTACACCATGGTTTAAAGATAAATTTAAATTTATATTGTGGATATAAACTATAAACAGATGAAATAAATGAAAAAGCTCAAGAATTTGAACAACAAACACGAAACTATACTATTTAAATAGAACAACATTTTAGTAAAAATTAAAACCACGTAAAATAGATATTTTAGAAAAGATATCTAATTTTCAAGCACAAGGATCAGGATAGTCATTAAACAGAATTATTGGTTTAAACTAGCACTTCATAAATGTATTCCACTAAAAGGATCATTTTATATTTAAATATCTAAATTAATTCATAAAAAACCAAAATGTTGTATTAATAAAAAAATTATAAATATTTTTTCTATGAGATGTAAAAGCAGCCTTGTTTTCTGTAGATAAAGATGCTGGAGGAATAACAAAATACAGAAATGTTGGTCTTGGTCTTGATAAAAAACTTGAAAATATTGAATTTCCTGTAATAGTGGATCATATTCCAAAAATAGAAAATATAATTAATATATCTATTAATGTTTATTCATTTGATAATGAAGATGAAAAATATGAAGTGTATCCATTGAAAATTAAAAGAAAAATAAAATGAAAAACGTGTAAATCTACTTTATTTCAAGAAAAATAATAATTCTCACTATTATTATGTAAAAACTTTATCTAGACTTGTATCAAGCGAAATTCATATACTTGAGAAAGTAAAATTTATGTGGGACATATTTTTCCTTAATTTCAAAAGTAAAGAGTACTTAAATAATCATACACCAAATGGCTTAACTAAAAAACCATTAAAAGATGAAATGCCAATTGAAGGAGTATCTCAATATTTTAAAAATTATGAATATATCCAAAAAGATATATTTGTTATTAATGCTGATTTTGAAAGTTTACTTTTAAAACTGGATAATTGTGAACCAAATCTAGAAAAACTATATGTAATGAAATATAAAATCTTCAACCAAGTGGATTTTGTTATTATATAAAATATATAAATGGAAATGATAAAGATCCTGTTACTTATAGAGGGTCAAATTGTAATATAAAATTTATTGAATGTATAAACCAATAATATAAAGAAATTGGAAAAATTTATTCTGATATTGAAGAAATGAAACCACTTGCATTTGAAGAAAACAAAATATATAATAATTCTAAATGGTTTTCAATATGTAAATGTAATGATATAAAAAGTAAGAAATCAGTTCATCATCATGATCATCTAAGTGGAAATAATATTACTCCTTTACGCAATAATTGTAATTTAAAACTAAAACAGCCTGATTTTGTACCCTTTTATTTACAAAATATATCTGGTTACGGTTCTCATCTTTTTGTAAGAGAATTTGGTTATGAAAGTAAAGATTAGAACTAATAGCAAATGCTGAAATAAAATCAATTAGTTTTGGTAAACATACCAAAAATTTAAAAATGAAATTTGTTGATACCTTTAAATTTATGGCTTCTTCACTTGATAAACTATTATCAAATTTAATGAAAAGTCAATTATAAGCTACTAAATGTATTTAGCTCAGAATTGTTTAATTTAGTAATTATAAAAAGTGTTTATCCATCTGATTATATGGATTCTTGGAAAAAATTTGAGGATACTCAGTAACGAAAAAAAATTTTTACAGTAAATTAATTTGATTGTAGTATAACAGATGAGGATTAAAAAGTGCCGAATTAGTTTGGGAAAAATTCAATATAAAAATCATGATGAATAACATGATTTAAGTTAAAACTAATGTATTATTATTACCTGATGTATTTAAAAAATTTTGAAAAAAGTATACAAACATTTAATCTACATTCCTCTTGGTGCTTTGTTGGTCCAGGTTGAACTTGGGATGAAACGGAAAAAAATATTTAACAAAAATATTAATTTAAATATTATTATGGTATGTTTTTAAGGAAGAAAGGAATAAGAGGAGGTATCTCTCAATGTTGTAAAAGATATGTAAAGGCAGATAATAAATATTTAAAATATTTTCAAAAAAATATCAAATTATATAAAATATCTAGAAGCAAATAACTTATATGGTTATGTCATAAACCAATATTTACCATATGGTAAATTTCAATAGGATGCACCAAGTAATTTTAATTGTACTAAACAAATCGAAATTTCAAAGAATTGTGAAAATGGTTATATATTTGAAGTAGATTTAGACTATCCAAAGATTTAAATGATTTGCATAAAGATTTACTATTAGCTCCTGAATCAATATTGGTTCCAGGTACAAATGAAAGTAAGTTAATAACTACTTTAGATAAAAACATAATTATGTAGTATATTATAGAAATGTGCAACAATATTTTTTTAGGAGTGCAACTTACAAAAATACATAAAGTTTTAAAATTCAAACAATCTGATTGGTTAAAAAGTTTATAGATTCAAACACAAAGTTAAGAACTAAAGCTACATTGATTTTGAAAAATATATTACTATAAATTAAAGAATCATTCTGTATTTGGTAAAACAATGGAGAACATTAGAAATAGACAAGATATAAAATTAGTTTCAAATAGTAACATATGTGATAAACGTGCAGATAAACCAAACTTTAAATGTAGAACTATATTTAAAGAAAATCTTGTTGCTATTCAAATGACTAAAGGCAAAATAACATTTGATAAACCTCTTTATATTGGATAAGTATACTCATTTATCTACAATATTAATGTACGATTTTCACTATAGAGTTATGGAACCTAAATATGGAGAAAATATTGATTAATGCTATCAAGATACTGATAGTATTATTTACAATATTAAAACTGAAGATTTCTAAGGAGATATAACACGACATATTGATTATTTTGATAAAAGTGATTATAATGCCGATAATATATATAATATTCCACAAGTAAACAAAAAATTTGTTTGTAATAGAAAGATGAACGTAATGGAAAAGTAATTGAAGTCTTTTGTGGTATAAGAGCAATCATTTACGCTTATAAAGTTGCTGACAAAAAAGAGGAAATATCTAAAGGAATTTAAAAATGTTTTGTTGAAAACAAAATATGTTTTGAAGATTATAAAGGTTGTTTGTTCAAGAATAAAGAAGAATATAAAAAATTTAGTTTAGTTACAAGTGAAAAACATGAAATATATATAGAAATCAAGTAAAGAAAAAAGTACTAAGTCCTAATGAAAATAAAAAATATGTACTGGAAAATATAGTAGATATATTACAATATGCTCATTATAATTTATTAAATTAATAAAATTACTACATTATAAAATTAATAAAATTTTTTATATTAAAAATTTTCTATGTAAAATTAATCAATCATTTATATACAAAATTTTCTAAGGAAAATTTTCCTGTATAAATGGAAACCTTTTGCAAAGATGGCATAAAATTTTACAAAAGGTCAAAGACTATTCTATACAAGAACCAGAATGATTAAAAAAATTAAACAGACATAATTAAAATAAGAGATGAACAATTAAAATGAGAGATGAAATAATTCAATTAGAATGTAAAAAATTAAAATGAAAGATGACATAGTTGAATTAAAAGTTGCAGTAATTTGATTAAAATATGAAATAATTGTTATACTATACATTTGATTAAAATATTTGATGGTAATAGTTGATACTTATTTTAAGTCTAATTGATTATTTAACTAAATAGTAAACTAATTCTTTTAAATATTGTTCGTTTAAAAACGAATTGCTACTTTACAAAATCACATTTTTTCCTAATAAAATTACTTTATCTGTATTTATCGAACTGATATGTGAATTATCAAAATCTAATTATTTAACATAAACTTGATTATCATTTTTTTAAAACTTTTTCAACTATGTATGCCTCTGGGTATTTTATTTTATGTAATTCTAGTTCATATAAAATTTAATTTTATATAATTTAATTTATATGTAATTGGATAAGAATAAATATCATCTTCAATTTATAAAATTTCTGGTTACCAATTAGCTGTATAAACTCTTTCAAAAACATTTTTGAATTTACTAATTCGAACTTTATCACCTTTTATAAATTTAGGTTCCTTATTAGTTACAAAGTTACTTATTTTTAACATTTTTCATGAATTTTCTTTCATTTTTATTGAATAATGTTTTGTATTGTTGTATACATCAATTAGTATTTTAACTAAATTTAAGCATTTGTAATTTCCTCTTAAAGCAAATTTATTACACATTTTTTCTTTAAGTCTTTTGTATATATTTCAAAAACAGATACTTTTAATTCTGAGAGAGTTGAATAATAATCAATGTTAAATTTTTTCTTTATTTCTCTAAATTCTTTGTTGTAAAATTATTTACTATTATCTGTTTGTAATTTATTTGGGTTTCTAACTATGAAAATTTTTTCAAAAGCATTAACTATATTTTTTAGTTTTTAATCTTTATTAGGAACAGCAAACGCATCTTTTGAATAAAACATCAATTATTGTTAATAAATATTTATAACCTCTGTTTATTTTCGAAATTCCTTTTAAATTACCAGAATCCTCTTCAAATAAATCAGCTTGCCATAAATCATCTATATTAAAAGAATTAATATTTATTGGTTAAAAATTTTTAAATTTTTTAAACTATTTCAATAATTATTTTTTCACGGCTGTTTTGATATATTAACCCTCACCATTTACAAAAAATTTTTGACAAATTTAGTTTCATTAGATTTTCATATTGTACAAATTCCTTCTATTCTTTTTCTTCCATTTTTAGTTGTTACTCTATGTTGGTTATATGTTTTTTTACAACTTTAACAACAAATGTGATAGTCATGTAAAGTATGATTTTCAATTCATATACATATTAAAATATTTAATAAAGTAAAAATTAAAATTAATTTAGCAAGTTAAATCTTCTGTTTCTTGTAATTCATCTCCTTCTTTGTTATGAAAGCTTTTATTTATTTGTAAATCTAATGTTTTAAGTATATTATTTAGTTAATCAATTATAGGTAGTATATTAAAGTGATTTTTTTTAATTTGGATTATTTTATTATTTTGTTCTTCCAAGATACTATCGATAAAACCTTTTTATTCGCTTTAATCTGAAAGAATCCTGTTGTATTCTTCTTTATTAATATAGTTAATGAATTGTGTTAAAATGCCAGTATATTCTCGTTTTGTAAGGAAATTTGATAGTTTATCATCAAAATAATTTTTGTTAAGTACATCTTTTCCTTCAATGGGATCATTTACTTCAAGTAATTTTCTATTTCTAAACTCAATGTTACCTTTAGTTATTTTAAAAGTTGGCTTAAATTCTTTTTGAAATTGTTTAATAGCATTATTTAACATTAGATCTAATAATAATTGAAATTATTTAATAGTTTTTTTCAATGTTTTCAATTTTTCTAAATTCAATGTATGTGTATTAAGTACTTATTCATTTTGTTTCAATAGATTAACTCTAAAATATTTTTTAAAATTATAATTGTCACATAGCAATTGTAAAACAAATAGACATACATGACCACATATTACTTCATTAAAATTTTGTATTCTTTCTGCATTGTCTTAAAGTTCATTTTCTCCAAATGGTCAACTAATTGTTTTGGTATATTACATTTAAATGAATCATAAATAATTTTTATCACTATTTTCGTAATAACAAATCCAATGAGTTCCAGGATTATCAGATGTATCTAAATTTACTATATCACATTCAATTTTTAATGGTTTTTTTTTATTAATTCATCCACTATGTATGCACAACGGAAGTTTTTAACTTTTAATTGTTTAGTTAATTTTTCTATATCAAAATTATTAAATGCATTAGGATATTTTTTTCAATTACTTTTTGAAATTTTTTGTCTTATTTATTCCATTACCAACTTTTTTCCTTTTCTAAGTTATGTCTTTCTTTTCTTCTAATTTTTTATCATTTTTCTATTTGTTTAATTCTGCTTTTACAATTGCTGCATATCCACCAGCTAATGAACCAATTGTTGCTAAATAAGGTAATGCAGCTAATAATAATGGTAAAAATCAACCTAGTGTTGTGTTATTCTTCATCTTTCTTTTTTGTTAAATATTCGTTAATTTTTTAACAACAGGAGTAGCTAATGTAGCAAGTAATTTTCCACCAAACTTCTTTTCTTTTTTGCGTTTTTGAACATCTTTTAAAATGGTCCATTGCATTTAATTGTTCTATAATAAACTTTAATTTAATTGATTTCAGTTTGCCACTAGGTAGCAAGGTATAATCAATTGTAAAATTATTCATTAATAAAGTTAAAAATTTTATAAAGATTTTTTATACATTTTATAATTTGTAGAGTTAAGAATTTATATAAGTAGAAATTTATCAAGATTTTGTATATAGTTCAAAAATGTATAAAGATTTTTATGTAGTTAAAAATTTGTAGTGATTTTTTATGTAGTTTAAAAATTTAAAAAGAGTTTTTTATTTAGTTAAAAATTTTGTTTATGATTTTTATATTCTCCTTCCGTTTTCATCAATATTATCATCAATTCACACACCTAATTTTCTTGTTCCATACATTATTCCTGTAACAGCAGTTGCTGCAACTTTTTCACCATATGAAGTATCATTTGTATACATTCATTCTTTCACAGCTGATAGAAGTTCTTTATCATCTATATGTCTTTTTCCTATTCCTTTATTATCTCTATAAGCTATATCATCTTTTTTACAAGCCTCATCTAACGTATTTTCTAGACATATCTACTGTTAAAAAACCTAAGTCATCATTCGAACATTAACTACACAATTTTTAATATTACTCAACTTTAAATCTCCACTAAAAATTTATTATAAAAATGATTTAAATTTGAATCATCTTGTCTAGAAATATTTAAAAATTAAGTTGTCTCTAACTAAGTGCTTTGGTATTTTTGAATAAGATATTGTTATATAAAAGGAATCTATATCTTTGTGTCTATGTCTAGTAAAATATTCTCTTACAATATCCTGTTTTTGCAGTATAAAATTGCCAAATACAACATTCATCTACAAGAATAATTTCTTCATTATGTTCAATAAAACAAACAATGTCTTCAATAATTTTATCTCCTATTTTTTACACTGTTTTACGAATTCTGATATTTTGGTTGTTCTAAACATTTTGAATAAACATACAAATGTATTATTTTATTCTAATTTAAACATCCTGGAGCTAAAATATAATTATCAATCAATAATGTTGTGTTTCCACAACCACTTGCTCCAATTATTGCGTATCTTATAGAATTTGGTAAATGTTGTCCATGTTGGTTTTTTTATAATTATTTTCTGGAATTCTTACTATTGGTTCCAAATCTGTTTTGTTCATTTGTAAATAATTTTTTCATTTATTAATATTATTCATTTATTTATATTTTTCAATTCCAGTAAGCCAATATAGTTTTCAAAATTTATAAAAATGTATTCATTTGAAGATACCTGATGTATGTACTACAGCAGATCAAATTTTAAATATAAGTGTTATTGAAAGTGATGTAAAATTGTATATGGATAGAGGAGATAGTATTGGCAGATTACTTGGTTTTTCATATTCAAATTGTTCAAGCTAATGAAAAGCTTGTAGCTAAAGTTGTTCCAAAAATAGTTTGTTGTGAACTAATAAATATGAATTTTAATCTTGTTGATGGAATGTATGTAAAACATAATGATTATTTTCATAAAGAAATTAATATTATTGCTTTATTTAAACATGATGTACAATTTGGTGGACCAATAATTTATTATGAATCCTGTAAATGTTTCTTTTTTTAATACAATTGAAGATTTAGATGTTACGATAACTGATGAAAAAGTAATTTAATTGACTTTAAAGGTGCTACTGTAACAGTTATTTTGAAAATAGCTTAATAAATTTTTCGTTAGTATATAAATTATTGCAAAAACAACCATGAATAAAATTGAAAGTTATCAGTTTTGTTCATTTCCTGTTAATGAAAAAACTAAAAATAATAACCTAAATGTTCCTAACAAAAATACAGAAATTGAAATAAATATTGGTGATGGTTGGCTACATGCAAATCAGGCACAATTGTATGGGAATTTTAGTATTATTGGAAATTATCATACAGATTATCGAATTTATGATGGGAAATCAAACAAAAATTTGATTGATAAATATGTAACTTAATTATTTGACTTTATAACAAAAAAGGAAATAATATATTATCTATACGTGTACATCCTTATATTTCATCGTCAGTTTTACTACATTTAACTTCATCTGTTACTGATAAAATATGTTTAGAAGGACGTATTCTTAATACAGAAAAAATAAATAGTAAAAAATAAATAACATTCTTTATCCATTATAATTAATTTGTGAATTTTTTAATAATTATAAAGAAATTATATTTGAAGGAAACATAACTGTAGTTTTTACTTGAGGTTCATCTTCTGGAAATGCAATTTTACATTGGTTTGGTAAAAATAATGGTGTTGAGATAAAACATACCCTTCATAAAGAAGGAAAAATTATTCTAGAATGTATGGAAATTCGTGTACCAGTTGTTAAATAAGAAGCAAATTATGTACTTGAAAAATGTGAAATTATTTTAAAACATCCTCAAATTCTAATTCTATTTATGAACTTCAAACAGAAGAAATTGTTGGTTTATCTGGTAAAAATAGTTGTGAACTAGATGTAACAAATTACTATAATTCTATAGAATTTGATATGACATATTTTGTTTGTGTTGTATTTAAGACAAATCGTAAAAATAAACAATTAGTTCTTTCATTATTATTTAATCAGTTAAACTACAGAATATATATTTAAAAAACAGTAAAAATGATTTTTTTCCGCATAAAATGTGGAATATTAATCCTCCAAATAATTTCCTAAAAGCATATGTTGCATTTTTAGGTTTTAAAAGAACTACTTTACACACAATGAGATATTGTTATTAATCCATTTAGTTTTATAACTAATTACCCACTTTAGGTAATCAATACGAGAAGTGGAAAAAATGTTGTAACTTCACAAAAAACAAACATGAGACTTTGTGCAACTTTATTTTGATAAAATCCCAAAGCATACACTTGCTTATGTAATTATGTATGGTAAAAAGAATCTTACTTCTGGCTCACAACATAGATTACTTACTGAAAATTTTTAATTATTAACATTTGCTTTTATATAAATGATTGAAAGACTTAAAAATTTATAGAAGTGTTAACTGCATGCTTATATACATTTCTGAAACATATTAAGAAAGACAGATAAATATAAAAACTAAAAATTTTAATGTAATGTACTTTTATTGACTAAAACATTTTTAATTAATTTACTTATGTCCATTATGTATTTTTTAAATTTATTTTTATTAACTAATACATTTTAATTAATTTATTTACTTCAGCAATGTTATTTATTTTTTTTAAAAAACTTACTTTTATTAACTAATACATGTTATTGTGCTACAATCACATAGTAAATTTCTTAATGAAGTTAGAAATCAGTTTTTTATTGTATTTAGTTATGATATTGTAAAAAATAGGTATTTAGTTAACATTAATATAATTGGTTGATTTAATTAAATATACTAAACTTTTAGTTTGATATTTAAAATCAATTGTTTTATATATAAAACACAGAGTTTATTTTAACATTGTGTTAGTGCGCCAGAACCAGCAAAATATATCTACTCTCTACAGACAGACTTGCTAATTGTAAACTGTCAAAAATAACACATGGCACAATCTACAGACATGCGAACTGCACGTAAATAATGCAAAGCTTTTTCGTCCAGCTAACCAAAGAATTCATAACTTGTCAAAATAATTATCCATCTAAAACACTCTGCTTGCTAATCATCAACTGTCGAAATCATATACCTACCTTTATGTAAAGAATTAGAAGCAGCACCACCAGCAAGTGTATTCACCACTGAGACTATAGTCCAACTGACTTAGTTCATATCCATGCCCCTAGAGGACGCTGTAGTGACGTCAGGTGATAACGGAAGTACCATAATCTAAGATGTCACCAACTAGTGGGTTCATTCAAGGTCCAGACCGCCATCTCTTCCTAGGACCTGGCGCCGAGTTTGAATTCTGGCAGTTTAGTAAGGTCAGTCATGCTTTCACTACCAACGTAAGAAAATTGTTGCCAACGAAGCTGACCACCACCACTAACCTAAGTCACAAGGCCGCCTCCTCTTCCTAGGCACGGGTGGCAAAAGTACTTAGCCTGCACTAGGCTGATGGAGAGAGGAAGCATCATACTTAATTTATTTTGGAGCAATTTAATTAGCGATGGGGTTTATTTATCACAGAACACACACTCTGACATGTCACACAGCATACAGAACTGCAAATTACTGCTACATAACTCGTGTATAAGGCTCTACACACACGCTTGCTAATTGTAAACTGTCAAAAATAACCCACTGCACAACTTACAGACATTCGAAGCACTCGTAAATAATGCAATAAATTTACGTCGAGAGAGCCAAACAACTCGTAAATTGTCTAAATAGTGATCAATGTAAAAGATCCTGCAAACATATTTGCTAATCGTTAACTTTCGAAATCATACACCACTCTTTATATAAACAATTATGGGCAGCACCACCACGAAGTGTATTCGCCACAGAATCCATAGCCCAACTGACTTAGTTCATATCAATGCCACTAGAGGACGCTGTAGTGACGTCAGGTGATGACGCAAGTACTGTAATCTAAGATGGGGCCACCTAGTGGATTCACCACAAACTCCGGACCCCAATTGGCGTAGACCATTTCGTCGCCACCAGAGGACGCCACTGTGACAGCAGCTGATGATGGAAGTACAGTTATCCATGATGGCCTTAAACAGTATGTTCTCCATGAGGTCTAGTACTCAGTACTACCAGCCTGCTCTGGGCTGCTGGGGAGAGTAATGACTGACTGCACTCTATTTATTTTCGAACATGTTATTTAGGCATTGAGTGTATATATCACACTATCTCAAAACACCTACTCAGATGTGCCTGGGGTCATGTTGCACAGCCCACAGACGCGCAAACAACTCCTAATTTCAGTTCACAATAGCAAACTGCTCCTAAATAATGCAGTACACATATCGGTAAACACACTCAGTACTCGTAAACTGTCAAAATAACGTTTGGCACAGCCGACAGGACCGCTCGGAAAATAATGCAATAGACGTACACAAGCACCCTCCACCAAACCCTGTCCCCCGACAATCACACGACTGTCAGCTGTTAAACCACGCACAGGTACCTGCTTGGCATCCACAAACATGGGGTGGCGACAGCCACATTCATACTTGACACCGTGAAATTCGTATCCAAATACGTGTTCACTTAGACGTCGACGATGACATGAGCGATGCTGGTCCGTGCGCACCAAAACCCTCGCGAAGATAGGCTACCACAGCTCGGGTCCTGCATGATCTGTCACTGTATCCGAGCTGGCACTGTCGAACACCGGTGAAAGTTGCATTCTGAGCAGCGCTCATGCCAGTCTCACATGCCACGCATCTCCAGGTGCCACTTGTCTCCACCATTGAGCACCAAAACCCTCGCGAAGAGAGGCTACCACAGCTCGGGTCCTGCATGATCTGTCACTGTATCCGAGCTGGCACTGTCGAACACCGGTGAAAGTTGCATTCGGAGCAGCGCTCATGCCAGTCTCACATGCCACGCATCTCCAGGTGCCACTTGTCTCTACCATTGAATATATAATAGCACATAGCATGTTGACACACACACACACGTTTAACCATACTTAACTACCCAGAATGGCTCTCTCTTCGCCGTGAAACGTCTGCATGACGAGTCGCACATCTAAAACGTTCTCAAAGTTATTCTTACATCACATGGTACTGTAAGAAAATGACACTCAAGTCAACCTCTCGAAAATTGTATAATGTCCCAGAAATAGTTAACGCTCGCTTTCTAGATGTCTCAAGTTGTGTAAACGGAAATTCTTCGCATAATAGAACCTCTTTACGAAAATAACATTGAATTTGCTCTTCCCAACGCTCCTTACTGGTACACATCCAGCTCTCAACATACGCAAAAGTTGCCTCCTATATCCCACCACAATCAATATAGCACGCTGAATGGCTCTTACCGAATTTTCCCGCCGAATTAGTGATGCAGCTGGTATCAAAGCACGATCCACTTTTTCTTCCCGAAGCTGTATGTGGTTATTTTGCACAGATTCCTAAATTACACTGACAGTTAAACATGCAAAGTTGCCTACACATTATCAAATACGTACAAGATTCACAAAAATGCTGGAAGAGAGGAAGATTTTTACCAGTGTTACTAAAATTAAATATTACCATTGTTGCTACATTCTGACACTGGACAATGTACAATATCTCATCTTGATGACTGCGCCTCCAGATCTATAACACATATAATTTCCCGTGTAAAATATCACTCAGCGTTACCCATGTACTCAATCTATACGTCCCTCACGATAGGACACACAGTCATCCTCTCTACTCATCCCATAACATAAACAATAGTAACTTTACAATGCAATATATACACAGTTTACACAGTATAAGCCACACTAACTTTAAAATACAATATATGCACATGTTACACAAACAGCATAGTTATCTTTTAAATCAGTACAGCATTTGAAAAAATCAATATAGGCCTCCTGCCTATATGTCACGATGCTCCCCCAGTCCTAGGGAAGCAATGTCATACTGTTCTTTCTTTCTACAGACGCCACACTCAACGGTAATAAACTATTTTGCACTGATCACCATTTTCCACCAACAACTAAATATCGCAATGTTGTCTGCAGGTCATCAAATACATACCAGACTCGCAGGAATTTTGGAGCGTCAAACCGATCTCCAACCAGAGAATGTACCACCGGGTACCGTCTCGATCTAGTAAAAATACAAACCATACCAAATCATCCCCTTTACATCAGCGAACCAAAGTCACTCTCAGAACTACTATGGAAGGAGAAGCTCGTTTCCCCTCGGCATAAACACGTTACTGTTTCCGATCTCTTGCTCGCGTTTCTACAGATATCTGCAGACTCTTCGATTACAAGAAAACCCATTTTTTCCTTATAATATTATACCATTTTAGCTGTACTTCTCGATACCAATCAACAGGCATCTTCCTACCGATCACTCACGCAACACATTTCCGAATATATAGACTGAGAATTATTTCTTTACAAACCCGAAACTTTAGCTAAGTGAAGCCTGCTCTAGATCGCACAATAACTAGAAACAAACAGACGATGCAACCTCGTGATAAAATCGGTGAAATCTGAAAGTCATTCGACTATCAACGCGGTATGTGAACGGTATTTGCAATTCCCTCACGCCGCTAGATATTTATCCAGTATGTGTAACGTATTCTGTCTCGATACCATCTGAGAGGTTCCGTTATATATCCACTGAGTTAAAGGCGATTAACAAGGATCACAAACAGTAGTAAATCGTATGCATATTGAGGTTGTAAGAAATGTACACAAGCTTGTCACATCTCTAGTGTTACTCTATCCACTAGAAATGATGTCTATGATTTGGAATAAGGTCCTCCCATTCAGCCACATACCTGCGCTGGATCACAGCCACAACCGAATCATATTTCTGGCACGCTCATATCTCGAAACGAGTCACCTTTCTCGAACGTATCTGCTACATTAAAAATCCAACATGGTCTTAGTCAGTCCCTTCACATCTTGCAACTGCTTCCATTTCTATAGCTTTGCGCATGTGATCATTCCATTTTAAGTTGGAACTGAGCAGATATCGGTCAAAGCCATATACACCACCTTCTGCAACACGTCTAGACACAGAGCGAACTGAGTTAGTGCAACAGGACCGTGTTTTGACCATTCGGCGGAAATGCGCGCATTGTGGTGCGTTCCACAACTTCATACAAGTATTACAGATCCACGTCCATTCAAATCTATTAGCCCAACATGCTATCATCGTTATTCTCTACCCTCCAGCAGAGACACATTAACAACCATAGAAGCTCAAAAACTTCATCTGATATATAACTTACATAGACGCCATTACTCACGCGTTGACGCAAAGCAGGGGTCCAGCGCGGAGAGGGAGACAGAGACGTTTTATACAGTTTCCGAGAGGTTGACTCGGGTGTTATTTTTTTACAGCGCCATGTGATGTAAGAACAACGTTGAGAACGTTTTAGATGCTGAGTCGTCATGCAGACGTTTCGCGGCGAAGAGAGAGCCATGCTGGATAGTTAAGTATGGTTAAACGTGTGTGTGTGTGCCAACAAGCCCTGTGCTATTATGCCTTCAATGGCAGAGACAAGTGGCACATGGAGATGCCTGGCACCGAGCGGTCTAAGGCACTACAGAGATGGACTGTGCGGCTGGTTCCGGCAGAGGTTTGAGTCCTCCCTCGGGCATGGGTGTGTGTGTTCGTCCTTAGGATAATTTAGGTTAAGTAGTGTATAAGGATAGGGACAGATGACCTTAGCAGTGAAGTCCCATAAGATTTCACACACATTTGAACATTTGATGCCTGGCATATCAGACTGGCGTGAGCGCTCCTTGGAATGCAAATTTCACTGGTGTTCGACGACGCCGGCTTGGGGGATGTGACAGATCGCGCGGGACACGACCTGCAGCCTCTTCACTTCACGAAGGTTGTGGCGGGTGCAGACCAGTTTCGCTCGCGTGATTCTCGGCGTCTAGGTGAACACGTATTTGGATAGGAATTTCACGAGTCTGAAGTATGAATGCGGCTGTTGCAACCTCATGTTTGCAGAAGCCGTGCAGGAACCTGTGCGCGGTTTGACAGCTGACGGGCATGTGAATAGGCGGGGGACAGGGTATGGTGGAGGGTGCTTGCCCGCGTCTGTTGCGTTATTTTGCGAGCGGTCCTGTAGGCTGTGGTATGCGTTATTTGGGCAGTTTACTAGTACTGAGCGTGTTTGCCGATATGTGTACTACATTATTTAGGAGCAGTTTGCTATTGTGTACTAAAATTAGGAGTTGTTTGCGCATCTGTGGGCTGTGCAACAGCACATCTCGGTGGGTGTTTCGTGATAGTCTGATAAATATACTCCATGCCTAAATGAAATGTTCGAAAATAAATAGATTGCAGTCAGACGTTACTCTCCCCAGCGGCCCAGAGCAGGCAGAGTCGTTTTGCCACCATTTTCCCTAACCATCTTGGTTTACGTCAGGAAACGGACGACAGAGTCCTCTGCTGGTGGTACTGAGCACTAGACCTCATGGAGAACATACTGTTTACGGCCATCTTGGGTAACTGTACTTGCATCATCAGTTGGTGTCACGGTGGCGTCCTCTGGTGGCGACGAAATGTACTAAGCCAATTGGGATCTGGAGCTCGTGGTGAATCTACTAGGTGGCGCCATCTTAGATTACAGTACTTGCGTCATCACCTGACGTCACTACAGCGTCTTCTAGTGGCATTGATATGAACTAAGTCAGTTGGGCTATGGATTCTTGTGGTGGTGCTTGTGGTGGTGCTGCCTATAATTGTTTATATAAAGAGTGGTGTATGATTTCGAAAGTTAACGATTAGCAAATATGTTTGCAGGATCTTTTACATTGATCACTATTTAGACAATTTACGAGTTGTTTGGCTCTCTCGGCGTAAATGTATTGCATTATTTACGAGTGCTTCGAATGTCTGTAAGTTGTGCAGTGGGTTATTTTTGACAGTTTACAATTAGCAAGCGTGTGTGTAGAACCTTATACACGAGTTATGTAGCAGTAATTTGCAGTTCTGTATGCTGTGTGACATGTCAGAGTGTGTGTTCTGTGATAAATAAACTCCATCGCTAACTAAATTGCTCCAAAGTAAATTAAGTAGAATGCTTCCTCTCTCCATCAGCCTAGTGCAGGCTAAGTACTTTTGCCACCCGTGCCTAGGAAGAGGTGGCGGCCTTGTGACTTAGGTTAGTGGTGGTGGTGAGTTTCGTATGCAACCATTTTCTTACGTTGGTAGCGAAAGCACAAGTGACCTTTCTTTACTTCAAATGGTTCAAATGGCTCTGAGCACTATGCGACTTAACTACTGAGGTCATCAGTCGCCTAGAACTTAGAACTAATGAAACCTAACTAACATAAGGACGTGACACACATCCATGCCCGAGGCAGGATTCGAACCTGCGACCGTAGCGGTGGCTCGGCTCCAGACTGTAGCGCCTAGAACCGCACGGCCACTCCGGCCGGCTCTTTCTTTACTGCCAGAATTCAAATTCGGTGCCGGTTCCTAGGAAGAGGTGGTGATCTGGACCTTGAATGAACCCACTAGATGGCGCCATCATAGATTACGGTATTTGCGTCATCACCTGACATCACTACAGCGTCCTCTAGTGGCACTGATATGAACTAAGTCAGTTGGGCTATGGACTCAGTGGCGAATACACTTGGTGGTGGTACTGCCTCTAATTCTTTAAATAAAATAAAAGTTGGTGTATGATTTCGACAGTTGACGATTAGCACGCATAGTGTTTTAAATAGATTATTATTTTGACAATTTACGAGTTGTTTGGCTATCTGGCCGTAATTGCTTTGCATTATTTATGAATGGTTCGCATGTCTGTAGGTTGTGCAATGTGTTATTTTTGACGATTTACAATTAGCAAGCGTGTGTGTAGAGCGTTATAGATGATTTATGTAGGAATAGATTGCAGGTCTGTATGTTGTGGGGCATGTCTGAGCATGTGTTCTGTGATACATAGACTCCACCCCTAAATAAATTGCTCCCAAATAAATAAAGTACATTCGTTCATCTCTCCATCAGCCTCGTGCAGGCTGAGTCCTTTTACCAGCAACCCCTAGGTAGAGGTTGCGCCCTGGAGGCTTAGGTTAGTGGTGGTGAGCTTCGTTTGCAACAATTTTCTTAGGTTGGTGGCAAAAGAGCAAGTGACGTTTCTTTACTGCCAGAATTCAAACTCTGCGGAGGTTCCTAGGAAGAGGTGTTGGGCTGGACTTTGAAAAGTAGTTGAAACTAGGTAGTTGAAAGTACAGTGAACATCTATTCCTACGTATATCAAGATGAAACACGTGGCCAATAGGAGTGCAGCATTCTAGGGGTGTGGGGTGCTAGGTCATGAATGAACACCGCGCTGATAGTGGGAAAATGTGAAACTTCTCATTTGATCATTGAATATCGCGTTGTAAATTGGATTATTGAATATGATTAAAACTGAAATGGAATTAAGTACTTAGGTAATTGATAGGTTAGACAGGAGATTTGGGTGTTACTTCAGTTAGCATTTTTACAGAAGACTATGTCCGGCACGTGTATGGAGGTGGCGGGCGAGGGTGTGTGACGTAAGCGGTCGGATGCCCACGGGCCGGTGGAGCTGCGAATGTACGGTTATAAAGCGCGTGCGCGAGAGAGTGCAGACGATCTTGTGTCATCACACGGCTTCATGGTAGCGCCCTCTGGTGGGCACGATATGAACTAAGTCAATTGGGCTATGGAGCTTGCGGTGAACACAGTGGTCGCAGCCATCTTGAATAACGGTACTTGCATCATGATCTGACGTCACAGTGGCGCTCTCTGGTGGCTACGATATGAACTAAGTCAGTTGGAGTCCAGACCCACTGGCGAACACATCTGCTTGAAATTGATTAAATAATAAATACGTTTTTCTCGCCATTATCGTACTGGAATTAGAACTTGCTGCCATTTTCTGAGGGGATGGGGGTTAGGTTAGTGGAGGTAGCCCAAAATCCACCATCTTGGATGAAGTCATGGTGGCGCTCTCTGGTGGCGACAATATGAACTAAGTCAGTTGGAGTCCAGACCCAGTGGCGAACACACATGCTTGAAATTGGTTACATAATAAAGACAAATCCAGTTTTACCTCCATTTTCCTAGGTGTGACGCATTATCATGTTGGAATTTGAACTTCCCGCTATTTTTCTGGCCGAGGGGGGCGTGGCACTTTCCCGACAAAATTCAAACTTCCAGCCAAAATCCGCCATCTTGGATGACGTTATCGCCGTCATCTTGGATGACGTCATCTCCACCATCTTGGATAACGGTAATTTGTGGAAGAACACGGGATGTTCCAATACTAACTTGTTGCTTTTTCCAAGCGTTATGAAGAATCCTTACAAAAAGAACAAACAGTAATAAATTCCAGCTATTACAAGAAGCAAAAGAGAATCGTGCAGTGTGAGGCTCCCGCTACTAATGCAAAAGTGAACTCCCAAAGGCTGACTAGGATTGAAGGTTGTGGAAGACGGTAAATGAGACTGGGGACCGTAGCTACCATAGGCCATCCTATATCGCAATGCCAGAGGGAGCTACACTATGTGATCAAAAGTATCCGGACACCTGGCTGAAAATGACTTGCAAGTTCGTGCCGCCATCTATCGTTGATGTTGGAATTCAATATGGTGTTGGCCCACCCTTAGCCTTGATGACAGCTTCCACTGTCGCAGGCATACGCTCAATCAGGTGTTAGAAGGTTTCTTGGAGAATGGCAGCCTACTCTTCACGGAGTGCTACATTGAGGAGAGGTATCGTTGTCGGTCGGTGAGACCTGGCACGAAGTCGGCTTTCCAAAACATCCCAAAGGTGTAGTATAGGATTCAGGTTTGGACTCTGTGCAGGCCAGTCCATTACAGGGATGTTATCGTCCTGTAATCACTCCGCCACAGGCCGTGCATTATGAACAGGTGTTGAAAGGTGCAATCGCCATCCCCGAATTGCTCTTCAGCAGTGGGAAGCAAGAAGGTGCTTAAAACATCAATGTGGGCATGTGCTGTGATAGTGCCATGCAAATGAATAAGGTGTGCAAGCGCCCTCCATGAAAAACACGACCACACCATAACACCACCACCTCCGAGTTTTACGTTTGGCATTACACAAGATTGCAGATGACTTTCACCGGGCATTCGCCATACCCGCACCCTGCCGTCGGATCACCACATTGTATACCGTGATTCTTCACTCCACACAACGTTTTTTCACTGTTCGATCGTCCAATGTTTACGCTCTTTACACCAAGCGAGGCGTCGTTTGGCATTTACCGGCGTGATGTGTGGCTTACGAGCAGTCACTCGACCATGAAATTCGAGTTCTCTCACCTCTCGCCTAACTGTCATAGTACTTGCAGTGGATACTGATGCAGTTTGGAATTCCTGTGTGATGGTCTGGATAGATGTCTGCCTATTACACATTATGACCCTCTTCAACTGTCGGTAGTCTCTGTCACTCAACAGATGAGGTCGGCCTGTACACTTTTGTGCTGTGCGTGTCCCTTCACGTTTCCACTTCACTATTACATCGGAAACAGTGGACCTAGGGATGTTTATGAGTGTGGAAATCTCGCGTACAGACGTATGACATAAGTGACACCCAATCACATGACCACGTTCGAAGTCTGTGAGTTCTGTGGAGCGCCCCATTCTGCTCTCTCACGATGTCTAATGACTACTGAGGTCGCTGATACGGAGTACCTAGCAGTAGGTGGCAGCACAATGCACCTAATATGAAAAACGTATGGTTTTGGGGGTGTCCGGATACTTTTGATCACATAGTGTAGTAGTCGGAGCCGCTGAAAGCATGTCAGCAGACACACATCATTGTATTCGGAGGTCCCTGCGCAACAGATATCGGCGTCTGTCAGAAACATGCGTTTCCGTCGCAAACTGCGAGACGACAGTGGGTTTTGTAATGTCGGGGTGTGCAAGATCAAATTTGGCTCCTGTGAATGTTACTACATTGGCCAAATGGGATGGGATTCAAAACACATTTCAGAGAGCATGGATACCAGTAATGGTAGTGGCTGGGGATACCACTTAAGGGAACTGAATCATCATTTAGTCTCTACTGAAAATTGTTTATCAACATTACACACCAAAATAAGGCTATAATATTTTGGGTCTACTAGAAGAAATGAAAATTTGTGTTATTAACCGCTTGAAACCTACCTTCTTGATCAAAGAGCAATTACCAAGCAACTATAAATGGTGTTTTCGACTTTTCGACGAACTGTTATTCCATCGAAATAAAATAAAGTAATATAGTTCACGAAACTTTCTGGCATTCCGGAAATATAGTTTCCGTTTCCGTGTATTCCATTATCTGAGCTATTGATAGCCTATCATTTGTGAAATTCATGTAATGCAATATGTATTTTGTAACTGGCCCGATGAACAACGACAAATGAGTCTCTTATTTGTAGCAATACTGAAACTTTAACCGTTCAGTTGTGAAATGTTATCTTCATCTAGTGATGTGTGTATACTTTATTTTTCGGATGAGCAACGACTCACGAGTTTTTATTTTGTAATAAAATTGATGTTGTATACCTATACTACGTTACATGGCCAATTTGTACTGTAACAGATTTGTATTTTCTGACAATTTTACGCATGTATAAAATATATTTTTTGTCCTGAGATTTTTATTTGATGATTTTACGATAACATGCATTTTCGTATGAAAGATAAGAATTTTGCCCGTATGAGAGCGAACAGTTCTTAAATGTTTTATACACTCATACTCACTTTCTGCTATGATCTCTTAAGAATTAAATATAATACTTACATTGACAACGAATCTGTGTGATGCTCTTTAAACGTCCATCGACAAAGTTATGTTAGCTACCATGACCGTGTTTTCCTCCCAGCACACACGGTAGCACTGGTCATTGCTTGTGTGCAACAATAACATCTATGGTCAAACTATACAATCAATGGGGCTACCTACTTTTGGTAATGACAGTTTTTATACCTATATCAAAGTGTCATGTATTTTCACCTAAAATGGTACCAGTATGTATTACTTTATCGAGAACTGTTTGGTTCGTGACTATTGTTCACTTAGCCGGCCGGTGTGGCCGAGAAGTTCTAGGCGCTACAGTCTGGAACCGCGCGACCACAATGTTCGCAGGTTCGAATCTTGCCTCGGTCATGGATGTGTGTGATGTCCTTACATTAGTTAGGTTTAAGTAGTTCTAAGTTCTAGGGGACTGATGACCTCAGAAGTTAAGTCACATAGTGCTCAGATCCATTTGAACCATTGTTGTTCATTTAGAACTAATACTTTTAAGACATAATGGGTTACTCTGAAATACATTATCACATATAATGAATAAATTAAAAGAAAACCATTGACTGTTTTTAAGCAACCACACAGTTTTTTAAAATGCCTTCAAATAATTATATTCATAACGATTGCAGGCCTTTATAAGGGCTCTCAATTTGATTTAGAATTCATTGCTCCTAGCAGGGCCAAACAAGAGGCCAGTTAACTATATTGTGCAAAGAGAAGTATTATGACTTAGCAGTTGAGTAACGTGTTTAATAAAACTTGTTTGAAACATGATGTAACAGCAAGATATGCAAGAATTAAAATACTCAATAAGTCATTCAATGTACAGTCTATCAAGAACAAATGTGAAGTGATATGGATTAAAAGTAAAATTAGGTCAGCCTATTAAGAAAAATTTTCAGCTAGCCAATCCGCTCAGATTTTTTTTTTTTGACGCCTGCTTACAAATCTCTGACCTCTTGTCTTTCGAAAATTTGTAAATCTTATCTTCAACTATGTATCTTATGAGAGGTCAGTTATCAGCTGTAGACATTCGTGGAAAACAAAACTACGCATTACAGAATGTACCAACCGCCACATTGTGCTAGTACACCAAGTAAGTCAACACAACTGTGCTGCACACGTAGTGAAGTTGTCCAATACGTCTTTCTCGGGTGCAAAACTGAATATTTTCAATAAGGGCCTAAATTATAATTTTCCAAGAAAAATTAAAAATCCGTCTCTTAAAAAGCTTATTGCTGAAGTTAAAAGAGGATGTAAATCTTCTAAAGACCAATATTTGTACATGTAACTATTTAAGAAAAGAAAGTAAACAACAAAACACAAACCCTATGTTTCATAATGTTGCGAAAATTAATTCAAAGTTACATCAGAATAATATTCTTACAATAAAAGCGGACAAAAGCAATTGGTTTGTATTGTTTAATGATAATGATTACATTATTTAGGCAATGGCTTTTGTGGTGGCTAATGAAATCGTTTTAGTTAAAAGAACACCATCTTTTAACATTGAAAATGAAATTAAAGCCACTGTCAATAATTCGAATAGATTCCAATTGGAAGATAAAACGATTAATAATCATGAATCCTAAAATTCCCCTTTCAATTAACAAATAAAGCTTCACCAAGAAAGTATGTCTTTTTACCCGGTGATTAGCGCGTGTCTAAGCCCAAATTATTTTGTTGACGGTTTTTCTCACTCGAAGCTTGAAGAATGCTTCACATTCCAAAATTCTTAAAGTCTGAAGAACACCTACGAAATGACACACATCATAAAAGATCTTGTTCTAGCAGAAAATGCTAGGTTGGTTTCTTTTGACATTAAAAAAATGTAGATTCAGCAAAGTCAATTTCCCTTTGGTTAGCGAACTATTGGATCTCACCAAATTTTCGTTATCGTTTAATTATTTTTGCTTCAGTCAATTATCAGCATCTCACAGAGTTTGAAATTGGCCTAATTGTAGGTCTCCATTTTTCCAGTTGGTCGAATCGTGCAAAATTCAGATTTGTGGGGCATTCAGATGTGATAGTGTTGAATTGCGTTGGAATGTGAGGGCGGGCATATTGGTCGCCAAGGTTCCAGTCGACCACGGCTGACCACCACAAGGGAGGATCGCCCCATTGCGCACCAAACGAATCGTAACCTGTTGTCATCTGCATCTGTCAACGGATAACAATTTATGGACTCAATGCGGCAATGTGTGTCCTCCTGGATCACTGATCGCAGACTAGCAGCAGCCAGACTATGGGATTACTCTCTCATAAATAGTCTGCCGCTAATGCCACAACACAAGCTGCTGTGTTTGGAGTGATGCCGCGCCCGGGAAGTATGAACTGCTGATGTATGGCGTCACACTGTGCTCAGCGATGAATAACAGTTCTGCACTACACCAGATGTCATCGCCTGCGAGGACGACGGCGACATGGGGAGGGATTCCATTCTTCTAGTATTTCGGAGAGGCACAGCGGTGCTACTCCTGGCGTCGAGTTGTGGGGAGACTTCGGGTACGTCTTCAGATCATGGTTGGTAGTGACAGAAGAAAATCTGACGGCACAACGGTAAGTCAATAACATCGTGTGGCCTTATGTGTTGCTCTCATGTGGCACTATCAGGCAGAATTTCAGTTCCATCCAATTCCAGTATCCATAACACCAAACATCAGTTAACTCAATTCTGGGACAGCTTGTTTCAGGAGAGGATTCAACGGCTCCTTTCCAACCGAATAAGTGCATGCATC
The DNA here is from genome assembly GCF_023898315.1 of Schistocerca nitens. Lineage (NCBI taxonomy): Eukaryota > Metazoa > Arthropoda > Insecta > Orthoptera > Acrididae > Schistocerca > Schistocerca nitens. The sequence continues at coordinate 572,301,569 of NC_064616.1, read as the reverse complement.
TAGGCCAGAGAGTGTACAACGTCATACTGATAACTGGGCTCATACTCCAAAGTTCATTGTAAATTTGACTCGATTTTGAGGATTCAACCGCTGTATGACACCCTTCCCAACCGAATCAGTGCGTGTGTCCAGGCCAGACAGGATGCAACGTAATACTAATAAATGGGCTCATTCTCCGACGTTCTTTGTAAATTTGACTTGATTTTCTAATCACCGAAATAACATCCATACCTTCTCATTCCGTTTCTTCCTCCTTTCTGGGTGCTTCGTAATGTTAACCGCCAGTTGGTACAGTGCTGTCGTGGGGTTGCACGCTGCTGCACAGGCTACAGATGTGTCGTTTTTGCTGCTGAAAAACGTTTCACTTATAAGTCATCGCTGGATCATTTAAGTATCTCTCAGAGATAAGGTATTACCACTACCTGGCGGAGTTCCGCCTTCGTCAAGTCTACAATTAGGCACAATGATTGTTTAAGTGCTCTATTTTGCGCCCACTGAAGGCAGTCAGTATGTGTAGTGCCACTGGTGTTTACTGTATGACGGTATATTTATACCATGGCGCATTTGTAAGTCCTCCAGATGCTGGCTGCATGAACGCACTCGGCCGAGTTGGGCGTTCTGCTGCATGCTTCCGCAACACCCTCTTCACCCTATAGCACGCCCAGTCTAGTGAAGGTTGGATGCCCAAATTAATCAAATTAACGGCTGTTGGAAATGACACTGGGAGTATTTCTACCAGGGTGACTGACCAATGAACTACAGTGCTGTCAACATCATAACAATCCAGACATGCCTGCCACCGGCGAAGTAGAGCCCCTTTTTCCGGCATAAGTTATATTCAGATATTAAGATATCGCTCTGTTATTTCTCGCTGCAGCCAGATTCTTTGCGAGCCGGTGTCGCCGAGCGGTTCTAGGCGCTTCAGTCTGGAACCGGGTGACCGCTACGGTCGGAGGTTCGAATCCTGCCTCAGGCATGGATGTGTGTGATGTCCTTAGGTGAGTTAGGTTTAAGTAGTTATAGGTTCTAGGGGACTGATGACCTCAGATGTTAAGTCCCATAGTGCTCAGAGCCATTTGAACTGTTTTTGAACCAGATTCTTTCACCAAATATAATGTATGGGTTATTGTTGGAAATAAGTAAGAGTAATTCTAGGACTTTACCCTGAACTTTTATACAATTTACTACTATTAGTTTCACACTTTCATTTTCTGACCTGCGACAGCGTGTATTCCTAAGCGCAGCAAATACAGATGGCCTGGTTATGGCTCTGTTGTGTACTAGACGTAACTGCTCATCTAGATAGAAAGAAGATTAACGTCCTGGCGACAAAGAAATCATTAGAGTGAGAGTACGAGCTGGTATTACGGAAGGAAATCGGTCGTTTATTTATCAAGGGAACCATACTGGCATTTGGCTTAAGTGATTGAGAGAAAACATGCGAAACCTAAATCTTGATGTCCAGAAGTTCTTTTGAACCATCTTCCTACTGTCTTGACCACTGTTCCACCTCGCTCTTCGGGCCTACAGAGGATTTCTTTAATCTAAAGCCGCGCGGAGTGGCCGCGGGGTTTGAGGCGCCCATGTCATAGATTGCGCGGCCCCTCCCGCCGGAGGTTCGAGTCCTCCCTCGGACATGGGTGTGTGTGTTGTTCTTAGCATAAGTTAGTTTATGTAGTGTGTAAGTCTAGGGACCGATGACCTCAGCAGTTTGGTCCCTTAGGAATTCACACACACTTGAACATTCTAATCTAAAGAGCCCTCATGTGGAGTCCATACGTACTTTTCCTGACGTATTGTGGGAGACTTTTCAATTCTCCAACCTATGGCACAGGCCAAGAACCGACAATCGTCTTAACAAACTGCGCAGCTTTTTCTCAAGTGTCAATGCAATACTAAAACACTGCTGTATATTTACTTTATCCTGGCGTTACGTTGCAAAACGACATGAAATGGAACAAGCATGTAAGGACGGTTGTAGGGAAGGCCAGTGGTCGACTTTGGTTTGCTGGGAAAATTCTAGGAGAGTGTACCTCCACATAATAATAAGACTACCCGAACCATGTTTTCGTTCACAAAACACGTTGAGGCTGTGGACCCTACAAAAACCAATTTTTTAAAACACTTGTTAGACCCACTGTTGAGTACTACTCGACTGTTTGGGATCTCCACCAGGTCGAATTAAATTAAGATATCTAAGCAATACAAAGACATGCTGTTAGATTTATTATCGGTAGATTTGATCAGCACGAGAGAGTTACGGAAATGCTCCGTGAACACAAGTGGGAGTCCCTGGAGGCAGGAAAATACTTATTTCACGAAACACTTCTGGGAAAGTTTAAAGAACGGACATTTGCAACAAACTGCAGAATGATCCTACTGCCACCAACAGACATCTCGTGTAAAGACTGGGAAAACAAGATAAGAGAAATCAGGGCTCGTACGGAAGCATATAGACAGTCGTTATTCCCTCGATTTATTTGCGAGTGGAACAGGAAAGGGACTGACTAACAATGGTACAAGGCAGTACGTTGGCGAAACTGCCGTTTGTACTCAGACGACTCATGTGAAAAGGTTTCCGACGTGATTATGGGCGCACTATAGGATTAACGGACTTTGAACGCGGAATGGTAGTTAGAGCTAGACACATGCGAGAATCTGTTGCGGAAATCATTGGGGAATTCAGTATTTCCCAAACACAAGAGCTTGCCGAGAATACCACGGACAACGCAGTGGCCAACAGCCTTCACTTCACGACCGAAAGCAACGGCGTTTGCGTAGAGTTATCACTACTAACAGACAAGCACCACTGCGTTAAAAGAATCGCAGAAATCAATGTGGCACTTGCGACGAACGTATGCGTTAGGACAGTGAGACGAAATTTGGCGTTAATGGGCTATGGCAACAGACGACCGACGTTAGTGCCTTTGCTAACACCACGACATCGCCTGTAGCGCCTCTCTTCCTCTCATAACATATCGTTTGGACCCTAGACGATGGGAAACCCTGACCTCGTCAGATGAGTCCCGATTTCAGCTGGTAAGAGCTGATGTAGTGTTCGCGTGTGGCACAGACCCCACGAAGCCACGGACCCAAGTTGTCAATAATGCTCTGAGCAAGCTGGTGGTGGTTCCATAATAGTTAGGCTGTGTTTACATGAAATGGACTGGGTCCTCCGGTCCATCTGAACCGATCAGCTACTGGGAGATTATTTGCTGCCATTCGTGGACTTGATGTTCCCAAACAGTAATGGAATTTTTATAGATGACAATTCGCCTTTCAGTTGTTCGCTGTTGCTTTGAAGAACATTCAACACAGTTCTAGCGAATCACTTGTCCACCCAGATCGCCCAACATGAATCCCATGGTACATTTACGGGACATAATCGAGTGGTCAATTTCTGCACAAAATCCTGCACTGGCAAACACTTTCGCAGTTATGGACGGCTTTAGAGGCAGCATGGCTCAATATTTCTGCAGGGAACTTCCAACGACTTGTTGAGTCCATGCTGTGTCGAGTTTCTGCACTACGCCGGCCAAAAGAAGGTCAGATACGATATTAGGAGGTGTCCCAAAACTTTCGTTACCTCATTGTAGTTCGACAGTGGATCACTGAGGGTCAGCAACGGTGCGCAAAACCGCACACGAGCTGGGTGTGCGGGCCGAAGCGCGCTCTGTGTCTGTTTTGGTCGGTCCTTCGCGGAAGTACCCGGTACAAAGCGGCAAATCATTTAGAATGCCGATGTGGTATTTTTCTGTCGGCAAAGCTCTCTTCAGGTCGGCACAATCGTGGTGGCAGCACTGTTTACACTCTGCTATTTATTGGGGTATGAAGGACGTTCACAGGTCCAGTGCCTGATTGCACAAAAAGAGGCAACCTAGTTATCTGTCTTCGCAAGTCTTTAAAACATATTGGGAGTGACAGAAGAGAGGGGTGAAAATTCTCAGTATCTACTAAGCAGTCACGTAACCGGCAGGTTCTGCAAATTTGTTATGAAACGATATTACTGTATCATGGAGAAGGAATTTAAAGATTTAGTTGACGAAGAAAGAGGCAAAAATTACAATGATCGCTACACGGGATTCATTGTTCTGTACATGTAGAAGTACTTTGTGCTAAATTTGCAGGCATAAAGCACGTGAAGAAATTGTTGGTACGAATAGTAAATTTCCATCGTCAGTTTCAACAGTTTTCGATGGAACTGAACGAAGATTATGGAGAGTTTACATATCATAGAAAAGTACATTGTTTGAGACAAAGGGCATGCCTGGAACTATTTTTCGATTTAAAACCCGCTATTGTTTAATTTATGGAGGAAAAAGTAATGGAGGAACGAAACTTAGAACTTCTGGAATGGATTGCAGACCTCTCAGTTTAAGTGGAGTTGACTGCACACTGACCATTGTAAGACACTGCAAGATGCGAAATAACTTATTTCTGATTTGTCTGGGATGCATTTACAAAGAAAATTGCATTGTTGGAGGGACAAATACTAACAAATACAGTCCACTTAGGTCATTGATGTTAAAGGAAACGCGAGTTTTGAAGAACCCATTGTGACCTTGAAAGAATTACAAGTATAATTTTCTAAACGCTTTGAGAACACTGCCAATCTTACATTTGTTTTCGAGCTGTTTTCGAGACCGTTTGCTATTTCATTTGAAAGCGCCCTTATGCATGTGCAGATTTAACTGATTGATCTGCAGTGTTATTCCCATTTTAAAGGCAGATCCGTTAGCATTAAAGTTGTCCAGGACGTCTACATCGTCTTCCTCAGGTAGAGTTTCCACGTCTCCATTATGAGGTTGCAAAAGTGCTTCAATAATTCGATCAACGTAGATGTTTGTGAAAGATCTTATTTCAGTTATGAAACTAAATAAGTCACGATTACGTGGGAACTTGAATGCGAAAATCTATGAAATTTTCTGCATCTGTCCGTATACTGTCGGTTTGTAGCAGATAAAAATCATGTTATGTCTTCAGTGCACCAAAAATAATTAAACAATACTGAAAATTTGTTTGTTTGTGAGATATGTTGTTGAGGAATGTGAGATATAAAACAAAGTCGTATGCAGTGCGACTGCATTGCCATTTAAATGTGGCACGTTCACGTTTTCCCCCTCCACGCAGTGTGCCGTAGTGGTGGAGGAAGCGTGCAGCTAGGCTAAGCACTGAGGTACTCGTGTCAGGACGTGCTAGCCGAATTCTTGGCCACCCCTGATTTAGAAGGTTTGGCAAAATCTTACTTATTTACGGAAGATACGACGGCATGGACTGATGGATGTGAACTAATCCAAAGAAAAGTCCTCACAGTTTCCGACACACCTGCAAGAGAATGAACCTGCTAAAGCTGCAAAGAAGCTGTGCTCCACATCAACATCAATACTCCGCAGGCCACATTATTGTGTGTGGTGGTGGCGAAGGGTACTGTATATGCCAAAGTCAACACCCCCCCCCCTCCCCTGCCCCACCCAACCCCTTTCTTGTTATAATAGCGAATGGTCCACATGACTTACACTGAAGCGCCAAAGAAACTGTATTCAAATACAGTGATATGTAAACAGGCAGAGTACGTCACTGCGGTCGGCAACGCCTATGTAAGACAAGTGTCTGGCGCAGTTAGATCGGTTACTGAAGCTACAATCGCAGGTTATCACGAGTTATGTGAGTTTGAACGTGATGTTATAGTCGGTGCACGAGCGATGGGACACAGCATCTTCGAGGTAGCGATGAAGTGGGGATTTTGCCGTACGACCATTTCACGAGTGTACCGTGAAATCAGGAATCCGATAAAACGTCAAATCTCCGACATCGCTGCGGCCGGAAAAAGATCCTGCAAAAACGAAACCAACGACGAGTGAAGAGAGTCGCTCAACGTGACAGAAGTGCTACCCTTTCGCAAATTGCTGCAGACTTCAGTGCTGAGCCATCAACAAATGTCATCATGCGAAACATTCAACGAAACATCATCGATACGGGCTTTCGGAGCCCAAGGCCCAGTCGTGTACCCTTGCCGACTGCACGACGCAAAGCTATACGCCTCGCCTGGGCCCATCAACACCGACACTGGACTGTTGTTGGCTGGAAACATGTTGCCTGGTCGTACGAGTCTCGTTTCAAATTGTATCAAGCGGATGAACGCGTACGGGTATGGAGAAAACCTCATGAATCCATGGACCCTGCATGTCAGCAGGGGGCTGTACCAGCTGGTAGAAACTCTTTAATGGCGTGGGGCGTGTGCAGTTGGAGTGATATGGGACCCCTGATACGACCAGATAGGACTCTGACAGGTGGCACGTACATATACATGCTGTCTGACCACCTGCACCCATTCATGTCCATTGTGCATTCCGACAGACTTGGGCAATTCCAGCAGGACAGTACGACACCCCACACGTCCAGAATTGCTACAGAGTGGCTCCAGGAACATTCTTATGAGTTTAAAGACTTCCACTGGCCACCAGACTCCCCAAACATTATTGAGCATATCTGGAATGTCTTGCAACGTGCTGTTCAGAAGATATCTCCACCTCCTCGTACTCTTACGGATTTATGAACAGCCTTCCAGGATTTGTGGTGTCAATTCCCTCCAGCACTACTTCAGGCATTAGTCGAGTCCATGCCACGTCATGTTGCGGCATTTCTGCGTGCTCGCGGGGACCCTACACGATATTAGGCAGGTGTACCAGTTTCTTTTGCTCTTCAGTGTAAATCCACTGCCCATCAGTCAATGAAAACTCAACCAAACAAACTACTTCTGTTTGTCTTAGTGTTAGCTCCAAAGTCCAAGTTGTTGACTGGACGTTATATTCATGCTTCGATTTCCCTGCATGCAGTAATCAAACAAAGCGGCGAGGTACTTTCAACACTCGACTCGTTTTTGGTACTCGAGGTTACATTCCCACAGCTTCTTACACATTTATGTCTGCCGCAACTTGTTCCAGTCATTTGTGGCGAAAGTTAGGATATCTCCTCGAGAATAGGTCACACCCAAGTCTACTCTCGGCTTGTCTCAGCTGACGTACACTGCTCAACTCACAAGGCGGCGATTCGTTAAACCCTTACCTTCGTTTCGTCAGGAATTCTATCGTTGAAAAGTGAGCACTACTTGTATTTGATAAAACTGTGCTGAGTGTTGTGATATTTTATGGCACCACATGGTTACACGCAACGGCCATGTCAGTTTTCTTCGAAATTTATGCGATCATTTCTTTTGTGGCAGACTATGATTCGGAAGATTGCTATCTGCCCACTGTCTTTCTGTAACGACGACCAGCAAGCCGTCGGTTCATCCACTATCGATCGCAATCTTTGTCACATTTACTTCGTGGCGCTTTACTTGACGTTTGATGTCCAGCTGACTCTTCTGACGCTAATGACCCGTTGTCGTGCTCTCTTATACCAAATTAACATCACCATCGATTAACTAACTACTCACGGCTCCGCTAAAGGTTACAATACAGCAAGTTCTGCGAGAAGATGGAGTTAGTAGTTTCATCTAGAACCAGCCAACGCTTCCATTTTAATTTCTGCTACGAATGTGTCGTAAATTGAGATGCAGGAACGCTTATACACTACGGGGGAAAATGCAAGAACCTGAAGGACAAGATCATTTTATTGACAAGTTGGGTAACTGGTAATTCATCTCTGTAGGAGTATGTGACAACGAATTCAAACCAAATGAAGCACTCATGTCACAGTAAAGGGTGCGCAAACAGTGTTCCCCCCTCTGGCGGCAACGCAGGTGTGTATTCTAGCACACAATCGATCATAAAGGTGGTGAATGGCATCCTGTGGTAGAATGGTGCAAGCATCTTTGTTGAAGTTCGGCAATGGTTCTTACAGGCCCAGGAGAATGAGGAAATTCCCGCTTTATCATATCCCATACATGTTCAAGAGCTGCGAGATCTGGAGATCGTACTGTCCAGGGCAATTGTTGTGAACCACGAAGAGCACTATGCATCGCAGAGCCGTATGTGAACGTGCATTGTCCTGCTCAAATAGCACAGCACCTTTCTGTCGAGGAAGAGGCAGTAGCACGGGGATTACCTCCTGTGAAATATTGTGAACACTGGAAACTTTACCCTGCAGGAATATCAAATGTGACTGAGAGTTGTCACTGATGGACCCCACACCATGAAGCCTGGGTGTCGTGGACGAGTGGACCATGGATTTGGCAGGTCACCAGGTGTACCCCATACCCATGTACTCGTATAAAGACAGAACCTACTATCACTGAGGGTAATAGAGCGCCATTCCTTTCTCCACTCAACTCTTTCACATCATCAGAGTAGCCATGCTTGGCGGTATCGTAGTATCAATGGTAGCCCGGCAATAGGCACAAGTGATCTGAATTCTGCTGCTAGCAGACGTTTCTCAGTGGTTCCTGATGACACAGTATGTGCAGCATGTGCTCATATTTTATCCCTGCATCCACTGCTACTTGTACAGTGCGTCGATCCTGGCGTGCGTCTATGCATATTTCCAGAAACTGGTCGACAGGTATGGGTATGTCCCACAGGCCACTGTTGAAAGCAATGGCGCACCACTAATAAATTCTGTCTGTGCAGCAATCCGTCGATACTTCCATCCAGCTTCATGCAGGTCCACAGTGAGACCTCGTTCAAATGACTGAAGCTGCTTAATAGGAGCACGTGCTCGTCGGTGGAGCATGATTGTACCCTATAATGAATGTTGCAAACAATGTTCACCTCTGAACTTCGAACAGTTATGGCCTACTCAAAACAGAGGATGCAAAGACAGGCCTCCTGCGCGCCATATGACCGTCGATGACCGTGACAAATGAACCATAACTACTCAGTACACAAATATTATACTCTGTTGCCTGAGAACACAGTTCTTGAGAGTGCTGCATTTTTTCCAGCAGTGCGTGAACATTAGGACCATTGCTGATTTATCGAGGTACTAGAAGCTGAAAAGAATGCTCCAACAAAGTTTTCTTTCTTCAGAAGCGACTCAATCAATGTTGATTGGCAAGGTGATCAGGGATAGATGTCTGACAGATGAACAGTACATTCGTTTCTTGGAAAGTGGAATACGATGAAAGCTAGAAAATTTGTGCTACCTTCGTACAAATGGTTCTTATGTACAGGGTTAGACAAACATATGAAAACACCCGAGAATACATGCTCGAACGTAAATGCAAATTGTAGCCAAGCCTGCAGGTGACCACGAACAACACTTGTGCAGTGTCCCCAATACGCCGTGTCAGTCGCGGTCACAACAGTGCTCTAAGTAACTGTGAGTGTATTATGTCGGAACCAACTGAATTCGAAAATGGTAAAATTGTTGGTCTTGTATGGCGGATTCTTCCGTAATCTAGGGAGCCAAAATGATTAGTGTTTCAAGAGGCATCATGTCAAAGATTTATACTGCATACAGGGAAAGCGGAAAAACATTACCCACTTAGCCACAACGCAGAAAAAAGCATAAGATGAGTGATGTGAGTGATTGTGACAGACGGTCATTGAAGAGGATTGTGACGCAAAATAATGGGACGGCAGCTACAAAAGTCATTGCAGAATTGAATGTCACACTCGCGAACCCTGAGAACACCAAAACATCCTTAAGGGAGCTCCGTAAGCAGAGCACTGCAGGGAGAGCTGGGATTCCAAAATCGCTCATCAGTGACGCAAATACTCGCAACAGGATAATGTGATACCAAAGCCATAAAACCAGGGCTAAAGAGGACGTGTTCTCCCCTGCTCCACTGTATTTCTGTGCTCGTTCGCCTCTATTTCTCTGCGAACAGGAAGTGGTGCCATTCCTGAGAGGTGGAGTCGATTTCAAGCAAGCTGCTATGATTATGCAGATATCATTAAGAGATATGTCCTCTACGTGGAATATGTTGAATATACGAAAAAGGACATGCATATTCTCCCGAAAAAGACTGCGATGCCGTGTGGTCAGGCCGAGAAAAGAAATCAAGCTTACCCGGAGAGACATCAGAGAATGACTGGTAATCCTTTCACACCAGACATATCCAATATTAGCGTTTTTCAGTGACAGTTAACGATTATGTCTATTATGGAGCAATGGGAGAAAGTAATTTGGTAACATGAGTGTTTCCAACTTATGGCCGTGTTTACGTCCCGAGAGTGAATCGTGGTGACGATTTGGGAGGCCATATCGGGATAATCCATGTTCCCCATGGGTACTCTGCAAGGTCGCATTACTGCCAATGATTATGTGATCATTTTGGCTGATAAAGTCCATTTCACGCTACAATGTTTGTCCATCAATGCTGATGCTGTGTTCCAAGCTGACAGGCCCCTGTTCACAAAGTTCACATATTGTTGTGAGCATGAGGACGAATTTTCGCATTTCTGCTGGCGGCCACTATCACCAGAACCCAATATAATAGAGCCTTTGTGGTCTGCTTTGGAGAGAGGGCTGCGTGATGGCTATTCACTATATCATATCATTACTTGAACTTGCCACTATTTTGCGGAAAGAATACTATAAAATTTACGGGCTGCACGGTGACCGATGGTATCTGTTCTTTCGGACATCTTCATATAATGTTATAAAACTACCATGAAAACCATTCAGATCCTGTATTTATCCATTCCGAGACAACTGGAAGCTGTTTTGAATGGCAACACTTTTCCTACACCGTATTATGCATGGTAATGTGGTGTGTGTTTCGTGTTTCCATAGTTTTGTCAAGTCCCTGATTAGTGGGAGAACAGGAGTGCGAGTACACTTTTGATATCGAACTGATATGCAAATTAATTAAATTTTGCCAGTTAACTGATTTATGAACCCGTCCCCTCCCCTTAACCTATTGTTCTACTAACTGGCTTGTGACCCCTGGGGATGATTTATGACCTCCTAGGTTAATGCATCCTTCCAAGAAAGCGCCCCCCCTGCCCCTACCCCCCCCCACTTCCTCCTCCCCTCTGAGAACATACTTTGCCGATACAGGCACACCTTTGATGTCAAATTACTTGACTAATTAATTAAATCAATAAATAAGGGCAACCCCACTTGGGTAGAGCTCATGCCTGCACCCCCCATCCCACTTCCCATGATGTAATAACAGTAAGCACTGAGAAATGGAATGAAGTGCGGAAATGTGGTATAGTAATTTAGGTTTTGGGTCTCTCGCCCATGTGTCTGTCGTTTGGACACCACCACGTAGGTCAAAAACCACCCAAGGTCCTAATTACAGATCACAACACTAAATACTGCCTTCCATGGACTGGATGTTGGCCTCCTTTGATCTCGCAGCCCCAAACAAAGCATCAAGTGGCGGTGTCCAGTTGATCACGAAATTCTAGGCTCGCTTCCTGTCTGTCTTTCTGCAGGGCCTACTTCCTGTGTGTGTGTGTGTGTGTGTGTGTGTGTGTGTGTGCGAACCAAACGTTTCCAAATATACAGACAGAGGTTTTCATCTCTCCACAGAATACTGTGTTCCTATTGGCTAATGCTGGGACAAAGCGAGAGCTGATGCAATTTCTATACCAAAAATAGGGTGAAATAGTCCATTTGCCCTACCCTATCAAATCAGTTGTTTAACAATTTACAGGAGTTCGCTTAAAACACTCACCTCCACATTATGATGATAATTCTTTGTAATAAAACATAATCTCAAAGTCTGAGGATCACACGCAACCATTATGCAAATCAAGTAATGAAATTTCCGCCACAAATGTGGCTTTAAATATATTCGAGGTCTTGTATGCACTGACATTTGACAACACCGACATCCTCCTCCACTGCAACGTTTCCACTAAACATATCTGGTGGAAAAATCCTGCTGATTACACGAACTCACAACTGCAAAGTTCGCACCATCCGCCAAGGGACAGGTAGCCATGTCTACGCCGGCTTGGAGAGATCCACACCGCAGTTGATAGCGAGATCAATTTTACCCAGAAGTCGGAGAGAGCAATATCTACCACATTCTGCAACCTGTGTTGAAAAAGAGTGAGTTCAGTTAATGCTATAGGAGCGTGTTTGACCACTCGGTGGAAGTGGGAACATGATGTCGTATCTCCACCACCCGTGTACGATGTGTAAGATCAGCACCAAACGAAGCCTGCTCCTGCAACATGACGACAGGACGAACAGTTACGGTGGTTTTTCTTATCGTGAAAATTAGGAAGACTCAACACCATACAGGTACTGCACTCCGAAGCAGATCCACGTATCATCGTTATTCTGTACCATTCAACAGAGAAAAATTGCGAACTATAAAAGCTGCGCTAACTTCATCCGGTTAATTTTTACCGCATATCTCTCTTCCGATATATCGAAAACGCGTACTGTCTACGTGCCAGCATCGAGCATATGCGGCGAAATTATTATTATTTTTTTTTTTTCGCTACGACTTTGACGTCTGTGTCAGGTTCTAAACTGACATTAACACGTTTGGTCCATTGAATCCCCCAGAAAATTAGACATCGTGCGGTGTAAATCACGTTGGTGCTGCTGATCCCACAACACACCCACACGCTGGGTGATTGAAATAAAACACAGTCACAACGTAAGGAAACTGGAAGAGTTTTGAGGCATTGTGGAACGTTTCCAAACTGCTGTCCGAAGGTGACTGGCGACCTCTACATTTAAACTCATCATTCACAGTGACGGGATGCTGATGGCGCTGTGTTCTGTTTGATTGATTCCTCATATTGCTGCCATGCGCGTCATCACTGTTTCGGTGTTAGCTATCCCCGGGAGGTGTTGCCTCCTTCACCAAGACACTTTCTCCATCTCAAACAAACGGCATCATGGTTGATAGTGTGATCAATTTTAGCAATTTTATCGTAATTTCAACACCGACCAATGACGCGGCAGCATGCTTACCAGTTTCTGTATCATCGCTAAACAGCCTCTCCACTACTTTGCGAGTACCATCGCGAATGTAAGTAGATAACTGTGCAGTACGTTCATGCATTGTTAATTCTCGAACATATACACCAAAGTATACCAGACAGTTACCTACATATCTCTAGCACTTCGATCATAATGTGTAGCTTATGATCTTTCTCTATGTGGATGGGAGTCGCAGGGCATTCTCGCATTCTTAGGATAAAGTTAGAGACTGAAAGGTCTCATCTCATTGTCTTTGATCAACGTTCCCTGCAGTTGACCAGAAGTAGGCCGCTACATTCCACGTTCCGTGTAGGAACAGTACGAACCGAGGCTGTAACTGCTGTCCTGCACACATGCAAGAGCACAAGATTTCTCCAAATGCGCGAATGTCGAGGAAATCAGCAACCCTTAACGGTATACAGTAGATATGAAAGTGTTGTGATGATATAACAGACGGTTAAGAACAAGAAACGGGTGGTTTTTATGCATGATGGAGTTCCAGGCGGATAGAGTTTGTTGCGTTTTACGTAAATCGACTGCGTTATCAAATCTAAAGTATTGTTCTAGTGTCTGGGGTCATTACCAAGAAGAAACTGGTAAGAGAGAACATAAACACGTGTACTACTAAGGCTACAATTTTCTGCACTTAAAACACGCTATAATGTTAGATTGTTGCGGTTTCCGACGTATTAGTCATATGGAATGCAACACTGTTGCTATCCCAATGTAAGAAATATATTTCCAGCGCATGACATACATTCTCCTTGAAGGTTTCTCTGCGATATGATGATAAACTGTAACGTGAAAAACCACTTCTTTAAAACATCGATTCCTTGTGATATAAGTACAATATAGCTTTCCAGAGGTGTATAGCTCCCCACTATTTACATCCGATGACGGTTCAGAAATTGTACTACGCTCGCATCAGTTCTATATAAAATGATCTTTAGTAATGGAGAATGCCTCTTACGAGGAAAGCGACAAACGCATAGTAGCGCTGTTTAACATGTGAAATTACACGTCATGCCGCCACTAACTCTGTAAACAGGTTATCTGTCAAGCAGATGTATACGTGGGGATTGTAGTACCTCGCAAACACCTGTCACTTACTTAGAATCACCGTAGTTTATGAAACTGAAGACTCGATTTTACGCCCAAGATGCGGCAGGGGGGTGAAGTGCCCCGCATAAATCTTCATTTGTCTAAAGGAATATGTCGAAACAGGATGGAAGTCATCCGATGACCGAGAGGTTTCCTGTTAACGATCGCAAGTAGACAGTCCTCTAAGTCATATACAGAACACGTAGTTGCATGCAAGTCGAACGCAGGTTATGTCACACAACTGATGCTTCCCGACAAAACATCGGAAAAAATGGTGAAACGATCTACAGCGACATGTCCCTCTCTCTCTAGAATGCATCATCAGTCTACCATTAAATCCTACGTCGTTACAACTCCATCTCCCCCTATCACTCCATCCACTCTCTCTCATCCTTTAACACATAAGTTTAGAGGCAGATGGTTCTCTTTCTTCCAGGAAGGCATCAAAGACAACAATCAACTCACACGCGTCACTATTACCTCAATAGACATACAGTCAAATGTTGCCTCGACGAAAAATAAAAGATTGTGTCTCCGTTTCAGCTTGTTCCGTGTTCCAAAACTGCTTGTAAATGAAGTGCAGCTGCCAACACCTAGCGCAAATGCACTATTTTTCTGGTCAGATGGCATAGTACAGCACTGTACTCGAATGCAACCAGTCACGTTCAACCGCATATTCTACAGCTGCAGCACGTTTGCTTTGTTTCATCTATGTTTGTATCTGTACATGCGTCGCAGAAGGCTCCCATGACATGCTCTTCCCACTGGTGGATCCAACTTCGAACATAGAACTCATCTCCTTACATAACGTGTGATTGGTCCACCTTTGAGCCCTGTCCCAGATGTGACGTGGTGTGGATACGAATCCTAACATCGCTCTGGATATAACACACAGCGGATCCACACTCGAACGCTAACTCGGGTCTACTATGAGACCTGGGAGCCATCTGCGACACATGCACAATAGGTGCTAGAAACCGGAAAAAAATTCAGAGCACGCGGAATCGGAGAAGTATGCTTTGAGAAGGACATAATTTGCATTTCGTAGGACAAGGATACTCTCCTTTAACTTCCGATCGCTTCATTGCTTTGTGTATCATGATAGCAAAGTCATTAAGACGCTCAGCCGTGCACTGTGGGGATCGCACATTACCGCCGTCGCCTCATGCGCTTCTTCGCGGCCGCCAGCCCCCTCGCATCAACTAGCAACTTGCCAGCGCGGCGGCATTCAAGACGGATGCCTCCCGCCTCGCAGGACACTCCTACTCGATGCCCCCTCTTGCCTGCTGCGGGCCTTTTGACATGAAAGGCGCCGCACCAAGCGAGCTCGTAACTCTCAGGCAGCCTAACGACACAACCGTGACTCATGCACCACTCAGCCATGTGTCCGGCGGTCTACTGGGTTAGCGTCTTCCCCAACAGCTCTGTCCTTAGGAAAAGTCAGACTATTCATCTGTCTCAGACTGAACATGTTTTTCTAAAGCTAGCAGCTGCACCCAATTTTTCCATTCATTTGCTGGCAAACACAGGACATTTTGATTACCACATAATGGTTGATTTACATCGCTTGTTTGAGATGGAGGAAGATTCTCGGTGAAGGATGCAACAACTTCGGGGATGGCTAACACCGAAACAGTGATCTTGTGCATGGCAGCAATATGAGGAATCAATCAAACGGAACACAGCGCCATCAGCTATCCCGTCACTGTGAATGATGAGTTTAAATGTAGAGGTCATCAATCACCTTCGGACAGCAGTTTGGAAACGTGCCAATGCCTCAAAACTCTTCCAGTTTCCTTACGTTGTGACTGTTTTTAATTTCAATGTGTTGTGGGATCAGCAGCATCAACATGATTTACACTACACGATGTCTAGTTGTCTGGGGGTGTCCATGGACCAAACGTGTTATGTCAGTTTAGAATCTGCCATAGACGTCAAAGTTGTAGAGGAAAAAAAAATCGCCGCATATGCTCGATGCTGGCACGTAGACGGTATTCGTTTTCGATATATCGGAAGAGAGATATGCAGTGAAAATTAACTGGATGAAGTTAGTGGAGCTTTTATAGTTCGTAGTTTTGACAGAATAACGATGATAGAATGTTTGGGTGATAGACGTGAACGGACCCTGAGGGATGCGGATCTGCTTCGGAGTGCAGTACCTGTATGACGATCAGTGTTCCTAATTTTCACGATAAGAAACACCATCGTAACTGTTCGTACTGTCGTCGTGTTGCAGGAGCAGGCTTCATTTGGTGCTGATCTTACACATCGTACACTGGTGGTGGAGCTGCGAGAACTTGTTCCCACTTCCACCGAGTGGTCAAAACACGCGTCTATAGCATTAACTGAACTTACTCTTTTTCAACACAGGTTGCGGAATGTGGTAGATATTTATCTGTCCGACTTCTGGGTAAAATTGATCACGCTAGCAACTGCGGTGTGTATAACAGCACATCGCCCCATATCAGTGGCGTCTTTCCCATCCTGACCTTCCACTGTGTACGCTGTTGACTGCCGCACAATGACTGACTGACACCGCTCCGTTGAGATGGAGGGAACCTTGTCGGAACACTGGGTATCTGCTACTTGTCACTGTGAAACATGGGATTAAATATAGAGGTCATGATCTTAATACAAATGTTAGGAAGCGTTCCTCAGTACTACAGACTCGTCCTATTTCCATATGCTACGATGCCCTACGCATATTTTTATTTTAATTTTTTTATTTTTTTAAACCAAGATAACAGTACCTCTTTTTATTTGTGCTACCTCACGTGTGTTGTGAACAGCACCTTGCGGCAGTGGTCAACACCGGAACAGTTGTCATGTACATGACTGCAAAATGAAGACGCAATGGTTTTCGAAAAGGAGCGCCGAGACATCAGCTACCATGTCGTTGGAAAGATGAGATTAACTGTACAGGTCATCACCTTCGAACAGCTGTTGGAAGCACTCTACAATACCGCAAGCTCTTCCAGTTTCCATATGTTGCGATGTCTTCCACATTTTTGTCAATGAGGAACACCACCTCTGTGTTGTATTTCTACCTGCCTGTGTTGTGGTAGCTGTATATTTTATGCCATGCGATGTTCAGTTTTCTGTGGTAGCCAGAGGATCGAAACCTCTTAATGTCGGTTTAGCAGCAGCTGACACGGATCTCTACGTCATGGTAGAAAAAACAAAGTGTAAGGCGGTGTAGACTGATTGGGTGTCTTACAACTGAAAAAAAAGTCTTAAACTGCTTATGAAGGAACAATACAGGAACCCTCTTATGTGATTAATAGTCTGTTGGATATGGTCATTCTACAGTACAGGTGATGATCTTTACACCGGTCTGTGGAAGCGAATTCGATCACGAACCACCTGCTCCAATGAACCTGTATATTTAATAAGATCGCCACATATGTTTGGGTGATAGAAAAACCACCATAACTGCTCGTACTATCTCTTCTACTACCTCGTGTTGCAGGGCAAAGCTTCATTTGGCGCTGGCCTTACACGCTGTACACGGTTGGTGGAGTTATGACACCATGTTCCCATGTCCCCAAAACGCGCTCCTGTCGCATTAACTCAGCTCGTCCTGTTTCCCCACAGTATGCAGAAGGTCTTAGATATAGAGCTCTCCGACCTCCGTACAGGTCAGACTTAAATTGGGACGATCACATAGACTAAGCTGCAGGGAGGGCAGGGCAGAGACTTAGGAGCAGGTACAAGATGCAGATGGACTGTCTAAAAACGGTACTGGAGTTCTTGGTGTGTGGGATCCTTAGCAGATAGGTTCGAAAAAAATAGGTGGCTCGATTCTAATACGCGAGTGGCACGAATATGATTCACCAGTGGCTGTAATCAATTAAAAGACGTCTCTACAGGATCCAACGCAAATATGTGGTTGAATAGATAGATTTGATTGCAATTTGCTGACAGCATTTCGGACAGAATTCCTGCCTGCAAACATAACACTACCAGCGACCCGTGTTTGCCTCTGTAAACTCAAGACTGCATTTTATGCAGGCTGATGGTAACATAGGCGTTATGATCGTGTTTTTAATAGCGTGGTCCTTATGCAGAATGTAAGTCGTGGGCTGTAGAATCCCTCTGTGGTCAGCGTCAGATGTCATTTCTCAACAGTGTTCCTTGAAATGAACATCGTGTTCCCTCCAAGCATTCCCAGTTATCCTACTTGGCGAGTGCAATCCGACTGCAGAAAAAAAAAAATATTCGTCATGCAAAGTGACTCTTACGATCAATTTCAGTAATTAGCCTATCAAATTGATGTAAGTGACGTGGCGCCTGGTGGGCGGAAGAGATGGCTAGGGCACCAAGGAATGATTGTTGATAAGTGTTCCTTTCTTTTTCGTTGTGGCGATATCTTTTAACGAAATTTCAATCTCCCACCTACATACGGCGAGACAGGCCCTCACGATTTGTTTTGTAAACGCTAGTATGATATAGCATCGCACAGTGTACAAAACTACATTCTCTTGAATTATAGCTTGTTGTGTCGAATGTAAAAATGATTGTGTGTCTTCCGACATGTGAGCCAATGGAGTGAAAGATCGTATTCCCTATTGTGATTTCACGTGCATGACAGTTTATTTACAGACACTGAACGCAAGAGACTCCCTCAGATCGTGTAATATGTATGTTCAACAAGCTAAAAGAAATTGCTTAATATAGATTTTTTTCTTTTGAGTTTAAATTTTCTCTTTTTCTTTCCTCTGATGACAGTTTCGAAAAAACGGGAACATTCTGCAATGATCGGTAGTTTTCGTATCAAAAGAGTCGAAGTTTTTTTTTCCTGATTTTCCGCAGGGTGGGCATGTCTCTGCTGATAATTTGTGATCTGTGGTGGTACACGTCGCTGGAGATCACAAAATAATGAGATACGACTGCAACCAAACGTAAAAACTATTCCGATTTTTATCATAAAACTAAAAGAAAATGGACTTTACCTGTTTTCGTGGAAAGAGGACATATATTATGGTCACAAATGTTTTTCCCTTTTTAAATAGTTGCTTTATTATAGGAGTCATAATGGTGTTAAGTAGTCCAGCACAGAATGGCGGAAGGGTCTTTCTGTTCCACAAGGAGCCGTCTTTTGAAATAACCATCTGGAACAACTTCCGGATGGCTGGGATATGCTATTAAATTTCCTTTTGAGTTGTCTAGGACCGTCGCCTTAACGCGGCAGCCAGATATTGGAAAGCCAAGTGCAGACAGTAGCCTGCCTATGCCGCGAGGTGGTAGGCGGAGCAGTTGACTGTCTCAAGAAGCCCGTGTCCCCTCCCCCCCCCCCCCCCTGTAGGTGGACGGAGGGAGGGGTGGCGGAAGGAGGGAGGAAGAAGGCGTAGATTTTCGGCGCTTTGTGAATGCCTATCAAGGAGAACGCATGTTCAACTACTGCCCCCTTTGCAGTCCTTTAGGACGACGATTTTCCTCAGTTTATGTGCTGCATTATGACCCATTAATTACGAGTGCAGGTTTTTTCATAACAATATCGAAGTGTAATTAAATCTGTGACGCATTTTTTTTTCATCAGTTGTGGTATCGAGTATTGGCTTCGATTACCTGGGCTGCAGGATGGTCTTTGAACAGGCATCTGTAGCAAACACTGATATCAGACAGTGACGGATAGTGTATGCTTACAGATAATACATTTTTTAAACTCCTCTCTGTTCAATACCAGCATCTCGTCAGTTGAACGTATTTCCCGTCAAAAAGAATAACGATAATATCTTACATCCCCGCCTTTTTCTCGCCAGCTTGTAGGTGTAGGGTGAAGTTTGAGTGTGTCTGTCACTGTTTTCGAGTGGTATTGCGAAATTTGTCCCGATCAGGATAAAACCAGTTGAATGGTGTCATCAGTTTTTGAGTGGTATTGCGCTTGTTGCCGTCCTTGCGTCGTGCTATGCATATAGTTGTGTAATTAGACCTGATCTTTGTGATTAATTACGTAATTAGGCTAGATCTTTGCATCAGTTTCCCAACCAAAATAAATAAAGTACACTAACGTAACCTGCCTCTCCCACATCTGGAGAGTTTCCATGTGTTGGGGGTGCACTTATGCTTTCCACCCAGCAGAATCAGGGTTCGACTCCCAGAAAGGCACAGCCATTTTTAATTTCCCGCCAATTCCACGCACCTCGGTGGTTTAATTGTGTTAGGAGGGTTCAATTCGGCTTGCCACCCAGGAGGACCGGAGTTTGAGTCACGGAAAGGGTACTGCGAATTTTAATTTCCCGTCAATTTCCAGGTGGGGTGTGTGGTGGAACGTCAGCACAGTCCTGGGACAAAGAAACTCCCCCCAAAATTGAAATTCCCACAAAAATTCGAAATTCCCGCCAAAATTCGAAAATTCCGCCAATAGGGTAGATTGGAGGAGGTGGGAGGGGCTGAGAAAAACATGTGACGTCATCGGGGGGGGGGGGCGTGGTTGGGGGCTGGGTTAATTAATTGATCAATTTAATTAATTTGCGTATCAATTTGATATAATTGCACTACAAACCCCAGTATACTACTATTATCGGGAAAGTGTGAAGAGTGATTTCAGTTAATGGGCTACTGTTCCACTTGCAGAGGTAGCAAGCACTCATGCAGTAGAAGAGTGTCAACATGGTCTATATTTCGAGATATCGTGCGGCCTCCATCCTGGAAGAAAGACTAGGAAAAAATGTACCAGCTGTATTACAGTTGATAACATCTTACCTGGGATATCTGCCTGAATGACTTTCAGGATGTGTTAAGTGAGCTTCCCCTTGAGTCAGTGGGCATGACAGACATTCTTGTCCTCAGAAACGAATGGCCTGCCGATAGGATTAGGAAGCTGCTCAATTTTTCACCTGCTGGTAGACATCGGCACATGCAAGTTGTGAAGCTGACACTCGAGAAGAATCAAGCGAAGCAAAGAAGCAAAAGGAAAAGCGTCCTGTAAGGAAAACTGATCTAGCTATCAGGGACAAAGGATTACTAAAGTCTCACAGACGATCAAAAAGGCATAAATATCTACGTAACAAATTCTTTAGTGTTTATTGTGGACTACAAACAATCCTCATTTTGTCATACTTAACATTTTCCTCCATGATGTCCCATAAGTGTTTTTAGAAACAATGCCCTTCGCCCTAGTGGCCCATATTAGTATCTACTATTCTACCACCAAGTGCAAGAGTGAGAATGAAACTCCTCAGTCTAACATCAGTGGCTAGTTGTGTAGTTTTTTTTTTTTTTTTTGCATTTCTTTTTGTCCATATTTAATTTTTAAATGATGAATGACACCGTAATATTTGTTTCGTACATCTTTGTAGTAGTGTTGAATATCACATTTTCTTGTAATTTTGTTGTGTGTGTGTCCCTGGTCCTGTTCACCAGTACCAGCTGCGCCTGTAAGCATTTGTGTAGTACCACATCATTCCTGTTTCCTAATTTTTTACTGATGTATTGCCAACTGGAGCTATGCAATCTTTGTAATGTTTGTACACTAATTTATTACGTCCACAATCGCTTAGATATATAAAAATATTCAGATTACCAGTTCCGCCAAATAGCTGCCATCTCAGAACAGCTTAATTGACAAAAAGCTCTGTACAGACAAACAAATATAGTTAGTCACTTTGAATCTTATAAATTCATTTTAACATTTCAGTGATTGCACATATCATCACATGATAAAAGACTGAAATTACAATAACGTCCGGCGTTGTTAGATGTGGATGTCTAATACTTGGGGGAGGGGGGGGGGGTAGTGAGGTTATGGTAGGAAAAGGGGAAGAACGTGTTTGAAGTGGGAGGACAACAGGGTACTCTTCAACAACTTATGCTTTCTGTGGTCAGTCAGCTAAAGTTGGTATTTTTTTTAAAAAAAAAAAACGGTATCAATAACGCAGTTTAAAGCTGCAAGAAAATGTTTCTAAAAAAGTTTCAAATGTAATACGAAAAATTAAAAACAGATGCAAATGTCAACAATTGTCATGTCTTGAAGTCATCCAACATTCCAAAATCATACAAAATGCCTAATTTATCATTCAAAATCAAGTTTCTCAAATGTGTACTCATACAACATTTATACACTCCTGGAAATGGAAAAAAGAACACATTGACACCGGTGTGTCAGACCCACCATACTTGCTCCGGACACTGCGAGAGGGCTGTACAAGCAATGATCACACGCACGGCACAGCGGACACACCAGGAACCGCGGTGTTGGCCGTCGAATGGCGCTAGCTGCGCAGCATTTGTGCACCGCCGCCGTCAGTGTCAGCCAGTTTGCCGTGGCATACGGAGCTCCATCGCAGTCTTTAACACTGGTAGCATGCCGCGACAGCGTGGACGTGAACCGTATGTGCAGTTGACGGACTTTGAGCGAGGGCGTATAATGGGCATGCGGGAGGCCGGGTGGACGTACCGCCGAATTGCTCAACACGTGGGGCGTGAGGTCTCCACAGTACATCGATGTTGTCGCCAGTGGTCGGCGGAAGGTGCACGTGCCCGTCGACCTGGCACCGGACCGCAGCGACGCACGGATGCACGCCAAGACCGTAGGATCCTACGCAGTGCCGTAGGGGACCGCACCGCCACTTCCCAGCAAATTAGGGACACTGTTGCTCCTGGGGTATCGGCGAGGACCATTCGCAACCGTCTCCATGAAGCTGGGCTACGGTCCCGCACACCGTTAGGCCGTCTTCCGCTCACGCCCCAACATCGTGCAGCCCGCCTCCAGTGGTGTCGTGACAGGCGTGAATGGAGGGACGAATGGAGACGTGTCGTCTTCAGCGATGAGAGTCGCTTCTGCCTTGGTGCCAATGATGGTCGTATGCGTGTTTGGCGCCGTGCAGGTGAGCGCCACAATCAGGACTGCATACGACCGAGGCACACAGGGCCAACACCCGGCATCATGGTGTGGGGAGCGATCTCCTACACTGGCCGTACACCACTGGTGATCGTCGAGGGGACACTGAATAGTGCACGGTACATCCAAACCGTCATCGAACCCATCGTTCTACCATTCCTAGACCGGCAAGGGAACTTGCTGTTCCAACAGGACAATGCACGTCCGCATGTATCCCGTGCCACCCAACGTGCTCTAGAAGGTGTAAGTCAACTACCCTGGCCAGCAAGATCTCCGGATTTGTCACCCATTGAGCATGTTTGGGACTGGATGAAGCGTCGTCTCACGCGGTCTGCACGTCCAGCACGAACGCTGGTCCAACTGAGGCGCCAGGTGGAAATGGCATGGCAAGCCGTTCCACAGGACTACATCCAGCATCTCTACGATCGTCTCCATGGGAGAATAGCAGCCTGCATTGCTGCGAAAGGTGGATATACACTGTACTAGTGCCGACATTGTGCATGCTCTGTTGCCTGTGTCTATGTGCCTGTGGTTCTGTCAGTGTGATCATGTGATGTATCTGACCCCAGGAATGTGTCAATAAAGTTTCCCCTTCCTGGGACAATGAATTCACGGTGTTCTTATTTCAATTTCCAGGAGTGTATATGTATAAGTAAATGATTAACAGAACCATGACGAAGTACATTTTATAAGAACATGTATCACTAACGAGGAAAATAAGCCAACTTTCATTTTCACTATTTGATACTGCTTAATTATGTCGTATAGGATGCACAGACGGTTTTTCTATGTGCTGTACTCCCTTGATAAGAGAACACGCAAGCTGCAACTATATTTATTTTGTGTGTCAACCGCCATCCTCTCCACATTCTCTGTCTTTTCACCATAATCTCTGCAAAGTATGAATTTATGGATCATTTGCGTGAATCTGCTGGTGAGGGAAGCACAGATTCTTTTGTGCGCTCTGGTCTGTGCGGTACCAATATCGATAGCTTTCCCCGGAGAAGTCTAACAAAACTACTTCTTTGCTAATCATAGCCCTTCCTGCTTTTTCTCGCCAAACGTCAGGAAATGTCCCTCACACGCCACCTTAAAAAAAGTGGATTCTGAGCCAACTGCCTCGGCTGGCCTTCCTGGAGTGGCGTCCTGGATCCTACACTACCCTGGTAAGACTTAATGTTTCTTGGAATACATCTTGATATTATTTTTATTGCGGTTGTCCGGACAGGTTTTTGTTAGTTATGAAGAAATTGTTTAACTCATTTCAAGGAATGTCCAGGATTGCTGTTTTGTTTCACCAGTCCTTTTTCACACAGAAAATGGCCATGTGCCATCAGCATTGGACACACTGAATACCTACCGTGTTTTGTTTAAGAAGAATGTATCTTTTAGATTTGCAAGAATAACAATACTGATTTAAATCATTTCCTGTATCTTAACCAGATAAAGACTTTCATCTGATGAACGACATGTGATAAGTAGTATTTAGATTGCAACTATTTATTCGAGTTATTACCTCCAGCAATTGCTCGTATTCTTTCCATGTAATTAAGCGAACTAGATCACAGAATTTGAGATTTGTTTTCTATTTCTGAGCTATTACTCTGTGTGAAGTTTCACTGCCATATGTGAGTGAAATAATGATATTCTAGGTGAAGACTGTCCCATTGTGTAAATACTTAATGATACGCAGAACGATCCCCAATTTGTATAACATTTGTTGAATTGAGTGATGGTTATGGAGTTTATCACTTTTAGTGGAAAGGCTTTGATTTTGACGTAGGGACCTCTCTGGCTGACCAGTGTAGTTTCAGTGGTGGTGGAATAAGCTGTTACTTTCACTTGTTCAGTTACATGAGGTGTTATTTAAATATCGATGCTGGATTATCCTCCTTTCATATAATTTCCAGTTATTTCGTCCCCCTCTTTGAATTCATTGCAATGTGTGCCTGACAATCTTTGTTGCGAACATAATCATTGTATAAGTAAGGGACTGTAATTTCTCTTATGATTCAATGTTAATACATGTATTTGATGTGGAGTGTTAACCACGACAGTAAATTACCAGTATTAAGGATAATTGCCTTGCAAGTGTTTCACCTCATCTCACATGTTCCTCTTTGCTGTAACTGTTACCCTAAAAGATAAATGGAAACCTCAGTAGACTTAGTATGGTAGTGAATGGAGTTTCTTGTGTATGTGATACGCATCAAGTCTCCGGGTAGTGGGACCGGATCACAGGAACCGCACAATTGCGTTATTTAAAATCCGAGTTTCTTACAAATCAATCTGATCGGCCAGCATTACACACACGATGGACGAGGGTGAGACGTAACCTGTGTAAACTAATTGTTTCCTCATTTTGTTGAGGTAGGGCAATTACTGACGTCCATGGTACATTGCTGCTTGTTTGCCTGCTCGAAATAGAATCTATTTACCGATTTCTTAGCTAGTCAAAAATAAAAGATGGATAACTCAATCTTGATAATACAAAATTTTATTTTGGCTGAAGAGCGGGAGAACAGAGAACAGCTAGTTACCAGCCACATTGCGTATTTCTTTGAGTTACCTTATGTACTGAACTGCACTTTACTGCATTGTACTGTAGCAGTTCTATGTGTTCTCGAACTTTCACCGAGCTATGTTACTTGGCACTGACACGTTATGCGAAAGTTACTTTCGTCCTTACCTTTTGCACACCATTGTATAAGAGGTGGTCGGAGTAAATTATAACACCTTAGTAACACATTAAAATGAATACGGCAATAAAATAAAGCGCCTCAGTTACACAATGAAAATGAAACAGATGACAGGACAGTCCTTACGTAGAGTATAAAAGACATTAGGTGAATACTAGATGATTGTGAAACCCATGGAAAAGAAATATTTAATCCCAGATCAATATAATTGAGTGTAATGCAAATTTACAAGTAACTCCACTGTGAAAAACACATCAAACAATAAGGGAAGATGTGAATCAGTTTACCGAGCGAGGTGGCGCAGTGGTTAGCACACTGGACTCGCATTCGGGAGGACGACGGTTCAATCCCGTCTCCAGCCATCCTGATTTAGGTTTTCCGTGATTTCCCTAAATCGTTTCAGGCAAATGCCGGGATGGTTCCTTTGAAAGGGCGCGGCCGATTTCCTTCCCCATCCTTCCCTAACCCGAGCTTGCGCTCCGTCTCTAATGACCTCGTTGTCGACGGGACGTTAAACAACACTAACCTAACCTAACCTGAATCAGTTTGTCTACTTCAGGCGCAGAATTGTCAGCGAAGGGAGAAAGAGAGAGGAAATAAGTTGTAGGATTCTGCAAAGCAAACTATTGTTCAACACTTCTAAGATCTTTGGAAACAGTGAGATGTACGGCGCGATAATTCTTTGGTAGCGAAAGAAGAGACCATACGGTTAGCTTTGATTTTTATACTGGAGCAAAAGGACCAAAGTGAGAATCTGCTGAGAAATATTTGGATAGAGAGTATGTAAAACATTAACGCAGTAACTGCACCCTGTAATTTAATCAAACCAGTTATGCATTTGGAATGATACGATACCAGTGGGTATTATTATCTTCCTTTACTTGTTCTTAAAAATTAATTATTCCACGCCTAAATATTTATATTCCATGTATTTAAAATAATGTTCAAGTTTTTACGTAAAACTTTGTAAAATCACTTTTACTAATTTAGCTACATATGTAGGCCTACCAGAGATTGCCTCTCACGGAGATATAAACTCTTTTCTTTGTTTAGTATTTCTGCCCTTCTTGAATGTGTAGAGACTTGACGGGAAGTGTTGATATGTGGAAGTCCAATGGTTTTGTGAGGATGCAGGAAGCAGATCTATTTTTCGTTTTGTTTGTTCGAATTGTCCCATCACAATATGTGAAATATTGCAGATGCAAATGTTTAAAAGTTCAAATACTTCGATTCATTTAGTATTTCAAGAATTACCTAAGTTTCACAATCCTTCCATCAGTTAATTTTCTCCGCACTAGAAGAAAACCTAGGGAAGTTATCATACCTCCAAAGAAGACAACGAAGCCAACATCAAGATAATCAGGTAAGTAACACTTCATATTTTCATATGTGGATATACCGTTTGATGCAAAATAACTTCAAAATATTGACTATCTCCTGTCTGAGGACAAGTCATTGAATATGCAGCATATAAGAGGCACCTTACAATACGTAACAAAGACTACAAAATTCTAGATTCACAAGCGCTGCTGACGTGAGAGGAATAAGCAAACTACTTGTGGACTGACCAATAAAGTACTCAAGTCAAGGAGTGCACACGGTAGCGCTGTTTCTCGTTTGTTCAGCTCTTTCGAAAGTACTACAGCAAATGTGAAGAACTTTGTCTGATAGGTAGGGTCTATTGAAGAGAACACAAGTATTACCTCATGAAACGTTACTTACGTAATTTTCAGAAACGGCTTGAAGAGAGAAGTTCTGCTTTTGCCTACGCTACGCATGCTAAAGAGTCCTTTATTAGATAAACCGCATTATAAGTCAAGGCATACACTTATCAGTCGTTCACAGTTACAGAAGTAACACGCCTTAATCCATGTCAACGACAGGAAGTGTATACAGTACACGAGGACATCATGACACAGAGCCTCGCTTATCACTGCAGGGTAATTTGGAATTCCTGTAAGGAGCAGCTGCGACAAGGTAGGAGCGCAGTGAATAGGCAGTAATTTTCGTACGCCGTCCAGAAATTTCGATAACTGGCGGACTTTGTATGGCAATCTCGTCTGCAAAATGTTGGAACGTCAGACAGCGTGCAGGCGCCTTTTCCAGTTCAGTAAGTCCTTCTCCTCTTTATATCAACAGTAACAGTGTCGTGTGTTTTTCTAATTTTTAAGCAGTTATCCGAATGCTGTAAGTAACTGTATAAAAATCTTGAGCAATTAATGAATGAACAGTCTTTTCTTTATTGATGTCTGGAACGTTTGGATGACAAACACCCATTTTAATATATTAATACACACTTCTAGATTTTAACGTCGCAATGCAGATGTTAAAATATAAATGTTTTGACAATTATTACCACGAAGTTTGTCGATTACTAGCAGCTAAATTCACACAGCTACGAATTCGTTTCTGGTAATAATTAGTGCTAGGTTAGATTGAAATGCTGCCTTTTAAATGTCTTTTATTTTAATGTAGCTCAGACAACAATAGTTCAGTGGAAATACATTTTCCTAACTCGCTATTTACACCTACTTCTATATTCATATGCTGCAAATCATTGTGATAAGCAAGGGAGAGGCTGTTTCTGAATGTACTACGTATTAAGGTTTCTTTCCGTTCCATTCGGTTCCATTCGGGTATGGAGCATGGGAAGAATGACTGCTGAAATGCCTCTGCATCTGTTCTAATCTTGTACTCTCGGTCCCTATTGGCAGTTATACGTACGGCATTGCAGTATACCGTGTGCTCAGAAACAATCTGAAACGATTGTAAACGTCTTGTAGGGTAAATTGTGCTCAGAGACAATTGTTAGCAATAAAAATCAATACGCTGCGTCGTTTCAGAGATAATTATCATTGAAGTTAGCCAACAGGGTCGTTGAGCGCGCAGTTTCAAGCAGCCCGCCGGAGACAGTGTCACCATCCGAGTTCTTTGCTTGGTTTTCTAAAATCGAATTAGAGAGCGATACAAAATTTTGACGTGGGATGGTAGTAAGCATCGAAAAAGAGACAAAGCTGAATAGTCTCGCTTACTGTCATCTACGCTATGAGAACAACCTACACAAATTGAGGAGTTGAGATCAAAAGGGAAATGTCACTCTAAGGTAGTTCTGAGATATACTGAAAAAAACTGTGTAATCGTGCATAATATTATTCCTAAACCTTATAGTTACTCCAGCACGCTGATCAAGTAGAACTAAAATCTTATACCAGAGTCTGTAATCATAGAATAAAAGACAAATAAGAGAAAATTGTAGCAGAGGATGACTGATATACTTCCTTTTTGATTTAAACAACACCTATTTTATCATAAATATAAAGTAACTAAAAAAATAGTATATTTTCAAGCAAAATATTCTTTTTAATCATTTCAACATGTTAGTACTCATTCCTATTACTTGTGTAAACATTAATAATTAAACAATACATATCAAAATAGAGACTATAATGGAACTCAATATCCTGTTTAGTACCTTGGGTTGTAACATAATGGAGTTAAAATCTCAAATCACAACACCTTCAACCATTTATATTTCCAGTTTTATTTTATTTTTGTTACCAATTTCAGCGCTAGCTTACACCACCTCCACGCCCCTGACGTGCGTGTAGGAAGGATCCCACGTCTTGTACAATCGAAACAGGGGCCAGCATACAGTCAACGGTATTCGTAGACGTATTTTTAACACAGTGATACCTTCGATCATCACTTTCAGACTCAGAATTCAATATGCTGGCGGTTAAACCGCTTATTGACGTACCAGCATTTGACATTTTCAATAGCTTATCTCACTCTTACATTAACTTCCGATCTTGCAATGTTAATCAATTAAATGAGTTACATAGTCAATTGCTTTCCTTAAATTTCATTACTCTACATTAATTATATTTTTGTGTTGCGATTTTTTTCCGTCACTGTGTTACGTACAGAGCGTACAAACAATGAACATTGTATGACCATTTGCCTGCAATCTGCACCTGTTTTACTTTTAGGAACACCGTTTCCTTTCCAGTTCGTATGCTCTCAACCAATGCCCTTCTATTTTTGTCATATTTCGCTTCCACAGTTCAACGCGTCGTTTAATCGTTCTAAATTCATGTAAATCATCTCTGGACACATCTGACGCTTCAAAAACCCAAGCAATTTTGAAATCTCACAGCTGCTTACTGCATACCACTGTAGTGCTGCCATCATGCCTCGAGTTCTTTCCTGCAATATAGGTACTTGTCTCTGTGAAAAGTCCTTTTTCTGCACGAAAGAAAATTTCAGCACTGCTTTAGATAGAGAAAAAAAATCACTCAACAAGTCCCACTTTAGGACCAAGAGATGGGGAGTCGAGTGAAAAGAACTACTAAAGGAACATTACAGAACATTGCAGATCGGATTTGACACACCTCAAATAACGACTACGACCCCAGAGGATGGCAGTCGGAACACCAGCGACCAGAGAGGACCATTGGAGCTGCGCCTGGCGGGTCCGGACCGCGGACGGAACACTCGACGCAGCGCGGACCAGTTACGGAGCGCCCAGCACCATCCAGGCATCAGTACTGGACTCGATCCACAGAGGTGGACAGCGCTGTTCGACTAAATTACGAACTGCACCAAGAACGAGGTGGTCTACCAGTCTGTCGATTGAGACTCGCTGATCTGCGTTCTGGCAGCGACCATAGCCCACCATAGGTCGGTCGAGAGCGCTGTGGCCGCCTGTATCGTCGACGTGCCACCGGCGCGTGAGAAGACGCCTTCCCTCGGCAGAACGACGACAACCGAGGCACACCTAAGGGGGCTGCCTCTGTGCTGCGACGAGGCAGCGGCCCAGGAAGGGCTGCTACGAGTCGATTTCGATAACGCTGCGGCAAGGTTGTACACTCCTGGAAATTGAAATAAGAACACCGTGAATTCATTGTCCCAGGAAGGGGAAACTTTATTGACACATTCCTGGGGTCAGATACATCACATGATCACACTGACAGAACCACAGGCACATAGACACAGGCAACAGAGCATGCACAATGTCGGCACTAGTACAGTGTATAGCCACCTTTCGCAGCAATGCAGGCTGCTATTCTCCCATGGAGACGATCGTAGAGATGCTGGATGTAGTCCTGTGGAACGGCTTGCCATGCCATTTCCACCTGGCGCCTTAGTTGGACCAGCGTTCGTGCTGGACTGCAGACCGCGTGAGACGACGCTTCATCCAGTCCCAAACATGCTCAATGGGGGACAGATCCGGAGATCTTGCTGGCCAGGGTAGTTGACGTACACCTTCTAGAGCACGTTGGGTGGCACGGGATACATGCGGACGTGCATTGTCCTGTTGGAACAGCAAGTTCTCTTGCCGGTATAGGAATGGTAGAACGATGGGTTCGATGACGGTTTGGATGTACCGTGCACTATTCAGTGTCCCCTCGACGATCACCAGTGGTGTACGGCCAGTGTAGGAGATCGCTCCCCACACCATGATGCCGGGTGTTGGCCCTGTGTGCCTCGGTCGTATGCAGTCCTGATTGTGGCGCTCACCTGCACGGCGCCAAACACGCATACGACCATCACTGGCACCAAGGCAGAAGCGACTCTCATCGCTGAAGACGACACGTCTCCATTCGTCCCTCCATTCACGCCTGTCGCGACACCACTGGAGGCGGGCTGCACGATGTTGGGGCGTGAGCGGAAGACGGCCTAACGGTGTGCGGGACCGTAGCCCAGCTTCATGGAGACGGTTGCGAATGGTCCTCGCCGATACCCCAGGAGCAACAGTGTCCCTAATTTGCTGGGAAGTGGCGGTGCGGTCCCTTACGGCACTGCGTAGGATCCTACGGTCTTGGCGTGCATCCGTGCGTCGCTGCGGTCCGGTCCCAGGTCGACGGGCACGTGCACCTTCCGCCGACCACTGGCGACAACATCGATGTACTGTGGAGACCTCACGCCCCACGTGTTGAGCAATTCGGCGGTACGTCCACCCGGCCTCCCGCATGCCCACTATACGCCCTCGCTCAAAGTCCGTCAACTGCACATACGGTTCACGTCCACGCTGTCGCGGCATGCTACCAGTGTTAAAGACTGCGATGGAGCTCCGTATGCCACGGCAAACTGGCTGACACTGACGGCGGCGGTGCACAAATGCTGCGCAGCTAGCGCCATTCGGCGGCCAACACCGCGGTTCCTGGTGTGTCCGCTGTGCCGTGCGTGTGATCATTGCTTGTACAGCCCTCTCGCAGTGTCCGGAGCAAGTATGGTGGGTCTGACACACCGGTGTCAATGTGTTCTTTTTTCCATTTCCAGGAGTGTATAACCGAACAAACAAGAAGAAGCCTCCGCTCTATGCCGTGACCGTGCAAACGCCCGATGCCATGGGCGACATTTTCGCGTTGCAGAAGCTGCTGGACTTCTCTGTTATGGCAGACACAGCGGAGAATAAGACGACAGGCACAGAGCAGCCCGGCTTAGCTGAGGGACAGCGCAGAAGCAGCTCCCTCCCGCCGTCCACTGGGATTACCGCCCAGAGGTAATGGTGGCAGAGAGGGCCGTCTTCGCAGCTGGCTTGCCTGCAGAGACGGAGGAGGCCTTCAGGCACCTGCGTGCAGTCCTTTCCCGAGGCCTACGATCAGCAGAAGAGGTGCAAACTCGGATGAACACTCCTGCATCCACGCAGAGGAGTGTAAAGGTGCCTCCCCCTGGGACCGCCCCAGCAGTGCCGCAGAAGAAGGGCACCAGTAAGACATTATACCCCTCAACGGCAACAGCAACGACGCCGAGAGCCACGTGGGTGACTAGCGCGAAGCCAGAAGAAGACAAGAAGGTAGCATACATCGTCCAAGCGCGAGAGAACGCCTGCAGCTCTCCGACGACGAATCACCAGCGCAGTTCGCCGAGTAAACGGGGCAGCTCGACGAGCAGCTGCGGAAGAACTGCGCTACACAGTAAACGGGAGACACTGTCCAACAGCGAGCTGCCGCCGTTCGACTTCATCCTAATGATGCTATGCCAAGTCACCAACGACGCGACGCAGCAGGGCTCAAGGTAGTGCACTGCGCTGCCGCACCGGACTCCTCTCACTATAACGACCTATGGCTCTGACACGGTATCGATTCATGATACCCATTACTAACAAAACCTACCATTGCATGACCTGTCGCAAGTAGCGACTGCTCTTGCTAAGCGACCCTACTACCGCAGAGGTTTTTTTTCCCTTGGCTCTTGTCTTGCCACTTCAATTTTCTACCCAACCTATCTCCAGGTGAGCGCATATTAGTAGTTAAACTTAACCAGACGGACGCAAACATCGCAGTACCCACATCTTGCGTGAACTCACTTACTGAACAGTAACCCTTATGCAGAGATGGCAGTAGACCCTTTGTGTTGGCCATCATCTTCACGGATGATAGTCGCCTATGCCTTCAACCAGACAATCATCAGAGTCGTGTTTGGAGGCAACCTGGTCAGGCTGAACGCCTTAGACACACCGTCCAGCGAGTGGAGCTAGGTGGAGGTTCCCTGCTGTTTTGGGGTAGCATTATTTGGGGCCGACGTACGCCGTTGGTGGTCATGGAAGGCGTCGTAACGGTTGTACGATACGTGAATGCCATCCTCCGACCGATAGTGCAACCATATCGGCAGCACATTGGCGAGGCATTCGTCTTCATGGACGACAATTCACCCACCATCTTGCACATCTTGTGACTGACTCCCTTCAGGATAACGACATCGCTTGACTGGAGTGGCTAGCATGTTCTCCAGACATGAACCTTATCGAACATGCCTGGGATAGATTGAAAAGGGCTGTTTATGGACGTCGTGATCCATCAACCACTCTGAGGGATCTACGCCGAATCGCCGTTGAGGAATGGGACAGTCTGGACCAACAGTGCCTTGATGAACTTGTGGCTAGTATGCCACGACGAATACAGGCATGCATCAGTGCAAGAGTGCGTGCGACTGGGTATCGGGGTACCGGTGTGTACAGCAATCTGGACCACCACCTCTGAAGGTCTCACTGTATGGTGGTACAACATGAAATGTGTGGTTTTCACGAGGAATAAAAAGGGCGGAAATGATGTTTATGTTGATCTCTATTCCAATTTTCTGTACAGGTTCCGGAACTCTCGGAACCGAGGTGATGCAAAACTTTTTTTTGATGTCTGTAGTTCCGCACTGCCGCATAATGAACCGAATACGAGCGTACGGAATATCAGACCAACTGTGTGAATGGACTGAAGGGTTTGTAGCAAATGTCATTCGCAATGGAGGGAAGTCTTCAGACGCGTAAGTATCTTCAGGCATACCCCATGGGAGTACTATAGGTCCATTACTTTTCACAATATATATATAGGGTGTGAATTGCGCTAACTAGTGATGTACAAGCATATAGAGGTTGTACCCTTTACCACCACGGTCAGAAATAACATTTGTTAATGATATCATTAAATGCAGCTTTCTCTAGACTAATGTGTGGAAGATAAGATATGTGACTACAGTTTGTCCCTGTGACGTAGGTGTATAGTGGTTTGAGGTGCATGCTAGTGAACTCACGGTGATGTCATGGTCACCAAATTCACCAAATATGAACCCCATGGAACACACCTGGGATGCTATGAGGCGCCAGCTCTGCGCCCCCATACCAAGAAGACGTAATTCGTGGCAACTGCGCGACGTGTCCGTGGACATCTGGTGCTACATGTTTCTGGAAATCGACCAATGACTTGTCGAACCCATGACACGCCTAATCGCAGCTGTACGGCGTTCCAGAGTTGGTCTCGGCTGATATTAAACAGGTGGTCATAAAGTTTTCGCTCATCAGTGTAAGTAGATATATTAATCGTCTCTGATCAGGGATTAAATAGAAATCGAGAAACGTGTAATACAACGATGAAAATACGATCTGAGGCTGAAGAACGATAGGAGAAGCTTGGCGTTCCAAATAAGCAGAATGCCACCACGAAAACAGAATCTAGCACGAGCAATCAAGGGTGCTAGTAACTTCGCTGTTGAGCGCCCTAAATTCACACTCATCCCCCCCCCCCTTCCTGCCACACACGCACACACACACACACACACACACACACACAAGCTCGCGCACTCTCACGCACACGGGCACACGCACACACGAGCAGTCACTCAGTTCAGACGCAGAAGGTGAGTGCCCTCGGATGTCGAGTTTCCACGCGTATTCAGGGTCTTAAAAAAATGTGTTCCATGTTTTGAAACATGGTAGCACAGACCAGAACAAAACAAATGTCCAGGAAACTATGAGCTCTAAAATGCATACCTTAAGAGCTATGAGCACTGCTTCACCGTCGCTACTGTGAAATACATCTCTTCCACTGCAATGTCTTTGCCTATTACAGATGCCCTACAGAAAGCAGTCAACAAATGACGACACATTTTTCTGTTACTGTGAAACAGCAGGTCTTCCAATTTCTTGTTGTTACATACGAAATGCAATTGTAAACAATCACTAAAGCAGCTGCTCAATACGGTATCCGTTCGTGGAAAGGCATTCTTCTTTCCGACGATATAGGGAATCACGTAAGCTGAAAAATTCCAGGCTGGTCGCGGATGCGCTGGCAGGCACTGATGACACATTCCTGAAGTGTCTTTACACCGTTAATGGGCGGTTTGTTTCCCTATAATGTATATAATTAGTTTTTGAAATATTGAAGGTTAGCTTGTTCAGTTCAAACCAGTTTTGTGTGTATTTCAAAACTCTGGTTGCAGATGTTTACGTCTGTTGCAACAATATTTGTGTCACAAAATTGTTGAGGCTTTCGTGGCCACTTGTTGACAAACTGCCTATTGGCTTCTGTCTCGGGTTCTTCGGCCGACGTTCATCTAATGATTTTTCTGACGTTTCGCCAGCACGAGTGGCTGGCATTGTCAAAGCTTCACCCTCCATTGCCGGTGGTGAACTGGAGCCGAGCTCGCGGGCGCAGGCTATATGTACCTGGCGCGCCAACGTCCGAGGGCTTCTCCGCGGTCATTTCCGGTGCGGTTCTCCTCTTGCTACCTGCGACGGTCGTTCGCTGCAGTACGGGAAGCCAGGATCCGTTGACCTTAAGGCTTTCCTCTTTCTTGTTCAAACTGTTCGCGTGTTTTTGTATTTCTACAGCTTCTCTGAACAAGCGCGTGTGATAGTGCTTCTCTACAGCCAGAACTTCCGTGTCGGCGAATTTTATTACATGGTCGGTCTCATTCAGTGCGTGCTCTGCCACGGCCGATTTCTCCACCTGCCCCAACCTGCAATGTCGCTTATGCTCTTTGATCCTGGTGTTAATGGATGGTCCAGTCATTCCGACATAAACTTTTCCGCATGTGCATGGTATGCGGTATATTCCCGACATTGCAAGTGGGTCTCTTTTCTCCTTCGCCGATCTAAGACACTCTTTGATCTTCCTTGTCGGTTTGAAAATCGTCTTTACGCCATGTTTGCGCAATATACGGCCGATTCTGTCCGTCACTCTGGGAATGTATGGCAGAAAGGCCGTACCCGACAATTCTTTTTCCGGTTCCTTACTTCGCCGAGGTTTGGGCTCTGTTACACTTCTAATATAATTTGTGGAGTAACCATTGCTCCTCAGGACAGTTTCCAGGTGTTGCATTTCTCGTTTGAGGTGTTGCGGCTCACAAATTCGTCCTGCTCTCGTTACGAGCGTACTAATCATGCCTCTTTTCTGGCTCGGGTGGTGGTTTGACAGTTTGTGCAGGTATCGGTCCGTGTGAGTCGGTTTTCGATACACGCTGTGTCCCAGATCTTCGCCGTCCCTTGTGACCAGAACATCTAGAAATGGCAGTTTCTTGTCCTTTTCTACTTCCATGGTAAATGTTATGTTGGCATGGAGGCTGTTCAAGTGTCTTAGGAAGTCACTGAGCTGTTCTTCACCATGGCTCCACACCACGAAAGTATCATCGACGTACCTGTACCACACCTTAGGTTTGCAAGTCGCCGAGTCCAGTGCCTGTGCTTCGAATTGTTCCATGAAGAAGTTGGCCACCACTGGACTCAGAGGACTACCCATGGCGACGCCTTCCAGCTGTTCGTAGAAATCGCCATTCCACGTGAAATAGCTCGTGGTGAGACATGCATGGAAGAGCTTTCTGATGTCTAGCGGAAAAATGGAACCGATGTGCTCCAGAGCGTCACTGAGTGGCACTTTCGTAAATAACGAAACAACATCAAAGCTGACCAGGATGTCGTTTGGTGCAAGTTTCAGTTTCTTCAGCTTCTCAATGAAATGTCCTGAGTCCTTAATGTATGTGTCGGTCTTCCCCACGTGTGGCTGGAGCAGAGAGGCGAAGTGTTTTGCCAGTTTATATGTCGGTGATCCAGGAGCACTAACGATCGGTCTCAGTGGAACAACGTTCCACTGAGACCGATCGTTAGCGCTCCTGGATCACCGACATATAAACTGGCAAAACACTTGGCCTCTCTGCTCCAGCCACACGTGGGGAAGACCGACACATACATTAAGGACTCAGGACATTTCATTGAGAAGCTGAAGAAACTGAAACTTGCACCAAACGACATCCTGGTCAGCTTTGATGTTGTTTCGTTATTTACGAAAGTGCCACTCAGTGACGCTCTGGAGCACATCGGTTCCATTTTTCCGCTAGACATCAGAAAGCTCTTCCATGCATGTCTCACCACGAGTTATTTCACGTGGAATGGCGATTTCTACGAACAGCTGGAAGGCGTCGCCATGGGTAGTCCTCTGAGTCCAGTGGTGGCCAACTTCTTCATGGAACAATTCGAAGCACAGGCACTGGACTCGGCGACTTGCAAACCTAAGGTGTGGTACAGGTACGTCGATGATACTTTCGTGGTGTGGAGCCATGGTGAAGAACAGCTCAGTGACTTCCTAAGACACTTGAACAGCCTCCATGCCAACATAACATTTACCATGGAAGTAGAAAAGGACAAGAAACTGCCATTTCTAGATGTTCTGGTCACAAGGGACGGCGAAGATCTGGGACACAGCGTGTATCGAAAACCGACTCACACGGACCGATACCTGCACAAACTGTCAAACCACCACCCGAGCCAGAAAAGAGGCATGATTAGTACGCTCGTAACGAGAGCAGGACGAATTTGTGAGCCGCAACACCTCAAACGAGAAATGCAACACCTGGAAACTGTCCTGAGGAGCAATGGTTACTCCACAAATTATATTAGAAGTGTAACAGAGCCCAAACCTCGGCGAAGTAAGGAACCGGAAAAAGAATTGTCGGGTACGGCCTTTCTGCCATACATTCCCAGAGTGACGGACAGAATCGGCCGTATATTGCGCAAACATGGCGTAAAGACGATTTTCAAACCGACAAGGAAGATCAAAGAGTGTCTTAGATCGGCGAAGGAGAAAAGAGACCCACTTGCAATGTCGGGAATATACCGCATACCATGCACATGCGGAAAAGTTTATGTCGGAATGACTGGACCATCCATTAACACCAGGATCAAAGAGCATAAGCGACATTGCAGGTTGGGGCAGGTGGAGAAATCGGCCGTGGCAGAGCACGCACTGAATGAGACCGACCATGTAATAAAATTCGCCGACACGGAAGTTCTGGCTGTAGAGAAGCACTATCACATGCGCTTGTTCAGAGAAGCTGTAGAAATACAAAAACACGCGAACAGTTTGAACAAGAAAGAGGAAAGCCTTAAGGTCAACGGATCCTGGCTTCCCGTACTGCAGCGAACGACCGTCGCAGGTAGCAAGAGGAGAACCGCACCGGAAATGACCGCGGAGAAGCCCTCGGACGTTGGCGCGCCAGGTACATATAGCCTGCGCCCGCGAGCTCGGCTCCAGTTCACCACCGGCAATGGAGGGTGAAGCCTTGACAATGCCAGCCACTCGTGCTGGCGAAACGTCAGAAAAATCATTAGATGAACGTCGGCCGAAGAACCCGAGACAGAAGCCAATAGGCAGTTTGTCAATATTTGTGTCATCAGCAAACAAAGTTATGTGTGTACCAGTGATTGGGACCTTGATATTAATATATATAAGAAATAAGAGAGGTCCTAGAACGCTGCTGTGAGGCACCCCAATTGGTACATTCTGCATGTCCGATCTGTACGCAATGCTTTGGTTTTTGTTATTTGCTGAGTTAATTTCTACTAACTGTTTTCTATTGTGGAGATATGACTGAAACCATTTTAATGCAGTCCTCGTACACCTATAGCTTCTAGTTTGTCTAGCAAGATATCTTGATCAACAATATCGAATGCCTTCGATAAGTCCAAGTTTATTCCTACTGTACTGTTATTTATGTCAAGTCGTATTACAATGTTTCCGATGAATGAGGTAATTGCTGTTTCTGTACTCATGCCTTTGCGAAAACCTTGTTGGTTTGCAGACAAGAGATTGAATTTTTCGCGGTAATTTGTAATTATATTTTTCATGACAGACTCTATTGCTTTTGAAAATACAGATAACAAAGCTATTGGTCTATAGTTTCCCACTTTATATATATTACCCTTTTGATACAATGGTTTTATTTTTGAAATTTTTTGTCTTTGTGGGAACGCTCCTTCTGTTAATGATATGTTTATTATATGTGAGAGTGGTTGTGCTATGACACTAGCACGTTTAATTAAGACAACCTGGTACCTCGTCAGTTCCAGAGGACATTTTAGTCTTCATTGTTTTTATTATCTTAAGAACTTCTAATTTATTTGTGCGACACAGCACTATTGAATTACCACTTTGCTCTCTTTGAACTGTGGTACTACTATTACTAGCAAATTTTTTACTCATGTTGACTGGATTGTTTATGAAATAGTCATTTATGTAATTTGCTGGAGTACCATTTCTGAGTAACACACCACGATCATCTTTTTATACAATGTCTTCTTCCTTTTTAACACTTTTGTTTGTTTCCTTTTTTTACTATATTCCATATTGCTTTTGTTTTGTTTGCTGTCACTATCATTACTTTGTCATTCTGCATTGTCTTGGCTGTTTTAATTATTTTCTTATACATTGTCTTATATGTCTTAACATATTCTGCAGTGTTCATCTTGGTTGTCTTTTCTCAGTTGACTGAGAAGTTTTAGCTTTTGACTGGATACTCTGATAGCTGGTGTTATCGTCTGGCTGCTGTTTCTTGGCATGACATTAATTCTTGTCAGTTTTTTTGGAAAACACATCTCAAGTATGAACATGAAAGTATTATAAAATGAACTGAATGATTCATCAGTTGATGATTTTGAGTATAAATCTTACCACGTTTCTTTTGCTAACGTTTGAATAAAAACATTAACCTTTTCTGGGTAGAAGTGCCTTTTATATTACCACTTGTATTTAACTACCTCAGGTACAGAGGAATTTACGCATGTTACAAGCTTGTTGCAGTCTGAAAGATATTTGTAAACATATTATCTAATAGGGATGAAGATGACTCTGTTACTGTAGTGGGGTCCGTGAAGAGTGTTTCATGTGAAAGCTGTTTATAATACTCAAAAGCTGTCTTTTTTCTTCATTTTCAATTAACAGGTTGATGTTAAAATCCCCACATAGTAATACGTTCACTTCATTGCTATATACTATGTTTAGCACTGCTTCCAAATTTTTTAAAAAAATATGTTTTTGTCACCTAGTGGTGACCTATATATTGATATGACAATTAGTTTTTTAGGCTCCTCCTTAGATTTTAGCTCTAAGGCACATGATTAAAAATGTTTCTCGATATTTAGACGGTATGTTTCAGATCTAACTTTATACTGCAGCCCAGCCCTAGTGTATATGCATACTACACCATTTTTACAAGCTCTGCGGCAATAATGGAATGCTAATTCAAAATTACTTATATTTATAAGACTTAATTCACTGACCCTGCACCAATGTTGTGATAGTCAAATACAAGAGATATCTACAAAGTTGTTTATGGCGACTTCTAATTCTAACACTTTATTCTTGAGACACTGAACGTTTTGACTCATTGTCTTGAAAGTTTGGGAAGTATTTGTTATTTTGTCAATACCTGGTGAAGTGCTGCTTTGTTGCTGATTTTTGACACTTATCTGCAATTTTTCAGGCTGATTTGTCACAATCTCTTCCTTTTCTTCGTTTCGTGCCATAAAAAATAATCACTACGTGAAGCAGCTGTACCTAGCCTTTGGCTCCTCCTCAGGCAGTGTTGATCAGCTACTACTGTAGAAAGTTCAGTGGCTGCTGTTGGTACTGTCGGTGACATTGTTTCTCCTACAGTGACTGTGTTTGCTTTTCTTTTACTGACACTGTTTCTGCTGGAGGTGGGCTGCTGCTGTAACTGATGGTTTTTCCTCAGCTACGGCTGGTTCTTCTGCTGTTGATGTAGGTTTCATTGTTACTGCTGTTTCTTCTGTTGTTGTCATTGTTTTTGCTGATGTTGTCGTTGGTGGTGGTGGTGGGGGTGGTACTGCTGCTGCTGTAATTTGTGTTGTACTTGCTACAATTGGCTTTGGTGAATTTACTGATGCTGCTGTTTGTGCAGATATTTGCAGGTGTCTCTTGATTTTTTCCAGTAATTTCTGAGTCACAATTTCCTTCCCTAGTCTGGCCATGTGATGTGTGAAACCTGCGCCCAATGTCGCTAATATCAACAACATCAACGTTTTTGAATTGCTTGCATTTATCAGAAAGAAGTTCGTTGACAGCCCTGATCTCCTTGTTTACACAAGACCAATGTGGCAAATCGTAGCGGTGGGGAATGGTCACAAAGAGAACGTTTCTGTGCGACATATGAACCAGTTGTTTCCTTAATTCTGAGCAAGCTGTGGATGTTTCGTTTCTGTATACATCGTTTGAGTCGCCAAACAGAGCTATCAAGTCGCCTGAAGATAACTCCATAATTTCTTTATAATGGATAGCTTTCACTATTCGCGAGAGGGGCGCTCCTGGCTTGACAAAGCTCGTGACTTTCACAACTGCTGTCTCATTAACACGTGAGGCGATTCCGCGTCCATGGCTAACGGCTAGAATATAAAGTTTCA
Source organism: Schistocerca nitens (assembly GCF_023898315.1). Taxonomy (NCBI): domain Eukaryota; kingdom Metazoa; phylum Arthropoda; class Insecta; order Orthoptera; family Acrididae; genus Schistocerca; species Schistocerca nitens. The sequence continues at coordinate 572,260,123 of NC_064616.1, read as the reverse complement.
TCAAGCGATCACCAATTTTTCGTTGCGACATAGGTACATGTTATAGTTTGCGAGTCTTCAGGGGTGCAGAAACGGCTGGTTTAGGTATCTGAATGTTTGCAGTAGCATTTTCTAATGCAGAGTCGACACTTACTGTACTTTGGATGTCATATCGGTTTTTTCTTTTAAAAAAAGGAATTGGTGAATTTGATAACTCTCTGTTGTTAACGGTATCACATTTCCACTCCGATATTGTGTTTTCGGCTGTTTTTTGCGACGGACTGAGTTTTTCGTACCGTAAATTGAGCTCTCTTTCGCATACAATACGTATGACGCCATTTTTGCCACCTCTTTCGTACTTTTTTCATTCGCTGTAACTTGTTTTCGTGTTGACACATGTTCTTGTATCTGAGTGAAATTTATCATACGATTTATTTGCGTTCTGTTGCGTGCCATTGTAACAGTCGTGTTTTAAAACCTTTATTCCCTCCAATAACACTGAGATAATTTTGTTTGAACAGTCTTTTCCGTTAAGTTTGTGAACTAAATCATCTGTGAGACATTTTTGGCAGAACCATATCTTTACGTTTTGGATCTGTATTTACACATTTATAATGGAACACAGTTTTACATACTGCGCACATTACATCTTTTGCTGCACGTTTCACGCAGATGCAGGGGTCCGAATCTATTATTTCACTTGATTCGTCGTATGGCGATGTGGACGCTCCATGTGTTGAAGTTTTCTTCATACCTTCTTCTGGCTTCATTGTTTTTTTCCGTTACTTTTCTGATGATGTAGAACGAAAAACGCAAATACTCGCGATATACATCGATACTATTACACATTGTACAAGAGTTTAAGTGTCTGCATTACTGCAAGAATTTTCAAAAAAAAAAAAAATAAATAAATAAATAAAATAAACATAAAAATAAAAAAAAAACGATCAAATGGCTCTGAGCACTGTGGAACTTAACCTTTGAGGTCATCAGTCCCCTAGAACTTAGAACTAATTAAACCAAACTAACCGAAGGACATCACACACATCCATGCCCTAGGCAGGATTCGAACCTGCAACCGTAGCGGTCGCCCGGTTCCAGACTGTAGCGCCTAGAACCGCTCGGCCACTCCGGCCGGCCCAGAATTTTCATCATTTTTCAACCTGAAAATAACGCATAGGTATTACTTTAAATGAAGATAGTTAACTGATTAAAATTTAATTTGCACAAGTATTTTGAATTAAGCACTGATCTATAAGTTCAATCAAACATATTACGTAGTATGAATCACATTCGTTTTAAAATGACGATTGATATGCGTCGTGAAGAGACTTTTTTCCAACTTTGTCCCAAATATGAGATGTTTCAGCTTTTCCGTTATGTAACTGTTGGTGTACATAATCTTCTTCTTCATCATTTTCTTCCAGCAATAGGTCCTCCAATAAACCGCGATCACTACTTTGAGAAACGTACATTTACTTCCACGAACTGTTCACTGCTGACAAGGGGACCGCTCCTACTCGTCTTTACCTATTTTCTCCAAATTTATGGTATACACAGGGCTTGTCCAGAAATGAAAGTGACAGAAGGGGGAGCTCCATCTGGCCTAGAGCTAAAAAAAATAGCATTTTTGGTGCGGACCGGACGATGAATCAGCCACTTACGTGAACGTAGTTTGTAGGCAGCTGTTCGCGTAATGGAAAGAGTGCAGAACGGTAATCTGACGGTCGCGGAGTCGAGACACTATGCGGAAACTATTTTATCTTTTTTATTTTCAATTTTTACGTCGCTTACATGGAAAATAAACCGAACTAATGCTCAATACGTTATATGTATTTATCAGTGTTTTCATAAAAGGCATGAAATGGAAAGGCGAAGGCAAAATATGGGAACGTAATCATTACTTCATGAAAGTTTGGGAAACTTATAACAGACCTACACAAAAAAAAAATTTGGCTGATATGTTGAAGCCATATGTGCAGGAGAACAAATTACTGCTGTTAACTGACTCGTTGGGAGGACAAACAGAACCGTAACTATACGACGAGATTTTTCAAGACGAAGAAGGATTCCCATCGTGTAGTATTAAAGTGGTTCCCCCAAATGCACTTAGCTAGTGCAAACCTGCGATGTCTTTTTTTTTATCGCCAGGTAAGGATTTGATTAGAAACCTTCAAAACCGATCTTATCTCATCGTGAGAAAAAAAGGAAATCACATCCCGATTAGACTGCATCAAAATATATTCTACTGTACATTATCGGCTATCTTCGCCAATGTTTGGCGGCACGGTGCGTTACGTGTGGCTTGTCGTCAGATTGTGCGCTGAGAGAGAACCGTCCAATATTTGGCGACATGATTCCTTACATGTGGTTTGCTGTGCGATGACAGAGAATCCTTAATGAATATAAGCCAAGTGTACTTTTCTACAGAAACTTTAAAACAAGCATGTAATTGTAAAAATTCAAAGCTTACAACATATGCAACATGCTGAGAAAATTACTTCTCTCTGTATTTTTAAGATAAATATCACCCCAGCAAGTGGAAATCACCAATTGTAAAATAATGAAAGTATCTAATTATATATACGAAGTTCTCTCATACAGCTTACAGTCACTATGTAAATTTTTGTGTGCTTTTCGTTTCCATACCTTTTATGAAAATATTAATAAATACAATATGTGAAACGTTGTTTCTGATTATTTTGCAATGCAATGCAATTTTTACGTTAATGTAAAAATTGAAAAGAGACTGGCAACAGACTCGAACGCGCGGCCTGCAGCTTACCATTCTGCGCACTTTCCACTGTCCTACCGACTGCAAGTTGTGCTGCCATCCATAAATGACACCGCCCCCCCCCCCTCCCCCCCAGCCAAGCCCTGCATATACTATAAATTTGGACGAAATTTATGATGAGTAGGCGCAGCCCCCTTCTGAGTTGCAGGCTACCTGTGTGTAGTGCGGTCAGGGGCCCTTTTCTGTATAGTGCATACCGATCGGAGTAGAAGGTTAACCTCGGTAGTGACGTCATTTTCGGTCCTTTATCCGAAGTTCCAAATCAGTAAGCTTCTGAGACCTGTTATCGATTGGTCCTCGCGCCAATTTTCCAGCAAGGTTTTGGATTTCGGTATGGCCGTCTCATTCGGTTCGGTGTGGTTTATTTACATCTAGAATTTGTTATTTTAAACATATTGAGCGGTTTTTAGCTTCGGATTTCGTGATTCTGTTGCTGAAGAATCACGAGGACGCGTCTGGGTGGAAAGTGAGTTCATAATAGACTATTTTCCTTTGTTAGAAATATGGTTTGTATTGTTGCTAGTGTGAATGATTATAACATAAAAAACAGTTTCGGTGAATATTATCACAAAATACCTGTTATTTTTACATAATTAAGAGTTTAAAAAATCATTAAATTTCAAAACGTCTGCTCTACTTACGTATACCACATGAGTGTTACCTGAAATTACTAGAGACTTTGCGTACTTTTTTCCACAAATGATTTACTTATTAATTATCGAAATGGGTTTAAAACTTTTAAGTAACAATGCAAAGGAATTTTGTGAAGCCTGATAGAGGAAACCTTCCAAAATTTCATGCGTTTCGGCTTCCGCTCACAACATACAGCAACGAAGTCAGCCTGCGTGTGTCTCAGATGGAATTAATATGAAATAAAGCGCTGAAGGCATGCGAGCTGTAATAGCGAAGTTGCCTGCCGGCACGGTAGTTCAGCGTGTTCGGTCAGAGGGTTAGCTGCTCTCTGCAATAAAAAAATTAAAAAAAACCTGACTGAATGGATCATAGATGAACTTTGTCATGGGACGTCCGTCCGGAAAAAATGCAACTAAAAATATCAAACAAAATGAGATTATAAAAGAAAAAAGTTAGTAAGGCAACGAACTGCTGTGTCGAAGGTCGTAGGTTCGCATACCGCTGGGTACGAAAATATATTTTTTTCCCCTTCGTGTTTGTAACACATTCTGTCAAGTTAAGCACTTTTCTGAAATATTCGTTGTTATTTACACGTAAGAGCGTGCTTTCTCAGTAATGAGTATCTTCGATTTCGTGACTTCCACATCTTTAAGAAATTTTTTTGGAAATTTGTGGTAAGGACTATGAGACCAAAATGCTGAGGTCATCGGTCCCTAGGCTTACGCACTACTTAATCTAACTTAAAATAACCTACGCTAAGGACAACACACACACCCATGTCCGAGGGAGGACTCAAATCTTCGACGGGGGGAGGCGTGCGAACCGTGACAAGACGCCCGAGACCGCACGGCTACCCCGTGTGGCGTTTAACAAATGAAAGATGAAATTGCTGTGCGTGAAACAACTGGCAGTGACATTTATACTTTTTCTTGTCACAAATAACTCAACATTTTTTCTCAATACGTAGCGATTAACGAGAGTGTGGTGAGACAGGAATCTAAGAGCACAACTTAAATTACTGCGAATGAAACTAGCAGCAGTCGTCTTTATACTCTAGCTTATCACAAGTAATTATGTGCGATAGAATCCTTAACAACAGTAGACAGAGATGAAAGATTCCCGCCACAATATTTTCAGACTATACCACCATCTATGAAACATTTTGTTTCGTCAGATGCATGTTATAAACAACAACGAACTTCTATAGCTGCACTCGCCACACGCTCTCGAAAAGGCGTTTTTTTTTTAAGTTTGATTTTATGAACAAAATCGTTGAAGTATCATATAGGTAAGTAGGCTACTTCGTCATTTGGATCCCTAGGAGCGAGTTACAACCACATTCTATGCATATTCTTATTCTCTGACACTCTCTTAAACAATTTTTCTCGAGTTCGTGAAGATGTGTTCCGTCTTTTATTTGTGAAGCATCTACAAGAATAAAAGAAGCGAAACGCGTATGGCAATCTTCGTGAATAAAAGAAGATAAACGCGTATGGCAATAAACAAACTGAACATACCTCCATAAATTTTAAAGCAACTAAGGAATGATGGAAAGCAGAAAAAATATAGATGTATTTGTACAATATGGTACTACACTCCATTCCTATCTCATATTCCGAAACGTAAAATCCAAAACAAGACGTCGATGCGAATGAGAATAAAATGACATAATATGACATTTATGAGAGTTTCCAGAACACAGTCGGTATTCTATCGTTATGATGGATTCATGGAAGGGCGTGGTCAGCGAAATTTGAACAGTATTACGTACTCTAACCACACTTTTCGGTGCTGTGAAGAATAGCGTGCCAGTGTAGGCTGATAGTCGCTTCGAGTTCGTGCCGCTGTGGCGCTGCAATGCGCATGCGCGGATCTGAGGCAGATTGCTTTTGATTGGCTGGCGCGAGGAGAACTGGGAGAACTTAAACAGCGTTTCGGTTCGCTAGGACAGTTCGGCATCGCTTCCGAAGTGCTTACAGAATAATGTTGGGGCTCTCCTTCGAAAACCAGACCGTTCGGTGCACTCACATACTGAACCGATTGGCAAAATGGTCGAAAGATACAGAGTAGGACCACAGGCAACATGCTCAAATAAAATACTTCAGCTTATATTTTCTCCATACTGTAGTGAGATTTGGCTTTCCTTCCAGCCTTAAAAACAATTTACGATATCTTAGCTGCGATTCATATACAGTAACGTATCACCTAAAATAAACCAAATATAAAGTAGCCAGCAACCACATTTTCCACTGCAAACTCTTTACATTTTATGCTACAGAGTACTTGGAAATCAAGTATCACAGTAACTATGACCCATAACACAGAAATAGAAAATTCATGAAGCTGTGATAGGAAACTATAAGACAGAAAAAAAATCAAGTTTATATGCAATTATTTTCCTCAGGATCGAATGATTTATATTATATACAGTAGTGAAGATGAACTGCAAATGGAAAATAAGTCTTTTTTAATTTTTTAAAGTAAAAGGAGAACCTCTGTCATGTCTAGGAATTCTGCATACTTGATTCACTAGAAAAACAATCAAATAACTCATATTAATGAGTTTTATTACAAAAGACAATTACAATACTTAACTTTGCTAGATGTTCAAATGGTTCAAATGGCTCTGAGCACTAGGCGACTTAACTTCTGAGGTCATCAGTCACCTAGAACTCAGAACTAATTAAACCTAACTAACCTAAGGACATCACACACTTACATGCCCGAGGCAGGATTCGAACCTGCGACTGTAGCGGTCGCTCGGTTCCAGACTGTAGCGCCTAGAACCGCCCGGCCACTCCGGCCGGCCTTGCTAGATGTGTCGCAAGCAAAAAGTGACATACAAAATAATCAGTCTACTTCAGAACAGAGATACACAAGTATGTGCTACATAGAGAGTACTAATGAAGTGGCTAACATTGAAGCTACCATCGAGGTGTGATGCCACCATTCGGGCGCGGCGCTTATGTCCTCTTCACATAGGGGTCACTGCTTTCGCATTGTCGTCCTGGAAGGGGGTCGATCAGTGTGCGATTGGCTGACTTCTTCTTACAGGCTTCTCTCCTTTGTCATTACCGACTGGTGTGCCTGCACTGACTATATGCCATAACAACCTCTCCCATAAAACTGACTATAGGATTTGTTGTAGCTTTGCTTCATTTCCATACAGTATTGGTTTTCACAGTTTAATGAGCTTTTATTGTTGGCAGCAAGAAAACCGGAAAATCATTTTTCTCGTGTACTGCTATTAGCTGCTTCATGGAAATTGCTCATTACTTCCCTGTGCGAACTTTTCTCTTACTACTGCTCATTTATGATTCGAACTTTTACATTACATCAAACAATGGTTTATTTGCAGGTAAGCCCAGCAGTTAAAATGCACAATCAATGAAATAAATAAAACACATCCATCAAACACAGCTGTTTACTCGATTTCAGTATGGCCGACTCTGCACGTGCGTACTAAATAATGGTGCAAAGATTTCAGCTGAGTTTCCTTTCTGCATACTTTGTATTCTGTGCCATTGGGGCAGGAGGTTTTATCTGTGGGGCACCGAGGAAGATGTGGAGAGAGTACAGAGCGACGACGAATGGGCCGTGACCAGACGCTGGGCTGTTGTGGCTTATGCCTCGTGAAGGCGCTGTCAGCAGCTGGTCTCGTGAGTTGCAGTAAGTCTGAGCACTGGCAAACTGTGTATCCGGCGTCAGCGCCCTCGTGGGCCTGTTATATGGAAGAGTGTGCATATGAGACGCATGTAGCCAACTTGGGCTCTTGAAGCTCGTCGTGTTAACAGGTGCTGTTACATTTGCTGCGTACTTTTGTGGATGGCAGCTAGCTACAATAAGTACATCGACAGACTGAGTTCTCGTGTTTGAAGGACACGTAGTGTTTCTATTGACTCTGGCATTTCTGCATGCTCTCTTCTGAACTGAAGCTGGGCTCACATAACTGACACTCAGTTACTTGGATGGATACTGATGTACTCACAAAGCCCCATTTATAGTGAACAAGAGAAGTACTGAAAGGCCTTGTTGATTAGAAAAGTGATTGCTGGCGATTAATTATAGTTTGTAGTAGGTTTGATTCCTTTGTACACATGTTACTTGAATGAATACATGTGCTAAATGCCTGCCCCATGCGGGAATGAGGGCTACACCAGGCAGCAAACAGTCAACTGGGGAAGCCAACGTTAATTATATCCTTACATTAGCCTAAATGTACTCTATCGCTTATGGTAGTATTTTGCTCATGTTCGTGGACTTGTTGGTAAAATAGACTTTTTGTGATTACCTTCAGTCACTAAGCTAGAACTGTCCTAATGGAATGATATTTGCCAGGCTGTTGAATAACTAGAGATTAATGTTTTCTTAATCGAGTGTTAGTTATTAACTTACTGAAATAACTGCTGGATTAATGTTTCTTAAATAATTACTGTTGTGAGAGGAACACTGGCTGTTTATTAAGTTAAAACTTCCTTACAGTGGGCCGTGACACAATGCAAATTGAATTTTATTCTGTTAGATTATGTTCATGTAAAATTTTATGAAAGCCTTCATTAAATGTAATAATGCAAAATATGAAATATGAAATACAAAGCAATCAATCGCTCCACCATTTTATCCTTATGGCCCCATTGACCACTAAGCAGCCAAGCTATGTGCACGTGGCAGGAACGTGGTAGCGTCACCTCCTGACGCGTGGAAAGCGAAATGGCTGGTTTACGGAATGATGAGGATCCAGGGCCGACAAGCGGGCGGCCCCCCACAGGGTATACGTCCGCGCTCCTCAAGGCAAAGGATGAGGGGTAGAGAAAAGGCAACTCTCGCGGGTGGGTCTGAGCCGAACCCACAACCCACAAGGGACCGAAGCGACGACACAGCGTTTCGTCGACAGATCGAGAAGTTCCAAGAGAAACACGACACCGTCATGGCAGCCAACCGCGACGCCAAGACGGCCGGAATTAAAACGAACAAACAGGAAACATACCAGACCGACGACGACGAAGAGTACACCTAGTATTACCACTCTTCGACCCTGAAACAAGTGGAGACGAAGAAATGGAACAAGACGATGGGGAAAGAGTCCACCTTGCCGCCCCTTCCCCGCCCCGCCCTTCCCCGCCAAGAAAACCATTACAAGAAAAATTCCAGGGACGACAGTGCACCAAACAAGCAGTTTACGGTCCGTACAAAGAATAGACTTGAACTACTCACAGCAGCCGCACAACAGACCGATACAGCCGCCGCATCTTAGGCAACACATCAACCTAAAACATCGACCAACCCGCCACAAACAACAACGAGAAAACCAAAGATCCCGCCGGTCACAGTACAGTACGCAGGTCACTACATAACACTGAACGCCGCGTTAGAAAAGCATATGAACGGCCCAATCAAGGAAATCCACAAAGTAAAAACTATAAAGTACCACTTCGAACCACAGCAGTTGAGTCCCATAGTGCTCAGAGCCTTTGAACCACTTCGAGACCATCAAAGACCAGACGACCGCCCTTGATTTCTTCAGACACCATAACATAAACAACTTCACACACCACCCACTGAATGAGAGTCAATTGAAAGTGGTCATAGAAGGCCTTCGAACAGTGGCAGAGAACGAACTGGAGGAAGACCTCGGACTGTTGAACCTCCAGCCCCAAAGAATGCACCAGCACAAAAAGAGAAACAACGAAACTAAGGACCTGCACCCCCATGGACGTATTCTGCGTCGCTCTAGAGAAGAAACCAGAAAATGACGCAATCTACCACGTCAGATATATCCTAGACACGAAGGTAACTATCGAGTCATACAAGAGCAAAGACCTCAGTGCAAGAAATGCCAGGGTTCTTACCACACCACAAACTACTGCGAAATGCCAACCAGGTGTATGCGATGAGGAGGCGACCACAGAGCGAGGGACTGCAAGCAACCAATGAACGCCACCCCCCATTATGTTAACTGCAACCAGGACAGCCAACTACCATCATTTACAGGGTGTGAAGAGTTTCAAAAGGCCATCAGGGCATACCACACACAAAAGCCCCAAACAACAGCCAGAATAGCCCAACCAGTAATCAAGAGGACATTACGCCCACGCCAGCAGAAGCACACAGAAAGGGAAGGAGAACGTGGGTCAACATCCGGCAAAACGACCCCTCCACCTCTAAGAACCAACCAAAGCAAGCGACAAATACAAATACCAACCAACAAAACAGCGGATTGTCATCCATCTTCAACATTATCAATCAAATCAAGAACATATGGGAACGATTCCAGTTGACCAACATCATCTCCATCGTCAGCTGAGCCATTCACAACTGCACCAGACTTAAAGCCAAAAATCACAGCAAACATCGGAGGAATGATAAATTTCTTCGGTACCTCCCATGGAAATTAGGCACACAAGTAGATCAAACCTCCGATTTTGCAATTTCAACGCCGCAGGGTTGAAGAATGGAAAGGACATCCTCAATAAATTTGTGAAAATCACAAAACAGACATATTATTCGTGACAGAAACCCTCCTACGCCCCAATGAGACATTCAACTTACGAAACGTGATATGCCACCGTACGGGCTGTGCCAGCCGACAAGGAGGAGGATCGGCTATCTTCCTATTGTCACACATGACCCACAACCCGGAAGTCACGGCGCAGATGATGTCCTGGAAACCACAATAGTAAGCATAGAGACGGCGCAAGGCAAAGTCACACAGGTAGCGACATACCTCAGCCCCAGAGCAGTCTTTGACGAAAATGACCTCTTACTGATTTTCGGCAACAACGCGTGTTACTCGGCGGGGATGTTAATGCTAAAAATGCAGCACGGAACTCACGTCGGAACAATGCTCGGGGAAATCACCTTCAAGACTTGGAAGGGCGCCTGCATGTAGTAATCACGGCCCCAGAAGACGTAATTTACATCCCATTAAATCACCGACATACTAGACTTCTTCATAGCAAAAAACATGTACCCAGAGCTCCACCTAAGAACACTTGATGAACTAACTTCCGATCACCTCCCAGTAGTTGGATATATCGGTAGTGCAATCGATCCACCACGACTGCGCCACGATAGCAGCTGGGAGCAATTCGAAATGTGGCTTAGCAACAACGACCATAGACCTCATCTCTCGCCAACGAATCGAGGAGGCAAAATAAAAACCGCCCACAGACGCGCATCCACGAAGGTGACGTTTCAAGAAAAAAAAAAAAAAAAAAAACCAGCGAAAGACACAGGTGGCTTCAAACTCGCAACACGCGGGACAAAAAAGAAGTTAATAGACTAACTAGGGAAATCCACTGCTGAGTCCAGGAATGGAAAGCGGGAGTGTGGGAGGATCGAATGAGTGCACTCCAACTCAGAAATAGAGAGCATTGGAAACTAATTAAAAACATCAGAGGGTCCAAATCGGCGCTCATACAAAATAGTATCCTAGTCTTCGACGCACTGCGCTAAGCAGAACTGTCCGTAACAACATACAAGCAGCAAAACAGGGTCGAGGAAGAGGACCACGGCCGCCCGGAGTGGCCGAGTGGTTCTAGGCGCTACAGTCTGGAACCGCGCGACCCCACAGGTTCGAATCCTGCATCGGGCATGGATGTGTGTGATGTCCTTAGGTTAGTTAAGTTTAAGTAGTTCTAAGTTCTAGGGGGCTGCTGACCTCAGAAGTTAAGTCCCATAGTGCTGCCTCGGGCATGGATGTGTGTGTTGTCCTTAGGTTAGTTAGGTTTAAGTAGTTCTAAGTTCTAGGGGACTTATGACCTCAGCAGTTGAGTCCCATAGTGCTCAGAGCCATTTGAACCCATAGTGCTCAGAGCCATTTGAACCATTTGAAGAGGACCACACCCTACCAGACGCAGCTGAATTTGAACGTCGAGCTATGACCACATTCTGGCATGAACGAGAAACACCGCCAAATGAAGACCCGAACTCACCACACCAGCGGAAGTCAGAAGAATTATAAACAGACTGGGAACCAAGTCTGCAACTGGCCCTGACCAAGTACCAAACACTCAACTCCAGATCCTACCGCGAAATCCGTTGGTTCTCTTCACCAGAATCTTCAACGTCTGCCTCCTGCAACATTACTTCCAATAAGCATGGAAAATCTGAAAAATTGTCCCAATACCTAAAAAAGGGAAGGACCCCAAGAAACCCGGAAAACTACAGATCCATAAGTCTCCTCCACACTATGTCAAAAGTGTTGGAGTGAGTGCTGCTTCCTCGCATCAGGCAACCTCTACTTGATGGTAACGTAATGAGAAGGGAACAATTCGCCTACCAAGAAGCCCTTTCCTCCGATCTGCAACTGCTAAGAATAACAGAACATGTAACAAAAAACATGGACTACTCCCGATACACTGCAGCAGTACTACTTGACGTAGAAAAGGCGTACGACAAAGTGTGGCGGGACAGCCTTATTGCCATACTCAAGGAAGACAGGGACATACCAGACTGTTAGCTGAAGATAGTTGACAGTTACCTAAATGATAGGAGATGCTTCGTCCTGATAGATAGGAAACGTTCCGAAGTTAAGACGTTGGCTGAAGGAATACCACAGGGCTCTGTCCTCTCGCCAACACTATTCGCTGTGTACGTAAACGACGTCCCAACAACTGGAAACGCCATCCTTCCGCAATTCACCGATGACACGGCGCTGCTCGATAGTCATCGAAGGTCGAACACAACAACAGGAAGGCTACAGGAGCAAGTGAACATAATAGAAAATTGGGCCAAACTCAGAGTAAAAATCAACGCTGAAAAACCAAAATCAATTAAGTTCACCCGATGGCGGCCGATACTCTATGACCGCACTGACATACACGGCAGACACATAGACTGGACTAACAATGTTTTAGATGATTATAAGGACAGTTAGAATGTCTCACGACTGTTATCACGCCAGTCGCCGATATGAAGCCTTTCGTTCCACTTCTACAGAAAGACCATGCTCTCAGGAAATAGCTAGTTTGAGTTAAAAGTTATGGATTGTTTCATTGTTGTCTGATAATGGGTTTTCGTAAATAAACACTTATAAGGGCATCCAAGAACGCTGTTTCAAATAATATAGCCTCCAATTTCATCACTCAGAAACTACTGGACATAGAATTGTATTTTACAGATAATCCGATGGCGCTGATTCTACTGCTGTAGTGGGCACCAACTACGAGAGCTTTGCGGTAAAACAGGTAGTAAGAAATCCTACGTAATTCACTAAGATAATCCTTGGATGGTTGCCTCAATCCCTGTAACTTTCGGACGGAAAAGCACGACCAATCATACTAGACGTCTCTTATAGCACCTTCTATAGGTTCCCTAACTAAAGTGAGACACTTATGGACGTTTAGTAAAAAGGTTGGAGGAGGGGACCTTATACGCTCTCTGGTATGGCATCTAGAACGCTCTTAATAAATCATTTATCTTGTAATTTGTCTCATTTTTTGCGGTGATGAGATAAGGAGAGTAATTCAGTGGATTTTTTGGATGCAAATAAAAAAAATTAAAATAATACTTTTTTTATTCTCCTGACAATTGTGAGAGTTTGTTCTTAGAAATTTGATATTTCCACTCTTCAGCTGTAAATAAAACTGTAATGCTGAATCGTAGTCTTATGAAAAAATGTGAATGTATTCAAAAGAAGAAAGACCATGGCTGATGTATGCCATACAGTACTGCATCTGAAAGACCAGCTTCAGTCTATAGCAATGTCCTTATGTTGAGGTCGAAGCTACTCAAAAAAGTAACGTTCTTCCGATAAATGCAGAAAGTTTGGAAGCGCGTCATATTACTATGCCACAGGACACAGTCGAAAGAAAATCACGCTATATCTGAAGTGACTAGTGCAGAGATAATCTGTGTAAATGAGTTAACAATCTTCTCTGTTTCCTTCCATTTCCCCAGGCTAACAAACAATTGTTTTGCTTTGTTATTCTTCGATGCACTCACATAGCTACTACTGGGAAGCACGTACTGACTAATGTACACCATTATAGATATAAAAGATCTCATTTGTCATCGTATAAGTGCAAATCGAACGGCTAATTGGTCATCAGTTGTCACGCAGGAAACTCTCGTGGTGCCGATATCGATTTAGTAATTATGATGAACGAGAGCTTTCCGTGTATCCGTTGTCGCTGCTGCCAATAAAAGTGCTGTTTAATTTTATGTGACCGTTAGTTTCCTGTACATACCTTGTTACAAATGTTATTCTATCTGCATTTCAGTTTCAACGACTGTTTTGTTACGATAAAATCGTATGGGCTCTCTGGATATTGGCATCTGTTGGTATAGGTAGGACGTTTTCCTCAGAATTTTTATTGTTTATTACAGTAATGTAGAGACGCTCAGTGAAAGCTTTTGGAACTAAAGATCGTTGTAATGACTCTTTTGCGTGCTTATATTCTCCTGAAAACATGGACACAGAATTTTCATTTATGCTGCAATGGTGTAAAACAAATGTACCTTAGATGATTTTTCATGTATTTGTGGAAACTATTTTCTACTCTTTCATAAGTTGTCAGAATATGAAACTGACAGATAACTGTCCATCCTGGGAAGGAATTTCTTCACTTTGACATTGAATGAGACTGACCATCAGTAACAGACCCACGATACTTTGCGATGGAATTCAGAACTTTTTAGGAGACTGAACTCAACACTCTGATCTTAAAGGATCGAAGCCGTTCATTGTAAAATGAACTTCGGCCATATCTAAGAGGTTGTTGCAGAGGTGTTCCTTCTCTTGATACACAGGGTGAATACGAACTTCTCCTGGAAACCTCGGATGTTCTTCAGGGACATTTTCTGAGTATTTTGCTGTAAGAAACCTGCGGTCTTCCTTGACTCGTTATAGATTAATTGTATTATGTAGGATTTGATGGTCGGGGACAACGTGAATAATATTTTGGGCGTTAAGCCACGTCATTATAAAACATTAAAACAACTGTACAACCAACGAGACGTTTCGGTAGTCTTTGGAGCGTTTCTCTTCAGCGCGAATACAGTTTTACAATTATGCTTCTTAACGCCTAATTCGATCTTATTGTGATTGTATTTCGTTTTATTTCTTGCCCCATTTATCTTTGTATTTGTATTGCACTGAAAAATAGCTGTACAACAATGCCGAATTTGACCGTCTGCTCTGCCACTCTTCTTTGGAAACAAACTTGTTCCACCCATTCACTGTACCTGCCATCGCTAACAGTATTAGCCACTTTATTTTTCTTCACTCTCAAACCTGCATTCAGTTCTACTCGGTTCTTTTCGGGTTTTGTTCCCAGCAGCATTAGTTGTATATTAAGAATGCTACACAACAGTACGGGTAGGCTTACTGATGAAAAGTTGGGTTCACTGAATGTAATCGAAGAGCACCACAACGGTACTATGCTGAGGTATTCCCACACCGACGGCAAACACACCACAGTACTTTTCCACCTGAGGGTTGTTGCATTACTCTGCATTGGTTGTGCATTTTGGTGCTTGCATATTATATGCTTGAATATTGTTCTGAAAGTATTTTGCAGAAAGAAAGGTAATTATAGAGTTACAAACTGGTGTCGATTCAGATAGCAGGATACTCAGAAAACACGTCGCAACGACCTCTGAAATTTTATCGGTGGAGATCGGGTTCACGTTGTATACACTGTCTGATCAAAAGTATCCGGATACGCCTGTGTTTTGCGGAAGTGACGGCTATATGTCACGGGAGGTGGACCCGCCAACATAAAGTGATGGCCGGCAGTTGTGGCCGAGCGGTTCTAGGCGCTTCAGTCCGGAACCGCGCTGCTGCTACGGCCGCAGGTTCGAATCCTGCCTCGGGCATGGATGTGTGTGATGCCCTTAGGTTAGTTAGGTTTGAGTAGTTCTAAGTCTAGGGGACTGATGACCTCAGATGTTAAGTCCCATAGCGCTTAGAGCCATTAAAATGCTGCGAGAGTATTGTGTTATCAGTAGGGCAGCAGTATCAGCAAAATGGATCCGTCAGGAGAGCTCAGTGACCTCGAATGTGGATTAGTCACTTAACTAACGAATCCATCAGGGATATATCAACTCTACTAAATCTGCCTAAGTCGATTGTTGGTGACGTTACAGTGAAGTGGAAATGCGAAGGAACAATCACTGCTAAATCAAGACCAGGCAGACCTCACGTACTGACGGACGGGGATCGTCGACCATTGCAGAAGATGTCTATAAAAAGTCGCATGAAATCAAAGGAATCAGCCATGAGTTCCAAAGTGGTATGAGCAGTCCATATAGAGCAGTGACTGTACGTAGGGAATTGAAAAGAATGGTGTACGTTGGTCGAGCAGTTCCTCTAAGTCATGCATTTTCGTAGTCAGGTCTAAGTGACACTTGAAGTGGTGAAAAGAGCGGCGCCACTGAACAGTGCAAGACTGGAAACGAATGATTTGGAGTGATGTATCACACTATACCCTGTAGCAAGCCGGGAAGGTTCAGAGGCCGGCGCTGATTAGTCTCTAACCGGCACAGGTCCGTCCCCACAGCTGCTGACTGTCAATCTGCATACATATGTTTAGAAATGAGTAACATTTGTGTAGGCTTACCTCTTCACTATTTTGTCAAGGCATCGGTTCCCATCACGTGTACCACTTCACTTCGACGTGAGGCAATCAGGTCACCAAGACCACAGCAGCTCCGCCTTTCTGCTGCGTCTATGGTACTTTGACTCAGGTCCCTCTGCTTAGTCAGGTGATGTGGTAACTGCCCAACACTGTGGAGATAGTATTTGTTGTATCAGTAGGTCGCTCCTAATGTAACTCTGCCTGGCCAGCACCGGTCTGGCCTGCTTCCATGAGGTTCTTTCATTTACCGTGATGTTGTCTTTATTTAATTCAGACATGCCGTGTGAAATAGTTGTGGCGCAGTTTGGGATTGATGAATGCCTGGAGAACATTACCTGTCGTCTTGTGTTATGCCAACAGTGAGGTATAGAGGATGTGGCGTTACGGTATGGGAGTGTTTTTCATGGTTAGGGTGTGCCCCCCTTATTGTGCTTAAGAGAACGTTAAATGCTGAAGGATATGAACATATTTTACAGAATTACGGACTGCGCACGTAAGAGAAACAGCTGAGACAACGATTGTTTTATCAGCGTGATAATATACCCTATTATAAAGCAGCATCTGTGTCGCACTGGTTTGCACGCGAGAACATACCTAAAATGAACTACCATGCCTAGAGCTAATGGAACACGTTCGGAATGAGTTAGTGTGTCGACTTCGCTCCAGACCTCAGTGTCCACGTCACTGCATCGCTGGTTTCGGCTATTGAGGAATAATGGTCTGTTATTCCTCCATAGGCTTTCAGACACCACACGTAAGTGTCCCCAGCAGAGTCCAATCAGTCATAAGGGCTGAAAAAAATGACTCTGAGCACTACGGGACTTAACATCTGAGGTCATCTGTCCCCAAGAACTTAGAACTACTTAAACCTAACTAACCTAAGGACATGACACACATCCATGCCCGACGCAGGATGCGAACCTGCGACTGTAGCGATCACGCGGTTCCAGCCTGAAGCGCCTAAAACCGCTCGGCTACACCGGCCGGCTAAGGGCTGAAGGTAGGCGCACCTCATATTAATGACCACTAACAGGTTCCCAGCTAATTTTCATCAGACAGTGTATAAATGAATCGACGGTTAACGTGGAATCTTAGTGAGACTGTTCGTGGATGATATTGTCTTGAACAGGAAACTCATAAGTCTATAAAAAGTAATTAAGTGTAGGAAGACCTGTGGAAGATTGACGATTCGTGCAGGGAAGACCGTTGATGCTCACCGTGACTCAACGTAACGTACTGCACATAAATAGGAGGAAGGGACCTTACTGTTAGAGTACCGATTTGAGGATCAGTTACCGGAAACCATAACAACCATTTAATGCCTTGGAGCATGCTTCATGCGTCCCGAGAAAGATATAAAACTACAGTAGTTGTAGGAAAAGTCGATGCTAGCTCGAAATTCATTGTAAGAATCTGTA
Organism: Schistocerca nitens; assembly: GCF_023898315.1. Lineage (NCBI taxonomy): Eukaryota > Metazoa > Arthropoda > Insecta > Orthoptera > Acrididae > Schistocerca > Schistocerca nitens. Next base: position 572,242,718 of record NC_064616.1, on the reverse strand, counting down.
TGAAATGTAATTCACCCAGCAAAGAAGTAGCCACAAAACCAGCGATTGTCTGGAACTGTACTGTTTATTCCCTCACAACTCGAAGTCATTGGAAGTCCTCTACAATCGGTTTGAGCCTCCGAAGCGTCGTTCACCTGTCCCTGGTTACAAAGAGGTGAAAACCATTCCCGGATGTCTCCTGCCTATGGGTAGGCATGAAGACTTTTGTATGGATTAGTGACTGGCCTGGTGGATACCGCTTTCTCGGTGTTCGAACACAGTTACCCTAGACTATAACATTCAGTTAACCCAGCTGAGCATCCATTTCGGTGACATCCTTCTGGGAACTACTCTGTCTTGAAAGTGAATCCAGATGGTGGTCATCTGTTTGAAGATGGTATCCACTTTCCACTGAACAGAATACGATAGGGGTAAGGCCGGATTAGGGGGGTGGGGGTGGCGGAGTCTTAGGGAGGCTCTAGACCCGTGCCTCCATTCTCTCGAGTTTTCAAATGGCTGTCTAATATGAATCATTCAAGATAAATCATCATCTTATGACAAAATATGGCCAATAATATGAAACAAATTTCTTCGTTTTTTGTTACATCAACCATCTTAGATCGGAAATAGTGCATGATAAGTGTGATTCAAATTTTCTCGTCGAACGAAAGTGTTCTGCCGTCTCATGTACTCGCAATTCTATGCCCAGTCTCAAACCAGTAACAAGTTAAGCCAATGCGTGGTTGCACAATAGGATATATTCCTTTCATGTCTATCAGTTCCGGCTATTTATAAACTCTGCGTCCATTGAGTCGAGTATAATTTTTTGACCATAACAATAGGCGGGTTATAGTACCGCAATCGTGGCTGGTAGTTTCTTATATGGTAGGCGGGTTACTTCAAACATTTTCGTGCGCTGTGAGATACATTCACTTCTCACCACTTCCTTCCTTTGTTAGCCGCTTTTATCGCTTGTCTTCTGTTGTTGAGCTGAACTGTTAATTCGTGTGCCAATATTGTTTAGTGCGTTGTAATGTACAGTATATTTGCAGATCGTCTGTTATTAGTACGTGGGGTGACATAGCTTATTAAATCAGTTAGTGTGTAACTCATATTTGGGGTTCGTTTCTTGTTTTCGGAACTCGAAATGGAATCTCATCGCGTGCAAAAGTTTTCCAGTGGTGCCAGCAAAAGTAAAGCACAGAAAGAAGCAGCTAAATTTGTGAAGAAATTGCCAAAAGTGACTTCGTAGTTTACGAAGAAAGATTACTCCGTTGGTAACGTTAGTGAAGTTTGTACTGAATCAGAACCTCTTTCTGAAAGGTGTGCCTACTTCTTCTATGGAGTGGCTGACGAGTTCCGGCGAATGAAACTGTTGTGGAGCAGTATTTTGTAAGAGAGGCGGGTTGTTGAACTAGGCGATCACAAAACCGTAACTGGGGACAGTACTGAAAGTGAATTGGTCCCTAACATTGGAGAAAGATCCGGCGAAATGGAAAAAATTGAAAAATTAATTCGTGGAACTGTGTTTAGCGATAGGTTTAGACTATTTTAAGAACAGTTTAGATGATGTGAGTAAATCTGAAAATGTTTACAAATCACAAAGAAGGTACGCAGCCAAAAAGTTGTTCTTTAGAGAACTGCTAAATGGAGAGAAAAGTGAAAGAAATGGCTGTTATATTCCAAATCTACAGGATATATATTTTGTATTTCCTATAAAATATTTAGTGACAGCATGGACGATATGTGTATTCCATTTTCAGCCTGTGGACTTTCTGACTGGAAGAAAAGGGAAGAAAAAGTGATTTCTCATGAAAATAACTTTAATCATCGCAAAAAGTCAGTGATGTGGCTTCTGCGATCAAAGAACGAGGGACGTGTTGACAGTGAACTGCAGCATATGCTTAAAAGAGAGGAAAATAATTGGTAAGAAGTACTACGGTGCGTGGTAGAAGTAGTTAAACATTTGGCAATAACGGGACTTGCTTTTCGTGGTGATAACTATATTTTTGGATTCCCACTGTGCCATCATCTGTGGGTTTTCGTTTTTATTTATTCTGCAATGTGAACATTTTTGTTAAATGATTTTAAAATTATGTGCATTTTTAGTTTACATTTGGTGAGCATGAATTTTCTGGATCACTTGTGTGTTAATTACTACAGGTAACTTTTCATCTGCAATCAAGCGATTTTGATGAGATTTTTTTGTTCTGGGAGTTAACCTACGTTTTCGTGTGACAAGTATTTCCATTCTCCACATAATGCCGAGGTTTTGTGATGCACACGTAACTACAATAAGTATTTTTCACAAATAACGTAGTAAAACACTTCACCAGAACACAGTGTGATTGTGGTTTGTTATGTGTCCCCACCCAGTCAGTGTTCATTTGTATACCAGAGAGTTCGGCGCCAAGTTTGAATTTTGTTTGCATTTTATCTTTGTGTGTGTGTCTGTGTGTGTGTGTATGTGTGTGTGTGCGCTTCTTAACTGTGTGTGTTGGCTTTTATATGGTATTCATTTTGTGTGTAAACGGTGTGTCTTTGCAGAATTTAGTTTATCTATTTTTCGTTTGTGTGTGTGTGTGTGTGTGTGTGTGTGTGAGAGGGAGAGAGAGAGAGAGAGTGTGTGTAGACCTTATCCGTTTGTGCTGTTTTTATTTGTAAAGTTCCTTTAATGTGTTAAATATTGTGCCTTTGCAGAGTGTAGTGTATTCGTTTAAGACCTGTTTTCCTTCTGCTATTGCCTTATGTAAGAGGAAGTTTTCCTCAATGGTGTAAGTTGTTTATTTCATTGTGTAGCTGTTATATGTGTGTATGTGGTTCATCAATCAGGCGTATTATGTCATCGACATAACGGTACCAGTATATAACTTTGTAGTACTTTGGTTTTATTATGTGTCTGAAGATCATGTTCTCCATGTTGTTCATGAATATGTTAGCTAGGAGGCCACTGATTGGTGATCCCATTGGCAGTCCTTCGTGTTGAGGATAAAATTCTTTGTTGAATACAAAATAATTTTGTGATGTTATGGTCTTGAGCATGGTTGTTATTTCATTGATGTGTGTGTTTGGCATGTTTCCTTGTTGTTTTAATCTTTGTGTGATGATGTTGATTGTTTCATTTGTTGGAATGCAAGCGTACATTGATATGACGTCGAATGATATGAGGGTTGCTGTGTCCGGTATGTGTATGTTCTTGTTCTGTCTACTAACTCCTTTGAGTTTTCCAGATTCCTTTTGTTATCAAACGTGTACAGTTTTTTCAGTATTGTGTGTGATTATTGGGCTAGGTGATAGGATGAAGCATTTTGGAAGTTAATGACGGGTCTTAATGGATATTATCCTTGTGAACCTTTGGTAGGGCATTTAGGGTGGGTGCTTTTGGATTTTTCTGTGTCATCCTCTCTACCCGGCATTTGAGAATGTATTATTGATGTTTTTCAGTGTCTGTTGAATGTTTTTCTGGTATCTTGCTGTTGGGTCACTGACCAGTTTTGTGATGTTGTTGTCTTTTAGAAAATCTAGTGTTTTCTCTATGTATTCTTTTTCATCCATAATTACAGTAATATTCTCTTTGTCTGCTCTTGTTGCTATGGCATTGTTCTGTTTTAATTCTTGTTTAAGTTTGCTGGCTTTGATTTCCTCAGACGTTTTTTGATTAGAAATAATTATCTGATTATCTGTGTTATTTCTGCAGCTACTAATTCTCTTGTCAAGTTTTCATTAAAATTTGGTGTGCTCAGTCGTTCTTGTTTCTGTATAATGTGTTCTGATTCAGTTATGAGGTTTTCTATAGTTTTCTGCCATATGTTTCTGTTAATGTTGTGTTTTGACCCTTTTTCTGGTAGGTTCTTTTCTTGTTTAGTAAGATTTATGTCTGTTATGTTAATGATTCTGTCATGGAATTTATATTGTTGGTTGAAATTGTTTTTAGTGGGTTGTTTGTGCTGCTGATTATTCTGTTGAGTTTTCTGTTTTGTTTCTCTCGTTTTTCTTGCATTACTTTCTGAATATATGGCTTTTCTCTCTCTGTTATTTCCTTAAAGTGAGCTCCCATAGCACATTTGCTGACCACCTTGTAGCCAACAATCACCACCCAACCACAATAGAAACAGGCCTAAGAATACTAAAACCCAGCCACAGCCTATATAGCAAACTGACCATTGAGGAAAACTTCCATACACACAAGGCAATATCAGAAGGAAAACAGGTCTTAAATGAATACACTACACTCTGCAAGGGGACACCATTTAACACATTAAAGGAACACACAAAAGGAATACCATATAAAAGTCAACACACACAGCTAAGAAGTGTACAGAAAACACACACACACACGCACACAAACACAAAGGTAAAATGCAAATAAAATTCAAATTTGACGCCGAACTCTCTGGTAAACAAATGAACACAGACTGCGTGGGGACACATAAAAAACCATTATCACACTGTGTCCTGGTGAAGTGTTTTACTACGTTATTTGTGAAAAATACTTGTTGTAGTTACGTGTGCATCACAACACCTCGGCATTATGCGGAGAATGGAAATACTGGCCACACGAAAACGTAAGTAAAAACAAATATACGCGACAACATCGCGAAAAACTGTCTTACGTTGTAGAAGATAGGTTAACTCCCCCCCAAAAAAATTCTCATCAACAGTGTTTGGTTGCAGATGACAAGTTACCTGTAGTAATTAACACACAAGTGATCCAGAAAATTCATGCACACCAAATGTAAAGGTATTTAAAAAAAGAAACGAACTGTTCTTTGAACCAAAAATGCACATAAATTTATAATCATTTAACAAAAATGTTCACATTGCAGAATAAATAAAAACGAAAACCCTTTGATGATGGCACAGTGGTGCCGAAACATGTTTGGGTACTGAGAAAAACGGTGTTTTGCATAACTGGCGGACCTCACATCCAAGAAAAGCTAAATCCTTACCATCATCAGAACTGTTTGATGTGCCACCTCCATTTGTTGACATATAATAATCATCTTGAGGAAAACTAGACGAGGCACTTAGGAAACTATCATCCCTCTCACCATCTTTTCGCATGATACATGAGTCGATAAACTCCTCTTCTTTCCATAAAACTCTGCGGAATTAATTTTATACAAAAAGAACAATTTTCTTCCGAATGCCTAGGATGACGAATGCACGGGGTGAATCACGTTAAACTTTCATCGCAAATATCGTAGAAATGGAAAGTGCTATTGATGTGCGGTTTCCTCAGAATGGATTGGTAGTCGGGAGGGGGCGGGGGTCGTACGCATAGCCAATCAAAAGATTCTAATAATGCGTAGAAAGTATATTTTTTGTGCAAACATACAATTTTTAAATGGAACAGTGCCTATTGACATTAACAAAGTAAAAGTAGGGCAAATTATAATGTCAGTTGTGTTTTTTGTAGGATTCTTGTGAGTAGTACAGGAGACACAGTATTTTGAAAAGTGCCCACACCGACACCTCCCAATACCTGTTGTAGCACACACTATAGAACAAAATAAGTGCATACGCTATATATGTGGATTCTGACGAGTAACGAGACAACTGACCATCAAAGGACCGGCCGGGGTGGCCGAGCGGTTCTATGCGCTACAGTCTGGAACCGTGAGACCGCTACGGTCGCAGGTTCGAATCCTGCCTCGGTCATGGATGTCTGTGATGTCCTTAGGTTAGTTACGTTTGAGTAGTTCTAAGTTCTAGGGGACTGATGACCTCAGAAGTTAAGTCCCATAGTGCTCAGAGCTATTTTTTTGACCATCACAGGTTGTGTTCAAAATGACCACTGGCTGCGTCAATACACGTTCCCAGTCTGGTATGGAACTACCACTGCACACGTTCTAGAATTACAGCGGAGATGTCCTAGCAGCATGCAGCAATGAATCGTTGCTTATCATCGGGTGTAGTTGGTATGTCTTTGTAGCTTTTTCCACAGAAAAAAATCTACAGGCGTCAAATCCGATGAATGAGCCGGTCAAGTCACAGAGAGCTCTCAGTCCAACGATCTGGAAACAGTTCGTGAAGACATGCTGTAGTATTTCGTGCACTTCGGGTTGGACAGCCATCATGTTGCTACCACAGGTTCCTCCTAGTGTAAAGCATCCACGGAAGATGATCTGTTAGGAGGCTGCTATACTTGTGCGCGTTTAGTGTTCTGTCTATGAGAAACGGGCCTATGAGCTGAGGTTTCATTATCCCCCACCACACGTTTACACTCTATGGACGCTGACGTTCCACCTAACGAAGCCAAAGGGGATTGTCAACAGATTAATAGTGCATGTTTCGCTATTTACCTGGCCATTACTGAAAAATGTGGCTTCGTCACCAAAGAAGATACATGATACATCTGAGGTATCTTGTCTTCATGCCCACGTACAGAAGTTAACACGATTCTCATAATCGTTTCGATGCAGCTCTTTAAGGAGAGTGATGTGATAGGAATGGAACCTATGTCGATAGAAAATGCATAGGACACTTGCCTCACTCATGCTACTTCCACGGGCGATTGCGTGGGAGCTAACGTGCGGATCAACTGCAACAGCAGCAAGAGCGTTAATTTCTCTCTCTTCTGTTGTCACTTGTTTCCTTCTGTTACTTTGTCTAGGTGTTACACTACCACTTTCATGTAATTGGTTGAAGAGATTGATAAATAACTGCCGAGATGGTTAACATCTATCGGAATATCTTTCCGCATACACCTTACAAGAACGAACTGCATTCTTCCTGCCGGCCGCGGTGGTCTAGCGGCTCTAGGCGCTCAGTCCGGAACTTCGCGACTGCTACGGTCGCAGGTTCGAATCCTGCCTCGGGCATGGATGTGTGTGATGTCCTTAGGTTAGTTAGGTTTAAGCAGTTCTAAGTTCTAGGGAACTGATGACCACAGATGTTAAGTCCCATAGTGCTCAGAGCCATTTTTTGCATTCTTCCTACACTCTCCATACACCGTGAGGATATCGATTTTTTTCTGCATCGGTATATTCCATCGTCCACTCACGACCTAGTGCTTGGACTGTCACGCACTGTCTAGCAAGTCGCAGTGCACTCAAGGAATACACAAGCGCACTATAAGCAAACATAACAGCATCGTACCTAGCAACTATGCAGGTTAAATGGCACAAGCAAGTGTCACTGTGGAAACTTTTCAAAACGCGATATCTCGTAAACGACTCGCACTATAATCCTGCAACAAATATCATGGACATTTTAATTTACCGTACTTTTAGCTTTTTGATGTCGCCATGGATTGTCCTATTTAAAAAGATGTATGTTTCCACAAAAAATACATTTTGTAAGTATTATTACAATTTGTTTATTAGCTAACAATACGATGCCCCGACTACCAATCCATTCTGTGAAAACCGCACATCAATTTCCCCAACATTTGCGATGCAAGTTTCTCGTGATTCGCCTACATAACGTTTAAAAAAAGACATTTAAAAATTTTTCGAATGATGTCGACAACAGTAATTTTTTATCCAGACATGCATACAAATTACCTACACAATATAGTATTTTTTGAAAGTTCACGTATTCTTTTAAAAAATGAGTAATAATAAATATCACCTTCTGAAACAAATGTGTCACGCTGTACAAAACTCTGAAGATGCGGCTGCTTGGGTGGTTCGATAAATTGTGACAATGAGGCATCACTTCTTCTACTTGTAACCTGAAGCATTAAAAATCTGCAGCGTGTGCTAACCTTGAGAGAATTGTTCTCGTTGTACAGGAACTATAATGTATTGGAAGCTTACAATTTTTTTGACATCGTCTATGGAGGGTTAATGCTCAAATATGTTCACCCAGGTCAGTAAACAAAAGGGGGAATTAGAAGTGACTGGTGCCGGCGGGTATGGTCAAACTGTCGCGTTTACACTCACATATACGTAGCGTCTTGTGCTGAAGAGCTTTAATTTCTCGACATGGGGGCCGACACTACCGCAATACTCGCAATTGTGGAGCGAGGTATTCAGAATAAGGAACTGTTTGTTGCAGCAGGAAGCCGACAGTCTCCCGTAGCAGAGATAGTGTCGCAGAGGACAAAACTCTTCGAAGTAAAATGCTTCCCGCACGGACGACAGTCCATATTGAGGCAGTACCGCCTCAAGGCAAAGGTAACCAGAAGGCTACGGGCATCGTGGCTGTGTTTCAGCAGTTCTGCCTCAACACGTCCCAGCACGGCTACAAGTACATTGCTCTGCCCGACCGTGTCTTCGTGGAAAGGTGAGCTTCTCGTCTGAGAACTTTTAACGTACATTTATTTATTTTATATCCAACGGACTGTAGTCGAGTTAAATCAGCCGTTTCTGAGGGAGTTAGATTAGGAAATGAGACACTTAAAGTAGTAGATGAGTTTTACTAATTGGGCAGCAAAATAAGTGACTACGATCAAAGTATACAGGATATAAAATGCGGACCGGCAACAGCAAGAAAGGCGTTCCTGAAGAAGAGAAATTTTTAACATAAAATGTAAATTTAATTGTTAGGAAGTATTTTCTGAAGGAATACTATCTGATCAGAAGTATCCGTATACCTTTTAGTGGACACTAATATTGGGTGTGTCCACCTTTCACTTCATAACCGCTCGAACTCTGATGAGGACACTTTCAATGAGTTGTCTGAATGCCAGTTGAGGAATGGCAGCCCATTCTTCCTTAAAGCCGAAGCAATATAAGGTAGGTCTGCCTCAACCCAAAGGTGTTCCATTGGGTTCAGGTCTGAACTCTGGGCAGGTCAGTCCATTTCAGGTATGTCACTGCCCACAAACCTTTGCCTCACAAATGCTGTAAAATGAGTTCATATCCTTCCACATTTAGCATCTGCTTAAGCGCAATAAGCGGACCACACCCTAACCAAGAACATCGCCTCTATACCTCACTGTTACCAATGAACATGATGGCAGGAACGTTTTCCGGAAATTCGCCAAGCCCATACCCTTCCATCGGAGTGAAACACGATATAGCGTGATATTTCAAAAGTAATCCCCATGACTGTTAAACACACGGTGTATCAAAAAGAATCATCCGTTTTCTAAAAAAGTCATAACTGTTATGTTATCTGAAATATGTGCTAGAACAACGTACTGTTGGAAAGAGCAAACTATCGAGTTTTACATGGTTCACGCTAGGTAGCAGCACTGTGTGCCCGCTTCAGTTATAATAAAAATGGTGTCGGGAAAACAGAAAGCGATCTGTGTTCTACGTTTTGCGCAGTGTGAGTCATTAATAACTGTTCAGCGTGACTTTCGTACTAAGTATGGTGTGGATCCTCCTGCACCACAGAACATTAGACGATATCATGAACAATTCCGAGAAACAGGTTGTTTGTGTACAGGTAAATCGCCGGGCCATCCTCGAGTGTCTGACACAGACGTCAAACGCATCTGCCAAAGTTTCAGAAGGAGTCAGCAGAAATCCGTTCGCCGTGCAGCTTGAAAGCTCAACATGCCCCTGATGTCCATACAGAATTCAGCTACTGTAAACTCTTCGTGAGGGTGACAAACAACAACGTGTGGAGTTCTGTAATTTCATTCTTGGCAAAATAGAGGATGACAGTTTTCTTCTACGCTTAGTGTTAAGTGACTAGGCAATATTCCATTTAAATTGAAAGGTGAACCGTCATAATGTGAGAATATGGGGTACGTAATAACCACAATAAATTGTACAACATGAGAGGGCCTCTCAAAATTTAAGCTGTTTTGTGCAGTTTCACGGGAAAAGGTGTATAGTCCATTTTTCTTTGCCAAGGACACTGTTACAGGAAGCACACATCTCGATATGCTTGAGAGCTTTCTTTTCCCACATTTGCAAACTGATTCGAACGACTTCATTCACCAACAGGATGGGGCACTGCCACACTGGCATCTGGAAGTGTGGGAGTTTTTAAATCAAAGGATTACTTAACGATGGATCAGTCGCACTGGAACAAATGATTAAGCTCTACATTACTGGCCCCCAAGGTCACCGGACCTGACTGTATGTGATTATTTCTTGTGAGGGCTTATAAAAGACTTTGCTTATGTGCATCTGTTACCAGCAACAATGAATGAACTAATAAATCGCATAACAGCAGCTGTAGAAGCTGTAACTCAAGGCATGCTCGCTGCAGTGTGGGAACAATTTTAATACTGTACTGACAAATGCCGTGCATTTTGGGGGGAGGGGCATATTGAGCACTTATGAAAAGGTACGAAAAAAAACTTTTTGAGTTTCCTGTTCATGTTTATTACTTTCAGAAATATAGACGTGCCAGCTCGGAAGATTCTTTTTCATACACCCTGTACATTGATATCAGTGTGAGATAAGCTGAACAATGTCTTCGTGGAAAAATGTTTGTGGCTGCCTGCGGAATCATGACTGCATTCAACACGCACCTCTTAGTCCGAAGCAATTGAAGGGCCACCAATATCTTTCTTCAGGGTTCCAAAAATATCTACGTCTACATCTACATGGCTAGTCTGCAAATCGCACTAAAGTGCCTGTCGGAAGGTTCATCGAAACACCTTCACAATAATTCTCTGTTATTGGACTCTAGAACAGCGCGCGGAAAGACTGAACATCTATATCTTTCCGTAAGAGCTCTGATTTCCCTTATTTCCCTTATTTCATTATGATGATCGCATCACCCTATGCAGGTCGGCGTGAACAAAATACACTATGTGATCAAAAGTAGCCGGACACCCCCAAAAACATACAGTTTTCGTTTTAGGTGCATCGTGCTGCTATCTAATGCCAGTTACTCCATATCAGCAACCTCAGTAGTCATTAGAATTGTGAGAGAGCAGAATCGGGAGCTCCACGGAACTCACAGACATCGAACATGGTCAGGTGATTGGGTGTCATTTGTGTCATACGTCTCAACATGAGATTTCCACACTCCCAAATATCCCTAGTTCCACTGTTTCCAATGTGATAGTGAAGTGGAAACGTGAAGCAACACGTACAGCACAAAACCATACAGGTCAACCTCGTCTCTTGACTGACAGAGACCGCCGACAGCCAAAGAGATTCATAATGTGTAATAGGCAGACATCTATCCAGACCATCATGCAGGAATTCCTAACTGCGTCAGAATCCACTGCAAGTGCTATGACAGTTAGACGGGAGGTGAAGAACTTGGATTTCGTGGTCGAGTGGCTGTTCATAAGCAGGGTGTGGGTATGGCGAATGCCCGGTGCATGTCATCTGCCAGTGTAGGTAGATACATTTTGCCAGTTGTGGGACACTAAGACAACATTTAAAAAATTCTGTATTTTATATATAAAACAACCAACTTTTTAAAATTTTTTTAAAAATTCGTTATATTTAATTAGATCAACCGGTTTTATTAACTTTAACTAAATTATGAAACTTCCTGACATATTAAAACTGTGTGCCCAACCGAGACTCGAACTCGGGAACTTTGCCTTTCGCGGGCAAGTGCTCTACCATCTGAGCTACCGAAGCACGACTCACGCCCTGTACTCACAGCTTTACTTCTGCCGGTATCTCGTCAGGTTCGCAGGAGAGCTTCTGTAAAGTTTGGAAGGTAGGAGACGAGATACTGGCAGAAGTAAAGCTGTGAGTACTGGGCGTGAGTCGTGCTTCGGTAGCTCAGATGGTAGAGCACTTGGCTGCGAAAGGCAAAGGTCCCGAGTTCGAGTTTCGGTCAGGCACACAGTTTTAATCTGCCAGGAAGTTCCATATCAGCGCAAACTCCACTGCAGAGTGAAAATATTCTGGTTTAACTAAATTACCTATTTTTTACAATAATACAACTGATAACCGTTAACAACTGATTTATAACTTCATTATTTAATTTACTACATAATTGTAGCACCATAATATGTATTAGTTAATAGAAGTCAGTTATTTTAAAAAGATCGCATTGTGAAGATAAGCAAATTAATTAAAATGTATTAGTTAATGAAAGTAAATTATTTTAAAAAAATCACATTGTGAACGCTATATCATGAAATTGATTATTTCTACTATTAAGTTTTTTCTTCCCTTTATTTTTCAACTTCATTTGTTCTTTTTTAATTATTTCAAAGTCACATTTATCAATTAATTTAGAAAACAATTTGGTAAAATAACTTTAAAACCATTATTGAGTTCTAAACAAAGTTGTTCTCCAAATTTAGTATTTGATTATTCACAGTTCGTAATATTACATAAAACATTTATCTCTAGCTCATTTACTGTTTTAATTTCTTTAGAAATACTGAAATTATTTAGCTTCTTCATTAAATTAGTTTCCATTTATATAGAAAAACTTTTTATAAGTTTTACAAAAATAAATTTGTAGTTAAATAAAACATTTTTAAAATATAATAATTGTGAACTAATAGGTACGTGATTCATTGAAAACTAATCATTTTTTATAAATATAATAAAAATTATCTCTTATAAATGGAGAACGGAAATGAAATGCAACTTACAGAAAAAAATACTTATGAAATAATTGAACTATGTGAAAAAGGTATTGATTGTCCTATTTGTCTCAATAATGAAACTAATAATCAAATTGTTACAGCAAATTGCAATCATATTTTTCATAAATAATGTATTGATAAATGGTTAAAGTAAAAAGAAAACACAAAAACTACAAAGTTTGAATAAATTAAACCACGAAATAATTAAAATAAAAGATGTTAGAATCAAAAAGAAATATAATATAATTCAATTAAAAGATGATAAAAATAAAATGAATCATGAAATAATTCAATTAAAAGACGAAATAATTAAAGTAAAAACTGTTTGATTCAAAATTTGATGGAAATTGTTATTACTTCTTTAAAAAAATTATAGATAGTTAAACTAAATAATAAACAAGTTCTTTAAAAAACTAATTCTGTTACAACTATTTGGTTATTAAACTAAGTGGGGAACTAGTTCTTTATAAAATTACTTTAACTTTATTTATCGAACTGTTAGGTGTATTATCAAAACCTAAATATTAAACATAAACTTTTTTATCTTTCTTTCTTAAAACTTTTTCAACTAAGTATACATTAGGATATTTTGTTTCCTGTAGTTCTTGTTCATAAAAAATTCTTTATATGTCTTTTAAATTATATGTAATTGGATTAAAATAAATTACATTTTCAATTTGAAAAATTTTTGTTGACCAATTAGCAGTTAACCTTTTTCAAAAAGATTTTTATGTTTACTAGTTCTAATTTTATCTTTATAAATTTCTTCCACATTTTTCTTTAACTGTTCTGTTAAATCTTTCGACAACAGATGGTTTTAATTCTGAAAAATTTGAACAATGACTAATGTTATATTTTTCCTTAATTCTTGAAAATCTTTGTTATAGATCTCTTTTCCATTATGTATTTGTAAATTTTTTGTTTTTCTAACTACAAAATTTTTTAAAAACCATCAACTAGTTTTTTAGCAACAGGAAATGCATATTTTGGAAAACCTCAACTATTGTTAGTAAATATTTGTAAACTTTGTTTATTTTTCAATTTCCTTTTAAATTACCAGAATCCATTTCAACTAAATCAGCTTGTCATAAATCATCTATACTAAAAGAAACAAGGTTTCTTCTTTTAAAATCTTTTCTGATTGGATTAGGTAGTTAATTAACTATATTCTCGCGAATATTACTATTTAAGCTTTCACCATTTACAAAATTTTGTTAAAAAATTTACTTGTTTTAGATTTACAAATTGTACAAATACCTGCAATTCTTGGTCTTCCATTTTTAGTTGTTACTCTAAGTGGATTATGTGTTTCTGTAAACTTCTTACATTTCAAACAATATATATGATCGTCTCTAAGTACCTAATGTAAATTGTGATTATTTATTTATATAGGCAAAAATTTATTAAATTTTAAATTATTTCACGAAGTACAATTATATTTACATCTACAGGAACAGTTTTAACAGTGTCTTTCAGTGTTGCAGTTATAGAATTTTATTTGTGTACCATTATTTATTGATTATTATAACTTATCTGATATAGCTTCACAGCTACACTTGCCGTTATATCAAAATCATCAAAGTTTAAATCTCGATTTATTTTTTACCAACAACAATAATCCTTTTAAGTATAAATTAATATTCAAAATTGTACATTTTTTGTTGACCACCTGCTATAAAAGTAAATTCAATTATTTGTTATCATAATCATTACCTTTAAGATTACTTCTCTTATTTATGTATGGAGTGAAATCTGTTCTTGAGAAATAATCTGAAAAACTTTTTCTACTTCTTTTTTAGTAAAATAATTATTAAATTGTGTATTCAGGTTTTGTAACTTATTGTTTTTCTAAGTATTGTTTGTTAACCACATCTTTTTCGTCTATTTGATCATCTACATTAGCAAGTCTTCTATTTTTAAAACCAATATAACCTTTAATTATTGTAAAAATAGCATTGCATTCTTTTTGAAATTCTTAATTGCGTTACTTATATTTAAATCTATTGATGATTGAAGTTGTTTAGTAATTATTTCATTATTTTAAATTTTTCTCTAAAATGAATGTAGTAGTATTAACTACATCTTCGTTTTGTTTAGTTAGACTTGTCTTATTTTCATAAATATCCATTTATGAACTCTAAAATACCATGAAAATTATAATTCTCACATAGTATTTCTAAACCAAATAAATATAAATTACCATATATTATTTCATCAAAATATTGTATTCCTTCTATATTGTAGTATAGTTCATATTTTCCTAAGTAGTTAACAAATGGTTTTGGTATATTACCACCATATGAATCAAAAACAACTTTTTATCATTATTTTTATAATAACAAATCCTATAAGTACCAAGATTGTCAGGTGTATCTAAATTTATTAAACCACATTCAATTTTTAATTGTTTATTTACTAATTCTTCGCTAATGTATACACCACGAAAGTTTATAATTTTTAATTGTTTAGCATGTTTTTCCATATAAAAATTACTTACTGCATTAGGATATTTATCAATTACATTTTGAATTTTTTTCTTTATCCATTACCAACTTGTTTTACCATTTCTAATTTATGTCTTTCTTGTTTGTCAAATTCTTTATCATTATTCTTTTTGTTTAATTTTCCCTTTGCAACTGCTGCAGATCCTCCAGCTAATGAACCAATTCTTGCTAAATATGGTAATGCAGCTAATAATAATAGTAAAAATCTACCTTCATGTTGTGTTAATCCTTTACCATCTTTCTTTTTTGTTAAGTATTCAATAAATCTTTTAACAACAAGAATATCTAATGTAACAAGTAAATTTCCACAAACATACTTTTCTTTTTTCCTTTTTTGAACATCTGTTAAAAATGGATCAATTGTATTTAATTGTTCATTATTTGACTTTAATTTTAAAAATTTTGGTTTATTTTTACCACTAGGTAACAAAGTATAATCAATTGTAAAATTATTCATTTTTACAGTTAAAAGTTTTAAGAAAGATTTTTGTGCAGTTAAAAATTCATAAATGATTTTATATAGATTAACATATGTAAGGGTTTTCTATAAAGATTATTTATAGTAAGAAAATTATATAGTTTAAAAATTCTATATAGGTTTTTATATAGTTTAAATTTTAATAAAGATTTTTTAAATAGTTCCAAAATTTATGAAGATTTTTTATAATCCCCAACCATCTTCATCAATATTAGCATTAATTCCCCTATCTAATTTTCTTTTTCTATACATTTTTCCTCTAACAGCTGTTGGTGCAACTTCATCAACAAATAAAGCATCATTTGTTTACACCATTTCCTTTGCAGCCATTTGAAGTTCTTTATCAGATATATGTACTTCTTCTAAATGTTTATTATCTCTGTAAGCAATGTCATGTTTTTTACAACCTTCATCCATTGGATTTGTTAATTTATGTATGTGCTAATCATTTTCCATATTTATCACTTTTCCAATATGTATGTGGAATTAATTTTAGATTATCAATTACAAAATTTATTTGTTAACATTTCTGCAGTACTAACATTTTCATTATGATAGTTTTTATTTCCAACAAATTCTTCACCTTGAATTTGATATATCTTCACTATGAAACTTCTCATTTAAATCATCTATAGTAATTTGTTCTTCAGTTAATAGGCTCATTAATTCATCTGCACCTTCATATGAGTTAATAGGCTCATTAATTCATCTGCACCTTCATATGTTTTTTCACCAATTATTAATTTATCACCATTAAATTCTACAGATAAATTACCAACATATTTAAACATACCAACAGGTTTTAAGGTAAATGCTTTATCATCACTAATATTAATACACTTTAACATTCTTTGACGAACTTTTATCTATTTAGCTTCATTTACATTTCTACTTTTATTTCCATTTATATATTTATTTTTATTGCCTTTTTCATATTTAGTAAATATATCACTAATTTCTTTTTCACCTAATTTATAATTATATTTTCCAGGAATATCATCAGACCAATCTTATAATTTTTTAATTGGTGATAAACATTCAAATCTTCTATATGATAACTATATGGAATTGTTTGCTTATCAACTTCTCTATTTTATTCAGTTGCTTCAAACACATTATCACCTAAACCTGCAATACCTTGTTTTACTCTTTCAATAGCATCAATAACATGTTGATCTATTTCTTTATACTTTTCATATTCTGCTCTTGGTTGTTTTTTCCAAAGCTGAAATTCTTCTTTCAATTCTCCATATTTCTTTCTGTTTTGTTTAGCTTATTTAATAAATTTTTCATCATATTTTGTAAACATTTATTAATGATGAAAAAACATTAATAATATTTATGTTAATATTTATGTTTATCTTCTTATTTATATTTATATTTAATGTTAATTTTTATTATAATGTTAATGTTAATATTTAATTCTTATGTAGTTAATAAATGTATTATTTGATTTCTAAACTTACCTTCATTAAGTTTTCAGGACATATCCATTATTAAAAAGCCAAAGTCATCATTCCAAATTTTAGTACACAATGCTTTAAAATTACTAAACTTTAAATCTCCACCAACAAATTCATGGTAAATATGATTTAAATTTGTATCAATTTATCTAACAATTTTTCAAAAATTTAAACTGTCTCTAACTAAGTGTTTTGGTATTTTTGAATAAGATTGTGCTAAACAAAAGCAATCTATATCTTTGTGTCTACCTCTAGTAAAATATTATCTTGCGATATCTTTCTTTTCTAGAATAAAATCATCAAATACAACAACTAAATTATCTTCACATTCATCTGAAGGAATAATTTCTTCATTATTTTCAATAAAACTAACAATGTTTTCATTAATTTTATCTTAAATTTTTTTACATTGTTTTATAAATTCTTGATAATTTGGTTGTTCTAAACTTTTTGAATAAAAATACAAATGCTTAATTTTATTCCAATTTAACCATCCTGGAATTAAATTATAATTATGAATCATTAATGTTCACTTTCCACAACCACTTGGTAAAATTATTGCACATCTTCCAGAATTTGGTAAAAGTTTACCATGTTTGTTTATTAAATTAATTTCTGGAATTCAAACTTAAGGTTCTCAATCTGTTTTGTTCTTTCATTAATAACTTTTGGTTTATTTATATTTTTTCATTTATTAATAACTTTTATGTTTATTAATAATTTTTCAGTAGTAAATGAGTAGATTATTTCAACTTACTGATTAATCTTCTATACCTAAAAAAGTTTAACTATTTCGATATGTGATAATTACACTAATGTTTCATTAGTTGGTTTTTATTCAACTTTTTTAACACCAAATATTACAACAAAAAATAATAAACTAAAGGTGATGGAGAAACATTAGAAACATAGTTTTAAAATTTTAAAAAAATTATGTCCTTGAAAAAACCCAATATACACATTAAAGCAGATGAAATTTTAAACATAATTGTTATTGAAAGTGATGTAAAATTGTATATGGTATAATAGACAGTATTGGAGGTTTACTTAGTTTTAATAATCAAATTGTTCAAGTTAATGAAAAAGCTATAGGCAAGATGTTCCTAAAATAATTCCTTTTGAATTAATAAATATAATTTTTAATCTTGCTGATGCAATGTATGTAAAACATAATGATCATTTTCATAAAGAAACTAGTATTATTGCTTCATTTAAACAAATCCAGAATTTGGTGGACCAATAGTTTGTGAACCAAATTAACCTGTAAATATTCCTATTTTTAATACAATTCAAGATATCGAAGTTACTATAACAGATGAAAATGATAATGTAATTAACTTTATTGGTGCTATTGTAACAGTTATTTTAAAAATATAATAAATGTTTCCTTAATAAATAATGAATAAAAGTGAAAATTATCAGTTTTCTTCATTTCCTGTTAATGAAATAACTAAAAATAATAATATTTCCTGACAAACATACTGAAATTGAAATAAATGTTGGTGATGGTTGTCTACATCCAAATCATGCACAATTATATATGAATTTTAGTGTTATTGGAAATGATCGTACAGATTATAAAACTGATAATGGAAAATCAAATATAACATTAATTGATAATGTTACTAATGGAAAATCATCTACAACATTAATTGATAATGTTACTAAATTGTTTGTCTTTATAGCAATAAAAAAGGAAATAATATTTTATCTAGAATTGAACATCATATTATTTCATCAACAGTTTTACTACTTTGACTTCAACTGTTACTGACAAAATAAGCTTAGAAGGACATATTCTTAATACAGGAAAAATAAAAAGTGAAAGAAATGAAGTACTTTATCCATTATCATTACTTGGTGGATTTTTGAAAGATTATAAAGAAATTATGTTTGAAGAAAACTTAACTGCAGTTTTTACATGTAGTTCACCTTCTGGGGATGCTATTTTATGTTGGTTTGATAAAAATGATTGTGGTGTGGAAATTAAAGATACACTTCTTAAAGAAGGAAAAATTATAATAGAATCTATTAAAAATCGTGTACCGCTTGTTGAATATGAACCAAATTATGAACTTGAACAACGTGAAAATATTTTTAAAAGTCCTAAAATTCCTATTACTTTCTTTGAACTTCAAACAGAAGAAATTTCTGGATTATCTGGTAAAAATAATTTTGAACTAGCTATTATAAATTACTATAATTCTATACAATTTGTATGCCATATTTTGTTTTGGTTGTATTTCAGTTGATTCAACATTATTTGATCATGTTAAACTACAGAATGTATATTTAAAAAATAGTAAACATGAAGTATTTCCACAAGAAATGTGATATATTAATCCACCAAACAATTTCCTAAATGCATATGATGAATTTCTAGATTTTAATAGAATTACTTTACTATAATCAGATATTGATATTAATCCATTTAATTTTATAAGTAATTATCCAATTTATGTAATCAATATGACACATAGAAAAAACGGTATAACTACACAAAAAACAAATATGAAACTTTTGGCAACTTTTAATGATAATATTCCAAATGATATACTTGCTTATTTATTTATGTGTGATAAAAGGAATCTTACATATGATGCACAACATTGATTGCTTGCTGAAAATTTTTAATTATTAACATTTTCTTCTACATAAATGAATGAAAACTTAGAAAATTTATAAAAATGTTAACTTCATACTCATATACATTGAAACGTCCCCTTTTTGAACAATTATACAGAACTGTGCTTAAACTGACGCACAATATTTTTTTAGCGCAACGCAATCTGACTTTCAATAATCTCTACAAGAGAATGGCCCTGACTAACATTAACCTGTACTTTTCACAAATCACTTACCTCACAAAAATCTTGGTTACTCCCACTACTGCAATACAGCCAGCGCCACTACTGCCAGCTAAATAAAAGATTCAAACTATGGAAGGCACTAACTACTGATAGGGATAGTTAGCAAATGAAAGATATTAATAGAGAACAAACAATGTATTTACCTTGATATCATCATATATAAATATAGCAGTTCATGACAAATTTCAAAACTCCGCCATCTCTCTCCCCACATCCACCACTGCTGGCGGATAACCTCCAACTGCACAACGCTACGCGCTGTTCACAGCCAGCTGCCTAACACTACAATGGTTGAGTATTACAACAATGCGAAGCAGCCACAGACTGCACACAGCACAGCCAGTGATTTTTTTATACAGAGGTGGCATTACCAATAAAAAAACCTAAACAGCCTACTTACATAGCCCCCATGCTCCCCACAAAAAATTTTACAAATTTTTTTGGGCACTGGCCAATACATATTTGTTAAAAATTTTTTTCACGATTACAATAACAAAGAAATCAAATGCACACACTTATTGATACAATGTTGGTCAAAAGCTAAAATTTTCTCACAGTCCATAAAGACAGTCCTGCTCATTCATCACACTGCAGTGTTTTTCTCAAAGTCTGAGCAGTAAAAGAAAATGCACATGGAAGTAGTGGATTTCCATGTAGTCTTGAAGAAGTAGCGTTGTCCTTCCAACGGAAAGACAGTGCTGACTCTTGACATGCTGACAGGTAATGGGCCACAACAGAGCAAACCCACAGCGGAGTCAGTCGACGTTTTGAAGAGTATTGGTGGGTAGGTCATCACAGAGCAGACCCACTGTAGTCCTGGTAGAGATTACGGTATTGGTGGGCCACCAGAGGTGCAGACCCAATGCAGTCCTTGTAGAGATAATGGTACTGATGGATCATCAAAGACGTAGACCCACTGTAGTCCTTGTAGAGATAATGGTACTGGTGGGTCATCAAAGATGCAGACCCACTGTAGTCCTTGTAGAGATGGCCAGCAGCCATCTTTTGTGACTATGCAGGTGCACAATCACCATTGAAGAGTCTTGCAGATAATAGAGCAAGTCCATAACCACCACTTGTGCACTCACAAAGTTTTTGAATTGTCCTGAGAACCAGCAATGCTGTTAACCAGTCCCTTGCCGAATTATTAACATACGTGCAAACACTAACAGTCACTACTTCTCACATATTGTCCATATACTATGACCAATAGAAACGTGTGCAGTGAAATGTAACTTACATGTTACTTAATTTGATGAACTGCTGTCAATTACAATTTTATAACATAAGAATACAATAACAAGGTACAAAATACATCATTCAAGAACATAACAATACAGATAACATTTGTAGTACAGGCTTTACAACAGAATAGAAATAAACATATACATCAATGTTACAGGAATTATGAGATAAGTAGATACATAAAAGTTCAGAATAACTTTCGAAACATCAACTTCACACATGAGCATTAAAACAAAACAGAATAAATAATATCTAAGCATATTTACAAGTTAAATAACATATTATTAAAACCAATTATATTTGAGGATAACAGTATTCCTCATCATAGTGAATAGTATTAGAAAAAAAATTCTATGAAACTACACAGAGACAGGAAGAAAACAAATACACATGGGTACACAAACACATAGTGGGATAACACAAGGAAAGGACAGGGTTTCTTTTACTGCAGTATTTTGCAAACAAAACTTTCTTTACTTCTCGGAGATCTCCCTTCGTTCCTCATTATTTCCAAAAAGTCCTATCAATACCTGCTTTCTCTACTCTGTTCATATTTCTTTCAAAATAATTACGGATCATTGTACAATACTCATTTTGGCCCAAAACGTTTTCATATACTTTCAATGCATTTCTTTCCATTCATCACAACTAGTTTCTTATATAGTCTACCCCCTCTTAAGCTAACTTAAATCTACTGAGCTCAGATGCTAAACTAAGGGATGAGGCAATGCAGCAGCACATAAAACAATTAACGCAAACAGCAATGACAAAAAAGTGCAGATTTGCAAAGGAAGCAGCATTTTAGAAATTAGCGAAGCAATTGCAATATTACGACTAATATAAGGCAATGTGCAGCAAACAAGAAAAATAAATCTGGCGTAGCAGAGTAACACAAATTAAAATTCAGTAGCACTATGCCTGGCAAACAGCTTAACTTATACCTAAACATGACAAAGTTCAAGCAGAAAAAGTATTACACTAAAAATGGCCATGTCTAATACATATGTCACATCTTAACACTAGAGTGATGCATCACAATTTATTCTACAAAAGAAATTAACAAGTACTTGAAAAGAAAACTATGATTGCAGTTCCTGTGAAGGTAAATGTCTTTTTGTGCTTCCTCATTTTTTTGAAAAAATTATTATTTACTCGATCTGTAGACAGAAAATATTTATATTAGTACATCTATAAAATTTTATTTTAACCAATGCTGCAGTGCAGCTAGAAACGAGATATCAAATGAAATAAGCAATTACGCAAACCAAAGCATAAAAATATAATTCAATAGTCATGTGACATTTCATAAGTTAGTAGACATTCTCTCAACTCTCGTAGAAAGATGCTTGTCATAATCAGGTGTGCAGATGTAAAAATATTTCTCGTCATTTCATTAGGCATTCCTGTAAATATCGTAAATTAAGAGCTGCACAGTGACAACATATGTTTTCAAGTTCGACCGTGCCGTTTTTGCGATGCTCTCTCCAAAGAACGTCAATAGCGAGGATAATGGCCTCCCTTTTTTTTCTACCTGTGCCGCTGAAAAGGGCTCGCAATAATGGCTTTTTCTCCAGGCGTCTGACACACCTGGCCGCTCACAACGAATTACTTCACGGTCACTTACCTTTCTTAACGAAATATTTACGACAGCAGTTTTCGCTACAGCGACAGTCTCATATAAAAATTTCATAGGTCAAGAATTTGCGTTACAAATCTGTAGAAACAAAATCGTATGAATATAACAGTGTCCAAAAAATCTTCGCCGGCATTGTGATACATTCACGCATTTACACACATTTCATAACTCTTAAAGTACGATTCTCGGTTTACAACAACCTTTTCCACAAGTCAGAGTCCCTAATCACTTTACATTACCCCTTACCTTATTATACATATACGTATTCGTCGACACTTCAATATTTCATCATAACATACGTAGCATAATCAGATTCCTCATATAGCATCATCTCATTGATAATAAACATACCTCAACAACATAATACACATCGTCGCCGTAATAATAACATCATAACACCTCAGTCAAATCTCAAAAACGTCGTAGCTTTCTGCAATAATGTCAAAACCTAAAAAAATTCTCTGCTCATTTCAATAGTGTCATCTACCTCAAGCGTACTTTAAAATCATGCTCCCTTACCAAATGCATCATTCAAAGCTCTCATAGTATCACAATGGTTCCGAAAATATATGAACAGTTCACAAAGTACAGACAAAATACAATTTCATAAGTGTGAAGTTACCCAACTGTGAAAATGCTCACAAATTTGTGTTTTTACGTCATTACAGACTTTTTGACATTTCGATTCAATGTTATGTAACTCAGTAGTTAAATCTTCACGTGTTTGTTCAAGTGTGGTGTCTAACTTTTTAAGATTTTGTTCCACTGTGTCTAACTTTTGAAGATTTTGCTGTGTTTGTCTCTGATTTTGTTCCATTGTGTCTAACTGTTGCTGTGTTTGTCTCTGATTTTGTTCCATTTGTTGCATTAATTGCAATAATAATGTATTAGTGTCTGGAATCTGTTTCTCTATGCTTTTTGGCAGTGCATTTTCACCGGCAACATTCACATTTTGACAAGCAGAAAATGTGTCTTCACTCATTTGAGAAAACGGTGAGGACCCAAAACCTAAGTCTACAGTATTTGCAATATCGTGTTCTGTCATTTCGGATTCCTGAGGTGAGCTGTTGCCGGCCGATCGATCGATAATGCTTCCCTCTTCACTAATTGTTTCACTGTCTACACCATTGTTTGCCGCCCGCTCCATTTCCCTATGCACAATTACCAAATTACTACTTTGAACATTAGTTAATTCATTACTCTGCGGCGCTAACACACTGCTTTCGTCTTCACTGTCATTTCTCAGTTTACTTTGGAGCCTAGTATTACGTTTTTCACACGCCATTATTGTCACAATATTTCACACGACAACACAGAAAAGCACAATTTGAAGAGCAAAAATAAGAGAATACATTAACATAACACTGAAAATAATATCTAGTTAATTGCAGCTGCGAAATACTTGGTGCAAATCTACATGCATGCCACAACTGTTTTACTGTACAACAATGAAAGACTGCAACTACAAAGGAGATTTTCTCTACAATTACGCGCTATCAATAAACAAAATCTACACTAATTACACAAACTACAAGAAAAAATCAGAAGATTCCAGTGAGGTATCCTAGGCTAAGGGTCGCCATATGAAACGTCCCCTTTTTGAACCATTATACAGAACTGTGCTTAAACTGACGCACAATATTTTTTTAGCGCAACGCAATCTGACTTTCAATAATCTCTACAAGAGAATGGCCCTGACTAACATTAACCTGTACTTTTCACAAATCACTTACCTCACAAAAATCTTGGTTACTCCCACTACTGCAATACAGCCAGCGCCACTACTGCCAGCTAAATAAAAGATTCAAACTATGGAAGGCACTAACTACTGATAGGGATAGTTAGCAAATGAAAGATATTAATAGAGAACAAACAATGTATTTACCTTGATATCATCATATATAAATATAGCAGTTCATGACAAATTTCAAAACTCCGCCATCTCTCTCCCCACATCCACCACTGCTGGCGGATCACCTCCAACTGCGCAATGCTACGCGCTGTTCACAGCCAGCTGCCTAACACTACAATGGTTGAGTATTACAACCATGCGAAGCAGCCACAGACTGCACACAGCACAGCCAGTGATTTTTTTATACAGAGGTGGCATTACCAATAAAAAAACCTAAACAGCCTACTTACAACATTTATGAAACATTTTAAGAAAGATAGAAACAATAAAAACTGTAAATTTTAATATAATTTAATTTGTTATCTAATTCATTTTATTTATTTTCTTAGCTTGGATGCAAGTAATTGCTGGTTACACTTCAGTTATATATCATTTTTAATGTAAATTACTTCTGTTTAGTAACTCTGCTTTAGCGGCACTGTCATCGATAGTATCTCCATTGGTATGGTGCAGAGAAGGCATTGATTGTGTCTTGCCAATAGCATACTTCACATATGACGAGAATGTCTTTGGATTTTCCACCAGGTTTCGAGATAAAGTTTCATTGCGGAAACTATTAGCCTATAAGCATCTCTCATTGAAGTCCGCCACAAATTTCGAGCTTCTGGAAAAGATCACCAATGGTGGGGGTCGTGTGTTCATCTAAATTTGGCATGCTTTTTTTTGTTTCTGAAACAGTATTCTAACCAATTTGGTACCATGTGGGATCGTCTCTGTCGTTTCTTAATTTATCTGGTATGACTCTCTTAATTGCTGTGGATGGTATTTCTTTGAATTCAAGCCATATGTGGTATACATAAATATTAAGAGTGGAGTTTGTCTCTCAAGAAGGCGCCAAGCAAATTTTAATCTTTTTTTTTAATGGAAATATTTTTCGTTTATTTTTGGTGGATATGGAAATTACGTTATTCAGTCTCGCTACGACAGCACTGTGTTTGCTAACCCTTGTATCCGTTTTCATGCTCATTTTTGTTATTGTCGTTGTTGTTGTGGTCTTCAGTCCAGAGACTGGTTTGATGCAGCGTTCCATGCTACTCTACCCTGTGCAAGCTCCTTCATCTCCAAGTAACTACTGCAACCTACATCCTTCTGAATCTGCTTAGTGTATTCATCTCTTGGTCACCCTCTACGATTTTTACCCTCTACGATGCCCTCCAGTACTAACTTGGTGATCCCTTCATGCCCCAGAACATGTACTACCAACCGATCCCTTCTCCTAGTCAAGTTGTGCCACCAACTCCTCTTCTCCCCAATTCTGCACAGTACCTCCTCATTAGTTAAGTGATCTACCCATCTAATCATCAGTATTCATCTGTAGCACCACATTTAGAAAGCTTCTGTTCTCTTCTTGTCTAAACTGTTTATCGTCCATGTTTCACTTCCATACGTGGCTACACTTTACACAAATACTTTCAGACTTCCTAATACTCGATGTTAACAAATTTCTCTTCTTCAGGAACGCTTTTCTTACTATTTCCAGTCTACATTTTATATTCTCTCGGCCATCAGCAGTTATTTAGCTTCCCAAATAGCAAAAGTCATTTACTACTTTAAGTGTCTCATTTCCTAATCTAAGTCCCTCAGCATCATCTGATTTAATTGGACTACTTTCCATTATCTTCGATTTGCTTTTGTTGATGTTCAACTTATCTCCTCCTTTCAAGACACTCCATTCCATTCAACTTGCTTTTCCAAGCCATTTGCTGTCTCCAACAGAATTATAATGTCATTGGCAAACCTCAAAGTTTTTATTTCTTCTCCATGGATTTTAATTCCTACTCCAAATTTTTCTTTTGTTTCCTTTACTTCTTGCTCAGTATACAGATTGAATAACATCAGGGATAGGTTACAACCCTGTCTCAATCCCTTTCCAACCACTGTTTCCCTTTCATGCCCCTTGACTCCTATAACTGCCGTGTGGTTACTGTACAAATTGTAAATAGCCTTTAGATCCCTGTATTTTACCCCTGCCACCTTCGGAATTTGAAAGAGAGTATTCCAATCAACATTGTCAAAAGCTTTCTCTAAGTCTACAATTGCTAGAAACGTAGGTTTGCCTTTCCTTAATCAATCTTCAAAGATAATACGTAGGGTCAGTATTGCCTCACGTGTTCTAACATTTCTACGGAATTTGAGACGAACGTGTTATAACGATATGAGTATGTACGCGAGGTAATCGGCCACCTAGAATTGCTACGTGCTATGATGAATTTGGTGTATGGCTGAATGCTAGCAGGTCCAGATCTCACACCACACTGCCTAAGTTTCAGCTTCCGGCTTGGTGAGTGGCACAAGCGAGTCCAGGTACGAAGACTAGCAGTATCGCTGGAAATAGGAAAATCCCAACACGGGGAATTTTGATGACTGTCACTCACATGGCCTTTGTACAGGAAGCAATGCTCCAAGACATAGCTTCTTACAGCTCTTTGAGGGTCTATAATAATTCACATCAAATATTAAAGCAAATCTGAATACATCGGCTGTCTCAGATAAATGAAGCGCACCCAATTACACGACGCCATTTCAATATCTTTAGAACTACAGAAGTTAAAATTTCACAATGCATAAACGTTTACAGTCTAGAGTTTCTTGTCATTTTCGAGGTTCTTAGTTTGCATGCCACTTTATTCTCCGAAACTTTGCTGAGAAATTTTACAGCTGTCGAGGTGACCATGTAATACACAGAACATATGAATAATAACGCCTTTAGTCACAAATTTTCGTGTTTCACACGATACATCGCGGACTCTAGGGGTCTTCCATCAGGTGCAAATCGCGTTAATACAATATTTACTTTTGTTCTTGAGCAAAGTGATATGAAATGTATGTTGCTGTTTCGAGGTTAGATATTAATTTTCAAAAATCAGATATCAGAAAATATGATGAGCAACAGTCAAAAACTTACCAAAAGGTTCAGGATAAATGCTTTGATGTCAGCAAACGTTGATTTATCCATTCTGTAATTCCACATTATATCATTCAAGACGCTCATACGTTTGTACAATCCAAAACACTTCATAGATACTGTTAATTGTTTACTGTGAGATGAGCACTGAAGACATTTATTATGTAGTGTCAGATATCAGAGTATTACAATAAATTGACATAGATAAGACATTAAATTTAAGACAAATCTTTGAAATTATTAAAATAACTGTGGCTAGTAGTTTTGTGATTATATGGGAGTGTATTTTTGTTTCTGTAACAGATCTAGGGTCTTACCATTGACTTACTGGCTTTGTTGTGTAGTACTACCAAGCTGTTTTCTTCTCTTTTGTTAATGTGTTTAGTTTCCAGCATACATTTTACAATGATTGATTAAGTCTGAAGGCATTCATGTGTTCTGTCAAGTGGGTTTTGAACCTGCCGCATTTTCCCTACATAGTGGGTAGAACAATTGGGACATGATAATTTATATCCTTCGCTGTTGTTGTTAGTTATATGTTCCATATATAATTTTTTTACAGGCTACCAGTTTTTATAAAAAAAATCGTTCATGAAATAGAAGGAGTTGTCGGGGAGCAATGATTTTATGTCTGATTTGAGACATACTCTGCTATCTTTCAGACATTGTATGGTATTGGGCAAGTGATCAAAACTTTTTGTAGCAGCATACTGAACTGCTTTCTTAGCCCCTGCTAACTTCAATAACAAGTGATGAAGGCCATTTTTCCTCTAGTGTTGTAGGTATGGACGTCACCATTCTCCTCCAATTGTGATGGTTTATGTATGGTGAATTCCATTAGGCGTGTATATATTGTGATAGTGCATTTAAAATTCCTAATCCTTGAAGACTTACCTACATGACGACCTCAGATTTACAAACACACATTGTTCTTACTGCTCGTTTTTGTTCAATCAACACTTCACTTATAAGTGATGAGCTGCAGCAAAAATTATTCCAAAAGATATTAGTGAATGGTAACTTGCAAAATATGTAGGAGGTTGAGTCGTTTATTTCCAAAATTATCAATAAAATGAAAAGCAAATTATCTGAACTTAGTTTTTTGCGCAGCGCTACAATACGCTGTTTCCAGTTCAAGTTTTCATCAATATGTACACCCAAAGATTTAGAGCATTCTACACTGTTTACTGACTCCTGTTTGCATGCTACATCAATTCTTGGCATGTATCGCTTTTTTGTACAGAAATGAATATAATATGTTTTCTAAAAATTAAGGAACAATCCATTTTCAGAGAACCCCACTATAATTCTACGAAAAAAATCATTAACAATCTCTTCTGTTGCTATATCTCTAAGGGGATTTGTTATAACACTAATATCATATGTAAAATGTAGCAATTCTGCTTGATGAATATTAAATGGAAGGTTATTTATATTCATATAGAGTAGGAGTGGACCTAACAATGAATCTTATGGGACTGACTCCCTTTGTGGTTTCTCCTCAGACAGTAAAATTTTCTCTTCTTTCACCATTGTTTGAATCATCAGCACAGCTTTTTGCATTGTTTGTTAAATATGACTCACACCAGTTGTGTGTAAAGCCATCAATTTCATAAAATTTAAGCTTTTCTAAGACAGTAACATTACCTTCACAATCAAACGCCTTGAAAAGATCCAATAAAATGACAGCTCTTAATATTATATTATTTAAAGCTTTTAATATTTCGTGAGTGGTTGTATAAATAGCATTCTCGGTCTAGCAACCCTACTGGAATTCAAACTGTGATATACTAAGTAAGTTGTTTCTACTTAAAGGTGAGACTTCCCTTGAGTATGTTACTTTTCGAATATTTTGGAGAAACAAACACAATTCAGAAATCGAATGATAATTTTTTAAGGCTTTCTTCTCACCTTTCTTGGAGGGAGATTGAACAACTGCATATTTTAATCTATATGGAAAAATTTTCTGTGGCATCTGTGCTATACATATATTACTAAGAACATTTCTTATTAAATTAGAACAACTCTTCAGAATTCTGTCTGAAATTACCTCAACGCCATACGAGCTTTTGCATTTTAGAAATTTTGTAACGTTGTTAACTTCAGTGAAAGATGTTCATGTTAGTTCTAGGTGCTTAACGTTTTGTGGAATGACATTTTTATTACATTCTCTTGCTGCTTCATCTGAAACATTTAATCCTATTTTTGCTGCTACATTTAGTGCTTGTTACAAATACTGGCAATTCGTGAATAATCACATCATCATAATTTAATTTAAATGCTGCACTATCTGGTTGTTCTGTTTCCCATTTTGCATTATCCCATATAGTTGTAATCTTCTTATCTGCATGATTCATTTGTCAGGACTTGCATATTTCTGGAGATTTTAATGACTTTTTCTAAAAATATTATAGTTAATTTTTTAGACTAAAAGTAACGTTGGATCTTGACTTACTGTGGCCTCTTTATAAATTTCCATGTTTGTTGACACAAATTTACTTTGGAGTATACTGAATTTCATATTAGTATATCTTTCTACATGTACCTCATCCTACACAATCTCTTTTCACTTAATCTTAAAACATTGTACCCTGCTATTATTAATAAACCCCACTGCTTTGTATCAATATGACTGAGAAATGTAAGGTTCTACATTGGTTATTTCCATTAATTTCTTATCATGATCAGATAGTCTATTAACAGTGGGATACATTGTTTCAGCCTGGGCGCTATCTATAAAAATGTTATTAGTTACGCGAGTACCGAAATTTGGCGCTGACGTCAGATTGAAACAGGCAAATAATGATTCTAGCTCACCTTTCTTACAAAGAATCTATTAAGAAATCTACAGTGAAGTCGCTAGAGACTTCTATATTTGTGGTCTACCAAAACTATGGCCAGGTAGTTCAAAAATGGTTCAAATGGCTCTGAGCACTATGGGACTTAAAAACTAAGGTCATCAGTCCCCGAGAACTTAGAACTATTTAAACCTAACACACATCCATGCTTGAGGCAGGATTCGAACCTGCGACCGTAGCGGTCGCGCGGTTCCATATTGTAACGCCTAGAACCGCTCGGCCAACAAGGCCGGCCTGGTAGTTCTGGTACGGTACATATATGACGTAGTAAATTGTACGATTACCGGTAATGTTGGTAGCATTGGTAAGGAAAGGAACGTAAGTGAATGTGTAAGAGAGAATTAGAACAACGCATCGTTCAGTGTTAGCCCATTGTGTATTTTATATATTTATGTTGTTTCTCCACACACACCAGGACGAAAACTCTTGAAGAAAATTGATATTGGTGTCGTGACAATGAAATTAATCACTTGATGTCATCATACATCTGTCCACCCTTCAGAAATTAAAGCGAGAGCATCTGAACGTTAACATGTTAATATTTAGCGTTGAACAACGTGGTACCCATAGCATCCTGGTTAGGTGGCTCGTACCTGGGACGAATGAAATGAAAAGCTTTCCTCCAGTATTGCGTCTCTAAGGTCGACAACGAGTCCCCTGAAGCTTAAATATTCTAGCGACAACTTCGTCTGCAACTGTCAAAAATTGCTGCAGGAGTGTCTGATAAAACTAATTATGTGGCGTTCGAGAGACTAGATTGCTCATCAGGTGAGATCACAGACGTAGTAGACATCGACGTTTCATTAGTTTTTTTTTTTAGAAGTGGTCCTTGAAATTTTTCCTGGTCTCTGTAAACGTTCTTGAGCGTCATGTTCGATAGGTTGTGGACAGAGTATACACTACTGAAGTTGAGATTGTTTAGAAGTATCCCCTGCGTTATGATATACGTATAGTTCCACAGTACTCATACGTGGCTTCCGTCTTCTTTTCGATAGTCCTTGTACTTTTCGATCCCCACACTTCCAAAATATGGCGCATGCTGAAGAATGTTGGTTACTTACTAATCCCCAGAAAGGCCCCCTTCCTAATCTCTACCAGAAACTATTCAGAAAATGATATCACCGTTCCAAATGTACCGATTTTTCGCTTGGCCGGCGCTCTTCCTCGTAACTGATATACACAGGTTCGACTTTGAGATATAATGTACACAGTAACTACCATGTTTTTTTATTATTTGATCTTGTATGTTTCGACACTTTTCATACATTTTTAAGCATTTTTCATGCATATTTTAAGGTTTTTATGGTGCATATAATCTGGTCTCTAGTCATGAATAACGTAACATTGTTATCGCAGACAGAAGGTATCGATTCCGTCTCGCTGCTGGTGTACTTTACATACGACCAGAATCTCTTTCGGTTTCCTGCAAGATTTCAAGAGAGAGTTTCGTTGGGGAAACTGTTAAAAGCATCTCCAATTGAAGTTAATGTTAAATTAAAGCGTCTCTACGACTTCACCAATCTTAGGGATTTTCTGTTCTTTTAAATTAAGCATGCTTTTTTCGTTGCTTCTGCAACAGTGTTCTGACTTTTTTAGTGTACCATGGGAGATCAGTACCATCTATTATTAATATGTGGTATATATCTTTCAACCGCCGTCGATAGTATTTCTTTGAATTTAAACCACATCTGGTCTGCGCTTACATAGTCAGATTGGTAGGAGTGCAGATTGTCTGTTAAGAAGGTGTCAAGGGAATATCCATCTGCTTTTTAAATATAGGTATTTTGCGTTTATTTGTGATGGGTTTGGGTGTTACGGTAATCAGTTTAGCTACAAGAATCTTGTGGTTACCAATCCCTGTATCTGTCATGATGTTCCCTATTTGCTAAGGGCTATTTGTTGTTAAGAAGTCAAGTATGTTTTCTGTTTTCACAACCATTTACACTTCGAGTGGGTTCCTGAACTAATTGTTCAAAATAATATTCTGAGAAAGCATTGCTGTGGCCGAGCGGTTGTAGGCGCTTCAGTCCGGAACCGCGCTGCTGCTACGGTCAGAGGTTCGAATCCGGGTATGGATGTGTGTGATGTCAGGTTAGTTAGGTTTAAGTAGTTCTAAGTCTAGGGGACATGACATCAGGTGTTAAGTCCCATAGTGTTAGAGCCATTTGAACCATTTGAGAATGCATTCAGTATGATTTCGGACTATCTTTTATGCCTACCACCGACTTTAAACATGTATTTTCGCCAACACATCGAGGGTACATTGAAGTCACCACCAACTATAACTCAGAGTGGGGTGCCTATTTGAAATGAGACTCAAGTTTTCTTTGAACTGTTCAGAAATTGTATCATCTGAGTCTGGGTATCGGTAAAAGGAACCAGTTATTTATTTATTCAGGTTGTCAAGTATAACCTCTACCCATTTAAACTCACAGGAAGTATCTAATTCAGTTTCACTACAAGGTAAATTACATCTGACAGCAATAAACGCTCCACCCCTGTAACCTAATAACCGCCCAGTCCTCTCCACACAGAATCCGCTACCCGCGTAGTCGCTTTTTATGTGTAGAGAACCCCTGACCTACTTAGCGGAACCCGGAAACCCACCACCCTATGGCTCAAGTCGAGGAATGTGCAGCCTATGTGGTGTCACCGCCAGACACCACACTTGCTAAGTGGTAGCCTTTAAATCGGCCGCGTTCCGTTAGTATACGTCGGACCCGCGTGTCGCCATTATCAGTGATTGCAGACCGCCACACGGCAGGTCTAGTCTAGAGAGACTCCCTGGCACTCGCCCCAGTTGTACAGCCGACTTTGCTAGCGATGGTTCACTGTCTACATACGCTCTCATTTGCAGAGACGACAGTTTAGCATAGCCTTTAGCTACGTCATTTGCTACGACCTAGCAAGGCGCCATATTCAGTTACTATAAGAAATATCTTGAAGAATGTATTCTGAACAGATAATATTGTGAATAATGTACCGTCAAGAGTGACGTTCATCATTAATGGATTAAAGCTAAGTATCAAACTAATTACGTCCGCTTTCTGAATTCTCATTCCTTGTCATGTTCCAGACTTCACGTCAGTAGTTCTTCCCTCCTCACGCTAGCTTGCTTGAGCTAAAACGCGTGCATTTCGGCCTCCACTCGTAACACAGTGTTGGATCTTCTGCTAACACAAAAGCCTACGCGGCAACAGAACCGTCTGAGGCTCGGATTCACACCCTACACTCGACTCTTTACCAATGGACCACAGTCGCTTCTGTCGACGTTAGGTCACTGCTATACTTAAAAAAAAATATATATATACATACGGTATCTGAACCTTCGTTAAAGATAGCAATAATTCTCATTCCGTCCGCCAATTCACTTATACTACTTGTATTCTACATGCAGTCCAGGAATTGGCTTAGAGCCTGAACTTTATCACCACTGAGTGTAACACTATACAGGAAATCGTTTGTACTTTTTTTACTCTAAAGAGATCCACAATTTAGCTCTAAAACGTGGCATTTAGGTCATTTTATTGCGAAATGTCACTTTTACCGCTCGTACTTTTAGCCCCTCAATTAACCTAGTGCATGCTGTTATGATGATTTTTTTCGGATGAACTTACAAGCTGTGGCGTGCTCCAGTTCACGGGGCCGAACATTCGGAGAGAAACGCAATCGAAACAGAACCCCTGCAGATAAGGGACGAGGTGTTCTGTGAACTGGCAGGTGGCAGACACAGGCAGAAGCGTCTGGGGTCATACACATTGCCCGCGTGAAATAGGATGGACGCAGGCTCAGCTGCACCCGCGTGGCAGCGCCAGTGACTGGAATAATGTGAGCCAAGCCGCAGACATATTAAAATACCGTAGAAGAACGAGTAGGATTGCACTCTGACTGTTCTGTACAAACTTCATTATGTATATAGATAATAATAATAATAATTTTGTGTGGTTCAGTGGCCTGGTGCAACTCGTTCTTTTGGACACCACTTCAGCGACATGCATATCCCTAACCCACCTCAATTGCCCAAAGGCGGAAAGGGGACCCACAGTTTTCCGTGGCTTGGGATCCGGATTACATATTTTTTCTAGAGAATCTTGACATAGTTGAGAGGTGAAGGCTAGGTTAAAACGAAGGCTGAAAAATCCATGGTCCAACCAAGACTCGATCCTGTGACCTCGCGGTTTGGCGGTACGTGCTGTGCCGCTAGACCACCAGGCCCAACACGTATATAGGCAGTACGTCTGTAGGTTTTGATGAGCAACTTTGCGAGCACCAAAATATGTGACAGACAACAAATAGAAAAAAGTTAAATTTTTACAATTTCTGGATTTTTTTCAGTCATGTTTAGTGTGAAAACTTGTTTCTTGATAAATTTCATGATTATAGTTCAATGGGAAGTACCCTATAGGCTTTAATGCGTGAACTGGCGAGTGTCGAAATATGTGACATAAGTGGCCGTATCTTTTGGTTTCATTGAGTTAGAAGTTTATATTTTTTCACCGCCAAGAGACAATAGACCATAGTATGTAACATAAATTTCAGCTTGATACCTCCTTGAGAAAGAGGGTCCTAACGGACGTGCAGACAGACAGACAAGGTGGACAACAAAGTGATCCTATAAGAGTTCCGCTTCTGCCAATTGAGGTATGAAACCCTAAAACGGCGAGGTCCAGCTGGAGAAACGTCATTTTAATGGTTTTTACCCTGTCAGAGGAAGGTGCTCAGAAAGCTTTAGTTGTTCAGTGAAGAATGCAGTGAGGCAGGGTGCGGCAATCAGGCTTGTATCAGAGAAACATTCCGCGAGATAGACATCTGTTTGCCATCCTAAAGTACACGGAAATAAGGACTTTAAAAAGCTGTATCTTTGTAGATAGCCGGCAGGCTGTCACCAGGGAACAAAGCTACTTCTTCTTCTTAATTCTCTTCCACATCTAGAGGAAACTGTGCTAGCAGCTAAAAACGACCACCGATTGGTGGCTGTAGTGTGACGTCGGCAGAACATAGTGGCTGAGTTGACCGTACTCTACTAACGGATACATTCGTCATACGTCCCACATCGTGGTTATTTCACAAAGTTTTGCTTGTCTGTTAGCACTAACAACTCTACGCAAACGTCGCTGCTCTCGGTCGTTAAGTGAAGGTCGTCGGCCACTGTGTTGTCCATGGTTAGAAGTAATGCGTGAAATCTGTTTTTCTCGGCACACTCTTGACACTGTGGATCTTGGAATATTGACTTCCATAACGATTT
Organism: Schistocerca nitens; assembly: GCF_023898315.1. NCBI lineage: Eukaryota > Metazoa > Arthropoda > Insecta > Orthoptera > Acrididae > Schistocerca > Schistocerca nitens. The sequence goes on along the minus strand of NC_064616.1, from coordinate 572,207,202 downwards.
CCGAAATCTAATGTACCATGCGTCTAGCTCCAACTACCATTCCACTTTCAAAGTCTGTTAATTCCCGCCGTGCGGCTATAATCACATCTGAAACCTTTTCACGTGAACCACGTGAATACAAATGATAGCTCCAGCAATGCACTGCCCTTTTATATCTTGTTTACGCAATACTACCAGCATCTGTATATGTGCATATCGCTACCCGTTGACTTTTGTCACCTCAGTATATGGGACAGTATGAGATTACGGTGCTTAGAGAAATAGGGCCAGTGCAGAACTGTATGAACTCTATAAGAATTCACCAGTCACCGTAGACGTAAAGGCAAGAAGGTCAAAGTGGTTGGGACATGTGCAGGGAATGGAAGTGCAGGAGAAGCGAGTACCAAACAAGATGCTAGCTGCAAAGCCAGAGGGTAGTTAACTCAGAGGAAAGACCAAGACTGCGGTGGTAGGATGATTTAGAGACGGACAATGTAAACGCCACACAGGTATTCACTAAACTTAAGTTTTAGACTGCAGGAGACACGAAAAAAATGAAAACCAAAATAGCGAAATATTTTTCACAACAATATTAGACATTCACTATCCAGAAATAACAAAAAGCACTGTAATGAATCCCAAACTTTACATAGCATTCCACAATGTTCGTTCTGATGTCAGAGCACTTAGAACTTGCGACTAGCCACCACGACTGCCAACAGCTAATTTTTGGAAATCTGTTTTTATGTTGTAGACTAATAAGTGTCCTGAATTATTGTTAATAGAGTTATATTGGTCTTTAAATAGGTTAGCGGTTTTTTGTGAAATGTAGGTACCGGATGCAAGCAAACACTTTCTCTTCCTTCTTAGTTTGGTAATGCGTTATTTTATTTTTGTGTATTTGTGCGTCTAAATTATCTATTGCTTTTGACAATACTTTTAATTATGTCCAATTATGTCTTAAGGCAGTCTTATTCTAAGTTAAGTGAATGTGCTCTGTGTAGCACGGCTCTAAAGGCAACATGTTGGTATGTAGTGTGATGGCATGATGACTTTTCTGTAGTTACATGTATTTATAGGTGCTTTCTATACCTGCAGAACTTTTGAAATAAATGTATAAAATATTTATATATTTTATATACAAAATAAAATAAAAATATTTGAAATATGTAAAAATATAAATACTGTGTTTTAATTACCCCTACCCCCTTGATTCTATATTTCTGAGCAGACTGCTGTGGGCGACGGCAGTAGCGGCAGCGCTGGTGACATCTGCGAGCCTGGTGTGGCTGGCACTGCAGCAGCACAACTCACGACCCACGCTAATCGACATCGAGACGTCGCACTACCCCGTGTGGAACTTCCCATTTCCTGCTGTCACCGTCTGTCCCACAAACAAGGTGCACAAAGGCCAGCTGCACAGCCTCCTCAGCGAGTGGTGAGACACACTACGCCAGCCACTAGCATTGCCACCTAGTGCCTTTAAATTCACATTAGCTCATCTATAGGTTGTATAAAATAAAGGGCTATAGTTATAAAAGTCGAAGGACATGAAAGGGATTCGGTTGTTGAGAGGGGAGTGAAACAATGTTGTAGCCAGTTGTATATCAATGGCGACCCTTTACCACTTTGTCCATAAGCCAAAAAGGTTCATTTGTTTACATTTGAGGTGTCGCAAGCCATGCCCTTTTATGTATGACGCCATCATAATGACATCACGAATCACTCTCCCTTTTCTGTTATGCGACAACCCCTGGCTCCTTACCTATTCTGCCACAAACCAAGACACCCCTTAACACACCTAATCTAAATGTTTTAATTATCACATCGTACTCATTATGTTATCAAGATGGTAGCGGTGGGAAAATTTAAAAATCCGAAATGAGATTGTGAGACATTTAAAAATCCAGACTGGTGATGATGGGAAATTTAAAAAATCTAAGAAGGCAGATGGCAAGAAATTTAAAAATGCAACCTCCTTGGCTGTACTCAAAAGTATCCGAATGGTCTGAATTTATTTTTCATCGTATTCAAAAGTATCTTCCATATCTAAAACACTTCCGCAAAACGCACACACACTTCCGCCAAATTGGTACCTAAAAATGACTGTGAATTCTCAAATGAAGAGCCCCAAACTCATGGGGCTAAAAAATCACAAGCTAAACAAGCAGTTGACATTATGAGACAGGCCTAAATGAGGCGATGTTGCAAAGCTAACCTGACTAAGACTATAGCTGCAGAAAACACATGTTCGCTAAAGTACTATGCTAAGGTGGGAAACACACAAACAAATAGTCAGTCTGAATGACTGCCAACCAGTAGAAGAACGTAATTATTTCCAATTTTTAGCCTATCCTTGATGTAAGGTACAATGTAGCCTCAACTTAAATATGTCCACATCTAAATTGTTCTGTGGCACTTGTCAAGTGTCACAAGGCAAGCAGGCAGACAATGGCAAGCCTGAATTCTCTGACTGATCAGTTTCACCTATTCTGACAATGTTTCAGCTTAGCTAGCACCATTTTATGGGGAATGAAGATTATGAATCGTGTTTTACACTAAAAAGCACAATCAATGTTACTAACAAGCTAATACTGCTTTTTATTGGCATTTGAACTGGAAGTTACTTACAAAAAGAACTTTCGAGGAATGCTGGAAAATTTATCAGCTGGACTATGGTGCCAAAATTGTTGGCTACTGAATAACACCAAATATCTAATCAAAATAGGTGATGTGAAAAGCACACACACAGAACAGCCAAAACACAAACAAAGTCACCAAACACCATTTTAGGAAGGAAGTAGGTGTTTCGGTGAAATGTTTATTGTAATGTATCATTTAAAATGCGTATTTTCGTAATTAGCAAATATAGCATCGTAAAGCTCCACATACAAGATGTAAACACACAAGAAGACCAAAGACTCTGGTGGTGGATAAGATAGTCATAAACATGGTCAAAGATAATGATGCAAGAATGCAAATGTGAAAGGTGCATATTTCGAAAATACAATCCATGCCATCAAAATAAAATTATTTATCATAATAAACAATCATTTGAAGTACACACACACACACTTTGCCTCGAGTATAATTACAGATCTTAGATAATGAGCGAAAATTCAAACTTTGTAGCAAAATAAAATTGTATTGCTTCTCAATATAAAAGATTTCGAGAACTTATACGTTAAGCAGCACCTGTTCACGACCGTAATGTAATTGTTGGACTATATTTTGCAAGCACAATAGACCTTCAAATTATTTCTATGTCTAACGTGTCTGTATAATTTATTGAAATACACGCAGCTCGCTTATTGGTACTATTTAAATAAATTATAGGTTACTGAGCAAGAACTGTTCAATCCTTGTACCATGCATTAATACCATACATTAAATTCATCACAAAACATAAAAAATTATTCTGTAACACTGGAAAACACACATGAGCACTACCGCTGATCCAACTTACATATTGAAGTGCACTTGTCTGCTAGAATTACAAAAGTAAGCAATTTTATTCCCACCTCTAAATTCATGAAAAACTCTTCTCTAAAGCTGATCTCAAAGCTAGCCAAACATGACAGTCACCCCATTCTAGGGTATTAACTTCATCTTGTAGTTCAAAACCCTGTCACCTTCTGTTACACTCGGTAGAAGCTACACGACACTTCATTTGGATAGCATACCAAACACTACTAATGCTCATTTGTATAGCTAACAAACAGGGTCTGCTATGCTTTCAACTGTCCACTTCTAAAGTTAGCCAAACATTATAGCGACTCCATGGTAGGGTATTAACTTTATCTCACACTACCAAAACGTTTCTCATGTTCTGATGATGATGCTAACTTATGCTATCGCACAGTGAAATCCACAGTGCTAAGCAGGCAACACAGTGGTGGTTGCCACGAACAAATAGTCATTCTGAATTTACACAGTATTGTAACAACAGAAGCTGACAGTGTAAGTGCCATAACTTGATATTAAGTGTCAGTTACTGGGTATCAGCTACTGAAGGGTGTTATAGTGTGTGTGTGTGTGTGTGTGTGTGTGTGTGTGTGTGTGTGTGTGTGTGTTTGCAGAGACTGACACTGGGACACTTGATACAAACGTTTTTCTTTGTATTGTTGACATTTATAACTTAGATGTGGGATGTAATTACTTTGAGGGTCCATAGTGCCTTGCATCGTGTATGCTAAGTTTTTGGATAAATTCTTTTGAACATCACGCAAAAAAAAATTAGTGAGTTCACATTCTTTTGAGTACAGTAAGCAAGAATAAAACTCTTGCAGAAAATTGCGAGTAGTAGGGTGGTGCACTCAAACAAAATTATTAATCGCTTAAGAGAAAGCACAAGAATTTGAAGAAAATAAAAAAAAATTGATAATTCATTTGAATGCCCGCTAAAATACTGAGCTATGATTGGCTGTTTTGTTTTAATACTACGTTGATATTGGCTGGAGAGGGGTGGGCATGGGAAGAGGAGGGGAATGGTTACAAAGTACAAGAAGGATAGTACTGCCACCTCTGAGTTTTGAATTTTTGAATTATTTTTTAATCTTTTCGATTTTATTAAATTTCCCAACGTCTTGCATTTTTTAATTTCCCACCAGCGCCTTCTTGATGGCGTAATTCGTTTTAGGTCACAGACGTCATTGCTCCTAGAGTGTAAACAGTCTACATTAGCAGCTCCAGTTGACGTAAGTGATATCTGAAGGTTCTATGCAGCATTTAAGGGCAAAGTGCGCCAGACAGTTTATAGGTATACTACTGTAGCCTAGTGCCGATGTTATTCAGTCTATACTTTGAACGACCAATAATAGAAACGGAGGACAAATCTGTAGAGTGAATTAAATTTCAGGAAGAAGAGATCAAAACTTCATTGTTTACCAGTGACATTTTAATTCTATCAGAGATGGAAAGGATTTGGGAGAGTAGTTGAACAGAATTAATTGCATCTTGGAAAGAAGTTATCAGATTAATATCACCATAAGCAGAACAAAGGAAATGGAATGTAGTCCTATTAATTCAGGCGAGAATGAGGGAATTAGATTTGGAAATGAGATACTAAAACTAGTAGGTGGATTTTGCTACTTGAGCACTAAAATAACTGACGATGACCGAAATAGACATGATATAGAATGGAAACTGGCAATGGCAAGAAAAGCGTTTTCGAAAAAGAAATTTGTTAACACTGAATATATACACTCATGCTCATAAATTAAGGATAATGATGATACATGGTGAAACAACGCTCTGGTGGGCGGTTTGCAGGTTTAAATGACCTCGGGGTATGACCATGTGGTGCATTTGACCTGCTGTCGCCGCACAGTGGCGCTGGCAGCAGTCCACATACGCAGAGGTGTGTTGGGCATGTCAGAGTACGGTGCAGCGAGTGAGTGTGCAGACGTTTTCAGACGTGCTAATGGTGAATGTGTGTTGAAAATGGCTCAAAGAACACATATTGATGACGTTATGAGGGGTAGAATACTAGGGTGACTGGAGGCTGGTCAAACACAGCACGGTCCCTCCGTCTGCTACAAAATGTGCTCTCAAGAATATGGCAATGATTCCAGCAGACGGGAGACGTGTCCAGGCGCTACAGTACGGGACGTCCACAGTTTACAACACCACAAGAATACCGATATCTCACCATCACTGCCCGCAGACGGTCACGGAGTACTGCAGGTAGCCTTGCTCGGGACCTTACCGCAGCCACTGGAACGGTTGTCTCCAGACACACAGTCTACAGACGACTGAACAGACATGGTTAAATCGTCCGGAGACCTGCAAGGTGCATGCCACTGACCCCTGGTCACAGGAGAGCTAGTAAAGCCTGGAGTCAAGAACACAGTACATGGTCATTCGAACAGTGGTCCCAGGTTATGTTCACGGGCTAGTCCAGGTATAGTCTGAACAGTGATTCTCGTCGGGTTTTCATCTGGCGTGAACCAGGAACCAGATACCAACCCCTTAATGTCCTTGAAAGGAACCTGTAATTGAGGTCGTGGTTTGATGGTGTGGGGTGGGGTGGGATTATGATTGATGCACGTACACTCCTGTATGTCTTTGACAGAGGAACTGTAAGAGGTCAGGTGTATCGGGACGTCATTTTGCACCAGTATGTCCGCCTTTTCAGGGGTGCAGTGGGTCTCACCTTCCTCCTGTTGGATGATAACGTACGGCCCCACCGAGCTACCATCGTGGAGGAGTACCTTGAAACAGAAGATATCAGGCGAATGGAGTGGCCTGCCTGCTCTCCAGACCTAAACCTCATCGAGCATGTCTGGGATGCCCTCGGTCGACGTATCGCTGCACGTCTTCAAGCCCTAGGACACTTCAGGAGCTCCGACAGGCACTGATGCAAGAATGAGAGGCTATATCCCAGCAGCTGCTCGACCACCTGATCCAGAGTATGCCAACCCGTTGTACGGCCTGTGTACGTGTGCATGGTAATCATATCCCTTAATGATGTCGGGGAACATGCGCAGGAAACAGTGTCGTTTTGTAGTACATGTGTTTCGGGACGGTTTTCTCAACTTATCACCAATACCGTGGACTATCAGATCTGTGTGTTCCCTAAGTGCCTATGCTATTAGCGCCAGTTTTGTGTAATGCCGTGTTGTGTGGCACCACATTCTGCAATTATCCTTAATTTATGAGCATGATTGTATTTAAGTCTTAGCAATTGCTTTCTGAAATTACAGGGGTTGGACAAAAATTTGGAAGTATCACGAGAAATGAATGCTTGAACATAAACGGAGATGCTAGCCGAACCTGCAGGATGCGGCGTTATATTTGATCACGAACGGCTCTGACGATCATAGCACAATGGTGTCTTCTGTGGAGTGGACACTTGGTTGGATGGAGGTTCCTGGCTCAAATGGCGATATCTCAGACTCTTGTGTGGTTCGACGTCCATTTACATCAGTGCTGTCGTTCTTGGTGGAGACTGCGTGGCCAGAATTCACACCAGGTAGAATTTGGTGAGGCTTTCTCTGACATCGCTGACTGTGGCACCACGCAATAGCACTTTTAAAGCAGACGCAACCACAGTGTGAGGCTACACGATTCTTATTGCAGCCAGGACATTTCAGAGGTTCCTCTTGTTTCCTGCGTGGGTAATTGCGACTAGGATGGTCACTAGCACACTTCACGCGTGTAGATGGCATTGGGGAATACCAGGTTGATGTGTTGGCAGAAGAGCCAACACCGTGTTGCTAGAGGAGGCCGAAATGCACGCGTTTAAACTCACGCAGACTGGCGTGAGGTCTGGAACAAGGTAAAGTAGTTGAGTCTAGTAAGAAAAGAACGTAGTTGCTGGAATACTTAACTTTAATCCATAATTGGAGAACATCGCTCTTGATGATACATAATTACAATCTCAATATAAACTGGTAATGGGGCCTTGCTAGGTCGTAGCAAATGACGTAGCTGAAGGCTATGCTAACTATCGTCTCGGCAAATGAGAGCGTATTTGTCAGTGATCCATTGCTAGCAAAGTCGGCTGTACAACTGGGTCGAGTGCTAGGACGTCTCTCTAGACCTGCCGTGTGGCGGCGCTCGGTCTGCAATCACTGACAGTGGCGACACGCGGGTCCGACGTATACTAACGGACCGCGGCCGATTTAAAGGCTACCACCTAGCAAGTGTGGTGTCTGGCGGTGACACCACACAGGTGACATGGCCGACAACTTGGTGGTAGTAGACTGTGTTTTTCTCTTCTTGGAGCGCAGTTCCTCCATCTTCAATGGCGTAAAACAGATCCTTGTAACTTCTCGTTATTCACGATTATGCAGGATGCCGCTGATCATGATGAATACCAAAGAGAGTAGTCTCTACGCATCTCGGGCGATAGAAGGCGTGATATGGAGCGTACGCTGTAGTCGAAATCTAGGTCCTCCTGCCCTTACCTGTGTTCGCAATTTCGCGGCAGGCCGTGAACGACGATCTTCAGAATCTTATCTGCCGTTCATGGGGACGTATAAAACGGAATGTCCTATCCTCCAAATGCTACTGTTGCTGCTCTGTAGTCGGCGGTAGATGGCAGGGTAACTTTGTATAGATCTGTCCCATCAGGGTGGATGGCAAACTGATCGTGTCCCACCAGTAGTTTCAGAATTCGAAATAACTCAGTGTCGTTTCGAATTTGACTACAATGAGCATTGGCTCTGGTTCAGTTCGAGCCTCTTTGGTATCCACGTCTAAAACTGGAAGGTTTTAGCGACATCTGTCGGCGACACGGTGGAACGTTCTGACCGTCGTATAGTCTTGATGGTCTATACAAAATCTTCAGCACCTAGTACAAGCGTTCTTTTCTTTCCCCCCTTAGTGAGTAGCGGTGGCTGGCAGTGGCAGAAGGGCCGCTCCATTTACCGTTCACGTGTACACGAAAACAAAGTTTTCGACACAGATTCATCGTCAGAGCTCGGTAGTGGCACCAGAAGCGGGTCAGGTTCGCAAGAATTATCCATCTCAATGCCTCTCTTCGTAGCCTTCTCCGGCCGACTGTTGTTGCCGACGAGCCTATTCCCGCCGCCTTTCAACCGGCCGTTGTCCGAGCATGTGGAACACATGCTCCGTCCGCAGCGCTAGTACACGCGTCCTTTCCCAGTGTCATACAGAGGTTGGATAAAAATATGGAAGCACCAAAATGACAACACACTACAATGCCTAATACGAAGTAGATAACCAGTTGGCTTTCAGAACAGCTTCCAGTCATCTCGGACTCGATAAATACAGATAATGTATGGCTTCAAGGGAATCTTGTGCCGTTCTTCCTGAAAAATACTGGCATGTTCAGGTAACGATGATAGAAGTGGAGAGTGACCACGCACCCTCATTTCCAAAGTAGATCACAATTGCTCAATCATATTGAGATCTGTTGACTGTGATGGCCAGGGAGGATGAGACAATTAATTCACATACTCATAAAACCAGTCCAGGAAGATACGAGCTTTGCGAACAGGATCACTGTCGTCTTGGAACACAGTATCACCATGGGGGTACAACATTGTAATGTGGGGTGGATCTGATCATCCAAAATGGTCACATAATGCTTTGCAGTAATGAGACCTTGCAAAGTAACCATTGGGCTCATGAAATTTCACTGTGTGGCCACCGAACCGAATCTTAACCTCCTCCCCCCCCCCCCCCCCAACCATGTTTCACTCTTGAGACGTAAACTAGGATAGAAGTTGGAATCATTATGAAACAAGACTCATCCGATCAAATGACTTTACAAGGTTCTGTTTACCAGCCGGCCGAAGTGGCCGTGCGGTTAAAGGCGCTGCAGTCTGGAACCGCAAGACCGCTACGGTCGCAGGTTCGAATCCTGCCTAGGGCATGGATGTTTGTGATGTCCTTAGGTTAGTTAGGTTTAACTAGTTCTAAGTTCTAGGGGACTAATAACCTCAGCAGTTGAGTCCCATAGTGCTCAGAGCCATCTGAACCATCAAATGACTTTCTTCCATCGCACCATAATTCAGCTTTCATGGCTTGAGCACCAGGTTTTTCTGTTACAGATATTAACATCGCTCATGAGTGGTTCTGGAATTCCAGCTCGCCCTGAAATCTGCCACGTAACTCCCTTCGTGTTGTTTTGATACACGAGTGGCACATTCAATTCTGCAGTAATTTCTCTGCAGCTGTCGTCCTCTTGTTTTTCGTTGTAATCCTCTTCTGCAATAATCACTCAACATACACTTTCGTCCACGTTGTGACTTGGCGCATGACATTTTTTACGCATTCCCAGTATACCATATAAAACTTCGATACGGTACCTCGTCGAACACATCGGCTATTTTAGTCAGGGAAGCATCCATCATATGAGCATGAAAGAATTGCCCACGTTCGGCTTAACTTAGCTCCGACATAATGCACTCACAATCACACAGAACACTGTTCTGACCGCGACTGAACCTTGCAGTGAATTCAGGACACTGCACACGAACGGTTCGTGGTGAAATAAAACAGTGCAACCTTCAAGCTGCCTAGCATCCACATTTATGATGAAGTGCGCATTTCTCATTGTGTTCCCATATTTTTGCCCACCCTCTGTACGAACTCGTAATGACCTATAGGGTTCCATAGTCCTGTCTGTTCCACTCATATACACGACGCAGCACAATTCAAGGACTACTTTTTCTAGGCGCTTCAGTCCAGAACCGCGCTGCTGCTACGGTCGCAGGTTCGAATCCTGCCTCGGGCATGGATGTGTGTGATGTCCTTAGGTTAGTTAAGTGTAAGTAGTTTTAAGTCTAGGGGATTGATGACCTCAGATATTAAGTCCCATAGTGCTTAGAGCCATTTGAACTACTTTTTCGTAATCCCGTAATTGTTTCCCATTGCGACGAATAAACCTGAAATTTGGTTATAAGGTGGCTACTACGTTCCTTTGTAATAACGCGAAAGCGTGGCGCCATATAACGTCACTCTCGGCCTTGGCGACGCTTCAAACAGCAAGATGTCGACACACGTGGAAAAGAGGCCAGAGCTCAGAAGTTCATGCGAGGTGTGCGGTGGGTTATTGGTGTCACAATTGCACCAAATTTCGTCGCAGTTCCGCTCAACGGCACCGTGGACGTATCACGCGATGGAAAGGTCGTCCCACCCCATCTTACACATATTTCACTTCTTCTTTTGACGCCTCTGCGACGGAGGTCAGAAACACGACACCCAGCGTTGAAATCACGCCGTTTTCTGGCTGAGGAAACTCCTTCTCTTGGGAAGTTGTTTCCCACACGTTTCGCGCTCGAAAACGACAGTTCGCAGTGCGGTGAGCAACAGGACGACCTTCTTGCTAATTTTTGACACTGCTGACACCTCACGAACGCTTCAACCATTGCCGGCCAGCAGCTTTCGTGCCCTCCTGCTGCGTGATCACACAGGGTTGAGACATTGACACATGCGTGAATCTAACGGCAAAAGGGTGCCTCTAAGGCACACTCCCCCTTCACCAGTTTGGCAATACCCTCGGTGGCACGTGCCCACATTTATTGAGAATTTTAAAAATGTGCCTTTACAGAAAAAACCTGTAATGTAGTCCTAGGCACCTGCAAGTAGGCAACCAGTTGACACCCCTCAGATGCCAGTTATCTGACTGCAGGCGCCTAGGACTACTTCGCAGGTTTTCTCTATAATGACACTTTTTTTTTAATTCTCAATAAATGTGGGCCGTCGACAAACTGGAGGGTCTTAGATGAGTCATTTGCGTTGTATTTATGCATGTGTCAATGTCACAATCTGGCATTCAGTCCCGTGATGGGCAGTGATGATAATGATTTGGATCATCAGTGCACATTATTCACTTAGCAGTCGAGACATTAGACGTTTCTTGACGAAAATTACGAGGCGTATTCGGAAAGTTAGGTCCGATAACGTGAGGAATGGAAACCACTGTGAAAATCCGATGGAACTTAGCACAGTTGTGTTCGGCAGTGTCTTAGTCGCCTGTCGATCGCTTCACGTCGCTCTTTTTAGCGAAAAGTGATCACGTAAAAATGCCTAAAACAACAGTGTCTTCCGCCAAGTACGTGGATCTGGTGAGAGATTTCGCCTGAAGCTATGCACGCACATAACATAAATGTCATGTGTTTCTTTCTTCGAGACAATTTTCAGCCGCATTCTGCAGGGGCAGTGAAGACGCTCCTGCAGCGTTTTCGATGGGAAGTGTTTGATCACCCACAATACAGCCCTTAATTAGCTCCCTCCGTTGTTCATCTCTGCTCACATGAACCGCTGGCTACGAAGACAACATTTAGGCACAAACAACGAAAGGCAGACCAGTGTAGAGAATTGGAGGAAAGCACAGGCGGCTGCTTTCTGTGACGAGGGTGCTGGAGAGTTGGTATAACGCCACGGCAGATGTCTCAGTCGGAGGGGGCGAATATTTAGAGAGGTAGCTGGAGGATGTGGCAAACTGTTGCGAATAAAAAATCTTTGATTTTGACTGTGGTTTTCGTTCCGCGACCGATCGATTCCTAACAGCCCTCGTACTTATTGTCGGTATGATGTGATGGGAAATTCTCGCACTCTGTCTTCAACTATTTTCATTTTAATAATTGCAGAGAATGAAAGAAAATACTCATCCTGAACACACTGTACCTGATATGGGATGATCGTATTGGCTCAACTGTAGGTAAGGCAGATGACAGGTATACATTGGTTCACTGGTAGGGTACTGGGAAAGTGTAGTCAGCCTGCAAAGGCGACTGCTTACAAATCACTATTTACGTATCACATGTGGGACCCACACTAAAAAGGACCAACAGATGACACTCAAATTATACAAAGAAGGGCGTCACGAATGGTCACAGGTTTGTTTATTGCTTACAAAGCTTCAATAACAAGTGAAGCCCACCCTCAAGAAAGGTTGTATCACAGTTTCGTAATTTTTCAAGAAGTAAACATAATTTTGTTTTCTTTTGGTACAATTTATTTACACTACTTATTATGTATGATCCAGTGATATAATATGTATTATAGAACAGCAACATGTATTTAGCATATTTACAAAATTTAGAAAGTTATCTCAATTTTTATGTAGCTTCACGTGTAAGAACGTTGCATAGCCTGTAAAATTACCTTGCGGAATAACTTCGTAAGTCAAAGAAATATTCATTTTTTCTTGCAGCGTCAAACGTAATGGAAAGTATGATCAGAATGTATTACCTCAGATACTAAAGTAATGCAAAGTATTTATTTACTTAATCTACAAACAGAAAAAGCTATTTCCGTATAGGACAAGAAGCAATAACAAAGATAACAATCGAACAGAGGAGAAATAAATTGAACCCCTCACTCAAAAGGTAGTCATATAAAATTCCCTGTATTGTACATCAGGGTATTTACACATAACCAACAAATCCCTCATTTTCTCTGTCGGTAGGGCAGGAAGATCTTTATATAACAAAGGAAACCTCATAACAGGTATAGGGATGTTAAAACGAGGTTGATTGTTTCTTTTCTTTTTAATAGAGAACGACGTATCCAAGGGTGAATGACATTATGATTAAGGCGTCGCTATACTGAATTTTGATCATTTGAATTGATATTCAACCATGTAACTAGTAATTTTCAAGACTGGGTCACACTTCACAATTCCTGAGCACACTGACAGCAAGAAGGTCATTCTGGTTGATTTATTTTATAATGAAATGTACACTGGTGAGCCAAAACATTGTGAACACCCGCTTAATAGCTTGTTTGTCCGTCTGATTCTGTGTATCAGGGATCCGACAGTTTTCTGGTGGGTTTCTGGAGGTATATAGCGTCAGATGTTACGAACAAGTCAAGTAATCCGCGTAAATTATGCTGCTTCGCGTACACGGTAATGGCGGCGATAGTGACCCAGATGGGTTCCATAGAATTTACATCAGGCGAATCTGCTCGTCGAGACATCAACGTGAGTTCACTGTAATGCTCCTCAGGCCACTGAATCACGGTTGCGGCACCGAGACACGGGCAACTGTACTGCTGAAAGATGACATCGCCGTCGGGGAAGACTTCAAGCATGAAGCAATGAAGGTGGTTCAGAGGTACCAGCGTGTCTTCGATTACTACCACGGGCCCCATGCAAGTGGAGGAGAATGTCTTCCATAGCATAATAGTGCTCCCACCACGTTGCGTCCGTCGCGCTGCACGTTTCGAGCTGCCGTTCACCTCGATGACGGCCTTTGTGGAGACAACCATAGACCTAGTGTAGCAACAATGTGATTCACCCTAAGAGCCAATATGTTTTCATTGATCGACAGTCTAATTCCGATGGTCCCGTGCCCACTGCAGTCGTAATTGACGTTGTAGTTGGGTCAACACGTGAACGCGCGTTTCTGGTCTACTGCGAACCTCCAAGTTCAATAATGTACGATGAACGGTGTGCTCCGAAACACTAGTGCGTGCCCAAGCATTGTGCTCTGTCGGCAGAGATGCCACAGATCACCATCTATCCTATATTACAGAGCAGACAAGCCTGTGAGCCACACGTTCTGTGAAAAGTGGACGTTCAACCATTTAGAAGCTGGTGGTAGTTTCACTATCCCTCTACCTCTTTCCGTAGCTGATCACGACAGTAGTACGTGAACATTCGACCACCTTCGCCGTTATCGAGATACTCGTTGACAGGCTGTGCGTAATAACAACATGCCCTTCGTCAAAGTCGCTAATCTCAAAGGATTTCCCCATTTGCATCCCATATCCTCGCTAGAGTGATCCCCCGCCCGTGTCTGCTCGGCTTACATACTTTGTCACCACGTGTTGTGCCCGCAACGCTACTAGGCGCCATGCAATGTCGCTGTGGGAAGTGGTCATATTGTTCTGGCTTATCAGTGTACATTTAAACAAGATTCAGATATGACATATTTCAATTCATAGGTAATCATGACATCCATTACTCTTCTTCTTTCCCCGTGAATGCAGAAGTAAGTTCACTCAGTAGAAAGCTATGCCCCAAAATGACGAACTTTTGCTGTACTGCTGTAAAATATTCTGTCAAAATGAGGTAGTTGTACAAAAGTATCATTTTCCTGTTGTTTTTTCGCGCAAACCAACCGCCGGACGAAAGAAATTATTCTGGTGTATAATTTTTACGTTTTAATGATATACAGCGTTCTTTAAACATATCATTTTGGAAGTAGTTTTCTCGAGCACGTCTTTATCATCTGCAAAAATGTAAGATTTTCCTTTGTTCCTCCTACTTTTCTTGACATTTTGCTTCCAGTCTGATGTACCTATTTTCCTTTCTATGCTTTTATTTAACGATGCAATATCCTTTGGAGCGAACATCCGCGGTTTTCATTGATTTATGCAACGTTCTCCCTGTATGGTCAACTTTACAACTAAAAATACTTCATATTGTAGACAGAAAAAAGACATTCGTTGCTATGATAGCATATCTAAAGTGACGTACCACTTTATTCCAATGAAAATTTGACAAAAATATGATGTACAGCCCTCTTTGAGAGGGGTCTTCAAGTATAAAGTAAAATCAGAGATATTCTTCAACTCCCTATGTATCGCTTATGTAGAGATCACGAAGTCGAGAGCAAACAAATTACGGCGCATGCAGATACACATATTCGGTCATTTTTCTCGTGCTCCATGGAGGATTGGAACGGTGAGAAGCCGCATGGTGGACTAGAATGCTAAGTACCTTCACCGTGCATTTCACTGTGGTTTCTAACGTATGTACACTACTGGCCATTAAAATTGCTACACCAAGAAGAAATGCAGATGATAAACGGGTATTCATTAGACAAATATATTACGCTAGAACTGACATGTGATTACATTTACACGCAATTTGGGTGCATAGATCCTGAGAAATCAATACCCATAACAACCACCTCTGGACGTAATAACGGCCTTGATACGCCTGGGCATTGAGTCAAACTCAGCTTGGATGGCGTGTTCAGGTACAGTTCTGCCCATGCAGCTTCAACACAATACCACAATTCACCAAGAGTAGTGACTGGCGTATTGTGACGAGCCAGTTGCTCGGCCACCAGTGACCAGACGTTTTCAACTGGTGAGATATCTGGAGAATGTGCTGGCCAGGGCAGCAGTCGAACATTTTCTGTATCCAGAAAGGCCCGTACAGGACCTGCAACATGCGGTCGTGCATTATCCTGCTGAAATGTAGGGTTTCGCAGGGATCGAATGAAGGGTAGAGCCACGGGTCGTAACACATCTGAAATGTAACGTCCAAAGTTCAAAGTGCCGTCAATGCGAACAAGTGGCGACCGAGACGTGTAACCAATGGCAACCCATACCATCACGCCGGGTGATACGCCAGTATGGCGATGACGAATACACGCTTCCAATGTGCGTTCACCGCGATGTCGCCAAACACGGATGCGACCATCATGATGCTGTAAACAGAACCTGGATTCATCCGAAAAAATGACGTTTCGCCATTCGTGCACCCAGGTTCGTCGTTGAGTACACCATCGCAGGTGCTCCTGTCTGTGATGTAGCATCAAGGGTAACCGCAGCCATGGTCTCCGAGCTGATAGTCGATGCTGTTACAAACGTCGTCGAACTGTTCGTACAGATGGTTGTTGTCTTGTAAATGTCCCCATCTTTTGACTCAGGGATCGAGACGTGGCTGCACGATCCGTTACAGCCATGCGGATAAGATACCTGTCACCTCGACTGCTAGTGATACGAGGCCGTTGGGATCCAGCACGGCGTTCCGTATTATCCTACTGAACCCACCGATTCCATATTCTGCTAACAGTCATTGGATCTCGACCAACGCGAGCAGTTATGTCGCGATACGATAAACCGCAATTGCGATAGGCTGCAATCCGACCTTTATCAAAGTCGAAAACGTGATGGTACGCATTTCTCCTATACGCATACACGAGGCATCACAACAACGTTTCACCAGGCAACGCCGGTCAACTGTTGTTTGTGTATGAGAGATCGGTTGGAAACTTTCCTCATGTCAGCACGTTGTAGGTGTTGCCACCAGCGCCAACCTTGTGTGAATGCTCTGAAAAGCTAATCATTTTCATATCACAGCATCTTCTTCCTGTCGGTTTAAATTTCGCGTCTGTAGCGTGTCATCTTCGTGGTGTAGCAAATTTAATGGCCAGTAGTGTATGTCGATGCAGATATAAGGGTGATAACGCAAAGGCTTTGTTATGTGAGAGTTCTGACTGTGGCAGGAGGATCCCTAACGGCACGAGCCGTGAGCAGCTGCGGCGCGACGCAGCCTACGTGCCGGCGCTGCTGGGCAGGACGGTGGGCACGCAGGGCGCGCTGGCCAGGCTCGCAGCCGCCGTCTCGGCCAACAACCTCACCGTCGCCGACTTCATGCGCAAGGTGCTCGTCTTTCGCCCATAAGCGTGTTCCCAAGCTGGTCTTTCAAATGGATATGCGTTACCATCGCTAAAACAATAAAACAATGACGCGGTCGCAATAAAAGAGGAGATTAATGAGTCCATACGAAATTTTATTGGCCTACAGTTCGATTCGTGAACAGTGGCGGTCCGTGCAGGTCGAGCCACGGACGGAGACTGCAGTGTTACCGGTTCCAAGCGACAGTTGCGATACGCACCTACGCGTGCTTTGCGCTTTAAGAAGGCGTGTATGCTGCAAAATTACTTCTCTCGCTTGCCCGTGTAGAATTTGTCCCTTACCGCCATCAACAGCCACGACAACTTGCAGAAAATGGAATAAAAATTCACTTGTCACTCGCTAAAATCGTGTTTAATACTCGCACTGGCTTGAATGTTCACAACATAATGCTTCGAACCCTACAGAATGTTCATTGGCTGCCGGAGAACGCATGACGTAGATATGCAGAACGATCCTAGATTCGACCGCAACAGTTCATGACTCCAGTCAAGTACCTGTTTTACAAGAGTGATTTTCTGGACAAAATCGACAACTCGTTGTGGGCGCGCGTCACTTACTTGCTTGCGAAGTGCCGTTCACACGATCGACTTTTTCGTCTCAGTATACTCCTTGTGCCAAGTGAATCTACTGTAGCGCCGATGGCGTTTTATTCCTGGGCTGAGTCTCACCGGTGACGAGTAGTCGTTTCTTTCCAGACATCAGCACGAAAACTGCGTGTATGTGTGAACTGTTTACCTTGCAGTTTGGCACCCGATTCATGAAATTGTGGTTGCTTGGGACTATTCTTTTTACGAAAAAATCGAAGTATGTAGAATAGAGGAACAAGGAATGATAATAAAGTTTATGTTTGACGAAAGTGAATGTTCTTGACAAAGGTCGAATTGAAAATTTTCCAAACTCCTGTCGTCCAAACATTGCAAAATATCTACATTTATATACTTGAGAATATGTACACACACGTCACCAAAAGTTTTGCAGCACCCCATTATTTCGAAATTCATTGCACAGAAAACGAAAACTGACTCTAAGGTATATGTATATATCTATTTGCAATGTGTTCCGATCCTCAAATTAAAATATATATATATATATATATATATATATATATATATATATATATATATATATATATATATATATATGCAAGAGCAAAGTAGTCTGTTTCCCACGGGGAGTTTTTCACAGCACTCCAGAGCAACGTCAATACACAATGGAACGTATCTATGAGACCATCAAGCTAGCCTTGGTCTAAATTTTCCCATTCTTCAATGGCGATTCTGAATAACTCGCCCATAATACCTGGTCGTCGTTGACGTCCAGAAACAGCTCGTTTCAATCGATCCCACACGTGTTTTATTGCATTCATGTCCAGGGAAGATGCAGATCACTCCATTCTGGTGATCCTAGTTTGCTGAAGGAACGTGTTCACATGAACAGCATAGGAATTACGCGAGTTATCATCCGTCTACGTGAAACTGTCACCAAAATATTGGATATATCGTCCCACTACTTGTTGCAGAATCTCATCCCCGTACCGTAGAACAGTGATATTGCCATCAACAAGCACGAGAGGTATATGGTGGCCCCGTGTGATGCCATCCTAGAACATCTCTCCTCCACCACCTTGTTGCACACGTGGGACAAAGTACTGGAGGCGTTCGGTATTATCGGGATTTCTCCGAACACGTTGTCTACGATTATCAGAGTACAAACACATCCGAGTTTCGCCTCTAAACAACACCCGCACCAATTGTGAGGCGTCCATCCAGCATGATTTATTGCCCTTTTATGAAGAAGTCCATGGTGTTGTGCTGTACGAGTGGTGCTCGTAATGATCGTCGGGAATGGAGTTTCGCATCATGCAATCGTCACCTAATATTTTGATACGATGCATAACGTCCTGTAGCCTCTTCGAACGTACAATTCAGATCCGGAGCACTCAGACCACGGATCCTTTGACTAAAAAGCCATAGATATCATTCATGCTGTGTACCAGTAAAATGTGGACGACCTGAGTGGTGTAAGTGCTCAACACTACCTGTTGACTGAAACCGATTCCATATCCGCAGCACATCACTTTGACTTTTGTGCACATGTAGAGCAACTTGCGTGGTTGACAAGCCTTCTGCTCGTAACATGATGATACGGACTCGATCATTCTTCGCGATTGTCCTTCGTGGTATAATGGATGCTCACTCTACTATTCTGCAGACGTCTTTAATGTGTTCCTACTGATACTTTACTTTCAAAAGAAATGCTGCAGTCAATTCGAGTGCGACATTCTTCCCATAGGTAGCGCTCATGGAAGTTCACAAACAACGGCAAGGGATACCTTCCGATCGATACAGGAACAGTCACAATAGCAACACACCTGCACGACGTAACAGGGTGGTCCTTACTTTTTTGATATATATACACTTACAAACACGTTAAACAATATTTACAGCTCAGTAAAGAGCGCCTTTTTACGTTTTACTTTGTATCTTGTTTTCTTTCTATGTGCTAAGTTACATCGAAAACTATTTTTCTCGTTAAATAGTTCTAATTTTCATTACGAAACTTTCATATTTACGCACAGTGTAGGCTTTTTCTTCATCCAGGTATTAGTATTATAAAATGTGAATACCAATATCTCTTCGCTTTCAGATGTATCGTCCTTCTTGTGGGAGAACATCAGGAGGAAAAATACGAGGCCCTTGTGCAAACTTTGCGGTGTGTCACGAAATCAAAGCAAACAACAAAATAAAGATTACAATGACACATAAGCACAGACTCCATTACTACAATACGAGTGAACTCGAGAATAGGTTAACTTAAGATGTTAGCAGACAACGACACAGTCCACTATTTCTGCGCATGCACTGTCTTAGGTACCGAATTCTTAATATTTTGGAACTTTATATTCAGCAGAGTCAAACAATCATTGTTGTCATTGTCCCATCCACGATGCATAACTCAACAACACGATGCGCATGATTACTGGCTTCCCCTGTTAAGTAATATCTACTCACCAGAACTGAGACCCTGCTTAGAGATTATCACAATATTCAGGAGAGTAAGGAACTACCCATTCATCACGACATACCTGTCTTACGAAGAAATAGGCTTCGTTCGAGACACATGCAACTACTGTGCGCTGAACATTTAGCTACAAGAAACACCAAAGTAAGAGAGCTCTGGAACAATATCTGTCAGCACATCGGAAATTAGCAAGAACAGAAATGGCTCTGTAACTGTGGTACTGTGAATGTCGAACTTGACGGGAAACTGTGGGCCAAATTAAATAGAATCCACACTGGATGTGATCGGTGCTCCGACCCACTCTGTAAATGCGGTACTGTGGAGTCTCCGAGTTGTGATTGTGGTGCACTGAAACGATGTATCAGTCATATAAGAGAGGAGTGCATCCTACGATGCTATAAGGGCACGTGCATTGATTTTATCAATGCCAATGACACAGCAGTGGAATGGATTAGAAACCCAGATATTTGTATTTAATCGATTTATTTTCGTTTTATGTAATGACATTTATTACATATTAGATGAATGTGCTGCATGTGTGCGCCATACGAACGATGAAGAACTGGAAAATTATCCCGTGATACTTGAACACTTAATTGTACCCACACGGTGAGATAATTGTTACTTAAAGTCAACTGAGCACCTTTTTTGTTCGACCAAAAATTTTTTCTACAGTATCGCCCACCATCACCCGAGTCACCAACTGGTATAAACCACTGGCGGCGGAACACAGAAAGCCTATGCGAACGGCCGACAACGAACCTACAGAAGACTTGACCAGCTCCCGTCCAATATTCCCTGACAGGCGGTTGGAGCAGGGGCTACAAACATGGTCCGCAGCACAGGCGGCCGAGAACCAGCAGAATACAGACAAAGCCAGTTCTCGACCGGCACTCCCCGCCAGGCGATGTGTGCATCGACTTCCGCCCACCGTCATGGAGGTAAAGAAGGACTACAAAGGAGTGCTACAGGGCCTCAAAACACTGGACGACAGCTGTCTTCTCTGCGAGGGTTGCAGGAGACAACAATGTGCGAATACAACTCTCACATGTCGAAGGCCTCACAAGCGAGGCGGCAGAGCTCTCGCTTTCTTTCTGCACTTAGACTGCTGGCCCAGACAATTTCAACAAAGCGGTCTTCATAGGTTTCTCAGAGCGTGACCTCCAAACAGAATCCCTGGAGGACATCGGATTTGGCGAGCACACAGTGACATGCATCAAATCTACCTAGATGCAGAGAGAGAGTCACCTTCACTCCCGGTGGTCTCCAACTACAATCAGAAAAACAAGAAGGTCTCTTCAGTGAAGAAAGTGGAGGACACTCAGTTTACCGTCACAGGTCTACGGAATAAGAAAGGCTCACCCCAGTGATTCTGCTGCAAAGGGATGGGACATGTGACACGTCTCTGTGCCTTCCCCGAAGCATGCGTGAAACGCGCAGCTGAACACGCGAGCGCAAAATGCCCGCTACCTAAGACGCACCCTCCCAAGTGCAAGAACTGCGTTGGCCCGCGTTGTGAACGTCAAATATTTAACCCTTCGGTGGGCGCGCCTTTCATACTTCCATGAGTGGGCGCATTGCGCCTTTTTCACCGCAATTAGCATTACGTTTTTAACCAAAGGAAAAATAATAGTTATACAGGGTGGTCCACTCATCGTGACCAGGCCAAATATGGCAAGAAATAAGCGTCAAACGAAAAAACTACAAAGAACGAAACTTGTCTAGCTTGAAGGGGGAAACCAGATGGCGTTTGGTTGGCCCGCTAGATGGCGCTGCCATAGGTCAAACGCATATCAACTGCGTTCTTTTGAATAGGAACCCCCATTTTTATTAGATATTCGTGTAGTACGTAAAGAAATATGATGTTTTAGTTGGACCACTTTTTTCGCTTTGTGATAGATGGCGCTGTAATAGTCACAAACATGTGGCTCAAAATTTTAGATGAACAGTTGGTAACAGGTAGGTTTTTTAAATTAAAATACAGAGCGTAGGTACGTTTGAATATTTTATTTCGGTTGTTCCAATGTGATACATGTACCTTTGTGAACTTATCATTTCTGAGAACGCATGCTGTTACAGCGTGATTACCTGTAAATACCACATTAATGCAATAAATGCTCAAAATTAAGTCCGTCAACCTCCATGCAGTTGGCAATACGTGTAACGACATTCCTCTCAGCAGCGAGCAGTTCACCTTCCGTAATGTTCGCACATGCATTGACAATGCGCTGACGCATGTTTTCAGGCGTTGTCGGTGGATCACGATAGCAAATATTCTTCAACTTTCCCCACAGAAAGAAATCCTGGGACGTCAGATCCGGTGAATGTGCGGGCCATGGTATGGTGCTTCGACGACCAATCCACATGTCATGAAATATGCTATTCAGTACCGCTTCAACCGCACGCGATCTATGTGCCGGACATCCATCATGCTGGAAGTACATCACCATTCTGTCATGCAGTGAAACATCTTGTAGTAACATCGGTAGAACATTACGTAGGAAATCAGCATACATTGCACCATTTAGATTGTCATCGATAAAATGAGGGCCAATTATCCTTCCTCCCATAATGCCACACCATATATTAACGCGCCAAGGTCGCTGATGTTCCACTTGTCGCAGCCATAGTGGATTTTCCGTTGTCCAATAGTGCATATTATGCCGGTTTACGTTACCGCTGTTGGTGAATGATGCCTCGTCGCTAAATAGAACGCGTGCAAAAAATCTGTCATCGTCCCGTAATTTCTCTTGTGCTCAGTGGCAGAACTGTACACGAAGTTCAAAGTCGTCGCCATGCAATTCCTGGTGCATAGAAATATGGTACGGGTCCAATCGATGTTGATGTAGCATTCTCAACATCGACGTTTTTGAGATTCCCGATTCTCGTGCAATTTGTCTGCTACTGATGTGCGGATTAGCCGCGACAGCAGCTAAAACACCTACTCGGGCATCATCATTTGTTGCAGGTCGTGGTTGACGTTTCACATATGGCTGAACACTTCCTGTTTCCTTAAATAATGTAACTATCCGGCGAACGGTCCGGACACTTGGATGATGTCGTCCAGAATACCGAGTAGCATACATAGCACACGCCCGTTGGGCATTTTGATCACAATAGCCATACATCAACACGATATCGACCTTTTCCACAGTTGGTAAACGGTCCATTTTAACACGGGTTATGTATCACGAAGCAAATACCGTCCTCAGTGGTAGAATGTTACGTGATACCATGCACTTATACGTTTGTGACTATTACAGCGCCATCTATCACAAAGCGAAGAAAGTGGCCCAACTAAAACATTCATATTTCTTTACGTACTACACGAATTTGTAATAAAAAAATGGGGGTTCCTATTTTAAAAAAAACGCAGTTGATATCCGTTTGACCTATCGCAGCGCCATCTAGCGGAGCAACCATAGTGCCATCTGGTTTCTCCCTTCACGCTAGACGAGTTTCGTTCTTTGTAGTTTTTTTCTTTTGTTGCTTATTTCGTGAGATATTTGGCCCGGTCACTATCAATGGACCACCCTGTATAATCGCCAGTTAAATTTTATTGGAGAAAACATAACGTAACATTACATGGCTCTATAACAATAATCTTTTATTTATTTGTTGCCTTCACAATTGTCTATTATTGCCATTGTAATTTATAACAAGGCGATATTCTTTATTGCCTTAATGGTTATTTTAATTATATCACTTAACTGCACTGATTCACGTGAAAACAAAGTAACAAGGGAACACATTATGAAATGGAGCATTCATAGACTCCCATCCCTGTTTATGATTGTGGATAAATTAGTCAACTTCCATCTGCAGCTCACTTTCACATTGCACACATTTTGTATCTATGACACTATGTTTCTTGCATACATTTTTCTTGCATTTCATACATACTGTTTTGGTTCCGTTGTTTTTATGCCTGCCACATATGTAACAAATTCTAGGTTTTGCTGGCTCCTTGGCATCCTTTCTTCGTGCCTATACTTTGTCAAGAAGGAGTGAATATCCTTGGGAAGTGTCTCAAGTAATTCTCATTGATTCAAATGTTCTTCCATTAGGTCCAGAGCAAGATGTTTCAAAAAAATTCGTATTCTTTCTTTATTATCAGGATTGTTGAATTTAAAAATAATGTTTGCATTTATCCCAGCAGTATCTAGATGTCTGTAGAAAAGTGCAAGTGGCCATTGTCGCGTTATTCTGGAAGTACTGTAGGATGAGCACATTGTAATCCAAATTCACTCTAGATTTCTTAGTCTCTTGATCTATTTCATTTGTGCTTTGCATTGTCGATAAAAAAATTACAGAGTTGTTCTTTTTAGGAACAGTCGATACCATACAAAAATCGTCTTGAAAACCGAAGAGACATGACTGGACTTCTCGGGTTTTATTTGCTTGGAATTCTTGTGGTATTTCCTTCTTTTTTTTTTCGTGGTTTCCAAGAAAGTCAAACCTTTGCCGAGAGATTTTCAGCCAGAGGGTAGCTTCTGTAGTAATTGTCAGTCGTAAGATTTCTGTTTGTTTTCTCAATTGGTGTCACTAATCTTTGCACAATGTCATCAGGCTTGTTAGACTTCAGGTAGGGTGCTGGCATCTGCTTGCCACAGTAAATTTCAAAGTTCAGGTTGTAAAATGTTTTGGCATCACACAAGGCATAAATATTGATCCCATATTTTCCAGGCTTATTAGGGATATACCGTACAAATCCGCAGCGTCCTGTGAAAGGATGCAACATCTCGTCAATAGTGCAAACTCGCTGGTGTTGCAGTGAGCAAGGCAGTTGTTGACAAACTCTTGATGGAAGTCCCGAATAGGTGATAGTTTGTCACTATGTTTTCTTTCATTCCGGGCACCAGGTCGTCGAACCTAAGAGTTCGAAGCAGAAAGCGAAAGTTCTTATAGCTGAAGATAGCTCGTAAAATAATCATTCCTGTACCATCTGCATCCCACAGTTCACAGCAATTCGTGTGTCCTCCTTTCTTTATACCTATTAGATATAATGCGCTTAAAAGAGCCTTTATCTCTGATTTTGTGGTGTCTCTGCAGTCTCGTTCTCTTGAATATTGTACTTCAGCTCTTTTACTATTCTGGATGTATCGGTTTGTATTTTCCACAATGTTACCAATCATCCCATCAGTAATAAATAGGTAAAATGTATCAATTTCTATTTTCGTAATTTCAGCACTTGCTTGTGGACCTGGCAAAACTCATATGATGTTCTTGGCCTTGGTTTTAGAAGAAGAAGGAAGTGGTTCACTTATCCAAATAGTTTCTTTATCTTTTCCTACGTAAAATCGATAAACATTTGTTTGTTGTCTCCCCTCTTCAACCAGGTGGTCATCTGTTTCCTCTGTTGATTGTTCAGTCACTGCCGTAGTTTTTTCTTCAATAACTTCCTCTTCCGACTCAGATTCACATGAATCTGACAATTCTTGTAATTCTTCTTCTGACAATTCTCGCAATACTTTCTCATAGTCTTCAGGACGGCCGGCCGGAGTGGCCGAGCGGGTCTAGGCGCTACAGTCTGGAACCGCGCGACCATGTCTCGGGCATGGATGTGTGTGATGTCCTTAGGTTGGTTAGGTTTAAGTAGTTCTAAGTTCTAGGGGGCTGATGATCTCAGAAGTTAAGTCCCATAGTGCTCAGAGCCATTTCTTCAGGACGTACAATTAGACCGTGCCTGTCAAATGCCCTCTTTTTCTCCATTTCTACGCTTTTATGAGACCTAATGAAACACATGTTTTTATAAAGGTAATACATTGTAGGAAATCAGTATCCAAGATTGTAAAAAGTAATGAAAAGTGCACATGGGAACTTCAATTCGATTCGAATATTCATTCTATACTAATATAAAAGAAAGATTGCCTTGAGGCGAAAAAAAAACAAGTAAAGAAAATACTTACATCACAAGGCTCTTAGCGGGAAACACACCGCAAACCAACACTCACTTTTCAAATAAAAATAGCGACCAAACTGCTGAAAGCATGAGTCTCACAAATGTAGTAAGTGGTGACATATGTTGAGAATAACAAATACGTATCTGGACGTGGACGCAACTGTAACGCTATCTCTGATACTAACAGAAAACTATATCTTGCTGCTAACTGCCGCAGGCGCTCCCACCCGAAGGTTAAGGCCGTGGTAGCCCGCCAACCCAGAGTGCCACTCGATTGGAAGGCCGACAGTCCCATCCGACGTCCGCGACCAGGCGCACAGAGAACTGCCAGGCTGACCAACTGCTGAAGAACCTAACACATCACAGTGTAAATTAAAATTACTGTTTGAAGATATGCTGATAATGAAGTTCTTATTATTTCCATGCAGAGAAACAGCACAAAATACGAGACTTTACGATTGAATCTTACCTCGTGCCCTTTGCTTTGTTCCTCTTCCAGTCAGAAGGATTTGCTAATCTTTTAAGGCCTTTCCCTTTCAGAACGGATCGTACACGTATTCCATCATTAACATCAATGACTATGAAGGAAATGACAAAGCCATCTTGACATTTTATCCAACAAAGAACTTCATAAACTTTCTCCACGCACTCACAAGCAAGCCCAGCCAAGAAAAATGGCTACGCAACAACAGAAGAAACTGCCACACATAGGCTCAAAATCAACGTCCATGAAGTAATAAGCTGAGAAAGCAGCGTTATTCAGACAAAATACGTAAGGGGTACATAGTGAGATAAGATAATTACGTTCGTAGATAATTGCGCTTGCTAAGGATATACTACGTTCTGCTATTTTATCGAGCAACGGACCACTCAGTTTTGCTTTGCAACCAGAAGTAGATACACCGACGTTTGCACCTATAGCCTATTTTGCGGGTACGTTTTAGGGCAGAGAAGAACCATTTTTCTCTTGTTTTATGGGCCTAATCGAAAGACGACAGCATAGAGAAGAGAATAGTGGCAATAACTTATTCTCAAAAAATAGTAGATTTACCACACTTTTCTTCTGGACGCCTCAAATAGAGAAACTTTTACTAACTAAAATTTTTTCAACAGTGAAAGAGTCAGATTTACTTAAAGAGGATAACAATTTTCGCCGTTTTTTGGAAGTATAAAGTAAAAAGGTGTTTAACCTCATCCCTTATTTCTAATATTGTCAAAAAATTAGTAACCCAATCCTCTCTTTTAACTATTACGTTTAGAGTGGGCCAGCACATTTGTTCGAGTGCTTCTTGTCGCGCGACCTTGTCTCCCGCACATATCAGAACTTTTACACTCGAAACAAGCCATAAATTTCCGTTTAACAGTTCATATTAGTCATTTGGACCTACAACTTCCTACTACATTGGAAATGGACATTACTGACAACTATTATTATGTGATAAACGGTGTTCAGGCCTCTGTCTGAAATATTGCAGAAGGCTGTCGTATGAGATCCGAAGCATTGGGTGGGTATATGATTCGGTTGTTTCCATACAAAACACAACAACGAAACACTTCACTGCACTTCCTACCTGAGTTATTCAGATAATGTAGTGACATCCATGAAAGCATAGTTCATGTATTTGCCACTGAGTTGAGAACAGCATCTAACTTATTGTCAATTTTTTAGTCTGAAATAATTACTAAAATTAAAAGATGACAGTAGCCAGTCCTGAAGAGACAAATTCTGTACTTTACTTTTGTAATTAATTAAAAAATATTATTGGAATCTTTTCTTTCAGTGGAGCAGATTTACTTGAAAACTAGATGGACGGAATCAAAATTATTACGACATAACTTTCTTGCTACCATACCGTGACACACACACATACGCGAATAGGAAGAAAATGAATGTATGTGAATAAAAAAAAAAAAAACACACACACACACACATACAACCATGTAGTTGTAAATAGAAATAATTAGATTTAAATGAGCCGCGAAGATACAATACAGATCACAAATCAAAATATGTGCAATGTGTCACGCATGCACACGACCCACTAACCCACCCGCCCACACACAAACACACACAGTGTCATGCCACTCCACTCTCACTCTATACAGCTCCTATGATCCCTCTATCAGCCTTAAAGCATGCGAGCAAGAATTGTATAGTGTGGTACAATACAGCATATCTGCAGGGCAATGTTTAAATATGACGTGTTAATTGTGAAACTTCCTCGCAGGTTAAAACTGTGTACCGGACCGAGATTCGAACTCGGGAACTTTGCCTTTCGCTGGCAAGTGCTCTACCAACTGAGCTCCCCAAGCACGACTCAGGACCCCTCCTCACAGCTTCAATTCTGCCAGTACTTGGTCTCCCACCGTCCAAACTTCACAGAAGCTCTTCTGCAAATCTTGCAGAACTAGCACTCCTGGAAGAAAGGATATTGCGGAGACATGACTTAGCCACAGCCTTGGGGATGTTTCCAGCGGAGTGTGCGCTGATATGAAACTAATATTAATTGTGTCACAAACACACTCATGCACAGTGTCCCATCATCTACTCTACCTCTACTCAACTCTCATGACTACAGCACCCACGATCCTTCAGTTAACCGTAAGGCAAGTGAACAAGAGAATGTGAAATGCGACGCAGTGTAGGTTACGTGCAGAGAACGCTTTAAATGTGACGTATTAATTGGAAGATATCTGTATTATGTTCATATACCGCATACAGAACAACAAACGTATGCATCAGTAGGACATAAAACGAATGTAAAAGCCAGCAGCTGTGGCGGAGCGGTTCCAGGCGCTTCAGTCCGAAACCACGCGACTGTTACGGTCGCAGGTTCGAATCCTGCCTCGGGCATGGATATGTGTGATGTCCTTATGTTGGTTAGGTTTAAGTACACTACTGTCCATTAAAATTGCTACACCACGAAGATGACGTGCTACAGACGCGAAATTTAACCGACAGGAAGAAGATGCTGTGATATGCAGATGATTAGCTTTTCAGAGCATTCACACAAGGTTGGCGCTGGTGGCGACACCTACAACGTGCTGACATGAGGAAAGGAGGAGAAATGCGTACCATCACGTTTCCGACTTTGATAAAGGTCGAATTGTAGCCTATCGCGATTGCGGTTTATCGTATCGAGACATTGTTGCTCGCATTGGTCGAGATCCAATGACTGTTAGCAGAATACGGAATCGGTGGGTTCAGGAGGGTAATACGAAACGCCGTGCTGGATCCCAACGGCCTCGTATCACTAGCAGTCGAGACGACAGATCTTCTCCTCATGTCTGCAACGGATCGTGCAGCCACGTCTCGATCCCTGGGTCAATAGATGGGGACGTTTGAAAGACAACAACCATGTCCACGAACAGTTCGAAGACTTTTGCAGAGCATGGACTATCAGCTCGAAGACCATGGCTGCGGTTACCCTTGACGCTGCATCACAGACAGGAGCGCCTGTGATGGAGTACTCAACGACGAACCTGGGTGCACGAATGGCAAAACGTCATTTTTTCGGATGAATCCAGGTTCTGTTTACAGCATCATGATGATCGCATCCGTGTTTGGCGTCATCGCGGTGAACGCACATTGGAAGCGTGTATTCGTCATCGCCATACTGGCGTTTCACTAGGCGTGATGGTATGGGAGGCCATTGGTTACACGTCTCGGTCGCCTCTTGTTCGCACTGACGGCACTTTGAACAGTGGACGTTACATTTCAGATGTGTTACGACCCGTGGCTCTACCCTTCATTCGATCCCTGCGAAACCCTACATTTCAGCAGGATAATGCACGACCGCATGTTGCAAGTCCTGTACGGGCCTTTCTGGATACCGAAAATATTCGACTGCCGCCATGGCCAGCACATTCTCCAGATCTCTCACCAATTGAAAACGTCAGGTCAATGGTGGCCGAGCAACTGGCTCGTCACAATACGCCAGTCACTACTCTTGATGAACTGTGACATCGTATTGAAGCTGCATGGGCAGCTGTACCTGCACACGCCATCCAAGCTCTGTTTGACTCAATGCCCAGGCGCATCAAGGCCGTTATTACGGCCAGAGGTGGTTGTTATGGGTATTGATTTCTCAGGATCTATGCACCCAAATTGCGTGTAAATGTAATCACATGTCAGTTCTAGCGTAATATATTTGTCTAATGAATACCCGTTTATCATCTGCATTTCTTCTTGGTGTAGCAATTTTAATGGCCAGTAGTCTAGCATACCTTCAATACATGTCACTGATACAATTTCACTTCAGGAAGCTTCTTGAACAATTTATTTGTGCTATAACATCATTCATTACGATGAATTTTCCAGTTTGGTTCTTTTGTAGGTGAAACAACGATCTGATGCAGTAGAGACGTATTGATACTGTGTTCATGGTAGGAACGTTACGATTTAACGTCCTGTCATTGACTAGGCCATTAGGGATGGAGTACAAAAATAGGCATGGAAATTAACGATGACCTGTACAAAGAAATCATAGCATCATTTGACCTTCAGTGGTTTGGGGAACCAAGAAGTATATATATCTGCTTGGTCGACGGAGATTTTGAGTCTATTCCTTCCGAATCTGAATCGAGTATCGTAACTTCTTTCGGAGCTGATCAGAACAATAGTGGGTTAAAACAGGTACCACTTCATTTATTTTTGAGACTTATTGCTACCTAACTGAATGTATCAACTGATTAAACAAAACATTTTCTCACCAAGTATGCTGACTATTGGCATATAGTTTTTGCAATGAACGATACTTTTGAAAGTGATTATAGACGCTTGTGATGGTGTTGTTCAGTAACAACGGGCGTTTGGAGCAGATCTACCTTCCTGTTTGTGAAATGCTGATGACACTGCTCCTTATTGCAGCAGGAAATAGTTTTACAATATTTATGAGGCGTCTGATTTGGCGGCTGCAGCGTGTAATCAGCTATCTAAAGATGCCCGCAGTGGTGTTCAGTATTCCGCAAAGAAGCACGCAATATTTTAGCACTGTGTAATATTCATTTACATAAAGTTTGATACTTGTTTTTGTTTATGACGGGAGTTTGCTTACGCCTTTTCTTAACTCGTATTGAAGTTTCTTTTAAAGTGCAGGATGTTTCGAAACGTGAAACGTGTGCTGGCATTTTAGGTATAGGTTTTTCTTGTGATTTTTCAGGTAGCCCCGCAGTGCGATCAGGTGGTGATCAAGTGCCAGTTCAAAGGTCTCCAGAGACACTGCCAGAAGCTCTTCAAGACCGTGCTCACCGAATGTGGCGTCTGCTGCAGCTTCAACTACAGGGCCGCCCGTCTCGCTATGCAACAAAGGTATAATAGCTGTAGTTTCCGGTATAAACATTTCAAAACAATTATTTAGGAATTGCCTAGAATGACAGTAGCTCTAGGACTGTGTAACTCAGTGTTGTCCTGCTGCCTGTCCAAAACTAGATTTGACTGTTTGCTGTTCAGTATGAAGTTGTTACATGTTATATGGACGTAGATAACCGAGAATACATAAAAAAATGTTTCTACCCATTCTTCTATCGAATTACGAATTACGTGTTACTTCATCTACATAGATTGTTTTACATCCCGTGGCAGGTTTACTCTATACTTAATAATAAACGATTATACGTTGGTACACTTTGGCAATGGGCCTTCCTACAAACCTTGTAATCGCACTACTGTTGTAGGAAGTAAGTTACGAATGCAGCTTTGTTGATGTGCCACGCTCATCTGTATTTACTCAGTTTGTAAAATAGACAAAAAAGTATTCAAATATGTGTGAAATCTTATGGGACTTAACTGCTAAGGTCATCAGTCCCTAAGCTTACACACTACTTAACCTAAATTATCCTACGGACAAACACACACACCCATGCCCGAGGGAGGACTCGAACCGCCGCCGGGACCAGCCGCACAGTCCATGACTGCAGCGCCGAAGACCGCTCGGCTAATCCTGCGCGGCTAGAACAGACAGCTATAAACCTATTCATCAGATTACATATTTTTGTGTCAGGTTACTGGAATACGAACAAGACAGAGTATAATTTTTATCGGAAATGATATTCGACTTGTAAAATTTGGTCGTGTGTAAATAATTAGCGTCTGCTTCTCTTAATGAATAGCTGACGAATTACAGTTATAGAGGGTCGAATTAGCTCTCTTCAAATTGCAAGCTTGATTACGAAAATAAGAAAATGTAATTACAGTGTCATTGCCCGACGGCCTGCCTAATCAACGTCTATCCGTCTCAGAATGCATGTATAGTAGACGTTTAAGTTTATGATTTGTAGTGATCCTATCTCAGAGCTATGAGACATTCAGAATTCTCTTTTACGTTTGCCTGGTAAGATTATTGTCAATCGAATAACTCGCTGTGCATGGCAACACTAGTACAATATTGTACAAAGTGATTTGTTTTTTGTTGTTGTTTTTTCAGTCCTCTACAAATCATTGTGGGTAGGTGTTGCGATTGCTATTTCCATGAACAGTTTCTTGTGCAAAAATTACGAAATTTGGCTAGCTGATCTGTGAGGCGGCGGCTTATCTAGATCTACATATCTACATCTACGTGATTACTCTGCTATTCACAATAAAGTGCCTGGCAGAGGGTTCAATGCACCACCTGCAAGCTGTCTCTCTACCGTTCCACTCTCGAAAGACGCGCGGGAAAAACGAGTACTTAAATTTTGCTGTGCGTGCCCTGATTCCTCTTATTTTATCGCGATGATTATTTCTCCCTATGAAGGTGGTTGCCAGCAGAATGTTGATGAGAAAGCTGGTGACTGAAATTTCATGAGAAGAGCCTGTCGCAACGAAAATCGGCTTTGTGTTAATGATTGCCACTCCAATTCATGTATCACGTCTGTGGCACTATCTCCCCTATTTCGCGATAGTAAAAAACGAGCTGCCCTTCTTTAAACTTTTCGATGTCATCCGTCAGTCCCACCTGATGCGGATCCCACACCGCAGAGCATTACTTTAGAATAGGGCGGACAAGCGTCGTGTAAGCAGTCTCTTTAATAGACCTGTTGCACCTTTTAAATGTTCTGCCAATGAATCACAGTCTTTGGTTTGCTCTACCCACAACATTATCTATGTGATAGTTCCAATTTAGGTTATTTGTAATTGTAATCCCTAAGTATTTAGTTGAATTTACAGCCTTCATATTGGTGTGACTTATCACGTAATCGGAATTTAGCGGATTTCTTTTAGTTCTCATGTGAATAACTTCACACTTTTCTTTGTTCAGGGTGATTTGCCACTTTACGCATCATACAGATATCTTAGCCGGCCGGAGTGGCCGAGCGGTTCTAGGCGATGCAGTCTGGAACCGCACGACCGCTACGGTCGCAGGATCGAATCCTGCCTCGGGCGTGGATGTATGTGATGTCCTTAGGTTAGTTAGGTTAAAGTAGTTCTAAGTTCTAGGGGACTGATGACCTCAGAAGTTAAGTCCCATAGTGCTCAGAGCCATTTGAACCATTTTGAACAGATATCTTATCTAGATCATTTCGCAATTCGTTTTGGTCATCTGATGACTTAACTCGACGGTAAATGACAGCATCATCTGCAAACAATCTAAGACGGCAACTAAGATTGTCTCCTAGGTCGTTAATATAGATCAGGAACCATAGAGAGCCTATGTCACTTCCTTGGGGAACGCCGGATATTACTTCTGTTTTACTCGATGACTTTCCGTCTATTACTACAAACTGTGACCTTTCTGACAGGAAATCACGAATCCAGTGACACAACTGAGGCGATATTCCATAAGCACGCACTTTGGTTAGAATACGCTTGTGAGGAACGGTGTCGAAAGCCTTTTGGAAATCTAAAAATATGGACTCAATTTGACATCCCCTGTCGATAGCACTCATCACTTCATGAGTGTAAAGAGCTGGCTGTGTTTCACAAGAACGATATTTTCTGAATCCGTGCTGGCTATTTGTCAATAAATTGTTTTCTTCGACGTAATTCATAATGTTTGAACACAGTATATGTTCCAAAATCCTGCTGCAAATCGACGTTAGTGGTATGGGCCTGTAATTCAGTGGATTACTCATATTTCCCTTTTTGAGTATTGGTGTGAACTTGAGCAGTTTTCCAATCCAATCGGTCACCTTCTCCCATTCTATTACATACTGATATAAAACACACCTGAGCTTATGCAACTGTTTCATTTTTAATTTCAATTTTGATTTCGATCAATAAGTGGGTAGCAACCAGTTTCAGGTGTAATGATTCTTCAGTAATTTCTTTTCATAAATTTATCGTGCAGTAAGATACCACCAGTGCATGTGTTGCTCAGGGGTCGGCTTCTGAGACAACGTTCTGGTTCATTCGGCTCTGTTGTGCGGGACGAATTGGATAGTGATTCTCTGTCCGGCAGGTGGCCGGCTAAGCGACGCTATTCAGGTACGTGCCTAGGATACGCAGCATCGGCGGTCGCCGAGGGCCTGGCAGGTATCAGGGGGAGACTGTTCTGGTGTGCTCTCAGATGCAGACATGGACAATGCTGAAGATAGAAAGTGGGATATTAACTTCAGATTTCAGTTGCGGAGGATGGACGAGTAGGCGACATTTAATGCTGTTTTTGAGTCTGGCCAGGGACGGAAGAACGCGAACGGCAGAAATTTCAGCGCCTGATAGCATCTTCGCCAGAATCAGGAGATCAGGTAAGCAACACAATATAAAAAGTTTGGTATTTGCAAAATTCTTGTGGGAGAGAAAGTTGGACACCGGCGCGTTGTTGGAGGGGTGGTGTTTGGGCGCACTTTCTGCCTTAGACGAGGGTGAGTCTAATTGGCTCTATCGCGCACTCGGGTGGAAGCTTAAATTTTACTGCTAATTATTTTGATTTGCAGCTGCATCTCGAGTCTGCACAGCGATTGGTCGAGGGTAGGTGACGATTCACTGCTGGAAGACTAGATGGAGAATATCAGTTTTGAAGTGGCATCCATTTGGCCAGGGGTTTGAGGACGGTCGAACTCGTGTTCGAATCTCAGTATAACATGGTGTAGAGACTTTCACTCGACGACGGAGGCAGACTGTGGATGCACGAAATTTGCTTCCGATACCGGTACGTGAGGCGAAGGCGAGAGTTGCGGGCGCACCGCGATACCGGCTGCTGTAATCAGTGAGTCAGTCAGGGTCAAAACTACGCAATGCGGAACACTGAATGCACATCGGAAGGGATGGGAATGAATTTCAGGTTAGATAACGACGGGCAAAATTAACTGTTATATGGGTAAAGTGGGGAACCGAGTCAAGTCGCCGGCCGGGGTGGCCGAGAGGTTCTAGGCGCTACAGTCTAGAACCGCGCGTCCACTACGGTCGCAGGTTCGAATCCTGCCTCGGGCATGGATGTGTGTGATGTCCTTAGGTTAGTTAGGTTTAAGTAGTTCTAAGTTCTAGGGGACTGATGACCTCCGAAGTTAAGTCCCATAGTGCTCAGAGCCATTTGAACCGAGTCAAGTCAAGTGGTGTTGATCTTCTTCCTTTCATTTCTCACCCTGTAAGAGCTGCGTGGTCACTGATTTAATGAATTAGGCTTGAGAGATCTTGTGCTGTGATGTTTGAAGCCACCAGCCTGTTTCACTTCCATAGTTCAGCTACGATCTTTCCTCCACTAGCTACGAATCAGTGTCAGTTTTTAAATGTTTCTTTCGATTTGTAAGTTTATGTCATTCATTGGATTAAGCCGTTGAGATTGATTCTTCATTCAAGCGCATGTGATGCTCGTGACGCGTTTAAAATTTTATACCATTTGATAGAAAAAAGATAATAAATAAATGTTAGTGATGCAGTTACTTAGTTCGCTGAACTTCCCACTTAAGTGCACGCCAGCACACACCTCCATGTCCTGTACTCTTTAGCATCGTGTACTCTGTGAGAAAAAATTGCTGAATATTTTAGCAGAGCGTGATCCCTGATCGGTCATTCTGGAGTTCAATAATTAAAATTCCGTTGCGCAGTTTTTTTTTTATTTGGGATAGAGAGCGGAGCTAGTAATCAATTGAAAATTCACAGAATTTCAGACTATTTGGCAGTCAGTCACGTTGTTCGTGCACAGTTAACGCTCAGCCACCCATGGAAATGTGGGTCACTTTTAGATCCATCTCTAACAATTTCACTGCATATAAAGCTGCACCTTCATTTATTTGCTATTTGAATTGTTCTGAATGACTTATCGTGCAAAGGAAACATGGAATAAATGCTCCTAATCGTGATTTTGCTGCATCTTTTATCAGCATCTTTTGTAATACTCTTTTCTTCTTCCGCGTCTTTAACTGTTTTATGACAATTTCATTTATTTTGTTTTTGAGACACACTTTGGGCTGAAAGAGTTCCTCATGGAAGACATGATTTCAAAAGATTTCTCAACATGCTGGTATTTGAAAAACTGTAAGAGAGACAGATATATCCCGTTGGACCTCAAGTGGGCTGTTATATGGAAGATTTGCTCTGAAAATTGCCGATCTGATTGAAAATAACTGTCTTTAATCATCGCTGCCGAACTGCATGTATCAACGATGTTTCATTTATTAGCTTTCATGCTTAGTTTACGCTTCTGTTGGCAGGTATTACAAAGTGTCCACATATCCCCGAAACTGGTTTCAGTAAAGTACCCTTGTTCTTGATTGAGTGACTCTATGCCTCAATGTACTGCTCATCCCATTAGTGTTAAACCTACTTCTCAGCTTTCGCCTGGAATGATCATATATCCTCATCGTGGATATTCATCGTCACTGGACACACTGCGTGGCACTTGTAACTCTAGAAACTCAACTTCTGTCTCTTCGTCGCCCTCCTTCTCTTATAACTCACGTTCATCCCTAAAACAAAGTAGAGATATTTGGGAGTAGTATTATTTTCCTAGTGATTTATTTTCTTTGAATCACTTGCTGTTTGCACACGAGCGGTTGCTCCAATAAAAGTTAGAAAGGTTCCATAATATTTCCTGCAGATATGTTTATACATTTGATGTATAGCGAAGAAAGAAATGTAATTTTGTAGTGCAAGACAATATTGCATTGTCATGAATAACAAGCAAAGGGTAATATATATGGAACAGAAAATAAATGACGCCGTAAATAAAAACTATAAGTCTGTCATACAAATATTAAACAATAAAGTATGTCCCCTCTCCTATTAATGTGATTAAATTTCGAATATTACGAAAATTTTGCTTGTTGGCAGTCTCGCGACCACTCCAACTGCAGAAGCAGTTTGACGTTAAGCAGGTCGCATACTCTAGTGGATACAGTTTGCACTACTTGTAGTGTTCTTCTGTTTGTCTAGATTCTCTTTTTGTCTGCATCCAAAATGCCGAAAACCAAAATGTCACTGGGAGAATGTATGACATTGTCAAACAGTTTAATAGTGGCGCAAAAGTGCAGCGTCTGTAATGTCTCAATCGCATTTCATGAGAAGTTAGTTAGTTTAATGTTCCATGGACCATTTGTGCGATTAATCGTAATGACTTGGAACATCTACATCTACATGGATACCCCGCAAATCACATTTACGTGCCTGGCAGAGGGTTCATCGAACCACTTTCACAGTTCTCTATTATTCCAATCTCGTGTAGCGCGCGGAAAAAACGAACACCTATACCTTTCTGTGCGAGCTCTGATTTGCCTTATTTTCTTATGGTGATCGTTTCTCCCTGTGTAGGTCGGCGCCAACAAAATATTTTCGCATTCGGAGGAGAAAGTTGGTGATTGTAACGAGTCATTTTATATTCACATTACACATTCATACGTAAAAATGGCTACATGATTATTTTTATTATTATTACTATTACTAGCTCACAAGCCCTGGATTGTCGGGATATTCCATTTTGCCAGTTTTCTGTTAGAAATGGAAACAGACAATGATCTGTGTTTGTAGTGTAATATCGAAAAAATTTCATTTCCATGTATTCGTGAAAATACCTTTGAAATTATGAAACAGTCGTACGGAGAAATATGTACAAACGTATGAGTGCAGCTGCTTCACGTGTCTACACAGCGATCTTCTAAACTTCTCTTTGGAAAAGCCTCTTCATAGCTATATAAACGGCTGTTGTTTGCGCGTACAGCCGTTTACGCTTCGCAGTTGAAAGCTATTGATTGCGCTACCAGGTTTTGAAAGGGTGCGTTTCTGGATGAGGTATCGAATATATTCCTTCCCCTACTTATACCTCCCGAGGAGATCACGAATGTAAAATTAGAGAGATTCGAGCGCGCACGGAGGCTTTCCGGCAGTCGTTCTTACCGTGAACCATACGCGACTGGGACAGGAAATGGAGGTAATGACAGTGCCCTTCACCACACACCGTTGGGTGGCTTGCGGAGTATAAATGTAGATGTAGATGTAGGTGTCAGGGATTTTCTTAAGTTGACTCCACTGTAGGAGTGTCTTAGTAGTAGAGAATAATTGTATTAAAGCGTCATGCGTGATGCGGCATTTTTTCATGCATCTCAGTGTTTATGACATCATGCCTCCTGATGTATGTGTAATGCAATGATATAGTTTTACAGGCACGTTCAGCGGCATGTGTGGATACAGCCTGCAAAATGTGTTACGATTAGAATACGTAACAAAATTTGTAAGTGATCGAAAATTTTGATGGCAGCATTTTGCACTTCTTTTTTTCCTTCTGGTATTATAACTATGTACATAGTTGTTAGTCTTGGTGATGACTGGGTGTTGTGTGCTGTCCTTAGGTTAGTTAGGTTTAAGTAGTTCTAAGTTCTAGGGGACTGATGACCATAGATGTTGAGTCCCATAGTGCTCAGAGCCATTTGAACCATTTTGTTAGTCTTGAACTGCTGTGGGTTACTTACAACAAGCTTCATGAGCGACTAAATACGCTGTGAAGCAGTAGTCAAAATACCTATTTCTTTAAACATATGTCTACAAGAAGATCGTATGTGAACAAGGTATATTATTCTTACCGCACGTTTTTGAGCAATCAATACCTTGTTTCTTAAAGATGAATTACCCTAGAACATTACACCATATGACATTACTGAATGGAAATATGCAAATATGTCAACTTACTGATTTGTCTCTTCCAGGATTTGCAATGATTATAAGTGCAAATGTGACTGAACTAAGTTCTTTTAAGAGTGCCAAAATATGCTTTTTCCAGTTTAAATTCTCATCAATATGGACGCCTAAGAATTCTGAAGTTTCCACCCTATTTATTATTTCCTCGTCATGTGTTAAACTTATCATTGGTGTAGTACCCCTAGATATGCAGAACTAAAAATTGTTGCGTCTTTTTTAAATTGACAAGGAGACCTTCCGCGGAAAACCAGTCAATGATATTTTTAAGATCACGTTTACCAAGTCTTCTGTTTCTGTATGTATGCTTGGACTGATTGCAATACTAGTGTCATCTGCAAAAAGAACTAATTCTGCTTGTTATGTATTAGACGAAAGATCGTTTATTTCTATGAGGAACAATAACGTACCTTGGGGAACCCCACACGTGATTTCTCCGCACTCAGAATTATGTCCCCAGACTGCATTGGAACTACTAAGTTCAACTTTCTGCATTCTTCTGGCTAGATATGACATTATCCATTGGTTGGCTGTACCATCAATCGCATAAAACTTCAATTTGTCTAGGAGAATACTATGATTTAGACACTCAAATGCCTTAGGTAGGTAGCAGAAAACACCAACTGGTGCAATTTTATTATTTAATGCTTGTCAAATTTGGGGAGTGAACATATAAATGACATTCTCAGTAGAGCAACTGTGATTTGTTGTGGATATTACTGTTTCTCAGATGAGGTATTATTCCAGAATACGTCACTTTCTCAAAAATTTTGGAAAATGACGTCTGCAGTGAAACAGCTGCACTGGTTATCTGTAGTAATTTTCAGGCATTTTGAAGATGTTTACATGATTTTTCAGATGATTCTTTAGCTGAAAGAGAGGCTATGAAAGTATCGGGCGAAGAGGAAATGTGAGATGAGCGTTGTATTGTACACAGCCATGAGAAGACTGGAGACGAATTCTTTAGAGAAAGAAGCAAATTGGGTCATTTTGACAGATGTGAAGGATGTGCTTTAATTATTGTGAAGTAAAGAGTCGTGCAGAACTTAGAAACGCTGCTGTGGAGGACGTATCAATAAATAAGAATACTGACCACCGTTTGAAAACAAGATACACACCTCATGTACCTGTTGATGTACAATGGTCCTCTTCTACTTACAAACAGCAAATCATCTAAACATCTACATAAATTATTACAGATAAAACTGTAGCTTTGAACAGAGTAGCTCATCTAATGATGATAACTGAAGGAGGTAAATGCGTTCCTGTAATATGTACGTTCTTTTCAATTCTGACAAGAGTAATCACAGATACATTGAAATGTTGAAAGTTATTTGTTTAAACAGTTTTCTGAATGCGTAACTGAAGTGGGTCAGTGTATTCAATGATGCATTTCATTATATTTTCCAGTGCATGAGGTTTGTGATTTAATGACTTATATATGTATTCCACAACACATTTTCGCATATGGAATTGGCACCGTTTTAAATACCTTTTCACATATAGTGCAGGAGCGGTTTTGCACCTTTTTCGACACGTTTTTGACCCTAAAAATGCTAAGTTTAGTCATAACTCTGAGTTACTATGGCGGCTGTGAAGTACGGTGAAGTTTGTTTCACAGATGATATCTTCTTTTCCTGACTTGGGCTCAGATCACTAGCTTTCGTCGTCAGAAAAATGGGAGGTGGTGTTCGTGAAACCATATTAGACAACAGGACGGTTTCTACATAATGGTAGCGGTTGAAGTTGCACAGTTTCTGTATATTTATCATGATGTGGTTACCCGCAAAGCTTGATTGGGGAAGGAGTTTAGGTGGAATTTTAGGACTGGCATCAAAGCTGAGATCTCAGACATATTGGGCGCGTTTGAAATGAACTAAAGCGTTAACCGCACGACAGAACAAATGGTTCAAATGGCTCTGAGCACTATGGGACTTAACTTCTTTGGTCATCAGTCCCCTAGAACTTAGAACTACTTAAACCTAACTAACCTAGGACATCACACACATCCATGACCGAGGCAGGATTCGAACCTGCGACCGTAGCGGTTGCGCGGTTCCAGACTGTAGCGCCTAGAACCGCTCGGCCACTTCGACCGGCACAACAGAACATTCCACTTAAAAACTCAACAACTGCGCACCGTGTTCAAGAGACAAGGGAAACTCATTTCGCCTTTAGTATTATGTTAGAACGCCGGCCGATGTGGCCGAGCGGTTCTAGACGCTGCAGTCTGGAACCACGCGACCGCTACGGTTGCAGGTTAGAATCCTGCCTTGGACATGGATGTTTGTGATGTCCTTAGGTTAGTTAGGTTTAAGTAGTTCTAAGTTCTAGGGGACTGATGACCTCAGAAGTTAAGTCCCATAGTGCTCAAAGCCATTTGAACCATATGTTAGAACGGAATGGAGAGCCTCTGCAGCCTAACGGAGGCTGTAAGTGTGCTCAGTGACTAAGTATCGCACTCCAAACGCAAAGAACCGAGGTTCAGTTCCAAGCTGACTGTTGGACTATTTTTCACTTATCTGTTCTGTTGCCACATGTCACGAAAAATGCTTAGATGTCTAGTGATTTGGGGTCAACTTTAAACCCTGGCTCCCCCTGTAACTGGTTGGGTAAGTCAGTTGAAAGGTTGAGGAGTTGATAACTGCTTATCGCCACCAGTAGGACCATACCTAGCAATGCACTGTGGTGTTCAAACCAACCTTCGCACTGCGGTCTGGTTTACTAAAAAGGCAGCAAGCGGAAGCCCGAAGTAATTTTGGTCGTTGGGAAGACCGAGAATGGATGTTGAGAGAGTTTTGGCCATATAGTTTATTATAAGCTGAGATGCTTTGCAATGATTCTGTGTGATTTTTTACTTTATTTAATATGCAGCCATTTTCATTTGACATGCAACCTAATGGCTAAGACAGATCATGTTTTCGCGATATCAAATTGAAGGTTATGTGGTTCCTTAGTGTTTTAACATATACATGGAAACAAAACTAGCTGGGATACAGAAAGGCTTAAATTTAACAATTTATGTATTTCAAAGATAGAAAAATAGGAAGATGGGAAAGAGTTTAGATTTATAGACTGCCCCCACCAATGCTGTGCAGGAGGGAGTACCTTAGAAATACACTGAAACTTACGCTCCTGGACAACCTCCACCCGCATCTACTACTACTCGCCATCCAAAGGCGAGAACCTCAGCAATACCTTGATCCTCTTACCTTCAGATGTCATGATCATACATCTAGGTTAGTTTCTATTTTTCATCTACTCTAGAGGGCAGCGTTGTGGCCCTCTATTTTTATATTTGTCTTATAATCTAACGTTACTGTCTAATGTTCACTTTTTGTCGTGACACTCCAGTGACTATCATCAGTCAGGTTTAATTATGGTCTTGTTTATAATTTTACTATTCTAGGGTCTTTGAACCTCTATCATGTGTGTTTGTATGTGCATGTTGTGTCCTGTATAATGAAGTGGTTAGTATTATTCAATGCCTAGGTTATAGGATTCATCTGCTGCAGTAGCCAGCAAGTCCAGTGTATTACCTAGCCTAAGTTAGTACACTGCATTTAGCCAACTTAACGTTGTTACGTCTTCGCCTGTGTCACATCGTCAGATTGCAACTACTGTCGTCTGTCTCGCTAGCATTGTCTGTTGGGTCTTTCGTAGCCTATAATCGTTGCCACCCGTACTCTCTTCGCTGCAAGTATTCTTTATGTACCGCCCCAGATATTCTGTCTGCACATGCTCCACATCCTTTTCTTCTTCTTCTTCTTCTTCTTAGGTTATGGACTCTTTAAGACGACGGGCAATCCCTTCATGGACTTCATTTTCCTCTTTCCATCCCAGGACCTCTACATCCTTTCTCTTCTACTCTCGCGCTTTTCGTCTGAGATCTCTACATAATATTAGTCTTATCTTTTTTTCCTTTTAGAAACAGTGCAGACAATCTAAACGATGTTGTCAGGATGAGCGCTTGCGGGCGCCAAATGGGCTTGTCCATGCTGATAAAAGACGACCGCAATGATTATGTTACCACAACGGAGGCATCACATGGTGTTAAGGTAAGCTGTTACTGAATAGAAACTACGTTTCTATATTAACTAGAGAACCCGACAATGCTTCACAGTTGCTGTATATGTATGGGAATTGAATATAAGTACCCAACCCCTTCTCTCCCCTCTCTCTCGGTCAGTCCCCTCCACCCCCTCTTTGTCCATCTCCTCTTCCTCCCCACTCTCTCTGCTCATCACCTCCTCCCCCCTTTCTCTGTCCATCTTCTCCTTCCCACTCTCTATGTTCATTTCTTCCTCCCCCCTCCCTGTCCATTTTCTCTTCCCCCTCTCCCTGAACATGCGCCTTCTTTATTGTTATAGCAAACGAAAAATTCATTGGGAATTGAGGTCACTTAAAATGAATGGTTGGATCACTTGAGAGCATTGGCATACGGGGTA
The DNA here is from genome assembly GCF_023898315.1 of Schistocerca nitens. Taxonomy (NCBI): domain Eukaryota; kingdom Metazoa; phylum Arthropoda; class Insecta; order Orthoptera; family Acrididae; genus Schistocerca; species Schistocerca nitens. Next base: position 572,163,953 of record NC_064616.1, on the reverse strand, counting down.
TGAGAAAGCCCTCTCCATCTGCTGCATCTGTGAGGATAGTACCTTCAATTACAGTATATCGCATAGTTTTAATCGGCGAACGGGTAAGTTCACAAAGTTTTCGATGTTTGAGATTCCATAGCAGTGCTCTAATCATAAGCGGATAAGCCATACTTCCCGCGCCCGTGTTCCTGGGTTCGATTCCCGACGGGGTCAGGGATTTTCTCTGCCTCGTGATGACTGGGTGTTGTGTACTGTCCTTAGGTTTAAGTAGTTCTAAGTTCTAGGGGAATGATGACCATAGATGTTAAGTCCCATAGTGCTCACCACCATTTGAACCATTTGATAAGCCATAAATATAGCTTTCCTGTTTTCTATTAAAACCGACAGCGGGGAAGAAAATAGAACAAACATTTATTAGAGTATCGTGTAAAAACTGGAAGTAAAATCATCAAAAACCTTTCGAAATTTTTGCACAAGAAAATCTCTAAAAGTTCTTGAGCTGTTTACTATAAAGACGAGACCTTTTTACTAAAAATCTCGAAAAGATCTTGGGCAGTTTACTTAAAATTTTTACACGATGTTCTAGTAAACAGTCGGTAGTACGTAGGCAATATACTTTTTGTATATAAAGGGGAAACGTTGTTAGCAAAAATCTCAAAAAGTTCTTGACCGTCTTACTGATGATTCAAAATGGTTCAAATGGCTCTGAGCACTATGGGACTTAACTTCTGAGGTCATCAGTCCCCTAGAACTTAGAACTACTTAAACCTAACTAACCTAAGGACATCACACACACCCATGCCCGAGGCAGGATTCGAACCTGCGACCGTAGCGGTCTCGCGGTTCCAGACTGTAGCGCCTAGAACCGCTCGGCCACTCCGGCCGGCCGTCTTACTGATATATATATATGTCCGTCCAAATATTTGTTAGAGTATCGTGTAAAAATCAGCGCAAAATCCTTAATAGTTGAATAGTTGTTGACCGATTTACTTAAATATATGTAACCTACGTCCTTCCGAATGTCGAATGTTTCCTAGATCATCATGTAAAAATGTTAAGTAAATTGGTCAAGATCTTTTCGAGATATTTAGTCTCTATGACAGGCCGGTGCCCATATAGTCTACGAGTATCGTCCCCGAGCCCACGTCACTGACGGCACAAATGACCTTGTCACACCATCAGCCAGACACCCCATAACATCTGCGGAGCCACGGTCCTCCCACACTCCAATCGAACCCATCTTCAGATGTGGAAGCGGATCCGCAAGAGGACTGCACTGAACAGCATCCCTCAGCAGACGTGGAGGCACGATTACGAAAACAGCGGTTGACAAAGAAGCGAAAGAAGCGGCAGCTGTCCACAGAAGACGAAAAGACAGGAAACGTTGCAGTACGTCGACGTTCAGCCATTGGCTCCCACCGACAACGAGTCGGTTGGGGACCTTGTTCACGGCGGCCAATGAGGCGGTGTCGTGTGGTCCCGGTCCAGGGGGAATGCTTCGTAGACAGCCATTTCGTTGGTGCGCGACTTTTTAGCAGTGCACAACAGAGCCGATGCCACACGCCTACCTTATTGATACAGCTAACATCAATGGTATTCGCGTCCCAGTAAAGATGCAAATGCTGCAAGAAATGCTGTGGGCAGCGGACGACATAGTTTTATGTAGGAGATAAGAAACAATGCCCCGATTTAGTTTTATGGTTATGGCGTCTATCGTTTAACAGGTTACGACGAAGCGGTGGCAAGCCATACTATTACGAGAAGCAATAGTGGCTAAGGATGTGGAATACTTACCAGCGAGCTGTGGTTTTGCCCTGACTGTAGGAGATGTCCGCCTGGTGAATGTTTGGGCACCGTTTGACTTGAGGAAGAGACGCGAACGCACATCCTTTTACACAGAGGAAGTGTCGCCAATCTTTCGAGGACGTCAGGAGAATTACATTGTCGGTGACGACTTTAACTTCGTTCTGCGCCTACACTTAATCCCTTGCCCGGCGTTACAGACACTGATCCGGGATCTTGCCTTGCATGACACCTGGGGAATGACGCCCGGCGACAGCCTCGGATATACGTACTTTATGATCAATTCAGCCAATCAACTCGAGAGGGTGTATATGTCACGTGGGCTACGCACGGCGACTATTGACGCGCAGGTGTGGCCTGCGGCCTTTACCGACGACCAGGGTTACATCTGCTCCGCCGCTGTCTCGCCAAAAGACATGGAGCAGCAGGGTTCCGTGGAATCTCAATGTTACCCACCTGCGTAATGAGAACTGTTTACGGGAGGTTGAAGACACATGGCATCAATGTCAACGGTGTCAACGTGCGTACGATTCAACGCTTAAGCGGTGGCGTGGAATCTCAATGTTACCCACCTGCGTAATGAGAACTGTTTACGGGAGGTTGAAGACACATGGCATCAATGTCAACGGTGTCAACGTGCGTACGATTCAACGCTTAAGCGGTGGCTTTGCTATGTTAAACCGGCTTTACGCAGAACCGTCACACGGTATGGTCAAGATAAGTCACATTGGCAACGGGCGACTTCCGAATTTTATTTCACAACCCTACGTGAATTACGGACGCAACCACCGTCTCCGGACCGTAAGCAGACTGTCCACCGTATCAAGCACAACTGCTGCGTCTTACGGTAGTGAAGACGGAAGGAGTTAAAGTATATGCGAGGTTGCTCGATGGATTACGCAACGAACGGCCGTCATTACAAAATACACCGTAGTGAGAGAAAGGAGGCAGCGGCGAAGTACACTTACACGGGATGTCTAAATGGCCGATGGATCGCGGATCACGTTGCAGAAGGATACTGTACGTGCTTTCGCTCATCACCATCATGGTTCCTATGCGGAGGAACAACTGGACAGAGCAGAACTCGCAGACGTGCTTCGCGAAATGCCAGCGGCTGAGCGTCCCACTGGAGTGGACGGCCTTATAGCTGAAATCACAGCAGATGATCTGGACGCTGCCCTAAAGTGTGGTGCGTTAAACAAATCTGCTGGACTGGATGGACTCCCTCTTGAGTTGTACCTCATCTTTCCTTCTCTAATGGGACCGTCGTGGGTGACTATTATTGAACTACACTCCTGGAAATGGAAAAAAGAACACATTGACACCGGTGTGTCAGACCCACCATACTTGCTCCGGACACTGCGAGAGGGCTGTACAAGCAATGATCACACGCACGGCACAGCGGACACACCAGGAACCGCGGTGTTGGCCGTCGAATGGCGCTAGCTGCGCAGCATTTGTGCACCGCCGCCGTCAGTGTCAGCCAGTTTGCCGTGGCATACGGAGCTCCATCGCAGTCTTTAACACTGGTAGCATGCCGCGACAGCGTGGACGTGAACCGTATGTGCAGTTGACGGACTTTGAGCGAGGGCGTACAGTGGGCATGCGGGAGGCCAGGTGGACGTACCGCCGAATTGCTCAACACGTGGGGCGTGAGGTCTCCACAGTACATCGATGTTGTCGCCAGTGGTCGGCGGAAGGTGCACGTGCCCGTCGACCTGGGACCGGACCACAGCGACGCACGGATGCACGCCAAGACCGTAGGATCCTACGCAGTGCCGTAGGGGACCGCACCGCCACTTCCCAGCAAATTAGGGACACTGTTGCTCCTGGGGTATCGGCGAGGACCATTCGCAACCGTCTCCATGAAGCTGGGCTACGGTCCCGCACACCGTTAGGCCGTCTTCCGCTCACGCCCCAACATCGTGCAGCCCGCCTCCAGTGGTGTCGCGACAGGCGTGAATGGAGGGACGAATGGAGACGTGTCGTCTTCAGCGATGAGAGTCGCTTCTGCCTTGGTGCCAGTGATGGTCGTATGCGTGTTTGGCGCCGTGCAGGTGAGCGCCACAATCAGGACTGCATACGACCGAGGCACACAGGGCCAACACCCTGCATCATGGTGTGGGGAGCGATCTCCTACACTGGCCGTACACCACTGGTGATCGTCGAGGGGACACTGAATAGTGCACGGTACATCCAAACCGTCATCGAACCCATCGTTCTGCCATTCCTAGACCGGCAAGGGAACTTGCTGTTCCAACAGGACAATGCACGTCCGCATGTATCCCGTGCCACCCAACGTGCTCTAGAAGGTGTAAGTCAACTACCCTGGCCAGCAAGATCTCCGGATCTGTCCCCCATTGAGCATGTTTGGGACTGGATGAAGCGTCGTCTCACGCGGTCTGCACGTCCAGCACGAACGCTGGTCCAACCGAGGCGCCAGGTGGAAATGGCATGGCAAGCCGTTCCACAGGACTACATCCAGCATCTCTACGATCGTCTCCATGGGAGAATAGCAGCCTGCATTGCTGCGAAAGGTGGATATACACTGCACTAGTGCCGACATTGTGCATGCTCTGTTGCCTGTGTCTATGTGCCTGTGGTTCTGTCAGTGTGATCATGTGATGTATCTGACCCCAGGAATGTGTCAATAAAGTTTCCCCTTCCTGGGACAATGAATTCACGGTGTTCTTATTTCAATTTCCAGGAGTGTATATGAAAAAAAAAAACGAAAATTAGTTACAAACTACAGCGTGCATACATTTTATTCAACGTCACTAAATATATTCGGATTTAGGTTATGAAATGTTCGATATGCTTTCCCCCATTGGCGATGATGTGGCGCAGACGAATAGCGAAATTCTGCATGACCCACAGAAGTGTCGGAGCATCAATGCTATCGATGACCTCCTGAATGGCTGTTTTCAATGGTTTTTGGGTCATTGCTGTACACCTTGTCTTTAATATAGACCCACAAAAAGGAGTCGCATGTGTCCAGATCGGGAGAATATGGCAGTTAATCGAGGCCCATGCCAGAGGCCACTGTGTAGGTTCAAATGGCTCTGAGCACTATGGGACTTAACATCTGAGGTCATCAGTCCCCTAGAACTTAGAACTACTTAAACCTAACTAACCTAAGGACATCACACACCCATGCCCGAGGCAGTATTCGAACCTGCGACCGTAGTGGTCCCGCGGTTCCAGACTGAAGCGCCTAGAACCGCTCGGCCACTCCGTCCGGCCCTCTGTGTAGCCCAGAGCCAGAATGCGGTCCCCAGAGTGCTCCTCCCGGACATAAAACCCCGCTCCTGCTTTGATGGGGTCTTGAGTGAACCACATCTTGTCGAAATTAGGATCGCTTTGGATAATGGGGATGAAATCATCTTCCAAAACCTTCACATACCGTTCGGTAGCCACCGTGCCATCAAGGAATATCGCACCGATTGTTGCGACTGGAGATTGCTCACCACACGGTCACCAGTTGAGGGTGAAGAAACTCCTCGATCGCAAAATGTGAATTCTCAGTCCCCCAAACGCACCAATTTTGTTTATTGACGAACCCATCTAAATGAAAGGGGCTTCATCGCTAAACCAAACCATACAGCGCATACTAATTCCCATCATGCCCCGCGGCCAACCGTGTAGTTTGAACGTCCTAACGCAAACCATTCAGATGTTATGACGATTTTATTTCATATAATTCAATAATTATCAACCTGTACCTTATCGGTACAGATTAGATGGGTAGATCACATAACTAATGAGGAGGTACTGAATAGGATTGGGGAGAATAGGAATTTGTGGCACAACTTGACTAGAAGAAGTGATCGGTTGGTAGAACATGTTCTGAGGCATCAAGGGATCACCAACTTAGTATTGGAGGGCAGCGTGGAGGGTAAAAATCGTAGAGAGAGACCAAGAGATGAATACACTAAGCAGATTCAGAAGGATGTAGGCTGCAGTACGTACTGGGAGATGAAGAAGCTTTCACAGAATAGAGTAGCATGGAGAGCTGCATCAAACCAGTCTCAGGACTGAAGACCACAACAACAACAACCTTATCGGTTCCTACCGAGTTCACAGATGGTACCATGACATCCTTTCCAAATCCATGTGATGGTCGTGGACTACGAAGCTACCAGCCCTTGAGATTACTGAACGCAGATAACAAAATCTTTGCACGTATCCTTCATGGCCGTCTTCAAGCGGCGATAAAGGACAAAATACATTTAGGTCAAACATGTCTAGGTGGGAAGAGCAATAGACACAGAGCGCTAGGGGGAATACAGTAATGTCATAGCACTTATGTGGGTCGGTAGATTACGAGGAGCCCTAGTGGCAGTGCATTCCGATCACGCTTTCGACTGAGTGGGCCATGTATTCCTCCGCGCGATCATGGAACGGATGGGAATACCACTTACGTCTGTGGACACGGTATCGAGGTTGATTCAAGACGAGCACTCGACAGTCTTGGTGAACAGCGCTAGCTCAGAACCTATCACGATCCGGCGTTCAGTGTGGCAAGGTTGTCTCCTTTCGGCCATCTTATTTGCTATCGCTCTTGAACCTGCACTATACGGCCTTCGATGACGCATTAAAGGCGTCTAAGTACGGACCGCATGTTTCCAACGCCGCGCATACGCCGATGACAGCGTTCTTTTAGTCAGGTGAGATGAAATCCAGGCAGCGCTAGGATGGCTTCAGCAGTATGGAACGGTTACGGGTAGTGTCATTAACCTACGACAGACCCGATGTAGCCGGCCGAAGTGGCCGTGCGGTTCTAGGCGCTGCAGTCTGGAACCGCGAGACCGCTACGGTCGCAGGTTCGAATCCTGCCTGGGGCATGGATGTGTGTGATGTCCTTAGGTTAGTTAGGTTTAAGCAGTTCTAAGTTCTAGGGGACTAATGACCTCAGAAGTTGAGTCCCATAGTGCTCAGAGCCATTTGAACTATTTTTTGAAGACCCGATGTATGGAAGTGGGCAGAGACTGTAACCAAGGACAGCAGTGCCCATCACCAAGGTCCCCACTCTCACGTGTTTGGAAGTGGTGTTCCATGGAAACATACGACGTACAGCGGCGGATAATTATCGACGGTTACTGCGACAAATTCGGGCAATAGTAAGACAATATGCACTGCGAGCCACAGATATATTCCAGCGCGCATTATGTCAGCATCTATATGGCTCCAAAAACAAGGCACTTGGCACACATACTGCAGTTGCCCACTACGATCGCGTCAAGACTACAGTCAGCCTTCGGACATTTTGAGAGTGCTGACCTCCTCTTTAGAATCCACTACGGTACCTTGACGCTGCCACCGAGAGGGGGAGGTATCGGAGTCATAAACGTGAGGAACAGGGCGGGTGTGTTACTTCTTAGTACGATCCAACGCTATTAGCGAATCGAGCACGTCACATTAATGGGCGCTGTGATCAACGAAGTGGTCCCCCATGCACTCCGTCCACCAGTCAGTGTTGGCCACATCACAGCACCGTTCGCACACCTTCGGGACTTCTTCGTCGATTACAGTTACGTCCAGGACAGTTTGCCGGAGACCATACTGCACACAACGAAAGACGAATGTCGAAGCTTCCTTCAGCAACAAATCTTACAATATGGTCGAACATAAGTACCCGGCGATACAGAGGCAGAGAATATGGAGAGCGGTTCATCTTCCCTCTCTCCCTACAGAGGTACGTGCTTTGTGGTATGTAGTGGTGAACGGATCATTCCCAAAGCGTCAACGACTGCCCTCTATTCACCTGGTCGACGCAGATTTGCCCCACTGCGCGGTCGTCGACTCCGACGAGCATCGTTTGGTTTCTGGCAAGGCAGTCGACTGTTGGCTTCTAACGAGCAAAATGCTCTTCTTTTAATTGCGTACGGTGGATACGGCTATCAAAGCTGACGACCTACTGTTCTCTGACACAGTATAGTTTCCCACCTCCAGGACAACACCATAAACTGAATAAAGCGGGTGGCGACTTATTATCTGTATCGCACTGATGAAAAGGACGTCATAGACTTCTTGTACATACTGCAAGAGCGACATGTGATCTTGTGGCGACACTGTGAAATATAGAACATGTTTTTCCAATTACTTAGGTTCGTTATTCACGGACCCTCCGGCTAGCTGGGGTGTTTCGGGTGGGAGAAGTGAAATGAGAAGATGGCTCAACGTTCAGGAACTTACGTTCATGCCGGATGTACTCAGGAGACTATATCTCGTTTTTAAGTTAGCGAGAAGCCGACCTGGATACACGCCAACTGGACCGTTGCAGGGTCTCGTTTTTCTGTTGTTAATGAATTTTTTTTAAATCTAGACGGCGTTCGGAGTCGTTTTACGTTTGGCTGTGTTGAATGGCATCTTTAGTTTCTGTATGTTGTGTTTTACACCTATAAATGGCAAAAAAGCAAAACAATCAATTAAAAATCTGAAAAATAAAAAATGATGAAAAAACAATTTAATCCCTTCGACCACATCCTTAGGAACGGGAGGGAGGAGACATTGTGGCCAGGCATTGGGTTGCGACATCTGTCCACCCTGCCTCCTTCAACCCATGACCTCATCCCTTAAAGCTCTCTGATAAAAAAAGAAAGAAATAGAAGAAATATTTAGCGTTTGAGCTTCGTAAGAGGAAGATGTATGAGGCGACGATTCGATTCCTGCTCACACTTAATTTTTAATCTATATTTTTTTCATCGCTGTTCATATTATTTAATTTTTAAGACATATGAGAGGCAATATAATTTAAAAAAAAACATGCATTTGCATGAAGTTTTAGTGAATTTCATGTTATTTGACTATTTACTTTTTTCAATTAGATTTAATTATTAGAACGAACGTATTTATAGCTATCGACAAGTAAATGAAGAAACGCACAGAGTTTTCCTCAAAATGTGTGCCTGTCGTGATTTTCGAAATCCCTTATACATGCAATCTGATAAGGTACCCGGGACTACTTCGCACTTCTACACTTCGAGCTGCAGACACAGAGGCAGGCCCCGTATGGCTGTCAATCTGCGTAGCGGTGAGACATTGCTTATGTAGCGAGAACGGATAGTGTAGGTGCAAGTTTTTTTAATACCAGTAGCCAACTATGAACTACGACGGTCGCCAATTACGCACAGATACATCAGTTACATTATAAGGTGAACAAAGTTTGAAGTAAATCCGTGATCCCAACGTCGTGGCCTCCCCTTGTGTGATGTTTGCTCTCCGAAAAAGAAAAAGGAGATAGATCACAAAAGAGTTAGATCACAGTCTCATTAACAACGTTTCAATACGTCATTAGGGTTTCATTGCACTTCTCTATGATTACATTCGTCTCTAAACTCTCAATACAACCTTTTTGTTCCAATGTTGTATTGTCAAATCACAGGACAATGGATGTGTAAAACGTTGACCTCCCCGTGGAATATTAACTTGCTTTATTCGAAACGAGTGTCGTCGGTAACTCATTACTGAAACACGTTGTATTTCTCTTGTTTTTTTTTACTGAAGTAAGCGATGTCTGTGGATACACTTCGTCGTGAGAGAATATTGCCTCCTGCAACTATGAATAGCTGTGGTTTTGCTTTACCTCAAGATATGTAGAACAGTTCTCAACATGTACCTACATATTAGATATCTATATACATGTGTGGCAAATAAAAGTGGCCCGGAGAGGCTGATGCGACTGGACGTGAACTTACGCATATAGCCACACCCCGTGACGAGCTCACCACGTGTACGCCCGCCACGTGATCCACACCGGTTCAGAGGGTAGCGCGGGCTGTCAGTGTGATTGGAGCAGTGCAAAGAGGACGATTTTACTAGTGCAGCAGTGGGTGTTCGTTGTTAAATGTTACGCGACAACAAAATCGTGGAAACCGTGTGGTTAGTTGTTTGCTGAAACGCTCAGTCCGAAAATGACGTCACACAGGATCCGTTTTGAACAAGTCAGAAAACATTCCGAAACGTGCCTGCACATCAGAAAATGTCGCCGCAGTTCATCAGAAAATGCTTCAGAGACCGGCATATCACGTCGATCATGCGACAATTACTCCACCTGGATCTGCACATGCAACACTAACGAGTGTCTGTTGTTCATGCATTAAAACCAGCTGTGCTCCTCAGCGCCTCCAGTTTTGTGAGTGGCTGCTCACTGAGATAACAATGAATGGCTTGGAATTACATCTGCTATTTATGTCTGATGAAGCCTGGTTTCACATGAGTGGTTATGTCAACTTACAGAATCACAGGTTCTGGGCAGCGGAGAACCCTCGAAAGAACCATTGCATGATCAGAATGTTGGGGTTTGGTATGCAATGTCTGCAAGCCGCTAATACATTCATCAGACGCTGACTTCGGTGCATTACATTGGTAACATTTTGAAACCATTTGTGGCAGCATTAAAGGAGGAGGAAAATACCTACAGTCACTTCCAGCAGGACAGGGCAACTGTCCACAGAGCCAGCCGAACCGTGGAGCACATTTACACAATCTTCACACCTGACAGAGTTGTTAGAAGAGGACAGGCTGGTTGCGGCCCTAGCGGGCCACGCAGGTCACCTGATCTGTCAGTGTGCGATTACTTTATGTGGGAAGCCCTCAAGTCTAAGGTGTATCGCAAACAACACCCATAGTCTTCACGAACTGCAGCAGAACATTTCGGATGAGTTTGCAGCAATTCCAGCAGTCCAGCTTCGATCCGCCTTCAGCAGCTTGCTGACCCGGGCCCAGAAGTGCCAAGAGACGAATTGTGGTCACTTTCAACGTCTGCTATAGTCGGGTTAGTACTGTATTTCCTTTTTTCTGCTGTGTTTCTTTGTACCCTGTAACTCTGTTTTCCGGGCCACTTTTATCTGCCCCACCCCGTACATCAGTATTCGCATTTGCGTGCTTCTAGTATTAATGATAGAATAGGCAACTTTAGACTACAAGTTAGTCTGTATGAATTTTAAGATCAGAGAGTAAAGTTAGTATTAAATAATGAACGAACGAACTATCAATGAGCAGACCAAGGCATAGACATAGCGTTTCAACAGGCCGTCGTGTCGCTATCTCTTAGGAAGGTCTCCGTACCAGTGGATGAATCGAAAGCGAACAGTACTACAAATATGCACTCTTGACATTGGTTCTCTCGTTCATACGTTGTCTAAGACGGATTTCATTCAGTTGACATGCTTGAGACATGTTTATGCAAGTGAAGCATGTTGGAAAAGACGGGCAGTTCTATTACGAAAGACATTTTGACTTCTTGCGGAAGGAATGTCCTACCACTGTTAAAATGAAAGTCACTCATATCGAGAACTTAGAGGCGTGACGAGTGACTGTGTCAGACGATCTTCTAAGTTAACCGCATTCGTCATAATATTTTTTCCTCACATTATGCTTCGAGTTCACTACGCTCTTTAGATTATGTTTAATACTGTATATGCAGGTGGAAGGATAGACAATACGCTGTTATCGGTGCAACAGCATACCATAGATGGTAATGGATGCGAGAACAGTAGAGTTCGGCCTCATTCTGGACAACAAACGTTTTTAGCCCCCTTTCACAGTCCATCCCTTCAGCAGCGATTCTAATACTGAGGATCCGTTTTTACAACTAAGCATTGTGACTTCCCTGTAAAGGACAGCCACTTTCTGGCAGGAATAAAGCGGATTCCACGTAGCCCCGTAAGAACAGCGAAGTAGCTACTCGTTTACAAGTAGTAGCTCGAGTTTCGAAAGCAAAGATTAAATAACAACTGCGTGGTGTGCTAGAAAAATGACTCTGCAGTACTGTCGTCCTATGACGATGTAAGCAGAAGACGAAGGAGCTGTCAGATGGCATCACGTGGACCCCTTGATCAGACTTATATCGTTTATTTTACTGGAACGGTAACGGTATGGGGTAATGTTTGATGGTGAAGCCTTTTCCGGGGCAGCTAGCAGTCGTTCTTTAATAGTATCGACTCAGAGTCCCCTTATTAAAAATGGCACAGTGAAGTGACAAATTTCATGGGATAGCGATCTGCACATATGCAGATGGCAGTAGTATCGCATTCACAACGTGTAAAAGGGCAGTGCAATGGCGGACCTGTCGTTTGGACTTAGGTGATACATGAGAGAAGGTTTCCGACGTGATTATGGCCGCACGGTGGGAATTAACAGATTTTGAACGCGGAATGGTAGTTGGAGCTAGACGCAAGGGACATTCTATTTCGGAAAACGTTAGGGAATCCAGTATTCCGGGATCCACAGTGTCAATAGTGTACCAAGAGCAGCGGCGTTTGCGTAGAGTTGTCAGTGTTACCAGACAAGCAACACTGCATGAAACAATCGCAGAACTTAATGTGGGACGTACTACAGACGTATCCGTTAGGACAGTGCGGCGAAATTTGTGGTGAATGGACCAAGGCAGCAAATGACCGGCGCGAGTGCCTTTGCTAACAGCATAACATCGCCTGCAGCACCTCTCTTGGTCATATCGGTGGGACCCTAGACTACTGGAAAACCGTGGACTGGTCAGATGAGTCCAGATTTCAGTTGGTAAGTGCTGATGGTAGGGTTCGAGTGTGGCGCAGCCCCCAAGAAGCCATGGACCCAAGTTGTCAACAAGGCATGATGTGTGGCTTATGAGCAGTCTCTCGACCATGAAATCCAAGTTTTCTCACTCCCGCCTAACTGTCATAATACTTGCAGTGGATCCTGGAGCAATTTGGAATTCCTGTGTGATGGTCTGGATAGATGTCTGCCTATTACACATTATGACCCTATTCAACTGTCGGCTGTCTCTGTCAGTCAACAGACGAGGTCGTTGTTGGCTCTGAGCACTATGGGACTTAACATCTATGGTCATCAGTCCCCTAGAACTTAGAACTACTTAAACCTAACTAACCTAAGGACATCACACAACACCCAGTCATCACGAGGCAGAGAAAATCCCTGACCCCGCCGGGAATCGAACCCGGGAACAGACGAGGTCGGCCTGTACGCTTTTGTGCTGTACGTGTTCGTCCACGTTTCCATTTAACTATCACATCGGAAACAGTGGACCTAGGGATGTTTAGGAGTGTGGAAATCTCGCATACAGACGTATGACACAAGTGACACCCAATCAGCTGATCACGTTAGAAGTCTGTGAGTTCTGCTCTCTCACGATGTCTAATCACTACTGAGGTCGCTAATATGGCGTACCTGGCAGTAGGTGGCAGCACAATGCACATAATTTGCAAAACGTATGTTTTTGAGAGTGTCAGGATAGTTTTGATTACATAGTGTAAATTTGTACTACTGTGGTGACTGTGGGCTTTGTGTCTATCTTGGCTACAATAATACTTTCACTACGCTGTTCATAGTAGCTTATCCGCGTTCCTGTTTGTTTATTCATTATTAAACCTACTCCTGCATTACCCATGTTTGATTTTGTTTTTATAACGCTGTATTCACCTGACGAGAAGTCCTGTTCCACCTGCCACCGAACTTCACTAATCCAGACTATGTATAACTTTAACCTATCTAGTTCCCTGTTTAAATTTTCTAACCTACCGGCCTGATTAAGGGATCTGACATTTCCGCGCTCCAATCCGTAGAGCGCCAGTTTTGTTTCTCCTGATAACGACGTCCTGCTGAATAGTCCCTACTCGGAGATCCGAATGGGGGACTATTTTACCTCCGGAATGTTTTACCGAAGAGGATGCCATGATCATTTAACCATTCAGAAGAGCTGCATGCCCTCGGGGGAAGTTACGGCTGTAGTTTCCCCTTGCTTCCAGCAGTTCGCAGTATCTGCACGGCAAGGCCGTTTCGGTTGATGTTACAAGACCATATCAGTCACTCATCCAGACTGTTGCCCCTACAACTACTGAAAAGACTGCTGCCCCTCCTCATTAACTAAAGGTTTGTCTGACCTCTCAACATATACCCCTCCGTCGAGATTGCACCTATTTTACGGCTATCTGTATCGCTGAGGCACGCAAGCCACACCACCGACGGCAAGTTCCAGGGTTCATGGGGTAGGGGGGTAATCAGTGCTATCCATGAGAAAATGGAGAGATATCTAGCTTTTTATAAATAAACGTATGTCAATGAACGAAGCAGTATCAAATGTCAATCATTTCTATATGGCGGATGTCAACAGCCAATAAATATTTCATAAAGTTTCTGGAAATGTATCTTTTACCCACTACTGGTTTCGATTTCACATCATCATCACGGTGGTAAATTTTGCAAAGTTATAGTTACTAACACCATCACGACGATCCGGGATCGAGTCGCAGAAAAAAGATATATTTTCATACAGCCTGTGTACAACGCACTTACTAAAATAGAATTAATGTGTTGCTACAAACAAGCCCATTTCCTGACTCGAGGCATGTGACACAGCGATACGACCTCACGTTCGAGCAGACAGTGTCTATCCTCTCAGGCGCTAATCCTATGGGGCTCTTAAAATCCTGCCTAGCGTTAAGTATAACCCTTCAGAATCCATTGATTGCGTATTTGAACAGCAGTCATGGGATCCTGACCAACACGAGCAGACTGTCGCGGAACAAGAAGCCACATTCTAGACAAGCCATGACAATGCCGATGTCGAATTCCGAATTCCTTCTTACACGAGGCGTAATACGATCTTCTTACAAACAACCAACATTCAAATACATTATCTGAATGAAAAACCCGCTGTGTAATCTTTCTTCATACAGAGTGGTCACAAACCGTCTGGAAAGCCTGCAAGGGCATTGCAGGGTTATATTGAAAAATAATTGTGAAGAAAAAAATTCGATACGTTGTGTCGTTTCCGAGTTAATTAGCAATGAAAGTAGCCAATCAGGCAGTTGCTCTCACAGATTCAAGGGTCCCGTCAGAGACGATGTCGCCAAACGTATTCTGCGGTTGGTTTCCTAAAACCGAACAAGAGAGTGATACAAAAACAACTGTCACTAATTTTGTCTAGCAGGTCGCTTGAATTCGCACGCGAAACGGAGTGATTGGCTAATTTCAACGCTAATTAAGTCGTAAACGGCGCAAAGTATCAATTATTTTCTTAATGATCATTTCTCAGCATAATATATCCTGCAAGACCCTTACAAGCTTTCCAGGCTGTTTCTAGTCATCCAGTATACACAGTATAGGTGACATTATTCTTTCCTGCTTTATAGAGATATAATGGAATACAAGTAGTAATAATTTGCATATCCATACCCTTTTAACGTTTGTTCCATCTCGCCTTTATGGTGTTATTGTTTTATTGACCAGCAGTGTGTGTACAGTACATAATTTGCCCATATCATTCAGTGATCCAGCTGTTGTTGTTCCTCTACCTTTCACTTCTATACGACCCCAAATGAGCGGTCATTTCTTATATCAATCCCCATATATATAATTCCAGTTTATTTACCTCTGCTGTTCTCATCCTGTGTCTACTTACCACCATAATATCTCTCTAAGTCCATCTTTATACGGATGGTTGCGAAACCTTTGCTGTTCATTATAAAATGTCGTATCAAAACGCCTTCAGCCGTCTCAATTTCCAGTTATTTTATTTGAGCAACCAGTTTCGGCGCTACATTACGCCATCTCCACGCCAACTAACCGACGTGTAGGAAGAATCCCACCTCTGGTCCAGTCAAAATAGGGGCCAGCATTCAGTGACTAGTATTCATAGATTTTTGACACAGCAATCCCTTCGATCGTATGAGTCGGCAAGTGATCGTCGAAGGAATCACTGTTCCAAAGTCTACGGACACCACTCACTGAATGCTGGCCTCTATTTTGACTGGACCAGACGTGAGATTCTTCCTACAAGTCGATCAGGAAGATGGCGTAATGTTGGCGTAAGGGTTGCTGAAATAAAATAACTGCAAGTTTAGACCGCTGAAGGTGTTTTCATTCGACAGTTTATTGCTCCACCATAATGTCTTCCCCTACCCATTACCTGAAGCTAATGATCAAAGCAAGAAACGACTTGAGCATCATCTTTCGCAACTCATAGGCGCCACATAGCGAGGTGGTGCAGTGGTTAGCACAGGACTCGTATTCGGGAGGACGAAAGTTCAAACCCGCGTCCGGCCATCCTGATTTAGCTTTCCCGTGATTTCCCTAAATCGCTTGGGGCAAATGCCGGGATGTTTCCTTTGAAAGCGTACGGTCGATTTCTTTCCCTAATCAGAGATTGTGCTCCGTCTCTAATGACCTCATTGTTGATGGGACGTTAAACACTTTTCTCCTCCTTCTCATAGCCTCCGAGCAGCTCCCCACATAACATCAACTTTATCGCATTAGCAATACCTTTTTTTTAATAATATATCCTTCTCTCATATTTATTTGTACTTAATATCATTTTCATATTTCACAAACTAGGTTAACAGCGGCTAAATCTCTGCTGCCAGCCCATCCCTGAATGGGAAAGTGAAATCAAAATAAAGAAACAAAAATATTATAAAGTTGCGACTTTCTTCTGTAGTATCGCGCTTATTTCCTTCCACACACTCTCTCTTTTCTCCCGATTGTAATGGGTTGTCCCCCTGGTATAGACATGCATATTCAAATACAGAGATATGTAAGCAGGCAGAATACGGCGCTGCGGTCGGCAATGTATAAATAAAATAACAAGTGTCTGGCGCAGTTGTTTGGTCGGATACTGCTGCTACAATGGCAGGTTATAAAGAGTTAAGTGAGTTTGAACGTGGTGTTATAGTCGGCGCACGAGCCATGGGACACGGCATCTCCGAGGTAGCGATGAAGCGGGCATTTTCCCGTACGACCATTTCACGAGCGTACCGTGAATATCAGGAATCCGGTAAAACATCAAATCTGCGACATCGCTGCGGCCAGAAAAAGATCGTGCAAGAACGGGACCAACGACGACTGAATAGTATCGTTCAGCGTGACAGAAGTGCAACTCTCCCGCCAATTGCTGTAGATTTCAGTGCTGGGCCATCAACAAATGTCAGCGTCCGAGCCACTCGTGTATCCTTGATGACTGCAAGGCACAAAGCTTTACGCCTCGCCCGGGCCCGTCAACACCGACATTGGACTGTTGATGATTGGACACATGTTGCCTAGTCGGAGTAATATGGGAACCCTGAAACGTCTAGAAACGATTCTGTCAGGTGATACGTTCGTAAGCATCCTGTCTGGTCATCTGCATCCAGTCATGTCTATTGTGCATTCCAGCAAAACGATACGACACCCCACACGTCCAAAATTGCTGCAGAGTGGCTCTAGGAACACTCTTCTGAGTTTAAACACTTCCGCTAGTCACCAAATTCCCCAGACATGCACATTATTGAGCATTTCTAGGATGCCTTGCGACGTGCTGTTCAGAAGAGATCTCCACTCCTCGTACTCTTACGGATTTATGGACAGCCCTACAGGATTCATGTCAGTTGCCTCTAGCACTAGTTTAGATATCAGTCGAGTCCATGCCACGTCGTGTTGCGGCACTTCTGCGTGCTCGCAGGGGCCCTGCACGATATTAGGCAGGTGTACCACTTTCTTTGGCTCTTCAGTGTGTAATTTGACGGTGAGTATGCTTTCCTCCTTGTTCCTTGACTCAGAAGTAACACTAGTGATGATAACAGTGCGCAATACAAGGGAGGTGAGGATCTTCGCTTAGCACCCAACGATCGACTGGGGTCTACCTCGCCACGAGTCGGCCTCGCGGAATACATTTCGCAGTAGAGATTCTAGGGTGACTTGCCTCGCGAAACTGCTGTGAGAGGCTGTTCCGCGTAGTGCAAACGCACGGTAAGTGAGGCGAGCGTGTGTTGCGCAGGTGCTGGTGCACGACGCGCTGAACGTGCCGGCGGAGACGAGCGCGGCGTGGCTGGCGTCCCCCGGACAGGAGGTGCTGCTGTCGCTGCAGCCGCAGCTGATGTACGCGACGCAGGCGGCGCAGCTCGAGCGGCCGGGCCGCCGCGGCTGCCTGCTGCGCGAGGAGCGGCCGCTCGACTTGGAACGCGCCTACTCCAGCCACAACTGCCGCCACGACTGCCGCAACAACCGCACGTGGCATCTCTGCGCCTGCCTGCCCTTCCACGTCTACGACACTGGTCAGCCGCTTCCTAAAGCTGCAGTGCTGCCCATTCAACAGGAAGGACAGCAAATAGCGAAATTTTACTTATTGTGTCTACACAGTATAGTAGGAAGAATGCATGATTAGATTACAGGATCCAGTCACATTAATGTGACCACCGCCAATGTCCGACGTCAACGAGCAATAACCACTCACAGAAGGCAGGTGGGGTCACTAGTAGTGTTGTTGTTGTTGTGGTCTTCAGTCCAGAGACTGGTGTGTTGCAGCTCTCCATGCTACTCTATCCTGTGCAAGCTTCTCCATAACTCAGTACCTACTGCAACCTACATCCTTCTCAATCTGTTTAATGTATTCATCTCTTGGTCTCCCTCTACGATTTATACCTTCCACGCTGCCCTCCAACACTAAATTGGTGATACCTTGATGCCTCAGAATATGTGCTACCAACCGATCCCTTCTTCTAGTCAAGTTGTGCCACAAATTTCTCTTCTCTCCAATTATATTCCATACCTCCTCATTAGTTATGTGATCTACCAATCTAATCTTCAGCATTCTTCTGTATCACCACATTTCGAAAGCTTCTATACTTTTCTTGTCTAAACTATTCATCGTCCACGTTTCACTTCCATACGTGGCTACACTCCATACAAATACTTTCAGAAACGACTTCCTGACACTTAAATCTATACTCGAAGTTAACAAATTTCTCTTCTTCAGAAACGTTTTCCTTGCCATTGGCAGTCTACATTTTATATCCTCTCTACCCCGACCATCATCAGCTATTTTGCTCCCCATATAGCAAAACTCCTTTACTACTTTAAGTGTCTCATTTCCTAATCTAATTCCCTCAGCATCACCCGCTTTAATTTGACTACATTCCATTATCCTCGTTTTGCTTTTGTTGATGTTCATCTTATATCTTCCTTTCAAGACACTGTCCATTCCGTTCAGCTACTCTTTCAGGTCCTTTGCTGCCTCTGACAGAATTACAATGTCATCGGCGAACCTCAAAGTTTTTATTTCTTCTCCATGGATTTGAATCCCTACTCCGAATTCTTCTTTTGTTTCCTTTACTACTTGCTCAATATTCAGACTGTTGCCCCTGCAACTACTGAAAAGGTTGCTGCCCCTCTTCAGGATCCACACGTTTGTCTGGCCTCTCAACAGATACCCCTACGTTGTGGTTGTACCTACGGTAAGGCTATCTGTATCGCTGAGGCAAGCAAGCCTGCCCACCAACGGCAAGGACCACTGCACTAGCAGTGGGGGGTACATAAAACATGTCAGGGGGACGTAATGCGGAAACCGAGCGATTTATCTGACATGAAAAAGAGCATGGTTATTGGCTTTCGGGTAAAGGGTGGAAGAATTTCTGAAATAGCTAAATTTGTAAGCTGATAGAGTGCTGCCATCGTTAAAGTACACCATGTATGGCAAAATGACACATCCAAAACCGATGCTGAGGCGTCTGTGGTGCACCAACCTACAGACGTGTGTAGGTGAATAGACGTGCAACAGTTGAGTAACTGATCCCTAGATCAACCAAGGGGCTACCAACAGTGTCTCCTATTCGACCGTCTAGTGACCGTTGCTGTGTATGGGTCTCCGCATTAGGCGCCTCTTTCATGCACTCATGCTGCCTAGTGTTCATTGGCAACGACGAATGGCATTTGCACGCCAGTATTGCAACTGGACTGCTACTGGGTGGCGATAGGTGGTCTTTTCATATGAATCACGTTTTATGCACCATTGGACTGATGGCCGTTGGCATGTACGGCGTGAAACTTCTGAAAGCAAACAACTTGCTACAATTGTCAGAATGGTCCAGGCCCGAGGAGGGGGCATTATAGTCTGAGGAATGTTATCGAGGCATTCCCTGAGTGGTCTCAACATTCTTGAAGGCACAATGGATTAACACACGAATGGATCTATCCTTGGGGACATTTCCACCTCTACATGTTACCAGTTTTTCCTCAACACAGTGGCATCTACGAGCAGGACAATGCAATTTGTCACACTGCTCGCAGTGTACGTGCACGATTCGTAGAGTACCAGGATGAGTTTACCATAGTCCCATGGCCATCAAACGCCCCGAATTAAAACCCAATCGAGAATCTGTGGTACCCCCTCGATCGAGCTCTTCGCATCATGAATGCTCCACTGAGAAACCTAATGCATCCTGTAGTGCTGCGGCCACAACTTCTACTGACGTAGGGTGATTGTTTCCTTCCTCTACCACATTGCGCTTCAAAAGAACCTGTCTTTTCTAATTTGGTAATCATTTTTTCCAGACCCTTGCCAGGCATCGCACCAACGCCATGTTTCATACCCTTGAACTTTTGCAGTGCTATTAGTACACAGTCACTGTTCAGTGCGCGGTCCTGCATTGAGTCAGTCAAGCGTCTCAGACGCAAACTGAGAAATAGACGGTCCAGACTGTATACCAGTCAGGTTCCTTTCAGGATATGCTGGTACAATGGCTCCTCACTTAGCAATCATATACAACCACTTGCTCGTGGAAAGATACGTGCCCAAAGACTGGAAAGCTGCACAACTCATACCAATACCCAAGACAGGAAATAGGAGTAATCCGCTGAATTACAGACCCATGTCACTAATGTCTTTTTGCAATAGAAATGTGCAACATATACTGTGCTCGAACATTATGAATCACCTGGAAGAAAATGATTTATTGACAAGTAGCCAACACGGATTCAGTTGTTTATTCTCCCCGCGTAATGAGTGCTATCGACAGGGGACTTCAAATTGATTCCATATTTTTAGATTTCCAGAGGTTTTAGACACCGTTTCTCACAAACTAAAACTAAAACTCCATAACTCCATCCGAACAGGTCCTGGAAAGCCCAACTTTACCGACCGGCCGCCGTGTCTTCCCCAGCCCACAGGCGTCACTGGATATGGATACGGAGGAGCATGTGGTCAGCACACCGCACTCTCGGCCGGAGGTCAGTTTACGAGACCGGAGCCGCCGCTACTTCTCAATCAAGTAGCTCCTGAGTTTGTCTCAAGGGCTGAGTGCACAACGCTTGCCAACAGCGCTCGGCAGACTGGATGGTCACCCATCCAAGAGCTAGCCCAGCCCGACAGCGCTTAACTTCGATGATCTGACGGGAACTGGTGTTACCACTGCGGCAAGGCCGTTGGCATCGTTCCTCACAAGCAACTTCTAATTAAATTGCATGCCTATGGAGTATAGTCTCAGTTGTGTAACTGTTCAAAAATGGTTCAAATGGCTCTGAGCACTATGGGACTCAACTGCAGTGGTCATCAGTCCCCTAGAACTTAGAACTACTTAAACCTAACTAACCTAAGGACATCACACACACCCATGCCCGAGGCAGGATTCTAACCTGCGACCGTAGCAGCAGCGCGGCTCCGGACTGGAGCGCCTAGAACCGCACGGCCACCACGGCCGGCTGTGTAACTGTATTCATGATTTCCTGTCAGAAAGGTCACAGTTCGTAATAACCGATGGAAAGTGATCGAGCAACACGGAAGTAATATCCGGCGTTCTCCGTGGACGTATTATGGGTCCTCTGCTGTTCCTGATCCACATAAACGATTTAGGAGACAATCGGAACAGACCTCTTAGATTGTTTGCGGATGGTGCTGTCATTTACTACCATATAAAGTCATCAGATGATCAAAACGAATTTCAAAATGATTTAGACAAGATATTCGTATAGTAAAAAAATTGGGAATTGACTCTAAATCATGAAAAGCGTGAAGTCATCCACATGAGCACTAAAAAGAATCTGCTAAATTTCAGTTACACGATGAATCACACACGTCTAAAGGCTGTAAACTGAGCTAAATACTTAGGGATTACAATTACGAATAGCTTAAACTGGCATGATCACCAAACCAAATACTGCAATTTATTGGCAGAACACTTAGAAAATAGAATAGATCTACTAAAGAGACTGCTTACACTACGCTTGTCCGCTCTCCTCTTGAGTATTGCTGTGTGGTGTGGGATCCACATCAGACGGGATTGACAGAGGACCTCGAAAATGTTCAAAGAAGGACAGCTCGTTTTTTATTATCGCGAAACAAGAAGGAGAGTGTCATGGAATTCGCCATAGCTTACGTTGCATACCTGCTAGTCACTGCATTACCTGTTACACCTGTAACTGGAACTAGACAAAAGCGATTCTCTGAATGCTTCTATTCGAGTCCTGATTTCTTTTGTGTTCGCGATTCTTACGCAAGATTTACGTTGATATGGACATAGCAGAACCGTTCTGCAGTCTTTCGCAAGATCCAGATACTCCATAGAATTCAGAGCGATAACCCTGTAGTGCCCGTTTTATATCTTAAATGATGCATTACGGAAAGCACTTCTCGAGGTTTAGACGAAATACTGGATAATCCGTAATTAATTGGGCAAAGCGAAAGAGAAATCAAGTTAGATTTCTTTGGGCTAGTTAGAGTTTTATGTGTCCAAGAATTATCGCGAAATGCGTGGAAGAAAATATATTTTCTTAAAAAAATGAATGTTGTTAGTACACTCCTCTTCCTGCTGATAACATGGGCTTTCGAAATCGGATACGTAATTTCTCCTTCAAGTTCCTCAGCATACTTCATAAGGCTGAGCGGACCGGCCTTTCGTGTGGTGTCAGATACATTGACCTCTCAGTTATGGGAGTAGGTGCACACATTTCTCTTTAGCCCCAATTCTACATATATTCTTCCTATTCCATTCATTGATAGTGTGTACGTCTTTCTTCAAGTATTTGGTGATTCAACAGTTACTGTTTCCTGCTTCTGGCAAAACAGTCGACGTTTTAACTGAAGCCGATCGCCAGCTAACGTGGCTTATTATTTGTAGAGATACTATTTACTTATTTCTTGTGACTCTACCATTAATAGAAATGGAATATTATTAATCAACATACTTAGATATTCATCCATTAGAAGACCAAAGTAAATGACATAGGAATATTTATATATCAGCGTTGAGCTCTGAATCGACACCTGAAGATCAACTTGCGGTCTAAACGGGTTATAATCTTTTTAAAGACTTTATACGAAAATATGCTTTATTGCGTAAAGTGACTAGCACCATTACTTCATAACATATTAGCGACCTCTCAATTGTCTAACATTATAACAGATATGGTGTTATAATACTATACACTCCTGTAACTTTCTAAGATTTCAATCATGTCAAGATATTCCTCTAAGGAGCAATGTCCTTTTTACACGGACATAATTGCTTTGGTTTCAGATGGAAAGAGAAAGTGTGGCTTCCTCGATTTGAAGTGTCTACAGAAACACAGAGGTAATTGTACTTGATTTCTGAGATAAGAGTAGAAAATGTATCCCCTCTATTTCGATTAATATGTAGCCAGTTAATCAGTTCTCTCACTGAACAGGTCAAATGAAGTCAAAAACAAACTCTATCTTGGTACTGATGTGACTGTCTCACTCTCAAGAAAAGATATAATATATTACTCCATGAAAATTAGAAATGTCTTCACCTTTTCCATGTATAAATGGTTTCCTTCGGATTGCACTTACTTAACGGGTATATCTTACGTACCTGGGTCTAAGGGAAAAAAATGCGATATACCACGAAGGGATTATCCGAACGGGATGGAAATCGGTAAATGTGATGTATATGTGCAGACAAACAAATGATTACAATTTCAGAAGAATTGATAATTTCTTCAAGAGAAAGAGTTTCACAAATGGAGCAAGTCAACAACGCGCTGGTCAACTCAGGCCCTTATTCAAGCAGCTATACGATTTGCCGTTGATTGATAGAATAGTTGGATGTCATCCTGACGGATATCGTGCCACATTCTGTCCAATTGGTGTGTTAGATCGTCAAAATACCGAACTAGTTGGAGGGTTTTGTCCATAATGCTCCAAATATTCTCCGTTGGGCAGAGATCCGGCAGCGTTGTTGACCAAGGTATGGTTTGGCAAGCACGAAGGCAAGTAGGAGAAACTCTCGCCGTTTGTGAGCGGTCATTATCTTGCTGATATGAAAGCTCAGGTTGGCTTGACATGGAGGGCAACAAAACGGATCCGGGCGTAGAGTATCGCCGACGTACCGCTGTGGTGTAAGTGTGCTGTAGATGACAACCAGAGGAGTCCTGCTATGAAATGAAATGGTACCCCGACCATCACTGTTTGTTGGTGGGCTGTACGGTGAACGACAGTCAGGTTGGTGTCCCATCGCTGTCCGGAGAGTCTCCAGACACGTCTTCGGCCTGGACGTACTTCAGATTGAGCCCCAATGATCAGTTCTACTGCTTGTCTTTGTGCTTGCCAAAGCCTACCTTGCCCATCAAAAACGCCGGATCTCTTCCCAATTGAGAATGTTTGGAGCGTTATTGGTAGGGTCCTCCAACCAGCTCGGGATTTTGACGATCTAACCCGCCAGTTGGACAGAATTTGGCACGATATAACTCACGAGGACATCCAACAACTCTATCAGTAATTGCCAAGCCCAATAAGTGCCAGAGGCAGACCGACGCGCCATTAACTTCCTCAATTTGTGAAGCTCTTTCTCTTGAGTAAATCATCCACTTTTTCTGGAACTGAAATCTTTTGTTTGCCCGTACATACACATCACATCTATCGATTTCCGTCCAATTCGGATAATTCATTCGTGGTGCGTAGTTCCATTTTTTTCCGCCAAATTGAAATTGCTTTGCAAATTCGACCAGTGCACCTGTGCAGTGCTCTTTGTCTTATGGGGCAGTATTAAATAAAATAGGGTTAATCTACGTCAGTACGGAAAAGACTTTCTGAAACGAATACACAGTGGGTAAAAGTCGAATGTTTGAACTATGTGAAAGGAACGAATTACGTGAACTCTTAAATTTTTAAGTTAAAAATAAATAAGAACACAATAATTTACATATAGCGCTTGTGGCAAGTCTCGCATATACCGAGCACCACGCTGGGTGCTGAAATGTGGTAAATGGGAACTTGTGGCGGAAGTATACGGAAAAAAATGATTGATTTCTCGTTTGCTGGGTGTCAAGCTTGATCAACATTAATTAAATCAAAAGTCATCCTTCAATGGATGTGTGCGAAACATCGAAATGACTGAGAGGTTAAAACAGATAGTAATGTCAAAACAATTTATTTAAATAAAAACAAAAAGAGAAACATCATTGAATAAAGTGTGTCTTGGCGCTTGGAATGGACAAATATATCACAAATGCGTTGTCTGAGCAGCTGGCTTGTCAGTTAGATTTCACTGAAGTCTTGAACCGATGTTTGGCGGTGCAGAGTTGCCTATTGGTGGGGTTCTTTCGTGTTCTTCACCTCTGTGAGCGGACACATAGAGCATAGAAGTAACTTCGATGCTCTGTGAGTGGATAGCGCCAGGCAGATGATTAACAGTTGTCAAAGTTGTGCAGGCCGAGAGGATTAGCACAGTGGTCCACTGGCGAGGCCGGAAGGTTTACCATTCAAAGGATAGGTTTCCCGGGGCTGTGCATGAGCCGAATTACAGAAGCGGCACCCAAGGAATCAGGTTTTAATCGGATGACGGTGGTGATGATAATGACTCGTTGACAGAGTCAAAACTTAGATCAGTATTGTAATCAAACTGCAAAAGTAGCATCAGCTGAGATAGTGGCTTCAGGAAATGGAACCAATTAGAATGCTCCTGAGAATAAGCAACGGACTGGAATAAAATGCAGTAAAGAGTGGAATGGGAACCAAAGCAAAATGGAGTAGACTAAAGTCATCAGAGGAACGGATCAGCACCAAGAGCAAGTGCAAACCAAGTCGCGGCTACCAAATCTTGAGATTAAGTCCCAACACGAAGTCTCTCGAAAGAAACATCAGGAAATCTCACTCCTCAGTCTCTTGAAAAGGTCGTCTGAATGCCATCACCCTTCTGACAGTACGCTCATTCTCCGTTCTCTGTCTCTCAGGTTTTTGACGCAGGTCTCGCCTCTCTCGCTCTTCCGGAGGTCTGGAATTTTCTCGTCATTTCTTATCATTGGCTGACTATATATCAGTGCCAGCCAATAGATGATTCCCCGTGAGCAGTTATCCTCCTCTTGACTCCTTGTCCCACGCTGTCCATTTTCGTCTCTTGTGGACAGACTACCCAATACACGCGACCAGCAAATGTCTTTCGGTTTTGCCTACAGGGTGACGGCTCGGGGCGCGTCGAAACCAAGCTTACGCCCTCGAGGAGCTACCATATGGCTCCTTGGTGGACGTATAAGGCAAGAAGGTTACCATTTTTCTCACGGAGGCGCAGATTTAGCGAAAGAAAATTTTTTCCTAGTGCATAAAGCCGGCTGGCGACGTGTCCCTCTGCCAACTGCGGCGGGGCGGGATCGGTCGGTCGTTCTTTCGTCTCCTTCGCTCTCTCTCAAGCCACTTTCATCGAACAGTTTACCTATCTCTTTATTTCTTCCTTCCGGTGTCCCTCCACTCTGCAGTAGTAGATACACGCTAGGCAGTGTAAAGCAGCGCTGATGAAACCACTACCTAATACCTACCACACAGAGGCCGCGTAACTCAAGTTGCAAATCAGTTCCTGTAAGTTCATTTCACAAATTTTGGACCATGGGAGAGTGCAGTTTAACTGCAGTAAGCTTTTCAAAATTCTATTATCGCGTTTTTATTCATAAGGAAGCACATGACATGACATCAAGTTCGTATTTACTGTGGTAATACTCTATCATTCAAAGTTCACTGTCTATCCAACATATTTCGCACGTAAAAGCAGCCAGAATTCCTGTAAGTCCGTCCCGATTAATTTTTGCAATCTAACACTGACCCACCACTATTAGCGAGTTTAACTTTCGGTCGTTTCAATGGTCTTCTATGTCAGAAGTGCTCGCCAAAGTATTGCATCAAGAACACGGAATATGCCATGCGGAATTGTCTCTACGACCAAAAGATCACACGCTCACAAAACTTCAACTAATTAGTTCCGAAACATCACACTTTCCTCAAAATGTTCGTAACTTAAACCGCTTCAGGCACGACACATTCTGTCTTAAATGATCTTACTAGCTCTTCATTTGTCATACTATTTTCGCGGAGACATCTAGCATGGCGTTACTCGAAAACAGGTTAGCGAGCGACTCTCCCGATGCTCCTCTCCTCTCGGCCTATCTATCTACACGCGGGAACCGCATAATTCTGATTGGCTGTTGATCTGAATGACCAATCAGAATGATCCTTCCAGATCATTCTCGCGACAAAACTGGCCTAAGCCAACCACTAGTCAGATAGTTATTGACGTCATTACAAATTCAATTTTTAATATACTGTGTAATAAAATAGAACGAAATGCAATATATCCTTTAAATTAATTTAGAAATTTTTTCCGCTTCAGATTTTTATTCTGGCTGTTCTCTTACAAAAGCAAGCACCCATCGACATACGTCATCAGCATCGTGGCTGCAACACAATTGTAAAGTCTCAACAGTGGGAAACAGTGCTCTTCTAGGTCAGTCCGCTTTGCCCATAGCTCGCGATCCGAGATAAGATTTCCCCAAAACAGAAGCAAGCACTTCAGCGTCCCCTTTTCTGTGTCCATTCACACGCTGTTTCTTACATTATGGCATTCACTACACGCTCCCATGCTGGCAATTTCAAAGTTATGGCGTCAAATGCAGTCGATCGTCTTGGTCCTGCAACTAATTCGCATAATAGAAGTCATGTGGGTTGCACACTTGTACTACTGAAATGACATTTCTGGTGGAGAAGGAAACGACTAAAAGTGCCACTAGTCAATAATAAAATGATCACAGTCTTTATCTCTCATCGTACCCCCTGCAATAACCATTTGACCCAAAAAAGCCCCATGTGATTGCCTGACATCTGCGAAGTCTGTGTGGAGAGCTCAACACCCCTCGGAGCGACAAATCTAGACTCTACTATCGACATATTGCAACAGGACCAACCTACCAATCACCTGAATAGCAGTCCTTTTGTTCCATGGTTCACTCATAATATGTGGCAGCCGTTGTTGAATATGTCGTTGGGTTAACGATTTCACACACACAGATCGTTTGGTTCGGAACCCATTCTCAACAACATGCAGTGAACGATGTTATGCAAAATACGCGTACCTTCTCCATCACTGGACGCTGTATGTGAGCTCGTGATGTTTGCACAACGGTGGGAAATTTTTCTCTTGCAGTTTTTTTCCAAACTAAAGATGTGTGTCTTAGGAGCCAGTGCTCCAGCACCTTTACAAAAGAAAATTAATATGGTAGCATACTGCATAGTTTCTGGCTTTCGGCGGCTATGTGGTGGTTGAAAAACAAGAGGGAAGGACAGCGATTTGTTTACCGAGAGCAAATTTCGGACGTTAAAGAGTGAAAATGGTGTGACAGTAGACGTTACTGAATTCCGTTACCGTCCATTAAAAATAACCATTTTTTGTCTTTGTTGTGATCCTCGGTTTGAAGAGAGGTTTCATGCAGCTCTCCACACTAGTCTATCCCATGTAAGCTTCTTCATCTCTGCATAACCACGGCAACCTAAATCCATTGGAATCTACTTACGTTATTCAGTCCTTGGTGTCCCTCTATAATTTTTACACCTCACATAGCCTTCCATTACAAACGTGACGATTCCTTCCTGCCAGAAGATGTGTGCTATCAACCAATCCTTATTTTAGTCACCTTTTGCCACAAATTTCTTTTTCCCCAATTCGATTCCGTACCTCCTCATCAGCTATTCGATCAACCCATCCTATTTTAAACATTCTTCTGTGACTCCACGTTTCAAAAGCTTCTGTTAAAGTTATACAAATTATGTTGTATAGTGATGAAAGATTGAGAAGAACTGGGAATGCCGTAAAATTCAGTTTCCTATAATAACAAATAAATATTTATGTCCCTTTCAAAAATATTTGGATTCCTATGGGACCAAACTGCTGAGGTCATCGGTCCCTGGACTTACACACTATTTAAACTAACTTTCGCTAATAGCAACACACACACACACACACACACACACACACACACACACAAGCCCGGGAGAAAACTCGAACCTCCGGCGGGAGTAGCCCTGCAATCACTGACATGGCGCCTCCAAACAGTCCGGCCACTCCGCGCTTGTGTCCCGTGTAATAATATCTCAGTGTCAGAGCGTGGTTTTCAATTCTCAGTCGTCACTGGAGTGTCGTTTGTCGTAGCGTTGTACCAACTTCCCAATACCCTCGTTATAGAAGGCAGCCGCCAGTGCTTTCCGCCAATTCTCTACGCTGGCCTCGTTGTCTGTGCCAAAATGTCTTCATAGCCAGCGGTTCACGTGAGCAGAGATGAAACTCAGAGACAGAGAAATACGGGCTGTATTGTGGGTAATCAAAAATTTCTAATTCAAAATGATGTGGGAGCATCTTCGTTGCCCCTGCAGAATGCTGCTGAGAATTGTCTTGAAGAAGAAGCCGCACGACAGTTATGGCTGCACAGCTTCAGGCGAAATTTC
Source organism: Schistocerca nitens (assembly GCF_023898315.1). Taxonomy (NCBI): domain Eukaryota; kingdom Metazoa; phylum Arthropoda; class Insecta; order Orthoptera; family Acrididae; genus Schistocerca; species Schistocerca nitens. Next base: position 572,134,702 of record NC_064616.1, on the reverse strand, counting down.
TCACCAGGCCCTCGTACTTGGCGGGAGACACTATTGTTCTAGGTATCTTTATGTGCTCCCCGTGTGCTCAGAACTAAAAAGAACGACGTAATGCGATCGACGGGCATACTACAGACACTGCCCAACACACCTGTGCAAAACTTCATCGGATTTTCACTGTGGTTTCCATTTCGCGACCGATCGTTCCTTATTTTCCGAATAACTCTCGTACGTGCATCAGTGTGCATTAGAGTTGCAGACAGTTAACATAGATCCGACAAGGTGAGCAGGGCTTTGCTCGTAAAATTGTTTTATCAAAACAACAGCAATAGTGCTGGTGCTCTTCGCGAGTATACGCATTGGAGGAACACAGAGAGGTCCTCTTTCCGCACTGGGGTTGAAGAACATGACTCGAAAGTTCGAATTGGCTGGCGATTGTGAAGAAGTTACTTTTGCCATGGCTGGGGCTGCTGGACGCAACGTAGAATCTTCAAGTAGTGCACGAGATGTGTCACGACACCTGAACATTTCCACCGTCCGAACACTGCTGCGAACAATTGTGAAACTGACTCTCTGACGCGTTTCCACGCTGCCGTGGACGCAGGTGGTCGTCTCCTTGAGCAACGTTTGTCTCCTGGGGCGTGAACATGGTACGCAATTAACAAATGTTACCCTCTCGTGTGGAAATTGTGTTTCTTTCAACGTTTTATTCGTTATCTATCTTCCGAATGTCGTTTGGAATGTTTCCTCAAAGTTTCACAGTCCTACAGCCACTCCTTTTTCATAGAGTCCCTTGCAAGAAGCGACAGTTTAATTACAACCACTTTGTACGTCTATTTTCTGAATGTCTTATTGTTTTCGGGCAGTCGCCTTCTGAATCCCCGAAATTACTTACGAATAACACTTTATAGATATGTTCAACAGATCAAAATTAAATTACTCAGCTTCTAACCATTATCTTGGAGACTGGGTTCCTTGTGTTGAGCACTTAGGATACGTCTGAGAGTTTATGAGCATTGTTCTTGTCCACATCGCGTCTCAGTTTACTGTTGAGTGTAGTGTGCTTTGACGTTTCAGAGGAACTGGAGGCGGAGCAGGGTGAGAGCTGCAGCTGCGCCCCGGAATGCTCCTCAGTGGAGTATCTCGCCGAGGCGTCCACTGGCATCTTGAAGGCGGCTCGTTACCCGGCTTCCGATCACCTCATGTGAGTGCCGCAAGCTGCCAATAACTCTCTCACTCATTTTCGTCTGATATAAAGCGCGCAACCTACTGTAACATCATACCCTCAGGCGATAAGACCTTATAATTACAAATTGTATAGGTTAATTACCGTCTTTTGCAGCTGTAATGGGTCTTTCATTAAGACCAGACGCGTTTCGTTTTATTCTTAAATATTTTCAGTGGTCACCGCAACAATATGGGTTTTCTCTTACGATTTTGTTTGCTATGATCATGAACAGATTGCATGTTTTACTTACTAGAGGAACAGGTGCAAATGTGGCATAGGGACAGTAATATGGAATACTATGATTTGTCGCCTTGTATGTTCTGTACTTTGGTTAGCTGCTTAAAAACTACGTTCAGCAACTGTAGACTGCTTTGAGATGCACTCGTATTACAGCTGGCAGCCATTGCGAGTGAGTGAAGCCATTTTCACGAATTCACTAGGAGACATAATTGTGGCAGGTTGCTGGTCTTCAGTTTCGTTCTTGTCACAACACATAAATTGTTAATATATTTTGTAAACAGACGTTTAGCTAACACATTAAGCCGTAAAATGGCATATTTGTTGCCGACTGAAATTTAATTTTCGTTTTTATTTGCGTTTCTGAATTTCAATTTGGCTGTGTCACTAAAATGGAATACCAGTATTCCGTATTTGTACCATGGTATTCCACATTTGTGCCGTACTTTCACAGCTTGCTTTACTTACAGGAATTGCTTCAGAAATGACTTCACGAGCTCGAAAGCAGTGGAATGAGTCTGCTATACAAATAGCAATGAAAAATGTTAGAGAAAAGAACATAGGCCACTTCAGAAATTTGTGTTTTAAATCTCGCACGCGAAACCATGTCAAAACCTTCTGTCAGCCTCCACATGTCTCCCACAATACGCAACCGCTGGATAGAACTTTCATGACTCCTTTGAAAGCCGGTTATTATGAGCTGGTACGCGTATGGATGAGGGAAAATGCAGGTCCAGTAACAAACATGGACATCGCCGAGTTGAATGGGAAAGTCTATCTACAGTTCCAGACAGGGAGGATAGCAGTCAATGGGTCTACGGTGACAGAAATATATCCGTTAAACCCTCAATTTTCACGGATGTAGATTTCATTGCCAGCAATAAAGGAATAATTAAGGATGTACCTAATGATCCAGTCAATGGACCATCGGCAAGAGCCGTGACTTCTCGAAGTGGAAAGGCTAATGTTGAAGTCGAGGGAGGAACATCTGCTGCCGCATCTTAAATTAAACCTTGACAAATCACACCCATTGTAGAAATAAAGAAGAGGCCAGGAATTAAGGGAAGAAAAGCAGGTTCTTCAGCAGTCCCAACCAGGAGCAAGTTGCAGAGCATGCACTGCTGTCCGTGGTGCTCACACACCCTATTAAGAACCATGTTCCGCCTTTTTTAATGTCCAGGGAACCACCATAAATCGCGGTGACTTGGGTGTAATTACTGTCCTTGAATAAAAACGTCATTTCTGATCGTCTCATTGAGTATCTCTTCCTGTTACCTTCTTTATTACACCGTATTGGGTCTTTCTACTTAAAGACTAAGTTCCATCGAGGTGTGGTACTTGCCAGTGACACATCATGCGAAATTACTTTCGTCGGGAAGTTTTGCTCACCATTGTAGTTTTTCAACGATATTTGTAGATCGTCCAGTGTAGATGACATTCTCAGCAGTCACGGGCCACTTCACGAAGAAGTGTTCAAAGCATATCAGGATTAAAAAGAACTTCGAGAGTATTTTCTTACACGTTTAATCTAAACTACTGGCCATTAAAATTGCTACACCAAGAAGAAATGCAGATGATAAACGGGTATTCATTGGACAAATATATTATACTAGAACTGACATGTGATTACATTTACACGCAATTTGGGTGCATAGATCCTGAGAAATCAGTACCCAGAACAACCACCTCTGGCCGAAATAACGGCCTTGATACGCCTGCGCATTGAGTCAAACAGAGCTTGGATGACGTGTACAGGTACAGCTGCCCATGCAGCGTTAACACGATACCACAGGTCATCAAGAGTAGTGACTGGCGTATTGTGATGAGCCAGTTGCTCGGCCACCATTGACCAGACGTTTTCAAATGGTGAGAGACATGGAGAATGTGCTGGTCAGGCAGCAGTCGAACATTTTCTGTATCCAGAAAGACCCGTACCGGGACTGCAACATGCAGTCCTGCATTATCCTGCTGAAATGTAGGGTTTCGCAGGGATCGAATGAAGGGTAGAGCCACGGGTCGTAACACATCTGAAATGTATCGTCCACTGTTCAGTGCCCTCAATGCGAACAAGAGGTGACCGAGACATGTAACCAATGGCACCCCATACCATCACGCCGGGTGATACGCCAGTATGGCGATGACGAATATATGCTTCCAATGAGCGTTCACTGCGATGTCGCCAAACACGGATGCGACCATCACGATGCTGTAAACAGAACCCGGATTCACCCGAAAAAATTACGTTTTGCCATTCGTGCACCCAGGTTCGTCGTTGCGTACACTATCGCAGGCGCTCCTGTCTGTGATGCAGCGTCAAGGGTAACCGCAGCCATGGTCTTCGGGCTGATAGTCCATGCTGCTGAAAGCGTCGTCGAACTGTTCGTGCAGATGGTTGTTGTCTTGCAAACGTCCCCATCTGTTGAATCAGTGATCGAGACGTGGCTGCACGATCCGTTACAGCCATGCAGATAAGATGCCTGTCATCTCGACTGCTAGTGATACGAGGCCGTTGGGATCCAGCACGGCGTTCCGTATTACCCTCCTGAACCCACCGATTCCATATTCTGCTAACAGTCATTGGATCTCGACCAACGGGAGCAGCAATGTCCCGATACGATAAGCCGCAATCGTGATAGGCTACAATCCGACCTTTATCAAAGTCGGAAACGTGATGGTACGCATTTCTTTTCCTTACACGAGGCATCACAACAACGTTTCACCAGGCAACGCCGGTCAACTGCTGTTTGTGTATGAGAAATCGGCTGGAAACTTTCCTCATGTCAGCACGTTGTAGGTTTCGCCACCGGCGCCAACCTTGTGTGAATGCTCTGAAAAGCTCATCATTTGCATATCACAGCATCTTCTTCCTGTCGGTTAAATTTCGCGTCTGTAGCACGTCATCTTCGTGGTGAAGCAATTATAATGGCCAGTAGTGTAATTCCGTCTGTTTACATGAAATTATAGTTTTTGTGCTGTTTCGCAGGGATGGTGTGAATGACAGTTCTGTCTCTGAAATGATGCTGATCCATGTCTTCTTTGTGGATTTGGTGGGCACCCGATACCGCAGGGATGTCTACTCTACATGGCGTGGGCTGCTCGGTATGCCTTTATCGTTCCTTTATTTTTTTCGTAAGGCACTAACTAACAATAAATGATTCATATAGCTTTTAAACTGTTCGCTTTCCTGTGGCGCATTCTGTAGTGTAGTGACAGTACAACATGCAACGACTATCATCATAATTCATGTGAAATTGTTTTACTTACCAATAATGACACCATCGTAAAAATATTCGCGCAGTAAGACGGTATTGGACAAGTGTTTGAAACGTCGGTACTAAAAAGAAATAATAGTTGACATGTATACAATAACTGATCAAAAGTTTCTGGACGCTTATTAGTGGACATGAATATTGGATTTGTCCCCCATTCACCTTTATGACGGCTTGAACTCAGCTGGGGACGATTTCAATCAAGTGCCTAGATAGCTGTGGAGGAATGTTAGCCCATTATTCCTCAAGAGCCAAAACCATAGAAGGTAGTGATGTTGGACGGTGGGGCCTGGAGCGAAGTTGACTTTCAACTCATATGGTAATGCAGCCATTAATAAAGGAAGAAATCGGCCTTAATGTTTATTTTTGTTAAATTTTGAATAATTTTCTTTCAAGAGATATACTTAGTGTTCTAAGTAAATTTCCTCCAGTGTTACAGCTCTCTTTCTTTTTTGAGCATCTGTTAAATAATTATCAATTCTATTTCATTGTTCAATATTTTGTTTAATTTTAATTGCCTTACATTTAGTTTTACCACTCGGCAGCCACGAGTATTCCATACGAAAATTATTCCCTTAATAGATTAAAATTTTATGAGGCTTAAATAAAATGAATTCTGGTTGAAAAACTTAATATTAAAAAAATTTAAAAATTAACTTATTTAAAATTAATTTTTTCAAAAAACTTTACAATCTCCAACCATTTTCATTGAGACCCATAGTTAATTTTCTTTATGCAAACACTATTCCTCATACTGCTGTTGCTACAAATTTGTCTCCTAATGTTGAATGTTCAGTGCTAATTTTTTCTTTTGCCATTTCTTTATCTGCTTCATGTCTTTTTCCTAGTTCTTCATTATCTCTATAAAACATCATGTTTTTTACAACCTTTGTCCAATTTATATATTCTTTGATCACATCTAGCTCATCTCTCATCTAATTTTGTTCCTGGACCACAATAATTATAACCAGGAAGATGCTTTTAAAATGTTAAATTTATTGTTAAAATTTTTACTGACATTTACCATTTTTTCTGATTCCCAAAAAGTATGAGTTAATCTTTCAGAAATCTAATTAAATAAGGTATACTTTTTGAATTATAATATTAAAATCGTTAAATTTATTTTTAACAGCTTCGTTATATGAACTAGTTCGTAAAAAGAACTTTTATTTCCAGCTAATACTTCTCCATAAATAATAGCTAATCTATCGATTACATCTCTAACATCATTCATGTAAATATATTCAATTGGTTTTTCTACATATTTTTGTAATCTTTCGCCTGTTCATACACCTACACTTGAGTCTAAATCCAATGATAATTTTGGGAAATAGATGCCCACAATTTATTGTACCATGTTGTTATATTTAATCCCTGTACCCAGTTTCATATTATTTGGATTCTTTTCAAAATATAATGATTTTGAATGAAATAATATATCAGCATAATTTGATAAATTGGTACTATTAAATTTTGACCTATACCATCTATAGTAATTTTTCTTTAGTTAAAAGATACACTGAAACATCTATACCCTCATATGTCCTATCACCAATTACTAATTTTATTTCCGTCAAATTTTACTGGTCATTTACCAACAAATTTAAATGTTAAGACAGGAATGAGATTTTCACTCTGCAGTGGAATATGCACTAATATGAAACTTCGTGGCAGATTAAAACTGTGCGCCAGATCAGACTCGAACTCAGGACCTTTCACAGGAAAGTGCTCTACCATCTGAGTTAGCCAAGTACAACTCACGACCTGCTGTCACAGCTTCAATTCTGCCAGTACCTCGTCTCCTACCTTCCAAACTTCACAGAAACTCTTCTGTAAACCAGGGAACCCGCAGGTCATGAGTCATGCTTGGGTGGCTCAGATGGTAGAGCACTTGCCTGCAAAATGCGAAGGTCCCGAGTTCGAGCCTCATTAAGACAAGCCTTAATCCAAAACCTAATCTTCACTGTGGTTGATTTATTCTAGCATCCTCATACTTATATTTATTTTTTTAACATTTGCTTCTTCATCTTTTAAGATTTTTCTGTTTTTAACCTTTTCTTCATATTTATTCAATGCATCTTGTATTTTTCATTCACTTAATATATAATCACATGTTTAATTGGTCAATCACCAAATTCTTCTACGTTTTTATGATGATTATAGGGAATCATTTGTTTTTCTACTTCTCTGTTTTCGTGTATACCTTTTAGTAGATCATCACCTTCACATCCAAATCCTTCTTTAGTGTTTGTGTTGCATCAATAAAGGATGATCATTTTTACATTTTCATATGATGCTTAATGTTGTTTCCTTACTTTTTAAAATTCTTCTTTTAATTCTTCTGCTTTCTTCTTATTTTGTCTAGCCTTTCTTAACAACTTCAGCATCATATTTGTCAAACATTTAATAAAGAAATTATTAATGATTTTTAATGTTTTATGTTTATATTTTTATGTTTTGTGGTTTTAATGTTTATGGTTTTTTGTTTCTATATTCTTATGGTTTTTCCTTTCAGATGTTTAAGTTATTATATTTTTATGTTTCCATATTTCCATATATTCATGTTTTTATGTTTTTTATTCTAAAAAATCTTTAATTTTATTTCTATATTTTTCTTTTCTCATCTATTGCAATTAATTCAGATTTTTCATTATTCCAATATTTACTCTACATTTCTTGAAAATCATCTAATTTTCAATCACCACCAACAAATTCATGACATATATGATTTAAATTTGTATCATCTTATCTGCAAGCATTTAAAAATTTTGATTGTTTCGAACTAATTGTTTTGGTATTCCTGAAAATGTTTGTGTTACATAAAAGCAATTTATTCCTTTGTGTCTTCCTCTAGTAAAATATTCTTTATCTATATCTTGATTTTCGAGAGTAAACCAAGTGAATTATCTCTACATTTATTTTATGGTACAATTGCATCATTATTTTCAATAAAAGTAACAAAGTCAAAGACCCTGTCTATATTTTTCAACTTTCTTATAGAACAACAAATAGGATATGGTAAAAATTTACAATGTTTATTATTAATTTATATTCTGCAATTGTGATTTTTGTTCCTAGTCAGTTTTCATTTTATTAAATAATTTTTATTAATATTGCATAATTTTTCATTAATATTAAATGAGCCACATATTGCAATTAAAAAGTAATTCATCAGTCCTTGAAAAAAGATTATTTGTTCCCATAAGTCACAGTAATTGGTTTTATACAACTTTTTCTAACTCCAACGATTACTTTAAAAAGTAATAAATTATATTGTGATAGAGAAAATACAATAATTCCCACCGATCATAAAATTTATTCATTCTAGAAGACCTAATACACATACTAAATAAGATGAAATTTTAAATAAAATAACATGGAAAATTATGTTAAATTATATATAGATATAAAAGATAATACTGGAGAAATATTTTACTTTAGTAGTCAGATTATTGAAGTTAACAAGAAAATATTGCTAATAATTTACCAAAGTCACCCAATTTCAATTAATAAACATAAATTTTAATTTATTTGATGGGATGCTTGTAGGAAAAGATAAATATTTTCATGAAGAAACCAATATTATTGCTTCTTTTAACCTAATTTAGAATTTGGCACTCCTGTACTTTATGAAACAAAATATCTTTCAGTCTTTCCAGTTCATGAAATTAGAATTCAGGAGTCAGAAATAAATATTACTGATTAAAATAATAATTTGGTAACTTTTAATAGTGCTGATGCAACAGTTAATTTACAAATGAATTTTAAAAATTTTAATCTTTGGATATAAACTAAAGAATTTTTAATCTTTCAAAATAATTAGAAATTTTAATGTTTATAAGTGAACATGAATTTTATTCTTTTCCATTGAATGAGAAAAGAAAAAAATTTAAATATTTCTAATAAAGATATTGAAATTAGTATCAGTATTGGTGATCAGTGAGTCCATCCAAATCATCCTCAGTTATGTATGAGTTTTAAAATCATTCAAGCTGATAGTTCAGATTAACCTTCATATGATGCAAAATCTAATAAAAATTAATTGATACCTATGTTGCAAAATTATTTGGCTTTGTAACTGTAATAAAAGGAAATTAAATTTTATGAAGACTAGAACATTCTTTTATTTATGTGTCAGTTTCATTAAATTGAACTTTGCCTCTTTCTCACAAAATTTATGTGGAAGAAATATACTTAATAATGGAAAAGTAAAAAGTAGAAAATAAAGTTTTTATACCTTCGAAACGTTATGACGTTTCTTTCTAAAGATTATAAAGAAATAATATGGGAAGGAGATTTAATTATAATTTTTACATGGTGTTACATGGTGATGTGGGACCCCTGATACATCTACATACGACTCAGACAGGTGACACATATGTAACCATCCTGTCTGATCACCTGCATCCATTCATATCCATTATGCATTCCGACAGACTTGGGCAATTCCAGCAGGACAATGTGACCACCCACACGTCCAGAATTGCTACAGAGTTGCTCCAGGAACACTCTTCTGAGTTTAAACACTTGCACTGGGCACCAAGCTCACCCGACATGAATATTATTGAGCATATCTGGGATTCCTTGCAACAAACTGTTCAGAAGAGATCTCCACCCACTTGTACTCTTACGGATTTATGGACAGTCCTGCACGATCCGTGGTGTCAGTTCCCTCCAACACTAATTCAGACATCAGTCAAATTCATGCCACGTTGTGTTGCGGCACTTCTGGATGCTAAGGGTTTAGTTACCTAGGGTTAATAAGGCGAAAGTGTATTATAATAGAAGCTAAAAACATTTGTTAAACATGTTTATTGCGAATCTGTGTTTACGAGCCACTGCTAATTTCAGTATAAAATATTGTCATGATTGGTATAAATATGGATGAAACGTTGACTTTTCGATTTAGTACCCGCCCAATGGGGCTCAAATTTTCCCCCTGCTCTACCATGCCTTGCACAATGTTGAGGAATGTTGTATAAGCATTATGGGGCACAGGCACATTTTGCTGCTGATGTAATACGACATACTCCATTCCAATACGTTACAAGATGGATACGTTGAGCAAGACCTGTCCCTTGGCCTCCTAGGTTACCTGACCTCAGTCCTCTTGATTTTTATGACCAGAGTCATTTCAAAAGTGATGTGTACAGCACTCCCATTAATATGGCTAAAAAACTGGATCAGCCAATTGTAAGTCTCGCCAAGATTTACAAGATGATCCAGTGGCACGTGGCACAATTCGTAACCACTGCAGAACTACAGCAGTATTGCATCCAGATGGTGGGACAACACATAGAACACATTCAATAACAGGTGAGAGTGTATAGTGAAATATTCCAGGCAACTTTCTGAAGCAGTATTGTGATTCTTCTTATGGTAGACATTAGGTGGAAGTTGAACTAAAGTAGGTGGAAACTTGACCGAAAATTTTACATTTCGAATACGTTTATAGTAACCAAGAGAATTCTTCATACCCCTCTCAGCTTTGTTCCCCAAGCTGCTGCTTTGTCGCCTTAAACCAGGCTTAGCTAACAGTAAATTTGTAGTTTTGATTGCTATCAACACCAGTCTCACAGTAAAGCCTTACCTAAAATGGTCGCATGTAACGATAAAATTTCCTAATTGATGGTGCTATATGAAAAGGAAAGCATCAGTTTGTTGTGGGCGTGTGATGTGTTGCAGCGTCGGTCGGCGGTTTACTGGGGCTGTGTATGGGAGTGAGCCTGCTCAGCTGCTTCGAGCTGGCGTACTTCTTCACGGCGCAGCCGGCGCTGCGTGCGGTCAGGAGTCGCCAGATGACCTCCCAGCGCTGACCAGCCGACATCCGCAGCTGTCGCATCACTGAACAGCTTGTCGCATCTGTCTCACATTTGCCTGGTCATCCTTTCTTGTTAATTTTAATTCTTATCTGCCTCTAGCAATACTGGTTTTAGAACATTTTTCTGCGCTACCCCCCCCTACCCCCTTCCCACTGCCACAGATATCAGCTGCCTTTCCTTTGACATTTAGTTATACATCTAAATCTATGGACTATGGAAATTTTTTATATAAAAACTGCATAGGCACTACACTGTACCACAAATAAATTTCTATATCTTACTCCAATGTCTATTCCAATCCTAAATAATAAAAAAGACATAATTCATTTCCATTTAGGGGTTTTCCTGAGATTTTTAAAAGCTTTTAATTAAATCAGAATGAACTAGACCTGTTGCATTATTCCAGCTTCAATAGAAATTTTGCCAGCCGGTGTGGCCATGCGGTTCTAGCGCGCTTCAGTTTGGAACCGCGTGACCACTACAGTCGCAGGTTCGAATCCTGCCTCGGGCATGGATGTGTGTGATGCCTTAAGTTAGTTAGGTTTAAGTAGTTCTAAGTTCTAGGGGACTGATGACCTCAGAAGTTAAGTCCCATAGTGCTCAGAGCCATTTGAACCATTTTTTGAATAAAAATTTCCTGTCTTTTAAAATGGATCAAAACAATGAAAATACAAAATTTCTGTTATTTTTTAATTTATTTATGGAAATTTTAACTGTACAATTTAAAAATAATTTAGAAATACAAAAAATTCCAAATTCTGTATTGTATCAAACATAAGACGCTGTTCAACTGTGTAAATTGTATATTGTATGTGAAGAAACTTCACTAGTAAGTATTTAAATTTTAGAAAATCTGCCACAAAAGTTGTTGAAAACTGATAAATGTGCTCAAATGTTTTCTCTCTGTGTCATCTCAGAAGTGAAGTGTAGGCCTATGGCACTCCCATTGATGTGTTTGACGAACTGGAGCAGCAAACTGTCCAGTCTCGTGACAATTTTCGACATGATTCTGGGGTGTCTGAAAGAATTCGTAACTTGCTGCAGGCACTGTAACGGCCCTGTCTATCTACAGCAGTGGTTCCCAACTTTTATTAGGCCATTACCACTGGCTGCAATCAGATATTAGCTAGTACTCCCACCCTCCCTTCAACATCCCATCTGTTGCCTCGCCTCCCTCCATTATCACCAAATTTGGCCCCAACTAAACTGCAGAATGTATTGGAACACTTTCATTTTTAAAATGATGAAAGATGAATGATATTCAGCTTGTGCATGTGTGTGTGTGTGTGTGTGTGTGTGTATGTGTGTGTGTGTGTGTCAAAGTGTACATACTTGTTACAAAACATGCTTCCCCTGCATTACTCCTCTCCACTGTGGCACTTGCTTGACCAGCACACTGCAACCCCATTTAAAATCAAACAAGTTTGAATGTGCGCACTATACTTACTGTTCGTAAATCAATTCAATTGAGGAAAAGTAAGTATTGATAAATTATGTAATCAGCATTAGAGTCCTACAAAACTCTGATAATACTAGTGATCTTTTAAAAATAATTTAGTTTCAGGACTGAAACAGAATCGAATCATTTAAATTTTACTCCTCAGAAAATTTCATTTTACCTCAAGGTTGGGAACCACTGCTCTACAGTCACTACAAAAAGTATTCGTCTGACATTAGTGCATAGAATATAACAAGCATAAGCGTAAAAAATATAGCTAATAAACGAAGAATAATTATTTCCTTATATTGGTTAATACCTACATCTAGTAATGGAACGTTATTTGGCTTCATGTATGGCTTAATTTGTGAACAAATCCACGTAATTTAAAGTCATGCCATAGTTGATGTCAGACAAGTAGTCCTCTAGTAAACAAGATCCCAGGATCCTGCTGTATCAACACACGCCACTCGCGCTTTCCTTGTGCAGTTGTATTTCAGCCACTGTAGTGGACAGATCTCTCTCTGTTTTCACAGCCGTTGCGCGGTATTTACGGCATATGGGTCGAAAACGTCGAGGAAATACAGAATAAGACAGCGAAACCTGCATCAGGTTGTTTTGGAAATGAAAACCTTTTCAAGAAATCGTAGAAACCATTGGCAGAGCTACCAGTACCGTGAATACCATTATATGCACGTTTAATGTGAATAAAAACGTACGAAAACCAATCACGAAGTGATCCTCCTGATGTTCTCTGCGAGATGGAAAAACGGCAGCTACTTAGAGAAGTCAAGAAAAATCCAAAATTAAGCGCTCCAAACTTGCTACTGTAGTTCAGATGCATACAGGAAAGTGTTTCAGCACAGACTATAAGAAATGTGCTTTTGAAGCTGGGTATGAGGGCTGAACAGCTCATAGAAAACTAAACATCAGTAAAATCAACGGAAGGGAGCGCGTTGCACTTGCAAGACAACCTTCTATAAGAAGGTTGTATTTACTGACAAGAGTCGATTTTATCTGTATAAGTCAAGTGGGCAACTAACAGTGTAGAGAAAAAAGAATTGTGAACTTGAAGAGAGAAATATTACAGCCTCAAGTACTAATCTAGGGCTGCATGACTGAAAATGGTGTGGGGGTATTGTTTTTTATTGATGGAATTAACGACCACTAGGTTAACATAAATATCCTAAAAACACATATAGTCAGACGTGTGAATAATATGGATCTTTTCGAGGATTATATTTTCACACAAATAATGCTCCAAAACATGTAGTTCTAGATACAAGGCTGTGGCTATTGTATAGCACTCCTCGCTGGACAGCGATATCATTGCACTAGTCCAATAGAGAATTCGTGAAATGTACTCTAGAGAAATGTGACGAATCATCAGACATGCAATGGAAATTAGCTAAAGAACCATCTGCTAGACTGATGGCGTAAAATTACAACGTAAACAACAGAATCTCTGGTGAAATCCATGTCAGTGAGAGTGCAAGAGGGTATAAAGGGAAAAGAAGGGCCTGCTAAGTACTACTAGTAACATTCTATGTTCAGCATCATTTTCAATACTGCAGACGAAAACTTATTTTACATGCTAAATTACCTGTCTTTACTTTTGAATGTTTAACTGTGTTTATGTAAATGGAAATCTTTATTTATTTATTCTATTCTCCTTTCACTGGTTAATAAACACGTCTTTGTCCCTGCTGTACTACATTCTGATGATTTTCCCCTATCTACACACCCTTAAACATAAACTCACGTAGGTCCTATTACACGAATACGTTTTGAAGTAACCTATGTATCTATGGACTACAAGAGTCGTTTATTTGTAGATTTATAATTATTCATCTGAACATTCTACACTGCTAGTACCGTGATGCGACTTTCGTAAGATCAATGGGTTATTGTTTTATTATTACGGTCATTTATTATGAATTTGGAATAAAATTTAACTACTACACTTTCACTGCCAAAACACTCTAAAAGTTATCTGTCCATAATCGTCACTATATCTAATATACTTCCTAACAAACAGTTACATTGTGAGCTGACTGCCTTTTTGTAACATTTATTATCGACAAAGCTATCGTGAATATGCAGACATGTGACACGCCGGACCTACGGCCGTTAATCTAAACACTTCATTTATTAACTGCTTTGCAAACCCTCATTGAAGACACAATTGTTTGTAACACACACACACACACACACACACAGAGAGAGAGAGAGAGAGAGAGAGAGGCTATGACCGACTCCATTCGAAACTTAACCTGAAAGTATTTTTATTGGTAATATGTTTGAAACTATGCACTGAAAAGACAAAATCTGTCATTGACTCTGAATATTTTCTGATTTGAGTTTCTAGTAATCAGAACACGCCATACATTCTCCGTTGAAGTTCCAAGACTGATTGTGATTCTGAAGTAGAAGCGGGGTCAGCGCAATAGATACGGTGGCACTTTGAAGTAACAACTGTAAACAACAAACGTGCATTCGAGCAGTTGTGAGCAGACAGTGTTAAGTACTGGACGTGCGGTTGTAGTGTGTCCAACGTTGTTGTGTCACAAATGGTAGTCGTGCAACATCTCTAAATCAAGAGTTCAAGACACTCTCCAGAAGTTTTGAAGAAGTCTGAAATTCATAATGCACACAATTCTTTTCTCGTCACGGGTGACAAGACTTGGTCTATCAATACGAACCTACAACAAAACGATAAGTGCAGAAACTCATATGAAATGTCAACGCTATGACGACATAACCAGTGTTCAAACTAATGTCACGGGCGAGTTGAACAACTTCCCAAAAAAGGACTAAACTTAACCTTTCTCTATTTTTTGTTAATCTAGTCTCAAAACTTTTTGTACTGAAGGTACTGATTTGATTATTTAAATGAAACTCAGTCATTGTTTGTAGGTAAATTTAAATACGCTGTGAGATAAATACATGGCTAAAGGCGTTAAAATCCTAATCGAAAATAATTTTAATGAAAGTTGCTGTTTTACGATTACACTCAAAACATCAGAGCAGTGAAATAGCACTGGTTATTATAGTTTTAGATTTACCATCAGTTTGGTACGTTTCTCATCGACTTTCATTCACACACAACAAGATACACAGTAAGTAATTGGACTCAGGGCAGTTTCAAGTCAGTCGAACACGTGAAAACATTTAACAATGATTATTTCAGAAATCTATATTCATTAACTAGCTTTCGTCTGAGGCTAATATCTTCGGAAAGAACAGAATCCGGCTCCATTTTATCAGCTGAGTGGTTACAGCCTTAGACACTATGCCAACCAGACACATCTTACTATGAGCACATACTTATGCAAACTGTGTCAGTACAAGCCTAACCACTATTAGGTAACACACTTTGCAATACACGGTCTCTTTGATTGGTTTACTAAACATTCTACTAATAACAAATTTAATTCGAAAAGCATTAAAGGAATAAAGTCCTAATAATTATGCAGCACTGTAAATCATGCATTACAAACATCGACAACATTATTTAAGGAAAAAAAATGTTTGTAAAATATGTAGTAATCGTGTTCACTGGGTGTATATAGTGGTCTTGATACGCTACAAAAAGTGTGCAGTATTGACTTCAAGTATGCTCGTTGAGTGCCTACTTTAACGGAAAAAAGTGTACATTACATTTTAACATGCAATATGCTGAATGTTATATTTTATATCTTGTTAGGCAGCCCATCGGGAAAAATTAAGCCTAATTAGACAGGGATGTAATCGAAAATTTTACATATTCAATAAGTTTGTACTGACAAGGAGAAAATTTGATACTGCACTCAGCAAGCGTTCGCAACCACAAATTCTCAGTTGTCTTGCAAACTACTCTTTTGTGGATCTATATTTACTGGAATTTTTTTCCTTCTCTAATCATGCACTTTCACCCGTGTCAGTTTTCACTACTAATTACAATATACCTTGTATACAACTTTTGCACTTGCACGCCTCTGAAGCCATTCTCAGCTTGGCACCCCATGTGGCCACTTGCTTCGTAACGCATCCCTGGCCCACAGTTATGACGGTGCCTGGGGCAAGCAACAGTTAAAATTTTATCAACCGACAATATTTTCATAATTTTGTGAAGAAACTCTGTGTTGCTGGAGCTTTTACTGACAAATCTGTACAACCCTATATACGAGGAGCATTTCAGTTCAAACACATTGCCACTCAGTTTGATCCAGAAGAGGAAGATGATCAAATTATCTACGTAGTCTTCCAGGTGTGGTATTCAGTTGCACCATATATCTACACTCTTTACAGCTGATATGACACTTCACATAATTTTATGTGCCCATTTAGACTCACATGTGGTTAACATCACAACTGTAATTTACTGAACTTCTCTGTAAATGCATTAATAAACTTCACATCCTACATTATGGGAGAGTACAAATTTCTTTAACTACTGGAGTAAGATATGTCTAAGTTAAAGTAAGCAAAGACTTGAAATATCCTTACACGTCCTGACTTCAGCTACATGTCGTAATTGTACATTCTTCAACTGCATTATCAGAGGGAGGAGGGACCATTTAATGGATAAGGTATATGTGACAAGGTTGTCTGAACAGGAGACATCCTTTCAAACATTTGAAAAAAATTAGTATCTGAAACCACGTGTTGGAACATTCTGGATGCCTCAGACTATACGCAGGATGACCCCAAGTCCGTTATCATTTGAAGATGCACTAATTCGCGGAATAATGTGGGTAGAGAGGTAAAAATTGACAGACATGCCTGAAATGACATGCGATTTTATTGAAACCAGGAACGAGTAAAAAAACTGGCCAACAGATGTCACTGGACACCAACACATCTGTGACATAGCATTAGAAGCGTGTGTAAAATGAGCTGTAGTGAGAGAGTGAGTCAGATGCGCCAGCAGTTGGGGCATGTAGATTTTACTAGAAAAGGGATTGCTAGTAAAGCTTTACTATCAGAACAGAGAATCCGCTACAGCAGCTTTACGATCCTATCGCCATAAGAAGGGTTCAAAAATGGATCAAATGGCTCTCAGCACTGTGGGGCTCAACATCTGAGGTCATCAGTCCCCTAGAACTTAGAACTACTTAAACCTAAGTAACCTAAGGACATCACACACATCCATGCCCGAGGCAGGATTCGAACCTGCGACCGTAGCGGTCGCGCGGTTCCAGACTGAAGCGCCTAGAACCGCTCGGCCACACCGGCCGGCGCCATAAGAAGGGTATTCGAATGGATTAAGGTCCTGTGACAAATGTCTCTGTGAAGAAAATGATCTCGAAGTTTGAAGCCACAGGTTGTTTAGATGATCGGCTCATAGTGAGCGACCAGACACAAGTACTAATGCTGCTCGGGCATTTCAGGAAGAAATGGAGGCTTCAGCGGGTTCATATCAGCATGGTGAAGTAAGTGCTTGTGAATTCAAACCGGCATTCCATGTACTACTGTTTGGAGACCACTAAGGCGTATCATCCAATGCTATCCATACAAAATCCAGCGTCATGATGAAATGTTAGCCGCCAATTTTGTGGCAAGGAGAGCATTTGGTGCGTGACCACTTCAAAAAATGGGGGACGATGTCAATTGGTTGTCTAATATATTGTGGACCGTCGAAGCCCATTTCACACTCTGAGGATCTGTCAGCACCCACGGTTGCAGAAGTTGAGTTACCGAAGATCCTAGAACTTTCACAGAAACCCCGCTGCATGACGAGAAAGTCACAGTGTGGTGTGGATTGGTTACATCAATCGTAATTGGACCCTTTTTCTTCGTGGTGCTGCATTTCATACTGTCAGTGTGACATGTGTGGAGTATGCCGATATGTTACAGAAAATCCCACCACCCCTAGCCTGGCTGATAGACACATACTGGAACGTACGACTTTTATGCAGGATGGTGCTCCACCCCATATCATTACGCATGTGAAAGATCTCTTGCTCAAATCATTTGGTGAGGATTGTGTGCTGAGACGCCACTTTCCTTCCCTCATGCTTGGCCTCCCAAGTCCCCAGACCTCAATCCGTGTAATTATTGGTTGTGGAGTTACTTGAAATTTCAAGTCTACCGGGATTGTCTGACCTCATTAGAGAAGTAAAAGACAACATCCGATGACAATTTCTCATGATACCTCCTGATGTGCTGTACAGTGCTGCTCACAACATTGTCGCTCGACTACAAGTATTTTTGATGAATGGCAGCCAACATGTTGAGCATATCTTGTAAAGTAAATTGTCTTTGCTAAAAATCTTTTGTTATGCGAATTATTGCTTTTGTATCATATGAAGCGCCATCTATTTGTCATTTTGTACACTTTTTTGGATTCAATAAAACCTCATGTCATTTCAAGCATGTACGTCAATTTTTCCTCTCTATCTACATTATTCAGTGAATTAGCGCATTTTGAAATGTTAATGGGCTTTTGGATCACCTTGTATTTCAAAGTAATTCCTAATACATGCAAAGTTAAGACTGGATTAAAATGTATTTTGCGATTATGGAATATAAAGAAGTTATATAATATTAACATTTAAATATATCGACAATGCATGTACAATTATTGTGTATTATGCTCTAAATAACTGCAGAAACTATATCAAATTGAATAGTTTATGAAACTAAATTCTGCTTGATTTTTATTGGAAATGTAAATAAATAGTCTACTACATACTCAATTTTATTTTATTTATTTTTAAAACATTAAAATACATTTAAGAACATAAATGGGAAACTATGAAAACTAGGGGAAAAATGTAAGTAGTAAAAAAGTCAGAGACGATAATTAAATGTGGTTTCAAGAGAGTAAGGTAAAATAATCTTCAAAAGTTCATATTATAGTGATACAAATAAATTTCTCCTTTTGTCAGAACTGGATATAAATATTCTAGCAACATTTCTTAAGTCTGTTTGATCCAACGGCAACTTTTGCAAACTGCTATGTGATTGAGCCTCTGCAGTGTGATTGTTGATCGCAGTTAGTTCTTCAGTCGTCAAAGAGCAGGAAAACTGCATTCCTCTTCGCACCTTGAAGCTGGGCATACAAGCATAAGTCTTAGCAATTCTTCAACACTAGGAAATAATACATATATAACATAACAAGCTATATTTAGATCAGTTTAAAAAAAGTTCATAAATTCCTATAAACTAGGTGTTCTACTACTCTGACGTGGTAAAATTGAATAAATTGGAATACACTTTCTAATGAGTATTTAATTACCATCATTCCTTTGCCTTTTACAAAAAGACAATATTGATGAACTGCCATGAACTCTCATCATAGCGGTTCCTCTTCACACATCATTAACCACAAGCAATACTTTGTCAAATGCTGACCATTTATGTTGAGCCGTAGATAGTTTTTTGGAAAAAAAAAAACGGCGTGGTCACGTCATGTCACCGACGTGCTGTTGGAGGACTACACCGATTGCAAAAACACTTGCATCTGCTGTAATAGAGATGCAGGCATCTGGCACAGGGTGGGCAAGAGTGACACCAAGTGCTAACGCTGACTTAAGGTCTTCGAAAGCTCTCACCATGTTGTCAGACCACTGTACTCGGCGATTGCCCGAGGTTTGTTTCCCGACCAATGCGCCAGTCAAAGGGGCTTGAATTGCTCCCGCCATCGGCAGGTTACGCCGGTAGAAATTGATAGTTCCTAAAAACCGATGTAATTCACGAAATGACACTGGGAGAGGTAGATCGCGAATGCAGTCAACCCACTCCTGAGGAGAGTGTATACCTTCCAAGGAGACGGTGTACCCCAGAAAAGTGACAGTGGTGCAGTGGAGTTGTGACTTGTCATTATCGATCTCGACTCCGTTACGTGTCAATAAGTCCTGTATTGCGGCCAGGTGGAGTTCGTGTTCTGTGTCAGAGGAGGAAAAAATGAGTATGTCGTCGAGGTATGCGTAACAATATGTGCAGTTAAACAGAAGTGAGTCCATTAAACGTTGCCAAGTTTGGGCCGCGTTTTTGAGACAATAAGGCATGTAACAAAATCCGTAGAGGCTGAAAGGTATGATCAGTGCTGTCTTTGGTAAGTCACTCTGTTCCATGGGTCTCTGTAAATAAGCCTTGCGGCAGCCCAAGACACTGAAAATGCGTGCTCCGCTAAGTACTTGCACGAAGTCTTGTATATGAGGTACCGGATAATTGTCTTATACAGTCCGCGTGTTGAGGCAGCGACAGTCGCCACAGAGGCGCATTGTGCCGTCCTTCTCTACATCTACAACTATATCTACATCCATGGTCCGCAAGCCACCTGACGGTGTGTGGCGGAGGGTACCTTGAGTACCACTATCGGTTCCCCCTTCTATTCCAGTCTCGTATTGTTCGTGGAAAGAAGGATTGTCGGTATGCCTCTGTGTGGGCTCTAATCTCTCTGATTTTATCCTCATGGTCTCTTCGCGAGATGTACGTAGGAGGGAGCAATATACTGCTTGACTCCTCGGTGAAGGTATGTTCTTGAAACTTCAACAAAAGCCCGTGCCGAGCTACTGAGCGTCTCTCCTGCAGAGTCTCCCACTGGAGTTTATCTACCATCTCCGTAACGCTTTCGTGATTACTAAATGATCCTGCAACGAAGCGCGCTGCCCTTTGTTGGATCTTCTGTATCTCTTCTATCAACCCTATCTGGAACGGATCCCACACTGCTGAGCAGTATTCAAGCAGTGGGCGAACAAGCGTACTGTAACCTACTTCTTTTGTTTTCGGATTGCATTTCCTTAGGATTCTTCCAATGAATCTCAGTCTGGCATCTGCTTTACCGACGATCAACTTTATATGATTATTCCATTTTTAAATCACTCCTAATGCGTACTCCCAGATAATTTATGCAATTAACTGCTTCCAGTTGCTGACCTGCTATATTGTAGCTAAATGATAAGGGATCTTTCTTTCTATGTATTCGCAGCACATTACACTAGTCTACATTGAGATTCAATTGCCATTCCCTGCACCATGCGTCAATTCGCTGCAGATCCTTCTGCATTTCAGTACAATTTTCCATTGTTACAACCTCTCGATATACCACAGCATCATCCGCAAAAAGCCTCAGTGAACTTCCGATGTCATCCACAAGGTCTTTTACGTATATTGTGAATAGCAACGGTCCTACGACACTCCCCTGCAGCACACCTGAAATTACTCTTACTTCGGAAGACTTCTCTCCATTGAGAATGACATGCTGCGTTCTGTTATCTAGGAACTCTTCAATCCAATCACACAATTGGTCTGATAGTCCATATGCTCTTACTTTGTTCATTAAACGACTGTGGGGAACTGTATCGAACGCCTTGCGGAAGTCAAGAAACACGGCATCTGCCTGGGAACCCGTGTCTATGGCCCTCTGAGTCTCGTGGACGAATACCATGAGCTGGGTTTCACACGATCGTCGTTTTCGAAACCCATGCTGATTCCTACAGAGTATATTTCTAGTCTCCAGAAAAGTCATTAGACTCGAACATAATACGTGTTCCAAAATTCTGCAACTGATCGACGTTAGAGATATAGGTCTATAGTTCTGCACATCTGTTCGACGTCCCTTCTTGAAAACGGGGATGACCTGTACCCTTTTACAGTCCTTTGCAACGCTACGCTCTTCTAGAGACCTACGGTACACCGCTGCAAGAAGGGGGGCAAGTTCTTTCGCATACTCTGTGTAAAATCGAACTGGTATCCCATCAGGTCCAGCGGCCTTTCCTCTTTTGAGCGATTTTAATTGTTTCTCTATCCCTCTGTCGTCTATTTCGATATCTACCATTTTGTCATCTGTGCGACAATCTAGAGATGGAACTACAGTGCAGTCTTCCTCTGTGAAACAGCTTTGGAAAAAGACATTTAGTATTTCGGCCTTTAGTCTGTCATCCTCTGTTTCAGTACCATTTTGGTCACAGAGTGTCTGGACATTTTGTTTTGATCCACCTACCGCTTTGAAATAAGACCAAAACTTCTTAGGATTTTCTGCCAAGTCAGTACATAGATCTTTACTTTCGAATTCATTGAACGCCTCTCGCATAGCCCTCCTCACACTACATTTCGCTTCGCGTAATTTTTGTTTGTCTGCAAGGCTTTGGCTGTGTTTATGTTTGCTGTGAAGTTCCCTTTGCTTCCGCAGCAGTTTTCTAACTCGATTGTTGTACCACGGTGGCTCTTTTCCATCTCTTACGATCTTGCTTAGCACATACTCATCTAACGCATATTGTACGATGGTTTTGAACTTTGTCCACTGATCCTCAACACTATCTGTACTTGAGACAAAACTTTTGTGTTGAGCCGTCAGGTACTCTGAAATCTGCTTTTTCTCACTTAATCTAAACAGAAAAATCTTCCTACCTTTTTTAATATTTCTATTTACGGCTGAAATCATCGATGCAGTAACCGCTTTATGACCGCTGATTCCCTGTTCTGCGTTAACTGTTTCAAATAGTTCGGGTCTGTTTGTCACCAGAAGGTCTAATATGTTATCGCCACGAGTCGGTTCTCTGTTTAACTGCTCAAGGTAGTTTTCAGATAAAGCACTTAAAAAAAATTTCACTCGATTCTTTCTCCCTGCCACCCGTTATGAACGTTTGAATCTCCCAGTCTATATCCGGCAAATTAAAATCTCCACCCAGACCTATAATATGGTGGGGAAATCTACTCGAAATACTTCCCAAATTATCCTTCAGGTGCTCAGCCACAACAGCTGCTGAGCCAGGGGGCCTATAGAGACATCCAATTACCATGTCTGACCCTGCTTTAACCGTGACCTTCACCCAACTAAATGTATGGGCGAAGACCAGTTACTGTCCGACGGACGAAAAAGGAGTCGGCGCACTTTATGACGCAATGGTGGCCCGTCTCTTGTGACAATTTCGTGTGTCGTGCAATTCGTGACAGTGTTTAGCTGGGCTCGCGAACTCGCTCGGGGGCCGTCGCGAACGGGGATCGGTAGCACGTGAGAGCCACTAACCTGATGTGCCGGGGAAGCTGTCCGCGTCGGTGGCGACAAAGTTCCACGAGGTGCGTCTCCAGTGTCAGGGCGTGGCGGCGTCAAAGTCCTATGCGGTGCGTCGCCGATGTCGGAGGTTGGCGGCGCTGACAGGCATTGTACGAGGCATCGTGCCTCGGTGAGGGCCTGCGTAGCTGGCGATATGGCGCGGTTCGGTTCGGTGTTGCGAGCGTGGAGATCGTCAACTGCAGAGCGCTCTGATTGAAGCTGGGCGATGGAAGTTGCGAGGCTGTCCGTAAATGAAGAACACTCGATGAGAGCCATGTCGAAATCGTCGGAAAGCTGAAGGGGAGGAGGGGGCGAGGAGGCGACTGAACACACAATATGAGTGGACAAGGTGTGGTGCAATAATGCATCATACTAGAGGTCTGGAGACAGTCCAAAATGAAAAAGGAAATCAATGCCTAATACTGGGTCTTCTACGTCAGCCATATAGAAGGACCAAGTGAACTGTTTGCCAGGTATGAGTTCAATAGGTAACTCGGCCCAACTGTCGACACAAAGTGGCGATTTATTTGCTACTTGAAGGAACAGTTTGGCTGGTGTTGTGTCCTTTACGGTAAATGTGGGAGGTATGACACTAACGGCTGCTCCGGCATCGACGAGAAAATACCGGCGTGAAACTAAAACCAAGTCATACAGATGTCCTCATAAGTTGAGGGATCTGACAGAATGCTACATCTGTGGGCGCCCTTGCATGTGTCCGCAAGCCGTGGGCGTCTACTGTGACCCGCATGCGGCGTTTGGGAATGTGCAGTGCTGGCGGCAGTTGCGAGCGGTGTCCCTGTATGTGGAGTGGAACCAGCATATGCGTGAGTCAGCTGTACTCGTCCCGCCAGCCAAAGCGTCAGGCAAGAGGAAGGCGGGGAGAGCAGACGCTGGCCCGATTGGGGTGGGGAGAGGTCGGTGCCAGCCCGCTCGCGATTCCTGGTCTTGGCTGCTAGATGGCTGCTGTTCTGTGTGCTGTCCACGATAGGCACACGCCCGACCTCTACCACCCAACGGTGGAAGTATATTAACAGGATTATCAACATCGGTGGTATTTAGGCACTGTGCTGCACGGAGGGAGGTGTCGGTGCCGGATAATGGCGTGTGCCTGGTCTGCCAGCCGTAGTTTATCCTCAAGTGACGCTGCTATATGTGGGAGCAAATGTTATTGTAGTTCTTGCAGCAGCTTCACCAACGACAACGCCCAGATCGCTAAGTTTGGCAAGATCTCGGTACTGACCTGCGCACGCAAGTGTCGCCACAGCTGTGATGGGGTTCTGTCGCCTAAAGTCTCGTCATAAATAATGTTGTGAATCATATCGGCTGGTGGACGAGAAAGGCATTCGATGAGTAGTGCACGGGCAGAGGCATATTTGTTGGTCTTGGGTGGGTTCAGCAACAAGTCACAGATGAGACCAGGGTGGTCATGCAGGTGGCCCACTAAACACTCAAAACGAGTGCTGTCGTCTGCAATACCGTGTATGTCCAACATGTTGCCCACCAAGGCAAACCATGTCATTGGGTTGTCCGGTTGTAATGGCGGCAGCTTCAGAAAACGATCTAGGACCAGTGCCTGCGGGGGTGTAGGAAAGGCACGAATCATATGGGGATGCTGCACGGTGTTCGCTGGTGTGAACTGTGCCTCAGTGACGGGCGATGTGTTGCGTTGAACGACCATTAGCTGTGCAGGCGAGACGTGATATCCATTCGTTGTAGGCAGGAAATCTGTATGACCACACGACGAGCACAGCACAGCAGGGCAGAAAGATCAATGGCCGATGCAGACGAAATCTCGAGCAGAGGCATGAAATCGCAATTGAGCACCAAGCGACAGGGCAGAACCATGGCAGGTGCATTGCCCAAGGTGTGCATGGGGCGGCAGGATGGGGTGTGCTTGGGGTGGCAGGACGGGTAGGCGTATACATAGACTAGCAGGTTTGATGCAAGTGTCCCTTCAACCGGCATGAAGGGTGACACATTAAACGGTGGGCCGCTCTGAGGAGGGGGAGGCCATGCATGTGGACCCCAAAACTGGACAGCCGTGTGGCCCATGTTGTGCGATGGAAACTCGGGTGAGGGGTTTCTGGGATCTTGTGCGGGAGGAGCATTCTGTCGAGCGTAGAATGCCGTAGAAGGTCTCTGCGCCGATGTGTACAGTGCCCAGTGTGATGTGCCAGCGGAGGTTAGGGTTGTCTGGCCGGTCGAAGCAAACGCCGGAAATATGAAAATTCCCAGTGTATTAGTAGCACATGGGGTAAAGCATTGTGCTTCACAGTTAAATGTCCATTCTGCGGCCGCGGTGTGCTGCAGTGCCGGAAAAACTGGAGGTTGTGACATTGTCTATTGGTGCGAAACCAGTGGTACACAGCGAGCTAATGCAACGTATGTTCGCTACTCAGGGGCACTAATGTGGGTTTTCTGCCTATAATGACTGACCACGCACAGAAGACTCAACCTATTATGATCAAGCCCTTTTGCTAAGGGATTCATGTAATTACACAAAACACAAGAAAAACACTACAGAAAATCACAACGCACACATCGTAACCAAAGTACTCAAGACTGAACCAATGAACAATGAGTCCCCAAAGACAGTTTACTCTGCACTTTGTAGGTGGCAGTTACTGGCCGTCAATGGTCGCCACAACCTACAATTCCATCTCTCATGGTGATAATTATCTTGGCTAAACCTTGGGTATTTTTCTCTCCAAAGCCCTATTTAATTTGTTTACATATTTCAAAACTGACCCAGTGAATCATCTGGCCCATGAACTAAATCCCACTGTAATCTTTAAGGAAAACTTCTTTTGAGTGTATCTCTCTAAATCATTTGATCAAAAGGTTTATCTAAATGTACTAATGTCCTTCATTGGCTTGTACAAAAATCTTTCATAGTTCCATTTCTCCCTCTTTCAACAGACCCATTCAGAAATTCACTCTTAATTTTAGCTTGTTCAGACTCTGACCAAAATTTGTTTAAAAAACTTCAGAATCTCTAAATGTTACCTACTGATCAAAACTTTGATTAGGCCATGACAATGTTACCACTTCAAGAAACTTTTAGACAAATTTAATCTTTAAATTATCTGATATGACAGACACAAACTTATTTTTACAGTGTTGCAAGCAATCAACAGGGTGCAAGTTGTCACAAGTAAAGCTTTCACAGGTAAGGTTGGCCACATGATACCATTGTTAACACACACATTTCTAGACATAATATTCTCCTGATTTTCATTTACTTTTTTATCTAACACATTTACATCTTTTGTTACAGCCTGTTATACTTAATTTATTTTTTCATTTAATTTAGTTATCTTTCCCACTGTTTCAGTACCAGAACAACTAATTCTCTCCTTTACTGTTTTTTTGCAGTCTTTATTCTTTAATGTCCTTTACCTGCTTAGAATTTTCTTTGAAAAATTCATTTTCTAAAACTATGATTCTGTTTTCAACGAAATCTATTCTGGAATCCACAGCCATTAGGCCAGCCTCCAAATGATTCTTTAATTCTGAAATTTGAGTACAAATTTGCTGATTTCTTTCATCCCTAAAACTTTTCAACTGATTACTGTTTTCTACGTCTACTACATACACATGGCATAAGGACCATGAGGATAAGAGAAAATAGGGATCATACAGATGCATCTACATCTACAACTACATATACACTTGAAGGCCAACGTATGGTGCATGGCAGAGGGTACCTTGTTCCACTACAAGTTCAAAAAGGTTCAAATGGCTCTGAGTACTATGGAACTTAACTTCTGAGGTCATCAGTCCCCTAGAACTTAGAACTACTTAAACATAACTAACATAAGGACATCACACACAGCCATGCCTGAGGCAGGATTGGAACCTGTGACTGTAGCGGTAATGCGGTTCCAGACTGTAACCTCCTAGAACCACTACAAGTGATTTCCTTTTCTGTTCCATTCGCCAATAGAGCAAGGAAAAAATGTCTGCCTGCATGCCCCTTGCATGCTTCTTATCTTCATGGGTCTTACATGAAATGTATGCTGGTGGGAGTAGAACCATTCTGCAGTCAGCTTCAGATGCTGGTTTTCTCAAGTTTCTCAGTACTGTTCCTCAAATAGAACATTGCCTTCCCTCCAGTGATTCCCATTTGAGTTCCTGAAGCATGTACATAACACTTGCATGTGGTTTGAACCTACTGGTAAGTACTCTATCAACCCACTTCTAAATTGCTTTGATGTCTTTCTTTAATCCGAGCTGGTATGGGTCCCAAACACTCGAGCAGCACTCAAGAATTGGTCACACTAGTACAGATGAATCACACTTCCCAAAATTCTCCCAATAAACTGAAGTCAACCATTCACCATTCCTACTACAGTCCTCACATGCTTGTTCCAATTCATACCACTTTGCAGCATTACGACCAGATATTTAAACAATATCATTGTGTCAAACCAGATACTACTAATGCTGTAGCTGAACATTACAGGTTTGTTTTTCCTACTCCTCCACATTAATTTACATTTTTTCTACATTTAGATCTAGCTGACATTCACTACACCAACTAGAAATTTTGTCTAAGTCATCTTGTGTCCTTCTGCAGTCACTCATCTTTGCCACCTTCTTATACACCATGACATCATCAGCAAACAAGTGCAGGTTGCTGCCCACTTTGTCTGCCAGATCATTTATGTATGTAGAAAATAATACTTGTCCTCTGACACTTCTCTGGGGCACTCCTTATGGTACCCTTGTCTCTGATGAGCACTCACCATTGAAGACAGCATTCTGGGTTCCATTACTTAAGAAGCCTTCAAGCCACTCACATATTTATGAACCGATTCCATATACTTGTACCTTCATTAACAAGGGTACTGTGCCATACGCTTTTCAGAAATCTAGAAATATGGAATCTCCCTATTGCCATGGGAAAAGGGCAAGCCGAGTTTAACAAGAATTATGCTTTCTAAAACTATGCTGATTTGTGGACATAAGCTTGTCAGTATAAGGAAATTTATTATATTCAAACTAAGAATATGTTGAAGAATTCTGCAGCAATTCTGCAGTTTATTGGTCTGTACTTTTGCAGGCATGTTCTTTTACCCTTTTTATACATAGAGGCGTAGCCTGCATTTTTTTTCCCAGTCACTTGGGGCTTTGTGCTGGGTGAGAGATTCTTGATAAATTTAGTTTCAATGTGTTCGGTGGTTTTTTTTTTTCAGATTTTAAAGATCACTACTGGATTTTATTTTAGATTCCATTTCCTCTATTCAACCTAAAATTGCTTTCAACAAAAACCGCCCTGATGTGGTTTTCTTTCACTTTCTGAATGGTCTGTATCCTGACTCACTTCTGATCTACTCCCCCCCCCCTGCCCCCCTCCCACACACACACACACACACACACACACACACACACACACACACACTGCCTCATTAACCATGTCCTCACTTTCTGTCATCTATTTTATCATGTTCACAAACCTTTTGATCCAAAATATAGACATTTTGCAATTTTTTACGTATCTCACCTTTCTTTCTGGCACATTGTTTGAATTGGACTTCCAGTTTTCATTCATTGCTCACAATTTTTCTCTTAGGAAGCTTAGCCCAAAGTGTTCAGACCCAGATTATGTCCAAATTATTTGCATTGTCATGCTGATGCTCTCTTTTTTAATCACATCTTGAAACAAATTTCTTTCCTTTATCTCAATCATGAAATGTGATTAGCCACCTTTACAATTAAAGAATCCCTACATGACCACGCACTTCTAACACTGCTGCTGTCTATATCCATTTAAAAGTCATGATTACAAAGTTCATCTATATTCAATTGCAGTTCTTCAGCCAGTCATATACAGTCATAAATAGGAATGTTAAAAAACAATTCTAAACTGGATGATAGAATGAAGCAAAAAATTTAATACTCATGTTATTTCATGACTGTATTTGTAGCTCAAAACTTTTTTCTTGTCCAGGGGATGATTTCATCTCTTTTATCATGTTCACAAACCATCTGCTTCAAAATAATGAAATTTTATGGTTTTTGACCTTATCTCGCCTTCACATTGGTGAAGATACTCAATCACATTTTGATCACATTTTCTTTTATTTTCCACCCACATCGATACTTGCCAAAGCAATCAAATTCATATATCAGTTTTCTGCCCATTGCTAGAGAGTCTTCTTTCAAGCAAACACATACTGATCGCTGTCCAAATTTGTAAGACATTCCAAATTTATTTTCAATATAAATTACAATTTCCAACAAAAAAAATCATACTTGGCACACATTCTGTTCACAGCACACAGGCCAGCTTACACCTTTGTGTCTAAGCAAAGAGTGAACAACATGAGCCTGAACCAAAGACCAACTACGATTGGCATGTATGGCAAACAATATATTACAGCACAAAGTTCTAGATTGTTCCAGAGCTGGCAACATGTCAAATTAACATTCATTCATAGTTTTCTCCATACATGAGAGAACAGTTACAAAGAAAACACGACTCTTGAGATTAGTAAAAATGAAAATAATTGGATACTATTGTACACAATTTTTAAATAGAGTGTTGTAAAAAGTGTGGTGTATGTTACATTGCCCAAATAATAAACATTTTATAGTTTCTTTCATATGAACGCTTTTAAGAAAAATTGATTTTCCCTGTGAAAAAATATAACAGTTCTTGATTTAATAGATAATGATATATTGTGAGAAATTTCATAACCAAAATATTGTAAAGTTCAAAATATATGCCATTTATGGTCAAATAAAACAAATCGAATTTCTAAGATAGTAAAAATCGTTTAAAATTTAAAATCAAAAATAATGTTGAAAAGTATTACAGAAAAACTTGGGAAAGTGTGAAATTTAAATAAATATTTCCGGATAACACACCAATCCCTTAGGGCTACCTGTTGTACTTCAGACTTTAAATTTTAGGTAAAACATGGCTGAAAACAGAATGGAATCGCAAATTTCATTTAATGGACTTTGTATCATAATCTACTAGAACCCCATAATTCTGGTTCATTATACTCTGTTGTGTTCAGAACAGAGTAACTTGCAGAATGGAATAATTGACACAAGAGACTAACAGTGTGGTAGAGACAGAGAGATTATTTACTACATTCCACAATAGAATAATGTAATCATTGTGTGTGATACTTGGAATGTACTTGGTGAACTAGCCAATCAGGTATGGGATGAATTACATTAGTTGAACATGTGGTACCTAGACAAGGACCAGGTTATCACTGAATCATAGAAATATAACAGATTCCATTTTAAGAATCAGTTGGCTAGGTGGTAAAGGGATTGTGAGGTACATTATAAGGGGCAATGAGTACTTTCATTGCTCTTAAACATCTGGGAGCAGTTAAGAATATTCCACATCAAAACCACATGAAGCATGCTACATATTTTAACAAGACAAAGACTGTGTCCCACATATTTAGGGGAAGTTCAGACAAAAAGGAATATGACCCTCTGGAATTGAGGGAACTACAAACATGTAATAATGATCTCTGCCATATATGTGAGGGTCATTCAGATATAAACCAGAATATTGTAACACAGCTTTATTGGTGATACGAGTGTAGTGCCTTACTTTTCTACATTGTTTCCACCAACAGAAATGCATTTTTGCCATTAGATAGGAAGTTTTCGGATCCCTTCATGGAAGAAAGAAGATGGGTGCCCCACTAGCCAACTGCACACACTGTTCGATAACAGCATTGTCTTCAAAACTTTGCCTCCTTAATGTCTTTTTCAGTGTACCTAATGTGTAATGATCATCTGGGGCAGGTGTGGACTGCACTTTTGTGCAGGAGAGGACATAATGAATTGGTTATTGACATCAGTTATTGCAATAATCAGTCTTGGCATCATCCAATACCTTGCAATTGTAGGCCATATTCACCATCCTCCACCCATGCAGGTCGTCACCTTGCAATTGTAGGCCACATTACCAACCCTCCACCTATGCAGGTAGTCAATCAGCAAATACACTATTTGAGTCCCCAAACATAGATGCCAAAACTTTCCAGGTGATAGTCAAGTTTTTCCCTTAATCGGTGCCCCCTGTCCACTTTTTCTCCTTTCCATACTCATATTCCTGTTCTGTGGAGTATAATGAAGGACCCTTGTTTTGTCACAGGTCATGATACAGTACACAAAAGCTTATCTTTCTATTTCAAAACAATTCAGAAGTCGTTAACAGATTCCTTTCTGTAGATTCTGTTGCTCCTTTGTGAGAGAACATGGAATCCACCTCACCTATAGTTTTCCATGCCTAAGTGTGTCTGATAAAAATGTAATGAAACTTCCAACATTTATCCCCATCTGTGATGCAGGCTTGGCTACAGTAATGCTGGGATCACCTTCCACTAGTTCACATAAGGCTTGAATATTACTTTCACTGGCTGTTTGCCAGATAGTTTTGATTTTCTACTTTACTACAACCATTTCAAAACTTCTGGATTCAATAGAACACTGGGGTTTTATACCGAGTAGTGATATGCTTATCTTGGTCACCAGTGCCGTCCCTTATTTATCATATCATCACAAGTTTCTGGATAACATCATCAAATTTGTGATATGGAACATAAAATATAAGATAAGCATTAAAAGTCATACCTTCCAACAACACAGTGAAGCTGAGAAATTTATGTATCAAAATCAGTATAAAGTACCCTGTCACCTCCCACTCCATCTCATAACATGATTAGCACCTGGATTGAAACAAGCAGTTTGACATGGAACAAATTAAACAATTTTGCCAGTAGGTGATGTTAATAATAGTAGGCCTATGACAAATGACAAACAGTTACATGACTATGCTTACTAAGAACAAGTAAATGTATTATTTAACTTACATATATGTTGACTAATCATAAAATCCTTGGTAAGTGCTACAACAGCTGTTTTGAGGAAATCGTAAAAAAACTCCCAGAAAGCAATCCTTTTTGATATCCTTATTTTTTTATAGCCTAAACAAATGAAGATAGTTAATCTACAAATGTTTTTAGAGTAAAGTTACTGTAAAACATTTAACAACAACAAAACAAAATTGTTGACAGAACAAAATAAGAACAGGGCTATGTGCCAACCTCTCTAACATAAAAAGTAGGCTAAGTCTACCACTTATATCTGTAAACAAAGGGGAGTGGGAAGGATAATAATAATAATTTTACTATTATTAAAATCTGGAAACTACTGTTTACAGTTTTTCTATAATAACCATGTTATTATGAAAAGTCAGTTAGGCCCACAGAAGTGCTGTGTTTGCAAACAAACTAGTTAAAGAACAAAGAAAAAATCAAGCACATTAATGTGTTCTTACAAGTTTTATTCTGAAATAAATGTCTTTTACAAAGTTTAAAAAGTTACATTTTGTATTAATTTACCAATATTTTATAAACAAAATATTACAATGTTACAGTCAATAAACAGCTGCTGTGTTCACTCAGTCAGATTTTGGTAAAATAGTTTATTTTCTAGTTTGAGATAAGCTATCATCTTTCTTGAGTCCTCCTTCTTCTCTGTTTTCAATCTGCCTATTAGTTCAAGCTAGGATAGATCTAAGCCTTTTATGTTTTGTAAATGTTTTTTTATTCCAGTCTTTGATCACAATATCAATTCTTTTGACGATGACTGGTTTTAGTCCATAATGACCATCCTCAGAACTTTTTTACACTATGTCCTAAAGTGATAAGGAAATAATGGCAGCATCAAAACATATAAATATAGTCAACACAGCAACTGGTATTGTGATCAAAGACTGGAATAAAAAAACATTTGACAGTATTGGACCACTGTTCATATACGCGACTATGTCACAGCTGGTGAAACTAAGCCTTTTATGGTATCCATCTTCACACCTTTTTTGAATACATTCATTTGAATGCACATTTCAACTTCATGGAATGTTTTTTGTAAAGACTTTTCCTGGGTTGGTTTTGAAAAATTTGAGCCAAACAGCCTTGGAAACTTCTAACTTTTTTGTGATGAGGTGTTCTTTAGCTACTTTGGAGAAGTCATAAAAGTCATCATCATTCATCATAGTGGTTAGAAAAGGAAAACATTTGACAGTATCGGATCATCTATTGGATTATCTACCGTATGCAATCCCAAATTGTAACAAGAAAGTTGACATAAATAATACACTTGGCAGTGTCACAATATCGGCAAAGAGAAAACGTGTTGTAAATCTATGGATACTGTGCTTCTATCACTCACAGAAGTGGTAGAATATATATGATCATACTTCATCTCTGCTCTAGCTTTTTCAGTGCATCTATGATGAAATTTTAGTGAAGTATGATTTACAGCTCTATTGGTTGAGTCGTTCAACATTTTACTTTTAAGCACATCGCATGTGTTATGGGTATCTTTCCTTGGTCAGTGAAATCTCAGTTTGGAAAATTGTTCTTTCAATACCTTTTTGTAGTACAAATATCTAATGTATGTGTTCGGATAAAGTGTAACAAAAGCCTCATATGCTTTGCTGTAATTTAAATCTTGGCTTAAAAATAGAAGGGAGCTTTTAGCCCTTGTGTGATGCTTTCATCCTTGGGTAAGCTTTTAATGTGTTCAACAACATGTTTTATATCAGCTGCTGTATATTTCCTTTCTTTGTTTTAATTTCCCCCTATGTTCAATGTAGGTAACAACATCACTCTTTTTTGCTTTTGCCACGGTTTCCACTCTTTGCCTGGTAATTCAGTGTATTTCCAGAAAGGTTTTTTTGCAAACTGGAAAATGTCCGCCTTCATCAGGAACTGCAAGAAAACCCTAGCCTACCTGTGACTCTTCTCGGGTTCTTCGTGAGAAGACGCCTCCTTCTAACATTGCATACACTTACATTTCCCATCAAATAGAAGTTTTGCTTAAAATTATCACTTACTTTGTATAACTGATTGAATATGTTTCATTTGTGTTCCAATGCAATGTCTCTACATTGATAGTGGCACTGGCATGAAACCTATAACAAACAGACATGGGGATTAGAGACATTAAATAATCTGTGACTGCCACAAATAACCTGTTTGTTTGCTACTCTGCACAGTTAGTCGGTTTACTATAGTCCAGGAAGCAAGTCAGACATAACTTAACATGATCTGCATAATCTAAACAGAGGTTAGCTTAAAATGCCACAGAAAAATCATGATCAAGGTAAGTTCTTTCAAAAAGCCTTAGTCCTAAGGCGTTAAAGTTATCATATACACTTACCTGATCAGGTGGTAGTTGTTTTTGAGGTGCACTAACGTTCTTGTTCTCATATAGTTTTCTCTCAGCTCTTAGCTTCTTATTTATTTCCGACATTTTCTTGTTTCATCCATCACATAAACCACAATAGTAAACTCAACAGACAGGACTAATCACTGCAGCTTGAACACAGTTGAACCTCAAACTAAAAACAACAGCATGGGCACATAGCCCGGATTTGGTTTCAGAACAGGTGGCACTTAGCATGTGGTGCATTCTAGTGGCAATGTTTTAAACCGCTTTCACACTGATTACTGAATAGCCTAGTTTTTACTGATGAAGGTTAGGCACATAGCCCATATTTTGACAATAAAAGTTTTTTTTTTATTTTTAGCACGTAGACCGCATTTTATAGTTGACATATATAAAAGCTTCTTAATAGAGGAATCATACTGTAACAGGGTCATAGTTGTTACATTCTAATCTGCTAGATTTTGAACATAGGAAATGGTACAAATAAAAATAGTTCATTATATAAATTTCAGCTAAACTTTAAAAGCAGTGTTACATGGCACTTCAAAATTACAAATATCTCAATAAATTCAAACCTTAAAAATATAGAAGAAAAGAATGGAGACACTTAACTATGACTGCAAGAAACCAATGCCAATTATGGTGTAGTAGAAGGTGCTGCCTTTAACACCAAAATCAGTCATTACAATTGCAATATCAAAATTGTCAGTAACTGCAGTTACAAATTCCTACCAGCAAGTCCATAGCTACAGTGCTTCAAACTGCTGAGGTTAGACTGCTAGGATTCAACCATTCTGAAATGCATTATCATTTCCAAAGCTTTTTAGAAGAAATAGTAAAGCAGATCAATAGTTATTAATATCTGTCCTACTACCTTTCATAAAGAGGGGTCTAAATCCATGACAGTTTCATTGGCCATTCTTTATAAAATTATACTTGATTTGCTATTTATTGAAATGTTTATATCCTCTGCAAAGAAAATAAACTTAGCATCTGGTAATATTGTCATGTCATAACTAGAAGCAAGTCCCAAATCTGAAGACAGGTTTATCACTGAAATAGAGCAGTCAACAATGAAAGCACATTGGTTACAAACTCCAACATACAGCTAGAACAGAAATGAACTTCTGGACAAAGAGTCCTGTTGTTTATAAAAACATAAGAAATTTCAAGAATCTTCCAGAAATGATAAATACTAAATGACAAGTAATGCTAACCAATACTCCACACTGC
The DNA here is from genome assembly GCF_023898315.1 of Schistocerca nitens. Taxonomy (NCBI): domain Eukaryota; kingdom Metazoa; phylum Arthropoda; class Insecta; order Orthoptera; family Acrididae; genus Schistocerca; species Schistocerca nitens. The sequence continues at coordinate 572,099,295 of NC_064616.1, read as the reverse complement.
ATGCAGTACAGCTTTTGGCAATATTGATGATGAGAGGTTGTTGCTACATGTAATAAAAAGAGGGCTCTAGGAAGGAATCTTGTTGGACACCATATGTAATTAGTTCTCAGTTGGATGTTGACCAATAGCTTAATACAGGACTTTTCCTAGTAACATCCTTTGTTTCCAGGATGAAGATTGAGACTAGTCACAGAACTGGTGTTGTGTTGATATATAATTTAGATATATAATTTATAATCTAGTTTATGAGAGGTATGTGTTGTAAAGCAGTGTAAGAAATGTGAGACTGACACACACCAAGTGATGTGTTATTTTCTAAAATAAGTTCACTGAAGTGGACAGTGGATCTTTAAGGATTTCTTGTAATTTGTGTGTCTCTCTAGTTTGTATCGCTACTTGATAGAATCAAATTTTTCGTCATTTTTGATCATTTATATTTTACTCACATAATCTCTATAGCTGTTTGTTATAAGATCTAGGTTGGTATACTTGTGAGTTTATTGACTCATGAAAAGGAAGATCAGTAGAGTTGCAATACAAGCTTAGTTCTGTTTGGCATGAGAGAGAAATAACTGAAGGCATAATTGATGGTATCATCTTTACGTCTGCTTAATATGATTAGGAAAAATGTATAGATAATGATTTGACTGTGAGTGTCCTATTTATATATATTTAGTTTTAAAACTTCACGACCTCACAAATATTAACATCTGTAATTGTGAGTACACGTAACTGTGAGTGGATAGTCAACTGGAAGTTTCAGCCAAGAAGACACACCATTTCCATATTTCACACATGTTCTCACTATTCCCCTTCACTCAACACACCTTCCTCATATTTTATCTCATCCCAATACCTAAATTATGATCTCTCAATAATTTTGCATGAGAAATTGTGCAAAAGTTTTGTCAATCACAGTTTTTATATTTTTACTTATGTTAAAGCAAAATAACAGTACAGAAATTTCAACTGTATTAAACTTTTTCAAGAAATCAGTAGACACTGACTTATAATCCAGGAAGTCAGATACCATATGTAAATCACAAGAATTATCATACTACAGAGTCATACTGGCAAATATCCCAATTTAAACGACTCACTTAATTAATTTATCTATTTGTTTCATCTTTTAGCATTTTGTATGCTATTGATGTCTATAGTAACCTTGAAGAAGCAGATGCAATAGCCAGTATTGAGGATGCCTGAGGTGGAAGTAAATGGGCAAATATATGTAATGAATTTCTGTGATGTTACGATTCTACACACATAACAAAAAGTGTTGCATCACCCCGGTTTCCTGAACTCCTGTAAATAGATGTTGACTCTGGATATTGTATTAGAGACACAGTCCCTTTGACTGTTCAGAGATGTCATTAAAACCACCCAAAGATATAAACCACCACGCATGAGCAGCGCCTATTAGACAGACATAACTAAACTAAGATGGGGTCTGACAGGCGATCAGTTCCAGTCATTCCACCAGGAAGGAGGTACACAGCTCATGCATGTTGTCTGTAGTTCAACCATGCCTAGACAGTCAATACTGTGGTTCGATTGTGTCTGCATTGTTACTTTGTGCCAGGAAAGGCTCTCAACAAAGGAAATGTCCAGGCATCTTGAAGTGAACCAAAACGATGCTGTTCAGACATGGAGAAGATACAGAAAGACAGGAACTGTCAATGACATGCCTCGCTAAGGCCTCCCAAGGGCTACCACTGCATTGGATGACCTCTACCTCTGGATTATGGCTCAGAGGAAACCTGACAGCAATGCCACAATGTTGAATAATGCTTTTCTTGCATCCACCGGACATCATGTTACTACTCAAATTGTGCGCAATAGGCTGCATGATGCGCAACTTCACTCCCGACATACATGGCGAGGTCCATCTTCGCAACCACGACACTGTGCATCATAGTACAGATGAGCCCAGCAACTTGGAGAATGGACTACTCAGGATTGGCATCATGTACTCTTCACCTATGAGTGTTGCATGTACCATCTACAAGAAAATCGTCGGAGACTTGTTTGGAGGCAACCCGGTCAGGCTGAACACCTTACACACTGTCCAGTGAGTGCAGAAAGGTGGAGGTTCCCTAATGTTTTGGGGTGGTATTATGTGGGGCTGATGTACGCTGCTGGTGGTCATGGAAGGCACTGTAATGGCTGTACGATACGTGAATGCCAACCTCCGACCAATAGTGCAACCTTATCGCCAGCATATTGATGAGATATTCATCTTCAATGATGACAATTTGCACCCTCATCATGCACATCTTGTCAATGACTTCCTTCAAGATAACGACATTGCTCAACTAGAGTGGCCAGCATGTTCTCCAGACATGAACCCTACCCAACATGCCTGGGATAGACTGGAAAGGGCTGTTTATGGATGACATGACCCACCAACCACACTGACGGAGCTACACCGAATCGCCATTGAGGAGTGGGACAATCTGGACCAACAATCCCTTGATGAACTGGTAGACAGTATGCCATGACGAATACAGGCATGCATTAATGCAAGAGGACGTGCTACTGGGTATTAGAGGTACTGGTGTGTACAGCAATCTGGACCTCCACCTCTGAAGGTCCCACTGTGTGGTGGTACAACATGCAATGTGTGGTTTTCATGAGCAATAGAAAGAGGGGAAATGATGTTTATGTTGATCTCTATTCCAATTTTCTGTACAGGTTCTGTAACTCTCGGAACTGAGGTGATGCCAGACATTTTTTGATGTGTGTATTTAGTGATTAGTGGACTGAAAGTATTGCTAATTTTGTTACATACATGTTTGCATATGAGGTGCTATCCAAAATTTTTGGGACTGGTGCTGCCATCTGTTTAAAACCTTACTTTGGACTAATAGTCACCATCACCCTCGAAGTAGTTTCCATTTACATGTACACACCAGTCCCAGCACTTCTGCCACTGGTCAAGCGTTTTCTGGAAGTCCTGTTCTTTGAGGGTGTTTATCACTGCCAGCAATGTTTCTTGAATCCTCTGTAGAGTGTCGAACCAACGGTCTTTCAACTTGAGTTTCAGTTTTGGGACTAGCATGAAGTTGGCGAAGTTGCAAGGTGCCAAATCTGGCTAATACAGTGGGTGGGGCATAACCGCCATGTTGTTCTTTGCCATAAAGGTCCTGGTGAGCAATTACGTGTAACAGGGCATGTTGTCGTGATGCCATTGTCACCACACGTTTTCACAGTAGTACGCAGAACTCACTGTTTGGTTGGGTGGGATGAATTCTTTGTGCACAATTCCATTGGTATCAAAGAAAACGATGATCATGTTGAAGCTTCCTGGCAGATTAAAACTGTGTGCCGGAGTGAGATTAAAACTTGAGACCTTTGCCTTTCGCGGGCAAGTACTCTACCAATTGAGCTACCCAAGCACGACTCACGCCCCGTCCTCACAACTTTACTTCTGCCAGTATCTTGTCTCCTACCTTCCAAACTTTACAGAAGCTCTCCTGCGAACCCTGCAGAAGGTAAGAGATGAGATACTGGCAGAAGCAAAGCTGTGAGGACTGGGCGTGAGTCGTACTTGGGTAGCTCAGTTGGTAGAGCACTTGCCCGTGAAAGGCAAAGGTCCCGAGTTTGAGTCTCGCTCCGGCACACAGTTTTAATCTGCTAGGAAGTTTCATAACAGTGCACACTCCGCTGCATAGTGAAAATCTCATTCTGGAAACATCCCCCAGGCTGTGGCTAAGCCATGTCTCTGCATATCCTTTCTTTCAGGAGTGCTAGTTCTGCAGGGTTCGCAGGAGAACTTCTGTAAAGTTTGGAAGGTAGGAGACAAGATACTGGCAGAAGTAAAGCTGTGAGGACGGGGTGTGAGTCATGCTTGGGTAGCTCAGTTGGTAGAGCACTTGCCCGCGAAAGGCAAAGGTCCCGAGTTCAAGTCTCACTCTGGCACACAGTTTTAATCTGCCAGGAAGTTTCATAACAGCACACACTCCGCTGCAGAGTGAAAATCTCATTCTGATGATCATGTCCTTCACTTTGTTCTTCACCTGTCTCACTTGTTTGGGTCTTGGAGAGCCCAGGCTCTTCCACTGGGAAGATTGTTGCTTTGTCTTTGGGTCATAACTGTAAATCCAGTTGAATCATTGCAAGGGTCTCCGTAGCAATTGTCCTGAGATTCGCATAGAATTTGATACACATGTGCTGTTCTGTTTGCGGATCCGTCATAAAATTTCCACACACCAAACACAGAGTATTATGGAAATCCCAGGACATGCAACACATCCTCCCAGCTGAATGCCACTCCGCACACTGACTCATCAGATATGCAGCTCTCGTCACCTAGTGATGCAAGGATCTACTGCTCCTACATTCCAGATGGCAGCACCAGTCCCAAAAATTTTGAATTCCACCTCGTATTTGCATGTCTTTGTCTTCTGCCATGGAGAGAATAATAATAACAGAGAAAAAAGTTAAATCATTTAGATTTGTATACAAACATACAATGAGTATAAGTTAAAATGTTAGATCTTCTCTTGCACAATCAAAAGATTGCTCTATGGCGTAGAAAGCCTTCTTTTTGAGCCAACTTTGTAGGACATTTCTGAACATTTTTAAGAATATGGTGTGTGCTTCTAGTGCCAGTGCATTGAACAGTTTTACTCTTAGTTTTGAAAGGGCTCATCAATTTTTTCTTTGTGACATGTTTTGTGAGAGTGAAATGATTGCATTAATTCATAGCTGTCTTGGTTTTCTTTTGTGTACATGAGGCAACTAAGTATAAATAATGATTGGACTGCCATGACATACAGCTTTTTGAAAAGTGGCCTACAAGCTACATTGTTTTTGAAATTACCTGCTACAAATCTGATAGCCTTTTCTTACCATATAAAAACTGTTTTTGCCCCAGTGCAGCTGTCCCAAAGCAGTATCCATTATGTTGTGTGACTATGAAAGAATGCATAATAGGAGCTGAGCATCATGTTTTCACTCACAAATGCTCTAAGATTATGTAACAGGTATATGACTCTCGATAATTTAGTGCATGCACAATTTTTGTGGAGGTTACAAGTTAATTGGAATACAAGTGTACACCCAGAAGTTTAAGCAACATACAGTTATTTTCAGTACTGTGTAAACTAAAAATAACTTTCTCAGTTATATTCTGGTTTATAGTTAATTCATTGTCTTTACACCAGATATTAGAAATTCTTAGGTTGGCTTTGCTTTGTTCAATCAATAGGGCATCAACTTGTGATTATGCTTCAGGGGCACTGAGTATTGTTGAAAGAACATTTTCAACAGTTTTCAGGGTAGATGAATTTTCGCTGAAGCCATACTGAGTGCTTATCAGTATTCCATTGCGGATGAAACATTTGTAAATTTTTTGGTGCATGCAATGTTCTACTACTCTTAGAAGTATTTGCACAAGAGAAATAGGCTGGTAGTTATCAACAGTGTAGATGAATTTTCCCTGAAGCCATACTGAGTGCTTGTCAGTATTCCATTGCAGATGGAATATTTGTAAATTTGTTGGTGCATGCAATGTTCTACTATTCTCAGAAGTATTGGTACAAGAGAAATAGGACAGAAGAAATAGGACACATGACTTGTCTTCTTTTTTATATAGAGAGACAACTACTATTACCTTTAAGCAGACTGGAAAAGAACAACTCATAAAAATTAAAGTTATTACACAAAGGTGGTAGTATAATGTCTGCTATTCTTTTAATAACAAAATTTGACAGATCATACAAGTCTTCTGATTTTGAGTAACTGAATTTCGCTGTAGCTACAATGACATCAGTGGCAACAATTTGCACCCATTTGATTGTATATGTTACAAGTTTTTGTGCTACATGAATAACTGTTTCTTCTTGATGTTTATTAATGCGTAATTTACAGTTTCAGTTGCTTGTTCCTGCCTTTGTATTGGCTGTGAAACAGCTTCTTCATCCCACGAAAATGATGTCACTATTGTACTAGGAAACACAGCAACTACATGATACCATTTGTCCTGGGTTTAGCCCTACTTGATTACGTCTCTAGAGCAATTTTCTCAGAGGCTTTTAGTGTAGATATTAGTCTCTTTTTCTAACCATAAAATTGTATCACACATAAAAAATAATCATTATTACATTCAGCACTGCTGAGTTGGGATATGGTGGTAGTGATTTCACAACAGCTGGCCGTTTTGGCCGAGTGGTTCTAGGCGCTTCAGTCCAGAACCGCACTGCTGCTACAGTCGCAGGTTCGAATCCTGCCTCGGGCAAGGATGTGTGTGATGTCCTTAGGTTAGTTTGGTTTAAGTAGTTCTAAGTCTAGGGGACTGATGACCTCAGATGTTAAGTCCCATAGTGCTCAGAGCCATTTGAACCATTTTTTTGATTTCACAACACTGATAACTAGTGAACCCAGAAATGCTTTTGCACTTGTTAAATATGTATGAGAATTGGATATACTTTCTAATCTACTTCTCATTGCTCTCTCTGCCCAAACCCTCCTTTTTCTCTCTTTGCCCTTCTCCTCCCCCTCCCCCTCTCATTGTCCATCACTTCCCCTTCTCTTCGTCCTTGCGCAACTCCTATCTCTCTCCTTGTCCTCCTCATCCCTCTCTCTGTCCATCTCTTCCTCCCTTCTCCCTATGTTCATTGCACCCCCTCCCCCTTTGTCCGTCTCCTCTCCCCTTCTCTATCTAAGCTTGAGCCTTATTTATTGTTATAGGAAACAAAACATTGATTGGGAAAGAGACCTGTCGAACTGCTGGATCTGTGAGGATAATAACTTCAACGACAGTATTTCATATAGTTTTAATCTGTGAAAGGGTAATCATAAGCCAATAAGCCATAAACACAGTTTTTCTGTTTTCTGTTAAAACCAAATGTGGTTTATATACCATAAAATTTTAAAAAATGTGTGGCGTATATCATTCCAAATCTTTATTAGAGCATCGAGTAAAAATTTGAATTAAGCCAGTCAAGAATGTTCCAAGATTTTTGCTAACATTGTTTCCCCTTCATATCTTACATATATTTATATACTGTAAATATTTAAAAAATACACTCCTGGAAATTGAAATAAGAACACCGTGAATTCATTGTCCCAGGAAGGGGAAACTTTATTGACACATTCCTGGGTCAGATACATCACATGATCACACTGACAGAACCACAGGCACATAGACACAGGCAACAGAACATGCACAATGTCGGCACTAGTACAGTGTATATCCACCTTTCGCAGCAATGCAGGCTGCTATTCTCCCATGGAGACGATCGTAGAGATGTTGGATGTAGTCCTGTGGAACGGCTTGCCATGCCATTTCCACCTGGCGCCTCAGTTGGACCAGCGTTCGTGCTGGACGTGCAGACCGCGTGAGACGACGCTTCATCCAGTCCCAAACATGCTCAATGGGGGACAGATCCGGAGATCTTGCTGGCCAGGGTAGTTGACTTACACCTTCTAGAGCACGTTGGGTGGCACGGGATACATGCGGACGTGCATTGTCCTGTTGGAACAGCAAGTTCCCTTGCCGGTCTAGGAATGGTAGAACGATGGGTTCGATGACGGTTTGGATGTACCGTGCACTATTCAGTGTCCCCTCGACGATCACCAGTGGTGTATGGCCAGTGTAGGAGATCGCTCCCCACACCATGATGCCGGGTGTTGGCCCTGTGTGCCTCGGTTGTATGCAGTCCTGATGGTGGCGCTCACCTGCACGGCGCCAAACACGCATACGACCATCATTGGCACCAAGGCAGAAGCGACTCTCATGGCTGAAGATAACACGTCTCCATTCGTCCCTCCATTCACGCCTGTCGCGACGCCACTGGAGGCGGGCTGCACGATGTTGGGGCGTGAGCGGAAGACGGCCTAACGGTGTGCGGGACCGTAGCCCAGCTTCATGGTGACGGTTGCGAATGGTCCTCGCCGATACCCCAGGAGCAACAGTGTCCCTAATTTGCTGGGAAGTGGCGGTGCGGTCCCCTACGGCATTGCGTAGGATCCTACGGTCTTGGAGTGCATCCGTGCGTCGCTGCGGTCCGGTCCCAGGTCGACGGGCACGTGCACCTTCCGCCGACCACTGGCGACAACATCGATGTACTGTGGAGACCTCACGCCCCACGTGTTGAGCAATTCGGCGGTACGTCCACCCGGCCTCCCGCATGCCCACTATACGCCCTCGCTCAAAGTCCGTCTACTGCACATACGGTTCACGTCCACACTGTCGCGGCATGCTACCAGTGTTAAAGACTGCGATGGAGCTCCGTATGCCACGGCAAACTGGCTGACACTGACGGCGGCGGTGCACAAATGCTGCGCAGCTAGCGCCATTCGACGGCCAACACCGCAGTTCCTGGTGTGTCCGCTGTGCCGTGCGTGTGATCATTGCTTGTACAGCCCTCTCGCAGTGTCCGGAGCAAGTATGGTGGGTCAGACACACCGGTGTCAATGTGTTCTTTTTTCCATTTCCAGGAGTGTATATAGTCTCTGTCTGTCTGAATATTTATTTGAGTGTCATGTAAAAATGTGAAGTAAATCGATCAAGAACTTTCTGAAATTTTTGCTAACATCTTTCCTCTTTGTATATTATATATATTATGTTATATATATTTTTATATTACATATATATTAAAATATGTAGTCTATGTTCATCCTAATACTTACCAGAGTACAATGTAACATTTTAAAGTAAATCAGCCGAGTTTCTTCCTAACAACTTTCCCCTTTATGTGTTATTATATGAGGGCATGCTGGAAATTAATGCATATGAATTTTTTATGTGAAAACACTTAAAGCTTTTGAAATAAAGTAAGTCCTATTAACATTCTACATCTTTATGCTTCATGTCTACATATTTGCTGCTCTATGCAACTTGACAGTTCCAAGCTGCAGCATGCAACATGGTGGTGTGTACGTAACAACGTCAGTGTGTGAGAATAAGTGTATACATGGGGAAAAAAAAAAAAAAAAAAAAAAAAAAAAAAAAAAAAGAACGAGAATAAGTGTGGTGTAATCAAGTTTCGGATTTGAAGCATTACGGCGTAAAGTCAAGTGCTGGCACAACAGTCGGGAATGATACAGAAGAGAGGGATGTGAGAAGACATCAGCCAATCGCACACTGACTGACCCCTCTCCAGGATGACAACGTGACAGCATTGGCCCCTATGTGAAGAGGACATACGTGCCATGACCGACTGGCGATGCCCCAGTTCAGTTCAATAGCAGCTTCAAGACTAGTGACTTGGATAGAAGCATCAACACTAGTTACCTTGCTTGTAATTTCTATGTAGCACAGACTTGTGATTGTCTATACTAAAGAATATTGCTTATTTCATATGTCGCCCTTTGCTTGCGACACTTTGAGTAATTGTGAAATTTAAGTATTGTCTCTTTTCTTTTTGTAATAAATCTCATTAATATGACTTGTTTGATTTGACTGTCTAGAGAACCATGTATGAATGATTCCTATACACCCCATATTTGACAACAGAGCTAGATGTAATATGAAGATCTCATCCACACATACGCTATGGGCTGTTCTGAGCTATCCTCATTCCTGTGACCCAGGACTGCCTCAATTGCCTCAATACCATAGGCTGAAGCATCAGCTGCCACAGCCAATGGGTGGTCCAGAGAGAAGGGAGCCAGGCACGGGACAGACTTGAACATAGTTTTCAAATGGAGAAAAGCTTGATCACAGGCAGGAGTCCATTTGAAAGGCGCCCCTTTGCTATGCAGGCGATTGAGGGCCTATGCAATGTCAGCAACCTGGTGTAGAACATTTAAGTAGTAGTTAATCTTGGCCACAAAAACGTGGAGGCCAAATAAATCCTTGGGGCAGGGAAGGGAGTTGATGGCAGCGACGTTGTGACCCAACGAACTAATGTCATCTTTACTGATCCAGCGTAAGCCCATGGCCTGAAGGGTGTGAAATAAGGTTCGAAGGTTTTGGAAATGCTTGTCCCATGTACGGCCCGTGACCAAAATGTCATCAAGATAATTCACACAAACCAGAATGGGCAATGTGAGCTGCTCCAGGTACCTCTGGAAAATGGCCGGAGCCAAGGATATACCAAATGGAAGGCGCTTGTATTTATATAATTTGAAAGGCGTGTAGATGACAATGATGTTCTGGGATTCCTCATCTAAGGGTAATTGGTGGTAAGCCTCCACTCGCCACCCACAAGTTTGGCGAGAACGTCTTCCTGCCAGGGAGTGGGATAAGTTTCAACCATGGACTGGGCATGGATTGTAACTTGGAAATCCCTAAATAGGCGAAGGGAGCCATTGGGTTTCCTGATCACCACTAACAGGATCACCCACATGCTCACTTTCAGAGGCTCAATGACGCCAGCAGCCTGCAGTCGATCGAGCTCTTGCCTGACTGTTGCACATAAGACCATTAGAATGGGGCGAGCCCTGAAGAACCGCGGCTGAGCACCCGGGTGGAGAGCAATGTGCACCTGGAAGTCCTAAGCACTCTCTTAAGTCAGATTGAAACAGAGAGGCATAGGCTGAGCACAGATCATAGATATCCTGGAATGGGCTGGCAGTGGAAAAGACCTTAACTTCATCAGAAATCGAAAAGCCGAACAGTGTGAGGGCATCGAATCCAGAAATGTTTGAAGCCGAGAGATGGTCAACCACCAGTAGGGTCAGGATCTGGGGAACGTGTTTATAGGTGGCTGGCATGAAGAACTATCCACGGAGGGCGATAGAACCATCAGCATACTCAACCAATCACCAAGAGGTGTGAGAAAGCTCCGAGGAACCCAACTGTGTGTACATCACCAGATTGATCAAGGAGACAGTGGCCCCCGTATCGACCTTGAAACGAACCGTCCACGTTAAAAATGTGGAGTGTGAGGAACAACTTCCACATCAGTGGGGGTCCAGTGGAACAACTGACTGCAGCATGTGCATGGTATCCTGATGCCGCGTGGGTGAGGGGCAGGAGAGGGTTGAGTGGCTGTGACAGACAGATCAGAGATGGCCATCTTTCTGACAGAGCGTGCATGTCTTCCAGCGATGGGGACAGTCTCCGCAAGAGTGGGCAGAAAAGCACTGCAGGCAAGACAGTAGTGACCCACATGACTGCTAACGAGGGGTGACTGGTGGCTCCAAAGCTATAGAGACAGCAGACAAAGAGGATTCTCAGTGACGTTGCTCTCTGTGAGCTGTACCACGCCAATACCGCGAGGGAGGTGCCTGCGGTGAGGACTCTACTGCTGTCGCCTGTGGCCTAGATTAGATTAGTCATGTGGCACATGACAGAGAATGGAGACACAAAGCCACCAGATGGGGGAACCACTGGAGGTATTGCTAACAACAAACAGATGTGGCAGACAAACAAGTAGGGGATGACAGACACGACGACCGACCAGGACGCAACACAAGGCAAGCAAGCAAAAACTGAGGTGATGAACACGGTGAGACAACAACAATGCAGGGACACTCCAAACAACAACAGTATGTACTTAACACACAGAACTGGAACACAGTATGGCCATAATGCACATGCGAACTATGGTAAGTACCAGACTCCTGGGGTAGCACCCCGTGGCTGCAAACATACATGACCACAGGAAACGCGATTGACTGTGGACTTCACATGCTATAGAGAGTGGTGCACTCGCATGCCGAAGTGCAGGGGCGTGCCAGAGCACAGAGACCCACAGTGGGTATCCAAGTCCATACCCTCTTGTGTGCATTCAACTCCCACGCTTTCCAACGCCAGAGTGAAGGCCGGATGGTGGGGTACAGCTGGAAGTCTGATTTCCCCTGCAGCCACAGCATCCAGTCACACAGAGCCTCCCCTCCTATTGTCATGGCCCAAATACATCACTTACGAAGGGGGAGGGAATGAATGTTATGGCGTAAAGTCAAGCACCAGCATGACAGTTGGGAATGATAGAGGAGAGATGGCTGTGAGAAGACATCAGTCAATTGCATGTTGACCAACCCCTCTACAGAATGACAATGCAATAGCAGCAGCCATGATGCAAAGGGGACATAAGCGCCACAACTGACTGGTGACATCCCAGACAAATAACAGCTTCAAGACTAATGACTTGGATAGAAGCGTCAACAATAGTTACCTTGCTTGTAACTTCTATGTAGCACAGACTTGTGATTGTTTATATTGAAGAATATTGCTTATTTTGTATGTCGCCCTTTGCTTACGACACTTTTATGTAATTGTGAAAGTTAAGTATTGTCTGTTTTTCTTTTTGTAGTAAAACTCATTCATACAACTTGTTTGATTTGATTGTCTAGCGAACCAAGTATGAATGATTCTTAGACGCCTCATATTTGACAACAAAGCTGGACGTAATATGAAGAGATCATCCAGACGTGGAACACTTGTGTCCAAATGTTTATCAGTAAACCAGTCAAGACTTGAGATTTTTGGTAACAACATTTCCCCCATATACTGGGTGATTATAATTAAACTTCCTCTATTTAACATAACAGGGGAAATAATTACTGTATGTGTACCAAACTTGGTAGCATTAATGTCCAGAGTATGGGGCACATGATTTCCATGCATCACAGTGCCACTGTCCACTCCCAACTGTGGCCACCACATGCTGTGATCAGTCATCATGATTCATAGTCTCATACACCTGACCAATTGCACTGCACTTGTAGATGTGTCAACATGAGCATGGAAAAAAGGAGCAGGGCATTATTGGTGAAGCTCTATTATCAAAACAACAGTAAGGCTACAGCTGCACTTAGAGAATATTGACTTCTGAAAGGATTACAGAAGGGTCCTCTTTCTCCACCTGCTGTGCAGAGGATGATGAAGAAGTTTAAATCAGCTGGAGAACTTTGCATTGCTCCAGGAAGAGGCTGACAACCAGTTGCAACACAGGTGGTTGATGAAATGCTATGGCAGACAATGTAGCATGCAATTCCCGATCGTCAGGCAATGCACATACTGTGTCATGACAGTTGAACATCCCATGGTCCAGTGTGTGGAAGGTGTTTTGAACCATTCTCAAATAGTATCCATACCGTACAACAGCTTGCACCACAGGATGCACAATGATGTGTTGACTTTGCTCTCCACTTTCTCGTAAGGATTGAAGTTGATGAGGCCTAGCCCTGGACCATCCTATGGACAGATGAAGCTCATTTTTCCTTGAAAGGTGAGGTGAACACATAGAATTTCCAACTGTGGGACTCTTCACCTCCAGTCACTGTGCTTGAAGTTCCTCTGTATGGCGAATGTGTCACCATGTGGTGTGGCTTAATGGCTACATTCATCATAGGCCCATTATTTTTTGAACAGGTTGGCACTCAAGGACCAAATGGGGCCCCACCGCACATCGCTCATGAACTTCACCTGCTTCTCCAAGACACATTTGGAAACTATCGAATTATCAGCCAATTGTTTCCAAATGCTTGGCCAGCTGATCACCTGATCTCACTCCCCATGATTTCTAATTGTGGGACTACCTGAACCATAGGGTTTACAAGGGAACATTCACACATGTGCTGATCTGAAGCGCAGCATATCATGAGAAGTAGCCAGCATACCTACGTACATTCTTAGCTCTGCTGTACAGAATGCAACCTGTTGCTTTCAGACTCTTCTGGACACCTATGGGCACCATACTGAGCCCCTTTTGTAGCAGTAATGGTACTGGTATGTAATGGTATGATGTGCCATAGCAGCACATTAAAAGTGTTTCAGTTGAACTGATTCTGTATTATTTCTCTTCGCCATGTCCTTTACATTAATGCTATCAAGTTTGGTACTCGAATGGTAATTAGTTTTTGTGTTATAATGTGTTAAATAGAGAATTATAATTTTAACCACCCAGAATTTCAGGGTGATTATAATTAAAGTTAAACTTTCAAAACGCTGTAGAAATAACACCACTGGTCAGAATGATGTCGAATTGCAATGGAATATTATCAGAGAAGGGGGAAAACATTTGGCAGAAGAAAAAAAAACATTGTGAAAATTGATCAATAGATGGCGCTGTATGTGTCAGAATATGTAAATGAAAACACCTGTCATGCGCATGACCCACTGAAGTTGGTGTAAACACTCAGGGTACATGGCTTTTCCACCTTTCACGTCTGTGACATTCGCTATGACTGTCTCAATGCAGGATGATGCTCTGTTTGTAAAGTTATATTACAAGAATCATGACTGTGCACACATCGCTCTGCAGAAGTCCCGGACACTAAAGGATTTGGAAAAAGACATTGGAGCAATGATTGCCGTGGGTCTGGAGAAAATGGTTCAGAAATTAGAAAACATGGGTTCTTTTGGTGTGCAACTTGGTAGAGGGAGGAAATGAACAGTTTCGACATCAGTGGAAGCAGTGGCCACAGCAATGCAGCAGGAGATGAGTACTGTTGTGCAAACGTGTAGTGCACAGAGAATTGCCCGAACATTGGACGTACCCATGAGCATGGTGCATAAAACCCTATGGAACATCCTTCTTTGCTATCCATTCAAAATTACCCACGTGCATGAGCTGCTTCCTGCTAACCTGCCAGCAAGAGAAACCTTTGCTTTAGGATTTCTTGCTCGCATGGAAGTGGAAAATGATTGGCCATGGAAGATTTAGTGGACAGACGCAGCCCACTTCCATCTGACAGGATAGGTCAATACACAGAATTGTTGAATATGGGCAACGGACAACCTGCATGCAAATCAACCAGTACCACTTCATCCTGGAAAGGTCATTGTGTGGTGCAGGTTTATGTTATCTTTTATCATACGGCCATATTTTTTTGAAGAGACAGGTGCTTCCAGTCCTGTTACCTGTACCGTCACTGGTAAGTGTTATGAGTGTCTTTTTTGTAACCATGTCATTCCAGCTCTCCAACAGTGTGGATGTATGGATGGGATCATTTTTATGCAAGATGGTGCACCTCCGCATATTGCAAATTCAGTTAAGCAGCTGCTGAAGCATCATTCCAGAAATGTTAGAATTATCAACCGCCATTTCCCTACAGCCTGGCCATCCTGATCGTCTGATCTTAATCCATGTGACTTCTGGCTGTGGGGCTATCTGAAAGATGTTGTGTTCAGTGTTCCAACTGCAAACTTAGCTTTATTGAAGGCACACACTGCGCAACACATTCTGAATGTGATCCCGGAAACACTTTGCTCAGTTGTGGAACATGTTGTTTCTCGATTTCAACTAGTTGCAGGAAAAGGTGGACAGCATATTGAACATGTTTTGAGCCAGTCACACGGAAATTAAAAATCCAATTTGATTTTGATTGATGGTTTTTATGTGGTTTCTGGCCTCAGGACAATTAAAAACTGATTTTTCCCATCCGATGTGATTTGACCTTGCCATGGTGGATGGGCTTATGTAACCAACAGTATCACACCTATACACCCATGCACACTGAGTAATGCAGTTTGTTTAATGCCAAACATACACCTTAGGCATTGTTGTATGGTTTATTTGTCATTTGCAGTCGACCACTAATAAATTATGATGCTTACAGCATCATCTATTGCTACATTATGTAACTATTTATTTTTCTTCTGCCAGACATTTTCCCCTTTCTCTGATAATATTCCATTGCAATTTGATGTCATTCTGACCAGTGGTGTTATTTCTACAGCGGTTTTAAAGTATAGCTTTAATTGGCGATTTTTTCCACCAAGTACAAACCATAGGGATTGATTGATGAGGGGATACAGAACAAAAAATGTATAATGAACTTATGTATGGAAATGCATGGTTTCCATGCTAGAGACTGTTTATTCAATCATTCTTTGTTACAGAAACTGTGGTCTACGCGCTGTATCACGCAGCCCCAGTTACAGTATGCATGGTTTCCTCCTAGAGGAGAGTACTGTTCCTCATGCCCTAGCACCTTCTCCTGCCATAGTAATTAGTAATGTCATGTTCAATTCACTTCTCTTGCTGACTCACCTTTCAGTGGATGTGATAGAGTGTTGTACGCAATGGTTCTGTGTTCAAATTGAGAGCTTGCTGATGTGGTGTTTACATACAGAAAGGCAAATGTCAATGCATGGTGGGCAGCAAGGTTGTACCAGGAGACCTATCCTTGCTGACAACAACCACATCATTCAATGTCTGGACAGGGTCATTTCAGGAAGCAGAAAATCATCAAGGGTGTACCCAAAATGTTCAGACACCAGACTTGCAGGAAAATGTGATTAACACTATGGAAGGCAACTGCCATGTCAGTACCAGGCAGTTGGCCCACCACTACAGGGTAATCCAGATGACCATGTGGAACATTCTCTATGACAATTGTTACTACCCTTATCATTTACAGAATGTGCAGGGTTTACTAGAAACAGACTTTCCACTTCAGGACCAATTTTGTCACTGGTTTCTTCACCAGGCAACCATGATTCTGGAATTTGCATCATCCATTCCATTCATTGATGAGGTCACCTTTACACAGAGTGATATGTTAACTTTCATAACAGTCATCTGTGGGATAGTATTGTGACAGCGAATCATCAGCATCAGTGCAGCCAAAATGTGTGGACCAGGGTAATTGCCAACCATATTTTGGGACCAGCCTTCCTTCCACATTGCCTGACAGGCTGGGACTATTGGCATTTCTTGCTAGTGACTTTGCGTCCCCGGCTGGAAAAAGTGTCATTGGTGACTCAATGGGTTATGTGGCTGCTCCATGATGGTGTTCTATCTCACTTTGCCATTAATGTCCAGATGCATGTCAGTTGTGTCTTCCCTGGTTGATGGATAGGACAACAGGGTCTGGTTGCATAGTCTGCTCATTTTCTGGACCTACACGGCAGATCTACCCTCACAGCAGGGTGGTTGGTGTGTTGTAATGCATTTGTGTTGTTCGAGGTGGAGACTGGCTGCCTGGCCTCGCCCATTCACCCTGTGAGTAGACAGGTGGCTGCTCCTTCAGCAGGGTCTGACCAGGCACACAGGGATAGGGGTTTACTAGTTATTAGGAGCTCCAATGTTAGGCATGTTATGGAACCCCTTAGGCAGATAGCCAATGTACTTTGGTATGTCTGCCTGGTGGCCTCATCTGATATGTACAGGTGGCCTTGCCTGCAGCTATCAAGCATGCAGGTTGCAGTCATCTGCAAGTTGCAGCTCATGTGGGCACCCATGACACCTGTCACATGGGTTCTGAGGTGATCCTCAGTTCATACAGATGTCTGGTGGAGGTGGTTAAGACTGATGGCCTCACATGGGCTGTGCAAGCAGAGCTTGCAATTTGCAGCATTGCTCTCAGAGTTGATTGGGGTCCTTTGATTTGGAGCTGAGTGGAAGGTCTCAACCAAAGGCTTTGTCGACTCTGTGATGGGGCACCATGTCAAATGCTTTCCAGAAGTCTGCAGATATCTAGACCTGTGTTATCATATGGTAATTTGTAGGACTCCCCTTGATAGGTCACTGGACTCGCATTCAGGAGGACAACAGTTCAATCCCGCATCCGGCCATCCTGATTTAGGTTTTCTGTGATTTCCCTAAATCGCTCCAGGAAAATGCCGGGATGGTTCCTTTGAAAGGGCACGGCCGACTTCCTTCCCCATCCTTCCCTAATACAATGAGACTGATGACCTTGCTGTCTGGTCTCCTCCTCCACAACAACCCAACCTCAACCTTGATAGGTCAGGGGTGCACTAAGCAAAGGAAGCAGCTACTAGGGTAGCAAAGAAATTATGGAGTGCACATAAGCGTTTTTAGGCTAGGCTATACTTTGAGGTGCATTGATGAACACTCATCAGTTGATATGCAGCAACAGAAGTCAAATGGCATTCAGAATAAAGGCATTTTGACTGTCACAATTTTATTGGTAAACTGTCAATGTATTCATAATAAAGTTCCCAAATTTAATGTCATCCAGGAATGTTCTCCCGCTCAAATTAGTCTTGGGACTGAGAGCTGGTTGAAACCCAAAGTGGAAAGCACTGAGATATTTAATGAGTAGTGGAACATATATCGGAAAGACAGATTAGAGGCCATAGGAGGCAGAGTGGTCACGGCAGATGACAAAAATATTGTCCCTAATAAGGTTGAAGTTGAATGTGACAGTGAAGTTATCTGCTCACGAATAACAGGTGTAGGTGAAGCCAAGTTAATTGTTGGATGTTTTTGCCAGCCACCCAATTCTGCTGTGACAGTTCTAGAGTCATTCAAAGAAAGTCTACAGTCAATACTAGTTGCGGGCGACTAACCTACCAAGTATAGACTGGGATGTCTATGGGTTTACTGCTGGGGATGCAGACAGTGAGTCATTTGAAATACTTTTGAACATGTTTTCTGAAAGCTGTCTTAAGCAGCTATCTTGACAGCCCACATGCAATGGAAATATCATGGTCCTTGTAGCCACAAATAGGTGAGACCTTATTGACAATGTCAGTATAGAAATGGAGATTAGCAATCATGATGTCATTATAGCAACTATGATTATGAAAGACAATAAATCAACCAAGAACACTAGGAGAGTGTTTCTGCTAAATAGAGCAGATAAGCAGATATTAGCATCTCATTTAGACAGTGAATTGGTATCACTTAGTTACAGTAAGATGGATGTAGAGGAATTATGGACAAAGTATAAGTAGACTGTCAGTCGTGGCCTGGAGAGTTATGTGCCTAGTAAATGGATAAACAATTGAAGAGACCCACCATGGTTTAATAACAAAATTCGGTGGATGGTAGGGAAGCAGAGGTTGTTGCTCTCTCAGATCAAAAGGCAATGCACAAATTATAACAAGAGAAGGTTAGTAGAGATTCATGCGTCTGTGAAAAGACCTATGCGTAAAGCATACAACAACTACCACTATCACACCTTAACAAAAGATTTGGCAGAAAACCCAAGAAAATTCTGATCTTATGTAAAATTGCTAAGCGGCTCTAAGATTTCAATTCAAACCCTTGTTGACCAGTCTGGTGTGGCAATTGAAGACCACAAAACAAAAGCCAAAGTTTTAAATTTCACATTCAAGAAATCATTCACACAGGAGAATCGTACAAACATACTATCATTTCACCATCAGACAGACACCTGTGTGGATGACATAGTAATAAGCATCCCTGGTGTAGAGAAACAATTGAAAGATTCAAAAGCAAATAAATCACCAGGTCTGAATAGAATCCCAGTAGGATTTTACAAAGAGTACTCTACAGCATTGACCCCTTACCTAGCTTGCATTTATCGTGAATCTCTCACCCAGCACAAAGTCCCAAGTGAGTGGGCTCCAGTATATAAAAAGGGTAAAAGAATGGAACCACAAGATTACAGGCTAGTATCCCTAACTTCTGTTTGCTGCAGAATCCTTGAACATGTTCTCAGTTTGAATATAAAAAAAATTTCTTGAGATTGAGAAGTTTATGTCCACAAATCAGCATTCGAAACACAGCTTGCCCTTTTCTCACATGATATACTGCTAACTATGGATGAAGGGCAACAGGCAGATTCCATATTTCTAGACTTCTGGAAAGCATTTGACATGGTGCCACATTGCACGCTGTTAACGAAGGTATGTGCATATGGAATGAGTTCACAGATGTGAGTGGTTCAAAGACTTCTTAAATAATAGAACCCAGTATGTTGTCCTCAATGGCAAACATTCATCAGAGACAAGGGTTTTGTCAGGAGTGCCTTATGGAAGTGTGATAGGACTGCTGTTGTTCTCTATATACATAAATGATTTGGTAGACAGGGTGGGCAGCAATCTGTGGTTGTTAGCTGATGATGCTGTGGTGTAAGGTAAGGTGTTAAAGTTGAGTGACTGTAGGAAGATACAAGATGACTTAGACAAAATTTCCAGTTGGTGTGACGAATGGTAGCTAGCTCTAAATGTGGAAAAATGTAAGTTAACGCAGATGAGTAGAAGATCAAACCTGTAATGTTCAGTTACAGTATTATTAGTGTGCTGCTTGACACAGTCATGTCATTTAAATGTATGGGCATAATGTTGCAAAGCGACATGAGATGGATGAAGCATGTGAGAACAGTGGTTGGGAAGGTGAATGGTTGACTTCAGTTTTTAGGGAGAATTTTAGGAAAGAGTGGTTCAGCTGTAAAGGACACAGCATATAGGGCACTGGTGTGACCTATTCTTGAGTACTGCTTGAGTGTTTGGGATGTGTACCAGGACATATTGAAGGGAGACACCAAAGGAATTCAGAGGTGTGCTGCTTGATTTGTTACCAGTAGATTTGAACAACACTTAAGTGTTACAGAGATGCTTTGGGAACTCAAATGGGAATCCCTGGAGGAAGGCGATGTTCTTTTCAAGAAACACTATTTAGAAAATTTAGAGAACTGGCATTTGAAGCTGATTGCCAAACAATTCTACTGCCACCAACATACCTTGCGTGTAAGGACCAAGAAGATTAGATACGAGAAATTAGGGCTCATATGGGGGCATATATACAGTCATTTTCACCTCGCTCAATTTGGGAGTGGAACAGGAAAGGAAATGATTAGAAGTGGTACAGGGTACCCTTTGCTACACACCATATGGTGGCTTGCAGAGTATCTATGTAGATGTAGATGTAGATGTGCTCTGTGGTGTAGGCTGCCCTCATGTTGATGTTCACTGTTCATATCTTATTGGTTGTGTGTGTCTGAACAAATAGAGCTGCAGAATGCATAAACCACATTCTTTGCATGGACAATTCTGCATGAGCAGTTACTTCATCCACATCACTTACACTGTGTACACAGTCTCTAGATTCCAGTTCTGGCAGTAGATCATGAGACACAGTGGTGAAAAGCCACAGTTTACAGCTTGCATTTTATTAATGAATGAAGTGGAATTTGTCCAGAATGGGATAATAAACTATCACAATAACCAAGTTGGGGGCAAATAGAGATCTTCAAGCTATTATGGAAGGAAGGCATCAGGTTCAATTTAGTAGCAATGCATAGATAGGAACTATGTGTGACACTCTTACATCCATACACTTTACTGGACAAGTTAAGAGATTCTGTTAATAACCAAATTATATATGACAAAGTATTTGTTCTATTGGTGAATGCTACTCTTCAGGAAAGATAACAGATATGGTTTACACATTATGGGACCCAACCCCACTTTCTATGTCTCATATGACAGTATCTAACACAAACATTTCATGATGCACATGGGGCAATACAAGGCATTGACATTTTCCATACCTGTGAGCAACTTGCACATGTTGCAGGAGTGGAAGTACCAAACATGTGACAAAATCCAAGGGCAGCCAGATGTGATTGCATGAGTTTGTGATTCTTTGGGAAGGAGGACTTAAGGATCTGTAAGACTGAGTGGTAACCACATTCAGCACCTTCTGCAGCATCAACAGGCAGATGGCTGTTGTAGGACAAAATGGTCCTAGCCTCAAACCATATTT
The DNA here is from genome assembly GCF_023898315.1 of Schistocerca nitens. Classification (NCBI taxonomy): domain Eukaryota; kingdom Metazoa; phylum Arthropoda; class Insecta; order Orthoptera; family Acrididae; genus Schistocerca; species Schistocerca nitens. The sequence continues at coordinate 572,077,972 of NC_064616.1, read as the reverse complement.
GGTTCTGGATATACAGGGTGACCATTAATAAAACCAAAAAACTGCAGGAATGGATTCCTGATAGGAAATGGAGGAAAAAAGCTGCTATGAACACATGTGTGGAAATGGATGGTATGTGTGTGCAACAACAACAAATTGTCCTAAACACTTTATACAGCTGCATCACATCCATGTCACAACAGATGTCCAAATTGGCCTCCATGGGATGCAATGTACATGATCACTTGTTGCGTTATGGATTACCACACTCTTTTGCCACTTACCTGGAGTTTGTACTAGAGTTTGTCTCAATATCCTGTAAAATGCAGTCCTCCAAATCTGGTGTAAGCACAGTCTACCATCTCCCGGTACATTTGTCTGTCTGAAAGGACACATGATTATACAAATGTCAAAAAATGGCTTGAAATGATGTGTGATATGGTTGGTGTCTGTGAGAGTACTTGTTTTGATATAGTTGTGCTGCCTCTTGATCATTTCCATCTACTTGCCTACACAAAAACACCACCTCGGCTCATTCCCAACATGAATACTGGACCATTCTGCTGCTTACAGTATGCTGTGTCAGGCACACAGCCTGCAACACATGACACAAGGTCAGAGGAATTTTCATTCATCAGCACCATCTACTGTCGAAACAATGCATTTCTGGAAACTTATTCATAGTCCCTTATTCCTCCATTTCCAGTCAAGGACCCATTCCTGCTAATGTTCACCATGCATGTTTATGGGACTATTTTACTAGTTTTGATGAGTACTATCTACTGTATGAATATATCTCATGTTTATGAATACACTATACATAAACATGTTTAAAGCAATCTAGAAGTAATTGCCATTATTCTCAGTGTGAGTAGATTAGTGATAGTCATAATTTGATGTTAATGTACCTCACAAAAGTAGCATGTTAATATATAACTTGACTCATTTCATGTCCCTAGAGGTTCTCTTTTGTGATCAAATTTATGGAATACAGCGTGTGAATGAAAGAAGAACAAATACCCATAATGGAAGGAAGGGGGATGGTTGTGGTTAAGCTAACTGAGCATGAATCCAGCAAGTGGAGAATGATAGGATATATTGGAAAGTAAGTTCCCATCTTTAAAGTTCAGGGAAACTAGTACTGGCTGTGAGGATTCAAATGGCCTGTATGGTTAGAAGGTACTCTGATCTCTAGAACATTCTCAATAAGAGGATACTTGACATCCCTGTGGCAGACAGTTCCTCAACATCCATTTATGCATTCTTCCATCCTTACATAAAAAGCTATCCAGTGAACACATCACAGGCAGTGAATGACATGAGTACTTTGACATATTGCTCCATATTTAACATTCACATGTTGCTTTGTATTTCAAGCTGTATGATTTACCAGTACTGGCACTGGAATAGTGGTGGTTGGCAGGTGCATGGGGCAAATTTTACAGTAGGGACAGTTGAAGGAGTAAGAACCTTGGGTAGGAATGGTGGTCTGACATTGTCATACAGTTTGAAAAAAATATTGTGAAGATTAAGGGGCTGACAGAAAATGACAATGGGCAGTGTGAGAGTGGTATCCAGGCCTCATGTGACAAAGTTGTGGTCTTGGAGTCCACACCTTTGGCATGGCATGGCAATGGGTAATGGGGAGGGTGCTTCTGACTTTTCTGGATGTGAGAGCTATGCTGGTTAGAAGGAAGCAGACAGATTTCCTTGAAGATTAGTTTGCAGATTTGGAAACTGGAGAAGTTACAGGACAGGAAAACAGGAGGGATTTTACTGGGGGCTGGTGTTGGAGCAGATATACATTTTAACATAAAAAAATGGTGCACCATAAGGGAATTATCCAAATGGGATGGAAATCAGTTGTTGTGATGCAGATGTACAGACAAATAAATGATTACAATATCAGGAAAAATAGATGATTTATTTAAGAGAAATAGCAGGCAGGCTTATCTTGCTGAAAGGTAAATGCAGGATGGTTTGCCAAGAAGTCAACAGATCAGGGCCTACAATATCATTAATTTACTGCTGTGCTGTAAGGGTGCTACAGATGACAGCCAGGCGGGTGACAATCAGGTTGGTATCTCACCACTGCATGTGGCATCTCCAGACCTGTCTTTACTGGTCACCAGGACTCAGTCTGAAGCAAGAATCACCACTGAAGATAATTTTACTCCAGTGAATGAGATTCTAGGCTGAAGTTGTGTCCAGAGATTCCACAGACACTGGTGGGATACCAACCAACTGCCATCTGCCATATATCCTGAAAGCCAGCAGTGATGGTCTGGGGTGTCATTTCTTTTCATAGCTGGACCCCTTCGTTTATCATCACTTACATCACAGTGGTATATCGACAATATTCTATGCCCCATTATATTGCCCTTCATAGCAAGCTATCCTGGGCTTACATGTCATATAGATAATGTCTGATTGCACACAGTGAGAGTTTCTACTACTTGTCTTTGTGCTTCTCAAACCCTATCTTGACCAGCAAGGTTACAGCATCTCTTCCCAATTGAGAACATTTGGAGCATTGTGGACAGTGTCCCCCAACCAGCTTGGGATTTTGATGATCTAAATCCTTTAATGTTCGAATACAGTATTAATAGTGTGGTGGTTGGCACACATTGATTAAATATCTTGGTGTATCATAGCAAAGCAATATGAAATGGAACAAGCATGTTAGGAGTCTAGTAGAAAAGGCGAATGGCTAACTTTGATTTATTGGAAGAATTTTAGGACAGTGTGGTTCATCTGTAAAGAAGACCAGATATAAGACACTTGTGCAGCCCATTCTTGAGTACTGCTTGAGTGTTTGGGATCCACACCATGTCAGATTAAAGGAAGACATCAAAGCAATTCAGGGGCGGGTTACTAGGTTATTTACCAGTAGGTTTGAACAACACACAAGTATTATGGAAACGGTTCAGGAACTCCATTGGGCCTCTGTGAAGGGAAGGTGATATTCTTTTTGAGGAACACTACTGAGAAAATTTGGAGAACTGGAATTTTAAGTTGCTTTATTTTTATTTATTTCATATTTATTTATTTATTTTCTAGTTCCGTGGATCCTTAACGAGAATGTATCATTAGGATGTAGAACGTCTTAGGTTATTACAGTAATAGCCACATGTAGATGATCATGAGGCAACCAGTTTAACATATATAAGCAGATACATGAAAAAGGACATCCACATGTCAAAAAATTACACACAAAAATTCAGATAACAACACAGATAATAGTACAGTAATGACACAGATGACTGCGTAAATAATAGTGCAGTAATGGCATAGATGATTACATAAACAAATTTAAAGTAATTCATCTAAAAATATTCTGCCAACAAGTGATATGCTAATCTAAATAATCAGTTCTATTAGCTAATCTACATAATCAGTTCTATTAGAAATGCATGAAATTAGACACAAATTCAGGAAGTATTACACATTATCAAAGAATTCCTGTAAAGAATAGAAAGAATTATCCAAAAGATAAAGTTTTAGCTCTATTTTGAATTTAGTAAGATCCCCAGTGACTGATTTGATATGGACAGGAAGTTTATTTAACACTTTTATAATTGAATAATGAACTCCTTTCTGTACCATGCTGAGATTTTTAAATCTTTGTGAAGATCATGTTTTCTTCTTGTATTGTGATCATGGTACGCACTATTATTTTGTAAATTGCATAATTTTTGTTCACGAAGCACATTAGTGACAAGATGTATTGACAAGGCATGGCGAGGATCCTCAGCTGTTTGAATAAATTTCTGCAAGAAGATCTAGGATGCACTCTGCTCATAATCCTGATAACTCTCTTCTGTGCAACAAAGACTTTATTTGCTTGTGGTTGATTTCCCCAGAATATGATGCCATATGTCATAAGTCAATGGAAATAACCAACATATGCAGTTTAGATTGTTTCCATGTCACAGACAGATGCAATTGAGCAAATGGCAAATGCTACTGAATTCAGTCTTTTACATAGGTCAGTGATGTGGACAGACCAGTTTAGTTTGTTATCAATATGTGAACCCAGAAATTTAGAAGATACAACTTTCACTATTTCTTTGCCTGCAGAACAATTCTACTGCAGCCAACATTCATTTTGCATAAGGACTATGAAGAGGGGATAAGAGAAATAAGAGCTTGTATGGAGGCACATAGAGAATCATTTGTGAGGGGAATAGGAAAGAAAATAACTAGTAGTGGTATAGAATACCCTCTGTCTCATACAATATGGCAGTTTGTGGAGTATGTATGTAGAAGTAGGTGCAGTTCTTCTTCACCCTGAGATTATGAGTCCTGGTCATGAAGATATCATCAGTAAAACTATACAAAGTCAGGGGCTGATCCTCTTGGGGTTGACAAATCTGTCTTCTATGCAGTCTTGAAGGGGTTGGCATAGGACAGGGGTATTCTTATTCCGATAGCCATTCACCTGATCTGTTTGTCAGTTGAAAGGTGAAGAAGCATAGCTAAGGACAAAACTGGATAGTGTGTCATTGGAGAAGGATTTTGGGATGCTTCCATGGAGATGCTGAAGAAACAGTTTTCAAGGGTTTTGTACATATTCACCTTGAAGCTGGACTTGTAACAATGAGGTTTCATAACTTACAATTTTGGTACCCCTACAAAGCTTTTGAAGCTTATTGCTTTTAAGTACACACCCAGAAACAGTTTCTTGTACAAAATTGCTTACATGTTTTCACATAGAGTACCATGGCAGCATTTAAGTAACTTCCAGTCCATTTATAATTCAGCACACTTTACTAGAATATGTTGTCAGACTTTACAACTTGACATAAAAAAACAGGACTTCTTTAGTGTGCTTCTTAACAGAAATGCTGATCCTATTTGCCAACTGTGCTATTCATTGAACTTACAAAAGGTGAGGGAAAATCATGAATTATTAAGCATTCTAGAACCTTTCTTGTACATCGGAGATATTTTCTTATTATAAACAGAAAGTACAAGATCTCCATAATTAAAGTTACACTTCCAAACGACTGTAGAAAGGAGAACCACTGTTCAGAATGATGTCAAATTCTACGTCTACATCTACACAGATACTCTGCAAGCCACTGTATGGTGCATGGCAGAGTGTACCCTGTACCACTACTTGTTGTTTCCCCTCCTGTCCCACTCACAAATAGTGCGAGGGAAAAACAACTGTCTGTACATCTCTGCATGAGCCCTCATTCCTTGTATCTTATCTTCAGGGTCCTTATGCATGGTCTGTGTTGGCGGCAGTAGAATTGTTTGGCAGTCAGCTACATATTTGACCACTCATGGAACAAATAAAAATTTCATGAAAATTTTACCAATAGGTGTCACTGTAAGCATCAGAATATGCACACCAACAGACGTGCAGCACATGGCTGTTTTTCAGTTTGCTTCCAATATGCCCAGCGTAAATAGTGCGAGGGAAAAACAACTGTCTGTACATCTCTGCATGAGCCCTCATTCCTTGTATCTTATCTTCAGGGTCCTTATGCATGGTGTGTGTTGGCGGCAGTAGAATTGTTTGGCAGTCAGCTACATATTTGACCACTCATGGAACAAATAAAAATTTCATGAAAATTTTACCAATAGGTGTCACTGTAAGCATCAGAATATGCACACCAACAGACGTGAAGCACATGGCTGTTTTTCAGTTTGCTTCCAATATGCCCAGCGTAACTGTCTCCATGAAGGATCACACACTGCTGGTAAGGCTCTTTTATTGTGACTGTGTACCAGTAGAACTGTAGAAGTTCCCGACACTAAAGGTTATTAAAAAAAGTTACCACTTGATTTTAATCTGTGTGATTTCTGGCTGGGGGGGCTACCTGAAAGATGTTTTGTTTATTGTTACAATTATGAACATAGCTGAACTGAAGGCATGCATTGCGCAACACATTCTGAACATGATCCCAGAGACACTCCGATATTTTGTGCAACATGCTGTTTCTTGATTTCAACTTGTGGTAGAAAACAATGGACAGCATATTCAACATGTCTTGCACCAGTCTCATGATGATTAGAAACTTACATATTTTTCCTTTTTAGATGGTTTTTGGTCCCATAACAATTAAAAACCAATTTTTCTTGTGTGGTATGTCCTTACCTTCATGGACTGGCCTACCTAACTAACAATGCCGCAACTGCTGACTGCCAAACTAGAGCAGTAATGCACATTGAACTGTCTAGATGGTGTAATGTGCAATTCAAACATAGCCATCGTATTATGATTCATTTGTCATCTATAGTCAACGCCCTTTACATTAATACTCTCACAGCACCATCTATTGGTAACATTTACATTGAATTTTTTTGTTCCATGATGTTTACAATGTGTCAATACTGTGTTGTTCAAATTTGATGTCATTCTGAGCAATGGTTCCCTTTCTACAGCGTTTTGAAACTGGAACTTAAATTATGCACATCTGTGTCTGAGAAGGCCTTGGATGGCCCAATGGTACTGACCAACTGTCATGTCATCATCAACCAATAGGCATCACTGGATGCAGATATGGAGAATCATGTGGTCAGCACACCACTCTCTCAGCCATCAACTTTCATGACCAGAGCTGCTACTTCTCACAAGGGGAGGCCACGACATTGGATCAAGGATTTACTTCAAACTTTTTACACCTCTAGTAACCATTAAAGTGCACCCACTTGCCAACAGAGCTTGGCAGCCCTGACTGGTCATCCATCCAAGCACTAGCCAGCCCAACAGCTCTTTTTTTTTTGTGATCTGACAGGAACCGGTGCTGCTACTGTGGCAAGGCCATTGGCCTGTAGTTAACTACATTATGATGAAAAATACCTAATATTAGTTCCCATTTATAATTGTACAAAATACCACATTAAAGTACTGAAAGTGTGCCAGAAATAATTTACACCTTAGCAAATATTAGTTTATCAATTACCATCTGCAGTTTTAAACAGCCACAGAAGATACTGTCATGCTGCCAACTTATCAGACCTGCTACATTTCATGCTATTTACAATGAATGCACTAAATGATTTCCAAACCACCCATCTATATCTGTACTCCACATGTGACATGGCATGTGGTGAAGTTGTGTTCCACTGTCACTTCCACCTTCCCTGTTCAAATTGCAAATTGTGTATGGAAAGAATTTCTCTATTTTTATCTCCATGGTCTTTCTGCCAGATGTATGCAAGACAAAGCAATATATTGGTTGATTTTGCTAGACATGTTAATTCTTCTATACACGTATGCTCTCAGAATTTTAATTGTAAACCACATAACACTTGCTATGTACTGCATGCCCATGGAGATGGATGAGAATTTATCTGTGCTTTTGTGCTTATTAAATGAACCTGTGGTGAAATGCACTGCTCTTTTGTGGATCTTTTGTACCAATGAGCAATATTCAAGTGAGCTGGACCAGGGCTCAAACCTGAGACCTTCGCATATCACAGGCAAGTGCTCTACCAACTGAGCCATCCAAAAATGACTCATGACCCCTCTTCATCATTCCTCAACAATACCCCTTCTTCCAGGAGTACTAAGCCTGCACATTATGCAGGAGAACTTTCATGAAGTTTTGAAGGTAGAAGATTTAATGTTGGAAGTAAAGCTGTGATAATGGGTGGAGAGTCGTGTTTGGGTAGCTTAGTTGCTTTGAGTCCTGGTCCAGTATACAGTTTTAATCTGCTAAGAAGTTTCATATCAGTACACACTCTGCTGCAGAGTGACAAATTCATTCTGTAATATTCAAGAATTGGCCGAACAAAGGTTTTATAAGCTACCTCTTTCATAGGTGGGTTCTTTCAGTGAACCTCAACCTACCTTTCCTGCAATTAATTTAAAGTGGTCATTTCACTTTAAAATGTTCCATATAGGTGCCCCCAGATATTTTATGGGTATAAGTATCTCCAGTGATTGATCTGCAATTGCATAATTATACAATGATAAGTCTATTTGTCTGCTATACATTACATTTGTTAATGTTGAGCATCAACCATCAATCCCTGCACCAAGTGTCTACCTTCTGCAGGTCTTCCTGAATTTATTTACAATTTTCTAACATTGTGGCTTCTCCGTAAACCTCATCCGCCAACAGCCTCATTGAGCTTCCAATCTTATCAACTAGGTAAATTATATACATTGAGGAAAGTAATGGTCCTAAAATGATTCCTTGAGATATACCTAAAGCTACTTTTGTGTCAGATAATTTCTCTCATTTAAGAATGAAATGCTGTGTTCTGTTCTTTTGAACACTTAGATTCAGTCACAAAGCTGGTATGAGATTCCATACACTCGTATTTTGTTCTGTAGGTGACAGTGTGAAACTTTATTGAATGCTTTCTAGAAGTCACAGAACATTGCATCAGCTTATGTGCCAAATATTTACTACCATCTGGGTCTCGTGGACAGACAAGGTGAATTACATTTCACATAACTCTTGTTTACAGAAACCATGTTATTCATATATAGGAGATTTTTGGTGTCAACATGTGCCACAATACACAAGCACAAAATATGTCCTAAAATTCTATGGCACAATGATGTCTGTGGTATAGGCCCATTATTGTTTTCATTTGTTTGACTATCCTTCTTAGAAGTGGGATAGTCCTGCATATTTTTTTCTAGTCTCTAAGAATGGTTTGCTCCTCCAGCACTGCTGCTAGAAGAGGAACAAGTTCAATACATAGAAGTATATAGATATCTCATCCAGTCCTGTCTTTCTTCTGTTAAATGGTTTTAGTTAACTGTCTATTCTAAAGTCACTTATTTTGAGACCTGTCATTTTGATGTTTGTGCAAGGGTTCAAAGAGGGAAATGCAGTATGATCTTCCTCAGTGAAATAACATTGGGAAAAGGAATTTTGTACTTTGGTCTTCTCTCAGTCACCCACCATTGACATGCCATAATGATCTCTGAATGTCTGGAGAAATAGTTTTGACCTGTTTACTGCTTTAACATAAGACCAAAATTTCAGTTAGATGGCTGGAATTTTGGAAATGGTTGGATGATAACTTCTCATTAAATTTATTGATACTGTGGACTAATGCTAGTTTCACTCATGATAACATCAAAAATGTATCACAGACGGCTCCAAAAAATCTACATGAAACTGTTGACCCACATGCTCAACATCATTTCTCAGTACACATGTGCCATATTTTGAAATCAAGAGAGATGGCACAGTCATTAAGACAATGGACTTACATTCAAGAAGATCATAGCTCAGTTCCCTGTCTAAGCCTCCAGATTTAAGTATGGCATGGTTTCACTAAATATGCTCAATTCAAATGCCAAGATTGTTCATTTATTTAAAAGGACATGTTTGATTTCTTTCCTCACCCTTTCCCGTTCCAAGCTTTTTCTCTGTCTACAATGACCTCTTCAGTATTGTGACAGTAAACACTAATCTAACACCCTCTTACAGCTTAAAAATCAGACACATGGTTATATAAAAATTTGTAATTGAAGCTGCATGTTGAACAATCATCTCAGATATTGATATTTTGAGGTGTCAAGTATCTGTCAGACATCAGTGTCATTCTGCATGATATTTCAACAACATGAGTTGCTACCTGACATTGCTTGTCGAACATATGGATCCAGTATGTATGAGTACACCTACGGTCTTCAATGGTTGGTTGCAGTCCCTCCCATTAGCAGCATCCTTAGGCATTCCCTCTGTTGTTCAGCATGCCTGTCTGCACACTGGCATTCTGTTTTCAGTCTGGTGCAGTTCCAGGTGTTTCCACTGTGGCCAACTCCCACTATAAACATTCTTAGGCCAAGTGCTTGTATTTTGTATTTGGTCCAGTCCATCTATCTGTGCACTGGCATTCCATTTTAGGTCTGCTGTTCTAGCTCCCTTTGCAATCCACTCCCGCTAGAAGCATTCTGCAATGTTCCATTTTCAGTCTGGTGCACCTGGTACTCTGCCTCAGGTTTGTTCCACATGTTCATACCCTCAGTTCTTCTTTTTGTGGAGTTCTGCTGCTGCCCCCATTGCGCTTTCAGCAACTTCCATGCAGGAGATCAGGCTCTACTGAGTTAGAACCCAGTGTGATGATTCATGATAGGTTTCCTTCAACTTTATCTATGTAGACTCTCTTACAGTTTTGTCTCAGTATCTGGGTTCTGTTTCACCATAGCTGGGATGATTGAGTTCCAATCAGTGCTTGACAATGGCTGATTTAGTTTCCTGCCTTAATCACCTCCAGCTCTGATGTCCACTGTCCTAGTGTCCATGGTGAACTTAAAATTTGTGTGGCATGAGTTCAGATTATCCAGAAACTCATTTAACCTCTCCCTATCAAGAGGCCAGACCACAAAGGTATCATCCACATATCTGAGCTGTCTCTAATGCCTGCTCTTCAGATCTCTCCATGAACATATTGGCAGAACAATGCTGCAGAATGCCAGTCTGTGAAGTTTGACTGCATGAGAAAAAAGTACAGCAGATGGAGGACCTCACATTGTGATTAAGCTAAACGGTAAACAGTTTGAAGACACCACTTTGAAGGTACTCAGCAGGGGTGTCAACTTCACAACAACTCCTAGAAATGTGCCACTTCATCTTTCATCAGTGCAGGAGAGCACGTATCCAACATACTTCCACCAAATGTGGCAGAAGAAACTCACCAGGAGACCTGCAGGGCACTCACCAAAACAAAACCTCCAAAATTGAACACCTCAAGTTGCGCTCAAGAGGTTGCAGGAGGATGGCAGCATTGTGGTGTTGCCAGCAAATAAAGGTAACTCCGCAGTTGTTTTGCAGCAGACTGACAATGATCAGACAGTGTGTCAACTTCTGGAGGACCCTGCATACAGACTTTTGGAATGTGACCCTACATAAGCTGGTAAGCCTGGCAAGGTCATCAAACAACTACTACTGAGAGTGCCAGTTGCACTAGACTATACAGGCTGCGAAAAGTACAAAAATAGGGCATGTCATAGCACCCAACTGTCAGCAACATTGACACACCAATGTACCTGAAAGTGTAATCACCACATCCGCAAGTCAGATTCTTGCAACGTCTCAGGCAACTACATATCACAGAACCCGACATAAGGGTCAGTTTTGGTACTATATCCCTGTTCACTAGTTGCCACTGAAAGATTCATTAGAACTGAGTGCAGAGGAATTTGATGTTGCTCTGTTGGACCTGTTAAAGTATATACTGATGTCAATTTACTTTCTGTATGGAAGCCAATACTAAGAGCAGAGAGAAGGTGCAGCCATCTGTCTCCAGCCGTTGCCAGTATGTTCATATAGAAATCTGAAGTGGAGACATTACAGATGGCTAGATACAAACCAAATGCTTTTTCAGGTATATGGATGATACTGTTGTGATATGGGGTCTCACAGTAGGAATTATCTTAACTTATGTCATCCAAATTTTAAGTTCACCATGGAAATGGAAAAGAATGGCAAGATGCCATTTCTGGATGTACTTGTCAAAAGAAGAGAAGATGGGTTATTTGACCAAAGTGTGTATTGCAAACGTATCTACACACGCTGATTTACACCTGCAAGCCAGCAGCTGTCACCACTCAGTGCAGAAGAGTGGAAATCTGAAGACATTGGTCCACAAGACACACACCTTGTCAGACACAGATAGTTTGGCTGCTTAAATAGAGCATCTGCAATCACTGTTCTGGAGGAACGGGTACACAGGATTCAGAAGGCCCTTCAACCATACACTCTGCCATATGATCTAGAAGACGAGCAAGATGAGTCAAAGGTCATGGTGTACCTGCCCAGTGTGGGATCTATTTCTGCCAAGATCAGCAGGATTCTTAGAAGCATAACATCAGCTGTGTGTTCTGACCACCTACCAAAATGAGAGGACTACTGTGAAATGTGAAAAGATGACATGGGACTATGAAAACCAGGAATTTATAATATACCTTGCCAGTGTGGCTTGTCATACATTGGCTAAACAACTACAACAGTAGACATGGTTCAAAATGGTTCAAATGGCTCTGAGCACTATGGGACTTAACATCTATGGTCATCAGTCCCCTAGAACTTAGAACTACTTAAAGCTAACTAACCTAAGGACATCACACAACACCCAGCCATCACGAGGCAGAGAAAATCCCTGACCCCGCCAGGAATCGAACCTGGGCGTGGGAAGCGAGAACGCTACCGCACGACCACGAGATGCGGGCTAACAGTAGACAGTAGACATCAAATGAAAAGAACATCAGAGGCATACCCAATTAAGACAGGAAACTAAATCAGCCATTGCCAAGCACTGTGTACAACTCAATCTTTTCAAGTATGATGAAACGAGGTTTCTGGTACAGACCCTCCACATCATGGAAGGAGAAGACCATACTCCTAAATACCTGACCTGTTATACTCAATGAACAGTCTCAGGTAGCACTTGTTGAAAATAACAAGTCAAGTTGTCGAAATATTGTCCATGAATTTTGCTGATGTCCATCAGAATACCTGACACCTCAAGGTATCAACAAGTCACCAGGAATATCCGAAGAAGTACATCTCAGATATTCATTGTGTCTATAAGATTCTAGTTTTAGTAGTTAATTTATATAAATAAGAGGAAATATCAATTGCAGTCAAGTCTCATAGCAACCTACAACAAAATTTGAAAAAAGTGTTACATTATATAATTTTATTTAGGCTACATCATACAGCAAAAATCAATAAAACTGAGATTAGTGCTACAATCAAGAAAAACAGAAAGGTACAGAGTATATTCCTCTTGAGTTACCATACAAGAACATACTTACCTTCATTAGTCCATCCCTTCAGAAAGATTATTTAGTGTGCAAAAGTGCACTCAACTGAAGTACTATGCAGTGCCCACTCATATGTACTTGCCATTATGACATAAAAGAGTTTTATGATTAGTAATGAGTTAGATCCATTGATCTCTATCCATACTGGAAGTTGAACTGGTGCTGTCTGAGAGTGCTGGCCAAAGACACTCATATTTTGTTTTTTGGATAACTATGCCATGCAGTGTGACTAGAAAGCAAAAGAAAATCCTTTCTCATCCAGCATCAGCATGAGTCAACCACAACTGGACATTCCAGATACCTGGAGAAGAATGGACTGAACTGTTTGAAACTAGTGCAAGCAAAATAAACAGTCCTGACGTGTCATTTCAGAACTCTAATGTGATTCAGACATTGACAGGCTGATCAGAAAACCCATTTTGCTTTATTTCCCTTATGGTTTACTGCAAGGTATGGCAAACTTCATGCATGCAGCATGTGTGGGACATGTGCAGACTGAGGCCCAGCCTCTCACTCAGCTTTGCTCAGACATTATTGGAACAATGCGACATTTCATTTAGCATTACGGTGTGACATATTGTAGTTGGCACAATTTTCTGAGTACAGCACAATCATCATGTCAGCACTGTTTACCCTTAGTTATTTGTTCAAAGTATGAAGGATGTTCATAGGTCCAGTGGCTGTTTGCACAAACAGAGGCAATCTAGTTCTCTATCATCACAATCCTTTAAAATGAATGGAAACAACAGAAGACGGGGATGAGAAATCTCAAATTGCATAATTGATGGGTACTGAGTATTTGCTACGAAACAATGTTATAGTACCATGCAGAAAGAATTGAAAGGGGGGGTGTAATGGAAAATGTAAACATTTATTTAAAAAATCATTACAGCCATATTTATTAATGTGCAAATCTAAAATTTTGCGTGTTTAAAGCAAACGAACTGTGTTTCAACAGAAAAAATATAATAAAATATGCAGGATTAATATTTTGCCAGAAATCTGAATTTTTAATTTTTTATTGTCTTTTTTATAAAAAGCCATAACTCAAATTCAGACCATGCAATTAATCTCAAAATTTTCAATTATTAATTTATGGTACAAATTGTATTATTAACAGAGTTTTTAATTTTGCACATCCAAAATTAACTTTTTTCTACATACAATCATCTAAATATCAGAATATAATTGCAGGATCTCATATTTTTCTTTTTGTTCCAGCGAGACAGCAATACGTTGCAAACAGTTCCTCAAATTTCATAGCATTAGCACATATACTTTTTGAGAAAAGACTTCTTATAATGCAAAAAATTTGAAACAGAGAAAATGAGGTTCAAAGATTTTATTCTCATGCCTCTACCTCAGTTTTAAAATCCTCCATACTCATACTCCTCATCCTCCAGGTTTCTCTTCTTTCCCCTTCAAATCTGCCTGGCCTGTATTTGCAGGTAAGACACTGATCTGTTAGCTTTTTTGACCCTGCTCTCATCGATGGTATAATATGCTTTCATTTTAAACACACCAGGATCTATACCAACTCTCTTCAGCACTTCAATTCTGCCATTATTTTCGTTATTGTAACATAAAACCGCATCACAGACACCTATTTTGAGTGCTTCAGGTCCACAGACTGTCCTTTTTGAGCATCTAATCCAAATTAAATTATTGAGGCTTTCATTTGCATTTTGTGCCTTTCCATGAAGGCACATCCTCAACAAATCAGGATTTGCAAGAAACCTGAATATGGGCTTAATTGCATTCATAAAAGGTTCTGGTAATGAGTGTTTATGTGAATATGTCTCATTTATGTTGTTGAACTTACACCAGACTCAGATTGTGCACTGGTGCTTGGTCAGTGGATAGTTTGTTGAAAAAATTGCCCACACATCTTGCCTCATTGCCTCTAAATGATGTGTGTTTTTCCTGATAGCTCTCCCATAAAATAACTGAAGAGAATCATTCTTTAAGAGTAAGCCTGCCTTTTCCTCCTAGTGGTTTTCCATCCTCAGGTACTTCACCTTTCTTCTCTTTCAGCAAATGACGAAGCCTACTGCCAAGCCTCTTTTGGATGTGGCCAACACATTCCAATTTTTCTATTTTTGTATTGTATGGATTTTTGTCTGTTAGAGCTTTGAACAAAGAGGAGTCCATATCACCAAGGTATTTAGTAGGTCTACAATCATACTGGTCCTCAGATCTGGAGAACATCCTCACAACTGCAACAGCCTCCATGCCCCCACTTGAGCCACTACAATTTTTACAGTATGCTACTGCATTCCTTTCCTGCCAAAGTTTCTCACTGTCTTCAGTTTGGACATTTTCCCTGTTGCACACTGGTGGCAGTATTTAGAAATAATTTCTGGGTCTAAAACATTACCTGAGTCAATACCAATAACAGATGCAACCCCATAGAGAGCATAGAGAGATGTGTGACCCCTTTTCATCCAGGTCCAATCTACAGACACACACAGGTCAGTAAGATTTGTAGGAGATTCGCTGTCATGAATATCTACCCCAGGATCTATTTCTTTTTTATTTATTTCCACCAATTCCTCCCTGCTTTCTTCATAGAAACTTTGGCAGTATCGCATACAGCATCAGACATTTCTTTATTTATTTTTTCAAACCTTGCACAAGGTGGAGGCATTTTCAGAAAACCACACAATAAATTACCTCCTTCCCTGCCCTGTCCAATGCTTCCCAGAGCACATGCTAACCTAAAATTGCTTTCATAGGTACCAGCACCAGTTACTTTGGAGGAGTAAAATGAAAATTCATAGCCACATGAATTACAAATTAATTTAAAATCACAAGCTATTCCCACTCTTCTTTCTTCAACAACAATCATGCATTCCATATTTTTACAGCTAACACATGAACATGAAAACTTTATAGCCTGGCAGAGAAGCTCTAAATCAATATGTCTGAATCCAGGGAATCCATATCAACTACATCCACACACCTGCACAATTCTCCTGTCCCAAGTTCTGATGCTGAAGCTGAGAGCTTATGTTCTTCATTTCGAGCTGTTTCCTCTTGTTTGTTGGTAAATCAATTTCCATGAAACCTCAATTTCCTAAACACAGTTTTTCCACCACCCATCATGCATAAATCTTGACTTCCACATAAAGGTCTGAGAATTCAACCTCCCACCTACTAATATGTGTTAGTATTGTCAAAACGTAAATACACCACACGCAAGAAAGTTTTCAGGCAAAGATATAGATGTCAGCCAGAGATACAGATGTCAGCCAAAGATATTGAAAGAATATAGCCTTCACACTGACAAAAATTCTGCTGAAGCAAGCAGTTTCCCAAATGTCAAAAAAGGTGGGAGTGGCCGCCAGTGCAGAGTTAATCAGTTTAACAATTTAAAGGCATTTCTAAAGCTGCTATCATGATAAAATTCAGGCACAACATAGATTAACCTGTGTAGATCAAGAAAACAATATTATTGAAAAATCAATTTTTTGGACCAAAATCCATTACCCTTACACTCTTAGATGACAATGAAAGAGCAAAAAATTACAATGATCAACAGGCAGGATTCATTGTTCTGTACATCAAGAAGAACTATGTGCTAAATTTGCAGCCATGGAGCACTTGAAGAAATTGTTGGTATGAACAGTAAAATTTCTGAAGGTGTACCCATTATTCCATTTTCAGTTGAACAGTTTTCAATGGAAATGAACAAGGAGTATAGAGACTTCATATATTACCGGTAGAGCAAAGTATGTTGATTAAGTTAAGGGTCATGCCTGAAATGAATTTTTTTCTTATTTAAGTCTCGCTACAGATGAATATATGAAGGAAAAAGGAGTGCAGGAATGAAAATTAGAGCATCCGGAATGGATAGCAGACTTTGTATTTTAAGTGGACTTGCAAGGTAACTCCTTTCTCGTTTGATGGGGATGCATTTTAAAAGAAAATGTGAGGTTTGAAGAATTCATTATGGCCTTTCAAGAATTACAATTATAGTTTTATAAAGGTTTTGAGGACACTGTCAATCTTACATCTGTTTTCGAGACCGTTTGCCATTTCAGTTGAAAGTGCCCCTGTGCATCTGCAGATGTAACTGACTGACCTGCAAGGCGAGTACAGTATTAATTGCAAATGTTTTTACATTAAAACTGTCCAGGAAATCTACATTGCTTTTCTCAGGTAGATTTTCCAAGCTCCATAATGGTGATGCAAAAGTACTACAATATTTTGATCAACGTAATATTGTGAAAGACATTTTTTCTATTATGTAACAAAATAAGTCACAGTTCAGTGACAACTTGAGTTCAGAACCTCAAGAAATCATCTGTATTTCTCAATGTGCCAACAGCCTGTACCAAATAAAAATTATATTGTGTTCAGAACACCAAAAATAATTAATTAATACTGAAAACTTATTTTGTTTGTGATCTATGCTGTCGAGAAATGTGAAATATAAAACCAAGTCATACATGACTTTACTGCCATTTAAATGTAGCATGTTCACTGTTTTCCTTCTTCCCCTCCCTGCGCTCAGACAGTTCAGTATGGTGGTGGGAGAAGTGTGAACTAGGACTGAGCACTTTGGCACTCAGACTTGGGTATGGCCCTGCTTTACGACACATTCCATTTTCATGCAAAATAGAGTCGTAAGATGCAGCAGACATCTGTAAATTAGATACTACTATACTATACCCCAGCAAATTAGGAAAAATGGGGGGAAATAATTTATAAAGTTTTCAAAATGTGGGAAAACACTCATAGGGGATGTAGTAGTAAGAAACAGAAAAGTTCCCCGGATGAGCATCCCCCTCTCACACCCCTTAATACAATTTTATTACCTTTTTTCAATTTTTATGGAAAATGGTTCATTTTTTGAACACATCTATGACATAAAATATTTCTAATGAAATTATGCTCAAAGATCATATGAGTGTTTTAAGAATTAGTTTCTGAGACATTCTATCTAGAAGATTAAAAATCCACTAACCAATAAGTTTGGCATAATTTTCAACTTCAGTTTTAATTCAGATAATTCTTCCTTCTGTTTCAGGGCAGCTGCTTGCCTTTTATACACACAGAAATATACACTGAGGTGACAAAAGTCATGGTATAGTGATATGCACATATACAGATGGTGGTAGTATCGTGGATGCAAGGTATAAAAGGGCAGTGCATTGGTGGAGCTGTCAATTGTACTCAGGTAGTTCATGTGAAAAGGTTTCTGATGTCATTATGTCCACACAGTGGGAATTAACAGATCTTAAATGTAGAATGTAGTTGAATGTAGATGCAAGGGACATTCCATTTTAGAAGCCATTGGAAAATTCAGTATTCTAAAATCCACAGTGTGCCAAGAGTACCATATTTCAGATATTACTTCTCACCAGGGACAACACACTGGCTGACAACTTTCACTTAATGACCATGAACAGTGGCATTTGTGTAGAGCTGTCAGTGCTATCGCACAAGCAACACTGCATGAAATAACCACAGAAATCTATGTGGAATGTATGACAAATATATCCGTTAGGACAGTGCAGTGAAATTTGGTTTTAATGGGCTATGGCAGAAGATGACCAACACAAGTGCCCTTGCTAACAGCATGCCATCACCTGCAGCACCTCTCCTGGGTTCTCAACAATATCAGTTGGAACCTAGACAACTGGGAAACTATGGCCTGGTCAGATGAGTCCCAATTTTAGTTGGTAAGAGTTGACTGTAGGGTTCAAGTGTGACACAGACCCCATGAAGCCATTGACCCAAATTGTTAATAAGGCACTGTGCAAGCTGATGTTGGCTCCATAAGCGTGTTGGCTGTGTTTACATGGAATGGACTGCATCCTCTGGCCAAACTGAACTGATCACTGACTGGAAGTAGTTACATTCAGCTACTTGGAGACCATTTGCAGCAATCTATGGGTTTCATGTTCCCAGACAACGATGTAATTTTTATGGATCACAATGCACCATGTCACCAGGTCGAAATTGCTCACAATTGGTTTGAAGGACATTTTGGACAATTTGAGCAAATGATTTTGTCATCCAGATTACCTGACATAAAAACCAATGAACATTTATGGGAAATAATTGAGAAGTAAGTTTGTGCTCAAAATCCTGCACTGGCAACACTTCACAATTATGAATGGCCATGGAGATGGCATGGCTCAGTATTTCTGCAAGGGACTTCCAATGACTTGTTGAGTCCCTACCAGGTTGAGCTGCTGCACTAAGCCATGCAAAAGGAAGTGCAACATGATATTACGAGGTATCCCATTATCTTTGTCACCTCAGTGTATGTGTAACACATAAACATTAGTACTAAAATGTGAAGGTAATGAGAGAGAGAGAGAGAGAGAGAGAGAGAGAGAGAGAGAGAGAGAGAGAGAGAGAAATTCCTGTTAAAACTGACATTTATTGATTCAGAACAATTCTGATATATAGTTTTTTGTATAATATTATACACCTTAATATTTATATTGGAGTCAAAATCATTTGAAATGACAACTAAGAATTACTGTAGAATTAATCAACAATTACTATCCTTATAATATATTTACAATGGAAATATGTGCAACATGTACAGAACTAAAATGCCACAATATCTTTTCAACAAATAAGCTGTTGTGAAATCTGAATTTCTCCTGGTGTATACAATGTTCAAATAACTTACAGGAATGCAACCACATCATGTCATCAACAACTGCTGATACTTCAACATGAGCACACCCTGTCATTCTTAAGGCAAGTAAGTGCTGTACAATGGAATTTAAAACCTCGGTTTGCAGAACAGTTCCAGAAAGATAACACACACCCACATTGTAAACACTAGTGCCATCACACAAACACATGAGACCAATGCCAGAAGTTGTTGATAGCAAAAATTAATCATCAAAGGGTGAGGTAGCATTCACCCTGTTCTTTCTTCTCTATTTATAAAGGTACTTGCCAATTTAATTTTAACTGATTCCTTAATGACACTATCCCAATAGCTTGCCAGAATCTCTGTATTGTTAATTCTGTAGGATGTTCAGTGCCAAGACAGTGTTCTTTTGTTGCATATAATTATTTACATAATACCATCCTCCAAATATTCTACCAAATCACTGCAAGCTACATCAGTGCAGCTTTGTCCTCAGCAGCTGTTACAAATTGTTGTGCAATGTAAGTCAGCCTTCACACACTTGCATTTTCATCTACAGCCTTGAGTGAATTTTGCAAGAAATCAGTAGTAATATCCTGTCTGGGGCTGGTGGTTATTCCATATGAATTGGAGAGAGGGAATACTTTGATTCCCTCCAACCCCACTTTCTAGGTTCCAAACTGTTTCCCAACTTTATGGTGTTATAACCTGTGGGTGGTTTGTTGGTGAATGGAAATGCTAATACCTGTGATGGATTGTAAGGTTCATCAGCTGTGATTTTCTCCATAAAAACCTTCCATATTGGAATAGGAGGTTGTTGTAAGAACTTCCCCATCATCCAAGCAAAATTATGATTGGAAGGCTCTGATGCCTTAGTTAATGTTCCTTCTGACTAGACATTTCGCAGAACAATGTCTCCAGTTGAACTCTATCCTGCCTTCAGAATGTTAGCATGTTTTTTTTGGAGTTTGTTGTTTCATTAGATCTGGGCATGACAGAGAGTTTTGTTATTTTCAGATTTTCTACAGCTGACCCAGGGGTTGTACACCTGATTCCAGCCACACCATGGGAAGGTACCTTTACCCACCACTGACATCCACATTATCAAACTCAAAATGTGACAATGAATCATTTGAAATACCTGGTTTCCAGAATTCAGCACCAGAAGTCTCAAATAAGTCACACCACTATAGGAATAGCAGAAACCTATATTTGAGGCAGTTTGAGACAATGTTTTTTGATTCAATTTTATGAAACTAGTACACAGCAAGACCAAGTTTTTATGGAGAGATGAATGAATGAGGCCTCGTAGTTGACACAATTGCTTGGAATACTGCTGAACATTTTCTCAAATAGGGTAGTTCACTACCCTTCATCTTTAACATGATGTTACCCTTTACAAATTCTTGTAAAGTTTCTGGAACCATAACTTCAGCATTCTAAGGTAGGTTAATGATATCTGTGGATAATTGGAAATGCTGTAAGGAGTTATTGTTATATCTTCATGGATGATGGCTGCACCTGCTTCAACTATTCTCATTCACTCATCTTCTTCATTGAGAACTTGTTAATTGTCTCATTGGTTCAACAGTTTGCAGACACTGCGATGAAAACAAACAATGGCCATTTTCTTTTGGCATTGTGGCAAACAGGACTCCATCACCATACTGTTCAGTCAATTTGTTTTTTTATGGTCTTTTTATCTCCTTATGGAAGACATTCATTGACTTTCTGCGATAATTCATTCAGTGAAAATTGATATTCCTATAAAGAAGCTACAAAATTGCATAGTTCTTGGAAAGCAGCATCGAAATTATTATCATGAGGGTGACGTCTTTATTGAACAGGGGAAGGGTTCGATACTAATTTAGCATAGCAGTCTTGATGATAATTGGCTTCTGCAGCCACTAAACACAAAACACTGTTAATACATGCAGCAACCTTTCTACCAACATCATTACTGTCTTTCTCTTCTTTCTCAAGCAGTGTATGTTTCAGAGTTAAAGAATGAACTTCAAACATTCCACATTGTTTTTGGAGTAGTTTTTTCTTCCAGTCTCTAAGTCACATTTTTCAGCACATATGAAATATTCATTTTGGAAACTGAATGGATAAGACAAAGATAATCTTAAACTTCTACAATCTGCTTGTGAAGATTTCTGGTTAATTAGTTTCTTTCCATTACATTCCTGCTGTATTCACCTTGACATACCTTGCTCACTTGAATCATTCAGACACATATCAAAGCTTCCAATGTCTCTGCCACTTTTGATGTCTCTCCTTTACTGAAAACAAAACAGATAGTACGGTCCAGCATTACTTTTCTCTCAGTCCATGGAAAAGAAAAGAGAATAAGAAGAAACAGTTCATACCACAAAAAACTGAACTCTCCTACGTGGCTTTCATAATTTCACATCAAACTCAAGTAAACTGGACATGTGTAGCGAAAACTGATATACATGGTAGATATCTGAAGTGAGGAACTGCTTACCAGCAATGCCATATAGAGAGGTTACAATTTATTTCTCTCAAGATATTAAATATCGAATTTTCAGGAAGATTTTCTGAACTTCTGAATACTAAATTTGGTCTATTTTGACAACAGAGATATGCATACAAGAGACAGAAACAGATTTTGGCAATAATGTTCCAAATATCAATTTTTACTGCTTGATATACACAGTAAACATATGAAACACACGAAATAATTTTCTTTTACCATGTGCAAGAATGGAACCATAAGAGACACTGTAAAATTCATAACATGTGAAGGAAGAATTTTTCTGGTTATGTGGCCATCCTGTAAACAAATAATATAGTCTTTTGCTAATATGATAGTTCTCAGCTTTGGATACAGTTACAGTAAATGACAAAAGTTTCATAACAAAAGATAAGTAAAAAGCATTAATCATGTACAGAACAATAAAAAATGTTTGCCAAATTACAACATGATGGGTTTTATGGATAACTGATATCTGCAAGAATCTGGATGTTAAGACATTCAAGGTAATCTACTTCACAATCTATGCTCAGAGATTAAAGTTATATGTCCAGACAGTGTAAAGATCACTGGTGAGAACACACTTTTATATTTTTGAATACTTTGTTCTCTTTCATGTTGTTCCCATTAAAAATTAAATTTATTATAATAGTGCAATTGTTAAGACACTGGAATCACTTTCCTGAGGGGCAGATTTAAAATCCTTATTCATTAATCTAGATTTATATTCTCCATAGTTTATAAGTGTACAAGTATTGAGTGGCATCTGGGATGTTTACCAGTAAAGTGGACACCCAAAGAGGGTTTTTAGTAAAAATGAGTTAAGTAAGGTAAAATTAATTGTATTCCAATACACAACATACAGTAGGAGTTGGAGAACAGACTACCAACCAGTCAGAAGGGCCATGGCAGGTGTTGTTCAGGCAGTGTAATAGAGTCTGAGACCTACCAGGATAGAGTCAAAAGAGGAGACATCAAGTTTCACTGAAAGCTTGGATCACAGGTGATGGTGACCAGCCACAACTTTCTCCCACACATGGTCCAAAAGCAAATTCTAATCATTCTGTTATTCACATCTACATATGGGGTGAACTAGTTTATATTAATTGGAAATGTTCCTTTAACTGAAATCACATTTTAAATAGTTTTAATGCTAGTTATTTAAGCTTTTCAGCTGTTATGAAATAGTGAATCTTTATATTGCCCAAAATCTTTTTAAATTATTTTTGTAGATGGTACAGGAAAACTTTGCCTGACCCTAAAAAAGCATTACATCTTGTGGACATAGACAGCATATAGCCCCATTTAACAGAAATAAAGAGATATGTGTGGTACTGCTAAAAACTCTTGCCTTTTCAGTGGAAATTCACCCGCAAAGAGAAACAATATCTTAACAACAGCCTCAAAGCAGGGAGGAAGATTTTGCTGCTACTTACTGTGCAGATTAAGATTAAATTATATAATAATATAAGGATTTTTGCCCACAAAATGCTTTGTATCCAAATGCAAAATTCTCAGTCTTCCTAAATTTTTGTAGTTCTGACACATAGAAGTGGCAGAATTTTGTTTAGGCATTTTCCCAAACAGTGTTACGGCTTGACCTGTATATCCACATATTCAGTGTGCACCATAATGAATGTGGCCCAGCACAAGTTCTGTGGTATGTGCTACAGTCTTCACCGTATGTTATAAACTCCTACTTGAAATAATGCAAAGAATCAATATCAAGCCTAATTAATTTTTCCACACAGCATTTCACACAAATCTAACAAATATGTCACTAAGAATTGTCTGTCATTACAGTCACAGTGTCTTTGCTTTTGTAGGATGTGACTATATGAATTCTAAATTATAGTAGCAAATCTATTAAATGTGACAAACATTTTGATCTATCTGCAGTTCACCCATAAAAATGATAAAATTAACAACTTCACAAATCTTACACAAAAGGTATCAAAAACATTTTGAACAGTAATAAATAGAAGGTTTTAAAAATTTTGAAAGGAGAGAAAACTTTAATTCCTGAAGATGGAAAACTAAATTCTAATGGGCATATTGTTTTAGGTTTTCCATGATTTCCCTAAACTGCTTCAGGCAAATGCCAGGATAGTTCCTTTGATAGGGCATTTCTGATTTCTTTCCCCATTCTTCCCTAATCCAACAGGACTGATGACATCACTGCTTGGTCCCCTCCCCAAAACCAACCAATCAACCAACAAAACCCTAAGAAATTGTGCTAGTTGTTCTATTGTACTGTCTTTTATTTTGGGTTCAGTTTTGAGTCTGTCTATTACAAGACAGAAACATACTACACATAGCCAACAAACAAAAAAGATGGACAGTTTTCTGGAATATTATCCAAACAATGATTTTGTTGATGAAGCCAGCATACACTTCAGTCCATAGGATAGGAAAACATTAAACTGAAAACCAGGACTTTATTTCCCTCTTCTCTTTTTTTTATGTCAAGTAGTACCAAAAGCTGCTTGTTTGTTTCATTATGTTTTCTTAATAGCCGACCCTCACTTTTTACAATGGCTGATGGAGTTATGCATTACTTTTTGTGGCAGTATTCTGCACTGGCTGAGGTGGCCACTGCACAAATGGGGCAGCATTTCCAGCTAATTCAGCCTTGGTGTGGAAGAAGATGCATTCTGGTTTGAGTGGTTACATTGTGCTGCCCCTAACCTTCCCTCTCGTATGAATGTGGGGCACTGCATCCCAAAACACCACTGTGGAATTTGTGGGTCAAGCATAGGTGGTTGCACCTGTGCCGGCACCACAGGTTCATAGTCTCCCTTGCAATGGTTGCCAACTCTGTCCTGAGCCTGTCCATAGCATGTTAGTGATCTCCTCAGTCTGTTGTTGTAGAAGACAGGTTGAAAATGCTGGAAATGGTTTGTAGCACCTTGTATCTCCATTCTGGTCCATGATATCATCCTATTGTGGGGAAGGGCCCCTCCTCACACTGAGCAATCCACTTCTGCAAACACCTGGCAGGCATCCGCAGTGCGGATAGTACCACTGTTGGAAGCCATGCCTCGTGTTGGCAGCATAGGGAGAGCCCTTCACTGGTTCCCTGGTGAGTGCTGGACATCAATTTTATTTCTTTTTATTGTTTGGTTTTTTCATTTGATACTTTAAGAGTGAGGTTAGTGAAGTTGTTAACTTTGTAATTTTTTACTGGTGTACTGTTGATAAATTAAAATGTTTGTCAAATGTTTAGTGACATATTTCTCAGATGAGTGTTAAATGTGATGTGGAAAAATTAATTTATTTTGAATAAAAGTGTATAACATAAGCAGGAGGTGAAGACTGTAGCACATAGCACATGCCTCACACAGGGAGGAAGGTGCCATATTCATCACAGTGCACATAGAGTATGTGGATGTGAGATATAACATTGTTTGGGAAAATGTCTCAACAAACTCACAGCCCTCTGGGTCAGCAGTACAAAAATTTTGGAAATGGAAGAATTTTTCATTTGGAGCTGATGGGAAGTTAAGGAATAGTTAGATGCAAAACATTTTGTGGTCAAAAATCCTTGTATTATTATATAATGTATTCTTAGTCTGTGCAGCAAGTGGCAGTAACATCATGCTCCCTGCCCTGAATGGGGGCATTTGAGGTTGAAGTTGAGATTTTATTTCTCTCTGTGGACCAATTTCCACTAAAGCATCAAGAATTTTTAACAATGCCACACACATCTCTTTATTTCTGTTAAATGGGGCTATATGCTGACAACTGCCACAAGTTTTAATGTGTGTTGTTCCATCAAGCAAAGTTTTTCCTCTAAGGAAACACTTTTAAAAATAATCATTTTTCTTGTCAGCTGACTCTTCTTTTAATGAAATTTCAATAGTTTAATAAGATTTTGGGTAATATAGAGTTTCTTATTTTCATAATAGCCCAAAATTTCAAATGACAAACGAGCCTAAGTTTTCCAACATATGAAAGTAAAAGGTATTAGAACTATTTAACGTGCAGCTTCAGTTAAATGTACATTTATAATTAATATAAACTTGTTCACACCACATATGTGTGTGATAAAAAATGATTATGATCTGCTTTTGGACCATGTTTGCAAGAAAGCCTCCTCCAATTGAGGCTTTCGGCTAAACTTGACATCTCTGCTTCCCATTCTGTCCTGATGGTTCTGAGACAGTATTTTGTTATTGAACATCACCTGCTATGATTGTCCTGACTGGTTGGCGGTCTGTTTTCCAACTCTAGGACATGCCCTATTGTATAGCATACTGGAATACAAGTAATTTCACCTCGATTAACTTTTTGATTCAAAAACCTTGCTGCTACTAACTACCTGACCAAGCCACCCAGTGCTGTGTTGGTGCATTCTATTAGCCGTATTGGGCAAATCTAGCCAGGCCTTGTCATTACCACCAGTATACATGCTGACAGGTTGGCTGCTCGTCAAGCAGTTTCCACATGCCCACATATTACATGCTGTGTTGTCAGAGACCCTGCTTCCACGCCATGCTGCCCAATGGCTGCCTGCAGCCTGTCAATGCCACTAGACCACTGCCCAGCTTCCCCTCATTGCAGCCCACACTTCACATTGAGCTGCCTGAGGGCCTTACTTCATTGCCAACATCCTCAGTGTCACATCTCATCACCATCTCTATACAGCACATGTGATATAAGTCTCATCAAGGCTGCAGCCATCACCACAGAAGGTGCTGCATTCTGGAAGGGGTGTAGCTGCCTTGGTTCTTTGTTATGCTTATGTCTGGATAAAAGTCAAATTTTGTTTCAGTTCTGAGTGGACACATGGTTCACTGCATGCTCACAAATGGAAGTTAGTGTGCAAGTGAGTGATAGTGATCTACTCAGAGATTTGCAAGACCAGATAATGGCTATTGTTTTTAAGAACATTGAATTACAAGAGTAACTGTAGACAAAGAAAGAGCTGCCATCCACTTAAAAAGTAGAATCAGACACTCAGACAATGTTGACCAACTATGTTAGACCTGTTTACAGTCCTCCTTTAGCATCACAGTGTAGTAAATAACTTTCCAACAGTCACTTCACACCTTCCTTTTTGGACATGGCCTCTTAGAATGTGGTCACATTCCCAAGTAAACAACTTCAAGTACTTCCTTTATGGCATATGTTCCACAGTAGTCACTGATCACACTGCCTTATTGTGCCTTTTAAATTTAAAGGAGTCAGCAGACATAATGGGCTTTAAAGCTGAGCAAATATGTTTATGAGGTTCATGATAAGCCTGGTAAAATGCCAGTACCCTAGGAGTGAAAGTTTGTGTGGTTCAAACAGATAAGGTACTTGTTGCAAAATTGCAAAAAGTGCAGGTGTGAGATACAGAATGTCAGCAATTTGCTGCTCTTCCTGAATTTGTATTGTAAAATGGCATTTTATACTGTAAAACTCCACAAGGAAATCAGTTGGTAATACCAAAAGCACTCCAGCACCCTATTATCACACAATTTCATGACAGAATTTAAACTTTGTGTAGATGAAAGTGGGTGCTCATTATACACAGAATGACAAGATATTAGTGGCATTGCCAAAAATGTGATGTTGAAGATTACATTATGCTTGCACTCATTGTGCACAGATAGAACAACAGACTAGACCCATAACTCCACTGCAAACCCTATCTGAGGCCTCCAGACCTGTTTAAATGGTAGCTTTGGACAGTCTAGGATTATTTGCAAAAACAACACAAGAACATAAACAAGTTTACCCAACTATCAGTCATTTTTTGCATTATCAAGTTCTTGTTCCAGTTACTGACACAACAAGGGAACCAAAGGCAAAAACCTGCAACGCTCACCTGATTCTACCTTTCAGAATCCTTAATACAATTCTTATAGACCAAGGGGCTAATTTTATGTCTTCCGTATTTGTGTAATTCTGCAAACTTCTACATATTAAAGAAGCTGTGAACAACAACATTTCATCCCAAAGTAAATGAGAGGGCTGAGAATGCCCACAAGACAAGAATGAAGATGAAACTTCCTGGCAGATTAAAACTGCGTGGAGCACTTGCACTTGCCCGCGAAAGGCAAAGGTCCCGAGTTTGAGCCTCAGTCCGGCACACAGTTTTAATCTGCCAGGAAGTTTCATATCAGCGCTCACTCCGCTGCAGAGTGAAAATCTCATTCAAGAATGAAAATTCCTTCTAATTACATTAACAAAATTCACAATGATAGGGATAAATATGTGTTACACATTGTGTCTGCTTGTAATAATCACACTCATGGATGAACTGAACACACTCCTTATGAGGTCATGTATGGATGAAAGACAAGCTCCTCTTTTGAATAAGAAAAGCCACCAGCAGGTATAAACTCAGGCAAAGCTAAGGGGTTAGCCAAGAGACTTAAAGCAATAAAAGCATCCTATTACTTCCCTGCCAACAGGGTGACTGCATGTTGCTGAGGACTCCTGCAATCAAAAATGGAAGAAATTAAGAAGTTTTCTCTAACTTATAAGGCCTCATACCAGATTTTGCAGCTTACGTCACCTGTAAAATCTGAGATATAGTTACTTAGTAGATCATATTGTATTCATACATTATGGCAGGTTAAGGTCATATTATGATCATTTGTTACCAGCACTAGTTGTAATTCCTGTGGATCTGCAGCAAGCCAAATTCAGTACCTTTCACAGAATTAAAATGTGAAAAGACTATCTCTTCTAGTGCCGCATCAGTATGTATTATGCTCCAAACACATACATTCCCTGCAGTCAAGGGACTGAGTTCAGTTCCCTCTATATAATGGGTAATCAAAAAGTTTCTGTTCAACGGCCATACAGTCCAGAACCAGTAAGCCAATCTCACAAAATCAGAGTGATGGAGTCATCCCACCAATCCACCAGGTTGAAGATACCTGTTTGGTAAAACATCATGTCCTGCTGTGTGAAGAAGACTGTAACTGCCTGCTGTACATCACCATCTGCCAGGAATCATTGACCCTCCAAGTCCTTTTTTAAGGGACCAAAGACATGATAATCACGTGATCAGGACTATAGGTCAGGTGCTCTAGTGCCAGGCACTTGAATGAGGCTGGCCTCGCAGATTGACCAGCATCTTGTGTCAGATAGTGACCAGCATGGAGCTTGGCACACCATTCCATAACAGTGGTTTCTGACAGACATGCTGCCTCGTTCAGCTTCTTCATTCTCCAGTGGATGTCTACCAGTGTTTGTCCTTTGCAAACCAAGAAAAGAATAACAGCATGTTGGTCCTGTTTGGAAACATTTCGTAATAATGTCGCTACAGTTCATGTTGCTGCTTTTACTGCATGCATATCAGAAAGACATTACTGTCACACTAATTCCTTGGCTACCTGTTGGTACTTATATACCTGCATCAGAGTCACATATAAGATTGCATCGTTGCTGCAGCAACATTCTCAGATGGCAAATTTTTTATTGGCCCTTATAATTATTACTGAAATCTCCATTTTCTTTGCTCAGTGAAACTGACACAAACCTATCCATTGACCCTACAGCAAACTGTGTATTTTTCTGCTGTATGTCCTGACATCAATGTCTATTTCCTCAAGTCTCTAATTTCTATAAAATTAGCCATTTCTTCCTGCATTATCCTTGGACCTCTATGGATATAACAAAATCTGCCTTACACCTGCTTCTCAGCTCAGCCATCACAAATATTGACTTTGAATCATGGAACTGAAGGTACCAATATCCCTACTACCACCCATAACACATGAATTCCATTCCCTGTATTATAGCTTGTCGTGTCACACCCAGAGAGTCTGATAGCTACTCCTGTCTGCTCCTTACTCCCCTGCCCAACATGCAGAATGCATTGAGTCTCTGTGAGGCCACTGTCCCTCCCTACTACTCCTCTCCCCACTTGTTCTTACGACGTGGCAGCCATTGCAGCACCATGCCATACCATGAGCCTCACCTTGACCAGTGGAGAGAAAAAACTAACCCCTCCTACAGCAAGACAGCAGTATTGTTATTTTAAGCTTTTTAGTAGTTATTTCTGCACTAGTGTCATAGTGTTTCATTAAAACTATGATGGATATTTGTCGTTGTTCTTCTATGGACCACAATTGCCATTCTAGCAGCTCCATAAGAGCACTGATTCATACTATAGTAAACTGTTACAACATGTGCAAGGAAGATCCCAGCTTCGAATCTTGGTCCAGCACACATTTTCACTCATCGCCACTGAATCTGCAAAAAGTCCCAATGCAGTTTACATCAATAATTCCATCTCTTTCCTTTCCTTTCTACCACCTCCACCTTCAGTTTACATAATATGTATCACAGCTGGAGATTCCTTGTGGCACACGAAATGTGTTAACAATTGTTTCTTTCACGATTTACGACGCACATTAGAGATCCTGCTGGGATCTCTACAGTAGCACCAGCAGAGCTTGGAAAAACAAATGAGTTGCGAAAAGACGTGTAATTCACGATACTGCCGCTAGGAGACTAGTAAGCAGCAATGGCTGACAATGGAAGACTGGAAACATAGCAACGATGGGCAATTGTGTTACTTTTTCATGAAACGAAAAGCCTTGTTGTGACTCAGAGGCGTTTTCGAGAACAATTTAACACACGATGGGTCCCTTGCAAGAAGCCGGCCGGTGCGGCCGAACGGGTCTAGGCGCTTCAGTCTGGAACCGCGCGACCGCTACAGTCGAAGGTTAGAATCCTGCCTCGGGCATGGATGTGTGTGACGTCCGTAAGTTAGTTAGGTTTAAGTAGTTCTAAGTTCTAGGGAACTGATGACCTCAGAAGTTAAGTCCCATAGTGCTCAGAGCCATTTTTTGAACCTTGCAGGAAGCCCATCCACAGGTTGCGATAAATTTGTACAGGTAGGAACAGTATTGGAAGCGAGGTGACCTCAGCCTAAGCCTGTTTGTTCGCCGGAGAATATTGAAGCGGTATGAGCTGCTGTACACAGAAGTCCCAGGAAATCGTGTAGAAAGGCAGCAGTGCAACTGGGAATATCCAGACGCTCCGTTCAATGCATTCTTAAAAGTGACCGCCATATGTACCCACGCAAGATGACCTGTGCACAGAAGCTCACTGAAGAACACAAGCAGCAGACACTACTGTTTGCTCAATGGGGAGGATAGGGAAGAAACTCTCAACAACGTTTGGTTTTCAGAAGAGGCTCATTTTCATTTAGACAGTGTGGTTAACAAACAAAATGTACGCTTTTGGGGCACTGAAAACCCACAAGTGCTTCATCAAAGACAACATTATGCTCCGAGGATTACAGCGTGGGCAGCAATTTCCAGTCATGGACTTATTGGACCCTTTTTCTTTGAAGAAACTGTGAACAGCGAGCATTATTTGAGCATGCTTCGCAATAGCTTCATTCCACAGCTTCTTGCTACTGCCTTACCCCTCAACACGCAGTGGTTCATGCAAGATGGAGCAAGGCCACATACTGTAAACATTGTGTTGGAGTTTTTACACGAGCATTTCGACATGCGGATCATTTCACTCAGGTTTCCAGGACGCTTCAATGACGGACAAAATTGGCCCCCCAATAGTCCAGACCCCAATCCATGTACCTAAACGAAAAAATTTTCCCGAAACGTCCACGTGATTTAATGGAGCTCAGAAGACTTATTCTTCAAGCTTGCAGTGAAATTGCGGAAGACATGTGCCGTAGGGTAATCACTAACTTCAGTATTCGTTTGAATGAAGTTAGGAAACGAAATGGTGGACATATTGAGCATGTGCTGAGTTAGAACAAATCTCCATGGACGGCTCTTCCTTTCAGATTGTATTGACAATAAAGTTTATATTCAAAAACAAAATGGTAACATGTTTCGTGCGCCACCGACAGAACAGACACAATGCATTCATATAATACGAGTAAAACATTATTATTGAACTTAGTATTTGTGATTCATATTCTGTTAGTAGATAGCAAAGTTAATAGTCTGACAGTTCATTTAATTAACTGGTAACTTTATAGTCATGGGAAATGGTAAGGTAAATGGTGCATCTATCCCATTTCATGAAACTTACACTAATGGTGCACTTTGTTTACACCATTTCAGTTTTTGTATTACCATAATTTCAAGTTAAATGTTGTTTATTGCAAACACCAAAGTTTCAAGGTTCTTATGTCATTTTCTCCTAGCTGTTAGAGAGCTGAACATATTTAGAACAGTTTTGGTGTATACACACAAGGCATATTACTCCAATTAATTTTTGCTTATAATGTAATAATTATCAAACATTGTTAGTATGCACAGTTTACATGTACCTTTTTGTAATGACTATACAGGGTGGTCCATTGATCATGACCGGACAAAATATCTCACGGAATAAGCTTCAAACGAAAAAACTACTCTACAGCCACTCAACAATAATGCCTTCCTCTACACCACAGAACAATCAGTAAACAACTACAGATTGCTGCTCACCCTATCCGTCAAATCATTTATGTATATAGAAAATAATACTATCCTATCACATTTCCCTGGAGCATTCACTCCTGAAGATACCCTTGTTTCTGATGAACACTCACCATGTAGGACAGCGTACTCGGTTCTGTTGCTTAAGAAGTCTTCGAGCCGCTCACGGACCTGGGAATCTATTCCTTATACTCATACCTTCGTTAAAAGTTTACAGTAGGGCACGGTGCCAAACGCTTTTCGAAAATCCAGAAATATGGTTTCCACCTGTTGCCCTTCATCCACGAGTTTTGAACACGTCTCGCCCGGTTGACCTCCAACACCAATAACCATTTACCGACAACGCCGTTGCTTTTTTAAACTGCTCTTTATTGCAATTGTAGTTCCTGGACCGTTGACTGTTTCTATTTTGCTTCTTTTTCACAGTTCAGTACACCTTCTTTCCATTTTCATGCTTCATTTTTGTTCACTCTATGACGAGTTATCGTATGGGCCATATTACCACTAAATGTGAAAAGGGAGGGGGGGGGGGTAATGCGATGGGGAGTTTCTTCCTTTGCAAGGATCATTTCATGTACGGCTTCCGGGTAGGCACTTTTCACATTAACACGGTTGCCGTGAAACGGCGCTATAGCCTGTACCGACAATAGCTGACGGGCTGTAGCGACAGCCGTATGACAAACGTTCCTTAAGTTTGACGGAGAATCAAACAAGTAGCGCAAAAAGTAGTTAAATGCATGTTCTTTAATAGGCGCCGGAAAAAAAGAAGAAGTAGGATGCAGGGGCTTCATCCAATCATAGGATACCATGTTGAGAACTGCTCATACTTTCTGAGGACTGTAGGTATGATTGTTATAACTTTTTCATCTGTTTTAGGATGAGTATCCAAACTTTTGAAGATCTGCGTGCAAGAATAAAGGATTCAGTCCAAAGCCACAACACGTCCTCCAGAAAATGTATCCAATGGTTACACAGATTGGCAGTCACAGTCAGAGAAAACGAAGCATTTCAAATTTTATCGTAATTGATATTGCTGTTTCAAAATACTTTGATGTATTATATCGTATAATGTATCCGAAAGGTATTTAAGAACGAAAGACGTGTTTATTAAAATAGAATATTGCAACAGACAAAAATCACAAATCCAAAAGGACGTTTAATTTAATCACTTTTAATTTGGAAATTGAATGTATGAAGTTGATTGGTTGGTTGTTTTGGGGGATTAAAGGGACCAGACTGCGACGGTCATCGGTCCCAATGTATGAAGTGATCAGGTCTCAGAATGGTGTGAGACAGCGTGGGATATGCAAAATGACTGTGTGTAGTCTTGGTAACGGGACTGTAGGATATTACGAAATAGCTTCCTATTTTGCGACTATGCATTGATGTCAGCTGTTTGCGACACATGGACATTGGTGCCAGACAGCGATTCGAAGCCGGATTTCCGACTATATCACGAGCGGCCGCTTTAACAACTTCGGCTATCAGAGCACGCTTCCAGGACCTATCCAAACTACCATATGTCGCGCAGTCACAGTCCTTATACTCGCGCAATTCGTGGTTCCCACACAGGGAGACAAATATTATATAATTTTAGCCCACATGTGAGTCTGAAGGACATTGTATTTTGAAGATGCAGACATTGTATGAACACAGACATTTTAACCATCAATGATGTAAACTGTAGGGTGTCCATGAGACGTGACTGTATAAGCAGCCACACTTGGATTTACTGGTTGTTTTCGTTTCTTCATTTAAGAAATGGTTTGTAACGCTCTCTACTGGAATTTCACTATTTCATCGTCGTCAAAACCCGTTAAGGACAGAATTGTACCATTGAAAAACGCACTGGCTAAATAAAGACACGATAGAACTGGCACACCTACCTCGGTTTAAATTACCTGGCACGTTTTGTAGAGAAGTACTCAGGCATGGTGGTAGGTGCATATACGTTCGAGAAGATATAGACTTCACTAACATAACCAAATTTGACAGCTTATCTAAAGAAAGAGACGTAGAACTCTCAATAATAAAACTGCCAACTACAAATTCTGTAAATCGTCTGTGTATATAGGTCACCATGTGGTGATAGAAAAGTTTTTTATAATCATATGGAAGAGCTGTTAGAGGATTTCAACACTCTCAAAAAAATATTATCGTATGTGGAGATTTCATTGTCGATTTCTCCAAACCTAGTAAATTTAAAGATGAAATCAAAGATTTACTGAAGTCCTTTAACCTAAAACCAACTGTAACTAACCCAACTCATATAATCACTACTTCTGCAACAACCATAGATCAGGTGTTTGTAAATACAGATAAATATACCTGCGCCAGCCAAGTGGTTCTAGGCACTTCAGTCCGGAACCGTGCGACTGCTATGGTCGCAGGTTCGAATCCTGCCTCGGGCATGGATGTGTGTGATGTCCTTAGGTTAGTTCGGTTTAAGTAGTTCTAAGTTCTAGAGGACTGCCAGCCAGAGTGGCCGAGCGGTTCTGGGCACTACAGTCTGGAACCGCATGACTGCTGTGGTCGCAGGTTCGAATCCTGCCTCGGGCATGGATGTGTGTGATGTCCTTAGGTTAGTTAGGTTTAAGTAGTTCTAAGTTCTAGGGGACTGATGACCTCAGAAGTTAAGTGCCATAGTGCTCAGAGCCATTTGAACCATTCTAGGGGACTGATGACCTCAGATGTTAAGTCCCATAGTGCTCAGAGCCATTTGAACCATTTTGGAAATATACCTGGAACACACAGACTTCAAACACTGCATTTAGTGATCACAATGCCCAAATACTAACAATCGCTATTCCAGGAAACACAGAGGCCCAGAAAACAAGAGCTATTGTCTGGAAGTTTAATAATCAAAACATAGATTGCTTTTGTTCTCTCTTGAGAAGAGAAATCTGGACTGATGTTTACAGTTCAAACAACACAGATGTCAAGTTTGATAAATTTATGGCCATGTACAAACATTTTTTTTTTTAAATAGCCTTTCCTAAACAAACGTCACTTATGAATACTGTACACAAAAACCATATAAATGGATCACAACAGGAATAAAAATATCATGCCAGAATAAAACGAACTTAAATTAATACTCAAAGGAAACCACAAATCCTGTATTAATCAACTACTTTAAATAATATAAACAAATACTTAGACAAGTTATAACAAAAGCAAAGAAAATTGAAAATGACAAACAAATAAAAAATTCTAGGAATAGGACTAAAGCAACCTGGAGTATCATAAAAAGAGAAACAGGTACTACATCATTAGCCCACAAAAATATAGAATTTCATGAAAACAACAATAAAATAATCAGCCTCATAGAAGTGGCTAATAAATTTAACAACTACTTTCCTAATGTAGCACACCACCTGATTACCAAACATTACAACTCACAACCAGACAGCAACACGCTCCAGTCAGATACAAAAATTCTTACAAGAACCCTATTTATGTCTTCTACAAAACCTGAGGAATTATCTGTCATTATAAAAAGGTTACCCAATAAGTATGAAGCAGGTACTGATGAAATACCAGATATTATCATCAAAGGAAGTGTAACATCTATCATAGAACCTTTAACGGATATTTTCAGTTCATCATTCATGAGTGGTATATTCCCGAAAAATCTGAAAATGGCAAAAGTGACACCACCGTCCAAGAAAGGGGACAAACATGAAGCTGCAAACTATAGACCTGTATCAGTATTGTCAGGCTTTGGCAAAATTCCTGAAAAACTATTTCTTAGGAGGCTGACAGCCTTT
Organism: Schistocerca nitens; assembly: GCF_023898315.1. Classification (NCBI taxonomy): domain Eukaryota; kingdom Metazoa; phylum Arthropoda; class Insecta; order Orthoptera; family Acrididae; genus Schistocerca; species Schistocerca nitens. Next base: position 572,041,944 of record NC_064616.1, on the reverse strand, counting down.
CTAAATAAAGAAAACATAATAAGTGGCATGCAACATGGATTCAGAACTGGCAGATCAACACAGTCAGCTATTTATACCTTCTTAAATGAAATTCTACCTGTTGTAGGTAACAAGCAACATGTGTCTGTCATATTTCTTGACCTTAGTAAAGCCTTCGATGTAATTGATCATAATACTATGTTGTAGAAGCTAGGTAATTATGGAATACGAGGCCTGCCAAACAAGTGGATACTTTCCTACCTTCATGACCATCAACAGATCACTCAAATAAAATACAAAGACATAAAAACACAAAAAAATTGTAATTTTTACAGTAATGTGCAAAACATTACATATGGAATTCCTCAAGGGTCAGTCCTTAGGCCAATTCTTTTCATTCTTTATGTTAATGATTTGTCAGAAAAAATAACTAAAGGGACAACAGTACTTTTTGCAGATGACACAAATATCCTAATCAAATCATGTGGTGAGGAAAGCCTACAAAAAATAGCTACAGGTATAATACAAAATTTAACACAATGGTTCAGAACAAACAAGCTAATAATAAATAGTGAAAAAACAGTGACAGTCAATTTCTACAATTCACAGAAACTACATCCTCCAAGACCGATTTTTAAAATTGATGGAAAAACTGTCTCATCTGTGTACGATACAAAGTTTTTAGCTATACATATTCAGCAAAACCTAAATTGGGAGACATATCTTAATCACGCAAATAAAAAGTTCAACACACTTATGCAGGCAATAAGAATCCTCTCACAAAATACAAGCCGTGCATCAGTGATCAGAATGTACCATGCCAGTATTCAGTCACTGCTGATGTACGGCATTAGCTTTTGGGGGAACTCTGTAGGTACAAACAAAACATTTACGCTAAAGGAAAAGATTGTTAGAATAATAAAACATGCTAAGTACAGAGACTCTTGTAGACCAATATTTGAGGATCTCAATATACTGCCTCTTCCTTGCTTATATATGTATGAAATATTAAATTTCACAAAGGAATTATTTCAAAAGATGGAAATATCTTCAAGTATAACTGTATTTCCACCCTCATGATACTAGGCAGAAGCATTATTTGCATGTCAATACAGTAAGTACAAACATTTGTAAGAGAGGAATGGAACATATTGGCATAATGCTGTACAATCAGATGTCATCCTATTTGAAACAGATGCAAAATCTACAAAAGTTTAAAGTGAAACTGAAAGAGTACTTGCTTGACCACTGATTCTATTCTGTTTCCGAGTTTTTAGAGTAACAGAAAAGTATAGTGTAGTTGCTCAAATATTCTTAACCAATCTATCATTTTATTTCATTATATTCATTTTGTCATCAAGATTCAACATGTATTCAATAATTTTTAATTATTTATCTTTTCAAAATAACAATGTGTTTGATGTTGTATATATACTGTACCAACCTGACTTGTCCTACATCGTTTGTGCAAAATATGTACCTAAACACGATTTACAGGACCAATAAAGAAATACAAATACATATACAGATGTGTGCTGATCTAGCTTCTGCTTGAAGGCACCAATGCAAGTTCAGTTGGGTCACGGTTGCTGTCTTTCGTTTTAAGTAACGTTGGTTTCTAAACTGTTTCAACGTCCACCCTGACAAAAACGGATAACAACAAGTATCATTCCACACGAATGAATACGAAAGCATTGGAGACTACAACAACAAACGTCAGATACCGCCAGAGGCCCCGTAGCGCCTGTTATATTGGTTGGCTTGTTTTGCCGCCTCCGGCAGCCTGGTTAGAAGAGCTTCCGGGTCGGGGAGATGCGCTGGCCTCTTTGGATGAAAGACGGCGGTTGGTGTGCCGGCTAGCCTTAATGTGGGTTTTAGGGGGTTTTCCACACACCACTAGGAGAATACCTGGCCAGTTCCAACGTTCTGCCTCTGATACACCGAGCGAGGTGGCGCAGTGGTTAGACACTAGACTCGCATTCGGGAGGACGACGGTTCAATCCCGCGTCCGGCCATCCCGATTTAGGTTTTCCGTGATTTCCCTAAATCGCTCCAGGCAAATGCCGGGATGGTTCCTTTCAAAGGGCACGGCCGACTTCCTTCCCCGTCCTTCCCTAATCCGATGAGACGGATGACCTCGCTGTCTGGTCTCCTTCCCCAAACAAACCAATCAACCTCAGATACACACTACACAAACACTGAAAGCTCTCTTGCACTTCGTCACAAAATTTATTCTATTCATAGACAGAATGGATACACTGTTACTGCTCGGGAGGGGGGGGGGGGGGGGGTGAATAGGATTTGATCTCCTTAAACACTCAAACAACCAATCAACAATTTTGGTTGATATTTCTGATTTAACTCCTGCAACCCATTGCTACAGTTTTCGTGACAAGAAATATCGTTTGAGCGATGGTGTTAAAGCAAAATGTAGCTATGCGTGCATTCCTGTTATCCTCCAAGGATATTCTTTCACCATCTGGAAAGCTCTCTGGTGTCTTTTCTGTCCAATTGCTACTGCTCTCCAGCATGCTTGCATTTCCATGCTAGGAACATATGTACAGTTTTATACCATCTCAATGTCAAGGTGCACGTGCGAAACAGCTGCAGAATTAATCGCGAACATCTATCAACTTTTTTTATCGGAAGTTATCTTATAGAGTGTATGCACAGGATATTCCGTGTACCGCTACCATTTCCCCTCTTTTCTGTTTCGGTCGCTAATGATAGTAGGAAAAATGCCTGTTTATAGATTACGTATGAGCTCAAATCTCTATAATTGTGGAGTTACGATCTTTCGCGAGATATATGTAGGAGGAAGCAATACGCTGGTTGACTCTTCTAGGAACGTAACAGTAAATACATCGCCATGAACATTGTACAACGCCTGTCTTGTAGTATGTACCAGAGTAGTTGAATGATTATATCCCTGATGCTTCTGGTCTTACTAAACCTTCCCGTGAAGAAACGTGCAGCTCATCTTCTTATCTTCCCACATATGCCCTTCATACCCTGCTAGCTGCTTTGTGCGCGTAATGCACACCTGGCCTATTAAGGAGGGTTCTGCAGTTCTCCACCGAACGGCAGTGGTCGATAACTCAGCAACCAGCATCGTCAAATCGTCTGAGCCTCTGGTTTAATCTCTACACCTGGTGCCAAACGACGGTAGAAAATGCTACAACAGCTCTCGCACATCGTGAGAGGCTAGCAGTCTTCACCAATTCGGCATCCATTTGTAGGTGCTGCAAACGTCCTCACAAAATATGGTAAGTCGGATTTTGGAATTAATATATGAATCTCCTTTCTGAGCCACTGGCAGATTTAATATTGGAGAATGAAGGTTATTTTCCCCCTCCACTGTTGTAGGTACGGACCTCACTGTTCTTAAATTGCGATGGATTCTTTACGACGAATTTCATTAGTGAGCATACTGCTTATGTATTGAGACGGCACAGTTAAAATGCCTCGTTCCTTGAAGAGGTACCTACTTGATGTCTGTGGGTGAACACCACATGTTATTTTATTGATCACTTTTCCGCAATCAATTTCTAAGTGGCAAGTTAACCTGGAAAGTTATTCCATAAGATATTATTGAGTTGAAGATATGCAAACAGGCGGAACCTGCTCTGAAGTGGGACAAATTCTGAGAAGAGAAAGGTAATACACATACCAAATTCAAATTTTAATGGAGATAAAATATTATCACTACATAATATTTTTAATGTATTTAGGAATACGGTTACCATGCACTCGTGTTGCTTTGTGGAGGGGGAAGGGAAGCGATCCATAATTTTTGCTGTTCCACTATCCAAATGGACCTAAAGCAGTCACTGATCGCAACACAAGGAACACGGTACTTAGGAGCTGGTGAGTTATCAGTGTGCCACATTTACACTATGTGATCAAAAGTATGCGGACACTCACATAAAACATACGTTTTTCACATTAAGTGCATTGTGCTGCCACCTGATGCCAGGTACTCCATATCAGCGACCTCAGTAGTCATCAGACATCGTGAGAGAGTAGAATGGGGCGCTCCGCGGAACTCACGAACTTCGAACGTGGTAGGTGACTGGGTGTCATTTGTGTCATACGTCTGTATGCGAGATTTCCACACTCCTAAACATCCCTAGGTCCACTGTTTCCGATGTGATAGTGAAGTGGAAACGCGAACCGACACGTACAGCACAAAAGTGTACAGGCCGACCTCCTCTGTTGACCGACAGAGACCGCCGACAGTTGAAGAGGGTCGTACTGTATAATAGGCTGACATCTATCCAGACCACCACACAGGAATTCCAAAATGCACCAGGATCCACTGCAAGTACTATTGCAGTTAGGCAGGAGGTGAGAAAACTTGGATTTCACTGTCGAGCGGCTGCTCATAATCTACACATCGTGCTGGTAAATGCCCAACGGCGCCTCGCTTGGTGTAAGGAGTGTAAACACTGGACGATTGAACAGTGGAAAAACGTTGTGCGGAGTGACGAATCACGGTACACAGTGTGACGATCCGATGGCCGGGTATGGGTATGGCGAATGCCCGGTGAACGTCATCTGCCAGCGTGTGTAATGTCAACAGTAAGATTCGGAGGCGCTGGTGTTATGGTGTGGTCGTGTTTTTCATGGAGGGGGCTTGCATCCCTTGTTGTTTTGCTTGGCACTATCACACCACAGGCCTATATCGATGTTTAAGCACCTTCTTGCTTCACGCTGTTGAAGAAAAAATTATGGGGTGGCAATTGCATCTTTCAACACGATCGAGTACCTGTTCATAATGCATGGCCTGTGGCGGAGTGGTTACACGACGATAACATCCCTGTAATGGACTGGCCTCCACAGAGTCCTGACCTGCATCCTATAGAACACCTTTGGCATGTTCTGGAACGCCGACTTCGTGCCAGACCTCACCGACCGACATCGATACCTCTCTTCAGTGCAGCACTCCGTAAAGAATGGGTTGCCATTCCCCAAGAAACCTTCCAGCACCTGATTGAACATATGCCTGCGAGAGTGGAAGCTGTCATCAAGCTTAGGGCGGGCCGATACCATACTGAATTCCAGCATTACCGACAGAGGGCGCCACGAACTTGAAAGTCATTTTCAGGCAGGTGTCCGGATACTTTTGATCACATAGTATAGTGTGAGAACCTAGGGTAAGCAACGGCACAAGTCAAAACCTTTCCAACATAATTAATCTCTGTACTCGACACTCTACTAGATTTCATCCGATCACTTAATTACACAGATAGTAGAAATGCACCTGTGGCTGACACTGACAATGCATCTGCTCTGTTGGAAAGAACTGTAACAGAATTGCTGTAGTTTCCACATCAACCAAGAGGTTTGAAGCTCAATGCGTTACCCTTTTTGATAAGTAGTGTTTCCGCTTGCAGAGAGGTGAGGAATCACATTTTTCACTGAGAAAGAGGCGCGGCGTTGCACACCTTACAAGTGAACTGAAAGTTTTCTGCGTCGTTGAGACTGCAAAAACCTTCACAGCGTTCATCATGTAATGATCGCCCTCATTTCGGCATTTCACCCTTTAGCGATCATTTCCTTCTAAACCACAGTAAAGACATCTGCAGCTCACGTTTACAGACACCCTTAAGAGCTCCAGTTGCCAAAACTTTCTTGCATCTGATGGATTTACGCCTTCGGTGAGTTAGTTTCCTACAGCCATGTTATTCAAATAAATAATGACAAATAGTCCACAGTTCCAACTATCTATTTGCTTTGAATGTTCCACCACAACCAACTAAAAAGTCCCTGCAGGTCACTTTATCGAACATAGACAAGTAATTCCACGACCTACAAAAGTTTTTAAACGTTGACAGGCATTCCTCACCTTGCCCATTTAGCTGTCGTAAAGAATCCAAATACACTGTTTCTTTTAGCTCCATGTTGACTGCAACCAGGCACCAGTGATTGCCATTTACATAGATTGGAATGAAAATCTTCTGATATATGAAATTATTTCTACAATTTTCTCCTTTCCCAATGCTGCGGGCTGTCTGAGAGTCAGTGTGACGCCGAACAATTCCTGCAAAATAATGTATAACAACATTTATCAGCCAGTTTATATCGAAGAGAGATTTATGATCCTCACTTCGCAAGAATTGTTCTTTTTGTGGCTAAACCGTTCCGAGGAAAACAGCAACGACAAAATCTACGTCGCATATTTTTTCATAGTGGGCTGATTAGTTGAGCAAGCCGTCCTTTAAACATACTATTACACAGTCAGGAACGTTATTACTTCCTGAGCACTTAATTTCTTTGTAACCATGCACAGAATACTAAACGACTGCGACATTAAAATTCTGTCTAAAATAAATTTTTTTCTTCTTCTTTCTTCACCAGAATTTCTCTGTAGTTGGGCCATCATTATTTTCAGATTGCTTCTGCCTGCTCTTCCCTTTCGACTATCCTGAAACGTGTTACACTGAATTGGAACCACTGAGTTTAAACTCTCTGAAAACAGATCGTACCGGGTCTCCATGATGGCTCTGAGCACTATGCGACTTAACTTCTGAGGTGATCAGTCGCCTAGAACTTAGAACTAATTAAACTTAACTAACGTAAGGACATCACACACATCCATGCCCGAGGCAGGATTCGAACCTGCGACCGTACGGTCTCCATGATCTCTAAGAGCCGTCCGACTTCCTGTTTCCTGAAGTGAAGGAGTGATATCATTTTGATCTGTCCGAACCAATTCTTCACTGCTGCATTGCTGCACATTTTCATGTCTTCTCCCTTGGGCAGGAGATCTATGGTAGTTCCAGACTACAAAGGCACAAATGGTGTATATCTCCTTAACATATGCGTAGCAAAATCTTCGTCATGGAAAGGATTCTGGGCGATATCAATTTCCAGCAATATTTGTTCTCTTATTTCTTGTACATCCGGTTTGAAAAGCCAGTAAATCTATTCCGTTTCGTATAATGTTGAGGCTGGCATATGATCTTCAGATCGCTTATGGATGTATCTGTATATTACAGCGAATGGTCATTCGTGTGAAACTGATTTAGCACGTCCAACGATTCCTGCGCACGTGACATCACTGCGCTGTTTATCAAGACAGTGATGAAACGTTGAAAAATGCAGAGCATTTCTTACCACTTCTTTGCAGAAACCATTGCAGCCATTCCCGCCATAATAAACTTCAGGATGAAACTTTCACTCTGCAGCAGTGTGTGCCCTGATGTGAAACTTCGTGGCAGATTAAAACTGCGTGCCAGACCGAGACTCGAACTCGGGACCTTCGCCTTTCGCGGGCAGGTGCTCTTGCTGATCTCATTTCGTTCGTTAATGTTCGTTGCATTTGTCCGGGGGGGAACACATGTTCAAGTTCATCGTTGATCCGTTAACTCAGTTTTTTATTACAGAGAGCAGTTAACCGAACACGTTGAACTACCTTGCCAGCGCCGACTGAGCTACTCAAGTACGACTCACCAGTCGTCCCGCCCGCGAAAGGCAAAGGTCCCGAGTTCGAGTCTCTGTTCGGCACAGTTTTCATCTGCCAGGAAGTTTCATAATAAACTACTTGCTGAACTTCGGAAGGTCTCGTTTCTTGAGATGCACAGATATAACTCTCATGAAGTGAGCACAACAAGCGGCGTGTAGCCGAACACTGGTCCTTAAAAGAGGCATTGTCAGATACACTGTCAGTGTACAGGTTGTCCGAGTATTCCCCCAAGTTCACACCACAATTTTTTTCTAAAACAGCGTATATACTACCTCATCTCCAGCCGACTACGATCCTAGACACGGCTGGCCATTTGACGCATTCTTTAACTCATATTGCTTAAAACATGCAGACAAAGAACAACTGATTTGGCGTCATGCGTGGATCTTACCATATCGAGTACAAATAGAATTCTTCTGTAAATTTGTTACTGCAGCGTTAGTAATAAACGCTGTTTCACTTCACTTCCGGCTGCTTGCGAACTGCGCACCCTGTTGCGACGAAATATAAAGTTGCCTGTCTTGTTGTTTGTGCCGGCCGGAGTGGCCGTGCGGTTCTAGGCGCCACAGTCTGGAGCCGCGAGACCGCGACGTTCGCAGGTTCGAATCCTGCCTCGGGCATGGATGTGTGTGATGTCCTTAGGTTAGTTAGGTTTAAGTAGTTCTAAGTTCTAGGGGACTGATGACCTCAGAAGTTGAGCCCCATAGTGCTAAGAGCCATTTGAACCATTTTTGTTGTTGTTGTTGTTTGTAACAAAGTAACCTATTCGGGGCAAAACATTAAGACCTGAAGCGGCTTTGATTACACGCTGGATGTATTTGTCTTCTGCGTTCTGACTGAGGTACCGTAGTACATCTACATCTACATTCATACTCTGCAAGCCACCCAACGGTGTGTGGCGGAGGGCACTTTACGTGCCACTGTCATTACCTCCCTTTACTGTTCCAGTCGCGTATGGTTCGCGGGAAGAACGACTGCCGGAAAGCCTCCGTGCGCACTCGACTCCCTTTAATTTTACATTCTTGAGCTCTTCGGGAGGTATAAGTAGGGGGAAGCAGTATATTCGATACCTCATCCAGAAACGCACCCTCTCGAAACCTGGACAGCAAGCTACACCGCGATGCAGAGCGCCTCTCTTGCAGAGTCTGCCACTTGGGTTTGCTAAACATCTCTGCAACGCTATCACGCTTACCAAATAACCCTGAGACGACACGCGCCGCTCTTCTTTGGATCTTCTCTCTATCTCCTCCGTCGACACGACCTGGTACGGATCCCACACTGATGAGCAATACTCAAGTATATGTCGAACGAGTGTTTTGTAAGTCACCTCCTTTGTCGATGGACTACATTTTCTAAGGACTCTCCCAATGAATCTCAACCTGGCACCCGCCTTACCAACAATTAATTTTATATGATCATTCCACTTCAAATCGTTCCATACGCATACTCCCAGATATTTTAATGAAGTAACTGCTACCAGTGTTTGTTCCGCTATCATAAATCATACAATAAAGAATCCTTCTTTCTGTGTATTCGCAATACATTACATTTGTCTATTAAGGGTCAGTTGGCACTCCCTGCACCAAGTGCCTATCCGCTGCAGATCTTCCTGCATTTCGCTGCAATTTTCTAATGCTGCAGCTTCTCTGTATACTACAGCATCATCCGCGAAACGCCACATGGAACTTCCGACACTATCTACTAGGTCATTTATATATATTGTGAAAAGCAATGGTCCCATAACACTCCCCTGTGGCACGCCAGAGGTTACTTTAACGTCTGTAGACGTCTCTCCATTGAGAATAACATGCTGTGTTCTGTTTGCTAAAAACTCTTCAATCCAGCCACACGGCTGGTCTGATGTTCCGTAGACTCTTACTTTGTTTATCAGGCGACAGTGCGGAACTGTATCGCTCGCCTTCCGGAAGTCAAGGAAAATGGCATCTACCTGGGAGCTTGTATCTAATATTTTCAGGGTCTCATGAACAAATAAAGCGAGTTGGGTCTCACACTATCGCTGTTTCCGGAATCCTTGTTGATTACTACAGAGTAGATTCTGGGTTTCCAGAAACGACATGTTACGCGAGCAAAAAACATGTTCTAAAATTCTACAACAGATCGACGTCAGAGATATAGGTCTACAGGTTTGTCCATCTGCTCGACGACCCTTCTTGAAGAATGGGACTACCTGTGCTCTTTTCCAATCATTTGGAACCTTCCGTTCCTCTAAAGACTTGCGGTACACGGTTGTTAGAAGGGGGGCAAGTTCTTCGCGTACTCTGTGTAGAATCGAATTGGTATCCCGTCAGGTCCAGTGGACTTTCCTCTGTTGAGTGATTTCAGTTGCTTTTCTATTCCTTGGACACTTATTTCGATGTCAGCCATTTTTTCGTTCGTGTGAGGATTTAGAGAAGGAACTGCAGTGCGGTCTTCCTGTGTGAAACAGCTTTGGAAAAAGGTGTTTAGTATTTCAGCTTTACGCGTGTCATTCTCTGTTTCAATGCCATCATCATCCCGGAGTGTCTGGATATGCTGTTTCGATCCACTTACTGATTTAACGTAAGACCACAACTTCCTAGGATTTTCTGTTAAGTCGGTACATAGAATTTTACTTTCGAATTCACTGAACGCTTGACGCATAGCCCTCCGTACGGTATTTTATCCAAATCATGATCACAAAAAGTTTACTGTCCAGCTTTCTGCAAATCGTATTATCTGCGTACGTCTTACATATTACCCAAGATTTTCGTCGTAGAGGTAATTTAATTTATGATACAACTGCCTTGGAGCGACTTCTCTAAGAATACTTTTCATTCTTCCTCTCTCGGCACCTCTGAGGGCATAGAATATTTTATTTTGATTTGTGTAATTTCCGATTACATCAGTTGCGGCCACATAAACACGGACAATTCCGTTGTTAAGAACGCAGCCGAACTTAAAAGTCGTGCTGTTATATTTGCACTTTACATAGCAGACATAACTGAAATAGGGTTTGTATTGTGCCTTCCGTTTGTGTAGACATTTGAAACATATGACACAACGTAACTTCTGGCCATCAAGAACTTCTCTTTATCAATGTTTTACGTACTTTGAAGACCACGGATACCAAATTCTATATCAACACTCTTTTCTAAGTTACTACTTCATACCTAAAAATTCATTTACTCAATAGATGAATTTTTATATATGAAGTAGTAACTGTATAAAAACATTGTCTAATGAAAACTTATGTTAAACTGACGCGTTACACATCATTACGAAATGTTGTATTCTTGATCTATTGAACAAGTATTGATGTAATGCAACTATGCCTACATCGTTATTAAATGACGCTGACTGAGCATTCCGATCAGTCACTTTTATGCAAGACATTGCATTTACTAGTTGTAGGTGAAATTTTACGTTTTGTTGTATTCCACCCGTTTCTTTCTGCCACCATTTATGGAGTCGACGCACAATCACCCTTCAAACAGAATGCCTCACAATACTGGTGACTTCCTCGAAGACAGAGACGGCTGCAAAATCATTAAAATCAACGTCTTCATAGCTCACGTTTCGTCTTTTGATCACCTGGGCGATAGTAAATGGGATAGCCATCGTCCGAAAATCCTTTGAAATGCATTACGTTGTAGTAGCAAAGTTAACGCTATCACCCTACAACGGAAAAATGTCAGACCGGAAGAAAACAAACAGCACATGCGGCGACGGCGGACATGCAAATGCTCTCGTTGGACGGTGACGCATCTAGAATGAAATTCTCACTCTGCAGCGGAGTGTGCGCTGATACGTAACTCCCTGGCAGATTAAAACTGTGTGTCAGACCGAGAATCGAATTCGGGACATTCGCCTTTTGTGGTCTGGTGCTCTTCCATCTTTTTTTATGTAAAATAAACCGGTCCTTCTTTCCGGTTAGATTTCAAAGAAGAATTTTAAATGGCTGTCATTTCTTTTGCAGCTCTTTGCTCTGTCTCTCTTTTTTCTATGTAGGAAATTTTCTCATCTGTCTTTGTTAAATGAGTTATTGTATCTACGGGAACATAATATGCCTTCTCCGGCAGTTGAATAAATTATGAATGTCTTTCAAAGCACTAACAGAAGCGTTATTTTTTTTTTGTAGACGTTAAAGTAAACTTTTGAAATAAAAGGCATGAATAAATAAAAATATATGGTTAGAGTCAAAGCATGACTCATAAACGTACGCATCTGCATCAAGATTTTCTTGAGGATATTCGCAAATTTTATTCGATAATCGTGCAGTTGTTCAAGCTGATGATGTTGAATTTTACTCCTTTCTTCTCTTGTTCAACACATAGACAACTGTATGTCATCTTAACAAATTGGCAGCATTTCTTTTAGCATTGGGGTAGCGTACGCCCTCAGAATTGAGTAGGTGACTCGGTGTGATGGCATCATGAGAGGTTCCGAGTATAATTGCTAGCATATGTACCAGACGTGTTCTGTTTTGTCCCAAGTAAATCTTTGCTTCTCTGTATCGGTTAGGCTGCAGGTAGTGCAGTTTGGTGTTTCTACCAGATGTACGGCGTGCAACTTAGAATTAGTTGGAATTTTCCTATTTACAGCAAAGTACCATTTGGCTCTCACATTAGTCGGTAATCGTGGATCCCAAATATTCTTCCAGATCTTATCCCAGTTATATAGTCGAAATTTTTGCTGTATGCTGTTTCTGGGTTTCCTGTCAATCATTGTCTTGTATACTTATTTAACTTTGAACATGTCTTTGTGGAGAATTGTTGTTAATGTAGCTGTATTCAATGAGAAAATGTTTGAGGTGAGAGGTCTCATTCGGGATGTGGTGCACGTCGACAGGTGGATCAAGACTGGGCGGGACTATTTCATTCAGAAGGTTACAAACTAGATTACTTGCCGATTCTTTCCACAGTCTATGTCTTGCAGTTATAGCGGGCTTATGCTTTACTGTAGATATCGATAAGATTGAGACCACAATCGAGCATTCTTTTCGCGATTTCTTGCGGTAATGGCAGTATTTCAGAGACATAGTTCACTTTGGACGTGATATACGTATTTTCTAGCTGTACCTTCTGTACTTCGTCTAGATTCCGTCGACTTTGTTGGTGGATGCACGCTCACATGTTCGTTAATATTCTTCTGTAGTTGATAGTAACTGTTCGTAGTATATTGCGCGTGTATGTTGTGCCGAGGCTTTTCAATGTGTCAAGTTCAAATGGTTCAAATGGTTCTGAGCACTATGGGACTTAACATCTGTGGTCATCAGTCCCCTAGAACTTAGAACTACTTAAACTTAACTAAACTAAGGACATCACACACATCCATGCCCGAGGCAGGATTCGAACCTGCGACCGTAGCAGTCGCGCGGTTCCGGACTGCGCGCCTAGAACCGCTAGACCACCGCGGCCGGCAATGTGTCAAGTCTTTTCATGTGTTCTTGAGCTCCGATTTCATCTCTACGGCCGATTGTCAAAATTTTGGTCTTTGCCCTGTTTAGCTTAGCGCCGGATGCAAGTTCATACTTCGTTATAATTTGAAGTGCAGTGTCTATTTCTTGTTCACTTCTTACCAGGAATCCGACATCATCAGCAGATGATTTACACGTTACTTTTTCGCCGTGTATTTGTAATCCTTGCAGGACCTGCGTTAAATTGAACAGGAGAGGTTCGATTCCCATTGCAAATAATATCACGGACATTGGACAGACTTGTCATACCGAGCTACTAATCTTGATTGGGCTACTTAGTTGTCCATTTATATTGAATTTAGATGTACCATTCGTTAGCAAGTTGATGATGGTGGTTGTAAATTGCTGAGGAAAATTCCTTTCCCGCATTATGCTGAATAGGTATGAATGGCTTACTCTATCGAACGCTTCTACGAAATCAAGTGGCACTATGGTACATCTTATTCTGCAAATTTCCGCTATGGGTATTATATCTCTGTAGTCATTTAAGGTTCGATAAAACTGTCCATGTTTGCCAACACTTGTTTGGTAGGATCCTGTAACCGTGTTAATTACGGAGTGCAGTCTTTGCATGACGACTCGTGCGAAGATTTTGTAATAACTGTTCAGTAAAGGGCTAGGTCTAAGATTGCCAATGCCCTTGCCTTCTGATTTTTTGGGGCCTAGGACCACGGTCCCCTCACAGAACTCTCTCGAGACGTGAGTATTGGGATTCATGAGTCCATTGCATATGCACGTCACGTTCACTGCCGTTTTCTGTCTAAAAATTTGATACAGTTCAGCAGGTATGTCATCAGGTCCAGGTGATTTGCTGTTTAGACTTCTCAGTATGGCGTCTGCTGCTTCGTCCTCTGTTATATCGGTGCTGGCTTCCACCGGACTGAGTCTACCCGGTATCCTTTAGATGATGTCCCTGTCATCTACATCTACATCTACATCTACATTCATACTCCGCAAGCCACCCAACGGTGTGTGGCGGAGGGCACTTTACGTGCCACTGTCATTACCTCCCTTTACTGTTCCAGTCGCGTATGGTTCGCGGGAAGAACGACTGCCGGAAAGCCTCCGTGCGCGCTCGAATCTCTCTAATTTTACATTCGTGATCTCCTCGGGAGGTATAAATAGGGGGAAGCAATATATTCGATACCTCATCCAGAAACACACCCTCTCGGAACCTGGACAGCAAACTACACCGCGATGCAGAGCGCCTCTCTTGCAGAGTCGGCCACTTGGGTTTGCTAAACATCTCCGTAACGCTATCACGCTTACCAAATAACCCTGTGACGACACGCGCCGCTATTCTTCGCATCTTCTCTATCTCCTCTGTCAACCCGACCTGGTACGGATCCCACACTGATGAACAATACTCAAGTATATGTCGAACGAGTGTTTTGTAAGCCACCTCCTTTGTTGATGGACTACATTTTCTAAGGACTCTCCCAATGAATCTCAACCTGGCATCCGCCTTACCAACAACTAATTTTATATGATCATTCCACTTCAAATCGTTCCGTACGCATACTCCCAGATATTTTACAGAAGTAACTGCTACCAGTGTTTGTTCCTCTATCATAAAATAATACAATAAAGGATCCTTCTTTCTATGTATTCGCAATATATTACATTTGTCTATGTTAAGGGTCAGTTGCCACTCCCTGCACCCTGCCTATCCGCTGCAGACCTTCCTGCATTTCGCTGCAATTTTCTAATGCTGCAGCTTCTCTGTATACTACAGCATCATCCGCGAAAAGCCGCATAGAACTTCCGACACTATCTACGAGGTCATTTATATATATTGTGAAAAACAATGGTCCCATAACACTCCCCTGTGGCACGCCAGAGGTTACTTTAACGTCTGTAGACGTCTCTCCATTGAGAACAACATGCTGTGTTCTGTTTGTTAAAAACTCTTCAATCCAGCCACACAGCTGGTCTGATGTTCCGTAGGCTCTTACTTCGTTTATCAGGCGACAGTGCGGAACCGTATCGAACGCCTTCCGGAATTCAAGGAAAACTGCATCTACCTGGGAGCCTGTATCTAATATTTTCTGGGTCTCATGAACAAATAAAGCGAGTTGGGTCTCACATGATCGCTGTTTCCGGAATCCATGTTGATCCCTACAGAGTAGATTCTGGGTTTCCAGAAATGACATGATACGCGAGCAAAAAACGTGTTCTAAAATTCTACAACAGATCGATGTCAGAGATATAGGCTTATAGTTTTGCGCATATGCTCGACGACCATTCTTGAAATCTGGAGCTATCTGTGCTCTTTTCCAATCATTTGGAACCTTCCGTTCCTCTAGAGACTTGCAGTACACGGCTGTTAGAAGGGGAACAAGTTCTTTTGCGTACTCTGTGTAGAGTGGAATTGGTATCCCGTCAGGACCAGTGGACTTTCCTCTGTTGAGTGATTTCAGTTGATTTTCTATTCCTTGGACACTGATTTCGATGTCAGCCATTTTTTCGTTCGTGCGAGGATTCAGAGAAGGAAATGCTTTTCTATTCCTTGGACACTGATTTCGATGTCAGCCATTTTTTCGTTCGTGCGAGGATTCAGAGAAGGAAATGCAATGCGGTCTTCCTGTGTGAAACAGCTTTGGAAAAAGGTGTTTAGTATTTCAGCTTTACGCGTGCCATCCTCTGTTTCAATGCCATTATCATCCCAGAGTGTCTGCATATGCTGTTTCGATCCACTTACTGATTTAACGTAAGACCAGAACTTCCTAGGATTTTCTGTTAAGTCGGTACATAGAATTTTACTTTCGAGTTCACTGAACGCTTCACGCATAGCCCTCCTTACGCTGACTGACATCGTTTAGCTTCTGTTTGTCTGAGAGGTTTTGGCTGCGTTTAAATTTGCAGTGAAGCTCTCTTTGCTTTCGCAGTAGTTTCCTAACTTTGTTGTTGAACCCCGGTGGGTTTTTCCCGTCCCTCACAATTTTACTCGGCACGTACCTGTCTAAAACGCATTTTACGATTGCCTTGAACTTTTTCCATAAACACTCAACATTGCCAGTGTCGGAAGAGAAATTTTCATTTTT
The DNA here is from genome assembly GCF_023898315.1 of Schistocerca nitens. Classification (NCBI taxonomy): domain Eukaryota; kingdom Metazoa; phylum Arthropoda; class Insecta; order Orthoptera; family Acrididae; genus Schistocerca; species Schistocerca nitens. Next base: position 572,025,998 of record NC_064616.1, on the reverse strand, counting down.
ATCTGTTAGGTAGTCTGAAATCTGCCTCCTATTACTCTTGCTAAACAGATAAACCTTCCTCCCTTTTTTTAATGTTCCTATTTACTTCCATATTCAGGGATGCTGCGACGGCCTTATGATCACTGATTCCCTGTTCTGCGCTTACAGAGTCGAAAAGTTCGCGTATGTTTGTTATCAGTAGGTTCAAGATGTTATCTCCACGTGTCGGTTCTCTGTTTAATTGCTCAAGGTAATTTTCGGATAGTGCACTCAGTATAATATCACTCGATGCTCTGTCCCTACCACCCGTCCTAAACATCTGAGTGTCCCAGTCTATATCTGGTAAATTGAAATCTCCACCTAAGACTATAACATGCTGAGAAAATTTATGTGAAATGTATTCCAGATTTTCTCTCAGTTGTTCTGCCTCTAATGCTGCTGAGTCGGGAGGTCGGTAAAAGGAGCCAATTATTAACCTAATTCGGTTGTTGAGTGTAACCTCCACCCATAATAATTCACAGGAACTATCCACTTCTATTTCACTACAGGATAAACTACTACTAACAGTGACAAACATGCCACCACCGGTTGCATGCAGTCTATCCTTTCTAAAAGCCGTCTGTGCCTTTGTAAATATTTCGGTAGAATTTATCTCTGACTTCAGCCAGCTTTCCGTACTTATAAAGATTTCAGCTTCGGTGCTTTCTATCAGCGCTTGAAGTCCCGGTACTTTACCTACGTAGCTTCGACAGTTTACAAATACAATACCGATTGCTGCTTGGTCCCCACATGTCCTGACTTTGCCCTGCACCCTTTGAGGCTGTTGCCCTTTCTGTACTTGCCCGAGGTCATCTAACCCAAAAAAAAAAAAACCCAGTCCACGCCACACAACCCCTGCTACCGGTGTAGTCGTCTTGCTGTGCATAGTGGACTCCTGACCTATCCAGCGGAACCCGAAACCCCACCACCCTATGGCGCAAGTCGAGGAATCTGCAGCCCACACGGTCGCAGAACCGTCTCATCCTCTGATTCAGACCCTCCACTCGGCTCTGTACCAAAGGTCTGCAGTCAGTCCTGTCGACGATGCTGCAGATGGTGAGCTCTGCTTTCATCCCGCTAGCGAGACTGGCAGTCTTCACCAAAGGACCCTTTCCACATCTGGAATAACTCCCCCCGGTATGCACACGGAGTGCACATTGGTTTTCTTCCCCTCCCTTGCAGCCATATCCATAAGAGGCCCCATTATGCGCCTGACGTTGGAGCTCCCAACTACCAGCAAGCCCACCCTCTGCGACTGCCCGGATCTCGCAGACTGAGGGGTAACCTCTAGAACAGGACAAGCAGCCATGTCCAGCCGAAGATCAGTATCAGCCAGAGAGAGAGCCTGAAACCAGTTCGTCAGACAAACTGGAGAGGCCTTTCGTTCAGCCCTCTGGAATGTCTTTCGCCCCCTGCCACACCTCGAGACGACCTCCCACTCTACCAGGGGTGAGGGGTCAGCCTCAATGTGGGCAGTATCCTGGGTAACCACAGCCGTAGTCCGATCGGGGGATGTGTCGGACGAGCTGGCCGTCCCCGACAAACCCCCGTCCAGACCCCCACAGTGGTGCCCATTGGCAACAGCCTCAAGCTGTGTGACCGAAGCCAACACTGCCTGAAGCTGGGAGCGAAGGGATGCCAACTCAGCCCACATCCGAACACAGCAGTCGCAGTCTCTATCCATGCTGAATACTGTTGTGCAAAGAACGTCTGAACTAATCTACAGAGAGCACAAACAATTCGTCACAAAATTTAAATGGTTATTAAAATACAAGACTGCCTAGTAAATGCAGTAAAGCTGCTACTTGCGCACTGCTGACACACTGCTCGGAGGGAGAAGGCTAACTGTACTGTCAGTAACGTACAAAGACTATTTGAAAGAAATAAACAAATGACAGACGACTACGCGACTTTACACGTCGCAGATATTTAAATGCAAATCTGCCCCTGCTAATTATGAAACTACACAATGGTTTGACGGATTTAACTAAACAAGTGCGCTAAGAACACTCAAACAAATTTTCAACTTGACTACAACACTTATATGAACGCTAAATAAGCCACTTGCTGCTACATGCGCACTGCTGACACACTGCTCGGCGGCAGAAGGCTAACTGTTGGTTTGGTGGCTAACAGATCTTAGAAATGCTAGTGGAATTCGTCTTTTATCTCGCACTGTTTAGTCAATAATCGTCCGTCAGTGGTTGTCATCTTCGTAATTATTTTCCTATTTTCCTTTTATTTTCTTGTATCATATGGTATATGGAGGTCGCTTCATTGTGGACGGTGTTTTGCAGACGTGTCCTAATTCTGCAGCCTTCAAGTTGTTTTCTTTTTAAAGTTAATATTTTTGCTAGTATTCTTCTAATCTGTGCATAATTTTCAATTATCGACGCATATTCTCGCAGTTAGGAAATAAAATCCTACAGTTTCCTTTTGCCTGGCATTCTTCTCGGGAGAGTAGTTTTTCATAGTTCTCGTTATTGCAGGTTTGGCGCACTTTATTCACCAAATGAGCGGTGAGTTATACTTCGGGAATCGTTTTTCACATTCATCCCACGTAGTGTTCAAACGATGTGCGGCACGCCGGATCTAATTAATGGGCAACATTAAGTTTACACTGTCCCCTTGCTTTGCAGGTTCCCTGTTTCTCCAAGTTGATGGTACAAATGTACGCAGCACGACCGGAAAATACGGTTGGCCGTATTTCCGACTGTAGGACATGTGGCTTCCAATCAGCTGTTGTGTAGATCCGGTCTAAACGGCTCGGAGAATGGCTAGTGACAGGTGTGAAACCTGGCATGTCACCGTGCTTATGTTCCCACGTGTCAACAAGTCCTAACTCATTGATAATGTTTTCAAGCTCCAGTGATTTATTAAAGTTTGGCGTTTGGTTTTTTGTATGGCCAACACAGTTAAAATCCCCGGCAAATATTATGTGATCATGGCCCGTTCCGAAAAGTGGTACCATCTCTTCTTTAAAGAAAACGGCAGAAGGTGCATAAACATTTTTGATTCTGGTGTCATTGATTGTGGTAGCTATACCTCTACAGTTGGGCAATTTGTCAACGTTACGGACTATGATACCTTCTTTAATTATTTCGCCATTCCGAGTTCTTTATTGCAACCGGGGTTAAAGACAGCCGGCCGGAGTGGCCGTGCGGTTCTAGGCGCTACAGTCTGGAGCCGAGCGACCGCTACGATCGCAGGTTCGAATCCTGCCTCTGGCATGGATGTGTGTGATGTCCTTAGGTTAGTTAGGTTTAATTAGTTCTAAGTTCTAGGCGACTGATGACCCCAGAAGTTAAGTCGCATAGTGCTCAGAGCCATTTGAACCATTTGGTTAAAGACAGCGTTGTAGCCCGTTATGTGCTTCAGTTCGATATCTGTCATTTCTTGTAATAATACGATATCGATGTCTGCTGCATATATAACGTCCTGGAGATTCCTCAAATTCAGTGTACTCCGTATCTTGTTGATATTAAATGTTGCAATCCTGTGTGCTTGTAATGCTGTCATATTAGTTTGAATTTAAGTTAGTTATATATCTGATTTCCTATCTTTCTATCGTACTGTCTATATGTATGCATTTTCTTTTGCAGTGTTCGCATGTGCATTTAATAGAAATCTGCTTCATCATCGGTGTCTGTTTCTCGTTGTTGGTTAGATTCTTCTTCGCTAATTTTAAGGTTCGGTGCATCAGTGACTTCCGTAATGTCGTGGTCGTGGTCCTCATCTTCCATATCATGAGCTCAGTTTTGGGAATAAATGTCTTTCCGTTTTTCATTTATTCTCTGTGGTTCTTCTGTAGTTTGTTTTTCAGTTACTGTTTTACTCTTTGCAGTCAGTTTTGTATGTGCGGGGGACACAAAGTTGTTATTTCCACTGTCTGACGGTTCTCCTGTTCGTGACTTCTTTAACGTTTTTTGACTGCTGTCATGTGTTTCTGGTGGTATGTCTTTCATTTTTTGTCGCACCTGCTTGGCCTTGTCTCGCACGGCAGGTGCAGTTTCGTCCGCTCCCTGGTGAACAATCCTGCGTTTTTTATTGTCCTTTGTATGTTTGTCTACTTGTCTGCCATTTGTCTCTACACTTTCGATATCAGGCACAGAATGTTTTTCACTAGCTATGGCCATCTTCAGGGCGCCTGTTTGGGAGCTGTTATGCGCAACTTCGGCGGCGTTGCAGTGTTCTTGTTGTGCTGGTTGTTCAGTTATGATGGCCTCTTGATTGGCTTCCTGTTCTTTTATTTCCATTCGGCTGTCAGCTATTTGGTTCTCGCAGGCAGGTCTCTTGATATCTGTGTTCGTGGCCGAGGTCGTGCGTACAGCCGCAACTCGCCTTTGCAGGCATTGCGCGCGAACATGTCCGCAGAACCACAACCTGCGTGCGTTCGTGGTTGCCCCTCACATATCACGATAGCTCTAAAGCCACAGACATTGACATAAGGTGGAACATGCTTTACTATATCGATTTTAATCTGTCGAACACCACTGAGAGGCTGAAATTTATGAGCAGCGGACCACCGCTCGGCAACATTACTTATTATTGTTCCATAAGGCTTAAAAAGTGAATTAATTTGCTCGGCGGTTATTTCAAATGACAGTTCAAAAACACGGATGGTTGTAATACCAAATCCAGCATGGGAAAATTTAACTTCACCTACATTGCCGTCTGAATGCTTCAATTTGAAGGTACCTCCACATGATTCAACAATTTGATCGCATTTTGCAGCTTAAGAAACACAGTACTACTGCAAATTGATGGGTGAATTCAAATGATATCATCATCTGCTAATTTAACCGTCTCCTCCATAAATCTCTCTATTTCAAACGAATTGGGTCTTGAAAAATTATTGTCGAACATAAACTTCAACGTATCCTTTCTTACTAGTTCAGCCATTACCACTTTCAACAGACAGTCGATGACAAGTAACAGTGAAAACGCTCTACGGCGTTAAACTCACTACAACAGCGCTCGGCCAGCATCAGCCGCGATGTAAACACAGCACATCCGCAAAGCACGGCCGCCGAAGCCAGACTACCATCTGTGAGCTACCCAAGCACGACTCACGACCGCTCCTCACAGCTTTAATTCCGCCTGTACCTCGTCTCCTGCCCACCCGGCTATCCGCGCGGTCTAATGCACTGCTTCCCGAGCAGTAAGGCGTGCCGGTCCATGGCAAGAACCCGCCCGGCGGATTAGTGGCGAGGTCCGATGTGCCGGCCAACCTGTGGATGGTTTTTAAGGCAGTTTTCCATCTGCCTCGGCGAATGCGGGCTAGTTCCCCCTATTCCGCCTCAGTTACACTACGTTGGCGATTGCTGCGCAAATACAGTCTCCACGTACACGTACACCATAATTACTGCACCACGCAAACATTGGGGCTACACTCGCCTGGTATGAGACGTTCCCGGGAAGGGGGGGAGGGGGAGGGAGGGGAATCCACTGGGGGCCGAATAGCACAATAACCCTGGGTTCGGTGTGGAGTAGCAGTGAGGTGGGTGGAGTGCTATGGCCTGTTGTGGGGTTGTGAACCACTGAGGACTACGACGGGAAAAAGCCTCTCCATTGTTTCTAGGTCCACGGTTCAATACACACACAGTACAATACACACCTCGTCTCCTACTTTCCAAACTCCACAGAAGCTCTCCTGCAGATCTAGCAGAACCAGCACTCCTGGAAGACAGTATATTGCGGAGACATAGCTTAGCCACAACCTGGGGGATGGTTCAAATGCCTCTGAGCACTATGGGACTTAACATCTGAGGTCATCAGTCCCCTAGACTTACAAGGGAACCTCCCCATCGCACCGCCCTCAGATTTAGTTATATGTTGGCACAGTGGATAGGCCTTGAAAAACTGAACACAGATCAATCGAGAAAACAGGAAGAAGTTGTGTGGAGCTATGAAAAAAATAAGCAAAATATACAAACTTGAGTAATCCATGCGCAAGGTAGGCAACATCAGGGATAGTGGGAGCTCAGCAGCACAGTGGTCCCGTGGTCCCGTGAGCAGCTGCGGAACGAAAGGTCCTTGGTTCACGTATTCCCTTGCGTGAAAAGTTTAATTTTTTTATTTTCAGTTTATGTGACAAACTCTTATGTTTTCATCACTTTTTTGGGAGTGATTATCACATCCACAAGAAAACCTAAATCGGGTAAGGCAGAAGAATCTTTTTACCCATTCGCCAAGTGTACAAGTTAGGTGGGTGGACAACACATTCCTGTCATGTGACGCACATGCCGTCACCAGTGTCGTATAGAATACATCAGACGTGTTTTCCTGTGGAGGAATCGGTTGACCAATGACCTTGCGATCAAATGTTTTCGTTTCCTATTGGAGAGGCACGTCCTTCCGTCTACTAGTCGCACGGTTTTGCGGTGCGGTCGAAAAACACAGACGCTAAACTTATTACAGTGAACAGAGACGTCAATGAACGAACGGGCAGATCATAACTTTGCGAAAATAAAGAAAGTAAACCTTTCACTCGAGGGAAGACTTGAACCAATGACCTCAAGTTCCGCAGCTGCTCACGCTAACCACGGAACCACGGCACTCCTGAGCCCATACTCTCCTTGACGTTGCCTATCTTGAGCATGGTCTACTCAGTTTGTATATTTTGCTTCTTTTTTTCATAGCTCCACACAACTTCTTCCTGTTTTCTCGATTGATCTGTATTCAGTTTTTCAAGGCCTATCCACTGTGCCAACTTGTAACTAAATCTGAGGGGGCTGCGATGGGGAGGTTCCCTTGTTAGAACTACTTAAACCTAACTAACCTAAGGACATCACACACATCCATGCCCGAGGCAGGATTCGAACCTGCGACCGTAGCAGCAACGCGGTTCCGGACTGAAGCTCCTAGTACCGCACGGTCCCAGCGGCCGGCTCTGGGGGATATTTCCAGAATTAAATTTTCAGTCTGCAGTAGCGTGTGCACTGATATGAAACTTCCTGTCAGATTAAAGCTGTGTGCCATACCGAGACTTTGTAAGTAGGCTGTTTATGTTTTCTTATTGGCGACGTTACGTAGCGCTCTGTATGAAAATCACTGGCTGTGTTGTGTGCAGTCTGTGGCTAGTTTGCATTGTTGTCTGCCATTGTAGTGTTGGGCAGCTGGATGTGAACAACGCGTAGCGTTGCGCAGTTGGAGGTGAGCCGCCAGCAGTGGTGGCTGTGGGGAGAGAGATGGCGGAGTTTTGAAATCTGTAAGACTGATTGTCATGGACTGCTATGTATATTATGATTTTTCAACTCTATTAAGGTAAATACATTGTTTGTCCTCTATTAAAATCTTTCATTTGCTAACTATGCCTATCAGTAGTTAGTGCCTTCCGTAGTTAGAATCTTTTATTTAGCTGGCAGTAGTGGCGCTCGCTGTGTTGCAGTAGTTCGAGTAACCAAGATTTTTGTGAGGTAAGTGATTTGTGAAACGTATAGGTTAATGTTACCTCACTGGAATCTTCTGATTTTTTTTCTTGCAGTTTGTGCAATTAGTGCAGCCTTTTGTTTATTGCTAGCGCGTAATTGTAGAGAGAACTCCTTTGTAGTTGCAGTCTTTCATTGTTGTACAGTAAAACAGTTGTGACATGCATGTAGATTTGCACCAAGTATTTTGCAGCTGCGCTTGCAATTAACGAGATATTATTTTCAATGCTATGTTAATGTGTTTTCTTATTTTGCTCTTCAAATTGTGCTTTTCTGTGTTGTCGTGTGAAATATTGTGACAATAATGGCGTGTGAAAAACGTAATACTAGGCTCCAAAGTAAACTGAGAAATGACAGTGAAGTCGAAAGCAGTGTGTTAGCGCCACCGTGTAATGAATTAACTAATGTTCAAACTAGTAATTTGGTAATTGTGCGTAGGGAAATTGAGCGGGCTGCAAATAATGGTGTAGGCAGTGAAACAATTAGTGAACAGGGAAGCATTATCGATCGATCGGTCGGCAACAGCCTGCCTCAGGAATCCGAAATGACAGCACACAATCTTGCAAATACTGTAGATTCAGGTTTTGCGTCCTCGCCGTTTTCTCAAATAAGTCAAGACACATTTCCTGGTTTTCAAAATGCGAATATTGCCGGTTCAAATGCATTGCCGAATAGCACTGAGGAACATGTTTCAGACACCAGTGCATTGTTATTACAATTAATGCAACAAATGGGACAAAAGCTTCAAAGTTAGACACAATGGAACAAAACCTTCAAAAGTTAGACACAATGGAACAACACCAGAGACAAACACAGCAACAGTCAGACACAATGGAACAAAATCTTCAAAAGTTAGACGCAATGGAACAAAATCAGAGACAAACACAGCAAAAGCTTCAAAAGTTAGACACAATGGAACAAAATCTTCGGAAGTTAGACACCACGCTTGAACAAACACGTGAAGATTTAACTACTGAGTTACATAACATTGAATCGAAATGTCATAAAGTCTGTAATGTCGTAAAAACACAAATTTGTGAGCATTTCCAAACTATTTTTTCGCGTCATGAAAATGCATTACAGAATCACGAAGCAGCCATAAAAGAACTGCAAACTATTGTTCATGAAAATCATGAGACCTTGCAAGCTAAAATTGACTCAGTTGCATCTACCGATTCGGTTACGCAACTTGCAAAAACTCAGGAAAACTTAAAGGACACAGTAGATGCTCTGAAAATTGGTTCAGAAAGACACATGGAGGAAATTAGTTCATTATCACAGAAAATAGTTGAACTTTCGGATCAGTTAAATAATTTATCTACGAAGGTAGATGATAATCTGAATGACACAAAACCGGTAGTCTTTAATGACACAGAAGAGTGCGAACAAATTAGGAAATTCAAACAAAATCAGAATCAAATTAATACGCAACACCAAAGAGAAATCCGGGAATTACAAGATCAGCTGACACAGGTAATACAAGAATTACGTATTTCAGAGGACACTCGCTCCCCAATACGGGAAGAGGGACATAGAAATACGGCACATCCACTAAATAATAACACAGGGCACTTCGGAAATTATGTAAGAAATTGGCAAGGTACACCGAATTTTGAGATGGAACCGCCGAAACGACGTAACAATGACCGACATGCGACTCGCCGAAATGATGATTTTGACTATAATCTGTTTACCACTACACGTAAATTCAAAACATTTAAGAATTCTGGCAACGACATTCATCCACAAGCGTGGCTTCATCAATTCTCTCATTGTTTTCCTCCCAACTGGTCATTAGAGCACAGATTAGAATTTATGTGTGGCTATTTAGAGAATGAACCAGCTGTAAGAATGCGATCGGTCATTCACGATTGCCACAGTGAAGGAGAATTTTATCATGCCTTCCTCCCAGCATATTGGTCTCAAGCTACACAAGACCGAGTAAAACATAGCATCATAATGATGAAACATTTCGAACAATCTGAATTTTCCAGTCTTGTGAAATATTTTGAAGACATGTTGCACAAGAATCAGTACCTGTCAAACCCATATAGCCCCTCAGAACTCATCCGCATTTGCTTAATCAAATTACCTGAACATTTGCGACATATTATTTTGGCAGGACGTTGCAAAGACGACATTGAAGCTTTTCAGGGACTCTTGCAAGAATTAGAAATTGACACAGACAGTCGCGGGATGCGAAAACGGGAAAAGAATCACTACAGGTCACATCCGTCACAATTCCGTGACGACAGAAACAATAACTGGACACGACAAGTCTATTCTTACAACGCAAATCGTGACCAAAACAGACACCACCCATATGACAACCACTGGCAGAGTAATAATAGTTACAGAGAAAGATCGCATTTCCGTAGTAATGAATATGACAGAGATTACCATAGAAACAGACAATATGGGAACAAAAACAATTATTATCAAGGGAGACAGAATAACTTCAGACGCAACAGTTCAGCGCGCAGTTACGATTCAGGAAGAAATTCCCCACCACATGACCGGCAAGAAAGAAACTATGGAATCTACCGACATGACGACAGACGATATAATCGTAACGACAGACCTGAATTGCATCAGAACTGGCGAGCTTCAAACAGGGCAGGGCCTTCTCGTCAAGGTGAATTTGTAGAAGTTAGGTCTCCTAATCCCAATAACGACGCACGCCAACAAAGAGATAGCAGACAATGACCCGCACCGCAGGCAGCCACGTGTGCCGGCTGGCTCAGAGAAAAATAACATAGACGCTAACATTGAGAAAAATTCCAGTATTCTTTACCGACGTATACCATATGATAATTGCGTTCAAGTTGAAACTCTGTGTACTAGGAAGAGTAAAGGTTTACACCACATTTCACATGTAAAACCGTTTATTGAGAGATAATTTGTTTTTTAATTTAGTCTTTCCTATAAAATTTTTCACTTCACGCTACTAGTACAATTTGTCACACTTTGAAACTGTTATCATGCAATAATGTTTTGAAGTTAACTATCCAGTCTAGAACCTAGGGAACATATTTAGACGCTAATTACCTCTGCATTGTGATAGTGAGCAGAGGACACAGTGTTACTTTACTTTACTTTACTTTACTATGTCTTCGTCATTTACCAGCCATGGCTGGACAGACTGCGTCACAAATACAATGTTTATCAACTAACATTTATACAACACCATATACAAAATTTATATTACAAATAAAAGAAAATATTTATGCAGTGCACAAAAACACCTAGAACATAGCGGGAATGAAATATAACTAAACAGGAAAGTAAAACTTCATAGCAGCAAATGAAAATACCATAAAGCAAAATGTCACACACACAAAGTTTCATTATGGCAAAATATGTACTTTAAGTAAAACACAAAATTAAATGTGTAGTTAACATAAGAAGGGATTAAATTTAGGCAAAATTATATATAAAACATAACAATATTTATTATTTTGTCCATTCAGTAGAGCTGCTGTTGAAAAACTCTTCCAGTGAATATAGTGGATGTTGTTTCAAGTCCTGAGCAATTTTTTTCCGAAATAATTCAGGTGGCAGGGATTTCACTTCTGGAGGCAGTTGATTGTACATTTTTAGGGCGACTGTTGGAAAGCTGTCTTGTGTACTTGATAGGCGACACCTTGGCACTTCAATGTTCCTCTTACAGCGAGTGTCATGATTATGTATTTCTTGTCTTATGCTAAAATTCCCTTGATTTTCTTTTATATACATGAGGGAGAAAAACACATACTGGCTAATGACAGTCATTATGCCTAGCCTGGTGAAAATAGGCTTACAGTGGTCCAGTCTTTTGCTAGAGGATATGATCCTGATGGCTTTTTTTTTGTAATAGCAACACATCTTTGCTGCCTGAGGAGTGTCCCCACAACAACAGTCCATAGCTAATGTGGCTGTGGAAGAGTGCATGGTAGACTATTGTGAGAAACTGGTCAGTTATTACCCTCTTCAGCTTCCTCAGGAGGTATATCACACAAGAAAGTTTGGTGCATACATATGCAGTGTGATCATTCATGGAGAGTTTGCTGTCAATCTTGAAGCCCAGTAGTCTGACAGTCTCCATGTTTTCTTGGTCTTCAATGTTGGTTAGACTACATATCAAATGTTGGGTTTTTTCTTCATTGATCTTCATTTTGTTTATTACGAACCATTCTTTTATTTCTTCAAACATCAAATTTGATGCACCAAGAGCTTCTGCGGCTGTATGTCCTTTGGCAATAAAGGTAGTGTCATCTGCAAACTGCAACATTTGACTATTACAGCTCATATCATTGACATATATGAGGAATAGGAGAGGTCCTAAGACTGATCCTTGGGGCACTCCATGTTCCAGTTTTTGTTCAAGAGAAGTTGCTCCATGCACTGATACTACCTGCTTTCGGTTTTCCAAATAAGATTGGAGTGTTGATAGAACAACACCTCCTACACCATAGCATCTTAACTTTGCTGTTAGTGTTATGTGTGAGATGCAGTCAAAGGCTTTGCTGAGGTCACAGAGTGTCAGTGCCACACTCTCTCTCTCTTCAAAACTCTGTCGAATTGTTTTTAATAAGTCCAGTGTGGCTGTCACTGTTGATCTCCCTTTGCAGAATCCGTGCTGTGTGTTTTGGAATAAGTTGTTTTCCTCAAAGTAATTCAGTACCTGGCGGTGCATCACAGACTCAGTAACTTTGGCTAGTACTGGTACCACTGAGATTGGTGTGAAGCTGGACACCTCACAAAGATCCCCGTTCTTATATAGTGATACTGTGCGCGCCAGTTTAAGGAAGTCTGGGAAGACACCAGAAGATAGACATTTGTTTATTGCTATGGCTAGTGGCTGAGCTAATTCTGCAATAATTTTCTTTAGCAGTGTGCGGGACATGCCATAGATGTCTACACTTTCTGAGTGTTTGTAGGAGTTCACAATTTTTATCATGTCTTCAGGGTGTACTTCCTTCCAGTTTTGAATACTGCAACTGTCTGCATTTCTTATGTTTGCAGTTGGATCTAGATCAGAGTGTGGAATTTCACTCACTGTCTTTTCCACTATTCTGACAAAATATTCATTGAAGTCATCAGGGCTACACGAATTTAAGCAGGAGGTAGTCTTCTTTCTGTTCTCATTTACAAGGTTCCAGACAGCTTTACAAGGATTTTAGGCCTCTTTAATGTATGTATCATTATATTTCTTTTTTGCTTCCTCTGCTGCCTTCCTATAAGCTTTTCTGGCTTTTAGGTAGTTGCGGTGATGTAGTTCTTTAGCTGGAATGTCTAAAGCTGATTTCATTCGGTCCTTGCACATTGTTACAATACACTTCAATTTATTGAGCTCGGCGGTGTACCATTGTTTCACATTGATAACTTTCTGCCTGCCTCGTGATTTGTACAGAGGATTCTTCACTGGTCTTACCGGAAACATGTCATCAAATATTGCTTTTAAGGTTTGGAACAGACATAAGAAAGAATTACTGCCTACTAACTCTGCAATTTTCTGCTGCCAGTTTACACAAGATAGAGCTGCTTTGAGATCATTTAGTCTCTCTTCTTTAACAAATCTTCTTTTGAATGTGTAATTTGAATGCCATGTGCTTATCTGCGGTTTGCTCCTCATACTGGTTTCCATTACTAGTGCACAGTGATCTGCTATCATAGGTTCAACTACACTGAGTTTATAATCCCAGATGTTGAGGTTGGTGATTATGGTGTCCAGGCATGCACCACCCCTTGTTGGGAGCTTATTTGCAATAAACAACCCATAACTGGTAATTAATCTCATAAAGACCCTCTCTCTGGCATCTCCATCACCTATGTGTATGTTAAAATCTCCACACAGTGCGATTTTTGACTTTAGGCGTGTTAGGTAACACAAACAGTTCTCCATATGTCCAATAAAATTCTCAAAGTCACCATCTGGTGAATGGTACACAGAAACAACAACTAAATCAATATTTGTTAATAACAGTGCAGCTAATTCAAGATCAAAATCCACACAAAAACTTCTTAAATCAATTTCCTTGATGCTATGATCTCTGTTGGCATACACAGAGACCCCACCGTGGGTTGCAGTTCTTCGAAATCAAGCACTGGCCATGTCTAAGTATTCAACAGATTTATAGAAATCACCTTCTGCTTCAGCTAGCCAGTGTTCACAAATACATAAAACATCTGGTTTAATTTCTTCTATAAAAAATGATAGGAGATCCATTTTGGTTCTTATGCACTGCACATTTACACTTGCAATGATTATAGGCATATTGTTTTCAGTACTAGAAACATTCTTGTGCAGTGATCCTTGATCCTTGTTTTTAACTTAATAATCTATTTTATTGGCATAACGGATGGTCTCCGGAACAAAAAACGCTTAATTACAACATTTTTGGGCCATACAGCAGTGTCCATTAGCTTGTCTTTTAGATGAAAGTCTACACCACTGTGTGTGTACGTTCTTGCTTGTTAGTTGCACGATTACGTAACGACTATAAGGCTTACATACTTAGAACATATACTGCTAATGAGAATTTAATGCAACATTTTGGTTTACTTGAAAAGACATTCCTTATTTGAAGTAGTTTTTGTGAGATTAAAGATGACTTAGTATTTGGTTTTTTTGACAGCTACACGATTATATCACGACGCTACTAATATGTGACACAATTTACATTGCTGCTTTTGCCTATATCTGCACAGTTTTTCTGAATTCTTCTGGAAAGGAAAACATGTTTTAGTACTAACTTTTGTGGTATAGCTACAATGAGACAGCCTTTTCCGTAGCACAACAATACGTTACAGCGCAGTACTTTCTTCATCACAGGAATAAGTGTAATAACTAAGATATCTATACGCAAAGCATTTCACTTTTGTTTATCATGAGGTAAGTACATTGGCTTCTGCAGAACTTAGCTTTCGGAGGACAATAACTACGACACTTCCACAGAGATTATCTTACAGCAAGACGCACATTTAGCGCTACAGGACACGTATTTGAGTGATTAATTTTGTACTTAAACCATTTATTTTTCAACATTTTTGAATTACAAAGAAAGTTTTCCGTGATACATTTCATTCCATTGCTGTAATCTGTAACACCTGAGGATATAATTACATTAATCCTCAGGGGGGTACACGCTTACTTTGTGTACCATGTGTTTGGCAAGCACAAGGAGCCCTAGCTAATATGGTATTTGCTTATACAACTTTACACATCGGTACCATATTTCTCTAACACATAAATTACACAGCTATCTGATTATTTAACAGAGAAAGAAACATTTTTTTTACTACATCAGTGACAGATGTTTATGTAATTACACAGCTGGATAATTTCACACTTATGAAATTGTATTTTGTCTGTACTTTGTGAACTGTTCATATTTTTTTGGAACCATTGTGATACTATGAGAGCTTTGAATGATGTATTTGGTAAGGGAGCATGATTTTTAAAGTACGTTGGAGGTAGAAGACACTGTTGAAATGAGCAGAGATTTTTTTTTTAGGTTTTGAAATTATTGAAAGAAGCTGCAACGATTCTGAGATGTGATTGATCTGTTATGATGTTATTATTGCGATGACGATGTGTATTATGCTGTTGAGGTACGTTTATGATCAATAAGCTGAGAATCGTACTTTAAAGAGTTATGAAATGTGTGTACATGCGTGAATGTATCACAATGCCGCTGAAAATTTTTTGGACTCTGTTATATTGATAGGATTTTGTTTCTACACATTTGTAACGCAAATTCTCGACCTGTGAAATTTTTCTATAAGACTGTCACTGTTGTCGTAAATATTTCGGTAAGAAAGTTAAGTGACCACCTTCACGTAATGCGTCGTGGGCACCCAGCTGCGCGACAATCGCCTGGAAAAAAGCCATTAGTGTGTGCCTTTCAGAGGCACAGGTGGAGAAAAAAAAAGAGGCCATTATCCTCGCTGTTGACATTTCTTTGTAGAAAGCATCGCAAATACGACACGCTCAAACTTGAAAACGTATGATTATACTGTGGAGCTTTTAATTTATGATATTTACTAAAATGCCTAATGAAATGATGAGAAACATTTTACATCTATTGTCTTTCTAGTTCAGAGTTTGCTCATTTTGTTTAACATCAAGTTTCTAGCTGCAGCAGCATTGGTTAAAATAAAATTTAATAGATGTACTAATATCACTATTTTCTGTCTACAGACCCAGTAAAGAATAATTTTATGATGTACTTTCGTAGAAAAGAGAGCACAAATAGACATTTCCCTTCACAGGAACCGCAAAAATAATTTTTTAACAGGTTGGTAACTTATCTGCTAGAGTAACTCAAGGTGATGCATCACTCTAGTTTTAAGATGTGACATAGGTATTAAACATGGCCATTTTTACTGTAATATTTTTTCTGCTTGAGCTTCGTCATGTTTAGATATAAGTTATTGCATTTGCTGCTGCTGTTTGCCAGGCATAGTGCTACTAAATTTCACTTTGTATTACTCTGTTAAGCTAGTTTTACTACTGATTTATTTTTCTTGTTGCTGCACATTGGCTCATATTAGTTGTAATGTTGCATTTGCTTGGTAATTTAGATTTACTGTAGCTTCCTTTGCCAATTTCCATTTTTTTGTCATTGCTGTTTGTGTTAATAGTTTTGTGCTGCTGCATTACCTCGTCCCTTAGTTTAGCATCTGAGCTCAGTAGATTTAAGTTAGCTTAAGATGGGGTAGGCTATATAAGAAACTGACTATGGATAACAGGGAAAGAATGCATTGAGACGTTATATGAAAAAGATATGCGCCAAAATGAGTATTGTT
Organism: Schistocerca nitens; assembly: GCF_023898315.1. Lineage (NCBI taxonomy): Eukaryota > Metazoa > Arthropoda > Insecta > Orthoptera > Acrididae > Schistocerca > Schistocerca nitens. The sequence continues at coordinate 572,009,760 of NC_064616.1, read as the reverse complement.
CAATGAGAAATAATTATTTTGAAAGAAATATGAATAGAATACAGAAAGGAGGTATAGATAGGCCTTTATGGGAATAATGATGAATGAAGGGAGATCTCCAAGAAGTAAAGAAAGTTTTGTTTGCAAAATACTGCAGTAAAACAAACCCTGACCTTTCCTTTTTTATTATTCCCCTATATGTTTGTGTACCCTCGTGTATTTGTGTTTTTCCTGTTTTTATGTGTTTAGCTAATAAGATTTATGTTGTAGAATTTTTCTAGTACTAAGCTACATTCACTATGATGAGGAATACTGTTATCCTCAAATATAATTTGCATTAATAATATGTTATTTTCTTTGTAAAGATGTTTAGACATTATTTATTCTGTTTTGTTTTAATGTTCATTTGTGAAGTTGATGTTTCGAAAGCTATTCTGATCTTTTATGTATGTACTCATGTCATAATTCCTGTAAGACTGATGTATATGTTATTTCGATTCTTTTGTAAAGCTTGTACTACAAATGTTATCTGTATTGTTATGTTCTTTAATGATGTATTTTGTACCTTTGTAATTGTATTCTTATGTTATAAAATTGTAATTGACACCAGTTCATCATATTATTAACTTGTAAGTTCCATTTCACTGCACACGTTTCTGTTGCTCATAGTATATGGACAATATGTGAGAAGTAGGGACCGTTAGCGTTGGCACGTGTGTTAATAATTCAGCAAGGGACTGGATAACAGCATTGCTGGTTCTAAGGACAATTCCAAAAACTTTGTGAGTGCACAAGTGGTGGTTTATGGACTTGCTATATTGTCTGCAAGACTTCTAAGGACAATTCCAAAAACTTTGTGCATGCACAAGTGGTGGTTTATGGACTTCCTATATTCTCCGCAAGACTCTTCGATGGTGATTGTGCACCTGCACAGTCGCAACAGATGGCTGCTGGCCGTCTCTACAAGGACTACAGTGGGTCTGCATCTTTGATGGCCCACCAGTACCATTATTTCTACAAGGACTACAGTGGGTCTGCATCTTTGATGACCCACCAATACCATTATTTCCACAAGGACTACAGTGGGTCTACATCTTTGCTGATTCACCAGTACCATTATTCCTACAAGGACTGCAGTTGGTCTTCACCTTTGGTGGCCCACCAATACCATACTCTCTACCAAGACTATAGTGGGTCTGCTCTGTGATGACCTACCTACCAATATTCTTCAAAACGTCGAATGACTCTGCTGTGGGTTTCCTCTGTTGTGGCCCATTACCTGTCTGCATGTCGAGAGTCAGCACTGTCTTTCCGTTGGAAGGACAAAATACTTCTTCAAGACTGCATGGAAATCCTCTACTTCTGTGTGCATTTTCTTTTACTGCTCAGACTGAGAAAAACACTGCAATTTTACTGTGATGAATGATCAGGACTGTCTTTATGGACTGTGAGAAAATTTTAGCTTTTGACCAACATTGTATCAATAAGTGTGTGCATTTTATTTCTTTGTTATTGTAATTATGAAAAATTTTATCAAGTCATTATTGGCCACTGCCCAAAAAATTTGTAAAATTTTTTGTGGGGAGCATGGGGGGCTATGTAAGTAGGCTGTTTATGTTTTCTTATTGGCAACGTTACGTAGCGCTCTGTATGAAAATCACTGGCTGTGTTGTGTGCAGTCTGTGGCTAGTTTGCATTGTTGTCTGCCATTGTAGTGTTGGGCAGCTGGATGTGAACAGCGCATAGCGTTGCGCAGTTGGAGGTGAGCCGCCAGTAGTGGTGGATGTGGGGAGAGAGATGGCGGAGTTTTGAAATTTGTAAGACTGGTTGTCATGAACTGTTATGTATATTATGATTTTTCAACACTATTAAGGTAAATACATTGTTTGTCCTCTATCAAAATCTTTCATTTGCTAACTATGCCTATCAGTAGTTAGTGCCTTCCGTAGTTAGAATCTTTTATTTAGCTGGCAGTAGTGGCGCTCGCTGTGTTGCAGTAGTTCGAGTAACCAAGATTTTTGTGAGGTAAGTGATCTGTGAAACGTATAGGTTAATGTTAGTCAGGGCCATTCTTTTGTAGGGATTTTTGAAAGTCAGATTGCGTTGCGCTAAAAATATTGTGTATCAGTTTAAGCACAGTCTTGTATAATATTTCAAAGGGGACGTTTCATAACTTGAACTTCAGGTACTGGCGGAATTAAAGCTGTGAGGACGGGTCGTGAGTCATGCTTGGGTAGTTCAGATGGTAGAGCACTTGCTACCAAAAGGCAAAGGTTCCGAGTTCGAATACTGGGGATAGGTGCGCTCTACTAGAAAAGACCCCTCAACCTGAATGGGTGCACTGCCGAGGTCATGATAACGACAACAGTTCTAGTCAAAATTCGAGAAATCGTTGAAAAACAATCTGCAGAATTTTGTGACTTAAAAGGTCTTTAGTATGAAAATAGGACACAAAATTAAAGAAGAAAAATTGTCTCTTTACATAGTCGGACTAGAACATTATCAAAGCGAAAATAGCTACCTCTTTCCGGCGTAGCAGAAAACGAGGTGGAACACAAAGGCAAACAGCTCAAGCAGGCTGTCATTGAAAACTACGTTGAAAGGAGCCATCGGGTGCGACGAAGAGTATCAGGTATTACAAAACCTCCGTCAGTAATTACATCTACAGCTACATGACTGCTCTGCAGTTCACACTTAAAGTGTCTGATAGAGGGTTCTTCGACCAATCTTCAGATTATTTCTCTACCGTTCCACCGTCTAACAGCGCGTGAAAAAAAATGAACACTTAAATCCTTCTGTAGGAGCTCTGTATTTTCTTATTTCATTATGATGACCATTCCTCCCCATGTAGGTTGGCAACAATAAACTATTTTTGCAGTCAGAGGAGACAGTTCGGATTGAAATTTCGTGAAAAGCCCTCGCCACAGTGAAAAACGCCTTTGTTATAATGACTGCCATCTCAACTCATGTATCATATCCTATTTCGTGACAATACAAAACGACCTCTCCTCCTTTGGACTTCCTCGATGTCCTCCGTCAGTCCTGTCTGGTAAGGATGCCACACAGCACGGCAGCACTCTAGTAGATGAGGAAGAAGCGTAGTGATGGCAGTCTCTTTAGTAGACTGTTGGATCTTCTAAGGGTTCTGCCAATAAAAATGCAATCTCTGGTTTGCCTTACCCACAACATTATCTATGTGATCGTTCCAATTTAACTTGTTCATGATTGTAATTTCTGGGTATTAGTCGAATTAACAGCCTTTAAATTTCTGTGTTTTATCGTGTAACCGAAACTGAACGAATTTCTTCTTGTACTCATGTGGACTACCTCACACTTTTCCTTACTCTGAGACCATTGTCACTTTTCACACAATACAGATGCCGTGTCTAAGTCATTTTGCTATTGGTTTTCATCTTATGACAGCATCATTTGCAAAAGAAGTCTAAGAGGGCTTCTCAGATTGTGTCCTAAATTCTTTATATAGATACGAACAGTGGAGGGCCTATAAACCATCCTTGGGGAACGCCGGATATCACATCTGTTTTATTCGATGATTTTCTTTCGATTACTATGACCTGTGACCTTTCCGACAGGAAATCACGAATCAAGTCTCACAACTGAGACAATACTCCATAGGCATGCAATTTGATTAGAAGTCTCTTATGAGGGACGGTGTCAAAAGCCTTCTGCAAATCTAGAAATATGGAATCAATTTGAGATCCCCTGTCGACAGCACTCATTACTTCGTGCGAATAAAGAGCTAGTTCTGTTTCACGAGAACGACAATGAGTATTGATGTGACTTGTGCACCTTTCCAGGCTTTTGGTACGGATCTTTCGTCGAGCGAGCGGTTGTATATAATAGCTAAGTATGGGGCTACTCTATCATAATACTCTGAAAGAAACCTTATTGGTATGCCATCTCGACCGTGAAACTTGCCTGTATTAAGTGCTTTAAGCTGCTTCGCCACACTGAAGATATCTACTGATATCTACTCGTGTTGACACTTGTTCTCGATTCTAATTCTGGAATATTTACTTCATTTTCTTTGGTGAAAGAATCTCGGATTAAAAGCATCTCGCCTTGAAGTCCGCGCTACGTGTCGAGCTTCAGTAATGCATCGCCAATCTTGGAGAGTTTGTGTTCTTTCAAATTTGGCATGCTTTCTTCGTTACTTCTATGATAGTGTTCAGATCTGCTTCGTGTAACATGGGGGATCAGTACCTTCTTTTATTAATTTATCCAGTATAAATCTATCAGCCACATCTGGTCCACCCTTACATAGCTGGGATGGAGTAGAGACTGTTTCTTAGGAAGGCGTCAAGCGAATTTTTATACCCTTTCCTTAAATAAATATTTTTTCGTTTACTTTTGGTGGATTTAGATGTTGCGGTTGTCACTCTTTCTGTACCGACCTTGCGGTGACTAATCTTGTATCCGTCATGATGCTCCCTATCTGTCCAGTGTTATTTGTTGCTAAGTTGTCAAGTATGTTGCTGCTAACCGGTCAAGTATGTTTTCGCAACCATTTACACATCGAGTGGGCTCCTCAAGTATTTGCTCAAAATAATTTTCGGATAAAGCATTTTGTACAATTTCTGACGATGTTTTATATCTACCAGCGGCTTTGAATATCTATTTTCGTTAGAATATCGAGGGTAGATTAAAGTCACCACCATATGTAAATGAATATGTGGGGTACATATCTGTGATGAGACTCAGTTTTCTTTGGACTCTTCAATAACTGAATCATCTGAGTCAGGAGTCCGAAGAAATCTATACAAAGTTTGTCTAATATCGAATAAAGGCAGAGATCCCTAACCAGAAGAAGTAATTGGCAAAAACTGGCTGAACAAGAAGGCACGATCTGACACGCTAAGGGCTGAAGACCATATCGTATACTGTCCTTCAGAATGAGTGGACCAAGCATGGCAAAATAATTATCAAGATTGCAATGGGAAAGAACTGAATAATACACTCCTGGAAATGGAAAAAACAACACATTGACTCCGGTGTGTCAGACCCACCATACTTGCTCCGGACACTGCGAGAGGGCTGTACAAGCAATGATCACACGCACGGCACAGCGGACACACCAGGAACAGCGGTGTTGGCCGTTGAATGGCGCTAGCTGCACAGCATTTGTGCACCGCCGCCGTCAGTGTCAGCCAGTTTGCCGTGGCATACGGAGCTCCATCGCAGTCTTTAACACTGGTAGCATGCCGCGACAGCGTGGACGTGAACCGTATGTGCAGTTGACGGACTTTGAGCGAGGGTGTATAGTGGGCATGCGGGAGGCCGGGTGGACGTACCGCCGAATTGCTCAACACGTGGGGCGTGAGGTCTCCACAGTACATCGATGTTGTCGCCAGTGGTCGGCGGAAGGTGCACGTGCCCGTCGACCTGGGACCGGACCGTAGCGACGCACGGATGCACGCCAAGACCGTAGGATCCTACGCAGTGCCGTAGGGGACCGCACCGCCACTTCCCAGCAAATTAGGGACACTGTTGCTCCTGGGGTATCGGCGAGGACCATTCGCAACCGTCTCCATGAAGCTGGGCTACGGTCCCGCACACCGTTAGGCCGTCTTCCGCTCACGCCCCAACATCGTGCAGCCCGCCTCCAGTGGTGTCGCGACAGGCGTGAATGGAGGGACGAATGGAGACGTGTCGTCTTCAGCGATGAGAGTCGCTTCTGCCTTGGTGCCAATGATGGTCGTATGCGTGTTTGGCGCCGTGCAGGTGAGCGCCACAATCAGGACTGCATACGACCGAGGCACACAGGGCCAACACCCGGCATCATGGTGTGGGGAGCGATCTCCTACACTGGCCGTATACCACTGGTGATCGTCGAGGGGACACTGAATAGTGCACGGTACATCCAAACCGTCATCGAACCCATCGTTCTACCATTCCTAGACCGGCAAGGGAACTTGCTGTTCCACCAGGACAATGCACGTCCGCATGTATCCCGTGCCACCCAACGTGCTCTAGAAGGTGTAAGTCAACTACCCTGGCCAGCAAGATCTCCGGATCTGTCCCCCATTGAGCATGTTTGGGACTGGATGAAGCGTCGTCTCACGCGGTCTGCACGTCCAGCACGAACGCTGGTCCAACTGAGGCGCCAGGTGGAAATGGCATGGCAAGCCGTTCCACAGGACTACATCCAGCATCTCTACGATCGTCTCCATGGGAGAATAGCAGCCTGCATTGCTGCGAAAGGTGGATATACACTGTACTAGTGCCGACATTGTGCATGCTCTGTTGCCTGTGTCTATGTGCCTGTGGTTCTGTCAGTGTGATCATGTGATGTATCTGACCCCAGGAATGTGTCAATAAAGTTTCCCCTTCCTGGGACAATGAATTCACGGTGTTCTTATTTCAATTTCCAGGAGTGTATTAGATAAAGCAGGGCGAGCAAAACTGTAAACTTAACAGTTTGTGTTTATTTTGCTACCATACTAGTGTAATATCGTTTAATCAATGGACATTATTCTGCATCTCTAATAACTCTGCAATAATTTTTTGTATTTGTGCCTTCTTCTGTTCTTACCTTACCCTTAACTACTGTCAATCCTTAATATTGGTAGCTATCAACACATCCAACTATTTTTATTTTGTTGTTTTACCACTAGTTGTAACATCTGTTCTTAATGTCAAATTCAAAAGTCAGAAACAGCGTGGTTGTAGTAATTTCAAAATGAATCGTAGCTTCGTGTGGTAACATTGTAATTCTTAAGTTATTTTTTCTGCTTGCTACGTAAACACTGCAAATAATCCCTTTCTTCGTTTAAACTCTGAACTGTACAATCTACTGATAACATTCTGTTGGTATCGCATTTCAGATAGAGAGTGAAATGGTTCTTACACATTACTAATGGGTCCATAATTGCCTCCTATCATACAATAATCCTTCTAGATATTCAAACTCTGCAATCTCTTCTTCAGCGACAGTGGGACGCGCAAAATTCTGGTATTGCCTGACTAATGTCTTTTCCCAGAAATGTAGAACATTGTCCTCTGCCACAGATAGGTTCAACGTTGCCTAACACCAATCAGCAAACTGCCCAGAAGTAAGCTGCTAAGAAGGTATTGTAATACCAATACTTATCGAACATTAGCAACAACTTACCTATCTTCTCTAAATAAGGAGTGTAATACGTATGCATCAAGTGACACATCAGGATGGCGGATATTTAATTACTTACTGACCTTCGAAAGTAACTACCGAAAGATGCATGCGGAAATAGGCATGTTGTGACGGCATATATTTGTTTAGTTACTGACCTCAGAGGGTAGCGACCGAAAACGCCCATCGCGTTCTTTCTGCCATATTCAGTTGCCGGTATCTCGTAATCGCAGTGTTCATCTGGCTACATGGTTTGTTATTATACTAAAGAAGGAGTGTACTAAATATGCCGCAAGTGGCATGATGTGACGGCAGATATTTATTTAGTTATTAGCAGAGTAACTACAGCGGTGCGGCCCCATTGACGTCATCCAAGTTGGCGGGCGTGGTGTTAGCTGAAGATGCGAGTACCGTTATCCAAGATGGCGACCGTGACGTCAACTGATGACGCGAATACCGTTATCCAAGATGGCAGCTGTGGCGTCAGCCGATGACGCCAGTACCGTTATCCACGATGGCGACTTTTGGCGGGATAGTGTCTCGCCCCCTTGCCACGCCCCCTGCCACACCTCCTGCCACACCCCCTTGCCACGCCCCTCTGCCATGCCCCCTGCCACGTCCCACTGGCGGGAAGTTTGAATTTTGGAGGGAAATTGAATTATGTGGTTCTACGAGTCCCCCGCCCCTCCCCCTTTCCGACTTTTTTGCATGATGGTGCATCATCCTCTTGAAAAATGGGCGGGAATTTTGAATTTTGGAGTGAGTTTTGCTCCAAGAGCTTACTCCTGAAGCTGAAGGGAGATAGTATGGTGTTGCCCCCACCAGAGGCTGCTCATGGTATCATTCAATTCGAATATAATTTGTTTAAATTTGTATAAATTGGTTTAAATTTATTATCTGCCTACAGCATTATTGGCTTAGTTTGGTGTTACAAGCACAAGAGGCTGAGGTATGAGTTGTTGGTGTGGAAGGAGCATGAGGAAATGTTGGTGCCAGACAGGGGAAGCCTAATAGCTGTATTACATGCACTCATTCAGCCGAGGAGTGCATCCACAGCTCACTGAATGAAGAATGGAAGCGAACATTAATGCTTGAACAAATGAAGAGGAAGAATGTGGTCCTCCAAATAAATGCTTTGCATACCACAATGCATGGAAACACCTATCTCAGCTCCCACCACTCAAAAGACAACTGCCTCCGATCCACCAGACCAAAGAACTGACCTAGTTTTGAGTTCAGCGCTAGAGGGCGCCGCGATAGGTCACTTGATCATGCAGTTCAGTCCATAGAAGCATAGCACTTAAATGTGAATTGCAGAGTAATCATGTAGATGTAGATGTAGATGATGTCATGCGTGTTTCTCGGCTGCATGTGTGCCCCAGCCTCCTCATCCCCCCGGTAGTCTGGAGGGGTAAACTGGCGGGAAAAGCAATCAGCCTATTCTCGGCTGCTGGAGAGAGGAAGGAATGTACTTTATTAATTTTTTGAACAATTTATTTAGGGACAGATTTCACATAGTTTATTTATTATGCTGATACAAAACACTCACCCTGACGTGCTTGGGGTCACAATATACAGTTTACAGACCAGGAAACTACTCATAAATAATGCAGTACACTGATGTGCAGAGATGCAAACAATTCGTAAATTATCGATATAATCCAATACACAGCACACAGCCCTGCAAACTACTCGTAGATCTTCGAAATAATGCATGAAAACATTCTCAGAACGCTTAAACACCCAAAAATAATGCAGTGCACAAACACTCAGTGCATGTACAAAACGCAACTTATGAGCGACTGGAACCCTGATTCTACTGGATGGAAAGCCTAAGTGCACCCCCTAACACATGGAAACTGTCCAGACGCGGGAGAAGAATGGTTAGGTTAGTGTACTTTATTTATTTTGGTCCGGAAACTGACGCAAATATCCATCCTAATTACGTAATTAATCACAAATATCGGTCCTAATTACACAACTATATGCATAGCGCTGCACAAGAGTTGCTTAAAGTCGCAAAAACTAACGATACCATAAAACTGGTCTTATCCTGCTGGGAAAAAAAAAAAATTCGCAATACCACCCGAAAATGACGCAAATATCGATCTTAATTATGTAATTAATCACAAATATTGGTTCTAATTAGACAACTATACCCACAGCGCTACACAAGGGTAGCCTAAAATCGCAATATAGGGCAAAAACTGACGATACCATACAACTAGTGATATCCTGCTGGGAAAAAATTTCGCAATACCACTCGAAACTTACGCAAATATCTATCCTAATTACGTAATTAATCACAAAGATCGGACCTAATTACACAACTTTACGCATAGCGCTACACAAGGGCGACAATACTCCGCAAAAACTGACGATACTATACAACTGGTGTCATCCTGCTTGGAAAATATCTGGTAACACCACCAGAAATCAGCTACAGAAACACTCAAACTCTACCCTACACCTACAAGCTAGGGGAAAAGGCTGGGGAGTAAGGTACAAGCTTTATTCTTTTTGGTGGGAAATACCTTCAACTGACTAGATGCTGGTGTTGGACAGAGAGGAGTTTAAAAAAAGTGTATTACCTGCAAGCATACAGCACCTATCGCTATTTGACATTAGAGTACACTACAGACGCTCACTAAAAATCACCCTACAGCCCAGCTAAACGAAGCCAATACACGCTAAAACAGGTGATGGAAAAAAATGCGTCACAGTTCTAATTACACTTCGAAATTGTTAAAAAACCAACACTTGTAACGGGTACTGGAGAAAATCGTCGTCCTAAAAGACCGCAATTGAACTTGCGTTTTCCTCAATGTACAATCACAAACTGCCGAAAATCCAACTACGGGATGGAAGGAAAGAGGGAGCTACTACAACAGCATCCTTGCCACACATGCTGGCTGCTGCCCGCCTTGATACGATCGCTCTTCGCCAACACAAAAGCAGGTATAGTTAACTAGGAGATAAAAGGGAGGCTTTTTCAAATGCACCTTCGTCGTCTAAAGTATACTGGTGCAGCTGCCCCTAATGGCTAGGAGGTGCCGCTGTCACACATTAGACAGGTCCCCAATGCCTCTCGTTCTGGGATGGAAAACACTTTTGTTTATCATCATGTAGGATGCTCCAGCAGGGGCCGATGTAGAACCGCCCTTTCGTAGGAAACTTTCCCGCCGTTCTGCACTTGATTATTTAACATCAACTCGACTCCTATAATAAAGCTACTATTAAAGAAAAACATTCCCCATGTTAATAAATCTCCTCTTTCCAAGAAAATACACTCCTGGAAATGGAAAAAAGAACACATTGACACCGGTGTGTCAGACCCACCATACTTGCTCCGGACACTGCGAGAGGGCTGTACAAGCAATGATCACACGCACGGCACAGTGGACACACCAGGAACCGCGGTGTTGGCCGTTGAATGGCGCTAGCTGCGCAGCATTTGTGCACCGCCGCCGTCAGTGTCAGCCAGTTTGCCGTGGCATACGGAGCTCCATCGCAGTCTTTAACACTGGTAGCATGCCGCGACAGCGTGGACGTGAACCGTATGTGCAGTTGACGGACTCTGAGCGAGGGCGTATAGTGAGCATGCGGGAGGCCGGGTGGACATACCGCCGAATTGCTCAACACGTGGGGCGTGAGGTCTCCACAGTACATCGATGTTGTCGCCAGTGGTCGGCGGAAGGTGCACGTGCCGCAGCGACGCACGGATGCACGCCAAGACCGTAGGATCCTACGCAGTGCCGTAGGGGACCGCACCGCCACTTCCCAGCAAATTAGGGACACTGTTGCTCCTGGGGTATCGGCGAGGACCATTCGCAACCGTCTCCATGAAGCTGGGCTACGGTCCCGCACACCGTTAGGCCGTCTTCCGCTCACGCCCCAACATCGTGCAGCCCGCCTCCAGTGGTGTCGCGACAGGCGTGAATGGAGGGACGAATGGAGACGTGTCGTCTTCAGCGATGAGAGTCGCTTCTGCCTTGGTGCCAATGATGGTCGTATGCGTGTTTGGCGCCGTGCAGGTGAGCGCCACAATCAGGACTGCATACGACCGAGGCACACAGGGCCAACACCCGGCATCATGGCGTGGGGAGCGATCTCCTACACTGGCCGTACACCACTGGTGATCGTCGAGGGGACACTGAATAGTGCACGGTACATCCAAACCGTCATCGAACCCATCGTTCTACCATTCCTAGACCGGCAAGGGAACTTGCTGTTCCAACAGGACAATGCACGTCCGCATGTATCCCGTGCCACCCAACGTGCTCTAGAAGGTGTAAGTCAACTACCCTGGCCAGCAAGATCTCCGGATCTGTCCCCCATTGAGCATGTTTGGGACTGGATGAAGCGTCATCTCACGCGGTCTGCACGTCCAGCACGAACGCTGGTCCAACTGAGGCGCCAGGTGGAAATGGCATGGCAAGCCGTTCCACAGGACTCCATCCAGCATCTCTACGATTGTCTCCATGGGAGAATAGCAGCCTGCATTGCTGCGAAAGGTGGATATACACTGTACTAGTGCCGACATTGTGCATGCTCAGTTTCCTGTGTCTATGTGCCTGTGGTTCTGTCAGTGTGATCATGTGATGTATCTGACCCCAGGAATGTGTCAATAAAGTTTCCCCTTCCTGGGATAATGAATTCACGGTGGTCTTATTTCAATTTCCAGGAGTGTAGACAAAATCCATTTTCATTTAGTTTTATGAGCAAAATCGGTATAGTTTATAGTTTGACTGCACTCGCATCTCATTATTTTGTCACGTCCACCGAAGTGTACCCCCACCGATCACAAATGATTAGCAGAGAGAAACATATCCCATTCGTGAAGACCTTTACATGAAAACTCGAACAGAGAAAATAGAGGAAACTAATATTTTCACTCACGAATATTTACGTCGATGATGCAACAGATGCCAAATCACCCCTATAATTTACAAAGTCAAATAAGGTGTTTCTCACGTCTAGAGAACCAGTAAATGTGTCTTCCACCTGGTAGATGCACACACCACAATCGATGTTCTCACAACTAAATAAAGACGCGAAATGTGAAGAAGCAGTCAACCAAACAATTACATGGGAGGGAATAATGGCCCAGGGCAAACACACATCCATATTGAATCTTCTCAAATTTCCACCTGATCACGAAAACTGTCCAACACATGCTAAGTACTAGTTCGCTATTCGGCCGTCTAGAGGACTACATGGTTAAGTCAACTACATTCCTGTATTGCAACAGGACCCTCCACTTGGATGGCTCCTGCCATTAGCTGGGAACGTGAATCATTCCCGCCACAGGCCACTGCCGCACCAAGCATGCATAGACAATCATCCTACTAATTCGTTCACACACACACACACACACACACACACACACACACACACACACACTACTTACAATTACATGTTAGGATTGCGTTTTCAGTTGAACAACATTCGACAATGAGCGAAGTATCAGAAATACACCCTGCTGATTGTTATGGCCAGGAAATAGAAATATCTGTACCATTATTATGACCTGACATACTCCTCCCTTTGCTATCACAGTATTTCACGTCAAATCCATACCTTCCTTATGACTGTACATAGTCATTTCCTTTGCACATGTCGGAACACAAACACATACTTTATAAGCCGGATTCTCAAGGCGAACCTATCACATATCCCCTACTACTAAGTACAATACTTAGTCAATAACTGATTGTTGGCGATATGAAATAATACTGACCGAAAATCAACCATGGGTGGACATGTCTCATAAGTTTTATTGCGAGTGGTACCACTGTGTCTTAGAAAGAGAGGTGTAATCGTCTTACAAACAATGACATGTTATAAAACATAACCATATTACCATTACAAGCGGTCTTGGTTCTACAGGTGCATACAAGTATCCATGTTAAAAGAGCAACACCCACTTTATAAATCGAGTTATCCATTACCTCTGAAGTTTTCTTTTTTTTTTTTTTTTCAGAGAAATACCGTGACACTGAATACAGCCGTTGATCGCCAGAGTGTATAGTATCAGAACAACAGTGCAGTTACAGGTTGCCTATGGTGCAACCTCGTAATAAAATTTCCGAATTTTGAAACTGATTCGGCTAATGAGCGTGGTATGAAACCAGTATTCACAACTCCCTCACGCCACTGCCGCTAGATATTTCCCCAGTATTTGTAACGCATTCTGTCTCGATGCCATGTCAGAGGTTCAGTGATAGATCGACTGGGTTATAGGCGATGCCCCTCCACAAAACTCTTTCTCCAACTCAAACAAGCGTTGTCAGTCAATCATTATGTGGTAACCAACAGCGTGCCAGTTGATGGATGGGATGGAAAAGACACCGTTGATGTACTGATATAATAAGCATCACAGTTGATAGAGCGAACAATTTTAGCAACTTTACAGTAATTTCAACACCGACCAATGTTGCAACAGCATGTTTTCCACGTTTCAGTAGATAGCTAAACCACCCCTTCTTCACTATTTGGGCAATCATGGCCCATGAGTATCACCTGGCTGTAATTCGATAGGCAGATGGCTGCCGCTGATGTGGTTGCCGTTGGCTTTAACAGATAGCGCCTAAGGCGTTTCTGTACGCGATCTGAACACAGGGTTTTAGTTTATGATGGATAATGTTGGTTACATTTAATTTGGTGGTATTCTTTTAGATATCTGAGAGGTTGAAAAGTTCATTCATGAAGGACCTCCCCCCCCCCTCCCCCCTATTATTTATTTTATATTGACACAAGGTTTGAGTTGTGCTTAATGCCACTGCTGGCTATAGGCGTAGTATGGCAATGTAAAAAAAGTTTGGAGTTCAAAAAAAATTAAATCCTTCAGTGTTAATGTATACGGAAATACTATTCCGTTTGACAGTCGTAATTACACCCTGTTAGATGCTGAGTATATTATTATTAAATTGCATGTGTACAGATGGAGCACATGACCATGCAGTGCCTTCTACCAAGGCTGCTTCGCAGCCAGTTGACTTTTTTCCCGTCAGTATACTACGCTCTGTTTCAAGAATGCTTGTGTTGCAGTCATATGTTATTCGACACTTTCTTTGAGTTGTCAAGGCTGTACGCCTGGTTGGTTAGGAAGGAATTGAAGTTTGTGGTATGTAACTCATATGACCATATCTCATCGTCTGTAACGTTGAGACGTGTTGAGTGTGCTGTTCACTTATGTTTTGTACTTTTTTGTAACAGATGTCTGAAGATGGGCGTAATCCCGAAACATGTAACATGTTCTAATAAAAGAGTCGATTGAACATCTCATGACTTTATTGCGGTTGTACAGCATTGATTGCCAATTATTAACGTAAAAATGATCGCAGGCCTCAGACGGGATTTTATGTCCTGTATATCACACTTTGAGAGTGTCATTGCGAATGGGCGAGCCGGTGTGGCCGTGGGGTTCTAGGCGCTTCAGTCTGGAACCGCGTGACCGCTACGGTCGCAGGTTCGAATCCTGCCTCGGGCATGGATGTGTGTGATGTCCTTAGGTTAGTTAGGTTTAAGTAGTTCTAAGTTCTAGGGACTGATGACCTCAGATGTTAAGTCCCATAGTGCTCAGAACCATTTGAACCATTGCGAATGTAGGCAGATGACTGTGCATTCATTGTTAATTCTCAAACACATACAGCACTCTACATAATTCTAACACCTCGAACATAGTGCTTAATTTACGTTCTATCTCTATGCAGATGGGAGTCACAGAGCATTCTCGCAGTCTTAGGATAAAACAAGAGACTGAAAGATCTCCGACAGTGTCATTGACCAACCCACCCTGCAGCACTATTTCTGATTTTATCTGCAACTGACCAGAAGTAGACCGCTACATTCCGAGTCTAGTGAATGAATGGAGCTTGCCGAGTCCTCGTCCATCTAAGTGTACAAGATTTCTCGATATGTGCCCATGTCGAGGAGGTTAGCACTGCCTATTGATGTATAGTAACAGATTTGAAAGTGTTTTGATGTAATAGCAGTCAGTTAAAATGAACAAGAAATTGGTGATTTTTATGCGTGATGGAGTTCCAGACTGATGGAGTTCGTAGCAGTTTTACATAAATCAACCATGCTATCAACTTTAAAGTATTGTTTTAGAGTCTAGGACCAGTACGTGGAAGGTATTGGTGAGAGAGAACATAAATACACGTACTCCTAAGGGTACAACGTTCCACACTTAAAAAACGGCTATAATATCATATCACTTGAGTTTCCAACCTATCAGTCGTACGGAATACAGCCCTGTCAATATTCCGATAAAAGAAATATATTTCAAGCACATGACATACATCCTTCTTCACGGTTTCTCTACGATAAACTATGGTATCGAACTGTAAAACGAAAAAACTACTTCCTTATAACATTGGCTCTGTGTGATACGAGCACAATATAGCTTTCCAGATATGTACAACGTCCACTGTTCACATCCAATCACGGTTCAGTAATTATACTATGCCTGCATCAGTCCTATATAAAATGAACGTTACTAACGGGGAATACCTCTTACAAGGAAACGGATAAACGCACAGCAGCAGTGTCCAATGTGTGAAATTACAAGTCATTCCACCACTAACTCTGTAAACAGCACATCTGTCAGGCAAATGTATACCAGGGGATTACAGTGCCTCACAAATACCTACCACTAACGTAGAATAATTATGTGCAGCGTACAACATTATACGACACCCATGAACCAATGAAACAGGTACTATGTCAAAAAAGTCTCAAACAGCGCAAGTCTGATAATATTTTCTTAGATTTGTTTGTGAAATTGGTCAGCACACAAGTGAATGAAAGAAACTCAGGTCCCCACACTTCACTAGATAAAATTTTTAATAATACTTCATCATATGTTTATGTAAATATACTTTGTCATCGGATTATATGTGATATGCAATGCAATTTTACCCATATGACTTTATTTTTAATGGAATATTGAATATTTAACTGAACTTTAAAATCTATGACTCTGAATTCTTAACCCTAAATGTTCTCTGTTGAAATCTGAGTCATAGGCATATGTTTAACTAATTATTGACAAACCTATCTTTTAATATTTTTCTTGCTTTTGCTGACTAGAACATCCACGCCCAGACAGACAGTAGGAAGTATTAATGTATTCTATGTATTGTTGAATACCAATCCTCCTCATTAATTAGACCAATTGTGACATATTTTCAGATGAAAAACCAAACTTGTATTAGCTCCATACCCAATGAATACCACACACACAAATATCCATAAAACTATATGAAAAAGGTTGCAGTTGGTGTGAGACACCACTCATGAAAAGAGAAGAAAGGAACTCATCTAGTGGCGAGTACCAAGATAATATTATATTAATGTTATGTATGTGAAATAGAGTTTATAACTTTTCAAGTACTGTATCTTAAAAATTCATCTTTCATTACAAGCTATTATCTCAAGAAGTAATGTAATTGTCAAGTAAACTTAATCTTTTTATCTCTGACACATTAGAGAACAGTCAATGTTTTCTTTGATACCTGAAAATATATTTTTCATATATACCTGTTACAATTCATATGGTAGAGTTTTGTAAATTTTATATCTCCCTGCTATTCAAAAGTAATTTTAACCAAAATGTGGTTACAAAGGATTTATAGACTTTCTGTACAATCTTTGATGTCTCATGCAACATATTTCCACCATGACACTTTATGTATTTCCAAGTTTTATAATGAAGTTTCTACAGACCTTTTTAAACTTCATAGATTTCCAGAACATTCAGCTACAGTCACAGGTTCGAATCCTGCCTCGGGAATGGATGTGTGTGATGTCCTTAGGTTAGTTAGGTTTAAGTAGTTCTAAGTTCTAGTGGACTGATGACCTCAGATTTTAATTCCCATAGTGCTCAGAGCTATTTGAACCAGAACATTCAACTTCAGTTAAAAGTTTTTTAGACAAATAATTTTAATGTATGTCACCTATAATAATACAGTCTTGTAACATTCTGTGTCCAATATTGTGTAAGGGCGATATTGTAATGAATCAGGATTTTACAGATCTTTTGTTCAGTTTACAAACTATACAATACCACCCTGGCCAGACATGAATTGGTTTTCATAAGTAAATTATATTTTTAATAACTGTGGATGTTCATAGTTTTTTCCAGTCATCAGGTGCAAATATAATTTTCTGTTTTCTATACCGATATATACTTACACTTCGACTCCACAGTGTGAAAATTGCTTGAGAAATAATTAACAGCAAATGCTTTGAAAATAAATCTCCATTATTCTTATAATTTTTACCATTTCAGTTTAATTGCAAACAAAACATATGTTTCTATTTATATTTTTATTTATTTTACTATCAACATGTTATCGTTATTGCAGTAGAACAAGATGTTTCCAATTTTTATATATGCCACTTTTGTAAACTTTGTTATCAGGTATTGTTACCATACTAAAATTTTTCAAATAATTATATACATTCAAGTGACACTATATAAACTATATCTGATATATAATTTAAAAAATTGATGTTATCTTAATATTGTTTGGACTTATGGAATGTTCTGGAACAAAGTACTTGTTTGATAATGTGGTTGTTTGGTGCCAGTTAAGTCATTTCGGTTTAGTCTTATGTATTTCAGTTCACATTTGTATATACTGTTTTCAACATGACTTGTGTTCACATCTAGAGAAACTGCTTGCAGTACGTGATCGGCTACATTCTGAATTTTATGTTTTGATATTTACTTGTGACACTTTGAAACTACACGTGAAATGTTATGTGGAGGGATGAATAAAAAAAGCTTTTGAGACAGAAGAACTATTATCTGCATGCCTTGTCATTTCACAGCCCAGACCTCCAACACCATATAACTATGCTGCTGGGCGCTGATGCTTTCTTGAAAAGCTAGCAGCAGACACCTTTGTCCTTGAACGCTCAGAACTGCACACAACGATGCTTATACTAACATTCAATCATAAAAATACAATCTGTGTCATTTGGATGCAAAACTCAGCATTTGTCTGCTAGTGCCATCAGACAGTGGCATGTTGTAGCTGCACTAACACAAGCTCGAACTGTGTGAATGGTATAGCTGCAGTATGCATGTATCTCTAAGAATGTTGGCATGTGGGTTACTATGTAAACACTGTGATGTTATGAATAGAATTAATCATGTGAATGTGGTGCAAATATGTGAGACAGATGGGTATGAAAACAGGGTAGAGGATAGAGAGTTTGTGGATATATGATATAACATAATAATTCGGAAATATAATGGGGATGACACAGATGTACATGACGGTATGCTTGATAGATGTACCGATTTTGAAGAACAAGAAGAACCTGAACCTGAAGGTGTTTGTTCAAGCAGTACATGATGTTCACCCCCACTGCAACAGGAACAGTCCCAGCAAAATGAGTATGAACTATCTCCAGCCAGACAGTGCATTAGAAGATATTGATGACAGTGTACTAGAGAACATTTATGAAGACTACTTTCAATTGTGTCTTCAATTCTTATAGCAAACTAATGAGACGCTATAAGCAAATCAAATAGCAGATAAATCTAAATTATGTGTTTTGCAAAAGGAGAGCAGGAACGTGTCTCAAAGGTACCAGACTGTCGCAATTACAAGCTATAAAAGAGCATATAATATTGTAATTTGATAGAGCAAGGTCTTATGGATCTACAGTGCACTATTGGCATCTGCAAATGTGAGCACTTTGGAGCATTTAAACTGCTTTGCTTGGACAATTTCAGAGCTTCGATTTCCTTCATTGGCAGACTTAAGGCTTAATATAGTATTTCATTCAGGTATATTACTACATTTGTCATACCTAACGACATAAAATAAAATTATAGTATACGTCAGAAGGCGCAAAAGTTTGTAGAGGATGTGTAAGGACACAACAGTATGTAGACGAAGTGAACATGTTTATGATGGAGCTGGGTGTGCAGAAAGGAACTCTTTGGAACAGTGACCAGCGTCAGTTACAGTATGCAATGCCTTCACCTTCAACATTGTCTCACAGAGGAGAGAAAACTATAGCTAATGTGTTGCAGTCTGTACATAGCCCTACCCAAAGCTACACAAACGATGTACCTTTATCAGTGACAGGCAGATTTGCAAACAAGTTGTATACCTGACTTCAAGAGGCACAAGGCAT
The DNA here is from genome assembly GCF_023898315.1 of Schistocerca nitens. NCBI lineage: Eukaryota > Metazoa > Arthropoda > Insecta > Orthoptera > Acrididae > Schistocerca > Schistocerca nitens. The sequence goes on along the minus strand of NC_064616.1, from coordinate 571,990,490 downwards.
CTTTGACCCAATTATTCCAAAGAAACTTGAAACAACCTGCCCATGAAACATTAATGTGGAGACAAGCAAAAGTGGAAAAATTACTAAAGAACACATGAAACTTTTTCTAATTTCGAACATGTAACAAGTGAAAAGAGTCTGTTGCTGTGCGATGTGCAATTTCTTGACAGGTCATACAGATCGTACCCTTCTAGGTGCAAGTTTTCTGAACAAAGATGTTAGACTGAAGATATTGCCACTAAAAACAATAAAATATTTCTAGCCTCTTGATTTATACTTCCTTTGGCAACATAAGCTCTATATCAAATGGGTTGCTGATTTTGTAACACTAGAACGTGTCAAACCAATAACAAAGATACATTATCAAACTTCACTCCGTGATTTACAATCAGTTTTCTACAGCAACCCATATGGTTATGTTGCAACATGCTTGGCAGGAGGCAGGTTATGACATTGACATCCCTATATCACCACTTGAATATGTAATTAGTGTAACTTTTGATATTGGACTGTTCGAATGCGAAAGTGATTTTTGATGTAAAACTGTGGCTCAAGTGAGATGTCCACATTGTTCTCTTCCACTATGTTTTAGTCACTTCATCAAAATCTCTGGTGAGTGCTATGAAAAGTAATATAAGCACTGGTCAGGTGTGTAGGACATGTGTGTTTTAGGCTATTATAATAACTTTGTTCTGAAGGTTTTAGCACTGATGATTGAAAATATAATGATACACTGACCTCAATGATTTGTGTATAGTTCCTTCCTATGGTAGTGGTATCTTTTTAATTTGTTTCTCTGTATTAAAATGTCACTTGTGGTAGAAAACAACGTTTCGCATGAAAGTGACTCAGACCACTGTCTTTTTATGATCGAATTTTGTTTTAAGCATGGTTTTGTGCAGTTCCGAGCATAAGAGGTCAAAATTGTCCCCTGTAAGTGAACTTTTTACAATTGTTTGATGCTTTTTCTTTCAACTTACATATTTATTGCCTGTCAAACTTAATGTTTTCTCAAATTTTGATGTGCATTATAAACATAAAATTAATTAACAGTTACAAGGGAGGTGCATTATAGCCTCCATATGTGATTTTTCACCACTCAGAACTATGTCCCTGTACTACACTGGTTGAATTACTAGGTAACTCTCTCTCTCTCTTTTTTTTGGTTAGATATGACATTCTCCATTAGCTGGCTAAATCATCAGTCCTACAAAACTTCAATTTATCTATGATTTCACATAGTTAAATGCTTAAGATAAGTTGGAGAAAACACCATTTGGTGCTGTTTTATTATTGAATGCCTGTAAAACTTTGTAAGTGAGCACCCAAATGACATTCCCAGTAGAGCAAATCTTCTGACACCAAAACTGTGATTTGCTGATGATATTATAGTTGCTCAAATGAGACACTATTACAGAATACACTATCTTCTCAAAAATTTTGTAAAATGATGTCAGCAATGAAATAGGTTGTTTGTTATCGACATATCTCCTACCATTTTTCTTAAAGAGTGGTTTGACACTCTTCAGTCTCTCTGGAAAAGTGCATTCACTTGGTGATGCATTGCATATTTCAGATAAGAGAGGGCTTATTATATGGGGAGAAATCTTTATACTCTATTGAAAACACCATCAATACCAGATGAGCTTTTATTTCTGAAAGAATATATAATTTTCTTCATTTCCGAAGGAGAAGTTGGTGATACAAGAGTCACTCCAAAAGAAATGCACACTATTTTTTTTATCCATCTTTTATTTTATATGTTTGTAAGTCTTACAGTGTGTACATACATCCCTTAGGAACAATATTTTCATTTCTCCACATAATTTCCATCCCTCTCAACTGCCATACGCCATCTTGGAACCAGCGCCTGTATACCCACACGGTAAAATTCTGGACCAACCTGTTGGAGCCACTGTTTGGCAGCGTGCACAAGAGAGTCATCATCTTCAAACCTAGTTTCACGAAGAGAGTCTTTCAGTTTCAAAAGAGATAATAGTCACTTGGAGCGAGGTCAGGACTGTAAAGCGGGTTTTTCAGTGTTGTGAATCCGAGTTTTGTGATGACTTTCATGGTTTTTTGACTGACATGCTGTCGTGCATTGTCGTGCAACAGCAAAACATCCTGCTTTTGCCGATGTGATCGAACACGACTCAGTCGAGCTTGAAGTTTCTTCAGTGTCGTTAGATATGCATTAGAATTTATGGTGGTTCCGCTTGGCATGATGTCCACAAGCAAGAGTCCTTCGGAATCGAAAAACACTGTAGCCATAACTTTTCCAGCAGAAGGTGCGCTTTTGAATTTTGTTTTCTTGGGTGAATTTGCGTGATGCCACTCCATTGATTGCCACTTCGTCTCTAGTGAAAAAATGATGGAGCCATGTTCCATCGCCTGTCACAATTCTTACAATTCATGTCCACTATTCTCGTACTGTTTCAAAAGTTTGCTGCATACCGTGTGCTTGTTTCTTTGTAAGCCACTGTCAACATCCTGGGAAACCAACTGACACAAACCTTTTTTTAACGCCAACACTTTCAGTATTCTGCAAACACTTCCTTCCCCTATCCCAGCGTAGCGTGACAAACCGTTCACTGTGATGCGTCTGTCAGCAGACACCAATTCATTAACTCTCTGCACATTGTCTGGAGTGTGTGCTGTACGACGCCTGCCACTGCGTGGACAGTCCTCAATATTGTCGTGCCCGCTTTCATCATGTAACATGCTTGGCCACCAACTAACTGTACTGCGATCGACAGCAGCATCTCCATACACCTTTTCCAACCTCTTGTGAATGTTTCCCACTGTCTCGTTTTCACAGCACAGGAATTCTATGACAGCACGTTGCTTCTGACGGACGTCAAGTGTAGTAGCCATCTTGAAGACGTGCTGTGCTGACGCCACTCATGGGAACAGGTTGAACTAAGTTTGAAAACAAGCGGGAAGGATGTATCTACACACTGTAAAACTTTCACACACGCAGAATGAAAACTGTATTTTTACAAAAATAGTGTGCATTTCTTTTGGAGTGACCCTCGTACATTCCTGTGATAGCATTTTATCAGAGTTGCTTTTTCAACATACAGCTGCGATGTTTCTCTTGAAGTGTTTGTCCCTATATTTTCTACTATATTTAAGAAAGCCTTATTAAATTTATTTGCCACTTTGACACATCATTTATAGCCCTTCATTCAGTTCAGTAGTGATGTTATCCTGTTCTGTGGCTGGCTGACCTGTTTCTTGTCTCATTACATTCCATATAGCCTCATGCTTGATGCTGAAATTACTAATTTCTGACATTATGTGCATGTTCCTCGATGTTTTTTTTTTTTTAGTTTTGTTGTGTGCAACTACTGCCGGATCTCTACTTATTCTTGCCAACAGATACATTTCCCTTTCATGTCGGCATTTATTTCATTATAAATTTCATTCTAGGTCATCTCCTGTGAACAATACTTAAGAAAATTTGTTCTAGAGTTACACTGAATGCCACTGAGGAGTATCCATGCTAAAAGTCTTATTGCGTTTTGTGAGTCCATTCTGTTCCCTTAACACTCCAAAAACACAAAGAAATCAAACTGGAACTATCCGAAATGACACCGTTTGCAATAGCATGATCTCTGTTTTCAACAGCATATTTACCTGAGTGAGTCAGTATTTTGTATATTCCATGAAGGTTGCTAAATAAGCTTTCACAACATTTTGAGAACAGAAAGTATCCCTAAAATGGATCTTAAATACATACATGCTTTTAATAACAATCAAGGCAGAAAATGTCGTTTCTAAATTATAAAGAATAAGGCCCAGTACGTACCTCACACAGGCAGATCATTTGACATCAGATTAAAACATGGTAACATTGAGGAACAAAATGTTCTACACATCAGTAATAGCAACACACCTGCGTGAAACAAAGCACCATGTTAATGACTCAAGTATCAGCATTCTACATCTACAACCCAAAGACAAAGAAAACTAGGTTCCCCTCTGCCCCCCCCTCCCCCGCACACACACAGGTATCTTAGGTGGTGGTATAAGTTATGGCTTTTTTTCATAAGTTTAGTAAACACAAAAGATGCACATAACAGAGAATTTAGCAATCAATAATATATTCTCCTTTACTACTTGAAACAGTCTGCCAATGCTGTGGTAATTTTCCAATTTTGCAACTGTAGAAATCTTGTGCTTTTGGAGCAAAGAACTCTTCTCGGAGTGCATTTTCATCAGGAAAGGAAAATCCTTGAACGATTTTAGATAGAGAGTGGAAATGATGAAAATCTGAGTATTTAAGGTCAGGTGAATAAAATGGGTGTGGAAGGACTTCCCAACCCAACTAAAATATGGTGTTCTCTGTCGGCAGAAGGGAGGCGTGCATTATTGTGGAGTAGTATCACTTCGCACAGTCTTCCTGGTTGTTATTTATGGATTGCCTCTATAAGACGTCTCAGTTGTTGACAATGAATTTCAGTAGTAATGGTCACATATCGGGGAAGCAATTCATAGTAGACCACTTTGTCACTGTCCCATCAGATGCACACCTGCTGATTTTGGGATTTTGACTTAGACCATGCAGTACCCACACACCCAATTTTTTACCTTCCCCACTGCAAGCAAATGTCACATGATGGGGTAATGATCACAGTTCATCACATCTGCCAATTCTCTAGTACAATGACATGAATAATTATAGATTAATGCGTTTAAATGATCTTCACCAAACCCCAAAAGTCTTCCTGAATGTGTAGAGTTCACTAAGTGGGTTCACTGATGTGAAGATGACCCTCCTTAAAACGAGAAAACCATTTTCTTTCTGTGCTCTGTCCAATAGTATTATCCCCATATATGGTGCAAATGTTTCTCGCTGCCAGCGCTGCTGTCACCCCTCTGCTGAACTCAAACAGAAGAACATGTTGGAAATGTTCCTATACCTCCACTTGGTACTCCATTTTAATGTCCACAGCTCCACTCACTATCTCCAAATGACAAAATGACAATATATAAACTCAAATAGCAATGGTGAACTACAAATAAAAATGGCACCCTATAAATGAACCCATAGTTACTGAAATACCAACATACGAAACAAAAACACTACGAACTTATGCATCAACATGATATATTACCTCCCTCCAGTATTATTTAACTGACCTAGCTAGGTATTCATATGTTCCATGATTTTTTTTTCTAAATACACAATTGTCTGGCTGTCTCATAAACCCAGCAGACCAATTCCCACAACAAGAGTATGTACTTTCTGTCAGTTGTATGTGAAATTCGTTGAAATTCGACATAATCTGTTTTCTACTCCATAATGTACTTTGGACTTTCATGAACATTTTTGTATACAATACATTAAAATCAGACAGTCGTGAGACCTTCAAATAATGTTCTGAATGTTGACGTGTGACTGTCAAATTTCACGGCTACGCATATACTGCCACAGGTGAGCAGTCATACCTTGGGAACTACACAGTCTAGAAGACTGTGAATTGCTTTGTTTTGTGCCTACTGCTACGTCTCAGTAGTTGGCATTACGAACAAACAAATCAGTCCTCTGTTTCTGATACTAGTTTTTGTTGAAAGTAGCGTGATTATCGGCTATTTTTGTAGTAAGCTAACTTTCATTGCTTTTTATACATAAATAAAATGACTAAGCGTAAAGGTAACTCTAAGAAGCACCAATTTGCGGGTAACAGATATGTGAGACCTGCATTTTCTTCTGAAGTACTTGAAAACACGTGCGCTAGCAGTGAAGTTCGCAGAAGGAGAGGGGTGTCAGATATGTGAATTACTTAGGTGATGGAGACAGCAAGGCTTTCATTACAGTACAAAACAGTAAGCCATAAGATGTTCCTATACAAAAACTTGAGTCTATAGGGCATGTCAAGAAAAGGATGGGAACATGTCTGCGTAACCTAAAAACCAAGCTGGGTAACCCAAAACTGTCTGATGGCAAGTCAATAAAATGTGCTGGAATACTAACGGACAAAGTTATTGATAAATTACAGGAATATGATGGGAAGGCCATTAGTGATAACTGTAGAGAAGATGAAAAGAGCTGTGTGGAGCACTATCTTTCATCAAATATCAACCAATGAAAAATTATGTCATGCTTTGTGTCCACCTCCACCAAACACTGGGTGTAAAAATAGGTAAGCTGAATTTATGACACCCTGCATGAATTTACACATAAACATTCTCTTCCTTTGGCAGTAATGGAGGCAATCAAACATATTTACAGAGATTTGGCAAATCCTGAGCTACTAAAGAAGCGTTTACATGGGAATACCAAGAATGTGAATGAGTCCTCCAACAATGTTGTGTGGTGCCATGTGCCTAAAAATGAATTTGTTGGCATTATGACTCTATAGTTAGCAGTGTCTGATGCTATAATAACTTTTAAAGGTGGGAACTATGATAGACTTAAGGTTCTGGAGAATTTAGGGGTAAGATTTGGACAGAACACAGCTAAAGGACTGCAGGTACTGGATGAGTTTCATGTACATGAAGCAGAGTTAGCTGCTCAGCAAATGACAAAAGAAGCAAGAAAGAAAAGGAGGAGGCAAGCACTGGGCTGTTGTGATACTGAAGAAGACACAGAATATGGGTCAGGGCAATTCTAGTGCATAAATGCAGAAACGTAAGTCTGTATAAGAATTTGTAATAAAAAAGGTTTCAAACCTCAATAGCTCTGCACTACATTTTTTGCAATAAATGACCCATTTCCTAAAAAAGTACTGATGGTAGAGACATGCAATTTTCACAGCATGCCAAGTGTGATATTCGACACATATGTTACTAGAATAATTAAAATATCCTGAGTTGTTTCGTTTTTATGTTCATTTTGTTCATTTATTCTATCAAAAAATTGAGTTTTTGTAAAAAAAAGATAACAAGCTCCACAATACAATTTTAGTAATAACTCTAGTTCAGTGTATCTAGAAAGGTGCATTTAGTAATTATGGAAAATTTTAAGTTGGTGTCTTAAAAAGTTCCCAAGATAATGGATCACAAAATTCGATAGTTTAACATTGGCAGCATAGGACATACAATGTCCCCTTAAGAGCATATATATGGGTTTACATTATTTAAAGCTATCATCGTAGTGTTGGCTCAGATAATTCTTAGTTAAACTCTGACATTTGTGTAAGTATTAATACAACCACTAACTAGTTAATAAGCCACCTATTTTAGTACCACAACTAAGTACATACCCATATCAGAACCCTAACAAACAGGATCTACTCATTATTTAAATATACAAAATGTAGAATAGTCAATACCATTAGTTATTTGTATCATTAAAAGATGTGGTCTCTCCAGATCCTGAGGTCCTGTATGTCTGCAACTTCATGGTCCATGAGGAATAATCTTGGCTGATATTCTAGCAGTTGACTCCAATGATCATCTACAGGTCTTTGTCCCATCATTCTGGTGGTCTTCCTCTGTCTCTGTCTCTGTCTCTTAGATTTCATTCCAGCACCACCTTTGTCCAATAGTCATCATTTTTTCTGGCAACATTGCAGGCTTATTGCCATTTCCTTGTGACTCTTCTTTCCTGGATGTTCTTGACATTGATAACTGATCTAATGTCTTCTGCCGTTTTTTTCTTATAAATCCCAATGTAGCCCTTTCTTTTTTTCAGTTTCAACATTTTTTTTGACACAGGACCAGCAACATTTTTAATATTTCATGAATCATTGATTAACAAATCTGTCACAGGCGTAGTACATATGTACTGCAACTGTGTCAAATTTATTAATAAACACTTCATGAACTACAACTTCCTATGCTTTGCTTTGCAGATCTAAGTTTTCATCTTTTCTATTCATGAAGTGTCCAGGTCTCCCAGCAGAAAGTTAAAACAGGGAAGACACAGATAAAAAGAATTCAGCTTTACTACCATGTTTGATCTGAAGATAGTTGAATGTTTTCCAAATGCTTACCAGATTAGCTTGATACAACCAAAAATTTCAGATCTTGTGCCTCCCAACATATTTACAAGCTTCTCAAGATAAATGCACTCTCTGACAGTGTCCAGTACTGCATTCCTGCGTTATACATTTCCTACCATACTCCATTCATTAGACATCAGTTTTTTCTTGAAAAGGTTTACGTTCAGTCCCCCTGCCTGACATTCCAAGTTGACATCTGTTTGTAGTTCACCACAATCATTTTCTAAAAGTACAATGTGATCTGCAAATCTCAGGTTGTTAAGTCTTTTTACATTGATTCCAAAGCCTTTTCCTTCCAGTTCACTATTGCCATTGCGATTTCCAAGACGACAGAAAATTATTTGGATGAGATACGATTACCTTTTATCACTCCTCTGTGAATTGGGAACTCTTGAGTGGGTTCCTGAACGCTAACAAAAGCCTTAGAAGTTCCATATATACAATGCAAAATTTTTTATACACTGTCCCCACCCCTTGCTCAGCCAAGGCTTGCACTATAGCAGGATCGCTAACTGAATCAAAGATATTTTCAAAATCTACGAAAGCTGTACATAAGCATTCTGAAACCAGTTACTTTGTATTGTCACTTACCAGAGAGCAAGAATATGGTCCATCGCACAGAAACTGCGGAGTAATCCTGCTGCTCAATGGGTTGAGCTGCGGTAGTGATGTGACTGATATGATTTAATAATATTCTTGTAAAAACAGATTAGGCTTATGGGACAATAATTTTTTTATATTATGAATGATTCTATTTTTTTGGAGCAGTATTATCACTCCTATGAGGTTGGGATTCATCATGTTCAATAGATGAAGTAAAGATTTTTGAAAATTGATTTGGAATTTCCTCACTAACAAACTTCTGAATCTCAACAGACAGGTCACTGTAACCATATGCAGTGCCATTTTTTACAAGGTATCAGTAACACATTTGACTTCCAAAGGAAATAGTCCAAAACTCTGTGTGGAGCACAGGGGTCAGATAATGTTTTAATTAGCTTTTGTTTTGAATTCAGGTGTTTGCAAAGATTCCTGATGAAATTTAGAATTTCCTCTCCTTCGGTACGTCTACCACTATTTCCTCTACTACAATAATATATTTCTGGTCAATATGAGCAAAGTGGATCTTAGAAAGGTCTCAATGTTTTTCATTAAATCTACCTCAGTCAGTAGCAGCCAGCAGAGACACAAGCAGCCACAGGGAAGTAGTCGGTTTTGTGAATTTTATGAGTGCCTAACCAGGAGAAAATTGTATAGTTTCATCTGTGTGCTTTGCTAGTTTAATTTCTTGAGTTTCTGCGTGTTAATTTAATATTTAATAGACCCAGTTGTTGTGTGTTCCTTCGTGTCTGCAGCCGAGTTCCATAGCACGTGTTGATTGTCCTTGCTTGTCTGTGTAGCAGTTTTCCATGGTCTTTAGTGCAGACAGGGACTGCAACAGATGTGTGCGGATGTAAGCCTAGTTGGTAACTCTTCTCAGCTCCAGGCTGTGATGGCTTCAGTTACACAGCTTGAAGCTTGGGTGGATGGGCATCACTGTCGTGGGTCAACTGTGTATATCCAGTGGATGTCAACATGTGCTGAATCTGCTGATCTGCCCACTCTGGTGACCAGCCCAGTTACTGCTCGCAATGAGGTTGACCACTCCCAGTGGTCTAGTGGGAGGTCGCCTCATGGTGTGGCAGGCGGCGAAAGACTTCCCTGGGTGTTGCATGTAGGACCTCCCCAGTTAGTCTGACAAACAGCTTTCAGGTACTGTCTGTTGCTAACACTGTCGCTCAGCCAGATACAGTCGCTTGTCTTGTTTTGGAGGGAAGCTCTCAGCCTACAAAATCTGGGCAGTCGCAGAGGGTATGATTATTAATAGTTGGGAGCACCAACATTAGGTGTGTTATGGGGCCCATGGCTGCCAAGGAAGGGAAGAAAGTCAATGTGCAATCCATGTGCATACAAAGTGGGGCATTCCAGACGTGGAAAGAGTTCATCTTGATGCCATGACATGAAGAGCACAGGGTGCAGCCAAGCGCAGGTGGTGGATCAAGTCAGTTCCAATGATGTGTGTTGCTTTGGATCGGAAGAGAGTATCTCTGGTTTCGAGTGGCTAACAGAAGTGGTAAAGACAACCAGACTTGCTTGTGAGATGAAAGCAGAGCTCACCATTTGCAGCATAGTCGACAGGACCGATTGTGGACCTTCTGTACAGGTCTAATTGGAGGATCTGAAACAGACACTTAGACGATTCTGTAGGCTGCAGATTCCCCGAATTGCGCCATAGCGTGAGGGGGTTTCGGATGGATCAGGAGTCCATTACATGCAGAAGGTGGCTATATGGGTAGCAGGGGCTGTGTGGCGTGGACTGGGCGATTTTTAGTTTAGAGGGTCTCGTAGAAATACAAAAAGGGCTTCAGTCTCCAAGGATGCAATTCGAACATAGGAATAAAGCAGATACAGGAACTGTTGGTGTAACAGCTGTAAATTGTCGTAGTTGTTTTGGGAAAGTACCAGAGCTCCAAGAGCTAATAGAAAACTGATGCTCAAATCGTTGTAGGCACTGAAAGATTGGTAAAGCCAGACAGCCGAAGTTTTTGCGAAGAACCTAACTGTGTTCCGGAAGGATAGGCTAAACACAGTTGGCAGTGTCTTGTTTGTTGTTGTTAAAAGTAGTTTATATTGTAGCGAAATTGAAGTAAATAGTTCCTGTGAGGTAGTGTGGGAAGAGGTCGTTCTTGGCAAACGGAATAAAATAATAATTGGATAGTTTTACCGACCTTCCAGTCAGATGATACAGTTGCTGAAAGGTTAAAAGAAAACTTGAGTTTAATTTCAGAAATGAACCTTACTCATACAGTTATGACTTTAACGTACCCTCGATATGTTGGCGAAAATATATGTTTCAATCTGGAGGTACACATAAAACATCAACTGAAATTGTGCTTAACACATTCTCTGAAAATTATTTCCAGCAGTTAGCTCACGAGTCCACACGAGTAGTAAACGGTTGTGAAAACACACTTAACCTCTTAGCAATAAATAACAGTCAGCTAATAACGAGCATCAAAATGGACACAGGGGTAAGTGAACACAGGGTTGTCCCAGCGAGACTGAATATTGTAACCCCAAATTAGCCAAAAATGAACGAAAAAGTACCTATTCAGAATAGCAGATAAAAATTCACTTGATGCCTTCCTGAGAGACAATCTACACTCCTTCCAAATTAACAATGTAAGTGTAGACGGGTGTGGCTTAAATTCGAAGAAATAGTATCGACAGTAACTGAAAGATTTATACCAAATAAATAAACAAACGACAGAGCTGATCCCCCTTGGTACACAAAACTGGTCTGAACACTGTTGCAGAAACAAAGAAAAAAGCATGTCATGCGATCATTTACAAAAGCTCGTAATTTAGAGCGGGCATCAGTGCGAGATGCTTACAATAGTTTCTACAACGTAACTATATCTCGAAACCTGGCAGAAAATCCAAAGAGATTCTGGTCGTATGTAAAGTATGCTAGTGGAAAGACACAGACAATGGCTTCTCCGGACGGCAGCAATCGAAATACTATCGACGACACTGCTGTGAAAGCAGCATTACAAGTACTGAACACGGCCTTTCGAAATTCCTTGACAAAAGAGGACGAAGTAAATATTCCAGAAGTCGAATCAAGAACAGCTGCCAACTTAAGTAACTTAGAAGTATATACTCTCGGTGTAGTGAAGCAACTTAAATTACTTAATAAAAGCAAGTTTTCTGCTCCAGACTGTATACCAATTAGGTTCCTTTCAGAATATGCTGATGCAATATCTCCATACTTAACAATCATAAACAACCGCTCGCTACACGAAAGATCCATACCTTAAGACTGGGAAGTTGCACAGGTCACACCAATAATCAAGAAAGGTAGTAGGAGTAATCCATTAAATTACTGGCCCATATCATTCACGTCGATATGCAGAAGGATTTTGGAGCAAATATTGTGTTTGAACATTATGAATTACTTCGAAGAGAATGCTCTATTGACACACAGTTAACACGGATTTAGAAAACATCGTTCTTGTGAAACACAACTAACGGTTTACACACACAAAGTGTTGAGTGCTACTGACAAACGATTTCAGACTGATTCCGTATTTCTAGATTTCCAAAAGGCTTTTGACGCTGTACCACTCAAGCGACTTGTAGTGAAATTGCGTGCTTACGGAATATCGTCTGAGTTATGTGGCGGAATTCGTAATTTCCTGTCAGAGAGATCACAGTTTGTAGTAACTGACAGAAAGTCATTGAGTAAAACAGAAGCGATTTCCGGCGTTCCCCAAGGTATTGTTATAAGCCCTCTGCTGTTCCTTATCTATATAAACGATGTAGAAGACAGCCTGCGCAGCCGTCTTAGCTTGTTTTGCAGAATATGCTGTCGTTTATCGTGCAGTAAAGTCATCAGAAGACAAAAAAAAATTGCAAAACGATTTAGGAAAGATATCTGAATGGTACAAAAATTGGCAGCTGACCCTAAATAATGAAAAGTGTGAGGTCATCTGTTAAAAGTAATCCATTAAACTTCTTTACACGATTAATAAGTCTGATCTAAAGGGTGTAAATTCGACCAAATACCTAGAATTACAATTACAAACAATTTAAATTGGAAAGAACATGTAGAAAATGTTGTGGGAAAGGCAAACCAAAGACTGCGTTTTATTGGTAGAGCACTTAGAGAATGTAACACATCTGCTAAAGAGACTGCCTACACTATGGCTGTCTGTCCTCTTTTGCTGTACTGCTGTGCAGCCTGGGATCCTTACAAGATAGGATTTACGGTGTATGCCAAGAAAGTTCAACGAAGAGCAGCAGCTTTTGTATTATCGCGAAATAGGATAGAGAGTGTCACTGTTTGTGATGGACACCATTAAAACAACGTGTTTTTCGTTGCGGCAGAATCTTCTCACGAAATTTCAGTCACCATCTTGATCCTCCGAATGCGAAAATATTTTGTTGACGCCGACATATATAGCGAGAAACCATCATCATAATAAGATAAAGGAAATCAGAGCTCGCACGGAAATATATAGGTGTTCGTTATTCCTGCTAACTTTTCGATACTGGAATAATGGAAAGTTATTGAGAAGGTAGCTCAATGAACCCTCTGTCAGGCCCTTAATTGCGATTATCAGAGTATCTATGTAGATGCAGATATAGATATCTCCAGTCCTTCCTGAAAAATTTTACACAGATTCCAATGATCTATCATGTCGTGATCAGATTGTATTTTCACTCCCCTTCTCAGTCTAAGTAAATTTCTAGTTTTTTCACTAATTTTTCTAAGTTGATTTTAATTCTTTCTTTGGGCGCCAACCTCATATGCACTTGAAACAATTGTTTTTCCAGATCTTATTCTGCCAAATCTTTAATTATTTTCCTAGAAGGCTTGCTGGACGCTTTCTTTGTTGTCTTGAAGTTTTATATGATAAATAGTATTTCTATTCAGTGTCACAAGTTTATACCTTTTATTTCTTGCATTTATCTCAGTACTTTTATTCACAGCTGGTGCCCTCTGTCAGTGTTGAATTTGTTTAAATCAGAGACGTCTTTAACAATGTGAAGACAATTCTACAATACAAAGCCCTTTTCATTTTTAACGTTGAAAGTGGAGCTTCTCAATGTATGTTTCTGGCTAGGATGCTTTTTGAAACATGTGTTCATTATAGCCATTATTGGAAAATTTTCACATTTCATTAGTCACCGTCCTCTCTCATTCCTCTTGCCTATCCCATACTTATCACTTACCATTTTACCGTAACTGTGTGTTCCTATTTTAGTGTTAAAACTGCCAAAACTAATTTAAAGTGATAATCCCTTCCTTTCTCATATCTTTCAGTGATGCTGTTATAAAACGACCCAATCCATCGCTCTGTGTAGATCGAAGTGGGAGCATAGACCTGCACAGTATGAATTTTGTATCTAGGAAACATATTGCGAAACAATGGAGCTATTCTGTGGGATGGCCCTTCTAATGCAGATAATTTACAAGCAATGTTTCTATTTATTTACTAAGGACCCAACTCCTTTTTGCTTTGTATCAGGGTCACCAAAGACATAGAACACATTTTCCAATCTAAAAAGGACACAATCTAATTTGCACCACATTTCGCTTGGTCCAGTGACACTCGATCTTTTCCAGTTCCTCCTTAATTTCTTCTACTCCATCGTTGCCTGACAGTGAATTGCAAACATGGGTACACATCTGTAGTTGGTTAGTTACTTACATGTTCTGTAGACCATTTGAACAATTCTTTCATATAATGACATGAAATGAGACAGTTTACAGATATGTTTATGTCATTCGTGTTAACAGTAATGAATATATTGTTTTTTAATCCTACTCATGAAACTACACTTGAAAATCTGGGTCTTCTTATTAATACCTCTTTCTGTTGCAGATGTAGACATCAAAGTTCCTCCTGCCTAGAGATTCGACTGTGATAGTTCACTGGGACATTTAATGTTGATGTCATTCAGTATGAACTTTGAGTTTGAAGGTAATGAAGCTTAATCATGTCACCTGCTTTTTTGACAAATTATCGATAAAGTGTTTTGATGGGAAAGACACCCTTAGGCCATGAAACCTAATTAATACCCGTGGAGTCGAAAAAAGTAAGAGGTGGCCAAGGGAGGGTGACAGAAATGTGGGTAGAAGGAGGCTGGCAGAAGTAAGTAGCGGTACTACCACCCCCAGCTTTCGGCCCCAAAGTCACGATATATATACTCCCAAAATGGGAAAATTTATATACCATTTGTAATTTTTTAATATTAAGTTAATACTGTGTTTTGGAGTATGTGTTGCAGGGTGGGGGGTGGGGGGGGAGGGATGGGGTCATACAAAAAGAGAGAGAGAGAGTGAGTGAGCACATGTTGACAGTGACAGAGTTGTAGGTTGCTAAGAAACTTTTTACTAAGAAACTTTTTAATAATAGAACCGTAAGTCAAAATAGTGCTCTACTCACAATAAAAACTATTTGGAATATGTTAGTAATTACAAATTATATATCAAATACGCCACTGTTGATAATGTGCTTTTACATGTGGTGTCTTTTTTTAACACTTATCATCTCCTAATATGTGATATTTGCATAGTTCAGTGTATAAGAGATTTGTGCGATTTAAATACAACTGGAGAAGGCACCTTGTGATCACCCAAAGGAATTTACATAATACTGTTCATTTGTCAACTCAGAGCATCCACTTAACTTTGAGCTTTGTGGTAAAATATTTGTTTGTGTCATGTGGTACTAGCTGGCTGCAGAAGACAAAGTTGCACATACATATCGTCCATGATTTATTTATTGATATAAGTCCACATTATAACGGAAATATAATCATTTGAAACAGTGTCGTGTGAACAGTAATAAATGTAATTGGTTATAGCAAATTGTGTTCTGAATTCTTATCCAAATTACAAAAGAATATCTTCGTACTGCAGCTTTTGGAACCATGCTGCAGTTATCCATGACCTGGAACACAACTCTTTTCTTATCATCACCTCACTTTTTTTGAATTTTTGATATGTATTATTAAAAGGAACCAACCCATGGATAAAAAGGAATGGAGTCATTTTAATGTCAGAGGTATAGAAGAAACAAGAGTTTTATGCATCCACAAAGAGTACTTTAACACAGACTGTTTTACAGTATAGATAAAGAAAATATTTCACATTTTACACAATATTCTCACAGATAAATGTGCGCAAAAAGAATTCATTCATAATTTTTTTGCATTTAACTTCAGATACTTGTATAATATTATAAAATATATCTAGGCCCATGAATAGTTTCTAATTAAAATGGTATTTCCAAAACTGTAGCAATTTGACAATTATGTTTGCATGATCAATATATAATATTCACAAAATACCCATATATTTCTCATGTGGAAGTCACCAGTGCCAGTCAGAATCTATTATGAATATTTTCCCCTGATAAATTCCAATATGCATTACAGGTGCTTATGTAAAGCAGATCATATTTACTCGTGTTTTGTGTTAAGTAATTTCCTGTGAGAAAACAGTTTCTCTGGAAATATGAGTTAATTCAAGTACTGCCTGAACAATAATATTTTATTGTTTACATACAACAAAATTTGTTTCAAAAGAATTAATTTGTGAAAATGTAGTCAACAGACTGCACAATTTAACTGAGCTTTCTGTGTAGAATTTTGTGCAAAATTTTAGAAACATAAAATGTAACAAAATAAATTAAAATTTACTTAGAAGAAGAAAGCTTAAACAGGAAAACGTTTTTTACATTAAAAGCTACTACACCAGAAGGACTACTTATCTTCATAGAATCTAACAGCAAAGGCAACTGACACCACATCCATTAACATATATGTTAGCCACAACATTAAGCTTCTTATTAATTAATATTCTACCAGCTTCCATTTGTTAAATTTCATTATTTGTGCCAATTTGATTACAAACATGCTAAAAAAATAATGTGCTCAGTGACGCAATGTTACACTGAGGTGAGTACATGCAACTTCTTTGGTTTATTTTAGACAACTAAAATTCTGCAGGCTGTAGCCTGTCTCACTGCATTAGAAGTTGCACCAGTGGTCAGGTGTTTTCAATATAGTTTCAGTCGATATTTAAAGAATTTGACATCTTTTACAATTTTTACAGAATAGGTAGGTATGTTATTCACAAGCTGGAGACAATGAAATGTCAATCTTCATATGAGTAGAGTCTCTTAAAATATTTCTCAGTAGGGTAACAACTAGACATGAAATAATGAATAGTGGACCACATTCAATATTTCTTGATAAATGCTAGTTGAGAGTGAAATATAGACTTAAGTATGAATGATTAATCTGTAGAATGCCTTGAAATACAATCATCAGGAAACTGAACTAATTTTAAATTTTGATAGTTAATTATTCACATGACTACTTTCACTTAAATAGAATATTTACAAAAAATAAACATATAAGATTAGGGTTTAATGTTGCCCCAGTAATGTAGGTCAACAGACACAGAGTAGAAGCTTGAGTACATGAAGGATGGCAGAAGAAACCATTAGTGTTCTTGTCATTGAAACAACCCCAGAATCCTCCATAATGGATTTTTGAAAAAAAAAATGGAATGCCTAAACCAGTATGGGCAGATGTAACCATGAACTATTATCCTCCTGAATGAGAATTCCATAATCTAACCACTGTTCAACCTGCCTTGGTACAATATTTGCATTCAACTTGTGAAAGGTATTGTATGTACTACAAAAATTGCCCAAAGACTCAGCTAATCCATAGTTGATGAAGAGATACAAACTTACCAATAAAAATCTGAAAATAAATAACTTTCCTACACTGAGCAGCAAGCATACTTGGTATCTCTGAACTGACCTCAACTACTGTAAAAATTAGATTAGACAGTATCATTATTTTCTCGCCAAATACACAAAATCATTCACATTGACACATGAACACTAATGAAGATTAAATTAACATAATAAAGAGACAAAACCTGAGTAATATATTCATGGAACATAACACGTCATTGGTTATAAATTTCATTTCTTGTAATGGTATTGTTGTAAATTACAATTTCTCATTAATTTATTTTATGAACATAAGTATTATACACATAGTAATACATGACACACAATCCTTTTAGGTATTAGAATAATAACAGATATGATTAGAAAGACTGCTAGAATGCATACATAATTTAATTTAAATATATACCAATGAATGTTAATTAGAAACTGCTAGACAGAAAACATGAATGATACAGTTAAATTAATCCATTCTTATTCACAGGTTGCATCTGAAGTTAATGTATGCATTTTGCAAGAGTATCAGGTAAAAAAGTTAACTATCTTACAGTATACAGTGTATCATGATGCGATCCATTAACTATTTATAATTTCTGGTATAATGTGTTTCCTGGTCCATCATTCACATAGTAGTAAATTTCTCATCATAGGATTTTCTCTGCCGAAATCTGTAGGTATTTTTGAACTTTCAAACTTTCGTTTGAGTTCCATAGAGTGGTAAGCCATTCATAAAAGCACAAAAAATTGAAAGACATTGACTTTGTCTTGAAAATAGAAGAAAATATTCACATGAATGGAAGAGTATTGATGGCTTGTAAAATATTTTTGATATCGTTTTATCCAATATTACAATAAACTAATTTGTTGAATATACTATGACAATAAATTTAAATATTAGAGTAATTTCTCAGTATAAATCAGATAACATATTTCCCAGAAGTCCAAGTTAAAACATTTACTTTTAGCTCCTGGCTTGTTTCAAAATGATTAGTAATGTTAAGTTAGGAGAATTATACATACAGAAGTGAGCCAAAGATCTACACCAAAATAAAGTAACATAGGTCCTTGTCACATTCATAAGAAATGTTTTTAAGTAAATAGTAACAAAGGCAGAATTCTTCTGTGCGTAAAGTTATTGAAATAATCTGAATATCAGGGAGAAGAGGGAAACAACATTAGGGTGCTTCATATAAAACATGTTGTTTCAATGGTGATGTATCATATAATCATTGCTGTCAGGCGGAAGAACGGTATGATGCACTAGTTTATAGTGGTAACATTTGGCTTTCAGTTAATGAAACTTAAGGTTCGCTGGGAAAAATATGATAGGACGAATTTCTGGCAGAAAATACAGCATGAGATAATAATTAATGATGATAGAGAGAAAATAAATTATAATATTATACTGAAGAGAAAAATCTTCAGTAGTATTCTTACTCATCATAAAGCATGTAAAAGATATTTGTCACTGTAGTACTGAATGGAGCTTGTTGAAGCTATATTGGCAAGAAAAGGAAAATAATGTAATTAGTGAGAGGAGCTGTGTAGCAATCATTTGAAAGTCTTTGAAAAACATGTAGAATTCATAGAAGTTCTCTAAGACAGTGACTGGTGGTACTGCTTGGTAAGATATGAGAGCATACTTTCCAGGACTGTGTCACAGATAGCCACAGTAATACATCCATTTCTCAAACTTAGGGCCCCAAGCAGCTCCTAAAAATAAAATAAATGGATGTTATTCGATTGACTATAGAAATTATTTCTTTCACAGTTACAATTTCGGCCTTTGAGGCATTTTCAAATGGTAGTGCAAAAGCTAAAATTCTACGAAAGTGAAGCACAGAATGCATATACAGAACTGCACAAGCATGTCATATAGACAGTAGAAAATTACATAAATGGTGAAAATAATACATCACTTACATTTTGCTTCAGTACATGTCAGACCTTAAAATACTCCAACATGCATACATGTCGTCGCAAAAACTAAGCCTTTTCACTTTAGATATACAGAAACATCAAACAAGTGAAAAGTTCTACACATTGTTAAAAGGTGTACATTATGTGAAATGTTACCAGTGTTAACATCTTTCATATAAATCACTCAAAGTCAGTGTTCTAACACGTTGTTTCCATTGCGAGAAAAAACATTCACAGATCAGGCTGTCTGTGCACTTACCAGATATTGTACATTCCAGTGATAACAATTGTGAACTTCATATCACAATGTCTTTGTACATGTGCTGACAACATATAGCTTTCTGGGTGTACACTGCTTTGCATTTACAAACCCACTTCCCACCATCCATAAACCTGTACGCACTCCATACCCCAGTGAAACTTCAACCAACTCACTCTCACACACAGTGAAATCAGCCCCAATATTTACCTCTCATACCAACTTTAACTTTTCCTAACCATCCCAACACACACTAGGGCTTCTCTCTCCTTTTCCCTCTCCATGCATCCTCATCCCTCTTGTTACCACACCCAACCCACACACTAAACTCCTCCTCACCCTCTGTCTTCCCTACCTTCTGTATTCCCACCACCCATCCAAACCTCTATCCACACACCAAACTCCTCCTCACCCTCTGTCTTCCCCACCTTCTGTATTCCTACCACCCACCCAAAACCTCTACCTTCATCTCCATATTTGCTTACCTAACTGAACCCTAACTTTTCCGTCCACACCTCTCAACCATATGGATCATATTCTGTCCTCCTGAAAGACTTCTCAGCCAGATTTTAATTGAAAGTGCCATTCTTCAATGTTTTTGCTTGGAAGGATTTCACCATTATGCGACGTGTCTTTAAATGTATATATTACATTTTTTCCCAGTCTGTACCTGATTTTTAATTTAAAACAGAAAAACATCCCTAATGTTTCTTCTCATTCTTTGCTATGTATTTTTTTTTTACTTTGTTGACTGAAGAATGGAATATTGTATCACTAATAGCCCAGCACCTACACATAAAGAGTGAGGGGATGAAATAACAACAAAGGAAAAAGTATACATTGGAACTATGTAACAGTACAGTACAGTAAATTTGGACAATAAAATACAAGATGCTACCTCATAATTACAGTATGTCTCTTCTTACCAAGCCTTAATATGGGTATTGTAGTTATGTAAAAACGTGTGTATGTATAATAATAAATTCCAAAGAGCTTAAAATACTTCCGATATAAGTCAAATTAGTGTGAGACCCAAGTCAGTATGGGACCATTTTAACAGATAACACATGTATATCTACTCTACTCTGTTATAAAGAAATTTGTCTATCCTGTCTCCTTGCACCTTAAGACTATATCAGCACATAGAAAGCTGTATATTGGAAACAGATGTAAAAAGATGTTATGATATGAAGCTTACAATTGTTGTCACAAGAATGTACTGTCTCTGATAAGTGCATGGCCAGTCAGAATATGAATGTATTACCGCGCCAACAGCCTTAGTTCACAAGTAAACAGAGTGTTAGCACATAGATTTGTAGTTATTTATGTCAAGGGTGTTAACATAGGAAATACTTCACATCATTTACATCATTTCACAACATAGACAGCTTCGCATTCGTTTGATATTACTGTATTCCTACAGTGAAAACGCTTATTTTTGATTATGACATGTACACATGTTGGAGGGTTCTAACACCTGCCATGTACTGAAGCAAAATGTAAGTGATGTATTATTTTCACCATTTCTGTTATGTCAAGGAAGGTGGGATAGAGTGTAACACGGGACTTAGTAGTGTAACATTTAGATTTTTAAGTTACCACGTTTGTAACTTTTTGTTTAACATTTTTACAATTGTCATTTGCAGCACTTCTGGCCAGCATACTTTGGAAGCAACTGAAATTCATCTTTGTTGTCTGGTGATGAAAATGTGCTTTGAGGTACGTGAAGTAAATTTTTATAATAATATAATACTCTGCACATTTTTCAAAACTTCCAAAATTATATAAAGCTGTCCTGTGGGGCACAGCGTAACAGTTTAATGTGTGGTTCACTGTAGCAATGCTATAGTGATGTGAACAGTGCAATCCCTGTTCTGGAAGCGATTGACAATGATGGGGGTCAACATGAGTCACAGAAAGACCCTTCTGCGCAATATACCAGCTGGGGAAGACGCTCTCTACTAAGACTCTGTTGGTCCTGACATTTTCCGAGGTTTCCTTAGAGCTGATGAAAGAATGAGCAAGCAAAAAATAGGAAGAGGGTAATAAATAACATTAGAAGTGATAAGCCAGTTAAAATACTGTTTGAGGATCATTTGAGACAGTGCGTGATGATACAGGAAAAGAAAACTAAAACCAACAAGAGACACACTGTAACAAATTATATTTATATTTAATATTCAAAATAGTTAGAACAGTTTCAAAGCCTTACTGAGTCTTTGAGCTTTATATGATTGTTACAGAACAACATCTAAAAGAGTAATGTATTCACAAACATAGTTTTCGAGTTAAAAAAATAATTTTTGTGCTACACTGTACCCCACCTTCCCCTGCTACTGCCTACATGACATGTTTGTGCAGTTCTGTATATATATTCTGTACTTCATTTTTGTATTATTTCAGATTTTGCAATACCACTAGAAAATACCCCAATGGCCGAAATTGCGATTATGAAATAAATAATTTCTACAGTCAATGGCGAATATGATGTCCCTTAAAAGATTCTGTATGATTGTGAACCACGATCATGAGAAGTTAACCTAGAAACTGCGTTCTTACAAATAAGTTTTGGAAGAGTTTTCAATGACCATCCTTCAACATCAAAAAATTCGATTCATGTCAAAAGATTAAGTGGGCAATTACACCCTACAATCTTAATTAACATAGAAGTGCACTCAATTCTAATCTTTCTTTAATATTTCCATTCAGTTCCAATGAGGAACCAGTTTTTCTGATAGAGGAATATTCAGTGCCTTTAACAACATGGCACATCATTTTCCTAGCCTTACCTACCTCCATTTAAATCAATGTTATTTTAGGAAAACGCATAACCGCAAATAAGACAGTCATGCATATCATTAGTAATATTGTGTATTAGGCTTTCGCATCTCTCAGTTATAAATTAATGATTTCCCAAGATACAATGGAAAAAGAGACTTACTGACTTGTTTTATTTATCTATGTTTTCCAGCACAGTATCTCCCCTGTCGGCCCTATGCTTGATGACCTCCATGTAATTCAAACTCTTTACATGTGCACATAAAAGTATTGAACACAGTCTCCATCAAACTTAATGCATGTTTTCAGGAAATTACACATAACTTCCCAATATCATTCAACATGCTCTCTACACCAGAGTTTCACAATCCCATGTTTGTACTCAAATTACATATTTATTTTAATAAAACTGTCCTGCTTGGTTCTATTCAGAGAAATTTTTTGAAGATTGGATCAACTATCAAACAATAATATCCTTCTGCGATATTTCAAGAAGTGTTTGTCTCTTTATAATGTTTAATGAATGAAATTATACTTTTTTCCTCATTAAAAGCCGTTATTTGAATAAAATTTTCATTCTTAGTAGGTACATTGTTATTGAAAGGTACAAATGTTAGCTGAGATGTAATTTATTTGTGACTTTGCCTATGTGCCAGAAATGTATTATTTTAAGACTGTTGACCATATGTTTACAAAATAATCCCTTCTGTTATTTGTGAGAATGTATTAGTGTAGGTTAACCTACAGCTTCTAAACTAGTAGAACATCCTTTATAACAATTTATCCAAATCCTGAGTCTTCCACTGAAATTTAAATTAACAATGACAAATATTGTAACTCTTTTTCAGTAGCTCTAGACCCAAATTTTAATTTTACTAGCTCTTATTTGCTCCTGCTAGCATCATCAAGACTGTGATTTTATTGGCTCTGCTGGTAAAACACACAAATACTTTTAGATTTCTGTTAATAATTCTGCAAACTTTCAATTTTTAGAGTATTTTAAATATTTGTTTGAAATTTGATACAATGCACTATTGATTACCAACAGATTATTTCTCTGAACACGTTTCCCTGTTGTAATAGATATTTGTTATATCCTTATTTAGCAGGTGCAAAATGCAATCCAAATCCTTCTGCATTCAAAATTCTACAACGTATTTCAGTATACACTTTCCTGTAATGAAGATCATTGCAGATGTGTAGATTTTATTTCAGTAATACAGTTTCACACTACCTCTCATTTGTACTTGACCTGAGATATTTAAAATTTGTAATAAAGAAAAGTATTTTAACTTAACAGATATTCATTCATTTAATAATAATTAACAACAGTATATCTAGGCATTCTTGTCTTTCACAGAAGTTCTTACAATGTTAGTGTTCTGATGGTATGCATCAACAACATTGAAAATATTGCACATAAAGTAAATACACAGACTGAAACATGCATATAAAATGTTACGATGTTAGTGTTCTGATGGTATGCATCAACAACATTGAAAATATTGCATATAAAGTAAATACACAGACTGAAACATGCATATAAAATTCAAATAAAATCTGAAAAGTATATGCTAAACATTTCTTTCCTGCCTAAGTAATATTTAGCACAGTCAAGCATTCGCATAAAAATATAAATACTGCTCATTCCTGTTGCCTCCATAGTTACATTCAGAGGTAGATCATATGATCTGATTTCAAGTAGATGTCAAGTCTGAAACGTAAATTGATTCAAGCATATCATTCTGTAACAAATATTAGCACTAACACAATTTCCACTTTCAAATAAATGATACATTACAGTGGAACTTAAATACAACAATTGAATTTTCCCATTTTAAAAAAAGGAATTTATTCAACATATTCTGTATCAGAAGAGAAAGCCTGTAAATAAGTCAGTTAATTTGTATAAAAACTCTATGTCTTTATGCTAGTTCAAACTGTTTGCAACAAGGTCATCATGATATAAACAACGTTGCAACAGTATTATACAGTGGAGATTGCATGACAGTAGCAGCACAGTAAGCATATGTACTTCCCAATTCATGAGAAATCGAACTATCAGATGTATTAAAGAACAAAATGAAAAATAAGCAGTAGTTAACATATTGCTGCCAAATTAGAGATATTACTTGGGAATATTTAAAACTTGGTGCATGTGAAGTCACTGAGAAATAGAGAAAGGAGAAGTATAAATTCATATGGCATATAATAATGCATCAACTGGAATCATTGTAGGTAGAGAGAGGTCTAGATGGGAAATAATATATATCGAATATTCATTGAAATTTAAAATAAGTGAATGGCAGATTATTGTAATACTTCAGTGTTCAAAATTGAAAATAAATTTACAGAATTAAGAATAGTAATAAACAGCAACTTTTACTTCCTACAATTTATTCAGAGTGTATATCAATCAAATACTTTATAGGATTCCCATTTGTGTTGCACTTTTAATAATGAGATGCCTACTTAAATACTCTTTTATGCAAATGCATACTTGTTTTTATTATCTATTCAGTATAAAAACCACACACATAACATGCTTGTCAGTATTTCAGCAAAGAAACGATTCTAGTAATGTATTATAATTCTGAATTCTTCTAATTACATTACAAAATTTCCATAATAGTTAAAAAAGGATAATTTGCAGCAACTTTAGTAAATTACGAAAAAAACAAGGGAAACACATTTTCAGTCATCAGAGGACAATAAAAAAACGATCATCCATAACGAAAGAATAGTTAGTACAATAGACATTTTGTAACTGAACTACTTGTTTACGCATAGTGAAATACACAAGCAACTCATTTTTGTATGTTAATATTTCATGAAACTGTCTTCAGAATTATTCAGTTCAATAGAGGTAGAGAGAAGTGTGTTTCCTTTATTAACACAAGACATATTATATGATTAATGCAGGCTGGCTTTAGTACTCTTGTAGCACCAACAATCTGATGGTCAATAAGATATCAATGAGTGCTAAGAAATATAATTTTATGTATTGATATTATATGTAATGATACTCCTTGCCGTTATAGGCAGAGCACCTACTCACATTTTACGATTATTTTAAATATATCTTTAGAAAGTATGGTACTTAAAGAAATGGTTTAACATATTTCTAATGTACTATTAAGTGAAATTTTCGATTAGTGTCCAATTCCTTCAACTGCAGCTACTTTTTTGGTTATTAACAAATATGTTTCTGTGGTTAAGCACATCCTGTAAATGAAAACAGATCCAAATGTGATACTTATAAAGATCTTCACAGATACCTTTGAGATATGTTCTTTGTGTGTTTTCAATGAAAAATCTTAGGATAGGAATAAAAAATATTATTGTGGAAATTTGATATGAATATTAAAAAAGACTTTACCTGAAAAGTTCATTTCATAGACAAATGTTTACTATTATGAACAACTGTGAAGTATTACCTGGTAAGGGAATCTCATTTACAAAAACTGCTGTATATTTATTTTAGATGTGAAAAATAGTTAATATTTCTGGTGAATGCAGTTTTATATCTTGAAATTGTAGTTAAGTTTAAATTCAGATCTATGATTTTTATGTACTTGTTACTTACAGTTGCAATGTATTGAAATAATAAAAGCTACATTTTAACAAATGATTTATTTGTTATATGCATGTCCTTCATTTTTTTCAGTACATTGTTAGTATTTATAGTGCATGCTGTTTTGCTTATTAAATTTAGACACACCAATACTAAAATCACCAGCTGCAAAACTATAGGAGTTAGAGGTTTTAAATGAGTCACCTATTCTGTATTTGTTTGGAGTACAACAGTTCTACATCTGAATGTAGCTGACAGTCTATGATAAATTTTGTAGTTAATCACTGTTTGTAAATCAACTCTTCTCTCATGTTTAAAAGCTCTTTATCTGTACTGGCTGCTCTGTCACTCCAAAATTTCTTTCTTTAATTATCTTTTTAGCAGAGTTGTAAAATAGAATGCAGAATGGGTATGTGTATTCAATTTATAGCTACTACTTTGGTTCACATTACAAATAACCTTCATGATAAATTATCAAACTAAATCAAAATAGTATAACAATTATAAACTACAATTTTCCACGTTTTCAGTACACTAAATACATATACAGGGTGGTCACAAACAGTCTGAAAAGCTTGTAAGGGTTTTGCAAGATAGGTTGTGCTGAGAATTGATTGTTGAGAAAAAAATTTAGCAAGTTGCACCATTTCTGATTTAATTAGCCAGTCAGACCGTTTCAGATGCAAATTCAAGTGGCCCATCAGAAAAAGTGCCATTAAATGTGTTCTTAATTTTGTTTCCTCAAACTGAACAAGAGAGTTTTACAATGATTGGACATGGAATGGTAATGTGGACCAAAACTGCTCCAAAGGCTGAACAGTCTCATGTGCTGTTGCCTCCACTAGGAGAACAACTGAAACTAATTGTATCTGGTGGGCCACTTGTATTTGCACACACAACGGTCTGACTGGCTAATTTCAGTGCTCATTAACTCGAATTTTTTAACTATTATTTCTTAGCACAACCTTTCCTACAAGACCCTTACAAGCTTTTCAGAAAGTTTCTGATCATCCTGTATAAACAACATATATATTTTTATAAATTGCAGACCTTAGCTACAATTTCCACCTCGGAAAAGATATTATAGAGCTTTCAGAATTTTGTATATCTTATATATTACAGACTACACACTACAGAAGTCAGAGGCAGCACATCAATGATTACCATATAGGTCAGATAAAGTGTTGTGCCACTTCAATAATGCAGTCATTTACTGCAAATATTTTGTGAGCCCAATATCAATATCAACATCAACATCCAAAGCAGGAAAAGATACACACAGTAAATGTCTGGATAAATACATAGTACCATTTAGTAATCTACACATGTATAATATATACTAAATCATTTGAAATATTACTGCACTATTTTTACAGTGACATGAACTGTCTTTATTTTCTCTAATAAACTAAAAAGTAGTAACATTTTAAAGAGATTTTGGCTGAACATCATGACTAATATCTCTGCATAATAACCACAGAGCAAACAACATTCACCAGTGTTTTCTTTCACTCATTGTTGCTGTCTCTGAATTATAAATAAGTAATGTTACTACCCATGCCATCATTTCAGGGAAGTATGACAACCTTTGTCTTAATGAAACTTAACTGACTGCAACAGAAAATATGTTGCTTTGGTTCATATACTTTTTTATGAAGAATATTAAATGAGTGAAACCATTATGTGTCTGTACTTTTTTCCAGAGAATATGAAATGAGTGAAATAATTGTCTGTCTGATTTCACAACAAATTGGTGATAATATTGTTCTTGTTCAGATTTATAGACATATATAAAATACATGACACTTAATATATAGTCATAATATATCATATCACTTACATCATATATGCAAATTTTGACTTTACTGGATATTTTACCTTTCCTTACAACATCTGAGATTTTATGATTACATACACAACATACAAAGTTTCTATAGATATAGCCACTGTTAACATAGAACACATATTTAGAAAAGCATGACTGACAGCTTGTTACTGGTATTCACCATATGAGATTAACTAGAATTCAGAAAAAGACTGTCTGCAATTGATGAATTTAAGATATGCTGTCTGCATTCATTATTACCTTTGTTGAATGTAAAAACTACATTCATTTTTTATATGATGAGAAACTGATAGATTATGTATAATTAGTTGGTGGCTTGTGTGAGGGTGTCTTCCAACACCCTCCCTCCCACATTATATTTTCTAATACCAGACTTCAAAGAAAAACTGTGTAAAATTACAACTCTGAAAAACTCCAGATATAATTTTGATATTGTGTCTACCAGTATTGCTGTCATAACATGTCATATTAGCTACAATAAAACACACCCATATAAAGAATAAAATATAGTGGAACTTGTCCTTCATGATATAGTTAAAACAATGAAGCAGATTATGTATTACATTACTGCATTTCATATATAAGCAGTTCAATTGACATATTTTTATATTTATTATTTTTAAATTTTTATATTACTTTTTGATATTTTAGGCCTTTCTGCAATGAAAATGCATTCAAAGAATGCTGCAGGCTGTTCCGTGGATGACTTCAGAGATGAACATTGGGGTTCCAGCACTAAGCCCTCCATCAGTTTTCTCTTGCTCATTCTGGTCATATTCACAGTCAAAGTATCGGCTCTGCAAAAATAAACAAAAATGGAAGCCAAAAGTTAAATATTTTGTTGAGAAAAAAGGTAGATATACAAGATTAATAACAGTCAATGTTAAAATAGTGTATGCTTAACATGTTGCTAATGTCAGTCTTCATCTATTAAAGTAAATATAATGTGTATTAGGCTACTATAAAAATTATTTGTGTAAAATTCTGAAGTAGTTAACGAGTTTTTACAAACCTCTTCATGAATTTTGCCACTACATATCAGAGTTATTAATTTCCTTAGATGTATCAAAACTTGCATATGTGATTCCCAACACCACCCTCAGACAACAGCTGCCATTTTGTACATGTACAGCTAAACTTTCTGCTGGTTACAGATTACAACACGATGTCAAATGAAGCATTGTATATGGGTGGCAATGAAGTAGCATTTACTTAGGGAAGTGTAGAAAAATAGGAAAAGGACCCAACCACAAAGATAAATCGAATACCCTGATAAAATCATTACATTCATGTGATGAAGGGTCATTTGAAAATAATTTTAGAATGGAAAAAAACAATTTACGAGTATCTTTTGGTGCTTCTTGTATACTTCAAAATACGCACTTAATTCTAAAATAGCTCTGAATGAAGGCATACTAATTGCATGAATTGTCAGTTGCAATTTCATTATAAAAATTCAATTCAATTAACAGAGCCAAAACTTAGTTATTCCGGTATAAAGAACTTTTGAAAATGTTAGTAATTTTGCAGGAATGTTGTCTGCAGGTCCTTTCAATCCTTTCAGAAAGAAAATTCGGTTACTATTATTGAAGTCACATTATTGCTAATCAATGTTAAAAATTAGTTGTTAAAGACCAGTAAAAGATACCTATCACTTCTAAATTTATCTCATTTTAAGTCTTTATGAACTATTTAACGGTACTGAAAGGTATCAGTATGTACTCTTTCATTAAAGCTGTATGCAATTTGTGCAGCAATTTGTTTCCATCAACTTGTCTTTGACATTTTTCTCCCTATAAGCATTCTTTGTGACCATTTCACCCGCCTTCCCTCTGGGAAGGAAGGATGCTCATGTGTCTATTTATTTATTTACCCTTTATGCAGTTCACTTCCTCCTCGTTTCCCACCTTTGTGTGTGTGGTTGTGTAACCGAGAACTAGTGAATGTTTTGAACCACACTCCTCTGTAGTCAGAGTGTGTCCTATGTCATTGGGCTGTATTGCCAACATAGTATTTGGACTACTTGGGAAGGGGGAGGGGGGGACAGTGGACCAGAGACATAGCTCAGGGACAGGAGGTGAATGCTTCGACTTGACGCAAGGTACAAGTATTGGCAGGTGCCTCTTCCATCCCCCCTCCAGCTGACTGGGGTCCCAGCACACTGGAGACTTGGCTTTTGGCTCACTGTCCAAGCAGGGCTGGTAAGTAATGGGTGTGTTTGGATAATGTATTATGTAGAACCGTCTCGATTTGATATTTCGCTTAGTTGAGATCAGTTATTCATTGCAATGGCATTTAATGTCCACAAACCATGATTAGTCGGAATTTTTCTGTTTTTTTCGTATGATTTTTAGGTGCACTGTGTAGCATGCTTTGTTCTAAGTAGTGACCACTGGGATTCGTAGTATGAAGATATGTTATATTTTTTGGCTACATTCTCCCTTCCTTCTAGCCACAAGTTATGCATTCCAATTCATTTATTTGTTTGGTCTACACTCAATTCTTTGTGTGTCTAATAGATTCTGGCCACCCACCATCACATGCTCTCTAACTCAGTCGTAGTTCATTTAAACCATGTTAATTGCACAAATCGTTTCGTCCTAAATTTACTGAGCCTCCATACGCCTGACTAAACGGAATCTTGAGAAAGCTATATTAATTTTTCATAACTAACTGATATGTGCTCATCCTGCACCACACTGGCTATTGTGTACATGTTCAGTCCTATGATACTAATTGTAGCACATAATAAAAGAAGAATTAGCAAGGAAGATGGTTATCTACATATATGGACGATTTCTGGTCATCATTGGGTTCTACTTTCTGTGCCTTTATATGTGGTAGCAATAAATGCACAGGGCACATCTGTGAATTCCCCCCCCCCCCCCAATTACTCTGAAATACACTATAGGCTCCAAATGGATCACTGTAGCTTAACTAAGTCACGTGTGTGAAAATAATTTTATTATCTCTTTAGTCTGTATCCCGATAAGCTAGGCTGCATCTGATTGAATTGTATCGTTGCTGTCCTATTCTTGAAGTATATGTCACGTTAGGTAAATAACAAAGCCACTGTGCCAATTCTAACACATACACTCCTGGAAATTGAAAAAAGAACACATTGACACCGGTGTGTCAGACCCACCATACTTGCTCCGGACACTGCGAGAGGGCTGTACAAGCAATGATCACACGCACGGCACAGTGGACACACCAGGAACCGCGGTGTTGGCCGTCGAATGGCGCTAGCTGCGCAGCATTTGTGCACCGCCGCCGTCAGTGTCAGCCAGTTTGCCGTGGCATACGGAGCTCCATCGCAGTCTTTAACACTGGTAGCATGCCGCGACAGCGTGGACGTGAACCGTATGTGCAGTTGACGGACTTTGAGCGAGGGCGTATAGTGGGCATGCGGGAGGCCGGGTGGACATACCGCCGAATTGCTCAACACGTGGGGCGTGAGGTCTCCACAGTACATCGATGTTGTCGCCAGTGGTCGGCGGAAGGTGCACGTGCCCGTCGACCTGGGACCGGACCGCAGCGACGCACGGATGCACGCCAAGACCGTAGGATCCTACGCAGTGCCGTAGGGGACCGCACCGCCACTTCCCAGCAAATTAGGGACACTGTTGCTCCTGGGGTATCGGCGAGGACCATTCGCAACCGTCTCCATGAAGCTGGGCTACGGTCCCGCACACCGTTAGGCCGTCTTCCGCTCACGCCCCAACATCGTGCAGCCCGCCTCCAGTGGTGTCGCGACAGGCGTGAATGGAGGGACGAATGGAGACGTGTCTTCAGCGATGAGAGTCGCTTCTGCCTTGGAGCCAATGATGGTCGTATGCGTGTTTGGCGCCGTGCAGGTGAGCGCCACAATCAGGACTGCATACGACCGAGGCACACAGGGCCAACACCCGGCATCATGGTGTGTGGAGCGATCTCCTACACTGGCCGTACACCACTGGTGATCGTCGAGGGGACACTGAATAGTGCACGGTACATCCAAACCGTCATCGAACCCATCGTTCTACCATTCCTAGACCGGCAAGGGAACTTGCTGTTCCAACAGGACAATGCACGTCCGCATGTATCCCGTGCCACCCAACGTGCTCTAGAAGGTGTAAGTCAACTACCCTGGCCAGCAAGATATCCGGATCTGTCCCCCATTGAGCATGTTTGGGACTGGATGAAGCGTCGTCTCACGCGGTTTGCACGTCCAGCACGAACGCTGGTCCAACTGAGGTGCCAGGTGGATATGGCATGGCAAGCCGTTCCACAGGACTACATCCAGCATCTCTACGATCGTCTCCATGGGAGAATAGCAGCCTGCATTGCTGCGAAAGGTGGATATACACTGTACTAGTGCCGACATTGTGCATGCTCTGTTGCCTGTGTCTATGTGCCTGTGGTTCTGTCAGTGTGATCATGTGATGTATCTGACCCCAGGAATGTGTCAATAAAGTTTCCCCTTCCTGGGACAATGAATTCACGGTGTTCTTATTTCAATTTCCAGGAGTGTATTTGTGAAGTAGTGAGAGGATCGTATTATATAATAAATCAGTATATTAATCAGGGGCAGCTTGCTATGAGTTAACATTACCCACGCCACTTAGCCACTTCCTTGTCCCCCCATTTAATCTAATCATGAAAGAAAACAGTAATGATCTTGAGATGTACAGGAACTGATAGTTATAAGAAAGACTGACCCCTCAGCTAGTATCTAGCATTTGGATTGCACACGAAATTATCTTCCAGTCGAGCCTGTATGCCTAACGTGTATTCAATCAAGTCCTTAAAGTCATTATCCGCTGCTCCACAGAAATTTTTGTTCAATTGTTTTGTTGTCTTACTCATGCCAAGTACTGCATCCTTATTATATCGATTGGCATACGAGCGACCGAAGAGAGTGCATGTGACCCAGATCTGGCTACAACAGCAATGCATAGCCAGCACCTTGTCCAAGAGTTTATGAGATTAATTTTCCATCCCAGAAAAGAGCTCATACACGACGCGATTCTTTCGTTATTCCATACGAAATATGAAGAAACTGTAGGTGCTACCTACCAGAGAAGACAGTAATTTTATTATCGTCTCTAAAATTATTCCTCATATTGTACTCACAGTTTCCTCTAAGAGACAAGATAAGGGAAATAAGGTCTCATACGGAAGCATATAGATATTTATTTTTTCCACGCGCCATTTGCGAGTGGAACGGTAAAGGGAAAAGCAGCAGTGGTATAACGTACTCCCCGCCGAGAATCGTATGGTGGCTTGCGGAATATGTACAGGATGTTCCCCAATTCCTGTTGCACGCTTGTAGAGATTGGAAAGGGAACCACAGTAAAACAAATTTAAGTCCGGAAACGTCATCCAACGACGCCACAGAGCGTCAATATTATAGGCGCCGGCGCCCGTAAATGTATGTACGTGTACGGGTTGATTCCGTCATGATGTTACTAACTTTGTAGAATGGTGGAGAAGGATAAATTTATCAGTTTGAGGTAAGGGTTCGTGTATAGGAAACCAACGAATCGAAGTTATAAGCGAAAACAGATCTAATACCTCTGATAGTGGAGTACATATACTGGTACTGTTATTGCTAAGACTGCAGGATAGGCGACTTTCAGAGGTGGTAGTATGGACTAAAAGAAGGAAAAAAATATTCATTGAACATGGGATCTAAAATACATTCCTGAGGAGAGCTATTAGCACTTGTTCATCTTTGCTACCATGAAACACATTTCCTGTATTGAACAAAGCTCATAGCTCTTAAGCACTTTAGAGCCATGTTTACTAGACCTTTTTCTTGTGTTTGTCTATACTACCACATCTGAAAGTAACCTACCCTACAATGTTAGCAACAACAGTTCCAGTACATGTACCTCATTGTCAGAGATATCAGAACGGTTTCTGCCTATAGCTTTCGACTCGTTCGTTTCCGGTACAAGGACCCTTACCTCAAACTCATATATTTACACTTCACCCTCATCCTATAAAGTTTGCAACATCATGGCCGAATCAACCTGTGTACACATACATTTACAGGCATCGGCGCCTATCGCTTTGATGCTCTGTAGCGTCAATGGAAGGTGTTTCCAGACAGGGGCTTCTATGTAAAACTTGATTGTGAGAACCAGAGGCATCAGTGGGATAAGTCTCAGATGGTACATGCCATAGCAGCTGTGAAAGCAATGGAGGCTTCTGTGAAAGATGCTGCAAGAACATCCGGAGTGCTTCGTACCACTTTGCAGAGATTCCTTAAATTTGATAAAATCCCTGAGCAAGCAGTTCAAGAGACAAAGTTTGGAAGGAAACCAATTTTAAACGCAGACCTCGAAAACCAGCTCGTTTCTTATCTCCTTGAGATGTAGCAAAAATTCTTTGGATGCACTTTGGCGGATCTGAGAAGAATGGCATTTTCAGTTGCCAGTGAAATAGTTTGATAACCCCTTTCAAAGGAGGAGAAGCAGGATGAGCTTGCGCTCACTTTTTTCTTGAGAAACACACGGACCGGCTTCAATTCGCAAACCTTGTGGAACTTCATATGACAGAGCCTTAGGCTTCAATAAAGAGAATGTGACGGTTTTCTTTGATTTGTTGGCAGACGCTTTCCACAAACACTCATATCCAGCAGACCAACTGTATGACATGGACGAGATAGGCCTGTCCATTGTCCAAAGAAAAATTCCAAAAGTGATGGGGATGAAAGGGAAGAAATAAATTGAAGCTCTAACGTCTGCAGAAAGGGGGACTACAATCACAGTTATGAGCACTTCAAGACATTATGTCCCACCGATGATAATTTTCCCTAGAATGAACATGTCCCAAGCTCTAATGAGAGGCTACCCCTTTGGTGCAATTGTTAGAACCTATCCATCAGTATGGGTTCAAAACAATTTGTTCACCAAATAGTTTGTTCATTTCATTGAGAAAACATGTCCGACTGAACAATGGTCTGTTCTCCTCATCTTGAATGGTCATTATAGCCACGTTCGAAATCCAGATGTGATTGACTTGGTGAATGAACACCACGTGACTATCATATCATTTCCTCCCCATTGAACCCATAAACTGCAGCCTCTAGATATGACTTTCATGGGACCTCTGAAAACGTACTACAACGAGGCAGTGAGAATATGGTTGCATCACAATGGGCATCCTCTCACACCTTACGACCTTATGGAGGTTTCTGGCCAAGCCTACCTTTGTACCCAATCAGCTGAGATATCAATAAACAAATTCAAAGTAATTGGGTTACACCCTATGAACCGTTACATCTTCACCGACGCTGATTTCATAGCTGCTGAGTTGGTTGCAGGAAAAATTGCTCCACAGAGGAACATAGACCTAATGTTTCTGGATCACATGCTCCTCTACTTACTATCTATGGACCATCGACGTCATCTGCTTCTTCTTCGAGTTATCCTGATGTACAACCACATCAAGCTCTAGCTATGCCAGTTGACGAAGTCATTGAAACACCAGCGACTTCTCCTGGGACTTAAACAAATGCAATTTCACCATTCTACATATCTCCTGTCCCCAGCATTAAGGAGAAAACCATAATACAGGGACATAAAGCAGCGACTGCCTGCCGCGTCACTGGAACGCCACACACAGATCAGTTGAAAAAGTCGCTTGACAAAAGTGATGTCAAGAAGACGTCGTTGAGTTTCTCTGGGGTTAGAAGCCACCCTGCTGACAGAGGTGCAAATTCTAAAGGCCTTCAAAAACAGAAAGTTTATTCTACAAAACTATCTGATTTATCATCGGGCTCTTCAGGCTCCTGCAGCTCTCACCTTGTGGACAGTGATAATGAGCTTGATGTGAACGATGGGGATACACCAGACTCAAGTGATACAATTGCATCTTTTGTGATAAAAAGTTCTCTCAAGACAGGAGAGGAGAGATGTAGATTAAATGTGTTATGTGCCAAATGTGGACACACTTAGATTGTGCTGGCTGTGAAGGAG
This sequence comes from Schistocerca nitens, assembly GCF_023898315.1. NCBI lineage: Eukaryota > Metazoa > Arthropoda > Insecta > Orthoptera > Acrididae > Schistocerca > Schistocerca nitens. The sequence goes on along the minus strand of NC_064616.1, from coordinate 571,954,874 downwards.
CTACTTACGTTTATCATTACCGTAAATAATTTCAGATTTTATGCATAAATGTACGAAAGTTGGTTTTTGTAGACTAGTCTACCATTTTGTATTGTTTTAACCCATTGCATTAAAATATTTCAAAAGATTTCTCGCACCTTTTTATGGATGCCCGTATTTGCACTCCCATTTTTTTAAAGTTCCATTTTACAAGCTTTTTGTAAATCTTTGTTTTCGAATAGAAATAATGGATACTAATCGTTGTTTCGCCTCTCAACATTTTTTAAACTTGTTATAGTTGTTAATTAAGGTATAAAATCTAGAATTTTTACAAAACTAAGTACCTTTAAATCATAAACAAAAGAGGGTGTCCATATTTACACCTTTTCCTCTATTATCTGCAGCTTGATGTAACGACATTGCCACATAACTGAGGTATCTCTTGGACATGACGGAGCATCCTCCACCTTGTATGACTATTAAAAGACGTCGTAAGCAGATCGCTTGCTAATTTAAAGTTAGTGGGGTGGTCTTTGAACAACGTTGCTCTGGGATTCTAGAACCCTCACGAGCGAGCGCTGGTTGAGAATATCGAAACATGTCCTTATGGCGAAATATGTATGTCTTTTTCTTAATTTTCATCACCATTACAGAGTGAAAGTTATACTGTATAGTAATCCAATGGAAGTGAGTTTCCATTAATTTTTCTATTCGTGGTGCTTGTTTCAAAATTAATCAGAAGCCTGTGAATTTCTTTTTGGTAAAGAAGCACCCACTTAACTGGATGGAATTAGGTGACATAATAAGATAGGTCCAGATGTACAGAGTGCTGTCATGATCACCAGTCCTAAGCTTCCTCTATACTTTTACCTTTGCGCACTGTAATTTGAGGAAGACTTCTTTTCAATGTCTTATACCAGTTATTGAAATATTAGGAATTTATTTATTGTGTTTACGTCGTCAAGTTCATTGAGGAAATTAGACGCCCGGAGATCTGTGTGTATGGAAAGGCGATTTTGCAGATGCATAGTTTCTGCGCACATAGTCCGATTCAGATAAACTAAACCAATTTCAGTAAACAATCGACTGTTTTTGCTGGACCATAACACGGATTAAAGAAACATAAGAATTGTTCCTACATGCACTGATGTGAAAATATAGCATTAGTTTAAAGATACTATGATATCTGGTGTAAATAAACGAATGGATAGAGTGGTTCAGCAAGTTGGCTATCACCGATGTGCCGAAGATGGAGGCCTACAAACCACTAGCGAGGATGTTGCAGGTTACTCAGGATGGCCGTACTGGGATCAGAACCCCCTCTCTTCGATTACTGCGCCATCTTGTGCAGCCACGGTCAGAATCGTTAATTATTGGAATTTATAAGAAGTGTTCTCCATCAGCTCGCTGTGTCGTCAAACGGCAGTTAAATGCACCCTGAGGAAGTGCTGTGAAGGTCTGAATCTAAACTTTTTACGGCATAGCAACGTATTTTTCACAAAACTGTAGATATCTGACACTTACTGAAAGTGCTTGATTTTGCATACTTTTTGGTGGAGTTCCACTACGTCAGAGATACGAGCTTGGTGAATTTCATCGATGTAGTTTCCAAAGCTTTCAGTGTGTGTCTGTGTGTGTGTTTTGCTTGCAGTATTGGCAGGAATTTAGCCAAATTTGCTTATCGAAAAGGTAAGTTATATCGGTTGTTAAATACGTTACTGTATCCAAGTGAAGAAAATAAGAAGGCAAAATATCAGACACAAGTTCGATGACTGGGCAACATTTCGAAACACTACTTGACATTTAACAGAAACCTTTTGAGCGCCTTTGTTTGGTGAATCATTTCAATACATGTCTCCTTTGCGGGTTGGCTACCTGCTTGTTTGCAGACTCACCGATTCAGCTGCTCCACCTATACAACATGCGAATGCCAAACAGCTGATTCTAAATTTTTACAAACATTATCGCGGTTCATGTCATTGTTTGGCTAACGGAGCTCTTCTGACTCTTGTTTGATAAAAAACTAGAGGATCGATGTGGAATCAAAAACATGGTGCCCTGTTCAAATGGCTCTGAGCACTATGGGACTCAACTGCTGAGGTCATAAGTCCCCTAGAACTTAGAACTACTTAAACCTAACTAACCTAAGGACAACACACACATCCACGCCCGAGGCATGATTCGAACCTGCGACCGTAGCGGTCGCGCGGTTCCAGACTGTAGCGCCAGAACCGCTCGGCCACCAGCGGCCGGCCATGGTGCCCTGTACCAAACTATAAAACTATACTTTACGTAGCACAGTTGTCCTACTGCACTTAGAAATTTCCATTCAACAGCTTTCCTGCATGTCAGTGCTTGTTTTACGTACATATAGTCAAATTACCAGGTAGATTAATGATATGTTATGACTGATTTTCTAAGTTAAGTACACGCCTTCATTGTTTAGGTAAGGAATGATGTGTCAAGAATGATATATGGCACGAACCCAGGATCTAGAAACGAATCGCAAATGGCGTAGTTTAAGGAACCATCCTGGCTTCCAAGTGGGGTTGTTTGAAGAAACCATTAAAAAAATTTTGCTCCAGTTACGAAAAGTCAAGTGTAATCAGTAAATGAGAATATATTGTTTGAATAGTGTGTCGGGTAGGCCACAGAATACAGTAACGCTCGATTGCTTGATACTTAAAATTCAGTTGTTTCCAAAACATATATTTAGATTTTTTGCATATGGTATACCGCTGCTGCAATGAATTACATGAGATGGATTTTTATATGTGTATTCCACCAGAGTGGCGAGTTATTTTTTTCTGCTATTTAGATCACTAAAAAAATAAATTTTCGGAGAAAAGTCCGCAGGGTCCTACGCTAAATCGATGCTACCGTCATTCTCTGTAATGAAACACCGACAAAATTAATGAATTCTACGAACAAATTAATAAAATACACAACATCAAATTTACCGTCAAATATGAAACAAAAAATAGCACCAACTCTCTAGACATAAAACAGCTAATAATAATGTTATCCATAACTTTGACGTGTTATGTAATACAACCACAATTGAGTGTATAATATATGATTCATCATGTCATTCATTAGCACATCAGGCGGTACATTTTCATGCCCTGATAGATCACGTCATTTGCCCCCTTCCTAGAGAAAGCGTGAAGACAGAACTGAATATAATTAAGGTTGCCAATAATGGCAACAGGACTAACATAGTCGATAAAATGTACAGAAATAAAATTGAGGCCAAGTATGCAAATGAAAATGAAGAAATAACGTTTGAAAAAATAGAAAGAAAGAAGAAAGAAAATTGCGCTACAGTACCGCACCTGAAGAATGTTCCTCGAAAAATAAGGTACACATCTCATAACCACAATCTTAAAACTAGCTTTCCCACAGAAAATAAATTACGAATGAACGTAATTCACAGAATAGACAAATCTAAAATATACTGTCAGTCAGAAATATACAAAGTTAAATGCAGCAACTTGGACATGTTCTATATCCGACAAACAGGTTTTGTACAAGATAAAAAGAGCATATAAACAAATCTACGCATCGTAGAGAAAAACAACACTCTACAGTAAGCATAAGCAGTAGCCTTTCAAGTCTTCGTAGCATTAAAGAGGGGAGCTATACTAACATTTCAGAGAAGACAGATCTATGGGCGTTTGACAAAAAAAGTGCATTTTTAACGAAGGAACCGAGCTTCGAAATAAAAAATGTATTGAGAACTAGGGAAATATTCTTTCCAGTGCGTAGATAATTCAGAACAAAAGGCGGCCCTAAATTTTACCTTCAATAAGAAATCGACTTTCATTAAAGATAATGAAATGTGACCAAAGACTATATCTCCATGATAATTATAGTTACATAATACGACACCTGTGCACTAACATCATAAATATGACAAAGCAGAATAAGCTCATAGTTCATAAACAACATTAAAGACCTCATAAAACTAAGCAAATAGTGTCCATACCATCAGCAAATGTATATCTATGTATATGTATATGTATATTTGTGATGGCTTAATTTTATATGGGTACCACCTGAGGATGAGCAATACTCGAAAGTAGTAGGGGAGAAACACAACATAAAAAGAATAAATTGTAGATCTAGTCTAATACACATCCAAAAAAATTGGATTTCATGTATAGTAATAAGAAAAGTATTGAAAACAAAGATACATATAGAACGAAAAGTGAACAAACAAACAAAAGTTTTCCACTGAAACAAAAATAATTATTAGGAGGTATGGTCACCCTAACTGCCACACATGTTTGGAAGTGACGTGGCATTTTCTCTAAGAGATGGTGCAAGACCTCATTCCTCACAGCTGAAGGGCTGCAATTCGTCTCCCCAGTGTCTCCCATACATGACCTACAGGTCGGCCGGGGCGGACGATCGGTTCTAGGTGCTGCAGTCTGGAACCGCGCGACCGCTACGGTCGCAGATTCGAATCATGCCTCGGGCATGGATGTGTGTGATGTCCTTAGGTTAGTTAGGTTTAAGTAGTTCTAGTTCTAGGGGACTGATGACCTCAGAAGTTAAGTCCCATAGTGCTCAGAGCCATTTGAACCATCATCTACAACAGATCTGGGCAGTATTTGCTTTCCTGGAACGAGTTCGCACACCGGGCATAAATCTGTGTCTGGCCAACGTTTCGCATTTCCCTACAACTAATCCCTATGGAATAAGTGTATGAAAGAGATGGGTATGAGCTGAAGGTAAGTGGGAAACAGTGGAAGACGCGCAATCACTAGAAAGGGACCGGTTCTCAAAGTCGAATATCGCAGTTCACTTTTACGTCCATCAGTAGGGTTTACTTTCAACTTCTGTACGCCCATCAATGTAGGAAGTATCTCTCTTGACCGAATAAGTGGGTTAGTTGATGGTAATGTAATGAACAGACCAAAGAGGTCTATTTGTAGGAGAAAACAGTATACACACAGGCATTTAACTCAGAGCTGTGATGTTTGAAAATTTATACACGTGTGGATTTTGTAAGGGACAATCATGCAAAATAGGCGAGAGCATCAGATTGGAGACACCCGTTTGGTAAAACACCGTATCTTGCTGCACGAAGAAGTCCGTAACTGCCTGCTGCATATCCACGTCCGCAAGAAATCGTCGGCCGTTCAAGGCCTTTTTTAAGGGACCGAAAGTGTTATAAACTCATGGGTAGAGATCAAGACTAAGAGCGGGTGCTCGAGTGTCTCCCACTTGAGTGAGGCTGATCTCTCAGATCGACCGGCGTCTTGAGTCGACTCGCGACCAACACAGATCCTGGCGCACCATTCCATAATGCTGCCCCATACACATTTTTCATTCTCCAATGGATGTCTACAGGTATTTGTCCTTCGGCAGCCAAGAAAAGAATAACAGCACATTGTTGATGTTTGGACGCATTTGGTAATAACGTTGCCATACTTCACGTTTCCACATTTACCGCACGCACATCGGAATGACACGAATGACACACTAATCACTTGCTTACACGTCGAAGCTTAATACCCTCATTGGAGTCGCGCTACGTTCCCTGTATGCTGCAGCAATGCCCTCAAACGAAAACTTTTTGATTCCCTTTTACTGGCACACCTACCTAATAACGTGTAGGGACCCCGCGAGCACGCAGAAGTGTCGCAACACGGCGTGGCATCGGCTCGTCTAATGTCTGAAGCAGTGATGGAGGGAATTGACACCATGAATCCTGTAAAGTACGAGTGGATGGAGATCTCTTCTGAACAGCACGTTGCGAGGCATCCCAGATATGCTCAATAATGTTCATATTTGGGAAGTTTGGTGGCCTGCGGAAGTGTTTAATCTCAGAAGAGTGTTCCTGGAGCCACTATGTAGCAATTCTGGACGTGTGGGATGTCGCATTGTTCTGCTGGGATTGCCCAAGTCCGTCGGAATGCACAATGGACATCAATGGATGCAGGTGATCAGACAGGATGCTTACGTGCATGTCACCCGTGAGAGTCGTATCTAGACGTATCAGGAGTCCCATATCACCCCAACTGCACACGCCCCACACTATTACAGAGCCTGCACCAATTTGAAGAGTCCGCAGCTGACATGCAGGATCCATGGATTCATGAGGTTGTCTCCATACCCGTAACCGTCCATCTGCTCGATGCAATTTGAAACGAGACTGGTGCGACCAGGTAACATGTTTCCTGTCATCAACAGTCTAATGTCGGTGTTGACGGGCCCAGGCGAGGCGTAACGCTTTGTGTCGTGCAATCATCAAGGGTAAATTAATGGGTCTTCGGCTTCGAAAGCCCATATCAATGATGTTTCGTTGACTGGTTCGCACGCTGGACACTTGTTGATTGCCCAGCATTGAAATCTGCAGCAATTTGAGGAAGGTTTGCACTTCTGTCACGTTGAACGATTCTCTTTAGTCATCATTGGTCCCGTTCTTGCAGGATCTTTTTCCGGCCGCAGCTATGTCGGACAGTTGATGTTTTACCGGATTCGTGATATTCACGGTACACTCGTGAAATGGTCATACAGGAAAATCCCCACTTCATCGCTACCTCGGAGATGCTGTGTCCCATCGCTCATGCTCCGATTACAACGCCACGTTTAAACTCACTTAAATCTTGATAACTTGCCATTGTAGCAGCAGTAACCGATCTAACAACTCCGCCAGACACTTGTTGTCTTGTATAGGTGTTGCCGACCGCAGCACAGTATTCTGTCTGTTTACATACTTCTGTATTTGAATACGCATGCCTATACCAGTTTCTTTGGCGCTTCAGTGCATCTGGAACCTGCAGCCAGACGTATGGAGCTACACAACTCAAAATAAAGCTGTCCTCAACAAAAAGGTTCAGTTCAACACCACATTGCTTTACTACTATACATGGTAATATTTTAGTTGATGTGTCCGTGTCTTCCTCTAACGTTTGAAATAACTTACCCACTAATTTATAGGCACACATATAGCCTAGCATGGATTCCTAACCATAGCGCAATTTGGTATTCTTACCACTAAAAAAATCATTTCCAGAGGTGCAAGATGCACTGAGTGTCGGGAAGAATCCGGAGATCGGTTGGAGATCGAACAACAGAAGTTTGGATTTATAACCTGATCATTATGTGCTGAGCTACCAAGTCTCACGTAGGCAGATTAATGTCTGTTAAACACGAACAGTGGCGAGACTTTATTCATAGTAGGAGAAGGCTGAACAAAATACTGAAATAGCTGCCACAGCGTCTTTGTGCATTCGGGGACATTAGTTTAGAAAATATTTTTTTAAAAATCTCAAATTCCGCGTTTGAATAAATCGATCCTAGAGTGGAGTCCTACACTGCAGTTCTATCAACTGAAGCTGCAAATAGTGACGCACATCGGCAGCCAAAAGCGTGAACAGTCTGACAAATAATTCGGTATCTGACGTGAGTCTTTGCGAATTCAGTATTCAAACTTCTTTAAAAACTCTTCATGTAACACTCCAATAATTGAAATCAGTCAGTCACGTGAGTTCCAATAATGAATGCCTTGAGATCATGAAAATCAAATATACTTTATCAGGGATTTAATATTTGTTTGAAATAATCAATACTGTTCGGCATATCTGTGTACAATTGTCTCGCTTCCATGGAGAGGTTTAAGGAACTTAGTGACGTAGAACATAAGAAAATAAGAACGTAAGGAATATCAGACAAGCTGTATGACTGGACTGAAGAGTTTCTAGCAAACGGAACACAGTGTGTCACTCTCAATGACGTGAACGTAGCTTCGGGTGTATCTCAAGGGAGTGCTATTGGACCATTACTTTTCACAGTAAATGCAAATGACCTAGTGGATAACGTCGGAAGTTCCATGAGGCTTTTCGCAGACAATGCTGTTGTATACAGAGAAGTCGCTGCGCTAGAAAATTATAGGTAAATGCAGGAAGGCCTGCAAAAGATCGACGCTTGGTGCAGGGACTGAAAATTGACCCTCGACATAAATAAATCTATCGTATCACGCGGAAATCGGCAGAGAGACCCATTATCGTATGATTACACGATTGCAAAACAATCACCAGAAGCAATTACGTGCATAAAATACGGATGCGTCTGTAGTGATTGAAAGTGGAACGCCGACATAACTAATCGCACGTAAGGCAGACTGAAATTAATTGGAAGAATCCTTAGGAAACGTAGTCCACCCACAAAGGAGATAGTTTAGAAACTGTCATTCGACCAATACTTGAATACTGATCGTCAGTCTGGGATCCGTAGCATTGATAGAAAAGAACCAAAGAAGAGCAGCGCGTTTCGTTACAAGTTCATTTAGCAATCGTGAAAGCGCCACGGGAGATGCTCAGCCAACGCTAGTGGCAGACAGTGCAAGAGAGGTGCTCTGAATCACGGTGTGGTTTCCTGTTAAAGTTCCGAGAGCGTTCGTTCCTAGAAGATTCAACGAACATGTTGCTTCCTTCTACATATGTCTCGCGAAACGACCATAAAGGTAAAATCAGAGGAATTCTAGCTCACACAGAGGCTTAACAGAAATCGTTCTTCTCGCTAACTATTCGCAACTGGGACAGGAAAGGGGGGCAAGTGACAGTGGTAGACTAAGTACACTACATCACACACTGTAAGGTGGCTTGTGGGGCATAGAAGTAGATGTAACTGCGAGGCCTGCAATCTGCCGAGGATCACGGAGACGCTTGGTCTCTCTTCCACTAATCTCTAGGTATGGCGCAAGCTGGAGAGAAGACTAGTGCATCATGTCATCTTTGTGGCTGATATTTTAATTCCTTTAGGAATATAACTACGCTGTCGTATATCAACTACTGTGAATGGCTTTCAATGACCTACATCTATATATGCAGGGTGTCCCAAGAGGAATGGTCAATATTAACGGCTATGACAGAACAATCATTCGAAGTAAAAAAAGTCTAGTTAACAAGGGCTCTAAAATGCATACCGTAAGAGCTATGAACATTCCTTGATCCTCGATACTAGTACAGCCTCTTTGCTTTCCATCTTCTGATAGGTGATAGTATAGACCAAAACACAAAGAAGGTCTAATAAACATGGGCTCCAAAGTGCGTGAGCACTTGTTGATCTTCGCTACTGTGAAACATCTTTTCTACTGAACAAGTGTTCATAGCTCTTAAGGTATGCATTTTATTGCACATGTTTACTGGACGATTTCTTCTTGTTTTGGTTCGTTCTACCTCCTCCCACTACATGACAAGCAAAACACTTGTGGCAGAAGAGGTTTGTTTGCGTCGAAGATGAAAAACTGCTCATAGCTCTTAAAGTGTGCATTCTAGAGCCCATGTTTACTGGAATTTTTTGCTCCGAATCATCGTTCCTATCATATCCATGAATATTGAGCATCCCTACTGGGACACCCTGTATACTCCGCAAGCCACTATATAACGCTTGGCGGAGGGTACATCGTACCAATAGTGCCGATTTCCTTTCCTATTCCATTCGTGTACTGATTGAGGGAAAAATGACTGTACGAATCCTATCTCCGTTTTATCTTCTTCTTGTGATCCCTCTGTTTGTCACACGTTGGTGGCAGTATAATAGTCGCACAGTCTTCCTCCAAAAGAGGTTCTCGCGAGAACTACTTCGTCATTCTTCCAGGTTTCCCATTTAAGTCACCCAAGTCTTTCTGTTACACTTTCGTATGAACTCTTCCGACCTGTTAGCGGCGGGTCTCTAAATGCTTTCGATGTCTTCTTATGCGTACTTGATAAGGACGCCAGACACTGGAACAATACTCTAAAACTGATCGAACCGGCAACTTGTATGCGATTTCTTTTACAGATGCACCGCACTTTCACAGAACTCTTTCAACAAATATAACTCTTCTATCCGTTTTTCCTAATACTTCTTTTACAAGATTGTGCCATTACATACTGTTTCTTAATATTACTCCTACATTGAAGCGCCAAAGAAACTAGTACAGGCGTATTCAAATACAGAACAGGCAGAATACAACACTGCCGTCGGCAACGCTTATATAAGACAACAAGTGTCTGGCGCAGTTGTTAGATCGATTACTGCTGCTACAATGGCAGGTTATCGAGATTTAAGTGCGTTAGAACGAGGTGTTATAGTCGGCGCGCGAGCGATGGGACACAGCATCTCCGAGGTAGCGATAAAGTGAGGATTTTCCAGTACGACCATTTCACGAGTGTACCATAAATATCAGGAACCCGGTAAAACATCAAATCTCCGACATCGCTGCGGCTGGAAAAAGATCCTGCAAGAACGGGACCGACGACGACTGGAGAGAATCGTTCAACGTGACAGAAGTGCAAACCTTCCACAAATTGCTGCAGATTTCAGTGCTGGGCAATCAAGTGTCAGCATGCGAACCATTCAATGAAAAATCATCAATATGGGCTTTCGGAGCCGAAGGCCCGCTCGTATACCCTTGATGACTGCATGACAAAAAGCTTTACCCCTCGCCTGGATCCATCTACACCGACATTGGATTATTAATGACAGGAAATATGTTGCCTGGTCGGACAAGTCTCGTTCCAGATTGTATCGAGAGGATGGACGTGTACGGGTATGGAGACAACCTCATGAATCCAACCCATGGACCCTGCAAGTCAGCAGGGAACTGTTCAAGTTGGTTGAGGCTCTGCAGTGGGATGGGGCCCGTGCATTTGGAGTGATATGGGCGCCTGATAGGTCTAGATACGACTCTGACAGGTGACACGTACGTAAGCATCCTGTCTGATCACCTGCATCCATTCATGTCCATTGTGCATTCCCACGAACTTGGGCAATTTCAGCAGGATAATACGTCCAGAATTCCTACAGAGTGGCTCCAGGAACACTCTTCTGAGTTTAAACACTTACGCTGGCCACCAAACTCCTCAGACTTGAACATTATTGAGTATATCTGCGACGCCTCAAAACATGCTGTTCAGAAGAGAACTCCTTCTCCTCGTACTGCTACGGATTTATGGACAGCCCTGCAGTATTCATCGTGTCAATGCCCTCCAGCACTACTTCAGATATATTAATCGAGTCCATGTCACGTCGTGTTGTGGCACATCTGCGTGCTCGGGGAGGGAGGGGCTCTGCACGATATTAGGCAGGTGTACTAGTTTCTTTGGCTCTTCAGTGTAAATACTTACACAATGTGACGTGTTCACGATGTTCACCACTAATCTTGTAAACAGGCACCATGGAGTTCTTTCTCTGCATTATAGGCATTGTCTTACATACAGGGTGGTCATAAACAATCTGAAAAGCTCGTAAGTGTGTTGCACTATAGTCTGCGCTGAGAAATATTTGTTAAGAAGAAATTCGATACTTTGCGACGTTTCCTAGTTAATTGACATTGACGTTAACCTATCAGGTCATTGGGCCCGCATATTCAAGCGGCCCGCCAGATACAATTAGTGGCAGTTGTTCTCATAGCGTAGACGATAGCGCACGAGACTGCTTAGTCTTCGTCTCTGTTTCGATCCTCACTACGGTCACATGTCCAGTTTTTGTATCGCTCTCTTGTATGGTTTTAGGAAACCAAACGGAAAACACGTTTGGCGACACCATCTTTGGCGGATCGCTTCAATTTGCTCGCGGAACGGCCTGATGCGCTAACTTCAATGTGATTTAACTTGGAAACGGCGCAACGTATCGAACTTTTTTCTTAACAATTATTTCTCAGCACAGTCTACCCTGATACACCCTTACAAGCTTTCCAAACTGTTTCCGACCACCATGTATATACACCTACAAAGAGAGCTGCCACTGATTACAGCAATGGAAATTTTGTCTAAGTCTTTTTGCACTTCATTACGATCGTTCAATGGCGATACTTGCGTATAGACAACACGATCGTCAGCCAATATTCTTATAGTGCTGCTCATCCTATCTGTTGTTTATGTGTATTGAAAACATCAGAGGTACTATTACGCTTCCTTGGGAACAGCCGATGTTACTTTAGGTTTTGTGGAATATTCGCCGTCCACTATAACGCACCGTTTTCTATTAGTCAAACATCCCTTGATCCATTCAGATATTTACGAAGATCCTCTGTACCATCGTATACTGGTTAATAGTCGGCTAGTCGAGGATGTGGTACAGTGCCGAATGCCTTTCGTGATTCTAGGAAGACGGAATCTACCAGTTCACTGCATCTATTGGTTGCAGGATGTCGTCTATTTAGTTATGTAGAAGTAAGGCTACTTCCAGTACACACAGAACGATATGACTTCTCCACATTTCTGACAAGTGCATAGACGAAATAAAGTACCTAATGAAATGGCAGTTCCCCGTTCATGCCACAAACTGTGACTGCGCAGAGTTACAAATCATATAGAACCTACTGGATTGTCACTATGTCCTGCATCTTATGGAGGGCTTAGAGCCAGCATACCGTCCTCCTGATCGTTGTCGGCTTCCCAGACCTTGGAGCCACTAATTCTCACTCAAGTAGCTCCTCGATTCGCCTCATGAGGCTGACAACATTCTTGGCAGTACCAGGAATCGAAGCCAGATCCTCCGCATGGCAGTCTGATTCTTTGAACACTTAACTATGGAGGCGGAATATAATGAACTTAATGCAGAATCTAAATCTTACGTAACACAACTCGTATTGCGAACAAACGGGTGAGCATATGACGAGACAGGCAAGACCGTCTGCGAGGCTTACAGGCTGCTGTAATGGTCTACGACGTGACATTAGGTATCAAGGAAGAATGTGGGTGTTCAGCACATTAAATTTCTCTTGTGTGAAATGAAACTGTTGATCCACGAGAGTTGTGTAAAATATTTAACAATCACATCTTGTCAATGGTCGGCTAGCTAAATCAAAATTGGCACAGGTAAATATGTAGAACTCATGAAAACTTGTGTTCCGAAGCAACTACATCACATGCAGTTTCAGAAAACAAGCAAAAATGAAAATGAATCAGTTATTGCATCATTAAAGAATAAAGACTCCAGTGAGAATGATGAAATTTCAGGTAGGATTATGAAGACCAGGGCACCATACACAGAGGGGTCCAGAAAAATGTTGACACTCTTTGATAGTCAATATTAATGGAACAGAATGCTATACCGTTACAATTCTTGCACGGAGGGATTGGGGGGGGGGGGGAGGTTGTTTTGTGTGTTCAAAATTACATTCATTAGCAGCAAAACAACGGTGATGCCGCTGAACTGTTGACCGCACTACGGTTGTCAGTGTATTCGGTGTGCCTGTGTGATAACCGCACAGGACACCTCGATGGTTTATCGTAGCTGCTTCTATTGAGAAATTGCGTTTTTCAAGGTACCCCATAGGTAACAGTCAAGAGGTGTAAGGTGAGGAGACTGTGGTGGGTACTCAAAAGCCCTTCTTCGAACTATCCTTCGTCCAGGTAGATTTTCAACCAAGTAGGCTCTAACAAATCTATGGTAATGAGGCGGAGCGCTATCGTGTTGTAGGTAAAATCTTTCATTTCCAAACACCTCTCGGATGGCAGGTAAAATCGATGTTTGCAGCATATGACGATGCACCACATCAGTTACAGTACCTTCAAAGAAGAATGGTCCAATGAAACCATGCGATGGCAGACCACACCACACATTAACACCCGGTAGATTACCTTCTTTGTGCCCGTAAGCGTACAGGCAGTTGTGGCGATTTTCAGTACCGTTCAGTTTGAATTGCGGCTCGTCACACCAGATAAGCATCCCTGAAAAAAGTTCATCCTCGCGAAGAATGTCTTCCAACTACTTGCAGCAGCCGGCCGTTGTGGCCGAGCGGTTCAAGGCGCTTCAGTCCGGAACCGCGATGCTTCTACGGCCGCAGGTTCGAATCCTGCCTCGGCCATGGATGTGTGTGGTGTCCTTAGGTTAGTTAGGTTTAAGTAGTTCTAAGTCTAGGGTACTGATGACCCCAGATGTTAATTCCCACAGTGCTTAGAGCCATTTGAACCATTTGAACTTGAAGCACTCCATTCTTCGATCCGGGTCGCCCTCGTTCATAGCATGCAGCGATCCTCGAATGCACACTTCCCACTTTGTAGCCTTCAGAATTCGTCGTACGCTTGATCGGCTTACCCCGCTTTCACGTACACCCTGCTTCACAGATTTTTGAGGTGACCTAGTAAAATGTTGCAACACAGCACCGCTGGAAGCCGGACTTGATGGTTGGTTGGTTTTGGGGAACGAGACCAGACAGCGTGGTCATCGGTCTCATCGGATTAGGGAAGGATGGGGAAGGAAGTCGGCCGTGCCCTTTCAGAGGAACCATCCCGGCATTTGCCTGGAGTGATTTAGGGAAATCACGGAAAACCTAAATCAGGATGGCCGGACGCGGGATTGAACCGGACTTGATGTTTTTGGCTGGCCCGACCTGTCCTTATGCACATCCTGAACAGTACCGTTGGCTTAGATTTCTCCCGAGTACGATAAATTGTTGTACGTGTTGGTGGCTGAGTTCCGTACGCATTACGCAATTGCCGTTGTACCTTCATTATGTTTTCGTACTTCCAGTAGCACTCAATACGACCTTGCGTTGTCCAAATGACAATCTTACTTCATTTATTGCTGCGCTGTCATCTACTGGAAAACGCGCGCCAAGATCCGTTGAGAAAACAATGGACTACCCCAACGCGCATAATTGCAATGTGACGTCATTTTGTTCCAAAGATGTTAACTACCAAAGAGAGTTCGCATTTTTCTGGACCCTTCTGTACTAGTTTCGTACTCTATTGCCTGTGTAGTGTGTCTTTCAGGTGTGGTCAATTTCCTGACAGATTGAAATATTTGTTAATCACTTTCTAAAAAGGTTGAGAGAGACAAAGCAGACAATTACTGGCCAATTTCTTTGCTATCACCATAAAGGAGAGTAGTCGCACAGCTCAGTGCACATAATTTGTGTCAGACTCTCAGTTTTGTGCAAGTTGGAACACTATCGCAGAGTTACAAAAGTGCGTTGATGTTTCATGCTCTATTCCAAGTAGTACCACACATCTTCTATAGGATTATGATCTGGTGATGATTTAGGGGGACACTCGAATTCTTGTAAGATGTAAATTTCAACACGATGAAGATGTAAAAGACAAGTGAACACTTGATCAACGAGAATCTTGAAACAAATGCGCTGGTTCATGTTCAAGGTAACCTGAATGAGTAGACCCTAGTCATGGTACGAAAAATAACTCAAAACCATCACATAATCACCTCCAGTCTGAAGAATACACTGCATACACTGCGAGTTAACCGCCTTATTGGGCCGCCCATCTTTTGAAACGAGAGAACATCGCGAATCGTTGAAACAAACTACACGACTTCAATCAGCCAGTGTCCATTTTATTTGTTTTTTGGTCCATCGAAGACATGCAGCTTTGTGTGCCGCCATGAACGATAGCCTTCTGTGAGGTAGTCGACTCCAAAATGTGATGTGTTCACTCGAAAGTGGTTGTAATGGGCCTACCTTTACTGACAGCAGCAATTACCGTGAAGCTTAGAAGTGACTGACAAGGCGTGATACTATCCCTGCGCCTCATTCGGTTAGGATATTTTTACGTCTACTGTTCTTAACTATGTTACCGGTCTGCGAATGTCACATTTTAGTTTGCAAACAAGTTGGACAGCCCGCGCTAAACAGGGAACTTCGTCCACGTTATGGCCATGGGAACGTCCAAACACGGTACCTCCTTTCTGCCATTTTGCCACACATCCACATTCACCCGTCTTAATGCACTGATTCCCTACAACTGGCTGTCACATGCACACTTCTTCACTACTAACGAGGAGAACGCGGCAAGTGCCATAGTCCGATTCCCCAGAAACTTCGCTCAGTGGGAGAGGTGTCAAAATAAGCGAACACTTGTCTCGGGCTTATCCCTGGATATTCGACCGTTTTTGAGAAAACAGCCGTCAAAGTTTTCGACGTAAATTAGATTCCTTTTAGAGCTCGATAATCTGAGGTAAGTAACGGTAGTATGGCTAGCGTCGCGGCCTGTCAGGTTTGCATCCCGTGTTCGAAACCCGACTATTCTTTTTACTTATTTTATTTCTTCATTTATCTACCCATACCCGTAGAAGGTTACTACACGAATGTTTCTTATCAAATTAGGGGATACAAGGGCGTTACATTAATTGTAAAATTACAAAAAAAAGAAAAAATGGTTCAAATGGCTCTGAGCACTACGGGACTTAACAGCTGAGGTCATCAGTCCCCTAGAACTTGGAACTACTTAAACGTAACTAATCTAAGGACATCAGACACATCCATGCCCGTAGCGGTCGCGCAGTTCCAGACTGAAGCACCTAGAACAGCTCGGCCACAGCGGCTGGTGTAAAATTACAACTGGGTTTCACAGTGCCATATATATATATATATATATATATATATATATATATATATATATATATATATATATATATATATGTGTGGGTGGGTGGGTGGGTGTGTGGGTGTGAGTGAGGTGTGTGTCTGTGGTATTTTCAAGCGTTACAACCTTTTTAAATTCTCATATTCTTATATTTCATTCTTACATCAATTCTTATACTTTGTTCTTATGTTTCTTCAGAAAGATTTGGTGCAGTCCCTTGATTGATACCGGTCGTAGAAACATTCTAAACATAGAAATTCCTAACACCAATAGCGTAGTGAGAAGGCAGGTTTGCCACGGTGGCATTCCTTTGTATGAATCTCACTCGGGAAGATTTCATGCCTTGGCAATAATTTTGTGGCAAACCACACGTAACGAATCACATTTCGGAAAACTGCTGTTTGCAGCTGATTATGAATCAAGATACACTACAAAAATTTAACCTAAAACAAGTTCAAATAATTTTCTCATTCATTTATTTTTTAAATTCATTCACCAGACTACAATTAATAGACGAATAAGGAGAACGTTGTTTCAATATACAATGGAAAACATTCGAGTAGTAACATTCTACGAACATGTGTAGATAAATGAAAAAAAAATTAAATTAAAAGCGGGTTGGGAACACGGGACGCAAAAAGTGTGAAGCCGCGAAGCTAGCCAGTGTGCCACGGTTTCGGATTCACTGTTCACTCGCTAAAATGCACATAAAGTACCTCGAAAACGTGTCGGTTTCACAGAAAGGATCGAGTGCCTATGTATAAACCGAGACTCGTGTTCACTTATTTTGACTCCTCTCCCACTGAGCCAAGTTTCTGGGAAATCGGGTTATGACTCTTGCCGCGTTCTTCTCGTAAGACTTAAGTAAGTGGTGCAGGATAAGATGTCCATCTGGCACCAGTTCTACAGCAACTACGTCGCTCTATGGCGACCACTTAAGCTCTTTTAAGACAGTAGCTTAAATTCTGTCCCGTGAGCTTATCCTCACCTGTAAGAAATTCGTCCAGCATAACATTTTCTACCTGGAAGAAACAAGCTAGAGTACCTACATCTCTGAAGAGACGTACATCTGTATCTCAGTATCTTTGGGCATTCACCACATGTGACGTTCCTTCGACTTCTTGTCTGTCCACATGAGGACCCAACCACGACCAAAATAATACAGGGTGACAATTATTGAACTATATGAAAAAAACGTAATTAGTAACAAACTACGGCGTGCACACACCTTATTCAAAATGTAAACGTCACTACAGATGTTGTGATTTAGCTTATGACATTTTCAATGTGCGTGCCATCATTGGCGATGATGTGGCGCAGACAAATAGCAAAATTCTGCATGACCCGCTGAAGTGTCGCAAAATCGATGCTGTTGATGACCTCCTGAATGGCTGTTTTTCGGCTCAGCAATGGTTTTGGGATTATTGCTGCACACCTTGTCTTTAATATAGCTCCACAAAAAGGAATCGCATGTGTTCAGATCCGGAGAATATGGCAGCCAACCGAGGCTGATGCCAGTGGCCTCTGGGTACCAAGAACAAGAATACTGTCCCCAAAGTGCTCCTCCAGGACATCAAACACTCTCCTGCTTCGATGGGGTCGAACTCCGTCTTGCATGAACCACATCTTCCGAAATCAGGGTCACTTTGGACAATGAGGATGAAATCATCTTCCAAAATCTTCACGTACCGTTCGGTAGTCACTGTGTTGTCAACGAACATCACACCGATAATTCCGAGAGTGGACATTTTACACCACACACTCAACCGTTGAGGGTGAAGAGACTTCTTGATCGCAAAATGCGGATTCTCAGTCTCCCAAATGCGCCAACTTTGCTTATTGACGAACTCACCCAAATGAAAGTGGGCTTCGCCTCTAAACGAAGCCATACAGCGCATACTAATTTCCATCATGCCCCGCGGCCAACCGTGCAGATTGAACGTCCTAACACCTAACGCATACCGTTCAGAAATTATGACTATTTTATTTCAAACAGTTCAATAATTGTCACCCTGAATCTTTCTCCAAAGCTTCTGTGACTGCATCGGCTATCACTTTGCGACAAGGATTGTTCTGAAAATGAAATGTGGTCGTGGCCAGAGAGATATCACCATCGTATTTTGTCTAAGAATGAGAGGCATGGATATAAATCAGGTACGCTCTACTATTCTTATAAATGTATCGCTGTCACGCCTTTTCTACCTGCAACTGTATTCCGCAAGCCACATGTCGGTGAGTGGCCGAGGATACTTCTAGTACCAGTAACCGATCCCCCCCCCCCCCCACCCCTGTTCTATTCGCGAAATGTCCGTGGAAAGAATGAGTGTCAGTAAATCTCTTTGTTAGCTCAAATTACTCGAATTTTCCCGTTGTAGTCATTCTGCGAGACATATATAGGAAAAAATAATACGTTGTCCAATTCTTCCCGAAAGATACTCTCCCGAAATTTCAATAGTAAACTTCTCTAGGACGCACAACGCCTCTCGTGTAGCGTCTGCCATTGGACTTTGTTGAGCACCAGCGCGACGGTTTCGAGGCAATTAAACTGTTCATCTTTGGACCTTGTCTAACTCTGCTTTTATTATAACCCTGTGACAGTGCCAGAATGATGAGCAGTACTCAAGTATCGGTCAGACAAATGTTTTGTAAGCCAGTTCTTTCGCTGATGAATTACATTTCCTTAGGATGCTTTCTATGGATCTCAGCCCAGAATCTGCTGTTCCTACTATTTGTGTTATGTGTTCATTCCACTTAAGGTAGCTCCGAATGGTTACTCCTAGACAATTTACGGTAGTTACTGTTTTCAGCAATTTGTCATGAATAGTTTAACTGTATAGTAGTGGATTTTCTTCTCCTACAGTTGTTCATTTATTTATGTTCAGGGTCAACTGCCAGTCCCTGCACCATTCATCAATCCTCTGTAGGTGTTCTCGCTAATGACTACAGTCTTCTGGCATTGCTACATCTATATCTACCTACATTTACATCGTTACTCTTCAGTTCACACTTAAGTGCGTGTCAGAGGGTTCATCGAACGACCTCCTCACTATTTCTCTACCGTTCCTCTCTCTTAAAGTGCGCGGGAAAAACGAACACTTAAATCTTTCCGCGAGAGAAATTATTTCTCTTATTTTATTGCAATGATCATTTCTACCTATGTACGTGGGTGTCAATCAAATTTTTTTCGCATTCGGAGAAGAACGTTAAAATTTCGTGAAAAAATTTCGCCGCAACGAAAAACGCCTTTGTTTTAATGATTGCATCTTGTCATATGTGCATTACTCTCACCAATGTTTCGCGGTAATACAAAACGGGCTGCCCTTCTTTGTACTCTGTCGATGTCCTCCGTCAGTCCTATCTGTTAAGGATCTCATATTGCGCGGCATTACTCTAGCAGATAACGAACAATCGTAGTGGAGGCAGTCTCTTTAGCAGATCCGTTGCATCTTCTCAGTGCTCTGCCAACAAAACGCAGTCCTTGTTTCGCCTTCCCCACAACATTATCTATGTGATCGTTCCAGCTTAAGTTATTCGAAAATGTAATACCAACATATTTCGTTGAATTTACAGCCTTTAGGTTTGTGTGATTTATAGTGTAGCCGAAATTTTGCGGATTCCTTTTAGTAATCAAGTGGATGATCTCACACTTTTCATTATTAAGGGTCAATCGCCACTTTTCACACCATACAGATATTTTACTTAAATCATTTTTCAATTGGTTTTCTGAGAACTTGTCTAGACGGTAAATAACAGTGTCATGTGCAAACACCGTAAGACGCTGCTCAGACTACTTCCTATATCGTTTATACAGATTAGGAACACCAGAGGGCATATAACTCTTCCTTGGGGAGCGCCATACATCACTTCTGTTTTGCTCGATGAGTTTCTGTCAATTACTATGAACTGTGACCTTTCTGACAGGAAATCACGAATCCATTCGCACAACTGAGACGATACTCCACAGGCACGCAAAGTTCTTAGAAGCCGCGTTTGAGGAACGTTGTCAAAAGGCTTCTGGCAATCTAGGAGTATGCCGGCCGTGGTGGCCAAGCGGTTAAAGGCGCTACAGTCTGGAACCGCGCGGCCGCTACGGTCGCAGGTTCGAATCCTGCCTCGGGCATGGATGTGTGTGATGTCCTTAGGTTAGTTAGGTTTAATTAGTTCTAAGTTCTAGGCGACTCATGACCGCAGAAGTTAAGTCGCATAGTGCTCCGAGCCATTTGAACCATTTGAACCAATCTAGGAGTATGGAATCAATTTGAGATTCTCTGTCGACAGCACTCATTACTTCGTGAGAAACAATAGCTGTTTGTGTTTCACAAGAACGATATTTTCTGAATCCGTGCGTGACCACAGGTCGCTTTCCTCGAGGTAACACACAATGTTCAAACAGAGTATATGTTCCAAAATTCTGCTTCAAATCGATGTCGGAGATAAGCGTGTGTAATTCGTGAATTACTCCTACTTCCTTTCTTGGGTATTGGTGTGACATGTACAACTTTCCAGCTGAAACTTGCTGGCAGGTTAAAACTGTGTGCCGGACAGAGACTCGAACTCTGGACCTTTGCCTTTCGCGGGCAGGTGCTCTACCATCTGAGCTACCCAAGCACGACTCACGCCACGTCCTCACAAATTTACTTCTGCCAGTACCTCGTCTCCTACCTTCCACACTTTACAGAAGCTCTCCTGCGAACTTTGCAGAACTAGCACTCCTGAAAGAAAGGATATTGCGGAGACATGGCTTAACCACAGCCTCGGGGATGTTCCCAGAGTGAGATTTTAAATATCCTTTCTTTCATGAGTGCTAGTTCTGCAAGTTTCGCAGGAGAACTTCTGTAAAGTTTGGAAGGTACGACACGAGGTACTGGCAGAAGTAAAGCTGTGAGGACGGGGTGTCAGTCGTGCTTGGGTAACTCAGATGGTAGTGCACTTGCCCGCGAAAGGCAAAGGTCCCGAGTTCGAGTCTCGGTCGGGCACACAGTTTTAATCTGCCAGGGAATTTCATATCAACGCACACTCCGCTGCAGAGTGAAAATCTCATTCTAACTTTCCAGCTATCTCACAGACAACTGCATCATCTGCGAACAGCCTAAAGCAGGCTGTTGTCTACTAGATCATTTTTATATATTGTATACAGTAACACTCCTGATACCCTTCCTTGCGGTACTTTTGAAATTATCATTTCATCTGTTCTATAAAGAGTGACGTGATGAGCTTTATCTGCAAGGAAGTCTTGAATGCAGTCACAAATTCTGTCCAAACCTAGGAAAGCTCGAACTGTTTTCACCAAACGGCAGTGCAGGACTGTGTCAAATCCCTTTTTGTAGTCAAGGAACACAGCATCAACCTGAACGCAGATATCTACAGCACTGTAGATCTCATGGAGAAGCAGAGAAAGAGTTCTGAAAGTTCTGTTTTTGCCGAATCTTTGTTGATCTTTGTACATGGCTAAATGATCACTGAACTGACTGAAAAATTATTGTGGGAATAAAAACAGACCTCATTATGTTCTTCTCGTAGTGTAGGTACAAATAAGTGCTATGACAATAAGTAAAATAATGGTAATGGTGTGTAGCCAAACTGATTCAGGTGATGACACAAAAAATATTTGACAAGTTTTGATATTCTGGCACCGAAATAACTGACGACGGCACACGTAAAGAGCATATAAAATACAGGCTGGTAATAGGAAGCAAAAATTTTTTGAAAAAGAGAAATATGTCAATTTAAGTGTTAGGAAATCTTGCCTAGAAGTATTTGTTTGGTGTGTGGCGTTACATGGAACTGAAACGTGTACTTAAAAGAAGAGAGTAGAAGCTTTTGAAATGGTGTGTTATAAAAGAAGAAAATTAGATGGGTAGAGGTACTGAATGTCATCGAGAAGAAAACAGTTTTAGAGCACAACTCGACGCAAAGGAAGGATAGGTTGGTAGAGCACATTCTGAGGCATCAAGAGATTCTAAATGTGACGTGTAGGGAAGTGTTTAGAGGGAAGCATGGTTTGAATACGGTAAGTAGGTTCAAATGGATGTACGTTACAGTAGTTACACAGAGATTAGCATTTTTTTTTACTTCGAATAACCCTTTTGGAGCGTACGAGAGATCAACATCGTTTCTTCTTTTTTGTTTTGAACTGCAGTTCCCTTTGCTCCCACACCTCTTTCATTCTTCGAAGATGTTGTTCCTTCTCTTCTTGTGTAAACTTCCTTCCATTTCTTGCTTTTTTCATGTCCTGAAGGAGAGCCCTTTCTATTGGATCATTAAAAGCATTGTTTTTTGTTGCGTCCAAGTCGACTCCTACATTTTCCATACATACATCTTCTTATTTCCCACAGCCATGTGTGTTTGTATTTGTAATTGTTTAGTAATCCAAAGGGTCGTTTAGTTACTCTGTCATTATTCATCTTGAATATGCATCCACAGAATTTGAATATCCTTTTTCTCATTGCGTCAGTTCAAGAGTTTCTGCTCCATAGAGTATTTCTGGTCTGATTACTATTTCCTAATTTTTCAGTTTTGTGTGAGAGGATAAAGATTTTTTCATATAGCTGTTTCTTGCTATTTGAAAGGTCCTCTCCATCTTATGTATTCTAGTCTCTGTTGCTGTCTTTTCCTTCGTGTTGTTTAATATTCATTCTCCTAAGTTTTAAAACAGTATACTTTAGGAACTGTGTTATTTGTTTTAAGATTTTGAGACGAATTAATGATGTTTGTCATGAACTGTGTTTCTTCAAATCATTTTTGTAATCCTACTTTTGCTGCTTGGCGTTGAAAGTTTTGTGACTTTTCCTTGTACACTTTCAAGTGAGTCTGTAATAAATGCTGTAAATCTTCAAATGCTACAAAATCTTCAGTGATCTTGTTTGACTTTTTTCCTAGTTTATATCGCTAGTATTTATAGTCTTCCTGCTAACTCTAACCAATTTCACCAACGCACAGTTAAAAAGCAGGGATGGCAAGCCATCTCCTTGTATTAGCCCTGAATTTATTTCAAGCTTTTCTGTCATTTCTCCCATATACATTACTTTTGATGTTGTGTTTGTTAAAGTTGCCTTAATTATTTCTGTTGTTTCCCTGTCTTCTCCAAGCTCTTTTAAATGTTCTATGATGCAGTTCTATCAATAGAATTATACGCTTTTTTTAAAAATCTTCAAATGTTAGCACATATTCCAGGCTTCTGATTTTCCTAATTTCTAAGGTGTGCTTTAAGTTTATGACTTGTTCTATACATGATCTGCTTTTCCTGAACCCTGCTTGATACTCCTTTAACTTTGGATTAATCAACAGACTACTGTAAACGAAACTATAGCTTCGTGATACAACCTGATAGTCTGTAGAGATATATCGAACTTGTTTTGGCCAGTCGTTGCAATTTTGTTACTGAGACTGATAGTTTGTCGGCAAATAGTTTCAGTATCTTTATGTGTTACCTTCCTACCTTACATCTCTTAGTTAAGTTGTTAGTTATTCTCGTAACCGAGTTCAATGTTCATGACAACTTCCATTCGAGCTCCATGTATCTCGTTTTATTTTTTGGTTCTTCTGTTTCCTGAGCTCCAAGCGTACAGCAATGCCATAAAATCTGGACTATTTACTTCTAACTAGGTTCTAGTGCTCCTGTTACTACATTCATCCTGCATGTGATGCATATTTTTGCTTTAGGTAGTTTATCTATTTTCTGTAGCAGAGTTTCCAGGCTAATATCTTAGAGCCCTGGCATCAGGTCAGATCCCCGTCGACTTTATTTAGTTTCATGGTTTGCGATAACTTCCTCAAACCAATTTAATTAGCTTCCTGTTCTCTATAATAGTTCTAGGCTGTTTGCCTCAGTCTCGAGAGGCGGGCTAGCCAGCATACAGGGTAGGTTACCGAAAGCTCCGGCTGTGTCTATCCTTATGACAGTTACCCATCTTTCCTATGATATGTTTAGCACTTGGTTACTGATGCCCCCACCATACAAACACCAACAATTTGTCCACGTTAGAATTCACTTAGCTCCGATATAATGCACTCACAAATACGAAGACCACTGTTCTGACGGCGACTGACACTTGTTACGTATTGAGGACGTTGCTCAGGTGCCATTCGTAGTCAAATACAACAGCACATCTTCTCTGAATACAAACTGAGATTCGTTCACACTGAATAAATTTCTGTTTTTGAACAGGCTAATGCATAGTAGTTTCTCTTGCGTTTAACATCATGTATGTCACAAGAATATTGGCCTGTTTGCCTTACTCCTTTTCTGAAGATAACTACCTCTGATATTTTCCATATTCGAGGTAGCCTGTCTAGCAACAAGCACTCATTTAGTAGTGCCACAAGGTATAGAACAAAGCCGTTGGTTAGATCCCGTAGTATCTCTGTGTTTATTGAATTCGAACCTGGCGCCTTCCGTTCTTTTTCCTGTTTCAGT
The DNA here is from genome assembly GCF_023898315.1 of Schistocerca nitens. Lineage (NCBI taxonomy): Eukaryota > Metazoa > Arthropoda > Insecta > Orthoptera > Acrididae > Schistocerca > Schistocerca nitens. Next base: position 571,930,157 of record NC_064616.1, on the reverse strand, counting down.
ATTGTGCCTCATATTTTTTCTTCGGTAAACAGGATTACAACTGTGTCGTTTCTGTAGAGAACTTCCATTTCTGTACCTAGATGACGCTGCTGTTCCGTAGCTTCAACATCTTTGCCAAAGCGGATCTATCCTTTATTAATACTCCGCCTGAAGGCCCCTAGTCAGTAGTTAACGTCCCATCCTCTTTCTTCGAAGTAGAAAAGACAGTTGGTGATTTTATTTAGTTTGTTACAATTTGTAGGGCATCTTCCAAATATCTAGCTGGAATTGATCTTTAACATACGCTTCCTAGCGCTACAATCTCGTTTTTGTTGTATTGTTGCTCAATCCCTTGGTTAATGTTCCAGGCTACTGGTGCGTTCTTCTACTCCCAGTCTCTTTTGGTACCGTTTGGTGTTCTGCCTTCTTCTCTGTCTAATACTTTGTAGGGCTCTGATCCACAGCGTTTTAATTTTCTTTCTATTATTAGTTATTACTGAGATTGTTTGGTTTATTGGCATTTGAATTGTATGCACCAACTCTCCCGCTTTATCCTGCACATCAAACCCTACACCGTTAGTTACCGCATCTTGATCTGAGACTACAGCAACTCCCAGTTTGCTTTCCGTATGTTTTAACTACTCTTCGTTGGAACATGATTTTTCATGACGTGCTTCTAATTGAACAGTGCAACTACAATAACAATGTGGTCATTCGCTACTGGAGGAACATCAACTTGTCTTCATAATACAACAGAAAAGGCGTAATTACAAATTAGCAAGGGTAACGCCAGTGTTTGGTGGAGTACCTACTAGGTTGTGATATGTACGTGGATTGAATGGTTCTTTAATTACAAGTAAGCCTACTTCTTGTATTGTATCTTGTATATCCCACCCCATTTCATCTGTTCTTCCAATACGCCACAGCTTGGTTTTGATGTTACCATCCAGAATGGAATTCTATTTTCACGTACGTCCCAGTATAGCTGCCTTATTAAGATGTTCAACATAAGGACGTATCTTATGGCTACACTGAAAGTACATGTTCGTAACATAACATTCGCTGGTTTCGCCCACACTTTCTACAGTTATGCCATGCCCACCACAAATTTGATCAATGTTTACCACTATAATTCCCTTATTAGAGATCATGATAGCCATTGTCGTGACATTCCCCTCTATTATTACTTGAGCTGTGACTAATATGAATGGCAGTTTGCCTTTTTTGGTGAACCGTTCCTAAATTCACAATATTAGGAGATCCTTTTCTTCTGCAAGTTGTTTCACTTCCTGCAATAGCGTAACCCTAAGCATAGCATTTAGCTGACTTATTCTGACGTTTCATCCTTTGAATAGAGGCAGTACTGAACGAGCATATTTATCTTTGAAGGCCCATGCGGCTATACGTCATTAACAGCAATTTACACTCTCTGATCACACGTTTCTGGACATCTATTAGTGTGACGCAGATGACAGAAGATTTCCTTACTGACGTTGAACTGTACTCCTGTTTTGTCATCGGCGGAAGCTGTCAGGAGAGAGATGCAGGCGGTGTAAGACGTGTTAACGGGGTACACTTTGCTGTCAAGTGGTGGGATTCCGGTCTCTTTCGGAAATTGGTTCGACTGCTAGAGGACTTCGTTAGAGTCCCACACTTTGCATCTTTACGTAGGAAGGTTGTAGGCACCTTTGAGAGAAATTTCAAACCTCTGTATCGCAGAAGGGGAAAATGAAGGTGTTTCAAAAAGTGACCCTTTAATTCTTTTGCCCATTGTATGTGTCCATCACTCGCATTCATGACGGCTTGAATTCTGCTAGAGACATTTTTAATGGGTGTCTGAATGTCTGTGGAGGAATCGCAGTCCATTCTTCCTCAAGAGCCGAAACCACAGAATCTAGTGATGTACGTTGCGATCTGGAGGAAGTCGGCGTTCTAACTATCAAAGGTGTTCCATTGGGTTCATGTCGGGACAGTGGGCAGGCCAGTTCATTTCAGAAATTTTACTGTCCACAATCCATTGCCTCACAGCTGCTGCTTTATGACAGGGTGCACTGTCATGCTGACAGAAACATTACTGTGTGCAGGTGTGGAATTCCGTTCAGCCATTATCCATTATTATAGCCAACTCATAGCTTCTAGTGAGCGTGCAAGGGCTCGATTGGAAGGGACAGCGTTTGTCAGAGCGCGGAAAGGCTGGGTTCAAATGGCTCTGAGCACTATGGGACTCAACTGCTGTGGTCATCAGTCCCCTAGAACTTAGAACTACTTAAACCTAACTAACCTAAGGACATCACACACATCCATGCCCGAGGCAGGATTCGAACCTGCGACCGTAGCAGTCGCACGGTTCCGGACTGCGCGCCTAGAACCGCGAGACCACCGCGGCCGGCGGAAAGGCTGGGCAAATTATATTTGTTTCCGGTCTTTTTTGAAACTTTTTCGCTTATTTCAATAAAATCTTGGTGGTTCAAATGGCTCTGAGCACTATGGGACTTAACATCTGAGGTCATCAGTCCCCTATAACTTAGAACTACTTAAACCTAACTAACCTAAGGACATCACACACAGCCATGCCCGAGGCAGGATTCGAACCTGCGACCGTAGCAGTCACGCGGTTCCGGACTAAAGCGCCTAGAACCGCTCGGCCACAGTGGCCGGCACAATAAAATCTTCTCTGTTTAGAAGCTGCCTTACTTCGAATAAACCACTCGAGCTTTCGACAGCTGCCTCCGCCATCGTCATCGTGAGTTAAAATCACTGACTTCTGGGGCTGGCACGGTGTTCTGCAATGTCAGGGTCTGGAATTTTCCAGAGAGGGCCGAAGTGGCGTATGCGCGGAAGGCAAATTGGGCAGCTGCTGGCAGCACCGTACGGCCGCGGGACCCTATGACGCAGATGACGGAAGATTTCCTTACTGACGTTGAACTGTACTCCTGTTTTGTCCATTATAATTATCCGGGCTGTTATGCCGTGGTCGGCTGATGAATTCTGTGTCAATTCCCAACGTTTCGTCTCCGACTGCGGGAGACATCTTCAAGGGGGTCCGTAGCTAGATGGAAGGTCCAAGACACCCACTGGCTCGCTACTGACTGCCGCTAAATTCCGTGTCCGCGCGCTCCCGCGCCGCGGCGTGACGTCACGTGTTTTGAAAACGTCCGTGCAATTGGCGGGGGGTTAAGGATGTGGCCGACTATCAGAGTAAAATTACTGATCTACTGGATCCGCAAGCATATAGGAAGCTGAATAAGGACTCCACTAACAACGTTCTCAGAACTGTGTCGCGGTTAATAAAAAAGTCCTCCATTGAAGAGAGTGTACAGAAAGGTCTCTGCAATTCGGTTGCGCTACCACCGAGGCTTTATGGATTGCCGGCCGCGGTGGTCTAGCGGTTCTGGTGCTGCAGTCCGGAACCGCGGGACTGCTACGGTCGCAGGTTCGAATCCTGCCTCGGGCATGGGTGTGTGTGATGTCCTTAGGTTAGTTAGGTTTAAGTAGTTCTAAGTTCTAGGGGACTTATGACCTAAGATGTTGAGTCCCATAGTGCTCAGAGCCATTTTTTCTTTATGGATTGCCCAAAATTCATAAAGAAAATGTGCCGTTAAGGCCGATACTAAGTGTCATTGGTACGCCCACCTGCTCGTTAGCCAAGTTTTTGACTACGCTGTTAAAACCACATGTCGGCCGTTCGGGCTCTTATATAAAGAATTCGACACATTTCATCAGCAGATTGAATGGCATAGTGGTGCAGCCGGAGGACATATTGGTCAGCTTCGATGTGGTATCGCTGTTTACCATGGTTCCTTTTAATGATCTATTGGAACAGCTGGATTGAATTTTTCCTGCCGATATTTCAGAACTATTTAAGTGTTGTTCGACGACCACATACTTCAAGTGGAATGAACAGTTTTATGAGCAAACGGATGGCGTGGCTATGGGAAGCCCCCTAAGTCCCGTAATTGCAAACTTCTTTATGGACAAATTCGAAGAACAGGCCTTAGGTACTACCAGCAAAAAACCAAATGTATGGTTCCGATACGTGGATGACACGTCTGTGCTGTGAAGACAGGGCAGGGAGGAACTAAGCCGGTTCCACGAACATATGAATAGTGTAAACTCGAGAATTCAGTTTACAATGGAGGAGGAGTTAGACGGCAAATTACATTTCCTCGATGTGCTTGTTTTTAAAAACAAAAATGGTAGTTTGGGCCACTCAGTATACCGCAAACCCACGCACACGGACCGTTATTTGCACCGGGATTAGAACCACCACCCACAATGGAAGCGGGGTTTTATCAAGACGTTAGCGGACAGAGCTAGAAATATTTGAGAACCTGAGTTGCTCGACGCTGAGATGGAACATCTCCACAATGCAGAACGGATATTCGTCCGCCGAAATAAAACGTGCGTTGAGGCAGCCACGCAGAAATCATAGTGACGTACAGGCTACTGCAAAATCTAAGGTTTTTCTGCCGTTTGTTAAAAATGTAACGGAAAGAATAGGGGGGATCTTGACGAAGAGGAATGTTACCGTAATTTACAAGCCCACCAGGAAGATACAGGAATACCTTAAGCCTGCCAAGGACGCTCGCAAACCATTGGAAAAAGCTGGAGTGTGTAGGATCCCATGCAGCTGTGGAGATGTTTATGTGGGTACCACTAAAAGAACTGTTTCTAAATGTTTGGAAGAGCACAAGGGCAATTGTAGAAGAGGAGAAACAGAACGATTAGCTGTTGCGGAGCATGCTTTCCAGCCAGGGAACCACAATATTCGTTTCGAGGAGACGCAAGTACTAGCGGCCACAAGCGGATATTACAAAAGGCTCTACAGGGAGGCAATCGAAATCGCTAAACACCCTAACAATTTCAATCGAAAGGAGGAGGGCGTGAAATTAAACGGTATATAGATTCCGGTGTTAAAGAAGATGTGTACCACCCGTCAACTACTGGGTGATGGCAACGGCGATCGACGGTGACGGAGAGCGGCCAATTGCACTGACGTTTTCAAAACACGTGACGTCACGCCGCGGCGCGGGAGCGTGCGGACACGGAATTTAGCGACAGTCAGTAGCGAGCCAGTGGGTGTGTTGGACCTTCCATCGAGCTACGGACCCCCTTGACGATGTCTCCCGCAGTCGGAGACGAAACGTTGGGTATTAACACAGAATTCATCAACCGATCACGGCATCACAGCCCGGATAATTATAATGGACATGATATTTCGGGCCGTGGAAGACTACATTTTAGTATCAGACTCCTGTTTTTTCATCGGCGGAAGCTGTCAGGAGCGAGATGCAGGCGGTGTAAGAAGTGTTAACGGGGTACACATTGCTGTCCAGTGGTGGGATTCCGGTATCTTTCTGAAATTGGTTCGACTGCTACTTTGTTGGAGTGCTGAAAGTTTAGCCCTGTGTTGTAGCCAAGGGGTACCGCGACCTCCCGCCGTACAACCACGTCTGTAGGGTTGCCTGCGTGGCAGACTGAAGCAGTGCACCCACAACGTACGCTGCGCAAAAGAATTAAAAGGACACGTCCTTAAACTACTGTTGTTTTCCCCCATTTGACGCAGAAGTGTGAAATTTGGCTCAAAGATGGCTACAACCTTCCTTTGTAATGATGCAGAAGTGTGGCTCGCCACGACATCACCCTTGGGCTCGGTGATGCTTCAAACAGGAAGGTGCCAACACATGTGAAGGAAAGGTCAGAGCTAAGAAGTTCATGTGATGTGTAACGTGAATTAATGATGACATACTGGCCCAAAATTTCACCATAATTTAGTCCAACGCCACCATGGACGTGTCACATGATGGGAAGGTCGTCACAGCCCCTTATGCATACCTCACCCCTTCTCTTGAATCCTCTTGTCTTATCTGAAATAGGCAATGCATCACTAACGCAAGGCATTTTTACAGAGAGACTGAAATATGACGTTGTCAAGCCCTATTTAAGAAAGGTGATAGGAGAGATGTCAATAACTACCGATCTGCTTCAGTGCTGACATCATTTTCCAAAATTTTTGACAAGGTGAATGCCTTTTACATGTTCACTCACCAAATTTCACAAGCATTAAATTAAAAAAAAGCGCCAATTACTATTTTCTGCGACCTATCAAAGGCATCTGACAGTGTGAATCACAGTATTCTCGTAGATAAATTGCAGTTTTATGCGATTGACGGTATAGAAAACTTATGAATAATGTCGTATCTAACAAAAGAATGCAGAAAGTTATGCTTAGTAATTCGACCAGTATAGTCCTGACTGGGGAGAAATCACGTATGCGATTCGCCAAGGCTCACTCTTAGGTGTTGTTCCTCATGTATGAAAACGATCTTGCATACAGCAAACAGAATTCGTTCTTTTTGCAGATGACACTAGTATTGTAATCAATCCAAGCATACATGCAGGAACAGAAGAAACAGTGAACAATGTCCTTAATAATGACTCGTGCACAAACAAAATGGAAAACGGTCCCTTTAAGACCCCCCAGTTAAGCAACACTCTCAGTGCCAGCCACGCACTTATGATGAGAGCTTTAAAAATGTACTTGCACAAATACAACACTTGACCGATTATTATGTCAGGCAACCACTTGACAACCTCCTGCTCAGTGGCACTATACTGCTGCTGTAGCATCTGCATGGGGGTATGCAGAATCTGTGTGGTGTTGATGGGGTTGCTTGCCCACAGGTGACTAGAAATCGGTCAAGGGTTGTCTCTGTACAGGTATATTTTTAAAGTGCTCGCCAAAGTTGTGGGGTGGAAATGAGGGTACTGTCAAATCGGGGATATTAGAAGGACCCTTTGCCATCTTATTTACACATGAGCCAATGTCAAATTACCGACGAACGTACCACAGAAGGGCGTGAAGCAGGAGAGCTGAAAAACCGTAAACATGTTGCTGATTTGGATCATGTTCAGATTTCGTCGAATGGTTTTGAACGGACAGCAATGGTTTCACCCTGTATACCAGAGCAAAAATTGCCGTCGTGTTACATTCCAAAGGGGTCAGATCATGTTCAGGGGGATTACAGACTCACGATATCGTTAGGGGAGAGCTGAATCGTACAGAGGGTGTCATCAATTGCAAAGGTTGTCAAGACCGTCGCTCTGTTGCACATCTCACTGCAAGCTGGCATTTTTTGTCGAAATGTATGTAAATGAACTCCTCAAAGGGAAGGGTGGTTTCAAGGTGCCCTTTATTCCACTTCCTGAGGCCTTTTCGTGTCGATTCTGAGCTGCCGGCCCAAGTGGCCGAGCGGTTCTAGGCGCTGTAGTCTGGAACCGCGCGAGCGCTACGGTCGCAGGTTCGAATGCTGCCTCGGGCATGGATATGTGTGATGTCCTTAGGTTAGTTAGGTTTAAGTAGTTCTAAGTTCTAGGGAACTGATGACCTCAGAAGTTAAGTCCCATAGTGCGCAGAGCCATTTGAACCATTTTGATTCTGAGCTGCGATGTGCCTAAATTTTTCCTCGCCTACCCACAAGAAAACAGCGTGATTTCAATGCTGGGCGCCACAGTTCTGGCCTCCATTGCAGATGCTTCAAGAGAAGGGGCGAGACGTGGGTAATGGGGATGTGATAACCTTCCCATTGTGTGACACGTCCACGGTGGCGTTGCGTAGAATTTTGGCGAAATTTGGTGCCGATTTGATATCAGTGATCCACATTACACCTCACATAAATTACGAAGCTCTGGGGTTTTTTCGTATATGTCGACACCTAGATGTTTGAAGCGTCACCCATCCCGAGGGTGAAGTTGCAGAATGCCACACTTTTGCATCTTTACGTAGGAAGGTAGTAGGCACCTTCGAGAGAAATTTCAAACTTCTGTGTCGCAGAGGGGGAAAATGAAGCTGTTTCAAAAAGTGACTCTTTAATTATTTTGTCCATTGTACTTCTGGTCCGGTTAACGGATGGTGAAAAGGCTGCCAGAGGACGCCAACGTAGCCGCACTACTTTACAGCCCCAGTCACGTGCACTGAACGAGAGCATGACAGTATCGTTCCACTCGTTGGGCATTTAGGGGCACACCTGGCCCACAGACAGTGAGTTGTCTGTGAGTTACCAGCAAGTTGTCGACGAGTTGTATACGAGACCGGCCGAAAGCTCTGCAGAGAGCTCTGAGAGAGGCGGTGCAGTTGTTACCACACTGGACTCGCATTCGGGAGGACGACGGTTGAAATTCTCGTCTGACATCCAGATTTAGGTTTTTTGTGATTTCCAGTCGCTCAAGGAAAAGGCCGGCATTCTTCCTTTGAAATGGCATGACAGATTTTCCTCTCCATCCTTCCCTACTCCCTCTCTAACGACCTAATCAACTGGCCATTAAACACAAATCTGCCTTCCTTTGTACATTGGACTATGAGTGTCTGCTTCACAGATGATGTCCTGCTAGCTAGCGCCCCTCGACTAGACTTAGATTCTGAATCGAGTGAACTACTTTTTTTAGAGCTTTGTGTCAAAGTGATAATTAGTGGACTTGTTTGTTTTACGTTGATGCTATTCCTAAGCGTTAGTGCTTATTTACTGTACTTGTAATACGTGCAATGACTTTGGTTTAGCTGTCTCTCTTAGTAGTAGAATGGCAGTGATATGTCCGCTGTGGCCGAGCGGTTCTAGGCCCTTCAGTCCGGAATCGCTCTGCTGCTACGGTCGCAGGTTCGACCCTACCGCGGGCATGGATGTATGTGATGTCCTTAGGTTAGTTAGGTTGAAGTAGTTCTAAGTCTAGGGGACTCATGACCTCAAATGTTAAGTCCCATAGTGCTTAGAGCCATTTATTTATATATTTATTTATTTTTGAATGGCTGTGGACTGGCAAGAATTTCGCGGATGTCGGCATCAGCATTCCCAGAGTGGAGAGAAAAACGGCTCTCTATATGCCTCTGTATGAGTCTTATCTTCGTGGCCCTTACGCGCAATGTATGTTGGCGGCAGTAGAATCGTTCGGCAGTCAGCTTCAAATGCCAGTTCTCTACATTTTCTCCATAGTTTTTCTCGAAAATAACGACGCCTTCCCTCCAGGGATTCCCATTTGAGTTCCCGAAGCATCTCCGTCACATTTACGTGTTGATCGAACTTACCCGTAACAACTCTAGCAGCTCGCCTCTGAATTGCTTCGATGTCTTCCTTCAGACCGACTTGGTATGGATTCCAAACACTCAAGCAGAACTCAAGAATAGGTTCCACCAGCGCCCTGTATGCGGTCTCCTCTACAGGTGAACCACTCTTTCCTAAAATTCTCACACTAAACCGAAGTCGACCATTCGCGTTTCCTACCACAGTTCTCACGTGCTCGTTCATCCTCATGTCGCTTTGCAACGTTACGCCTAGATATTTCAGCGTCTTGACTGTGCCAAGCAAGACCCTAGTAATACCATAACTGAACATTATGGGTTTGATCTTCCTACTCATCCGCATTTACTTACACCTGTCAGCCAAATCATTTATGTATAAAAAGAACAATAGGCGTCCTATCACATTTCCCTGGGGCACTCATGACGAAACCCTTGCGCTGATGAACACTCGCCTTCGAGGACAACGTATTGAGTTCTACAATTTAAGACGCCTTCGAGCCACTCACCTATCTGTGAACTTATTCCATTTGCTAGTATCTTCGTTAACAGCCTGGAGTGTGGCACCGTGTCAAATGCTTACCGGAAATCTAGAAATATGGGATCTGCCTGTTGTCCGTCATCCATGTCTCTCAGTATATCATGTGAGAAAAGGACAAGCTGATTTTTGTACGAGCGATTCTTTCCAAAACCATGCTGATCAGTGGACATAAGCTTTTCAGTCTCAAGAAAGTTTATTATATTCGAACTGAGAATATGTTCAAAGTTTGCCGCGGGGGGGTAGCCACGCGGTCTAGGGCATCTTGCCACGGTCCGGGCGGCTGTCCCCGTCGCAGGTTGAAGTCCTCGCTCGGGCATGGGTGCGTGTGTGTGTTGTCCTTAGCGTAAGTTAGTTTAAGTTAGTTTAAGTAGTGTGTAGACTTAGGGACCGATGGCTTCAACAGTTTGGACCTTAAGAATTCACACACATTTGAAGATTTTTTTGTTCAAGGTTTCTGCAGCAACAGAAGTTACGGATATTGGTCTGTAATTTTGGGGATCCGTTCTTTTACCCTTCTTATATACTGAAGACACATGCGCTTTTTTCTAGTCGCTTGTGACTTTGAGATGAGAGAGAGATTCACGATAAATGCAAGTTAGGTAAGGGGCCAATGCTGTAGAGTACTTTTTGTAAAATCTAATTGGGATTCCATCCGGGGCTGGCGATTTATTTGCTTTCAAGTCTTTCCCTACAACAGGTATGCTTATTGCTATGTCGTCAAGTCTGTCCAATGGCCAAATAACGGCATATTTGGACGATTCTCCTGTGTGAACGATTTCTTGAACGTGAAATTTAAAACTTCGGCTTTCGTTTTGATGTCTTGAACTGCCACACCAGACTGGTCAGCAAGGGACTGAATGGAAGTGATTTAGTGATTTTACATAAGACCAGAATTTTCGCGGGTTCTCTGCCAGATCTTTTGCTAAGGTGTGACAATGGTAGTCGTTGTATGCTTCGCGCATAGATCTTTTCAAAGACGCACGAACCTCTACTAACCTTCGCTTGTCTTTATTTGTGCGTTCCCTTTTGAACTGAGAGTGCAACAGCCTCTGCTTCCTCAGCATCCGCCGAATTTCGTTATTAAACCGTGGTGGGTCTCCACCGAGCGAGTTGGCGCAGTGGTTAGACACTGGACTCGCATTCGGGAGGACGACGGTTCAATCCCGCGTCCGGCCATCCTGATTTAGGTTTTCCGTGATTTCCCTAAATCACTCCAGGCAAATGCCTGGATGGTTCCTCTGAAAGGGCACGGCCGACTTCCTTCCCCATCCTTCGCTAATCCGGTGAGACCGATGACCACGTTGTCTGGTCTCCTTCCCCAAACCAACCAACCATGGTGGGTCTTTTCCATAGTTTATCCACTTACTAGGCAAATAACTCTCCAGAGCATGATTTAAAATCTGCTGAACTTAGCCCATAATTCCTCTACATCCATCTCACTGGAACTAAGTGATACCAATTCACTGTCAAAGCGAGATGCTAATAACTGCTTGTAGCAGAAACATTCTCCTAGTCTTCTTAAATGATTTATTAACTTTCGTAATCATAGTTGCTACAATGACACCATGATCGCTAATCCCCGTTTCTATAGTGACATTGTCGATAGGATCCGGCCTGTTTGTAGCTACGAACTCTAAGATATTTTCATTGCGAGTGGGTTGCCGACCTAGCTGTTCAAGAGAATTTTCAGAAAACGTGTTCAAAGTATTTCGCATTACTGTCTATCTGTACCCCCCGTAATGAATCCATAGACATCCCAGTCAATACTCGGCAGGTTAAAGTCGCCTCCAATTAGTATTGCATGATCTGGGTATTTACGCGCTACTGAAAGTAGACTTTCTTTGAATGACTCTAAAGTTGTCACAGTAGAATCGGGTGGCCGCTGAAAATGTCCGACAATTAACTTGGTTTCACCTACAACTGTTACATTTGACCAGATGACTCCACTGTAACACTCAACTTCGACGTCAATAGATACAATATTTTTGTCAACTGCAATGAACACTCCTCCTATGTCCTCGGATCTGTCTTTCCGATATGCGTTCCATGCCTCACTTAATATCTCAGAGCTTTCCACTTCGGGTTTCCGCCATCTCTCGGTCCCAAGAATAATTTTAGAGCGAGAAAATTCCTGGAGGGTAGTAAATTCGGGAATTTTATTACGAATACTTCGACAGTTTACTGATAAAATTGTGACAGTCGAAATGCCTTTATTCTGAACGCCGTTTGACTTTCTTTGCTGCATATCGGCAGATGAGTGTTCATCAGAGCACCTCAAACTACTGCCTAGCCTAAAAGACCCTCATCTGCACTCCACAAGTACTCTGCTACTCGAGTACCTGCTTCCTTTGTGTACTGCACCCCTGACGTATTAAGGGGAGTGCTACAAATCTCCACGCGATAACGCAGGTCTAGAAATCTGCAGCTAAGACCGTCACAGAGTCGACGAAGGATTTGGTTGATACCCTCCAGTCGGCTCCAAACCAAAGGACCGCAATCAACTCTGGGAACGATGCTGCAAATTGCGAGATATGCTTGCACCCCATGCGCGAGGCCAGCAGTCTTCATCACCTCCGCCAGCTGTCTGTACGAAACGAGGATCGCCTCAGAATCCATGCGACAGGTGTCTTTGGTGCCGACATGAGCCACAATATGCAGATGACTGCACCCTGCACGATCGATCGCCACAGGCAAGGCCGCCTCCGCATCTCGGATAGGGCCCCCTGGCAAACATATCGAGTGCACATTGGCTTTCTTTCCAGCCCTGAACGCTATCTACTTCCATAGAGGCTCTATAAATCGCCTAACAATGGAGCTCCCAATAACTGCCCCCCCCCCCCCCCATCCCTCACCCGTGCCTGCCCAGACTCTACTGAAGGTACGGTCACCTGTCCACTCACATGTGAATGGGCGAGGCCAGGCGCCCAGTCTCCACATTGATCCTCCGCAACCTGATGTGAGGGCGGATCCACCACTTCGGGTGCACTAGGAGGTGCCTGGGAAGAGGAGCCCATGGGCAAAACAAGCGACACCTGAGGTGTTCTATGCGACGCATCAGATTCTCCGCCATCGCTACACCCCAAAGCAGCAACCTGAAGGTGACTGACTGTAGCCAAAAGCACATTCAGTTGTTCGCGAACTGTGGCCGGCTCCTCCTGCGTACGCACTCAGCATGCACAGATCCTAGCCATACCAGCAAGACTAACCGATGAACTATAAAAGCAGACAATTCTAGATATGCAACTTGCTACCCTTGTGATACGTCACTAATGGACGCTGATGCGTTAATGAGCTACACAGCTGGCTGTTCAGTGAGCAATTACTGCACTACAGATTGAATGAACTTACACTTAAAAATGCGAGATTAAACCTCTTAAACAGAGAAACACGCACAAAATTTAATAAATAAACTGCGAGGAAAACACGGAAAATGTTAAACACTTAACTTGCCGCTCTGTAGTAGTATGCGTATATCAGCCGAGACCCGGAGCCTGACTGACCAGCTTACTAAACGAACGGATGGTTGCTTTCAAAACAAAACAAATGAGCGACTACTGCGCTACAGACTGCATGATTAGCATTTGAACCATGCAGCCACCAGGTTTAAGGTCAACATCGATATTGCGGCGCAACACCACCTTCCAGTAAAATGTACCTGTGGCTCTGCTTGCCGCTATAAAACGAAGGTAATTGATGAGTGTGACTCGAGCAGACGTGCAGGATGCCTCCCAGATGCCTACACGAACCATATCATCAGACCAGTGAGCACAGGCGCCGACTTCTTGGGGCCTGAGGGGGCCCAAGCCTCCTCAAAATTTCGTTTGGGGCGAGGGGAGGGCGCCCCCCCCCCCCCCAATAATTTGGGGGCAACGTTGGGGCAACGTTTCTATGAGTTTTTTATCCATCATTTCAAGCAAAGAGTCAGGTTGCTGTTTACAGCTATCTACATAGTCGCTTGATCGCTGTCCACTTCTGGAGGCGGGCCAATCACGTGCCTCCAGAAGGACGTACTTCGTCAGTGCTGGGGGAACGCAACGCGGCCGGTGGTGGCAGATCACAGCCTGGCCCTGGCATGGGAGTCCAGTCCCGGTTGCTGTCGAATCTGTCTGCGGACTTCACCGCCTTCAGAATGGAGTTCTCCTGATTAGAGTGCTGCAACGCTCAATGTTTGACCGGTCGCGGCTCGCCTGTTGACGGGGGGACCGAGCCGCTCGTGTCCGGCCCCACAGCACTCGGCTCGGTCACGTACTCGCCCCATGTCTGCTGTCCGGATTCCGGACACGCGGATAACCGAGCATGACTGGTCACCGCTGACGTCTCACCTCGCCTCGCTGCGGCTCGCTGCACTGTGCTGTACAAATCCAACGCCTGTCTGTCTGTCTGTCTGTCTGTCTCTCCCTCTCTCTCACACACACACAAACAATGTATTTATCTCTTTCTCTCTCTCTTTTAATTCAAAAGTAACGTTCCAAGAACGAGTACGTGACACAGTTAAATTCATAAAGCACTTGGAAAGTAAAATGATATCAATACAATCGCGGATAGAAGACGAGTCTCATTTCCAAACAGTAGATATATTTTTTCTTTCATTAATAGGAACCATTAAATAAGTGCTGAACCTGTAATCTAGAAGACAATTATCTTCATAAAGAAAGCATACAAAGAACATTCAACATTTACAGACGCAACTTGTCACACATTTCACTTGTTTGCAACAGAAACAAAATTATAGTTATTGTTGATCAGCAGTAAATCACTAACGCTTTCCGGATTTAATTGGCTGCGGCGATTTGTTAGTAACATGCCGGCTTTACTAAAGCATCTTTCACTAGGTGCGCTTGTTGCTGTGATACGTAAAATACGTCTGGAAACTGCAGCCAGGCCTGGCAGATCTGTTTTATGTCTGCTCCACCACTTTCAGATGTCATCATCATCTCCGGGATGCATTAAAACGTAGAGATCTACTTCGTCTGCTGCGGATGATCTGTTGCTCCTCCATTCCTTGAAACGATCTCTCTTTCTGGGTGGTGATGACACAGTACTTGAAGGATATATGATAATAAGCAAAAGAGACAAGTAATACAGAACTGATGTGGTAATCATCGAAACGTTCCCGTAAAAACGAGGTGTTTTACGTTAATGAAATACGAATTATAACATTCCCGTTTCTCTATAATACAATATACACTAACTATGCAAAAACGATTATGTTAATGATTGCATGTTGTATTTGCGTAAGTAACACACATTTGTCGCACATTGCTAAGAACTTCCTGCCTTTAATTTATTTCAAGCATATTAAGATTACGGAAAGACGGCCAAAGAAACGTAGCAATTTTATGTGCGGAAGTGGTCACAATCTTCTCACAAACGAAAGACAGGGCTCGATTTTTAATCCTTTGTACCTCCTGTTAAAAAATACATATCTGTTAGTACACATCAATTACGCTATTTAATTATAAATCTATCGCGTATCATAGTGAAACAGTGCTTTTAACTGCAGTAATTACTCGCCTGACAGTCAGTGTCATTGACACTGCAAATTTGTTGCAGTTTGTGAAACCAAAGAAGAACTAACTGGATTGTCGATTTTTTTTCGCCTTCTGATTCATCTGTGGCCTCTTTAAATGGTCTCAGAAAATGTGCAATTTTTCCTGCAAGCTCATTATCATATCCTTGCAATCTGTAAGCAGAGTCCTTTTCCGTCAGTAAAGCAACAACTTCGTTATACTGAGTGTGTAAGGATTCCAGCATAGTGTACAAGCTGTTCCAGCGTGTGAAGATCTTTTGTTTCAACGATGATTTCAAAGATGAGCAGAGGACACTTTTCTTAATGTACCTTACAATGCATTTTGCAGTATTTATTGTTGATGTGATGCTCGGGACGTGATTTAACAAGAAGTTATCTTCATCGAAAGTATGGCTAAGTGCTGTGTTTATACAATGAGCAGCACAAGGAATCCTTTCGTGATTTTCCAAAGCCTTTATTACATTGGCACCCTGGTCGGATACAAAAACAAAACTGTGCAACATATCCGGCGAACTGTCCCAATCAGCCATCCTCTCTTCAATTTCTTTCATAATATTTACTCCCATCTTCTTAACGTCCGGGAATTTTGTTGTAAATTAAACATTGTTCACAAGAGACCAATCTGTGTTAATGTAATGTGTTGTAAGCGTCAAATAGTGCACCTGATTATGCGAATCAGTCCACATATCAACTGTCTCAGCACATGTTTTATTAAAAACTTCCGCAATAACAGAAGGCATTATGCTGTTTCGTATTGCATCAGCTTGTTCTTTAACATGTCTGCTTATAGTAGATGGATGTGGCATGACATCTGCCACGTTAACTTCTCCATTATGAGCACCTAGATGTATTAATTCTTGGCCTAGTTCTCTGAAACCTTCACCGGAAACAGCATTAAAAGGTCTCATATCTTAAGCACACATTGGAACACACTTTGCTGTAATACTAATTTTTATTACTGCCGGTATCCCTGAAGGAGCTGTATCTTTGTGAGGTTTCTTGCAAAGTATTTCTTTAAATGAGTGGTTCCCGACAGGAAACATGATAATGTGGAGCAGTTCATTCACGATACGTACCCAGTAGACGCACTGTTTTCGTCTACAACCAACAGAAATATACTCCATACTTGGCTTTTTAAACCTTCCCGTTTTTTCAGTGTGTAAACGTTGGTTTCAATCTTACGTCTTACTGCACTGGCTTCCTCGCGCTGCATGATTACAGAGAGAGACACACCACAAATGAGAAGCCCGTACTGGCTGCAGTCTCACACGGATAATAACACGTGCTATGTGTTTGAAGTTACGTGCTACGTATTCGGTCACGGCTTCTATGCTCTGTCACTAGACTAGTGCGGGCAGCCTATCCAGTTAGGGTGTGCTCGTCCCATCTCGTGAGCCGACTTGCTACCCGTCTACTGGAACACCGGACATCATAGATTGGCAATTACAAAGGGCATTCCACAATATATGACGGCGGAAGTGATACACGGGATGAATTCCAACCACTTTCCGATCTTATTCCAGCTACAGGTTGCTCCGGAACTTTCTACAGGACGCCTCAATCTGAAGCACACCAACTGGGATAGATTTCGTGACTGTGTCGCCTTCTCCATCGACGTCATACACCACAATGCCGAAATCAACGAGGCCTCTGTCGAACAGCTAACCACATCCATCACAGACGCACTGAACCTGGCCACACCGCCTCCGAAGCCACCTCATCTCCCAACACCGGGCCTGCCTCAGCACATCTTGGACTCCATAAGAACCAGAAATAGACTTTGTCGTGAGTGGCGTCTCACGCGTGCTGCGGAACTTAAAAGGCGCATCAATCAACTACGGAGCGACATGAGGGCGGCCATTATCGAACATCGCAATCAACAGTGGGCTGCGAAGCTCCGATCGTTTACGCCCGACTCTGTGAACTTCAACTCGATCAGGTTCTTTACCAACAGAAGAAGCCGGATCCCGCCTTTGACGATGGACAACCGCACAGCATATAGATCGGAAGATAAAGCAGACATGCTGGCGGACGTTTTTGAAACGAATCTCCGACCGCTGGATGACGGAGTAGACCCCCAGCGGGTTGCAGAAATCGAAGACGAGGTTGCAGACGTCCTCCGCGAAGAAGATGGCGCAGATGACGACCCCATCCCTCCCGTAACACCTGCTGAAGTTGAAGACGGCATCCGGGCATTGCCCACCAACAAAGCACCCGGCTGTGATGACATCACGGGAAGGACGTTACGGCAACTCCCTTGGACCGCCATAGTACGATTGGCGGCTATCTTCAATTGGATTTTTACCACGGCAACATACCCAGAGGCATGGAAGCACTCCATCATGGTGGCTGTCTCGAAACCTGGGAAGAACAGGCAACTACCCACCAGCTACAGACCAAACAGCTTGCTGTCACACCTAAGCAAACTCTTTGAAAGGCTCCTGCTGAAGCGACTCCACACCATCCTGGACCACCACCGAATCCTCCCTCCGGAGCAATTTGGTTTCCGAGCAGGACACTCCACAACACAGCAAATTCTTCGGGCAACTGAATACATCACAACGGCCTTCAACAACGGAGAGTTCTATAGTGCTGTTCTTCTCGACGTGACGAAGGCATTTGATAGCGTGTGGCACCAGGGCCTCGTTTGGAAGCTCCACGCATTAGGATTCTCCAGGGCATACGTCAAACTCGTTGCTGCCTACCTCAGACAACGCACCTTCGCAGTCAGAGTCGGTGATGCGCTTTCCACGGCACGACCTATCCGTGCAGGAGTTCCACAGGGTTCGGTGCTTGGGCCGGTCCTTTACTCCGTCGTCACCTCGGACCTCCCTTCACCACCACGCGTAGAAAAAGCCACTTACGCTGATGACACAGTGCTTTACACCAGGGAAAAATGGCTCGAAGTACTTGTCCCACGCCTGCAGAGTGCCTGCTATGCGTTAGAAGACTGGGCGGCGAAGTGGCGTATCCGGTTTAATCCGCAGAAAACGCAAACTATCATCTTCACCAAGAGGCGACCTGGTCCTCGCCGGCTTCGTCATCTTCGGAACCTTCGGCTCTATGGAACAGAACTGCAGTGGCAGGACTCCGTTAAATACCTCGGAGTGACTATGGCCAAGCAGCTTACATGGAAGCTCCTCGTCGACGACATCCGCACCAAAGTGTCTCAAAGGATAGGGGCACCTTACCCCTTCATAAACGAAGGTTCGGACCTCTCGATAGCAAACGGTCTACTGATATTCAGAATGTACATCCGCCCCATTTTGACTACGCCTGCGAGGTATGGGGCAACACGGCAAAGACACATCTTCAGCGCCTTCAATCGCTACAAAATAAGGTACTTCGTCGTGTTTTCCACGTTCCCCCGCAGTTCCCGCAGCGGTACATCCATGAGGCCGCAGATGAACTGGAAGTGCCACAACGACATCAACAGATAGCACGAAGATTCTACACCAGGACTGGAACTTCCGGCAATCCCCTGATACGAAACCTTGGAGCGCCGCATCAGCCAAGCGAACGCTATGCGCGACCCATTGCCATGCTGGAACGGTAATGTAAATAATCCTAAATAAGACGGAATCTGCACCAAAGACAGGAGATAATTCGTGCCCACCCACACCCAAGACACACAAGCAAATGAAGATGTTACACACAAACCCACCCCCCAGAGAGAAGTAGGAAATGCTCCTGAGTAAACCCTACACAACCCAGCTGCCGCAGAACAGCCTGAAGCAAAGCGGAAGTAGTGCTCGCTTACTCGGTCATGCACGACTCTACTCCTGATGTATTTTCTCAACTGCGGAATTTCACGGTGTGCTAAAATGAAATCCATTATCATGGTCTACTAGATTATTGTGCAGACGTATTTCCTCTGGATCTTTGACAACTGAGTCCCAGAAACCATTTGTGCTATATAGCTTCTTCGCTTTTCAGATCTGAAGGTGTTTCTATCTTTGACGCTGCGCTCTGCTACCGCGGACATGTTTGTGTCCTAGTCGTGCGTTCCTGATATATTCTGTATGGTGCTGTGAGATACAGTGCTGTGTCTGCTCGATGTACTGTATCCCACATTCTCACTCGATACTGTAGATACCTGGCATCTGCAGGCCTAGCTTATCCTTGGTCGAATCAAGTATGTCCTTAACTTCTCATTTTGCATGGAAGAATGTCATTATTTGGTGTTCCTTTGAACATTCTTGCGATCTTGGTTATCAGTGGCACTGCACATGGCAACAACGCCACACATTTTACTTCACCTTCTTCTGGTTTGTCCTCACACCTCTTCTCTGTATGTAAGGTGCATTTTCCATGTGCCCTATTGTAGCCGTTTCTGCAGGAATTTTTCTGCAGTTGTTGCAACTCCTGCGGTAAGCTATTCCTGTGGAAGATGGACCTTGCTCTTTGTAATAAGGTGTGTAGTACCGAGTTACGATGCGCTGGATGGTGGCAACTCCAGGCATTAAGATGTATGTCCATTTGCGTCTCGTTCATTAGACCGAGATTCCCAGCACAGTCTAGATTTCTCTTGATCAAAATGTCCAAGGAGGGTAAGCATCCGTTCTCTTCTACCTACATGTTGAACTTGATGCTGTCATGTATGCCACTGAGATGACATAGGAACTACTGCAGGTTTTCCTTTCCATGTGATCACACTACAAGAGCGTCATCTATGTATCAGCAGAAAACCTTTGGTCTATAGTGGGCAGTTTTCCGTGCTACATCTTCATAGTGCTCCATGTAAAAGATGGAAATACCTCGAGCTAAGGCGGAAGCCATGGCAACAATATCTACTTGCTCATAGAACTTCCCATCACGTTTGAAGTAGGTGGTGGTTAGCACATGTCTGAAAGGTTTGATTGAGTCACGTAGAAGTGACCCCCAGGTAGAGTTAAGGAATCGTCCAATGGCACTTGGGTGAAAAGGGTCATGACATGAAAGCTTAGTAGTAGGTCCATCTCGTCCTTGCGTAACCCTTGAGACCTTAACAAAGTCTGTTGAGTTCTTGAAACGATGTGGGCAAAGACCATGAGTGGCTTTAGTAGCTGTGCTATACGCTTGGCTAACCCTTATGCTGGCGAATTTATGGTGTTCAACGTTTGACGCAGTGGGACATTCTCTTTATGGATCTTCAGGAGGTCATACAGTTGTGGTGGCGCTGGTGTCATAGGGTAAAGTTTCCTGACGGTGATTCTGTCAAGCCCCGAGCTGGTGGGGAGAATGATGGTCTTATGTATAACAGAAGTAGTTGTGTCTTTCCCCACTTGTTTATACTCGAGATCTCACAGCAGAATGTCGATCTTCTGGCAGTAATTTCTGATTTCAGTCACATTGTCGCATTTCCTTTATCTGCTGCTAAGACCGAAGGACTAGCAGTGCCTTGCGTTCTGAAGCCGAAATGTTATTCTTCAGGATTCTTCCTTTCTTGAGTACCCTGCAATTCTCCCTCCTCACTTCCTCAGCGGCCTCAGAAGGCAGTCCCCATATAGCTTGCTCGATGTTGTTGATGTTGTAACGTTTGGTAAGGTTCTTGGAACTGGAGCAAAGTCCAGGCCTTTTGACACCACATAGATTGTTGGCCCATCCAGTTCTCTCTCTGACAGGTTGATCACGGTCATATCATTGCTCATTTTGTCCTCCTACTGTCGAGTCCCCGGAAGTAAGAGAAACTTGTCGTATTGTTTCTTAGTAGCATTCTTCTTGTAGACCACAGAGCTTGAATAGATTTTACCATCCAACCAGTCCCATGTATGTTCTGGGGGAGAAGGAGACAGGCTCAGGTGGTAAGCGAGCAAAGACTTCGTGTTCTTGTTGAGCTCCATTCTGCGAGTCCCGTGTATGTTCTGGGGGAGAAGAAGACCGGCTCACATGGTGAGGGAGCAAAGATCTTGTGTTCTTGTTGAGCTCCATTCTGGTAACACTGATGTGCTCCCACGTGAAGGCCGAACTAGCCTGTCATAATATGCGACTTGTTTTGCCTGTGCTGACAGGATGTCGTAAATTATCAAACTCAGGCATCACGACCTTATCCCGACACTTTAGCCAGAAGGTCAGTCTTCTGAGCAGCTTTCCCTTCTTGATTCGAAATTTTTGCAGCATCTCGTAACTGTGCTGGACATCTTCCCCTTGGAGGTGCGATATATGTAATTGCAAATTTTCTTTGCATATTCTAGTGATGAAATCTCCTCAGGTAATCAGATGAGTGTTGGCGTCATCTTGTCGCAATGTTTCGATGAGATTCGTACCATCATCTTCAAGTGAAGTGTCAGAATGCTTTTTTCCACCTATCTATATAGTCGCTCGACCGCAGTCCATTTTCGCAGGTGGGCCAATCACGAGCCTCCAGAAGGGCGTGCTGCATCGGTGGTAGGGAACACGATGCAACTGGTGGTGCAGAACCGCGTCGCTGCCCTAGGACAGTCGTCAAGTCCCAGTTGGTGTCCGATCAGTGTGCAAACTCCGCTGCCTTCAGAACGGAGCATTCCTGCCATATTTTCAAAATTACAGAATCCCATTATACGATAAGCTGCACACCAATCTAGTAAGCCATGGTGGCAGATTTCAGCTTAGTGCAGCATGGAATTCCACATCTGAGAAGATACAACAGGAACACTCCTTTCTGAAGGCAGTGGCGTCTGCAGACAGAATGGACATCAACTGGGACATGATACTCATGCCTGGGCCACGCCAGTATCTCGCACCACCAGTTGCATTGCATTCCCCCACTACCAACGTGGTACCCCATTCTGGAGGCGGGATTGGCCCGCCTGTAGAAGTGGACAGCGGTCAAGCGAATATACACATAGGTGGAACACAGCACCTCGACACTTTGCTTGAAGATGATGACTGCGAGACTCATCGAAACGTTGCGACAGCGCAACGCCACCACTCAGCTGATCAAATTGGAAGATTTCATCATTGGAATATGCCGAGAAAGCTTGCAGCTACATATATTGCACCTCTATGGGGAGAATGCAGCTACATGATGCTGCAAAACTTCTGATCAAGAAGGGAAAGCTGTTCAGCACATTGGCCTTCTTGCTAAGGTGCCGGGATTAGGAAGTGATGCCGCAGTTTGCTAACTGACGGCATACTGTCAGCACAGACAGGACAATTTGCACAGGCTAGTTCAGCTTTGGTGGGGGGGGGGGGGGGGGGGGCACAGCCGTGTTAAGAATAGACCTCAACAAGAGAGCGAGATCTTTACTCAATCACCAACTGTACCTGACTTCTACTCTCCCAACACATACCTGGGAGTAGTTGAATGGTAACATTTACGAAAGCAGTGAGCTCTGCAAGAAGAAAGCCACTAATAAACAATGCAATATGTTCTCTGATTCTGGGAGCTCGACAGCAGGACGACAAAACTAGCAATGCTGAGACCTTCATCAACCTGGCAGAAAGGGGACTGGATGAGTCAACGATCTCCAGGCAGTCGAAAGGCCTAAACTCTGTTCCAGTTCCAAGAACGTTACCAAAACGTTACAACATAAGCAACGTCAAGCAAGCCATACAGGCCTTCCGTTTGGAGGCCACGGATGAAGTGAGGAGGGAGACTTGCAAATTTCACGAGAAATCAAAAATGCTGACCTTTCAGCAGCAGAACGCAGGCACTGCTGGCCCTTCAGGATGACAAACATATAGTGGTCACAGTAGGAGATAAAGGAAATGCGACAGTGTGACTGAAATCAGAAATTATTGACAGAGGATCGACACTCTACAGCAAGATCTGGAGTATAAACAAGTGGAGAAAGACACAACTACTTCTGTTACACCTAAGACCATCAGTCTCCCCAACAGCTCGGAGCTGGACGGAAGCACCATCAGGAAACTTTACCCTATGACACCAGCAAAGCCACAACTGTATGGCCTTCTGAAGATCCATAAAGAGAATGTCCCACTGCGTCCTACACTGAACACCATAAATTCGCCAGTATATGGGTTAGCAAAGCGTCTAGCACAGCTGCTAAAGCCACCCGTGGTCTTTGCCCACATCATGTCAAGAACTCGACAGACTTTGTTAAAGTCTCAAGGGTTACGCAAGGATGAGATGGACCTACTACTCAGCTTTCATGTCATGACCCTTTTCACCTAAGTGGCATTGGATAATTCCTTAGCTCTACTTGGGGGTCACTTCTACGTGACTCAGTCAAACTCCTCATACATGTGCTAACCACCACTTACTTCAAATGTGGTGGGAAGTTCTTTTGAGCGAATAGATGATGTTGCCATGGCTTCCCCCTTAGCTCGAGGTATTGCCAACTTTACATGGAGCACTTTGAAGATGTAGCACGGAAAACTACCCAATATAAACTAAAGGTGTTCTACTGATACATAGATGACGCTCTTTTAGTGTGGCCACATGGAAAGGAAAACCTGCAGTAGTTCCTACATCATCTCAGTGGCTTACATGACAGCATCAAGTTCAACATGTAGGTAGAAGAGAACGGATGCTTACCCCCCTTGGACATTTTGATCGAGACAAATCTGGATGGTACGTTGATAAACTCGGTCTACGGTAGAAGATACAAAACATTCATATATCTTTATGCTTGGAGTTGTCACCATCCAGCGCATCTTAGCTCGGTACAAATCACCTTATTACAAAGAGCCAGGTCCATCTGCCACAGAAATACCTTAACGCAGTATTTTCAACAACTGCAGAAAAATTCCTGCAGAAACAGCTACAACAGGGCACAAGGAAGATGCGCCTTACCTACAGATAAGAGACGGGAGGACAAATCAGAAGAACACGAAGTGAAACTTGTGGATTTCTTGCCGCATGCTGAGCCACCGTCACCCAAGAGTGCAAGAATATAAAAAAAAAAACACAAAATAACGACAGTCTTCGACGCAACACGAATAGTTAAGGACATATTCGGTTCGATCAAAGATAACCTAGACCTGCAGACGCCAGGTATCTAAAGTATAGAGTAAAATGTGGGATGCAGTACTTTGAGCAGACAGCGCTATATCTCACAGTACCGTACGTAGAGTATGAGGAACGTACGACTAGGAGAGACAAACAAGTCCGAGGTAGCAGAGCTTAGTATCAACGATAGACACACCTCCAAATCTGAGAAACGAAGAAGCTATGTAGCGCCAATGGTCCCTGGCACTCAGTTGTCAAAGAGGCAGTGGAAATACGTCTGCGCAACAATGTAGTAAACCGTGGTAATCGATTTCAGCTTAACGTACCGTGATATTCCGCAATTGAGGCAATACATCAGGAGCGCTCCCTCCGTTCTGAAGGTGGCGGCTTCCGCAGACATATTGGACAGCAGGATTCGAACCTGCGACCGTAGTGGTAGCGTGGTTCGAGACTGAAGCGCCTAGAACCGCTCGGCCACCCCGACCGGCTGTGCGTGTGTGTGTGTGTGTGTGTGTGTGTGTGTGTGTGTGGGCCATGGCCGCGCAGCGATCTCCCACGACCGGCCGCGTCGCTTTCCTCCAACACGTGATTGGTCCGTCTGCAGAAGTGCTCAGCGATTGAATAACTACACTGCTGGGCATTAA
This sequence comes from Schistocerca nitens, assembly GCF_023898315.1. NCBI lineage: Eukaryota > Metazoa > Arthropoda > Insecta > Orthoptera > Acrididae > Schistocerca > Schistocerca nitens. The sequence continues at coordinate 571,905,521 of NC_064616.1, read as the reverse complement.
AATTGCTGCAACGCGAAGGTAACGTGCTACAGACGCGAAATTTAACCGACAGGAAGAAGATGCTGTGATATGAAAATGATTATCTTTTCAGAGCATTCACGCAAGGTTGGCGCCGGTGGTGACGCCTACAAAGTGCTGACATGAGGAAAGTTTCCGACCGCTTTCTCATACACAAACAGCAGTTGACAGGCGTTACCTGGTGAAACGTTGTTGTGATTTCTCGTCTAAGGAGGAGAAATGCGTAGCATCACGTTTCCGACTTTGATCAAGGAGGGATTGTAGCCTATCGCGATTGCGGTTTATCGTATCGCGACATTGCAACTCGCGTTGGTCGAGATCCAATGACTGTTAGCAGAATATGAAATCGGTGGGTTCAGGAGAGTAATACGGAACGCCGTCCTGGATCCCAGCAGCCTCGTATCACTAGCAGTCGAGATGACAGGCATCTTATCCGCATGGCTGTAACGGATCGTGCAGCCACGTCTCGATCCCTGAATCAACAGATGGGGACGTTTGCAAGACAACAACCATCTTCACTGACAGTTCGACGACGTTTGCAGCAGCATGGACTATCAGCTCGGAGACCAAGGCTGCGGTTACCCTTGACACTGCATCACAGACAGGAGCGCCTGCGATGGTGTACTCAACGACGAACCTGGGTGCACGAATGGCAAAACGTCATTTTTTCCGATGAATCCAGGTTCTGTTTACAGCATCATGATGATCGCATCCGTGTTTGGCGACATCGCGGTGAACGCACATTGGAAGCGTGTATTCGTCATCGCCATACTGGCGTATCACCCGGCGTGATGGTATGGGGTGCCATTGGTTACACGTCTCGGTCACCTCTTATTCGCATTGAAGGCGCTTTGAACAGTGGACGTTACATTTCAGATGTGTTACGACCCGTGGCTCTACCCTTCATTTAAGTCCTGCAAAACCCTACATTTCAACAGTATAATGCACGACCGCATGTTGGCCTTTCTGGATACGGAAAATGTTCGACTGCTGCCCTAGCCAGCACATTCTCCAGATCCCTCACCAATTGAAAACGTCTGGTCAATGGTGGCCGAGCAAGTGGCTCGTCACAATACGCCAGTCACTACTCTTGATGAACTGTGGTATCGTGTTGAAGCTGCATGGGCAGCTGTACCTGTACACGCCATCCAAGCTCTGTTTGACTCAATGCCCAGGCGTATCAAGGTCGTTATTACGGCCAGAGGTGGTGATTCTGGGTACTGATTTCTCAGGATCTATGCACTCAAATTGCGTGAAAATGTAATCACATATCAGTTCTAGTATAATATATTTGTTCAATGGTACCCGTTTATCATCTACATTTCTTCTTGGTGTAGCAATTTTAATGGCCAGTAGTGTATATAGATATGTGGAACACAGCATCCCGTAACTTTGCTTGAAAACGATGCATTCGAAACTCATCGAAACATTGCGACAAGACGATGATACCGCTCAGATGATCACTCGAGAAGATTTCATTTCATACGCTGAGAAAGCCTGCAATCACACTTGGTCAGTCAATACAAAGGTAGTTAATGTTGTTTGTCGGTAATGTTTGAGTTGTCACCCGATGATGTCCCCTGTGTGCTTGATTGGAGGCAGATCTGGTGATCGAGCAGGCAAAGGTAACATTTCAACACTCTGTGGAACATTTTGGGTTACAACAACAGTACGTGGGCGAGCGTTATCTCGTTGGAAAACACCTCCTGGAATGGTATTCATGAATGGTAGCACAATAGGACGAATCACCAGGCTGACACACAAATTTGCAGTCAGGCTGCGTAGGATAACCACGAGAGTGCTCCTTCTGCCATACGAAATCGCACCCCAGAGAATAACTCCAGGCGTGTCCAGCATGCAGACAGATTGGTTGCAGGCCCTCAGCTTGCCTCCTTCTAACCAACACATGGCCATCACTGCCACTGAGGCCGAACCTCAGAAAAGACAACAGCCTTCCACCCTGCCCTCCAATGAGCTCTCACTTGACGCCACTGAAATTTGGGGTCAGTGGAACACATGTTGTAGGGCGTCTGGCACGGTGCTGTTCTTGAAGTAACCGATTTGTAACAGCTGCTGCTCAGATTGCTGCTGCAGATGCAATTCGATTCGCCAGAACCATCCGCCAAGAATCTCGTAGAGATTTTACACAACGTTGTTCAAACTGAGTGAGGTATAGATAATGGCATATTTGTCGCCTTAAAGATATTCTTGAGTAACATCAACTCACGACGTCCAATCTCAAAGATAACTAACGCTCACGAGTATTACAGCGTGTAATTAAAGCTAACAGATTGCATCCTCATAGTGGCGCCACTCTTATGCAACTGGCGTGAAATCTGAATAGATATTATATTTTAGATATAGAAACACGCCTGCCAACTTTCGGACATGTTGCACAACTGCTGTTTGGCGCTGCGGTCTTTTCCGTCCATCTATGTGTGCGGGGGAGGGGGGAGCTGTATAGAAACATATCCTATAAATATGTTTCTTTTTTTTAACTTTTTAAGCCCTGTCAATCAATAACAGCACACAGTTTATAAAGCGCCGGCAGTTAAACTTGCTGCAGCAGCAGCACTGTCTTGTAACTCTCAGCTGCATCACGTCTTTTTTTAATTGGTGGGAAATTGACAATTTGGTAGGGCGCCAATTCCGGAAATTGGTAAATTAGCTGTATAATTTGTAAATTTGCTTCGCGACTCTGTACATAAACAACTTACGCCGCAATTACGCCACAATTACTCTCGCCGTAAATGCAATTAAGCCGCAATTACAACACTGTTACACTCTGCTTACACCTCACTTACGCCGCAAACAGGCCACATTTGCATCGTACGTACGCCGTACTTGCACCGTGGTAAGATACTTCGACAGTATAAAATAATGACCTCACAGCATAGTCTGTAAAAATGTTAATCAACTGGTGCCAAATCTGGAAATTGCCTATAAAACTACCAATTTGATAATATGCCAAATCGGAAATTGGTAAAATTGGTTTAACGGACCAAAATGCAGACGTACCAGCCAAAAAAGAATTGGCAGACGCGTGAATATAACCATTCTTGCGGATATGCATTTACATTAAAAAATATTTGAGTGCTGTGCATTAAAGAATACCGAACTGCTGCCACCCACATGCGCTGTAGTGAGTGGTAGAGTTAAAAGAAAATGGCAAGGTGAGATACTTTGACACTGCTGCGTGCATGAAGTCATGGCATATTCCACAAAATGGTGTTAACTATTAACGTAAGATCTGCGACGGCCACTGGGGCATTCCACTGGCGGCGCAAAAAGAAAAGCCTTCATTCGGTATTAGGAAATGTTGTCAATAATTAACATATTTCATAATATATTGTATCAAGTAAAATGTATAGGGAAACAGAAACAAATACTTATTGTAACGGCGCCGGCCGCGGTGGTCTAGCGGTTCTAGGCGCTCAGTCCGGAACCGCGCGACTGCTACGGTCGCAGGTTCGAATTCTGCCTCGGGCATGGATGTGTGTGATGTCCTTAGGTTAGTTAGGTTTAAGTAGTTCTAAGTTCTAGGGGACTGATGACCACAGATGTTAAGTCCCATAGTGCTCAGAGCCATTTGAACCATTATTATTGTAACGGCGCTCTTGTTAAGCAAACTAAGAGTTTCGTATATTCCTGGAGAACATGATACAATAGGAAGTGAATGTATACGATTTAGTGAAAGAGAGAGAGAGAGAGAGAGTTGTTGCTCAGCTATCTTTTTCTCGTGTCTGCGTTAGAAATAAAACATAACAGCGACTCCGAAACTCTTTCTCGCACACGCAAATGTCGCCCGCCCGTACATATCGACCGCACAATTCTTCACTGCTCGTGGGGCACATGCGGACACTTTTTTACGTGACAGTTTTCAGTATGGTGTGTTTTGGTGTGCGGTTGCGTAATATAACGGCAGAGGGCGGACCTGTACCACATTTACAGGACAGCCAACCGCAGCAAACAATTGCGCTAAGCCGTTGCCGAATGCTTTGCGTACTTAGCATTGCTTTGTGTTGTGCTTGCTCGATGTTTCTTTTCCTTTTTTTGGAATGAGTCCAGAGACCAATCTTGATGTGTCACGGGTTTCGAATACGATTCTCACAACACCATATGGGATCAGCGATCCATATGACCATTCGCAGGTGTGCAGAACGCGGACGCAGGCTGCCAGCCCAGAGGAAGGCGTGGTTGTTCCCCCGCACCGCTCTTCTTCCATCGACCGGCCTAAGTCCTCGTTTGCTTACGTTCGCGGCCAGCTGCCAGAAAATGTCCTATACAATATGAGTGCCATTTGTACGAGAAATAACTGAGCACGCAAAAATAATTTGAACTTGTAATCTGGATATTGGAAAGCAAATTTAAACAAATTACCAACATTTAAAACCAAATGCATTGTACTCCCAAAATACAGCAACTCCATGACTCTGGGAAGACAGTCTCAAATAATTAGTAGGTACGGTATGGAAATCCATTCGCCGCTTCTTCTCGTTGGCAAGTAAATCTGTCACTCTTGAACTGAAATTTTCGGTTGTACACACAAATGAATTTTCACAAAGTAGCATCCCTAAGGCACTCAGCCATACAGTTACAGTTAAATTAAATATATATCTCCTCTTTTCTACTTGTTTGTTGTCGCTGTCAATTGTTTGTCTATACTACGAATTTAATTTCTGCTGAATGTTGGTTTTGCCTAGAAATGAAGGACACAGAACATTATTCATGTGTCGCTTTGACATTCCATGTACTTTCATTTTAGATCATATATGACCAATATCAGTTGCTCCGGTCTTACACCAATGAAAATTTTTCCCAAATAACACACAAGGTAAACAATAAACAGCACTGTTTTCTTCACAGCCACAAATCCATTAGTTCTTTTAGTAAATTTCCAGATTGAACTTACAGCATCGATGTTATGTTTCCTTATGCAGATTTAGATTCGAAAGTGGCCTACCTTGCGTTTTTACCCGAATTTTTTCAATGAGAGTCCTGTCGCTACCGTAAATGGAGTTTTTAATCATTCATTTACTTTGCTCAGGTTTGTAACTTTCACAGATGCTGAATTTTTACTTAAAGAAAAAAAACATTCTACACACAGCTATACTGTTTTAATTACCTGACCTCACAATGAAATTAAACGCGTTTGGGCAGAACTGTATTATACGAACGGGACACAAACAGTAATGCTTCACTCTCGTTTTGAAAACAGGTGCTCAACACATATGAATACGTTAGTTTTTTGTTCTGTACCAACGCCCCTGCAGTTGTGGAATATACAGATATTAAAATAATGTCTATTAGTTTCAAAATCTAATGGCATAATAATATTCAAATTATACGTGACCAGTGGCGGCTGTTGTATAAGAGCACAAGAGCCTGTGAACATCGTACCTTATGACACATTGCGGATTTATTTGTTAGTCTTCTTTGAATCCTATTAAACGTAATCTAAGTGCGGTAATCTGAAACGCACGATACTAAATGTACTGCTCTATGCTACATTGGTACTCCTCTAGACGCCGTAAAACTTGTTGTGCACGTTTTAAGGAGCATTTGCGCATGCGCAACGGACCTGACGTAATCGCCTTATGAGCCAAATACATAAATATTTTATAAAAAACGTGCACGGTCACGGTGTGCACAGTTAGCCCTTAACACTCAACTACAAGTTTACATCAATGCCAACAGATGCCGCCCGCTGTGGCCGAGCGGTTCTAGGCGCATCAGTCTGGAACCGCGCTGCTGCTACGGTCGCAGGTTCGAATCCTGCCTCGGGCATGGATGTGTGCGATGTCCTTAGGTTAGTTAGGTTTAAGTAGTTCTAAGCCTAGGGGACTGATGACCTCAGATGTTAAGTCCCATAGTGCTCAGAGCCATTTTGAGCCACCAGGTGGCAGCAAACTGCAGCAGACTTTTATCCCCGTTCGTTTATCATAAATTCCGCTTGACGGTAGCACACTTCTCAGATACGCCAATTCACTCACTGTACAGTAAAATTAAGATTGGACGTCATTATATGTTGTAGTTATACTCATAGAAAAACATATTTTGTGGGATTCTGTGTCGTATATTAAGTATGCAGTAACTTAAGTTTTGGGTTTTATCATACAGTTTTCCATTGGAGGCGCTGAGAACCATAAACCACATCATCGTCAATTGTGAGACTGTAGCGTTTATTCATACTTCTGACATCTGTTCATCTTATGATGGGTCAGGTTTATATGTGCTGAAGGCCCACAGTGTATACATGAACATTCAAAAAAATCTGTCTCACTGGTTTGTCTGATGTTCCGACAATCATGTGCATTTGGTCCTTATGATTCTCAGCTCTTCAGTTGTAGTCAAGTGATCATGTCAGTAGACAGTACTACTTGAATTTAATCATTTCCACAAACGGCAGTTTCTGTTTAGAGTTGGTTGTAAACTGCGGAGGAATCAGCATTCATGTGTAATATCAACATGAACTCCGTTGAACCTGTTTTAAGTACTAACAGAAAGGGAAATTCATAGGAAAAGTTATCTGCAAAGGAACAAGGGCCTCCCAGACCAGATCTATTGACTGAGAAAGTGATCAAATCAAATAAGTGTGACTACAAGCGAACATTTAACAAAGAAGTGTATAAGAAACGTTAAGTTGTCGAGTGGGTGCAACGTAAGAATGTATGATTTTCAGCTTTTCTTCAAGCTGAAGACAACCGGTCCAAGTGTGCTAAAAATCAAGAACTTTATTTGCAAGTTTGAGAGAACGGGTAGTGTTCGTGATGACAGTGTTGGCAAAGTCGGTCATCCAAAAGGGGTGAAACACTTGAAAACATCGAGAAGACATGTGGCGTGGTTCAAACTAGCCCCAGTAAATCCTTAAGACGAGCTGCACAACAGGTGGGAATCAATCGGGAGACACTACGACAAAATGTTGTTGAAGACCTGCATCTCTTACCATACAAAATTCAAACCCATCAGCCATTAAGCCCCAGGGCCATTTAACAGCGGTTGTGTTTCGCTAACACTATTGTCCACAGAATTGCTGACCAGGGCTCTGATGTGAATATGGTTTGGTTTAGCGATGAAGCCCACTTTCATTTAGATAGTTTCGCCAATAAGCACAACTGGCGCACTTGAGGGACTGAGAATCCGCATTTCGCGATCGAGAAGTCTCTTAACCCACAATGGGTGACTGTGTAGTGTGCAATGTCCAATCACAGAATAATCGGTGTGATATTCCTTCGGGTGGCTACCGAACGGTATGTGAAGGTTCTGGAAGATGATTTCATCCCCATTATCTAAAGTGACCCTGATTTCGACGTGGTTCATGCAAGACAGGATAGTGTTTCATGTCCTGGAGGAGCACTTTGGGGACCGCATTCCGGTTCTAGAATACCCAGAGACCGCTGACATGGGCCTCGATTGGCCGCCATCTTCTCCAGATCTGAACACATGCGACTCCTTTTTGTGGGACTATATTAAAGGCAACCCCAAAACCACTGCTGAGCTGGAAACAGCCATTCAGGAAATCATCGACAGCATCAATGTTCCGACACTTTAGCGGGTCATGCAGAATTTCGCTATTCGTCTGCGTCACATCATCGCCAATGATGGCAGGCATATCTAACATATAACCTGAATCCGAATATCTGTAGTGACGTTTACAAGTTGATTAAAGTGTGCGCACGCCGTAGTTTGTAACCAATTTACGTTTTTTTTTTCATATGGTTCAATAATTGTCACCCTGTAAGAAGACAAATATGTACTATTGCACTGTTGGAGCACTGTAAATGTTGTAAGCATGTACACATGTCGCTCTTGTCAACTGTGACCAGCCATATAAAGTTGTGAAATAGCCCAAAATACAATCAGTAAGGAAACTGATTAGCTGCCTGGCATTAAAATAATATAACTCTTTTTGAGTAATTGCATGGCTGGGTGCTCTTAAAATGCTTAGGGGCACTATCACCACTATAAAGAAAACCAAAGTTTTACTACCCGCCGTATTTTGTTGGCTGTAAGCGCTACAAAGCATGACCATTGCCTGTGTTTTAAATCCTTGCAGAGAAAAGCGATTCCAACAGCAAAAACTGTTCCATGTATCAGCAACATCGTTCAGCCTGTCACGTGACATGCCTACTGAATGCATAGGAAAAGCGTTGATGACATAATGATCACCTCACCTTACAAAGCTGTCAGTGAGCTACCCACTGTAGACGGCCCTCCAGATGGGTAAGAAAAACGTCATCTTATAATTTCTTTTTTTCTCAGAATGCTAGAATAGTGTGGAGCTTGCACCAGTGTATGTGTCACCACTATACTACAAATTAACACAAAATCTGTACAGCACCAGGATGTCACACAGCTGGCCAGCTCCATACTGAATGCATTGTGCGAAGTGCTGCATCCTCCATCTGTCTCAACACGCCAGCCACGACATACGAACATAGAGATGTCGCTAGCCTTGACGATACATGTCAGATAGTATGCCTGGCCGGCACGTGGTGTCTCAAGACAGTGCGCTCTCATTCCAATTTAGTGGTATACAGTTCACGTAATTAATAATACAGTATTACTTGAATTGGAAAGCCTTCTACGGGGTGTCCCACTCGAAAGAGGCCCCACAAACATGTGTAATAGTTTCGCTGAAATTGCACCGAATGATTTGTGACGTTTGACGTGGCAATACTGCATTCTGCAACATCGTTTGATCCAACATGTTTGGTGACAATGTATCGCTATTCTGTCGAAGAGTGCGTGTTTCTTGTGAAACAATATTGGATTATTGGTTCCATTAAGATATGTCAGGAAATGTTTGTTGAACGGTTTGGCAAACATCATATACCATCTAAATGCTATAATACAAAAGTAAATATCAGAAGAAAAAGTGTCTGACGTGAAACAACAATTGTTGGCCTCTCCTTCAAAGTCTGTTCGACGTTCACCTAAGGAAGCGGAATGTCATGGAGTACATGTCACCGAGCTGCGAAGAAAGCCGGCATGTATCCATCAAGTTTATAGTCGTTCAGGAACTGAATGTCAATGACAAACGCAAACGCATTATATTTTTGCCATTTGTTTCAGCAATTTCTTTCTCAGAGGTCAGGAATATTGCTATAGACATGGTCCAGTGATGAGCCGTGGTTCCACCTCTCTGGCTAGATAAACTCTCAGAATACACGTCTGTAGTGTAACGAAAATCCACATGCTCTGATCGAGCAACCCCTGGCGTGTTCTGTGCAAAATTAAAGTGTCGCATTATCGGACTAATTTTTTTTCGAGTGTACTGTGACAAGTACAGTTTACATCGAAATGTTTCCGGAATTTGTAAACCAGTTGGACAATGAAGAAGTTATCCTCAGCTGGTACCAACAGGATGGCACCACATGCCACACATCTTGAGTGACCATGGTTGAAATCGAATCATTTTTCCCCAACAGAATGATTTCAAAAGGACTGTGGCCCCAAGAACACCGGATTTAACACAATCTGACTTTTTCCTCTGGGGTGCCCTAAAATGCAAGGTCTACAGGAACACACCACACAACATGGAAGATTTATGAGTGAACATCATCCGTGAAATCCAGACAGTGACACCAAAGGTTCTGGCAGCAACTTTCGAGAATCTGCAGCGTCGTGTTCAACTGTGTTTACAAGTTAATGGCGGTCACTTCCAGTACCTTTTGCGATTCACCTTTATTTCTCCATGAACAAGATGTGCCATGTTCATTTCATTTCATCTCCTGATTTTTATGCGAAGCATTTAAGTGTAATTTACTCAAATATTTGCTTGTGTGGCCTCTTTCGAGTGGAACACCCTGAATAAGTACACAGACTACAGAATAGTAGTTCACAGTATTCTGAACGGGTTAACCAACCTCATAGCAAAATAAGCTTTCAACATATTTCCTCATGATAATTATACCCCTCACCTATTAATCATACCTGGTCAGTCTCCCAGCCTGACAAACAAATCCTGCGTTATGCACATAACATACCATGAAAATCCGAAACATGTCATTCAAGTGATAAATATTTAAAGATTGGATCGTACATGATGGGTAATTGCAGTTATTTTTACAAATGTGTATTGACGTTAGCATAGCGTGGTGGAACTGTAACGCATTTAAACATACAATGTTTAGCGATAGAGCACTAAGCTAACACATCGAAAAGCAATATCATGATCATGTGATCAGATTATAACATCTTAATGGATAATGCAGCAAGTATGCTCGACACTTGGACTCCTTTAGGTACCCATAGCTTTAACAGACAGCCAACACACTAGAAATGTATAGTTATTCTTTGCATTCCTATCGTTACTGTCATAGAGACAAAGACTCTGACAAGATTTTGTCCGTATTCTTAACACTAGCAAACAAAACCGCTAGCAATGTAGTGCTTTTGTCAACTATAGTAACAGAAAAAAACAATGTATTGTAGTACTGGTAGAAAAATTTCGGAATCGAGACCACTTACTGTATTAAGGGATTCACGATATATCTGTTTATAAAGCTCCATTCACTTCTGAATATGCATAAAAAGGGATGGTTGCATTGCATCTAAATGTGGTGGACTAGATGTCATCCTATGCTCAGAAGTAGCAGTTGAGCAAGCGAGTGGATGGCTACCAGTTTACGCCTTGGAACTGAATGGAGGTGCAAAGACCAACAAATACTGTTTACAACTGTACTCTGTGCCAGTCACTTCCACAGAGTAGCAGTTAACGAATAAGTTATGGAACAGCTGCTGCGTGGTGTTTAACAGTTTTCTGCAGTATGTCTACTGGGGTAACAAGGCCCTAAGCAAGGTTCATGTGTTATGCATACGAAAATGGGGACTGAAAATGGAGGACAACAAAGACACGAAACGAAAAACTGGAGTATATGGTTTAGACAACTACCATAAACGAAATATATGAACTGCAATTGGAAAAAGAAGAAGGTATTTCAAATTCGTAAGCAAGTTCTACATATTGCTTTATAACCAGGAAGATATTAGCACTGACTATAAATAGCAATGGTAAGTAGCCATGCATTGGAGTACTGGTCGAAAAATGTTGGCCTTGAGATCCTTTACTGCATTAAGGGTGACACGAAAAAAAAATCTGTCTATAAGGCTCCATTCACATTTGGATTTGCTTAAAAAGGGTGGCTGTATTGCATCTAAATGTAACAGACTAGATGTTGTACACCTGGAAAGATAAAAATTGTTTTGTGTGTTTAAATACGATGGAATAACAGTTTTTAATGGTAAATCGTTTGCAAAAACCTTAAAATTACCTTAAAGTTCTACGTGAATATACGACGTTGGAAGTGGAAGCGGTCAACGTCAGCAGACATAATTTTTGAATTGTACATGCCTCATATGGAAAGTGAACTTTTTTTTTCAAGCCTCCACGCCCTGCGCTGGTAGGCTCAAGCTCATGTGATGTGTTTAATACGAATGCCAATGGCCGTCGATGCTTAGGCCCTGGTTTCGTGTGATACTGCATACGTTGTATCAATGCACTTGCGATCTCTCAATAATGTGAACACTGTGGCGTGATTCCAGTCCCTGGCACCCACTGTGCAGTGGTATCTAATAGTACAAGCATAAGCATAATGTCTGGAGCTCGAGCAGGCCACAGTGTTCACATTATTGAGATATAGCATGTGCGTTCTCACAATGTGTGCAGTTGGTTGGTTGGTTGATTTGGGATGAGGCGACCAAACAGAGAGATCATCAGTCCCTTCGAATTAGGGAAGGATGGCGAAGGAAGTCGACCGTGCACTTTCAAAGGAGCCATCCCGGCATTTGCCTGAAGCGATTTAGGGAAATCACGGAAAACGTAAATCAGGACGGCCGGACACGAGTTTGAACCGTCGTCCTCCCGAATGCGAGTCCAGTGTGCTCATGTGCAGTATCGTGCGGAAGAAAAGCCTTGGCTTATTCGGCCATCAGCATTCATACTAAACACATCAAAAGAGAGTACACTTCCCAGATGAGGTATGTACATCAAATAACACGTTACATCTACTGCCGTGGATCGCTTCCAACATCGTATAGCCATCTGGAACCTCAAAGTAACAATTTTTTGCAGACGTATTACGATTAAAAGCTGTTATTCCACCGGTTTTAAACTCTGTAATCAGTTGTTACGTTGATAAGTGTGCCTCATCTAGTCTGGCCCTTTTAGGTTTAATGTAACCATCCTTTTTAAGCAGATCCAGATGTAAATGGAGCTTTGTAAACAGATTTTTTCGTGCGTCCCTTAATGTAGTAAATGGTCTTGAATCCAACATGTTTTTGATCAGTGCTCCAAGGTAGGACTTTTTTCGATTGATATTTACAGTCTATATCTATATATAAACCTTCCTTGTGCATTTGCAATAGCTTCTTTTTTCCAATAGCAGTTTATATTCTTCCTTTATGGCATTTGTCTAAGCTACATACCCCATTTCTTCATTTCTTCACTTCGGTGTTCTCCATTTCTAGTTTTCTTTTTCCGAATACACAACACGTTAACCGTGTTTAGGGGCTTATTACCACAGTGGCATTTTACTGCATACAGAGAGGCGCCACATTGGAATGTGCCAGCAAGATGATGCCCTGGGCCGCTTCTGCTTCCAACGTCATGTAGCTGAGTAGAGCTTTACCTTACAATTCTTTGCAACAAATTAGCGTTAAAAGCTGTTATTCCATCTGTTTTAGACCCTACAAACGGTTGTTATGTTGCTAGGTGTACAACAACTAGTCTACCGCATTTAGATGCAATGTAGCCATCGTTTCTAAGCAGCTCCGGTTGTGAACGGAGCTTTATGAACAGATTTTTTTTGTGCATCCCCTTAATGCAGTAAATGGTCTATATTTCAACATTTTTCGGCCAGTACTCCCACGAATGGCTACTTATCATTCCTATTTACAATAAATACTAATATCTCCTTGTTTTTAAAGCACCATGTAAACCTTGCTTATGCATTAATGCATTCCTTTATCCAACTGGAGTTTAAATTCTTCCTTCATGGCAATTATCGAAGCCATATACTACATTTTTTCGATTCTTGAATTCAGTGTCCTCCATTTCCAGTTCTCCTTGTCGTATACATAAGATATTAACCGTGTTAGGGCTTGTTACTACAGTAAACAATCAGCACAACATCATCAAACACTACGCAGCGGCTGTTTTGTAAGTTATTTATTAACAGATACTGCATGGAGGTGATTGCATTAGTGTACAGCTGTAAATATTTTTTGTTGGTCTTTGCACAGGGTCAAACACATGATCTAATGATCTATTCTGTTCGCAGCTATAAGGTTCTATTTCAGAGCAAAATGGTAGTCATCTATTAACTTGCTAAACCGCTACTTCTTTGCATAGGAGTAGGTGTATAGCATTAAGTCCACCACATTTAGATGCAATGTGACCATAGCTTTTCAGCAGATCAAGATGTGAATGGAACTTTATTAACAGATTTTTCGTTTATCCTTTAATGCAGTACTCCAACATATGGCTATTTCTGGTTACTATGGCTGGCAAAGGCACCACATTCCCAGCGGTTTTCTTTGATAGTATTAAGAATAAGTACAAAATGTAATAAGAACCATTGTCTCATGACAGCAACTATGGGAATGCAAAGAATAGCTACACATCTCTAGAGACCTGATTGTCTTGCTAGCAAAGACATAGATACCTAAAAGAGTCCAGGTGCAGAGCAGACTTACCGTATTACCTATTAAGAGCTCATAAGGTGGTCACATGACCATAAAAATGCTTTTCGTTGTGTCAGCTTAGTGCTCTCATGCTGAACACTGTATGTGTAACTGTGCTACCACATTACGCTAATGTCAATAAGCATTCGTAAAAATACGTATGATTACCTGTCATGTCGATCCACTCTATAATTATTTATCAACAGCATAACACATTTCGGATTATCGTGGTGCGTTATGTTTAAAATGCGGGATTTGATCGTCAGCCTGGGACACTTACCATGTTGAATTAATAGATGTGGAGTATCATTATCACAAGAAAATATGATGGAAGCTTGGTAAAACAGTCCAGTGCTTACATATACATATATTCGCAAATACTAGCAGACTGAAACGCTAGCTAATTCTGTAGCAGACAAACTCTAGCTAATTCTGCACACATGTCGCTGATTCTTTGTGTTTTATCTGGAGTGTGATACAGTGCCATCACAATAGTATACTATGAACTACAGTTGAGCAATTTGTGTGCTTATTTTGGCTTTCCAATTCGCATACACTTAGTTCTCAAATTAAATATCTCAATACTTACAGTTTATATAAATTTCGTATCGTTAAATTGGAATGAGAGCGTACTGTGTCAAGACACGTGCTGGCAGGCATGTTAACTGATCTGTATCATCGAGGCTATTAACATCCCCATGTGCGTGTGGTGTGGCTGGTGAATTGAGTCAGGTGGAGGATGCAGCACCTCCTGAAGTGCACTCAGTATGGAGCTCGCTGGCTGAGTGACATCCTGTTGCTGTACAGTGTATCTCCATGTTATTTTACAGGTATGCGTTACTATGTGGTACCAACGTGTACATGGATGCAAGATGCATGTTATTCCAATATTATCAGGAAAAAATTACTCATAAAATGACTTTTTTCACATCTGAAGATCCATCTACAGTGTGCTCATCTACAGGGTGCTCATGACCACAATGTGTGTCCTCTACATTTGGTGAGGGTGTCACGTGGCAGAACGAATCAAATTTCAGATATATGGAACTTTTTTTTTGCTGAAGGTATCAGTTTAGTATGCGATGATGGCAAAGACAGGAAGTGGTTATGCTTCTTAGTGCTTGCAGAAAACACATCGACTCATTGTGGATAGTAAATGTTTTTCTTCCTTTCCAGAGTTGGTTGGCTGATTCGGTTGAGAGGACCAAACAGCGAAGTCATCGGTCTTCCCACAGTACATCATACTGTAGGCATTACCCCTAAATTTGTTAAAGAGAGCCATGCAATTAATAAAAAGAAGATTTGTTATCTTAATATCAGGCAGCTAGTTTTATAATTTTTTAAAGTTGCGTTTTGGTCTGTTGCCTCACTTTTTATGGCTGGACACAATTGACAAGTGCAACATGTGGACATGCTAACATCATTTTCGGTGCAAATGCAGTGCAGCAGTACAATGTAGTGTACCTTGTCTGTGTAGGGTAAATACTATAGCTATAAATCGAAGCTTCACACACGAAAATAGATCCAGTAGATGCTCCTGGACACGATGCAACAGTGTCTCGATTTACTCGTTAGATAATTAAAAAGTATAGACAGGTAGATGATAGTCTGCATTTGATGCACTGGTTCATTTTTGTTAAGACCTGTGATTTAAAATTACTTGACGGTATTCGATAAAAACCCTTGCGTTGGGGCATAGGTGCTGGTTTACATACATGGCAGTCAACAGTACGTTCTTCTGACAAACTGAGGCTTGCAAACATACTGTAACATACGCAATCGCTAAGGTATATTCACAGCACCATAATATTTAATGTACACGCGCTACAGAGTGTCGATATTTATGGAATGCTTAGAGAAAGTCTCCTGTTCTTTATTGATGGATACAAAAGGCATTAGTTACGTTAATATTGGCTACCATTTGTCGGTTCAGTCACACACCCACACACACAATTCCTCTGGAAGACTAACATTTTATGTGTAATTTATACAAACGGTAATGACAAAAGTATTTTACGTTCATATTTACCACCATTCTGTGGAATTTGCTAAGATGGCACACACATTGCAGTATCAGAGTATTTCACACCGCCATTTTTAAATCTAACTCTCACTGCAACACATATTGGTGTCAGCTATTTAGGAATCATTAATGCACAGCACTCCAATAATTTTTTTTAAACGCAAAAGCACTTCCACAAGATAAGATATATTTACACATCTGTCATTTCTTTATTTGGCTGGTACACGTGCATCTTGGTCTATCCTGCCACTTCTGTCAATTTCCGATTTGGCATCCTGCTACTCTGCTAGCTTTGTATCCAGTTTCCATTCGACTATATTTTTACAAGCTATGCTATGACGTCATTATTTTATACTGTCAAAGTATCTTATCGCGATGTCTGTGTGGTGTATGTATGGTGTACGTGTGGCGTATGTACAGTGAAAACGTAGTGTATTTGTGGTGTAATTGACGCGTATAGTCCGCAGCTCGTGGTCGTGCAGTAGCGTTCTAGCTTCCCGCGCGGGGATACATTCTGAATTTTACCCTTTGGTTTCTAGCACGGATCGAAATTGATAACATGTGGTCGGGCAATAGTCTGTGGAGTGAGGAGGCACATTTTACGCTACATGATGCAGTGAATACATGAGAACTGCCAAATTTGGGGTACTGTTAAACCGTGTGTTCTGCGCGATTCCCGGCGGGGTCAGGGATTTTCTCTGCCTCGTGATGACTGGGTGTTGTGTGATGTCCTTAGGTTAGTTAGTTTTAAGTAGTTCTAAGTTCTAGGGGACTGATGACCATAGATGTTAAGTCCCATAGTGCTCAGAGCCATTTGACGCGTATGAGTGGCGTAATTGTGAACTGTGGGGCATGAACAGTAATTATGGAATACGTGGCATAATTTTGGTGTATGTATAGTACTTGTGGTGAAATTGTGGCGCATGTACAGAGACGCAATGTCAGTTTACCAGTTATACACCTGGTTTACCAAATTCCTATCAATGCGAGAAAACCTTATACAGTTGACAGTTTCAAGACTCTGCTGCAGCTGCAAGTTTTACTTAAAGAAGTCTAGTGTGGGCTGTAGTCATCATATGGCAGTGAAAATTCGTAGGTATTCTAATGCGTTAATGTGAAAATGATTTACACTGAAAAAATTTTGTTCCGATTTTGGCCACCACGTGCAAGTCTGGCACTGAAAATGCAAGAAAAACGTAGGGTAATGTTTCCATTTGTAATGGATTAGGAGCGGGACGTGGCCAAAAAAAGTCTAACGTCTGAGAAAGGCATAATGTTTTATTAACCACTGCTTCAACATTTTGTTCAATAGGATCTCTAGAGACGTCGACTAGAGGCAGCAGCAGTTCCGGTGGAATCTGAGCTGCGTGTTCCTGTGTACGAGCGTTCAGATCAGATAGAGACCAAACGTCTCCCCAAACAGTGGTTTCCACACAGTTGCACTCTTCCAAAGTAGGACTCGCATGCTGTACATGGAGGTCTTGATAAAGTGCAGACATCGCAGTACAACTGACAGACCCTCTGGGCGTATTATCTTCAAAGAAGAATGGGGTCAGAATACAGGCGCTTGTGAATCCATATCACACAGTCACATACGGCGAGTGCAGTGGCTCTTCGCGCAGAACACACGGTTTAACAGTACCCCAAATTTGGCAGTTCTCATGCATTCACTGCATCATGTAGCGTAAAATGTGCCTCCTCACTCCACAGACTATTTGCCGACCACATGTTATCAATTTCGATCCGTGCTAGAAACCAAAGGGTAAAATTCAGAATGTATCTATCGTGTATCATAGGATTTCAGTTGCAGCACCGTTGGATCTTATACAGGTACCAGTGTAATACAGACTGCGAAACGATCTGTACCGTTGACCATGGGATAGACAATTCTCGTGACACTGCACGAGCACTAGTACTACCATAGGTACGTGCTGCATTGCCAGTTACTGCAACAGCAACCTCGTAATTACTTCTGCTGGGGAAAGACGCTTTAGTCTTCCAGTTGACACATTAAGCTCATCCGTGTTTTCGTTTTTCATTATCATCTTCTTTAAACCATTTAATGACATTGTGCCTCTCCACAGATCTTTCAGTCGGCAATATTTTTTCAATGCAGCATTGTAATTGCTGCCGTTCACATAAAACAGTTTCATTAACAGCACACAGACTCTCTTCTCGATAGCCACACTGTTCACTCCAGTTGCGGTTTGTCAAATGACAGCATGGATGTCATATCATCATACAGTGTACAGCGCCAGGTTTACAACTGGTGTCCCAAATTGGGACTAATTTTTTACAGCGTAAATCAGTTCCGCATTAATGCATTAGCATACCTACCAAGTTCCGCATTAATACGATAATTACAGCCCACGATGGACCTCCGCGAGTACCTGCACTTTAATTATAACCACCCGGTATATACAAGGTGTTCGTTTTAACTTGGGACAAGTAAATATCTCGAAAACGAAGCATCGTATGAAAAAAAAATGTTCCACACTCCTGTGTGGGCGGAGTCAGCCTTGTATTTTAAAATTGGAACCCCCACTCCATTTTATTTCATATTCGGATTCTACGCCATAAAATACTTACTGTTTAGTCTAACCGTCGCTTCCCATTCGTGGCAGATGGCGCTGTAATCAACAAATATCAGGTGTGCCTGTTTTCGCGATTAAGAACGATGAATTTGATTCTGCGTTTCATTTACGATGAAATTGTAAACCTTTGTGTCCTAACGGTTGACATTTGTGTTCGTAATTTACTTTAGAGCTACAAATTTGATTGTGTAGCACAATATGGTTACCCATTTCACGGTCGGTTAGAAACTATGTTGCACGTGGCCCAGGGACACTGACTTAAAAGCAATAGTTTTCTGTTTCCGTCAGGACGCTTGATTTCGGTAAGTCCCCTTGCCTCTCACCATTGGGGTTCGTGATTCCTGTGAATATCCAGGACAGGTGCATTTGTCACTCTCACTTTATGGACGTTTTACCTCATCACAATGCCTGTGGTCTGTATTCCGCTGGTAGCCGAGTAGCGGTCAGTGCAAGAGTTATTGTGGTTGGGTGGAAACAGATCGAAATCATTCACCCTGATAGTGGGGTTCCAGGACGGACACCGAAATCAAGCATTTCAGTGGTTTGGGGACTCACCACAATCAACCTAATAGGGAACAGAGACTACGTTACCATACAAGTAGCTTATCTGCCAGAGATGTCAATGTCTAGCCGTATTATTTGTACTGTAAAATCACATTTGCAACACTAAAGTAAATTTCGAAAATAAATCTCAACTGTTGGAACACAAGGGTTTACATTTACGCTGTAAATGAAATGTAGAATCAAAAGTTTCGGTTCTTAATTGCAAAAACAGGCACACTTCATATTTGACGATTATAGCACCATCTATCACGAAAGAGAAACAATGGTTTGAGTACAAAGCACGTATATTTTGCTGCAGAATCCGAATAACGCGGATTCCCATTCTATGAAACGGCGGATTCCCATTTTACAATAAAATGTTTACGACTCCTGAGTAGGAGGGGTGCTTAGGAAGTGGCCAGTTGTGGGACAGATGTATGTCCCGTTTACAAATATTTTCTTTTCACCTAGAACATTTTTTCATACGATATATTAGCTGTCTCCAGTTAAAACAAACGCCCAGTGCATACATCGCAAACTCCCTCCAACTATTACTTCTTTCATCTTCGCAGAGCCAGTCATGCGCATTCATGGTAATTGCTCATCAGACGGCCTTACCTCCAACATATCGCAAAACCGAACGTGGAGTATATTGAAGATTCTCCAGGGCACGGTGGCCATCCAGATTATTTAGTGTGAACCTTATGGGATAAAATCCACTGTTCAAATCTCTCACATTGCCTCTAAATTCAATAGACTGTTGTGACTCTACCAGCACCAAACCGTGGTGTAACAATGACTACCAAACCTTACAAGGGAACCTCCCCATCGCACCCCCCTCAGATTTAGTTATAAGTTGGCACAGTGGATAGGCCTCGAAAAACTGAACACAGATCAATCAAGAAAACAGGAAGAAGTTGTATGGAACTATGAAAAAAATAAGCAAAATATACAAACTGAGAAGTCCATGCGCAAGAGAAGTAACATCAAGGATGATGTGAGCTCAGGAGCGCCGTGGTCCCGTGGTTAGCGTGAGCAGCTGCGGAACGAGAGGTCCTTGGTTCAAGTCTTCTTTCGAGTGAAAAGTTTACTTTCTTTATTTTCGCAAAGTTATGATCTGTCCGTTCGTTCATTGATGTCTCTGTTCACTGTAATAAGTTTAGTGTCTGTGTTTTGCGACCGCACCGCAAAACCGTGCGATTGGTAGACGAAAGGACGTGCCTCTCCAATGGGAACAGAAAACATTTGATTGCAAGGTCATAGGTCAACCGATTCCTCCACAGTAAAACACGTCTGATATATTCTATACGACAATGGTGACGGCATGTGCGTCACATGACAGCAATATGTTGTCGACCCACCTAACTTGTACACTTGGCGAATGGGTAAAAAGATTCTTCTACCTTGCACAATTTAGGTTTTCTTGTGGATGTGATAATCACTCCCAAAAAGTGATGAAAATAAAAAATTAAACTTTTCACGCGAGGGAAGACTTGAACCAAGGACCTCTCCTTCCGCAGCTGCTAACGCTAACCACGAGACCACGGCGCTCGGAAGTTCTCACTATCCTTGATGTTGCCTATCTTGCGCATGGACTACTCAGTTTGTATATTTTGCATATTTTTTTCATAGTTCCACACAACTTCTTCCTGTTTTCTCGATTGATCTGTGTTCAGTTTTTCAAGGTCTATCCATTGTGCCAACTTATAACTAAATTTGAGGGGGGGTGCGATGGGGAGGTTCCCTTGTAAGAATAAACATTAAATATATATAGCGGCAACTGTGTGCCGAGCGCTGTTGGCAAGCGGGACTTTATAAACGAGACTAAAGCTCAGCATGCAATGCAAAACGTGGTGACGACGGTAACAGGACTCTGTCTCGCGTGTCAGAATGAAGATGGTGACCTTTGTTTGGATCGATTTGAAAGGTAGAATTAATTCCCCTTTAAATCCGCGGAGCGATGGGTGTGTGGATTTAGGCCGACACTGCGCGACCCCACGGAATCTCTGAGGTACGGATGAGAGGAGTGTTTTGGGTGGGACACGTTAGAAGAATGAGAACATAGCCAGAGAATTGCAGTGCAGACAGACCTGGCAGTCGAGGCAGCGGCAGTGGTCACTCATCTTGCAGGTGATGCCCCACTGCGCGGCGACGGCGCGGTACAACTCCTTGCTGGACTTGTGAAGAATCTCCGTCCTGCCCGTGGGGGTGCCTGCTTCCTGCTGCGCCGCCGATGCTGCTGCTGCTGCGGCCGCAGAGCTCTCTGCCTGCGCCGCCGCCATGCGGTTCTGCAACATGCACACGGTAACTTGCAAGTGCTGAACTTGCATCCGCGTCACACAGCAACGCCGCGCAGAGCGGAGTGGGGTGCTGGCGGACGCGCAGATCGGTGCATAGGGCGCTACGCATGGTCGAGACATTCGCAATAACTCTGCCCTTTTTGACTACTGGAGATTCCTTTGCGAGCTTGACATATTTGTTGAATACACCCAAGCGAAGTGTATCAAGAACTGTCAGTGAACTTAATAGTATTACGTTTATAATTTTCACGCTAGGTAAGTGTAAGTACAACTAAATAAAACTAATTTTCTCATGCCATATGCGTTTCGCCTTTATTTTCTAGAAACGTATGATCAGTGGCAGTGTTTTTAGATGCTAGTCTACATGTGTTCTTGTTCTACACTATTGGCAATTAAAATTGCTACACCAAGAAGAAATGCAGATGATAAACGGGTATTAATTGGACAAATATATTATACTAGAACTGACATGTCATTACATTTTCACGCAATTTGGGTGCATAGATCCTGAGAAATCAGTAACCAGAACAACCACCTCTGGCCGTAATAACGGCCTAGATACGCCTGGGCATTGAGTCAAACAGAGCTTGGATGGCGTGTACGGGTACAGCTGCCCATGCAGCTTCAACACGATACCACAGTTCATCAAGCGTAGTGACTGGCGTATTGTGACGAGCCAGTTGCGCGGTCACCATTGGCCCGACGTTTTCAATTGGTGAGAGATCTGGAGAATGTGCTGGCTAGGGCAGCAGTCGAACATTTTCTGTACCCAGAAAGGGCCGTACAGGACCTGCAACATGCGGTCGTGCATTATACTGCTGAAATGTAGGGTTTCGCAGAGATCGAATGAAGGGTAGAGCCACGGGTCGTAACACATCTGAAATGTAACGTCTACTGTTCAAAGTGCCGTCAATGCGAACAAGAGGTGACCGAAACGTGTAACCAATGACACCCCATACCATCACGCCGGTTGATACGCCAGTACGGCGATGACGAATACACCCTTCCAATGTGCGTTCACCGCGATGTCGCCAAACACGGATGCGACCATCATGATGCTGTAAACAGAACCTGGATTCATCCGAAAAAATGACGTTTTGCCATTCGTGCACCCACGTTCGTTGTTGAGTACACCATCGCAGGCGCTCCTGTCTGTGATGCAGCGTCAAGGGTAATCGCAGCCATGGTCTCCGAGCTGATAGTCCATGCTGCTGCAAACGTCGTCGAACTGTTCGTGCAGATGGTTGTTGTCTTGCAAACGTCCCCATCTGTTGACTCATGTATCGAGACGTGGCTGCATGATCCGTTACAGCCATGCGGATAAGATGCCTGTGATCTCGACTGCTAGTGATACGAGGCCGTTGGGATCCAGCACGGCGTTCCGTATTACCCTCCTGAACCCACCGATTCCATATTCTGCTAACAGTCATTGGATCTCGACCAACGCGAGCAGCAATGTCGCGATACGATAAACCGCAATCGCTGTAGGCTACAATCCGACCTTTGCCAAAGTCGGAAACGTGATAGTTCGCATTTCTCCTCCTTACACGAGGCATCACAAGAACGTTTCACCAGGCAACACTGGTCAACTGCTGTTGTGTATAAGAAATCGGTTGGAAACTTTCCTCATGTCAGCACGTTGTAGGTGTCGCCACCGGCGTCACACTTGTGTGAATGCTTTGGAAAGCTAATCATTTGCGTATCACAGCATCTTCTTCCTGCCGGTTAAATTTCACGTCTGTAGCACGTCATCTTAATGGTGTAGCAGTTTTAACGGCCAGTACTGTAGTTTTCTAGCTGTATTTCTGTTTTCTGTCTTTCGAATTTTCATTACCACAGCACTAAATATAAACAATCGATTACTTCATGTTACGTTTTGAATGAAGTAAACTACACAGAGGTGACAGAGTCAAGGGACAGCGATATGCAAGTCTACAGATGGTGGTACTATCGCTTACACAAGGTATAAAAGGGTCACTTCTACTCAGCTAATTCATGTGAAAAGGTTTCCGACGTGATTATAGCCGTGCGACGGGAAATAACAGACTTTGAAGGGAGAATGGTAGTTGGAGCTAGACGCATGAGACATTCTATTCCGGAAATCGTTAGGGAGTTCAGTATTTCAAGATTCACAGAGTCGAAAGCGTGCCGAGTATGTCAGATTTCAGGCATTAGCTCTCACTACGGACAAAGCGGTGGCCGACGGCCTCCATTTAACGACCAATAGCAGCGGCGTTTGCGTAGAGTCGTCAGTGCTAACAGACAAACAATACTGCGTGAAATATCCGCAGAAATCAGTGTGGGGCGTACGACAAACGTATCCGATAGGACAGTTTGGCGAAATTTGGCGTTAATAGGCTACGGCAGCAGACGACTGACAAGAGCGCCTGTGGTAACAACACGGCACTGTCTACAGCTCCTCTCCTGGGCTCGTGACCATATCGGTTGGATCCTAGACGACTGGAAAACCGTAGCCTCGTCAGATGAGTCCCGATTTCAGTTGGTAAGAGCTGATTGTAGGGTTTGAGTGTGGTGCAGGCCCCACGAAGCCATGGACCCATGTTGTCGAAAAGGCACTCTGCCAGTTGATGCTGCTCTCATAATGGTGTGGGCTGTGTTTACATGAACTGGACTGGATCCTCTAGTTGTGTTCGGCTACTAAGAGACCATTTGTAGCCATTCGTGGTCTTCATGAGGCCAAACGACGATGGAATTTTTATGAATGACGATGTGCCATGTCACCCGGCCACAACTGTTCGCGATCGGTTTGAAGAACATTCTGGAGTTCGAGTGAATCAAAATCTTTCACCGGTAACACTTCCACTATTATGGGCGGCTATAGACGCAGGAGCTTTCAGGAACTTGTGAAGTTGCTGCACTACGCCGGGCAAATGGATGTATTTCACAACTTTTGTCAACTCAGTGTAATGTTCAAATGGTACAAATGGTTCCGAGCACTATGGGACTTAACATGGTCATCGGTCCCCTAGAACTTAGAACTACTTAAACCTAACTAACCTAAGGACATCACACACATCCATGCCTGAGACAGGATTCGGATCTGCGACCGTTGCGGTCACGCGGTTCCAGATTGAAGTGCCTAGAACCGCTCGGCCACAGCGGCCGGCAGTATAGTGTTCATAATTACTGCTGTTCCAATGAAAACTCGAATGACAGAAAGCAAAAGGACAGCCATAAAACGAAAATGAACAAGAAAACACGAGAACAGCATCTACAAAACTTGCCACTTGTGTTGTCGTCTTCAGTCTGAAGAGTGGTTTGATGCAGCAGTCCACGATACTCTATCCTGTGCACGCCTCTTCGTAACTACTGCACCAAATGTCTATCTGAAACTGCTTACTGTATTCAACCCTTCGTCGTCCTCTACAATTTTTACCCTCCACACTTCCTTCTATTAACAAATTGACAAATCCTTGATTCCTCAGATGTGTCCTATCAACCAATCCTTTCTTTTAGCCAAGTTGTGCTGCAAACTTCTTAATGAGATTTTCACTCTGCAGCGGAGTGTGCGCTGATATGAAACTTCCTGGCAGATTAAAACTGTGTAAAGTTTGGAAGGTAGGAGACGAGGTACTGGCAGAAGTAAAGTTGTGAGTACCGGGCGTGAGTCGTGCTTCGGTAGCTCAGTTCAATTGACAGTCTGCCTTCGGCGGTGCTACGGCACGGACGTCTGTTTACGTCCCTGCCGGAGAAGTTCGCGCTCGCGCAGTTGTTTACCTCTTCGGCGTACTCGCGCGTTTAGACGACTCGATATAGAATGGCACATGCATACCGAAAGTCGACTCTCAAGATTAGTTTTTCGAATGAATATGCGAGACCGAAAGCCTACGAAATAGAAAGGTTCCTACGAGACGAAGTTAAACTTGACTACAACGAACTTATCGGAATCCACCTCTCCATAGTGAGCAGTGTTGTTTACGTCAAGCTGATTAACGATGTAGTATGTGACAGAATCATCCGAGATACTAAACATGGACTCAAATTTCGGCACTCTGATGGACATGTTGGAGAAGTAACTATTGATCATGCAGGACTGGGCTTACGAAACATACGTATTTTAGAAATTCCCTTCGAGGTTCCGTCTGACTTGGTCGTTGACGCCTTACGCCCATATGGAAGAGTGCTTAGCCACGTTGAGGAAAAATGGTCCAACTTCACGACTTACCCCGTTCTCAATGGGGTGCGTCAAATCAGAATAGAACTGACACAACATGTACCCTCGTACTTGTTCATCGGCGGATGCAGAGCTATAGTCATATACGATGGACAACCCAAAACATGCTCAGGCTGTGGGAAAGAGGGCCACGTCCGTTCCGAATGTATGCAGCGGAGGATAGTGCAAGTTCCAAACGGCGAACCCGTACCTCCGTCCACGTTGACGCCGCTGCCACTAACGTATGCGGACGCATTTCGAACGGATCCCATCCCGAAGAATGACCAGCTACCAAATCCTGACAGTTTACGGCAACCGACTGCGGCGGGGACCGCCTCCAGTGACGAAACGACGCACACCTCTGCCGCTCCGGCGCCGTCGACGCACTTAACCGAGCGGAAAGGATCGGTAGGAGAAATGGAAATTGATCCTGCTGTTGTGCCGACAGCTGCTTTCGTCCCTGAGCACCGGGAGTCACTTCCGCACTCGGATACGGAGGCGCACACGCGCAAACAACGATCGCCGAAGCGCCACAAGAAACGACGGCTAGCGCCGTCGGATACCTGCTTACTGCAGTCCACGTCAGACGGACTTGGGTGTAACGTCGATACAGTGCATCCGGATGCGCAACGGGAGGTTCTACCTCCCACACAGCAGTCCGACGCGAATTATGCTCCACAGGGGTTGAATACAGACACACCGGACGGAAAGCCGACGGAAGGAGTCCCTCCACCCACCGCAGCACCGCCACCGCCTTCGGTCAGCCCGGCAGAAGAGACACGACGGGAGCTGGACCTCCAGCACAGGAACTGGGCCGACGACTCCGATACTGACCCCCACACCGACGACGCACCCGCAATGGCGAGTGCTGCGTCCACAGGATGTTAACCGCGCAGAAGATGCAGACTGTCACCGGGCAGAAGCACACAAATTACCATAAGCGTTCATGTGCGCTTTACGCACTGAGGAACAGCGGCAGGCATATCGAACAGCCTCTATTAATATTAATACGATCAGAACGCCTGTCAAATTGCAATTATTACGAGACATGTTGCATGCGTCAGACGTCGACATCGTTCTGCTGCAGGAAGTATGTGTTGAGAGCTTCCCCGACCTCTATGAGTACGATACGTACATTACACCTACTACTGACGGCGGCAGCGGAACAGCGATACTTCTACGTAGCGGCATAGTAGCCGAGGACGTGGTGTACCTGCCGTCAGCGCGAGGACTGGCGCTCACAGTGCTGGGAGTACGGGTCGTTAACATTTACGCACCGTCGGGGTCAGACAGACGGCGCGACCGATCCCGATTTTATGCAGAGGAGATTGCAACACTATTCTTAGGTCGGTATGAACATGTCTTATTTGGAGGCGACTTCAACTGCGTGCTCGCACCAAAAGATCAACACCCACGTTATACTTCGTGCCCGGAGCTGCGGCAACTCATACAGGACATGAATCTCATTGATACATGGAAGAAGATACATGGCGACAGACGTGGATACACCTACGTCACGAGTCACTCTGCAAGTCGTCTCGATCGCATCTACGTAACACGTCGTCTCGAACCTGCGATCCTCGATGCGGAATTGTGGCCTGTCGCCTTTTCAGATCACATAGCATATATATATGCACGGTCTCCTTGAGTCGTCAACAAGTGTGGAGGAGTCGCAGTGTTTGGAAACTGAATACAGCACACCTTAGGGAACCTGAGTGCAAACGCTTAGTCGAAGACACTTGGCATGTGTGTGAACGACGCCTCCCGACATATCCGACGACGTTGCAGTGGTGGCTGGAATGCGTTAAGCCTGCATTGCGCCGAGCGTTAATTGCATACGGAAGGGAGCAGATGATGTGGCGGCGATACACGACGGAATTTTATTTCACGATGCTCCGCGAACTTTCTGTACAAGCACCTTCACAGGAGCGTCGTGCAGGTATAAAACGAGCACAGGCCCAAATAATTTCCATAACGCGCCGCCGACTGGAGGGTGTCGCAATCCGTGCAAGGGCCTTTGAACGAGTCCGTGGAGAATCCCCGTCGATGTATCACGTTATCAGAGAAAAACAACGTAGTCGCAGAACCTTAATACAGACGGTCGTACTGCCAGATGGTCGCCGCATGACAACGCAAAAAGACATTGCCAACGCTTTCGTGGAACACTACGGTCATCTCTATGAAGAAGCGGAACACGATCAGGCAGTCTTTCATGAGGTCCGACGAACGCTCTCCGCGTGTCTCGACGAGTCGGCCAACCTGGAGTTAACAGGAGAAGTCACAGTTGACGACGTAATGGAAGCGATTGATAAGGGAGCGTCGCACAAATCGCCGGGGCCCGACGGGTTTCCGTTAGAGTTCTATCGTACATTTAAAGATCTCATGACTCCACGATGGACTGCCATGTACTGCGAATTGATGTCTCCCAACGTGCCTCTTCCGCCCACCTTCGTGGAAGGAATGATCATCCCCATCCACAAACCATCTGGCGGCACAGGGATACAGGCCTACCGGCCACTGACCCTTCTTAATTGCGACTACAAGATCTACGCCAGGATACTTGCAGCACGCTTTAAACGCGTGATACGCCAAGTGATATCACTCGACCAAACCCATCTAGTAGGAGCTAGCAATATACAAACGGCACTCAGCGACTACCGCGATGTTATCGCACTGGCTTCAACATGTCGTCTCCGGGGTGTATTGGTATCGATAGACTTCGATCGCGCATTTGACAGGCTGAGTCATGCTTATCTCTCGGACGTGATGACGAAAATGAAGTTTCCGGAAAGTTTTGTCACCGTCGTCATGAGACTACTCCACGGAGCCGCATCCAAAGTGCTCATCAATGGACGCTTGGTGGGGCCCATCACCATCTCACGATCGGTCAGACAAGGGTGCCCGCTGTCAACGATATTGTATGCCATCGCTGTCGAGCCGCTGCTTTGCGGGCTCCGGAATCGACTCCAAGGAATGACGATAAGGCACAACAAGTTTATATGCCGAACATACGCAGATGACCTAGTGTTTTTAGCACGGTCAGGCGACGAGGCAAGAGCGGCCCTGCATTGGATTAATTTGTATTGTATGGCTACGGGAAGTCGCCTGAACATGGCAAAGTCGGGAGCGATGAACATCGGGAGAGGACTCCCGACAGGAAGTGTAGCACCATTACAGCCGATCACCACGATGAAATGCCTAGGAATTCTCTTCACTACAGACGTTCGACGCACGGCGGCACTGAGTTACAGACATCTTCTGCAAACAATTCGTGCGAGTGTCCGAAGTCACAGGTTAAGGGCACTGGATATGATACAACGGGTCACCTTTGCCAACACTTATCTAGCCTCTCGCATCCCCCACCTGGCACAAGTTCTTCCTATGCCGGTGGTGTTGGCCCGCCGAATCCTGGCGGCACTAGGATATTTTGTGAGCACAGGTCTGCTTTTTAAGGTAGGATACGAAACCCTCACCCTTCCTCGTAGTCGTGGAGGTCTTGGACTAGTCCACGTACGCGACCGAGCAGTGGCTATTTATGTAACCACGATGATAAAGATGTGGACACGACACCAGACAAGTCTGACGGGCAGCTTGATAGACGAACTCGCTCCACCTTCTCGTTTGGCTCCGGTAGCGGTGGCTCACATCTCACCATCGCTTGCCCATATGCGAACCTTCTTTGTGGAACACAGTTATGTACATATGGAACTACCAAATACCAGGACGGCAACGGCACGTGATGTATATCACATCTTGACTCGACGACGGCCGAATAATGCCGTAGAGCGCCGCCAACCAACGGTTACGTGGTCAGTGGTATGGCGTACAGTGCACCACCCACACCTTGATACGGGAACGCGCGCACTGTGGTATCAGGTGGTCAATGGGAAATACGTGACTCGTTCCAGGTTGCATACAATTCATATGGCGGACGAGCCACTGTGTCCGCAGTGCAATGTTATAGACACTGAGGAGCATCGCCTGATATGCGGTCCTTCGGCGGACGTATGGTGTTTGGTCAAAAAAATGATCGCCTTCCTCCTTCGGGTGGGGCCGCAAACAATAGAACCACGCACACTACTTCTCCCAGATAGGACGTATTATCCCCGAACGAAGACAAACGCAGTGACTTGGATTCGAGGTTTGACTGTGCGTTATCTTTTCCGAGACGCCAGTAAGAATGTGCTTGACTTTTGGGCCTTACTACAGGAACACCACTCACAGCTTATGAGACATCCGAGATATCGATCATATTACGCAAATTTTTTAGGGAGTGCCTTGCTTGATCCCCCACCCAGTTGGGGTGTCCCGGGTAGGAGAATGTAATTATTGTCTATAAGTAGCAGAACAAGAAAGGACCAGGACAGTGGAGAGGATCCACAAACACACGTGAAGACGTACCCGACACCAACGCGAGGTATGACGGAATCAGCGAGGTACGCGCATAAAAGAGGAACGTCGAACGTTATTGTTTTGTACTGACAGAAGCAGGATATTTTATTTTATTTTTTTTTCACTATTATGTAAAAAAAGTCCACTTATTTACGTTTCCCAGAAAAATTTTATTTTATAAAGTCATCGTCTTATATATTTAAAGAACAAGTGCTAGAAGCAGTTTATGTTTGTTACTGTTAAAAAAAAAAAAAAGTTGGTAGAGCACTTGCCCGCGAAAGGCAAAGGTCCCGAGTTCGAGTCTCGGTCGGGCACACAGTTTTAATCTGCCAGGAAGTTTCTTTTCTCCTTGAGTTCGATTCAGCACCTCCTCTATTGTTATTTCATCTACCCATCTAGTCTTTCATAGTCCTGTCTTCCTCAGTTGCGTGTAATATTACGGTATATTAATAATTTTTACTTATGGACCGTCTGACAGCAACTGAATAAAACACAATTTTAGTGCCATACGCGTTTCGCCTTTATTTTCTGCAAGGCATCATCAGTGGCCTGGAATATGTACATATGTTAGCTACTTTATTTACATTTTTGTCATTGTGCCTATAGGTTATAAAGAGTTCTGGTGGTTGGTATTTCCTATTAATTAGTAATGTTTTGAACTGTATTTACAGGTTGCGTGGACAATTTCCTACATATTACGCTCCTGTTGCATTTCTGGTGTTGTTCTTCTT
Source organism: Schistocerca nitens (assembly GCF_023898315.1). NCBI lineage: Eukaryota > Metazoa > Arthropoda > Insecta > Orthoptera > Acrididae > Schistocerca > Schistocerca nitens. Next base: position 571,875,060 of record NC_064616.1, on the reverse strand, counting down.
CTTATGAACGCCAATTTGCGGTTTTTTCCCCCATTCCACAACACTATGCACTGAACGCTTGTTTTAAAGCTATGTTTTGGTTTCTGTTGCCGACTGTCAAATGTTTTTGCCAAAGATCGAATGTTATTGCCCAACTTATGAGTGTAACTATTGAAGTATCTGTGGTCTGTTCGTGTATGCATTTGTGTGTGCGTTTGTGTGTGTGTGTGTGTGTGTGTGTGTGTGTGTGTGTGTGTGTTTTGGTGTGATATATATATTTTTTGTGCTGTGTGTGTGTGTGTGTGTGTGTGTGTGTCTCCAGATGATGTGGGGAAGAGTTTTCTTTTTTTTTATCATTTCCTTTACTAAGTGTAGTAGGGAGCCTGTGCTGATGTGTGTTTGTTCATTTATCACAAGTTTGTTTTCTGCTATGGATTTCTGGATGTGGAAGTTTTCTTGCATTTGTATAAGATGTTTGTCATGGTTGCTTATACTCATTATTTTCATTTCTTGTTCCATATTTGTAGGATGATGGTTGTAGTGTTTTAAATGCTCTGCAAATGTGGAATGGTTTGTTTCATACTTCCAACATCTGATATGTTCTTTGTATCTTGTTTGAATCACACCGTAATACCCATCTAGTCTTCAGCATTCTTTTACAGAAGCACATTTCAGAAGCTTCTAATCTCTCCTTTTGCCTATTGCAGACGTTCCACTTCCATGCAAGGCTACACTCCAAACAAATACTTTCAGAAGAGACTACCATTTAGATTTACATTGGATGCTGACAAATATTTCTTTTTCAGAAATTGTTTTCTTGAGACTTGCCAGTCTGCATTTTATTTCTTCCCTACTTCGGCCACCATCAGTTACGAGGGCATTCTGGGAAGTAATGCCTCCCAATTTCTTACGTGAAAACGTTGAAAGCATTTTAAATGAAACGAACGTTATTAGCATTAGTCATCTTTATTCTTCATGCCCACATATTTGCAGGCCTCTGCCAGTAGAGGGCTCGGAACTGTAACGTGTCGTAACTGTGTTTGTGCGTGAGAAACAGCGTGCTGTAGCCGAGTTTCGAATTCGAAGACTTCGTCCACATATAGAGCACTCTCTCCTTCAGCATGACCACACAAGAGCGCTGCGACATGTGCAACAATCCGACGCCTTGGGTTCTCTGTCATCGATCATCCTCCATGCAGTCCCGACTTAGCCCCATACGATTTTCATGTGTTTCCAAAACTTAAAGAACACCTTCGAGGACTTCCCTTTCATAGTGATGAAGCGGTGCAAGCAGAGGTGAGGTTGTGGCTCCGTCGACAAATTCAAACTATCTTCAGTGACGCTAGCAACAAACTGGTCTCTCGTTGGAATAAATGTGTTCGTCGATAGGGTGACTGTGTTGAGAAATAAATGTGTAGGCGTGAAGAATAAAGACGTAGAACATTAATAAAGTTTGTTTTATTTATAAAACTTGAAGAGTTTTAACATAAAAAATTCGAAGGCATTGCATTTCAGCAAGCCCTCGTATTTTGATGCCCAAATAGCAAAACTCATCGACTCCTTTGAGTGTCTCGTTTCCTAATCTAATTCCCTCAGCATCACTTGATTTCATTCGACTACATTCGATTACCTTTGTTTTACTTTCATAAATGTTCATCTTACATTCCTTTTCAACACTCTGTCAATTCTGTTCAACTGCTCTTGCATCTCCCGAAACGTGTATGGTATGAGGTTGGATATAGGCATACCAAACGTGAAAATTAAAATAATATTACAAGCAACTAACGACGAAATAACAACAAAAGTTAAATTTTGCGTATCTCTTACTGGCGTACTGCAATCCCTTCTGAACCTATTACTCTCCATTATCTTTACACACTGCTCGCCATTAAAGTTGCAACAGGAGTAAGAATACGAAATAACGAAATTTTATTTTGTGCGTACACGGTACAGTGGAATAATACACGATTTAATTTCTAGATGACAGTGGGTACAGAAGGTGTGAAACTTACAACACGTAGCTGTCACCGCCGGCAACGACAATGGCTCTGCACCCGAGACAGGCCAGACTCGATCATAGTGGCTAGCTAGTGGCAGTGTGCTAGTCCTTCGGCAACCCGTGACCAAATGTTTTCAATGGTTGTGAAATATGGAGAACATGATGGTCAGGACAACAGTCAAATACCGTCTGCATCGAGCTAAATCAGTACAACATGGGCACTATACGGCCTTGTTATCTTTTTAGAAGATAACTCCACGGCGCCCTCGAGGACCGACCACATGCACTGGTCTTCACACGTCAGAAATGTAACAGCTGCTGACCAAATAACTGGCTTTGCGAACCAGTGGAGCTCGTCTTGTATACCCAATGGCACACCATGTCACCAAGCCAGTTGCTCGGTCCATATCACGAGGACGAATGTGTCATCAAATTAACTATTCCTTGGTATCTTAGTATATATGAAAGAATTGCTCCAAAAATGGTTCAAATGGCTCTGAGCACTATGGGACTTAACATCTGAGGTCATCACTCCCCTATAACTTAGAACTACTTAAACCTAACTAACCTAAGGGCACCACACACATCCATGCCCGAGGCAGGATTCGAACCTGCGACCGTAACGGTCGCGCGGTTCCGAACTGAAGTGCCTAGAAACTCTCGGCCACACCGGCCGGCACAATTGCTCCACCTCGGCTGTTTTATGCTCCTTTAATATTCCGACAAGCGCGACATGTTTCGGGCATCACAGTCATATTTGAGCTAATTTTCCAGAATAGAACGACGTATGTAACATCCTTATTTCATACACGCTACGCGATCAAAAGTGTCCGGACACCTGCCTGAAAATGACTTACAAGTTCGTGGCGCCCTCCATCGGTAATGCTGGAATTCAATACGGTGTTGGCCCACCCTTAGCCTTGATGACAACTTCCACTCTCGCAGGCATACGCTCAATCAGGTGCTGGAAGGCTTCTGGGGAATGGCAGCCCATTCATCACGGAGTGCTGCACTGAGGAGAGGTATCGATGTCGGTAGGTGAGGCCTGGCACGAAGTCGGCGTTCCAAAACATCCCAAAGCTGTTCTATAGAATTCAGGTCAGGACTCTGTGCAGGCCAGTCCATTACAGGGAAGTTATTGTCGTGTAACCACTCCGCCACAGGCGTGCACTATGAACAGGTGTTCGGTCGTGTTGAAAGATGCAATCGCCGTCCCTGAATTGCTCTTCAACAGTGGGAAGCAAGAAGGTGCTTAACACATCAGTGTAGGCCTGTGCCGTGATAGTGCCACGCTAAACAACAAGGGGTGCAAGCCCCCTCCATGAAAAACATGACCACATCATAACACCACCGCCTCCGGATTTTACTGTTGGCTCTACAAACGCTGGCAGATGACGTTCACCGAGCATTCGCCCTACCCACACCCTGCCATCGGATCGCCACGTTGTATACCGTGATTCGTCACCTCCACACAATGTTTTCCCACTGTTCAATCGTCCAATGTTTACGCTCCTTACACCAAGCGAGGCGTCGTTTGGCATTTACCGGCGTGATGTGTGGCTTATGAACAGCCGCTCGACCATGAAATCCAAGTTTTCTCACCTCTCGCCTAACTGTCATAGTACTTGTAGTGGATCCTGACGCAGTTTGGAATTCCTGTGTGATGGTCTGGACAGATGTCGACCTATTGCACATTACGACCCTCTTCAACTGTCGGCGGTCTCTGTCAGTCAACAGACGAGGTCGGCATGTACGCTTTTGTGCTGTACGTGTCCCTTCACGTTTCCACTTCACTATCACATCGGAAAAAGTGGACCTAGGGATATTTAAGAGTGTGGAAATCTCGCGTACAAACGTATGACACAAGTGACACCCAATCACCTGACCACGTTCGAAGTCCGTGAGTTCCGAGGAGCGCCCCATTCTGCTCTCTCACGATGTCTAATGAATACTGAGGTCGCTGATATGGAGTACCTGGCAGCAGGTGGCAGCACAATGCACCTAATATGAAAAACGTATGTTTTTCGGGGTGTCCGGATACTTTTGATCGCATAGTGTATACTGAGGCATCAAAGAATACTGAAGTTCGTTATGAAAGGAAGTGTTGATTGCAGTGGAAGACGAAAACTTAAATATCGTAGTAAGTAGCTTCAAATGTATGAGAGGAGGAGGAGGAGATTTGCGTTTAACGTCCCGTCGACAACGAGGTCATTAGAGACGGAGCACAAGCTCGGATTGGGGAAGGATATGGAAGGAAATCGGCCGTGCCCTTTCGAAGGAGCCATCCGGGCATTTGCCTGAAGTGATCTAGGGAAATCACGGAAAACCTAAATCAGGATGGCCGGACGCGGGACTGAACCGTCGTCCTCCCGAATGCGAGTCCAGTGTGCTAACCTCTGCGCCACCTCGCTCGGTTCAAATGTATGAAGATTGCAGTAGTCACGTAGAGATGGCCAGACTTGCACAAGATAAAATAGCACGGAGAGCTGCATCAAAGCAGTCTTAGAACTAAAGACTACAACAGCTTACGGGAACCATTAAAAAACAAACGAGGAATTTCAAAAATGGTGATTTTTGTCGACCAAAATTCGCGAAGCGCCTCTTCTGTTTTCCAAACAAACGCACAGAAAGTGACTGCAAGATTTTACAGGGACATTTTTTGTGTTCTGGAATAACTCACCAAAAATAAGTACCGAAGAAACTTTAATGTAAAATATAAGATATTACTGTGATGCAATTTTTTCGTATAAAAGCTAATAATCTGCTGACGTGGTCGGGTAGTGCGGTATGGTGTTAACAGAAGTTGGACAACTTCTGATACATTTGGATGCACAAGGGCAGTCAAATGAAATGAAGACAGATGGAAAAAGTAAGTAAACAATTCATTATTTTGAAAATAATAGTCGTAACTGTTAATACATTTATCCCACTGTGAGACAAGACGGTCAATGCCTTCATGAAAAATGTCTGCGATCGCCTACGGAACCACTTTGCCTGCCGGCATGTTGCCAAGTTTGTCTCGACCACGCTGCAGAAGTTTCGCTGCCAATTCCTTACACATCCCCCATATAGTTTCGATCCCTCCCCATGCGATTTCCACATTTTTAGAGCCCTGAGGAAAGACATTCGTGGCCTTCGATTTGCTACCGACGAAGAGAGGCACGCCTGTGTGCAATCATGGTTCCGTAGGCAACCGCAACCATTTCTCCACGATAGCACTGACCGTCTTGCTTCACAGTTAAAGATATTAGAAGTTGTGGAGAGTACTTTTGAAATTATAAATTGTTTACTTACTTTTTTCCATCTACTTCGTTTTCACTTGACTGCCCTTTACATTGGGCGGGGCAGTTAAGACAGAGCACCCCAAATATGAGGGGGTTCTGTAAGTAATGCAACAGATTTTTTCTGAGACAGTTGCGGTTGAAGAAATTCGGAATTTGTTGTGGGACATCGTGGAACATTCCCTCTTCAGCCCCTATAGTTTCATGAATTTCCGATAGGTGGCCGTACTATACGTAACCTTCAAAATGGTGTCTGTAACGGAGTTACGTTCCAAGCAAAGGGCTGCCATTAAGTTTTTTTAGCGCAAAACCAGAGCATCGCAGATATTCATAGGCGCTTGCAGAATGTCTACGGAGACTAAAAATGAACAAAAGCACGGTGAGTCGTTGTCGAGGCGTCTGTCATTATGGCAACAATATCGCGCAAACATGCCCGATATCCTGCGTGCCGACCGGTCGCGCACAGCTGTGACTCCTGCAAAGTTGGAACGTGCGGACACTCTCATTCCAGGTGATAGACATGTCACAATCAAACACCTCGCTGCTCAACTGGACGTTTCTGTTGGTGGTGCTGACACACTCGTCCACCAGTTGGGGCGCTCAACGGTGTGTGCCATCTGAGTTCTTTGCCGCCTAAAAGAAGACCAAACCTTCTGATTTTCATCTGTTTGGTTCAACGAAGGATGCAGTCCATGCGAAGCAGTACTAGTCCAATAACGCCGTCACAAAAAAGGCCCTTTGCTTGCAACCCATGAGGTAGAAGATTTTATTTTTTATTTTGTCTATATAGTTAACAGTATGTTGAATCCAAGTTTTCCGGTTCTAGGCACTACAGTCCGGAACTGCTGAACTGCTACGGTCGCAGGTTCGAATCCTGCCTTGGGCATGGATGTGCGTGATGTCCTTAGGTTAGTTAGGTTTAAGTAGTTCTAAGTTCTAGGGGACTGATGACCTAAGATGTTAAGTCCCATAGTGCTCAGAGCCATTTGAACCAATCCAAGTTTTCGACCTCCAAAACCTTAGGACAACATTTTGTGGCCTGAAAACCAAGGCCCTTTTCTCAAGTTTTCGCCTATTACTATGCATCTTGATGAAAATGTTACCCGTAGCAAAATGAAAGACCATTAAATTTTGCGTCGAATGACCTATTTAAATGTCAAAATCGTTGCAGCCGTTTTTCCGCAATCAGTTATCAAAGTTCGTTCATTTTTACAAGCTTAGATAAAAAAAAACCGTCTTCAATGCCTGTAACTGAAAAAGGCTACTTAAAATGAAAAAGTCAAGTTATCAGAGTTATAGGGCATGATATTTCATGTTACAAAGGCACCTAGTTTTTCCATTGTAGGCGCTATTAAGCGTTCATACACTTGAAAGGCCGGCCGCGGTGGTCGTGCGGTTCTAGGCGCTTTAGTCTGGAACCACGCGGCTGCTGCGGTCGCAGGTTCGAATCCTGCCTCGGGCATGGATGTCTGTGATGTCCTTAGGTTAGTTAGGTTTAAGTAGTTCTAAGTCTAGGGGACTGATGACCTCAGATGTTAAGTCCCATAGTGGTTAGAGCCATTTGAACCATTTGAACACTTGAAAGTGAAAGTCATTCAATTTTGTTGTTTTTTGTAAGTCAAAATGAACTCTATATAAATGAAAAAAGTGTGTTTCTTTGTAATATGCAGTGATTTCTGCAGTAAGACCATCGTCATTCCTGTCTTCAGTAATGACTGGGCTCAGTACATTCCAGTACAAAAGATTCGGATCAAGACTTATTATCAACACTCTTAGTGCAACTGGATTCGCAACTCCAATAATGGAAGCTTCCCTGTTTGAGACGTCCTCGACTGCACGACCTGAGCATCCTAACATAACCAATGTAGCATTTGTCCAGCTCATCCCTGATAACTCTAATTTTAACATCTGCACAACTGACGGGTTGAATACTTTCTTCTCCGTGGGAGGGTTCATGGTAGGGTCCGCCTGCACAGCTGTGGAGTCTGACAAGAACATTGATCGGGAAAGAAGGTTCAACTTCTGAATTTTTGTCTACCCAAGTGAAGCTTCGCAAAGGGGAACTAAATCTTCTGAAAGATCTCGCCGTTTAAAGGCATCAGGTTCTTCACCAGATATCATTTTCGATAAAGATACAAATTCTGCAGTCGCACCGGAGAAGTTTCTCGCAAATAAGAACCACAAGAACCACTTGATTTTTATGCACGTGAGGAAATTTGACAATGGAGGTATTCAAATGATACTGACAGAAGAAGATGCCGATTCATTACATGTGGAAACAGCTATTCGCTATTCGCCAAGTTGCTGAGTCTGACAGTGTGGCAATCGTAAGCTAAGACATTAGCGTGCTTGTTCTCCTATAGGGTCGAGGAAACAACTATAACCTGTGCTTCCATAAATCGGGAAGAGAGAAATCAGCGGGAGTGTTGCACTCCATTAATTATTTCAATTTCGATCCTGGATTCGCCCTTCCCAGGCATACCTTCACAGATGTGACACCACATCCTCTTTTTTTGGCTAAAGAAAAGGGAAATTACTAAACCTTATGGAGCAACAGCCACACCTCAAAGTGCAAGCTGCTGAATTTGTTAAACCTCCAGTCTCTCAAGACTTAATAGCTCAGACAGGAGAACAGCTGATGTTGGCAGTATGCGGGAATTCGAACTGCTCGACTTTTGACGAGCCCATGTAAGAGCTTCTTGTTAAGTCTGCCCCGAGGAAATCTTTCAAACATCAAAGGCTACCGCTAACATCTGACGCTGCAAGGTGGCACTCATTGTGATCCTACCTACCATCAAGTGCAATCTTGGCTGGGGAAGAAACCTGATCCATGCCAATGGGGCTGGAAGAGAAACTCATCACACTTGTTTCCCGTGACAATGACGAAACATGCGGCACCATATACGCTACTGAAGATGGTTTCCTGTGCACGCTAAACAGGATGCACAGCAGTATGTGGATGTCGCAAACCTGGACTGAACTTTTCCTCGACGTGCAAACACTGTTGTGGCTTATTTTGCGAGAACGCCCGAGAAATTGGGCATGACAAGGATGAAGAAGAGATAGAATATATCTTCCAAGACAAGGAAGTTGGCGAAGGTGCCGCAATGGATCCTGAAGATCGGACACTGGACCGGGACTTGCCGCAGTCTCCCAAACGACCTCTAAGGGATTGAAATTTAATAAAATGTTAGTTTCTGATATTTAAATTGTTTTTTTAAATATTGTCATGCCCATTTATTTGTTGATTTGTACAAATTTTTATATTACTCATAAGTAAATACATACTTGGTTTTCATTTTAGCAACCCACTCTTACCAATTAAGGCATGGATAAAAACGAATAAAAATACAAATGAATGAAGAAAATTAAAAATATACATAGAGAGAACACAAACGCGCTCATTAGAGAGTCGCCTTCCCACTGGAAATTTCATTTTACTGAATAACTATGGCCTAAAAGAAAAACTACAAAGTGGAATTACTTTGACTTTCAAATGTTTGAACGCTTACTAGTGCCTAAAACGGAAAAACTACAGTATTTCTCATAAATTAAGGATAATGCTGATACAGGGTGAAACAACACTCTGGTGGGCGGTTTGCGGGTTTAAATCACCTCGGGGTATGACCATGCGGTGCATTTGACCTGCGGTCGTAGCACGGTGGCGCTGGCAGCAGTTCACATACGCAAAGGTGTGTTGGTGCATGTCAGAGTACGGTGCAGCAAGTAAGTGTGCAGACGTTTTCAGACGTGCTAATGGTGACTGTGTTGCAAATGGCGGCCGGAGTGGCCGAGCGGTTCTGGGCGCTACAGTCTGGAACCGCGCGACCGCTACGGTCGCAGGTTCGAATCCTGCCTCGGGCATGGATGTGTGTGGTGTCTTTAGGTTAGTTAGCTTTAAGTAGTTCTAAGTTCTATGGGACTGATGACCACAGCAGTTAAGTCCCATAGTGCTCAGAGCCATTTTGAACCATTTTGTTGCAAATGGCTCAAAGAACACATATTGATGACGTTATGAGGGGTAGAATACTAGGGCGCCTGGAGACCGTTCAAACACAGCAGATCGTAGCACGAGCCATCCGTGTGCCACAAAGTGTGATTATGGCAACGATTCCAGCAGACAGGAAACGTGTCCAGGTGCTACAGTACAGGACGTCCACAGTGAACAACACCACAAGAAGACCGATATCTCACCATCAGTGCCCGCAGACGGCCACGCAGTACTGCAGATAGCCTTGCTCGGGACTCTACCGCACCCAGTGGGACAGTTGTCTCCAGACACACAGTCTACAGACGACTGAACAGACATGGTTTATTCGCCCGGAGACCTGCAAGGTGCATTCCACTGACCCCTGGTCACAGGAGAGACCGTAAAACCTGGTGTCAAGAACACAGTACATGGTCATTGGAACAGTGGTCCCAGTTTATGTTCACGGACGAGTCCAGGCATAATCTGAACAGTGATTCTCACCGGGTTTTCATCTGGCGTGAACCAGGAACCAGATACCAACCCCTTAATATCCTTGAAAAGGACCTATATGGAGGCCGTGGTTTGATGATGGTGTGGGGTGGGATTATGATTGGTGCACGTACACCCCTGCATGTCTTTGACAATGGAACTGTAACAGGTCAGATGAATCGGGACGTCATTTTGCAGCAGTATGTCCGCCTTTTCAGGGGTGCAGTGGGTCCCACCTTCCGCCTGATGGATGATAACACACGGCCCCACCGAGCTGCCATCGTGGAGGAGTACCTTGAAACAGAAGATATCAGGCGAATGGAGTGGTCTGCCTGTTCTCCAGAGCTAAACTCCATCGCGCACGTCTGGGATGCTCTCCGTCGACGTATCGCTGCACGTCTTCAAACCCCTAGGACACTTCAGGAACTCTGACAGGCACTGGTGCATGAATTGGAGGCTATACCCCAGCAGCTGCTCGACCACCTGATCCAGAGTATGCCAACCCGTTGCGCGGCCTGTGCACTTGTCAATGGTGATCACATTCCATATTGATGTCGGGGTACATGCGCAGGAAACAGTGGCGTTTTGTAGCACATGTGTTTCGGGACGGTTTTCTCAACTTATCACCAATACCTTGGACTTACAGATCTGTGTAGTGTGTGTTCCCTATGTGCCTATACTATTAGCGCCAGTTTTGTGTAATGCCACGTTGTGTGGCACCACATTCTGCAATTATCCGCCGGCCGAAGTAGCCGTGCGGTTAAAGGCGCTGCAGTCTGGAACCGCAAGACCGCTACGGTCGCAGGTTCGAATCCTGCCTCGGGCATGGATGTTTGTGATGTCCTTAGGTTAGTTAGGTTTAACTAGTTCTAAGTTCTAGGGGACTAATGACCTCAGCAGTTGAGTCCCATAGTGCTCAGAGCCATTTGAACCATTTTTTTGCAATTATCCTTAATTTATGAGCATGAGTGTAGGTGCTTTTGTAGCATAAATTTTCATTCTCTGCAGCTTTGATAACTTGACATTTTTCATTTGGAGTAGCCGTCTTTGAGTTACAGGCGTTGGAGCCGACTTTTTAGCAAGGTTGGTAAAAATGAACGAACTTGACAACTGATTTCAGCCAAACGACTGCTCCGATTTTTACATTTAAACAGACCATTAGACGCAAAATTTAATGCTCTTTCATTTTGGTAAGGGTAACATTTTCAGTAGGATGCATAATTTCCGAGTAATAGGTGAACACCTGAAAAAAGTGCCAAAATTTCTTGGTTTTCTGGCCTCACAAAGTTGTCCTGAGGGTTTTGGAAGTCGAAAACTTGGATTCAACATACTGTCAACTATATACACAAAATAATAAAACAAAATCTTCTACCTCGCACTTGCAAGAAAAAAGTACCCGCTACTGGAATGTACGTGGATGATGGGGAGGTTATTGATGCAGCAAGACGTTGGCTGCGACATCGACCAGTAGAGTGGTACCATGTAATACAGTAAGGTGGCGTACGGCCGTCGCGCTGAACCGAGATAAAAATGTTTTGTAGTCAAAGAGTAGGGAATAATGTGGTGTATTGGAATCCTGAATAAAAGCAACCTGCTTTCAGAAAAATATATGTGGCATTACTTACTAAACGCCCCTCGTGTAACCAGAATGAACAAACACACCGAAGTGCGATTTTTGCCAAGTTATGGCGTACAGTATAGCGAATTTCCTGACCTTCGCAAGTAATTTTTATCGTTTATATCACTGAATTACGACACCGACTTTATTTTTTTTAATGAAACTATATACTTTTTTCTGTGGCATTTGAAACAAGCTTGTGAAACAACTTCAACGACATCACACGTAACTGACTTGATCAAATAATATCAAGATAGTAGCGCCGCAAACCACTGTTCCGCCTTTAGGAGAAGATGTTCCACAAACGTCTGCCCTATCATACCGAATGTAACTTAGAAATAGTTCTTGTGTTAACCTGTGCGCTTGAAGCCTATCATTCTGTATTCTGCTCTTGTAGCAATCAGATACCTTACTCGTAATGCTATTGAGCCATTCGCAATGTACACGACAATCGAAAATGTGGATAAAGTTTATGACGCGTGGCGCCACAGCATTAAAGCAGCGGTGCGGTTATATGCTGAAAGTGACCAGATCGTGCCGAGGACTCACTGTTTGTCTCTCTCTGCAAACACAAGAAAAAATATTCTAGAAAACGAAAGTGCGGAGAATAAAATACGCTAAGGAAAAAGAAGAGCAACAGATGAAAGAAATGAAACTAACATCTTAGCAGCAGTTACACGTAATGCAAATGTCACTAAGAGGCATCTCGGAAGTACGAGAGGGATCAATCAAACGAGTGTTTTGCGAACACTACAGTCCATCACACTTCATACCTTTCACATTTCGTTGCGTCTACAGCTCCATGGCAACGACTTCTATAATTGATACAATTATCCGAATATTATCTACGAAAAGCGCACAAAGTCATGCCGGATATCTATGAAAAATTTTGCTTAAGGGAGAAGCATCGTTTACAAACCAAGAGCAAGTCAGTCTTCGTAATATGCACTGATCGTCATTTGAAAATCCACTCTAACTGAAAGAAGTGGATAAAAACAACGCGCATGGTCTGTCAACGTTTGGTGCGTGTTTTTCTAGAACCGCATCATTGGTCCCTCTTTTATTGATGAAAATATTAATACGCTCAACTATCTCGAGTTCCTAAGATATGCTGCTGCCGAAGTTATTGGAAGACATTCCTCTGGACATAAGGCAGTCAATATCGTACAAACATGACGGATATCCCTCCCATTCTCCACATGTAATGACAGACCTTCTTAAGAGAAACCGCTGTGACCGAGCGGTTCTAGGCGCTTCAGTCCCGAACCGCGCTGCTGCTACGGTCGCAGGTTCGAATCCTGCCTCGGGCATGGATGTGTGTGATGTCCTTAGGTTAGTTAGGTTTAAGTAGTTCTAAGTCTAGGGGACTGATGAACTCAGATGTTAAGTGCCATAATGCTTAGAGCCATTTTTCTTAAGAGAATATCTGGACAGCACTCGAATGGTCGTCCAGGAAACGCGAAATAGTCTGCACACTCACCAAACATGGCACTTCTAGACTTTTATTTGCGGCGAAAACAAAAACAAGAGGTCTATTAGGAAGCATCAACGACTCCCGGAGGTATGAAACGCCTTGTAACATGGGCCTGTGCTGCCATTAACTCCAGATGAAATTCAACGCGCAGAATTGTTGCTCCAGAATAACTTTCTAGCGAGTAGAAACTCAAGGTCAACATTTCCGCCACTTTGTATGGCAGCCGTGATAATAAACACACGAATCGTACCTGAGTCACGTGTTTGTTTACATTTGGTATAATAGGGCAGACGTTTCTGTAACCTCTTCTCCTGACGGCACACCGTGGCCCAACTCACTTCAAAACCTGGACACAGTAGCAAAATGGATGTAAAAATCATACAAAACTGTTTTCTTATTTTTGGCATTGCTGATTACGAATGCGATGTTGGAATTCCAAATTCAAAACGATGGATCTAATTTGGCGGATTAAAAATTATATATTCACTGAATTCGAGTTAAACCTTGGGTATAAGATATTTTGAGGTCGCTGATAACGGTTTAGGAGTCAAAACTGCCATACTGAAACTTTTGTTCGATATTTTACATTTTTCAATCGAAATCATAGCCACATTCGACGCTTGCATCATTATCGCTTTCAGAAGGATCGTTGTCGGATTATGTACTGGAAGATGTTTTGAAAAGCAAATCTTTACCTCCGAAGATGTCAGAAGCCGTGCATCGTTTTCTCACAGGAATATTGCGTACAAAATCTTCTCGGTGATGCTGGATATCCTTATTCCGAACTCCCGTGCATCTTCAGATAGCCGACCAATCGACAATGGAGCAGCTTCGATAATGCAATATGCGTGCACAAAAACTACGTGGAGTGATCTCGGTATTGGACATTATCACAGAACACAGTGCATTATTGCACAATAGTTCAAAATGGTGGCATTTTCCACGCTTTGCCAGCGTCTTTAAATTTGTGTTTTTCTTTAAATTTGTGTTTTCTATTCGGTTTGATTCACAAATGCTGTATTATTGGTTTGACAGCTTGGCATTGCAGTTTTCTATTGCAGGTAAAATTATTTAAAATATGTTTACATTCACGTCATTAAATTTCCAACAGCGAAGGTAACATAATACGAGGGTGAGTCAAATGCAAATCTTAAATTTGTAATAACAAATCGAAATTTCGTGCCGTTATCCAGTAAGCTGGTAAGTGTGCTGCAAACAGCGTGCAGAATTGCCTGTAGGTAGCAGCATAGTGCAGATGCATACATACCGTCGCAGTATCAGTATAAAGATGGCCGCCCCACTTGCGACTTGCACCAGGGAAAAACAGTGTTCTATTTTCGGTTTCTGCGTAGTGAAGGAGTGAAACCTATTGAAATTCATCGACGAATGAAGATTCAGTACGGTGATGCATGTTTGTCACAGCAGCAAGTCTACGAATGGAGTAGGAAGTTCGCAAATGGTGTGACTTTAGTGGAAGATGCTCCTCGTCCAGATCAGGCACAACGAGTTGTGACTCCACACAACATTGCAGCAGTTGAAGCCATAGTGAAGGAAAACCACCGAGTGACACTGAATGACATTGCAGCATGTTTACAGATTAGTCATGGGTCAGCACACCACATTGTGCATGATGTGCACCAGTTTAACAAAGTGTCTGCAAGATGGGTGCCACAGCAGCTGAAATGAGAGAACGATGTGTTGATGCTTGTGAAGAACTTCTTCGGCGCTTTGAACGAGAAGGTGATGGCTTCCTTGCAAGAATGGTTACTGGGGACGAAACCTGGGTTCACTTCCAACAACCGGAAACGAAGAGAGCGAGCAAGGAATGGCGCCATTCCTCATCACCAAAACCAAAGTGGTTTCGAACAGAACCATCAGCAGGGAAGGTTATGTTGACTCTCTTTTAGGACGAAAAAGACGTCATTTTGGAGCACTGCATGCCTAGAGAGATCACTGTCACCAGTGCATCATACACAGATCTCCTAAAAAATCATCTGCGGCCTGCAATCAAATCAAAGCGACGTGGATTGCTGTCAGCAGGTGTCCTTTTGCAACGTGACAATGCAAGGCCCCACACAGCCCATACAACAGTTGCAACAATCACAGACCTGCGTTTTGAGTGTCTTCCTCATCTACCATACTCACCAGACTGAGCCCCAAGTGATTTCCATATGTTTGGACCACTCAAAGACGCAATGGGAGGAAAGAAGTTCCGTTCTGATGAAGAGGTACGCCACGCGGTGCATGAGTGGTTGCGCGGACTACCAAAAGAATATTTTTCTAAAGGAATTTATGCACTTTGTAAGCACTGGAGGACTTGCATTGAGCGTCAGATTATGTTGAAAACTGATACAGCTTTGTACCACTTCTGCCCAATAAATAATATTTTAAAAAATTAAGGTTTTCATTTGACCCACCCTCGTATATTGTATTTTGCACAGAACCACAATGTCACTTGAGAATGGCCTAGAAGGCTAAAACTACACTCATGTTCAGAAAAAAACAGAACACCTAGAACGATTAGAGATTTTGTATTCACAGGACATGTACATTAGTATGTTCTGCAGAAATGATTAGCATTTCAGTCGACTCGGTTCAGCATCTGTCCTGTTGCCTACTAGGCACAGGGTCCGCCATGGGCCCTGATAAATTGTTCCATGCGTGATGGTATCGACGCGTATCAGGCTCAAATGGCGTCCTTTTGTATAGCCATCCACGCTGCATTCACCTAGTTCCTAAGTTCATCTCTGGTGGCTGGCATTTGGTCACAGCACTGCACCCATCGTTTCACCATATTCCATACATCTTCTAGTGGCGACAAGTCTGGTGATCTGGCGGGCCAGGGCAAAAGGCTGACTTCCTGTGACACCAAGAAGGCACGTGTTCGTGCAGCAACATGTAGTCGTGCATTGCCTTGCTGAAAAATGGCGCCTGGGGTGTCATGCAGAAAGGGTATGGCCACGGATCGCAGCATGTTATTCACGTAGGTGACATTGGTAACAGTGCCCTGGATACCACCAACTGTGATTTTTGGTTGTACCAATAGGACCCACACCATAAGGCCTTGAGTTTGCTCTGTATGTCTTGTGCGAATTCACTGTGATGCTGCTCCCCCGGTCTGCGACGAACCAAAATGCGACCATCATTTTCAAACAAGCAGAACGTGGATTCGTCCGAAAACACTATGTGATGCCATTCCTGTCCCTAGTGACGTCGTTCCATACACCACTGTGTCTCGCATGTTTCTGCACATTCGTCAAAGGCAGGCGCAGAAGTGGACGACGTGCCGTAATAAATGGCGACGGACTGTCACCCCTGATAGTGTATAATGTGTTATACCGCTCCACTGTTGCCCCAGAACCGACGAGAATGCAGATTCGTCCTGCAGTGTCATTCATATAAGATGCCGATCTTCTCGGGGGATGGTCTAAGTGGTGCGACCTGACACATCTCGTCGTGTTCCACGGCCCTCCGTGAATAATTCTGCATACTTGAAATGATAATTAAATGGACACCCTAGCTGCAAACAGGCGTATATGTACTTCATTGGGGACATGTTGAAAATGTGTGCCCCGACCGGGACTCGAACCCGGGATCACCTGCTTACAATGAAGTACATATACGCCTGTTTGCAGCTAGGGTGTCCATTTAATTATCATTTCATTTCTAGCAAAGCTGCATGGTCAGCCACGGTAACTGTTCTTTCGAGAACAGATACTACCGTCATATATAGTTAAAATATGTCTTCCCGGCCACTGACCTTCTTGTGCGAACGCACACGCTATGCCTGAACTCGTACGGGACTTGGTAGACTAATCTGCTACGAGTAATGGGTATGATGGGCAAACATCTATGAGGCGCACTACGAATGTAGTGGTGTGGACATGTTGGGAATGTGAATCTCACGGGGGGCGTGCAAGGGATATGTCCCTGCAGACGCACTATCCTCTGTGCCCGCGGTGGCTCAGATGGATAGAGCGTCTGCCATGTAAGCAGGTGATCCCGGGTTCGAGTCCCGGTCGGGGCACACATTTTCAACATGTCCCCAATGAAGTACATATACGCCTGTTTGCAGCTAGGGTGTCCATTTAATTATCATTTCATTTCTAGCAAAGCTGCATGGTCATCCACGGTAACTGTTCTTTCGGGAACAGATACTACCGTCATATATAATTCTGCATACATCACTTGCACTGCCGAAACACATCGCCCCACACGAGCGGCAATTTCCCGGATACATGCATCACATTCTCTCATGCCAATAATGCGCCTTTTTCAGACTGATCTGGCGGTACGGTTCGCTCATACGTCTGCGAGGCGTCCTCCACATCTGCTCAAGTCACTCTGATCCATTACCTACGGTTTATGTCGACAATGAAAGCCACAGGCACATTTTACAGGTATGCGGTGGTGCGCCGCGATATCGATTTTGACCTTGAACCCGCCGGCCGACATGAATCAAATGGTAATCATTTATTCAGAACATACAAATATAGGTGTCCAGTGAATGTGAACGTCCTAGCTCTAGCCGTTCAAGATATTCTGGCTTTTTTTCTGAACATGAATGTAGTTGTGAACAAATAAAATTAATACATGAAAAGTGGAAGATTCCACCTACTTTTAATAAATTCTTTGCCGCCGTACTCGCTATGAAGAATATTCACAAGAATTGTCTGCAGTAAGGCACTAAAGTACAGCAGACAAATGACTGTCTACTAAAAACGTGCAAATATGCGCAAGCAAATACATTTGAGCTCGTTAACTATACTGTTACGGTAGTAGGAGAGCCATTCAGAAAAATGGTGCCACGCAGAGGTAATTTCTTAGCCAAAGATTTCGAACAATGTTGGTATCAGTTTAGTTTTACAGAGGTTAAAAATGTAATGAACATACCTTCGTGAGCGCTACCCGTCTTATTTTATCCTGACAACTGAATAGGATCGCTGTCATATATTAAACAGGTCACACACGTGTGTGTGTGTGTGTGTGTGTGTGTGTGTGTGTGTGTGTGTGTGTCTGTTCTTTCGGACTTGTCCGAAACAAGAGACACCATTTTTGATCCAGCAGCCATTATGAGTTAATACACAAAGGAATTACAGACCGTGGCTGAGAGTAGGTATTGATGATCAGTGGGGAAAGATGAAAATTTGGACCGGGATTCGAACTCGGGTCTCCTGCTTATTAGGCACAAATTTTCAACTTTCCCCATTGATTTCAATCAAAGCCCACTCGTGGCCAAGGTCTGTAATTCCTTTGTGAATCTGAAAAATGTGTCGCTGTCCGATTCACTGTTTACCGGCAGTTGTCACGGCACGTATCATATTGACTTCAAGCTGGAATGCCGCAGCACCACTGGACAAAAATGCGTCAGTGCAATCTTCTCAAGATTTCGTGGGACTAAAGTTGGTAAGCGTAACTTTTTCTGTTTCTAATCTATGCAGGTTTTGAAGCGAGCTGGCCCACTATGCAGTGGGACAGTGGTTTGCAGTGCTGTTATCTTGATACCAATTGATCAAGTTGGGTTGTTTGGGGGAAGAGACCAAACAGCGAGGTCATCGGTCTCATCGGATTAGGACAGGGAAGGAAGTCGGCCTGGCCCTTTCAAAGGAACCATCCCGGCACTTTCCTGGAGCGATTTAGGGAAATCACGGAAAACCTAAATCAGGATGGCTGGACGCGGGATTGAACCGTCGTCCTCCCGAATGCGAGTCCAGTGTGCTACCCAACGCGCCACCTCGCTCGGTAATTGATCAAGTTCCATACATGCTATGTCCATGAAGTTCTCTTAGAAGCTTCTTTCAAATGCCACATAAAAAAATATAGTTCCATTAGAATAAGAAACAAAGTCAGTGTCGTAATAACAATTACTTGCCAACGTCAGAAAAGTTCGCCGTATTGTTCGCTCTAACTTGGCGAAAGCCGCACGTCGATATATTTATCCATTCTAGATATATTTGGGATAGCCTGTCTTAGTTTCTTCACCCTGCATTTGGTGAAAGTTTGGTAGAGAACATATGAGGGCGTGCTGAAAAGTAATTTTTCCGGATTTCTTACGTGAAAACTCTCAAAGCTCTTTAAATAAAACACACTTTATTAACGTTCTACATTTTTATTCTTCATGTCTACACATTTATTTCTCAACATTGTCACTCTGTCGACGAACACATTTCTCCCAACAAGAGATCAGTTTGATGATACTGTCACTGAAGAATGTTTGACTTTGTTGATGGAGCTACAACCTCGCCTCTGCTTGTACTGCTTCATCGCTATCAAAGTGAATTCTTCGAAGGCATTCTTTAAGTTTTGGAAAAACATGAAAATCGGATGAGGCCAAGCTGGGACTGTATGGAATATGAGCGATGACAGCGAACCCAAGGCGTCGGATTGTTGCAGATGTCATAGGGTCGACATGAACCGTACGTATCGTTTGTTTCTGGCTGGGGCATGTGGTTGCAGTTAGACTTTGCTTATGACATCATCAATAGCGTGCTAGACGAAGACAGTGAATGCTTGTTATACGTCACTTAAATACCTTATCACAATATCTGTGTATAAGTCGAATGATCAGAAGGATTAGTCATTGTACTGCAACGAAATACCGTCACAGTGGAACAACAAATTAGAAATGCAGATAAACTGACTATATTTATTTTTAGATGCTTGCTTAGCCAGGATTAGTTGTAGGACAAATGTTTGGTTGTCAAATTCAAATCGTCTTAGTTTAATGAGTCACTTATTTACTTTAAGATCTGAGCACATACCACATTAAAATGACAGAGAATGTTTCGAAAGGAATGAACATAAAGTCTCGTAAAATTTATTGAAAACTTGCTCCTACACAACGAGTGCAAAGTCATCTAAAATCTTCATTGCGACAGGGTCTGCGGCTGCGATAAATTTTTAAATGAGTTTGCGATGCCTTCAGCTGACTTGTACAATGTTTCCGTTTAATATACTTGAAAATGTCCTGAGGCCGAATTTCTGCGTCAAATAAAGAAAATTTCAGCTGAAGTGTAGTGCTGCGGAATAGTAAAGAGTTGGAAACGTGAAATATTGCCAAAGTTTCGCTGCCTATGCCGAGAGCCAGAGGCAGTAGGTTAGCCAAGAGGTAAGAGGATTGCACATGTATGGAATGTGTCGTCACGCAGGGGCAATGGCCTGGTTACACACAACAGGCGAGAGAGAATTGCTTAGCACACAGGTTTGTGTTAGACGGAGACTTTCGTAGAGTGCAAGACAGAGGTATAGCGTCAGCTGTACTGTATTTCACAACTCCGCGTAAGTCTGCCGTAACAACACGTATCTCTGTCGCAAGAACACCTAAGGGGCGAGTACGACAGATGAATCAGCAGTATAAGTGGAACAAATGCGTTCATTACAAACGAGCATGACGTCAGGACGTCGCTCGTGCTTCCTTTAAATACGCCAGCTTTGATAGCAACAAGGCACTCGCAGTTAGACTTGCAGTTGGATGTGTACTGGGTCGCTGCGTAGCGCTCAGCTCGGTGATCGACATGTTAATCTTTATTAAGGAGATGTTGCAGTAAGGGCGGCCCATCCAGCAGCAGACGTGAGGGGACAGTACCAGCTCTGGTCCTCTCTGCTGCCGCTGTCAATCATCAACCCAGGATTAACATACATCGCGGCAGACTCGCTCGCCGCCAATGCTGACCACATCAGTGAGCCATCATCGAGATCGTGCGGAGCCTAGGCCCTGTGCGTCCGCCGTCACAACCGGATGAGCTGACGACGCTGAGGGACTGCAGCCCGTTCCGCCCGTCCACCGCGGACGAGCCACCAGGAGGAGCAGGGAAGAAGACGGAGTGGGATAGAGTACACTCCGCACTACGAGAACGCTTCTCATGCCGACAGCGCCAGGACTCCAATCCGGAGCCTCCTGCTGTCCGCAGCCGAGCCGGCCGGCCAGTCGGGCGCCACCAGCCACGCGCGGCCGAAGTACGAAGTAAGGACATTCCTTCGCTACGTCACAGCACGCGGCGCTGCGCTAACAAGACTGCGCGGCCCGGAGCTGGTGTCATCGCTACGAGTCAGCGAGGAGTCGGGGAAGGTCGTTGATATCACCAAGCCACATTGTACTCAGCAGGAATAAAGGTATTATGAATTAATAATGTTTCTTTGGCGTTTCTGACCCGTCCACAGTGATTTCCTAGCATCCTGACAACTGGAGAGGTCACCGCTCGGCCTCCAGTCCACTGTAGGCGACCGGGACCACCGGGCGCCTGCAGAAGGTATCAAAAAATCATTTTAAGAAATCACCTAAAATTTTGAAACACGCTTTTCTAATATGTGAAGATTGCAAATGTGAATCAAATAGGATCAAAACGCACGAAGCAGTATAATTAATTAGGCAATATAAGTTGCATATCAAATACTGCACATTGTGAGCTGCTCAGAAAGTAGACAGCGCTAACGTGATATGTGGCACTTACTCTAAACTCAGCAAACGTGCTCCAGACCACGTCAATCGCCACTAGATTAAGGTCGCCCTAATCGGCGTCAACAAGTGTGCAACCCACTTGGCACCAGGACCAGAAGTCCCACTCCCTCCACAGCAGGATCCCAAGTGTTTGAAATTATCTTCCTATAAACCTCACTCCCCACGTTTTCAGGAAACTCTGCATGGAAGAGATAACTTAATCCTACTGTCAATATGATCACCAATAAGTTGCTTTATTTACTTGAATACAAGGTAACCCTGAAGAATTTCATTCTTGGCTCGCAGAACGCATCTGATTATGCAAGAGGCAGCCATCAGTTGTTAACCATGTTCCACTCATTCGTCGATCCCTTCACGCCGAGGCACGGTGGCGAGTAAGACGCACTGGACGGGTAACAAAATCTGAAGTGAAAGACGATGAATTTTTCTCACAGAGTCCGAACAGAGCAGTGGTGGCCCATTCGTGGATCTGCATACAAGGAGGTGAATTCATCACGCTCATTGATACTCTAGGAATTGCAGTGGCTTAGCGGCACACTGCCTTCAAAGAGAAAACCGCATTTGCCGACAAAGCAAGGAGCAGGGGCTTACTGCAGCTGAATTTTTAACACCTGGGCCCGCTCGTTTCTAACAAGAAACTGTGAGGCCTTCTTCCTGAGTAATCAAGTCGTGGACTTATCTCAAAAATAGCCAAGAAGCAAACAGAAAAATAATCAAACATCGTACAAAGATATGTGACTGTCGCGTCACAAATGGTAACTCAAATAGTCGTTCTATTGAACATGACGATACTCAGCCAAAGCTAAAATGCAAGTCATGAAAAAAAGAAATGGAAATACAGGGTGACAGTGAACTACATGAAAAAAACTTAAGTTAATTACAAACTAGGTCGTGCACACACTTTATTCAACATGTAAACGTCACTACAGATATTTCGATTTAGCTTATGACATGTTCGATATGCCTGCCATCATTGGCGATGATGTGGCGCAGACGAATACAGAAATTGTGCATGACCCGCTTAAGTGTCGGAAATCGATGCTGTCGATGGCCTCCTGAATGGCTGTTTTCAGCTCATCAATGGTTTTGGGGTTATTGCTGCACACCTTGTCTTTAATACAGCCCCACAAAAAGGGGTCGCATGTGTTTAGATCCGGAGAATATGGCGGCCAGTCGAGGCCCATGCCAGCGGCCTCTGGGTATCCCAGAGCCAGAATGCGGTCCACAAAGTACTCCTCCAGGACATCAAATACTCTTCTGCTTCGACAGGGTCGATCTCCGTCTTGCATGAACCACATCTTGTCCAAATCAGGGTCACTTTGGATAATGGGGATGAAGTCATCCTCCAGAACCTTCACATACCGTTCGGTAGTCACCGTGCCATCAAGGAATATCGCACCGATTATTCCGTAACTGGACATTGCGCACCACACAGTCACCCGCTGAGGGTGAAGAGACTTCTCGATCCCGAAATTCGGAATTTCACTCCCCCAAATGCGCCCATGCGCATACTGGCTCCCATCATGTCCCGCATGCAGTTTGAATGTTCTAACGCAAACCGTTCAGAAGCTATGACGATTTTATGTCACATAGTTCAATAATTGTCACCCTCTGCTTTCATAGAAAATGACTTTCTTGGAACATGCGACATCTTTGAAATTGGTGTGACAGTTCAATAAAACTTCATCTATGGAGTTTAGGTCATAAGGTCGACCTAGTCACTACACTAGGAGGATATAGCGACTTTGGACCATACAAGAAGCTCTATAGTGAAATTGTACCAAATTTGACCTTTTACTACCAATCCCCTTTCTCCCTCACCCATACCATTCGCTCCTCCTCTCTTCTATTCCCATCACCTCTCCCCTTCCTCTCCTCTTTCCTTAGCCACTCCCCTTCGCCCTCCCCCATCCTCCAACTCGCCCAACTCTTCCACCCCTTTTATAAAAAAATGGTTCAAATGGCTCTGAGCACTATGGGACTTAACATCTGAGGTCATCAGTCCCCCAGAACGTAGAACTACTTAAACCTAACTAACCTAAGGACATCACATACATCCATGCCCGAGGCAGGATTCGAACCTGCGATCGTAGCGGTCGCGCGGTTTCAGACTGAAGCGCCTAGAACCGCTCGGCCACACCGGCCGGCTCCACCCCTTTTATACTTAATTTCTTGGAAGCAGGTCATTCTATTACACTACAGCAAACACACATATTTACCTCTCCTAGTTACACCTCAGTATTTTACTGACATATCAGCTCGTCCAGTCACATTTCTCGACTCCTCTCTAAGCCACACTAATTTTCTGTCTAATTTTTTGGATATATGCCAATTAGAAAAACTTCCTATTACGAGGATGGGCTGAACGTGACATCGTTCTTTTGCAGTAATGATGGCAATTGCGGACTGTCTGCATGGCGTCAGACATATTTGCGCTGTTCCAAATGGCAGTTCGTTTTCCATACCATCAGAGGCCCAAAAGGGTGAAAAATTACTGTACTGTCAGCAGTTTTGCTAGAATCGCCCACTCCATGTGGAAGCTAGGAGACATGAATCCACTTAGCGAAAAATGAAGTACCTAACGAGGAATACTGATATATTCCAGTTACTGAACACAGTCGCGAATAATATATCTAGGGTAGAACTAAACAAGTTCAGAGCAGCTATTGGAAATGTATAATAAATGTCAACAGAAGAGGGGATGAGTGAGAGGGAATATGCGAATGATGATGAGGACTGAAAGGACGGCAGTAGTGCCAGTGGTGAGGAAGAGGCAAAAACTGCATGATAAGTGAAGTGTTGTGTGATGTCTGTTAATAAGAGCATATTCAACTGTAGCTTAGCTTTAATTTGGTTTAAACACAATTACGTAATTTATTAGTAATAATAATTGTGATGACTCACTGTATTGACAAGTTGCCAAATAACTGGACAATTCATCACAGATGGCTGAAGTGTAGGCTATTTACACACTCAGCACAATCGAAACTCTAAGATGTACTGAGGCAGCCACGAACCGCAATTAGCGAGAGAAATTTACATAAAAAAACATAATAGAATTATCTCTTCTGTATTTGTGATTCTTCAATTTCTCCAGGCGTATTCCATAACGAAAGAGATCTCGGGTGAACAACCTGCCCAACACCACGACGTCTAGACGTGGGTTCACTTTGGTTTCGCCACGTGTTGAAGACACTCACCACAGCACTCCTCGAACACCCAACAAGTGGTGTAGTTTCCAAAATGCTTGTGCCGAGCCTCTGGGGTATCAAAATCTGTCCTAGGTCAAACTCGGATAAATCGTGCGCCTTTTCTATTCCGCACACGGACAGCACGCTCACTGATAATACATGCACCATGTGTGTGTCTGACTAGCAGTTATTTCTCGCCAGGTGACGCTGCTATTGCCTGGATGGGTTTATATCGATAGTATGTCGGTGGCCATAATGTTGTGGCTGATCAGTGTATTTGAAAGGGAGTCTTACGTATTTGTGCGAAAGAAGTTTGTCTGCTTACGGAATTTTATTATTAGTGTCATCTGCGATGTGAGCAGCATCTGTTATTGTAAATAATGTTAGAGGAACGGTGGGTACGAAAATCGAATTTTGGGCACCTAATTTTTTTAAGAGTTTTTCAGTAATGGTTGATTTCACCAACCACCATTTCAGGGAAGAAGATGATGATGCATTACGCTGCACACTGGAAAAACTGGAATTGTCATTGTTTTCTGACAAATATGGGTTGTTATTCACCTTTTGCTGTCTTCGTTTTTGGTGGGCAAAATTGGGGAAACATTATATTATGAGCATTTTTAGACGATATTACTGTCTTATTTTGATAGATTTTCTGTTTTGAATAGAGCTATTCTGAGCAGTATACACATAAATATATGTGTTTTGACCTTGTAGACACCTCAGGCAGATGGTAGCGTTATGCCCAGCTAGCTTTATTTCGTATTTTAATAGTTTCTCAGAGACAAGATTTGAAGCTACAGACATTTCTACAGCTAAATTAATAACCTATTATCGTATACACCCACACAATTCTGATTGGTAGAGTGCACATTTTTCAAAAACTTCTAAAAACATCAGGTAATGACTCATAGATTTTTATACTCACTAATACTAGAATATTATTTCTAATAAGAGATCCTACCAACATCGCAGATTTAGGCCACCAGTTATACGAAACCCTTGGCTATAGCTGTTTGATTGGACCATTTCCAAAAAAAATTGAACGAGCTTAGAGAGGTGTTAAGAAATGTCATTGGACGAACAGATATGGCGCCAAATAGTGAGCTGTGACTGGTGGAGTTAAAATATGCATAATGCAACTGGTTTAAAAACTCTCTAATTAGCTTTTCTTTTTGCCAAGATTTAAATAGGAAGTTGGGGGCGGTGGGGACTGGTGGGGGAGGGGAGGAGGAGAGGGAGAGGTGTTGCTTAAGAATGGGGCCATGACTTAATAGAGCGGAGGAGCGTGATGAGACATCATGTTTTTACCCCTCTATGTAAGCAATCCAAAGGTCAAAGATAAAATTCGATCCAGAATACCTGTTACTCTCCTCCCATGCCCAAATTTTTATTGCACACCTACTCAGTTCATGTGCTAAATTGTTTTCTGCTGAAAAAAATCATCCACAATATAAACCCTTGTGCTGTCAAAAAATGGATCAAATGGCTCTGAGCACTATGGGATTTAACATCTGAGGTAATCAGTCCCCTAGAACTTAGAACTACTTAAACCTAACTAACCTAAGGACATCACACACATCCATGTCCGAGGCAGGATTCGAACCTGCGGCCGCGCGTGATTACCCGAGCGGTCTCAGGCGGAGGTGCGAGTCCTCCCTTGGGCATGGGTGTGTGTGTTTGTCCTTAGGATAATTTAGGTTAAGTAGTGCTAAGCTTAGGGACTGATGATATTAGCAGTTAAGTCCCATAAGATTTCACACACATTTCGAACCTGTGAACGTAGCGGACGCGCGGTTCCGGACGGAAGCGCCTAGAACCGCTCGGCCAACGCGGCCGGCCCTGTGCTATCGATCATTGTATTATTGTAATAATAAATCACCACCTGCTGCTTCAGAATAAGGACGTACATAAGGATCTAAAACAGCATCTCTATCTATTTTTAAAGTCACTGTTCCTTGTGGAATGACACGATGATGATAATGATAGAATTATTTCGCCGCACGAAATCAATACCTTTAGCACCTGGAACGACACGAAGTTCTGCACGTCCGCCTAAAAATACTCTGTATCATATACAGGGCCATTCAGCTGCCCCTACTGATCTCGTTTCATGCAACCCGAAATGTCATTTTTGGCCTTCAAAAACAATGTGCAAGATTTTCATATTCTCTCTCTCTCTCGCTCCGCGCAAATTATTAGTCCTATAGAAAAAAATTAACGGAATCTTTTTGTAGAAAATGTAATGTAGTTAAATTCTGTACTGAAATACGTTTTCGCTAAAGGCTGTAGTTTTCGAGTTATTCGACAAAAACGTACAAAACTGACATTAAAACGCTTCCCAGTCCCACTGGTCAGGATTTCTGGTATGTTGTTCATGGCATTCCCCCCTACCACTGTACAAAAATTTGAGACTGGCGAATTATTTTCCAAAATCGACCTTTTCTCGGTCTTCATTACTGGCCTTATTATGCCACCGACTTAGTCGAGCACTTACAATACAGACCAAAAAAGGTCGAATATCGGAAATAGTTCGAGTAGTCGGAAATTTTTGCACAGTGGTAGGATGGAGTGCGATGAACAACGTACTACAAATCCTGACTAGTGAGGGATGACGGTGGGGGTGGAGGTACGTTTGGAGGTCACTGTCGTACGTTTGTCTTGAACAACTCGAAAACCGTGGTCTCCTGCAAAACGTATCCCAGAATAAGATTTAATCACATTCAGTTTCCTACAAAAAGGTCCTGCTCATTTTTTTTCTGTAGTATTAACAGTTGCCACGTGCTGTTGCCATTTTTCGGGGTGCACTCAGCCTCGTGATGCCAATTGAGGAGCTACTCGACCGAATAGTAGCGGCTCCGGTCAATGAAAACCGTCATAACGACCGGGAGAGCGGTGTGCTGACCCCATGCCCCTCCTATCCGCATCCTCACCTGAGGATGATACGGCGGTCGGATGGTCCCGATGGGTCGCTTGCGGCCTGTAGACGGAGTTAGTTTAGTTTTAGTTTTAGTATTAACAGTTAGCGCGTAGTGAGCGAGAGAACATGAAAATCAAGCGCGTTGTTTTTGAAGGCCAGATATAGCATTGCGGACTGCATAAAGCGACATCGGTAGCGGCAGCTGAATCACTCCGTGTACAGCAGATCGTGTCTTGCCTGGTGGCATCCGTTCTCGTATATGTTTGATGTATGACAATGAGTTTTGGATTCTCCCCAGATTACAGTACTTCCAAAGTTACAGGATGACAATTATTGAACTACATGAAATAAAATCGTCATAACTTCTGAACGGATTGCGTTAGGACACCGAAACTGCACGGTTGGCCGCGGAGCATCATGGGAATTACTATGCGCATGCGCGGTTTGGTTTAGAGACGAAGCCCCCTTTCATTTGGAAGGGTTCGTCAACAAGCAAAATAGGCGCATTTGGGGGACTGAGAATCCGCATTTCGTGATCAATAAGACTCTTCACCCTCAGCGGCTGACTGTGTGGTGTGCAATGTTCAGTCACGGAATAATCGGTGCGATATCACTTGATTGCACTGTGACTACCAAAAGATACGTAAAGGTTTTGGAAAATTATTGCATCCCCATTATCCAAAGTGACCCTGATTTCGACAATATGTGGTTCATACAAGACGGAGCTCGACCCTATAGAAGCAGTAGATTGCTTGATGTCCTGGAGGAGCACTTTGTGGACCGCATTCTGGCTCTGGGGTACCCAGAGGCCACTGGCATGCGCCTCGATTGGCCGCCATGTTCTCCGGAGTGAACAGATGCGACTCCTTTTTTTGGGGCTATATTAAAGACAAGGTATACAGCAATAACCCCTAAAACCATTACTGAGCTGAAAACAGCCATTCAGGAGGTCATCGACAACATCAATGTTCCGGCACTTCAGCGCGTCATGCAGAATTTCGCTATTCGTCTGCGCCACACCATCGCCAATGATGGCAGGCACATTGATCATGTCATAACCTAAATCCAAATATCTGTAGTGACGTTTACATGTCGAATAAAGTGTTTACAGGCCGTAGTTTGTAAGTAACTTACGTTTTTTTCATATAATTCAATAATTGTCACCGTGTAAATTGTTACTCATCCGTGAATGAACTAACCTCTATTGATCTCCGGTCCAGTTCTAATAACGCAAGCTTCTGTGCAGTGTACACGTGTCAGGAGCCTTGCATGTACCACATCCCATGTATATTAGTCGATGATGTTAATTTCGCTGTGGTTTCAAAATGGTTCAAATGACACTGAGCACTATGGGACTTAACTTCTGGTGTCATCAGTGGCCTAGAACTTAGAACTGCTTAAACCTAACTAACCTAAGGACATCACACACATCCATGTCCGAGGCAGTATTCGAACCTGCGACCGTAGCGGTCGCGCGGTTCCAGACTGTAGCGCCTAGAACTGCTCGGCCACCTCGGCCGGCCGTTGTGGCTTCAGCTACAGTAAACCGTATTGTGGAATAGTTCCACTCTTATTCTTTCGAGTGCTTAATTTAAAATAAGTCATCGACGTGCGTTCTAGCCGGTCTTTGGCTGAACATTTTGTCTGCCGAAAGTTTTGTTGAAAAGTGTTCACACGGCATATAAACCATACCAGCAACTAGGTTATTCCAGTTGTCTTTTCTCAATGTAATTTTTATTTCTTTTAGATACTACAGATATAGCATTTACGTAGAGATGAAAATATTAGGAGAATGTAGGGAAAGATTCAACATACTATAAAATTTGCCATACAGAGTTTTTCGTGAGCAGTCTTCAGATGAATAAAATGAACCAGAGTAATCTCGATTCTACGAGACAGTATAACAAGTTGTAGGCATGATTCCGATGCTGAAACTAGCGGCATTCAGTCCAACCTAAGTTACTGAATGTGAAGTTATAAATAGCTTTCTCCACGAACAGGGTGAAGCTTAACTCAACCAACAAAATTTCAGATGTTGTTAGGTGCTTTTTCTGATTATGTTGGAGTAAATGACCAATGGCGACCAGTGGTTCGTTACAAAATAATTGTATTTCGATAGATTTTATACCCCCATTTACCTACGTAGCAGTATTGCACTGAAAATACATCTAAGAAAAAAAAACACCGATGCACCACGAAGAAATTATCCGAATGGAACGAAAACCGGTAGATGTGATGTACATGTGCAGACAAACAAATAATTACGATTTCAGAAAAATTGGATGATTTATTAAGGAGAAAGACCTTCACAAACTGGGGTAGTCAGAAACGCATTTTCCCACCTCTGGCACTTACGCAAGCAGTATTCGGCTTGGCATTGATTGATAGAGCTGTTGGATGTTGTTGTTGTTGTGGTCTTCAGTCCTGAGAATGGTTTGATGCAGCTCTCCATGCTACTCTATCCTGTGCAAACTTCTTCATCTCCCAGTACCTACTGCAACCTACATCCTTCTGAATCTGCTTAGTGTATGCATCTCTTGGTCTCCCCCTACGATTTTTACCCTCCACGCTGCCCTCCAATACTAAATTGGTGATCCCTTGATGCCTCAGAACATGTCCTACCAACCGATCCCTTCTTCTGGTCAAGTTGTGCCACAAACTCCTCTTCTCCCCAATCCTATTCAGTACCTCCTCATTAGTTATGTGATCTACCCATCTAATCTTCAGCATTCTTCTGTAGCACCACATTTCGAAAGCTTCTATTCTCTTCTTGTCCAAACTATTTATCGTCCATGTTTCACTTCCATACATGGCTACACTCCATACAAATACTTTCAGAAAAGACTTCCTGACACTTAAATCTATACTCGATGTTAACAAATTTCTCTTCTTCAGAAACGCTTTCCTTGCCATTGCCAGTCTACATTTTATATCCTCTCTACTTCGACCATCATCAGTTATTTTGCTCCCCAAATAGCAAAACTCCTTTACTACTTTAAGTGTCTCATTTCCTAATCTAATACCTTCAACATCACCCGACTTAATTCGACTACATTCCATTATCCTCGTTTTGCTTTTGTTGATGTTCATCTTATACCCTCCTTTCAAGACACTGTCCATTCCGTTCAACTGCTCTTCCAAGTCCTTTGCTGTCTCTGACAGAATTACAATGTCATCGGCGAACCTCAAAGTTTTTATTTCTTCTCCATGGATTTTAATACCTACTCCGAATTTTTCTTTTGTTTCCTTTACTGCTTGCTCAATATACAGATTGAATAACATCGGGGAGAGGCTACAACCCTGTCTTACTCCCTTCCCAACCACTGCTTCCCTTTCATGCCCCTCGACTCTTATAACTGCCATCTGGTTTCTGTACAAATTGTAAATAGCCTTTCGCTCCCTGTATTTTACCCCTGCCACCTTTAGAATTTGAAACAGAGTATTCCAGTCAACATTGTCAAAAGCTTTCTCTAAGTCTACAAATGCTAGAAACGTAGGTTTGCCTTTCCTTAATCTTTCTTCTAAGATAAGTCGTAAGGTCAGTATTGCCTCACGTGTTCCAGTATTTCTACGGAATCCAAACTGATCTTCCCCGAGGTCGGCTTCTACTAGTTTTTCCATTCGTCTGTAAAGAATTCGTGTTAGTATTTTGCAGCTGTGGCTTATTAAACTGATTGTCCGGTAATTCTCATATCTGTCAACACCTGCTTTCTTTGGAATTGGAATTATTATATTCTTCTTGAAGTCTGAGGGTATTTCGCCTGTTTCATACATCTTGCTTACCAGATGGTAGAGTTTCGTCAGGGCTGGCTCTCCCAAAGCCGTCAGTAGTTCCAATGGAATGTTGTCTACTCCGGGGGCCTTGTTTCGACTCAGGTCTTTCAGTGCTCTGTCAAATTCTTCACGCAGTATCGTATCTCCCATTTCATCTTCATCTACATCCTCTTCCATTTCCATAATATTGTCCTCAAGTACATCGCCCTTGTATAGACCCTCTATATACTCCTTCCACCTTTCTGCTTTCCCTTCTTTGCTTAGAACTGGGTTTCCATCTGAGCTCTTGATGTTCATACAAGTGGTTCTCTTATCTCCAAAGGTCTCTTTAATTTTCCTGTAGGCAGTATCTATCTTACCCCTAGTGAGATAAGCCTCTACATCCTTACATTTGTCCTCTAGCCATCCCTGCTTAGCCATTTTGCACTTCCTGTCGATCTCATTTTTGAGACGTTTGTATTCCTTTTTGCCTGCTTCATTTACTGCATTTTTATATTTTCTCCTTTCATCAATTAAATTCAATATTTCTTCTGTTACCCAAGGATTTCTACTAGCCCTCGTCTTTTTACCTACTTGATCCTCTGCTGCCTTCACTACTTCATCCCTCAAAGCTACCCATTCTTCTTCTACTGTATTTCTTTCCCCCATTCCTGTCAATTGTTCCCTTATGCTCTCCCTGAAACTCTGTACAACCTCTGGTTCTTTCAGTTTATCCAGGTCCCATCTCCTTAAATTCCCACCTTTTTGCAGTTTCTTCAGTTTTAATCTACAGGTCATAACCAATAGATTGTGGTCAGAGTCCACATCTGCCCCTGGAAATGTCTTACAATTTAAAACCTGGTTCCTAAATCTCTGTCTTACCATTATATAATCTATCTGATACCTTTTAGTATCTCCAGGGTTCTTCCATGTATACAACCTTCTATCATGATTCTTAAACCAAGTATTAGCTATGATTAAGTTGTGCTCTGTGCAAAATTCTACCAGGCGGCTTCCTCTTTCATTTCTTAGCCCCAATCCATATTCACCTACTACGTTTCCTTCTCTCCCTTTCCCTACACTCGAATTCCAGTCACCCATCACTATTAAATTTTCGCCTCCCTTCACTATCTGAATAATTTCTTTTATTTCATCATACATTTCTTCAATTTCTTCGTCATCTGCAGAGCTAGTTGGCATATAAACTTGTACTACTGTAGTAGGTGTGGGCTTCGTATCTATCTTGGCCACAATAATGCGTTCACTAAGCTGTTTGTAGTAGCTTACCCGCGTTCCTATTTTCCTATTCATTATTAAACCTACTCCTGCATTACCCCTATTTGACTTTGTGTTTATAACCCTGTAGTCACCTGACCAGAAGTCTTGTTCCTCCTTCCACCGAACTTCACTAATTCCCACTATATCTAACTTTAACCTATCCATTTCCCTTTTCAAATTTTCTAACCTACCTGCCCGATTAAGGGACCTGACATTCCACGCTCCGATCCGTAGAACGCCAGTTTTCTTTCTCCTGATAACGACATCCTCTTGAGTAGTCCCCGCCCGGAGATCCGAATGGGGGACTATTTTACCTCCGGAATATTTTACCCAAGAGGACGCCATCATCATTTAATCATACAGTAAAGCTGCATGCCCTCGGGAAAAATTACGGCCGTAGTTTCCCCTTGCTTTCAGCCGTTCGCAGTACCAGCACAGCAAGGCCGTTTTGGTTATTGTTACAAGGCCAGATCAGTCAATCATCCAGACTGTTGCCCCTGCAACTACTGAAAAGGCTGCTGCCCCTCTTC
The DNA here is from genome assembly GCF_023898315.1 of Schistocerca nitens. Classification (NCBI taxonomy): domain Eukaryota; kingdom Metazoa; phylum Arthropoda; class Insecta; order Orthoptera; family Acrididae; genus Schistocerca; species Schistocerca nitens. Next base: position 571,842,120 of record NC_064616.1, on the reverse strand, counting down.
AGGAACCACACGTTTGTCTGGCCTCTCAACAGATACCCCTCCGTTGTGGTTGTACCTACGGTACGGCTATCTGTTGGTATATTGTGTCAAATTCTGTCCAACTGACGCGTCAGATCGTCATTATCCCGAGCTGGTTGGAGGGCTCTGCCCTTAATGCTCCAAACGTTCTCAATTGAGGAGAGCGACCTTTCGGTCAAGGCAGGGTTAGGCAAGCACGAAGACAAGCAGTAGAAACTCTCACTCTGTGCAGCACTCTTGCTGAAATGTAAGCCCAAGACGGTTTGCCAATGCAGGCAGCAAAACGGGGCGTATAAATCGTTGACGAACAACTGTGCTGTAAGGGTGCTGCGTATGAAAACCAAAGTGGTCCCGCTATGTAAAGAAATGGCACCCAAGGACCATCACTCTTGGCTGTAGGACTGTATGACGGGCGACAATCAAGTTTGCGCCCCACCACTTTCCGGGGCGTCTCCAGACACATCTTCTGGCTGAATCGCATTGACTGGAGTAAAATTGTCTTCAGTGACAAGTCCCGCTTTGAAGTAAGTCCCGGTCCCAGCAAAGGCATGTCTGGAGACACCCCGGACAGTGGTGGGATACCAACCTGACTGTCGCCCGCCATACCAGAAGTGATGGTCTGAGGTGTCATTTCTTTTCATAGTAGGACACCCTTGGTTGTCATCCGCGGCACTTTTACATTATAGCTCTACGTCGACGATATTCTACGCCCCGTTTTGTTGACCTTCGTGGTAAGCTATTCTGGGCATACACTTCAGCGAGATAATGCCCGCCTGTACAGGGCGAGAGTTTCTGCTGTTTGTCGTCGTGCTTGCGAAACCCTACCTTGGCCAGCGAGGTTGCCGGAATTCTCCCCAATTGATAACGCTTGCAGCATTATGGGCAGGGCCCTCCAACGAGCCCGAGATTTTCACGATCTAATTCGCCAAGTGGACAAGATTTGGGAGCACATCCAGCAACTCTGTCAACCAATTCCAAGCAGAATAACAGCTTGTATAATGAGCAGAAGTGGACCAGTGCATTATTGACTTGCTCAATTTGTGAAAGTCTTTATCTGGAAAAAACAATCCGATTTTTCTGATACAGTACTTACTGGTTTGACTGTACATGTACATCACATCCAACGACTTCGGTCCGATTTGGATAATTCGTGATCTGTGGTTGCTTCTGTCTTAGAGTGTACATGATAAAAGAAATTGCTTGGTCTTCCAGAACGTTAAAGTATCCGCTTTGACAGTAAGTCTCCGTAGAACGTAGCAGACAGCCCAGTCCATGATATGAAAACACCCCAATGATAATCACAGAACTCTTGTACGTCAAAAAGACGAATGAAACACGTTCCAGATGAACAACTTTCATTACAAAAAACTGGCTCTGAGCACTATGGGACTTAACATCTGAGGTCATCAGTCCCCTAGAACTTAGAACTACTTAAACCTAACTAACCTAAGGACATCACACACATCCATGCCCGAAGCAGGATTCGAACCTGCGACCGTAGCGGTCGCGCGGTTCCAGACTGAAGCGCCTAGAACCGCTCGGTCACTCCGGCCGGCAACTTTCATTGCTTTCGCACTGCCTTTAGTCACAGAGTACAATGAGGTATAAGATAACTGGGACTATATTATACGCAAAGTGAGAAATTTGGTTCCTACCGTGCCCATTTCAAGCACGCTGGTTTGTCACCCGCTGTCTCAACAGCGCTGCTGTACATGCCCGCTGAAAGCAATTCTATTCTCAGTGTTTATCCTTAGTCGACTGTCCATCATGAATAATATCGACTAATTTTACATTATTTGATAGTCACTTTCCGCTACTAGGATATCCGCTGGATACTACGAGTAGGTGCACTAGCAGATCGGACAAGTGCATTCGATCGTTGATTACGGACACGTCCAGACACAATTTTTCTTTCGCCACGCTTAACTAAGTTTACATTCTAGTACTTTTGCCTGCCTAATGAGTGCAAATGAAATCACATTTTGATCAAACAAAACACCATTAGTGGATGAAACACAGAGCTGGAGTTACGAAATGCAGACACCATTCAACCACTCTCGAATGCTCGACCTGTATCACTCGTCCGTGTAGATCCAGGTTAGAGAGACGGGTCTACGAACGCCAAGATGACACGGAAAATTACAGTTTTTGCGAAACAGACGAAAGAATCCTCTCTGAGGTTGGGCAGACGCTGAAATCATGGAGCAACATCTATACAATGAAGAGTGAACTTTAAAGTGTACTGAACACTGAAGTAGCTGACTACAGCTACTTCCTCACTGTTGTCAGAAGTGATCTGGCAACCGACCACACCTTCCAAAGGAATCAAGAGGCACGCTTGCTAACATTTTAACAAATTAACGCAGTAAACACAAGACAGGGCGGTAGAGCTGTCATGGGATGCTATTTTGCCTAAATCGGAGTTGATAATGCTAGCTACAACAACCAGTTTGGAAAATAGTTGGATTTGGGACCGAGGAGCGTTTATATCATTCTCTGGTATTCCAGATATGGTCAACAGCGCTGAGGTCTGTTTCTAAAGCCTTTCTGCTACAATTATAAGGCAATGAGAATGTCTTGCTAAAGACACAGGACGCCTGTGAGTGTGTCTAGGAGGAGAGGGCCATGATTAGGCAGACAGACGTATGTACATAATACAAATTCGTCTATATGTTAGTCCTCACCGGTCAGAAAGGATAGAGGACGAGTCATAAAGCCTATGTAAACATCCGCCACAACGGCATTTATCTCTGTGTCAACGGCACACTGCTAGCAAAAGCAATCCATAGTCCCACGTGGTTGTTAAGGAACTCGTGCGCTATCATGAGCGTGTACCAACATTTACCAAATGGTTCAAATGGCTCTGAGCACTATGGGACTTAACATCTGAGGTCATCAGTCCCCTAGAACTTAGGACTACTTAAATAGCCGCGCGGGATTAGCCGAGCGGTCTAGGGCGCTGCAGTCATGGACTGTGCGGCTGGTCCCGGCGGAGGTTCGAGTCCTCCCTCGGGAATGGGTGTGTTTGTCCTTAGGATAATTTAAGTTAAACCTAACTAACCTAAGGACATCACACACATCCATGCCCGAGGCAGGATTCAAACCTGCGACCGTAGCAGTCGCGCGGTTCCGGACTGAAGCGCCTAGAACCGCTAGGCCACCGCCGCCGACTACCAACATATACCGCGAGTCATCAGTCCAGGTTACCGCTTAACATGTTTGCAGTACGCAATGGCGATGCTCTAGCGTCCATACTAATTCTGTATCCTGAGACGCATTGTGAACATAGGAAGATGAGTGTGAGCGGTGGCTTCTGCTCCCCACAGCGGAGGAGGTATGATTGGGGTTTAATGTCCCGTCGGCAATAAAGTAATTAGAGACGGAGAACACGCTCATATACGGGAAGTACGGGGAATGTAATCAAACATGGCCTTTCAGTGGAACCTTTCCGGAATTCGCCTTACACGATTTAGGGAAATCACAGAGAACCTAAACCTGGACAGCCTGACTGGGATTGGAACCATCGCCCTCCTGAATACGAGCACATAGTCTTTAACATCTGCGGCACCTAGCTCAGTCCCTAGAGCGAGGAAGAGGTTTTATACGGTAAGGCAGCACTCAAGCCTTATTGTGTTGTCAGTGGAGAAGCAGTAACAGCAGAATGAGTCGGTCAGGGGAAATCGGTGGACTACACACACCCTTCTAAAACTGCCAAAGTCGATTTTGGTGACCTGATTGTGAAGTGGGAAAAGGAACAACCACAGTTAAATGAACACCAGGTAGACATCATGTACTGACGGACAGGAACCGTCCAGCATAGCGAAGGGTGGTTGTAAAAATGGCATGAAATCAGCAGAAGGAATCACTCGAAAGTTCCAAGGTGCTACTAGCAGCGCAATTAGCACAACGACTGAGTGTAGGGAGTTAAAAAGAATGGGATACAATGGTCAAGCACTTCCTCATAAGCCACATATTTCTGTAGCCAATGCTAAGCGACATTTCATATGGTGTAAATAGTGACGTCACAATGGATGACTGGAAACGAGTGTTTTGGAGTGAAGTGTCGCGCTGTATCCTGTGACAATTCGACGCAAGGGTTTGTGTTTTGGGAATGCTTGGAGAACGTTATCTACCATCATGTGTAGTGCCAACAGTTGTACGATGAAGGTTTTGTTTACGGCATGGGTGTGTTTTTCGATGTTGGGGTGTGGTCCCATCATTGCGCTTAAGGAAACGCTAAATGTGGAAGGGTATGAAAGCATTTTACTTCATTTTTCACTGCGTACAGTAGAGCAGAAGTTAGAGGATTGTATTACCATGGCAATGCACCTTGTCACAAAGCAGCATCTCTGAGGTAATCATTTGTGTACAAGATCATTCCTGAAAAGATTGACGGATTCAGACTCCCGCCCTGATGCCAGTGGAATATCTCTGAGGTGAGTTAGAAAATCGACTTCGCTCTAGACCCCAGCGTCCTACATTACTACCTTCTCTAATTCCGGCTCTTGAGGAAGTATGGGCTGCCATTTCTCCACAGACATTCGCGAGCGGAGTTAAAGCTGTCATAAAGGCGAAGATTGAAAACACCACATATTAATGTCCACTAATAGGTGTACATTAACGCTTGAAAAAATTGTAACAGTCGTAAAGAATGGCGAAAATGAATTACAAATCGAAGGCTGTGTAGTATAATGTACCAGAAATTACAGGGTTACCGTACACGTATGCCCATTACGTTCGTATCCGAGAGATGGGATCGGGGGTTACATTGGACCATGACTACCCAAAGAATATTTTAGTCAAAGCTTTTAAATTCTCAGCTACGATTTAGGAGTTAAAGTAGCACGAGAACCTAGAGTCTTGAAAATGGCAAGGAGTTCTAGAAAATTACTATCTACACTACTGGCCATTAAAATTGCTACACCACGAAGAATTGCAGACGATAAACGGGTATTCATTGGACAAATATACTATACTAGAACTGACATGTGATTACATTTTCACGTAATTTGGGTGCATAGATCCTGAGAAATCAGTACCCAGAACAACCACCTCTGGCCGTAATAACGGCCTTGATACGTCTGGGCATCGAGTCAAACAGATCTTGGATGGCGTGTACAGGTACAGCTGCCCATGCAGCTTCAACACCACACCACAGCTCATCAAGAGTAGTGACTGGCGTATTGTGACGAGCCAGTTGCTCGGCCACCATTGACCAGACGTTTTCAATTGGTGAGAGATCTGGAGAATGTGCTGGCCAGGGCAGCAGTCGAACATTTTCTGTATCCAGAAAGGCCCGTTCAGGACCTGCAACATGCGGTCGTGCATTATTCTGTTGAAATGTAGGGTTTCGCAGGGATCGAATGAAGGGTAGACCCACGGGTCGTAACACATCTGAAATGTAACGTCCACTGTTCAAAGTGCCGTCAATGCGAACAAGAGGTGACCGAGACGTGTAACCAATGGCACCCCATACCATCACGGTGGATGATACGCCAGTATGCCGATGACGAATACACGCTTCCAATGTGCGTTCACCGCGATGAAGCCACACACGGATGCGACCATCATGATGCTGTAAACAGAACCTGGATTCATCCGAAAAAGTGACGTTTTGCCATTCGTGCACCCAGGTTCGTCGTTGAGTACACCATCGCAGGCGCTCCTGTTTGTGATGCAGCGTCAAGGGTAACCGCAGCCATGGTCTCTGAGCTGATAGTCCATGCTGCTGCAAACGTCGTCGAACTGTTCGTGCAGATGGTTGTTGTGTTGCAAACGTCCCCATCTGTTGACTCAGGTATCGAGACGTGGCTGCACGACCCGTTACAGCCATGCGGATAAGATGCCTGTCATCTCGACTGCTAGTGATACGAGGCCGTTGGGATCCAGCATGGCGTTCCGCATTATCCTCGTGAACCCACCGATTCCATATTCTGCTAACAGTCACTGGATCTCGACCAACGCGAGCAGCAATGTCGCGATACGATAAACCGCAATTGCGATAGGCTACAATCCGTAGGAAACGTGATGGTACGCATTTCTCCTCCTTACACGAGGCATCACAACAACGTTTCACCAGGCAACGCCTGTCAACTGCTGTTTGTGTATGAGAAATCGGTTGGAAACTTTCCTCATGTCAGCACGTTGTAGGTGTCGCCACCGGCGCCAACCTTGTGTGAATGCTTTGAAAAGATAATCATTTTCATATCACAGCATCTTCTTCCTGTCGGTAAAATTTCGCGTCTGTAGTACGTCATCTTCGTGGTGTAGCAATTTTAATGGCCAGTAGTGTTTGTTTCTCTCCTGATGGCTAGCCCGAAAGGATGTGCTTCCGGCCTGTCCGGCTGCAACAAGCATTCCATTGAGAAAAAGGCTCCAGTTCACAGGTTGACAGTAACTGTTGTCAACAACAAATCCGACACGGTTTGTGAATCCACAAGCTGAACCGAAAAATCTCAGTAAGTTGGATAACGCAAGGCAGAAAGGGGAAGACCCTCTACTAAGGAAAATACCAGGATGACTGACATCCCGATCTTAGTCGGAAACGAGTGATATAAATACTAGACCCCTCAATTTACAAGCTCACATAGCCTTAAGATGTAGTGCTGTGTCCTCAGACGTAGTGGTAAGCGAAATACTGATACTGTTGAGTGCACACTTCGATTTCATATTGTGTAAATTACGATGCTGTCAAAATTGTAACATTTTTTTATTATTACAGTTCTTAAACCGATTGCACGATACATGTAATACTCTAATTTTTAGATGAATGCTTCTAAAATGCTGAATTACAATTCCTTGGAAGTTATGATAAAGCTGGTAAAAATTAATTATTATTATTATTGTATTGATTTTTATATGTCACTGAAATTAAACATTTCGTTATTATATTAAATTCTTTTAGATTTTTATTGTTATTATTATTATTATTATTATTATTATTATTATCAAATTCTTAGACTCTGCGATACATTAAACGCTGGTGACAGAAAGCTATATTTGAGTGGAGGGAAAGGAGATAGAATAAAAAATGTGTTAAACCCTCACCCTCCCATCCCCCGAACCAGAATCGTATGTTGGACTGCGCCAAGGCTCAGCAGCACCCTCTCTAGAGTGTTCAGCAATGATAGTGTTGAGCCAAACTCGTTTTGTGAAGAGCCGTCAAACGCAATGAAAACTTGAAAACAAGTTATTGTTCACACCACTTACGTCAAAGGCTCCAATAACAATATGTGAGTGATTTCGAACAGAAGAAAATGACTAGTTTTCGATAAGTGTTTCTATCACGCCGGGAAATTTCGGCCGGTATAGGGCGTGCTCCTACGACAGTGATGGGTGCGTGGTACCTGTCGGTAGAAGACGCAGCGATGACCTGGTGTTCGCCAGAGGCCGACCCCAGGCACTGCACAGCTGCGACTAGTGCGGTATCTGCCAGCCAGTGCCAAATCATGAGCGCTACACGGTTGAGCACTTAACTGCCTAACTGCCGTGGGGAGGGATGGATGATTGGATACGCCCAGTAGCACATTCAAGAGGGAAGGCGAGCTTGCAACACTGCCTGCTGGTCTATCCTGTGGAAGACTTCATCGCTGCGTAACAACTGCAATCTACACCCATTTAAACCTATTTGCCGCAGCCTAACCTTGGTGTCCCTGCAATTCGTACACCCCCCCCCCCTCCCCATCCGCCACACACACACATACACACACACACACACACACACACACACGCACACACACAGCCGGCCAGGGTGACTGAGCGGTTCTAGGTGCTACAGTCTGGAACCGCGCGACCGCTACGTCGCAGGTTCGAATCGTGCCTCGGACATGGATGTGTGTGATGTCCTTAGGTTAGTTAGGTTTACGTAGTTCTAAGTTCTAGGGGACTGATGACCTCAGAAGCTAAGTTCCATAGTGCTCAGAGCCATCTGAACCATTTGAACACACACACACACACACACACACAAACACACATATTTGCCTCCCTTACAAATTTAATCATTCTTTGATGTCTCTGGATATATGCTATCAGCCGATCCTTTCTTTTAATCAAGTTTTGCTATTAATATAATTTCTGCCCAATTGCAGTAAATACCTTTTCATCAGCGATCTACTCATCTAATCTTCAGCATCCTTCTGCAGCACCACATTTCTCTAGCTTCCATTCCCTTCCTGTGTACACTATTTTTCTTTCACTTATCACTTCCATACGAGGCTACACTCAAGACAAAGACCTCCAGAAAGGTTCCTAAACTTAAATTTCTATCGATATTAACAAGTTTTTCTTTTTCAGTCAGGCTTTTTTCGGTATGGCTAATTTGTATTTTACATCCTTCCTACACAGGTCATCGTCAGTAGTGTTGCTGCCAAAACGGCTAAATTTCTTCTATTACGATGGGCGTCCCCTATGGATTTCCACTTTATTTTTCTCATCTTTAACGGTTCGCCATTTCATTGATCATCACAGTTTCAAATATGCAGTTCGTTGGTATTATCGTAGGTGGCAGGACAATCACTAGAAGTATAATCCCTGCATAGTACAAGCAAATTTCCCGAAAGCCGTCATTACTTGAGCGGACAACATGGAGTGTGATCGTCAAGCAGCGTGCTACACGACATGGTTTCTGTGGAAGGAGGGTGTAGCCGGCCGGAGTGACCGAGCGGTTCTAGGCGCTACAGTCCGGAACCGCGCGACCGTTACGGTCGCAGTTTCGAATCCTGCCTCGGGCATGGATGTGTGTGATGTCCTTAGGTTAGTTAGGTTTAAGTAGTTCTAAGTTCTAGGGGACTGATGACCACAGCAGTTAAGTCCCATAGAGCTCAGAGCCATTTGAACCATTTTTTTTTGAAGGAGGGTGTAAACACTGCAGACATCCACATGCAGTTGGTGGCAGTGTGTGGAGAGTGTGCACCGTCACGAAAAGTGCTATTTCAAAAGGATAACGCTCGTCCCCAAACGAGTCAGAAAAACACCACTGCCATCGCTAAAATAGGTTTCCAGATACTGCTACACCCAGCGTATTCTCCTGACTTGGCAGCTTCTGATTAACATCTGTTCGGGGCTATGCAGAAACCTCTGCAAGGATGCCATTTCACAGACTTACAGAAACTGCGAGCAGCTGTCCTGGGGTGGGGGCGACAGACGCCAGAAACGGGGTTCGAGGAGGCCTTACTGAAGTTAAACGGACCAAGTTAGGAGAATAAGGTGGATATGGCAGAACCTCGAACACCATTTCAGTGATGGCAGCCGTGATTTTACGGCTCGTAAGGGTGCGAGCGTTGTCGTGTCGCAAGAGCACTTTTCGAGACGGTGCACACTCTCCACAAACTGCCACCAGTTGCGTGTAAATATCCGCAGTTTTTACGCTGTCCGACAGAAACCACATCGTCCAGCAATCTCCTTGATGATCACACTCTGTGTTGTCTGCTCACGCGATGACAGCATTTCGAAATTGGCTGTATTGTGCAGGGCTTACACTTCTGGTGATCGTCCCGCTACCTTCAATTAGACCAAGGTGCTATAAAGGATGTATCAAAAAGAATCATCCCATATGGCACATCTATATTTCTGAAACTAATAAACGTATACAATAAATTTTGTTTTTCATGATCGGGAAACTCAAAAAAAATTTTTTTTTTCATAGCTATTCATAGGTATTCAGTATGCCCCCCCTTCAGGTGCACGGCGTATTTCAGTGCGGTGTTCAAAATGTTCCCACACTGCAGCGAGCATGTCTACATCTACATCTACATGGTTACTCTGCAATTCGCACTTAAGTGCCTGGCAGAGGGTTCATCGAACCTTTCATACTACTTCTTTACCATTCCACTCTCGAATGACGCGTGGGAAAAAGAAACACCTAAATCTTTCCGTTCGAGCTCTGATTTTATTATGATGATCATTTCTCCCTACGTCGGTGGGTGTCAACAAAATTTTTTCGCATTCGGAAGAGAAAATTGGTGATTGAAATTTCGTAAATAGATCTCGCCGCAAAAAAGACCGCCTTTCTTTCAGTGACTGCCACCCCAACTCGCGTATCATATCAGTGAAACACCCACCCCTATTGCGCAATAACACGAAACGAGCTGCCCTTCTTTGGACTTTTTCGATGTCCTCCGTCAATGCTACCTGGTAAGGATCCCACACCGCGCAGCAATATTCCAGCAGAGGGTGGACATGTGTAATGTAGGCTCTCTCTTTAGTGGGATTGTCGCAGATTCTAAGTGTTCTGCTAACAAAGTGCAGTCTTTGTTTCGCCTTTCCCACAATATTATCTATGTGGTCTTTCCAATTTAAGTTGCTCGTAATTGTAATTCCTAGGTATTTAGTCGAATTGACAGCCCTTAGATTTGTGCGAGTTATCGTATACCCAAAATTTATCGAATTTCTTTTAGTACCCATGTGGATGACCTCGCACTTTTCTTTGTTTAGTGCCAATTCCAATTTTCGCACCATATAGAAATTCTCTCTAGATCATTTTTTAATTGGAATTGATCGTCTGGTGATTATACTAGACAGTAAATTACAGCATCACCTGCAAACGCCGGCCGGAGTGGCCGAGCGGTTCTAGGCGCTACAGTCTGGAACCGCGCGACAGCTACGGTCTCAGGTTCGAATCCTGCCTCTAGCATGGATGTGTGTGATGTCCTTAGGTTAGTTAGGTTTAAGTAGTTCTAAATTCTAGGGGACTGATGACCTCAGCAGTTAAGTCCCATAGTGCTCAGAGCCATTTGAACCATTTTTGAACCTGCAAACAATCTAAGGGGGCTGCTCAGATTATCACCTAGATCATTTATGTAAATCAGGAACAGCAGAGGGCCTATGACACTGCCTTGCGGAACGCCAGATATCACTTCTGTTCTAGTTGATGAGTTACCGTCTACCACTATGAACTGTGACCTCTCTGAGAGGAAATCACGAATCCAGCTTCAAACAGGAGCGACTGCAGTAATGGATAGGAACTGTGATTGTTGTGTACAGATGCATGCTGAGTTGGCGACCCTTCGATCACAGCTCCAGGATGCTTTAGCTTCCGTCACATAGTTGAGGATGCTGCCAAGGGGCGTCAATGTGTTGGATCGAACACGGGGATGCGAGGGACGTCGAGCATGTCCCACATGTCCTCCGATCGGTCCACTGCTGTGGCCGCCCGGGTACTGCCTACACTGAGGTTGACCCCTCACCCGTGGTCAAGTTGGAGATCATTCCAAAGTCTGGCAGTCAGAGAAAAACTTTCCGAGGGGCCAATCGTAGGGCCTCTCCCGTTTGTTTGACGAACAAGTTTCGGGCGTTGTCTGTGGCTGACGATGTCTCTGAGCCGGATGCAGTCGTCCACCCCGTTCCAGAGGAAGGTCTGGGCATTCACAGAGGGTGGGTTTGCTGGTAGTTGAGAGCTCCAACGTTAGGCGCGTAATGGGGCCCCTTAGGAACATGGCTGCCAATGAGGGGAAGAAAGCCAGTGTGCACTCCGTGTGCATTCCGGGGGGAGTCATTCCGGATGTGGAAAGGGTGCTTCCGGATGCCATGACTAGTACAGGGTGCAGCCAACTGCAGGTGGTGGCCCGTGTCGGTACCAATGACGTGTGAAGCTTTGGATCGGAGAAGATTCTGTCTGGTGTCGGGCGGCTAGCGGAAATGGTAAAGACTGCCAGTCTTGCTTCCGAGGCTAAGGCGGAGCTCACCATCTGCAGCATCGTCGATAGAACCGACTGTGTCCTTTGGTGCAGAGCCGAGTGGAGGGTCTGAATCAGAGGCTCAGGCGGTTCTGTGAGCGTGTAGGTTGCAGATTCCTTGACTTACGCCATCGGGTGGTGGGTTTCCGGGTTCCGCTTAACAGGTCAGGAGTCCACTACACACAGGAGGCGGCTACGCGGATAGCGGGGGGTATGTGGAAGGGACTGGGCGGTTTTTTAGGTTAGAGGGTCTCAGGGAACCACAGAAGGGACGTCCGTCTAAAAGTGGGTACGTAAAACACAGTAAGGTAGTTGTAGAAACGATTGGTATTGTAGTTGTAAATTGTCGTAGCTGTGTTGGAAAAGAACCAGAGCTCCAAGCCCTAATAGAAAGCAGTGAAGCTCAAATAGTTGTAGGTACAGAGAGCTGGCTAAAGCCGTAAATAAATTCAGCCGAAATTTTTTCAAACGATCTAATAGTGTTCAGAAAAGGTAGATTAAATACAGTTGGTAGTGGAGTATTTATTGCTGTCAGAAGTAGTTTGCCTTGTAGCGAAATTGAAGTAGATAGTTCGTGTGAAATAGTATGGGTAGAGGTTATACCTGACAATCGGACTAAACTATTAATTGGATCGTTTTACCGACCCCCGACTCAGAAGATATAGTTGCTGAACAGTTCAAAGAAAACTTGAGTCTCATTTCGAATAAGTACCCCGCTCATACAGTTATAGTCGATGGTGACTTTAATCTACCCTCGATATGATGGAAAAATTATACGTTTAAAGCCGGCGGCAGGCAAAAACGTCATCCGAAATTGTACTGAATGCTTTCTCAGAAAATTATTTTTAACAATTAGTTCATGAGCCCACTCGAAGCGTAAATAGTTGCGAAAGCATACTTGACCTTTTAGAAACAAATAATCCTGCACAAATAGTGAGTATTGTGATGAATAAGGGATTAGCGACCACAAGGAAGTGTTATAGGCCCTCTATTGCTCCTGATGTATATTAACGACATAGGAGACAATCTGCCGGCCGGGGTGGCCGTGCGGTTCTAAGCGAGTCAGTTTGGAACCGCGTGACCGCTACGGTCGCAGGTTCGAATCCTGCCTCGGGCATGGATGTGTGTGATGTCCTTAGGTTAGTTAGGTTTAAGTAGTTCTAAGTTCTAGGGGACTGATGACCTCAGAAGTAAGTCCCATAGTGCTCAGAGCCATTTGAACCATAGGAGACAATCTGAGTAGCCGTCTTAGATTGTTTGCAAATGATGATGTCATTTACCGTCTTGTAAGGTCATCAGATGATCAAAACGACTTGCAAAATGATTTAGATAAGATTTCTGTAGGGTGGGAAAAGTGGCAATTGACTCTGGATAAGGAAAAGTGTGAAGTTATTCACATGAGTACTAAAAGAAATCAACTAAATTTCGATTACGCGATAAGTCACACAAATCTGAAGGCTGTAAATTCAACTAAATACTTAGGGATTACAATTACAAATAACCTAAATTGTAACGAGCATATAAATAATATTGTGGGTAGAGCACAGCAAAGACTGCGTATCACTGGCAGAACACTTAGAAGGTGCAACAGGTCTACTAAAGAGACTGCTTACACCACGCTTGTCCGCCCTATTCTGGAGTATTGCTGTGCAGTGTGGGATCCGCATCAGGTGGGACTGACGGATGACATCGAAAAATTACAAAGAAGGGCAGATCGTTTTGTATTATCGCGAAATAGGGGAGATAGAGTCACAGAGATGATACGTGAATTGGAGTGGCAATCATTAAAACAAAGGCGTTTTTCGTTGCGACGGGATCTTCTCATGAAATTTCAATCACCAGTTTTCTCCTCCGATTGCGAAAACATTCTGTTGACACCCACCTACATAGAGAGAAATGATCATCACGATAAAATAAGAGAAATCAGGGCTAGCACAGAAAAATTTAAGTGCTCGTTTTTCCCGAGTGCCGTTCGAGAGTGGAACGGTAGAGATACAGCTTGAAGGTGGTTCATTGAACCCTCTGCCAGGCACTTTATTGTGAATAGCAGAGTAATCACGTAGATGTAGATGTAGATGTAGACAACTGAGACGATACTCCATATGCAAGCAATTTGATTAATAGTTGCTTGTGAGGAACTGTATCAAAAGCCTTCTGGTAATCTAGGAATATGGAATCGATCTGAGATCCCTTGTCGACAGCACTCATTACTTCATGGGAATAAAGAGCTAGCTAGCTGTGTTGCACAAGAACAATATTTTATGAATCCCTGTTGGTTATGTATCAATAAGTAATTTTCTTCAAGGTGATTCATAATGTTCGAGTACAGTACATGCTCCAAAATCCTATTGCCAATTGAGGTCAGTGATATGGGTCTGTAATTTAGTGGGTTACTCCTATTTTCCTTCTTGAATATTGGTGTGACCTGTGCTACTTTCCAGTCTTTTAGGTACAGACCTTTCGCCAAGTGAGTGGTTGTATATGAGTGCTAAGAAAGGCGCTATTGTATCTGCATACTCTGAGAGGAACCTGATTGGTCTACCATCTGCACCGGAAGACTTGCCTTTCTTAAGTGATTTGAATTGTTTCGCAACACCTACGATATCTACTTTTATGTCACTCATGTTAACAGCTGTTCTGGTTTCGAATTCTGGAATATTTACTACGTCTTCTTTCGTGAAGGAATTACGGAAAACTGTATATAGTAACTCCACTTTAGTGGCACCATCATCGGTAACATTTCCATCGCTATCGCGCAGTGACGGTATTGACTGTTTTTTGCCACTGGTGTACTTTACATACGACCAGATTCTCTTTGGGTTTTCTACCATATTTTGAGACAATGTTTCATTGTGGAAACTATTAAAAGCATCTCGCATTGACGTCCGCACTAAATTTCGAGCTTCCGTGAAACTTAAGCCAGTCTTGGGGATTTTGCGTTCTTCTGAATTTGGCATGCTTTTTTCGTTGCTTCTACAACAGTGTTCTGACGTGTTTTGTGTACCATGGTGGATCAGTCCTGTCTCTTATTAACTTATGCGGTATGAATCTATCTATTGCTGTCGATACTGTATCTTTGAATTTGAGCCATATCTGGGCTACACTTACATAATTAGCTTGGAAGGAATGGAGACTCTCTCTTAGGAAGGCATCAAGCGAATTTTTATCTGCCGTTTTAAATAGACATTTTTACGTTTGTTTTTAGTGATTTTGGTTGATATGGTTTTGAGCCTCGCTACAATGACCTTGTGTTCACTAATCTCTCTATCCGTCATGACACTCTCTATTACATCAAATGGTTCAAATGGCTCTGAGCACTATGGGACTCAACTGCTGTGGTCATAAGTCCCCTAGAACTTAGAACTACTTAAACCTAACTAACCTAAGGACATCACACACATCCATGCCCGAGGCAGGATTCGAACCTGCGACTGTAGCGGTCGTGCGGTTCCAGACTGTAGCGCCTTTAACCGCTCGGCCACTCCGGCCGGCTCTCTATTAGATCAGGATTATTTGTGGCTAACAGGTCAAGTGGGCTTTCGCAACCATATACAATTCGTGGGGGCTCATGAACTAATTGTTCAAAGTAATTCTCAGAGAAAGCATTTAGTACAATTTCGGAAAATGTTTTCTGTCTACCACCGGCTTTGAACATGTATTTTCGCCAACAAATCGAGGGTAGGTTGAAGTCTCCACCAATTATAACTGTATGAGAGGGGTACTTATTTGTAATGAGATTCCAGTTTTCTTTGAACCGTTCAGCTATTATATCATCTGAGTCGGGGTGTCGGTACAACGAAGCAATTATTATTTTGGTACGGCTGTTCAGTACAACCTCTACCCATAGTAATTCGCAGGAACTATCTGTTTCAACTGCACTACAAGATAAACTACTACCAACAGACACAAACACACCACCACCCACTTTATTTAATTTATCCTCTCTGAACACAGTTTGCGCCTCTGCAAATATTTCTTGGGTTACAGCCTCCAGAGCTGCTGTTATGCTATGTCTCAGTTCATTCATTATTGTTGGTAACGGAGACAGATAAACAGAGTCTTTTATGAACCTCAATAAGAAATAATCACATACACTCAGGTCCGGTGACGTTGGAGTCAGTAATGTAAAGCTGAAGCATTTGGTCCAGTGCCACGGATTCATCGTTCAGTAATCATTTGATTGGCCCGCCCGGTTAGCCGTGCGCTAAAAGGCACTGCTTTCCGTGCGGGAAGGCGTACCGCTCCCCGGCACGAATCCGCCCGGCGGATTAGTGTCGAGGTCTGGTGCGCCGGCCAGTCTGTGGATAGTTTTTAAGGTGGTTTTCCATCTGGCTCGGCGAATGCGGGCTGGATCCCCTTATTCCACCTCAGTTACACTATGTCGGCGATTGCTGTCCAAACACTTTCTTCACGTACGCGTAAACCATAATTACTCTACCACGCAAACATTGGGGTTACACTCGTCTGGCGTGAGACGTTTCTGAGGCGTCCACTGGAGGCCGAACCGCACAATAACCCTGGGTTCGGTGTGGGGCGGCGGTGGGGTGAGTGGACTGCTGTAGCTTCTTTTGTGGTTGTGTACCACTGTGGGCTACGGCGGGGACGAAGCCTCTCCGTCGTTTCTAGGTCCCCAGTTCAATACATTGCAGGTCAAATCCTTTGATTTAACAAACCCCGCACTTCTAGATTACAGTGTGGCGGTGCCCCAACCTGTTGGTAAATGAAGTCGTTCGAATCAGTCTCCAACTGTGGGAAAAGAAAGTTCTCAAGCATATCGAGATATGTGCTTCCTGTAATAGTGTTCTCGGCAAAGAAAAATGGACCATACACCTTTTCCCGTGAAACGGTACAAAACACATTAAATTTTGAAGAGTCCCTCTCATGTTGTACAACGTCATGCGGTTGTTCCGTACCCTATATTCTCACATTACACCAGTTCATCTTTCCATTTGGAATGTTGCTTCGTCACTAAACACTAAGCGTGGAAGAAAACTTTCATCCTCCATCTTGCCAAGAACGAAATTACAGAACTCCACACGTTGTTGTTTATCACCTTCACGAAGAGCTTGCAGTAGCTGAATTTTGTATGGTTTCATATGTAAACATCGATGCAACACACACCAGACGGACATCGGGGGCATGTTGTGCTGTCGAGCTGCACGGTGAACGGATTTCTACGGACTCCTTGTGAAACTACGGCGGATGCGTTCGACGTCTATGTCAGACACTCGGGGACGGCTCAGCGATTTGCCTTTACACAAACAACCTGTTTCTCGGAATTGTTCATGCCATCGTCTAGTGCTCTGTGCTGTAGGAGGATCCACGCCATACCTAGTACGAAAGTCACTCTGAACAGTTATTACTGACCCGCAGTGCGTAAAACATAGAACACAAAACGCTTTCTGTTATCCTGACACCATTTTTACTACAACTGAAGTGGGCGCATACTGCTGCTACCTATCGGGAACCGTGTAAAACTCGAGAGTTTGCTCTTTCCAACACTAAGTTGTTCACACACACGCCTCAAATAAAATAATATTTATGATTCTTTTTAAAAATGGATGATTCTTTTTGATACATCTTGCATACTTTGTGACTGTAATGATGAGTCAAATGCAGCACAACAAATGATCGGGAAAAATAAGGCGTAAATCAACATGGAACGTCCCTCGTAGTTTCCGTGCCTCGTTTCCCAATGTAATTCCCCCAGCATAGCCTGAGTTAATTCGACTAAATTCGATCGTTAACTAAATCCATTCAAAATATTTTTTAAATGAAGGAATGCCAGTAATTACACAAGTCTAAGGAACCCTTCATCATCCGATCAGGATAATCACAAGAACGTTTTATTTTTGCAGCTTTCGCGTAACTGCTATTAGTGATAGCAACGGAGCATAACTCGTGGACAATGCAGGGTCTTACATTAGCCAGCTAGTCACTGTGCTGTAGAGTATTATTGCCACCTTGTAACAAACCATCACTGTTTCGTCCACAGGGTTGCCTCGGCGCTGGAGCTCTGTAACGTATGTGCGTGTTGTGCAAAGTCAAATAAACGAGAGCTTTTATGAACTGTTTGAAAATCATCTAAGAATGGTTTCTTTATTTTTAAGGTAAGCGGTTAAAGTGATATATAATCTGCGAACGGTAGGGTCCTCGAAACAGTCGCAGTTCCAGTAGAAATACTTAAAAAGTTGGCGCATAAAATAGCTGCCGTAACGACCGAACCATATAACTTTTAAGAAATTTCCAAATATTTTCAAATGGGTACATGAAGTTTTTCTTACACTAAAGTCAGATAAAGATCCAATGCACACTCCAACTTATCGTGCAATGTCTATGATACAGGTAAGTGGCAATACCTTGAAGAAACCTCTTAGTTATAGTTTCACGCCATCAAATATGATATGGATTGGGCGATAAATCTACAGAACATTCGAGAATACACGCAGCCGAATTTGTACATACTTCAACATATTGTTGGAATCATACCATATATCCTTGTGATTCTGGCAGTCTCTGTTGGTCCTTGCTGTTCTCTTGTTAATAATAGATATAGCGTCAGAATCCGGTGTATGATTATTTGGTAAACTACTGGAATAATCAGGTGGTGAGTTGTCACACTCATTTCCAGAGGGGTCTTTGAGGCAGGAGGTGGTCTGTAGGCTTATCTTTCGGAGCGTTAACTGCTTTTGGAGACTAAAAAACGAGGGTTCTTCATCGTGGCATATGCCAACGACCTACTCATATTGCTCTTTGACGAAACAGAATGGAAATCGATCAAAATATCTGAACAGTTCTTGAAAAAAAAATTTCCACAATTGTGCGAAAGCACAGAACTTTCAAGAGCATACAATGAATGAAGGCTTTCACAACCGGATATCTTAGCTACTTGTAAAACTTGCGAATTATTTGGTAGTGGTTCACGGAACATTATTGTTCCTGACGTTTCGTCCAGAGCTGCGTTGGACTTCAGAAGTGCTCGTGTTAACGAACAATAAAGTTTCGTGGACCACGGTCATATGACCCGAAAGTTCCGGTTTCAACAGCGTGCCAAAAATAAAGCTATTTAAATGTAAAAGGATGCTTACAGCGCAAGGTGAGGGTACACTTTTAAGTAGACAATCATACGTTGCATATTTATGAATGTTTCTAGATGAAAAATGGAGTTTTGCCCCCTATACTGAGCAAGTAAACTGGTCAGTTATGTCAGTATTTAATACATTATTTGTATACTTTTTGTATATTTTCACCTTGAAGTTATCGTTATAGTGTTTATCATAACAATTTACTTTCTTCATTCGTGGACTATGTCTTAGGAGGGCTGGCCCACAGATTTAAACTACCAGTCATGTCCTTAAGACGAATCCAAAGAAGTACTATTCTTTGAAGTAACTGGGCACTTAGGATCATTGCAACTAACGCATTAGTAATAATTCTGGGACTATAAATTTTGGACTTACCTATTCGGAGTTAAGCTGCATGTTCTTGGTTAAAGTAAGTGAAATTCGGTAAAATTAGATAGATAACAAAGTTGGCGCATTGTCCTGTACCCACGAAATCAATTAAGACAATGACTGCCAAATAGTTTAATTTCATGACAGATTCAGTGTCATAAACGAATGGATTAAATATAGCACTTCTGAAAGATAACGGTGACCATTAAGGATTGAGCTGCTAGTGAGTCTTCCAGGTTGTATGGCAATGGTCCTTGAAACTTTTCTGTTCCTAAAGTTTCGTCCAGAGCTGTGCTGTACATCTTCGGTAGTCTTCCTGGTTCCGATGAGACTTACCGTCTCCGCGCAATCAGTAGCACCTTCAGAGCAACCGTGGAAAAAACGTTACGAACGGAACAGTTTAATGGACTCCGGCCATACAAGCTGGTAGACTCAGCAGCAGCTAAGACATCCGGGCGTGGAAGCCTTCGTTTTATGATAACTAATGATCGAATTAATTGAGGAAGGAAAATAGTGGTGATTATAGTAATAGCGATAGTAACTGTAGTAGCAGTGGTGATCATGGTGATAAAGGTGAAACTAATCATGATACTGGTAAACAGCTTTGTGACGCCGGTTCCCATCAGATCACCGAAGTTAAGCGATGCAGGGCTTGGCTAGCATTTCGATGAAAAACCGTCAGGGTCTGCCGACGGCTGTTGGCAAACGGGATGCACTCACAAGGGAACCTCCCCATCGCACCCCCCTCAGATTTAGTTATAAGTTGGCACAGGGATAGGCCTTGAAAAACTGAACACAGATCAATCGAGAAAAGAGGAAGAAGTTGTGTGGAACTATGAAAAAAATAAGCAAAATATACAAACTGAGTAGTCCATGCGCAAGGTAAGCAACATCGAGGAGAATGTGAGTTGAGGAGCGCCGTGGTCCCGTGGTTAGCGTGAGCAGCTGCGGAACGAGAGGTCCTTGGTTCAGTTCTTCCCTCGGGTGAAAATTTTAATTTTTTATTTTCAGATAATTATCAAAGTTCAGCCACTCACACATAATCAACTTCGCTCTCCAAAATTCCAGGACATGTTCAGATTTGCTTGGACATATACAGAATTTGATGGTCTACGCACGGAAACATTTGAAAACGTAGAAAACATATGTTTTGACAGAGCACAGGGAAAACTGTGCGACTCTGAAACTGTTGCATTCATTTGATGCAGTTTATGTGACAAACTCTTATGTTTTCCGCACTTTTTTTGGAGTGATTATCACATCCACAAGAAAACCTAAATCGGGCAAGGTAGAAGAATCTTTTTACCCATTCGCCAAGTGTACAAGTTAGGTGGGTCGACAACATATTCCTGTCATGTGACGCACATGCCGACACCAGTGTCGTATAGAATATATCAGACGTGTTTTCCTGTGGAGGAATCGGTTGCCCTATGACCTTGCGATCAAATGTTTTCGGTTCCTATTGGAGAGGCACGTCCTTTCGTCTACTAATCGCACGGTTTTGCGGTGCGGTCGCAAAACACAGACACTAAACTTATTACAGTGAACAGAGACGTCAATGAATGAACGGACAGATCGTAACTTTGCGAAAATAAAGAAAGTAAAATTTTCACTCAACGGAGGACTCGAACCAAGGACCTTTCATTCCGCAGTTGCTCACTCTAACCACGAGACCACGGCGCTCATCTGCTATCGTCCTCCTTTATGTTGCCTATGTTACACATGGACTACTCAGTTTGTATATTTTGCTTATTTTTTCATAGTTCCACACAACTTCTTCCTGTTTTCTCGATTGATCTGTGTTCAGTTTTTCAAGGCCTATCCACTATGTCAATTTATAACTAAATCTGAGGGGGGTGCGATGGGGAGGTTCCCTTGTCAGCCTTGTTAGGCCTATTGAGGTGCTACTTGACTGAGAAGTAGCAGCATGGGTCACGAGAGCTGACAACGACCGGGAGACGCTGTGCTGACCAAATGCCCCTCCACATCCTCACCCAGTAACGCCTATTGGCTGAGGACGACACGGCGATCGGTCGGTACCGCTGGGCCTTCCGGGGCCTGTTCGGACGGAATTTAGTTTTAGTTTAAACACACTACTAGTAGTAATGATAATAGTAAGCACATCAGACAAAAAATTAATCATCCCCCAGAAAACACGACGCTGATACCGTATATCATCGCCTATCACCTTGATAATGGCCTCATTTCGGCGAGGAAGGGAAGCCTTATGTTTCTTCAGGTGTGCTACATACAGCTGATGTGATTCATTGACGATTAGATACCGTAGAGCAACCAAACTTCGCGAACGTTGATTTATACGCTTCACTTGTACATTCAAATAGTCCAAGATAATGAAACACCATGCCGCGCGAAGTTGTCACGCGGTTTAAGGCGTCATGTCACGGACTGCGCGGTCCCTCCTGCCGGAGGTTCGAGATTTCCGTTGGGCATGGGTGTGTGTGTTGTTCTTAGCATAAGTTAGTTTAAGCAGTATGTAAGTCTAGGGACCGATCACCTAAGCAGTTTGGTCCCTTAGGAATTCACACACATTTGAACATTTGAAACTCCATGGGAGCTTAAAACTGTGTGTCCGACAGAGGCCCGAACTAAGGTCCTTTGCTTTTTCTGGCAAGTGCTGCCAGTAATTTTCATATCAGCGTATTCTCTGCTACGGGTGAAAATTTCAATCCGATCCAATACATTTTCGAAGAGATTAAGATCGGGTGTCCAGGAGCTGGTCGAGGTGCAAAAGGGTATCTTAGCGTTCGTCAGTCCAGGAATGTATGCATGCAGCGTTGTAAACACGGCAATTGTCATCTTGGAAAAGGGGAACGTCTAGACAACACTCCTCATAAAGACGTAGAAGAAAGGGCGTCAGATAGGCAGCGAAAACGTTGAGATAAACATCCTGGTTCTTGATCACGGCAATCTAAATGAGTGGGCCCCAGTCATGTTTCGAGAAACACCCTCAAAACGTCACGGAAAAACTTCTGGTCTTAAATACACCCTCCACACACTACAGATTAACCGCCTAATTGGGCCCTCGATGCACTCAACACCTTGTAGTGTTTGAAAAACACAAAATCGTGACTCGTGGGTCTACACAACACGGATCCAGTCAGTTGCCGTCCAGTATCTTTGTTAGTCGCCCCATTGAAGACGTGCAGCTTTACATACCGCTGTGAGCAATGGAATTTTTCGAGGTGCCCAACTGAAAAAGGCATTGCATTTAGCTCCCTTCGCAATGTTCGCTTGGAAACTGGTTGTGTTGGACTTACGTTCACTGACAGTAGCAATTCCTGTCACGTTTGAAACCATTTGTCACCGAGAAGATGTGAGACTCGTTCTGGTCCCTGTCAGTTGTGTTCTTTTTACAACCACTGTCCTTACACTATGTTACACGGCTGACAGTGGTAAACTATTCCTTGTAGACATGTTGGACATTCCGTCCAGTTACGCCAATAAATCGGATAACTTCATTTACGGTCGCATCCACAAACGATAGCTCCTTTATGCCATTCTATCACGTATACGCGTCGAGCCATGTTACCGCGCTGATTCCATATAACAAACGGTTCAAATGGCTCTGAGCACTATGGGACTCAACATCTGAGGTCATCAGTCCCCTAGAACTTAGAACTACTTAAACCTAACTAACCTAAGGACATCATACACATCCGTGCCCGAGATAGGATTCGAATCTGCGACCGCAGCGGTCGCGCGGTTCCAGACTGAAGTGCCTAGAACCGCTCGACCACACCGGCCGGCTCCATATAACAGACTGGCAGAAGTACACCACATCCAAGTCATGACATACGCCAGCTGTGGAGGGTCACATGGCTACCTGGTACGCAATACATAGCATCTACAGCGCTCCAAAGCGAACAGTGCGGTCTTTTAAGGAGGCGACTAATATTTTCTCTGGTGAGCTATCTAGTGGTGTTGGCAGAATATACGAGCTGCAACATTCTTTTTTTTTCTCGGCCAGTTTCGGTTGAAAAATGAGGAATTTGTTGTGGGACATTGTGGGATAATCCCGGTTCAGCCCCTGTAGTTTCATTGCGTTCCGATTGGTGGTGGCGCTATTCATTGCCTTCAAAGTGGCATCTGTAACGGAGGTGCATTCCAAGCAAAGAGATGGCATTGAGTTTCTTCTGGCGGAAAACCAGAGCATCGCAGATATTCACTGGCGCTTGCAGAATGTATTCGGAGACCTGGCAGTGAATAAAAGCACGGTGAGTCGTTGGACAAGACTCTGAATTCTGAATTCAATTCGATCTCCCGCGTGCCGGTCGGCAGCGCACATTGTGACTCCTGTAATGTTGGAACGAGGGGACACTCTCATTCGAGGTGATCGACGGATCACAATTAAACACCTCGCTCCACAACTAGACGTCTCTGTTGGTAGTACTGACACACTCGTCCTCTAGTTGGTGTGTTCAAAGGCGTGTGCCCACTGGGTTTCTTGCCACCTGACAGAAGACTATAAAGACCAACAAAGGACTATCTGTGTGGAATTGCTTGCGCATTACAAGGCTGACCGTGACAATTTTTTGTCGAAGGAGTTATCCTCTTTGATATCCCGCCTCATGGTGTAACGAACAGCCTCGCTACCTCAGGTAACGAAAGAAATGACTTCAGCGTGTTCGTTGAAACAAATGATCTTCTCCTTCTCCGTGACAACGCCAGGCCTCACACAAGTCTGCGCACACGAGAGAAGCTCATAAAACTTCACTGAACTGTTCTTTCTCATCCACCCTACAGCCTTGATCTCGAACCCTTCCGACTTCCATCTGTTTGGCCCAATAAAGGATGCACTCCATGGGTAGCAGTACATGGATGATGGGGAGGTATTCATGCACCAAGACGCTGGCTCCGATGTCGACCAGTAGAGTGGTACAACTGGTCCTCCCAGTAAGATGGCGTAAGGCCGTCGAACTGGACGGAGATTACGTTGAAAAATAGGGTTTTGCAGCCAAAAGAGTGGGGAATAATATGATGTATTTGAATTTGAATCAAACCAGTTTGCTTTCAGAAAAAAATTTGTTGCATTACTTATTGAACGCTCCTTTTAGGTAATGGCGAAATCAGTAATAACAATTATAGCAGTAACAATGTTGTACACACGAAACAGAGTACTTTTCAGTCTGCACAAACACGAAGCATATTAACATTATTCCCTCATGAGTGATAATATGGTTATGTAGGGATGGATAATGGCAATTTTAGTAGACGTAATATAAGAAGTAAGTTGCAAAGACAATAAACTATTATAGGGTACAGCAGGGCTATTTCACTCTGGGAGCTAATCCGCCTGATGTAAGAAATGTTGCAACAGTGCGCTAGTTCCTCAGTGAGCCAAGGCCGTTTTGTTTTCAGTATGTGCCAGTATCTCTGTGTTCCCGCAAGTGGTTGTAGTAGTGGTGTTCTCTGTTACATTATTGACAGGACAGTAAGGGAACTGTGATGGATTATTGCCATAGTAAAGTCATACAACTTAACAAACTAAGGTGTACCATGCACAATAACGTGAAATTCTAATCTCGTATTGTCACTTGTATAAGAACACAGATTATGCGGTGTGTGTGTGAACAAATATTGCTGGCTTTTTCCACAGAGGTCTGATTTGCACTCGGAGCTATTTCGACCCGTGCACGTGGGGCTATTTCCGCTCAGTCACATTATTAATTTAATTGATGTTTTACTGCTAAATTCTAGAGAACACGTTTCCTTGGTTTCTTTTCGGGTGATCCGTACATACAAAAGAAAAAATCCAAGCACTTCATGGACCGAGGAAGATATGAAACAAGCAGCAACAAGTGTTATAGGCAGCTTCTCTTTGCTACATGGTTCCACGAAGTGCGTGCTGGCGCAAAAGGACGAAAAATGTTTACTTGTGGCAAATGCATGTGATTTTCTCACTGAAATACACTAGGCGGAAAAGCCACTTCACTGGATGGAAAGCCCCCACTACTTTTATATATTGAGATTTCTGCCTTCTTCGTTTAGTAATTTGTTCGTGTGAAGGAATTTAGACGTTTTATATACTGGAACGTATTGGCAATTAACATAGCACAATGGCAGATTGAGATATTTTTTAAAAAGTCTTGTGTCATATTATGTAGGACTTACAGTTGATACGAGCGAAATAGCCCCATTGTACCCTATACCAAGACGAAAAGTGTTAACAAGATATACGTAGAGATACAGGCTGTTTAATTGCCCAAATAAAAGGCTACAACTTTAAAAGAATAAATAAACGATTAATTTTATTTTTCAGTTGTGAACGATATCAACATGTGAAATTAGCGATTTTTAAACTGAATCCTGAATTTCTTTATCAATCATCGGTCATATTCTCCTTCCCCTCCAAAGAGCCATTTTATGCAAAGTAGAAAGCTACAGATATAATGTCAGAAGTAAAATTTTGTGTATTTGTATGGATCTGTACCCTTCAAAACTATTTTACACCTCATTTCATGTAATGTTATGAATACAAAACATTACAGTGAAATCAGAGGTGACACTTCGAGCGAACATTGTGTATGAACTGTTTGTTTTTTTTTTAAAAAAAAAAAGCCTGCCGCAGTGTGTTTAGTATACCAGTTGATCCTGTCACATCGCAGTTTTCATTTCTGAACACACAGTGAGCACATAAAGATACCTAGAACAATAGAGTCTCCCACCAAGTGTGAAATGCGTTTTGTCATTCGATTTCTTCATGCTTCACCTGATTTCCTGCAGTCCACATAACGTAACTGCCATGTGTGACAGTAAAGTACGGCAATGATGCAGGAACTTTGAAGCACGACATACAGAGACGTTCATGATACAGGCAGTCAGGGAAGGAAGCAAGTGCCAGCCGATGATATTTGAGAAAATTGTTTAAGAAGGGCAATTCAGAGCAACTGTTGACGAATGTTGTCATTAATTATTATCGTTCATCATGAAAATGCTAGACAGCTCACTACCACAATGCATCTGCAACAAAGACGCTCCTGCACGGGAAGTGTTTAATCACCCACCATACAACCCAGACATGGCTCCCTCTGATTTTCATCTCTTTGTTATGTGAACCGCTGGCTATGAGGTGTAACTGGGTAACCTCTTTTGATGCTAGTCATTTGTCAGGATGAGAATTACTGCATAGGGCATTTGATTCTAAAGCATTATGTCAGGGTGAAAAACACTAAATAAATTACTTTTTCTTTCTTAACAACATGTGGGCAGGGTGGGTTCTTACTTGGCTCGGGTATGAGGTAGAATGAAACAGCATTTTTACATAAGATAACTTTTATTGAAAGATTTGAACAATGGTTTCCTTACTGGATTGTTCTGACTGGGAGAGCGGCAGCTGTGTCGTTTGCGAAGCCTTCTGCTGCGTGAGCGGCTGCGTCTGGTTACGCCTGGCGGTGTGTATCTCATGTCGCTGTTTCGCCCAGTTGACTGGAGACGCGCATCGTGAGGTGGCCCGTTTCATAGTTGAGAACGAAGTTTTGAATCGGATTGTGATACCTTGGATGTGGCATCCCAGTATTTCTCTTCTCTGTGTGGCCACGTGTGTCAGTGTTGTGCGTCGGCCAGCGAAGCGGCGCGGCGGGGGAAGGCCAGTGTCCCGGACTCGAACAACGGACTCCAGCTTGCCAGTCTTCGGCTGTCAGATCTTCATCACCAGCTCACAGGTGACTGCTGATGTGAGGCCGTCTCCTTCCCGTCCTCACGAGTCACCCACGTACGTAAAATCAGTCTTCAAATACATTCTAACTTCTGTCTTCTGGCGGCAAGGCTGCTGCTTGCTATTCCATTACAGCGGCGGACTTGGTGCTTCTGTGTACGATGTAGTCTCTTCCTGCATGACGGTCTTCAGCACCGACTGAACTGTACTGGAACTGAACTCGAACCGAAACTGAACTGACAACTACTGTCGGGCCCACTGCATCTCGCATATTTATTTACTTCAGTTCACTGGAGGTGAACGACTTCATGGTCATTGCCTCTTCTGTCACGTTGAAAAGCTTCTCGAAGACTCTTCTTAACGTCGGTCATTGGCTCTTGGAATGTAGGCGAGGGCCTTTGATCACATGTGACAATTGAGAAACACGTGAGCCAGTCGGGCGATGCCCTGATGGCTGAATCGACAGCTTCCGCATATGTGGGGAGGGCGAAGGCTTCTGAACATGCTGACTTGCAAGCGCCGGTCATTGCCACTGCTGCTCTGCCCGCTGATTGCCAGTGTGTAACTCTTCTAAACTAAACTAAGTTTTTCATTTATTTTCTAATTTCTACTTCACTTCACATTGATTTCACTAATTTATTTACCTATCTTAAGTACCACTCAACATTCCTCCACTCTTTGGATAAATTTGCCCTCGAATTTACCACTCGACATTCCTCCACTCTTCACACGGCAAAAGCACTAACACAAGCAATGAAAACTCTCGACTTAGACGATTACACATGCTTCACATTAAGTATGTTGAAAATACTTTATCACTTTACTAAAGCATTGTACGCTCATGAATCACATAGTTCACACATAAATCGTTATAGTAAGTGTAACAAATCTTGATGACAATGAATAAACAGAAATAGATTTTTCAGTTAGAAAAATACATAGCAACACTTGTTTAATCTGCCCTATATTAATGCAAGAATATCTATTCAACAGTATTATTTATTTTAACATGAGACTGTTTCATAAAGACTAAAGTACAATAAACAAAATTAAAACACTAATGCTCAAAAGTAACCACTGAAGTACACCAGTTAAGAGTGTTGTATCTGGTTAACAGGGATTTGATGAAGTGGTATATTATTATTTGGTTTATTTTTTCGTCTTAAATAAAACAAAACTGCACAAAGCAGAAACGCCAACACAAAGGTTCCAGATATACAGTTCCTAGCATTATAATTTTAGTTTTGTGTTCACTTTTTAACTATAAGACATGTTTCATCATAACACTGGCATCAATTTTGCCTTGCTGTGAGTTTATGAACATATCTAATGACTTCAGAAGGGAACTGTCAAGGGAGTCATTGAGGTAGGATAGTTTTTGTGTAGGAAATGTTTGCATGGCCTTTTCTGGCCAATAAATGAGAGGGAAGGATGAATTGACAATAGTTGTACCAGTGATTGTTGCGGGTAAATATAAATTCACTCCTGAGATGGAACAAAACGTGCCGTTAATTATTAGTCCGTTTCCATGAAGTTCAAAATGTTGTAATGTTGTAGCTACACCGTTCTCGAAACATTGCGCAAAAATATTAGTTGGTTTACTGACTGCATATAACCAGTGATTTTCTACTTGCTCGAAAGAACATGATGTAGAAGTTAATATATCGCGTGGGCAATTGGTGGCGTCAGATTGTTCGAAAAATAGTTGATATTCACAACTATTGGTATGTAATTCGATTGCGCGAGATGGACATATAATAACTTGTTCGGATAGGCAACTATTTAATTCCGAAGTTGTCATTATCGTGCTGGTATTTGTTTTTTGGGAGATTTAAAATACCTGGTGTGTTCGGAACTGTACAAATTTATTTAGTTTGCCCCATTTTACCGGAAATGAGTGTACTCTGTAACAATCATATATACCCATTTTATCTGTAACAGGGAAAGATATACGAACTCGTATTCTTGCATTATCTGTGTCCACTAGTACTGTAGCTAAGTGGTAATACTGCGGTAAATGTTTCTTATCTGCAGGAAATATTAACTTTAGTGATTCTGGCAATTGTTTTTCAATTTTAACTAATAATGAGATGAATGTAACCGGTGATAGTAACGTGGGTGACAAATGTCCCTGTGCTGCATAGTGGATGGCTTCCTTTAATTCCTACGCTGCTAGCCATGCATCTATCACTTGATCTGTGAGTAGCCTAAGCGATCTTCCTACTGCAAGTTTCTTATCCACAATATCGAGCCTTGTTTGTATGACTTTTAAGGCTTCATTCAGCGTAGCAGTAGTAGCTAGAAGATAATCGTTTAATTCTTGGGTGAGGTTCCTGATGACCTTGGTATTAGTAAAAACTGTTTGCTCCAATCCGTTAATCTTGTTGTGTGCCATTCTATAGCGCCATTATTTAATTTCGCGGTACTCTCTATGTTCTGTAATGAATTATTTAACTGGTTAATATCTTCGTTATCCGCTGTACCGAAAATGGTCTTTAGTAGTTTACCTCCTGCGTCCACCCATCCACGTTTAGCTCGTTTAAAATGGTTCAAATGGCTCTGAGCACTATGGGACTTAACATCTGAGGTCATCAGTCCCCTAGAACTTAGAACTACTTAAACCTAACTAACCTAAGGACATCACACACATTAATGCCCGAGGCAGGATTCGAACCTGCGACCGTAGCGGTCGCGCGGTTCCAGACTGTAGCGTCTAGAACCGCTCGGCCACCCCGGCCGGCTAGCTCGTTTAACGGTCTGCAGAAGTGTATCTTGTAACTGACGCAACTGTCCTCTCAACTGTTCGTATGAGTAGTGTAATGTTTTAAATTCACTGGCTATTTCCTCAGATATCTCTGGTGGACTTGCCCTTTCATGTAGTGTACCTTCTGCATTAAATAAATCTTGGAACTCAACTAAAACTGCTTATATCGTGTCTCTATCATTTCCTTTCAGCCGGCCGGGATGGCCGAGCGGTTCTAGGCGCTCCAGTCTGGAACCGCGCGACCGCTACGGTCCCAGGTTCGAATCCTGCCTCAGGCATGGATGTGTGTTAGTTAGGTTTAAGTAGTTCTAAGTTCTAAGGGACTGATGACCTCAGATGTTAAGTCCCATAGTGCTAAGAGCCATTTGAACCATTTTTTTTTTTTAATTTCCTTTCAAATGCTCAATCTTCTGGCGTAATGCGGTTTTATAGGTGTCTGGCTTCTGACCATCCGTAATATCTGACCAAATGAAATCTTCTTCTTCAAAACTACTGACTGTAGCTATTAATATGCCCTTATGTAAATTCTTTGTCCTCCACTCCGAAATTGTCAATATGTACCGGTACTTTTCTTTCTCCCTCAATGTCTTGAACCCGTACAACACTTCGATGTACAAAACAATGTGATACATCTAATTCCTCATTTTCCTCTAATGGCTCTATTAGACACATTGTATCTGTAGGTACCTCTGGGTCAACGGTCATCCAGAAAAGTTTTCGTGGACCAAATGGTATCTTATCCCGCGAATCAACCTTCAAGGACGTTGCACGCAGTGTAGTTGATTTTTCCTTCCGGTTGGGGAAATCTTGCGGCAGCGGGCCCTTTGCAGCGGTGTCACCTAGCTGAAACACTATTCCGCTAAGTTCTAGAATTTGCTGTCTGAGGTCGGTTTTAGCGTGATGTTTATTCAGGAAATCCAGCCCTAGGATCGCGTCGTACCCATCAGTTACCTTTGTTACCACTTCTACATCTTCTTGAAATTAATAATAATAATAATGGCGTGTGACGAGGGCTGTACTCCGTGTATATAGAAAATCAATGATGTACATCCTAATGACTGTACCTCCTCCTACCCCACCCAATCTATAACTTGGAGGGTCATATTTCTTTTCTCCAATGCATTCATTACTTACTATTGATACGTTTGCGCCTGTATCCACCAGTATCCTTGCCTCTTTATCCTGTATGGTAGCAGATAGCCAGCATTCCGCCTTCACATTCGCCTTAATGGCATAAAATTTTATTGGGAACGCCTGGCGGCGGCTCCGACATTCCCTTTTGAGTTTAACTGATTTCTGTTTCCAAAAACTTTCTTAGACCTGCATTCCTTGAATGTGTCACCTATTCTTTGACAATTAGTGCATTGAGGTTGTCTGCAATTTTTTGCTATATGTCCCTGTCGATCGCACCTAAAACATCGTACTCCTGCTGAAAATACATTTCGCTTCATCTTGTATCTGGTGGCAATGTCTATTTCTTCGAAAGCCGTCGCCACAGATACAGCTTCCGCTAATTTCTTAGGAAACTCTGCCCTGACACGACGGGACGTTTCAGGAGGTAACCCACGTAAAAATGTATCCAGAGCTCTACCTTCTGCCTCTTGTAAAATAAATTTATTTGCTTCATCACTATTTGTCAACTGTTAGGTGTTAATATTAACTTTTCTAATCCTATCTACAAAGCTTTCTAACGACTCGTTTCGCCTCTGAGTGATAGTGTTTAATTTATCCCTATAAAATCTACAGCTGTTCTGGTTTTGAAAACGTTTCAGTAATCCATTCTTCAATTCCTCAAATGTTGGAGCATTCCGTAATTCTTCATGGTATAATACGTGTGCTTTAGCCTCTCCTATCAATCTTAGCTTTGTCATTTGTAAGAGCTGTTCATCTGACCATGATCCTAACTTTGCAGCTGCTACTAAATCATCAAGAAAGGCTGTTATGTCCTCGCCAGGTTTACCTGAAAAAGGAGTTACCAAGGCTGCTGCTGAGGAATCTAGGGTAGGAGGGATTGAACCGGTTTGCCTAACCTCACACAACTTTAAATAATGCATTATTATCATTTTTAAGTTGTGCTATTTGATTAACTAAGCTCTGAATAGCTTCCTCAGTAGAAACCACTTGTACTGCTGACTCTGACTTTGTACGATTTTGTGTCATCATTTTACAAACTATTAGTTACACAATCTTACTACACTGAAAAAAAGATGTTTAAAAATTTTCGACAAACTCTTAAAATTATGAGAGAGAATACACTTCTAAATAAAGAAAATATTACGACTGCTATGTAAACCTCTATCCTTTCACACATTAAACAATACTAACTGTGGACCTTTAGTGACAGTCATTCACACCTCATTTTGAGCCAAGGGTTTTTTCTCTGACACCAAATGTAACTGGGTAACCTCTTTTGATGCTAGTCATTTGTCAGGATGAGCATTACTCCAAAGGGCATTTTATTCTAAAGCATTATGACAGGGTGTAAAACACTAAATAAATTACTTTTTCTTTCTTAACAACATGTGGGCAGGGTGGGTTCTTACTTGGCTCGGGTATGAGGTAGAGTGAAACAGCATATTTATATAAGATAACTTTTATTGAAAGATTTGTACAATGGTTTCCTTACTGGATTGTTCTAGCTGGGAGAGCGGCAGCTGTGTCATTTGCAAAGGCTTCTGCTGCGTGAGCAGCGGCGTCTGATTACGCCTGGCGATGTGTATCTCGTGTCGCTGTTTCGCCCAGCTGACTGGAGACGCACGTCGTGAGGAGGCCCATTTAACTGTTGAGAACGAAGTTGTGAATTGGATGGTGATACCTTGGATGTGGCGTCCCAGTATTTCTCTTCTCTATGCGGCCGCATGTGTCAGTGTTGTGCGTCGGCCAGCGGAGCGGCGCGGCGAGGGAAGGCCAGTGTCCTGGACTCGAACAACGGAATCCAGCTTGCTAGTCTTCGGCTGTCAGATCTTCATCACCAGCGCACAGGTGACTGCTGATGTGAGGCCGTCTCCATCCCGTCCTCACGAGTCACCCGGGTACGTAAAATCAGTCTTCAAATACATTCTTACTTCTGTCTTCTGGCGGCAAGGCTGCTGCTTGCTATTCCATTGCAGCGGCGGACTTGGTGCTTCTGTGTACGATGTAGTCTCTTCCTGCATTACGGTCTTCAGCACCAACTAAACTGTACTGGAACTGAACTCGAACCGAAACTGAACTGAAAACTACTGTCGGGCCCACTGCATCTCGCATATTTATTTACTTCAGTTCACTGGAGGTGAACGACTTCATGGTCATTGCCTCTTCTGTCACGTTGAAAAGCTTCTCGAAGACTCTTCTTAACGTCGGTCATTGGCTCTTGGAATGTAGGCGAGGGCCTTTGATCACATGTGACAATTGAGAAACACGTGAGCCGGTCGGGCGATGCCCTGACGGCTGAATCGACAGCTTCCGCATATGTGGGGAGGGCGATGGCTTCTTCTGAACGTGCTGACTTGCAAGCGCCGGTCATTGCCACTGCTGCTCTGCCCGCTGCTTGCCAGTGTGTAACTCTTCTAAACTAAACTAAGTTTTTCATTTATTTTCTAATTTCTACTTCACATTGATTTCACTAATTTATTTACCTATCTTAAGTACCACTCAACAGAGGAGAAAATTTTAACACAAATAACGAGCTGCAGAACGGCGTAGAGAATTGGCGGAAAGCGCTGGCGGCTGCCTACTATGATGAGGTTACTGGAAAGTTGGTACAACGCTGCAACAAATGTCTCAGTCGGGGCCGTGGCTATGTAGAGAAGTAGCTGAAAGATGTAGCTAAATGTTGCAAATAAAAGATTTTTGAAATTCACTGTGGTTTCTATTTCGCTACCTATCGAACCTCAAAACAAAAGTTGCCTTCGCACTTGATTGTAAAGTAATTTCCTCGAAATTGTAGAAGAACCGAGATTGCAATAACATTCGTACTATGTTTGTCGAACATCTGAGTCCAACATTATCGTACCCACCAACACATGCCATGTTAACACCGGAAAGAATATTGTCTGGAAGAGAAGGACAGTCTATTCTGGAGGAGGCATACTGTTAGAAAATAACCGATTTACAATTCATTTCCAGAACATCTGTTGTTAAGATTGAAGCAGCCTATTCGCATACGCAATGGGTACGCGCAGTGACATTTTCTTGCGTCACTGGGGTGAAAATGTTTGAGCCTCATTATCAGTGCAGTTATGGTGGTTCTGAAGAGGTTTAAAAATGGCACTAAATCGGCTGGCGTTCTTCTTTTTTACTGCCCACTTTTTAATCTTGCAAATGGGTTGTCAAAATGTGGGAGAACTCTGCAAGGCATGATGCAATAAAACCATTGTCATGCTTTCAATGCAGGCATAACTTTCTCGCAGCCAGAAATTTCTATTTTGTAGCTAGAAACAGGTGAAAATCTTGCACCGAAACAAAAATATCAGTCAGTTTAATGGATTGACACTTAATTGCGTTTAAATGACTTCCTTGGACCATTAATAATGAATATTTTGAATGCATATGTACCACACTTTAGTGTTTCCATAATATCTGTTTGCATTGCAACGTCAATACAGCAGTTTGTGACATTATAATTTGCATACGGGCGTTTAAGTAGTTTGTAGATCATTTCAAGTCTCGCCTAAAGGTCTAGATGAAAGAGTAGATCCAATTATAGCTGCTGTGTACATTCAAAGTGTATGTGTGTGTGTGTGTGTGTGTGTGTGTGGGTGGGTGGGTGTGGGTGGGTGGGTGTGGGGTGGGAGTGGGTACACGAAGGGGGAGAGTGAGGGGGTGGGGAATTTAATGATTTCGTCTCGCTTGTAATAAGACATAATCATCACGAAATGGTCCATTAAGCATTAGGAATTCATGCCTCATATACAGGGTGACTTTTCAGTATACAGGGTGAGTCACCTAACGTTACCGCTGGATATATTTCGTAAACCACATCAAATACTGACGAACCGATTCCACAGACCGAACGTGAGGAGAGAGGCTAGTGTAATTGTTTAATACAAACCATTCAAAAATGCACGGAAGTACGTTTTTTAACACAAACCTACGTTTTTTAAATGGAACCACGTTAGTTTTGTTAGCACATCTGGACATATAAACAAATACGTAATCAGTGCCGTTTGTTGCATTGTAAAATTTTAATTACAACCGGAGATATTGTAACCTAAAGTTGACGCTTGAAACCTCCGACGTTCAGTTGCGTGTTGTAACAAACACGGGTCACGGTCGGCGAGCAGCATCTGCAGGGACATGTTTACGATGACGACCGTGTTTACGAGTGTGGCTGTAGTGCACTGTTGTGGTTTGGTCTAGCTGTCGCAGTGTCCGCATGTAGCGCTTGCTGCTATTGTTATTCTGCATTCGTCTCCGCACGCAGACCAACTGTAGTACACCGTGTTACCAGACGTCTGTGATAGTGTAGTGTTGTAGGAACTGTGACCATGGTGTATTCGAACTCTGAAAAGGCGGAGATGATACTCATCTATGGCGAGTGTCGACGAAATGCAGCTGAAGCCTGCAGGGTGTATGCAGAACGTGCCGCACGTTGCAAAACATCTACCGCCAACTGTATGCAACAGGTATGGTCGTAGCACTCAAACGGGTCCGTAACAGGCCCGTCACAGGAGAAGCGGGTGCAGTTGGTGTGTTAGCTGCTGTTGCCATGAACCCACACATGAGTACACGGGACATTGCGAGAGCCGGTGGACTGAGTCAAAGTAGTGTCGTGCGCAAACTGCATCGTCACCGCTTTCGCCCGTTTCATGTGTCGCTACATCAGCAATTACATGGTGATGACTTTAATCATCGAGTGCAATTCTGTCAATGGGCATTAACAGAGAATGCGTTGCAGTTCTACCTGTTTACCGATGAAGCGGGTTTCAACCTCATTGCTCCTCACTTCATTGCAGGGGCCCAAACAGCTGCAACATACATCGCGTTTCTACAGAATGATCTGCCAGCGTTGCTCGAAACTGTCCCACTGGACACGCGTCGACGTATGTGGTATCAGCATGATGGTGCACCTGCACATTCCGCAATTAACACTAGGCTGACCCTTGACAGGATGTTCGACGGGCGTTTCATAGGACGTGGAGGACGCATAAATTGGCCATCCCGTTCTCCTGATCTTACACCTCTGGACTTCTTTCTGTGGGGTACGTTAAAGGAGAATGTGTACCGTGATGTGCCTACAACCCCAGAGGATATGAAACAAAGTATTGTGGCAGCCTGCGGCGACATTACACCAGATGTACTGCGGCGTGTACGACATTCATTACGCCAGAGATTGCAATTGTGTGCAGCAAATGATGGCCACCACATTGAACATCTATTGGCCTAACATGTCGGGACACACTCTATTCCACTCCGTAATTGAAAACGGAAACCACGTGTGTACGTTTACCTCACCCCTCATGGTAATGTACATGTGCGTCAGTGAAAAAGACCAATAAAAAGGTGTTAGCATGTGGACGTAATGTGCTGTTCCAGTCTCTTCTGTACCTAAGGTCCATCACCGTTCCCTTTGGATCCCTACGTAATTCGGAGCTCTCCGATACACACGATCGAACAGCGGAGGAGTGGTACTCAAGCGTCAACTTTAGTTTACAATATCTCGGGATGTAATTAACATTTTACAATGCAACAAACGGCACTGATTACGTATTTGTTTATATGTTCAGATGTGCTAACAAAACTAACGGGGTTCCATGTAAAAAAATGTAGGTTTGTGTTAGAAAACATACTTCCGTGCATTTTTTTATGGTTTGTATTAACCAATTACACTAGCCCCTCTCCTCACATTCGGTCTGTGGAATCGATTCGTCAGTATCTGATGTGGTTTACGAAATATATCCAGCGGTAATGTTAGGTGACTCACCCTGTATATGGAAATGTCACCTTTTGAAAATACAAATAATTTTCAGACTAAAATTCCTCATCCCTCTTTTCTTTTTTGGGCAAAAGTTCAGTCAACTAGCAACGTCAATT
The DNA here is from genome assembly GCF_023898315.1 of Schistocerca nitens. NCBI lineage: Eukaryota > Metazoa > Arthropoda > Insecta > Orthoptera > Acrididae > Schistocerca > Schistocerca nitens. The sequence continues at coordinate 571,805,523 of NC_064616.1, read as the reverse complement.
TTATTTGCAGTTATGAAATGGGCAACCAGTCACTTTTTCAGTTTGATACGATTTATTGCACCATTAACTAGTTTTCGAGCCATTGTAGGCTCATCATCAGATGGAGGTTTTACAGCATCATTTTTTCTGATCCATTCGCAGCTAGACGCATGGATCGTGATGACTGCACTAGATCTTTGTATCCATGACGAATTCATTCCGATAATGTACGTTGTAGCCAGCTTGGAAACACACACACACACACACACACACACACACACACACACAGTACTTTTGGTACACTTGATGTGCCGTATCCATAGATATAATGAACATTTTTTGTTGATAGGAACAATCTTCGGAAATTTTCTGTGGCTGTAACAGGCAGCTACGTGGAAGAACTGCTGGTGCATGTTGACAATTCAGACAAGGAAAAGTATGTCTCATTCGCTGCACTGCCTGCCAAACCCAGAGAGAATATGGTGTTTCCCTTTCGTCTCGTTCATTACTGAAATTTTCCGAGGATTTTGCGATTAATGTGCTTCGTCTAGAGATAGCAGCTCCATAAAATCTACGTCATGTGATCATTTTTAGTATGAAATAGCTAATTTATGTTGTTCTTATTTATTGTTTGGGAGCTACAAAACAGCAGCAGTAGTTCCATAGCTATTGGTTTGAGTGAAAGAAATGGCACACAGCTGTTCTATTCCTTTTGTATTATGTGAGTTTCTGTACGTAACGGAAAGTTACAGCTGTATCCAGAGGGCAAAGAGGCTCCACGCGACTAAGTCAGCGGGGTTGGCGGCGCAACAGGCGTTTGTACCGAGATGACGACATAGTTCCACTCCGACGTACAGAGGGCGAAGTGGACAGGCAGAGGCAACCGCCCTATAGCACTATTTTGGTGCGCCAGCCACATATGCAGAACCGGAGCACTGCAGTATCCTTCCGCACGCCGAGTATTTACGGGACTGCAGGGCCCGACGACAGGAGTGCTACCTATGTCTCGTGCCGTATAAAGCCACAACGCACCGAGCGAGGTGGCGCAGTGGTTAGCACACTGGACTCACATTCGGGAGGACGACGGTTCAAACCCCCGTCCAGCCATCCTGATTTAGGTTTTCCGTGATTTCCCTAAATCGCTTCAGGCAAATGCCGGGATGGTTCCTTTGAATGGGCACAGACATTTTCCTTCCCCATCCTTCCGTAATCTAATGGGACCGATGACCTCGCTGTTTGGTCCCTCCCCCAAATCAACCAACCAAGCCACAACAAGGCTGTTTCTAGAAAACACAGCGGTGGTGCGGGACTTCGCAGCATACAGAATGTGGTGCTGAGAATGGCACTCCACCTTCCACGAGACTTTCCCCCGCAGGAACATCACGTCGCTGCCGACATCTTACCTCCTTGCCAACGGTTTCTGGAAACCGCTACGTCATTTTATCAAACATCTGAGACATCGCGGAACCGTCTAGTCGGCGAACTCGGGCACAGGCCCAACTGCCGCACGTCCTTACGCTGGCCAGACCTCCTGCGTCTTTAGGGGCAATCAAAGCTTCATTTTTCATCCATTTTCTAGGGCGGAACTAGAACAGCCATTCAAAAGACGTCCCCTAAGAATAACAATTAACGTCCACTGATGGCATACTGTGAAACGCTGTTAAGACTCCAAAAACTTCCAGAGACGCGGCACGTGCCGCGATCCAAACAGATGCACAAGGCGACGACAACAAAGCTAAGTGGATAGTCAGCTAGAGTTCAATTGGTGAGTCAATGGATCTACTTCTGGGGCCGACCTCTCACCAAGCAGTATGACGAGCGCCTCCAACCGTCTTCGACAGCTGCAGATCACTCTCCAAATTCATCGCTCAGCGAAAGGATGTAGAACATTTTAGAAGTGTAACTTAACCTGATTAGGACTTTGATACAAATGGATTACTAATCCAATATTGTGTCTTTCATCGGCGCTTTTCGAAAGAGAATTAAATACCATATAACTGTAAATGTAGTTAACTTTTACTCAGGATTGATATATTTTTGCGTGCTCAATACACCAGTTAGCATTTATTTGCCTGTTTGTTTAATACGAGGACCCTAATGGGAACGTTGCACTGTATTACCTGCAGCAGGTTGTCCGTTAGATTATGAGAGTGCACACATCGAGAGCTCGTCCACAAAATAAGTAACGCATAGCAGCTACGAGAAGCTACAGGGGATGGATAGAAATATAGGAACACCAAAAACACAGCACATTACTATGACCAAGAAAACAGTTGCCCTTCAAACGGCTTCCAGTTGTCTCGAACTGGATGCATGACAGTTCCTGTAAATTTTTCAGCGAAAAATTATGCAATTTTTACTGCAAAATAGCGGCAAGTTCAGCTAACGATGATGGAGGTGGATAGCGATCATCCACCTTTCTCTCTAAAGTAGACCGCAAATGCTCAATAACATTGAGATCTGGTGAATGTAGCGACCTGGGTAGATGCGAAAATTCATCCTCATGCACACAAAATCAGTCCTGGACGATGCCAACTATGTGAAGAGGAGCCCTGCCGTCTTGGAACACAGGATCACATTTGGGGAACTATCATTGTACTGTGGGATGGACCTGACTAGACAAAATGGTCGCATAATCGTTGGTAGTAATGCGACCTTGCAGAGTAACTATGAGTAGTGGAGCAACAAGAACGTCACACCAAAGTAGGTCACCCCAAGGGCCGCCGTCAACCCAGGGGTGGCGTCACCCCAAAGTACCGTTATCCAAGATGGCGTGCGTGACCCAAGTACGTGACGTCAGCTGATGCCGCGATTGACGTCAGCTGAAGATATGAGAACCGTTATCCAAAATTGGCGGGAAGATAGGTCAATTGGGCTGCCTCCACTAACCTATGTCTCCCCATCCTATGAACTCGCGAGAAGTTTGAATTTTGGCGGGAAGATAGGTCAATTGAGCTACCTATACTAACCTAAGAAAATGGTGGGACAGAAAGGGCAGTTGGACTACCTCCACTAACCTAAGTCACATCGTCCTAGGAACTAGCCGGAAGTTTGAATTTTGGTGGGGAGATAGGACAGTTGGGCTACCTCTACTAACCTAAGAAACTGGCAGCAAAGAAACGGTACTCAGGCTACCTCCACTAACCTAAGTCACCTCTTCCCAGGAACTGGACATAAGTCTTTATTTAAACAATTACAAGCAGTACCACCATCAATTTTGTTAGACATCCTCTTGGAAAATTTTGTTGAGTCGATTTGGTATGGTGTCGCCCCCAGTAGAGGCTGCTCATTTAATTCGAATATAATTTCTATAGAATTGTTTAAATTTGTATAAATTTCCTTATACGTCTACAAATTTGTTTAAATTCATTTAAATTTATTATCTACCTTCAGAATTAATGTTTTATTACCACCACAAGTGGTTGAGATATCAGTTTCTCAGTCTTTTAATATCTCTAATACATGCACTCATTCAGCTCTGGACATAAGTATTTATTTAAACAATTACAAACAGTACCGCCATCAAATGAGTTTGCCATCATCCTTGAATTTCGAATTTTTTGCTCCAATAGCTTACATTCAATTCCAATATAATTTATATAAATTTCTTTAAATTTGTTTATACTTCTATAAATGTCTGTAATTTTGTTTAAATTTATTATCTACCTACAGCATTAGTGTCGTTTCACCACCACAAGAGGCTGAGATATCGATAGCTGTATTACATACACTCATTCAGCTCTGGACACAAGTCTTTATTTAAACAATTAGAGCCACTACCACCATCAAGTGTGTGGCCGTTGTCCAAAATTGCGGCTTTTGGCAGGAAGATAAATCAATTGGACTACCTCTACTAACCTAAGAAAATCGCCGGAAATAAAGGGCGCTTGAGCTACCTCCGCTAACCTCAGTCACCTCTTCCTAGGAAGTAGACATAATTCTTTATTTAAACAATTAGATGCAGTGCTACCATCAAGTGTGTTCGCCATCCTCTTGGAATTTCGAATTTAAACAATTATACGAAGTACCACCATCAAGCGTCCTCGCCATAATCTTAGAAAAAGTTCACCAATTTTACTCTAAGAGCTTACATTCAATTCGAATATAATTTATTTAAATTTATTATCTACAGTATTAGTGTCATGTTACCGCCACAAGAGGCTGCGCTTCGCGATATGTCACGTTGTCGTCAGGCTGTATGTGTGTGTCGCACACTGATAATACGATCGACAGGCGACTAACCTAAACACACGCTGACGTCAGCCAAACACAAACATTCTCACTTTCCCTTAGAAAGGTCCCCTTGGGCCAGCCTTACGTGGGGCCGAAGTCCCACAAAGCTTTACATTGGTAAGAAAAGGGCTCGTTACGCTTTCAATTACCTAGTTTCAACTACTTTTCAAGGTCATCCAACCGCATTTCCTACATACATCGAGGGACGTATGTCACCTTGTTTATTACGCTGATACAAAACACTTACCCTGCGGGCAGTCTGGACGGACGGAAAATAGGTGTGAAAACGAATCAGCCTGTTCCGGGCTACTGGAGAGAGGAACGAGCGTAATTGATTTATTTTTTGGACAATTTATTTAGCTACGTATTTCACGTAATTTAGTTATTACGCTGATGCGAAAACACTGACCCTAACGTGCTTGGAGTCACAATATACAGTTTACAGATCTCGAAAGTACTCCTAAATAATGCATTACGCTGATCTGTACAGACGCAAACAATTCATAAATTACGAGGTCGCGCAGTGGCTAGCACACTTGACTCGCATTCGGGAGGACGACGGTTCAATCCCGTGTCCGGCCCCCATCCTGAATTAGGTTTTCCGCGATTTCCCTAGATCGCTCCAGGCAAATATCGGGAGGGTTCCTTTGAAAGGACACGGCCGACTTCCTTCCCCATCCTTCCCTGATCCAATGAGACCGATGACCTCGCTGTCCGGTCTCCACCCTCAAACAACCCAACCGAAATAATCCAGTACACACCATGCACATCACTGAAATAATGCATGCAAACATGCTCACAACGTTTAAACACCTGAAAATAATTCAATGCACAAATACTCAATGCAAGTAAAACTCATCAACCACTCGAACCCTGATTCTACTGGATGGAAAGCCTAAGTGCACCACCCTAACGCATGGAAACTCTCCAGATGCGGGAAACTAACCATAATATCCATCCTAATTACATAATTAATCACAAAGATCTGTCCTAATTACACAACTATATGCATAGCAGTGCCCAAGAACCGCAGTACTACGCAAAAAAACTGACATCGTGTTATCCTGTTTGGGAGAAAAATTATACCACTCGAAACCAGCGACAGAAACTCTCAAACTCTACACTACATCTACAAGCTAGGGGAAAAACGTTCAACTCACTAGATCCTGCTGTTCGACTGAGATGAGTTCAAAAAAGTGTATTACCTCCAAGCATATACCTTCTATCCGTGTTTGACGTCAGAGTTCACTACACACACCTACTAAAAAATCACCCTAACCGAAGCCAGTGGGACATCCTCGTCCGAAAAGACTGCCTTCTCATCCATATACAATCACAAACTACGTGATCGAGCAAGTACACTAACAGTCACACGGCACCCGCCTCGCCGAAATGCCTAGCCGCGAAAGCCCCGCTTTCCCCTTCAAGTACATCCTGTTCGTCTCTAATGCGTGCGAATCATCGCTGACACAGCCCCACAACGCCTCGCGTTCACAGACTGTGTTTTTACGTCACGTAGTACGCTCGAGCAGGGCCGGACGAGAGTCACTGTTCAGCGTTCGATTATTATTTACATCAACTTCACTCCTATAATAAAGCAAAACATTTCCGATCAAAATAAATGTCCTATTTTTCACGAAAATAGACAAAGTCCAGTTTTATGAGTCAAAATCTATATAGTTTTTCACGTTCGACTTAGAAACTCATCACCTCTCCGAACACATTTAAGTCTAAACCGATATTTCCACACACGAATACAGATTTCCGTGATTTAGCAGATTCCAAATCACGCCCTATAATTTACAAAGTCTAATAACGTCTTTCTCATATCCAGACAACCGGAAAACGTGTCTTCCACCTGCTAGATGCACACTCGACAATCGATCTCCTCTCAACTAAATAAAGAAGTCAAATGCGAAGAAGCACTCGAGCGAATAATTTACATGATAACAGAATAATGGCCAGGCGCAAACACACATCCATATTCAATCTTGTCAAATTCCCACTCGATCTCGAAAGCTGTCCAACACATACTAAGTATTAGTTCGTTACTCGGTCGTCTAGACGACTACACGGTTAAGTCAAATACATTTCCGCATCGCAACAGCCCTCTCCGTCCAGATGGCCTCCCACTATCAGCAGGAAACTTGAATCATTCCCACCACAGGCCTCATATAGACAGAATCATCCAACCAAATCGAACACATATATATTTGATCGCTATACTTACAACTGAATGACATTCAACAATGAGCGAAGTATCCAAAATATACCCTTCTTACGGCTCTGGAAATAGAAATATCTGTACCATTCTTATTACTTCACATAGTCTACTCACCCCTTTGCTGTCACAGTATTCCACGTCAAATCCAAGCCTTCCGTACCACTGGACATAGTCATATCCTTTATACACATCTCAGAACACAAGCACATACTTTATAAACCAGATGTTCCCAATTTAAAAAATTATTCTGCTAAGGAACGTGTTATGAAACCGATATTTTCAACCCTCTCAAGCCATCACGGCTAGATATTTATGCAGTATTTGTAAAGCTTTCTCTCTATGCCATGTCAAAGGTTCCGTGATATATCGACTGGGCTATAGGCGATGCTTGATTGAGAAGGATCCCAAACAGTGGATGATGTCGTAAGAAATGTACACTAGCTTTTCAGATCTCTAGTGATACGCTATCCACTACAAAGGCAGCATCCAATAATGAATCAAGTCCTAGCATTCAAGCACATATCTACGTAGGATCCTACGGCGAGGTCCTTTATTATAGACACTAATGCATCAAATTTCTAGCACTCTCATATCTCGAAACGACTCACCTTTCTCGAGCCGATCGGCTACAGTAAATTCCCAACCTCGTTTTAATTAGCCCCCATGCAACTGCTGCCATTTCTCCAGCTTTACGAGTCTGATCGTTCCAATTTAAATCGCAACTGAGTAGGAGTGGGGGGAAATATATCTGCTACCTTCTGCAACCCATGTAGAAACTGCGTTACTACGACAGGACGGTGTTTTAACCATTCAATGGAAACCGGAACTGTTAGAAGGACAATGATTTTTTCTACCGTACTGCAGTGCGCCCCTGCCCCCCCCCCCAAAACTACATACAAGTACTACAGATCTGCGTCCATTCACATCTGTCTTCGTAATTCTGTAGCATCCAACAGAGAAATATTACCAACTTTAAAAGCTCCACTAACTTCATCCGATAGAACTCGAAAAGATTTTCACCGCATCTCTCACCTACCATACATTGAAAACAAAATACCGCATGCGTGCAGCCATCGAGCACATGCGACGATCCTATTAAATATACACGTTTTGATCAACTGCACACCTCAGTTTAAAGTTTCGCCACCTGTACCGTAGGACAATGATCGTATCCTGATGTTTATACTGTAAGTTGCAAGAGGCGCACCCTGTGACCCTGTCTCGTTGTTTGAAACATTAACTTTTCTGCTCTAACACGCTTTGTACACTGTCAAACATTTTATTTATTTTTCCCTGCCACGACTTCGAGGACTGTGTGAAGTATTAAACTGACATTAACACAGCCTCTCGCAGAAAACTAGACCTCTCACAGTGTCGCGATTGAAGTCAGGTGATGACGTGAGTACCGCTACTCAAGATCACGGGAGAGTGCCGCGCCTCCGTGCCAAGCCCCCCTTTGCGGGAAGTTTGAATTTTGATGGTGAGATAGGTCAATTGGAACACCTCTAGACTTTGCACGGTGTAAATAAATTTTTTACTGATGTTACTATAACACACACTCGATGATTTTAAATAAAGTACACTTACAAGATAACGAAATTGGAATAGTTTTACCGCGTTGGCGTGGGTTCCCAAATTACAGTCCGAATCTGATTGCTATGAGTTCCGTTTCGACTGATTCCTCATGCTGCAGTCAAGTAGCGATTTCTGTTTCGGTGTCGCCCCTCAACAAAACTGTTTCTCCAACTCGAACAAGCGTTGTCAATCAATTGTGCTCCTTGCCCTTCTGACAGCAGACATGTCCTGGGGCGACCACAGTAGCTCGCCTTCGGCAGGCGTGGATCCAAGAGAACGGGGGAGAGTGGGGCAGTCACTGGGTACACGACACATCTCCCCCCGCCCCCCCCCCCCAAAAAAAAAACTTTTAGTCAAATTGTTTTGTTTTTACAGACATAAATTTTCAGATTTGTCATGTAACTTTTGAAGAATAAAGTAGAAGGTCTCGAAACTTCCAAGGCATTCTACGAGCGGCGTGCATCAGTAACGCAACACGTTTCTTTCTTACCAAATATCAGTTGAAAAAAAGCAAACTTTGTTGCGGGACATCGTAGAATATTCCCGCTTCAGCCCCTATAGTTTCATTAAGTTCCGATTGGTGGCGACGCTATAAATAACCATCAAAATGGAGTCTGTAATGGAGGTGCGTTCCAAGCAGCGGAAAACCAGAGCATCGCAGAAATTCATAGGCGCTTGCAGAATATCTTCGGAGACCTGGCAGTGAACAAAAGCACGGTGAGTCGTTGGGCGAGGCGTCTGTCATTGTCGCAACAAGGTCGATCAAACCTGCCTGATATCCCGCATGCCGGCCGGCTGCACACAGCTGTGACTCCTGTAATGTAGGAACGTGCGGACACTCTCATTCGAGGTGATCAACGGATCACATTCAAACATCTCTCTCCACAACTGAACGTCCCTGTTGCTAGCGCTGACACACTCGTCCACCTGTTGGCGTATTCTAAGGTGTGTGCCCACTGGGCACCACATAGTAAAGGACCGTAAAGACCGACGAAGGACCATCTGTGCGGAATAGCTTGCGCGTTACTAGGGCTGATTGTTTTGTCGAATATCGTCCCACGCGATGAAACATCGATTCGTCACTTCGAACCGAAAACTAAACGGCAGTCCGTGAGTATCGCCACACCATCTCTCCGCCGCCAAAAAATTCAAAGCAGCACCCGTAGCCGAGAATGTTATGGGACAGTCTTCTTGGACTCTGAAAAGATTATTCTTTGATGTCTCCGTCATGGTGCAACGATCAACTGTGAAGTGTTTTGTGCTACCCGCAAGAAAGTGAAGAAACAATTTCAGCGTGTTCGTCGAAACAAACGAACTTCTCTTTCTTCATGACAACACAAACCCTTATACAAGTCTGCGCACCCAAGAGGAGCTCACTAAACTTCGTTGGACTGTTCTTGCTCACCCACCCTGCAGCCCGGATCTCGCACCATCCGACTTCCATCTGCTTGACCCAATGAAGGGTGCAATCCGTGAGAAACAGTACGTGAATGATGGGGAGGCTATTGATGGAGCAAGACGTTGGCTTCGACGTAGATCAGTAGAGAGGTACCATCTAATTTCATTTAGGTAACTGTTTCACTGTTTCTTAATTAAGGATCAGTTCTGATTCCTAATTCCATTCTTTCGTTTTTAGACATGACATTCATCACTGACGATGGTATTTTTATCAATTGACGATGGTTTTTTTATCAATTGAGGAGGGCTGAAAACTTTACCCTATCACACCAATTGTTACTCTGCGGTATTCTGTAGCCTATGACAGCATTTGTAAGTAATTTTCTTTTGGTATAAACTTACAAACTGTATGTATCAAGTATATATAAGCCTGTTCTTGTGGGGCATATGTGATCCACACCAGGTTCATAGCTTGATGCGAAATATTTTCTTCCTTGCTTAAGTCTAGTCAATCAGTATTTTAAGATATCTCTGATAACTGAAACTCCTCATTATCAAAGCATTAATTTAGAAAACTGTTTTGTATAGATATTTGCACCAGAAGATGCTACTTAAAAGTTGCGAGACCGGTTGTGTGGGTTTATAAGTGACCTGAACATTTACAGCTACAGCAGACCATGGGACATTTCATTCACTTCCGTAATAGTTTTAACCCCTGAATTTTTTTAAATGCTGTTCAATTCATGAATTGTCTAGCAACCAAGCACAATTATTTTAGTTGTAATTTCCCCAGATTTAAAATTATCTGTTAAAGACAAGTGTTCACAAAAGTAACGGGTCATTGAGAATGGTGACTGCGTACAACAAATTTATACTGTGTAAACTACAACGCCGTCAGAGTTTCAAGCATTTGTTGTTATTATAGTACTTATATCAGTTGCACGTCGCATAAAATACGTCTCAAACTTTCGGACAAAGTATTTTAAAATAGCGTAATTCTCTGAAGTGCAATATCTTGAAATGAATGCTAATGCGATTTACCAAGCACTGAGTTCAACAAAATATAATTATAAGGGGCAATCAAGAAGTTTCCGTTTCAGGGCGTTGCTGCAGCGTATATGCGATGTAGCGCGACCCAGATGCAGGTATATAAGCACCGACATATAGGCAAGAGATTACAGTGGCATTCGTGTCTTTCCGACTTGTGTGTGACAAATGCTGAAACGTGAGCTATGGCGACGTTATTATCAAATGCGTCCAAACAGGACCAACGTACTGTTATTATTTTCTTGGCTGCCGAAGGCCAAACGCCGGCAGACATCCATCGTAGAATGAAGACTGTGCGTGGGGCACAGTGTCCATCCAACACCACCGTTGTGCAATGGTTGCTTCATGATGACGCGCGTCCCCATATTGCAAAAGTCGTAACGCAGAAGTTACGCCAACTCAAGTGGCAGACGCTCGAACACCCGCCCTACAGTCCTCATCTCGCCCCATGAGATTATCACGCCTTCGGTTCCTTAAGAAAGGCACTGAAGGATCGACGATTCCTGTCGGACGAGAATCTGCAGCAGACAAATACAGACTTCTCCACACAGTAGGACACAGTGTTCTACCAAATGTTTTCTTCAACCTGAGGCGTCGGAGGGATGATTTCTTCAATGCTCACGGTGATTCTGCCTGATTGGCATCCTGATTGTGGACTGTACGGCCCTCGATGGGAAACATTTTAATCGCCCTTAATATTATTATACAAGGTAGTTCGCTTATCCTCCCCACCCCTAATAACTTATTGCCCAAAATAAAATACGTGTCAAGAAAATATTATTTAGCTACCAGGAGAACGTTAACAAGCATGCTTGCTGTTCTAGTAACTTTGTTCGCTTTGAAGATATGAATAGCAGTACGTCTTTTTTTAAATAGCACTCTAAATTTTTGATTCGGTAATCGACGTCCTCTCCTCAAGACGTGTTCAGAAACGTATCACACTGAACTGTTAACGACAATATGCCGTTATTAAAAAAGTAACACAAAACTGACTGACTCTCCTGTAGTAGCACACAGTGCAACTACCTGGGGTAACGTAACTCGTTCATTTGCTGGTATTGACAGTAAGCAAATGGAAGTACAACGAAAATGGACGCCGGTCATTCAGTTCACCGTCTCCAGTTGATGGTATAGCAGCGATGAGAAGGTAGAAATTGTACTCGTTTATGGAGAATGTATATAAGTGAGCACAATAGCGACAGCAAAAAAATGGTTCAAATGGCTCCGAGCACTATGTGACTTAACATCTGAGGTCATCAGTCTCCTAGAACTTAGAACTACTTAAATCTAACTAACCTAAGGATATCACACACATACATGCCCGAGGCAGGATTCGAACCTGCGACCGTAGCGGTCGCGCGGTTCCAGACTGAAGCGCCTAGAACCGCTCAGCCACACCGGCCGGCAATAGCGACAGCAGTAATGTTTCGTTATGTAGTACAGTACCGCAGTACTTTTAAACGATGTGTTGTATGCAGGATTAAAAACTGCATCATCATTACTTTTCTTTTATAGTGGTTGCAGGTACGCGTTTGACTGACAGTTGACTGAACTACCGGTGTGCATTTTCCTTGTGTTTCCATTTGTTTACTGTCAACTCCGGCAAATGGACAAGTTACTTTACCCCGGGATATCTGCATTGTGTACTACTATAACAAAACCGAAGACAATTTGGAGTTACCTTTTTAACAACGTCATGTTTACGTAAGTGACACTCTGTGATATGTCTTTGAACGGATCTTCAGGATAAGAAGTGGATTCTCGAATAATAAAACATAGAGTGCTACTTAAAATAAACGTACTGCTGTTCATATCTTCGTAGCGAACGAAGTTACAAGAACACCAGTCACGCTGATTAATGTCCTCCTGGTAGCTAAACAACATCTGCCTGATATATTTATTTTGCTTTTGGGCAATAAGTTATTTGTGGTGATCAAGATAAGTGGAACACCTCGTATAATAATATAAGAGGCGATCAAAGGCCGTACAGTCCAGAATCACGATGACAGTGGGCAAAATCACCGTGAGCACTGAGTCAATCGTTCCACCGATGCACCAGGTTGAACATACTCGTTTGGTAGAACACCGTGTCATACTATGTGAACAAGTCCTTAATCGTCTGCTGCACATTCTTGCCCGACAGGAATAATCGAGCCTTCAAGGTCTTTCTGAAGGGACTGAAGGCGTGATAATCGCATGGGGGCGGGGAGGGAGGGGGGCGTGATGGAGGGGAGATGAGGACTATAGGGCTTGTGTCCAAGTGTCTCTCAAAAAATGGTTCAAGTGGCTCTAAGCACTATGGGAATTATCGTCGGAGGTCGTCAGTCCCCTAGACTTAGAACTACTTAAATCTAACTAACCTAGGACATCACACACATCCATGCCCAAGGCAGGAGTCGAACCTGCGACCGTAGCAGCAGCGCGGTTCCTGACTGAAGCGCCTAGAACCGCTCGGTCACAAAGGCCGGCAAGTGTCTCTCATTTAAGTTGTCGTATCTTCTGTGGTGTCACCGCCAGACACCACACTTGCTAGGTGGTAGCTTTTAAATCGGCCGCGGTCCATTAGTATACGCCGGACCCGCGTGTCGCCACTGTCAGTGATAGCAGACCGAGCGCCACCACACGGCAGGTCTAGAGAGACGTACTGGCACTCGCCCCAGTTGTACAGCCGACTTTCATAGCAATGGTTCACTGACAAATACGCTCTCATTTGCCGAGACGATAGTTAGCATAGCCTTCAGCTACATTTGCTACAACCTAGCAAGGCGCCGTATTCAATTGATAATTAATATTATGAAGCATGTACCGTAACGAGAGATGTTCTACAATTGTGGATTAAAGTTAAGTATTATATCAACTACGTACTTTATTAACAATTCTAAAGATATTGTCCTGTTCCAGACCTCACGCCAGTCAGCGTGTAATTAAACGCGTGCATTTCGGCCTCCTCTAAAAAAACAGTGTTGGCTCTTCTGCCAACACTACATCTTCTGCATTACGACATTTGCTGTATAGGGACGCGCGTTGTCATGAAGCAACAGCACCCTTTGTCGCACCATTCCACAGCGTTGGTTTTCGACGGGCATGCTGCCCCACAACCATTCTTCGTTCTCCGATGGGTGTCTACCAGTGTTGATCCTTCACCAACCAACAAAATAATAACAGCATGCTGATCCTGTTTGGACACATTTGGTAATATAGTTACCATAGTTGACGTTCCCGCGTTCACCGGAGACACGTCGGAAAGAAAGGAATGCCACTATAATCCCTTGCCTAGGTGTGGATGTTTATATATCCGCATGCTGGTTAATATCCCCCTGGTAGCTAAGCAACATTTGCTTGATTCATATTTTGTTTTGCTTCGGAACAAAGCCTTATTTGAGATGTTCAAGCTAAACTTTTAATACATTTTATTGCAACTAAACAATTTATTGTTATTGTTATATTAAAACATTTCACATTTTACTTTTATTATTAAATGATAGTGTGCAAACTTTGGTACAAGCGCGCTGAAAAGTAATGTCTCCAAATTTTTTTACACAATAAGTCTTAAAGCTTTTTACATAATACAAACGTTATTAGTATTCTACATCTTTGTTCTTCGTGTCTGCATATTTGCAGCCCTCTGTCGCTAGAGGGCTCCGAACTGAAGGGTGGAACATGGCGGTGTGTAACGTAACTATGTCGGTGCGCCACGCGGAGTGGTCGCGCGGTTTGAGGCGCCATGTCACTGATCGCGTGGCCCCTCCCGCCTCGTAGACCTTCAGGAAAGTGTTCCCCGTTTCACATTGTTGAAATGTTCCGTCTAACACTGGCAGAAAATGCAGTTCATGTTAGTTTTGTTACTGGTATTAAAATCTAAGGCATCTGTGGCACGTTAAAAGGGGGGAGGGGTGACGGTAAGATTAATTTGGGAGGGAGGAGGTGGGGTAAGTATAATGAACTGTGACTCCCTCCCAATAACCGGACTCTGGAACCGCGCCTGGTCTTGGAGCCGACGTAGTAAGAAATAGTATATTTTGAGTAAGAGAGCAGGACTTACCTCAGCCAGCACGTGCTCGTACGAAGGTGGCGGGGAGGTCGGGAACACGAGGGGCCCGGAAGAGCTGGGCGAACTGGTGCACGAGGGCTGCCTCGGCGCCGGCGTCGGGCTGTGGGCGGAACCAGCGCTGGCAGAAGCCCGTTGGGGCGTAATTTCCTGTATCTTTGAGCATTCGTCCATTCTCACGTAGTTGCTGCCTGCGGCGGCTGCGCTTCCGCTTCCACGTCGCCACAATTTTAGCTTCTTCTTTACCGTACTGTCAATTTTCTCGTATCCTTTCTCCCGTCTGCTCACTGTGGCATCAAATTCTTCCCACTCTATACAAAGAAACTTCGGAGCTCGCTGTTGAAAGCCTGCTCGAAGGTGTTACACCAGCGAGCTAGACTTCTACTTGTAGGTACTGGTGGAAAAGCAGTAGGCTACGCTATAAAAGATGCCCCTCGAACGCTGGTCTTACGCCGCACCAATCTTCCACTGATGCGTCCTCAGCGTAACGTTCTGAAATGAAAACAAGAAACTTCTGTTGCATACTAAAAAAAGTTATAGTTTTACTTTAATCTATTTCATAAGGCCACCGACAATCACACACTCGTGAAACTTGTTCTTACACTACTGGCCATTAAAATTGCTACACCACGAAGATGACGTGCTACAGACGCGAAATTTAACCGACAGGAAGAAGATGCTGTGATACGCAAATGATTAGCTTTTCAGAGCATTCACACAAGGTTGGCGCCGGTGGCGACACCTACAAAGTGCTGACATGAGGAAAGTTTCCAACCGATTTCTGATACACAAACAGCAGTTGACCGGCGTTGCCTGGTGAAACGTTGTTGTGATGCCTCGTGTAAGGAGGAGTAATGCGTACCATCACGTTTCCGACTGTGATAAAGGTCGGATTGTAGCATATCGCGATTGCGGTTTATCGTATCGCGACATTGCTGCTCGCGTTGGTCGAGATCCAATGACTGCTAGCAGAATATGGAATCGGTGGGTTCAGGAGGGTAATACGGAACGCCGTGCTGGATCCCAACGGCCTCATATCACTAGCAGTCGAGATGACAGGCATCGTGCAGCCAGGTCTCGACCCCTCAGTCAGCAGATGGGGACGTTTGCAAGACAACAACCATCTGCACGTACAGTTCGACGACGTTTGCAGCAGCATGGACTATCGGCTCGGAGACCGTGGCTGCGGTTACCATTGACGCTGCATCACAGACAGGAGCGCCTGCGATGGTGTACTCAACGACGAACCTGGGTGCACGAATGGCAAAACGTCATTTTTTTCGGATGAATCCAGGTTCTGTTTGCAGCATCATGATGGTCGCATCCGTGTTTGGCGTCATCGCGGTGAACACACATTGGAAGCGTGTATTCGCCATCGCCACACTGGCGTATCGCCCGGCGTGACGGTATGAGGTGCCATTGGTTACACGTCTCGGGTCTCGGTCACCTCTTGTTCGCATTGACGGCACTTTGAACAGTGGACGTTACATTTCAGATGTGTTACGACCCGTGGCCCTACCCTACATTCGATCCCTGCGAAGCCCTACATTTCAGCAGGATAATGCACGACCGCATGTTGCAGGTCCTGTACGGGCCTTTCTGGATACAGAAAATGTTCGACTGCTGCCCTGGCCAGCACATTCTACAGATATCTCACCAATTGAAAACGTCTGGTCAATGGTGGCCGAGCAACTGGCTCGTCACAATACGCCAGTCATCGTGTTGAAGGTGCATGGGGAGCTGTACCTGTACACGCCATCCAAGCTCTGTTTGACTCAATGCCCAGGCGTATCAAGGCCGTTATTACGGCCAGAGATGGTTGTTGTTCTGGGTACTGATTTCTCAGGATCTATGCACCCAAATTGCGTGAAAATGTAATCACATGTCAGTTCCAGTATAATATATTTGTCCAATGAATACCCGTTTATCATCTGCATTTCTTCTTGGTGTAGCAATTTTAATGGCCAGTAGTGTATATTATCTAAATAATTAAATAAGCTAGCTGATAATGATTAGGCATATCTATAAAATATTGATTCATCTTATATCTTTGCCTTCGATGCACGAAGACCCATGACGGAGATGCGCCTATGGCAGGTACCATTGACACATACACCAATAAGCCAAAACATCATGACCACCTGTTTGATAGCGTGCGTATTCTTTCACTTTTGAAACACAGTAAAACAGAGATTCTGCATGGCACGGGTTCTACAAGTCCCTGACAGGATTCCAGAAGTATGTGGCACCAGACGTCTTCGCACAGGTTAAGCAATTACAGCAAATTACGGGATGGTGGTTTACGGGCACGCAGCTGGCGCCCGATATGTGTTCCAGTGGGTACAGATAAGGCACATTTGCTGCTCAAGTCATCAATCTGAGATCACTCTAATTCCACTCCAACGAATGTAGCACGATTCTAACCTCGCAACACGGACAGTTCTCCTGCTGGAAGATATCGTCACGGTAAACGGGTCATTTCGAGCATGATGCGATAAAGGTGGTCCGGAATAATGTTCACATAGTTCACTACTGTCATGTGTCTTCCATTACGACAATAGATCCCATGGAAGCCCAATTCAATGTACCCCGAAGCATAATTCTGCGCTCACCGGTCTGCATCTGTGGCCAAATATATGTTTCGTGCAACCATTCGACTCGATGACACCACTGACCTCGTGTAACAAGAAACGCGATTCATTCGACAGGCGACACGTTTCTACCGATCCACGGCGAAAACTCAGTGATGTTGTGCCCACTGCAATCATAACTGACGATGTAGTTGGGTCAACACAGGAACACGTAGATGTAGTGTGATGTGGAGCTCCATGTTCAACAATGGCTTTTGAACGGAGTACTCCGAAGCACTTTTCCCTGCTCCAGCATTGAACTCTGTCGTCAGACCTGCCACAGATCGCTGCCAATACTCCATTACACAGTGGGGGATCCTCCGACCTATACATTTTGTGATGAGACGTGGTCGTCCAATACCATACAGCCTACTCTTTATTTCACCATCCTTCAACCACTTCCCGTAGGAGCTCACGACAATAGTATGCCAATAGGAGACCAGCTTCGCCGTTTCAGAGATTCTCATTTCCAGTTGCAGCGCCATAACAGTATGTTCTTTGTCAAAACCGCTTATTTCAGTGGATTTCCACATTTGCAGCCCGTATCTTCGCTATAATGACTGCCCATTCGTCTATCTTCCGCTTACATTCTTTCCTTACTGCGTCACGTGCCCACTACACCGCCAGGAGGCATTCAACCTCGCGGAGGGCAGTGGTCATAATGTTTCACCTCATGAGTGTAAGTTTAGTGGCTGCGCCACCAGCGGCAGTAGCTTTGCGATGTCACCGCCAGCAACGCAGTTCGGCAGCCTGAGGAACTAACAAGAAATTAATATCTATGGAGATACTCTTAACTCCGAAAACGTGAAGCCATCGACTTACGCACCCCGCCATATGTCTGTTACCAAAACATTGTAAGTAGCGTGCGTGTACTGCAGTGTTATTCATCGAAATTCAAAAATAAAATTGTGTAAAAATGGTTACTTGTGTGACCTGCGGATGTATAAACAGAAACGGGAATTATGTCATAGAATCCAGATTTCTGCTATAGTAGTTTAATGATGTATTCTTGATGGATTTTTTTCGGTTAGGTTGCCATATTCAGACCATTTGCGAAAGTCACAGAATAGTTTTTGTTATAATGCTGGTTAATCGTATTTTCTATGCAAATTTGGTACTGATGTCCATATCTCATCAGTGGTCGTTGTCAGTCTGTATGTTGCTGGGTAACGACAAGCTCCAGCACGTCGGCCTGAAACGTTACAGCAGAGAGGGCTGTGAAACGACGTCAGCCAACAGTATGCTGACTAGGACGACACCACGACAGGAGTGACATCTATACAAAGAAAATATAAGCGCCGTGCCGCGTAGCCGCGGGCAGTGGAAAACCAGTCCTCATACAACCGCTATATACACTCCTGGAAATGGAAAAAAGAACACATTGACACCGGTGTGTCAGACCCACCATACTTGCTCCGGACACTGCGAGAGGGCTGTACAAGCAATGATCACATGCACGGCACAGCGGACACACCAGGAACCGCGGTGTTGGCCGTCGAATGGCGCTAGCTGCGCAGCATTTGTGCACCGCCGCCGTCAGTGTCAGCCAGTTTGCCGTGGCATACGGAGCTCCATCGCAGTCTTTAACACTGGTAGCATGCCGCGACAGCGTGGACGTGAACCGTATGTGCAGTTGACGGACTTTGAGCGAGGGCGTATAGTGGGCATGCGGGAGGCCGGGTGGACGTACCGCCGAATTGCTCAACACGTGGGGCGTGAGGTCTCCACAGTACATCGATGTTGTCGCCAGTGGTCGGCGGAAGGTGCACGTGCCCGTCGACCTGGGACCGGACCGCAGCGACGCACGGATGCACGCCAAGACCGTAGGATCCTACGCAGTGCCGTAGGGGACCGCACCGCCACTTCCCAGCAAATTAGGGACACTGTTGCTCCTGGGGTATCGGCGAGGACCATTCGCAACCGTCTCCATGAAGCTGGGCTACGGTCCCGCACACCGTTAGGCCGTCTTCCGCTCACGCCCCAACATCGTGCAGCCCGCCTCCAGTGGTGTCGCGACAGGCGTGAATGGAGGGACGAATGGAGACGTGTCGTCTTCAGCGATGAGAGTTGCTTCTGCCTTGGTGCCAATGATGGTCGTATGCGTGTTTGGCGCCGTGCAGGTGAGCGCCACAATCAGGACTGCATACGACCGAGGCACACAGGGCCAACACCCGGCATCATGGTGTGGGGAGCGATCTCCTACACTGGCCGTACACCACTGGTGATCGTCGAGGGGACACTGAATAGTGCACGGTACATCCAAACCGTCATCGAACCCATCGTTCTACCATTCCTAGACCGGCAAGGGAACTTGCTGTTCCAACAGGACAATGCACGTCCGCATGTATCCCGTGCCACCCAACGTGCTCTAGAAGGTGTAAGTCAACTACCCTGGCCAGCAAGATCTCCGGATCTGTCCCCCATTGAGCATGTTTGGGACTGGATGAAGCGTCGTCTCACGCGGTCTGCACGTCCAGCACGAACGCTGGTCCAACTGAGGCGCCAGGTGGAAATGGCATGGCAAGCCGTTCCACAGGACTACATCCAGCATCTCTACGATCGTCTCCATGGGAGAATAGCAGCCTGCATTGCTGCGAAAGGTGGATATACACTGTACTAGTGCCGACATTGTGCATGCTCTGTTGCCTGTGTCTATGTGCCTGTGGTTCTGTCAGTGTGATCATGTGATGTATCTGACCCCAGGAATGTGTCAATAAAGTTTCCCCGTCCTGGGACAATGAATTCACGGTGTTCTTATTTCAATTTCCAGGAGTGTATATGTGACTTATGAACTGAATTGTTTTGCTTGCATTGAAATTGTCTGTACCGAAGGACACTGATTATTTGCATGTCGCCATTTGTTTGCGAGTCACCTTTGTGAATACGCAAAGTTAAGTATTGTCAATTTAACTCACTGTAATAAACTACATTAATACGATTTGCTTCAACTGTTGTGTACCAATCCGAGAAAACGGCTTTATTTGACGAGTGGATAGGGTACTGTACTGTATCGTATAACAACGTGGTGTAGACTTAGGAGTCTTATGCTATAAGCTGTTTTGTGGTTTCCTTCTGTTGTTAATCTTTCTTTTTTTATAATTTGACGTCTTATTGTCAAATTTGACATAGCAGCTATAACGATTATAGCATCTTTGGTCAATTGGCACAACTGTCTATCTGTCAAATTCGACGATAAAACGTCGAAATCATAAAAATAAAAAAAAGACGATTAACAACGGAACCAAACCACAAAACAGCTTATAAAAATGGTTCAAATGGCTCTGAGCACTATGGGACTCAACTGCCGTGGTCATCAGTCCCCTAGAACTTAGAACTACTTAAACCTAACTAACCTAAGGACAACACACACAGCCATGCCCGAGGCAGGATTCGAACCTGCGACCGTAGCAGTCGCACAACAGCTTATAGCATAGGAGTCCTAAATCTACACCATTTGTTACACAATACAGATTGACAACAACCACTGATTATATATGGATGTAAGTATCAAATCTGTATATCCGAAAATACGATAACCAACATTATAATTAAGTGAAAAATAATATTATGTAACTTTCGGAGATCGTCTGAAGGTGGCTTTGTATCCTAAATGATCCATCACAATAAATACATGATTAAAATACCATAGCCGCAATCTGCATTTCATTACATAACGTCTCTAAGAGATATCTTCGATGATGCAGGCCCATTGGATTGTAAAAGAAATTGAAAGTCTGTATTTCATTACATAATGTCTCTAAGAGATGTCTTCGATGATGCAGGCCCATTGGATTGTGAAAGATACTGAAAGCCTGCTGTTACTTTCTACAGGTAAATGCTTGAGATAAAATAATACTTTTGGTTTAAACAGGGACTCGTCGTAGGCTCATGAAAGAAAGAGCAAGGTAAAGCCTGTGGATCAAGGCTTTATGACGAAATGTAGCACATCAGTAAAATACAGCATAATCGCACGAGACCTTTCGGTTTTTTAAAATCATTTCTCTCATACACACAAAATGTAAGTTGCTCCAAATTTTATGTAAATGACTGTAATGTTTCAATGTATGATTTATTTGAGAGAATTTGATGTTCGGCTTGTTTTCTCGGTTGTCGGCAGCTGATGTCATAGCATCTGTCTATGCATGATATATTATACTTAATTATTTACGTCTGAGATAATTCAGTGAGTGAATGTTGTGACTAGACAACAAATTATTCATTTGAAATTTTCAACATGTTAATCGTTTTTCTTTGTTCATGTATGATTGTTCTGCTCCGTACTAACTGTTACGTTGGACGAGTTTATTTTGGGAAGTGCTGCTCCAGAATGTAATAATAATTTATGTGCATCAAAAACTTTGACATGTAATGCTAATTTCATGCATCTGTTTGTTTTCTAGTGTTGCCAAAAGACGTTTCCTCATTTTAGACGTACCACCTCCTGTCACTGTTGTCCATTTCAAGAAAAAGTTGTAAGCTGTGGGTGAAGTAAACATGCAAAACAGGAAGAAAATCGAGTGCCGGCAGGCAAACTGTCGCCTGTCAAACCGCGAAATCGTCGCTTGAATTATGTGATAAAGGTCCTGCAGAAGAAGAACTACAGAAATGAAGAGTATAATTCAGTGCTTATTTATAAAATCTGGCGCAGATTTGAAATCTTTTGCTTTAACACTGAAATTTCAGTTTACAAGAGCATATGATTATATCGAGATTATATCTGATACTTGCTTGCCACGTCCTAGAACAATAAGTGATAGCAAAGTGGGGCATCTGGTTTTACGAGTGATGCAATATTCATGTCCATGTAATTCCTTTGAGTTAGTAGTTAGTAAAGTTATGAGTAAGTGTTTAAACAAGACTTTATTTCTGAACTTCTCTGGAAGTTCTGGAAAACTACTGCAGATACACGTCTGGGACATGTTTTATTAGATTCAGCAGATCAATAAAAACAAAGTAAATGGAAATCGTGCTTTACTTTAACCTCCTACAGTTTTGCGCTGGCTTCATATAAGCGAAGTTGCAAAATTTCAGGCAAAATCTTTTATTAGCCGTAACTCCGTAACTAAACATTTGCGGACCTATATTTATACAAACTTTTTTCTTTAGCTTTACTTGCAGAATAACATATTAAAATATAAGCATATCTTTGTGAATCACCCTGTATGTATTCCCAATTGTTCAAAATTGCCAAACGAAATTGATAGTGTGTAGAATGACCTAAACATTCTCGGAAGGGAAAAATGTGTGAGAGAGAGACAAAGATAGACTTCACCTGACATTACGTGCAAACTTTTGATTTTAGTGATAACGCTTAATTGCACCTAAACTCAACAAAGAATATCCATACGATATTGTCGTGTTCGTCAAACTAAATATTTAGCGTTTACATTCGCCGGCAGATGTGACCGAGCGGTTCTAGGCGCATCAGTCCGGAACCGTGCTGCTGCTACGGTCGCAGATTCGTATCCTGCCTCGTGCATGGATGTGTGTGATGTCCTTAGGTTAGTTGGGTTTAAGTAGTTCTACGTCTAGGGGACTGATGACCTCAGATGTTAGGTCCCATAGTGCTTGAGCCAATTGAACCATTTGTTTACATTCTGAAAATCGTACATTTTCGTAGTGAAATGATCAGAAGGATCTTATGCTATCTGTACCGCTAATAGCTCGACTTAAATTAAAAATATCGTCTGTTTTGCCACGATATAGTCAATACTTAATTAAATAAATTTAGCATCAACAAATTAAGTTCTCAACTAGTTGGTTTTGTCTATTCCTCCACGAAAATATGTAGTGTATAAGTACATACCCAGATGTGACTGTCGATTTGGTGGCTTTAAATAGAGAGGGCAAGTTTCACACAAGGTTTTAAGGGAGCAACTCTTGTTTTGGTTTCAAAAAGATGGCGGACTGCCGCGCCCCCTGGCTTCAGCATAGGTAACTCCATCTCCCTTTGTTCTAACCTTCTTGGGAACTTAGAAGGGGGTTAGAATAACTAAGCGACCGTCTGAACTACTGATTACGTCACCGCTCCGTCCCGCTCGACTCGCCGAATTCGTTGTCTCGCACTGCTGTACCGTTATTGGACTTTGACTCTTGTCACCAGTACTCGACTACATGAGAGAAATCGGGGAACATTTCCTCGGGATATTCGTGCTACCGAGGTCTACATCGCGTGGAAATCCTTCAACTTGCTCACATTATATAAAATGTCACTGATTACATCATGTGACAGACTCTGACTTCATGGACTTCAAGTTTCACTCCCTTCGACTCTAAAAAATGTTCAGATGTGTGTGAATTCCTAAGGGACCAAACTGCTGATATCATCGGTTCCTAGACTTACACACTACTTAAACTATCTGAAACCGACTTATGCTAAGAACAACACACACACCCATGCCCGAGGGAGGACTCAAACCTCCAGCGGGAGGGGCCGAGCAGTCCGTGACATGGCGTCTCAAACCGCGCGGCCATTCCGCGCGGCTCCTTCTACTCTCTTTATTTTCTTGTGACCTTAATTTTCCTGGATATAAGTATCCGTCTATTTAACTTATATTAATGTTTGATGACCAGTAAATATTGTAAATCCAAAAGTGTTTATTTATTGCTGTAGGTTACAGTAATTTCAGATTTCTTATATCAGATTCTGAATGAGGAGAGCGATAAGCGTGACCTATTATTAGCAATCATCCTGGTATTCGTATACGACGTAGGATTTAATTTTTTTTTATTTAACGCACTGTTGACACCAAGTTAGCTACAGCTGAAACAGCTACTGAAATGTGGATTGAGCAATGAACTGGTCATAGAGCAGTGAGAGAGCATGCTGGTATCCTCTATGAGTAATTTGCAGAAATTTAAACCAGAATGACAGAACAGCCACTCGAAACATGACTCATGACATTGTAATTACTGTTTGTTCCCACTGCGGCCCATCGCGCAATAATTGAATGAGAAATCATACAACCGCAGCAAAAGAGATGCTAAATATCATGCAACTACATTAAGATGTAAACGGTGAACACACAAAATGTTCGGTCGGTCCTTTCACGAAGAACCACTGGAGAATTTCAGCATCTACTAGGTCAGTGAGGTACACAGGCTCGTGATCAGCAAAAGCACGCTGTTTGATCTCCTCCCCGTGCTGATCAGTTACTGATCTTGATAACATTTTGCAGCAGCAGGACTAATGTTACTCAGGGTGTGGCCTTCGCAGATCTGGCCGCTCGTCATGCCGTGTTTTCCCTTCAGCGATCAGATTCGAAACAGCTCCGACTAGTGTTGATATTGTGCGCCCGGTGTGAAGGTCTTGTGCCCGATGGTCTGGAAATAAAGCGCATGTCTGTAAATCGAGAGGCCGCGGAATAGAATACCGGTCGGACCACGGAAATTTTCAGTCTACTTTTAACCCAGCCTTCATCTCTCAACAATATCAGCAGTCGCCAGGAACGACACGTAGTTCGGATTACTCTTTCTCGGTTGGGTAACTGGTGTAGATTGGGGACACGCAAATCGCCGAAGTGTCCAACTGAAAGACTTGCTCCCGGTCATTGAGCCACATGCAATTAGTGCGAAGGTGCGCACTCAGCACGCTGAGACATGTGTGGCCACCTGAAAGCGACCAGTGAAGGGTATATGGACAGAAAGGTTGAATGAGGAACAAAACAGCTGCAGTTGCAAGTGCTTTTTTTAAATCATCGTTAATCCAGTCCATTATCCACGATGATGAAATATATGACTAAACTTACAATTGCGGCTTTTTTTTTTTTTTTTCTTCATTAGTGTTCTACAGTTGTGTAGTAACTCACAACTTCATTGTGGAGAAACTGACTTGTAAGATTTTGCAAAGACGTCTGGTAACGCCCACTTATTTTATGGTTAGAGGTCTGTGCGCAAAAATAAATACTATATAGCATTAACTGAATTTCCTGTTGTGCATGGGAGAATGCGAAAACAATAATAAATACTTTTCTATGTTTTGCAAAGTATTATTTCGGCAAGTAATCGGCTTTCGGTCTCTTAGGCCATCACCGGATAATAATGAGCATTGGTGGCCGGGAGATTCCTCGCGGGGCGGTTCGACCGCCATTCCACAAGTCCTTTAAGGCCACTACGGCGACTTGCAAGTGAATGAGGATGAAATGATGATGAAAGACACACAACACCCAGTCATCTCGAGGCAGAGAAAATCCCTGACCCCGCCGGGAATCGAACCCGGGACCCCGGGAAGCGAGAACGCTACCGCAAGACCACGAGCCGCCGACATCACCAGATGACAGTTGAATGGCATAAACGCAGATATTACTTATCTCAAAGATACAAAAGGCACAAAAAATGATGGCTCACAGAGTATTCACAAAGGAAAGCAATACTTTTTATGTCACGCAGAATCAGTTCCAGTTATTGAGAAATGAAGATAAGGTGTACGTGGATCTCGTTACGTCTAACAACAGGCGAAAAATAAAATCGAATTTAGAATTGTTATATAGTATCTCAAGCTAAAAATTAATTTTCCTCTCTGTTAAATTTAGTATCAGTTATGCACATATTAGATTGTAGCGTTAAATCCAACTTTATTTTTCATCTGTTGTTATATGTAATGATATTCACGTAAAAAGCTTTATTTCCAATTGTAGTTAATCGTAACTATTGCTGCGTGACTAAAAGGAAACACTTTCCTTTGTGAACACTCTACATGTCATCATTTTTTGTATCGTTTGTAACTTCAGCTAAAGTCGCACGTCATTCTATCTATGTTTGCGAACTTTAGCTGTCACAGGAAGATGGCCCACGAAGCCTAATTCTGGGGCGTGACCAAATAAGCAATATTTTTCAGAACATTATGAAGGCCTTTCGTGTTTCATAGTATTAATAACTACTTTACGGATAAACACCTGCGCCGATACACATATCCGTAGGTATATCTGCACATATCCACAATAAAAACTGTCTGTAAAACATGTGATCGATAATGATAATAATTATTATTGTTTTAAGTCACAATTGTTAACGATCTGAGGCGGCGCAGTGCTACAATATAGACTTATGTGCTCTCTGTCCAGGAGATGGTAGACGTTTTGTTGACGTCTGCAGTAACTAAAGATTACGGCATGCCTTTATTCCTGGTTTTCCTCACAATTATACAATTATCCAGCAAGTGGATTACGTCTGAGTCATTCCTGTTTCATTTACACTGACAGACATCTCTTATGCAATTACCAAAAGCTGCCACAAAGCTGCATGAATACTCTTCCAGGAAACTCCATCACCGGCCGTTGCGGCCGAGCGGTTCTAGGCGCTTCAGTCCGGAACCACGTTGCTGCTACGGTTGCAGGTTCGAATCCTGCCTCGGGAATGGATGTGTGTGATGTCCTTAGGTTAGTTAGGTTTAAGTAGTTCCAAGTCTAGGGGACTGATGACCTCAGCTGTTAAGTCCCACAGTGCTTAGAGCCATTTGAACAATTTTTTGAAACTCCATCCATTAGAATCTCCGCTTCATGATCTGATTCCAGTTTGTGTATCATATACGGCACGAATAGTGTTCGGTATAAAATCAGTGAATCGATCAACATACCTCTTAAATATACACTCCTGGAAATGGAAAAAAGAACCTCCATGTTACTGGTTTGGAAGCATTTAATGCAAGAGATGTAATATCTTACCGTACTTTTCATGTTGGAGAAGTGTATAATAGAGATTTGGGATTGTCATATTTTGTATCTAACCAGTCATTTTATTTAAGAACAAGAAATCATCGTAAAATAAGTGAACAAGAGAGTGTTTGTATATGGATGAAAGGTGCACCCACCATACTTGCTCCGGACACTGCGAGAGGGCTGTACAAGCAATGATGCCGGCCGAAGTGGCCGTGCGGTTAAAGGCGCTGCAGTCTGGAACCGCAAGACCGCTACGGTCGCAGGTTCGAATCCTGCCTCGGGCATGGATATTTGTGATGTCCTTAGGTTAGTTAGGTTTAACTAGTTCTAAGTTCTAGGGGACTAATAACCTCAGCAGTTGACTCCCATAGTGCTCAGAGCCATTTGAACCAAGCAATGATCACACGCACGGCACAGCGGACACACCAGGAACCGCGGTGTTGACCGTCGAATGGCGCTAGCTGCGCAGCATTTGTGCACCGCCGCCGTCAGTGTCAGCCAGTTTGCCGTGGCATACGGAGCTCCATCGCAGTCTTTAACACTGGTAGCATGCCGCGACAGCGTGGACGTGAACCGTATGTGCAGTTGACGGACTTTGAGCGAGGGCGTATAGTGGGCATGCGGGAGGCCAGGTGGACGTACCGCCGAATTGCTCAACACGTGGGGCGAGAGGTCTCCACAGTACATCGATGTTGTCGCCAGTGGTCGGCGGAAGGTGCACGTGCCCGTCGACCTGGGACCGGACCGCAGCGACACACGGATGCACGCCAAGACCGTAGGATCCTACGCAGTGCCGTATGGGACCGCACCGCCACTTCCCAGCAAATTAGGGACACTGTTGCTCCTGGGGTATCGGCGAGGACCATTCGCAACCGTCTCCATGAAGCTGGGCTACGGTCCCGCACACCGTTAGGCCGTCTTCCGCTCACGCCCCAACATCGTGCAGCCCGCCTCCAGTGGTGTCGCGACAGGCGTGAATGGAGGGACGAATGGAGACGTGTCGTCTTCAGCGATGAGAGTCGCTTCTGCCTTGGTGCCAATGATGGTCGTATGCGTGTTTGGCGCCGTTCAGGTTAGCGCCACAATCAGGACTGCATACGACCGAGGCACACAGGGCCAACACCCGGCATCATGGTGTGGGGAGCGATCTCCTACACTGGCCGTACACCACTGGTGATCGTCGAGGGGACACTGAATAGTGCACGGTACATCCAAACCGTCATCGAACCCATCGTTCTACCATTCCTAGACCGGCAAGGGAACTTGCTGTTCCAACAGGACAATGCACGTCCGCATGTATCCCGTGCCACCCAACGTGCTCTAGAAGGTGTAAGTCAACTACCCTGGCCAGCAAGATCTCCGGATCTGTCCCCCATTGAGCATGTTTGGGACTGGATGAAGCGTCGTCTCACGCGGTCTGCACGTCCAGCACGAACGCTGGTCCAACTGAGGCGCCAGGTGGAAATGGCATGGCAAGCCGTTCCACAGGACTACATCCAGCATCTCTACGATCGTCTCCATGGGAGAATAGCAGCCTGCATTGCTGCGAAAGGTGGATATACACTGTACTAGTGCCGACATTGTGCATGCTCTGTTGCCTGTGTCTATGTGCCTATGGTTCTGTCAGTGTAATCATGTGATGTATCTGACCCCAGGAATGTGTCAATAAAGTTTCCCCGTCCTGGGACAATGAATTCACGGTGTTCTTATTTCAATTTCCAGGAGTGTAGTTACAAGCACTCAATGCAAAGCTTATTGCACTGAGAAGTGTAGCACGCCAACATGTTGTAAAATCATTGCGGGTTAAAGTACATTTGATAAATGAAATATATGACTGACTTTAAACAGTGTGCAGAATTTGGCGATAAATTCTAACAC
This sequence comes from Schistocerca nitens, assembly GCF_023898315.1. Lineage (NCBI taxonomy): Eukaryota > Metazoa > Arthropoda > Insecta > Orthoptera > Acrididae > Schistocerca > Schistocerca nitens. The sequence continues at coordinate 571,776,855 of NC_064616.1, read as the reverse complement.
GACTTCATTTGACTTCCCAATGTTGCGGATGAGTATCGCAAAAAGAATTCACAAAATCCGTTTCATTAATTACGACTGAAAGGTGTAACTTGCGTAACTTATCAAGAATGTGTCAAGAAATTTTGCGTTAAAATCTAGTCATGATCGGCATCTTGGTTCTCAGTCTATGGAATGTAAATTACGAGGTCTGACTTCAGCAGACAAAATTGGGTGAGTGGCACCCCTACCGTTTAGATCTATGGGTTAGAAGAGTTTACAAAATTTTAATAAGTGCGGTTGCAAATAAAAGACTTTCGGACGCCGATAAGACACTACGGTTCGGTGTGGATGACGACTTTATTTCCTTTAGCCGCTCAGACACCGACAGGGTGTGGTGTGCGTACTGTAAGACCTTCGGTACACACACCATCAGATTATTTGACTTGTCGCTCTAACGAAGTAGGCGAGTGTCAGCAATATGTCTCGTAGTCTTATCGTGGCGTATTTATCTTCTGCCGTTAGGTCAGACGATAGAAATGCCACTTGCACCCTTAGAGTGGCAGAATGACGGTGACCAACTTTAATCAGAACTTGATTAATTTTTCACACACATTTATTAAAATAATAAAAAGCACAGAAATTACGTAACTTGATTCTGGATGCTGTTTACAACTGACAATCTGAAGTTCCTTTGGTCTTGGTATGTTAATCTTATTCTCACATATCTCTGATACTTGACAAAGTGTCTATACTTTTATCTTCATGGCTATGTACAGGAATATGGTAATCTTATTAGGCGCAGTCTGAAACTTGACTATAGACTGGTACAGACTAATGCAGACTGGTACAGATAGGTGAAGATAAATGTAGACAAATGCAGACTGACTAATCGGAGGTCTGTACACTCGTTATAATACCTCGCGCATCCAGGTATCACTGCGCGAGTGTGATCCGCAAGGAGAAAAAGTTCTACGTTAGCAGCAATCTCATTGGCTGCGTTACATATTAATACGCGGATCGGCGGAAGCAGAATTTGGTCCGTCTCTAAGGCAGTGCCATCTCGTAGTGCGAAGACGGACGAGCGCTGCGCCTGCGCTGTTGTGCTTAGCGGGGCGCGCTCTAGTGGGAAATTTGTGTACGCGCTGACTATACGGAACTATATACACAACACAGGGTATGGACAAAAATATGGAGACACAACAAACACAGGACATTACCAAGCCTAACACGGCGTAGGAAAACGTTGGCACTCGCAACAGCTTCTAGTTGTCTCGGAATGGACAGGTACAAGTCCTGGACGGTTTTCAGAGGAGTCGTATACCATTCTTCCTGCAAAATGGTGGCAAGTTCAGGTAACGAAGATGGAGGTAGATAGCGATCACGCACCCTTCTCTCCAAAGTAGACCACAAAGTCTCAATAATATTGAGATCTAGCGACTTTCGCGGCCACAGGATTTGCGACAATTCATCCTTGTGCTCACAAAACCAGTCTTGGACGATGCGAGCTGTGTGAACAGGGCCCCTGTCGTCCTGGAACACAGCATCACCATTGAGGAATAAACATTGTACTATGCGACAGACATGATCAGCTAAAATGGTCACATCGTACTTGGCAGTAATACGACCTTGCAGAGTAACAACGGGGCCATGGAATACGATGGTATAGATGCCCAAATCATCGCCGAAACCCCGCCATGTTTAACTCTTGGGAGAAAATCGCGGCCAAAAGTTGGATACAGTGTGCAGCGAGACTAATCTGACCAAATGACATTCCCCAATTGCTCCATAGTCCAGGTTTTATGGCTTCGGCATCATATTTTCCTGTTACAGGCATTGGCATCACTGATTTGTGGTTCTGAAATTACTACTCACCCTGAAATTCCCTCCTTCTGGTGCACCCTTCGTGTTGTTTTGGTGGTGACCGGGTTCGCGAGTGCGAAAGTCAGTTCTGCAATGACTCTGGTAACTGTCGTCCTCTTATTTTTCATCACAATCCTCTTCAGTGACCGTCCGTCACGATCACACTTTCGTCCGCGTTACGACACAGAGGATGACGTTTCGCCGCTTTCTCTGTATGCGATATAAATCTTCAATACGGCTCCTCTTCAAACACCAAACAGAGACTACGGAAGCACCCACCATATGGCTACCAACAATTTGCCCAGTTCAAATCCGCTTCGACATACCCCACTCACAACTACTCCGTGCAATGTTCTGACCAACACTGATACTTGAAACGCATTGAGGGAATTCCACAGGTACCGTTCGTTGTCAAATACAACAGTGCAACCCTCAGGCATTTATATTCAAGCACGTATTTCTCGCGGAGTTTCCATATTTTTTGTCCAACCTTTGTGTTTATGTATTTATGATGGTGACGAGTTCTGAAAATAGCTTGAATTTCATCAGCCACAAATGTCACTTTGAATGAACAGGTGATAGTGGATAGGAAGAAAGTGGACTAAGAAATCAATTGGGGCTTTTTCAGGCAGTAAATTTGGAAATTTGTGTAAGTTCTATGGGACCAAACTGCGGAGGTTATCGGTTCCTAGGCTTACACACTACTTAATCTAACTTAAACTAACTTACACTAAGGACAACACACACATCCATGCCCAAGGGAGGACTCGAACCTCCGACAGGAGTGTCAAGGCGCCATAGACCGCACGGCTACCCCGCGCGGCTTTCCAGGCAGTCTATGTCATTCGATAATCAATTAAATTGATGTACGGCTATTTTTTCTTAAGTTAATCATTTCAAGGATATAGTTAAAAGATAAATGTGTTCTACACTGAAGCACCAAAGAAACTGGTATAGGCATGCATATTCAAATACAGAGATATGCAAACAGGTAGAATACGGTGCTGCGGTCGGCAACGCCTACATAAGACAACAAGTCTCTGGCGCAGTTGTTGGATCGGTTGCTGCTACTACCAGGGTAGGTTATCAAGATTTAAGCAAGTTTGAACCTGGTGTCATAGTCGGCGCACGAACGATGGGACACAGCATCTCCGAGGTAGCGATAAAGTGGGGACTTTCCCATACAGCCATTTCACGAGTGTACCGTGAATATCACGAATCCGGTAAAACGTCAACTGTCCGACATCGCTGCGGCCGGAAAAAGATCCTGCAAGAACGGTACCAATGATGACTGAAGAGAATCGATCAACGTGACAGAAGTGCAACCCTTCCGCATCAATGCTGGGACATCAACAAGTGTCAGCGTGCGAACCATTCAATGAAACCTCATCGATATGGGCTTTCGGAGTCGAAGGCCCACTCGTGTACCCTTGATTACTGCACGACACAAAACTTTACGCCTTGGATGGGCCAGCCAACAAGACATTGGCCTGTTGATAACTGGGAACATGTTGCCTGGTCGGACGAGTCTCATTTCAAATTGTATCCAGCGGATGGACTTGTACGGGTATGGAGACAACCTCATGAATCCACGGAACCTGCATGTCAGCAGGGGACTCTTCAAGCTGGTTGAGGCTCTGTAATGGCGTGGGGCGTGTGCAGTTGGAGTGATATGGGATCCATGTTACGTCTAGATACTACTCTGACAGGTGGCACGTACGTAAGCATTCTGTCTGATCACCTGCATCCATTCATGTCCATTGTGCTTTCTGACGGACTGGGGCAATTCCAGCAGGACAATGCGGCACCCCACACGTCCAGAATTTCTACAGAGTGGCTCAAGGAACACTCTTATTAGTTTAAAAACTTCCGTTGGCCACCAGACTCCCCAGACATGAACACATTACTGAGCATATCTAGGATGCTTTGCAACGAGTTGTTCAGAAGAGATATCTACCCCCTCGTACTCTTACGGATTTATGGACAGCCCTGCAGGATTCATGGTGTCAGTTCCCTCCAGCACTACTTCAGACAATAGTCGAGTCCATGCCACGGCGTGCTGCGGCATTTCTGCATGCTCGCGGAGGCCATACACGATATTAGGCGGCTGTACCAGTTTCTTTGGCTCTTCGGTGTATGTCGGTGTCTAATCTAACTTAAAGATGCTATGAAATTTTACCCCTGTTATTTTGTAGCAGCAGGGTATGGCATCAAAAATGGAAAGATAAGGAATCACTTGTTGCGAACACTTGGTAACAAATGCTGTTAGAACTCATGCCTTAGGGGTTGTTGTAGTACACCAGTACATCAACAGAATCATGTTTGTGACTATACCACTTGTCTGATACAATTTTCACTGTCACACAGAAACATGCCACGGCGAAAGTGACTTGAACGACATACAGTTTCATTAAGTTTCAGGAGTTTACCTTCCTGGGAATAAAGCTCTCACTTTTATACAGCTGTTGAAGCACAATGCAAATATACTACCAACCGTCAGCCACAGATCGTGAATCCATCACATCGGCCTGCAACTTTACTGTGCAAGAAGTCTGTACAGTTCTATATATCTTGATCATTCCTAACGAACTGAAACTCTGTTACAGCTTTCTAGAAATGTCCTGCACAGAATGATCCGAAAAAAGACAAGTAATTTCTTGAAGGAAGTCATTTTCCTGTGTAGGCTGTTGCTTAATTTTGGGATAAACACCTTATTACATTATTTAGTAATTAGCAGATTTCGCCTACGCGGACAAATAACTTCATGCAAGAAAGTTACAGCGGCTGTTGAGACGTACAGACGTAAGTTTAAAAAGACAAGGAATTTGTTCTCAGTTCCGCATGTCATGTTTCCCTAATTATACAGGGCGAGTCACCAACTACACTCCTGGAAATGGAAAAAAGAACACATTGACACCGGTGTGTCAGACCCACCATACTTGCTCCGGACACTGCGAGAGGGCTGTACAAGCAATGATCACACGCACGGCACAGCGGACACACCAGGAACCGCGGTGTTGGCCGTCGAATGGCGCTAGCTGCGCAGCATTTGTGCACCGCCGCCGTCAGTGTCAGCCAGTTTGCCGTGGCATACGGAGCTCCATCGCAGTCTTTAACACTGGTAGCATGCCGCGACAGCGTGGACGTGAACCGTATGTGCAGTTGACGGACTTTGAGCGAGGGCGTATAGTGGGCATGCGGGAGGCCGGGTGGACGTACCGCCGAATTGCTCAACACGTGGGGCGTGAGGTCTCCACAGTACATCGATGTTGTCGCCAGTGGTCGGCGGAAGGTGCACGTGCCCGTCGACCTGGGACCGGACCGCAGCGACGCACGGATGCACGCCAAGACCGTAGGATCCTACGCAGTGCCGTAGGGGACCGCACTGCCACTTCCCAGCAAATTAGGGACACTGTTGCTCCTGGGGTATCGGCGAGGACCATTCGCAACCGTCTCCATGAAGCTGGGCTACGGTCCCGCACACCGTTAGGCCGTCTTCCGCTCACGCCCCAACATCGTGCAGCCCGCCTCCAGTGGTGTCGCGACAGGCGTGAATGGAGGGACGAATGGAGACGTGTCGTCTTCAGCGATGAGAGTCGCTTCTGCCTTGGTGCCAATGATGGTCGTATGCGTGTTTGGCGCCGTGCAGATGAGCGCCACAATCAGGACTGCATACGACCGAGGCACACAGGGCCAACACCCGGCATCATGGTGTGGGGAGCGATCTCCTACACTGGCCGTACACCACTGGTGATCGTCGAGGGGACACTGAATAGTGCACGGTACATCCAAACCGTCATCGAACCCATCGTTCTACCATTCCTAGAACGGCAAGGGAACTTTGTTCCAACAGGACAATGCACGTCCGCATGTATCCCGTGCCACCCAACGTGCTCTAGAAGGTGTAAGTCAACTACCCTGGCCAGCAAGATCTCCGGATCTGTCCCCCATTGAGCATGTTTGGGACTGGATGAAGCGTCGTCTCACGCGGTCTGCACGTCCAGCACGAACGCTGGTCCAACTGAGGCGCCAGGTGGAAATGGCATGGCAAGCCGTTCCACAGGACTACATCCAGCATCTCTACGATCGTCTCCATGGGAGAATAGCAGCCTGCATTGCTGCGAAAGGTGGATATACACTGTACTAGTGCCGACATTGTGCATGCTCTGTTGCCTGTGTCTATGTGCCTGTGGTTCTGTCAGTGTGATCATGTGATGTATCTGACCCCAGGAATGTGTCAATAAAGTTTCCCCTTCCTGGGACAATGAATTCACGGTGTTCTTATTTCAATTTCCAGGAGTGTATTTCCACCTACAATAACTCCGAAAGTATGATGGGAGCTGAAAAGTTTGTGGAACAAATGTTGTATGGGGCAACGGGAGCCATAATATGACGTTGGTTTTTTTGATACTAGGTCGGGTCGCGTAAGAGATATGAAGGTCAACTTTTTTTTTTTAATGGGATGCCATAGTTTGGTACTTATTTCCTGATAGCGGGTATCGAGACAAATCCAATGATGTGTAACAGTAAGGTCTTTGAAAGTCAACAAAGGTCAAAAAGGTGGCATGAATGTCCATTTACCCATTTACAGAAGGTGTTCGAAGTGATGACCGTTGGTATCAGTGCAGTGCTGCAAAATTCTTATCATGGATTGAGTGGTGTTCCTTATCACTTCGGCACTTATCGAAGCGCATGCTCTGACAATTCTCTTACGTATATCGTGCGAATAGTAAATATTCGTCGAATACGGCGCATCCATCTAACATGCCATTGACATGCAAACACCATTCGACGGTTTCGCAATACAAAACTGGTAGGAACGGTAAGACTAGCATCCTCGAATCAAGCTAATGTGAATTATGTATTCCTTCGAAGAACAAGTCAATATGCTTTTCATTTATGGAGAATGCCAACGAAATTCAGTGAGAGCAAGACACTTATACGCTGAAATATATCCTCAACGTACTCACCCTACACGTCGTAAATTTAAATACGTGTATGATAATTTGAGAACAACTGGATCTTTAACGCATCGGAAACATATCCGGCAAAGGAAAGTTATTAACGAGGAAACGGAAATTGGTATTCTTGCCACTGTGGTTAGAGATCCTTATGTTAGTTCGCGTCAAATCGCAAGGGAATCTGGCATGAGCCAGAGTGGTGTTGTTCGCGCTCTGCATGGCCATAAATATCATCCTTACCAAATCAGTCTCCACCAAGGATTTACTGGTACGGATTGTATGTGTCGCATTGAATTCTGCCGATAGGCTCAACTTCAGGTTCAGAGGGATGACACGTTTATTAATTTGATTTTATTTACAGACGAGGCTACATTAAGGAACCATGGAAATATTAATTTGCATAACATACGTTATTGGGCAACTGAAAATCCATAAACTGTGGTCGGTGACTGTATGGTGTGGGATTCCGGAGGACAAAGTTATGGGCCCCTATTTCATCGAAGGAAATCTTAATGATAGGAAGTATGCCACATTCCTGCAAGAAACATTAGGTCTGTTGGAAGAAATACCTTTAGGAACAAAGAACAGAATGTGGTATCAAGCCGGCCGAAGTGGCCGTGCGGTTAAAGGCGCTGCAGTCTGGAACCGCAAGACCGCTACGGTCGCAGGTTCGAATCCTGCCTCGGGCATGGATGTTTGTGATGTCCTTAGGTTAGTTAGGTTTAACCAGTTCTAAGTTCTAGGGGACTAACGACCTTAGCAGTTGAGTCCCATAGTGCTCAGAGTCATTTGAACCATTTGTGGTATCAACATGATGGGTGTCCGGCACATTTTTCGCTGATGGCTAGAAATAAGTTGCAGAGGCATTCCCAAATCGTTGGATTGGACGCGGAGGAGATGTGTCGTGACCGGCTCGTTCGCCAGACTCGACGTCTCTGGATTTTTTCTTATGGGGATTCGTACAAGACATTGTTTATAAAGACGTTCCAGCTACACCTGAAGATATGTGAGAGAGAATTGTCAGAGCACGTGCTTAGATAAGTGCCGATGTAATAAGGAATACCACTCAATCCATGACAAGAAGATTTCAGTACTGCATTGATACCAATGGTCATCACTTCGAACACCTTCTGTAAATGGAGGTTCATGCCACATTTGTGACCTTCGTTGACCTTCAAAGACCTTACTGTTACACATCATTGGTTTCGTCTCGATAGCTGCTATCAGAAAATAAGTAGCAAACTATAGCATCACATTAAAAAAAAAAAGTTGACCTTCATATCTCTGAAGTGACCCCACCTAGCAACAAAAAACCGTCATATTTTGGCCCCCATTGTCCCATGCAACATTTGTCCCACAAACTTTTCAGCTCCTATCATACTTTCTGAGTTATTCATGGTGGCAATACTTAGTGACTCACTCTGTATAATCAGAGGCCTCTGTCTTTTTACATACAGGAGTCCTACTTTCATTAAAAGTGTTCATCTCGACATCCCCATTGTATTTCGGAATGCAGAATGCTCTGAAAACCCCAGATAATCGAAGTATTGTGTCCTATAGACACACCACAGAGTGCAGACGGGAACCCACGTATGCGACGGTTGACCAGCTCAGTGTCTGACAAAGCGCACTTTCGCCACGTTCGTGCAGGCGCTGTTTGCAAATGTATAACGAGATGACTGTGCTGTAATAATTAACAGGCATTGCGACCAAACACTGCAGGAAAGCAACAAAATGATCTCTGTACTTCATACACTTACGATTTCGCCTCCATCGACAGCACATTTATACTGAGCGAGCTAGCGCAGTGGTTAGTACATTGGACTTGCTTTCGGGATGACGACGGTTCAAACTCGAGTCCGGCCATCCTGATTTAGATTTTCCGTGATATCCCTAAACCGCTTAAGGCAAATGTCGGAATGGTTCCTTTGAAATGGCACGGCCCATTTCCTTCTCCATCCTTACCTAAATCCGAGTTTGTGCTCCGTCTCTAATGACCTGGTTATCGACGGTACGTTAAACACTAATCTCCTCCTCCTCCTCCTCCATCAGCTCTATGGAGAAGGATGTATCCTACGTACTGAGAACAGTTGTAGTTTAGCGGAACATTCCATTCCAATACCTTAGAGATCGAGTGAGGTATTGCAGTATTTGATGCAAGTTACGCTGACGGAAATAAGTCGCAACGCCAAGAAGGAATTGTGCAACATAAACGAAAGTCGGTTGACGTCTTTTTGCTTTAAATACACGCGGTGACGGGCGTGGGCGTTAGTACTTTTGAGGCTGGACGTGGTGAGTTGAAGTTAGTCAAGAATGCCTTTTAAGACGACAAAGACGCCATTATCAGCACCTCACTGAGTTTGAGTGCGGTCGTGTAATAGGGCTACGAGACGCTGGAACTTCCTCCTCCTATATTGCAGAAAGACTTGGCAGGAATGTAGCACACAGTACTTGATTGCTGGCAACGGTGGCCACTAGAATGTACGGTCATAAGAAGACCGGGCCCCGGACAGCCACGTGGCACTACCGAGAGGGAAGACCGTCATGTACGGCTTATGACTGTGTCGTAATTGTACTGCATCTGCAGCAGCAGTTTGAGCAGCAGTTGGCCCCACAGTGACACAACGAACTGTTACAAAACGGTTACTTCAAGGATAGTTCCGAGCCAGAACGCTGTAGTGTACATTCCGCTGACCCCAAATCACCACCATTTGCGACTTCAGTGATGTGAAGCGAGAGCTCATTGGAAGGCTGGGTGGAGGTCTATTTTGTTTTCTGATGAAAGGTGGTTCTGCCTCGGTGCCAGTAATGGCCGTGTGTTGGTTAGAAGGAGGCCAGGTGAGCGCCTGCAGCAAACATGTCCGCGACCTAGATACACTGGGCCTACATCTGGAGTTATGGCCTGCGATGCGATTACGTACGACAGCAGTAGCACTCTCGTGGTTATCCCACGCACCCTGATTGCTAATGTGTACGTCAGTCTGGTGATGTGACCGGTTGTGCTGTCATTCATGAACACCATTTGAGGGGGTATTTTCCAACAGGATAACGCTCGCCCACATGCCGCTGTTGTAACCCAACATGCTCTACAGAGTGTCGACATGTTGCCTTGGCCTGCTAGATCACCAAGTCCGTCTCCAGTCGAGTACGTATGGGATATCTGCGGACGAAAACTGCAGCGCATCCACACACAACATTAACAGTGCCAGTATTGACCGACCAAGTACAACAGACATGGAACTCCATTCCACAAACAATTCATGTACATTTGCATGCTTGCATTCAATATCATTGCGGTTACACCGGTTATTATTCTACCAGCATGTCACATTTGAAATGGCTTATCTCGCATTTACATTAACCTGTGATCTTGCTATGTTAATCACTTGAATATGTTACCTAGACAAATTTATTCTCAAAATTTCATTACTCTACATTAATTATTTTTTGGTGCTGCAACTTTTTTCCCGTCAGTGCCCTTGTAACATTTCTACAGTTTTTCCATAGACGTGGGGGTCTTGCTGCCCGCGGGAACGAGCACTGTCATGTTCAAAAATAGCACCACGATACTGCCGCATGAGCGGTAACACCTAAGGATGAAGAATGTCTGTGAAGTAGTGTTGTGCAATCAGAGCTCCCTCAATCATTACCAGCCATGACCCTAAGTCATATCAGATGGTTCCTCACACCCATGGAATACAATCGCTGTGACTCTCCAGAACATTGGAAGAATGTGACCTCACCCCAGGTCACCGCCATGTTCGCCGATGATGGTCATCTGCGATAGTGCAGAACCACGATTCATCGTTGAATACAATCCGACGCCATTCATCAACAGTCCATCCGTTCTGGTACTGTATCACATGAAATGCAGCCATTGGTGTTGCGGTGTTAACTGTAGCCTATGCATGGGACAGCCATTCCTAGTCCAGCATCTGTTAGTCTCTGGCCAAAGATGCGGAATGACATATGATGCTGCAGGGAGTCCATTACTTGTTCTCAGATGTCAGGCGCAGATGTGGAGGAATACGATGTGCTCGGTGCACAATACGACCATCCGGTCTTGTGGTGGTCGGACGTGGTCACCCGGGACCTTGAAGACGACTATGCCTCCTTCACACTCCCATGCAGTCCAACATCGGACCGCTAACACATTCAAATACTGCAAAAATCTCGATTTGCACGATTCGAACTGCCAGTCAAATACAGCCCCACAATGAGTCTCTTTTGAAATCTGTCGGGTGCTGATAATGCTGTCTCACATGAGTATGCAGTCTCTGCGTATACTTCACAGTGATTACTCAACATCTGACATTGTTCACGTCCCTTACGTACCCTACCAGGCCTAGTAACAAAAATAAACAGGAACAACTCTAATTTACTCTTGTGGCTGTTCTACCTGTCACAGACAATGACAACGCTAATAATTTACATACCCGCCCTTGTTGTATAGGTGTATGAAGCTGCATTGACATTCGGCCATGTCTTCTGGGTGCTTCATCTCTTTTATGAGGCAGTATGTACGCGGATTGCATCTGATGGACCGCAAAGCCAGACCACACAGACCTGTTTTGGTGGACGAGTACCTGCATCAGCATGTCATCCTTTCCCTGGCGGTGCCAGCTAACTACCCGGATTTAATGTAGAATATGCATGGGACGCACTGGACAGGAAGCTATAAGCTTCCTGTCCTACACTGCCACTGTAGACAGCTGCTGGGGACCAAAGGGCTCTTGGCCAGCAGTGGGATGTGTTACCTCAAAAAAGCGTTGAGTGGTCTGGAAACGATGGATTAAAATGAGGAAGTACCACGGCGTGCTGTCGACGTTCGGCCGAACTCGGAAATCGGTCACGTGATGTCTCTCGCTCGCTGTATGGTGCGATCTTTTGTCTCGACCACGAAATTTACGAAAGTGTTGAAGATTCAATCGCACCTAAATATTTACGATAAGCAAGCCTATAAATGTGACTGCAGCTCGTTGTAATTCGCAGTGATTTAAGCTGTGTTCGTAGTTTCCTGCGATATCACAGTCTCCAAAATCGCAACGTTTTCCGAATAAACAGCAAAGTATAGGTGACAAGCAAGACTATAAATATGATTTGCTGTTCATTTCACTCGCAGCTGTGCTCTTAGTTTCCTGCCTAACTATATTCACAGAAATCTCAACATATTCGGAAAAAACAGTAAAATATTTGCAATAAGAAAAAAATATAAACGTCATTGCTGGTAGTTTCACTCGCAGCAATTTCCTTCCGTTTTTTAATCAGACTTAAGTCACGAAATCGAAGAAACTCAATACTGAGAGAAAACGCTTTTATTTGTTAATAACTCCGAATATTGCGGGCCATACTTATGTTACATGAGAAAGAATGTCCCACATCATCATCATCATCATCATTTAAGACTGATTATGCCTTTCAGCGTTCAGTCTGGAGAATAGCCCCCTTATAGAATTCCTCCATGATCCCCTGTTCAGTGCTAACATTGGTGCCTCTTCTGATGTTAAACCTATTACTTCAAAATCATTCTTAACCGAATCCAGGTACCTTCTCCTTGGTCTGCCCCGACTCCTCCTACCCTCTACTGCTGAACCCATGAGTCTCTTGGGTAACCTTGCTTCTCCCATGCGTGTAACATGGCCCCGCCATCTAAGCCTGTTCGCCCTGACTTCTACATCTATAGAGTTCATTCCCAGTTTTTCTTTGATTTCCTCATTGTGGATACCCTCCTGCCATTGTTCCCATCTACTAGTACCTGCAATCATCCTAGCTACTTTCATATCCGTAACCTCAACCTTGTTGGTAAGGTAACCTGAATCCACCCAGCTTTCGCTCCCATACAACAAAGTTGGTCGAAAGATTGAACGGTGCACAGATAACTTAGTCTTGGTACTGACTTCCTTCTTGCAGAAGAGAGTAGATCGTAGCTGAGCGCTCACTGCATTAGTTTTGCTACACCTCGCTTCCAGTTCTTTCACTATGTTGCCATCCTGTGAGAATATGCATCCTAAGTACTTGAAACCGTCCACCTGTCCTAACTTTGTTCCTCCTATTTGGCACTCAATCCGTTTATATTTCTTTCCCACTGACATTACTTTCGTTTTGGAGATGCTAATCTTCATACCATAGTCCTTAAACTTCTGATCTAGCTCTGAAATATTACTTTGCAAACTTTCAATCGAATCTGCCATCACAACTAAGTCATCCGCATATGCAAGATTGCTTATTTTGTGTTCACATATCTTAATCTTACCCAGCCAGTCTATTGTTTTCAACATATGATCCATAAACAATATGAACAACAGTGGAGACAGGTTGCAGCCTTGTATTACCCCTGAAACTACTCTGAACCATGAACTCAATTTACAATGTGTTAGAAAAGAAAATATGAAAAAAAAATTAATATAGATCAGGACGCAAACCTACTTTTTTCGACTCCGTAACGGAGCATCTCTAACCACATGACGAAAGCGATAATTTACAGTTTCGGGCATTATCATCAGGACTTTTGCAGCTGATCTGTCATTAACTGACATTTAATTATAACAAATCGTCCCTAGAGTGACGTGTTTGTGATAATCTTTAATGCGCCGTTGCGTTTAAACGTCATACTGTCACAACACGCGTGTTCTAATATGGAAACAATGACATACGATGAATCCAATACGACGTTTCTAAAGTAGCGAACAGGAGACGTCAGCTGACTGATTCCCGATTTCAGCCAAACACCAGCTGGAAGCGGTCGTGGCTTTCTCAGTTTAATCACTCGTGGTCTGGAATGGGGAACCGTCGAGTGTCCTATACTGCCGTGCAAGTGCATCACATCCCGTGTTGATGTTTTGCGTCCCATCAGTGGGTAACCCATATAGTGCCCATAGCTAGAAACATTGTATACGTACCACTGCCACGAGTTACAGCGTTTTTAACTTACTTTTGTGCACGCATTATCACTCTTTCTCATGTAATTTAATGATTAGCAAAGATAATTTATACACACCAGTGCACACGCTTTTCAAAAACTGGATACGCTAAACGTCCACTATAGTTACTTTCGCGTTGCTGTTTTAATCCCATCGCCGAACTGAATTTTTTTCCCAATTAATAACAACATTACCAGAATACAAACAAATACTAATAGCGATGAGGAGGAAAATAAATTGTATAACACCCAATAACCAGTAAACTATATTCCAGTCAGTGACGCATTGTGCATAAACAGTGCACCAAACTGAAAGTTTTAACTATAAGCACTTCATACAGTCATCCTATTATTACTGTAAGCGCAAATTAACAAAAATGTTGTTCTTCTTCTGACCAATAACAGACTGGTGTGGAAAACATAAGAATGAAAGTAACTTTCGCATGATATGTCACTGCAAACTAATATAGCTCGATGAAACTGGAACCATACATATAAACAACTACTACATTATGGTACAGGATGTAGCTGGAACAAGTACGCAATGAGACAAACAGAAAGCCAGCTCGCGCTATTCGTCCACGAGACTCAGAGGGCCATAGACACGGGTTCCCAGGTAGATGCCGTGTTTCTTGACTTCCGCAAGGCGTTTGATACAGTTGCCCACAGTAGTTTAATGAACAAAGTAAGAGCATATGGACTATCAGATCACTTGTGTGATTGGATTGAAGAGTTCCTAGATAACAGAACGCTGCATGTCATTCTCAATGGAGAGAAGTCTTCCGAAGTAAGAGTGATTTCAGGTGTGCCGCAGGGGAGTGTCGTAAGACCGTTGCTATTCACAATATATATAAATGACCTTGTGGATAACATCGGAAGTTCACTGAGGCTTTTTGCGGATGATGCTGTAGTATATCGAAAGGCTGTAACAATGAAAAATTGTACTGAAATGCAGGAGGATCTGCACCGAATTGACGCATGGTGCAGGGAATGGCAATTGAATCTCAATGTAGACAAGTGTAATGTGCTGCGAATACATAGAAAGAAAGATCCTTTATCATTTAGCTACAATACAGCAGGTCAGCAACTGGAAGCAGTTAATTCCATAAATTATCTCGGAGTAGGCAAGAATCATTTAGTAATCGCGAAAGCGTTACTTACGGAGATGATAGATAAACTCCAACTCCAGTGGAAGACTCTGCAAGAGAGACGCTCAGTAGCTCGGTACGGGCTTTTGTTGAAGTTTCGAGAACATACCTTCACCTAGGAGTCAAGCAAAATATTGCTCCCTCCTACGTATATCTCGCGAAGAGACCATGAGGATAAAATCAGAGATATCAGAGCCCACACAGATGCATACCGACAATCTTTCTTTCCACGAGCAATACGAGACTGGAATAGAAGAGAGAACCGATAGAGGGACTCAAGACACCCTCCGCCACACACCGTCGGGTAGCTTTCGGGGTGTGGATGTAGATGTAGGTACTGGTACATGGTTCTTAATAGGGTATGTGATCACCACAGACAGCGATACATGTTCTGCAACGTGCTCCCATGCTGGCCACAACGTTGGTAAGGAGTTCTTGTGGTGGGGCTTTCCATTCCTACACCAGCACACTTGACAAGAGATGGATGGTCCGTGGTGCATGTGAACGTGTTGCAGTACGTCTCCTCAGTACATATTACACATGCTCGATGGGATTTAGGTCGGGAGAACGGGCAGACCATTCCATTCACCGAATATCCTCCCATTCCAAGAGCTCATCCACCTGCACTCTTCGCGATTTCGCGCATTATCATCTATAAAAATGAAGTCAGGGCCGAATGCACCCCTGAAAAGACGACTATGGGGAAGGAGTACAGTGTTACAATACGTTGGCCGTTCAGTGCACCGTGTTCAAGGAGCCGGAGGTCAGTACGCCATTGCAGTATCATGACTCCCCACACCATAACACCAGGAACACAAAAACGATACTGCTTGACAATGTTGCTGGGATCATTACATGTTCCCACCTCTCGCCATATGACGGAACATCCAGATCACTGCTCTGACTGAATCTCCTCTCATTTGAGAAGAGCACACAACCCCACTCCTCGTTGGTCCTTTCCCTATGCTCTTGGTATCATCGCATACGGTGCCCTCGATGTGTGGGTGTCAACGTAGCACAACGTACTGGTCGTTGGGAAAAAAGGCCATCCTCATGAAGTCGCCACGCCACTATGGAGCGTGAGATTGCGTGCCTCACAGTCCTGTTAAATGTGGTTGCAATTGCACCCGCTGTTGGACGTGGGTCACTTCTTGCCGTTTGCACACTGTAGTGGTCATCCCCTGCTGTAATTGATCATGGCCGACCACCTCCTCACCCTCGGGCAGCAGTGTCTGTAGTTCGGAACTCTCCCCCATGCACGGTAAGCAATGCTGTATCAATACCAAACTCCTCGGCTACACTCGTCACACTTCGTCCTTCTTCCAGTTCCCTGTGTGTAGTCATCCATATTATGTCTATGAGTCATGTTGTAATGAAGAGCAGCACCATAGTGCACTGTAACTGTTTGCTGATTGATACAAACACACACACACACACACACACACACAAACACGCACCCACAGACTTTCCCCGTTCCTCCGTTTAAGTTATTATATTATGACTCATGTGAATATTATCCGTCAAGCTTTGTTCGTTTGATATTTTAGTCATCTTCATATTTCTCAGCAATACCTGCCTAGACAAAAAAAGTAACCTGCAAGTGATGTTTCTCCGATACTAGTAGTCACAGCAATTCCGCGAAGGGTGATTTTTGTTCTCTTATTTTCTCATATAAAATACTTAGCAATGTACCTTTCCCACTCACACTAAGGTGCATGCTGCGCCGTACGTTTCCTCATCCTCATCCAGTAACATCAACTGGTACGTCTTCAATGGATGATGTTTCCGAAGTCAGCAGTTGCCTGCGAATTAACTTGCTGTACGGATTGATTAAGCTGAGGATGATCACTATAGCACCGTAGTACAGACGGAGATCTGTATACATACCGGGTGGTTATAATTAAAGTGCAGCTTCTCACAGGTGTCCAGTGTGGGCTACCATTATCGTATGGCAGCGAAACTTTGTAGATATTCTAATGCGTTAATGCGGAACCGACTTACACTGGAAAAAATTAGTTTCAGTTTTGGTATGGTATCCAGATGCAAATTTGGCGCTGCGAATGCGAGAAAGACGTATAGAAATGTTTCCACGTGTAATAGATTAGGAACAGGACGTGGAGAGAGAAGGTCTAACAAGCGCGAAAGACGTAATGTCGATTTTATTATTAACTGTCGCATACACAATTTGTTCAATGTGAGCACCGGAGACGTCGACGAGATGCTGTCCAGCGCCAGATTTGCACCTGGTGACCAAAATTGGAACTAATTTTTTCCAGGTAAATAGATTCGAAATTAACGCATTACTATGTCTACTAAGTTTCGCTGCCATTCGATAATTACAGCCCAGACTGGACCTCCGTGAGTAGCTGCATTTTAATTATAACCACCCGGTAGATGCTTCTGTTAGTTTATTCGGGAGACTCTAAATACTTCTTGACCACACTTATTGAGATCGCTTGTTAAAGCTCTTATCGTTTCCACTGCCTCTGGTTGCAACATCTTTGATAGCACCAGTCTGACCACGTTTTTCATTAACGGTCAAAATTTTTCTGGCAGCTGATGACCTCTCGGCATTGTTCTGATTTTAATGTTTTATTTCTTTTTCCTTTACCTACAGCCACAACAGATGGCAGCAATTCTCTATTGTAATACACAAGAACCGAATTTTGCCTGTACGCTAACGTATCAGTCGTTAGTCATCGCCACATTCTACAACGCACAAGCTCACCGGACATAATTGCACCCACGACTTAAAAGAACAGACTGGAAGCTTTTGAGCGCTGTAGGTGGCATGCAACTGGTGCTAGGTCGTCATGTCCACGACTTAAAAGAACAGACTGGAAGCTTTTGAGCGCTGAAGGTGGCGTGCAACTGGTGCTAGGTCGTCATGTGACCCTTCGCCAAGTGGTCTGTGTGTGCCAGTCGCCTGTATGGAATCAGCGCAGTAGCACGGTTCGACGTGGAGACGAGACAGAATGGAGCGATAGTGATGGACGTGCCTATCGTCACACGGCAAATGAAGCTGCTCGATGTGTTGGTGTATCATCGTGGACTGTCCAACCTGTCTACAAATAATGATGTACCACTCGCAGCCATGTAACACGGCGTAAGAACAGCAAGCGTGAAGCTGTATTTACACCTGCGCGTCTTGCGGCTAGTCGCTATGGGGCTGTGCTTGCCCCACACGCAAGAGACGCATGTGTCTCCCCGTCTGATATGGGGTGCCCGTGCGCACAATTCAGAGACCTGCATGACTTTGCAACGGTGCATGCGCCTCCTTGCCTCTTCGTGCAAAGGCCGCATGCGCCAAAGTGCACTAAAGTCGCGCAAATGTAAACGCACCTTAAAAGATTCGAACCGAAAGGGGTCAGAGGCGAGATTCACGCCTTCCAATAACAGTCGGTTTCAAACCCGACAGAAATTGTTGCTATCAGTGAATGCAAGTTCATCGCAACCAGTTTCCGAGCGAAAATTGCAAATGAAACTGCTTGCATCTAAAAAAATTGCGAATGAAACTGCTTGCATCTATATCTTAATCTACATCTACATGATTACTCTGCAATTCACAATTAAATGCACACCAGTGTGTTCATCGAACCACCTTCAAAGGTATTTCTCTACCGTTCCTTTCTCGAACAGTGCACGAGAAAAATGAACACTTAACTCTGTTTGAACGAGCTCTAGTTTATCTTATTTTGGCTCTGAGCACTATGGGACTTAACATCGGTGGTCATCAGTCCCCTAGAACTTAGAACTACTTAAACCTAACTAACCTAAGGACATCACACACATCCATACCCGAGGCAGGATTCGAACCTGCGACCGCAGCAGTCAACGGTTCCGGACTGAGCATCTAGAACCGCACGGCCACCGCGGCCGGCTATCTTATTTTATTATTATCATTTCTCCCTACATAGGTTGGCGCCAACAAAATATTGTCACACTCTGAGCACAAAGTTGGAGATCGAAATTTCGTGAGATGCTCTTGCCGCATGGTTTTAATGATTCACACCCGAATTTGTGTGTCGTATCCGTGCGACTGTCTCCTCTGTTTCGATATAATACAAAACGAGCTGCCCTTGTTTGAACTTTTTCGATGTCGTCCGTCAGTTCTATCTGATGTGGATCCCACACCGCACAGCAGTACCCCAGAAAACGGCGGACAAGCATAGTGTAAGTAGTCTCTTTTGTGGACATGATGCATTTTCTAAGTGTTCTGCCAATAAACTGAGTCTTCTATTTGCTTCACGAGTCGGTTTCCTGATTAAATGCTCAAGGTAATTAGAACAGGTTCACATTATTCTCTGTCTCTACAACCCATACTAACACTCAAGTCTCCTAATTTATGTCTGTTAAGTTAAAATCTCGACATAACACTATAACATGGCCAGGACATTGCTTTATTATACAGTATACGACCTGGGGTCATGCTACCAATCAGCAACATTCTTGCTTTGCTGTTTGACTCAGCGAAGTCGTAAATCGTCCGCTTCTCACAAATTACCTGCTACTTTCATCCACTTTTTTAAAACCCAGAATCAATGTTACTGATACTTTTGAACCAAACTTGTGGACAAGATGATGCAACAGCGCGAAGAAACATAGGGAGAGGATGATGACGATATCAAATGGTTCAAATGGCTCTGAGCACTATGGAACTTACCATCTGAGGTCATCAGTCCCCTAGAACTTAGAACTACTTAAACCTAACATCACACACATCCATGCTCGATGCAGGATTCGAACCTGCGACCGTAGCGGTCGCGTGGTTCGAGACTGAAGTGCCTAGAACCGCTCGGCCGCACCGGCCGGCGATGACGATATCACAAACAACCAGGAGTCTCATAAGTAAACGACTTAAGTCTTAGACAGACATGATCAAAGTGACAACAGCACAATCAGTATTTTCGTCAGGTGCTTCGTACTGAAATAATAGCTTTACTTGAAAAAAAGAGACAGCATTGGTCGTATATTTTTTACTATTGCAAAATCGATTTTCTGTCACTGAGTGACCATCTTCAGTGCTAGAAGTTAAAAAATTTTTTCCACATTACGATCAGAGAGTGGTTGTACTCTCTGATCGTAATGTGGAAAAAAATTTTTAACTTCTAGCACTGAAGATGGTCACTCAGTGACAGAAAATCGATTTTGCAATAGTAAAAAATATACGACCAATGCTGTCTCTTTTTTTCAAGTAAACCTGTTATCTGGTCGTGGTGCACAGGACAACATGGAGTCGCCAATCAATGAAATAATAGCTTCTGACACTGAATCAAAGAGATGATGGACGTGTTTCTGAAGCATTGCTTGACTGTTTGTTTGTTTCGATTAGAATCCACAGACGTTAATGATTAGATTACCTAGTTACCAGGTCACCGAATATTATGCATGTCAAACTGACGAAATGTATGTCCATTGTCTTGTTTTAAAGCAGTTTCTGGTATATGAAGGATATGATTTATGAGGACGCGCTGAAAAGTAACGCCTCCGAATATTTTATTTGAAAATTCTTAAAGCTTCGGAAATAAAACATACGTTATTAACATTCTACTTCTTTATTCTTAATGTGTACATCTTTGCAGGCTTCTGACGCTAGAGGGCTCCTAATTGTAGCGTGTGACGTGGTGGTGTGTAACGTAACAATGTCGGTGCGTGAGAAACAGCGTGCTGTAATCGAGTTTCGAATTCGAAGAGTTCGTCCACACATGGAGCACCCTCTCCTTCAGCATGAGAATGCCAGACCACGCACGAGCAATGAGACATCTGCAACAATCCGACTACATGGGTTCACCCTCATCGATCATTCTCCGTAAAGTCCAGACTCGGTCTCATCCGATTTTCATCTGTTTCCAAAACTTAAAGAACACCTTCGAGGACTTCAATTTGATAGAGACGAAGCTGTGCTAGCAGAGGTGAAGTTGTGGCTACATCAATAAAGTCAAAAATTATACAGTGACGATATCAACAAACTGGTCTCTCGTTGGGAGAAATTTGTTCATCACCAAAGTGGCTATGTTGAGAAATAAATATGTACAGATAAAGAATAAAGATGTAGAATGTTAATAACGTTTTTTATTTAAAAAGCTTTAGGAGTTTTCACACAAAAAAATTTTAAGGGATTACTTTTCAGCAGGTCCTCGTAGTCATTTCCCCGAACAAGCGGTTGCTATATCGGCACTCGGTACTTTAGAAGGTGTGGTGATCGCTGCTAACTCATCGTGCTCCCAACTTTTAAACCGTTGTTTATCCAGGATACTTTCAAAATCAAACGCTGCGGCACGGTCGAAATCACTACGCTTCGCCTGCAGTAAGCGTATGTACGTTATCAGGGTTATCTTGTTTTTATTCCCGGCGAATTTAACTAACAAAGTAGTAATTTTTCTAACCGATGTACTCACCCAGCTGGAAACCTGAGAACATTATATTAATTCCGTCAGTGTTGAGTAGATCGGCAAGAGGTCGGATACCTGTCACTTGTCTTGGGTTACACTGGAGCCAATCCTCATTAAAAAACTATTGTGTTGTCGCGCACAACCTGGAGCGCCAAACCGGACGGAGCAGTGTGTCTTGGATATATCGTCAATACGGCGATTAAGGAAAGCAATTGTGGCTAAGAGCAGTTGTTTCATATGGATGGTAGTAGCGCACAACGTCACGTCCTACTTCCCATAAACCCCTGACATAATGTTGAAGCCGTCTTCCTTCCCGAAATTCCTGTAAACTAATACGTCGTAGACTACAAACACTTGGGATAGAGAGGCTTGAAAATTTCTCAGCCTGACACAACCAAGTTTTATTTTTGTTATATTTCTACACGTTGTACGAGTACAACAACATAAGTCTAATGTCAACACGATATGTGCAATATTTTTGTTTTACCCGTTTTTCAAATTTTCGTGTTGTGTGTGTTTGGTTCAGTTGTATAAAAAATGCTAACGTCAAAGTGTGAAAAGGCCACAGTGAAGAGTAAAACCATCCAGTGTTAGAAACAGTACAGTTTGTATCAGTCTTTGATCGCAAGATATTTTTGTTGTCAGTTTCGTTTCTAGTTTTGAACCAATGTGATTATCGACATAAAAGTTTTCTGGGTTAGGTACCGCGTCATAATGTAAAAACTACTGCTGCTGGAGGAAAACCAACGTTTCGGCCACGATTGCAGTCGCCTTCTTCTGGGTCATTCCAGAAGAAGGCCACCGCAATCGTGGCCGAAACGTTGGTTTTTCTCCAGCAGCAGTAGTTTTTACATTATGACGCGGTACCAAACCCAGAAAACTTTTATGTCGACTGACTCTGGCCGCGGAAGCCTACGCAATTATACAATGTGATTATCTTGAGATTGATCTAAGACAGGCAAGGTTGAGTATAAATATACACTTTTTTTATTGTTATTCTTGTGGTGTCACCGCCAGACACCACACTTGCTAGGTGGTAGCCTTTAAATCGGCCGCGGTCCGTTAGTATACGTCGGACCCGCGTGTCGCCACTATCAGTGATTGCAGACCGAGCGCCGCCACACGGCAGATCTAGAGAGACTTCCTAGGACTCGCCCCAGTTGTACAGCCGACTTTGCTAGCGATGGTTCACTGCCTACTTACGTTCTCATTTTGCCGAGACGATAGTTTAGCATAGCCTTCAGCTACGTCATTTGCTACGACCTAGTAAGGCGCCATTATCAGTTACTATTGATATTGTGAATCATGTACCGTCCAGACCGACATTCATCATTAATGGATTAAAGTTAAATATTCCACCAGCTACGTCCGTTTTTATAAATTCTAATTTCCTTGTCCTGTTCCAGACCTCACGCCAGCCTGCGTGAGCTAAAACGCGTGCCTTTCGGCCTCCTCTAGTAACACGGTGTTGGCTCTCCTGCCAACCACAACAATTCTCTTACCAGAAACATACATAAAAACTGTTTATACCATTATTGACAGATCAACCCAGCTTATATAATCTTTAACCAAAATTTGGCCACTTCCAGTGCATTTTCCGTTGCCTGGTGAAGGTCATCTTCTGTGCAGGTGCCTGGACATAGTCGAGACTGAAGCATATGTTGAACAATCTGTTCTTCCCCACAGTCAGATTGGGTTTTGTTTCCTTCAATGTATCCTTATTTTGCCAGGTTAGCACGTTGTAGGGAAGCAGCCTACTCACGCCGTAGTAAATTCACATCAGTCTTTCCATTGTGTGCCAGCCAGTCCGCTGTAACTAGCTCTGACGTCATAAATGTTGCGCAGTACTTTTAAAATCAAGTAAATAACCTGAAATGGTTCTAGCATGTCAGGAGTAATACTAAATTAATATGTGTTGAATATCAGTTCGATAACTTTAACCATTTTCGAAATTTGGACGTTTTTCTGTAAAAATCATTGGCGCAACAGAAAAGAGCTAGAGACTTAAAAATTTATATTTAGATTCCTTTTCCATAATAATTTAATAGAAACAGTACTTTGGATCTCACAAATTAAGATTTTAGTTGAAATTCATAATTTTCTGGTTTTTGTCTTAAAAATTAAGGAAGCAAGATAGATTAAGTAGGCTAATAAACAAGGCTAGGATGTTTATATTTAAGTAGAATGGAGATCCGCTATAACCATAAAGATGTGAGAAGTTTCATTTGAATAACTATAAAACTATAGTGATAGCGTATCTCCAAAGGGCAAGTTCAGAGCTCCTCTACTTCGTGCAGTGTAATTAAATTAATTCTCTCGCCCAAAATATTTAACTTAGCCACGTCAAACTTTTATTATGATTACTTGAGAGCTTCATCTGCCATCAGCAAAGGAAGCGATGATTTATTCAATAACTTGAAGTGGTGCATTACTAGCCCAGCGGCTAGTCGGGAGAGCCGATTTGATCAGGCGTTCCCTTAGCCGTCCGCACCGCAGCTTTATACACTCCTGGAAATTGAAATAAGAACACCGTGAATTCATTGTCCCAGGAAGGGGAAACTTTATTGACACATTCCTGGGGTCAGATACATCACATGATCACACTGACAGAACCACAGGCACATAGACACAGGCAACAGAGCATGCACAATGTCGGCACTAGTACAGTGTATATCCACCTTTCGCAGCAATGCAGGCTGCTATTCTCCCATGGAGACGATCGTAGAGATGCTGGATGTAGTCCTGTGGAACGGCTTGCCATGCCATTTCCACCTGGCGCCTCAGTTGGACCAGCGTTCGTGCTGGACGTGCAGACCGCGTGAGACGACGCTTCATCCAGTCCCCAACATGCTCAATGGGGGACAGATCCGGAGATCTTGCTGGCCAGCGTAGTTGACTTACACCTTCTAGAGCATGTTGGGTGGCACGGGATACATGCGGACGTGCATTGTCCTGTTGGAACAGCAAGTTCCCTTGCCGGTCTAGGAATGGTAGAACGATGGGTTCGATGACGGTTTGGATGTACCGTGCACTATTCAGTGTCCCCTCGACGATCACCAGTGGTGTACAGCCAGTGTAGGAGATCGCTCCCCACACCATGATGCCGGGTGTTGGCCCTGTGTGCCTCGGTCGTATGCAGTCCTGATTGTGGCGCTCACCTGCACGGCGCCAAACACGCATACGACCATCATTGACACCAAGGCAGAAGCGACTCTCATCGCTGAAGACGACACGTCTCCATTCGTCCCTCCATTCACGCCTGTCGCGACACCACTGGAGGCGGGCTGCACGATGTTGGGGCGTGAGCGGAAGACGGCCTAACGGTATGCGGGACCGTAGCCCAGCTTCATGGAGACGGTTGCGAATGGTCCTAGCCGATACCCCAGGAGCAACAGTGTCCCTAATTTGCTGGGAAGTGGCGGTGCGGTCCCATACGGCACTGCGTAGGATCCTACGGTCTTGGCGTGCATCCGTGCGTCGCTGCGGTCCGGTCCCAGGTCGACGGGCACGTGCACCTTCCGCCGACCACTGGCGACAACATCGATGTACTGTGGAGACCTCACGCCCCACGTGTTGAGCAATTCGGCGGTACGTCCACCCGGCCTCCCGCATGCCCACTATACGCCCTCGCTCAAAGTCCGTCAACTGCACATACGGTTCACGTCTACGCTGTCGCGGCATGCTACCAGTGTTAAAGACTGCGATGGAGCTCCGTATGCCACGGCAAACTGGCTGACACTGATGGCGGCGGTGCACAAATGCTGCGCAGCTAGCGCCATTCGACGTCCAACACCGCGGTTCCTGGTGTGTCCGCTGTGCCGTGCGTGTG
Organism: Schistocerca nitens; assembly: GCF_023898315.1. Lineage (NCBI taxonomy): Eukaryota > Metazoa > Arthropoda > Insecta > Orthoptera > Acrididae > Schistocerca > Schistocerca nitens. The sequence goes on along the minus strand of NC_064616.1, from coordinate 571,751,767 downwards.
ATCATTGCTTGTACAGCCCTCTCGCAGTGTCCGGAGCAAGTATGGTGGGTCTGACACACCGGTGTCAACGTGTTCTTTTTTCCATTTCCAGGAGTGTATATAAGAACGCTGCGCAAGGAAGAAAGGCCCCAGTTCTCTCCAGACGCCGAATAACACACCATCTGTGTCGGGAGTCGCGTCGCGTGGGTATCATTGCTATAAACAGCCTCGGATGCCGTATTAAGTTACTCGGAATACGCGTAACCATGAAATCATTTTCGAGTGAAGTGTTAATTCTGGGATGATTTTAATTATCTATCTTCAGTTTGCGTATGTCGTATTTTCACGTGCCGTCGCGGGACAGACATTCTACCATTATTTAGCGTGGCGTTTGATGAACATTATCATCAAATTATGGCGAGCATTCACTTAAACATTTAATTTGGACAGTTATAGTTGCATCAGCGCATGAGACTCTGAACTGCTCTGTTAGTCAGATTGTGTGGATTCTTCTTTTTTTTCATCTGTGACTTTCAGAATATACTGAACTATTTTTAGAAAATCGTTTTTGGTTATGAATCCCAGACAATCTCCTAATTTCTCAGAGCTATAAGCTATAGCTATAAGTGTGTTTCTCAGATGAAGTGGGCACTAGGAATTCTAATTACAGGCTTCACGTTTTGCTAATCACTTTCTGGTTGCCAATATTGTAGTTAGAGAGCCAGTGTTGAGAACGGCAAAAGACAGCATAAATAATAGGAACATTTAACAACAATAATTCCACCCGCCGCCGCACATATGGATAAACGGCAGGGAAGTGTTTCAACATTCAAACATTTATACAACAGTAAATTTTCCACCCGCCGCCCCACATATGGTGCATTGGCCGGGAAATTGCATAATTTCTACATTAAACCAAACATTAAATATCAACAGTAAATTCCACCCGCCGCCCCACAACATGATCTGCCCACTGCTGACCTCAGCCTATTCAAGGACTTCCAGATTGCCCAATTCTCATCATGACCAGGGGGTAAAGATTACGAAAACCTTTTCTAACCAGGAGGGTAGGATATCTCAGCCCTCCATAGTTGCAGCCTGGCTTCTTCATCAGTGAATGTTAGTTTCTCCCATGGTCTGAGGAAACGTTTCATTGACCTTCGTCGTTGTGGGTAGGCAGGTTGCCCATGCAAGGGATGCGTTGTTGTTGTAGTCTTCAGTCCAGAGACTTGTTCGATGCAGCTCCCCATGCTACTCTATTCTGTGCAAGCTTCTTCTCCGAGTAACTACTGCAGCCTACATCCTTCTGAATCTGTTTAGTGTATTCATGCCTTGGTCTACCTCTACGATTTTTACCCTCCGCGCTTCCCTCTAATACGAAACTGATGATCCCTTGATGCCACAGAACGTGTCCTACCAACCGATCCCTTCTTTTAGTCAAGTTGTACCACAAATTCCTCTTCTCCCCAATTCTATTCAGTGACTCCCCAGTAGTTACGTGATCTACCCATCTAAGCTTCAGCATTCTTCTGTAGCACCACATTTCGAAAGCTTCTATTCCTTTCTTGTCTAAACTACACTCCTGGAAATGGAAAAAAGAACACATTGGCACCGGTGAGTCAGACCCACCATACTTGCTCCGGACACTGCGAGAGGGCTGTACAAGCAATGATCACACGCACGGCACAGCGGACACACCAGGAACCGCGGTGTTGGCCGTCGAATGGCGCTAGCTGCGCAGCATTTGTGCACCGCCGCCGTCACTGTCAGCCAGTTTGCCGTGGCATACGGAGCTCCATCGCAGTCTTCAACACTGGTAGCATGCCGCGACAGCGTGGACGTGAACCGTATGTGCAGTTGACGGACTTTGAGCGAGGGCGTATAGTGGGCATGCGGGAGGCCGGGTGGACGTACCGCCGAATTGCTCAACACGTGGGGCGTGAGGTCTCCACAGCACATCGATGTTGTCGCCAGTGGTCGGCGGGAAGTGCACGTGCCCCTCGACCTGGGACCGGACCGCAGCGACGCACGGATGCACGCCAAGACCGTAGGATCCTACGCAGTGCCGTAGGGGACCGCACCGCCACTTCCCAGCAAATTAGGGACACTGTTGCTCCTGGGGTATCGGCGAGGACCATTCGCAACCGTCTCCATGAAGCTGGGCTACGGTCCCGCACACCGTTAGGCCGTCTTCCGCTCACGCCCCAACATCGTGCAGCCCGCCTCCAGTGGTGTCGCGACAGGCGTGAATGGAGGGACGAATGGAGACGTGTCGTCTTCAGCGATGAGAGTCGCTTCTGCCTTGGTGCCAGTGATGGTCGTATGCGTGTTTGGCGCCGTGCAGGTGAGCGCCACAATCAGGACTGCATACGACCGAGGCACACAGGGCCAACACCCGGCATCATGGTGTGGGGAGCGATCTCCTACACTGGCCGTACACCACTGGTGATCGTCGAGGGGACACTGAATAGTGCACGGTACATCCAAACCGTCATCGAACCCATCGTTCTACCATTCCTAGACCGGCAAGGGAACTTGCTGTTCCAACAGGACAATGCACGTCCGCATGTATCCCGTGCCACCCAACGTGCTCTAGAAGGTGTAAGTCAACTACCCTGGCCAGCAAGATCTCCGGATCTGTCCCCCATTGAGCATGTTTGGGACTGGATGAAGCGTCGTCTCACGCGGTCTGCACGTCCAGCACGAACGCTGGTCCAACTGAGGCCCCAGGTGGAAATGGCATGGCAAGCCGTTCCACAGGACTACATCCAGCATCTCTACGATCGTCTCCATGGGAGAATAGCAGCCTGCATTGCTGCGAAAGGTGGATATACACTGTACTAGTGCCGACATTGTGCATGCTCTGTTGCCTGTGTCTATGTGCCTGTGGTTCTGTCAGTGTGATCATGTGATGTATCTGACCCCAGGAATGTGTCAATAAAGTTTCCCCTTCCTGGGACAATGAATTCACGGTGTTCTTATTTCAATTTCCAGGAGTGTATTTATCGTCCATGTTTCACCTCCATACAGATACTTTCAGAAAAGACTTCCTGATACTTAAATCTATACTCGATGTTAACAAATTTCTTTTCGTCAGAATCGTTTTCCATCCCACTACCATTCTACATTTTATACCCTCTCTACTTCGAACATGATCAATTATTTTGCTCCCCAAATAGCAAAACTCATCTACTACTTTAAGTGTCTCATTTTCTAATGCAATTCCCTCAGCATCACCCGATTTAATTCGAGTACGTTCCATTATCCTCGTTTTGCTTTTGTTGATGTTCGTCTTATATTCTCCTTTCAAGACTCTGCCCATTCCGCTCAACTGCTCTTCCAGATCCTTTGCTGTCTCTGATAGAATTACAATGTCGTCGGCAAACCTCTAAGTTTTTATTTCTTCTCCATGGATTTTAATTCCTACTGCAAATTTTTCTTTTGTTTCCTTTACTGCTTGCTCATACTACAGATTGAATAACATTGGAGATACGCTACAACCCTGTCTCGCTCCCTTCTCAACCATTGCTTTCCTTTCATGCCCCTCGACTCTTACAACTGCCATCTGGTTTCTGTATAAATTGTAAATAGCCTTTCACTCCCTTTTTTTCACCCCTGCCATCTTCGGAGTTTGAAAGAGAGTATTCCAGTCAACACTGTCAAAAGCTTTCTCTAAATCTACAAATGCTAGAAACATAGGTTTGCCTTTTCTTGATCTATCTTCTAAGATAAGTCGTAGGGTCAGTGTTGCCTCACGTGATCCAACATTTCAACGGAATCCAAACTGATCCTCCCCGAGATCGGCTTCTACCAGTTTTTCCATTACCTTAAACTGATAGCTGGTTAATTTTCACATCTGTCAACAGTTGCTTTCTTTGGGGTTGGAATTAATACATCCTTCTTGAAATCTGAGGGTATTTCGCCTGTCTCATACGTCTTGCTCACCAGATGGTAGAGTTTTGTCAGGGCTGGGTCTCCCAAGGTTATCAGTAGGTCTAATGGAATGTTGTCTAATCCTGGGGCCTTGTTTCGACTTAGGTCTTTCAGTGCTCTGGCAGATTTTTCACGCAGAATCGTATCTCCCATCTCATCTTCGACTACGTCCTCTTCCATTTCGATAATATTGTCCACAAGTACATCGCCCTTGTATAGACATTCTATATACTCCTTCCACATTTCTACCTTCCCTTTTTTGTTTAGAACTGGTTTTCCATCTGAGCACTTGGTATTCATACACGTGGTTCTCTTTTCTCCAAAGGTCTCTTTAATTTTCCTGTAGGCAGTATCTATCTTACCACTAGTGATATATGCTTCTACATCCTTACATTTATCCTCCAGCCATCCTCTGCTGCCTTCACTATTTCATCTCTCAAAGTTACCCATTCTTCTTCTACTGTATTTTTTCCCCCGTTCTTGCCAAACGTTCCCTAATGCTCTCTCTGAAACTCTCTAAAACCTCTGGTTCTTTCAGTTTATCCAAGTCCCATCTCCTTAAATTTCCACCTTTTTTCCAGTTCATAACCAACAGTTTGTGGTCAGAGTCCACATCTGCCCCTCGAAATGTCTTACAATTTAAAACGTGCTTCCTAAATCTCTGTCTTACCATTATATAATCTATCTGATACCTTTTAGTATCTCCGGGATTCTTCCATGTATACAACCTTCTTTCAAGATTCTTGAACCAAGTGTTAGCTATGATTAAGTTATGCTCTGTGCAAAATTCTACCAGACGGCTTCCTCTTTCATTTCTTACCCCCAATCCATATTCACCTACTATGTTTCCTTCTCTTCCTTTTCCTACTATCGAATTCCAGTCCTCCATGACTATTAAATTTTACATCTCCCTTCACTGTCTAAATAATTTATTTTATCTCATCATACATTTCTTCAATCCCTTCGTCATCTGCGGAGCTAGTTGACGTATAAACCTTACTACTGTGATAGGCGTGGGCTTCGTGTCTATCTTTGCTGCCATAATGCGCTCACTATGCTGTTCGTAGTATCTTACCCATGCTCCTATTTTTTTTATTCATTATTAAACTAACTCCTGCATTACCCCTGTTTCATTTTGCATTTATAACCCAGTATTCACCTTACCAGAAGTCTTGTTCCTCCTGCCACCGAACTTCACTAATTCCCACTATATCTAGCTTTAACCTATCCATTTCCCTTTTTAAATTTTCTAACCTACCTGCCCGATTAAGGGATCTGACATTCCACGCTCCGATCCGTAGAACGCCAGTTTTCTTTCTCCTGATAACGACATCCTCCTCAGTAGTCCCCGCCCGGAGATCGGAATGGGGGACCATTTTATCTCCAGAATATTTTACGCAAAAGGACACCATCATCATTTAACCACACAGTAAAGCTGAATGCCCTCGGGAAATATCACGGCTGTAGTTTGCCCTTGCGTTCAGCCGTTTGCAGTACCAGCACAGCAAGGCCGTTTTGGTTATGTTGCAAGGCCAGGCCAGTCAATCATCCACACTGTTGCCCCTGCAACTACTGAAAAGGCTGCTGCCCCTCTTCAGGAACCACACGTTTGTTTGGCCTCTCAACAGATACCGCTCCGTTGTGGAGGCATCTAAGGTACGGCTACCTGTATCGCTGAGGCACGCAAGCCTCCCCACCAACGGCAAGGTCCATGGTTCATGGGAGGATGCGTATTACAGGGTGAATATAATTAAAATTAAACTTTCAAAACGCTGTAGAAATAACACCACTGGTCAAAATGACGTCAGATTTCAACGGAATATTATTGGAGAAGGGGGAAAACGTATGGCAGAAGAAGAAAAATAGTGTGAAAATTGATCAATAGATGGCGCTGTATGTGTCAGAATACGTAAATGAAAACACCCGTCATGCACGTGACCCATTGAAGTTGGTATCAACACTCCAGGTACACGGCTTTTCCTGTTTTCGCGCCTGCGACGTTCGCCATGACTGTCTCCATGCAGGATCGCGCTCTGTTTGTAAAACTGTATTTCAAAACTGATGACTGCACACGTCGCTCTGCAGAAGTTCCGGACACTGAAGGGTTTGAAAAAAGGCGTTGGTCCGATGACTGCCGTGTGTCTGGAGAAAAAGATTCGGAAATTTGAAAAGACGGGTTCTTTTGGTATGCAACCTGGTAGAGGGAGGAAACGAATTAATTCAAAGTCAGTAGAAGCAGTGGCCACAGCAATGCAGGAGGAGACGAGTGGTGGTATGCAAACGTGTAGAGCACGGAGAATTGCCCGAACCTTGGACATTCCCCTTGAGCACGGTGCGTAAAATCCTACAAAACATCCTTCTTTGCTATCCACTCAAAATTACCCATGTGCACGAGTTGCTTCCTTTTGACTTTCCAGGAAGAGAGACCTTCGCTTTAGAATTTCTTGCTCTCATGGCAGTGGACAATGATTGGCTGTGGAAGATTTTGTGGACAGACGAAGCCCACTTTCATCTGACAGGATATGTCAATACACAGAATTGTCGAATACTGGCAACGGGCCGCGCGGTATTAGCCGAGCGGTCTCAGGCGCTGCAGTCATGGCTGTGCGGCTGGTCCCGGCGGAGGTTAGAGTCCTCCCTCGGGCATGGGTGTGTGTGTGTGTGTCCTTAGGATAATTTAGGTTAAGTAGTGTGTAAGCTTAGGGACTGATGACCTAAGCAATTAAGTCCCATAAGATTTCACACACATTTGAACATTTTTTGAACAATATTGGCAACGGAAAATCCACACGCAAATCAGTCAGTACCACTTCATCCTGAGAAGTTCACTGTGTGGAGCGGGTTTATGGCATCATTTATCATAAGGCCATATTTTTCGAAGAGACAGGTTTTCCTGTTCTGTTACCTGTACCGTCACTGGTAAGAGTTATGAGTGTCTTTCGCGCAACCACGTCATTCCAGCTCTCTAACAGCGTGGCTGTGTGGATAGGATCATTTTTATGCAAGGTGGTGCGCCTCCGCATTTTGCAAATCCAGTTAAGCAGCTGCCGAAGCGCCATTTCGGAAATGCTAGCATTATCAGCCGCCATTCCCCTACAGCCTGGCCGTCCCGATCACCTGATCTTAATCCGTGTGACTTCTGGCTGTGCGGCTATCTGAAAGATGTTGTGTTCAGTGTTCCGATTGCAAACTTAGCTGCATTGAAGACACGCACTGCGCAACACATTCTGAACGTGACCCTGGAAACACTTCGATCAATTGTGGAACATGCTGTTTCTCGATTTCAACTTGTTGCAGAGAACGGTGGACAGCATATTGAACATGAATGAGATTTTCACTCTGCAGCGGAGTGTGCGCTGATATGAAACTTCCTGGCAGATTAAAACTGTGTGCCCGACCGAGACTCGAACTCGGGACCTTTGCCTTTCGCGGGCAAGTGAGTCTCGGTCGGGCACGCAGTTTTAATCTGCCAGGAAGTTTCATATTGAACATGTTTTGCGCCAGTCACACGGAAATTAATAATCCGATTTGATTTGGATTGATGCTTTTTATGTGGTTTTTGGGCTCAGGACAATTAAAAACCGATGTAATTGTTGCTTTTTATGCGGTTTTTGGCCTCCGGACAATTAAAAACCGATGTGGGTGATGCTTTTTACGTGGATTTTGGTCTCAGGGCAATTAAAAACCGATTTTTCCCATCTGATGTGATATGACCTTGCCGCGGTGGATGGGCTTACGTAACTAACAGTTTCACAATTGTACACTCATGCAAACTGACTAGAACAGATTGTTTAACGTCAAACGTACACCTTAGACATTGTTGTATGATTCATTTGTCATTTGTAGTCGACCACTATTAAACTATGATGCTTACAGCGCCATCTGCTGCTACATTTTGTAACTACTTGTTTTTCTTCTGCTATACGTTTTCTCCCTTCTCCGATAATATTCCGTTGGAATTTGAGGTCATTCTGACCAGTGGTGTTTTTTCTGCAGCGATTTGAAAGTTTAGCTTTAATTATAATCACCCTGTATAACACAAAAATAAACTGGTCAGCCAGAACATTATGATCTCCGACCTACTATCGATATAAAACGGTCCAGGAGATAGCAGTGTCACCTGTCGAGGAATGACTGCTAGTCAGACACACGCGCAGTGCATGTACTATCAGTGAGCGTTCTGTCCGTGTTTAGAATAGAGAAGGCGAACGATCTATCTGAGTTTGACTGAGAATGTTTGTGATGGCGTGGAGGCTCGGGACGAGCATTTCGGAAACTGCACGACTTGTCGGGTGTTCGTGGAGTGCTGTGGTGAGTGTCTTCAACATGTCGCGAAACCAAGGTGGAACCAGGTCCAGGCGTCGTGGAGTTGGGCGGCTACCCCTCATTACAAATGTTGGACATCGTAGGCTGGGCAGACTGGTAAAACAGGACAGGTGGCGAACTGTGGCGGAACTAACATCAGACTTTAATGCTGGGCACATTACAAGTGTGTCAGAACGCACAGTGCACCAAACACTCCCAACGATGGATCTCTACAGCTGACAACTCATGCATGTGCCAACGTTAACACCACGACATCGACAAATTCGACTGAAATGGACACGTGATCATCGGCACTGGACGTCGGCACAGTGACAGAGCATTGCATGGTCTGACAAATCCTGATACCTTCTTCATCATGTCGACGGGGGGACGCGAATCCATCGTCTTCCATGAGAACAGCTCCTTGAAACATGTACAGCGGGACGGACACAAGCTGGCGGCGGCTCTGGGGAACATTCATGTGGGCATCCCTGGGTCCAGTGGAGCTCGTGCAAGGCATCATGACGGCCAAGGAGTATCGTAAACTGGTTGCAGACTATGTACACCCCTTCATGTCGATAATGTTTCCGAACGGTAGTGGCATTTTTCAAAAAGATGATGCGCCATGTCACAACGCCAGGAGTGTGATGGAATGATTCGAAAAACATAATGGGGAGTTCTAAGTGATATGCTGGCCCCCAACTCGCCAGATCTGAACTCGATCGAATTCATCTGGAATGTGATTGAATGTAGCGCCAGAACTCATCGCCCCTCCCCAAAATTTACGGGAATAAGGTGACAAGTGTGTGCAGATATGGTGCCAACTTCCTCCAGCGACCTACTATGGCCTATTGCTTCTATGCCATGACGCGTCGCAGCTGTTATCAGTGCCAAAGGTGGACATGATGGCTATTAGGTAGGTGGTCATAGTGTCCGCCTGATCAGTGTAAGTAGAGGCAGTGCAACATTGAAAGAAAATACCAGTAATAACAATTATGTAAAACGCGAAAAACTGCAAGATGAGAATCAGCTAAATATCGTCGTGGGGCAACGTTCGTTGTTAATGAAATGCATCAAAATCACAAAATTTTTAGCTGCGAAGACAAAGTCAGAAAATATAAAACACGATGGAGTTGACAAATCAATTCCACAGTAACTGGACAAACACAAGACATTACAATGCCTAATACGGTGTAGGAAAACCCTTGACATTCAAAACAGACTCCATTCGCCTCGGAATGGATAGATACAGGTGCTGTATAGTTTAAATGGAATTTTATACAATTCTTCCTCCAAAACAGTGAAAGTTCAGCTAACGATTAAGGATGTGGATAGCGATCACGCACCCTTCTCTCTAAAGTATACCACAAAGCCTCAGTAATATTACGCTCTGGTAACTGTGGGGGCCATGGGAGATACGACAATTCGTCCTCTAGCTCACAGAACCAGTCCTGGACGATGCGAGCTGTGAGAACAGGGGCGCTGTCGTCTTGGAACACAGCATCACCATTGCGGAACAAACACTGTATCATGGGATGGATCTGATCAACCAAAATGTTCACGTAAACCTTGGCAGTAAAGTGATCTTGTAGGGTAACCATGGGGCCCATGGAATACTACGGCATGGTTGCCCAAATCATTAACGAATTCCTACAATGTTCGACTTTTGGGACGTTAACTCGGCCAGAAGGCTGGCCGCGGTGGCCGACTGGTTCTAGGTGCTTCAGCCCGGAACCGCGCGACTGCTACGGTCGCAGGTTCGAATCCTGCCTCGGGCATGGATGTGTGTGATGTCCTTAGGTTAGTTAGGTTTAAGTAGTTCTAAGTCTAGGGGACTGATGACCTCAGATGTTAAGTCCCATAGTGCTCAGAGCCATTTGAACTATTTCGGCCACAAGTTAGAGACAACATGCATCAAGATTTATACAACAAATGATTTTCTTCCATTGCTCCAAAATGTTGGTTTTTTGGCTTCGGCGTCACGTGTTCCTGTCATGGGCATTTGCATTACTGATTTGTCGTTTTGACATTACAGCTCGCCCTGCAGTTTCCTGCTTATGGAGCTCCATTCGTGTTGTTTTGGTGCTGACAGGGTTCGCGAGTCTGACATTCTTTTCTGCAATGAGTTTTACAGCTGTTGTCCTCTTATTTTTCGTCACAATCCTCTTGAGTGACCGTCTGTCTCTGTAACTCAACACACACTTTCGTCAGCTCTGTGACTTAACGGATGCTGTTTTCTTCGCTTTCACTGCATGCGGTACAGATATTCGATGTGGTACCTCCGGAAACATCAAACACTTCCTCTATCTTGGTTACTGAAGCCGATATGTCCACCAAAGCCGGCCCAAGAAAGAGACCCAGGCATAAAATGAATATGAAGTTTATTGTAACACATATAAACAATCTTCTCTGATAGGAAGTAGTCTGGAACACAATAATTGAAGACAAGTCACTTCTTGAATACTGAAAGAGCAGTTATAACATCTGATGGCTGAAGGCCTGGAAATGTCTAAAGATAGTTCCAAAAGACATGAGAGAACGAGTAAATGCTAAAGCCTCAAAGGAACGCATAAAACTTAAAGTTCGGTACTATGACGATGAAAAATAAAGACAATTACTACAAAGTCCAGTTGCTGATCACGGTGTTGGAGGCCACTCCTCTTCGGTGTAGGGGCCAAGAATGGAGTAGATCCATAGTTGGCTGCTCGTGGAGACGAAGATCGACATGGATAGTAGCATCGTCATAGCAACGGCTCCAGAGTGAGATCTTGATTGTGAAAATGCTTTTGCAATAGGCGCTTTGTCCAGGAAACTCACTCAGAGCGAACTGGTCGAGCACAACCTGGGCACCAGCCGAAATACTTTCTGGGTGCTAGGATACTGTAGGTATTACTTTCGGTCAAGAGGCCCATGGGAGAAAAAAGTTCCATGGGGCCAGTGACCTCTGGTGGTCCTTAAGTTGCTGCCTGCTTGCTGGGCAAAGCACAGTTATCTCTTGTCTGTTGTCTAAAATGCTGTCCTCTGCAAGGTCTACATAATCTAGCTGTGTTGTTAGTTGCTGACTGAGTGGAAGCAAAGCCTTAACACAGCATTCCTCCCTCCCCCTCCCAAAGGCAAGAAGAGTTGGTAGAGCATCTTGACATTCCTGGAAGGGACTGGGTGGAGGTTGGGGTGGCTGGGGGTCTGAGATCCACCTCCAACAGCATTTACACTTGTGTAGCGTGTGGAGCAACTGAGGGCCCCTCCATGGGGCCAACCACAGGCTTGAGCTGAGACAGGCAAGTGGTGGCTGGGATGGGCATTGTGGAGGACTCCCACTTGGAAACAAATAATTATGGTAGACTACCAAGCCCAGAAAGAGGACCATGGCAACCTCGCATTTGGTTAATGCGCTTATGGTACACTGTGCTGGCTTTAAGTGTCACCTCAGCCATGCCCCAGCTCAGAAGATTGGAAACGATCACAGGAAAACACCCTGGCGGCTTTCTGCGAAGACAAGGACGCACACAGAATCTTGGAGAGGGAAATGGTGGCGGTTGGACTGCCAAGAGGAAAGGTAGGAACAAGTAGGATGGATGATAGATAATTGCGACTGATGTTGTTAGCCATAGTTTTTCTGCTGGGGTTGATCTGTCCTGGGGAATGGAACAATAAGAAGTCAGAAAGAGCGTAAGGGCTTCATCGAAAGGGTGATGTTGGTGGAGTTTGGACAGCCAGGATTTAAAGTTATGGATGAAGCATTGGGTTAGATCTTCAGAAGCACGGTGGAAGGCGCAGTATGTATCAGCGCTCTACCATTTGCTTTGCAGAAAGCGGAGAATTCTGCAGAAGCAAAGTGTGGGCTGTTATCTGTGACAATGGTTTCTGGGAACCGTTCAATTGAAAAAAGACGGGAAAGGCTTGAATGGTCTGCCTTGCAGACATGATGAACATGCGTGAGACATAGGGGAAGCCACTATCAGCATCTGGGGCGATTAACCAGGAGTACCCCTGAAAAAACCTAACAAATCCAGTATCTGGGACAAGAGGGCAGCGTCTGGCCACGGAAAGAATGACGTGGGGGGAGGCCTTTTTGCTCTGGCAGGTGGAGTAGGAGGTAAACATGTTGGTAATTGCTGCATCCATGCCTCACCAGTAGACGTGGTTGCGGGCCAGGCGACTAGTGCACACAACGTTCTAGTACTCGATGTACAAGAGAACAAGATGAGAGAGGACACCTTACTCTCTCACCTATTTGTCGTATACGGAAAATTATTAAGAATTTTATTGCAACCTGATGCACCTTGAGTGAGACTCTAGAAAGTTAACGGCCTAAGCAGATGATGGAGCCTGGTAGGGCGCTAAAAGCATGAGGTATTTTTATGGTTCTTAGCTCGTTGAAACGGAATGTTTGCAGTTGGAAGTAATTGGCGGTGAGCCCATCCCTAAGTAAATCTTGCCCAACAGGCCCAGAGCCATACAGGGCAGACAGAGCACCCCTTGTCAAGACAGGTCTTCAGCAGAATAATGCTGTTATACCTGCACTGGCGCGAGCTGAAGGCTGGGCTGGGGACGACGAACTGAAGGGAGGCATCTACACAGTGGAGTCATAAACCGGTCATTGTGTGCATAGCCACGCGTAATAAAAATTTACAAGTTTTCATGTTCGCTGATACTGCAAATAGGCCTGTGCCCCACTTCCATCAGCCGCCTCAGTTGTATAAGAAACTCCAGCGTCTGAGAAACGTATAGAGACAGAATCTTTATTACACCTCATAGCTAGGACTAACAAGCTCCAAGGCACAGGTAATTTAGATAAAGATCTATAAGATTGTATCTGTTCGTTTCTTGCCATGGGAAGCGACGCGACTTAGAAAAACATCTACCCCCTCCATGAAAACTTAAAAAAGCCAGTAACTGGCAGTTTCCTTTTTTCCAGAGACGCAAGTTTCGTAACTCATGCCCTGGTTCGACATGAGTTTGTGTTGTCGTGTGGGAGGGGAGATTTAGCGCCTCTTTCTTGTGTGCTGTGGCTCAAGATGGCGTGAAGGCAGTGTCGTTCGTGCACTTGTGGGAAAAAAGAAGAGGTGCGAAGCATTTGGGTGCTGGACATTGCTCTGGTAAGAAGGGACTTCTGGTGGATGCTCTGGTGTGTGTGGTTGGTGCTTGGGAGCTGTCCTGAGACTGACTTCACCTGCAAGTAGTTTAGACTGGGGAGTCTGTGGTGAAGTTATTACTGTACCGACGGTGTGACTTCAAACGTCTCGGACTACTCGTTTGCCGAGGGCACACTTATTCGTTTTTGGTTTACCAGTCTTGACTTTTGATATTCTTGTGTGCTGTGTCGTATAAGTGAGCCAAATTGGTCCTTGGTACGACCAGCGAACGGATGTGTCACACACTAATATCTACCGTGATTTCAGGGCTCTAATAGAGAGTAAATTTCGATCCGTCTGCCTGATCGCTAGACCGTGAGTTTTTTGCATTTCTTTCGTGGCCGCGATCGATTCACAGGTGCCGCCTCACGTCTCACCTCCGCCCCACCCATCTCGCCAGTTGCAAGTTACACAGCTGTACGAAGCAAACAGGGTAACATACTGCCGCTCCGGCCTTGTCAGAGCGTGCAGATCTCAATCGCCACTTGCTCTCAGCTGCACTTATATTGAGAAACTTCTGTAGATTATCAATCAAAGTCTGCTCAGCGTCAGATCAATTCAGATTGCGTTATCCACATTTTTAGGGCAAGAGTACTTGACTCACTTCTGCCACTCAGGATCCTTGTCCGCTGTGGTTTTAAACCGACTGTTAGTTGCTTACAGTTTACACTCAAAACTTGTTTAGCATAATTTATGTCTGTCTTTGTTTTGAGAAAATAAATGTTGTCAGTAAACTAAATTTTGCATACATTCTCAATCATTTTTATGTAGTCCAAACAGTGTTACCTGTCAAAGACACACTGCTGTAAGCCCGCCAGGATCATGACCTTGTGGGGCCGTGGTCCCCCTGGTGTAGGAGGACATTGTTGAGGGTGGAGAGCTACTTCTGGTCATACCAAGAGGCTGGGACCTCCGAGTATTGCTTGCGGTCTGACGGCCAACAGCATTGCGCCAGGTGGAGTACCTTGTGGAGCGCTTCGTCATCGGTGTTGTGGTGTGTGAGACGAGCTTGGCGTCAAATGGAATTGTGGCCACGGCTACCTCAGTGGCAATCTCCAGGTGTAAGCAAACTTCGAGATCCTTGTCAAACGCAGGGTCCTACCTCAGGGGCTGATACGAGAGGAGGTCAGCATTAGCATGTTGGGTCATGGAGCGGCGCTGAATGTCATAATTATAACTTGAACGTAACAGAGTCCACTGCTGAATGCGGCATGCTGTTTTGGTCAGAATACTTGCCGACACTTTGAAAAGGGGGAGTAAGGGCTTGTGGCCCGTGAACAGCGCGAAATGGGAGCCGTAGAGTTATACATGAAACATTTTTAGGCTAATTATGACTGCTAGGGCTTGTTTTTCTACCAGACTGTAGTTATGCTCTGCAGCAGAGAGAGTCTTAGGCTGCGTCGTACGTAATCGTCAGGAGCGACCGACAGAGAGCGATGTCTGGATACGCGATACTCCAGTAACAAGCAGCAGCATCGGGGAGAAGCTCGGCTGTCCTGCGTGCGAGCGACCATCTCCCTCTGCAAGATGACTTCTTAGAGTCGACCAGCTGTTAATACAAAACGGCGCCCCTAAACTGTAGAATACTGTAGCTCGAGAGTAAGGCTACAAAATTAGCTCTCCTTAGGAAAATAACGCGAAAATGAGCGCTGTGCATGAAATTTACAAAGGGAGAAATCTTCATGGATAATTTCATAATTTATACCCATCAACTACGAAGACCACCAGACAAATTCTTCGAATACACGTAAATGAGCTGAAGAGCTTCAGATTTTAAATGATCAAGAACTTTTAGCAGCCGATAAATGCGGAAGAATGACTATCTTAAATACAAAGAATGAGCATGATCTCCAAGAGCCTGTTGGGGTGTAACATTAGTGTACTCAGTTTGAGATTGTGGTTAATGTAAGGGCGTGGGTTCGGTCCCAGCTAGTTCTTGTATTTTAACTGACTCAGCTACAGTCCTGTATATTAAGTTCATCTATAATGTTGACACTGCATCGCTAAGTATATTTTTAAGTTCTTGCCAAAGTACTTGATCTTTAAGTATAAACGTACCTATCCCAGTATATCACACACATTAAATCCCTTATAAAATGGAATGAACAACCATGAAATTTTCTTGATATATGATTGTTGCGAACGTAATTCATCAGCAGTCAGTGTTAAGGCCAAACGTTTCAGTTAATTTAAATTGTCTGTAGAAGTAGAGTATACAAAATTTTTGAAACGAAAGTCAAATGTTTTGTGAACTGATTTGTCAAAAAGTATAAAATAAAAAATATTACAGAAGCATTTGATGCACCTCATTTTCTGTTCATGATTTTGAGCGTCATTCATACGCACGTCGGATGTTTCTCAATTGTATTCTTATTCACACCTCATTTGCCTTACTGGCGTTTTCTGTTCTCGAAAATCTAACTGTGGTACTTGATTCGAAGGAAGCCGTTTTGAAATTTAAATATCGCACCAATGTATCTTTATATGTGCAAAATAGCTAGGCCTTGAACGAGGGCAGGCGGCGCAATGGACGTCGCACACGTAAGGCACTTCCGTAACTATACCTGCGGTGGTGTTTCGTCGTCTGAAGCTGTCGCGCGCTGTCGGTCGCTTCTGCCGGTTACGTAGTACACGGCCTTAGAAAAAATATAACTGATCACTTCAGCCCATCAATCACACGTGAAAGCGCCCCCCCCCCCCCCCCTTAAACCCACGGTCTGATGCATCAGATGTCAAGATTAGGGGTTTGGCAGAGTCATAAAAAGTGAGGCACATGGCTTGGAGTAGGGCCTATTTCAAGTCCTGGAAGCCTTTAGCACATGCTGGAATCCATTGTCAGTGAATGTTTTTGTGTAAGAGACGGTGTAATGGTTCTGCAATGGCTGCTGCATGCGAAATTACTTTACAGTACTAATTGAGCTGCCCCAGCACTGATTTCAGCTGGCTGGTGCTGGTGGATATCGGAAGTTTCTGCACCACCTCAGTGTACTGTGGGATAGGACAGATGCACTAAAAACGTGATCCAAGCATTCCATTCGACGAACAAACAAACGGCACTTGCCATCTTGGAAAATCGAGATTTCTGCCAGTAATCTGCACTGTACTTGCACGATGTTTCGAGCACGTAACTCGCAAACTTCAATAGTGCACCCTCAAAAACTTGTGTGGGTTGCTGTCACATACACCTGACAGTCAAAGTATTATAACGAACTGGACTTCAAGCTGTCATAGGGCAGAGAGTGGGGCTCCACTTTCGGGTTAAGTTGTTTCAGAAAGCAGTAAATGTCTGGGTCCATGTATACCAGAAAAAAAGAGGTACTGCAGTAAATTGAAAGTTCCAAAATGCAATGTCCATATACTAAGCGTGCCACAATCAAAGTCCAGAAGGGACATCCTAAAGTTAAAGTCCTGAGAGGATGATCAAAAGCTTAAGTTCCGAAGGGATGGACTAAACTTTAAGTGTAGTTGGCAGTTCCAAGAGGCGAAGGTCAACGTGGACAGTGTCGCCGTCATAGTGGGCGAACCAGAGACAGATGCTGCTTGTGGGAATGCTTTTGCAATCGCCACCTGGCCCAGAAAACTCACTGAGAGCGAACTGGTCAAACGAAGCTCGGGCGCTGGTATTAATACTGCCCAGGTGCCAGGATACTGCAAGTACTACTGTCGGTCAAGTTGCCCACATAGGAGAAGAGATCCAAGGCATCAGCGGCCTCTAGTGGAACCTGTGTTGCTGCCTGGTGACCGGGCAGAGCATGGCCATTCCTTGTCTGTCGTCTGAAGAACTGTCCCCTGCAAGGCCTGAACCCGCATAACCTTTCTGTATTGTTGGTTGTTAGCTGAGTAGGCACAAGGTCTCTACCGTATGAGTGAGCACCAACAATTTGCCCACGTCCGAAGTCACTTAGCTCCCACGTAACGCACTCACAACGACACAGAACAGTGTTCTGACCACTACTAACATTTGCAATATAATTAGCACACCGCATAGGTGCAGTTCGTGGTCAAAGAAAACAGCGCAACCTGCAGGCTTATCTAGCATCTGCATATGCACTACTGGTCATTAAAATTGCTACACCACGAAGATGACGTTCTACAGATGCGAAAATTAACCGACAGGAAGAAGATGCTGTGATATGCAAATGATTAGCTCTTCAGAGCATTCACACAAGGTTGGCGCCGGTGGCGACACCTACACCGTGCTGACATGAGGAAAGTTTCCAACAGATTTCTCATATACAAACCACAAACAGCAGTTGACCGGCGTTGCCTGCTGAAACGTTGTTGTGATGTCTCGTGTAAGGAGGAGAAATGAGTACCATCACGTTTCCGACTTTGATTAAGGTCCGATTGTAGCCTATCGCGATTGCGGTTTATAGCATCGCGACATTGCTGCTCGCGTTGGTCGAGATCCAATGACTGTTAGCAGAATATGGAATTGGTGGGTTCAGGATGGTAATACGGAACGCCGTGCTGGATCCCAACGGCCACGTATCACTAGCAGTCGAGATGACAGCCATCTTATCCGCATGGCTGTAACGGATCGTGCAGCCACGTCTCGATCCCTGACTCAACAGATGGGGCCGTTTGCAAGACAACAACCATCTGCACGAACAGTTCGACGGCGTTTGCAGCAGCATGGACTATCAGCTCGGAGACCATGGCTGCTGTTACCCTTGACGCTGCATCACAGACAGGAGCGCCTGCGATGGTGTACTCAACGACGAACCTGGGTGCACGAAAAGCAAAACGTCTTTTTTTTCAGATTACAGCATCATGATGGTCGCATCCGTGTTTGGCGACATCGTGGTGAACGCACATTGGAAGCGTGTATTCGTCATCGCCATACTGGCGTATCACCCGGCGTGATGGTATGGGGTGTCATTGGTTACACGTCTCGGTCATCTCTTGTTCGTATTGACGGTATTTTGAACAGTGGACGTTTCATTTCATATGTGTTACGACCCGTGGCTCTACCCTTCATTCGATCCCTGCGAAACCCTACATTGCAGCAGGATAATGCACGACCGCATGTTGCGGGTCCTGTACTGGCCTTTCTGGATACAGAAAATGTTCGACTGCTACCCTGGGCAGCACATTCTCCAGATCTCTCACCAACTGAAAACGTCTGGTCAATGGTGGCCGAGCAACTGGCTCGTCACAATACGCCAGTCACTACTCTTTATGAACTGTGGTATCGTGTTGAAGCTGCATAGGCAGCTGTACCGGTACATGCCATCCAAGCTCTGTTTGACTCAATGCCCAGGCGTATCAAGGCCGTTATTAAGGCCAGAGGTTCTGGGTACTGATTTCTCAGGATCTATGCACCCAAATTGCGTGAAAATGTAATCACATGTCAGTTCTAGTATAATATATTTGTCCAATGAATACCCGTTTATCATATGCATTTCTTCTTGGTGTAGCAATTTTAATGGCCATTAGTGTATGTTCAAGAATGCATTTCTTGCGGTGTTTCCATATTTTTGTCCAAACTCTGTATGTGGCCCCCACGATGCAGCCAGCATCGACACAGCTTGGCTTCTAGGTGTCGCCTGGGAACTGACCTAAAACTGTGTTGCAGAATGTAATAGCACAGAATTACAAAAGTTAGATTGTGAAGAAGCTCGCGGAGGGAAATATCTCAGAAACACATCAAAAGGCTTTGACTCGTTGTTTTGTCATCAAGCCTAATTGGAGCTCCAAGAATCACACAAACATCGAATATTTTTGCAGCAGTTCAGTTGTATTAATTTATTAACCATTATTTTTATCCTCATCAACAAAGTATCATAAAATTTATGTTATTCATGACAAATAAAACAAGAGCTTTAGAGAGAGGGCTCCCATAGTCTGTTAAATTCTCGTTGGACTTATGATTAATGACAAAAACTAATTCAAAATCTCTTTGTGATCACGAGGCAAAAAATGTGCTCTTATACAACGACTCCTTAACATTGCACAGAAAGGTTTACACTGTTCCGCAAGTTCAGTATTCAGCGGATTCCATAACAATGCACCGACTCAAGAGAAAAGATCCACTTCAAATTGCCAAATTTAAGTTGAAATGCTTCCATGACAAACAATCATTCTCACTCTGTACAGAAGATCCTAGTAGTTATTTAGAACCTTTCGCTGTATTATATTACTCGTGAGTAAACCATGTCGCAAATCTTCTCATCTTTTGTTACTCAGTATGTCGTTAATATTGTATGTAATGACTCAGTCTATGACCGAGTAGTTACAGTTGGGATGGTCCTACGAAACCTGAAAAACAGGACAAATAAATAAGATTAATAGCTCGGAAAGGTAACGCGTATAAAAGGGAAACGACACCTTTATTACAGTTCCTGCTATACCCGTTCGCATTCACATACAGCAACTTCTTTTGTTTTTTGTACTGTCCACGTTTTATCAAGATATATAATACATCCCAAATACTTTTACCACGTGGCTATCCCTCCTGTACCGCTGGTACAGACGTTGTATTTCGGCAGGGTCACATGTACAAAAATGGTTCAAATGGCTCTGAGCACTATGGGACTCAACTGCTGAGGTCATAAGTCCCCTAGAACTTAGAACTAGTTAAACCTAACTAACCTAAGGACATCACAAACATCCATGCCCGAGGCAGGATTCGAACCTGCGACCGTAGCGGTCTTGCGGTTCCAGACTGCAGCGCCTTTAACCGCACGGCCACTTCGGCCGGCCTCACATATACAATCTAGCTCCAGAGCGAAATCAGTACTTGTGTCTTAATTCCTTGCCATTTCATTTAGTTCAACAAAATCCGTGCCCAAGTGATTGGAGACGTCGCGTGCGAAACGAGCTAGCGTGATACGCGGTACAATAGGAATACAAGGCAACATGTGGATATATGTTTCGCGTGACATTGCTCTTGTAGACGTTAACACTAATTTAATTCTTCAAGCTGAAGGAAAACAACTTCTCATCCAGTAACACACTTGTAAAACCTTTATTTACAGTGACTGGTTTCGGTAAAACTGAGTTACCATCATCTGTCTGTGCATAGTGTACTTGAAGTGTAAAATATTAAATTATGAAAACTGCATACAATTTCATAAATATGACATATACAGTGAATTATTATTAAATATACCACAGTAAAGGTTAATGAAAGTACCCAGTTAGAGTCATAAATGTACTCCATATCTTAATTAGGTGGATAGTTGATGTAAGATACATTCGCATGTCAAAGTTAAAACTAGTATTTACAATATGTTACACCAAGTGTGTGAAGTGCATCCGTACTATATTACAAGTCACTTAGTACATCACTGGTACTAGAACGCCGCTCAACTGACACGAGTCGAAATTACTAGAGAACATGTCGACATTTAGTGCCGCTAGACGTCGTTTGTATATTCAGGTCACCGTCAATTGCAAATATAAATACGTAATCTTAATTAAATGTGGTAACTGATACCAGTTATAAAATTGTATAAAATGCACGTTTGACCATCAGCTGTTTTTATTTTAAACCCAAATTTCGACCGGTTTCAGTCATGGATCATCTTCACAGTTAAGAGTTAAAATGGTTTAAGCCACAAAATTGCATCTGTCATTACTTAAATAATGTGTAGAGCATGTCATGAATATCAATATATAACACAGGACTTTTAGAAGCAATCATGCTAATACCAAGTACTGCTCTGTGTACACTTGGTATTAGTATGGTTGCTTCTGAAAGTCCTGTGTTATATACTGATATTCATGACATGCTCTACACATTATTTAAGTAATGGTAAATGTAATAATGCGGCTTAAACTATTTTAACCCTTATCCGTGAAGATGGTCTATGACTTAAATCGGTCGATATTTGGGTTTAAAATAAAAGCAGCTGATGGTCAAACATGCATTTTATACATTACTTGATGCTGTTGATAGTCACCTTCCAAAAATGTCTAAAAGTTATGAAATTGTTTGTGACAGGTAAACGCTAAAATATTTTCTGGAAACAGATGGAGTATGCGTAACCATAAGGACGTAAAACAATAAGTCGAAAAAGACAACATTTAGTTACAAACTGCATCCTATGTCGTATTTCAAAATCCTATTTTATGTACAACATCAGAGACAGGACAAAATAAGCGCATAGTAACCTTTATTGATGGTTCAAATGGCTCTAAGCACTATGGGACTTAACATCTGAGGTTATCAGTCCCCTAGACGTAGAACTACTTAAACCTAACTAACCTAAAGACATCACACACATCCATGCCCGAGGCAGGATTCGAACCTGCGGCCGTAGCAGCAGCGCGGTTCCGGACTGAAGCGCCTAGAACCGCTCGGCTACAGCGGCCGGTCTAACCTTTATTGAGAATATGCTTGCACAACAAAAACCTAGTAGACGACGTGATCGCACAGTATAGAGACACATACGTATCTCATTATGTAAATGACGAAGGGGCTATATTTCTCTAAATAAATTCAACACCAGTGTCTTCGATGTATACTTATAGCGGTGAACGCATTGCAGGAGAACATCTGCGCAAAAAAGTTTTTATATTTACAACATGAATCGTGGCCCGACGTCTATGTAAGATTTTGGATTCTCAATCACTTTTACAATGGGAAACATTAAAATCTCGCACCGAAGATGATGATATGGCAGTGGTAACAAAGAAAATTCACTGAACGCTAGAAGTGTTATGTAAAACAGGCATGTATGTCAAAAGTATGACGTTGAATTACGCGTTATAATGGCCGTGGATATAAGCAAAGACAAGATATACAATGCAGGTACATAAAGGTCACAGCAAAATGATTAGTCCATGCATAATCCACCTTAAGACAGGCGAAACAAGATGACGTTCAGCTCTAAGGTAGCGTGAAATGTAAATTACACTCCGCGATCCATAGATCGTGATCTACGTATGGTGACACATGAATACCAAAACAGCCGCTAAGTAGGCTATAGCATTAAATTACACATTTTTAGTGCTTATTCCATGCGTAATCCAGCTTAAGACAGGTGAAGTATAAGTTACGACATTTTATTAAAATGACCTTTATATTTGCGATTGATGACATGAATACACAAGCGATCTCTGGCGGCACTAAATGTCAACATGTTCTCTTGTAACTTTCGCCTCCTGTCAGGCCAGCGGCGTTCTTGTATCAGTGATGTACTCAGTGACTTGTAATACAGGACGGATGCACTTGGCACGTGGTGAGACGTATTGTAAACACTTGCTTTAACTTTGATATGCCGATGCATCTTACATCCACTATCCACCTAAGTAAGATACGGAGTACATTTACGGCTGTAACATGGTACTCGCGTTAACCTTTACCGGAGTATGTTTAATAATAACTCACTCTATGTATTATAGTTACAACATAGTATGCTATTTTACAGAATTTAATATTTTACACTTTGTATACACTATCCACAGATAAGATGATGGTACTCTGTTTTACCCAAACCAGTCATCGTAAATAAAAGTTTTACAAATGCGATATTGGCTGAGAAGTTGTCTTCCTTCAAGTTGAATATTTACATATCGTCCCTTTCTACTCAGTATGAGCAAGTTAATTTAATTCTTTATCTTCTTTTACGTATATTTTTGGAATACAATATTTCAGACAATATTGTACTCCAGAATATAAAAATAAATTTTTACACACAAACAACATTTTAATAGAAATTATAATCCTCATGGGTGTCTTCATGTGTGACTTATTCGAAGGAATGTAATAACACGACACCTAAACGTAGATATTGTCAACAAAAAACGTGATTACAAGAAGAATTGTTCCCCTTGAACGAATTTCAATGAGGAGAAAATACCTGCAACTCTATACATTAATAGTCCTGCATGACATGGTAGTTTCGAAAGCATTGTGGTAGACGCAATCCCATTTTTATGTGCATTCCCACGTCGTTTCGTTTCGTACTTAGTGTTTCATGTAAACTTTGCACTTATTTTTAGCCGTCCGATCGATATGTATTGGGAAATGGGCCCAATATTGCGCTCATAGTCTTGGAGTCTGAGAGACGTTTCACCTAGTGATGGTTTTCCAAGCTTTTCCTAGTCCGGCAGTTGCACACTTTTTAAGATTACCTCTGCTATACTTATTCGGTAATCAACATATGTTTCCCTTCTGACCGTATATTGCTTTTTGGATAATGTACATATTGAACCGAACCATATCGGTCATCAGTCCCCTTAGAACTTAGAACTACTTAAACCTAACTAACCTAAGGATATCACACACATCCATGCCCGAGGCAGGATTCGAACCTGCGACCGTAGCGGTCGCGCGTTCCAGTCTGTAGCGCCGAGAACCGCTCGGCCACTCTGGCCAGCTCAACCACGCCCATGAAAGAGCTGTCAGTAGCTGAAAGGTCTCCAAGCGCTTGCTCGCTTTGACAGTACGCCACAAACGAAGAAACTGTAACACATTGTATAGTGACCTCCCAGTAATGAGTAAGCAAGTCAAAAGAAAGCCAAAAGTTACGACTGTCAGTCGGTGGTCTGAGTCCGGTTCCCCTAGGAGGAGAACAACACATTTCACTGCTTGCTGCCTTTCGCGTCCATAGCACTAATTTCCGCTTCACCGCATTAGCATTGATTCGGAGCTCTTGCATTAACATGCGCAGCTCAAATTTCTATGGGGAATCACACTATAAGACGATAGCCCAAGGGGAGATTCATGTGGCTTTAGAGCCATCCTCATCAGGCCACATGTATATTAAGTTCGAAGCTGAAAGGGGAATTAGACAGACCGTGTCCTATAGGATCGCCAGGAGAATGGACTGGGAGGCGTATAGGAGGGACCTCGACTCAAGCCTATCGGATAAGGAATCCAGTAGAGTTTGAGAAGGTAGCAGAGGCTACCTCTGCCATCATGACCTCATACCATGACAACTGCTCAATCACCAAGAAGTGCACGAATAGGAATGTATCTTGGAACAACAACTTGTAATCACAGAGGAAACAGGTACGAAGTCTGCTTAACCTTGTGAGAAGGAAAGGACAATGGGCAGAACATTGGGAGGCCCTTGTCAAATACAATCTTGCAATTAAGAAAGCAAAGCAGGCGTCCAGGAAGGTATTCTGTGAGGAAGTAGAAGGTACGTCTGCTCAGGCCAGACTTCACAAAATTCTCACTAGGATACGAAGTAATCCAGGAGGAACTTTAACGAAAGAGGATGGAGAGTATACAAGGACAGCACATGAAACGCTGAAACTACTCCTCAAGACTCATTTTCCTCAATGTACTCTGACAGACAACATAGACCCAGACGAGATCCCCGTGAGATATCGGTTTTCAGGTATTTGAAGGGAGAACTGGGAATCTGCCAGAGAATGTGTTGACCGTAGTAAAATCCAATGGGCGGTGGGAACACTTCAACCGTCAAAGTCACCTGCCCAGATGGAGTTTTTCCAGAGTTTCTGCAACAAGCAGGAGTGAACTTATTCCCATGCAGGTTATTTTGGGACCGATGACCATCGCAGTCTGGTCCCTTTAATCCCACAAACCAACCAACCAGGTTATTTATGGTTAGCCTAGCAGCAGGAATCATTCCTAATGTCTGGAGGGCAGTGAAGGTTATCTTCATTCCAAAGCCAGGGAGAATTAATCATACCAAGGCCAAGGATATGAGACCAATCAGTCTGTCCTCCTTTCTTCTTAAAACGTTAGAAAAACAGGTCAATGTGCATGTTGGGGAGAGCAGGTCAACTAGAGTTCCTCTACACATAAACCAACATGTGCATACCAACCAGGAAAATCGCGTGACACTGCACTCCACCAACTTTTTGGGAAGGTGGAGAAAACACTACACTTTCAGGAAATAGCCCTCTGCATCTTCTTGGACATCGAAGGGGCCTTTAGCAACACGACCTTTGAATCCATGGTTAAGGCAGCATAGGTGCATGGCTTGGAGACCACCATTTGACGGTGGACTACAGCCATGCTTAGTGGTAGAAAGGTAGAAGCCACCATGATGCAAGAAAAAAAAACGACCAGTTGCTGTCCACAAGACGGGGTCCTGCCCCCTCTACTGTGGAACCTTTTGATGAATGAACTCATTGTAAAATTAAACTCTAGACAGTATTTTTGCCAGGGATACGCAGACGATCTTGTCATAGTAATACTTGGCAAAATCTCAAGTACAGTCAAAGCTATGGCACAAGGAGCACCGAACATTGTGCAGAATTGCTACAGGAAGCAGGATCTAAGGGTCAGTCCTAAGAAGACTGTTGTAGTACCATTTACGACGAAGTAGATCCAACACACATATTGGATGGAACTCTGCCAGTGAAGGGGGCAGTGAAACATCTAGGGGTAATCCTGGATGAGAAAATATAGTGGACCCCTCACATAAAGAGCACCTGTTCCAAGGCGAAAGGTACTCTAATGAGTACCAGGAGAACTAGTGGTAAAAACTGGGGCTTAAGCCCCAAGAGTATGTACCAGATATATACCACAGTAGTAAGACCTGTGATCACTTATGGAGGTATAGTGTGGTGGAAAAGGGTAGAACAGCAGATAGCTCCTAAGGCGCTTGCGCAGGTGGAGAGATTGGCCTGCTTAGCCATTACAGGCGGAATTAGCAGCACACCGCTGTAATGGAAGCGATGCTGGACATGTCCCCATTACTCGTGTGGGTAAAGATGAAAGCAGCAGCTGGAGCACACAGGTTAGAGACCGACAAAAACTGGAACTCACTGGGGCACTCAGGATCTCACACTAAAATAGTGAGTGAGGTAGACATAGGTATGGTTGGGGAAATGCTGACCAACTATATAATAACTCCCAGCTGCTTCAGCAAGCCTTTCAATGTAGTAATTGGAAGAAGAGAGCTGTGGGAGAACACATTTCGACACCGTACACTGACGGTTCGAAAACAAACCAAGGTGTTTGGACCAGGGTACACAGAGTGCAGCCAACGCTGGAGGGTGCAATCTCTCTAGGAAAGATGGCCACTGTGTTTCAAGCAGAAATATCTGCTGTCAGGGTGTGCATGGAGGAGAATTTGCGGAGGTGCTACAGAGGTCGTAGCATTTTCATTTATTCAGACAGCCAAGCAGCCCTGAAAGCACTGGCAGCCTCTGCAACAAGATCAAAGATCGTGGCAGACTGCCACGAAGTCCTTGTAGAGCTCAGGGAGAGCAATGGGGTAAAGATGAAGGCAGCAGCTTCTGAATTTTAAACACTTCCGCTGGCCACCAGACTCCCCAGACATGAACTATATTGAGCATATCTTGGATGCCTTGCAACGTGTTGCTCAGGGCATGTAGTTGTGCACGTCGGTTCTGCTACCTTTCTTAGAGAAGGATGAGAACATTTCATATGCCCCCGAAACGTTGCTAACTTTCAGCAAGTTCCCCTTTTTCCGTTACGCTAGCAACCAATGTCTGCATCATTTATCTTTTTACTGGTGTAAAAATTAAGCTGGGGCAATATATCTCGATTCCCCTTTTTGATGAAAAACGGGTTGAAAACATTGTTGGTGTTTCAGTTTTCCATTGGTTGTTATTCGATTCTGTTTCCGTCAGCAGGTGCCATATGTAGTAGTTTTCTTCGCCCATAACAGCCGTAAAACACAATGAAATCTTTTTTAACTTCTGTGGAAATTTGAGGTAGAATGCGTGAAGGTCTACAAAAGTTGAGAAAGTCAGGAAGAAACAGAATTCCCACTGACATTAAAGCAGACAAGCATTGTTCCCGCATGCGGCCACTAATCGCAAATGAATCTTTATGTGTGTTTTGGACAAGAGAAAATGTCACAGTTCCACAGAAACGGAGACGCAAAGGAGAAACAAATTAAATTCATCGCTACAATGACCCAACCTTGGGTCACTCCATGTCAAATCCCCTAATTTCGCAACACTTTCCTGCTCGACCATCAAAGATTTCGACGACATTTAAGGTGAACATTTGCACATGCCACGATGAACATTTTTAAAGTTTAACGTTCGTCGAGGTAATAGAGGGCCAGATATGGTCCCTTTTTTGACTTCATACGCGACTTTGCGTAGAGCGAGAGTGAATTTCTAGCGACTTTGAGCTGTTATAGCTCGGGAAATATTTTGTTGAAAGAAATGAAATTTGGCCATCTTGTACAACGGTATGCGTTCACTTAATAATTATAATGAAAAGAATTTTAGGTGCCATATTCGGCCAGAAAATTTTAGACAAAATTGCCTGAAAAAATTTCAGAGTTTGGCTTCTTACACTATGTGATCAAAAGTATCCGGACGCCCCTAAAAACATACGTTTTTCATATTAGGTGCATTGTGCTGCCACCTACTGCCAGGTACTCCATATTAGCGACCTCAGTAGTCGTTAAATATCGTGAGAGTTGAATGGGGCGCTCCGTGGAATTCGCGGACTTCGAACGTGGTCAGGTGATTGGATGTCACTTGTGCCATAAATCTGTACGCGAGATTTCCACATCCTAAACATCCCTGGGTCCATTGTCTCCGATGTGATAGTTAAGAGGAAACGTGGACGGACACGTACAGCACGAAAGCGTACTGGTAGACCTCTTCTGTTGACTGACAGAGACCGCCGACAGTTGAAGAGGTTCGTACATCTACATCTACATCTATACTCCGCAAGCCACCTCACGGTGTGTGGCGGAGGGTACCTTGAGTACCTCTATCGGTTCTCCCTTCTATTCCAGTCTCGTATTGTTCGTGGAAAGAAAGATTGTCGGTATGCCTCCGTGTGGGCTCTAATCTCTCTGATTTTATCCTCATGGTCTCTTTGCGAGATATACGTAGGAGGGAGCAATGTACTGCTTGACTCCTCGGTGAAGGTATGTTCTCGAAACTTCAGCAAAAGCCCGTACCGAGCTACTGAGTGTCTCTCTTGCAGAGTCTTTCACTGGAGTTTATCTATCATCTCCGTAACGCTTTCGCGATCACTAAATGATCCTGTAACGAAGCGCAGTGCTCTCCGTTGGATGTTCTTTATCTCTTCTATCAACCCTATCTGGTACGGATCCCACACTGGTGAGCAATATGCAAGCAGTGGGCGAACAAGTGTACTGTAACCTACTTCCTTTGTTTTCGGATTGCATTTCCTTAGGATCCTTCCAATGAATCTCAGTCTGGCATCTGCTTTACCGACGATCAACTTTATATGATCATTCCATTTTAAATCACTTCTAATGCGTACTCCCAGATAATTTATGCAATTAACTGCTTCCAGTTGCTGTCCTGTTATATTGTAGCTAAATGATAAGGGATCTTTCTCTCTGTGTATTCGCAGCACATTACACTTGTCTACATTGAGATTCGATTGACATTCCCTGCACCATGTGTCAATTCGCTGCAGGTCATCCTGCATTTCACTACAATTTTTCATTGTTACAACCTCTCGATATACCACAGCATCATCCGCAAAAAGCCTCAGTGAACTTCCGATGTCATCCATAAGGTCATTTATGTATATTGTGAATAGCAACGGTCCTAAGACACTCCCCTGCGGCACACCTGAAATCACTCTTACTACGGAAGACTTCTCTCCATTGAGAATGACATGCTGCGTTCTGTTATCTAGGAACTCTTCAATCCAATCACACAATTGGTCTGATAGTCCATATGCTCTTACTTTGTTCATTAAACGACTGTGCGGAACCGTATCGAACGCCTTGAGGGAGTCAAGAAACATAGCATCTATCTGGGAACCCGTGTCCATGGCCCTCTTGAGTCTCGCGGACGAATAGCACGAGCTTGGTTTCACACGATCGTCTTTTTCGAAACCCATTCTGATTCCTACAGAGTAGATTTCTAGTCTCCAGAAAAGTCATTATACTCGAACATAATACGTGTTCCAAATTCTACAACTGATCGACGTTAGAGATACAGGTCTATAGTTCTGCACATCTGTTCGATGTCCCTTCTTGAAAACGGGGATGACCTGTGCCCTTTTCCAATCCTTTGGAACGCTACGCTCTTCTAGAGACCTATGGTACACCGCTGCAAGAAGGGGGGCAAGTTCCTTCGCGTACTCTGTGTAAAATAGAACTGGTATCCCATCAGATCCATCGGTCCTTCCTCTTTTGAGCGATTTGAATTGTTTCTCTATCCCTCTGTCGTCTATTTCGATATCTACCATTTTGTCATCTGTGCGACAATCTAGAGAAGGAACTACAGTGCAGTCTTTCTCTGTGAAACAGCTTTGGAAAAAGACATGTAGTATTTCGGCCTTTAGTCTGTCATCCTCTGTTTCAGTACCATTTTGGTCACAGAGTGTCTGGACATTTTGTTTTGATCCACCTACCACTTTGACATATGACCAAAATTTCTTAGGATTTTATGCCAAGACAGTACATAGAACTTTACTTTCGAATTCATTGAACGCCTCTCGCACAGCCCTCCTCACACTACATTTCGCTTCGCATACTTTTTGTTTGTCTGCTAGGCTTCGGCTATGTTTATGTTTGCTGTGAAGTTCCCTTTGCTTCCGCAGCAGTTTTATAACTCGTTTGATGTACCGCAGTGGCTCTTTTCCATCTCTTACGATCTTGCTTGGCACATACTCATCTAATGCATATTGTACGATGGTTTTGAACTTTGTTCACTGATCCTCAACGCTGTCTGTTCACATACTCATACAATGCATATTGTACGATGGTTTTGAACTTTGTCCACTGATCCTCAACACTATCTGTACTTGAGACAAAACTTTTGTGTTGAGCCGTCAAGTACTCTGAAATTTGCTTTTTGTCACTTTTGCTGAACAGAAAAATCTTCCTACCTTTTTTAATATTTCTATTTACGGCTGAAATCATCGATGCAGTAACCGCTTTATGATCGCTGATTCCCTGTTCTGCGTTAACTGTTTCAAATAGTTCGGCTCTGTTTGTCACCAGAAGGTCTAATATGTTATGGCCACGAGTCGGTTCTCTGTTAAACTGCTCAAGGTAGTTTTCAGATAATGCACTTTAAAAAATTTCACTGTATTCTTTGTCCCTGCCACCCGTTTTAAACGTTTGAGTCTCCCAGTTTATATTAGGCATATTAAAATCTCCACCCACATCTATAACATGGTCGGGAAATCTACTCGAAATATTTTCCAAATTTTCCTTCAGGTGCTCTGCCACAACAGCTGCTGAGCCAGGGGGCCTATAGAGACATCCAATTACCATGTTTGAGCCTGCTTTAACCGTGACCTTCACCCAAATTATTTCACATTTCGGATCTCCGTCAATTTCCTTCGATACTACTGTTCTTTTTATCGCTATAAACACGCCTCCCCCTTCACTGTCAGCCTGTCTCTGCGGTATACATTCCAATCTGAGTTTAGAATTTCATTACTGTTTACATCTGGTTTCAGCCAACTTTCTGTCCCTAGTACTATGTGGGCATTGTGACCGTTTATTAATGAGAGCAGTTCTGGGACTTTTCAATAGACACTCCTGCAGTTTACTATTACCACATTAATATTGTTATTCCCTGTTGCGTTTTGCCTACTACCACCTTGTCTCGTCTCAGGAGGTGTCTTGTCGGGCCTAGGGAGGAAATTCTCTAACCTAAAAAACCCACATGTGCAATCCACACGTACTCCGCTACCCTTGTAGCCGCTTCCTGCGTGTAGCGCATGCCTGGCCTACTCAGGGGGACCCTACATTTATCCACCCGATAGCGGAGGTCAAGAAATTTGCACCCCAGATCTCCGCAGAATCGTCTGAGCTTCTGATTTAAGCCTTCCACTCGGCTCCAAAGCAGAGGACCGCGATCGGTTCTGGGAACGACACTACAAATAGTTAGCTCAGATTCCACCCCGCGAGCAACGCTTTCCGCCTTCACCAACTCCGCCAACCGCCTGTATGAACTGAGGATGACCTCTGAACCCAGACGGCAGGAGTCATTGGTGCCGACATGAGCAATCTGCAGTCGGGTGCACCCAGTGCTCCCTATCACCGCCGGCAGGGCCTCCTCCACATCTCGGATGAGACCCCCCGGCAAGCAGACAGAGTGAACACTGGCCTTCTTCCCCGACCTTTCCGCTATTTCCCTACGGGGCTCCATCACCCGCCTAACGCTGGAGCTCCCCCCGTGTGCCTGCTCGAACCTTGCTGAAGGAGCGGCCCCGTGTCCACTCACAGGCAGAGCGGCGATGCCACACGGGCCCCAACCGCACCCGGTGCCCGCGAAGATGTTTCGACAGCAGGGACCGTGGGTGAAGCATGTAACACCTGGGGTGTACCATGCGATGCACCAGACTCCCCACTGCCGCTACACTACGAGGCAGCAGCCTGAAGATGGCTGACAGCGGCCATCAACACGTTCAGCTGTTCGCGAACAGTGGCCAGCTCATCCTGCGTCCGTACACAGCAGTCACACATCCTATCCATCCTAAGAAATCAATTTACTGTAGAGAGTTAATCAACTTTTAACTAGGCTCTAATTCACTAAAGGCGACTGATAGCTGACTAAACTGTGGTTACTAGACACTTCTTGTTGGAAACAATGAAAATAAGCACTACCTGTCTCTGAACTGTATTTAAAACAAACACTAGCACAAAGGCACCACATCTGATTAAAGGGACTCACTCTGACGGTATTCAAAACAAACACGAAATCTATGGAACACTATTACTAGTACTCGAAAATTAAAGCTTCCTAAAAGCAAAAACACACGGAAGAAGAAGCGACAAGTAAGAAAAATACTGTTAATACTTAAATTAACGTAGCTCGCTGCACAGCAGATGTGAAGCAGACGGCAGTTACGACGTGTAATAGGCAGACATCTATCGAGACCATCATACAGGAATTCCAAACTTCATCAGGATCCACTGCAAGTACCATGACAGCTAGGCGGAAGGTGAGAAAACTTGGATTTCATGGTCGAGCGGCTACTCATAACCCACACATCACGCCGGTAAATGCCAAACGACGCCTCGCTTGGTGTAAGGAGCGTAAACATAGGACGATTGAACAGTGGAAAAACGTTGTGTGGAGTGACGAATCACAGTACACAATGTGGCGATCCGATGGCAGGGTGTGGGCATGGCGAATGCCCGGAGAACGTCATCTGCCACCGTGTGTTGTGCCAACAGTAAAATTCGGAGGCGGTGGTGTTATGATGTGGTCGTGTTTTTCATGGAGGAGGCTTGTACCCCCTGTTGTTTTGCGTGGCACTATCACAGCACAGGCCTACATTGATGTTTTAAGCACCTTCTTGCTTCCCACTGTTGAAGTGCAATTTGGGGATGGTGATTGCATCTTTCTACACTATCAAACACCTGTTCGTAGTGTACAGCCTGTGTCGGAATGGTTACACGACAATAACATCCCTGTAATGGACTGGCCTGCACAGAGTCCTGACCTGCATCCTATAGAACACCTTTGGGATGTTTTGGAACGCAGACTTCGTGCCAGACCTCACCGACCGACATCGATACCTCTCCTCAGTACAGCACTCCGTGAAGAATGAGCTGCCATTCCCCAAGATATCTTCCTGCACCTGATTGAACGAATGCCTGCGAGAGTGGAAGCTGTCATCAAGGCTAAGGGTGGGCCAACACCATACTGAATTCCAGCATTACCGATGGAGGGCGCCACGAAATTGTTCTCATTTTCAGCCAGATGTCCGGATACTTTTGGTCACGTAGTGTATATTTCAGGGACCAAAGGTATGACGAACGTGGAATTTGGAATGTAGTAACTTAACGGCACAAGCTTTTCATATGTAAAGTTTCATTTATTTGTTTTCCAATACTGAATAAATTAAGTGTAAAGTTAAAGATTTTGTAAAAAGGTAAAAAATGCGGTACTTTTGACTTGATTTTGTTGAATACTATGTTCTATAAAATTTTTCAAACTGGTCTCATTAGAAAGACCATGCTTTTAAGCGTCTACAAAAGTATATTTGATTATACAACGCAGGCTAACAATGCTGGATAATTTGAATCAAACTTCCATGCGAAAATCGCGACATGAAATAAATGTAAACTTGGGATTCTTATATCTTGTAGCATAAACGCACGTTGAACATGTAACTTAACACGCAATAGCTTGGTGGCCCTAGGATGTGGAATATAATATTTCAGCCACCTACCATTTTCCAACGATCTGCAAATTCGTCGAAAAGATGACGATTTTTGTGGAAAGGTGAAAATGGTGTATATTCGGCACTTCTTTTACAAACCGTGTTTTAAGCTCCCCTAGAACAGCAGCCAAAATTTTCAACATGGTCTAACAGTGCTATATAAATTCAGGCAAACTAGCCGGAAAAATCGCCCTAAAAATAAAGATTTAATTTTTGGTTTCATGTATCTCGTTGATTAAAGGCCTGATAGACATTAAGCTTTGGATACAACGACATAGCAACATAATGTTTTCCAGTATAAAATATCGTTATGCACTGCTGTCTAAAACTTGATTTTCGTAAAAAATACATAAATAGATCACACTCAGTTTGCTTTTAGAAAATCTGTTTTCCATAGTTGATTCCAGACTAACCAAAGCTGTAAAAAGCATATTTTCAAGCATTCAGAAAATCACGTTCAATTTTCCAATGTGCGCTAACAATACCTGAAAATGACGGAAAATTTGAGGAAAAGTACCAGGGCAACAGGCTACATCCCCGTAGCAACCTGTTGTCCGTGTTTCGTTGCATGTGGTTTCTATTTTTAAATTGACAAGTAATATCTCATTATACTGCGTTGATACATGGAGAAGTTGTCACAAGCGCTCCAAGAACATGGGCCGGTAACTCCATCGCCACAGCCGTGCAATACCAGCCACGGGTGGGTTTCTTCATTCAGTTTCCCAGGCCTCTACTTTGCTTTCTCAATTTAGGATCTAATGCTATTGCTGTGGTACCTGTCTGCTTACCTAGCCACTTGATAAGTACCTTGTCTCCAATTCTCAAATCTATAGAAGTATTTCTTATACGCTGCAAGCAAAAAGTAATATAAATTTTGATTTTAACCCTATCAACATTGTAGTTTACATTTTTCGAAATGTTTGAGACACTTTCTCCAGTTCATTTTCTGGAAATTGATGCTGTCAGCCAGAGGACGATATTGAAGGAACAGAGAGCGTGGAAAAGAGGCATTGTTCTGGTACCCAACAAGCATGGAGAAGTTGTCACAAGCGCTCCAAGAACATGGGCCGGTAACTCCATCGCCACAGCCGTGCAATACCAGCCACGGGTGGGTTTCTTCATTCAGTTTCCCAGGCCTCTACTTTGCTTTCTCAATTTAGGATCTAATGCTATTGCTGTGGTACCTGTCTGCTTACCTAGCCACTTGATAAGTACCTTGTCTCCAATTCTCAAATCTATAGAAGTATTTCTTACACGCTGCAAGCAAAAAGTAATATAAATTTTGATTTTAACCCTATCAACATTGTAGTTTACATTTTTCGAAATGTTTGAGACACTTTCTCCAGTTCATTTTCTGGAAATTGATACTGTCAGCCAGAGGACGATATTGAAGGAACAGAGAGCGTGGAAAAGAGGCATTGTTCTGGTACCCAACAAGCATAATGTCTTTCGAGCCCATAAAATGGATGAGCCGGGCCTTGGGGATGCACAAATTTTATCAGCGCATCTCTTTGTTCCGTTGATGTGTCAATAATATTGCAGTGTTCGGAAACTTAAAATCAAAATTGATGTTTATCAAGTTACCTTCCATTAGGAATGTGGAATGCACTCAAGGACCGTGATATGACCTTCAAAATGATGGAGCACAGCAGTCAGTCATTCTTTCCTTCGAGGTTTTATTGAAACAAATCTAGGTTTCTGCTAGTGCCTAGCCATTACCAGTGCACTATTTCAGAGTTTCAATACATGTTCTAGTACGTCAGTCTACTGTTGTTCGGGCTTTTGTCACATTTCATTGACTAGCCGAAATCTAGATTTGCTTTAATAAAGCCTGAAAGGAAAGGACGACTGATTGCTGTGCTCCACCTTTTTGAAAAGTGATGTTACTTTTTGTTTGCCACCTATGAGATATACTCCTACTGATTTGAGAATTGGAGATAAGTTATTTATCATATGGTTTGGTAAGCAGACAGATACCACAACAATGGCTTTAGAGCCTAAATTAACAAAGCGAAGTAGAGGCCTGGGAAATTGAAGGAAGCAACCGACCCGTGGCTGGTATTGCACGGTTATCGGGCGTGACACCTGTGGCGATGGAGTTACCGGCCCATGTTCTTGGAGCGGTAGAGACAACGTCTCCATGGATCAACGCAGTATAATGAGATATTACTTGTCAGTTTAAAAATAGAAACCCTGGAACTTTCCCTCAAATTTGCCGTCATTTTCAGGTATTGTTAGCGCACACTGGACAATCGAACGTGATTTTCTGAATGCTTGAAAATATGCTCTTTCCATCTTTGGTTAGTTTGGAATCAATTATGGAAAATAGATTTTCTAAAAGCAAACTGGATGTGATCTTCTTCTTCTTCGTGGATGGATCACTTAGGATCACGCGTAATCAACATTTGTTGGCCTTCCTTTTCGCCCAGTATTCCTTCATACGGAACTAATGGGCTAGTTTTCGTTGCGCAGACAACATATGTCGGTTAGTTTTTACGAAAATCAAGTTTGAACTGATTTTGTAGAAATTTAGAAAGCAGCACATAACGGTATTTTATACTAGAAAACAATATGTTACTATGTTGTTGTACCCAAAGTTTCATGTCTATCATGCCTTTAATCAACGAGATATATGAAACCAAAAACGAAATATGTATTTGTAGGACTATTTTTCCGGTGACTTTGCCTGAATTTATGTAACTTTGTTAACCCATGTTGAAAAGTTTAGCTGCTGTTCTAGGGGAACTTAAAACACGTTGTTTCGAATAAGAGTTTTTGAAGCTTCGATAACAAGCGGTTTGTAAAAGAAGTGCCGAATATACACATTTTCACCCCTTCACAAAAATCGTCATCTTTTCGACGAATATGCATAATGTTGGAAAATAGTAGATGAATGAAATTTTATATTCCACTGCTTGTGCTACCAAGCTATTGCGTAATAAGTTTCATGTTCAGTGTGCGTTTACTCTACAAGATACAACAATCAAAAAGTTACAATTTTTTATGTTGTGATTTTCGCATGGAAGTTTGATTC
This sequence comes from Schistocerca nitens, assembly GCF_023898315.1. Classification (NCBI taxonomy): domain Eukaryota; kingdom Metazoa; phylum Arthropoda; class Insecta; order Orthoptera; family Acrididae; genus Schistocerca; species Schistocerca nitens. The sequence continues at coordinate 571,715,346 of NC_064616.1, read as the reverse complement.
AAATTATCTAGCACTATCAGGCCGCGTTGGATAATCAAATATACTTATGTACCCGGTTAAAACCATGGTCTTTCTAATGAGCCCAGTTTGAAAAATTTTACAGAACATAGTTTTCAACAAAATCAGGTCGAAAATAACTTTTTACAAAATCTTCAACTTTGCACTTAATTTTTCAGTATTGGCAAACAAACAAATGAAACTTTACGTATGAGAAGCTTGTGTCAGCCAGCCGGCGAGGCCGAGTGGTTCTAGGAGCTTCAGTCTGGAACCGCGCGACCGCTACGGTCGCAGGTTCGAATCCTGTCTCGGGTATGGATGTGTGTGATGTCCTTAGGTTAGTTAGGTTTAAGTAGTTCTAAGTTCTAAGGGACTGATGACCTCAGATGTTAAGTCCCATAGTGTTCAGAGCCATTTGAGCCATTTGAAGCTTGTGTCGTTAGGTTACTACAAGCCAAGTTCCACGTTCGTCATACCTGTAGTCCCTCAAATATAAGAGCCAAACTTTGAAAATTTTTCGGGCTATTCTGTCTAAAATTTTCTGGCTGAATATGGCTCCTGAAATTCTTTTCATTATAATTCTTCAGAGATTAGTTGGGTGATTTGGGTGCAGGGGACCAAACAGCGAGGTCATCAGTCCCATCGGATTAGCGAAGGATGAGGAGGGAAGTCGGCCGTGCCCTTTCAGAGGAACTATCCCGGCATTTAGTGTTTTAGGGAAATGACGGAAAACCTAAGATGGCCGGAAGCGGGTTTGAACCGTCGTCCTTTGTGCTAATCATTCCGTCATCTCGCTCGGTAAAATTCTTAAGAGAACGCATACCGTTGTACAAAATGGCCAAATTTCATAGCCCGAGCTATAACAGCTCAAAGTCGCTAGAAATTCACGCTCGCTCTGCGCAGAGTCGCGCATGGAGTCAAAAAAGTGACAATATCTCGCCCGGTATTGCTTCGACGAACGTTAAACTTTACCAGTGTTCATCGCGGACATGTGCTAAAGTTCACATCAAATGTCGTCGAGATCCGTGATGGTCGAACAGGGAGGCTTAGGTGAGTTGACATGGAATGACTCTCTCATAATAATGCAAGGTATGTTTTTCCTGGAGACCACAGTTGTCACATTACACACTTTTTTTCAGCTAACTAAAATTCACATTTCGGTCGTAGCTGTATAATTATCGATAGGAATTTAATGTTACGGCAAGGCTACAATTCATCTGCCTGGGCTAATATGGGTGTTTATCCTCTTCCTTTGCCGTAGCAATTTAGGAAGAGAGATTACGGTTTAATATTCGGTCAACTGCGAGGTAATTAGAGGCTGAGGTCAAGAATGGACTAAGGAAAAAAATCGGCGGGTCCTCCTCCAAAGGAGCCATGACGACACTCGACTTAATGGATTTAGAGAAAACAGGAAATACTTCCATCTGAGTGGCTGGGCGGGGATTTCAACCATCGCCCTTCACGCAAGGGCGCCCATTCCCGCGCATAAGGGGAGGCCACGACCCCTCCCAGCTCTCAGAGAAAGGGAAAAATATAGTTAATCGGGTGTTTTTCTTCCGAGAAAATGATTTAAAAGACTGTATTACGCAGATTTTTAACAGGGCCGGTATTGGAACGTTTTATGGCTACTTACAAGTCGCCATTCGGTCTCCAAAATATTTAAAGTACTTCACTCCCTTCCCCTGCAAACTATCTTATGTGCGCTCTTAACGAGTGAGCCAACTCTTTCGCACACTGGCTCTATCTCGAGTAGAAGTCCATGTCTGCCAAGCAGACTGTTCAGAACGGCTTCCAGCAATATACAACTGCTGTAAATTGATACCGAATGTGCTGTTAGTATTTAAAAGCCGCTACATCAAACAGCCGGATGCACGCGAATGCTTGTCGGAAGCTAACCAGAATCAATTACAGTCATCTTCGCTCCCTCCCTCCCTTCCTCTCTCTCTCTCTCTCTCTCTCTCTCTCTCTCTCTCTGAAGGACGCGCGCGCTCACGCACACATATGCACGCACGCGCACATACACTTGTTTTATTATTATTATTATTATTATTATATTGTTACCTGATAAAGTGTAAACTTCGAAGTCTCTTGTCAGATATTCCGTTAGCAGCTGTTGCCTACTGAGAGCCCACCCCTCAATCCCAACCAAAACGAGTCAAAATCGAGGGAATATTTCCTTTTCTACACATTACATTGGATATTAAACGCGTCTGCCCCGAATTTAGCCGTTATCATGAAATCGAGTAATCACATCGTAAGCTTTTGTCTCGTAGATAATCTATGATAAACGTGTAAGGGCTCTGTTTGAAAAAAATAAATTTAGAAAAAGAATCTACAGGCCACACATGGACAACAGCGCTACTTTTGAACAAAGCACAAACTATAGCGACTCGAAATATCTACATTAGACAGTATCTTCAGCCAAAAGTCTAAGCGCCTGCAACATACGGTACACAATTAAGAACGAATTAATTTCGAAGATCACTAAGTAATTATTGCTGCACTCTAGTGACATCGCACACAACCACCACGCGCAAGGACTGTCAGACTATTATTCTTTTTATTATTTTTTTCCCCTCTTCAGGATCGGATCAATATTATCTCGGTGAAATGAGATCGCCATGGAGCTGTTGGCTCAGTAACACATTAACAGGTGCCTTCATAAATCTTACGACAAGGTTATTTATTACAGAATATACTACGACAGTACGCGGATTTGGTTTTCAGTAGCCCAACATGCTATAACTTGCTGTATGTTGTGTGTGTGTGTGAGAGAGAGAGAGAGAGAGAGAGAGAGAGAGAGTGTGTGTGTGTGTGTGTGCGCTACCTGGGCACGCTCTTGCAAGTGGGCGTGGACCTGGAGCGCGTCTGCCCCTGCGTGTGTGTGTGTGTGTGTGTGTGTGTGTGTGTGTGTGTGTGTGTGAAGCAGACAATTCTCAAGGTAATCGTAATCCAAACAAAACTATCATCCACTCAATTTTGATCCGAAACCGGTCTTTGCTAAATAAAACAAAAAAGTAACGGACGTAAGCGGGTATCCTGCGGCGTAGTACAGTATACTAAAGTGAAGGGCGAAACAGATTTAAAGTAGTCAGTATCACGGAAATCATTCAATTAAATTCGCTATCGGTAATGTACGGGCCAGTAGCTGTAACAACTGATACAGACGCACTGCCTATAACAAGAAATGTAGCTTTATTAATTTTTTACGAGTCCGCAGATTGAGGAATGAGTACCATTTGGGATACATACTCATATAGCAATTGAGGAAGTCCATTTAAAATTTTCTTCCTACAAATGCATTTGGCAGAAAGGAGCAATCGCATTCACTTAGAATCAATGAATTTCCGTTGTCATTTACAAACTTCCTGTACTAAAGGCGAAAATGTCTAACAACACGTCATAAATTGAACAGTTATAAATAAATGGAATATTCGTAAGATGAAGATGTAAAACGGTTCGCAAATCAGCAAAGACCTGCGAATATACCAGAATTGTGCTCGGCTAGCCGAACACCTGGCGGCGTATGTAGGCAGTCCACTGAATGGCTGTTATTGATTTCCACTTGCGTCCCCGCGTCTCTTTACAATATAAACGCACGAAAAACAGTAATGCAGAACAGAATCCACAGCAGTAGAATGGAGAAAAATACCTTCTGTTCGTCGGCGCTCCCCAGCGGTGCAAATACGCGAGTTGTTCTGCAGCGCGCAATAAAATCACACAGCGTCCACGGAGCGTGCCTGACGCCGCAGCGAGCGCTTCGCCATCTTGCCGTCGGCGACGGCGTCGGCGCCGTCATCTGGCGGTGTAGTTCCAAAACTGTCCAACTCTTTTAACAGCTTTCGATAGATAAGTATCATTATCAATAAGCGGGAACAACACACTCGCACCTCACTCAGACTTTTTTCTCGAATTATTGTTATCAATTTTATTATTTCTTCCCAATTAACGAATTCGTCCAGTGTGCGTGGGTGGGTGCGTAGTGCGCGCGCGCGCTTGCCTCGATTTTCAACGGAAATTACCTTTACAGTGTTGGCCTATCTGTCAGCGCTTGACACGAGGGGCGTGCAATATTGATTTCTCACTCTTCCACATCTCCACTTGCCACATGTCGTTCACACTGGCTTTATATTTCATAACGTTGTCGACGTGGCATTCGCAATGATAGGTGCGTTTATAATTTAACAGTCACTCGCAAGGCCGTTTCGAGAACATTTTTCCCCCCAAGCGACATATCATTTGACACCCTCCTCAACCCCCGCCGCAGCCGCCGCCATTCATCCCACGGTCGTAAACGACCTTTCCAATTCTAATCATCGTAGAAGTGTACTGGCTTTTAATTTAAAACAAATGCTACATGGACATACCACTGCAACTCAAAATAATTCAAAGTCTTAATCGTAGTGCTAAATATTGAGAAACAACTCGTTTCTATTTTTTAAGACAATTTATGAGACATTAAAAAGTTTTTGGCGAAAAAAACTGTTACATGTGCAGGGAGGATCACAATTCATACAGAAAGCTAACAGGTGGAAGTACACGACAACGGAAGCAAAAACGTTCCAGTAATCGCAGGACCGGTTTAAGGCCCAAGCGCCCAGTTGACAGGGGCGCCAGAGCCGCCACAACTGTAAGATTCCTGTGTAGGATGTATCGCAATTAGTAGCGGCCACTTGGGGCGCCCGGAGAGGCGTTCAGGTGCAAGATTTGTATGCAGTGTGTACCACAGTTAGTAGCGAAAACTGACGTGGTTGAAAGGGTACAAGGTGAAAAAGGACGTTGGGCGTGGGGGAGGGGCAAACGGTAAGTTGTGTGGAAAAAAGATCTCCAACCGCCCCTGAGTAATCGTGAGTGCACAGACAAGCTGTCGTTACGAGCCACCGCAGACTTCAGTATTAAATATAGTCCCATCTTGTACAAATGTTTATTAAGTCCCCATCTAATTGGGCTCAAATTTCATTGCTAGCCTGAAATAAGACATCTAACTCGTCTGCATCATCCGAGACGGATATATTGAACACACCCTGGACTCGGCCTGTAAGGTCACCTGGCCTCAGTCCTTTGGACTTTTCTGTTTCAGATCATCCCAAAAGTTAAGTGTACAGGATTCCCATTAATACAGTTGAGTAATTAGAGCAGTGAATTCTACTGCCTTGTCAAGATTTACCAGATGATCTGGGGTGTTTGAAGGAATTTGTAACTCACTGCATGTGAGTGTAGATTTACCTCAAAATTATTAGATGACATGTGGAACACTTCTTTTAATATGTAATAGTGTAGTATAAATTTTGATATGTAAGGTACTGAAGCAGTATTTTACTTCTTGTTAAGGTACACCTTGGGTGTAATTTGAGACCACTTACATGTGGACTTAATCAAATAATTGCATTTCAAATATGCTGGTGGCCAAAACTTGAAAGATGAAATTAACTTTTGCACAATGTGACACTGCCAAGTAACATAGCTCAATGAAACTTGGATCATACATAGAAAGAACTGTTACACTATGGTACATAAGTTAAATGGAATAAATACACAATGAGACAAACAGAAATGACACTTTAATTCAAAAACAATAATTACACTTAAGTCATCGCAATTTATGATAGCCTCCTAGACATTATAAAAAGTGGAACACAGTACTTAATAGAGAGTGATAACTATGGATGGCAATGCACAGTCTCGTGCTGGCCACAAGGTTGGTAAGGAGTTCTTGTGGTCCGAGCATTCCCTTCCTCCCCCAGCACGGTTCACAACAGCTGGACGGTCGTGGTGCATGTGGAAGTGCTGCAATATGACTTCCCAATGCATCCCATATGTGCTCAGGCAACTGGAAGTTCAGTCCATGTAGACACACATATTTAGAGAGAGTGTATCAACATTATTTTGTAACGTATAAACCTTTATTGTTTAATGAAACTACATTGCCATAAATGTGTGTGTGTGTGTGTGTGTGTGTGTGTTTGGAGGGGGGGGGGGCGAGAGGGAGATTCAAGTGAGTGCACCAATATATCATTCTGTGCAGCACAAGTGTAAATTATGTGATGACAATACGTTAATTTTTAGCACAGAATGTGAAGTTACAAAGCTTTAACTTTTGGATGATTATATTTTACATATTAGTTGTTATTGAGAGAGAGAGAGAGAGAGAGAGAGAGAGAGAGAGAGAGAGAGAGAGGGGGGGGGGGGGGGTAAAAAAAATAAAAAAATTAATTTTTATGGTTACAGCTACACTCAAGCACCTATGTCTATACTGTAAATTCTCTGTTGTAGATTAGACGATGTGTGCTCATCTCAGGTAGTATGCTGATCACACACCACTTAAATACAGCAGTCCACTGACACTTATAAAAGATGAAACAGTGACTACTGTACAGGCCATTGTCCACCAGGAAAAATGGAGATTTTTGCATAGTTTAATAACTACAAATGGAAGTAGAAATTTGTATTTGTTTTTGCGTGTTGAAAAAATTAAAAACTTAAACAGAGTGAGAGACTTTTACGACCTGTCAGGGTCAATAAGACAAACCACCAGCTAAGTTGAACAGTGGAACAAGATAGTGGAAATGACCAGCTGCAGAATCTTCCTAGTGTTTGTTTGACATAACTGAGGAACATCTAAGTTGTAGGGAGATCTGAGTCTCTGTGAGTACTAGTCAAACACGTTAACCATTTTTCCATCTCCTTTATGTTACGCATACACACAGTGAGTTGCAGACGCCACCTGAGTCACTGATGAAAGCTAGATGATTTCCTGTCACTGGACGGTTAATGACCATCCAACTTTTATCTTAACTAAAAATATGAGGACCGAAACAAGCAGTCTCACACCAAGCTCATCACACTAATAGGACACAGAAAAACAATGTTAATCACAACACTGTTTTTCTGTATCCTATTAGCATGGTGGTCTTGGTGGGACTGCTTCTTTCAGTCTCCTTATTTCACTAAATGCATGAACTGATTGCCTGTTGATGCAGCAATCATTCCATCTCCCATCGGTGAACGAGAGACACCAATCTTATGTCTTCCTACTGGATAGTTGACAACAGTGTTTGATCCCAGCATACATCATGGCTGCAAGAATACACAAGAAAATTTTCTGACTCCACCCCTAAATGCACTGGCTGACACTTAGAGGAATGTATTCTCATGAGTGCTTGAATTAGTTGTTGTTGTTGTTGTTGTTGTTGTTGTTGTCTTCAGTCCAGAGACTGGTTTGATGCAGCTCTCCATGCTAATCTATCCTGTGCAAGCTTCTTCATCTCCCAATAACCACTGCAACCTACGTCCTTCTGAATCTGTTTGGTGTATTCATCTCTTGGTCTCCCTCTACGATTTTTACCCTCCACACTGCCCTCCAATACTAAATTGGTGGTCCCTTGATGCCTCAGAATATCTCCGACCAACCGATCCCTTCTTCTGGTCAAGTTGTGCCACAAATTTCTCTTCTCCCCAATTCTATTCAATACCTCCTCATTAGTCAGGGTCAATTAGTTATACTTATCTAACAGAATGTAACATCCTCTTTCACCATGATAACAATGGTGACATGCCCTGGCATGGACTCCACAATACGCCAAAGTGTCAGGGAGCAGTAATGATCCACAACTGCTTGACCCTCACTTCACAGATACGTGTCAGAATTGGATCCAAAACGTGTTCAAGGTGACCTGTGGAGACCAAACAAGTATCTGCACATCCCTGTAGTGTTTCTCAAAACATTCTCAATCTGCAGGACACACTGGGCAAAGACACACATCCACTGTATCAGGTGACAGGCTTCAGTATCATTCACCTGTGAGAGACAGTGGGGCTCAGGGGTCCCGTGTGACCCAGTCATTTAAACATGGTTGCCCATGACAACTTACTGGCAGAGGCTGTTTATCCCGTATTGAGGTATCCACAGTACACATTTTGCACAGTGGTACGACCTACGGAATTGGGAGTTCCACAAACACCCACACCTAGCTGTGATGTTAAGTGCTCATATTGCATGTTTTACCCATATTGCACTTTGCTGTCATGCCTGCAATCAGTACAAGATCTCACAACATACTAGTCATTTGAGACACCGAACTGTTCCATTCGTGTAATGACGGACATGTTGCCCTCCTATATCTCTTATACAGCACCTGTCACTAGTTCAGATGCACATTAGTGTGATATAGCAGATAAATGAATGAAAAAACAGATGTCACAGAAGTCAAAGCCAACATTAAAATATCAGTCTATTATATAAGGTCTCAAGAATACTTACTTGTGACAGAATGGGGAACATTCTCTTGAACTGTCTAATGTAAAAATAACAACGAAAAAAGAGGGAAGACAGAAAGAACAAGCCATTGGAAGGAAAAAATATACAAGATTATGTACAAATCAACAACGATGGCACAGTTTTGATGCATCTTCTGAACAAGGGGGGAAAAGTTTTGCTAGTAATGGGCCAATAACAAATACTGTATTGGACACACATTACTAAACAAAAATGACAATCCTAAATGTATAGTTGGGTGAGCAAGAGGCAAATGAAAGAAGTTTGGGGTTTTATTTTTCATTGACAACAAAGTCAATGGAGACCATGCACAAGAGTTGGACAATTATGAAACACTTCAGACAATTAAAGCTGTTGCCAGATTGGAGGACGAACAAATTTGCATAACTGTCCCCAAATAAGGATCATTTCACTGAAATCCCTATTGCACATATTGTGCTTTTAAAGGTAGTGGTGAAGAGGGATACTTACTCGATGGACACTACTTTCCTGCTCAAATCTGACAGACAGAAGTCTACAAGTTAAATAATTTTTTTTAAAAAAGCAGTGTTCTGGAATGGGTCATGAGTATAGGCAGGAAGCACCAACAATGAAATTCTCTGCGTGCGTTATGCCTGCAAGTAGTAATAGCACTTGCTTTGTTTATGTATGGCAACTTTCAGCAGTCAGGCTGTCAATGATGGGTTAATAGCTCTCCCACTCACAGGAGAGCAAGCAGCAAAGCAGCTCCCTGATCTCAAAAATCCAAATAGATGCCAGAAAGTGATGGTGGTTGAGGCAAAATGATATGTCACTGTTTAGGCAATATCTCCCAGTGTTGTTGGAGACATCCTCTTTTATGTATGCCATGATTAACTCAGAGAAGGAACGCAGCACTGTTGTGATGTCACCCCTGCCTAAAGGTGCTACATTGCTCACAGCAGCAGGTCAATATTTTCCTTTGAAAGTGCTTGTAAAGTATTGTGCAGGGCTCATAGATTTGGCTCCGAGTATGTGAGTCGAAGCAGGTAGATGTCCATTTGAAGTTCGTAGAATATTTCACCTGAGTGTACCGTAGGAAAAGGTAAAACACACTCTAAAGAAGTATGAGTAGAGTATGAGAGAGCATTGAACATTATCTGCTGTATCAGTGTCGTGGCACAGTGGTCAAGGACAGAAACTGGCAATTCATCGGCTCGGGTTTGATTCTCTCTCTCTCTCTCTCTCTCTCTCTCTCTCTCTCTCTCTCTCTCTCCCCCCCCCTCTCACTCACTCACACACACACACACACACACACACACACACACACACACACACACTCACTCCCCTCCCCCCACCCCCACAATGTTGAACTACTAATAGAAAAAAAAGGTGCATTGTGGTTCATCACACATGCAGATCCAACTCTTTTCATACACCTACATACTAAATTGCCTCGTAGACACACTTCCTCTCTTTTTCTTCTTCGTTTATGTCGTATGGTATTATATTTTGGGGCAACTCTTCCCATTCTAAAAGGATATTTTGGCTCAGAAATTGGCAGTTCGGGCAGTAAGTGGTATAAGTTCGCGAACCTCTTGTGAACCCCCGCTCAGTAGTCTGGGTATTTTGACATTGGTCTCTCAATACATATTGTATTGTATTTCTTGTTAACAATATCACCTTATTCCCAAGAATCAGCAGCTTTCACTCCATTAATACTCGTCAGAAATCGTCTGCGTTTCGATCGCACTCCCTTAACTCTTGTGCAGAAAGGTGTGCAGTATACTGCTGCATCCATTTTGAATAAGCTACCACAAGAATTCAAAAATCTTAGCAGTAATCCACACACTTTCAAATCGAAACACAAGAGTTTCCTCATGGCTCACTCCTTCTATTCTGTTGAGCAGTTCCTGGAAAAATCAAGCTGATTCTTATGTTATATTGTTGACTGCACTTACTTAAACTTATGGCTTGACTTTTTTTTGGTTCATAAACATTTTATTTTTTATCAGTTATTACTTTTATGTTGTAATTGGATGTACTAACACGTTTCATGACTATGGAGATTTGCTCCTCAATTTGGTCCTACGGAACTAGACATATAGATAAATAAATAAATAAATAAATAAATAAATAAAAAGAATGATCCCACAGCAGTACTGAAGCGTATGCACCGCCCATGTTTAGAAGGCATGAAGCTTCTCATCACCATAGAAAATTACATGCATTAAGTCCCCACATAGCAGGTCTTGATTTGGGAGTATTCAGTGAATTCAGTGAGAGCTGCTTCAGTAAGTGTTACTACGAATATGCTGTACCCAACTCATTTCTCAGCTGTATCCGTTCTTCCAGGAGTCCTTGTCCCACAAGGTATGCAAGACAATTTATATTAAGTATGGAAGGTAGGAGATAAGGTACTGGTAGAAGTAAAGCTGTGAGGGCATGTCAAGAGTCATGCTTAGAAAGTTCAATCGCAAAATCACTTGCCCGTGAAAGGTTAAGGCCTCAGATTTGAGTCCCAGTCTGGCACACAGTTTTATTCTGGCAGGAAGTTCCAGCACAGTATTTTAGAACTCACTATTTTCGGGTGTTTAACAGGTTATCATACTTACATCAATATATTTATAGGATTTAAAAAGAAAAGATTTCAGATTTAAATTGTAATAGATACACCAATTTGTAAATGAAATTCAGATCCTCATAGAGTTCACAGTTCCAGTTCACATGGTGGCCCAGGAGCAGTGGAGTAAACAGGAGCACAGGTGGAAAAGTAGCAAACATACAGGCAGTCTTGCAGCTAGGCCACAGCATATGTAATCAAACTCCACAGGCTGAACAAGTGTTACTTGCACCTGAAGGGGCAGCATTGGAACAGCCTGTCTTAGAGAATGCACACTATATATGTTCAAACAATGTCATCTGTAACATGTTAAATTCAGGGAAACTGTTGACAGTAAACATTGTGTCCTCAGAAGGAAGTGGGACTGTATTCCTGAACTATAAAAACTCAGTGCAGATAGTGAGCCCATTTCTTAACATAAATCGCAGACTTTACTGCAATTTTATGTGTGATACACGTTTGTATCTTCATTATTGGTTTGTAGTGTTATATTTCATAATCCATATTTTACATATATGTTTATCAGAGTAAAAACATAATTAATTAATTACATATTTTGTTATATAATAGTTTAAACTGTGAAGTTTCTCTTTGACAGCAAATAAAATAAAGGTGCCCTCAGAAGACTAAGTGGTAACTCAAGTTTTTTCAACAAATAATTGTGTGCATTTTGAAGTGAAAAAGTATATTTCATACAATATATTTATAACTCGGTTATGCAACAAAATGTAAACCGACGGGAATTTAATAACAGGTGTGTGTGTGTGTGTGTGTGTGTGTGTGTGTGTGTGTGTGTGTGTGTGAGAGAGAGAGAGAGAGAGAGAGAGAGAGAGAGAGATAGTGTGTAACTTTGGAGTGGCAAACTCCTACTATGCTTTTTTTCACATTTTCCCATCTGTCTGATACCAAACAGAAGAGTAACTTCCTATAGAAACATTCAGCAAGGATAGGTCTTCTAGTCATCAAAATATAAAGAATATGTAAGTACTCACTTATTTTTTAATAAATAAACACAAATTTTTCAAAAATAATTTTATTTTAAAATCATTTCACACTTGGCATATTAATGAACTTTATGTGCAAGACTGCTTAAAAAAAAGGCACATAAGAAATTTAAACCACAGCAGTACGAGTATTTATGTTAACAACACTACACTGGAACCCGTTTCAGTCCAAAATTTTAAAATCGCAGCCACACAAAATTAAAATTTCTCTCAATTCTGATTAATAATAACAGCAATACCATACACCTGCAAAAAAAAAAAAGAGAAATTTAATAAATCACCTGCTAATTTTAAATTTTCGAGATTCAGTTTACAGTATGAGAGAGAGATACCAAATGATCATGAATTATTGGATGATTCTTATAAGCACTGAAAATAAATTTCTAAATTGGTATCTTCTCAAAGAGAGAAGTTCTTGGAACTACTGTGAAATTATCAAATTATCTACAGTCATTCCTTATAAATATTATTATGAAATTACTGATAACCATGCATAAAAATATTCATATGTAAAAAAGTATCATTCAACTTATATAGCAAGATTATATACAGCTTATTCAATAGTTCAGTTTTATTCAAATTTCATATCAACATTCATTTTGAAAACAAGAAGATGTACACTCTAGACTACTGTTAAAGCAACATCTAAAGTAGGCAGACAGTTCCAGCTTGCATGCCTGCCAGCAGGCAGACTGGCACCCACAGGCAGGTGTGGGTAGGGATGGACAAAACACCTGACTTGTGAGCAGTAGGGCTGTCAGGCCATTGCATGTACGACAGTTCTGCACAGCCAAATGCACACGGGCAACGTTGGCCAAGTGGCTGTGTAATAAGTATGTAATAGAGCTGTCTTGTGGGTACCCTATACTAGCTGTGCGTGCCTGCCTGCAAGTGAGCTGAAGAGCACCTGGTACTGAACCCACACTATGGGCAGTGTTGACACAGCCTAATTTAAATAATCATCACAACAACAGAAATGACAATTTCTGATGTCTTCAATTACTGAATATGGAAAAAATAGTGTATTGAAGAAAATATGATGTTCACGTTTACAATTATTTATGAATGATGTGTTCTGTTATGACATCTGTCACACGAACAATAAAAATCAGTTGGAGTCTGAACAACACCCATAGTCAACCACTCCACAGAATCCTCAATTTACTTTCACTGTTGAACAAAATAATCTTCAGCATAGACTGAAATATATAGTTTCATGTTTGTATCGATGAACAAATTATAGTCATTCTCTGGTGAAAGTGTTATTATGGTGCATGCTGATAATCTCCCGCAGTTTCACCAATTGTAGTAGAGGGTTTTTTTGGGCGCACGGCAGCAAGGTCTACAGCACCCGCTCAGTAACAGATTGAGACGGATGTCAAGAAAATATTCAGAACACTAAGATAAAACAGAAGGTAAAACACAGGTAACAAGGTTTGAAAAATATGCGCCTACCCACACCGAAGCGTGGGACGAAGCATGTTGTCAGCAGTAAAACATGGACAACACAGGAAGAAAGTGGTAGAGGGAGCTAAAACAATATAGCAGATGGAAGTGGCTGGCTGACCGCAAGGAAAAAAGGGAGGAGCCAGACATTCTTCAATACACTAAAACCTCCAGCCTAAAAGTTTAGGCCAGAGTCCAGACACATCACAAAACTTTAAAACCCTAGACACACACGTCTCATCGTTAGCTAAACCACAAGGCAGAACCCCATCAACTTGTGCTTCTGCCCTTGGATCACGGTATAAAATGCAGTCTGTTAAAAATGTGCCGGACAGAGATGTGCACACCACAAGCATCACAAAACGGGGGAACCTCTCGCCGTAATAGAAAGCTGTGTGTGAGAGGACAGTGCCCGATCCGAAGACGTGCGAGGGTCACTTCTTCTCACCTGAGCAACCGGCAGGAGGAACGCCACAGCTGAGTTGTTGACTTCACCAACCGCAGTTTATTGGCCGTCACCGCCAGCCACTCTTCCTCCCACAACTCCATGCAGTTCTTGTGGAGTGCAGAAATGACAGACTGCAAGGGAATAGGACACTGGACCACATCCTGCTCTCTGCAGGCCTCCTTGGCAGCCCGATCAGCCTGTTCATTGCCCCACATTCCTACATGACCAGGCACCCAGCAGGAGGACACCTTACCCCACCGTTGGAGCAGGTAGAGTTGGTCATATATCAGCTGGACCATCGCCTCAGTTGGGTACAGATTCTGCAGTGATTGTAAGGCTGTAAGAGAATCAGAGCGGAGGAGAAATCGATTGCCCCGAACACGATTCATCAGCTCCAGTGCCTTCAGGATCGTGTGGAGCTCCGCTGCGAATACGGTATATTCAACAGGGAGGCGAATCCGGGTAACATGATCAGGGAACACTACAGAACAGCCAAGGAAATTCTCCTGTTTGGAGCCATCAGTGTAAACGATGGTAAAACTGTGATGCACATCTAAAATGTTCAAAAACAGATTGGAATGTAAAACCTGGTGTACTATCTTTCTTAAAATTAGTCAAATCTGAAATGAGTCTGGGTCTCCGGAGGAGCCAAGGTGGAAATTTGTTCCAACCGCGACATAAAACATGAAGACCAGCCATATCCATCGCATAGAGGCAATCCTGTGCGCGAATCCCATAGGGCCGCATCGCATGTTGCCGGTTATGAAATAGCCGTGCCAGAGGAAGCTGAGCAATGGTATGGTATGCAAGTGTGTATGGTGTGGACAAAGTTTTATATGCCTGGTGCACCGTAAGTAGCTGTCGCCACATATGAAGTGGCGTTTCACCAGCCTCTTCACAGAGGCTTGGTATGGGGCTAGTTCTGAATGCCCCAATGGCCAACCAAAGCCCTTCATGGTGCACAACGCCCAACATCTTTAAGTAAGAAGGCCTCGCAGACCCATACACCGTGCACCCTTAATTGAGCCGAGATCGCACAAATGGCCTGTAAAACTGGAGCAGACAAGTCCTGTCGGCTTCCCATGTACTGTGGCTAAGACATTTTAAAATACTCAAAGCCTTAAGTGACTGTTGTTTCAGGTCTTTAAGATGAGGTAACCACGTAAGCTTCGAGTCAAAAATGAGCCCCAGAAATCTCACTGTGTCTTCAAAAGTAAGGATAGTGTCCCTCATCCACAACTCGGGAAAGGTTAAAAATCGAACGAGAATGGTGAAAAAGAACACATACAGACTTCTCAGTGGAAAACTTAAAACCGCTCTTCTGCGCCCCAAACGTCTAAGAGTAAGTTGCAACTGACGCGTTGTCATTGCAAGGCTTGAAGAAGAGCAAAACAAAGAGAAATCATCCACAAACCAGGAACACTGGACAGGAATTTTCACTATGGAGGTAATGCTATTAATAGCGATGGCAAAGACAGTGACACTTAAAACACTTCTCCTGCCCAAAGCGGTCAGACCGGGCATCACCAATTCGGTATCTAAAATATCGTGGCAAGAGGAAAGACTGAATAAAAAGACAACCACGAAAACCCCATTTGTGAAGCTGCTCCAGGTTGGGACGCCTCCAAGTGGTATTTTAGGCCTTCTTGATGTCAAAAAATACACCTAGAAGGTGGTGACGGCATAGGAAAGCTTGTTGGATAGCCACCTCCAGGAGGGCAAGGTTATCGAAGGTGGAACGAAACCTCCTGAACCCACACTGAGAGCAACTAAGGAGTTGCCGGGATTCTAACATCCATACAAGGCGGCGGTTGACCATCCGCTCCAAGGTCTTTCCCATGCAATTAGTGAGGGCAACACTACAGTAGCTACTCGGGCTCATGCGGTCTTTCCCAGGTTTTTAAGAAGGAATTAAAACTGCCTCACACCACGAGTCAGGAAAGTGACCTGACGCCCAAATGGCAAATAAAAGTGCGAGGAGGATTTCTTTGTTGCGCCTTGTGAGGTGCCATAGCATACTGTAATGAATCCTGTCGTGACCAGGGGGTGTGTCACGAGCTGCAGACAATGCAGAATCCAGCTCCCACATAGAAAATGGGCAGTTGTAAACTTCATGAGAGGTGGACTGGAAGTCCAGACTACACCTCTCAGCAACCGCTCTATGGCGCTGGAAACCCAGATCCTGACTGGTTGTTGCAGTAACTGTGGCAAAATACGCTGCCATAGTCTGGGCTATGTCTCGCGGATCCGTGTGGAGAGTGCCGTTATTCATTACAGAAGCCATGGGGCACCTCCCTCCTCTCCCAGAAATTCTCCTGATGGTCTCCCACACAACGGAACTTTTGGTGGAACGATTAATGGTGTTCAGGAACTGTTGCCACGACCTCTTCTTGCTCTCACGAATAATGCGGCGACATTTTGCCCTCGCCACCCGAAAGGCTGCAAGATTCTCAGCAGTCGGCCGACACTGGAACCGATGCGGAGCCGCACGCCTGGTCCTGATTGCAGAGTGGCATTTAGCACTCCACCAAGGGACAGGTTGCCTCTTCCAGTAGCCAGTGGACTGTGGAATGGATGCTGCAGCGGCGTGGTGGACCGTTTTGGTAATATGATCCACCCACGCCTCAACATTCGCACAGTGTTCGAAGTGGGCCAACTGGCTATAAAGTGTCCAGTCGGCTCCACTGAGCACCCATCTTGGTGGTCTCCTTTCGGGGCCCATGCCATCTGGCAAGTGAATCCAGATTGAGAAGTGATAACTGCCGTGCAAGTCAGCAACCACTTCCCTCTGAGCAATGGCGGCAAGAGCTGGAGAACAAAGTGAGAGACCAATGGCAGAGAATGACCCAGTCGATGTGCAGGAGTGAGTGCTCTGTCCTCCATTGAGCAAGTAGGCACAGGATGACAGGAGAAGCCTTTCAATTGCTCTGCTCCTGGGACAGGTAATTGCAGAGCCCCAAAGCACATTGTGGGCATTAAAATCACCACAAATAATGAATGGTTGGGGGGGAGCTGTGTAAGAAGATCGGTGAGGGCTGTTTCATCAAGTGCATCATGTGGGTCAAGTAAAGCGAACAAACAGTCAATGGATGACGCACGCGCACGGACACAGCGACGGCCTGTAAAGTCGTCATAAGCAAGAGAGGAGAGGAGTGGTAGTCCGTCCTGACGAAAATACCTATGCCTCTTCTAGCTCTCTCTCCACGCAGGTCGTCCTTTTTGTGGAGTGTTTAGCCTCGTAGCTCAGGGGAGTATCATGGATGGAAATGAGTCTCCTGGAGACACAGACATAGTGGTCTACCCTTAGAGAGTAGACGAAGTTCCTCCACATGTGTCCTGAACCCCTACAAGTTCCACTGAAGTATGGGAGCCATCTATGACGGGGGTAGCACCTTCATCCTGTCTCTCCGATGGGGTAGGGACACTGCAGCAGGTGGAGGGGCAAGCGTGGGGTGACTGGTTGTTTTTTTGGGGAAGGAGACCAGACAGCGAGGTCATCGGTCTCATCGTATTAGGGAAGGATGGGGAAGGAAGTCGGCCGTGCCCTTTGAAAGGAACCATCCCGGCATTTGCCTGGAGCGATTTAGGGAAATCACGGAAAACCTAAATCAGGATGGGCGCACACGGGATTGAACCGTCGTCCTCCCGAATGCGAGTCCAGTGTCTAACCACTGCACCACCTCGCTCGGTAGGCATGGGGTGAGATGATTGCCCAACACATACGTCATACTCCATGAGCTCTGGGGAAGAGTTAGCCTCATGTAAAACGACATCTGCATGGTAAGACGGTTTACCACGGGATTTTACCCGCTGTTGCTGCTGTATAGCAGATTTCTGCAGTTTGGTGGGCTTTAGGGTAGCGGATGTGGGAGTGATGATGGCCATACCGGGCTTTGGAACATCCTCAGCTGTTGGAGGCGCCAGGGGCTGGCCCAAGTTTTCCACTCTACCTTTGTCTGCCGTCCGAGGAAGGGCTACAGGCTCTGAAACACTGGCTGCGTTGCATGTGCACTGACAGCTGCAGGTGTTGGTGCCAACACTCACCACCTCTGTCTGCATAGAGTCATCGGCTTTTGGAGTAGGCTTCTGAACCATGGATGCAAAAGATGTAGCAAATGTGGGAGGTTGCATCAACTTTTAGATCTTTTTGGCCTCACTGTAGGGGATAGGGTTGGTTGTTTTTATTTCCTGGACTTTGCGTTCCTCTAAAAATATTCGGCAGTCCCTACTCCATACAGGGTGGTTTCCAGTGCAATTGATACATTTGGCTTGAGATGAGCAACTAACTCCTTCATGAGCAGCCTTACCACAGTTGCCACAAGTCACTTCGCCTTTACACCCTAAGGTGGTATGCCCAAAACGCTGGCATTTAAAACAGCGCATTGGGGTCGGGAAATAAGGTCTCAGACTAAGGCGAAGGAAACCAGCTGTAACATCTTCAGGAAGTTTCGTGCTAGTAAAGGTCAGAATGAAGGAGTCGGATTTGAGAAGACTGCCATCAACCCTCCTCATGATATACTGTACATCAACGATACCTTCCACTGCCCACTCACATTGCAGTTCTTCCTTGGGAATGTCGACTAGATCCCGGCATGTCACAACACCTTTGGTATAATTCAAGGTGCTGTGCAGTTCAGTGTCTATGGCATACTCCCCAGGGCATTTAGAAGCTGGAGGTTAGTTGCTTGCTGGGAATTGGAAGTTTCCACTAGCATGGTCCCATGTAGCAAACGCTACACTGATTTTAAGGAGCCACAGATGCCCTCCAAACCATTTGTATATAGAAGGGCGAAATGTTCTCAAAACTACCCTCCTTCCATTTCACAATGAGAAAAAACACGTTCTGATTACCAGAATGCATTCTGTTACTAAAGACTTTACTTGTTAAAGATGTGCCAGAGTCAGGGGGGCTGACAGCACGGGCCCTCTTGAGAGACTGGGTGTTAGAACCTTCCAGTGGCCCATCCTTTCCGCTGGGAGGAGGAAAAGAGGATTTCGAAGGATCCATCTCGGTCCCACGAGCAGCTAGGGAACTAGAAGTCCACCTGGACAGAGCCCCGCATGCCTAGGTAAGCCTTATACAACTGAGGTGCGGCAGGTTCCCCAGAGGTTGCCCACTAACATCTGTTCCACCTCAACAGCCATGCATCTCATCAGCGTGCAGCACACCTTGAGATTGAGGGGTTGTTTATAGAGGTTTATTCCATCCTCGCGACCCAGGCGGTCAAGCCAAGATCCCCATTCCCTGAGACACACAACGTTCCACCGCTGCGCTCACGGTGGTCGCTAAAGTATGCTCAGAGCTTATGGTAACAGGGGACTGGCGGCGCTTACCAGTCCTCAAGCTCAGGAACCCCAGGGTCGCCAAGCCCGTACCCAGCAAATGAATGCTGAGCCCCTGGGGACAGCTTCACCAATTGAAAAGTCCTAGTTCAAATTAATATTTCAGTCATTCAGTACACAACACAGCTTTTCCAGCCAACTAATGACAACGACCTTTTACATACAACAGACACACAGTTATACCTGCAATCTGAACTTGCATTAGTAAAAACAAGACAGTGTGGCTACAACAAGTTAGGTTGCATAGTAATTCAGGAACTTGTTGATTTGTATTCAGATGGAACAAAGTTAAAATCTCTGCCTATGCATCCTAATTAATGTTCCCCTAAATCACTTTAGGCAAATTCTTGGATAGTTGCATTAACATGGCCAGAGCCAATTTCTTCCTCCATTCAACTATCTGGAAGATGAGGGGAAAAAAGCCGTATCTTCATAATCACACTGATCAGTGGGGCAACCTTTGATTATTCCTGGATAGCAGAGTTAATCAATCCTGGTATGACACCTTCAATCACCAATGCACCTACTTGCCTTGGAAGTTAATGCAGTAATTTTCTTCTAAATAGGTAGATCATGTTTTAACTTTACAACACAAAAACTGATGCAGGGGAAAACAAATCCCCTCCAATGCTCTTTTAACATTTGATACAACTGATTTTTAAGTAATGATTGTCCAGTAATTATTTGCATGTTCACTGAATAATACACACGTGTTTATTGCTAAACCGCTTTGTCACCACTATGTGCAAATGAAGAGATATTAGAATGGTGTGTCATATGTTTACTCCTTTTTTGAAAGGAACATTTGACTTCTTTATCAGGGTTAAAATCTGTCTCTGGTACAATCAACCTTATTTAACAATCAACAGATGTGATGTCACATTTATGATGCATTGATACAGTACCTTCATCAATGTGTACTAAAACAGTGTTCTTGTAAATAGGAATTTTGTATCTGTGTTAACCACCACTAATAAAGTTCTTTGAAATAAACTCTCTCTTAGTGGCTTTAGGGCAGTTGGTACAAGTTTTCATTTTACTGTAGTTTACTCAAATTTCAAACTGACTTGCAGTTACTGTCAACTGTTCATGATTCTACTTCCCATTTGCCTTTTACTTTTATAACTTGTAACTATGCTGTTTCACAATATGATAATTGTTTCATATTGCAAGCACGATGATGATGATCATCATCATCATCATCATCATGTTAATGAAGAAAGTGCTGATACAATAATATCAGTGACTACAGCGATACATGTCTGTTGTTTTGAAAATTCACCAAAAGGGGAAATAAAACATGAACTTACATTCTTCAATAATTCTGGTTGAGTAGGAATTCCTCTGTAATGATTCTTCTATCTTTATCATGTTCCAAAAAGTTCCCGTCTTTGCATCCTCTAGTAAAATCAAATGAATCATACCCGAAATTTCAGAGAGTGTGTTTGTGATATAATAGAGTATTACAGCATGGAAATCAGATTTCAGGAGATTTAACTGAAGCTTTGACTAGTTTAATGAAATTCCTTTTCAATTATATAAAAATTTTCAGCATTCATTTCTCATGTATGTTGCCTCTGCTTTCATAGAAGTCTGAACAGAATTACATAGTATATAGTATTTGTCTTTCTGATCATTACTAGCATTCAACAATTCAAAAGCTACAGTAGCAAACAGTCAGAACACAAATATATTTATCTTCAGTGTCACCTGGGTTATAACACAACAGAACTAAATAACTGGTTGTGTAAGGATATAGAGAACCAAACTTGTCACAACTCATACTGACCAAAATTTAATTGGGAAGAGCCTGTTAATAAGGTATGCAAAAACATACCACAGGTCTCTTATCTAGAGACGAAACAAAGATATGAATAGCAGTGATTATGTGATACATTTTGGGCTCTTCCAGTCACATATTTCGTATGGCTGACTGACGTGGGGACACTCTTCTCATATCATTAACATTTACAAAATAAAAATAAAAAGATTGTTCGTATGTGTAGGGCTGGCTCTATGGAATACTGCTGTCCTATTTTTTCCTGGCTCAGGGTACTAACAACTGTGAACTTTAATATTTATGCCTCTGTTTTCTATATCAATAATATCTGAAAATATATTGCCATAAATAAATTCATCACAAAAATAGCAGAAGTAAGGAAAATTTTAACATACCAAGGGCACAGGCTACCAAAAGCTAGAAATCCTCAGATTGTTCCATATATTATCACTCTCTGCTTGGTCAGTATCACTGGAAAACTTAATAAGCTTCTGACAAACAACCAACTGTGCAGTATGAATGAGTTCTCTGACATGCACATTACTGATTTTAATTTTCTGAATAACATCTGTACTTGCTGAATCATCTGTATTGTATTTATGTATTTGCAAAGAAGCCTATTTCATGTAAATAGTCAATTGCAAATAAAGAGTCTTGATTGCAAACACAGATTGTAATGTACACTACACAATGAACAAAATACTTAATATCAAGTGAACTGTGTGAAAATTAGCTTGAAAACCCCTTGGAAAAGTTTCTGTGTTCAACGTTCATTCTTTTTAACCATACTTATTTAGCTACAATTTGTTTCACTGCCAAATTTTTAGTCGTGTGGTGGAGTAGTTTCACGCAGATGCCCACACGACAATGCAGCACCATCGAAATTTAAGAAATCCAACAAAAGAACAAATGTAATCGATATTTTATCTCAATCAAGAAAAAATGTATTAAACTAATGTTCAGCACTGCTAAAATGCAGAAGCACGCAGTGATTGCTGACAGCAGGGCACCAGAACTTAAAGTCAGAGTTTTGCTCCAGATAAATCAACAGTATTTTGTGAGACTGGGAATATAGTATTTTAAAATATGTGCATAGTGAAACATGCAAGAGAAACATAATGAAGCTTGTCAATGTGCCACAAAAGTGGCAACCTCCTATTAGCAGCACCTTTGAAATGACTTTGAAGAACAAAAGTGATATTCAATATCTACTTCAAAGGGCTGTGGAAAACTTTGTGAAGGCAAATATTCTGCTCCACAAACAGGAAAAATGAGAATTTTCTGCAATGGATGAACAAATTCATTCAATGTGAGCTGTGATTACAAGATAGTAAAAAAACATGAAAGTCAAATTATATTTTCCAAGCGGAAGTTTTATTTTTAACAGAGTAATGATCAAATAATAAGCAGAGTGGTAATAGTTTGTTTTAAGATGCAGGTAATATCCCTTGTTTGAGAATGAGGGAGATTATTGTGTCTTTACTACAGCACAAAGATTATGTGATGGAGGAGCTGTCTGGTAAGGATGTGGTAATATAAGCCAATCAGAAAAGTGACAGAACTGATCATCATGTTTTTGCTGTGCTATTGAAGATTGCTGAAACAAAGGTCAAAAAAATTTTATAGTTGGTGTACACATTCTGGACACCACTAATCCAAGTGTGCTGGTGTAATATAGGTTACTCTATAACAATACAACACTTGATACAACAATGAAAAGGCAATAATAAGTGATACTGCACATGAACAACTACACCAACTCTTTAAAAGCAGTTGGGGACACTTACGCAGTTTTCAATGCTGGGCGCAAAAGCTGAATCTATATACAAATGTGGTTTCAAAAGAACTGTTGAAGCTCTATACAGAATGCAATTTTTGTAATTTAAAGAATTCCTTCCTGAACACCAGAAATGAGAGTTCTCTGTATTTGGAGTTTCTAAAGCAGAATAGTTTGGGGTAATCTAAAAATGCTCACACAGTGTGAAGCCATTGGGTTTCTGTGAAAACTCATTCAATGTAGCTTTATGGGGAGTGTCCAAAAAGTAAAGCAATTATATTTGTAAAAACCAAGATATTGTTAGGAAAATTTAAAATTATTTCAGGCACACCAGTTTCATTATCTCCACATTCTCCTGAGCAATCTTGCCATGCAGTGTACGCATCCACATTGTCGTAGATATCCAGTCCCCTTGTTGGTCATAAAAGATGATTGCTTTCAAACCGGTCTTGATTTTGAGGAACAGGAAAAATTCTGCCAGAGCTAGGCAAGGACTTTCGGGGGGATGGGATAGTATTGCCAATTTGAGCTTAACCGGGAACTTCCAGACATGTAGAGGGGTGGGGCTGGGGGTATTGTAGTGGTGCAACTGTCAGGTATTGGCATTTTCTTTCTGTGTTTGGAAGACCTTTCTTAGTACTGACTGTCTGCCTTTGAGGTCGAGTTCTTTGTGAGCTACAAAAGACTGTTACAATGAGTTTCAATTTCAACTTGCTCATTCAGAGGGGAACCTGAGGTGTGCCATTCATAAGTATGGCACCCTTTCTCTGGGTCATAGCCAAACACTTTTCTTTCAATGCTGGTAATGACACTGTCCAGCAAATAGGGTTTAATTTGTAAACATTCCAAAGTTCACTTGTGATCACCACTCAGTTGTTCTTGTGATTGTCAGTTAATAGTTTCTGGATCAGCTTGGCCAAAATTTTCCTCACGTTCAAACTGTCACCAGCTATATCATAGACATTGGTTTAGGGCTAATTGTATAAATATCACTGACGGGGGGTATCAATTTTTACCTTCATTCAGAAACTGAACTCTGTTCAGAAATCTGCTCTACTGTGTAACACTAAACTTGAATCTAGTGAACGAGGTTTAGTGTTGATCTAAATTAGCACAAAACATGCTTGGCAACACTGCTAGAAGCAGTTACTCAAATGATTACTGTATCATGCTTCAGCCAAAGATATTAATCTTACATCACACATACATACTATTTATAAATGAAGGTGTCATATTGCAAAGATTGAGAAAGTACACAGAAAAAGATATGATCTTGAAACTTCTCCTCAGTCAAAAAATATTTATACCTGGAAATTATACTCTCCCAGTATAAGGACACAACAGGAAGCAAAACGCTGATAAAGTTACTGCAGCCTACAAACAAAAAGCCTCAAAAGAAATTAATGTTGACTTTAATTCACAAAATATTGAAGCAAATCATGACTAGGAAAGTTTGAGAATGTGATATGACATTATCAAGGAAAGGACCAAGAAAACATTCACACATGAAAACTTACAATGTTAAGACACAATTTACAGTTATTACATTTCAGTTTTATATGGATACTTGTGTTGTTGTAAACTGAAGCAAGAACAGTGTCAAAACTTATTGAGGTCGAAATACATAAAAACAGAGGTGATACTTGCACTAGGTTTACTGTTACAAAAATTGGACAGAAGCCAACTGCATCCCTGAAGCCACAATTTACTCATATTGACAACCGATATGACGATAATGCAGATTTTCTTGCTGAAGTTACAGTGGTGCTTTGCATAGATTTTAATGTGCTCAGATATTTTTTTTAACTAATTTGCTAAATAAAACGTAATTTTTAATATTATTCATAACATTCTTGTTCATTTCTTGTTCTGATACAGATTTAAACAACACTGAACGCTCTAGTTGCTCCCCATCATTAAATGAGAAGCTGACTGTAACTTCAAATGAAAATATTGTTCTCCTTGTTGGTGACATTGAAAATGAAGACAAAGCAGAGAATTTTTATGTTGAGCTGGTAAGGACAATAGGGTAACTTACCTGTGACACCAATACATAACATATTTTAAAGTAAAAGTAACATCTAATTACAAGAAGGCATGCAACACACAAGATGCAATTTTGTTATAGAATCTACAATCTTAGAATCCTACCTAACAAAGTCCTTGATATGAAATGCCAATTTTACAAAAAAAAAATATTGGAGTACCTTAAAAGCAAACATAAAATAAAAATACAGGCCTGCTTGTGCAACATGAAATAAGAATGGTAACACTGAAACCAGAGAAATTAAAAGAAATTAAAAGTAAATCAGCCTTTCAAACACATTTTGTAAATTAATTCCAATTTTGTAACTGTTTTTTATGTAAATACGTTGTTGTCGTCGTAACTGCTGTCTGTGTCACGTCTGCTGTGCAGCGAGCTGTGTTAATTTAAGTATTAACTGTATTTTTCTTACTTGTCACTTGTTCTTCCATGTGTTTTTGTTTTTAGGAAGCTTTAATTTTCGAGTGCTAGTAATAGTGTTCCATAGATTTCGTGTTTTGTTTTGAATACAGTCAGAGAGAGTACCTTTAGCCAGCTGTAGTGCCAGTAGTGGTAGTGTTTGTTTTGAATACAGTCCAGAGACAGGTAGTGCTATTTTCATTGTTTCCAACAAGAAGTGTCTAGTAACCACAGTTTAGTCAGCTATCAGCCGCACTTTAGTGAATTAGTAGTCTAGTTAAAAGTTGATTAACACTCTACAGTAAATTGATTTCTTAGGACGGATAGGATGCGTGACTGCTGTGTACAGATGCAGGAGGAGCTGGCCACTGTTCGTGAACAGCTGAGCGTGCTGATGGCCGCGGTCAGCCATCTTCAGGCTGCTGCCTCGTAGTGTAGTGGCAGTGGGGAGTCTTGTGCGTCACATGGTACACCCCAAGTGTTCCATGCTTCACCCATGGTCGCTGCTGTCGAAACATCTTCGCGGGTACCAGGCGTGGTTGGGCCACCCTCTCCCCAAGGGGAGTGGCGGGTTCAGCGGCGTTCACGGCACATGAGGCAGAGGGTCAATGTGGAGGCTGGCCGTGTGGCATTGCCTGCTCTGCCTGTGAGTGGACATGTGGCCGCTCCTTCAGCAAGGTCCGAGCAGGCCCACAGGGGGAGGGGTTTACTAGTGAGTGATTGGGAGCTCTAACATAAAGCGGGTGATGGAGTCCCTTAGGAAAATAGCGGAAAGGTCGGGGAAGAAGGCCAGTGTTCACCCTGTCTGCTTGCCGGGGGGTCTCATCCGAGATGTGGAGGAGGCCCTGTCGGCGGCGATCAAGAGCACTGGGTGCACCCGACTGCAACTTGTTGCTCACGTCGGCACCAATGGCTCCTGCCGTCTGGGTTCAGAGGTCATCCTCAGTTCATACAGGCAGTTGACGGAGTTGGTGAGGGTGGAAAGCCTCACTCGCGGGGTGGAATCTGAGCTACCTATTTGTAGTATCGTTCCCAGAAGCGATTGCGATCC
Organism: Schistocerca nitens; assembly: GCF_023898315.1. Classification (NCBI taxonomy): domain Eukaryota; kingdom Metazoa; phylum Arthropoda; class Insecta; order Orthoptera; family Acrididae; genus Schistocerca; species Schistocerca nitens. Next base: position 571,689,201 of record NC_064616.1, on the reverse strand, counting down.
TCCAGTTTAGAGCCGAGTGGAAGGCTTAAACCAGAGGCTCAGACAATTCTGTGGAGATCTGGGTGCAAATTTCTCGACCTCCGCTATCTGGTGGAGAAATGTAGGGTCCCCCTGAATAGGTCAGGCATGCACTACACGCAGGAAGCGGCTACAAGGGTATAGCGGAGTACCTGTGGAGTGCACATATGGGTTTTTTAGGTTAGAGAATTCCCTTCCTAGGCCCGACAAGATGCCTCCTGAGCCGCGACAAGGTAGCAGTAGGCAAAACGCAACAGGGAATGACAATATTAATGTGGAATAAGTAAACTGCAGTAGCGTCTATAGAAAGGCCTCAGAACTGCTCTGATTAATAAACGGTCACAATGTCCACATAGTACTAGGGACGGAAAGTTGGCTGAAACCAGATGTAATGAAATTCTAAACTCAGATTGGAATGTATACCGCAGAGACACACTTGACAATAAAGGGGGAGGCGTGTTTATAGCGATAAAGAGTGCAATAGTATCGAAGGAAATTGACAGAGATCCGAAATGTGAAATAATTTGGGTGAGGGTCACGGTTAAAGCAGGCTCAAACATGGTAACTGGATATCTCTATAGGTCCCCTGGCTCAGCAGCTGTTGTGGCAGAGCACCTGAAGGAAAATTTGGAAAATATTTTGAGTAGATTTCCCCACCATGTTATAGTTCTGGGTGGAGATTTTAATTTGCCGGATACAGACTGGGAGACTCAAACGTTCGTAACGGGTGGCAGGGACAAAGAATCCAGTGAAATTTTTTTTAGTGCTTTATCTGAAAACTACCTTGAGCAGTTTAATAGAGAACCGACTCGTGGCCATAACATATTAGACCTTCTGGTGACAAACAGAGCCGAACTATTTGAAACAGTTAACGCAGAACAGGGAATCAGCGATCATAAAGCGGTTACTGCATCGATGATTTCAGCCGTAAATAGAAATATTAAAAAAGGTAGGAAGATTTTTCTGTTTAGCAAAAGTGACAAAAAGCAGATTTCAGAGCACTTGACAACTCAACACAAAAGTTTTGTCGCAAGTACAGATAGTGTTGAGGATCAGTGGACCAAGTTCAAAACCATCGTACAATATGCATTGTATGAGTATGTGAACAGACAGCGTTGAGGATCAGTGAACAAAATTCAAAACCATCGTACAACATGCATTAGATGCGTATGTGCCAAGCAAGATCGTAACAGATAGAAAAGAGCCACCGCGGTACAACAACAGAGTTAGAAAACTGCTGCAGAAGCAAAGGGAACTTCACAGCAAACATAAATATAGCCAAAGCCTTGCAGACAAACAAAAAGTATGCGAAGCAAAATGTAGTGTGAGGAGGGCTATGCGACAGTTCTATGCACTGACTTGGCTGAAAATCCTAAGAAATTTTGGTCTTATGTCAAAGCAGAAGGTGGATCAAAACAAAATGTCCAGACATATATATAAACAAAGATGATGTGACTGCTACTTGAGCTTCGGAAACATTCTGTAAGAGGTGTTCAATCATTACTGACTGCTGTCGAACTACATGTACGAAACTTCTCACAGCAAAGCTTTCAAATTCTTCTTTCTTATTACGTCATTAAAGTCTATAAAATGTTTTAAAATAATCAGATTAATTACAAATTGTCTCCAAGAAGATCACTTATTATCTGCATTCACTACTTACAAAGCTAACAATTTCGTTTACCTAACCTTATCAGATAAAAAAAAAAAAAAAAATAGTTTGTGTGTGTGTGTGTGTGTGTGTGTGTGTGTGTGTGTGTGTGTTTTATTCACATATTTATGTAACATTTTTGTGTCAATAATAACTTCTTTATTATTTACTTCTTTTGAACTCACATTTGTACGAAACAAAAGCATTGTTTTGTAAAGTCATTACATTGTGACTGATGATTGCAATTGAGTATCACTTGATCTGTGTCATTTCACCAGTCAGTTATGGCCCGAGTTCATGATCATATAACCTGAGATTAGTAGTTATACAATGTAATTTCCAAGTTCATCTTGATATGAGGTAATTTTCTGTGTTAATCTAAGGTCAACTGGTTTCACACGATTGGCCCCAAGAGCCTATGCTATGATCTGCACACTCACTCAACAATTAGTCTTCATAAGATGAACATGACACACATTTGGCCACTTTTGTTGGCTGATGGCCACACACGATGGGATTCATCTTCCACCTCTTTGCTGCCAAACTTTAATATCTTTAACCACCTTGAAACTTAAATAATTTAGTACATATTGGTTAAACTACTGTAGAGTTTAGCACAGAACTTTAACATGTATGGTTATTCACACATTTACTCCATCGTGTGTACTGACACAAGCAGGAAGTTTACATAAATATCAATAATGATGCTGCAAGAGCTCAGAGCAGACTGAGGTAAGCAGCACTGCAAAGCTACGAGTCGTCTTTATCTAACTTGGCCATTCTGAATATTTTCGAACCAATAGGGACACTGGAGAAAAACTGCATTACTTTTCAAACAAACCTTGTACAGTCAAACCTCCATATAAAGATTATCAATACAACGATAAACCCGGGTACAGCGATAATTTTATATGGCACCGGCTGAGTTCCTATATGTACTATGTTAATGACCCCTCATTACAATGATGAAGTAAATTTAGCAACACCCTGTTATAACGAAGACAAAATTGAGGTATTTACTATTTCCTACTTCTAAGAAGCTCACTATAGCGGTAAATATTGTTTATTTAGCTACTAGACTTTCAGCGCTTTACTATGGAAACTTCACTACATACTACAGTACTGTATTTATTCTAGCAGTAAAGAGAAAAGCGTACAGCTGCAGGCGAGCTGTGCTGAGCGGCAAACATCAAAGAGCTCCTTTGTTTGAACGAGTGTTTAGTTTGTCCATTTTTGAGCTTCAGTAGCAGACAGAAGTGTTTTGTTGGGCTCACACATAGCTAATGTCCGTGATTTTTGCAATCTGAATATTTTTAGTTGATGTAAACACTTTGGACTTCACTACGATTTGGACAATGGCTGGAACTCTGAAACAAATAAGGAGGTTCTCAGAGACATAGATAACAGAATGAAACAAGTAGACATGGGGAGGAAGTATGGACTTGCACAATCAATGTTAGCTACATTACCTAAAAAATAAAAAACTGAAGAAAGTTTTGTAGATGGCAAATTTAACCCTCCAAGAAAAAGAATGAAGATGGCTGCGGCTGCTGCTGCTGATGATGTGGACAGTGCTACACTGCAATGGTTTAATGATATGCATGCGCAGAATTTACCAATTGATGGTCCGTTGATATGTTAAAAAGCCTTAGATTTCACAAAGTTGCTTGGTGATTACAACTTTAAGGCAAGTAATGGATGGTTGCAAAGATTTAAGGAAAGTCATGGGATCATTTTAAAGTAATTTCAGGAGAAGAAAAATCAGCATCTTAAGGTCATGCAGAATTTTGGATGAAAAACACCATGTGTAAACTGTTAGAAAAAATACAGTCCTGAAAATTTGTACAACACAGACGAGAATGTGATTGTGAACTGATGGAAAAACGCAAGAATTTCCAAAAGTCCAGTCGTTGGTGAGAATATTGTGGTCGATGAAAAATGCAGGATGATATTCAAAGTGACCTGGAGATTTATTCAGCAGTTACTGGTATAATGATAGATGTTTCAGCAGTTGAATACTTGTCACTGGATTATGAAGTGTTCGTGTTTGAAGCACAAACCAACAAATCTATCTTCAAAGTGTTAAAGGGTAATTCGCCTGTTGAAGATTCCGATGATGACAGTGATGTTATAAGTGTGACCCCCACTCTGATGGAGCTAATAGGTCAGTTGGAAACCATTCAGCAAGTAGCATCTTCAATCCCCAGTGTTTCAGCACAGCAAATGATTGTGTTAAAGGAGATATAGACAATATTCACAAGAGAACCTTTAAGAAAAAAGAAACAAAGGAAAATAAGTTAATTTTTCTGCACACGAACTCAAGATATTTTACAGGTACAATATTAATAAATTAAGTAAACAAAATGTGTTTCATTATTTGTCTTTCAATGTTATTTTTCATCAGAAAAGTGCTACAGTAATGTACTTCACAGCCACGAAAACGTGACTTCTTGCTCCAAGTCAAAATAAAAAAACCTCATTAGAATTATAACTCTGGTACAACGATTTATATTTCATGGTCCCATGAAATTCTTTATACTTAGGTTTGACTGTATATCAGAATTCTTTTGTGAAGTGTTACCTCACAGTGCTATTCCCTTCTACTTCTCTTCTTCAGGGTCATTTAAAGATTAATATTTTGACACATTTTGTTGATGAACATATAGTTGTTCACTGCAGTGACAACACTACAAGCCAGCTAAACGGTAAGGAACAACAAAAGAAAACACCAGTAAGCAATATCAAAAAATACCCTATTTGGATATCACTTTTTAAAACAAAGAAACAAATCATTTTATGCCCTTTTATTCTGTGTAACAGTTTACGACAGCACTCATCACACACTGTCAAAGTAAGCTGTCGACCCACAGTGTAATACAGATTTACAGTAAAAAAAAAAAAAAAACACTGTTCATTTGTAAACAATGGTCAAAATAGTTGAGGAATTAGTTGGCAAAATGCACTTTATATAATCTCTTAATTCACTCTGCTATAAACAATAGTATGGGACACTATAGGATAACAGGGTGTCTACACGGACAAGGAAAAATTATTCCCGGATTTTTCCCGGTTGAAAATACACTTTCTCCCGGGTGAAAACACACTTTTTCCATATTAAGTGACAGTATACTTTTTCTCGGCACTTATCAATCCTTTTATGGTTTATGGTTTTATACACCAGCGTAGAATTTCCCAGCACTTTAGAAAATGAAACTCAGCGGAAAAAAACACTTTTGGAAAGATCTTTGATGTGCAGCAACATATACACTGCATATCTCTCTGTTACGAAGGTATAAATTCGTATTCCACCAAACACCGCATGTTACTTTCCCAAGCATTAAAATCGAGATTGCGACACGCTTTTGTAAGCCAGTCACAGTTCATGTCACCTGATCTCGCCAGCTGATGACAGCATTTGACACGTGAGGTAGTCGGCCAATAGCAAGATCACTCTTAAGTAGCGCGAACACACAAATAAGAAAAATTAATGGCTTAAATTAATGTACAATTGTTGCTACAAGAAAAGCAAAGCTATCACATATAATATTGGTCTCTAAGATTAATAAGCTGCAAGAGAAGCTAAGCTTCCACATATATTGTTGATCTTTTTTGCGCGTCATACATCACATAAATGTGCCAGTAAAATTTTTTAATAACGACGTAAATGTCTGATCTTCTGTGCTCGAAATTCTTCATATGGTCATCCCCAAAGAGTTGATTTTTAAATGACAGTCAAACGCTCTGTGATTTAAAAAATTCATCGTACACTTTCTCACATAGTTTATCTTACATAAAAGGAAATTTACTTTGAAAGTAACGCTTTTCAAAGCAATATTGGCAATATTTTTCCATGACCTATTAGAAAGGTATGTTTCAGCAGTTGCCAGAGCGCGCCAGATAACAGGCGTCACTGCACTTGCGCAGCTACGATGACGCAGGAAGCCCGCATGTTCGTACGTGTGAAACATTAAAAGATCTTGCATTAAAACGAATTTAATGTAAAAAACTGTCACGTCACACTCATTGGAGGCAATTTGTTGTTAAGAAGCACTGCACAGTCTTCCTAAAGCCTTTGACACACTTTGCTGTTGGCAGACGCTTGTATGAGCACTGTGTTTTGTTGTTGTATATGGCGCATTTTCATTGCAACTTAAGTTTTATTTTCGTTTTTTTTTTCTCTCGTTCATGTTTTGTGGCTGCAGTATTATTCTGCAGAAGTGGGCTGCAGTAAATTGTTCTGTTACAGTATTGGTTCTTACCAGTCTAAATCACAAAAATTTACCTGAAAACTAAAACAATGAAAAATTCCCGGAACTCAAAAAGATTCCCGGGTTTTTCCCGGTTTTCTCCCAGATGAAAAAATTCCCGGGTTTTTCCCGGATCTCCCGGTTGTCCCGGGTCATAGACACCCTGGATAAACAATAATGTACCAGAGCATATGAATGTAATACGCAGTAATTATTGTCTGTATGACTCAAGACATAAGTCATACTCTCGCCTTATGGCACGCACAGCCCACAAAATGTGTTCTACGTGGAAAACTCTGTCAGTCATAAAAATTTCAAACCTTCTTGTCATCTATCTGCCATTCAACTGTTTCACATAAAGATCCGTGTAACCACCAAAGTTGATATTTGTTCATCAGCTCACGATCACAATATTGGGATGGTTCATCATGAACACTGCTGCAGACATTCCTGACGGATATCCTGTATTCTGATATTCCTTGCAAGGCTCAATGTAATCAAGGAGTTGCATCCTGCCATCTATTAGAACAAGCTATGCACAAGAGGGAATCATTAATTTTGACTGTGCCAATGCACAATGTAATACTAATTTACTTCATATACTTCTTTTTGTTTAAAAGCAAGCAAACAGTCATAAAAATCACTCTTTGGGAAACTCGAACTGCCTTTGCTATGTCACATTACTGCAGCACTATATTTCTATTATTGAACACTAGCACTGGGCACCTACAGCTTCTGAGGTTGCAAAATTTGTGTGTTGCCTCACTCACCAGCAATGTATTCAACCGATGTGTCAAAGTGATGTAAGCTGCCTTTTTCTCCGCCCGCAGGAATACTATGTGGTCATACTTCAAGCTGCCCCAAAACACAATAATCTCTGACCAGGATGTATTAAAACATTGTCATGAATCCATTAACTGATCTTACCAGTGTACATTAACTACTTCAGTTAGCAAAAAAGTTGTACAGGATTCTTTACTTCTAAACTGCACTGCCGTGGTGTTCGCTCCTCTTCGTATGTTTTTCAAAATTATCTCACCTTTATTAGTACAATCTTAACATATCCAGTAGGTACTTTAGTAGCGACATAAGAATGTGAAAATATAGAAAAATCAATAACATGGGGACACTTCAGACATTGTTTAATTACCTTCTATAACAGAGTCCTCATGGAGTTACTCTTTTTGGATCACGAGGGAACAATGATGTTTTACGAATATTATCCAAACCCAAGTACAACATCACAACTCTTTCCAATCCAATTCCACCTCCTGCATGTGGTGGGCATCCATAACGGAATGAATCAATGTAAGGTTTGATCTTTTCAATATCTGAAAGAATATTGGAAAAGAAAAATATTAGGATTTCACCTGAATCTGCAACACTATAGAAAAAAAAAAAACCACTGAAATGGGAGTCTTCATTTTGTGGTTTTTATTTCATATGACAATGAAGTTTAACTAAGTTTCATAATACAACTATCCTGAGTACAGGGATTTAGAGATGTTTTACAGAGGTAACTTATAACAATCACGGCAGACTGCAAAAAAGCAAAAATAAACAGTAGCAAAATATGGCACTTGTTGCACAAGAAGACATGATCAATGGAGGCAGAAACTTAACAACTGGTTTTGCTCTGAACATCAAACAAAGTGATGAATAAACTGAATAAGTTTGTCCAACAGAAAATAATTACAACTTACCAACGCCAAGTAGTTTTGCCCTTTCAGTCAAAAATTCTGGGTCATGAATTCTCTGTGCACCAGAGAGTATTTCTTCGCCTCTCATGAACATATCATAAGAGTTTGACTTTTTCTGCAAGGAAAAAAATTCACTTGTGAATAGATGACAAAAGAAAAGCAGTCACATGGAACCTGAAGATTAATAATTATTTAAGTAACAACACAAACTGAAACATATAGAACAAAATTTTAGCAATTTAATTGAGGGAATTTTTCCATCAAATTTGTAAGGACGGATTTAAACAAATTCCCAGGAAACACTATCAGAAAGGGTAAATCCTTTATTCTTGTTCAGAGAGCATAAGAGTTGTGCACACTCAACAAGTTTAAATACAGCTGCACAAAGACAGTGAAATATTTTAATCAAAATAAAAAATTATACAAATCATCAGAATTAAAATTACTCAGATATAAACTGTAGAACTTACATTGTCTTTTGGATCGGGCATAGTGTAGAAGGGCCTCACTGCAAGAGGATATTTATCCAGAATATAAAAATCAGTGTCATACTGCAAAATAAAAACTTATGTTAAATGCACTTATAGTGATTCAACAATATTTACACGTTTTTCAGAATGTTGTCTTTAAGAGTAATTAATATAAGATGTAGCATTTCTGGATAAGTAGAAAGATAAAATGCTCACTGATGCACAAACATTTTTAATCTGCATTTAAATTTTAATAATTGATGGACAGTAATGCATTAATATCACTGTAATAAGGTAATCAGCTGATCAAATCATCTTATACATGATGCCACTTACATTAAATGTAAAGCTGTTGTGACAGTGCCACGAGATTTAAAAGTGCCGCTACGTCAGTACGCGAACACGGCGATAGAGGCGCTCCGCAGCTCGACCGAGGGCAGGAGCGCCACCTAGCTATGAACGGCACCGGCCGCATGTCACGGCATGGCACGGCAGTCGAATGACAGATATGGAGTTAATAGCATGTAACCCGCTATTGTTTCTACTTTTGTATATCCATGCAATTTATTAGTGATTAAAGGTTATAACACTTTTTGGCGACGAGGTCGGATATTTTTTTTCCTGCGTTGTGGAATTGTGTGTTCGTGTCGGGGCAGACATGGAACAGCTTATGCAAGTGCTCATTGAACAACAAACACAGCTGACGGCTGCTATTCAGGCACAACAAACACAGCTGACGGCTGCTATTCAGGCGTTGTCGACGTCGCTTACTCATCGTCTGTCTTCCTCTTCTCCGCCTCCGTTCCCTCCTTACGACGAGGCCGCTGAAGACTGGGAGCATTATGAGAAGCGTTTGCGGCAACACTTCTTGGCTTTTGGCGTTGTCGACGCTCCTATGTGTAAGTCGTTATTTCTATCTTGGATTTCCCCACGGATCTATCAGCTGCTATCTCAGTTAGCCCCTCTGCGGGAACCTGCCTCTCTGTCCTTCCAAGAAATGTGTGAATTATAGTCTATTACCGAAAAAACACCCACGTCATTGCCGCCCGCATGGCGTTCTACCGGTGTCGTAAACAGCCCCATCAATCTTACCGGGCTTGGGCGGCGGAACTACACGGTCTGAGTAGGAAATGTCAGTTTGTCACGGACACTCATCATGAGTCTTATGGTGATTCAATGGTTCGGGACGCTATTCTACGGCTTGCTCCTGATAAAGAAGTTCGGCAACGTGCCTCACAACTGCCAAACCCGTCGTTGTCGGAAGTTCTCAGCATCACTCAATCTTTTGAAGTGTCTCACACTGCTGGTGCGCAAATAGACGCGTAGTGTCATGTAGGCGCTGTACAGACCACTTTTGACGTGGACAATTTGCCCGTTTCACAGGGGAACGACAATGTGGTGGCGGTTCACTCGCATCAACGACGTCGCGTTGGGCCACCCCGCTCGCAACGAAAACAGCAACCACAGAAGCAGGTTCGTTCCGCACTTCCTTCTTGTCCACGTTGTTTCGTACAGCATGACAGGGCCTTGTGTCCAAAACGTTGGGCCACGTGTAATTCATGTAGGAAGAGAGGCCACATTGCTTCTGTGTGTCAGTCCCCTGAAGTTCCTGTCGACGAGGACGAGGCATCGGACATGGATGTTAACTGTGTGCTTTCTCAAACAAATAAGTTGTTTGTTACTGTTCGTGTTCTGGATCAAGACATCCGCATGCAAGTGGACACTGGCTCTGCAGTAACTCTCATTAATTCTCGCACGTATTTGGAGTTGGGCTCCCCTCCCTTGTCTTCCGTTACGCGAAATCTGCGAACTTATAATAAGCAGAAAATTCCTATCGTTGGCCAGTTTGATGCTTCCACTGCCTACAAGTCTGTTGTTTGGCCCCTCACGTTGTATGTGGTGGATCACGCGGGCACGGAAAACCTGTTCGGTTATGATGCTTTCCAGTTGTTCGGGTTCTCCATTGATGATGATGTGCACCTCATATCTGAGGATATTCCGTATCAACAGCTGGATGGATTGTGTTCTGAATTCTCGTCCGTGTTCTCTGCTGGTCTGGGTCGTGCCAAGGATTTTGAAGCCCACATTACTCTTAAACCTACAGCTCGCCCTAAGTTTTTCCGGGCACGCCCTATTCCGATGGCGTTGCGTGCACCTGTCAAGGCTGAGATAGACAGGTTAACAGCTTCAGGGATTCTCCTTCCTCTTACCTCCAGTGAAGGGGCATCGCCAATCGTGGTGGTTTCTAAACCAAATGGGAGTCTGCGATTGTGTGGTGATTTTAAAGCCACTGTCAACGCTCAGAGCCTCATTGACATTTATCCTCTTCCCCGTCCTGAGGAGTTATTTCAAATGGTTCAAATGGCTCTGAGCACTATGGGACTCAACTGCTGTGGTCATAAGTCCCCTAGAACTTAGAACTACTTAAACCTAACTAACCTAAGGACAGCACACAACACCCAGCCATCACGAGGCAGAGAAAATCCCTGACCCCGCCGGGAATCGAACCCGGGAACCCGGGCGTGGGAAGCGAGAACGCTACCGCACGACCACGAGATGCGGGCGAGGAGTTATTTACCAAGCTCGCTGGGGGCCAGTTCTTTTCCAAACTTGACTTATAGGAGGCATACCATCAGTTGCCGTTAGATGCGTCTTCCAAGGAATTTCTCGTCATCAACACTCCTTGTGGGTTGTATCAGTACCAGCGGTTACTATTTGGCGTCGCTAACGCGCCGGCCATTTTTCAGCGGTTTCTGGAACATCTCACGGCTTCCATTCCCGGCTGCATCAACTACCTGGATGACATTGTTGTCACGGGGGCCTCCACTGAGGAGCACCTTCGCAATTTGCTTTCACAGTTTTGGGTTCTGCATTCGGCTGGGTTGAAGTGCAATCTGGACAAGTCACAGTTCTTCCAACCCTCCATTGTTTATCTTGGTTTCCACTTGTCCCGTGAGGGTATACGTCCTCTACGACAGCACATTGCGGCCATTACCGCTCTACCCCAGCCGTCTACTGTCACAGAACTTCAGGTGTTTCTAGGCAAGATTGCTTATTATCACAAATTCATTCCATCCGCGGCGGCGGTGGCTCATCCTCTGCATCAGCTGTTATGCAAAAACGTTCCTTTCTGTTGGTCCGACGAGTGTGAGCAGGCTTTTGTCCGCCTGAAGGCTCATTTGCTGTCGGCGCCTTGTCTTGCCACGTTCCGTCCGGGTCAGCACTTGGTTCTGGCGACTGACGCGTCACAGTATGGCCTAGGGGCTGTTCTCGCCCATCGGTATGAGGATGGGTCGGAACGACCCATCGCCTACGCTTCCAAGACCCTCAACGATGCCCAACGGCGTTACTCTAAAATCGAAAAGGAGGCACTCGCTATCATTTATGCTCTAAAAAAGTTCAGCATTTTTTTTGTATGGTTCTAAGATTCACCTCATCACCGACCACAAGCCGCTGGTCTCTCTGTTCAGCCCCTCGGCGTCGCTTCCAGATAAGGCAGCTCACCGCCTGCAACGTTGGGCCTTATACTTGTCTCGTTTTCACTATGAGATTCACTATCGCCCCACGGCCCAGCACGCCAACGCTGACGCGTTGTCGCGTTTGCCGATGGGCCCCGACCCGGTTTTCGATCGAGATGAACTACTCCTTTTCCACATTGATGAGGAAGAACGTCTTGCGGTCGAGGGTTTTTCACTTACAGGTTCGCAGGTCGCGTCGGCCACTGCGCAGGACCCGGTCCTGCGTCAGGTGATCGGTTTTGTTCAACGGGGTTGGCCGGACAGGACCAAGGGCCGGGCATCGGATCCCCTTCGCAACTACCATGCCTTGCGCCTTCATCTGTCTGTTCGTGAGGGTGTTGTTCTTTTGGCCACGGATGGCGCATCTCCACGGGTCGTGGTGCCAGCCTCTCTTCGCAAAGATGTTCTCAAACTATTGCATGAAGGCCATTGGGGGATTTCTCGGACTAAGTCCCTGGCCCGCAGGCACGTTTATTAGCCCGGTATTGATTCGGACATCGCTCACATGGTCGCTGCGTGTGGTCAGTGTGCTCAACAACTGGCTGCACCCCGTACAATGCCCTCTCCGTGGCCTGATCCGGTGCAGCCGTGGGAACGGGTGCACGCTGACTTTGCCGGCCCCTTCCTCGGCACTTATTGGCTACTGTTGATTGACGCCTTCTCGAAGTTTCCGTTTGTTGTTCGATGTCCGTCGCCCACCACTGCGGCGACGACACAGGCTTTGTCCAAAATCTTTGCACTAGAAGGTCTTCCATCCACGATTGTCACGGACAATGGCCCTCAGTTCTCTTCGCAGGCCTTCCGTGATTTTTGTGCTGGACAAGGGATTCATCATGTTACAGCACCGCCCTTCCATCCCCAATCGAATGGGGAGGTCGAGCGTCTTGTCCGCACTTTCAAAAGCCAGATGAAAAAATTCCTTAGTGATTTTTCCACAGATGACGCTCTGTTGCAATTTCTGAGTTCTTATCGCTTCACGCGTCTGGGTGATCGCAGCCCTGCTGAACTCTTGCATGGCCGCCAACCGCGCACTCTACTGCACCTGCTTCACCCTGTCAGGCCTTGTACTGTGTCCCCTAGTGCGGGAAAATACTCGGTGGGCGCCGACGTGTAGGCACAAGGGTATGGATCTCGCCCTAAATGGATTCCAGGGGTGGTCCAGGCTCTTCGCGGCCGCCGGCTTTGTGAAATACGTACGGATGATGGCATGGTTGTTCGCCATTACGACCAGATGCGCCCACGAGTGGTGGCCACGCCGATGCCACCGCCCCTTCTTTCGCCTCCACCACCCCGAGAAGCCATTGCTGTCGCAGCTGCCGATCTTCCGTGCGTGTTGCTGCAGCCGATGTCGCTACCGCTTCCGAGTACGCTGGAACCGGCCCCAGTCGCGACGCCGCCTTCTCCGGGACCCATCTAGCCGGAGCACACCCCCAGGTCCACGACACCTATGGATGCTGCTCCGGAGTTTTCACCCATCATCTCTTCCAGGAGGCACATTCCACGCACAAGCTTCCGTCCTGGACATTTTCGACCATACTCTCGTGTTTCTCCGTGGGATCTTCTCGGGGCCTCCCAAGAGGCCATGGATGTCTCCGCACTGTCCGTGTCTCCAAGGAAGTGAGTGTTTTTTTATTTTCAAGGGGGGAAAAGTGTTGTGACAGTGCCACGAGATTTAAAAGTGCCGCGACGTCAGTACGCGAACACGGCGATAGAGGCGCTCCGCAGCTTGGCCGAGCACGGGAGCGCCACCGAGCTATGATCGGCACCGGCCGCATGTCACGGCACGGCAGTCGAATGACAGATACGGAGTTAATTAGCATGTAACCCGCTATTGTTTCTACTTTTGTATATCCACGCAATTTATTAGTGATTAAAGGTTATAACAAAACCAATGATGTATCGAAAATGTTGCTCTCTAAGTGATAACGTCAACAAAAAGTAAAAATCTACTTTAAAAAATAAAAGTGAAGCTTTCCTCTGCCTACTGAATAAGTTCACACAGCCAGTTACAAGAGAACTTACTGTTTACATGGAACTCAAACCACAATGCAGGTTGTCTTCTTTCCCATCATATAAAAAATGTTACTGGAAGTGAAAGATACATTGTATTCCAGTAAAACCCTATGATGTACAGAGATTTGAATGTAGAACCCTTGGATTTCTAGTAAGGAGTAGTATAAAAGCAATGAGATACTACTGAAAAAACTTTCTACATTTAATAAGGGGACACCTTCTGTTCAGAGAGATTAGCGGCCTTCCTTTTAAAAACAGTTCTTCTGCACGACAGTTATGATAGGCAGTTTCAATCTACACGGCCATCTTCAGATCTATGCAATATTTACAATCTGTAAGTAATCTATGATAAAATTAAAATATATATGATGTTCACAATTATTCAATGCAATTCAACTATTATTCTAATTTTCTATCCTCTAATCTGGGTTAATTTAAACGCCATACCCTTTTGCCTCCTGATATTTTGTGATAATTTCTTAGTGGAGTGCAGCAAATGATTAGTGCTGTCACCTAAAGGTGGGCTTCAGTCTAAAGCCAAAAGTGGGGGGAAAAAAGTTCAATAGCAAAGAAATTGCTTGTTGTTCCTGGCTTCAGTCACAATTTTAACCTTTAAAAGTGCTCTAAACTAACAATTTTTAAATGATACATTGAATTGTTACAAAAGTCTCTGTGCTAAAGCAAATCTCCATGCAACAGAAATGCAACTTTTCTCATTACTAAGAAACTATTTGCCATACCATAATAGTGCATGACTGTTAACCAAAATGCAATGCTAGGACAATTTTTGTCAAAACAGATCAACACAATGGCAGTTCACAAACAGTATACTATAGACCCGTTCATGCACTCAGTGAGATAATGGTACAAGACTGAAACAAACGAAATTAGACTGGTGCTACAAATTTGTGTACTTTTCAATACATTCAACTGGTGGTTGGCAACTTCAAAGTACAACCCATGTCATTCAACACAAGCCAAGAGTGAGTGTGTGTGTGTGTGTGTGTGTGTGTGTGTGTGAGAGAGAGAGAGAGAGAGAGAGAGAGAGAGAGAGAGAGAGGAGGGGTGGGGGGTGGGGGGAGAGAAGTTAAAATACAGAAGCAGAGGTAACTACAGAGGAATATGATGGTTAAAATTATTTTGCGTGAGCTAACTGAATAAAACAGAACTGATAAAATAACACACATACGAGAACAGATAAAAATACTATTTCATTTAAGATGCAAAAAATAATTTTCAATACATCTCACTTTTACAAAGGATGTGTATGCCTGCAAATATGTTTTTGGAAATAATAGAATACAAACTTACTTTCGCCTTAACTAAGCGTCCCAGTAATTTCTCATTAGTAGTACTAAGATCATCCTCATCCCCCATTTCAACTCCTGCTTCACGTAACATCTTCACACCTTGACTAAATTCAAGTTTCAGAGGTGGATCAATAAACCGAAATGGTTCCACAGGAAACTGTTGTGCTACAGCAGCTATTTCATCAGCGTAACTGTGAGAGATTGCAAACAATTAAATTAATGGTATGTAATTTTAAACTTATAAAAATATAGAGGTGGTACACACAGTTACAATTCCCTCTACACACAATTAGAGACAGCATTCAATAGAATGATACAGGACTGATAAATAAAGTGTTTTGATTCAGGGTGCTACACATCTTGATTCTTTGTGTCTTAACTTCAGTAAATTAGAAAAAACACACGCACACACAAATATTATATATAGTTACTGACTGTCTTTTTTTCATTTTTCGTCAACTGTTTAATTTCTGGTTGTAAGTTTCAAAAATATAAAGCATAATATTGCAACTCTTCAATTTTACACATGCGTCATACACGTGGTGCTTCATTGGTAAAACTTCTACACATAAGGATGGGCTCACATCACCTACAATGAGGTAAGCTTTCACAGAACAGAACTGTTTTCATTGTAGTCTTAAGTTCAAAGACTAGTTTGATGCAACCCTCCACACTGTGCAAGTCTCTTCATCCCTGCACAACTATTGCAACTTATATCTACTTGAAACAGCAAGCTGTAGTCAAGCACCTCCCCTCCCACATTTCTCTCCATTACGAAATAGATGAATACCTGATGCTTCATAACGTGTACCATCAACATCTCCTTTGTTTCAGTAATGTTGTCACACATTTCTTTTCTCCCAAATTGATTTGGTGCCACTTCATTAGTTATATGATCTACCGAGAAAATCTTAAATATTCTTCTGCAGCACCCTATTTCAAAATCTTCTAGTCTCTTCTTGCCTGAAATGTTTGTTGTCCTCTTTTCACTTTTGTTCAAGATTATGCTACAGACAAATACTTTCAGAAAAACTTAACAGTTTATATTAAATATCAACAAATTTCTCTTTATCAGGAATACATTTCTTGATATTACTAGTCTGGAGTTTACATTATATCTATTTCAGCCACCATCAATTATTTTGCTGCCCAAATAGCAAAACTCATCTACTATTTAATGTCTCATTTCCTAACACAATTTCCTCAGGTTCGCCTGATTTAATTTGACTGCATTTCCTTCCCCTCTTACTTTTGTAGATATTTACATTATAACCTTACATTATAACCTCTGTTTGTGTGTGTGTGTGTGTGTGTGTGTGTGTGTGTGAGAGAGAGAGAGAGAGAGAGAGAGAGAGAGAGAGAGAGAGAGAGAGAGAGAGATAGAGAGCAGAGCCCACTATAGGCCCCAGTCTATTTAAGGCTAGCCGAACTACGATCGGCCTCAGTTCTCTATGTGTATTGCTCCAGCTATCTGTGTACGTATTGGTTCCTGCTGAATGGTCACAATTGCTAACGGTGTTACAGAGGACATTTTACGTAAGTTCGTCAAACGGCAAGAATCATTCGCCATGGTGTTACATCACCTATCACAGACAATCAAACTCAGATACTTCAATCATTGGCTTCTGTTTTGTCTAGCCGGCACGCTCCTCAGTCTGCATTTGCTGCTGTTTTGCCCTCCGCAGCCCCCAAGGTTTATCCGCCTCCCTTTTCTATGCACGATGAGTCCGTTGAGTAATGGAATGTATACGAGAAATAACTGCGACAACACTTTCAAGATTTTGGGATTACTGACACTATTCCATGTGGGCCTTGCTCATTTCATTGATATCACCAAGAATGTATGAATGCCTGTATCAATTCACCCCTTTGCAGGATCTCGCTTTTTTAACATTTGATCAAATTTGTGAACTTCTTCCAAAATACTACAATAAGCACACCCATGTTAACGCATCCCGGTTTGAGCTCTACAGCTGGAGGAAGCAACGACATCAATCCCATCGAGCATGGGCCGCTGAATTCCATGGGTTAAGTTGTCACTGTCATTTTCTGTCCGATGCGCATAAACAGCTGTATGCTGATCAGGTGGTGAGAAATGCTATAATTTGTTTAGCTCCGGGTCGTGAGGCGCGAGAGTGTGCCCTCCATTGTGAAAATCGATACCTTTCCGAGTTTTTAGCTACTGCACAGCTGTCTGAGGTTTTGCGAGCTATGGATAACCAAACTGAGTCATGGTGTGAGGTATCAGCAATCCACCCCCCTCTTCCACACCAAGCTTCAGATAGTTCGCAGGTGGAAGATATGGTTCAGTCTGCACACGATCACAGTGTCAAGGCGGCCAGTCTTGCTACCAGCAGCAGCCGCACCAACAACGAAAACAGGCCAGTAAACAGCATACAAGTGGATATAGGAGCTGCGATAACCTTGTTAAACTCGCAAACTTATATGGATTCCGACTCCCCTCCGCTTCTCCCTGTGGCACAAAAGTTAGTACAAGGGCTGTTCAAAAAGTAAGTCGACTTTTCAAATTGCATGAGCAATGTAGATTCGATTATCGATGTTTTTTTTTTATGTTGGTACACATGTCCCGAACATTCGATCACAGTTTCAAGTGTACAGCAAACTTCATTTGTTTTTGACATATGGAAAGGTTAACGTGTTTTAATGTGCTCGGCAATTTTTGATTATTATAAAAAAATGGAGCAAAGAATTTGCATCAAATTTTGTGTGAAGAATGAAATCAGTGCTGTAAAAACACTTGAAATGTTGACAGTGGCATATGGTGAGTCTGCTCTAAGTTAAAAAAAATTTTAAAAGTGGTACAAGCTCTTCGAAGATGGCCAAGAAGGTGCCAATGACGAACCTCGCTCTGGACGCCCCAGCACATCAATAACAGATGATAACATCAAAGCTATGAAGAAAATTGTTTAGGAAAATCATTGAATTATCATAAGAGATGTTGCTGAGGATGTTGGCATATCGATTGCCTCGTTTCATGCAATTTTTTCGGATGTTTGGGCACGAGATGTGTGTCAGCGAAGTTTGATCCAAAACTTCTCAACTTTGATTAGAAGAGCCGTCACATGAGCATCCTCGCTGAGGAGTTCTTGAATGACATCAATGTTCCTGATGTGCTCAAAAGGGTCATAACTGGTGACCAAACATGAATTCATGGTTATGACATCGAAACCAAAGCCCAGTTGTCCCAATGGAAACATCTCAGATAGCCAAGACCGAAAAAAGCACGCCAAGATCGATCGAACGTCAAAGTTTTGCTCACTGTTTTTTTCAATTACTGTGGTGTACTGCACCATGAATTTTTGCCTCAAGGTTGTAGACAATAAAAGGAGTATTACATTGACATTATGTGCCATTTGCGAGAAGCAATACGCGAGAAACACCTGGAGTTGTGGAAAAACAATTCATGGCTTTTGCATCACAACAATGCACCTGCTCATTCATCGTTGCTTGTGAGAGATTTTTTGGACAAAAACAACACAACAATCATGCCTCAGCCACCATATTCACCGGACTTGGCCCCCTGCAACTTTTTCCTGTTCCCAAAACTAAATAGACCTATGAAAGGATGAAGATTTTCAACAACTGAGGAAATAAAAAACTACATTGCTGGAAGTACTCGAGGCTGTATCAAAACGTGCTTACGAGAAGTGCTTCGAGGATTGGAAGCAGTGTTGGCACAAGTGTATTGTCTTTGAAAGGGATAACATGAATATTGATGAATAAATACTTTTTCATAAAAATATAAAGTCACCTTACTTTTTGAATACACCTTGTATATTACAATAAAAAAGAATATTCCTAGTCTCGCGCAGTTTTCTGCCTTATTGACCAACAAGTCAGTAGTCTGGTCACTTACATTTCTTATTGTAGATAATGTGGATACAGAGAATCCTTTTCGATTAGATGCTTTTAAGTTGTTTGGTTTTACCATTTCAGATGAAATGAATTTAATGTCTGAACAAGTGCTGTACACCCAGTTAGATGCACTATGTTTTGAGTTTTCCTCTTCGTTCTCTCCTGGATTGGGGTGTGCTAACAATTTTCAAGCGCGCATTACCATGAAGCCACCTGCTCGGCCTCGTTTTCTTTGGACCTGTCTGATTCCAGTGGCACTAAGAGAACGAGTCAAATATGAATCAGATCGCCTCTCGCAATCTGGCATTGTTCATCCTATTGCATCAAGTGATGGTCTACCCCTTTAGTTACAGTAAAGAAACCATTGGGACGGTTTCACTGCTGTGGCGATTTTAACGTTTCTGTGAACTCACAAGCTATAGTGGATACATACCAGATACTGTGTCCAGATGAACTCTTTGAGAAGTTATCAAGTGGTCAATATTTCTCAAAAACTGACTTGTCAGATACCATATGTTAGTCGTCAGTACCCCTTTTGGCCTGTACCAATACTTGTGGTTGCCTTTTCAACATTTTTTGGAACAACTTTCAGTGTCTGTGCCAGGTTGTGCAAACTATTTGGATGCTACTGTAGTTTTCAGTGCCTCCACTGAGGAACATTTACAAAATCTCTGTAGTCTTATTTTCTGTCTTCCAGGTGGCTGTGTTGCAGTGCAATTTAGAGAAATGTCAATTTTTTCAACCTTCTATTGTTTATCTTGGGTTTGAAGTCTCTCATGAGGGTCTCAAACCCCTGCATCAATGTTTCCAATATTGTGTCACTTTCACGTTCTACTTTACCCAAGGATCTTCCATTTTTTTCTAGGCAAAGTCAACTACTACCGTAAATTTTTTCCTGGAGCACCAGCAATTGTGCAGCTCTTATTACATGCATTGCTGTGCAAAGGGACTCAGTTTCACTGGTCAACGGCTTGTCAAACTGCGTTTTGCACCCTTAAGACCATGTTGATGTCTGTGCCCTTCTTAGTGACGTACCACCTGGTCACCGATCACAAAGCACTGGTTTCCTTAATCAGACTACCTGTGTCATTACCAGATAAAGCAACATATCACATTCAACATTGGGCTCTTTTCATTTCACACTACGAGATTCATTTCCACTCTACAAATCAACATGCAAATGCTGATGCTTTGCCCAACCTGCCGGTTGATCTGCACCCAAGATTTGATGTGTTGGAATGGCTTTGTTCCCACAGTGACGTCACCGCAGAGCAGCCAGTTGATGGTTTTCCTGTAACTAGCATGCGGATCCCATTTTGCAGAAGGTCATAACAATTGTACAACATGGATGGCTGGATTCCCCACCTTCTCATGTGTCTGACCACTCCATAATTACTACATCTTTCAACACTGATTCTCTGTTGTGGATGGTGTTCTGCTTTTAGACATGGATCACGCGGCCACTCGAGTAGTGATTCCCTCAGTGCATTGTTCAGAGGTTCTCCATTTATTACACGCAGATCGTTGGGGTGTATCACACACAAAAGCATTGGTCCATCAACACGTGTTTTGGACTGGCTCTGATGGTGACATTACCCACCTGGTTGTCTCCTGTTCACAGTGTGCGACACACCTAGCAGCTCCCCAGGTGTCACTGCCTCCTCGGTTGATGCCATTGCATGCACGGGACAATATACACGTGGATTTCACTGCCCCCTTTCTTAACACTTATTGGCTGTTGACCGTTGAAGCATATTCTCATTTTCAATATGGCATTCACCGTGTTTCCACATCCACAACTGCTGCTGTCCCAGCCTCATCCAAATTCGTTTCACGCGAAGGCTTGTCCACAAAATAAAATGTCCGTAAAGGGTCCACAATTTTCATTGCAAGAGTTTGCGGCATTTTGTCATTCCCATGGTATTTGTCACATCCTCACCCTGGCATTCCATCCACAATCTAATGGTGAGGTGGAACGCCTAGTACGAACATTCAAAACTGAGATGAAAAAGTATGTTGCCAACTCTTCGTCCCACATTGCCTTAAGTCAGTTTCTCTCCTTGCTTCATTTCACACCATTCAGTGAGAAGAGACTGGTGCAGCTACTTCACACGTGTCAACTGCTACACTGCCTGCACTCTCCATCCGGACATCAAACTGTGCAATCGCTGCACCTCTTGCAGATGGGTCTTGCTGCCTGGGCATACAGTTTCGGACATCATTTTAAATGGATTTGAGCTGTTATCGCCAAATGCTCGGGGCAGCACCTCTGCGACATCAGCATGGAGGATGACTTCTGCTCAAGGCACCATGATCAGTTTCAACTTTGCTTGGACGGCTGGGCACCCCCCCCCCCCCCCCCCCCCCTATGTCACACCATCACCTCCGAGGTGATCCACATTGGGCAGCAGATCACTTGCAACTGCTGGTTCCCCACTTCTGTGCAGGCAATGGCATCCATCCTCTGTGGCCAGCAGTTCCTCTACTGCTTCTGACACCATCGTCACGGATTCCGTCACCTGTTCCTGAGCAGCAGCTGATACCAGTATCATCAACACCGCATGCACCAGCACCGGAGCCAATGTACGATGTCAACATGGAAAAAATTCACAATGTCGCTGGTGTTGCTGTATGGTTTGACACGGGAAGGTGGGCACAGAATCCATTCACACCCGAAGCACTCCAAACCATAGTACACTCCCATTGCAGCGTGACCCCTTAGCCAGAGCCCAGTGGACACAGAGGACAGCACAGACGTTCTTAAGAATCCGTGATCTCCTTAAGAGAGGAGGGATGCAGCAGTGACACGTGCGCATCCTTTCAAAGTGACGCGTGTGCGGCAGTACTATGTCATCCACACTCTTTCTCCCTTTCAACTATCAGCCCCCTTTCATGTACATCAACTATTATAACTGCTGTCTGGTTTCTGTAAAAGACTCACGCACCATCCTCACAGCTTTACTTCTGCCAGTAGAGCATTTGCCTGCAAAAGGCAAAGGTCCCGAGTTCGAGTCTCAGTCCGGCACACAGTTTTCATCTGCCAGGAAGTTTCATATCAGCGCACACTCCGCTGCAGAGTGAAAATCTCATTCCATGCCTTATTAAATTGGTAGTTCTGTAATTATCACACCTGTCAGCACCAACCTTCTCTGAAATTGAAAGTAATACGTTCATCATCTTCTTTCAGTCTTTGGGTATTTGCAACTGTCTCAAGTATCTTGCATGCTGGGTGGAATAGTTTTCCCATGATACGTTCCCTCAAGGATCTTAATAGTTATCAGGGAATGTGGTTCACCCCAAATACCTTGTTTTGATTAAGGTCTTTCACAGCCTCATTAAGTTCTTCTTGCAGTGTCAGCTCCACCATCTCAATTTCATACACTTCCTCTGCTCTTCAAGTTTGTTTCCTTTGTATAGTTCTTCTATGTATTCCTCTCTCTTTTCTGCCTTGCCTTCTTTGCTTAATATGAGTTCCCCACCTTAGTTTTTAATATCTGTACTGCTGCTTCTGTTTTCTACAAAGGTTTCCTTACTTCTGTAGGTGACATCTTTCTTTTTCATCGTCATGCATGCTCCAACAGCTTTGCTTTTCTGCTCTAGCAGTTTCTGCTTTGCTATTTTACTCTTCCCATCAATCTCAATTTTTAGACACATACACTCCTGGAAATTGAAATAAGAACACCGTGAATTCATTGTCCCAGGAAGGGGAAACTATTGACACATTCCTGGGGTCAGATACATCACATGATCACACTGACAGAACCACAGGCACATAGACACAGGCAACAGAGCATGCACAATGTCGGCACTAGTACAGTGTATATCCACCTTTCGCAGCAATGCAGGCTGCTATTCTCCCATGGAGACGATCGTAGAGATGCTGGATGTAGTCCTGTGGAACGGCTTGCCATGCCATTTCCACCTGGCGCCTCAGTTGGACCAGCGTTCGTGCTGGACGTGCAGACCGCGTGAGACGACGCTTCATCCAGTCCCAAACATGCTCAATGGGGGACAGATCCGGAGATCTTGCTGGCCAGGGTAGTTGACTTACACCTTCTAGAGCACGTTGGGTGGCACGGGATACATGCGGACGTGCATTGTCCTGTTGGAACAGCAAGTTCCCTTGCCGGTCTAGGAATGGTAGAACGATGGGTTCGATGACGGTTTGGATGTACCGTGCACTATTCAGTGTCCCCTCGACGATCACCAGTGGTGTACGGCCAGTGTAGGAGATCGCTCCCCACACCATGATGCCGGGTGTTGGCCCTGTGTGCCTCGGTCGTATGCAGTCCTGATTGTGGCGCTCACCTGCACGGCGCCAAACACGCATACGACCATCATTGGCACCAAGGCAGAAGCGACTCTCATCGCTGAAGACGACACGTCTCCATTCGTCCCTCCATTCACGCCTGTCGCGACACCACTGGAGGCGGGCTGCACGATGTTGGGGCGTGAGCGGAAGACGGCCTAACGGTGTGCGGGACCGTAGCCCAGCTTCATGGAGACGGTTGCGAATGGTCCTCGCCGATACCCCAGGAGCAACAGTGTCCCTAATTTGCTGGGAAGTGGCGGTGCGGTCCCCTACGGCACTGCGTAGGATCCTACGGTCTTGGCGTGCATCCGTGCGTCGCTGCGGTCCGGTCCCAGGTCGACGGGCACGTGCACCTTCCGCCGACCACTGGCGACAACATCGATGTACTGTGGAGACCTCACGCCCCACGTGTTGAGCAATTCGGCGGTACGTCCACCCGGCCTTCCGCATGCCCACTATACGCCCTCGCTCAAAGTCCGTCAACTGCACATACGGTTCACGTCCACGCTGTCGCGGCATGCTACCAGTGTTAAAGACTGCGATGGAGCTCCGTATGCCACGGCAAACTGGCTGACACTGACGGCGGCGGTGCACAAATGCTGCGCAGCTAGCGCCATTCGACGGCCAACACCGCGGTTCCTGGTGTGTCCGCTGTGCCGTGCGTGTGATCATTGCTTGTACAGCCCTCTCGCAGTGTCCGGAGCAAGTATGGTGGGTCTGACACACCGGTGTCAATGTGTTCTTTTTTCCATTTCCAGGAGTGTATATTCCCTTTTGCCTGCTCAGCTTCTTGTGTTTTTACATTTTCTCCTATCATCCATTAAATTCGGTATCTTGAGTGTTATCCAAGAATACCTATTCAACCTTGTCTTTTTGCCTAGTTGTTCCTCTGCTGTTTGCAGTATATCCTCACTCAAATCTGACAATTTTTGCTCTTTAGTGTTCTTTCCCCAGTTTCAATCAATAGTTACTTAATCATCTGTTGTACTTCTCAACAACATCTGTTTTTTTTTTTTTTTTTTTTCAATTTATCCAGTCCCAGCTCCTTCATATCTTACCTTTCTGCAATTTCTTCAGTTTTAATCTACAGTCCATAATTAATAAATTATGGTCACAGTTCATATCTGCCCCTGGAAATCTTCTGCAATTTAAAATCTGGTTTTGAAATTTGTCTTACCTTTACGTAATATATTTGAGGCCGTCTTATGTCTCTAGGTCTCTTCCACATACAAAACATTATTTCGTGATTCTTAAATCTAATTATGCTCCATTCAGTTTATACCAGGTGGTGTCCCAATTTCACTCCTTTGCCTCAGTCTGCTTTCTTCTATTTTCCCTTTATTCCTTTTCCTACTATTGAGTTCCAGCCTTCAATCACTATTAAATTTTCTTCTCCCTTAAAAATCTGAATAATTTCTTTTCCTTAGTCATACCTTTTTTCAATCAGTGGGAATGTAAACTTATACTATTGTTGTTTTTTTCTATTTCTGGAGCCATAGTCATGTAAAATTTTCAAAAGATATTTCTGCCATTTGACTGTAAATAAGGTGTTTATTTCACTATCTAGATTTTGGCCTTAGGCCATCTTCAAGTGTTACAATTTCAAAAATTGTCCAAGATGTGTGAAATCAGACAATTTTTGACACTGAACACCTGAAAATGATTTAAGGCTGAAATAAAGATAGTGACATAAACACATTGAATACAGTCAAATTGCAGAAATATCTTTTCAAAAATTATACTATTGTGGTGGATGTTGCCTTTGTACCTATCATGGCTGTGATAATGCAGTCGCACTGCTGTTCATAGCAGCTCACATGCAACCCTATTTTCTCATTAATTATTATACTTGTTTCTATATTATTCCTGTTTAATGTTGAGTTGATGATCTTGTACCCACTTGATCATAAGTCCCATTCTTCTGTCACCGCATTTCACAAATGTCCGCTATATCTAGCTTCAACTTGCCAATGTGTCTTTTCAAATTCTCTATTCTACCTACAAAATTAAAGGCACCAACATTCCACATTCAGACTCCTAAACACCAGTTTTGTTTTTCCCAATGATAACATCCTACAGAGTAGTTCCTGGTTAGAGAACTGAATGGGGGACTATTTTACTTCTGGAATTTTCCAAATGGACGCCATCATTATTTAACCATACAATAGAACTGTGTGCCCTTGGCAATACTATCATCCGTTCACAGTACCAACATAGCAAGGCCATACTGACAAGGCTAGATCAGTCAGTCAGAACAGAGAAGGAAATTGGCTGAATTCTTTCCAAAAGAACGATTCCAGCATTTACCTTGACCAATTTAGGAAAATCTAAATACTGGGCACCGGAAATGATATGACTTGTTTTCGATTGTGTTAAAAATCATCCTGAGATCATAAAATATTGTTATAGAGTGTAACACACCACACGTTGTAAAATCAGTTAGACTAAGTACTTGGTTTTACAATATATGATGCATTCCACACTGTAACCATATTTTATGACCTGAAAATTATAGCTCACACAAGTGGAACAGGTCAAATTATTTTATAAACACACTATACAGACACACACATGTTATACTGTAGGTAACTAAATATATAGTAAATGAAAACTAAATTAAGTTGCCAATAATAATGGTAAAAAATTAGTGATCTCTACTTAATGTACGGTATCCTCTTGAGATTTTTTGGAATGGAAAAAAGAAATTAGCACTGCCATCAATGGCCTTGTGCTTTCCAGAATAGCACAGGCACTTACTATACAATTACAATGTTCAATTTATCAGTGAGGGGATTGTCTCAAATTTGACCACAGTTTTAGATACCATACCTGCTGAAGCAGCAAGTAATGTGAAAACTTTAGCACTATAGCCACACAAATGGATAATACCAATGTTATACAGAAACATTAACATTGTTATAAACAACTACATAAATCCCTTCAATAGTTGACTTACTTGTCACGTAGACCCTTGAAGATCTGTGTGAAAGTGTTCCCAATAGTGTCTATCACTTCATGGTAGTGGTATTTAAAAGCCATTTCTAAATCAAGTCCAACAAATTCTGTTAAATGGCGATGAGTATTACTGTCTTCAGCACGAAAAACTGTAACAAAGATTTCAGTATGACCAGTTAATATTTTCATTATTTATTTAATTTTTTTTTGGGGAGGGAGGGTGGGTTGGGGGGGGAGGGGGGAAGCTTGTTTTCTGAAGACAACATAATAAGACAATTATATTAGTTCATCAACTGCAAGCAGACCTGTAACATAGTTTGAAAACTATTTTCTTTCAACTACAAGCAGTCAAACAACTTTGGAAAGAAGTGATGAAAACAGACTAACATGACTGTTGATTCTGCTTTGATCAGTCTGTCCAGTACACTTTCCTAATGATTAATATCCCTGTCTTACAACTGAAAACCATATTTTATTGGAAAACGCTTCCAAAATAACTTCTTGCTGTCATATATTATACATTATCATGCCAAATATTATCTTCCTTGGCAAACAGCAGATTACATGACTCTGCAGATAGTCTCATTCATATAAAATACATTAAGAGACATGCATTACATGAAAGTTATGTAAGAATATAATGACTTTTTCAGTTGTCAAATCTACAGGCTGATTTTCTAGGTCCTCTGCTAATGAAGAAAGTATGCCTTTATTTTGAAAAAGTATGTGAATTAACTTAACACAGTCAGATACAAAGAGACCCAAACATTAGTGGATGTTTATATTTTACACACACAAAAAGTGCTGCTAGATTTGAATATCAGTATTCCAACCAGAGATCTTTAGGTTGCTACCTTGATTCTTTACACAGCTACATCACCAAGCTACTCATAAGTAACACTAAGTATAACATTTTAAATACTAACTGTGGCTAGTTCTTGACAAGATGTTGAGAATTTAACATGATAAAATGTAACAACACAACTACATCTCACCTGCTCCCACAGTGTACACTCTGTCAAAATCCGCTGCAATAGCCATCTGTTTGTAAAGTTGAGGGCTCTGCGCTAAGTAAGCTGAGCTTTTAAAATATGAAACAGTAAAAACATTAGCACCACCCTCACTTGCAGCTGGAATTATTTTTGGCGTATGTATCTCAACAAACCCCTGCAAAAAAAGACAAAATTTATCAAAAATGTCCAGCTACAATGAATGCACTCATTTACAAAAGCCAAAATTATTTCCGCACGAAACATCTTTCATAAATTACCACACTCATTTTCATTACCAAATTTACAGGCTGAGCTTCATGAGCTGTAATCCTAATTATTCTAATTCCAAAAGTCTCGAACATATTATACATCAATGACAGCTACTCACAATCAAGGCAGCAAGTTTACTTGCCTATAGTGTTTCAGTAGTCTGAAATCTTATCAATCTAAAGTAAACTTGTTTGTTTCATGAATACCTTTGACATTTGTTTCTTAGCAAAATACTCTTTGCTATATGGTTCATGGTATTATTTTTCTAAGAACAGTGTAATTTTAGCACATTCATATACAATTAATACAGGACGCAGGAATCTGCTAGACATCCTTTTCTCTACAGACACTGAGTAGTTTCCATGAATTTTCACATTACTTTTTGCTTTGTCAGTTTTATTGGAAACTTACATACGTAATTTTCCTTCACATTATACTATATAGTTCCTTTAACAGTAAAGTTCACTACTTATACTTGTACAACAAAAGGCACTGTTCAATATACCTGGTTGAATAAAAGGTCCCTGAACAGTTTACATACACCTGCTTCCAATCTAAAAATAGCCTGGTTTGCTGGAGTTCGTAGATCCAATACCCTGTTATCTAAGCGAGTATCTTGATTAACTCTAATATTCAGGCCTTCCTGTGGAAACAAAAGAGAATATTTCATATAGAGGAGATAAATAAATGACAAACTATTGACAAAATTTTGAAACCTTTAACACAAGGAACTACTAAAAAAAGATTTTACAAATCCTTTCAAGTTTCACTGGTCATTTACAGAACTCCAAAGGAATTCCAGATTATTTAGTGAAAAGAAAACATGCAGCCTCACATTTTATTTCAAAACATAAATAGAAACAGTCCAGTTATTTTTCAAAGGAGGTAAAAACCAAGAATGAATAATATTATCATAATGGTAAGAAATCCTGGATTGCAAAAAGGCAATAGAATGAATGAACTGATTTGTTTATATGTGTGTATAAATTAACCCAAGAAACTCCATAAAACATCCAGAATGAGATTTTCACTCTGCAGCGGAGTGTGCGTTGATATGAAACTTCCTGGCAGATTAAAACTGTGTGCCCGACCAAGACTCGAACTCGGGACCTTTGCCTTTCACGGGCAAGTGCTCTACCAACTGAGCTACCGAAGCACAACTCATGCCCGGTCCTCACAGCTTTACTTCTGCCAGTACCTCGTCTCCTACCTTCCAAACTTTACAGAAGCTCTCCTGCGAACCTTGCAGGACTAGCACTCCTGAAAGAAAGGATACTGTGGAGACATGGCAAGGCATGTAGGTAGAGCACTTGCCCGCGAAAGGCAAAGGTCCCGAGTTCGAGTCTCGGTCGGGCACACAGTTTTAATCTGCCAGGAAGTTCCATAAAACATGTTCAGCACTAATAAAGCAATAGTTTAAATTGAGGCCCTTTCTCCTTGGATGAAAAAATCGTCACTGCAGTTGATCTTCAGTTCATGTCCCAGTTACTTGAACATGAAATTGCCCTAAGAAGGATATGTGAAATCAATGGCGCAAGAAAAGAGAACCACAATCATGATTTGGCATTTTCCCCGCAGCATTCTGAACAACATCTGTGCTTGAAACAATCAATTGTTGAAACAACAACATTCATTTTAATAGCTTCAACATGAGGAATAACGTTTATAAAATCAGTTCACGCCTGTCTGCAAATGATGGATGATCATACGTAAGCTGCCTGTTGCATGCAGGGTTGGTTACAAGTGCAGTATCAGTGAAATGCACCAGATATTTGAGTCACATACTAACTCTGTACCTGTTTGTTTATACTGATAGAGTGATCCACGGGCTACATAAGCAAAAAATTATCTACAACTTTTAGTTCTACCTATCTAGTAGAACATCTATTTCTGTAATCACATCATTTTTTGTAGTACTACTGCAATAAACTCTTTGTTTTTCCTGGTCTATTCCGTTATGGGGATTATGGAAAATGGCTGGATGAATATGAATCCACATTTCCTTTACAAATTGGGAGGGGGGAAGGGGGCAGTTATGAGACTGTGACAGAGTTATCCAAGAAATACATTCTATAAATTTGGGAAGAGAACTTTATGCCCACAATGCCAAAATTAAGAAGAATAAACACAAAATGGTCATTAAAACCAAAATCACTTAGCCACATAAGAGTTATAACTACACTACAAACCAACATGACTTCAGCTCAGCATCAACTGTTCCATGTACCGTACTCAGCATAGCGGAAGCACCTGGAACTATAGCTGTGGAGCACTTAATGCAGTGTCATAGAAGAACTTTATTTTTCTTTCAAATGCACAGTTGTCTGAGGAGTTAATTGAAAACAGTTAGAACATTTGTGATCTTCCTCATATTTTAATGTGTTATCACTAAGTGAACCTCACTGCTGTCTGCAACAACACTCCAAGACTTGGAAATGTGGATGATGTTTGTCCCCCCTTCCTGCCACCATATATTTGATTCTTTGTTTGTTGTTGCTTTAGGGCGCAAAGCAGCTGTCATAATCGCCTGTGTCATAACTTAAAAAGGTAAATTACCGAACGAATTTGAAGTCAATAATATTCAGAGCCTAGTCAACTGGAGTAGAGGGATAGCTAAAAATAATCACTTCCCCTTTGAACAGGCTGCTCAAAAAGTCGAAAATTAAATTTCCTTCAACACATCACTATGATGAACAAAAAGTAAAACATGATCTACAGCTCTTACTGTATTTGCTAAAATATCTGATAATTCAGATGGCAAACAGTGATTAAAATGTAAACGGTTATAAAATTGGCATTGGGTCAGAAAATGGTGCACTGTTAATTGTTGGTTGCAGTAAGCACAGAGTGGTGTCTGATCTCCACTTAACAAATGACAGTGACTGAAACAACAGTGCCCAATCCACAGCCTAGCTAGAAGTATCTCCTCATGATGAGAGGCCACCATACATAAGACATTATTCACACACCATCACACCTCCACCCCTCTCCCTCTCTCTCTCTCTCTCTCTCTCTCTCTCTCTCTCTCTCTCAAAGCCACCTTCTGACTTACAATTAGAGAAAGATTGATTAACAACATTATTTGCTGAAAATCATTGAGAACATATATCAACAACATACCATACAGGCAGAAGACCTGATTAATCAACAACAATTGAATACTCTAAAATATTATTATTATTATTATTATTGCAGCCATAATGTTTTCCTGTGTACAGCATCACAGCACCAGTGTATTAAGACTGAATCACAAAAGATTTGTTTCATAGCTTCAGTGTAACCTACACTTACTTCACTGTTGTCATCATCCTTCACTGGACGAGCAGCATCTTCAATTTGCAAAGGCAGCTGACTTTTAGAAGCACTGACAACAAAAATTTGTAATCCATGCAATTCCACTGTCTTCTGAGTACAACCGTCAACAGTACGTGGGACTTTAGAAACAACAGCTTCAACGTCTATTATGGATTCTTTTGTTATGCTAAAAAGAAAAGAAATTACAGTATCTCAACATAAGGTACAAAGTTTGTCTAATTTTTTATGAATGAAGTGAGTATGTTTCATGTGAATGTCATACAATCAACTACTGATCCTGAATTCAACATACAAAATATGTAACTAACATACTTATTAGCATTAACCAAGCCACACAGCCATAATCTCAGGAGCTTACTGGCGAAGGATGAAAAGGAGGAAACTGCACCAATCTCAGCAGTAAGAATGCCATAGTTGAAAGATTTAAAGTATCAGAAATTGTTCAAAGGTATATACTGAAGTAGAATAAGAGCTCTGACACTAGTATCATCATCATGCAAGGTAAGCAAAAAAGAAGAAAGGAAAAATGAAGAAAGGAAAAAGCATACAAAAAATATACATGGTAACACTTCAAACTTATGTATGTCACTATCAACAGCAAAAAATGGACAGACTGAGCTACATTCTACATTTTTACATTACCCTCATGGAACCTTCCATTCAGAAAGCTGTTGCACTCAGCGACTGTTATATTGAGTTCTAAATTCTAGATTGCAGCAATCAGTTGTCCTTTTAAAATTTTATTGTGCAGATCTAGATTTCGGCTAGAAGCTAGCCATTCTCAATGCACTATTATTTTCAGTTCAATGAACTGTGGATGAAGCCTGACCAACAGGGAATTTCATGCATTGAACTGAATTGAACTGTGAATGAAGCCCGACCAACAGGGAATTACATGCATTGACCAAAAATAATAGCGCATTGAGAATGGCTAGCTTCTAGTCGAAATCTAGATCTGCACAATAAAATTTAAAAAGGACAACTGATCGCTGCAATCTATAATTTACAAGTTTTTACATTACACTGTATAGAACAGAAATCAGAGTGATCTAGACATACTGCCATTTCCAACATTCCTTGTTTAAGAGTGTACAAGACCTTATAGGAAAGAGTTCTCGAGTGATACGCCACATTATCATGGTAGACATGTACAGTATTTCACAAACAGAATCAGTTGTCATTATCCAGTGGATTGATGATTGATTGCTGTCAGAAATATGTTCATTTTATAGCCAAGGACTTACTTCATTCCTTTCTTGAACTGCACAAGTGGAACAGGTGTTCTATCCACGATCTGCATACCATGATGCCACACTCACTTTGCTACTCTCTCTTTCGAGCACTCCCAACTCTCCTAAGTAGCCTAAATTCTATTGTCTGATCGTCAGATTCCAGTCACTGAATTTTGGGTGCAAGAAGTGAGGGAATCCCATAAGCATTAAGTGAACACACTTCATCTTACTGGCAGCTTCAGCAGCACATCTGATGAGATAACACTCATTATCATGTTGAAATATTATGTATAGCTGCCGTGACAATTTGTTCATTTGCTCAATACCTATTAATACATTGTCTGTACTATGAAAAACTGGAAATTATCATATTCCTTTGTTTCAGCTGTTTCTAATAGACATAAGCACATACTGAACAGTGAAAAACATCCCCCCTATTCTGCATTTCAGTCAAATGAAAACCGGCAGCTAAGCAAAGGTGGTATTCACAGCGACAGGTGCATCCAAATATCTGGAACACACTGTGATTGGTTTCTAGCTGAAAAGGGTGTTTTCGCAGGAGCAAGAAAAAGGTGTTGAGAACAACTGCCTTGTTAGTTGCACAAGTGTATGAAATTACACAGTAATAACAACTAGAACAAATAACAATGGAGAATCATCTATTTCCTGTCCACTGCAATAATGTCATCATTGAACAAAATGTTGTAGCAGCAGAAACTATTATTCAGAACCTTCTATCAGCACACTACAAAACTGTCCATGGCTAATTGCTGTACCATAACGTGTGCGCAAAGTAGGTACCAAAATTCTCTCAGATAAGTCTAATATCATAGAAAATAAGGCATCTTTGTCGGACCTGACATCATCTTACATGCTAGAAATGCCAAATGTTGTTATACCCTCAAGAGTTCAGAACTACCCAATTGTAAGCAAGATGATCTCCAAGTTGTCTGACTTCCGGAGCCATTAATGAGCCAACTGAAAACATAAGTTTATGACATTCTTAAATGTTTAGTGTTATTTTGAGCCATTCCAGAAACTTGATTGAATATACTGTTTTGCTGCAAGATAATCTCTACAACACACAACTCACAGCAATATACTACCTTTACATTAAAGAAATGATACTACTCACATTATGAAAGAACTATTTGCTATGCCACATTAATGTGCTTTGTGGCTACGATGGTAAGTGTCCAACAACAAACCCAAATGTTTAGTTAGTTTATTGTGGAACCTGCAGCATATATTACGTCACAGGAGGACATTATGCAAAGAATTAGAAAACAGTATGCTGGTTCATATTTTATTTTAGTATATAAGCTCATTTCGGCTTTATTGCCTTCATCAGTACATGTGCTGACATTGTAGATGGACGTTACTATCTGTCAGATAGTAAAAAACATTATACGTGCAACAGCAAATTATCAAACAAGTTTAAAGCGTTGCTGAAAATAATATTATGACCAACAACTACAGACAGCAAAAATGGTTTACTCAAAGTTGACTCGAGTCCACCTACAATGTCAGGACATGTATTAGTGAAGGCAATACATTTGAAATAAACTTATATACTAAAACAAAATATCAAGCAGCATACTGTTTTCCAGTTCTCTGCCGAATGCTTAGGATTCAACCCTTTGTTGCACCCGAGATTTTTTGCTGTCACTTATATTTTATTCACCTCTGGGAATTATTCATCAGTGTAAAAAAAAATGGCAATTCACACAAAAAATGCCAAATCACATCATTAAATTTTAGCCCCCCCCCAAAATGGTTAGATAAATCAGTTCAAAGGCTGGAGGAAGGCAAGTCTGTACCATCTCCAATGGGACTAGGTCAAGTAAAGCAATGGAGTGTTGAAACCAACCTTTAGGTTGAGGGGTGCTTTGCTTTACTGTGCACTACTGTTTTCAATTTCAAAGTGCGTTGTTTTGACATTACAAGTTTCATTAACTCTAGAGCCATGGAAGCTGTCAAACTGACCATTCTGAAATTTTATTTGTCTACAACAACAATACTTTCTTCTGTGTCTTATTTCTTTTCAACGGAGATTACATTACAAAAATTAATGACATGTTACTGTACTTGTTTTTTTCTCTCACTGAATATTTAGAGCTGTGTCAGCAGCTTTTGACCACTTAACATTTCTTTATGCACCTATACCATCCAAGAGCACTGCACATCCTCAATGATGTTGCACTTTAGTGTGATATGATGTTACAATGTATGCTGAAGCCTCTGAGCTGATTACTGCATCTTGCTATGCTTGAAGTGTTTGGTTGTGTATAAATCACAATACAACCACCGAAAATGGCTCATACATTGTCTGAGCAGAAAGTAATAGAGCAACTGCAACAAGTTACAGAGTAAGAGTCCAAAGGTAGTGAATCTCAAAGACAAGTAGAAACTAATAGTGACACTCGCACTCCAGACAGCACTGAATCAAGTGAAAGTAGTCCTGATGCATCTGCGGAAGTTACACCAAGAACTGGTACAGTAACAAGACAAAATTCTTCATAAAAAAAAACACATTGCTCACGTAGGGATGCCATGTGAATACAATAAAGGAAGAGGTAGATATCCATTATCTTCACCTTTTTTTGTGGGCCATTCTGAATTTGGAAAAGATGAGAGATTAGGTGCTAGGTGCATACCTGAAATGCAACTGGAAAACTACAAGAAACTTCATAATTCACAATGCAGCTAATTTTTGGCAGCTGTTCATAGACAACACAACACTAAAAATATATAAACTGGTCCACAGAGAGAGAAGCACATATGCAATGTCGAAACAACAGCTGGTGTGTCTTCCTTTCTGAGCTAGACATATTCACTGAAATTTTATGTGCATGTTCTGAAATGAAATTTATGTCCTTTATTTGATCAAAAGCTCACAGTTCTCTTGTGATATAATGACAACAGACAGGTTCAGATAAAATATGAAACTTTTAAATTCTGATATAAAAATTTACTCAGGATTTTTTTTAAAACTTTTTTTACTTTGATAGCTGATCTTTATAGATTTTTATGACCTGAATCCAAATCTAGCCTTAGTTTTTTTTTGTATCACACATAGTTTTCGAGCGATATGCTTTTTATTATATAGTATAAAGATCCTATGCTATACAGTAAACGAGAAAATTAATGAAACGCTTTGTTACAACATAAGCATGGTTTGTATTTACAGTAAGCTACTTAAAACAATGATATGTGTTAATAGAGGTTTCACTTGTCACCTGGAATTGGCTGGTATTTTCTTTCTCTTTTTTTCATTGAAGCTTCTTGTGTAGCTTTTTCTACGATGAGTCGCCTGCCGAACTTCTCAGTGAAGTGACCAACAGAAGTCCCCCATCATGTTGGTGTTGGGGCTTGGTAGCGTTTTTCCATCCCTTTACTGTCCTGGTAAAAATGCGCTCCTTGCTCCTCACTAACATCTCCCATATTGTCCAGGAAGTAATCAAAGTGACTGTTCGTAAAGTGAACGATCAGGCTCATTAAACATCCTAAAGTTTTAAACTTCTTTAACATTTTAGCTGTAATAGAAACAATTTCTGGGTCTTTTTCAAGTCCTAAGAATGTTAACGACTTGCTTGAATAATATCCATGCTTCTTTCTCATTTAAGATCATTGTGGATTCAAAGTTAACATCAAACATCAATTTTCTAATGTCAGGTCCGACAAAGATGCCTTCTTTTAGTTTAGCTTCTGAAATGTGTGGAAACTTTTGGCAGAAATACTTAAAACATGGTCCATCTTTAGTCAAAGCCTTTACAAACTGTTTCATTACGCCTAACTTTATATGTAGAGATGGGAGGAGTATGTGTTTGAATCTACAATGTTTTTGCATAGAATGTTCTTCTCACCAGGTTTTAAAGACTCCCTCACAGGCCAGTTCTTTCTGCACCAGTGTTGATCCCTAGCCCTACTGTCCCATTTACACAAGAAACATGGAAATTTGGTAAAGCCACCTTGCTGACCAAGGAGTATACATGTTACTTTTAGATCACCACATATCATCCAACCATGAGCAGAATAGCCTATTTTATTTAGCACTATTTCTAGGTTTTCATTGCTTTCTTTCATATTTACAGAATTTCCAACAGGTATAGATGCATACATGTTACTGTTGTGTACTAAAACAGCCTTTAAACTATTTTTGGATGAATCAATAAACAGCCTCCAGTCTTCCTTTTGAATTCAATACCAAACTCATTCATCAGACCAGAAATGTCTGAGCAGTACACTAAATCACCTTCTTGTTGAAAAAAACTTGGAAATTGCTGCTCTCTCTTTCTTTACATGTATATGGTGGTTCTGCTCTGGATCCTGAGGGCTATGCCGGCAGTAGCTTAGCTACCAGCAGGGTCACCCATGTCGGATTGGCCAACGGGGAGGAGCCAGACAAAGTGTGTCCCACAACAGCTCACTGGTCCTTTTCACCTATCCCAAGCCTGTCCTTACCCTGTCCTTTTCCTGCCATCTCAAATCATAGTAAACAGTAGGGGGGATTCTTAGGCATAGGGAAGCCAGCTGCCCTAGGGGAGTAAACCCTTAAAAGAAAATTGGGCAAGTCTGGAGGCTCTTCCGTGGCAGTCCCACCACCACACTAGGGAGCTGTGGGCCAATCACCGGCACTCCCAAAAACAAATGATTAAAGAAACAGCAGAAAAGAAGAGCCAGACAGACTCAAATATGACGACCTTTGCATTAAAAGGACAACGAAAATAGGTTTCTGGAATATTATAACATTGAGAGAAGCCAGCAGACAAACAGGTTACAAAAGAGATGAAGAGTTACAGGATGGACATTCTCGGACTTAGTGAGGTGAGATAGCTAGACTTTGGAGAAATCCAAACACAAGATGGATACACCCTTTTATACTCTAGACCAACTGGAGAGGATGCAGAGCACAGAAATGGAGTTGGACTTTTGTCAAAAACGAGCAAAAAAGAATCTTATGGAATGGAAACCAGTTTCAGAAAGACTACCGACAGCACGTTTTAAGACAAACATTCAAAATATCACAGTCATCCAATGCTATGCTCCTACAGAAACCTCGGATACTGAACAGAAAAAAAAAAAGAGTTTCACCTCTCCTTAAGTGACACCATTAAAAGTACCACTAAGAGAGACATCTTGATTATTATGGGAGACCTAAATGCAGAAGTTGGAAAGAGCAATGAAGGCCTAGAGCATGTAAAGGGAGTCCATGGTATCAAAGTAATGAATGAAAATGAGGATATGTTTTCAAATTTCTGTGCCAGTCACGATTTGGTAATTGGAGGTACATTATTCCCACACAATAATTGCCATAAGGTTACATGGGTATCCCCTGATCACAGAACGGAAAACCAAACTGATCATATAGCGCTAAGCAAAAAACTTAGAAGGTCGCTGATGAACGTGAGAAATAAACGTGGGGCTGATGTTGGCAGTGATCACCACCTTATTGTTGCAAATTTTAGATTAAAAATCATGGCTACAAATAGAAAGTTTGAAAAGGAACCTCTACGTGGCACTCCAAGAAGCACAGGAAAATGGTGAAAATAGTGTTGATGATACATGGACTCAGATTAAGGACATCTATTGCAATTTGAGCAAACTGGTCCTTGGCTTTAAAAACCATTTGAAGAAAGATTGGACATCTGAGTGTACATGGAATTTGATCAGCTCGAATGCAAGCCGAGTATGCAGCTACTGACTCTCAAAGAGGAGTGTGAGGAATGATAAGAGGAAGTAGATGAATGAGTAAGCTTTGAGAGCAGAGACAGCCGCAGCAAGGGGCGATGCAAAAGAACTGTACCTCATCACTAGAATGTTGTCCAAAAAAGGTTTCAAAAAGAACAGACCTGTCAAAAGCAAGGAGGGTCAACAGTTGATGATGAAAGAAGATCAACTTAGAAGATGGAGAGAACATTTTTCTTAAGTCTTAAACAGACAGCAACCTGAAGAGAAGGAGAGGCGATGAAATTTTCCAGATGCCAGTGACAGAATCAATGTCACACCAACTAAGACCGAAATTAAAATAGCTCTCAAACAGATGAAGAACGGGAAGGCTCCAGGAATGGATAATATTGCACCTGAGGTGCTAAAAGCAGACATTGACACCACCTTAAATCTACTGCATCCATTGTTTGAGAAGATATGGTCAGAAGATAAAATACCAAAGGATTGGAAAGAAGGGCTGATTATTAAATTGCCGAAGAAAGGGGATACTACCAACTGTAATAACTGGCAAGGCATCACCCTCCTATCTGTACCAAGTAAAGTACTCTGTAGATTGATGCTAAATCATATCAAGGACTCAGCCGAGGCACAACTGAGAAAAGAGCAAGCTGTGTTTAGAGAGCACAAAAGTTGTGTCGATCTCATCGACACACTGCGTATAATACTTCAGCAGAGTGCAGAATGGCAGAACACACTCAACCTTATTGGTTTTGAAAAGGCATTTGACTCTCTTATAATAGGAGAGTTATGTGGCATACCTTGGAATACCGTCAACGATAATAAATATTATTAAAGCCATGTATGATGGGAATGAATTTAGGGTGCTACACAATGGGAACCCAAACAAATGCTGCAGTGAGGCAGGGATGTATTCTGTCACCTACCTTGTGCTTGTTGGTACTCGACAGCACAATGAAAAGAGTTGTTGATGGTAGGAGAAGAGGTATTCAGTGGGGAATTCAAGCCAGGCTTCAAGACCTTGACTTTGTTGACAATACCTGTCTGCTCTCGCAAAGATTGCGTGACATGGAAGAAAAGATGGAAAGACTGAAAGAGGAAGCAGAAATTTCAGGACTTAAAATAAATGTTCAGAAAACTAAGGAAATGAGTATGCTATCTGAGAAACAAGTGAAGCTAACAGTGTATGGAAAGGAATTTGAACAAGTAGACTCCTTTGTATATCTAGGAAGTACCATCTGTAAAGATGGAGGGGTCGAAGAGGATGTAAAGAGTTGGATACGGAAGGCAAATGGAGCCTTTGTACAACTGTACCCTGTCTGGCATAAAAAGAACATCTCAAGACAAACCAAGCTGTGCTTGTTCAATAACAACGTAAAGTCAGTCCTCCTGTATAGTTGTGAAACATGGAAGGTAACAAACATGATTGTAAACGAGCTGCAAGTCTTCATAAACCGGTGTCTTCGGCAAATTATAAATGTGAGGTGGCCAGATGTTACATCAAATGACGAATTGTGGGAGATGACAAACCAGCGACCAATCTGTGAACAAATAAAGGAAAGAAAACAGAGGTGGATTGGTCACACAATACGCAAACAACAAG
Organism: Schistocerca nitens; assembly: GCF_023898315.1. Classification (NCBI taxonomy): domain Eukaryota; kingdom Metazoa; phylum Arthropoda; class Insecta; order Orthoptera; family Acrididae; genus Schistocerca; species Schistocerca nitens. The sequence continues at coordinate 571,650,031 of NC_064616.1, read as the reverse complement.
GAGCTGTTGAAGAGGCAGCAGTGGATTGGACCCCAGAAGGAACACGTACACATGGCCACCCGAAAAAGACATGGAAAAGAACAGTGGAAGAAGAAGCTATGAAAGCTGGTAAAACATGGAGTGAAGTGAAATGTTTGGCTGCCTACAGAACCAGATGGAAGGTCTTTACTGCTGCCCTATGATCCAACAGGAACAACAGGAAATAAGTCAGTCAATATGCTGCCAATAAGTTCTTTTCTTTTAATCTAGAGCCAAGCAACTCAGCTTTTTCTTTTGTTAAGCCCAGATCCCTAACCAAATCCTTAAGCTCTGTCTGAGTAAACATTTTGGGCTGTAGACTTTCTGTATTACAATGGAATTCATCATCATCTGGTTCATCTAAATCAGATTGTACATCAGAAAATACTTCTGTTGGAATAGAATTTAAATCATCTGGTGGTTCAGGAACGAGCAAATCTACACCATGCCCTACTGGTCGATGGCGGGCGGAAGGTTAGGGTAGCTTATTATCTTCTTGTTTTTCGAATTATGACCAGTAATATCAACACTGCAAAAGTAGCGATCATCGGAATGATTTCTTGGCTCCCTCCATATCATACAAACAGCAAATCTGAAGGCTTTTTTCTCCTTTTTGGACCATTTTCTCAGATCTTCAACACACACAACATACCTTATGCGGCGCCCAAGATTTATCTTGATCACCAAGTTTAGATACAAAATATGATAGAGAAACCTTTTTCACAAAGTCTGTAATGCTTCTTTGGTGTTTTTTACTCACAAATTCACCACAAATATAACAAAAACTGTCAGCAGAGCTTTTACAACCACGATTAGAAATTGTACAGAGCACATGTACAGGAGATGGGAAAGTGAGGTTAGGTTAACAGTAAACAAAACACCATTTGTTAACACAAAAATAGAGTCTACCTTTTTTTGCCTGGTTGGCTGGTTGTTTGGGGAAGGAGACCAGACAGCGAGGTCATCGGTCTCATCAGATTAAGGAAGGATGGGGAAGGAAGTCGGCCGTGCCCTTTCACAGGAACCATCCCGGCATTTGCCTGGAGCGATTTAGGGAAATCGCAGAAAACCTAAATCAGGATGGCCGGACGCGGGATTGAACCGTCGACCTCCCAACTTTTTTTGCCAGCAAATGTTTTTCAGCAGTGCTACCAACGTCATCTACATTCATTACACCTCCCTTTTAATTTATTTTAACTACATAAAAGCTGTTAAATTCTTTAAAAAATCGCATAATTTAATAAATTTAACAGTAAAATGTGAAGAAATGGTGGGTGACATAGTTTTTTAAATATCATATTTGGATTTACCACCCTAAAAAAAACATAAGAATAAGGTATTTTCAGCAAAACAGTTTTTCATCATTGGCCTGTGTTATCAATAACACTAAAATAGACAAGTTAACTTTGGTGCACAGAAATTTGTAATAATTTCATCAAAAATCCTTCTCTAATACACAGTCTGAGACAAAACATTAAAATTGATGAACAGCTCTTTCCCAATTAGGTCAGATGCAGATTTACACCATACATGACTAGTAAGGCAGATAAATCTGACATTAAATTATCATCAGCATGGATGCCGATACCAAACAACTATTCATTGGATTTCCAAACAAGCAGAAAACTTGCTTTTATGAAGCTTATAGCACCACTCCATACAAACGGAAGGAATGGTACAATGCATTTTCTCCTCACATTTGCACCTTATCAAAATATTTAAGAGTACGGAAATAGGTCCAGTGGGTACAGTGAACCACCCAAGAAGAGAGATACCAACATCAGTAAGAATGACGAAGTATCACTATTTGAAATTGTCATGATAAAATGTGATGAAAACCTCATCCACTTACCGAGGCAAAAAAATTAAATTTTTTCTCAGAATGCTTCCTTCAAGTGTAGGAAATAGGAATGAGTTGAAACATCTTCCATAAAATTCATTATAAAAAGAAATACTGAGTGTATTTACTGGACCAGATGCCTAGAAAATATTCAGTAAAAGTTGCTTCACAGTGATACCTGTACAAGATTTTTACAATTTATTGCACTTCACTGGAATAAATACATGGATTCTTCATAGAGTAGTTACAAGAAAAGATATCAGGCAAACTAGCATCTTTACCGTCTCAGTGACACACTATGAACGTGAAATACACTGAGGTGACAAAAGTCATGGGATACCTACCAATGTTGTTGTCAGATCTCCTTTTGTTCAGGATAGTGCAGCAAATCAATGTGGCATGGACTCAACAAGTTGCTAGAAGTCCCCTGCAGATATATTGAGCCATGCTGTCTCTATAGTTGCCGGTAACAGTGGAAGTCTTGCCGGTGCAGGATTATGTGCACGAACTTATCTCTCAATTATGTCCCATAAACGTTTGATGGGATTCATGTCGGGCAATCTGGGTGGCCAAATCATTCACTCAAATTGTCCAGAATGTTCTTCAAAGCAATCATGAACAATTGTAGCCCAGTGACATGGCACATTGTCAGTCATAAAAATTCCATCATTGTCTGGTGACATTAAGTCCATGAATAGCTGCAAATGGTCTCCGAATAGCCGAACTTAGCCACTTCCAGTCAATGATCAGTTCAGCTGGGCCAGAGGACCCAGTCTATTCCGTGTAAATACAGCCCACATCATAATGGAACCACCACCAGATTGCACAGAGCCTTGTTGACAACCTGGGTCCACGGGTTTGTGAAGTCTGCAACAGTCTCAAACCCCGTAATCAGCTCTTACCAACTGAAAGCGAGACTCATCTGATCAGGCCACGGTTTCCCAGTCATCTAGATTGCAACTGATATGGCCACAAGCACAGGATATGCACTTCAGGCAATGTCGTGCTGTTAACATAGGCACTCGCATCACCTGTTTACTACCATAGCCCATTAACATCAAATTTCACAGCACTGTCGTGACAGATACATTCATAGAACATCCACATCAATTACTGCGGTTGCTTCTTTGTTAGCACTAACAACTCTAGATAAGCATCACTTGTCTCAGCCATTAAGTGAAAGCCATTACCCACTGTAGTGTCCGTTGTGAGAGGTATTGGCTGAAATTTGGTATTCTTGGCACACTCTTAAACCTATGAGTCCTGGAATTCCCTAACAATTTCTGAAATGGAATTTCCAATGCATCTAGCTTCAGCTACCATTCTCTGTCCAAAGCCTGTTAATCCCCATGGTATGACCATAACAACATCGGACACCTTTTCACATGAATCACCTGAGTACAAATAACAGCTCTACCGATGCACTGCCCTTTTATACTGTGTGTCCACGATACTACTGCCACCTGTGTGTGTGCATATTGCTCTCACATGACTTGTCACCTCAGTGTATATACACAGAAAGGTATTACCTGTAAACAGCACAGGATCAAATATTACCTGTATCAGTAGTGGGTCAAATAATGAAGATGAAACAACAAGTAAGAACCGTAGATGGTCTGCAGAGAACATGGCGACATATGTCACATGTGTAAGAAAACAGTCTGAGCAAAAAGTATAAAAGTAGTCTCAAAGCAATGCAGTGTATTCAAGATTCTGGATAACAAAGAGAGGTACTTTACATTGTCTTCCTGTCCCTACATGAACTTGTTACAAATAAAAATTTAGGTTGCACATGTTGCTGGCTGCGTTCATATTTTTGGTGATAAATAAGAATTTTTGCAACCAATATCATGTATTGAAATATTTTTATTTTCTCAATGACCAGTTTCAACAGAGGCTAGCTACCATTTTCATATCTACAATACACCAGGAGAAAAACATTACTATGGCATCTGCAACCAATATACAAGTGGAAAAATATAATTAACAGCTCACAATATTTGTGCATATCTTCTGGAAATAATATTACTGTGTATGAATCACAAAACCGTAAAAAGAGCACACTCCATTCATAAAACAAACATGCCACATTGGCTTGTCAAATATATATAAAACAGAGTAAATAAAAAGCCAATAACACAAACTGTGTGCCTCACAGTGGAAGTGAGTTCATCTGTGGAGCTATTATACACATTTTAGAGTGTATGCAAATATACAAACATCTGAAGCATCAAAGTCAATATGTTTGGAAGGAAGGAAGGAAGACATCCCGACATCAAGGTCATTAGAGATGTAGCGCAATATCAGATTGTGTTGTGTTGTGCCCTTTCAAAGGAACCATCCTGGCATTTGCCTGCAGCAATTTAGGGAAATCACGGAAAACCTAAATCTGGATTGAGCCGTTGTCCTTCAAAATGCGAGTCCAGTGAGCTAACCACTGCGCCACCTCACTCAGCCATCAAAATATTCTCAATGACCAATTAGAATCAGCAGACAATAACTTCAACATTTTTGATGAGGTTGTCATCCCCTCTTCCCGTTCTCCCTCCCCCAGTCCCCTCCCACTATCCATTATGACCCTCCCACCCCTGTGCTTCTCTCTTTAAGCAATTTTCTTACAAGAATTGACAGTCCTTATTCTTCCCCCTTCCCCCTGCCTGCCTCCTTTGCTGCAGTTCCCTATACATAGTCAATACATAGTTTCTTCTAACATGAACTGTTATATATGGCCACTATGTCTCCCTTTTGCTTTTCATATAGATGACTTATGCTACATTTTCATCTCGTAAATTAATACAGCTAAATCATTTGTCAATACGTCTCGATATGCATACAATCTTTTTCATGACTAGCACCCATATGATACACTCATTTAGTATACAATTAACTTATTTTTTGGTAGGTCATCCCAAGAAGTTACATTAAATTGTATCTGTCTTAGTCACACTGATCCTGTTTTTATATAAAGAAAACTTATAGATGTTAATAACTCCACATAGCTAACCCACCTGTGCTACTGATATACAGTACAGTCTGACTTAACATATAAAAAAAGGAAAGGAAGTTCTTAAGATGTTTTTCGTTAGAAAAAATTTTTAATACAGTGCATGGCAACTCATGCTCACACTACAGTATTGATAGTACTCTGGTGGCAAAAACTAAGGCTTGTGCAGTACCTTACCCAAATAGGCCAGCAAACACACCTCCCCCCCCCCCCTTTTGTAATACTACATAAGAAGGTAAGAAGGCCATCCACAGACTGTATCATTACTGTTATGCCATTTTATTTATATTCCTGGAACAAATACTGTTAGTTTTCTATAATGCACTGTTAGTAAAATGACTCCTGAATGGCTTTGTATTCTGTCAAAATGTCTTGTGAGTTAGAGCACAATACCCTTCTCATGTATTTTATCACCATTACGAACAACTTTGTATTCTGTCAAAGTATCTTATGACGTAGAACATGCTGTTCCAGTGAGCACACTCACTGGAGGGCAGCTGGGCACATACAGGCACAGCCGTGCCCACCAGGCAGGGTGCACAGACTGTGCACATACATGCAGTGAAGCAGTCTGCTGTATGCTTAAATGTATGGGAAAATAGTCATGGGTGTATAGTCAACACTTTATATTATAAATCCAGTTATGAGGAGACTATAACCAAGTAATGCATTGTGGCAGGATACATGTAACAAAAGAATTCAGTTTAAGTGAAAAATAGTAATACTTTATAATAGTCCATGGGTGTACTACCAGTTCACAGTGTCCAAAAGGCACAATATTTCAGTGATCAGACATGTCACCATCGTCAGGTGCACTGACAAATTGAGCTCCTGAGGGCACATGGCCAGCTAATAATCCCTTGCCCCGCAAGATGCTCCAACCACGGTCCACACTCGTGGCCGTGTCTGCGGCCATGCATCGGTGTCTGCAGTTGCGGGAATACTAGCATCAGCATCTGTGATGGCATTGATGTAAGTTCTCTGTCTGCCCTGGTCACCAGATAGTTTTGTTTGCTAAGGTTCTTCTTAATTAAACTCAGTGCTGGTTCTCAAGCCTTGTGAAGATTATAGCCACAATCTTGGTTGATGAGTTCATCTCAGCGATGAATTTCTTTGGCCTCTCTAATGACGCTGCCCCAGTATTTGGAAGTATGTGCCAAGGTCCTGGTATGTTCATACTACATCACGTGATTCTCAGAACAGTGCTCTGCAACCGCTGACTTGTTGAGATACGTCAGTTGAATGTGCCTCTGGTGTTCTTGGCAACGATCTTCAACAGTGCACACTGTCTGTCCAACATATGTCTTCCCACATTGACAATGGAATCTGGTACACACCAGCCTTTCACAAACTGTGATCATCTTCGACATTTACCAATAATGCTCTTGTTTTATTGGGTGGGCAAAAGACAGTTTTTACTTGGTGCTCCTTCAATATGTGCCAGTGTACAGTATAAAGGCAGTGGCTGCCTCTTTCTCCGTGGCTGCTTCTGTCTCCACAGGTTGTATAGCTGTGGTGAGGTGGAGAGCGCACCTAATCGTCCATTTTGGGCATACATTTTTTTGGAATACAGTTCTGAGGCGTTCCAGCTCCTGGGGCAGACACACTGCATCTGAAATGGTACACAGCCTGTGTACTAGTGTTTTTAGTATCCCATTCCTCTGCCAAGGGTGGTGGCAGCATTTACATTCAAATACAGGTCAGTGTGCATTTTCTTCTGATACACACCATGGCCCACAGTGCCATCAGTTATTATTTTGACCATGGCGTATAGGAATGGTAATCTTCCTTCTGGTTCAATCTCCATACTGAATTTGATGTTGGAATGTATGGAGTCAAACATGTAAGGAAGTCAAGAGTTTGTCCCTTCGATAGGGCCAGATGACGAAAATGTCAACCACATAATGGAAAAAACACGTGGATTTCCATTTGGTTGACACTAGAGCTTCCTCATCAAAGTACTTCATATACAATTTCATGACCACAGGTGAGAGTGGGCTGCCCACTGTTACTTCTTCCATAGTATTCTCCATTAAACAGAAAATATTTGGAAGTCAGGACACACCTGAAAAGATCAGTGGCCTTGGTATCAAATTTCTCATCAATAAACTCTAGTGACTGTCATAGAGGTACCCTGGTGGATAACAAAATGACACAAAAACTCACCAGGATATCTAAGCCTTTCTCCCTGAGGTTGTCAAGCTGTTTTACAAAATCTACAGAATTGCGAATATGATCAGAGTATTTACCCAAATACGGGCTTAGTATTTCTGTCACATATTTTGCCAGTAAAGAGGGAGGTGCCCTAATGCTGTTGACAATGGAGCGCAATGGAGTATAAGTCCTTGAGGTAACAGTTTCTCGGTGACACCCTCTGGTGGATCTGCACCCTTGAGAAGATTCCTTGTCTTGTTCTCCCCCTTTTTTGTGGGGTCAGCATTGATCTTCCTGTAAGAGTTGTCACCTAGCAGGATCTGCATGTTCTCAGTGTAGTTCTTGAAGGAAAGGATAACAGTAGCACTCCCTTTGTCAGCAGGTATGACGACAATCTCAGGGCACTCACACAGGTCCCAAATCGCTGCCTTCTCTCTTCTGGTAATGTTTCCAGACGCAGAGTGACTGCCCCATGAGCCGGAACACCTCAGAACTGTATTCAAAAAAAAGTCTCCCAGAATGGTAGATTAGGCATCCTCTCCAGCCCACCACAACAGTACAGCCTGTGGAGATGGAAGAAGCAACAGAGGAAGAGGCAGCCACTGCCTTTATACAACACATGTGCGCACTATCAGGAAAAATCAGACGCGTACTGAAGAAGCACTGAGTAGACACTGTCTTTTTCCTGCACAATAAAACACGAGCATCTTTGGGAATTGTCAAAGATGATCTTGGTTTGAGGAAGGGTGGTATATACCAGATTCCATGTCAATGTGGGATGATGTATATTGGACACACAAAGCGCACAGTTGAAGATTGTTGTGGAGAACACCAGAGGCACACTCAACTGATGCAACCCAACAAGTCAGCAGTCATAGAGCACTGTCCATCTGAGAACATGTGATGAAGTATGAACGTACCAGTATCTTGGCACAGACTTTCAAATACTGAGACAGCATCATTAGAGGGGCCATAGAAAATCATACCAGGGATGATCTCATCAACTGAGATTGTGGCTATAATCTTAGCAAGGCTTGGAAACCAGCACCGAGTTTAATTAAGAAGACTCTCAACAAACAAACCCATCTGAGGGCCAGGGTGGACGGAGAACTTACATTAACGCCATTACAGATGCCAACCCTAGCGTCTCTGCGACCGCCGATATGTGGCCACGGACGGAGAGGCTCGCGGGGCCAGGGGATATTAGTAGGCCATGCTCCCTCAGATGCTCAGTTTGTCAGCACACCTGATAATGGTGACCTGTCTGATCACCAAAATATTGTGCTTGTTGGACACTACGAACTGGCAGTACACACGTGGACTGTTCAGTCAACAACTACACTACGAGAAACTCAAGAATCACAAGACGTTTCTTTTTATTACAAGATATGAAATATTTGGAGTGAGACCCATTATTGCTGCAAGACGCAGAATATTCTTCAGTGTTGGGTCGTGGAGCTGAAATCTTTCTGTAGTTTTTACCCTCTTCAAAACAAAAACAATTGTTCACAACAACATATAGAGGAGCATTCCTGTATAGCTTTGGACACTTTTCTGCATGAAGATCATGGGACCACCTTAACAAATTGGTTGTGTTGTAATATCTGTCCTTGAGCAGATGGTGTGCAAAACAATTCGAATTCATTTTCTTGGTTACGTAGGTCTCTAAAGCTGGTCTAGAAAGACTGACAGGGTTGTAAAACATTTTGCTGATAACCCACAAAACATGAGTAAGGAGGTAATTACAGCAATGAAAGGCTTTCGAAAAATGTTGAATTTTGCGCAGTGAGCTGCCTTTCAAGCAGATAGTTTGTCCATGAATGCATTTATTTCGTCATACATGCGAGCAATAAAAATATTCTTTACTTGAAATGACAAATTTAAGGATCCTGTGATATCAGTGAGAAAGGCAAAGTCTGTCATCACTGAGCGATGGCTGCATTTCTCCTTTCATTTCCACAAGTAGGGTGATTTCCTTCTGAATAGCAAAAAATATGTTGAGAACTTTGCCTCTACTAATCCACTGTATCGTGCAATGATAGGGTATGTCACCATATGCTGCTTCAAGGTCTTACAAAAATCCCTTGAACTGGTGGCGATTGACATCATGATGTCTTACAAAATTCACACATTGTACCATGACCTTCATGATGTCGCCATATTGCACACTTTCAATGCAAAGGGCCTCGTGATGGATAAAACAGTGTACACTTGATAAATCTTTCTCAGCTTCGGTCTTGATTTTTTTCTTTCACACGAGAGACAAATTCTTGCTGACTCCCAACCATCCGTGGAGCTCCATCCGTCACTGCAGAATAGAGCCTGTCCCATGGCAGACAAGATTTTATTGGATTCACATACCACCTCAAACATATGGTTGTGTAATCCACAGGTATAACATCTAATGGTACCTTGAATACCTGTAATTTGGAGTCAACAGCCCATACAAATATTGCATACTGTGCATAGGTAGTCAGTTACATTGGTAGTTTCATAAAGTGCTAATGAATAAGCAATGAAAGTCTGACGTTTCTCTTCAGTTGGTTTTCCAGAGCCACATACGTCTTGGATCCAACAAGAAACTGTTTGCTTGGAGAGGCAAACTCTTACAAGTTTTCTTATCCCTCCTGGCTCTGGTCCTCTGCTATGGCCAGCAAGTACGATTTGAATACGGGTCCCACTGAAAATTGCACAACACTTCTTGCAATATTGTGTGCAACTTTGGAGCTTGCTCATAAAGCTGCATCAGTTGAATGGTCCTTGTCAGCTAACTTAAATTAACTGCATAAAATATGTATAAAAACTGAAACTGACACATATGAAGAACACTTTTTTCTACAGTGAGCCAGTGTTGGAACAATGTGATGTAGAACATAAGACTCTTCTCACGTAATTGAGCACCATAGAACCCAATGGTGGATAAATTATTATAGATGCATTGCTCTTTTTGGGTGATTTTTATAGTTTATCCATTAGGTACTCAATTATGTACTCCAATAGGTTAGCATGTTTCTTTCCTTTGTAGTAGTGCTCCTTACTGTTGCACATTAGTAGGCAGTCCACCGATATAACCAGGATATCATTACTGGATTCGTCATTAATCCAATGGGGCACACACCCCTATACCTAACTTTCTTAATAAGTATGTCTCTATGGTGGTTCCTCTGATACTCCAAAGCTGCTGCCCTACACCTGATAGTCTTAATTGTGTTTTAAGAATAGCTGTGAAAGTGATGTATAAATGTACTGCATACCTTATATACTACTTGCTAAGTATGTCATATTCTCTAATACATCTGTATGTTGGTGCCTCTGATAATTCAAAGCAACTGCCCTACACTTCGTCACCTTAAATAGTTGTGGTTGTATAATGCCTATGAAACTGATGAATTAAAATGTCCAGCCTGCCTTATATACTACTTGTTAAGTATGTTCATGTTACATTTGATTGGGCACAGGTCACAAAAACAGGTCTCTCACATCTATGGTATCCTATCGATGGGTGCTTCATACCACCAGCTCACAGTTTTGGGGCATATTATGTTTTTATTTTATTTTTTGTTCATTTTTATTTTTTCTGTCAATATTATTTTCCAAGAATATTTGAGAGTTGGAGCTGTAATCCTAAGGTAGTTTGGCCTTAAAGTATCTCCTCAGTCAACTGACACTGGCTTACACTTCGAATGTCTGTGTGCCACATCTCTGGTATAGTCTGTGGATGATCCTGTAAGTGTAGGAACTAGGTCTCTATGTGTTGGTACCTTCAACAAGAAAAATTTATATACCTGGATAAATAAGCTATAAATGTAGTAGTGTACAATATAACTGTACTGTTGATACAGATGAACTGACAGTCTGTGCCCTATTGTGGGATATTATCAAAATGCTTATGGTTTTTTTCCCTTACACCACTAGATAATTTTCCATTACCACTCAAGCACCTGTTGACCAAGAGCATAACCACCCATTAACACTGAAGCTGCATGCCTGCTGAGTCTTTCCTGATGGGCCGTAGTTATGACAGCTCCACAAACAAACTCGTTTCCACTTTGGTGTGCACTGTGGGTCTTATGGACTCTTTATTTACTCATTTTAAGTATTTGACAAGCCAATGTGGCGTCTTTGTTTTATAAATGGAGTGTGCTCTCATTATGGTTGCATGATTCATGCACAGTAATATTACCAGAAGGTATGTACAAATATAGTGATGTGGTTATTATGTTCTTCCACTTGTATCTTGGTTGTACAATTATTCAGATGTCACAGTAATGTTTTTCTCCTGGTATACTGTAAATCCAAAGATGGGAGCAAGACTGTGTGAAAACCAGTCACTGAGGAAATAAAAATACTTAAACACGTGATCTCTGCTGCAAAAATTCTTATTTATCAAAAAATAAAAATGATTATTACAGATGAAAATAACCTGCAACTTCAGTCTGAAAGTTCTTTTCACAATTTTTTTCCCTATTAACAATGTGTTAAAATACAAAGATAATCCACCTCAACCACTGTAATGAATTTGACCACTGCCACAGTTTTAGGTATACAAAAGGTCTAGCATTTCAAATAAATCATGTCAGAGCGAGTAAACAAACAGTTTATTAATGTTCTTATGCTCCACTCGATGGTTAAGAGAGATCTGCTTCCGTGCAGCTAAATGGGGAACAATATGGTGAAACACGTTAAATTTAGACATTCCCACCATACACTACTGACGAAAATTTTTAAGGTTTCCAGCCGGGTGATAGTGTTAAGATGTTAAAACAATTCGACGAGTGTCATACTCATCATCTGTTGGTACCAGAAAATGATTAGTATGACAACCATCAAAATGTCATGGTATCTTGACCCTGCTAGCCACCTAGTCACCCAGAGAGCTTTTCATCAATATGCTGAAATGTTTTGAGCAGTGGAAGGAACAAATGTAGGTATGTGTAAATTCAAATGATGTCAAAAACTAATTAAACATATGTAGTAGGTACACAAACTTGCAGCATCAGTCTCATTTTTGTATCAATTCCATCCATAACATTAACTGCCACAAGGCAATAAGATATCTGCTGTTAACTGCTCATGCACTGCTACTGAGTTGATTGATTTTGATGAAACTAGTAACAGTGCAAATACAAGCTTCAAAGTATAAAAATCACACTAAAGCCCAATGCCAAATTCTTCTTTAATAATAAGAGCAGTTTTTTTTTTTTTTTTTCCGAGATAGCAAATCGATTTTGGAGCTGCTTGACCAACTTCTATACATCTTGGACTCGATTAATTTCAGGTTTTGGGAGACTAAAGAGGAATCTGGAATAGCACTATCACTGGTGGACTGATATGTGACTATGACACTGAAGTAGTGGCACACTTAGAAGGCAAAAATACTTATGAACATGATATCAAAAATAAGGCATTCGTGTGGTATAGGTGCTTGGCATGATTTTTAGGTTGCCACTTTCACATATTTAATTAACAACCTTCTCCGCAATTACAAAATAATTGATAACTAAATATTAGCATGCTCCACAATGTAAAATGATTTTATATGACAACAAAAGGAAAAGAGTGTCAATAATTACGAAACAGAAAACTGAAGATGAATGACTTACTTTGAAGCAAATTTCACCATTTGTTTACTAATTTTTTCTCCCACGGCAAACAGGCATTGCACAGTGTACTCCTGCTGTCTAACAACAATAAAGCACTGTTTTCCTGTAACAGAATCATAACAACACCTTCCATAACGCTGAAAGCAATATTAAAGAATTTTTACTACATATACCACAAAGGCACTCATGAATACAGTAGCCTGAATGCTCAAATACAGTCGCGTAAAATTAACTTTACCCAGTACAAGATACTGTTCTAGAAATAATGATATCTGACACCACAAACGAAAAACTATTGCGCCTGTGCCTATACCTACACAACCCCCCCCCCCTCCCTGCACACACGCACTGCATGGCTGTTCACATCCATCACCTTAGTTTCGTACCAGGTCAAGAAGTCAAATGAAAGCCCAAAGCTCTTCTTTTTTTAGTCTTTCTGCATTATCAGTAACCCCTTGGACACATACAAAGTTACACTACAACTGGCAGAGATGATTTCATGGAGAGTTGTTCACAAAATTTAAAGATGCTGGAGTGAGAAAGTTGTGACAATGAAAGGCTGTCTTCTACAACTGATGCACTAATCCTTGTCAATTACACCTAAGACACCCACTCCAGTCTTCAATGTGAACCATCTTTTGGTTTAGCATCAACTGAACACTCACATTCACCTGCATACTGGTGATTCACTCATTGCCTTATCTCTGTAAACATATTAAGTTCAAATGTGACTGAATACGCAAGACATGACAGCCTCAAAAAATTAAACAGTACACGATTTTATGTATGCAAATTATTGTGATTCTGTTCATTTTAACCCATTAGTGCTAAATACAGGGTATAAACATGGACAAGGAAAAAAAAATTCCCAGATTTCCTGGTTAAAAATACACTTTCTTCCAGGTGAAAATACACTTTTTCCACGTTAAGTGACAGTATTCTCTTACTCAGCACTGTAAAACTCAGTCATTTGAATGGTTATGGTTTTATTTAATTTTCCGGCACTCCAGAAAACGTAACAGGGGGGAAGGGGGGGGGGGGGGGACAAAATACGTTTTGAATGAAACTTTGATGTGCAGCAACATGTACACTGCATATTTTCATATTACAGATGTTACTTTCCAAAGCATTGAAATAGAGATTGTGATGCGCTTTTGTAGACCAGTCATAGCTCATGTCACTCTTGGAGTGCCAGTACTGTATTATCTCATGTTTGGTTCTTTATTATGGCATAATGCCATATGTGCACTTGAAATGCAGCAAACAGTTGAAACTAGCCAAATAGTGTAAATTAAACACTTCATTTCAAAGAAATTGACTGCCTCAGTGGAAAAGATTAATAAAAGCCAAATCTCTTTAGCAAACCAACAAAAATAACTTCATCATTCTGCAAGGCGATTAATGCTTGACTGCCAGAAAGGTGGAAATAAAATCTGAAACTAATAACATATTTCAGCCTTCTGTAATTATGCAAATGTATTTTAATTCATTTGCTAGCACCTGACCACAAAAATCGGTTTTGTTTTCATGTAACATGAGGGCAATAAACAAAGAGGAAACAACAAAATCGCTGAACGTAAACACAGGTCACGTGGAGACGACCCACCTCCCCACCTCAACTCAAACTGCTCTGTGCATCAGCCCCAGATCTACGATATTTCCAAACCGGGGCAATACTAGATAGTGGCACCCAGCCACACTTCTGCAACTAGAAGCAACTGCACATGTGCAAGAGCCCACCCACAACTGCTCAAACGAATCTAATTTAAACAGTTGTCATGTCACGCTCATTGGAGGCAATTTTTTGTTATGAAGCATTGCATAGACTTTATAAAGCCTTTGACACACTTTGCTGTTGGCAGACGCTTGTATGAGCACTGTTTTGTTGTTGTATATGGCGCATTTTCTTTGCAACTTACGTTTCATTTCCATTTTCTTTTTTTCTCTCGTTCATGTTTTGTTACTGCAGTGTTATTCTGCAGTAGTGGGATACAGTGATATCCTTTGGTAGAGTATCGGTTCTTACCAGCCAAAATGACAAAAATTTCACTGAAAACTAAAACAATGAAAAATTCCTGGAATTCTAAAAATTCCTGGGTTTTTCCCAGTTTTCTCCCAGATGAAAAAATTCCCAGGTTTGTCCCGGATTTCCTGGTTGTCCCGGGTCGTATACACTCTGTAAATAGCATATAATTATGCAATCACAACTCAGCTCTTATGCTATCTACCACCATCATCTTTACCAGATTAATGTAAAACTTTTAGAACTTCTCTGCTGTAAACTCTGAAGGAAGGTTCAAAGATCAGTACCATATGCTACTTTTAGATTGTTGATGAGATGTATTGACTCTCATAACTTACAAACACCTCTGTCTATTATGGAGTTGTCATACGCAAAAGAAAAATTTGATATTCTTTTCTAGAACATCTGGATTTAGAACCAGCATATAGTGAGAACCACACAGTCATTCCAATGCAAACTCGTCTGCAACACGGTCTGGGACAGAAAACAGGCCTTTCTGGCACTTACTTTATCATTCTTTAAAATAGTTTTCAGACACTGTAATGCATGTTAGATTTTCCTGGTTAGAAAAACTGGAGGCTCCATGCACGAGCTTGCCCTGTCCATTGTTTTTACATGTTATATGGTGACAACTCAAACCATGTATATAGAGAATGATGTGAGTGGGCTTTCTGCCAACATTATGACCAAGTGATGCAGCATTCTTGCATCCCTCCAGAATCGAGAAACAGTAGTTGTCAGTCTTTTTTCTCACTTAATATCTAGATGTATAGAGCTAAGATAACAATACTTATTGAATCCCACTTGCCCTGCATCCATACCTTGAAGTTATTGTCTACATATGAAAATAAACAGGTTGGTTTCAATGGTAGTGAGTTTCTCCTGAAGTTCTCCGTGAACATAAAGTACTGACAACCACAGGTGACAAAGAGCTGCCCCTAGCTACGTCATCAGTTTGTTCACTCTCCACTGAATAGAAAATAAGCAAATGTAAGCAAATGTTTCAAGAGTTTAGCGATAGGTGTATCAAATTTCCAGGTAACAAGCTGCAAATCTGTCACAGACCCATCTGTGAGAGGCAACAACACTGGAACAGACTATAATGTCTCTGCCCAAAATAAGCAATACTTGTAAAAATTGTATTAAGTCAGTGGAGTTCGATATATTCTATTCATATTTTCTGACCGATGGACTGAGAACAACCATGAGGTATTTAACCAAGTCACTTTTTATGTTCTCCTCCAGCGTAATGTACAAGGTCCTTGTCAAACACTAGGCTGTCCTTTCATCATCAGTAAACACAATGTACTGTATCAAAACACCAATTGTAATGCATACCACTGAGTGCTCTTATTGCAGGAAGCAGAAAGGTGTAAGTGGACACTCAACATTGGTTTATGAGGGATATGTTGTGTGGTAAAAGTAGGACATAGAACCAGATACATGATTCAAGGTTACATCCATAAAACATTTTAAGCTCACAGTATTGCAATATAGGTCACTTCACAGACTACACTACTGATCAATGAATGATAATGTCTACAAATATAGCCTCAGCTAAGAAATGTCCTTTGTGTTAATGCAAACCTTCATATCACCTAAAATACAAGGAAAATTTTGAAAATTGAATCACATTTGGTACACTTTTCTTTAATTTTAGGAAAAAGGTATAAGAATAACTCTACTACAGAGGGGGAAAGTGAACAAAGAGTATTAATTATTCATTGTCCTCACATGCAACTGAACAAGATTATTTTGTATCATGACTGATACTTATCAACCCACAAAAGGAATGCCACTGCAAACCGTTACAGATAAAAAACATTTTTTTTAATAAATAAGACTACAGGCAGATAAAATTTTCTCAGTTTTCAAGCAACAGCAAGGGAGATAAAATTCTCATGTTTTCAACAATTTTCACAGCCATCATCCTCAAGAGTTAAATCTTATGACAGGTAAAATAACTAAGATGTAAGCCACATATAAGCAAGAGAGCAGCATTCAATATGTTCCAGAGGTGGTCATAATTAACACAGGTGTAGAAAGGTAAGTTAAGCAGCCTGCCACAGCATCAGCCCACCGTGGATGCAATGGTGCTAGCAGGTGCAAGGGGCCAACACTACATTCAAACCGGCTACTCCCATTGACCTGGGACAGTTAAGCATTTTCCTGTGTGTCCAAGGCCACACTATGCCTCATAAGGTGTGTAGCTCTCTTCTCTGTTGAAAGTTATTGGGCCATAAGTGAAACTTACTGCTTTTTCTTAGAGTGAAATCCCATTAAGTAGCCACATGTACCAAGATCTTTGTCTTCTCAAATAGTGTTTTGTGGCTATTCTCTTTGTTCTCTAAGACCAATGTCACCTTTAATGGGACAGTGAATATTATGAAATGATGAATGGTACACTGATGGGCTCTCCACTTTCACCAACCAGTAGAAATTTCTTCAGGGATCATTCCCAGGAATATGTTCTCAGCTCCACACAACTTCACCCATCTGGTACACTGACAATTCCAGCTTAAAATGATATTGCATTCAACTGTCACGACAGCAGTTCATGAATAATATGAATGATGTACTTTCAAAAATCAAATGTACAGTCAATATGGAGAGGGAAAGCAAGCCACCTTTCTAAGCTGTGTTAGTTGAGTGCAAGGCATGTGGCCTGCTCAGTCAGTTGGTGCACAGGAAGAAAGAAAATAAGAATAATAATCATAACAAG
Source organism: Schistocerca nitens (assembly GCF_023898315.1). Taxonomy (NCBI): domain Eukaryota; kingdom Metazoa; phylum Arthropoda; class Insecta; order Orthoptera; family Acrididae; genus Schistocerca; species Schistocerca nitens. The sequence continues at coordinate 571,632,667 of NC_064616.1, read as the reverse complement.
AAGAATAAGAAGAAGAAGAGTTGGAACACAATACAAAGCAACATAATATACAGGGTGGTCAGAAACAATCTGAAAAGTTTGTAAGGGTGCTGCAGGGTAAGTTGTGCTTGTGAAATTGATACAGTGCACCATTTCTCAGTTAATTAGCATTGAAGTTAGCCAATCAGGTTGTTACAATAATTGAAAATTTGATTGTAGTAAGGATCGTACCCAAGCCAAAGGCTGAGCAGTCTTATGCACTATCATCACTGCTATGAGAACAGCTGACGCTAACTGCATCTGGTGGACCTCTTGAATTTGCATGCGCAATATCCTGATTGGCTAAATTCAATGCTCATCAACTCAAAAATGGCACACTGTACGGATTTTTTTCTTAACAGTTATTTCTCAGCACTACCAACCATGCAACACCTTACAAGCTTTTCAGACTGCTTCTGACCACCCTGTTTATGTGAAGGGACTTAATATCACATATTACTGATACTGACACAAAATTTTGGTCAGTTTATTACTTACCTTTAGCTCTACTAGTATGTAAACGACCTCTAACCCAAACACACTGACCAGCAATCTCATCCTTAATATCTTTAACATGGACAAAGTTCCTTTGAGTCTTTTCCGCACTCTGAATCATTGGAGGCTGACCATACTTTCCTGCACAAAAATCAGGCTCCGAAGCATCATCTTGGCTTGCCTGTAACAAAAAGACACATAATAAAGGATTTTCAGCATTGCATAAATATGTGGGTACAAGAAACTGCAAGAAAATTACCTACAAAAATCTTAGGAAGTATAAAAGTTTCCCTTTGTAAAATCAGTTTCTTGCACACACACACACACACACACACACACACACACACACACACACACACACACACACACACACACACACACACACACAAATAAAAAAAATGCAATGGAAAATCCAGAATAGAATGTAACAATATTATGAGAAGGAAAGTTGCTACTGGCCATATAGCGGAGATACTGAGTCGCAGATAGGCACAACATAGAGACAAAGGCCAATGGTTGAAAGCTTTAATTGAGAGAGTCTTTTGTTGTGCCTGTCTGTGACTCAGCATCTCCGCTATATGGTGAGTAGCAAACTTCCATTCTCATAATATAGAGACACAATTTGTAGAATTCTAGGGTGCCCAGAAAGGGTACATCACAATTTCGGCAGACAGACTCATTGTCATCTTCAGGTAGCTCAGATGAAACCACCTGAAGATGGCAAATAGTCTGTTTGCCAAAATATCATAGAGTAATTATGACAAGAACCCACCAGGCACCTGAGAATTTTATAAATTACAAATATGTCAGGAAAACATCAGATCTCATACCAAGAAAAATCAATTTTCAAGACCATAAATGTGATATCTCTAAATGTTCAGTACTGCAATTTAAACCTACAACACTTCCTTTATTTGTATATTTCTCATAGTGGGTATTGTGTCAACACAATTTTTCGATTTCAGTCAGAAATTTATCTTCAAAGTAAGCTACATTTTGAGGAAATGGATTTCTGTTTATTTTCTTTTAGCTTAAGCAACGCATATTCTTACTGAAAAGAGAAGCTGAAAATAGGGCTTATAGGTTTTTGTGCTTGAAGCAAAATTCTCACTTTAAAAAGAAAATTTGGGATCATTTGGAGAAAAAACACAAGACACTAATAACATTCTGTTTCAACTTTCAATATTCTGTTACAAAAGACTGCAACAGAACACGCAAAATACTGAAACGCAACAGATCAATCAAATTACTGTTGTAATACCTATTAACAAAAAGTGTTTAAAAGACTGAAAATAATTTTGTCATTAAAAGTTGTGGCCATGAAGGGAACATCTTATGGTCTTACATTATGAAGAATTTTTGCCCTTATTTTACACATTCTGTTCCTTTACACATTTTGCATCATAACTCTGATAAATGCATAGCACCGAGGGAGGTAGTGCTGTGTTTAGCACATTGGATTCGCATTCAGGACGACGATGGTTCAAACCTGTGTCCAGCCATCCTGGTTTAGATTTTCAGCTATTTCCCTAGATCGCTTAGGGAATGTGCCGGGATGGTTCCTTCGGAAGGACACAGCCACTTTCCTTCACCATCCTTCCCTAATCCAAGATTCTGCTCCATTTCTAATGACTTCATTGTCAACAGGACGTTAGACACAAATTTCTTCCTCCTCCTCCAAAATGCATAGCCACTTGATTTTTAAACAGGAATTTGATAACTGACTGAATTATTAACGTTCAATAAAAACACACAACTTTAATATTACATATACAATGAAACAAAGTCCACAATTTCAATATAAAAATGGACTAGTATGACTATGGAAGTGACATAAGAGTTTTCTACAATGTCTTTGCATAACCTATTAATACTAACTTAAAGCTTTCATCTGGTCCAGTCAGGCCATTAACATCTTAATTACAGTGACTCAAAGTCATCTTCTGTCAATTCAACTGCAATGTTTTCCAAGTATCATTCACCTACTTCAGCCGAACATGCTAAATTCTTTGATCTTGATATTGAATACTCTGATGGCTAGATAAAAATACCTGACCACATTAAACACACCAACCACTGAACTAAAGTATCTTCATTTTTCCACATGTTGCCACTTTCAAACCAAAGAGTCTCACTCTTACAGACTTGGTTTCTGCATAAATAGTAACTACAGCAAAAAGCAGTAACAACCCAAACATAATCAGGTGGCGCAGTGGTTAGCACACTGGACTCTCATTTGAGAGGACAACAGTTCAAACCTGTGCCCGGCCATCCAGGTTTAGGTTTTCTGCGATTTCCCTTAATCACTTCAGACAAATGTCGGGATGGTTCCTCTGACAGGGAAAGGCTGACTTTCTTCCCCATCCTTTCCTAATCCGAGCTTGCGCTCCACCTCTAATGACCTCAATATTGATGGGATTTTAAATACTAATCTCCTCCTCCTCCAAACATAGTCCCACATTAACTTTACTGCACTCAAAGCTCTACTCTGCAAACCTGACACAAAGAAGTATTTCCTTTATTGCTCGGTATCTCCTGCAGACTTAAGTAATTTAACATACATTCACTTAAATTTTTGCCATGGCCCTTACTGAGAAACATCTTTCACAAAGCTCTTTCTGCACCCATCAAACTGTTATATCACTGCCCACTCAATCTGGATAACATCCTAGAACACCATATGGAACTAGCATTCAAGAACACCAGAATTATTACTCAAACCCCTACAAACAATCCAGGTTTAAAAACTGCCCCATACACTGACCCACTGTATCTTGCTCCAGACTAATCACACGCATTTCACAGTTCATAAGAGGTCAAGTCACCTGTCAAAGCAGCAGCATCACTCACGAGATTTACTGCCCTCCTATTCATCATTATTTATGGGCATAATTACCAGTAGGTTGTCCACATCGTTGGAAAGCCACTTTTGAAACCTCCTGCATGTTACATTACCTCCAGTAGATATGATTTCCTTGTTTTGTTTATGGACTGAACCAGAAAAGTTCTTTCTGAGAACAACCCATGCCACATTTCAATTAGTATTTTGACCTGGGTCTCTCAGAGCTAAATTTTGCACACAGTCAAATTCCATTTTATATAATGCTAAAGGCAGCATCTGCAAACAACATTCTGTTACTTATTACTATACCAAATGTGCCACTTTAACATCCTGCACACTGCAGCAACAAAATCTCAAAATGTATAATATATGATGATGATGATGATGATGATGAGTTGGGGTGGCGGGGTGTTCGACATCATGGTTATCAGCGTCCCGACAAAAAGTCAACATGCAAATCTCATGGGTGGGGACAACGGTTGTCCCCACATGCAGAGCAGTTTATAATGTATTAAAGCCCACCAGTTTAGGGATGAGGCCTGACCGTTCACAAAATTTCACCACTCTTGTTTGCAACACTGGTATCTGTGAGAATGGTGGGCAGAGATCTCCAGCGAGTCCGTGGGCTGCCCTAACATCAGTATACAGGACACACATAGCCACAATATGCTGAACTGAAAGCAGCACGCCATGAACTTCACAGAATGGTGGATCCTCCTGAAAGAGGGGGAAGCCATGTGTGAAAGGACTGTGCCCTATGCGCAGTCTGGAAAGCAAAACCTCCTTCGAGTGGTGAGGCTGCCAAGCCTTTGTGGTCGATTTGAGCGACTGCAAAATGGCTCTGAGCACTATGGGACTTAAACTTCTGAAGTCATCAGTCCCCTAGAACTTAGAACTACTTAAACCTAACTAACAACCTAAGGACATCACACACACCCATGCCCGAGGCAGGATTCGAACCTGCAACCATAGCGGTTGCACAGTTCCAGACTGTAGCGCCTAGAACCACTCAGCCACCCCGGCCGGCTTGAGCGACTGCAGTTTGTTGTCTGTCACCTGCAACCACTCAGACTCTCACTGACGCATGATGCATCTGTCAGAAAATGAGATAATGGCATGCAATGGGATGGGACATTGATGGACAGCACCATCCTAACATGCTTCCTTGGCAGCTTTATCAGCCACGTCGTTACCCTGTATCCCAATGTGGCCATGTACCCAACAAAAGATCACCTCCTTCCCATGGTGTTGGAGCCACTCTAAGGAGTCGTGGATGAGCTGAATCAGTGGGTCTACCTGATACATTTGGTGAAGTGCCTGCAGCGCACTAAGAGAGTCGGAACACACAAGAAAACTCATACGGTGATGTCTGTGAACCCTCTCTAGTGCCATCACAATGCCATATAACTCCACATCATAATTTGTAAATTGTTCTGGAAGACGCACTTTAAAAACAATGTCAGGGAAAACTGCAGAACAAAGAGAGCATTCCCCTGTTGGGATCCATCTGTATAAATAACAATCAAACTATGGTACATACTTAAAATAGATGAAAACAAAGTTGTAAAAACCAAATCTGAAGTACAACTTTTCGTGTACTGTGTCAAGCTTAATATCACTTTGGGCTTCTGAAGACACCAAGGCGGCAGTGCATTCCATCCCTGGGTGTCTATTTGCATGCCCGAGAGATCCAAATCTTTGAGACAGTCTGTAGCACGTATACTAAATGGCTTGGTCGCTGGGGGCAGATTCCTGAACAGTTGTTCGAAGGTGGGTTGGATCACTGAACCAAATTGCAATGACTGAGGTGACGCTGAGATTTTCAGTGCCTGTCGAGCCAAAAGGATACATCGTCGAATCCAGAGTGGTGGTTCACCAGCCTCTGCACACACTCTCTGAACTGGGCATGTATAATATAGTGCAGATAGTATGCTTGCTGTACAACTATACATCCCCCAAAAAAGTTTCAACATTAAAATGGCAGCAAAGAAAGTGTAATTGTATTAATACACAAACAAACTTTTGCAGACCAAAGAATCTGAAAATACCATACCTTTTGCTGTAATCTCTCTTCTTTCTTTGCTTTCTTTGCTGCCTCTTTAGCTTCTTTCTTTAATGCCTGCTTCGATTTTTCTGGTGATCTGTGAATTACAAATTTCATCAGCTATCAAGAATGTCAACGAGGGTTTGAGGCACACACATTCACTATGTTGTAGCAACATGTGCATCTTTATAAAAATGTCAAATGCATGATAAATAACTGTCAGCTTTTTAGATCCAACTAGCAGAAGCGATATGTTACAGATAGATTCATGATAAAAATATATGAGAGTATTTCTAAAACACACACACACACACACACACACACACACACACACACACACACACACACAGAGAGAGAGAGAGAGAGAGAGAGAGAGAGAGAGAGAGAGAGAGTGAGTTATTTTCAAAGAGAGTTTAAAGGATCATACAACACAAGATTACGTTTGTAAACAGAGCAGTTGCCCAATTTATGGAAAAGAAGAGGTGATTTCCATAAACCACAAAAACCCAAATTACACAGAATCACAGTTTGAACTAACTTGTCCATAACTGTCCAGAATTTTTGAGTAACTTTAACAATGCTTACCATCATGCAATACAAAGGGGGTGGGGCATGTGGCATATGACCCCAGCCAGACAGGAGCCCTTCAATTTGACGCTGGGGCCTTGCATACTAACAATTATATTAAGCAGCTTTTGGTCTTGTGAGGCTGAGTGAATCTTCTTCTAGACCTTTTCCTCACTAAAAGACTGAAATGGTCACTGGGACTCAAACTCAAGGCCAGCAATGGTGAGCATTAGACCACAGAGGAGAAATCTCATTATCTAAAAGCAGTACCACAGGAAGCCAACACTCAGGTTCTCAGCACAAGCTGCACAGGAAGCAATGACATACAAAAGCCTCAGGCATGTACAATTTTATGATAGTACTCAGGAGCTAAAATAATGTATTACCATAAAAAAGCTAGAAAGTTTCATGGAAATCAGTGAGGCTAATTACTGTTACCAGGACCAAATATTCTTTAAAAGTAATGGGTGGGTGGCAGAGTGAGGAAACCGATAAGGAAGTAGGTGTTAATGTTAAATTTAACGAATTTTCTGTCAAATTTTTATCATGGCATGAAACAGCTTTCCTACAACTAATTATGAGCGACATTAAAAAGCTCTGTAGGAAATAGTGGTTCTTCAGTTAAGCACAAAGTGTCATTCCAGAAAAGACAAGTGTGTTCAAGGGTTTGCACGTGTACTCTTCTGGACATTTATTCCACCAGTTGGAGACAAACAAAGGAAAGCAGGTTTGAGCTTAATGTCCTGTTAATGATGATTAGTGACTGAGTAAAAGCTCAGACTGGAGAAGTGAATTGGTGATGTCTTTTCCTAAATCAGGATGGAAAGCAGGAATTTGAACTGTACTCACCCAGAAAGTGTGTCCAGCACCTTAGGACTGCATTACCTCACTCATCTTATCAGTTGGAAATACTTATAATGGATTCACAGTACGCTAATTATCTTATTAAAACTGTCAAAGATCAGAATAACATTGATCATTGGTAACAGAGCACCATAATCAAAAATATATACATCATCATCATCATCCAGTGAATTTAGCTTTGGATCAGGATGAGTTTTGTGTGTAGTTAACAAAACAATTTCATTTGATATAAAGATTTTGTATAAAATGTGAGACACACAGCACAGGTTACAGTCATTTCTTCATGGCATTCTTTCTAAGCTTATTGAACAGAAGCTAGTGAACACTTACAATAATAAAAAATGGGGAAAAAATAAAATAAAATCTAAAGTATGTTTCTTTTTCACCAACAGAATGAAATGTTATCTGAAGAATATTACAGCCCATGATCAAGTTTGAAGCACTTGTGTACTGGCCAAGCATAAACACGATAGCAGAATACTCAAATCTGATTAGCGTACTAATTGTGTGTCTAAAATGGTGTTTGGAATTTGCTGAATAGTTTGGAACAAAACTGAATGGCATAGAGAGACCAAAAAAATAGCAAAGGAAGAATATACAAGACAATTATTGTCACACGTGTAGGTCTTGTGAGAACCAAACATCATGTCTCAGCCTGTATTATTGTTATAAATGTCATGCAAGAATAACTGTCAGTTGTTTCTCCTGCATAGTTTCCATGACTGGGAATTAAGATCATCAGATAATATTAGTACATTCCACTGCCAGAGTGGAGTGTGAATGTGAATGTAAATGCAGCTCCAGGTAGAGCTACATTACCCAGAGGAGATTCAACAAATTATTGCCAATGATACCATTAGTAGTGGGTGACTACCTCCTCTGCCTGAGAGGAATGGAAAGGAATCTCCTCAATATTTATTTGAAATTATTTTGAGACACATTAATCTGAAAAGCTGACTAAATATTTGAAAGCTAATTTTACAAAATACAAGCCTACCGCGGAAACCAACAACACATACTGCAATGCTACAGAAGAATGCTAAAGATGAAATGAGTAGATTGAATAACTAATGAGGAGGTACTGAATCAAACTGGGGAAAAAGAAATATACGTACAAGTTGATTAAAAGAAGGAAGCAGTTGGTTGCACTACAGCAATAGATGCAAAATATTGCACACAACTAATTAAATGTATGGTTGTAGTAATAAATTACAAATTATATAAAAATTGAAAGTAAAACAAAATGTATGTCTTATTTTTTATGTCAGCTACTGCAGATTGATTTTAGTGACATGTATAGTAAAGAAATGTTTTATTTGCTCCTCAAATTATTATTAGTGCATAAATTATTAGCTAGAAATACAAGATAAAGGGCTATAAATAAAGAGATATTCCTGCCAAGAATTACATTTTTATTATAATTTTGTTTTCAGTTCCCTTGCTTTGAGTGGAGTAAACTCACTGGTTATGTCACTGAAGTCAAATTTAGCAGCTGTGTCATATGCTGTCACCAAGAGAGTTGAATGAGGACACAGTACATCACTTACACTCAACTTTAAATCATTTTTTATCGTCTTTAATTTGCTGTAACTGCATTGACAAGATGCTGCAGTCACTGGAATTGTAATAAAAAACTTCAAAACTATTTCGATGTTTGAATAAGCATCTCATAACCCGTGCTCTGGAAGAAAGAGAAATAAAGAAAAAACAACTTCAACATAGCCTACTGGGAAGCTGTGTCATCAGCTCTTTCTACTGGAATTTGAAAGCTGCTATTTCATTAACTAGCTCTGCTTTATCGATGTTCCTGCTATATTTGCCACCAAAATCTGCTGGATATTTTTGAAAATACGATAAAGAGCTCTCATTTAAGGTGTTTCTGACAGGAAATTAAAGTGAGATGGAATTTTACTCATTGTATTGTATTTATTGGCCCTGTTGTCTACAAAGCATCTAATGCATAAGACATTAGACAAGTCAATTCACAAGTGAGATCTGTTTCCCATTTCATCTATTATTCTATGAAATAGTTTGAAGACGTCTAGCTCAAATAGTTTCACTTCAGTCCTCAGTTGTCAGAAACTGAGAATAATCAGAAGCCATCGGTCAAACAGCATATTTGCTTCAGCACCCACTCGAAAACCTTTGAGATCCTACAGTGCCATAGCAAAGTAGCAGCAAAAACTCCACTGCTGAACATGCACTCGAGTAGGCAGTAGCTGTATGAAGCAAGTGCACTCTTCGTACACAATTATGTGACACCTGTTTGTCAGTAGCCATTTCTTTATGATGGTACTTGGACGAAAAGACACTGTGACAACAGCATGCGTTCGTATCTGGGATCAAGGGAAGTCCTTTTCTCACAGGTAGAAGATAGGACCATGTGGGGTTGGAGAATTCATGTATCTCTCCTGGTTAATTCTTAAAATGTCCTTCATTTTATAATTCAGCTTTTGTGCCCTTTATGTGCCTGCGCTCTAGGCAGAAGCGAATCTTGTCATGGCCTCGGTGTATTTCTCATATGTTCATAATAGTCATTAAAATACTTGTCAGAGTTTTGTCCATCGTATAATACAGTTATTCTGAAATTACCCTGCAGTTTTTGTTTTTATAATGAAAAGTGGGTTAAATATGGCAAAGTGTGTTAAATAAGGTGCAAACGGTGACAAGGCTACACCACTCATCAATTTGCTACCACAACTTTTATTTCACATTCACATTTGTTGACTTTCCAACTTTTCAACACCTTCCAACCTAACCTAGACCTCAGGCTATGCTACAGATCAATCTGTCAATACAGTGAAGATTTTGGAGGGAGCAGGTGTGGGGGTGTTCACTACCACACACTAGACAAATACTCAAGAATCAGTTGAACATGTGTTTTATAAGCCTCTTCTTTCATGGATGAATTACATTTACTTAAAATTCTTCCAGTGAATCTCACAGCCAGGCATCTGATTTCCCTACAATCGGTTTATGTGGCCATTCCACTTTAAGTCACTCCAGACAGCTATTCTAATGTACTTTACAGCTGTTACTGTTTACAGTAATTTTTTATCAATAACGTAATCAAACAGTAATGGATCTGTTCATGTATTTATACACAATATGTTACATTTATTTGCATTCAGGGTTAACTGCCAGTCACTGCGCCAATGACTGATCCTCTACTGGTCTCCCTGGATTTCACTACAGTCTTCTGGCTTTGCAACCTACCTGTTGACAACAAGATTGTCTGTAAAATGATTTACAGAGCTTCCCAAGTTATCCAATAGATAATTTATACTAGAGACCTGCCCCAGCTTTGCATGGATAGCACTATGTATGTATGGCCAGATGACTTCTTTAAAATATGTATTGACATATACAAATCTTTCTCATGAATCGGTCCATCTATTAGTGACAACCATATCAAAATCCCTACTTAGTTCCTGAGATTAGCCTTCACCTGCAGACAGAAAAATGCAGCTGGGGACTTTATTTTTTTACACACAGATAGATTCTGGTCAAGTTTGCTGCTCTCTGGAGTTGTGGCGGCTGTTTATTGCTTGCCTCCCAGGTACCACCTCCTGTCTAACAGAACTGTTCCTATTTACTATCATTGCCACAAGATGTCACTTCAAACACCAATTAAATATGGAACAGATAACATACACATTACACACTCATCATTACTACAAACAATAAATTATATCAAAATCCCTGTAGTAGTTCCTGAGACTAGCTGTAACAAAGAGAATGAAAAAAATGCAGTTAGAGACTTTGATTTATAATACGCATAGATTTTAAACAGGAATGGATCTATAACACTCCCTTAGAGTACTCCAGGAATTATCTTTACACCTGTTTGATTTGAACCCATTAAGTTCATCATACGACATTATATCTGCTAGAACATTCTGAATTCAGCCACAAATCTGCTCCGATAGTAAGCTCGTATTCTGTTTGCTAAGTAACAGTGCGGAACTGTATCACACGCCTTCTGGAAGTCAAAGAACATGGCACCCAGGTGACCAATACATCACAGAACCACATACCACCTCGATAGCGAAGTTTTTTTCATCAATGTTTGCCACACTATCATGTAAGAATGTGTGTGTCTCAAATGGGTATATGCTGTCTAGATGACCATTTTTTCTGAAAAGTAATATTTATCAATTGTTGCAATTAGTTTCTAATTAGTCAGTTATATATTCCACACACCATATTAATGAAAAAAATATGATTTAGTACATACTATAAATTAAAGTCATCCAGCACATTTTTCTGATTTATGTTATGGCTCTCTCTGGAATTAGAATAGAGATTTTGATATGTTTCCCACTGATAGACTGATTCACAAGGAATGTTAACCCCATGAACCATGGACCTTGCCGTTGGTGGGGAGGCTTGCGTGCCTCAGCGATACAGATGGCCGTACCGTAGGTGCAACCACAACGGAGGGGTATCTGTTGAGAGGCCAGACAAACATGTGGTTCCTGAAGAGGGGCAGCAGCCATTTCAGTAGTTGCAGGGGCAACAGTCTGGATGATTGACTGATCTGGCCTTGTAACATTAACCAAAACGGCCTTGCTGTGCTGGTACTGCGAACGGCTGAAAGCAAGGGGAAACTACAGCCGTAATTTTTCCCGAGGACATGCAGCTTTACTGTATGATTAAATGATGATGGCGTCTTCTTGGGTAAAATATTCCGGAGGTAAAATAGTCCCCCATTCGGATCTCCGGGCGGGGACTACTCAAGAGGACGTCGTTATCAGGAGAAAGAAAACTGGCATTCTACGGATCGGAGCGTTGAATGTCAGATCCCTTAATCGGGCAGGTAGGTTAGAAAATTTAAAAAGGGAAATGGATAGGTTAAAGTTAGATATAGTGGGAATTAGTGAAGTTCGGTGGCAGGAGGAACAAGGCTTTTGGTCAGGTGATTACAGGGTTATAAATACAAAATCAAATAGGGGTAATGCAGGAGTAGGTTTAATAATGAATAAAAAAATAGGAGTGCGGGTTAGCTACTACAAACAGCATAGTGAACGCATTATTGTGGTCAAGACAGACACAAAGCCCATGCCTACTACAGTAGTACAAGTTTATATGCCAACTAGCTCTGCAGATGATGAAGAAATTGATGAAATGTATGATGAGATAAAAGAAATTATTCAGGTAGTGAAGAGAGACGAAAATTTAATAGTCATGGGTGACTGGAATTCGTCAGTAGGAAAAGGGAGAGAAGGAAACATAGTAGGGAATATGGATTGGGGGGAAGAAATGAAAGAGGAAGCCGCCTGGTAGAATTTTGCACAGAGCATAACTTAATCATAGCTAACACTTGGTTCAATAATCATAAAAGAAGGTTGTATACCTGGAAGAATCCTGGAGATACTAAAAGGTATCAGATAGATTATATAATGGTAAGACAGAGATTTAGGAACCAGGTTTTAAATTGTAAGACATTTCCAGGGGCAGATGTTGACTCTGACCACCGTCTGTTGGTTATGAACTGTAGATTAAAACTGAAGAAACTGCAAAAAGGTCGGAATTTAAGGAGATGGGACCCGGATAAACTGAAAGATCCTGAGATTGTGCAGAGTTTCAGGGAGAGCATAAGGGAACAATTGACAGGAATGGGGGAAAGAAATACAGTAGAAGAAGAATGGGTAGCTTTGAGGGATGAAATAGTGAAGGCAGCAGAGGATCAAATAGGTAAAAAGACAAGGGCTAGTAGAAACCCTTGGGTAACAGAAGAAATATTGAACTTAACTGATGAAAGGAGAAAATATAAAAATGCAGTAAATGAAGCAGACAAAAAGGAATACAAACGTCTCAAAAATGATATCGACAGGAAGTGCAAAATGGCTAAGCAGGGATGGCTAGAGGACAAATGTAAGGATGTAGAGGCTTATCTCACTAGGGGGTAAGATATATACTGCCTACAGGAAAATTAAAGAGACCTTTGGAAAAAGGAGAACCACTTGCATGAATATCAAGAGCTCAGATGGAAACCCAGTTCTAAGCAGAGAAAGGAAAGCAGAAAGGTGGAAGGAGTATATAGAGGGCCTATACAAGGGCGATGTACTTGAGGACAATATTATGGAAATGGAAGAGGATGTAGATGAAGATGAAATGGGAGATATGATATTGCGTGAAGAGTTTGACAGAGCACTGAAAGACCTGAGTCGAAACAAGGCCCCCGGAGTAGACAACACTCCATTGGAACTACTGACAACGTTGGGAGAGCCAGTCCTGACAAAACTCTACCATCTGGTGAGTAAGATGTATGAGACAGGCGAAATACCCACAGACTTCAAGAAGAATATAATAATTCCAATACCAAAGAAAGCAGGTGTTGACAGATGTGAAAATTACCGAACTATCAGTTTAATAAGTCACAGCTGCAAAATACTAACGCGAATTCTTTACAGACGAATGGAAAAACTGGTAGAAGCGGACCTCGGGGAAGATCAGTTTGGATTCCGTATGAAATGTTGGAACACGTGAGGCAATACTAACCTTACGACTTATCTTAGAAGAAAGATTAAGAAAAGTCAAACCTACGTTTCTAGCATTTGTAGACTTAGAGAAAGCTTTTGACAACATTAACTGGAATACTCTCTTTCAAATTCTGAAGGTGGCAGGGGTAAAATACAAGGAGTGAAAGGCTATTTACAATTTGTACAGAAACCAGATGGCAGTTATAAGATTCGAGGGGCATGAAAGGGAAGCAGTGGTTGGGAAAGGAGTGAGACAGGGTTGTAGCCTCTCCCCGATGTTATTCAATCTGTATATTGAGCAAGCAGTAAAGGAAACAAAAGAAAAATTCGGAGTAGGTATTAAAATTCATGGAGAAGAAGTAAAAACTTTGAGGTTCTCCGATGACATTGTAATTCTGTCAGAGACAGCAAAGGACTTGGAAGAGCACTTGAATGGAATGGACAGTGTCTTGAAAGGAGGATATAAGATGAACATCAACAAAAGCAAAATGAGGATAATGGAATGTAGTCAAATTAAATCGGGTGATGCTGAGGGGATTAGATAAGGAAATGAGACACTTAAAGTAGTAAAGGAGTTTTGCTATTTAGGGAGTAAAATAACTGATGATGGTCGAAGTAGAGAGGATATAAAATGTAGACTGGCAATGGCAAGGAAAGCGTTTCTCAAGAAGAGAAATTTGTTAACATCGAGTATAGATTTAAGTGCCAGGAAGTCATTTCTGAAAGTATTTGTATGGAGTGTAGCCATGTATGGAAGTGAAACATGGACGATAAATAGTATGGACAAGAAGAGAATAGAAGCTTTCGAAATGTGGTGCTACAGAAGAATGCTGAAGATAAGGTGGGTAGATCACGTAACTAATGAGGAGGTATTGAATAGGATTGGGGAGAAGAGAAGTTTGTGGCACAACTTGACTAGAAGAAGGAATCGGTTGGTAGGACATGTTTTGAGGCATCAAGGGATCACAAATTTAGCATTGGAGGGCAGCGTGGAGGGTAAAAATCGTAGAGGGAGACCAAGAGATCAATACACTAAGCAGATTCAGAAGGATGTAGGTTGCAGTAGGTACTGGGAGATGAAGAAGCTTACACAGGATAGAGTAGCATGGAGAGCTGCATCAAACCAGTCTCAGGACTGAAGACCACAACAACAACAACAACAACAACAACAACAACAACAACAACGATGTATGTGCAAATTACGTATTGTCATCTGTTCTATATTTAGCTGGCATTTAGAGTGTCACCTCATGGCAATATGGGAGCTATGAGATAGTCAACTAGAGAGAGTTGGTGAGACAAGCAGTGCAGTACACAGTCACGACAATATCAGAGAGCAGCAAAGCTTGACCATAATTTAAAGATGTTATAAATTAAAGCCCCTCCCCCCCCCTCCCCCCCCATGTTTTTTCTGTCTACATGTGAAGACTAATCTCAGGCTCTACTGTGGGCATTTTGATATGGTACTCACTAATAGACAGACTGATTGACAAAGAAGGTTTGCCTACATTATTTCCTATCATAAACAAGTCATTCAGCAGTAGATACTCAGTTTATTTCACGAAATGTTACACTACTTGCTAGCTATCTGTTGGGACATAGTTTATCAGTCTTTTCATTCATTCAAATATTCCTCTTTGGTGTATGAACAGTTGTCAAGAGGTATTGTATTCACTAGACATATAAGGGGCAATCAGTAAATTTCCGTTTGATGAACACACAGTCCAGAATCGGTATTCCAATCAGACAAAACCACCGTTAGCACTGAAGCAATCGTTTGAATGTCTTCCACTTGAGTGGGTGTAAATTCTCTGTTAAAACATTTGTGATATGGGGACGTGCGTTATGATGAACCAGCAGTGCCCCTTATACACAATGGTGGTTTTCGACAGAAGTGCTGCCCCATACACATTCTTCATTCTCCAGTTTCTTCTTGTTTGTCCTTTGGCAGCCAAGAAAAGAACAACATGTTTACCCTGTTTGGACACATTTGGTAAAATTGTCGCCATAGTTCATGTCTCCACATTTATCGCACGCATGTTAGAAACACATGAATGTCACAGTAATGTCTTGCCTATGTGTCAGTGGTTATATAGCCACATCAGAGTCGTGCTAGTTGCATTATGCTGCAGCAACATCCTAAAACAGAAACTTTTTCCCCCTTATACTATCAAATAGTTTTATGGTACACAATACCACTCTTGGAATTAAAGACAGATTAAAATGTCAACAGATACAATTATTTTTTATGATATTATTTTGTGAAAGTAATTTGTTCTCCAATTGAAACAGATTGTTGACAGCAGATCACATTAGAAACTAAATATACAGAAAGTATGCTATTAGTATTCCTAAAACTGAAACAGATTATAATGAGATACAATGTGTTGACTCCACGTATTATTCTAACTACTTTCTTTTGAGTAATAAATTCTGTCAACCTCCACATAAATCTGTCTAAAAATATTGTACTATATAACAATAATGACAATAGCATTGCGTCTTCTAGTCTACCGTGTCAATGCCGCCTTTTGTGGCACTGTATGTCATTATAACTTCAGGCTTCTTTACTTGCAATGACGACACCACTGGTTGGTCATGGAGAGAGCTAAGGATGGTAACAACTTTGTTTCTCTTAGGAACATAAGAGACTGTCATCACATCTGGTTGAAAACCAAATAATGTACAGTATACTTCACATCCTTTAGGTGTAATAAAATCAGCAAGCAGTTCACCTTTGTTCACAGGTGATATGACGTCCAGACTTTTCAGTTCAATCACCAGGGTTTTCACAACATTCTCTCCACATCGCATGGCTCTGGTTTCTTCCTCCTTCCCAAAATACACTTTCATCTTCCAGCTGTAGCTTGTCACACTGTCACAAATTCCTCAGAACTTTATTCTGTTTCAACCAGGTTTTAATGGGATGTATTGTCAAAATGGACAGTGACCTCAAAATGTGACCAATTGTCCATTCACGATCATGCACCATACTGGAAAGTAGGCATCCCTACGGGTAATTTCCTCAATTCAGAAACTTCTCTGAATGATTCTAATCTGTCACTTGATCTATGCTCATGTTGGGCTGCTGCACTGTGTAAGTGCAACACCTTCAGAATAGCACGGAAGCAGTTGTGAGACAATTTCACTGAACAGTGATCAGCCATTCTCAACATTCCAAAGCTGACTGATATCTTCATTTCTTGACTTGTAAACTCCAGTCAGGATCAGAAAACCAAGAAACTTTTTCATTTCAGGCATACTGGTATCTATATACACAAGTCCTTGTCAACGATTCAACCTTTCTTGTTGGTCCAATACACACTTTGTCAATGAAGGATACACAAAAGAACAACATATAAAAGCTTCTTCATTATCAAAGTTACTAACTGAATAACTTTTAGGTCCCTGGTCTTCTTTCAATACATTCTTTTTGCTCCGTCTAACAGCTTGAGGAGCTGTAGTCCATATTTTATTCCCATTATGAGAAAACAATAAGTCACACACAACAGAATTTCCACTAAATTGTTCTCCATCTTCATAAAGGGTTCCTTCATGATCGCCACCTTTGTGTAGTTCTGAGTTTTCAGCGACATCTACCTCTACCTCCTCATCATCATTATCAAAGGAGAATTCACATTCACTAGGGGGGGTTTCAGAATTATAAGACTGCTCCAACAATTCCCTTATCTCCTCGCCTGATAGTCCTCTTCTCCATTAACGTTTTCTGTCTGCAGAACAGACAACTGTTATGAAATAATGCACCGAATTAAAAATGAGCTTATCACAAGGAGAATTGTTGAACACTGAAATAAAGACAGTGAGTCAACAATGGCAAAGGACGTACCAGGCCCTGCACAGACAGACATCTCATTGTTGCAAAATTTCTTCTAACCACATGGGCCCACAAGACCCATACAGGAGGAAATGTGCACCAACACTTCAACATAAAGCCATTGTTTTTTTTTTTTCTTTTTTGCAAAATTGTGACAAACTTGACAAATTGGGGAAAGTCATAAAATTTCATTAAAATAAATTGTTGGTTGGTTGGTTGGTTTTGTGGGAGGGGACCAAACATCAGGATCATTAGTCCCATTGGATGCCCTTTCAGAAGAATCATCCCAGCATTTGCCTGAAGCAATTTAGGGAAATCACGGAAAAACCTAAATCAGGATGGCCAGATGTGGGTTTTCTTCTTTTGTCTTCCCGAATATGAGTCCAGTGTGCTAACCACTATGACACCTCACTCAGTAAAATAAAATGTAAGTCACTAATAGAGAAGATATTAAACATAACAGATGGGCCTCTGAGGGCTGATGGTAGGTAAAAGGTTAAGAGTTTCTCACCGTGATTTATTTATTTTTAATCAGTAAGGACTTAGAAAAACATATATTTCTATCATTTATTAGCTCCTGTCAGTTTACTATATTTACTGGTGTCTTTTTGTACAAAACTGAACCAACAGTCTCTTCTAGAATTTCAGACCAAGTTCATTTTCGGAAAGCTCAACTTTTTTTTTTTTTTTTTTTTAACTTAAGATTACCATTTCCCCCCCTCACAAATCTTTCTTATTTGGCTTAAGGATGTGGTCTTAACACATATAAGGAACAGATGGAGAGCCAGGGCAAAACCTTATTGAACTACTAATTTAATTTCTTCCTTTGTGATGTGCTGGGTTTCTTCAGTAAGTTACTTGAGTTACTGAGCGTAGCTCAGATAAATTCCAATTTTCTTTTAACAAGAGGCCAGGTGCTGTACCAGTAATTTCACAGAAATTCACTACTGATCATTAAAGTAGCACCACCAGGAAGGGCAGCAAATAATAAAATTTTACTGATTGTGCGCACACAGTACAGCAGGAAAATTACATGATTAAATTTGTAAGTGATCTGAAGGTGCAAAATCTACTGCACAGAGCTGCCACCTGTGACAGCATAAAACAGCTCTAAACTGGCTGGTCATAAAATTGAACTTAGCCTGGACGTCAGATACAGGTGATGTAAAAGCATATCATGTCATATCCGCAGTTTTAAAGCTATCAGCGTAAAAGATGGTAGCACCCTGAAACTCCTGAAGAAGACCCCAAAACATCATGATAGCAATTGAAATTTTAGCACCTTGAAATAGATCAGGCTTAATTTATGGCTTGGGCACCTACCAGGGAGGTTGAGGGTGTGAGATGGGGATGTTGGGATTGGGGGGGGGGGATGGAGGGGGGAGTGAAGGAGCATGGGTAGGTAGCACATTCCAGGAAGAAGAGGCAGAGACGGAGACCCTGACCGATGGCTGCAAGGCATATTCCAACTGGTAATCCCACCCAAGAGCGAGTATCAGGAGGTCAATGCCCCTCATACATGAAATGAGTGGTATATGTTGGGTGATCAGGGAACTGTTGAATGGCGATTGCATAGGAGACCAAGAGGTGGTACCTTCAGAACTGAAGAGATGAGATCCCTCTTCAGCAAGAGCACTGACTACAGGTCAGTCTGGAAGGCGCCAGTGGCCAGACGAACTCCACAATGATGGGCCGGGTCTAAGTAATTTCAAAACTGAAGGTGCCACTGAGCCATAAAACTGGTAACCATCGTCCAGTTGGGATGAGACCAGAGCCTCGTAAATACAAAGTAGAGTAGTACAATCCGCACCCCAAACTGTGTGGGCAAGGAAGCATAAAGCGTAAGCTTCCTCATGCACCTAGTCTCTAGCTGACAAATATAGGGCAGCCAAGTCAGCATTTTATCAAAAGGAAGCCCGTAAAACAGAAATAAGCAACAACTTTCAAATGTCGGGTGACCAAGTAGAGTTCTGGGTCATGATGGACCATAGTATGAGAACAAATTATCAGCTACTTTTTCGCAGGAGGGAACTGGAAACCATGAGAAAGGGTCCACACAGAGGCCTGTCTGATGGCACCCTGGAACTGGAGTTCAACCATGTAGGAGCTGTACCAAATCTAAGAGTCATCAACATAGAGCGCAGGGTGACCTGTGGCCCTACAGAAGTCACTAGCCCATTGATTGTGATGAGAAAGAATGTAATCCACACGACAGAGCGCTATGGGATGCCGTTCTCTTGAATCTATGAAGAGCTAAGCGAAGTACAAATGAACAAATGGTGGGATAAAAATTAACATTTAAAAATCAGTACGGAGCCTTGAAAGCTCTAGTCGTGGAGGTTAAGTAAAATGTGATCACACCAGGTGATATCATATGCTTTATAAAGGTCAAAAAACACTGCAATGAGCAGTTGGCAAAGCCTGTTGGATAGCTGTTTCCAACTGGATCAGATGGTTTGTTGTGGATTGTACAGTCTCCCAAAAAACAATGATATGGGAACAAAACTTCCAGAGACTCAACAACCTAGTGAGCAACCATGCTCTCAAGCAGTTTGCAAATGACACTGATGTGGCTGATTGGTCCATAGCTGTCAAGAGACATTGGGTTTTTGCCTGGCTCAAGGATTGGGACAACAATACTACCTTGCAATTGCAAAGGGAAGACACCTTTGAGCTGTTCAAGGCCCCAAGTAGATGTAGCCTTTGAGTAACACTCAGGTGTCGGATCATCTGATTATGAATTAAATCAGGTAATGGGGACATATCATGTGGTGAGGGATGAGCCTGAAGCAGTTCCCTGTCAGTGAGAAGTTCATTATATGATCCGGCTTGGTGAGAGCTGAAACATAGGGGGGGCATCTTCAACTTGTCATTTCTGCAGTAAAAAGGTAGCCAGATAAGAAGAGGATGCCAATGGCGTCTCGAAATGGGTTGCAAGGTGTTCAGCGAGAAGTGACACATCATTAGAAAGAGCACATTAAAGGACAAGACCCGGGAAAGTTGTTGATTGTTGGCAACCCAGAAGACTACAGAGTTTGGCTCACACCTCGGATGAATATCCATTACATTCCAAAGGAGGGAACGTAGTGCTCCTAGCATTCCTTCTTACTACATTTAAATAGATAGCATGCCTTGGCACAGAGTTCCTTAAAAGTGATTGGGTTGATCTGTGAAGGATGTTGCTCGAAATGTTGCAGGGCTCTTTAGTGATCCTGAAATACTGCTGCAATGTCTTCGGTCCACCATGGCACCAGGCGGCAGGGAAGGGGGCCTGTAGAAAGGGGAATAGCAGTTCCAGCAGCATGGATGGTCACATCAGAGACGTCTTGCACAACCTTGTCAATGCAATCCGACAGAGAGGACAAAGGTAACAGCAGACGTATTCAACTGCCAGTTGGCTCTGTGAGGCACACAATACGGTAGCCGGTCCATCTTGTGGTGGCAGAGAAGTGACGGGACAATCAAAAAGTGGTCACTGTCACAGAGGTGATCACATAGTGATCAATGTAGTAACGCCACGAGACTGGGGGAAGATCTCATTAGATCGATAGCTGGAAAGGTGCCATGGGCAGCACTGAAGTGGGTAGGAGTACCACACTGAGGAGATACAGATCATAGTTGGTAAGAAGCTGGTCAAGTAGAAGGCCTCTACTACACGAAGTGGATTCAACTGGATTGGATTGATGGGGTTAAAAGGATCACACTATGAGATCATCAGTCCCTCCATCTTACATGCGCCAAGCCAGGAAGAGCCCTATGATGCAATGGGAGACTCATTCACTGCATACAATCAGTGTCCCTCATCCGCCATTACCACAAGAAAACTAGTAATGTGGCCAAGTTCATAAAATCTCAGGAAAAGAACAATGGCAATGAGACAGTAAACCAATGACAGGCGTAAAAGAATAAGGAGAACCAAACAGATGGGAAGGGAAGGAGCTGGACCACTGAGAAAGGGCAGCCATAGGCCCCTGGGTCGGAGCATGCAACAGGGCACTCTTGCAATCCGTCAAGTGGCCAACAAGGCCAATGTGTCCTACCCCACAGAGAGGAGTAGAAACCATCTCCACAGGTAAAATGTAAAACCAGATCAACCACACAGATTTCCTCCCCTAGCACCGCACTGATGTCATCCATCCACTAGCACCAAAGTCAGTGTGTCAGCAAGTTCAAGGTTCTGCCATAGGATGGTCAACAGCAGGATGTAAGCCACCAACAGACAGGCACCACACTGACAGTGGCAGGGATCCTCACGTCGTTGGATGTGGCAATGGGTCGGCCAAGTGCAGCCAACATGGAGCCGACATAACAATAGAATCCCTGCCAGAAGCATGGAGGAAAGACTGCCACATGGGTGTGATCGTCTTTATTACTCGCAGTTTGTTCGAAGAAACCAGGGCACACTACTCCCATGTTCCAAGCCTTCGACAGCTAATGGTGTAGAATCGACAGAAGATCCAGTTCTGGTATCCCCGTTTCCAAAGTTGGCATCCTGGTAGCCAACTTGACCAACCGGTCAGCACATTCACTGCTTGGGAGCCCAATGTGATCTGGGGTCCCGACAAAGACGAGCAAACATCCAGCTTCAACGAGGTCAGAAAGGAGACCCTGGATATTCACAACTAACGTGTGTTGAGGACAGCACTGGTTGATAGCCTAAAGAATACTCAGGGAGTCACTGCCGATTAAGAATATCTCACCGGTGTAACAACAAACTTGATTGTGGCCTCCAGTGATGGCTACCAATTCTGCAGATAATGCAATACATCCGTTCAGCGGGGAGTACTGTTCGCTGCACCTTGCATGGATAGACAAATTCAGTTTGGTTCATCTGTCAACCAAAGGCCGTGACCATATACCATTTTTGAACCCGGAAATGCATCAAGGATGGTCAGGAACAGGTGGCGAAAAACCATGGGGTCAACAGTTTTTTGGTAAAAAAGGAAAGTTAATACAGATCTTAGGGTGGGGTACACAACATGGGGGCTTACACGATTGCTCCCTGACAAGCAGCGACAGTGGAAGAAGTTGGAGTTCAGAGTAGAGACACGGCATGCAAACTGGAATCATGACTCCAGTCCTGGGCCGTTGTTGCGAGAAAAAGGAGACGTTAGTTCGAAAGCTCACGTGAGCAGCAAATGTGTATTGCATAGCCGAGGAGCAGTTATTGGTACCTGCTGTGTAGTGAGGTACTCCAGCCTGCACGAGTTGGCTGTAAACAGGACATTGGAGGGGGTTGGATGGGGAGGGGGGAGATGTGTGTGTGTGTGTGTGTGTGTGTGTGTGTGTGTGTGTGTGTGTGTGTGTGTGTGGGAGGGGGGGGGGGGGGGGGGGGACAGTAGGAGGGTCCCAACCACAAGAAGTTCAGATATAGTCGAGTGGCCCCGAAGACCTGATGTAGAAAGCACAAAGGGCGAGGGTACTGTCACTAGGGTGGATAATGTTGTCACAGCCATAGCAAAGGTCATCGTCATATGCACAGAATGCAGTCAGTCACATTTCTTCTTGGTATTCTTGGTCTTCTTGGAGGGGGTACGAGGGGGGTACGAGGGGGGAGGAGGGGGGAGGAGGGGGGAGGAGGGGGGAGGAGGGGGGAGGAGGGGGGAGGAGGGGGGAGGAGGGGGGAGGAGGGGGGAGGAGGGGGGAGGAGGGGGGAGGAGGGGGGAGGAGGGGGGAGGAGGGGGGGGAGGGGGGAGGGGGGAGGGGGGGAGGGGGGGAGGGGGGGAGGGGGGGAGGGGGGAGGAGGGGGGAGGAGGGGGAGGAAGGGGGGATGGCTAGGGGTCATGGGAGATACACGAGGAACTTCATCTGTAATTGACGTCCACAATCCCTATAGATGGGGTTAACATTACAGTGTGAAGACGTGCCTGAATCACATACATTTGAAGCACCACATGGAGTTTGGGGACATATGGTTTCAAGTAGTATCAATACATCACCACAGTGACCTTTTCAGGCAATGAGTCACCTTCAAAGGCCAAGGTGATGACCCCAATATCAACCCTACTGTCCTTTGGTCCCCATTTGACATGATGGACAAAAAAAAATTCACACCCTATTTCTCCAAATTGGCACATAACTCACCATGGGTCTGTAAAAGGAGGTTGTGGTGGAAGATAATACCATGTACCATACTGAGACTTACGAGGGGTGGACAGTTACAAGAATGTCACCCAGTTTGTCTCAGGCAAGCAGCGCCTGTGACTGAGCATGGGATGCTGTTTTAATCAGAAGTGAACCAATCTTCAAATTCAAAATCGCTGCCACTTCCTCAAACAAGTCCTCGAGGTGTTCAACATAGAATAATGGCTTTATGGACAAACAGGAATTCCTGTCAGTCCTAGAGCAAACTTAGTACTGTGAGAAGCATTTCTCAGTTTGTCCCTTATCCCGTGTTCCTCCCATTGCATACCCAGGGAAGGAAACTGTGGTGTCACATCTCTCTACACTGAAGTAATCCTTTCCTTGAGAAGAGGTTGCTGGGGCCATAGAGAAACAAGCAGAATAAAGTTTGAGCTGTTTTATTTGCAAGTCATTCTCCCTGGTGCCACCCACTCTGAACGTGGACTCTCCTCACAGGTGCCACCCAGCCACAGGAACAGCTACCTGGCCAGTGAATCATTGGACAAAGTCCCCATGCTCCAGCCATGATGGCCACATACTCAGGCACCAATAGTGTGATCCCTGTG
The DNA here is from genome assembly GCF_023898315.1 of Schistocerca nitens. Lineage (NCBI taxonomy): Eukaryota > Metazoa > Arthropoda > Insecta > Orthoptera > Acrididae > Schistocerca > Schistocerca nitens. Next base: position 571,608,828 of record NC_064616.1, on the reverse strand, counting down.
CGGCCAGGGGGCCACCACTGTGCAGGTACTTGACTTGACAACCTCTACGCCTACCCCCATCAGAATGGCTTCCCAGTTGGGTTCTTAGTGTTTCACGTTTGCCAGAAAGGAAGAAGAAAGACACAAAAGGTGGAAGGTACACCACAATGGGCGAACTACCACACACCAGTGACATTATACTGAGTGCACTATCCGAAAATTACCTCGAGCAATTAAACAGAGAACCGACTCGTGGAGATAACATCTTGGACCTACTGATAACAAACAGACCCGAACTTTTCGACTCTGTAAGTGCAGAACAGGGAATCAGTGATCATAAGGCCGTTGTAGCATCCCTGAATATGGAAGTTAATAGGAATATAAAAAAAGGGAGGAAGGTTCATCTGTTTAGCAAGAGTAATAGAAGGCAGATTTCAGACCACCTAACAGATCAAAATGAAAATTTCTGTTCCAACACTGACAATGTTGAGTGTTTATGGAAAAAGTTCAAGGCAATCGTAAAATGCGTTTTAGACAGGTACGTGCCGAGTAAAACTGGGAGGGACGGGAAAAACCCCCGTGGTACAACAACAAAGTTAGGAAACTACTGCGAAAGCAAAGAGAGCTTCACTCCAAGTTTAAACGCAGCCAAAACCTCTCAGACGAACAGAAGCTAAACGATGTCAAAGTTAGCGTAAGGAGGGCTATGCGAGAAGCGTTCAGTGAATTCGAAAGTAAAATTCTATGTACAGACTTGACAGAAAATCCTAGGAAGTTCTGGTCTTACGTTAAATCAGTAAGTGGCTCGAAACAGCATATCCAGACACTCCGGGATGATGATGGCATTGAAACAGAGGATGACACGGGTAAAGCTGAAATACTAAACACATTTTTCCAAAGCTGTTTCACAGAGGAAGACCGCACTGCAGTTCCTTCTCTAAATCCTCGCACAAACGAAAAAATGGCTGACATCGAAATAAGTGTCCAAGGAATAAAAAAGCAACTGGAATCACTCAACAGAGGTCCACTGGACCTGACGGGATACCAATTCGATTCTACACAGAGTACGCGAAAGAACTTGCCCCCCTTCTAACAGCCGTGTACCGCAAGTCTCTAGAGGAACAGAGGGTTCCAAATGATTGGAAAAGAGCACAGGTAGTCCCAGTCTTCAAGAAGGGTCGTCGAGCAGATGCGCAAAACTATAGACCTATATCCCTGACGTCGATCTGTTGTAGAATTTTAGAACATGTTTTTTGCTCGAGTATCATGTCGTTTTTGGAAACCCAGAATCTACTATGTAGGAATCAACATGGATTCCGGAAACAGCGATCGTGTGAGACCCAACTCGCGTTATTTGTTCATGAGACCCAGAAAATATTAGATACAGGCTCCCAGGTAGATGCTATTTTCCTTGACTTCCGGAAGGCGTTCGATACAGTTCCGCACTGTCGCCTGATAAACAAAGTAAGAGCCTACGGAATATCAGACCAGCTGTGTGGCTGGATTGAAGATTTTTTAGCAAACAGAACACAGCATGTTGTTATCAATGGAGAGACGTCTACAGACGTTAAGGTAACCTCTGGCGTGCCACAGGGGAGTGTTATGGGACCATTGCTTTTCACAATATATATAAATGACCTAGTAGATAGTGTCGGAAGTTCCATGCGGCTTTTCGCGGATGATGCTGTAGTATACAGAGAAGTTGCAGCATTAGAAAATTGTAGCGAAATGCAGGAAGATCTGCAGCGGATAGGCACTTGGTGCAGGGAGTGGCAACTGTCCCTTAACATAGACAAATGTAATGTATTGCGAATACATAGAAAGAAGGATCCTTTATTGTATGATTATATGATAGCGGAACAAACACGGGTAGCAGTTACTTCTGTAAAATATCTGGGAGTATGCGTGCGGAACGATTTGAAGTGGAATGATCATATAAAATTAATTGTTGGTAAGGCGGGTACCAGGTTGAGATTCATTGGGAGAGTGCTTAGAAAATGTAGTCCAGCTACAAAGGAGGTGGCTTACAAAACACTCGTTCGACCTATACTTGAGTATTGCTCATCAGTGTGGGATCCGTACCAGATCGGGTTGACGGAGGAGATAGAGAAGATCCAAAGAAGAGCGGCGCGTTTCGTCACAGGGTTATTTGGTAACCGTGATAGCATTACGGAGATGTTTAATAAACTCAAGTGGCAGACTCTGCAAGAGAGGCGCTCTGCATTGCGGTGTAGCTTGCTCGCCAGGTTTCGAGAGGGTGCGTTTCTGGATGAGGTATCGAGTATATTGCTTCCCCCTACTTATACCTCCCGAGGAGATCACGAATGTAAAATTAGAGAGATTAGAGCGCGCACGGAGGCTTTCAGACAGTCGTTCTTCCCGCGAACCATACGCGACTGGAACAGGAAAGGGAGGTAATGACAGTGGCACGTAAAGTGCCCTCCGCCACACACCATTGGGTGGCTTGCGGAGTATGAATGTAGATGTAGACCATCTGCAGCTGCGTGAAATTTTGAAGAGGAATGGTAGGTCAAAGTCAACAAGGGGGACCATGTAATGAAGGATGAAATGTTGTATAAAGTGCCAGAAGAAAGACATGGGAGAGAACACAACCAAGTGTCCAAAATTATAAACCAGATCCAAGCAGGGTCGGTACCGAGACCACGATCCAACAGAAAGGCAGAGGGGAAAGAAGAATAGTAGAAGGATAGACTTGCAGCACGGAAAGGAAAGTAGTGCTGCAAGGGCCAGGGCTAGGGCCGTTGTTGGCCAAGTACATACAAAAGAGATGTAAATCCCCTGTAGGGTGGTGGTGCAGCATGAAGTGGTACTCCGCCACAGCGGATAGTGCACACTGAAAACCCCCACGTAGAAGAAAAGTGGGGCGGGGAGTTGCTGGATTATGGTGGTCAACTCAATGTACTCAGTGACTTGCCTGGAGATATGTAAATGTTGCAAATGGTGATCGCTGAGGTCATTAGTGCTCAAACCACTATTGCTTCCAACATTTAATAAAGGGGAATCCACTCAGTGACCACATCTGTGCCAATGGATGTAAGGAATTCTCTAGACGCCCTCTCAGGGTCAGCACAGTTCCAACAGAATGTACAATAACCACAGAGCATTGGGGAATGGTTATCAGTGAAGTGTATTTCTTACAGCATAATACAAAATGCAGGAGGAGGAAATAAAGTGGTATAGTTCTGGCAGGTGACAACAATAGGCATTACTGTTCCACTGAATGATTATGTTACAGGTGTCCAGGTTAGGCATCAAGAGGCAAGGAGGGCTGATCATGCCCCCAGGATCACTGCCTGTAACTGATAGTGGTGGAATCACATCAGGTTTAAAATCCAATAATGTGGAGGGGGAGGAGGGGGGGATATGGCACCTCCAAGGTCACTAGGGTAACCTTGTCAAAATTCTTCTTCTGCTCCTTTGCAGCTTCTGGTGGCTGGATTTCTTGTGAGGGCCTATCTGCAACAAGTGTAGGGATGGGTGAAGATTAGGCAACCCCTGACACCCACAGGTCACAGTCCTTTCAACCATCAGCTGGCGTTGGACCTCTGATCTGTCCCTTTCCAGGAAGAATGGTCCCAAGAGGGTGTCTTGTAACTGATAGATGCTGGAGAGGCAAACTGTTCCTCAACCAGGTGTGGGAAGTGGTTCACAAAGATAGTACCATGGGAATCACAGGAGACAACAGCAGTGAGAGAACTTGTATTAAAACAGTAATGGCGGTGGTAGTGATAGCTGGAACTTTCACATAATTTGACTTCGTATCAATAGGTGTGGGCGTTGATATTTTTTACATGCCACAGTATACAACAGGTGATCAATAGGTTTACATTCCTGTATTTTATTTTATTTCTTGAAGACTGGGCAAACCAGCTAATTTGGAGGATGGTATTACATGTAGTTGACATATGAAGGTGCTTGTTCAACACAACTAACTACTTGGGGCGATCGTTCGTACTTGCCACATTCTGTGTCCACCATGCAGCAGGATGACATGTGACCAAGGGACAAGCATCGAAAGCACCTCACAGGTGGTGGGGCATAAGGTTTCATGTCACATATATACATTGTCACTAACTCCTTCAAAGACTTCCACAACAGTGCCTATATGTATTATATTATCCTTGGGACCCTTTCAACATGTCGGACAACATGCAGGCCTCGCCGCTCAAGATTAGCCCATACCTCCTCATCTGTTTCGAGCGCAAGGTGATTCCTTGGATCATATTCAACATCTTTTGTGTGGCCATGGTCACTGGTATATCACCCAGACATTCACATGCTGGAAGAGCTGCAGCATGTGCAGCAGGAGACACACTAATCAATTGTAATCCTTGATGTATTTTCCTAACAACTCAAGTTCTCCACATTTTTTCAACTGTTCCACAAAAAATAATGGTTTTGTAACAGATAAAGTATCCCCATCAGTTCAAGTACATATGATGTAATGAATAAAGTGTCTTGCTCCTACAAATCTGGCTTGTCCCTCTTCCCATGGAGTAGCCAGGGCAGGGAAAGCAGTAGGGTTATAACTGTCAGCACTTAAGTTTCAATTCCTGTCTGAAGAGATGGTCAGATCAGAACAGCTGTTGTTCTGGTGTAATTTAACATGTTTCATGTGCGAAACATCTGCCATGATGCCACCTAACAAAATTTCTAAAGACATAATGATATTGTGACATCACATATAATCGACATAGTTGAAAGTTGGTGTGTGAGAAGAGAGTGTTTTGAAGCAGGTAATTTGCTTGTGAAATATATAGATGCCAGAAATTTGTTGAGTGTGTTATCTGTAAAACACTGCTGTTAGTGTTGGTTGTGTAGAGGATACAATGGAGAAGTTTAATTACAGTATGTTAACAGAGGAAATATGCGACATACGAACATCTTAGCTATTCAAAGAACATACTAAATGTCAAAAATAAGAAGAAAGCCTATGAAAGTGGCCAAAGTGACTTCTCCTCACAATAGGGCCAGTGATGGTTACGTGACCATTTTTAAATACTTTAATTTTTTTATATGTTGATTGCACCATATCTGAGAAGTTCAAAACAGTTTTTTTTAAATAATTTATGTTGCACCTTAACTGGGTGGGGGCCATTTTTATTTGTAGGCACGCGACGATTTTTCAGTCTGGAGACATTAGTGAAAATTTGAATATCTCTGAACTGGGTTACGTTACAACATTGCAATTGACATGACTGTTTTTAGAAACGTGTTCTCTACAACATTGTCTATTACACAAAGTACCCTAAATTCAAAAATAACCAGTCAAAATGACCTCCAAATTATGGTATCCAAATTTTCAAAAACCCACTTTTTTGGCCCAAAAATAACAAACAAGGAGTGTTTTATGAGAGACTATCCCCCCCCCTTCCCCCCCTATAGTTAGATATCATACACTACTAGCCTCATATAGAGTAAGAACACTTACAAATGTTTTCTTAGTTTTTTATGAATTCTTGAAATTTGAAAGTTTTCATTTTTTGTAAAGTTTGGGTTTAGTTATCTCAAGTGGGACTGAATATAAAAATATGATTTTTGCACAGTTTGTACACCTACATGATAGCAACGTACTGTAAAAATTTCAACACTGATATCTGACAGCGAACAAAGATATGAATTTTTGAAAATGAGGAAATAATTCACATTACTCTACAACTGATCTTATGGCTGTTGCCTATTTAACTGGTCTATTGTTTCGCTGTAATAAAATTGAATTGTGACATATATTTAGTTAACACTATCACCCAATATTCATTTAGTTTATTTATTTTTAATAATGCAATATTAAACAATATGAGCTTTCACTTTTGTTCTATGGTAATAAAAATGCTCATTTATATTTAGGTTTATTGTCAATAAAGAAGTACATTGTTGCTGGGTGAGGCATTGTAGAAGTACATTATTGCTGGGTGAGGCATTGTTGTAGCCAGTCTGTTCTGAAACCTCTGTTAGAGTGGATGTACATACTTCATAGAGAGTGTAGAATGTGTTATGTGCTTTGTTCTGTGTGTAATCTGTAATTAATTTTGAGAGATTAGCTGGAATGCAATACCATGGATGAACAGTGCTCTGTTGGACAGATAGCAAGTGAAGTGTGTCACAAAACAGTTTACGGTTCAGTTTCAAAAATCTTGAAAAATGTCAATGACTTTGATGAAACTTTCCTGGCAGATTAAAACTGTGTGCCGGACCGAGACTCGAACTCAGGACCTTTGCCTTTCGCGGGCAAGTGCTCTACCAACTGAGCTACCCAAGCACGACTCACGCCCCGTCCTCACAGCTTTGCTTCTGCCAGTACCTTATCTCCTACCTTCTGTAAAGCTGTGAGGACGAGGCGTGAGTCGTGCTTTGGTAGCTCAGTTGGTAGAGCACTTGCCCACGAAAGGCAAAGCTCCCGAGTTCGAGTCTCGGTCCGGCACACAGTTTTAATCTGCCAGGAAAGTTCCATATCAGCGCACACTCCACTACAGAGTGAAAATCTCATTCTGGAGACTTTGATGAAGTTAGAAAAACTTTGTTTAAATTTCGAGTAAGTTCTTCTGTAACATTAGTGTGTGATTATCATGAGAAGAAATATATTCTGAAGTACAACCACATTTTTGGAAGAAATTGCTGTGATCCACTTAAAGTTCATAAAAAGCCTATTACTAGGGTTTGCAGGAAATAAAACTTGAACATTTGTCCTTGTTATGTGAGATAGAATCAGCTTCCCAAGTGAAACATAATGTGATTCCTGGAAATTCCCTGTGCCCAAATTGTTACTCACATATATTTGTGTAAATCCAGAATCAGAATCATGTAACCTTGTTAATGACATTTATATTACTAATGAGGAAGCAGTTAGCATATTGGATTTTGCTTGTTCTAAGTTAGATGTATCTCCTGCTTCGAAAATAATAAAATTAAGTAGCCATTGAAAATTAGGTACAACAAATTACAGACAAAATCAGAAAAGCCTTGGAATCATGCTTTAATAATACAGATACCAACATTATTTCTAAAGAAGAAGAAAACCTACCACCAGCATCATCTGACACTGAATATTTCAGCTTAATAGAGAAGTTAAAAATTAAATGCTCAGTGACAGCTAAACAGGAAAAAGTTAAAATTTTCAGTTTGCTCCCTGACTCATGGTCAAGAGAAAAAATAGTTCATGAATTCAATGTTTCTCATCGTTTGGTTAAACTAACCCAAAAATTAGTGAAAGAGCAAGGCATTCTTCCAGTTTTAGGAAAGAAGAAAGGATGAGGTATAAGTGAAGAAACAATTAAACAGATCCAGCAGTTTTTTGAAGATGATGAAAACAGTACAATATGCCCAGGTTGCAAAGATAGCAAAAGAGTTGTTATAAATGCAGTTAAAGTAATAAAGCAGAAACAACTAGTGCTGTCAAATTTAAATGAACGTCATGTAGCTCTCAAAAATTCTCATCCTGAATGCAAAATTGGAAGGTCAAAATTTTGTGACCTCTGCCCTAAGTGGTGTATTTTGGCTGGATCCTCAGGGACACACTCCGTATGTGTTTGTTTATATCATCAAAATGTCAAACTGATGATTGCGGGTGCAAAACTCAGTGATATTAACTACAAAGAGTTACTAGATTTAATGGTCTGTGACACTAACAGTTATGATTGTATGACAAGTTTGTGTAATAAATGCACTGGTAAGGAAACCATTATTGAATTGTTTCATGAATATGAGGAGGAAATGCCAGACAGTATGACCTTCAAACAGTGGGTCACAACTGACACGGCGGAAATGATAACAGTGGTTAAATCTCAGGAACAGCACTTGGAATCTTTAATTGATAACTTACAGAAACTCAAAAGTCACCACTATGTTTCTAAAATCCAAAGTAAGTTTTTGAAAGAAAAAAAAAGCACAATTTCATGAAACTTAATGCATAGTGCTAGCTGATTTTGCAGAAAATTTTACATTTGTGATTCCGGATGCAATACAAGGGTACCACTGGGTCAATGACCAGGCAACAGTGCATCCATTTATTCTCTACTTTAAAAATGAGAAAGATTAAGTTTACAGTTCTTCAGTTTGCATTCTAAGTGACTACTTTGAGCACAACACTTTGGCTGTCCATGTGTTTCAAAAGTATGTAACAAATTACACAAAAGAAAATGTTACCGAGGTTGAGAAGCTGATATACTTTTCAGATGGAAGTGATAGTCAGTACAAGAACAAAAAGAACTTTTCAAATCTGTGCAACCACAAAGTACACTTTGGGTTGGAGGCTAAATGGCACTTTTTTGAATCTTGCCATGGTAAAAATGCATGTGATGGAGTAGGAGGTACAACAAAACGTGAAGCAAGTAAAGCCAGCCTACAAAGACCAACCACAGACCAAATTCTCACAGTACAGGAAATGCATGTCTTTTGCAAGCATAATATTAAAGGCATTACCAATTTTCTGATCAAGAAAGAAGAAGGGGCTCTGCATATTAAAACAACACTTCAAACCAGATTTGAAAGCTGTATAGCAATAAAAGAAACAAGGCAGTTCCACAAATTCCTTGGCATTGCAGAAAACATAGTTCGATGCTATGTAACATCAGAAACCAAAATTTATGAAGATCATTGTGTCAGTAAAATTACATCTTGTCTTTAACATTGAATGACATAGTGGCATGTGTGTATGATGGACAGTGGTTGAAAGAATAAGATTGGAAAACAATTATATTTTTGTGCATTTTTACCACCTGGCTGCCCCAAGAACATCATTCAAGAAATCTACTAGTGACAAAGTTTGGATACCAATGAAAAATGTTTTAAAGAAACTTTCAGTGCTTGAACTTATCACAACAACTGGGAGGTCTTATTCTATATCACAGAAGCTGTCTGAAGAAATAAGTGTTCTTAACATTCACCACAAGGTTTAGGAACAGTCGCATCTTGAAGGGTGTTAATTGAAAATAATTTTTTAAGTACGTCAAAATAATATAAATGTTAATTTCAGTGATGTTTCCACTTTTTGTATATAATTCAGTCCCAAACTTCAATAACAATTGATTATATCCCGCTAATATAATAAGACCAGTTGTAGAGTAATGTGTATTATCTCTTCGGTCAGATATTAATGTTGAAATTTTTACAGTACGTTGCTATCATATAGGTGAACAAACTGTGCAAAAATTATATTTTTATATTGAGACCCACCTGAGATAACTAAATCCAAACTTTACAAAAAATGAAAACTTTCAAATTTCAAGAATTCATAAAAAATTAAGATAACATTTGTAAGTATTCTTACTTTATATGAGGCTAGTAGTGTATGATATATAACTATAGGAAAAAAATAGGCTCTCATAAATCACTCCTTGTTTGTTATTTTTGGGCCTAAAAAGTAGATCTTTGAAAATTTGGATACCAAACTTTGGAGGTCATTTTGACTGGTTATTTATGAATTTAGGGTATTTTGTGTAATAGACAATGTTGTAGAGGACACTTTTCTAAAAACAATCATGTCAATTGCAAATTGCAAACCAGCGCAGAGATATTCATATTTTTGCTAACGTCTCTAAACTGAAACATCATTGCGCGCTTAGAAACGAAAATGGATGACATTCAGTAAAGGTGAAAGGTAATTAAAAAACTGTTTTGAAATTCTCAATTATAGGGTAATCACATATAAAAAAAAAAAAAAATATTTAAAAATGGTCAAGCAACCAACTTAATTGTTATTGGACCACTTCATTTGGATTGACCCAATAGCAGTGGTTTTACATGGAGATTCAGCAGTCCCAACCACATAATGTCCACTAATGTGTTGTGAAGGAAACACTTCCAATTGATCAACACATGGACACTAAGATTCACTCAAAACTTGAGAAAACTATGATCACCAAATTCAGCCACCAGAGGTGCTTCTCATTTGGCACTGTCAGTCATGAGGTGTGTGTTACTTGAAAGCTGTTATGGACAGAGTGAGCTTGACGCTCCTCACTAAGGAACAAGTGATTCAAGATACAAATATAGATTACCATCAACTTCAGAAAAACAATTGGAGGGATAAGTACAAGAGGTACAATTATGTAGTGCACCATTTGACAAAATTGCTTTAAAACCTTTAATATATGCCTGTTTGCACCACATTTCTTTTACAGTTACAGCCTACATCTACATCAACAGTGAACAGTTTAAAATGATTAATTTTTGTGATCCAAAAGTTGCTCTGAAATCATACTACAACGAAATGTCTGACACATGATACAGATCAACAAATGCAAACTAAGACCATTGTGGATAATCGAGCGGGACGAAATGTTATGGTAAGTACCTACATTACATTACTCTGTACTGATACTGACAGCTAATGTATATCATGTAAAGTAGGCCTACATATGACATTCTAGTGACATGTTTCGTGAAATAAATGAAGCTGAAGAAACAAAAATTGCAACAATATCACATGGTTCCTGGTAAAACACTATAATTGGGTCCACTACATACTTCAATTCAAATTTGTGTTAAAATCGCCTTCCATCAAACTCTATGAGTTACAAGCACATAACCATAAGACGTGAACACATTCCCTAAAGCCCACAGTGATTTCACATCTTTATTAGCGACCAAAACCAGAAGAAAAATTAGTACGAGCACAACTCTTCAACTACATGACTTATTATGTGTAACAGCTAGAAGGGATTTATTTTGAAGCATGAACGCATTGGCAATAAACGGCGAGAACTTTGATACAAGTCTAGTTAAAATCTAGTAATAAACACTCTTACCCTTCCTGTGCAGAAGACGTGGTTTCATCTTTCGTGTTAACCATTTCTTGTTTGCTGTACACGCCCACACTTACTGCACGTGGTTACGCACTATTGACGAGTGAAAAATTTAATTCCTTTAAACAGTTACTTTCTTTTGCAACTAAAATTTCATTTACTCAATTACCACAAAAAATTTCCCTAAACGTTTGGAAACCGGAACGATATGGTCACCTCCCTATTCACACAAACCTACCATTTCCTCTCAAGTAAACAAATCAACACATGTATAGTTCTATGTGTGCATAGTCTGCATACAGTCAGTCAACGATAGGTATCGATATCACATCAAAAGTTGGTGAGATATCGATTATAGCTTCGATCGTTGTAGAAATTCACCAATATGACTGAACGGGACGGGGCGGAAAGGAGCGTCATACCATTTTGAATGTCGGAATTCACGGAAGTCGTCAACGAAATTGAAGAGGTTGGAATGGGAAGCCAATTTTGAACTTCCTCGGGAAGAAACGTTTGGGGTCAACGTGGAGGAGACGGTGTCGTCGTCTGCTATTTTCACCGCACTCACGAGCGGTATAGTGGAGGTCCCATCACGACACAGACATAGACATTTTTTTCCACGAGTGTACTTTTATACTATTACATGAGAGGTTCTGTTGGTGGGCAAGTTTAAGGGAAGGTCCTTTGTGCAAAGGAAGAAGAGGCCTAAAACTGAACATTGCGGAACGCCATGAAAGTGAATTGCTTGATCTCACATATTTAAACGTAATGTTTCCTGCCTTTGAAATAACTTTTAAACCAGTCATGGCCAGTTCCTCTTATTCTATAGGAATAAAACGTTTGCAGCAAGATATTGTGAATAACCATGTCAAAGCCCTTGATTAGATCAAGAAAACTGCCTCAGATTGGTAGCTTTTTCTCAAGAAGACTTAAAGTATAATCTAGGAATTATTGTATTGTATCAGCTGTAGCTTTCTTTGCATGGAAGCCAAACTGTGCAGAAGACTAAATTTTCCTGTTTCTCAAAACTGAATTTCGTCTGATGGCCATGGTGTATTCAAATACTTTGTTGAATACTTGGACAACTGCAGTTGGCCTGTAGTTGCTAGCATCTTCTTCACTTCCCTTTTTGTGTACGATATGACTTTTGCAGTTTCAAATTTATTTGAAACTGTGCCATTCAGGAACAAGAAGGTTATAAATGGGACAGTGCTTTACTAATAATAGATATGGAGAAGGCAGCATGGGATTATATCTGTTCCTTTTTCTTTATTTTGGCATTAATTACTTTTTGTGTCCCTGTTCCTGATCTTGGTGCGAAGAACAGTGAGTCAGTGCATGACGAAGGATTTAAATTAGTCAGTCATTTCTTTTTAGTTGGAAACTGATGTCTCATTTATTTGACAACTGTATGTTTCTATCAGGGTTTGTATTAATAACTTTCCACATGCATTTAGTTTTGTTTGATGATGATCTGAGCAGGTTCTCTGTTAGAGGTTTTTTGGCTGTGTTAACTACATTCTTAAAGAGATTTTAATTTTTAGTGAAGCACTTCTTAAATTCTTCATTATTGCCAAACTTGGTTTTTCTGAGGAAAAAAGGTTTCTCTTCCTTTTAGTTGATGTAGTGATACCTCCAGTGATCCATTTGCAGGATTCCCTGCTTGTACATATACTCCTTGTTTTGTAATGGACTGTAAATGTAGAAAGTATTTAAGAGACAGCTTCAAATTTGCTATCTACAGTTGGGAATTGATATACAGTCAGATAATTTTCTCACTGTGTATGAGTCAGAAAGATGTGCACATGGTTTTCCACAGAAGTTTTTGCTTTTTTTAGAGTATTTTTGTGCTCAAGCTTGCTCAGTGGCACATTTATCTGTACAACTAATACCTTGAAGTCAGAGAATTCTAAGTTTACAGAATATACAGTGCCCTACATATCACTAACTACTTCATCAACACAACTTACATTATGATATATTAGCCTGGTTAGAGATTTAATCTTCAGATAAAAACTAAAGCAGTATATAAGCTTTTTAAAGCATAAATGGTCATTATTATCTGAGAGAAAATTTGTAAAGTCAGCAGAGATTCAGAGACCATGATATTGTCTTATTCTCAATTTCTCTATTACTAAGGCCAAATTCTTATAGAAAATGCTCATGTTGCTCGAGTTTTGCAGCCATGTGACCTATTGTCATTTTCCATTTCATAGTTTGCACATTTTGTGCTGCCTGTGCATCTTCATGGATCAAGTAAATGTTGCCCACTGCAAGCATGAAGTGGTGTCTGACTGAAAGACTGCCACAAAGCCACACAAAACTATTATTACTAGAACCTATATGTTTGTACATATCTTTTTCACGTACACGTTTTGTAAATTAAGACACCTGCTGTGTTTTTGTGTCTATACAGGAAGGCTAATCTCAGGAAATACTGTAATGCTTTTGATATGGTTTCCACTAATAGATACACTGACTCAAGATGACATCGTAGCTTACATTTTCCATCATTGTCATGAGGTATCACTCCAGCTGCCAATTCAATATGGAACACACAACATTGGTGCCTCCTGGTGTATTGCTTAAATCGTTTAACTCATTTATTCAGTTGCCTAATGGTGTTCTCTCAACGTTAATCATAACTCTACACAGTGGTCCATAAATAAAATTATACTATGCCACACACGTCAGCCAGCCATACCTGTGCGAAGCCAGGACAGGATCCTAGTATGTGTATACTTTTGCCAGCAAGTAAATGTCAATGTTTTGGAGTATTTGGACAAAACGATTATTATTGCTTCTGTTCTCAGCAATTTACCATACAGACTTTATCAAGAACACCTATTATAAAGTTTGCTGCGTTTGTTAATAAATTTTGTAGTTGCTAGTTTCTTAATTCTAATTCTCTTTGACTTTGCTTTTTTCATTGATCAAATCTCATAACCTCACTTTTGTCGTTTGGTATTGGGCTAAGTAAAGTGACATGTTGATGTCCCTGAAGTGTATACACAACACCATTTGATGGTGACATTATCTACTGTTCTGTTCTATTAAAGTCTAGTGTGAATCAACCTTAACACAACTGACGGCGATGAATAGTAGTTCCTGTTCAAATCCCAGTCTCACACACATTTTCAGTTGCCATGGGTTGACTACATTAGTGAAGTGAGTTTCATCTTCCTATGGGTATTAAGCATCCTGGAGTGAGGTACCTATCGGCTCCCCCAACATACCTGTCGTTCCTGCAGAAGTGCAATCATCACATATCACATGAAAGAAAGTTCAGATGTAGTATTCATAAAAATCAGAAGTGTAACATCAATGATACTAAGGTTTGAGTCGACTCTATAGGTGTGATGGACAACCTAATTGCAAATCCATCGCAAAGTCACCCAGTAAACACGAGATTACAGCACAACATTCGTTTCACCAATGATCACAGTCTGTTGTAGCCTGTTAAGTACAGGTCAAAGTAACACAGCAGAAACCAAGACATGAAAATGTATAGCTAGAATTTCAGTTCAAATCGAGTATCAGTGTTCTGACATGTGTACTCCAATATTCATCTACATCTACATCATAATCCACACGCCACCTAATGCTGTGTGGTGGAGGGTAATTTCTGTACCACTATCTGATCCCTCCAAGCCTGTTCCACTCACGAATAGTATGTGAGAAGAATGATTGTCAATTAGCCTCTGCATTGGCTCTAATTTATCGAATTTTCTCCTCGTGGTCAATACATGAGATGTATGCGAGTAATATGTTGTCTGACTCCTCCTGAAAAATGGTTTCCGGAAATTTCAATAGTAACTCTCTCCGTGATGCACAACGCCTCTCTTGTAATGTCTACCAGTGGAGTTCGTTTAGCATCTCTCGCCAGATAAACGATTCCATCAAGAAGCGCGCCACTCTTCGTTGTATCTTCTCTAACTCCCCTATCAGTCCTACCTGATAGGAATCCCAGATAGATGAAAAACACTCATTAATCTGGCGAACAAGCGCCTTATAAGCCACTTATTTCGTGGATGGGTTACATTTCCTTCAATATGTTACATTTATTTACGTTCAGTGTTAACTACAAGAGCCTTCATCAATCATCACTTCTTTGCAGGTCGTTCTGCAAATTCTTACAACATCTGTCGATTTTGTTCCGTTAAGAGCAACGTGTTCAGTTCTGTCTGCAAGAAAGTCTTGAATCCAATCGCAAGTCTGCTCTGATACTCTGTCAGCTTGTATCTCTTCATTAAACAGAAATGTGGGATGGTTCCAATGCCTTACTGAAATAAAGGAACACAGTGTCAACCTGAGCTCCATTGTCCACTGTGCTGTGGATCTCATGGAGCACCTAGGCAAGCAGGATCTCTGTTTGTGGATTCCATATTGATTTTTACAGAGGAGCTGTTCATTTTTCCAAAAATATCATAATTCTTGAGCATAAAACATGTTCCATAAATCTGTATATTGGTGAAAACTTAATCCACTTTCGAACTTCTGTAATTTTAAAGGAGAAGCTGACACAGCTGTCATCATCTATGAAGGGTTAGGTCTAATAACAGTCAGCGTTTTTGATCTACCTATTGAAGTCAAACCAAGTTAAATAATGCAAACAGTCACCCATGTTAATATGAACCTGCAAACATTCTGGGTGAAATGGCAAGGAAATTAGCATTTTAAAGTAAAAAATTTGCCTTAGAATTGTGAGACTATTCACCAAAACAACAATAGAAGGAAAAGTGACATGCACTTCCCTCTAGGGAATCTAGCTTTGACATAGAAAGGAGATCAATACACTTTAATAATCTACCTAATGAAATAACATGAATGACAAACGGAAGGAATGTCTTCAAATGTAGATTAAAGTTCTTTATCCTTCACAAGTATTTCTATTTTGTAGAGGAATTCTTGGATAGAAATAATTAGTCAGTTAAAAATCTGTAAATGGTCAGCATGTAGCTATATATATTCTAATAGCCTCTGCAATCTTTAGATCAACTGACACATTTCACATCATAATGTTAATTTTCAGTGTGATCTACAGAACATGGAACAAACTGCCTGCCATATAGTACGGTCAAGGAATGACGAACAGTCGTGGACCTGCAGGATGTGCTACTGTTTAGACCATTTAAGGGCTGGATATTTACACATCACGTTAGAACACAAAGACGTAATCCACAGACAAGAGAGCTCAGACTTAGGGTTGGAGACACGTGAATAACCAATAGCATTTGGGGGTAGCGAGAGTCAACAGTATTGCTTCATTTCAGATGAGCCTGAGTGCGGTTTGCCAGAGATGTAATTAGCTTTGGTGTTCTGTGGGCACTGTGGAAGGCATAACGAAAGCTGAATTTTTACATCTGAAACATTGTGGGAAAGAAATTGTCTGCAAATGATTCATGAAATAATGTATTTTGTTAGTGTAGCTATTTTTGTGAAAAAGGGAAGGAGAGTAAAACTTGGTCCATATTTTCAATACATGAATGCTCATGTTACTAGCTTCTGCTTCTGGAACATTCACATATTGTAAAGATTCAAGGATTTTTTTTAATTTGTAGCAGTCAGTGTACTGAATAGTTCTCTTGGTGAATAGTGTTGCTTGCTGCAATTAAGTATATGTTGTCTTTAAATGATCATTTAGAGAGATGTAAAACATGAAGTATGGAAATTATGGGACAAATCAGTCAGACACCATAAACTCCATTCTATATTATGTTCAAAAATCATTGTAACTTGGTTTGTGATGCTATCTTTGTCTTGACCGCTGAATTTACGGAAGTGTTGTTAACAATCCGGACACAGCTAAATATTTTTGACAAGCAAGAATGTAAATGTCACTACTCCTTGTTGCTCGTAGGTTCCTGCCTAACCAGACCATTGGAAATCGCGGTATATTCAGAATAAGCAGCAAAGTATTTTTGACAACCAAACCTAGAAATACGATTGCCGCTTGTTCCACTTGCAGCAATTTAAGCTGTCCTCTTAGGTTCATGCCCATCCACACTCTCGGAAATTGCGACATATTCGGAATACACCGCAAAGTATTCATAACAGGTGTGAATATAAGTTACATTGCTGGTTGTTTCACTTGCAGGAGTTTCATGTTTCGTTTCTTAAACCTTTCAGTCACGAATTAGTTTTTTCCTGAAAATAAATGATGGCTTTGCGATCCAGTTCTTGGAATTAATTTATGATTTTTCAGATTCATAAAATATTCCGAGGTGCCCCCCAAGGGGGCATACACCGCGTCCCCAAATGAGGGCATTGCGGTCAAGTGGGTGCAGTATAAGTCAAAAACTCAAAGTATTTTATTTGATTTTTATTTCATCAAAATACATAAATTACACAAAGCTTACTTAATTATTATATACATAAACTATGGTTTTATTCTTGTGAAGAATGATAATCAAAGAAACAATTTTTTCTATCCAGACATAAGTGAATATTACATTTTACACAACAAAATTTGATACTGCCTTTGCAACCCGATTTCTTGCGCCTGTCAAACGATTTTTTGTCACTGACCACTGGAAGATGCTCGACGTTGTCCAAATGAACATCAGCTTTGGGTTGAACTTCCACATTGATTCGGAGATGGCGTTGGACTCTCACTTTTCCTGGCAGGTAGCTTATCTATTTTTGTCAGTACTTTGACCACACTTGGCCTAAAGTGAAGCAAATCAAGTGTCTTATTTTTAGGTACACCTAATTCTGATGCAGGTTTCTTGTATTCAGTCCATGCATTTACACATGCAATATCAATTGCATGAACAAACATGACTGTCGAAAATCGTGTTCGGTAGATTAGATTAGATTAGATCAATTCTTGTTCCATAGATCGTGAATACGACACTTCGTAATGATGTGGAACGTGTCAGGTAACTGCAGCTAACTGCATGTTGTCTTCGGATGCAAAGCCCGCTAAATGTCCAATAGGCATGGCTTGTGCCATGCCATGTCCGGAACACAAGCACGTGAACAGACATCAGACTTACCAATCTGGACATTCAAAGCTACCTTTTAGGCTGTTAAGACTAGAATGGGTATTTATCTTATTCAGCTTTAGGTTGGCTGCACTGTAACAAATTTGTACGCAACAATAACGTTCTCGCTGCCAGTGCATTGTCGTTTGGATGGGAAGAGTGTTTCGTGATTATCTCAGTGTCACTTATCATACAGTTAGCGGGCTTTGCGTCTAGGCTACTCAGCTTAGACTATACTGTATGGTATAAAATGTCTAACATTACTTCCATCATTGTCCTCTTGATCATAATTATCGCCAGGATAATCGAATAGATCGTCAGTTTCAGATGAATTAAGGAGCTCTATAACTTCTTCTTCTTCTGTAAGTGGCCTTCGTCTGTCTTAAACTCGCGGCATTGTGAAATCACCGTAATCTGACTAAAAAGACAGCAAATTAATGTCCCAAATTTCTATTACAACCTTGCAACCACAATGTCCTCATTTGGAAACATGTATAAAGTTATAAATATGTCACTTACCTTTCGTTGTGAAAGACACGTTTAGTTTTCACCTTCACGAATGCACCTTTCTATGCACAAATAAATTTTTGTTACCTAAACTCAGAAGATATTAACCGGCTGATGGAAGGTACAAAGATTACAGGGAAGCATCCGTGACTTCGCGCATTCAGTTTTCTTTTGTGGTACCACAGATTGACAGAAGATGTCGACACTGTTCTCAAATAAACTCTCTGCTTGTGATAATATGAGTATAGCAATCACAAATGATAAAATTTAACGAATTTCAATATACTAAGCATTTCTTTAGTATGTCCTTACCCGACGAGACATGACCAAAAGGGTTAATCAGACTGGAGTCACATGATCAAAGAAACTCGTTTATGTGAGAGCACGCTCTTATATGTAAATAACATCGAATATTGGGGAACGCACTTCTGTTACATGTATAAGAAAGAATCAGCATCAGTTGCAAGAGCGAAAATGGAAAAAATATTTGCCGAAAGCAAGACATAAACCTACAACCTTCGACATTATAACCCTATGTTCCTAACCACAAAACCACACCGTTTGCGCAGATACCTGTGGCTGAATACTGTTTATCTGCATATATACTAAAAGGATTTTACCGCTGATGTGTCACTAACTGCCATTCAGTTCTAACGAATCATATCAATAGTGATGTTTGTGATCAATCTCCGATGAACCGTTGCCTTTGTAACACCTATTTCCGACCTATTTTTTATCTATATCCATATTTCTATGTCAGTTTGTAGTGTTGCTACTGTAGAGTGTTCTAGCTATTATGGAAATTCTTTGAGTATATATACATATTTCAATTTGTGAACTTTTGAACGATGTTTAAATTATGCTTGTGGATTTAAGTAACTACTGGAATGATTGTTATATAATGTATTTTAAATGACTTGGTCCATAGTTAGGGAACATAGGGTTGAATGTAAAAGATGTGGGGGAGGCCCACAACTATGGAAGTAGCCTGGTGGAGTGAAAAAGGTGTGGTTGGAGCGCAAGTGCCAACTCGTCCTTTGTGAGGGGTAAGCAGTCTGGGCTGAGCAGTGTTGTGGTTAACATATCGCTAGCAGTAGCGGATCATTGTGACACATATTCTTGGAATTTGAGGTCAGAGGAGCTTAAGAGCAGTATTTATGGGCCTCAAATACTGCATCTGGTGATACTATTATCATGGCATAGTTTATGGCCGTATAAAAATATAATTACGACTCCAAGAAGATTAGTAATAGGGCGAGGCCAACAGTACTGCCATGACTGCATCGCTGCCAGGCTGCAAATTACACCACCAGTACCATCAGCCTACCATTAAATTGTTTATATTTGGCAGTCTGTAAATGGACCAGGCATTTGTGAAATTAGGTTGATTTTACTAATAATTGTGGTGTTGCTAAAAACTCTTATCTTACATCCGTGATTATCCCAAATTACGAACTTGGATAGGAATCCTATCCTAGTGAATTTAATTCCGAGCGTCTGAATTTACTATGGAAAAACTTATTTGGCAGCTATAAAAATATTTATGATGCTTTATAATGTGTGGAGTTATAGTATTTAAATTTCAGTTTTATAGTTAGAGAAATATTCCACTTGCAGTGTAATTTTCAATCAATCTGCAGTTATTGTATTAAATAATTTGCTTTACTTGAAAAGCTACCTGAAAGTATTATAGTTAATCTGAAATGAAAAAAGATTATTAACTGTTGCATTTATGCACTTTGATCAAAATCGCAAAGTTTTATCAGTGTTCATTTCATGAGAAAGTGTTTGAACTTGAATTTAATGTTATGTTGGCATTTGCACAGCTAACTATATTTTCCGTCGGTTTAAAGACTGCTTATGAAATGACATTTGTTACTTAAAGAGTTGTAGTTTTTTGTGCTTTACATAATTAACAATGAAGCAAAGCAAAGGCTCCTTCAGAGCTAGTGTAGTTAGATTTGCATTCTGTTTAACTGCTTCAAACCGAGTTTAAGAAAGAAATATTTACTGTGTTAACTATTCTAATGCAAGTTGGTTAATGCGCAGGCATAGAGACCCTGTACTAAGCAATGAAGTTGTAGAGTATGATCATTAACGGTTCCTCTGATTTAAATCACAATGATTTCATGCTTTTCCCTGTTTAGTGTGCCACTAGTTTCATGTGTGTTGCTGATTGGTTGTATAAACTGCTGTATCAAATAAATTTAAGGTATGTGTTTTTGAGACACATAAGTTGCTGCTTGCTATCTCATTTGCCATTTGTTTGTCTGATTTCCAGGTTAGGAGTGCAATTATCTGCAAGGTTAGATTACTGTGTTGTATTGTGAACGATATAAAGAAAGAGTTGAGTGTATGTGTCGAGGAAGGATAGGTTAGCCTCAGCACAGCCTTCTGCTTTATTATATTGCTTGACACAAGAATGCCTAATTAGGCTGATGACTGATATTAACACAAAATGTTACAACTTGCTTTTGTGCTGGGAGGACGCCTGTTCCCAGACCCAATTGTTTACTGTTAGTTATACTCTGCTAGATTGTTTTGGAAATGAATCCCAGTTTGATTGTCCTGTTTCTACTACGTTAACTCACAGTCACAACTTCTCAAAAATTCCTCACAGAGATACAATGTTGGCAACGACTGCCATTTAAGGTAAGCATTGTTAGCATTACATGTTGAAACAGCATACTGTCATAACATGCAAGTTAAAATGCAGAAACAACAGAATACGATAAAATCTAATATGGAGTCTCCGAAGCAGCAAGTGAGCGATGTCTTGTGACCTGACCTGAATAATGTGAAAAGCTACTGGTCAGACCGGTATTACACTATCATATTTCTCAGATAAAGAACTATGATCAAATATTTGTCAGATTTCTTTGGCAAAGATCTTTGATGTGGCACTAAAGGTGGGTAATACGCTATCATTATATTTTTCGTCAAATTTCAAGATGGCAGACCATAACAACTTGTTATTATACACTACAGTTTCTTGTACCACAAGTGCATTGTGTGTGTATTTGGAAGAAAAGCAGTGGTATAAAAGGAAATACACTCAGCTGAAGCAATGGGTGTTACGTCGAGACAGTAAAATCATTCAGCAAAATTTGTTATGAGAGCTGCAAGTGGAAGACATCTGATCTTATATAAATTACTTATGAATGGATGAGAATACATTTCAGTATCTGCCCAGTAAAGGGGCTTCTCATTTTACAATAATAATAACTCACTTGAGAAATCCTATACGTGCAGATGACAAACTCACTGTGATACTACAATTTCTTGATACATGAAGAGCTACTCTAGTAGCACTCGAAAACCACATTGCACAGTAACCAAAATAATTACAGAAATATGTGAAGCGATTTATAAAGCATTGAATGGGGAATGTCTTCAGGTAAATACATGTCCAATATACTGTATGGGCAATAAGAACTATTTTTATTTTTGAAGAATTTAATTAATAGAATGAGTGTCCCAACAACTACAAAATTAATAAAAAAGGACGAAGCAGATGAAGCGCTTTTTAACTTGTGGCATCCATAGTTGAAAACTAGAGAAAGCAAAAAGAAGATTTAAATTTTTTTAATTTTAGAGTGACCACCTCTTCTATTCCAGCTTGCTGAAAAGCTCCCTGGATGTTTCCAGATGTAGAGGTGGATGGCTGCTGCGGTGGATGCAGATGTGAAGTTACCTATAGTATATTACACCTGCCCACCAGCACACGATTGATAGCATGGATGGCATGGATTATGCCCCTTGCTCCCAACCCCCGCTCAACCCCCCCCCCCCTCCTCCCAGTCGTAGCAAGATTATTAAAAAGAGTCTCAAACATCACTGGTCCCAACTTTGAAGTCATGTTGATTAACACACTGCAGAGATTTCAAATAGCTGTAGCGATGCCAGTGCTCCAGAAGGTTACATTTCACATTGCTATGAACAGATGACCAACGACTTTTATGATCAAATCTACAGTGAGATTTGATCGCATTTCTTTGACAAAATGCGAGATCTGACA
This sequence comes from Schistocerca nitens, assembly GCF_023898315.1. NCBI lineage: Eukaryota > Metazoa > Arthropoda > Insecta > Orthoptera > Acrididae > Schistocerca > Schistocerca nitens. The sequence continues at coordinate 571,586,575 of NC_064616.1, read as the reverse complement.
AAGTTCCCTATTACACTGTAAAATTTCTTTGAGATAAATACTTGACATATCAACTTTGACAAAGAAATATGATAGTGTAATACCAGCCTTATTCTTATTTCAGGAAAGAGCCATGCTGTTTAGTGCTCTCTGCTGCACTAATTCACAACATAGACATCATAGTTTATATAGTCACTCTGCCCTTGTTTTGAAAATGAGATAGTTTCTATATTGTCTTTTAAGGCATCCAGTTGCTGTTTTTTTTTCTTTTTCTTCGAAATCAGGCCTGTTATATGCTCAGCATATAACTGCACTCACAGAAGTAATAAAGCTACCAATATTTCTTATTTTTAGTAAGTTTGGATTTAAAAGTTATCCATTAGCGCTCTCATGTTTTTGCTTTTAAACCAATAATGCACCACCTTTCGAATGTTAGGTTTATCTGAATATGTGATTATACTATTTTTCCATTGGGAAACAAGCTGCTAACAAAGAAAAGGGAAATTGGAATGAAGTTAGTAAATCGGTTTCTGGCAGAACACTCCTGGGTATCTTCTGCAAATTTTGCACCCTAATTTATCTATAAAGCGGAAAAGAAATTAATGTACAGAGTGTCAAAACAAAGGTGTTTGTAGGAAAGTTGCGATGTAAAAGTCTACTGCAAACAACTTCAGCATCAAATTGGCATAATAAGCAATTCTTTTCTGTTCGTAAGAACTATTAATGGCTGACACATTTTCACCCATGCTAATATACACTCCTGGAAATGGAAAAAAGAACACATTGACACCGGTGTGTCAGACCCACCATACTTGCTCCGGACACTGCGAGAGGGCTGTACAAGCAATGATCACACGCACGGCACAGCGGACACACCAGGAACCGCGGTGTTGGCCGTCGAATGGCGCTAGCTGCGCAGCATTTGTGCACCGCCGCCGACAGTGTCAGCCAGTTTGCCGTGGCATACGGAGCTCCATCGCAGTCTTTAACACTGGTAGCATGCCGCGACAGCGTGGACGTGAACCGTATGTGCAGTTGACGGACTTTGAGCGAGGGCGTATAGTGGGCATGCGGGAGGCCGGGTGGACGTACCGCCGAATTGCTCAACACGTGGGGCGTGAGGTCTCCACAGTACATCGATGTTGTCGCCAGTGGTCGGCGGAAGGTGCACGTGCCCGTCGACCTGGGACCGGACCGCAGCGACGCACGGATGCACGCCAAGACCGTAGGATCCTACGCAGTGCCGTAGGGGACCGCACCGCCACTTCCCAGCAAATTAGGGACACTGTTGCTCCTGGGGTATCGGCGAGGACCATTCGCAACCGTCTCCATGAAGCTGGGCTACGGTCCCGCACACCGTTAGGCCGTCTTCCGCTCACGCCCCAACATCGTGCAGCCCGCCTCCAGTGGTGTCGCGACAGGCGTGAATGGAGGGACGAATGGAGACGTGTCGTCTTCAGCGATGAGAGTCGCTTCTGCCTTGGTGCCAATGATGGTCGTATGCGTGTTTGGCGCCGTGCAGGTGAGCGCCACAATCAGGACTGCATACGACCGAGGCACACAGGGCCAACACCCGGCATCATGGTGTGGGGAGCGATCTCCTACACTGGCCGTACACCACTGGTGATCGTCGAGGGGACACTGAATAGTGCACGGTACATCCAAACCGTCATCGAACCCATCGTTCTACCATTCCTAGACCGGCAAGGGAACTTGCTGTTCCAACAGGACAATGCACGTCCGCATGTATCCCGTGCCACCCAACGTGCTCTAGAAGGTGTAAGTCAACTACCCTGGCCAGCAAGAACTCCGGATCTGTCCCCCATTGAGCATGTTTGGGACTGGATGAAACGTCGTCTCACGCGGTCTGCAAGTCCAGCACGAATGCTGGTCCAACTGAGGCGCCAGGTGGAAATGGCATGGCAAGCCGTTCCACAGGACTACATCCAGCATCTCTACGATCGTCTCCATGGGAGAATAGCAGCCTGCATTGCTGCGAAAGGTGGATATACACTGTACTAGTGCCGACATTGTGCATGCTCTGTTGCCTGTGTCTATGTGCCTGTGGTTCTGTCAGTGTGATCATGTGATGTATCTGACCCCAGGAATGTGTCAATAAAGTTTCCCCTTCCTGGGACAATGAATTCACGGTGTTCTTATTTCAATTTCCTGGAGTGTATGTTGTTGATCCACACAAGCAAAACAGTTTAAACCATAATCAGCTGAGTACATCACTCATTCCATTTTATGACAGTTTATTGTTGATGTAAGCTGTGCTATTAATTTTAGTTTTCTCACAAGGTGTACACTTTGTCCATTACATTCTTGTAACAGTTTTTATGTGGCAGTATTTCATCCTACTGCTTGGTTTTCAGAGAGCTTATTTGCCTTGTATTGATGAATTTCTACTCAAAATAAATCATCTGCTGACTGTTCATATGTGTTCTAAATTGTGATGGAAATCGACTCATATGATTTAGGTATATAGTTTCGTTGAGCCAGTTCAAAATATTCTATCTAGTCAAAGGGATTGGGACATCCCTATGTAATGTAGAATTGGCCTCTGCCAGTCATGAGAGGTGGACCTATTAACATAAAAAGAGGGGAGGAATTTGCATTACCAGTAGAGAAGCAGTAATAACAGTGTGGGACAGTGAGGTGAGCTCAACAACTTCTAATGTGAAATAGTTATTGGATGCAATCTGAGGAAAAAATTTTTCAAGGACATTTCAACCCTTCTAAAACTGCCAAAGTGGACTGGGTGACGAGATCATGAAGTGGAAACAGGGAGGAACAAACACAGCTAAACCAAATCTAGGTAGACTTCATGTACTGGTGGGCAGAGGCCATTAGGTGTTGCAGAGGTGGTTGTAAACAGTCATGTGAAATCACCAGAATAAATCACTCATGAGTTGCAGAATACTGCCAGCAGTTCAGCTAACACAGTGACTGTGAGTAGAGTGTTAAAAATAATGGGGTACAATGCCTGAGTAACTCCTCATAAGCCACATACAGTGAATCACTTTAATATTGGGACACTATGATATGTTAACTTTGTAGCATCATAACTTTATTCATAACAAACAAACAAAACATATAACCAAGTATTATATTCTGTGATGTGTCTGTGGGGCGGCGGGTGGAGTAATTGGTATTAAAATGTTCATATTATTTATTTATTGCTGTTGTTTGCCGTTCTCAACACTGGCTCTCTAACTACAATATTGGCAACCAGAAAGTGATTAGAAAAACGTGAAGCCTGTAATTAGAATTCCTAGTGCCCACTTCATCTGAGAAACAAATTTATAGCTACAGGTTATAGCTCTGAGGAATTAGGAGATTGTCTGGGATTCATAATTAAAAACCATTCTCTCTAAAATGTTCACTATATTCTGAAAGTCACAGACCAAAAACGAATCCACACAATCCAACTACCAGAGCAGTTCAGAGTCTAATGCACTGATGGAAATATAACTGTCCAAATTACATGTTTAAGTGAATGCTCGCCATAATTTGATGATAATGTTCATCAAACGCCACGCTAAATAATGGTAGAATGTCTGTCCCGCGGCGGCACGTGAAAATACGACATACGCTAACTGAAGATAGATAATTAAAGTCATCCCAGAATTAACACTTCACTCGAAAACGATTTCATGGTTACGCGTATCCCGAGTAACTTATTACGGCATCCGAAGCTGTTTATAGCAATGATACCGACGCCTCACGCCTCCCGGCACAGGTGGTGCGCTAATCAGCGTCTGGAGAGAATTTCGTGGTTACGCGTATCCCGAGTAACTTATTACGGCATCCGAAGCTGTTTATAGCAATGATACCGACGCCTCACGACTCCCGGCACAGGTGGTGCGCTAATCAGCGTCTGGAGAGAACTGGGGCCTTTTTCTCTCGCGCAGCGTTCTTACATATAAAGCCGCGGTGCGGACGGCTAAGGGAACGCCTGATCAAATCCGCTCTCCCGACTACCCACTCGGCTAGTAATGCACCACTTTAAGTTATCAAATAAATCATTGCTTCCTTTGCTGATGGCCGATGAAGCTCTCAATTTAAATGTGCAATCAGCACACAGGTAAGTAATCGTAATAAAAGTCTGATGTGGCTAAGTCAAATATTTTGGGCGACAGAATTAATTTAATTACACTACGTGCAGTAGACGAGCTCTGAACTTGCCCTTTGGAGATACGCTATCGCTATAGTTTTATAGTTACTCAGTTGAAACTTCTCACATCTTTATGATTATAGTGGATCTCCCTTCTACTTAAATTTAAACATCCTAGCTTTATTTATTCGCCTACTTAATCTATCTTGCTTCCTTAATACTGTTTCTACTAAATTATTATGAAAAAGGAATCTAAATATAAATTTTTAAGTTTCTAGCTCTTTTCTGTTGCGCCAATGATTTTTACAGAAAAACGTCCAAATTTCGAAAATGGTTAAAGTTATTGAACTGATATTCAACACATATTGATTTAGTATTACTCCTGACATGCTAGAAACGTTTCAGGTTATTTACTTGATTTTTAAAGTATTGCGCAACATTTATGACGTCAGAGCTAGTTACAGCAGACTGGCTGGCACACAATGGAAAGACTGATGTGAATTTTATAAAGCATGAGTATGCTGCTTCCCTACATGTCTTGTAAATAATAGCATAAACTTTATTAAGATAATATACATAAGTTCTTTTATAATACTATTTAAATACAACTATACTATATTCACGTTACTTTAATATTCAGACATTTTGCAGAACTAATTATTTGAAGACAAGATTTTGTGGAACATTAAATGTTTCAATATCTTGTCAGGTAGCCAATCTGTTTTATCACTTCTTTCAAACGCTGTGGCATACTGCAAATGAACTTTTTTAAGTAGTCTGCATGTAGACTGTCCCATTCTTCTTTTAATCGACACTTCAGAGTTTCCTTGGACGATACTGTTCTCCCCAGTTCTCTCCAGTTCTCCCCATACGTTCTCAATGTCCTGGTAAAACTTGAATGTGTTTGATATCCTCATGGTTTCAGCACTTTTCCATAAATTGTTCTTTAATATCTTCAAATAGATATATTTGTGCATAATACTGTCGATGAACAACAATTCGCCTGGTCCAAATCTCGTTATACAGCCCCAGACAAGAACGCTGTCACCTCCATCCTTTACAGTTGGTTTAATATTTGTGACTGTAAATTCTTCCTTCTTCTTCTTCCACCACACCATGCTTCATCCATCTGACCCAAAAACGTTAAATTTACTTTCGTCGGCAAAAATGACATCGTTGCACCACATTTTGTCCTTCGTAATAAATTCCCTGACAATCTCTTCTTTCGATTCTTTTCATTCACATACAGTTTCTCCCTGGCCACTCTTCCATTGTAGCCACTGATTTACGTTTCGTGTTGTGAAAAATCACAAGCTGTCGTATCTCAAAACTAGTATTAGCTTTGCGTGGCATCGTATTGACTGGACAGTCGACTGCGCTTGTAAACACACACTTGCCTTCTGACTCTTAAGTATTTGCCCTGGTGAGAATGGTGAAAACAAGTGCAGCACTGCCATCTGTCCAGATATTAATGTAGCATGACCATCGAAGAGTGCTTTATTTCAAACGTATTTCTTAACAAGTGGCATACATTGTGTAAACATCATTCAACAGTTATGATGAAGCAAAGTTAAAATCTCTTAGTGTCCGAATATTAAGGTTATTCACTGTATTTCTATAGTCAGTGCTAAGTGACACTTGAAATGGTGTCAAGAACAACGCCAGTGGACAGTGAATGGCTGGAAGCAAGTGACCTGCAGTGCTGAATCATGCCATACTCTGTTGCCATCCAATGAAAGTGTTTGGGTTTGGTGAATGCCTGGAAAACATTAACTGCCAACTTGTTTAGTGGGAACAGCGAAATATAGGAGAAGATGGTGTTGGGATACAAAGATGTTATTCGTGGTTGGTGTGTGGTCCCCTTATTGCATATAAGAAAACACTAAATGTGCAAGCATATGAACACATTTTGCTGCACTGCGTACTGTGTACAATACAGGAACAGTTTTGAGACGATGATTGTTCATATCAGACAGTGCACCCTGTCATAAAGCAACATCTTTCAGGCAATGGTTTATGGACAATAATATTCCTGCAGTGGACTAGCCTGCCCAGAGTCCCGACATGAACCCAACGAAATACCTCTGGGATGAATTAGAACGTCAACTTCATTCAAGACCCTTGGTGTCCAACATCACTAGCTTATGTGGTTTCAACTCTTCACGAAGAATGGGCTGCCATTCCTCCACAGACATTGAGACAACTTATTGAAAGTGTCCCCAGAAGAATTCAAGCTATCACAAAGACGAACTTGGATGGACACACTCATATTAATGTCACTTGTAGGTGTTTGGATACTTTTGATCAGATACTGCATTCACAGACACCAAATAGTCCGATGTTGCTAATAGAAGACTTGTAGCACTGAAATACAAAGTTCCATGCAGTATTCAGTTCCCAGACCAACAACCAAGTGCAAATTCATGACTGTAGCAACCCAGAGCTCAAGTCAATGAACAATGTGATGAAACAGGTGAAGGTAAACTTAAATAAACAGAAGACAACAGCATATATAATATTTCAATCAGATTCAAGATAACTGTAATCAAAATTTGGACCGTTTATGACAGACTGTTCCAGGTCGAGTGGGCAGCCGGATACACAAAGGCATAGGTGGGCACAGGTGAGAAAACATCTTACGTATGGGCATTCAGAGAGTGACCACAAGTGATGTAGCTATATTCATCATGTTGGTGGACTTGTGATGTGGGATGTGGTTTACCATCATTTGCAGCATGCAAGGACACAACTTTACTGTGCTTGAAAATGGAATAAATGTGGAAATTTGCAATAACCTTTAACAAATGAATACAGTCATTAAAGGAACTTCACATCTTTTAAATAATGGGTGGAAGCTGGCACACTGCCCTGAAAATTTTGATGAATATTAATAACTCACATGGTGGAGAGGTCATGCCAAGTAAAACATACTTTGAGTGAAAGGAAAGCTGTAACTCAAGGAACAAAAAGTAAGAAAAGGCACAAAATTTAAGTAAGGCGACTGCAGCCAATAAGCAAGCGATCAAAATTTGAAACACAGAAATTTTAAAGTTTCATCATAGATTAATATTACTGGTGTAAGAGCATTAGTAACATAATTTCTTTGTTTTCAGTATTCGCTATAGATGCAAACCAGAACTACCAAAGGCACTGATAGATAATTCTCTCAAGTGTCTCACGACCAGTAATTTTCACCTGAATTCGATGTTAAATTGCAGGGTACTGGCCACAGATTTTCATGTTAATAATCGGTACATTGACAGTCTATTTATAAAATTTATTATGTCTTAAGCCTTTTATCCATTGCTCTCACATTCTGTAGTCCAAAATAATTCCGTCACATGCAGTAGGAATCAATAATTTATCTACTATATTAGTCAAAACAAAGTATTGTAAATAATGCAGACAGCACATTAAATAATGTGGACAGATTTAAGTATAAACTGATTTTAAAATGTAGAAAGAAATTTACTTCTCAGTCTAAAACAAAATGAATTGTTGTATGCTTGGCATCGGAAGTTATCTGTTTGCTACCAGCATTCGTATTGCCATTTAAGGTCATGGAAAAATGTACTGGAAATGTGACAATCTATTTCTCTGAGCACAACATTAATAATCGAGTTTTCTGTATCTGCACCTCCGACAGTATACAGGGTGCCTTCCATAAGTAATGCGACCGAATTCATAAAAAATCATTTATTGAATATATACATACAAATAATCAAAAATTTTCATTATAGCACCCTCTTGCGTCGATACTCTTCTGGAGGCGGTGTTTCCATGCCTGGAAGGTATCCTGGAATGCCTTTTCCGGAATGTACTTTAGAGCTGATGTAACATGCGCCTGGATGCTTTCAATCGTGTCCCAGTGTTTTCTTTTCATGACTCCTTTTAGCTGAGGAAATAAAAAGAAGTCAGTGGGAGCCAGGTCAGAACTGTAGGGAGGCTAGGGAACCAATGGGGTCTTGGTCCTGTACAGGAAGTCGTTGACAATGAAGGCGCTGTGACTCGGCGCATTGTCGTGGCGAACTTTCCACGTGTCCTTGATGTCGCTTCGGCAGTGCGAGACCCTCCTTTTCAGTCTTTTCAGCACTTCCAATTAGAAAGCTGAGGTCACTGTAGTCACGGTAGGTACGAATTTGTGGTGAACAATGCCTCTGACGTCAGAGAAGACAATGAGCATGGGTTTGATCCTGGACTTGCTCATGCATACCTTCTTGGGACAGGGCGACGATGGGGTGTGCCACTCTGGACTCTCCCTTTTTGTCTCAGGGTCATACTCAAAAATCCACGACTCATCACCAGTGATAACTGCGTTTAAAAAACGAGTCATTTGAACACATTTCCAACATTTCTCGGCACCAAAGCACTCGCAAGGGCTTGTCTTCGTCAGTCAACACTTTTGGACGAGTTTGGCACACACCTTTCTCATGTTCAAACCATCAGTCTCAATGCGGAAAACGGTTGTTTTTGACATGTTTAGAGTTTGAGCTATCAATTGAAGGCTCAGCCGTCTGTCAGAGTTCAAACAATCGCGCACACGTGCCACATTTTCGTCGACTCGTGCGGTTGATGGCCGTCCACTGCGAGGTTCGTCGGTGATCTCCTCTCGGCCTTCCATGAACGACTTCTGCCAACGGAAAACTTGTGATTTGGACAAGCAATCAGTCTCAAAGGCATGCTGAAGTAATGGAAACATTTCGGTGGTGGACTTCCCAAGTTTAATGCAAAATTTGATAGCGTACCGTTGCTCTACAGAATGATCCATTGTGCTGTGTTACATAAACTCAAAACGGGGTTGACAGAAACGCACGTCCTGACTCTCCAGCAGCTCACAGCCGAATGCGACAAAGAGCGTTTTGAAGCTAACACGCCCCTCCACTTATCCCAGCTGGTTACAACACGCTGTGGTGTACCGTTGAGTCAGAAAAAAATTGGTGGCATTACTTATGGAACGCACTCTGTATGTGGACTATTTTGGCAAGAGATACACATGTACAAGGTGACAGACTTTGAGCATAAAATAGAGAATGCTTGTCACTTTCCTGCAGGATATACACACAAAACATTTCTGGCTTACTAAATTTCCTGTTACTGTTATCAGAAACAAAATCATAATATAGATTGCTAAATTTGTAACTTATTTGAGGAAATGAATGATATTGATTATGTAGATATTTTGCAATACTTTGCTGATATGATAGTTCCCTGTTTTGGACATCAATACAGTAAAAGACATAAGGTTCATATGCAGAAATAAGTAAATAATCCTTAAACACTTCCAGAGCAAAGGAAACTTTTTACCCAAGAGAAATATGGCGAATGATGAAACAACAGGCATCTGCAGAAAGACAGAAGTGCTATGCTCAGATGCCAGAGTTCTATATCCAAGTGGTATAGACATCACAGCTCACAACTAGGCTGCTTCGACGTTTAGTAACCAGAAATTGACATCATGAGACTGTCCATTCTGTCCATGCTTGGTTGCAAAGACAGTTTATTTCCTTTCACATGTCAGTTCTGTATGTCTACTTACAACATATACGAGGGGCGTTCAGAAAGTAAGCTCCGATCGGTCGCGAAATGGAAACGACTATGAAAATCCGATAAAGCTTTGCACAGATGTGTTGGGTAGTGTCTCTAGTATAACCCCAGTTAGCATCACGTCGCTCTTCTCATTTCTGAGCTCGCAGTGAGTGCGTAAAGATGTCTAGAAAATAGTGTCTGCCGCCAAGTACGAGGGCCTGGTGAGAAATTTCGCCTGAAGCTATGCAGCTAACATTACATAACTGTCGTGCTGTTTCTTCTTCAAGACAATTCTCAGCCGCATTCTGCAGGGGCAATGAAGATGCTCCTGCATCGTTTTCAAATGGAAATGTGAGATTACCCACAATACAGTCCGCAATTGTCTCCCCCTGAGTTTCATCTCTGGTCACATGAACCGCTGTCTTTGAAGACAACATTTTGACACAGACAACGAGGTGTAGGCCAGCGTGGAGAATTGGCGGAAAGCACTGGCGGCTGCCTTCTATGATGAGGCTATTGAAAAGTTGGTACAACGGTATGACAAAAGTCTAAGTCAGAACGGCGACTACGTAGAGAAGTAGCTGAAAGGTGTAGCTAATTGTTACAAGTAAAACATTTCTGATGTTCACTGTGGTTTCAATTTGGCAATCAATCGGAGCTTACTTTCTGAACAGGCCTCGTAGTTTGTAACCACTAGATGAAATTGCTGCCCATAGCCCTTTACCCCTGGATGAAATCATCTCGTTTGTGGTTTCTAAACCTTCCTGGGACTTGCTTTCAGTTTTCAAGTCTGAAGCATTGTTTATGTTTAGTGATTGATACCACGCCATTAAAAGCTTTGCATTTAAAACTTCGCTAATATTCTGCGTCTTTTACCTTCTGGGTAACTATATTGTAGTACCTTACATAAGCACTTGAAGTAATAATCTGTATTTATAACCAGTCTGTGACCAAACTAAGATAGCAACTTCTCCACTTGACGGTAATAATTCTTAAGGAAGTACCTGCCAAATTCCACAACGTCTGTGCCACTTAACATGTCTTCCAGCACTTTATCTGGATTAATACTGAGAACATTTATATTCAATTCATTCTGAAGTCCTTTACCGCAATAAAAATTGCTGTTTTTTCTCAATACCATCCATATTCCCCTTAAATTTTGATACCACTTTCGTTATATAGGTCTATCCCATGAACACAGCAAATGATCACATTGCTTGTGATCATGAATTATAAAAAGCTGGATTATCATGTGACATAATGTCATTAGTCGTTACAGTGCCCCTCCCCCTTCTCTTATACATCAGAAGTAAAAAAGACAGCAAGCACATGTCTCCATTATTTGTGGAATAAAATATAAATGGCATCGCAGAAACATAATAGTCAGTATTCATTTCATCAAAGACCTGAAAACTGTATGCCATCAAGTCAAGAGTCCTCAAGAGTCTGGCCTACAGTTATTTTATGTTGTCCATACTTCAGTAGCTGTTCATCTTCAAAGTCACTCATGATAATAAGAACAAAATCTTCATGTTGAAAATTTGAGTCTATCTGTTCTTGCCATTAAAAATATAGTGCTGCATTGTCACATTGTGTCTTCATCTCTTCAATCCATAATGTCACACTCATTGCATTATTGTCTTGTTCCTTGGTTGTCAAAATTACTTCTGATGTTACATAAATCTTTATTGTCCAAGAAGTGGGCTGTCTCCACATCTACTGCAACTGGAGCACTTCATACATCTTGGAGAATTCATACAGTAGGATCACCTTCTGATGCCATTTATGTGTACACTCATCAAATTTTACAAGCATTAAATAAGAAAATTGCAGTGACTGATATTTTCTGCGACCTATCTATGGCATGACTGTGTGAATCACAATATTCTCATAGATAAACTGAGGTTTTATGAGACTGATGGTACAGTTAGTGAATGGATATCATATCTGACCAAACGTATGCAGACAGCCGTACTTATTAGATTAATGATTGTAGTTAGAGGACATTATTCTGACAGTGGAGAACTCAGGTTCTGAAAGGCTCAATTTTAGACCCACTATAGTTCTTTGTATATCCAAACGATCTTGTGTCTAATAAACAACAAGCTGAATTAATTTTTTCTGCAGATATTATCAGTAATGGAATCAATCCAAGCTTACACACAGCAACAGACAAAATGGTGAATGATGTCAATAAAAGTAGCATTGACTGGTTTTATGTGAATGGTCTCACTGTCAATTACAAAGACATAACATATTCAGTTCTGCACATCTAGAGCTACTGCAGCAATGATTATTGTAAAATATGATGAGGAAATAGTAAATAGTCGGGGAAACTTCAAAGTTCTTAGTTGTCCATATCAACGAAAATTTAAACTGGAAAAGACACATTTTGGAACTCCTGAACAACTTAGTTCAGCCACATCTTCACTTTTTAATCATCTGAGATCTTGGGGGGGGCTATAAATCAGTAAGTTGACATATCTTGCATACTTCCATTCATTAATGTCATGTGGAATGTTCTGGGGTAGCTCATCTTTAAGGAAGAAAGTCTTCGTTGTCCAAAAATGTGCTGTAAGAATAATATATGGTGCTGCCCCATGACCACCTTCTTGTTGACATCCGTTTCAGGAGTTGGATGTTTTGACTACTGCCTTATAGTTAATTTATTCCCTCATGAAGTTTTTTGTAAATAATACATTGCAGTTCAAAGGGAGCAATGTTGTACATAATTACACCAGAAAAAAGACAGTCAATACATCATATTAAGGTTGCCTTTATCACAAAAAGGGGTCACAATTCTGCAACCAAAATTTTTCATCACTTACCCAGTGATGTTAATTATCTGACAGACAGCAATATAAAATTGGAAAACAGACAGAAAAGTTTCTTTTGACTAGTCTTTCTATTCCATAGAAGAATTGCTGTTATTGTAATGTGTGAAAGGTGATGGCAGGTGGGATTTCTAACTCGTATCCCAAGGTCCTTTTTTTAAAAAAAGTCTTGTAAATGATCAGCATTTAGCCATATTTATAAAATAATTTGTGATGTAAATATAAAATAACTCATCCCATATTATTAAAATTTATCTTGCAATTCTTCCGTGGAATATGACACTAACTAAATAACCTCCATGATGGATAAAGCTATAATAAGTGTCTATTCAGACAAATGAATTTGTGAATTCGATAATTTCATGTATATGAAAAAGAGCATTATTCATCTTATTTGCCAACTTTACTCTCTCATTACTGCTCAGAAATGTCCTTCCAACACCTACAACATGTTTCATGCGTTTACCATGAATCTGCTATTTGTTATCGTCACTTTCATGTCTGATGGGCAGGCAGTGCCTATTTTTTTTCACATACTTCTGAGAAAACATTCAAGTCTATGAACTAAATAGTGATAATGTAGGACACACTGTTCCTGTCACTATTGTTCCAAACAATCCATTATGTAATGAGTATGCATTCATAACAAATTTTCTACTACTCAAATTCTTAAAAAATGTTAAACACGCTTTGAGAGGTACTTATCTACTCAGATCAAACATGGTTCACCAAAAAATTACTAACACAATCTAACTAAAATACCAACCTCCAACACTGAAATTCTCTTTCTTCATGCTTGAAATAACCACTATGGCCTTCTTGAACTTGTTTCCACTGGGCGTCATACACGTGGACTGACAATGCTTATCAAATTTTGTGGGTCCAACCTAGGCCATGTTTATACTGTATATAGTTTTGGGTGCAACCCAGGAGAAAATTTTTAAATTACATTAAAGTCTTATCAGTTTACTGAAGCATTAAGGTTAAATTTTAATTAAACCATAAAATTCACAACTATGAAGTTATGAATTCATTTTAACATTTCAAAAATTCCTATTGCTGGTTGACAGAAAACTCACACTTTGTTCTGCTTATTGCTTAACGATGGGGCAAAAAACGAATAGAGATAAATTATCAAAAAGTTCTAGATCAGTTCCTTCACACAGTAAAACAACATAACAGCTTGCCTCTATTATGCTTCCAAGACACTACACGAAAATTTGCATCAGAACTAGCAGCCATGCCTCCCCATTGACGTCAGCACTTGCTTGATGCTGAGAGAGGCACAGCTGTAAGAGAATGTTGAAAGACGTGATGTCCAACATATAGGTCTGAAATTTAAATACATTCTCACCAGTCATGAAAGTCTCAGACCCCAGATATTTTTGCAATTCCTTATATTATTCCAGACAGCATTGAAACACCAGGACACTCTGAGCTAATCCTGGACATATGGTAAGCCTAGAACTGATGGAGAACCTGACACACACCCTTAGTTTTATTATGGGGGGGGGGGGGTTGGGGGGGTAGAGCATCAAAGTTTGTTACTGCTTTTGCCCATCCACAGATACAATTTACAGTCATCTCGAACTGTAAAGTGCTATACATATGCAATTTTTTATAATAATAATAATAGTAATTTAATATTTAAATAATAATAGTAAATGGTTCAATTAAAAGATAATATATAAAATATTTTAGTTTAATAATAAAACTAATAATATGTTTACATCAGTGGACAGTACAACGCCTATTCTCACAAACTTGATAGCACTGTAATTTACAATATATGAAAACAAAGTGTCCTCTCACAACTAATAATATTTCACCGAGCAGTACGATTCTGAACACTGAGCTGCATACTGTAGCCACACAAGCATGTAAACAAGAGGATGTTGTCTCTATCATCCCTTGTGCCTACATTCAGCGAGTCCACATTCCAATGTTTGTTTTCCTAAACGTGGTTTATTTCAATTTCTCTCTTTCCTTATTCAGCTTCCTGCAGTTTTCCAGTTGTACTGGGTGGACTAGGTATGGCGTAGCACCTGTTCATTTATACAGCTCGTTGCACAACACTGGTGAATGGGCAGTAGTTGATCACATGGTCATATAGAACTAGAGTATACGTGGCAGTGTGTTCCGGGAAATTTGTCAAAGATTCAAATTCGATTTGCACATCTACAGGTCCATACTTAATTATCTCGTCCTGTTGTGAGCAGTGGATTACGATGATCGGTGACAGCTCCTTGAATTTTCGTGAACTGAGTAGACACCCTCCTCCTTCTTCTTCAGCACTTTTATCGTAAGAAAAACGAAACCTCATATACATGTCATATGACAGACTGTATTCATTTTCGTCCCACTGCAGGTGTAAATTATCATACGGGTAGAATTTGAATTCAGGTAGACCCTAACATTAGTTATCTTGCAGTTGTCGAATACAGTGGAATCACTTGCTACATTTCCTCTTCTATCAGTCTGAAACGCAAGTGTGATGAATCTAGGCATCTCTAGATGCGAAGAGGTTTTAATAGCCCATGTTTGTCTGCTTGCAGTCGGTAGCATGGGTTCTCAAAAACCTCCCATGAGCGAAATGTTCGTGATAGAAATGTACCGGAATTCAGGGCTTTTAAAAGCTCCAAACGCTACTCGTTTGATATACTCATGTGAGCATTCCCCATATTATCGTGCTGATTGTGATCATATTCTCCTCTTGAGCTCCTTGATTGCATGAGTTTTTGTTCATTGCACTCTGTACCAGAATGAGTCCCTGTTTGGCGTTGATAATAATCTGCCTCCAAAGCCTCAAAGTAGCCCATGAGCATTTTTAGAGGTAAATTGCTTGTACTACGCAAATTTTCTATTCGTCGGATCGTCAATGAACCATCCACCTTTTTCTAAACCATTCAAGTCCGTGGGTGATGCAGAGTTGTATGTTTTAAGGGTTGATGTGATGCCGACATTGCATTTACATTCGATCTCAGATCCATTGAGTTCATAGTGTATCTCTCGAAACAGAAATGCTAAAGCATTACATGTAAGCCTGGATCCCATTATATCGCTGCCGTCGGATTTCTCGAATGACCCCTCCAAATATATGAAACTTTTGCATGAAAGCATTAGTGCATCTTGGTGCTGGATGACAATCCTAATTTAATGATGCCTTTTAAATGTGGTTGAAGTGAAAGGTTTATTCGAGAAGTATTCGTGACGTATAATTCGTTCATCATACTCTACTGGCCTGGTTATATTCAGTGAGGACGTCATTGTGAGTTTTCAAGCCAACTGATTTAAGAAACTCGTAGTTCGCATGTGTTATCACTTAGCAGTTCGTCAGCAAAGTGACATGCTCTTCATTGCATGCACTGGTTTTATACCATACGCCAGGGTGCGATTTGTGCTTCTACCAGTGGGGGGGATATCTTAGGGTGTTAGTAGAATTATATATGTTACTAGCTTGGACTGTGGCGTTACGCATGGTTAAACAGCTATTTATAAATAGATGTTATTGCCGAAACTCACTATTGATGCGTATGCACTATCAGAAAAGCCATCCCTTGTTATATCTTTAAAAGTACATTATAGGTAAAGCTTATTTACAAAATCATCTACATACGGGTACAGATATACGAGGGGCATTCAAAAAGTAGAGCCACATTTGTGAAAAGTTGTACTTATTCTGATGATAGAAAACTGAAACATATTAATAGTGTTAATAGTAAGACTAATTAAAAACTTTCAGTGTTCGGCTCCACAAATTTACATTATATGTAAAGTTTTACTCCAGTGCATGGGAAATAAACATCCCAGGTTGGGATGCATAAACTAAAACCAGAGGAGTGGATGGTCTGATGCACAGGGGGGCAAATCCCCCCCAGCCCACCCCTGCAAATTGCACACTGCCATATGCCCATCCTGCCTTAGATGTAATTGTGCAATGATTTCCTCACCATGAAAGTCAACAAGTTGATTATTCTGGTCCACAATACGTAACTCCAAATAGTCCAATATTGAACAGGAGCTGGAAGGTATATTGCATTGATAGGAGTCTCAAGTATCTTATACACTGTTGCAACTGATGGGAAGAATCCGTAAATAGTATGAATCAAGCTTACGTTGAGATAGGAGTTCGTTGCAATATTACACTTTACTGGGACTGTGCTGACAGGCAGTATGTCCACAGTCTCATCTGACTTGTAAAATTTACTAGGATCCTTCTTCCAAGCCCGTCCTTTTGTGAAACCCAGTAGGCGCCCTACTGAACCTTTCTGGTTAAAGTCAAGCGTTGCATTTACAATCCTTATTTCAGATTTAAATATACTGACATTTGCACGCAGCTCAATAACTTTACCAGACTGTTTTAAGACTTTATTTAAAGCGCCAATACCGTACACACTAGGTTCTACTCCCACAATGTCTTTTTCACCATTAATATCCAGATGCAGTTGATTGTCTCTGTGATATTTGGGATACTGTTGTACGTCTCTAGTCCAATCAATGCAGTACTCCATTCACCAATGCTCATATCAATTGGCAAGAAGTAATTTGCACGCAATACAGATTATCGTTCTTTTAAAGTCAATGTGTACGACCTTGCATGTGAATCTAAACTGATGAAGGAATGTTTAAAGCTCCTCCTTATATATTCTGCTTCTTCTTTGTAAACGACAAGAGAAACATGATGCCTAGATGTCCACAGAGGTGTGTATTAAAGTCATGATAGTGCTGGAAATTGTGGAAAACATGTCTTCTGCGAGTGAAGTATCATTGTAATTCTTCTGGTGGTTGCAGATCACCAAACGATTCGAAATAGTAGATGGTATCTGTATTTTTCATAATGTATGACACCCAGTGGGTGCCACGACCTCCTGAAACATCGAAATTTACAATACCACGTTCAACAGTTTTCCATATAGTCTCTAGTAATGTATCCCACATAAAAACACTACAGAATCTTGGAATGTTGAATTTTTTTCTAACAAACGCAAGATAATCAGTATTTGTGAGTGGCCTATCCAGTAGGACTGCTAATGAACTTTTTTTATTTATGAACAGACCAAGGCCTTTCCTGTAAGGTTTCAAGTATAGTCCTTTTCCGATGGCTGCGGTTTCCATCATACGGTTATGTCTTCTTGCCTCTTCTAACTGTGCTTGGGTGTTTTGTGCATTCTTGACTGTTTTGGCAACAGCTGCAGCACCACTGGCGAGGGACCCTACTGCCGAGAGCACGGAGAGGACTGGGATGAGGAATGGAATAAAAGCACCAGACGTCTTGGGTATTGGTAGAACTCGAGGTGCTTTAACCGATCCTCTTCTTCTTCCCACCACCTTTCTGCTTCAGAGAGTTTTTAGCTGCATACATCAATGTCAGGATACAGTTTTTAAGCACCCCTTCTTCTTCATCGTCGTTGTCTTCTTCTTCTTCTCCTTCATCAGTGAGTGATCTGCAGCATTCATAACTTGCTTGAAATTCATGACTCATAAACTTAGCTTAATTTTTCCATGCATGGTTTTACCATATACAAATGCTGCAGTGCATTGACCTATACCAATATCCTTTCTTCTGTATAAAGCCTTAGCCTTATCAGCTAAAATCCTGTCTGCAATGTGACGACTTGGGAGATCTTTATTTCCAGTGTATCCTGTGTTGTGTTCCATACACGCTTCGTCGAGCACATTAACATCCTTATCACATCGCGCCAAGCGTTTCAGACGTTTTGTTCCAGGTTCACAGTAGTTATAACCCGGAATGTGTAATTCCACTTGCAGTTTGTCTAGAATACCATCAGCTCCTCTAATGCATCTCCTAGCATGCATGTTATGCTACTGTGCTGGTTTTGGCTCTATGCACCCCATTATATAGCAAATCGTGAGTCAATCTGATTATTTTGTGCTGCAGGAAAACCTAGCCATTTAACTAGTACTCTGTTTCTCCAAAGCCTTATGACTCTCTCCACGAGAAACACATCTTGTTACGAGCTCTTCTGCATTTCCTTGATGTAGAAGCAATCTGCAATTTCTTCGCCTTTACTATCCTTCAAGATGGTCTAGGATTTGTTCTTTGCATTTTGGAGACTGTACATATCTCTGTTGACCAGTTCGGTAGGTATGATTTCTCAAATGCCATTTTGTGTACTAAGATACTTACCAAACCACCTACATTAAATTTCTGTTTGCGTGGATCCAGCATTTTAATGCGATAGTACACCATATACATGAGTCCATTATCACGAACATCGTCCATTGAGTAACACTAGAATATTCTGTGATGGCATGTATGATGGATCCCAGTACCAACCTACATCATGCTGATTAAGACCCCAGGTGCACTTCAGCGAGTCAGGGGTGGCTGAGTGTCTTCAACCCACAATAACAGCTGATTGTCCTGCTCTATCAAGGTGGCCAGGTGCGCCACAGGACCCCAGGATGGTGCCGCTGCAGCAGGCCCTGACAGTCTGGGACACATCACTGTTGTAGATCCCAACAGGCTGCGCATCTGCTGATGAGCAAAGATGAAAAACGGTACAAGCGATGACATAAGCACAAAGACTCATCTTCCTCACACAGCACTAAACACAAACATTAAGCAGGGGGGTACTTACTCTTCCACGGCTTCTTCTTATTCTGTTGCTGCTGCGGCTGTCTGGCACTGGACGATCTCGACTGACGACGCTTCATGCTGAGTGACTGACTGACTGACTGACCGCAATTGAGGCTGCAGAGCTGCTGGGCCCGCCTAATTCCCTGTTGTGATCGGATATTGCGTTCATATTGATTCCTGCCTCTGGTGGTATAATTGTGTTATGGGAGTGCAATTGGGCTTTTCTTCCAGGAGTACGAGACTCCAGGTCCCAGAAAGGGCACCGCCGTTTTTAATTTCGCTCCAATTCAAGGGTGTGGTGTAACATCAGCACAACCCTAGGACAAATAAATTTCCTCTAAAATTCGAAATTCCCACCAATAAGGGAAGTTGGGGAGGGTGAGGAGGGATGGAGGGAGGGGGCTGGGACCCATGTGGGAGCTGAGAAAAACTCATGACGTCATCTGGTGGTGGGGGTTGGGCTACTTGAGGGGGGGTTATTAATTGATCTATTTCATTAATTTGGGTAACAATTTGATATCAAAATAGCGCTGATACCGCCATCTCCCAACTCCTCATAGAATCTTTGGCTGCAAACTCGACTCCAGTTCACCACTAGCAATTGTGAGTGAAGCTTTAACAATGCCAGCTACTCATGCTGGGGAAATGTCTGAAAAATCACCAAATGAATGTTGGCCAATGAACATGAGAGAATAGACAGTGGACATTACATTTATATTTCGTTTTTCCAACGACTTTTTTATTTACTTGAGGTATACTATAACTGTTATTTTCTGGATAGCCACTAGTATCAAATTCATCTACCATTTTTTTATAAATCAATGATGGTCATATCCTGATAAATTACGTATATAAATTGGTACAAAAATAGGATGTTTTAATCGTAAATTTCAGTTATTACATAATACAGGGTGTGGCAGCGTTCCTAGCGTAATTTGACTTGCATAGTACAATGACATACTGCAGGAATGCGCGCCGGCTCGTGCCGCATTGGTGTACTAATGAGCTGCCATTTCGAGTGTAACAGTGATATGGAGCAGTGGAGTGCACAGCATCGTGCCTTTGCTGTTGAAAGTTATTTCAAGCATAGTGACTCTGTTATTGCTACCCAGCGTCTATTTTGGCAACATTTCAACTTCGGACATAATGGGAAAGTTCCAGATGGACGGACCATTGTGAGGTGGGTATGTGCATTTTGAACAACAGGTTCCGTTTGCAATGGCAAACTGGGAAGAAGTGAAAAAACTGTGCAGGCACCAGAAGCCATGGAAAATGTTCATGCTGCACTATTGCTTAGTGCAAAAAGATCTGCTGGCCGCCATGCACAAACTGTGCATATGTCTGATCGCTCATTCAGGAGGATATTGCACGGGGATCTCCATTTTTACCCACATAAGCTGCAGATTGTTCAGGAAATTAGCTCTCATGATTGAGTTCCATGTGAAACATTCTGCTTAACCATGCGTGATCTCCTTCGCCAAAAGCCACAAATGTTGAACACAATCCTGATGTCAGATGAAGCTCATTTCGAGTTATGTGGTTCAGTAAATAAATTGAATATGTGTTATTGGAGTGATGTAAACCCGCATCAACCGCACACCAAGCCCTTGCACCGTTCTCATGTCACAGTGTGGTGTGGACTTGCTTCCTTTGGGATTATTGGAACTTACTTCTTTGAAGATGATGGGGGATGTGGCTGTAACTGTCATCAGTGAACGCTACCTAAAGCTGCTGCTAGACTATGTTCTTCTTCAATTAGGTATGGTCGATGTGGATTTGAAATAATTATGGTTTCAACAAGACAGAGCGACCTTCCATACAGCCAGAATTTGCATGGATTTCTTGCGACAGACATTTCCTGGTAGAGTACTTGCCTGTTTTGGTGACATTTCTTGGCCGCCTCGCTCATCTGACCTTTCATGTGCAGACTTTTTCCTTTGGGGCTACCTGAAGCAAAAAGAGTTCTGAACACGTTGTGTCACCATTCCTGAGTTGAAGGATCGCATCAGAACTGCCGTCGGCAATGTCCCAGTGAATACATTATGCCAAGTTATGGAGAGCTTCCAACGCTACCTGGATGAATGTGTTGTGCAGAGGGAGCATCATTTGACAGGAGTCATATACAACAAGTAATCCACACAATGGACAATGACTTACACATTAGTAAATGACATACTTTTAACTATTAATTGAAATAAGAGATCATAAATAAATTACAGTTATAGCATGATGGTGTGTTTTTAAAATCCTAGAACGAATGCTCCAGCATCCTGCAGTTTCATATACAGGGTGATTCAAAAAGAATACCACAACTTTAGGAATTTAAAACTCTGCAACGACAAAAGGCAGAGCTAAGCACTATCTGTCGGCGAATTAAGGGAGCTATAAAGTTTCATTTTGTTGTACATTTGTTCGCTTGAGGCGCTGTTGACTAGGCGTCAGCGTCAGTTGATGTTAAGATGGCGACCGCTCAACAGAAAGCTTTTTGTGTTATTGAGTACGGCAGAAGTGAATCGACGACAGTTGTTCAGCGTGCATTTCGAACGAAGTATGGTGTTAAACCTCCTGATAGGTGGTGTATTAAACGTTGGTATAAACAGTTTACAGATTCAAAAATGGTTCAAATGGCTCTGAGCACTATGGGACTTAACAGCTATGGTCATCAGTCCCCTAGAACTTAGAACTACTTAAACCTAATTAACCTAAGGACATCACACAATACCCAGCCATCACGAGGCAGAGAAAATCCCTGACCCCGCCGGGAATCGAAACCGGGAACCCGGACGAAACAGTTTACAGAGAATGGGTGTTTGTGCAAAGGGAAAAGTTCTGAACGGCCGAGAACGAGTGATGAAAATGTAGCATGCATCCAGCAAGCATTTGTTCGCAGCCCAGGAAAATCGACTCGCAGAGCTAGCAGAGAGCTGCAAATTCATATTTCAGCAGGATGGAGCGCCACCACATTGGCACTTATCTGTCCGTAACTACCTGAACGTCAACTACCCGAGGCGATGGATCGGCCGCCAGGCAGCCCGTGACAGAGCACTTCATCACTGGCCTCCAAGAAGCCCTGATCTTACCCCCTGCGATTTTTTCTTATGGGGGTATGTTAAGGATATGGTGTTTCGGCCACCTCTCCCAGCCACCATTGATGATTTGAAACGAGAAATAACAGCAGCTATCCAAACTGTTACGCCTGATATGCTACAGAGAGTGTGGAACGAGTTGGAGTATCGGGTTGATATTGCTCGAGTGTCTGGAGGGGGCCATATTGAACATCTCTGAACTTGTTTTTGAGTGAAAAAAACCTTTTTAAATACTCTTTGTAATGATGTATAACAGAAGGTTATATTATGTTCCTTTCATTAAATACACATTTTTAAAGTTGTGGTATTCTTTTTGAATCACCCTGTACATTCCATCTTTATTAATTTTTAATGTTTTCTACATTAACTTAGGTTTACTGTGTATTTATTGTTCTTCAAAAATTATAGTTTTCATTTCTGTACTTTCAGAATATATTTCCCCAACTTCTTCACATCCTTTTTTATCGTTTCTACAAATTTTTAAAACCATTTAGTGCACTATAAGTAACTAGATTTATATAATGTCCACTTGTCTATTTGATATAATAATAAAACCACTTGTTTTTTTGTTGTTTATATTGTATAGTAAAGGTATTTTCTGTATCAGAATGACAATGGCTCATTTTTAGTAAAAAACTCTCAAAATACATGTAAATAATGCAAGGAACGTTTTAGTATATTAAATTTTATGTATTGATCTTATTATCGTAGATCAACTTTTAATGGATTGTTAATTAAACAATTATTTTCGTGGTCATCAAATGTTTCTTTACCTTTAGAATGTAATAAACACAGATCACAAATTAAGTGTTATTGCCCATTTACGTCAATTTGAGTTAAAACATCTTTAGATAACTCTTTTATTCCACAGTAGGGCGAATTATTTCCTTTTTTAAACTATAATAAATCAATAAGTCATTCTTTTTAAAATAGTTATTTATAATGGATGTACTTGATACTTTCCATCAAAAGAATAAGCATTAACAGAGACATTAACTTTATCCTTAATTTATGGAAATTCATTTTCAACAGGAAACGAAATATTAGTTATTTTTTCTTTAAGCTCTTTCCCAAATTCTTTATGATTGCATTTTCTACCTGGATTTTTACATATCTGTCTATATACTGAATTTAATATGCAAGCTATAGACCAAAGAAAACATTTTGGATCATTATTTTTTACATTAATGGAAGCTTGTTATTTCTCTTATTATTCTGGTAACTCAATGTATGATGGGCCTCTTAAAGGAGGCCAGCTTGAAAATTATCCATTTGTGTTAAAGCCCTGTTTACCCTTTCTCAAATACTTTGATATATCTTTTTCTATAGTAATTCTATAATTTTGGGTTTGATGTCCATATTCCATAACTTATTTATTTGTATGCATTATATATTCACCAAAAAAATTAAAATTTATTTTCAAACCTTTAAAAATTTTGAATTACATAACTGCTTACAGAATTTTTGACTTTGCCACAATTTAGATATGATTAGTTTCAATTGTTTTTCTGTTATTTTCGAAATTTATAGTTAGTAATATATTTTGAATGATTTTACAACTAACTAATGTTTAGCTGCATTTTATGGTTTTGTTTTCTAAAAAAAACTTTCATCAAAAGGGAAAATTTTATTGGTTTGTCTAATTTGTTGTGGGATTATTTCACTTTTAAATAGTTAATCAATTTCAGATTTAGAAAATGGTAAATTTCCCAATTTTTTCTTTCGCTCCTGATTAAATGATTACTTATAAATGTAATAAAATATTGTTTATTTAATTTACCCTTTTAAAATTTCTAATTTACAGTAATCAGAAAGTTCATTTACACTGAAATTTCTTTAAAGAAAATCTCGAGCTATAACTGCATCGAACATAATGTGATTTCTAGACCTTCAACATTGTAATTTTTTATTCCTTTGTATTTTAGATTAGAAGCTGCCCTGTAAATATTGCAATCAAATTCATCAGCTAGTTTGTTATATATTTTTGGCAAAATATTTTTAAATTTGTCATTAAGCTTCGAGCAAATACTTTTACTGATTTGTGTTTCTATATTCACAATTGGTAAATTTATATTAAGTATTTAATTCTAGATGGCTAATATTTTTAAAATTGCTTTTATTTGCATATTTCTTTGTGAGGAAAAATGTAATAAATTTGTTTAGAAATAATATTTAAAAAGAAGAAATTTGTTTAAAAATTGAAAAATATGATTTTATTAAAAATGAGAAAAAAGTTTATCAAAATCGTATTGTATTTTAATTATTTTTTTTCAAAATAGTTAAAGTTATATCCATTAATTAGTTCATTATATTTGTTATTCAAAATAACTTTAATTTCATTACTGCCATCCATTGTGGCTGAGCGGTTCTAAGTGCTTCAGCCTAGAACCGCACTGCTGCTACGGTCGCAGGTTGGAATGCTGCCTTGGCCATGAATGTGTGTGCTGTCTTTAGGTTAGATAGGTTTAAGTAGTTCTAAATCTAGGGGATTGATGACCTCAGATGTTAAGTCCCATAGTGCTCAGAGCCATCTTAATTTTATTGTATAAATAATTGTATTCCAGTTCATAATTCTTTTTAAGGAAAATCAAATTTGTAGCATTGTTGAGTTTCTTAGGAAATAAATCCATTTACAGAAGACTAAATTTCACCAAATAAAATTATTTTTGAATCTAGTTATGCACTTTTAACTTCATTGTTTAATCATAATGATTGTTGTTATGGTCTTCAGTCCTAAGAAAGGTCTGATGCAGCTCTCCATGCTGTTCTATCCTGTGCAGACCTCTTCATCTCTGAGTAACTACTGCAACTAACATCCTTCTTAATCTCCTTAGTGTATTCATCTCTTGGTCTCCCTCTACGATTTTTGTTCTCCATACTACCCTCCAATACTAATTTGGTGACTCCTTGTTGCCTTGGAACATATCCTACCAACCGATCCTTGCTCCTAAAAAAGTTGTGCCACAAGTTCCACTTCTTCCCAATTCTATTCATTACCTCTTCATTAGTTACTTGATCTATCCATCTAACCTTCACCACACTTCTTCGCACCATATTTCAAAAGCTTCTATTCTGTTCTTGTCTAAACGGTTTATGGTCCATGTTTCACTTCCATACATAGATACACTCCATACAAACATTTTCAGAAAAGACTTCCTGTCACTTCAAACTACACTCATTATTAACAAATTTCTCTAGCCGCCCCATTCTACATTTTACATGCTCCCTACTTCGACCATCATCAGTTATTTTGCTGCCCAAATAGCCAAACTCACCTACTATTTTAAGTGTCTCATTTCCTTATCTAATTCTCTCAGCATCGTGTGAAATAATTTTATTACATTCCATTATCCTCGTTTTGCTTTTGTTGAAGTTCCACTTATATCCTCCTTTCAACTCACTGTCCATTCTGTTCAGCTGTTCTTCCAAGTCCTAAAGTCCTTTCCTCTCTCTGCCACAATTACAATGTCACCTCAAACTTTATGGTTTTAATACTTTTCCTTCGATTTTATTTCCTCCTCCAAATTCTTCTTTTGTTTCCTTCACTACTTGCCCAATATACAGATTGAATAACATGACAGATAGGCTACAACACTGTCTCAAGCCCTTTTCAACCACAGCTTTTCTTTCCTGCCCCTGACTCTTATAACAGTCATCTGGTTTCTGTACAAATTGTAAATAGCCTTTCGCTCCCTTTATTTTACCCCTGCCATCTTCAGAATTTGAAAGACATTATTTCAGTCGACATTGTCAAAGTTTTTCAGTGTACGAATGATATAAATATGGGTTTGCCTTTCCTTAACCTATCTTCTAAGACAAGTTGTTGGGGCAGTGTTGCCATATGTGTTTCTACATTTCTATAGATACCAAACTGATCTTCCCTGAGGGCAGCTTCTACCAGTTTTTCCATTCATCTGTAAAGAATTCCTGTTAGTATTTTGTAACTGTGACTTATTAAACTAATAGTTCGGTAATTATCACACCTGTGAAAACCTGATTTCTTTGGAAATGGAGTTATTGTAGTCTTCTTCAAGTCCGAGGGTATTTCGACTGACTCATACATCTTGCTATGATATAGGTAGCAAACTACATTTATGCACAAATTTGTCTGACGGTTAACAGTAGTTATTTCCTAAAGAATAACAAAAACGCTTAGTGAAATATCAAAACGATTAGAAGTTAAATCATTAAAAGAAAAATCTTCATTTGTATAATTAACAACAAAAACAACAAATTTTTTTAAGAATAACATTACACTCTTCATATTTCAGAATTTTTGTTCATTTACAGTTGTAAATATAAAATCAGTTATTTGTTTATCATTGACTATATTTTTAAATCTATTAAATTTTTATCTAAAGAATAATAAAAAGGTGAATTGATATTATTTACCTTTTAATTATATTTTTATAGTGTTATCATAAAATGTATTTGCATTATAAAATATCGTTAAAATAATTTTTAATTCATTTTCTAAATAATTTTTCATATATTACTTTTATCTTTTAGCTAATAATATCTACTCATAAAATTTAAAATATTTAGTAATGTAGACTATCTCATAATAGGTTTTTCAGAAATAAACGTAAATGACCACAAATAAATTCATCTAAAGTTTGTATTCTTGTAACGTTATAAAATATTTAAAATAACAACCCCAGTGAGTACCAAATTTATCAGAAATATCTATATTAAATATAAAACATTCTAAAATTTTTATTTATTAGGTAATGCATCAATCATAAAAACGCCTCTAAAATGTTTATTTTTAATTTTTAAACAAGATTTTCTAAATCAAAAACTATTAAAGGTTTGTAGCTTTTATTATATTTCGATTTTGATATTCTATATCATTTTATTTTCATTGAAAAATTATATCTTTTCTAAATTTCATTATCTTTTCTATTTCTATTTATCATTTTTTGCTACACCAGCCATTCTACAAGCTATTGTGCCAGCACTAGCTAAATACGGTAATGCAGCCAATAACAATGCTACAAATCCACTTTCATGATTTGTTAATCCAGAATATCTTTTATTTTTTATAAGAGATTAGTAATTATTTTAAAAAAACTAATACATAATGTAGTAGGTATATTTTTACCAAATTTCCATCATTCTTTCTTTTCTGATCATCAGTTAAAAATAATCATCACTATATCATATTTATTTAGTTTCATTTAATTACTTTAGTATTGTTCTTGACATTCAGCATTAAAATACACAACTGTACAGTTATTCTTTAATGTATATAATTTATATCGCTTTAATAAATTCATTATTTTAAAAAAATTAAAATGTATTATATTATAATTATTTACAATACAATTTCATTTAAACAACTTATAGAATAGTATTAATTAATAATTATTAATTCATGTATCAAATAACTGATTCAATAGTGCTATTGAAATTATCAACACTTATAGCAATTTGTAAAACTTGAAAATTATTATGAATGGGAAGAAAATAGGGTTTAAAAATGATAGGAGTGCCAAATATTAGTTCTGTTTAATTAGGGTTTGTAATAACTGTTTCTTAATGAGAATAACAGCTATATTTATAAAAATTCATTCAGCTGATGAACATAAAAGGAGTTATTTATGTCAACTTTTTTTCAAGATTTTAAACATGGCTGCAGCAGCAACTGTTAAAATTCTTCACAATAAAGGATGACAGCCAGAAACAGTTGCAGGATAGAATTTTTTTATTAAAATTCTTGACCATGGTTTCGGTACATATAAATATACCTTCATCAGAAGTAAAACTTCCTGAACATACATAAGTGCATCAAAAATTATTAAAGGTTGTGTTAATTCAAACTCTGTCTTAATAATAAAACGTATCAGGCCAATTAAAGACACTTATGTAAAATAAAAATATAGAACCAAATTTGCCTGAGTCCTAGTGTCAAACGGATAAAGCTTGAGCTTGGAACATCTAACGAGAGAGGGCACAAGTGTAATGCGCGAGAGTCTCGCGTAACGTAGGCATGAAATACATACTAGCGAAACAACCAAAATGTTATAATAAAATGAAACCATCTGTCATTATGAATAAAACATAGTAGTCATTTAACCACACATACACATTACGCGAGACTCTCGCGCATTACACTTGTGCCCTCTCTCATTAGATGTTCCAAGCTCAAGCTTTATCCGTTTGACACTAGGACTCAGGCAAATTTGGTTCTATATTTTTATTTTACATAAGTGTCTTTAATTGGCCTGATACGTTTTATTATTAAGACAGAGTTTGAATTAACACAACCTTTAATAATTTTTGATGCGCTTATGTATGTATTTATGGATTTTAATATACGCGAGTCTTGCACATGCAAGTGCCCTCTCGCGGCGAAACAGTCTGCCTTAGTGCTTTCACACTCGTGTCTCAATAGTTCATAGGCGAAGTAACGGTGTTAAACTGTTCGCTATGATCTTGTGCCCATTACACATGTCGTACAAATGGAGATGATGTTTTAAATTACTGACGACGCCTTTGGCATAATTATTTTATTATTCTCCATGGCATGATGTAATTTTAGTAAGTACTAAAGATTTTGTGCCTGTATTACTTTAGTAATTTCACTGTTACTTAAGCTTTTGTTTCTCACTTTTGTTGATATGGCTTTTCTAATGAATGTGTCTTTCTGTTCAGGAAGTTTTACTTCTGATGAAGGTATATTTATATGTACCGAAACCGTGGTCAAGAATTTTAATAAAAAAATTCTATCCTGCAACTGTTTCTGTCTGTCATCCTTTATTGTGAATTTATGGCAACTTATTAGCAATAATTTTCGCCTTAACTGATATAGGTTTTTTTAAGAAAGGCATTGCCACCTTTCAGACACACACACACACACACATATACTGGGTGTCCCAGCTATCTTGTCCACCCAAAATATCTCTGGAACAATAACAGCTATTGGAAAACGACTTTCACCAGTATCAATGTAGGGCTGGGGCCCATGAATGTAAATATTTGGAAACATTCTAAAACGAAAGTATATGTGTTTTTTTAACACAAACTTATGTTTTTTTAAATGGACCTCCTATATTTTTTCTTCAGCAATCCATAGCATGACAAAGCACATACACAATGGCGTTGATTGCATCGTAATATTCCCATTACATCCCGAGATATTAAGACACGAAGTTGGCGCTTGAAACTCCCGACATGAGCTGCTAGCGCACGTCCTGAGGCTCAGGCGTGAACCCCATGCTGCCCGTAATCGTGATGTGATTGACATGCGTAATCACACTTCCATACTTATCAAGAGGTCCGAAACGAATAATACGGTCTGCTGCCATCCTGCATTAACGTCGTACATTCCAGCAGGTATTTATCCCATAGGCTAGGGGTGATGCGGTTCTGTAACATATCTGTGTACCGCAACGTTAGTCACAAAGTTAACTTCGCTTATCGTTAATCCGTTACTAAAAAGGTAATGCCGTTCAACGTTAAAACTTTACTTTACTGTAGATCTAGTGCAAGTGACAGTTAATCATTCACTCGTAATAGTAAAATTCATGTTGATGGTTTTAGTGAAATGTGCAAGTGGACTTAAAGTTTTACCGTTGTTTAGGTAAAAATGTTTTGAATTGGGGAGTTCAAGTAGGACATAGAAGATGAATGTAAACATGTTTAACCAATTAGCTTTATTATCACATAAGTATCAATGTTATGTTTATCTAATGCATTAAATAACAAATTGTTGCAAACAAATGTTTCTTAACATCACTGGGTAAAATGGCCCTTTGTAGAAATTTCCACTGTGATACCAGCACTACATACTAAACATAGCGTTCACATCTCATGCTCAAAGTGATGCCTATTGGCTTGCATACATAGGGTCACTCTGCAGATGAAGGATGCCCTACTTCGTGCTACTGTTTCCTCTTTGATGGCTGTACAAGCATCAATAATGCGTTGCTTCATGTCCTCTGGTGTTGTTGGTTCATGTTGGTAAACAGCATCCTTCACTGCTCCCCAAAGAAAATAATCCAGCAGTGTAAGGTCCGGAGATCGGGCAGGCCACCTAACTGGGCCACCTTGTCCAATCCACCTACCAGCGAACTTACAGTTCAGAAGTCATCGTGCTTGTAAGGCGTTATGTGCAGGGCATCCGTAATGCTGATTCCACATGACCATTCTCCGGTTCAGAGGTACGGTGTCCAAGAGAACAGGAAGATTGTGTCATATAAATCTGGAGTATTGTCTGCCATTTATAAAATAAGGTCCGGTAATGGTATCTCCAATAATCCCACACCAAATATTAACTTTCCACGGACGTTGATGCTCTACCTGACAGAGTCATTTTGGACTGTCTGCGGATCAATAATGCATATTCCTCATATTGATAATTCCTTTGTTGGAGAATAATGCCTCGTTGGTAAAGAGAACATCTGCAAAAAAATTTGGATTAGTCAGAAGTTTTTGCTGAGCCCACCGACAAAATGTTACCCTATTGCGGAAGTCATTTTCATGAAGATCCTGGTGTAAATGAACATGGTAAGGATGAAATTTATGACGTTTAAGAATACGCTGTGCACTTGATTTCGACACACCAACGTTCAATTTGACGTGTGCTGATTTGAGGATTCACAGCTATGGTAGCGAGCACAGCAACTTCAGCACGTTCATCTGTGCGTGTTCTAGGACGATGTCGTCTTGGATTTAAGCTTCCCGTTTCATGTAGACGAGATGTGAGACGACCAAACATCCGGCGCGTAGGCGATGGCTTGTCAGGGAATCGTCTTCTGTACAGTCGTTCTGCCTGAACAGAATTTCGTCCATCTACAACAGGGTACAGTACAGGTATGTCGAGTAGGGTAGAAAACAGACATATTAACTTAATAATCATAATGTTTGCTAACAGTACTATCAACAAACAATCAATCTCATATCGTATTGCCCGTCAACGTACATTCTCCATAGATCAGCGGCATTTCTACCACATCTTCATGTGTGTACATTATACTGTACAGTATAAGTTCCACAACACAACGTTTATTCACAATGTGTACTACCTCCGTGAAGTCACTAGTTTACTCTGATCCACGACTACACTGGCAAGCGGTGTACTGCACGCCAAAGCAACAACAAATGGGATGCTCAGAGGTTGGTGGAGTACAGGAGTTTGCATGGGTCGCAAATCATAAACAAGGCGAAGTGGTAAGTGTGGCAGTAGTGGGAACTACGTTGTACACTTGACTAGGTAGATCCAGGCCCTGCACGACAGGCACAATGGGTCATATAACGCATTAGATAAACCTTATTTTGGGTGTGCAGGATAAATAAGACAACCTGAGGGGTGTACACCGATTGGCACTGGTTCATATTGTGTACGTAGATACGTAAAACGTGCAAGAGGGAAACCATTATGTGCTTATGAGAGTTGATGGCAGCAGACCATATTATTCGTTTTGGACCTCTTGATAAGTATGGAGCTGTGATTACACATGTCAATCACATCGTGATTACGGGCAGCATGGGGTTCACGCCTGAGCCTCAGGACGTGCGCTAGCAGCGCATGTCGGGTGTTTAAAGCGTCAATTTCGCGTCTCAATATCTTGGGATGTAATGGGAATATTGCGATGCAATCAATGCCATTGTGTATGTGCTTTGTCATGCTAGGGATTGCTGAAGAAAAAATATAGGAGGTCTATTTAAAAAAAAAAGTTTGTGTTAAAAACACATGTTTTCGTTTTAGAATGTTTCCAAATTTGTACATTCATGGGCACCAGCCCTACATTGATACCTGTGAAAGTAGTATTATAATAGCTGTTATTGTTCCAGAGATATTTTGGGTGGACAAGATAACTGGGACACCCTGTATATATATATATATATATATATATATATATATATATATGTGTGTGTGTGTGTGTGTGTGTGTGTGTGTGTGTGTGTGTGTGTGTGTGTGTGTGTGTGTGTTGAAGTGAAGTATATGTATATGTGTGTGTGTGTCTGTGTATAAACTTCGATTATATATTTATTTAAAATTTTATCTTCTTTAGTATGTATTAGGTATGGAGAAATGTTTTTTAACTTACATTGATGAATAGGATAGTCAAATATTTCTCCATGACAATATAATATATCATTTCTTGATATCTGGAGTTAAAAAAATAGCGTAGAAACCAATTAAAGGAACTTTTTATGATTATCTTCTCTAGGTACATTAATCTTTTTTTGGACTGATGAATTATCACTTCATTAAATTCCACAACTCATTTATTATTAGAATAAAAAAATGGAAAAATAGATTCTGAACCAAAAATAAGGATTCAGGAGAGAAAATTAAAAGTAACTGTAGGAAATTCTATTCAGTGCGCAGTAAGCAGACCAAGTAAATCTGGAGATATGACAGTCATGACTGTCAATTATACTTTAGCTTGAGTATGGATAAATTTTAATAAAATAAATTATTCATATATTTATTCTAAAAGTGTACTCAGATTTTGTAAAATTGTGTAAGTAATAGAAAATTAAGATTGTAAAAATTTTGTTACTTTTATCGAAAATAATGATGAAATTGAAGATAATTCAGTAGTTGTATTTGATGGCTTTATTCTTGGAAATCTATATATAGTTAAAATCTATTTTACTAGAGGAAGACATGAAGAAAAAGTTCTTATCTAGCCCAAACATATTGAAAAATACCAAAACAATTAGTAGAAATTAATTTAAAGCTTTTAAATATTTTTAGACAACCAATATTAATTTACATCATATGTATCATAAATTTACAATAGGAGAATTAAAATTCGATGTACCAAATGTTGAAATAATGATTAACTCTTATTTATTACAATTAATGTGATAAGAAAATTAAAGGAAAAATATATAAAATAAATTAAGATCTTTTGAAAATTAAAAAGAAACGACTAATAGAACATTAAATGTTAAACATGAACTTTAAACATTAAACATAAATTGTTTTTAAAAAAATACTATTTTTTTAAACTTAATAAATATTGAAAGGGTACAGTACCGCCCGACATTGAAAATAGGTACAACATATTTCATTATTTTTGTCAGAACAACACATTTTTTGTAAAATAACTCAATTTCAATTAATACAGTGAAGCCGGATACCAGTGTGGGAAAGAATGACAATTTATTTATTTCATTGATCACATGTGCACTCCCACAAAATAAATACCTACATCCAGTTTGGTGAGATCTGTGAAATGAATGAATGTATGGTCGTCTGCTAACCGCAGATAGTAAATGTGAATATATGATCATGTTTGAGACGATCCTTTGGCCACCTTTGGTGGGACCAAAGAGATGAAATTTACCTGAGCTTTTAGCACATGAAATGTGGCTGGCCAATACGGTAGCAAGGTGCTCCACCACTTCGGCAGAGGTGCGAGAGAACCTGAAGAACGGCCATGTTTCAGCACTCTGCCGCTGGATCTTGGGCTGTTAAGACCTGTCTTAGGTGTGCTCCGCAAAGACAAAAGAGTGGAGACATGGTATGCATGTGGAATATTAAGAGTAGTTTGAAATAATAATTTCTCTATTTCAGGAACTTTTGTGGGGAGAATTAAATGTCAGGCAGGTAATATTAATGGTATCGTAGTAATCTTCGGAAGTGACCAACAGTCACAATGAAACCACATGTAGCAATAAGTTGAAATACTTCCGGGTGCTTAAGTTAAGCTGAATTACTAGCGTGTGTACTGTAAGTTGAAATATTTAAGGAATGGCGTGTGCAGGACATGAAATTAGAGACGAGTACTTCCACGTGGTGAGTACTGTGTGAGTCTCAATCTGTGTATGAGACAAAAGATAAAGAGAACTACTCGTCCATGGTATCAGTTGAGGACTCGTGTGTGTGATGAATATGTTCTTAATATTACTTTGCGTAATATGTTTCCGTGTGACGCTTCATTCTAACTATAATACTCTGAGAGAGAAGCAAGGTGAGTCAGCCGTCTATCCAACAATGCCACTTGGCTTGCATTGCACAGGAAGACGTGCATATATCTCCAGAGCTCATAGTAGGAAAGTAGAATTACGAAGTGGGGCAGTGTCGTGTGAAACTGGGATAAATATTAATTGAAGTGGGAAAGCTGAAAGTGATAATGTTGTGACTATTCCCTGTGTTGTATTTCATGTTGTAGTGTGGTGTATGTCATGTAATTTAAGTATGTGTGGTTTGCATGGGAGAGTAGCAAGGTAGTTTCAGAGGTAGTGGGTTATGCGTGTTCCTTTTGTACTGCTCGGTCTGGAGGAAAGTTTCGTGATGATGATTGTGAGAGTCGAAGTGTGAGAAATTATAAAATATCCACTGTAGCGTTAAATAATGACGAGACCATAAGTTAGAGAATCACCAATGTAAAGCCATGCCCACTGGGCGGAATTTCTCATGTGTTATTGTTCTAGGTTATAGAATTAGTGTGATTAGGTTATAGAATTTATCGAAATAAATAAGATAGTGAAAAGAAAAAGATTGGTGGCCTTTTCCTTCTAATTGTATGTTGTCATGATATCCAGAATTTATAATGTGTGCCCCACTCATATTCAGTGCGATGGCCAAGTGTTGATAAAAGCCATTAAATAAAAAAGAAAGAAAATGTGGTATTGCCAGTGCATAGTGAACAGTCAGAGTTCTGTAAATTACTGATTTTCAGATGTGCATTTCCGTTGCGTATTATTCATATAGGAAGATAATTTGTAACTTAATTGTGAGTACGAGAGTTCATGTTACTCGATAAATAAGAATGAATCCACTCGCTTGGCAGACCACTCATCTTGCAGGCCTGACTGCTTGATGCCACAGTATGAGCAAGGCATGTGGGTGCCTCTCAATATTAGCAAAGTATGATGGTCATAGAAAACTTAGTGCACTTTCAGTGCATGATTAAGAAGTAGTTGAATAGCTATACAGCAAAATATTGTTAAAAATAGAAAAACAAAGGAACACATAAAATAAGACTTTAAAAAATGGGGAAAACTCTTAGAACCAAATATGGAAAATTCATCATCAACATTATTTACAAAAATTTAATAATATGTCAAGAATAAAATAATGTGATTGAGATTATACTGTAAGCAAATAAGAAATACAAAATTTATTCAACAGATAGACTGCAAAGTCTGAAGAAAAAAAGTTGAAAATGAAGAACAAGCATTAAATAATGTTAAAAAATAAATGGATGTGATACAATACTAGAATATATCAACCATACTGAAGATATAGTTTTTGGATTAAGACTTGTCAGTTCATTTAAATTGTTTGCCAAAATTACTAGTACAGTTTGATGGTGACAAATCATATGAACGAACTGATACATGGATGAATCTTGTAACTTAAAACTTATTATCATGGATGCTATGAACAAAAAAAATTATGCTGTAGATTTATCAATTATGTGGAAATATCAGATAATATGCATGCATTGTATTCTGATTATAATCCAAACAAAATAAAAATAAATAGAGGTAATTAATTAAAATATTCCATGAAAGGAATCGCTGATGTTTATTTTTCAAAAATTAGTAGGTAATTTAAATTCATACAATGAAGGAAAAATTATTGAAGGCTTAATTAAAAAAATACAGTCAAACCAATTGCCTATATTTGTATGAATGTTGTTAGAGGCTTAATTAGTAGATTAGCATTTATTGATGGAGAACAATTAGAAGGCTATCAAAATCGTTACAATGAAAAGATTGAAGCAACAAAAATGCTAACAAATACATGTAGTAGTTTTATTATTAATAATCCAAAAGTAAGATCTAATGTAATTATATTTTTAAATAATTTACCTCAAACGTTTTGTAAATTGGAAAAATATGGAAACAGATTCATTAATACTTTAATTAACAAATCATCTTTTGAAATAGATATTCCTCATTATTATATTTCTGCTCCGGGAACTTAATTAGAAGAATGATTGGCTAGAGGTGATAAAAGACTAAATCCATTAGATGAAGCTTCTGAAAAACATGAGGTTGCATACAGAGATAATAAAGATCTGGAAAAGAGGCATGTAGCAGACAAAGAAATTAAATTAACAGCAAAAGAAAGACTGTATGCTGAAGAATCTCATATGGTGAAAAATTAGCGACAAAGGCAATTACAGGAGTAACACATGGAAAAAAGAAATTAGGAATGAGACTCAATGATAATCATAGGGGACTATAATCTTTTAATAAGGGTGTTTTAACACGTTTTTGAAAATTTTATATATATGAACGATCAAAATTGGAAGTTATCAATTTTATTGTTTTCTTGTTAATAAAAAATTTCACGTATTTGAAGTATTCATTTCAGAAATACAAAATTTAATATGAGTATTGAAGATGGTTGGGTTCATCAAATTGAAACTCAGTTGTATACGAGTTTTAAAACCATTCAAACTGATGACTCTGATTGCCCGACAGATGACAGAAAATCTAATAAACTGTTAATTGATAATTATCTTTCATAATTATTTTATTTTGTAGCCATGAAGCTGGAAAATCATATTTTACCAAAAATAGGACATCCTTTTATTTCTTCATCCCTTTTATTATATTTAAGTTCATCCCTTTATGAACAAATTTATATGGAAGGACATATACCTAATAATGGTAAAGGAAATAGTAATGAAAATGAAGTATGTCTTTAAAAGTTAAACAGAAATTATCTGGGAAGAAGATTTAAGTGTTATTCTTACTTTTAGTACTAGTGTTAGAGGTGTTGTTGTTAGGTGGTTTGATAACAATGAAGCTGGACTAAAAATGAAAACTGCATTACCAAATGAAGGAAAAATTGTTATTGAAAATAGAGAAATTGGAATACCTATTGTTAAATATAATCCAGCTATGAATTGAATTAGAACACGCAAGATTACAAAATCCTAAAATACCAATATGTTTCTGTGAATGACAAGCTATAGAAATCTGTGAATGGACTAATAAAAACAATTTTGAGAATTTGATATTTCTTATTTTGTTTTTGTTCTTTTTCAAACATAAAGATGTAAGATTCGAGTGATTGTTTCTTCATTGTTTGATAGTTTTAATTAACAGAATGGTAATCTTAAAAAATGGAAGATTTGAAATTTTCCTCAAGAAATGTGGACTTTAAATTCTACAAATAATTTCTAAAACATTATGATCCATTTCGTGATTTTAAATGAGTAACACAATATAAAGAAGATTTGTTTGTAAATCAATGTAATTTTGTTACAAATTATCGTATTTATGTTATAAATATGACTAGAAGAAAATATGTTGAGCCTAATCAAAAACCAATGACAAAGTTATGTGCTAGTTTTAATGTTAAAAT
This sequence comes from Schistocerca nitens, assembly GCF_023898315.1. Taxonomy (NCBI): domain Eukaryota; kingdom Metazoa; phylum Arthropoda; class Insecta; order Orthoptera; family Acrididae; genus Schistocerca; species Schistocerca nitens. Next base: position 571,549,143 of record NC_064616.1, on the reverse strand, counting down.
TCCTAATGAAACAATAGCTTATTCACTTGTAGGGAAAATGGAATTTTACATATGATGGGATATTGAATGCAAATTTTTAAAATATTTATATTGGTTTGGTTGTGAAAAAAAAGTTTTTAAAATATTGGGTCAACAATTATATACTCTTGTTTTTTTATAAATTATTAAACTCTTTTAATATTTCATCAGAAATAAAATAAAAATTACTATCAGTATTTGCATTTATATGATAATTATGAAATTTTTAAATGTGTAAAAAAGATTTTTCTATTTCTTCCATTACTATAATGAATTTTTATATACCTATAGAAATCAAATTCATATGTATTTTCATAATAAAATTCTTCAATATAATTAATAGTATCCTTATGTTCTATCCTTTTCAGGGGACTGATGACCTTCGCTGTTTAGTCCCCCTTACTCATCCCAACAACCACCACCACCACCTTCTATCCTTTTCAAATTTTCAGTTATTAAATATGGTGTAAAATAGTATTGACAGATGTGACATTTAAATTGTTTGTCTCCTATCTTATTATTGATTTCAACATATATATTTTTCCTTACTTTTAAATATATACCGTACATTACTCATTTTTTATTCATTGTCGTTTATTAGATTTTAAAAAATGGAAAAACGAATTGCATACTAGATTTGAGAGGGCTAATTTATAAGATTTTTTGGTTATTTGTTATTAGGAAAAATTGATTAACTTTCAAACAATCATAAATTAAAAACATTTATTATATTTCTTAAATGAAAAATAAAAAAATAAAATTTTGTTGTGTGTTATGTTAAATTCTTCAATCTTTCTCATATTCAGTTAAAATTAATAAGTTTTCTAATTTTTTATATTATATGAAAATTGGAGACTGACCCATAATCTGGTGCTGCATCAGATATTTTCATCTACTCATTCAAAAATGACAATTTAAATTTAAAGCATATTTACCAAGTTCATGTAGGAATCAACATGACTTTCAATGAATTGTTACTATAAGCTCTGATTGCTGGAATCACATACAATATTCCTTTCTCGTTATTGATAAAAGAAGGAAACTGAATAATGATTGACATGGACGAAACTTCTAGGAGTTTCTGCATAAAAGGTAGTGCACTAATGTATAACATATCAGTATTCTGTAGACTATGGACAAATTTTCACATGTGATGATCACTGGGCCCAAGGGTGTGGAGAACATGCTTCTGTATACTGAGAGAAAAATCGAGACAATCAGTTGAAAAATAATGTAACTGGAAAGTCTTATCAAGGTAGAAATGGTGAGATGTTAGAGTGGTTGAAGGCTAGAATCCAGCAATGTGAAGTATGTGTCAATGAGGAAATTGATCGAGTCACCACAAAACTAATAGATATGGCCATAGATAAGGTACTACACTCCTTTCGCCAATAGTCTCACAGTATATATAAGTTGTATAACGAAACAAAACTAACTTAGTATGCAACAGCAGGTCAGTTACAAGGTGTAAAGTTATTGAATTTCAGAAAGCTGTTTGACAGAAATTACGAAGGCTGTAATTAGAACAAGTGAAACAAGAACAGTCTGGCTCTGAAATGCTTAAACCAGTAACACAAAGACTGAAATGGCTCTCACAGTCAATGAAAGGAGGTAGAAGGGTAGTAGAAGAAGGAAACACTATTACCGATTACATTAACAAACAGTATGATAGAGAGTTCGACAGTATATATGGGGTTAGCAATAATGACTGGAATCATTCTGTTTCTAATTTCAGCACTCGCAGGCCATTAGCAGTTGATTCGTTGGCTAAAGGAGTTTCTTCAATAACTCGAACAGTGAAGAAAGCACAAAATGGAGGGTAGCAATTACAGAAAGCTAAAAGTAATAATAGGGCAATGGAGACCATCACTATCAGTAAAGGATTATATTCAAACCATGGTATGGTATGGTATGGTATGTTTATAAAAAGAATCCTTTAACTATACTACTGGACAAACTGCTTTCCAATACAGATCTGGTTAAATTCGCTAAGAAAATCGAAATCTCAATATTTCATGGAGTGTTTATGTGAGATTCATTGCCAAAGACAACGTGGAAGTACAAGGAATGTGGGATTGTCAATTTAGATGTTACAGGAGGATATGGTACTCACTGGGTTGCGTATGTTTGAAAAAGCCTAAGTACCATCTACTGCTTTGACTCATACAGTGATTTGAAACCACCTGAAGACTTATGTCAATTCCTTACTGACAACAACCAGACGTTCTACCATTTTCGACGCTACCAAGATTTCAATTCGTATCGCTGCAGTCATATCCAGTCAATGTTTCTCGTGACAAATGCATAAGATAAAGCAGTATGCACATTGCTACATCAGCTACTACATCTCGATGTGATTTCGTACACTCTTACTTTAAAAGAATGCTCATTGACATTAGGACTACTTTTCCCCAATAAATCTAAGCCAGGGGGAGTGGATGATACTGACGCTTAGAATGCCTGTATAAAGCGTGCAGACATTAATATTCTTAAAACGGAGAACAGACAAGAGACTTTAAACATAAAGGTTCAAAAGAATCACTATTTGGTTTCCCGTGGAGTCAAATATTGGTGACTAATACTGATGAAATTTATGATTCGAATCACAAACTGAATATCCACCTGGCAGTACAGTACATGTTGAGCGTAGTATGGCAACGAATTCATACCTTAAGGATAGATTAATTAAGATTATCTACAGATTTTTTCGCATGGTGGGTCAACGTTACAAAACTGTGGTGTCTGGCAGTTCAATATATGTCCCTGTGACTGTTCAGACATTAGACCAACTTTAACTGAATACCATAGATGACAATGGGAATCTAGTAGACTTTTTTTGGAGTGATGAAATTACAATGTATCTTCGTCTGAAGTAGCATCATGGGTTTCAAGCGTAAATAAAGGGTACACAGCCAATGTGGATTTCTTAAAATGACAGGCTTGAAACCTCTCAGCGGCAACAACTCCCGTTCAGTGTATCGATCAGATCATTTGTCAAGAATATTTCTCTCACAGACCTTTTGCTTCAACAACCTACAACAATAACGATTAGATACAAATTCTTATTCATCATCAAGACGAGTTAACACTTTCAAGTAACAGTTTCCTATATTTAGAGAGAAGAATTATGATCACAAAGAAAGAAGGAAGTGCTCTGTCAACAGCAACATCAGAATGTACACCTAATGGATTCACCTTTCTGTTTCAAGAAATCAGAAATGAACTCAATGGTACTGAGCTCATCTGCATAAGCAACGATGAAATCGCATCGACTATCAAAACATATTAATCTGTATCAACTTTGGATGCAGGATGATTCATAGATAGATAGATATATGCCCACTTTAGCGTCTGTATCCTGCTCAAAATATTAATGGGCTCATTTGAGGAATATAATCTAGTCATTATGAGATAAGTAGGAACTGATTCTAGTATGAAGTGCTACAGATAATAACTAACATATTCAATAAGAACAAGAAGGAATGGACAAAGTTTCACTGGATAAATTGGTGTGGAAAGTACCACATATATCACTATCAGACAAAGAGCGCCTGAAACTTTTGCATGTGTTGCATGCAGGTGCCCAGGCGCCATTAACTTTATGCTCACTGGAACCTGATGAATATCCGATCCTTCCAGTCATGGACATTAAATACGTCTGTTCAAATAGGAACGCCTCTATTTATTGTTCTAATGATGCAGATAGACGATAGGGTGGAATAGGAAAAAGGACTCAGTCATATTTGACAACTGTAAACTATCCAGTACTAAAGTGTTCCTAAATTCATAGTATTTTACATATAATAACTTACAGCTTGACTGGAAGAACAACAATATTAGTCTAGTGTATGATATGTGTGCAAGTTTCCGCTCTTCTTACCATGAGGATGGTGACACGCGCAGGCGCAGGCGCAGCGCAAAATCGCTCTTGTCGTGAAAATACACGTCTGAACGCAGTGCTGAGATCGACTACCCGAAACTTCGCTTCACAATTAGCAATGTAGCGAAAAAGAGGAACGCTGAGTTCTCACATATACGTGCCGGCTGCTTCCGTACTTTTTTTCTTTTGCAGGACAAAGTTGTAGTCGTACTTTTTGCATCCAGCCTGCCAGCGATTTGCACCTATACGGTTTTTTAGAAATCGATCACACCACAGCGCACACACCTGCATTTTAGCAAAACATGCACTTTCGTGCACTGCCGTGGGACCTGCAGCCCAGTTCTTCACCAGCCTCCATGCTAAACACATCCCACAGAACATTCCCTGCATAAGACTGCTGTTAAAACCACTCCGCAACTATAGACAGGTAGATGACAGTTTGCGTTTGATAACTGGTTCATTTATTCTCTTGCGACCTAGGAAATAACACTGCTTCACACTAGTGAAGCGAAAGATATTTTTCTCCCTGTGGTTTAATGTAACACTTGTCTAGTGACACAGGCGTTATTTTAAACACAACATGTCGTTCGATGAACAGACAGAATGTCTGTTCTGCCAAACTGGTGCATGCGAAAGCACCTAACCAATATTTTCAGCTTTTTTCTTATACATAACACATTTTGCAGGACAACACTCACGGATTATTATTTTATTGTATGCAGAGATGAGCTGCATTAAAATGTGACAGCAAGTTGTTGTGGAGCGTTTCCAAATTACCATTACACCAGTTATTCCATCGGTTTTTAACTCTGCAAAAACGGATGTTATGTCGCTGTTATTTGTTTCTTAATGCAGTAAACGGCCTCGATTCCAACATTTTTTTTACCAGTACCCCAATGTCTGGCTACTCGCCATTGTTGTTCTCAGTAAAATTAATGTCTCCTCATGTTTAAAGCTATATGTCAACCTTGTCTGTGAATTTTCAGTGGCTTCCGTTTCCCATACACTATACCACTGTAAATAGGAGACTCTTCTAGAGATTTTGGCATGATAGAGAATACGAAAACCAATATTCTTGTACAATATATCTGTATACATTTTTATGCAGAATATAACTCTCCGTTGTGCTTGGTGTAATTTTAATAAAATCCAGCTTAACTATTAATGTACAATTTAGATCTACACTGGAAATTTCTAATTCTTTCTCGAGCCAGTAATCTGACAAATGGAAAAAACGTATGTTCTTGAATTTGAATATGTATATAATTTTTTCTTATAAAGTATCTGTTTTATGGCTTCAACATTTAGTTCTGTCCCTTCCTGCAAATCTTCTAGCTGAGAGCATTAATTTTACCTCTTATTCCGTGCATAACACTAGTGATATAACACTCCACGTCTTCCTGTGTGTGCACTAACAACTTCTCTCCCGGACATTCTTCTGAATTTTCCACATAGAGCTTTAAATTTAGATCTTTTGTAAAGAAATTAACATCAAAAGTTCTTATTCCATTGTTTTTAAGCTATACAAATGTTTATTCTGTTGCTGTTGTATGACCCTGAAAAGAAATACGAACTTGGTAGCTGAATATATATATGTATGTATACACACACACACACACACACACACACACACACACACTCTGAAGAGCCAAAGAAACTGGTACACCTTCCTAATACGTGTAGGGCCCCCTCAAGCACGATATGGCATGGACACGACTAATGTCTGAAGTAGTTCTGGAGGGAACTATCACCATGTATTCTGCAGGGCTGTAAGAGTACGAGCGAGTGGAGATCTCTTTTGAACCTTATGTTGTAAGGCATCCCAGATATAATCAATAAATGTTCATGTCTGGGGAATTTGGTGGCCAGCGGAAATTTTTTAATTAAGAAGAGTGTACCTGGAGCCAGTCTGTAGCAATTCTGGACGTGGTGGTGGGGGGGGGGGTGTCCCTGAAGTGTCGCTTGAGTTGACAAAGTCTGTCGGAAAGCACAATAGACATAAATAGATTTAGGTGATCGCGCAGGATGCTTACGTATGTGTCACCTGTCAGAGTCATATCTAGATGTATCAGGGTTCCCATATCACTCCATTTGCACATGGCGCACACCATTACAGAGGCTCTACCAGCTTGAACAGTCCCCTGTTGACATGCAGGGTCCACGGTTTCATGAGGTTATCTTCATGCCTGTTCACATCCATCCGCTCGTTATAATTTGACACGATACTTGTCTAGCCAGTCAACATGTTTCCAGTCACCAAGAGTCCAATGTCGTTGTTTATGGGCCCAGGCAGGGCAAAAAGCTTTGCGTCATGCAGTCATCAAAGGTAAACGAGTGGGCCTCCAAAAGCCATATAGGTGATATATGTTGAATGGTTCACACGCTGACACTTGTCGATGACCCAGCATTAAAATCTGCATAAATTTCCGAAAGGGTGCACTTCCATAACAGTGAAAGATTCTCTTCAGTCGTCGTTGATCTCGTTCTTGCAGGATCTTTTTCCAGCCGCAGTGATGTCAGATATTCGATGTTTTGCCGGATTCCCGATATTCATGGTACACTTCTAATGGTCTTATGGGAAAATCCCAATTTCATCACTACCTCGGAGATGCTGTGTCCCATTGCTCGTACACCGAGTATGTTATCGCTAAGAAGGTAAAAAGTTTTAGTTTAAAAATTCTTAGTTGTATTTCTATCAAAATACTCATACAGTGCATTCTATATCATAAAGCCCACTATCTTTACAATTGTTTTATTTCTTTATATTTTAGTTTAATAATTCCTTCTTCAGAATAATTACAATCATATCCATAAATTAATTTATTACATCTCTTTGGATAATTAATTTTTGAATCATTATTAAGTTCCATACAAATTTCCTCCCTAACACAGTATTTAAATATCTGAAAGTGTAATATTTGATAAAAAATTACTTCTAACTCATTATTTTCTGAAAGAATTAGAACTATTGAGATTTTTAAGAATGACTACAATTATATAAAAATTTTGTAGAAGATATGAAATTTAAAAATATATATATTAAAAACACATACATTTTTAAAAATAACAACTAGTTAGTTTCTTCATTTTTAAAAATCAATTAAAAATTATTTCTTTATAAATGAGTGAAAAAATAAATAACTTCACTGTGGTTTAGACTTTCTGACTATTGTAAAGCAAGTAACACAAGGGGATATTAGAAATTTAAAAAATGTTTTAATTAATTATATAATTATACACATATTTAATCAGAGAAAATTCGAAAGAAAAATACGAGAACAACTTATTCTGACAATGAAAACAATGATGAAATTTTTTAAAAAAGGTGAAGCTAAACATATGAAAGAATTATTTTCTTTTTGTATATATATATATTTGGGAAGACAAAAAATGGAATATAGTGAATCAGTATTTAGTTAACGCTGCCTCTGAAAATAGACTACAAACTACAAATTTCAAAAATAATATAAACTTAATTAAACCAGATTATTTCTCAAATGCAGTGATATCAAACATTATCAAAATAGTGAAAGAAAATTTGAAATTATATAATGGTGTGAAAATAAATTTATTCTTTGTCATGAGTAGAGAATACAGACCAATAATGGCATTATAGAATATGGACTACAAACAGAAAATGATACGATTACTAAGAAAAAGATTTGATTGCAAAATTTAAAAAAGGAAGACAGAAATAATGGCAAAAATATCTAACTTTTAAAGTATGTCAAAATGTAAAAGAAACTATCTTTTATTAATGCTGAAAATTATGACACAAAATGTTTTTGCATTCAATAAAATCATCATTATATCCACAAAGAGTTATTAAATATAAAAATTTTAGTATTATTATCGATGAAAAACCTTAAAATTTTGAATACCTAATTGTAGTATCACATTTAAAAAATCGAGAGTTAAATTAATATACCCATCACCATTTAATCCTTTAATAAAAAATATGAAGTACATCCACGAAAAATAACAAAATCTATGAAGGAAAACCTTAATAATATTTTCTATCTTAAAAATGAAAATAACTCAGATTACTGTTGGATAAAAGATTTATCTAGTCTTGTTTCGGTAAAGATAACAAAACATGAGCAAGCAAAATTTATCTCTGACATGTGGTCATTACATTTTAATAAGAAAGAAAAATCGAATGATCACACAAAACTTTTTTAAAATAAGAAACCATTAAAATTAGAATTACCACAGAAAGGATTGTATATAAGTTTAAAAATTAGCAATTTGCTCAAAAAGATAGTTTTGTTATTAATGATGATTTAGAAAGTTTGTTATCAAAATTAAGTTAAAACTGTCCTGAATTAACAGCAGATTATAGTGTTAATGGTGTCAATGGATAAAAAATAAAATGTGTATAAAAACATAGCAGTGACCAATAAATGAAATCGAATTAAAATGAAATAATCAGTTGTATACTGTAAAAAATAAAAAACACGATTGAAGTGGTTCTTGTTATTATATTAAATATATAAATGGGTTTGGTGAAAATACTGTAGTATATAAAGAACCCAACTCTCATAAAAATCTATATAAATTAAAAAAAGTTGGAGAAATTGACAGTATTTATTCAGAAGGAGGAAAAGAAATGAAAACTTTAATTTTTGAAGAACAATCAAGACTTAAGAATTAAATTTGTTTTTTGTGTAGAAAACATACAAAAAATAATAAAATAGTTCATTGTCATGATCAATTACAGGGAAATATACGAATCCATTATAAATTAATTGCAATAAGAAACTGAAACACCCAAGTTTTTCCCCAATTTGTTTACATAATTTCTCACAATATAGTTCCCATTTATTTGTAAATGAACTAGGTTATGATGAATAACAAGTAGATTTAATACGAAATAATGAACACAGTTATATTAGTTTTAGTAAAAAAACTCAAAAGATAGTAATACACTTTATCAACGCATTTAGATTTATATGTTTAAGTCTTGACAAACGTTCATTAAATTAAAGAAAAGAAAGGAAAAAATTAAAAAGATTTTCCAGATCTAGTACATTTAGTAGTCAGAAAAGGAGTTTATCCTTATGAATATATAAAAAGTTATGAAAAATATGAAGGAAAAGAACTTCCATCAGAAGAAGGATTTTATAATAATTGAAATGGATGCAACATTAGTGAAGAAGACTATAAACACACTAAACTAATTTGTGAAAATTTTAACACAGAAAATCTAGGACAATATCATGATTTATATTTTAAAACTGATGTTCTAATATTAGTTGAGGTTTTTAAAAATTTTTGAAAAATTTATGTAGAAGCTTATGATCTAGCACCTCTTGGTATTTCTTTGCTCCAGGTTTATCTTTCGGTCGATTTTAAAAATGACTGGACAACTACATGATTTAGTACACAATTATGATATGATTTTAATAATAGAAAAAGGCATAACAGGAAGCATATCACAATGTTGTATAAAATGTTGTTATTATGGCCTTCAGTCCAACGACTGGTCTGATGCAGCGCTTCATGCTACTCTCTCCTGTGCTATGCTCTTTGTCTCTGAATCTGTTTCTGAGTCTGCTTACTGTATTCATCTCTTGACCTTCCTCTACGATTTTTACCCCCCACACTTCCCTCAAATACTAAACTGGTGATCCTTTGATGTCTCAGAATGTTTCTTATCATCTGATCCCTTCTTTAGTGCACGAATCTCTTGTTTCCCCAATTCTATTCAGTACTTCCTCATTAGTTGGGTGATCGACCCATCTAATCTCCAGCATTCTTATGTAGCACGACATTAAGAAATCTTCTATGCCCTTCTTGTCCAAACTATTTATCGTCTATTTTTCACTACCATACATCGCTACACTCCATACAAATACTTTCAGAAAAGCCTTCCTGACACTTCTTCAGAAACGCTTTCCTTGCAATAGCCAGTTTATATTTTATATCTTCTCCTCTTCAGCCATCATTAGTTATTTTGCTCTCCAAATAGCAAAAGTCATCTCCTGCTTTAAGTGTCTCATTTCCTAATCTAATTCCCTTATCATCTCCTGATTTAATTCCACTACATTCCATTATCTTTGGTTTGCTTTTCCTCTTTTCAAAAGACAATCCATTCCATTCAACTGATCTTCCAGGCACCTTGATGTCTATGCCAGAATTACAGTATCGTTGGCAAACTTCAAAGTTTCTATTTCGTCTCCTTGAATTTTAATTCCTACTCCAAATTGTTCTTTGAGTTCCTTACTTCTTGTTCAATGTACAGATTGAATAACATCAGGGTTAGGCTACAACCATGTCTCACTCCCTCTGAACCACTACTCTTCCTTCATGCTGCTTCACTCTTATTACTGCTATCTGGTTTCTGTACAAATTGGTAGTAGGCTTTTGCTCCCTGTATTTTATCCCTGCTAGATTCAGAATTTCAAAGAGAGTAGTCCAGTCAACACTGTCAAAACCTTTCTATAAGCACGCAAATGCCATAAATGTAGGTTATATTTTTCTAAGCATATTTTCTAAGACAAGTCATAGGGTCAGTATTGCCTCACATGTTCCAGAACCCAAACTAATCTTTGCACAGATTTATTTGTACAAGATTTTCCATTCTTCTGTAGGGAATTCGTGTTACTATCTTGCAACCATGACTTATTAAAATCATACTTTGGCAATCTTCACACCTGTCACCAACTGCTTTCTTTGGAATTGGAATTACCACATTCTGCTTGAAGTCTGAGAGTATTTCCATTGTCCAATACAGCTTGCACACCATATGGAAGATTTTCGCCATGCCTGGCTCTCCCAAGCCTATCAGTAGTTCTGATGGAATGTCGTATACTCCCAGGGCCTTGTTTCGACTTAGGTCTTTCATAGCTTTGTCAAATTCTTCTCACAGTATCGTATGTCCCTTCTCATCTTCATCTGCATCGACGTCACTTTCTAGAATACTGCTTTCATCTTCCCTCTATAGACCCTCTATATACTCCTCCCACCTTTCAGCTTTCCCTTCTTTGCTTAGGACTGGTTTACCATCTGAGCTCTTAATATTCTGCTTCTCTTTTCCCCAAAGGCCTCTTCAATCTTCCTGTAGGCAGTATCTGTCCTTCCCCTAGTGAAATATGATTCCAAATCTTCAACTTTGGTAGTCCTGTCGTCCTCAGTTGTATGTTATATTACAGTATATTTATAATTTTTAATTTTGGAACATCTGACTTCAACTGTATGAAACACAATTGTCGTGCCATTCGCATTTTGCCTTAATTCTCTGCAAGGCATCTTCAGTGCCCTGGAATATGCACATATTTTTACTATTTAGTTTAGATTTTGAGGCAATGTACCTATAGATTATCAACAGTATTGGTGGCTGGTTTTTGCAATGGTGTGGTAATAGTGAAAATTCTACTTACAGTCGTTTGGACAAATTTCTACATATTATATTTCTGGTCCACTTTTGGTGCTGTTTCTTCTTATTATAATAGCCACTTGGGGTTAGGTTAGCCCTAGGAACTAAGCACTTGTTTTGATGCAATGTTTTGGTTTGTGTTGCCGATTGTCGGATATTGTTGGCAAAGATCGAATATTTTTGCCAACTTTTCAGCGTAATTTTTGCTATGTGTGTGATTTGTTTGTGAGTGCACGTGTGTGTGTGTGTGTGTGTGTGTGTGTGTGTGTGTGTGTGTGTGTGTCCATAAGGCAAAGAGTGGAAAGGGAGGAAGAGAGAAAACAGAAACACAATATGTAGAAAATCATCCATGCAACCTGCAAGTAGAATTTAAAATATTACTACATCTTTGCAAAAACCAACCACCAGAACCTTTGATAGCCTATAGGCACATTGCCTCAAAATATAAACTAAGCAGAAAAAATATGAACATATTCCAGGCCACTGAAGATACCTTGCAGAGAAATAAGGTGAAACGCTTACAGGTCGAAAATTGTGTTTCATTCAGTGGTAGTTAGACAGTCCAAAAGTAAAAATCATCAGTATTCTGAAATACACTTCTAAATTCTTCCATTTGTCATCGAGCCATTCCTGCATAGCATTTTTGCGCTTACTGTGTAAAAGATATGTTAAATCAAATAACAAATATATGGAAGATTTTGATAAAACTAATATGTGAAATTGTTTAAATATTTTTATGCAAATAATGTATATGCTGTGAGTGAATATTTTTCATATGCTGGATTTGAATATGTTGTCTCACCTTTGCTCGATACCAAAAAAAAAATCGAAATTTCTGACACTTTAAGAATAGGTTATATTATCAAAGTAGATGTAGAATATTCAAAAAATTTAAGCAATCTACACAATGATCCACCATTAGCTCCTGAAAACAAAATTGTACCAGGAACTACAGAACAAATAATTAACTACTTTAGGTAATGAATATGATGACATTGTTCATTACAGAAATTTTAAACAATATTTATGTTGGGGATGAAATTAACAAATTCACATAGTGTTTTAGGATTTAAACAGTTTGATTGGTTGAGAAAGTATATAGATTTATATACAGAACTGAGGATTAAAACGGAAAAAGGTTTTGGAAAAGATTTATAAGAAATTAATGACAATTCAATATGCAGGAAAAGATATATATAAGAAAAAGATATAAATTTAGTCTCAAATTTAGTTAAAACTGATAAACTTATAGTGAAACCAAATTTTAAATCGGGCAATATTTAATGTAACTTTGGTTGCTCTCTATATTGGAATGTAAATATGTGATTCATTGAAAGAATTAATTTACCATTTTTACTATAATGTTATGAAACAAAAATATGGAAAATATTGAACTTTGTTATCAGGCTACTGTCAGCTACATCTATAATATGAAAACTGAAGATTTCTATAAAGATATAAAAAATAATTCATAAATTTGATAACAGTAATGATTCAACAGATAATATGAAAGATATCCTTCAAGTTAATGAAAGAGTATTAAGAAAAATTAGAGATGAATGTAATGGGAAAATAATGGAAGAATTTAGTGATTTAAGTGCAAAAATGTATAATTTTCAAGCTGATGACAAGGAAGAGAAAAAGTACAAAGTAGTAAATAAAAAGTTTGGTAAAAATAAAATAATTTTATGAGACTACGAATTGTCTGTTTGACAATAACGAACAAGTTAGAACTATGAATTTAATATGAAGATGTAAATACAAAATTTGTATGGTTCTGATTAATAAATTAACTTTAAGTCCTTACAGTAATAAAAGATATGTTGTGGAATATGAAAGAGATACGTTACTGCATGGACATTATAAATGATTTTTATTATTTTTCTTTTATTCTAGAATACATTTTATATATTTATATGAATATATCTCTGACATGTTGGATGGTTATAAGTTTATTTTAAATCTTTAGTTTCTTGTTATTTATATGACTTTTTAATTTAAATTTTTTATCCTTTTTGAATTTATGTCTTCATTACTTTTAAATCATTAATAATGTTTTTGTGTGTTCTTCACACAGAACTCCTTTTAAATGCTCTTTGTAATAATGTTTAGAAACATATTTTTCAAAAACACAAAGAATTCAATTTCTTATATACTTTTATGATATTGATTTAAACAAGAACTACACATTGTTCTTTACCACATATGGTTCATTTTTGTGCGTAAAATTGTAAATTGATTTCTCTACCTGACAAGTTATACACTTCATAAATTTGATGGCATCCATTTCATTAGAAAAAAATGAACATAAAAATCAGATAACTACTACATGATATATGAAAATTCATCACTGTCTGAATACACTCATTCCAAAACAAGATTTTTCGATGAATCTGACTTTTATGTTCTTTAATTTAAAAATAAAATGGAGGAATCTAAAAATCAAAATTCTAATAAAAAATTTTCTGCTAAATGCAATTTTCAATAACAACACGATGTAATGATTACTGATGAAAAATAAATCTTCTCAAAACTAAAACTGATGCTGTAATTTTATAATATAAAAAACATCTAAATGCTTCACAAAAACATGTAGATGATTCAGAGACCCCTAAGAATTCCCTCCCTAACTCAGTATTTATCAACGAATATTGTTATATTCTTTAATTTTTAGGTCACAAGATAAAGAATTTATATTATTTACAAAACTAGGTTACAAATGAAATCTTGACTTCAATTCAAAAAATGGATAACATAAAGTAATGGATGATATAAGACAACTTGATGAACTTCTATTGTTCAGTTAAAAATTCTTAATAGAATTAACGACGAATATATAGAGAAATAGGTGAAAAATTAGTTGGAGCTTTAAACATTTTTGGCACAGAAAAATAATATAATCGAAGAAATGTCAGCACATTTTGTGGCTCCAGTAACTGACCAAGATTTGAGAGTATCATTTGTTATTTAAGATTATATGATGATAAATTTTGATTACAAACAAAAATTGAAAAACAAATAAAGGAAATTAGAAATAGACACCCTAATTTTAAATAAATGTCAAGACTTGATTATTACCCCAATTCAATAAACAAATATCAAAGAATTAAAGAAAACTCAATATCTGAATATCATCGCAATTATTCTAATACGTTAGGTGCACCAGAACAATTTGTTAATAATGTAGTGAGGTATAACCTTTCAAAAAACGCAAATATGTTATAGGAATCATGAAAATTAGAGTAAATATTGTTAAATATGAATCTGAATATCACCCTGAATTAGAATGTGAAAGATTAAAAAATCCTCAAATATCACTATAATTCTATGAATATAAACGATTGAAATCGTTGGGTTGAGTAGGAAAATAATTTTCAGTTAGATATAACAAATCATTACAACTAAACAGAGTTTGGTATACCTTATTTTATTTGTGATGTTTTTCAAACAAAGTGCAAAAATAATCGATTCATTGATTGTTCATTGTTTGATAATGTCAAATTACAGAATATTGATTTAAAAAGTGATGGAATTACGTTTTCCCACAAGAGCTGTAGAATTTAGACCCACCATATAACTTTTTAAAAAACTTATGATTCACTCCTTGATTTTAAACGAGTAGCACAATTAAAAGGTGATATTGATAGAAATCCCTGTAATTTTATTACAAATTATGTTTTCAAAAATAACTACACTCATGCTCATAAATTAAGGATAATTGCTGAATGTGGTGTCACACAGCGTGGCACTACACAAAACTGGGGCTAATAGCATAGCAACATAGGCTCACACTCTACATAGATCTGTAAGTCCACGGTATTCGTTATAAGTTGAGGAACCATCCCGAAACACATGTGCTACAAAACGCCACTGTTTCCTGCACATTTATCCTGACATTAATATGGGATATGATCACCACGCACATGTACACAGGCCACACAATGGGTTGGCATACTCTCCATAATGTGGTCGAGCAGCTGCTGGGTTATAGCCTCCCATTCTTGCACCAGTGTCTGAAGTGTCATAGGTGTTTGAAGACGTGCAGTGATATGTTGACTGGGAGCGTGCCAGACTTGCTAGATGGGGTTTAGGTCTGGAGAATAGGCAGGCCACTCCATTCACCTGATATCTTCTGTTTCGAGGTACTCCTCCAAGATGGCAGCTCGGTAGGGTCGTGCATTATCATCCATCAGGAGGAAGGTGGGATCCACTGAACCCCTGAAAAGGTGGACATACTGGTGCAAAATGACGTCCTTATACACCTGACATGTTAGAGTTCCTCTGTCAAAGACATGCAGGGGTGTACGTGCACCAATCGTAATCCCACCCCACACCATCAAGCCACTACCTCCATTCAGTTCCCTTTCAAGGACATTACGGGTTGGTATCTGGTTTCTGGTTCATGCCAGATGAAAACACAGCGAGAATCACTGTTCAGACTATAAGTGGACTTGTCTGTCAACATAACCTGGGACCACTGTTCCAATGACCATCTTCTTGACACCAGGTTTTACGGGCTCTCCTGTGACCAGGGGTCAGTGGAATGCACCTTTCAGGCCTCTAGTGAATAAACCATGTCTATTGAGTCATCTGTAGACTGTGTATCTGGAGACAAGTCTTCCAGTGGCTACAGTAAGGTCCCGAGCAAGGCTACCTGCAGTACTCCATGTTCGTCTGCAGGTACTAATGGTGAGATATAAGTCTTCTTGTGGTGTTGTACATTGTGAACACCCCTGGACATGTTTCCTGTCTGCTGGAATTGTTGCTATAATCTTGAGATCACACTTTGTGGTACACTGAGGGCCTGCGCTACGACCTGCTGTGTTTGACCAGCCTTCAGTCGCCCTAGTATTCTACCCCTCATAACGTAATCAATATATGTTCTCTGAGTCATTCTCAATACACAGTCAGCTTTAGCAAGTCTGAAAACGTCTGCACACTTACTTGCTGCAGCGTACTCTGTCATACACCAACACACCTCTGCGTATGTGGACTGCTGCCAGCACCACCGTCCGACGACTGCAGGTCAGATGCACTGTATGGTCATTCCCTGAGGTGATTTAAACCTGCAATCCGCCCACCAGAGCGTTGTTTCACCCTGTGTCATCATTATCCTTAATTTTTGATTGTGAGTGTAGAAGAAAAATATTGTGGCACAAAAAAACTAATATGTAATTATGTTCTATTTTTGATGTAAAAATTCGTAACGATACTTTGGCTTATATAATTTTCATCGAAATTAAATTTAACTACCATGCTCAACATAGAATGTTATTTGTGAATTTTTAAATCAATATGAAAATTTTTATTTTGATAAATTTTTAATATAAAATTAATATTAATGTTTTTTGGTTAATGAGAGAGAAACGTTTAAATATATATATATATATATATATATATATATATATATATATATATATATATATATATATATATATATATATAATTTTGTAATATTTTTGGTAAATTATTTATTGGTAAATTGTAATTTTCTAATACTTGTGATACGCTATTTAGTAATAAACTGTAATTTTCCACTAAATAATAAGGATATCCATAAAGCCGATAATTTGCTTTTTTCTCAGTCATAGAAAAGAGATCGTTTGATTTTTCAATTTCTTCAGAAATAACTACATCTGTGTCCTCAAAATAATCAAAAACCCAATCTAATAAGTAGGATGCTTGTTCTTTGAAAATTCTCTTAAAATAATCAACAGCATATTTATGTTTCAAACTTCTCAAGTATTCTATAATTAAATATTGTTTAAAATAATATTTCAAATATTACATACAACTTGTTCTTCTTTTAATTTATTATTTTTATCAACAAAAATATTGTAGTAAAATTTAAGTTCATCATGCATATTAGTCATATTTTATTTGTTCTGATTTATGAGACAAAAAATATTAGATTTTTAAAAAACGAAGAAAGGAGTTATTCTATTTGTATAGGTTGTGAATGTCTGAATACTTTATTTTTGCAGCTAATTGATATTAGATATTTGAAAATCAAAAAGACGAATCTATGTTTCTTAAGCTTATGTTTTTTAGAGTTCATATTTTTCTAAAATATTTATTAAATTAATATTTTTAAAGTTTATATTCTCTAAAATAAATTATGATATATATAAATTATGATATATATAAATTATGATATATATAAATTATGATATATATATATATGAGCCATTTCTTAAGAAGTTCAACAATTCTAATTCTTTCAAAAAAATAATGATTTAGAATTAACCTTTTTTGGAATATTACTGGCTGTGAAACTTGTTTACTAGATATGGGAGCTTAATAATTTGTTAAGAACTTTTTTGCGAAATAGATAAAATAAATTAATTATTGGATATGATTTTAATTATTTTGTAGATGGAGGTATTAAATTAAAACATAAAGGGATGAAAGAATATCAAGATAGTTAGACTCATTATATAGAATTTCCTACATTAATTCCTTGAGTATGTTGTAGAAATACAATATACAATTTTAAAACTAAAAATTTTTATTTTACTAGCAATGTGCACAAAATTTTAAATATATTTCAATAAAAAATGTAACGAATAATTCAAAATGATTGAAAATCGGTTAAATTACTGAAAAAATTTAATTAAATATTTTAATGCTTGAATTTATTAATTTTTATAATATTCAATTAAGAAATTATGATTTAACTAATTTTCAATCATTTTCTCTTAATATTCAGTCTAAATTTATAATTTAACTGTTTATTGTATATGGTTAAAGATATTTTTAAAAAATCAGTTATAAATTCACAATTTAAATGGTTTTTGGCAAAAGTGTACTCGTGACATTATTTTGCTTCCAGTGTTAGTTGTCAATGGTGGTGGCACATTTATAATATCTAGTGGGATTATCACAGATTCTGAATGTGAATTAATTTGGGTGAAATCAAGTATCAAAGGTCAGTCAATGAAGGTAAGCAGATGTTTTTATAGACTGCCTGCTTCAGAAGCTGTAGTGGTAGAGCACTTCAGAGAGAACTTGCAGAATACTGTTAATTACATTCCTGATCATGCTATTGTAATAGGGCAGGCCTGGCCAACATTTGTGCTCCCAGAGCAAGCGGTCCTGGACTGGACGAACAGGTGGTTGAGCTGGTTGCTCCACTGTACATCTACCAACTCAAGTCAGATTTAATGAGGTACATTAGTAACAAAAAGCGATAGCTCTCTTTGAGAACTCATGATGAAATGGTTCAGTGACTTCAGTAACGTCTGATCCACAAATGACTGTCTTGAGTTTTAGGAAATGTTTCGTGTCATGAACTTGAAGCTAATTTTTCCATAGGATTACTTTTTGTTTGACAGCCTCACTCTTGTGTATCATATGGGTTATTAAATGATTCTCCTCTTGCATTAAGACACCTAATGAATTCAAACAATTTGGTATATCAACAATAAATGATTTTGTCACCATTCTACTTACTCCAAATTCCGGTTTATTCGCCAGTGGCTGTCTTCAGTTCAGGAACTATTCACCATCGTTCATCAGACAACAAGTGCAGCGTATCATCTTTGTGGCTGGTGTTGTAATGAGTTTCCAATAAATAATTTTCCAGCCCATAATAGGGTGATTGCATATTAAACCCTTTCCTTGGTCTTTAAGGGGCAATTAAGTTTCAGAAATGAACGAGTGGCTTCTCCACTTTCTGTTTTTCTTAGACAAGTGCGTCGATCCCATAGTATAGCTAATGCACTAATGCAGAACGTAAATCTAAATTAACGCCAGTTAGTCAGCAAACAGTTTGGCTTCTGACAAGCCAACTCTCCAGCTCTAACGGTGTCTGGTTGCAGCCTTCATTGTCCTCCTCACCCTTCAGCCACACTCGCCACTGCACTTGGAGCTCTAAGCAGGAGTGTGACCAGAGCACTCACGGACTGCTGTTTGGCCAGGCTTGTAATAGAGGTTGACTTCAACATGTCAGGTATAGATTTGGAAAGTTATGTTATTAACACAGGCTCAAGAGAGAGAGATTCGTGTACCATTATTCTCAATGAAAATTACTTTGAGCTGATACTTAGAGAACCATCTCATCAAGATAATGTCTTAGGCATCCTAGCTACAAACAGAGCTAAACCTGTAGATTCTGTTAACGTAGTGGAAGGTGTCAGTAATACAAATTGTAGAGTATCTGAGTAGTCAGCATCAAATGTTCAGTGCTGATGACGAAGATGTGGAATATAACCGTCGTTCAATATGCCTTAGACAAGTATTTCCCGATCAAGGTCTTAAGGGATGGGGAAGACCTACCATGGTTTAATAGCTGGCTTAGAAATCTGATATGTAACAGGGAGAGTTTCATCGCAGTTTAAAGAGAAGTCACAATCTAGCTGCAAACAAATGCTGAACGAAACGAAAATGAGCATAAGGGGAGCAACGAGAAAATTATTTTTAAAGAAAAATTTTGGCAACCGATATGACTAAAAACCTTAAGGCTATACGGAATGAGTTTTTCGATGAAAAAATCGATTTTTGGGTAAATGCATTTTCGAAAAATTTAGACCATCCCGTTTAATACCATGTATAAAATATTTGGATGACGTGAATAGAACTATTTTAAATAATTTTTTAAAATAATTTCGACACACGATGTTCCGCACCTTGTATATGGGACGTGAAATATACCTGATATAGACAGCCTTGCCAGAGATATAATTGAGCACAAGAGAGTTAGCTTTTCTGTTGGCTACACTGCTAGACAGTTGACAATAAATTCTGCACCATTTGTATTGTTTCCTTTGTGAGTACATCCATGTAATTGTTGTGAAAGTCGTATGTGGAGAAGTCATTGAGTTTTCTTTCCTTCAACATGCCAAGACCTAGTCTGAACGTATTTAGAAAGCGTGTACATTGGCGCAAGAAAGTAAAGTGTACTAAAAATTCGTCTGATTCATCTTCATCACTATCTGATGTCCCAGTAGCGACTAACCTCAACACTGGTAGTGATACATTGAGTGATGCTGCTGCCACTACACCGGAAAGTGCTGCAAGAAGAAAACTAGCTGGAATTGAAGAAGAATACAAGAAAGTAAATGCTGGGACTACAAAATATGAGGTAATTAACGTCTCTTTATTATCAGACGTTTTGGAGAACAATGTGCGCTGCAAACAATGTGGAAAATATGGTGTTTCATTGAAAACAAACTTACATGTAGGACTTGCTTGTGAATTAGAGTTGATGTGCAGTTATTGCAAACACAGTGTTACTTTCTTCAATTCCTCACATGTTACTGCAGATACAGGTAAACTATACGATATAAACATTAGACTGGTGGTGGTGGTGGTTAGTGTTTAACGTCCTGTCGACAACGAGGTCATTAGAGATGGAGCGCAAGCTCGGGTTAGGAAAGGATTGGGAAGGAAATCGGCCGTGCCCTTTCAAAGGAACCATCCCGGCATTTGCCTGAAACGATTTAGGGAAATCATGGAAAACCTAAATCAGGATGGCCAGAGACGGGATTGAACCGTCGTCCTCCCGTATGCGAGTCCAGTGTGCTAACCACTGCGCCACCTCGCTCGGTAAACATTAGACTGGTTTATGGATTACGGTGTATAGGAAAGGGCAGGGCTGCAGGTGACGTGTTGTGCGGTGTGATGAACCTCCCTCCTCCACCTTCAAAATTTAACAAACACATAATTGCAATAGGCTCTGCTGTAGAAGATGTGGCACAGGAAAACATGAAAGATGCTGTTGAGGAAGCAGTTGTTGAAAATAATAATAGCAGAGACTTGTCCATAGCTTTTGATGGAAGCTGGCAGAAGAGAGGCCACACATTTCTGAATGGTGTTGTAACAGCTACAAGTGTGGACACTGGTAAGGTAGTTGATGTGGCAATACTTTCCAAGCATTGCAGATGCAAGGAGAAAATGAAAAATAAACATGAAGAGGAGTGCATGGCAAATTACTATGGGTCAAGTGGTGGTATGGAATTGCTGGTGTAAGAAGTATTTATCAACGCTCAGTAAAATGGTACATTAGATACATAAATTTTCTTGGAGATGGTGACTCAAAGGCTTTCAAAGAAATTGAGGAACTGAGACCCTATGGTAACGATGAAAAAAATTTCCAAACTGGAGTGTGTTGGCCATGTTCAGAAAAGGATGGGATCAAGACTTCGACGGCTCAAGGCTAGCATGAAAGGCAAGAAATTGAGCGATGGAAAGATTTAAGATGGGAAAAATAGACTGACAGATGCTACAATAGATCATATTGAGAAGTGCTATGGTCTAGCAATAAGACAGAATACAGCAGATGCAGAATTAATGAGAAGAGCAGTCTGGGCTCTGTTTTTTTCATACAGCTTCAAACAATGAGAATCCCCAACATGGGCTATGCCCAAAAGGAGACGATAGTTGGTGCAAGTACAACAGAGGCAAGGTAACTAAGAAACAATACAATCACCCGCATCACCTGCCACCTGCCATAATGGATGGAATAAAACCAATATTCCGAGACCTCGCAGATACTAGTCTACTAAAGAAATGTCTTCATGGCCGGACTCAAAATCTAAATAAGTGTGTGAACCATGTGATTTGGAATAGAGTACCTAAAACTGTGTTTGTGGGTATAAACACACTTCACTTTGGCGTTTATGATGCTGTTTCATCATTCAATCAGGGCAATATAACAAAGTGCAAAGTTCTGCGGAAGTTGGGGCTCTGTGTAGGACTACGAACTGCCGCAGCTATGCTTTGTTTGGACAAGGAATGGCTCAGGTCTTCAGATAATGCCATAAAAGTATATTCAAAGATGGCTAGACAGCATAGCAGAGCCATCCAGAGGAAGCTGTTGGACGATTCTGATGATACAAGCTATGGAGCAGGCTTGTACTGAAGTAAAAACTTTGAAGCTAATTTCCCGTAACTTTAGTTTTTTTGTGTATAAGGTACATTTTCTCAGGGCCTATGTATAGTTGAAAGATGAAATTTTCTGTAGTTGTTCCTTAAGACCTTCTAATATATCTGAATTAAACGATACTTGGAATTATTTTGTATTAATGGATGTAATTTTAAAATACTTGTTAAAATGTATAACTTTTTTAACATTTACAAAAAATAAAATATCTGAAAAACTATACATTATTTTTTCAAAATTAATAATTCAGCATAAAAGCAGAACATATCTCTGCGTTCTGTGAAAAAATCAAGAGTATTGTCCAAATAACAAATAAGAAAATGTTCCTAACTTTTAGCTCTATTTAACATTGTAAGCATAGGGCGTTCCGTATACCCTTAAGATTTTCTGGTCATATGTAAAATCAGTAAGTGGTTCGAATTATTCAGTTACACAGTGACCACACTGGCACCGAAATGGAAGATGACTGAGGGAATGTCGAAATACTGAACTCGTTCTCCTGAAATTCTTTCACTGTGGTGCTTCCTTTCAGTCATCGTACGAATGTGTAAATGGCAGATATTGAGATAGCTGAACGTGAAACAGGAAACCAATTATAAGCGCATAGTAGTGGAAAAGTATCAGACCCATATGGGATACCTGTAAGATTCTACAAAGATTATGCGTAATAGCTGTCTCCCCTTCTAGCAGAAGTTTATCGTAGGTTGCTGGAGTAACAAAGTGTACCTATCAACTGGAAAAAAGGGCAGGTCATTTCCGTTTTCAAGAAGTGCCTTAGACAGATGCACATAACTACAGGCCTATATCGCTGACATAAGTCTGTTGTGGAAGTACGGAAAATGTTTCATGCTTAAGAATTATGACTTTTTGGAGAACGAAAATCTCTATATAAAATCAACATGGATTCCGCAGACAGAGATCTTGTGAAACTCATCTCGCTCTATTCCTTCATGAGAGTCATAGCTCTGCAGACAGCAACGATCAGGTCGATGGCATGTCCTTGACATCAGGAAGGTATTTGACATCGTCCTGCACTGCCGTTTAGTGAAAAAAATTACACGAACTTACCAAGTATTGGACTACACTTGCGACTGATCTCAAGACTTGCTTGCAGACAGAACTCAATACACTTAACGGAATAAAAATTACAGATGTAAAGGTAATTTCTGGAGTACTGCAAGGAAATGGAAGAGGTCGTTTCTGTTTACAATGTATTCGGGTGTATCATAATTAATGGCGTAAGTGCATACAGCCGAAAGTACACGATACTAGAAGCAAAAATGTCTCGGCAAACATAGGGTCGGTAATGCATACCTTAAGAGCTATGACACGGCCGCCTGTATTACAGGCGACCGTGGCTATTAGCAATTTTTCATCTTCGATATTGTGAAACAAATCTCTTCTACTGCACGTTCTTTGCTTTCCAACAATTCTTCTAATGATCAAATGCACGTAACTTTTAAGGTATGCGTTTTAGAGCACACGTTTGCTGGACATTTTTTACTTATTTTGGCCTATACTACCACTTTCCAAAATATAGAAAGCAAAGAACTTGCAGTAGAAGGGATTTGTTTCACAGTGTTGAAGATGAAAAATTGCTCATAGCTCTTAAGGTATGCATTTTCGACCCCATGTTTACTGAGACTTTTTTGCTTCTAGTATCGTGTACTTTCAACTGTATGTGTTTACGCCATTCATTATGATACACCCTGTATAAATGATCTAGTAGAAAGTGTCGGAAGCTCTTTAAGACTGTTCACATGTGATGCAGTTGTCTATAAGAAAGTAGCAACATATCGATTTGCTGATAGACCTACAGGGGATTGATGAATATTGCAGACTCTGCCAGTTTACATGAACGCAAATAAATGTAACATATTGTGCAACATAAAAAAACAAATCCACCACTCTACAACTACACTATTGCTGACAAATTGCTGGAAACAATATATACGTAAAATATTTTGGACTAGCTATCCAGAGCGACCTTGATTGGAATCAGAACATAAAACAAATAGTAAGATAAGTACATGGAAGACTCGGATTCATAGGAAAAAATCTTAGGGAAATATAGTTCATCCAATGAAGGAAGTGATTTACAAGGCGCTTGTTCGACCTATTCTAGACTATCAACTGGGGTCCTTGCCAGATAGAACTGATAGAAGACAGAGAGAGAGAGAGCGAGAGAGAGAGAGAGAAAATATCGAACAAAGAGCGATGCGTTTCTTCTTGGAATCGTTTAGTTGGCGCAAGGGCATTACAGAGGTGCTCAACAGACTCCAGTGGCAAGCGGTACAGGAGAGGAGGTACACATCATTGAGAGCTTTGCTATTGAAACTTCGAATGAACACTTTCCAGGGAGAGTCAGACAACATGTTACTTCTTCCCACATACACTTCAAGAAATGACTATGACGAGAAAATTCGAGAAATTAGAGCTAATATAGAGGCTTACCGCCAATCATTCTCCCCACATGCCATTTACGAGTGGGAAATCAGTTACTTGTTCTACATGTACCCTCCGCCACACATTATTAGGTGGCTTGGGGAGTGTGTTGTAGATGTAGATAGCGTGATCATTTTTATTTATCATCAAACATCGCTAGCAGTGATAAATCAGCCATACAGTTTCAGATAGCGTGTCCATAAGCAACAAACATGATCATGTCTTTCGCATATTTTTAATTTCAATCAGCATAATAGATATAGATTTGTTTACTTTACGGAAATTCATAGTGGTTTTACTTTTTAATAAAAAGCATTACAAAGCTTGTGTCTTTTCACTTCGTTCCCACTGGATGCAAGCGTCTAATGAATTTATCGTCTTTTTCACGTCCCCAGTTAGACCTTCGAGTGCTTCAGCAATTTTCTACCAATCATATTTCTTTTCCTTCGACATTTTCGCTATTTATCTCTTCGAGCAAAGAAGCATGTATTTTATCTACATTCTTCTATCAGCAACATTACATTTCCTTCAGCTCAGCCTGTCGCTCACACGACTTATTTCAACAACAGAAGTAGACAAGATAGCAAGGAATAGTTTTCTGTAGCACTAGCGCTGAAGCGGAGAAGGCGCGAACTTCCTTTCCTCGTTGGTTCAGAAACCGACATCCAGCGGATCACTAGCGAACACCTGTGAATGCGACCCTCACATGACTGAATGCCGTTTGCATTCATGTGCAAAGAGAATTCTAGTTCGCTGTTCCATGTTGCACATTTGATAATGTTCGCTTCGATATGAAGGGGGCTTAAAACTGTACTTGATACGGATTTTATATCAATTTGACACCATCTGATTAACATTGAGAGTTTCCCGAACTACTTTCATATATGTTCCCATTGGGAAGCTGCGGCGAGTGCGCCGGTTCTATATCACTACAACAGCCACAGTGCCGAGCCTGTGTTCTAATTAGCGAGGTAATCCCATTGACTGCTCGACCGATATGTGACATATTCAACATACTCGGCTGCGATAAGACATTATTCCAGTGCAAAAAGCTTTAATAAAACAACTGGAGAAGAAATTGTGGGTTCTGCCAGAAATGTCATACTGTGAGCAAACTGAAAAGACAACAGAGATATCTATCTTTTAAGGCAGCAGCTTACACCAAACATTGAGGCCCATTATCAAAATTGTTCCTGCGTGACTATCCAAAGCCACACAGCTCAACATTTGTATTGCGCAATTATTACCCATTATAAGTAATGAATCAGTCTGTATGCACACAAAATGCAAGAGAGGCAATGGAGGTTATGGTATATTGAAAAAGACATAGTTATTCAACTCATTATTCGTGTAGATTAATTATTAAAAGGTCAAGATATTTTTTTTAACTTATATTCATACTTTATAAATTCCTAATCCACTATCCAACATAATCTGTAAACTTCGAAGGGTTTGTAGGGGAATCTCTGGGGGTCTGAAAGTGAAAGAGAGGTGAACCAAAGATTTTCGATTTATGTATTAATGTGATCCATAGGCAATAGATCATATTGATGATAAAATCTATGCTGTGGTACATGTTTATACAAGAAAAGATTGTTGGCATTTGTTTAAGAAACTGAGAACACTAATCACAGCCACACAGTACATTTACAGAGTAAGAGTCAAAATACAATACTTTACTTGAAGGAAAAATGTTCTGCATTTCCCTTTACTGTATCCAGTTTGACACAGAATAGGGAGAAATTCACAGCTATAAAACTGTTAATTTGCCAACTGAAACAAAATGTCTGGCAGCGAGCAGAAGTGTTTTCAAATGTAACAAAATCTTTATTAGTCTTCCAGCATGTAACTGACCCAATCGTGATTTAACTTGTTTCTCTTTAATAACCCATTCTGTACAGATTAAATATAAGGAATCAATTATAAACCAGTCAGTAGCCTGCTGTACACACAGTATGAGTTACCTGAGACATAATATCTCCTTTAATTAATGAACAAAATTGTATGCCCCACAGTGTTCTATAATTTGCCAGAAACCACATTATGACAACTTGAACTGCTCACGAATTAAAATGAATGTTACGTTCTCTTTGTGGGTGGTTCTTTGCTGGAACTGACGATAATGATTGTATCAGCTGCAAAGAAAATTAATTTTGCTTCTTGATTAAAATAAAATACCGTAGTAGGTCATCGACATAGGTCTAGGGAAGTAACTGGTGCATGACTGAACTCTACAGTATGCCCATTGCGATTTCTGCCCATGTAGGTGACATGACATCCCTATAAGTATTGTGACGACTGCGATTCTACCCTGTCACTAAGTATCGCCAAAATACCCGAAAAGTACCGTGTTAACTAATGCAGTCCAAATCAAGTCGTATCTAAATAGACGTTTCTCCAAATTTTACTTCCCAACACAATATCTGACCGTGCATTTATCCCAGTTTAGCATAGAATAACTATATTAAATAATATTTAAGGACACTGACAAAAAATTGTTTCTAACATCAATAAACAAAAGAATACCAAAGTTGAGTGATGAACCCACAATTTTACACGACTCTCATTCAAAGTAATCACAACCCGTGTGGTTTGACAGCTACCCACCTTTGAATTACCCACTATATTATGTTAGCACGAATAGCAAGCGAGCTTCATTGTCATTGGTCGACGTTTAAGAAATTAATGGCGGGCGCCCTTGTCCAAGTAGCAAAGCATTACAATACTTCTGGTAAATGCTACAGCACACGAATTTACACACATACCCTCCAAAAGTTATAAAAAAATACACATGCAGCGGCAGCGGATTTAAAATGTAAAAGAAAATAAAAATGGAAATAATTAAAAGGGAAATGGCTACTGCTAATGAAAGTCAACAATGTCTACATAGCACACACCACTTCGTGGGGAACACTTTTATTCTAAGGAAGACAAATGTTACGTGTATGTCAGCCAAAAGGAAATTAAAATTGTTAGCAATAATTTTGGGTCTTTGAGAGGAGAGCGCTGCTTTTAAATCTTATGTTGTGTGTTGTGACGATGGTCGCGATATCGACGGCAGCTGGCTGGTCCTGGTGAAACGCTGGGATCTGCTCCCACGGTCGTGTGATTGCACCTGATGATTTTTCCTCGTAATCGGGCGGGCGGTGGTATTCATTAAGCTGCAAATCTGATTACAGTGGCGTTTTGCAGGCCACAGGTTGGTCGATGTAATTGTTGTTACAGATGTCTGTATGTGCACAGTATTAATGTTTCTGGCACACACAATTTAAGTTTACTTATGCCACACACAGTTTATAAAACTTGCCGACGGAGAATTCTATAGAAAGTCAATTCGTATTATGACTGCCGCGATCGCGAAAAAAACCGTCCTGGGCGGGAATGTACTCACTCACAATAGACAGTTCGCATAACTTCATAACGACTCTTACTGATTATAGGCGTCCGACAGTTCATCGAAACGCGAATAAATATGTAAGTTCACAGCACTTGAGTGTACGAAAACACAGTCAAAATACAAGTGCAGTTCAATTCACAGACACAAAGCTACAATACCGCCCATTCTCGGTTGCATTGTCATAGTTACTTCGTCTCACGGCACAGTCTCAGTATTTACTTCGCCCAGTTTCTACACTCACTATTATCATATCACTTACTGGTATAAATCAGTCATTCAAAACGTACATTGCTTGCCACTAAACTCAATCTTCACCAGTTCGTAAAAGTCACAACTCCCACAGTAAAACATGTGTCCGCCTCCCTAGCTACCCAACAATACACAACACCCTTTGTTGGATCGACTATCGATATTGCTCTCTCTCTTTCTAAATACTCTCGCCCACAGTTTATACAACATCAAAGTAAATTACATATATCTTCACACAACTATTTTCTACCAACCTTATTACAGTAAATGATAAACAGAAAAAAATTAAAGCTTTCCACAATCAATAAACTGTAAACATATTTATCTACTTACAAAAAAGAAATAATTTCCAGTTACATATTACATCTAGAAAACAACTTTTATCTCTATATTACAGGACAAAAGAAAAAATGCGCTGCAACATCAAAGATATATGAACAGACGGGGAAAAACAAGATATATATATATATATATATATATATATATATATATATATATATATATATATATATATATCGCAAAATAGCGATGTCTTCACAGTATGTATTACTTGAACATCCTAATGCAGCTTTCTACATGCTGTTCCTGAAATAAGAAGAATTGTTCGTGAAGCTACTCCACATAAGAGATTGAGACTCATATTTTGCTGCTCATCGCACACTGGTCCTCAGGTTACCTTCCACTGAACGTAGCACATGCTCCTCCATGTCAGGTGTGCGGACTGTGTGGGCCTTCTTCTGTCAGTCTTCTGAGGTGTAAGGGTACCTGTGTCCCTCAGACGCTGGAAAAGTCTGCCAAACAGCTTATCCGAGGACAACCTGCACTGTGGGTTATTTTCAGCGTAGAGGGCATGGACTCGCAGGCTATGTTCATTTGCTTAACCATAGCAGAATATCAAATTCACCATTTCACTTTTTAAGTAGTACGCTTCCATTGCTAACAAGTAGGGGAAGAGAGAAAATGTATGTGCACCACACCATTTATACGTACAATCAGCGCAATAACAGTAAACACATAAGTGAATCCGTGTTTAGGAGAAGGTAAAATGCCATAATATGTACCAAGGATTGATAGTACTGTACAATAAGGTACAAAAACACGACGAAAACTAATGTAGCCTACAACACGACTCAAACCACACAGCTGACTGCAGGCCACCTAATGGTAGGTGCAACACTGTGAATAAGACATCATAGTACCCTGCTGACACATTTGACAGAGCGC
This sequence comes from Schistocerca nitens, assembly GCF_023898315.1. NCBI lineage: Eukaryota > Metazoa > Arthropoda > Insecta > Orthoptera > Acrididae > Schistocerca > Schistocerca nitens. The sequence continues at coordinate 571,519,670 of NC_064616.1, read as the reverse complement.
CAATGCAACGATTATGCTAATATCCACAACTAAGAGTCGCGCAATCCTTCCTATAAACACGCGTTTATCTCGGAAAGTATGCATTTCCAGTCCCATGTTCACTAGACTTATTTTTCTTGTTTTGATGAGTACTACCATCTCTCAAAGTATTTGACACTTTTTTTAAACACTATCTTATCTACAAGAAGGGTAGCAGAAGCGATCTGCAAAAATACTGTCCAGTATCCTTGACATAAGTTTTTTGTAGAATCTGAAAACATATTCTGAGCTCAAACATGATGCATTACTTCGAACAGGAGACCTTATCCGTACCAACCAGCATGGTAATCGAAAACATCGATCATATGGTGCCCAACTCGCACTTTTTTCACATGGCATACTGGAAGCCATGGATCAAAGAAGTCAGGTAGATGCAGTATTTCTCGACTGCCGAAAAACATTTGGCTCAGTACCACATCTACACTTATTATAAAAAGTACGACTGTATATGGTATCAAACAAAATTCGGATTGTGATTGAGAATTTCTTGCTAGGGAGGACACGGCATGTTATGTTGGATGGAGAGTCATCGCAGATGTAAGATATAACTTTGTGTGTGCTCCAGGGAAGTGTATTGAAAACCTTGCTGTTCCTAATGTATGTTAATGACCTTGTGGACAATATTAATAGTAACTTCAGACGTTTTGGAGATGATAAAGTCATCAATAATGAGGACCATCTCAAAGAAGTGGCACAATTATTCAGTAAAATTTTCCAAAGATAGCAACTTGCTTTAAATATTCAGAAATGTAAAATTGTTCACTTCACAAAACTAGAAAAAACGTAATACCTATGACTATAGTATCAATTTGTCACAGATGGAATCGGTCAATTAATACAATACCTGAGTGTAAGACTTTGTAGGGATATGAAATGGAATCACCACCTAGGCTCAGGCATAGGTAAAGCAGATGGCAAACTTCAGTTGACAGGTGGAATAGTAAGGAAGAGTCATGCAACCCATCCTAGAAGAATGCTCAAGTGTGTGCTACCCATACCAAACTAGACTAACAGGAGACATTGAATGTATACAGAGAACACCAGCACGAATGGTCGCAGGTTTGTTTGGCTCATGGGAGAGTGTCATGGATGATGAAAGAACTGAAATGGCAGACTCTTGAAGGTAGATGTCAAATATCCCAAGTGAGGCTACTTATAAAGTTTCAAGAATTGGCTTTAAATGATGACTCTGACAATATACTACAACTCCCCACATATTGCTCCCATAGGAATTGTGAGGAGAAGGTTAATTATTAGTTTGGTACATATGTTCTTAGCGTTTTTTATTTTGCACGCTGGTATTCCGGTTGCTATTGGTTTATTTATCTAGTGCCATTCTTTTATCTGTAGTTCACTCTTGCTATCTGAGTTTACATATTGTCATTCTGAGATTGTGAGTGGAGCCGTGAAAGCTAGAAAATGGAGTGCCAAGTGGAAATATCGGAACATTTACGACATATTCTTCTGTTTGAGTTCAATTGAGGGGTGACAGCAGTGGAAGAAGCCGGAATAATTTGTGCCATGTATGGGGATTATGCCATTGGATCCAGTATGGCAAGAAAATTGTTTTCTCCTTTTGAGGAAGATCTTTATGGTATTAGTGACTCTCCATGTTCAGGAAGACCTTTGGGGTTTGATGAAGATAGTTTAAATGCATTAATGCACAATGATCCTAGTCAGAGTACTCCAGAACTGGCAAATTTGATGAAATATGATCATTTGTATCTTGGTATCTTTATGCTAAGATAAGGAAAAGCGAGGAATGATTGAGCCCAAACGAAGCAGCAACTCCCCATACAGGGACCTACCCGCATCCACAGAAGGTAATGTTTGACATCTGGTGGTACAGCGACGGTGTGGTGCACTATGAATTGCTTCCCGTAGGTGTAACCATCACTGCTGACATGTATTGTCAACGACTGAGATGTATTGCTGATGCAATCCAAGAACAACGATCAGGAGGACTGTGTGAAGTGACGCTATTTCACGATAACGTCTAGATTTTACACCTTTTACGCTCTCTACCGAAGAACCTTCGAGGAACTTCCTTTCCGGATGAAAATACGCACCGGACATGGTTCGACGAGTTGTCTCAAAACCACATGATTTATACAGTTCGAAAAGTTACCCCAGAACTGGCAGACTATTGTAAATAGTGAAGGAGAATATATTATTTATGACAAAAGCCTCTATTATGTGTATCTGTTGTGTTTATTGAACTCATAGAAAAACGTTACTCACCAACCCAATATAACGCACACAGAGGTATTTGAACAGTCATTCTTCCCGCGCTCCATGCACGAATGGCACAGGAAAAAGCTCTAATAACTGGTACAATGGTACGTACCCTCTGCGAAGCACTTCACTGTGATTTACAGAGTATGGCTGTAGATGTAGAACGGTGAGGACAAGATTACAAGAACGCTCATGCATATGCACTTTATGAATGTGGTTCCATTTCTCGGTACGAAACAACCCTGTGGCAGATTATTAAAGAATATGGCATCGTCTATGGGGCGTTAAGCTCTAATCCTTGTTAAGGAACTAATGCTTTACGGGCGGCTATGCATGCTACTACACTAGTTCAACAAACAGCAGAAAGAGAATAATATTGACTATTTGTGATTTTACCTGCCTATACGAGGCGAATAGTGTGTTCATTTATTAAAACCATCACATCTTACATTGAGACAACTTATTGAGATATTTGTACAATTTCATAGCAGACTTTTGAATCAGTCATGTAGGCATACTTTGAGTCAAGTCACGCATAATTTTTAAAATATGAAACAGATATTGATGTGATTTGATTTCTATCCGTTTTCTTGTTTATACAGTTAGCAAGTAGCATTAAGTGGGCCGATGGTATTCCGATTTTTTTTAATATCGTGCTTTTGGGCTAAAGTAAAACGTAAAATGGAAAAAGAAAAACGTAAAATGGATCGTGCGCTGAATTAATTTTCTTTTCGTATGGCTAATCCAGTTCCCGGACTGAAGACCCCAACACTTTAGTAAATATCTGTCTGAAAAATGCAGTGTTGTTATTATTGTTGTAGCTCCGCCTGAAATAAGGAATAATGTTTAGGTCAATGGTATTAAGGTGAATCATGAAGTTTACTGCACACATAATATGGAATGTAAAAAATTGTGTTCTGCGTTAGCGTATAAATTGTTTACGTATGATAAATCAAAATATTAGGTACCACTGGTAACTTGTTTACAAATACGCTCGGTGTGATCTTATTCAAGTTCTTCATCTGTGCATGATATTATTAGTGTTTAGATGAACTGCTTTGAAACGTCAGCAGTAGATATGCACACGTACTATAGTTTTGTGCGTACGCGGAAAAATAACGCGTTTGGCGCATAAACTGGCAGGCGTAAGTATTTTTTTTCTGTTCACAGCTGATTTGCACGTATATGGCAAAGGCAATAAATAACGGGAAGACAAAGTTTGAGCTATAGTACAATCTTTCCGGCCCATAGTTACCGAAGGAGGATGCGCTACACACTGTATTCAGTTGGAAATAACAGATGACAGCGTTTTTTGTTAGCAGTAACTGTCATTCGGTTTCACCTGCTTTTATTCTATACAACGTTTAATGCGTCGGAACTGTTTTAGTACTTCGTGTTTCACTTCTGCAGTTGCGTGAGACATGACTTTCCGTCAATATTGTTGTTCGTCCAATCTTTCAAATTGACAATGTTTGTTGTATTTCAATGAAATATATGCCAACAACACCGAAGTGAACCGTGTGCAGATACTTCGACCACGCTTTTCTGTCCTCGAACGTGAGTTGTGATCTGTCAAAAAGTCCCAAAAGTGTTACATTGCACCCGGGTATGTTAACAGAACATGTTTTCGATCGACGACGAATGCTGAAGGAATGGAAGAAGAGGAAAGTTGTGAAGATATCTGTTGAAACCGGCAGTATTCTCAGTCACCGAAATGAGGTCTCCGAGAAAATTTAAACACTTTTGCAACCTGACATCCTGGATATCGTACACAAACTGCATGCAAGAATTGAATGTTGCACGATGCATACTTTGTAGCTTTCCTGCTTGAACGTTGTTACGACAGTTTCTTCAGAGCTCAAACTCTTGTTTGTGTCGTTAAAGGTTAGTTGTTGTATTTCTTGTATTAAGTATTGAAACCTTTGTTCCCAATCAATGTGGTGATCCTCTTTGCATAATGTTGCTTGAAGATGTAGCAAATGAAACTGTACATATAGCATTAGCAAAAGGTTTGAATCAAGATTTGTTGCTGTTTTGGTGTATAATTCTGTGAAGTAATGTAGTATTTATGTACATTAGGTGCTTATACTTATGTTGTCAGTAGCAGGCTTCTTTTATTTCGTGTAATTCGTTTTGTAGTGCATACCATTATTAGTTGTTGGTATCAGAATTGCAAGTGACACCTCCAAAGAAATTTATGCGACTTTTTCACAAGTAAATTTGGTTGTGGTTTTTATATTATGTTTCAGATGATGTGACGACAAATTGCCATGCGCAAAAATCAATTCTTTGCATTTGTGTTTGTGTCCTTTTGTTTGTGGACTGTAGTGACATATTATCTGTTCCAACACCGACCTCTCGGAACGCGCTTCCCAGATGTAAGTATTGCATTGAATTAGTAATAACATTGTGTTCTTGCTATGAAAAATGTTTATGCTTTGATATGTATGTGCTTGTTATGTGTTCAGTGTTTGTATTTTTTGATAACTTCAGTGTTATAGCTTTGGTGGATGTCTCCATGCTTTACATTCTTGATACTGACCTCATATGGTGTGGGCATTTTATGAAACGCACATGGCAACCTGTTATGACAGTGCCTGTGGCACCCCATACAGTTATTGTGAGAAGTGTTGTAGCACAGTCGTTAGCTTAGGCTTGGAAGGTGGGTTCACTTTCTAAATGATATAGGGATTGTAGGAATCTGCCTAAATAACCATCATGTAAATGAAAACAAAAGTGGATTGTAAATTTAAAATACTGAGGCTTACTCTCTCATATTGGTACAATAGAAAGAACTGTGTATCATTATAAATTTGACATGATGTAAAACTCTCCTTCCTTGCCAAACTGAACAACTATTTTTTTTTTATCTCAGAAGTTCTGAGATTCAGTGACTTTCCTGCCCTCCATCTGTTAGTAGTGCAGTAGGCATAAGCATAGTTCATGTTATTAAAAGTGGGTTGTAGATGTTTTGAAATTATAATATTGATAGTTAAGAAAAATCTTGTTACTATGTAGTGGTCATGTCCTTTGGTATGATAAAAGTAAAGTTGTGAGATCATGCAGAAGTCGTTACTCCAGCACTATTTCAAAATAACAAAAATATGAAAATCATAATATTTACATATCAAAAGCTGCATAGTTAAGTGTCTTTATTGTGATGAGGGGGGGGGGGGAGCAAATTTTAACCTAATGAAACATCACAATCATGCCTTTTTCCATCAAAACAGCGGAAAGTCCATACTTTTTCATTGTGCCCATCGCAACTTAATGCCTCCTCTACTACATCACTATTATTCAAATCTACATTTAAGTTGATAAGAATTGCCAGCATCCACATACCCATTTGTGGAGTGTGTTTATGTTGCAGTTCATGAATTTGTACACAACAAGTTGATTACAGACATTATGGTGGTACTTGGTACCAGTATCTTTGATATGAAATTTTATTCCTTTCATCTGTAGGAGAGAGACTGTATTCAAAGGAAGCTTTCACAGAATTATTTACTGTTTTAAACTATCCAAACCATTATGTTTCAACTGGAGTGTACAGGTAATGTACAAATGTTTGTCTGTTCACACAAATGGAGACACAGCTATGTATGTAGATTAAAGCAAAAGCCATTTCATTGCAGGACCATACGTGTAATTTTTGGTACCTATCTTTACATTGTACCCTGAAACTGACTAGAATTTTTGTTTGTTTGTGATGCTGTAAAGTGACACAGAATTACCTTTTTTTTAAAAAAAAAAATTTGTAACTATCTGTGCTCACAATCACTTTATAACAAGTAAATGCATCATGTCTGCTTAAAAACTGAAATGAGAAGTCTTTCTGATAACACAGGAGAAAATATTTCGTACCTAAAGGGTGATGCAGTGGAGCTGTGCAGATAACATGAAAAGAAAAACAGGAAAGTTGGACTTTGTTTGAGTAACTCTGGAAATTGGGATAAAGTTACATTTTGAGTAGTAGGGCCATTCCATGCCAAGTCGTCTAACTTCGGGAAAAGGTTCCCACATGGCAGTCACCGATTTTGCTGAAATTCTGTGTGAACATTTGCCCATGTTCCCAGTGAGCATTGGTAAAGTTTCACTTTGGTCAGTATAATATTTCCAGAGACAGTCATTTGTTTGACCCCATAGTGCAGCTATGTAAAGTACTGCCCTGAGTTTTCAGCAAATTTGAGCATGTTGTCATCTCCGGCAATATTTTCTTGAAAGAGACAAAACTAGGCCATCTTGTACAACTCATTGCACTCTATTAATGAAAACAATAAAAAAAATATTTCTTGAGCAATTTTCGTATGGATCATTTGAAGCAAAGTGGGCTGAAAAAAAGACTCTTGAAAAAATGTGGAGTTTAGCTTTTTATACCTCCGGAAGTAATTGTGGGATAAACCTGACTGAAACTTTGCAAGTTATAACTCACCAATACAAGGTTTTAGAATATAAAATTTCATTCCCCTACTGCTTTTGAACAGTTTACAAATTGAGGGCAAATTTGAATATTTTTGTAAAAAAAAAAAGGAAGTCTCTCCTGAAAACTTTTTCAAAATGTTTTCATCAGAATGGACATGTTCTTAAAAACTAAATTTGCTTTTGCAATGCGAGCATATAAAGCCCTAAAACATGACAACAAGATAGAGGTGTACTTAAAATATGCCCATATTCTACTGGTCCTCAAATTAAATCTGACATCTTTTATTGTTCTACAGCTGGTTAGTACTTTTTGGGGGAAGGTAATGCTAAAGTTCTTCATGAGGTGGAAGTGAGATTAAGTTGGAAAAACTTAAATAAAAAGTGGTATCTTTCGTTACAACTGATCTTGACACATTTCAGCCTGTTTTTCTGCTATGATAACCACTGAATCAAACTGGTTATGCACTTCACAATTTAACTGTAACTACCAAGGTGTTGGACATTATGGTAGTAAAATTGTTGCATAACAAGTGCAACACACATTGTATAAAGTGCCTTCAAATTTTACACCACTGTCACATTAAGTTTTGAGGAAGTTCATAATAGTCTAACTGACATTTGTAGTAAAGACTCTTGTTATAGAGAATTTTGAGTATGTCTCTTTTTTTATTGTGAAATGCTGTTGGCATGCTTGTTTAATTTCAGTGTATAAAGTATAACATTTTTCTTCATATAGTTTGTGGTTTATGTGATCTGATTAAAAATTATTTAAATATCTTGTTATGGTCCATGGTGGCTTAACAACTGCAGGCTGCTTTTCAGGTCAGAAAACTTGCATCCCCGTTGCCATTGGGGCAATGCCCATTAGTTGTGCATCAGCAGTAGCCACCAGTGGATTTCTTTACCACTGGATCCCAAGCCTGATGATTCATTTCTTTGTGTGTCAGAAGGCAGGAGAGGCTTGTGGCTACAGACTTAAGTGGAAATTTTTAGGCCTTCATTTTGTGCACGCCTGTGCTGATAGGCCACGCTGCTTACTTTGAATTCGGTTGGGATTATGGAAGTGTCGGATTCCACCCGTCTGCTTTGACCCCTGACGTCATCAGTGTGGCGGAAATGGCTTTTCTGATCATCTCCAATATGGCGCCTATAATGGCACTACATACACACAGCAACAAACACAAAAATACGTATAAATAAGACAATAACATCTCACTCCCAAAATAGAATCAAAGTAATAGGACAACTGCAGGAAACTGGGATTTTTGGGAGGGGACAAGCTAAATATAACAGAAAAAAACACCAAGATCCCAAAACACACAAAATGATGAAAAAAATAATGAATATCTACAGGAATCGGACACTTCCCTTGAACTATATAGGTCAACCGCAGCTGATTATACCAAAACACCAACGCCTACAGCAAAAACTATGGAAATTGGAATCAGACATTTTGCTTGACCACAGCTGACAATACCAAACCACCAATACCTACATATAAAACTACGAAAATTGGAATCAGTCTTTTCCCATGACCTATATAGGTCAACCATAACTATTGATACGAAAAAATCAATACCTACAACTATGAAAAACAAAAACAAAACCATGCAAAAATTCAAAAGTCAAACAACCTTGCGTAAATTAAGACACATTCAATACACAATAAATACACAAAACATTACAGCTCAAGAAAAATAGACCCAAAAAAACAATTACTTACCATCAACAAATTTCGGCACTGCCAAGTAGATCAGACATCCCAAACACACACACACACACACACACACACACACACACACAAACACAACCAACTTATAAACTGCATGCTGTAATTTCATCACACACCACAATACCCTTACGTCATGAGTCAAAGCAGACTTGTGGAATCGGACATTTCCATTGACCCCTTCCACTGACATTTGCACAGTGAAGAGAGAGAGAGAGAGAGAGAGAGAGAGAGAGATTCGTGGAGACAACAAAATTTTTAGGTCTTACATTTGACAGGAAACTTAGTTGGTCTCCACATGTGTCTTATTTGGCTGCCCGTTGTACCCGTTCTCTCAATGTCCTCCGTGTTCTCAGTGGTATGTCGTGGGGAGCGGATCGAACCGTCCTCCTTCACCTATATCGGTCGATCGTCCGCTCCAAGCTGGATTATGGGAGCTTCGTATACTCCTCTGCACGGCCATCCATCTTACGCCGCCTCAACTCCATACAACATCGGGGTTTACGACTTGCGATCGGAGCGTTTTATACTAGTCCCGTCGAGAGTCTTCATGCTGACGCTGGTGAGTTGCCACTCACCTACCGGCGCGATATACTGCTTTGTCGGTATGCCTGTCGGCTACTGGCAATGCCTGACCACCCATCTTATCGTTCCTTTTTTGATGACTCTCTCGACAGTCAATACGGGTTGTATGTCTCCGCCCTGCTACCCCCTGGAGTTCGCTTTCGTCGCCTCCTTCAACACCTTCATTTTTCACTCCCTGCCACCTTTCGAGTGGGCGAGAGCCACACGCCACCTTGGCTCCAGGCTCAGGTTCGCGTCCACCTTGACCTCTGCTCACTCCCGAAGGAGGTTACCCCCGATTCAGTCTACCACTCCCGTTTTGTCGAACTTCGTTCGAAGTTCATTAATACGACCTTAATTTATACAGATGGCTCTAAGACCAATGACGGGGTCGGGTGTTCTTTTATTGTCGGGGCACAAAGTTTCCAATATCGGCTCCATGGCCATTGTTCGGTCTTCACAGCTGAGCTCTTTGCCCTCTACCAGGCTGTCCTTTACATCTGCCGCCACCGACATTCTGCATATGTCATCTGCTCCGATTCCCTGAGCGCTATCCAGAGCCTCGGTGATCCGTACCCGGTTCACCCTTTCGTGCACCGGATCCAACGCTCTCTTCAGCAGCTGGTGGACGTCGGTTCTCCGGTTAGCTTTATGTGGATTCCTGGCCATGTCGGTATCCCTGGGAACGAAGCTGCAGATGCCGCGGCCAAGGCTGCGGTCCTCCAGCCTCGGACAGCTTCTTGTGGTGTCCCTTCGTCAGATTGTAGCAGGGTAATTTGTCGGCGCATTGTCTCGCTGTGGCATGCCGATTGGGCTGCACTTTCAGACAACAAGCTTCGGGCCTTGAAAGCTCTACCCGTGGCTTGGACGTCCTCCTCACGCCCTTCTCGGCGGGAGGAGGTAGTTTTGGCCCGGTTGCGAATTGGCCACTGCCGGTTCAGCCATCGCCATCTGCTGACTGCTGCGCCGGCGCCGTTCTGCCCATGTGGGCAATTGCTGACGGTCCGCCACATTTTAACGTCGTGTCCGAATTTTAACACCCTACGTCTCGATATTGGCCTGCCATGTACTGTAGAAGCCATTTTAGCGGATGACCCACGAGCAGCTGCTCGCGTTCTTCATTTTATCAATTTGACAACCCTCTCACAGGACATTTGATTATGCTGTTTTCTTTTTTAATCCTATGCCTGTCAGTCTGTCTTTAATCGTGTTCTCCGTTTTGTTGCTGTTTTAAACTTGTGACTCGCGGTGCATTCCTAAAGTAGTCTGGGCGCTAATGACCGTTGACGTTGTGCGCCCTAAAGCCACAAAAAGAGAGAGAGAGAGAGAGAGAGAGAGAGAGAGAGAGTGTGTGTGTGTGTGTGTGTGTGTGTGTGTGTGTGTGAACTGTTCATGATTGTCAATAAATGTGTGTGTGTGTGTGTGTGTGTGTGTGTGTGTGTGTGTGTGTGTGTGAACTGTTCATGATTGTCAATAAATGCTGCACATTGTTGTGTCCAGCAATAAATCTATGGCTCCTTCACATACCATCTGCAGAAAGTCAAGGCAATAGTTGTGAACATGTGCCCACAACAGTATTATGAACTCTAGCCACAATTCAGCTGGCAGTTCAACTTATATTGGTCTCTCCTGTGCAACCAGGTCAGTCCATGAGTGATAAGAATGGCATACCACTTTGTAGTGCCATTAAAGATCAGTTTCTCTGTGGTATCTTTGAGTATCCTGCTATGGCAATTAAAACGACTTACCTCTTCATACACACTTCCTGCTGGAAATCTTGTGATATTACATCTTCTTGTAGCTGATGTCTGAACCACTACTATCTTCAGGTATATAAGAATGTGGATGTAACTGTTGTTCAGACAGCTCTTCACACATAAGAATGACATGTGTTCAGTGTTTGCAACTCTTTGTGAGTGCTGGGAGTGGTTTGTTTCGAGTGTGCATGGCCCCACATCTGTTGTTGATATCTGCTATTGGATAGAAATAGAGAATAATTGATACAGAATTCTGAAAGTCTTCTGTATGTACAGTAGATTTCTCAGTACCACATGGTACTACTGACATACAGTAAAATGTAACAAATGCAGAAAATATGATTAACTGCATGTACATGGAAAAATTTTTTGAAAACTTGATACCATCATGCAACTTTCTGCTCTTCTCTCAATTGCTTTGAGTGTCAGTTGACACGAAGGGAAATCTTTCTGAGTACAGTCTTGCTGCATATCTGCATCAACCTTGCTGTATGCATGCAACAGATCTTTTGGCACACAGTACATTGTCGAGTATGATTTGAGCCCAGAATATGCAAATTAAAGTTTAGGCTTTGTCAGTCCATCTTTGGTAATTAGTAATGTGTTCCATACCAAATTATCAGGACACTGGAGTCACTCTAATGAAACTTTAGTACTCCACAATGCCCAAACCATTAATTTATGAGCATGGGTTCTCTCTTGGAAGAATAACCCCTCAACCTAATATGCCTATCTAGTGTCACTTTTACACATCCTCTATGGAAACAATTCCTAATCAAAGGTTTCATCATATTGACTGTACCTACTTGTAATGTGCATTGTGAAGCTCGCTGCTTGCTAAAAGCTCATTAGTTTGTGTATTAATTACATCTGAATGTGGTGTTTCCAGCTAACTAATTTCTTTTTATGTTTCGTAGGTGCCCAGGCTGTCAAACACAAATTCATAAGAAACCGATGCCCCGTAATACAAATTTTCCACGTGGGAGCTTCAAGTAGCCCAATCAAATGTTGAATGATGATTGAAATGTATGACGTATTTGTAGAGAAACAGTTGCTGCAATTTTTTACCCATTATTGCTACACTTCTTGGCATAGTTTTATGCCAAGAAGTGCAGAAAGAGAATGGGTAAAAAATTGCTGGAACTGTGACAGTTGTGGAGATGATTAAACTAGAACAAAAGTTAGTGTTACTAATGAAGGAAATCATAAAGGGAAATAATAAGCACAAAACAAGTATTCCATTAAAAGTTGACCAAAATTATGCAGAAAGTAGCTGAAGAAAAATACAGTTAGTAAGTTGATGGTATGTGATTTGTGGAATCACAGGCTGAATAAGCATTTAAAATGGAGGAAAGAAAGAAATTGCTTCCAAATAAATCAAATGCCGTACTAAAATGTGACATTCCAGTGTTATAACTGGAAACGACTGCGTAATTATATTTTTGAGTAATATTCTGCAACAAATTCGATATGGAGTTGCATGAATGTTTGAACTGTTCACGGTATATAGGCTAAGTAATTTACAGGGTAGTCTGATCGAGCAACTATCATAGTATTAGTGAAGAAGTAGAGGAATTGGCATGTCTACCTTCTGGTTTGTGTTAGTAGTGTAGTGCTACTTTCGGTCAAAGGGGTCTTGTATCAGATGTTTCAGTTGCCATATAATTTTTGTTCTGGTAATAACAGGGCGTGAGAATTGTTTCAGTTCTTTTCACTGACATTTGCACAGTGAAGAAGAGTGAATTTTATAGAACCAATGTGGCAGTCAGTCTTAGTGTTGCATGAGAAAATTGTTCATCTCATATATTCAGTACCCCTCCAGATTCCAGCTATAAATTACTGTAAAACATTTGAAGAGAGATGGGGGGGGGGGGTCCATTCTACAGAATAATAGCAACCCTAGAATTCTTTGGAAAATCCAGTCACAAGCATGGAAGAAATAAACAGGATATCCATGTGCTTAAATCCCCGCAGCTGTGTGGCAAACATAACAGATGTAAATAATGTACATTTTTGAAGCTAAAATGCAAGTTATTAAGAGAAGGTAAGAGAAAAGTGTACAGGGATGGGACGCTCCTCAAAAACATAAGATTTAAACACAGTTCGCTTAATAGCAGAAGTGTAGCTCATGTTCTTGTTCTATAGATAGTCGAGCACAGTGCAGGTTTCAGCCTGCCTACCCCTGTCTTGCAGCCTGCTCATATGGTACATGTGCCAGCCCAGCTGTCTCACTGCACTGTGAAGCTGAGGGCAAGCTGCTGGCCCAGCCCAGTGGGGTGACATGCTTTGTCAACTAGTCACTTCCTCAGCCCACTGAAGTTACTCATTGGATCAACCTGTTGCCTCTACTGTAGTTCAGTCTGCATGCCTCTACAATGCCCTGAATTTATCCTTGTGTATTATTATTTCAATTAACTGTACATTTTTATGTGGGCAGCAGTTTCAGTGAATGTTTGAGCTTCACTCTAGTGTCAGTTTATCCAGTCTTTTCATATCCACCCAGTCACATTATCTACATAGATAGCTCTTTTTATGCTCAGAAGAGAGTATATAATACCAACAATACTCGCAGAATATCTTTCCTTTGGATAGACTCATATAAGTCTACTTATTAAAAATCCAAATAGTGCATATCAAGAATATCATACATTGATGGAGTTAAAGACACCACATTTTTGTAGTGTGGAATTACTGATAGTCACAATGTAAGAAACCAGTGACACACAGTAGGAATCAAGTATGACACAATCTCATATTTTCTCCCCATAAGTTTTGGGATGTTGCAGATAGACATAAGATGTTCTGCAGCACATGCAGTGAGCTAGAGTGATTAGTCTGTAACCAGCAAGCACAGCATAGTGTACTGTTGAGTTGGTGGGTTGGATACTATCCTGCCACCTATGGTGTGGTAAGCTGCACTTGGCTCACAACTGTAGTGTGTGAGTCTGTATGTGCCATTGCATGTTACATGGGCTAGACAGCTTGAAACCTAAACTGTACACAACTCTAGCATCAGCCTCTCACCCTTTGAAAACACTGGAAAATTTGAAAGCTGAAGCAACTGTGCACCATAAACCGCATGTGACGTACATTTTTGTGATCTTGTGTATATGATAAATGGTAATATAACCTTTATACTCATAATTGTGATTTGACTCAGGATCCATATGCTTAGTAAAATTAGGAGCGAGGCTGAGAATAGTGTGTCATGTCATTTGTGTATGATTAATTTTGAATATAAATATGTTTGATACTTCTTATATCTGAGCTGTTTTCTAACAACTATAAATTGATGCACACATACGTTCGTGCATACGTATGTAAATCAGTAAATACATGAAGAGATCATAGCCTTATGATTCTGTTGCAGAAGGCATCTGTTGTAGAGGACCCTTTAGCAAGACTGGAAAAAAAGTTGAAGGAACATTTAAAAGCCAACAAAAACTTATTCAGAGAAATACAGGAATTTGTTTTTAAGGAAGGTAACAATATTTTTTTAATTTCAAATATTTGAAGGCTTCATATTGTTGTGATTTTAAATATTTAACTATGGTTTGAAGAAATCACAAATATCCATCTGATTCTCAAGTTTTAAAGAAAAACGTATTTAAGTTGACATTTACATAATTATTGTTGTTCAAATAATATTGTTTTTATTAATTAGTATAAATAAAAATAATAATAATACTAATAATAAATATTTTTATAATCTTCAAATTTCATATATTTTGCATTGCTTAAATATGAGAATGTTTGCAATACTAATCAACAATATTAATTTCAAAGTTGTACTACAAAATGGGGGTCAAGAGATATGAAAAGCCAAGCTAATTAGAGAGATTGTTGTATAACTAACATGAAATCTTGAAACGTAACATATCCCATAGGCATGTGGAAATAGATTATACTACTGGAGTGATATGGGAAACTGTCCCACAGAGGTAGAGATCAGGAGGACAAATTGGATACAGAACAGTGACAGATGTTCCTATCTCATCACTTTCTTTCCTTTTTTGGTCATCAGTCTACTGACTGGTTTGATGCGGCCCGCCACGAATTCCTTTCCTGTGGTAACCTCTTCATCTCAGAGTAGCACTTGCAACCTACGTCCTCAATTATTTGCTTGACGTATTCCAATCTCTGTCTTCCTCTACAGTTTTTGCCCTCTACAGCTCCCTCTAGTACCATGGAAGTCATTCCCTCATGTCTTAGCAGATGTCCTATCATCCTGTCCCTTCTCCTTATCAGTGTTTTCCACATATTCCTTTCCTCTCCGATTCTGCATAGAACCTCCTCATTCCTTACCTTATCAGTCCACCTAATTTTCAACATTCGTCTATAGCACCACATCTCAAATGCTTCGATTCTCTTCTGTTCCGGTTTTCCCACAGTCCATGTTTCACTACCATACAATGCTGTACTCCAGATGTACATCCTCAGAAATTTCTTCCTCAAATTAAGGCCGGTATTTGATATTAGTAGACTTCTCTTGGCCAGAAATGCCTTTTTTGCCATAGCGAGTCTGCTTTTGATGTCCTCCTTGCTCCGTCCGTCATTGGTTATTTTACTGCCTAGGTAGCAGAATTCCTTAACTTCATTGACTTCGTGACCATCAATCCTGATGTTAAGTTTCTCACTGTTCTCATTTCTACTACTTCTCATTACCTTCGTTTTTCTCCGATTTACTCTCAAACCATACTGTGTACTCATTAGACTGTTCATTCCGTTCAGCAGATCATTTAATTCTTCTTCACTTTCACTCAGGTTAGCAATGTCATCAGCGTATCGTATCATTGATATCCTTTCACCTTGTATTTTAATTCCACTCCTGAACCTTTCTTTTATTTCCATCATTGCTTCCTCGATGTACAGATTGAAGAGTAGGGGTGAAAGGCTACAGCCTTGTCTTACACCCTTCTTAATACGAGCACTTCGCTCTTGATCGTCCACTCTTATTATTCCCTCTTGGTTGTTGTACATATTGTATATGACCTGTCTCTCCCTATAGCTTACCCCTACTTTTTTCAGAATCTCGAAAGCTTGCTCCGTTTTATATTGTTGAACGCTTTTTCCAGGTCGACAAATCCTATGAAAGTGTCTTGATTTTTTTTTTAGCCTTGCTTCCATTATTAGCCATAACGTCAGAATTGCCTCTCTCGTCCCTTTACTTTTCCTAAAGCCAAACTGATCGTCAGCTAGTGCATTCTCAATTTTCTTTTCCATTCTTCTGTATATTCTTCTTGTAAGCAGCTTCGATGCATGAGCTGTTAAGCTGATTGTGCGATAATTCTCGCACTTGTCAGCTCTTGCCGTCTTCGGAATTGTGTGTATGATGCTTTTCCGAAAGTCAGATGGTATGTCGCCAGACTCATATATTCTACACACCAACGTGAATAGTCATTTTGTTGCCACTTCCCCCAATGATTTTAGAAATTCTGATGGAATGTTATCTATCCCTTCTGCCTTATTTGACCGTAAGTCCTCCAAAGCTCTTTTAAATTCCGATTCTAATACTGGATCCCCTATCTCTTCTAAATCGACTCCTGTTTCTTCTTCTATCACATCAGACAAATCTTCACCCTCATAGAGGCCTTCAATTTATTCTTTCCACCTATCTGCTCTCTCCTCTGCATTTAACAGTGGAATTCCCGTTGCACTGTTAATGTTACCACCGTTGCTTTTAATGTCACCAAAGGTTGTTTTGACTTTCCTGTATGCTGAGTCTGTCCTTCCGACAATCATATCTTTTTCGATGTCTTCACATTTTTCCTGCAGCCATTTCGTCTTAGCTTCCCTGCACTTCCTATTTATTTCATTCCTCAGCGACTTGTATTTCTGTATTCCTGATTTTCCCGGAACATGTTTGTACTTCCTCTTTTCATCAATCAACTGAAGTATTTCTTCTGTTACCCATGGTTTCTTCGCAGCTACCTTCTTTGTACCTATGTTTTCCTTCCCAACTTCTGTGATGGCCCCTTTTAGAGATGTCCATTCCTCTTCAACTGTAATGCCTACTGTGCTATTCCTTATTGCTGTATCTATAGCGTTAGAGAATTTCAAACGTATCTCGTCATTCCTTAGTACTTCCGTATCCCACTTCTTTGCGTATTGATTCTTCCTGACTAATTAATGTCTTGAACTTCAGCCTACCCTTCATCACTACTATATTGTGATCTGAGTCTATATCTGCCTTACAGTCCAGTATCTGATTTCGGAATCTCTGTCTGACCATGATGTAATCTAATTGAAATCTTCCCCTATCTCCCGGCCTTTTCCAAGTATACCTCCTCCTCTTGTGATTCTTGAACAGGGTATTCGCTATTACTAGCTGAAACTTGTTACAGAACTCAATGAGTCTTTCTCCTCTTTCATTCCTTGTCCCAAGCCCATATTCTCCTGTAACCTTTTCTTCTACTCCTTCCCCTACAACTGCATTCCAGTCACCCATGACTATTAGATTTTCGTCCCCCCTTACATACTGCATTACCCTCTCAATATCCTCATACACTTTCTCTATCTGTTCATCTTCAGCTTGCGACGTCGGCATGTATACCTGAACTATCGTTGTCGGTGTTGGTCTGCTGTCGATTCTGATTATAACAACCCGGTCACTGAACTGTTCACAGTAACAAACCCTCTGCCCTACCTTCAGATTCATAACGAATCCTACACCTGTTATACCAATTTCTGCTGCTGTTGACATTACCCGATACTCATCTGACCAGAAATCCTTGTCTTCCTTCCACTTCACTTCACTGACCCCTACTATATCTAGATTGAGCCTTTGCATTTCTCTTTTCAGATTTTCTAGTTTCCCTACCACGTTCAAGCTTCTGACATTCCACGCCCCGACTCGTAGAATGTTATCCTTTCGTTGATTATTCAATTTTTTTCTCATGGTAACCTCCCCCTTTTCAGATTTTATAGTTTCCCTACCACATTCAAGCTTCTGACATTCCACACCCCGACTCGTAGAACGTTATCCTTTCGTTGATTATTCAATTTTTTTCTCATGGTAACCTCCCCCTTGGCAGTCCCCTCCCGGAGATCCGAATGGGGGACTATTCTGGAATCTTTTGCCAATGGAGAGATCATCATGATACAATACCATATTGCCATCAGTGATGGGACTTGCTTGTGTTGTAAATACTCCCCACCCACCTTCCTCCTCCTCCTCCTCCTCCTCCTCCTCCTCCTCCTCCTCTACTGCTGTCACTTTTTCCTATATTGCTGTCACACCTAACATTTTGTGCCTGACTGTTTCTCACCACATCTTGTATATCTTTACTGTTTTGTTAATATTCAGGACTTTTTGATCAGGGTAACTGGTCCAATCTGAGAATCTCATATGTTGCCATTTACATTGCCTTATATCCATTTGCTTGCTGGCATTTTTGAGAGGCTTTCTTGAGTGTTGTTTGACATGCTTCTTTTTTATTTCCAAAAATATCAATGGGAATAGAAAATAAGAGCTACAGGGTTTGAATGTAAGCTTGGAAAAGTGTTCATAGAACTTGTTTTAAATTCATAATGTAGCTGCTAAACTTCCACACTAACAAAAGAAGAGTGGTAGCTTGGTTTCTTCTAATACCTGCTTATTAAGTGAAGCATTTTTAAAGGTACTTGGTATTTGGACATCTACCCTGTTGCCAAGGTTTTACAGGCTGCAGATGGCTGTTAACCAACATCCAAACCTTTACCTAGTTGGACATTGGGTTTCATAAATCAAGGGAAAATACCAAGAATAATAACTTGTGAAGTTGTTGTATTGAACATTTTAAGTGCATCACTCTTGAACTGAAAATACAGCATAAATAAAATGTGAAAGCAGTTTCCAAAACAAAGAAAATATGTTTGAACTTAAAAAATGTTTGAAATTTACAGAATGGATATGTTTGTTTTATAAAAAAACTAAAGTATCAGTAGGGGATTTGGGGGGGGGGGGGGTTGTTTACCATTACCATGAGCAGCAAATACTAAGAAGCTGGCATCAATGGTAGTGGCATAAGAGAGCAGTTTTTATTGTACTGTCATGGGCCCACTCTTGCCTGGAATTAAAATTTTATGAGAAATGGGTGTCACTCTTCCTGCAGGCCACTCTTAGTATGACAATGAGCTAATGAGGAGTGTGTGAGCAACAGAATACCACCAAAGAACTCCCCAAACTTAATAGAATTTGGGTCAGATTATTGAGTTGGCTACTTCGTGCACAGAATTGTTCATTGTTGAAGATATGAGTTCACGAGATGTGCCCTGTTGCTCAAGTGTCATTATTTTCTTGGATAAATTTATTGGTTATTGTACTGGCATAAATATCAACATAAGCACGACAGTTGTTATTTGCATACAACTGCCTTATCACAGTTATACGTGGAAATAAGTGGATGTTTTTGCATCTACTTGCTCCCCTTACATGGATAATACCTCACGTGAAGAAATCTGTATCACAGATATTGGATGGGTGATAATAAAATATTGCTTCTAGTCAAACTGAAACACAAATACTGTCATTTCACAGTTAGAAGTTAGACTCATTTGTATAGTGAATGGTCCTCTCCATTGATGCACAGTTGAGTGGAATTGTTGACATACAACTGCAAATACTGCTTCCTGTGATGAGTGATGCACACATGGCTGTCTTATAAGCATTTCTTCTAAGTAGAGTACTCGGTGATACAATCCATTAGACTTCTTGTAACAAGAGCAGATCACGATTAAAACCACATAACAGCAAATATTAGTCACTGGTGAATGTCATAGACATTGGCTGAACTTTTCGGATGCCAACCCTATGTTTAGAAATTGATGCTGTAGTTTGTCAACAGCACAAGGATAAGCATTTAATTGACTCTCCACACCTGTCCAAGTTTGTTGTGTGTCTAACATCTTGGTGGCCCTTAATCATATTTGAAATCATAAATGTAGATTCTACCAAGTTATTTCTCTCTGGTAGACTCCCTCCCTATTGTAGCACTGACTGTCATTTTACTCTGTAATATACTATGCAGTTATCTGTTACGTACCAGTGATAAAAGCAGATTGCAATATCACCAGTTGAGTTGTGATGGTTTGGCACAACATGATGCTAATAACAATATAGTCAAAATTTGTAGCAATCAGTATATGCTTATACCGTTTTTGTGGTTTGTTTTCAATTTTTGAACTCCGTTTACATTTTTCTGGCTGTCTTGAAATGCACCTATAATTTTTACATTGCCCTGAAAACTTTACACAGTATGTAAAACATGTAAAGGTCCAGACTTCCATCAATGGTGCTATTTATTTATGTTTTTTGTAGCATACGGCTGCTTCCTGAAACAATAATGATAATTGCATGCAATGTGCATTTTATTACATAACACAATGCCATTTTAAATATGGGCATAAACCCACATTGCATAGAATTACACATTTTTGTGAATCGTAGTGGCATAAGAGAGCAGTTTTTATTGTACTGTCCTGGGCCCACTCTTGCCTGGAATTAAAATTTTATAATGAAGTAACACAATAAATCACTCGTCATATTTGTGCTACTTTCATAATTAACTGAAGAAGTGCCTCTTTATCTCAGCAATATATAAAAATGTCGTAATTTTTTAGCTGCAAACAACCACATTGGAGAAAACTCACTTGTTGGGAATGAAGCTCAGAATGAAGTCCTGGGAAGTCGACAGAAGAATAGCAAGGTTGGTTTCACATTGGCACAGGTGATTTTAGAACACGGATTCAGATTCTAGGTATCTTGTGTATGTTAATTTACTAGTTTTTCATCAGTAGTCTTCTTTTATATGAAGTTAATAGTTTTTGCTACATAGTCCATTTTTTTCTAAATTAGTTGCGAAGCAAGCAATTGAATTTTGTAGATCATGTTTCATTTTATTATAATGAATACTTTCAGTTTTCTGAACAGAACTATACTAATTATGGAACAAACGTTAGTGATAAGCCACTAATGTGGTTTAAACTGCAATTCTGACCTGTGAATGGTTAAAAAAAATTGAAAAATATTTGATCTGTTGTAAAATCAATTTGAAGTCAAAATTGTGTATTCACTCTAACTTTGGATGAAAAAGAAGCTAGTAATGTGATTGTTAAAAGTGTAAACCCTCCTTTTACTGACAAGACTGCTGTCTTTCTCCTAGATGACAGAGACGGAGATTCTCTCTCTTATATAATATCCAAAAATTATTTGCAACAATGACTGGCTCATTATTCGAAGTTCAGGCATGTTATGTTTTCCAGTTTCTGTGAGCCCTTTATGTAATTGCATAAGAAGCAGAACATTTTCTTATATGATGTTGAATCGTACATGTGACAAAGTTATAATGAAGTATGTCGTTATAAATAGCATGTTGTAATTAAAATGTATGTGATATTTTGTCATGTGGAACTGGTATGGAATCATTAAACATGCACACTGGAGAGACAAAGACACAGAGAGAATCATTTTATAATTTTATCATACACCATTCATGAAGGAAACAAAGGTGACGAAATGATGCTGGTACCAGGTACCTTTAATTGTATGCTGGGAATTGGCTTGTGGTGTATAAACGTGTCAAATGCGTATGTTGGACAAGTTTTATTTCAACTTGATCCCTATCTAAAACTCTTTTTTGTTAGTGAAATGACAGAACAAAGTTTTACATAAGAGGCCAATTGAGTGTCATGATGAATTTCTGTGTGGGCTATTGTAACATATTCAGGACATAATTTTTTTTAATTATTTGAGGAATTTTTGTTATTGACAAGAAATTGAAAACTTTGGCAAGCATTTTGTATAGCTGTAGTTGGGAATGAAATGACTTACACTTTGTAACAAGGTGTGTGTAAAGTAGACTAGTGGTAAATAAATGGAAAGTATACCACATAATTTTAATCTTCTATCAGCTATCTGTAATGAGCATACAGCTGTTCATTCAAAATATGTGCCAAAAATAATGTCATCCCAAAGTAACTGACCTGTTTCATGGTTTTGCACAGTTGCATCATTATTTTTCATATTTTTAACATCAGTGTTATGGTTTTTATACAGAGAGATTAGCTTAATGATAATTATACCTTTGGATATGCACAGAATGTTTAGCATTTGATGATTGTTACTAAATCTGTCTTCTCATTTCTGTCTGCATGATATTTGTAAAGTAGTTTGTACTTTTCTAATGAAGAATCTTATTTTACACGTCCTGTAGTGGAAATGGTACAGTGCACGTAATGTATGGTTTAATAATTAATATAATAATTATCTGTTTGTGAGCTTCACAATTTAGAATTGTATGTCTGCCTGCATGGAAAAGCTTTAGTTACATATTTCTTTTATATTAAGATCTAACTTGACTGAATAAGGCTAACTCCATTGCTGTTCTAGGTTGAACAGTTGAAAGATATTGCGCAACAGAAACTACCAAATGGTGGCCCTGTCATTGCTATAGTTGTGTTTGCATGCAATCGTATTACCGTCAGCAAGTGTATTGATCAGTTGGTGCGTTACCGTCCATCACGCCATCAGTTTCCTATCATTGTGAGCCAAGATTGTCACCATAAAGCCACAGCTGATGTTATTGATTCATATAGCAATGAAGTTTTTCATATAGAGGTAAATTACTTTCTCATCTTTGTTGTGTGCTGATTATTATGTACAATATTTAATATCTCATTATGTTATACAAATTGTAAAAAATCTTCTGAAACAAAGGTATGTACCTTTTATTAGTATTTACCCTTTTATTTGGCATTCCATCTTTGTTGAAAAGTGTCAGTGTTGGTGTATTATTGTATTGTGTTGGTGACTAAGCACACTGGCCAGTTAATTTAAAATTTTGTTCAACTTTATCTTAGCAACCTGATCAGTCGGAGATTGAAGTACCTCCAAAGGAGAAAAAGTTTCGAGGTTATTTCAACATAGCACGGCATTACGGCTGGGCACTAAACGAAACATTTTTCAGATTTGGGTTCAACACAGTCATCATTGTGGAAGGTAACATATTGCATTATCACTCACCTTCTTTTTTTCTGTCTTTTCTTCTTTTGCAATGTTCAATGTAGTTTGTGTTCTTTACAGTCTGTGGACAATAGAGTATATTGTGGGACTTGACTGCAGCTTCAACTGGATAAATAACTGAGGCATAACTAAAAACTGCATTTGTTATTTTTACTGAAAGCACATCGTCACAGCCACTGTAGTGTAAATGCAAAACATTTCCACCATATCTGATCTGTATATTAAGTTTATTTTTGAGCTACATAATTCCTCTTGAACTTTTGCATGCGTATCACTATTAGCCACTCGCAAGGACACAGATAGTGTGAACCCAGTGGTAAACTGAAATAAATGATTGTGTTTGATATTTATACCTCTCAGGTGTTTGTCAGAGAATGGTCTGCTATGAGTCTGGAGTAGTTTAATTACTTTTACCGTTTTGTCGGTCTGTGTGTCTTCACTAACAATGGATGTCAGTATCGGATAAATCTGTCAAAAAAAAAAAAAAAAAGTGTACAGGCTGTACGAGGGAGCAGTGAAGGTGATGCCTGGAGGAGCAAGTGTAGGTACCTACTAGTTGTCCTTTTTTTGCCTGTTTCTCCTACTAGTAGCCTCGCTTTACACCTTAGTCTCCAGAAGTAGGAAGCTGTTGGCCTGCGTGTGTCAAGCTGAACCTGGCAAACTGTTCCATTAGACACTGCTGTCTGTCACATGTACGCACAATGCATTAAAAAGCAATCACTTGAAAATGATATGATACCCAAATTCAGAAGATAGCACATTGCAATAAATATTTTATAGCTGGAAGTAAATAATCATTTATTTAAACATTATTATGGCTGTGAAATCACCTGGTGGTATTGCTTTTGGGAGGGGGGGGGGAGTTAACAGCTTTGGGGAGGGAAATAAATATGAAATGTAACATTTCATGCAATTTATTGCTGTTTAATTGTCGTGTTCTATAGGCCTGGTATCTGAGAAACCGTTTGAAGCAGTGAGAAAGCTTTTAATTAGCTTTTCTCAGATACCTTCATTCAGAAAGGTGTTTTTTTTTCCCCCAGCTTGGCATACATACTTAATCCAGTCTTCCACCACAACGTAATCAGTAGCTTTCTCAAGTAAATCCAGCACATCTTTCATTTTGATGTACAATTTCTGGATCATAAATTTTCTGTTGGACAATATTGACAGTGATGAGGGGGGAACTTTCTAAATGGAAGAATTTTGCATAACAGCTACAAGAAATTTTATAGCATTTCTGGATTACAAATCTGCAGTGTCATAATGTAATTTTAACCAAAAAAGTGACTGTCAAATGTTCCTAGAAATGTAAATGATTCTGATAATTCTATGTATGTATGAATATTGTTGTGCTGATGCAGATGTCTCCCAGTAAAACCCATGTACTGAGACAGGTGCAACCTTATTTTGCAGAGTTTGTTTGTGATCCCTGCTGTGTCGTGTGAGGCCTGCTTTTAGCAAGACAGCCATAAACCCTTCAAACAGGCAACCATAAAATTGGTGTCTGCCAGCAGGATCAGTATTGCTCCCCTTCATACCTATAAAATACCATGATGTTCTAAAATAAATTACAGAAGCAAATATTTGCTACATTACTCACCCTTTTGAACTGCTTTTAGGGAGTAGATAACAGAACAATTGATACTGTTTGTTGCAATATAAGCCTAGCCTAGTCCACTCTTTTGCCTGCTATATACCTCCTGTAGTGTTGTGTTGATTGAAACAGCACTGAATGCATCTCATGTTCACTGTCTCAGATGATATATTTCACTCCTGAGAACTCACAAAGCCACCTATGGTGCCCCCTCTATTTTTACACTCAATGAAAATACAATGAACTCTCATGGTGGAAGAGAGGAATTATTGATAAACTGAGAAGAAGTAAGAAGCCTGAACAACAAGTAACAGCTCCCATCATTGGCAGAATAGTATATTACTTCTGACCAGTGACACACAATAAAGAAAAAAAAGGTACAGATGAGGTGAGACTGAACAGCTAAAAACACAAGAAGTTAGACGAGTAACTGTCTGAGGTCACTCATCGTTGTTCTTCTTCACAGTCTTCTGTCACCTATCTTCCAACAGGTCAGCATATATCCTTGTACAGTGATGGTTACTGTCTGCCACACATGTACCGTACCAAAATTACAGGCAGCAATTGAGCCACTACCAACACATTTGCAGTACTGGCTAACCCCAGGAAAGCAATGAACAATGGAGGCTACATGATAGACCCACAAGGGTGGAACTCTAACTTTTCAGCAGGGCTGATGTTTGAAAGCTCAAGGAACCTCCTAAGAACTCTGGAAGATAGGTATGTCTTGGTAGGATTCCCTTGAGGTGCTTTTCCACTGCCAGCCTTCAAGAAAAATTGCACTTCCAATATCTTTTCCTCATTCCTCAGTGTACCACATTCTTTATAGTAACTGAGCAACAGCTTTGAAAAAACTGATAGGAGCAGCTTGAGCTCTTGGTTACAGCTGACAAATGACAAGTTCTAAACATGCATTGGAGAAGACTGACACTACAGGTGTGTGAGCCTAAAAATTCTAAAGCCATACATATCATTCCCAGTCATGTCCAGGATTTATTTATGCCTCTTTATATGAATTTAACCTCTGATAACTTTATGTGCGATGCATGCTAAGTTGATTGTTGTTCAGACACCATCTTAAACCCTATATCTTTACATAACACATTAGATAATAGGGTTCATACATCAAGAGAAGAGAAAACCATTCCTAATAAACTATTTTAGCATTCAAACTAACAACTGGCTGAATGATGCCTCCCTTTCAATGTGGAAAGGGTAGTTTCTATAGAAGGGGTACTACAAAATGTATGAAGCCTGTGATTATATAGTTCCTGCTCTGATGTTTTTAATGGGCAAGAAGGAAAATGATTCTGTGTAAGACAAATAAAAATAAGACATAGCCCTATCGTCAAAGTCTGTAAGAGGACTTTACTCTACAGTAGTACTGTGCTGAGAAATAAATACTATCAGCATCCTCTGTGGAATGAGAGAGATCAGTTGCCACAGAGAAGCACCACATCGTATGCTCCATACTACTGACATTACTTTTTCATCGACAAGAATGCAGCATGTCAGAAATGGTCACAATCTGCAGCCATTTAGAATCTACGTTTGTTCAGTTTGCCATCTTTATTCCCATTGCTAATGTTTATTGTAAATCATCCTGGAAACTTGTTATTCATTACACCATTCCTTAAAGAAGTATCTGAAATGACGTAGTATAATATTTTGACTTCCACCAAGCTAATTGTCTGCATTTATCTCAGTTGTTTCTAGCGTATTTACTGTCTTAACATTTCTCATTATAGTACCTTGCTCCCTTCAATTGCACAGAAACCTGTTTCTGTTGCCTTTGCGTAGCAATTTCGGTCTTCATGCAGTTTGCAATTTTAGAAAACAGCCGAAATGTAAATTGAACAAATCATCATCTACCATTTTAAAACTGTGTTCAGATGATGAGGTTATTGGCACAAATATTTGAGGTAGTGGTCGAGGCTTACAGAAATGTGTCAACAAAGTGAACCTTGTGGAAAATTTTACATGTATTTAATGTATGGGTATCTTGGAAATGATGTCTGCCACAATAAGAATAAAGTATTAGATTACAGGCGGTATAGAGCAGGCAAAAGAGTGGGCTAGGCTTATATTGCATCGTACAGCATCAATTGTTCTGTTATCTACTCACTAAAAGCAGTTTAAAAGGATGATTAATGTAGCAGATATTTGCTTCTGTAATTTATTTTAGAATATCATGGAATTTTGTAGGTATAAAGGGGAGTAATATTGATCCTGCGGCGGACACCAATTTTATGGTTGCCTTTTTGAAGCGTCAATGGCTGTCTTGCTAAAAGCAGGCCTCACACAACATGGCAGGGATCACAAACAAAATCTGCAAAACAAAAAATGGGATTGCACCTGTCTCAGTACAAATATCTCAATCTTTCAAGAGGAGAATGATGTCTGTTTTCTTCTTAGGCAGTGGTGAAAACTTATTCCTTTACTCTCAAGAAATTATGGTACAAAGAATAATGCTTCTTTCCTCCACTTACAAAGCCTGGAATTGGCTGTCAGTCTGCTGGGTACCAGGGGCACTTGGGAATTTAGGAAATGAGTTAGTGAGTGTGCTAGCCACAGTGCTGTACACCCTGCATGCTATAGCCTTATGTTAATGGGAAGACAGAAAATAAACTGTGGCTGGGAAAATCAGCTATTTGGCTATGGTGTACCACCTCCTGTTCCACTGAAGTGTGTTGAAGTCCTGTTCAATTGACAACAGATTGGCATGTAGCACATGGTTTCCTCCTCTGGTGAGAGGACCCACCATTGTGTAATACTTGTGCTGTACAGATTTCAGTATGCCATCTTCTATAAATGTATTTTATATTGAAACAAGTGAACAAAGGCTAGTTTACAAACTGATCTGTCCTCTATTTTAGTGAATGATGAGAGGAACATGATAAGACATTTAAAATTTCATTAAGTGTTTGACTTGCTCCTTAAATTATGTGGGAGAAGGTTTTAATGTGTTGTCAGGGTAACTGCCTCATCCAGGAGTTTGCTTCCTTAAAAAGAAATAATACTAAAAAACCACACAGTCACATTACTATTTTTCCTGTTATTCTATAGTACAATTAGGATGTTAACAGTGTATTTTAAAATTGACAGTGTTTCCCCCTGCGGGTTCGGGGGTTAGAATAGGCCCGCGGTATTCCTGCCTGTAGTAAGAGGCGACTAAAAGGAGTCTCAAACGTTCCGGCCTTATGTGATGGTCACCTGTTGGGTTTGACCTCCATATCTAAAAATTTTTCCGAAGAGCGAGCCGATTGGGGAAGGGCGCCTTACTTGGTGCATTGTGTCCATCTTGTGTTGAGAACCATCGCCATCTTATTCGTCGTTGCATTGCAGTCCTGCCCACTCTCCATCGCTTGGGCATGGATACGCTCCTGCGTGCACTTTCTGCCAAGCAATGTGCAGGGCCATTTTCTGCACTGACGGCGACCATGGACCACATGTCACCTAACATCCAGCACGGTAGCCAGTCCGTTGTGGTGGGGCCGCCATTTACCCTGTTGGTTGCAGCGCCCTGACAACACTGGGATCGCTCTACTGATGCCTGCGCCGTTAACTCCCCACGTATGCCAAGGAGTAGATGCCCATCTCCCTGGGGCATCGGGACTCCCGGCAATGGCCATCCTGCCAGGTGGTCTTTGCTGCGGCTGGGTGGCGCCCGTGGGGAGGGCCCTTGGTCGGAGTAGGTGGCATCAGGGTGGATGACACGCAATGAAGCGTGGCACATCTTCTCGTGCTGGTGGCCAGCCACCAGAAGTCTCTAAGTGTTCTAGGGCCTATTTTAAAGGTAACGTTTATGACCCCAAATCGTTGCCCTCCCTCGCCACACCATGGGAGGAACGAAAGGCATTGAATGAAAGTGAGACGTATTCGCCCAGGTATCTTGTCTGTACCAGAGCTGATGGGGAATCCTTTATATCCGTGAAGCCTCGGTTCTTTGTAGAGCATTTAGAGGACAAGTTTGGGGAGGTGGAGGGCTTGTCCAAGATGCGGTCCGGATCGGTGTTGATAAAAACGGCATCCTCCGCCCAGTCGCGGGCCTTGCTCGCTTGTAACAAGCTGGGGGATGTCTCCGTAACTATCACACCCCACAAAAGTCTGAATATGGTCCAGGGCATTATCTTCCTCAGGGATCTCCTTTTACAGTCCGATGACGAGCTGCGCGCCAACTTGGAGCAACGAGGTGTCCATTTCGTCTGGCGCGTCCACCGGGGTCCAAGGAATCATCAAGTTGCCACCGGTGCCTTCATCTTGGCCTTCGAGGGTGACATGTTACCTGAGAAGGTCAAGGTGATGGTGTACCGTTGTGATGTCAAGCCATATATCCCTCCCCCAATGCGGTGCTTCAAGTGTTGGAAGTTCGGCCATATGTCTTCACGCTGTGCTTCCGACCTCGTATGTCGTGATTGCGGTCGACCATCCCATCCTGATCATCCCTGTGCCCTGCCTCCAATCTGTGTGAACTGTGGTGAGCACCATCTGCCTTGCTCACCGGACTGTCCGATTCTGCAGAAGGAGCGGAAAATCATGGAAATCAAGACCCTCGACCGACTGACATACACTGAGGCGAAGCGGAAATATGATCGGCTTCATCCGGTGCGTATGACATCTTCTTATGCCGCAACTGTCACTCCTGCTGCAGTTCCATCAGCTCCAGTCAGCTCTCAGAGTCGAAGGCCCACACCTGCCCCCTTGATGGTGGGGGGCACTAAACTCCCTGTTGCTCCTGCTCATCTACTTCAGGAGCAACACCCCCCCAACCATCGGGGACATCAGTTCCCCCTTCCCAGCTGGAGAAGCGCAAGTCTCCTTCGGCTCCTCTCGTCAGGAAGGGGTCCCTTGGGGACCTCCCTTCGCAAGTTCCGACTGGTACAAAAGCAGACAGCCGCAAGTGGCTCAAACAACCACTGGTCCCTGGTCGTAGGGCTTCACGGTCGTCGTCTGTCCCTGAGACTGACCCAGTGAAGCCCTCCCAGCCTGAACCACTGAAGGCACAGCGAGAGAAACAGAAGAAGAAGAAAGTCCCCAAGGCTAACGACATTGCGGTGGCACCCATCCCACCGCTTCCTGCAAGCCCTGTGCCTGTGGACGAGGTGGAGATTCTGGCGTCTGCTGAGGACCTCGATCTTGCCGGGCCCTCAGACGCCATGGATAGCGCTAGCACCGGTGCTCAATTGGAGGCAGCAGGTGAGCGGCGTAATCTGCCTTCCAAGTCCCGTCACGCCTCTCTCAGGCATGGACAGTACCATCCTCCAGTGGAACTGCAGCGGTTTCTTCCACTATCTAGCTGAGCTCCGACAACTTATCAGCCTTCACCCTTTCTTCTGCATTGCTATTCAGGAAACTTGGTTTCCAGAAATGCGAACTCCCGCCCTCCGTGGCTATCGGGGTTGTTATAAGAACCAGGCAGCTTATGAAAAGGTGTCTGGTGGCGTCTGCATGTATGTCCTTAACTCTCTCCACAGCGAGTCTGTACCTCTACAAACAGTTTTAGAGGCTGTCGTTGTTCGGGTGTGGACGCCACAGGCTGTTACTGTCTACAGTCTTTACCTTCCACCGGATGGTGCTGTCGCGCAGCATGTCCTGGCTGCTCTGATAGCCCAATTGCCGCCACCTTTCTTGTTATTGGGCGACTTCAACGCCCATAACCCTCTGTGGGGTGGGTCAGTGGCGACAGGTCGAGGCGCCACCATTGAGCATTTATTAGCACGGCTCGATCTTTCGCTTTTAAATGATGGTTCCTCCACACACTTTAGCGTAGTGCATGGCACGTACTCCGCCATCGACCTTTCGATCTGCAGCCCTAGCCTCTTACCGTCTGTCCAATGGAGAGTGCATGACGACCTGTGTGGTAGTGACCACGTTCCGATCTTCCTGTGACTGCCACAGCGTCAGTCTTCTCTGCGCCCTTGCAGGTGGGCTATGAATAAGCCTGACTGGGACTTGTTTTCCTCCACTGCCGCTATTGAGCCTCTCTCTAGTGATGACATTGATGCAGTGGTTCAATCAGTAGTCACCACTGGTATTGTTACTGCCGCCAAATCTGCCATTCCCTGTTCTTCTGGGTCCCCTCAGCGGCGTACTGTGCCTTGGTGGTCGCGTGAGATCGCTGCAGCGATTAAAGATCGCCGGCGGGTGCTCCAGCGTCACAAGCGACATCCCTGCATTGACCACCTCGTCACCTTCAAATGGCTGCGTGCACAGGCCCGCCGCCTTATCCGCCAAAGCAAGCAGGAGTGCTGGGAGCGGTATGTGTCCACCATTGGCCTCCATGTCTCTCCATCGCAGGTCTGGGCCAAGATCCGACGCCTCTACGGCTATCGGATCCCTGTCAGCGTCCCTGCGCTCTCACTGAATGGAGCAGTTTGTACAGACTCCGACGAAATTGCCAACAGCTTGGCAGAGCATTTTGCTCTTAGTTCTGCTTCTTCCAATTACCCACTGGCCTTCCGCTCCATTAAAGAGCAGATGGAACATCGGAGACTTTCTTTTCGCACCCACCATTCTGAACCCTACAGTGCTCCATTCAGTGAGTGGGAATTTCACAGTGCCCTTGCCGCTTGCCCTGATACCGCTCCTGGGCCAGATGGCATCCACTGTCAGATGCTGAAACACCTTTCAGTGGACTGCCAGCGACGGCTCCTCGACCTTTACAACCGCATTTGGGTCGAGGGTGAGTTTCCGTCACAATGGCAAGAAAGTATTGTAATCCCCATTCTGAAACCTGGGAAGAACCCTTTGGAGGTGGACAGCTACCGTCCCATTAGCCTCACCAATGTTCTTTGCAAATTGCTTGAACGGATGGTGAGCCGGCGGTTGAACTGGGTACTGGAGTCAAGGGGCCCTCTGCCGATCTTTATCCACAATTTTCTGTCGTATCGTACGTTCCGCGTGCAAGTCGCGGCCTCCCATAGTTCCTCCCGAGTCCAGGAGAACGGTGTGCCCCAGGGTTCTGTTTTAAGTGTCTGCCTGTTTTTAATAGCCATTAACGGGCTTGCTGCGGCGGTGGGGACGTCTGTCTCAGCGTCCCTGTATGCTGACGACTTCTGCCTTTACTATAGCTCTACTGGCATTGCAGCTGTTGAACGTCGGCTACAGGGCGCAATCCGCAAGGCGCAGTCTTGGGCTGTAGCGCATGGTTTTCAGTTTTCGGCTGCCAAGACCCGCGTTATGCATTTCTGCTGGCGCCGAACAGTCTATCCTGAGCCGCAGCTTTATCTTGCCGACGAACTCCTTGCTGTGGTGGAGACCCACAGGTTTTTGGGTGTCGTTTTTGATGCCTGGCTGACTTGGCTGCCTCATATTCGGCAGCTTAAACAGGCGTGTTGGCGGCATCTAAATGCTCTGAGATGCTTGAGCCACGCCCGCCGGGGCACCGACCGATCTAGCCTGTTGCGGCTCTACCAGGCGTTAATCCAGTCCCGTCTGGATTATGGGAGCCTGGCTTATGGCTCAGCATCCCCATCTGCGTTGCGGGTGCTGGACCCGATCCTCCACAGCGGGATACGCCTGGCCACTGGTGCTTTCCGTACCAGCCCTGTGGACAGCATACTAGTGGAGGCAGGTGTCCCTTCCCTGCGGTTACGGCGCCAACGTTTGCTGGCCGCTTATGCTGCCCATGTTTTTAGCTTGCCCGGGCATCCAAACTATCATCTCCTGTTCCCGCAATCGGTCGTCCATCTGCCAGAACGTCGGCCCCGGTCAGGTTGTACGATCGCGGTCCGCGTCAAAGAGCTTCTCTCCGGGCTTAGGGTTTTCACTGTTCCAACTCCTTTTCGGGCCACTTTGCGTACACCCACATGGTGTGTTCCTCGCCCTTGCCTTCGGCTCGACTTGGCACAGGGCCTGAAGGACTCAGTCCCTCCAGAGGCCTTCCTCCGCCGCTTTTATTCCATCCTGGCCACGTATCAGGGCTCTGGAGTTGTATACACTGACGGTTCGATGGTTGCTGGTCGTGTCGGTTATGCACTAACTCTAGGGGACCATTCCGAACAACGTTCATTGCCGGACGGCTGCAGAGTTTACACTGCTGAGCTGGTCGCCATCTTTCGTGCCCTAGAGTTTATCCGCTCCTGCTCAGGTGAGTCCTTTGTTATCTGTAGCGATTCCCTGAGCAGTTTATGAGCTCTCGACCAGTGTTTCCCTCGTTCTCGTCTGGTGATGGCTATCCATGAGTCCCTGCATACTCTTGCCTGTTGCGGCTGCTCTGTGGTATTTGTGTGGACCCCCGGTCATGTCGGTATCCCGGGCAATGAACATGTTGACCGCCTGGCGAAAGAGGCCACGAGTAAACCACCTCTGAATGTTGGCCTCCCAGAGACTGATTTGCAGGCAGTCCTCCGCCGAAAAGTTTTTGCGCTTTGGGACGCTGAATGGCGTGATCGGATCACGCCCAATAAACTCCGTGCCATTAAGGAGACGACGACTGTGTGGCGGTCATCCATGCGAGCCACCCACAGGGACTCAGTCGTCCTTTGTCGGCTCCGCATTGGCCACACCCGACTGACGCAAAGTTATTTACTGTGTCGTGAGGATCCACCTCTTTGTCGTTGTGGGGCGTCCTTGACGGTGGTCCATATTCTGTTGGAGTGCGCCCGTTTAACTGTGCTCAGGCAGACTTTTGCGCTGCCTGATACGCTCCCTGCGCTTTTAACTGACGACTCTGCCATAGCGGACTTGGTTTTGCGTTTTATTCGGGCAGGGGGCTTTTATCGCTTAATGTGAATGTGTGTGTTTTTGTGTTGATTCTGGCCTCTGACCTACGATTTTAGTCTGTTTTTTTAATGTGTTTCTCGGTGGTTGGCCTTTCCCTTTTTTTCTCTATGGTCGGCCAACCACCGTCACACTCGGTGTGATTTTAATTTGTTTTGTCTGTTCTTTGTCGGAGTATTTCTAGTCCTGTTTCGTCTGCTGTCTTTCCTGTTGTTCGTTTTTTCGTCTCTTTTGGTGGTTTTAGTTTTTTTGGAACAAGGGACCGATGACTGTAGCAATCTGGTCCCTTTAACCCCACAAACCAACCAACCAATTGACAGTGTTGACAGTCTTACATTCTGTGTGTTTGGGTATAAGTGGGTAGGTGGGTGTGTGGAAAATGGAGGAGTGTAAGTTTGCAGTTCTAAGTGAGTTTGTATTTTATGAGCTTTTAGTTTTACCAGTTTTAAACACATTCATCTCAAATTGCTTTAACAGGAGTGCTAATGAATTTGATGTCAAATGCCCTAAACATACACAAGTGACCTTGTGTGCAAACTTTCTTCGTACTAGGTAGCTCATAACTGACAACAACCAGGACCTGATAAATAGTTGGCAAAATGTGCTAATGCACAGTGCCTTCTAACCCTGTGGTTCATCTTCTGGTGCGTTCACAGTCAGAACACTCTTTTACTTTGACTGTTGCCTACTTTTATAACTATTATCAAAAAACTTCTAAATTATTACTTTAAGTATGTCTGCTTGTGTCTGTATATGTGTGGATGGATATGTGTGTGTGTGTGTGTGTGTGTGTGTGTGTGTGTGTGCGCGAGTGTATACCCATCCTTTTTTCCCCCTAAGGTAAGTCTTTCCGCTCCCGGGATTGGAATGATTCCTTACCCTCTCCCTTAAAACCCACATCCTTTCGTCTTTCCCTCTCCTTCCCTCTTTCCTGATGAGGCAACAGTTTGTTGCGAAAGCTTGAATTTTGTGTGTATGTTTGTGTTTGTTTGTGTGTCTATCGACATGCCAGCGCTTTCGTTTGGTAAGTCACATCATCTTTGTTTTTAGATATATATTTCTCACGTGGAATGTTTCCCTCTATATATATATATATATATATATATATATATATATATATATATATATATATATATATATATGCAGTTTTTCTTTTCGTGAAAGCAATCACAGAGAACATGTCAAAGATGCACAATAGAATAAGCTGTTACAAAGTAATCAAGTTTACTATTGTTCTTAAATGTCTTTGTAAGGTTGCAAAAAGATTTCAGTAAATCAGTTTTTCAATAAGCATTTTGAGGTAGGTTGGAAGTGTTAGTAAATTTCAGTTTCCTCCAAAGGATCAGGATTCTTCTTGCTGCTTCAAATGTTTAAAATGTTGTAATTATTTTCTGTGCTGTTGGCTGAGAAAGTCTCAGAACTATCGCAAGAGGCAAAGAAAGTCCATAACAAAAGCCTGTTTTTATACTGTGTCTAGGGAGAGTTTGAAAACTAGCCAATT
Source organism: Schistocerca nitens (assembly GCF_023898315.1). Taxonomy (NCBI): domain Eukaryota; kingdom Metazoa; phylum Arthropoda; class Insecta; order Orthoptera; family Acrididae; genus Schistocerca; species Schistocerca nitens. The sequence goes on along the minus strand of NC_064616.1, from coordinate 571,485,107 downwards.
CATTTGTGAAGACTATATCAAAGTTTCTTTTTGCACAAACAAGAAGTTACGGTTTTGGCTTAAATAATGTAAAATTTTGTAAGAGCTTGAAAGATGATAATGGCGTAGGTAAACTACGTTGGAAATGCTGTACTACATTCTATACTGGTTAGGCAGCCCGATAGCTCTAACACTGTTGGGAGAGGGGGGGGGGGGGGGAAGGGTGTGTTTGAACAGTTTTGATTGTTTGGCAACAGTCATGCACATTGAATCTACATTTTAGCAATAGCAGTGAGAGGGAAAAAAATCTTGATCACTTGGGGAGGGGGGGGGGGCATGAAATCATTGAAATCTCTTTTGTAAAAGCACTCTGACATAATTAGAGGAAAGAATATTTTATTAGTACAATCTGTTCTCATACCGGGTGCATCCCTAGGTGATAGATAGGGTAAGGCTCTCCAGATATACATGGCTGGTGGGAAATAAAATACAACCCATGGACAAACACAAAAATCAAAATCCAAAGACAGCTGTCCCCAGGTTTGACAGACTTTGGTCAGCATCTCTTCCTAAGTTTTTTTTTTTTTTGGCGGGGGGGGGGGGGGGAGGGGGACTGAGAAAAATCTCCAGGGCTAACAACCATGGTTTTAAACCAGTTGTTCTAACAATAGGAGCCACTCCACACATAATATTACCAATCACTGAAGAGTGTGATGTGAAACAGTGTTTGAGTTGACAGTTGGATTCTGTGGAGCCTGCAGAATTTGAGAGGCTATTTGGAGTGTCTTGGAATATCAAGCAAGATTAAGTATAGGAAACCAAGTTACATAGCTACTTTCAATACAAATTCTCTTCTAAAAACTAGAAAATTAAAACACCTTACAGACACCCTCAAGAGCACAAAATTCTCATAACAGCAGTACAAAAAACCAGATTTGTAGATGAAAACAGTTTTTATTCTGGAGGCTTCAGAATATACAAAGTAAAGGTAGGCAAAACAAATTATGAAAAAGAGACTGCATCTTGGAACTGACTTCATAATAGACAAAAATATTTTGGACTCTATTATCAACTTTGAATCTCAATCCAAACGACTCTCCAACTTACCTTCAAGTCTGCTAATAAGTATATACCTTCGTGAATGCACATGCCCCATAAATATGACAGTCGAAAGGACAAATGAAAGGTGGATTTTTTTTGGGACCAGTTCAGTGATGATGTGCAGAAAATCCCAGAAAAACACAATGCCCTACTTTTGGGATGCTTCAGCACCTAGGTAGGGAAGGAGAAGAAATGCAAACAAATTTCTGGAGACTACCCGACACTTAACAGAACCAACCAAAATGACATCAGACTGATAGAATTATGCCAAGCACACAACAAGATTCTGAAATCTACAGCCTTTAAAAAGCTACCTTGAAAACAAGGAACACGGGTCTCACCAAACCCACACGTAGATGAATTCCAGCTTGATCACATGACAATCAAACTGAATTTCCATAAAGAAATACGAAATGTCAAAATCCTCATAGCAGCCACTCTAGATCCTGATCATTACCTTTCTAAAATAAAACTCAAAATTATCCGTAAAAGGAAAAAGGGAACCAGTGACCCCAAAAGAAGAAAATATGATCCAGAAAAGATAACACTCCAATGAGTTTCCCCTCACAACTAAAGACACACAAAATCAAAACTGGGATGAAATGGAAGAAAGCCTAATAAGTAGAGCCGAACAATTAGCTCCCACAATCAAAGTCAGAAACAATGCCTGGGGGACAGAAGAATGTGATAGACTGCTTGAACTAAGAAGAAAAGCATGGCAACAGTGAAAGTCACAGAAGAGTGAACAGAACAGACAAAACTTCTTGAATATAAAATTAGTGATGAAAAAATCAAAAGAATAAAAGAAGCCCAATAAGACCACCTCCTCTTTCAGGTCAACGAGGACTTCACCAAAAACAACAAAGAACTTGCTTAAAAAACCCAAATACAGTTTACTGACTCTACAGCTCCAAAACAAAAATGGAAATACTGCTCACAACAACAGGGATAATTGCAAAATATTGGCAGAGTATTTGAGAAACCTTCTTAACTGTAAAGAACCCATAGAAAAAAATGGGTCTCAACAATAACCAGTCCTAAATCTGAAACACCCTCCACTGAGAAACTAGTCAGTCATCTCAAATCCTAAAAACTGTAAAGCCTTGGGAGGAAACCAAATCACAGCTGAACTTTATAGAAATGTCAACAAAAATGCCATAGACTCTCTCTGAAACATCTTTGAAGAAATCTGGGCAAATGAAAGAATCCCATATTAATGGAAGACAGCACTCATCCACACATTCCATAAGAAAGGGTCCAAAACAGATCCCAACAACTACAGAGGGATCTCATTCCTAGATGTAACATACAAGATATTCTCTAAAGTCCTACTAAACAGGGCAGAACTGCAGTTAGACCATCAACTTGGAGAATACCAAGCAGGTTTCAGGAAAGGGAAATCCTGCCCAGAAGAAATCCTAAACCTTAAAGACCTTATGCCCTACCAAAAACCAAGAGCAAAATCATATGTTATCACTTTAATTGACTTTCAGAAAGCATACGAATCAGTAGACTGGGAATCTCTCATCTCTTTAATAAAAAGAATTAAACCTAGACAACAAAATCTCAATTTTAATCAGAGAAACACATACTTCAAAGTCAGATTCCTGGGAAAAGTTTCCAACCCTTCTGTGGTTAAAATTGTTGTATGACGAGGAGATGGACTCTCTCCACTGCTATTTAACTGTGCCGTAGAAAAAGTAATCAGAGTGTGGAACATGAAGATCCATAATGCAATCTGACTAGGAACAAAAACAAAAGCATCAAAGTCAATTATCTAGCCTTTGCAGATGATGGCCGTAATTAACCAAGACCTGGGAAGAAGCCAAAGAACAGACCCTCAAACTACAAAAACAAGCTGAACAAATAGGTGTCTCATAATCTAATTTGAAAAGACCAAGATAACGAGAAACATAAAAAAACACCAAAACATTTTAAAGTGGGAGAACAAAAAATTGAAATCATCAAAGAATTCAAATATCTTGGAGAATGGATCAGCTGGAATCCCTATGAGAAAAAGGCAATGAATCTAGAAGAAGTAAATTCGAACTGGCCTTTCAACTCACCAAAAACACACATAACAAAAAGTCCTTGTCATGGAATGCAAAAATAAGACAATACAGTACAGTAATCAAACCGGAAGCCCTGTATGCAGCCAAAACATAGTCAGACACAAACCATGGCCTAGTTGAAATGTCAGAAATCAAAGAAAGGAAGATATTTAAAAAAATCCTTGGCCCCAGGTCCCGCAACAACGAACTGATTGAAATCGAGTATGAAACCCTTTACCAAAGTACCAAAAAATTTTCAGCCATAGTGAGGAAAAGGAGAATTGATTTTTATAGACACATCTTCAGAATGAACTCGAATAGATTAAAAAAAAGAAAAGTTGTCTATTTACACAAAAAAAAAAAAAAAAAAGAATTGGTGTAAGGAAATGGAGGACGACTTGGAGAACTACAAATCACAGAAAATATGCTCATGGAGGAAAAGGGAGGGAGGGGGGAGAAAAAAGGCAAGCAAGAAAGAGAAGTTCCAAGTCAAAATGAAAACCAAACAAACAATTCAAATCACTGAAAAAGAAAGGAAAGCAAGATCAGAAAGAATGAACCAATAGTGGGATAATTGAAAGGCACAGAACATTAAAAACTGATTTAACATACCCAAAGTAGGGTGAAATGATGATAGTAGTAGTAGTAGTACAATCTGTTTCTAGTGTGTTTACAGAAATATCTTTGTGTAATAGTTTTATGAAATCCCTACACCTACATCTACACTTAAAGCTTTGCAAACACATTGTGAAGCGTGTTGCAGATGATTCTTTCCATTGTACCAATTATTAGGGCTTCTTCCCATCCCATTCACATATGGAGTACAGGAAGATGGCTGTTTAAATGGCTCCATGTGTTCTGTAATTAATCCAATCTTGTCGTTGTGATCCGTATGGGAGTGATATGTAAGGGGTCGTAGTATATTCCTCAATTCATCACTTAAAGATGGCTCCTGAAACATTGTAAATAGACTTGCTCTGGATAGTTTGTGTGTGTCTTCCAGTGTACATCAGTTCAGTTTCTTCAGTATTTCTGTGTCTCACTGCCACAGGTCAAACAAACCTGGGACCATTCATGCCACCCTTCTCTGTATGCAGTCAGTATCCTCTGTTAGTCCTATTTGGTACAGGTCACATACAGTTCAGCAGTATTCTAGTAGTAGTGATTTGTAAGTAACCTCTTCTGTAGACTGACTGCATTTCCCTAGTATTCTACCAATAAACCATAGTCTGCTACCTACTTTACCCACGATTTAACCTTTTCTGTGGCACTAGGAAGGAATTTTAATTTAAATTTTCTGGAGGATAGTTACTCAAGATCCATACTAGTATCTTACCACTTCTTATAATCTGATTCCCTTAGTACAGTTCCCAACCAGGGTTATGGGTACCAGCAGCACTGCTATTGATAACATTTTCATAGATACTACCACATTAGCAAATCGTAGTCTAAATCCAATATTTAATGACCTTTCAGATCATGATGCCCAGTTGCTTACATTTAATATAGTGGGATCTGATTCAACTAATAACAGGAAGTGGGAAATTATACGAATAATAAATGAAACAGGAATTGAAGGTATAAAAAGCTGTTTGAAGAATACAAACAGGAAAGATGTATACAATTCACCCGGGATAAATGAAAAATAGTGACAGTGAAAACTGCTACCCTAAGAAAGTAATCAAAGCAAATAGATTAAATGTTTCAAAACCTTGGCTTACAAATGGAATAAAAGTATCTTGCAAAACAAAGAGAAGACTGTACTTAATGTCAAGGGAAAATGATGACTACAGAGCTAAGTCACATAACACATTATATTGTAAAATTCTAAACAAAGTAATCAGAACCTCAAAATGTATTTATTTTCAAGAAAAAATAAATGCCTGTAATAACAAGATAAAAACTATATGGAACATAGCAAAAAGTGAAACAGGAAAAACTAATCAGGCAAATGAGGAAATTATGTTAAATGTAAATAATGAGTTGATTACAGATGCCTCAAAAATTGCAGACACTTTCAACAACTTTTTCCTTTCAGTAGCAGACAGCTTAAGTTTGCATAGTTCCTTAGCAGACAGCTTAAAATATTTAAAAAATTCATTTCCGCAGAAGTTTAACAAAATTCAACTATAACCTACCTCACCGAAAGAGATTTCTAATATTATTAGCTCTCTTAAAAACAAATGTTCTGGTGGTTATGATGAAATCAGCACTACCATAATTAAATGTTGCTCCTCAGATCTTTGTGACAGACTGAATTATTTATGTAATGAATCCCTCCACTGTGGTACTTTTCTAAATAGGCTTAAATATGCTATTGTCAAACCATTACACAAAAAAGGAGACAAATCATCAGTGGAAAACTTCTTTCCCATTTCATTATTGGCAATATTTTCAAAAGTGCTTGAAAGGGTTATGTACAATAGACTTTATAAACACTTAGTACAGAAAAATATTCTCATTCGCAATCAGTTTGGATTTTGGAAAGGACTGTCAACTGATCAAGCTATATTCACTTTTACAGATGATATATTAGAATCAATAAATCAAAAGTTATTACCACTTGGAATATTCTGTGATCTGGTTAAAGCTTTTGATTGTGTTAAGCATATCATCTTTATACAAAAGTTAAAATATTGTGGGATAACAAGAGTAGCAGGCTCGTGTGTGTGTGTGTGTGTGTGTGTGTGTGTGTGTGTGTGTGTGTGTGTCAGGCTTACCACATAACAATAGTCATTCAAAATATGAAACCATCAGACAAGGGGGTGCCCCAGGGCTCTATTCTAGGTCCCATGTTGTTCCTATTATATATTAATGACTTTCCATACGCAGTGTCACAAAATGCAAATTTTGTCTTATTTGCAGATGATACAAGTATTGGTATAAAAAACAGTACCTGTGATCTCACTGAGCAATCAGCTAATGAAATATCTGTATCAATGGGTGTTTCACAGCAAATGGATTGTCACTGAATTTTGACAAGACCCAGTACATACAGTATAGTACCTCACAAAGAATACCTGGCCCTATAAGTATAATGTATTCAAACAATGAAATTAAAGCTGTAGACAGTTTTAAATTTTTAGGGCTACAAATTGACCACAACCTAAATTGGAAAACTCACACTCTAGACTTAATGAAACGCCATAGTTCAGCAACATTTACAGTACTCATGATAGCACAAATAGGTGATTTAAAAATGAAGAAGTTATTTTATTCAGCCTACTTCCTTTCACTAATGAGTTATGGAATCATCTTTTGGGGTAACTCATCTCACAAAGAGAACATTTTCAAAATTCAGAAACGAGTCATTAGAATTACATTTGGTGTCAGTCCTAGATCATCATGCAGAGACCTCTTTAAAAAACTTGGTATTCTAACTACTACTTCTCAGTACATATACTCATTGATGTCCTTTGTCATTTTCAACGTGTCCTTTTTTACAACAAAAAATGCAAAACATGATTATAATACCAGATCCAAAAACAATCTGTATAAGGACTATAAAAGCTTAACATTAGTACAAAAAAGAGTCAAATACATGGGTACTCATATATTCAATAACTTATCAGAGCATATGAAAGGTCTTGTAAGTGATAAAGATTGGTTTCAGAGTGAATTAAAGAACTTCCTGTTGGCCAACTCCTTCTACTCCATCGATGAATATCTTCACAATGATTATAGCTCATAACTCTCTCTGCATTAGAATTGAACAATATCCATATATCTGAGGAAAAAAAAGAAAAAAAACCTTTGACTCTTTCCATATCGCAGAGACTTCTCTCCAAGGGATCCATGGAAAACGATAAATGTAATGTAATGTAATGTAAGGGGGGCAGGCTCATTGCTGAGACCGTCTTTTACTCCCAAGAAAAATCTGCAGTACTCATGTAATGGCAGGCTGAGTGGACCTGGGGTTGTCCTGGAGAGACTTGAATGAAGAAAATTAATTGCTTTTATCTGGTATTGAACCTGGGACCTCCAGAGCTAGAGTCTAGTGTTCAACCCTTTTTTTATCTTATTTCGTCTATGTTGTTGTTGTTGTTGTGGTCTTCAGTCCTGAGACTGATTTGATGCAGCTCTCCATGCTACCCTATCCTGTGCAAGCTTCTTCATCTCCCAGTACCTACTGCAACCTACATCCTTCTGAATCTGCTTAGTGTATTGATCTCTTGGTCTCCCTCTACGATTTTTACCCTCCACGCTGCCCTCCAATGCTAAATTTGTGATCCCTTGATGGCTCAAAACATGTCCTACCAACCGATCCCTTCTTCTAGTCAAGTTGTGCCACAAACTTCTCTTCTCCCCAATCCTATTCAATACCTCCTCATTAGTTACGTGATCTACCCACCTTATCTTCAGCATTCTTCTGTAGCACCACATTTCGAAAGCTTCTATTCTCTTCTTGTCCATACTATTTATCGTCCATGTTTCACTTCCATACATGGCTACACTCCATACAAATACTTTCAGAAATGACTTCCTGGCACTTAAATCTATACTCGATGTTAACAAATTTCTCTTCTTCAGAAACGCTTTCCTTGCCATTGCCAGTCTACATTTTATATCCTCTCTACTTCGACCATCATCAGTTATTTTACTCCCTAAATAGCAAAACTCCTTTACTACTTTAAGTGTCTCATTTCCTTATCTAATCCCCTCAGCATCACCCGATTTAATTTGAATACATTCCATTATCCTCATTTTGCTTTTGTTGATGTTCATCTTATATCCTCCTTTCAAGACACTGTCCATTCCATTCAACTGCTCTTCCAAGTCCTTTGCTGTCTCTGACAGAATTACAATGTCATCGGAGAACCTCAAAGTTTTTACTTCTTCTCCATGAATTTTAATACCTACTCCGAATTTTTCTTTTGTTTCCTTTACTGCTTGCTCAATATACAGATTGAATAACATCGGGGAGAGGCTACAACCTGTCTCACTCCCTTCCCAACCACTGCTTCCCTTTCATGCCCCTCGATTCTTATAACTGCCATCTGGTTTCTGTACAAATTGTAAATAGCCTTTCGCTCCCTGTATTTTACCCCTGCCACCTTCAGAACTTGAAAGAGAGTATTCCAGTTAACGTTGTCAAAAGCTTTCTCTAAGTCTACAAATGCTGGAAATGTAGGTTTGTCTTTTCTTAATCTTTCTTCTAAGATAAGTCGTAAGGTTAGTATTGCCTCACGTGTTCCAACATTTCTACGGAATCCAAACTGATCTTCCCCGAGGTCCGCTTCTACCAGTTTTTCCATTCGTCTGTAAAGAATTCGCGTTAGTATTTTGCAGCTGTGACTTATTAAACTGATAGTTCGGTAATTTTCACATCTGTCAACACCTGCTTTCTTTGGGATTGGAATTATTATATTCTTCTTGAAGTCTGTGGGTATTTCGCCTGTCTCATACATCTTGCTTACCAGATGGTAGAGTTTTGTCATGACTGGCTCTGCCAAGGCCATCAGTAGTTCTAATGGAATGTTGTCTACTCCCGGGGCCTTGTTTTGACTCAGGTCTTTCAGTGCTCTGTCAAACTCTTCACGCAGTATCTTATCTCCCATTTCATCTTCATCTACATCCTCTTCCATTTCCATAATATTGTCCTCAAGTACATCACCCTTGTATGAACCCTCTATATACTCCTTCCACCTTTCTGCCTTCCCTTCTTTGCTTAGAACTGGGTTGCCATCTGAGCTCTTAATATTCATACAAGTGGTTCTCTTCTCTCCAAAGGTCTCTTTAATTTTCCTGTAGGCAGTATCTATCTTACCCCTAGTGAGACAAGCCTCTACATCCTTACATTTGTCCTCTAGCCATCCCTGCTTAGCCATTTTGCACTTCCTGTCGATCTCATTTTTGAGACGTTTGTCTTCCTTTTTGCCTGCTTCATTTACTGCATTTTTATATTTTCTCCTTTCATCAATTAAATTCAATATTTCTTCTGTTACCCAAGGATTTCTATTAGCCCTCGTCTATTTACCTACTTGATCCTCTGCTGCCTTCACTACTTCATCCCTCAGAGCTACCCATTCTTCTTCTACTGTATTTCTTTCCCCCATTCCTGTCAATTGTTCCCTTATGCTCTCCCTGAAACTCTGCACAATCTCAGGATCTTTCAGTTTATCCAGGTCCCATCTCCTTAAATTCCCACCTTTTTGCAGTTTCTTCAGTTTTAATCTACAGTTCATAACCAACAGACGGTGGTCAGAGTCAACATCTGCCCCTGGAAATGTCTTACAATTTAAAACCTGGTTCCTAAATCTCTGTCTTACCATTATATAATCTATCTGATACCTTTTAGTATCTCCAGGATTCTTCCAGGTATACAACCTTCTTTTATGATTATTGAACCAAGTGTTAGCTATGATTAAGTTATGCTCTGTGCAAAATTCTACCAGGCGGCTTCCTCTTTCATTTCTTCCCCCCAATCCATATTCCCTACTATGTTTCCTTCTCTCCCTTTTCCTACTGACGAATTCCAGTCACCCATGACTATTAAATTTTCGTCTCCCTTCACTACCTGAATAATTTCTTTTATCTCGTCATACATTTCATCAATTTCTTCATCATCTGCAGAGCTAGTTGGCATATAAACTTGTACTACTGTAGTAGGCATGGGCTTTGTGTCTATCTTGGCCACAATAATGCGTTCACTATGCTGTTTGTAGTAGCTAACCCACACTCCTATTTTTTTATTCATTATTAAACCTACTCCTGCATTACCCCTATTTGATTTTGTATTTATAACCCTGTAATCACCTGTTCATTGAATTTGTTCGTGGCAGACGTCCGATGACACTAGTTCATGTTGTTCATAGATCCGTTCACTCAGTTTTTTATTACTAGCTAAACCCTCTGACCAAACTCGCTGAGCTACCGTGCTGGCTGCCCACTAGACCACAATGGCCTCATGAGCCTATGTGGTAGCTCCATTTTGTACACCTGCAATCAGAATCCAGTTGTGATTCATTAATACTGTAGTCAAAGGATACTACATTTTTTCAGTTGTGAAGTGCACAGTTTTACACTTCTGGATGTTTAAAGAAAGTTGCTAGTCGTTGCATCTCTTTGAAATCTTACTAGATCCTACTGAATATTTGTGAGACTTTTTTCAAACACTACTTCATTGTAGATAAATGCATCATCTGTGAAAAGTCTGAGGTTACTATTAATATTATCCACAAGGTCATTAATCTACAACAGGAACAGCGAGGATCTCAATGTACTTCCCTGGCATACATGCGTTAGTTAGTCAGTGAATCACCATCCATGTTAACATGCTCTGTCCTCCCTACCAAGAAATCTTCAGTCCAATCACAGATTTAGTTTGATACCCCACACAGTCGTGCATTTTATAATAAGCATAGATGTGTTACCAAGTCAATAGATTTTCATAAATAGAGAAATACTGCATCTACTTGACTGCGTTGATCCATGGCTTTCAAGAATTCATGTGACAAAAGTGTGAGTTGGGTTTCACCCGATCGAGGTTTTCGAAATCCATGCTGGTTGACATGATTGATGTCATTATGTTTGCATTTGCGTAGGATGTGGAGTGGGGTTGATGTCAGCATTGGAAAGGTGTATAAAAGTAAAAGAGCTACTTAGAAATATTCGGATTTATTCAAAATGATGGTATACAGAGAGGGATCATCCTGGAGAGTGGAAGTTACAGGGTGGCTGCCAGTCTCAGATTGGGGCCTGGTTATGGGAATAGGAAGAGGGAGAGGTGGCAGTTCACAGAGTGCAGAGCCAGAGGCTCTGTCTCCCAAGAGAGATTTCTGCTCTAGTCAAGGTCTGGATTACAAGAGAATCAAGTGACTGTGTTTTGCTCTCCAGAACTCTACAATGACCAAACATTATTCCCTCCTCCCCATGCTCCAGCATGGCTGAAGGCATCTCTTGTTAGTGGCTTTAACTGGACAGAACTGTCTTGGTTCTGAAAGGCAGGCAACTTGGGTCACATAGGCATGACAAAAGTTTATGTTGAGAGAAAACCTATTCCTCAAGGAATATGCAGTTGTTTGTGTTGTCTAACAAATATTAATCTCGTTGCTACATAGTTTAACCAAAAGCTAAAAATGTAAAATACATCGTCAACATAACAAAATACTTAATTCTGTGAAATTCACTGTATTTAGGTGATAATTATAATGAATCAACATCTGAAGCAAATTGGCTGCCATGAATGTCTTCTTGGGGCTCCAAAAGTATGGAAATTGCATGGGGAGAGATCAGGACTGCATGGAGAATGTGTAAGGGCTTTCCAGCCAAACTTCTGCAGCGTACTCTATACCACCTTGGCACCATGTGGGCAGGCCCACACATTTGACAAACCTGCCACACCTGGGTACAATCATGGTTCCATAGGCAACCACAAACATTTTTCCATGAAGGAATTGATCATCTTGTCTCACAGTGGAGCAAATGTATTAACAGATACGGCAATTACTTTTGAAATAATAAACAGTTTACTTACTTTTTATCCATCATCTTATATTCATTTGAATGCCTCTTATAACAGTCGAACAATAACACAATGCTCTTTAAAACTGAAGGATGGGATCGATAAAGTATCATAACATATTAACTACTCTGTGGAAAAGATTTAAAGTAGAGGTATACAATTCGTGCACAGAAAGCTGGATTACACTTGGCTTGCAGTGACTATAGTGCCATACGGGAGTGGCCCCACAACATGGGGCAGTAGAAGGAGCAGGAAAAGGCAGTATTTGTCAGTCAGCAAGCAGTCACAGTGCACTGTGGTGGTGTTCCTCACGACATGGCCTCGAGATAATGTTTGGATACCTTCACATGGGGAAGTATTATTGGAAAACTGGAAGAAGGATAAAGTGTAACGTGTGTAGACAGGAATTTGGTATTGGTTTCAGCATTGTTTCACATGCATGTGGAGCATTCTGAACCCGAGGTATTACTGCTCACAGGAAAGGTGGTGGTCGACCATGGTCAACTACAGCAGCAGACGACTGCTACATAGTGCAGCAGGCAGGAAGGGACCCACAACAAACAGTGGATGCAATTGGAAACATTTAATAAGGCTGCAGGTCATGCAATCTCATGCTCCACAGTGACATAGTGAGTGCATGGGGGTGATCTCTGTGCCCGACAACCAGTATCATAGTGTTCAATTACACCCGTACATCAGCAGCACTGTTTGAATTGATGCCAGGAGTATAGAGACTGGACCAATGAGGAGTAGTCACATCTTCATCTCAGATGAGAGTAGATTAAGCCCGGATAGTGAATCTTGGTGTACCTTCATATGGCAAGAGGTGGGAACATGCAGTGCACCCAAGAATGTTGTCGAACAAGATGGTTTTGGTGTTCAAAGTGTTAGGGTGTATGGAGGAATAATGTTGTATGGACATGCTGACATTTAAATATTTGAACATGGTCTTCTCAACTGTCAATGTGATTGTGACACTGTACTCCTTTCCCGTATGAGTCTTTTCAGTAGAGCATTTGACCCTGAGTTCATTTATATACACCAAAGAGCCAAAGAAACTGGTACATGTGCTTAATATCAAGTAGGGACTCTACGAACATGCAGAAGTGCTGCAACACGGTATGGCATGGACTCAACTAATGTCTGAAGTAGTGCTGGAGGGAACTGACACCATGAATCCTGCAGGGCTGTCCATAAATCCGTAAGAGTACAAGGGGTGGAGATCTCTTCTGAACAGCATGTTGCAAGGCATCCCAGATACGCTCAATAATGTTCATGTCTGGGGAGTTTGGTGGCCAGCAGAAGGGTTTAAACTCGGAAGTGTGTTCCTGGAGCCACTCTGTAGGAATTCTGGATGTGTGGGGTGTCGCATTGTCCTGATGGAGTTTCTCAAGTCCGTTGGAATGCGCAATGGATGTGAATGGATGCAGGTGATCATACACGATACTTGTGTATGTGTCACCTGTCAGAGTTGTATCTAGACCTATCAGGGATCACATATCACTCCAAACTGCACACACCCCACACCATTACAGAGCCTCCACCAGCTTGAACATTCCCCTGCTGACATGCAGGATCCGTGGATTCATGAAGTTTTCTCCATACCCATACATGTCCATCCACTTGATACAATTTGAAACGAGAGTCATACGACCAGGAAACTTATTTCCAGTGATCAACAGTCCAATGTCGATGCTGACGAGCCCAGGCGAGAAGCAAAGTTTTGTGTCGTGCAGTCATCAAGGGTACATGAGTGGGCCTTCAGCAATGGAAGCCCATATGGATGATGTTTTGTTGAATGGTTTGCACGCTGACACTTGTTGATGACCCAGCATTGAAATCTGCAGCAATTTGTGCAAGGGTTGCACTTCTGTCACATTGAACTATTCTTTTCAGTCGTCATTGCTCCCATTCTTGCAGGATCTTTTTCTAGCTGCAACAGTGTCAGAGATTTTATGTTTTACTGGATTCCTGATATTCACGGTACACTCATGAAAGGATCGTACATGAAAATACTCACTTCATCACTACCTCGGAGGTGCTGTGTCCCATTGCTTGTGTGCTGGCTATAACACCGCGTTCAAACTCACTTAAATCTTGATAACCTACCATTGTAGCAGCAGTAACCGATCTAACAACCGTGCCAGACACTTGTTGTCTTATATAGGCATTGTCACCTCAGTGCCATATTCTGCCTGTATACATATCACTGTATTTGAATATGCATGCCTATTCCAGTTTCTTTGGCGCCTCAGGGTAGATGCAGTATTACTTACCCGCATTGAACAGCACGGGTGGAGTAGTTCTTGGAACAAGGGGATATTTGGCGAGTGGAGTGGCCTGCCTGTTCCCCCGACTTAAATCCCATCGAGCACATGTGGGATGCACTAGGGAGATGCATTGTGGCACCTCCATGTGCACTAATGCGGAGGAATGGAAGGCCCTGCCACAAGAACTCTCTACCAACCTTGGTGGCAGTATGGAAGCACATTGCAGAGCATGCACTGCCACCCGTGGTGATCACATGCCTCATTATGAGCCATGTTGCGCCTTTTGTTATATCCAGGAGACCATTGTGAATTTTGGTGACGTCAGTGTAAATATTGACTCTCAATAAAAGCATTATTTCTGTTTGCCTCATTGTGTATTTCTTTCAGTTACTTCCTGTATCATACTGCAGCAGTTCCTCGTATAATGGTCCATGTTTCATCAAGCTTGGCAGTGATGCATCATGCAAAAGTTACTTTTGTCCTTAAATTTGGCACACTGTTGTATATGAGCTCTGGAAACAACAATGGAAGAAAATCTTTGCAGCAGTTTATGTAGTACTTCTTTGACATGTTTGCTGTGAACATCACTCAATAATTGGAAAACAGTATACGTATTTAAGTTTTGGGACATTAAAAGAGTATAAAAACAAAGCTGCCACTCTTCAGAATGAGTACTTTCTGCTGCGCATTTAAAGTATATTGGCTTGAAATGGTTTCATTACTATGGAACTGTTTGTTTTTCTTTTTACCCTGACCTTTGTCTTCACACCTTGCAAGTTTCATCAAAAGTAGTAGACTCTGTGACAGTGGAAGATCTGTTCACTGCAGACATTTTCTAGCATTACCAGAAAATGTCAGGCACTACATCTGACACAAAAGCAATGTTACTTACACTGCAAATTGGGTATTTAGCAGATATGTTTTATTAACAGTCGTTGACATCCAAGAGTACGAATCTTGTGCATGCACGCGCACACACACACTGATTCAGTTTGATGAAACTTCTTGCACTGTAAGGACATAGAACACAATCAAAAAGCATTGTGCAGTAATATGGCATGGCAAGTATTTTCTTGCTTCCATGGTTCTTGGATGTACTGCCAAATCCAACTGTCGAAAGTCCATGATAATTTGGCAGACAGCTGTCCTTCCACCATCGGGTGGTGGTGATGGAATGAAATGTCTTCTGCGAGCTTGCGGTATTTATACCTGCTGGTCCAGAAGTCAGGCCCTGCCGGCCCTGATTGTGGGGGGCGTGTGCAGCTACGATGGTGGAGGGGAGAGCGTCAGTTGCCTTCCACGCACCATCTCTGTGCATCTTGCATCCAGGTGTCACTTTTTGCTTTCATGGTGCTTAGTATTAGCTCCATGTCCCTACTGATTAAATTGTCAGTCATTATAATTTCAATTGCCTGTTTGAAAATTGAAAAATGGAAATGAAGTCCCATGCTTAATGACAGAGCGTAGGGGAACAATGTGGGAGACCCACACCCCCGTACTAGGCAAGGTCCTAATGGACGTGGTTTGCCGTTGCGTTCCTCCAACCGTAATGGGGATGAATGGTGATGATGAAGATGACACAACACCCAGCCATCTCGGGGCAGGTGAAAATCCCTGACCACACCGTGAATCGAACCCAAGACCACATGCTCAGGAAGCGAGAATGCTATCGCGAGACCATGAGCAGCAGACTCTTTGAAAATACAGTCTCAAAATTGATTGATGGTAGCCAGGACTTTCATTTACTGGTAATGTATTTTATGTCCATTTTCAGTGCAGTGTTCTGCTATTGCAGACTTATTGGGCTGCAGTGTATTGATGTGGCACTCGCGTACTATAGGTCGATCTTCAGTCGTGCAGATTGTTTGCCCAATGTAAGTTTTTCCTCATTCCCACATAACTTGGTACACCCCTGCCTTTTTTTTTAAAAAAAAAAAGTCCCAGATCATCTTTCGCTGTCCCTAATAAAGCTCATGTTTTGACTGGCAGGTGGAAAACTGTCATTATGTGGTGTTTACACATTAGTCTGCCAGTTTTTGACAAAATAAAATGCCAGTTTTCTGCCCGCCAGCCAAAACACAAGCTTTATTAGGAACGGAGAAATATGACCTTGGTCTCAGAATAACAGGGATGTGCTGGGTTCTGTGGGAATGGAAAAGACATTGGAGAAGATATTGCACAAATGATCCATGCAACTGAAGATCGATGTATAGGATGTGAGTGCCACACCCGCTTGCTTCAGCCCAAAAGTGTGCAATAGCAGAATACTACATTTAAAATGGATATAAAATGAATTAACAGCAAACAAAAGTCCTGGCTACGTCTGATAAATGGTGGGACTTCATTTTCTAAGAGGCAATTGAAATTCATGTGACTGATTATTTAATCAACAAAGACACTGGTTTCCAAATGAGCAAGGGATGGGAGCCACTGTCACAGCCGCACACAGCCCCACACCAAGCATGGCACGGTGCCCGCGAGACCTAAACTCTGGACTGGCAGGTATAAATACTTTGAGCCTTCACAAGACGTTTCATTCCATCAGCGCCACCTGATGAGGGTGGAACGGTTGTCTGTCAAAATGTCATGAACTTTGGGTGATTGGATCTGGCAGTATACCTAGAACCATGGAAGAAGCATGTAGCTGGGAAAGCCGCAGATCACAAATATTTTCTTAATAATATGAGCTGTTTCACTTTAATTTTTTGACAAAGTAATATTTTAAAGTAGTTTGTTAGAAATTTAGGAATTTTGATAACAGGCTTTGAAATGCTCAACAACCTAAGTAATGGTATGTTATGATTCTAAGGAGCACCTGAGGATTGTTGATGCATTTTGCTTTAATAAATAAAACATTTTGTAACCAGATCCTCATATTCCATCACGTAGATAAACTAGTTAACATTAAAAAAGACATTGTATTCTATGTTGTACATCAACTGGATTTATTCTTACAACAGCTAAGTGAGTGGGACAGCTGAAAGAATGTTTGAGCTAAGCGCATGCATTAGCAGGACAGATTGGCCTTATAAACACTATAAGTGATTACTGATTAACTTCCTTAGAGAAGAAGAAGAAGTGGAAAAAGTTTTTCAATCAATTGGGGAGCAAGTGTGATTTATGTTCCTTGCTCCTCTTCATTTTTGGATGATAGGAAACTGTACAATCTTCTTTTCCATTAATTTTGCCATGGTTATTTGAGGAAAGAAATACCAGAAATTCTAACTTTCCAGTTTATTCTTCCAGTTACAGTTACAAGTAACTGACTTAGCGACAACTGTTGTGTTGGAAAGAGAGAACTTTTGTCACTGCCGATAGGAAAGTGTAGTGACGCTTCTCTCTCGTTAAAAAGGCAAAAAATGAACAGTTCTTCGTGTAGAGAATGTAAAAAGCGTGTGATGAAGGGTATTCTGTGTATCAAATGCAACTTCTGGTTACACGAAAAGTGCGCGAAAGTAAATCTAAAGTTCGTCAGCGATGATTTTCCGTGGACATGTCACGGTTGTTTACGTGACGAAACGGCCGATCTTGTAAGTGCAGTTGATACAAAAAACGAAATTATAAAGTTACTACGAAGTGACATTGAGGCATTAAAAACCGAACTTTCAACCATCAAGAAAGAAAACGATACATTAATACAAGAAAAGAAGTCCTGTGTGTGTAAAAGCCATCAAACGGAAAAGCAAGAAGATCGCGAAAATACGAATGACCGATCGTACTTTAAAAACAACATTTCAAGTGTTCCCGTTGATGTCTCGGTAAACTCAGTAAGCCAAAAACCGGAAGATAAATATAAATGGAAGGTGGTGACATACAGCAAAAGGAAAAACAAAGCGCCAGATACGCAACAAAAGGAAAATGACTTTTTAATAATTGGCGATTCGCTGCTGAAGAATATCGCTGTCCCAAATTGCAAGATCGACGTACGACCTGGTATTAGAACGCATCAACTCGGTAAACATTTTAAAAATATGGTAAATGCAAGACAAGATACTACAGAACCAGATTCTGAAACCAGACATAACTATGATGGGGTGTTTATACATGTTGGGACGAATTCGTTAAGGAGCAGCAGTGAGGAAGAAATGGCAAGCGAAACAAGAAACATGATTCGTTCTGCAAGAAATATGTATGCAGGATCTCGTCTGATACTTAGCGGAATCATAAACAGAAGGTCGGTGAGTGAAAAATATATCGCCAAAATAAACTGTGCTCTTAAAGAACAATGTGATCGTCTTGGGGCAATTTTTATAGACCCAAACAAATTCCTATGTGAAAACTCACTAGCGAAGGATGGCTTGCATTTAAATAGACTGGGGTCTGTAACGTTCAGCAGAATGTTTGCAGATGTCTGCAAAATCATTAGATGCAAGGGAAACTAATATGGCCTGAAGGGGATGAAAAATCATACACTCCAGCTGGAAAAGAAAAATATAAGCACCATACAAAAAAAGACGATACTAAAGAATTTGCCCCAGAATTCAGCTCACAACATGTAAACCAACAAAAGAAAAATTACATAAAAGTACTTCATCAAAATATTCAATACTTTGGTAACAAAAAATTAGAAGCAGAAGTACTCCTGAGTGAAGTAAGACCAGACATATTATGCATAAGTGAACATGGACTAACTGAAAGTAAAATACATAATGTGGCAATAAAGGACTACAAACTAGCTAGTTACTTCTGCAGATCTAAATATAAGGGCGGTGGTGTTTGTATATATATTAAAACAGGTACTCTATCAAAGAATGTAAACAGTGAAGCTGCTAAATTTCCCATAGCTAGAGAAAAAGACTTTGAAGCTACTGGTATAGTGGCAGAGGATTTTAGAGTGTTTTGTGTGTACAGGTCACCATGTGGCAATATTAGCATCTTTCTAAAAAAAGTTGCTAGCTTATTGAGAATGAATATGAAGAGAAATCTTATTATATGTGGAGACTTCAACATCGACATGGGAAAAGACACAAAAATAAGACAGGATTTTGAAGAATTGTTAATACAGCATAACATGAAAGTGACAATAACTGCACCAACAAGAGTGACTTCACAAAGTGAGACAATTATTGACAACATAATTACTAATATGTGTAACTATGAGTCACATGTAGTTCAGACAGAAATATCTGATCATCATGGACAACTAATCAGCTTTTGCAGAAGTAATGACACAGTATCAGAACCAAAACAAACAACCAAAGAAATTAGGATCATCAGTGAACAAAATATCAACATCTTTAGAACAATGTTAAGTAAGGAAACCTGGAATGAAACCCTACAGGCCCAGAGTGTAAATGAAAAATATGATGCATTTATTTCAACAATTAAGTACCATTTTAATGTAGCATTTCCCAAAGTAAAGAGACAAGAAAGGCATCAAGATCAAGCACAGTGGATTACGAGTGAAATACTAGAACAGCGAAGGAAGCTTCAGGACGTGAGACGGATGGGCGAAGCTGAAAACTATAAAATGTTAAAAAAGAAGTATAGAAAAACAATAAGAGAAGCGAAAGCAAGAGCAATTGACACCACTATAGTGAACTCAAAAAACAAGGCAAAGGCAGCTTGGAATGCAATCAATGCTGAAAGAAAGGAAAAAGATGGGTCAAACAAAGAAGAAGGTATTAGGTCAATTAAAGTAGACAACACAGTGGTCACAGATGGTATGGAAATAGCAAACATACTGAATAATAACTATATCAGTGTAGTAGAAAACCTAAAATTGGAAAGAAATAGTCAAAAACAGAAGGGTATTAAGGTACCAAAAAGATCATGCAGTACTATGTTCTTAAGACCAGTCACGGAAGATGAATTGCGGAAAACTATACAGAAACTGAAGTCCAAGAAATCAGCTGGTGATGATGAAATATCAAATCATGTAATAAAGCTGGTGTGTGAGGAGATAATAACACCACTGCTGAACATAGCAAACTGTTCTTTCAGAGATGCAATTTTTCCAGAAAAACTGAAGATAACGAAGGTAGTGCCAGTGTACAAGAAAGGGTGTAAGGATGATCCCAACAACTACAGACCAGTTTCACTGATATCAGGTTTCTCAAAAATCCTAGAAATGCTTATGTATACCAGATTAGTTAACTATTTGGACAAACATAACATTCTCATGACCTCACAACATGGTTTCAGAAAGGGTAAATCTACAGAATCAGCAATTGTCAGTCTAACAGAATACATTTTACAGTCCTTAGACGAGAAAAAGGTTGTCTCTGCAATGTTTCTGGATCTTTCAAAGGCTTTTGACACCATTGACCATGAAATGCTGATACAAAAATTAAGCAACTATGGCATTCGGGGGCAACCAGGTGAATGGATAAAATCATACTTGTGCAACCGCAAGCAGTATGTATCATTAGGAAACTCGTACCAATCAGAAACCAAATCCATCAAATATGGAGTGCCGCAGGGTTCGGTAATGGGGCCATTGTTATTTAATGTATTTGTTAATGATATAGGTGTTGAGGAGGAAGAAAAGAAAATATTGTATGCTGATGACATGACAATACTAAATAGTGACCAAAATATGGAACAGCTTGAGAGAAGAGCATACATATCTGCAAATGGCACAGCTCAATGGCTGTTGGAAAATGAACTGGTTATAAATCTAAAAAAGAATATGTATGCAGTGTTTAAAAACAAGGAAAAGGCTGTAGACATGGATTTAGAGGTTGATGGAACAAGGCTGGAAGAAGTAGAATCTGCTAGATTCTTAGGTATTCTTGTGGATAATGAACTGAAATGGAAAAAAACATATTAATAATGTCTGTAAGAAACTGAGCTCTGTCATATTCTTAATGATGCAACTATCACAGTATTCAGACAAGAACCTTCTGTGTACAGTGTATCATGGACTTTTCGAACCATACTTACAGTATGGAGTGACTGTGTGGCAACTCAAACAAACAAGAGACAAAACGAGTGTTCACATTACAAAAAAAAGCAATTAGGACCATTTTAAGAAGAAAGACCTCTGAAACATGCAGAAACTGTTTGAAGAATTTAGGTATCTTAACTTTTTCATCGTTGTATATATACAAAACAATAATGTACATCACAAAAGCTAGTGAGGACTGGATTACAAATGCTAGTGTACACACTCACAATACAAGAAAGAAGAATGAAGTACGGAGCATACCCCACCGACTGGCAATGCTAGAAAAAGGACCCCAGTACTCTGGTATAAGACTACTAAGAAGTCTGCCCAAAACCCTGCAAGATAGTGTACTTCACAATGACTTTGCAAAGAAACTTAAAGACTATCTCATTGAAAAAGAGTTTTACAGTGTTGCAGAATACTTATGCCATTAAATTTGTATATATTGTTACTCATTATCAGTGATGTAAAAATGTAAGCTAAAGGTGTAGGAAAATAAGTGATAAAGAATTTTAATACTTTGACATGTCCTATATTACACGTACATTTACTGTACACAATGTAATCTTACAGGATCAAATAAAATTCAATTCAATATGAAATAGTTCAGTATAATTTGTGAGAGGGATGTTGTCAGAGATTGTAGTCACTGCTGAGATCATATCAAGTAAGGTAGCTAGCTCAGGATTAATACATTGGAATCCCTTTAATGAGGAATAGGGTTCAAATTGCAGCCTGGCAATGTAGGTTTTGGTTAATTGTGATTTCTCTAATTTAAGACAAATTTGAGCATGGGTCCATGAGAAAGACAAGATCAGTTTCCTGCCACATCCTTGTCCTTGCTCTGCCCTCACTGCAAATAAGATGTTAACCCATAATCTTCCTTACTTCATGCTTTCCAGGCTTCATGCTGTCACGGGGTTTTTCACGTGCTTCCCTGTCAAAGTTGACCACAGAGTACCCTAATTCAGGTAAACCACTGCATCCTGATTAGCTATCATAGACACTAATGTGTTTGTAATGGTGTGCTATTGACTATCACAAATTTTAACTATGGATAGGTGGGATACAGTGCACCAAATAACAATTCACTGGACAGCAAAAAGTGGATGAGCAACCATACCACCTAGAACTTGCAAGGGGATACAGAAACCACTGTCCTACATGTGTATCCCTTCTTGCTGCATACAAAAGAGCACAAAAATTAGTATTTGTGTGCAGGACTACTGCCATTGAATATTAGAAGCATGGGAAAAATCAACTATTTTGATAACTCATATTTCATATTGGCACAGAGTATGGGTATGTTGAAAATTACATGAGGTGAATCACCCAGCTTGC
Organism: Schistocerca nitens; assembly: GCF_023898315.1. NCBI lineage: Eukaryota > Metazoa > Arthropoda > Insecta > Orthoptera > Acrididae > Schistocerca > Schistocerca nitens. The sequence continues at coordinate 571,463,012 of NC_064616.1, read as the reverse complement.
AAACAGAGAACCATTCAGGCGGAGGATGAAAGTATTCTCATGTGGAGGATGTTTAAACGGGATGATTTAGGGACCTTTGATAAATGTCATAGTCTCCTGTTGGTGAATGGTGAAGGAGCCTACAGACTCATAATGTGCGTCCCTTTATTTATCTATGAAATCCTGCAGCCAGTCGGTACCTACAGTAAGATAGTGCACTACCCTATTATTTCTGCATTATTTTATTTCAGAATGGTTTGAGGACCACTCCATAGACATAAGGATGCTTGCGTTCTTTTTTATCTTTGCATTTTAGTTTCTTGATAACTTCTGTGTATAACTTGTGTGTCAGGATACATTTACAAAGTGGTGTTAAACACGGTATTAGTTTTTTTTATAGAAAATGTAGTTTTATGAAAAATTACATTGAGAATTGTCCATAGCTTTTACTTTGACGTATGCAGTTTGTATTGCAGATGATCTCGATGTTGCTCCAGATTTTTTTGAGTATTTCTTGGGTACTTACTCACTTTTGCACATGGATCCTACCTTGTGGTGTGTGTCAGCCTGGAATGACAATGGAAAGGCCGGTCTTGTAAATGAATCTGCCCCTGATCTCTTGTACCGTACAGACTTCTTCCCAGGTCTGGGATGGATGTTGACCAAAGAACTGTGGAAAGAACTGGCTCCAAAATGGCCACTGTCGTAAGTTCTTTTTCCTCTATTCACCTTTGCAAGCTATTTGAGACAAACACATTTAAGAAATAATAACTATGATTTGATTTGGGTTTTGAAATTGTAATGGAGTTTGAACTATTTAATTTTTCAGTTACTGGGATGACTGGGTCAGGCAACCTGATCAGCGAAGAAACAGGGCCTGTATTCGGCCAGAAATATCTCGAACGAGGACATTTGGCAAAGTTGGAGTTAGCAAGTATGTTGTCTTAATTATATGCTTCTGTTTGGGTTATCTCAAAAGTGTGTTCTATTTCTTTTTCCTAGAAAATTTAGTTTTACTATAGTGTTACACTTACAACATGAGCAATTAATATTATTATTTTTCTGTGTTATTATTTTTCAGTGGCCACTTCTATGAAAAACATTTGAAATACATTAAACTTAATGAAAAGTTTGTGCCTTTTACTAAGATGAATTTGAACTACCTCTTAAAGGTAAGATATTTCACCAATATTACCATTTCCCTGACACTAGATCTTGGCAAAATATGTACTGTATGGCATAACAAAATGTGTAAACTGCAGGTAACATACTTCACTCCTTAGGGAAAATAGTGCCCTAGAATATTTAATGGTGAAATCCCAATGAGTGTGACTCTGTCAAGACTGCAAAAAAAAAAAAAAAAAAGTTATATATACACATGAACCTGCAAAAAGCATATCAGTATTCAAAAACACGTGCTGTTGTCCTGAACTGGCATGTAAAATGAATCAGTTAGTTACATGTTTCATATACCATTTGAATGATTCTTTGACTGAAATTATGTGGAATGAGTCAGTTTACAGGATATGTGTGCATGATTAGTATTAACATTAATGAACACATTACTTTTTTTGGTCCCACTTGTGCAACTACACTTAAAAACTAGGTTCTCTCTCTCTCTCTCTCTCTCTCTCTCTCTCTCCCTCCCTTCCTGTCCTACCTACCTACCTACCTACCTACCTACCTACCTACCAATCTTTTCTGACTACCAGTTTTTAAATAGAAAATCATTGAACTCCTTTCTGACCCTCACACAGTGTTGATGTTGAATTATAAACGTCATTTTTCCCTCTAGTGCTGTAGGTATGGATATCACTGATCTTGTCAAATTGTGATGGATTATTTATGACACATTTCATTAGTAAATATATGTATTGTGATGGCGGAGTTAAAATGCCTAACTCCTTGTGGAGGTGTCTACACGACAACAATGGGTAAACACCACATGTTAGTCTTATTGCTCGCTTTTGTGCAATCAGTACTTTAGTCCTGAGTGGTGACTTACACCAGAAAATTATTTCATAATACACTATTGAGTGGAAATATGCAAAAATATTTCAGGAGCTTAATTTGTTTCTTTCTGAGGCTAGCAGTTATACAAAGAGCAAAAGTAGCTGAACTTGTTGTTTGAGAATCTCAGTAATATGCTTCTTTCAGTTAAAGTTTTCATCAGTATGAACACCCAAAAATTTGGGAGCACTCTTCATGATTTACTGACTCCTATTCATGTGCTACATCAATTGTTGCATGGCTACTTGTTGCACAGAACTGAATATAGTGTGTTCTTTTGAAAGTTAGGGAAAGTCCACGTTCAGAGAACCAGTTAATAATTTTTTGGGAAACATCATTAACAATGTCTTCTGTTGCTTTCTCTCTAATGCGATTTATTATACCACTAGTATCATTCTATTTGATGAATGTTAAGTGGAAGGTCTTTCACACATATAAAGAATGGGAATGGACCCAAAATTGAGCACTTTGGGAATTCCGTTGATTTCTCCCTGGTCATAAAAATTTTCTCCTCTGCCAACATTTTTTGAATTATTCAGCTTTATTTTTGTTTTATTTGTTAAGTGTGATTCAGCCAACTGTGCGTAAAACCATCAATTGTGTAAAACTTCAGTTTTTCCCAGAGAGTAAATTCCTTGGAAAGAGTACAAAAAATACCAAATAGGGATATTTTGTTACTTAAGGCTTGTACTGTTTGATGAGTGAATGTATAAATAGTATTCTCAGTTGAGAAACCCTTATGGAATCCAAACTGTAATATGTTAAGCAAATTGTTTATACTTAAGTGTAATGTGCTGCGAATACATAGGAAGATCCCTTATCATTTAGCTACAAAATAGCAGGTCAGCAACTGGAAGCAGTTAATTCCATAAATTATCTGGGAGTACGCATTAGGAGTGATTTAAAATGGAATGATCATATAAAGTTGATCGTCGGTAAAGCAGATGCCAGACTAAGATTCATTGGAAGAATCCTAAGGAAATGCAATCCGAAAACAAAGGAAGTAGGTTACAGTACGCTTGTTCGCTCACTGCTTGAATACTGCTCAGCAGTGTGGGATCCGTACCAGATAGGATTGAATGAAGAGATAGAGAAGATCCAACGGAGAGCAGCGTGCTTCGTCACAGGATCATTTAGTAATCGCGAAAGCGTTACGGAGATGATAGATAAACTCCGGTGGAAGACTCTGCGGGAGAGACGCTCAGTAGCTCGGTACGGGCTTTTGTTAAAGTTTCGAGAACATACCTTCACCGATGATTCAAGCAGTATATTGCTCCCTCCTACGTATATCTCGCGAAGAGACCATGAGGATAAAATCAGAGAGATAAGAGCCCACACAGAAGCATACCGACAATCCTTCTTTCCACGAACGATACGAGACTGGAATAGAAGGGAGAACCGATAGAGGTACTCAGGGTACCCTCCGCCACACACCGTCAGGTGGCTTGCGGAGTATGGATGTAGATGTAGATGTAGATGTAGAAGTATGAGACTACTCTCAAGTTCATTACTTTTTTTAATGTTTTGGAAAAAAGATGTTAGTAAGGAAATTGGAAATTGGTGGTAAGGTCTTATTGGACCAAACTGCAGAGGTTATCGGTCCCTAAGCCTAGGAACTACTTATTCTAACTTAAACTAACTTACGCTATGGACAACACATGCACCCATGCCCGAGGGAGGACTCAAACCTCCAAGGGGGGGAGCCCCATGGACCATAACAAGGCGCCTAAGACCGCGCGGCTATCCCGCCCGGCTGTTAGTAAGTAAACTGGAGAATAATTATCTAAGTTTGTTGTACCATCTTCCCTATGAAGAGGTTTAACAGTTGCGTATTTTAATGTGTCTGGAAAAATTCCCTGTGCCAGTGATGCATTACATATATCACTAAGAACATTACTTATTAAGTTGGAACACATTTTCATAATTCTGTTTGAAAGTCCATCATCAACACGTGAGCTTTTGTTTTTTAGAATTTTTGTAATTCTATTAATTTCAGTGAGGAATTTTGGTGCTATGAATAGTCGCTTAAAGTTTTGTGGACTGACATTAATGTATTCTATTGCTTCTTCAGCTGAACCATTTAATTCTATTTTTGCTGCTACATATAGGAAGTGGTTGTTGAAAATACTTGCAGCTTTTGAATTATCAGTCACAACATTGTCATTTACTTTAATTGTTATGGTATCTTGTACACTGACAGGCTGTTCTTTCTCCTGTTTCACAGTATCCCATATAGTTTTAATCTTATTATCTGGTTTATTTATTTCTGTCAGGATGTGGATACATCTGGACATTTTAATGACCTTCCTTAAAATACTACAGTATTTTTGTGTAGTATGCAAATGATACCAGATGTTGACATACTCTAGCCTTTATATAAATTTCCCTTTTCCTCTTAAATGAGATTTAAATTCCCTTAGTTAACTACTGCTGTCTTTTTTCTTTTTATTTTGTTTTTGTGTTTTGTTTTTATGGATCTTCTGGATAACTTTTTAGGAAAGCAGCTTTCAACTGTTGACACACATTTACTATTGAATAAGTCTCTTTCTGTGTATACCTTATCCCATACCACTTCTTTAAACATACTTTTAAAATATTGCATCGTGTTTTCATTAATAAGCCTCCGTGCTTTGTATGAACCTGCCTCAGGGCTATAAGGTATCATATTGTTTATTTCCATCAATTGTGCATCATGATCAGGTAGTCTATTAACAATTGGGTACACATTAATTGTTTCTGCATGAGCACTGCATATAAAAATGGTAACAATCAGTGTCCAGCTATCTTGCTGCATACGAGTTGGAAAATTGACTACTGAAATGAGATTGAAACACCCAAATAATGATTCTAGTTCATCATTCCTGTATGTATCTTTTAAAAAATCTACATTGAAATCTCCACAAACTATTAACTGTTTCTTCTTGTCTGACAGGTAGCTCAATAGTGCATCTAGATGTTTCATAAATAACTAAAAGTTTCCTAGGCAGTTCTGTAGACTGTTGCAATTCAGAAGGTGGTGTGACAGTCAGTCATCATATTGTTGGACCCTGCTTACTGGTTTCATCTCTTTTTGCTAACTGACACTTAAAATTCCCCAGGGTACTTTGTATATTTCTCATGGAATTAATTGGGGATTTATTTAGTAGAACAGTCTGAGCAACCTTGGCATATGGAGCTCCTCGATTTCAGTATGTTATAAAAAAAAAGTGTGTATATTGTGTACAGAGATCTGTCAGTTTGTCGCACCTCAGTATGTCATGTGAGAAAGATCTGCCAGTCTTTGTCATGGCATCATGAGGGTTGTCTTGATTGTGGTACAAACTTTTGCCAAACATATGAGTGCTTTCTGTGACTTCCAAACAATATTAAAGATCTTGTACATTGCAACTGACTAATCTTCTCCTCTTGTCCTTACCTTGTAGAAAACATTAGTAAATCCTTCTTGAGTTAATACGTTGATTTGTACATTGAGCTAAAGAACATATTTTCTCACAATTACATTGTTGTATGCACTGAAAACAACATGAAACGTGTATAGGGCAGATTGGCATAATTTACCTTTAACATTTCATAAAGCATAAGCCCTCATCAGCCAGAAGCACTTCATGTCTTGAAAGTTTCACTTTTCATTGTAAAAGTATAAGCTTGGAAGAATTTCGATTTTCAAGAAAATCTTAGTTTTTGTTTCATCTGACCTGTTTAGATTTTTAAATTGTGATTCAAAACAATTTAGAATCAGTTTTGAATTTAAGTAAAACAAGTGCATTTAATTTACTTTCTTAAATAATAGGTGGAAGTTGAATAGATTTTAAGTAATATGTTTGCCTGAAAATTGGCAAAAATGGAACTGTATGAAATTACTGATCTGAAAGATAAAACTCCTGAGCAGTGGAGGAGTTCATGAAGGATGTGACAAGAATGGAGTTCATAGAGGTTATGATTGATTCCTCAGGGTATAAGCAGTCAAAGGAAAATGAACATCAGTTCTTTCTATGGATTCCAAGTAATGAATGTATTTTTTGGAGTAATGAGAAATATTTTTTTAAGTTTCGGTCCATAGTTTGCAAAAACAAATATAATGGTAATCAGTTGTCCTAGGTTACATATAAATAATTCAAGGAATAGCAATTCTCTGAATAATTCACCAAAAAGTTGAGGTGGAGCGGTTGTGTTGAGTGGAGTGGGCGAAGGGCGAAGGGAGAAAGGAGGTGAGGAGTAGGAGAGAGACCTGGGAGGAAGGGGGGGGGGGGCGGGGGAGAGAGAGAGAGAGAGAGAGAGAGAGAGAGAGAGAGAGAGAGAGAGAGAGGGAGGGAGGGAGGGGCAGAAGGTGCCTGGGATAGGAATGTAGCTCCTGTGAGCTCATTCTGGCTGCAGAGAATCTTGTATTTTCCATACAGCACAGGTTGTGAAGCAGCCATAGAAAGCCAGCATTTGTGTGTAACACTTGGTAGTCGACACTTCTCTTGGTCACAGTTTTGTGGTGACCATTCGTATGGGTGGACAACTGATTGGTGGTCACTCCCACATAAAATGCTATGCAGAAATTACAGCAGAGCTATTGTATGACATGACTTTTTGCTCAGGTGGACTTATTTCTGATAGCATGGGCCTGTAACAGGATTGGAGAAGATGTGCTGGGTGGATTTATCGGACAGGTCTTTCCTGGGACTTCCACAGTGGCATGACACATGTGACAGTGGTTCTCTTCAGATGGTGCCAGTTGTTACATGTACTCACTGCCTGAACTCCAACCAGTCTGGTTGCCCACCCTTAATCACTCGTGACTTGGAAACATGAGAGATCATATGGTCTAGGATACTGTGCAGATTGGGTGGATGGTGGACTACCACTTTGGGTGGGAGGGGGGATTTGGCAGGAAGGTCTCTGGGTAAGATATTCCTCATTTCCAGGCATGATATAAGCAGCTGAAGCCCTAGTCTTGTTGAGATGCAATGTAGGCATGTTGTAACCAAGTGGAACAATGTGTGAAACTATTTTTAAAACCAAGGTTTTTTGTATGAGGATTATGATTAGTTTTTGACCCAGCAAGTTTATAACAACGCTTAGTTTAGTCACATTAGGAACTTCATTCTCCATCAGCTTGCCACTTTATAGTCAGTATGAGTGAGTCTCTCTTGAGAGAGAGAGAGAGAGAGAGAGAGAGAGAGAGTGCAAAGATGATTTCGATATTTTGTTTGGTGAGAAGAGTACCTCTGCATTGTATTGGGTGCTACTTTTAAGCAGGTATTTAAAACCTGCCTTTACTCAGTAATACTTCATGTGTTCATTTTCTGTTCCCATAGTTTCTGTTGTTGCTTTGGTAAAGTTAAATAAAAATCAAAATAAATTATTTGGTATTTATTTACTTGTTATCTCTGAGTCAACAGCTGTCTGTTCTTTTGAGTCTTGAAAGCCAAAGATTATGGTGCTCTCTGCATCCCCTTATGGTGTTCTCCTCTGATTACACATGTCGTTTTAGGAAGTTTAATAACTGTTTTGTTGCACTAAAAAACCATTGTATTATAAGTTTCACGTTTCCGGTGGTTATATTACTTTGTTATTTTTGTATGGCTATATTGTAGGCACTTCCATATATTAATATTTTTTACAGGATAATTATGATGTCCAGTTTGTAAAGGAAGTGTATGGCAGCCCAGTTGTAACTTATCAAGAACTAAAGAATGGGCCCATAGTACATGATGGACCAGTACGAATACCATATTACACGAAGGATAGTTACAAGAGGACAGCAAAATTACTCGGATTAATGGATGATTTTAGAGTGAGTGACTTATTTTCACCATATATGATGTATTTATCTGGTTTGTGTTACTCGGCAAGGCAAAGTGGACATCTGGCTGTTGCAAGAATTAACTTGGTCATGTGATGAGGTACAATCGCATTCCAATTCAAAGTAGCACTTGTTATCTTGCAGTGTGAGCATAAATTTTGATTTTGGAAAACAGCTTCGTGGGAAGCAATGACAGCTTTCTGTTAACGTCATTCATTAATGAGAATGAGAATGAGGTATTGGTTCCAGCAGAGAAGGCAACAGAAGGTGCAAGCAAATGTTGATAAACAAAATTGAAGGAAGTCAGTGGTGTGCAAATTACAGAAGGTGGGACGTGACACTGAGTGGCGCAGCATTCAAGTATTTGCTGTAAAGTAGAATAAGTAAACTGCACACAATAAATATTTCAGTGATGATATAGGTAAATGTGTTATTAAATAGCAATTTTTGCAATACAAAATACCACAGTTGCAAAAAACTCACAGCTTTTTTTGCACAGGACTGAGAAAAAGCTGTTTCATCTACGGGATTTGCTTCTAAAAGTCTCCACAATAACTAAGTCATTACGTGCAGATGGGAGAATGTACCAGCCGAAAGACCATTCTGCAGTAGACTTTTTATGAAAACTTGACATATTAGAATTAAAGTGGCCAGTGATTCATTCAGACGAACTGTGGATTCATAAGAACTACACTGGGAATATTGCAAAGTGACGGTGTCGAAGAGTGTTGGCTAACAATAGTGCTGGTCAACATTTCATTGTTATGAATGCACAGTTTCATTTTTTGTTCACTTCTCAATTGCTGTAACAGGAAAACAGATTATCATGTAGAAATAGAGAGAGAAAAAATTAAAGATACATAGAGGCAAGGAAAGCCATTATACTGAAGGAGCACCAGCCCGCTGCTGTTTAACAAACATGAACATATTCCATAGTAGGCTGTAATGAATAAAAATCACATTATACCATACAACAGACCACATTTATGTTTATTAAACATCTGGAGGCTGTGGATCCCCACAAATACAAAAGAAATTTTAATCACTGCTGTTTTTTCCACTGGCAAAATTTTGCAGGAAAGTTGTTCCCTACCTACTTCTGCCTTACTGTACAGACTTAAATCCCAAAGATCTGGTCTGCAGTCTTGCAAAGAATAAGCTCTGTAGTTGTAATACATCAGGCATCTCACTCTCTAAGTTGAAAGAATAAAGGCTATCATCTTTGCTACTAATAAATGAATGTCATGCATTACGGATGGTGCGTGTGCCAATACTTTTACATGCCACTGGCTGGATGCACAGTGCCAGTGCTGCAGTCTGGCAAGTGGACTAGGTTGGGATGGGGGTTGTGTCAGGTGGGATGGGTAGAGGAGAAAGGTGGGAGGTAGGTGGGGGTGGGTGGATAGTGGTTTGGAGGGAGGCAGCAGGTTTGCGTGCTGAAGGTTTTGGGGTGGGTGTGTGGGTGGCGGTGCGGGGGGGGGGGGGGAGGGAGGTATGTGCACGGGCAAGGCATGTGATGCATGGGTGTCAGAGCTGGTGGGGAGAGGCACCCGCTGAAGGTGACATGAGGATGTGAATTGGGAGCGGGTAGTGGAGCGGAGAAAGGGGGAACTCTTGGGTGGAGTGTGTGGGACAGTGAGTTACTGGAGACTGAGGCCAGGACAATCATTGAGGCAAAAGATGTGAGGATAAACTCCCATCTGTATAGTTCAAAGAAGCTGTTGGTGGAGGGAAGGATCCAGGTCTTGTGAAGCTGCCACTGAAATTGAGCATTTTATGCTTAGCTGCATATCGTGCCAGCAGGCTGTCAAATTTGTTCTTGTTAGTTGTCCAGTTTAGCTACTTACTGCAGATTTGTTTCTTTGCATACAGCTTAGTAGATAATCTGTTCAGAGAAAGTAATTTTGTTGTATATAGAAATGCTTACGTAACACCCACTTCTGATGAAATTGGCGAAGATTTATTTTTTTTAAACAAATAACATTAGCATAAAATAGAAGATATTCGGGTACATATATAGCTAATTATTCTCCTAATATGTCATAAAATTTTGAAAGTTTTGTACTTTATCTTGATTTGAGAAAGATGGGCTTTCATTTATACTGTCGCACTGTGTCCAGTATTTCAAGAAGCTGGACCTCATGAGGTAACATACTTTCATACCCATGAGTCAAGAGATGCTAGAAATCCACACATCATGAAATGCAGTGATAATATGTGCACTAGAAGGTGCCCTGGGAACATTGTGACTTGTTTCATTATGATGGAGACTGATACTGTGGAAGGAACCATCCAGCTTTTATTGTGGTAACACCTCACATTGCTAGACAAATGCTCTTTGCAAGTCAGTAGTGGCCCATGGTGGTGGTACAACCCTTCAGCTCAGTTTTTTCCACGTATAATCAAAGTCTGGGGAGCAAGGCGGCCACTCTAGATGTGTTAAGTCTGTATGTCTGTATATTGCAAGTATGTGTGCACCATGTCAGTACTGAATGGTTATGCCTGTAGACTGCTACTGTTACAGTATCTCCAGAAAACAGGTGTAGCAGTGTACATGCCACTGCCTTGGACAAGAACTCTGGGATTGAAATATCACCTTTTCCATTACATCACCCCTGCATGAACCAGATGTACTTATAATGACAGTAGCTTTCAGTGCTTTTGTATCTACATAGGGCGTGACAATGCTGCGAAACAGTCACTGTCAGCACAAATGTAACTGTAATAGTCGATGGTAGCTCAACCAAATAGCCAGGGAGCTAAACCCCAGAAGAGGAAACAAAACTTGATGTGCAAGTCAATCTATGGGGGGGCAGAGTGTCCGAACATCACATATGGTCGAGCATGGTGATAAACACAAAACACGACTAGCATAAATTACTGAACACTAGCACATGTAAACATAGCACGGTACATGGTCAAGTGAAGGCCAGATCCAAGGTAGTTGAAATTGTCGTAAGAACTGATGGGTACGGCTTATCACTGCCGATAGGGAACATCAGAATCAATGGTTCTGCCCGTACAATACTTTGCACACACCTTCCATGACAGAGTGCCACATTGCTCTGCCATGAGACCCATACTCACTCATCTAATTCCACATCAATGGTTGCTGGCAGGGATACTAAATACTGCCGTCCTTTAAGGACACATAGGGTTGAAAATAGCCCCATTTGTGCCATGACCTCTATTAAACTGGAGAGGGCGTGACATTCCCCGGCATTGAATCTGTCCCTGAAGTAAGCAATGCTGATGCCTCTGGAGTGGTGGAAAATTGTGAAAGCTGACTTAATGGCTATTCCATCTGCATCATTAGCGGTAAGGCCACAGCCACGGGTGAGTGGGGGAAGGAGGTACTGGTTCCAGTTCCATAGGCTCCGCAGCTGGAATTACAGTAGTGTTTGTCACCAGTGTCCTATTCTGCAGGCAAAAGTAGGACAGTGGAGAGAGTAGTGGGGATTGCAGTGGGCATGCATGCTGCCACACTCTGGAGCCTCCTACTGAGAGAACACCATGACCGACCCCATCGTCCAAATGGCACAGAGGTGGTGGCACCGTGGGTCCAGCAGATTGCAGATGAAACTGATTGGAATGATGGGTCAGCTGCTCCAAACTGATATCCACGACAAACAAATGCTGAGCCTTGTGGCTCACCACTATACCAGGGAGCCACCCCTCCTGGCAGCCAAAAGACCTTATGTGGCATACCCATCAGGAAAGCTCTGTGGGCCGCGACAGCCTGGGGCATACAACTTGGTTCGCAACAAAGCGAAAAGACCTCAAGGCGGGTGCCCGTGGATGCTCCTACAGAGTTCAGCCATTTCCTGGTGTTGCCCAGTACGTGATGAAAAAACTAGACAGTGCATTATTGTGGAACAAGGCAGACGTGGACTTCATCTGGGTCTTGAGCGTTCAGTAGAAGCACTCCGCCATTGAGTTGGAAGCCGGGTGAAACAGGTCAGTAGTCAGATGCTGGATACTATTGCAAATGCAGAAATCTTCAAACTCCTGTGGCTCAAATTGCCAACCATTATCAAATACGAGGGTCTAAGAGGAGTCTTCTGTAGCAATAATGAAAGGCAGTGGATGAATGGTAGCTGTTGACATTTTGGAACTCAATTTGCCAACATCCAGGAAATTGGACAAATCATCTACTATCAATAACCACATGCTTCCCAAAAAGGAACCCACAAAATGGAGATGCACCCTCTCCAAAGGATGCTCTGGGACTGACCAAGGGAAAAACTGGAGCTGCGACCCAGTGTAGTTCTGTGCACAGGCCACATAAGTGCACACCAGATGTTCAGTATCATGATCAATTGCCGGACAGTAGATGGGACACTCTGCCAAAGCCTTCATACGAGATGTACCCCAGTACAATGCACACCACAATTGGTGTATTAGAGGATGCAATGCTGGAGCGACAACCACTTGACAGCTTTGCTCCTCCATGGCAAACATGAAAAACCATTTTAATATGTTCAGGCACCCATGTAGGACAAAAAAGTACGCCACACTGACCCCACTACCATAGGGATGTCCTTGGGCAATCCCTTCTGGACTGTCGAAACAAATTTCCTAAAAAGTGGGGCAGTGGATGCTATGGTCATGAGCTGTCAAAGGAAAATAAAGCACTGTCTTCTCCAAGGTATCATCCAATGTGAAAATGAGAGCCTTCTGCCGGTTGAACTCTGGATTTAGTTTCACTGGAAACTGTGATAATGCATCCGCATTAGCATGCTGGATGGTGGACATGTAATGAATGTCATAGTGGTAATTACTGGGAAAGAGCACCACCACTGCAATCTGTAGGTATCCTATCCATTAGCTTGGAATGAGGGTTGAATAAGAAAACCAGCAGCTTGTAGTTGGTGATAAGTAGGAACTTCGCTCCATACAAGAAAATGGAAAAATTTTTCAATGCAAAAATGATAGCCAAGGTGTACTTTTCCACCTGTGAATAATTATGTTGTGTCATTGAAAGTGTCTTCAATGGGTAAGCAATAGGCTGCTCAGTGCCATCTGGGTTCCAATGTGAGAGGATCACTTTATGCCATTCTGGGATGCGTTGGTGGCCAGAGTTAATGGTTTATCCTGCATAAAAGAAGCCAAAACACAAACAGAGCACAAACACTCCTTGAGGGACTGAAAAGCCTGTAACAAAATGCCACAGAGGAGCATCGACCCATCCGGTTTCTGAATCGCCAACAAAAGAGTGCCCATTGACTTGATGAAATAGGAGAAACAATTCTGAGGCCCTGCCAATGTTGCGACTTGACCCTGACCACATTGCGCTTGGCAAAGAGAATAGGTTGGGGGGTAACAAAGTTTAGGTGTTATTGACAGCTTAAGCATGATGAGTGTCTCAAAATTTTCTGCCCAATCCAAGTTATTCTCAAACAGTTTATCATGCAACTGTAGTAGAGATTCCAAATCTTGAAAGGTGACCAATTGAAATGCTAAGTGTATGTCAGTCTGGAAGCCAAAAACAGAAGTGGTGTTTAGCCCAAAAATATTTTGCACCAACAGTGAATTAACCACTTACTACACAAGTTGCCATTCCACATTCTTATAGCATGCTGATGCAGAGAATTGCTTCCTCAAAGGAATACACTGTTTGCTATAACACACAACTTGACATTGGGCCATTGCAGTGCAGGACAGCCCCAGAGCCTGTATGTGTCTAGTCTGATGAGGCTGACAATTGCTCCCATATCTTGCTGAAATTCAATAGATCAGTCATCCATGACCAGTGTTAGCAGAACACACTGGGGCAAAGCTAGTAGGGTTTCAGAAACAGCTTCTAAGTCCAGGGAAAACACTGGTCCCTCTGAGAGCCATCCTGTGGCCTGTCAACTGTGACAAACTGATGCAAAATGGCCGAGTTTGCAACATATCCCGCACACAGCGTTTAAATACGGACAAACCCATGTAATATGGACCACATGGCAATTGGTGCAGGACCGCCAAATTGCCCATTGAGTGGGCAATTGGTGCAGGACCGCCAAATTGCCCATTGAGTGGATTCAGATGTGGAGGGATGCCTAGAACCTGAAAAACTTTGCGAGTGAGGATCATGACTCTTCAACTTATGTGTACCCTCCAGGTTTTCTGTGGGCAAAGTCAGGGAACACTGTGATAGCACCATGCTCAAATCATCAATGGCGCATCAAAGAATGGCTCATCAGAAGATACACTCGCCTGGCCAACACTACAGTGTACCAGGGACTGTGTACCACACATGGCTAACTTCCACATGTGCCAATTGTTGGAAAGTACATCCCTTTCCACAGTAGTAAGTTTATGTGATTCGGTGATCTGTGTAATTTCGCTGAAGGAGGTGTCTGACTAGCCAGTGCCTTAGTTCAGACTTTAGTGCCAGGTGCTAACCAAACAATCATGTACCTAATTAGCAAGTCCATGTAAGGTAACACATTGGGGACACTTGAACTGATACTTGCACAACAGACCTTGCAGGCCAGCAATACAAGCCGCTTATGATTGCCCGGAGCACTTGTGGTGCTGGTTTAACTGCAACTGTACTGCCACCACATGGGTTTGATATCCAAAATATTGTGACAACAGCCGACAAGAGCTCATCAAAGTTACGTTTCTCGTGCTTCGTGGAGGGTTTCAAATTTTGCCTGATTTTGTAGAACCCCACACTACTTGACAATAATGATGTGGCCTTATCAATGGTATTGAAGATAAATCCTACCTGGCAGTGAAGCACCAACTGGCACAGATAATTCACCCACCATTCTGCAGAGTCATTGGAACCGGCGAATAACAGTAGAGGAGAAGGCTTCCCTTCAGGTGTCTGGCCCACTAGCAGCATGTTGTGAGAGTGGAGGAAGTCTACATTCTGTTTGAGCAGTTCCTGCATCAGGTCCTGCTCTAACTTTTGTTGCTGCACCTACTCCTGCCAGCATTGCAAAAATGTCAGGTCCATGGTGGCTACAAAGTAACACTACGAAAAAAAAGTAAAAGTGTTCACACACACAGGAATGTCCTATGACACCACTTCTGTATCTGCACATATAATGAGAACATCTTTTTCCATGCTTTTGTATCTGCACAGGCGTGACAACCCCATGAAATGCTTGCTGTCAGTACAAATGTAACTATACTATCCAATGGTGGCTCAACAACAAAGCTGGAGAGATGAACCCTGGAAGAGGGAATGAAATTTGATGGGTGAGTCACTCTACAGGAGAACAGAGAGTCCAAACATCACACAGACTCGAGCATGGAGATAAATACAAGCATGATCAATGTGAGTGACTGAACACTTGTCATATGGAAACAGAGCAAAAGCCAGGTGTGAGGTAGTTGAAATAAGCATAACTGATGGGCGTGGCCTATAGCTGCTGACAGGTGAACACCTGGGTCAATTGTCCTGCCCATACAATGCTTCACATGTGCTGTCCATGGCAGCATGCCATGCTACTTTGCCATGTGACCCAATCCAGCTCACTTGCTCCCATAACGATGTCCACTGGCAGGGATACTAAGCTTGCTAAACTGGTACTTATCCATCAACAGGACTCTACTCCAGTGTCCTTGTGTCCATTCATGGTGAGAATTTGCTGATTAGAGTAGATTAGATACACATTTTATTCCATAGATCCATAGTGAGGAGACGTTGAATGTGTCATAAACAAGAATACGTAATACACATGTATAAAAAAAGATGTGCTAATGTTTATTCAACAATGCCTAAGTGACATGCTCGATGGAAAAGAATCGCAACACAAAGGAGTTGTGCAACATAAATGAAAATTGGTTGTTGTGTTTCTGCATCTGAAAGATTGTTTCAATTGAAATTTCACGCCAGTCACACGAGAGTGGCACAGGTAGTGCCACTATGAATATGAAGATCATATTTGCTTTAAATACATGCTGTAAAATGGTCATGAGCGGTAGCTACCTTTGAGATTGGATGACTTGATGTGAGTCGAGAAAGTCTTTAAGGTGATGAAGATGCCATTATCACCATCTCACTGAGTTTCTACAAGGTCTTGTAATAGAGCTTTAAGAAGCTGGATGTTCTTTCTGCGATACTACAGAAAGACTTGGCAAGAATGTAGCCACTGTACACAATTGCTGGCAGTGGTGGCCACGAGAATGTATGATCGCAAGACGACCAAGATCCGGAGACCACATGGCACTACTGAGAGGTAAGTCCATCATGTTCAGTGTATGGCTCTGGTGCATATTAATGCATCTGGAGCAGCAATTTGAGCAGCAGTTGGCATCACAGTGACACAACGGATTGTTACAAATTGGTTACTTCAAGGACAGCTCCGAGCCAGACACCCTGTAGTGTTCATTCCATTGGCACCAAACCACCTTCATTTGGGACTTCAGTGATGTCTAGTAAGAGTTCATTGGATGGCAGGGTGGAGGTCTGTTATGTTTTCTGATGAAAGCTGGTTCTGCCTCAGTGCCAGTGATGGCCATGTGTTGGTTAGGAGGAGGTTAGTTGAGGACCTGCAACCAACCTGTCTGCATGTTAGACACACTGGACCTACAACTGGAGTTACGGTCTGGGGTACAATTTCGTTATTATCCCACGCACCCTGACTGCAAATTTGTATGTCAGTCTGGTGATATGACCTGTTGAGCTGCCATTTATGGGCAGCATTCCAGGGGATGTTTTCCAGCAGGATAACGCTCATCCACATACCGCTAATGTAACCCAACATGCTCTACGGAGTGTCAGCATGTTGCCTTTGCCTGCTTGAACACCAGCTCTGTCTCCAGTTGAGTGCATATGGGACATCAGACAACAACTCCAGTGTCATCCACAAGTAGCATAAACCATACCTGTATTGACCAATCAAGTGCAACAGGCGTGGAACTACATCCTCGGAACTGACATGTGGCACCTATACAACAAAATGCATGCTTGTATTCAACATTCTGGCAGTTACACCGCTTTTTAATGTACCAGCATTTCACATTTGCAGTGGCTTATCTCATGCTTACATTAACCTGTTATCTTGCAATGTTAATCACTTAAGTATGTTGTCTAGACTAATTTACTCCAGAAATTTCATTACTGTATGTTTTGGTGCCGCAGTTTTTTCCCCTTAAGTGTATTTTCATTTAAGAAGTAATAACAAACTTGTCACAAATCTCATAAGTGTTTAATACACTGTGCTGGCTATGATAATTCCTAGGCTATTGTAGCTGCACATCACCATTCAGAAAATCAGTTTATGACACTTATTAATGTTGATCACATTACTGCACTATTTGCAGAAATCAGATCTTGTGTAACACTGTATTTGACATTATTATTAATGTATACATGAAGCAGTTCTACTAAGAAATTTGTCAGTGTAGTAGAAGTTGCCCACTAATAAGTACTGTAGGCTCCTATTATACTGGACTTTATTAAAAGTTAAATTTTTGTATGGCTGCTGACAAGTTGTTGAAAATGTGTATTCCTGAATAATCAACACATTTCTCTACCAAAGTAAGTGATTTTAAATTTCTATGGAAATTAGTCTTATTTCTAGTATTGATTCAATGAACTGAGGTGTTAGTTTGCAAAAGAGATACATTATTTGACATACTTTATTAAGGAAGAAATATATTCTACATCTACATACATACTCTGAAAGCCAGTGTATGGTTCATGAAAGTACCTTGTACCGCTACTACTTATTTCCTTTCTTGTTGCTTTCGAAAATAGAGTGAGGGAAAAATGACGCATTGCTATTTGAAATGTCTGTTGATGGCGGTGGAATCTGCAGTCAACTTCAAATGTCAGTTATAAAAATTTCCTCAATAGTTTTTCACCAAAGTAACATCATTTCCCCTCTGCATTTGAGATTAGAAAGCAATTCTGTAATACTCACTTGGTGACTGAACCTACCAGTAACAAATCTAGATGCAAACCTCAGAATTCTCATATTTCTTCTGTTGATCTGACCCAATGGAAATCCCAGAAACTGAAACAGTAGTGAAGAATGGATCACACTAGTGTTCTATACACGGTCTCCTTTACAGGTGAACCACACTTTCCTAAAATTCTCCCATTTAACTGAAGTCAGCCGTTTGCTTTCTCTACTACTGTCCTTACATGCTCATTATTGGGAAGCTGTATTTAGTATCTCTAATACCTTGAACAGGCCTCTGTAGGACATTCTTGAATTCACCACACACACAATGCAAACTACATGCTTGGCATGGTGAGTTACCCCAAAAAATCATCCCATATGATATTATGCAGTGAAAGTATGCAAGCTTTTTTAATTTTTATGCCTACTGTGTCTGTCATCATCTGCATTGTAAATAAAGACATGTTTAGGTGCTGCAGCAGTTGCTCCCAACTGAATTCCTCGTGAGTTATGAATTCAACACTGTCAACCTTTTCTATCTGATAGTCATCATATTTTATACATATTCTGGAAAGAAACGTCTTAAAACTTATGAGGCGAATATGGTGTGTCTGGTCAGTGTTGAGTGACAAAGGGTTGGCTGGGAACCTTTCGTTGTTCATGAAAATTTCATGAGCCAATCCTCCTAAAACTAGGTTTGGTTGTTGCAATTTTTGTGTCATTGGAAAACAGAATAAACTCAACGTCTAGTAATGTTAAAGATCAAAGATAATTAACATACACAAGAAAAAATAATGGCCCTAAGGTAGAATCTTGTGGGGACACTCCATGTAATTTGTTTTCAGTTGGATGCTAACAAATAGCTTAATACAAAACTTTTTCCTGTTCACACCCCTATGTTTCCTGCCGAACACATATGATATGAATCGTGTGTGGCATTTGCTGTTACACCGTAACATCACCATTTGCTTAAAAGGACATTGTCACATCATGGCTACAATAGGGTCCAAGCCTGAAAACGGTCATTGACGAAGTACAACACTTTGTACTGAAAGCACGTTTCTTACAAACACCAGTGTACAGCCAGAACAAAAAAATGGCTCTGAGCACTATGGGACTTAACATCTGTGGTCATCAGTCCCCTGCCAGAACAAAACTGAACTCATGGACGGAGAGTGCCACTGTTTATACAAACACTGAATAATACAGAATGTACAAACATTCCAAATGTAATTTATTTCAAGAAGCTTCAGAAATGATAAATACTAAATAGCAAATAACTACAGGTGGTTAGGTTTGTGCCGGTTACCAGCAGCACACCAGCCAGTGGCGCTAATCGCTACACTGCAGTGTGTACACCACAGCTCGTGACATAGCTACCTTTCCTGGAGAAATGGAGACTGCTTGCTCCAGAATTCCTCATTGAAAATGACAACAGTGCCTTGGATCTAGATCTTGTCAGGGCTGAGCAGCTGCCACCAGCTGCCCAGTATTGCGGCTGCAGAGGGCACTCGCAGTACTGAGTTGCTGAAGGTGTGGCTCAGTGGGTGTGCTCTAATGGATCTGCTGGATCCCACATGACCGCTATCGGCATTGCATGGAAACTTGCTGTTCCATTGCCAATTGTGTGATGTGGCGGTAAGATGCTATTAACATGAGAGACCCCAGAAACGTAATTCAGACATAAAGAAGTTACGTTAAGACTTCAAAAAGTTTTGAAAGTGGATATATCACTGTGATGTAGCAGAAGCACTTTAAATATGGTGTGTGATTATTGAAAGGAGCAATACAGCAATGCGTAAAGCTATTATTTATGGTGAATCTTGAGATTAATAAAAACGGATTGTTGTCTTGCATAACTGTTCTCTGTGTGCCAGAGATCTTTGGGAGAGGACTGCAAACACCAACATGTCTCCCACAGCATCTCAAATATCCTATGTGTGATTCAGATGATGCTCATAATGATGACCATTCTGTGCACTATGTTTCTTGATGTTGAAGACGTTTGCTCTCCAGATGAACCCTGTGTGGTGAAGCATTGTTGTCCTGTACTATGGAATAGTCACCTATTAGACTGAAATAAATGTTACATAATTCATGTCAAATCTACACAGTCAGAGTACCATTTAGAAAGACATCTAATGACATACTGCCTCCCACAGAGGCAAAGTTTCTTTTAAAACCATTCCTTTCACAGATATTTGTTAGATAATAATTGGTTCTGGCTTAGCATAATGTCCTCCATTGGTCAGATATCCAGTGCCCATTTTGGTGTGTCCACTGCAGATCTTCAGCAAGCTCTGAATGCACTCATGTAGTTAATTGTGTCATATACATATCAGCTTCATGAAGTCTTCTCAAAACAGTAGTTAATGATATAATCCTTTTGGTGGCTGAAGCAAGGTTTGACCAGTGTTTGGGCGGGCTGTATTTAGGTCATGTTCCTTTCCTTGTGTAACTCCAAATATTGATTTTTGGTGCCTTTCATAGCCACTGGCCATTCTTGTCTGAACCTCATGGTTGTTGAATGTATATTATAACTTGTTGCTACTGTCTTATAAATAAGAGAAGGACAAATACTATGGATATTTATACATTTGGTCACCTCTGTCAGAGTTTGACATTCATTCATTATGCCAATGCCCATTCCCCCGCTTCCCCCAAAATTGCACTTTTTCTGATAAATGATACTGTGGTGCCATTAAATCAGGTTTTCTTGCATTCACAGCATGTTGTTTTCTGCTATGTATGAATGATGCCAGCAAATTTTACAGCCATTGGTTTGGCTATACTACTATTCCTCAAAAAGGACGACCTGATGGGGGAGAGAGCTAGAGGAAGTGTATGTAATTTCCTCAGTACTGACTACCACTCCTCGCCTTTGTCACTTACAATGACTTTACAAGCAGTTGCTGTATCAGCGCACATGTGTCATCTGTTGACAATATGTTTCTTTTACTTTCATCTTGTGCATACTTGCATAAATGTGGGGCAGAGCACTCACTTTTGTACAGCAACTGGGTCGTTCTCTGCCATTGATCTCTCACTTTGCTCTCCAGCTCTTGCTCACACTGCTCAATGGGAAGTGGTTGATGTCTTGCCTGGAAGTGATCACTTCCCGATCTAGATTCACCTGCCAGATGGGGTGGAACCCAAAAGGAAACTGCCACGATGGGTGCTGGGCAGAGCTGACTGGACATTTTATAGCCAGTTGGCCCAGTCTGAACATTGTGTGAATGCCGAGGCATGTTGTTGTTGTTGTTGTTGTGGTCTTCAGTCCTGAGACTGGTTTGATGCAGCTCTCCATGCTACTCTATCCTGTGCAAGCTTGGGCATGGGTGGATCATATTACCAAAATGATCCACCGCACTGCTGCAGCATCCATTCCACAGTCCACATGACAACAGAGGAGGCAACCTATCCCTTGGTGGAGTGCCGAATGCTGCTCTGCAATCAGGACCAAGTGTGCAGCTCTGTGTGGGTTCAAGTATCGGCCAGCTGCAGAAAATCTTGCAGCCTTTCAGGTGGTGAGGGCAAAGTGTCGCTGAATTATTTGAGAGAGCAAGAAAAGGTTGTGGCAACAGTTCCTGAACACCATTAATCGTTTGAAAAAGTTCTGTTGTGTGAGAGGCCATCAGGAGAATTTCTGGGAATGGAAGCAGGTGCCCCATGGCTGCTGTAATGGGGAACGGCCCTCTCCAAACCAATCCATGAGACATTGCCCAGACTATGATGGCGTATTTTGCTACAGTTACTGCAACAGCCAATCAGGATCCATGTTTCCAGTTTGGACTTCCAGCCCACCTCTGATGAAGATTAAAACAGCCCATTTTCCGTGTGGGAGCTGGATTCTTCATTGTCTGTGGCTTGTGACACATCCCATGGTCATGACAGAATCCATTACTGTAAGCTCCGGTACCTCACAAGGTGAAAGAAAGATATCCTCCTCGCACTTTTTAATGCCATTTGGGCATAAGGTCACTTTCCCGAATTGTGGCGTGAGGCAATTTTAATTCCTCTTTTAAAACATGGGAAACACTGTACATGCTCAAGTAGTTATCATAGTGTTGCCCTCAGTAGCTGCATGGGGAAGACTGTGTAGTGGATAGTCAACCGCCGCCTTGTCTGGATCTTTAGAATCCAGGCAACTCCTTAGTCACTTTCAGTGTGAGTTCAGTAGGTATCGCTCCACCTTTGACAATCTTGCCCACCTGGAGGCGCCTATACAACAGGCTTTCCTATGCCGGCATCACCTTGTAGGCATATTTTTTGACATTGAGAAGGCCTATGATACTACTTCAAGGCATCTTGTCCTGGAGCAACATCATGAATGGGGTTTTTGTGGTTGTCTTCCCATGTTTGTTCAGCCCTTCCTCTCACCATGATATTTTAGGTACCGAGCCTGATTGCTTTGAGAAGGAGAACGGTGTCCCTCAGGGTAGTGTTTTAAGTGTGACTGCCTTTGCCATAGCTATTAATAGCATTACGTCCATAGTGAAAGGCCCTGTCCAGTGTTCCTTGTTTGTGGATGACTTCTCTGTATTTTTCTCTTCTTCAAGCCTCGCAATGACAACACGTCAGGACCGATGGCCTTTGTAGTCTGGTCCCTTCAACCCCCCACAAACCAACGGACAACACGTCAGTTGCAACAAGCTCTTCAACATTTGGATGAATGGATGCAGAAAACTGGTTTTACGTTTTCTACCGAGAAATCTGTGTGGGTTCTTTTTAACCATTCTCTTTCCATTTTAAACTTTCCTGGATTGAGGATGAGGGACACTGTCCTTACTTTTAAAGATACAGTGAGGTTTCTGGGTCTGATATTTGACTCTAAGCTTACGTTGTTACCACATCTTAAGGACCTGAAAAAATGGTCACTTACAGCTTTAAGTATTTTAAAACGTCTTAGCCACAGTACGTGGGGAGCAGATATGACTTGTCTGCTCCTGTTTTACACGGCATTTGTGCGATCTCAGCTCGATTATGAGTGCGCGGTGTATGGGTTTGGAAGACTTTCTTATTTAAAGATGTTGGACCTAGTACACCATGAAGGGATTCAGTGGGCCACTGGGGCATTCAGAACAATCCCCACACCTAGCCTCTGTGCAGAGGCTAGTGAACCACCACTTGACATCAGGCAAGGGCTACTTACCATGCGCCAGGTATATAATTACTGCCCATACCTTACACACCCACCTACCATACCATTGCTCAGCCTCCACTGGAAAGGCTTTTTCGTAACCAGCAACAGTCAGTGAGGCCCAATGGGATTCGTGCACAGGATTTCCTTGTAGAGGTGGTGTGGCCGGTTTTCATGTTTTACATCGCAATGGGAGCAGATTTCCACCTTGGCTCCTCCAGAGGCCCAGGCTTATTTTAGACTTGATGAATTTTAAGGAAGATTATATGTCAGATTTTACATTTCAATCTCTCTTTTTTAACATTTTAGATATGCATCTAGGTTTCACAGTAGTGTACACTGATGGCTCCAAACAAGGGAATTCCCTTGGCTGCTCTGTCGTGTTCCCCAACTATGTCACCAGGATTTGCCTTCCTGATGAGTATACTATTTTCTCAGCGGAGCTCCATGCAATCCTGAAGGCACTGGAGCAGATGCGTCGTATTCGGGGCAAACAGTTTCTCATTTACTCAGATTCCCTTAGTGTCTTACAATCATTACAGAACCTGTACCCAGCTGAGGGGTTGGTCCGGCTGATATATTGACCAACTGTACTTCCTCCAATGGCAGGGTAAGCATGTGTCATTCTGCTGGATGCAAGGTCATGTAAGGATATGGGGAAATGAAGAGGCTGATCGGGCTGCCAAGGAGGCCTACAGAGGACAGGACGTGGCACAATGTCCCATTCCCTTGCAGGCTGTTGTTTCTGCACTGCACAGGGAGTGCATGCAGTTGTGGGCTGAGGAATGATTGGCGGTGATGGCCAATAAGCTGCTTTTAGTGAAGTCAACAACCTGACTGTGGCGTTCCTCCTGCCAGTTTCTCAGGTGGGATGAAGTGACCCTCACGCGTCTTAGAATTGGGCACTAGCTTTTTACTGCAACGAGACAATCCCCCATTTTGTGATGCTTGTGGCGTGCACATCTCTATTCACCACATTTTAATGGAGTGCATTTTATATTGTGATGCAAGGGCAGAAGCAAATATTGGGGGGATCTACTCTCTATTTTAGCTGATGATGAGAGGAGTGTGACTAAGGTTTTAAAGTTTTGTGATGTGTCTGAACTCTGGCCTAAACTTTAAGGCTAGAGGTTTTAGTGAGTTGCAGGGTGCCTGGCTTCTCCTTTTTTTTTATTCTTGTGGTCAGCCATCCTTGTCCATCTGCTGTATTGTTGTAGCTCCTTAACCACTTTCTTCCTGTGTCATTAATGTTTTACTACTGATGCAATACTTCCTTGCATGGTTCTGTGCAGGTGTGCCCATAGTTTTCCAACTTTTGTTACCTACGTTTTACGTGCTGTTTTATCTTCCTGTTTTGTGTATTTTACTGACACTCGTCTCAATCTGTTTTCATGCAGGTGCTAAAGACCTTGCTGCCGTGTGCCCATACAAATATGTCCATATCGAGAGAGCTTCACTACAACAAAAGTGTGTCACAAAATACAAGGAGCATGCCAAAATGACAATTATTGAAATATATTCATCACACAAATAAACAAAAATATAAAAGTACAATTTCAAAGCCATTAGGTCATCTCTTGGGTTGACTGATGAGTCCAAAGAGGACTCATCCCTGGAGGTAGTGGAGTAAGAAGTCTGTGGAAGGGAACCAACAAGTCCCTCCTCTAAACCCACAACTGCCATGTATCTGTAATCTCGGAAGGAAGAAAAGGCAAATGTAGAAAAATGTTGCAAATAAAGTGGCTCTCATAAAGCAGTGGAACCTAGATAGTTCAGGCTCTGTATGAACCAACTGAAAATTTTAACAGGGGGCAGACCACTGTGCCTGTGTCTTCAAGAGACTGGTGCCCTGTATCTTGGGTTACTGCTTACACTCAAGGAGAGAGGGCAATTGCAAGTCATGTTTTTGCCTTGACATTTCACCAGAAGATGATGAGTGTGACTGTAGCTCTCTGCAGAAATTTACCTGGGAGGGCAGGGTGGGGGGTGGTATAAATGAGTTGGTCTTTGGTCTGTTTAGAGATGTTATGCCACAAGAATTAAATTTTGGCAGTTACACAAAAAGTTATATACTGGAGACGTGAAAGTTATCCATGGTGTATGACAATTATGTAATGGCTAAAACCTCTGTACTCCAGACTCAAGGTTGAGGGGTTGGGGGGAGGGGGGGGGGGTAGGGATGACATGCCCCTCCTTGTGGATACCTGTTAGAATAACATTTTGAAGCATAACAGTTTTACACTGCCATTCAGCTGGTTACCTGAACAGTTTTCATGAATGTTTATGTATCTAAATAGAGCCACTCTTCTGCCTTTGGCTTTTCAATACTTTGACCAGTATCATATCTGAACATGTTGTTTTTTTATCTAATACTTTTTATTTACAATTTTTATTCTTTGGTTTGTATATGTAATATAATAATGAAAACACTATAGCTTAGTATCTGTTACTTATTTTTAGCTTTATGGTTTTGAAATTTGTTGTTGCTCACTACCAGCATATTTAATAAATGTTCAGAGAAATGTAACTCATTTTCCTTCTTAGTTATATTTATTGAATGAGTGGCTGCCTGAACATGAAGTTTTTAGTTATTTATTGGAATTTATTTCCAGACATATTTGAAGGTTTGTTAATGCACTTAACTATGTTTATACAGAGTGGTGTCCCACGTACTGGATATCGTGGTGTTGTGAGCTTCATGTACAAAGGCAGGAGAGTATATTTAGCACCAAATGCCAACTGGAAAAGTTACGATCCAACGTGGAGCTAGCATAGGGGAGATTAGGTGAGTGTGGAATATATAATTTCTTAAATGAATATCTTTTGACTCTGATATTGAATTCACATTGTCAGAGAATCTGTATGTCTGACGTACTACATTTTGAAGCTGAAGCAATCATAAGTGAAGCTGAAGGCTATGCAGGCTGGGTTTGATAGGCCATGCTATGGAATCCTAAGCAGGAATGGAACAGGTTGTATAATATGAGAGACAGGGAGACCAGAAGAGGTGAGCAGCATTCATAAAACTCTTTATTAGAGATATAATGATTGCAAGTGACCGCATGGCAGTGCTGAAAATGATAAAGCTCTTCAGCTGTCCTTTCAACACTATGATATTGGTGTTGTGTCATGGAATTTTTTGAAGGAAGGTGAATTGAAATTTGAGGTGCTGTATTGTGGGAAGGTTACATTGGGATGCGTATGTGGCAGTGGGTGGTCAGTCTTGATTGGCAGGGATTGGGAGCAAGAACACACAAGGTTTTTTGTTAGTATGTCAGTTGGGAGGATGACAGAAATGTTTCCACTCTACATTGTGAGAAAAGGAAATCATGCCTGTAACAGATACAACGTTATTGTGTGAAGCTAAAAATGAGATTTTTGGAGATGACTGAAACGTCTTTAAAGCAGAGGATATGGAAGTAAGCATTGTAAAAAAACTGTAAATGGGGTAATAGGCATCTAACAAAATAATACATAATAAAACTTGGGATGGTAGAGTTCAGGCTCATTCTGTGCACCTGACGTCACACATTCTCTGGCAGCCAGTGTGCATTCAGTAGTGTTTTCAGTGTTCTGCTGTGAATGTAGTAGCCAATGTGAATGTTTAACATGATCGTAATGAGTTATTTAGTGAATTTTTATTCCATTAGTTGCAAGTTGTCATGGGAGATGATTGGGATAAGTGATAAATTCTATTTAAGCAAATGAGGGACATAGTTTGCAGGATATGAGCTTTCTTCAAGCACAAAGCCCCTGTTTGCATGTACCACAACTCTTACTTGGCACTGGCAACACTGCATGCCGCAGCCATGCATCGACCTGCACAGACCACCATTGTTCACAAATTGGACTATAAGAGCCCTTCTTTCAGTCATTGTATGCCTTTTTTCTCCGGTGTTTTTGTTGATATTTCCAATTTTGTGTTTGCAGTGTATAGATAGAGCCAGCCCAAACAAAATTTATTTAGTATGTTTATATGTTTAAACTTTCCATCATTGTTGGGGCTATGTGGACTGCAGTCATATACTTTATTGGGAAAAAACGAAAAACTGTCTCAGGTTGCAATTAATGTTCTTAATTTTATTATGCCATGATTGATTTCAAGGCTTCTAGTGTCCTCATAAGATGTAACTGATGCATATACATCAAATCGTTGTGTGATATGTTCATCTTTGGACCATGTCTTACTGACATCAGTTGTCCTTCAACAGTGTGTTTTGACAAACCAAGGACACACTGTACCACACACGAAAAGAAACCCTTACTACTGAGGGTGTAATTTTTTGACTGGTTTTATAAGCCCTTGGTTTGATGATGCAAATTATTGAAAGACAACTAACATCAATGAGACATTGTCCTGTGATGTAACAAATATGTTAAATTGCACTCTGAGGCAGTTTCTTATTTTTTCTTAACTGCTCATGGGTATTGCATGTGATGCACAATGTTGAAGAAAAAACTTGTTTTGGTTGTTATAACAAACAAGATGTTGCCTTAAATTATGGTTTTATGTCTATCAAGTGATGGAGCAATCTCAGATTGGTCTTTTGTTATATTCATTTGAAGGATAATTATTGACAGTTTAGCACTGCACAGCGTGGTTAGTGCTGGATGCAATCAATATTCTTAATGTTTTCTCTCTGTCTCAGTAAATATCCTTGCACTGAATTATGACACCAGACCAAGTTCAGGTTT
The DNA here is from genome assembly GCF_023898315.1 of Schistocerca nitens. Lineage (NCBI taxonomy): Eukaryota > Metazoa > Arthropoda > Insecta > Orthoptera > Acrididae > Schistocerca > Schistocerca nitens. The sequence continues at coordinate 571,435,546 of NC_064616.1, read as the reverse complement.
TAGTATTAATTTAGCACACCAAATTACAATTAACACAGCATTTTGTTTGAAATGAGAATCAAAATTACTTTTTCAGTTGACACTGGGTGTCACTTGAAACATATGAACAGTTTTGGTTATGTACAACACAAAAACAACATTTAAAACAGATTTAGAAACCTTGGAGAAGTCGCCTGTTGACTCTTGGCAGGGAAACCTGTTACATGATCAAAAGTAGCCATATTATCTGAGATGAGTGAAAGAGATTGAGTGGAATGTAACAAGTCAAAATTCATACGCTAGATAATTACTTAATCCTATGACTATATAATTTTGTTACTTAGAGAGATTGTCCTTGCAAGACCGAACACATCTTATCATCTTGCTGGAAATAACAGGATGTATCTTAAATATTGTAGAGAAATAAACTTTATTAGCAGATGCCCGAATATATTTATAGTACTGGATGGAAGCCTGTATATGAAGCACTAACCTGTGAAACAAGGAGATGACCAGACTCAGGTTAAATCCATGTGCCTGACAAATGATGCTTGGCCTGTTACACTTGCCATTCTGAATGTGATATGGTTTCCTACAACAATTTAGGCAACTACATGGCTGCTTCCACAGTTCATATACACTATGCATAAATAGTTGAAATGTAGAAACCCATGACACACACAGACAAATGTCTCTTTTTTTTTTTCTTCTCACCTGTTCCCTCGAATACTTCCCCTTCGTACTTTTTAAATCTTCCATTTTGTGCATTTTTACTGCATTTCACTTCAAGAATGATCATAGGTTTGGACTGAACACAGCCATCCACAAAAATTAAGTGCCTTTGTACAGGACTCTTCTATTAAAAAATGATGGTATTTTTTCCAAAACATACACTGATCAGAAAAGTTACAGGTCCACACAAGATATCTTGATAAGTTTTGGGGTGAATATGTGCCTAGTTCAGTTTTGGATACATCTACTCAGCATCCTCATGCCCGTGGAGTGTTCTTCAAACCATTCTGACACAATTGCTTAATTACTTTGTTGAAGGTATTTCTCATCTGTGGGGTATGCCAAGCAAACACCTAAATGTACTTGATTGGACAGTAGATTTTGTATAATGTGCCAGTAAGAGGTGATTATGGGTGTTTCAAGGATACCATTTCATCCCTTGCAAGTACTTTTTGTGTATGAATACCTCTACACAGGGCTGAACAGTGACCTGTTGGCAAATGGGATGTCTTCTACACATGGGTTTTGAGTTACTTTGACACTGTCATCCACTATATACCACCTTGTGATAGGATTTATCAGTTCATATGAGCCTTTTTTGATGCTTTTGGTATTCAATGGTAGTGTTTTGTGCTCATGCTATTCCCTCTGCTCTGCTTTATGTAGTAAGCATAGGTAGAAATGACAGAGAGAGGGTTCTAGATGGTATGACTGCTCACTGGTTGTGCAGCATTCAATTGACAGGGGATTTGCTCCACTGAGATCCATATATGTACTATTAAAATCCAAATAGTCATTGGCAACCCCAGTCATCAACATGCGGCCCACAGAAGTTGACTGTGCAGCAGTGGCAGTTCATCAAGGTATGGTACACCTGTCAACTTCAAAAAGGGACCAGCATATTGTACAGATTTTTTTTTTTTTTAAAAAAGGGGGGATTAGATTTTACAAAAGGAATAGCCTGTGCAAAATACTTGCACATAACCAGACAGTGAATATTTGACCTCTGTTGTGAATAGTATGATAGACTGAGAAGGAAACTCATCAACAAAGGACCAGTGACTGTAGCCCATAAAGATATTATTGATGTAGGTAACACCAGATTTCATTCTGCTGCAGTAATGAGGAAAAAATTTAACTGATTTTTCATGGAACTATTGACCCATTCATAGTATTTCCATGATATAACATCAAGAAAGGACTGTCATTTTTGCTGATTAGATATCATCACTGTCCAAACCTTTCATAATAAGAATGTGAAAACCACATTAAAAAGCTTCGTGACTGGATAACAATTCTTTTTTAAATTGGTATAGGATAATTTACTACCAATAGTGCAAATTGGTTGCTTACCAAGACACACTCCAGACATCTGGACTAAGTGTAACTCACTAATACAAAGACTGGCTGACTATGAAACAACAATATTGACTGAAGCCTTGAAGGCTGTGCTGGCATGTCATCAGCACCAAATAGGATGGAACTGGGAGGAAACTCAGGTGTAGACTTTAGTGTGAATGAGAACATTAATAACAATATTACAGATAACACTTCTTGGCAAATTAAAACTGTGCACCGGATCAGGACTCAATCCTGACACCTTTGTATTTCATGGGCAAGTGCTCTACTGTCTGAGCTATCCAAACACAACTAGTGACGTGCCCTCACAGCTTTACTTCCATCAGTACGTCATCTCTTTCCTTCCAAACTTTACAGAAGTTCTCCTGCATAACTTGCAGGACTGGCACTCATGGAATAAAGGATGTTGTGGAGAGGTTGCTTAGCCACAGCCTGGGGAATTGTTTCGAGAATGAATTTTTACTCTGCAGCATTGTGTGCACTGATACGGCAGAAGAACTTCTGTGATGTTCAACATTCTGTACCTAGTTATTAAACAATTTTGTAAATGACCCAGCTGAGAGAACAAAGTGAGGTAGTGCAGTTGTTGGCACACTGGACCTGCATTCGGGAGGATGACTGTTCAAACCCTCATCTGGCCATCCTGATTTAGGTTTTCTGTGATTTCCCCAATTGTGTAAGGCAGATGCTGGGATGGTTCCTACAAAAAGTCACATCTGATTTCCATCCCTATCAGTCCCCAATCTGAGCTTGTACTCCATCTCTAATGACCACATTGTTGAAAGAGCATTAAATACTAATCTCCTCATCGTCAGAGAGGCACCAAGCTCATGGAGTAAAGCAATAAATGTATGTGAGTATTGCCATAAGTGTCCAGGTGCAGAAAGATACTATCAAAGAACAACGAGTTCTAAAGAAAAAAAAATTCCGATCGTATTTCCCTCAGAAACATTGTACATAATAGCTTTATAGATTGTGTTGTATTAACTTTAGTAACACACACACACACACAAACCACTGTCTTGCTACAGAGGTTGGACACGCTTGATGGGAGAAGCAATCTGGGTGGTGTGTGTAAGGAGGAGGCTGGGGCAGGGAGAGGGAGGGAAAGCATGGTAGGAGTGGGGAACTGTAAAGTGCTGCTTGTGGGAGCACACAGGGACATTGTGGGGACAGGGTAAAGCAGGTAGGTGCAGCCAGGGGGCAGACTGGGAGGACAGGGGTGGGAGGGCAGGGAGTGGAAAAGGAGAGAAGTAAAGATTCTGTGATGCATTGGTGGAATAGAAGACTGTGTAGTGCTGTAGTGGGAGCAGGGAATGGGATTGGTGGGTGAAGGACAGTGACTAATGAAGGTTGAGTCCAGGATTGGGGGGAAAGGGGGGAGGCATTACTGGAACGTCGATGTTTTGCAGGGAGAGCACCTACGTGCGCAATTCGGAAAAGCTGGTGTTGGCAGGAAGGATCCAGATGGTGCAGCCTGCAAAGCAGTCACTGAAGTGAAGAACATTGCATTGAGCAGTGTGCTGAGCATTTGGGTGTTCTAGCTGTCTCTTGGCCACAATTTGTTGGTGGCCATTCATGCGGACAGACAGCTTGTTGGTTGCCACGCTTATGTAGAATGCAGCTAAGTGGTTGCAGCTTAGCTTTTAGATCACATTACTGCTTTGACAGGTAGCCGTGCCTTTGATCTGGTGGGTGATGCTTGTGACTGGACTAGAGTAGGTGGTGGTAGAAGGATGGTATTGCATCTGGGTATACTACAGGGATATGAGCCATGAGGCAAGGGGACGGGAGCAGAGGTGGAGTAGGTATGGTTGAGGATATTGTGTGGATTTGGTGGGCAGCGGAATACTACTGTGAGAGGGGTGGGAAGAAGAGCATGTAGGATATTCCTCATTTCAGAGCACGACAAGAGGCAGTCAAAACCCTGGTGGAGAGTGCGATTCAGTTGCTCCAGTCTTGAGTCGTGAGATGAATACTCCTTTGTGGCCAGATAGGTCTTTGGGAGGTGGTGGGTGACTGAAGAGATAAAGCATGGGAGATCTCTTCCTGTAGGAGGTTGGGAGGGTAATTTCATTCTGTGAAGGCTTCAGTGAGACCCTTGGTGTATTTTGAGAGGGACTGCTCATCACCACAGATGCAACAGACATGGGTGGCTAGGCTGTGTGGAAGGGACTTCAGAGTCTGGAATGAGTGGTAGCTGTCGAAGTGGAGGTATTGTTGGTGGTTGGTAGGTTTGCTATGTACGGAGGTACTAATGTAGCCATCTTTGAGGTGGAGGTCAGCATAGAGGAAGGTGGATTGTTTGGTTGAGGAGGACCAGCTGAAGTGAATGGGGGAGAAGGTGTCCTCACCTTCAATCCAGATCACAAAGATGTGAACCTGAACCAAGTGATGGGTTTAGGGTTCTGGATGGTTAGGAAGGATTCTTCTAGGTGGCCCACGTATAGGTTTGCATAGGATGGTGCAATGCAGGGGTGCTCATTGCCATACCATGTTGTTGTTTGTAGGTGAAGTCTGAAAATTCCATATTACCTAAACCATTCTCAGAAGTGCTAGAAGTAGTTTTCAGATTCTTAAACTGGGGGAAAAAGGAGGAGGAATGAGTTACATGAACATATTTGAACCACCACTCTTTCGCTGAGTGTGAGTTAACCTAACTGCCAAACCGTATTCTATACTTGGAGTCGTATTGAAGGAAGTTAATTTGATTGCTGTAGAGCTGATATTATGGGAAATATTCCATTGATGTACATTGGGCAACATTTAACTAATGTGCTTTTTCCCACATTTATCATCAATGTAGACAATATGATGGGCAGTTCCATTTCTCACAGGAAATAACTTTTACAAGTAGGCACTTTCACTGTGCTAATTATCAGTATGGCAGTGGCAGAATATTTACAGTAAACAGTCACAGCTAGACTCCGACACAATGTACAGCTGAGCGTATTGACTTCAGTATGTACATAAGCTATCAGTACACCATGTCTTATGATAGATGACACAAATAAACAAATGTTCCCTAAAACACTGTATTGTTCAGTATTGGCTCGAAGTAAAATTCATAATGTTTAATACAGTTCAGATGCTAATTGATCACACAGGTATACTGAATGTGTGATTACTGGCAACAAACATCCACATATATGTTAACTGAGTACATAATTGCAGAACACGACCAAGATGTTGCTCATAAAATAAGTGGGCACAGGCTTCTACACAATACTAACTAGCTTCAAGTTCCTGAACTTTTGCATAGAAGTTGCCTCTAAGATTATTACCAGGTGCAGACTGAGGATTTTGGGGTGAGGTAGGAGTTATAAAGACTAGTGTATGAACACTGTCGTATTTTGGTTACTACATAATCATTTGGAAAACAGATAGGTTACATTTTGTTAATGGATGAGCTGTATGTAAAGATAGTAATTTGGTACAGAGCCGAGTGGATGGTCTGAATCAGAGGTTCAGACAGTCCTGCGACCATGTAGGCTGCAGATTCCTCGACTTGCGCCATAGGGTGGTGGGGTTTCGGGTTCCACTAACTAGGTCAGGTGTCCACTACACACAGGAGGCAGCTACACGGGTAGCAGGGGCTGTGTGGTGTGGACTGGGTGGTTTTTTAGGTTAGACGGTCTGGGAAAAGATCAAAAAGGGCTCCAGTCTCAAAGGGTACCGGGTAAAGAAAAGACGAGAATCAACCAAGCAACAGTCGGTATTGTAGTTGTAAATTGTGGTAGCTGTGTAGGAAAAGTACCAGAGCTTCAAGCGCTGATAGAAAGCACTGAAGCTGAAATAATTATAGGAACAGAAAGCTGGCTAAAGCCGGAGATAAATTCTGCCAAAATTTTTACAGAGGAGCAAACCGTGTTCAGAAAGGATAGATTAAATAAGGTAGGTGGTGGTGTGTTTGTGTCTGTTGGTAGTAGTTTATCTTCTAGTGAAGTTGAAATAGATAGTTCCTGCAAATTACTATGCGTAGAGGTAATACTCAACAGCTGTACCAAAATAATAATTGACTCCTTCTACTGACCTCCCGACTCAGATGATATGATAGCTGAACGCTTCAAAGAAAACTTGAATCTCATTACAAATAAGTACCCCACTCATACAGTTATAATTGGGGGAGACTTCAATCTACCCTCGATTTGTTGGTGAAAATACATGTTCAAAGTCAGTGGTAGACAGAGAACTTCTTCCGTAATTGTACTAAATGGTTGCGAAAACACACTTGACCTCTTAGCCACAAATATTCCTGATCTAATAGAGAGCGTTATGACGGATACAGGGATTAGTGAACACAAGGTCATTGTAGTGAGGCTCAAAACCATATCAACCAAAACCACTAAAAATAAATGCAAAATATATCTATTTAAAACAGCAGACAAAAATTTGCTTCATGCCTTCCTAAGAGAGAGTCTCCATTCCTTCCCAGCTAATTATATAAGTGTACACCAGATATGACTCAAATTCAAAGATACAGTATCAACAGCCATAGATATATTCATACCACATAAGTTAATAAGAGATGGGACTGTTCCACCATGGTACACAAAACACGTCAGAACACTGTTGCAGAAGCAACAAAAAAAAGCATGCTAAATTCAGAAGAACGCAAAATCCCTAAGACTAGCTAAGTTTCACAGAAGCTCGAAATTTAGTGCAGATGTCAATGTGAGATGCTTTTAATAGTTTCCACAATGAAATATTGTCTCAAAATATGGTAGAAAACACCAAGAGATTCTGGTCGTATGTAAAGTACACCAGTGGCAAAAAAACAGTCAATACCGTAACTGCGCGATGGCGATGGAAATGTCACCGATGATGGTGCCACTAAAGTGGCGTTACTAAATACAGTTTTCCTTCATTCCTTCACAAAAGAAGACAAAGTAAATATTCCAGAATTCGAAACCAGAACAGCTGTTAGCATGAGTGACATAAAAGTAGATATCTTAGGTGTTGCGAAACAACTCAAATCACTTAAGAAAGGCAAGTCTTCCGGTCCAGATGGTAGACCAATCAGGTTCCTCTCAGAGTATGCAGATACAATAGTGCCTTTCTTAGCACTCATATACAACCACTCACTTGGCGAAAGGTCTGTACCTAAAAGACTGGAAAGTAGCACAGGTCACACCAATATTCAAGAAGGGAAATAGGAGTAACCCACTAAATTACAGACCCATATCACTGACCTCAATTTGCAGTAGGGTTTTGGAGCATATACTGTACTCGAACATTATGAATCACCTTGAAGAAAATGATTTATTGATACATAACCAACATGGATTCAGAAAATATCATTCTTGTGCAACACAGCTAGCTCTTTATTCCCGTGAAGTAATGAGTGCTGTCGACAAGGGATCTCAGATCGATTCCATATTCCTAGATTTCCAGAAGGCTTTTGATACCATTCCTCACAAGCGACTATTAATCAAATTGCGTGCATATGGAGTATCGTCTCAGTTGTGTGTCTGGATTCGTGATTTCCTCTCAGAGAGGTCACTTTTCATAGTGATAGACAGTAAATCATTGAGTAGAACAGAAGTGATATCTGGCGTTCCGCAAGGTAGTGTCAGAGGCCCTCTGCTATGATCTAGGTGATAATCTGAGCAGCCACCCTTAGATTGTTTGCAGATGACGCTGTAATTTACCGTCTAGTAAAATCATCAGACGGTCAATTCCAATTACAAAATGATCTAGAGAGAATTTCTGTATGGTGCGAAAAGTAGCAATTATCACTAAACAAAGAAAAGTGTGGTGTTGTCTTCCACATGGGTACTAAAAGAAATCCGATAAATTTTGGGTATACAATAAATAACAGAAATCTAAGGGCTGTCAATTCGACTAAATACATAGGAAATACAATTACGAGCAACTTAAATTGGAAAGATCACGTGGATAATATTGTGGGGAGGGTGAAACAAAGACTGCGCTTTGTTGGCAGAACACTTAGAAGATGCGACAAACCCACTAAAGAGACAGCCTAAATTACACTTGTCTGTCCTCTCCTGGAATATTGCTGAGCGGTATGGGATCCTTACCAGCTAGAATTGATGGAGGACATTGAAAAAGTGCAAAGAAGGGCTGCTCGTTTTGTGTTATTGCACAGTAGGGGTGAGAGTGTCACTGATATGATATGCGAGTTGGGGTGGCAATCACTGAAACAAAGGCGGTTTTCTTTGCGGTGAGATCTATTTATGAAATTTCAATCATTAACTTTCTCTTCTGAATGCATAAATATTTTGTTGACACCCACCTACATAGGGAGAAATGATAATCATAATAAAATAAGAGAAATCAGAGCTTGAACGGAAAGATTTAGGTGTTCCTTTTTCCCACGCGCCATTCAAGAGTGGAATGATAGAGAAGTAGTATGAAAATGGTTCGATGAACCCTCTGCCAGGCACTTAAGTGTGAATTGCAGAGTAACGATGTAGATGTAGATGTAGATATGTGGTGAGTTAATAAAATGTAGGAGGGTGTGCTGAAAACTAATGCCACACAAATTTTTTATGTGAAAACTCTGCACCTTTTTTAAAAATAAAACAAACATTAACATTCTACATCTTGATTCTTCATGTACACACATTTGTAGCCCTCTAACACTACTGTGCTCCAAATTTTAGTGTGTAACATGGCAGTGTGTAATGCAACTATATTGGTGCCTGAGAAACAGCATGCTGTAATCAAGTTTCTAATTTGAAGAGTTCATCCACACTTGGAGCAACCTCCCATTCAGCATGACAATGCCAGACCACACCCAAGTGCTGCGACATCTGCAACAGTCTGATGCTTTGGGTTCCCTGTCAGTGATTACCCTCCATAAAGTTCCGTCTTGGCCCCATCCAATTTGCATCTGTTTCCAAAACATAAAGAACACCTTCAAGGGCTTCACTTTGTTAGTGATGAAGTGGTGCAAGCAGAGGGAAACACTGAACAGTGACAGTATCAACAAATTGGTCTCTTGGGAGAAATGTGTACATCACCAGAGTGACTATTTGGAGAAATGAATATGTAAACATGATGAATAAAGATGTAGAATATCAATAACATTCATTTTATATAAAAAGCCTTAATAGTTACAACAAAAAAAGAAAGAAAATGGAGACTTTACTTTTCAGAACATCCTCGTAAAAGTTCATGTAACCATTTTATATGTCAATATTGGGAACAATCATTTACTAGTACATACACCATTTGCAGACTTTTAAGCATTTATGCACATTTATAATTATTTGCTTGATTGATTAAGGGTGGTAGGCAGACGAATGGGCCGACTTGGATGAGGAAAGGCACCACAGGACATTTTAATTTCCACTGTCTATAATTTTACAAATAAATTCATAAAACTTTGTCAATATGACCATGAGGGATTTAGGATTCACACTCATAGCAGTGGAAGTCCAGAAATAAAATAATTTTTTTTACATGTGAAATTTCATCATTTTTTCATTTACTATTGGCTGCATTTGTTGCTATAGGTATACTTTTCTTCATAAGTAAGAGATATTCTTCAATGAATTTTGCACAATATACAAACCACACTTACAGGTGTGTGAAACTCTAGAATTTATTTAATTTTTTCTCAATTTTTACCACAGTTTTTAATGGATTTGGAAAATTCTAGATTTTTACGTTAAGGAGTTTGTGTTTAATAAGCATACCAAGTTTGAAAGTAATAGGACATTTATTTTGGATGTTACATTTACCTAAGCACAGAAATTAGTTTTTTGCTGAAAATGGCTGTTAAAGTTTCTGCTTGTATTTGGCATTCTTTTAGTACAGCCCAACACCATAAGCAGGTTCTTTTTCATTTTCTAAATCAGTTTTCTTTCTTTTCACATTCCTATGATGCACTCTTCTTGATTTTATCACCTCCAAAAATGATTTATCTGCTTCCACTACAAGCGCTCTGTCTATAGCATACAAAGCTTTGATGCAATGCACTCCGGGCTTAATTCCCATTTTCTTTAAAACATATTTCCTGCTTTGCACACCATCAGTAAAACATTAAACTCCACCGTAAACACCAATAGCAAGTGCATTTCTTCCCACAAAAATGGCTTTTGGCAATCTATCCCATACACATTGGTTAAAACTTTCATTTGGATTTTGGGTACCACCATGAAGACATTATTCAATAATTTTTCATTTGCAAGGTCCCTGAATATAGGTTTGATGGCTTCCATTACAGCAGTTGGTAGAGAATTCCTGTGATGATATTCTTCACCACCAGCAATTGACCTTTTGTAGCCACACACACACACACACACACACACACACACCATGATTCACTTCCTTTTGGGCACAAGTTGTGGGTAGGGTTATAATCTGTGGACATTTTGTGGAAGTTTAAGGCCGAAACTGCTGGCTTCATATGTTTCAAGTCCCCTGTGTTCCTTCTTATTGCCAGGCCATAATATGTCTGTAGCTTGTCAATTTCTGCATCCGTCAGTCGCCCTCTCCCTTTTATTCCCTTCCCATCAGATAATTTTTTTTTCTAACAAATTTTGTCTCAACCTTCCAAGTCTAGTGCCAAGTCTTTTCTGTACACATCCCACACATTCTAACTTCTGCACAGTAGTCTCAGCTCTATATGGATCACATTTCTGAAACTCGAGGAAAGCTTTGCTATCACCATGACCAAGACACTTCACATATCGCAGGCCACGGGAGGCAACAGATCTGGTAAACTGCCCTTCCACTTGAGCTTTTATAGTTCATATTATATTGATCATCTGGAATCCCTTTCACGCAGCTATTACAAAATTTGCTCAACAATTCAGCATCTAGTACTTTGCTAGTGTCAGCAGATGTTGTTGTAACACCACCATTGAATGAAGTGTGCCCTCTTTTTTGCCAGGTACCATCAAAAGTGTCCACTATGGCCCTGTCACCATCATTTTCGATAATAGATTCTTCTGCAACACTTTTCATTGATGATTCTGCAACTTGCTGGAGGAGGTGGAGGATTCAGCACATGCCATATGCTACTCTCAAATTCATTCATAACCTTTGTTTATGATTTTAGATGTTGTGCAAGATGCACAAATGTTGCATTTGCTGCATATCACAGATATGTTCATACCAAGGTGTTTCCTGGCACTCTAATCTTCCACCACAGAAACACACTGCAAACGAAAGCAATGCTTGCAGATAACATTGTCCAATATTAACTGTGACAGTATGTTAACATCAACAATAACATGACATGAATGTTCAGATTCACAGCCTCCATTTCCATTTGCACCAAAAATAAGTTTTCTTCTTGAGGTACTCGGCAGTGGTTTTTTTTACTGGCTCTGAGAGGTTGCAGTCTTGAGACACTGGTGTAACATTTGTTATAGCCCCCTTTACTGTGTATCTGTTGCCCTGGTGACGTTGATTACGGTTGAAGCAATGAATTCTAGGCATCTTGTGCGATAATATGCCACATTTGTTCACAACACCACACTGCAAGCTTTTCAAAACAGAGAACAAACAAAATCAATGATCAAAACAATGCACGTCGATACCAGCAGAGAAAGTATCGATATCAATAGTCTTTTGTTTCACGTATGATAATCTCTGGCGCAAATATAAACATTCGAATTCTACAGAGCGAAATACACTTATGAATGACAGAAGAATGCTGTGCAAAGGGGTGTGGTGCTGCATTTTGGTACACTTAAAACCAAATAACATGCCTTATAATCTCTCAAATATATATGTTTTATACATCAAACTATTCAGGAAGATGTGCACTACAAAATAGGCATATTTTTGAAAAATTGATTTTTTTTAAATTTTTGACGTCCTACTCCTCTTAATGGAGGATGTTATTCATGCCAGCAGAGTTTGAGCACTAAAAGTACAGTGATAAAAGCTGGAATGTAACAAGTACAATGGCTAAATTCACAATGGAAACTCTAGGTGCTTCCAAAATTTAATGTTAATTGTCTCATAAGTTAATTAGTTTCAATTAAAATTATGTTACTATAGTGTTTGGATGCCAGTCTTTCTAATGAGTAGTACCTGTGTGTCTAAGTGACTGATTAGTTCATACAAAATCTATCCTTACATGTCTTTATGATAAGTTCAATTATTCATTACTTTTAATTAATAAAGTTTCCAATAAAACTAAATATGCTGTTGGAACCAGTTGACCAACAATTATCATAGGAAAAATTGAGTTAGCAAGAAATATAGTGTGATAGTGTGAATAGTGTTTGGACAGATTTGGGCATTTACTACTCGTACCCAATGATTGTAACTAACTTCAAAATGGGGGAAAAAAAAGAATGAATTATTAGTAGAGGTGCCATAAGAACAGATGGAAAGATTCTAGATTGCTCTATTTCAAGATAACATGCTGTTTACCTCTAGGGGAGGTAAGATAAACTTAAACAATGAGTGGAAGAATGTAATAGAGTATGTTTGGAAGTAGGCCTGAGAATCAGTTATAATTTGACAAAACTAATGTACAGTTAACAGTTAAGTGTAAAGTAGTACAAAGTGACTCTGAAGTCATGTAACCAGTTGATGACCTGATATGTAAAGCAGTTTAAGATAACAACTGGATGGACAGGAAAAAGAAACAAACAGAAAAGAAAAGAAAAGAAAAAAAAAAGATTTGGGGTGTTTTTCATAAACTACATAGAGCATAAACTCTAATTCATCACAGTGCTCTTCAAATCTCTGTAGTGAGATTCTGGGCCTATGATATAGATAGGTGTCCTTAAAAATAAAGTGACTGGTGAGGAAGGAGTCTGTCAGAGAGAGATGTACGTGGTCAACAATGATATTAACATTAGAGCTGGTCAGTGGATTCAGTTATCCATCGAGTAATGTGGAGTACCAGGTACTGTGTGCCCACTGGTTACTTTTGGTGCTGCTGTAGATGCAGATGAGCAGCCTGGGTCCAGCCAGAGCAAATAAAATGACAGCTACTTGACCTAAATATAGCTAGATAGCTGATTTGCTTAATGGATGAGTAAATTAGAGCTACCAACTAGTGTGCTCCCTGCAGTTATCTGCAAGAGGCAGTGGGGAAAGAGATGAGGCAGTCATTTGACAAAAGACAGCAGATGGACATTGACACTATTTTCTCATATGATGAATGTATTGAACAGAGAGAAGCATGTATATTGAAATTTATATTGATTTGCAGATTCTTCTTGATCAAGTCTGAGAACATTATTCCATCTCTAACTGAAAAATAATAATTTTTCTACATGTGAAATATGAAAATGGTTGTATGGCAGTTTTTTGAGAAAGAAGAGCACCAAAAACAAACTATGTAGCCTGTGTGGGGTCCTGAGACACAGGTGGAGGAAAGTGTAGTCTCCACAATTATGTAAAGAAATGTTACAAAGATTATACTAGTGATGAGGGGCCAAGAAAATAATGAAATCTTGTACGAAAAATGAATACATGTATGTGAAAATTTCTGAAGATATTTGTGAATAAATTATTTAGTAAAAATGTATTTATTGTTAAGTTTTCCTGTTATTCCTATGGTGGGTTGAATATGCACAACCTGGAATCTGACGTTTCTCTCCAGAATAAAATCCTTCACCAAGAAAGACATTTCCATTTTGTAGATTTGAGCAAAGTACAAAAATTTATTTAATTTATACTGATCACAAAATATTTAGTATGATAGTCTTATAAATTTGTATGAGTAGATGAATTTTAGGACTGCAGTGATTTTTATTAATGTATAATTAGTTGACAGTGTACTAACTTACTGAGAATGCATAAAGAGCAGCAGAAGTTGTCTACAGCTATTTTTTTGAAACCAACAAACAGCACAGTTTAATTTAAAACAGAAGAAAAAATTTGATACCTGTATCTTAGTGATTAATATGGTTATGATAACACACTGTTTGCTATTTTTGAGGCCATAGTGAAAAATTATCATTATATTTAGCATATCAAAAAGTATGTAAAGTGAAATAGATGCCTGGCCATGTATGTGGGATTTGGGGAAACAATGCTACCCTGGGGCCACAGAGGCTGAGTGTTTGAAATTCCCCCACTCCCCATTCAACCAGAGCTACTTGGAGTCTCCAACTGAAATGGCACAGAAGCTCTGCCTCTGTAAAAGTTGCCCTGTGCTAAATGACTTAAACCACAGCTCTTATGATGTTTTGTGTAACAACCACAGATTTTAAAGAAGCCCATATAAAAATCCTCGGTAGTCTAGCAATACAGCTCCTACATGTGTACACGTGTCTTGAAGGCATTCTCCTGAAAGCCATGTGTCTACTGACTATCAACAAGCTGGCACAAAACAAATCATTTCCAGTGTTCTACAGACAAATCACAATATTCCCATGCATGCTCCATTTGTATCTGAGATTAATTAATTCATTCATTCATTCATCCATCCATCATATTCTGTGGTCCACATCAAGAAGAAACACCTTCAGGGATGTTGAATGTGTCAAGGTATACATTAACATGAGATGAAGACACCATAGAAAGATAATCTGTGTACTGTATTAACAATAAACTCTCGCTCTACAGCTTAGTGCTATTCATGCTTATGCTATCTAAAATTAGTTGAGTAAATTAATAAGAAAGCTGCTACTTTGACAAAAGCTGTTGCCTCCTCAGTTTTATTACACAGCTGTTGTTTATTGCTATTAGTAGGTTAAGATTTACATGATTACAATGCTGTTTTTCAGAGAAAACTTTTTTACATCTATAAATACTGAGTGCTCTTTATATTACATTATTACTTTTCTTACAGCTTTATAACAAACACTGAAATTTGCAGTCTGAGTATAGATACTCTGATAATTTGCTGAAAAAGTAGATAATGGGGTACATTTAAATTTGCTTTTGTAGTGGTAGGGATTCACAATTTCTTACTTTATGATAGAACTTTTTGGGTATCTTATAGACCTGATAATGACATAGGTTAAACAATAATAGACATACAGGTTGCCATTTGCCACATTTCACCTTGCTCTGAAGGCACATGTTACTCTATCACATGCTCTGCACTTGACCTTGGAAGCACACTGGACTCGCATTCGGGAGGACGACGGTTCAATCCCGTCTCCGGCCATCCTGGTTTAGGTTTTCCGTGATTTCCCTAAATCGCTTCAGGCAAATGCCGGGATGGTTCCCTTGAAAGGGCACGGACGATTTCCTTCCCCATCCTTCGCTCACCCGAGCTTGTGCTCCGTCTCGAATGACCTCGTTGTCGACGGGACGTTAAACACTAATTTCCTTCCCCTGACCTTGGAGTGCTCATTGTTCTGCTTGATCTGTGTATGACTGCTGACTACATAATTTGAATCCATTATGTAGATACATAAAAAAATTGTACTTATAAAAGTAAAAATTTTGTTTGCAGGTGGCTGGTTTATAGAGAAAATTATGGTCGACAATGAAGTCCACCTCCAGGTCCTGACGTGACTTCTCAGAGCTGATGCTGTTTCTTCTGAGAATTATACTATGGTGGTGATCTGCTTGCAGGCAGTAGATGAAGAATGTTGAACAGAGCCTAAATGATTGTTTTGTAAATTTAAAAGCAATGTGGTGGGGAGACAAGTAAATAAATAATTAAAAAATGGCATGTGGTTCATGCTTTGTGGAGCTAAAAGCTTGTGATATGTAATGTGAAATTGTCCCTCAGACCATATAGGTGCTGTCATTCTCTCTATTAAACCAGTCTGTGTTTTGCAGAACAAGCTGTTTTCAGAATCTGGTTATTCCTAGGTCCTGTGGGTTGCTATTTATGTATGAGTTTTGTAATTATGGAATTTCAGTGATACACTACTTAGGTACATCATTAACCTGCCATTTTGCTTTAGTGGGGTAGCTTATGTTCTAATAGAAAATTTGTGTGACAATAGTAGAGTCATCTGTACTTACATTAAATTTGAATTTACTATGAAGTAAGGGAGAGAAACGGGGTGGGCAGGGAGATTGCGAAAGGTTTTAGCAAAGTGTGTTAATATTTTAAAATAGATTGTAAGTATTTTGGCATTGAGTTTTTTTTTTTAATTCACTTATGTAACTTTTGCAGAAGTATTTAATGATGTGTCATTTGACAAAATTGATGTCTGAGTTAAAGCTTTCTTTCTGCAAGTCAAAAATCGATTTTGGCATTTTGTGTTTAACTGTAACCATAACCTCAGTTTCTGATTTCGAGAATCTGATGTGCTTCTTCATGATAAATAATGTGAAACTTTTTTTTAATAGCCTTTGATGTCCACCAGAAAACTGACTAAAACTCTTTGCCATATACTGCATTTAAAATCTACTGATGTACGTGTCATATTACCTTTGCTGCATGAGAGGCTGCTGGTCAGCTCTATAATCTGATCTATGTATGTGAAAATACAACATGTAAATGTCATCTCTTATACTGAGTGATTCCATGAAATGATCTAACAAACTAATTTATCTTTTTCAGTTTGTGCTGTAATTTACAATGTAGCTTTTTTAGGGGTATTTGAGTACAAAAGATAACCATACAGTCTCACTTTCTGGATATAAACTTTACCTATCGGTATGGCTTGCTAAATATGTAAATCAGTATAATTATCCTTCGATGAAACCACACCACATGTATTTTAGAATATATTAGACGCTCCTTCTGTTCGCCTTCCCTCCTTCTTACCCTCGCACTCCCTCCCCCCCCCCTCCCTCCTCCATATCTCACTGTAATTCATACTGGCCCCCTGCCTCCTCTCCTTCGTGTCTCCATTCCACTCTTGTTGCTGCTTAATTCCTTCAAGTCTCCCTGTTCTTTTTCACATTTCATATATGTAGAAGACCAAAACAGTCAATAGACCAGTTAGGCTGCACTGCAGTTTTTGGTCTTTATTTTTTCGCAAGCTTTGGGACTAATTTGAGTAGTGCTATTAATGTGGGTCATACAGGAAACCTGTGCATTACATTAAAGTATCATACTTCTTAATGAACACTGCTACAGGGATATTCAAACTTTGATGTAAAATGTGTAATCCACTAAAGGCCTTTTGATTGGGTGTCAGTTTACCTAGGAATTGTAAATATTTTAAATTAATGTCCGCACATAAAGAGAAGCAAAACAGTCTTTGTTTGCTATTATTCTGGATAGTTACAGAAGTTCTGCTTGTTGTCAGAGGTACAAAGGTGTCATAGTAATGTTTCTAAATGCATCTGCCAATTGGAACAGTTACTTGCTGAAAGGGTCCTCTCAAAATTAAAACAGAACATTTTGAGCAGAGTTATTTTCTACTACATGATGGTGTTGTACAGGAATCCTTGCTTTCCTTCATTTGGCAGGAGGAAATGTACAATGTGATAAGAATGTGAAGGAGAAGAAGAGAAAGGAAATGTCACATATTTCGGCACACGTTTCATGTACTAGTAAGCATTCAGACTGGGTCGCTGAGTGCGTGATGACATCATTACACACACACACACACACACACACACACACACACACACACACACACATACATACACACTAAAACTTGATGTAAAGAAATTGAATTGAAAACTTTATTTGGCAAGAGAGACAACAAATCTCATTTGTATATGGAGTGTAATGATAAAGGTAATAACTATAGTTCCAGTGGCAACACATCAGTTCTAGAATGCGTAGTGGTGCACACAACAGGAGATTGATAGATTCCTTGGTGATTTTTTTTACAGATCTGACAGAGGCATCATTAATACAATAGGAACTCTGTAGCTGAATAAAGATAGTGGCAAACTATATCTCTCAATGTAAGGAATGAGACCTTAAATGAATCACATTCTAAATGTTTAGCTGTGTTGTAGTTTGAACAGAAACAGTATGTCCCATACTGATTTTTGTAGTGCCACTGAGAATTCTTCCCTTCGTCAATGATGTAATTTTTTGTTGTCATTTTCCACTCTTGAGCACTTTTTTTTTTTTTCGTTGTGGCTAACAAGACTGACATGAAGAACTAACCAAAGCTCATTTCAGACACAGAGAAAATTATTAAAACTAACAAGAAATAGCAGCAGACTGTTCAAAGTAAATGTCAATTAATAGAAATTGCAGGAGCAAATGTTGAAAAATATGTTCACTACGCTCACTAAGAGATGGCAGCTTGGAAAGGCACGGAAAACGATGGGAGAGACTGTGTTAATTGTTGGGTAAAATTGTCACAAAAGTGCAGCAAAGGGTAATATGCAAACTTCATAGTAATTCATTTGTTACCTGTCTTGTGGTTTAAGTATACTTAATGGTACAACATTATATGTTTGTTTGTTTGGTTTGGTGCAATATAGTAGTTGATAAGCTATTATTTTTCAGGTAGTTATACCTTTAAATTTAAAATTAGCTACAGAAAACTTCCATGACGTTATCCTTTTATGGATGAAAAAGGAAACATTTTTATTTCATCTGTGTTACCAAGTGCGGGCTGAATATTTGCACTGTTAAACATCACTTTCAGTTTTTAAGAAAATGTATGTCGCACCTAGAGAAATAAGCTTATCACTTTTTGACTGTGACCACCCATGTTCATTAATTTGGTAGTGGTACTGTGCACAACACGTGGTGTTACAGTTCCTTATTGTGTAATATAATTTTTGCGTTGCATATCAAAATCATTCCTAGCCATGTATGCACACACATGATGGTGAGACATTATTCCATTTTAAGCTCAGAAGTTGTCTTCTCTTATGTTTACTTTTATTCCCCTGTACTAATATTGAATGTGTATCACATCATTGTGTGTGCTCTCATGTTCTGGTCATAGTAGTGCATTTACAGCTACTTTGTTCATCTTGACAATAGGTCTAGTGAAAACTGGTAAAACATAAGACTGGTCTGTTCAGTAGCAGTACTTTGCAAAATGAAGACTTTATTAAATTGTTATTGGTTATTATTTTTGTGTCTGAATTTGCAGTTGTGCTATAGGTGGTTGGTTTGTGTGTGTGTGTGTGTGTGTGTGTGTGTGTGTGTGTTTCCATGAAAACTGTGCAAATATGTTATAAATATTGGGTTATATGCTATTATATTATGAACGGTGAATTATGGCTCATTAATAACATGCTGAAAGAAAACACAGGAAGAAAAGAAAATTGCAGCAAACATCACACATAAAGTTTCCTAATTCATTCAGATTTTAAATATTGTTGCTGAAAGAAAGCAGCTTAAAGAATCACGGAACACACAATTGTTGAGGTTCATTTACCATCCTTATAATCTGCCCACTGTAAATTGCTCCTTCCTCTCTTTCCTTCTAATGACATGATCTTTTTCAGGTTATCTGTTTGTTACAATTGCTTATGGGTGTTCCTGGAATGGTTTGTTACCTTTTACATCACTCCTTGTTAATTACCTAATTTTATAAATGACAGATAAATCTCTGTGTTCCGTGTCACCATCTCTTTATATATTCTCTTTTTGGCATTCAGATGTCCATCACAAAAATGGACATTGTTAATACTGCAGTAATTGAGCTACTTTCACCTCTTTCTCCTCTCTGCCAGTTCTTAATGACAAAAATTGTGTTGCTAGGCATTAGTAAATATATTGTTTGTTTACCATCCATATATCACCATTTAGTATTGGAAATGCAAAGTACTCTTACAATAACTTTTAGAGCTTCTTTAACATCTCATGTAATTGACGTTTATGGAGAATATTCTGATGATCATCAGTGGTATTCAGTACTTTTTTTCCATACTGATCGAGGAATATCTTTGTAGATCTTCATTTGTCATTTTATAATTTGTACGCTTGTCCAGTATTTTTGGAAATTGTCATTTTCTTGGAAAAGTGGACCACTAGTGTGAAGAATTGTATGTGTGTACTATGATTCAGGTCACCACCTTTAAACTTTGGATCAAGTGTTGCATTAAAATTTGATACTAGGTAATAGCCAGTGCTATTGGTCATAGCCACCACTGTATTTGTGAAACATTATTTCAGTCATGTTTATTAACAATCTTTCTTGCTACAAGAACAGCAGAGCTATGTTTCTTGAATGATAGTTCCTTGTGAAGTTTTCTGTTACCAGCAATGTCATCAGACAGGTGTCTGCTGTTTGTATGTTTAGCAAGTGCAAAACTTCCAAAACAAGAGTATAAATTCTTGTGTGACATATCATTTTCACAGCTGCTATAATGAATTTCTTGTTGGTTATCATTGCATAAATTTATTTTTCTAAAAATTGTTATTGTAAATAAAATGAATACATTAACTATCGAAAACCTTATATAAATAGGTTACTGATGATCTCATGTTGCTTGCTGAGTTTTTGTTATGTTATCCTTTTCATTAAGTAATTATTGTTTCCCTTTGATTAACGGCTCAGATATTTAATTGTTGGTTTAAAATTGTGTGTAAGTTTACCCAGTCAAATTTATAACAATGTATTGTGTTTACATAATTCTTCATTGTTTTTTTGTGTGTGATTTGTTTTTGTAATGTGTGAGAGAGATCCTGCATATAAAGAAAGAAATGCTGCAGTTATGAAAAGCAATATTTAGGTAACTTCTGCTATGTTATTATTTGATGATCATATTTACGTTATGTTAAAGATAAAAACAAGATAATTAAAATTATCTTGTTCAGCTCCAGGAAATAAAATGTTGGAGGAGCTACAAAGCTTGTAGAATTTTAAGGTGAAGCAGTGTTTCTTTTACCTTTTTTCCATAATTTTGTGGGGAAGGAACATTATATTTATTACCATAACAGTAAATGCTGTGGGCCATTGTACAAGTCACTTGTCATTAATCCAAGGCACTAAACTTAAGAATCTTTACTGCAGTGATCACTGTGTGTGTGTTTGGAGAAACTACATTTGTGAATGAATTAGTCGGACGATATATCCGCTGTGTGTGAAGTGAATCAGAAATAAAACAGTTCATGATAATTTTTTTACTCAGTTTTATTTGTGTCCTTTATCCTCTCATCCACATCAGTTTATTTATTAGTATTTAAGATTCAGTGCTATTGATGACCTCAAGGGTCATCTGGTGTAATTAGTAAATCATGTTTCATACATAACATTAACAATAAATGTTATGTGTACAGGAAGTCAGTGGAACAGCTATTGCACACACTTCTAAAACCAATATGTTTGTATGGCTACATATTGTCTGTTGACATGCTTCTATCTAACTACCAATTTTTAATCAAGAATTTAGGGGCTGTGAGAAGTAACTTCAGTCTGATTTTAAAAATAATTCTGCTGCCCGTCAGGATGTCATTTCCATTGGTAGATTGCAAAGAGTTTTATAGATCTGGGTTTCTTGCCTATTTGTACCAACATTACATTCACTAGAAGGTAACCCTGTCAATTTTCCTTCTAATATTGTGTTTGTAAATACTGTTCAAATTCTAATAGGTTCTTGATAAAAAATTTCATCAGTGATTAAATATACTCAGAGTGTAGCTAATCATTTTTTAAACAAAATGTATGTGTGAGAACCCCGCACATAATTGTATCTATCGGTTTTCTCTATATTGCTTCAAAAACACTGAACTAAATCAGATTATTTATTCTCTCCTAAATAAGAGAGACTTTTTACACTTTGTAGCTTTTGGTTCCATAGCATGTCTGCAAACATTTGTGTAGGGCATTGGAGACTACATACATTTAAAAATAAAATAGTTCTGTACAATGTACTACATTATCAGAAAAAACTGACTTAAATAAAGTGATGCCAGAGGATATGAGATTGTTAAATTCATCATCAGGAAGAGTATAATTAAGAATAGTGTCAACAACAGTCAGCAGATTGTTCTGTACATGTTGGTTGAAGTAACTCATCCCCCCCCCCCCCTCCCAAAAGTCAGTCTCTCTCTCTCTCTCTCTCTCTCTCTCTCTCTCTCTCTCTCTCTCTCTCTCTCTCCGTGTGTGTGTGTGTGTGTGTGTGTTGGGGGAGGGGGGGGGGCGAGAGAGAGAGAGAGAGAGAGAGAATGAATTGTAAGGGATTTAGTTTTTTATTTTTATGAAAGTTTCTGTTGTGCAGGAAAATAGGGTCCATGGTCAGTCCAGAATTTCCAGTTTAAGAAGTGAGAGGATAACTGCAGAATATTTTATGATGTCATTCATGTCTTTCCAGTTAGAACAGTAGGGGACCTTAACTGTCAATGGTAATCCACTTGAAAGTTGATATGTTCTTTGGAGTGTCTTACGCCTACATTAATGGGCTACCTTGTATTGTTGGGTAGAGCAAGAAGGAATATACTTTTTTTCTGTGTAGTAGATGTATTATGTTTTGAAATACACACACATACAGTATGTTTAAAAAGCTCACCGTATTCTTGCAAAAACTATTATGGTCAGCAACAGAAAAAAAAATATAAACTTCTGCCTGGAAACGAAAACTAGATTATATGTGGAAACTGCAGATGGTGTTCCATTTGGTTACTACCTCTTTTTCACATCATCCAGTTCTCTTCCAATAATCTTGAACTTGGTGTGTGTGGTTTGTATCTATGTCAGAGACCAATAAATGTCTTTAAATTGCATATAGCCATAAATCCAAAGGCCTTAGGTCATATAAACAGGGAGCCATTTCTTCTTTCTTTTCAGTGGATCTGTCATCAATTAAAAGTTTTGGTGTGCTACCATCGTCTGAGATGTTGAAAGTGTAATTGTGTTGTGTCATGCATAAATCACCCTGTGCAAGGATAGCATTCTCTGCTGTGAACAAATTGTTGATAATGTGTCCATTAAAGTATACTTACCAACAAGTTAGTGACCCACTATTCCTTTGCTTCTGTGCACGTGTTACTGAGAGTGCTTCCTAGTACACTGCAGAAGTTTAACTGGGAGGCCTTTTACATATCCTCCATATAGTTCAGATTTCTCTCCATGTGATTTCCATATTTTTGGAGCCCTAAAGAAAGACATTTGTGACTGTCTATTTGCTTTGGATGAAGAGGGGCAAGCCATGGTACAACCATGGTTCCATAGGTAACTGCAAACATTTTCACATGAAGGCACTGATCATCTTGTCTCTCAGTGGGATACATACGTTAACTGTTATGATGATTACTCTTGAAATAATAAATAGTTCAACAACTTCTTTTCCATGTGTCTCATTTTCATTTGCATGTTGATGCCCACAGCAGCTGAAATTCTTCTCACAGTTGTTAAAGGAATATTTTCTATTCTTTGAACACTCACTCCCTGCAATGGAACTGAGTTATGTCGGTTGTGACCCTTTCTCCCTGCTGCAAATGACCCAGTGTCTGCAAGTCACTGAAATAAATTGCTTAACGTTTTTTTTTTTTTTTTTTTCTAATGGTATGCAGTGTTGTGGATTTAAATTAGTGTGTATGACAGACAATACCACTATTTCCCTGAATTCCATTTCAGTAAGTGTTTCTGTTTTTACAATACACAGAACTGTTAACATTGTTCTGATACCAACACAACCTCAGTTAGATACATATGGAATGGTTCATGTACGAAGGGGTATCCAAAAGAAACCAAACTTTTTTTTAACTTATTTAGTCACATTTTAAACACAAACCTTGAATCCCCTTCAAAGTACTCTTCACTTGCCCAAATTCACTTGTCTAATCCTTTATTCCATTTTTCAAAACATTGTTTAAATTCATCTTTTGTGGTGTATGACAGCGCCTCCGTCATTTTTTTCTGTACCTCAGCAACATCAGCAAAACAGTTTCCTTTTGCGTCTGTTTTCGTTCTAGGAAGCAAAAAGGTCAGGTGAGAAGGTTGGGAGGGAGGGGGGGGGGGGAGGAACAGGGGTCATAACATTTCTGATAAAACCAATCACCCAACTGCCACAAATCAGGCCACTTCCACCACACATTGTTGTGCAGTCTTTTCAAAACTTCCAAGTAGAAAGCCTGGTTAACTGTCTGACCATGCAGAACAAACTCTGAATGGACGACTCCTCTCACATCGAAATAACAAATCAGCATTGTTTTAATTTGTAATATCACCTGACGAGCTTTCTTGGGGTGATGCGAACTTGAAGTCTTCCACTGGCTTGATTGTTCTTTTGATTCAGTATCGTTCTTCATCTATGATAACTTTTAAAAAAAATGTTTGAATCATTTTTGGACTCTTCTTTCAAAGCACAGCATGTTTCCATATGACCTTCTTTTCATTCAGCTGTTGTGGCATGAACTTGACAGCCACCGTTTTCATTCCCAAATCTTCTGTCATAATTTGCTGCACTGAATTCCAAGTTACACCCAACAGCTCCACAATTTCTTCAGTGGTCTGTTGTTGATCTTAGTTGATGATTGTATGAATGTTTTCAATATTTTCATGTGTTCAGTTTGTGGAAGGACAACCAGAATGAGGTTTGTCATCAAGTGGGTCGAAGGCTTCCAGACTGATCAGTCTGGCCTGGAACGGAAGACAGCAAAACGAAAGCTGAAATTTTAAATTTAGCATTTGAGAAATCTTTTACGCAGGAGGATCATACAAACATACTGCTGTTTGAGTCTTGTACAAATTTCTGTATGGAGGACATAGTGATAGACATCCCTGGGGTTGTGAAGCAGCTGAATGGGTTGAAAATAAATAAATCGCCAGGTCCTGATGGGATTCCAATTCGGTTTTACAGAGAGTACTCTACTGCATTGGCTCCTTACTTAGCTTGCATTTATCACGAATCTCTTGCCCAACATAAAGTGCTGAGCAACTGGAAAAAAGTGCAGGTGACGCCTGCATATAAGAAGGGTAGAAGGACGGATCCTCAAAATTACAGACCAATATCCTTAACATCGGTTTGTTGCAGGATTCTCGAACATATTCTCAGTTCGAATATAATGAATTTCCTTGAGACAGAGAAGTTGCTGTCCATGCATCAGCACGGCTTTAGAAACCATAGCTCCTGTGAAACGCAACTCGCCCTTTTTTCACATGATATCTTGCGAACCATGGATGAAGGGTATCAGACGGATGCCATATTCCTTGACTTCCGGAAATCGTTTGACTCGGTGCCCCACTGCAGACTCCTAACTAAGGTACAACCATATGGGATTTGTTACCAAGTATGTGAGTGGCTCGAAGACTTCTTAAGTAATAGAACCCAATATGTTGTCCTCGATGGTGAGTGTTCATCGGAGGTGAGGGTATCATCTGGAGTGCCCCAGGGAAGTGTGGTAGGTCCGCTGTTGTTTTCTATCTACATAAATGATCTTTTGGACAGGGTGGATAGCAATGTGCGGCTGTTTGCTGATGATGCTGTGGTGTACGGGAAGGTGTCGTCATTAAGTGACTGTAGGAGGATACAAGATGACTTGGACAGGATTTGTGATTGGTGTAAAGAATGGCAGCTAACTCTAAACATAGATAAATGTAAATTAATGCAGATGAATAGGAAAAAGAATCCTGTAATGTTTGAATACTCCATTAGTAGTGTAGCGCTTGCACAGTCACATCGATTAAATATTTGGGCGTAACATTGCAGAGCGATATGAAGTGGGACAAGCATGCAATGGCAGTTGTGGGGAAGGTGGATAGTCGTCTTTGGTTCATTGGTAGAATTTTGGGAAGGAAACCGCTTATAAAACACTAATATGACCTATTCTTGAGTACTGCTAGAGCGTTTGGGATCCCTATCCAGGTCGGATTGAGGGAGGACATAGAAGCAATTCAGAGGCGGGCTGCTAGATTTGTTACTGGTAGGTTTGATCATCATGCGAGTGTTACGGAAGTGCTTCAGGAACTCGGGTGGGAGTCTCTAAAGGAAAGGAGGCGTTCTTTTCATGAATTGCTACTGAGCAAATTTAGAGAACCAGCATTTGAGGCTGACTGCAGTACAATTTTACTGCCGCCAACTTACATTTAGTGGAAAGACCACAAAGATAAGATAAGAGAGATTAGGGCTCGTACAGAGGCATATAGGCAGTCATTTTTCCCTCGTTCTGTTTGGGAGTGGAACAGGGAGAGAAGATGCTAGTTGTGGTACGAGGTACCCTCCGCCACACACTGTATGGTGGATTGCGGAGTATGTATGTAGATGTAGATGTAGAACTGACACGTCAGTATTTTTGAAATGGGAAAACCACTCAAACGTTTGAGTTTTCCCCATAGCATTGTCCTTGTAAGCTGTTTGTTACATTTCAAGAGTTTCTGTTCAACTTTTGTGAGCATAAATCAGAATTTCACTGCAGTATGCTGTTCATGAAAATCAAACATTTCAAAAAGACAATGACACAAAACAGTTGTCACTATAAACTCTGCCAAAACTACTACTGAACTCCTTCAGTGATGACACCAGGCATACTGACACTAGGTGCCCCTAGTGGCAAAACATGGTACTACAAAAGCTGTGACTACCAAAAAATTAGTTCAGTTTCATTTGGGTATTCCCTTGTAGAAGACAGTTGGTACAAATGCTGTAACTGATATTAATATGAAACTCAATTTACAAAATACACCCAGCTTAACCAAGTACAAAATCAGCACCAAATTTCAGCAGGAAGCCCCACTAAATACAGAAATTTTGACACTAAGTACAGAAATTTTGCAGTGCAAGTGTAACTGCCCATATTTGAAAAGGTATTTTTTTTCCTTCCTAACTTTGACCAGCAACCTCCTATTAGAGTACAAGAAACCTTTTAAACATCATGGTTTTGTGCATAAAGGAATAGAAAAGTTGATTAACGTAAAGTAAGAGATGAAATAAAATTAAGAAATATGACAGATGTGTTGCATGAACTGCAACTTTGATTCAAAAGTGATTCTACACATTTAATCTGTAGACCGCTGCTGATTAGCACAGAAACCCTTGTCATTAACATATTGACTGCTGCGTGCATAGCAGTGGATGTTTCACCGGCAGACACATGGCATCAAGTGTGATGCTGTGCTGTGGTCAGCGGCACCATTGTGACAATCAGCATGTTAATATAGCAAGTCCGGCAATGCTTCGCAATAGCTAAATATGTGTTTGAATCAGATATATGCCCTAATCTCCATCTTCCCCATCTCCCTGTCCATCTCCTTGTCCTGCCCCCCCCCCCCCCCCCCACTGTCCATCACCTCCTCCCTTATTCTCTCTGGCCATCTCCTCCTTCCTCAACTCTCTGAATCCTCCTCCTGCTCCTCTGTCCATTTCATCCTTCCCCTCCCCCCACCTCTATCCATTCCCCCCTTCACCCCATCCATTTCCTTCCTTCCACCCTGATCACTTCCTCCCCTCTTCTCTGTTCATCTCCTCTTCCCCCTGTGTGACCTTGAGCCTTGTTTATTGTTACTGCATACAAAACCTTGATTGGGAACTGCAAATTGCTTAGAATGAGTGGGTAAATCTGTTGGGATCATTGGTATACGGTGTACGAGAGAGACCCTCTCCTGCTGCTGGATTGGTGAGGATAGTAGCTTCAATGACAGTATTTTGCATAGTTTTAATTTTCTTTCTTGCAGTTGATCTTAACAGAAAATCTGTTATAGGTGTTTAAAAATATATATGCTCTATGTCTGTTGGAATATTTGTGAGAGTTTTGTGTAAAAATTTGAAATAAATCTGTCAAGAACTTTTTGATATTTGTGCTAACAAGGTTTCTGTGTTATATATTATATATATTAGAAAAACAAATAATCTATGCCCATCCAAATATTTATTAGAGCATCATGTAAAATTCTGAAATAAGTTGGTCAAGAACTTTTTGGGATTTTTAGTAACAATTTTAAACAATGTCTCATCTTTATGCAGCAGTATAAATATGTAGTTGAGAAATATGTCTAATATGAGAGAAAAAGTTACTGTAAATCACACACGCTCACTCTGTGTTATAGTTTTTCATTGAAGCTGTCTGAGAATTGCAGCCCATTACTGAATATGCTATAAATAAAGTATTTCCTGTATTCAGTATGTATCTAACAACTACTCCTAATTTATACTGCTTACAGGCATTTAATCCATGTAAATATGCTTCTGTGACTGTGACTTTGAGAAATCTAACAGGAATCCATCATGTAAGTTGGCTGAGAGACAGACCTGTAACAGAGTTACTAGTTTTACTCTGGCACCTATTGTACAAAGCTTCATAGCCCACTTTCACTAAACATTTTGTTTAAAGAAGGGTCAAAATAGGAACCAAAAGTTACTTAGTTTGGAAATTAACAGGGAGGGATCAGTCATTAGTATCATCTCTCCCTGATTCCTGTAGTCTGATTTTTGATATGACATTATAACTGTGAAATCCACAAATATACGTCTACTGTTTATTGCTGTAGGAGGAATGTTATACTAAATTGCTGTATTCTACTGTTTCATATGACTATTGAAGTTAGCAAAAAGCTGTAAGGAGGAGTGCATAGTTCTTTCTTTTTAGTACATTTTCCCACGTGTTAATTTATGGTAGCTGAAGAACCTAATTTGACATAGTACCTACAAAAAGTCTCATTAGCATTTGAGGTTTTATTAAAATTAATGTTTCTCCTACATATTTGTGGGTGTATAGTAGTCGATTTGTATTGATGTTATACGCTACTGGTTACTGGCTTTTGATCCATAATGTCACAGAAATATAACCAGTCTTAGGTTATCATGTGCTACATACAAGGGTTGAATAAAATCATTATTTTAGTGCTGACAGGGTTCACAAGGGCGACATTCAGTTCTGCAATGACTTTTGCAGCTGTCATCCTCTAATTTTTTGTCACAATCTTGTTCAATGACTGTCATGATCACAAAACACACACTTTTGTCTGCATTGTCACGTTTTTCTGCTTTCCCTGTGTGTGGTATAAATCTTCAATATGGTGCCTCTTGAGACACCAAATGCTTTGGCTCCTTTGGTTACGGAAGCACCCACCATATGAGCACCAGCAATTTGCCCACCTTCAAATTCACTTAGCTCTGAAATAATGCACTCACAACTACACAGAGCACTGTTCTGACCATGACTGGTGCTTGCAACATATTGAGGATATTTCACAGGTGCCATTCATGGTCAAACACAACAGCACAACCTGTAGGCTTGGCAAGCATTTGCATTTATGGTCCAGCATTCATTTCTCCCAATGTTTCCTTAGTTTTGTCCAACCCTATTATTTCTACTCAACCAACAGCATTCCCTTCTTGTACTTCACTTCTCATGATGATCTTTAGTTTTAAGTGCTGAGACTGAGAATTACGGACAAACTAAAACTATGCTTGAGAGCAAAAATGAGTGTCGTAATGTATTTTGTGGCTCTGAAGCATCGTTTTCATCAGGATACAATACTGTCTTATGAAAATTTTAGTGTTATTCAGAGAAAAGTTCTACTCTGTGTGTGTGTGTGTGTGTGTGTGTGTGTGTGTGTGTGTGTGTTAGAGAGAGAGAGAGAGAGAGAGAGAGAGAGAGAGAGAGAGAGTCTCTTTTGGCTACCACTATGCCTTTTATTGGCAGAATAATTAAAGATTTTTTATGCAGAATAATCTATATCCCTTTGTATACTTCAGATGTCACTGTGTTTCACTTACTTGACGTAGTAATGTGAAAAATGTGTAAGATGTATGAAGGATCTGAAAATAAAAACATAAATATTAATTACAAAATACAGCAGGTATGCATAAGACAATAGTAAGGACAGATAAACATTTGCTCACATCAACATAGCAGACAATGTGGAATAATGGTAATGTAGATACTAATTTTTGAATGTAGAATCTTCATTATTGGTGAGTAAAATGAAATCTTGGATTCCAGAAACTCAAGAATTTAGTTACAGTTTGTGTATTCTATATGGTATTACTGTCTTCAGTTGCTGATGATGACTGTTATGCCTCTGTAGGCACTATAAAAATAATATTGTAAGTGTCTTCACAAGAAAGTGGTTTGCGTGCTTATGATTATGTTTGAATCCAAAACCTTTGAGTATGATCAGTTGCTTAGCTATCAATAATCCTCTTGCAGCACAATTTTATAGATGGTATGAATAGTAAGACATGGCAATAAGAAAAAGAGTTTTCAACAGTGAACATACTTATCTCTAATTTACTGTAATGTTTTATGGTAGGTGTTCTGTACTTTTTTCTTTGTGATTTTGTTTGGTTTTATGTGAGAAGTAGGGTGTAAAAGTCCTGAATGGGACCTGTGATGATTCTTATCCTCCATGAACAACCCAAAAATGTAGTGTAAAGATATGAATGACATTCTTTATGTTCTTAGTTTCAAACATGATTTCAGCCAGTGTTTCACATTTGTACAAGGACCTGAAGAGTAAGGCATGACATATTCAGCCTACAAGTGACTGAAATATGGAGATGAATTATATTTAAACTAGAATTATTCTTGCATTGTATATAGTGAACAAAATAGCAAATTGATTGCAGTGGAATACATGTTGGCTTGACTTGTCAAAAGTCATACTGTGACGTGCGACTATCATCAATAGCAAAAACAATGAGCAATGAATTATTATCAAGTTTTTCCCAAAGCAAGGTATCAGAATTACTGTAATTTTTAAAATGCTCACCATATTTGAAGAACTAATATTTCTGAGAGGAAATCAATAATTAGAAGTATTGTAGGATATGAAGCAATGGAAGTAAATTCTACCAGAATTTGCCATGCACAAGGGAACAAGAGCAAATTACCAAGTGAGCTGACGAAGCTATAAAGACACTGGACATGCATTTGTGAAGAGGATGGCCACTCTGATGTAAGTTTCCTACAATTTCACGAAATCATTTAAGGGGAATTTAAGGATGGTTCCTTTGAAAGAGCACAACCAATTTTGTCCCTAATCCAACCCCAAACTCTTATACTACCAAGCTCTATTGATTTTCCTTGGCACTGATTTCAGGCACTGCTAATCAATGAAAATAAGCTGTTAGAGAATGCACCTGGCTATCATTCAAGGCAATACATACAGAAAATAGTGTTTTTACTTTGAGAAAGAAACTTTCCCCCTTTCTCAACATTGTATTGAGTAATGGAGAAGTGATGAAAACTGTGGTGTCTCTACATTCTTCTTCTGACCCAACCCCATTTCCCCTTTTGCTCTATACCCATTATATTAATTGGCTTCCAATTAATTGGCTCATCAATGGAGTAAATGCTGGCTATTGCAGTAACATTAGCAGTCAACCAACAGCTCAAGGGAATGATTTGGGTAATGTGCTCACTGTGGCTTTTGAGACTGGACTACTGCATTGTGGATACACTGGATGTGATGTTATGTCCACATGTTGCACTGATCAAGTGTTCATACTTTTCCAGTCCACCGTAAAGGTAGAACATACAACACAGCAACTTCTGTTTTAGAAACTATTACTTTGCAAGTTCTGCATTTGTCAACATACAGGATGTTCCAAAACTATTTGTTCAAATTAATACAGGAAATATAGAACATCAAAACAAATATATTTGGATAAGGAACATATGGTCTCTGAAGTCAACTTGTGATGTTAAGGAATATTTTGTTAGTGCCAATGATATAAGCTGTTGTGTTGGTGTCAGTGAGAGGGAATGTGCACTAATGTTCGAAAACTGCTCTGTATATGGATGGTTGTCTGTACCAGTTGGGTGTACCTCTGAATGTTAGACAAAGGGTCTACTTCCAGCTTGATGTAGTGCCAACCCATTTCAGCACTGCTGTGAGGGATCATCTTAGAGCCACCTTCAGGAATCGATGGATTGGCCACCCAGGGCTCCTGACCTCACCTGTCTGGATTTCTTCATCTGGGGACACATGAAGTAGGTGGTCTATGAAACTGTTGTGGCAACGGAAGAAGACCTCATCTCTAGAATTGCTGTCACTGCTGGTACTATTGCAAACATGCCAGGAATCTTGAAACTGACAATGTACTCCATGTGTGCACACAATGGTCGCATGTTTGAGCATTTCCAGTGAATGACACTACTTAATTAGGATGCTAAACTACCTCCTGTGCAAATCATCTCTTGCACCAGAAACTGCTGCCAGGGACGATATGTTTATTTGTTTTGATTTTCTCCTGTATTAATCTGGATGAATAGTTTCAGAACACTTTGTATATTGTTTCAAGCAAATGTTTAGTTTTATGCCAAATAATACCTGATTCATGAGTCTTGTAAATCATTGTTTGTTGCAAGATATTGTTCCTTCAGTAACTTGTGCATCTGTTGCCTTTAAATTCATTAGCCATCAAACATTGTTATATTCAAATGCAGAACTTTACAGATAAATAACCTAAATGAGTTTTAGAACACATGCATCTCTTTATTTTAAAATCATTTAAATTCTCTTTTAACTGTCTGAGATGGGGTACTTCTTAGTTAGTAAATCACAGTTTGATTTTGAAAAGAGTTACTCAGTACAGAACATGATTTACATATTCAATCTACAAACACTACACAGAAATAGGTGTTGTTTCCTTTGTCTTGCACAAGACATTTAACTGTGTCAATCATTTCATTTCACTAGATAAACTGAGGTTAGTTGAAAGTGACAGTGCATGAAATAGTTACGATATGCTACATTTAATGAGAAAATGTATGTACTCATTCATCATGTCATACAGATCCCATCAGGGATGTGGAATGAAATGGAGTGTACATTAACAACTACAAAAAAATAACAAAAACTTCATCTGTACACTGTACAACAATAAAATATCATTATGTTGCTTGATAAAGTACTTTTGTTAGCCAAATGTAGCCTAGTTAATGATAAGAAAGCCTGCTATCCCAAGAAAAGCTACTGCTTCCTCAGTTATATTATGTATTTTCTGATGGACGCCTACTGATGGCTTCATACAGTAAGTTTTACCTTCAAGTAATCCAATTAAAGGAAAGAGGAGAAAGTAGGCTCACTCTGGTAAAATCATAAATATTGCCCCTCAGGGTTTCATACTGGAACTGCTACTGTTCCTTATAAGTGAACAACTTCTCCATTACCAAAACAACAAGCACAGCTAGACCTTTTTGTAGACGAGACAAATATCGCAATCTGTCTCAAAGGACATAAAACTGTACAGGAAATGATAAGTAACATTTTTTAAAGAATGACTAGGTAATTCTATAGAGTTCTTATCCATGATTTTGGGTGAATACTGTATATTTAGTTCTGCAAAACAATGAGTCAGACATCACTGATAAGTATAGTACAACATCAGTAATAATTATTTGCATTCAACTACTTTAATAGTTATCTTCTTTGATTTTTGGCTTCTTTTTTCCCACAGTCGCACATACAAGTTGTATAGTTAATTGTCATCTTTAGGACCTGTAATAAGAGTCTTATTCAGACCAGACACATTTAGCTGAAAATGCTTTAAAATAAAGTGAAACATGTCTGGTCTGAATAAGACTTTTATTACAGTTGCTAAAGATGGCAATTAACTTACATAACTTTAATAGTAATTGACACAGTTGAAAGTATAGTCGAATTGTATCAAGTACTATTAAGGTGACTGACTGTAAATAATTATTACTGATAATGTATAACAACTGCTACATCACGTGCAAAAAATGGATTTATTTAAGTTCATCAGGAATAGATCAGAACTTTCTAATTAGACTTTACATACAGATGAGAGTTTTAATTGAAAAAAGGTTATGCTGAAGCTTCTGGAATAACTAGATTGAAGAAGTTTTGCATGTCATATATTTGAAAATATGAAAGACAAACAAGTCAGTGAATTGACTGACATATTTGAATTTATAATTTATTAAAATAAATCATTTTTCACTATTGTGACTTTGTAGGCTTTCCTGGCATAATAAGTCATGAAAGTCTCTTCGGGTTTGCTGCTGGATCCTAAAATCAACTTGACTCGATATTTCGGTGATCCAACTGTTCACCATCTTCAGGAGAATGCTGCTTTGCTGACAAGTACCGCTGAGGACTGATGCTAGACTGCAAATCGACATCCTATATAGGCTACTGTTAAGTACATGGCACATGCGCTGCCCATCACAGTTGTTGTCTCCAAGACTGGGAGGAGGCGCCGCCCTTAGTAGAACATTGGTGGCAATATCACACTCAGGGCCGCACTGAAGAATGTTCAATTTTGATGTGGGATAGTACAGGATTCCATGTCCTGCTAAGAGGAAACCCATTGTCTCTGTTAACCGTCGGATAACATCT
The DNA here is from genome assembly GCF_023898315.1 of Schistocerca nitens. NCBI lineage: Eukaryota > Metazoa > Arthropoda > Insecta > Orthoptera > Acrididae > Schistocerca > Schistocerca nitens. The sequence continues at coordinate 571,401,503 of NC_064616.1, read as the reverse complement.
CTTCTGCAGAGAGGGCAGCCATTTGTTCTCTTAGGAATGATGATGAAGAAGTAGTTTTACCAGCTGACAAGGGGAATGCCATGGTTGTAATGACGCGGGATGATTATGTCCTAAAAATGGATTTACTACTCAACGACCCAGCGTACAGGAGACTATCTAGTGACCCCACAGAAAGGATTAAGCACAAGACACTTTCACAGTTGAAAAAGATTTTGTTGTCTGAAGATTTACATAAGAAACTTCATTCTAGTGCTGCCGTTCCACCTAGGTTGTATGGTCTGCCTAAGTTACATAAGGAAGGGGTTCCTCTATGCCCTATTGTTAGTAATTTGGGTGCACCCACTTATAACCTGGCAAAGTATTTATCATCTGTTCTCAGTCCGTATATTGGCAAGTGTGAACATCATATCTTCAATTCAGTGGATTTTATTTGACGATTGAAATCTCTGAAGCTGAGTCCTTCAGATCTATTAGTGAGTTTTGATGTGGTATCTCTGTTTACACGAGTCCCTCTGGAAGAGTCCCTTAGTTTGATTAGTGAAAAACTGGATGAAGAGTTGGTGAAGCTTTGTCATCATGTGCTGACATCCACGTAATTTTTATTTAACGTCAACATTTTTTAACAGAATGACGGAGTGGCTACGGGTAGTCCTTTATCACCCACAATCGCCAGTTTATTTATGGAGGACTTTGAGGATTTGGCACTGAGGACTTCAGCTTTGCAACCAACATGCTTCTGGAGATATGTGGATGATACCTTTCTCATCTGGTCACATGGACGTGATGCTCTTAATACATTTTTGGACCATTTCAGCTGTCTTCATACCCACATTAAATTTACCATGGAGGTTGAAAGTAATGGGATGCTTCCAGTTTTAGACGTTATGGCTTATAAAAAACCAGATGGAACTTTGAAACACTGTGTTCACGCCGACACACACAGATTGGTATCTGCATTCTAAGAGTTGTCATCCATCACACCAACGCAGTGGCGTCCTTAGGACTTTGGTAAGCAGAGCATATGCCATTTGCGACATGGACAGCTTAACCCAAGAACTTGCGCATTTGACAGCTGTTTTTAAGGAAAATGGATACTCCGAGAAGCAGATTCATCAGGCTATGGAGTTTGGACCATCACTAGAGGTGAATGAACAGGGACATAGGTCAGTGGCCTTTATTCCTTATGCTGGAAGCATATCGTTTAAGATTGGATGAATTTTAAGGAATTTTAGCATTAAGAGTGTGTTCTGTCCATCTTCTAAGATTAGGGCACTACTGGGCTCTGTGAAAGATGATTTGGGGCTTAGGAAACCCAGTGTATACAAAATTCTGTGTCAATGTGGGAAGGCTTATGTTGGGCGCAGTGGTTAGCACACTGGACTCGCATTCGGGAGGACGACGGTTCAATCCCGTCTCCGGCCATCCTGATTTAGGTTTTCCGTGATTTTCCTAAATCGCTTCAGGCAAATGCCGGGATGGTTCCTTTGAAAGGGCACGGCCGACGATTTCCTTCCCCATCCTTCCCTCACCCGAGCTTGCGCTCCGTCTCTAATGACCTCGTTGTCGACGGGACGTTAAACACTAATCTCTCGTCTCGTCGCTTATGTTGGCCGTTTGATTTGTGCAGTTCATGACAGGTGTGTGGAACATCGTCGTCATACAAGGCTACAACAGCCAGAAAAATCGGCAGTAGCAGACAACTGCTTAAAAGAGGGACATGGTATGAAATTTGACAAAAATGTGGTAGTTGCCAACATTTCCGGTTTTTGGAACAGTGTCTATAAAGAGGCGATTGAAATTAGGTTGGCAGATAATTTAATTAACAGAGACAATGGGTTTAATCTTAGCAGGATGTGGAATCCTGTACTATCCCACATCAATGTTCCTCAGTGCGGCCCTGAGTGCAATATATCATTGCTGCCAGTGTTCTTCTAAGGGCAGCACCAACTCCCATCTTGGAGACAGTAACAGTGATGAGCGGTGCACGCACCATGTGCTGAATGGTCGCCTATATAGGATGTCGATTTGCAGCCTGGTGTCAGTTCTCAGTGGGACTCATCAGCGAAGCAGCATCCTCCTGAGGATGGTGACCAGTTGGATTGCTGAAATATCAAGTCAAGTTGATTTTAGGATCCAGCAGCAATCCTGAAGAGACTTTCATGATTTTTCACTATTTCGTATGCCACTAGTCATTTATACAGGGTGTCACAGGAGGAATGGTCAACATTCAGGGATATGAGAGGAATGACTGCAAATAAAAAAATGTAATAAAAGTGGATTCTACAGCCCATATCTTAAGAGTTCTGAGCACTTCATCTTTGATACTGTGAAACAAACTTCTTCTACTGCAGGGTCTTTGTTTCCATATTTTTCAAGGAAGTAGAATGGACCGAAACAAGAAAAACTTGTTTAGTAAACATGTGCTCTAAAATGCATCCATAAAGAGCTATGAGCACTTGCTCAGTAAAAGAGATGTGTTTCATAGTAGCGAGGATGAACAAGTGCTCATGGCTCTTAAAGTATGCACTTTAGGGTTCATGTTTAATGGACGTTATCTTACTTCTTTTCATTGACACTACCACATCTCAAAATTTGGAAAGGGAAGAGCTTGCAGTAGAAGAGTTTTATTTTACAGCATTGTAGATGAAGTACTCATAGCTCTTAACATATGCATTTTGGAGCCCATGTTTACCAGATTTTTTTTGTTTTGAGTGATCATTCCTGTCATATCCCTGAATACTGACCATTCCTCCTGGGCCACCCTGTAGATGTGCAGCATGTGCACATGTATAGAACTGAATTCCTTTAAACACCCTTGAAACTGAAATCATTATAATCTCTTTTGCACCTGATCTGTGACATATGAAATCAGGGCCAGTTCAAAAACATTTTTCTAAGCAAGTGACTTATCAGAATGAGATTTTCACTCTGCACCGGAGCGTGCGCTGATGTGAAACTTCCTAGCAGATTAAAACTGTGTGCCAGACCGAGACTCGAACTCGGGACCTTTGCCTTTCACGGGCAGGTGCTCTACCAACTGAGCTGCTAAAGCACAACTCACACCCCATCCTCACAGCTTTACTTCTGCCATTACCTCGTCTCCTACCTTCCAAACTTTACAGAAGCTCTCCTGCGATCCTTGCAGAAAGAACACTCCTGAAAGAAAGGATATAGCAGAGACACGGCTTAGCCACAGCCTGGGTGATGTTTCCAGGATGAGATTTTCACTCTGCAGTGGAGAATGTGCTGATATGAAACTTCCTGGCAGATTAAGTGACTTATCATTTGGTGCACCCATTTCTCCCATTTCCTGTCACAGACTTTCACCCATGTTAGTTTTCACAAATAATTGTGATACACACACTATAAAAATCTTGCACTTCATCACCGTTGGGATCCCTCTTAGCTTGGTGCCCCAAATGGCCACTACTAGTTGTGATGCATCCTGTATAAAAGTCTTACAGCTGTGGTGCCTCTGGCAATCCTCTCAGTTTGGTGCCTGAAGTGGCAGCTTTTTCTGCTTGAGGCTTAAAGTAGCCCTGTGTGAACTACCTAAATTCAAATACTAGACCTTACTTGTGACTATAACTACATTATGAATAGTACTGCAGCATCCTAACATAGTTATGATATAAAAAGCATTGTCATGTCAACAAATTGAGAGGTGTTCTGAATATATGTAAGCACAGGCTAATCTTAACTAGAAATGACTCATATCCTAGACATTGAAACCAATGAAATTGGATATAAACTGCTGATCATTCAATTATTTCCTCCAAAGGAAACCACAGTACACTTAGGGAAAATATATACTTAAACCAAAGATGTAATTTTTTAGGGATTCCTCCAAGGTGGAGTCAAAATACAATGTCTGTGAGTGAAATCAATCTTTGCTGGAGATTTTCATATCTAGAGAAAGGCACAAATATGTAAACTCCACCAATATTTTAATGAGCATTTGTCACTGCCAACATCATACTCTGAAGTGTTTATGAACTGTCCCCCTTACCTTGAGGTGAAATTCTGTTGGTGAAATTTGTGTAGATGGAGATGAAGGTGAAGTTTGTCAGGCCATGAAATATGATCACTGGACATAACCTAAGTAGTTTATTAATGTCAGGGCGAATGGCTTCAACTTAAGAGAGAGAAAGGGAAACACAAAGAAATATGAAAAAAGAGAAAGACATGAACATTTTCTACCACCTTTGATCAGTGATACAAAGGCAGACTACTACTAACCACTGATATAAGACTGAGAGACCACCCTCCAAGCAAGCACACACCTGTGGAGCCAATGGGTTGCGGCATACAATGAAAAGTTTGATAGGTCTAAAGTTTTTTTTCTCTTTTGTTCTCTTTTCTTGTGAAGTTAAATATTTACTGTGTTGTTCCAGTTCTGAGAATTCAGCAGCATACAGGCCATGAAATATGATCACTGGACACAAAACAAAATAGTTCAGTTCCCTATTACTGGGGTGGAAATGTTGTATGTTGGACAACTATTTCTATTCTAAGATGAATTTTTAAAATGAAAATCTAGTTTCATGTGTAATATAGATGAAAAGGACTCTTTTACTGTTAAATTTAAGATTGTTTCACTACTGACATGAGTAGTGTCAGACACTACTATGTTTATTTTCATTAAATTTGTGTCACTGTGCTCTTTATTAATCTGTTAATGGCTATCAAGTAGCCATACACGGAAAAAAATCATATATACTGAACCAATTTTCTCCCTGCAGTGGAGTGTGCACTCACATGAAATTTCCTGGCAGATTAGGTATAGCTAATTGGGCAGAGCATTTTCCACTGAAAGGTAAAGCCTCTGGATTCAAGTCCTGGTGCAGCACACAGTTTTATTCTGCCAGTATGTTTAAAATTATATCTTTATAGCCAACAGAATTGTTGCTAATAATTTCATTAGCAATCACACAAACGAGCTTATGAATATTGAGTTAAATAATGTGTAAGTCTTGTTGACAGCTGTGAATCACTGTGGAACTGTTGGTGCAAATTTTCGGATGCAGGAAACATCAACATCCCACTATTCCTGCCACAAATCACACATTTCATCCAAATTGTGTGGATACTATTTTGCATACTTGGTGAATTGTTCTTGATAATCTCAGAGGTTTCCAGTAAGGCACATTGTGGGCAATTGAATATGTATGATTTTGGCATGAATTTCTTCTTAAAGGCTTTCTGAAGTCTGTGGTAAAAACAAATCCAAATGTCACTCACATTTGGGCAGAAATGTGGTTTGCCACTTTCTTCCCTAGATGATCTTCCATACACCCAAAGCCATTCACTCCCTTTCATCACTCCATCATAATGGTATTTCACCCCATGTTCCACTTGGTGAACAAGATGCGTTCTGTTCTATATCATCTTCATGGACTCTCTTGACACTAACATACATTCATCACACAACTTCCATCAGCTTCTCTTTTCATTTCATGATATACACTGGTACCTTCACCTGTATTGTGTTACTTTGATACACAAGGTGACTTTTCTTTGTGATCTTGTATTGAATGTCAAGTCCTGCTGTAGTGCCTAGGTCAGATGTTTGATAAATGTATATTATCTCAGTCAGTCTATGGCAAGACCAAATAACACATTCCAGTGGCAAAATCCAATTTATAATGTAGCCTTCAATGCTGGCCTTCACAATTTTTGCAAATATGAAGGATGATGTTCATGCATGTCGCATTGCCAGGGGTAAGGATGTATTTCAGTGGATACACATGTGGATGCAGCGCCTACCTCCATCACAAGTGTGGTTTTGCATGAGCTGGAGCATATGTTCTCTATTCCTGGTGTTGGAAGCTATTTTCATCTTAACTATTTAGTCAGAAAAAGGAGAAAAGGTTGTGTCTATAGATCCTCACCACCAAATCATGTGTCAGTTTCCTGTCTTATTTTCCAAAACTCTCCTCATTGTCTGATAATGCAAGAGCTGTGAGATTGTTGATGGAGATAAATGGAAAAACAAAGCTCAGCAGCTGTTTGAAAGCGTAAGTTATGTGCTAACAGAGGTTTCCACTCTCCCTCCTTCACCTTTAACAACACAAATATGACATTGCACTCTGTTTCCACTCATATACACTAAACAGAACACTTAATGTGTGGCACTTGCACCACATAGACAGACAGAGCTAATGTGTGTGGGGGAATAAATTATTTCCAATTACATGAACTAAATTTCACTCTCCCAGCCAAGAGTGACATATTTTTTGTGACTTTGCCAACTGCCTAATAATTCTCTGAGAATGCCCCTGATTTTCCTCTGTCTGAGGATGAGAGGGTGAACAAAGCAATATGTATTGGTATGTGAAAAATTATGTGACATTGCTGGATTATTTAAAAAATAATAGATACATTGTTGTCATTTTGTCAGGTCAATATACCGGGTGATCAAAAAGTCAGTATAAATTTGAAAACTTAATAAACCACGGAATAATGTAGATAGAGAGGTAAAAATTGATACACATGCTTGGAATGACATGTATAAAAGGAGCTGTAATGAGAGAGAGAATCTGATGCACCAGGAGTCGCAGCATGTTGACGTTACCTGAAAAGGCGCTTTTAGTGAAGCTGTATAATCAGAATGGGGAATGTGCTAGTTCAGCACTACAATCCTATTGCCATAGGAAGGGGATTCGAATGGATAAAGGTCCGTTGACAAATACAACTGTGGCGAGAGTGATTTCGAAGTTCAATGCCACGGGTTGTTTAGACAATAGACCCCGTAGTGGCCGACGGAGCACAAGGCGTATTGCTGCTGAGACAGTTCAGGAAGAAATGGAGACTGTAGCGGGTTCATCTATGCATGTGGAAGACAGTGCTCATGCAGTCACACGTCGCACCGGCATTCCATACACTACTGTTTGGTTAGCACTTAGGCGTACCCTCCGATGCTATCCGTACAAAATCCATTGGCATCATGAACTGTTACCTGGGGATTTAGTGAAGCGGAGGGCATTTGCGGTGTGGGCATTTCAGAAGGTGGCGGAAGATGATGATTGGTTGAGTAATGTGTTGTGGACTGACAAAGCTCATTTCACGTTCCGAGGGTCTGTCAGCGCCCACAGTTGCAGAATTTGGGCTACCGAAAATCCTAGAACTGTCGTGGAAACTCCATCTATCATTATCAGGCCTTTTTTCTTCGAGGAAATGCGTGATTCTGGTTTTGTAACTGCTACTGTGATGGGTGAGAGGTATGCCGATATGTTACAGAATCGCGTCATCCACACCCTGGCTGATAAACACCTGCTGGTACGTATGATGTTAATGCAGGATGGCACTCCACCCCATATTGCTAGATGTGTGAAAGATCTCTTGCGTGCGTCGTTTGGTGATCATGTGCTCAGCTGCCACTTTCATCATGCTTGGCCTCCCAGGTCGCCAGACCTTAGTCCATGCGATTATTGGCTTTGGAGTTACCTGAAGTTGCAAGTGTATCGTGATCGACCAACATCTCTAGGGATGCTGAAAGACAACATCCAATGCCAATGCTTCACCATAACTCCGAACATGCTTTACAGTGCTGTTCACAACATTATTCCTCGACTACAGCTATTGTTGAGGAATGATGGTGGACATATTGAGCATTTCCTGTAAAGAACATCACCTTTCTTTGTCTTACTTTGTTATGCTAATTATTGCTATTCTGATCAGATGAAGTGCCATCTGTCGGACATTTTTTGAACTTTTGTATTTTTTTGGTTCTAATAAAACCCCATGTCATTCCAAGCATGTGTGCCAATTTGTACCTCTCTATCTACATTATTCCATGATTTATGCAGTTTTCAAATTTATACTGACTTTTTGATCACCCAGTACTTAAAAATATTGAAATTTATGTTGGGTACAGGTGAACTGAAAATGTATAAAAGGTAACCAGTGGGGCAATTATCCTCAAGAAGTTGGTATCTGTTTAGCTTTATTATAGAGCAAATTTCTGTAAACATAATACCTCTAAAGGTGGTTATAGTTTTTAGAGGACACACCTGATTATGCAACAAAGCAACTTTAAGTGCTGGGTTAGTTTACATTTCCACTTAGAAATATCATTGTTCCAACTTTGGGCCAGCCCTTTGTTGAAGCAAGTGGCCATGATGCAGACCAATCAGCCTAGATGATGCCATGTAGGCAAACAGCAGTGCATAGTCTGTCAGATGAAGTCAAGCATTGTTAATATGTCCTCCCTACAATGACACAATGTGAGAAATCTGAAAGCTAGGTATCCAACTCTGTCAGTAATTAATTTCTTCACATACCAGCCTTAAGCTAAAACTAAAATGCCTTTGTTATATTATGAGATTCCAGTCCTCAATGTGACTGTAGTTCACCTTGCTTGATGTGGCCAAATATGCTGTGTTGCATTCTCTCTCTCTCTCTCTCTCTCTCTCTCTCTCTCTCTCTCTCTCTGTGTGTGTGTGTGTGTGTGTTTACTTTTCAGGTGCAGAAGACAGTGGAACTTTCATTTTACGTTCTCCGATTTTACATTTTTCATGATTCTATGCCATAAATTAGTCGTCCCTCTGAAAAACCCGTAAAATGAGCACTAAAAATTCCCTGATTTTACATTTATTCTTAGTAAGGCCTACCTCAATTCTAAGTTATTACTCAACATTTCACTTGACTTCATCCTGTTTTCTTCCTATTGACATTTGACGTGACCAAACGAGTTATAAGTGGCACAAAAGATGGATGGTTCACACACGGGTGGTGTTGGAGTTATGGGAATATTTTAGACCATTGTGGAGAGGAGACACATGAAAGAGGAAATGCTGATGTCATCCACAATCATGTCCGCCCCCAGTAGCTGAGTGGTCAGTGTGACAGAATGTCAATCCTAAGGTCCTGGGTTCGATTCCCGGCTGATTCAGAGACTTTCTCCGCTCAGGGACTGGGTGTTGTGTTGTCCTAATCATCATCATTTCATCCCCATCACACGCAAGTCGCCAAAGTGGCATAAAAAAAGACCTGCACCCGGCGAATGGTCTACCCAATGGGAGGCCCAAGTCACACGACATTTACATTTACATCCACAATCGTTGTTGCGAACACAGCTTGCAACATTTAGCTTCACTGTGCAATTATGATACAAATACTGCTAGGTTTCAGCAGTAATGGAAAAACAAGACAGTCAATGTGAAGTGTTCTGGACCAAACCAATATGTGACAAAGGGGCCCAGCCACCACCTTTCCTTGTCCCACTTATAACTCAGTCTCATCTTTTTAATGTATTTCAGCAACAAGATCAATTGTCAACCTTTTAAATTCAGACACTGAATCTTGAAGAGTATGCTCAGTTATAATCAAGGAAACATCTTTTTCAGGCTAGTGAACTTTTATTGGTTGGCTACCTGTTAAGTCACCCAACAGCCAGTGCAACCACCACACCACACTAACACTCTAAAATGAGCTCACCTACTGGATGTGTGGAGAGGGGTATTGGCCCTTCAATGATGGGAATGCAGGTAGGGGTGAAAGCATTCTTACAGTGCTGAAAATATGCTTTTTATGCAGATGACATGCTATGGCAGAGATGTCACATGGAAATAGAACAAGGGTTTTGCAATAGCACATTTTAAAGACTTTCATTTTCAAATCCGACACAATACAGTTGCAACAACTACATATACTACTCCCATATGAACTTTGCACCACACACTGAAGATTGTAAAGAGTGGCACCAGTGATGAGGCATGAAGCACCTGAGCTCTTTTTCAAATTTACATTTTACACAGTGTACAGAAATTCACTGAGCCAACTTCTAATAAGGTTGTAACGTCAGTTGGGGAAGTAAACTCATTTTTTTCACAGCTCTGCTTCTCTCATCAAGCCTAAAATAACACTTTGACAGTGGTGAGCACATGAAATGCAGCTTGTAAGAAAAGTATCAAACAATGACATTAATAGTTACAAAGTTCGTCATTAAGCAGATGTTTGCGTTTATGCTCATGATTTAACCACTTAGCTGCTGTGATGTTTTTGGTTTAATTCAACATGATCATCAATTTTTGCTTTTTTCTAGGTGACCACAAAGGATGACTCTCAAAAATGTGTATTTTGAACATATAGTTTGTGGTTGCAGCAAGTCTGAAAATAGCTCGATTACCTTATACCAGTTTCGATTTTTTTATGAGTTTTTACCAGCTGTTTCAATCTGTGACATTTTAAGAACTGATGAAATTCATTACCACAAATTATTGTATAAACATTGCATTGTGCATTTAATTTCCTTCACTTAGACAGATTTTATACAAAATATTAGTGACGGTTGCCATTTTTAATTGTATACGCCAGTTACACATGTTTTTAGGGGGATTTTAACTTATTCTTCAATTCTGAATTTTCCTCAATTTTGGGCTTTTTAAATATGGACGGCACAGAAACGTAAAGTAAGGGTTTCGCTGTAATCGCTACTGGAGTACCACAGGAGTTTATATTGAGTGTGCTCTTGTTCTTCTTACACAGGGTGGTCAGAAACAGTCTGAAAAGCTTGTAATGATATTGAATGGCAAGTTGTACTGAGAAATAACTGTTAAGAAAAAAAATCAATATGTTGTGCTGTTTACAATTGAATTAGTATCGAAGTTAGGCAATCAGGCTCAAATTCAAATGGGTCGCCAGGTACTGTTAGTGTCAGTTATTCCCATAGTGTAGATGATAGCACACGAGATTGCTCAGGCTTTGACTCAGGTTCAATCCTCACTGCTGTCCTACATCCAATTTTTGTATCGCTTTCCTGTTCGGTTATAGAAAACCAAACAAATAACACATTTGGTGACACCATCTTTGGTGGGCTGCTTGTATTTGTGTGTGCAATGGCCTGACTGGTTAACGTCAATGCTATTTAACTCAGAAACAGCATAATGTATAGTATTCTTTCCTTAACAATTATTTTTCACCACAATCTATCCTGCATAAGCCTTACAAGGTTTTAAGACTGTTGCTGACCAACCCTTATACAAATGATCTACGATTGTATATCCATAAATATCTTTGGTGGTGATACAAGTATTATAATCAGCCCTGATGGAGAAAGTTGAACAAATGAAAATTTAATATAATATTGATGTCCCATGAAAATTATGAAAACTTGATATGAGCATTTGTGAGGAATTCATTCCTTCAAATAATAGTGTTGAGCTAAAACTGACACGTGATCCTTCTTTCTGTCCAGAGCTTCCAACTCTCTGTGATTGTAGTTTGTCACTCAGGAAGTGGACAAATATTCTGTGTTGCAGATGTCACCAATGGTCACATTTAAGTGTAGGAGAGAAATGGAAAGGTACTGACCATCAGATACCCCAATGTCTACCATCAGTCAACTAAAGTGAGTAGCTATGAGATTTACTCTTTACACACATTATATGATCGTTCTCTCTCTCTCTCTCTCTCTCTCTCTCTCTCGCATTTGCTATTACATTTTATGTGCAGCAGATTGTGTTACTTAACAGTGTACCTTGGTAAGTGTTTCCAAAGACAGAGTGCAGTAGGAAGCAGCTCGGATCTGTAGTGGGTACTGCAGCCTCATCATGGTGATGATGACAGACTGCTTCAAGGCAGCATTGCACTCTGGCCACCCACTGCTGTACACTGCCAGCATGAGTTCTTCACTCTGTCACACAACATTTACAGGAATATATCAGTACATAAAAGAGACGGTGTCACCAAATGTGTCATTTCTTTGGTTTGCTAAAACCAAACACGAGAGTGATACAAAAATTGGACATGAGTCACTATTAAGGATTGAACTCAAGCCAAAGGCTGAGCATTCTTGTGTGCTATCATCTACACTATGAGAGTAACTGATATACATCAGGAATGTACCATAGTATACCCTAGGAGCTGAAATACACACACATCAAAAAAGTTTTACATCACCTCAGTACCCAGAACTCCTGAAGGTAGACGTTGACTGTGGCTATTTTATCACAGACACAGCTCCTTTGACTGTTCAGAGATGGCACTAGACCCACCCAAAGATGTAAACAACCATGCATGAGCAGCACCTATTAGACAGAGGGGGTCCGACAGACGATCAGTTCCAGTCATTCTACCAGAAAGGAGGTACATGGCTCATGTTGTCTGTAGTTCACCCATGCCCAGACAGTTAGTACCATGGTTTGATCATATCTCATTGTTACTTTGTGCCAAAGGGCTCTCAACAATGGAAGTGTCCAGGCATCTCTGAATGAACCAAAGTGATATTGTTTGGACATGGAGGAGATACAGAGAGACAGGGACTGTCAATGACATGCCTCACTCAGGCTGCCCAAGGGCTACTACTGCAGTAGATGACCACTACCTATGGATTATGGCTCGGAGGAGCCCTGACAGCAACACCATCATGTTGAACAATGCTTTTCGTGCAATCACAGGACATTGTGTTACGACTCAAACTGTGAACAATATGCTGCAAGATGCACAACTTCACTTTCGATGTCCATGGCGAGGTCCATCTTTGCAACCACGACACCATGCAGTGCGGTACAGATGGGCCCAACAACATGCCAAATCGACCACTGAGAATTGGCATCATGTTCTCTTCATCAATGAGTGTCGCATATGACTTCCACCAGACAATCATCGGAGACATGTTTTGAGGCAACCCGGTCAGGCCGAACACCTTGGATACACTGCAAGTGCAGCAAGGTGGAGGTTACCTGCTGTTTTGGGGTGGCATTATGTGGGGTTGACATATACCGCTGATGGTCATGCAAGGCGCCGTAACGGCTGTACGATATGTGAATGCCATCCTCCAACCGATAGTGCAACCACATTGGCAGCATATTGGCGAGGCATTCGTCTCCATGGAGGACAATTTGAACCCCCATTGTGCACATCTTGTGAATGACTTCCTTCAGGATAACGACATCGCTTGAGTAGAGTGGCCAGCACCTTCTCCAGATGTGAACCCTATCAAACATGTCTGGAATAAACTGTAAAGGGCTGTTTATGGATGACATGACCCACCAACCACTCTGAGGGATCTATGCTGAATCACCGTTGAGGAGTGGGACAATCTGGACCAACAGTGCCTTGATGAACATATGGATAGTATGTTATGATGAATACAGGCATGCATCAATGCAAGAGGACATGCTACTGGATAGAGGTACCAGTGTGTACGGCAATCTGGTCCACCACCTCTGAAGGTCTTGCTGTATGGTGGTACAACATGCAATGTGTTGTTTTCGTGAGCAATAAAAAGGGCGGAAATGAAGTTTATGTTGATCTCTATTCCAATTTTCTGTGCAGGTTCCGGAACTCTCGGAACCGAGGTGATGCAAAACTTTTTTTTGATGTGTGTAGTTCTGTTTGTTGGAGATGTTCAACACTTAAAAAAAATGTAAAATTACATTGAAAATTATTAATTAGTTCTCTGCAAATGGACTGTCACTGAACTCGTATAAAACACAAGATATCAAAATATTGACTTACTTTTTCTATTTTCATTCACTAATGTCTTATGGAATCATATTCTGGAGCAATTCTTCATTGAGGAAGAAAATGTTTGCTGCACAAAATGGTTTAATAAAGTCAATATGCAGGTGTAGCTCAGTGTCATGATAAGTAAGCACTAGAGTACAAACCCAAAGACTGGGGTTTGATACCCAGAGATTGAAGTGACAAGGAAATATCAAGTGGAAATAGTAGGACAATTCTTAGCTACTCCAGGGTGTAAGAAGACAATTACGAATTTCCAGACATATTCTGAGATGCTGCCACATCTCAGTTATCCTAATGGCAGGAAGAATACATTTCCCCAGCTGAGCTGTGTCTTGAGTGTCTTGTACAAGGGGCATTCAATGAGTAATGCAACACTTTTTTTCTGATCCTATCCTATCCTTTTGGCTACAAAACCCTATTTTTAAACATGATCTCCATTCAATGCAATGGTTTTACACCATCATATTGGGAGGGCCTATATGTCTACATGGTACCCCTCTACTGGTCAATGTCTGAGCCAAAATCTTGCTGCATCAATAATCTCCCCATCATTCAGGTACTGCTTCCCCTGGAGTGCATCCTTCATTGTGCCAAACAGATGAAAGTCAGAAGGTGCAAGATCCAGGCTGTAAGGTGGGTGAGGAAGAACAGTCCATTGAAGTTTTATGAGTTCCTCTCAGGTTCTCAGACTTGTGTGAGCTCTTGCACTGCCATGAAGAAGGAGAAGCTTGTCTGAACTTCTGGGGTGACGAACATGTTGAAATCATTTTTTCAATTTCCTAAGGGTAAGGATAGCACAATATATTTCAGAGTTGGTCATTGCACCATGAGGGAGCACATCAAACAGAATAACCTCTTCAGAGTACCAGGGAACCATCACCAAGACTTTACCAGCTGAGGGTGTAGCTTTGAACTTTTTCTTTGGAGGAGTGGTGGTGTGGTGCCTCTCCATTGATTGCGGTTGTGTTTCTGGTTCAATGTGATGAACTTATGCTTCATCACCTGTGAATGCATTTGACAAAAAATTGACACATTTAGCTTTGTAACATGCAAGAAGTTCTGCACATATGGTTCTTCATGGTCTTCTGGTGGGCATCGAGGAACACAATGGACACACACCTTTGAGCACACCAACTAGTGGACGAGGGTGTCAGCAATACCAACAGAGATGTCCAGTTGTGCAACAAGGTGCTTGACTCTGATCTGTCAATCACCTCAAATGAGAACATCCACATGTTTCAACACTGCAAGAGTCACAGCTGTGTGTGATCGTCTAGCACACGAGAGATCAGACAGGTTTGCGCCACCTTGTTGCAATGATGACTGATGCGTCACCATGCTTTTGTTCACTGCCAGGTCTTCGTAGATATTCTGCAAGCGCCTATGAATAACTGTGACACTCTGGTTTTCTGCCAAAAGAAACTCAGTAACAGATACCATTTTGAAGGCTACATATAGCAGTACCACCTATTGATGAAGTTATAGCAGCTGAAGCAGGAATATTCCACGATCTCCCACACAAATTCCGCAATTTTTGAACCAAAATTGGCTGACAAAAGAAAATGTGTTGCATTGATTATTGAATGCCACTCATACTTGCACTTCTAGGTTACACCACATCTGCCGCCAAGTGGACCCAATGAAGCCAATGAGTTTTATTTGCATTTCTGTAACTATTGGTGGGATCTAAAGCATAGTTATCAATAATATTCATATTCACCAGATGCAACCTGTCAAAAGGTCAATGAGAGATTCTTTTAACGAATTTTAAAGCAATCTTTTATCTGCAGATTCTAAAAATAGCCCCAAAAATTTTTGGTCGTACGTGCAATCTATGAACGCTACAAATAATGCAATCCCTTCTCTTGCTGACAGTACGGGTGATGTAACGGATGGTGATAAACAGAAGGCCGAAATTTTAAACCTAGCTTTCAAAAACTCGTTTACGGTAGATGACTGCAACACCATTCCCCTTTTTAATTATCGAACAAACGCAAGGATGGCTGACATAGTGTTTAGTGTATCTGGGATTGTAAAATAGTCAAGATCCTTAGACGCCAGGAAGGCATCTGGCCCAGACGGTATCTTCGTAAGATTTTATGTTTACTATGCTACAAATATAGCACCATTCTTATCCATCCTCTATCAGAGATCGTTGGAACAGCGGAACGTTCCACGGGACTGGAAGAAGGCCCAGGTCATAGCAATCTAAAAAACGGTAGAAAATCGGATGCACATAATTACCGGCCAATTTCACTGACATCGATTTGTTGTAAAATCATGGAACATATTTTGTGTTCAGACATAATGACCTTTCTAGACTCTGAGTAGCTCATCTGCAGAAACCAGCACGGTTTTAGGGATCAGCGGTCATGCATGATATACAACAGGTTCTAGATACCGGCTCCCAGATTGATGCCATATTCCTCGACTTTCGAAAGGCGTTCGACTCAGTTCCGCACTGTCACTTGCTTCAAAAAGTGCGCGCTTACGGTCTCTCCGATGCCATATTCGGTTGAATGGGGAGACTTTTTGAGGAACAAGTATAACATCAGGTGTGCCCCAGGGCAACGTAATAGCTCCGCTACTTTTTACGATTTACGTAAACGATGTGGTTGATGGTATTGACAGCGGCATTAGACTGTTTGCCGATAGTGCTGTAGTCTACAGGAAAGTAGTATCACACGAAAGTTGTAAACAAAACAATGAGGATTTGCAAAAAATAAATGCGTGGTGTAATGACTGGCAGTTATCCCTCAATATTAGTAAGTGTAATCTACTGCGTATAACAAAGCGAAAATCCCCATTAATATACGAGTACAATATAAATGCCCAGTCTTTGGAAGCCGTAACATCTGTCAAGTATCTGGGTGTGGCTATTAGAAATGATCTCAAATGGAACGATCAGATTACACAAGTAACGGGTAAGGCGAACTCTAGATTGCAGTTTATTGGTATAATCCTGAAGAGATGCAGTCGTTCAACAAAGGAAATTGCTTACAATACTTCAGTTCGTCTAGCCTTAGAGTATTGTTCGTCTGTATGGGACCCTTACCAGTTGGGTCTGATTCAAGAGATTGAGAAGGTCCAAAGAAGAGCGGAAAGATTCGTGACTGGCACATTTAGCCATCGCGAGAGCGTTACAAATCTTATAGAAAGTATGAAGTGGGACACACTTGCAGATAGACGACGCGCTAAACGGAAGGGGCTGCTCACTAAATTTCAAAATCCGATCTTCGCTGAGGATGTAGAGCATACATAGGGTGTTTATAAATGAACATCGGGGTTTTAACGCTTAATAATATTTATTATATTAAACTTACAGTTATAAATGGTATGTCAAATGAAAGAGCAACTCAAACAGTTTACCAAGAACCTTATAAATGTTCAAGTCTATAGCCGAGTTCTCCCCAAACATTGATAAGTGTGTCTTCAGTGATTGTAGCAACAGCTGCTTCAATACGGTTTCTTAATTCAGGGAGGTCTGCTGGTAGCGGAGGCACGTAAACACGATCCTTGATGAAGGCTCAAAGGAAAAACTCTCATGGCGTTATGTCGGGTGAACGTGGAGGCCATGCAAAGCAAGCGCTATCATTGAGCCCCTTGCGTTTGGGAAGAACAGTATTATTGAAAATTTGTTTAGGTTGTGATCTATGTTGTTGGAAAATGCGAAATATTAAACTAAGTCAGATGTTGTGCGACTGTATTGCCATTTAAATGCCATGGGTTCACAATTTTCCCCTCCTCACTCTCAGACAGAGTTCCGTGACGGTGGGGAAATGTGCAGACAGGATGAGCGCTACGGCACTCGTGCCAGGGCACAGCTCGTCAGCCGAGTTCTCGGTCACCTCTGGTGTAGATGGTGAAATACGAGGGTTTCCCAGAAAGTAATACACCGCATTTTTTTAAATTCTTTACTGAACATAATAAGAATTGCACACACAAATGAATGGTGTTTTATCTACACACCCTATTTTCCCACGTAATCTACATCCAGTTCTACAGCCTTCCTCCAGTGCGAAACTAGGGCGTGTATACCCTGTCGGTGCCAAGCCTTATCCTGGTGGTGGAGCCAGTGTTTCACTATGTGAATCACCTCCTCAATCCTGCCTCGGGCATGGATGTGTGTGATGTCCTTAGGTTAGTTAGGTTTAAGTAGTTCTAAGTTCTAGGGGACTGATGACCTTAGAAGTTAAGTCACATATTGCTCAGAGCCATTTGAACCATTTTTTTTTTTGAATGGCATCCTTTAATGGCCCAAACAAGTGGAAGTCCGAGGAGGCTAGGTCAGGGCTGTAGGGTGGGTACGGTAACACTGTCCAACCTTCTTTTTCGATGTGTTCAGCAGTCCTCAGACTTGTATGGGGCCAAGCGTTATCGTGTTGCAGCAAAACATCTCCTGGGTTGCGGTGGCACCGAAGTCGCCGGAAGCGCGTCTTGAGTTTTGTTAATGGGTTGACATATGCTTCTGAATTACTGGTACCGCCTCTTTGCATCACATCAATGAGAATCACACCTTCACAGTCCCAGAAAACAGTGATCATGACCTTACGGAACCAGTTGGTTTGAAGTTTTTCTTCTGTGGAGAGCGGAAATGGCGCCATTCCATAGACTGTCGTTTTGTTTCGGGCTCAAAATGGTGAACCCAGGTTTCATCGCCTTTCACAATCCGGGACAAGAAGGCCTCCCCCTCAGCTTGAAAACGCTGCAACGAATCAAGACAAATGTTTTTTCTGTGCGATATGTGATCCACCACAGACACCACAAGATCCATCTTGCACACACATTTTAATATCCAAGAGTGCGGATAATTGCATCCATGCTTCCTTTTCTGATTGACAGATGCAGTGCCAACTGCCGAGTCGTAATGCGTCTGTCCTCGCGAATGACATCAGCTCGCTGCAACATGTCAGGTATGACGGCCGTGGATAGTCTACCCGACCGCTGCAAATCGTGGAGCTCTGTTGAACCGCCTTCTGATGACCTCATCCTCCGTGCCCAGCGACTAACTGTACTTCTGTCGACAGCAGAAGCTCCATAGACTTTGCAGAAGCGTTTGTGAATATTCCCCACAGTTTCTTTCTGTGCAGTGAGAAATTCAATGACGGCACGTTACTTGTAACGTACATCATTTACAGACGCCATTTTGAAACTGTACTGAAGCTACGATATCTTTTGGAAGTGACGAAAACTTGGTGCATTCAGTCAGGATACTTCAAATAATATATGCGTAACGTTTCGGCTGAGAAAAAAATGCGGTGCATTACTTTCCGGGCAACCCTCGTAAGCCTAGTTGCACGACGACAATAGGGTGCATGCAACGGCACTACCTGACCACTGTGCATGCGCGGAGTGCGTTTGCGCAACTCGACTGTGAAACTAATCAGTTTCGGCTCGTTCCAACTTTGGCGACACTACTTGCACGAGTTTTGAGGTTAGGTGTGCCAGTATAATGTAAACAAATAGAAATATGAAGTGGGGAACGGAAGAAATTCTTCGCTTTTTGGACATCTACACTATGAAAAGTGCTTATGGTATTTTAATGATGCTGACCACAAAAACAAGCAGCGACGTGTTGGTGCACTTGAGGCTGTCCTACGCGATCTAAACACTGAAGGACTGACGATGCCTGAGCTGCAGGGCAAAATACATTCAATTTGGAGTACATATACCAACAAACTAAGAAAAATGCAGGCAAGCGAAACATCTGGCAGTGGAACAGCCCACGTCTACAAGACGAAAATCCCATCGTTTGAGCCGGCTGGGGTGGTCGAGCGGTTCTAGGCGCTACAGTCTGGAACCGCGCGACCACTACGGTCGCAGGCTCGAATCCTGCCTCGGGCATGGGTGTGTGTGATGTCCTTAGTTTGGTTAGGTTTAAGTAGTTCTAAGTTCTAGGGGACTGATGACCTCAGAAGTTAAGTCCTATAGTGCTCAGAGCCATTTGAATCCATGGTTCAAGATGGCTGATTCGTTTTTAAGGAAAATTGTGTACAGGAGAAAAGGATACACAAATCTGGTAAGTCGAATTGTTTACTCAATATTCGTTTATTTAAAAAGTCATCAATAGTTAACATTCACAGTTTGTAGTACTGGTACATATTTTCATACTCTTAAATTTTGCCATGGTACAGCACCATCTGTAACAAAGTAGTCTCCAAACCACGCTCTTCTTAATGCAGCCTGTTTTGAATAATTATTGCTGCCGACTTGTAGCTTTGCGTTTATCAGCCCCCCCCCCCCCCCCCAGCATTTATACTCGTCCATGTCCCTGAATGATATATTCCACTTCCCACATTCTCCTGATCTACCAATTTGGGCTGTATATATTGTTGGGGAGCTGTTTTTCTCTGCCAGTTGTGGATAGCACTTGTAGCCCTGACAATTTTGTCCACTATTTGTGGGCGGAGTGGTATCGGTTTTTCAAAAACACGAAATTTCGACACGAGAATCCCGAACGCATTTTCTACAACACGTTGAGCCCTCGAAAGTCTGTAATTGAATATTTTTTCTTTTACACTCAGTGGGCCATGTTTTGAGAAAGGCCTCATCAAATATGGTGTTAAACGGGAAAGCATCATCACCATCTAAAACTGCATCTCCTGGCAGGCCGAGAGTTCTGGAACCTATTGCCGATTTTAATGTGCAGCTTGCAAAAATGCCAGCATCAGACGCCCTCTCTGCATCGCCTATATCAACATAAGTAACACAGTAGTTACCATCTGCAACAGCAAAAAGAACAATGCTGAAGATCCTCTTATAATTGTGGAATTGAGAAACAGTTTTTGGTGTAAATTTAATCATTACATGTTTCCCATCTACTGTACCGAAGCATGGGAAATCCCTCGAACTTCGAAGTTTTTCATTATGTCCCTCAATTCATTTTCAATCTGGGGTACCTGTAAAAAAGTAATCAGGATGACTGATCTAAACATTGCAGTTCATTAGAATGATAGTAAATTATTATCAGGTCTGGTTATAACAATCTCATTCTCTTCCTTCAAGGATGATAATAAAGAAAATGAAAAAGACGAAAATCAGTATGGATTGGAGGACACACTAATAAATGAACCACAGTCTTCACCCACATCAAGCACGGACAAAATCAATGACAGTGTGAGTGTTCAATCTTGCAACAGTAGCTTGCAGTCACCATCAAAACACAGTACAAAGAAAAGACGTGTTGAAGATCCTTTCCAGCATCTCGAAAATGCTGTCGATGCATTAAGGTCAATTACAAATAAGCCTGACGAGGAGGATGAAATTGCCAGTTTTTGCAAGAGAATTACGAACGGAAATTGCCAGAAGAATATAACATGGAACTGATGGAGGAAATCCAGTGCCTAATTTCCCATAAGCGGAAGCTTTTCTTGGCCGAAAGGCAAAAGAAAGGACTTGTCCATTCAGAACATTTAATTGCTGCCAAGGAAATACCAGGTACGCGAGAAGGGCTGTCACAGTCAGAAGCCATCACCTTATACTTTGATGCCACAATGAATTAAGTTAAATTGCAATGGTGTGGTATTACTGCAAATGTATTTTTTGATCTTTGATAACAATATTGAAAAAATAATCAAACAGTGTTATGCTTTACCTTCATGTATTCTGCAAGTCCCATGTAGATGGCATCACAAACAGGTGGAAAAAATTTGACAACTGTGGACTTAGGAACACGATACAGGTATTGTAGTGAAGAATATGAATCGTCACTTGCCAGGAAACGCAATGTAATTTGTAACTTTAGCTCTGGCGACAACGCTTCACGCATTACAGTATCTTTTTTCCTTATTGCATTGCTCGCTGTATTTAAAAGATACGTGAACTGGTGTGGTGTCAGTCGGAGGTGATTAAAATAACTTCTTGGGTCGTCCACTACAATTTCTTTCAACAATGACGTCTTTTCTTGATCCACGCGCGAGCCCAAACACGTTTCTTAATTTTATTAACTTTTTCCTTGTACAGCGATTTCACGCAAAGAAGCATTAACTCCGGCACAACTCGCACAGCTGCCAAAACTTTCATTTTAGACAAGAATATACGGCACTCACAAACGACGAAACTGAAGTGTACACAGATGGCGACATATACGAAACCATTTGCTGCATGCAACGTTTCCCTCGTGATGACTGGGTGTTGTGTGATGTCCTTAGGTTAGTTAGGTTTAAGTAGTTCTAAGTTCTAGGGGACTGATGACCATAGATGTTAAGTCCCATAGTGCTCAGAGCCATTTGAACCATTTGAGCCCAACTCGTTTCACGCAACGAGTGGCGCAAGCCAGTGTCGTCGTGTAAACTAGCCTTTACGGAAGTGATGTATTGCAGCCAACGCTCCCTGTCTGTTCGCTCCATTTTTTCCACGCACTTAGAAAAAAACACTAGGTGGTGCTAGGCTCCATGTACGAGCTGCTGCAAGGCGGCTCCTACAGCTGCCTGTCTCGTGTCCACCATTAATGCCACCAGCGCGTTATACCGTACGTGTGCGAGGAGCACCGCCTGAGCTGTATATTTCTTGAACACTCCACTTTGTTCCTATGGACAGTATATATTCCTTTCGACAACTCCCTGAGGGGCGGCTGCAGTTCCATTGCATTCTGTAAGTGCCTTCTGTACTAATTAAGCATTCCAACGAATAGCACAGATATCTGTATGTCTGTGGTATAGGCACGTTGCGAATGTTTTCAACCCTCTCAGGCATTGGAGCTATGCCCCCTGTTGACACATTAAAGCCGAGAAAAATCACATTGCTTTTTTCCAAGACGAATTTGTCTTTCAAAAATGGTTCAAATGGCTCTGAGCACTATGGGACTCAACTGCTGAGGTCATTAGTCCCCTAGAACTTAGAACTACTTAAACCTAACTAACCTAAGGACATCACACACATCCATGCCCGAGGCAGGATTCGAACCTGCGACCGTAGCGGTCTCGCGGTTCCAGACTGCAGCGCCAGAACCGCGCGGCCACTTCGGCCGGCGAATTTGTCTTTGTTGATGACAACCTTATCTTTGCATAGGCATTGGAAAAGCTGTCTGAGGTGGTTCTCGTGCTGCCCTAGTGACTCCGAAAACACTAGAATATCGCCCACGTAACAAAATACAAAAGCAATGTCTCCTGGAACCTGGCGAATAAAATACTGCCTTGTTTGTGGCGCATTTTTCAAACGGTATGGCGTGAAGCGGTTCCCGAACAGGTTGAATGGGGTAGTGGTTGCTGTCTGCGGGCGCAAGTGGTGTTTGTGAACAGGCCTTTTCACGATTAATGACGCTGGACGCTTTCGCAATAGCGTTGATGAAATCCATTACCTGGGGAATAGGATATCTGTCTGGTACAGTTCTAGTGTTCTGAAGTCACTGCACAAACGCCATGTACTGATCCGCTTTAACACTGTGTGTAACGACGAGGCCCATTGGCTATCTGAAGGTGCCATCATACCCTTAGAGCTAATCATTAATGCCTTCTTGAGCAGCTGTAAATTTTTCGGGTTAGGCAGCGCGGCTTTGCCACCATCAGTGGTTCAGGCGATGTTCGAATGAAATGCATAGTATTGTGTCTGTCCTAGTGCCTTGCCTTTTCTACTGACTTAATCTCTAGAAGTTCTTCTATGATATTGTTCGAGTTCTGGTTGCACTGTATTGATTCTACTGTTGCTAATGACAGGAGTCTTCCATTGTGGAGATCTACTGCTAGTAGAAAATGGTGGAGAAAGATTCTCTCTGTCATAGGATCAGTAACATTCGCGACCATGTAGGTCCACCAGAACTTCATCTCCAAGCGAGTTCCAAATTCAACTGCTTCCTCCAATAAGTGTCAACAAGAGATCTATTACCTTCCATCAAAAAGTATGATCTTGCAGAATCGCCTGTATTGAAACTGTGATGCAGGAGCACACTGAGATCACATTTGGTTCCTGTTAACCTATCTACCACAAATAGTCTTTTGAAGTCGTTTCCAGGCGACTGTGTAAAATCAATTCTCCACAGTTGTCGGGACAACTCGCTGTGGGAGGCTCCCATACTCTTTCAATATTCGAAGTATACTTCTTCGAAGCTTAAGTTCTCAAAATCTGCCATAAAGGTTAAGCAATGGGGTCTCTTGTTTATTAGTTTTGGAGCTCCATCTATGAATGTTGTGTTGGAGCGTGGAATGGGAGTGAACTTTGTCTTGTGAATATTAACATTAATCCTGTCCTGATGAGACGTCCGTGGCAATTGCCTCCATTTTGTTTGAGATGGATCTGAGCTGACCAGTTGCAGTAGATGCCAAAGCCACTAGTGTCCTGTTTGTTGATTGCCTTCTGTGTGTACTGTCAGATCTGTCAAGACAGTCGCATTAAAGGGAAGCTTCTATGACTGGACATCTCCCTGCATGGTGCAACTGGCTACACTCCACGGGCATGAACACAAGTGTATGTCTCTAGAATTCCCAGTGTGGTAGCTACAGTAGGAGGATACAGAGTAGGGCAACTATTTAAAAGACGACAGCCACCGACGTCATTTAGTGGCCATCAGAAGCGTCTGGGTAACTGCAGGGTACTACACAATTTCTACATCTACATCTACATCTACATACATACTCCGCAACTCACCATACGGTGCGTGGCGGAGGGTATCTCGTACCACAACTAACATCTTCTCTCCCTGTTCCACTCCCAAACAGAACGAGGGAAAAATGACTGCCCATATGCCTCTGTACAAGCACTAATCTCTCTTATCTTATCTTTGTGGTCTTTCCGCGAAATGTAAGTTGGCGGCAGTAAAACTGTACTGCAGTCAGCCTTAAATGCTGGTTCTCTAAATTTACTCAGTAGCGATTCACGAAAAGAACGCCTCATTTCCTCTAGAGACTCCCACCCGAGTTCCTGAAGCACTTCCGTAACACTCGCGTGATGATCAAACCTACCAGTAACAAATCTAGCAGCCCGCCTCTGAATTGCTTCTATGTCCTCCCTCAATCCGACCTGATAGGGATCCCAAACGCTCGATCAGTACTCAAGAATAGGTCGTATTAGTGTTTTATAAGCGGTCTCCTTTACAGATGAACCACATCTTCCCAAAATTTTACCAATGAACCGAAGACGACTATCCGCCTTCCCCACAACTGCCATTACATGCTTGTCCCACTTCATATTGCTCTGCAATGTTACGCCCAAATATTTAATCGCCGTGACTGTGTCAAGCGCTACACTACTAATGGAGTATTCAAACATTACGGGATTCTTTTTCCTATTCGTCAGCATTAATTTACATTTATCTATATTTAGAGTTAGCTGCCATTCTTTACACCAATCACAAATCCTGTCCAATTCATCTTGTATCCTCCTACAGTCACTCAACGACGACACCTTCCCGTACACCACAGCATTATCAGCAAACAGCCGCACATTGCTATCCACCCTATCCAAAAGATCATTTATGTAGATAGAAAACAACAGCGGACCTACCACACTTCTCTGGGGCACTCCAGATGATACCCTCACCTCCGATGAACACTCACCATCGAGGACAACGTACTGGGTTCTATTACTTAAGAAGTCATATTTGAGCTTTGGTTCCGATTCGTTGGTGAAACCAGCACCAGCTGAATTTCTCAACATGTCTCTTGTCGTGCCGATCGTGGAGATGGGATGTTTTATGCTACTTAGTCTGCATTGCACGCTTCTAAGTGCTACAGTTTGTGCGCTCGGCCCTTTCACCCACACAGCGAGTTGATCTGTGGTTGTCGAGTGTGCGCTGCTTAGAATGCGTGGCTCAGGGCCGCTGGGCGGCTCCGCTCCTAGCATGCACTGTTTGGGACTGTCGGTCCTGTAGTATTTTGCTTCTGTGCTGCCAGCGTTGTACCGCAAACAACATGCAACAGCTCATGCCTGATCCTCTACACACCAGTTGGTAACTCTGTGTCTTAGTGTTTGCAGGGACCCGTTAGACCCACAACATCTGTAAGGAATTTTCTGGTAACAAATCCGTCCTCGCCAGTGACATAAGCTCTTACAATAGTAGTTTGGGCGATCTGTTCTCCAATTGTTCGTCTGTAAGTACTCTCTGAAGCTGTATTTAGGGCAATAGTGCGAAATGCTTGATAAGCCAGTTTTTTAAGGCAATGTAACTATGCATTGGCAGCACTTCCTCTGCTTGGACAGTTTCAGTTTCGCTCAAGTGGGCAATGACACAGTGAAATGTTTCCATAGCGCTCTTGATGCATTGCTGATTGAAAATTCTTTCAGCCTGAGCGAAACATAGCTCCAGTCTCTTAGCCCAGAATGAAGGCAATTTGAAATGGCTGCCTTGTGCTGGGCGGCGTCATATGTTGCGTGGGATGCTGATCTGTTGATGTACCTGCCTCGGAATTGTAGTGTACCGACCATATTCGATCATAAATACACAAAGGAGGAAGAAGATTGCAGCAGAGCCAGCCACAGGTGAGTGAGGATGTTATGCCATACAAAACACAATACGGCTGTCGCGCGTTGCGAGGCGAGCCGCCCAGGCAAGGTGAACTAATAGTTATCACAGCAGCGCTGCAGCGGAAGAAGGTGGATACCTTTCTACACCAGCAACCACGGAAGAGTTAGTATACGTGCTCGTGAGCATGTAAATACCTAGCCACTTTTTAACTGAAATCGTCTTGTTTTGGTATCGCAGCACTGCCAGCACAGGGCTGTGAGATTTGGGGCGCCACCTGGAATGCTGTACAATATCCACAGTTCGACCTCGCATTAGGGCCGGCTGCCCTGAGACACGAGACACAGAACTGCTGCCATGGCAGAGCCTACGGATCCCTGGGACACAGCACCCCAGCCAGAGCACTACCGCAGTAGGTGGCGCTTACTGCTCATCACCCATTCCCGCTAGCAGAGCAGCGCCAGAGACACAGGTTGCGCCTTGCCCATCGTCTCCTTGGTTGCCAACTCTGGGGAAGTTCGCTAACAGAAGCAGTGGCGTTGCACCACCGCTCGGTGAAGCGCGCGCGCGCCCACACACACACACACACACACACAGGAGGCAACTGGATGTTCATCCGCACTGCTGCTGCTTCTAATAAATCATGGTGGAGTGCCCTAACAAAGAAGTTTGAAAAGTACAAAACAATCTCTCTTACTCCAGCCCTCTTCATTGGTGTCAGGATACTGACGTCGCCTTTTTAGAGCAATGCCTGGACCTACAGCCTAAGGTGCATTGAGTCAAGAACTTTTAATTGTTCAAAAAATGGCTCAAATGGCTCTGAGCGCTATGGGACTTAACATCTGAGGTCATCAGTCCCCCAGAACTTAGAACTACTTAAACCTAACTAACCTAAGGACATCACACACATCCATGCCCGAGGCAGGATTCGAACCTGCGACCGTAGCGGTCACGATGTTCCAGACTGAAGTGCCTAGAACCGCCCGGCCACACCGGCCGGCTCTTTAATTGTTGTAGACAGTTTTAGTCATGGTAGAGAAGTGCGACTGCCGCGCTTTTGTAAGGTGAATGTTGTTACAAGTAAAGGTCAGTAGGTTTGTCGCACATCAGAGATAATGGGAATCACGATTGGTTAGTACCTATTAGATGTGCACAGTTTAACTTAGAAGGTCATTCAGCACCGTGTACAGAATCAATAACAGTGGTAGGTTTCACATATAAACACTGCAGGCGTGTGGCTAGGCAATGCCGAAGATCGAAATAGTTAATGATTAGACGTAAGAACTACGTTAATGTATTTTATTTGTGTTTCAGAATGAGTGTCGGGAAGGACAAGGCTTCTGCAGAGTCAGAGACATTAGATGAGGCAGAACTGGAGACAGTTTGCATATTATCAGAAAGGTTAGCACAGTTGACTGCAGTTAATAAAGAGCTACGTGATCTAGTGGAGTCGCAATCGGCACAGTGAGGTAGTGAGGTACAGATTTGTGAGCCGCAAGTTTAGTTGCTCCTTTCTCCGGTAAATCAAATGAGGATGTGCAAGCATTTGTGGAAGATCTTAAGAAATTAACAGAGATGGAAGGGTGGTCTGATGTGGAACTTTTAAGGAAAGCAAAGTTGAGATTAAAAGGAGAAGCAAAAACTTACACTGATAAGCCATAACATTATGACCACTGCCCACCGCAACGCTGCATGCCGCCTGGTGGCATTGTGGACATGTAATGTTGGGCTGCAAATAGGGAAATCCGTTGAGATAAGAGACTTTGACAAAGGGCAGATTATTATTATGCAGAGCCTGTGAACGAGTATCTCGAAAACGGAGAAGCTGGTCGAATGTTCATGTAATACTGTCGTGAGCATCTACAGACAGAGGTAGAAGGATAGTGAAGCTACCACTAGGCGCTAAATGGCTGGACGTCCACGACTCGTCACAGAACGTGGGATTCGGAGGCTTGTGTGCTCTGTAAAGTAGGCTAGATAGTGATCTGTAGCATCTCTGCCGAAAGAGTACAGTGCTCGTGCACGCTCAACTGTTTCAGAGCATGTCGTCCATCGTGCGTTGTTGAACATAGTGCTCTGCAGCAGACCACTCATACGTGTTTACATGTTGACCCAATGCATCATCAATTACGACTGCAATCGGCACGAGATAATCGGAATTCGACCGTCGATCAATGGAAACATATTGGCTGTTTGGGCGGATCACATTCTTGTTACACTAGGTCGATGGTCGTCTCCACAAACGCTGTCATCGAGGTGAACGGGTGCTCGAAACGTGCAGCGCGTCACACACACAGGCTGAGCCGGCCGGAGTGGCCATGCGGTTCTAGGCGCTACAGTCTGGAGCCGAGCGACCAGTTCGGTCGCAGGTTCGAATCCTGCCTCGGGCATGGATGTGTGTGATGTCCTTAGGTTAGTTAGGTTTAGTTAGTTCTAAGTTCTAGGCGACTGATGACCTCCCAAGCTAAGTCGCATAGTGCTCAGAGCCATTTGAGCCATACAGGCTGATGGGAAACATTCTCCCGCACTCGCGTGGGACCTGTAGTGGCAATCGAAGACATGCTGACAGCTGCAAACCACCAGCATACCCTCATGCTTGATGTCTTCCCCGACGGTGATGTCATCTTTCATCAGTATAATTGTCCATGTCTGGGAGCCAGAACCATGCTACAGTGGTTTGAGGATCATTATAGTGAACTCACGTTGATGTCTTGGCGACCAAATTCGTCTGATTCAAATCCTATGGAACCCACCTGGCTCGCAATCGAGGGCCACCACTATGTATGCAAATCAGCAACCCGTTACTTAAACGAATTGCATGACCTGTGCATCTAATGCCGCATACCTCCACAAACCTACCAACAAACTGTCTGATCCCTGATACGCAGAATAAGTAATGTGCTTCGTTCCAAAGACCGACAGACAAGCCATTAAGCAGGTGGTCGTACTGTTTTGGCTCATTGGTGTATGTGGGGTATATGGAGGCTCTTAAGGGAGCCAGAATGATAGAGGAATCTAAGAAGGGGTTAGTCCAGAGGTATATAAAGCAGGATAGTGCCAGACATTTTAGGGAACAGTTGGGCATGATAATGAATAAGTATGCGGAGGGTGGAAGAATTTACAGACAGAATAAGGAAGATCAATGGGTGTACTTAAGAACCGGGACAACGTGACTTTATGAGAGGCGAGAAGATGGCGCTTGACTCATTCTTGAGAGGATTAACTTCGTAGATGGCAGGAACGGTACACACAAGAGTGTTCAATTGATTTATGCACAGCTCTCACATTAGCAGAAGAATGTGAAGAAATTGACATGTCAACCAGAGTATAGGTTAGATAGGATATGTTTTCAACCAATATAAGGTGTTATAGGCGTGGACAAATGGTTCAAATGGCTCTGAGCACTACGGGATTTAACATCTGAGGTCATCAGTCCCCTAGAACTTAGAACTACTTAAACCTAACCTAAGGACATCACACATATCCATGCCTGAGGCAGGATTCGAGCCTGCGACCGTAGCGGTCGCGCGGTTCTGGACTGATGCGCCTAGAACCGCTCGGCCACAGCGGCCAGCAGGTGTGGACAAATGGGCATGTAAGGAGACGATGTCACCAGCCTTGGGACAATGGGACAATATGAGTAAAGGCAGAGGCCACAGTAGTTTCAGAAGAAGGGGATTGGGAAAGAACCAGATGTTAAACGCCAGAGGGAATCGAAGGTCCACCTACGGTCATTCCCAGTGAAGTTAGATGCTGTGGTGTCATATGCAGAGGTTCATTGTGTGGTCAGAGGAATAGTAGGAAAGAGGAATTTTAGGATATTGTTGGACACGAGCAAATATGTCGGTTGCAAGTGGGGATCTGGTGTAAAATGGAACCCATCACAATACAGATTACATGGAATGGAGGATAAAGATGTCATGCCGTTTGGCTCGGTGGATGTAGATTATTGCCTGGATATGGTCCATTTCAAACAATGTGTAGAGATTGTGTCACGCGTGAGTGAGGGCTATGACATAATTCTGGGGTTGAATTTCTTGTATCAACATTGTGCCAAAATACAGCTGTGGCAGCATATGATGGACGTTGGTGGGAAAATGTTTCATTTGGGTGAAACTGCTGCCAGTGTGGCAATGTCACAAGGTGAGTCTATCACGAACGTTAAACCATTTAAACTGTGAACTATCACACTAAGACATGATTCACACAATTGTGTACCTAAGGATACTGGGAAATCGCTTTAGGTTAACACTGAGTCTAGCTTACCAGTAGGAATTTTGTGTGTGGTGAAACTGTTGGAAGTAAATGAAGTAGTGAATGAGGCAGGTTGCTTGGTGAAGAGAAGTTTTGTACGTGTATGAGAGATAAGTGGTGATAAAATGGTACCTGTGTATGTGGATAATTTCAGTGCTCAGGGTTTATGGTTAATGGAGGGGTTGTTGATCTCTAACGTGGATATCCTGGAGGAGGAATACTGGGACACAAGAGGTATCGGCCATGGACAATCGCCAAACGCCACCGAAACTGCGAAGTGATAGGGAATGGATGGAAAGTTACTTTTGGAATTTAGGGATTTGTTTTTTTTTCCAAAAGGGCCATTGCCAGCTGCGCATGTTATGCAGTAGTGGATACCAACAGAACACTGTGAATTTTACAACTTATTCTGGAAGAATTTATCGATCAGCAGCTGAAGGATGTGATTATTGAGGGGAGTAATGGCTCATGGGGGGCTGAAATTGTCGTCGTGCCCAAGAAGTCAGCGGATGGATCACAAAAGTGTAGGTTTTGGTAGGATTATTGACATCTTAATACTAAAATTATAACAGATGCCTACCCTTTGCCGAACATTACAGAAACCATAGTTTATCTGAGCCAGTGCAAGCATTTTTCAACTATGGCTACCATCACCTAGTAGTTACTCCAGAAGATGGCCATAAACGGCATTTTCTTCACCGCTGGGTCATTATAAGTATAGGAGAATGCCTTTTAGATTAAAGAACACACCTGCAGCGTTTCAGGGATTTTTAGACGGAGTCCTCAGAGGACTGAAACCATGTCAATGTGTGGTCTATCTTGACGATATAATCGCCTATGCGAGTTAAATAGAATAGCACATTCAATGTTTGAGGGATGTATTTCTGAGACTGAGGGCAGAGAAATTAACGTTGAGCACGGAAAAGTGCAATTTCGGTGTTGGAAAAGTTGACATTCCTTGGTCACATAGTATGGATGAGATTGATTAAAGCTATACGTGAATGACTGTGCCTGAGTCAGTGAAGGAACTACAATTATTCCACGTTGCAAGTTATTACCACAGGTTTGTAAAGGAATTTGTGGGTGTTGTCAGATTGTTGATACTATCACCGAAGAAAGGTTCAAAATCTACACTCCTGGAAATGGAAAAAAGAACACATTGACACCGGTGTGTCAGACCCACCATACTTGCTCCGGACACTGCGAGAGGGCTGTACAAGCAATGATCACACGCACGGCACAGCGGACACACCAGGAACCGCGGTGTTGGCCGTCGAATGGCGCTAGCTGCGCAGCATTTGTGCACCGCCGCCGTCAGTGTCAGCCAGTTTGCCGTGGCATACGGAGCTCCATCGCAGTCTTTAACACTGGTAGCATGCCGCGACAGCGTGGACGTGAACCGTATGTGCAGTTGACGGACTTTGAGCGAGGGCGTATAGTGGGCATGCGGGAGGCCGGGTGGACGTACCGCCGAATTGCTCAACACGTGGGGCGTGAGGTCTCCACAGTACATCGATGTTGTCGCCAGTGGTCGGCGGAAGGTGCACGTGCCCGTCGACCTGGGACCGGACCGCAGCGATGCACGGATGCACGCCAAGACCGTAGGATCCTACGCAGTGCCGTAGGAGACCGCACCGCCACTTCCCAGCAAATTAGGGACACTGTTGCTCCTGGGGTATCGGCGAGGACCATTCGCAACCGTCTCCATGAAGCTGGGCTACGGTCCCGCACACCGTTAGGCCGTCTTCCGCTCACGCCCCAACATCGTGCAGCCTGCCTCCAGTGGTGTCGCGACAGGCGTGAATGGAGGGACGAATGGAGACGTGTCGTCTTCAGCGATGAGAGTCGCTTCTGCCTTGGTGCCAATGATGGTCGTATGTGTGTTTGGCGCCGTGCAGGTGAGCGCCACAATCAGGACTGCATACGACCGAGGCACACAGGGCCAACACCCGGCATCATGGTGTGGGGAGCGATCTCCTACACTGGCCGTACACCACTGGTGATCGTCGAGGGGACACTGAATAGTGCACGGTACATCCAAACCGTCATCGAACCCATCGTTCTACCATTCCTAGACCGGCAAGGGAACTTGCTGTTCCAACAGGACAATGCACGTCCGCATGTATCCCGTGCCACCCAACGTGCTCTAGAAGGTGTAAGTCAACTACCCTGGCCAGCAAGATCTCCGGATCTGTCCCCCATTGAGCATGTTTGGGACTGGATGAAGCGTCGTCTCACGCGGTCTGCACGTCCAGCACGAACGCTGGTCCAACTGAGGCGCCAGGTGGAAATGGCATGACAAGCCGTTCCACAGGACTACATCCAGCATCTCTACGATCGTCTCCATGGGAGAATAGCAGCCTGCATTGCTGCGAAAGGTGGATATACACTGTACTAGTGCCGACATTGTGCATGCTCTGTTGCCTGTGTCTATGTGCCTGTGGTTCTGTCAGTGTGATCATGTGATGTATCTGACCCCAGGAATGTGTCAATAAAGTTTCCCCTTCCTGGGACAATGAATTCACGGTGTTCTTATTTCAATTTCCAGGAGTGTATTTGGTCAGAGGATTGTCAATGTGCTTTTGAAAAACTGAAAGAAGCTTTGACATCAAGTCTGATCTTAACGTTCCCAGATTTCAATAAGGAATCCATTCTGTCATGTGATGCATCCAACCTTGTGCTTGGTTGTGTGTTGTCTCCAGAAGAACAGGGTGTAGAGCACCTGACAGCTTATGCACCAAGGAAACTGAAGTCAGCAGAGAGGAAATACTCCATGATGGAAAAAGATATGTTGAGCCATATCTGTGGAATCACATCCTTCAAGTATTATCTCTACAAGGAAAAGTTTCAAGTGATAATGCATCACGCAGTATTGAAATGATGCTCGGGTTGGAGGACCCATTTGGTAGGTTGACATTATGGGTGGTATGATTGAGTGAGTCTGATTTTGAAGTCATACGTAAACCTGGACAGAAACATGGGAATGCAGACAGCTTAATTAGGAAAGTAGGAGGTTGCAAATAAGTGGTAACGAGGTTAAGGCGTCGCAGACAGCGCAGATGATGGATGACTACTATAAGCAGTGTAGTAAACAACCGAAGTTTTGTATGCAGGATGGCTTGCCGCACAGAGAAAGTTCGAACAATGAGTAGCAGTGTCAGCGAAACTAAGGAATAGAGTGGTACAGGAGACACACGATCACGTGTTAACAGAACATGGAGGATGTAGGGCTACCAGCAGGAGAGTAGAGGAGAGGTATTAGTTAAAGAGCAGGAAGATGGACGTGAACCAGTATGTGCAGAATCGCATATGGTGTGGCGGAGTGCAGATTTGTGTTGAATAAGAGTATCCTTGCAGAGATTACCTGAAGCATTAGCACTGTTTGAATTTCATGGGATTGATGTCTTAGATCCTTTCAACAAAATACTTGCAGAAAATAAATACATACATACTCATGATTATCGATCATTTTTCGAGATCTATGGAAATGATTGCAAGTTCAAATCAACACGGAGCAACAGTGGCACTTTAAAAAAGCTGATAAAAATGCTCTTAACGCCTTTTTAAGAGACAGTCTCCACTCCCTCCGATCTGATCACGTAAGCGTAGAAAAGATGTGGAATGATTTCAAAGAGATAGTATTGACGGCAATTGAGAGATACATACCACATAAATTAATAAGTGATGGTACTGATCCCCCATGGTACACAAAATGGGTCAGATCGCTATTGCAGAAGCAACGAAAAAAACATGCCAAATTTAAAATAACGCAAATTCCCCAAGATTGCCAAAGTTTTGCAGAAGTTCGAAATATAACGCGTACTTCAATGAGAGATGCTTTTAATAATTTCCACAACGAAACTCTGTCTCGGAATCTGGCAGAAAACCCGAAGAGATTCTGGTCATACATAAAGCACAACAGTGGCAAGACATAATCAATACCTTCACTGCGCGATAACAACGGTGATGTCACTGATGACAGTGCCACTAAAGCAGAGTTATTAAACACGGTTTTCCGAAACTCCTTCACCAAAGAAGACGAAGTAAATATTCTTGAATTCCAATCGAGAACTGCCAAGACGAGAAACATAGAAGTAGATATCCTCAGTGTAACAGAGCAGCTTAAATTACTTAATAAAGGAAATGCCTCCGGTCCAGATTGTATATCAGTCAAGTTCCTTTCAGAGTATGGAGATACAATAGCTCCATATTTAGCAATTATATACAGCCGCTCGTTCACAGAGAGATTCGCACCTAAAGACTGGAAAAATGATCGAGTCACACCAATACCCAAGAAGGAAATAGGAGTAATCCGCTGAATTACAGGCCCACATCACTAACGTCGGTTTGCAGTAGGATTTTGGAACATATACTGTATTCGAACATTATGAAGTACCTCGAAGAAAACGATTTATTGACAAATAGTCAGCCCGGATTCAGAAAACATCGTTCTTGTGAAACACAACTAGCTCTTTATACTCATGATGTCATGAGTGCTATCGTCAGGGGATGTCAAATTGATTCCATATTTTTAGTTTTCCATAAGGCTTTCGACACCGTTCCTCACAAGCGTCTTCTAACCAAACTGCGTGCCTACGGAGTACCGCCTCAGTTGTGCGACTGGATTCGTGATTTCCTGTCAGAAAGGTCACAGTTCGTAGTAATAGACGGAAAGTCATTGAGTAAAACAGAAGTAATATCCGGCGTTCCCCAAGGAAGTGTTATAGGCCCTCTATTGTTCCGATCTATATTAACGACATAGGAGACAACCTGAGTAGCCGTCTTAGATTGTTTGCACATGATCCTGTCATTTACCGCCTTGTAAAGTGATCAGATGATCAAAACGACTTGCAAAATGATTTAGATAAGATATCTGTATGGTGTGAAAAGTGGCAATTGACCCTGAATAAGGAAAAATGTGAAGTTACTCACATGAGTACTAAAAGAAATCAGCTAAATTTCGATTATGCGATAAGTCACACAAATCTGAAGGCTGTAAATTCAACTAAATACTTAGGGATTACAATTACAAATAACCTAAATTGGAACCATCAAATAGATAATGTTGTGGGTAGAGCAAACCAAAGAATTCGATTCATTGGCAGAACACTTAGAAGGTGCAACAGGTCTACAAAAGAGACTGCTTACGCCACGCTTGTCCTCCCTGTTCTGGAGTATTGCTGTGCGGTGTGGGATCCGCATCAGGTGTGGCTGACGGATGACATCGAAAAAGTTCAAAGAAGGGCGGGTCGTTTCATACTATAGCGAAATAGCGGACATAGTGCCACAGCCATGATACGTGAATTGGAGTGGCAATTATTAAAACAAAGGTGTTTTTCGTTGCGACGGGATCTTCTCATGAAATTTCAATTACCAGTTTTCTCCTCCGATTGCGAAAACATTCGTTGACACCCACCCACATAGGGAGAAATGATCATCACGATAAAGCAAGAGAAATCAGGGCTCACACAGAAAAAATTAAGTGCTCGTTTTTCCCGCGCGCCATTCGAGATTGGAACGGTAGAGAGACAGCTTGAAGGTGAACCCTCTGCCAGGCACTTTATTGTGAATAGCAGAGTAATCACGTAGCTGTAGCTGTAAATATTACTGTTTAAGGATGGAGAGGCGCACCAAAGGGCCGCGTCTTGTTAACAGGGAGGGCAATGTAGTGCAAAGACCATATTCGGTCAGAAACGCGCTAAGTAGGAAATAAATTACAGCAGAGCCAGCCGCAGGCGAGTGCGAATGTTATGCCACACGAGGCAACTGAATGTCTCAACCACACTTCCGTTGCTTGAAATGATTCATAGTGGAGAGATGTAATAAAGGAATCTGAAAAGCAGAAAACAATCTCTCAGACTCCGGCCCTCTTCGGAATGCTATACCGTATGCTTTTCTTGATGTGTGTCCTCCAGCTTGTCTTCGCTCCCTCCTTGAGATTATTCATTTCCTACATTCATTTGCAGGGTCATTGCTGTAAGATTTTTATGTTAACGTAGTAGACAGACACTAAAGTGATTATGTAGAGATGGTTTCTGAATACACACATTCAGTTTACTTTACTTTACAGCACATGAAAACTTCTTATTACAAGATTAAGGTGCGCGATAAGTACACAAGTACAAAGACCACAACACAGAAAAATATCGCACATAATTTGTGTTTTGTTTCTTCGCGATTGATCGGTCGATCCTGAGGTCGCTACACTGTAAACGTTATGAGTAGATAACTTTTCGTTCCTTTGTCCCGTATAAACACAATAAACAATTTCCCTGCGTGCTTTGTTTGCAGTATCATGAAAACCAAAAACGACAGTAAGTTCAGATCAAGGAAATTAAGTTGGCTTAAAAACTGTCAATGAATTGAATCCATCATTTGATGATTTGACTTGTCAGTCTGCAGCATGCTTAAGGAGAGAAACTAAAGTGACAAGAAGAGACGTACCAAACTAAGTGTGAGGTTGAATTTCTACGAATTTCTTCGCAGTTGGCTATATTTTCTCTTAATTTCCCTCTGGTTTCATACTAGTGAAACCTCTAGGCTATCAGAATATTCATCTGAGACTTATCAAGGTGTAATTGTTAGAACAGACTGCTATTAATTGTTTGAAAAATGTACTGCAGTTTATATCGACAGATGGATTTGTTACGCAAATGACTAGCAGAATAATGAAAAACAAGGCAATATGTGATGTTACATTAGAGACGACTTCCATCAATCGGGACTTTAATTTGTTGACATTAAGTATTTTATAACTGTTCCTGTAGCACTGTTCTTATGATAATTTCTCAATAATGTATATTTCACTAGCAATGAAACAGTTCCTTATTTATTCACTGCAATCGTCACAAAAATGCGATGTGTCTAATGGATGACGACAACAAACTTTTTCCTTACACCAGGCACACCTGCTAAAAGAAAAATTAATACACGCATGTATTTCTCAGAAATTACTAGTTTTATTTAGGCAGAACTGGAGTAGAGTAAGGAACAGCCGTAGCCGTTGTTCTGTATATTGTTTTGTGTAGCAAGTACACTTTATCAAATTCGTAAAATGTGGTGATGTAAACTGACAATGCAGAAATGACTGAAGTTTTACATTACTGTTCCGTTGATAAACCTGAAAAGACAAAGAGCTATTAGAAAGTATATTGTCCTACAATTTTCTGAAAAATGGTTTACATTGCTGAAAAAAAATTATCGAGAGGCTGAGTCACAACGTTAGTTGCAGGTGGAACACAAATTATATTAACAGCCTTTTCGTCGTCCTCCTAAAGACAAGTTGTCGTGTCCAGGGCACGAGTCTAATAGGAACAACGAACTATTTTTGCAGCTGGTAAGAAGACGTTTCGGATGTAATATTGAAAATTATTCTCTCTTATTTTCTAGATTTTGCTACATAGATTGCAGGATTTTTTTAAGTAAACAGCCGATTTTTCTTAAATTTTTGTTCTAATTGGCCTTGATGTTCCAGAAACAGATATAAAGTCGTGGATACAGTAATCCACTGATACTTATCACTGGCATTGTTCTATTTGATGTGTCATTGCATTCATCGCCTTCACAAATTACTCTTTTTTCGCTCTAAATGATCAAGTGCAGTTTGCACACGGTTCTTGCACTATACCTAACTGACTGGCTTTAGAGAGAGAATTTTAGGGGAAAACAAGAAGCTTCGTTTTTACATTAGCTGTGAATTTCTCTATAGTTATTAATGATATCTCTTCTACATGTTTACTTGAGGTAAACTTCATAGTTTTGCCTCTTCCTTTTCGTATAGTTTCCTAAATCTGCTTAACCAGGTCAAAGAATCAGTAATGTTCATCTTACTTGTAATTCAGAGCAGCCAGTCATAGATCTCCCCCAGTAACAGCGCACTGACTCTCATGAGCAGCTCTAAATCTTTCGAATAGTTTTTCTTTCACACTTTTGCCCGTTTCCTTTTGGCGGATGTTTCATACTTTGTCTAAATCTTTCTTCTGTTCAGATTTTACGAATCAAAACCGGCTTTGCACACTGTTTGAGTTAAAGTGTACGGTACTCTCCTCCCCTCCTTTAATCAAAATTAAGTCTTTTCTTTGTCACTGAAATCTAATATTGTACATGTTTTCTTTGGGCTTGGAAAGTAGTTTATTTTTGTTCTGGCCTTTAATTAATATAAAAATGATCTCTCGAACTACAGTTCATGGAATATTTCATCTTTGCAAAGTTGGAAACGTTAATTGAATTCCACATTACTGTGAAACTCCGGAACCTGCACAAAGACAGATGCTATTAGCAACCACTGCTAATTGTTATGAATATTAAATGAGTTGCAAATCCGAGTGAATAGCAGCTGTGAACAATTGTGTCAGGAACTATCAACGGGAACTTAAATTCGCTTTACAAATTACGATTGCGTTGTGACTTGTTATCGATGCGCCGTCAACCAAGGGTATACGCCTGACGTGACGCGCATGTGCTGTCTTACTACACCTCTGGCAGGGGCATAAATTTCTCCAGTCGCCTGGCAAGCTATAAATTTGACAATTTCAAATTTTTAAAAAAATACTTGCATTGTGTCTTAACAGTTAAAATTATACTTAGAAGGAGAGACAGCATTGGTCGTATTTTTTTGTTTTATTAACCGCAAAATCGATTTTCGGTCACTTAGTGACCATCCTCAGTGCTGTAATATACCATTTAAATTGGTAGGCACTGGTGTCAACAAGCTTAGAGAGATCACATAAAAAAAAAAGAGTTTATGTGATCGCTCTAAGCTTGTTGACACCAGTGCCTACCAATTTAAATGGTTCAAATGGCTCTGAGCACTATGGAACTTAACATCTGAGGTCATCAGTCCCCTAGAACTTAGAACTACTTAAACCTAACTAACCTAAGGACATCACAAACATCCATGCCCGAGGCAGGATTCGAACCTGCGATCGTAGCGGTCTCGCGGTTCCAGACTGTAGCGCCTAGAACCGCATGCCACTCCGACCGGCAATTTAAATGGTATATTACAGCACTGAGGATGGTCACTAAGTGACCGAAAATCGATTTTTCGGTTAATAAAACAAAAAAATACGACCATTGCTGTCTCTCCTTCTAAGTATATCCATTATCTGGTCGTGGTGCACAGGACACCCAATGGAGTCGCCAATCAGTTAAAATTATGGCATTTCGTTTCAAATCTAATAGCTCCAAGCACTATAGGACTAAACATCTGAGGTCATCAGTCCCCTAGAACTTAGAACTATTTAAATCTAACTAACATAAGGACACCACACACATCCATGCCCGAGGCAGGATTCGAACCTGCGACCGTAGCAGCAGCGCGGTTCCAGACGGAAGCAACTAGAACCGCTCGGCCACAGCTGCCGGCGGCATTTAGTATCTTTTGGTGTATTCTTCCTGTGTAAAAAAAATTCAGGGCAGGTTTCGACACATCGGATTGGACCATCCCCTTGTCAGTTACACGAGGCGCCCAGGGTGTCCTGATGCGGCATCAGTCGGCTCACAGTATGCACTGGTTCTGACAAGGGCGACGCTGCGAGGAAAAGGTATGCTGAAAGATGCTGTGGAGACGTATTCGCTGCAGTCGCCGAGGTTCCAGGCATCAACACCCCTGCCCACGAAGACTGAATGATTGTAAATAGTAAACAATAAAGGGCATTTGCAGTGGTGGAAATCAGTAAAAGACACGCAGTTATTTGCGGAAAAACATACTTAAATACGTATTTGGTACTGCAAGCATTTTCCCATATATTTTGCAACAAAGCGAAACAAAATACATTCTCATTTTACCATTAGCGATGCTACTTAAGAAATTTAAGGAAACAAGACAACCTTAGGGGTGGAAACTGGTGTAAGGGCACTTATGAATTGTCAGAATAACCTAACTTACACAATAAATAGATCACAACTTTGACCTAGTATTTAGTCGAACCTCCATTAGTTCTTAATAACTGCAAAAATCCTCTTAGGCAACGATTCTACACTGAATCGCCAAAGAAACTGGTATAGGCATGCGTATTCAAATACAGAGATATGCAAACAGGCAGAATACGGCGCCGCGGTCAGCAACGCCTATATAAGACAACAAGTGTTTGGTACAGTTGTTAGATCGGTCACTGCTGCTACAATGGCAAGTTACCAAGATTTATGTGAGTTTGAATGTGGTGTTACAGTCGGCTCACGAGCGATGGGATACAGCATCTCCGAGGTAGTGATGAACTGGGGATTTTCCCGTACGAACATTTCACAAGTGTATCATGAATATTAAGAACCCGATAAAACATCAAATCTCCGACACCGCTGCGGCTGGAAAAAAGATCCTGCAAGAACGGGACCAACGACGACTGAAGAGAATCGTTCAACGTGACAGAAGTTCAACCCTTCCTCAAATTGCTGCATATTTCAATGCTGGACCATCAACAAGTGTCACCGAGCGAACCATTCAAGGAAACATCATCGATACGGGCTTTAGGAAGCGAAAGCCTACTCGTGTACCCTTGGTGACTGCACGACACAAAAATTCACGTCTTGCCTGGGCCCGTCAGCACCGACATTGGACTGTTTTTGACTGGAAGCATGTTGCCCGGTCGGACGAATCTCGTTTCAAATTGTATCGAGCGCGTGAAAGGGTATGGAGACAACCTCATAAGCCCATGGACCCTGCGTGTCAGCAGGGGACTGTTCAAGCTGGTGGAGGCTCTGTAATGGCGAGGGGCGTGTGCAGTTGGAGTGACGTGGGACCCCTGATACGTCTGACACGTACGTCAGCATCCTGTCTGATCAGCTGCATCCGTTCTTTTCATCTAGCGGTTCTAGGCGCTCAGTCCGGAACCGCGCGACTGCTACGGTCGCAGGTTCGAATCCTGCCTCGGGCATGGATGTGTGTGATGTCCTTAGATTAGTTAGGTTTAAGTAGTTCTAAGTTCTAGGGGACTGATGACCACAGATGTTAAGTCCCATAGTGCTCAGAACCATTTGAACCAATTTTCGTTCTTTTCATTGTGCTTTCTGACGGACTTGGACAATTCCAACAGAACAATGCGACAACCCACACGTCCAGAATTGCCACAGAGTGGCTCCAGGAACAATAACTGCCGTACGACGTTAGCAGACACACCTCCAAACTGTAACTGTAGCGAACGGTTGACATTCACCTCTGTTGCGCATCATCTAGCGGACCTGCTTTTATGTCAGCTTCCACTCCTTCCTACTCGTAAGACCGCTTTTTTCACTTTTTAAGTCCTCAGCCCCATTCCAATGATGAACGGAGAGTGTATTTTGTTTTGCTTTGTTATAAACTGCACAGGAAAAATGCTTGCAATACAATACATAATAAATATGTTTTTCCCACAAACAGCCACAATTTCCACCACTGTATATACACAGGCTGCCTTCTTCTGCCTTCTGCTGTCAGGCGGTCGGTGGCTGGTGACCACCATGAGCTGCATCGAGAGGAAACTTTAAAGCAGAAACTGTTCTGACCACAACAAGCAGCCGTGAGCTCTTTTGCGGAAGTGTTTTTGGAATGTTTTACTATTAATGTCGTGATAGAAATTTAAGAAAATTATCTTTGCGGCTCCATCTTACTGATATTATAATGTGATTTAAAAAATAAAGGAAATTGTGGGCTCGAACTCTCGACAAATTTCAGTATAAAAGGGGCAGTCAAATGGAAACGAGACAGTTAGAGAAAAAGTAAATAAACTGTTTAGTATTTCTTAAGTAATCGCCATAACTCTTAATACAGTTATTTAACTATGAGACACTGTGGGCTCGCCCACGTTTTGGCGAGGTTGATTCCAGGACGCTGCAGAAGTTTCGCTGGGAAGCCCTTACACATCCTCCACACAGTCCAAATCTCTCCCCGTGTGATTTCCATGTTTTTGGAAAGTCATTCCTGGCAGTCGATTTACTTCGTACAAACAGTTGCACGTCTTGATACAATCATGGATCCGTGGTCATAAGCAAACATTTCTACAAGAAGGCATTGACCAACTTGTCTCTGAGTAGGATAAATGTACGAGGGGCGTTGAATAAGTAATGCAACACATTTGTTTTTATGGACCAATTTCGGTTAAAAAATTCGGAATTTGTTGTGGGAAATCGTGTAATATTCCGCCTTCAGCCCCTTACAGTTTCATGAAGTTCCTATAGGTGGCGGCACTATACGTAGCCTTCACGATGGCGCCCGTAACGGAGATCCGTTCCAAGCAGAGGGCTGTCACTGAGTTTCTTCTCGCGGAATTAGATATTCATAGGCGCTTGCAGAATGTCTACGGAGATCTGACAGTGAACAAAAGCACAGTGAGTAGTTGGGCGAGGCGTCTGTCATCATCGTAGCAAAGTCGCGCAAATCTGCCCGACCTCCGCGTGCCGACCGGCCGCACATAGCTGCGACTCGCACAATATCGGGACGTGCAGACACTCTCATTCGAGATGATCGACGTATCACAGTCGAACACCCCGCTCCTCAACTGGATGACTCTGTTGACGGCTCAACACGGAAGTTTTGTCTCAAGTACAAAAAAATGGTTCAAATGGCTCTGAGCACTATGGGACTCAACTGCTGTGGTCATCAGTCCCCTAGAACTTAGAACCTAACTAACCGAAGGACATCACACACATCCTTGCCCGAGGCAGGATTCGAACCTGCGACCGTTGCAGTCGCACGGTTCCGGACTGCGCGCCTAGAACCGCGAGACCACCGCGGCCGGCTC
Source organism: Schistocerca nitens (assembly GCF_023898315.1). Lineage (NCBI taxonomy): Eukaryota > Metazoa > Arthropoda > Insecta > Orthoptera > Acrididae > Schistocerca > Schistocerca nitens. The sequence goes on along the minus strand of NC_064616.1, from coordinate 571,358,672 downwards.
TCAAGTACAGATAGTGTTGAGGATCAGTGGACAAAGTTCAAAACCATCGTACAATATGCATTAGATGAATATGTGCCAAGCAACATCGTAAGAGATGGAAAAGAGCCACCGTGGTACAACAACCGAGAAAACTGCTGCGGAAGCAAAGGGAACTTCACAGCAAACATAAACATAGCCAAAGCCTTGCAGACAAACAAAAATTACGCGAAGCGAAACGTAGTGTGAGGAGGGCTATGCGAGAGGCGTTCAATGAATTCGAAAGTAAAGTTCTATGTACTGACTTGGCAGAAAATCCTAAGAAATTTTGGTCTTATGTCAAAGCGGTAGGTGGATCAAAACAAAATGTCCAGACACTCTGTGACCAAAATGGTACTGAAACAGAGGATGACAGACTAAAGGCCGAAATACTAAATGTCTTTTTCCAAAGCTGTTTCACAGAGGAATACTGCACCGTAGTTCCTTCTCTATATTGTCGCACAGATGACAAAATGGTAGATATCGAAACAGATGACAGAGGAATAGAAAAACAATTAAAATCGCTCAAAAGAGGAAAGGCCGCTGGACCTGATGGGATACCAGTTCGATTTTGCACAGAGTACGCGAAGGAACTTGCCCCCCTTCTTGCAGCGGTGTACCGTAGGTCTCTAGAAGAGCGTAGCGTTCCAAAGGATTGGAAAAGGGCACAGGTCATCCCCGTTTTCAAGAAGGGACGTCGAACAGATGTGCAGAACTATAGACCTATATCTCTAACGTCGGTCAGTTGTAGAATTTTGGAACACGTATTATGTTGGAGTATAATGACATTTCTAGAGACTAGAAATCTACTCTGTAGGAATCAGCATGGGTTTCGAAAAAGACGATCGTGTGAAACCCAGCTCGCGCTATTCGTCCACGAGACTCAGAGGGCCATAGACACAGGTTCACAGGTAGATGCGGTGTTTCTTGACTTCCGCAAGGCGTTCGGTACAGTTCCCCACAGTCGTTTAATGAACAAAGTAAGAGCATATGGACTGTCAGACCAATTGTGTGGTTGGATTGAAGAGTTCCTAGATAACAGAACGCTGCATGTCATTCTCAACGGAGAGAAGTCTTCCGAAGTAAGAGTGATTTCAGGTATGCCGCAGGGGAGTGTCGTAGGACCGTTGCTATTCACAATATACATAAATGACCTGGTGGATAACATCGGAAGTTCACTGAGACTTTTTGCGGATGATACTGTAATATATCGAGATGTTGTAACAATGGAAAATTGTACTGAAATGTGAAATGCTGGAGGATCTGCAACGGATTGACGCATGGTGCAGGGAATGGCAATTGAATCTCAATGTAGACAAGTGTAATGTGCTGCGATTACACAGAAAGAAAGATCCTTTATCATTTAGCTACAATATAGCAGGCCAGCAACTGGAAGGAGTTAATTCCATAGCCGGCTGGTGTGGCCGAGCGGTCGCAGGTTCGAATCCTGCCTCGGGCATGGATGTGTGTGATGTCCTTAGGTTAGTTAGGTTTAAGTAGTTCTAAGTTCTAGGGGACTGATGACCTCAGATGGTAAGTCCCATAGTGCTCAGAGCCAGAGCCATTGATTCCATAGATTATCTGGGAGTAGGCATTAGGAGTGATTTGAAATGATCATATAAAGTTGATCGTCGGTAAAGCAGATGCCAGACTGAGATTCATTGGAAGAATCCTAAGGAAATGCAACCCGAAATCAAAGGAAGTAGGTTACAGTACAGCTGTTCGCCCACTGCTTGAATATGGCTCACCAGTGTCGGATCCGTACCAGATAGGGTTGATAGAAGAGATAGAGAAGATCCAACGAAGAGAAGCGCGCTTCGTTACAGGATCATTTAAAAAAATGGTTCAAATGACTCTGAGCACTATGGGACTTAACTTCTGAGGTCATCAGTCCCCTAGAACTTAGAACTACTTAAACCTAACTAACCTAAGGACACCACACACATCCAGGATTCGAACCTGCGACCGTAGCGGTCGCGCGGTTCCAGACTGCAGCGCCTAGAAACGCTCGGCCACCCCGGCCGGCCAGGATCATTTAGTAATCACGAAAGCGTTACGGAAATGATAGATAAACTCCAGTGGAAGACTCCACAGGAGAGACGCTCAGTAGCTCGGTACGGGCTTTTGTTGAAGTTTCGAGAACATACCTTCACCGAGGAGTCAAGCAGTATATTGCTCCCTTCTACGTATATCTCGCGAAGAGACCAATAGGATAAAGTCAGAGAGATTAGAGCCCACACAGAGGCATACCGACAATCCTTCTTTCCACGAACGATACGAGACTGGAATAGAAGGGAGAACCGATAGAGGTACTCAGAGTACCCTCCGCCACACACCGTCAGGTGCCTTGCGGAGTATGGATGTAGATGCAGATGTAGATGTAGTTCTGAAACACTTATCCAATAGTTGGAGTACTCAGACATGTGTGCCTGCTGGCTTCCTCCCCGCCCAACAGATGACCATAAAAAATTGCACGTTACGAGCCTGATTGTGCCAATTTTTGCTGCCGAACATTGTCGCAGGCCATGAAACATGCGTTCATCACTTCGAACCGGAAACGAAACGGCATTCCATGAAGTGACGTCCCACCACATCTCCTCCAAAGAAAAAGTTCAAAGCCGCTAAAGCCATGGCGACGGTCTTCTGGGACTCTGTATGAGCTATTCTGCTTGATGTTCTCCCTCATGGTGCAACGATCCACTCTGAAGTGTATTGTGCTATACTCAGGAAATCGAAGGAACGACTACAGCATGTTCGTTGCCACAAAAATGTAAACGAATTTGTCCTTCTCCACGACAACGCTTGGCCTCACACAAGTCTGTGCACCCAAGAGGAGCTCGCAAAACTTCATTGGACTGTTTTCCCTCATCCACTCTACAGCCCGGATCTCGCACTTCCGATTTCCATTTGCCAGGCCAATGAAGGCTGCACTCCACGAGAAGCAGTACGTGGATGTTGGGGAGGTTATTGATGGAACACGACTTCTACTCCGACGTCGGCCAGTACTGTGGAACCGGGCGGGCATACAGGCCATCCCAGTAAGGTGGCGTAAAGCCGTCGTATTGAACGAAGATTATGTTTAAAATAGGATATTGTAGCTGAAAGAGTGGAGAATAATATCGTGTACCGGAATCCTGAATAAAACTAACTCAGTTTTAGAAAAAAAATTTTGCATTACTTCTAGAACGTCCCTCGTATCAACAGTTATGGCGATTACTTTCGAAATAATGAACAGTTTACTTACTTTTGTTCCAGCTGACCTAGTTTTCGTTTGACTGCCTCTTATAAGTCGAGCGGTGACAAGTCTGCCTTTCTCTGTCTCCTTTATGCTCTCATCACTCCCGACTCTTTCCACCACTACCCGAATGCAAGTTGCGTCGGTTGGAGTGTGGAAGGACTCGAGCGCCTAATGCTGGGAACGAACCGCGATCCCTCAGTGTTTTGCAGCAGAAAAACCGAGAGACCAAAATTCACCCCAGCATCTGGCGACAGTGTCTTCTCATTACTTCACAGGATGCTGCATGTGGCCGAGTAGTGGAGCAAAGGGTGAAGAGCAATAAGACTATGGAGGAGGCAGAGAGGTTCATTCTCTGAAGATAATGACAGGGTACGGTGATGAAATATCGTGTTTCATAAACGACTTCACCCGCCTGGAGAGCCGGGGGCAATACAGTTAGTTCGCCAAAAAAGCTTAAAATCACACAAAGTGGTAAGATATTGGGACGATCGGTCTCATCCCCACGATTCGACGTTGCAGTTCGTCTGCAACTATTGCGATGACAGTTGCTTACAAATTTGAGGTGTTGTGGTATTAGCAACAGCCGATTTAATTTGCACACTTTGTGAAAATAAAACTGTAAAATAGTATTGCTTGGTGGGTTGAATTACTGCACACATACTAATATAATTTCATGCTCCCTGTTGCATCCGAATCACACTACTTGGCAGTTGTTACTGAACAACGAAATCTCCAAACCTGTCTCTGCACTGCAACACTATATCTGCATGAATTTACTGATACAGGAGCTGACAAGTCTTTTTCGGCACTGCAGCGTATTGTACTATCGGAGCTCAGTTGTTAGGGAAAATATACCATATGATTACTAGTATCCGAGCACCCCCAAAAACATACGTTTTTCATATTAGGTGCATTGTGCTGCCGCCTACTGCCAGGTACTCCATATCAGCGAACTCAGTAGGCATTGGACATCGTGAGAGAGCAGAATGGGGTGCTCCGCGGAACTCCGTGAGAGAGTAGAATGGGGTGCTCCGCGGAACTCACGGACTTCGAACCTGGTCAGGTGATTGGGTGTCGCTTGTGTCATACATCTCTACGCGAGAGTTCCACACTCCTAAACATCCCTAGGGCCACTGTTTCCGAAGTGATAGTGAAGTGGAAACGTGAAGGGACACGTACAGCACAAAAGTGGACAGGCCGACCTCCGACAGTTGAAGAGGGTCGTAATGTGTTAGGCAGACATCTATCCAGACCATCACACAGGATTTCCATACTGCATCAGGATCCACTGCAAGTTCTATAACAGTTAGGCGGGAGGTGAGAAAACTTGGATTTCATGGTCGAGCGGCTGCTCATAAGACACACATCACGCCCGTAAATGCCAAATGACGCCTCGCTTGGTGTAAGAAGCGTAAACATTGGCCGACTGAACAGTGAAAAAACGTTGTGTGAAGTGACGAATGACGGTACACAATGTGGCGATCCGATGGCAGGGTATGGGTATGGCGAATGCCCGGTGAATGTCATCTGTCAGTGTGTGTAGTGCCAACAGTAAAATTAGGAGGCGGTGTTGTTATGGTGTGGTCGTGTTTTTCATGGAGGGGGCTTGCACCCCACGTTGTTTGGCGTGGTCCTATGACAGCACAGACCTACGTTGATGTTTTGAGCATCTTCTTGCTTCCCACTGTTGAAGATCAATTCGGGGATGGCGATTGCATATTTCAACACGATCGAGCACTTGTTCGTAATGTACGGCCTGTGGCGGAGTGGTTACACGACAATAACATCATTGTAATGGACTGGCCTGCACAGAATCCTGACCTGAATCCTGTAGAACATCTTTGGGATGTTTTGGAACGCCGACTTCGTGCCAGGCCTCACCGATCGACAGCGACACCTCTCTTGAGGGCAGCACTTCGTGAAGAATGTGTTGCCATTCCCCAAGAAACCTTCCAGCACCTGACTGAACGTATGCCTTCGAGAGAGGAAGCTGTCATAAAGGCTAATTGTGGGCCAACACCATTTTGAATTCCAGCATTACCGATGGAGGGCGCCACGAACTTAAAAGTCATTTTCAGCCAGGTGTCCGGATACTTTTGATTACATAGTGTATACTGCTGTCAATCTGCCGGATGCGTCTTACAGGACTATCAAACGCAATTGCAGTCATATTTCTACTTACAGCGAATAATTTTACTTCAGTATGGCTTCAAGCCTTCGGCTGAGTGAAAGCGTTCTTTCAAACGTCGCAGGTCAACTTCAAGCCTATGGAAGCGTCACCACCGTTGCTAATGCGACGGGAATGGTAAAATGTGTTGCCGTGTGTGTGGAAAGAACTATTGTTACGGCATGAATGGCTTTGTATGTGCTTTATGGAGGTTGCGGAATCCATGTAACAGGGAGAGAAGTTCGGTACACACTTCAATTGAAGAAAATGATTACGTTCTGAATTCTCGCTGGAACTGGCTTTAGACTTTGCTAGTCCTTCTGTGTCCCTTGTTTATACGGAACCATGTCAATTACACGCTGTAGGGCTCTGTTCTAGGAGGCCCTTATGATACCTTCCACACACTCTCACCTATCGCCGTGTGATACTGCAGAGGAATATTGAACATCAAGATAGGACCTAGTGTCAAAGGAACAGGGTGATGTTCTCGGCAGAATCCCAAGTCAGAGTAATCGAACTAGCCTGGATAGTGAGTGGCGTGGAGAGAACGAGAAACGCATTATATGTCAAATATGCTGGAAAACAAAGCTTATAGTGGAATTAGAATCATGCGAATAACACAGAGCTATTTTAGCATTGGTCATAATAACCAATTTCAATCTATTCGAACATTTGTTACATTTCGTCGAATCACATTTTCACTTACCCTATAACCCTCCATCTTCAAATGGGTATCAGACGTAATACCGGGTGGTTGATCATATTATGAGTTTACCACTGTCGTCTTATTATAATAGCTGTGGACGAGCGGTTCTAGGCGCTTCAGTCCGGAACCGCGCGACTGTTACGGTCGCAAGTTCAAATCCTGCCTCGGGCATAGATGAGTCTGATGTCCTTAGGTTAATTAGGTTTAAGTAGTTCTAAGTTCTAGGGGACTGATGACCTCCGATGTCAAGTCCCATAGTGCTCAGAGCGATTTGAGCCATTTTATGTTGTTATAATAATGACACATCTGCAGGAAGATATACACAGTATTGGCCATGTGGTCATCGTTCATTAATGACAATGTATGGTTTTCATTGACACACAAATTGCAGGAACTAGCTCAAGGCGTTGAGCTGAAGATGACCAAGCATTTAAAATCATAATAGTGTATAAGATGGCCAACTAGCCTGGGAAACTTAAGGATTTAATGCAAAATTTTATTTCAGACTGCGTTTCCTATTGTTTCAAGTGCTCTTCCAGTCTAGCGCCACCAGTGCCTCCTGGCCCTAGTCACACGACATTTATAACGCTTTTACTTTGCCACCCCCGTCCGCTTCCGACACTCACCCGCCCTGGTTTTTTTTTTTTTTTTTTTTTTTTTTTTTTTTTTTTTTATCTTCGACAAGCGGGATTGTATGAACACAGCCTAAGATCGCTGCGAATATTGGACTTACAGACGTCTGTACGTGTGACGTTTGATGGGATGGATTGCAGATAAGGAGCTCTCGCCTTAAGTTTTTAAGTTGGAGTGGAACGTTGTCCTCTTTCATTGAACTTCCTTTTCTGGTTCATCCTTTGTTCATTTCTTGTGTATGCTCAACTGTTAAACTTTCCAATGATATACTGAAGTGAGAAATGCATTTTGTAGACTCGGCAATCTATTTTCGTGAGACGAGATCCCCGATTTACCGTGAGGATGATAATTTTCTTTATACTGACACTAAATCCTTTATCTTTCAGTATCTTCGCTCGTTATCACCATGTAACTTTTAAACTACACTGCATTTTTACGCAAATGCGACGTTTTGACCACTAGTTGTAAGAGATTAAGAATTGTGCCACGTGTTCGAATAAAAGCAGTAGATAATTTTCTCCCTTTCAGCCACTTTTATGTCTTTTTCATATCACGCCTAGATTTATCCCACTTTCAACGTAAACCTAGCATTTCTCAAAGTAATGTACCAGCAGAAAAAGAATTTATCGAAATTCAAATCGTAAGAATGACAATAAGGAATCACGATGCTGAAATATTCAGTGGACGAATATCACTGACGCATATTGTCCCACAGGAATAAACATTGAGTAAGTTTGGCTGAGTACGCCTCAGTACTATTGGAACTCTCCTCTACTTTCTAACTCGTGTTTTACGCCCCCTACGTTCAGCACTGAGATGGTCCCTTGCAACGAAGTTCGTTTATTTAAATTTCCCCACTCGAGCGGTTTGTCGTGTAGTTATGGCTGCTAGTCGATTGTTCTTTGAACCTTTCGATTCAAGGATATTTAATTTGTTATGTTTGACAATATACATGTTAAAATTGTCATCTCAGAACACTTTTACAAAATGGTTCAAATGGCTCTGAGCACTATGGGACTTAACATCTTAGGTCATCAGTCCCCTAGAACTTAGAACTAATTAAACGTAACTAACCTAAGGACATCACACACATCCATGCCCGAGGCAGGATTCGAACCTGCGACCGTAGCAGTCGCGCGGTTCCGGACTGAGCGCCTAGAGCCGCGAGACCACCGCGGCCGGCAACACTTTTACAATTAATAGCATTGTGGACTGGTTTTTGGTACACTATTAACGAACAAATCACATAAAATAACTGCCGATGTTGCAAAGCCAACACTTTTACTATTCACAAACTGTCATAAACAAAATATATGTCATCACGCAGCTGCAAATTCGCACAAAACCGACGATACAAGCTCAGGAAATTTCAGTTTTTGTAAACAAACTCTGAATAACTTTCTCTCTTGTGATAACGGAAATCAGACTAACAGAATGTCATAAAGCTCCAGATCAGCTTCACTTTGGGACCTCCAGAGATTGTTAGACATTGAAGAAGATGGTCTGGAGAATCGACGTACATCCACTGCATTCTTATCCAATGGCGTCTGCTGTGTTAGAACACGCGAACACCCTGACGTTCGACACCTTGCGGATTTATTGGTTAGTTATCTTAGAATGCTGTCAAGCATAACATAGATGCTGCAATCTGAAAGATACGGAACTTAAATCTACCGCGCTACTGCTCTTAAAGACTCTATAAAACTTGGCATCAGGGTAGTGACCACACTTTCAGTTGTGCACGTTTTAAGGAGCTTTTGCGCATGCGCAACTCGCTTGGCTTATCTGCCTTGCGGGTCAAATACATACGGATTTGATAAAAAACGTGGTTAGCCCTTGCCACTCAACTAGAAGTTTACGTCAGCGCCACACGATGGTAGCACACTGTGGCAGAATTTTATCCCGTTCGCTCGGCATAAATCCTGCTAGATGATAGCCCACTCCTCGGATATGCTGATTCACTCATTATATGCTGTAGTAAAATTAGATCGGACGTCAGTATATGTTAAAGTTGTACTGACAGTAAACCCATTTTGTGGGTTTCTGAATGAGTTTAGTATATTAAGCTATGAAGTTTATCATAAAGTAATCCATTTGAGGCACCGACAAGGGAAACTCCCCATCGCACCCTTGGCAAGAGCGCCTAGTGGGCAGCCCGTCAAAAACTGAACATGGATTAAGCACGTAAACAGGATGAAGATGTACTGAACTGTGAGAAGAAAAGCAAAATAGAAACAGCGAACAGTTCAAGCTTAATAAGTGCCACATCGAACATATTCAGGTAGCTACAGTGTTGTGGTTCAGTAACCGTCCGCCAGAACCTCCTGCCCCACCAGGACCCACTTTAACGTGTTGAGTTTCTTAATCTTTATGTGGCATCAAGATTGGTCCACGTCGCACAAGTTGTCCCTCTTCCAACGGCGATTGGGCGCAACCTTCAGGCGGCCTTTGGCTATTATCTCACGGCTGTTTCCATGTTTAACGTCCGTTATGACACACATACCCTGCCTCCACGGGATGGTGACCTCGGGCTCGTCAATGTCCGTATGCGAGCTGCGGCCTTGTATCTGAGTACCATGAGAAGACAGTGGACCAGGTGGGGCACATCTCTAACACGCAGCTTGCTTGAGGTCCTCCTGCCTGCTTCCACCTCACTGCCGGTGTGTGTCGGCCACATCGTGCCTCATTTGTCTCACATTTCGACCTTTTTCGTCGACTACAGTTACACACATACCAGTCTCCCAGATACGCGCGCGCCCAGGTCTAAGGATTTTTACAGCCTACTATTGCGCCGTGTTTCCCGGAATGTGATGGAGACCAAACATCCCTCCATCCAGCAGCCCATAGTGTGGACTACCATCCACCGGCCCTTCCTCCCTACGGATGTCTGGGCATTGTGGTATCACATAGCCAGCAGGAAATTTGCCACGAAACAGCGACTGCACAACATTGGTTTGTCGGATTCCCCTCTTTGACTCCTTTGCCAGCAACTCGACACTGATGACCACTGTTTGACGTGGGCCTCTTCGCAAGATGCGCTTCACGCAGCAAATCACTGCCTGCTATCTCAGAGTGCCACCAGACACGATCGAATCGCGAACATTTCTATACCTGGAGGACAAACATTTTCCCGTCGCCAAATATCATGTCATAACTTGGGTGAAAGAGTGAGCGGTCGCTTACCTCTTTCATGAGGGACCTAAATCCCGCCTCAACTTCTGGACCTATTTACCAACAGCCCATGCAGCTCTCGAAAACACGTCACGTTACCGAATATTATTTCGAGGGGTCTTTGTTAGACCTCCACTAAGTTGGGAGGTGCCTAGAGCTGAGGGTACCTATCCCCCCCCCCCCCCCTAGCGGTGTCATGAGTTTAAGCCGCCTATGATCGATTATACATCCGACCTCCGCGGATGGGAGAGCGCATCGTAGATTGCGCGGATTTTCTTTTTCTTTTTCTTTTTCTTTTCTTTTCCTTTACCTAACATTTACATTTTTTTCTCTGTTGCTAACGTATGTTCCTCATAATTTCACAATAATACTGAATATTACAAAAATAAAATGTAAATAAATAAACAACAACAATGCCTTCCACTTCTGTTGATTCCTGTGTTTCCCAATTCTCTGTGCTCCACAGGCCCGGTGTTGGTGAGGGGGACACTGTGGCCCACTTTCCCCCTGAGCCCCAATCAGTCCACTACCTCTTAAAAAAATAAAAATAAAAAATCGTTATGACAAAAAAAGTGGTCATACTGTTGGACTGCTAAGTGGATGAGCACTGTTCAAAAGTCCCTAGTGCTAATTTTTTAAAATTTCCTTTTTTCACAAAATTATCAACTGTCTGTCTGGTCGTTGAAATGTTTGTTCTCTTTCTGTAGTCTTGGCAATTGTCATACTATACATTGGGTATAGAATATGAGTCATAGGGTAAGAATATCTTACTTCGCGAGTAAATGTAATGAGTAGTGAGAGCAGGCGCGATACCACATAGGTATCTGACAGAAATGAAAACAACAAATAAAAGGTTGTGAACAATGTTACAACAAAGGAATTCAAGAGTCAAAGCCTACAAAACGGAACGCAGCTTCAAAAACGTTAAGAACGTATGTTTTGATAGATCACAAAGAAAACCGTGTGACTGTGAAGCTGTTGCGTTCATTTGTTACAGCTTATGTGACAGACTATTATATTTTCATCATTTATTTGGGAGTAATCGCATTCACATTCGTACGAACACCTAAATCGGGCAAGGACGCATATCTCACTCATTCATCAGGCGTACAAATTAGGTGCGTCGATAAGAGATTCCAACACTATGTGATCAAAAGTATCCAGACACCCCCTAAAACATGCGCTTTTCATATTAGGTGCATCGTGCTGCCACCTACTGCCAGGTACTCCATATCAGCGAACTCAGTAGTCATTAGACATCGTGGGAGTGCTGAATGGGGCGCTACGCGGAACTCACGGACTTCGAACGTGGTCGGGTGATTGGGTGTCACTTGTGTCACACGTCTGTACGAGAGATTTCCACGCTCCTAAACATCCCTTGGTCCACTGTTTCCGATGTGATAGTGAAGTGGAACGTGAAGGGACACGTACAGCACAAAAGCGTACAGGTCGATCTCGTCTGTTGACTGACAGAGACCGCAGACAGTTGAGGAGGGCCATAATGTGTAATAGACAGACATCTATCCAGACCATCACATAGGAATTCCAAAATGCAACAGGATCCACTGCAAGTTCTATAACAGTTACGCGGGAGGTGAGAAAACTTGGATTTCATGGTCGAGCGGATGCTCATAAGACACACATCACGCCGGTAAATGCCAAACAACGCCTCGCTTGGTGTAAGGAGCGTAAACATTGGACGATTGAACAGTGGAAAAACGTTGTGTGGAGTGACGAATCACGGTACACAATGTGGCGATCCGGTGGCAGCGTGTGGGTATGGCGAATGCACGGTGAACGTCATTTGCCAGGGTGTGTAGTGCCAACAGTAAAATTCGGAGGCGGTGGTGTTACGGTGTGGTCGTATTTTTCATGGAGGAGGCTTGCACGCCTTGTTGTTTGGCGTGGCACTATCACAGCACAGACCTACATTGATGTTTTAAGCACCTTCTTGCTTCCCACTGTTGAAGAGCAATTCAGGGATGGCGACTGCATTTTTCAACACGATCGAGCACCTGTTCCTAATGCACGGCCTGTGGTGGAGTGGTTATATGACACTAACATCATTGTAATGGACTGGCCTGCGCGGAGTCCTGATCTGAATACTATAGAACACCTTTGGGATGTTTTGGAAAGCCGACTTCGTGCCAGGCCTTACCGACCGACATCGATACCTCTCCTCAGTGCAGCACTCCGTAGAGAATGGGTTGCCATTCCCCAAGAAACCTTCCAGCACCTGATTGAACGTATGCCTGCTAGAGTGGAAGCTGTCATAAAGGCTAAGGGTGGGCCAACACCATTCTGAATTCGAGCATAACCAATGGAGGGCGCCACGAACTTGTAGTCATTTTCAGCCAGGTGTCCGGGTACTTTTGATCACATAGCGTATCATATGACACACATACTGTCACTAACGCCGTGTATGATAAACCAGACGTGATTTCTGGTGGAGCATTCGGTTGACTTGTCGCCTAGTCATCAAACGTTTGCGGTTCCCATTTGAAAGCCACTTCCTTTCGGCTGCTAATAGAGTAGTTGCGCAGAATCAACCTTCATTATAGGTCTCTTGCTTACACTTCGCTGTTGCAAACGAGAATTACACCACGACACAGACATAAATTTAAACACAACGAACAGACACGTCAATGACTGCAATGACTGTTCATAATTTTGTGAAAAAATTGGAACGATAGAGCTTTGAACACGCTCTCGTCCGCTTTGTAGTCCAACTTCGTCACAGCTTAACCAAGCACCATAGCTTTTCGTCTGTGCTCGATATTATCCTTCATGATCTTGGACCATTCATTTTGCTGTTTTTTCACAGTTCAGTACACCTTCTTCCTGTTTTCATGCTTTAGTTCTTGACGGGCTGTCAAATGGCTCTGAGCACTATGGGACTTAACTGCTGAGGTCATCAGTCCCCTAGAACTCAGAACTACTTAAACCTAACTAACCTAAGGAAATCACACACATCCATGCCCGAGGCAGGATTCGAACCTACGACCGTAGCGGTCGCGCGGCTCCAGACTGTAGCGCCTAGAACCGCTCGGCCACTCCGGCCGGCTTGACGGGCTGTCCACTGGGCCCTATTACCACTAAATCTGAGGGGGGTGCTATGGGGAGTTTCCCTTGTGAGAATCATAAGGGCCTACAGCACATCACCATCGACTGTAAAATTGTAGCATTTATTTTTGCTTCTGAAATCTGTTGATAACACGGTGAGTCAGGTTCATCCGTGGTGTACGCCCACAATTTATATATGAAAATTAACGAAAAGCTGTATCACTGGTTTCTATGATATTCACTTAAATGTGGGATCGACGGCGGTGTGCTTTAGGCCCTTATTGAGCTCAGCGCCTCATTTGTATTCTACTCAAGTGACCATACTGGCATATATTACTACTTGAGTTTAATCATTTCCACAAACGGCACTTTGTGTTTGGAGTTGGCTGTTTACTGTGCGGGAATCGGCTTTCGTGTGCAGTGTAAACATGAACTACGTTGGCTCTACTTTAAATACTAACAGAAAAGTAAAGCTGTGAGGACGGGTCGTGAGTCGTGCTTGCGTAGCTCAGTCGGTAGAGCACTTGCCGGCGAAAGGCAAAGGTACCGAGTTCGAGTCTCGGTTGGGCGCAAGGCTTTAATCTGCCAGGATGTTTCATATCAGCGACAATCCGCTGTAGAGTGAAAACGTCATTGTGGTAACAGAAAACTAAATTACTGGGAAAAGTGAGCCGCAAAGGGACTAGAGCCTCCGAGAACAGATCCTTTGATTCAGAGAGTGGTGAAATGAAATAAGCGTGACTACAGGCAAACATTTAACAAGGAAGTGTACAGTTAGCACAAGTTGTGTGGATTCAACGTAAGAATATCTGATTTTCAGCACGGAAGTAAATTCGTGAACTAATACATCTGTTAGGGATCTTGTCCATTTATCCGAGAAAATGGAAATGCACGAAAAGTCCCACTGACACAAAAATACGAAATGGAAAGTTTGGAAAGCTTACCCATCATTTCGATATTACCCTAAACTGTACTTCATTATGTAGAAAACAACAAAATCCTACAAAAAACAATTCTTTATTTTGTCAGATAAGTTCAAATGGTTCTGAGCTCTATGGGACTTAACTTCTGAGGTCTTAAGTCCCCTAGAACTACTTAAACCTAACTAATCTAAGGACATCACACACATCTGTGCCCGAGGCAGGGTTAGAACCTGCGACCGTAGCGGTTGCGCTGTTCCAGACTGTAGCGCCTAGTACCGCTCGGCCACTTCGGCCGGCTTATTTTGCCACATAAGTTATGCATCAGCTTATTATTATTACTTCTTTCCTTTCTCAGACATTATGTCTGGTTCAAAATGGAAAGTGACGCGGACCTTGATCAAGCGTGACTTCCTTTTAACTGTGTGGTATATGTTACATTGCATTTAGGAACTTTCGGGTAATTGAACACGTATCAATAATTACAGATTTCTGTAGTTGTATATATACATTTCGATGTAGCTGTATTGCGTTGATGTACTGGTGGATATTGTGTGGTATGACTCCTGTAGTTGATAGTATAATTGGTACAATGTGAACTTTATCCTGATGCCACATGTCCTTGACTTCCTCAGCCAGTTGGATATTATTATTATTATTACTGTTGTTATTATTAGTATTTTCAGTGGCTGAGTTGTACATACTTATTGTTAAGCATAACTGTTATACAGCAGATTCTATGTATTTGACACACTAAAATTTTTCTGAATCCAAAAATTTGTGAACACCCAGAATGTATACTCGCGAGCCGCCACTGCTCTTACCCTAAAACGCATATCAGTTTTCAGCACCATAATGAGTGTGGAAACAGTTTGTGTTGTCAAGCAGCTACCCATTCGAATGTTGATGTTGACTGGGTAAACTGAATTAATTGAATTAATTGAACCTGCCTTGCCGTAAAAAACGCACCTGTTTCTCGGCAGGACGCTTGAGCCTCTTGTTATAAAGTTTTTTTTTTTTTTTTTTTTTTTTTTAAGTGGACACACGCACATGAACAGTTAAATTTATGACATCTATCTCGTACGGAGTAGCATCCCATTTCACCCTTCTACAACTCACCGCTTCTACAACTCACGGAACTTGGTCCAAAGTGTGCGCATCTCGCTTATTGATGACATGCTCAACAGAATTGAGGTTCGTGGCTCGAATAGCTCAAACTGTTCCGACACATTTCAGGAGCGACTGATGGTATTTCCTCTTGCTGAAGGTACACGTTGTCTGCAATGAGTTGTATGTAAACAGATGAGCACATAATCGGACAGAAGGTTCCTGCGTCGTTCTTCCGTGAGATACGATGGTAGATGTATCAGGAGCCCAATTGGACCCTCGGTAAATATCCACCTTAGAACATTACCACCACAACCTGCCTAAACGGTGACCCGTAGTCAAGTACGAACCATCAGCACATGTGACTTTCGACGTACTCTTACCTGCCGTTTGTGTATGCCAAAGTGCACTGTAGCCGGCCGTGGCGGCCGAGCGGCTCTAGGCGCTTCAGTCTGGAACCGCGCGACCGCTACGGTCGCAGGTTCGAATCCTGCCTCGGGCATGGATGTGAGTGATGTCCTTGGTTAGTTAGGTTTAAGTAGTTCTAAGGTCTAGGGGAATGATGACCTCAGATGTTAGGTCCCATGGTGCTCAGAGCCATTTGAACCATTTGAAAGTGCACTGTGACTCAGCGATCCAAGTTATGTATTTCTAAGCTTAGAGCATCCAGTCAATGTGAATTTGCGTAATATTGATATCTGTACCTTGAAACGTGCGATGAGCTGAGTTGCAATTGGGGTGGCGGGTATCTCTACACTATAGCGAGTTGATATTTCTGGAAGGTGCGATTGCTCGCCACTTATGCTGTCCAGCACTGAAGCAGCGAGTGGTTTAATGCCTGGCGACAAGTCTTTCCGCTGCTACAATCTTCGACAATTCATGGCTACCTCTATCATCACCAAGTTGTTGCCCTTCGCACTTAACTTCGGCGGTTGTGGTTTTTTTTTTTTTTTTCAGAATCGTGGTATTTACGGTATGTCCGTAACACTGTGGTACATTGGAAGCCCTGTGCCTGCCCGAGAGGTGGAGTGTCTCATGCGACGGCCATTCACGATCTTAACGCGATTAGATGCAGTGATATGGTGAGTCTTACCCATTTGCACTTGACTGACGCTCTGCCAGTACAAGTTTCCACATTCTAGTCACGGGACAAACCAAACTATAAGGGGCAGCCAAATGAAAACCGAACACCGCAGCGGGATCATGGAATGGTTCCATTCAAAAGTAATCACCACACGCGTTAACACATTTATCCTACTGGGGTATGAAACGATCAATTCCTGTTTCCTGCGGCTGACGGGTTTACAACTGCATCCACTCCTGCAGTTCCTCGTCCGATTGAAAAAGACGTCCACGCACGTCTTTCTTCAGTTCGCCAAAGATGTGAAAATCACACGGTCAAAGATCCGGGCTGTACGGAGGCTGTTGCAGTGTTTCCCGAACAAATAGCTGAAGCGTAACATTCGTGCGATTGGCAGTGTGTGGGCGGACGTTATCGTGGCTCAGGATTATTCCGTCTGACAGTATTCCTGGGCGTTTTGACTTAGAATTTTCTGCAAAGTGTCTTCATAGCGCTGCACATTGAGTGTAGGTCCACGCTCAAGGAACTCGACGAGCAGAGGACCTCTGCAGTCGAAGAAGGTCATTATGATCTTAAGAAACTTGTGTGGACTGCTTTGGAGTTCTTTGGAGGGGGAGATGTGGGATGTTTCCACTGCAGGATATGCCGTTTGCCCTCGGACTCTCGGACGTATCATCCTGTTGCACGGTAATGCCCGCCCCCATACTGCCAACTGGACGAAGGCTACGCTTCAGTGGTTTGGTTGGAAGACACTGCAAATTCGGTTGTTATAAAAAAAACGAATTTCCACACATCACTTACTTCTAACGGTAACTATGTAATCATTTAATAGCGCTGATCCACCGTCATCTAAGCTGCCAAGAGAAAAATAGCACACATAAAAACCGAGTAAAGTCTGATACACGTCTCCAACGTACATCTAAGGAGAATCAAATAATTCTAAAAAAAGACAGGATATGGCAGCAACGGTATTAAATGTAAGGTAAAAACTCCAAACGAATGTATTATATGTATTATAACTTTTCTGATCATAGTTACAGACCATTATATTAAGACCACCACTTTCTTATGTATTTACAGAGCACCTGATGATGGCAATACGCCGAAATGGGCTCATTGTAAGTATTTGTAAGATAAAAACCATTTAAAGAGCAGTGTAGCTGGCTGATATAATAATTCTATCGTTACATTTTGGCAGGTGTTCGGTTTTCATTTGACTGACTCTCACACTACATCTGCCTGAGGACAGCAGCGCTCTCCCTCCAACAGAGCTGCTTTGTCTGATTCAGTTGCTCATGAGTGCACATGTGTTTGTGTTCTAGGTGTGTTACATTTGTACCTGTGAAAAGTGATTTTACAGTCGTGCTGGAAAATATGCTACTTAATAACGCATTGAATGCATCGATGGCTGATTTGAAAGCGTAGGACCTTATTGACTCTAAGCACAATGGGACTTAACACCTGAGGTCATCAGTCCCCTAGACTTAAAACTACTTAAACCTAACTAACCTAAGGACATCACATACATACATGCCCGAGACAGGATTCGAACCTGCGACAGTAGCAGCAGCGCAGTTGCGGACTGAAGCGCCTAGAACCGCTCGGCCACAGCGGCCGTCATAGGACCTTATTATGTGGAAATTTATTCCAGTCAATTAACCAAGCTAAGCTGTTGCATCTTGTGCTGTTTTGTAATGGGGGAAATCAATTAGAGGATAACTCAGTATGTTCAGATTCATCTTGTAGTGAACAGTATGCCTTAGACGACCGTTGAGTACAATCGCTGAACAGCTTGCTTGGAGCAGTGTTGCCTCTTAAATACTGGCGAAGGGGAAATATATACGTCCCACTCACTTGCTGACAGGTGATCGAGGTAGGGAAAACAGCATGATGATTTTGGCTCTGCTAGTGGCGAAATTGGCGCTGTCGGTCTGAGTGGAGTCTTCCTCAACCCAGCCCGTAATTATATTGTTATGTACACACGGTTGACATCTGCCTGTTTATGCGACCCGATAGATCTAACTGTAACGCAGTAGGGACTCAGCTATAGGATACATCGGATACAATTGTAAATGTCTGGATATAAAGGGTGTATCAAAAAGAATCAGCCGATTTTAAAAAATCATAACTATTATGTTATGTGTGTGAAAAACATACTGTCGAAAAGAGCGAACTTCCGAGTTTTACATGGTTCCCGCTAGGTACCAGCAATGTGCTACCACTTCAGTTCTAGTAAAAATCGTGTCGGGGCAACAGAAAGCGTGTTGTGTTCTACGTTTTGCGCAGTGCGGATCAGTAATAACTGCTCAGCATGACTTTCGTATTAGGTATGGTGTGGATCCTCCTACAGCACAGAGCATTAGACGATGGCATGAACAATTCCGAGAACAGGTTGCTTGTGTAAAGGCAAAACGCCGGGCTGTCCCCGATTGTCTGACACAGAAGTCGAAAGCATCCGCCATTGTTTCACAAGGAGTCCGCAGAAATCCATTTGCCGTGCAGCTCGACAACTCAACATCAACGCGTAAATTTCTGTAATTTCGTTCTTGGCAATATATAGACTAACAGCTTTCTTCCACGCTTAGTGTTTAGGGACGAGGCAACATTCCATTTAAATGGAAAGGTGAACCGTCATAATGTGAGAATATGGGGTACAACATGAGAGGGACTCTCCAACATTTAATGTGTTTTGTGCAGTTTCACAGGAAAAGGTGTATGGTCCATTTTTCTTTGCCAAGAACACTGTTACAGGAAGCACATATCTCGATATGCTTGAGAACTTTCTTTTTCCACAGTTGATTCGAACGACTTCACTTACCAACAGGATAGGGCACCGCCGCACTGGCATCTGAAAGTGTGGGAATTTTTAAATCAAAGAATTACTGAACGATCGATCGGTCACACTTGACCAAATGATTCAGCCTTACATTAGTGGCCTCCAAGGTAACCGGACCTGACTGTATGTGATTATTTCTTGTGGGAGTTTATAAAAGACTCTGTTTATGTGCCTCCGTTACCAACATCAACGGATGACCTAAGACATCGCATAATAGCAGCTGTGGCAGCAGTTGCTCGCTACAGTGTGGGAACAATCTGAATACCGCATTGACATATGCTGTGCATTTCAAGGGTGTCATATTGAACATTTATGAAAATGTATGAAAAAAAAAATCTTTTTGAGTTTCCCGTTCATCAAAAAACAAAATTCATTGTATATGTTTATTAGTTTCAGAAATATAGACGTGCCAAATCGGGTGATTCTTTTTGTTACGCCCTATATATTGTTATTCACACACGGTTGCCATCTGCCAGTTTACGCAACCCGTCAGACCTGTCTGTAACCAGCGGGGTCTCAGCTCTAGGATACAGCGGATACAATTCAAAATGTCTAGAAATAGTCCAGGACAGGGAAGGCCGAGAACTCTGCCCGCATGTGGTGCTCATGCGCGCGTGTGAATTTCTTTCGCCCGAGTGCAGAAGTCCCCTCTACCACATCACGCTGTCCGAACGGCAAGAGAGGCAAGGGGGGAAAACTGCAAAAGTTCTGCACTTGGTATGCTGCTTCGTTCCATATTCCTCAACGACACAAATCACAAACAAAACAAATTTTTTGTATTATTTA
Organism: Schistocerca nitens; assembly: GCF_023898315.1. Classification (NCBI taxonomy): domain Eukaryota; kingdom Metazoa; phylum Arthropoda; class Insecta; order Orthoptera; family Acrididae; genus Schistocerca; species Schistocerca nitens. The sequence continues at coordinate 571,338,949 of NC_064616.1, read as the reverse complement.
ATTATTTTTGGCGCGCTAAAGATATAATAAATTTATATCTGGCTCAAACTGCCAGAATATGAACAGACACAGACAGTGTCGTAGATTTTCGTCACTCAGGTTGCCATGTAAACTTGACTTATTCAGTTTCATAACCGCAAAAAGCCTTCCACGAACATAGGTTGATCAAAACATTGATTTGCACCTTTATTCTGGAGACGTGGAACTCTTACCAAGGAAAAAAATCATAGAAGTTTTAAAGTAAAACAATTTGTGTTTTAAACGGGAATTACACTGCTGATCGACCAGTTCTGTCTGCAGATGCACAGGGAGCTTTCAACTGATATGGTTTCGAAAACAGCTGAGAACAGATGTAAGATAGCCAGTGTCCTCAAATGTTTAGAAGGTTATTCTTTCAACACCACAGTGGATTGTTCAAAATTCTTGTTTTCCTTAACGCCAGTGAGCTGATAGCAATTGGCTGCGTTCCTTGTTGGAAGTTGCCACTTCTACAATACAGTTTTCTTTTTATATGCCTCCACTTTCACCATTAAATCAGAAATAAGTGGCTTCTCACCTTGCAATATCTTACTGACGGGAGTCTGCAGTGATCTACACACATCAAAAAATGTGCTGCATCACCTCGGTTCCGAGAGTTCCGAAACCTGTACAGAAAACTGGAATAGAGATTAACATAAACATCATTTCCGCCCTTTTCATTGCTCATGAAAACTACACATTGCATATTGTACCACCATACAGCGAGACCTTCAGAGGTGGTGGTCCAGATTGCTGTACACACCGTCCTCTTTCATTGTTGCATGCCTGTTCCAAAATGGTTCAAATGGCTCTGAGCACTATGGGAGTTAACATCTGAGGTCATCAGTCCCCTAGAACTTAGAACTACTTAAACCTAACTAACCTAAGGACATCACACACATCCATGCCCGAGGCAGGATTCTAACCTGCGACCGTAGCAGTCACGCGGGTCCAGAATGAAGCACCTAGACCCGCTGGCCACCGCGACCAGCTTGCAGGCCTATATTCGTCGTGGCATATAATCCACAAGTTCATCAAGGCACTGTTGGTTCAGATTGTCCCATTCCTCAATGGCGATTCAGCGTAGATCCCTCAGACTAGTTGGTGGGTCACGTCGTCCACAAACAGCCCTTTTCAATCTATCCCAGGCATGTTCGATAGGTTTCATGTCTGGAGAACATGCTGGCCACTGTAGTCGAGCGATGTCGTTATCCTGAAGGAAGTCATTCGCAAGATGTGCACGATAGGGGCATGAATTGTCATCCATGAAGAAGAATGCCTCGCACAATATGTTGCCGATATGGCGGCACTATCAGTCGGAGAATGGCCTTCACGTATCGTACAGTCGTTACGGCGCCTTCCATGACCACCAGCGGCGTACGTCGGCACCACATTCTCCCACCCCAAAACAGCAGAGAACCTCCTCCTTGCTGCACTCGCTGGACAGTGTGTCATGCGTTCAGCCGGACCGGGTTGCCTCAAAACACGTCTCCGACGATTGTCTGGTTGAAGGCATATGAGACTCTCATCGGTGAAGAGTACGTGATGCCAATCCTGAGTGGTCCATTCGGCATGTTGTTGGACCCATCTGTACCGCGCTGCATGGTGTCGTGGTTGAAAAGATGGACCTCGCCATGGACGTCGGGAGTGAAGTTGCGCATCATGCAGCCTATTGCGCACAGTTTGAGTCGTAACACGACGTCCTGTGGCTGCACGAAAAGCATTATACAACATGGTGGCGTTGCTGTCAGGGTTCCTCCGAGCCATAATCTGTAGGTAGCGGTCATCCACTGCAGTAGTAGCCTTTGGGCGGCCTGAGCGAGGCCTGTCATCGACAGTTCCCGTCTCTCTGTATCTTCTCCATGTCCGAACAACATCGCTTTGGTTCACTCCGAGACGCCTGGACACTTCACTTGTTGAGAGCCATTTCTGGCACAAAGTAACAATGCGGACGCGATCGAACGCCGGCATTGACCTTCTAGGTACGGTTGAACTACAGACAACAAGAGCCGTGTACCGCCTTCCTGGTGGAATGACTGGGACTAATTGTCTGTCGGCCCCCTTCCGCCTAATAGGCGCTGCTCATGCATGGTTGTTTACATCTTTGGGAGGGTTTAGTGACATCTCTGAACAGTCAAAGGGACTGTGTCTGTGATACAATATCCATACTCAAGGTCTATCTTCAGGAGTTCTGGGAACCGGGGTGATGCAAAACATTTTTTGATATGTGTATATTTAAACTGGAAATTTGTGGTAAGGTCTTATGGGACCAAACTGCTGAGGTCAGCGGTCCCTAAGCTTACACACTACTTAATCTCATTTAAACTAACTTATGCTAAGGACAATACACACATCCATGCTCGATTGAGGTCTTGAACCTCCGCCGGTGAGACCTACGCGAACCCTGGCAAGACGCCCTAGCCGCGCGGCTAGCCGGCGTGGCAACTATATTTAAAATGCGAGCTCTACAATCCATTCTGGATCTTCTAATTTTCGTTCCTGCTTTTCTTTTTCCTTAGAAATTCAACACTAACATGTCTTAAATCGAAAACTCGTTCCAGGAAAGTACTTTTACGTAGACAACGTACTTCGCAGCAAGATGTAATGTCTCCATACTCTTCGTTCTATTTCATCAAAAACTGTTGCAACTGACTATGTAATAATGCATTGAACTTTGCGAAGTACTGTAGATGTACTCTGTTTTTACCCTGCTAATTCTCATTCCTCTTTCCTCTAGAGCTTTTCTCCACTGTTCAAGCATGTCTTGAAGTGCCTCCAGGGTGGATACACAGATTCTGCAGCTATATGTACGCTTCAAAATCAAAATTAATAAACAGAAGTAACTGAAGAACAATTAAGAAATGAAGTTAATAATTTTCGATTTACAATTTAATCATGCTAGTCACGTTGAAGAATAGCGCATCTGGAGATGCACTTTAACAGTGTCACTTTTACAAAACAAAGAAAATAACGCACAAAAGCGACTTTAATAGTTATATAGCGCTACGCAACTTCTTTAATGGCACACCAATTCATTGTATTCATTTACATTGCATTTGTGAATCGCAACATAGAAATGTTCAAAGCAAAGAGATCTCTGGTAGTAGCTATGGGTTAGAAAAAAAATGGTTCAAATGGCTCTGAGCACTATGGGACTTAACATCTGAGGTCATCAGTCCCCTAGAACTTAGAACTACTTAAACCTAACTAACCTAAGGACATCATATACATCCATGCCCGAGGCAGGATTCGAACCTGCGACCGTAGCGGTCGCGCGGTTCCAGACTGAAGCGCCTAGAACCGCTCGGCCACTTCGGCCGGCTATGGGTTAGAAATTGCACATTTTGACACAATGAACAAAGCAGGTCACCAATGTCCAAACAGTATTTCACAATTTTCTCAGTCCGCTGCAGAGTACTTCGCGCTCGGGCATTAGGTGGCTGCAATGGGACCGAGCGAGTGACAAACAGGTGATGGGAGCAAAACTTTAAAGGCTGCACTTTCAGAAGGTCGTAATTGCGTGCTATCAGAATTACGGCCCAAATTATCGCGTAGGATCGGTTGTCGGGCAGATATCTTGCAAGTATGCTTTTATCTCCTTAAAATATGAGGTCGAGTTGGTGATGTTTCCTTTTGAATAGTGCCAAGACAGGGATAGCCTTGGTCTGCGTGCGGGCACCATATTGTGCACACGTGAAGTTTTGCATATCGCATCCGGCTCTGGTTTAGGAAATGTGCTGATCTAGGCCAGCAGCTCCACAACTGCTCCTTACCTGGACATCGCTGTTGTCGAGGGAAAGAAAAATTATCCCAGTCAATCATTCACAACTTCACTGTGTCTATGTCACACAGATGTGAAGCAGTTATGGCCATTCATGCTTATTATCCACCGTAGTATCAGACAATAGTTATGGTTCACTCGCCTCTTTCTGGGATATTCCACCTATCCAAAAATCCTTCTTCCGTGAATTTCAGGGCTCTGTAGCGATCATAGTAAATCCCATCAGAGATAAGAATATCAAAACGAACTATGAGTGTAAAGAGGGACGTGAAAGTATACTTCCTATATCTAATATCGAAATAAAAGAACATTTATCTTCATAAAATTCGTTTCACCTTGTCTGTTACCCTAACTGTTTTGACCAATGTATTTTTTGAATTTTTTCACATAGTGATAGGAGCTACAGAAGGCTTGCACCTGTTTAACAATGTGAGTGAGCAAATTTCTATTTCCAGAATTACTTTTCACTCTGCAGCGGAGTATGCTCTGTTTTGTAACTTCTTGGCAGATTAAAATTGTGTGCCAGGCTGAGACTCGAAGTCATAAGCTTTGCCTTTCATGGGCAAAGCTCTACTGACTGAGCTATCTGGACACGACTCAAAATCTACCCTCACAGTTTCACTGCTGTGAACTTCCTAGGAACGAGAGGGGAACTGTTTGAGCAGAGTTGTGAGAACGGGTCGTAAGTCTTTCCTGGAGAGCGCAGTAAATACAGCATTTCCCTGCAAAAAGGCAAAAGGTCTACATTCGAGTCCCAGTGCGACACATACTTTAGAAAGTTTAAAATGTTTTAGTTTGGGAAGTTTAAAATTCTTCTTGTTGCTAACTTGGTGCCCACCATTCGTGCACTGCTCGAGGGTGAGCAAATTATGTATTAAAATGTGTGACACTCGTTTACCTGAGGCGGAGTTGTTCCAGAACAAAACGGTACCAATAACGGCCTAACATACTCAGAATCGTGATTCGAAGTCCACAGACTATGTACAGCTTGTTTTGGAACGCAAACTTCGCTCCTTATGCAGGCTCATAATGACACTTCTTCTCATTATAACTATTCGCGGAATGGGTTATTACATTTCCCGAACAGATTTTTCATCAGCTGACAGTATGTATGTCTACGAGAATGATGCCCATCACAAAGCTAATGAGTTTGTCAACCCAGCATGAAAAGCCAATATTTGTAAGAAAAGCGGTGGTGATGACAGTTATCGGGTAGACGTATGTACACTTTTGAACACTCATTGTACTTAAAGAAGCAACCACACACTCCACCGATTAATAAATCGTTTTCTTAATTGATTTACAGGCGGTCTGTACGGAGTAGAAGCAATCCACTCGAGCCATTTTGTTTGTTATTTGGATGGGCAACAAGAGCAAGCTTTGTAATTTTTGGCCGGTGACTTCGTTGGGCGCAGTTTACCTGTGTCACAATGTTGGTACCCTCGTTGCAGAACAATCCAAGTTGAAGCAAGGCGACGCTCAAATACAATAAACATTTCGTGAGGCTCCCTGCATCCATTGTGTTCTGTAAAAAAAGGTGATGCAGCACGGTAAATAGAATATAGCAACTGAAGAGCTGCATGTCGTCAAGACGAAATCAAGGTATAAAACATTGCGTACCACAGTAGCCTGGAAGGTCACGAAGCAGATAATGAAGATGCTAGCAAGGATCTGAAAGAAAAGTACCACCCCACAAAATTTTTCAGTTTCTTTCTTCAACCTGTATAAAACGGGAGAAATAAAGAAATATCATTCCCGTAGTTAACTACTCTGCAGTATGGAAATAATTAAGATAAATCAAATGTTTCTAGATACTCTTTCGAAAATCTTGAGCAAAAAAAAAATTACTAAAATTTATTTAACACTGACCCAATTAGCTGCCAGTGATATTGGATGCAGCGTTTGAACGATTCATCAGCGGTGCCGAAAAATGGGTTATAGATTCCAGAATAAACGCTGTTTGTTGTCTTCTCTAATTTTGTGTGAACATCAAGTGGTACAGCCTCCCTGAAAAAGAGGGCAAAGCAACTTCAGCACTGTGTTAAACATTAGGATGTTCAAATTCATTTTTAAGATACGGCCAGACATCAGAAGCTACACAAAGAACGCTAGAATCACCGCAGTTAGCGTAAACACACGCAACATTAGCAGAGGCAGTAGAAAACATTCATACGACAAGTAAGAGAAGAATACGTCAGCTTACAGCTTTGAATGATTTTTCATTAAAATGTTCATCCTGGAAAATGCCAAACTACAAGAGCATTACATAAATTAAACGTGAAAAAAAGAGCCTGCAGAAAAAGTACATAATTAATATAAATCGAAATCTACGTTCTTTCAGTTCGAATTTTTTTAACAATTTATGCGTGAGGGAATTTGAAAGAAAGAGAAATATTAATAGCTAACGGATAGCCAAATATATTTATAATAATAAAACATGAGACAAGTTTCTTGCCGTCGAAGTTCTACAGATCGAAATATCAAAAGCGGTATAGGGACACCTCATGTTTCATAAAGTGATCAAGATATTAAAATTGTATCTTTTACGAATAATACTAGGCAAGGGGTGAGTGATGCATAGTTAACACACTTTTAACTTTGGAGATGATAAGGTTTTTTAGACGAAACTGCGCGCTTCTTAAATACACTAGGAGTTATTGATAAGGTGAGTACAGAAATAGGTTGCTTATCAAAGTTTTCAGTGAAAGAGGGCGTAAATATCTAAAATATGAAGGCCAGGCTGGCAGGTCCATTATCCCATGATTATCTGAGAGTAGAGTTCAAACAGTTACGTGCAGGGACCACTTATTTCATGATTTAACGTATTACGACTTGTTCTTACGAAATTTTTTAGTGTAATCCTTAAAATTCATCACATTAATATACGCCCTTTTCGAAAGATTCTTCAATGTTGTTAAAAATTTCCATTCGTAACACTATACTTGGTTTAGTATAACGGTATAGCCAAAAATCACGAGAAAAATAGCGGCCGCGTTACTCATGTAGAAATGAACTATTTATGGCACATTAAAGGTGTTGACATTAAATGGAACATCATGTATACAACATAAACAATGAAATGAAGAATAGTGCTCTTGGCCCGGGCAAAATCAATTTTTGGAAGCAGCAGCTAAACTTAACAGTTCAGTTCCCACGGTTGCTGATTTCTACCATGCGAGTATGTACATCTAGAGACAGTGGCTTATTCATTGGTTATCCTGTGGCAGTTTATCAAGCTCATCAATGCAACCCAAGTAAGCTGCAATCAGAACTTAATTTATCTTATCGTATCCTTGTTGAAAAGCCGCGTATACCGTTTGCGCGTATCCTTTTCTGTGCATTTTAACTGTTCATTTTCTTCTAGAAAGCAACTGAGTGAAAAATAGTGTAATGGACTGTGAACATTCGACTGTGATCCGCTCTCGAATATAGATTTTCTTACGCATGTATCAACATCTGAGAGCCAAAGAGACCTGTCTACTATTGTTGCTACGATACATACGTGATGGTATACGAGGCTGCGGCGACGATTCGACTTCATCAAGACAATAAGAAATTCACAGTTAAGAAGGAGTTTTCGACAATAAAATTTTAATTAGCTCCATTTGGCAGCTAAATTTGCTTGGTAAGCATCGAGAAAATTATTCTCAAGTTATGTAGAACCCATTATTTAATATTATAGCATTGCTCGCATTGTTCTATGTGATTTAAATCTTAATGTTGTGTCCAAGCTATTGATGACTTAACGAGTTCCGTGACATTGTTTTTGCTGATGTAATACATGCCTAGTTATTCAGACAACGGAGGTGGTGTCGATTACCAATGTACCATACGTATGTAGAAGACAGCTGGGATTTTGGCCACGAGATGAAACATGATTGTTTCTGCAATAGTTAACTATAGCCCTTGTATTAAATAAAGAACTTTAAACGTTACATACTGGAAAGTGGGAGTGATTGAGCGTTGCTGAATGGGTGTGACGCTCTGAGAGCTTAGGGACTTCGACGTAGATAGATAAATTGACTTTTGGGTGATCGGTTAAATAAATAATCGCGTTCTGTGTCTGTTACCTATTTAATGAGCTGAGAGTTGCTACTCTTACATCACAGTACATATACCCAGTTATGAAATCTATGGATGACAACATGAACTTTTCTAAAGAAAACTACAGTAGCCATTCAGTGACAATAAGAAAGAGGATAGATCTTTACGTTGCTCGCACGTCATTAAGTACTGTAAGAAAGTATGCATTGCTCTGAAACATACATTTTCATATAGCTTCCACAAAAATTAAGTGTGGTTACTGACAAGTCGCAGATTTTCATCCCCAAGTTGAAGGTTTTCCTCCTGACAAACAGCTTCCATTATTTGTATCTGAGAATCCTTCAGATCCACTTAAATGTTTTACGGATATGTAATTAATTGATATAAACGAGGTAATAGAAAAACTTGTCTACATACGAGAACTTAAGTTGCACTTGATGGCATAACTACCCAAATTTTCGATTTTCAAGGGTTTTCTCTAATACCTCCTGAAGAAAGGAGTGACAATTTCTGCTAATAAACTACATACAAAATCAGTGAAGTGAATTCATTTTCTACATGTCTATTATTATTATTATTATTATTATTGTATTTGTTGCAAATTTCATTGTTTTTACTCTGTTTCTATTTATTTAGTTTCTTGCTGTAAAAATCTTGGACATCATATTTCGTATTTGATGACTTTATGGCAATGGTAAAGAAACCCATTAGAATAAAAATTTTAGAGTCATCACATCTTATATATCAAAATCGGCATCTCATTTTTAAAGAAATTGATCCACTGATTGATGACGGTGAAAGAAGTATTGCTTGTTTTGCAGCCAACATTGAGTTTATTTTCTGGATCCCACCACTCGAGAAATCCATGAACAGTAAAGAAATATTTCAGATAAAGAAATTGACTTACGTGTTTCAGAAGGCTTTTTTCTATTTAAATTCTTTTGGTTGTCCAGATCCCTTGTAATAATAAAGGGCAGCTATCACAATTGGTTCTACTTTCTTCTGTGAGAAATACATTCATTTTCCAGTAGATATAATCGTGACCCCATCAGAAGGCTGCTATTTTGGGACCAAAAAGGGAGTACATCTACAGTGCCAGAGGACCGAAGGATGTGTTTTATAAAGAAGAAACAGGAGAGCATTAGTTATGAAAATTAATGCTCTAAATTCTTATCTAATCATACTTAATTTGTTTTCAGAATTGCTAGCCTCTTATGAGTTGCACTGGATTACTATTATTCTGAAGGTCTGTGAAATATATTACATGCTATAGTTATAGGATTGATGAAAGAGATCAACAGGTCCAGACTGTAGCTGCGTGAAGTCTTAAGTCTTATTTATACTTTGCGTGTGCAACAGCAGAAGAGACGGGCAGGTCTTCACTGACAGAACTGCACACAAAAATACGAGAATTTATTTTCTGTCAGGATACTGAAAATATTTTGGCGTTCGCGCATTCCTTATATCTTCTGGAGATACGACGACTACACGCACATATTTATCAGTAACCCGAAAAGAGGAAATACAACACGCAAGCCTAATTAGAGGGAGGCTTTATGTTGAAGTTTTCAGTCGCATAATGTTATTTCCCTAGTAATGAGAGCTAGCTACGTGTATCTCGCGAAAAGAGCATGAAGATTAAATTAGAGAGATTCGAGCCCATACGGAGGCTTACCGGCGATCGTTCTTCCTGCGAACCACTCGCGAGTGGGACAGGAAAGGGGAAGTGTGACGGTGGTGCACAAACAACCTTCCGCCACACACCGCAAGGTGGCTTGCCGAGTATAGATGTACATTTAGATGTGGCGTACGCAATAATGCAATACAGAAGTTTGTGATGCCATCTCACATATGATGTTAGCCAGGCTACTGATTCGGTAACATGTTCATTGTACAATTTAAGTATGTAATTTGTGATTTCAGTTCAACGTTATATTGATAAAATAAGTGTACCAACTTGGCTTGGCTCCAAAACAGAATCGACGAATTGAAATGTTTCATAATGAAGAGTTATAAGTTTCGAAAGTTGCAATGCTATCTGTGCTGTTTCGTTTAGAAAATATAATATCACAAGTCGATTAGACATTGAAGAGCCAAAGAAACTGGTACACCTGTCTAATATCGTGTAGGGCCTCCGCGAGCACGCAGAAGTGCCGCAACACGAGGTGGCAAGGACTCAACTAATGTCTGAAATAGTGTTGGATGGAACTTACACCATGAATCCTGCAGGGCTGTCCATAAATCTGTCCATAATCTCCGTAAACACAATGCAGTTATACACTGAAGAGCAAAAGAAACTGGTACACCTGCCTGATATAATGTAGGGCCCCCGCGAGGATGCAGAAGCGCTGCAACAATCGACTAATGCCTGAAGTAGTGTTGGAGAGAATTGACACCATGAATTCTGCATGGTTGTCCAAAAATCCGTAAGAGTACGAGGGGGTGAAGATCTCTTCTAAACAGCACGTTGCACGGCATCCCAGATATGCTCAATAATGTTCATGTCTGGGGAATTTGGTGACCAGTGGAAGTGTTTAAACTCAGAAGAGTGTTCCTGGAGCCATTCTGTAGCAATTCTGGACGTGTGGGATGTCGCATTGTCCTGCTGGAATTGTCTAAGTCCGTCGGCATGTACAATGAACATGAATGGATGCAGGTGATCAGACAGGATGCTTACGTACATGTCACCTGTCGGAATCGTGCCTAGACGTATCTGGGGTCCCATATCAGTCCAACTGCACACGCCCCACACCATTATAGAGCCACCACCAGCTTGAACAGTCCCCTGCTGACACGCAGGTTCCATGGATTCATGAGGTTGTTTCCATACCCGTACACGTTCATCCGCTCGATACATTTTGAAACGAGACTCGTCCGACTACGCAATATGTTTCCAATCATCAACAGTCTAATGTCGGCGTTGACGGGCCTAGGGGAGGCGTAAAGCTTTGTGTCGTGCAGTCATCAAGGGTACACGAGTGGGCCTTCGGCTCCGAAAGATCACATCGATGATGGTTCGTTGTTTGGTTCGTACGCTGACACTTGTTGATGGCCCGGCATTGAAATCTGCGGCAATTTGCGGAAGGATAGCACTTCTGTCACGTTGAACGATTCTGTTCAGTCGTCGGCTGTCCCGTTCTTACAGGATCTTTTTCCGACCGCAGTGATGTCGGAGATTTGATGTTTTACCGGATTCCTGGTATTCACGGTATACTAGTGAAATGGTCGTACGGGAAAATCCCCAGTTCATTGCTACCTCGTAGATGCTGTGTCCCGTCGCTCGTGCGCCGAATATAACACCTCGTTCAAGCTCACTTAAATCTTGATAAATGGTTCAAATGGCTCTGAGCACTATGGGACTCAACTGCTGTGGTCATCAGTCCCCTAGAACTTAGAACTACTTAAACCTAACTAACCTAAGGACATCACACACATCCATGCCCGAGGCAGGATTCGAACCTGCGACCGTAGCAGTCGCATGGTTCCGGACTGCGCGCCTAGAACCGCGAGACCACCGCGGCCGGCTAAATCTTGATAACTTGCCATTGTAGCAGCAGTAACCGATCTACCAGTTTCTTTGGCGCTTCAGTGTGTACGACACATTATGTGTTGTCTAGGCCGTTTGGAAGTTTCATTTTTTTACACAGATAGTGATAACGTGTATATCCCGCCAACATTATTAGGAAAACATTTAAAATCGCTACTAATTATATGTTTATTAACTACACAGGCACACAAAAAATGTTATTGCAATTTTAGCGCAGTTTGGAGTACTTACCACTCCATAAATGGCTTTTTCGTGGTAGTCTCATATTGTGAGTTTCTACGGTGTGATGTAGCTGTAGCTGGGCATATCCGCAACTCAGGCAGCTGTTGGGCATTAGCTCTTGCGAAACTGCGAAATAAGTTGTTGAGAACTCGTAGTTGCTCTGAAAGGTGGATCATGAGCTCTAAACAGAAGCAGTCGAGTCCTGTGATGATGACGATCACTAGGTTTCCTGTAATAAGCTGTAATGCAAAGAATCTGCCGATTAATTTGATTATTAAAATTGCACTTCTTAAAAATCATTTGTACGGAGAAATGAAAGGATCAATAGGCCCCACAGACTTGGGGTGACTAAAATAGTAGTGTATAATGGAAATGGATGATCATGTGCTTTTCACTACTAGTGTACATGTGATAAAAAGTTAATTCTTGGCTTTACAAACCAGAACGATTATAAAAAAAGCAATTTGCACATATTTTAGAACAAAACAACATAGGCTCGAGAAAATAAGCTGCTCAATAAGTGCTGCATCTCTTACATACGCTGAGGTGACAATAGTCGTGGGATACTTCCAAATGTCGTTCCGGACCTCCTTTTGCCTTGTCTAATGCAGCAACTCGCCGTGGCATGGACTCAACAAGTCGTTGAAGGTCCACTGCAGAAATATTGAGCCATGCTGCCTCTATAGCCGTCCATGTGTTGCCGTGAAGAACTTTGTGCACGAACTGACCACTCGATTATATTCCATTAATGATTGGTGGGATTCATGTCGGGCAATGTTGGTGGCCAAATCATTCTCTCGAACTGTCCACAATGTCCTTCATACCAATAGCAAACAACTGTGGCCCGATGATATGGCGCATCGTTGTTCGGGAACGTGACACCATAAATGGCTACAAATGGTCTCCAAGCAGCCGGACATAACCATTTCCATTCAATGATCGGTTCCATTCCATGTAAACAAAGGCGACACCATTATGGAGCCTCCACTATCTTGTACAGTACCTTGTTGATAACTTGGGTCAGTGACTTCATGAGGTCTGCGCCACACTCCAGCACTGCCGTCAGCTCTTGCCAACTAAAATGCCACGGTCTTCCAGTCGTCCAGGGTCCAACCGATATGGTAACGAGCCCAGGAGAGGCGCTGCAGGCGATGTCGTGCTGTTAGCAAAGGCACTCGGGTCTAAAAAATGGCTCTGAGCACTATGGGACTTAACTTCTGCCGTCCGGTGTGGCCGTGCGGTTCTAGGCGCTTTAGTCTGGAACCGGGTGACCGCTACGGTCGCAGGTTCGAATCCTGCCTCGGGCATGGATGTGTGTGATGTCCTTAGGTTAGTTAGGTTTAAGTAGTTCTAAGTTCTAGGGGACTGATGACCACAGATGTTAAGTCCCATAGTGCTCAGAGCCATTTGAACCATTTCGAACTTAACTTCTGAGGTCATCAGTCCCCTAGAATTTAGAACTAATCAAACCTAACTAACCTAAGGAGATCACTCACATCCATGCCCAGTCGCACGGTTCCAGACAGTAGCGCCTAGAACCGCTCGGCCACTCCGGCCGGCACACTCAGGTCCGTCATCTGCTGCCATAGCCCATTAAGGCCCAATTTCGTCGCACTGTCCTATCGGTTACTTTCGTCGTACGTTCCACACACGGTTATGCCAGGCAGTGTTGCTTGTCTGTTACCACTGACAACAGTACGCAAACGCCGCTGTTCTCGGTCGTTAAGTGTCACGGCGTTGTCTGTGGTGAGAGGTAATACCTAAAATTTAGTATCCTCGGCACACTCGTGACACTGTGGACCTCGGCATACTGAATTTCCTAACGATTTCCGATATGGAATGTCCCTTGCGTCTAGCTCCAACTACCATTCCGCGTTCAAAGTTCGTTAACTCCCATAGTGCGCCCATAATTACGTCGGAAACATTTTCACGTGAATCATCTGAGTACAAATGACAGCTTCGACAAAATACTACCGCCATCTGTATAAGTGCCAATTGCTATCCCATGACTTTTGTCACCTCAGTGTATATGCGAATATGTGGTCTTTGATTCAAAGGGCCAGGGAATGAAAGTATCAGCATTATTAAAAAACATTACTGTGAAATAAAAACAAAACAATAACGAAAATAGAAGCAGTCTGTTTGGAAATAATCATATTTGTACAAGCGTGAAATAAAAATCTGTTGAGCGACAGTGAATGCTGTGTTACTCCACCCCCTTTGATCCTTGTTGGCGTGGTGTCCAGAACGTGGTCGGAGACATAACTACTGAAGGCTCTCCCGCTTTTCGACGGCAGTTCGTCTGAGGTCATCCACTGTGTGAATAGGGTTCCTATGACGACAGTCTGCAAATTTCAGTCAGTCGCAAGCATGCCCCGTCGCGTTCATGTTAATAGATAACGTAGTCTATTCCATTCGGCTGGTTCCTTATTTCTGGAGAAAAGTGATCACGGTATGACTGCGGTAGGGTGTTCCATAAAGAATGCAACTTTTGAAATTCCCGCCATTTCTGTTGTAGCAAGTTGGCACCACTGAACGATTTTCATATGTTGTCTTAGTTGTTAGTAATGGAGCACTTCCAGAAAATCAAATGGTTCAAATGGCTCTGAGCACTATTGGACTTAACATCTGAGGTCATTAGTCTACTAGAACTTAGAACTACTTAAACCTAACTAAACTAAAGACATCACACACATCCATGACCGAGGCAGGATTCGAACTTCCGACCGTAGCAGTCGCGCGGTTCCGGACTGAAGCGCCCAGAACCGCTCGGCCAACGCGGCCGGCAGCACTTCCCGGAGGAACAGCGTGCTGTCACAGTGTAAACTTATTACAAAAAAATGTGTGTGAAATCTTATGGGACTTAACTGCTAAGGTCATCAGTCCCTAAGCTTACACACTACTTAACCTAACTTATCCTGAGAACAAACACACACACACACACACCCATGCCCGAGGGTGGACTCGAACCTCCGCCGGGACCAGCCGCACAGTCCATTACTGCAGCGCATTAGACCGCTCGGCTAACCCCGCGCGGCTAAACTTATTACAACTGTGTTGAATGATGTGCAGAGACTTTTCGCAAACTGAGTGATATGTTTGATCAATGTCAGTCGAATAAGTCAAATGTGACGAGTGCTAAATTTGAAAAATCCGGTTCGGTTGTGGGCATTAAACCCTTGGGGTGTCCTCCTGTTAGTCCGTCTGTGGAAAACATCGCCATCGAGAGTGATAATGTTGCCGTAAGTTCGGTGAAATCTGTTCGACAACGTTCACAACTGGATATTTCCAGAACCTGCAGGCAACGAATGCAAAACACATCCGCACTTTTGGGCTTATAAAATCCAAGAACTGAAGTCAAACGATCACGGAAAGCGCCGAGCACCATCCCGTCTGGTGCTTGCGAAACAAAGAGCGGACAACAATTTCAACAAGAAAGTTCCTGTTGACTGGCTTGGTGGGCAAGCAAAATTGCAGGATTTGGAGCCCATGAAACCCTCGAGTAAATATGGAGAAGTCATTTCATCCAAAACTAGTGACTGCGTGTTGTGGCACTTGGGGTGAGGGCGTAATTGGGCCGTAATTCTTCAAAGATGACAGACTAGA
Organism: Schistocerca nitens; assembly: GCF_023898315.1. Taxonomy (NCBI): domain Eukaryota; kingdom Metazoa; phylum Arthropoda; class Insecta; order Orthoptera; family Acrididae; genus Schistocerca; species Schistocerca nitens. The sequence continues at coordinate 571,323,731 of NC_064616.1, read as the reverse complement.
CCTCCCCATTATTTTTTGTCTAGTTCTCTTATGTGAATAGACAAAATAACTTTAATGTGTTTATATCGTGGATTTGTTTTGACTTTACTGAATTTGTGGTAAGTTCCGATGGGACCAAACTGCTGAGGTCATCGGCCCCTAGGCTTACACACTACTTAATCTAACATAAACTAATTTACGCTAAGGACAGCACACACACCCATGCCCGAGGGAGGACTCGAACCTCCGACGGCTACCTCGCGCGGCTTGAATTTACTGAATGACTACTTATTTGTAGTTGTTAAATGAGCTTATATGTAAAATACTTTCCTGTGTATCTAACTTGTAAGTGTAATGTTGTCAGTGACCTATGCTGTGTTGGTGGGAAAGGAATTGTATTGGTAAATGTGGGACCTTCCCGCTGTCTATCATTGACAATGTATTGTAAATCCTGCTAATTGTGTTTTAGTCACTTGATGGTGAATTAATGAATGACCAGAAAGTTACTGCACTTCTCTCAAAATTAATTGTGTTACTGGTAGACTGTGTAGGTATCTACCATTCAGGAATTGTTGGCATTTGCAGAGTGGGCTGCCCTGCGTGGGGCCACTTACCATACACCCACAGTATATCTTCAAAGGTGGGTGCGAATATGGCTAATGAACTGGGGAGGATCATCTTCAAGTCCAGAAGAGCAATCTGCTGTTGTAATGCACTGCTCGACTTATGTTGAAATATATGAAGTTCTATAACGCTTAGGTGACTTACTTCTGTTGGAGAAGGAGACAATTTAAGCCTCTCGGCCTCTACAGATGTTGGGAGAACTGAGGCTGGGATGATGCATTTCATACCCCTCATGTTCTGTAAAGTATTCCTGCCAGTGATTGTTGAGACAATGAAAGGACATGATCCACCTTGTCGAATAAATATTGACAGCATGTTACACTCGGAAAAGGCTATTCAGTGTGGTAGATAGTTGACAGCCAAACTGTTGAACTTTTTGCATAACAGCTCACTTAACACTTATACGCTGTTCATAATAAGAATAAACCTCATGTAAACATTATATCATGTATTCTTCCGCGTTTGCTTGAATCTCATTGGATTTCATTTCACGTGGAGCGAAAGCCAAGCTGTGTCCAGTGCAGTCAAGTACGATCATAAGGATACGATTTGTGCTGTGTTACACGCGCATAGACTAAGCGATAATGCAGGGCAACAGCTTTACCGACGCATTTAACTTGGATAGCACTGGCCAGCCAGATGTTCCAGCTATCTTGCAATGTGACAGTTGCAGTACAGACGTAAAAAGAGAGGAGCAGAGATACAATATAGCTTCGGATGGCATTTAATTTTTATCTAGAATGAAATAATATTCGGAAAAACTCCAGCACGACTGCACGCTTCTTAGGTGACCAGACGGAAAGCATAAAATACTCTCGTTCTCGCCTAACATATTATTGTAATTACAAACAAGAGTGATGAAAAGTCGTAACTTCAAAACGGGTAATTTTTCTGAGCGAGCCATGTATCATCCAAAAGCATACTACAGGGATCTCACCGTATTGATGAATACTGAAGCCTCTGAAGCTATTAATTACAGACAGTCGTCTGGTAATCTCATAGCTCCTTCCTTATTCGAATCCGAGAAATACATTTCAGTTCTGGAACTGTCATCCGCTACGTTGATAACGAGTCGATCAACAACAGAATCCACAAAGCCATCCAGGCGCCGTGTTACCTCCTCTTATTTTATATGCCGTTCTATATACCGCCAGCGTTCGGCAGTGACGTATGAAAAAGCTGCGTGCGTTAGGACCAGTACGTCTGGCAGCTTAACAGTCTTGTTATTTCTCGCGACAAAAGCCGTACTTGGCTTCAAATCAGTTCTGTTGGGTTCATATTGTAATGGTACAGTGGCAAAGGTAAAAATGCAGCATTTGTATGGTGTGCTAGATGCCGTGAAAGTGATTGTTTCTCATGTTTCTACGACACTTATCATTCTGGTTCGTGTGAGACTACATCTGTGGTACAAAACAATCGACATAGCCCAAATAATGAGTATTTGGTATTTCATTTTTGTCCTAAAAAATTAAATTGTTATGTCTTCCTAATTTCAACAACCTCTATTAACATTCTTTCATAAAATATCGATAATTAAGAATTTATATTTGAAATGAAAATAGTAATTTCCCGTGCAGTATGAAATTAGAAACAAGAAGACGTGCATTATTCATGAAAAATGATGATGTATTTTACAGTTACGGGATGTAAGTATTTCAAACTGAACGAAAATAAAAAAAGAATGACCAAGGCGAAACTTGAACCAGCAATATATATACTGCACTAGATTACTTATCTACTAGTACGATGATGAATTTTAGGGTTACAAGTTGTGGGTATTTCAAATTGAACGAAAAAAAAAAAAAAAAGACTAAGGAGAGACTTGTACCAGCGATCCAGGAACTGCACTAGATTACCAGTTTACTACGCTACCGTTTCCGCTTTACATCCAACGTGTATTTGCGTTTCAACTATATCAAAGACAGTCCCTCGGAAAACTTCAAAGCCGATTTTTCCTATAAATTTATGAACACCCTATTTCTTGGCGCTTTTTAATCGTGTTCCACACGCGTGTTTCACTACGGAGCAAGAAGCAGGCTCAGCCGTTTTCATACTGCGTATTAACAGCGCGACAATCAGAGCACAACAGTACAGGGATTGCGACTGCACAGAATCTTTGAAATAAAAACTACATAGCTAAAACGAGATTAAGAAACACGTTGATAGCTGTTAATACGTTAGACTATCTTAAAGTTTCATTTAACGTAAGTTAGTAATAAGGTATCTAATACATAAGTAGGAGTTACTTCCAAGAGCGTATCAACTCCAGTGTACGTGTGCTGTGATCTCTGACCAATAATCGCGTTTTTGTTTGTTTATGTCAGGTTTATTCTTACGATGAACAGAGTAAACAAATAAGTACTCACTTAATAATCGGAGAATAATTCAGTTATATAAACACGAGCTCAGTGAAGTTATTTTGTCTGATCACGTAAGAGAACTGGACAGGAAATGCTATGGAGGTACAGTCTGTGAACTGAAAAGTGAACTGCATTCGTGGTTGGGGAAGTTGTCTTTCCCAGAATAACACTACAGCTGCCATACAGAATGACTAACAATCAATTTCTCATCCGGCGCTGTAGGCAGTGTGCAGAGGAGGAGGATATTAGTGTTTAACGTCCCGTCGACAACGAGGTCATTAGAGACGGAGCGCAAGCTCGGGTGAGGGAATGATGGTGAAGGAAATCGGCCGTGCCCTTTCAAAGGAACCATCCCGGCATTTGCCTGAAGCGATTTAGGGAAATCACGGAAAACCTAAATCAGGATGGCCGGAGACGGGATTGTGTGCAGAGATTTACGTAGAATCTCTCCATTTGTGTTAGTGACAGTACTCGTATCAGCTTTCCATGTAGCTTTAACGCACTTTGTAGAAAATAATCCCCACCCCTTGCCTCGGGCATGTCTGCGCACTGTGTCGCCACTGATTAATTAGGCATGCTGTTGAGGGTCCATATAACTTTGTGAAACATCCTGAAGCTGCTTCTTGTGACGTAGTGGGGAAGACAGAGTGGCGACTTACCTGCTCAGTCTTCAGTTTGCAGACCTTTGAAGATGGGAAGTGCATCTTCCCTCGCGCTTCGATCCCACACATCTCTCCCCTCCACCCTGTTACACCGCCTTAATACGGCTCTACTGCTCTTCGATGTGATACACATGTTTAGTATTTGTTTTTAACCTACTTCGTTTACAGATAAACATTAATTTTATACCGTTAGAACAATATTTCTAATAATCTGCACTTTTTTCATTCCCTGCAACGCAGCAAATATTAGTCTTAGTGACAAAATAAATAGGATGTTTTTTGTCTGAAATTTAGTGTTGTTTAATTCTGCACTGGCAAACATTTTCGCTAGGAGCTGCGGTTTTTGAATTATTCGGAAAAACATAAAGAAGTGACCTTTAAATGCACCCCCATCCCAACGCTCACACCCCACCTGTAAGGATTTTTAGTATGTTGTTCAGGAAACTCTCTCCTAGCACTGTGCAAAAATCTGCAACTACACGATTTCTTTCCCTAATTTTCCTTCGTTGACCGTACTATATCACACATCGATTGCAACAACGGACTTGTTATGAGTGATGTTCCGTTGCCAGGTGACTTCTCGCAACGGTGAGGTTAATTAACAATCCAGTTCTTATTATTTGACACCATGCGATTTTTTTTCTGTAGAAGTATTTGACAACTCGTGCACACGCTATCAAGCCATGATCGCTTCCAGAGTTAAAAGCCAAAATTCAGCCTGTAATTTCAGAAGTAGAGGTGCAAGTATACCAAAAAGTTATGGGAAATTTCGTCGAAAGAACGAGTGTGTGCCTGCAGAATCGTGGACAGCATTTGAGTCCTAATCATAGACTGCATGCACTGGAACAGTATGTAAGTTACTTAAATTAATTTATAAATTTGTATGTTATAATGCACTCAAAAGTTGCGTTCTTAATGGGACATCCGTCTCGTGCATTATCTTCTTGAAAGACGAACGCATCGGCGAAATGTTGGCTGCAGTACTGGAAATGGATTGGAGGATCTTGTCCCAATACTGCAGAGCTCTCCAGTTACCTGTGATAGTGATTACTGGCGTCCGACATCCGTAATGATGTTGGCCCAAAACATGACTCACTGACATCCATTCTGCACCCGTGAAACTTCATGTCTGAGACATTGGTACCTGGCCGTCTGCATACTCATCATACGGATATCAGAGGAATCCTGCACTTGTCGCTGAGGAGAACCCGACGCCAAGTTCCATTCCAAGTGTCACCTTGACAACTTTCCTCGCGCGCCATGGTGCTAAGGCATATGTGCTGTTGTTCTTGATGGACCCTAAGAGGCCAATTTGATCTCGTGAAGACTGTGGTATAGTGTCTGGGCTGACACTATAGATCACAAATGACGTCCGTGTACTCGCTTTAAACTCGCTAGCGCGTCCTATGACGCCGTCTCCGAACTCGCTCCCTCTATACGCTCGAAGACTCACTCGCCAGTCTGTCACTTTCCACTAAACTGAAAAATTGTCGCTTAAGTCTGCTGTTAGGTACAAATGGAGTGTACGAGCATAGAAAGAAGAGTGAGCATACCAGTTCGCAAGCATGACTGAAGACTCGGAGCGTTGCCGCTACATACACAACTGTTGGGCATGACGATCGTTATTGACCAACTCATTGATCGATCAGTTAGCAGTGACTGTTGTTCTGGACCATCAAAACGGTCATACAGGACTATGTTCCCTTGTGCATTCCGTGTTCCCACCACTCGCCACATGAGGATATGTCCAGATGATGTGGTGTGGCAAGTCATAATGTTGCTTGGGCGCACTGAGCTCCAGATCTTTGAACACAGTACACTCACAGGTCAGCTTCATTGTGACACAGTACTCCTTCCCCACGTGCGTCTTTTCAGGGGTGCATTAAGCCCTGAATTCATTTTTATGGATGACAATGTGCTACCACATCGAACTGTGCAGGTGGCGAAGCTCTCGGAACGATAGGATATTCGGCGAATGACCTAGTCTGCCCGTTCCCCCGATGTAAATATCATCGTGCACGTCTGTAATGCGTTAGGAGACGTATTGACGCACGTCCAGATGTACCAAAGACTATGCAGCAGCTGTCAGCCACGCTGCTGAAAGAATGGAACGCCGGGGCACAAGAAGCTGTTACCAACCTTGTGGCCAGCATGAGAGCACGCTCCAGAGTATACGTTGCCATCCGTGGTGAACACAAACCCCATCAAGAACCAAGTCCTGCCTTTTGTAATATCCAGGGGACCATCATATGTCGCGGTGACTTCAGTATAATTAACTGTCTTCGAATAGAAGTGTTATATCTGTCGGTGGTATTTTGTACGTCTTTCAGTTACCTTCAGTACTATACTGTAGCAGTTCTTTCTACGTATGGTCCAATAGTTTGTATAAGCTAGTTTCTTTTAAATTTCGTTAAAGAAAACTGTTCGATATTTCTGTTGGTTTTCCTGCAGCATCGATTTTGCCCTGTAAAATTGATGTTTTTCGGATCTAATATTGGTTCCCTTTCTCTGCTGTTTGTTGCTGTAGATTCTAGAAGATCAATTTAAAACTACTTACAACACTAGGTATTTGAACTCACTGCCGTAACAGGAACCTCGAAACCCATCACTGTCACTATTAGAAAGCGGGAGCAGTCAAAAATTGGGTTTATCCCCGCCACAAAAGATATTTCATGGCACAGTTCACTTTCAATCTTTGTTGCTTAGGGTTCGAGACATTCAGTTTGAAGCCAGTGCTCTACCTTATCAGTACATGAGGTAGTCAAGCTCGCTAATTCTATGGAAATGGTTAAATATACTGTAGCGGTCAATGGATGAGCAGCAGCACCATGGACTCAAAATGACGACCGCGAGCAAGTTGGCCGCACTTTCCCTTTGTTGTAGATGCGGCCTTCAGTCCGAAGACGTTTGCTGCAGCTCCCCACGCAACTCTATCCTGTGCACTTCTTTTCATCTGAAACCTTCACACAATGGAACCTGCTTACTTTATTCATTGAAGCAAACTTCAAGCAGCAGAAACGAGATTTCTTAGGAAAGTGAGAGGTGTTACCAGGAAAACCTATAAGAAATGAAGATATTAGGAATTAACTAGATATTTATATTATTAATGAAAAGATTGATTTCATACTTATAAACAAGAGGTACAAAAATTCTATTCATGGTGTGAAAACATATCCGGGAGCTGATATATTTTCTGATCATAACCTTTTAGTAGCAAAGTTCCAGGTGAAACTGAAAGCCATACAAAAGAAACAAAAGAAGGACTATATAAATACAACTATTCTAAGAGACCCCTTGACTAAACAAAAGACTTCTGAAGAGATTAATAAGGAATTAATTAGGATAAAGAATAATCAAACAGAAGATATTGATGGCAAATGGGAACTTATAAAAGACACATTAAATAATGCATGTAAAAACATAATGGTGACCAAACACGACAACATGAAAAAGAAGTGGATGACAGAGAAGATATTACAATTGATGGAACAAAGAAGAATACTTAAAAATAGAGATGAAAGTGAGTATAAAAGATTACATGCAGAAATACGAAAAGAAACACGGCGAGCAAAAGAGGAATGGTACAAGGAACAATGCTCTGAAATTGAGAGTTATGAAACAAGACATGATAGTTTCAACTTACACAAAAAAGTTAAAGATTTAGCTGGACTTAATAAAAAGAAAAGTACAAGTTTATTGTTAGATAAAAATGACAAAATAATTCCTGATGTTAAAGGTAAACTGGACAGGTGGACAGAATATGTCAAAGAACTATTTGAAGACACAAGAAAAGATCAAAAATTTTATGATAACATGATTGGAGAACGAGGACCAAGCATATCGAAAGAAGAAATATTACATGTTATCAACAAATCGAAGACAGGAAAAGCCCCTGGACCGGATAAGATACCAAATGACATCCTGAAACTCATAGGAATAGACCATATAGATATATTTGTACAATTGTTTAATGATATTTATAATTCGGGAATTATTCCTAGGGATTGGTTGACATCTACCTTTGTTACATTACCCAAAAAGGCTAATGCCAAAACTTGTAATGATCACCGTACAATAAGCTTAATGAGTCACACCTTAAAGATATTTCTAAAAGTTATACACCAACGAATATACAAAAAAGTAGAAGAAGGTACAAGTGAAACACAATTCGGTTTTAGAAGTTCCCTCGGTACAAGAGAAGCATTGGTTGCTTTTAACATATTAGCGCAACGATGTATGGAGGTTAACCAGCCACTATATGTGTGCTTTCTGGATTATAATAAAGCATTTGACAAAGTTCGTCATGATCATCTCATAGAATTGTTAGAAAAGAAAACACTTGATAAGAAAGACATCCGCATTATATACAACCTCTACTACAATCAAACCGCAACCGTGAAGGTAGAAAATGAATTATCGAATGATATAGAAATAAAGAGGGGTGTGAGACAAGGTTGCGTTCTCTCACCCTTATTGTTTAATATGTATTCAGAAGACATAATCCAGGCAGCTCTATCAGATGAAATAGCTGGCATTAAAGTGAATGGGCTAAACATTAACAATGTTAGGTTTGCTGATGACACTGTACTACTAGCTGGAAACCTCAAAGATCTACAATTACTTCTTGACAAAGTCGCAGAAAAAAGTGAAGAATTTGGCTTGACTCTTAACGTAAGCAAGACTAAGTTCATGGTGATATCTAAAACACACCAACAAGAAAATCTTACAAGCAATAGGGAAAGAGTCGATCAAGTACGTAAATTTAAATATCTCGGAACAATTGTAAATGAGGAGATTGAAAGCTCAGAAGAAATTAAATCGAGAATAGGACAGGCCAGAAGTATCTTTAATAAGATGAAAAATGTATTCTGTCCGAGAGACATTTGTTTAAACACAAAAATGAGGTTGCTAAGATGCTATGTATTCTCAAAATTATTATACGGAATGGAAGCGTGGACATTGAAAAAGGACATGAACAGTTTAGAAGCTTTTGAACTGTGGGCATATAGAAGAATACTTAGAATTAGTTGGGTGTCGAGGATTACTAATCAAGATGTCCTAAGAAGAATGGGAAAGGAAAAAGAATTAATTAAAACTATTAAAGTAAGGAAGCTACAATATTTAGGCCATGTTATTAGGGGAGTAAATTACAAAATATTGCGAATAATACTAGAAGGGAAAATTTGTGGGAAGAGAACGAGGGGTAGAAGACGGACATCCTGGATTGACAATCTAAAAAATTGGTACAACTGTTCAACGTCAGAACTCCTTAGATCGGCCAAATCAAGATCAGAAATTGCCATGATGACAGCCAACCTTCTTAGAGGAGACGGCACATGAAGAAGAAGAATGAAAAGATCGAACAAAATAAAACATTATGGAAACATCAACTATAAAGAATGAGTGCAGAGAGAATTCACGTCTGGCCATGCTGTACCAGCGAAGAAGGAAGAAGGAACGTAGGAAGACACTAAATGAGGTGGCAGTGAAGAGTGGAAACATAACAGGCACAAGTGCCTAAGCCTTGAAGTGCAGGACAAGAGACTTTACAAAATATGCTCTGTGTTTTACTTAAGTTCGAAGTATCACAATAATGATGGGCAAAAGCGAAAGGAAGACCAGTTCATTATCAAGGTGTGATACAAAATGCAAAAAATCACTTTTTTATCAAACTGTTTCCTCAAATCGAATGAGAAAAAAAATGGTTCAAATGGCTCTGAGCACTATGGGACTTAACATCTGTGGTCATCAGTCCCCTAGAACTTAGAACTACTTAAACATAACTAACCTAAGGACATCACACACATCCATACCCGAGGCAGGATTCGAACCTGCGACCGTAGCCGAATGAGAAAAACTGCATTGCTGACAACAAAGGCGAATGCCTAAACAATGGTTCTTACGCGAAAAGTAAAAGTTTTACTGTGAAACTAACTATGGAGGCGGAAGCAGCCTTGCTTCATCTACATAAAAATGATTTTTAAGGCATATCAGATGTCTTGAAATGTCCTTCCCCATGTATCTTACGATATACAGGGTGTCTCAAAAAGAATCATCCGATTTGGGACGACTATGTCTCTGAAACTAATAAACATACACAAGCAATTTTGTTTGATGATGAACGGGAAACTCAAAAATGTGTTTTTCGTACCTTTTCATACGTGTTCAATATGCTCCCCTTGAGATGCACGGCATATGTCAATACGGTATTCAAATTGTTCCCACACTGCAGCGAGCATGTCTTGAATTACAGCTTCTACAGCTGCTGTTATGAGATGTCTCAGTTCATTCATTGTTGTTGGTAATGGAGGCACATAAACAGAGTCTTTCGATCCCTGCGAAACCCTACATTTCAGCAGGATAATATACGACCGCATGTTGCAGGTCCTGTACGGGCCTTTCTGGATACAGAAAATGTTCGACTGCTGCCCTGGCCAGCACATTCTCCTCATCTCTCACCAATTGAAAACGTCTGGTCAATGGTGGCCGAGCAACTGGCTCGTCACAATACGCCAGTCACTACTCTTGATGAACTGTGGTATCATGTTGAAGCTGCATGGGCAGCGGTACCTGTACGTGCCATCCAATCTGTTTCACTCAATGCTCAGGTGTATCAAGGCCGTTATTACGGCCAGAGGTGATTGTTCTGGGTACTGATTTCTCAGGATCTATGCATCAAATTGCGTGAAAATGTAGTCACATGTCAGTTCTATTATATTTGTCCAATGAATACCCGTTTATCATCTGCATTTCCTCTTGGTGTAGCAATTTTAATGGCTAGTAGTGTATTCGGTGTCAAAATGATCCATGGCGATCACGTGGGAGAAAATAACTAGGTGCGAGTGAGTGGCAGGTAGCGCCTTGGTATGTCTAGGTGCGCGAGAGGCCGTAAGCCGCCGTGTGTTACACTAGCAGCGCCGCCAGACTGGCAGGCCTGCTGCCAGAAGATTGCGGCGGCCGCTCTGTTGGCAAAGCCGCCCCACTCAGGCTCCACTGCGACCCCTGCTTTTGTTTGGCGTCCCTGACAGCAGACCTGCAGTGGCGTACTAGAGCGATATGGCCCTTAGTGCCACCATCCTATCGAGTGCTGACAAGAGTGCGCGAATTGGGCGGAGCTAGATTGTTTTCAGAATGCAGAGCTCTAGCTGCGACAAATGGTTAACAGTTGTAAGTAGGTACCTGGTACGTGAAAGCCTCGGCGTAGTGCCGAGTCGTGTCGAAAGGGAACCACGCGAAGAAGGCAAGTTCGGCGTGCAGCAGTGCCGAGAGCATCCAGGAACAGGTTGTGCCCAGCCACAGCAGGAGCGTCGCCCACGACAGCGCACGACCGCGACGGCTGCCGCCGGATTCCTCTGCGACACAGGCGAGCCAAACAAAGGGATCGAGATCAGCGTTTAACGTCCTCTCGGTAACGAGGTTTTAGAGACTGCCGAAGAAAAGTGGCAGAGGCCGCATTTAAGGGGATGTCCCAACATTTACCTCTATATCTACACTAAGATGAAAAAAATCATGGGATACCTTCCAATATCTTTTCGGACCTCCTTTTGCCCGGCATAGTGTAGCAACTTGAAGTGGCATGGATTCAACAAGTCGTTGGCAGTACCCTGCAGAAATATGGAGCCATGCTGCCTCTATAACCATCCGTAATTATGAAAGAGTTGCCGGTGCAGGATGTTGTGCACCAACTGACCTCTCGATTATGTCCTATAAATGTTCGATGGGAATCATGTCGGGCGATCTGGCTGGCCAAATCATTTGCTCGAATTGTCCAGAACATCCTTCAAAACAATTGCGAACAGTTGTGGCCCGCTGACATGGTTCATCGTTATTTGGGAACATGAAGTCTATGAGTGGCTGCAAATGGTCTCCAAGTAGCCGAACGTAACCATTTCCAGTCAATAATCGGCTCAGTTGGACCGGAGGACCTAGTCCATTCCATGTAAACGCAGCCCACATCATCATGAAGTCACCACCAGCTGGCACATTACCTTGTTGACAACTTGTGCACATGGCTTCGTGGGGTCTACGCCACATTCTAGCAATACCATCAGCCCTTGCCAACTGAAATCGGGATTCATCTGACCAGGTCACAGTTTTCCAGTCGTCTAAGATCCAACCAACACGGTCACGAGCCCAGAAGAGAGGCTGCAGGCCATGTCGTGCTGCTACCAAAGGTGCTCGGGTCGCTCGTCTGCTATGATAGCCCATTAAGGCCTAATTTTGCCGCTCTGTCCTAAAGGACACTGATATGTTCAAGACCCTAGGAGAGGCCCTGCAGCACTCGCGTCAGTCACCTGCTTCCATAGCCCATTAAAGCCTAATTTCGCCGAGCTGTCCTAACGGAGCGTCCCACGTTGTTTCTGCGGTTATTTCACGCAGTGTTACTTGTCTGTTAGCACTGACAACTCTACGCAAACGCAGCTGCTCCTGGTCGTTAACTGAAGGCCGTCGGCCACTGCGTTGTCCGTGGTGAGGGATAATGCCTGAAATCTGGCGTTCTCGGCACACTCTTAACACTGTAGATCACGGAGTATGAAATTCCTAACGATTTCCGAAATGGAATGCCCCATGCGTCTCCAACTACCATTTCGTGGTCAAAGTTTGTTGATTTCCGTCGTGCGGCCATAATTACGTCGAAAACCTTTTCGCATAAATCAGCTGAGTACAAATAACAGCTCCGCCAATGCACTGCCCTTTTGCACGTTGTCTACACGATACTGCCGCCATCTGTACATGTGCGTATCACTATCCCATGACTTTTGTCACCTCAATGAACATTCGGGAGCCAAAATTCCTGCAGCTGAGTGTTACAATCTTTCTGCAAGTTGATGCTTGTGCTGGCGCAAGCTGGCGCCAGCACACCATGCGGCAAATGGTTGAGAGAAGATCGATAGAGGCCAAAGACAGACTCGGAAGAAACGCACCGACAACGTCCTCTCGGCTGCTAGTATGTAGATCGCCACTGTGGCCCAGTCAGTCCCACATAGTCATCGAGTGAGTCAACGAGTTCAAGTCATTAAATCCAATACAGAAATAATAGACTTAAATATCATTATAAATGTCTATATACAATTTGAATGTAATTATGCCTTTAGATTTTGAAACTAAGGGGCATATCTCAATAGGAGTCGCAGTAGCCGTTAGCTCAGCCTCTAACTCAGAGTCAGGCAGAACATAGTGACTAGAGTAGTGTACATAGCGGACTTGTACTACACCAGCAGTGAGGCTAACGTGGACTAGAACGGAGGAGCTTGTCCCACAATGACTATCTTGAGTTAAATAACTTTTTATTCTTATGAATAAAGAACCCAGTTAATATACGTGTGCTGTTTGTGTTGTAGAAACAGGATACTGGCCACCAAACAACATCCTCTTCTTGTCCCCATGGTACAAGCCTACAGTGACAATGAGACGACACAAAAATGCTAATGCATTGAGAGACGCAAATCGATGCTTAATTAAATCCAATACAGAAATAATAGACTTAAATATCATTATAAATGTCTATATACAATTTGAATGTAATTATGCCTTTAGATTTTGAAACTAAGGGGCATATCTCAATATTTGTATATTTCACAACAGCAGGGCTATTGGTACTGATCAAAAAACCAAGGTATTCATCCGTGACCAGCACTTGTATTCAAAACAACAGCGTAGTATTTCTGACTATGTTCGTCACGTTTGTGTAATACAGTTCTGTCCAAACAGGCTGTAGTTCATTGTGAGGTCAGCCAATTAAAACAGTACAGCGGTGTGCAGAGTGCTTTCCTTCAGTGAAAGTCCAGTTGATTGTGAAAGTTACAACCAGGACAAAGTAAGCGGACTATAAAAACTCTATTTAGCAAAGGACTCTCAGTGAAAAAATTCAGATAAACGCCAGAGGTAGGCCACTTTCGAATCTGAATCTGCAGCAGCATACATAAAGTCGATGCCATAAGTTCAATCCGGAAATTTACCAAAATAACAAATGAAGTTTTGGCTGTGAAGAAAACACTGCTGTTTTCTTGTTTTTCGTTGTGTGTTATTTGGGGGAGATGTTCATTGGTATAAAACTGGAACAACTGATATTGGGCATATGTGGTCTAAAATTAAAGTGCATAAAATGTCAAAGCGATACATGAATAACATTCTGAGTCTTTCATTCCTAGGCAAAACCAACATGCAGCAGAAATTAGATTCGCAATATAGACGAAAAATTGACAGCCACAAGAGGCATGTAGAAAAGGGCAGATATACATTGAATTTAATTGTAAACTATATTCGGTTTCATGGCGCATGACTGACTCTCAGGAGCCACGACGAATCTGATGCCTCTCATAATAACGGTTTTTTCGTGAGGTAATTCAGTTTAGTGCGGAACTGGATAAAGATCTTCAAGTTCACCTCAGGCAAGCATCAGTGTTCGAAATTCCTTCTAAGACTGTTCAGAACGAACCACAGTAATGCATGTCGGAAGTGTACCGTGAGGAAGCGCCACACAAAGAAAAGCGGAGAACACAAAAGATTCGGTAATGGCTACTGCACAATTTTTTGCTGAGGTTGGCAGTGTCGTAAGCGTAGTAGTCCAGGCACGACCTCAACCGCTATCTTACGCATTCATACGTCAAAACACCCACTACTTTTACTGTCACATTAAGGTATCCGCCCATACCCTGCGAGCAGTGGTGAACTGCACGGTCGATATGTGTGCGCGCGCTTCATTTGTGTGTGCGACAGGGATTTTCAGAGTTTCTGTTTCGTTTTATTTCTCATGCAGAAGAGAGAAAAAGATAGCTAAAGTAACTTCTCTCTCTCTTTTCTCGCTCTCTCTCTATCTCACGTGCGTGAAATTGTATACACTATCATGTCCTCCAAGAATACGAGGTGTGGCTAGAAAAAAACCGGACTATTACTGGTGAAACAATAAAACGAATGCAATAAGGCTGAAAGTCGCGTGGCCTGTCACGTGACTCTCGCTCTGCCTACTGCTCGAGTTTCATCTGCCTCCTGCACTCAGTCTGCCCGTGGCGTCTGTTTTAAGTAGTTGACGTTTTGTCTGTGCGTCGGAAAATGTTGAGTGTACAGAAAGAACAGCGTGTTAACATCAAATTTTGTTTCAAACTAGGAAAATCTGCAAGTGAAACGTTTGTAATGTTACAACAAGTGTACGGCGATGATTGTTTATCGCGAACACAAGTGTTTGAGTGGTTTAAACGATTTAAAGATGGCCGCGAAGACACCAGTGATGACACTCGCACTGGCAGACCATTGTCAGCAAAAACTGATGCAAACATTGAAAAAATCGGTAAACTTGTTCGACAAGATCGCCGGGGTGGGATCACTTTCAATGTTTTCCAGGATGTCAGAACAAATCATTCTTTGGCGTTCCTTCTGTTCAATTGTGAGACACTTTGGAACCATTTTTGAACACACTTTGTTCATGTTGAAACTTTCATGAAGAATCTGCCTAACACTTTCCTTGTCAACTCCTGTTAACTCAGACACTGCTCTGATTGTTAAACGGCGATCTTGTCGAACAAGTTTACCGATTTTTTCAATGTTTGCATCAGTTTTTGCTGACAATGGTCTGCCAGTGCGAGTGTCATCACTGGTGTCTTCGCGGCCATCTTTAAATCGTTTAAACCACTCAAACACTTGTGTTCGCGATAAACAATCATCGCCGTACACTTGTTGTAACATTACAAACGTTTCACTTGCAGATTTTCCTAGTTTGAAACAAAATTTGATGTTAACACGCTGTTCTTTCTGTACACTCAACATTTTCCGACGCACAGACAAAACGTCAACTACTTAAAACAGACGCCACGGGCAGACTGAGTGCAGGAGGCAGATGAAACTCGAGCAGTAGGCGGAGCGAAAGTCACGTGACAGGCCACGCGACTTTCAGCCTTATTGCTTTCGTTTTATTGTTTCACCAGTACTAGTCCGGTTTTTTTCTAGCCACACCTCGTATATGATACTCCTACTATTCGTAAAAAGATCGCCGTTGTGATAATTGTTTATTTTATTTTTTATTTTTTTGGCACCGCCAAAAGTGGCCGCCACTGCTCGCTGGTGAAGTGGCACGTGGTAGGGATGGAAGTAGTTAGCGCCTAGAATGCTAACACGCTGGGTTGACTTATTCGAGAGGCAGTCTCAGGTACTCTGAAGCTACCGCGTACATTATGAGCATGAGCTATCAGAACATCTATTTCTTCTCCAACGCGCATTTCAGCTTGTTTCTTACCCTCTGCTCAGTATTCCCGTGTCTTTGTAATAACAATTCTTTGCACATTTGCAGAATTGTCGTTCTGTTGGATATGGTCTGCCGACATAACTTTTTGTGTAGAGCTCTACTGTTTTGGCATTCCTTCTGTGTTCTCCATAAAGAAGCAGCATATTTAGTTTCTCTTGATTTGTGAAAGACATTCTTTTTTTTTTTCTTTTTCCAACTAACCAGCACTCGTCTCACGTGAACGACTCAGACAGAAAGAAGTTTCTCTGTGCCATTTTAATACTAGTATTGCGGAGTTGCAACACTCTGTTTCCTCCATACCCGCCATAACGTATTTCCTCAATTGTATACTGGGTGAATCAGGAGGGAAGGTACCCTCATGTTCAGAAAAAAACAGAACACCTTGAACGCTAGAGATACGACGTTCATATTTACAAGACGTGTACATTAGTATGTTCGGTAGAAATTACTAGCATTTGAACCATGTCGGCCCGTGGGTTTAAGGTCAACGTCTATACCGCGGCGCAACACCGCCTACCGGTAAAATGTGCGTGCGGCTCTCGTCGCTAAATACCGAAGTTTCAAGAGTCTTGAGCAGACGTGCATGATGCTTCGCAGACGTATGCGCGAACCGCACCGATAAATCAGTGAGTTTGAAAGGGGGCGCATTTTTGGCGTGAGAGAATGTGATACATCCATCTTGGAAATTGGTGCTCGTGTGGAACGAAGCGTTTCGGCTGTGCAACGGGTGTGTGCCGAATGGTTTACGGAAGGTCGCACCACGCAGACCAGCCCTGCCCCCCTCCACCTTCGTTTAGAGCGAAGTCTACAAGCGCAGAGTGGACACAAAGGAGAAACTACTCGCTCATATTTTACATGCGTATGCTCGAGTAAAGGACCGTACGGATGAGCTAAGATCAGCAACACAGCAGCTGTGTACATGAGCTGCAAAATGCGTTGCACTTGACGGAGGACTTTTTAAATATCATTTTTGAGGACATGCACACAATTAAACAAAACATTAGACCACAATGTTTCATTTACTGTCACCTAAATTTGTCCTCTTCCCCATCGCTTTCATTAATTTTCTCGGAAATTGTTCAGAAGATTACATACTCGTATGCTCATATGGCGTTTTTTGTTCAGAATCACTAATGCTATCACCCATCAAAGCATGTACCATTCCTCCTAACACACGCTGTATAAAATCACGACCTCCCGCATCAGAAATCAATCGTTTTTGTGTTTAAAACAAATAAATCCTAATTTCTAACTATAGTAATTTCTCGGAAACTAGTAGTCGAATTCTGAAGAATGAAACGCCGTTGAATTCGTCTCTTTTAGATCTACGATACTAGCGGCAGAAATTACTGTAGTTACATTTGAAAAAGCAAAGTTAATATCTAGATCTCGGTAATTAATATAGCTATGAATAGAGACTGTACCTCGTTTAGTAAAGGTTCAAATGGTTCAAATGGCTCCAAGCACTATAGGACTTAACATCTGAGGTCATCAGTCCCCTAGACTTAGGACTACTTAAACCTAACTAACCTAAAAACATCAGAAACATCCATGCCCGAGGCAGAATTCGAACCTGCGACCGTAACAGCAGCGCGGTTCCGGACTGAAGCGCCTAGAACCGCTCGGCCACAGAAGCCGGCGTTTAGTGAAGATATTCTTACAATTCATAAGGGCGCAAAAAGAATTACGATGCCTTAAACAGTTCAGGAAATATTTGAGATGAACTGTTACATCTACATCTATACTCCGCAAGCTAACTTACAGTGCGTGGCGCAGGGTGCTTTGTGATCACTGTCAGTTCCTCTCTGTTGCACTCGCGAATGGTTCGCGGAAAGAACGATAGTGGGTCTCAGATCTCTCTAATTTTATCTTCATGGACTTTTCGCGAGATATACTTAGGAGGAAGCAATATTTTTTGACTATTTTGGGAACGTACGCTCTCGGAACTTTAACAACAGACTACATCGTGATGTAGAACGCCTCTCTTGCAGCGTATGCCTAAATTAAGCTGTAACGAAAAATGCTGATCTCTTTTGGCTCATCACTATTTCTTCTATCAGTCCTATCCGGTACGGATTTCAGACTGACGAGCAACGTTCAAGTATTGGTTGAACGAGTGTTTTGTAAGCTAATTCCTTTGTTGATGGATTACATTTCCTGAGGATGCTTCCAATTAATCTGACGTACCCGCGATTGACTTTGTGTGTTCGTTCCACTTCAAATCGCTCCGTAAGTATATCTTATGTTTTTTTTATGGATGTAACTGCTTCCAGTGATTGTTCTGCAATCGTGTAATGTTACAGTGAAGAATCTTTCAGTGTATGTATTCGCAGTACTTTACATTACTTGTTTATGTTGAGAGCCAGTTGAAAGGTCTCTGTTGGATTCCTTTCATGTTAATTTCTTAAATCTGTTGTCATTTACGGCATAAATTCCTCTTCTAAATTTACTGTGGTGTTTCTGACTATCTGGGAGGAGACTGAGCAGTGAAACGTGTTACTTTTACACATCAACAAGAACGATCTGTCACACTACTACACTTTAAAACACAGTTTATATGTAATTCATGTCACACAGTCTCATACGGAACCGACATCCGCTTTCTTTTATATACTGTATATGATAAGATACTGTCATCCCCCTTCCCTTCTGTGTGAAAGAATGAATGAGCAAATGTTATTTCTAGTTGCATGCTGGATGGTAGCAGACAAGCCTGTCTGCTAGAGAACAGTAGGACCAACGTCGGAACAGGTAGCTACGCTTTCTAAAAGCAAAGAGGTTTCTATCCTTAGTATGGTCATGTCCGTCCCTTGTCATGTTGGTATAGGAAGCTGCCTCTCTGGTCACTTCCGTTTTGTATACGGAAAATGAAATGAAATTAAGTGTGGCTAGGGCCTCCCGTCGGGTAGACCGTTCGCCTGGTGCAGGTCTTTCGAGTTGACGCCACTTCGGCGACCTGCGCGTCGATGAGGATGAAATGATGATGATATGGACAACACAACACCCAGTCCCTGAGCGGAGAAAATCTCCGACCCAGCCGGGAATCGAACCCGGGCCCTTAGGATTGACAGTCTGTCACGCTGACCACTCAGCTACCGGGGGCGGACCTGTATACGGAAGCACCCTTGGTAGGAGCCCAGGTTAGTCCGTCCGCGGCGAGCGTCTGAAGTGGTAAGATCTCCGGCTAAGCGCGTGTCCGCTAAGTCCGTAGGACAATGGATTTCTTAAGATCAGCCTAACTGAAAATTTAATCACCTTTATTTCAGGTTTAGCTCTAAAATATCTAATGTTATCTTAAATTGCAACGCAGTGTAATTCGAGTGTGAAGTTCAGAATATATTCCGGTAGTTGCTTTGTCACTACTTTGTGAGTAAAGTGGAACCACGTGTTGATGAGTAACTCTAACTAAGATCATCAATCTTAAATGCGAATGTGCGTGAGATTATAACGTCTCGTCTTGACAATATTTTTCAATATAGCAACTTTTCTTTATGTTCAACCCACGTGGGGTGTACTTTGTGAGACCAGTACCACGTGCTTATACAATTGTTTGACCCATCAGGTTAACAGTAAGACGATAGTAACAGTTCGAGGTTTTTCTTTTGTAAATTGCTTTTCGATCTAATTTATTTTAATTATCAAAATTATTGTGGAGTTACACTCTTTGTGTAAACCAAGTTGACCACGTGAAGCATGTGGTGTAATCATCAAAGTAGCTCTCAGCTATTCTTTTCGGGAAGATTTCACAGAGAGTTAGTATGAATTTAGTATACCAGTGTGTGGTAATTACATGACGGACAGGATTGCGCTACGAACGTAACTTCTTTGGGTGAAAATTGAATCAGTTGGTTGTGGTTAATTTCCTCTTGCATATGTTTCAACGTTCTTCGTGTGTTATTTTATGAATGCAGTGTTGTATGCAGTCTCCCAATCTTGGCTCCATATTTGATGTGTTCCGTAGGATTACAATCTCACATTTTCACAATCCTAAATAAGGCACCAGCTTAGTTATGAATCAAGTTTAATATGCTGAAATTTCAATGATCAATGTTAAAATAAATTTCCAAATATAAACTGATTTATTTCTTTTTATTTAAATTCTCTTTTATATATATATATATATCACCGGTTGTAGTATGACTATTAAAAGATTATAATTAATGTTAGTCTGGTTGGGAATTTGGTAAGCTAGACTGGATACCTGGTGAAACAGTTGCTCAGTAATGCAAGGTTAACTTCCCCAGACAGCTCACAGCTTTTAACTCACTTTTATGGTCTTGAATAGCAGCACCGCTTGCAGAACAAATTCAAGTCCTGTATTTCGCTAAAATTTTCTAGCGTTACAACGTCTCTATATGTAAAAGTATCATCCGCGAAAAACCTCATGGAAGTTTTGACGTTATCCAGCGGGTCGTTTATATTACACTCCTGGAAATTGAAATAATAACACCGTGAATTCATTGTCCCAGGAAGGGGAAACTTTATTGACACATTCCTGGGGTCAGATACATCACATGATCACACTGACAGAACCACAGGCACATAGACACAGGCAACAGAGCATGCACAATGTCGGCACTAGTACAGTGTATATCCACCTTTCGCAGCAATGCAGGCTGCTATTCTCCCATGGAGACGATCGTAGAGATGCTGGATGTAGTTCTGTGGAATGGCTTGCCATGCCATTTCCACCTGGCGCCTCAGTTGGACCAGCGTTCGTGCTGGACGTGCAGACCGCGTGAGACGACGCTTCATCCAGTCCCAAACATGCTCAATGGGGGACAGATCCGGAGATCTTGCTGGCCAGGGTAGTTGACTTACACCGTCTAGAGCACGTTGGGTGGCACGGGATACATGCGGACGTGCATTGTCCTGTTGGAACAGCAAGTTCCCTTGCCGATCTAGGAATGGTAGAACGATGGGTTCGATGACGGTTTGGATGTACCGTGCACTATTCAGTGTCCCCTCGACGATCACCAGTGGTGTACGGCCAGTGTAGGAGATCGCTCCCCACACCATGATGCCGGGTGTTGGCCCTGTGTGCCTCGGTCGTATGCAGTCCTGATTGTGGCGCTCACCTGCACGGCGCCAAACACGCATACGACCATCATTGGCACCAAGGCAGAAGCGACTCTCATCGCTGAAGACGACACGTCTCCATTCGTCCCTCCATTCACGCCTGTCGCGACACCACTGGAGGCGGGCTGCACGATGTTGGGGCGTGAGCGGAAGACGGCCTAACGGTGTGCGGGACCGTAGCCCAGCTTCATGGAGACGGTTGCGAATGGTCCTCGCCGACACCCCAGGAGCAACAGTGTCCCTAATTTGCTGGGAAGTGGCGGTGCGGTCCCCTACGGCACTGCGTAGGATCCTACGGTCTTGGCGTGCATCCGTGCGTCGCTGCGGTCCGGTCCCAGGTCGACGGGCACGTGCACCTTCCGCCGACCACTGGCGACAACATCGATGTACTGTGGAGACCTCACGCCCCACGTGTTGAGCAATTCGGCGGTACGTCCACCCGGCCTCCCGCATGCCCACTATACGCGCTCGCTCAAAGTCCGTCAACTGCACATACGGTTCACGTCCACGCTGTCGCGGCATGCTACCAGTGTTAAAGACTGCGATGGAGCTCCGTATGCCACGGCAAACTGGCTGACACTGACGGCGGCGGTGCACAAATGCTGCGCAGCTAGCGCCATTCTACGGCCAACACCGCGGTTCCTGGTGTGTCCGCTGTGCCGTGCGTGTGATCATTGCTAGTACAGCCCTCTCGCAGTGTCCGGAGCAAGTATGGTGGGTCTGACACACCGGTGTCAATGTGTTCTTTTTTCCATTTCCAGGAGTGTATATATGATGAAAAGTAGTGATCCTATAACACTCCCTTGAGGCACGCCCAAAGCTACTTTTGCCTCCGAACACTTCTCTCCGTTCAGAATGACATGCTGTGTTCTGTTCGCTAGAAACTCTTCAATAAAATCACACAGCTGGTATGATATTCCGTACGCTCATATTTTGTTCATCAGGCGGCAGTGCTGTACTGTATCGAACGCCTTCCCGAAGTTAAGGAACTCGGCATACACATGGGCGCTTGTATCTACTGCTTTCTGGGTCTCGTGGACGAACAGAGCAAGCTGGAATTCACAATATCGTTCCTTACGAAACCCATGTTGATTCCCACAGAGGAGATTTTCGGTATCCAGAATTGGCATAATACGCGAGCATAAAACGTGTTGCAAGATTACACTGGACTCTCGGAAGGCGACAGGCGACTCTAAGTTACCGCCCTGATAGCAATCGGTTTACTAATAAACCTTTCTCTTGATTACCTGTCTCATGCGCCAGCTAAATTGATTTTGCCCATTAACTGTGTTTGTTGTTGACAGCCTGCATTTGAGGTTATCAGAGTTATCAGAATCTAAATGAACATGAATGCTGAAATAGTGTTAATGAAATTATTTAGTCAGTTGCTGGTGGGTAATTAATATCTCAACACGGGATTCATCTTTTATAAAAGTTATCGCACAAGTTTATTGATTAAAATTGGATACAAAATAAATATTACGCGTGATGACAAAAATAAAAGATGATCTGATGGTAACACAAATATGCAACTAACAGTTAACAGCCCAGTATGGCGGCTGGTTGGCAAATACTAAGGCATGACTGTTTGAACTATTTACTCTATCTCAAAAATATTGATAACGTAATCTGAAATTATCTAACACTGAATAGACAGTGATGGATTTTTTTTCTACACAGAATTTGTACTACGCTGGTGTAGCTGAGAACAAGTGGCGAGACTGTGATCTTTTTTGCCCCAATAAGCAGGAGCAGAAATACAATAACTCTTTTCTCAAAGTGCAGCGCTGCCTCAGGTGTCCGTCGACGTACAAGCGCCTGCAGTACAGTGACGTGCGGAGCCTGTAATTCCTAACGCGGGCACGAAATATCCAAAGTCGGTGCTAGCGATCTGTTAGACGAATCGCAATTACTCTCAAACGGAGCACTGAAATCTCAGAAGATTCCAGCGTGTGACACTCCTTTTCGCCGATCATACCATGGACCAATTTGACTCACTTATGCAGCCGTGCACACAAGGAGATCAAACGTCAAAGCAGCATACTTGTATCGAATAAGATTGTCCTCGGCATAGAGAGTTGTCTGTGATGATTGAGGTCTAAACTGTCAGTAGAGCTAAGCCCTCACCACAGGCTCCCCTCCAGCCGATGTGGCCGAGCGGTTCTAGGCGCTTCAGTCTGGAACCGCGCGACCGCTACGGTCGCAGGTTCGAATCCTACCTCGGGCATGGATGTGTGTGATGTCATTAGGTTAGTTAGGTTTAAGTAGTTCTAAGTTCTAGGAGACTGATGACCTCAGATGTTAAGTCCCATAGTGCTCAGAGTCATTTGAAGCACTTTTGAACAGGCTCCCCAGTCAAGACTAGTGTTAGTCCAGGGTCACATTCAGGACAGGTGTCTGAATTGCACCCCACTCTTAACAAAAGTCAATACAAGTTTCCTCTCCAGACCGGAGTCTGAATCCAAAGATCCACTCCAGACAGCTGGCTGAATCAGAAGACCCGCTCCAGACAGGAATCTGAATCGGAAGACCACTTTCCATCAAACTTCGGTAAACCCCTAGAAGCAGTCCCGCAACTGCCCCGACAAGAGTTTTGTGCCAATCACAAGACACCACAATCTCCATATGTCCCTTCTAGCTCATCTGCTCTACTCATCAGCCAATCCTAATCAAAGTTAACAATAGCCTTCTCTTTTCAGGAGAAGAGGCCAATCCCTGACATGTAAATTCCCATGCAGAGAGGTGAAGACGTTGTGCTTTCGCAGGAGAGCTTCTGTAAAGTTTGGAAGGTAGGAGACGAGATACTGACAGAAGTAAAGCTGTGAGGACCGGGCGTGAGTCGTGCTTCGGTAGCTCAGATGGTAGAGCACTTGCCCGCGAAAGGCAAAGGTCCCGAGTTCGAGTCTCGGTCGGGCACACAGTTTTAATCTCCCAGGAAGTTGCTATAGTTTTGTCTGTCTGCTCGATGACCCTTCTTGGCAACAGGTAAGACCTGTGATTTTTTCTGTCATTAGGAACTCTTTGCTCATCCAGAGGCCGATGGCATATTGCTGCTAGAAGAGGGGAAAGTTCTGTAACATACTCTATCTAGAATCGAACTGATATCTCATCAGGTCAAGTGGCCTTTCCTCTGTTGATCATTTTCAGATGCACTTCTACCACTTGATCCCTTATTTCTATGTCATTTTGTTGTCTCTGTGACAATTTAAAGGAACTGAATCACCACGTATATGGTGTTGCACACTGAGGTGACAAAAGTCATGGGATAGCGATATGCATATATACACGCTTTCTTAATAGGCAGAGAATTTCGAGACCATTATTGTTAGTTCTTAAATAGTTCTACTGGTGTAACTGAACTTTGGTAACGTAGACATATAGTTTTTTCAGTAACTGTAAAATTTTACCACGAGTGTGAAGTGTGGGCTCTGTCATAGGTTTGTGAGTAGTGGGTTATGATGTGGGATTTGTTCAAAGTATTTTCATTGGGGGGAATGCAGTGGGGAAGCCAGTGGTCATTTTAGTGAGATCCTCCCCTGGGAATGCAGAATCTGTAGTAGAAATAAGTTGACAGAGGAACAGGAGCGTAAGATCTATGCCCTTCAGGTGCAGTTACAATGCGCAAAGGAGGAACTAGATAAGTTGAGGAGGGTGAAGGGTGGTGGGGAATGGGAACTGGTAGTTGGCAAGAAGGCAGCTAGGAAGAGGAGGTATTCAGACTGTTTTACTTAGCGTACATGCAATAGACATGACCAACTGTCGAAGTTGAGTGGAGAGGAGCCCCGTGTAGCTGTAGATATAGGGAACATGCAGCAGTCCTCAGCAATTAGGAGGCATAGGTTAGTCGTAAAGTCTAGCAGAAAGAAGAAGGTTCTGCTGCTAGGTAGTTCTCACGGTAGAGGTGTGGGCCAGCAGTTGCAGGAAGTGTTGGGGAGTGAGTACCAGGTCACCAGCATTGTGAAGCCTAATGCAGGGTTGGCTCAAGTGACTGACAGCATAGGGGAGTTATGTAAGAATTTTACGAAGGAGGATCAAGTAATAGTGGATGGAGAAGGGAACAGTCTCGATAGGGACGGAGAATATGATGTGGGTGGTGACCTGGTAAAGATAGCTACTCAAACTGGTGGCACTAATGTGCACTTCGTGCAACTGGTTCAGCACCATGATCGACCTAACCTTAATGCAGCTGTTAGGCTTGTTAACGTGGGGCTTGAGAGGGCGCTGATGGCAGAGGGCATGGGTCACATCTCAGTGGTGCCAGTTGGGTCTATCAGTAGATCGGATTTCACTAGGCATGGCCTGCACCTCAATAGTTATGGGAAGGGGATGCTGGCTAAGCTTATAGGTGACATTGTAGTGGGGGGTGGTGGTGGAGGTGTCATTCATGGAAAAATTCCTGTAGTAGTTGGTGTTAGAGGTGCACCTTTTTTAGAATGAAGTCAGCTGATAGGTATACCTGCTTAAAGGAAGTCCCTCTAACTAAGAGCTCACCTTCCGAGGATGTAATGTTTCCATAATATAAGAGGTATTAAAGATAAAGTTAGTGAACTTCCTATAGATGTTGACTATGAAATTATTGGTATATCAGAGCACCACTTAAATAATCTGACAATTTAGAGGCTTCCTTTACCAGGCTACAGATTAGCTGGCCGAGCTCAAGGAGTTCCTTACGGGGTGGGTGAGTGGCTCTGTACGTACAAAACAGTATTCCATTTGAGTCCATAGACATATCACGACACTGCACTGAGCAGATATTTGAATGTTGTGCAACGGTAGTTGACTTTAGTGAAACTAAACTTCTAATTGTTGTTGTTTATAGGTCCCCTAACTCTGACTTCAGAGCGTTTTTGCTCAAGCTAGAGAGGGTTCTTGATTCACTTTGTAGGAAGTACCAGAAACTAGTTATATGTGGTGACTTCAATATTAATTTTCTATATGATGGTGCAAGAAAAAGGATGAAACTTCCTGGCAGATTAAAACTGTGTACCGGACCAAGACTCGAACTCGAGAGCTTTGCCTTTCGCGGGCAAGTGCTCTACCAACTGAGCTACCCAAGCACGACTCACGCCCCGTCCTCACAGCTTTACTTCTGCCAGTACCTCGTCTGCTACCTTCCAAACTTTACAGAAGTTCTCCTGCGAACCTTGCAGAAGTAGCACTCCTGAAAGAAAGGATATTGTGGAGACATGGCCTAGCCACAGCCTTGGGGATGTTTCCAGAATGAGATTTTCACTCTGCAGCGGAGTGCGCGCTGATATGAAACTTCCTGGCAGATTAAAACTCGGTCCAGCACACAGTTTAAACCTTGTCAAGGAACAATAGTGGCAGGATGTTTATAGTGCCGATAACATAGATGATAAATACAATGCCTTCCTTAACACATTTCTCATGCTCTTTGAGAGTTGCTTTCCATTAGAACATTCTAAACGGGGTACTAGCAGTAGCCGGCCGAGGTGGCCGAGCGGTTCTAGGCGCTTCAGTCTGGAACTGCGCGACCGGTACGGTCGCTGGTTCGAATCCTGTCTCGCGCATGGATGTGTGAGATGTCCTTAGGTTAGTTAGGTTTAAGTAGTTCTAAGTTCTAGGGGATTGATGACCTCAGCAGTTAAGTCCCATAGTGCTCAGAGCCATTTGAACCATTTTTTTACTAGCAGTAATGAGCAGCCCGGGTGGCTGACTAATGGGATAAGGATATCATGTAGAACATAGCGGGAATTATATCAAAATGTTAGAAGTAGTCATAATCAAGCTATAATAGCCCATTACAAACAGTATTGTAAGGTGTTTAAAAATGTTATCAGGAAGGCAAAGAGTATGTGGTATGCAAATAGAATAGCTAATTCACAGGATAAAATTAAAACCATATGGTCAGTTGTGAAGGAAGTGTCTGGTCAGCAGCAATTCGCAGTAAAAATATTTCTGTTACTGGTAAATCAGATATATGTACAGCATTTAACAATCGTTTTCTGAGCATTGCTGGTGAATTAAATAATAATTTAGTTTCTACAGGAAATCATAAAACTTCCTTGGCAAATGCCTTTCCGAGATTGATGTCTGAAATACTCATCTGTGATACAGACAAGAGGGAGATTGAGTCAATAATTAAATCACTGAAGACTAAGGACTCTCATGGTTATGATTGAGTGTCTAGCAGAATATTAAAGTACTGTGCTGCACATGTTACCCCTGTATTTAGCCATATTTGTAATTTTTCCTTTAGAAATGGCCAGTTTCCTGAACGATTAAAGTACTCAGTAGTAAAGCTGCTTTATAAAAAGGGAGAAAGGAATAATGTAGATAATTTTAGACCTATTTCTATGCCATCAGTGTTCGCAAAAGTTATTCAGAAAGCTATGTATGTAAGGAATATTGATCATTTTATATCACACGATTCGCTATCAAATATACAGTTCGGCATTAGAAGTCGTTTAACAACTGAAAATGCTATATTCACTTTTCTCTGTGAGGTACTGGACGGGTTAAACAAAAGGTTTCAAACGCTTGGCATATTTTTTTTATTTAACTAGGGCATTTGATTGTGTTGAACACAAAATATTGCTCCAGAAGTTGGACCATTACGGAATACGAGGAGTAGCTCACAATTGGTTCACCTCTTGCTTCAGCAACAGGCAGCAAAAGGTCATTATTCACAATGTTGATAACGGCTGTGATGTGGGGTCTGAGTGGGGTACTGTCAAGTGGGGGGCGCCCCAGGGATCAGTGTTGCGGCCACTCCTGTTCCTTATTTATATAAATGATATGCCCTCTAGTACTACGGGTAACTCTAAAATATTTCTGTTTGCTGACGACACTAGCTTGGTAGTAAAGGATGTTGTGTGCAACATTGGCTCGGTTTCAAATAGTGCAGTACATGACCCAGTTCATGGCTTGTAGAAAATAAACTAAAGCTAAACAACAGTAAGACTCAGTTTTCACAGTTTCTAACACACAATTCAACAAAACCTGACGTTTTAATTTCACAGAATGGGCATATGATTAGTGAAACTGAACAGTTCAAATTTCTAGGTGTTCAGATTGATAGTAAGCTGTCGTGGAAAGCCCACGTTCAGGATCTTGTTCAAAGACTTAATACTGCCATTTTTACTAGAAGTGAGTGATTGTTCGACATGAAAATTAGTCTACTTTGCTTATTTTCATTCGCTATTGTCGTATGGTATTATATTTTGGGGTAACTATTCTCATTCTGAAAGAATATTTTTGGCTCAGAAACGGGCGGTTCGGGCAGTAAGTGGTGTTAGTTCACGAACCTCTTGTCGCCCTCTGTTCACGAGTCCGGGTATTTTGACATTGGCCTCTCAATACGTATATTCCTTATCGTCGTTTCTTGTTACCAATATTAGTTTATTCCCAAGAATAAGCAGATTTCACTCGGTTAGTACTCGGCAGAAATCAAACCTGCAATTCGATCGGACTTCCTTAACTCTTGTGCAAAAAGGTGTGCAGTATACTACTGCATCCATTTTCAATAAGCTGCCAATCGAATTCAAAAATGTTAGCAGTAATCCACGCGCTTTCAAATCGAAACTGAAGAGTTCCCTCATGGGCCACTCCTTCTATTCTCTCGAGGAGTTCCGTGAAAAATTAAGCTGATTTTTATTGTATTGCTGATAGCGTTTACTTAAACTTATGGACTGACTTTTTTAAGGTTCATGGACTTCTTTTTTGTCTGTTATTAGGTTTATGTTGTAATTTCATGTACTGACACGTTCCATGACCTTGGAAATTTGCTCCTCAATTTGGTCCTGCGGAACTTGACGAGTAAATAAATAAATAAATAAATAAAATAACATATGGTGGCAGTGTTGCGTACATAGGTATAAAAGGACAGTGTACTGGTGGAGTTGGGTACTGAGGTGATTAATGTGAAGAAGTTTTCGACTTGATTATAGCCACACAACGAGAGTTAGTAGACTTTGGAATGTGGAATGGTAGTTGGAGCTAGACGCGTATGACATTTCGTTACGAGTTTTTACTGATGTGTATGAGTGCTGGTCTTTTAATACAAAGACCATTCAAAATTTGAAGGTGGATCAGCGACCAGCGGAGAGACGAATTTAGCAAATTACTGGGACAGGCATGAAAGCACGAACATGGATTAGGGAACAGATTAGAATGGTGAAAAAAGTGGAGATTAGCTGGGCACTAGCCAGGAAGAGGGTGGGCAGATGGCCCAAGGAAGTTTTTTTCTGTATTCTAAGAAATAACAGAAGACAAATAAGACAAACTAATTGAAGGTAGACCGATGACGTACAAAAATATGCAGGGACATCAGGGATTCATATCACTGAAGATTGCATACCTTCAGGAGGGTTTTATTCAGCAGTGGATGTCAGATGACTGGTGATGATTATCTACAACGAGTAACAGAATTAAGGGTCACTTTTTCGAAACGCCGTAATTTTCTCCCATTTCGGCACATAAGTTGGTAATTTGGCTCAAAGACGCCTACGACCTTACTCTGTTATAGTGCAAAAGCGTGACGTCCTGCGACGTCACCCTCGGGCTCGGCGACGTTTCAAACAGTACGGTGTCGACAGATGCGAAAAAAAAGGTCAGAGCTCGGAAGTTCATGTGACGTGTCAAATGGGTTAATGACGTCTCACTGGCACCATATTTCACCACAATTCTGCCCAACGCGGCCTTGGATGTGTCACACGATGGGAAGGTCGTCACATCCCGTCTTACCAGCATTTCACCCCTTCTTTTGACGCATCTGCGATGGAGGCTAGAATCGCGACACCCAGCGTTGAAACCACGCAGTTTTCTAATGAGTGTCCGAGAAAAACATTTCATATGGCTGACATCTCCCTGAAGCTTCAATCCTTCTCTAGGGACATCGTGGGTTAGGAACCCCACTGAATGTGATTTCATCCGTTTTGAGTGCAATTGGACCACAATTTGTGTCTCTGAGTATAGGGTGGAACCACTAGGGACCGTTGAAAACCATTCAACGAAATTTGAACATGGTACGCGGCAGCAAAGGTTTCTTATGCTTTTTCAGTGCTTCTCTTCCACGCCCTCCTGTGGCGTGATGACGGAGGGATGCGGCATTGACACATACATGAATAAAACGCCCCTCCTCTCCAGTTCGACAATAACCTCGATGCCCCCACATTTATTGAGAATTTTAAAAATGTGCTTTTACAGAGAAAATCTTCGAAGTAGTGCTAGGCACTCGCAGAAAGGAAACTGGCGCCGTGGATGTATCAGTTGGTTGCCTACCTGCAGGCGCCACGCACTACTACGACTGTTTTCTCTAGAAAGGGGCATTTTTAAAATTCTCATTAAATATTGAGGGGGAGGGGGGCGGACGTGCCATCGAGGTTATTGTCGATCTGACGGGAGGGGGGGGGGGCTTTTGGGAACCTTTGACATTTTATCCATGAATGTATTAATGTCGCACCCCTCCGTGATCACTCCACAGGAGAGAGTGAAGCAGGAGCAGTGAAAAGGATAAGAACCATTTCCTGCTTCGGGTCATGTTCAAATTTTGTCTAATGGTTTTGAACGGTCCCTAGTGGTTCAGTACTGTACACCAGAGCTAAAATTACGGTACATTGCACTCCAACGGCATGAGATCACGTTCAGTGGGACTGCTAACGCATCGTATCCTTAGAGAGGGGTTGAAGCTTCAGGGAGATGTCACCAGTATTAAAGATTGTCAAGAATGCCTTCCTGTTGCTCATCGCAATGCAAACTGTCGTTTCTGAGCGCGAAATGTGTACGAATCAACGTCCCAAGGAAAGGGGTGGTTTCACTGAAGCCCTTTATCCCAGCCCCTAAAGCCTTTTTCGTGTCGATTCTGAGCGGCCAGTTGCCTGAAATGTTTTCCTCGGCCACTCGTAAGAAAACTGCGTGATTTCAACGTTTGGCGTCGCGATTCTGAGCTCCATCGCAGAGGCGTCAAAAGAAGGGGTGAAATGTGGGTAAGAGGAGGTGCGACGACTTTTCTTTGTGTGACACATCCACGGTGGCATTAGGCAGAATTTTAGTGAAATTTGGCACCAACGTGACTTTATTAACTCATAAATTTTCTTTACTTTGCGTCTATGGTCACAAACTTTTTGACAACAGATTACCGGTTTCGGTCTATAATGATCCGTTTTTTAAAAACAATGTCCTAATGTACTGCAGTCATAGTGGAATCGTCAAATGTTAAAAGCAAAATCAGCACCAGCATCGTCAAATATATATAAATAACAGCACATACAAGAGTCAGCTTGTCAGCAGCACTACTCACCTTACACCTCACATTAACTTCTGGGCTCTGGCCTTTTTCTCGCCTATGCCGACATCGGCCTATGCCGAGCCTGAGGATGAGGTCGCAGGGTGCCACGCTTTTGCACCATTACAGAGGAGCATTGTAGGCAACTTTGAGCCAAATTTCAAACTTATGCGTCGTAATCGAAGACAACTATGGGGTTTCGGAAAATTGATCCTTTAATTGTGTTGCGTTGTGTATTACATATTAGACTCTACAGTAATAGCGATACTAGTGGTTATTTTAAAAAAAATGATTCAGAGTGTTCACTAAATTTTCGTTGAACCAATTTTGTTTTTATCTCTCAGAGAGTTTCATTTTACCCCTCATGGAGTAATTACCCCCAGACTGGAACCCACTGATCTACTGAATGCAATAAATAAATGAAAACGCATTATTCTGTTACTGTGAAACACCAGAGCTTTTGATGTAATAAAACGTTTTAAATATGGTACAAATGTAAACATCAGGCTGTGCTACATATTAGTCTGCTAACACAATCTTCATTTTGCATTTACATTCGTTGGTTTCGAAATTCGCAATAACAGAGGAATGTGTTCTCATTATTTATTGCATTCTTTCGGTTGTTCGTAATAGCACGGAGCTTGCAATTGAAGAGATCCGTTGTGCAGTAGCGAATGAACAAGTGGTCGTACCTCTTAAGGTATAAATTTTACGGCCCACGCTTACTGGACTTTTTTTCTGGTTTTAACGCATTTTACCGCCTCTCAAACTATGGAATACTTTTTTCTTAACACACTGCATTGAAGCACCACTTGGCCGAGTAGTAGCAGCTCCAGGTCAAACTGAGAGCGGTATGCTGAACCGACACCCCTCCATACCGCTTCCAATGACGCCATTATCGGGGGATGACATGGCGGTCGGTAGGTACCAATGGGCTCACCAGGGCCTGTGGACGGTGTTTACGTTTACATTGAGAGCATTGTAGGTCCTGTTAGCTTACTTGTGGCACACCCGATGTTACTTTCGTTTCTGTGGGACATTCGCCAAACAGTATGATGTTCTGGGTGCTATTAGTCAAATATACATCGAACCAGTCAGATATTTACGAAAGTACTCCGTATGTCGTATGTTGGTTTGTAATGAGTCTAAGAAGGCGGAATTTACCTGTTCATCTGCCCTGAATGATTTGGGGTTTCATAGAAAGTAATATGAAAAACATTTTCACCGAGGAACTCGAGATTATAAAATTAGATACTGTGTGCCTACTATACTTCTCACAGGGTCTGTACTACTGCTGCGAACAGAGGACTTCACACAGCCACCTACGGCAATTTATTCTAGTCAGCTCTCTCGCTTCAAATACACTTCACGTATCCAAACAGTGTCCAGTTAATTTGAAAACACTCTAACTTCATGCAGAGTAAGATCGCTGACGTACCAGGACAACTCATGG
Organism: Schistocerca nitens; assembly: GCF_023898315.1. NCBI lineage: Eukaryota > Metazoa > Arthropoda > Insecta > Orthoptera > Acrididae > Schistocerca > Schistocerca nitens. The sequence continues at coordinate 571,291,090 of NC_064616.1, read as the reverse complement.
AAAGAAACCTGTATACGCCACTTCTAGAAAATCAACTATCATTAACATTAATCGCTGATGAAGAAGATGTTTTAGTGATACTGTACATTCAATTAATGCTATGCTGGGTGTTAGCATATGTGGCGTGAAATTTAGTGAAGTTAATAATTATTATATTTATTAATTGTAAAATACTGCGTTTGAGTGCGATCTTTACAGTTAACGATTAAAGGCTTAATTATCTGCGCCTGCAGAAATGTAAAAAGTGTGCGTTACCATTTTTTATTTCCACAGACGGATCGTGTTTGGCCCCATAGCTAGTCTCATTTCGGTTACCCTTTACAAAACGCAATTATAGAATAATTATATCTTTCCATCACACTGTAATGGTACTTGAATTATGTAACCATTACGGCACCTCACCTAAACCTCTCGATACCAGCAATATTCTACTGTTTTTCTGTAAAGTAGTTAACATATTTCTGAGACAACATTCAGATTTGATTTCATTAATGTAGAGGTCCTTTGATACATCGATATGTTTATGTTGCAATGATATTATTCTTATGTGTATTCTTTCTTTTGTCACTATGATCTTTGTCGTGCTTGTAACTCTGATTTTTGGGCGCGTAAGCGGTTATTAGAGAGTCACGTCTTGGTCGTCATGTTGAAAAGACACAAATTGTAGTCAGTTTATGTAATGTGAACTTTAACAGTGAGGAAGATATTTTCAAGTAAGTTTTATATAGTGAAGTGTTATTGCAACAAAAATAACAAAAAAGAAGTGTAACTTAAATTCAGAGTGCTGATTACTTTTTTACATCACCATTGTGCTAACTTGCAAAAGTTTAATCTTCAAGAATGGTTTATGAAACACATCTATAAAACTTTTGAATATCGCAGAATAACACATAGGCCTCTTTGCATCCGAGCTTGGAGTCATCACCACCTAGATTTTCGACGATTGAGCCATGAGTTCACAACGAGATCAGCGTGGGAAACACGAAAAAATGAGTGCCTAGTTTATCCATTATTTCATGAAATGACTTTATTAACTGTGCTCTAATGACACCTGCCACATCATATAACTTTGTTGTTGCCCGAAAATGCAATATTTAGCAGCGTGAGCAACACTAAAAATCATAATTAATTTTTGACCTTTGTTGTGGTAAGGTTGTTAGAACACTCGGTGATTCAAAAGAGAGCAACAACATGTTGGTACTAAATGGTTCAAATGGCTCTGAGCACTATGGGACTTAATATCTGTGGTCATCAGTCCCCTAGAACTTAGAACTACTTAAACCTAACCAACCTAAGGACATCACACAACACCCAGTCATCACGAGGCAGAGAAAATCCCTGACCCCGCCGGGAATCGAACCCGGAAACCCGGGCGTGGGAAGCAAGAACACTACCGCACGACCACGAGCTGCGGACTGTGTTGGTACACTCCCCGGATTTGCTGCCTGATACAAGAATCACACGACTCGGTATTTTGCCCATCCACTTGCCCACCATCTTCAGGAGAAGGCTGATGCTATAAGGAGCGATCAAAAAGTTTCCGTTTGAGGACGTTGCTGACCTCTTCCCATGCGATTATTACGCCTCCACTCTTTAAAAAAAGGCCTTGAAGGGTCGACGATTCCTGTCGGACGAGTATGTGCAGCAGGCAGTTACCGACTTCTTCACGGTGTTTTATCAAAGGCGTATTTTCAGCTTGGTGCGCCGATGGGATGATTGCCTCAACGCTCACGGCGATTTTGCCTGATTGGCATACCGATTCTGGATTGTATGGCCTTCGAACGGAAACTTTTTAATCGCCCCTTGCACTTTCAGCGCACTTTCAAGCAGCAGGTTTCTCCTGAAGATATCGGACGTGATGCTCGCCAAAATATCGAGTCGTGTTGATTTTAGGATCCAGAAGCGAACCTTAGGAGACTGTTACAATGGCCGTCACTAAATTAGGTACCTCCAGATCACTCCTGCCCTCTGCAGTTCGCCAGCACTAAGCGCTGTGATTCGCCCACCTCACAGCTTTGTTGCCGGCCGCTGTGGCCGAGCGGTTCTAGGCGCTTCAGTCTGGAACCGCGCTGCTGCTACGGTTGCAGGTTCGAATCCTGCCTCGGGCATGGATGTGTGTGATGTCCTCAGGTTAGTTAGGTTTAAGTAGTTCTAAGTTCTAGGGGACTGATGACCTCAGATGTTACGTCCCATAGTGCTTAGAGCCATTTGAACCATCTGAACAGCTTTGTTGCCTCATGTACACTGTTAGTGCATTAAGTCAGCCGCAGCGGAATGTTCTCTCCTTCCGTGCGATATCGTATGTTCAAATGTGGTTTCAGTCTTCCATGGAATGGTACACTGATATATGTTTGGTAGTGAACGAAATGCGGGAGCAAGGGCCCACATGTAATGCTACTCCCGTCGGTGCACATAGAGCGCGCAAAGACATCCGAAAACAATGTAAAGTTGTCGTCGCATCGAACATACTGAAGTTTGTTTACTTATCTGTCAACATTGAAGAACCCAGAAATAACATAAATTTTGCGCACGTTCATAAAGTTACAACAAATCCTTGTAGAATTTACGAATCAATTTTATTCCGTATTAACCAGTGAAGGCTCGTAAATACACATTCTGGGAGTTCACAAATTTTTAGATTCATATAAATTTGAGAGTGTGAAACTAATAGCCTCTGCTGTGTAACAGTTATGTTGACCAAAAAGTTTATACAACTACAGCCACTGCCAATAATAACAATAACAACAGTAATAACAATAATAAGATGCATAACTTACCTAACAAAACAAAGAATAGTTTTTGGAATTTTGTTGTTTTGTACGTAATTAATACAGTTAATGGCAATAACGAAATAATATGTAAGCTTTCGAAACTCTCCTTTACTCATTTTTGTGTAAGTGGGAGTCTTCATGTTTTTCAATTTTTTCAGACAAATGTATAAGATCCCTAAGGTTGGTTGGTTCGTTTGGGGGAAGGAGACCAAACTGCGAGGTAATCGGTCTCATCGGATTAGGGAAGGATGGGGAAGGAAGTCGGCCCCTTTCAAAGGAACCATCCCGGCATTTGCCTGAAGCGATTTAGGAAATCACGGAAAACCTCAATCAGGATGGCCGGACGTAGGATTGAACCGTCGTCCTCCCGAATGCGAGTCCAGTGTGCTATAAGATCCCTAACAGATGTATTAGTTTACGAGTTTACTTCCGGGTGAAAATCAGATATTCTTATACTGAATCCACACAACAACTTGTGCTAACTGTACACTTCTTTGTTAAATGTTCGCTTGTAGTCACGATTATTTGATTTCGTCACTACCTCAATCAAAGGATTTGTTCTAGGATGCCCTAGTTCCTTTGCGGCTAACTTTTCCTGGTAATTTACTTTTCTGTTCCCAGAATGAGATTGTTTACACTACCGATTTCCTCACAGTAAACAACCGATACAGTGCCGTTTATGGAAATGATTAAACTGAAGTAGTAATGTCTACCAACATGGTCACTTGACTAGAATAAGCGTCCTCGCTTCCCGCGCCCGGGTTCCCGGGTTCGATTCCCGGCGGGGTCAGGGATTTTCTCTGCCTCGTGATGACTGGGTGTTGTGTGATGTCCTTAGGTTAGTTAGGTTTAAGTAGTTCTACTTAAACCACTGAGGAGTGGGCTATCGTCTAGCAGGATAAAAGTCTGCCGCAGTGTGCTACCACCTGGTGGCACTGACGTAAACTCCCAGTTGAGTGCTAAGGGCTAGCTGTGCACATCGTGAACAGTACACGTTGTTTATCACATCCATATATATTTGGCCCATAAGGCAATTACGTCACGCGAGTTGCCCATGCGCAAAAGCACCTTAAAACGTGCACAACTGAAGGTGTGCTCGCGACACTGATGCCAAGTTTCATGGAGTCTATAGGAGCAGTACCGCGGTAGATTTACGTGCCATATGTTTCAGATTGCAGCATCTATGTTATGCTTTCAAAGGAAACTAACCAATAAATCCGCAAGGCGTTGGAAAGTTACAGTGTTCGAGTGCCAGCCGGCCGGTGTGGCCGTGCGGTCTAGGCGCTTCAGTCTGGAGCCGCGTGACCGCTCCGGTCGCAGGTTCGAATCCTGCCTCGGGCATGGATGTGTGTGATGTCCTTAGGTTAGTTAGGTTTAAGTAGTTCTAAGTTCTAGGGGACTGATGACCACAGATGTTAAGTCCCATAGTGCTCAGAGCCATTTTTGTTCGAGTGCTCTAGTGCACTTAAAGAGCAGCCGCCACTGGTATTAACAGTATAGTAATTTCAGCAGGATCTCTGGATGTGGGCACATATTTTGATTCTCCAAGAAAGGGATATAACTGTAAACGGAAATTATGGAATTTGACAATTTTGACAAAACGTTAGCGCGTAGAACTGTACTTCGATACCATGGCAGACGAGAGTATTCCGCAGCTAGAGAAATACGAGAGATCTCCGAGAAAAAATTAATTATTTTGGCTCAGCGACCTCCATTCGTTGTCTTTTGCACTCACTTGGTTTTTTCTTAGGAAAGTATAATGATGGAAAAAATTTGTGATGGAGTGCGGAGACATTGCAGCAGCAAGAAAGAAACTCGGTGTAAAATGCACTTACTGTGTACTGAGGACAATGTTCTTGTAGTATACTTCGATAAAACTTGGGGTCGCAAAACTACGCCAAAAATATATTTTGCTAGAGTTCAACCGAAATACTAACTAGAAAGTACCTACAGTTACTTTTCTATAGCGTATATTGGCGATTTGGCTGATGGGTGCAGTGACGAAGGGTCAGTAAGAGCTGCAAACAAATTTTCAGGAGATGGTGCATATTCTCCGTCGTGTCAAGGAGAATGATCGGAGCCAAAATCCTGTCGGCGGGATACAAGTACTAGCGCGCTGTTGCGCGCAGAGCCTCTTATAAATAAAATGCTTTCATACGTGACAGAATACCATAAATATGTTTCAGATGTTGCCAAAATTAATTTCAAAATTTTCTTAACAACCTTCACGCTGGAAATGCTACAAGGCCCAACAGAACGCAAATTCGTCAGCGACGACATTTTCCGTTACGCAGGCGGAATAATTACATATCTCTTAAGGTATTTATATTTTTTATCTCGGACTACTTTTATGTTTTCACTGTAAAATATGTATCACATACATCTATAAACTTTAAGAATGTTCGTATATTGCACTACTGGCCATTAAAATTGCTACACCACGAAGATGACGTGCTACAGACGCGACGTTTAACCGACAGGAAGAAGGTGCTGTGAGATGCAAATGATTAGCTTTACAGAGCATTCACACAAGGTTGGCGCCGGTGGCGACACCTACAACGTGCTGACATGAGGAAAGTTTCCAATCGATTTCTCATACACAAACAGCAGTTGACCGGCGTTGCCTGGTGAAACGTTGTTGTGATGCCGCGTGTAAGGAGAAGAAATGCGTACCATCACGTTTCCGACTTTGATCAAGGTCAGATTGGAGCCTATCGCAATTGCGGTTTATCGTATCACGACACTGCTGCTCGCGTCGGTCGAGATCCAATGACTGTTAGCAGAATATGGAATCGCTGGGTTCAGGAGGGTAATACGGAACGCCGTGCTGGATCCCAACGGCCTCGTATCACTAGCAGTCGAGATGACAGGCATATTATCCGCATGGCTGTAACGGATCGTGCAGCCACGTCTCGATCCCTGAGTCAACAGATGGGGACGTTTGCAAGACAACAACCATCTGCACGAACAGTTCGACGACGTTTGCAGCAGCATGGACTATCAGCTCGGAGACCATGGCTCATGACGCTGCATCAGAGACAGGAGCGCCTGCGATGGTGTACTCAACGACGAACCTGGGTGCACGAATGGCAAAACGTCATTTTTTCGGATGAATCCAGGTTTTGTTTACAGCATCTCGATGGTCGCATCCGTGTTTGGCGACATCGCGGTGAACGCCCGTTGGAAGCGTGTATTTGTCATCACCATACTGGCGTATTATCACCCGGCGTGATGGTATGGGGTGCCATTGGTTACACGTCTCGGTCACCTCTTGTTCGCATTGACGGCACTTTGAACAGTGGACGTTACATTTTAGATGTGTTACGACCCGTGGCTCTACCCTTCATTCGATCCCTGCGAAACCCTACATTTCAGCAGGATAATGCACGACCGCATGTTGCAGATTGTGTACGGGCCTTTCTGGATACAGAAAATGTTCGACTGGTGCCTTGGCCAGCACATTCTCCAGATCTCTCACCAACTGAAAACGTCTGGTCAATGGCGGCCAGCAACTGGCTCGCCCCAATACGCCAGTCACTACTCTTGATGAACTGTGGTATCGTGTTGAAGCTGCATGGGCAGCTGTACCTGTACACGCCATCCAAGCTCTGTTTGACTCAATGCCCAGGCGTATCAAGCAAAACGAGGATAATGGAATGTAGTCGAATTAAGTCGGGTGATGCTGAGATAATTAGATTAGGAAATGAGACACTTAAAGTAGTAAAGGAGTTTTGCTATTTGGGGAGCAAAATAACTGATGATGGTCGAAGTAGAGAAGATATAAAATGTAGACTGGCAATGACACGGAAAGCGTTTCTGAAGAAGAGAAATTTGTTAACATCGAGTATAGATTGTCAGGAAGTCGTTTCTGAAAGTATTTGTATGGAGTGCAGCCATGTGTGGAAGTGAAACATGGACGATAAATAGTTTGAACAAGAAGAGAATAGAAGCTTTCGAAATGTGGTGCTACAGAAGAATGCTGAAGATTAGATGGGTAGATCACATAACTAATGAGGAGGTATTGAATAGAATTGGGGAGAAGAGGAGTTTGTGGCACAACTTGACAAGAAGAAGGGACCGGTTGGTAGGACATGTTCTGAGGCATCAAGGGATCACCAATTTAGTATTGGAGGGCAGTGTGGAAGGTAAAAATCGTAGAGGGAGACCAAGAGATGAATACACTAAGCAGATTCAGAAGGATGTAGGTTGCAGTAAGTACTGGGAGATGAATAAGCTTGCACAGGATAGAGTAGCATGGAGAGCTGCATCAAATCAGTCTCAGGACTGAAGACCACAACAACAACAATCAAAGCCGTTATTACGGCCAGAGGTGGTTGTTCTGGGTACTGATTTCTCAAGATCTATGCACCGAAATTGCGTGAAAATGTAATCACATGTCAGTTCTAGTATATTTGTCGAATGAATACCCGTTTATCATCTGTATTTCTTCTTGGTGTAGCAATTTTAATGGCCAGTAGTGTATTTTCAGTCCAAACATGTTAGCGATTCTGTTTTTTACACAGGTTGAAGTAAAAAAATATTGTTTTCAATATTTGTTGTAATGTTAGTTTTTTCCGTAGCACCTGGCAAGAATTTTCTTTTTGAAAATGCTCCATCATATTCTAGACTAAAAATAGAGATGTCTAACACCTTTTTCGGAATTTTTAGTAACATTTGAAATTATCGATAATTGGTAATGCTGTAGGATGGTGAGTTGACACTGAGGTGCCTATTTTCGTGGCGGCCGCTGTAAGAATTATTACGCTGGTAAAGCCTACACAGTTAAAACAGCAGTATGTCTCTGCAATTTTAATTGTCAGCTGTGCATTAGTACTTGAGTTTTAACTAATTCAAATTATTTTATTCGAATACAGTTCTGTGGAAGAAAGACTGGCTTCTATAGAGCTGTAGAAACGAGAAATGCTCGTAAACAATGTACTCACCCAGAACGGTAATGAGGTGGTGAACGCCGCCGTAGTGAGCCTGGAGTTCCCAGTTGAGCATTTTGGCGACGCAGCTGAGTCCGGAGAGCATGATGCAGACGATGGGCGCTATGGCTTGCAGGTCGAGCGAGTAGATGGAGAGCGCAGCCAGCTCGACGGCGATGTGCGACAGCACGAGCAGCCAGACGCACGCCGCCCACAGCCGCTGCGCGCCGCCGCTGCGCCGCAGGCCCACCACGCTCAGCAGCCGCAGGCACAGCGGACCTCTGCAGGGCGGCGCGTCACACATCAAGATCACTCATCTCCGTATACACGGTGGGATAAAAGCGGCGTCCACGGGCTGCACATGTTCGCGGTATTCATGCGTGTTATAAAAGTGTATGTTTGCATGTTCCACATCTCCTAAACCACTGGATCGGTTTCAACCAAACTTGGTACATACAGAGGGGTCCAAAAAAAAATGTATCCACTGTTTAAAAGTCCATAACTTGCAAACTAACTGACGGAGTTGTCTAATTTTTTGGTGAAAGTGTAGCTTAAAGTCCAACTTAAAGATATCACTGTAGGTGTTCGAAATGGTCACCATTAACATCCACACACAAACGATGCCGCCGAACTGCAGCACGAACTACTGACTGCAACGTGTTCAGTTGGATATTTGCACACGAATGTACGATGGTTTCTCGGAGTTCATCCAATGTGCGTGGCTTTTGTCGATAAACGACGTCCGGCCGCGCGGGATTAGCCGAGCGGTCTGAGTCGCTGCCGTCACGGACTGTGCGGCTGGTCCCGGCGGAGGTTCGAGTCCTCCCTCGGGCATGGGTGTGTGTGTTTGTCCTTAGGATAACTTAGGTTCAGTAGTGTGTAAGCGCAGGGACTGATGAAAAAAATGTTCAAATGTGTGTGAAATCTTATGGGACTTAACTGCTAAGGTCATCAGTCCCCAAGCTTACACACTACTTAGCCTAAATTATCCTAAGGACAAAGACACACACCCATGCCCGAGGGAGGACTCGAACCTCCGCCGGGAAAATCCGCACAGTCCATGACTGCAGCGCCTCAGACCGCTCGGCTAATCCCGTGCGGAGGGACTGATGACCTTGGTAGTTAAGTCCCATAAGATTTCACACATTTGATAAACGATGTCCTTTAGTGTTCCTCACAGGTAAAAGTCCAGAGGAGTTGGGTCTGGGGAACGTGGTGGATACTCCACAGTACCTCTACGACCTATCCATCTTCATGGTAGATTTTCGTCGAGATACGCACTAACACGATTTTGGTTCAAAATGGTTCAAATGGCTCTGAGCACTATGGGACTTAACAGCTGAGGTCATCAGTCCCCTAGAACTTAGAGCTACTTAAACCTTAATAACCTAAGGACATCACACACATCCATGCCCGAGGCAGGATTCAAACCTGCGACCGTAGCAGTCAGCGGTTCCGGACTGAAGCGCCTAGAACCGCTCGGCCACTGTGACCGGCACCATTTTGGTAGTGGGCTGGGGCACCATCTTGTTGAAAGTAAACCCTTCCGCCTCCATACAACTCTCGGATGGCAGGTAAAATGGATGTCTGAAGCTTCTGAAGGTACACCTCACCGGTAACTGTGCCTTCAAAGAAGAATGGCCCAATCGAGCCCCGGTAAGACAACCCACACCACACATTTACTCCTGGCAAATTCACGGCTTTGTCTACATGGACGTTCGGATTTTCGGCGGCCCAGCAGATGCAATTGTGGCGATTTACTGTACCATTGAGTTTGAACAGTGCCTCATCAGACCACATAATCATCTCTACAAACTCTTCATCGTTGCGCACCATGTTAGTAAACCACTCGCAGTACTCCATTCTACGGTCTGGGTCGTCCTCGTTCATTGAGTGTAGCAATCGTGGGATCTAGCACTTCCACTTTGCTGTCTTCAAAATTCGCCGAACACTTGAGCGACTCACCCCAGTTTCACGGGCACACTGTCTCACAGACTTCTGTGGTGAGCGAGTGAATTGTTGTAACACACGACTGGAGTTAGCTGGACTTGCTACTGTTACACGTCGTCAAGATCGTTGTTTGTGTACATCTTTAGCACAGCCTTCGGCTTCAAATTTGTCTCGAATGCGACGAATCGTTAAACGTGTCGGTGGCTCTGTTTGATACTCATTTCGCCATTGCCGTTGAACCTCATTAATGTTTTCGTAGTTAAAATACCACTTCAAGACTGACTTCCTTTCATCGAATGTAAGCCTTGCGCCAGCCATGTTTACTCGAGTAACTAGGTGCAACTAAGAACAAAACACTGACTATCTGGCAACTGTCATCTGACAAAACAAAACAACACAATGCAACGCTTGTGTGGCGATTGCTGGAACTACAAACTATTACACTAGCAAAGATGAGACAACTCCGTCAATTAGTTTGCCAGTTATGGACTTTTAAACAGTGGATACATTTGTTTGGACCCGTCTCTATATCACTTACTGTCTGGAAAGAACTACTGTGGAGGTATCCACATATGCTACTGGATGTATCTGCAAAATTGTCTCATTTTACTGCACAGAGTTCAGGAAATGTGACGTCCTAAACATTGATCTGCGAGAAAACGAAACTTCAGGGCGAAATTCCTTAGAGATGCGTGTGAAATATGTGTACAGATACCAAGCTTGCTGCATCAGGGACTGAGTGGGGACACAGCACCCCACATCGCACTGTTACTGACACCAGACATTTCGTCAATGTAAAAATCAGTATAACATTTAGGCTTTTGTTTTAAAGTGAAGTGAAAGTAAATTAAACCAATTTAAAAAATAGACAAACTGCCTATTGGCTTCTGTCTTAGATGAACGTCGGCCGAAGAACCCGAGACAGAAGCCAATAGGCAGTTTGTCAACAAGTGGCCACGAAAGCCTTAACAATTTTAAAAAATAGAATTCAAAAAATGTTCAAATGTGTGTGATTTCCTAAGGGACCAAACTGCTGAGGTTATAGATCCCTAGACTTACACACTACATAAACTGCCTTATGCTGAGAACAACACAGACCCCCATGCCTGAGGGAGGACTCGAACTTCCGGCGGGAGGGGCCGCGCAATCAGTGACATGGCGCCTCAAGTGACACGGCCACTCCGCGCGTCAAAATAGAATTAAATGGAGAGTAGATACATTTTACAGTAATTCATTATTGAGTAGCATCTGAAGTCGAACTTGTAGGTTCGGCAGTCGTATCAGTTTTCCCTCTTGCTATGTAGTTCTCAGTCGAGCTATCACCCAGTTCAAATGGCTCTGAGCACTATGGGACTCAACTTCTGAGGTCATTAGTCCCCTAGAACTTAGAACTAGTTAAACCTAACTAACCTAAGGACATCACAAACATCCATGCCCGAGGCAGGATTCGAACCTGCGATCGTAGCGGTGTTGCGGTTCCGGACTGCAGCGCCTTTAACCGCACGGCCACTTCGGCCCGCTATCACCCAGTTCACTTGCTGTGCTGGTGTTGTGTTCCTGATAACTATCATCATCACTATTCTTCAAACCAATATTTATTACCATTAGTTCAGTCTTCTACTCTCTGAAAACGTCATGGCGCTAACATTCTTCTCGATGTACACAGGAGCCGGCCGCGGTGGTCTAGCGGTTCTGGCGCTGCAGTCCGGAACCGCGGGACTGCTACGGTCGCAGGTTCGAATCCTGCCTCGGGCATGGGTGTGTGTGATGTCCTTAGGTTAGTTAGGTTTAAGTAGTTCTAAGTTCTAGGGGACTTATGACCTAAGATGTTGAGTCCCATAGTGCTCAGAGCCATTTGAACCATTTTTTGTACACAGAAGCGCCAAACAAACTGGTATAGGCGTGTGTATTCAAATACAGAAATATGTAAACAGGCAGAATACGGCGCTGTGGTCGGCAACGCCTATATAAGACAACAAGTGTTTGACGCAGTTGTTACATCGGGTACTGCAGCTACAGTGGCAGGATATTAAAATTTAAGCGAGATTGAACGTGGTGTCATAGTCGTCGCACGAGCGATGGGACACAGTAACTCCGAGATAGCGATGAAGCGGGGATTTTCCCGTACGAGCATTCCACGAATGTGTCGTGAATATCAGAAATCCGTAAAACATCAAATCTCCGACATCGCTGCGGCCGGGAAAAGATCCTGCAAGCACGGGACCAACGACGACAGAAGAGAATCAATCGTTCAATGTGACAGAAGTACAACCCTTCCGCAAATTGCTGCAGATTTCAGTGCTGGCCTATCAACAAGTAGCAGCGTGCGAACCATTCAACGAAACGTCATCGATATGGGCTTTCGGAGCCGAAGGTCCACTCGTGTATCCTTGACACAAAGCTTTACGCCTCGCCTGGGCCGTCAACGCCGACATTAGACTGTTGATGACTGGGAACATGTTGCTGAAATGGCTCTAAGCACTATGGGACGTAACATCTGAGGTCATCAGTCCCATAGAACTTAGAACTACTTAAACCTAACTTATCTAAGGATATCACACACATCCATGCCCAAGGCAGGATTCGAACCTGCGACCGTAGCGGTAGTGCGGTTCCTGACTGTAGCGCCTATAACCGCTAATTATATTGGAATATATACAGGGAAGAATAAAAGTTGCCAGCATTTTCAATAAATAACCATGCATAATAATATCTGTTTTAATTTTGTCTCACCTGTATGTTAGAGGAACAGCAATTCTTGTATGCATAATTTTGATATGTGGAATCAGCTCTAGCAGCTGTGGGAGGCAATATGAAGTGGCTGATTCAACCATTTATCTCCTGGTTCAACTTAAGGCTTTTATGCCTACAGTTTTGTGCTGTTGATCATAATACCACTATTTCTCTCAGTCAGGATTCTAGTCGGTTCTGGCGCTGCAGTCCGGAACCGCGGGACTGCTACGGTCGCAGGTTCCAATCCTGCCTCGGGCATGGGGGTGTGTGATGTCCTTAGGTTAGTTAGGTTTAAGTAGTTCTAAGTTCTGGAGGACTTATGACCTAAGATGTTGAGTCCCATAGTGCTCAGAGCCATTTGAACCAGGATTCTAGTAATAGTTGCCATATAATCACCGGCAAGATTCGCAGAAGCTACTTCATAAATATATTCTACGGAAAGGAAACGACGCACCAAGAAGGAATTGTCCGAACAGGACGGAAATCGGTAGATGTGATGTACATGTACAAACAAACAAATGATAGGAATTTCAAAAAAATAGGATGATTTGTGCAAAAGTAAGAGTTTCACAAATTGAAGAAGTCAATAACGATTTGGCCAACCTCTCGCCCTTATGCATGCAGTTATTTGGCTTGGCATTGATTGATAGAGTTGTTGGATATCCTCCCGTGGGATAGCGTGAGCCGGCCGCTGTGGCCGAGCGGTTCTAGGCGCTTCAGCGAGGAACCGCACGACCGCTTCGGCCGCAGGTTCGAACCCTGCCTCGGGCATGGATGTGTGTTCTAGGCGCTTCAGTCTGGAACCGCGCGACCGCTGTGGTCGCAGATTCGAATCCTGCCTCGGGCATGGATGTGTGTGATGTCTTTAGCTTAGTTAGGTTTAAGCAGTTCTAAGTTCTAGGGGACTGATGACCTCAGATGTTAAGTCCCATAGTGCTCAGAGCCATATTAACCATTTTTTGATATCGTGTCAAATTATGTCCAATTAGCGAATCCCGAGCTGGTCAGGGGGCCTTGCTCATAATGCTCTAGACAGCCTATAATGTTCCAAACGTTCTCAAGTGGGGAGAGATCCTTTAACAATGAGATGCTGCAATCTGCTGGTCTGATACTCTGCACGCTCATGTTTTGTTCATTAGGCAATTATGCTGAAATGTGTGGTACACCTTTCGGAAGTCAAGGAACAAGGCATCATGTTGGCTGCCAGTATCTACTGGCTTCTGTTTCTCTTGAATACAGTGTAGTGTCGGCAGACTTGCCAACACTACGCACACTAATTGAAAGAGGCGGCCAAGATGCACGCGCTAACTCACGAAGGATGGAGTGAGGTCTGAAACAGGATACGTAATGAATGCTATAAAGAAAAGTACGTAGCTTCTATAATACTTAACTTTAATCCATCCTTTGTATACATAGTTCTTGACGAGACATCTGGAGATTGTGGCGATACAAGTGAGACTCTTTAGATACAAGCTATCTAAGGCTAATGGCGCCTTGCTAGGTCGTAGCCATGGACTTAGCTGAAGGCTATTCTAACTGTCTCTCGGCAAATGAGAGAAAGGCTTCGTAAGTGTAGTCGCTAGCAAAGTCGTCGTACAACTGGGGCGAGTGCTAGTCCGTCTCTCGAGGCCTGCCGTGTGGTGGCGCTCGGTCTGCGATCACTGCCAGTGGCGACACGCGGGTCCGACATGTACTAATGGACCGCGGCCGATTTAAACTACCACCTAGCAAGTGTGGTGTCTGGCGGTGACACCACATACAGTGAGTTGGTTTTCACAAAATCATTCTTTGCTGAATCCATGTTGATTTGTGCAGAGTGGTCTAGTGCCCGCTACTACAGGCTGTAGATAACTGGACGAGTACATGTTTCACGCAGATATGTGTTCACGTAAGTTACAGGTACACTTCGAATGGCCCAGTGATCAATTACATGCTGTATCCTGGTGGAGGAGAGGGGAGGGGTGAGAGAAGTACATCAACATATTAATTAAGTGTAGGGTTCTTCATTGTAGATTAGGTGGAGAAAATGCATACTTTGTACACTTGGCTTCATTTTATGGACTAAAATAATTAATTATGAAATATTCTCTATTGTAATAAATAGTAAAATGATCATTCAATAATTACCATGGAAAATAACAATAACAAAATTCAATTGCACAGTGGAAAGTAGGGAGCCAACCACATCCGTGTATTCCGGTGGTCATGAGGTGCCGCACACAGCTACATTGATTTGCTAATATTTTCATAGTGATGCACAACAGTTGGCAGCACTTGCACATGATGAGAAGTTTGGACATGCACAAATGTGTACCTCAGATTTCCATAGGGAAAAAATACTTCTCTTGCTGTTAAGACTCAATATAAGTCAATGTACACAATTGTAGCCAGAGGGTCTGCCAGTATAATGAAAAATCATAGTTCTGGTCTCATGTGAAGTGACCAAATGAATCAAAATCATTAACCATATTGGCACCAGAAGATGGTGGTTGGAATACTGGATTCCACCTTCTAAAATTGTTTCACTGTGTGAGATTGTGCTGTGGTTTCTGATTTTAATAAGTATGCATATGATGAAATGTCAGATATTGAGATAAGTGATTACTGAATAGAAGGAGACTACATCTGTTCTACAAAGTAAAGGTGATGAATTTATAAGATACTTGCAAAACTCTGTAGAACATGCAAGTCCGCAGCTCGTGGTCGTGCGGTAGCGTTCTCGCTTCCCACGCCCGGGTTCCCGGGCTCGATTCCCGGCGGGGTGAGGGATTTTCTCTGCCTCGTGATGACTCGGTGTTGTGTGCTGTCCTTAGGTTAGTTAGGTTTAAGTAGTTCTAAGTTCTAGGGGACTGATGACCATAGATGTTAAGTCCCATAGTGGTCAGAGCCAGCCAGAACATGCAAAAGAATTTGCCCCTTTATAACAGCAGTTTGTAGCATGTTTTCCCACAGCTGAAATGTACTTCATAATTGGAAAAAGGTGCAGGTCATTCCACTTTTCATAAAGGGTCATCAGCCAGAGGTGGACCGAGCAAGGTGGCGCAGTGGTTAGCACACTGGACTCGCATTCGGGAGGACGTCGGTTCAATCCCGCGTCCGGCCATCCTGATTTAGATTTCCCATGATTTCCCTAGCTAACTTCAGGCAAATGCTGGGATGGTTCCTCTGAAAGGGCACGGCCGATTTCCTTCCCCATCCTTCCCTAATCCGAGCTTGTGTTCCGTCTCTAATGACCTCGTTGTCGATGGGATGTTCAACACTAATCTCCTCCTCCTCCTCAGCCAGATGTACATAATTATACTCGTATAAAACCTGACATCAGTCTTCTGTAGAATTAAGGAATACATTTTGTGCTAGTATTTTCGACTGTTGTAGTCGATTAAATTACCAGTAGGCATCGACATGGGCTCTTCAGACAGTGATGATGTGAAACTCATCTCATTCTGTTCATTCATCTGATCCAAAAACAGCAGATAGTGCTGTACATGATGATGCCATTTTTATTTACTTCCCGAAAGTGTTTCATAAAGTTTCATGTTGTTGTTGAGGAAACAAAATGCAAGTGTATAAAGCATCTGACCGACTTTGTATTTGCATTGATAACTGCCCAATGAATGAAGTCAGCGTGTGTGCAATATATAAAGTGATCTGGTTGCAGGACCTGCACAATCCTAATTGCGTCTCTGTGCGAGCTGCAAAATTGCCGCCCACTCATTCTCTAGAAAAAAGAAAGTTTGCATAATATTCAAATCTGACCATATTTTTGTATGCGTGGAAACCTGACTTGAAATGTTAGTCATGTGATTTAAAGAAATTTAGCTCTTAAAAATAAATTTAATAAACCATGTGAATTTACGTTTATCGTAAATGAACATTCTTTTTTTTTTTACTGTTGTGTGCCGATAATGTATTCTGCGGAAAACAAAATATTATTACAACACAATTTAAAATTAATACGTAAATTTACTTTGAACAATAATGTGTATTATAACAATTTATCTTGCGTTGAACAAAATAAAAATCAACATGGCATAGAAACAAGTAACTGAACATTTAAGAAACTATACGAATCGAACCTACCTGGCTTTTGCTTGCGCATACTCTTTAACTCGATCCACGTAGTTCAAGACCACTGTAAGTTCGCGCTCAGTAGATGTTGTTGCAAGTTCACTTAAACGAGTTTGGCTCATCTTGATCTGGGATATGTTTTTTATCAGTTTTATTTTTTAAACCCTCTCTCCACTCGCAACTGTCACTGGGAGTCTTAGGACAATTCTTAGTGCAATATTAACATTGGGGCAAATATTGTTTATTCCTATAAACTTGTCTCTGTTGGACCTCTTCCTGGTTTGACCAACGTCGGAAGCACTTTTAAGTTCTTCCCTCGCTTCCAGCGCATCAACATCGCTTGACTCTTCGTCTTGCAAAATTGTTGCGAGGTTTCTACACATTTCGTCGCAGCTATCAGGAGGCGTATTCTTCAGCTTACCAATGCCGTACAGAAAATGAAAATCATAGCAGTGAGACTTCAGCTGAGTGAATCTATCGTCCAAAGATGTGCTGACTTCGTCTAAAAGATAATAGGAGAGCTCAGTCTTGTAACGTTTCGTTGGATCCTCTATTTTGTCATCTCTTCCTTCGTAGGTAAAGTGTCTTGACTTCTTGCACTGTCGCCGGAAAGCACGTATCCGCGGTAACGGTTCAATCTTCCAGCTCTAACTGTGTGACCAATTCTTTCGAATCCGCGAAGTAAGAGACAAACTTTTCTTCTGGTGTGCAGTTCTCAAAATATACTTTCGTACTTTCAAGCGTTTCCATTGCTCAGAAAAGATGGTCTTACTACACTGATATGAAGCAGTATGTCGTACCAGATTACCAGAGAAGTAAAAAAAGTGTAATTTCTTATTTGATTCGTAAGTGCCGTGGTTCTGTGTGTAGTCATGCCATCGAATTCTTCTGATACGTGAACATGCGCGTCACATAGCCCTCCAGTTTGAAACATCTGGGGTGTAAGTGCGTTGATGCGGCATTCTCACCTAGTACATTCAGTGGGTTTCCGCGTCAGGTAGGTAGACATTTCTTCAAGACATCCCAACGCCCAACAGAGGACGAGAAATAGTCTTACAAGCTCTTCACTGCCGAAAACATGGAAACAGCGTATTGGGAAGACATAGTGGAATCGTTTACAACAAGATTCAACGAGTGCTATATCATACATCGAATGCTCTCTGTTCAAATCTAAAATTCTTTCCCGGAGGCCAGAAAGATTTTCCTCCATGTTTGCCCCATTGTCATAACCAGGGCTTCTTATACACTGAAACGCCAAAGAGACTGGTATAGGCATCCGTATTGAAATAGCCTACAGAAATATGTAAACAGGTACAATACGGCACTGCGATCGACAACGCCTGCAGAAGACAATTGTTTGGCGCAGTTGTTAGATCGGTTACTGCTGCTACGATGGCAGGTTATGAAGATTCAGAGGGTTCAAATGGCTCTGAGCACTATGGGACTCAACATCTATCGTCATCAGTCCCCTAGAACTTAGAACTACTTAAACCTAACTAACCTAAGGACATCACAAACACCCATGCCCGAGGCAGGATTCGAACCTGCGACCGCAGCGGTCGTGCGGTTCCAGACTGTAGCGCCTAGAACCGCTCGGCCACTCCGGCCGGCGACGTGTACGGGTATTGAGACATGCACCCTGCATTTCAGCAGGGGACTGTTCAAAAGGCATTATCACTGATCATCTGCATCCATTCATGTCCATTGTGCATTCCGACGGACTTGGGCGATTCCAGCAAAACAGTGCAACACGCCACACGTCCAGAATTGCTACAGAGTGGCTCCAGGAACACTCTTCTGAGTTTCAACACTCCCGCTGGCCACCAAACTCCCCTGACATTAACATTATTTAGCATATCTGGGATGCCTTGCAATGTGCTGTTCAGAAGAGATCGCCATCCCCTCGTACTCTTACCGATTTATGGACAGCCCTGCAGGATTTATGGTGTCAATTCCCTCCAGCACTACTTCAGACATAAGTCGAGTTCATGCCATGTCGTTTTACGGCATTTCTGCGTGTACGCGGGGGCCCTACACGATATTTGGCGGGTGTAGCAGTTTCTTTGGTCGGCCGATGAGGACGAGCGGTTCTAGACGCTTCAGTCCGGAACAGATCTGCTGCTACGGTCGCAGGTTCGAATCATGCCTCGGGCATGGATGTGTGTGATGTCCTTAGATTAGTTAGGTTTAAATAGTTCTAAGTTCTAGTGGACTGATGACCTTAGATGTTAAGTCCCATAGTGCTTAGAGCAATTTGAACCATTTTTTACCAGTTTCTTTGAGTCTTCAGTATATTACACAATGGAATTTTTAATCTTGCAAGAATTTCAGTACGCCCTACAACAGAGTGGAACGTGAAGAATCGGGCATTGGAAGACATCCCAGGAAATTTTCGCGAATTCGGACATCGCATACTCCTTCGAGTCACGTCTGATGGACGAAGTGCACCAAACCTATCATGTGCTTAATTCTTGAAATATCTAGTGTGCAATCCAGAATGATACTGTAATACTTAGCAGATTTCGTCATTGATAAAATGGTATTGCTCATAGATGACCCAATAAGATGAATCACCCTGTATTTCGTCGTGCGTGGCTTTTCCGAACTTTCAGAATAATTCATCAAGTTTCAGGAAGTTTCCGCT
The DNA here is from genome assembly GCF_023898315.1 of Schistocerca nitens. Taxonomy (NCBI): domain Eukaryota; kingdom Metazoa; phylum Arthropoda; class Insecta; order Orthoptera; family Acrididae; genus Schistocerca; species Schistocerca nitens. The sequence goes on along the minus strand of NC_064616.1, from coordinate 571,271,996 downwards.
GTCACGCTGAAAGAGAGTATCCGTACTTCCTCCAAAAGGCAGACATTGCTGACCCAGAAAATTTATTATCGCTTTTAAACGCTGAAGAACATTTTTCCATGTTCGCTTTCAGTATTCAGTAGCCTTTGATGACGGGAGTCAACAGTTCGTGAATTTTTCAGTCCATTAGGAAACACGATCCACATTTTGCGCGAATTCAAATGCTCGGTAGACTTCCAATGTCTTTCGAACAATAATCAACATGTCGCCAGTGGCTTATAGCGTTCTTTGCAAGTTTTACTGTCGATGACCAAAATAGTTGAAGCAAAAGCAGAAGACAACATCATTGCTCTTTGAGTAAACCAACCAATGTCTCTCTGCTTTTTTCTAGATTCTTCAAAGACTGTCTGTAATGCACAGGGTTCAGCGCCGGTTGTCTGCGTTTTTATGACTGAGGACCTCACATGACCAAAGTCGTTCGAAGGCAATCGTAAGAAATCTCTGGTCATCTTCCGGGATCTGAGTCAATTGTGCCTTCAAGTTTAGGCTCGCCTTCACCCCCATCTGCGGTGATGACTACCGCAGATGATGCCTCTCCGGTATTTTCCGTTTTTCTGTTGTCTGATGTGTCGTTCTCGGAGCTTCCCTTGTAAACCAGGAGCCGGCTGGTGTGGCCGAGCGGTTCTAGGCGCTACAATCTGGAACCGCGCGACCACTACGGTCGCAGGTTCGTATCCTGCCTCGGGCATGGATGTGTGTGATGTCCTTTGGTTAGTAAGGTTTAAGTAGTTCTAAGTTCTAGGGGACTGATGACCTCAGAAGTTATGTCCCATATTGCTCAGAGCTATTTGAACCAATATAATTATTAACAGCCACCACATGGAAAAAAGTAGTTGCAGAAATTGGGGAACTATTACAAATTTTCTTTCTTTAGGCAACCAGTTTCTGCTTCCATTAATCAATCATTCAATGATGAAAATACAACATGCTAGCCAGTGAGTAATATCTCAGAAATGTAAGCCAACAAATTTTGCTCAATGGTCTCTGTGTTCTCAGAGAATGTAGAACGCTCTGGAAATACCACGTAATATAGAATAACTTTTTCACAAACAAATTACCATTTCAAAATAGCTGCTGCAGTACCTAGAATAACAATATTGACCGCATACTGTCTCGTCATATGTCATACACGTTTTTTTCACTTGCATGTTAGCTTTCGTTGAATTGCATCAGAATTTTATTATCGTACATATTGTGCTGCCCTTTTATACGAGATTTATGCTCTATGTACGGCATACCACTAGTCTGAACTCTCTGTTGTCTTGGCTAGCCACAATTTTTCTTGTTTTCTTTTTAAACCTTCATACTTGTGCCTCAATTGGCAGCGATCTGTACGCGAATGTTTTGGAACTGAAAGTCTGGAATTCTTTCTCCCTTCTTTTACTCTGAACTTCCGAAACACATGCCTCTCTTATGTTCATGTCTGATCCTTTAACTAACTATATTACATACAAATAAAGCTTTCAAGCGTGGTAAAACGTTTCTCCTTAATATTTCCATTTGATGTGACGATATCAACTCCCTTGTTTTCCAAAAGGTTCTTGCAGCCTGTAACGATTTCTACTTTCTCAGCGTCCTCAAGAGCGCAATTCTCGCGTTTCAAACCCTTCCCACTCAACGCTTACATTTAACGTTTTCACAGAAGATGCTAAAAAGAACTGAATATCGCAACTTCCGCGCAGAAGTACTCCGTAAGTTAGATTTGCGTTGCCAACCTAAATACGAACGCTGTTCTAGGATTCACTAACCGTACAACGCGCGATCGCAGTTGTACCGTAAGTAGCCTATTCGGTGAACGGCTATCCCTGGAGTATTCCCGCGATCATATGACTAACAAAGAAGCACGCAATTTTACATTTCTGAACACACACTGATGAGCCAAAACATTATGACCATCTGCTTAATAGCTTGTTTGTCCGTCTTTGGAACGAAATACATCACTGATTCTGCGTATCAGGGATCCGACAGTTTCTTGGTAGGTTTGTAGAGGTATGTGGCATTAGATGTCTATGTGCAGGTCAGTGATTCGCATAAATAACGGGCCGCTGATTTGCGTACTCGGTGATGGCGCCCGATAGCGTTCCAGATGGGTTCTATAGGATTTATATCAGACGAATTTGGTAGCCGAGACATCAACGTGAGTTCAATTTAATGCTCCTCAAATCACTGTAGCATGGTTCTGGCTCCGAGACACGGACAATTATACTGCTGAAGATGACATCGATGTCGGGGAAAGACATCAAGCATGATGGGATGCAGGTGGTTTGCAGCTGTCAGCCTGTCTTCGATTACTTCGACAGTCCCATGCAAGCGCAGGAGAATGTCCCGCATTGCATAATCCTGCTCCCTCTAGCCTGCGTCCGTGGCGCGCTGCACGTTTCGAGCCGCCGCCGTTCATCTTGATGGTGGCATTTGTGGAGACGACCATCGACCTAGTGTAGTAACAATGTGATTCACCCGAAGAGCCGACACGTTTCCATTGATCGACATCGAATTCCGATGGTCCCGTGCCCACTGCAATCGTTCACTGACGTAGTCGTTGTGTCAACATGTGAACATGTAGAGGTGGTCTGCTGCGGAGCTCCATGTCCAACAATGTGCGATGAATGGTGTGACCTGAAACCCCTGTGAGTGCAACAGCATTGTGCTCTTTCGGTAGAGACGCCACAGATCGTCCTCTATCCTACTTTACAGGGCAGATAAGCCTCCGAACCGCACGCTCAGTACAGTGAAGAGTCGTGGACGTCCAACCATTTAGTGCCTAGTGGTAGTTTGACTGTCCTTTCACATGTTTCGTAGATGCTCACGACAGTAGCACGTAAACATTCGACAGGCTCATCCGTTTTCGAGATACTTGTTCACAGGCTCTGCGTAATAATAATCTTCCCTTTGTCAAAGTCGCTTATCTCAATAGATTTCCCCATTTGCACCACATATCTTTGCTAGGATGATTCCCCATGCGTGTCTGCTCCGCTTACATACTTTTGTTACCGCATCACGTACCCGAAACGCCACCAGGCGGTATCCAGCGACGCGGTGGGCAATGTTCATAATGTTTTGGCTTATCATTGTATAAATGAGTTACCAGTCTCAGCACCACATTGAAATATTATCAAGATGAATTATCAAGATGAATATTTGTGCCGCATCTTTCATGTAGTGCTTCATTGTAGACAACTGAACCATCTGCAAAAATTCTCTGGTTACTATTAATACTGTCCGCCAAGCCATTAATATGCAACACGGACATAAAGTGATCCCAAAATACTTCCCTGAGGCACACCTGAGGCTACTTCTACGATCGTATCTATCGATGTCTGTCCATTCGAGATAACCTGCTACGTCCTCCCTACCAAGAAATTCTCTGTTCAGTCACAAATTTAGTGTGGTACCCCTTATGAATGAACTTTCGTTAGTAAGTGTATTAACGTAAATGCTTTTCGGAAGTCAAGAAATGCTGTACCCATCTGATTGCCTTGATAACGACTTTCAGAACGTCATACAGGGAAAGCGCGCGTTGGGTTTCTCAAGACTTATGTTTTCGTGATCCATACTTGTTAACATGGAGTAAGTCACCCTGTTCGAGACACATCACTGGGTTTGAGCTCAGAATATGTTCTAAGACTCTACAACAGGCTGATGTCAATGATACGGGACGGTAGTTTCGGGCGTCACTTACGATACCCTTCTTGTAGACGGGTATGACCAGCGTTTATTTCATTTAAGAAAGGCGTTAACTCAGCCGCGAATTCTGTATGGAATTTGACAAGAACTCAACATCTTGAGAACTTGTTCAGTTTTAGCGATTTCAACGGTTTCCCAAAGGCATCTGACACGAATATCTGTACACTCATACACTGACGGAAAAAATCACAGCACCAAGAAATAATATAGTGCAATGAAATTTAGCGAATACGTTTGTCTCGGTAACGCATTTAGGTCATTAACGTTGCAAGATCACAGGTTAATGTAAACGCGAGATATACCAGTACAAACGTGAAATGCTGGTGCATTAATAACCGATGTAACCACCAGAATGTTGAATGCAAGCATGCAAACGTGCACGCACTGTGTTGCACAGCTGCCGGATTTCAGTTTATGTGAAGGTGTTGCATGTCTGTTGCCCTTGGTCGGTCAATACAGGGACGGTTAATGCGGGTCGTGGATGAAGTTGGAGTTGTCATCCGATGATGTCCCATATGTACTCGAGTGGAGACAGATCTGCTGATCGAACAGGCCGAGACAACATGTCGACACTCTGTAGAGTATGTTGGGTCACGACAGCGGTATGTGTGCGAGCGTTATCCTGTTGAAAAACACCTCCTACAATGTTGCTCATGAACGGCAGCGCAGCAGGTCAAATCACCAGATTGACGAACCAATTTGCTCTCAGAGTAGTGGGATAACCACGAGAGTGCGCCTGCTGTCATACGAAATCGCACCCCCCCCCCCCCCGACTCTAGCTCCAGGCGTAGGTCCAGTGTGTCTAGCATGCAGACTGGCTGGCTGCAGACCCACAACTGGCCTCCATGTGATCAACACATGGTCGGCCTGCCGGAGTGGCCGAGCGGTTCTAGACGCTACAGTCTGGAACTGGGCGACTGCTACAGTCGCAGGTTCGAATCCTGCCTCGGGCATGGATGTGTATGACGTCCTTAGGTTAGTTAGGTTTAAGTAGTTCTAAGTTCTAGGGAACTGATGACCTCAGAAGTTAAGTCCCACAGTGCTCAGAGCCATTTTTTGAGCACATGGTCATCACTGCCACCGTGGCAGAACCAGCTTTCATCAGGAGACATAAGAGACTTCTTCCCTGCCTTCCAGTGAGCTCTCACTTGGCAGCACTGAAGTCGGAAATGGCGGTAGTTTGGGGTCAGTGGAATGCACGCTGTAGGGCGTTTGTCTGTAACAGTTCGTTGCGTCATTGTGGTCCCAACTGCTCCTCAAATTGCTGCTGCAGATCCAGTACGATGCGCTGCAGCCATTTGCCGAGCAGGACGGTCTTCCCTCCAGGTAGCGTGGCGTGGCCGTCGGGAACCCGGTCTTCTTTCAACCTATATTGTCGTGGCCACTGATGCCAGCGGTCATGTACAGTGGCTGCATTGGTGCCAAGTCTTTCTGCAGTATCACAGAAGGATCATCCATCATCTTGTAGTCCTATTGCACGACCTCGTTAAAACTCAGTGAGGTGCTAACTATAGCGTCTTTGTCGCCTTAAAAGCATCCTTGACAAACATCAATTCACAAAGTTTAGTCTCAAAGGTAAGTAACGCTCACGACCGTCAAATCATGTATTTTTTGACTTGCATTGGCAATACTAGCGCCACTCTTATGCGACTGGTGCGAAATTTGAATAAACATCATCTTTCAGGTATAGAATTACGCCTATCATGTTTCGTTTATGTCGCACAAATCCTTCTGGGTGTTGTGATTTTTTTTCCGTCAGTGGATTCGCAATGGTGCGAGATTTAAACGTAAGTAATGCCCTGGACGTTATTTTTTAAATAAACAGTTGACAACGAAGTTCAGCATTTTTGCATTTGCTTTGCTACCATCAGTTTCGGTTTCTGTGTCATTCATGAGTGGCTGAACTCTTAATTTGGATCCTCAAACAGCCTTCAGATACGACCAAAATGTATTTTTGTTTTAATTGCGGTCTTATGATAAAATTCTGCTACGGCAGTCCTTGAAAGCTTCACGCATTGACCTTTTTACGGCCAAACGCATTTAGCATCTCTCTGTCCAGAACCTCATGCTTTGTTTTACAGTTACTGTGAGTAGTATCCGTTCCTCGAACCACAGATAACCTAAATAACCTTTAAATGATGACTAACTGACAACCTCAGCTGCCGACAGGTGTTGTTGATATACCTCGATGTGGACAGCTGAAAATGTGTGCCCCGACCGGGACCCGAACCCGGGATCTCCTGCTTACATGGCAGACGCTATATCCATCTGAGCCACCGAGGACACAGATAAATAGCGCGACTGCAGGGACTTATCCCTTGCACGCTTCCCGTGAGACTCACATTCGCAACTGTCCACAATTCTACATATGTATTGTACCTTATAGACATTTGCCCACCCACTCATTACTCGCGCACGCTTTGGCGATTCCGGTAAGAGTTTGGGCAACCTGTGCGCATTCAGTTGTCAGTTAGTCATCATTTATTCCAGGGAAAAGCTGCACGGTCATCAACAGTAACTGTTCTTTCGAGAACAAGTTACTGTCTTCGTATATATAGTTAAAGGCTACCCAGCCATTGACCTTCGTCTGTGCAAATGCGCACAGGTTGCCCAAACTCTTGCGGGAATCGCCAAAGCGTGCGCGAGTAATGAGTGGGTGGGCAAATGTCTATAAGGTACAATACATATGTAGAATTGTGGACAGTTGCGAATGTGAGTCTCACGGGAAGCGTGCAAGGGATAAGTCCCTGCAGTCGCGCTATTCATCTGTGTCCTCGGTGGCTCAGATGGATAGAGCGTCTGCCATGTAAGCAAGAGATCCCGGGTTCGGGTCCCGGTCGGGGCACACATTTTCAGCTGTCCACATCGAGGTATATCAACAACACCTGTCGGCAGCTGAGGTTGTCAGTTAGTCATCATTTATTCCAGGGAAAAGCTTCACGGTCATCAACAGTAACTGTTCTTTCGAGAACAAGTTACTGTCTTCGTATATATAAATAACCATTGTCAGATTAGGACCGGAGTTCTGCTCCCACACTGTATTTATCAGTTAATTTCACAGCTAGCGAACATGCTGTTTTTCACAATAGTTTGTGTGCGTTCACTACGAGTTTAGAAGATAGCAAAAATGCTGATTTGTAAACTCAGTTGTCGTAGTTCGAATCCGTATACGTTTTCGGGAGATACTCTGAAGCATTCAGACAATTATTGGAATATTTGCATAGAAAGACGTAGGCATATCAGAGCTCAGATCCAGTCAAATTAAAACAGAAAAACTGGATCACCGTAAAGAGACGCACTTTTACATAATTGAAATAAGTGGCATATGTATGTACAGAACGTGAACAAAAAAACAAGTATAATTTGAAGATGAAGTATTTGCCTTTGTGACTTCGAAGAACGACCTATCTAGCTACTAACACCGTTTATCGAACTGCAACACGCTACCTTACATACAACAAAAATAGTGAGTTCAGACACAGTACCCATTCTATAAGAGGACAAACAATTTTTTGAGGAACGAACAGAGTCAATTCGTATTATCCACCATAAAAGTGAACTCTAATAAGTAGAAGTCGTCCTGTTCGTCTCCCTGAACGTGAATTGTCCTTAATAAATTTTTCATTATCATGTAAAAACTATAACACTATTTACTAGAACTAACACATCTGCGGTTATGAAAAGCTCAGTCTTTTTCCCACCTGTTGGAAGCCATGTGCGAAGACTGTTGGATACCATTTCCTAGCTCTTCCTTCGAATGGCACCGGGCTTAATAAAATATTGTCTACTAATTACTGATTTTCGTGACACTGAAACTTCACAGATTGTGGGATTCGGCTGAACGCTAGTACAAAGAATCGAACGCAGAACGGCATGCACTGTCGTTAAGGCACGCGAAATGCCAAGCTTTGATACTGTACAGTAATTAATTTGCAATTAACGCCACAAGATTTTAATTTCTCTTGGTGAGATGTTCCAATTTCCTTATTCCATTATAATTTGTTTTTAAAATATCCAGCCGTCTGGAATCCGAAAAGTGGTAACGCACTTGAAGATTCCAGTCGAACAGAAAAGTATGCAAGACATATTTTTAGCAATATTTATCCACGAATGAGGTATTGGTCTTTCTGTTCTTCTAGGAAGTAGGTCCTTATACTTAGGTCGAGGATGTGATTTCGTTGCACATTTACAAATAAAATACAGGTATCGTACGTTTACGTCAATGGACGCTAAAAAAAGAATATGTTTGCGACAGGTACAATGCCAAAAACCATGAAATCGGCTTAAATGAAATCCGTACCTCAGATTACGACATGACGACACGCCAATGATAACGTTTAAAGGGGGCTGTAAAGGAAAAGTAAACAATTATTTTAAAAATCATTACAGCTATATTTATTAATGTATAAATCTAAAATTTCGCATGTGTAAAGCAAACGAGCTGTGTTTTAAGGGAAAAGTATAATAAAATATGCAGGATTAATATTGCCGGCCGCGGTGGCCAAGCGGTTCTAGGCGCTTCAGTCCGGAACCGCGCGACTGCTACGGTCGCAGGTTCGAATCCTGCCTCAGGCATGGACGTGTGTGATGTCCTCAGGTTAGTTAGGTTTAAGTAGTTCTAAGTTATAGGGGACTGATGACCTCTGATGTTAAGTCCCATAGTGCTGAGAGCCATTTGAACCATTTGATTAATATTTTGCCAGAAATCTGAAATTTTAATTTTTTTATTGTCTTTTGTATGAAAAGCCGTAAGTCAAATTCTAATCATGCAATTAATCTGAAAATTTTATTGTAGTGTCCTGAGAAAGCTAAAAGACCACTGAACTACAGTTATTAATTTATGGTACAAATTGTGTCATTAAAAGAGTTTTTAATTTTGTGCATCCAAAATTAAATTTTTTTCTACAAATAATCATCTAAAATTCAGAATGTAACTGCAGGATCTCGTAGTTTTTAGTTCCAGGGAGTCAGCAACACGTTGCGAACATTTCCTGGAAATTTCATAGCATTAGCGCACATTTTTTGAGAAAAGGCTTCTAACAACGTAAAAAATGTAAAGCAGAGAAAATGTTCAAAGATTTTCTTCTCATACTTCTATACATCAATTTTAAAATCCTCCATACTGATATTCCTCATCCTCCAGGTTTCTCTTCTCTCCCCTTCGAATCTGCCTGGCCTGTATTTGCAGGTAAGACACTGATCTGTTAGCTTTCTTGATCCTCCTCTCATGGATGGTGTAAAATGCTTTTGTTGTAAACACACCAGGATCTATACCATTTCTCTTCAGCACTTCGATTGCGCCTTTATTTTCGTTATTGTAACATAAAACTGCATCATAGACACCTATTTTGAGTACTTCAAGTCCACAGAATGTCCTTTTTGAGCATCTAATCCAAATTGAATTAGTGACGCTTTCATTTGCATTTTGTGTCTTTCCGTGAAGATACTTCCTCAATAAATCAGGGTTTGCAAGAAACCTGAATGTGGGCTTCACTGTATTCATAACAGGTTCTGGTAATGAGTGTTTATGTGAATGCATCTCGTTTCTGTTGTTGAACTTACACCAATCGTCTTTCGGACACAGATTGTGCATTGGTGTTTGGTCAGCGGATAGTTTGAGGAAAAAAATTGCCCACACAGCTCGCTTCATTCCCTCTAAATTATGTGTGTTTTTCCTGATAGCTCTCCCATAAAATAAATGAAGAGAAGCAATTTCTTTTAGAGTAAACCTGCCTTTTCCTCCTAGTGGTTTTCCATCCTCAAGTACTTCACCTTTCTTAACACATTCCAAATATTCTATTGTTGTATTGTACAGATTTTTATATGTTAGAGCTTTGAACAAAGAGGAGTCCATATCACCAAGATATTTAGTATATCTAACACCATACTGGTCCTCAGATCTGGAGAACATCCTCAAAAATGGTTCAAATGGCTCTGAGCACTATGCGACTTAACTTCTGAGGTCATCAGTCGCCTAGAACTTAGAACTAATTAAACCTAACTAACCTATGGACATCACACACATCCATGCCCGAGGCAGGATCCGAACCTGTGACCGTAGCGGTCGCTCGGTTCCAGACTGTAGCGCCTAGAACCGCACGGCCGCTCCGGCCGGCGAGAACATCCTCACAACTGCAGCAGCCTCCATGCCCCCACATGAGCCACTATAACTTTTAGAGCATGCTACTGCATGCTTTTCTTGTCACAGTTTCTCAGTGTCTTTATTGTTGGATATTTTCCTTGTTGCACACTGGTGGCAGTATTTAGACATAATTTCTACATCTAAAATTTACCTGAATAAATACCAATAACAGATGCAGCTCCATACAGAGATGTGTGACCCCTTTTCATCCAGGTCCCATCTACAGACACGCACAGATCAGTAATATTTGTAGGCGGTTCACTGTCATGAATATGTACCTCAGGATATATATTCTTTTTGGTTTATTTCCACCAATTCCTCCACTGCTTCCTTCATAGAAACTTTGGCACTATTGTATACAGCATCAGACATTTCTTTATTTATTTTTTCAAACCTTGCACAAGGTGGAAGCATGTTCAGAAAACCACACAATAAATTACCTCCTTCCCTGCCCTGTCCAAAGAATCTCAGAGCGTATACTAACCTAAAATTTCTTTCACAGGTACCAGTGTCAGTTTTTTTGGAGGAGGAAAATAAAAATTCATAGCAATACGAATTACAAATTAATTTAAAATCGCAAGCTATTCCCACTCTTCTTTCTTCAACAACAATCATGCATTCCGTATTTTTACAGCTAACACATGAACATGAAAACCATATAGCCTGGCAGAGAAGCTCTAAATCAATAAGTCTGAATCCAGTGGAATCCATATCAACATGATTCACGCACGTGTACAATTCTTCTGTCCCAAGTTTCGATGCTGAAGCTGAGAGCTCATGTTCTTCATTTCGAGCTGCTTCGTCTTTTTGTTGGTAAACCGATTTCCATGAAATCTCTGTTTCCTAAACACAGTTTTTCCACCACCCATTATGCATAATCTTCGTACATCCATGGTTTAAATGGAGGACAGTGGGACGTCAGCTGGTATAAATTTATATTAAAAATGAAGAAATTCCTCCAGCCGTATTTAAGGTGTCGATTTTATTTTGGCAGCTAGTTTCGACATTGTAACAATGTCATCTTCAGGTCCGTACACTTGTTGACGTCAACTGCTTGCGGCTGATACTAGAAGTCAGAGGTGAGATACGGACGTGCTCCGTGTGGAAGATGGTTAGTAACTCTAACAACCTGTCATGAATATGTACCTCAGGATATACAACCTTCCACACGGAGCACGTCCATATCTCACCACTGACTTCTAGTATCAGCCGCACGCAGTTGACGTCAACAAGAGTATGGGCCTGAAGATGATGTGGTTACAATGTTGAAACTAGTTGCCAAAATAAAATTGAAACCTTAAATACAGATGGAGGAATTTCTTCATCGTTATGCATTAATCTTCACTTACACGTAAAGATTTGCGAATTCAACCTTCCTCCCACTAATATGTGTTAGTATTGTCGAATCATAAATAAACCACATGCAATGAACTTTTCTGGAAAAGATATAGCTGTCAACCAGAGATATAGATGTCAACCAAAGATATCGAAAGAAAATAACCTCACACCACAGTCTAACACAGGGCTTAGCAACTGGCCGGTTTTGAGCGCGAGTACTCGCGTCTGCTCAGGCAAGTGCTCGCGAGCAAGTGCAAGGTCGCGGAGTAGGGAGGGAGCGGAGGGAGGGGAAATGCGCGCGCACGTTTGAATGTGATCTCGCGTTCTTAGCAGATTTAACTAGCCATCTGAATGCTTTGAACATTTTACTACAAGGTAAAGATCTGCTAATTACTCATTTCATAGATCGAATACGAGCTTTTAAAATGAAATTGACACTTTGGGTGAGTCAGCTGGAAACAGGAAACCTAGCTCATTTTCCTAAATTATCATTCATGCAAGATGTTCACAAAGACTGTGAACGTTATTCACATAGTTTAGTTGATCAGCGTTTTCAAGATCTGACAGCACTAGACAATGATTTTGATCTTTTCTCTCCATATTCAGCGAATATTTAATAGATTCGTCCTGAACTGCAGCAAGAAATTATTGACCTGCAGTGTGACAGAGAATACAAAGACAAGTTTCAGAACAATAAAAACATTTTAGAATTCTACAGACACTTCCCTCAGGATAGATTTCCTCGTTTGCACAAGTTGGTGGCTACAATAATATCAATGTTCAGTTCCACGTATGTTTGTGAACAACTGTTCTCTGCAATGAAGTGTAGCAAGACGCGCCTGAGAAACGCATTGTCTGATCGAAATTTAAACTGCACGCTGCGCCTAAAATGCACAAGAACAATTACTCCGAACATAGACGCAATTGTAAAGGACAAAAAGTACAAGATAACCAGGATCCCACACTTCAGTGACACCTTTTATTGTGTAACAGTTCACAAATTAATGCGAATGTAGAGGCATACACTAAGCTAATAAAATTATGTGGCACGTGTACATTCTCCTTTATTTGTTTCATTTGTCGCAGTAATAATTCTTGAGCGATATCCCTGCAGGTGGCCGCGGATTTACATTGACTGGCGGCAGCTGTTGTGTGCCCCACGTGACTCTCCCCCCTCGCCGCTCTGGTCCGGTAGTGGGGGTAGCGTGCTCGCGCTGCTCTGTGCTCGCGCCTCGCTGCTCACAGCTTGCTCCGCAAGCACGTATGTTGTGAAGCCCTGGTCTAACATAACAGTCGCGACAATTCGCCTCGATTTTGTTGCCTACCGCGCAGGCAACGCCCCAAGCGGCCAGTAACTTAAACTGTGAGTTCGGCGCGATCTTGAAAGCGAAAAGTGGTTGTTTCTTTTGTTTCTACAATGGTTTTTACAAGCGGGAGGGTTTGCAGTGCAATAAATTGCAGCAACAACAGGAGGAAGACACCACAGCTGTCTTTTTTAGGTTTCCTAAGGATCCTGAGAGGTATATACCATCATGTTACTAAACTGTATCGTCAGGATTCACTTGCAAACTAAATGTGTATTAATGATTAATGTTTCGTTTTAGGAGCAGAAAATGGCCCGTTAATAGCTGACGAGAAGACCTTATGAAAGAAGACCCAGTTTACCTGTATAATAATATCAGGTTTTGTTCGCTACATTTCGAACAAAACCAGTTTACGAACGCAGACAATAATAAACTCGTGTGGAATGCAGTGCCCACACTGTTTGACATCCCAAATAAGCCACCTCAACTGACGATGAAGAGGAAACTGCCACAAAGATTCGACAATCCATCTAAAGCTGTAAAACAGTCCTATCACACAAAAGCAACCAGTTCAGCTCGCCATGTATCAGTGCCAGATTCGTGTGAATCGTCAACACAGACCTGCTTTGACGATGAAGTGGTTAGATTAAGTGCAGTTATTCGTGCCTTACAAAAGTGTAATGTTTAGTATGTATTTCATTCAGTTCTGTTGTTAGTCACTTAATTTTCCTTGCTTCCTTCGTGTGATGACATTATTTTGTTAGCATCTTGTTCATTGACAGATTGTTTGAAAATTATTCAAATAATTGGTTTTGGGTAAAATGTAATTCAATCAGCTCATTATAATGTTTTAAACATATTTCACCCACTATTTGGCAGTTGCTTGTCCCACTTAGAATAATATAAAGATTAAGGTCGTACTTGTGGCAACAGGTGACAATGTCAAACACAGTATGCCTACCGAACGATAAATGAATAAAAATCTCTCCGTGTACATGCCGCGTCAATTCAGGATAAAACTCCAAGCTTTCGAACACTACCTCCATGGTCGTCGTCAGAGCTAAAACTGACTGTCGTAAACTATTTTTTTTCCTTTATTGTGATTTCATTTCCCTGCCCAAAATGGGCAGGGAAGGGCTGTCAGCGGCACAATCCGCTGCTCTTCAGCCGAGTGACATGACAACTAAAACAAGAATAAAGTGCTACATATATAAGGTGATAAAAAAGGGGAACATAAAACAGAGTAAGGGGAGATAGTGGAGGTAAAAATACACTGACAGGGAGACGTTCATGGGGAGACAGTTAAAAAAGTCACCATAAAGTTAAAAAACACAGTTGGCGATTCTTAAAACACAAAGAAGACACTGAATGGACATGCACAGGTTAAAAGTCGGCCACAGTATTAAAAACACTCCAGAACAACACACTTAAAACCCACTTGGAGCAACCACGGTGAAGTATAAAACTGCCAGGTGGGACCTGCCGAGGGAGAGGTCGGAGAGGATGGAAAAGGAGGGGAGAGCAAGGGGCAGCAGGGGAAGCAGTGGGATGAAGAGAGTAGGGGCATCAGCAGGTACACGAAGAGCCAGGAGACTGGTGGGGCAGGAAATGAAGAAGGAAGACGCAGGAGGGAGTGCAGAGACACTGAAAGGGAGCACAAGAGAGGGAGGAGTAGGAGGGGGAAGCCACTCAGAAGAAGGGATGGGGAGGAGAGGGAGTCCTGAGGAGGAGGCAGGAAGATGGGGTTAGAGTTGGTAGGAAGGGTAGATGTCAGGGCGAAGCTCATCATCCAGGAGGGGTAGATGGTGGAAGTTGCGTTGGGAAAGGAGGCGGAGGGTGTGGAGATGGAGAGAGGGTAAATGTGCGGCAACAGGTTGGGGGTGGACAGGAAGGAAGTCACCAGGGGGTGAGGGGTATCAAGGTGGTGGACAATATATAGTGTGCATATGTGTTCAAGGAAAAGGAGAAGGTGGGGGAAGAGGATGAGGTCGTAGAGGATGCACATGGGGGACGGAAGGTGGATGTAGAAGGCGAGGCAGAGCACATGCCATTCGAGGATTTGGAGGGCTTTATAGAACCGGGGAGGGGCGGAAATCCAAGCTACGCTGGCATAACAAAGGATGGGGTGGATCAAGGATGGTGGAAGGATGCAGACCCCACGTCCAGCCGGACAGGAGTTTAAGGGGGCGGAGTCTGTTGTGAGCTTCGTTTTGGATGGTAAGGAGATTGGGAGTCCAGGTGAGGTGGTGGTCGAGGGTGAGGCTGAGGTATTTGAGGGCAGGAGTGAGGTGGATAGGACGGCCATAAATGGTGAGGTAGAAATCATGGAGACGGAAGGAGCGGGTGGGGCGGCCTATGATGATAGCCTGGGTCTTGGAGGGGTTGATACGGAGGAACCACTGGTTGCACAAAACGGTGAATTGATCAAGGTGGGTTTGGAGTGTACGTTGGGACTGTTGAAGGGTAGGATAAAGGGCTAGAAAGGCGGTGTCATCAGCAAAATGGAGAAGATGAACAGGTGGGGGAGGTTTGGGCATATCAGCAGTGTACAGGAGATAGAGGAGAGGGGAATGGACAGAGCCTTGGGGGACGCCGGCAGAGGGATAGAAAGTAAGGGAGTTGGAATTGTGAATAGTCACATAAGAGGGACGATGAGAGAGGAAGGAAGCAACGAGATGGACGAAGTTGATGGGGAGAGCATACGTCTGGAGTTTGAAGAGGAGCCCGGGATGCCAGACACGGTCATAGGCGTTCTGGAGATCAAGGGAAACAAAAATAGCACAGCAACGGGAGTTAAGTTGGAGAGAAAGAAGATTGGCAAGGTTAAGGAGCTGGTCATCAGCGGAGAAGGAAGGCCAGAAGCCACATTGGATAAGGTGAAGGAGTGGTGCCGGTTAAGGTGGCGGTGAATACGGTGAGAGTGGATGGCCTTGAAGACCTTACTGAACATGGAGGTGAGGCAGAGGTATCAGAGGGGGTTTGTTAGGTTTAGGGAACAGCAGGACATGGGATGTCTTCCACAGGTCGGGGTAAAATCCAGTGGAGAGGAGGACATTGTACAGGGTAGCACGGACAGTCAGGAAGGATGGGGTGGATTCCTTGAGGTGGCGGTGACCAGGGGCAGTGTTGCGTTTGGAGCGGAGGACGAGTGTGATGTCTTGTGCAGTGATGGGAGTGTTGATGTCTGAGGGGGGGTAACCGATCCAACTACTGGAAACTAGGGGCCAGGGGCGAGCGGGAGGACAGAGGTATCAGTGTGGTCAAGGATGGTGGGGAAGAGGGAGTAATCCGGTAGGCATCCAAATCGGAACGGCGGTAGTCATGGAGTCGTAAACTAGCGAGGCTCCCACTTATATATGCAAAGTACAGCTTGTGATTGGCTGGAATACGTCATAGCAACAGCGATATGGCACATAGTGAAGTGGTGCCCTCTACTTCCATAGATGTAGTTTCTATCCCACGTTGCTGGCAGCGCCATCCCTTGAATCAGGAGGTAAAGTGCAGGAAGTTTTCCTCTGCGATTTTTCTTTATCCAGTGCACTCTTCCATCGTGTCTAAGTGCATAGCCGTTGTCTCTGTTAAAGTTATTATCGCTAAGTCTAATTTCGACTGCTTCCCAGATCACAGAGTCCCAGTAATTCTATGCGTGGGCTATTACTCTCGTTTCTTCAAATAAAATCTTATGCTTGTTAAGCAGGCTATGCTCAGCCACCGCTGATTTTTCCAAATACCTGTATTTCAGGTGGCGCTGGTGCTCGATGAACGGTCAGTAATGGTTCTTACAGACTGGCCCATGTAATTCTTGCCGCATTCGCAAGGTATACTATAAATTCCTGGCACCCCTAAGATGAGACTATCTTTGACTGGTCTCAACATTTCCTTAATTTTCTTACGCGGTCGGAAAACTGGTTTTATTCCTTGCCTCTTTAGGACTCTGCCTACCTTGCTTGTTGTAGCAGCGCAAAATGGAAGCCGCGCTATGTGTTGGTCCTCTTCTTGTTTATGGACGGCATCGTGTCTTATTTTCTTGGACAATACTGATTTAATTTCACTGGCAGAATAACCATTCCTCTTGAAAACAGTCATCAAATGGTTAATCTCAGGACCAAGGTGGTCCTTGTCGTAAATAGTCCTGGCTCTGTGTACTAAAGTATTCAGCATAGCTCTCTTCTGAGACGGATGATGGAAGCTCTGGCTATGCAGATATAAGTCTGTATGCGTTGGCTTCCTGTACACAGAATGGCCCAGTCGTCCATCCGGTTTTTGCCCCACCAACACATCTAAAAAAGGTAACTTCCCTTCCTTCTCTACCTCCATTGTAAATTTTATGTTTGGATGCACACCATTCAAATGTTCGACTAACTACTGCAGTGTGTCACTGCCATGTGACCAGATTAAAAAAGTGTCGTCGACGTATCTGTAGAAGCATCATGGGTGGAGGTGAGCACTGCTCAACGCTCGTTCTTCAAAATCCTCCATGAAAAAATTCGCTATTGCTGGTGATAGTGTCGAACCCATGGCTGTTCCGTCTGTTCAAATGGTTCAAATGGCTCTGAGCACTATGGGACTTAATATCTGAGGTCACCAGTCCCCTAGAACTTAGAACTACTTAAACCTAATTAACCTAAGGACATCACACACATCCATGCCCAAGGCAGGATTCGAACCTGCGACCGTAGCGGTCGCACGGTTCCAGACTGAAGCGCCAGAACCGCTCGGCCACCTCGGCCGCCTGTTCCGTCCGTCATTTCATAATAATTTCCACTGTATAAAAACAATAAAAACGATAAATGAGCTGTCGATCGCTTTTGCATGTAGAGGTACATGTCTGTACTTCTTACATGTGAATCTGTGTGTTTATATTCTTTTGATACCAACGAGGTAAGCTGCAATTCTATCCAGCATCACAAGTGTTTCTTCACCAATGCGTTGTAGCTTGCCACTCAATTCGTAGTTTTTGTCCATACTTGCGCTTGTTTTAGAATCATTTTTAGAAACATATACGCCTTCTGATACTACAAAAACCATTGGAGGCAAGAAAATAACTCAAATATTTCGTAAAATACGTAGGAAATCGATGCAAAACAAACATGCTTACGACGCGTCAAATGTTCACCTTACTCGCCGCTTGGAGCGCTAGTGTCGCTCCGTCTGTCAAACGGTAACAACTTTTACAGCAGTGAGTGTCGCGACTGTTATTTTAGACTGTCCCTCACACTGACAAAAATTTCGCTGAAGCAAGCAATTTCCCAAATGTCGGAAAAGGTGGGAGTGGCTGCCAGTGCAGAGTTAACCAGTCTAACAATTTAAAGGCGTTTATAAAGCTCTTATCACGATAAAATGCACACACAACATAAATTAAACTGTGTTGATCAAGAAAATAATATTTTTGAAAAATCGATTTTTTAGACCAAAATCCATTACATCCCCCCTTAAGAACTGTACATGATCTTTGGCTCTGAGAATTCAGTATGGTGCATAACCTTCAAATGCTGTGATAACAGTCTCCAGACGCTGTGGTATGTGATTTGTGTACGCGTCCACAAAGCATCAACAGGAGGAACGTGATGAACAAGTTGCCAATTAACCGTATACCATATTTGATGGGCGATACGTTAAGCCAAGGATAGGCAGGCTTAGATGACCTACGGGTCGACTCATCACATGAAGCGACAGCAGCGATCTAGTGCATAAAGTCAAAACTATAGCGTCCATGACGCAAATGTTTATGGGGTCCGATACCGATACAAATGGCAGCACTTTCCCGACACCCCAAGCCAACAAATTATGCCTCAAAACTCTCGTTTTTGAGAGTACATTCATTTTATGATCACCGCATCTTCATATGTTTACATTCATTTATATGTCACGAGCATTGTTTCTTTACTCGCGGTGATTTACAATCAGCTATCTTAAAACATCTATTGCAAAATTCTACAACGCCCTTATTAAAGAAACGAGGCTCACGACAAGTAAAACCTTAACATTTGAGGATGGGAAGCCAAACATCTTGAAATATCATTATGAAAAAATAAACGCATATAAAAGCAACTGTTTGCAGCTAATTCATTATAAATTGCCTTCAATTTCAGCAGTTGCTACGTTAGGGGGCACAAATCTGTAGCATGCAGCGTATGGAAATTTGGAATGACCGCGGACGTGTTCGGGTATTCGAGTCAGTTAAGCCGACTGCTAGTGTAAAATGGGAAACGCGGGTTCAACTCCTGGTCTGGCACAAATATTCATCTGTTGTTGTTAGGTTCGCTGAATGCCCCATTGCAGCTAAATGTCAGATATTTCTTTCGTCACTATTAGTAACCATTTTTCGAAGTATTTGTCCAAAAATACTTTTTATGATTGGTAGCATAGGGATGGGTTGTTTCTGTACACTAAATAAATTAAGCCATCATTTCTTTGTTCATTTTAAAAAGTTTGAAGGTCTAAGTCACTTGAACTTAACATGTTTGCATTATACATGCGAACAACAGAACGGCGAATACCTGAAAATGCGTCACGGGAGGAGTACAGTGCGAGCACCTCACTCTTTCTCCCTCGAATTTCTTCCGCGGATCAGACTGAACCCAATCACAGGTTGGAACCAGTCCATGGGGCTGCAGATTGCCCACCCACGTGTCAGGTGAACGTGCAGACAGGCGTGGAACCAGCGTTTGTCTCACAGATGTGTACGCTTTTAATAATAAAAACAATAAAATAATAAAATGTTACAATTTAAAAATAATAAGAAACGTTTAATTGCCTTAAAATACATAAAATATTTTAATATAATAATAATTTGTGTAAATCAGTGAATAGTACAGGGTGACACACGGGAGATGGACGGTTTTGAACTGCGTAGTACTGAGGGCGCGGTGGTGGGAGGTGATCGTGGTGGGGATAGTTCTGATCCACACAAGACGCCATTTCATTTGCTCAGTCACTATGGAGTAGTGGGACTTGCAACGTCGAGTGTTTGTCTATGACAGTTTCGTGAAAAGTGATGAGTCTACTATTGCTACGCAGCGATTTTTTCGTGCGCGGTTTAATGTCGGTTGGCAAGGAGCTGTTCCGAGCCGTAACACAATCCTCAGATGGGTGGAAAACTTCAGATCAACTGGAAACATACTGGATAAGAAGCATCCTGGCCCGAGACGCAGAGTAACGACACCAGAAAATGTTGAAAGGGTAAGGCAAGCGGCAGTCAGAAGCCCAGGACGGTCAGCTAGGCGTCATGCCAGTGACTTACGAGTCAATCGTGAATCGGTTAGACGAATTTTGCATAAAGAGTTAAAATTCCATCCCTACAAAATGCTCATTGTCCACCAACTTAAGGAAACTGATTTTGCTGTACGAGAAGATTTCGCTTACAGATTGCAAGTGATTTTGGGATCAAATGAAAATGGAATTTTATTGATGAGCGATGAAGCTCATTTTCATTTAAACAGGGCCGTGAATAAGCAAAACCTACGTTACTGGGCTCCAGAGCATCCACACCTTATCCACCGGCGTCCTCTACACTCACAAAAAGTAACAGTCTGGTGTGCTCTTGGCTCTGTTGGCATTATTGGACCTTATTTTTTTTGAAGAGAACCGGGCCATAGTTACTGTTAATTCGGTTCGTTACATTCGTATGCTCGAAACATTCTTGAAACCATAACTAAGAAGACTACGAATCCCTTTGAAACGCGTTTGGTTCCAGCAGGATGGGGCAACATCACACACCACAAACACTTCAATGACAGTCCTTAGACGCATGTTTCCTGGCCGGACTATCTTACGCTTTGGCACTGTTCCTTGCCCCCCCAGGTCTCCCGACTTGTCAGTACGTGACTTTTTTCTGTGGGGGTACCTTAAGAACTGTGTCTATAACCAAAAACCACGAAATTTGGACGAGTTGAAGAATGCAATCATTCAAGGAATTGCTGCCATCCCTGCAGAGATTTTAGTCCGTGTGATGGAGGATTTTGAGAAGAGACTTGAGTCCTGCATTCGAAATTATGGACAACACCTTGACGACATTATTTTTCACAAATAACTTTGTTAACTAAAATGACAAATAATGAGCTTTGATTTGTGTAAATAAACTTGCATTAATTTTAAAGTTAGCTGAGTATTATTTCATTAAAAACAGTCCATCTCCCGTGTGTCACCTTGTATGTTGATTCAGCATAATGTCCAAGAAAATGTAATTTAGAAAAATACAGCCTTTGAAGAGCACATCTCCGAAAATTTGAGAAGTACAAAGAATATAGAGTAATGAAATTTTTGTAACACATTTGTCTAGCTATCACACTTATGTGATTAACTTTGCAAGATCACAGGTTAATGTAAGCACGAAATTTGCATTGCAAATGTGAAATGCTAGTACATTAATAACCGATGTAACCGTTTGTATGTTGAATGCAAATATGCAAACGCTCATGCATTGTGTTGTACAGCTGCCAGATGTCAGTTTGTGGGAAGGTGTTGCATGTCTGTTGCACTAGGTCGGTCAATACACGGACGGTTACTGCTGGTTGTGGATGATGCTGGAGTTCCCATACGATGATGTCCCATTCATATGTGCTCGATTGGAGACAGATGTGATCGAGCAGGCTGAGACAACATGTCAACGCTCTGTAGAGTATGTTGGGTTACAACAGCGGTATGTGGGTGAGCGTTATCCTATTAGAAAACACCTCCTAGAATATTGTCCATGAATGGCAGTGCAACGAGTTGAATCAGCAGATTGACGAACAAATTTGCCGTCAGAGTAGAGGGATAACCACAAGAGTGCGCCTGATATCATACAAAATGGCACCCCAGACCCTACATCCAGGTGTAGGTCCAGTGTGTCTAGCATGCAGACAGGTTGGCTGCAGGCCCTCAACTGACCTCCATGTAACCAACACACGACCATCACTGGCGCTGAGGCATGACCAGCTTTTATCAGAAAACATAACAGACCTCCACTCTGACCTCCAATGAGACCTCGCTTGACAATACCGAAGTTGGAAATGGCGGTGGTTTGGGGTCAGTGGAATACACGCTACAGGGCGTCTAGCTCGGAGAGGTCCTTGAAGTAACCGATTTGTAACAGTTCATTGTATCATTGTGGTGCCAACTGCTCCTGAAATTGCTGCTGCTGCTACAGTACGGTGCGCTGCAGCCATACGCCAAACATGACGGTCTTCCCTCTAGGTAGTGTCACTTGGCCGTCCGTCTTGGGGCCTACATTGTCGTGGCCACTGCAGCCAGCAATCATGTACAGTGGTTACATTCCTGTCAAGTCTTTCTGCAATATCACAGAAGGATCATCCAGCTTCTCTTAGTCCTATTACACGACCTCGTTCAAATTCAGTGGGGTGTCTCATCACCTTCAGTCTCAAAGTTTAGTAATGCTCGCGACGGTTACAGCGTGTATTTAGAGCCAACCTGATTTGCATCGTCATGTTAGCTCTAGTAGCACGATTCTTATGCGACTGGCGTGAAATCTGGAAAAAAATTGAAAATTTGTGGTAAGGACTATGGGACCAAACTGCTGAGGTCATCGGTCCCTAGGCGTACGCACTACTTAATGTAACTTAAACTAACTTATGCTAAGTACAACACACACACCCATGCCCGAGGGAGGACTCGAACCTCCGACGGGGGAAGCCGCGCGAACCGTGAAAGACGCCTGAGACCGCCCGGCTACCCCGTGAAATCTTAATAGACTTCGTCTTTCAGATGGAGAAACAAGCCTACAAACTTTCATTTACATCGCATAACTTCTTCTTGGTGATGGGATTTTTTTCCTTCAGTGTAAGTGTGTCAGCAATTAACTTAAGAACTTTGATGGCAACTCACTCTCACAACTGTGATAAGGTCATAGGTTACACAACATAAAACTGAAGTGTGGCCTAGGAGTTACTAGTACTTCACCAAGCACTACGATTATGAACAAGATCTGCAAACGGTGGCTATATGAGCGTGTAAATGAGAGGAATCGTGTTTCTTTCAGTCAGTTCCGCCTACTTTCGGGAAGTCAATCTTTCTGTTTTTTTTTTTTTTTTTTTTTTTTTTTTTTTTTTTTTTGCATTACCCATCTTTCTGTGCATTCACGAACCATGTCAGAATTGTTGTTGTTTGCACGTAGTGCTGCCTGTGTGTATGCATCTTTACCTGGCTAGAATATTACCGGTCAGGCCGCAAAGCCATCCACGTAGGCAGGCCTTACGCAAGCTACTAAAGATTATCCTATGTTAGACGTAGATTGTAAGTTGTAAAATTCCTTATTATTTTGGAAACAATTAGATTTCATGCTACTTTATTCTCCAAAAGTTAGGTTTGAAATTTGGAAATTAATATACATGGTGTAACAGGTACAAGTGAAGGTATATTTTCATGCGGTACTTTAATATATACTCACATTAGTGTGTTGGTTGTGTTTTTTTGTGCGTCGAAAAACCTTCCCACAAACAAGTTACAAACTTTACCACCTGGTGTTTTCTGCACGGTCGCAACTGCACCTTTGACCTCGAACGCTCGGAACCGCACGACACCATGCTTGCACTTAACACTCGTTCATAAAAACAATGTTTTGAGTAATTTACATGCAAAACGATGCATTCTACCAAAGTGACATTTTAATAGAGATAAACAAAACAACAACGTATCAGTACCATAGGAGGGAAATTATACATGGTGTTTCACAATTCATGTTACACACTTCTAGAAATAGTAGAGGGGACTCGTTAGATCAAGTTTTACATACGAACCCATGTCCGGAAACGTTATCCAACGACGCTACACAGCATCGAAGTTATAGGCGCCGGTGCCGATAAATGTATGTATACACAAGGTGATTTCGTGATGATGGCCGGCCGGGGTGCCCGAGCGGTTCTAGGCGCTAAAGTCTGGAACAGCGTGACCGCTACGGTCGCAGGTTCGAATCCTGCTTCGGGCATGGGTGTGTGTGATGTCCTTAGGTTAGTTAGGTTTAAGTAGTTCTAAGTTCTAGGGGACTGATGACCTCAGATGTTAAGTCCCATAGTGCTCAGAGCCATTTTTCGTGATCATGTCACAGATCTTCTAGGTTCCCTGTACGGGAAACGAACGAGTCGAAAGCTGTAAACGGAAATCGTTCTGCTACCTCAGACAGTGGAGTACATGTACTGGTATTGTTGCCAAGACGGTAGGGTAGGCAACTTTCGTAGGTGGTAGTACGGACCAAAACAAGAAAAAATGCATTGTAAGCACGGTCTCTAAAATGCATACCCCAAGAGCTATTAGCACTTGTTCAATAGACGAGACGTGTTTCATAGTAGCGAAGATGAACAAGTAAGTGCAGATGCGGGATTTCGATGAAGTGTTTAAAACAAAATGGAAGAGAAAAATATGCATACCTCACTAAAACCACGATTTTACATTGAAAATTATTTTCGAGTTCAAGCAGTTCCAGTATCAAAAGCCACACTAATTACATTTTAAAATGATGATATGGGTATGCCAATGCCACGACCTGCCTTTCGCAAAGCATATTGCAACCTAGGGGAGTACTTTGGTGCAGAAAATTGATTGTAAATCATAGAGTGAAGTCTGATCATGAAATAACGATCATGTATCTTCACTTGTGGTTTGTCACATTGTAGTCTTACAAACTCAGCAATTTTTTCTGATATAGAGCTTATATTACTAAAAGAAATAAACGTCAACGGGTTGACAATATTTTGTTGTTTTCGTTGACAGTATCTTCAGCATAACATATTTGTTTGGAAAACTTGCACCTAGAAGGGTACGATCTGTCGAGGAATCACACAATCTCTCAGACCACTGTATAATAGCCCAGGATATTTTATTAATTGTGACAATTCCGGCCGTGAAAGTTTGCATTTTACAACACCAATACGCTCTTTTCACTTGTTACATGAAGTTAGAAAACGTTTCATGTGTTCGTTAGTCATTGTTCCACTTTTGCTTACCTCAACACGAATGTTTCGTGGGCAAGCTGTTTCACGTTTCTTTGAAATATTTGGGCCGAAAGTGCCTTGTGCCTCTTGAAAAGAGATGTAAAACTAGTCTGCCTCTCATTGATAAAGCAGCATCGATTGTGGAACTGTGGGTAGAGCTATGTGCAGAATGCAACGTACTATATAGTTGCAGCTTTCTCTCCTCTGTGAGATAGTGTTGATGATGAAGACATTTCATACTGAAATTGACTCTAGTCACTGTTCCAAGCATTTCCTTTCTCCACACCCTGTTCTGTCATAAACACGTTCACTTCCTCCACAAACTGTTGTGCCTTTTCACGTGTACTATTATCGTCTTCTATGTCATTATGTGTGACAAATGCCTGGATGAAATGCTGTATTCAGCCTTAAGACTGTCGATAAAAGAAAGCGAAGCTTTGAAATTGCGCAAGCCAACCATTTGAGACGCTTCTGGTGCCCATATTTGCAGATGCCGATAGTGAGCTTGTTACGTTACGAGTATGTAGGTGAGAGATTTGGCCGCCTAAAGTCGGTATGAGGAGGAGAGGTAAATTTGCTTGTGTGGCTGACGACTAGCTTTGCGCCAACAGGGTCGAGGGCACATCGGATCCGATACCGGCCAGCCAGGTGCAGAGAGGAGCAGCGTGGCCGGATGTGAGTAAATCCCAAAGCTTGGAATTTCGACAACAGGCTTAGCAGAGTGCAGAATGACTAGCAATGGTGGTCTTGAGACAAACTGAAAGATGGCTTTTTACAGCTTTTTGAGAATCTATAATAATTTACAGACAAGTATTAAAACCTATATTTGTTTCCAGTGAGTTAAAAGTTCCGTTAAGAAATCAATTTAAACATCTTATCACGGACTGTGAACTTAAAAAATGTTGAAACAAGCAACTCACACCAAGACTAACAAGGGAACCTCCCCATCGCACCCCCCCTCAGATTTAGTTATAAGTTGGCACAGTGGATAGGCCTTGAAAAACTGAACACAGATCAATCGAGAAAACAGGAAGAAGTTGTGTGGAACTATGAAAAAATAAGCAAAATATACAAACTGAGTAGTCCATGGGCAACATAGGCCACATCAAGGACGCTCTGAGTTCTGAAGTGCCGTGGTCACGTGGTTAGCATGAGCAGCTGCGGAACGAGAGGTCCTTGGTTCAAGTCTTCCGTCGATCCTAAAATTTTATTTTCAGACAATCATCAAAGTTCAGGCACTCTCACATAATCAACTTCGCTTTCCAAAATTCCAGGACATGTTCAGATTTGCTTGGACATATGCAGGATTTGACGGTCTACACACGGAAAAATTTAAAAACGTTAAAAACATATGTTTTGACAGAGCACAGGGAAAAGTGTGCGACTGTGAAACTGTTGGATTCATTTGTTCCAGTTTATGTGACAAACTCTTATCTTTTCATCACTTTGTTGGGAGTAATTCTCACATCCACAAGAAAACTTAAATCGGGCAATGTAGAAGAATCTTTTTACCCATTCGCCAAGTGTACAAGTTAGGTGGGTCGACAACATATTCCTGTCATGTGACGCACTTGCCCTCACCAGTGTCGTATATAATATATCAGACGTGTTTTCCTGTGGAGGAATCGGTTGACCTATGACCTTGCGATCAAATGTTTTCGGTTCCCACTGGAGAGGCATGTCCTTTCGTCTACTAATGGCACGGTTTTGCGGTGCGGTCGCAAAACACAGACACTAAACTTATTACAGTGAACAGAGACGTCAATGAACGAATAGGCAGATGATAACTTTGCGGAAATAAAAAAAAAAAAAAATTCACTTGAGGGGAGACTTGAACCAAGGCAAGAGGGCCTAACCACGGGACCACGGGGCTCCTGCGTTAAGGTTGTCCTTGATATTGCATATCGTCGCATGGACTACTCAGTTTGTACACTTTGCTTATTTTTTCATAGTTCCACACAACTTTTTCCTGCTTTCTCGATTGATCTGTGTTCAGTTTTTCAAGGCCTATCCACTGTGCCAACTTATAACTAAATCTGAGGGGGGTGCGATGGGGAGGTTCCCTTGTAAGAACCGGAATCGGCGGGCAGGAAATTTATAAAGCGTAATAAGTCAGTAAAACGTAACTGTCTCGATGTTGCAAACAAAGTGACTCCTAAAAACTTTAGTAGGCCTACAGTTTTGCTTGCTGACAGCCACGGAAGAGAAATTGCAGGAATTCTTCGTTTGCAGCAGGATCTCAATACTACAAGTGTTGTGAAACCTGGAGCAGGCCTAAAAGAAGTTTTGAAAGACTATAAAAACAATAATCACGTGACACAAAGTGAATGCATTGTAATATTGGGCGGCGCAAACGATGTATATAAGAATGAACTAATAGTAGCAAACAGATTGCTAAGAGATGCGCTATGTACAACAGAGGATCAAAAAGTTATTGTTGTAGGCATACCACACAGACATGACCTTACTGAATCTTCTTGCGTGAACAGAGAAATCCAAAAAGCAAACAGAATGTATAAAAAAATCTGCAAGACCACTTCAAATGCTTTTTTCCTCAGTATTGACGATCTTGAAAGACAGCACTTCACAACACATGGAATGCATTAAAATAAATGGAGCAAATCGCTGCTCAGTCAAAAGATCAAAATGTTAGTGGATAGTGTTTCTCCTAGATGTAAGAAAAGTGATCCTATTCCACTACCACTGGTAAAGGACACCTGCAAAGTATCTCCCCTACCATGTACTCCAGTTGCAGCAGTAACACAACATCAGGTATCACTGATTACAAAAGAATGTGCTGGGAGAGAAGAAGCTGTAACTACAGTTACAACAGGTAGAACACCCCATTCAGGAACTAAGACAATAGAAACAGCAAAGGTGGCAGCATATTCAGCAAGTGTACCAACAGGTGATCCAGCTGTCCATTCTGCAGCAACATTTAAACTACCTACAGCGCGAACCCAGCCACTTACATCATGTCATGAACAAGAAGAAGAGAAGAGACCTCCAAGAGTAGAAGCAGTATCAAGTGTAGCGGGCAAACAGAAAACTGTACCTCCATTACACCTAAATGATTTTTTAGTAGAAGGCAGCAAGGGGAAGAAGCCCATTAGATAAATAGTGCCGGAGATTTAATAGCCTCTCAGCAAAATAGTGCATCTGTAAAGAAAGACAGGTTTGATTTTATAATCTGTTATCTTAACATTGAAGGAGTAAGGGATAAAGAATTTATTGTCAATGACTTTGCATTAGAAAATAAGTTTGATATCTTTTGTTTAAGTGAACACTGGGCTAGTGAGAGTGAACTTACATTTATTAAATTTGATAATTATAATCTAGCCAGTACCTACTGCAGAAAATTGCATTTAAGAGGTGGTGTGGCACTATATGTTAACAAGTCACTTAGCGGTACAGTCAATAGATTAGATCTAGATTTTCTGTGTGATGAACAAAACTTTGAAGCTGCTGGTATAGTAATAGACAGTTTTAAGTTAGTTGTAATTTCCCTGTACAGGTCACCTAACGGTATAACCAATGTATTTTTAGAAAAACTGGACCTGCTGTTACATGTACTTACAGATACTAGATGGATACATTATGATATTGTGATAGGTGGAGACGTGAATACTGAATTCAATATTACAACACAAAGCAAATCTTAATACACTCCTGGAAATTGAAATAAGAACACCGTGAATTCATTGTCCCAGGAAGAGGAAACTTTATTGACACATTCCTGGGGTCAGATACATCACATGATCACACTGACAGAACCACAGGCACATAGACACAGGCAACAGAGCATGCACAATGTCGGCACTAGTACAGTGTATATCCACCTTTCGCAGCAATGCAGGCTGCTATTCTCCCATGGAGACGATCGTAGAGATGCTGGATGTAGTCCTGTGGAACGGCTTGCCATGCCATTTCCACCTGGCGCCTCAGTTGGACCAGCGTTCGTGCTGGACGTGCAGACCGCGTGAGACGACGCTTCATCCAGTCCCAAACATGCTCAATGGGGGACAGATCCGGAGATCTTGCTGGCCAGGGTAGTTGACTTACACCTTCTAGAGCACGTTGGGTGGCACGGGATACATGCGGACGTGCATTGTCCTGTTGGAACAGCAAGTTCCCTTGCCGGTCTAGGAATGGTAGAACGATGGGTTCAATGACGGTTTGGAGGTACCGTGCACTATTCAGTGTCCCCTCGACGATCACCAGTGGTGTACGGCCAGTGTAGGAGATCGCTCCCCACACCATGATGCCGGGTGTTGGCCCTGTGTGCCTCGGTCGTATGCAGTCCTGATTGTGGCGCTCACCTGCACGGCGCCAAACACGCATACGACCATCACTGGCACCAAGGCAGAAGCGACTCTCATCGCTGAAGACGACACGTCTCCATTCGTCCCTCCATTCACGCCTGTCGCGACACCACTGGAGGCGGGCTGCACGATGTTGGGGCATGAGCGGAAGACGGCCTAACGGTGTGCGGGACCGTAGCCCAGCTTCATGGAGACGGTTGCGAATGGTCCTCGCCGATACCCCAGGAGCAACAGTGTCCCTAATTTGCTGGGAAGTGGCGGTGCGGTCCCCTACGGCACTGCGTAGGATCCTACGGTCTTGGCGTGCATCCGTGCGTCGCTACGGTCCGGTCCCAGGTCGACGGGCACATGCACCTTCCGCCGACCACTGGCGACAACATCGATGTACTGTGGAGACCTCACGCCCCACGTGTTGAGCAATTCGGCGGTACGTCCACCCGGCCTCCCGCATGCCCACTATACGCCCTCGCTCAAAGTCCGTCAACTGCACATACGGTTCACATCCACGCTGTTGCGGCATGCTACCAGTGTTAAAGACTGCGATGGAGCTCCGTATGCCACAGCAAACTGGCTGACACTGACAGCGGCGGTGCACAAATGCTGCGCAGCTAGCGCCATTCAACGGCCAACACCGCGGTTCCTGGTGTGTCCGCTGTGCCGTGCGTGTGATCATTGCTTGTACAGCTCTCTCGCAGTGTCCGGAGCAAGTATGGTGGGTCTGACACACCGGTGTCAATGTGTTCTTTTTTCCATTTCCAGGAGTGTACATCTGCAGCCTCAGAAAAATCAAGTGCATCTAACGAACACAACAATATTTTCACTATCTGCAAAATTACAGAAGTTAATATTTCACAGTGAATAAATATTTTCACAATGAACCTCTGCATTAACAACTTTTCTACTCTCCACGCAATTTCAACAAATGATATCACAGGTGATAGCACTGTATGATAGCTATCATTCCAGAAAGCCACTCATATATATTTTATTTGCTGACTTATGATGTCTTTTATATCTTTTTTCATTATGCAAATGTTTGTCAGAACATCGTATTCTCCACAATTATGCATCAGATGAATTCAGCATGAATACCTCACTTTTGTCATAGTTGTGCATTTATTAAATGAGCACTTTACTATTTGGCCAGTAACTTTATTTAAATATTAATTAAAACTGATAATACAAAATAATAGTAATTTAAGAAGTGATCAAGCGCATGTGTTAGCTGACACCACCTTTGTAAAAGAGTACTGAAGGATGCGTCTGACAACCATGCCTAAATAATTATTTAAACAATATTTAATAACAATATATTGTCATTTGTCATGAGCACACTTCCACAAGAATACCAGCTTATTTATTTATGGACAAATCTTTATTTATATTTATTGTGAGTGGCCTCAGTGTGACCTAATGTTGATAACATTTCTTTATTTAAATATTTATTTATTTCTTACACCATGGCTCCAACTGTGAGAATTTCATATGGATGTAGTGTGTGTCAATGTTTACATTGTCAATGACAAGTGCTTATACACTATATTTACAAGTAAAGATTAGAAAGTTACGTAACTACTACAATGATCCATGACACGATATGATGAAATGAGAAATCTTAGGCCTACAGATTACAAAGTATAATACAGTAAATTAAATATGAAAAGGTCATATAACACAGAGAATTAAATATAACCAGTTAACACTAAAAGAGTTACATATGTGACAAGAATGTACAGCTTAATGTTCAGTTTAAATGAAAATACATCTTATTTTATTTTAAGGCAGTTTCTCACTGGCTTTCATAAACTCTTCCAAACTGTAAAATGACATGGCTCAAAGAAATTGCCTCAGAAGCTCTTTAAATGTAAATTTGTTGGCTATTTCACATTTGATTTCTGGAGGAAGAGCATTATCTTTATACCAAGAGTACTGTACATCCTTCTGCACAGCCTTCAAATTTTTACGATCAGTGTGGAAATTATGTTTCCTCCTTGTATTGTACTGATGGTATTCACTGTTACATTTGTATAAGTCAGTTCTTTTACTTACGAAACACGTAAATGAATATATGTATTGAGAAGAAGCTGTAAGAATTCCCAGATTCTTTAACAGGCTTCTGCAACTGCATCTAGGGTCTACACCACACATCACTCTTACAACACGCTTCTGAGCAATGAATATTTTCTTTGCAAGAGGTCGATTTCCCCAGAAAATAATTCGATATGCCATCAAGGAATGGAAGTAACCATAGTATGCTGCTTTTTTAAAGCTTAAGTTTCCACTTTCAGAGATGATTTGCATTGTAAAAATTTAAGAGCTGATTCTTTTGTAAAGACCTAAAATGTGATGGGACCAGTTTACTCTACAGTCAATCTTCATGTCTAAAAACTTTGTTACTTCCACTCTATGACCTATGTGGCACATTTAAGAGTCATTTCTTCGTCAGTTTTGGTAGTTGGGGGAACTAGTTGTAATATGTTAGTGTAGTGTAAAAAGCAGTCAAACTGAATAAAATTATGTCTGTGGAACTTAAGAACAATGTATTTTTGGTGGAAATGTCCTTCAGCCAAAGGAAAAGCAGACACTACGGCAGTCAAGTGGAGACTGGAACTTTTTCATGTGAAGAGCTCAAGAGTTGATCCTCGATATTTTTACACAGGTTCTGGAAGGAGGCAGACCTGATTTTGGAAACGAGGGGTATTCGATCATGGAGGTGTTTGATTCTCGGTGCTGACGGCTATTACCATACTTTAATTTCTGAAGGGACTTTATATTTCAAGAGGTCTGAATGTGCTCCAGAGTAGGACTCCAACTTTTTCTGCTTTTATTACAGAAGTTAGAGTATGAGTTACTATTGTTTGTATCATATATGATAATTTGTGAATCATCTTGTTGAACTTTGGATGTTATGAGCTGGTGAATTTTCATGTATTGTGGACTTGGTTTTTTTTTTTTTTTTTTTTTTTTTTTTTTTTTTTTTTTTTTTAAACTGAATATGGTAGGAGCACTTCATGTTTGTTTGAGATGTCCTTTCTTGAACAGACATTATTCAACATAATTACATAATTCTCTTCATCTTCATCAGTAACAGACATTAGAATACAACCATCAATATTAAATTATATATTTAGCATTTATTTTGTATATCAGTGTATTTTATTAACTCACATTCCAAGCCAATGCACAGACTACTTGACTGCAGGATCAAGCTGCTGGTTATTATTTGCAGCGAATTAGATGCGGTGCATGGAAGCAGATGTTTGCGGCCCCATCCTATGGCTACATTTAGCTAATCTTT
This sequence comes from Schistocerca nitens, assembly GCF_023898315.1. Taxonomy (NCBI): domain Eukaryota; kingdom Metazoa; phylum Arthropoda; class Insecta; order Orthoptera; family Acrididae; genus Schistocerca; species Schistocerca nitens. The sequence continues at coordinate 571,239,942 of NC_064616.1, read as the reverse complement.
TCAAACAGAACTGTGCATAGCCCAAGTAGCTAAAGTATGAGTAATCACTTGCAAAGACAGAGCTGGTTTGCTCATATGGGATGCTGTTTGGAAGAGAAACTCTACACTAGCAGTAACCATTAGGTACCACCACAAACAGTACATCCACACGACCTTGCTCTGTCAAATTGCAGTCTTACACGTTCTTTAATAGTTTGTAATTTTGACAGTCTGTTTTCTTTGAAAAGAGTGCCTGCTCCCTTTTTGCTAGACACATATTTTAAAATTAATCTGCAATTTGATTTTCTTTTAATGCACTTATAGCGCCTTATTAGTTTTCTATAGGAATTGAAGCCAGGATTGCTATCATCTTCATAAATGTTCTCTGGTCTGCTGTCATCAATATCTTCTAATACACTGGGTCTCGACTATTTGGGTGGAGATAGTTCATACTCACTTTGAGTGGACTGTTCATGTTACTCTGCATATGAACTTTGTGTAGTGCTTGAACAACCACCTTCAGGTTCAGGTTTTTCCCGTCCTACAAAATCAGTATATCTGTCCAGCGTAACATCATGTATTTCTGTATCATTCCCATTATATGTTTGAATTATTATGTTGTATAACTTGTCTGCCAGCTCTCTATCCTTTACATATTCAGCATGTCAAAAGTTTGTCCCTAATATTTGGACCACATTCGTAGTATTAATTCTCTTTGTGATATTCCTGTACACAGTTTACACAGTATTCCGCATCTAAACACTCCAAAATGCTCCAAGACACACATTCATACTCCAGCTATACTATTCACGCAGCTAGAGCACTTGTTAGTGCAGCTATAACATGGCACCGTCTGATGGTGCTAGATGACAAGTGTGGAGTTTTGCATGGAAATGACACAGACTACTGTTGTTTTTATGATCGAGTGTTAGTCTAAGAATAGTTTTATGTGGTTCCAAGGATTTGAGGTCAAGGCAGTCTCTTGCAAGTGGACTGCACCTGCCAGTGTACACTAACAGTTTTGTGTCCACACATCCATACTTCAACACCTGAACTGCTGCCCAGGGCAAAATAGGCATTAATGGCTTTCTTGTGCCACACGTATGTGTAGGTACTACCCAACCTAACAACATATGACTTGTAATAGCTTTAATTATTAATCTGCAAATGGCATAAATACTGATGTAATGTTGTACAGTCCACAGTCACCAACAGAAATACCCACTTGTATTTGTGTCACACTCTGTATGTAATAATATAAACATTTCTACTTTTTTTTGAGAGGGGGGGGGGTTGTGTTATGACCCATATGACCCTTGTCTAGAATTCACACCTGTGTGAAGAGTTTTGCACACACCTCCCCACAATTGTGGCACCTTAGCATTGGTCTGCTAAGGTATGGCATTTAGGGCTACCTGGTGATAAACTGTCTTTGGCCCTAAAACCTTCCTGAATTACCATAGTGGTTGCTCTGCAGTTTGCCCTGATTACAAAGTAGTCGATGTCGACGTTGCATGGTGTGACTAATGGTGTCCCAAGCCAGTACAATAGGCATGAGCATGTGTGTCACCTTCCCAGGTATCTGCAGATGGGGTCAAAAATTTGGAACAGACACGTCCAATCCCATAACAGTGCTCCAGCATTGAGCCAGCACTGTTGACAAAACAGTATAGTCAATTTCCACCATATGGACAAGATGCCCCATTTTATGATTATATTGTCACGTAGAATCTGGAATCTGAGAGAAGGTTCATCAACAGAAACTAACACTTCACAAAGAAAGCATGATTACTGATCACATACGAACATACTATGTGAGGTGAACAGCCTGTTTCAGCAGATAGTGCTCCCATTAATACTCACATAGAATTTTCTAGCAGATTACACTATTGGATAATACATACATCCAAGAAACATACAGAAATCAGAAGTTTGAGTCATAAATCAGAGAAGGAATTGGAAATCAAACTGATGACCTGCATGTCACCAGAAAGCAACTATATCACTCAGCTAGAGCTTCACAGTTTAACTTAGCATCTGGACCATAGATCACAACTTGTCTTGTTGATGATGTGTCTCCAATGGAAGATCACTTTCCACAGCAATCGTTATTGTGTGATCATATTGGTGTAGCTTCATCAGTCTGGTGCTCCAATCTTCAGCAGTCTATAGTTACTAAAGATGGCTCAAGAAGCCTCATCCGAGGATAACATTAGGACCAGATTCTTGTAAAACAACAAATTCGAAGGGCTGTGTCCTGTCATTGATAGTTATTCTCACAACAAATGCTGATCAGCTGGAGCATTGTGACCACCAACCTACTATCGATATAAACTCGTCCAGATGATAGCAGCACCACCTGGCAAGGAAAGACTGCTAATCAGAGTCATGTCGTTGGCACTCTCACAGCATATGCTTCTGAAAAGTTCCATCCTTTTACTGGATTCCCTTATGGTGTTTGTTAAGTCCTTGGCTAAAGCCATAATATCCCTCATGACATAAGATGGCAGAGACTGTCAACAACTGCCAAGTCTAAACTGTGAGCAGTGCTGTGCAAATAATGTGCTTTTGGTTGTATATCCAAAACTAACTTTTTTAGGCCTTTGAACTTACCTCTCATATTCAAGTCACCATCATAGCACTGTCCTCTTTAAGTTATCCATTGACATATCAAGATGAGCAAAAACATCTTTTAAAATACTAAACAGTTTGTGATTCAGTGTTGGGGTCTCATAAAAGCCAATAAAGTCTTCGTTGATGATTAAGGAATCATCGACAGTATGAATACAAAATGACACTTGTTCGTGAATCGAAGACTCACTTGTTTCGTCAACCATAATAGAAAAATGTTCAGTCTTCATGATTGAAACCAATACCTTTCTCAACACAGACTTTCCTAGTAGATCAATGATCTCATTTTGAATATCGTCGGATGTCCACATGTACCGATCTTTAAACTCAGGTACGTCATTCTTTCAGAGTTCCAAAAATTTTAAAAAATTTGAGTTTACATCTTCATGCCCTCTAATTGCTAGTCCTTGTCGGCATAGAAAATGCACGATGGTAAAAATTGTCTCAAGGGCTAAATGGCCTCTTATCACTATCTAACTGTTTATTCAATTGGGAGGCCACACTTTGGTTTGTGATAGACTTTAGTTCCAGAACACCTTCTTTATGCGTAAATGTACACTACTGGCCATTAAAATTGCTACACCATGAAGATGACGTGCTGCAGACGCGAAATTTAACCGAAAGGAAGAAGATGCTGTGATATGCAAATGACTAGCTTTTCAGAGCATTCACACAAGGTTGGCGCTGGTGGCGACACCTACAACGTGCTGACATGAGGAAAGTTTACAATTGATTTCTCATACACAAACAGCAGTTGACCGGCATCGCCTGGTGAAACGTTGTTGTGATGCCTCGCGTAAGGGGAGAAATGCGTACCATCACGTTTCCAACTTTGATAATGGTTGGATTGTAGCCTATCATGATTGCGTTTTATCGTATCGCGACATTGCTGCTCGCATTGGTCGAGATCCAATGACTGTTAGCAGTATACGGAATCGGTGGGTTCAGGAGGGTAATATGGAACACCGTGCTGGATCCCAATGGCCTCGTATCACTAGCAGTCAAGATGACAGGCATCTTATCCACATGGCTGTAATGGATCATGCAGCCATGTCTCGATCCCCGAGTCAACAGATGGGGACATTTGCAAGACAACAACCATCTGCACGAACAGTTTGACGACGTTTGCAGCAGCATGGACTATCATCTCGGATACCATGGCTGTGGTTACCCTTGACGCTGCATCACAGACAGGAGCGCCTGCAATGGTGTACTCAATGATGAACCTGGGTGCACAAATGGCAAAACATCAGTTTTTCGGATGAATCCAGGTTCTGTTTACAGCATCATGATGGTCGCATTCGTGTTTGGTGACATCGCGGTGAACGCACATTGGAAGTGTGTATTCATCATCGCCATACTGGCATATCACCCAGCATGATGGTATGTGGTGCCATTGGTTACACGTCTCGGTCACCTCTCGTTCGCATTGATGGCACTTTGAACAGTGGACGTTACATTTCAGATGCGTTACAACCCGTGGCTCTACCCTTCATTTGATCCCTGCGAAACCCTACATTTCAGCTGGATAATGCACGACCGCATGTTGCAGGTCCTGTATGGGCCTTTCTGGATACAGAAAATGTTCGACTGCTCCCCTTGCCAGCACATCCTCCAGATCTCTCGCCAACTGAAAACGTCTGGTCAATGGTGGCTGAGTAACTGGCTCGTCACAATACGCCAGTCACTACTCTTGATGAACTGTGGTATCGTGTTGAAGCTGCATGGGCAGCTGTACCTTTACACACCATCCAAGCTCTGTTTGACTCAATGCCCAGGCATATCAAAGCCGTTTTTACGGGCAGAGGTGGTTATTCTGGGTACTGATTTCTCAGGATCTATGCACCCAGTCTGCATGAAAATGTAATCACATGTCAGTTCTAGTGTAATATATTTGTCCAATGAATACCCGTTTATCATCTGCATTTCTTATTGGTGTAGCAATTTTAATGGCCAGTGGTATATTTTCACGAAGACGGAATTTTTCCAAAGCCTTTTTCCAGTTATAAAACCCTATGGATGTAAATGCATTTTCTTTTTTTGAAGAAAATTGTAATAGATTTTTAGCATCTGCAAAAAACTTTTTCAGTAGATGCTTCATATTCTAGCCAAGACTTCTGAAATGATCTTCCCTTACTAGATTGTCCAGGTTTTGTCTGTGAACAGTTCTCAGCTGAAGACAACGAAGCAATTGATGACCCAATAATTGTTGGAGGTTGACTTGCAGTATCATCAACTTCCAATCGTGCCTTTTCGGTAATAAAAAAAAAAAATAAAATAAAATAAAAAAAAAAAATCCATTACAAACTTAATTCACAATACACTAAGAGAATAAAGTAAACAAATAAAATATAGTAATATAAAAAAGTCCACTAGACACTTAAGTCGGAACACTAAACATGTCTGCAGCATGCACTGAACAAAACTATCCACACTGAATGACTGCGACAGCAGGGTGGGCTATATATAGCTGCAGTGTCATAATGTCTCAAAGCGTCAAGGCAACATGAGGCGGAGGGTTCCAGGCACTTCTGCTCCAGTCCTTTTGATGTCGGCGTGGCCGCAGCGCTGGCCCGCCGGCACCCAACTTTACCTGAAGGTTCACACACCGGGACAAATTCTAAGTGTGCCTGCAGCACCGTAACACTATCATGATTCACACCACTTGTTTTCAGTTAATCTGCTTACTACCGCAGTAATTATATGTTTTAACTCATTACTGAATTTATTTTAAAAGGTAACTATTGTCAAACAAGGAAAATAAAAAATTCCAACCTAATTTTGTTATTTTACAAAGCATAATATAACCAATAATTATTTTCTTAAATTATTGGGGGGGGGGAGGAGGGGGGGGGGCGCCTTCCAAACGAATTTTTGAGGGGGCTTGGGCCCCCTCAGGCCTCATGGAGTCAGCACCTGTGTATATGAATTAGCTTATTGTAAATTTGTCGAAACTTGTAAATACTTTGACATGTTCTATATCCTTGTAAAAAGATACCTCTGCTACTACTACTAGATGTGTGAAGTAGTAACTGTAAAAAAAAAAAAAAAAAAAAAAAAAAAAAATATTTAAAATTGTTTTGTGTAAATAAAACTTATGTTAAAGTGACACATTTCACATCATAACGAAATGTCGTATTCATGATCTATGGAAAATGATTAATGTATGTAGTATGTATGCTATGTTACTTGGCAGAGACACATCAAGCAAAAGTTATTTTTGTCGTTAAGACACACCAGTGTAATATCAGGAAATGATTCGTTTCAGTAAAAAGTGATTTTTTAAACCTATGTATTAACAGCGAATGAAATGGATAACTGGCATTTTCTCTTCCAGTTTAAAACTTATAAATTAAATGTTTCCCATTTATTTTTAGAAAAACACAGGCCTGTCTAAAGAACACAACTGGAAAAGAACACAATTTTCCATGTGTGTGGGGTTTTCCTTCATTTTAAAGAATAGTACACAGTAATATTTTTTTTTAAAATTAGTGTTTTATTGTCAATGTGGAATTATAACATTTTAACAAATGGTTGTAGTGTTTACTACTTTGCAAATATATTGCATGTGAGCAATAGTTACAAGTAAATAAATATTTCGTAACTCTCATTTACATAAAAAATTTACAAGAATGCATTGCTACAATATTTTTCAATTAACCTCCAACTCCACACAGCCTTAAACACACATTTTGAAGACTGAAGAACCATTATGGCACACACAAATTGAATGGCACTTTTTAAGGCAAATAGCAATGGAATATTATTTCCATATTTCACCATAAGCAGTACATAAAATTTACATGTAGATTCTCATTAATGATTATCTCAATTACTGCTGTGTTTGTCCCATCTATTGTTGCACACATTTTCACTAAACCATGTAAAATAAGAAACAATTCTCATAATAATTAAAGCTTTAATGCTATCAGTACCATCATTTTAATGAACTGCTTTGTGTCTTTTCATTTAACGAAGGAACTTGAGGCTGAAGGGGATTTGTGCCACAAACATGTGCCAAAATACAGTTTATATTGTTAATACACAGTATATCGTGAACAATGATACTGCAAACAATTTCCTTAACTTTTCCATATAAATATTTTTTCACTACACATTTCTTTTTACAAGACAGTATCCATAAAAGTAATTGTGAGCATTGTGAATATATTAAACCTACAACAATGTACCAACTCCATTAGCTGAAAAATACTTAGTACAAAAAAAAAGATCAACGTTAAAAGTTTTGGATTTATCACAGCTGTTATTGCCCCTACTCCACTAATGTGATTAAATATAGTCAATGTTCAACACTTAACATGGGAAAGTAATGTATGCAATAATTTTCAAACACTGAGGCAACTATTTTTAACAGATCCTGAATTCAATAACCAGGTGTTAAGAATGTATATGTAACATCAATATGTATAATTTCTTGGGGAAAATTTTCAACATGAAGTTTAATTTCCCACTTCATACAGGCAATAAATTGCAAACACTGATTACAAACTTACATAGTGGCTGCTACTCTTTTTACATTATCCTGAATTCAGTAACTTGATATTAACTGTCGATATGTGACATCAATATGTATAATTACCTGGGAAACTTTTCAACATTCAAAATAGAAACATTTATACAAAACTGTGGTGAACATTTTACTATTCACAGTAAAAGTCTTCAGCTACATGATGATTTAATGCTATTCAGAAAACACTCTGAATATGTTGATAAAATACTGACATCCCCTTTATGTTATCAAGAGTAGTTAGTATTTTCTCTGTCCTCTGGCTATTATTTCAGTTATTTCAGCTCATATGTTAAGAAATGTTTGTGCAGCCGTTCATTTTCACAATTACATCTTAGCAATTTATTGTGTAATAATGAAACAAATCCTGTTGCTTCCAATAGTACAAGTATTACTATTAGCAATAACAGAATATGAATTATGTTATCAATAAATATAAGAAAATGAAATGTAAGCTACAGTAAATAAAAATTATAATTTAACAAGCATAAAGCTGGTATGAAAAACAGTATATACATAAGAGCTTGAAAACTGCATAATTTGTACAAATGGTTCAAACTTACAGAAAATGAAGTCAAATATGGAAGACACAATTTAAAATTTCAGCAACCTAATACTACATGACAAATAATATGGCAGACAGTAATAGTACAGTGTGAGCATGAAATAAAAAAAATTTAAAATATGTTAACTGTGAAACAGCAGAAGATTTACAGTTAATACAGATGACATTATGCACATCCTAGACAGTCAAATTAAATCCTATCACGTACTTGAAAAATACTACTGTTTAAACTTACTTTGTTGTAATGATGCTGACATAAATCAGCAACAGATGTGAGCCAAAGATAAATCAAAATTAACTAAAGGAAATAAAAGCGCTCAGTATGTTACCTTACAACAAATGACAAGTTGCTTTGTAGCAAGAATTCTGAGCTGAACTTGTAGTTTGAAAAATGTAAATGTGATTTCAAAATCATAGTACTTCACACTGGGCATGGTGCTATTGGAGGTGCTAAGCTCTTGCCTTTCTCTGACCTTTGAACAGACTTAGTCAGCTATAGGGGTCGTACAGTTTAAAGTGGATTCCAAACCATAGAGCAACTTGGTATTTTTCATACTTCCAAATCACTGCAGGAGGTGAAAGAAGCAAAGGTGAAAAAACACCCCAGGACTACTGAAAGGCTTTAATCATACACTAATGAAGTTTTAGACACCAAACCACACTGGAAATACACAAAATGATATGTCAATTTCATTATATTCTGAATGTTACTTTCTCTTTGCACTGCAGGAGGTGAAAGAAGCAAAGGTGAAAAAACACCCCAGGACTACTGAAAGGCTTTAATCATAGACTAATGAAGTTTTAGACACCAAACCACACTGGAAATACACAAAATGATATGTCAATTTCATTATATTCTGAATGTTACTTTCTCTTTGTCAAACCACAAGGAATTAAGATTTGGGTTTAACGTCCTTGACAATCGCAATAAAAAGGGATATTCTGAGAGTGAAGGGATAGGCAGAATCACTCAAATTCACTTCTAACATCCCCTGCCAATTACAATGCCCATACTGTACCAACGTCTGAGAAAGTAATTTAGCAGTAAGAGGTATTAATCTTGTGCTTATTGAAAATTTTTTTAAAATCTTACATCTCAACACAGCCAAAATACGATATTGCATTCAACATAGAAAGATAGTTTTGTTTCCCTACCATTAAGACATCATCCCACACAAGTTTTACCTTGTCTTTGTCAGGATATTAAATTACATTATTTATAAACAATACAAATCTGTGTTTCTTCATTCTTGCAGAATGGTAATGAGACCCTATTTCTAAACCTCAAAATGAAGACTAAATGCTTTTCCTAAAAGCTAAGTGAAGTAGTTATCTCTTTCAAATCCCAAGTCCTGGGTGTATCAATAACCAACTGTATTGCAAACAGTATTAAAGCTTCAATAATAAGAGCTATAAAACTAAATGTACATTTAAATAAATAGTTTAATCCTAATTTAATGGTGTAAGGACATAGAAATCCTGACTGTGCTTTAATCATACAACATTAAGTAGATGCAGGAACTTGTGAGGCACTGCAAACAGAGACATGTTTTCAGACAATGTTTAAAAAGAAAATACTATTGTTTTATTTGATATTCCATACCTGATTGAAAAATATTGTGTTTCCCCTTAGACAGTTATGATAAATCCTGGTATGATGTCTGATAGTGTTGCCGACGTTTTGTTCTATGTTCTTGTGTGGAACTATTAAACTTAATATTTATGCAATACAAGGACAGATGTAAACTCCGTGCTAACTCCTTTAATTCTGATTTCTATGTTTATCATCCCACTGTAAATGTTGTATGAATTGACTCACACAGAAATATATTTCTTTTTCTTTTGTACCCCAAATGCCTATGAAAGCTAAAAGTTGCACCAAATGCTAAATTAACTTAACAGTCTACTTAAAATATATAATCTCAAATGTCTTTGTGAAGTTTAATATTGCAGCTATAGTTAATCACTATATTTTCTTATGAAATAGGTCGGTAGATCTCTCAGCAAAAGCATGACTACCAATGAACAATATCTTTATCAGAACTCCTTGCCGCTGAAATGTATGACTAGAAAAACGATCAAAATCAGATATATGAAATATTCTGAATTCTCAAAAATCTTATAATTACATAATTTATCACCCATTTCAAATATCTAAACTGGAATAAATCTACTTCTTTTTAATAAATAATATTTGTACAAATTCAGTACCATACTTCAATCGATGAGAATGTCATCCTATTTAATCATAAATATTGTCTACCACTACATTAAATGACAAGTTCTAGACTGAGCCACTATTTATGATATACGACTGCAACAGAGTGTTATTACAGTCATAACTTTGTGCAGATAATGTGTCAAAAGTTAGCAAACACATTAGGAATGGTTATATCGTCTGTGTGTGCCCATCCTTTGTTAAGTAGGCTGCTGCCCCTGAAACATCAAACAGTTGTGTGATATTCACTTGAAGCATAGCTTGGCACATATAAGCAAAAGTTTCTAAACAAACTGAGTTGCCTCAGTGGAAGGTAATTAATGCTTATAACACAAAATGAACAATATCCTATGACCCCTAATAAGTTGAATCATACAACATGCAACCATTGTTCATTTATCCTTCCACATAATTTGTACAATATTTATTACCATCCTATATACAGAAATATATAGTTACTTTTTAATCTTAATTCAAAAACAAAAGTAAAATATGCAGTCTTCTGTTATGTGACTTGGAAGATTAACACCTACTTAACCAGTTGCTAAAGATGAGAGTGACTGCAGTAGTTGCTTCAGTTTTAACAGTTTAGTTAAACAAGTATACCTCTTCTTTATCACACAGTAATAAACAAATATGTAAGTACTAGCCTTGCACCCCCACCCACCACCCCAATGCATAAGAATCCACACTAAAGAGTGCACATTCTTGGACACCAACTGAGCTCAAACACACAACTGAGCACATCCACAGGCATGCACGGCTGAGCCCCACCTCTCCCCAACCCCCCACCCCCCCTTTCTCCAATGCACACACAACTACATCTTCGAGTAAAGTTGTTCACATCAAATATTCTTTTCAGTACTGCTTCTCACCCGACTGCCAATTTTTTGATCATAATGATGGCAGCCTCAGTTTTAATTACCCAATCCAACTGTAACAAAATAATGTTTCACTATTTACAAGGTTGGAACAGCTTAAATCTTAGTAAATGTACATTTGAATTTGGCTGAGCATAAACCAGAAAGAGGTCATCTCGGAAAACAGAGACCATGTTTGGAACTCGTGTAATTTTTTCTCATAACTCTGTAACACTGTCTTCCATTATACTTTGATTAAAAGTACTTTGTGACTGACATTTCAGAGAGTCGAGTAGTAAGGGCCAGACATTAGTCATTTGCAGCTGTTTTTCAGGCTCCACGAGTGTATTGTGTTGCCTGCTCTGCAAGAATGAGCAGCAGAGCTTCGCCAGGTGATGCGGCCTGCAAGGTTTGGGAGGGTGCCAGGTAGGCATGCTGCAAATGCAGGAGCAGAGAGGAAGCAGTGCCAAATATGCAGTGATTTTTTGCTTTCCAGCACTATAAAATATTTTTATGAAAATCAGGCAAAAGTATATCTGCTGTGGAAGTTTGTTTTTGGTGAACATTATAGCTTCTGCAAAAATCAGATTCACAATATTTATCACACAATCATCAATGAACTATTTGGTTCAAAGCTTGGATTCTTTCGCAACTTATGGTCTCACATCATAGTTTGCCCTTAGTGATCATAATCTTACTGCTATTTTTCTCTAAGAAAACTATGTTCTCATCATAATGTGGTCATAAAATTAATAGCTTTGATTTTAGTAGAATACTTTTATCAATGTATTGAACTGGTTTGTTATTTTATTTACACATTCATGTATATAAAAAGTTGAGATTTTATATGTATCATTATTTCTTGGTTTTAGCTGTTGATCAACGTATTATAAGGCAGTGGGGTTTTGTCTCGGGTAATTGCATACAGAATTGGAATCTGTGAGTCATTCTGCAGCTCTTTATATGTAAGAGCCATCAAAAACTTGAGAAAACCTTCAGTAATAGTTATGGACAACACCTTGTTTCATTCATCTATCCTTGATAAGGCATCTACAGTAATTTTCAGAAAACAGATATTATCAAATGGCTACAATAAAAAATATTCCTGTACCAGACAACAGTAGAAAGGGCAAATTCCTCCATATTGTGGCTCAGAGTAAGCCACCTGATGATAACCTGGCAAAATATATAGCCATAGGGTTCTCAGACTCCATCATATCGCTGCCACTTCATTTCCGCTGAACTTGTATGGGCTCAGTTACGGGTTATGTGGCAAAGAACAACAAAAAACATATGCTGGCAGAAGTGGAAAGACTGCCAAAGGATACTGTAAACCAAACTTCATTGTCAGATTCACATAAAGTTGTAAGACACACGAAAGAAGTAATAATGAAAGCACGGAACATGAATGTGAATGTTTAGTGGAAAATAATGTAGAACAACTTACTATTTCATTAAATTTGACAACAATTCTTGTAACTACACAGATGATAGTAAAAGTGATTCAGATATAACTAGCGTGCTGCCATTAGTGGTATAGTGTTTTACCAAGAATTCTGTTGTTTTCACCCTTACAATTTTCCTCACCCATTTAGATAATCTGTTACTTTGCAACATGTGTGAGACTGAATATTCATCTTACTGCTGCAGTTTGTCTATAATGGGTGTTGATGACATTGTAACACATCACCATCACTACAGCACCAGCAGCCCCCACTACTGGCCCCCAACTACCTACAAAGATGTTGGCAACAGTCAGTAACTAGACAAATTGATTTTTTTTTAGTGTGGGCACAAGTATAGGTCACATGAGCACGTGATGTACGAGCCACTAACTCTGCTCTCGTCCAATGCCGTTTGTCAATCACAAAGTAATTTTAATTGAAGTATGGAAGTTAGTCACTTCACTCAAGCATGTTCCTTTTTAAATCTAGGAAATGTACAAGTAATTTAGTTTACCTTTTGTTGAACTAACATCACCCATTCCAAGATAACGAAGTTCCTCTAGTAGTAGTTTCAAGTTTGTATCAAGATAGCTTCCAATTTTTATCACAGATCGGGATTTCTTCGTAGTCTGTGTGTGCCACACAAGAACCTGAAGCAAATTTAATTGTGAAAGTAAACAACAGAATAAAATGTCTGTCAAGCCCTGCTATTAAGCTAATAGTCACTGCACTTAAGACCACAATCAGAAATGCTGGATACAAACCCGTTCTATACAGTTGTCAGTCGTCTTTTCTCATACAACATAAAACATTAATAAATGCATGGTAATAATCTTTTGCAGCAAACAGTGTTGGTGAAAGTATCTGAAATTCATCAGAGCTAAGAGCATTGATAATATTTCAGTTGCATCCACATCAATCCTCATAGGCATTTATTATTTATTACAGGGCAATTACATGTCAAATGGCATTATACGGTTTGTTCCATTTTAAAATATGTTATAAGAATGTCCTAGTATTGGTTAATCAACACAGTGATGGATGCCTTTTCGAGCATTTTTTGGAGCATCAAACTCCACAACCAACTTGAATGATGGTATGAGCACAACTAAGTATGATTTATCAACCTAACCAGCTGGTGTTAAGGGTAACCACTTAGAGAGCATACAAAATGAAAATTCATATTCTTCCTTTGCTGTACTTGTGGCTGAAAACCTGTTTCCCAGGATGTTAGCCTTCTCCCCAGTACAGCAGACACTTATGCTTTCTTCAGTGCTGATTTTCAAAATGTGGCATTTGTTGAACAAGTTTAGGACCTCATTCTTTTTCAGTATTGGTTGACAATATAACTGCCTGGTGAGATCCAAGTATCTTGGCATTTGATACAAAAGGGAAACGCAGCCTATCTTCTCCAATTTTCTAGCACTGCACTGAAAACCTCTGTATTGCACTTATTTGTGGCTTCCCAAGCAAAAGTATTCTGTCTCTAACATGGCTGTGTAGCACAGAAAAGTCAATCATTAATTCCAATTACATTTAGTTGAACATAGCATAAAGTGATTCACTGGTTGTGCTGCAGATTTCATATGTACAAGTGTATCTGGAAAGCAGCTACATAAATAATATTAAAATGCTATCTTGAAGTCTCACCACACACATTTCAGGGATTAGGAACAATTTGAACACTCAAACAAAGTGAAATGCATTATTCCACCAGTTCACTTTCCATGAAACCTGTTAGTTTCATGAAACTCCTACACAGTTCTGTATTGATTAGACAGCAATTAACTACGGTTTACTGCATACCTCTAGAGAGGGGCACTACTGCATAAACTGCACACTGACTGACTCTTCATATACATGCAGAAAATGAAATTCCACCTCTACCGCATGGAAGCATTATTAATAAAGAACACTGTGATAGATATGGAATTTTATTTATTGCATTTAATAACAGATTTAGAGATGTCACAACATGGAGAAGCTCATGGGATAGTCTTTATTTGGGTAAACTAAATATCACTATTGAGAAATAACCTTTATGTAAAATGTCTACACTTTCTTCTTTTAATGAGATGTTACTTGAAATTTAATACCTTTATCATGCAAGTAATTATGATATCCTATTTGATACTGAACAAGCTACTTTGGTAAAATGATTCACAATGAAAATAACAATCATGAAATTTTATTATTGTTTTTAAGTGCTTTCACAAACTTGATCTTCTACTTCACCACATATTTGAGACATTGTCAGGCATGCTTAAGTAGTCTCCTTTTAGGTCAAAGCACTGTGTTCACATTTTTTCAGTTGGTAGATAACACCAATTAAGAACATTCTGGAAAATCTGCCAAATACCTGCCTGCTACTGTTCACTGGACTCAAAACCTATCCCAGACACAAATTCCTTGAGGTGTGGGATTAGGTTGAAGTAAAAGGTGGTACATATGATGGACATTTAATCTACATGTTACAGTTTTCCAATAATCAAAGCATCTTTCATTGTTCTGATGAAAGTTGATTATTTTCTTTTGCAGTCTACGCCTTTTCCGCTCTTCTACATTAGCAGTAAACAGTCCGAAGCTTACAGTTTTGTGACAGCAAGATTTCCAGTGTATCCACTAAAAATGCACAATTACTTAAGAAAGCCATAGAAAGAAAACAATTCTGAAGATGAAGTTTATACTTGACTTGTATTATTACACAGCACATGCCAGTAAAAGGAGGAGAAGGGGCGAGAAGGAGATAAGATCATTGATGTCAACATCAGTTCTGTGTAAGACCAACAATGATGCTGCCAGTGAATCTAAATCAACTGAGGCATTTGCAGTTTTGGATGGGTTGAAGCAGTAGCCAAAAATTACCAACAAGTTAGCAAATAAAGGAGCCAATAATGTGACTAAGACTGTACTATTGAATTTTTTGCAGATGTAATGATCAAAAAAGTAGTAGTTATGCAAAAAGCTGTAGTTGGTTATGTCAGTGAGGATAGAAGTATTTTTGAGTCAGCAGAACACTGTGGGAGTGGTATTTGATTGTAATATACGACAATAAGATTAATGTCCCAAGAAAAAACTTTTTACTTTGTTGAAGTCAATATACGTGAACTGAAGAATTATGCCCAATTTCTTTTCAGTCATTTGCTAGACAAAGCTTTTGAAGTGCTGCTATAGAGCGGTTTTTCTGGATGCAGAGGTTCACACCATTTCACTCAGTCTAACTTGCTCCGGTTGGACAGGAAGTTCAAATGAGTGGACTGAGGTGATTATCTTCTGTTTTCATCAGAATATTCATCTGGATAAAAAAAAAATCTTCAGAATGACTTTGATGTCTCCCTTTAACCTGACATGGTGAAGATCCCAAACACTCGATCAGTACTCAAGAATCAGTTGCACTGGCTTTCTATAGCAGTCTCTTTTACAGAGGAACCACACTTCCCTAAAATTCTCCCAATAAACCTAAGTCAACCATCTGCCCTCTCTATCCAGTCCTTACATGCTCATTTCATTTCACATCACTTTGCAATGTTATGCCTAGATATTTAATCAACCTGACATGGGAAGCAGCACATTACTAACCCTGTATTCGAACATTGTGGGATTGTTTTTCCCACTCATCTGCATTAACTTACATTTTTCTACATTTAGAGCTTCATACAAACTAGTAATTTTGTCCAAGTCATCTCTATCCTCCTACAGTCACTCAATGACAGCACCTTCCCATACAGCACAGCATCATCAGCAAACAGCCGCAGATCGCTGCTCACCCTACCCATCAGGTCATTTATATATATAGAGAATAATAGTAGTCCTATCACACTTCCCTGGAGCACTTCTGACAATACCATTGACTCTGATAAAAACTTGCCATTGTGGACAAAGTGCTGGGTCCTATTACTTAAGAAATCTTCGAGCCACTCTCATATCTGGGAACCTATTCCGAATGCTCATACCTTCATTAGCAATCTGCAGAGGAGCATTATGTCAAACACTTTTTGGAAATCTAGGAAAATGGAATCTGCCTGTTGCTCTTCATTCACAGTTTGTAGGATATCATGTGAGAAAAGGGCAAGCTGAGTTTCACACGAGCAATGGCTAGCTACAACTGTGCTGATTTTTGGGCAGAAGTCCATGTGACACTCAAATGAGAATATATTGTATTTAAAATTTCAACTTTCCTTTTGCTATCTTCTATTGCCATATTAGACTGGTAGACAACTGATTACATAGAAGCCTTCTACTCACTTGGCAATTTTGCATATGACCAGAATCTTCTTGGGTTCTCAGCAAGATGTTTTGCTAACGTGTGATGAAGATAGTAGTTGTATGCTTTGTGCAGTGATCTTTTCACAGATGCATGAATCTCTCCTAACTTTCACCTATTGTCATTTGTGCTTTCTCTTTTGAACTGAGAGTTCAATAGTCATTGCTGCCTCAGCATTATCAGAATTTTGTTACCATAGTACAGTGGGTCTTTCCCATCCTTAATCCACTTACTTGGCACATACTTCTCCAAAGCACAATTCATGACCCATTTGAACTTTGCTCACAATTCCTTTATGTCCATCATACTGGAACTAAAAGATGTCCATTCATTGTCTCAGTGGGATGTTAAGAATTGATTATCTGCTGTTTCTAGTAAAAATACTTTCCCAGCCTTCTTGATTGATGTATTAACTTAAATACCCATCTCTGTCTCTATAATGACACCGTCAATAAGGTCAGGCCTGATGAAGCTACAAGGTCTAAAATATTTTCATCATGTGTGGGCTGTCGAACTAGCTGCTCAAGACAGTTTTTGGAAAATGCATTCAAAAATACCTCACAAGACTGCCTGTCTATCCACCTGCAATGAATCCATAGGCATCCCTGCTTACAGTCAGTAGGTTAAAGTAGCCTTCAACTAATACTGCATGATCTGGGTATTTCTGTGCTACTGAGCATAGATTTTTTTAATGACTCTAAAACTATCATGAAGGAATCAGGTGGCTGGTAAAAACATCAAACTATGAACTTAATTTCACAGAGACCTGTTATATACATCCAGATAGCTTCACTGTCACATTCAAATTCAATGTCACTAGAGACAATATTCTTGTCGACTACAATGAACACTCCCATCCTATGGCACCGAATCTGTCTTTCTGATACACGTTTCATTACTTGTTAAATATTTCACAGCATTCTGCTTCGGTTTTCAGCCAGTTCTCAGTCCTCGAGAATATTTAGTGTGTGACACATTTCCTGGAGTGCAGTAAAATTTAGGAAGTTTGTTATGAATACTTTGACAATCTACTAATAAAAATTTTGAGAGTTGAAGTCTATTTATTCTGATTGCAGTCTGCTTTCGCTATCTGTACGTTGACTGTTGAGTATTCATCAGAGTATCTCAAACTATCACTAGCCTAAAAAAGCCCATGTGCACACTACAAGTACTCTGCTGCCCGAGTAGCAGGTTCCTTTGTGTAGTACACTCCTAACCTACAAAGGGTAGCCCTACAATTCTTCTCTCAATCATGCAGGTCCAAAAATCGGCAGCCAAGACCATCACATAGTCAATGAAGCCTTTAGCTGAGACCCTCCGCTTGGTTCCAAACCAAAGGATCCCGGTCAAATCTGGGAACAATGCTAGAAATTACATGCAAGGCCAGCAGTCTTCGCCACTTCCTCTGGCCACATGCATGGACTGAGGATGGCCTCAGAACCCAAACAACAGGCATCATAGATGTTGATATAAGCCACAACTTGCAGTCAACTGCACCCTGCATGGTAAAAAGCCGCAAGCAAGACCGGTTCCACATTTCGGATGAGGCCCCTCTGGTAGATACTAAGTGCACATTGGCTATCTTTCTGGCTCTGAATGCCATTTCCCTAAGAGACTTCACAATGCACCTAGCATTTGCACTCCCAATAACTAGCAAATTCTATCACACATGTGCCCACTCAGACCCTGCTGAAGTAGCAGCCACATGTTCCATAATAATTACTTACTACATACTTTATGTCAAAATTTTACGAAAACACAATGACCCCACATGCTGCTCACCATGAAATCTGGAACATCTACAAGTGGGCAGTAGGGACCAGGTTGACTACCACTGGCCTAAAGCAACACGAATGCCTTACTACCCACCACTCACCCTGAGGTTAGGGCAGACTCACCACAGTGGGTACAATGGAATGTACATCGGCAGCAAGGCCCGTAGGCGAAACAAGTCACACCTGAGGTGTCCCATGTGCCAGGCCAGATGCTCTGCCACTGCAACACGCTAAAGCAGCAGTCTGAATATGGCCCACAGTGGCCAATAGTAACTTTGGCTGCTCACAAACTGCAGCCAGCTCCTCCTGCATTCACACACAGCATGCACATCCTACCCATCCAAACAGGGCTAACTTAGGAAGTAAACTATTAAAGCACACAGAGATGCCTAAATATGTAACTTTCTACCCTCCTGATGTATCACCAATGGAGGCCGATGACCGAGTGAACTGTGCAGCTGGCCGTTCAAAAGAAATGACAGCTGTGTTACAGACTGCCTGAATCTACACTTTACAGTTCCAAAAGAGTGAGAGTACACCTCTTAAACACAGAAACACTTAAAGAATTTAAAAATTAAATTACTAAGAAAATACAAAAAAAGTTAAATATGTAACTTCAAACAATGGAAAATCCTGGTTGGAATATCAACAATATTACAAAGTGGACTGATTGCTACACACCACAAAGATGACACATTGAGTTGCAGACATGCATGATGAAAAGACTGTTACATAAAACTTTCGACCAAAATCTTTTTCAGAAAAGACAAATGCAGACACATTGATCCAAGCAAGCACACCTCAGACCCACATGGCTACAACCTCTGGCCACTCCGTCCAGACTTAGGACTTCAGCTAGAGTCTGGGCTGAGTTAGCAGTATGTGGGTGTGAGGTGTGCTTGCTTGGGTAAATGTGTGTGTATTTCTCTTTTATAAAGAAGGCTTTGGCTCAAAGCTTTACACAACAGTCATTTTGTTGTGCCTGTCTACAACTCAACATATCATCTTTATGGTGAGTAGCACTCTAGCCTTTTCACAGTACTGTAAATATGTAGCTTACTGCTTTCTTGTTAAATGAGTGCCTTTTCCATTTTCTCTACAACAGAACTGGAAATACCCATGCAGAGTCCGTATGTGCTGGCAGTTCTATTCCAGTCAAATGACCACCTCCTCTGTTTCCTCCAACCAGCTTCCAATTAGCTCATTGCCTCCTAAGGTAGTACGAGATATAACTGCAGAGAATACACCAGTCAGAAACTCCAACTTATTCACCAGGTAACTGGATGTGCAGACCAACTCTACCCTTTTAGTGTCCAAGAAATTTGAACTTCCTTATTGTTTTGTTGTTGGAACCAATATGGCCTTTACTTTTGACTTGGGCATAATGATTCTGCCTGCTATTTTGACTGTTGTGTCATTAAATATCCACGCATAACATTGTGAAACAACATGAAATGGAATGAGCACATAATATTCGACAGAGGGGGATCCAAAAATGCAACTTTGGATTATGGTAGAATGCTGGGATAGTGTACCTATAAAGGAGACCTCATAGAGAACACTTGGGCAGTAGTCTTGAGAACTACTTGAGTGCATGGAATTTCCGCCTTGTCAGATTAAAGGGGGACATTAAAGCAAATCACAAACATAGTGTCCTGATACTTTTCTTAACATGTATTTGTTCATGGTGACATTCTTATCTGTTCTCTTGATACGCAATATGTTAATACTCGCTTGCAGCCCATCCAAGTCAATGGGAATGAAGAACGTTTGGCTGTTTAGAGCTAGGAAGTTCAGAGTAGATATGGAAAAACATGTTCTCCAAACAAAGCTAAAAATTTCTGGCTGGGTCTAATACAATTGCAGTGTGCAAGTGCTCTTATGTTGTCCTCTAATGAGTGTTTACCAATGCTATTTATTTGCCTCTAGTTGTAATGCACATCGAGATTACGTAAGTCCTTATTATCCTAACAATACATGAAGTTAACCCTAAATTCCCAGACTGTTTGAACAACATATCTTTCTTTGGTATGTAATTGATGCAGTGTCTCAATATTTAAACAAAGGAGATGGATTTAAACTAGAAACAGTTGAGTAATGCAAAGAGAGCAAAGGTTTCAACTAGCCCAACAAGAGCCCAAACAATGAAACACACTAAATATGCATTCAAGTAAGGTGTCATGACAATCACAAAGCTGTGCACGTGCACTAGTGACAGTTTGAAAATTGCTGTGATTGGTATGCTTGTATTCGAAGTAACCTAGTTACTTCCATCATCACCACACCAAGTAGAGTACGACAGTTGCAGGAGCAAAAGCACGAATTGTTTCAAATTTTACCGATTCAAATATGCCAAGTAGAGTGCCCTGCAGTCAAGAAACTTACCATAGTATTCAAGTAATGTTTGTAAACACTGCTTGGAGGCTAATGCAATGCCGGTCAATTACATTAGTGTGTTCTCCATGAGCATTGCTTCATTAAGCACAAAACATGGGAAAATTATGAACATGTTAAGGCAAAAACAGGTGTGAATTAACTTTGTGGAGATTTCCTTTAGAGTTTTAACAATTTTTCATGGTTATGCCTGCAGTTGTCAAGTTGATTTAACAACTTAACAGAAATGTGTTACATTAAATTTAAGTGTGCTATCATTTATTTTAATTTGAAAGTTCACAGAAGTCTGGAATAAAATTCACAAAACAAATGGTACATTAGTTGTCTTGTCACCTCTACCAGACTGAGTTGTTAAAATAGTATAAATGTCTAAAATTTCTTTTCTAATGTATTGAATACAGCTGCTAATTGAATCAATTGTGTCTGTTCTTTTGGATGTGCATGTCACAAAGAACAGACACCATTCCTATATAATAAAATATTAAATCAGACTGCTGTAGTTCAGTTATACAGTACACCCAATTATGAATTAACTGCTATATGGATAATTTCAGCATATAAGTAAATGAAGATAATGGGACAGAATACATTTATGTATAAGAGAAGCAAGCATCACAAACTTTGTCAGTAGCAGTCTATATAAATAGACATAATTCCTAAAGTTAAAATAAACTCTGATTTAAAGAATCTTTTGTGCTGTTTTATTACATACAAAATATCTAAATAAGTGCTTTCAATATTTTATATTAAAACCATCAAAGTGCAGTGCACAATCATTTTTATGGGCAAAACTAATACCATATTAACCTCTAATCCCAATTTTACATCTCACGTAATTTGAGCATTGCCATTTTGCAAACAACTTCTAAATGGCTACACAGACAGAATACAGCATCAAAATAGATACTGATCATCACTACCCAGTAGTTATGCTATAAATTTCATCATGATGATATCATTACTTATTTAACATTTCATACATTACATGTCTTGTGTGTAAATGCATAAGACGGTGTAAATATATGTGCAACTTAAGCAAATTACAGCTCACTTGGTTTGAAAGAATAATGTGCATTTTGGTGTCACTGCATTCAGACAGAAAGATAAAAAGAGAATATTTAGTTAGTGGGCCAATTAAATCAGCATTAAGCAACTAGGAAAAATTCAAGAAATCATTACAATATGTTTTCCACTGACAATGAGAGAATAATTTATTTAAGACAGAGATGATGTAAGAAAGTAGGTTAGGTCATTAATCACAAGCAAGGTAAAAGCAAATGTGAAGATGTAAAATGGATTACACATGATGAAAATACTGCATCATGAAGAAACCCAACCACAAGAAGCCATGGCCCGCTGAAATAAAAATGAAGACTGTAAAGTATTCAAGAAGACAGACATAAATGTTCTTATTGAAACATATTTCCCTCTCACTTTAATGAGGATATGTACCAGATCAATGAAATACATACCCAGCAGCATACAAAAAGTCAGAAGTATGCCCATTTTCTGAAAAACAAGAAACAGACTAAGAAGTACTCACGAACTGACGTATCTTGTTAATATTTAAACGTGTACTCAAGACTGTAACTGAGCCATATGACTGACATATTTCGGGTAACAACAGAACAGCAATACAAATTTTTATAATTCACCATAAGCAGTAACACATAACACATATTTTAACTGTGTTCAATTGCATATCCCTAGATTGTATTAATGTACATGGCATGCCCAAACAGAACAGAATATTTTCCATAAAATTTTTTTTTGTTCTTTCTTTTCTGCTGTAACTCCCAGAAAAAGGAAAGGCTGGTTTTTAAATGTGTCTTTCAACAGTCTGAAAAATATTAACTTTTGTATTTGTTAGCATACAGTGATGAGACTTTGAAGTGAATACTTAACTGAAATAGCTACATTAAAATATTGCTCTCCTAAAATCACTTGAGGACTGATGATGAGCACACAGTGGTACCAAAAATGTAGGATTCAGTAACACATTAAGTAAGAATAGTGGAATTGGCACTAAAAGATACAGTCTCCACGAGGTGTGGCTCATAGTTAAAAGCCTTTGAGGCAGAGCCACCATAAAACATATTTCTCATTAATGTGCTACAGAATTTAAATTATCAGACACATTTCAAGTATTTTCCACACAAATAATGACAGTCAACATTTTTTGAACTGTTGATACCGACTGATGTTTTTCAGACAGATGGTAGCTAGTCTTCTCGCTGCACCTTGAAATGCCCATTAGCTTTATGCATACAAGGCTTGGGGGCATGGCTTCTAGAGTACAGCTCCTCTGGGCCTCCTGTCGTCTCAACTAACAGAGCCTAATGGTGTCCTACCAACCTCCACACAATTTGCACATTCCACTGCTTACTCCGAAAGGGAATGAACAGAGCAGCTGAAACTCTGATATTGAATCCGTATCTCCTGTATATCTCTTATTATGCTTTGATGTGTAATTAATCAATGTTAAGCAATAATGTTTTGATAGCATTTTAGATAATTTTTTGTTTCTGTCATTGTCAATTCTAACCACTGCAATATTTATAAGTGCATCATTGGTAAGTTTATCACTGGCAAGCATATCATTTGTGAGACCACTAGAGCACTGTATCATTAAGTGTTACCATCTAGCAGCAGTTTCACGAATCAATAAGGAAAATGCACAGAAAAAATGTACAATCATTAGCAAGTTTCCTTCTGTGTGTGTGTTGTGCTCAAGTTCTATTGAGTTTTATTTTCTTATGAAAAACTGCAGTATACCTCAAGCCTGAAAACAGCTCAACATGAATCCAGTGTGCATTCTGTTTAGGAAAAAATTTAGAACATGAACTTGAAAAGGGACTATTTAATCATCTAAATCTTAATGAAAACGCCATAGGCCATTTTGCAGCACAGACGGGGAGATGAAATCAGTATGTCTATAAAATGGATTAAGCAAAATGTTCATTAACAGGCAATAAGAAGCAATTCATTTGTTGTAAGTACCTATTTAACTTACTAAATGAAGTGCTTAAAAATGGATGGCATCAACTTTTTACACCCATGTCATATTTTCTGATACTTTATCACAACAACCATTCAAAAATGATTCATTTTGGAGAGATCTTTAATGTAGTTTATCACTAGAATTACATAATTTTGTCATACAGAAGTGTAAATATGGTATCCTAGTTCCAAAAATCAAATGGTGGTGCTAGATTTGCTTCTGTCAACCAACCACAGCACAAGACCCGCGACATCATGGAAACAGCAAAGTCTTGTCTTGTGGACTCATAAACACCGCAGACTGAACATGTACAAAATACTAAATGTTCCAAGTTTAAATCTGAAAATACAAAAAAAAAAAAAAACACTTAGCACGCAGGAAAGCAAACATACACTGTATTAAAGATTTCTCTATAAAATGTGCCTTTTAGTAGGATTTGTTGTGATAAAGTATTGAAAAATTTGACATCGGCATATAAAAATGCTACATATAGATCTCACTGGGGAGTTAGCTTTATTAGCTTTTGGTGTTAGTAGTTCATTATGAAATGGAAGAAAGATACAGTACGTAAACTTGTGGCTAGAGGGCGATAATCACTAACTCCCCCCCCCCCCCCCCCCCCCACACACACACACACACACACACACACAAAAGAAAACCTCTGCTGTGTTGACAGATTGATCTGTAGCATAGCTCGAGGTCTACATTAGTGCTGGCCTGTAAATGTCGCAACCTTCCCAAGTATAGAAACTGCAAGCTGCATCTGGTCTCCACTCTAAGCCACACGATAACTACACTGAGGCACCTTTCTCTTACAAATTATTTAAAGTCATATGGATTATGTCTGGTACACCATGCACAAATTTACATTTCTTTATTTGACCCCCAGGGAGTCCACAACTCTTTTGTGGATACGTGCGTGGCGAGCACGGGGCCCCGAGCCATTGCAACCATCTTTCTCTCCAGGGCTGCATTTCCTTTCCCTTCCCATCCTTTCCCCTCCTTGCTCCTTTCCCCTCGCCCTCTCCTCTCCCTCTCTTGGTGTCCCTGCTTATGTTGGCCCCGCTATCCTCCTGGTTCTGTTGGTTTTCCAATCCGGCTTTGTTGCATAATCATCTCCTCCTTTTGGCATTCCTTGGTCCCCCTCTGGGGTTTGACCTCCATTACAAAATTTCTCCTCCGTAGTGTGAGCCATTTGGGGAAGAGCACCTTACCTAGTGTCTCCGACGTGCGCCCTCCTAGTACATTCCACCTTTTCTTTACGTCGTTGTCTGATACTAGGGTGCATAGCCAGCACGGTAGCCAGCCCGTTTAGTGGGGTCGCTATGTACCCTTTTGGTTGAGCCCCCTGAACACACAGGGATCACACTTCTGATACCTGAGCTATAACCTCCTCATGCATGCCTTGGAGTGGTTGCTCGTCATCCTGGAGCATCGGAACTCCCGGCAATGGCCGCCGTGCCAGACGGCCCTTGCTGTGGCTGGGTGGCGCCCGTGAGGAGAGCCCCTGATCGGAGTGGGTGGTATCAGGGGGGACGCTATGCAAATGAAACGCATACGGGTCCAGAACTCTGGCTGTTCTTCTGCAGCCGTCTCTCTGCGTGGAACTGATTCCTCCAGTGCTGCTTCTCTTGCCCCTTTGGCCTTCCCTTCCATGGCTATCCCCTGGGAAGAGGGTCAGGCCCGTCGTCTAGGGGCAAAACCTTTCCCCCGTTATCTAGTTTGCACCAGGACTGATGGAGATACTTTCACCAGTGTCAAACCTTTATTCTTTGTGGAACACACTGAAGACAAGTTTGGCGAAGTGGACTCCCTGAGCAAGATGCGGTCGGGTTCGTTGCTGATAAAAACTACTTCAGCTGCCCAATCTGTGGCCCTTCGTGCCTGTACCCATCTTGGCACAATTCCTGTGTCCATTACCCCCCACCAGTCTCTAAATATGGTACAAGGTGTGATTTTTCACAGGGACCTCATCCTTCAAACTGATGAGGAACTTCGGGACAATCTCGGACGGCGGGGTGTTCACTTTGTTCGGTGTGTTCAGAAGGGTCCTAAACACAATCGTATTGATACTGGTGCCTTTATCCTGGCCTTTGAAGGGGATACCCTCCCTGAGAAAATTAAGATTATGGTCTATCGCTGATGTGAAGCCGTACATCCCACCCCCTATGAGGTGTTTTTAAAGTGCTTGCGTTTTGGCCACATGTCTTCCCGCTGTTCCCAGGCCCCTCTCTGTGGTGAATGTGGACATCCACTCCATGAGGGGAGTCCCTGTGTTCCTCCTCCTGTATGTGTAAATTGTCATGGTAGTCATTCTCCACGTTCACCAGATTGCCCAGGATATAAGAAGGAAAAAAAGATACAGGAGTATAAGTCCCTCAATCGTTTAACCTACACAGAGGCCCGTAAGAAATATGCACGACTTCACCCTGTGTCCATGACATCTAGTTACGCCTTGGTTACATCTTCACCCCTTCCTCCCCCTTCCTTACCCCCATCCCGGACCCCTTTCCTCCCCTCCTCCCCTGCGGCTCCCACACCTTCTCCTATGGGTGCTGCTCTCCCTCCCCAGCCGGAGAAGTGTCCCACTCCTTCGGCGTCTGCCGGTCAAGGGCGCCTCTCCCGGGATGCCCCTTCCCGACACCTTCCAGGCCAAAGGTCTGCTGCCGCGTGACGACCGCGAGAGCCGCGGTCTGTCGGCCCCCAGGTTGCCCGGCCTCTTTCTGTTCCTGATCTTGCTGCAGCTGGCTCCTTTATGCCACACAGCCCTCCTCGATCTCAGCCTGAAAAGAAGAAGAAACATAAGTCCTGGGACAAAGAGCCTCTGGTGTCACCGGAGGTCCCTCCCCCGACTTCACAACCGGATTCTGACCTGTCGTTCATGGATGTCGCCCCCTCCTTGTCGGTGACGGGTGGGGACCCGGCGGTATGACTGGATTTAGCGTGTTCAGCCCCCATTTAAACCATCGTTCTGTGGTTCTCCAATGGAATTGTAATGGATACTATCATCACCTTCCGGAATTGCAATCCCTTCTTTGTCCTACTCTGCAGCTTGCATGGTTCTCCAGGAATCTCATTTTACTGATGCTCACTCACTGACCCTCCGTGGGTTTCGTGTTTTCTGTCGAAATCGGTTCGGACCTCTTCGGGCTTCTGGTGGCATTTGTAAGTTGGTCCGTACAGACATTGCTAGCACGTGGATTCCTCTTCAAACTACATTGGAAGCGGTTGCTGTTAGGGTCCACCTAGACTCTGCGGTCATAGTTTGCAATCTGTATCTCCCTCCTGACAGGACTCTTACACCTGCTGCCTTAACCGCCCTTCTTCGGCAACTTCCTCCTCCCTTCCTCCTCCTTGGGGATTTTAATGCTCATCATCCTCTGTGGGGCAGTGCCTTTCCATTTCGACGAGGTCTTCTTATAGACCAATTTATTGCAGACCACGACCTGTGCCTTCTTAATGATGGCTCCCCTACTCATTTCAGTGCCGGTCATGGTACCTTTTCTGCCGTTGATCTTTCTCTTTCTTCTCCCTCTCTCCTCCCTTCATTACACTGGTCGCCACACGACGACCTTTGTGATAGTGACCATTTCCCGTTGATTATCACGCTCCCTTCCCGCTCCCCGATGGACAGGTTACCTCGTTGGTCTTTCCAACGCGCCGATTGGCCTCTATACACTGCACAGGTCGTGTTTTCTCCCTCTTTGTCGGGTTGTATTGATGTCGTCCTACGTGACGTGTCTGACGCGATTGTTCGCACTGCTAGCCTTGCTGTCCCGCACTCATCTGGACCATTTCATCGTCGGCAACTCCCGTGGTGGAGTACGGCCATTACCATTGCCATCCGTGATCGCCATCGAGCTTTGCAACACTTTAAGAGGCACCCATCCGTAGCCAGCCTTACTACCTTTAAACGCCTTCGCGCTAAAGCCCGTTATTTAATCAAACAGAGCAAGCGGATATGTTGGGAACGATTCGTTTCTTCCCTTGGTTCTACTGTCCCTCTGTCACGGGTATGGGGTACACTTCACTCTCTCCAAGGTTGCCATCGGCAATCCACCCTCCCAGGCCTTCACCTCCCAGATGGCATTTGTACGGACCTATTAGTTCTTGCAGAACATCTTGCGACCAATTTTACAGTGGCATCAGCGTCAGCCTCCTATCCAGCTGCTTTCCTTCATCAAAAACAGCGGGCTGAAACTCCCACCTTATGTTTCACCACTTGTGAGTCAGAATCTTACAACGAACCTTTTACTGAATGGGAATTTCTTTCTGCTCTATCTTCTTCTCATGATACGGCCCGTGGCCCAGATTCCATTCATAACCAACTGCTTCAACATCTCAGTGCTCCACAACGGCAACATCTTCTTCGGGTGTTTAACCGTATCTGGCTCCAGGGTGACTTCCCTTCTCAGTGGAGGGATAGCATTGTGGTTCCTGTCCTTAAGCCTGGTAAGAACCCCCTATCTGTTGACAGCTATCGGCCAATTAGTTTGACCAATGTTGTTTGTAAGTTACTTGAACGGATGGTAGCCCGTCGGCTCAATTGGGTCCTCAACTCTCGGAATCTATTGTCCCCTTACCAGTGTGGCTTTCGAGAGGGACGATCTCCAATCGATCATTTACTTCGCTTGGGATCCGCACTTCGGCAGGCTTTTTCCCAGCGCCGCCATTTGGTTGCAGTGTTTTTTGACCTTCGCAAGGCCTATGACACGGCCTGGCGCCATCACATCTTACTTACCCTTCATCAGTGCGGTCTTCGGGGCCCACTCCCGATTTTTATCCGCCAGTTCCTGATCCATCGGTCATTCAGAGTTCGAGTTGGTACTGCTTTTAGTTCTCCACGGATCCAGGAGACGGGCATCCCACAGGGTTCTGTCTTGAGTGTCCTTCTTTTCCTCATTGCTATTGATGGACTTGTGGCCTCTGTCGGTCCCTTGGTCGCCCCTGCCCTGTATGTGGATGATTTCTGCATTTGGGTTAGTTCCTCCTCGATGGCATCTGCAGAACGGCAGCTCCAGGTGGCTATACGGCGTGCCTCTGCATGGACCCTCTCACACGGGTTTCAATTCTCTCCTTTAAAATCGCGAGTGGTCCACTTCTGTCGCCGTACTATGATCCACCCTGATCCAGAGCTCTATCTCACTGCACAACGATTGCCTGTGGTCCCACAGTTTCGTTTCCTGGGTCTTCTTTTCGACAACAAGCTCACTTGGCTGCCCCATATCAGACTCCTGAAGGTAGGATGTTTCCGTAAACTCAATGTCCTTCGCTTCCTTGCCCACTCCTCTTGGGGTGCGTACCGTTCCCTCCTCCTCCGTCTTTATCGTGCTCTAGTTCTGTCTTGCTTGGACCATGGTTGTCAAGTTTATGGTTCAGCTGCTCCTTCCACACTGCACGTGCTGGATCCAGTCCACCATCATGGTATCCGTTTGGCCACCGGTGCCTTCCCTACTAGCCCTGTTGATAGTCTCCTGGTTGAAGCTGGGATCCCCCCCCCCCCCCTTTCTGTTCGGCGGTCCCAGCTTCTGGTGTCTTATGCACTCACTATCTATTCCTCTCCCACCCATCCTTCCTATTCTATCCTGTTCCCAGACCATGGACGTCGCCCACCCGACTTCCGCCCTCAGGCGGGTTTACCGGTTGGGCTGCGCCATGCGTCTCTTTGCCGTGATTTTCAGCTTCCTTCTTTGTCCTGTCTTCCTCGCTCCCTCCCCTCCACCCCTCCTTGGTTAGTTCCTCGACCTCGAATTCGGATGGATCTCCGCCGAGGTCCGAAAGATTCCATCCCCCCGGTGGTGTTCCGCTCCTTTTTACGCCAAATTTTATGGGAGTTTCGGGATGCTGTTGTTTTTTACACTCATGGCTCTAAATCTGCTGATCATGTTGGGTATGCCTTCACGTCCTCTGTTGGAACGGAAAGTCATCTGCTGCCACCTACATGTGGGGTGTTTACTGCGGAATTGATGGCAATTTCCCAGGCCCTTACCTTTATTAAACAGTCCCAACACAACCGCGTTTTGTTATGTACGGACTCGATGAGTGGCCTTCTTGCTATTGACCGGTGTTTTTCGCGCCATCCCTTGGTCTCTGGCATCCATGACCATCTTGCTGATATTCACCGTGCTGCTTGTTCCATTGACTTCCTTTGGGTCCCTGGCCATGTGGGTATCCCGGGTAATGAGCTCGCTGATCGTTTGGCTGGGGGAGCAGTTACTTACCCCCCATTTTCTGTAACCCCTCCTGCAGCGGATTTACGGCTTCACATCAAATCCCACTTCGCACAGTCATGGGCCAATTCTTGGGAGGCTACTCCCCTGTCTAATAAACTTCGTGCAATTAAGGTGACACCAGGCCTGTGGCGTTCTTCCTTTCGCCTCTCCCGAAAGGACTCGACCACACTGTGTCGTCTCCGCATTGGCCATACCAGGCTGACCCATGGTTTTCTTTTGCGTGATGAGCAACCCCCAATATGTGGTTGTGCAGCCTTCCAGTCAGTAGCCCACATTTTGGTTGAATGCCCCCTTCTTTTGGCTCTGCGTACTAAGTACAGACTCCCCCGCACTTTACCTTTGATGTTGGCTGACGATTCCCGGATGGTCTCTCTGGTTCTCAGTTTCCTCCGGGAAAGTGGTTTTTATTCTCAGTTTTAAGGTTTTTAATCTCTCTCTAGTGTTGGGGCAGGGCGGTGAGTGTTTGGGTGTCTCCCACTGTAGGCAGTGTTTGGAGAATCCCGATTCACCTCCCTGACCGAAATCCTCTTTTCTTCCCCTTTTACTCTGTGTTTACCCTTTTTTTAAGGCTTGGTTAGTCTTTCTATTCCCATACGTACTTTCTACATTATAGCAGTTGTACCTTTTAAGTCACAGGTGGTCTTGCCTATGCTGCTTCAGCATAGTGTTGGGTTCCTTCTCTCACCGACTTCCCTCATTTTGATTTTTTACCAATGACAACGTGACTACCCTTTTACGTTTTTCCCTTTTTCCGTTTTATTGTTCTGACTTTACTGAGATGTCCCATTAGCGGAACGGAGCATATTTGAAACAAGGGACTGATGACCTTGCTGTTTGGTCCCTTAAACCTCAAACAACCAACCAACCATCTTTATTTGAAACACTCCATCTGCAAGTGCTCCTTCTCTAAGCCTTAATATTTCCTTTCCAATATTGTCCTTAGTTTCACAAATTATACAGGCATTGTTTCTACTAGGTCTAGTTTCCAGACTGCTCATAACACGTTTTCATTAAACTTAAATGCAATCACATTAAAATTTATGAATTATGGTAGAAGAAACCCTACACATGGATTTTAATTTCTCTTAACATGAGAAAAATATATTGGATGGAAATTAACTGCTGAACTAATTCACTATGATAAATCACAAGTTTGTTTATAAACTTGTGAATCTAAATTGAAAGTACATAATGTGAATGGCAAAATGCTTGTTTTATGCTGCATGTAGGTTTAGCTTGACCAAAAAATGTCACTGCAACACACTTTCTCCACAAACAGCATAAAATCTACAGCTCTTTAGAGGTTTAACCCTAAAATGTATGTCCACACCTACTCCATGTTGGTAATGTACAAAGAAACAAATGTTAGAATTTGGTCTTCCCTATCACGTGTAAGTGTGTGTTTATGTATGTGTATGCAAACTTTGACATTTGTTCTTCAGTGGGGTTATGAGCCTACTTAATATGAAATATAATCATGCGTTAAAAATCTTATCACTTAAAAAAAAGAAACACACACACACACACACACACACACACAAACAAACAATTCCTTTTATATTACTGGTTAGAACTGAAATCACTGTCCTTATGAACCACAACATACAACACAGATCTGCATCTTCCTCCCCTTCATTCTGCCTCTCTTCTCCTCCACATTCAACACACTCACTCACTCACTCCAGCTCCCAAACCACTCACCCAGTCCAGCTGTAGTGGCAAGACAATTTGTGTGTGTGTGTGTGTGTGTGTGTGTGTGTGTGTGTGTTTTTTAATCTGTTATCTCTGAAAAGGACACTGTCCAACAGCTCAGCTTTCTTTTTTTCCATCTATCAACAACTATATGTTTACTCCTTTCTGAATTTTTTCTGTGTAATGACATCTACCCAGTATTATGCTATGAGACAAGAAATGGAATTTCCAAAAAAAACCAAGAACATTCTTAACCATTATCACCATATTTTTGCTAGTTCAGCCTCAGACGAACGAGGGCTCACATAGTCTTCTCATATCTCAAATTTCATTAATGATTATTCCCCTACTTCGAATATTTGGTGACCAGACAAGAACAGGAATAAAATAACGTCAGATACAAATTTTTGGTACTTGGATGTACTCACGTAATACTCATCCGACAAAGGTTTCCTATGCCACAAAAAAATTGCAGCTACATTTATTTACAGCAACTTTTTTTTTTTTTTTTTTTAATGGAAAATCAAATTGGGGTTGTGGAGACTATGTGGCCTGTCAAGTTAATAGTTTAATTTTCAAAGGCATAAGAGCACCTCACCTCAGAGAAATAAGACAATGATAACAAATTACTGAGGCGGCCCAGGAACTGAGAATAAGTTTCATGACAATAAAAAGGTTCATTAGACGTTCACATGCTGCTGTCACTAGCAACTATTGAAAGTGGAAGCACTTTATTAGGCCATTCAGTGTCAATGTACATTGAACACATAATCAGAAATGTTTTTTACATTTCTGGAATGTCATCTGAATGGAAAAGAAAATATCTGGTGGTGTGTTGTTTTACGTCTCCCAATAAGTGGTGACTGTTGAAAACCTGTCCCTCAGCCTGCTGTTCCAGACCAAGCAAAGTTAACATGTTCTACACAACTAATTTAGATACCTCTGAAGCTTCCACTCTAGGTATGGCTTTTATTGCAACATAAGTGATTTATAATCTACTCATTTGCAAAAAAAAGTTATTTACAGCCTTCTGACATCAGTTTCACTACAAGTGAAAGACATTCCTATTGGTGAAACGTACCTGTATATGAAACATACAAATGACTCTCAAGTGTGCTGACCACTCCTGAGAAGGCCATTCAAGATATAAATCAGAAATAACATTACACAAGAAGACTTCAATGAGTAGAACAGTGGGACTTGCCTTTCACTGGACTTCTCACATGGCAGTAGCTGCCATAATGTTATCATCCGCAAATGTTTACTATATGAATGGGGTATTGTTAATGTACTCCCAAAGACACAGTGCATACCTTATAAAATCTGGCATCCCAAAACGATACTGAGATATTGGGACTACCTGCCAGAACAGAAAAAGATGTAAAGAGTGCCACATTCACATAGATGGCACTACAACAGGTGCTGCAGTATTCAATGGACATAGCAGATTTTCATTGAAGATGTTTAATGGCATGTATCCATGGATAATCAAGCCTCTGTGTAACAATATTATGAAAAGGAAAGTTGCTACTCACCATATAGTGGAG
This sequence comes from Schistocerca nitens, assembly GCF_023898315.1. Taxonomy (NCBI): domain Eukaryota; kingdom Metazoa; phylum Arthropoda; class Insecta; order Orthoptera; family Acrididae; genus Schistocerca; species Schistocerca nitens. The sequence continues at coordinate 571,206,810 of NC_064616.1, read as the reverse complement.
ATGCTGGCGTTGCACTATCTCTGCTGTATGGTAGTAGCAACTTTTCTTTTTGTAATATTGTTACATTGCATCTTGGATTTTCCATTGTTTCATTCAAGCCTCCATGTGCTATTTTTCTACTTATTCACGGAATCTATCTTATGTTAAATACATATGGGACCCAGTAATTTTCTCTTGATTTTCTTTTATGATACCATTTCATAATCTGTCATGAGGTAATTGATGTTGTTGTTGTGGTCTTCAGTCCAGAGACTGGTTTGATGCAGCTCTCCATGCTACTCTATCCTGTGCAAGTTTCTTCATCTCCCAGTACCTACTGCAATCTACATCCTTCTGAATCTGTTTAGTGTATTCATCTCTTGGACTCCCTCTACAATTTTTACCCACCACGCTGCCCTCCAATACTAAATTGGTTATCCCTTGATGCCTGAGAACATGTCCTACCAACCGATCCATTCTTCTAGTCAAGTTGTGCCACAAATTTCTCTTCTCTCCAATTCTATTCAATACCTCCTCATTAGTTATGTGATTTACCCATCTAATCATCAGCATTCTTCTGTAGCACCACATTTCAAAAGCTTCTATTCGCTTCTTGCCTAAACTATTTATCATCCACGTTTCACTTCCATACAAGGCTACACTTCATACAAATACTTTCAGAAATGACTTCCTGACATTTAAATCTATACTCAATGTTAACAAATTTCACTTCTTCGGAAATGCTTTCCTTGCCATTGCCAGTCTACATTTTATATCCTCTTTACTTTGACCATCATCAGTTATTTTGCTCCCCAAATAGCAAAACTCATTTACTACTTTAAGCGTCTCACTTCCTAACGTAATTCCCGCAGCATCACCCGATTTAATTTGACTATATTCCATTATCCTCGTTTTGCTTTTGTTGATGTTCATCTTATATCCTTTTAGATTAGTTTTCGTTCCATAGATCCGTGCTGAGGAGATCCTCGTGGATGTGGAACATGCCATTTTTTTTTTTTTTAAGCTGAAATAACAATACTAATAGTATGAATATATACAATACATCATTTGTTTCTACTAAAAAATTCGTCAATAGAGTAGAAGGAGTTGGCCACTAGTAAGTCTTTCAGGCTCCTTTTAAACTGATCTTTATTTGTAACTAAATTTTTTATGTTTACTGGCAAATTATTGAAGATGAGTGTTCCTGAGTAGTGGACCCCTTTTTGAACTAAAGTAAGTGCTTTTAAGTCCTTGTGCAGATCATTTTTGTTCCTGGTATTGTATGTATGAACTGAGCTGTTTGTTGTAAAAAGAGATATATTATTTAGGACAAATTTCATTAATGAGTAAATATACTGAGAGGCAGTAGTTAGTGTGATATCACCGCCAGACACCACACTTGCTAGGTGGTAGCCTTTAAATCGGCCGCGGTCCGTTAGTATATGTCGGACCCCGGTGTCGCCACTGTCAGTGATTGCAGACCGAGTGCCGCCACACGGCAGGTCTAGAGAGACGTCCTAGCACTCGCCCCAGCTGTACAGCAGACTTTGCCAGAGATGGATCACTGACAAATACGCTCTCATTTGCCGAGACGATAGTTAGCATAGCCTTCAGCTACGTCATTTGCTACGACCTAGCAAGGCGCCATTACCAGTTTATATTGAGATTGTAATTATGTATCATCAAGAGCGATGTTCTCCAATTATGGATTAAAGTTAAGTATTCCAGAAGCTATGTACTATTTTTGGCTACTATAACTCCTTTAACTGTTCCAGATCTCACGCCAGTCTGCGTGAGCTTAAACGCGTGCATTTCGGCCTCCTCTAGCAACACGGTGGTGGCTCTTCTGCCAACACATCATATGGCGACGAGTGTAAAAACGATCTTTTTCTTTATACTTGCTTAAATTACTTGTGTCATGGCTTCGCCACAATCTCCAGATGTAGTGTCCGAATTTTATCGCTTGCAGAATCAGCAGACGCAGGCCTCATTGGATGCCCTTGGACAGCTTGTCTAGGGTCAACGTGCAATGCAAAACGATGCGGCAGCCGCCGCTCCACCGCTACCGCAGCCACAACACGCTGTTGCACCACCTTTCATCCTTTTGATGCTGCACTGGAAAGCTGGACGGAGTGGTTACGCCAATTGGGATTCCATCTCGCCGCCTACAGAATTCAAGGTATTGAGCGGCAGCCTTTTTTGCTTTCTTGTGTAGGAGTGTCCACCTACCGTGTGATAGTGACATTGTTTCCCCGACACGACGTAGCAACTCTGTCCTACGACGAAATTTTGTCTGCATTAGATGCATATTTCAAAGAATCTGTCAATGTCATTGCAAACAGGTATATGTTCTTTCGTACAAAACGTATGGCCGGTCACACTAATAGGGAGTGGGTTGCAACTTTGCAAGGCCTTACTAGGGATTGTGCTTTTGCATGTGAAAGTGGACTCCCTTATTCAGATACTATGGTACGTGATGCAATTGCACAGAACGTTTCTGATATTCGTATACGGGAACAGATTTTGAAACTAGTCAATCCCTCCTTTCAACAAGTGATAGACATATTGGATCGGCAAGACACACTTGACTTTGCTCAGGAATCATTTGCAACTTCGCCAGCCATGTGTCACGTTAACCGGCCCGCCGGGCGAGCTGCATGGAACAGTAAACAGCCCTCGCGCCCGTCCGCACAGCTGCCGCCAAGCTCTCCGCTACGTGTGCCACGCAAGCAAGCAAATGCAGTGCTAAAATCATGCCCGCAGTGCGCTACTAGACATTCGCGTGAGAATTGCCAGTCACGCCAAGCTATTTGCTTTTTCTGTAATAAAAAAGGACATGTTCAAAGTGTTTGCCAGAAACAGCTCAGAACGGACACTCACAACCATTCCAGGCCCTTTGCTTCGCGCCGGAATCGAACCAAGAATACTCCGGCTCGTGAACCCTCGCCCATGGATATTCATGCAGTTCATTCCACTCCGCTCAGTGCCACTCTCTCTGACAGTGACTGTGTTCGTCCCGCAAATAGTGTGCGTCGACATCGACGGAAATCCCGTCAAGTCGCAAGTGATTCTGTACCAGTGTCAGTTCACGTTGCACGAGACAGTCGCTCTTGTCGTCAGCAGGACAATAAACTTTTTGTAGATTTGGTCATTAATGGCAACGTGATCCCATTCCAGCTCGATACCGGAGCTGCAGTTTCACTGATCAATAAAGACACGTACAAACAACTGGGCACACCTCCGTTGAGTGCCGCAAATGTTAAGATAACTAGTTATTCGGGACAAGCTATCCCTGTGTTAGGACAGTGCAGCCTTCTTGCAACATACAAGGGACAAACAAAACTTGTGTCATTTTATGTTCTTCATTCTTCTTCTGCAGTGAACTTGTTTGGTTTAGATTTATTTCAGTTGTTTAACTTGTCTATAGTAAATCAGGTCCTATCAGTGAACCAGACTGTGCCTTCAGACAGTGTTTCTCGTCTATGAGAAGAATTTGCAGACATTTTTGCACCGGGCCTCGGTTACGCTAAAAACTATAAAGCACATTTGGCACTGAAAGTAAACGCGCAACCGAAATTTTTCAGAGCGCGCAATGTTCCCCACGCATTGCGTGATGAGGTCGCAAGAACATTACACGATTTGGAATCACAGGGTGTGACTGAACGTGTGCAGGCTTCTCTCTGGGCATCACCCTTAGTAATTTTGTCAAAACCTCCCGGAAAATTGAGACTTTGTGTGGACTTCAAGGCAACAGTGAATCCACAATTAGTGATTGCAACTTATCCTTTACCCCGCCCGGAAGATCTTTTTGACAAACTGCGCCCGGGTGAATATTTTTCGAAGTTGGACCTCGCAGATGCGTACTTGCAAATACCGGTGGACGAAGACTCCCAGCGCGTTTTGGTGGTTAACACGCATCTTGGTTTGTACCGATTCAAAAGACTGCCATTCGGGTGTGCATCCGCCCCTGCATTGTTTCAGCAATATCTGCAAACTGTTTGTGCGTCGGTCCCTACTGCAGCAAACTATCTGGGACGATATTGTGATCTTTGAAAAGACGGAAGAAGAACATTTAGCCAATCTCAGAACATTATTTCAGGTCTTGTGACAAAATGGTCTTCGCTTGCGGAAGGACAAATGTGTTTTTTTTGCTCGTGACTTACCCTATCTGGGTCATGTAATCAATGCCCAAGGCATACATCCCCGTCCAGAGCACCTCCGTGCCATACAGGACTTGCCTTTGCCGCAGAATTTGAAGCAGCTACAGAGTGTGCTGGGAAAAATCAATTACTATCATAAATACGTGTGCCACGCCTCTTCCATTTCAGCTCCGCTTCATCGCTTACGCCGTAAAGGTGTTCCGTTCGTCTGGACGACGGCATGCGAACACGCCTTTCGCCAGTTGAAATCAGCGTTGCTTTCCAATACTTGCCTTACGCCATTCGATCCCCAGAAACCCCTTTTGTTGATGGTAGATGCATCGGATTTCGGGATCGGTGCTCTGCTTGCGCACAAAGATGGATCGCATGATCGCCCTATTGCCTTTGCGTCCAAATTGCTCTCGTCTGCGCAAAGAAATTATTCACAGATAGAGAAAGAAGCTTTGGCTCTCGTCTTTGGTGTTACAAAGTTTCATGATTTCTTGTATGGTCGTCACTTTACCATCATCACAGACCACAAACCCTTGACGTCGCTTTTTCATCCAAACAAGCCTGTACCTCCACGTACAGCGCAGAAATTCATTCGCTGGTCTATTTTCCTCTCGCAGTACCGCTACGATATCTTGTATCGGTCCACTGCTAAGCACGGAAACGCCGATGCGTTGTCCCGATTGCCTGTTGCTGAGGATAGAGCATTCGATTCTTCCGAACTTGCTTGCATGTTCATTGATGCAGAAACCGATGACGTGGTCGAATCGTTTCCGATTGATTTTCGTCGTGTAGCTACAGCGACAGCTGCTGACCCTGTCCTTGCTACCGTTTTGCGTTTTGTTGCCAGTCAATGGCCCTTGTCACAGTCACGGATCGAGGATCCATTGGTTCGCCGATTTTTTGCTCACAAGGAGAGACTTTTTGTACGACGTGGTGTTTTGCTGTTGCGTTCTGATAATGATCAGTCCCGGGTCGGTCCCACGTTCGTTACAGTCCTTTGTCTTATGGCTTCTCCACCAAGGACATTGGGGTATAGTGCGAACGAAACAACTTGCTCGTCAGCACTGTACTTGGTTCGGAATCGATGCTGCAATTACGAATATGTGCTCTTCTTGCATGGCGTGTGCCAAACAACAATCCGCCCCACCGCGGAAATTCTTTTCATGGCCGAAAGCCACTTCCCCTTGGCAATGCTTACACATCGATTTTGCTGGTCCATACTGGAATGCTCGATGGTTGGTTGAGGTAGATTCATTTAGTAATTTTCCTTTTGTTGTCTTCCACGACGTCATCTGCCACCATCCAAGCGTTATCCGATATCTTTTGCATTGAAGGTCTTCCACAGACTATTGTTTCCGACAATGGCCCACAATTCATGTCTGCAGAATTTCAGTCATTCTGCAAGGCCAATGGTATTCAACATCTGACATCCGCGTCGTTTTCGCCTGAGTCAAACGGTGCCGCTGAATGCTTGGTCCGGACTTTCAAGTCACAGATGTTGACGTTGAAAGAGTCGCATTCTCGGGAGGACGCGTTATTGCTCTTTTTGTCCTCGTATCGCTCTCAGCCCCGAGATGATCGCTCGCCGGCTGAGTTGCTCCACGGTTGTCCTCATCGAACCTTGATGTCTTTGCTCCATCCGCCGCATCAGGTTCCTGTGCAGCGGCAGACACCTGCTTTTGTTCCAGGCGACATTGTATACTATCGCAACTATCGAGGTTCACGGCGTTGGCTCGCAGGGCGCATTCTTCGCTGCCTCGGCCGCACTATGTATCTGGTTTTGGGGGCCTCTGGTGAGGTGCGTCGGCATCTCAATCAGCTGCACCTCTGTCGTCGCCTGGGTTCTGCCGCTCCCCGTCTGCTTTCAGCGACGGTGCCGTCCGGTCAGCGCCCTGGGGACCCATCTACTGGCTCGCCTCATCCCCAGGTGTTACCGACGCTGCCTTCCATTTTGCCCCATGGCGACGCGCCGCCGCCTGTTCTCCCGCCGGCGACGCCCGCAGTGGACGCGCCTGGGTCACGCGCCGCCGATCGCTTCCCGTGACCAGCTGTCCTCCGACATGGAACTCTTGCCCGCTCCAGACCAGATGTCGTCTACGCCCGTCGGGTGCCCCGTTCTGATGGAGGTCGACCCTTCGGCCCCTCCTGTCTCTCTACGGGCGCATACACCGCATGTTGGCGTGCACCCTGGACTAGGTTTTCAGGCGTTTCCTAGCTCCCCTCGGACCGAATGGCAGGGTGCGGGTGGCACAGCCTCGCCTTTTGTTAGGCTCCCCACCTCGTCGCATACGTCAACATGGGGTCCTCCCCACGGCGGGCGGAAGCCTTATCACACAACTGTTTGCCGATTTGCGGGGGAGGAATGTGGTGATACCGCCAGACACCACACTTGCTAGGTGGTAGCCTTTAAATCGGCCGCGGTCCGTTAGTATATGTCGGACCCGCGTGTCGCCACTGTCAGTGATTGCAGACCGAGCGCCGCCACACGGCAGGTCTGGAGAGACGTCCTAGCACTCGCCCCAGCTGTACAGCAGACTTTGCCAGAGATGGATCACTGACAAATACGCTCTCATTTGCCGAGACGATAGTTAGCATAGCCTTCAGCTACGTCATTTGCTACGACCTAGCAAGGCGCCATTACCAGTTTATATTGAGATTGTAATTATGTATCATCAAGAGCGATGTTCTCCAAGTATGGATTAAAGTTAAGTATTCCAGAAGCTATGTACTATTTTTGGCTACTATAACTCCTTTAACTGTTCCAGACCTCACGCCAGTCTGCGTGAGCTTAAAAGCGTGCATTTCGGCCTCCTCTAGCAACACGGTGTTGGCTCTTCTGCCAACACATCACTTAGTATACCCAGTTCTTTGAAGAGGTTTCTACAGGACGTCCGTGAATTTACTCCACAAATAATATGTATTACACGCTTTTGGACTCTGAAAACTTTTGTTTGACTTGAAGAGTTACCCCAAAATATTATACCATATGACATTATGGAATGAAAGTAGGCAAAGTATGCAAGCTTTTTCATTTTTATGTCGCCTATGTCTGCTAACATTCGAATTGCAAATACAGATTTGTTAAGGCGTTTCTGCAGTTCTGTGGTGTGCTCTTCCCAACTGAATTTATTATCAAGTTGTAATCCCAGGAATTTAAGACTGTCAACCTCTTCTATCTGCTCTTCTTCGTATTTTATGCATATGCTGGGTGGAAACCTCTTACAGGTTCTGAATTGCATATAGTGAGTCTTTTCGAAGTTTAATGTCAGTGAGTTGGCTTTAAACCATTTATTAAGACTCATGAAAATATCATTAGCAGATCTTTCTAGAACTACACTTGACATACTATTTATTGCAATACTTGTGTCATCTGCAAACAAAACGAACTCTGCTTCTGGCAGTGTAACTGATGAGAGATCATTATTGTACACAAGAAAAAGCAATGGCCCTAAGATGGATTCTTGTGGGACACCACATGTAATTTCTTCCCATTCTGATGATAACTGATGACTTAATTCACTAGTTCCTTGCACTGACACCCTTTGTTTCCTGTTAGTGAGGTATGACTTGAACCATTTTGCAGCACTGCCCGTGACACCATAGAATTCTAATTTACTTAAAGGGATGTTGTGGTTCACACAATCAAATGCCTTTGACAAATCACAGAAAATACCTGCTGCTTGTAATTTGTTATTTAATGAATTAAGTACATTTTCACTGTAGGTGTAAATAGCCTTCTCGATATCAGAACCCTTCATTAAGAACAGCTAGACATTATCTTTTGATTATGATTTTCACCTCAATGTTACTGGGAGTTCATACAGCCTGCTCCAAGCGAACATCGGCTGTCATTTTTGCACATAATATGTTGAGTCATTTTCATAATAAGGGGCCAGAAGTGACAATTTTCCATAGTATGTCACAAGAATCTCCCCTTACACTGGTCCGTCATGTTGTATAGCTCTTGGGGAAATCAGGTTTTTGATAAGAAATACAGGGTGATTCAAAAAGAATACCACAACTTTAGGAATTTAAAACTCTGCAACGACAAAAGGCAGAGCTAAGCACTATCTGTCAGCGAATTAAGGGAGCTATAAAGTTTCATTTAGTTGTACATTTGTTCGCTTGAGGCGCTGTTGACTAGGCGTCAGCGTCAGTTGATGCTAAGATGGCGACCGCTCAACAGAAAGCTTTTTGTGTTCTTGAGTACGGCAGAAGTGAATCGACGACAGTTCTTCAGCGTGCATTTTGAACGAAGTATGGTGTTAAACCTCCTGATAGGTGGTGTATTAAACGTTGGTATAAACAGTTTACAGAGAATGGGTGTTTGTGCAAAGGGAAAAGTTCTGGACGGCCGAGAACGAGTGATGAAAATATAGCACGCATCCAGCAAGCATTTGTTCGCAGCCCAGGAAAATCAACTCGCAGAGCTAGCAGAGAGCTGCAAATTCCACAATCAACTGTATGGAGAGTCCTACGAAAAAGGTTAGTTATGAAACCTGAACGTCAACTACCCGAGGCGATGGATCGGCCGCCAGGCAGCCCGTGAAAGAGCACTTCATCACTGGCCTCCAAGAAGCCCTGATCTTACCCCCTGCGATTTTTTCTTATGGGGGTATGTTAAGGATATGGTGTTTCAGCCACCATTGATGATTTGAAACGAGAAATAACAACAGCTATCCAAACTGTTACGCCTGATATGCTACAGAGAGTGTGGAACGAGTTGGAGTATCGGGTTGATATTGCTCGTGTGTCTGGAGGGGGCCATATTGAACATCTCTGAACTTGTTTTTGAGTGAAAAAAAACCTTTTTAAATACTCTTTGTAATGATGTATAACAGAAGGTTATATTATGTTTCTTTCATTAAATACACATTTTTAAAGTTGTGGTATTCTTTTTGAATTGCCCTGTACTTCATAAATCATAGGTAATGACACTTATTTGGAACCTGCATTTTATCATCAGATGATTATTTTTAAACTTATCAGTTAGCTCTGTAATTTTGGATATATCCTTGTGGATATATATCATAATGGGTATGTATAATAAAATATACTGAAAACAGACACTATTTAAAATATTTTCACTTTACACTCAGTTGACAGCTACCTGATCTAGCACATAATGAAATACAAATTTAAAGTGAAATTAATGTATTTAATGAAAGAAAATAAAAGATAGAATGCAAATCATATGGCTTGACAGTATCTATCAAAATGGAAGCCTAATCTCAAAATAACTACATTGTGTGGCACACTAAGCTGTTTGTGCAAAACGTACACCACACATTTCAAAACAAATCTGTGAAGAGTTATACAAGCGGTATATGCAAAAGTCATAACCATAATTTTTTTCTCATCTATAATTATAATTAATGTGCAAAAAACAAATCATGTTCAAGTAAAAGGCTACCCCAATCACTGTTTAACACATGGAAATTATCCCACATGCACCTAAGTTTCCCAGTGTAAAAAAACAACCAACCAACTATGAAATAAAAGCCTGTACCTCCCACATATATTACCTGAGTGCACGAGTTTCCTTTTGGTTCGATATCCTCCAATTTTAAGTGAAGACTTCGAAGAAAGTGGTCCTCTTCATATCCAGCTTTGTATGGCATGGTTGCATTTGGATGTTCCAATAAAAACTCAACATTCACTGCAAATCCAGCCATGTCCACTGGAAACTTTCTCTTGGATGGCCATGAATCAAAAAATCCTATAACTCTTCCCTAAATATAAGTACAAAAAGTAAATTTCAGTAAAATGCTTCACTTCCTTTACTCATGCAGTAACTATATTACGTTAATAATTAAAACAAGGGTCTGTTACAGAGTGAATGAACCTATACAAAATTTTTACTATATGTAATATACACTCATGCTCATAAATTAAGGATAATTGCGGAATGTGGTGCCATACAACATGGCACTACACAAAACTGGCGCTAATAGCATAGGCCCATAGGGAACACACACGACACAGATCTGTAAGTCCAGGGTATTGGTGATAAGTTGAGAAAACCATACCTAAACACATGTGCTACAAAATGCCACTGTTTCCTGCATATGTACCCTGACATCAGTATGGGATATGACCACCATGCACACGTACACAGCCCACACAACGGGTTAGCATACTCTGGATCAGGTGGTTGAGCAGCTGCTGGGGTATAGCCTCCCATTCTTGCACCAGTGCCTGTCGGAGCTCCTGAAGACGTGCAGCAATATGTCGAGCGAGAGCATCCCAGACGTGCTTGATGGGGTTTAGGTCTGGAGAACAGGCAGGCAACTCCATTTGTCTGATATCTTCTGTTTCAAGGTACTCCTCCACGATGGCAGCTCGGTGGGGCTGTCCGTTATCATCCATCAGGAGGAAGATGGGACGCACTGCACCCCTGAAAAGGCAGACATACTGGTGCAAAATAAAGTCCCAATACACCTGACCTGTTACAGTTCCTCTGTCAAAGACATGCAGGGGTGTACGTGCACCAATCATAATCCCAACCCACACCATCAAACCACAATCAGCATACAGGTCCCTTTCAAGGACATTAATGGGTTGGTATCTGGTTCCTGGTTCATGCCAGATGAAAACCTGGCGAGAATCACTGTTCAGACTACACCTGGCCTTGTCCGTGAACATAATCTGGGACCACTGTTCCAATGACCGTGTACTATGTTATTGACACCAGGCTTTACGGGCCCTCCTGTGACCAGGGGTCAGTGGAATGCACCTTGCAGGTCTCCAGGCGAATAAACTATGTCTGCTCAGTCGTCTGTAGACTGTGTGTCTGGAGAAAACTGTTCCAGTGGCTGTGGTAAGGCCTGAGCAAGGTTACCTGCAGTACTCCGTGGCCGTCTGCGGGCACTGATGGTGAGATATCGGTCTTCTTGTGGTGTTGTACACTGTGGCTGTCCCATACTGTAGTGCATGGACACATTTCCTGTCTGTTGGAATCGCTGCCATAATCTTGAAATCACACTTTGTGGCACACGGAGGGCCCGTGCTATGATCTGCTGTGTTTGACCAGCCTCCAGTCGCCCTAGTATTCTACCTGTCATAACGTCATCAATAAGTGTTCTTTGAAACATTTTCAACACACAGTCACCATTAGCACGTCTGAAAACATTTGCACACTTACTCGCTGAACCGTACTCTGACATGCACCAATACACCTCTGCGTATTTGGACTGCTGCCAGCGCCACTGTGCGACGACCGCAGGTCAAATGCACCGCATGGTCATACCCCGAGGTGATTTAAACATGTAAACCACCCACCAGAGCATTGTTTCACCATGTATCAGCATTATCCTTAATTTATGAGCACGAGTGTATACAGCATGTATATCTATTTCCAAATTAACCATTCTTCATATGAATGCTATTGAAGAAATGGGTATTTATCACTTTTCTTCATCTCACAAGCAGAGGAAATGTACTTGGTAGAATAAAACAGAGTCATATTGCACAGCTGACTTAAAAAATCTGAACCATTGTTTAGCCACCTAACTGTAAATGAATTCTTACTTTATGTGGACACTAGCACCTATCGTAATCTATTCATGTGTGCCCTTTAGCGGTGCAATATTGATGAAGTGTTTGTGTTGAGAGAGGCAGCACGTATAGTTTAGTCCTAAATGTCAAGGTCAACAATTTCATCCAGTGGACAGGTCACCATCAACAATATCAGTTGCTCTCACTCCACAATCCATTTTATGAGTGATTGAGTGAGTGGGTGAGGAGTAGTGGGAGGAGGAGAAAGGGCGTGGGGGGGCTGGGGGGGGGGCGAGTTAGCCTACAATGCTGGTGCCTAATCTGGTGAGTTAGTTAGTTAATTAGTTGTGTGTCCCATTGATCTATCTCACAGTAACCGTTCTGATGTGGTACATGTCAAATGCATAACAAATTTTTGTTAGCTATCCCATGCCCTTAAATGACACTAAACACATATATTATACCTACAGATTTATTTATTCCTATTCAAGAATTCATCTATGGTATAGAAGGAGTTGTCAAGGAGATAGGATTTCAATTTATTTTTAAAACTGTTACTGCTGTCTATCAGACATTTTATTTCATCTGGTAATTTATCGAAAAGTTTTACAGCAGCGTACCTCACCCCTTTCTGTGCCAAAGGTAGGTTAAGTAGAGGATAGTGTAAGTCTTTCTTTCTTCTGGTATTATAATCATGAATGTCACTGTTGTTTTTAAACTGGTACATGTTGTTGAGAACAAATTTCATTACTGAGTAAATGCACTGTGAGGCTTTGTAAGAATTCCTGACCTTTTAAAGAGATGCCTACAAGATGTGAGACTATGAGCCCCCACACATTATTCTATCCACTTTCATTTGAGCAGTGAATACTTTTTGCCTGTCCGCGGCTCGTGGTCTTGCGGCAGCGTTCTCGCTTCCTACGCACGGGGTCCCGGGTTAGATTCCTGGCGGGGTCAGGGATTTTATCTGCCTCGAGATGACTGGGTGTTGTGTGTTTTTCATCATAATTTCTTCCTCATTCACCCACAAGTCGCCATAGTGGCGTTAAAGGACTTGTGGAGCGGCAGCCGAACCGCCCCGCGAGGGGTCTCCCGGCCACCATTGCCAAACACCCATTATTACTTTTTGCCTAAGTGTTGAGTTAACCCAAAATATTATTCCGTATGACATCAGAGAGTGAAAGTATGTAAAGTATGTTAGCTTGTTAATTTCTATATCCTTAAAATCATCAATTATTCTGATTGCAAAAGTTGCTGGACCTAGTTGCTTTAGGAGATCTAAAATATGAATTTTTCAGTTAAGATTCTCATCTGTAAGTACACCCAAAAACTTAGTATGCTATACCCTGGCTACTGATTTCTGTTAATGTGTTACATTCATTGAAGAAACTGTACTCCTTGCAGTAGAAAATTGGATTCACTGTGTTGAGATCATCTAAACACACTAACAACACATCTACTTTACATTTTATTCCCCTGATATTTTGATGAAGTTAGGTTTATCCCTATTTACTGTACATAAAGCTTCTTTTATTCCATTTTTCTTGATGATTGTCTGTCTGGACTTTGCTTTAACCTAAAAAATCTGTCTGCCTGGTCCCATTAACTACAGGGATCATCCCTTGTGTGACTGTGGCCCCCTCTCACAGTATCTGCTAATAGAAAAGCTAACTTATCTTTCCCCTCCCTATTTAGGTGCAGGCCATGTGTAGTGTCTCCCCACCTACCAATACTGGAACAACACCCATGTGCGATTTTGATCACAAAATGTATGTCACAACCTCTCCTTCACTTGCTTGCCATGACACACTGAAGAATAACCAAGATCAAGAGCAAGACCCACCACAACAGTATAAGTTTGTAATCTTGGCCACAGCAGCAAGCCTACTCAGTTAAAATGGTTGGAATAAAGGGGAGGATGGAGGGGTTGAGGTTGACGTTCCATCTCTGATAACCTCATTCTTATTGGAACACAAGTTTAGATTACACAAGTGTGGGGAAGGAAATCGGACGTGAACCTTTTCAAAGGAACCATCACAACATTTCTTGTAAGTGTGGTCGTAAATCACCGAAAAAAAGTTCTTAATGGTTGGATGGGGATCTGTAACTTGTTCCTACTGATTGCAAGTCCAGTGCATTAACTACTGAATGTACTTCACCTAGTTCAGTTCAAAACTGAGAGCACAAAGTTATTTCACTGTTGCAAACTGAGTACTTCAATAGATACATCTGCTGAATCATAGGCTTAACATTATGGAACTAACCATTATTACAATTGCAACCTTCTTTGTACAATGAAACGGCTTCTGCTTACCATTATTGAGACTGGCCATTTTCTATGATCAGAAAAGAGTGTAGACAAATATCCAACTGTTAATAATTACTTTTGAAAGGATGCCAGTCTCCAAATTAAGCCAATGTGAAAATGCATGCTTTTTAAAAAAATCACATTTAGCTAAGTGCAAACACAATGCAAGATTTTAAAACAGCAATGCAATAATTATTTGTTGTTTCCTTTTCTATTTAGAAATGGAGGCAAAAAGGGACCAAGAGACATTTTGAGAGATGTCGTTCAATGGTTTATCAACCAAGTACAAGTTTCTCTTTCAACAAATATGTAGTGCAGTTTGATAACTGTAGAGTTTTGAGTATTTTAATGCACCAGCAATGAGAGCAGTAACTGATGATATATCCATCGAAGATTCTTTACAACTTGAGTGCCTGTGTAAATTATTTTTTGATAAATACATTTATGTGCAATTTTCATTATTCTGTAAACTCAAGTTACACCATAAATACCTTTCTTAACACAGGAGAACTAACTGCATAGTCACCAATGAGACCAACTGGGAACATTGAAACTCGCTTCGTACCGCGAATTTCTTCAAAGAGCTCTAAATCAAATGTATTATCATCATCTCCAAAATATATCACACCATTCTTCACATGCTTTCTTATCCAGCTGAGTGCAGCTCGTCTGTTGGCTACACCTCTTGGAACAATATCTGCTTTGCGATACACCTCTGGCATTGGGCTTGCAATGTGGGTGAAAGGAATACCTGGAGTAAGAATAATTATGCAGTAAATATGAAAGCTATATTTTCACAAGGCAATGAACAAAAGTTTTACCAACGAGTAGGCCAACACTTTACAAAAAAATCCCATTAAAAAAAATAATAAAATAAAAAATAAAAATAAATAAATAAATAAAACATTTTTGGAGCATGCATGAAAACATTATTTTATACACTAGCATCTCAAGTAATTAGTATCAGCAATATTTCAACAATGGATGTGATTAGAAATCATGGGCCGAACAACAGAAAAAATACAAAACTTCAAATGTAGCTCAAAATTTGCAATTTCTTGTTTCTCTTTCCATTGTTCAGGAAGAAACGGTGAGTGGCTGCATTCATTCACAATTGTATACATCAGATAAGTTTTACATAAAAGTAGTATATCAAGTTTTGATGCAAAAAATATTAAAATTACTTTCAAGATATTAGCTCAGTAGGTAACACACACAAATATATATGGGGCTTGCGAATCCCTTAGTAAAATGCATTATATAATTTGAGGCAAACAGTTCATTAAAAGACTTCTACATTCCTATAAATAAACAAGTTCAATATAAATTAATTGCTGCTCTTCTCTCCATACGTTTTTGGTGCACTATTTCTGATGGTTACTAGATTATACAATCATATAAGTGCAACAGACATAATAATCACAAAATGTAAGAAAGAACTTTGTAGAAGTGAACTGGCTCAGTCATTATTACCAAATGATATGGGTGTATTGTAACACTGAATGAACTCTGATGTTGAAGGAAGATTGGGGTGTAGCGTCCCATCAATTGCAAGTTCATTAGTGACTGAGTAGATGCACCAAAAGGACAAGAATGGGCAAAGAAATTAGCCATCCCATTATCAAAGGAATCATCCTTTTACTTGCCTCAATAAATTTAGGGAAACATGGAAAACAAAAATCAAAATGGACATGTGGGGAATTTGAACGCCAGTTCTACTGGCTGCAATATTAGCACCTAAACATTTGAGACACTTTAGTCTTTGATGTATATACCATCCTAGATAACACTAATTACTGCACAGGAAAAGTACTTCTCAAACATTAGATTAACAAATTGACTAAATTAAAAAAAAAAAAAAAAAAATGTATGTGCCTGTTGCTCACCAGAGCGCAATTCGACCAATTTAAAATAAGCTAATTCGTATACCGGTACACATATATTTACAGACTTCTAGTTAGAGACAGTCATTAGATTTACTCCTGGTATACAATACTTCTTTTTAAAAATAAATTATTAAATCATGTAATGTCACACTGTTCACTCATATCTCATTATCAGTCACTGAACACACTATACGCACATTGTTTCATAACACTACACTACACTACACTACACTACACACACACACACACACACACACACACACACACACACACACACACACACGTAATGTCTGGGCCATTTTCTGTACCGCAACTTCCCATTTGCTATCATGAAAAACTGAGTCAGCATCCCTCCATAATGAGTGGGATGTTGAGATCAGAAAGAGAAAGAGGTGTTAGTGTTGTGCTCTGCATTGCTTGGGGGTAAGTATTTTTAGAAAGGAAAAAAGAAGGAAAAAAACAAAGTGAATGTGTTCTGACGAATGTTGGATGTTTTATAATCATTATTATTTATTTGTATAACATTTTTTAAAATCAAATCCATACTCTTTTTATCTAAGTAATCCTGCAATGTATAAAAGTATTTCATAACAGGTACATTTTATCTGCCTTTTTAAATAAGTATTTTTTGCAATTTCTTTAAGCTCTTTTGGTAATTTATGGTACAATTTTATTCCTTGGTAGAAAATGCTGTTTTGAGTTTATGTTTATTTTTTCTTGGTAAATGTAAGTTGAGTCTATTTCTTGTTGCATGGTCATGGACAGAGCTGTTTGTGCAGTAATTACCAATGTTATTTTTAATGTCTACAACTGACTGGTAAATGTATTCACATGGAGCAGTTAAAATCCTCAGTGTTTTGAACAGATCTTTACAATGAGCTCGACTAGTATTTTTGGTTATTATTCTTATGGCTCTCTTCTGGAGTTTGAAAATAGTGTTCATATTTTGTGCATTTTTTCCCAAAAAAAGAGTGCCATAGCTAAGAATTGAGTGTACATATGAAGAATATGTAACTAAAAGATACAACATGTTACACCCTGATGATAGGATTCTAAAGGCATAACATGCTGATGACATTCTGTTTGCGAGTACCTTTGTGTGTTCACACCACTTCAACTGAGGATCAATATTCATTGCTAGAAATTTTGCATTTGTTAAACAGTCTAGAGAGGTGCCATCTACATTTGATTTATCATTGTCGTTTTTCCTCTTCAAACTGAAATTCATGGCATTAGTTTTCCTTATGTTCAATGTCACTTTATTGCTTGGCAAGGAGTTCTCTTGTTTTCTCAGTGAATATAATATTGCTGTCATCAGGGAAGAGAATTTTTTCACCATGAGTAACACTACTGGGAAAGTCATTAATGTATATAAGGAATAGTACTGGTCCTAAGATGCTACCTTGCGGAACCCCTATATTAATGTATTTTGGTTCTGACAAATGTTTTACTAAATGTTAAATCTATTTGAAGTATGTGTTATCTCTACTCTTTGTACCATATCTGCTAGGTATGATCGAAACCAGTCATTAGCTACCCCTCTTATTCCTAATGCTTCTAATTTATTTAATAGAATCTTGTGGTCTACTGTATCAAATGCCTTTGAAAGGTCCAAAAATATGCCTGTGACACACTCATCTTTATCAAGAGCATCAAGTACAGCTTTTGTGAATTCTACTACGGCTGACTCCGTATTTTTGCCATTTCGGAAACCAAACTGTGATTCACTTAAAAGACTGTATTTATTCACGTAATTCATTAATCTGTCTTTCATAATTGCTTCTATTATTTTTGAGAATGCTGACAGCAGGGAAATGGGCTGGGTTTTAACTGCTCTGGAAATGTCCCTGATGTGAAGGATTCCTTTATTATATTTGTTAAGGGGCCTTGTATAATCCCCATGCATTACCGAGCGAGGTGGCGCAGTGGTTAGCGCACTGGACTCGCATTCAGGAGGACGACGGTTCAATCCCACATCCGGCCATCCTGATGTAGGTTTTCCGTGATTTCCCTAAATAATTCCAGGCTAATGCCGGGATGGTTCCTTTGAAAGGGTACGGCCGACTTTCTTCCCCGTCCTTCCCTAATCCGATGAGACCGATGACCTCACTGTTTGGTCTCCTTCCCCTAAAACAACCCAACCCCTATGCATTGCTTCAGTACAAACACTGGTACTTCATCTAAGCCTACTGACTTTTTATTTTTTAGTTTTTGAACAGTTTTATTTTCATTCTCTGTGATTGCCAGTAACATCATTATATTTAGTGCAACATTATTTACAGGTGTTATATTTGTTTTGGGGGATTTTTGCTGTCGCTTCTCTGCAATACTTGAAAAATGCTCGTTTACATAGTTTGCAAAGTGTTGTGGATCATTTATTACCTTATCCCCCTCCCTTAGCAGTATGTTATTCTGCATTTGTTTGCCTCTCCCCGTTTCCTTTTTTATAACATCCCAGACTGCTTTGCTTTTATTCTCTGCATTATATATTATTTTGTTATTAGATGACTTTTTTGCAGCAATCAGCACCTTCCTATAGATCTTTTTGTATCTATGATAGAAATTTAAGAATTCTGGATCACTGTGAATCTTTTTCATGGAACTGAGGTGTTTAAGTGTTTGGGAGGACTTCTTAATACCTGCTGTTATCCATCTGTTTTTGTGAGATGTTGATATAGACATGCATACTTTTGGAAATGCCTTTTCAAAGTTCAATTTAAACAATGTTTAATTAATAATTAATTTCATCCCAGCTTTGTTTTTTTAGTTCTTTTGAAAAATCTTTTATTTTGATTTCTGATAGATGTCGTTTGCAGGCTTGTAGTTTAGGGAATGACTGTGAAGGATGTTTATGAAGGTGCTGCTGGATTCATTTATGATATTAGTGTTGATGTTAATGCCCCACACAGAATTATGTTTACCTTTGTAGTTGAGACTTTATCTAGAACTTCTGTTAATTTTCTGAAAAAATTGTCCACATTACAACTGGGAGATCTATACACACAAACACAAAATGATTAATTTCTTGGTGATATCAAGCCCTGTTATTTCAATAGCTGATATTTCAAAGTGTTTGTTTTCACTTACTGTACTGAGGTCATGTATTGATTTGAACTGTGTTCCTTTTCTGATATACCCACCCATTGAAGTAGTTCTGCATTAAGAGTTTGCCCTTTCATATAATGATAATACTACATGTTGGATTTCTGTGTATCTACACCAGTGCTCAGTAATACAAACTACTGTGCAGTTCAAAGATTGGAGCTCAACCTCTAATAGTTGTATTTTATTTTTTATTGATTGCAAGTTTTGATGGAGGACTGTTAAGTCTGTGAAATGCCCTATGTTACTCTTTCCAATGTTTTGATTCTCTTTGTCATCTGGTATGTGTGATATTTGAAATGTTAAAATCTGTCCTGTGAGTGATTGTTTCAGTGTTTTTTAAACTGCTGGAGATACTCTTTAGACAGGGGAACCTGTTGACTGGATTTATCCCAAAGACGACCTACTTTTCCTACCTATGACAACAGGTATTGACCATGTGTGGCACGACATCCACCCCCTATACTTTCATGAATCAGCTGTACTAATCTTCCCCTTCCAGTCCCGTTTAGGTGTTATTTTCACCCACATGTATTCCATTGTTTTCACCATAATTACCATGAAATTCCTCTTTTATACTTTCATGGGACTTCAAAAAAACCTGTGTAAAGTGTGGGGAAATAAAAGTGGCAGGAAACTACTTTTTAAGCACAAACACACGTTTTACACATCATAAGCAAATTTGTACTTCATACTTTGTGACAAAAAAATAAATAAATAAATAAAAATAAAAAAAAATAAAAAAATAAAAAAAAATATCCAGAATATAGTTTGTTTCAGTTTATTTTGGTACTTTTTTTCTATTTGGTTTCCTCAATCATAGCTATATTTGAAAGTTTTTATGTCTACATTAAAATTTAGTACAAAAGCAATTACAAGACTTGGACATACGTACATGAAACCGAAAACCCCAAGAAAGCAAACCGCAATTGCAGACCTAGGCCTGTGAAAAAACATTTATATGCAGACAGTCAAGGAAGGAAATTAAGGGATATAGTTGAGAACAATTCAAGCCACCATATCTCAGCCACAATAAAACCTAGTGCAAAATTTAAAGATGTAGCAGGTTCTTCATTGGCAGAAGCTATGGAACTGGCAGTTTTTCTGGCTGGATCAAATGACATAGTGAGAAATGAAGGAAAAGACTTCTTGTGATCATTAAAGAAGAAACTGCAGGAACTACAAAATACAAAAATCCTCATCTTTTCAATACCATGTTGGCATGATCTTCCATCTTGGTCTTGTGTGAATGTTGAAGTGAGAAGAGTAAATGAAGAAAATTTGTAAATACTTTGAAAATGTCTGTTTTGTAAACGTAACTAACTTAGGTACAAGATTCCACACTGCTCATGGTCTCCATCTGAATCAACTCGGAAAGAAGTATGTGAGTAATGAAATCATAAAAGTAGCCAATGAGTTGGGCATAGCAAAAATCGATACCTCTGAGTAATACCACTTAGATTTAGGGAAAACTCTTTTTTAGAGGTAGCAAAGAAGGGCCGAGACTAAAAGGTTTGCCCAGATTCACACTGAACGACCAGATTAAAGATAAGGATAATATAATAAATGTCGGTAACACTAGAGAGAAATGTATCATTGATGACGTTTGCCCCCCCCCCCCCCCCCCCAAAAAAAAAAAAAAAAAAAAAAATTTACTCACCAACTTTGTCTCTCAAGATAGGTTATGTCAATATTGAAAGTATAAGTGGAAAACGCATAATTTTAAACGAATTTGCAAATGAGAACTTATTTGATGCATTATGCTTAAGTGAGCACTGGTGTAAATTAAATGAAATATCTTTTCATGTACTAGATGATTTCCACTTAGCAAACAGCTTTAACAGAGAGCAGCATATTCATGGGGGTGTATCAATTTACATTAAGAAAGAATTAATAAATTGTAGTAATGAGCTAGATCTAGGATTTCTGTGCAGTGAGATACATTTTGAAGCCACAGGTATATATCTGGATTATTTAAAAATTGCTATTGTATCTCTTTATAGATCACCAGACGGAAGTCCACCTGCCGAGCGAGGTGGCGCAGTGGTTAGCACACTGGACTCGCATTCGGGAGGACGACGGTTCAATCCCATCTCCGGCCATCCTGATTTAGGTTTTCCGTGATTTCCCTAAATCGCTTCAGGCAAATGCCGGGATGGTTCCTTTGAAAGGGCATGGCCGATTTCCTTCCCCATCCTTCCCTCACCCGAGCTTGCACTCCGTCTCTAATGACCTCGTTGTCGACGGGACGTTAAACACTAATCTCCTCCTCCTCCGAAGTCCACTAATATTTTTAGAAAAACTTGAGACTTTACTAAACTTCTTTCTTAGTCCTCAGTGGAAGAAATATAGTAAAGTGATTGGTAGTGACATCAATGCTGCATTTGATGTAAACAAAGACATGCACACCGTACATAAATTTAAAAAACTGTTACGACAATGCAACTTCATTTTTACAAACTGCAAACCCACAAGACAGTCCGCTTGTCTCGACAACATACTTACTGCCTTCAGATGTAGCTGCCTTCGATTTCTTGGACCATAACTCAGTTTGGGTAAAAATGGGTACAGATAGGACTAATATGGACTATAAGGAGTTTAAAGAGCCTAAAATAGTCATCACAAGACCAATAACGCAAGAAAAATTGTCTAATTTCATGGTCTCACTCAGTAATTATGACTGCTCACGTATGTTTAACAATAATGCCCAGGGCTCTGCCAATACATTGTTCGATAGATTTTTTCATTCTTTCTTAAATATATTCGAGACCAACTGCCCTCAATACAGATGTAAAGTTAACATTAAAAGTAAAAGTAATAGACGTAGGGATAAGAATCCATGGTATAGTGCTCAACTAGCCAATATGAAAAGGAGGTGGTTGTTGTTGTGTAGAGATTCTTACAGACTTCAGAAAACTGATATAGCTAAACAAAGGTACTCAAGAGCACAAAAGGAATAGAAGTATGTTTTAAATAAGGCCAAAAAACAACATAACCTAGTCACCATTGAGTCATCAAAAAATAAATGCAAAAAAGCATGGACTATAATAAATTCAATGGCCAAAAGCAAACAGAAAGCTGAGGTAGAAATTTCAGCAGATGAATTTAATAACTACTGTACAAAATCTGTTAACCAAATTAGGGAAAGCATTTGGAGGCCGCAAGATACTGTAGCTGATCTCATTAAATATCATAATATAGACTACACCCTGAAAGATAAATTGCTTTTAACAGAGGTCACACCAGATGATGTTTTTGCTATTGTAAATAATTTTAGGTCCTCTCATAGTGAAGATATATATGGTATTTCTTGCAATGTGTTAAAAAAGATAATTGGGCACATAGTATATCCTCTTACCAAATTTATAAACAGATGTCTAATTGAAGGTGTATTCCCAGATGTATTAAAATTATCCAGGGTAGTGCCCACTTACAAGAAAGGAGACAAAAACTGCCCATCTAGCTATCGCCCAATATCTCTGACACCTATTTTATCTAAAGTTTTGGAATCCATCATCAACTCCCAATTGTGTGATTATCTGACATGTAATAACATTATTACTGCGGTACAATTTGGCTTTAGGAAGGGCAAATCCACAGTCCATGCCATTGACTCCCTGATTAAAAAAGTGCTTAATGTGTATGAAGGAAAAAATTTTGCTCAGGCTACCTTTTGTGATCTTAGCAAAGCCTTCGATTGTGTGGAGCATATTTCACTCCTCAACAAACTAGTTTATTACGGATTCACAAACAGTGAAGTTGACAACATTTTCGAATCTTTCCTCAGCAACCGTAAACAAATTGTTTGTATTGGTAAACAGAGATCACAGCTAGCTGAAGTTAGGTGTGGTGTGCCACAAGGCTCAGTATTAGGACCTCAGATATTTATCCTAATGACAATCTACCATCTTACATAAATACTCACTCCATTCTCTATGCAGATGATACCACTTTTTTCAGTGTCAGCTCAGACATGGATATGCTCCAAACTGTGGCAAATGACACAATATCACAAGCATCAGTCTGGTTTCAAGCTAATGGGTTCCTGCTTAATGAGAGTAAAACTCAAAAGATTGTATTTAGTTTAAGAGATCTGCCAGTAGCAGACTTCATGGATAGTGTTACGTTCTTAGGTATTGTTATAGATAGTAAATTGACTTGGCAGCCACATATTAAATACATTAGTGCAAGGCTGTCTAGAGTGGTGTATTTGTTAAGTAATTTAAAAAACCATGTACCTGCGGCCTATGTAAGATCGGCCTACTTTGCTTTTTTCCAAAGCATTATATCTTATGGGCTTTTAATATGGGGCAATAGCTCACACCTTTAGGACATTTTGGTACTTCAGAAGAAAATAATTTGAATTCTAACAAACAATGATAAACTGGCCCACTGCAAACCACTGTTTATCAACTTAAAAATATTAACTGTTATAAACATGTATATTTACACTGCCCTACTGCTTATAAAGAGCAACTTATCAGAACACCAGTATAGAAGAGATGTACACTCTCATGGAACCAGAAATAGTAGCCACCTTGACATACCTTACTACAGATTATCCAAGTAACTGAACAGCTACGAAGTGGTGGGTATGAAGATGTTCAACAAACTGCCACTAGACTGGGTAGAAGCTCCATTTGATTTATTTAAAGACAAATTATTCAGTTGGTTAGCTGCAAATCCTTGCTACTCACTTCAGGAATTTTATGACTGTAAAATATCATAGTGGTACCGGTTTGGAGAGTTCAGCATAATTTCTTTAACTAAGTAACTTATGATGCAGTGCTTTTCACATTATTTGATTTTAAATATTGTATTATATGGAAAACCAATAGTGACATATTGATCTTCAACCCATGTATATATGCTGTATAACTTGTATTTATGTAACTTGACTGTGTCAATTGCTGTAATAGCTAAACGACAATAAAATTTCATTCAATTTGTAATACCAAACTGTAGATAAAAGGTACATCAAACTTCATATCAACATCGTACACAAAATGTGATTTTTTTAAAGAAAACTGTGCCAAATGCACGATAGCATTCTATGAGCTATCGGGATTGCAGCCAGATCATATTGCCTTCTTGTCACAATATTACAGCTGGCAACCATTCAGTCACCTTCAGGTGTCCACCACTGGAGGCTGCTAGTTCATGATGTCTGCTTTATAGCAAAAGTTGGCGTGGAGACGCATGTACATTGGCAGCTGTCACAGGTATGTCCTCTGTCAAAGTCCGTGCTATCTGCAAATACTATTCCCTCTGTGGCATGCAGGCAAAGGTGAAACTACATGTCTGCTCTCTGTCAGAACACGCACTTGCGGCGTTAAAAACAAATGTCAGATGTCGCCAGATGTGTCATTAGGAATAAAATATTTTCTCTCAGACAAAATTAAAGAGATCAAAGGGTCCCAGGCCTTGTCCAGTTGAAAGCCGCCGTCACAATTTATAAGACCTTGTGCTAGATGTATTTCCACAGATTCTTTAGTTACTGAATTCCAAAAGGAGCTCATCAGAACCAAGATTTTTGTGGCATAATAATCCATAAAGATAATAATCCACAGACTGTCCTGCGGTAATACAATGCTCAGCTACAGCTGACTTACTGGGCTGTGAAAGGCGAGTGTGGCATTCATGTTCAACACACCTTTCCTGTACTGTGTGTATCATCTGACCTAGGAAAGCTTTGTCACACTGGCAAGAAATTTTGTAAATTCCAACCTTCCACAATCCCAGATTGTCATTTACTGAACCGAGAAGAGCACTAATCTTTGCTGGTGGTCGGAAGATTAGTTTAACTTTATGTTTTCTTAGGTTCCTGCCTACTTTAGACGAAAGATTGATGACTTATGGAAGGAACACCCTGGACTTGAACAGCTCCTTATCTTCTAGATGCTGTGGGTGGTCATGTTTGTTCCTTCTTAGCAATGTGCTAATCTGCTGTGGAAAGTAACCATTATCTTTGAACACTGACTGTAGATGTTCTAGCTCCTTTTTAAGGCTGTCTTCATTGGAAACAACATGCACTCAGTGCACCAATGTTCTAAAGATGCCTGCAGTTTCTGATGCTTGCAGATGGAGGTCCGTAAGCCCACACATATGTCAGTGGGGCAAAGCTTACCTATGTCAGATCAAATGCACAGTACATGAAAGATGCACTGAACATGAGTGCCACACTCACCTTTCACAGCCCAGTAAGTTGGCTGTAGCTTAGCATTGTATTACCACAGGACACACTATGGATTATTCTGTCTATGAATTATTCTGCCACAAAAATCTTGGTTCCAGTGAGATTCTTTTGGGATTCAGTAATTAAAGAATCAGTGGAAATATGTCTAATACAAGATCTTATAAATTGTGACGGTGGCTTTCAACTGGACAAAGCTTGTGACCCAATGATCCCCTTAATTTCTTCTGAGAGAAAACACTTTATTCATAATGACACATCTGGCAACATCAGACATTTGTTTTTAGCGCTGCAAGCACGCGTTCCGACAGAGGTCGGACATGTAGTTTCACTTTTACACATGCGCCTGCGCACCACAGATGGAACAGTATTTGCAGGGGGTCGGACTTTGACAAAGGATGCTTCTGTGATGGCCACCAACGTGCATATGTTTTTCACATCAGTTTTTGCTGTATAGCCGACACCACGAACTAGCAGTCTCCAATGGTGGACACCTGAAGATGGTTGAATGGTTGCCACCTGTAATGTTGTGGCAAGAAGTCAACAAGATCTGGCTGCAATCCCAAAACCTCATAGAATATTCAATACACCAGGAACACTTCAAAAATTACATACAGGATAGCAGTCAGCAAGGGTTGATGTTGACCGACTACATAAGATGATGGACCCAGTGACAAAATAACATTTTATTAATGTCATCATGAAGTTAAATGTACGTAGGTATGCAGCGGCGTATGGAAATATAATTCTGTAGGACAGGGTATAGAGCAGAATGTGCAGTTAAAATTTTAGTTGTGCTGTCAGGTCCCCTCCTAACCACATATTCTGAAAGGAGAGTCAAAAGTGTATGCCAATTATATTTGTATTTAAATTTATGTTGTTTAAGGCTTTGCCAACATGTTAACTGCTTGAATGGTTCACAGGCATTGGACTAGATAGTGTTGTGTAAACTGCACAATATTTCCACAAGGAAGTCCTTCACCATCTATAAGTACCACTGATGCACTGCTGCAGTGGCTTGCCAATTGATGTACTGGCTTGCTGGAAACAGGAATGCACAAGGGTTTGGGCTATAATGTCATTGTCAACATCCAGAGCCTCCTGTTGGGGGAACGAGCCATGGTCTCTGCATGTGGGGCACAGTAAAGCATGGCCGCAGTCTGAAGACCCTGCATACATCTGCAAGTAAGCTGTTGGTGCCTGACTTAGCTGTCCTGGCTTTGATTCCCCATGTGTTGATGCATTCATTTGTCTGCGGGCTATGATGCCTCAGTGGTGCCAATGCTGATTTGCTGAGTTTAAATACCATTTATCTCTTAATTAAGTCATTAATTATATGTATTTCACTGCTTCTTTAATGAAAGAGTCCCAGTACACGGAGACAGACAAGAGATCTAGGTCCCTAGACAGTTCATGCCATGTCCTGTGTCAAGACAGTGATCAGCAACAGATTTTCCACATTCCTGATCTCCTTAAACCCTCAGTCGAAGAACCCAGCATCTTTTGCTCTCATGCCAGAGGGTGGAAGACACAAAAGCCCTGCAAGCACGTGGCCCATCTGTCTGGTTTACACGTATCTGTAGTGTGCAAGAGAGAGTGCGAACACAACGGTGGAAGTTGCAAATGTGGGCAGAAGATGAACGATGCTGTTTCTGAGTGAGTGACCACTTCAGCCATATGTATATCACATGCTTGTCCACAGCCACATGGGTATCACGTGCTTGCCCACAGGCTACAAATATACAGTGTGCATATGCACAAATTGGTTTCATTACTAGCAGAGTTAGGTAAAATTTATTTGAATGACACATGATGAATAGAGATAAATATTATTATTGGTGACTTACAAATAAAAATATTTATCCAAAACATTATTCACTTACACAAACAAAAATATTAATTTGTCATCTGTGAATAAAAAGCATTATGAATAGAAGATAAATTTGAAACCAAGAGATATTTGTTGTTCCTGTTCTTTGTCATTTATTAAACAAATGTAAATTTGTTGCTTTTAAAGTAGTTTTCAGGAAAAATCTTTTTTTAAACATCTTTTCAGAAAGTTAATTTGATTTTTTGAAGATTCGTCATTGTGACACACTAAAGAAAATATGTTCTACATTTCAAAGGGATACCAATGTGTTATATTTCCTGAAGT
This sequence comes from Schistocerca nitens, assembly GCF_023898315.1. Taxonomy (NCBI): domain Eukaryota; kingdom Metazoa; phylum Arthropoda; class Insecta; order Orthoptera; family Acrididae; genus Schistocerca; species Schistocerca nitens. The sequence continues at coordinate 571,179,539 of NC_064616.1, read as the reverse complement.
CATCCTTTTTGCAGAATAATTATATGAGACTTTAATATCACAATTTTCTTTGGCAAAAACTGAGAAAGCACCAATTCTGCCGTACTACCAGGCTGCTGAAACATGTCACTTCAAAGTCACTCTACAAATGCCTTCAATTTGACAGCATGACTCAAAAACATATGAAAAACATGAGGCACTGCGTCTTCTGAACCAGTTACAGTACAGCTAGATATGCTGATTCATACGGTGAAGCTACCATTTTGCCAGCTTCTGTGTAACACTGTGGGTTAGTGTGCGATTGGCTGCTTCTATACAGTTGTGTTGTGTTACCTCCTTTTTGTGTATTAAAAATTATCACAAAAAAGATGTAATTTGTGGTGTGCCAATCTGTTGGTTAATGGAATGTCATTAAAATAGTCAACTTTAGAACAGCTGTGAAGGATGTGTGAGTTTTATGAGCAAGTAAAAGAATTTGTTTCTGTTCAAGGGCATCCATCAATTCCTGCTGATAAAATTTAACAGTATACACTGAAAACTCTAGAACTCAGTGAAAGGACTATAATAAGAAAAGAAGTGCTACTTTGAGACTTGAAAGATAGTAAAGTAAACCATGTGCAACAAAACCCCAGTGGAGAGAACAGTGTATTTTTAAGTATCCCTGGAAAGGAAAAAAAGCAGCCTCACTCAATGACAGAACTAGATACATTCCAAACTGATGCAATTCAGCAGTACATTTATGGACATTATAGTAGCAAAGAATATCCTAGAGTAGTAAAGTTGCTACTTTCTTTAAAAGGATGTGAACTTTTCTCAGGGAGGAAAACATCACTTAACATGGTACCAAAAAGTAGGGACTTTGACTTTAAAATGTTAGACAAATGAAAACCGTTGCTCGAAAAAGCTCATGTTGTTGTGACTCATAGTATCTTGCTACAAAAATCAATGCCGGAGAAGCAGTTGATGCTGGACAGATGATACTCCGAATAGTAGCAGTTATCAGCCAACAGGAAAAGGATCCAGATCAGTTGCGGCCCAAGCATGTTCTTCCAACAGTTTTGTGCATGAAGGCCTTCCAGTTTTTCAGTTTAGAAAAACTTGTGACAACCATGAGGATATGGGCCACTCACGATTTTTGCACTGGTTTAAAAATTCGTTTATCCAATTCATTGTTCTGACAGTGTTTGTAATGAATAATACAGCTTGCAATTCAGTGGCATTAGACAAAACTTCAACAACTAGTGACTGCAAAGAAACTATGGCACAGTGATTGCTGGCAACAGACACTGCTGCAGACACGAAGATAAATTATACATCTTAAGATGTTATTTTAACGGTTTTCTGTGCATTTCAAAGGAGTGAATACAACATTTGTACTGGTAAAAAATAAATTTCTATCATACCCCATCTTAAACTCTACAGTACTGATTTTTCTTCATCAAAGGTACTGGTACAGAGTACCAGTGTGTACAATCACAAATCAAGCACTGGTAATAAGGATACCATCTTATCATGGTCATTTCTGCCCAACTGAATTACATTCAAAATAATAACATGCATTTGACTATAGCAGAAGTGGAAAGGTTATTACATGAAGGTCTTGGTACTGTTGACACCACCAGATGTGGGAAGAAAGTAGACCATGTCGGTAAGCTTATTATAGAAGCACAGATTACAGATGCAAATATATATGAAAATTAACATATATTGATTTCTCTTTATGACAATGGTTTTGGCGCCAATTCAAATGAGAGTACTGATAGAGAACTGGACGGAATTGTGCCATTGACGACACAAATTGGTGAGTGTAAATGTATCCAAAATTAATTCTTTCACTCTTCAACAGAGTATGCACCTCTTTCTTTAGTTCTTTCTGTGTGTGTCAATAGGTTGTTCCTTCTTATGGTTAGGTTTACATTATTATATGATCTTTTATACACAGCTATTATTGTAACAATTCAGAATGTCTTCTCATACACACTCTCATTAACTTTGGTTATTATTCATTCCTTTCAAAGTTTCATATATTATCAAATGCCTCTTAACTATAGAGGTTTTCTTCATTGTCAGAAACACATTCTTTGTTATACTTATGTATAAATTATTACACAATAGCTTGTATACATGGTGACTGTAACCTGCATTTACAAAACATACTTCAAAGCTATCAGCTGTGGGCATGCCTAGTGGTAGCTATTGCAACCTCACAATTGCAGTATTGCCAACTACACACGAGCTGTCAAGTGATATGTTCACTGGTCCAGATATAGTTTTGGCAAATAACTTTGTTGTGATTCCATGTTAGGTGCAACTCCCAAATTATGTTCAAAATAAATTTTCTTTTTTGGTTTTCTTTGATAATTCTTTGTTTATTACATGTCTATAGTTTTTGTAAGCCTCCCTTGTTCACAGACAGCAATACAACTGAACCATCTATTTTTTTAAATTATGATTAAGAAATTGCTGCAATACCTGCAACAGGTGTAGAAAGGCAGAAAAAAGTCTTCCAATCATCTTGACACTTTCTCGACAAAAAAGTTGTCAGTGTGCTGCAACATTATGTAGTACCTTTTTTTTAAAAAACTCTATGGAGTTGCATTTATACAAGTTAGATAAAACAATTATTCTATCTTCCCACAAAAAGCTTACTCAGAGTTAGCCCTAAACAAATTTCAATGAGTTAGGACATTCAGTAGCATTCCAGAAATATTTTAGGAGACTTTAAATGTATAGTGTCTTGATGTTAGTCATTAAAGCCCACCGAGGTCTTACTCTGTTCACTCATTTTTTAGTACTACAAACATGAATGAACTACATAATTATATCAACAAGACATTCATATCCAACCGTGTTAGCAGGCTTGGTAAAATGGAGGAAGGTGTTGCAAATTTAAAGTTTCCACTGGCTGCATTCTCATCTTTTGCTATTTATGTAGAGCAATCCTCATGTTCAGAGGGAGAGGGGGAAGTATTGCCACATGCAGAGTCAAAATTGGGTTGTGTCAGTAGTGTAACTGGCAAGGGTGCAGGCACACTAGTGCGGCCATAGCCACGACAAATGGTTGGCTGTGGCTACAGTTAATACAACCAGGGCTGCACCTGGCCAGGATGGTTGACAGTCAATTGGCTGCAACTAATTTCCACAATGAGGTTACGGAAATAGCTATGGCTGTGTACCTCAGGAATTGTAGGGAAAAATGAAAGAAGAAAAATTAATGGCTAAATCCTATATTGCAACACCACTCTACAAACAGAATGTTTCTGTGAAACAAAAAGTACTCAACTATCATCATTCTCAAGCTAAGCATTTCGCAAAGTGCATGTTAGGGATAATGACAAATAAGTGGAGGATCTTTCACAAGTGACTGAATGTAGATACTGATTTTGCTGCAAGCATTGTTAAGGCATGTCGTATTATATACAACTACATACGAAACGGAAATGGTATACAATTTATAAATACAGCATATGGATTTCTACCAATTCAAAAGGGTATTCCGCAACAAATATCCAGTCATAGATCCAATTATACTACAGAAACATATTTACTGATTACTTTGTGGGTGAAGTCATTCTACCACAGCAGTTGGATTACTAAATTATAAAGTCAAAGCAGCTTAAGATATTGGCATTAATTATTTACATGCCAAAAAAATGCACAGAAAAGAAATAGAGAAAGCAAAGAAGGAAACTAATGCCAGATTTATTGAAAACCTCACAATCCTTTTAGGGCAGTGTGGGATCTGGTTAATAAACACAGGTAAAAGTCCACATTTTGCTCTAATTCTCGCAGTCCAGATGAATTTAGGAATATTTTATAAACATATACAAAAGCACAGTAGGGGAAATTCCTGAACAGAACCTGCAGTTGCTGCAAAATGTGGAAATAAATGCAGGTTGGTAATGTGGAATACAGTGCATGCAAAACACACAACAAAAATAGTAAAAAAAAAAACTACAAATACTCAGGGAATCCTGATATTTATGGGCTGTCCTGTACTATATTAGAAACTGTAATCTGTGACACTGCTCAACCACTGAGAGTAATAATAAATAAATGCCTCCATGGTGGGGAATTTCCACACTTCCGTTTTTTTCCCAGATTAGGAGTTCTGGTTGTTTTCAACCAATATATTTTCAACTGTCTCATTCACACAGAGACAAACCACAAGACCTACAGAAAGAGAAATGGAGTTAATCAACACAGCACTGGCAATGAAGGCAGTATAGACAGACCAAGATGTGGATTCACAAAGACACAGAACAGCTTCTCAATTATAGCCCTACAATTATTTAATGCTGCCTAAGAATATTCAGTCTCCCTCACAGTCAGCGTCCATCAAGGTTCTGCATTATCTCCACTTCTGTTCATTCTCATAATAGACACCGTGACAGCTGACCTGCACTGGCCATTACCATGGGCCCTACTTTATGCTGATGACGTGATGCTGGCAGCAGAAAACAAGCTTGATCTGCAGCTTGATCTACCCAGATGCAGCCCATGATAGAGCAAAATGGAGACAACGGACCCATGTAGTGGATCCTGCAGGGACGCGGCACAAACACTGAAGGAAAAGAAGAAGAAGAAGATCACTGGAGCAATTTTGAACTAAAATTTTGTGAATATTAAAAGAACAACCTTTGTATAATGTTGAAGAATACTTCTTTGGTAATAGAAGAGTGTCTCCCTAAGTTGCAAAACTTAAATAATAGCAGCAAATCTGCTATTTAACTACAGTATGTTCTAATATTGATTGTGATATTACTAAATAGTATACTAAAATCTTGTTCTTAATTCTAAAATATTTTATAGTATCCATTTTAGTATCACAGCTTAAACTGCAATATTTTATTCATTTTGTTGTGGTAATATTATTGTACACCCGATGCCGTCTGCCCAGCCGTGGCTGGTGAATGACATAGAACTGGTAATAATAAATTGGTAACATTCTCTGTACTATACGTACATGTTTCATTAATAAAATATAAATAAAGGTAAAAGAACTTACACATTTTTTCCTGTGGCGTGTACTGCCACTGAAAAATCATAGTGATTTCCTTCCACACTTTCTTTAATTTGCATGTTCTTCGAAACACAAGTACTCCAAAAGAGGTCTCTTCCTAAATTTTATAATGATTTTTTTTCTATTTCGAAGGCCACGATGGCAGAAATATCCTTTTGCATAAGTGCAACAGCGAACAAATAATAACAAACATGAAGTATCCACACAGCTGGAACCACGACGATGGATGGCCACACACTCCCAGAACACCAAATTACAAGTAGTGCAAGGTCCATGTTATTATACACAAACAGGGAACAGCAGCAACACTCCAAGTGGCCTGGCAGTGAACTTCGAATATGGGAAAATATGATGTGAAAATCTGTATTCTTTCTTTGCAAAATGCAGGGTGTACATATAAAGTCTGGGAACACCTTCAATTATTTATTGCACAAGAAACAAACATTGTACAGATATCATACATATGTCATTTTGAAGAGAAACCCCGAAAATTTTTTTTTCACATATACTGCCACAGTGTAGTTTGGTAATCTGCCGATAGTCAGCACTAGTACAAACATGGTGAGTTCAGATGCACAGCGAGCTTTCTGTGTGTTGGAGTTCAACAAAAACAAGCTGTTCAACGGATGTTTAGAACCAAGTACGGTAAGAAGGCACCAATAAGGAAGGCCATTTACCACTGGCACAACAAATTTGTTACACCATTGTAACGAATTTGTGCCCAGCAAAGAGAAGCACACGTTCCAGTGTGAGTGAAGTGAATGTGGAGCGCATATGAGAGACATTCATAAGGAGTCCAAAGAAATCGGTGTGTTGTGCATCCCATGAACTCGAAATGGCTCCAATGACAGTGTGGAAAGTCCTGCGACAGAAGCTGTCTATGAAACCATTCAAATTGGAGCTAGTACAGAAGCTTAATGACGATGACACAGACAAGCATTTTGAGTTTTGTTCATAGTTGCTACAATTGAATGAGGATGGGGATGGCATTGCTGATCTCTTAATTTTTAGCGACGAAGCCACTTTTCAAACTAATGGGAAAATGAACAGGCATAATTGTTGAATCTGGGGTACAAAGCATCCAAACAACTGCATTGAATTTGAGTACGATTCCCCAAAGGTAAATGTTTTTTGTGCCTTGTTATGTCGAAAACTTTACAGGCCATTCTTCTTCACCGAAAGCACTGTCACTGGATAAACCTACTTGGACATGTTGCAGCAGTGGCTGATGCCTCAAATGCAATCGGACTCTCCGGTCATCTTTCAGCAGGATGGGGCTCCACCCCATTTTCATCATGAAGTTTGTGGGTACCTGAACACGGAGCTGCCACATCGATAGATCGGCTGTGCTACAGAAGGGGACAGCTGTTTCATGAAATGGCCTCCCCAGCACCCAGATCTCACTCCATGTGACTTTTTTCTGTGGGGACACATTAAAAATGTGGTGTATGTACCGCCTCAACCATATGATATGGGAAGCGACTGCCACAGTTGACAGTGCCATGCTGGGACAGGTATGGCAAGAAATCGATTACCTTATTATTGATGTCTGCCAGGTCACTAATGGTTTGCATATAGAAAGTTTGTAAAAAAACGCTTTCAGAGTTTCTCTTCAAAATGCAATAAATAATTGAAAGTGTTCCTGGACTCTATGTACACCCTGTACTAGTAGATGATAGCATTTTTCATTTATACTTATGGGTGGTCCTCATAGTCTTGTAGTAATGTGTGCGCCTGGAAACATTTTTGTGGCCTTGTGAAGTAAGGTATTCGACAAATCTCCAGAAACTAAGATTAACTTCTCGTAGCTGGGGTTCAGTCATGAAAAATTTTATAAATGACATTGAGATTGTCTTTTGACTGCAAAATTATTTATTTGTAAAATATCCTGGTTGTCTTTTGATTGTAAAATGATTTATTTGTAAAACTCAATATTGCAGTTATGACCATGTGGTCATTATCATGTGGAAATAATTGCACTTTATCACATGTCAAAACTTAAAAATCATCTGACATGACATGTGACACAGAAGCTGGTTTTGTTGCATCATATTCTGTGGACTTGTGCTTATTTGTTACTTTTCATGAATTTGTGTGTGAAATGCTTGATTTAAATGCATGTTAAGTACACTGCTCATATTCTGCATCAGTGGTATCAACCTGGTCCCTAGCATTCATTGGTGGGCTTTCTGGCTTTCATGGAGGGTGGCTTGTGATACAGATTTCAAAAACATTTTCATTAGGTATTCATAAAATTTTGACAAAGTATTTGGTAAGTAATTATTATTATCTGCTTTTACTTGCTGTAACTCTGCTTCATAAATGTTATAAAGTGTGATTACTTCCCTACTTTATAAATCACCATTACTTTGGAACCAGTGGGAAGTTACAAAATTTTACAGAGCAGGGATAAAAATGTGGGCAGTAGGTAAAAAACGTTGACTACATCTGTTCTACATCCCTTTTGTTTGCTTCCATTTTTTTGTACTTTCTTGCATTTAGTGAAGGCCTCCAAAATTTTAACTGGAGAGGGTGATTCTAGTAAACTTATTTCTGTTAAAGTGTATTATTTGTTGCTGTTGTGTTGAGCTGGGTGATGGCAGCTTGTAGATACAGGTCAGTGTGTGTAGATTTATGGAACATGCTGTGACCCAACGGACCAAGACATTCAGAAATGAGTGGTCTCCTTTTTCCTCCACTTTCATGATGAAACAGATGCTTGAGTGAAGGGAGTTAAGATTTTCAAAAAATGAAGAAAGTGTTGCTCTTCCATGTAGCCATCGCACACAGGTATGGTTTACATATCTCCAAAATCATTCAGTTTTTAAAACTGCTGTCTGAAGTGCTTTATCCTTGAAGTTTTCCACAAAAACATTAGTTACGATGTGAGACAGGGCTACCCATAGCAACATCATCTGTCTGATCACATCCAGCCAATTTCCTGATCATCTGGAACAGAGATGAAGTGTAAAAGTGCCACTTCCACTATGACTTTATGGCCTGTCAAAGCTACATAAAGAAGTAGTTCTGTTTTGCCCCATTGTGAGCAATATATGAGCCCAAAAACACCACCAAGCAAAACACCTGGCTTCTCTTTTGAGTCCTTTGGTAGGACAATGTGGATACCATACTGAAAATTCAGATGATTTTATACAGTGACTGATAAATCTGTGCCTTGAACTAACCAATATATTTGAGAGTTTCGATGCGGTCTCTTTGTTCACAAATGCCTCTGGTGACTTCGCTACAACTCCAAGGAGGTAAGCTGGAAGAGAAAATCTTACATCTTTTCAAAAATATGCTTTTATGAATGTCTCACACAGTAGCTAACCTTCTTATGAAATACTTCAAGGACAAAGCACTTCCGATGGCAGTTTTGAAACCTAAATGTTCTTGGAGTCATTTAGATGGTATCTTTGTGGTATGGACACATGGAAGAGCAATGCTTCCCTCACATTTGGAACATCTCAACTTCCACCACCCGAGCATGTGTTTCACCATGGAAGTGGAGAAAAATGGAGACTACCCATTTCTGGAGGCCATGGTTCATAGAAAAGATGGACCTATATCTATAAGCTACGAGCTGCCATCATCCAGGTGAACATAACTATATATTACAGACTCTCATTTATATGGCTAGATCTCTCTCAGATCCTGAGAACTTATCAGCAAAGCTTAACCATCTCCACTCTGTATTCCGATAAGCAGATTTGCAGTGAGTTTCGATCAGCATGCAATATAGCTCATGAGCAACCAGAAGAAGCAGAGAACTCCTTGAGGATGGCTTTTCTACCTTATGCTGTTGGCGTGTCCTTTATGATTGGCAGGCTTTTCACGAAACATTGAATAAAGTGTGTCTTCTGCCCTTTGGCAGGAATGCAAATGATAGTTGATTCCATTAAAGATGACCTTGATGTAAGAGACTTGGAATATATGAAATCCCATGCCAGTGTGGAAACTCTTACACTGCTCAGATGTGTTGCATTGTTAGGGAGAGATGTGATGAACACAGACACCACATTGGATCAGCCAGAAAAATCTGTTGTTGCTGACCACTGCCTTTGTATTAACAACCACAAATGAGAAATCCAGTAAAAATACCCTCACTTTAATGCAGAAATCACAAGCACATTCAATACATTGGAATGTCGGCATGCATTAGACAAAAGTGATTCACAAATGGTGTGAAGGTACCTATCACACGGAACATTAGAGAATGAGAATGAGACCACTCTGTTCTGAGGTTAAATAGAAAAATGTTAGACATCTACATGTGATGGTACTAGATGGAGGCCGTGCATGCTGCTCTGCATGCAACACCTGTGAAAGCTATCTGAAGGTGCCACCTCCTGGCAGATGAATTTAGCAACTGTATCCCTCCACAGGATGAATAAACATGTGACGGACCAGTGCCTCGTGTTTTGCTGGGCTTTGATGAATGGCAAGGTGCTGGTACGACTGAAGTGGCAACCATAGGTCACCACAGTACTCTCCTTTTTTCGGGACACCTGTAAGCTGGTGCCACCCCAGCATCTCTCCCTTGTTGCATGGGACAGCACTCGGTGTTCAGAAAGGTGACATCTACATATTCTGTGGCTTTGCACTGGAGAATAGGGCCAGAAGTGACTGGGAAAGTGATGGCCTCGTCATAGGTGGACACTTGTGGCAGGGATGCCAGGCATGCTGACACTGGTAGTGGATCCCTGGTGGCGTCATAGGGCCTGAGGGGGAGGAGAAGACTGTTCTTGTGGAAGCAGCACCAGCTGACCCAGCAGCTGTGGTGTGTATCCATCTGTGCCCTGGTACTGCTTAAATGGCGAAGGGCTGGAAACAAGAATGGAGGAGGGTGATCAGGACATAGTAGCAGACGGAGGCAAAATCAGTGGAAGGACCACAGTAGGTGGAGGCGAGGAAGCATGCCCAGGAGCAGAAAGAGTGGATCAACTTGGAGGTGTGTGAGGAAGCTGGCCCCCCACTGGGAGACGGAGTTGATCACAGTGTGGTCCATAAGCAGCGTGAAGACACGTTGGCTGTGCACGACTGCCGGAATCCAACGCTCATGGCGTCCATACACTTGGGCCCAAGTGCATAACATGTCATCTCGGAGCGACCCTGGGAGGCCTCGGTGTGGTGAACAGTAGGTTCAGCACCATGCATAGCTGGTGGCCGTGCAGTAGCTCCACCAGGCTCTTGCTGCCGAAGGGTGTGGGCCTGTAGGAACTTCGAAACCATTTGAGTGCCTCATCTGCAGAGGTACTGCCAATATACTTCTTCATTTATGTCTTAAAAGTGTAGATGAAGCCTTCCACCTCCCTCTTTGACTGATGGTGTATCGGGCACACATGAACATGGTTTATACCATGATTAGCACAAAAATCATGAGAAGTCTGAGAGATGAATTGAGGACCACTGCCGGTTGCCAGGGTATGGGGCAGACCTTTTACGGTGAAGCTATGAGTGATAGCCTGCACCGTTGCCTCCTCTGTGGTGGTGTGGCAGTTGCTGACATACGAAAACTGGAAGTAGGCACGCCGGCCTGAGTGGCCGTGCAGTTCTAGGCGCTACAGTCTGGAGCCGGGCAACCGCTACGGTCGCAGGTTCGAATCCTGCCTCGGACATGGATGTGTGTGATGTCCTTAGGTTAGTTAGGTTTAATTAGTTCTAAGTTCTAGGCAACTGGTGACCTCAGAAGTTAAGTCGCATAGTGCTCAGAGCCATTTTGAAGTAGGCACTGATGACCACCAACCAATTAGAATCCAAGAAGGGACCGGAAAGGCTGTGACAGACCAGGCCACAGGGAATAACATTGCTGATGCCCTGCCCATTTACAGCAAAAAATTATTAAATGTTCATCTCACTATCAGTTATGGGCCAATAGATGTGATGGTGAGCCAGCATTTTCATGCGCGAGGTGGCACAATGATCCTGATGCAGAAGGTGAAGAATTTTGCATAGGAGAGCTGCCATAAAGACCACAGGTGGAACAGCATTTTCTATGGACAACAAAAGAACACTATTTATTAGGGTGGGCTGTTCTGAACCATTAGCACGACACTGAGACAACATGGTCCCCATGCCACATTGTGATCACAAGCTGAAGCCCCAGCTGACAGGTGACTAAGCACAGGGAGGAATGCAAACCATCTCTGAGTGTCTTGAATGGGTGGTTGCAGACAGGGGTCCGCTCAAACGTTGCATCCTTTTTAATCAGTTGATTTATGGGATAGGAAATTGAAGCCACCTGTGGGAGGAACTTTTGCTAATATGCGACTTTGCCTAAGAATGCTTGGAGCTCCTTCACATTCGAAGGGCATGGGAGGGCCGCAATAGCTTTTATATGGCTGTCAGTCAGCTGCATACCCCGATGAGAGATAATGTGTCCCAAATATTCTATAAAGGGTTGGAAGAAATGTGACATTTCTGAATTGCAATTAAGATGCACGTCAGAAACTGTCTGAAACAAAAGATGAAGGCCGCAAAGATGGTCTTCGATGGTGGGACAGGTAATGACAATGTATTCGAGGTAATGGACACAATAAGGAATACACTGAGTAAGCTGTTCCAGGGAACGTTGAAAAATCACAGGCACTGCAGTGCCAGAAACCAAGTGATTGTACTTGTAGAGGCCATACAGCGTATTCACAACAAGAAACTGATGAGACTGTACATCAAGTGGCAGCTGTAAATGTGTTTCCAACAAATCCAGTTTTGAAAAATATTGTCTGTCTGCCACCTTTGTCATAAGTTTGTCCATGCAAGGTATGGGATATGTATTGACCATCGGCTGTGAATTAACTTTCACCTTAAAGTCACCAGAAAGACTGAGTTTGCCAGACAGCTTCTTGACAGTGAGCAATGGTGTAGCACACTGACTGGACAAAATGGGTTCCATGATGCCTAAAACTGTCAATCTGTCTAATTATTCCTTCACTTGAGCACAAAGTGCAAGTGGTACAGGTCTGGCACAGAAAAAATGGGGTCACGCCGCAGATCTGAGAGGAATGTGTGCAAATTAGTCAGTAGCCTTGCACAGTCCGGACAAAAAAAGGGCAGAACATTCTTCGCACAAATCATCCAACTCCTGAGAGGGTACACAATCCAGCACTAAATGAACACAATCTGAAACAGTAAATCCGAAAGGCCAGAAAGTGCCCAAACTAAACAAATTTTCCTTAAATTCTTTGTCTGCTACTAGAAATGTTAATGGCTGCACCACTGTTTTGTACGTCGTCTCCACAGTAAAATAGCCAAGAAGAGGAACCAGCTGTTTACTGTGACTGACAAGAAGGCATGATGTAGATGACAGTGGAGGTGAACCAAGGCACAGATAAGTGTTAGAGTTCAGTAGTGAGGCCAATGTGTTTGTATCCACATGAAGGCATAAGGGAGCCCCATCAATATGCCCATCCATGAAAAGTTTTTTAGAAACAGTTGCAATATCTTCACACACATGACTAACAACATTTATGTCCACAGACTGAGATGTGAGTGGCACAGCAGAAGTAGACCAAGTGTTGCATACACAGTAATGTGACCTTTCTTCTGACATACGCAGCAAGATGCCCAATGCTGTGGACAAGCTGGCTGGTCGTATTGAAAAAAACCGGCTGGACAAGAGGAAAGACGTTTGCAGAAAGTTTTCCACTGCGGCCACATCTGTGTGGAATGCAGCAGCCAAGCACACTACACTGCCGCAACCTCTGCTTCCAAGAACATGCTAGATTGTGTGGGCCTGTTACTGTCTGAACTGACTGCAGCTATGTCAGCCCAAGACTCTAGTTGACAGCCAGCACATGAGAAACTTCAAGTGCTTGTATTAGCTTGAGTACTCCTTCTAAAGATGGAAGCTCAAATTGAAAGGCCCTATATCGAACTTCCTTATCATGGGCTGCCCATATGATAGCTTCTCTAATGATACCAGTAAGGTTCCTTAGATTTAGCGGTAACGAAACAACACCTGCAAATTAACCCCTGCAGTTCTGCAGCCCAAGTGTGGGTTACTTTCTGCTCCACTCTTGCAGAAATCACAAGAGTATGCTTGCGGCAATAGGAATTCAGTAAACAACACATTTCATCAGACAACAGAAATGCACGATTTGGAAGGGGAGCTAACATGCCCAACAAGTGATACACTTGGGGAGAGATCCAGGACAGAAAAATGGCTTTAATGGAGTCAGTGTCTGTTACCTTGAAGGCTGCAAAGTGTCACCGTAGGCATTTTTCATACAAGCCCCAGTCTTCGGTGATGGTGTTGTAGGTGGGAAAAGGTGGTAGGTAGGCAAGCAAAGGTTGAGACCTCATTAACACCCTGTCCAACATGGTCGTGTGTTCCAGCTGATGCATTTCTAAGTGATGTAGGTTGTCCGACTGCCTCTGTAGTAAACTTTGTAGAATGATCTCCAAAGGTGCACCTGTCGACATTGCCATGATTTTATACAAAACACATGAAGAACAAACGTTACTGGTCACAACTTTTGTAGTAACACACACAATTGAAAAAGACAGCAAAAATACAATCACTTTCATGCAGAAACCACACACACATTCAATACATCATCCTAGTACATCGCCAGGTTGGTACCAGTTTAACAAACAGTGATCTGCGAGCAGAGTGAAGTTAGGTATCACATGCACCATTACAGAATGAAAATGAGATCACTGCATTCTGGAGCTGGATAGGAAAACATTGCACCTATCTGCATGGTTGTGCTAGATGGTAGCTGTGTACCTTGCTATGGATGCATGGTTGTCATCACTATCTAAAGGTGCTGCCTTCTGGCAGCTGAGATTAGCTGCTGTACACCAGCATGGGCTCATTAAACAACATATGACACACACGTGCCTCGCATCCTGCTTATCTCTGATGGATGGCACGGTAATGGTATGACTGATATAACCACAAGTTACCACAGACCTGACATAACACACGGCATGAACTATGAAGAGACCAAGGTCCTCTTGCCCCACCTACATGTACTGCGATTTGTTCATTAAAGAAGCAGTTCAAATATGTGTAACTAATGACTTAATAGTGACACAGGATTTCAACTCATCAAGGCATGTGAACCAGAACAGGCAGCATCAAGGCATCGTTGGCCACAGAAAAATGAATGTAACAAGGTAACACAGACAGAGCATCAAAACCAGGACAGTTACACCAAGCGACAACAGTTTGCCCACCTGTCTATGCTGGGTCCATGGCCGTGCATGCAGAGGCCACAGCTACATTTTCTAGCAGTGGTCTCCGCATGTTGACAATGCCATTACTGGCCCACCCCTTGGCACCTACACTTTTTCAGCAAGCCAGCCCATAAATTGGCAAACTACAACAGCAATGCATCAACAACACCTGAAGATGAGGAGCAGCTGCCTTGTGGAAACATTGTGCAATTCACACAAAACAATTCAAAGCACCACCTGTGAACCATTCAAGCCATATTTAAATTGCTTAGGCTTTGTTATTAGTTCCCTACCTAACCACCACTTCACAAACCACTTCGCTGCATACTCCAAAAAAGCTGTACACCATACACCAGTTGATAACATCTCCCTCCAAATCAAAGTTAATACATGTTTTATTTTATTTATATACAAAATAATATGTCAACAGTTCCCATGTAGTACGTACTTTTTCACGAAAGGTGCTGCATCTGCGACAGTTTGAAGGTATTTTATACATTATCTGGAAGAAATGCTACGACAGCCCTTATTTATTGTTGCCAACATTATACTTAAGTTTTAGCCCATCCCGACACTTTGTCTGATAATGCTACTATGAATAATACTTCACACGGTATAGTTATAGTTGGACTGGCAGTGTTACAGGACATAGCACTACTGGCAGAAGTGGTTTCAGTTTTTAACGACATGTACTGATTCGGAACTAGGGAGACCAGAGCTCAAGAAAGATTATTGCATGTTGTTGTTGTTGTGGTCTTCAGTCCTGAGACTGGTTTGATGCAGCTCTCCATGCTACTCTATCCTGTGCAAGCTGCTTCATCTCCCAGTACCTACTGCAGCCTGCAGCCTACATCCTTCTGAATCTGCTTAGTGTATTCATCTCTTGGTCTCCCTCTACGATTTTTACCCTCCATGCTGCCCTCCAATACTAAATTGGTGGTCCCTTGATGCCTCAGAACATGTCCTACCAACCGATCCCTTCTTCTAGTCAAGTTGTGCCACAAACTCCTCTTCTCCCCAATTATATTCAGTACCTCCTCATAAGTTATGTGATCTACCCATCCAATCTTCAGCATTATCCTGTAGCACCATATTTCGAAAGCTTCTATTCTCTTCTTGTCCAAACTATTTATCATCCATGTTTCACTTCCATAATGGCTACACTCCATACAAACACTTTCAGAAACGACTTCTTGACATTTAAATCTATACTCTATGTTAACAAATTTCTCTTCTTCAGAAATGCTTTCCTTGCCATTGCTGGTCTACATTTTATATCTGCTCTACTTCGACCATCATCAGTTATTTTGCTCCCCAAATAGCAAAACTCCTTTACTACTTTAAGTGTCTCATTTCCTAATCTAATACCCTCAACATCACCCGACTTAATTCGACTACATTCCATTATCCTCGTTTTGCTTTTGTTGATGTTCATCTTCTATCCTCCCTTCAAGACACCATCCATTCCGTTCAACTGCTCTTCCAAGTCCTTTGCTGTCTCTGACAGAATTACAATGTCATCGGCGAACCTCAAAGTTTTTATTTCTTCTCCATGGATTTTAATACCTACTCCGAATTTTTCTTTTGTTTCCTTTACTGCTTGCTCAATATACAGATTGAATAACATCGGGGAGAGGCTACAACCCTGTCTTACTCCCTTCCCAACCACTGCTTCCCTTTCATGTCCCTCGACTCTTTATAACTGCCATCTGGTTTCTGTACAAATAGTAAATAGTCTTTCACTCCCTGTATTTTACCCCTGCCGCCTTCAGAATTTGAAAGAGAGCGTTCCAGTCAACATTTTCAAAAGCTTTCTCTAAGCCTACAAATGCTAGAAACATAGGTTTGCCTTTTCTTAATCTAGCTTCTAAGGTAAGTCATAGGGTCAATATTGCCTCACGTGTTCCAATATTTCATACGGAATCCAAACTGATCTTCCCCAAGGTCGGCTTCTACCAGTTTTTCCATTCGTCTGTAAAGAATTCACATTTGTATTTTGCAGCTGTGACTTATTAAACTGATAGTTTGGTAATTTTCACATCTGTCCACACCTGCTTTCTTTGGGATTGGAATTATTATATTCTTCTTGAAGTCTGAGGGTATTTCGTCTGTCTCATACATTTTGCTCACCAGATGGTAGAGTTTTGTCAGGACGGGCTCTCCTAAGGCTGTCAGTAGTTCTAACGGAATGTTGTCTACTCCTGGGGCCTTGTTTCAACTTAGGTCTTTCAGTGCTCTGTCAAACTCTTCATGCAGTATCATATCTCCCATTTCATCTTCATCTACATCCTCTTCCATTTCCATAATACTGCCCTCAAGTACATCGCCCTTGTATAGACCCTCTATATACTCCTTCCACCTTTCTGCTTTCCCTTCTTTGCTTAGAACTGGGTTTCCATCTCAGCTCTTGATATTCTTACAAGTGGTTCTTTTTTCTCCAAAGGTATCTTTAATTTTCCTGTAGGCAGTATCTATCTTACCCCTAGTGATATGCGCCTCTACATCCTTATATTTGTTCTCTAGCCATGCCTGCTTAGCCATTTTGCACTTCCTGTCAATCTCATTTTTGAGACATTTGTATTCCTCTTTGCCTCCTTCATTTACTGAATTTTTATATTTTCTCCTTTCATCAATTAAATTCAGTATCTCTTCTGTTACCCAAGGATTTCTACTAGCCCTTGTCTTTTTATCTACTTGATCCTTTGCTACCTTCACTATTTCATCTCTCAAAGCGTCCCATTCTTCTTCTACTGTATTTCTTTCCCCCATTCTTGTCAGTTGTTCCCTAATGCTCTCCCTGAAGATCTCTACAACCTCTGGTTCTTTCAGTTTATCCAGGTCCCATCTCCTCAAATTCCCACCTTTTTGCGGTTTCTTCAGCTTTAACCTACAGTTCATAACCAATAGATTGTGGTCAGAGTCCACATCTGCCCCTGCAAATGTCTTACAATTTAAAACCTGGTTTCTAAATCTCTGTCTTACCATTATATAATCTATCTGAAACCTGTCAGTATCTCCAGGCTTCTTCCGTGTATACAACCTTCTTTTATGATTCTTGAACCAAGTGTTAGCTATGATTAAGTTATGCTCTGTGCAAATGCGTAATGTTTGTAATACTACTTGAAATTCAAGTACTTGCCAGTGTTATTCTATTTCAATTACAGTTTTTATTTTTTGTTTCTCCTTATTAATGTTGTTTCACTATGTATAAATGGTAGAAAATTTATAATTATAACACAAAATGTGGTAGGAATTAACATTCTTAACACAGAGTTTGGAGGGATCATAAAAAAATATTTTTAACAATGGGAAAATTTTAATTTTGGGCACATAAAAGTGGGGTTATATTGTAGGTGAAATCAGCCTGGTATGAAGATGGGAAGCTTAAAACGTGTAGGTTGTACTAGTTATGAAGCTTTTGCAACAGGTACATGGTTTTACACCATCAGAAGAACTATGTTTCATTCTAGCTTCCAATAGTTATCTTCCTTTCAACATTCAGTTAATTTAATGCACAAGCAGATACCAATAAACTGTCACTAACAAGAGTCTCAACATTATCGTTTTAATGTGATTCAAAGCATCAATAAAAGAACTAGCTATGATCAAGCACCGTCTTGAATATAAAGGGAAACACATCCACTATCTTTTACACAAAACGGCTAGCATTCATGGAAGATTACTTGACGTGTGCAGTGTTACGTAAAATGAAATGACTGAGAGGTAACTTTGAGAAATCTGAACTATATGAGTTGGGCCAGGGATGGAATAAGGTAACATTTCATTATGAAACCAACACATTCTGAGTGCATCACCAAAGAGTAATTCATCATGATAATTCACATCTGTTAATTTGTCTGAGGGCCCAATATATTGCATATTGCTATCAAAACATAATGATATTCATTGACACTGGGTCCTCAGCTCTGATGATTTGTTTAAATGATTTAATGCCACCTGCATGCGTCTTTTTTTTTAAAAAAAAAAAATCATTGTACAACTGCACATAATTTCTGTCTTACACCAATATCAAGTATTTTTACAAAAAATTATCAGTGGCACATTATACCATATGTCTCCTGTATCTATGTATATTTAAATATCAGTTGTCGTAACACTGATATTACTAGCACCTGTTTCGGGTGCTTGTGAGACCAATATTTACAACACCTGCACTCATAAGCACATTGACAGTGGTCGCTACTGAAATATAACAGAAGCACAGAATTTTATAGCAGAATGTGTCACTGACGATTTTTTTTGTACAAATACTTGATATTGGTATCACACAGAACTTGTGAGATTGCACAACAATTAAAGAAAAAACAACACCTGCAGGTGGCATAAGTCATTTGAACAAAACATTATGAAATTTTTGTAACAATCTCTAATGTGGGATCTTAAAGTTAACAGAATCTTTGAACAGTCAGATCTTGCTGACAACTTCTTAAGGTTGTTGATCGATGAGTCATATCTCCTAAATAAGAAGACATATGCAGTTACCTCTTTGGCACAGCATTCATTTGCTCACTATGTCAATATGTGCATAATGATTATAACTGTAATAGAGTGAAATAAATGTTAGAATATGTGCAAACATTAAATAGAAAATCATCATTTCTTGTTAGGTTTTGTTTTAGAATGGAAATATATCAATAAAACTGCTAGTTGGATGTGAACTGAAAATATAACATAAAGAAGCTGTGCATTTATTGACTAGCCGGAGCAAAAACTAAATAGTGCACAAGCACTGCAATTCTATACAACCACTAGTCTTATCCTGTCACATGTAGAAGGTTGTCATCAGCAGTTTTGCACTAACTGCTAAGTTGAGAAGTTTCCTTTGTTTATCAAAATATTTTATGGATGGGTAAAGAGAGAAAAGAGGGCGAAGGGGGGGGGGGGGGGGGACATGCCTGTGTAAGGTCATATGTTTTGTTCTTAATAACAGATTTCTATTGCAAATTCATTCAAAAATAACAACAAAATAGCATTTCAATATTTACTACAAAGGAATATCCACTGAATATATAAAAGTAATTAATAAATTTCAAAGCTGATATGAAAAACTCACCAAATTTTTTCAAGAGTTTTGTTATCATTGCACTGCAAACCATGTTATCATCAGCAACAATCCAATGCAGGTTAGGTATATGCATCAATGTTTGCCCTAACCTTGTAAGTTCTGCTGCTTGCTCCCTCCTTGGATATGTGGGTGTAATAAAATAAATTGTGGGTATACTATCCACATTTTTATTCCTGCTGTCCTATGGAAAAAAATAAAGCAGGGGATTTGAAATTAAAAACTTTAAATTTCTCGAATAAAAAAAAAAAAAAAAACACACACACACATCTGTGCTTAAAGTTTAATTTGGACAAGGGCTAAAAAGATACATTAGCTGAAGATGTGTTACAGCTGAAAAAGGCAAACATTACTCTATATATTGTTTTCTTAGACACATGGAAATAACCATTACAAATAAAAACCTCTGTATGGTTACAAAACAAAGATCACCAAAGGGCAAAAACAAACACTTCAAATCCTGGATCAAGAAAGAATTGGGGTATGTGAAATGAATGAGAAATAACAATAGTAAGTGATCCATAGATTTGTAGGAACACATTTGCTCCATGGGTCTGGATTGACGTGGCTATTTTAACGTTAAAGGAAATAGTATTGTATATGGGTCTGGATTGATGTGGCTATTTTAACGCTAAAGGAAATAGTATTGTATATGCCAGAGCCTTCATTGTCCTCTATATTTCTTTTGCCTCAGTGTACTGTACTTTTCCTGTGATCATTACACTCTGTGGTTTCTTTCTGATTAGTGTAAATCGACGAGCCCCTATGTTAAGACCTACTTCCAAAAGAACTGGCATATTTCTAGAACCAAGAATACCATTCCTGACTCATGCTGCGGAAGCACATTCTGTCATCTGAAGCATCACAGAGGAATTGATAAATATGAATGAGAAACATATTTGATCTAAATTCAACATGAAACCTGCTGTCTTTTACATATTCTGTTGACCTTATTTCACAGGGAATCATGTAGTTCAGTTGCAATGGTGTACTGTGATTCGAGATGTAGAGACAACTGTCCTCTCACTATAATTTCACTTAGTAGGGTTCCATTCTAAAATATTTTTATAGGTTTTGTGTAAAAAAAGTGTTTAATTTATCAAAGTATACTCTTCTATTCTGACAATAATAAAAATATTCTTATACAGTTGTGTCACAATATAATAAGATGTTTTCACATTTGTGAAATATTACTCATGAAACACATGAGCTCTATAACAACTTACCCATAGAAACCTACCAGAAATTCAGACATCCAAGTGGAAACTTTAAAAATCAAACTGGAAAGTTCGTGTTTTCCCTGGATACGCAGTGATGTCACCTGTACATTGCTCACCTTGAAGTTGGGAAAGGTTTATAGTACAGGTTCTACTTTCACTGTAGTCTGAACAGTGAAACTAACATTTAGTTCTTGATTTTATAAGGTTTCAGTGCAAATAGCACCAGAGTCTAGTATGTATTTAGTAATTAACTCATTCAGAAACAACAATATAAGACAGATATGATTTTAGTTTAAATTTTTTTTAATATTCTTTTGTTAATGAGCAACAACTGTTTTTCACCAAACAGCATAATACATTCAGATACTTTTTCCCAGAAGGCAAGTATCAGGTTCTGTGGTAGTTGCAATATACAGAAACCCTGCAGCAATCTATTTGGGTAGCAAGTTAGATCAGGTATCAATGTTAAGTTCTGAGAAACACATCCAAGTTGCAAATATAGTACACACCCAAATGTTGTGATTGAACATAATATGAGAAGCACACAAATTAAATAAGTTTTGTCAATTATTTATTCTAAACCAGGTGCCCCAGTTACATACACATTTTAATTAATTAAATGTCAAGTGTATTAATACTGTAAAAAAAATTCTGAGACTAATATCCTGTATTTAATTTTACTCTGTGCGTTTTATTTCTTTGTTTACTTTTAGTTGATTTTTTTTTTTAATTTTTACCACAGTATATCCTAATTTTCTTATTTATTAATACTCAAAAATTTTCATGTTTAATTTACATTGAAAAGAAATATGAGTTGATTATAGTATCACTATAAATTATTTTAAATTCTTAATCTTACTAGAAAGTTCAGGACACAATGAAAGTTTTGTTAAGGTACAACTGCAGTGGCACTCAATATGTATGTTTCTGTAGTTGAACTCTTACAGACAAGGTAAATCTTGAAGACACAATCGGGGAAAATAATTAAGTACTCAAGCAAATTCTTAGACCCAACAGCACATCAGTACCCATAAGTTTAAAACTGAAGTAGCTATCTAAAATAATGAAAAGTAGTCATCTAAAAACTGAATTGGGAGTGTACCAACAAGGTTGTTAAAATGCCAAAATGAAAATAATTCGAAACAGCCTATGGGAACACATTCGTAATTTACTTCAGGGTAGGTAAATAACAATTTGTACTTCTGGGTTCCTTATCTGTGGAAATTAATCAATCTCTCAAACATGAGATCACAAGAACATTGACACATTTGTAATACTTAGAACAAGGACAGACCACAGTTCCTGCTGACTATTCCAGAATCTCATTTGTTGGTGGAATAGGCATGTGGTTGTAGCAAGACTAACAGAAAAGTCTTCCAAAACTAATGAGCAGTGAAAGAAGCCCTTACCATGAATATGTTAATCACTGCCACTACTCCTTGCTCTTATTCCAACCAGCCTATGAGAACATTATCTAATTTGACAGCTACAATAAAGATGGGAGAATGGTACTATTATGGGGTGAGGGCACTGTAGAAAAAATAAAGCTACACACATGAGTAGCACGAGGCTGTCTCATTGTATGCTGCCGGAAAAAAAAAAATGGTACACCCTTTTAGAGGTTTCCAGTTCACTCAATACTTATTGTTGCAACAGTGCACATGGAATACAAGAAATGATTACATTTATAGATCGATAGCACAAGTGGTTTTGAGGTACCAGGTATTGACACATGCTGAAAGACCCGTATCAGTACGTGGTATAGCTCCCATGTGTGGCAATGCAAGTGCCGATTCCGGCATCCAGTTGCTCATACAGATGGTGAATACTGTCCAGGGATACTTTATGCCATGCCTGCACAACCTGCTCACATAGTTCTGTAAGAGTTATTGGTTGATGAGTCACACGAGTCACTCTTGCCCCATCAGATCCCACATGTGCTCGGTTGGAGACAAGTCCACAGACAGTGCTGGCCAGGGAGGTTGCTACACATCTTGCAGAGCAGTTGAATTTCAAGGGCAGTGTATGGGTGAGCATTATCCTGTTGGAACAACACATCACCTTCGTGTTGCAAGAATAGCTAGAGAATGGTTCTAACAACATTCTGTATGTACTGAGTGCTGGTTAGCATCCCCTATAGAAACACCAAACATGAACGAGAGTTGTAGCTTATCGCACCCTAGACCATACGGCCTGGTGCAGGGCAGAGTGTCATGGACGAATGCACTCTACAAGACAGCACTCACCAGG
Organism: Schistocerca nitens; assembly: GCF_023898315.1. Lineage (NCBI taxonomy): Eukaryota > Metazoa > Arthropoda > Insecta > Orthoptera > Acrididae > Schistocerca > Schistocerca nitens. The sequence continues at coordinate 571,156,804 of NC_064616.1, read as the reverse complement.
TCTACATCGTACGCAGGCAGGTTAGGTGTGTACTTACCTGTAGGCTCACTGCTAATAACCAGTTCATGTTGCCATGTCTGGGCTTACAAGCCCTCTTATCTGTGGTGTGGAAGCTGTATGATCTCCCACTGCTGCCCTTATTTTTTTTCTGTATGATCTCCCACTGCTGCCCTTACAATACAATGATTCTGGCAGGTGTCTGTGCTGCATGGACATCCAGAAACTCACCTACAAGTGTGAAAATGTTCAGCATCATTGCACAAGTGATGCAGCACATCAAACTTGTGTGGGAGTTCTCTGAAAAACCATTCCGCCACTCGGAAGGCCACAATTTGACCCTTTCAAACTTGCTAAGTTGGCATAGGAAGCATGAGTGTGTCTCCATGGCATAGTTGTCCGCTTGCTTCACATGTTAGCATGACATTGAGTCTTCTGGCTGTGAGTATACCCTATTAAAGGGCAGACACAGACTGCATTCTGGTAGCTATACCACTATGCTGTCTGTTGGGGGATTATGTTGAAACCATTATCAGTACATCTACTATCGCACAGATGGCATATAACGTCATGAGATCAAAATCAACGGCGTCTTTCCAGGGGTACTTTTTTTCCCCCCCCAGTAGAGTATAATGTCTTCGGACGGTATGGGTAGGCTTTGTCACAATTGGAAATAGAATAGAGAACTATTATGTTCGCAAGTCATCAAAGTAGGAGTTAGTTTTAATACAGTAAAGTGGTAACCCAATGTTTCAGGCACTACTGTAATATCATAATATGACAGGTGTAATGCCATATGGACTCTCATACACTGACTACTCTCCTGTACCAATAACATCATAACACAAATGTAATCAAACTCATCATATGACCTGATGTTGAGACTGGGGAGGATGGGAACTGATGTTATTAATTGATTGTAATTTATAATGGCATTTTATAGGTCAACACTGGCAAATTAGAAGGCAGCTGCTTTTGTGAAGTGGTGCAATTCACATGATGTTCAGAGGTGATTATGACAGATCGCTGTGTTGTGTCTTTCGTGAAAGTGTTTCCCATGGTCCACAGTGAGGGACTCACTGGCACAGTCTGTCAATATTTCATTTCCTCCTGGTAACCAAGATAATGGATGACTGTAATCACTATTACAGTTCAATCCACCCAGCTGCTTGAGTACCTATATTACCTCTTGTGCCTTCCTTTGAAAGTTAAGAGGCTGCCTAGCTAGTGTGTGAGCACCTGTGAACTGCATGTGTTGAACAAATTCATTTTAGTATTCTCGCGCCACTGATTTATTACATTGGCTGAACCCAATATGAAGCTGTCCTATCTTAAAGTGCTGACACCTCACAGCAACACTAATGCGAACTAATCTGCACTCACAGACGACAAACTCCCAGCACATGCATCATACTGACGGTATCTTTGGTGGATCCTAGCAGGTCTCAAATTTTGATGCTGCTGTGGGCTATCAGCTTATATCTCTTTTAAGTGAAGAATTTTCTCCACACTGTCAGTGACACCCTGCACGCATGGCAGACGTGTCACGTGTGGCTGTCCGCAACCCGGTCACTACTTGATTTTGTTAATGGTTTATTAACTGTAAAGATTACTCCTCAATCTGGTATGCAGCTTCTGCAATGCTGTCTTCACATTATCTACACTGCAGTTTCAGTGTGCCCTCTTCATCAACATATATAATACCAAATTCTTTTGCTATAATGATGTTGGGACATTGTGTGCTAGTAACTACCAGTGCCTCAAAGACTTCTTGTAGACTGTGTAGCCAAATTTCCTTCAAGTGAAGCACAGACTTCTATGCCAAGAAAAGGAAACATGCCATTCTTTTCTATTTTCAACATGAACTGTATGTGTCTGTGCTATTTGTTGAATTACTGGTTGAATTTGTAATTTGTTTCAACTGTTGAAGAACTGCTACACTTGGAGGGGAAACAAACAACTGCCATTTTTACATCAAAATACTTAATTCCTATTATTTACACAACAATGAATAATTTTCCTTTCATTGCTGTTTCTGAATACCTCACAATTCATTTCCAACTGCCGCCATGTGGCATTGTGCAAAATGCAATGACAGGGGACAAGCTTCCTTCTCCTGATGTGACAGTATATGTACTCTCATATTATGGTAACATTGCATTGGCAATTACGTGTCTATGGTATGATAATTATTAAACTGAATGAAACAGTTATCTACTACAAACTGATATTCATGTGATGTTTGATGACAACTTTACTCATTATATCATATAAATAGAAAATAATTTTCAATTTTCTTGCTGCTTAGGGTCAACATGCATAAGCAGCTGTTAGCTGAAAACCTGAAAAGTTTAATTTAAATTAATTTCCTACCTCAAATGACATGTGGCACAGGAATACATGTTCTCGATGATCATAATGTCTCCCAAACTCCTTGCCTTGAGAGCTCCATACAAAATATAACACTATAATTGTCATAGCAATGGTAAAAAGGAACATGTTCTTAAGTGGGAGCATTGCTTCCAGCTTTGTTAGACATTATCAACCTCCACCCTGAAAAAAAAAGGGAAGATGAAGGAAGTGTAGAGCAGGAAAAAAAACTATCAGAAGACTCAATTAATCTTTAGTGTAAGTAAAAATTGGCTATAGCACAGACGTATATTTGGAAACGGAACACACACACACACACACACACACACACACACACACACACACACACACACACACAGAGAGAGAGAGAGAGAGAGAGAGAGAGAGAGAGAGTGACTAAACTGACCTTGACCTGTGCCTCGTGCATATAAAATAAGACAATTATTCTTAATATCTAAGAAAATAAAACTGACAAAGTGGGTGAACTAAGGATGAGATATGGAAGAAAGTAAAACATATATTATTATTTTGCAGCTGAATTTGTATGAAAAATACTTTATTCAGCAGTTCACTTAAAACACAATCAACAGAAAAAAATATCAAGCATTGCACTGTTGAAACAGACTATTAGTCAACATGAGTGGCAGAATAAAAAAAAATACAGAACCCTTCAAATGAAAATGCACCAATATGAAATACATTATTGTAATGCGAACACTTTCAAAAGTTGCACAATCATGACTATGTGCCATTCCAGGAATTACACTTTCCTTTTGTTATCAATGTTCTTTGAACAAACTTTGTAAACTAATTCGAATCTTCAACTTGCCACTACATCTCCCCCTCTATTCCACACCTAAAATGACTCTTCTTATTATCCTATAGGACTATAACCCCTAAGATACAGGCCCTCCTTCAGCCTTAAGTTTGTTACTGGATTTAAATGTTTACTTCATGTGAAGAATCTGGAGGATGATAGTCGTCGTGAAGTTTATAGTGGAAGAAGAAAAGCAGCAGCAGAATGAAAGTGGAATATGGTCTAGTCATGCCCTGTGGAGAGCACTGCATATGAAATACAAGTATCCAAGGTCAGACGTGTCCAACATGACATTAACCTCAGCACAAAGAATATTTTTATTTGAAGTAAATGATCCCAATCCATGCTCTAAAAATTTCATGTTGTCTAATATAACTACAATTCATATCCATATACGATTTGCACACTATCAGTATTGCAGTAACTCCATAATGACCTCCACACATTTTCTACTAACAACATTTTGCTAATATTCAATGTATAAATTTTTTGGCCATTCATCGAACTGCAGCTGTCAACTGGAAACCACGGGGCATTCAGAATCTTGTCTCCCCCACCCTCAACTCTATTGCATTTCTGTTGAATTCCCCTTTTCTATACCATTCCTTAAATTTTTACACTTCAAACCCACTTAAATTAATGATACACCTATGCCCAAGTTTTATGATGATATACACAAGTACCAGACCACGATTAAAAGCTATATATCTGCCTTTTGTGGGTAGTGCACTGACAATTGAACAATCCCTCATTGACTGACTCATAGCTTCAACTAGTCACCATCTCCCCTCCTCTCATTTACTTCCAAACTCTGACGATGCCCTCCAACAGAACTGTTAAACTTTCAGCTCTGAAAGAATTTATGTACTGGAGTGCTTGACTGGGGAAAAGTCTATACAGAGTACAAGATTTCTGTCTCAGTAATACCTCTGAGGCTTTAAAACGCCAAACTTTCCACAGTATTCATTTTCTCCGGGGGTGGGATGACCTCTGGGGAATTTGGAAAAAATAGGAGCAGCCTGTGACAGATTGAAACTTTCAGTCACTCAATGATGTGTGCTCAGATTTGCAATTGCCAGGGTACTTCCTGTGACATGGGTACAAATCCCGGTCCGGCACACAGTTGTACAAGTAAAATATAATCAATAAAGTATATACTCATCACAGAGGTAAAGATTTCTTTCTCATCAAGTTTTATTGTAGTCATGGGTCAAAGAGTACAACAACAACAACAACAACAACAAAAAGACACCAATGTAAATGCACAGTTTAAATATGGTAAGGAATTAAGGATTGTAAATAAATATTCTGTTTGTTATTCATCTCTCTTATGTAATACCATTGACTGCAGAAGTAATAATAAAGCTGTATGCAAAGATATGTGAGGGTCTTGTTTGTTAATCCACGACATGTAACATAGCGTCAAAATACAAGAACTTTTAAGTGTATTGGAGTGGGAGTACAGCTGCAAGACAAAAAACAACATACTCTTGTTTCATGTCCTTGAATCAAGGTAAGAGCAGAGAGAGCACATAGCAGTGCAGCATGCTGTCACATAATATTGGCACAGCATTTAAATAGTACTCTTCAGTGTTTCGGCAAATGCACTGTGAATGAACTCTCCAAGTATTATGAGGTTCAAAGACAGGCAGAGCACACGTTACTGTTGTTATTGCAGAATACCAATAACAGAAGTAGTGACAGTTTAAGGTTATAAAATACTGAACTCCAAGCAACACCACTACAGCTTGGTTAGTTGGTTGACTGGATTAAGGGACTACACAGTAAGGTCAATAGTCCCTCGGTCAAGTCTTTGTTCATCCAGAGGTAGAGACTTCCACCACAAATGTACTCAGGTGAGGAAAGTATGAAGGAGTGGTAAAAGCGAGGCACGGAAGGCAATATTGATGCCAGATGCCAGAGCTGAAAAATGATAGCTTCAAAGTACAGAATGCCTTCTAGTCAGGAGATCCAGAAAAGTAAAGCAGAAAAGGCTAAAAATTCAATGGGCATCAGATGGCCTATCAATAACAAAACAAGATGAGAGAAATAGTTTATGGCCACACATGGACACCCAGCACTCTGCATGCGAAGTGGGAAGGTCCCATCACAGCTGTTCCATTCTTGATCCATCACGGGCAAAGCATTAAAGAATTAAAGAGGGGGTCCCCCTGACCCAGCATGTGGCAGAGAGGAGATGCCCCAAGCCGAACCACACACACACCCCGAAAGTCAGTTAAGATGTTATATCTTAGAATAAAAATCACTGTCACAGAGAAAATACAGAACCCAGAGGCAAGAATTTACTTCATTTGAAGAGCCAAGAGGCTGGAGTATTTCACAAGGGTATGAGCAACTGTCAGGAAGGCTCCACAACCACAAAGTGGGGATGGCTCATTATGTAAAATAAAACTATGGGTCAATCTAGCATGACTGATGCAGTGGCTACATACAACAGTAGATTTTTTCGTGGAGGATTGGAAAGAGAAGTGCCACACAGCAGTAGTCTTGATAGTGCAGAGTTTATTAGAGGGTGCAGTAGACCACCAGATTATGTTCCATCTCCGAGTAAACCATGGCCTTGGTTGCACCTGCAGATCTGCACCTGGGATCATCAAAGCGAATGGGGGGGCGAGTAATTGCTTCTTTAGCCAAACGATCAGCCAGTTCATCCCCTGGGATACCCACAAGACTTGAGACCCAGAAAAAGACAACCAAGCAGGAGGTATGATTAAGTTTAGAGAGAAGGTCATGAAAAGCAGATACCACAGGGTGATAAGAATGACGTGGGTAAATGACCTAGAGACCACTCACTGAGTACTACATATTAAGAAGCAGTCAAGGGAAGCCCATTTGATTAAATGGAGGGCTTTGTTAATGGCCTTCAGCTCTGCCATAAAAACATTACGTGTTCCCAGCAATGAATGGTGGTCCTGAACAGCAGGAGATGTAAAAGCATAATCCATCTTACCCACAGTTTTACAGCAGTCTGTGTAAAAGATGGTAGCAGCCTCATACTCCTGAAGAACTGAAAGGAACAGATGCCAAAAGGTCATGGGGTTGACTGAGACTTCTGGTCCTTGCATTAGATTAGTCCTAATTCGAAGACTAGGTACCAATCAAAGGGGAGGAGGGGGTGGGGGGTAGGGGGTGAGGTGGTGTCAGAAAACATGAACACGGAGAGTACATTCTAAGGAGGACAGGTGGAGGCCCTGGCAGGTGGCTGCAAGGTGCATAACTGGTAATCCCACCTGAAAAAAGGAGTGAGGCAGTCAATGCCCTTCATATGCAAAATGAACCTGCTAAGTTGGATGATTAGGAAACTGCTGGATGGTGATTGCTTAAGTGTGCAAGATTTGGTAATGGCAGAACTGAAGAGGGAAGTTCCCCACTTTGGCAAGGAGACTACCTGTGGGACTACAAGGAGACTGCGTATGGGACTAGTCTGGAAGGTGTCAGAGGCCATTCTCACTCCATAATGATGGACTGGGTCCAGCAGTTTCAAAGCTGAAGCTGTCACTGAGCAGTAAACCTGGCAACCACAAGACGAGGGCCCAGTAAATATGAAGGAGAGTAGTGCAATCTGCATCCAAAGATGTGTGGGCAAGGAAGCAGAGAGTGTTAAGCTTTCACACGTCTTTCGTTGTCGAATATGAGGTAGCCAAGTCAGCTTCTCATCAAATAGAAGTCTCAGAAACTGGGAGTGTGCAAACAAACATCCAAACACTGGGTACCCACGTAGAATGAACTGTGGTGCATTGACAAAAATGCACGACCTGTGTTTTTGCAGGAGATAACTGGAAACCATGGGGACCCCAGCAGTGGCCTGTCTGATGGCATCTGGAAGGTGTCAGCATTCAGCAAAGGCTACAGAGTGGGAGCTGCACCAATCGCAGAAGTCATCTACATACAATGTGGAGGTGACCAGTAGTCTGACAGAGGTCACTAGAAAATTGATGGTGATAAGGAAGAGTGTGGCACTCATCATATAGCCACGTGGGACGCCATTCTCTTTGACCCATGGAGAATCAACTGAAGCACCAACTTGAACCCACAATAAATGGTAGGATAAAAACTGCAATGTACCTCAAAAGCCTCAGTCATGGAGGGTAAGTAAAATATACAACGATGTGCTAGTGTTTAAAAAAGCCTCTTATATTGCTGTTTCCAACCTAACCACATATTAAATCTCACCTATTAGGAGGACAGAAGGCCCCGAGATTCGAGAACCCAGCATAATAGGTCAACAACAATCTTTCTAAGCAGTATGCAGAGCACACTGCTGAGGTTAATCGACTGCTAACTGTTGATGGATGTTGGTTTTTGCCTTGCTTAAGGTTTGGAATAATGATAATATCTCACCATTTGCAAAGTAAAGACACTGTGATCCAAATATGATTGAAGAGTCTGAGGAGATGGAGACGTTGGGTAACAAGTCAGATGACGTATCAAATAACTTTGAATGGAATCAGGGCCCAGGGCTGTATTGTGAGAAGAGGCAAGAGCCTGAAGCTATTCACAGTCAGTGAAAGTTTCATTACATAATTCAGCATGCTGAGGACTGAAGGAGAGCACTTATGCCTCTGGAAGGGAGCTATGTAAGCAGAAGACACTGACATCATCACACAGTGGGTCGCAAGGTGTTCAGCAAGAGCCAATGTATCAGTACATCAACCATTGTGAAGAAAGAGACCCAACAAAGTTATGGATCTTTGACGACTCGTAAGACCGTAGAGCTTGGACCACACCTGGGATGAAGAGGCATAAATTCTCAGGGTGGATACACAGCACTCCTAGCATTTCTTCTTACTGCATTTAATTAGATAAAAAGCATTTGCATGAAATCACTTAAAAGTAATAACGTTGATCTGACAAGGATTCTGTTTGAAATGTTGCAAGGCTCTTTAGCGATCCTGATCAGCTAATGCAATATCTTTAGTCTACCATGGCACTGGCTGGTGATGGAAGGGACCTGTAGAAAGGGGAATACCAGTTCCAGCTGTGTGGGAGATCACGTCAGACATGCCTTGCACAACTTCGTCAATGTAATCTGACAGAGGGGGGTCAAAAGTAACAGCAGAGGCATACAATTGCCAGTCCGTTCTCTGAAGTACAAAATGTGGTAGTTGGTCTGTCTTGCAGTGCCAAGAAAGAGACAGGGTCACTGGAAAGTGGGCACTGTCACAAAGATTGTCATATAGTGACCAATGTAGTGAAGCCACAAGATTGAAGGAAGAGATCATTAGATATGTTACAGCCGCGAGCGGTGCATAGCAGAGAATGGAGACGCGAAGCCACCAGGCATGGGAGCTGCTGGAGGTATCGCTAACAATGAACAGACAGGACAGACGAATAAGTAGGGGACGAAGGACACTATGACCAACCAGGAAACAACATGAGGCAAGCAAACAAGAACTGAGGTGATAAACACGGTGAGGCAACAACAACACAGAAACACTCCAAACAACAACAGTATGTATCTCAACACAAGGAACTGGAATGCAGTGCAGTTGAGATGCACACACAAACTATGGCAAATAACAGACTGCTGGGGTAGCACTGTGCAGCCGCCTAAATAGCTGACTGCAGGAAACAATATTGGCCGCAGACTTCACATGGTATGGAGAATGGCGCACTCCCATGGAAAGGCTTGTGGCACAGGTGCGCGCTGGAGCACAGAGACGCCTAATGGGTATCCCAGTTTATACCATCTGGTACACATTCAACTTCTGAGCCTTCTGGCACCAGATCCTTCACCCCCCCCCCTCCCCCCCCCAAAAAAAACCTGTGCATAAGGGGGGAAACACTCCAGACACCAGGAGTAGGTGGGGGGTTGGGGTACGTGAGGTGCGACAAAGGAGTATGAGGCTGGAGTTGGTCATGGTGGTGGCGCTCGAGCCCTTGTGTGTACCCACCTACATCAAACGCCGCCCATGGTTTGCGACTACTGTGGCGGGAGTCCAAGCAGCCTGGTCCCCATACCAGTGGGCCCACATGGCTGTGTCCGGGATGTGGCACTGAGAGGTTCAGAAGCGGGGCTCAGAAGGCAACGGCACCAGCAGATGGAGCAGGGTCCATGGTTGCCGCCCATTGAGGAGTTCGGCTGGACTATGACCATCAATCGGCGTGGTGCAATAAATGGTCAGGAATAAGATGATCTGATGTGGTGGCACAAGATTCGACTGCTTTTGTCAGCTGGTGTTTAAATTTCCTGACCAGTCGTTCTGCTGTACCATTGGAGGACGGATGGAACGGAGGGGTGCGGATGTGTTTGAAACCATTGGCCTCACAGAGTGTGTGGAAGGAGGCTGCCGTGAATTGGAGGCCATTATCGAAGACCAAAGTATGAGGCAGGACTTCAGTGACGACAGCCTGAGTCAAGCCTGTGAGTGTGGCATCAGTTGTGATGGACACCATGCAAGGTATCTGGAATATGCATCCATAATGAGTAACCACATCAATCCCAAAAACGGGCCCACAAAATCGAAATGGATGTGGTCCCAGGGCCGGCAAGGCATGGGCCAGGGTGCAAATAACTGCGAAGGGCTGGCCTGGTGACGCACACACACCGTGCACCCACGGGCCAAACGTTCAATGTCGCCATCGATGCCAGGTCAATACACATGATGGCAAGCCAACACCTTCATACAGGACATCCCCCGGTGTTACGGTGCAGCAAGCATAGGGCGTGGTAGTGCAAATCGGGTGGGATGATCACCCAATGGGTGTCAGCCTCCATGACCAACAGAAGGACACCTGTCACAACCGAGAGCCTGGTGGGGGATGCTGCCAGGGCTTTAACACAGTTTTCAACTGGCGAGTCAGATAGGTGGGCCAACCATGGGTCATATAGCAGAGAACCTGGCACAGAACAGGATCCCAGTGTGTGGCAGAGATGACCTGTGCAGCCGTGATGGGAAATCCACCCAGTGTCTCTTGGCGGCCCATAACAATGTGAAAGCAGAGTACTTCCTGCTGATTGAACTCAGGATCAGGGCCCAAGGGGAGATGGGACAATGCGTCTGCATTGGAGTGTTGAGGTGGGCTAATATTGGATAATGTAAGTGTAATTGCATAAGAACAGCGCCCTGTGCTGGAGATATTGAGCAGTTCACTCTGGGAGGTGTGTGAGTGTGTGTGTGGGCCGAATAGGGTAACCAAAGACTTGTGATCAGTTAGGAGAGTGAACTTCGTCGCCGGCCGAAGTGGCCGCGCGGTTCTGGCGCTACAGTCTGGAACCGCGAGACCGCTACGGTCGCAGGTTCGAATCCTGCCTCGGGCATGGATGTGTGTGATGTCCTTAGGTCAGTTAGGTTTAACTAGTTCTAAGTTCTAGGGGACTAATGACCTCAGCAGTTGAGTCCCATAGTGCTCAGAGCCATTTGAACCATTTGAACTTCGTCCCAAACAGGTAGACGTGAAACTTTTGAATGGCAAACAAAATCACGAGAGCCTTTCTCAGTATGAGAATAGTTCCTCTGTGCTGGGGATAGTGTCTTGGATGCATACGCAATGGGCTGTCCTGAGCCATCCACATTCCTGTGAGCCATGACTGCCCCAATACCATAGGCTGAAGCATCGGCCGCCACAACCAAGGGGTGGTCCGGAGAGATGGGAGTCTGGCAAGGAGCGGACTTGAGCATAGTGTTCAAATGGAGAAAAGCTTGACCACAGGCAGGAGTCCAGTTGAAAGGCACCCCTTTGCTACGCAAGAAATTGAGGGGCTGTGCAATGTCAGCAGCCTGGCGTAAAAACTTCAAGTAGTAGTTAACCTTGCCCAATAAACCTGGAGGTCAGATAAATCCTTGAGGTGGGGAAGGGAGTTGATGGCCACAGCATTACAATACAACCAACAAATGCCATCTTTACTGAGCCAGTGCCCCAGGTATTCAACTTCCGGTTGAAAGAAACTACACTTTTCCAGTTGACAGCATAACCCTGCAGCCTGCAGGGCGTGAAATAAGGTACTGAGGTTTTGCAAATGCTCGTGGCATGTACGGCTGGTGACCAAGATGCCATTGAGATAATTGGCACAGGCCAAGATGGGCTGAGTGAGCTGCTGCAGGTACATCTGGAAAATGGAAGGCACTTGTATTTATGTGATCTGAAAGGCGTGTTGATGACAAAAATGTTCTGGGAGTCCTCGTCTAAGGGTAACTGGTGGTAAGTCTCTGCAGGTCGATCGTGGAGAAGTACTTGCCATGTGCAAGTTTGGCGAGAAGGTCTTCCTGCGAGGGAATGGGATAGTTTCAGCCAGGGACTGTGCATTGACTGTAACTCTGAAATCTCCACATAGGTGAAGGGAGTCATTGGGTTTCCTGATCACCACTAACAGGGTTGCCCAAGCACTCGCTTTCATGGGCTCAATGACGCCAGCAGCTTGCAGTCGATTGAGCTCTTGCTTCACTGCAGGACGTAAGGCCACCAGAATGGGTCGAGCCCGGAAGAACTGCAGGAGAGCAATGCGCACCTGGAAGTTCGAAGAACACCCTACGTCAGACTGAAGCAGAGAGGCATAGGTTGAGCATAGATCGTTGAGGTCCTGGAACGGGACAACAGTGGAAACGACCTTAACTTCGTGAGAAATCAAAAAGACAAACAGTGTGAAAGCGAGTCCAAAAATGTTTGAAGCCAAGGGATGGTCAACCACCAGTATGGTCAGGAGCCAGGGAACATGTTTATAGGTGGCGGGGACTGAGAACTGCCCCCGGAGGGGGATAGAACCGTCACCATACACAACCAATTGCTGAGAGGTGGGAGACAACTCTGGGGAACCCAGGCGTGTATACGTCACCAGATTAATCAAGGAGACGATGGCCCCCATATCGACCTGGAAACGAATGTCCGCGTCAATGGGGCATCCAGTGGGACAACTGATTGCAGCATGTGCACGGTATCCTGATGCCCCTTGGGTGAGGGGTAGGAGCAGGCTGAGAGGCTGTGACAGACAGATTGAAGAAGGCTGACATTCTGAAAGACCGTGCACATTTTCTAGCGATGAGAACAGTCTGTGCGAGAGTGGGCGGAAACACACTGCAGGCAATATGGAAGTGACCCATGCGGGCGCCGCCGAGGGCAACCAGCAGCTCCAAATCCATAGAGATGTTGGACAATGAGGAGTCTTGACGACGTTGCTCTCTGTGGGCTATACCATGCCAACGGTGCGAGGGAGGCACCCGCAGGGAGGACTCTACTGCTGCCACCTGTGGCCTCATCATGAGACGCTTGTTCGCCACTTTTGCAATTTCAAAGGAGGGGGCTATGCACAGAATATCTTCCAGCGTGGGGTTATCGAGTTTCAACGCAGCCTTGCGAACCTCTGGATCGGGTGCCAGTTGAAAGACAACATCGCAAATCAAGGAGTCCGCGTGCAATACCTTGCAGTGCTGATTGGTGCAAGTGAAGTTACATTTGCGGCTGAGAACCTGCAAGTCCGTGACCCAAGAATGGTAGGACTGATGGTGCTGTTTATGGTACTGGTAGAACTCAAGCTGAGACGCCATGACATAGTATCGCTGGGAATGGTAGTTAGTCAGCAGCACACACATCTCGTTAAAGGAGAGAGCCATGGGGTCTGACAAAGGCGCCAACCTGCGGAGCAGAAAGAACATGTCTGGTGATGCCTAGGACAAGAGCTGGGTTGGTTGTTTGGAGAGAGAGACCAAACGACGTCATAGATCTCATCAGATTAGGGAAGGATGGGGAAGGACGTCAGCCATGTCTTTTCAAAGGAACCATCACGGCATTTGCCTGGAGCAATTTAGGGAAATCACGGAAAAGCTAAATCAGGATGGCCTGACGGCACCACCTCGTTCGGTCCAGGACAAGAACAACGACCACTGTAGGGAGTTATCTGTGGCCTGAAATGGTGTGAAATGTTGTTTCAGATGATGCAAGTATGTTTCCAGTCTAACTTAGCATCGTTACAGGACGGAAACGACGGCGGACGTGGGGAAGCATCAGAAACCAGTACATCTGGGAGCTGGTGCAGCAAGGCATCCCGTGCCGTGACTTTGTCCATCAGAAACTGCAAGGATGTGTAATTGGCGCTGCTGCTGCTGCTGTTGCTCCAGGGGACAAAACAACTTAGCCCCCACGCTACTGAACCTTTTACCTCAACACCAATGTTATAGCCGTGAGCGGTGCACGGCAGAGAATGGAGACGCGAAGCCGCCAGGCGGGGTAGCCGCTGGAGGTATCGCTAACAACGAACAGACAGGAAGACGAATAAGTACGGGATAACAGGCACTACAACCAACCATGACACAACGTGCGGCAAGCAAACAAGAACTGAGGTGATAAACACGGCGAGACAACAATGCAGAAACACTTCATATAACGAAAGGACGGGACTGGAATGCAGTACGTCCGAAATGCACACGCAAATTACGACGAGTACCAGACTGGCGGTGTAGCTCCGTGTAGCCACCTAAATCACTGACCGTGGGAAACGAGATTGGGTGCAGACTTCACACGGTACGGAGCATGACGCACCCGCACGGCGAGGCTCACGGCGCAGGTGTGCCGGACCACAGAGACCGCTATTGGGTATCCCGGTTCATATCCTCTGGCACGCATTCAACCTCCGCACCTTCCTACACCAGAAGATCTATAGCTGAAATGATGCCATGAGCTGCACTGAAGTGTGTAGGACGACCATAAATGAGGAGATACAGATCATGGCCAGTATGTAGCTGGTCAAGTAGAAGGCCCCTACCAGGTGAAGGAGGGAATGTTTTGTACAGACTTTTCCAGATGACTCCTTGGGCTTCGCACAGTTCCGACAGAATGCACTATAAGCACGGGGTGTTGCAGAATGGTCATCAGTGAGTTTCCTGTAGAGCAAGGCAAATTGCAGAAGATGGGGGGAAAAAAGGGTGTTGTAGTTCTGACAAGTGACAGTAATATCCATTACAGTTTCGCTGAACGGTCACATTATGGATGTCCAGATCAGGTGTGAAGGGACCAAGAGGACCAGTCATACCCCACGATCACTGCCTGTCACCAATGGGGATGGAACGTCAGTGATATTTGGTTCAGAATCTGATGGCATGCACCAATCTGGCAGCTCTGTGTGTCACAGGAGTAGCCGCTGCCGCTGCCGCTGCCGCCGCCACATCCTCCTCCTCCTCCTCCTCGTCGTCAGCCTTTGGTGGCCGGGATTCTTGCGAGGGCCTATCCATGATTAGTGTGTGACATGTGACACGACAGTCATTTGTTATTTGGAGAGAGAAGTTTGATCGCGAGTCGCGCTTAAAGCGCGGGCGCACAGCAACCTGTGAGGCTGGCTCAGCCAGGCAACAGGGAGGAAGACTGCAGCGAGCGAGTGGTAGCGGCAGATCGCTCCACGTGGACCTGTCAGTCTCAAACGGCTGTCGGTTACGTGACGTCACGAGAGTTTACCCGTTCTAGCGCACGGCTTTAAGGCAATGCTTTATCCACTTTTGTACTGATGACGCGCAAACGCAAATTAGTACAACAAAGTACGATACGGCAAATGAGTGAGAAGTTTGAGACGAATCATCCGAAATGCTGATTTTATTTATACGAATTTTACATCAAAAGATATTAAATAAACAAATCTGTAATGTATCCAATTTATTGAATAATTTATAACTTTTGAAGCAACGCAGGTACAGAGTAGGTCGGTTGCTCATTTTAAAGGTCTCGCCGAAACGCCGCTACTGACATACTTGTATAATTTGCAGCATCAATATTTTACTGGTAAAACACCAATTTTATTAATTTGCTCCGAGCAATTAATTAAAACAAATAATACTAGACAGATACATGAAGAGCAAGGCAGTGCATCGCAGCGAGTGTCGTTACACACGTTTCAACTTGATTAGCTTGTGATGTTTGTAATTATTATATGTCGTCATTGTTTATTAATAATTTTTGCATAGTTTTGCCCACATGTGTCTAACTTTTGTATATACGTAAATTCCGATCAGCGAATCAAAAACAGCAGTTCAAAACCATATGTTATTTAGTGGCAGAAATGAACAAAGATTATCTTCGCACTGTGCTAAGATAATTGCAAAACATTAATTCTGAAAAAAACTATTGCAGCTACAAATTTATGTAATGTCTGTTTCTTGATGAGAATTTGAGCATGCATATAATAGCACAAATAGAATTAAGATTGCTGTCCTATGTAAAAAGTTATCCAAAGAAGTTATCAATAGAAAGCAGTTACATGACGTAGCTTGGGGAATTTCAGATCGAGGGTATTTCAATGGAGCTGACACAGAGCTCCAGGACAGAGTTCTGTGCGCCTCTACCGATGCCAAGCCTGTGTTGCTCGACGCGACACTTTGATGACAGTTTTTTGTTGTTCCAGAAGTGCTAGCCGAATTTCACGTGTGCGTGCAAAAGGAATGTAGAATTTTTTCGCAAAGAATCCGGACTTAGGATATACTCAATGTGAAACACAGTATGGACCTGTGTTTTTCATGCATTGTCTTTTAGTGATTGTTATAGTAAGCAAATGGGACTTTCCTGCTAACTCGTAGCTGTGGAGTACTGCCTCACCTAGCCACTGAAGTGCTACTGTGGGACTCAGTTTATTTTTCAGCATTCCGAACTGTGTTTTGGGATACCAATGGGACTTAGTTTCTGATATGGTCAGGTTGGACCCCAATTATTTTCACCACGTTTAGGTGACTGATTCTGAAACAGTGCCACTGGACTTTATCTGTGTTTAAACCAGTCGGGACCTTGAATATTTTGTGGCATCTGACACTTATGGATTCGCGGTAGTGTCGAGTGAACCGTAGATCATCGGGATTAGGCCACTTTTTAACGAACTGATCGATTTCCTAAATATCAATCGACATCAATCGATGTTCTTAAGCATTCAACAACTTTATTTAAAATTTACAGTGTGTTCAGCATCACTATTGGGGGCTCGAGCAATAATTAAAACGGCACGTAATTGTTTGGAAAATACCACCAGTAAACTGCATTCAGTTATGAAAAAAAAACTTCTGAATTTTAAGGAACATAACAGACGCATTCAATTAGTCATTTGACTTCAGCCTTCTAGACTGTATCCTGGTAAACATTTGTACTTTTAAGTCAACAGCATCGAGAATATTTTATTTATGCACTAACAGGTGTTAAGCGCAAGCGGCTGGCGGTAGAAAGGATAGGGAGACATCCCCGATATAGACGACGAGAGCCAGTGGGCAATCGCATTTGCAGCCGCATTACATTCCGCCGACCGTCACAGGCAGCTGAAGAACAGGCAGCCCTGGGATCCACAAGCCAATGGCTGGCATCGGGCCTCTCATCTATGGGTTTCCTGAGAGAGGGTTTCTGAGAGGATGCCGTCACTGTCAGAGGCCACAGGAGGAAGGTGCTCCTCCAGCCGGGTGTGAGAAGTGGTTCCCGAAGATAGTGCTGCGAGAACCACAAGAGAGGAGGGCAGTAGGAGAACTGGTTTGGAAAAAAACTGAGGTAGTGAGAGTGATGGCTGTG
Organism: Schistocerca nitens; assembly: GCF_023898315.1. NCBI lineage: Eukaryota > Metazoa > Arthropoda > Insecta > Orthoptera > Acrididae > Schistocerca > Schistocerca nitens. The sequence goes on along the minus strand of NC_064616.1, from coordinate 571,140,138 downwards.
GCTTTTGCATAATTGGACATCATATTAACAGGATGTAGGCATTCATATTTGTTTTGTCTCAGTATATGACAGGCAGTCAATAGATTTATATTCCTATAATTCCCTTTCTTTCTTGGAGACTGGGCAAACCTGTGAACGTGAAGGATGGTGTTATGTGCAACTGACACACAGAAGTGGTTGTTAACAAGAACTACCTTTGCGAAGTGATAAGTGTGCATTTACTGCATTTTGGGTCCGCCATACAGTTGGATGACATATGACCAAAGCGTAAGCATCGGAAGCACTACACAGATAGCGTGAAGGTTTCACGACACACGTGCACACCATGACTAAATTTCCTGGAATGACATACTTTCAAAGGCTAAGATAGAGGCACCTGTATCTGATTGATTATCTTCGAGAGCTTTTTGGACACGTTGGACAAAATGTACACTTCATCGCTCGAGATTACCTTGTATCTCCTCATCTGTTTGGAGCTTAATGTTTCTGTGGAATATGATTTCTTGAACCAAATTCAAAGTTTTGTGTGAGGCAATGGTTACTGGTATGTCACCCAGAAGTTCACATGCCTGATGAGCTGTAGATTGTGCAGCAGAGGCGGCTTTAATCAAAAGTGATCTACTGTGCGTTTTTCCCAATGACTCAACTTCTCAAAATTCATTTTCAGTATGTTCCACAAAAGATAATGGCTTTGTTGCAGTGAAAGTATCCCCATCAGTACGAGTATATAGCAAGTACTGGGCAAATTATTTCGCTCCTATATGTCTGGCTTGTCCATCTTCCCATGGGGTAGCCAGAATAGGGAAAGAAGTATAGCTATAACTGTCCACAATGAAACCCGTCTGAGGACATGGCCAGACCAGAAGGGCCACTGTTTTGGTTTATTTTAATAAGTTTCGTGTGTGAAATGTCCATCCTGATGCCATCTACCCTGATCAAGGGCTCTTTTTATGGGCACCACTCAGCTGCAGCAAAGGCCATCTGGCATGATGGCCATTGCTGGGAGTCCTGACGTCCCGGGAAGATGGGCAACTACCACTTGGCATGCATAGGCAGCTAGTAGCTCAGGCATCAGCATTGTGATCCCTGAGTTATTGAGGGGCTCAACTGAAAGCTTGCATAACAAACCCACAACGTCAGACTGGTTACTGCGTTGGCTTTGAAGCTCATGTAACAGTCTATACAGGTATTGTTCGCAAATGATTTTCGACAGTGCATACAGTATGCACTACTTAAAATGTTGTCCTCTAGTCAGTCCCCTACAGAAAAAATTGGAAAATGGTCAAACCCAGATGAGGACCAAAAGTTATTTCAGCTAAAAGGTGATGAATGAATGGATAACCTGACAAAGGAATGCTAAACCTAGGAAACAGGCAGATTGACAACAAAGGCAAAAGTTAGAAAAGAAAGGATAGTCAGTGATTAAGAGATTGCAGCGCAGGAAAGGAACTAGATGTTGCATTAGGTTGGGGCCCCGTGTCGACCATGTACGTACTCACGAAAGTTGTGAGCCCCCTGAGGGGTATAGTTCTACAATCCTTGACTGTTCCCATGTAATGGTAATCTGAGACAGTAACATCTATTGACAGTTCTTAGTACTAAACTCTGATTATTATTCGCATGTGACAGCAGTACAAGACACTATAAGAGATGGATACAGAAATACATATGCATCATTTGAAAAAGAAACAAAATAGCAACACGACAATTGAGAAAAAGAGACATAAGCCAACATGTAGATCATGAGAACATCGAGACAAAATGTTAGATCATTTGAGAGTACTTGACAATGCAACTCAGGATCTGCTTTCGGATGCCAATGTCATGAAGTGCAAAGAACATGTTGACATCGACAGGAAGGCAATTCTTAATACAACAAGAAAAACTGTAGATATCCTGTCCGCACTGGTTGCAAACCTGAAACTTGTGCCAGCTTGAGTTGTGACAGCAGCTCCTGTACCTGTAACACCACATACCATCAAACTTCCATCCATCATATTAGAGTAATTTTCAGGAGAAATAAAGATGTGGTCTCAATTTTGTGAGGGTTTTCAGTCTTGAATGATTAAGTGGAGGGAGCCATGATCACCAACAAAATTAAAGATAGTAACATGTCAGACACATTCATATTGATAGCAGCCACACTACAATTGAATGCAAAAGGACAGAATTTCGGCGGAAAGACAAAAAGGGAGCAATCAATATTTAGTATCCCTGTCAGCAGACATCACAATGGAAGCAGACAAGCTGGCATGTGTAGTCCAGCGGGATAGGGCGGAAACCTGGTATGGAAGACATACACAATAAGCAGCACCAGGAAGACCTGCTGGCGAAGCTGTTTACCTGTGGGCAGCAGTAGGCCGGAAGGCAAGTACTTACTCAAGGCTTGACCAACGCAGACCTCGCCTAGTACACTGTGCTGTGTGTTGTGCCACGTGCTTATAGTGTCAGTTGTCTGTGCCAACCGCACACTGAGTTCTTTCCTGCAAGTCTCTGCAATGGTGTCAGACTCTCTGCTTCTCATAGATTGATTCGCATGGAAAGTTAGTTTCCTGTTTCCCAGCTATTAGCAAGCACTGTCACCCGTGATGTATCCGCATCGACAGTGTAGTGAAGCAGTGTAAAGACTAAAGTGGCAAAGAACGAAACTCCTACAGATGTGATACCCCTGTATTTGCTTTTCCCTTTCCCTAGTGTTCACTCTGACTACCACGAACCTAGCATTTCTACAATGCTGGCAGGAACAGTTGTGCCTACAGAAGGAATAGCAACAGCTGCAGCAGTGGCACCAGCAACACAAGCAGATGTAGTCACTAATAATCCAGAATGCGGACTTGCTTTGCGCTGTTGCCTCGCTGGTGGGTGTACCAGCCACCTGCTGTTCCGTTTTCTGTGATACCACCTGACGCTCGACTTTATTTGCCTCTTCCAATGACCCACCAGAAAGGTGTGAGAATTACCTGTGCCGGTTCTTGCTGCACTCCAAGATAAGGTGTAGCGTAGATACAGTTGATGAGGCTACATTGCTGCTGACTAGCAGCGTAGGTTTATACCAAGTTGTCCGAAATTTGAAGCCCTGCACTCTCCCCTAGAAACTTCCCTTTGATGAGCTTTGCCAGTTGGTTATACAGTATTCTGGACATAAAACCCATGTGGCTGAAGCACAGTTGCAATTGAACCAGCACCACAAGCGCCTTGAGCAGTTGTATGCATCCTCGACCGCTAATTTGCAGGATCTCTGACACAAGTGTAATTTTGAATGTTCCAAAAGTACTACCTCACATGCAGTCTTGCTAATTCAGGACGTGACTGTTCGGTCAGATCCTGAGCATGAGATTCAAACTTTAGCCGATGTTGTCAAATTGCGGAATCATATGAACTTATGGAGGTGGCAAGGGGCCTCCTTTCTGATAATTGGCACGTGGCTCAATTGGGCGTACATGGCAAACTGTCCCTCCTGCTGAGTTGTTGTGTGTTGCCACCACTGACGACGACAGTGCAGTGATGTCACAGCGCTACCCATCCTTATCCGTTTCGAGCTAAGTGGGTTTGTGTTCACATCAGCTTCATTTCGGTGGGCGACGTTTATCGGTTTCTCATCGTTCACCTTCCACTCGTGGGGTGAGATAGCGACCTGGCCCAAATGTCATTTGTTGCATGTTCACCGTCAATGCTTACACATGGAGGCCAATGTTGGGAGTATGCCCATGGATAGGTCATTTGGCAACTGTCTGTGGCAGTCGACGGGCTGTGAGTCAGTAATCAGACACACTGACGTCTTCAGTGGACTCTGGGGCTGCCTCTGACACCCAAAACGTGTCACATCAGCGAATTGTGCTGACATCGGTAGTGGATGGGCAACCAGTCGAATTTCAAGTAGACATGGAAGTGATGGTTAGCCTAATTACCATAGATATATGCAGGCTCCTGGGGTGCCCAGAGTCGCAATGGCCACTCTGTGTTGGTGGTCAATTCACTGTTGGCGCAAAACATCTTTGGGCCTAATGCATTTGCTGTTTTTAGCTTCCAGATTTTTACTGCAGTCCTACAGCTTGCTGTTTGCGAATACCGTGGGCCAAAACGAAAATTTTGTGGCACATGTTTCTCTTAAGCTATTGGCGGTACCCGAATTTTATCATTCCTGCACCATATCTTTGCCGTGCATGACAAGATAAAGGCTGAGTTGAAGTGTTGACAGGATCAGGGCATCATTTCTTCTATTTCGCTGAGTCAGTGGGCCATCCCACTGGTGATCATTCTGAAGCCCGACAGTGCTGTGCGCCTTTGCGGTATTTTAAATAGATGGTCAATGCACAATGTATCGCACATTCGTATCCCATTCTGCAGCAGGCAAAGTTGTTGGCAAAGGTGTTGGGGGGAGTATTTTTCCTGCATCAACTTGCGTGTTGCTTGCCTGCAATTGCCTTTGGACGCAATTTCTCCGACTTTCCTGGTCCTCAACACCCTCTTTGGGTTTTAATGTTTAATCGCTTGCCTTTTGGAATCTCGTTTGCATTGGGAATTGACCATCGTTATTTGGAACAATTGATCCAGTAAATTCCCATGTTGTGTCAGTTACCTTGATGATATCTCAGTCATGAGCCCTACTTGAGAGGAGCATTTATGAAACCTTCAGTCTGTTCTCCAGCGCATGCTGGAGAATGCATTCATTGCAAGCTGGAGAAGTTTTTTTCTTTTCAAAGGCGCATTTTTTGTGTCATGTGCTTAGGAATGATGGTTTTCAACCTACTGGCTCCGAAGAGCCTGAAACAGCTCCAGTCGTTTTTGGCAAGATTTCATACTACGCTGAGTTCATTCCCTGACCGTGCACACCTGCCAGCCTCTTAACTGGCTTTGCCAGAATGGTGTTAAGTTTGTCTGTTCTGCAGATTGTCAATGGGTTTTTGTCAATGGGCTTTTCAGTCTCTCAATCAGTATTTGTAAAGCTTTAACTCTACCCTGTGACACATCCCAATATGGCACTGGTGAGATCTTGTCCCACTGGAAACCAGATAGCACCGAACAGCCCATTGCTTATACATCAAAGACACTTTCCTCTGTACAGCATAATTATACACAGGTAGAAAAGGAGGCGCTAATTATTATTTTTGGCTTTCAAAAATTCCATGTCTTCCTGTATGGGCGATATTCCTCCTCAACACTAACCAGAATGCATTAGTTTCCTTATTTGGCCCTCTTTTTCAGTAACTACTGTAATGACATTCGTGTGATCTTGCATGGCTTGTCAACAGAACTAGGCTGCATCAGCTTATCAGTTCTCTCCTTGTCCGGTTGCAGAGCAGCCTTGGGACACGGTGCACATCGGCTTCATTGCACCTTCTTGTGCAGGATGATTGGTTGTTGGTCGATGCATTGTCCCATACATAGCCAAACTATCTTACACGTCATCGACTGCAACACTTCATGCACTGCCCATTATTTTTGCCACTGAGGGATCCCCATGTACCCTGGTATCTGACAAAAGTCGGCAGCTTGTGTCACAAGAGTTTGAAGACTTTTGCTTTCTCATTTGTATCCAGTATCTGATTACCAAGTCATTTCGCCCGGCATCTAACTTGGAGATGGAGAGCTTTGTGCGTACATTTAAGATTCAAATGAAGTAGTCTGTGTCTGCCGCTTCCCATGATGATGCATTGTCGAGCTTTCTGGTTACATATTGGACAACGCCAGTCAACAAGTGCAGTCTGGTGGAACGTTTACATGAGCACAAGCTTCAGGGGCTCCTAGATTTGCTGTACCCTGATTTGCACGCCACGGACAACTGTGGAGAGCCGTTTTTTCCTTAAGGGGCTGTCATTTGGGCCTGGATCTTTGGCCAGAGGCAGGGATGGCTGCCAGGTGTTACGGTCAGCTTCAAAGATTGGCAGTTGTTTGTGGTGAATGATGATAGTGAGCAGCTGACCAGCTATGCAAATCAGACACACCCACACTCATTTGGGACATCACTGCTGTGTTCAGCTGGTCCAATATACAGAATACAGAATGTAAACAACTGCAACATGCATAATGGTAGCCAAAAATGTTCTCCGTTTTTTTCCCAACTTGACAGTTTTACACACACATTCCGACAATTGTTAATGTGCTCAGTATGGGGTGTGACAACCTCTGGCAGCAATACATGTCAGACAAACAACGGGGCATGCTGTGAATGATGCCAACAATCTCATGTTGAGGCAATAACGCCCATTCTTCCTGCAGCACTGCTCGTAAGTCTTTGAGAGTGGTTGGCGGATGTTGACGTGATACAACCCGTGTTCCTAGTGCATACCCTAGAGGTGCTCTATGGGATTCAAATCGAGAGAGTGAACAGGCAATGCCATGCGGTTAGTTAGTGTTTTTTAACGTCTCGTCGACAACGAGGTCATAAGAGACGGAGCCCAAGCTCGGGTGAGGGAAGGATTGGGAAGGAAATCGGCCGTGCCCTTTCAAAGGAACCATCCCGGCATTTGCCTGAAACGATTTATGGAAATCACGGAAAACCTAAATCAGGATGGTTGGAGACGGGATTGAACCGTCGTCCTCCCGAATGCGAGTCCAGTGTGCTAACCAATGCCATGCGAGTAGGGGGGGGGGGGGGGGGGCAAGACCGGCATGAGGACGTTTTGTTAGTGCGTCTGCCTGCATTCAGGGGCAAACCTATGGTTCTCTTTTCATTGAAAGGTCCGTAACCTATCGTTCTGTTAAGAGGATTATGACCCCCTGAGGATAATCTGTACTTCTGAGGAACCTCCCCCCAACCCTCCCCCTTCTCCCCCCAACCACTAAGGGAACCTCCAATCTTCCTCCCTCCCCCTCGCTGATACAGGTACACTTTCAGGCCTGAGTTATTCGAATATCCCCCTCTCACTCTATCAGTTTGATTGACTACTTAATTAAATTGATCAATTAAGTAACGCCTCCCTCTCTGGTAAACCCCAACCTATCCGGTAATTGGCGACTCTGTGCTGAAGAGGAAGGATCTCATGAAAGGAAATTCAATTACATAGCAAAGAGTATATTGTTTATTTGTAAGAAATTTATTTTGGAGCGGTTGGATCTCTCGTTCATCATTCTCTGCTGTTTGGCAAGATGAAGGTATAAAATACATCGCAAAGAAGTAATTAAATTGATCTCTTTTCTTTTTATCTGGATCGCGTAAGGAATACTGTCATGAAATACCCATCACATATAATTACACTGTTAAAAATCTTTTGATCACGAAGCAAGCACTGTCCGCTGGCCCACACCCAGTGACAACTCGTATCACTTGCGCAGGCTGCCCCAGCTCTGTACCCCAGGGCACGTGTCGACAACTAGACCGCACCAGACTGGTGAGAGATTGAGAAGCGGCGGCGTGCTCGGACATGCACTAATCCTAAGCACACTTTCTGCCGGCACCCACAACCATTTCAAGTGGTTTGTATGCAGGAAACAACTTGTCCGATACCGGTGCATGTGAGAGATGCCGTGATGCCTTCCTTCCAAAGCAAATTCCTGGCTGGGAGTCAATCCAGAGATACTGCTGAAGTTAATAAATAATTAATTCCTAGTCACTTGATCATGATGTAGGGGCCATAAGGCAGACGCGGTAGCTATTTCACTAATTCAAATTGGCAATGACACAAAACTAGTAGCAGGCTGACTCCAAATACAGTTTTAACACAGATTGTTGCGCGCGCACACACACACACACACACACACACACACACACACACACAGAGAGAGAGAGAGAGAGAGAGAGAGAGAGAGAGAGAGAGAGAGAGAGAGAGGGGGGGGGTGTAGTTTGTTGTGCAGGTGACATAGGAACTAGCATGAGATATTTCATTCCGCTATGGGCTCTAAGCTGCCCCCTGCCTTCCTGGCGCACTTTTGTGAACTGCTTCACGAGTTATTAAATTTGGTGCAGAATATCACATCTTGAAGATGTCACAGATGTTACTTCGGAAGACGTGCCACGGGGAACATTAATTAAATCGTCAATATATGCGTTCAAACAATTTGCTTCACACGATTTAAAACTACTTGAAATTACAAAAAAGGCCGACACTGCTCAGTAGTTTGCGTACATAAACAACAGTGGTATGTTTATTGACGAGAAGTTTCATTAAATAATCAAACCTATTATTATCTGATGCCACGATTGGAAGTGTTGATGTATGAAAGATAGTTAGAGGTTCAAATTTCAACGTGAATTTTTAGTGTCATGGTTATAGAATTCCTGACCACTACAGGTCCGCAAAGTGTATTTTCTTTTTTAAAGTGGTACAGAATTCCTAAGTTGACTGGTTCTCTCCGCTACACCATGACGAAGGAGGAGGGGGAAAAGGGCCTACCACATGAGGGGATAGTAGCTACAACAACAAACATCTATGCAAGACAGATTCCACTGAGAAGTATTTAGAAGCACTAAACACGACACACCACGACCCAGTCAATAGCAGTAGTGGTCATGGCTAGATGTCGGAGATGTCTGAAAACACTAGCACAACCCATGCGCTCGTATCCCAAGGTCTACACGCAGCACACCTCTGCCTCGTACATTGCCAGCGCTGAGGTCCAGAGGTTGGTGAAAATTATGTTCGCGATCGCAGTCGTGGACACGCGTGTATGCCATAGTGCACTTTTCTGTCACATCCTGCATCACAGAACTAGAATATTAAACTCATTTTAGGCTGATGATGAGTTGCTAAGACCTACCACTGTCACAGGGTGCCTCCTCAATTTCGGACTCTCTCTTAAGGTAACAGCACAAAGTATTGGTAAATATAAGGATTATACTATATATCACTTCATAAATTCGGCAATACACCTGATTTTATTTCGATGTCGTCTCTCCCTGTGTATGAGTGATTCAAGTATCGTTAAAACAATGAAAAAACAATGAAAAAAACGCCAAGTCAAGAATCAAATCTGTGATACCCTCGCAATTGCCTCCACCCACTGGGCGGCATGTCACTGATACAAAATTGATAGGCTAATTAATTAAATTGATCATGAGAGTCACTTCAGATCATGAGTAATTTTTCTTTTTCAGTAGTTGGATTACACTCAACAGGTAGTTCAAATAGGAACCCCTGGAGGGAAGATGTTTTTTTGAGGAACGCTATTGAGAACCGACATTTGAAACTGACCACAGAAGGATTCTACTGCCGGCAACATACATTTTGCATAGTCTTTTAATGATTACAACTACTGGTTAATCATGTTTTTGCCACTCTCATATCCCGAAATGAGTCACCTTTTTTGAACCTATCTGCTACAGCAAAACTCCAACGTGGCTTTAGATAGTCCGTCTGCATCTTTCTGCCCCAAACTCCCAGCAGCACTATGTCTACCACCTTCTGCAACCCGCGGAAAAACAGGGTGAACTGAGTTAATGCAACAGGACCATGTTTTGACCACTCCGTGGGAATGGGGACATTTTGTCGCAACTCCACCAACCGTGTACGATGTGTAAGGCCAGTGCCAAAACGAAGCTTCTCCTGCAACATGAGGTAGTACAAAAGACAGTATGGGAACTCAAAGGACGAGGATTTTGCTACTGCATTGCGATGCGTTTCCAATCTATATACAGGTACTGCAGTACAAAGGAGATCTGGGTCCCCCAGCGTGCATTCACGTCTGTCACCCAAACATTCCATCATTATTTCGCGCCATCCAACAGAGAAAAAAACTACAAACTATAAAACCTCTGCTGATGTCATCCAATAGAGAACTCAATAATAATTTACCACACCTCTCTCTACCGATGTATATATCGAAAACAAATACCACCTGCATGCTGACATTGAGCACGTGGCGATCCTATTAATATACAGGTATTGAACCACTCAGCGACCACAGTCGCTTGCACAGACTGGTGTAAAGTTTCATCGCCTCTACTGAATGAGGGTCATATCCCACAGATTATCAGTCGCAAGAGAGAGCGCCTGTTTTCTTTTCTGATACACTGTTTTCTTCTGCTGTAACACGTCCAAGCAGTTTATGACTACAGCTTTGTACACCGCCATACATTTTGTTTCTTCCACCACGACTTCGAGATCTGTGTCAGGTTCTAAACTGACATTTACATGTTTGAATCCATTGCCTCTCACAGAAAACTGGACATCACACGTTGTAAATCATGTTGCTGCTGTTCCCACAACACACACACACACACACACACACACACACACACACACACTGGATGACTGAAATAAAAGACAGTCACAACATAAGGAAACTGGAAGAGCTTTGTAGCATTGTGGAGCATTTCCAAACTGCTGTCCGAAGGTGATTGACGGCCCCTACATTTAAACTCATCTGTCACAGTGACAGGATAGCTGATGACTCAGTGTTCTGTTTCGACTGATTCCTCATATTGCATTCATGTACACAATCACTGTTTCGATAGTAGTCATCCCCGGAATGTGTTGCCCCTCTGCGAAGACTCTTTCTGCATCTCAAACAAGTGATGTCAGTCAGTCATTATGTGGTAATCAACAGCGTACCAGTGGGCGGATGGAATGGAAAAGGCACCGTCAATGTACTGTACGAAGCACCACTGTCGATAGTGTGATCAATTGTAGCAATTTTCTCAGCTTTTCAATGCTGACCAGTGACACGGCAGCATGCTTCCCAATTTCTGTAGCATCACTGAACCACCACTCCACTATCCTGCGAGTACCATATACTAGATTGCGAATGTAGATAGATGACTGTGCAGTATGCCCATTCATTGTTAATTCCTGGACATATAATGGATGGGTGCTGGGAGTGAGATTGGTGTGAAACGGTGTTGCTGAACCGAAGTTACGGACTCGACTCGGTCTGTTCCTTCATGAGATGTTGAATATAGCAGTCTACTTCTGGTCAGCTGCAAATTAAATCGGCGACAGGGTTGCATGGAGCGTTGGTCAAAGGCAATGAGAGGAGATCTTTCAACGTCTAACTTTATCCTAAGACTGTGAGAATGCCCTGTGACTGCCCAGCTGTATAGGGAAAGATGGGCAATCGTAATCATAGATTACACACTATGTTTGAAGTGCTAGAAATATATAGATCACTGTCTGGTATAGTGAGTGAGTGAGTGAGTGAGTGAGTGAGTGTGTGTGTGTGTGTGTGTGTGTGTGTGTGTGTGTGGGCGGGCGCGCGCGCAGTTACAGCCATATAACGATTCTCTAAATCCGATGTTACACGTGATCGGCCCTGCCCTGGTATTCAAGATATAGTTTCGATCTCTATAAACCGTTCGCCATATCCAAAAAACAACAGAACTATTCACATTAAGCCATCAGGCCACGTCAGTTTGCGACTGTCCTGCTTACATTCTTCACATGGCCGTCCACCGCAGAGAGCCTGGTGTCTTCTCTATGCCATACGGCACCGTCTGTGACTGTACACAGCGATTATGGACGTGGGACTACCTGGCAAACACTATCCCGTTTGATAGGTGCCCTGACGTCATCGTTGGCATGGTTGTCTATTGAGCAGAATGCTATCTTCCATGCAGGGCATGATTGTATGGACATCCGTTGACAGTTTCTATGATTATATCAAGAATTAAACACAGCATGGGAAATACTGCTTTGCTGCTTTAATTTTTGGACACCAGTGTAGTTGTGATACCAATAAGCGTGCAATTTATTTCACATATTGTACCTGGGAAATGAGTTGCTGTGACATATGAACTGATTTGAATGATTTCTCCAAATGAATTTTAAATATCAGTGGTAGTAGAGACATGTACCAGGCCAGTATAAATGACGTCAGACTATAATAGTATATGCCATAACAATGACGACGTGTTGAAAACTATTCCTCCTCCTGTTGTAGTAAATAGTAGGTGAATTTTGAAGTCTGATGAATTTTAAAGCAAATTTTTTGTTTCTGTTGTTTAGTTTAGGCTTAGCACTTTTTAAGGCACTATTCTCTTGCTGAGGTTTTCTTTCTGTTACTACAACCATTTTATTTAGTGTTATCCATCTTAAAGGTGTTGAATACAATTTCGGAGGACTACTCATTTGACGTGTTCTATCCATCACATAACGTTTATTGTTAAAAAAACTGAAATTTATTAATGGTCCTAATTAATATATGCTATGTATAATTCTTTGTGTTCCAGATTCACGTACAAGCTATAAAATTAAATGTTGTTGTTGTGGTCTTCAGTCCTGAGACTGATTTGATGCAGCTCTCCATGCTACCCCATCCTGTGCAAGTTTCTTCATCTCCCAGTACCTACTGCAACCTATATCCTTCTGAATCTGCTTAATGTATTCACATCTTGGTCGCCCTCTCCGATTTTTACCCTCCACGCTGCCCTCCAATGCTAAATTTGTGATCCCTTGATGCCTCAGAACATGTCCTACCAACCGATCCCTTCTTCTAGTCAAGTTGTGCCACAAACTCCTCTTCTCCCCAATTCTATTCAATACCTCCTCATTACTTATGTGATTTACCCATCTAATCTTCAGCATTCTTCTGTAGCACCACATTTCGAAAGCTTCTATTCTCTTCCTGTCCAAACTATTTATCGTCCATGTTACACTTCCATACATGGGTACAAAATGGTTCAAATGGCTCTGAGCACAATGGGATTTAACATCTTAGATCATCAGTCCCCTAGAACTTAGAACTACTTAAACCTACTGAACCTAAGGACATCACACACATCCATGCCCGAGGCAGGATTCGAACCTGCGACCGTAGCAGTCCCGCGGTTCCGTACTGCAGCGCCTAGAACCGCAAGACCACCGCGACTGGCACATGGCTACACTCCATACGAATACTTTCATAAACGACTTCCTGACACTTAAATCTATACTCGATGTTAACAAATTTCTCTTCTTTAGAAACGCTTTCCTTGCCATTGCCAGTCTACATTTTATATCTTCTCTACTTCGACCATCATCAGTTATTTTGCTCCCCAAATAGCAAAACTCCTTTACTACTTTAAGTGTCTCATTTCCTAATCTAATTCCCTCAGCATTGCCCAACTTAATTCGACTACATTCCATTATCCTCGTTTTGCATTTGTTGATGTTCATCTTATATCCTCCATTCAAGACACAGTCCATTCCATTCAACTGCTTTCTTTCTGACAGAATTACAATGTCATCGGCGAACCTTTAAGTTTTTATTTCTTCTCCATGGATTTTAATACCTACACCAAATTTTTCTTTTGTTTCCTTTACTGCTTGCTCAATATACAGATTGAATGACATTGGGGAGAGGCTACAACCCTGTCTCACCCCCTTCCCAACCACTGTATCGTATCTCCCACTTCAACTTCATCTACATTCTCTTCCATTTCCATAATATTGTCCTCAAGTACATTGCCCTTGTACAGACCCTCTATATACTCCTTCCACCTTTATGCTTTCCCTTCTTTGCTTAGAACTGGGTTTCCATCTCAGCTCTTGATATTCATACAAGTGGTTCTCTTTTCTCCAAAGGTCTCTTTTTTCCTGTAGGCAGTATCTCTCTTACCCCTAGTGAGATAAGCCTCTACATCCTTACATTTGTCCTCTAGCCATCCCTGCTTAGCCATTTTGCACTTCCTGTCGATCTCATTTTTGAGACGTTTGTATTCCTTTTTGCCTGCTTCATTTACTGCATTTTTATATTTTCTCCTTTCATCAATTAAATTCAATCTCTCTTCTGTTACCCAAGGAGTTCTACTAGCCCTTGTCTTTTTACCTACTTGATCCTCTGCTGCCTTCACTACTTCATCCCTCAGAGCTACCCATTCTTCTTCTACTGTACTTCTTTCCCCCATTGCTGTCAATTGTTCCCTTATGCTCTCCCTGAAACTCTGTACAACCTCTGGTTTAGTCAGTTTATCCAGGTCCCATCTCCTTAAATTCCCACCTTTTTGCAGTTTCTTCAGTTTTAATCTACAGTTCATAACCAATAGATTGTGGTCAGAGTCCACATCTGCCCCTGGAAATGTCTTACAATTTAAAACCTGGTTCCTAAATCTGTGTCGTACCATTATATAATCTATCTGATACCTTCTAGTATCTCCAGGATTCTTCCATGTATACAACCTTCTTTTATGATTCTTGAACCAAGTGTTAGCTACGATTAAGTTATGCTCTGTGCACAATTCTACCAGACGGCTTCCTCTTTCATTTCTTACCCCCAATCCATATTCACCTACTATGTTTCCTTCTCTTCCTTTTCCTACTCTCGAATTCCAGTCACCCACGACTATTAAATTTTCGTCCCCCTTCACTACCTTAATAATTTCTTTTATCTGATCATACATTTCATCAATTTCTTCATCATCTGCAGAGCTAGTTGGCATATAAACTTGTACTACTGTAGTAGGCGTGGGCTTCGTGTCTATCTTGGCCACAATAATGCGTTCACTATGTTGTTTGTAGTAGCTTACCAGCACTCCTATTTTTTATTCATTATTAAACCTACTCCTGCATTACCCCTATTTGATTTTGTATTTATAACCCTGTATTCACCTGACCAAAGGTCTTGTTCCTCCTGCCACCGAACTTCACTAATTCCTATTATATCTAACTTTAACCTATCCATTTCCCTTTTTAAATTTTCTAACCTACCTGCTCGATTAAGGGACCTGACATTCCACGCTCCGATCCGTAGAACGCCAGTTTTCTTTCTCTTCATAACGACGTCTTCTTGAGTAGTCCCCGCCCGGAGATCCAAATGGGGGACTATTTTACATCCGGAATATTTTACCCAAGAGGACGCCATCATCATTTAACCATACAGTAAAGCTGCAAGCCCTCGGGAAAAATTACGGCTGTAGTTTCCCCTTGCTTTCAGCCGTTCGCAGTACCAGCACAGCAAGACCGTTCTGGTTATTGTTACAGGGCCAGATCAGTCAATTATCCAGACTGTTGCCCCTGCAACTACTGAAAAGGCTGCTGCCCCTCTTCAGGAACCACACGTTTGTCTGGCCTCTCAACAGATACCCCTCCGTAGTGGTTGCACCTATGGTATGGCCATCTGTATCGCTGAGGCATGCAAGCCTCCCCAACAACGGGAAGGTCCATGGTTCATGGGGGGGGGGGGGGGGGGGGGAATTAAAAGGAAGTGGACAAGAATTCAGCCTCAGGTGTTGCAGACTGCAGAACATAGCATAATTTTTATTATTTAAATTAAATGTAAGTATACATAAATAATAAAAATTATGCTATGTTCTGCAGTCTGCAACACCTGAGGCTCAATTCTTGTCCTGTCTGTCACACCATTATTTCTCTGAATTGCAGCCAACAATAATGGTACATTACTAAAAACAGCATTTAACCTTGTTTACCAAATAATGAAAGTTCGGATTCCAGAAAGAAATCAAAGACTTCAATAAAAATAAACATTTTGTTTTGATTTCCCTACCTTCAAATGTCCCTCCCTTTGCTCATGGAAAGGCTGAAATGTGTATATATTATAAAAAAGAGATGTGCTTATGTATGTTCCACATCTCTTCCTAAGCCACTGGACTGATTTCAACCAAACTTAATATACATATCACCTACTGTCTAGAAATAATTAATGTGGGGAGTGAAGATAACACTACTTCTTTCCTGCTTTATCTTCATCATACATTGAAAAGGTTATTTCAGAATGAGTTTTGTAAATTTAATTCTTGGTATAGTTATGTTTGTGTTTACATAATGTTGTTATGAATGTGATTGTCATTTTCAATTATTCTGATGTTGTATAGTTTCTTATTTGTTAACGTGTTATTTGAATTAATTTTCTATTGAAAAAGAGTAATGTGAAACTGTGATTTGTATAAAGCTGTAATTCGATGTAATCTGAATCTTCAAAACAGCTATATGAAGCGATGTGTATGGGCGATGTAGAAAAGGCATCAACAAAGAGTCGGGACTGAGAAGCAGAGAGTGAGGTAATTTTCGTGTCGAGGATGTACTGCTACACATTGCGTTCGTGGCCGATGGAAAATATCAGTGTTTGGAGAATACTACATTTATGATCTCGGTGTGTACCACGATTAAAGAACTATTGACTTTACGCGTAGCGTTGCTCATTTGCCGGAACTGCGTTGTGACTCATTATGCATAAAACTTTGATATGCAGACTGGTAAGCTAAGGGTACGCCGCGAAGATACTGTTTTCGCTTGTAAATAGCACAAACTGTTTAGTGCATACCATGGACTCTGTAACAAAACAGAAAACATGGTTAACATGTTGGCGTGTCGTATACTGATACGAAAATCTTATTGTACTGATTAAATCACGGACTAATGATTTACGATACAATCGACTTGACTTACTTTCGTCGTACGGACGGATATACTGAGAAAAGTGCCGCGGCGCAATCGTAGACCATAAATCTGAAAACTATGTCTAAAGTGTGTAACAAACATTTTGACGACTGGTTACGTCACGCGTTAATGTAAAGAAGCGTGTCATTCTATGCAGATATGCTGAGTTGAATTAACTCTGCAAACACCGAGCATATCTGTTACATTAACAACTAGTGTTCACGATCAATGAGATCAGTAAAACAGCACCAATTATGGGATTACATGCTCTAGGATCATGGAACAACGACGCGGATGTCGACGACTCGCCAGGAGCATCAGCTAAGTGGAAACTGTTTTTGAAGGAACATTGGATGAGAGACACTGTGAACTACATCGTTCTGATCAGTGATGTAAAAACTCTTCATGTAGGAACAACAATAAGTTTTCCTGGTCATTCATTTTACATAATCGTAAATTGACATACTGTAATACTATTCAGCTTTATTTTCAATAACATTCAGAACAGTAGTTAAAACTTGATTTCATTCATTTAATTATTTCTTTTCATAATCATAATAACTTTGCAAACCTAATAATTTCCGAAACGTCATTTTTCTAAACAATGCTTACTAATACTAATGAGATAAGAGCTATAAAGTTTGGTTTCTATTCATTTGCTTTTGATTGCCAATGTTTCTATATTTGCGTGGTTTGTAAGTGTTTACATATATTTGCCTGTTTTGTTGTTCTGGATTCAATTTCTCACGAATTACTGTGCTCTGCCGATGAATTTTACGCACAATGGGTTAACCGCCATTGCATTAGTAGGTAGAGACACGCATGAGTTGTTCGGTTTGTTTAGGAGAATATTTTATCAGTGGTAATCTGTTTGATTTGGGGTATTAGGTGATCATTCGTAATGTTATAGTTTTTGGGTAATGTACTATGCAGCCAGATTGAAGAAAAGCAGAGTACTCCTGGTTCCAGTTAATTTAAATATTGTGTTCGCGGTAAATTTAGGGGAGACGTATCGGAGTACTGTATGGCCGAGTAGTTGAATAAGGTCAGTTCTAGTCCAGTCGAGGTTTGCAGCGGTGCTGTTTTGGATGATAGTTATATTTACCTATCAAAGGGGTGGGGTGGGAATGAAAATGCAGTGCACCCCACAATGCGCAAATAGCCATACTTTTAGTCATCCAGTATTTGAGAATGAAAGCACTAAGTAACTTGTAACAGACTTCACACACAATTTCAAACCGTTACGAAACTTTTTGTCGCTGGCAACCCCCACAAAATGATGAAAAGGAAAAAGTTTATCGCTTACTACATTTGCGCTGTTCACACAGTAAGACTGCTACATGATACATGACGTTTTTATTTCTTACTTCTTTATTACTAACTGTATTTGAGACATTTTTTCAGATAGTATACATATATAACACTGAATGTAACAGCACAATTATATCGTTGTACAACACACAGATGAGGAGATATGACGTCATAAACACTGAGAAAAGTGAAAAAGGCCGCATGATGCATGAGGTTTTAATTTATTACTTCTTTACTACTAAATCTAGTCACAACAAAATTTCGCAGACAGTATCCTCATATGCCACTGAATGTACCTAGAGGAATATAACACTGCATGACACACAGTTCAGGAATTACAACATTATAAATACTGAGATGCATGAAAATGAAACTGCAGCGTGAAATTTGCTAGAGATACTGGTGTCGTGTGTACAATTATTTGTGCAAAACACGAGTAAAAAGCTTATCCTAAAACCGTGAAATGATTTTAACCATATTTGGCATACATTTTAGTTACAATCTGAAAAGAAATACTATTGGAGTTAGAACCACCAGCGTTATTGGGGTGAGCATGATAATGTGAGAGACATCAAGGCGGAGGTGGAAAGGACGCAGGTAGGGGGAGAGGAGATGGACAAGAAGAGAGGGAGAAGAAAATGGGCAGAGGAGGAGATGGATAGACAAAGGAAAGAGGAAGAGGTGGACAGAGAAAGGAAACAGGAAGATGTGGACAGAGAAAGGAAAGAGCAGGAGATGGACAATGAAAGGAAAGAGGAAGAGACAGACATAAAAAGGAAAGAGGAGGAGATGGACAGAGACAGGAGGAGGAGGAGGAGGAGGAGATGGACAGAGAAACGAAAGAGGAGGAGATGAATAAGGAGAGGGGGAGGAGATGTACAGAGGGAGGGGGACCAGGAGATGAACAGCGAGGGGGTGAAGGATAAGATGGACAAAGAGAGGCAGAAGTAGGAGATGGACTAATAGAAGACTGGAATAAATACATACCTGGGTAATGCCGGGTACTCAGCTAGTATCATAACAAATCTTTATTTAGTTATGTTACAAGCTATTATGGTGATCTAAGTAAAGGTTGGGAAAAGACTAGACTGATCAATTTTTTCCGATTTGTGGATAATTTATTGTGCTTTACTCGGAATTTCATAAACATGACCCAATACCTTCAGTTAGATCAGATAAACAGGATAAACACTATTAAGTGGCAGCCACTGAAATTTTAAAAAAATCTAGACAACTGTCGACCCTTTCTTCAACAAATTAACTGAAGTCCTGGAAAGAGCCTGTCACCAAAATTAGGTCTTGAGGATGATATTTGTAATAACTTCTTAACATTTTGAGCATTTTTAGCATGGCACGGGTGGTAAACACTGAATTACGATGGTATCAAAACGATCAGCATCAGTGTTAGACAAACGGCAGTGGCAAATCAAACCTGGTATCAAATTTATACAGAGAGCAATACAGATGCTAAGTTCTCTAAATTCTGTATATTTTTAAATAAATGCTTTAGGAAATATTTCCCAAAGTAATCAATTCAACAAGCAGTTAATAAATTACTATCAGAGGTACAAAAACATATACAGAAAGGTAATGTTAGCTGTACAAAAAAGCAGAAAATAAAAGCAATGCAGTATGGGAAGTCATAAAACTGCAAAAGGCAGACAAGTATACCAATCAAAGAGGGGAGTAGAGTAACAGAAAATCCGCAGGAATTGGCAAATTTTGTAAATGGTACTCAGAGACGTTACAACAAAATCTTCCTTAAACACATATGGCACTCACAATGAATTACACAGAGAGACCAATGATATAATTTCCATACAACAAATCTTGAAGTAGGAAGACAACACAGAAATTAAAAAATGTGAAATCAGCAGGCACAAAAAGAGGTTGCACAAACTTTTTTAACATACATAATAAATGGGTCCTTGACTTCAGGTATATTTCCAGAGTGCCAAAAGCACACACGAGTTGTGCCTTACCAAAGGAAGGTAAAGTGGAGAGTACAGAATACTGCAAACCAGTTTCACTATTTTCAGCATTCTCAAATTAACTATATCAAAACTAAGATGGACTAATGAGTTAACTGAATAAATACAACCTTCTTAATGAACCACAGTTTGGTTTCCAAAGTAGAAGTACAATATCAGCCCTTTCAGATTTCACAAAAGTGGTACCTTAAAGTCTTGACAAGGATGACTATGTTACTGGCATTTCCTTAGACTTCTCCAAGGCTTTTAACAATGTTGGCTGTAAAATACTACTAAACATACTACAAGCATTAGGAGTATACATCGATAACTTTCCATATAGTATAAGGCATGGAGAAAAAATTCTCCTTGCTGAAGACAACAACATCATGGTCACTCCTAAGAGAGAAGGCAAAGGAAACCCACAAGTATATTCACAGCTGATTAGTATGCAATAAATTACAACTGAGCATAAAGAAAACATTTAGCATGCACTTCAGCATAAGGAGGTAAAACAACTTTATTATATTAAGCAGAGATGATAAACCTACAGATTCTGTAATAAACACAAAGTTTTTGTGGATTAATGTTGATCATCAATTAACATGAATGAACAACTGAAGAGACTGGTGTACAGGGTCTAAGGTCCATAGAAAAAGTAAGGTTGGGCAGAAGTGTTATGTGCTGCTATTGGCTAATGCTGTGATGTCAGTCACAAAGGAACAGTTTCAAGGACAGTGCTGTAACATTTGGGACACACATTTATGAGATGTATTTGTGGAACATTTTAGTTTTTGTGGAAATAATGGAATGCAAATTAATATTCTGTTACTGCTCTAACATTATTGCTACAATTTTTAGTATCGAAATACGTACACAGGTCAAAAAACAGCTTTATGTAGTCTGTTTTTCTGGGTTTCTGACAAAGCAAATGTTAGTATGGAGCAAGTAGTTTTCTCAGTTGGCTCTGAGATAAGTTGTCAAGAGGAAACAAAAACTAGATACAGCAATTCTCATTCTGTATGCATCAGAAGTTTACAAAACTTCAACTGATAGGTGGAAAGTGTGGATTTAAGTTCCCAAATTTTAGAAAGAATTTGAATCAGCTACTCTAAATACTGCATACAGTTTTATACTTTTAGTCACACCACCACACTGGGCTTTTGACGAAAGTGGAGGAGAATATTGAGCCAAGTTGTTTCAATTCATCCATAGAAAAGGAAATTAGCTTGCAAGTTCAACAGTGCCGCTGTGATCTATTTTAAACAAGTACTCTGACTTCAGTAAAACTCAAGACAGCACAAGAGGAGACGGGTAACCAGTTCCTAAATATAAAGGGGGAATGTCCAACAAGATGAAACACTATTATTATTATTTCTTTCTTTTCTCAGACGTTATGTCTGGTCAAAAATGAAAAGTGACGCGGACCTTGATCAAGCGTGACTTCCTTTTAACTGTACGGTATATGTTATATTGCATTTAGGAACTTTCGGGTAATTGAACATGTATCAATAATTACGGATTCCTGTAGTTGTATATATAAGTTTGGATGTAGCTGTATTGCATTGATTTACTGGTGGATATTGTGTGGTATGACTCCTGTAGTTGATTGTATAATTGGTATAATGTCAACTTTATCCTGATGCCACATGTCCTTGACTTCCTCAGCCAGTTGGATGTATTTTTCAATTTTTTCTCCTGTTTTCTTTTGTATATTTGTTGTATTGGGTATGGATATTTCGATTAGTTGTGTTAATTTCTTCTTTTTATTGGTGAGTATGATGTCAGGTTTGTTATGTGGTGTTGTTTTATCTGTTATAATGGTTCTCACCGAGCGATGTGGCGCAGTGGTAGCACACTGGAATCGCATTCAGGAGGACGACGGTTCAATCGAGTCTCCAGCCATCCTGATTTAGGTTTTCCGTGATTTCCCTAAATCGTTTCAGGCAAATGCCGAGATGGTTCCTTTGAAAGGGCACAGCCGATTTCCTTCCCAATCCTTCCCTAACCCGAGCTTGCGCTCCGTCTCTAATGACCTCGTTGTCGATGGGACGTTAAACACTAACCTAACCTAATAATGGTTCTGTTCCAGTATAATTTGTATTCATCATTCTCCAGTACATTTTGTGGTGCATACTTGTATGTGGGAACGTGTTGTTTTATAAGTTTATGTTGTAAGGCAAGCTGTTGATGTATTATTTTTGCTACATTGTCATGTCTTCTGGGGTATTCTGTATTTGCTAGTATTGTACATCCGCTTGTGATGTGATCTACTGTTTCTATTTGTTGTTTGCAAAGTCTGCATTTATCTGTTGTGGTATTGGGATCTTTAATAATGTGCTTGCTGTAATATCTGGTGTTTATTGTTTGATCCTGTATTGCAATCATGAATCCTTCCGTCTCACTGTATATATTGCCTTTTCTTAGCCATGTGTTGGATGCATCTTGATCGATGTGTGGCTGTGTTAGATGCTACGGGTGCTTGCCATGTAGGGTTTTCTTTTTCCAATTTACTTTCTTCGTATCTGTTGATGTTATGTGATCTAAAGGGTTGTAGAAGTGGTTATGAAATTGCAGTGGTGTAGCCGATGTATTTATATGAGTGATTGCTTTGTGTATTTTGCTAGTTTCTGCTCGTTCTAGAAAGAATTTTCTTAAATTGTGTACCTGTCCGTAATGTAGGTTTTTTATATCGATAAATCCCCTTCCTCCTTCCTTTCTGCTTAATGTGAATCTTTCTGTTGCTGAATGTATGTGATGTATTCTATATTTGTGGCATTGTGATTATGTAAGTGTATTGAGTGCTTCTAGGTCACTACTCCAAATGAGTAGGTCAATATTGGTATAGCATAAGTATTTATAGCTTTTGTCTTGTTTCTTGCTGTCAATTCTGTTTTCAGTATTTTTGTTAGTCTTTGTCTATATTTTTCTTTTAGTTCTTCTTCTTCTTATTATTATTATTTATTATTATTCCCATTTAAGAGAGCGTTTGAACTTGAATTCCTTTATGATGATTATGTTTTTTCTGAGCCCAAATTTTCTTCATGTGTTCACTGTGTTGCTTCTTTCGCTCCGCTGTCCATTTGCATCCTGGTCTCTTCTGTGTTGTGGTGTCAAATTTATGTTTTTTGATGATGTTCCTGAATTCAGTTCTATTTTCTGCATCGTTTACTGTTATGTGTGATTGTCTGAGGTCCTCTTCAACTTCTTTTATCCATTTTGTTTTTCCCCTGCCTGAGTTGATGACTTTAAGAATTCGCTTTGAAATTCTGTTTTCATTCATCCTGTGGAAATGTCCGTAGAACTGCACTCTTCTTTTCCTTATTGTATCCGTAATCTGTGGCATTATTATTATTATTATTATTATTATTATTGAGCAAATACAATACAAAAACCCTCTTTCATTTGTGAGGACCTATTTAATGACAGACCCAAACTTCCTAAATACAGAAGAGGGGTAATACTAGAAGACGGTGAGCCAATACTGAAACTATTCGAGTCAGTACTGATTGTACACGGGAAGTTGACGATTGGTGCCTCCGCATTACGAAGGCAAGGGGTGGGGTGGGACGGGGAGGGGAGGGGGGGGAGGGGAAAGAGAGGTGACGTGGGGAGGGGAAAGAGGGGAGGGGAGGGGTGGCAGCATCGGCTGCTTGCAGCAGTGCTGGCACCATTACCCGCGATTTGCGCTCGACACGAAATCGGAGGCAGCATTCGCGGAAATGTTGCCCGCTACAGTGACACTTTCGTCCGATCGTTAATCACCTAACTTTTGCCTACAACTTATGTGTTATTTATGTATCGAAAACAATAAAAAACGAAAGTACGGCTTGTGACGCTATGAATCGAAAGTTGTCAGAAAGTGATTTCTGAAGGGGCAGTCTGAATACTGCATTTATTAAATGCAACACAGCAGTAATGTCGACAAAGTGTCATTAATTGTGCCTGGAAGAACTGTGAAAATGATGCTCACTGACGATCACTGTCATTTGTGTTTGATTCAAGATCATTATCACCACCGTTTCAGGGCGTGATAGTACTGATAACTTCATCAGTGGCTATTTCCATTATTCGGTCTCCTGTCCAATATCCATGCTCCAGGTGCTGCACATTCCTGCGGTACGGTCCTGTGCAGTAACTGAAAGGAAAGCAACATTAACAAAATTCCGCAATCTTTCCTTCGACATGTCACCTGTGACACTGTTCTCCCTGAAATTCGTTTAATTTTGGCCTATGCTAATTCTATCGGATTTAGATGGCAATTTTTGGGAGCTAAACGCACTACTTTGTGGCCTCTGCTTTCAGCGATTTTATCCACGACGTACAATTTGATTGCTGGTTTGTTTTCCTTTATTGTAAACAACAGTAAGCTTCCTCATTGAGTGGTTGTACTTTATTTGTCCGTCTTGCAGCCGCTCTAATATCGTAATCCTGAAATCATATTTATGAGGCATTCTGTCGAACTTCCTGCTGTAGTATGGAGCATAATCCATACAATCACAGAATTGGATGGAATATTACGAACCACCATATCTGCAACCTCTCTCCTGTCGACGTCCGCTAGCTTCGTCAATTTTAACAACTTCGCAAATTAGTGGAAACAGTTTCCTGAATTAGACTTCCTGACAAATTAAAACTGTGTGCCAAATCGGATACCCAGGTACGATTCTTGGTCCGGCAAACAGTTTTAATTTACAGAAAGTTGGAAATCAGCGTACACTCCGCTACAGGGTGAAAATCCGTTCTAGTTTCTTGCACCTTTCTGTAAGTACTTGCCGAATTTGTCTTTTCGTGGAAGTTCTCAAACTTACAGAAGTAGTGCATGTTCAGTACTGGTGCGAAAATATCATTGTCGAAAAGACGTATGGTACGAAGACAGATGGGTCGAAAGTAATGTACCGTTGGAGCCCCTAAAAACACACAATTGGCATCACTAGCCAAGGAAATGTGAAATGAGTTTACCAATCAATACCACAAGCGAAAGTAGAAAGGCAGCACAGACGTCTTTAAACTTTAACTGATTTTTTTATGTTATAGTAAACATAAATGCATTATATTTGTGATAAAAGAAGTAAATACTGCTTGAAAAAATCGAATAGTAATTAAGGTGCATCTCTAGACTAGACATGTTCGGAATTTGCATAAGACATCCTCCAAGTTTTTAATCTAAGTGAAGATCTCTGGTTTTAGTTAACTGAATAGTGTTTCTGGGTTAACATCAATATGTACACACTAATTTTTTCTGTGCTTTGTCTCGATTTTTATTCATTAATAATAATGCAACAACAGTGGTGACTGATCTGATTTTTAAGAATAACTGCAGTTCTGTAAAAAGTAATTGCGGGAAGTTCTTGAAATAAACATGCCTCAGTGACTTCGAAGAAGTAAACTTGAATAAGTTTTTGTTGAAATGTAAACACCTCAGTAAGTTCTTACAGACGTTACTTGCTAGTGGACGCAAGCGTTTTTAAAAGCTTCGCATCTGGCAGCGCTCGGAGACAAATGAATATCTTTCAAGTAGTGCCGATTTCCTCCGGTTCTGGCAGCATTAGCGAAATCGTCAAGTTATCGTGGCCAAACAGTACTTCATGTCAGGCGAAACTGACACACCACAATGTCACTAACCCCATCAATAATTTGTGGCTTACAACAAACAATGACAAACCAGCACCAGATGTGTCAGGAACTTCAGTTTCTAGACGTTATTAGAAGAAGACTGGGAAAAACTCGAAACCAATAAATCTGTAGCCAAAGCAACAGTCCTAGACTCAAGAATTTTAAAAAAAAGTACATTTTGCCACAGAAGCAAATGCTAGCAACGCACAGCGATGGGTCACAAAAGACTTTTTAGCGATAATAACCTCAGAGATAACCCAGCTTGAAAACGGAGTTACGACTACGGCATCAGAAGATGCGGAGATTAGATTACATTAGTACTTGTTCCATAGATCATGAATACGACACTTCGTAATGATGTGGAACGTGTCTGGTTAATTAAAGGTGTGTATAAAAGATATTACATTACACAAAATATTACATGACATTTAATATTTTTAATATTTTTTTGTGGGGGTTGGGGAAATTACCCACTCACTATATCCAAAAATTCATCTAATGAGCAGTAGGAGTTGCCATTAAGAAATTCTTTTAATTTCCTTTTAAATGCTATATGGCTATCTGTCAGACTTTTGATACTATTAGGTAAGTGACCAAAGACTTTTGTGGCAGCAAAATTTACCCTCTTCTGAACCAAAGTTAGATTTAACCTTGAGTAGTGAAGATCATACTTTCTCCTAGTGTTGTAGCCATGTACACTACTATTACTTCTGAATTCGTTGGGATTGTTAATAACAAATTTCTTAAGTGAATACATATATTGTGAGGCTACAGTGAAGACCTGAAGATCTTTAAATAAGTGTCTGCAGGATGATCTTGAATGAGCTCCAGTATATATATATATTAAGAACATCAGAGAACCCAAGACCGAACCTTGTGGCACCCCATTCTTGGTTGTTCCCCAGTTTGAGAAATCACCATTTTTTTGCATATTATGTGAACTGCTTATTTCAACTTTCTGCACTTTTCCAGTTAGGCATGACTTAAGCCATTTGAGCACTGTCCCATACATACCACAGTAATTGAGCGTATCTAGAAGTATTCCATGATTTACACAACCAAAAGCCTTTGAGAGATCACAAAAAATCCCAATGGGTGACTTCCTTTTACTGAGAGTATTTAATATTTCATTAGTGAAAGTATATATAGCATTTTCCGTCGAAAAACCCTTCTGGAAACCAAACTGACATTTTGTTAAAACTTTATTTTTACAAAGGTGTGAAGCTACTGTACAATACATTACTTTTTCAAGAATGTTGGATAAGGCAGTCAGAAGAGAGATTGGGCAGCAGTTGTTGACATCAGACATATCCCCTTTTTTATCAAGTGGTTTAACAATGGCATACTTCAGTCTATCTGGGAAAATACCCTGCTTCAGAGTGCTATTACATACGTAGCTAAGAATCCCACTTATTTCTTGGGAACAGGCTTTTATTATCTTGCTGGAAATGACATCAATTCCACGTGAGCTTTTATTCTTGAGAGAGTTTATTATCTTCCTAATTTCAGAAGGAGAGGTGGGTGGAATTTCAATTGTATCAAATGGTGTGGGTAAGGCCTCTTCCATTAACTGCCTTGCTTCTTCTAATGAACATTTAGATCCTATTTTCTCTACGACATTTAAAAAATGATTATTCAAAATGTTTTCGACTTCTGGCTTGTTTGTCAAGTTTCCATTCGCTTTGATGGTAATGCCGTCATCCTGTACACTTGGTTGCCCTGTCTCTGTTGTAATAATATTCCAAATTGTTTTGATTTTGTTACCAGAGGTATTAATCTCAGACATGATGCACATGCTTCTGGACTTTTTAATAACCTTTCTTAATGTAGCACAGTAGTTTTTATAATATTTGGCTGTTTCTGGGTCATAACTCTTTCTTGCTGTTAGATACAGTTCCATTTTGTGGTTACAAGATATTTTTATTCCTTTAGTAAGCCAAGGATTTTTGCATGGTTTCTTATAATTAGATTTAACTACTTTCTTGGGGAAACAGTTTTCAAATTCTCTTACAAGTGTATCATGAAATAAGTTGCATTTTAAATTAGTACCGGGCTCCTTGTACACCTCATCACAGTCTAACTGCTGAAGATTTTCTCTGAAATTTCTAATTGTTGAGTCATTAATTGAATGTACAACTTTGGAGGGTAATTTTGAATTACTGAATGGAGCTATGTCATATACTGTAACTAGCTGAGCACCATGATCAGAAAGGCCATTCTCAACAGGAAAAGACCAGCAGCGGATATCTGAGCACTTTTTGACGAAAATGTGGCTCATATAAAGTTACATGCCACACCTACAACGGAAAGCTTTGTGTCTGCAAAACAGTATTTGGAGAAGCCTTACTTGGGAAGAGAGGAAACCTTAGCTACTACTGGAAAACGCATAAACCGGTTATTTCCCACAACTGTATTCATTGGCCAGCTACTTCTGTTTCCTCTGAAGGAATTTTTTCTAATGTCGCATAACTCACTAACATCAGACGAAATCGTTGGTCACAAAAAAAACTTAAACATGATATTAACACTGAATTCACACAGTGAGGTGACAAAAGTCGTGGGTAGAGACATGCGCATACACAGAAGGCGATAGTATCACGTACACAAAGATATAAAACGGAGTGCATCGGCGGAGCTGTCATTTGTACTCAGATCATTCATGTGAAAAGGTTTCGGACGCGTTTATAGCCGCACGACGGGAATTAACAGACTTTGAACGTGGAATGGTAGCTGGAGCCAGACACATGGGACATTCCATTTCGGAAATCGTTAGGGAATTCAATATTCAGAGATCCATCCACAGTGTCCGGAGTATGCCGAGAATACCAAGTTTCGCGCATTACCTCTCACCACAGACAATGCAGTGGCCTTCACTTAACGACCGAGAGCAGCGGCGTTTGAGTAGAGCCGTCAGTGCTAACAGACAAGCAACACTACCAGAGACAACCGCATAAACCAATGTGGGACGTACGACGAACGTATCTGTTAGGGCAGTGCGACGAAACTTGGCGTTAATGGGCTATGACAGCAGACGACCGACGCGAATGGCTTTGCTATGAACAAGACATCCCCGCACCGTCTCTCTTCCGCTCGTGACCACATTGGCTGGATCCTAGACGACTGGGAAATCGTGGTCTGGTAATATGAGTCCCGATTTCACTTGGTAAGAGCCAAGGGACCAGGTCGTCAACAAGGCAGTGTGCAAGCTTGGTGGTGGCCCCATAATGGTGGGGCTGTGTTTACATGTAATGGACTGGGTCCTCAGTTATGTTCGGCTACTTGGAGACCCTCTGTAGCCCTCCATGGACTTCATATTCCCAACTAATGATGGAATTTTTATGGATGACAAAGCGCCATGTCACCATGAGGTTCAACTGTTCGCGAATAGTTTGAAGAGCATTATGAATAATTCGAGCGAATGATTTGGCCACCCAGATCACCCGACATGAATCCCATCGTGGATGACAAAGCGCCATGTCACCATGAGGTTCAACTGTTCGCGAATAGTTTGAAGAGCATTCTGAATAATTCGAGTGAATGATTTGGCCACCTAGATCACCCGACATGAATCCCATCGAACATTTATGGGATATAAGCGAAAGGTAAGTTCGTACAAAAACATCCTGCACCGGCAACACTTTCGCAATTATGGACGGCTAAAGAAGCATCATGGTTCAATATCTCTGCAGCAGATTTCCGACTTGAGTCCACGCCACGTCGAGTTTCTACAGGGAAAAGAAGGTCTGACACGATACTAGGAAAGGTATTGCATGACTTTTGCCAACTCAGTGTACTGTTAAATCGTTATCGCGACGTAAGTTACTTGCAGCTGGCAATGTTTTAAAGAAATTATCGGTAGAAAACAGTCTTGAAAAACTTGCCATCTGATAGAAGCTGTACTAATATTCGCGCATCCAAACAAACACTAGGATTATGCAAAACAGTTTCGAATGTTTCAGCATGTATTGTCCAGAGCAAGATGTGAAGAGGTACCGCATTTTGAAGATGAATACTAGTGGCTATGGTACTACGTATCAGGAACTACTTTTTTCGTTGTGACTTATGGCAGCCCATTCCGTGGTCCTATGGAAAGAATGCACAAAATCGGTTTGGGTTGATTTGGGGGAGGAGGCCAAACTGGGAGGTCATCGGTCTCATCGGATTAGGGCAGGAAGTCGGTCGTGCCCTTTCAAAGGAACCATCCCGGCATTTTCCTGGAGCGATTTAGGGAAATCACGGAATACCTAAATCAGGATGGCCGGACGCGGGATTGAACAGTCGTCCCTCCGAGCGCGAGTCCTGTGTGCTAACCACTGCGTCACCTCAATCGGTGCTCAAAATGGAACCCTCTCCTTGTGGCGCCGTTATTGAGAATAGTGAGCTTTCTTATGCAAAGTATATCTTCTAACGGCATTTATATTGAACAATACATCACTTGCAAAATTCACAGCGTGTAAAAAATTTGAGTTTTAGAGAAGGCCCATAAATGATGTAAAAACAAATTTGGAGCAATTGAAAGCACAATTTTTCCCCGAAACAACAACACAATACATAAGTTTCCTAGCGAAGTTGTGGAAAAGGACAGTACAGCAACATTTCTAAACGGAATTTTCCGGTAATAGCCTCCCTTTAAATAAATAAGTAATAGGCGAGAAGCACTTATTCGAGATTCAGAGCTCGTCCACTCGTCCAGGGCGCTAATAATGGTATCTAATAGCTTTTCAATTTTCAACTCTAGGCCGCTAATAGCCGAGGGACACTAGTGTTAGCTGCCAGATGTTTTACGAACCAGGCAACTTGGGGTGCCACTTTTTAATAACAGTTGACTTCTCATCGGGAAGTAGTCAGTCGAGTGAATGAAGAATTACTTCTTCTCACTCTCGTATTAAAAAAGAAAAGCGGAAAGGGTAGGAAGATGAGAAATCCTACAATGTGTATTGGTCGATTGACGATCAAGTGCAGACGAGATTAAATTTTTCAGTTTCTTCGAATGTCGAAATCTTCGTTTACGAGTTGATTGACTACATAACGAGAAAATATAAATGGAATCGACACAGAACTAAAAAGAGGTTTTTCAGCATATGACAACTATTTCTATACTGAGATAGTGAAATCAGTATAAAACTCAGGCGGCCGGCTTGGCCGAGCGGTTCTAGGCGCTTCAGTCTGGAACCGCGACCGCTACGGTCGCAGGTTCTAATACTGCCTCGGGCATGGATGTGTGTGATGTCCTTAGGTTAGTTAGGTTTAAGTAGTTCTAAGTTCTAGGGGACTGATGACCTCAGATGTTAAGTCCCATAGTGCTCAGAGCCATTTTTCTCGCTCAAAGTTTCTCCTCGAATACTGGAATCCGAATCTTCGCAATATTGTGCCACGAACTCAGTTTCTCTGTTTTGTCGGAGTATGCTTCTGTTGTGGCATCCGAGATTGCAGGTTCCCTTTCAGTCTCAGAAATAAAGTCTTCTGTATTTATTCTACTTTCGAACAGTTTATTCACTTCCGTCACTTCTCGGTCTACCTTTTTTGGTGTTTCCATAGTTATTTATTTACTCATTAAAAATAACAAAGTTGTAACGCACTACAAGAAACACGATGTTGACTGTATTGTCGCAATAAATTATAGGACTGTGAGGTTGATAGCACATCCTCGAGTGACATATCGTGTGTGTGTACCGGTTCATCGGGGGAAAGGTAACGCCACTTGTGGGCCATGTCTAATAGACTTCAAATACTGAGGTGACAAAAGTCATCGGATACCTCCTAATATCGGGAAGGACCTCCTTTTATTCAACGTAGTGCAGCAACCCGACGTGGCATGGACTCAACAAGTCGTTGGAAGTCCCTGTACAAATACTGTGCAACGTTGCCTCTATAGCCGTCCATAATTGCGGACATTGTGCCGGTGCAGCATTTTGTGCACGAACTGACCTCTCGATTAGGTCCCTTAAATGTTCTATGGGATTCATGTTGGGCGATATGGGTCACCACATCATTCGCTCGAATTGTCCAGAATGTTCTTCAAACTAATCGCAAAAGATTGTGGCCCGGTGACATGGCGCATTGGTTTCTGCAGTTATTTCACGCAGTGTTGCTTGTCTGTTAGCACTGACAACTCTACGCAAACACCGCTACTCTCGCTCATTAAATAAAGGCCGTCAGCCAATGCGTCGTCCGTAGTGAGAAGTAACGCATGAAATTTGTTATTCTCGGGCCACTCTTGACACTGTGCATCTCTGAATATTTAATGCCCTAACGATTTCCGAAATGGAATGTCCCATGCTTCTAGCGCCAACTATCATTCCGCGTTCAATTTTTGGGCGTCGATACTCACGTCGGAAACCTTTTCACATGAATCACCTGAATGCAAATGACAGCTCCACAAATGTACTGCCTTTTTATACCCTGTAAACGCGACACTACCGCCCTATGTATATGTGCATATCGCTCTTTTTCACCTCAGTGTATACAGCGATACTCCGTGACGGTCTTGGGCAACTCTACGAGGGGCGTTTGAATAGTCCGTGCAAAAATAAAAACTACTTACATGTTTGGGGTAAACCTTTTTTATTTTTCAACATAGTCTCATTTTACACTTATACGCTATTCAAATTTGTTGATCCCTTCCGAATAATAGGAATTGTCCAAGTCTTCAAAAAAGCTATTAGTTGCTGCAATCACCACCTCGTTTGAATAAAATCTTTGTCCCGCCAGCCACTTCTTCAAATTGGGGAACAAATAGTAGTCTGAGGGAGCCAAGTCTGGAGAATAGGGGCCATGTGAAACGAGTTGGAATCCTATTTCCATTAGTTTTGCGACAACAACTGCTGTGGTCTATGCTGGTGAATTGTGATGGAAAAGGACTTTTTTGCGGTCCAATCGCCCAGAAGACAGTCGCCATAACCTTTCGGCCGAAAGAATGATCTTCGCCTTTTTTGGTGCAGAGATTCTCCCTTGGTAACCCTTTGTTTAGATTGTTGTTTGGTCTCAGGAATATACTAATGTATCCATGTTTCATCCACAGTGACGAAACGACGCTTAAAACCTGCGGATTCTTCCTGAAAACCAACCTTGCAACATTTCACACGATTCCGTTTTTGGTCAAGCGTTAGCAATCGCTGAACCCATCTTGCAGATAGCTTTCTCATGTCCAAATGTTTATGCAAAACACAGGGTGATTCAAAAAGAATACCACAACTTTAGGAATTTAAAACTCTGCAACGACAAAAGGCAGAGCTAAGCACTATCTGTCGGCGAATTAAGGGAGCTATAAAGTTTCATTTAGTTGTACATTTGTTCGCTTGAGGCGCTGTTGACTAGGCGTCAGCGTCAGCGTCAGTTGATGCTAAGATGGCGACCGCTCAACAGAAAGCTTTTTGTGTTATTGAGTACGGCAGAAGTGAATCGACGACAGTTCTTCAGCGTGCATTTCGAACGAAGTATGGTGTTAAACCTCCTGATAGGTGGTGTATTAAACGTTGGTATAAACAGTTTACAGAGGATGGGTGTTTGTGCAAAGGGAAAAGTTCTGGACGGCCGAGAACGAGTGATGAAAATGTAGCACGCATCCAGCAAGCATTTGTTCGCAGCCCAGGAAAATCGACTCGCAGAGCTAGCAGAGAGCTGCAAATTCCACAATCAACTGTATGGAGAGTCCTACGAAAAAGGTTAGTTATGAAACCTGAACGTCAACTACCCGAGGCGATGGATCGGCCGCCAGGCAGCCCGTGACAGAGCACTTCATCACTGGCCTCCAAGAAGCCCTGATCTTACCACCTGCGATTTTTTCTTATGGGGGTATGTTAAGGATATGGTGTTTTGGCCACCTCTCCCAGCCACCATTGATGATTTGAAACGAGAAATAACAGCAGCTATCCAAACTGTTATGCCTGATATGCTACAGAGAGTGTGGAAAGAGTTGGAGTATCGGGTTGATATTGGTTGGTTGGTTGGTTTGGGGAAGGAGACCAGACAGCGTGGTCATCGGTCTCATCGGATTAGGGAAGGATGGGGAAGGAAGTCGGCCGTGCCCTTTCAGAGGAACCATCCCGGCATTTGCCTGGAGTGATTTAGGGAAATCACGGAAAACCTAAATCAGGATGGCCGGACGCGGGATTGAACCGCCGTCCTTCCGAATGCGAGTCCAGTGTCTAACCACTGCGCCACCTCGCTCGGTCGGTTGATATTGCTCGAGTGTCTGCAGGGGGCCATATTGAACATCTCTGAACTTGTTTTTGGGTGAAAAAAAACCTTTTTAAATACTCTTTGTAATGATGTATAACAGAAGGTTATATTATGTTTCTTTCATTAAATACACATTTTTAAAGTTGTGGTATTCTTTTTGAATCACCCTGTATTATGTAC
The DNA here is from genome assembly GCF_023898315.1 of Schistocerca nitens. Classification (NCBI taxonomy): domain Eukaryota; kingdom Metazoa; phylum Arthropoda; class Insecta; order Orthoptera; family Acrididae; genus Schistocerca; species Schistocerca nitens. The sequence continues at coordinate 571,106,633 of NC_064616.1, read as the reverse complement.
CCATTCATTCGAGATGCCCACAGCACTAGCAGTCTCACGCACCTTAACTCTTCTGTCATCCATCACCACATCATGGATTTTATCGATGATTTCTGGAGTTGTAACCTCCACTGGGCGTCCAGAACGTTCAGCATCACTTGTGCCCATATAGCCATTCCGAAAATTTTGAAACCACTTATAAACTGTTCTAATCGAAGGCGCAGAATCACCGTGTTGTTTATCAAGCTTCTTTTTAGTCTCCTGAGTCGTTTTGCCTTTCATAAAGTAATGTTTAATCACCACACGAAATTCTTTTTCGTCCATTTTTTGACAATTACTCGACTTCCTTGATTCACACGAACGCCAAACACAAAGAAACAGACCAATGTGGCTGAAACTTGGTGTGCGTTCTTTCCAAAGATGCTACTGACTAAACATGACCTCGATACCTGACGGTGGTGCCATCTCTCGGACTTTGCACGGACTTTTCAATCGCCTCTCGTAAGTGGGCAGAGCTGTTGACAGTCGCGGTAGGTGGCGGGTTAGTGACGCCGCTAGTTGCCATCTACTAACAGGATCCCGCCACGGCTCATGAGACAAATGCAGTGAACTTTCTGGTAACTCGCGGCAGCACTCGTGACGTCACGAGTGCCGCCAAATGTGTGTCCTTCGGCTAATAGCGGCCTTATCGTGACGCATTTGCCATTTAAGCGATACGAAAACAATCTTCAGCCCTGGATGGTGATGCAAACGTTAGCGTAGAAAAGATACGTAATTTTTTGAGAAACCTCTAATGTCAGCTATTGTTTACTTCCACTATATGCAAACCGCAGCTTTTTCACAGTGCATAGAAATGGCACACATGGTACCAACAGCAGCGTATCACTGAACAATGCAACTACAACAGGTACATAGCGTAGATGACAGACGCAAGAAATAAATTATTTTCGCGCGCATTTTGTATGTGTTTTTTGTCAGGTAGGCACAATATTTTATGCTGCCTTTCACAAGCAAACTAGACGCATAATCCTTTCCTCGATTTAAGCAATTTCTGGGATTTTTTTCCTAATTTAAAACCTGACGACATTTGATATACACTCCTGGAAATGGAAAAAAGAACACATTGACACCGGTGTGTCAGACCCACCATACTTGCTCCGGACACTGCGAGAGGGCTGTACAAGCAATGATCACACGCACGGCACAGCGGACACACCAGGAACCGCGGTGTTGGCCGTCGAATGGCGCTAGCTGCGCAGCATTTGTGCACCGCCGCCGTCAGTGTCAGCCAGTTTGCCGTGGCATACGGAGCTCCATCGCAGTCTTTAACATTGGTAGCATGCCGCGACAGCGTGGACGTGAACCGTATGTGCAGTTGACGGACTTTGAGCGAGGGCGTATAGTGGGCATGCGGGAGGCCGGGTGGACGTACCGCCGAATTGCTCAACACGTGGGGCGTGAGGTCTCCACAGTACATCGATGTTGTCGCCAGTGGTCGGCGGAAGGTGCACGTGCCCGTCGACCTGGGACCGGACCGCAGCGACGCACGGATGCACGCCAAGACCGTAGGATCCTACGCAGTGCCGTAGGGGACCGCACCGCCACTTCCCAGCAAATTAGGGACACTGTTGCTCCTGGGGTATCGGCGAGGACCATTCGCAACCGTCTCCATGAAGCTGGGCTACGGTCCCGCACACCGTTAGGCCGTCTTCCGCTCACGCCTCAACATCGTGCAGCCCGCCTCCAGTGGTGTCGCGACAGGCGTGAATGGAGGGACGAATGGAGACGTGTCGTCTTCAGCGATGAGAGTCGCTTCTGCCTTGGTGCCAATGATGGTCGTATGCGTGTTTGGCGCCGTGCAGGTGAGCGCCACAATCAGGACTGCATACGACCGAGGCACACAGGGCCAACACCCGGCATCATGGTGTGGGGAGCGATCTCCTACACTGGCCGTACACCACTGGTGATCGTCGAGGGGACACTGAATAGTGCACGGTACATCCAAACCGTCATCGAACCCATCGTTCTACCATTCCTAGACCGACAAGAGAACTTGCTGTTCCAACAGGACAATGCACGTCCGCATGTATCCCGTGCCACCCAACGTGCTCTAGAAGGTGTAAGTCAACTACCCTGGCCAGCAAGATCTCCGGATCTGTCCCCCATTGAGCATGTTTGGGACTGGATGAAGCGTCGTCTCACGCGGTCTGCACGTCCAGCACGAACGCTGGTCCAACTGAGGCGCCAGGTGGAAATGGCATGGCAAGCCGTTCCACAGGACTACATCCAGCATCTCTACGATCGTCTCCATGGGAGAATAGCAGCCTGCATTGCTGCGAAAGGTGGATATACACTGTACTAGTGCCGACATTGTGCATGCTCTGTTGCCTGTGTCTATGTGCCTGTGGTTCTGTCAGTGTGGTCATGTGATGTATCTGACCCCAGGAATGTGTCAATAAAGTTTCCCCTTCCTGGGACAATGAATTCACAGTGTTCTTATTTCAATTTCCAGGAGTGTAATAAACATTATGAAGATTTTGTGACGTAACAGCTCCCCCCCCCCTCCCGCCCCTCGTTTTGGTTAAATATTATGGAACTAAATGATAAATTTCAAAGAAGTAATTCACAGGCGATTCCTTCAGAATTAAGGCTTGGCTGCACTGAACACAGTGGCAGTCGCTATGGGAAACAGCGCTGTGCGGACAAACCTTCAATGTTAATGGTGACTTTCTTTTATCTGCAAAGACATGAAAATGGTTATAGTTTACTCCACACAAAAATTACATTATCATCCATGTTACTCCAACCCGTCGTCAACTTGTCAGTTACCGTGCAAAGAATAATTGCAAAATTACTTCTTCCCGCTGCTAGTGATGAGGTTTTTCCCAGACGTGTTTTTATAGATCCTAGTCTGTGCTAAACAGCCAATCACACATCTACGGTTAGCTACTAGTTGACTGCCTGATGTTTTGGAAGATACCTCTTCTTCTTGGAAGTTTGTACTCTATACCGCTTCATTTGTTTGGTCTTTGATCCTTTCAGCATATATAAATGATGGTTTACGTACATACGTGTGTAGGTAGGTGAATGATTTCTTAGAACATCAGGGGCTGAAAATATATGTAGCTTTTTAATTCCTCATAGAAGATTCTAAACTTGTTGACTTCAAAAAATCTGTTATACAGAGTTCTATTCGAGCAACCTTTGATTTAAATATTAGACCTCAGCAAAGCGACTACAAACACTTCATCTGACACAAGTATCAATTATTTTCGGTTAATGTAACCCTCATCCCACTACCATCCCATCTACAAGTGTGCCAGCACAGTCACACACAATATGTAACAAATCAGGTGAAATTACTGCAAGGCTTCAACAGATACGCCGAAGTATACGCATAAACATTCGTTTAAATCTCCTCATGACTGCAATTACCCATCCTAAATTATGCATTATTTCCATCAGATTTTGTTTTCACATCTGAATACGAAGAATTCAAATTAATATACATGGGGCGATCAGAAAGTTTCCGTTTGAATGCCGTAGTCTAGAATCAGTACGAATCATGCAAAATCGCCGTGAGCATTGAGGCAATCAAACCACTGAAGCACCAGGTTGAAAATATCCGTTTGGTAAAACAACGTGTCCAGCTGGGTGAAGTAGTCCGTAACTGCCTGCTGCATATCCTCGTCCGATAGGAATCGTCGACCCTTCCAGGCCTTTTAAGAGGAACCGAAGGCGTGATAACCGCATCCGATGAGATCAGGAATATTGGACGGCTGCTCGAATGTCTCCCACTTCTGCGTTACATTTACGATTTGGAGATGTGCGTTGTTATAAAGCAGGAGCACCCCTTATCGCACAATTCCATAAAGTTGCTTTCTACAGACATGCTACCCCACACACATTCTTCAATCTCCGATGGATGTCTACCGGTGTTTGTCCTTCAGCATCCAAGAAAAGAATAACAGCATGTTGGTCCTGTTTGGAGGCATTTGGTAATAACGGCGCCATAGTTCACGTCATTTACCGCACACACATCGGAAAATCCCACCTCTTCTCGGTTTCCAGCCACAAACTCTAACACCCCCATTATTTTCGTCATTGTTCTAGTTATTTGATCCGGACGGATGTCACATGAAACCTCTTCAAGCTGATCGTTGAATACTTCACTCAGTATTATTATTACAGAGAGCAGCCAGCCCTCTGATCTAACACGCCAGTGGCGCTAGACCATCAAATCAGACATGAATTCAGTCATGGGAAAGTCACTGGGTTACTAGGTGGTAGTGGAATCGTTTTCACACCACAACTTCAATTCGTTTTGATTCAGACAATTTGGATGAAATATTTATTAATTGTATACAAAAACCTTGCTTGTGAATCAGTGTATCTATTAGTGAACACCGGATCAAAATCCCCATAGCAGTTCCAGAGATTAGCCAGCACATTCATAAGGACACCAAAGGACGACTTCAAGTTTATATACACAGAGGGGTATAGAGATGTTTTAATGCATATTTTAATTCAAAATTCTAATCTGTTTAAAAATGAATAGATCAATGATGTTGCCTGAATTCCTGTAGTAAAAGGCATCAGCCACGAAATGGAAACAAATACAAATCTGAGAAGTGAAAACTTTCGTCAAATGTTGGTCAACAAAAAAGAACATGCAACTGAGAAAGGAGAAGCCAAAACTGAGAAGCGAGACCCAAACACCGAGAACTTTTGTATGGCAATTGTCACACAAACGTTTTAAAGATAAATTCTTGCTCGATTATGGACAAAGTAACGCAGATGAGGATTCAAACGAAAGAAAGGATTAGTAACAAAAAAATCAAGTTAAATGAGAAATACAAATAAATGAATGAAATAACTTGGATGAAAACATAAAATCATCAAACGGAAAAAATTAAACTGAAGTTAATACACGAAAATAAAATCACGTGGACAAATATTCCAAATGAAAGAAGAATGATAAGAAAAAATTTAAACCATTTAATTGAATAAAAATGATGATAAGTGTCATTGTCATGAAGATTCAAAAATAAAAGTTTGAAAGAAGGTGATGGAATTCGAACCCATGGCCTTCAACATGACACCAACACACAGGCTGTCCATAAAAAAAATGTTCCAGTTGAAAATATGAATAGCATAAACTGCAAGCGTGGTAGAGTGTTTGCTCAGCGACACAATTAAAGAGTAACTCACAGATTTAGACAAGGACATGCGCGAGTACTGTTTTTTTTTTTTTTTTTTTTTTTTTTTTTTGTATTCTCGCTTTCAGCGCCACATACGCAAAATGGCGACTCAGCAGAAACAGGTCGACTGGCCGAGGGCGTCACGACGAGCAGCCGAAGAGTAAAAATGTGGACCGTGCGGTCTAACGAACTGCTTTCCGGGCGGGAAGACGTGCCCTACCCGGCACGAATCCGCCCGGCGGATTAGTGTCGAGGTCCGGTGTGCCGGCCAGTCTGTGGATGGTTTTTAAGGCGGTTTTCCATCTTCCTCGGCGAATGCGGGCTGGTTCCCCTCATTCCGCCTCAGTTACACTATGTCGACGATTGCTGAGCAAACACTTTCTCCACGTACGCGTACACCACAATTACTCTACCACACAAACATTGGGTTACACTCGTCTGGTGTGACTTTCTCGGGGTGGGGGGTTTGGGGCGGGGGAGGGGGTTGGGGATTGGAGGGGGGGGGGGTCCACTGGGGTCCGAACCACACAGTAACCCTGGGTTCGATGTGGAGAGGCGGTGGGGTGAGTAGACTGCTGCAGCCTGTTGTGGGGTTGTGATCCACTGAGGGCTACGGTGGGGACGGAGCCTATCCGTCGCTTCTAGATCCTCAGTTCCATACAGTACAATACAAACAGGTGGACAACAGCTAGAGCAAGATAAACAACGGAAGCGGCAGGGCAGAATAAGAAGTCTAGCGAAGAAACCAAGATCGAAAACCTAGGACGAAGCGAATTCAGATTCAAGACAACGATGAGTAGCTATAGTTGAATTCTTTTATCTTGGCGGCTCGCGCATGCCCGCCCAGGCGCGGGAGATTGCCGCGTTGCCAGTTGCACACGACGCACGCGCCAAGAGAAGCAGCGCCATAGTATAGCATATAATTCGCAAGCTTACGTTTAGGGGGGAGCGCGCAGTTTATGAAGTAAAGCCACCACGGCCGCATTAACCCTTTCGCTGCTACAGAGACGTGCTCCCCGCATTCCGCGCTGTGCGCGATTTTGTCATCACTGCACTGCTCGCCTGTGCAGACACATGGTGTTCCCACTGCTTTGACACACTTATCATTCGATTCCACAAAAACTATTTGGCCCAAAAATTAGATTTTTACACATCTTCTTGACTGATGCCTTCTCCCCATAAATGACTTAATTTTGTTTCGATGTTCAACCACCCAGTTATTGTGCAGCATTAAATGTAGTAAACCATTGCACGAAATTTTGAAGAGTTTGCAGAGGTAAAAGTCCGTAGAGTATACTTTCCATATGGTCGATTTTAGTTGCCACAATGTTGAGAATGAAATGTGGACAAGATACCTAAATTTCATATAAAATTTACTATATAACAATATCTCATTTAATTTAAGTACCGCCCGCATCTCGTGGTCGTGCGGTAGCGTTCTCGCTTCCCACGCCCGGGTTCGATTCCCGGCGGGGTCAGGGATTTTCTCTGCCTCGTGATGGCTGGGTGTTGTGTGATGTCCTTAGGTTAGTTAGGTTTAAGTAGTTCTAAGTTCTAGGGGACTGATGACCATAGATGTTATGTCCCATAGTGCTCAGAGCCATTTGAATTTAAGTACCACATAGGTGTCGTATGTAATATTGAGAAATATTCCGTCTTTCACGAGTGTAACAAAAGTTTTATTTACACCGGGCACGTTTGGCTTTATTTTAAAGCATTTCAATCAATCAAAAGGAAGTAGACAAAATACATTAAACAAAACTGTGTACTTACAAAAACATTAGGACTTGAATATACCGTCTATCAGTGAAGTGCTCTGAGCTATGTCAAATGTAATTTTTGTGTGGCACACACAAACAGCATTTATTTGCTAAAACACTGATCAGCCGACACAAACGTTGAATATTGTGTTACCGCAGCACAAAACTACGAAAGGTGACTTGGCAATGGAGGAGACAAAATACTGTCCACTGAAGATGCTTCAAAAGAGAGAAACGCGTCTGGTCTAAATAAGTCGTTTATTACAGTTGCAGAAGAGCAATATATTTCAATACCATTGGTAAAATTGCGACTGTGGAACAAAAACAAGAAAGAGAACATGAGTACCATTGTGTATGTGCCATGCCTTTCATTGATTGAAGTGCTTTAAAATAAAGCCAAACGCGCCCGGTGTAAATAAAATTTTTATTACAGCCGCGAAAGGTTGGTTGGTTGGTTTGGGGGGATTAAAGGGACCAGACTGCGACGGTCATCGGTCCCTTTTTCCAAAAAATTAAAACCGCCCAAAGAGAATAAAAAAGAAAAACAGGGAAGACGTCAGACGACACGGGACAAGAAAGACTCCGACGGAGATCAGACAAAACGAAATAAAATCACACAGTGTGACGGTGGTAGGCCGACCACAGGAAAAAAAAAAAGGCCAACCACCGAGAACACATTAAAAACGCAGTTGAAAACCGTAGGCGAAGGCCAGAATCAACACAAAACAATAAAATAAAACATAAACACTCATATTAAATGATAAAAACCCCCTGCCCGAATAAAACGTAAAACTAAGTCAGCCATAGCCGAGTCATCTGTTAAAAGGGCAGGGAACGTGTCAGGCAGTGCGAACGACTGCCTGAGCACAGCTAAAAGTGGACAGTCCAATAAAATGTGAACCGCTGTCAAAACGGAGCCGCAGCGACATAAAGGTGGGTCCTCACGTCGCAATAGGTGGCCGTGCGTCATCCATGTGTGCCCAATGCGCAGCCGGCAGAGGACAACAGACTCCTTGCGAGAGACCCGCAAGGAGGAGCGCCACACACCGGTAGCCCCCTTGATGGCCCGAAGTTTGTTGCGTGAAGGCAGGGCGTGCCATTCAGTGTCCCAAAGGTCCAGAATTTTGCGGCGTAGGAATGCTCGCAAATCTGTCTCCGGGAGGCCAATGTCCAGAGATGGTGTACTAGTCGCCTCTTTCGCCAGCCGGTCAACATTCTCATTGCCGGGGATCCCAACATCGCCTGGGGTCCACACGAAGACAGCAGAGCGGCCGCAACGCGCAAGAGTATGCAGGGACTCATGGATAGCCACCACCAGACGGGAACGAGGAAAACACTGGTCGAGAGCTCGTAAACTGCTCAGGGAATCGCTACAGATAACGAAGGACTTACCTGAGCAGGAGCGGATATACTCTACGGCTCGAAAGATGGCGACCAGCTCAGCAGTGTAAACGCTGCAGCCAGCCGGCAAGGAACGTTGTTCGGAATGGTCCCCTAGAGTGAGCGCATAACCGACTCGACCAGCAACCATCGAGCCGTCAGTGTAAACAATGCCAGAGCCCTGATACGTGGCCAGGATGGAATAAAAGCGGCGACGGAAGGCCTCTGGAGGGACTGAGTCCTTCGAGCCCTGTGCCAAGTCGAGCCGAAGGCAAGGGCGAGGAACACACCACTGGGGTGTACGCAGAGGTGCCCGGAAAGGAGGTGGAATAGGGGAAAACCCAAGCCCGGAGAGAAGCTCCTTGACGCGTACGGCGATCGGACAACCCGACCGGGGCCGACGTTCTGGCAGATGGACGACTGACTGCGGGAACAGGACACGGTAATTTGGATGCCCGGGCGAGCTAAAAACATGGGCAGCATAAGCAGTCAGTAATTGTTGGCGTCGGAACCGTAGTGGAGCGACACCCGCCTCCACTAGGATGCTGTCCACAGGGCTGGTACGGAAGGCACCAGTGGCAAGGCGTATCCCGCTGTGGAGGATTGGGTCCAACACCCGTAACGCAGATGGGGATGCTGAGCCATAAGCCAGGCTCCCATAATCCAGACGGGACTGGATTAACGCCTGGTAGAGCCGTAACAGGGTAGATCTGTCGGCGCCCCAGCTAGTGTGGCTCAAGCATCTCAGAGCATTTAGATGCCTCCAACACGCCTGTTTACGCTGCAGAATATGAGGCAGCCAAGTCAACCGAGCATCAAAAACGACCCCCAAAAACCTGTAGGTCTCCACCACAGCAAGTAGTTCGTCGGCAAGATAAAGCTGCGGCTCAGGATGGACTGTTCGGCGCCGGCAGAAATGCATAACACGGGACTTGGCAGCCGAAAACTGAAAGCCATGCGCTACAGCCCAAGACTGCGCCTTGCGGATAGCGCCCTGTAGCTGACGTTCAGCAGCTGCAACGCCAGTAGAGCTGTAGTAAAGGCAGAAGTCGTCAGCATACAGGGAAGCGGAGACAGAATTTCCCACGGCCGCAGCGAGCCCGTTAATGGCTATTAAAAACAGGCAGACACTTAAAACAGAACCCTGGGGCACACCATTCTCCTGGACTCGGGAGGAACTATGGGAGGCCGCGACTTGCACGCGGAAGGTACGATACGACAGAAAATTGCGGATAAAGATCGGCAGAAGGCCCCGAAGACCCCATCCATGAAGCGTAGAAAGGATGTGATGGCGCCATGTCGTATCGTACGCCTTCTGCATGTCGAAAAAGACAGCGACCAGGTGCTGACGGCGGGCAAAGGCAATATGGATGGCCGACTCCAGGCTCACCAGATTGTCGGCGGCGGAGCGGCCTTTACGGAACCCACCCTGAGATGGAGCCAGAAGGCCCCGTAACTCCAGTACCCAGGTCAACCGCCGGCTCACCATCCGTTCAAGCAACTTGCAAAGAACGTTGGTGAGGCTAATGGGACGGTAGCTGTCCACCTCCAAAGGGTTCTTCCCAGGTTTCAGAATGGGGATAACAATACTTTCCCGCCATTGCGACGGAAACTCACCCTCGACCCAAATGCGGTTGTAAAGGTCGAGGAGCCGTCGCTGGCAGTCCACTGAAAGGTGTTTCAGCATCTGACAGTGGATGCCATCTGGCCCAGGAGCGGTATCAGGGCAAGCGGCTAGGGCACTGCGAAATTCCCACTCACTGAATGGAACATTGTAAGATTCTCGATGGTGGGTGCGAAACGAAAGGCTCCGACGTTCCATCTGCTCTTTAATGGAGCGGAAGGCCAGGGGGTAATTCGCAGAAGCGGACTCATAGCAAAATGCTCTGCCAAGCAATTTGCAATGACGCCGGAGTCAGTACAAACTGCTCCATTCAGTGAGAGCGCAGGGACGCTGACAGGGGTCCGATAGCCGTAGACGCGACGAATCTTGGCCCAGACCTGCGATGGAGTGACATGGAGCCCAATGGTGGACACATACCGCTCCCAGCACTCCTGCTTGCTTTGGCGGATAAGGCGGCGGCGGGCCCGCGCACGCAGCCGTTTGAAGGTGATGAGGTGTTCAAAGCAGGGATGTCGCTTGTGACGCTGGAGCGCCCGCCGGCGATCTTTAATCGCTGCAGCGATCTCAGGCGACCACAAAGGCACAGTACGCCGCCGAGGGGACCCAGAAGAACGAGGAATGGCAGAGTCGGCGGCAATAACGATGCCCGTGGTGACCGATTGAACCACCGCATCAATGTCATCACTAGAGAGAAGCTCGATGGCGGCAGTGGAGTAAAACAAGTCCCAGTCAGCCTTATTCATAGCCCACCTGCAAGGGTGCAGAGAAGACTGACGCTGTGGCAGTGACAGAAAGATCGGAAAGTGGTCACTACCACACAGGTCGTCATGCACTCGCCATTGGACAGACGGTAAGAGGCTAGGGCTGCAGATGGAAAGGTCAATGGCGGAGTACGTGCCATGCGCCACGCTAAAGTGTGTGGAGGAACCATCATTTAAAAGCGAAAGATCGAGCTGTGCTAATAAATGCTCAATGGTGGCACCTCGACCTGTCGCCACTGACCCACCCCACAGAGGGTTATGGGCGTTGAAGTCGCCCAGTAACAAGAAAGGTGGTGGCAATTGGGCTATCAGAGCAGCCAGGACATGCTGCGCGACAGCACCATCCGGTGGAAGGTAAAGACTGCAGACGGTAACAGCCTGTGGCGTCCACACCCGAACAGCGACAGCCTCTAAAGGTGTTTGGAGAGGGACAGACTCGCTGTGCAGAGTGTGAAGGACATAGAGGCAGACGCCACCAGACACCCTTTCATAAGCTGCTCGGTTCTTATAATAACCCCGATAGCCACGGAGGGCGGGGGTTCGCATTGCTGGAAACCAAGTTTCCTGAAGAGCAATGCAGAAGAAAGGGTGAAGGCTGATAAGTTGTCGGAGCTCAGCTAGATGGTGGAAGAAACCGCTGCAGTTCCACTGGAGGATGGTATTGTCCATGGCGGAGAAAGGCGTGACGGGACTGGGAATGCAGATTACGCCACTGGGTCACCTGCTGCCTCCGATGGAGCACCCATGGCGGAGAAAGGCGTGACGGGACTGGGAATGCAGATTACGCCACTGGGTCACCTGCTGCCTCCGATGGAGGGCGGAGAAAGGCGTGACGGGACTGGGAATGCAGATTACGCCACTGGGTCACCTGCTGCCTCCGATGGAGCACCTGTGCAAGTGCTATCCATTGCGTCTGAGGGACCGGCGAGATCGAGGTCCTCAGCGGACGCAAGGATCTCCACCTCAACCTCAGACGCAGAGCTTTTAGGGAGCGGTGGAGTAGGTGCCACCGCAGGTGTCTTTGTCTTACGGGTCTTCAAAGTCGTTTTCTCTCGCTGTTCCTTTGGTTGCCGTTGTTGAGAGGGCTTATTGGAGTCAGTCTCCGGGACCGAAGAGGATCGCAAAGCTCGTCGACCAGCGACCTGTGGCTTCTTCAGCCACTGGTCGGTGTCTGCTGTGCCGCTGGTAGGAAAATGGTTCAAATGGCTCTGAGCACTATGGGACTCAACTGCTGAGGTCATTAGTCCCCTAGAACTTAGAACTAGTTAAACCTAACTAACCTAAGGACATCACAAACATCCATGCCCGAGGCAGGATTCGAACCTGCGACCGTAGCGGTCTTGCGGTTCCAGACTGCAGCGCCTTTAACCGCACGGCCACTTCGGCCGGCGCCGCTGGTAGGAACCTGGGAAGGGAGAGACCCAGCTTCTCCGGCTTAGAAGTGGGGACTGGTGTCCCCAGTGGTTTAGTGGGTGCTGCTCCTGAGGTAGATGGTGTGGGAGCAACAGCGAGAGAAGGGGCCCTCATCGTCAAGGGGGCAGGTGAGGTCCTCTGACTCTGAGAGCTGACTGTATGTCTTGCAGCTGAAGGAGCTGGAGCAGGAGTGACAGTGGAGGCATAAGATGACATCATGCGCACGGGATGTAGCCGTTCAAATTTCCGCTTAGCCTCAGTGTAGGTCAGTCGGTCCAGGGTCTTATATTCCATGATTTTGCGTTCTTTCTGTAAGATACTGCAGTCCGGTGAGCAAGGGGAATGAGGTTCTCCACAGTTGACACAGACGGGAGGCGGAGCACATGGAGTATCGGGATGAGATGGGCGTCCACAATCTCAACATGTGAGGCTAGAAGTACAGCGAGAGGACATGTGACCGAACTTCCAGCACTTAAAGCACCGCATCGGGGGAGGGATATAGGGTTTGACGTCACATCGGTAGACCATCACCTTGACCTTCTCTGGTAATGTATCACCTTCGAAGGTCAAGATGAAGGCACCAGTAGCAACCTGATTGTCCCTCGGACCCCGATGAACGCGCCGGACGAAATGTACACCTCGGCGCTCTAAATTGGCGCGCAGCTCGTCATCAGACTGCAAAAGTAGGTCCCGATGGAAAATAATACCCTGGACCATATTTAAACTCTTATGTGGGGTGATGGTAACGTTAACATCCCCCAACTTTTCACAAGCAAGTAACCTGCGTGACTGGGCAGAGGATGCCGTTTTTATCAAAACTGACCCAGAGCGCATTTTGGACAAGCCCTCCACCTCCCCAAACTTGTCCTCTAAATGAGATTTTCACTCTGCAGCGGAGTGTGCGCTGATATGAAACTTCCTGGCAGATTAAAACTGTGTGCCCGACCGAGACTCGAACTCGGGACCTTTGCCTTTCGCGGGCAAGTGCTCTACCAACTGAGCTACCGAAGCACGACTCACGCCCGGTACTCACAGCTTTACTTCTGCCAAAGTTTGGAAGGTAGGAGACGAGGTACTGGCAGAAGTAAAGCTGTGAGTACCGGGCGTGAGTCGTGCTTCGGTAGCTCAGTTGGTAGAGCACTTGCCCGCGAAAGGCAAAGGTCCCGAGTTCGAGTCTCGGTCGGGCACACAGTTTTAATCTGCCAGGAAGTTTCTTGTCCTCTAAATGCTCTACAAAGAACTGAGGCTTCACGGATAGAAACGAGTCACCATCAGCTCTGGTACAGACGAGATACCTGGGCGAATACACGTCACTGTCATTCATTGCCTTTCGTTCCTCCCATGGTGTGGCCAGGGATGGGAACGATTTGGGGTCATAAACGTCAGCTTTAAAATGAGCCTTCGAACGCTTAGAGACTGCCGGTGGCTGGCCGCCAGCGAGAGATGATGTACCATGCTTCATTGCGGGTCATCCGCCCTGATGCCACCTACACCGACCAAGGGCCCTCCCCACGGGCGCCACCCAGCCGCAGCAATAGCCACCTGGCAGGATGGCCATTGCCGGGAGTCCTGATGCCCCAGGGAGATGGGCATCTACTCCTTGGCATACGTGGGGAGTTAACGGCGCAGGCATCAGTAGAGTGATCCCTGTGTTGTCAGGGGGCTACAACCAACAGGGTACATGGCGGCCCCACCACAACGGACTGGCTACCGTGCTGGATCTTAGGTGCAAAAATGTCCAAGGTCGTCGTCGCAGTTAAAAGCAACACTGCAGAGTGCAGCGTGGTAATCGCACCCAGGGACGTATCCTCGCCCAAGAGATGGAAAACGAGCGGGACACCATTGCAACGACGAAAAAGCCGGCTAAAGGTCTCAATGCACGACGGATACAGTGCACCATGTAAGGCGCCCTTCCCCAATTGGCTCGCTCTTCGGAATAATTTAGAAAGATGGAGGTCAAACCCGAGAGGGGACCATCACATAAGGCCGAAACATTTGAGACTCCTTTTAGTCGCCTCTTACGACAGGCAGGAATACCGCGGGCCTATTCTAACCCCCGAACCCGCAGGGGGGGGGGAGTCGCGAAAGACGGAATATTTCTCAATATTACATACGACACATATGTGGTGCTTAAATTAAATGAGATATTTTTATACAGTAAATTTTATATGAAATTTAGGTACCTTGTCCACATTTCATTCTCAACATTGTGGCAACTAAAATCGACCATACAGAAAGTATACGCTATGGAATTTTACCTCTGCAAACTCTTCAAAATTTCGTGCAATGGTTTACTACATTTAATGCTGCACAATAACTGGATGGTTGAACATCGAAACAAAATTAAGTCATTTATGGGGGGAAGGTATCAGTCAAGAAGATGTGTAAAAATCTAATTTTTGGGCCAAATAGTTTTTGTGAAATCGAATGATAAGTGTGTCAAAGCAGTGGGAACACCATGTGTCTGCACAGGCGAGCAGTGCAGTGATGACAAAATCGCGCACAGCGCGGAATGCGGGGAGCACGTGACTGCAGCAGCGAAAGGGTTAATGAACAGACAAAGCACTAGAAATTTCAAAAAATTGCATTCAAACGAATAAAATTCGTGAAGTAAGACACTTCCATAGTGTTTTTAAATAAAGTAAATATTTAGTTTCGCACAAGGGTTGAACTCTTTACCTTTCGCTTCCGAACCCAACGCCTTAACCGTTATGCTAGCACAGCTCACCCTGCCATGTATCTCCATAAGGACTATAACAGATCACGCAAAATTCTGACAAACACTGTTGGTATGCTTATGAATTACTCGCACTTCTTCGAAGTACAATAGGAAATAAACAATTACCGCTGTTCTTTATTGCGAAAAAGCGGTTCGTGAAATTGATACAAACACCTTTCCTTGCTATCGCCTGAATTAAGAGTCTTATTGCTTGTCTGGTTTAATTAATTAATAGAATATGAAAAAATTGGTATAAAGAACGGTTTTTCCAAACTTTCTATAAAACAAAGTCTGCTATCAAGACATTGCTTTTGTTCTATTACTTTATTTATGACTAAACGTTTCTAAAACTGAAGACACTCGTCCGTGCTCTGCTCTGCAGTCGAGATTTGGCAACGTCGTTCACTGTTCATTGGCTGACTGTATTTTTTGACGTCAGATGCGCAGAACGAACCTAAATTCGGCCGCCAACATAAATGACGCGCACTTTAGATCAATATAATAGCGTAGAGAAATGACGATTGACTGCAGAGATTTTTTTTTTTTTTTCGTTCTTGGGGGCACAGTGTCACCAGTCTAACTGTATTGGTAGGTAAGTGTGATGGTAATACCTGTTGAAGAGCAGGGTTTGAAACTCTTTAAGTACCGGTGGCAATCACGGAGGCGTGTCGTGGCCACGTTTTGGAGGTCCTGAGCCGTTTTGCGAAGGGAGTCGACTTTTTTAAACAGTTTCCATTCAACATTTCTGATGGCTGGTTTCGATGTCGGTATATCAATTTCTTCTTGGAGAGACGTTATCCTAGTCAGAGGGAATGCGTGAAGACTCCACTGGGGGACCTTTTTCTACAACCGTTCGAGCGCCTGCATTCTTGTGGCATGTGGCACTAATTGTCGTCCATGCAATACAACCATACGTCAAATAATGCAGTACGGCAGCACGGTACAAAGGGAGCTGTATGTTGAGCGGTCACTGAAGAGAGTTGATAATGTGTTCGTTGTTATGGCCGGTCGTGAAAATTGTCGTGTTGCCTATGTATTGTGCGAGATGGTAGTGGAGCAACAGTAACGTGTCCTTGGAATAAGTGTTGAAGAGCAAAAATTGAGAGCTGTGATGCTCCCGCTGACGTGATTGAAGCTGAATCACTGCGCTAAGTGAGTCACCAAATAGTGTCTATTCGTGAGAAAGTCAGCAATCAATCTGACCTGTATTTCCAGTATAGACATTTGTGTCACCATTTTAGAGATGTGGTTTACTTGCCAAATCTTGTTGTAAGCATTCTGAAGATCTAGAAAGGCTGCTGCAGAGAGGTGTGAGGTAAAACCAAATTTTTCTGGCCAGATTGTACCCTCTGTCGCCAGTGGTTCTGGGATTCTGTGCAGAATAAATGTCTCCAAAAGGTTAGAACTTGTGCTGAGAAGGGTAACTGGGTAGTTGTCGAGAGGAATGGTTGGATCCTTAGAAGGTTTTTGGATGGCAATGAGTTTGGTCTGCTTCCATAAGAAAGAAACATTCCAGTGAGGAAACTTTGGATGAAGAGCCTCATGAATAACACCAGTGGCTTATGTGGGAGGTGTTTAATATGGTCGTTTGTGATGCTATCAAACTCCAGATCAGATGACCCAATTTCACTTTGATTATCTTCAATATCTCCGCCACAGTGGTGGGGCGAGGATGTGTGGTGTGGTGTGTTGTCTAGTCCTGAAGGCATGAACTGTTGCCAAGGTTTGCTGCTGCTCATGCGTTTCTTGATGCATAAGGTCCTGATCTAGAAATTGGTTCTGGTCTGCAGAGGTTTCTGCTGTTTGCAGCGGATCATAAGTAGTGATAATTTGAATCAGGTGCTGTGCCTCAGACCTGATGCGATGGAGTGCATGAATGACGGCCCATTTTGATTTGTTACAAAGAAGGAAGTGTTCCATCTTATCATACCACTGTTCAATTTTCCATTCGCCAAGCCTGTGCTGCACTTCTCATTGGAGATGGAGCATTTCTTGCCCGTTCCCAGGGTCATGGTGCTGCTGCCATCTCCTGCAGTAGCCATTCTTTTGTTGTTTCAGTTGCCGTAACAACAGGGATAGTTCATTGAGGAATGAGAAATCTTTTCGTACCTGGGTGGTAGAGTCCTTCATGACCAGTTGGATGTTAATAGTGAGGTAGTCTACAGCAGTGATGAGGATCACAGAAAGGTTAAGGTTAAGTCTCACCTTGTTGCTCCACAAATCCTGGCATATGACTCCTAATCAGCGACATAGGAGGTAAACCCATTGATGAAAGACCCAGCTCTATGTACGAGTTGCAGTGAGACCAGGTTTTGGTCCAATGCAAATGTATGGACGGTCCTCCAATGATAAATTCACAGCCAAGTTCTTAAATACAGCTGTGTCTAGCATGTCTGGCTGACAGTTTGGGTGAAAAGGTAGGAGTGCAGCAATCTGTGAGCCATAGATGGCTTGGGGAGCGCCAGGATGGATGTCTGACATTCAGGTCAGTGCTTAGGACCAGTTTATCGGACCAGTTTGTCAGATGCTGTCAGTTTTTGTACATCCATCTCTAGCAGGGGTTGATTTGGGCTAAGACAAGACACTGTGAAGATGGTTGTGTTGAGGAGTGTGTAGATCGTAACTGCCATCGCTTCAGGTTCCATCGTCTGCATTTGTTTTTTGTTGTAAAGAAATGTATTTCAGAGGAAGACTTCTGTGTCTGTGCCTCTGACTCGCAGCATAGACAGTCTGTTAAAAATGCACATAATAGAATCCCGTAGTAGCTGATCAAGTTGTGGTGGGTAGTGGGCCATTATACCAGAATTCTACTTAGCTCATCAACTAGGGTAATGACTTTTGATAGTGACCCTCTGACTGATGAATTCTGTATGCTGTTTCCCTGATGACACTGTCAATGCTTGGCTTCATAAACATGGCAATGACCTGAAGTATTTCCTTCATGTCACTGTGGAAGGAGATGTTTGTGTCAGCTTCATCAAGTGCTTTCTTTCTTGGTGGTCTTTACGACTGGTATGACTGGCGAGCAGACTTTCGTGCCACAGCATTAGGCCTCACTAGATGCTGCTCATTAGTCGGCATCAAAGAATGGTCATGGAGTTGAGGGCTGGTTGCCATCACATAGCTGTACTGTGTAGTAGGTGTTAGTAGTGGCTCTTCTGGTGTGGTTTCAGTGAGGCAGATGCTGGTTGACACCTACTCAATGACAGTCTGGCTGAACAAAGCAGGGAAATTTTTCGGTCCGGTGGTGGCTGGTTGGTCCTTGAGGCCCTTTTTGGAGGGTGTGAATTCTTCACCACTTCTTGGAACACAGGACATCCCTTCTGGGGGTCGTTGGAGGTGCCAACGCACCTGGCACACATGGGTTTTTCTGTGGCTGGAAGACTGCAACTTTCCAACGAATATGGACCATCACATTTCACGCATTTGTATGGCATTGAGCAATAGTTGCTGGTGTGCCTAAGGCAGATACCTGGCCCTTCTCTAGCGGTATCAGATGCAATGTCTACTTTCCTACACAACAGATATCGGATTGTATCTGCTAGACGTTCTCAAGCTTTTAGAGGAGAGAAAAAAAAGAAAAACAAACATGAACTGGGAGTAGCACCAGTTGCCGAGAATTTGGGTCACATCTGTTGTATTGAGAGTATTTCTGCCTTATCTCCTCTTCAGAGATTTTGGGTGGAAGGTCTCTGATGACAATCCTGGTTTTTCTGTCCTCAGACAGTTGATGGGTATAAGAGTTCATGGTCATTGATTTGCTAGACTGGAAAACCTGCAGGTAATCAGCCATTTTATCGAAAAGTATTTGATATGATCTCTTTGGTACTGAGCCCACTTAGGCCGGTGGTTAGTTTTTGCAGCTTATTATTGAACTTTATGTAGTTTGTGGCGTGGTAAACCATGACTGGCAGTATCTTTTCCTCCTTGGCAGGTGCAAAGTTCACATTTTGCAGTGATGTGTTGAGTGGTGGATTCGTCTCTTGTCCATCGCTTGTTATTGATTTAGCAGCTTTCGACTGATGGTTGTCAGTGCCACACTGTTTGAGGCAGCCTGTACAATTTTCTTTTTTCCATCCAGCTGGAAATGGTGGCAGAGTGACAAGTAGCCACTGGCAGCAAGTCTGTGTGGCATTGTAAGCTCGATGGGGTGGTAATCGTGGCTTCCTGGCCATGTTCCACAGCAGTGGTTTGACTAGTCGATGTCGTCGATGAGTCAGAGGCAGATTTCTCATCATCCCAGAGGGATACCTCGCAATGGAGTGTCGGATCTGCTTCTGCTGGCATAGTACTGCAACTCAGAGTGGCATGGACAAGTCGTCAAAAGTCCACTGCAGAAATATTGAGTCGTGCTGCCTCTATAGCCATCCATAATTGCGAAAGTGTTGCTGCTGCAGGATTTTGTGCACGGACTGATCTCTCGATTATATCCCATAAATATTCGATGGGATTCATGCTGGGAGATTTTGGTGGCCTAATCATTCACTTGAATTGTCCAGAATGTTATTCAAACCAATTGTGGACAATTGCAGGATGGTGACACGGCGCATTGTCATCCATAAAAATTCCAGCGTTGCTTGGATACAAATGGTCTCCAAGTAGCCAAACATAACCATTTCCAGTCAACAATCGTGGGGACTGCACGACACTCGAAACCTACCATCAGCTCTTACCAGCTGAAATGGGGACTCATCTGACCAGGCTATGGTCTTCCAGTCATCTAGGGTCCAACGGACGTGGTCACGAGTGCAGGTGGCACTGCAGGCGATGTTATTCCGTCAACAAAGGCTCTCGCATCAGTCATCTGCTGCCATACTTCTTTAACGCCAAATTTCACCACACTGTCATCACAGATACGTTCATCGCACGTCCCACATGGGTTTATGTGGATATTTCACGCGGTGTTGCTTGTCTGTTAGCACTGACAGCTCTACGCAAACGCCGCTGCTCTCGGTCGTTAATTGGAGGCCGTCAGCCACTGCGTTTTCCCGTGGTGAGAGGTAATGCCTGAAATTTGGTATTCTCGGCCCACTCTTGACACAGTGGATCTCAGAATACTGAATTCCCTAACGATTCCCGAAATTGAATGTCCCACGCATCTAGCTCCAACTGACATTCCATGTTCAATTTTTGTGCTGCCATAATCACGTCGGAAACCTTAATTCCCGTCGTCCAGCTGTAATCACATCGGAACCCTTTTCACACGAATTAGTTGAGTGCAAATGACCGCTGTGCCAATGCACGCCCTTTTATACTTTGTGTATGTGATACTATCGCCATCTTTGCATGTGCCTACCGCTATTCAATGACTTTTACCACCTCAGTGTACACTGTGTTACATTTCCACATTATCTAGTCAACTATTTTACTCCAAGGTATAATACAAAATGTAACTAGGAAATTTTATGTACAACACAATGATCTGATTTTTCAAATACTGAAATTTTTGTTTCTTGACCAGTGTGCTACTAACACTCCAGCGTATATACTGGTGAAACTTCAATATACGCACTCCACAAACCACCGTAATGTGTGAAGTGGACTTTATTTTACGTACCACTATCGCTCCTGCGCCCTCTTTTGTTCCATTTGTGAGTGGTGTCCAGGAAGAAGCTTCTATGTCAGCATTTACTTTTTTCGAACCTATCATGGCGATTGTATCACATGGTATATCCTTGAGGAAGAAACATGTAGATAGACCCTTTTCGCAACCTGCACTTTCAGAATTTTAACTCTAAGTTTCTCGATGATACACGAAGCCTCACTTGTCGCATCTACCGCTAGTCTGAACAAACCTCTGACAGAACACACTAGTCTTCTTTGGATCATTTTATTCTCTTTCACTAATCCTACTCGGTAAGGATTCCTGAACGATGAGCAAAACTCAAGAATTAGCCGGAAAAGGATTTTGTAAGCTAATTCCTTAATGCATGAATTATATGTCTGTAGTAACCTTTCAATAAATTTCAGTATGGCAACTACCCTACCTGTCTTTTTTTTATGTGGTCGCTCTATTGTAAATCACTTTAGACACATGTCTGCTGATATTTAACAGCAGTTTCTTAACTTCTGAGGTCATCAGTCGCCTAGAACTGAGAACCAATTAAACCTAACTTACCTAAGGACATCACACACATCCATGCCCGAGGCAGGATTCCAACCTGCGACCGTAGTGGCCTCGCGGTTCCAGACTGTAGCGCCTAGAACCGCACGGCCAGCAGTTGGTCATCAATCATACCACCAAACAATAATGAGTCAGTCTGTCTATTTACATACAATACATCATAGTTATATTCATGGACAACTGATAATCCCTGTATCAAGTTTCAATTCCTTGCTGGTCTTCCTACATTTCGGAATTTCTACATCCATCAGGCAGGGCCGGCGCAAAGCTGGTGTAAAATGTGCAGCCGCCACAGAGCATAGAAGTACGCAGAGCTGCTTTTCCCAAGGCAAGGACTAGAGGACGGGTGCCCAGTCCCCCCCACCCCTTGGTTTTGCTGTTTTCCCTGTGTCTGCTTGTTTCTCAGTTCCTCATCTCGCCTTTCTATCGGGTCGGCTTTATATTTATTAGCTTGCAAGTTATTACCGACAGCAAAATGTGGAACTAAACTTTGTTTACGTGCAGGCGGGACCAAAGGCGCCTGACAATATCGACAGTACACGACTGACACACATGCCTTGGCACTGTACAGTCACTGCTTCTGCATATTCTTAGCGTCTGCTGAAATTGATAGTCATCGCACAGATATACACTGCTGGCCACCGTAAATGCAACACCCTGAAGGAAGCATCCGAATCAAGTGAAATTTACACCATGAGTTTGCAGCGATGAGATATGCAACTGATTAGAATTTCAGCGCAGACGCACATCACGCGCGCCTGTGGCGCCACCTCATAGCGCCATTTAAGGCTTGGCGATTTCGACGAGTGTACGTTCGGCACGTGTGTTTACTTTGTGGTTGTTTCACAAGACGATCAGTTATGCCTCGTAGACAACAGCGAACATCTTTTGATCAAGTATCCGAGTTCGACAGAGGAAGGATAGTGGCTTACCGAGATTGTGGATTATCATACAGAGAAATCGCTAGTCGTGTTGGACGAAACCAAACAACTGTAATGCGGATATGCGACCGTTGGATGCAGGAGGGTACGACGGACCGACGTGGTCGATCGCATTCACCTCGGTGCACCACTGCACGTGCTGATAGGCAAATTGTGCGCATGGCAGTGACGGATCGCTCAGTGACATCCCGAAACATAGCACAGCACACTGCGTCTGTAACGCATCATCCAGTGTCTGCGCGTACCATTCGACGCCGTTTACAGCAGAGTGGTCTGTCCGCAAGACGTCCATTGCTTCGTCTACCATTGACGCAGAACCACAGACGTCTCCGTCGCCAATGGTGTGATGACAGACGGATGTGGACGGCAGAATGGAATGACGTTGTCTTTACTGACGAGGCACGCTTCTGTCTGCAGCACCACGATGGTCGGATTCGAGTGTGGAGACACCGTGGAGAGAGGATGCTGGACAGCTGCATTATGCACCGCCACACTGGTCTTGCACCGGGTATTATGGTATGGGGCGGTATTGGATATTACTCTTGCACGCCTCTAGTACGCATTGCCGGTACTTTAAATAGCCGGCGCTACATATCCGAGGTGCTGGAGCCAGTTGTCCTTCCTTACCTTCAGGGCTCGGCCACAGCCATATTTCAACAGGATAATGCGCGACCACACGTGGCACGCATTGTTCAAAGGTTCTTCGTCAATAACCAGATTGAATTGCTTCCCTGGCCGGCTCGCTCTCCGGATCTTTCGCCGATAGAAAACATGTGGTCCATGGTTGCTCAACGAGTGACCCAGATTACATCCCCAGCTGCCACACCAGATGATCTTTGGCAACGTGTGGAAGCTGCTTGGGCTGCTGTACCCCAGGAACACATCCAACGTCTCTTTGACTCAATGCCAAGACGTGTGGCAGCGGTGATCTCCAACAATGGCGGCTACTCTGGCTACTGATTCTGGCAGGAACCACATGTCACAGACGTCTGTAAACGTAATCATTTGATACTTGGTCAACATGTTATCTACAAAATAAATTTTGTTGTGCTACCTCTTGTCTTTCTTGGTGTTGCATTTACGGTGGCCAGCAGTGTACATTATCGTAGAAAATTCGCATATAGAAAAGCGTTGAAAGTAACTCAGGTCATTCCGTCCAGAAGAAAAACAGAAAAGCATGCTTCATTTTTAAAGAAATGTAAAAATTGGGCATCTCTGGTTGAGGAGGAGGACATGTTTAGCAACTGAGCGCCACCTATCTGCAGTCCCTGACAATTCTCCCCCCCCCCCCCCATGTTCGCTACTCTGAAATTTTTTTTGCATGTCTGGCGTTCTTTCGGACATGTCCAATGGATCCATCTTCTCCATTGGGGATGCACAAGTACGTCCGACCTCCTGCGGTAATTTCAGAGAACCAAGCATGCAGACAATGGACAGTGACTGCGGATAAGTCGCGCTCTCTGGGAGTGTGAGTTGGCCGTGAGGCATGCCAAGATAGTCTGCACAGTTGTGATAACACTGTGTCCCGTATGACATTGTGGTTAACGAACCTACCTAGCAAGCAGGAGATCCCAGGTTCAAATCCCAGTCCAGCGCTCATTTCCGCTCGTTTCTGCTGATTCCGCATAATGTCCCGATGCAGCTCACATCAGTAATCCCTTCTCTGTGCATTCCTTTCTCTCTCTCCCTCCGCCTTAATTTACGTATAATGCACGTTTTATTTACTGCACTTACACGAAGTACGGTTCAGGAACCATGTTAACATTTTGACTGAGCACAGTTATATTGCTCGTATGTCACTCGAAACAACCAACTGCGAAACATGTCAACAGTTTGCAGCGCACTCACAGGAAACTTTCACTTCCAGCTTTGGTTTGTATCGACAGCTTACGAAGAAGAGGAACACATGAGGCAGCTCCGCACTTATGCACAGCTGTCCATAGCACGCGGCAACAGCCGCGCATCTGGCACGTAGCTGCCAGCATTCTCGTGGAGAATCGGTCCCTAGACTGACACACTACTTAAACTAACTTATGCTAAGAACAACACACACACCCATGCCCGAGGGAGGACTCGAACTTCCAGCGGGAGGGGCCGCGCAGACCGTGACATGACGATTCTAACCGTGCGGCCACTCCGCGCGGCTCGTTAAAAATAATTTCGATATGTTAGCTGCATTTCGTATGCAGAAACCTGTGTCCTAAAACCCACCAAACGTAAGCTCGCCAGAGAGCACATTTTTCACTGCAAACTTTTCAAAATATGCACAAGGTGTAGTTTACTTCAAAGTATCACAACAACTATGGGCCATGACAAAAAGAAAACAAGTTCATTGTCAAGCTGTAATGTATGGATATAAGATGCGGAAAAATAATATTTTTTTTCTCGAATAGTTACATCAAAATAGAATTAGAAAGACTGCATAGCGCAGAACACACGCAAATACCAAAACAGCGGATTTATTTTTTATGTGAAAACTAAAAGTTTTTCTGAGTAAGTACAAAAACAGATGTAGCTTTACTTCATCTAAATAAAACAATTTTTTAAAGGTAAATCGTACCACATGAAATATCACTCTCTGTGTACCGTGGTATATGTTCTGCGTTAAGCGACCAGCACCTCAGTGGTTATGGGTATCCAGACGGAGTGGGAAGCTTGACAGACATCGCGCGCGCCCGGAAGGCCACTTTATGGTGGACGCACGAGGCGGCACTGCAGCAGCAGGCTAGCCGCCCCTGTTGGACGAGACGGTGGTGGTGGTGGTGGTGGTGGTGGTGGTGGTGGTGGTGGTAAGTTCCTATGGGACCAAACTGCTGAGGTCATCGGTCTCTAGGTTTACACACTACTTATTAAACTAACTTACGCTAAGGACAACACACATGCCCATGATGGAGGGAGTACTGGATTCTCCGGCGGCGGGGGGAGGGGGGGGAAGGGGGGGGGGGGAAGGTGAGGTGGAGATGCGCGAACGGTGGTAAGGCGGCTACGCCGCGTGACGTTGAACGAGGTATGGGAGAGGAGGAGAGGTGAATTTTGTGAGAACGCATTTACTCCTTGCATTGTTTTGGGCGTAGCCATTGCTGTGTTTACGTGGCCGCTGAGTATAAAAGCTATTTTTGCCAACTGTTGTATTTATTTTTAGAAGAATCACTGTAGCTATTGTTGAGTTATTTACGACTGAAAAATAGAGAATTCGTCTCGGCATTTGGCCTAGGGAGTCCCAAGTGATCAGACGCACTTTTATTGCTTCTCCTAACTGTGGAAAAAGAGGTGCATCACCACCTGTTGTAACTTGGAATTATATCATTTACATCGATGTAATAGGTGTTTCTCATGTATCGTGCAATTAGTACTGTGCATGCTCTTTGCTGATAAGTTAGACTTTTTCTCCTAAAAGGTTGCAGAAACGAAAATTTGTTTCCTTGTGATCTATTATTTGAAAAAGTGGCAAGGCGGCAAATAAGCAGGACGGCATATAAGCACACATAGTCCCAATAGCTAAAATTAAAATAAAGTGAAGAAAAGTGGAGTGATACGGCGATGAAGACTAGTCTGCTACCCTTTACTGAATAATCAGACACCAAAGAGCTAACACATGACGTACGTCCAGTGGCGGTTCTTTCTAATGAATGACCACAGTGCAGCGCGTTAATATTTTTCTGTTTACCTTCTATTACGTTCTTAATTCCAGAATTATAAAGCAGAAAGTTATGAAAAATAAAAAGAATGTCATCCCATTTGCTTGCCGTCACGAGAAATCCTCCCCTTGTCCGAATATATTACAACGAAACACAATCTCCGTTACGCACTACGTCTGAAACAGCGGGTTCAAAAGAAAGTGATGAAAATATACGAAATTGAGCTTTATTGACGCATGAAGCAAGAACCTCTCAGCGGGCTGCACTTTTCTGTAAAGCTTGCTTCGCTGTTGTGTAACATTAAAAAACTTATAGGAACGGGTAGGGAAAGACTACGTTTCACAGGACGGGCAAAAGCGTACAAGAGAGAGGAATTTAAGTTGATGTAGCATAATAATATTAGAAATTTTGGTTTGT
Source organism: Schistocerca nitens (assembly GCF_023898315.1). Lineage (NCBI taxonomy): Eukaryota > Metazoa > Arthropoda > Insecta > Orthoptera > Acrididae > Schistocerca > Schistocerca nitens. The sequence goes on along the minus strand of NC_064616.1, from coordinate 571,080,676 downwards.
ACTTTCAGTCAATAATACAACTTGCTAGAGTGAAAACTTCAAGCGGCTAATCCTTCTAAAGTATTTGTCGAACGAACACGTCATTTTGTGTATTTATAGAAATTACTAGCGATACCCACAGTGCTTCACAATTGCTAAAAATGTATTGGAATTGCATAAAACATAGTGTAAAAATTTGGAGTAAATCCGTCATCTCTCCCAGATTTTTGGTAACAACGTCTCCCCTTTATGTCAGTCCGAATGTTCCTAAGGCTATCGTGTGAAACTTGGAAGACAATCGGTCAAGAACTTTTCGCGATTTTTGGTAACAAAGCTTCCCCCTTTTGTACTACAAATACGGCGGGATCACCTAAAACTTGCACCGCAGATATTGCGGGAATGGAAAGCGCTAGTGATGTGCGGTTTTCACAGAATGGATTGGTAGTCAGACGCTCCTATTGTTAGCCAATCGCCGGCCGGTGTGGCCGTGCGGTTAAAGGCGCTTCAGTCTGGAACCGCGTGACCGCTACGGTCGCAGGTTCGAATCCTGCCTCGGGCATGGATGTGTGTGATGTCCTTAGGTTTAATTAGTTCTAAGTTCTAGGCGACTGGTGACCTCAGAAGTTAAGTCGCATAGTGCTCAGAGCCATTTGAACCATTTTTTTGTTAGCCAATCAACAGATTGTAATAATACTTACAAAGCGTATTTCTTGTGCAGATACACTTTTTTTAAATGGAACAATGCCTATTGACACCAACAAACTAAATGCACGGTAAATTAGAATGTCAGCGGAGGTTGCAGGATTCTAGTGCGAGTCGTTTACGAGATATCGTATTTCGAAAAGTTTCCACACCGACACTTTTTAGTGCTATTCAACCTGTGTATTTGCTAGGTACGATGGTGTTATGATGGTTACAATGTGCTTGTGTCTGTTTCTTGAGTGCATTGCGACTTGCTAGTCAGTATTTGAGAGTTCCAGCAGTAAGTCGTGAGTGGACGATGGGATTTACCAATGCAGAAAAAGCAGACATGCTCATGGTGCATGGAAAGTGTACGAAGAATGCCGTTCGTTCTTGTACGGTGTATGCGGCAAGATATCCCAATAAACGACAACCATCTCGGCAATTATTTGTCAACTTCTTCAACCAGTTACGTGTATGTGGTAGTGCAACACCTAGACAATGTAAAAAAAACAGTAGAGGGGAAATTAAAAGTTCTTGCTGCTGTTGCTGTTCCTCCGCACATTAGCTCCCGCATAATCTCATGAAGACGTGGCATGAGTCAGTCAAGTGACCTACGCATTCTAATCGACATATGGCTCTGAGCACTATGCGACTTAACTTCTGAGGTCATCAGTCGCCTAGAACTTAGAAATAATTAAACCTAACTAACCTAAGGACATCACACACATCCATGCCCGAGGCAGGATTCGAACCTGCGACCGTAGCGGTCGCTTGGTTCCAGACTGTAGCGCCTAGAACCGAACGGCCACTATGGCCGGCTACATCGACATAGGTTCCATCCCTATCACATCTCTCTCCATCAAGAGCTGCATGGACACGACTATGAGCATCGTGTTAATTTCTGTACATGGGAATTAAAACAGGATACTACTGATGTATCATGTATTTTGTTTAGTGATCCACGTTTACCAATCACGCCATGTAAACTGCCAAACACATGCACTATTGTTCTGTCGACAATCACCGTTGGCACCGTCAGGTGGAACGTCAACATCTATGGACAGTTAACATGTGGCGTGGGAATTATTATTATTATTTTTTGTTTTGTTTTCGGGCGCAAAACCAACTAGGGTCATATGCACCCATGTCAGGATTGTAGAGCACGAAGTAGTTAAAAACAACTACACGTTAATCCCAACCGACGGAAGAGAAGATAGCTAAAAACAGAGACTTGGGGAAAGTCTATAAAATCCGCCATAGAGAAAAGGATGCCTTGAACTAAATATTAAATGTCCCTCGCCACCCTGCTATGATGGATAAAAAGTAAAACGCGGTCGACAGCCCGCATGTACTTTGCTAAAACGGCCGACAGGAAATGGCGGACCCTCAAAAGTTGAAGGCAATGATCACAAAGTGGTGGGGGAGCACCGCTTAACAAGTGGCGATGGCTAAAAGATAGTGCCCGGTCGAAACCTAGCTAAAATGATCTCCTTACAGCGAGAGGGCCGACCGGAGGTCGTCCAAGGCACTGAGAGAGGTTTAATAATCCGGAGCTTGTTCCCACGAAGGGAGGACCAGTGGTGATGCCAAAGTGACACCACCTGCTGACAGACGGCAACACAGAGGTCATCGGAGGGAATGTAAGAACAATCACGCTGAGGTTTGAGGACTGCATCCTTGGCAGCAGCGTCAGTGGCCTCATTTCTTGCCAGGCCGAGATGACCAGGAACCCACATAAACATCACAATAGCTCCTTCCTGGACCCGTTGCACTACGGAATGGATGGTGTACAACACAGTGACTTTGAAGGGCACTGAGACAGTCGGAGCAGATGACGCAATTGAAAACCCTGTGTCGCCAGATGTACTGCGGGGACTAAATGTCGTGTGACTAGAGCCTCCCGTCGGGTGCAAGTCTTTCGATTTGATGCCACTTCGGCAACTTTAGCATCGATGGGGATTAAATGATGATGATTAGGACAACACAACACACAGTCCCTGAGCGGAGAAAATCTCCGATCCAGCTGGGAATCGAACCCGGGCCCTTAGGATTGACATTCTGTCACGCTGACCACTCAGCTACCGGGGCGGACACTGTGTGAGCTAATACAGGGCGAAGAGCTCTGCTGTAAATACTGAGCAGTGTTCCAGAAGCCAATACCGAAAAACGTTGGTACCAATGACGAGAGCACACCCGACACCACGGTCAGTCTGTGAGCCATCAGTGTACACAAAAGAACTATCGCGAAGTTCTGAGCGAAGGTCGTGAAACTGAAGGCGATAGAGCGAGGTAGGATTTGTGTCCTTAGGAAGCGAATGAAGGCCAAGGTAAACATGGGCCGCCGCACGAAGACAAGGTGGTGAAGCGTTCACACCCATTGGGAAAGTGGGCAGGTAGTGCGAAGTTAAGCTGCTGGAGCAAGAGCCGAATGTGAACTGCAGGAAGAAACGGAGCAGAGGGACGTGCCCCATACTGATGAACAAAGGTGTCATTGAAGGAGGCATAGGATGTGTGGCCTGGCATGGCAGGAAAATGGCATGCGTATCTTCTGAGGAGAAAGTCATGGCGGTAGGGCAGCAGTACTTCGGCAGCTTCTGCATGCAGACTCTCAACCACGCTAGTGTACAAGGGGCGTTTGAAAAGTCCGTGCACAGTCCGAGAGATGGCACCACCGGCGCGTATCGAGGTCATGTATAGTTAGTAGCATCTTTGGAAAAAACGCACACCAAGTTTCAGCCATATTGGTATATTCCTTCGTGTTTTGCATTCGTGTGAATCGAGAAAGGCGAGTGATTGTTAAAAAATGGACGACGAAGAATTTTGTGTATTGATTAAACATTAATTTATGAAAAGCCAAACGTCTCAGGCGACTAATGAGAAGCTTCATAAACATTACGGTGACTCTGCCCCTTTGATTAGAACAGTTTATAAGTGGTTTCAAAATTTTCGGAATGGCCATATGGGCACAAGTGATGCTGAACGTTCTGGACGCCCTGTGGAGGTTAAGACTCCAGAAATCATTGATAAAATCCATATGGTAATGGATGACAGAAGAGTTAAGGTGTGTGAGACTGCTAGTGCTGTGGGAATCTCGAATGAATGGGTACATAATATTTTGCATAAACATTTGGACATGACAAAGCTATCCGCAAGATGGGTTCCGCAATTGCTCACGCTTGACCAAAAACGGAATCGTGTGAAGTGTTGCAAGGATGGTTTGCAGCTGTTCAGGAAGAATCCGCAGAACTTTAAGCGTCGTTTCGTCACTGTGGATGAAACATGGATACATTACTAGAATCTGCACCAAAAAAGGCGAAGACCATTCCTTCGGCCAGAAAGGTTATGGCGACTGTCTTTTGGGATTCGCACAGGATAATCCTCATCGACTATCTGGAAAGGGGTAAAACTATTACAGGTCCATATTATTCATCGTTATTGGACCGTTTGAAAACCGAGCTGCAAGAAAAACGCCGGCGATTGGACCGCAAAAAAGTCCTTTTCCATCATGAAAATGCACCAGCATACAACTCAGCAGTTGTGGTCGCAAAATTAATGGAAATAGGATTCCAACTCGTTTCACATCCCCCCTATTCTCCAGACTTGGCTCCCTCGGACTACTATTTGTTCCACAATTTGAAGAAATGGCTGGTAGGAGGTGACTGCAGCAACTAATAACTATTCTGCAGACTTGGACAATTCTTATTATTCGGAAGGGATCAACAAATTAGAACAGCATTGGACAAAGTGTATGTCTAAAAGGAGACTATGTCGAAAAATAAAAAAGGTTTACCACAAACACGTAAGTAGTTTTTATTTTTGCACGGACTTTTCAAACGCCCCTCGTGAAAGGTGCCATTAGCTAAACACATCCCACGAAGGTGGAAAACACATACTGAGACAGCGTAAGAGGGACGGACGAGCAGATGCATAAACGAAACACCAATAGTCTAGTTTCGAACTGACAACGGACGGGTACAAACGGAAGACGGTGGTTCGATCCGCTCTCCAGGAAGTACCACTGAGGACACGTAGCACACTGAGAGACCACACACAGCAGGTTGCTAGGTAAAACATGTGGGAGGACCAAGAAAGTTTCCTATCGAGCATGAGCCCCACGAATTTCGTAGTTTCAATGAACGGAAGACGGAAGAGCAAGAGGCTCAAGATGTAAAGATGGAGGAAGAAACCAACTGCGCCGCCAGAAATTCATACAAACGGTTTTGTCAGTGGAAAAAAGAAAGACATTGTCGATGCTCCATGAATATAGATGATCGAGACATCGCTTAAGACGCTGTTCAATAAGACAAGTCCGTGGAGAACTGCAATGGATGACAAAATCGTCAACGAAAAGGGAGCCAGAGATGCCGGGTGGGAGACAGGCCATTAAAGGGTTAATGGCAATAGTAAAGAGGACGACGCTCAGGCACACTGTTTTCCTGGATAAAGTTGTCAGACAAGGCAGAACCCACAAATACCTTGAAAACTCGGTCTTTTAAAAATTCCTAAAGGAAAGGAGGCATGCAGCCTCGGAAGCAACACGTGCAGAGAGTACGGGGGATATCAGTCCTCCAGCAGGGTCGTACACTTTCTGTAAATCGAAAACCACAGCTAGTCTGACATAGGTGGAGAAACTGACGAGATGGTCAACTGAAGAACGGCGCATTTTAAATCCACATTCTGCAGTGGTTAGTAAATAGCGAGACTCGAGCCACCATACCAGCCGGGCATACAAAGACAGCTGGTGAGAGAAATGGGGCAGTAGCTAAAAGGAAGGTGTTTGTCCTTACCGGACTTAAAAATGGGTATGACAGTGGCTTCACGCCAGTGTCTGGGAAACGTGCCCTCTGCCCAGATGCGATTGTACGTATGAAGGAGAAAGTGCTTGCCTGCAAGAGAAAGGTGCTGAAACATCTGAATGTGAACATCGTCTGGCCCTGGGGCGAAGAATCGGGATGAAGTGCGAGCACGATCTAGCTCGCTCATAGTAAAAGCAGCATTGTAGCACTCACTATTCTAAGAGGAGAAGGGTATCGTCCGAGCCTCCTCCACTCGCTTCCGTTGGAGGAAGGGAGGGTGATAGTGGGACGCGCTCGAAATCTTCACAAAATAGCAGCCCAAAGTGTTGGAGATAGCAAGAGTCCACTAGGACATCATCTGCTGCTGTCAGGCCGGAAATGAGGGGATGGACCTTGGTCCCAAAAACCTGCCGGTGGTTGGCCCACATGACGGAAGAGGGAGTATAACTGTTAAAAGAACTAACAAATGAAATCCAGCTAGCTTTCTTGCTATCCCAACGACACTGTGCACGCAACTGTTTATAATGAATGCAGTTTGCCATCATAGGGTGACGGTTAAAAACGCGGAGAGCACATCTCAGCATGTGAATGGCATCACAGCACACCTCAGTCCACCTAGGGGCCGGGACACGGACCGGTAAAGTGGAAGTATGAGGAATGAAACATTCTGTAGTGGTAAGGATAAGATATTCTACCTGGTCATCAGAACAGGGGAAATTTTGTTCATCAAAGGTAGCCTGGGAGGAGTAAAGCCTCCAGTTGGCCTTAGAAAGCTTCGAGTATGTGTCAGAGAGAATGGACCACTCAAGACAATGAGCAAGCTGGGCAGTGCAGAAGGATGGGTCCAAATGGGAATAGGTGTGTGCATGAGTCTGAAAGGCACATGAGGTTAAGCTGATTCAGGTCAGGCAAGAGGGCACCTGTCGAAGAGGTTCTGGGAAAACCCCATAGGGGTTGGTGTGCATGAAAGTCACCGAGCAACAGAAAGGGGTGAGGTAGCTGCCCAATAAGCTGGAGGAAGTCTGCCCAGGTGACATCGAATGACAAAGGGATGTAAACAGTACAAGGGAAGAAAGGTACTGCAACAGCTTGGACCTAGATAGGGAAATTAGTTGACTATGAACATCATCCCGGATCAGCAACATGAATCCCCCATGATATGGAATGCTGCCCTCGGAGGGGGTGGGAGGGGGGGGGGAGGAGGTCAAAGCACACCAGGAAGAAATGCAAGATTTCAAAGCGGTCATGAGGATGAAATTTTGCTTTCTGGAGGCAGATACAGGGGGACGCTACGATTCTAAGAGCAGCTATGAGTCCTCTTTGTTGGACCAAAAGCCACGAACATTCCACTGGAGGAGAGTCACGACGAGTAACAAATGAGGGGTTTCACCTCAGTGGCTGCCGAGTGCCAGTCTTCGAAGACTCACTGCTACAGGACACAGAGGCTGGAGGATCTTGCTCCATGAGGCCTACAGAGGCATCGGCATTCTTCTTCTGTCGGTCTGCAGAGTCCAGGGCAGAAAAACGGTTGGTGGTTTGCACTGGCGACACAGCGGTCGGCCAGGCGAGGATATAATGTGGCGACGCCGTCAAAGAGGATCTCTAAGTCAGTGAAATAGAAGACCATTTCGCTTTGTTTAACTTCCTGGGGCCTTTCCAGCTGGCAAAGGAAGACTCAGATGTTTGTTGGCTGGAGGGACATAGGAAATATTCACGGGAGTGTTCCTTCTGTCCTTTCGGCCTGCCAGTTGTGTAGCAGATGACTTCACCTCGTGAGCCAGAAGTTTGGTGGCTTCTTGCGCAGCTAGAGGAGAAGACGGGAACACTACAATGACTTGAGCAATTTCACAACCATGGTGCAAAATTTACGGCTGCATGTCTGTGTGCCCATGTCCTGCATGGAGCGAGATGTAGCAAAAACAGTACTGTAGGTGCCAGATGGTAGAATGCAAGGTTTCCCACTAGCTAACAACTTGCGAGTGACTGAGCAAGGCACTTTTTCCTACACCTGGATCTCTTGGACAGCCCACTCACCGAGATACTCAGAACAATCTCGGGAGGAGGCGGTATGGTCGTCATTGCAGTTGATACAGCAGGGAGGAGGAGGGGGCAATCGCCCTCGTGAGCATCCCTACCACAGGTCACACATTTTGTCAGGTGTTGACAGGACTCTCAAATGCGGTTGTAACGATGACACTGGTAGGAGCGCATCGGGTTCGGAAAGTATGGTCATACTGTGATAACTTCATAGCATGCTTTGATCTTTGGCAGAGGTACCACTCTATCAAAAGTGAGAAAAAGAGTGCATGTGGTCACTAAGGATGCATCTACTTTTTTCATCATCAGATGGACCGCAATGAAATCCTGATCAGAGAGGTATGTTTGGATTTCTGCCTCAGTCAGACTATCGAGCAGCCTAGTGTAAATAACAACATGGGAAGAATTCAGCATTTGATGGACCTTGACCCGAACAGGATAGCTGTGGAGGAGAGAAGCGGCAAGCAGTTGTGCTTCAGAATCAGCAGTAGTCTCCAAAACCAAAGTGCCATATCATAAACGAGAGCAGGATTTCGCAGGGAAGGCAACTGCATCAAAACCTTTCTGAATAATAAACGGATTTACCATAGCCAAAGCACTGATCATCTTCAGTACATGAAACCATGAGCAAGTGTGGTGCAGCTGGGAGGATCTTTGAATCGTTAGCCTCATTCTGTTTAAATTTGGTAGACGTTCATGGTGAAAAAGGTGATTGTCGCATTGCGAGAAAATCCCCCATGATTGCCAGCATCTCCAATGGCGCGCTCCTTCCAACTGGGGGGCACCCTCACTATGGGGCACACCTGCCTTGCGTGATTGATCACACCTCAGATCAAACCTCCCAAACAGCTGACATATGGACCAATCGGCAATTTAGGAATGTGTGGTGCGGGATGGTGAGCTATCAGCTCATAGGCTCGTTTTTACATAGATGGAATACTGAACATGCACAAGTATCGTAGCTTCTTAATAGACCATCTTCCACAGATGCTAGAAGACGTTCCTCTGCAGGCTAGCCAGAACCTGTGGTACCAACATGATGGCTGTCCAGTCCATAGTGAATGAAGTACTGCGGCAAGGCCCTGCAAATTGTTTCCAAACAGTTGAATTCAACACAGAGGACCTATACCTTTGTCGGCCCGTTTACGGATTTGACGCCTGTAGACTTTTTTTCTGGGAGAAAGCTGAAAGACAAGGACAAACCAAATACACCTAATGGTATGCAATGACCTATTACTGTAGCCGGCTCGGACGTCTCTGCTGAAATGCTAGCACGTGCACATTCCATACCAGATTGGAAGCATGTACTGCTGCTGCCAGTGGTCACTCTGAACATAACATGTGATGGTCAGTTGTCTTGTTACTTGTTAGAATTCCGATAACTAGTGTATGCACATGTGTTGTTCTTGAGTGTGTGCTGTCAGAGGTATTGTACGAGGGTTGCCCAGAAAGTAATGCACCACATTTTTTTTCTTCAACGATTCTTTATTGAACATAATGAGATTTACACCTATGAAAGAATGGTGTTTTATTTACACACCCTATTTTTCCACGTGATCTCCATCCCATTCTATGGCCTTCCTCCAGCGCGAAACAAGGGCGTGTATGCCCTGTCGATATCAATTCTTGTCCTGGTGGTGGAGCCAGTGTTTCACTGTGTGGATCACCACCTCATCGTCCTCAAAATGTCCTCTGCGAATGACATCCTTCTAACATGTCTGTCCTCGCGAATGACATCAGCTCGCTGTAACATGTCGGGTGTGACAGCCGTGGTTGGTTTCCCCAACCGCAAATCGTGGAGCTCCATCAAACCACCTTCTGATGACCTCACCCTCTGTGTCCAGCGACTAACTGTACTTCCATCGACAGCAGATGCTCCATATACTTTGTACAAGTGTTTTTGAATATTCCCCACAGTTTCTTTCTCTGCAGTGAGAAATTCAATGACGGCATGTTGCTTCTAATGTACGTCACCTACAGACGCCATTTTGATAGTGTCCTGCAGCTACGCTATCAGTCGGAAGTGACAGAAACTTGGCTCGCTCACTCAGGAGACTTCAAATAATACCTACATAACGTTTCACATCCGCAGCAATGTTTCCGGCTGAGAAAAAAAATTGCGGTGCATTACTTTCTGGGCAACCCTCGCACAAGTGTCGGTGTGGGAACTTTCTCAAAATACGGTATCTAGTAAACGACACGCCCTAGAATCATGCAACAAATACCTCTGACATTCTAAGTTACCCTAATTTTAGTCTGTTAACGTCAGTAGGAATTGTTCCATTTAAAAAATTGTATGTTTGCACAAGAAATGCCCTTTCTAAGTATTATCACAATTTGTTGATTGGCTAACAATACGAGTCCTTGACAATCAATCCACTCTGTGAAAACAGCACATCAATAGCCTTTCCATTTCAGCAGTATTTGCAGTGCAAATATAGCCTGTATATGTATATATTAAAAAATATATACAGCCTATCTGCCTGTATCCCTCCGAATATTAGTGTCGTATAGAAATTGGTAGTAAATCATTAACTTTTCGATGTTTTCGGTAACAACGTTACCCCTGTAGATTAGATTATATATACTGTCAAACTGATTTTTGTTATGAAAACATGTGACAGCAGAACTGTCAAACTGAACGCAATTTTTTTTATTTTTTTTGTACCAAAAATACTATTACCTTCCACAATTACAAACAAAAAAAACCAGCAACAAACACCAAATCGGCCGAGCTGTTGTCAAGTGGTGATCTTTCGCAACTGATTTTAATTTTCGACTTTTCGACTGATTTTTCAAAAATTTTCTTCCATACAAACCTTGTCCTGACAGTTACGATCACAATAACGACAAAAATCAACCAGTAACTTTTGAGAACATTTCTCTTTGAGAACAGCGGTCTGGCAAAAAGTACTTTAAAAATGAGCACCGACATACTCGCCTTCAGTCCCATATGCGATGGTGACTACGGTAGCTGATGTTCCTCCAGTATTTTTTGAGACGAGTCGCCTAATTTCAGTTCTGCCTGATGGGCCGTTCTCGGAGATTCCCTCATAACAGTCTCGAGACACTGTTCATTTTTTTAAAAAAATCAACGAAATCGGTCGATCCGTTCTTAGTTGATGATATTTCATACATGCGGCAACTGATGTTAATTGCCGACTTCTCCGTTGGATTTTTCAAAAATTTTCTTTCATACAAACCTTTTCCTGCCAACAACAAACACAACAACAAAAATCAGCGAAATCGGTCAAGCCGTTCTCAGGTGCTGATCTTTCATACGTGCGGCAATTAATTTTTATTTATGTAGGTTATGGTAAATAAGTGTGTTGTGAACGATGCTGAATGATCCAGCCGTTTCTATTGAATTTCTTCTAAAATCTTCGCAAATGTAAATTATTTCTTATGTTCGGTTATGTTCAATCAATCAAGAATATAATTTGTTAGAACGTTAATATTTCTTTTAAAGCATTTGACTGGGAAACATGGATCCTTGCACATGTTCGTGGTTTTTTTCTTTTTCATCAAAAAGTATGCTACAATCAGACTGGAAAATATAGCTGCTTGAACATAATTTTAAATTTAAACTGTTGTATCAACAGGTTATTTATTTTGTAGGCTGTACTTCAACTGTCTCCTTGTATAAATTTTGACTTGTTACATCATTAGTAATTCGCGATATGAAGTTCTATAATCTGGTGTGATTTATTAATGGGTTTAAGGTATTTTAATCCAGAAAAAATGATTTCTGAAAACTACCATACATCAATTCTACATAAAATTCCGAAGGTGTAATTAGGAAAGAAAATTCTATGCGTTCGAAGAAATGTGAAATAATCTCAATAAATTGCAGGACAAGAAAAGGATTCCTCAGTTCCACGAGACCAATGCCGGAATAATTCCTTTATTTCGACCAGGTCCGCTCACTTCCCACTTTTCTTTAATTTTTTTAGTTTAAGAAATAGGCAAAGTGGCGCGAGGACAGCCAAATGACGATAAATATTAAAAGAAAAACAACACCTACATCAACAGTTAAGATTCACGTAATCGTTTTTCACAGGCCGGATCGAGGCATGTCCGAGGGAGAGAAACACTGTATGGCAAAGAATATAGACTTCAAATAAGGAACAAGATGATAAGAAGCAAACAGGTGCACTACAACGTGCAGCCAAAGAGAGAACTACCTAGCAGTGTCGAGGGTGGAAAGATGGATGCTGAGCCACAGACTGAAGAAACTAGTGAAACCACTGAAGCTGCGTCTTTGTTTCAGGAAATCGCCATAAAGCTGAAGAGAACATCCCTGTGACCACCGAAGACAGCAGCAATGCTGACACAAGAACCATCCACAAAATGATCAACAGGCCTCCCCTCGACTAAAGACCTGGTTTACAAGGGAAGCTCCGAGAACGACACATCAGGCACGACAGAAAAATGGGAAATATCGGAGACACATCAGTTGCGGTAGTCATCACCGCAGATGGGGCTGAAGGCGAGCCTAAACTTGAAGGCACAATTGACTCAGTTCCCAGAGGATGACCGGAGATTTCTAACGATTGCCTTCGAACGCCTTTGGTCATGTGAGGTCCTCAGTCATAAAAACGCAGACAACCGCCGCTGAACCCTGTGCATTACAGACAGTCTCTGAAGAATCTAGAAAAAAACAGAGAGAAATTGGTTGGTTTACTCAAAGAGCAAGGCTGCTGTCTTCTGCTTTTGCTTCAACTTTTTTGGTCATCAACAGTAAAACTTGCAAAGAATGGTATAAGAGACTGGCGACATGTTGCTTATTATTCGAAAGACATTGGAAGTCTACCGCGCATTTGAATTCGCGCAATAAGTGGATCGTGTTTTCTAATGGACTAAAAAAATCACGAATTGTTGACTCCCATCATCAAAGGCTACTGAATACTGAAAGCGAACATGGAAAAATGTTCAGCAATGTCTGCCTTTTGGAGGAAGTACAGATACTCTCTTCCAGTGTGACAGTGGAAACTTCCTGAAACTTGATGAATTATTCGGAAAGTTCGACGCTATAATGTGGAGCACCTGCACAGAGCAAAGCAGGGCGAGAAGAAGGGTCATCACATTACCTTGGAAAAGCGACACACGACGAAATTACAGGGCGATTCATCTATTGGGTCATCTGTAAGCAACACCATTTTATTAATGACGAAATCTGCCAAGTACTACAGTATCATTCTGAATTGCACACTAGATATTTCAAGAATTAAGCACATGATAGTTTTGGTGCACTTCGTCCATCAGACGTGAGTAGTGGGACAAAGAGGGCACCACCCCACTCTCCATTGTTTCCAAATTTATTCAAGATAGCGGCGATGACATCATCCAAGATGGCGGTATGGTCCTCGAAAAGTAGTTGTAATTAGGGAGTTGAACACGTTTGCATACGTATATGAAATTGTAAATTGAATTATTTAATATAGTGGGGTGGTGAGAATGAATTAGCGAGCATTCTCGCGACAAGCAAACGTGCTGTTATACGGTCATGGTGGATTCCACTGTCGGTGAAACTCTGGCGCCAAACGTATCCTTTGTCCGGGGCACGCGGTCGACAGGTTCCATCGTTAAGTGCTCGCGGGCGCGGCTCACCGTTTGTGGCGGGGCCCTGAGGGGCTGCACGCCGCCTAGCTGACACGCTGGCCATGGGGGTGTGCTTGACGTCAGACGGCCAGCGAGCTGCCGATGGAGTGGGCTCAGCCGGCTGCGCGTACGTCAGCTGCGCTCTGGAGTTTCGATGTGTGAGCATGGAGAAGTCAGTTGGAACACATCTGCATGACCATAATGTCTGAAATAAAGAGTCATTTTCCAGGTATTTACAGAAGGCTATGTCCGTCGCGTGTATGGAGGGTGTGTGACGTAAGCGGGGCGGCGGCGCAGCAATTGAACAGTTATTATGCACGCACGAGAGTGAGTCAATTAGCGGGCGTTCTAGTGCGGTCCAAAGGTGCTGTTATATAGTCATGGCGGATTCCACTGTCGAGCAAACTTTGCCGCCACAAGTGTAGCACTGCATTCTCGCTCGCACAGGGACACGTGGTAGACAGTGAGCAGTCGGCATTGACAGGTTTGAATGTGGCGCCTAAAGTGTTGCAGGGAAATGGCAGACCGTTGTGCGATTCAGCTCCGAGGGAGACAATTTTGGCGGGAAACGTGTGGAGGCGCCGAATACACGTGGTGAGCGGACAAGGGGCCACTGTGATGTCAAACTCGACAAGTTCCAGCGTGTCCAGCGAAAAACATGTTTACGTCGTGAGAGCGATCGCTGGGCTCGCCCCCTGCACTAGTGGCCGGCCGCCCGACGTGACAGACGTAGGCAGTGTCTCCGCACGCTGGCCAGGGGGTGGTGAGGATTTGAACTAATTCAGTTGCACTGCGATATCAAAGATGTGTGTGCTGACTGTGTTGGAGAACAAGTGATGACTGTACTGCTTGAAATAAAGTCTTCAGTCCCTTCCCCCGTGCAAAATCAAAGGACGTGAATTACATTACTATAAGTGCAGATTATTATTTGACGCGATTATGATAGGCTACCAGTGAAAACAGATAAGTGACGGAGAAAGCTCGTACATGTGATCAATTATGGTGTTGGGGATTTGAACTTGTGATAGATAATAATAAACAAAAGTAAGGTTTTGCAGCCATTATCATGTAGGAATTGGAATTTGGAGGGAATTTTCCAGTGGAGGCAGGTCAATAATAATAAATAATAATAATAAATAATAATAATAAATAATAATAATAAATGATGATAAATGATAATAAATAATAATAAATGATAATGAATGACAATGAATGATAATGAATGTTAATAAATGATAATGAACAAAAGTTAGGTTTTGCAGCCATTATAGTGTTGGAATTTGAATTTGGAGGGAATTTCTAGTGGAGGTAGGTCAATAATAATAATAAATGATAATAAATAATAATGAATGTTAATGAATGATAATCAATAATAATAATAATAATAAAGACAAGTACGGTCTTTGCATGCATTATCCTGTTGGAATTCAAACTTCCCGCCATTTTTTTTTCTTCTGGAGGCTTAGGTTAATGGACGTAGCACAATTGGACTATTTTCCCGCCAAAATTCAAACTTCCCGCCATTTTTTCTTGAGGTTAGGTTAGTGGACGTAGCACAATTGGACTAATCTCCCGCCAAAATCCGCCATCTTGGATGACGTCATGCACTGTTGCCAAGTCTACATGCCGCCATCTTGAATAAATTTGGCAACAGTGGAGGGTGGGGTGGTGCCCTCTTTGTCCCACTACTTACATGATCGAAGGGGTACGCGATGTCCGAATTCGCGAGAATTTCCTGGGATGTCTTCCAATGCCCGATTCTTCACGCTCCACTCTGATGTAGGTCGTACTCAAGTTCTTGCAAGATTAAAAATCCCATTTATTGAAGAGTCAAAGAAACTGGTAAAAAATGGTTCAAATTGCTCTAAGCACTATGAGACTTAACATCTGAGGTCATCAGTCCCCTAGACTTAGAACTACTTAAACTAACCAACCTAAGGACATCACACACATCCATGCCCGAGACAGGATTCGAACCTGCGACCGTAGCAGCAGTGCGGTTCCCGACTGAAGCGCCTAGAACCGCTCGGCCACAACGGCCGGCCAAAGAATCTGGTACACCCGCCTAATATCGTGTAGGGCCCCCGCGAACACGCAGAACTGCCGTAAAACGACGTGGCATGGACTTGACTAATGTCTGAAATAGTGCTGGAGAGAACTGACACCATGAATCCTGCAGGGCTGTCCATAAATCGGTAAGAGTACGACGGGCTGGCAATCTCTTCTGAATAGCACGCTGCAAGGCATCCCAGATATGCTCAATAATGTTCATGTCTGGGGAGTTTGGTGGCCAGCGGAAGTGTTGAAACTCAGAAGAGTGTTCCTGGAGCCACTCTGTAGCAATTCTGGACGTGTGGCGTGTCGCACTGTCCTGCTGGAATTGCTCAAGTGGGTCGGAATGCACAATGGACATGAATATATGGAGATGATCAGTGATGATGCTTACATATACGTCACCTGTAAGGGTCGTATCTAGACGTCTTGAACAGTCCCCTGCAGAAATGCAGGGTACATGGATTCATGATAATGTCTCCATGCCCGTACATGTCCATCCGCCCGATACAATCCGAAACGAGACTCGTCCGACTAGACAACATGTTTCCAGTCATCAACAGTCCAATGTCGGTTTTGATGGGCCCAGGAGAGGAGTAAAGCTTTGTGTCGTCAGGCATTAAGGGTACACGAGTGGGTCTTCGGCTCCGAAAGCTCATATCCATGACGTTTCATGAATGGTTCGCATGCTGACACTTTTTGATGGCCCAGCACTGAAATCTGCAGCAATTTGCGGAAGAGTTGCACTTCTGTCACGCTGAATGATTCTCTTCAGTCTTCGTTGGCCCTGTTCTTGCAGGATCTTTTTCCGGCCACAGCGATGTCCGGAGATTTAATGTTTTACCAGATTTCTGATATTCGCAGTACACTCGTAAATGGTCGTACAGGAAAATCCCCACTTCATCACTATCTCGGAGTTGCTGTGTCCCATCGCCTGTGCGCCGACTATAACACCACGTTATGACTCACTTAAATCTTATCTTAATAATCTGCCATGGTAGCAGCAGTAACCGATCTAACAACTGCGCCAAACACCTGTTGTCTTGTACAGGCATTGTCGATCGCAGTGCAGTATTGTACCTGTTTACGTATTTCTGTAGGCTATTTCAATACGGATGCCTATACCAGTTTCTTTGGCGTTTCAGTGTATAAGAAGCCCAGGTTATGACAATGGGGCAAACATGGAGGAAAAGCTTTCTGGTCTCCGGGAAAGAATTTTAGATTTGAACACTGTTTTGTGCAACTCGAACAGACACTGGAACAGAATCACGCGCGGCATGACGGGACTTCCGTCGACGTCGACGCACACGTTGGGTGGGACGAACACAGTCACTGTTAGCGAGAGGAACACTGGGCGGAGTGGCACTAACTACATGAATGTCCATGGGCGAAGGTCCACGAGCCTGAGTGTCCTTGGTTCGATTCCAGCGCGAAGCAAAGGGCCTGGAATGGTTGTGATTGTCTGATCTGAGCTTTTTCTGGCAAACACTTTGAACATGCCCTTTCTTATTACAGAAAAAGCAAATAGCTTGGCATGACGGGCAATTCTCACGCGAATGTCTAGTTGCACACCGCGGGCATGACTTTAGCACTGCATGTGCTTGCTTACGCGGCACACGTGTTTGCGAGCAAGGCCGCAGCTATGCGGACGTGCGCGAGGGCAGGTTAGCGTTCCGTGCAGCGGGCTCGGTGGGCCGGTTAATGTGACACACGGCTGGCGAAGTTGCAAATGATGCCTGAGCAAAGTCAAGTGTGTCTTGCCTATCCAATATGTCTATCACTTGTTGAAGGGAGGGATTGACTAGTTTCAAAATCTGTTCCCTTATGCGAACATCTGAAACGTTCTGTGCTATTGCATCACGCACCATAGTATCCGAATAAGGGAGTCCACAGTCACATTCAAATGCACACTCCCTAGTAAGTCCTTGCAAAGTTGCAACCCACTCCCTATTAGTCTGACCGGCCGTACGTTTTGTACAAAAGAACGTATACCGTTTTGCAACGACATTGACTGTTTCCTTGAAATAGGCATCTAAAGCTGACAAAATTTCTTCGTAGGACAGAGTTGCTACGTCGCGTCGGGGAAACAATTTCACTATCACACGGTAGGTGGACACACCTACACACAAAAGCAAAAACGGCTGCCACTCATTACCTTGCATTCTGTATGCGGCGAGATGAAATCCAAATACGCTAAAGTCCCTTGTTAGACTCGTCGCCAATGTAGTGGACTTAAGGCAGCCAGTCCACAGTGAAGTAGCCGAAAGGGCACGCGTCAACTCACGCCGTCTGGCGTTAAGTCTGGAACAGGATTCGTAATGAATGTGATAAAGAAAAGAACGTAGCTACTAGAACACTTAACTTTTATATCGTCCTTTGGTATACAGCATTCTTGATGATACAAGTGAGACTATCTTGAGATACATGCAATGGTACAAATGGCGCCTTGCTAGATCGTAGCCATTAGCTGAAGGCTATTCTAACTGTCTCTCGGCAAATGAGAGAAAGGCTTCGTCAGTGTAGTCGCTAGCAACGTCGTCGTACAACTGGGGCGAGTGCTAGTACGTCTCTCGAGACTTGCCTTGTGGTGGCGCTCGGTCTGCGATCCTGACAGTGGCGACACGCGGGTCCGACATATACTAACGGACCGCGGCCGATTTAAGCTACCACCTAGCAAGTGTGGTGTCTGCGGTGACACCACAAACACAGAGCATTCGATGCATTATATAGCACTCATTCGTTGAATCTTGTGTAAACGATTCCACTATGTCTTCCCAATACGCTGTTTCCATGTTTTCGGCAGTGAAGAGCTCGTAAGACTATTTCTCGTCCTCTGTTCGGCGTTGGGATGTCTTGAAGAGATGTCTGCCTACCTGACGCGGAAGCCCACTGAATGTACTAGGTGAGAACGCCGCATCAACGCACTTACGCCCCAGATGTTTCAAACTGGAGGGCTATATGACGCGCTTGTTCACGTATCAGAAGAATTCGATGGCATGACCACACACGGAGCCACGGCACTTAAGAATCAAATAAAAAATTACACTTTTTTTACTTCTCTGGTAATCTGGTATGACATACTGCTTCACATCAGTGTAGTCAGTAAGACCATCTTTTCTGAGCAATGGAAACGCTTGAAAGTAAGAAAGTATATTTTGAGAACTGCAAACCGGAAGAAAAGTTTGTGTTCTTCTTCACGGATTAGAAAGAACTGGTCACAGAATTAAAGCTGGAAGATTGAGCCATCATTGCGGATATGTGCTTTCCGGCGACAGTGCAAGAAGTCAAGGCACTTTACCTACGAAGGAAGAGATGACAAAATAGAGGATACAACAAAACGTTACAAGACTGAGTTCTCCTATTATCTTTTAGACGTAGTCAGCACATCTTTGGACGATGGATTCACTCAGCTGAAGTCTCACTGCTATGATTTTCATTTTCTGTACGGCATTGGTAAGCTGAAGAATACGCCTCCTGATAGCTGCGACGAAATGTGTAGAAACCTCGCAACGATTTTGCAAGACGAAGAGTCAAGCGATGTTGATGCGCTGGAGGCGAGGGAAGAACTTGAAAGTGCTTCCGACGTTGGTCAAACCAGGAAGACGTCCAACAGAGACAAGTTTATAGGAATAAACAATATTTGTCCCAATGTTAATATTGCACTAAGAATTGTCCTAAGACTCCCAGTGACAGTTGCGAGTGGAGAGAGGGTTTAAAAAATAAAACTGATAAAAAACATATCCCAGATCAAGATGAGCCAAACTCGTTTAAGTGAGCTTGCAACAACATCTACTGAGCGCAAACTTACAGACTTCTTGAACTACGTGGATCGAGTTAAAGAGTATGCGCAAGCAAAAGCCAGGTAGGTTCGATTCGTATAGTTCAAAAATGGCTCTGAGCACTATGCGACTTAACTTCTGAGGTCATCAGTCGCCTAGAACTTAGAACTAATTAAACCTAACTAACCTAAGGACATCACACACATCCATGCCCGAGGCAGGATTCGAACCTGCGACCGTAGCGATCGCTCGGCTCCAGACTGCAGCGCCTAGAACCGCACGGCCACTCCGGCCGGCTCGTCTAGTTTCTTAAATGTTCAGTTACTTAGTTTTTTACCGTGTTGATTTTTATTTTGTTCAACGCAAGATAAATTGTCATTGTACACATGATCGTTCAAGTAAATTTACGTATTAATTTTAAATTGTGTTGTAATAATATTTTGTTTTCCGCAGAATACATTATCGGTACACAACAGTAAAAAAAATGTTCATTTACGATTAACGTAAATTCAAATGGTTTATTAAAATTATTTTTAAGTGCTACATTTGTTTAAATCACATGACTAAATTTTCGCCGGCCGGGGTGGCCGAGCGGTTCTAGGCGCTACAGTCCGGAACCGCGTGAGTGGAGAGACGGTTCTCAAAAATAAAACTGATAAAAACTGAATCCTGCCTCAACCATGGATGTGTGTGATGTCCTTAGGTTGGTTAGGTTTAAGTAGTTCTAAGTTCTAGGGGACTGATGGCCTCAGAAGTTAAGTCCCATAGTGCTCAGAGCCACTTGAACCATTTTTGAACTAACTTTTCAAGTCAAGTTTCCAGGCATACAAAAACATGATCAGACTTTAATATCATACAAACTTTCTTTTTTCTACAGAATGAGTGGGCGGCAATTTTGCAGTTCGCACAGAGACGCAATTAGGCTTATGCAGGTCCTGCAACCAGATCACTTTATATATTGCACACACGCTGACTTCATTCATTGGGCAGTTATCAATGCAATTACAAAGTCGGTCAGATGCTTTATACACTTGCATTTTGTTTCCTCAACAACAACATGGAACTTTATGAAATACTTTCTAGAAGTAAATAAAAATGGCATCATCATGTACACCACTACTTGCTGTTTTTGGATCTGATGAATGAACAGAACGAGCAGAATTTCACATCATCACTGTCTGGAGAGCCCATGTTGACGCCTACAGGTAATTTAATTGACTACAACAGTCGAAATATACTAGCACAAAATGTATACCATAATTCTCCAGAAGACTGATGTCAGGTTTTATAAGAGTATAATTATGTACATCTGGCTGAGGAGGAGACAACGAGCTCATTCAAGACTGAGCACAAGCTCGGATTAGGGAAGGATGGGGAAGGAAATCGACCGTGATCTTTCAGAGGAACCATCCCAGCATTTGTCTGAAGTGAGCTAGGGAAACCATGGAATACCTAAATCAGGATGGCCGGACGCAGGATTGAACCATTGCCCTCCCGAATGCGAGTCCAGTGTGCTAATCACTGCGCCACCTTGCTCGGTCCACATCTGGCTGATGACCCTTTATGAAAAGTGGAATGACCTGCACCTTTTTCCAATTACAAAGTACATTTCAACTGTGGGAAAACATGCTATAAACTGCTGTTATAAAGGGGCAAATTCTTTTGCATGTTCTACACAGAGTTTTACAAGTATCTTATAAATTCATCACCTTTACTTTGTAAAACAAATGTAGTCTCCTTCTATTCAGTAATCACTTATCTCAATATCTTACATTTCATCATATACATACTAATTAAAATGAGAAACCACAGCACAATCTCTCACAGTGAAACAATTTCAGAAGGTGGAATCCGATTTTGATCCATTTGGACGCTTCACATGAGACCAGAACTATGATTTTTCATTATACTGGCAGACCCTCTGGCTACAATTGTGTACATTGACTTATATTGAGTCTTAACAGCAACAGAACTATTTTTTCCCTACGGAAATCTGAGGTACACATTTGTGCGTTTCCAAACTTCTCATCATGTGCAAGTGCTGCCAACTGTTGGGCATCACTATGAAAATATCAGCAAATCAATGTACCCGTGTGTAGCACCTCATGACGACCGGAATACATGGATGTGGCTCGCTACTTTCCACTGAGCAATTGAATTTTGTTATTGTTATTTTCCATGGTAATTACTGAATTATCATCTTACAATTTATTACAATAGAGAATATTTCATAATTAATTATTTTAGTCCATAAAATGAAGCCAAGTGTACAAAGTATGTATTTTCTCCACGTAATCTACAATGATGAACCCTACCCTTAATTAATATGTTGATGTACTTCTCTCACCCCTCCCCTCTCCTCCACCAGGATACAGCATGTAATTGATCACTGGGCCATTTGAAGTGTACCTCTAACTAATGTGAACACATATCTGTGTGAAACACGTACTCTGTCCAGTTGTCTACATCCTGTGGTAGCGGGCACTAGACCACTCTGCACAAATCAATTCAGCAAAGAATGATTTTGTGAAAACCAGCTCACTCTATTCAAGAGAAACAGAAGCCAGTAGATACTAGCAGCCAACTTGATGCCTTGTTCCTTGACTTCCAAAAGGTGTTCCACACATTTCAGCATCATTGCCTAATGAATAAAACATGAGCATGCAGAGCGTCAGACCAGCTTTGCGACTGAATGGAAAATTTTCTAGCAAACAGATTGCAGCATCTAATTCTTAAATGATAGCATTTTTCTGAGACAAAAGTAGCTTCAGGCATACTCAAAGGAGTATATAAGACATGCAATGTGCTGATGGATACTATTGAAATCTGCACAGGTCTGTTGTATATAAGGAAGTCGCAACATCAGAAAATTGTTAAATGCTTGGTCTGCAGATGATCAACACTTAGTGCAAGGATTGGCAGTTGACCCTCAACATACAACATTGTATTGCACATAAATAGGCAGGAAGACCATTACTTTTTGGTTACACAATTGTCAAATAATCACTAGAAATAATGACATCCACTAAATATCTGTGAGTATGCCTATGGAGTCATTTCAAGTGGAATGACCATATAAAACTAATCACAGGAAAGGCAAATACCATACAAGGATATAATGAAAGAATCCACAGGAAATGCAGTACATTCACGAAGAAGATAGCTTCAAAAAAATCCTCGTATGACCCGTATTTCTCCTGGACCTGGGACCCTTACCAGGTAGAACTGATAGAGGAAATAGAGAAGAGTCAACTAACATACTGTTTCCTTCAACATATATTTCATGAAAAGGCAAAATTAGAGGGATTAAAGCTCATCTGAAGGTTGAGTAACAATTATTCTTTCTGCACACTATTTGTAACTGATTTGTAACTGGAACAGTAACGGGAAGAAATGATAGTAGTATACAAAGTACTGTCTACCATATACCGTATGGTGGCTTGTGGAGTATAGGTGTAGATGAACCGTAGGGGGTGAGGAAGGGTGAGGGTGGGTGGGTGGGTGGGTGGGTGGGTGGGTGGGTGGGTGGGTGGGTGGGTGGGTGGGTGGGTGAGCCACTGGTTTAAGCACTCCACCTGCATCAAAACCAGAGGACAGTGATTCATTCTGCTAAATATATTGATAATCACAAGCTGTGTGAGGTATGCTCTTTTTGCCACTTCAGCCAGCTGTATAAACAAAATGAGGATTGAATCTGAATTTAGGTAGCAGATGGCATCAGCAGATGACATCAGCCACAATTTTCAGTGTTCCTTCCCAACAATCTGCTAATTATTTCCCTGACGGAACCCATTATCCACCTAACTCTGCATCGCCGAATGACCAGCATACTCACCCCCTATGCTTGTCTGGACCTTCTAGAAACATCAAACCTCATTCCACGAAACACAGTTTACTTTTTTCATTTACATGTACTCTCAGCAATGGACACCTTGTATCTGTTGCTAAATCATACAGGAACAGCTGTGCTGTCAGTACACATACATATTTGCTTTCCACCCAAATTTACAACCCAACTAATCATCCTTGGGTGAGGATGGAACAGTTACACCAGACACATTGAAAAGCACAGCTACATTAAAAATCCCAGACAATATCGGAAGTGCTAGAAGCCTTAGCATCAGGCAGAGGGGAACTTCTAACCCTTGACTACATTGCAAGACATATATTATATGTGGTAGATGACTGCCTGTAGAGATGTACTGAAATGAGGGGTTGTGTCCTACATTTAGCATGGTGTTTTTAGTACACAGCTAGGCCACAGATGAGAATGCATACAAAATGCTGTCCATAACACTCATTGAATCTTAAACATGCAACACCAAACAGCGAGGAAAGAAATACAACTCTTCATATACTGGCACTTAAATAAATGCATGAAAATGGGTAACACATGATCGGGACAAAGTGACTCCAGTTCTTTCAAGAAATATTTTATACTTCATACATGCAGTTCTGAGTAAAAACCAATAACAATCATAAGACTCACATTCTTCACCCAACAAACAGTCACTGCACAGACATGAAATGTATATATTTTACCATTTGCAATATATGCTTTTTCTTCACAAGCATTTGAAAAAGCAGTCTGCAGAGTTAAGAAAGCACTGCCAAAGTCACCCAACGAACAGACAGTGGCAGTAAACCAAATTTACTGCAAATTGCCACCAACAAAGAACTTCACACAAAGAGAGATCAAACAAGATTGTACACAATATCCATGATGTGATTAAGGACTTTTCCATCGGTGATGACATTACAAGGATGTCTCCTGGCAGGAAGGATGGAAAACTCATAACAGTTGGTAAAAAAACAGAAAAGGTACCTCCAAAGGAACACTGACATATTAATATTGGTCTTACAAAGTTTCATTCTTATCAACCATCTCACATACTTCCTACAACAGAGAAAGATCAAGAGGTCAGTATGTATATATATCATGAGAATGTGCAATTACTTTGTGATTAAACTTTCTCAATATATGCCATTTCCAGAGAATGCACATACACTAGTTGCTCAAAAAGCTAATAATATTATCTGTGCAAAGCAAGACTGTCAAAATTGTGGAGTAAACAGTAGGTAAAAATTTCTTTCTGAAGATGACATTACCAAAGATGTTACCTTGATGCAGCGGGTTTATGGGAAATCAGCTGCAACAAAAATGACTTGATTCATGACCACTGCAGGTGATATGGACAGACAGTCTTGTGAGGTAGCTTTGAACATGTGTTCCAAAAACAGTCTTGAACAGTTAGTTTGACAGCCCACATGCAATGGAAATATTTCAGACCTTGTAGCTACAAACAGGCTCAACCTTATCAATGGTCAGTAGAGGAACAGCAATTACTGATCATGATGTCATCCTATAGGTGATTGTTACTAAAGTTAATAAATCCATCAGTATTCCTGCTAAAAAGAGCAGATAAGCAGTTGTTCGTATCCCACTATGACAACAAATGGACATCATTTAGTTCCAGTGTAATGGACATAGAGGAATTATGGGCAAAGTTTAAACAGACCGTAAATCGTACTCTGGAGAAGTAGGTGCTGAGTAAGTGGATTAAAGACAAAAATGACCTATTGTGGATTAAAAACAAAATTCAGAAAATGATGAAGTGGAGACTGTTGCATTCTCAGTTAAAAAAAGGATGCATAAATGATGTTAGGTAAAAGTTAGTAATTATTTGTGTGTTTGTAGAAAGATTGATGTATGAAGCATAAAACAACTTCCACCATCATATGTTAGCAAAAGATGTTTCCAACAACCTGAGAAAATTCTGGTCCTATGTACAATCATTAAGTGGGTCGAAGGCTTCTACCGGTCACTTGTTGACTAGTCTGGTGTGGCAATAGAAGATAGCATAAGGAAAGCTGAAGTTTTAAATTTCATGTAAAAAATCATTCATACAGGAGAATCGCTCAAACATACCATTGTTTGACTATTGCAGAGACAACCATATACAGGACATAGTAATTAACATACCTGCCATAGAGAAGCTCCTGAAAAAGAGGGAAATACGGAAGCGTCCGATCCCGCCCGTCTGCTTTGACCCATGACGTCACAAATATGGCGGAAACAAAAACAAACACACACACTTTCCACAAGAAGCCTAATGACACTAACGGGACAAGCGCGGGAAATGGGGTGTTTTGGGTGGGGGGCAAACTAAATGTAAACAAATTTAGATGCCTTGCGTAGCTACAACGTGTAAGTGAAGACAGCCATGCATGAATACCCACCCACCTCCCCAGGGGTCGTAACCCCTGCAAACCATAGACCATAGAAGATAAAGATGCTTCAGTAGCTGATTAGCGTTTTCTGTCTTTTTAAAAAAAAAATCTCACGGGATAGAACGAACAGATCAGAAAGATAAATATAATAAACTAAAACAGAAATTGGAGGAAACAGATAATTAAAATAAGTAATGAGTGTTTTTAAATTTAAAAAAAAAAAAATCTCACGAGATAGAACGAACAGATCAGAAAAGTAAATAAAATAAGATAAAACAGAACTGGAGACAGCCACACTCAAACCAAACTCCGCGCCGTCATGACGTCACACACGACAACACCCTTACGTCACGGGTCAAAGCCGACGCATGGGATCGGACGCTTCTGTCGACCCAAAAAGAGTAAAAAAGAAATGTCACCAGATCTGAATGGAAGTCAAATTCAGTTTTACAAAGAGTATACTACATCATTGGCCCCTTACTTAACTTACATTTATCACAAATCTCTCATCAGCACAAAGTCCCAAGCAGTGGGAAAATAGTGCAGGTGACTCCTGTACACATGAAGGGTAAAAGAACCACCCCACATAATTACAGATCAATATCCATAACATTGGTTTGCTGCAAAATTCTTGAACTTATTCTCAGTTCAAATGGAATAAATTTCCTACAGTAGGCATAGATTTTGTCCACAAATCAATATAGATGGAGACTGTCCTCACTCCAGACGCAGATGTTGAAAACACCGTCACAGGTCAATGAGGCCTCGCCTGTGAACAATACAAACTGTACGAAACTCACCACTACAGCACTGCAGTGGATAATACATTGACAGATGTGAACACAGGCCTCAAAATCCATTGGTCCCAGTACTTGTACACGTTCTTTAGGATATGAGTGTAATACTTGTTCCACCTGTACTCTCCACACTGTATCCTTCAAAGAGAATGTTTCACAGAAATTTGATGGGTGCTTACTGCTTGGTGGTCAGCCATACAATCCAAAACCATCTCCTTGAAGTCTGGTGTTTGGACATATCTTTGGCAGGAACCTAGCCCAGCTCTGTGGCGTGAATGATCTCATCTCTCATAAGTTGGTATCCACAGAGATTAATTTTCCCCAATTACGAAGATGCTTGTTGGGAAAGTATTCTCTATACATTCATGCTCCTCTATGAACACTACATCCTGCCACAGGTACATTAAATGAATGCTTACCAACTCTCATGGCGAGTAACATCCCATCTTTGACAAGTAACGTTCCATCTCCACAACACATCACATACTGTACACAGTAACACATCTCACTGTAGACACACCACAAACTGTCTGATGCAATGGGCAACTGACACCACAGATAATAGTACACACGTGACACAAGTTAATGCACCAGTGTGATGCATGCAGTCATCACGTCACATGTGCTATTAGCTAAGTTGTGTACTGTACGTCTGTTTCGTGGGCATTGATCACTGATGTACGCTGTTTATCACCTGCTGCTTGTTCCAGTGTACAACAGACAACTGGGATCTTTGTGAGAAAGCAGCAGAACTGCATGCACTGTTGCAATGCAGGCATCGAGACTGGCGGTCACCACTTCGAACATTTACTATGAGCTACATTCTGTTATGTGGTGTACACTGTGTATGCCTATAACAAAATAAATATGCATTTCCAACCATTGCTTCCCTAATCAGTTATGCACACACTATCAGCTGTTTCAGTTTGACACAAAAGGTTTGAAACACGCTGAATAGGCCTACAGAAATGATCTGATGTACAGAGTGAGCAGCAGTTTGTGGTTGTTTGCTGATGATACTGTTGTGTTTGGAGATATGTCGTTGTTGGGTGACTGCAGTGGGATACAAGTTGACTTAGAGAAAATTTCTAGTTGCCATGATTAATGGCAGCTTGCCTTAAAGGTAGAAATATGTAAGTTAATGAAGAAGAGTAGGAAAAGCAATCCTGCATACTGCTTGACACATTCACATGGATTAATAACTAGGCATAATGTTTCTAAGTATTATTAATTGGAATGAGCATGTAAGGGCAGTAATACAGAAGTAGGAGACTCGGGATTTCCCAGTTGACTGAAGCTTCTTTTAAAAGCTCACAGAAAGGGAGCAGTTGGCAGAATTAGAGATGATGTCAAAAGGATGGTATGGCTGAGTGTACTGCATGGTGAAAAACATGTTTCTTGTACAAAAACACTTACGAAACTTGCATCAAAGGTTGTGAGAAAATTATGCATTTTGTGTATTCCTACAGAAAAAAATGATCACCTTCCTGTCTGCCTTCAAGAATGATGGAAAGACATGCAGGAAGTGCCAGGAACTTTATCATTGTACTGTATCAAGAGCAGTCAAATACCTCACCACAACTTTGCTAACTCAAATTCACCATTTACAATAAACATCACCATATATGTATATCAGTGTACGCATGTAGATGTCAATTACGAGTCTAATATATGCCTAGATGATATCTCATGTCAAATGCAGATGATGAGACTAATTTTGTAAAAAAAGAATATTGGTACCTGGCTTCTAGTTGATTGCTGCACAGAAAAACTGTGAAACATTCTGCCTGTCAGATTACCAACATCACTGAGACATACATGTTAAATTTACAATGAAACATTAAATTGAGGTAGACAATGCCAGTTGTGTGGGGCAGATGTGCCAGATGAATATATTCTACCTGATGATAGTGACACAGCATCAGTTTGACCCAGAAAAACACCTGACAAGGTCGTGAACTTTTTTCGCTGTAGGGTTTTCATCATACAATTTGCATGAAGTACATGGTTGTACTGTACATGGGTGTACTGTTGCCCTGTTTGACGTTTAATGTCTGCTTATGAATGTTACTTTATAAAGCAACTGTGGAACTCATTTTGTGAAGTGTAGGTATGATCAACGGCTGTCTCATAAATTCATGGAATAAATACACCTTTAATTTTGTGTTATGGTCTTTTGTGGTATATTTTAATCATTTTAAGCTTCTTGGCAATTAACTTTCTTATGGAAAAAGTGTAACATGCCTACAGTGAACTAGCATATGCAATATAATACATTACACAACAAGTTTTAGAAATATAGAAATAAAGTCTCATTACTATGCAATCATAGTGAAAGATTCTGGCTACCAGTAAAATATTATCCCTCAAATTTGTAACAAAGCTTCAGGAGAATTTCTCAAGTTGCCAAAATGACTTTTATTCATACGTTTTCTCTGACACATTCTTAACAAGTGTAAACTAATTCACTGTATACAACAAAACAAAATTCTAACTTGAATTAGTAGTTATCCTAACTGTATTAGTAGACATAATTATTTCTCACATAGAAGGTACATGGTAACTATTATAACAGCAGTAGCAGTGGTGGAAGTGTCCTATTCCACCCGTCTGCTTTGATCCGTGATGTCATTAAGATGGTGGACACCCCTATTCCCAGTGTACACAACGTGGCAACCATAAAGTCAATAAATACACCCACGAACAAAGATATTAACCATGCGAACTATTTCGCTTCAGCAATAAAATGAAACTAATGGGGTAGAAAGTAGAGGTTCTTGGGCAGGGCAAGCTAAACACACAGTAAGAATGTCACCATTCTAAAACAAACAATACCAAAAAATTACAAACACAAAATCCTCGAGAATAAATCGAACAAAAAAAAAAAATCTGGAATCGAATATTTCATTTGAATTATATAGCTCAAAGGAAGACAACGATACCAGGCACCTCCACTGCCCTCCTTGCAACCTACCCCCCGCCCCCAACACACACACAAAAATAACCATTACTTGTAACATTCATAGACAGCACTTAAAAAAACATTAACAATATGATGAACTAACAAATTCATAACCAAAAACAAACCGATAGTCAATAACTAACGACACTGAAATAACACTTCCAAGGAAACAAACTCCTCCAGCATAGAGTAACATGCAACACAAAGTTCAATACGTCACTAACATTACTCACAAACAATTCAGAAACAAACACAACAACCACAGTGTGCCACCCTTACTCCAACATGCTCTTTGCAAACACAATCCATTTCTAACATGCCGCACCTCAATGATGTCACTCAACACAGTTACGCCATGGGTCAAAGCTGACAGGTTGAATCGGACCCTTCCATTGACCCTGTTTAACTTTTAAATGTGACATGTCTAATGGAAAAACAATGTGAAATTCCTCAAATATATAAAAATTAAGAGAGTTAATAAATAAGCTCCCTCAATATGCTTCATATCAGATGGAAAGAGTAAATTTTGCAATGAATTTGCCAATTTAAATGGGAACTCTAATAAAAATTAAGACTAAAATGCTGAAGTATCGCTTAAGACTAAAACATTAGTGTCAAGTAAATACTCGTTGCAAATTAATAAAAGATCAATCATTAACCAGGAGGAGAGATTTCTACTTTCAGTAACATGAACACAACTTGGCGTCAACTGAACTGATAGTAACTCACTTGTGGGCATGATCCATATGGAACAGAAGCATAAAAACTACTGAGGAATTATCTTACTCTAAATTTTTTTTAGATAATGAGATAGAGTTCTGCACCTCATATTTCTTATAGGAGTACTGGTGGAAAAATAATGAGATAACAGAGTGGACATCAAAGTGGTATTCTAGATTGGCTACCAGCTAATCATAGTGACAAAATATGGATGATTTACAGAAAAATATTAGTTACATCAGATAGGAATAAGCAGATCATAGTGATTTGGAAGGAAGGGGGTAAGAAACAGAAGAGTGTACTTGAACCATGGAATACACAACATTAGACAGAAAATATCAAATATCTTCTATCTATCGAGAACGTTCCTATGTTAGAGTAAAATTGCAGGAATGTAATAGGCCTGATAACAACACAGACAACATGCATTTTTCAATACTTTTACACATAAATTAAGGCTTAGGAATATTTGTCCGCAAATGCAGAGAGAGCAGCAAAACGATAGGAGGTACAACAATGAAATACGTGTTGGAAACTTCAAATTTGGAACTTGAGTGAAAAGGGCTGAAGCCGGAAGAAGGCAACAAAAGATGTAGCCTATACAATAATAGATGGCATGGTAATGGAGGATGGTCATTATCATGCCAAACGTCTGGGAACATGGAATTTAGGAACGGTGTTTAGGTTACTACAATAGAATAAAATAAAACACATTGTCAGAATTCACTAGTAACATGGCTGACAAAAGGTTTCACATGAGAGGAGTGAGAAATGATCATCAGAATTAGACATAAATGCATTGTAAATATGCATGGCTTAGGATGAAAGAACTGGTATAAACAACAGTTAACAAATTAATAACACATCAAACAGAGATCGGGAAGAGATATTTTTATTTTCAGTAATATGAACCCAACTTGGCATCAACTGAGCTTACAGCAACTGCATTGTGGGCATAACCCATAAACACAATTATTAAAGTGAGAGTATCTAATACTTGATATGAAGAAAGAAGTTTGGACTTAAGAACCTCTACAATAACAAGGATCATTAGAGATGTAGCAAAGCATAATAACTACTGAGGAATTACCTTGCTCTCAATTACTTCAAAGACAACGAAAACAATAGTGAAACATTCTCTCACACACCCATGAAAATGCAAAAAAATAAGAGAAAACTGTTGGGGTAAAATAGCTATGAACATATACAAATTAAAATGAATCTGCAACCTGAAGAACTACTTCAAACAGTAGTAAGAAAAATAATGATGTTTGTTATAGGCCATGGTTTCTTTACCTACAGATGTGATTAATTACTTAGGATAGTGTGTTAAATAATGCCGTCGTACTTTACGGAGTTGCAATACAATGCAATAACAGGGCATCACTGTTAAGCGTCCAACAACAAAAGGCAACAGAAAACGAAACTACTACTAACGAATAAGAAATTCCTGTTAAAAAAAAAAAAAAAAAAAAAAAAAAAAAAAAAAAAAAGGAATAGGTTTCATTCACTGCGTTACTGACAATCAAAAGAACAGCACACATCAGTTGACAGAACTGCATAAGTACGTCCCTGCACTAAAAATATTTTCCGCGGATACCGGGTTTACAGAAGGGCAGTTCCACGCTTTTAATACCTATAATTGGTAACTACGGGGCAAGAAGTGTTAGGCCTAATGACTACAAACAATGTGTCTTATATGCTCACACAGTGGCATTCACTCAAAATTACGCTATAGTATAGCAATTAATAGACTATACAGAAGTATGACACTCAAAAGTATCCACGTCATACTTACAAAAAGTGTATGCCGCTCTACAGCTCTTTCGTTACATATTTCATATCACATATCAACAAATACTTGTCCTCCCTCCTCCTCGTGACTTCCCCACCCATCACAACCGATGTATACACACCAAAGAGGTTAGAATTCAAACCTTCTTTATATTACCCAAAGTTGTTGTTGTTTATTTACATCTTCGGTCTTTGTCATAGAGTATACAAATCTATGCACCGTTAGTCGTTGTGACACGGAAGAGTCAACATCGTTGCGATCTTAGTGTGTGGCAGTGCGTGTTTCATGGTGTATCAGTAGTCTATTTTTCAGTAGTATGTATAGGTTCACGTGTTGATTCCGTTTTTATCTCTTCAGCTCACACATCGTCTATAACAAGTTTTTACGAAGTAGTTGAGAGGTTGCTCTGAGTTGCTGTAGTTCAACCCGAGTTCATTGGTATGCTCTGAATTCTAATTACTCATTATTGGACTGCTGACTGTTCCACGTATCTTCACTTGTAGACTGGACTTGTTCGATTTTCTTCACTTATATCTACGGGACTTGAAAGTTTCTATCCAGATATCAGTTTCCTAAAGCAGCGTGACACAATTCTAAAAAAGAAATTCTCGAAGAATTTGCCTCTAAAAATAAGATGATTTTCAACCACTGTTAACCATACAATAATTATCACAAGTGAATAAGATGTTTATTGCTGAACAATAAGTATGAAAGTCTCTTGATAGAAGAGTCTCAGGTTTGAACCTCCATTGTAGAAGAATTTTTCTGTATTTATTTAAATGCGGTTTTTGTCAGGAGAAATTACATTTAATAATAAATCATAATGTTCTGATGATAACACTTTATTTTCAGTTATGGGTCACATGAAACAAATTAAAATTGGATACACTTATGTGAAATGACTTATATACATAAATCAAACACAGAATGAATTTTGACTCTGCAGCGGACTGTGTGCTGAAATGAAGATTAAAACCAGGTTAATCTGCCAGAAAGTTTGATGAATAATATTGGTCCATTTATGCATGCTCATTTCTGCATGGGGCTAAGAAAGAAAAATTATTGGGCATTAGCACTAACAGAGGAGATACCATAAAAAACACACTTCCAATCGACCAGCAGATATTTCTGTAGATACAGTAGAGTCTTTGGAATCTTTATATGCAAAACCTACTGGACGGCTTTGGTGAGGGATGTTTCTTAAAAAATGGCTCTGAGCACTATCGGACTTAACAGCTATGGTCATCAGTCCCCTAGAACTTGGAACTACTTAAACCTAACTAACCTAAGGACATCACACAACACCCAGTCATCACGAGGCAGAGCAAATCCCTGACCCCGCCGGGAATCGAACCCGGGCGTGGGAAGCGAGAACGCTACCGCACGACCACGAGTTGCGGACATATGTTTCTTATGATATCTGTTTCTTTTCACTTTACTCAGAGTTTCTCACAAAGTTTTATGTGACTGTATTAGCATGTTTCTGTAAACATATTTCATTCCACCAAGTACGCGAAAATACTGATTTTTTTGATATCTCATTAAAAAAATTCTTGCATATGACGAACAGGCTTTATAAACGCTGACTCACAGTCCTTGCTGACAATGTAAGGTTTCAGTCTCAGTTTTATCACAATATACATCATCAGACTTGGTACTGGTTTCAGATTTTCCACTGACTGTTGGCGCAAATAAGTTGTGTCATGTATTCTCCTTTATCACATTTTTAGTTGCTTGCTGTAGCGCTGATTACTGTAAATAAGGGTCTGCTTGTAGATATTATTCTGAACAAATCACCTGAATACAGTCTGCAAACACAACACACATGAAGATTTACCACTGAGCTAATGAGGTGCTGCTTCCAGTCTCCTTCATAGCAATGTTGGTTGCAAAGCCTCAGTAGTATACTGATGAGAGTTCTGGCACAAAGAAAATTCTCCAGTAAAATTTTCAGATTGCAAACCAAGAATTAAATTTCACAGTACTTCCCAAATAAATTCTACATAAATACAATGAAAACAAAATTATCAAAAAAGTTGAGTTATATAAAGCTTAGAAAATTATAGTATAGGAAATTTTAATTTAATTAAAAGAAAAACACAAATTTTTTAACATTTATTCACATTCAATAACATGAGTAGCTCGATCTTTATTTGCTGTTTACCACGTTAAATAGAATGTAAATTTACAATTTTATCTAATTTATCACCATAATTTCTAAAGATTTTAGTATAATGTTCTGGAAGCATGATTTTATATTTTTCATCTAAAAGTAATAAAATGTTATCTCCTAAATTAGTTACAAAAATTTCAGAATTTGAAATAACATCAGATTTATGATTTTTAAGTTCTGATTATCTAGCGAACATCTCCAAAGAATCATTACTATTTTGTTAAGCTCAGTTAATAGATTTTCAATGCTACAATTCATGTTCATTTTTATTTACACAGAAAAACTTAAGGTACCAAAAATTAAAATGTTTGGAGCCCATTTTAATTTTTTAAAAACTAAAGTTTTCGATTTTTATCTTCTCTAGTTTTCTGGCAATATATTTTAAATGGAAATGAAAACATGAAGGTTAAAATTCTTTAACTTTCTAGTTTTTACTTCTGCTAGCGAAGGTTCCCTACGTTACCTTGGTTCCAGACAAGCCATTTAACATCTCAACTAGAAGAAAGAATTTGCTTAATTCTGACGAGTATTTGCTTACTTGGGCCACAATAGGCCATGGCAATTGTAAGATTAAAATTGTAGGTAACTGTATGTTTTATTATAGACAGTAAATGTTTTACTTTCTTATCTCTTGTTTTATTTATATGACCTTGAACCCAAAAAAATACTACAATTGATCTTACCAAAAGCTGAGAAGCCATTTGTCTTGGTGTTGTAGGTCTCAGGGGCACTCTGGGATGCACACAGTGTCTCTGGGTACCTCTGGGATTCTCTGTGATCATGAGAATAGTGCTTTTTACCCTACTTATCTGTCGCTCCTATAGGGCAGTGAGTGGACTTAGACTGAGTGGTGTACACAGCGCTATAGTTTTACAAGCTAAATTAAATTTTGATTGTCGCTCAACAGATGTTGTGGTTAGATAATGGCGTACCGAGGTAATAAATAGGGTGGAAGTGGCACTCTGGATTGGAGGACCGTGCTGTTAACACGATTGCTTAGCACTGTGTTTCA
Organism: Schistocerca nitens; assembly: GCF_023898315.1. Classification (NCBI taxonomy): domain Eukaryota; kingdom Metazoa; phylum Arthropoda; class Insecta; order Orthoptera; family Acrididae; genus Schistocerca; species Schistocerca nitens. Next base: position 571,046,058 of record NC_064616.1, on the reverse strand, counting down.
CTGCCTGTTGACTTGCAATGTTAACCTAATGTTAGCGTAATGCCTCGTCGCCATTATTATCATTGTCACCTTCGGTGGTATGTTCTTGTGTATAGGTCATTGAAAGCAATTAACATTGACCTTTCTGGGCAATTGAATAGATAGCAGTGTGTTGGTGGGCCTAGTGTTATTTGTGCACTTTTTTGATGTTTATTTATGTAATTAGAAATTTTCAGTAAGCATTCTATGTTGTGAATTATAAGTTAAATCCTTTTTACCATACACAATAACATATATAGATGTATCACATGGAATATTCTCATTAAAGAATGCACATTATTTCATGTTGTTTTTTGAAGAGTTAAAACATTAATTCTTCTAGACATATTAATTACTTAAATAGGATAATTGTGGAACACATAAAGTAGACTTACATTTACATCAATATTTAATTGCAATAAACATTTAAAATCTCTAAAACAATCATAAACTTCTAAGAAGTTATTTGGTAGTTCGAGATCAAATAATTCTTGTGGAAAACCTCATTTCCTCCGTTATTGACATAGATATTTTGTAATTTAACATGATCGAATGAAGAAGAATCAAATAATGAATTTTTTTTAGTTTGGAAAACTACAAAAATAAAGTAAGGCACATAAAATTCGGTAGAAATGTAATAATTAGTAATATCAAGGTCAAAATTTCCTTTTCCCTGCAAACTAGCAAAATCAACTGTTGGAAGATTGAAGAAACAAATTGGAATTATTGGATTTTTAAAAGGCTTTCTTGTTACAATTAAAGTGAACTTTCTGTTTCATTATTAACAGGAAAATGAATTTCTGTACTTTTTACAGCAATTTTACCTTCTATTGGAAGTGTAGAATTTTCATTTTCTTAATCCAACGAAGAATAGAATCTTCTTGATATTTTCTCAAACTCCATATAAATACACAGTTAAATCAACTTCAAACATAATTTCCTTACAAACTTTAAAAATTCACCAAATAATTCGAAAGGATAAAGAACTTCATTTTGTTTAGTTTTAATTTTTCGATTGTTAAGAATATGTCCTTCCATATTTTATTCATTCTGAAGGGAGGAAGCAAAGGAATACAAATGGAAGAAGTGACAGGAAGATGTTGAATTCTAGACAAAATATTGCTTCCCATTTTTAATTGCAAGACTATCAAACAATTTTAAAAAATAATTATCAAATTCTTTAATATCTGATTTACCGTCATATGCAGAAGAATCAGTTCCATCCATGTGAATAACATCAAATTTCATATAAAGTTGTGAATAATTAGGATGAATCTTTCCACCACCAATATTAATATTAATTTCTGTTTCATTTTCAGGAAGTTTTTAATTATTTTTTGTTTTCTCATTAATGAGAAATGAGTAAAATTGATAATTTTCATTTTTGGTTCATGATTTATTAAGCAAAATGTGTATTATTTCTTTTTCAAAATTACTGTTGCATTAGCAGTATTAAAGGAAACCAAATTATCACTTACATCAGTTATAAATTCTAAATTTTGAAAAATGTCAAAAATTGGGATACTTATGGGATGGTTGGGTTCATAAATTACTGCACCACAAAATTCAGAATTAGGTATTAATGAAGCAAAAATATTATTTTCTCAATGAAAATAATCATTATGTTTAACATTCATTCCTTCAGCCAAATTAAAATTAACATTAATTAATTCAAATGGAACGAGTTTAGGAACTTCTTAAGGAATGGTTTCTTTATTATGTTCAATAATTTGATTCTCAAGTCCTAAAACACTTGCAATATTATTTTCTTTTTATCCATGTATAATCTTTTATCTCTTTCAATAACAATTCTCTTTAAAATTTTATCTCCATTAACATAAATATTTGGATTTTTCGAATAAATAATTTTTAAAACATCAATTTGACCATAAATGTTTACAGTAAATGTTGAACATAAACATTGAACATAAATGTTAAATGTAAATGTTAAACATAAAACGTTGAACTTAAATGATGAAAAATAAAAGAACAGTTATTTTTTTATTCTTAATAAATGTTTCCAAAATTCGATCCAGAATTTATTAAACAAGTTGAAGGAAATCGAAAAGTGGAATAATAATTAAAAGAAGAGCTTAGAAAATGGGAAAAAACACCAACACCAGAATATGAAAAATTTTACAAAAGAAGATCAAGCGTTATCGATACAACAGAAAAAGTTCACCAAGGAAACGAAGAATTAGGAGAGAAAAAGTCTTAAAAGCACTTGAAGAAAATAGAGAAATTGAAAACCTAATGCTTCTTTATCTTGTTATGATCTTCAGTCCTGAGACTGGTTTGATGAAGCTCTCCATGCTACTCTATCCTGTGCAAGCTTCTTCATCTCCCAGTACCTACTGCAGCCTACATCCTTCTGAATCTGCTTAGTGTAGTCATCTCTTGGTCTCCCTCTACGATTTTTACCCTCCACGCTGCCCTCCAATGCTAAATTGGTGATCCCTTGATGCCTCAGAACATGTCCTACCAACCGGTCCCTTCTTCTAGTCAAGTTGTGCCACAAACTCCTCTTCTCCCCAATTCTATTCAATGCCTCCTCATTAGTTATGTGATCTACCCATCTAATCTTCAGCATTCTTCTGTAGCACCACATTTCGAAAGCTTCTATTCTCTTCTTGACCAAACTAGTTATCGTCCATGTTTCACTTCCATACATGGCTGCACTCCATACAAATACTTTCAGAAACGACTTCCTGACACTTAAGTCTATACTCGACGTTAACAAATTTCTCTTCTTCAGAAACGATTTCCTTGCCATTGCCAGTCTACATTTTATATCCTCTCTACTTCGACCATCATCAGTTATTTTACTCCCTAAATAGCAAAACTCCTTTACTACTTTAAGTGTCTCATTTCCTAATCTAATTCCCTCTGCATCACCCGATTTAATTCGACTACATTCCATTATCCTCGTTTTGCTTTTGTTGATGTTCATCTTATATCCTCCTTTCAAGACACTGTCCATTCCGTTCAACTGCTCTTCCAAGTCCTTTGCTGTCTCTGACAGAATTACAATGTCATCGGCGAACCTCAAAGTTTTTACTTCTTCTCCATGAATTTTAATACCTACTCCGAATTTTTCTTTTGCTTCCTTTACTGCTTGCTCAATATACAGATTGAATAACATCAGGGAGAGGCTACAACCCTGACTCACTCCCTTCCCAAACGCTGCTTCCCTTTCATGCCCCTTGACTCTTATAACTGCCATCTGGTTTCTGTACAAATTGTAAATAGCCTTTTGCTCCCTGTATTTTACCCCTGCCACCTTTAGAATTTGAAAGAGAGTATTCCAGTCAACATTGTCAAAAGCTTTCTCTAAGTCTACAAATGCTAGAAATGTAGGTTTGCCTTTCCTTAATCTATTTTCTAAGACAAGTCGTAGGGTCAATATTGCCTCACGTGTTCCAATATTTCATACGGAATCCAAACTGATCTTCGCCGAGGTCGGCTTCTACCAGTTTTTCCATTCGTCTGTAAAGAATTCGCGTTAGTATTTTGCAGCTGTGACTTATTAAACTGATATTTCGGTAATTTTCACATCTGTCAACACCTGCTTTCTTTGGGATTGGAATTATTATATTCTTCTTGAAGTCTGAGGGTATTTCGCCTGTCTCATAGATCTTGCTCACCAAATGGTAGAGCTTTGTTAGGACTGGCTCTCCCAAGGCCGTAAGTAGTTCCAATGGAATGTTATCTACTCCTGGGGCCTTGTTTTGACTCAGGTCTTTCAGTGCTCTGTGAACCTCTTCTCGCAGTATCATATCTCCCATTTCATCTTCATCTACATCCTCTTCCATTTCCATAATATTGTCCTCAAATACATCGCCCTTGTATAGAGCCTCTATACACTCCTTCCACCTTTCTGCTTTCCCTTCTTTGTTTCCATCTGAGCTCTTGATATTCCTACAAGTGGCTCTCTTTTTCCATAGGTCTCTTTAATTTTCCTGTAGGCAGCATCTATCTTTCCCCTAGTGAGATAAGCCTCTACATCCTTACATTTGTCCTCTAGCCATCCCTGCTTAGCCATTTTGCACTTCCTGTCGATCTCATTTTTGAGACGTTTGTATTCCCTTTTGCCTGCTTTATTTACTGTGTTTTTATATTTTCTCCTTTCATCAATTAAATTCAATATTTCTTCTGTTACCCAAGGATTTCTACAGGCCCTCGTCTTTTTACCTACTTGATCCTCTGCTGCCTTCAATACTTCATCCCTCAGAGCTACCCATTTTTCTTCTACTGTATTTCTTTCCCCCATTGCTGTCAATTGTTCCCTTATGCTCTCCCTGAAACTCTGTACAACCTCTGGTTTAGTCAGTTTATCCAGGTCCCATCTCCTTAAATTCCCACCTTTTTGCAGTTTCTTCAGTTTTAATCTACAGTTCATAACCAACAGATTGTGTCAGAGTCACATCTGCCCCTGGAAATATCTTACAATTTAAAACCTGGTTCCTAAATCTCTGTCTTACCATTATATAATCTATCTGATAACTTCTAGCATCTCCAGGATTTTTCCATGTATACAACCTTCTTTCATGATTCTTGAACCAAGTGTTAGCTATGATTAAGTTATGCTCTGTGCAAAATTCTACCAGACGGCTTCCTCTTTCATTTCTCTCCCCCAATCCATATTCACCCACTATGTCTCCTTTTCTCCGTTTTCCTACTCTCGAATTGCAGTCACCCATGACTATTAATTTTTCGTCTCCCTTCACTACCTGGATAATTTCTTTTATCTCATCATACATATCATCAATTTCTTCATCATCTGCAGAGCTAGTTGGCATATAAACTTGTACTACTGTAGTTGGCATGGGCTTTCTGTCTATCTTGGCGACAATAATGCGTTCACTATGCTGTTGGTAGTAGCTTACCCGCACCCCTATTTTTTTATTCATCATTAAACCTACTCCTGCACTACCCCTATTTGATTTTGTATTTTTAACCCTGTATTCAACTGACCAAAAGTCTTGTTCCTCCTCCCACCGAACTTCACTAATTCCCACGATATCTAACTTCAACCTATCCATTTCCCTTTTTAAATTTTCTAACCTACCTGCCCGAATAAGGGATCTGAAATTCCACGCTCCAATCCCTAGAACGCCAGTTTTCGTTCTCCTGATAACGACTTGCTCTTGAGTAGTCCCCGCCCGGAGATGCAAATGGGGGACTATTTTACCTCCGGAATATTTTACCCAAGAGGACGCCATCATCCTTTAACCATACAGTAAAGCTGCATGCCCTTGGGAAAAATTACGGCTGTAGTTTCCCTTGCTTTCAGCCGTTTGCAGTACCAGTACAGCAAGGCCGTTTTGGTTAGTGTTGCAACGCCAGATCAGTCAATCATCCAGACTGTTGCCCCTGCAACTACTGAAAGACCTGCAGAGGATTAATGAATGGTGCGACAGCTGGCAGCTTTCCCTAAACGTAGATAAATGTAATATAATGCGCATACATAGGCGCAGAAATCCATTCCAGTACGATTATGCCATAGGTGGTAAATCATTGGAAGCGGTAACGACCGTAAAATACTTAGGAGTTACTATCCGGAGCGATCTGAAGTGGAATGATCACATAAAACAAATAGTGGGAAAAGCAGGCGCCAGGTTGAGATTCATAGGAAGAATTCTAAGAAAATGTTACTCATCGACGAAAGAAGTAGCTTACAAAACGCTTGTTCGTCCGATTCTTGAGTATTGCTCATCAGTATGGGACCCTTACCAGGTTGGATTAATAGAAGAGATAGACATGATCCAGCGAAAAGCAGCGCGATTCGTCATGGGGACATTTAGTCAGCGCGAGAGCGTTACGGAGATGCTGAACAAGCTCCAGTGGCGGACACTTCAAGAAAGGCGTTACGCAATACGGAGAGGTTTATTATCGAAATTACGAGAGAGCACATTCCGGGAAGAGATGGGCAACATATTACTACCGCCCACATATATCTCGCGTAATGATCACAACGAAAAGATCCGAGAAATTAGAGCAAATACGGAGACTTACAAGCAGTCGTTCTTCCCACGCACAATTCGTGAATGGAACAGGGAAGGGGGAATCAGATAGTGGTACAATAAGTACCCTCCGCCACACACCGTAAGGTGGCTCGCGGAGTATAGATGTAGATGTAGAAAAGGCTGCTGCCCCTCTTCAAGACCCACACGTTTGTCTGGCCTCTCAACAGATACCCCTCCATTGTGGTTGCACCTACGGTATGGCCATCTGTATCGCTGAGGCATGAAAGCCTCCCCACCAGTGGCAAGGTCCATGGTTCATGAGGGTAGGATGCTTCTTTATAATCTACATTATTTAGATGAATTTAAGGTTATTCCATCAATTAAACTATATGGTAGTGAATATACATTGAGTGAGTCAAGAATAAATAATTTGTTACAGAATTATAGATAAAGGATAATTAAAAGAAACGATGTTAAAAAAATTAATATAAGTGAACGAACGTTAGAATGTGTTAATCATAGTTAGTGTAATGTTTTTGGATATACAACAGTTACTCAATTTAAAAATGTCGGAATTAATTCATTGGTGATAAATTAATCATTGGATAAAAGGAAAATGTAGGTACAGTTGGATTAATGAAACTTTTAACTAGAAAACAAATAACTGTGGATGATTTAGGAACAGAATTTAATTCCCTTGATTTGCAAAATTGTGCAACAACTTTATTCGATTCAGATGTTGTATGTAACAAAAAAATCCAAACAAAATAAAACCAAGTAAACAAAATAAACACAGTTATTCGATTAAAACAATTGCTGAAGAGTATTTTCCGAGTTTTGCAGAAATAACTCTTGGTGATTCATTTGAAAAAGGTGGTGGAAAAATATTCAGAGAAACCAATGAAATGTGTTTGGATCGATGATGATTGATAGTTAATTGACAGATTAACCCTTTGGCTGCCACAGACGTGTTAACTCGTCATACCTCGCCATTACCCTGGCACGCCTGACTTGTATACACGTGGCCTTGGGTCTTCCCTACAGCACTAAGGACGTGTTTACGCATCCTTCATCACTGACCTTCCCACTGCTAGGGACAAGTTTAGGCGCGCTGAGTCACAGCTACCTGAGTGTTACAGAAGTTTGAGAGTGCATGTATCTTTGTTGCTGTGTTCGCTCTTTGCCGAATTCGACTTAGAATCCTGTATTTTCGTCATTTTTCTTGTTTTCTACGTGAGAAATGTTATGTCGCTGTGGTTGCACAGATAAAGAAATCCTGGATATGCTCACTAAGAGCAACAGTGAGTGTGAATTATCTGACATTGCTAACAGTGATGAGTCTTCAACAGAACCTCGAAGCTGTAGTCCTCAGCCCTTTACATCAGAGGGGAGAGCAAGAATTACGGTCAGCATTTCCCCTGAATCCGAGGAATCAGAAAGTGACAGTGAAACGATTCAGAAAAGAACGCACGTAAGTGACGCATTTGACTGGAAAGAAATCGATTTCCAGGCGTTAAACCATTACTTCGTTGACCACGAGTTCAGGACACAAATGTCATGTAAAGGATGAGCCAGAAAATAAGGGATTTTAGTTTATTATATGAGCCTCCAACCGGTAACTTCATTTTTCCATTGCGGCCAAGCCACGGCCGGCAGTGTTAGCTGCCTGTAAATTCTTTCGCCCCACGGTCTAGTAACAGGAAGTCAGCACCGAGAAAGGGCACCTTGTTCACGCGCCTCTCTCGTGTGCTGACGAGGTAACGCCGCCCCAGGCGTCGCTTAGCAGGCAACGCTCTGGAAAGTTCCATGCCGCCCGCACGGTTTGCTCGGTCCTGACCAATCAGGGCGGAGGAAGCCGCGTGGTGCGTCGAACATACCCGGCCGCCCGTCGCCGGGCCCGCTCTCTTGTATTCTTGCTCACCCGCGAGTCGGATGTGCGCCCTGTAGCACTGAACATCTCCCGCTTCTCCCGGTGCTGCGGCACTGTGGACTTAATTTTGGCAGACAACCACTTTCGGTAGCTTTGCGAACAATGTTCGCCAAATTGTAAGCTCTGGCTCACCCTCACCTCCCTAGGCCTATGTAGCACCTTTTCATCATGCTTTAGCCAATAAATGGCCTTTTCTAAAAATTACTCTATTATTCCATAACGCCCACCGCCTGCCCATACCCGCCATCCTGTACAACTGGTGTCAGAAGTGGGATCCGTTCCCGTAGTGACTTTGTCGCTACACTAAATTTTTCCCGGCAAGACGCCGTACACTTCGCGCATGAAATGCGCCAACCGGCCGCCACGTTTGCTCCACGTGGGCCGTGGCTGCTCCACTAAACACGCACAGGGCGCGCTGCAGCGAGGCAGCCCACGCTAGTCAGCCACGTGAGCCGGACGCCGCCGCGCTGCCCGCTGCCTGACTTCGAGGGGCCTGCGCTGCGCTGCGCGACCAGCCGGACCGCCGTCATCCGCCGCCGCCGCCGCGCCGCCCACCGCCGCCGCCGCCGCGCCGCCCACCGCTGCCCGCCGCTGTCAGCGACGCGCCAGGGGCCTGCCGCCATCGCCGACCGGCCGAGCCAGCGCCGTCCGCCGCCAACACATCTGCCGCCACCCGAGGGTCCGGACGCCACCGCCGCCGCCCGCTGCCGCCCGCCGACCACCGACCACCGCCGCCGCAGCCACTGCACCACGCCGTCGCCGCCACCACTGCGTCGCACCGCCTCCATCGCCATGTAAGTCGCCGCGATGCTTACAACTATAGCTTCGACGATCTTCCGCCGCTGGATTGAGAATCTTTGTGGCCGTCCTTTTTTTGTAACAATCATTACTTTTTTCTGGTCACTAGCGTCCCATAAAATTGTAAACATGCCGATGGGAACACGAGCGACGGAACGAGATACCCCCGTAGAGGCACCTGTCTCGCAAGACCCGCTCGAGGCCATAAATGCACAAATGCGCCAGTTATTCGCACAAAATCAGGAGCTACTTGAGCAAAACCGTGTCTTGAAACAGACGCTGGAAGCTAGTGCGCGAACTTCCATATCTGTGGCTAGCTCCACCCCTGTAACTAATGCTCAAACAGAGGCAACTAACACTAATTCTGTCTCTAATACAAACGCCACAATTTCTGCTAACACGGCGACTGTAAGCAATTTTCCTGCGGCTGATTTCATTCCCACGTTTTCTGGGAAGTCCCACGAAAATGTGGCTATGTTTTTACAAAATATTCGTGATGTGGGTCGCACGTGTGCCTGGCCGGATGATCTACTGGTCAATGTAGCCAGACTGAAGTTGACAGGGGAAGCCCGAATGTTCATAGAAACGGTGGACGAATTGCGTGACACGCACGAATTCGAAGTATTGGCCCACGGATTGACTACGCGTTATTCCGATACCAGAGGTACCGCATATTACAGAGATCAATTATCAGCCCTTAGGCAGAAGCCTAACGAGGATTTTGATGCCTTTGCAGATCGCATACGAACAGTATCTTGTCGTACCTATAAGCTAGGTGAAAATGCCAGTGAAAACAGAATTTTGCGCTCAGAAGCGGAAGCGCGTGCAATTGATGCATTTGTTCGCGGTATTGACCCCCGCATCGGAGGAGAAGTCAAAGCAGCCTCCCCCACTTCTCTGTTTGAAGCTGTTCGTTTGGCAATGCTTCGCGAAGAGGTGTTGCGTTTTTGCGCTGCCGCCCCGCGCCCATCGGACCCAGTACCGGTCCCAGCAAAAGAAGTATTTTGTCAGCGTTGTGGGAAGCCCAACCATACGGCAATGCGCTGTCGCGCGCCGTATTGCACTATTTGCCAGACAGTAGGTCATGCTAATAATGTTTGCCCCACAAAGTCTCCATTTTCTAATCAGATGCGCGGCCACCGCCGCAACGTGGGGTCGAATCAGGGAAACGCTTGGGGGGCAGGTTCCGCCACCCACCCGCGCCCCCGACAAAAATAATACACCCGGTTAGGACCGAAAAATGTAAAGAGGTGGAACACGTTAGTCTAGTTGGCATACTCGGGAACAAATTAGTTAGAATTTTAGTTGATACTGGTGCTCAAGTTAGTGTATTGTTTGTGGAGAAAAATGATCGAAGGGTGTTACAGCCACCCCGGTACCATATCAGTGGCCTTGGAGAGGAAGTAATTGTCCCTGCAGGTTCGTGTGTAGTGAATCTGCAAATAGACGATGGTAAATACAGTCAGAGGATGGAAGTAGTAAGGCTAAAGAAGGGTGAATTTCATATCATACTAGGGAATGACTTCCTGCACCGTTATCAGGGTATAGTGGATTATCGAACGCGAACTGTGCAGTTCGGCGAAGCAATTCACCGATTTGGCAGTGCGCACCCCCGTCAGACGCGAGGGAGCTGCGAAAGGCGCCGTTCACAATCTCCCATAAAACCGCAGATGTGGGCGATAAAAACCACTGACCCTGTGAGGATAAAAGGCGGAAGTGGAAAGATTCTCTGGATAGATGTCAAAAACCAAGAACAGCCTAAGACAGACATTCTGGTTGACCCGCTCACCCAGGATGATGTTTTAGATCGTCAGTCAGTACATATAAAGAGAAGTATCTGCCGACCGGAGAGGAGACAGAAGGGTTTTGCGATACCAGTAAGTATAGATAATTTTGGTGTAAAAGATGTTGTGATACCGAAGGGTACTATTGTTGCCAGTGGACAGGAAATTTTTGAGGAAATAAGAGGAGCTGAGAAGCAGCGAGATAAAGATGAGAAAGGAAGGAGAGGAAAGAAATGTTCAGTTAGAGAAGTGCGATATGTCGCGTCGACGATAAGGAGTCAGTTAGCAGAGAAGTCAGGTCATTTAAATAGTGAGGAGAAAAGGATGTTGCAGCCAGTATTAGAGGAATTTTCGTGGTTGTTTGAAGAGAGGCAGTTTCTACCGGCTACGGATTTGGTTCAGCACGAAATTCCGACCGGAGAAGCTCGGCCTATTACGCCAGTAGATCCACCCAAAAAAGCAAGAAAGAAGGTAATACAACCGCCTAGACAGCAACGTAGATATGCTCTAAGGTCAAACCCCTATGATTTGCGCCGGCCGAAGTGGCCGTGCGGTTAAAGGCGCTGCAGTCTGGAACCGCAAGACCGCTACGGTCGCAGGTTCGAATCCTGCCTCGGGCATGGATGTTTGTGATGTCCTTAGGTTAGTTAGGTTTAACTAGTTCTAAGTTCTAGGGGACTAATGACCTCAGCAGTTGAGTCCCGTAGTGCTCAGAGCCATTTGCCAACCCTATGATTTGCGTTCCAGAAAGTAGGTCTGAAATGGTATGTATACAGTTGAAAAAGTCCTGCATGCAGCAAGAGAATCAATTGACAGTAAACACCGTCGTTACTATACCTTTAATTAAATTGTGCATGTTAGTTATAAGTAGACATAAGAATTGGCAACCATTGGTAACTGGTAATAGAATTTATGATGTCACATGCTAATGGAAGTGATTGAAGTTATGTAATCATTTTGTCTTGTCATTTAACGTCTCCAGTAATGTTATCGTAGCAGTCGAGAATTAAAACCACAAACATTCTTTAATCATGGAATTAAGGGGAAAGTTGTCCTTTTCAACAGAACACTTAGAGAAAGAATCAGTTAATCTGGAATATATCAAAGGGATTCACATTTCACCTGTTAATTTAGTGAATAGTGCACAGGTATTAAAGCTTTACCATAAAAACATGATAGTAATACGCCTTCGTAACTGCCAGTAGATCAGTGACTACATGCTGCCGTCTACCTGTCCTTTGAAATACGCCCTATTACATGTATGTTTTGCTAAATGATCACACAACGATAATAACAAGAATAAATACGTCCAAGTTAAACAACAAATAGGCTACTCTAAGGTAAAAGGAGTCTTCCTCAAGTGCTATTTTATTGTTTTCATGATGCGATGTGAACAGACAACAAGGTAAGTTTTCTTGGTACCACGTATTTCTGTATATTAAATGTCACGGAAGAAGTCGCGTAAATACCGCCGCTGTTGTCTACAGCTGTTCACATGCGGCGAGTCCCGCCCCTCCCTGTCAGCTGGCGACGCGGCCCCCTTCCCTTCCCTCTCGCCGGCCTGCCGAGAGAGCGGCCATTGCAGTTCCCACTCCCCCACCCACGCCTCTGTCTTCGGCGCATACAGCATCTGCAACTCTCCCCTCGCCCCTCCCCCAATCCCACACTGCGCCCTGCACGCCACGTGCGTCAGCCACGCTACACCTTCGTACATTCGTACGTTGCAGTTTAAACAGCAAACCTAAAGTGATAATTATAGAGATAAATTCACCAGCTCAATATTGCCCTACAGATTTTACTAGCCTGATCTAAGACAGGGATCTATTTGTGTTGTCGGATTAGAAAACATTGGAATTTCAGATCGATCTCCGGCTATGTTGTATTACCACCACGGTTAATAAACGGATCTATAAGGTGTCAAGGAAGCCGGCACTTGCCGCTATATCTGTCCTGTAAACGACCGCTGTGTGGGAAACGCGTTAGCCAAGGAGTTGGGTTTGGAATGCCATCGCAAAATACAGTTTATCTAGAAGCCTAACACCTGCCAGTTACCTAAATTTTAGAAGAAATGGTTCAAATGGCTCTGAGCACCATGGGACTTAACATCTATGGTCATCAGTCCCCTAGAACTTAGAACTACTTAAACCTAACTAACCTAAGGACAGCACACAACACCCAGCCATCACGAGGCAGAGAAAATCCCTGACCCCGCCGGGAATCGAACCCGGGAACCCGGGCGTGGGAAGCGAGAACGCTACCGCACGACCACGAGATGCGGGCTTTTAGAAGAACAGAGTGTTTAAATAAAATAATTGGAACCCGATAGTTTTGTGACCTCTAGCGATTTAAGTTATTAGAGTTCTTTAGAAAAGAACATCCTCCATGCATAACTGTCGTGAACAACATAAGATAACCCTGGAAGGAAATTTTGTGACTGTACCGAGAGGTTAACTCCACGCGTAGCAAGAGGACGGACCCAGTGTGAACGCCAGTTCTGCCGCCCAGCCAGTGAAACCGGACGCAGCCCTACTGTCAGCTGTGCTGTCAGCAACTTACAATCTGACGAGCGCGACACGTGTCGCACCTTAGCACCTCAAGCTGCACTGAATCTCAACACAGAAATACTTAACCAAACAAACCCTTTGGATAACTTTGCGCACATTCTCAATAGTAAGGAACATACTTTGCTCCCTACACACTCTTTATATGACAAATGAACTCTAATTTTATTAAAAACCAAAGCACCGACAGGTAAGTCATATTGACGTATTCGAGATGCAACCAGCTTCGTCGAGCCGCCAATATTGATTATATGGAAGCAGGTAGGTGAGAAAATTAACAAAAGGAACAACAATCACGTCCTTGGACGATTGGTTGGGTGCCTGATAATCACATATATTTGCAAAAACAAATCAACACAGCAAACAGTATATCACATGTTTAATAATTATTGGTCTGTTCGTTGAAGGAGACCCAAAACCACTTTTCATCAGAATCTTGTAAAGGAAGTATTAACGTGACATTACACTACGCCACAGCATTACACACAACATTGCCATTACTTAAAGACAGTTTTCTTGTAGGTAGAAGTACCAGAGACTATTAGTTGGTATGGAAATGCAAACGAGAGCATAAAGGAATACCAAGGGATACTTACACTCATTTTACTACGAAATGTAACTGGAGGATAAGGAAGTTTTGTTTGAAGGAAATATTATTTTGAACCTTTGCTTTTGTTGCGGTTTTGCCATGTCTTGTATCACTATGACGAGTTGCCAATTACTTATGTCTAATTACTTGTGTCCAATTACTTAAGTCCATGTATTATCTTATTGTTGTTCATTTTGACTGTTTTATTACTACCTATTTAGAGAATTTTGCTAAAGTTTGGCCAGCACCAGTAATTTAGTATTTGTATCAACCTAATGTTTCCATGTGTCGCTGTGTTACTATACTGATGAGGATAATCATTTTGTAGGATTTCAAGTATGCTAGAGTAAGTTCCCGAGTTCTGCCAATTATTTGTTTAATAATAATGATGTCTTAGGTGATAAATTGCTTTGGAAGAGTAGTTTAGGATGTAACCATGCGTTATTTTGATTTGTATTTGAATGTTTATCTGGAGGGACATACCACATGCCTACCCCCGTGATAGATAACGTAAACAGAGTGAATCACACCCACAGAACGAGCAAGCTTTGGCCATACACCTAGTTTGTTGGATGAACAAGAGAACCGCAACCCGCAAGGGCACGTACCTTACGTGACGCGGTTGGCTCCCGCGCGGACCCTTAGCTGTCTGTGTCGTTTCTTCACTTTTCCATTTCGCGACATAGTCCGTCCTATCCACTTTCATCTGACAACTCTCAGCCGAACAACGCCTTTTGCAGTCTATTACTCGGGCGTATCCTAACACAAAACTATTCAGCCCAGACTTTGATCTTCCATCTCGAAGAAGAGTTCACGAGAACAGTGTTCCGTGCTCTCTGACGACAGCTGATCAGGCAACGTCAGACGCGAAGCGCGTCTAGCCCGCAGCTAAACGCCAGTAAGCGGAAATCTCTGTTCAAAACCTTGAGCCTCCTTTGACACTGCTTTTCCGTTGTATTTTCCGAAGGAATACCGACTATTGAAGTAGTAGCATTTAACTGTATGACGTGTCCCAGGACACTGCGAGATAACCAATGATAGGCGGAGTTTTAAGCAACCAACAGGACCCAATGAGGCCAGCACCATGGAGTTATAGAGACGGCGAGTTTAGTCGCAAAATGTTGAGAGGATGAAGACGGCGAATTTGGTCGCAAAGTAAAGTTAGTCGCAAAATGTTGAGAGGATGAAGACGGCGAATTTGGTCGCAAAGTAAAGTTTTGTTGCAAGATGTTGAGAGGATGAAGACGGTGAATTTTGTCGCGCAGTAAAGTTTTGTTTTAGGTGAGAGAAGTCGAGTTTGAGGAAGAAATATGAAGCAGCTATATTGGAGTCGCAGAATTGTCATTTACACAGTTAAGAAGGCGATAATGTCGTGTCAACGATGCGCCGTGCACTATACCTTCATAAAGGAAAAGTCCTTCAGAAATTACGCTCAACTTAGTCTTTTCAAATTCAATTCCTTACGCTTTCTGTTTCCACTATGGAAATCTCTAGATTCTTGTCGAGTTTTGTTTCCCCCCTCTCGTTAGCAACAGCCTTGACTCCCCACCTGCACCAAACTGGTGTCATTTTTCTTGGTCAGTCTCCATTTACCACCCGCAAGGGCACGTACCTTACGTGACGTGGTTGGCTCCCGCGCGGACCCTTAGCTGTCTGTGTCGTTTCTTCACTTTTCCGTTTCGCGACATAGTCCGTTTTAACCACTTTCATCTTTCAACTATCAACAGAACAACCCTTGAAGAGTTATACACCAACCGCAAGGGCACGTACCTTACGTGACGCGGTTGGCTCCCGCGCGGACCCTTAGCTGTCTGTGTCGTTTCTTCACTTTTCCATTTCGCGACATAGTCCGTCCTATCCACTTTCATCTGACAACTTTCAACCGAACAACGCCTTTTGCAGTCTATTACCCGGGCGTATCCTAACACAAAACTATTCAGCCCAGACTTTGATCTTCCATCTCGAAGAAGAGTTCACGAGAACAGTGTTCCGTGCTCTCTGACGACAGCTGATCAGGCAACGTCAGACGCGAAGCGCGTCTAGCCCGCAGCTAAACGCCAGTAAACGGAAATCTCTGTTCAAAACCTTGAACCTCCTTTGACACTGCTTTTCCGTTGTATTTTCCGAAGGAATACCGACTATTGAAGTAGTAGCATTTAACTGTATGACGTGTCCCAGGACACTGCGATATAACCAAGGATAGGCGGAGTTTTAAGCAACCAGCTGGGCCCGAGGAGGCCAGCACTACGGAGTTATAAGAGACGGCGAGTTTAGTCGCAAGATATTGAGAGGATGAAGACGGCGAATTTGGTCGCAAAATAAAGTTATTCACAAGATGTTGACAGGATAAAGACGGTGAATTTTGTCGCACAGTAAAGTTTTTTTTTATGTGAGAGAAGTCGAGTTTGTAGAAGAAGTATGAAGTAGATATCCTGGAGTCGCAGCATTGTCATGTACACAGTTAAGTAGGCGATAACGTCGTGTCAACGATGCGCCGCGCACTATACCTTCATGAAGGAAAAGTCCTTCAGAAATTACGCTCAACTTAGTTGATTCTAATTTAACTCCTTGCGCTTTCTGCTTCTACTGTGGAAATCTCTAGGTTCTTGTCGAGTTTTGCTTTTCCCTACCAACGGCGTTGAATTCCTCCAGGGCCGTGTACCTTACACGTTGCGGTTAGCGCCCGCAGAGAGCCCAGCTGATCGATTTATTCCTTCAATTTTCGGTTTCGTAAATCGATCGCCTACCTATCACTTTCGTCTACGCGTCAGCGGCTCTTGTCTCCATATGACTACTATAGTCTAGCAGCGTTCATCCTGCGCCCAGCCTACTCTCAGGCTGATTTACTACTAAAGTTTAAACAGTGTCACGCCCTTAGGCGATCCACCCGTTCATGGGTCCTTGCCATTCATCTCGTTTTTCCCTGTGTTATTTCCTATTCCTGTGAGCACTTTTGACAAGTGCCATAGCAGACAGTCCGCCAATTTGTCAGATGTCTGTTTTCTGATATTCTGTCCAATACCATGGTCCTCCAAGCTATGGCTGAGCCTCCACAGATTACAGCATGGCAACTGCTCCACCGAGTACCACACCTCGTCCGGTACCTAAGTCGTCTACCGACGATTCCATTACTTTGTGCTGCGGACTGCTAATTGTTACCCTTCGTTGGTCAGTTAATAGGGAGTGTTGGGGTTAACTTCCGGGGACTGGGAAGGTGAAGCTGTGGCAAGTCCGTTCTGCAGAGAATGCCGAACACACTTCTCCCTCCGGCGCCACAGTGAAGAACTGGAACAGTAGGGGGGTTTCCCTGTCTTTGGGGTCTGTCTTCCTTTTTTTTTTCTTTTTTTTCCGTTCCGAGCACTCCGAATCTTCTGTTTCCTATCCTACTTCTCGTCAGAGTACCCAGCTATCCGTCCCTCTGTCCACTATGGACATCGTCGTGTTTTGTTTCTCTCCTCTCGTTAACAACAGCGTTGACATCCTACGACACAATCTACGCCCCACCTGCACCAAACTGGTGTCACTTTTCTTTGTCAATTTCACTTGATATGTCCGGCAAAAATGTTAATGCATGAGGAACTTTTTCTCACACTTAGAGGGTCAGCCCAAAGAGGCACATAACCTTCTTTGTTTACCGATATGGAATATGCAGTAAATTTCATATGATATTTGTGTACTTCACTTTTATATTTTCATGTTTTTATAACAATTATGTTTGGGCTAAAATGGATTTCATAGGAACTTGGTTACGAACAAACTTACTAATGCATAATGTAATTTTAAACAGAACCCACTGTAACAGCTCATCTAGCTTTATGTCACGCGTAATCCCACTTCTATTTTGTTGCATTTGACAGTCGGCATTTGACAGTCGTAGACCCCTCAGCTGCCGCGTGCAGCCCTGACGCCGCGCTGGCCTTGGAAGTTATCTGCAGCGTGCGATTCTTACGTAGCGCGAAGATTCGGCCTTGCAGCCAGCTGCCACTCTGATGTAGCCTCCGCGAAGGTCCTTAGCAAACGGTTCCTGTTGGAACACCACTTATAACCTTTCATGCCTCTACGGCTTACTCACGTAGTATTCGCGCCCCTTTAATTATGTTTTTTATACCTGAAAGCCTATTCATGATTCCTCTGTCAGCTAACTTAACAGCTTTATCTAATAAATCAAATGATCACCTCCTGTCGTCAATTGATGACTTGCTAAAACATGAAAAAGGACAAATTTCTTACGTTCGCCTGTTGGCACTTAAATGAATGGTAAACAGCCACAAACTAAACTCAACAATAAAGAGAAAACAAGAACCTATCAGGCATGTGCCCTTCCTTAGTTTTAAGAGTGAAACAGAGATATCAATTAATGTGGAAAAACTAGTGTAGTGTAGTGAAGTGTGCCGGCCGAGGTGGCCGTGCGGTTAAAGGCGCTGCAGTCTGGAACCGCAAGACCGCTACGGTCGCAGGTTCGAATCCTACCTCGGGCATGGATGTTTGTGATGTCCTTAGGTTAGTTAGGTTTAACTAGTTCTAAGTTCTAGGGGACTAATGACCTCAGCAGTTGAGTCCCATAGAGCTCAGAGCCATTTGAACCATTTTTTGTAGTGAAGTGTTCCCTTAGTGATAACTCCCTTTTCAACCGTGTTTTGAAACATGTGGACCTCCCCTCATACCGCCCCTGCGCTGAGTTCCAGTGCATGGACCTGGCCACGGCCACGCCCCCTTCCCGCCGGCAGCCTGCGCGTTGCCCGCTGAGGACAACACGCCACGCCGCCTCGCGTCACTCGACCCCGCAGTGACTCATCAGTGGTGATATGTTTACATTTTCAACTTATTCAAACAAAAGCAAAACAAAAGACATTTTTACCTCATCTCAGAAACAAGAACACTTGGCATGTTTACCTAACTCACACTGTATGTTTTGTTCTAATTTTGTTTTGATATTCTATGATATTTTATGATGTTCAGATGTTTTACTATGTTTTGATGTTTTATGATGATTCTTGTATACACACAATATTGTTGACATGTGTAAGTCCCCTTGCGACCCTTAGGAGGTCTTTAGAGTCTCTACACCCTCCCGTAGATTAAGACCCCTGCCGTCTTCCGTGAGGGCCATTGTTAATCATGTGATGTTCACTTTCTTTTGCAAGATAAATTTGTTTACATTCAAATAATAATTACATTGAGCAAATTCACGTACGTTCTCCGCTCCCACGGAAGGGGGAGGAATGTAAAGGATGAGCCAGACAATAAGGGATTTTAGTTTATTATATGAGCCTCCAACCGGTAACTTCATTTTTCCATTGCGGCCAAGCTACGGCCGGCAGTGTTAGCTGCCTGTAAATTCTTTCGCTCCACGGTCTAGTAACAGGAAGTCAGCACCGAGAAAGGGCACCTTGTTCACGCGCCTCTCTCGTGTGCTGATGAGGTAACGCCGCCCCAAGCGTCGCTTAGCAGGCAACGCTCTGGAAAGTTCCATGCCGCCCGCACGGTTTGCTCGGTCCTGACCAATCAGGGCGGAGGAAGCCGCGTGGTGCGTCGAACATACCCGGCCGCCCGTCGCCGGGCCCACTCTCTTGTATTCTTGCTCACCCGCGAGTCGGATGCGCGCCCTGTAGCACTGAACATCTCCCGCTTCTCCCGGTGCTGCGGCACTGTGGACTTAGTTTTGGTAGACAACCACTTTTGGTAGCTTCGCGAACAATGTTCGCCAAATTGTAAGCTCTGACTCACCCTCACCTCCCTAGGCCTATGTAGCCCCTTTTCATCATGCTTTAGCCGACAAATGGCCTTTGTCTAAAAATTACGCTATTATTCCATAACGCCCACCGCCTGCCCATACCCGCCATCCTGTACAGTCAATTAGATACTGACCCAAGCATTCTTTCATTTTTTGTGATATTTGTGTCTCAAGAACTGTTGCAGTTTATTGGAGATGAAACAAATCGTTTTTACCTTTTACACCGGAGAAAATACTACAGAATCTGTGAATTCTCGACTGTCAAAGTGGAAACACACTGGATTTGATTAAATTTATTGTTTTGTTACTGTTTGCTTTCTAATGGCGCAAGTTAAGAAGTTAAAATTAAGTGATTATTGGTCCAGAGACACACTTTTGAACACTCCATTTTTCAGCGAAATTATGTCTCAAGATCGTTTGTGTGTACTTCTGAGAATGTTAAATTTCAGTGATAATTCTGTGAGTACTGGAGGCGACAGTCTATTTAAAATTAGGACTATTGTTGACAATGTTCGTAAGACGTTTCGTAATTCATTTCGGCCACATCACAAGCTTTGTATAGATGAAAGTCTCTTGCCGTTCAAAGGACGATTTTCTTTTAAGCAATTTATTCCAACCAAGCGATGTAGATTCGGAATAAAGACATTTGTACTGTCTGACTGTCAGAGTGGGTATATTTTATATTTTATTGTATATACAGGCCCAACAACAGAAATTGGGTTCCAGAATTTGGGAAAAAGTGGCGACGTAGTGGCAACTCTAATGGGACCATATTTGGAACAGGGTTATATTCTATATGTCAATAAGTGGTACTCCAGCCTGGACCTGTTCCTCTGGCTTCACAACCATGGAACAGCCGCATGTGACACTGTTTGTAAGAATAGGCGCAACATGCCAAAACAGCAGAAGAAATTAAAACAAGGAGAAACTGAGTTTAGGTCCACTGACAGGGTATTTGCTATCAAGTGGAGCGATAAAAGAGAGGTGTACATGTAGACCACAAGTCACACAACACAAATGGTTGAAACAGAGAAGACTAACAGAATTACTGGCGAAAAAATAAAGAAACCACAATGTATTGTAGATTACAATTCGAGTATGGGTCCAGTTGACCGTTGTGACATGTTACTGGACTCAGTGGGATCAGTGCGTGGGACTGTGAATTGGTATAAGAAATATTTTTTTCGCTTTCTGGATTTGTGCATTCTAAATGCTCATGCTCTCCACCAGTCGGTAACAGGGCGAAAAATGGCATTCCCAGTGTTTCACCTTTCTCTCGTAAGAGAGGTTTTAGAAAAATATGCAACAGAACGGAGAAAAGCTGGTAGGGGAAGGCGCTACGATGATGAGAATGCTCTGCGATTCACAAGGAGGCATTTTCCAGCTGTTATCGTGAGTGAACATTTGCAGAAAAGTATGCTAATGAGCAGATGGATGGTTTGCAAGAAACAGAAAGTGCTCTGTGAAACTAGATACCAATGCAAAACTTGGAACATTCCACTATGTGTTGCACCCTGATTTGTGACTTATCATACAAAGAAGCGTTACTAAACATTGGGAACTAAATCTGAGAAAATTTGTTGATGCTTCTGAATGAAAAAATGTAAAAAAATATGAATTGATTTAACTTCACAATTGCGGGATAAAGCCCAGATCGAAAAGAAGGATGGGAAATAGATGCAACAGGTGTAAAATTATTCAAACAAACCCCGACTTCTTCGTATGAAAGAGTTTACTAGCAAAAGAACGGACTTGGTGATTGAGATGGCGCAATATCTGTAATGTGGCAAATGTAATTACACCAAGTACAGTGCACCAGCATTAAAAAACTCATACATTAATCAGCATACAATATATTTAAAATATTAACATGTAAAATGGACAGTTATATTCTTTTATCCTTAGTAGTACAAATGTAGATGACACTTGTGATAATTGTAGTCCAGGAACACAATTATAAGAAAGATAAACTAGAAATGATAAGATTTAATCCATTAGATAAAAATGAAAAGATCAGAATATTTTTAGAGAGATAATAAACATTTAGAAAAAACACATGAAGCATTTATGAAGCTTCGATTATTTGCAAATGAGACAATGAATGCAAGTGATTCATCATTAAGAGAAGAAATTGCTGCAACTGCACATAGACAAATTATGTATGGAAATCGAAAATTGGGAATGGGATTAAATCTCGATAAAAATGGATGATGTTTATAAAAATACTTAATTTATTTTAAATCTATATCAATGAGTAAGTTTTTGATTGATAATACTTTGTTACCTAGTGCCAAAACTAAACCAAAATCAATTAAACTTTAACTCAATAATGAACAATTAAACATTATTGAATAATTTTTATCCGATGTTCAAAACAGAAAGAGAAAAAACTGGTGGAAATTTACTTGACTCATTAACTGCTCCTGTTGTGAAAAAGATTGTTGAATATTTAAAAATAAATAGAAACAAGGAAGATGAGGAACCTTTTACCATTATTATTAGCTGCATTCCTTATTTAACAGGAATTGGTTCACTTTCTGGAGGAATTACAGCAATTCCAAATGCACTTACAAATAAGAAAAAAGGTGTTAACCAATCAGAAGAACAAAAAGACATAATTTAGAAAGGGAAAAGAGAGGAAAAGGACTATAAAATATCAATTACATAATCGAAAAATTTGTTAACTCATTACCTAATGTACCATAGAAGAATTAGTTAAACAACTAAAAATTAAATATTTTCATAGCGTTTTTATGATTTATGAATTACATAATGAACCAAAAAATTTAGAACGTGGAACAGTAAATTTAGTTACTTCTGTTCATATTGCAACTCATTATACTTGTTATTTTAAAAGAAAAATATAAAAATATTTTTGGATTTGTGGGAAGAAATATACTGGAACCACTAGTTAACTATTTGGGAAACAACACATTATACCACAAAACCAAGAGACAAGAAAATAAAAAATTCCATGAGGTGACATGTGGATATTTGTGTACATTTGTTTTATAACTATTATGAATGGGTTGTAAGTTTAACAATATTTCCAATTTAATAATATGACATTTTTGGAAATAAATGCACTAACAAATTTAAATCATTAGAACAAAAATAAACAATGGATTAATTTCAAAAATCATAAATTTCCAACCATCAGTAGACACAAAAATATTAAACAGAATTTAAAATAATTCAAAAAGAACTAAATAATGTTTTTGAAAAAGCTAAATATTATAGTGATTTTAAATGTAAAAGAAAATTTAATATTGATGATCCACTTGATGATCTGGATCCAGTTAGTCAAAGATTTGGAAACAAGACTTTAAGGACTAAATAACAGTATGTAAAAGCGTTAACTGTATTTCAAAATTATTATTCAAAAAAAGATATTGAGAAATGTTTATCAGATAGCTTGTCAAATACAGATTTATCTCAATACTTAAATAATTATAAAATACTTAATTGATATGTAATTGATAAACAAATTATTTAATTTACTTTTAAGTCTGGAGGTAAGCAAATACTGCACAATTTCAAAGAACATGATTTATTGTTTACAAAAGTTGTTGTTATTGGAAAAACATCAACAGAGATTTAACATTTAATGATTTTTATATTTAGATGAGTGCTATTTCAAAAACTATATAATAACACCTGAAATCCCAGGAATAAAAATACCTTGAAAATCAACTCTTACATTAATAGATTCTGTTAAAAATGTTCCAGTTGATGTAAAGATAACAAGATCTGGTAAAACAACTTAATTATTTTTTATAGTAAATTAATGAGACTGATAATCGCATTTACTGCTTGAAATGCAAAAAGTTTACTTAAACGCTCCATCCTCATAGATTAACATGTAAAAATAGAAAACAAAGAACTGAGGGAATTTGCACAACATGCAAAACTATAAAAAGTCAATGTGTTAAAAAATGTAGGTTAAGGTCTAAATATTCATGAACAAATTATTATAAATTACATAAACCAATTTAAAAAATGATGATTGATGGCAATCTGATTTAGTCGAAATGGATTCTCGGTATCTGACAGGAATTTCAAAAAAAAAATAAAGGATATAATATTTATAGCTATATTGATGCTTTTTGTTGCAATTTGTATGGGCAATTTCAGTTAAGGATTTAAAGGTATAAAATGATTCATTCTTTCGAAAAAATACTCAATTCGAGAAATCCAAAAAATTTGCTGAAAGCTAATGCTAAAGAATTACAAAACAAACCATTTCAATATTTACTAAAAATTAACATTAATCATTACTCAACTTTTTGTAAATTAAAAGCAACTTTTGGAGAACAATTAAATAGAACATCGAAAGCAAAAATGTTACAGGAAATTCCTCTTCAAGGATATTATAAATGAGGTTCACTTAATTTCTAAATTAATTGATAAGTATAATCAAAAAATATTCAAATAAAAATTGCACCAAAACACTTAAAAAAGCTAACTGAAAAAATCTTATTGAAAACTACTTACATAACAAATTTGTTAGATACTGTACCTAATTTAAAATTAGTGGTAAGTGCACAATAAGTAAATTACAAGGAAATTTTGAGAATGGACATACAACAAATTGGTTGACAGAATTTTTGAAACGAATTTTCCAGATGTTTACCTTGTTGATATAGTTTTATGTAAGAAAGGTGTGTTAAATGGTTAGGTATTGGTAATTCACATGATAGTAAATAAAAATAATGTAATTTTTTAATGTGATGACAGATATTTAAACTTTAAACATGTTTCAAGTTCAATATAATTTTCATAATGCCTATTGTTTCATTTTGGAAAAATAGAGTATTTTTTAAAATATATATGTTTATAAATAAACAATTTTTACAGCCTTCAGATCAAGGTAATTTTTACTCGTTTACCTAGGTTTCGAATCCAGTAATGGAATCTTCTTTAGAACCTATAAATTAAACTACATCCCTGTTTCCCTATCTGCTTTGCCCCTTTATTATAGTGCGATTGTACATGTGTGTCTTTGTATGCTTGGTAATGACACATAGTTGCTAAGGCGTTTTAATGTTAAAGACATTTTATGCTTAGCACGCATGTTTTCCGACACTAATTTTTTAGTTACTCCAGCGGGGCTTCGCCCTCTTACTGTAATATTTAAATGTAAAAAAAAATTTTACCTTGGCTTTGTAGTTTGTTCTCAGGTAAATTGTTTTAATGTTGCCACACCAATAGATAGGTTGTCCATTTGTAAGATGGCTTTCAGTCACATTTTGTTTATATGTATATTTGCTCTAAATAATTTTGAGACAGTTTGTCTCTCGCGCCTGCACTTGAGCTCGCGCATGCACTTGGCCGCGGTCGAGCCTCGTCGCGGAACTGTTCACGATGCCTAGTTTTCGTGCAGCTCACAGTTAGTCCTTATTTCTTGCCGGCATAGCTTCGTCTACGTTCGCCTTAATGGTTTTAATTTTGACAGACATAACCTAATGATTATGCGTCTTTATTGTTTTAATTTTTAATCTGTGACATGGCCAGTGTTTGGCTCTCAAAATAATTTAATTTTTTGTAAGTATCACGATTTCTTTATTATTCAATCATTAGACTGATGATGCATTTCAGTGAGTAATATATGTCCGTATGTGGTTTAATTTATAGGTTCTGAAGAAGATTCCATTACTGGAATGGAAACCCATGTAAACTAGTAAAAATTACCTTGCAACTGAAGGCTGTAAAAATTGTTTATTTCTATACCTATATGGTTGCTGACGTGCTGCATTATGTTAAAGATTTGTAAATATATGTCTATATTAAAATAAAGGCAAACAAAAGTGATTTAATGACAAAATCGATTGAGATTTTCAATTTTGAGCTGATGGAATTATATGGTTTTAATAAATATTGTTTATTAGGTTAACAAAAGATCTTCATGAATGTTATTTTTTATTTGACTCTGGAAAAAGTAATTGGAAGTAAATTTTATTTTTTAGAAAAGTTAGTTTATTAAAATCTTTACAAAATTTGTCTGGTGTTTATTCGTCCAAAGAATTGTAATAATTTCGGTGGCACACAATTGTTACATTTTTTTCAATGTAATATAAATTGAGTGAATTAGGTATGTAATTAATTCCTAAAAATTCTTCACAGTTTACATGTCACACTGACAATATCTACTTGATTTTGTAGATTTATTAATTGCCTTTGAATTACATAATTGTCATAGTTATAAACCTGTAACCTTAAAATAACAAAAGTTGGGCTTAATTGAGGAACACAATGTGGCAGTAATGGATTTATTTCTTCATTTCTTTTGATTACTATCCCAAATGCATCAAGAACTACCTCTCTGAAAATTTCAACAATGTTATCTTTGATTTTGTTTAAATTTTTCAAGTGAGTTATTTTCTCTTTAATTTTGTATTGATCATGTTTTCTAATGGATGTTAACATTTCTTCATGAACACAATATTGACAATTCTACAAAAGGCATTTGGTTTTCACAATTAAAGAATGTAAACCAGGCTAATTAATAAACTTTGTATTTGACTGTAAGTGTAACTTTTTACTTCTATTCTTTATATTTTTTTAATATTTACTACGAACATTATTATTTAAAGCTCTAGTAGAATTCGAATATTCCACAGTATTACAAATATTTTTAGCTTTAATCTATAGCTTATTTTTTCAATAATGATTAATAAAACGTATTTGTTATTATATAAGCTTTATATTATTTAGATCTTCAAGCGACTCCAGTTATATATAAAAATTTTTTAAGATTTAAATTTTTCAAATCCAATAAATTTTTTTCCTTTTAATGGATAAGTGAACAATAATTAATTATCCATTATGGAATGAAGACAAATAAATTAATAACGAAATTAAAATAAAAAGACATAATTCGCCTTCAAAATAATGATGTTAAGATTGTGGCTCTGAGCACTATGGGACTTATCATCTATGGTCATCAGTCCCCTAGAACTTAGAACTACTTAAACCTAACTAACCTAAGGACATCACACAACACCCAGCCATCACGAGGCAGAGAAAATCCCTGACCCCGCCGGGAATCGAACCCGGGGACCCGGGCGTGGGAAGCGAGAACGCTACCGCACGACCATGAGATGCGGGCTGTAAAGATTGTAAAAGAAACAACTAAAAGGATAACTTAATATTTAGGATACTGAAATGTTTTTATGTGACAATTGTGGAAAGAAAATCGAAAATTCTTCTAAAGATATTCATATCTTTGATCATTCTAAAGGTGAGATATTAGCTTCAAAATATGAAAGATATCAAGAAGGAATTATTCCAAAAAAGTTTTTCTGGAAATTTTTCTTGTAAATTTTAAATGAATAAACATCAAAACTTGTCATATCATGAAAAAATAGTAAAAACTAATTAATTTTTCATTTAATCTTCTGTAGAACTGTTCAATTCTCGTAAGAAACCATTTCTCCCATATTTTATTTTATTTGGATTTTATTTATAATAGCCATAAGGTAATGTGTTAATTCTATTTTGTTGTACAACTTGTTTATCGTTATCAGAATTTATAACTATTTTATTACATGCAACAATACATAATACTTGTTTAAATCATGTTACCATTTTCATATTTCAATATGGTTTAGTTTTGCCAGTTTAATATTTTTATAATCAACACAAGTCATTTCATTTTTCACAACTGATTTCTTAAATCCTTTAATTTTTTTCTACTTGTTCTCGATCTTTATAAGCACACATTTTCTATGTATGTTCGATCTGTATTGTAACATAATTCTTCCACAATTTTAACTATTCATTACCTTGCAGAAGTTTGTAAAAATTATTTTTTGCATACTCACTTGTACCAAACTCGTTTACCATTGATTTCATATCTTTATAAAATCATCAGTTCTTATATCACAATTACAAAAATCGGTATTCATATAACACAAAACAATATTGTCATCATATTTTTATTTAGTGACAATGTAATGAAAATCATACATTTTTATTTTCGAAATACCTATAATACTCATTATGAACTGATCAATTGAACTTTATTTAAATTTTCTTCATTCTAACTTCCATGAAAATTTCTGAAAATACAGTACTACGTACATATTTAGTTTTGAAATATAATTCGTATATTCAGTTGGACCTGTTATTGTTTTAATATTTTGTCCCTTTCTACATCTGGTGCCTCACAGAGAAAAGAGACTATAGCATTTTCAGTTGTTAAACTACTTCTGAAGCCAAACTATACATCTGATAGCAAATTGCGTGATATAAAATGATCAATTATCCTTATATACACAGCCTTTTCAATAACTTTAGCATACACTGATGGTATAGAAATAGATCTAAAACTGTCTACATTATCCCTTTCTCCCTTTCTATAAAGCGGCTTTACTAATAAGTACTTTAATCATTCAGGAAAGTGTTCCTTACTAAAGGAAAAATTACAAATATGGCTACATATGGTTCTACTATATGAAGAACAGTACCTTAAAATCCTGATAGGCCCTCCGTCATAACCATGGGTGTCCTTAGTCTTCAGTGATTTAATTATTGACTATCTCCCCATTGTCTGTATCACAGAGGAGTATTTCAGGCATCAATCTCAGAAAGGCATTTGCGAAGAAAGTTGTATGATTCCCTCTAGAAACTATTTTTATTTAATTCACCAGCAATCATCAGCAAATTATTGTTAAATACTGTGCATGTATCTGAATTATCAGTAACAGAAATATTTTTAATACAGACTGACTTTATATCGTCGACCTTATGCTGCTGACCAGACACTTCCTTCACAACTGACCATATGGTTCTCAACATTTGATCGATCAACTCAAATCTTCAACTTATTAAATTGAACTAAAACACCCTTAAGACAATTATTAATCCTTTCATTATTTTGACTAACACCATCATGCATTCATAAGATCTTAAAGAAATTAAATTTAACTTTTATATAATGAATTCAAAACACTTGCGGCGGCGCGGTTCTTTCCATCCCTTTACAACGGACCTGCACCTACCTGTGAACATTGTGTCAGCAGATCATCAGTAGGGATGCCGAGTGAAACTTACTGTACTTCGACGTGAACCAGGCTGCAATTAAAGTCACTAATCTACGTTTCGGGAGAAAGTTTTCATATGAAATGCAAGGTTGGAAATTTTGTCCTCAATTAACATACTCAGAATCTTAGGTGAACAAGTATCACTGCCAAGCCTGTGCTAGTCTTAACACAGCCACTCACAATCCCTTTCACTCATGTTAGCAAGTTTATGGTGTTGTATTTCCCGAAAACGTAATAGCTACAAAAATACTGATTGTTTTAGATCGATAATGCTCGCCAAATATTAAGTCTGTCGGTACCAAATGCAGTCACAGTTTTTAACCACCGACCTGCTCAATACGCCACACGGAATATATGTCTTTTCTCGTCACAAAATTCACTTAAAAATTCCGAAATTTCTACACGTCCATTGGAATAATTACGCCATACTTTACAACACTTTTGATGTATGAAACACTGCTAGATCCGGCAACTTATCATTTCCATCGGAACTACTACTACACACGTCCGAACTGTTCCATGGCTAGACTCCCACTCCTTCTCTAGAATACTCTAAGTCTTCTGTACCAGCAGAGAGAGGCACGTGAAGAATACTGTTTTACCATTGGTCAGTTTACTCAACAGCCAATAGCAAAACAACATTCTCCCGCGTCAGTCCCCGCTTTTCATCAATAACCAATGGCAAAATAATAAACCTAATTATGCACCTTTTACCGACGTAATTTCCGAATATGCTGAAGTTTTGTTTATGCATAAAGTTATTTACTATTGTTATTTATACCTGAATTAATTTTCCCTTTACCATAAATTTACTTTACAGATCTATTCTACAAAAATCCCCTTTGTTCATATTCATACTTCTTTGAAACGTTCCCGCACCAAATCCTACTACATAACACGTTAAACAATTATCTTCATATTAATCTTAAACCACATTCACGCATCATTCATACTGCTAAAACACATTTATAACATTTTACATACACAAAAAAAATAATAACACTTAATGAAAATACTAGAACAGTTTATGAAAAACGTTCCATTACTTTAGTGCACTCTAGTGGGCATTATTGAAACTAACATCACAGTCCCCCTATCCAATATTGTCCTCTATCGGCTGATACAAAAACTACGTGCACATCCAGTCTCGCGTCACCATCTGTCACTATCCAGCTCTGAGACACATCTCCCACTTAACCGCCTCCAAGGCAGGATCGTTATACGGCGCTACGCCTCACACTGTTGGGCCCAGAATCATTTATTGGAACGACATTTATCTTTGTTTCAGTGTTTATTAGAATACTATTTAACAATTTTATAGGGTTATTTCTACATGATTTACAAGAACTAGACATCTAGCTCTAACATTTGCCATTGCTTTACCTATATGATTAAGATTTACACTGTTTGTATGAATTAGCCGCACCAACCATCTATTCACACAGCTAATACCTCAAGGTACACCTCCTGCTTATCACCATTCATGGCTCTAAATGAAGCAATTAAAAAAATGTTATTTATTGAGGAACATAAGGAGTATGACTAATCACAAATTTAATTGTTAGACACTTACTATTAACACTATTAGGAAATACAGGACCCTCAACAGCAGTAAATTTAATTCCACTGTTTATTACTGTACAAATATTGTTAATTCAGGAATCAGAATTTGCAATAATTCAAGCAAATATACTGATGAGGTAGGTAAATGTTGAACTACTAAATTCCAATGATGAAAACGTAAGGGTAATATTAAAGCTGCTTACACTTTATATTAGCAGTATAGTTCCGATAACATTTCTGATATTTATTCAGTTTAAATAAAGCATTGCATTTTCGCTGTAAAAATAATGTATTTATTTAAAAAATAGTAACTAAAATAAAACTAATTTCTTAAAACCTTTGGTCTCACAATTTAATTGTAATTTATTTATATATAATAAAAATAATTTAACTAAATAAAATAGTCAACAAATATGAACTTATAAAATAAATTATAAATTTGAACTATATTACTCTTGACTATAACCAGTTATGTAAATAAATAAGCTATATAAACAGTGACCACCTAATAACTGTCTGCAGCCATACTCAAAATACTTTGATGAATTATAACCTTTAATGGTAAATATCTAACAATTTAGTTGAAAGGAAAGATATAAATCACATAGAACCAGAAAATCTAACAAAACATATTTAAAGACAACAATCAAGCTTCGAAATAAGATAACCTAAATAACAAAATAATAACAGTAATATAACAAAAAATATCTATGTACTCTGCCCGATAAAACACCATGGGGCTTCCGTCACCGCTGATGCGCAGTGCCTCAAGCCCTCAAATCGGCTTGCAGCAGCCACCAGTCATGGCTTGGAGCCATGATATCACAGAATAGCACAATGTAAGTTGGACAAGACCCATGTTACTATATGGAAGCAGTGAATGACAAGAACACTCCTAGTGGTCAATTCGTAATACAGGTTTTAGATTACAATATTTTTCATTTGTGCTTTATAGGATGGACCTAGTAGTTTCGTGCATGTCTGGAAACTGAAAGGTTTTTATGACCTTGCAAAGTACGAGGGTTGCCCAGAAAGTAATGCACCGCATTTTTTTCCTCAGCCGAAAAGAATGCTACAAATGCGAAACGTTACAAATGTAGTATTTGAAGTCTCCTGAGTTAGTGCGCGATGTTTTCGTCACTTCCGACAGATAGCGTAGCTGAAGGTCAGTTTCAAAATGGCGTCTTTTGGTGATGTGCGTTACAGCAACGTACCGTTATTGAATTTGTCACTGCAGAGAAAGAAACCGTGGAACATATTCACAAACGCTTGTGCAAAGTCTATAGAGTATCGGCTGTCGACAGAAGTGCAGTTAGTCCCTGGCCACAGATGGTGAGATCATCAGAAGGCGGTTCAGTGGAGCTCCACGATTTGGAGTGGTTGGGCAGACCGTCCACAGTTGTCATACCTGACATGTTGCAGCGAGCTGATGTTGTCACTCGCGAGGACAGACACATTACGACTCGGCAGTTGATGCTGCATCTGTCAATCAGCAGAGGAAGTGTAAATGAAATTATCTGCACTCTTGGATATTCAAAAGTGTGTGCAAGGTGGGTACCACAGTGTCTAATGGTGGATCACAAATTGAACAGAAAAAATATCTGTCTTGATTTGTTACAACATTTCGACACTTAGGGGGAGGCCTTCTTGTCCTGGATTGTGACAGGTGAGGAAACCTGGGTTCACCAATTTGAGCCCAAAAAAAAAACGACAGTCGAGGGAATGGCGCCATTCCCACTCCCCACAGAAGAAAAAATTCAAAGCAACTGCTTCGGCCAGTAAGGCCATGATCACTGTATTCTGGGACTGTGAAGGTGTGATTCTCATTGATGTGATGCCAAAAGGCAATACCATTAATTTAGAAGCATACGTCAACACATTAGCAAAACTCAAAATGCGCTTCCAGCAACTTCGGCGCCACAGCAACCCAGGAGATGTTTTGCTGCAACATGAAAATGCTTGGCCCCATACAAGTCTGAGGAATGCTGAACACATCGCAAAACCTAGCCCCATCGGTCTTCCATTTGTTTGGGCCATTAAAGGAAGACATTTTGAGGACAATGAGGAGGTGATTCACACAGTGAAGCACTAGCTCCGCCATCAGGACAAGGACTGCTACCGACAAGACATACACGCCCTTGTTTTGCGCTGGAGGAAGGCCATAGAACATGGAAATTACTTGGAAAAATAGGGTTTGTAGATGAAACACCATTCTTTCATGTGTCTGATTCTCATTATGTTCAATAAAGAATTGTTGAAGAAAGAAATGTGGTGCATTACTGTCTGGGCAGTTCTCGTAAAATATTCGAGAAATCTCAGACAAACACTAACATTAACTTCTTGTAGCTGGAGTTCATAGAGATGTAAAATTTTATAAATAATGTGGTGGTTACCTTTTGACTGCAAGATTATTTATTTCTAAAACCCAGTATTGCTACTTTGGCCATTTTGTCTTCATTGAGTGGAAGCAACTGTGTCTCAGAATACGCAAAAACCTCAAAATCATCCAACATGACACGGTGCACATGCTGTTTTCGTCCATTGTCTTCATGATTAGGTCTACTTATGTATTGTACTCTTTGAATTGCCCTGTGAATATGTTTTGGGGCGGAACAAATGATTAAAATTTTTTTTACGTATTACCTAACCTCCTTGGCAGTGACTCGCATACCCAGAGTGATGCTAACCTTGTTACATAAATATCCTTGGCCAAAATGCTGCTTTAATTTGCCTGATAGAACAGGTTTGATTAAAAATCGAAGTGCTTCTGGAATTCAGCTGAAATCGGAAAGTGGTCACATGACGTCCCTCGGTCACTATGTATGAGACTCCATATTGTGCTCATCATATTTCGGTTCTTTGTGTATTAAATCTTGGGTGTTATGACAGAATACCGTTTTAAGACTAATACACAATGAAGGTTTGTCGCTCTAGTTGCGATTTCTTGTAATTAAATAC
Source organism: Schistocerca nitens (assembly GCF_023898315.1). NCBI lineage: Eukaryota > Metazoa > Arthropoda > Insecta > Orthoptera > Acrididae > Schistocerca > Schistocerca nitens. Next base: position 571,013,113 of record NC_064616.1, on the reverse strand, counting down.
CAGGGAGTGGTATATGGGCTATGAACATCCTAAGAAAATTTAGAATGAACAATTCTAATCTATTGTCTTGGGTATGGTTTCTATGGTTTCAGCTGCACACTCATTGAGATGAAGGTTGTCAATTCGAATCTAGGTACTTGTTAATATTTTATTTTTCCTCTTCAAATTTGTAATGCATTCTGGGAGTTCTTTATTTATGTAACACAAGCACATTCTGCAATAGTCGATGTTATTTATATTCAAGACCATGCTCTCGAGTAATAAGTAATTTCCATTTTATGGCTTCAGTCTGATTAAAGAACGGAACATGAAATTGCTTTGAACTAAAGTCAACAATGACATTTATGTTCCTTCTTGGCATCACAGTTTTACCCTTTTTCCAAAGGTGTCGTTATTTACGACAGTGTGGTTAGGCAAGAACCTAAGAGTACAGCTTAAATTTTTGAGGGTAAAATAAAGTGCAATAATGTTTATAGTCTTCCCTGTCACCAATAGTTCACAGTTTATTCAGCATCTGTCACGAGTTTAGAGCGTGTGGTTAGGTAGGAAACCAAGGGCACAACTTAAACTCCTGGGAATGAAACGAGCAGCAGTCATATTTATAGTTTTCTTGTCACAAATATGTAGAATCCTTGAAACGCTTTCGTAAATTTGTCGTCCAAGACGGAGGTAGCATTACACGAGAGAAGGGCGTCACGTGACTGCTTTCCGATTTGCATGTACATATGAGAGGTAATGTTTCTGCGTTCGTATCAAAGATATACTTTGGCTGAAGCTCCTCTATGAGGCCATATTGGATTTCGTCAAGCTCGTATTTAGTTTATTTTATATTATAGCCGCATTCTAATTGATGGCCTATAACTAAACACTGTTGCAAAACACTAGCACATTGAGAATTTCTCGAAAAGGTACAATATATTGGTAGTAAATGTCAGACAACGAATTACCGGCGTTTAAAGGTTTCATGACACGGATGACATAAGACATACCCATAAAATGTGAATTAATACAATAGTGTAATGGATACTGTGATGTGTACTGGGAAGAGAGGAGGAATTGCATATTCTGTAGTTTTGGTTCGAATTCTCTCATCTGCAAAAATTTTGTTATTCACCTTCATGGTCTGAGAGGTTCTGCGACTTATCGTTGTAAATATTTTACAAATTAAGTATGAAACACAGAAATGTGAGTGAATATTAAAAACACATTAATTATCTGTTAAAAACAACATTCCATTCATCGTCAGAACAAAAATATGAAAAAAACTACCTCATATAAGAAAGAACTAGAAGGTGACTCAGTCTCACTGTCAGCCACCTATGAAGTATAATGGATAATTTACATGCTGGTTTTTTAGAAGGCTCGTTCTCCAAACAATTACTTCAACAAATTAAGCACATATGCAGACGAAATATATTCGGGTATTGGTCAAGGCATATTTCTGCTGGTGTTTCAGTTACTTTCAAGAGCAGAGGATGAAGTTTACTCTCCTAGCAGTGAATTGTAATTCTTCGCGCAAATTAGAAGATATTCACACCTCCAGCACATTTATTTAGCAGTGGTGGAGCTTCTTCTTACATATCTTCTGTAATGCAAACCACTATGTAAATAACGAGTATGTAGGTGACAGGTTCTCACTCTCTAAGAAAGAAAATACAGCAATAGTTGTAATTTCTAGCACACTTATGTAGCATTGTGGGAGCTTCTTAAGTGATTTTCGTACGTTTTTTTTTCTTTTTTTTCGGCGTATCATTCTCTTCTCTGAGGAAGAGGAACAGGCTGTCCTAAGGCGTACTATATACCCTCTTCAGCGATGGGGTTCTAGGAAGGGGACGTATTTCTCCCAATAGGGAATTTATTTGCAGGAAACTGGGGGATAGCTCTGGTATCCACTTTACAGCCTAAGGAAAACCTGCAAAACCTGGGCAGACCTGCTGGTGTTGCCACATTGCATTTCTTTCTCTAGTGTTGCCACCTTGTTTGTGTTTGTCCTTAGTTCTTGGCCATTTGAATTACGGCAGTTAAACTCTCGAGCAGCCTGCTTTCCATCTGCACAAGCTGTCGGGCCACTGCTGAGTTTATCAGAGTTTTCATGTCGTCTTCCAGTTGGATGCAGGAGCTCTCTTGTCCTGTCCTCCTGCTCTCGCCTTGCCTCCTGTCACTGCTGCGACTCGGCCTGGTCGGCCTGCTGGTGACGACTGCCGCCGCTCTGCGTCGGGTGCCTGGCTTCCCCCTCCACCACACTCACTGTTTCTGGTGGGGGACACCGATCGCCTTGGAGGGGCGGTTACGTCCGTTTCATCTCCATCCTTCTCGGAAGATGTGGCCGCATTCTGGCGACGATTCCTCTTCCTGCATCGTCTTCTCTTCTTTTTGGCGTCTCCAGCAATTGTTTGGATCCCCTGGGGCGCATTCTTCTCTTTTTCTTCTGTTGTTGTTGCTTCTCGCCGACGTCGCTATTACCAGAGAAGGCTTCGCAGCCGCGCCTGCCCGCAATTTGTGGCCCATCGCAGCGGGCGCATGCCGGTTGTTCTTCCTTCTTCTGACTGCAGATGTATTTGTCGTGATTTGTAACTCATTTGACGCAGATCGCTTGGTTGTGGCAGTGTATCGCCACGTGCCCTTCTTTCTGACAGTTGAAGCACTGCGACTTCTTGGAAAAATTTGCTAGGACAGTTCGATTTTCACGTCGAATCCTGCTAGGCCGATCATCTTAAAGATGTCTATGGTGATGTCTTGACTGTCCTTCCAGGTAGCTGCGTCTTCAGATACGTCCATCGCCAGAATGGACAGCAGCGCCGTTTCTTATTGGTATGCTGGTGGAGCCTTGCCACTGCATCGTATCCACGGCGCAGCAGCATCTCGCGAACTGTTTGGGTATCGAATATCTAAGGCAGGCCTCGCAGTAATGCACTAACTTTCTATGTCTTCTCCTGAAATTCTGTTCTGATTTGTTCTGCACTCAGATAGTCCTTCAGCATATTCTTCACTGTTTCTATGTCATTTATGGTGAATGCGCGCAGCTCCAGCGAGTTGCCGTTATCGGTCGCTGTGACCTTAATGGGGTATTGAAGTTCAGCAGCGATGGCGTCATAGGTCGTCCTCAGTGTAATGGACGTACACAGGGGAGGGATTCTCGAGAAACCTCTCCCTTGGTTGAACTTCTTGCTCTTCTTCGTCACTGTATTGCATCCTTGTAGCGGATCTGTTCAGCTTATACTCTGACTTGCGTTGTCCGTTAGTCAGTCGGTTGTAGCGTCATTCGTTCGTCCAGATGAGTCAGGTGTTCAGGTCCGCTGCGATTCCTTGTGTCCTCTTCTAGTTAGCGTTGTGGCCACCTCGTCATCCTTTTCCCATGCTGAGCGCGGCACCTCAAAGACAGATTTGGTTTTCGCTGTGAAAACAGCAAACACGACAATTGCCAAGGCGCGCACGTTTCACGCGTCCATCCACTTTCCTCAGCCAGACGGAAATGTTTTCGTACTATATACCGCTATGCAAGTAAGGAGTATAAAGAGCGCAGGTTGTCACTTTGGAAGAAAGAATGATAATAATAGTTTCCAAATTTGCAATGAGTGAACATATAAAGAGCTTCTGCTTTAAATCGTCTGCTAGACTGGCTGCCGCACTCACGGCGATACCTTGACAACGGAGAGGTATATCCAAGCCTTCGAGAAAACCAAAGTATATCTCTGAGAGGAGGACAGCCACAGTACCTCTCGTGACGTATATACACAAATAAAGGCATGTTCAGTCGACTGCTAGACGTACTCATAGATGTATTCCAGATTTGTGGTCATTCGCATAAAAGAAGAGGTGGAACTGTCATTACCTGCAATTCTTTCGTTGGTTGAGATCATGATACCATAGTCTGTGGTGATACCTACCTATTGCTAGGGATGGGCTATGATCGCGCTTGAGAAACGCGCGACGCGAAGGCAATTTCTCGAGAATGTCTCGGGTACGCTCGAGAAGTTGACAGTGCTGCGCTCTCTGAGAAATTGCGCAAACCTTCAGTACACGAAGCACTCAGCCGCAGCGGTCGTACTCGTCGTACGTACATGCACGAAAAACTTTGAAATTCTATGATATCAACTCTACTACCGTTATTAATGTGTACTGAAGTATTAGTATATGTCTCATAAGACAAAAATCATAGAATTGTTGTTTAAAACAAAGCACAGAATTCGCATGAAACAGAAGCTTTATTCTTACAAAATAAATTACCTTGTACATTCTGTACGTATGCATGCATGCTTAAACGTAAAAGAGAAGTGCTATAGTCCTTTATATACAGAAACTGCGTACATGCGTTTACTTACTGAAGAAAGAAAGGAAACAAAAGTTGTTCAGCAGAAGGCATTTTTACATCCCATTGCTGCACTGCGGTCGATTTTTGTTTAGAAATGTGATTTTATTAAGCGATTGGCCTTTTAGTCTGCTTCTTTGTTTGTTTATAAGTATCCCTGTTATCGAAAATATTCTTTCACTGGGAACAGAAGTTGCAGTTATTGCAAGATATTTTTTTACCACGACAGCTAGACCTGGGTAACTGTTTTCATTTTTTTTTCCAGTAGTGTAAAGGATTATCCGTGCGTTGTAGGTACAGTTCTTCCAAATATCGTTGTACCTCCAGGTCTATGCTATCACAACCGCTTTTCATTAGGTTTTTATTGGAAACCTCTTCATCGAAAGAAGCCCATAAGGAACTACTGGCGTTTTTTACGAAATGGTACTCGTGGCTAGTGTCTTTAGCAGCCGAATGAGTAGATCGTACGGTCTCTACCATGTTTTTGCACTCTGCAGTTAGGCTTGCAACGGCATGTTTTGAATGAATGATTTTCGTAAATGGTAACGTTTTTGAATCTTGAGTCGAGAACTGTGGCAACGGCATGTACTTTGTTTGTTTCTACTAATCCTAGCCGGGCTATTAGTGAGTTGTGCAGATGTTGCTGTAGCTCTTGCGCTGTCGTGGTAGACCACTTCCCATTGCATACGATTAGGATTAGCTGTCTGATTATTGGAATAGCTTTCGAAAGAGAAGTATAGTTTTCAGTTGAGATTTCAGGCTGCCATCATGTTCCTGGCGTTGTCAGTTGTGATGCTTACAACTTTGTTTTCAATGTTCCATTTTGAAGTCACGTTATTTAACGCCTCACAAATATTTTGCGCTGTATGCTTTTCCGGGAAACGGAATGTCTCGAGAGCTAAAGCTTTCAGGCACCAATTAGTGTTAATGAAATGACCAGTTACAGCAATTTATGCCTCACTATTGAATGAGGTCCAAATATCGGTCGTTAAAGAAACACAAGTAGTCTTCCACAGTCAAGTTTACAGCCTCTTTCTGTTTATGGTAATAAACCTCAATCATGAGGCGCAACTTTTTTCGATTTGGTATCGAGTATTGTGGATCCAACAGTGAAACAAAACGTCGAAAACCAATGTCCTCGACGATTGAAACCGGTTGAAAATCGTCTGTTATCATGGCCACTAGTGCTTCATCTAGCTGTTGTTGCTCTCTATGAAGAGAAACGTAAGATTTAGATCAGTGCTCCTGCAAGGGGATACGTTATGCTCGACAACTAGTCCAATAAAATTACATAACGTATCGTGCAAAGGCTAGGATAGTATAGGTTTGATTTTGGGGTATGTTGTATGTTATCGGATTACGATTAAAAAATCAATGTTTTTTAAGCGTGGCGGACTGCTTTGGACACTATCCGAACTTTTGCACAGAATTCACCTTTTGTACCATACGTACCTGGATATTTTGTCTCCCTCGCACTATTGGAAGAATGAGCCTCTGTATCCACGGACGTCGCTGTTTTATTGCTCGATAAATTGTGCAGTTTAAGACATCTAATTATGCGCGTTGTATTTTTTGATACATTACGGAGATTTTTACGACAAATGTTGCAACGTAAAGTATTGCCAGCACCATGATGTTCGTTTTCGAGTGTCCATAATGATTTGAATATCAACTTTACTCGAATGAAACCTGAGACATACTAGTTACGAGCACAGCGAGCAGCGAGCGTATTTGTCTAGCTGCGGCATTCAGTTCATAAAACAACAGCGGCGTGGCGTATGTTGCAGCCAACTGGCGCGCAGTGGCACACGCCGCCGAGCCGTTTCTCGTGAGCTTCTCAAGAATTGCTTGAGAACTAGAGGCTCGAGGAATTCTCGGTGCGCTCAAGTCGCCGCGCCTCGCCATCCCATCACTGCCTATTGCTGCCTTCGAGAGGGCCAGAGGAGAGCCACTCTTAGAATATATAAATAGCGACGCATATTATGAATCTATGGACCAAACTGCTAGCATATAATAACTTTGATGTTGTTTGTAAACTAAATCTGAGGCGCCCTTGATGCACTGGGCTAAGGGCTTGCAATGTTGGTGTTGAAGCGACTGGAGAATTTAAGATTTGGTGCTTTTAAAACTTTTTTTGCGAGGACTATGGCTGATGAAAATTCGTTGGGTAGCCTGAAATACAATCCTCACTATCAAAAATATGCAGAAAAAATAAAACAACTTCAAAAGTAAGTTAACGGCAGTTTTTGTAACTAATGTTCCTCATTTTTTTAAAGTACGTATTCGGCGGGCTTTTGTTGACTATTATTAAGACTTGTTCGACAGACACGAAGAATACTGCGGGAAAGGCTATGTTAATTGTTCACTGGTTCAACTATCTATGTTGTTCAGAAGTAACATTTGAGTAATTCTTCGCCTTGTAAAATGCGCAGTAATTGGAGTGCAAATAATGCGGATGTTTAAAGTGTTCGCTGTTGATTGATACTAACCACGTATATATATATTCTAGGGAATAATTTTATTGTTGTGCGTTAATAACTTACTAGGATCACTCTCATTTGCCAAGTAATGTAGGTTAAAATATTTTTATAGTTTTAGTCAGCTGTAGAGTAGCACACTGCGATGGACTGTTTTGGTATAATCGTGTTCGTCCATAAAAGCTTAAGAACTTGATTTCTAGTCAATATTCTGTCACTGTAAAACGAACTCATAAGTTTAGTTATTGAAACGGTAGTTAGTTCTGATATTAAAGCCTAGATGGTGATAATAGCTTTAAGACAAGAGGGAAGTGAATAATTAGTCAGTCAGAAGGCTGTCGCATGAGAATTAATTTCCAGTGGCAAAGTGTTAGTCGTCTTCATAGTTACTATAGGTCAATCATGCTGCAGTATTTTTGTCCTTTCAACATTTCTGAAGCCATTTCTCAACAAAGGAATTCGCTGAGGATGTTAGTTCTCCCTTGTACAGACAGTGCAATTATTGTTTAATATAATTTGGGACATTGGAGTATATGCAGAACTGGAGATAAAAGTTGCATGTTCCATGCATCATCTCCAAATGAAATGAAGAGAAATAATACACCTATTATGTAGTTTTTGGCATAGGCTCTCTGTAACAGCTGATGAAGTGTGGGTGTAGATGTTCGTGACACTAACATGAAGCAGTTTAGAGGGAAAACCTAAATCTAGATGGCTGCATATAAATTAGGACCCAGGTCCTTAAGCAAGAGCCCAGTATCCTAACCTTTGTGTCAATTCAGTGCAAACAGTGTCAGTCAATACGCTGATCTATGTGTAGCTACCATTTTTAAAGAAATTGGAAACAATTGTATATCTGGACTTACGTTAGATGAGTTTCTCTGTGAGATTTGTATTTGTTCTGTATAGTGTTGTATCTAACATGAACACACATTCTTCAAGTTATCACATGGCAATATATTGTTACTCGGGGTACCTTACTGTACCAGTATTATTTGCAACTTGTCCATTTGCATTCATTTTATGTGAGAGAATGGTTTTCTTTATGTTTATAGACGTGCCTGATATATTCACAGGAGGAGTGGTACATGAAGATAGATACTTTCAATTAAAGAAAATGTCTTCAATACTCTCTCCATCTACTCCAGCCCCATGTAGATCTAGTGAACAATATGATCTAAGTCACCAACCACAAGAACAAAACAACACTGTAAGCAAAGAGCTGAACTGACATCTACAGCTGGAATATACATACAAATAAAAGCATTAAAGATACCATCTACTCAACATTTGATGTCACCGTTTGGAGAGTATACTGTTAGGTCGTGTTGTTCACTAACTGCCTCATCATGCATGGCTGTAAACATTGTATGAGAAAGCACATTGACATCTGGATACAGAAAGATGCGTCGGTATGTAGACCTGTAGTGGAACTAGATCAGTTGAAGGAACCCATTTGCAAAAATAGACAAAAAGTAGAATTTCCTCTATCATGAATGTTGTCAAAAATTCAGATTTTTTTTTTTTTTTTTTTTTTTTTTAGTTGAAGTATTAAATAATTGGGGAAGACGCGAGCTTCATAGGATGATGGTGCAATTTAGTAAGTGAGCTCACCAATATTCTTCTTTACGTAAGGAAATTACATTACTCTTCTTATGCACAAGTTCATTTGAGCAATTATATACGGACTACCTTTCTCATAACTTGGAATATGTAATTTTTTCACAAGAATGTTGTCCTTTGTGGTCAAACTACTATAAAATAAGTCTTTCATTTTAAGTAAACATAATGTTTAACCAGTGAAGCCTGACATGTATGGGGGCAGAGATGCCAGTCCTTAGTGTGGTTTATCATTTTTTTTTTAATGTAAAAATTTGTAATGGGTAGACTGCAATTTTCCTATCACAATTAAAATTCGGTAACTAGTTTCGCTATCTGCAACCATCTTCATATTGTTGAAAATAGAAAGAGGCTGTGAATAACCATTGGAAAGCATTGTTAGCTGTGTTAGTGCAACAACAAGGCATTCGTAAGTACCAAAACAATAACAGTATGTAGTTGGAAATGTCACCACAAGCAAGCCAGGTTGTAGACGGTAATTTCGCAGGTTGACGGTCATATAGGAAATTGTCCAGTTGCTCAAAAAGAACTTGGAGCAAAACTCATTACTTGTGATAGTATGATAGGTATTATCATGCGAACAGTATATGCAGTGGTTCCAAAAACTGTCAGTTGTTCCATAGCCTGGGTTACATTTTTTTTGAAATTAAATAAACAGTTTTTTAATGTGGAAACATTTCCTTATTATTCTACCATGAAACTTGACATTGCATCAACTGCAAATGCTGTTGCATACAATTAAAGAGTGTTACAATAACCTGTCTGATGATGTGGCAGGCAAAGCACTTTAAGAACTACCAAAGCACAACTTTCATCACAACTGGGGGAAAAAAAAAAAAAAAAACCTTTGGCAGTTTTTAATTCATTTTCCTGTAACATATTTTCAAGATTTATATCCCCTTGTGTTGTCAAACTTTTCCCAATTTTTGCAAAATTCTGACAGCTTGGACAGCAAGTATCTGTGCATTTCCATATGAGACTAGTTTCAATGGCACCCATAAATTATTAACAATATTGTTGTTAGGGAATGCAGTGTTAGTGTTACCTTGCCACAATTGTGCCAATGAGAAAAACTGAAAGTTACACTTATTGTTTCACAATAAACACCAGCTATGTAACATAACACTGGACTTGCATTTGGGCAAACAATGACTCAAATATGTGCCTGACCATCCAGATTTACGTTCTCTTTAATTTCTGTAAATTGCTCCAAGCAAATGCTGGGATGGTTTCTGTGAAAGGGCATAGCCGCTTTCCTTTGCCAGCCTTGACACAGTCTGAGCTTGTGCTCCATCCTCTAATAACCTTGATGCCAGTGGGATGTTGAAGCCTAATCTTCCTTAACATTTTTGGCCGTGTGATATGTGAGTTTCTGTGGTACTACCACGGGCGCTGATGACCGCACTGTTGAGTTCCCCACAAACCAGTCATCATATTTTTGTGGTACACGGGTCTCTTTGATAAATAGAATATTTTAGTGAAAAATTAAAAATACACATGCTTAGTCACATGACCCATACATCGCAATTAGGAAGAAACTTTTTGATGTGAAATATGTTGATTGCACGAAAGTTAGACAAATTTCCTAAAAAATAAATATATTTATGTGGAACTGACAATTTCTGTTCAAAAATTTAGGGAGAAACAGTGTTAATTTACATTTGAAAATGCCAATACTATGTGATGCTCTAGTCCTAGAAATGTCTGTCAAAAGCTTTGTTGCTACCTATTCAGTCCTCTAACAAAAAATTTGATTGTTCGCTATTGTTAGCTGCTGGGAGACCCCAAGAGATAAGTTCATCTACTTAATTTGGAAGTTTTACATTCTTTACACATGTTGGCACCTTGAATAAGTGGTGATGTGTGTGTTGTGTTGTAGAGGCACCTGTTGAATGTTGGTAACCACCACGAGTGTGTACAGAACTTTAGTATTGTATTTGCATTGTTGATTATGAGAAAGGGTGATATCCAGCACCACTACTTAGTATGCACCTCTCAAATAGCACCCAGAAGGCTGTTGAGCTTAACGATGAGAAGGAGGGTTTGTACACTGACTACTGTAGTACCACAGCCCATAGTGCTCTTTGTAATGTGATTTCACATTACCATCTAACATTGTGAATGTTGTCAGGTCAACTGAGAGAAGTTCTGCTTGCAGTACGTCGGTGTAAAAACTCCCGTTTGTTGCTGAAAGAGTGACCTATTAGCAGGCATTGGTTTTTGTAACTTCATGCCCTCTCCTCTCATACGTGCTGCTCTGTGGGAGGTGGCTGTGGAACTGCACTTCATTGTGCATCTTCGTATGTGAATACTACTACTTCCTGTAGTAATGCCAAATAGTGATAGAAACTTAAACTGATCCTCAGCAAAGCCAAGTTGACTAATAACAATATTTAACTGTTTTCTAATATTGTTAACTTATCATTACCTCTTCACTCATTTTACTACTTGAGGCATCTATTCCTAAGTTGTTCGGTTACTCGTGAAATCGATCAGTTTTGTTGCAGGGTGAATAATTTAAACACAGGCAGTTGCTGGCATGCTGTGTTTACTAAACCTTGAATGGGGCTCTCAGTCATAAATTTTCCCCCTTTAATTTTTAGGCCAAAAGTTAGATGATATATTAAAAAGAATATTATATGGTTGTGGAAGGATTATCTGAGTTGTGTGAATAATTCAATTCCATTATACTGGAGTATTAGAATCAATGCAGAGACACTCAGATAAGGGTTATGAATTCTCCACAGTTGTATAAAATGGTGTCTTTCCAATGTCATTAGAAGACTCAGTGCAAAGGATAGTGGTATTTTTTATGCAACACTACCAGGCCATCTCACCCACAAACTCAGACTTTGAGGAAACTTGGCTTATTTATTCTCCATATTTTAGCATTTTATCTCTCTCTGATTCCATTTTATGGCACTTTAAAATGTGGAAATTTTGTTTTTGATGTTGTGGTGCCACAAAATGAAACCTGTGAAAATTTGGAAAATAAATGACCATTTATTTATTTGCAATCCAAACTGCATGAAATATATAGGGCCTGCTATTTATTATAAGGACTGTAAAAATACTTAATTAAAACCATGAAAACATGGAAAAATGTAAACTCACTTCTTGTATTTTATTTTATAGAAAAAACATAGTTCACCATTCCATCAAAGATCACATAAGAGAAAAGTGGTAACACGTAATTTTTTTGCAAAATAATTCTCAAAGCATTGGCTGTAACTTGGGAAAATAAAATTGATGTCTTTTTGTTTTGTTATATTTGTGAGGGGAAGTTAAGCAGGACTAATGAAAAATTATGCCACAGAGGATACCGCCACAGAATGCAAAGTTTTTGGAGAAACCTAGTTGCAAACTACAAATTTGCAGAGAAAGCTAAAAACACACTGGAAAACAGTGGTCAGAGGAATGCAAGAGGCAACACAGCAAATTCATGAAGAGGTTTTGGGAAGAGGAGAAGAAAAAGAACTGTCAGAACAGTCTAACAAGTTCAAATGCACCCTTCTACTGTTCACAATGGAGAAAGAAAGAAGAAGAAGAAGAAGAAGAAGAAGAAAAAAGATCCTAACCAATATACTTGTGACAAAAATGAAATTTTAAGTGGTTCTAGTAATAAAAGAAACATTCTTAACCAAGAGTATTAAAGAAAGGGTAAAGTTAATTCATTTAAGAAAAAACATATGTGGTAGATGTAATTTACAACAGTAACATTTATTTTTCTGAATAGGGCACTTGAACTCTTTTTGACAAAATTATGAGTGTTGATCTATGATATTTTATGAGTGTTTTGGTATAAGGGACGTGTGGTATCCAGTAGCTTGCTGTGGAGTACTAAAGTAGTTGTGTTTTATTCAGTTTGTTACCCTGTCATCGTTGTTTCTGTGAAAATACATCAACAACAGTGAAATAGCATGACATATGCAACTACCAAAGTTAAGGCAATATGGAGTATAGTGAAGCAAGAGACAGGACAACCAACCACAGAAGAGGATAACATTACTATTGAATTGAATGGAAGGGTTATAAATGACAAGTCACAGGTAGCAGATGTATTTAATAATCATTTCTTAAACACAGTAGAGAGCATAGGGACCAACAGTTCAAGAGAAAGATCACAACAATATGTTGAAGAAGTAACTCTCATAAAGTTACGTCATATGAATGAATGTACTACCAACTTCTACTTCTGAAATTAAGGGGGCCATACATTCTCTCAAGAATAAAAGCTCTTCTGGTTTTGATGCTGATTCCATTGGAGTACTAAAGATTTGTTCCCATATAATAAGTCTGGTACTGTCCGAAATATACAATGCATCACTAAATCAAGGCATTTCTCCAGAGAGACTAAAATGTGCCATTGTTAAGCCCCTCTTTAAGAAAGGTGATAAGAGAGACGTCAGTAACTACCAACCTATTTCACTGCTGACGTATTCTAGAATAGTATATGATGTATTCTAGAATAGTATCTCACCTTGCCAACAATAATATCCTCAGCAAATAATGGTTGCTCTACTGAGATTGCCATTTACGTGTTCACACACCAGATATTACAAGCATTACATAACAAAATAGCACTGGTAGGTATTTTCTATGCCATGTCCAAGGCATTTGATAGTGTGAATCATAGTATACTCCTAGATAAATTGAAGTTTTATGGGATTGATGGTATAGCCAACCAATGGATCAAGTCATATCTAACCAAAAGAATGCAGAAAGTTTTACTTAGTAGTAATTCAACTAATAGAATCCAGGGACATAATTCTGACTGGGGAGAAATCATGTCTGGGGTTCCCCAAGGCTCAGTCTTAGGTCCACTACTGTTTCTCATATATCTAAATGATCTACCGCCTAATATACAACAAGCAGAATTAGTTCATTTTGCAGATGACACCAGTATTGTAATCAATTCCAGTATGCATACAGAAATGGAAGAAATGGTGAACAAAGTTCTCCAAAGTGTCATTGACTGGTTTTCTGTGAATGGTCTCACCCTGAATTTCACAAAGACACATCATATTCAGTTCTGTAAACAACTTAGTTCAGCCACATTTGCATGTAGAATCATAGCAAATTTTGGGGAAAGAGAAATCAGTAAGTTGACATATTTTGCTTATTTTCATTCAGTAATGTCATATGGAATAATGTTCTGGGGTAACACATCTTTAAGAAAGGTGGTCTTCATTGCCCAAAACTGTGCTGTAAGAATAATATGTGGTGCTCACCTGCGATCATCTTGTAGACATCTGTTTAAGGAGTTGGGCATTCTGGCTACTGCTTCACAGTATATTTATTCCCTCATGAAGTTTGTTATAAATAATCCACTGCAGTTCAAAAGCAACAATGAGATACATAATTACAATACTAGAAGAAAAAACGGCATTCATTACTCAACATTAAGGTTGTCTTTGGCACAGAAAGGGGTGCACAATGCTCCAACAAAAATTTTTGACCACTTACCCAGTGATATAAAATGTTTAACAGACAGCAAGGTAAAATTTCAAAATAAACTGAAAAAGTTTCTCCTTGACAACTCCTCCTATTACGTAGAATTTCTATGTTTGTAATGGATAAAAAGTGATGGGTCGGAATTGTTAACTCAATGTGTATATCTTGTTCTTATTTCAGGGAAAAAAATAATTATTATATGGTGATGTTTAGAGTACAAATAGATGTACAAATTAATGTGCAGTATGAGTGTAAAATGACTCGTTCCACATCATGACAATTTATCATGCAAAATGATCCATGGTACATGAAAGTAAGTAACTAACGTACAACTGAGAACACAGAGTGATGCAAAAGTACTGCAATGTGCGTTGTATGCCACATAACTAGTGCCGTAGATAAACTTGTAATGCCTGTGACTGTGAAGCTTGATTGCTCCATTATATGTCTGTATTGTTGAGTTCTTGAGCTCTGACCCCAAGGATTGCCATTCTAACTGGTGGGATTTGTGCACCATTTGAATATGGATTAACAGCTGAGGCTGTAAAGTAATTGAAAGGGAATGAAGAGAAGTTCTATACCATTCCGTGACAGCCAGTGTGATAAAAATTATCATTTGGACTATACATTTTGTCACTCAGCATAGCAATGGAAGCATTAGTGTGCCCACTGCATCTTGGACATCTATGGTTCCTAGACAGTGAAAGCAGGTGCAATGGGATTCATGTCACCAATCCATCCTGCAGCAGAAAGGATTAAATTATTATGACAGACAGGCCTCTCATTTCTCCATCTTTTAGCCACCATTGTGAATGAAGTCTCATGGTCCTTTATTGTTATGCAGGAAAGATGCATCTCATTCTCTGGTACAATCATATTTCATTACTCATCTCGGCTTATGGCTTTCTTTTGTACTCTTGTTCCACACTCGTACTCATAATTATTGTAGACATGTTGTGTGCATAGCCAGAATGACGTGATATAGAGGCCCAATACATGCCGACTGATATTCTGCTCTGTTAAAACTCTCTGACATGCAGGTGTAGCACCTTTTGAGTTTTTTTAGGTATTTTCTCTTATGTTTATATATTGTTTGACAACTCTTCAGTGATTGAGTTTGATTTAACACTGAACTTTATTGTTACACAAGAGGTAGTGCTATGGAGCCTATCTGTTGGCCATCTTCTTGCTGTGTTAATCAGTTATTGCTAGTACACTCTTCACGTCCTCTGGAGTTGGATTTGTTTGTGTTATTCTTGTGGATGTACTAAAGAGACTGCCTACGTTACACTTGTCTGTCCTCTGCTAGTGTATTGGGCGCACTGAGAGATCTGCATCAAAAATGTCCAAAGAAGGGCAGCTCATTTTTTATTATTGCAAAGTAGGGCAGAGTGTGTCCTGGATAGGATATGTGAGTTCGGGTGGCAATTGTTGAAACAAAGGGATTTTTTGTTGCGGTGAGATCTTTTTATGAAATTTCAATCGTCAACTTTCTCTTCGGAATGTGAAAGTATATTACCGTCGCCAACCTCCATAGGAAGAAATGATCATCATAATACAATAAGATAAATTAATCTCCTCCTCTCCTCTCTCTCTGTTCATCTCCTCCACCTCCCTTCCCCTCCTCCCTGTCTCAGTCCATCTCTTCCTCCCCGTCTATCTGATGCCGAGCCTTGTTTATTGTTATTGCAAATGAAACTTTGATTGGGAGTTGGAGTCACTTAAAATGAATGGGTAAATCGGTTGGGATCATTGGTGTATGGGTTTATGAGAGAGACCTCTCCAGCTGCTGGATCTGTGAGGGTAGTAGGTTCAGTGAGGGTAGTAGGTTCAGTGGCAGTATTTCACATAGTTTAAATCTGTGTACATGTAGTATTACAAAGTCTCTGACAATCCCTATTCTATAGTAGTATTTTAACAATAAGCTGATAAGCCATAAATATAACTTTCCTGTATTCTGTTAAAACTGTCTGCTAGGAAGAAAACAAAACAACTCATTGTGTATAAAATGTTTGTTTACAATTATACATAAGGGGAAAAATATATGTGGGAGAAGCAGTTTGTATATGTGGGAGAAGCAGTTTGTCTAGTGGTTTAAAGTCCCTGCTATCACAGTCAGAACTAATTTTCTCACAGTCATTTTTAATGGAAAACCTGTAAAATACATGTAGCTTATGTCTGTTGAATGTTTATTAGAGTATCCTGTAAAACAAGAAGAGATTTTTGTTAACACCGTAAAACAATGTTTTGTCTTTGTGTAGTAGTATGGATTACACATTTTTTTCTAATAAGTTTTATTGTTGTAGATCATCGCCCGATGAATTTCTTGAGCGAATGGAAGCTCTTAAAAGTAAACCTAAAAAGGTGAAGGATGCTGTTAAAGGTAGAGAGTTCTCAGCTATTTCATCGCCGAAAGAAACATTGGATAGCACTGGTGCAGTGACCACATATAAACAGAAAGTGAGCAGTTTTATAAACATTGGTAAGCTAGTCAGCAAATAGTTTAAGTACTATTTATCTTGTCCTACATATTGCCTGCAAGAATTAGACAGGAAAGATGGCTACTACAAAGCACTTTAGTTTTTGAGTTTTCAAAAAAAGTGAGCATGATATCTTAACCAGTTTACATATACCATCTCAGTGCGTATGTGACACGTAATTTGATCACAGGAGTGATTTTCAGCATTCTGCAAAATTCTTTTAGTTAGGTATTATTCACTTCTTTGTCTTTAGTTATTGTTCACATCTCTAGTTACTAGTTACATGTTCCATATTTAATTTTACTGCCTCTTTTGTCAAAATGATGTGGAATGGGACAGTTTTTAGTGTGTGTATATGTGATTAGTGTTAAAATTAATGAAAACATTATTGTTTAGTCCTTCTCTTGCAATCTGAGGTTTCTTTCCACTGCAGCTGCCGTGGCACTTTTTTCCCCCTCTAATCTTAAAACCACTACTCTTCAATCACTTTCTTTAGATTAGATTTAATTTTCATTCCATAGACCCAAAAATGAGATGATTCTCATGGGTGTGGACAAGTCAGAAAATATAACATAAAAAACATAAAACGTCTGAATGTAAAACTCACTACCCTGATAATTTCCTAGGACCTTGTCAAGATAGGTGAATACATTACAGTAAACTGGAACTGCTAATATTTACAGAATTAATACGCTGTCAGAAAGAAACATAGTTATGCACTTTTAACAGATTTATCATACAGTAAATACCTAATCTTGACTGTTGTGACCAAGTGCTGTCAAAACTGAAATCTAACACACAGTTTTAGTTAAGCTCACCTAACAGTCCCTGTTAAGATATTCATGTGTAAAGTAAAAGGAGTTGCCTATCAAAAAGTCTTTCAAACTCTGTTTAAACTGTGCTTTATCTGAAACCAAGTTTTTTATGGTTGCTCACAATTTACTAAACATGTGTGTTCCTGAATATTTGACCCCATTTTGGACCAAGGTCAGTGATTTTAGGTGTTTATATAGATTGTTCTTATTCCTAGTATTGATACTATGTATTGAGCTATTGGTTGGAAATAGAAATATATTACTTACAACAAATTTCATTAAGGAATAAATATACTGAGACACAGTGGTTAGGATACAAAGTTCCTTGAAAATGCTTCTGCATGATGTACTTGAATTTACACCACAAATGAGTCGTATTACACGCTTTTGCATGCTTGGTTTGATGAGTTGCCTCAGAATACGACCCTCTGTGACATAATAGAATGAAAGTAAGTAAAGTCTGCAAGTTTTTTATATTTATATCTGTTACATCTGACATTTGAATTGAATTGAATTTTATTTGATCCTGTAAGATTACATTGTGTACAGTAAATGTACGTGTAATATAGGACATGTCAAAGTATTAAAATTCTTTATCACTTATTTTTCTACACCTTTAGCTTACATTTTTACATCACTGATATTGAGTAACAATATATACAAATTTAATGGCATAAGTATTCTGCAACACTGTAAAACTCTTTTTCAATGAGATAGTCTTTATGTTTCTTTGCAAAGTCATTGTGAAGTACACTATCTTGCAGGGTTTTGGGCAGACTTCTTAGTAGTCTGATACCAGAGTACTGGGGTCCTTTTTCTAGCATTGCCAGTCGGTAGGGTATGCTCCGTACATCATTCTCACTGCAAAAACAGACTTGATTAGACGCTTCAGCAATTTGGTGGTACGCCCTTCCCAACTGAATTTATTATCAAGTTGTAATCCCAGAAATTTAACACTGTCAACTTCTTTGCTCTGCATGTCTTCACATTTTATACACATGCTGGAAGAAAATCTCTTACAGGTTCTGAACTGCACATAGTAGGTTTTTCCTATCAGCTATCTCCTCCATGGGACCGTATTAGTGGGTGATTGCACCCAGATTTACAGACATCATCACAGACCCAGATCCTGTGACTCCAAGATTAAAATACTAACCATATTGCAGAGGTGATAGTAGAACTTTTTGTGATGGTCTCTGTGCTAATGCGGGCATCGAGGGGCTCCAGTTCTTATTTAAAAATCATGCAACCAAGTTTGAAAGCAAGGCATCTTCTTTTTTCCAAGGTACCAGTTTTCAAATAAAAATTCGTTTGTGGAATAGGAGTTGCCCAGGGGAAATGATTTTAGGTTAGGTTTAAAACTTGCTTTGCTACCCATCAGAAATTTGGTGTTACTGGGTAAATGTTCAAAAAGTTTTTGTTGCTGCCAACCCCTTTCTGAACCACTGACTGGATAATACAGGTCATTTTGTCCTTTCTTTTACTGTCATAGGTGTGGACCTCACAGCTCTTCTCAAATTTTAAGGGATTATTTATAGAAAGCAGGTGTTGACAGATGTGAAAATTACCGAACTATCAGTTTAATAAGTCACAGCTGCAAAATACTAACGCGAATTCTTTACAGACGAATGGAAAAACTGGTAGAAGCGGACCTCGGGGAAGATCAGTTTGGATTCCGTAGAAATGTTGGAACACGTGAGGCAATACTAACCTTACGACTTATCTTAGAAGAAAGATTAAGAAAAGGCAAACCTACGTTTCTAGCATTTGTAGACTTAGAGAAAGCTTTTGACAACGTTAACTGGAATACTCTCTTTCAAATTCTGAAGGTGGCAGGGGTAAAATACAGGGAGCGAAAGGCTATTTACAATTTGTACAGAAACCAGATGGCAGTTATAAGAGTCGAGGGGCATGAAATGGAAGCAGTGGTTGGGAAAGGAGTGAGACAGGGTTGTAGCCTCTCCCCGATGTTATTCAATCTGTATATTGAGCAAGCAGTAAAGGAAACAAAAGAAAAATTCGGAGTAGGTATTAATATTCATGGAGAAGAAGTAAAAACTTTGAGGTTCGCCGATGACATTGTAATTCTGTCAGAGACAGCAAAGGACTTGGAAGAGCAGTTGAACGGAATGGATGGTGTCTTGAAGGGAGGATATAAGATGAACATCAACAAAAGCAAAACGAGGATAATGGAATGTAGTCAAATTAAATCGGGTGATGCTGAGGGGATTAGATTAGGAAATGAGACACTTAAAGTAGTAAAGGAGTTTTGCTATTTAGGGAGTAAAATAACTGATGATGGTCGAAGTAGAGAGGATATAAAATGTAGACTGGCAATGGCAAGGAAATCGTTTCTGAAGAAGAGAAATTTGTTAACATCGAGTATAGATTTAAGTGTCAGGAAGTCGGTTCTAAAAATATTTGTATGGAGTGTAGCCATGTATGGAAGTGAAACATGGACGATAACCAGTTTGGACAAGAAGAGAATAGAAGCTTTCGAAATGTGGTGCTACAGAAGAATGCTGAAGATAAGGTGGGTAGATCACGTAACTAATGAGGAGGTATTGAATAGGATTGGGGAGAAGAGAAGTTTGTGGCACAACTTGACTAGAAGAAGGGATCGGTTGGTAGGACATGTTTTGAGGCATCAAGGGATCACAAATTTAGCATTGGAGGGCAGCGTGGAGGGTAAAAATCGTAGAGGGAGACCAAGAGATCAATTCACTAAGCAGATTCAGAAGGATGTAAGTTGCAGTAGGTACTGGGAGATGAAGAAGCTTGCACAGAATAGAGTAGCATGGAGAGCTGCATCAAACCAGTCTCAGGACTGAAGACCACAACGACAACAGGATAGATTTTTCGAACATGCTCAATGAAACTGTGGGATGGATTTCCCCCAAAACGTTGACGCCAGAGAAATTCCGCCAGGTAGTTATTCAGCATAGCGCGGTGAGTTCCGAAACGCCTTTTATTATTTTTTTTTTTTCTTTACCTTGGTGCCAGACTGAATCCACGTGATTTGTGGTTGCGTTTGTAAAGGGATCTACAAAATAAAGCAAATGATTAACAGTCAGATGACTGTAGCCCAAGATACTAATGGTGTTGTAAGCTTGCCACAAATCAGAAACTACTGTGGGTCCAGGCAAAACATACTTTTGCAAAATTGGCAGCAAATGGGTAGCATAACGTCGTGACACAGCAACCATAAAGTTTTGCTTTGTCTCCACGTCATAACCACCAAAGACTCACCGTATGACCTCGAAGGTACTTTCTCCTGACGAAGCAGCTCTCATCTATTTCGACAGTATGGCCAGGGCCGCCCAAAACTATTGGCTCAATTAAGAAATATTCATGGCACATATCTCTAGAAAATTGGCACCAATCGACCACAGTTTGCTCACTGCCAGTTTTGAGCTCCCTCATTAAAAACTGAATGGAAAAACTGGTAGAAGCCGACCTCGGGGAAGATCAGTTTGGATTCCGTAGAAATGTTGGAACACGTGAGGCAATATTGGCTGTACGACTTATCTTAGAAGAAAGATTAAGGAAAGGTAAACCTACGTTTCCAGCATTTGTAGACTTAGAGAAAGCTTTTGACAATATTAACTGGAATACTCACTTTCCAATTCTAAAGGTGGCAGGGGTAAAATACAGGGAGTGAAAGGCTATTTACAATTTGTACAGAAACCAGATGGCAGTTATAAGAGTCGAGGGACATGAAAGGGAAGCAGTGGTTGGGAAAGGAGTGAGACAGGGTTGTAGCCTCTCCCCGATGTTATTCAATCTGTATATTGAGCAATCAGTAAAGGAAACAAAAGAAAAATTCGGAGTATGTATTATAATCCATGGATAAGAAATTAAAACTTTGAGGTTCGCCGATGACATTGTAATTCTGTCAGAGACAGCATAGAACTTGGAAGAGCAATTGAACGAAATGGACAGTGTCTCGAAAGGAGGATATAAGATGAACATCAACAAAAGCGAAACGAGGATAGTTGAATGTAGTCGAATTAAGTCGGGTGATGCTGAGGGAATTAGATTAGGAAATGAGATGCTTGAAGTAGTAAAGGAGTTTTGCTATTTGGGGAGCAAAATAACTGATAATGGTTGAAGTAGAGAGGATATAAAATGTAGACTGGCAATGGCAAGGAAAGCTTTTCTGAAGAAGAGAAATTTGTTAACATCGAATATATATTTAAGTGTCAGGAAGTCGTTTCTGAAACTATTTGTATGGAGTGTAGCCATGTATGGAAGTGAAACATGGGCCATAAATAATTTGGACAAGAAGAGAATAGAAGCTTTCGAAATGTGGTGCTACAGAAGAATGCTGAAGATTAGATGAGTAGATCACATAACTAATGAGGAGGTATCGAATAGAATTGGGGAGAAGAGGAGTTTGTGGCACAACTTGAGAAGAAGAAGGGATCGGTTGGTAGGACAATTTCTGAGTCAGCAAGGGATCACCAGTTCAGTATTGGATGGCAGCGTGGAGGGTAAAAATAGTAGAGGGAGACCAAGAGATGAATACACTAAGCAGATTCAGAAGGATGTAGGTGCAGTAGGTACTGGGAGATAAAGAAGCTTGCATAGGATAGAGTAGCATGGAGAGCTGCATCAAACCAGTCTCAGGACTGAAGACCACAACAACAACATTTATTATGAATTCTATATGTATTGTGACAGCGCAGTGAAAATGCCTAACTCCCTGAAGAGGTACCGACATGACAACTGCAGATGACCACCACTTATTAGTCTTACTGTTTGATTTTGTGCAATCAGTATTCTCTTTCTGAGTGATGAGTTACACCAGCAAATTATTGCATAAGATGTTATTGGATGGAAGTATCCAAAATATGTTCGGACGTTGAGTCATTTGTCTCCGAGGCTAACAGGTATATGAAGAACAAAAGTAGTTGAGCTTAATAGTTTCAGAAGCTTGGTAATATGCTTCTCCAAGTTCAAGTTGTCATCAATATGTTCACTCAAAAGTTTATAGTATTCTACCCTATTTACTGACTCCTGTTCATATGATGCTTCAGTTTTTGGTATGACTCTATTTGTTGTACATAATTGAATATGGTGTATCTTCTCAAAATTGAGGGAGAATCAATTTTCAGAGAACCACTTAACAATTCTGTGCAAAGATCATTAACAATCCCTTCCATTGCTTCCTCTCAATGGGATTCATTGTAACACTAATATTTTCTGTGAAAAGAACCAATTATTCTTGTTGAATGTTAAGAAGAAGATCATTCACATATAAAAAGAATTGGAACAGACCCCAATATTGAACCCAAAGGGACTTCTTTTTTGACCTCTCCCTGTCCACTAAAATTTTTTACCCTTCCAACATTGCTGGACTTAATCATCACAACTTCTTGCATTCTGCTCAAGTATGATTAAAACCAGTTGTGTGTAAAGCCATAAATTCCATAAAATTTGAGTTTTTCAATTATGTTAACATAACCTACACAGTCAAATGCTTTGGAAAAATCACAAAAAGTGCCAACTGACAACGTTTCATTAGTTAAGGCTTGTACTATTTGGTGAGTGGATGTATAAATAGCATTCACTGTCAGGCAATCTTTCTGGAATCCAAAAAATGATATGCTATGAGGGTGGCCTGGAAAGTTCTCAGAATCGCCATGAGAGGTCAGTGCTAGTGCAACGAGTTGTTCACGTGATATTCATTGGACTGTTGCCTGTAAACTTGTGCCACGTCAGTGCTCTTGTAAGAGAGCTGTGGCAGTGATGTGGCTCTGTTGTTGTTCCCACGTAGTGATTTGCGAAGATGGAAAAAATCGAGATATGAGCAGTGATTAAGTACTTCGTAAAGAAAGGTATGAAAGCAAAGGACATTCATGCTGATTTCCAGAATACACTAGGAGACTCTGCTCCTTCATATTTAATTGATGTCAAGTTAAATTTGGTCGAGAGAGCTTAGATGATGATCTGTGCAGTGGTCGGGAAATCATTGCAAAGTGCAGAAAATGGTTTTCAAGGATCGCCGATTGAAAGTGCGTGAAATTGCTCACACTTGCCCAATGTAATCTGAAAGGGTATATCACATTTTAACTGAAGAATTAGAAATGAAAAAATTATCTGCAAGATGGACGCCACGACTCTTGACGCCGTTGCCATGGCAAAATTACACGAACTAGGGTATGAATTGTTGCCACACCCACCTCATTCACCTGATATGGCTTCGTCAGACTTGTATCTCTTCCCAAAGCTGAAAATTTTTCTTGGTGGACGAAGATTCACTTCAAACAATGTAACTGATAGCCGGAGTTGACAACTATTTTGCAGGCCTGAGGAAACTCATTTTCGAGATGGAATCAAGACACTGGAGCATCACTGGACCAAGTGCATTAATCTAGGAGGAGACTAAATTGAAAAATAAAAAATCATTGATGTAAGTACTTTTTTCTATTCCGTTCCGAGAACTTTTCAAACCACCCTCATAACGTAAATTGTTTCAGCTTAAATGTGATACTAATCTTGAGTACAGTATATTACTTTTTTGAGTGTTTTGGAAAAAGATATCAGTAAGGAAACTGGACAATAATGATGCAAGTCTGTCTTTTCACGTTTCTTATGGAAAGGTTTAACACTTGTTTATTTTAATCTGTCTGGAAAAATTACCTGTGCCAGTGATGGATTACATATCTCGCTAAGGACATTATTTATTTAAGTCAGAACAACCTTTCATAATTCTCTTTGAAATTCCTTCAACACCATATGAACTTCTGGTTTCTTTAGAATGTTTTTAATTTTATTACTTTTAATGATGGATGTTAGGTGCTACTACTAGCTGCTTAAAATTTTGTGGCGTGACATTTTAAATACATTCTCTGGCTTCTCAAGTGAATTACTTAATCCTGTTTTTGCGGCTACATGTAGAAAGTGATTGTGAAAAGTACTCACAACTTGTGATTATCAGTCACAGCAGTGTCATTTAGTTTAATTGTTATGATATCTTGTACTCTGACTGACTGTTTTGTCTCCCATTTGACAATATCCCATATGGTTTTAATCTTATTGCCTGCATTGTTAATTTCTGTCAGAATGTACATACTTCTTGACATTTTGGGGGCTTCCCTTAAAATATTACCGTATCCCTCATAGTATGCAAGTAATTTTGGATCTCGATTTATTATGGTGATTATATAATTTCACTCTTCCTCGTACATGAGATTTTAATTTCTTTAGTTCTCAGAGGCTTACTTTTTTAATGGATTTTGTGTATAACCTTTTGAGAAAAGCAACTTTCAAATAGTGACACAAATCTGCTTCAGAATAAATTGAATTCAACATCACATCTTTCTACAGGGTGAACCAGAACTCTACGAACATGCTTTCAGAGGTTTTTCAAGGTTACTTTTTGAGTATTATGGTGTAAGGGACCCTTGGCCTCACACGGGTCATTGCAGAGTAGTAATATAATTATGATCGTTGCCCCATTTACCTTGTTGCAGGTGCTGTCACAACAATGAAAAAGACTGTAATATGCAATTACCAAAATGTACAACACATCCAGTTTTTCATAGATGCCTATGTATAGATGCAAAAGAACTGTGATGTGGTTGTCATCACAGTGGGAACAGCACAACATAGGCATTGTTGTGCTGCTGTTTGACTGCATTCTGCGGAACCTAACATGAAGCGCATATCAGTCATCTCTTCGTCAGTAAACCAGTCCGTACTGCTGTGTATCACTGATAACGTGCAACTAACACTGTCAGAAAAACAAATCTGAGGTAGAATAGTGCAGTAGTGAATGCAAGCTTGAGAGTGAAGAGTAAAGGGAGCATAATTGTTGTCAATAGCAAGTACTGTAAGTGCAAGTTTGTTTCCAAACAAGACACACAGCACATAATGTTGACTTTTCCACTGTTGTGCACTATTTTCAGTGCCATACAGATACAAATCCAATTGGCTCAAGGAATCAAATCAATGCAATAAATTTGCAATGAGCTACTGAAGATCATGGTCCCTTATACCATAATACTCAGAAGGTATCCTTGAACAACCTCTGAGAGTTTGTTAGTGGAGTTGTGGTTCATTCTATGCATATACCTCCTTTAAGTTACTCTTAAACACAGTTTATTCTGTTCTCCTTAGTAAGCCTCTCCCACCTGGCTAAGCTTAGCACTATGTTTCATGATACTTGTTACCTGGTATTCTACACCTAGGTTTTACTGTAGCATTTGGCCATACCCTGCTGCTACGGTGCAGTAGGACTCTTTTCTTTCTGCTCTACTTTTCTACTGACCTAACGAACTAGTTGTTACTGTGAGGCTGCTGCACTTTGCTTTGCTCAAAAACTTATCGAGGCTCTTCTGCTATTTCAGGTAACAAATCAAATAGATTGCTAACCGTAGTTTGAAATTTGGTTTCTGAGGTTTACTCCTTTTGATTATTACTTGTCACCTTTTCCCAGCTCCCATTCTCCCATCAAAACGTGCCATTTCTAGTTCCACCCAAGTCGCATTAATTTTTCTTCCCTGTTCCGTGATTCTCTTGTCTTGACTCCATAACCTGCAACTCTGTGTGAGAGCCTCATATTAAGTTTTACTGGATTTCCTACTGCAATAATCCCAGTGGAACATCAACCTACTTTTACAGTAGACTAAAAAGCACTATCATACATTTAAACTGTAATAAAGTAATAATTCGTGAAAACTTATATTTCGGTGAGTTGTGCGACTAACTTCCAGGCTGCAGGTAGATGTAGTAACACAAATGTTCTTGACCTTTATCATCTCTTTGGAGAACTTTCTATTAGTGTATCAGTCAGTGATGATATAAAATTGCAGAAGTTTCACAAAGAGCCATCGTGGGTCATGTCTAATACATGTCAAACCATAATAAGGAGCCATGTCTGGCTCAAATTGTGTGTGTGATAACTGATTTCAACTCTTACAACTTTTGGGACCAGTTATACATGTGAAGGAGGTTAGTTTAGTATTGATTTATGTTCAAACAATTAACGTGTTAAGACTTTCACACCTGAATAGTCTATTTTATCACACAATGTTTTCGCTCTCTATTGGAACCAGTATTTACATAGTTATATCTTTCTGCAGTATGTACTCTAATATTGTTAAGTATTCAACACTTTCAGAGATCTCTGCTTGTTTACTTTTTTTAACAGTAAAAAATCTGTTGTTCCAGAAATTATCCGATATTATGAAAATGGAATTAATTGAGAACAAAACTGCAGATGAAGTGAAGCAAGTAAGTATAGCAATAATAATAGTATTCTTTCTTCAAAAATACTTTTAAAAAAACATGTGTATGAGTACTGTTTGAATGACATTCCCTAGATAAAGATTATAAATTCATTGCAGAAAGTTTCTAGAAAAAGACATTGCTACGTAATGTAGACTCCAGTGCAGTAAAAAAGGTCTTACTGCCTTTCTCTGTGGTGCCCTTTATCTAGCCAATACCAGTTTTGGACTGGTATGATTCTTTTCAAGTTTAATGGAGAACCAACCTTACAATGTGTGGCATTATGTAATTTATCACCTTCAGTGTGCTATCCTCACCAAACCATTCAATGCTTCATACAAATTTTCCGTTGTTCCTAGCAGCGCTAGAAGTTTGCTTTTGCTAACAAAGCTTCCACACTGTCAGATCTTGTCTCTTTAAGTGCAAGTTTGACCTAAAAAAGTCATAGGGGGCCAGGTGGAGTGAATAGGGTGGGGTGGTCCAACCTGGTGATGCCATATTTCACAAAGAACACCTTTGCAGACAAGGCAGGATGGAATGGTTAAATTGTCTTGGTGAAGCATCCAGGATTTGGTGTTCCACGTCAGAATGTCTCTTCACTCATTAACGAGTGGCAGTCAGATTCTCAATGTAATAATGTTGATTGACTGTGATCTTTGAGAATGATTTTAAGGGATCAGTTCATCAATTTTGTCAATGTTGTTTTCTGATTTTGATGTTGGAGCTCGTCCAGTATGGAGATCATACACCATCATTTCATGTCCTTCCTTAAACCTTTTGAACCACTCAAAAACTTGTGTTCCGATAATCATCCACTTCCATACATAACTGCCATGAGCTTCTATAGTAATTTATGCAAATTTCTTATGAAAATTGAGGTTAACTTTTTGCTCTGTCAGAACACTTTGCATTTTCTGTGGAAGGACTTCAATGGATGATTGCTACAGCGAGACTGAGAGACACATAACCATGCCCGTAGACCTCAGGGTGGTAGAAGCATCAGCTCACACAAACATGTTCAAACCAGCAGTGGCACAAAATGAGATTTTCACTCTGCAGTGGAGTGTGTGCTGATATGAAACTTTCCTGGCAGATTAAAACTATGTGCCAGAGCGAGACTTGAACTCGGGACCTTTGCCTTTCGCGGGCAAGTGCTCTACCATCTGAGCTACCCAAGCACGACTCACAGCCCATCTTCACTGCTCTGTTTCCACCAGTACCTTTGTCTCCTACCTTCCAAACTTCACAGAAGCTCTCCTGCGAACCTTGCAGAACTAGCACTCCTGGAAGAAAGGATATTGCAGAGACATGGCTTAGCCACAGCCTGGGGCATGTTTCCAGAATGAGATTTTCACTCTGCAGTGAAGTGTGCGCTGATATAAAACTTTCTTGGCAGATTAAAACTGTGTGCCGGACCGAGATTCGAACTCAGGACTTTTGCCTTTCGCGGGTAAATTTTAATCTGCCTGGAACGTTACATATCAACGCACACTCCACTGCAGAGTGAAAATCTCATTCTGGAAACATGCCCCAGGCTGTGGCTAAGCCATGTCTCTGCAACAGCCTTTCTTCCAGGAGTGCTAGTTCTGCAAGGTTCACAGGAGAGCTTCTGTGAAGTTTGGAAGGTAGGAGACAAAGGTACTGGCGA
The DNA here is from genome assembly GCF_023898315.1 of Schistocerca nitens. Lineage (NCBI taxonomy): Eukaryota > Metazoa > Arthropoda > Insecta > Orthoptera > Acrididae > Schistocerca > Schistocerca nitens. Next base: position 570,985,076 of record NC_064616.1, on the reverse strand, counting down.
AAGTAGAACTGTGAGGACGGGCTGTGAGTAGTGCTTGGTAGCTCAGATGGTAGAGCACTTGCCCGCGAAAGACAAAGGCCCCGCTTTTGAGTCTCGGTCTGGCACACAGTTTTAATCTGCCAGGAAAACTTCAGCAGTGACACGTTTGCTGGGTGAAGGTGGGGGGAGGTGGGGCGGGGATGGAGGAATCATAGTACCTATTCTGTCTTGATCTAGTGTAATTGCATGATCTAGTGTGACATTATGTTTCAAAATGTTTGTACATTGTGCGTCTGATGTGGGATGTAGGGACCAGCCTGGTATTTGCCTAGACGGATGTTGAAAACCATCCAAAAACCACATTCAGGCTGGCCAACACACCAGCCCCCATCATTAATCCACAAGGCGGAGTTAATACAACGATGGTGTGCCTCCCAGTGTCCTGGAAGCCAGCACTTTAATGAACTTGGCTATCCAGGTAGGTTAGAATACTATGTGCACAATATCTTAGTGTTTAGAGGATATAAAAAGAAACAGTTTGTTATGTGACAAAAATGCCATAGGTTCCCTATTTACCCTCTAGGGTTCCATGAAGGTTTTGACATTAGCGATATTCAAACTGCTGTGTGATAAATATTGTTTTAGAGATGTTGCTGACCTCCAGTGGATTTCTTTTTGTGGGGAGAGATGAAGCGTTTGGTGTATGAGACATCAATACACACTCCAGAAGAGCGTGTTGCATGTTTGGCTGAAACTACAGCCATTATCCATGAAACACCTGGCTGTTTTGAGCATGTTCGACAATCATTAGAATGTAGATGCCAGTTATGCATTAATGTTAACGAATTACATTTTTAGCAGCATCTCAAAAACAGTATTCATCATATGGCAGTTTAAACACCATCCCTAAATGTCACTAGTGTCAAAACCTTCAGTGAACCCTAGCAAGGAAATGGCGTGCCTATGATATTTTTGGATATAAAAAGTGTTTCTTTGTATTTTCTCTAAAAACTCAAAAATTTTGTACACACAGTTTTTACACCCTTTTTATAGGTCAGATTCATCTATATTAAACAGAATTTTTTAAATTTCCATCTCTGTGTATTATTTTAGCCTCAGTATAAAAAAAAAGCACACTGACATGAAAAGACTTCGTGACTCTTAGAAAATTTCATGTGGCATTTTATGAGGAATTGTTTTAAGAAATCTTGCAGTGTGTACTAATGGAACTCCAATTTTTCAGTAGGAAAACAAAATCAAGAATGCAAAGTGACTAGACATTACATCTGAAATTTGATAGGGGATTGGGTGGGAGGGGAGGTGGGATGAATTGATAAACTTTCCCACTTTTTCCAACATTTTGTTGCAGCTTACAGTCTACTGGTATTATGAGACATAGGCATTTGATGCTGTAAACTGTGAATCATAGTGAAGTCAGTTTTGTGATGGCAGTGAAATTGTGTCCTGTTACATGGGGTTCTCGAAACATTTTATGATTCTGATAGTTTTCAACTTGTCAAATGGGAATCTGAATTGTGTAAGCATGTAATGTACAGCTTTTTTCGTATCTGAGAAGATGGTCACCACAACTGAAACCTGTACGAAATAAAGAATAAATTTTACAGGTGATGGCAAATTTACAGTTCATAAAAATTCCTAAGGCTGTATCAAGTCACTTCATTGAACTGTTAATTATGGAAGTTTTTCTTTAACAATTGTACAGACAGTTGGAGAAACTTACAGGAAAAACGAAAGGAAAAGAAAAGCCGTTCTCAGTATATGTATGAACCATGAAATCCCCCCACTGTTCCCGATAGTGGCAGATTCACTTCACCAAATCAGAGAGAAAAGAAGGAAAAAATCCTTATTAATAAAAGGATCCTATCCCACAGAGGAACATCAGTGGATTCAGAAATTACACAGAGGAGCTAAAACTCGTAGCAGTGGAAAGACCATCGGCATGTGCCTACTCCTTAAAGAATCTACCACTCCTGTGCTAAGAGGCTTTGCCCACTACAGGAGAGAGAATGAAAGACAATGTTGCTGTGTTCATCAGTGAGACGTTCCACTCCAGCCACGTTATCTTCACCACTCACTTTAAAGAGTTCGTACTGTGGCTATGCACATAATGCATATCATCACAGTATGCTGTATGTACCTACATCTATACCCTGCAAAACACCTTACTGTGTTTGTCAGAAGGACCTTGTGTACCAGTGTCATTTGCCTCTTTTCCTGTTCTATTCACATATTGTTTGCGGGATGGACTAGTGCTTGTAATACTGCATGTGGGCTCAGATCTCGCTGATTTTATCTTCATGGTCTTTTCCCAATTTATCCATAGGAGAAAGCAGTATATTGGTTGACTCTTCTATCAGTGTACGCTCTCAAAAGTTTAACAGTAGACCAAACCGTCATGCAGAAAACCGCTCTTGCAGCATCTGCCACTGGAGTTGACTGAGTGTGTCCATGATGCTTTCATGCTTATGAAATGAACCTGTAATGAAACAGGCTGCTTTTCTTTGGAGCTTCTCTATTTCCTTTATTAATGCTGTCTGGTACAGAAAATAGACTGACTAGCAATGTTCAAGTATTGGTCAAATGAGTGTTTTGTTAGCTATTTCCTTTGGTGATGGACTACATTTCCTGAGAATTCTTCCAATGAATCTGTCTGGCATCTGCCTTAGCTGCGACTAATTTTGTGTGGTTGTTCCCCTTTAAATCACTCTGTATGCATACTTTTAGATATTTTATGGAAGTAGCTGCTTACAGTGATTATGTGCAGTCGTGCAATCAAACAGTGTAGGATCTTTCTCTCTATATGTTCACAGTATATTACATATATGTTGAGGGTCAATTGCCACTCCGTGCACCAAGCATCGATCCTCTGCAGGTCTTGCTGCATTTTGCTACAATTTTCTAGCATTGTGACTTCTCTGGATACAACAGCATCATCCAAGAAAAGTCTCATGGAACTTCTGACATTATGTACTAGGTCATTTTTATTTATTGTGAAAAGTAATGGTCCTGTAACACTCCCTTGGGACACGCCCAAAGTTACTTTCAAGTCTGAAGACTTCCCTCTGTTTGCTAGAGATGCTTCAGTATGGTCACACAGTTGGTCTGATGTCCTATACGCTCATGTATTGTTCATTAGGTGACAGTGCAGAACTGTATCAAATGCCTCCTGGAAGTCAAGGACACAGTAACTATCTGGGCATCTGTATCTACTGTTTTCTTGGGTTTGTGGATGAACAGAGCGAGGGGTTTCATAGGATTGTTGTTATTGGAACCCATGTTGATTCCTAAAGAGGAGATTTTTGGTCTCCAGAAATGTCATAATATGAAAACATAAAACATGTTCCAAAGCTCTACTGACATCAGACATATAGGCCTGTAGTTTGGTGCTTCGGTTGGATGACCATTCTTGAAAGTGGGAATGAGTCTCGCTTTTTTCAATCTTTAGGGAAACACCTCTCCTCTAGAGGCCTATGGTACACTGCTTCTTGAAGAGGAGGAAATTCTTTTATATATTCTGTGTAGAATCGAACTGGTATCCTGTTAGGTCCAGTGGCCTTTCTTCTGTTGAGCGATCTCAGTCGTTTTTGTATCCCTTGGTTATGTATTTTGATATTTGTCTTTATACAACGATTTAAAGAAGGAACTACAGTGTGATCTTAATCTGTGAAACAGTTTTGGAAAAAGACATTTAGTATTTCAGTCTCTTCTGTGCCATCCTCTGTTTCAATCCCATTTCGTCACAGTGTCTGCACTGGTGGCTGGCTTCAATCCATATATTGATTTAGCATAAGACCAAAGCTTCTTAGGATTTTCTGTCAAGTTGTTAGACAGAATTTTACTTTCAAATTCGTTGAAACTACACCCATGGTTCTCCCTACAGTAATTTTGGCTTTGTTTAATTTTTGTTTATCTGTGAAGTGATGCTTTCTTTGCTTTCATAGCAGTTTTCTGACATGGGTGTCGAATCACGGCAGGTCTTTTCCATCCCTACAATTTTGCTCAGTATGTACCTGTTTAAACATATTGTATAATGCTCTTGAACTTTGTCCATTGATACTCAGATTGTTAGTGTTGGAGATGAAATTTTTGTGCTGAAGATGAAATTTTTGTGCTGACTGCTCAGATAATCTGATATTTGTCTCTTGTTGCTCTTGCTAAGCAGAAAGATCTTCCTGCCTTTCTTTGTATTCCTAATTACAGTGTACTCAGTACTGCTGTAATTGCCTGATGATCGCTGATTCCCTGTTCTATCCTGAGTTGGAAAGCTTGGGTCTGTTGCTCGCCAGCAGGTCTAACTTGTTATTTTCATGAGTCAGTTTTCTGGTTAACTGCTCAAAATAATTTTTGGATAAAGCATTTGGAACAATTTCAAATGTTTCTCTGTCCCTACTAGCCTTCCTAATCACATGAGTGTCTCAGTCTATAGCTGATAAGTTAAAATTTCCACCTAAAACCATAACATGACCAGGGACTTCACACAAAATATTCTGCAGGTTTCCCATAAATTGTTCTGCCACTACCGCTATCGGGGCAGGAGGTCTATAAAAGCATGTGATGACCCATTTTGATCCACCTTTAACACTTACCTTCACTCAAATTATTTCATATTCTGAATCTGTACTAATCTCACTAGATGTTATCATAATTTTTGTTGCTATAAACACATCACCACCACCAGCGTTAAGCCTATCTTTGCGATATACAGTGCAGTCAGAGTTTGTAATTTTATACTATTGACAGTGGTTTCAACCAGCTTTCTGTCCCTTGTACTCTGTGGGTGTTGTTATCGTTTATAACTGAGACTAGTTCCAGAACCTTTCCATAGATGCTCCTGCAGTTAACTAATACTATATTAATAGTTCCTTTCGCCAAGAAGCTCTCATACGGTTAATTCAGGAAGTTCTCCATTTGACCCATCTCCTGAGGGATATGTATCTTGAATAGAAGCCAAGTGATGCACTTCTGTTTGACAGCAAGTGCTTTTGTTCACCTACCCTTGCAGACGAGGTTCAGTGGGAAGTTGTTCAGAACTCCAGTTGAGCAACCACATTCCAGTTTACCTCTCAGAAAGGCTTGTTCTAAAAAGGAAACTACCAAAATTGTTCTTCAGTGCAACAAACTGATTATTGTTCAGATAGTAAGATTTGAACACTGAGACAGTGACCAGGACAACATCACAAGTGTGGATCACTTTTCTGCTGAAGTATCCATCCCATACTCTTCAGGATAGTAAAAGAGGCAGACTGTACCATAGTGGAATAAAGAGTGTCGCTCTGCAACCTAGACAGTGTAAATGGTCCGCCTAAGTCGTTGATATCTCTAGTTGCTGTAATCGCACTGTTTCACTCCAATTTATGGAGCTTGTTAGCACTTGATGTTAGGTTGGCGCCATTACAATGTATTGTATTGTAGTAATCGCTGCTGCTTGCTGGATCGCTGCTGTGTCTCGATGCTGATGCTGGCTCTAAATCTGGTTGTCTAGGGTAAACACATGAGGTCCCGTGTTTTTCATGTGCTTTTGATGATAAAGGACGAGCGAAACCAACACGTATGTAAACATCAAACATTTATTACTTTGGTGGCCATATTAATTCCACTGTCCACCAAAGACCATAACACAACACAAAGTAGTACTTCCTTTACAAGTTCTTTGCATTGTTTTTCCATCCCAAACAATAACACAGAAACACACTTCACCAAAGTGACATTCCGACTGCCCCGACTGCCTCCGACTGCCTCTCGACCCTTCTCGCTGCTTGTATTTATAACATTGTCAAAGAACTACTAAAAAGAGATATAGTTTATAAGTCACATGTACATCTGTTATCATAATTTGTGCAGAAAAGTTATTAATTTGCATCGAGTGACATAATTTAACATGTTATTAAAATGAAAGACAGATTTGTTGACTTGACAGAATAATTCTTTGTTACAAAAAGGCTGTTTTTTAGAAGTTTGTCAATTGACTTCTCTAATTTGCATAAATAAGTAAGTAACATGAATTATGAAGAATTACATTGGTTTTCGTCTAAAATAGGATTGATTACGTGAATACTGAGTGAAAACGCTCCTAGTGAACAAATAGGTTTCACTGGGTGATTTTTATTTAAGGAGATCCAAAATACCTAAGTTGGCCACTATTTTTCGTACTTCATATTAATTATTTAAGATGAACTTAGTGTTTTTACATGATGACATTTGCTGTATCAGTGATCAAGTGATATAAACTTTTGTGTGGGTCAGTTATTCAGTATAATTTAATGGGTTGACTGTTTATGGAGACATGTTGTGCAATCATTGTTAACATACACAATAACTTTTCTATAATCATAACTACTCATTAAACTGGTTGAATTTGGAGGGTATCGCATACTTCGGGAAAGTAAAGCCTTTAATATGTTCCGTTACAACAGGTATGTGGCATTGCAAAGGTAAAAGTTCTGACCATGAGAAGAGAACCTGGAAGGGTACCTACGTGCAATGTTCATATTACTCTGTGTCTCCATGAAGAAAGTTTGTCAAATTGTTATAAACTGATTTACAGGTGTTGATCTAATACTGTGTGCTACATACTTTTTTTTTGTTAACATTGACTTTTTCTGCATTTATTGTCTCTATCAACCCCCACCCCCCTCAATGACCAGTTCCAGTTCTCTCAAGAAATATCCTTTACAAGTAGGTTCTTCCATCATCCCAACACAAATATGGCATATACAACAAAACTACAGAACATTCTCACTGCCAACTTTGACCTTATGATGTCACAACAGTGGCTTTACTTTATGAAAAGCATGGCACACATTATAGTCCATGATGTACCAACAAAGATAACAGATGTTCAATGTGCAGACACAGTAAATGCCCAAAGTGGCAGTAATACTCAGAACAGAAGTTCAGGAAAGACAATGTAAGTCACTGGTGAAAGTTTACATGTTAAATGAGTCACACAGATAGACTGAGAGTATGAGAGATGGAAAGAGACTTTTCTGCATGGGATTATGCTTGTACCAGTAGGGAATAGATTTGGAACCATTTTTTATATTATAGTGAATAATCGCGGTGTCCTGAAATTTCACATACGTCTGTATGCTAATCTGGCACTGACTCTCACTGAGGTCTGGGCGTGGTGATAGCTACCTGGGGACGAAGATTTTGGGGTGGGCTGTGCTATGTAAAGATTGGCATATGAACATAACATGATTACACAAACTAATTAACAGTTTGAAAAACTGCTAGGTAGGCTTTTGATAATTTAGATGTAGGTTAAGGTAGTAATTTGGTTTACAAAATACGTGGTGACTTAACAAAATGTAAAAGTTTGTGGAACCCATTTATATGTCTGCATTGGGAATAACCCATCTTAAAATTTATGATGAACTATACAATTTCTTAATTAATGGCTTAATTACTTAGCAAAGGGCGTCATTTAATTCATAAAAATTAGGCGACAAAAGTGCAGTGGTAAAAGCTGGAATGTTAACATGTACAGTGGCTAAATCTGAAGTGGAAAATCTAAGTGTATCCGAAATTTTACATTAATTATCTGGTACGTTTATTAGTTTCAGGAAAATCAAGTCTGGATGCCAGTCTTTTAATGAGTGGTGTCAATATGTCCAAAACAATGTATTAGTTCACTCAGAAGCTGATATTGCGTAGTGTAGTAATAAGTTTATAGGCAGCTTCTATCATTTCACTCATAAATATACGGAGAGACACACGAACTTGAGTTATCAAGATTTATTCACTTGCTTAATCAGAATGGAGCTTGACAACCAAAGTAAACAGAGAAATGTCAATCTAGAACTAAGACTAAACATAACAATGCAAACTGAGCCAGTTGGCCAAAGAATATGCACTCTCAATCACTTTTCGAATTTGGCATTCCCCCCTTAGTATAGCAGAGCTCCAGTGATGTGCGAGTATTTATTTTGTACCTGTCAACCCTCCCTTGTATAGGTTGCTGGCATCTTTGCTGCTTCCTGCAGGCTTGTTTGCTGAGTCAAGGATGCTGCTGCTGTTGGCTGACCAGTACCACAATCCAGATGACTCGAAGTCGCTGATGTAGTATTAGAGGTATCTTCATGTTGTGCGGATACGTCTGGCGTTAGAAAATATGCCTGTTTTACCTGTTCCCATGACACTGCCATTGACATGTCATTGCACATTATTTGCACTATATGTACCTCACATTTTAGCTCCTGGAAAGGTCCAGAGTGTGGTGGTTGCATTGGCGAGCATACCACGTCTGTTCGAAGCATCACATTTGAGCTTGTTTTAAGGTCCTTGTGAATGAACACACACTGTTCTCTGCTGCTGAAAGATGCAGCTTAGCCATTTAGAGCTTGACATGTTGCAGCATATAGCCCTGGTTCCATTTGTGTTTGTTTGCCCCAATGGTGGATCCTAAGGAGTTAGTGGGTACAGAGACAGCACACAAAATAATAAGGTGCACACGTAGTGTTTAAGAAACTTCTTTTACTTAACTTGAATAACAGCAAGTCCAGAGCACAGCCCAAAGTAAGTCCTTGAGATAGGCCAGTTCGATATCTACAATAACAACATATACTAAATGACAATGCATGGCCTACATAGGCAGAACTGAACTGACTGCCAGTCTAGACTTGTGTGCAGCATCCTTTATGTTTGCTCTGTGGCAACACTGGCCACATGGAATGAGGAGGGTGTGTCATGGAGCCAGCCGCAGATTGGCAGTGAAATCACACGGGCTACCACAAACTTCTATATGTGGACTGGCACAGCATGGTATGAATAGCACATACCATAATCTGCATTGATTTTCCCGGAAAAAAAAAAAATCTCTGAGAACAAGTGCAACATCTCTCCATAAACCATCTTTGCAGTAGATGCTCCAATTTCTGATTTAAGGGCTGTATAAAGTTGCAGCATTTTGGTGCACTGGATATATGACACTGGTAAAAGTTGACAATCCCCAGGAATCTTTTTAATTTCTGGTAATACATCAGCAGAGGAATGGTCTTAATGACCTCTGTATTTTCTTAGAGAGGACAAATACTGGCAGCTGAGACAGTACGACCGAGAAATGTCAATTTGTTTTTGACGCAGAACACTTTTTTTCCTCATTTGTCACCAGGCCATATTTATATATACTGTCGAACATTGCCTTAAGCTGTTTGTTGTGTTATTCAGCTGCCTTTGAAAATATCAAAATATCATGGTAGTTGAAGCAGAAATCTGAGCCCCTTAGTATTTCTCTACGAACCTCTGCCGTGACTGAGCTGCATTCTTTAAACCAAATGGCATGATAGGTATCCGAAAAGACTAAAAGGCATTATTACGAAAGGAATATTTTCTTCTGCAACTTGAGCCTGGTTATAAGCCTCCTTACAATCCACCACACTGAATATTGTAGCTCTGGCTAAAACTTTCATGAAACCCCTTAGGGTAGAAATGGGATAGCAGATGGGGATTGTTTGTGGATTTAGAGTGCGGTAATCTCTACAGGGCCTCCAGATGCCGTCTTTCTTTTTAGCTAGGTGTAACAGTGATGCCTGTGGGCTGTGGGATCTTCATATGATCTCTTCAAATTCTGCTTTTGCTATTGAGAAATGGTTGGGTGCTAATACAGAGTGAAACAGTGACTTCGCATTGTCACGTTGCGTGAAGTCTGGCCGTCTGGAAACTGGTTAGCTGGGTGTTGTCTTAATGTGATGCACCATGGTATACAATACTTTCTGTGAAGTGGCTGACAACCTCTTGTCTAGCTTATGTACCAACCAAACTACTCAGTGAGGCCATGGAATTTTTAGCACTTCTGCCTGTAGTACCTATTACCACTTCACTGTACACCTTAATTCATACCATACTTAACTTTTCCAGTCCTTGGTGGGGTATGAAGTCTGCACCTAATATCAGTTCACTACCACCTGCCAGTGCGAACCTTTATTTGATCTTTTTAACAAAGCCCAGGTCCACTGTCGATTCACACTGACCATAAGTTGTGATGGGTGAGTTGTTAACTGCTGTAGGTTGAGGGTACACTCACCACTGCAGTCCATCTTTGTATCTGAGCCCGAATTAGTAAGGTAGCACTGATCTGTGTTCCTGTCTTTTACATACAAATGGCATGATAATGTCAGCAAGCACACTTGCTTTGCTGTATGGGTGGATGTGGTTGATCTGATGCAAATAACGTGGCTGATTGTGAGTGCTGGGTCTTGGCTATTTCTGATAACATCGCTGTTGGTATTTGCGGGAGTAGTGACAACTCCCTCATTAACGCTTTGGCACCTTTGTGGAACTTTATGACCTGTTGTGCCTACTGTAGGCTGCTGGGGCCTGGAAATTCAAAGCGAGATGTGCATCTCGTGGCCTGATCACCATGGCCGTCTGTTTGATTCTGATGACTGGATGGATACCCCCCTTCTTTACCTTTTCTTGTGCGGGTCCACTTATTCATTTCAGACTTCTGAACTGGTTATTCATGATCATCTGTTGCTCATGTCGTATAGCTGCAGTATCCCAAGTGTTGATGTCGCTACCACCTGTTTCGCTGCTGAGGTACTTGTTTGCTCCACTATAGTGTGCACCTTGTCTGCTACTGCAAGAACAGAATTGATATCACACTTCCCACGCGTCACCACTGCCATTTTCACTGAAAGTGATAGTTGTATTAGCCGTATGTGCTGTAGTGTTTCATCGCACATTGCTTCCTCTTCCACAGTGATCCTCAGATGTTGCCAGAGTTCAGATGGTGTTCTATTGCTGATACACTTGATCTGAATTACTTGTTGCATTTGTTGGTTCAACAAATCCGTCTGACTAGTGTCTCCTTCAAGTGAGGATGTTTTCAACATAATATCAAACACCATGTTGACAGCTTGGGCATCAAAGCTGTTAACCTCTACAGGAAACATGGAATAATTGCTAGTAATGCTATTTTGTATAAAAACCAAATCCAGCATTGTGAACCACAGCTCAAGTTTCTCCGACAGGAATGCTGGTGTTTGTGTTTTTATCTTCGTAGTGGAAACCACATTAGACTCAGCGGGCAAACTGTCTGTCATACTCAACACCTGTTCGTATAAATTCATCTCATCTCGATTTTGCAGATCCCTAATCTGTTTCTGCAGGTCCTCTTCTAGGCATAAGGGCTGCCCTTCTATCTGACTTCACGCAACATGACAATGCGAAGTCACTGTTTCACTCTATACGTTGCTTCAGGTGTCTCCTGTCTTTTGTAATTTTGGGGTCACCAATTTATAGACAGCGTCCATCATTTCAGTCATAAATATGGAGAAACACACACAAATTTGAGTTAAAAAGATTTAATTACTTGATTGTAGAATTTTGGAACATGTATTATGTTCGACTATAATGACTTTTCTGGAGACTAGAAGTCTACTCTGTAGGAATGAGCATGGGTTTCGAAAAAGACAATCGTGTGAAACTCAGCTCGCGCTATATGTCTACAAGACTCAGAAGGCCATAGACACGGGTTCCCAGGTAGATTCCGTGTTTCTTGACTTCCACAAGGCGTTTGATACAGTTCCCAACAGTCGTTTAATGAACAAAGTAAGAGCATATGGACTATCAGACCAATTGTGTGATTGGATTGAAGAGTTCCTAGATAACAGAACGCAGCATGTCATTCTCAGTGGAGAGAAGTCTTCCAAAGTAAGAGTGATTTCAGGTGTGCCGCAGGGGAGTGTTGTAGGACTGTTGCTATTCACAATATATATAAATGACCTTGTGGATAACATCGGAAGTTCACTGAAGCTTTTTGCGGATGATGCTGTAGTATATCGAGAGGCTGTAACAATGGAAAATTGGACTGAAATGCAAGAGGATCTGCAATGAATTGACGCATGGTGCAGGGAATGGCAATTGAATCTCAATGTAGACAAGTGTAATGTGCTGCGAATACATAGAAAGAAAGATCCTTTATCGTTTAGCTACAATATAGCAGGTCAGCAACTGGAAGCAGTTAATTCCATAAATTACCTGGAAGTAGGCATTAGGAGTGATTTAAAATGGAATGACCATATAAAATTAATCGTTGGTAAAGCAGATGCCAGACTGAGATTCATTGGAAGAATCATAAGAAAATGCAGTCCGAAAACAAAGGAAGTAGGCTACAGTACACTTGTTCGCCCACTTGAATGTTGCTCACCAGGGTGGGATGCGTACCAGATAGGGTTGATAGAAGAGGTAGAGAAGATCCAACAGAGAGCAACGCGCTTTGTTACAGGATCATTTAGTAATCGCGAAAGCATAACAGAGATGATAGATAAACTCCAGTGGAAGACTCTGCAAGAGAGATGCTCAGTAGCTTGGTACGAGCTTTTGTTGAAGTTTCGAGAACATACCTTCACCGAGGAGTCAAGCAGTATATTGCTCCCTCCTACGTATATCTCGTGAAGAGACCATGAAGAGAAAATCAGAGAGATTCGAGCCCACACAGAGGCATACCGACAATCTTTCTTTCCACAAACAATACAAGACTGCAATAGAAGGGAGAACCAATAGAGGTAGTCAAGGTACCCTCTGCCACACACCGTCAGGTGGCCTGCGGAGTATGGATGTAGATGTAGATGTAGATTGATCAGAAGCAGAGAACTGTCGAACTAGAACTAAAAGTAAAAATAACGATGCAACTATGGCCAATCGACCAAAAAATAATGTGTGTGTTCTCAATCACTGTCTGAAATTGGCATTTCCCACAAGTTCAGTGCATAATATCATTTATTAACCTGGCTTCTAGTGAAACTAGATACACTAATGGGATCAAAGCATTGAAAATAATAGCCTGAATGATAAATCCAGATGAGCCAAAGTCTGATTTATGTTTTGGTAGATTCAGGTACATATTTCGTATTGACTGCATAAATAAATGAAAAATGAGTAAAGAAAAATATTAATTGTTAAAGTGCACGTCATTTACGATGGCGGCCGAGTTTAGGTTCATTCTGCGCATCTAACGTCACAAAACACAGTCAGCCAATGAACAGAGACCGATTGCAGTGCAGAGCACGGGCGAGTGTCTTCAGTTTTAGAAACGTTCAGTGATAAATAAAGTAATTGAACAAAAGCAATGTCTTGATAGCAGACTTTCTTTTATAGAAATTTTGGAGAAAGCATTCTTTATACCAAATGCTTCATATTCTATTAATTAATTAAACCAAATAAGCAATAAGCCTCCTAATTCAGGCTATAGCAAGGAAAGGTGTTCGTATCATTCTCACGAACCGCTTTTTCGTAATAAAGAACAGCGGTAATTGTTTATTTCCTATTGTACTTCGACGAAACGTGAATAATCCATAGTCATGCCAACAGTGTTTGTCGGTATTTGGTGTGATATTTGAGTCTTCCAGGTGCTCTGTTGAATGACGAGTTGCGTTAGTGTAATGGTTAAGGTGAATGGCTGCTAAGCGAAAGGTTCCGAGTTCAGACTGTGTTCGGTGCTTAATATTTTCTTTATTTAAAAACAATATCGAAGTGTCTTCATAAATTTTATTCGTTTGAATGTAATTTTTTGAAATTCTCGTGCGTTGTCTCTTCATAATAAGTTTTCGGTTTTTCTAATTTTGTCCTCCAGTATTTCTTTTCACAGCAATTAAAAACAATAAAAAGGCACACATACAATATTCATGTTATCTGTTTTGTTTGTATATCTTCTCTTCCGCAATCGCTGTTTTACTATTTATTTTGAGATATTTCTTTTGAGACAGTATTAAAAGTATTATTTAGAGCAGAATTTCAGCTCGTACATTGCCGAGCTACTTGATTGTCTGACGCAATTCTTTGCTTCGCTGCTTTGGCAACATCATATTCAATGTTTTCGTCGACTGATCAATGTTTTGGCAAGTATTTGCTGTCCGTTGTGACAAACACACATTGTTTGCGCACTGCGCCTCACTGACAATATATTTTAGTTTCTGTGTTTTATTACATCCACAATTCAGTTTTGTGTACTTCGCCAACTTTGTTTTAATCAGAATGTTTTAGAAAAAAGCGAAATGACTGGTATAAATAAAAGTTTTATTGCTGTCGTTAAAGATGGAATATTCCCCAATTTATAAACACTGTTTATGTTATAAAGGGTGTTCATTTTAACTGGGGACATTGAAATGTCATGAAAATGACGCACAGAGCCAAAAGAAATCCTAATGAATATTAGTTCCTCTGGGAAGGGGACATCCAATTATAACAAATTTGACCACAAATTCGGCAGATTTGGTATCATTTGATGACCCCCCCCCCCCGCACCCACCTCGGAGACAAACAAATTTTAGTTATAAATTTGTTCGATCCGATGTGTAGTTTTTCGGATATTTCAAAGTCTCCATTTAAAATGAAAACTCTGTATAGTTGGAACCATGAACGACTGCGGTCGATTTAAGGCTCGTTCTATGCACCTGACGTCACACATCCACTGACAGCGAATGAAGTTTTCTGAGCGGTCTGCTGTGAATATCTTGGCGAGTGTGAGTGTTAAATGTGGTTGTAGTTATTATTTGGTGAATTTTTATCTCATTTGTTGCAAGTTGTCATGGCTGATAATGGTGGTAAGCGACAAACTCTCCATAAACAGGCGATGGACATAATTTACAGGATACACGCTTTTTTCAAGCGCGAAGCAGAAAACGGTGGACCTATCACAGACGTCGCCAGATCTCAGGAACGCACTGCAGAAGCGACAGGCGTTAGCTTGATAACCGTTCGAGGACTGTAACCAATTTAGATAATTTCGACAAAGATGTTCTAAGATGAGAAGTGCTCAACATGTACAACACAGGCGAATTTCCTGCTGTAAAAAAAAATCACTGTGAAAATGCGTGAAACCATAAATTTTAAAGGTAGCATGACTTCAGTGAATAGAATACTTAAAAACATTGGATTCAAATATGTAGATACAAATGACGGAAGAAAGTTTTTAATGGAACGTAGTGATATCGCTGCTTCAAGGACACAGTTTTTAAGACGTATTATTGAAGTAAGAAAATCCGGAAATAAGAACATTTTTTTCTTGGACGAAACATGGATAAACCAAAATCACACAAGGAAAGCTTGTTGGAAAATGAGTGATGGTTCGGGTGGGTTTAAACTACCAGTTGGTAAAGGTGGACGAATAATTGCGCTTCATGCTGGTTCTGCTTCTGGATTCATTCCAGAAAGCAAATTAGTGTTCCGAGCAAAAAAGAGCAATTCAGGGGATTATCATTCCAAAATGAACTCAGAGACATTTAAATTGTAGTTTAGGAATCAGTTTCTCCCTTACTTGCCTGCAAACTCGGTCATTGTAATGGACAATGCGAGTTTTCACTCTGTTGTTGTTGACAAGACACCCACAACAAGTACAAGAAAAGCTGATATCATGTTGGGGCTTGCAAGTAAAAATATACCACATACTGCCAACCAAACTCAAGCTGAAATGTTGAATCTTGTAGCGCTCCATAAGCCTCGCACAAGTTTATGAAATCGATTGTATTGCACAGGAACATGGACACATCATTTTGCGTTTGCCACCGTATCACTGTCAATACAATCCGATAGAGTTAATTTGAATTTGGGCACAAGTGAAACGGTATGTTGCAGAACGAAACGTGACATTTAAAATTGCTGATACAGAAAGGCTTTTGCATGAAGCACTTGACAGAATTACTCCTTCAGCATGGGCTGAATGTGTTCAGCATGCACAAAGGCTACAGGAGGAGGACATGGACAGGGAAATTGTAATTGACAATCGGCTTGAACCCATCGTCATCACTCTAAGACCTGATGATTCGGACTGCAACACTTACTACAGCAATGCAGATGACAATCGCAGCGATTGACAACAATGAAAGGTGAGGCACATACGGTACACAATAATACTCATGTTCTCTTTTTTGTTTTTGTTCCACAGTCGCAGTTTTACCAATGGTATTGAAATATATTTCTCTTCTGCAAATGTAATAAGCGTCTTATTTAGACAAGACGCGTTTTCCTCTTTTGAAGCATCTTCAGTGGACAGTATTTTGTCTTCTCCATTGCCAAGTCACCTTTCGTAGTTTTGTGCTGCGGTAACACAATATTCAACGTTTGTGTCGGCTGATCAGTGTTTTAGCAAATAAATGCTGTTTGTGTGTGCCATACACAAAAATTATATTTGACATAGCTCAGAGCACTCCACTGATACACAGTATATTCAAGTCCTAATGTTTTTGTAAGTCCACAGTTTTGTTTAATGTATTTTGTCTACTTCCTTTTGATTGATTGAAATGCTTTAAAATAAAGCCAAACGTGCCCGGTGTAAATAAAACTTTTGTTACACTCGTGAAAGACGGAATATTTCTCAATATTACATACAACACCTATCTGGTACTTAAATTAAATGAGATATTGTTATACAGTAAATTTTATATGAAATTTAGGTATCTTGTCCACATTTCATTTTCAACATTGTGGCAACTAAAATCGACCATACGTAAAGTATACGCAATGGACTTTTACCTCTGCAAACTCTTCAAAATTTCGTGCAATGGTTTACTACATTTAATGCTGCACAATAACTCCGTTGAACATCGAAACAAAATTAAGTCATTTATGGGGGGAAGGTATCAGTCAAGATGTGTAAAAATCAAATTTTTGGGCCAAATAGTTTTTGTGAAATCGAAAAATAAACTGTGTCAAAGCAGTAGGAACACCATATGTCTGCACAGGCGAGCAGTGCAATGATGACAAAATCGCACACAGTGCGGAATGCAGGGAGCACGTCTCTTTAGCAGCGAAAGGGTTAATGCGGCCGTGGTAGCTTTACTTCATAAACTGCGCGCTGCCACCTAAACTAAGTTTGCGAACTATACTATACTATGGCGCTGCTTCTCTTAGCACGTGCGTCGTTTGCAACTGGCAACGCAGCTATCTCCCGCATCTAGGCAGGCATGCGCGAGCCGCCGAGATAAAAGAATTGAACTATAGCAGGAGTGCAATCATAGCAGGTGGTGTAGTTCCAGCTTGCTATGTTATAGCCTGCCAGTCTTTGTCATAGAAAGGGCAAAGGCTCAGTGAAAAATTAAAGAATGTAGAAAGGAGTCATGACAAGAGTTTCTGAATTTGATAAATCATTCATTCTGGATACTTGAGTATGAGTTTCGGTCATAAAGATTTATGGAAGGAATGGTAGCATTACAGTAGCAGTTGTGCAGCAAAATTGTGTACTTACAGCATTGCCAAGCATTATTGTGCAGATAGTGATGGATTATTTTTATACTGTAATGTCTACCACAAGATAAGATTCTACCTGCAAATATCATTGTGTAGCTGTGAAGAATGGGAGAGCAGATTTAGAAAGTCCACTACACAGATTTATAATCACTCATTTTCCATGAGGGAGTTAGAATCTGCCTTGTTTGTAGCAAAGAACTGAGAGACTGACCCAGACAGATTATGTATGAAATACCACTGCTGCTGCTGAGCCCCAATTCAAGAGAAATCCTCCTAGAACTTCTTAACCTGCTTAGGTCAATATCCCAGTTCCAGGAGTGAAGCTGTCTTGAGCATCTCCTAAAGTGAGGGCAGGATTGTTGCTGCACAAATGTTGATTCCACTGGCACCTCCGATTTTTCATGTGATCCTTCCTAAATGATAGGTATTTTACATACAGAATAGGGTGTACCTACTGAGAGCATTTTTTTTGCAGAATAATGTTGTCTGCAAGGCATTATTTTACTTGTTACCCTTTTTGCTGTTTCATGCAATAGTATTTCATCCATAACAAAAGTCTTGTTTAGTTATTTCTGTATGGGGAAGGTTTTTCTATTTTCTGCCCATACTCTGTCTTGCAACTACTTGTCATTAACTTCAGCCGACACTCAAGAGGCCAAAGAAATGTGCAGAGAATACTGATTTCAAGTTTTCTGCAGACAAAAATGTATGCATCAATTTCAATTGCTCACATTGTGTTTTTAGTATCCCTCTTGCCTTTAAGAATGCAATGTTAAGGGGGGTAGGATGTCAAACAGGCCGACTTGGAGCAGGAGAACATCACAGAACATTTTAATTTCCAGTGTCTATACTTTTACAAATAAATTCATAAAACTTTGTCAGCATCACCAGGAAGGATTCAGGATTCACACCCATTGCAGTGGAAATTAGAAAACATAACAAAATAAATTTTTTTACGTGCAAAATTTCATCATTTTTTTCACTTACTAATGGCTGTATTTGTTGCTATAGGTACAATTTTCTTCATAAGTTAGAGAGATTCTTCGATGAATTTTGCACAGCATACATACCATACTTACAGGTGTATGAAACTCTAGAATTTATTTAATTTATGAAAAAAATGAATGAGCTGTTGTATTTTAAACTTCATGTTTAGAAAAAAACACAATTTTTATTGTTAATTACCTCAATTTTTACCACAGTTTTTAATAGATTTGGAAAATTCTAGAGTTTCATACACCTTTAAGTATGGTTATTATGCTGTGCAAAATTCATCGAAGAATCTCTCTTACTTATGAAGAAAAGTGTACCTTTAGCAACAAATGCTGCCATTAGCAAGTGAAAAAAATTATAAAATTTCGCATGTAAAAAAAATTATTTCGTTATGTTTTCGAACTTCCACTGCTAAGAGTGTGAATTCTGAATCCTTCCTAGCCATGCTGGCAAAGTTTTATAAATTTGTTTGTAAAAGTGGAAATTGTAATGTCCTGTGGTGCCTCTCCTGCTCCAAGTCGGCCCGTTTTTCGTCCTACCCCCCCCCCCCCCCCTTAATGCACTTTTCATTTTAGTGAGACTTGCTTGGCCACCATAATTGAAAGGCTTTACAGCTAGATCAGTGAGAATAACTGACATATTAAAATGCCTGAATGCCAAAACTGGGAGGCAGGCAGAAAACCTCTGTTCCAATTATAGAAACTTTGTTCATACCCACATCTGTTACAGCATATATTGATCTGCACTATTGTCACATCTAGAGATGTTAGATGCAGTCTGTCATGAGGGCATTAGGTTAGCTTCTCGATTTAGAGAATAAACTTCATTTGCAACCTCTGCATTGAGGCTGCAGCAGCTTCTTCCTCATGTGAAGTGGCTACAAATTCCATTCCATTTCATTGAGCTGCTGGTCACCTGAAGGTCAGTCTGTTGCCCATCTGTGTATGCAGCACTTGTATGTGTGACATCCAAATTATGTGTGCACATTTATGACTTGAACACTGCAGATTCTGACAGACTTAGATGTCACAGACACAAGGGTTCTAGCTTAGTACTGGAGTGGGTTTCATTTCTGGTTGTTTAAAAGACCCAGGATATTTTTAAACTTAATGAAGTTTGATAAGTCCTGTGCTTTATATTTAAAAAATGAAAATTTAAATGAGAACAATGATTTTAACATTATGTACACAGATGGGCCGAAGAAAGGTGATAACCTAAACTGTCCAGTCACTTTCTGTGATAATATGTTCTGGACTTATTTCCTGAAGGAATTTACTGCCTTAAACACTAAACACTGTAAAATCCTGTAGACACTGGAGCAGTTAAGATGTAATAGAGACACGAAATTTTTTATTTAGTCTGATTTCATAAATGGTGTATAGTTCCACCAGTACTTGTACTTAGCAACCGAAACTGTCTGTAGAATCCAGATCGCCATGTACCAGTTACAGCAGCTAGCAAAGGTAGTGGAAGTCTGCTGGGTAACTTGCTGTGTGGGGAACCAGGGAAATGAAATAGTGAATACAGTAGCGAAGAAGCCCTATGCGGAACTGACAATAGGGCAGTGCCCCCTGCACACTACTGCTGTGCTGATCGTCTTTATAGTGATACTCATGTGTAAGTGCTTGACTGGCTGTGAGTGAGATAAAGCTGCAACATATGAAGCCCACAAGACCACAATCAACCTCCATCCAGCCATGAAGAGCAGCTGAAATTTCTTTTTATGTGCTTGCATTTTGGTTGTTCTGCTTTAATGTATGGAACCAATGCTTGTAAACATACTCCCTTCAGTGAAACACATTTTACTGATAGTATTTTAGACACTGTCAGAATGGATACCCTTA
The DNA here is from genome assembly GCF_023898315.1 of Schistocerca nitens. Classification (NCBI taxonomy): domain Eukaryota; kingdom Metazoa; phylum Arthropoda; class Insecta; order Orthoptera; family Acrididae; genus Schistocerca; species Schistocerca nitens. The sequence continues at coordinate 570,965,052 of NC_064616.1, read as the reverse complement.
GTTTAATTGAGGTCTTGCCTGCAATTTGAGATAATGACAGGAGGAATGTAGTTTGTATTTTAAACTGTTGTGAATTGTCAGAACTCTAAAAACATTAGGAGATTGAAAGTGCCACTGCGTTGAGGTTTCATCTTACGTGTTGCATAACCAACAAGCTACATACATCTGCACGTTTAATTTTACACAAATTCTCTAAGATTTTAGGTGTGTGTGTGTGTGTGTGTGTGTGTGTGTGTGTGTGTGTGTGTGAGTGAGAGAGAGAGAGAGAGAGAGAGAGAGAGAGAGAGAGAGAGAGTGAGTGAGTGAGTGAGTGAGTGAGTGTGTTTGCACCCAGACATTTTATGTAATATAGTGACTGGCTCTTACCTGTTTGGTTATTTATTTATTTTTGGGAGCTGCATACATCTACGAGACACTTCATGTGCAGAGTATTAATGCTGATTTGAGATACTAACTCAAAGTTTTTACAAGTTCTGGACTCATTCATCCAAAAACAATTTTGTACATATGCTGATGACCTCAGTGTTGTGCAAGCTAAACCTTAATAACACCACCACCATCACATGTGTGTGCACGTACGCCCCCCCCCCCCCCCCCCCCCCCCGACACACACACACGGCTACATTAAAAACCTTGGAAACAAAGCTATTCCCCAGATCACGTTGACATTTTATTTACATTATTACAGACACACAAAAGATGGAATGCCTATTATATTGATGTTTCCTTTGTACCAGGGCATTAATTTTTCACTTTGACTTCATATCCAGTGAATTAACCAAATGCTGATGGCAAACAAGTACTGTTTGCCCCACTGCTTCTGAGCCATTTTCAGAAGGGTGTAATAGGGAGAAAAAATAAGTAATCTTCAACTTGCACAATAAGTCAATAAGTGTGTGCTAAGAGGTGAGTGTGCACTTCACTACCTCTTTGTAATATTGGCAACAAACCAAGTTTGACTGTTTTGTGCTTCCACTTAACTGCATTAAAAGTGAGATACTGAGGCAGTGCACAGATAAATACTTTAACAAATGAAATTCCTCTATGGAGGAGTTGTGTAAAGACCAAGAATTGCTTCTTGACCCTTTATGTGCAGTGATTATGGTAATTTAAACACAGCACAACAAATGAAATACAACCGTCAACAATGACCCTATGGGTTCATTTACGTCATAATGAAATGATGTTGAAGTCAAGTGAGCACATTATTGTTGATGATAATAATAATAATGATGATGATGATGATGATGATGATGATGATGATATTCCTATTTCTACTGATATAGGATTGGAGAGTCAAGAAGTAAAGGAATGCATGAAGGTGCTAAGTTTAGTTTAAATTCCCAACCTCATTCCTTGTGTCTCATAATAGTATCTGCTACAAGACGGCTGTGTATCAGGCAGAATGAAATGGTGCAATGGTTAAAGTTTAATACTTGCTTTCAGTTGGAGGAGAATTCATCTCTGTTCCAACCATCTAGGTATCCCATGCTTTAACACAATATTACAAAAACTTCCAAGTGAGTGTGCATGCTGCCGCTAATGACCTCTTTAGTGGGATGTTGAACCCTAATCTTTCTTTTCCTTCCTTTGGCTGGCCACGGTGGCCGAGCGGTTCTAGGCACGTCAGTCCGTAACTGCGCTGCTACTACGGTCGCAGGTTCGAATCCTGCCTCGGGCATGGATGAGCGTGGTGTCCTTAGGTTAGTTAGGTTTAAGTAGTTCTAAGTCTAGGGGACTGATGACCTCAGATGTTAAGTCCCATAGTGCTCAGAGCCATTTGAACCTTCCTTTGTAGTGTGTGTGAAGAAGTTTTGCCTGCTAATAAGTATATATCTTCAACATCATTCCATCTGTTGTAAGAGTTATTACATCTTCTTTCTTTAAAAAAAAAAGGGGGGGGGGGTAACAGAAATAAAATGCTTGAAACAACATTTCAAAGAAGTGTAGCTTGAGATTGTTTTATATATGAAGCATTACAGTTTTGTATTTCCATTGCTTAAAAATTGAGCTTCTGTCTGAGTTCTAATGATTGTGCTGGCAGCTTCACGTTAAAACATAAACAAACAAAAAAGCACCCTTAGTATCTTTGTGACTGGGTTGTTGTTGTATTTCAGCTTAACTGCAATAAAATATTCTGTTGATCACCTGCATTTTAATTTGGAGGTGTGAATGAGAGTGATGTTTGTAAGTAAAGGATGGAAGAACAAAGCCCAGTAAAATCAGTTTCATAACAGAAGTGTTAACATAATGTTATAATTGATTTGAGCAGTTGGTTCAGTGACTCCACTTCTTAGACCTCCTTGCACAGTTGAGGCAAAATTTCCAGCAAATGGAGTGACACTGTTAAAAGTAAACTTCTAGTAACTTTATAATGTGTCAGTGAAAGGTAGCAGGCCGCTGTGGCTGAGCGGTTGTAGGCGCTTCAGTCCGGGACCGCGTGACTGCTTCGGTCGCAGGTTCGAATCCTGCCTCGGGCATGGATGTGTGTGATGTCCTTAGGTTAGTTAGATTTAAGTAGTTCTAAGTTCTAGGCGGGGGACTGATGACCTCAGATGTTAAGTCCCATTGTGCTCAGAGCCATTTGAACCATTTTGAGTGAAAGGAAACTGATGCAAAATGTTAATTAATGTAGCTAATTAGACACTATAGATTTCATGATGACTCAGGTACTGCTGTTATTACCTCATTGAAACCACTCACACTTTCCTTGACATTCTGCAATGCTGACAGCGATATGGGAAGCTGCAAACTGTTTCATGTTAAAATAATAGTGTTGCAGAACGCTAAGAAAATTATATTTTATTATTGTGATACACTGAAGTTCCAAAGAAACTGGTACAGCTACTTAATATCATGTAGGGCCCCCGCGAGCACCCAGAAATGCCGCAACATGACATGATAATGGACTCGACTAATGCCTGAAGTAGTGCTGGAGGGAACTAACACCACAAATCCTGCAGGGCTGTGCATACATTCATAAGATTAAGAGGGACTGAAGATCTCCTCTGAAAAGCACATTGCAAGACATCCCAGATATGTTCAATAATGTTCATGTCTGGGGAGTTTGGTGGCCAGTGGAAGTGTTTAAATGCAGAAGAGTATTCCTGGAGCAATTCTGGAAGTGTGGGGTGTTGCACTGTCCTGCTGGAATTGCCCAAGTCCATTGGAATGCACAAAGGACAAGAATGGGTGCAGGTGATCAGATAGGATGCTTACTTACGTGTCACTTGTCAGAGTCATATCTAGATGTATCAGGAGTCCCATATCCCTCCAGCTGCACATGCCCCACACCATTACTGAACCTCCACCAGCTCAAACAGTGCACTGCTGACATGCAGGGTCCATGTATTCAAGAGGTTGTCTCCATACCAATACTTGTCCATCCCCTCAATACAATTTGAAACGAGACTCGTCTGACCAGGCAACATGTTTCCAGTCATCAACAGTCTAATGTACATGTTGCGGGCTCAGGCAAGGTGTAAGGCTTTGTGTTGTGGAGTCGTCAAGGGTACATGAATGGGCCTGCAGCTCCAAAAGCCCATATCGTTTCGTTGAATGGTTCGCAGGCTGACACTTGTTGATGCCCCAACACTGAAATCCACAGCAATTTACAGAAGAGTTGCTCTTCTGTCACACTGAACGATTCTCTTTGGTTGCTGTCGGTCCCGTTCTTGCAGGAGCTTTTTCCAGTTGCAACGATGGCGGGATTTGATGTTCTATCAGACTCCTGATATTCACGATACGCTTGTGAAATGGCCGTACTGGAAAATGCCTGCTTCATCGTTATCTCGGAGATGCTGTGCCCCATTGTTCTTGCACCAACTATGACACCACGTTCAAGCTTACTTAAATCTTGATAACCTGCCATTATAGCAGCAGTAACCAATCTAACAACTGCGCCAGACACTTGTCGTCTTATATAGGCATTGCAGTCTGCAGCACCATATTCTGCCTGTTTACATATATCTGTATTTGAATATGCATGCCTATACCAGTTTCTTTGGCACATCAGTGTAGTTACTATGTTTTGTCAACACACCAAAATTTTTGGAGATAATTAATACTTTCATTTGAAATGATTTATCCAGTCAGTAACATACTTTCAATTGTTTCAGATTTGGGAGGATTACCACAAAACAAAGGAAGTGATTGCAGCTGTTATTCCGGTTGAGCTATATACAAAAATATATTCCAGAGGCAAGCAGTACCCAGTTGTAAGTAGGCGTGTTGTTAAAAGCTTCTTATTATCTGCTTTTAGACTGCTCAAACCGCCAGCCAGGGTGTTCACATGGGATGACATGTAGAAGGGGGAATATTCACTTTTCTGAATTTCAAACTGTGATACCACACTACATGTGTTAGTGTAGCACCCCCACTCCCGCCATCCCTCTCTTTCTTCCCCATCCCATTTCCCCTCCGCTCCCCTCCCCTTCCCCCATCCTATCCTATCCCCTCTCCATCCCTCTCCCCTCTGGCCCCTTTCCCCCATCTCACCCCTCTTCACCGCCCCCCCCTCTCCCCCCCCCCCCCCAGTTTAACAGTTTAATGTTATCTGTGTAACTGAATTAATGTGTATGGAAAGCTTCTAGAAGTACAGGCCAAATACAGAGTGACAGCAAGAGTGCTCATTAATTTTGGTACATGTATTTTTATTTTAGAGATGGCATAAGCGATAGGGAATGTTTATCTAGTAATACCAAATAAAATTGTCATTTTTTGTTATTTTTATGTATGAAATTAATTTAATGCTGAGAACTATATTACTTTCTTTTTGCAGTTTCTGTTTCCATTGCCACGTGGGCAGGGGTATGAGTTCATTGTATCAGAAATTTCTGAGCATGAAGTACATTTCACTCCATTGATTTCCTATCAGGTCAGTCCTTAAATAACTTACATTTGTTCTTTATGGGATGTGATTATGTGAAATTACTTAAATATGTATTTATTTACTATAACTCGTAGTATGATGGACATCTGCAATATGGCACAGACCTTGAGCTGCAGACAGGTACATAAGCAAATAGTTGATTATTGTAGTTCAGCTATAGAACTGGCATTGCTTGTCAGCTCTCACATGAATTATTGCTTTTCCTGGTGCCATTTATATTCCATCAAGGGCTTGCAAAGCAAATGTGGGGCATAACTTTTAAAGAGTATATAACTCTTTTTACATTTCAAAGCATGTCAGCAATGTAACATGCAGTTTCTTGATGTCTGTGATATACTGTTGGTATATATTGGTAAATCTTCAGAATGTTTCTAGGTGAGGGTAGTACCACATCCTGAAATTTATTGTGAAAACTTTTATTTTTTATACGGCCTTATATGGTTTATTTTTGTTATGTATGTAAACCAGAACCATGTTTGCAATGAACTTACATACATGTATGTGAGTTTTGCATTAACACACTGTGACTTGCAGTATTATCTCCTTGTGATTCAAGTTTTTCATTTGCTGATATACTTAATTGAAAATTCTTCCTAATTTGCTGTGGGTATATTTCCTTTGTATCACTTTGACTTTTATATTATGTGTCAACCAAATCTGTAGCTGAGGTTGCTCACACACACCTGTGTGGTGGGTGGCACTCGTCTTAAAGATAAACCAGTTTGAATCCTGGTGGTGGAACATTTTCACTGTCAGTACTTAGCTGGAAAGGGGAGGAGAGGTGGTGATCACTGGTCTTAGAGCCAATCCTAGATTAATTTCCAAACGTCCCTGCAGTTTCTCATGAAGTGAGGTCATGTGACACTGTTTATGGTGATCTGTCTGTTGGTTGGGGATGTGAAATTCGGTAGTTCTCTAGGTGTTATTCGAGAGGAGTGGTCTATGTGCCAGCCCTGCATTTCATCCTCTCGCTTCCCATCACCCCTGCCGCCGTTGGATAAGCAGCTGCCAGCAGAAAGTCATGTACTCCTAGCTCACTTATTTGTTACATAGTTTAATTCTTAATTTCTTTGCGTGTTTTTGGTACTTGCATTGTTTAATTCATAAATTTTGGGTGTATTATAGTATTTGAAAGTTGTAGCATCGCGTTTTAGTACCTGAATAGTGTAAAATCGCATAGTCTCCTTCCGCCGCCGAGCAGTGTGTCAGCAGTGCGCAAGTAGCAGCATTACTGCATTTACTAGGCAATCTTGTATTTTAATAACCATTTAAATTTTGTGTTGATTTGTTTGTGCTCTCTGTAGATTAGTTCAGATGTTCTTTGCACAACAGTTTTTAGCATCGATAGGGACTGCAACTGCTGTGTTCGGATGCAGGCTGAGTTGGCATCCCTTTGCTCCCAGCTTCAGGCAGTGTTGGCTTTGGTCACACAGCTTGAGGCTGTTGCCAATGGGCATCACTGTGGGGGTCCGGATGGGGGTTTGTCGGGGACGGCCAGCTCGTCCCACGCATCCCCTGATTGGACTACGACTGTGGCTGCCTGGGATACTGCCCACATTGAGGCTCACCTGTGGTAGAGTGGGAGGTCGTCTCGAGGTGTGGCAGGGGGCGAAAGACATTCCGGAGGGCTGAACGGAAGGCTTCTCCAGTTTGTCTGACGAACCGCTCTGTCTCGGACTGATACTGATCTTCAGCCGGACATGGCTGCTTGTCCTTGTCAGGTGCGTAATGGGGCCCCTTAGGGATATGGCAGCAAGAGAGGGGAAGAAAACCAATGTGCACTCTTTGTGCATACCGGGGGGAGTCATTCCAGATGTGGAAAGGGTCCTTCCGGATGCCATGAAGGGTATAGGGTGCACCCATCTGCAGGTGGTCGCTCATGTTGGCACCAATGATGTGTGTCGCTGTGGATCGGAGGAAATCCTCTCTGGCTTCCATCGGCTATCTGATTTGGTGAAGACTGCCAGTCTCGCTAGCGGGATGAAAGCAGAGCTCACCATCTGCAGCATCGTCGAAAGGACTGACTGCGGACCTTTGGTACAGAGCCGAATGGAGGGTCTGAATCAGAGGTTGAGACGGTTCTGCGACCGTGTGGGCTGCAGATTCCTCGACTTGCACCATAGGGTGGTGGGGTTTCGGGTTCCGCTGGAGAGATCAGGAGTCCACTACACGCAGCAAGCGGCTACACGGGTAGCAGAGGTTGTGTGGCGTGGACTGGGCGGTTTTTTAGGTTAGATGGCCTCAGGCAAGTACAGAAAGGGCAACAGCCTCAAAGGGTGCGGGGCAAAGTCAGGACATGCGGGGACCAAGCAGCAATCAGTATTGTAATTGTAAACTGTCGAAGCTGCATTGGTAAAGTATCGGAACTTCAAGCAGTGATAGAAAGCACCGAAGCTGAAATCGTTAAAGGTACAGAAAGCTGGCTGAAGCCAGAGATAAATTCTGCCCAAATTTTTACAAAGGCACAGACGGTGTTTAGAAAGGATAGATTGCATGCAACCGGTGGTGGCGTGTTTGTCGCTGTTAGTAGTAGTTTATCCTGTAGTGAAGTAGAAGTGGATAGTTCCTGTGAATTATTATGGGTGGAGGTTACACTCAACAACCGAGCTAGGTTAATAATTGGCTCCTTTTACCGACCTCCCGACTCAGCAGCATTAGTGGCAGAACAACTGAGAGAAAATTTGGAATACATTTCACATAAATTTTCTCAGCATGTTATAGTCTTAGGTGGAGATTCCAATTTACCAGATATAGACTGGGACACTCAGATGTTTAGGACGGGTGGTAGGGACAGAGCATCGAGTGACGTTATACTGAGAGCACTATCTGAAAATTACCTCGAGCAATTAAACAGAGAACCGACTCGTGGAGATAACATCTTGGACCTACTGATAACAAACAGACCCGAACTTTTCGACTCTGTAAGCGCAGAACAGGGAATCAGTGATCATAAGGCCGTTGCAGCATCTCTGAATATGGAAGTTAATAGGAATATAAAAAAAAGGGAGGAAGGTTTATCTGTTTAGCGAGAGTAATAGAAGGCAGATTTCAGACTACCTAACAGATCAAAACGAAAATTTCTGTTCCGACACTGACAATGTTGAGTGTTTATGGAAAAAGTTCAAGGCAATCGTAAAATGTGTTTTAGACAGGTACATGCCGAGTAAAACTGAGAGGGACGGGAGGAACCCACCGTGGTACAACAACAAAGTTAGGAAACTGCTGCGAAAGCAAAGAGAGCTTCACTCCAAGTTTAAACGCAGCCAAAACCTCTCAGACAAACAGAACCTAAACGATGTCAAAGTTAGCGTAAGGAGGGCTATGCGTGAAGGGTTCAGTGAATTCGAAAGTAAAATTATATGTACCGACTTGACAGAAAATCCTAGGAAGTTCTGGTCTTACGTTAAATCAGTAAGTGGCTCGAAACAGCATATCCAGACACTCTGGGATGATGATGACATTGAAACAGAGGATGACACGCATAAAGCTGAAATACTAAACACCTTTTTCCAAAGCCGTTTGACAGAGGAAGACCGCACTGCAGTTCCTTCTCTAAATCCTCGCACAAACGAAAAAATGGCTAACATCGAAATAAGTGTCCAAGGAATAGAAAAGCAACTGGAATCACTCAACAGAGGAAAGTCCACTGGTCCTGACTGGATACCAATTCGATTCTACACAGAGTACGCGAAAGAACTTTCCCCTCTTCTAACAGCCGTGTACCGCAAGTCTCTAGAGGAACAGAAGGTTTGAAATGATTGGAAAAGAGCACAGGTAGCCCCAGTCTTCAAGAAGGGTCGTCGAGCAGCTGCGCAAAACTATAGACCTATATGTCTGACGTCGATCTGTTGTAGAATTTTAGAACATGTTTTTTGCTCAAGTATCATGTCGTTTTTGGAAACCCAGAATCTACTCTGTAGGAATCAACATGGATTCCGGAAACAGCGATCGTGTGAGACCCAACTCGCTTTATTTGTCCATGAGACCCAGAAAATATTAGATACAGGCTCCCAGGTAGATGCTATTTTCCTTGACTTCGGGAAGGCGTTCGATACAGTTCCGCACTGTCGCCTGATAAACAAAGTAGGAGCCTACGGAATATCAGACCAGCTGTGTGACTGGATTGAAGAGTTTTTAGCAAACAGAACACAGCATGTTGTTATCAATGGAGAGACGTCTACAGACGTTAAAGTAACCTCTGGCATGCCACAGGGGAGTGTTATGGGACCATTGCTTTTCACAATATATAAAAAATACCTAGTAGATAGTGTCGGAAATTCCATGCAGCTTTTCGCGGATGATGCTGTAGTATACAGAGAAGTTGCAGCATTAGAAAATTGTAGCGAAATGCAGGAAGATCTGCAGCGGATAGGCACTTGGTGCAGGGAGTGGCAACTGATCCTTAACATAGGCAAATGTAATGTTTTGCGAATACATAGAAAGAAGGAGCCTTTATTGTATGATTATATGATAGCGGAGCAAACACTGGTAGCAGTTACTTCTGTAAAATATCTGGGACTATGCGTGCGGAACGATTTGAAGTGGAATGATCATATAAAATTAATTGTTGGTAAGGCGGGTACCAGGTTGAAATTCATTGGGAGAGTCCTTAGAAAATGTAGCCCATCAACAAAGGAGGTGGCTTACAAAACACTTGTTCGACCTATACTTGAGTATCGCTCATCAGTGTGGGATCAGTACCAGATCGGGTTGACGGAGGAGATAGAGAAGATCCAAAGAAGAGCGGTGCGTTTCGTCACGGGGTTATTTGGTAACCGTGATAGCGTTACGGAGATGTTTAGCAAACTCAAGTTGCAGACTCTGCAAGAGAGGCGCTCTGCATCGCGGTGTAGCTTGCTCGCCAGGTTTCAAGAGGGTGCGTTTCTGGATGAGGTATTGAATATATTGCTTCCCTCTACTTATACCTCCCGAGGAGATCACGAATGTAAAATTAGAGAGATTCGAGTGCGCACAGAGGCTTTCAGACAATCGTTCTTCCCACGAACCATACGCGACTGGAACAGAAAAGGGAGGTAATGACAGTGGCACGTAAAGTGCCCTCCGCCACACACCGTTGGATGGCTTGTGGAGTATAAATGTAGATGTAGATGTAGACAAGACATGCCCAATGCTACACTTTATGAGCACTTATCAGTCATCTACATGACACAGATACTTACCACTTCATAACTGGTGGGAGTAAGGTAACAGCAAACAATTTCCACTAGAAAATATGTCTAGAACAGTCATGCAGTATCGCTTATCCCCGTTTTCTTTGGCACTGTCTGGTGGTGACCTGTTCTATTTTACTTACCCAGATGGGCCAAAACAGTATGACCACCTGCTTAATAGCATGTTTGTCCATCTTTGGAACGAAATAAATCACTGATTCTGTGTATCAGGGATCCAACAGTATGTTGGTAGGTTTGTGGAGGGATGTGGCATTAGAGGTCTGTGCACAGGTCATGTAATTCGCATAAATAACAGGCCGCAGATTTGTGTATGTGGTGATGGCATCCGGTAGTGACCGAAATGGGTCCCATAGGATTTACATCAGCCAAATTTGGTCACTGAGACAGCAATGTGAGTTCACTATAATGCTCCTTAAACAACTGTAGCACGGTTCTGCCTCTTCAGGCACAGACAGTTCCACTACTGAAAGATGACATCAGCACCGGGGCAGGCATTAAGCATGAAGGAATGCATGTGGTTCACAGGTGTCAGTGTGTCTTCGATTACTACCAGACGTCCCCTGCAATCATGGGAGAATGTCTCCCATAGTATAATACTACTTCCACCCGCCTGTGTCTGTGGTGTCCTGCAAGTTTCGAGCTTCCATTCACCTCAATGACGATGTTTATGGAGGCAACCATCGACCTAGTGTAGTAAAAATGTGATTCACCCAAAGAGCCGACATGTGTCCATTGATCATATGAACACATAGGGGTGGTCTGCTGCTGGCTCCATGTTCAACAATGTATGATGAACAATGTGCTCCAGAACACTTTTGCATGTGCCAACATTGTGCTCTTTCAGCAGAGATGTCACAGATAACCATCTGTCCTACTTTACAGAGCAGACAAGCCTCCTAACGCCTCATTCTCTGAAGAGCTGTGTACATCCAACCATTTCACTGCTCTTCTACCTCTTTCTGTTAATGCTCACAACAGTAGCACATGAACATTAGACAGCATCGCTGTTTTCGAGATACTTGTTCATAGGCTCTGCACTATAATAATCTAACCTTTTTCAAAGTCATTTACTTTAATGTATGTCCCCATCTGGAGCCCATATCTCACTAGGGTAGTCCCCGTCCACGTCTGCTCCACTTACGTACTTTTGTTAATGTGTCATGTGGTCGGAATGCCACCAGGCAGCATCCAGCATTACGGTGGGCAGTGGTTGTAATCTTTTGGCTTATCAGTGGATAGTGAGCTTAATGCATGTTTGTTAATCTGCACTTATTAATGGTACAGAAAGACACTAGTCTTGATGTGAGACATTGCATCTGTTGTTTTCTTTGCACTTATTAGCAGTATGGAGACACTATTCTTGATATGAGACATCTTTTCTGTTGTTTTCTTATTGGTATGCATATCCTTCCGTATACATGGGCATTATGTGGTGACTAGGTAGACTTGACTGCACAAAAAGTGTAGACAGGAAATCAATCCGGTACAGCACGGACAAAAATGAAATGCATGTCATTTTATTGGGTTACAAGGTAGTTATAATTAAACTTTCACTACTAAAGAGAGCCTGTATGAGAAACAAGTGCTCTTAGGACAATGACACTTTGTGGAGCCATTTGTAAGAAGATAAATAATGAATAAACCATTGAAAGAAACTGTTTTTAATTTCATAGAATGCTTACATTCCAACTGCGAAGTTGCTTAATGTGACAACCATCTGCAACCATGACAACTTGGAACTGCACTAGAGATACCATTTCACGATTGTTCACAAAACTTTTCGAATGGTGGGCCATGAAATGTTCAGCTGTTGTGATACAACTCGAGTGTTGCTTGAAGATCACATATTGCACGAAGCATACTCATCCATGGCAAGAGTAATTTCTTCAACAATTTGTGGTCCAGTTGACCATCAGCCTCTCCCAGGAACAATTTCCAAATCACCAAGTAATTCAAACTTCTTAATCATGTTCTTCAACTCCGGTACAGAAAGAGGACCTCTCCATATCCCTTTAATGTATCAATACTTAAGAAGAGCAGCAGTACTATTGATGTTGTTTTGGTAAAACAACTTTGAGTGAAGCCCTCCTCACCTTTTCCAGACTCACGTTGACCGTCTGCTACTGTAATGCCCACTTCATGGTTACGTTTCAACCATATGTCGCCATACCAGAACAGGTGCCTAACGGCAAGTCATGACACTACATGCAAATTCTGCTGCGCATAGTGTGAGCACCATTCCTATAAAGTTGGGTATCTGTACCGTAAATAGTTTTCTGTATACACTGGCTCAAATAGTGGAAATTTAGTTGTAACCACTCTGTACATTGAGAATACGTGGGATATTGATTATTATTTGAAATATTACAAAAGAGTGGTCTCTTCTTGAACTTCACCTTGACAGTGTGTCAGTGATTAATTTCACGAAACAAATCAAAATGCATAAACCATCAGTGGTGGCCAAGATTTTGGCTTGTGGGCCATGCCTGGGCACCAGTGCCATAGTGCTCAGCCTTGCTGCACATTTTCCCTACTGCCAAGTGATGCTCTGTGAGTGTAAGGAGGGGGAAGATGGGAAAACTGTGAATGCATTGCATTTATATGGTTATGCAGTCACACTGAATAGGACTTGGTTTTGTATTTCGCATTTCTCAACAACATATATCACAAACAAAACACATTTTCAGTATTATTCAGTTACTTTTGCTATGCTGAAGACACAATATAATTTGTATCTGGTACAAATTGTCAGCAAACAGACACCTACAGTTTCACAGATTTTTGCCTTCAAGTTGCCACAACTGGGACTAACTTAATTTCATAGTCAAAAAAATATCTTTCACACAGATATGTCAATCAAAATATTGTTACTCTTTTGCAATCTCATTATGGAGACATGGATACTCTACCTGAGAATATCAATGTAGATGTCCTGTGTAGTTTTAATGTAAAAGGATTTGTCATTAAAGCGGGAATTACCTTGCAGGTCAGTCAGCTACATCTGCACATGTACATGCACAGGGACGCTTTCAGCTGAAATGGCAAATGGGCCTGAAAACAGATGTAAGAGTGGCAGTGTCCTCAAAACGTTTAGGAAACTATGCTTGTAATTCTTTCAAGGCCACAATTCGTATTTCTTTAAAGGCAGTGTGGTTAGGGAATTGGGCACTTTTGTCAGACTGTGTCCCTTCCATAACCCAATTTTCTTTTTTAATGCCTCCCCATCAAACTGGAAAGAATTTGTTTCTCACCTCGCATTGTCTTACTGTGGGCAGTATGCAGTCAAGTCCACTTCAAGTGTGAGGTTCTCAATCCATTCCGGATGTTCTAAATTTTGTTTTTGCACTACTTTTTCTTTCACAAGTTCAACAATACTAAGTTTTAAATCGAAAAATCATTCCTGGCATGCCCCATGGGTCAATAAAATTACTTTGCAGTAATATATAAAGCCTCCATTCTCATTCATTTCCATCGAAAACCATTGCAGTCAACAGTAGAATAATGCATGCGATTTCATAGATATGAATATTCATACCACCAATTTCGTATCGTGCTGCACACCTGCAAATTTAGCACAAAGTGCTTCTTGATGTACTGAACAGTGAATCCTGTCGGTCAAACATTGTAATATTTTGCTCTTTCATTGCCAACTAAATCTTTAAATTCTTTCTGCATGGTATTGTAATATTGTTTTATAGCAAATTTATGGTACCCATCACTTCTGTGGCTGCATAATACATGTTTTCATTCCACGAACAAATAGCAAAGGGAAAGCAGCGCTGAGATGAGTCTGCTGAACTGTAGAGAGTTGTGCCGACTGAAATATGCCACAGTGCAACACTGAATGAAATGTTGCATTGTAACGAGCACATACAGGAAGTTACGAACAAAGCTGAGACAGGCTGAAGTGTGGCCCACACATGGCCGCACACCAGTCTCACGTAAAGTTTGGCTCGCTGTGGCCGGCCCTGTTCTACGCCGTGCATGTTGAATAAAAGGCACAGTTACTCAAAGAAAAAAGCTTTGATTATATTCATGAAACACATCCATGTGTAATTAGTTAGTGGTAACAGGTGCCTGAATGGCAATACTGAACAATGTGTGTTACAATCATCTATAACAATATATTTTATTATTCATACCTATTGTTATAGAAAGAACAAACATGATTTATGGCACACAGTACTTTATAGAGCAATATGTAAGATACAATGAAGTACAGGTTGTGCGTAGCACTGAACACATTGACTGGACAACAGTAATGCATTTTACAGAATAGTCTGAGCACTCATTTGTAATCGCTTAAATAATACTGTTTATTTGGTGGCTCACCAGAGCATACAAGGGGGCCAACCCAGGTGGCCTCTATAAGTGGGCCTGTGAACTGTGTGGACGTGATCTCTGAAATCGCGTGCTTAATGAGTGAAGGTAAATCACTCCTCTCTTCTATGGGGTGTGAAAACCACATACATACCTGCATACATACATACATAAAAACACTAGGTGTTGAAGAAAAGCACTAGTATGGAAAAAACAGCACTGAGACTACTGGTCATGGAAAACACCAATGATGGCGCTGAAGTCCATTTCAATGCCTGACGACAGTGGCTGCTGCAGCACGTGTCAGGAAGGAATCAGTGAGTAGGGGTGGAAGTAATGAAAGGGCATTTTGGCATGGCATCCCCCCCTCTTGTGAGAGGCCTTAGGGCAGGACAGGGGATAGTGTCTCAATAGTGATGTCCCCATTGAAGTGAGCAGGTGTGCTAGGGGCTTCAGCTGATGCATCGGAGATGACAGCCACACAGGACCCAAGAACAGAGGTGGAGGTGGCGGCGACAGCTATAGCAGCAGGGGCAGCACTGACTGCACTGTTGTCAGGAGTCGGGGAGTGGGAGTGCAGGCAGGGACCTCAGACAGTGATCTGCCAGACAGCAATCCCCATGATGGTGTGAACTGGGCTGTCTGCGACACAGGAACAGGCATCGGCGGGGTGGGGAAGCCAGAGGGCCTTTCGGAACAGACCCTGTTATGCGTGGCCGCAGCTGGTCGAAGTGACGAGACATCGGCCTGTTGGGAGTGCAGACGATGCGCAGGCACTGGTTCTGGCAGTGCTCGATGATGGCAGGAACTCAGTTTGGCTTGCAGCCAAAATCACAAGCCCAGACAAGTGCACCCGGCCGGAACCGTCGTAGAGCTGATGATGCAGTGATGGATGCAGCAGGTGAAGGAGGGTGTCTGGCATCCATGTAACAGCTCTGCCAAGCTCTTGCCCCCCCCCCCCCCCTCCCCTGTCTGAAACAGCTTCAGGGGACCTGCAGCATACATAATTCTGCATCCAAGTTTTAAATGACCAAACCATGCGTTTGGCCTCACAATTAGATTGAAGATGAAAGGGGGGGGGGGGGGGGCTATGGATGGTGAATGCCAATAGCCTGACAAAAAGATGCACATTCTTGAGAAACAAACTGAGGGCCATTATTGGTAACCATGGTATACGGAAGTCACTCAGTTGCAAAAATCTTAGACTAGGCTGAAACAGTAGCCACCACAGACAGTGTGCCATATAGGCAATCTTGGAATAGGTGTCCACTGCAATGAGCCAATACTGATTTAGTAAGGGCCCTGCAACATCGACATGTAGATGCTCCCATGGGCACTACAAAGTTGGCCAGGGGATAAAATGACGCCCGTGGGGCTGGCTGTTGTTAAATACAGTGAGTGCAAGCGGCGATAAGCCACGTAATGTCCCCCATCTATGCCTGGCTAATATACATAACAACATGCAGCTGCTACAATACATTATGGCATAATGAAGTGGGAATCACAACCCAGATGTGAGTGTCCTCTGAAGCTAACGAAAGAACCACATCAAAAAGAGAGAGGTGGTGCTGGAAGGAGAAGTAATAACAAGGGATCCAAGGCACGGCCCGAGGATTTTTCCAGCCACCTGTACTGCACAAAAGACAGAACCTGACTAAGTACAGGATCTGCGATGAAGACCAATGCTATTGTGGCACTAGTGATGGGAAAACCAGTGACCGCATTCTGGTTCTCAATATCTAAATAGAAACAAAGCAACTGGTCCTGATCAAATGTCAGGTCCAGCCCGATCGGAAGATAAGGCACCGGGATTGGCGTGTTATGCCATCAGCTGGTAATGGATCTGGTAAAGATAACGGGAGATGAAGAGAGCTCACTGCTGCAAACGATCTGCTGTTCTGTGTGGCACGGAAGCTGAAGGGTTAAAAAGTGCAACCAGTGGCTTATGATTAGTGATGAAATGGAACTTACAACCATAAAAGACGACGTGAAATTTCTTAGAGAGTGAACAGAATTGCTAAAGTCTCCTTTTCAATCTGAGAATACCACTGCTGTATGGGAGTTAAAGTCTTAGAAGTGTAAGCAGTGGGTTGTTCAGACCCCTCCGCATATTTGTGGGCCAACACCATGCCAAGACCATGCTGAAAAGCATCTGTAGCCAACATGAGATGCTGACCTGGCTGAATGGTCACAAGCTAGGGTCCAGAAAAAAGGCACATTTTTATGCAGAAGCATGTGCAGGGACTGAGCAAAAGTAGATGCATCCAGTAAAAACTTACAGTAGAGCATAAATTTACCTAGAAATGGCCTGCAGTTCCTTAATGGAGGTCGCTGCAGCAAAGCCATGATTGTGTCAGTGTGGTGACGCAACGACTTGACCCCTGTGTGAGAAACCTCAAAATCTAGGTACTCAGTTGACGGCTAAAAACATTGAGATCTGGAAAGATTGCACTTTAGACCTGCTGACAGTTAAACAGAAAACAATGATCAAAGACTGCTAAGGTGGTCTTTGGTTGAAGACCCCAAAACGATGACATTGTCAAGGTAATTGGTGTAATGTGGGCTTTCTTTTGGCGCTTGTTGCAAACAGCGCAATGCTTAGGGCACACGGCTGTTGCTGTGAGGCAGTCTGTGACCATAACCAGCGCTGCCTCATGCGATGCTGAGTTGAAGGTTGTACTGCTGCAATGGCTTCCCCGTCATCCTGAACACTTGCAACGTACCAAACATAGGTTGACTGAGCAACTTCAGATACCTCCCTCCATGCAGCAATCTGATCGTCTGTGGCTCATGATGCTTCAAAGGACTGTGCTGTATTGAGCACACCTGTAAGCATTGGATTTTCACATTGAAGTGCTTTTTCGTGGACTTCCCTATCCGTGGCCAGACAAATAATATCAGGCATCTTGTGATCAATGTATGAATTGTGATGGGCTTACAAGAACAGCT
Organism: Schistocerca nitens; assembly: GCF_023898315.1. NCBI lineage: Eukaryota > Metazoa > Arthropoda > Insecta > Orthoptera > Acrididae > Schistocerca > Schistocerca nitens. The sequence continues at coordinate 570,947,700 of NC_064616.1, read as the reverse complement.
CAACCCATGTAATTCTTCAGTCCAGGCATTGTAAGAGTGGTTTGGTTGTTTCTGACAATGGTAAAATTCTACGCACATCACAATGACATATGTTCTGTCACAGTAATAGGTTGAGAAAAGCTTGCACATTTCATCAAATGATAAGCTGGCTGGTTCTTGCATCAGTGCAAGTTGGCTCACAACTGATACATGCAAGGTGAAATCCAGGAAAGAAAGAAAGCCCTACACAGGGTTGCATCACCCATGCAAGAAATCTGGAAATGTTTGTGTAACCGCATCTCATAGGAGTCCCAATCTTAACCCAATTCATCATATGCTGGGAAGGGTGACAGTTGCTCTGATGGAAGAGTAACCTACCACAAACATGCAGATGCCACTTGACTGAGAGCAGTGGTGAGAGCCTGCTGTTGTTCTGCGAAATCTTACTGCTGGATAATGATAGGTTTGACTATTTCTTCCATCTAGATGTTTGTTGGGTGACTTAGCACTGCCACTAACACGTGGAGAAATTATAACCCTCACTCATCGCCAAGTTTGTTATAGCAAGAACCAACACTATTTCTGGAACACAGTACTTTATAGAGCAATATGCAAGATACAATGAAGTACAGGTTGTGCGTAGCACTGAACACATTGACTGGACAACAATAATGCAGGTTACAGAATAGGACGAGCACTTGTTTGCAATTGCTTAACTAATACTGGTTCTTTGGTGGCTCACCAGAGCATGCCTTCTGGCCGATCCAGGTGGCCTCTATAAGCAGGCCTGTGAACTGTATGGATGTGTGATCTCTAAAATCGCACACTTCATGAGTGAAGGTGCATCACCTATTATTATATTATCCTGTAATTATTGCGCAAAGCAAATTAAATGTTCAGTCTTAATAAATATATATGTGGTGTGTGTTCTTTTGGCATTGATTTAAATCAAGGGGAAAAGTTGGAAATTTGTGCTGCACCAGGATTCGAACCCAGATCTTCTGCTTATCAGTGCCAACTTGCAGCCAATGTCTGTAACTTCTTTGTGTTTTATGAAATCCTTTTAATTATATATGTGAATAATAATAATAATAATAATAATAAACAACTTAAGCATGGGGTTTGGAATGCACATCTTAGTGGTGTTGTACTAGAACAACAGCATCTGTAATATTAGATATAGAATATAGCTGCATCTAGTATGTCATTGAGATCAGTTTTCAAACAACCACCAAAATAACAACAATAATAAAATTGTACGAAAATCCTGGAAACTAAGTATTACAGTGTTAGGTGTCAGTTCATATTATTGTTTTCTTTTTCTCAGCAGCCAAGCATGATCATTTTGCTATTTGTGTGCTTCATACATATTCTCTTTCTTTGCAGGCCTATAAAGAAAATGCACCAGAATGTCTTACACTTGTTCATTATGCAGAACTGCAATCCAAGGGGATTATACTAATGCGCGGAGATTACAATAAAGATGTTTTGGTATGTATCATGAAGTGACCATGTTCAGGTTTAAACATTAGCATGTGACCACTTACATGATTAATGAGTAATTGTTAGTTATAGGCTTGGAGACATTGAAGGCTACCTGACCCACCTAGTGGAAAGACTTAAACATTTTTCTGTGTTCAAATGTGCCTTTTCTTTAAGAAGTATGTATTTTAAGTTTAGATGACTGAAAATAAAGTATTGTGATTGAGTTGACAAGGAGAGAGTGACTTGTGATGCTATCACATAACCTGCTCTTCTCAAATAATTCCAAAGTGACTTCCAAGCCTGAAATCCCCATCTGACAGACAGAGTGATACTAACTTCATGTTATACCCTTAAGAAACTGTTATGGGATTTGGAATTTAGTCCAGCAACGATGGAGAAATTGTGATAATCAGGAACTGTATGCTGCCATCCCCCATTCTTTGTCACAGACTGAGTTGGTGCAGTGGTTAAGATGTTCACATTCAGGAGCAACAAGGTTCACCTCTCTATGTGGCCATCCAAATTTAAATTCTTTATGGGTTCTTTAAATTGATGGTCTATAAAGAATGATCAAAAGAGGGTTGGGCATGACACTCCATCCTGGGGTATTGTTTGTGGTTGGTACAGAGTCAACAACACCGAATTAATATGTTTTAGTAACTAATCAGTTTTCAAGCTGAAATAAATGTATATAAGTTGTCATTAAATAACAGTATGTGACATTTGCTTTATTGAAGTTCAATCAATGCTCAGTTTATTTAACACCTAAGTCTATATGTGCATCTATAGTTCTTCAGTAGTGGAGCAAATTATATTTCACTAAGTTCATTCCCATGGAAGCATAGAGCTTAAGAAATAATGTCAAAGCTCATTTGCTTAAGTTCCAGGCACTATCTCACAAAGAAATAAAGTTTAACAACAATTATCTGTGTTCTGTTTGTGAGTTCATGGACTGACTTGACAAAATTCTAAGTCCATGCAGGGCCAGCTTGCTGCCCACTGTGTCACAACTCCTACAACTACTTAGGTGTATAGAGAAACTAAACCTATTAAAATTTGCATATGAGTGTTGATTCCAACAGCACCAAACACGTTACGCATTTATTTATTGCATAAAGAATTGTTTAAATAGTCTTGTTGTTGTCAAATAACTCCAACAAAAAAACTCTCAAGTTGTCAGTCGTTCATAAACATAGGAGGATCAACTCAATCGAATTCTCCTCTCTTTTGGCTGGTGCCCCTAGACTCATATCATCTCCCTTCTTTTATTAATATTATTGATTAAGATTTACAATTTTTGGCGTCCGTAACTGCCACAAAACGCTATACATGTGAAAATATTATCCTCAACCTAAACAATAAATATACTGGAGATGAAACTGATTGTTGTTTAGCCACATATTGGATGTCTCCATCCTATAACCCAGGTATTCAGCTGAACATTGCCATCGAGCAGTCTTAATTTGTAGGTCTGAACAAACTTACTGAGGGCAGGTGTGGATGAGCAGGCAGATGGTAGAGCACTTGCCCGCGAAAGGCAAAGGTCCCGAGTTTGAGTCTCGGTCGGGCACACAGTTTTAATCTGCCAGGATGTTTCAGATTCACTTAAGTTCGGGCGTTGTTGTTATGAGTGAAATGAGCAAATGACATGTAGATTGACTAACTGATTGGTTGAGTTGACTGTTTAATTTGTTGCAAATTGTGATCACTTTCACTTGTTATTTGAGGTTACTACTGAAAATAATTTGTTAGTTGTATGACAAATTATGAAAACTGTCAACAGTAAACATAATATCGCCTGTCTGGGAATATTTGTATGTAAAGTGTGACAGTGATAAGTTTGATGTTTGTTTGTTGTGCCGAGTTCAAATGTCTCATGGTGCGGAAGGAAAAATAACTGTTTTGACTTGTCTTTAAGTCTTTCATTTTAAATTGTTTTATTAAATCGATCAACAAGATGACAAGCACCTACTTCCTCAAGTAGGTGCTTATTTATCGAATACTCATTTTAATTATGCTTGTTTGGGTTACATGAATGTTTTTGTGAAACTTAGTTATAAAAAACCATTGAAACTGATAGAAAATATCTAACATACCTGAGACACAGTGGAATATTTGTTGTCTACAGGTACATCAGCAATGAAAAATCATTTGAAAATGAAACATCCAGATAAATTCTGAGCAATTAATACAGGCACAGGTGCTGCTGCTCCTACACCATCTTTAGCCACCTCCAGTACATACTCATCTTCAGTATCACCAGAAAAGCAATAGACTGTCAGAATTGTTTGAAAGAAAATTGTTTTGGGATATAAATGACACAAAAGCCAAAAATATCATTGTTTAACAGCAGCAATTATTGCACTAGACAGTGAGTCATTATCTATTGTAGAAAGGACTGGATTTATGACACTCTTTGAATAAACTTTACCAATCTTGATTTCTGTAACTTCTGATGCATGCATCTGTTTTCAAAATAGTGCCAGTGTCCTGAGATTTACAGCTCATTGGTTGCCTACTGAATTCCAGCTGGAGCACTAAGTCATTACTATGAAGCCTTTTGTAGGTTCTCACACAGGAGAAAATTTAGCTTTGGAGATTAATACTATCACAGATTTCTGGGATACTGACCAAAACAAAATACATTTAGTCATTGATGACAGTGTTCCTAAAATGGTGATAGATGTTAGAGTGGCTTAGTAATGATTGTGTTAGATGCTTCATCCATTTGCTTTGGAGTGTACACTTGCTTGGAGTGGAAGGAATAATCACTTTGGTACACAGCCCATAACCTTCATGTCATTCCCTTGTCAGTTTGTGTGACCCTTTTCTATCCAATGGTTCCGCACATGTATCACTGCCATATCACACTCTGTCAAACTCATTACCCAGTACCTCATTTGAACTCATTGACATGCTAATTTATGCCATTTGATGCCAATGAGGTGAGCTAGTACAAGCTTCCAACTCTCTTCAGACATGGTGATAAAGGCACAGTGACTGTGTAACAACAGTTGAAGATGATGATCATGTAAGAGGATAGGCTGCAGGCAATGACTTGCTGTTGGCCCATATGGGAAGAGATCCTTTCATTGGGGGCATAGAAATCGGCCATGATGGAATGGCTTGGTTGGTTGCACTTACAAATATTGGAAAGTGGGAGAGATAGGAAACATAGGTGTTTTGGGATGAGCTCAGCAATTTAGGAAGCAATTGAATCTCATGTAGGACTTTGGGGATATGGTTGCCTCTGCTGTTATGTACAGGTGCCAGCCAGATGTGTGTGTGCATTTGTGTCTTGTATTTGGTAATTTGTGTTCATATTCTTATAAACAACCACATGAGAAGTAAATGATGAGCAGTATACACTGTATTTAATAACATTTTGTCCATCTGTATTAAGATTAATATGTCACACGTAAAATTTAAAAATTTCCCGGCAAATCAACTGTTCAAAGAGATTTTGGGATTGGAGCCAGTTGTCGTAAACTTAATTCCACGATATTTCGGCTGGACAACTGCCAGCCATCTTCAGGTGAGCCGAATGAGGACTGACAAAGACGTTCTCCGCTCCGTCTTATATGGTGCGCTGATGGTACTGCTGCACATGTGTTGAAGTCGCGGAGACAGAAGGACCACACTGTTGGGCAGCAGCACCCTCACTCTTGGAACTGCAAAACTCAACTGCCATCAGTATTGTCGCTGGCCGCAGCTATCGAAGTCTTCTGACATCTTCGTCTTGAGCAAATTTCAGAGATAATGGGAATCCACGCGTTATTCAGTTGGTAACCACTGTCACGGTTCATTAGATTTTCCGCAATGCGTATTTCAACGGATTCCTTGATAATGGAGTACCAAAATGTTGTTGATGTGGCCAAAATTGAAGTTTTGTCATACTCCATTGAATGTCCATTGGAAATACAATGTTCCGCAACTGCAGACTTAATGGGTTAAAGTAGGTGAGTGCAACGTTGATGTTCCGTACAATGCTCTTCCACTGTATGCGTTGTCTGTCCTATATAGCCCATACCACATTGACATGGTATTTTATAAATTCCCGCCTTCCACAGTAACAAATCATCCTTCACCGATCCCAGCAGATCCAAAATCTTAGAAGGTGGACGAAAAACCACTTTCACATGAAAATGATTAAGAATACTCGCAATTTTGAAGGAGATATTTCCAATGAAGGGAAGAAAAGCTAGGGACTTGGTTGGTGCTTCTCCTCTTTATCCACTTCCCTGTTCCTGGCTTTAGTTGAGAAAGCCCTGTTAATTTGCCAGATTGAGTATCCATTGTCTCTGAACACCGTCCTTAAATGTGCAAGTTCCTTAGGCAAATTCTCTGCATCCGACACTGTATGTGCCCTGTGCACAAGGGTTTGGGATGGGTGATGGCAGCTTGAAGAATGCAAGTACAAATCACTGTGAGTGGGCTTAGGATAAACAGAATGTCCCACCGAGCCGTCACTCTTCTGTTTAACCAAAACATCCAGGAAAAGAAGTCAACCATCTGTCTCTAGTTCCATAGTAAATCGAATATTCTCATGGATGGAGTTAAGATTATGAAAAAACTCCATTAACTTTTCTTCTCCGTGGGCCACACTATGAAAGTATCATTGACGTATCTCCAAAAAACAGTTGGTTTACAAACTGCTGATTCAAGTGCTCTTTCCTCAAAATCCTCCATAAAAAAGTTAGTCACCAGAGGAGACAGAGGCTGCCCGTGGCGACACTGTCAGACTGTTCAAAATATTCCTGGTTAAACATAAAATAGGTTCCTTAGGCAGGAAAGAGCATGTCGAAACAAAGCAGTGATGTCCAATTCAAACTGTTGACCAATTAGCATCAAGGAATCCGCAAGAGGTACTTTTGTGAAAAGGGAAACTACATCAAAACTCACTAGAAGATGCGAACTACTTAAGTGCAGAGCCCCCAGTCTGTTGATAAAATCAGCAGAGTTCCATATATGGTGTGAACATTTGCCAACCAGTGGTCTCAGCAAAGAAGCTAGATGTTTGGCTAAATCATGTGTGGATGCGTCAATATTACTCACTATGGGCTGTAAAGGAAGACCTTCTTTATGTACTTTAGGAATACCATACAGTCTCGGTGATATGCTGCCGTGTGGTCTCTGGAGCTAACGAGGAAGAGTTCAAAAGTGCCCACGTCTTCCATTGCACACATGCTGTTGGGTCTTGATCAGTCTTCCTCTATGTAATATCACTAAGTAGACTATACATCTTCTCCAAATACAACCCACAAGGTAACAAAACGGTAGAATTACATTTATCTGCCTTCAGCACCACTATTTCTGGATCTTCTCGAAGGTTCTGTAGTGAAGCCCTTTCTTCAGCGATTATATTACTGCGTTGGGGAGGAGCTTTCAGGAGAACCCTACCAGTTTCCCTTCTTATTTCTTCATCAGCATCCATAGGAAGGCGATGTACAGCTTGTTCAACACCACTTACAAAACTTATAAGAGGTCCTGACTGCACTTAGTGTAGGTGCAAACTTAAGACCTTTGCCCAAAACTGACAGTGTCACATCACCTAAAATCTTCTCCGTGAAAAATTTCGTCTTAATTTTACACCTACACCAAGTGCATTACCTCTTATAAATTTCGTAAGTGGTGTTGAACAAGCTGCAGTCACCTTCCTATGGACGCTGCTGTTCAGCGTGTTTGCTAGTCATTGAGTCTTACTGCTCAACATGTTGGAGTGTTGTCTTTACTTAATCCATTGTTTTGCTCTTTTTGTATGTATGCCTGTTGTTCGGTTGTGATTTGAACATTTGTTTTTTTTTGTACATTCTTACTGGGGTGCTGTGTTTAATGTATTGAATGTGAGAATAATAAAATTTTTTGTGCAATTTATAAAGACCATAATGATAATTTTGTTTCCAGAATGGAAAGGAATCCCAATGTCTGGCAAATCAGCTACAAATGTATTACGGCCAGGACAATGAGAAACGGCTGAATCTATTGGAGAGATTTAATTCAAGACCAGATGACTTCAGACACATGGATCTTATTGCAGAATTAGAATGTCTTAGTCTATAGATATGGAGGAAAACATATTCAACAGTGCTGTGATAGTTTCACTTAGAAATTGTTTTCCTATTTTTGACAAATAAATTAAAATTTCTACTTGAAATACACTGCTAATTGAGATGAGAATCATATGCAATGTATATTGTGCTTTCTGATGGTGCAGTGGAAATGGCAGGAGGTCTGCTGCATCACCATGGCTCAAATTTAATGTTACTACTGGTCGTGAATGTCAGGATCTCATGGAATTAAATGTCACATCTTTTTTGCCAACTTAAAAAAGAAATACTATGTGAGTTGAAAACTGGCAGTACAATATAGGCCACAAAATACTTCTTATTATTTCATTTAGTGTCACAGTTATAATTCTGGTAGGAAAATTTTACTGCTTCCCAATTATTGGTATGATGAAACTGTTCAGATCTTCCTGCTTTCACTTTGATATGGTGTCCTAAGTATTGCATGAAACTGGATTAGATTTGTCATAAATAAAGTTTCGAGGACACTTTTCACTAAATAAGTTACTTGATACTGTAAAACACTGTTAATGTTGGTTCATTCGAAGACTGTGTAACACGGGAAGCATCAGTATAACTGTACTTTGTCTTCATTTTTATACTGCAATCAATTACATATTGTTACATGACTAAAGTGATAAAGAATCATTACTCCTTTTGAATCTTTTCGATGGAAAGTGTACAGAAAAAAATTCTAAAAGTAATGCTTGTGTTTGGTTTCCTCGTTTTCATGTTTCAATGAAAGTTACATGTTCTTTCATGTCACTTATGTATATGATTTGCATATTATGTTTGCTGATTCAAATGAAGCAGTCGCTTGTTAAATCTGTTTATATACTCCAGTATGAAAGGGAAATCCCATTATTTAGCCATGTTATTTTGAAGTGGATTCCAATGCTGAAGTTTCTTTCCTGTTTGAATAATACATTTTATGTATAAATAGCCATTGATAGAACAGTAATTCAGTTAATTACTATATCTTCTTTTCTGTGGATACTAGCATATCAGACATGACCATAGGACTGACTGACTGACTGTTCGCTGGGCAGCCATGTTTATATCAGCTACGAGGAACAGTATGGGCCAGCGTAATCAGGTGGGGAGATGAGTGGGGCACGTTCATGCTGTAAGTGCAGTGCTGCGATGAGACTGTGCCCTCTAATGATCATCTAGGCTCATTACCTGTGGCAAGCATCCACCTTCCGTGGAGCCAGACACAAGAATGAGTAGGAAAACCAATCCCGTAATGTTTGAGTGTAGCATTAGTAGTGTGCTGCTTGACACAATCACATTTTTAAATAACTAGCCATAATAGTGCAAAGTGATATGAAATGGAATGAGCATGTAAGGACTGTAGCAAGGAAGACAAATGATTGACTTCAGTTTATTGGGAGAATTTTAGGAAAGTGTGGTTCATCTGAAAAAAGTGGGACACATTATTGAGGACTGCTAGAGTGTTTAGTATTCCCACCACTTTGGAATAAAGGAAGCCAACAAAGCAATTCACAGATAGACTGCCAGATTTGTTTCCAGTAACTTCGATCAACACCCGAGTATTGTGGAGATGCTTCATGAATTCAAATGGGAATCCACGGAGGGAAGACAATGACATTCTTTTTGCAATACGCTATTGAGAAAATTTAGAGAACTGGCATTTGAAGTTGACTGCAGAGAAATTCTACTGTCGCCAACGTTCATTTCGCATATAGATTACGAGGATAAGGTAAGAGAAATCAGGGCTCGTATGGATGCATGTAGATAGTCATTTTTTCTCCCGCTCTTTATATGAGTGGAACAGAAAGGGTAATGACTAGTAGTGGTACAAGGTACCTCCTGCCATGCACCATACAGTGGCTTTCAGAGTACGTATGTAGATGTAGATACCAGATTAACCTGTTAGCTAATTGATTATGCAGTCATAATGTCACTATCTTCTGCCTCCATCAGAGGTATTCCCATTGGATGTACCCTTCACTAATGGTGAACCACTTTCTCCTGTGGTACTGTTATTAACTATCCCAATGATGAAAAAAGAACAACTGATGTCAAAGTTAAATGGGGCTCATCAGCTTAGGGGATTTGACAAAGGAAGCATGACTGCTACTTTTTCCAACCATGTCTTCCAGAAATGTGCCAGATACCTTAACTTATTTAACATGAAAATTCTATCTCTCACTGTGGTGGTCTTTCATGTTTGTCTTAAATTACATTGCCTCAAAGAAGGCTCATGAATTTTTATGTTTCTTGATGGAATTTTATAAAGTATTTATAATATTCTAAAATTATAAGTAAGTAAAGAATTGCCCCCCTTCCCCCCAGACAGAAAAAGTATGAACCAGAGTAATTATATTATGGTTGACTTATAGCATGAGTGTTTCAAATTGGTATCAAAATATACAGGAGACCAGAATATAGCTCATGCCATTTTCTATTGATTCCTAAATTGAATTCAAGAATTAACTTAAGACAAAATTCACAAGCCTAATATTTACACACACATGTTCAATGATCCAGTGACAAGATAAACTTACATTCTAATTAGGAGCTAAGTCAGTCATTGGTGGTAATGGAATTGATAGAAAGGACAGGTAGAGAAAAAAGATCAAATAAAAGAAAATGATGTGATGAAGTTTGTCAAAAAGGAAGTGGAGAATATGGTCTAAAGTATTGTGGTTTGAAGACTGAAAATGGAGGCAAGAGTTACCTCCGATAATGTATCAGATTAACCATTTGAATTCTTAGAAGAGAGAAGAGGAAGTAATAGCCTTGCAAAAGCCTTGTGACTAGAAGGTGGAAATAAACGTAAGGTCACAAGAAAGCTGTTAGGTGCTCCGTAAGGTGCCACAATGAAAACCTTTGCACCACATACAAAAATTAAAATTTGTTTACTTTCTTGTCCAGTGAACAAAACTTTTTCTGTACTACTGAATTTCCTACTTTTGCAAGAGACAATGGCAAAGACTGAGGATCACAACTAAGACTTAACAGAACAGGAGGTAAGTGATGATGTGAAAATGTTGAGGAGGAGGAGAAGAAGAAGAAGAAGATGATGAAGGCACTAGGTATAGTTTAACACATTGACTGCTGCGAGGCTCCCAGCGGACACAGCAGGGGATGCTGTGTGCCCACTGGTGGACACACACGTCACTCTGTTTAGTACAGTATACCTTTGTTTGTTGTATAAAGTTGCAAAAAACAAAGTTCAAAACGGTGATCAAGATACTGTACCTGATGTCCTGTACACTGGCATCAACTCAAGAAATACAGATGAATGCAGAGTACTGCAGTATATATGCTTCCACTGATCAAATATTAAATGCAATGAATAACCGAACATCACCCATTGGGATATTTTGTGATGTCTCAAAGGCTTCCGATTGTGTGAATCATGAAATTCTTCCAGATAAGCTTAAGTATTGTGGTATGAGCGGGGCAGTGCACAAATGGTTTAATTCATACTTAACTGGAAGAATGCAGAAGGTTGAAACTAACAGTACAGATAGCCTACAAAAAATAGCAGAGTCCTCTAACTGAGAGGTATCAAGAATGGTGTCCCACAGGGTTCAGTCTTGGGTCCCTTATTGTTCTTAATATACACTCCTGGAAATGGAAAAAAGAACACATTGACACCGGTGTGTCAGACCCACCATACTTGCTCCGGACACTGCGAGAGGGCTGTACAAGCAATGATCACACGCACAGCACAGCGGACACACCAGGAACCGCGGTGTTGGCCGTCGAATGGCGCTAGCTGCGCAGCATTTGTGCACCGCCGCCGTCAGTGTCGGCCAGTTTGCCGTGGCATACGGAGCCCCATCGCAGTCTTTAACACTGGTAGCATGCCGCGACAGCGTGGACGTGAACCGTATGTGCAGTTGACGGACTTTGAGCGAGGGCGTATAGTGGGCATGCGGGAGGCCGGGTGGACGTACCGCCGAAGTGCTCAACACGTGGGGCGTGAGGTCTCCACAGTACATCGATGTTGTCGCCAGTGATCGCCGGAAGGTGCACGTGCCCGTCGACCTGGGACCGGACCGCAGCGACGCACGGATGCACGCCAAGACCGTAGGATCCTACGCAGTGCCGTAGGGGACCGCACCGCCACTTCCCAGCAAATTAGGGACACTGTTGCTCCTGGGGTATCGGCGAGGACCATTCACAACCGTCTCCATGAAGCTGGGCTATGGTCCCGCACACCGTTAGGCCGTCTTCCGCTCACGCCCCAACATCGTGCAGCCCGCCTCCAGTGGTGTCGTGACAGGCGTGAATGGAGGGACGAATGGAGACGTGTCGTCTTCAGCGATGAGAGTCACTTCTGCCTTGGTGCCAATGATGGTCGTACGCGTGTTTGGCGCCGTGCAGGTGAGCGCCACAATCAGGACTGCATACGACCGAGGCACACAGGGCCAACACCCGGCATCATGGTGTGGGGAGCGATCTCCTACACTGGCCGTACACCACTGGTGATGTCGAGGGGACACTGAATAGTGCACGGTACATCCAAACCGTCATCGAACCCATCGTTCTACCATTCCTAGACCGGCAAGGGAACTTGCTGTTCCAACAGGACAATGCACGTCCGCATGTATCCCGTGCCACCCAACGTGCTCTAGAAGGTGTAAGTCAACTACCCTGGCCAGCAAGATCTCCGGATCTGTCCCCCATTGAGCATGTTTGGGACTGGATGAAGCGTCGTCTCACGCGGTCTGCACGTCCGGCACGAACGCTGGTCCAACTGAGGCGCCAGGTGGAAATGGCATGGCAAGCCGTTCCACAGGACTACATCCAGCATCTCTACGATCGTCTCCATGGGAGAATAGCAGCCTGCATTGCTGCGAAAGGTGGATATACACTGTACTAGTGCCGACATTGTGCATGCTCTGTTGCCTGTGTCTATGTGCCTGTGGTTCTGTCAGTGTGATCATGTGATGTATCTGACCCCAGGAATGTGTCAATAAAGTTTCCCCTTCCTGGGACAATGAATTCACGGTGTTCTTATTTCAATTTCCAGGAGTGTATATTAATGACTTGCCACTCTATATTCATGAAGATACAAAGTTAGTTCTTTTTGCTGATGATACAAGTATAGTAATTACACACAAGAAGAAAGAATCAGCTGAGGAAATTGCAAATAATGTCTTTCAGAAAATTATTAAGTGGTTCTCTGCAAATGGACTCTCACTAAATTTTGAGAAAACACAGTTTATACAATTCTGTACAGTAAATGGCATAACACCATTGATAAATATAGACTATGAACGGAAGTCTGTTGCTAATGTAGAATACTCAAAATTCCTGGGTGTGTGCATGGATGAGAAATTGAATTGGAAGAAACACATCAATGATCTGCTGAAATGGTTAGGTTCAGCTACTTATTCTACTAGGGTTATTGCAATTTTTTTGTGATAAACATACAAGTAAATTAGCCTACTATGCCTATTTTCATTCACTGCTTTCACATGGCATCATATTTTGGGGCAATTCGTCATTAAGAGAGAAAGTATTCATTGCACAAAAGCGTGTAATCAGAATAATAGCTGGAGCCCACCCAAGCTCACCTTGAAGATATTTATTTAAGGAACTCGGGATATTCACAGTACCTTCGCAATACATATATTCACTTATGAAATTTGTCATTAATAACCCATCCCAGTTCAAAAATAACAGCAAAGTGGATAGCTACAACACTAGAACAAAGGATGATATTCACTATTCTGGATTAAATCTCACTTTGGCACAGAAAGGAGTGAATTATGCTGCCACAAAAATCTTTGGTCATTTGCCAAATAGTATTAAGTCTGACAGATAGCCAACCAACATTTAGAAGCAAATTCAAAGAATTTCTGAATGACAACTCCTTCTACTCAATAGATGAATTCTTAGATATGAAGTAGTAACTGTAAAAAAAGAATTAATTAATTAATTTTGTGTAAAGAAAACTTATGTTAAAGTGACACATTCCACATCATTACAAAATGCCGTATCCATGATCTATGGAACAAGGATTAATGTATGTATGTATACTGTACTAGATGAAGTGGAGTCTGTGACCATCAGTGGGTACATTGTTAGGTGTGAACCTCTGCTGTCTCTGCTAGCAATCAACATGTTAAATAAAGTGGCAGATAATAAAGGAAAGCTAATCATCCTTTCAGAAAGCAATCCATAAATTGGTGAATGTTACACGGAAAACTGAGACTTTACCTGTCGAATAAAGAACTGCTAACACACAGAATTAACAAAATCAGTGGCAAGTGTAGAGGAAACAGGTAGGTGAACCTATTGTCACAAATTTCCATAAATCGTTATTTTATCATACTTAAAACCAGTAAATAATATATTAAGGTTAAAGGAAGATATTAATCACCTCCTTTAGAAGAGCATTTTTGTTGCTTTGGAGTGCTGTAGATGGTGAATAACTGGTATCAGGCTAACCTGTGATTTTGCACCATTGGCCAAAAATTCATGGCAGTGAACTGTCTTTGTGCCTATCGGTTGTTTGGAGTCGTACAATACTGTGGGTTAACATGGAGGCATGACAGAATGGTAGAAATAAGATATCGTGTTTCGATGTGCCCATGATCACGCTGTGAATGGGGTTGCCTGATTTATTAATATCTCAGTATGCACTGCTCAGTATGTTTAATAGGAACACTTGTAGCCATGTGACTTGGTTCAAAGAAGTGGAGGCTAGTGTTGTGCCTCCTCAATGACAACTGGTTTCAAACTTACCGGTTTTTGAGGGAGCGCTGTACATGCAATAGACATTTGAAGTCAATTTTTCAAGGCACTGACCACCCAATGGGCATTTGACCTACAGTGTGGAGAGGGTGCAGATCAGGCTGGAGGTGATTCTGTGATCATTTGGTGGTGGTTTTGTACCATGACTTAGGACCACTCATTCATGTTACTGCAACTATGAACCAGTATGTTTATTCCATCGTTCTCAGTGACTTAAAGAGTTTTACATGGTATTAGCATGATGTCTCCTGAGGATGACAAATTTTTTGCCCAAGCCTATCAAGCTTGTTTGAGATGTAGCAGGATGGCATTCAGCTCTCACACTTGGGCAGTGAGGGTTCAAAGGGTTGGTGAGGGCTGTAGGAGTCCATTGGAGGAGTAAGGTGGCTCAGCAAGATACACGACATTCATGAAAATGTTTTATTGCTCCAACAAGCTTACAGTAGCTACAGGTGTGCGCAATTGTCATGTGGCACAGCCAAGTATCAGTATATAGCATTCATTGTACCATGATCATTGTCAGTCATTGATCTTGTGGACTTCAGCAGGAAGTGTTGTCTTGAAGACATGAATAATTGGTATGCTCAGCGTAACCCAGCAGTGCTATGACCGTGCGTGGTTGGTGTTTCTCAGCAATGTTGTGATAGGTGGTCTGGAGTTGTTACGTTGCTAGGTGGCCGAGATCTGCCCAGCTGAGGCAGGTGATGTGTCTACACATTTGGAGAGTAAACGGGTCAAGGGACTGGCTGGTGGTTACGGACACTGGTAGATGACCCAATAGCTCAGTGGCTAGGAGCATCTCAGCTTGACCCTCAGCATGTCTGGTGACAGCTGGACCCTATGGCTGAGTGACCTCATATCGAAGACTGATATTGTGATGGACACCAACTCCATGACTCGCTGATTTGATGATCTGCCTGGCAGCGACCTGTATCTACACATGCCGAAGCTAGTTTTTTGTGATGTCAGTACTGCAGATGTCATGTACACTGCATGCCAAAGTGTTCCAGGTTTTGGTAACTATCTGGGCACTGACTGGCATGGTGGGTGCTGTGATGCAATGCTATGTCAGCATAATGCGAAAAGTGACCCTTTTTACAGTGTCAGGCATTCTTGCCAAGTCCCATGCCGTTACACTCCTTTTCTCTTTGAAGAATTTGGCTCAAAAAGAGACCACGATGTCATTTATAAAATTCCACATGGTTGTGATCCAGTCCCACCCATAAAGTATAAATGAAAAATGTTGATATCTTATAGTCATATTTTGCATTTTTGTGCTATATTTTTCGAATTCTGAGTTTACTGCCAGGCTATTAGGAGTGCTATTTTCATTCTCCATTTCTGTATTGCAACATGGATGTTGCACTTCCTACAATTTGGTATTCTGTGGTGACAACACTAGTGTCCTGACTGCATATGGTATGTAGTTTTTGTTTTACTCTTAGAGTGTTTTTTTAAAAGCCTTGTACCATATTCTTGAATATGATTATTATTCTGCTTCCAACTATTCTATTTGGTGTTTTTTTTTTTGTTGTTTTATTTTACAGGAAGTTTTCACCATTGTTTTGCATCTCCATTTAATAAGTTCTGTGACTATAAGTGGATGTCAGCAGCATATGTTTTCACAGCTGTCTCTCCATGAGAAAGTTATGGTTATGAAAAGAGGTCATTCAACACTTAATAGTCTTAACAGCTCAGCCAAGAGTAAGACTTGATGTTAAATCCTGAGCTTGCTGGGGCTGCAGCTTGTGATGCCAGACCATGAAGTAACTGACACTAAGTCATTCTTTCCGAAACTTGTAAAAATGACTGCAATGTATTTGTTATGCACTCTTGTATGTTTGGACTTGGGCCGGACAGCAGGTTCCATAGATTTTTATGCCTGTGAGCATGTACAGGGTGTTTCTACGAGAGCTGCAAAAAATGTAACAGAACATAGAGAATGCTCCAGTGAACAATTTGAGGTAGGGAATCTGGGGTCAGAGAAGCCAGCTTATGGAGAAACCGAAGTAAACTTGTCTACTACCTTGTCTAGCATTACTCTTTTCCAGATTATGTACAATTAATATGCGTACAGGTTTACACATACTGTACTGTTTATTCGCATGTACATTCTTTATTTCCTGCAAGGAAACAAGGAGGATGAGCCTGATTACTAGGAAGTCATGATACAGGCTTTGTTTACTTTACTTACGCATAACGTGGCTCTGTTGTATTTACATTGCCCCATGACAGAACATACTATGAATCAATGACAGACCCATTCATTACTCAGTGCTATTCAGAGATATACAGTACAATACAGTGGAGCAGTATCAGTACAGTTTTGCAGGACTCACTGACATGCACCTTATGTATGGGGAAGTACATTGCAATGCTCTCGCTGCTGAAAGGCTATACAGGGAACGATACCCTAACAGGCATCATCCATCATAGTGAGTGTTTATTTCTCTCAATCAATGAATGCAAGAGACTGGTTCTTTGGAAAGGTCCCTGAAAACGCAAGGACCACTAGCACACCCGATTTTGTGGAGGTGATGCTGGAATGAATTGTAACAGGCCCCCTTACAAATACTCATGATATTGCACTTTAAATGAGCACTGCACGTACTAGGGTGTGGTGAGTACTCCACGAACAATAACTACGCCCATATCATGCACAAGAAGTTGTAATGGATCTGGGAGATGTGTTATTTTCTACCGGATTTGCCGATACCAAATTGTAAATGTTTTCTTATATTTTTGTCAGAATTTTTTTATTGTAATTTGCCTTATCTTATGTTAATTTACTTACATTTTTGAGAGTGACAGCATATTGATTACTATTAGTAAATGTGATGAAGAATATCAAAGAGACTGATTACAAGTGGAAGCTTGTGTGTTGTGTAAAATGTCTTTGACGCTGGAGTCGTCTTTGACTGTAGTCAGTCGGCAGTTAACTCTTGGTGTGTGTTGACGGTAGAACAATGTGGGGGTCGCCGTCATAAATAATTTGCTAGTGAACAGAAAAAAAATGAATTATGTTACTATTTTTTTATATAAACTTTAAGAAGAAACTACATTCGAAGAAATGGTATTTGAAGCACCAAAAATGAGGCAAACACATTGAATGAGGTCATTTCTGCAGCCGACAAAGATGCATTGTGGAATCATACTTCCACTAGACAACTGAAGCCAAGACCAATATCGCCCTGTAAACATCTAACGGAAAAGGTACTGTCACGAAATACGCCAAATTTAAGTAAATAAAAAATAGTGAGCATATTTCAAAGTCCATGCAATGCTTATGACTGACTTTGCATCAAGGGTCATACTGTGTCAGTAGTTGTTCCAACAATGGACTGATCGACCAGATTTCCTCCAAATCGTACTGTTTACTGACTAGGCCTCACTCGATGGTGATGATATTTCAAACAGCAGGAATAGCCATGTGTGGGATGAGAAAAACTCTTAATGCTGTAGTAGTCACATCACCAAGTATGTTTTCCTGTGAATATCTTGGCTGGTATTGTAGGCAACAGTCTCAGTGGGCCATATCTTTTACCTGGCCATCTGAATGGCCACCTGTACTTCAGGTTCGTGCAAAGAGTTCTACCTGAGTTGTTGGAGAATATACCCTTAGTTGTTTGTGGGATGATGTGGATACAATGTGACAGTGCACGGCCGCACTTCAGTGTGAGTACCCTCAACCATCTCAATGCTGTATTTCCTGGTCAATGGATTGGAAGGGGAGATCCTTTTCCAGGGCCTGCGAGGTCACCTGACCTGAGTCCCCTTGATTATTTCTTAAGGGGATCTCTAAAGTCACTTGTGTATGAGACACCAGTGGATACGGATGGAATTAGTTGCCAGAATTGTAGCTGCCCATGGTGTGATTTGAAATACACCCAGGGATATTTGTAAATGTGCTTCAGAATCTTGTTCGCTGCTGTCATGCTTGCATTGAGGTTGATGGCCATCAGTTTCAGCACATTTTGTAAGATACAGTAGAAATGGTACCTTCAGTGTGTCAGTGATGGTATTTGCAGTTAACTGTAAATAATGTAAATAAAAAAGTACACCTTAATCTAATTTTATTCTTATTATCTTCGTAAGCTGATTTTGCCAACCCAGCTTCCTTACCTCAAATTGTTCAGTGGAATATTCTGTGTCCTGTTAAATTTTTGCACACTTACAGAAACACCCTGTATATGAGCTTTAATGTTATTTGTACCTATAACAGTAATGTTAATAATAATACTATTATGGTCATTATTATTAATATTATGAAAGTCATTAGATATGAATGGGCCATGTCTGATTTTATGTATATATATTTGTAGGATTTGAAAGTCTGTCCCCAGACATCAATATCCTAAAGCAGTGCAACACAATTAACTCAAAAAAGTTGCCTCTAAAAATGCGTAAGTATTAAGGAGAAACTGAGATTTTCAGTTATTGAGCGTAATATGAAGGTTAATAGAACCATTAAATTCTGTCCAAAACAATAGATTGCATTTTCTTGAGTGGAAACTTTGAAACTCTGTTATGTGGATGTGATGGAAAAAGGCGATTCAGTAAATCTAAGAGACATTTAGGGGATTAATGAATTTTACATCTAGTTATGTTCAGATTTGAAGACTCACTTAGAAGTCTTCAAAGATGTTTCTAAGACCATTTGGAATGAGATACTTGATCGCCTGCAACAAATATACCATGAGGAGGTAATAATGGAAATTAAAAAAGCATCCTTTGTAGCTGTCATGGCTGATGACACAACAGATCTTTCAGAACACATTGAAATGATCCTCTTTCTTTTGCTATGTATTGAATGGAGAAATATCTGACTGTGTTGGGGATGTTTTACCGAGAATATCAAGCTGAAGATGGCATGTCAAAACATATTTTGAACAATAGGACATAATCCATCAAGTAAATGGACTAAACTGGCACCTCAGACATTTAGTGGTGCAAATATCATGAAAGGGAGAAAAACAGAAGTTCAAGCAAAACTAAAAGCATTTATATTACTGGACGTATTATTCATTGTTATGCACCTCTACTTAATTTAGTAATGAGAAATACAACAAGTATTATATGGAATGTAAGAATATTTTTCTATAATAATCTGACTGTATTCCAATACCCTGCTTGAGATCACAATATGTGTCCATTCTAAAGAAGCATTTTGATGCCAGCATTCCACATCTATCCCGTACTAGGTGGTACTTTGACATATGACCCATAAAAAAGTTCAAGAAAATTTGTAACCTTTCAAAAAACTAACTTACTGAAATTCATTCAACATCAAATGCAAATCAAACCATTGCAGAAGCAACAGAAACTTTAAAATTTCTGGTCGCTGATTATTTTAAGTTTTGGTTAGAGCTTTTTCCTCAGATTATGTTTCATGTTAAAAGTAGTTTACAACTAAATGCAATTTCAGGAAAAAGTATGTTTAAAATTCATGAACATTTAACAAATTTCAAATTGCTATTTTAAAATTAAGAAGCTCAAAGTACTCTAAGAGTCCTTTAAAGGAAGCTAAGGAAGTATGTGACTTTATAGATGTTGATGTAATGGACAGATATTCTTCTACTAAACACTTTGTACTTGCTAAATTGTTCAACAAGAAATACTTCACTAGGTATAAGGATGAACATCCTCCAGAAGAGATAGCACTGACCAGTGAAGCATATTCCATGACTGACAAAGAAAAGCTTGAAACGGAACTAAAAACATTCTGTCACAGGAGTGATGTTCGTGAATATTGCAAATTAATTTAGCTGCAGAAATTTGTATTGAAAAAAATAGAAATCCAGATGATGCTCTCAGCAAAATTACAAAACTAATAAAAATCCTCATGACATTTCCTATGACCATATCACATGCATACCACTGCTTTTAGATTGAAAAGAATTAAAAAAAAAATTTAAGAGGCACTAAGGATTTGGAAAGATCAAATACACTTGTAGTTATTTCAGTGGAGACAAATTTCCTCAGTTGTCATCCAGAGTTCAAAGAGAAATTTATTGACTTTTTGTGTGAATTAACAAAAGAAGATAGGATTTCATTTTTAAATGAGTAGATCAAGCTTGAACTGTAACAATTTACGTTAAAGTAATTAAAAATATTTGATTTTGTTCTTTATTGTTGTCAAATTCCAGAAAAAATTCCATTTTCTAAATTTTTGTTTCCTTTTACATGATTTTAAAATAATGCTAAAAATTTTCTGAAGCAGTACCTCCACAAATTTTAGCTATGAGCTGTCACTGCTTTTATATCAAGGTAATAACTCACGGTAGAGGCATAGCTTGCCAAATTTTTGACGTCACCGTCGTCAATATCTATGCTCCATCTGGAACGACCTTAAAATCAGAAACAGCTAACTTCTTTAAGCAAAACATCATATACTTGCTACGCCGCAACCCAACTCAGTTGATAATTAGTGGTGATTTCAACTGTGTGATCCACAGGAAAGACCAATCGCCAAACTTTAATTACTGTAGGGAACTACATGATCTGGTGCGTCACCTGCAGCTGAAGGATGCGTGGGAACTAAAATTTCCTACCCTGGTAAAGTACACGTACCTGACCACTACCGCATGTAGCCGTCTAGACCGTTTGTACATCTCTGAGAACATTTGCCAACATGTTCTGGACGCCGATGTCATTCCGGCTAGCTTCTCCGACCACTGCGCCCTCTGTGTCACGATAAATCTGGCGAAACAGCATACTAAATGGCATAGGATTCCGTGGAGCCTAGATGTTTCTATTCTCGCCGATGCCTTGCTACAAGATGTCATCTCCACGACATGGGCGGATTGCCTCAAGCAATGCTGCAGATATCCGAGCAAGATAGCCTGGTGGAATGCTGCGGTCAAACGGAAAATGCGATTATCTTTAAGAAACTACAGTTGGCAACGGGCGCAAGATGTCAAACGCACGATTGATTTTTACCAAACAGTTCTGCGAGAGTTGTATGCGACTACGACACCAACCAACACACAGCTGACGACCATCAAACAAATAAAAGCGAAGCTTATAGGCATAAAGCGAAAGCAGCTTGAAGGACTGAAGATCAAATCTAAAGCAAAATCGCTTCAAGAGGACGAACTTGCATCGCTGTATCACCTCATAAAACATCGTGCCCATCGCAAGCGAGCTTTTATCGGTGAGCTGGACACAGATGATGGACTCCGTTTGACCTGACAGAGTGATATTCTTACTGCCGTTTACCGGTACTTCACGGATCTGTACTCGCAATGCGATACATATGGTGATGACGGCGGCGATATCGTGAGTGCTCTGCCCACCGTAGTCACGTCTGCGGACAACTCGGCGGTCGTACACGATTTTGCTCCAGACGAAGTCCTTGAACTGATTTCTGGCTCGCCACCAAATAAATACCCTGGCCCTGATGGTTTGCCACGGGAATTTTATGTGCGCTTCTGGCCCATAATCGGACACGCATTTACAGATGTTCTCAATGAAGTGATGCGAGGGAGTGACGTGCCGGCCGAAATGAAGGAAGGCCGCATTGTATTGATACCAAAAAGCAAACACCGAAAAACCTTGGATAACTTCCGACCTATTACTTTACTCAATTTTGATTACAAAACCTTCGCCAGAGCACTCAACAGCAGATTGTCTCCGTTAATCAAGCAAGTGATCACAACCATCAATCATGCATCCCTGGTCGCACTATTATGACGCCCCTTTCGGAATATAGAGATGTAACAGCCTTAGCGTCAGTCACTAACGTGAATCTCGCATTGCTGTTTATCGACTTTTGCAAGGCTTTTGATCGCGTCCGCCACGAGTACCTCCTACAGCTACTGCAGCGTTGTGGTTTTGAGCAACGGGTTATAAATGTCGTGAAACATTTCGTCACGGGCATTACAACCAGAATCAGCGTAAATGGACAGCTTACTCAACCCATAGAAGTCCAAAGAGGAGTGCCGCAGGGGAGCCCTCTCTCCATGATGTTATTTGTTTTATCGCTCGAGCCGCTCTTACGCTCTGTTCATGACAAACTTGCAGACCTTTCGATCGCCGGGACGTCCTTCGTGGTTCGTGCTTACGCCGACGTCGGAGTGTTATTGCGCAACGACGGAGACGTATCAACCCTCAAGACCGCGGTAGACGAGTACTGTCGTGCTTCCGGTGCTAAAATCAACGCTGGTAAATGCACCTTTGTCAACATTCGAGGATTAGACGCAGCTATTATACCTTGGGCGAAGCGTGTCGAAGCCCACACCACTCTGGGGATGATTATCGACAAATGCCCGCTAAAAATGAATGCAAAAAATTGGAAGCAGGTCACCAATAAAATGCAAGGTGCCATCTATGAAAACAATTGGCGGTCCGTTAACATTCTCCAACGCATACGACTCCTCAGCAGTTATATATTCAGTAAAGCGTACTATATGGCCTAACTATTTCCGGTCCCCAAGATGCAGGCCAAACACGTGTTGAAACTCTCTAATAGATTTATCTGGCAAGGGCATCTGTTCAAAGTGAAATACACCACGCTGACGTCTTCCAGACAGGCCGGCGGACTAAACATGCCTGACATTAACCGACAGTGTACTGCGTTATATATTAAACGAATCACCCATTTGTTGGACAAGGAACCTCTCAGCGTAGTCAGTTGGCTCTTCCGAACCTTACAACCCACCGATACGCATCCACCCATTGATGTAGGTAAAATACATTACAAAGTACGACATGTCAAGCAGTAAGCTATATTGATGGACATTATTTCACGCAGGATTTACCGACGGCGCACCTGTTATTAAAAAGATGGACATCTCCAATAGTCCGGAATCCCATTGAACTTAAATACCCGAGTGTTCATTGGAAGGCAGATTGGGACAACATAAGTTTAACCGTCCACACTGCTGAAGTGGCGTCCACATGGTATAAAGTGGTAAACGATGTTATACCCACTAATGAAAGGTTGCATAGAATCGGTTTAAGTGACAGTGATAAATGCGTCCGCTGTGGTCTGGTCGACACCTTACGCCATCGCTTCACTTGTGGCGGCCATCTCATTAACTGGAAATGGATGCAGCAGAGGCTGGGCCTGATTACCCGCAGCAGACCAGCCAGCCACTGCACCGACATCCTGCTCTGGCCGGACGCGAAATATTTTCCCGCTACCAAGAACAACATCGTGATGTGGATGTTAGGACAGTTTGTAACATATATCATCATCCACAATAGTGAAGATAATCTCATTAGTTTCGAGGCTTACATGAGAACGGCACGCTGGAAGATGAAGCGTTACCCAAATTTCAGGAAGATGTTTGCTAACATGTTAGACATAATTTTTGAAAAACAAGGCGTAGGGTAATTCTCGATGCCGGTAACGACACAAATCACGTGGTTTAGTGGTAATCGTCGTGCATTCTAAACTTGTAGTCGCATGTTGGCGTCCAGTGTTTTTTTTTTTTTTTTTTTGTTTTAACCACATGTCGGTCTAAAGTTAGGAGTCTGATTGAACATGGAAGATAATTCGCTTAACATTCTACCAACCAGCAATAACAAGTATTGCAGAAACAATTCCGCAGGACAGCTCGTGGCTGCGTCGCGATCATAACAGCTTACGCTCGAGCGTTTCCTCGCGCTGCAGCGGCTACCGGCCACCGGCCAGACGCCACCCGCCG
Organism: Schistocerca nitens; assembly: GCF_023898315.1. Taxonomy (NCBI): domain Eukaryota; kingdom Metazoa; phylum Arthropoda; class Insecta; order Orthoptera; family Acrididae; genus Schistocerca; species Schistocerca nitens. Next base: position 570,923,780 of record NC_064616.1, on the reverse strand, counting down.
CCTGAAATCCGGCGCCACCTGGGTGAATGCGGCGCGACGCTGTCAATGTATGTATCAACTGTCATTTTCGAATTTGAAGTTCTAATTATCATCTTGCAGTTAAGCATTGGATTTTGCATATTTCAAAATCATGAACTACAGTTAACCATTGTAAAATTGAGTCGCAAGTGGAAAAAGGTGTAACATCTGCAACACAACGTTTACTTTTGGTATAACAGAGAGGTGAACGCAGAGGAGGCAGCTAGAAAGATTTGAACTGTGTTTGGAGCGAGTGCTTTTGGGAAAAATACGCCAAAGACCGTTCTGGCATGAATGATTTTCCCCATTAAGGAAGTCTCGACTACTGACATATGTGATAGATTACCATTTTACCATCATGCGACATTTGCATTCAACAGGCAAAGTTCAGAAGTCTGATGTAGGAGTACTGCATGCTCTACGTATTCACAACAACAAAAAATATGTCGGCAGAAAACAAAAGTGACATTACGAGCCGGCCGAAGTGGCCGAGCGGTTCTAGGCGCTACAGTCTGGAACCGCGTGACCACTACGGTCGCAGGCTCGAATCCTGCCTCGGGCTTGGATGCGTGTGATGTCCTTAGGTTAGTTAGCTTTAAGTAGTTCTAAGTTCCAGGGGACTGATGACCTCAGAAGTTCAGTCCCATAGTTCTCAGTGCCATTTTAATCATTTTTTTGACATTATGAATTTGGCAGTAGCGTACGGTTTTCGCTCTGACACTAAGGATTACTGAAAGTAGCAAGACGAATTTTGCTCGAGCGTTTTCTTATGATTCCCTTACTGAGTTTGTATCTGCCTGCTTGTAGCTCTGCTACAAAAGAATTAAAAATCTGGCCTTCAACGAGTCTCGAAAGGCGAACGAAAGCAGCTTGCACCTGGCAGCCAAGTATGTTAGCTGGGAACTGGTTTTTTCCTAAAGTGGGAAGATATCCTTTTGTGTTTGAATTGTTGGCAGATGTCAGTCAGACGTGTTCCGTTGGTCTAAGCGTTTCGGCGTGTTGAATTTGTACCAATGATTTTACTATAGGCTTTTCCTGTCCCAAACAGAGAGTTGAAGTCTCCCATTAGTATTATCACGTAGTCTTGGTGAATGTTGCTCATAGTATTTTCGAGTGTGTTCCAGAATTTTTCGACATTTTCGGTGTTTTTCTTATTTTCGATGTTGGTGGGGGCATGTGTATTGATGAGTGTATATTTTTTACTCTGGCTCTGAATGAGTATAGTCATACGTCGATTGTTGACGGGTGTGATTTCTTTGACAGAGATGATGATAGATCTGTTTTCGAGAAATGCAATCCCGAAGATGGGTCCACTTTTCGCTAGCTTTTGTTGTATTTTGCTCTTGAAGAACAATGATTTCCGTAATGCAAGGTTTCATTGTCAGTTAGTCGTGGTTCTTGAAGAGCAAGGATGAGAATTTTTTGTCGGTCGATTTCTTTTATAAGATTATTTAGTTTTCGTGTTTGGGTCAATGTATCGATGTTTAGTTTCCAAATGCATGTTTTCTGCTTGTAGGGAAATTTACCAGAGATCTTCGATATTCTCTGCCGTGCTGACCTGGACTCCCCAGAATCCGAAAATCCAACTGCCGCCTGTCGACAGCCGGGTTGTGTACCACCTAGGGTAATGCTTGCATAGTTGATGTTTGCTTGTGTTTCATTGGTTTGGCTTAGGTGATACCAGGACCGCACAGGACCAGAGGGTGTTAAACCCTTTGGAAGCAAATATTTTCAGCCGAGATGATTGAGCTAACAGACGGTGACCAGAGTACCGGTATTTTCACTCTGACGTATCTCGATTTTGGGTTCAACGGATTGAGTAGCCGTTCAGGACTGTGCTGGTATTTGGTTCACCCCAAGTATTTGATTTCAAAATGGTTCAAATGGCTCTGAGTAGTATGGGACTTTACTTCTGAGGTCATCAGTCCCCTAGAGCTTAGAACTACTTAAACCTAACTAAACTAAGGACATCACACACATCCATGCATGAGGCAGGATTCTAACCTGCGACCGAAATGGTTGCGCGATTCCAGACTGTAGCGCCTAGAACCGCTCGGCCACCTCGGCCGGCAGTACTTGATTTCCTCGGTACCACCCATATGGAGTAGGGTTTCCCCTATCCGCCACACGGGATTATTATTATTATTATTATTGTTGTTGTCATTATGTCATCAGCAAATCCGATATGGTGTATCTTCCCACCACTGAAATAATTGTGTATTGTTCGATTCAATATTTCCATCACATACATATGGGTTATAATTACGTTCATTGCCGCTAGTAGACATATTTCTCACTTTTTCTTAGACAGTTGCTACCTGTTACTCCATCATAGGAATTTATGTGCGCAGCATTGTTGCAATACAGCCGTTTAAATTATCCGATTTCTGTAATTTCATTTTGATACCAGAGCGTTCTAATCGGATTCAGTCAGTCAGTCAGTCAGTCAGTCCGGCTATGACTCTCATCATATCATAGGCTGGGTAATTCACATTCTTAATCGGACTGTTGAATATAGATCACTTATCTGTGACAGGGCCTGAATTCTTAAACACTGTGGAAAATAATAATCGCCGGCCAGTGTGGCCGAGCGGTTCTGGGCGCGTCAGTCTGGAACCGCGCGACCGCTACGGTCGCAGGTTCGAATCCTGCCTCGGGCATGGATGTGTGTGATGTCCTTAGGTTAGTTAGGTTTAAGTAGTTCTAAGTTCTAGGGGACTGATGATCTGAGCTGTTAAGTCCCATAGTGCTCAGAGCCATTTGAACCATTTTTGAAAATAATAATCCAATATGCTTATTACAAAAACGTTATTTAAATATAAATATATGAACTAACGAGATAACAGTTTATTTACAGGAGCAGAGCCCCATCCATCATAGCAGAGCAGTGCGAGATTGGTTTCAGGGCCAAGAGAGGATAAAGCTGTTGCCGTTTGTTCCACGATCACCGAACATCAACCAGATAGAGATCATTTGGGCAGAGGTAACAAGGTCATTGCCATGTGGACCTACAAATGCAAGCGACCTTTCTTTGGACGAATATAGAAAATGTACTGTGGGAAATAAACCATCACGCTACACTGTCGACGACTTAATGAAATCAATGGCCCTACGCCTTCGAGAAATCTTACGTAATGATCGTGGGTGGGTTGGTTACTAAAAGTATACTCGTCCACAAAATCCCTGTGGACGATTATCTGACAATCGGTCAAGCTTTGCTTTGTCGCAGCTCTTTAGCATACAAGTCCATTTCCTTTCAGTCTCCTCCTTACAATTCTTGCAATGCAAGATAATTGAAAAATCTCATCCACTCAACGTCAGCTGAGGAATTGACTGGTGCATGTGTTGTTCAACACACAGTAGTTATCACCCTCACTGGAATCAATGACTGTTGGCGTGTGTGTGTGTGTGTGTGTGTATGTGTGTGTGTGTATGTGTGTGTTTTCGTGTTCACGCACAGTTTGAATCAATACTATTAACATTAGAGTGACAACCAACAATAAATATTGCATCAAATATGACTGTAAAGTATTTTAATGCGATGGGAAGTTAAAAACTGAATTTTTACCCAACCCACGTCCTGCATATTACGTTAAGTAAGATGTATTAACTCCACAGTATCGTTAGCAGAGACAGTGCGCTCTTGTTGTCGAGGCTCGCGACAAGTGTATCGATTAGCAGTGCCCAATGCCACCGCGATTTGTTTATGTTGGCTGAGCGTGGACACCGCAGTAGACGCTTCGCCATAAACAGAAAGAAATCACCTTGGCTCGGACTGCAGTGAGCGGATACCACTGCCTGCGTGTTCTTATAGTAACCAACGTGAGACTCTACTCACAGGTGCTTGGAGCAATTGCAACGGGTATCATGACATTAGTCATCAGAATATTAACAGGGATAAATTCCAAGAAAATAGGAACCTTCTCACAAATGAATGGGTTGTGAAGCGTAATGTGACACCAGGTTCTTATTGTAGGCGCTATCGGAAACGCATAAGCAGGGAGCTGTCAATTCTTTTGTCCAACAATCTGTTTCCTTTCATGCATTTCTGCCGCTACGAGATTCTTATTTAAGGACTTGTGGGCATCAAGTTCTTCAGCAGAATAAGCCTTGTGTTATTGTGCTAATTACGGCATGGAAAAAATGCAACAAAGACTAGTTCGCCTAGAGCATCGAGGATATTTGCACATGTCTGTATTCAGCAATGACTGCCAGCTGCCACAACACTTCACAGAATCCATGCGGCAGGCAACACAACCGTGCGTGCACTTCAGACTTCATTCAGTAAGACGCCAGGTGATGGATGGAAACGTCAAATTAACGTCGTTTCCCGAGTCGTATTCAATCCAGAATGAGGTGTTATTAAGGTAGTTGAGCGTTCTAGCAATTACACTTTTATAATTCCCATATGAGTATTTCGATAGGCAAAAGAACCTGTTAGTGTGAAACCATCGGGAACTGCATTAATATTAAGGTTGTCAGTAGTTGTGTTATGCTGTCAAACTGCTTACAGTAACGTTAATGGTGGCGCACATAATATAGCAGTGGCTGCCTACTTAAGATAGTGCTGTGGCGTCGTCGCCTCTCTTTATTTGGCCTCAGCTTGAGTAATCCGATTTAACGAACATAGTACTCCATTCGAGGGCTGCTAGTGATACAGTATGACGACAGATACTATCGGGCGGGTAATACATTAATTCTGCAATGAATGCTTAACAAATATTACCCTCAGCTATACAGCTGAAATGATTCATTACACAGGTACTCTATGTTGCATTTGGTTAAGTGATTAGTTCGCTGCAATGCTGCTTCTACTGTTCGTAAATACATGTATACTTCAAAAATGGTTTAAATGGTTATGAGCACTACGGGACTTAACTTCTGAAGTCATCAGTCCGCTAGAACTTAGAACTACTTCAACATAAATAACCTAAGGACATCAGGCACATCCTTGCCCAAGACAGGATTCGAACCTGCGACCGTAGCGGTCGCGCGGTTCCAGACTGTAGCGCCTAGAACCGCTCGGCCACCCTTGCCGGCAGTATTTGATTTCCGCGGTACCACCCATATGGGATAGGGTTTCCCCCTTTCAGCACCAGTAAGGCGTAGGCAAAGAGGGGAGGGGTTGAAAATCGAGGCCTGGCCACAATGCCTCCCCCATACCTATCACTGAGCAGCTGCATTATTCGCATGCATTCCATGTTTGCACCCATATACTACTTTAAATTTTAGAACAAAATTGATGTAGTTATTAAGGTAAAATAAATCACAGATTGAGGCCTCCAATGGCGTGCGTTCCTTGTAGAACATAACTTATAACAGTGAAAAGGGTGACGGAAAAATACATAATAAACATTCATTCAGAAATATATTCACAGTTTAAGTTATTATGCACTGGATGCATATGAGATCTGTAACGAAGCCGTTTATTTTTCAACAAATGAAAGAAATTTCGGAGCCGGAGGGGTTTTGCCAAATTAGAACAGTTCTGATTTTAGAACCAACGTAAAAGAATATTCCAGGAATAAAACAAAGTGAATGAATAGTACTCTGCTTTTAATTAATAAAACTTTTCACCTCTTTGTAGCCCACATAAGGCAATAGATAAAAAATTTGAAACCATTCCTTATATTTGTTATTATTCTTCAGCTTAAAATGTTCTTCTGTAATATAAAACATATACTCTTCTAAGTTCTAAGTTTTGTTTGTTACGGCGTAAAACAGAAACTATCCAGGAAACCACGAATAACTGTTATTCTTAGCGGACGGGTAACATTTCCAGTCTGGTTGTAAAGCTTCAGTTATCGATATATGACTTTCTGCGGTTCTGTTGATAGTGCTAATTTCTTCCTAGTCCAGTTCCAAATTCTGATTCTATTTTCACATAAGAAGATGTGCGCTACAGTTTCTACAAGCCGACATTTGTCGCAGTATGGAGATGGTCTCAATTTAATGTTCCATAATCGTTCCGCTGTGGGTATGATTTCGTTTACAACGTCGCACCATACGGCACTGACTCTAGTTGGTAGGATTTTATTGTTGATATTTATCCAGACGTTCCTCCATTTTTTTTAGGTTAATTTACCGGAATTGGTTTGTGAAGACGATTTCTGGTAATATAATTATAGTCGTTTCTAGTGTTGGTTTGTGCTGGTGGAAGTCTTATACAGCTCGAATCGCCATTGTAATTACGGACGTAATCTAGGCTGGCATGCTACATTAACAGGAGCGTTCCTATCCCCAGGATTTAACGAGTGGAACAGAAGTTTCGTAATGCCTGTCTTAGTGGCATGTATTAGTTTAAAAGTACGTCTTTAATTCCAGGTCCTCCGTTTTGCCTCCGCAAAGTCGCCGTGTGGGAGGATAATTTGAAGATATTTTGTTTCCACACATACCAAGAGGCTACAGCTAATATTTTATGTGGAGTGGCCTGCGGTATCGGTAAGACTGATGCGGCATAATATATTTTGCTAAGTATGTCGATCGCATGTCATGGTCCTTCAATAAGGTTCCGATGACATTAAGTTTCCGCTCCCAATTGTTCGTGGCCATGCGCTTGGGATTCGCCCTTAACCACAATCCGTGTTGGAGTCTCTCATCAGTTACATCTAACCAGTGCGTACCTATTGCACTATTGTAAGAACCGAGATGCAGGTTCATTTGGCTACAAGAATGCGTATGTTCCTCCAGCATGACAGTGCTCCTTCGCATTCTAGTCATCAGGTGACACATTATCCAAACCTAACATTTCCCGGAAGATGGATCATTAGATGTGGGCACTTTTCTTGGCCTTCAAGGTCCCCGGACATTATCTCTTTGGATTTTTGCCTGCGGGGATGGTTAAAAGCGAAGTCTACAAAGAAAAAGTAAACCCAAGAGCCTATTTGATCGTTCGGATTATGAATAGTGCAGTCCTCATAAAAGATGGCAAAGACGACCTCAGAAGAGCTACACGTGGTGTTATCAAGAGAAGTCAAATGTGCATTGAAGTTGGTGGTGGAATTTTTGAAAATCAACTTTGAATGTCCTCATTTGCCTTTCTTTGAGTTTGTTAGGGTTACGTACTAACAGCTGTATCTCTGTACTCAATAAAAAGTAGACGCATTTATATGGAATTTTTTTTATGCAATTCGACTGTACTACCTACTGCTAAAATATATACTATTTCTCCTGAAACACCCTGTATATGGATATATGTGTGGTGTCTGTTTTTTCGGATATGTCGGAAAGAAAATGCTTCATGGCAGTCTGCAACGACCTTCGATCTAGTTGCAGGGCCTGATAGAGATTTCAGAGCTGCTTGGCTGTCTGAATAAAAGTAGATGCTACGATTTTTGTAGGGTCTACTCTAATTCTCCTCCGTGCACATGCTGATAGAAGATACCGTGTAATACTGTAGCCATCTTCCCTAAAGAGATTCTAGGCAGTACACCAGACCCAGTACTTTCATTTGTTTTCGACTTGTCAGTAAACCATTATATTATGTCTCCTGCACGGTTTAGTGGTTCATTCTTCCACTGCTCCCTGCTTCCAACTGTTACATGGCAAGGTTTATTGAAACAGCTAGAAGTTATTGTATAGTTAGTCGGCATTTCCCCAGCCATCGCCTTACTGATGTGGGATTCCGCATATTCTAACTATATCCAGTTATTTCCAATTTTTAGCCGTTATGTCCCTGCCGCTGCCTCCATTTTAAGCCACAGGTGTAAGGCGGGCATGTCTAGCATAATATCCATTCCGAGAGTGGATGTCCTGCTAATTCCCTCTGTTTGTGAAAGCAGGCCAGTCTCCGCACTTTGCCAGACTCCCCAGCAGCCATCTTCTGTTCGACTTTGTTCATATTATAGCCCAATAAATTATCATTGGCCTTTTTGCAGATGTGTATATCCATTACGTACTGGGTTTAGACCCCAATTTACCGTACAGCAGCTTCTAGTGCTTATAAGATTATCTTTCGCAGTGGAACATATTCTTTATGTGAGGTGTTCATAATAGTTTTCCATTCAGGGCTACCTCTAGATACACTACAGCCCTCTCTAAAGTTTCATCGAGAAACATAATTTTTCAGTATGTTTGCTGGATATGCTTCCCCGTAAGTAATACTACACCAATTTTCGTGGGGCTCGTCTTTAAATACTTTTTCACAATGTTCAGTGCGCATAGGTTTAACAGTACTAGCAAATTTTCTAAGTCTTACTGTGAATAAATCGTCTCCTTATTCTTTTCAAGAGTAGTCTCTCGCATTCAGCTCATCTATGAGTTCATTCACCACTAGGTTCTTCATCTCTAACCATTTACTCGAAGGTCGTATTACTAGAACCCCCTTGACATCCAAAAAGATACAGAGAGCGTCCAGAAAGGGTATTGCTTTTTCCACAGTGTTACTTCACATGATTTGCTTCGCAAGTATTATGAAAATGTGGCAGTTCATAGATAAAATTGCGCATTCACAACAACAAAAATATGTCGACAGAAAACAAAAGTGGCATTATGAATTTGGCAGTACCGTAAGGTTTTCGCTTTGATACTAAGGGTTGCTAAAAGGAGCATGACGAATTTTGCTAGAGCGTTGTCTTACGATTCGCTCATTGAATTTGTATCTGCCTGCTTGTAGTTCTGCTACAAAAGAATTAAAAATCTGGATTTCAGCGAGTCTCGAAAGGCGAACAAAGGCAGCGTGCATTTGACAGGCAAGCACGTTACCTTTTTTTTTTTTTAAATCTCATCTCAGTTTGTTCGTTGACTTTGTTCGTTGCGGACGTCCGATGACACTCGTTCTGGTTGTTCGTTGATCCGTTCACTCAGTTTTTTTATTACAGAAGATAGCTAAACCCTATGACCGAACGCGCTGAGCTACTGTGCCGGCATTTACCTAGGCGCTAGGGAACAGGTGCAGGTCTTTGACGTACTTATTGGCTCAAAAGCATTAACTGATATTCTGATGTCACATCTCAAGAGAAAATCACTCACAGTATTCAATTGAAATGACACGATAATATCAAGTGAATTTAGCAGGGTAGTTCGGTACCATCAAGGAAGTAACTCGTCGGTCACAGAGTTTCCAAACATTCTGCGCTGTTGCCAAGTTTCAGTTATACTACCAGGAAGCATACCAGCTGATGTGTTCTGTGAGTGACCTCGGAAGTGACTATAGCTTCGTCTCAAAGTTGCGGGTGGAAAGGGCCGCAAGATCCTCATTATACGTCAATGAACCTTATTCGCATTTCTGTAACAGGGGTTAGAGTGCAATTACTTGTAAAACATCGATGCACTGAATGCAAACTAAATGTCATAAATTAATAACCGCGACAATTATTTGTGTTTTACTGTCTTAATCGGACCGAAACCTTGAAAGCGTATTCACCAGGCGCGATTCACAATTTTAGAGCTTCTACAGTGGTTGAGTTGGCAATGTATCTTTGCTGTACAATATTGTTATTGAGATCACTGTCATTGGCACATCCGCCAGAAGACAGGCTTGGCCTGGCTTATTGTTGTCAGCTTTCCTGACGGATACTCTGCCTTTGCTCGAAACGTGAAGACTTAAGGTGAATTCGAACATTCCATTTGGCGAAAATTTGATGTTTCTATTTTTCCATCTCTAACATTCAAATAACAGTTACAATAAGCGGCAGAAAAGCGCCTGTGAACCAGCAGTTAATAGTGCTCATAATTAGTGGAATCTGACAAATTCCATCTGTCATCTGATAATTGTGAAAAACTACTTTTTTCATCTTCACAGCACCGCAGTATGAACTCAAGGGTTTCATAGGATACCTATACTTAATTTCGTTGTGATCGTTTTCAATGACAGTAGGGGAGGACCAAAACCATCTGACTTGAAACATACTTTTCCAGCGGGATTTGAATCTTTGGCTACAGTTGCAGTAGCACGTCCAGTGAGGTATCAAGAATGTGAGCAATCACTCATTGCTATAGTATAGGCTAGGGCAGAAAGAAGCAGGTTTCCGACAAAGTAAACGGTGAGAGACACTGTCGCTGTCACTTATTAAGCAGGAATTGTTTAGAAAATTACAACTATATCTAGTGAAATGAGTAGGTTGATACAGCTGCAGTCCGGCACTATCACTGAGTTGCCAAACATTTTCCGAATGGCACTTAAGATAAAAATTTGTGTGTGTGTCTGTTCTTTCGGAAATGTCCGAAAGAAAAGACATTACGAATCCGGGTTAGAACTTGGTCAGGCACAAATTGTCATCTGACGCCGTTGTTCTATTTTAATTCCCATGACAGCCTGGACATCTGAACCAGATGTAACTGATGAGAGACTCCAACACGGATTGTGGTTAAGGGCGAATCCCAAGCGCACTGCCTCGGACAATTGGGAGCGGAAACTTAATGTCATCGGAACATTGTTGAAGGAGCATGGCATGCGATCGTTAGACCGACTGCAGAAAGTTCAGTTTATAAATACATACATAATTAGCAAAATATATCATGTCGTAGCAGTCTTACCGATACCACAGGCGACTTTGCAGAGGCAAAACGGAGGACTTGGAATTAAAGACGTGCTTTTAAACTAATACATGCCGCTAAGACAGGCATCACGAAACTTCTGTTCCTCTCGTTAGATCCTGGGGATAGGAACGCTCCAGTTAATGTAGCATGCCAGCCTAGATTACGTCCGAAATTACTATGGCGATTGGAGCTGTATAAGACTTACACTAGCACAAACCAACACTGTAACCGTCCATGATTGTATTACCAGACATCGTTTTCACAAACCAAATCTGGTAAATTAACCCACAAAAAAACTGGAGGAACGTCTGGAAAAATATCAACAGTAAAATTCTACCAACTAGAGTCAGTGCCGTATGGTGCGACGTTGTCAACGAAATCATACCCACAGCGGAACGATTATGGAACATCAAATTGAGACCATCTCCATACTGCGACAAATGTCGGCTTGTAGAAACTGTAGCGCACATCTTCTTATGTGAAAATAGAATCAGAATTTGGAACTGGACTAGAAAGAAGTTAGCACTATCAACAGAACCGCAGAAAGTCATATATCGATAACTGAAGCTTTACAACCAGACTGTAAATGTTACCCGTCCGCTAAGAATAACAGTTATTCGTGGCTTCTGGGACAGTTTCTGTTTTACGTCGTAACAAACAAAACTTAGAACTTAGAAGAGTACATGTTTTATATTACAAAAGAACATTTTAAGCTGAAGAATAATAACAAATATATGGAATGGTTTCAAATTCTTTTTATCTATATGTGGGCTACAAAGAGGTGGACAGTTTTTTTATTAGAAGCAGAATACTATTCTTTCACTTTTTTTATTCCTGTAATATTCTTAAGCAAAATACTATTCTTCCATTTTTTTATCCCTGGAATATTCTTTTACGTTGATTCTAAAATCAGAACTGTTCTAATTTGGCAAAACACCTCCGGCTCCGAAATTTCTTTCATTTGTTGAAAAATAAACGGCTTCGTTACAGACCGCATATGCATCCAGTGCATAATAACTTAAACTGTGAATATATTTCTGAATGAATGTTTGTTATGTATTTTTCCGTCACCCTTTTCACTGTTATAAGTTATGTTCTACAAGGAACACACGCCATTGGAGGCCGCAATCTGTAATTTATTTTACCTTAATAACTACAGCAATTTTGTTATACAATTTAAAGTAATATATGGGTGCAAACATGGAATGCATGGGAATAATGCAGCTGCTCAGTGATAGGTATGGGGGAGGCATTGTGGCTAGGCCTCGGATCTTCGACCCGTCCCCTCTTTGCCTCCGCCTACCTGGTGCTGAAAGACTTCTCAAATTAAAAGAAATAATAATAATAGTGCAGTGATCAGCACTTGTGTCTAGTAAGCAGGAGGTCCAGGTTCGAAGCCCAGTCGGTCACAAATTTTCATCCGCCGTCGTTGCTGTATTTCAATGCGCTGTGTCAGTGTGGACGTCGGTCCTTCGATATTTAAGATGCAATTGTTTTTTGAGGCAATAGAAGTGATTTGCGAACATTTGTCTTGCCATCAATGTAACAGGACTTCAACGGCATCCAACCCTTAGTCATTGCTTTGTGCCAACGCTAGCCCGTGTCATATATATGCGAATCAGATTGTAGTTCACATTTAGTCAAATAACGAATGGTCAGTATGCAAGTATGCCGGCCAGAGTGGCCGAGCGGTTGTAGGATCTACGGTCTGGAACCGCGCGACCGCTACGGTCGGAAGCTCGAATCCTGTCTCTGGCATGAATGTGTCTGATGTCCTAAGGTTTAAGTTAAAAAAAAAGTGTATGAAACGCAGTTTGACAGCATAACACCACCACAAATACTGACAACCTGAACCATTATCATCACGCAGTTGTGACTCGCAGCGATTACAAGTTGCTGACGTTTGTCAAGAATAGCGGGAAGCGCCTCTGAAGTTCCATTTGCATTACGACTAGGACGGAGAGAATCATAAATAACAGTAATAGGTCACCCAGCGAAGAGAAGAGTCCACGTATTGTCTCAAGTTCTTGCAGTTTGATATTAATGCAGTTCCCGATGGTTTCACACTAACAGATTCTTTTGGCTATCGAAATACTCATATGGGAATTATAAAAGTGTAATTGCTAGAACGCTCAACTACCTTAAGAACGCCTCATTCGGGATTGAATACGACTCGGGAATCGACGTTAATTTGACGTTTCCATCCATCACCTGGCGTCTTACTGAATGAAGTCTGAAGTGCACGCACGGTTGTGTTGCCTGCCGCATGGATTCTGTGAAGTGTTGTGGCAGCTGGCAGTCATTGCTGAATACAAACATGTGCAAATATCCTCGATGCTCTAGGGGAACGCGTCTTTTTTGCATTTTTTCCATACCGTAATTAGCACAATAACACAAGGCTTATTCTGCTAAAGAACTTGATGCCCACAAGTCCTTAAATAACAAGAGCGCACTGTCTCTGCTAACGATACTGTGGTGTTAATACATCTTACTTAACGTAATATGCAGGACGTGGGTAGGGTAAAAATTTAGTTTTTAACTTCCCATCGCATTAAAATACTTTACAGTCATATTTGATGCAATATTTATTGTTGGTTGTCACTCTAATGTTAATAGTATTGATTCAGACTGTGCGTGAACACGAAAACACACACACACACACACACACACACACACACACACACACACACACACACACGCGCCAACAGTCATTGATTCCAGTGAGGGTGATAACTACTGTGTGTTGAACAACACATGCAGCAGTCAATTCCTCAGCTGGCGTTGAGTTGATGAGATTTTTCAATTATCTTGCATTGCAAGAATTGTAAGGAGGAGACTGAAAGGAAATGGACTTGTATGCTAAAGAGCAGCGACAAAGCAAAGCTTGACCGATTGTCAGATAATCGTCCACAGGGATTTTGTGGACGAGTATACTTTTAGTAACCAACCCACCCACGATCATTACGTAAGATTTCTCGAAGGCGTAGGGCCATTGATTTCATTAAGTCGTCGACAGTGTAGCGTGATGGTTTACTTCCCACAGTACATTTTCTATATTCGTCCAAAGAAAGGTCGCTTGCATTTGTAGGTCCACATGGCAATGACCTTGTTACCTCTGCCCAAATGATCTCTATCTGGTTGATGTTCGGTGATCGTGGAACAAACGGCAACAGCTTTATCCTCTCTTGGCCCTGAAACCAATCTCGCACTGCTCTGCTATGATGGATGGGGCTCTGCTCCTGTAAATAAACTGTTATCTCGTTAGTTCATATATTTATATTTAAATAACGTTTTTGTAATAAGCATATTGGATTATTATTTTCAAAAATGGTTCAAATGGCTCTGAGCACTATGGGACTTAACAGCTCAGGTCATCAGTCCCCTAGAACTTAGAACTACTTAAACCTAACTAACCTAAGGACATCACACACATCCATGCCCGAGGCAGGATTCGAACCTGCGACCGTAGCGGTCGCGCGGTTCCAGACTGACGCGCCCAGAACCGCTCGGCCACACTGGCCGGCGATTATTATTTTCCACAGTGTTTAAGAATTCAGGCCCTGTCACAGATAAGTGATCTAGATTCAACAGTCCGATTAACAATGTGAATTACCCAGCCTATGGTATGATGAGAGTCGTAGCCGGATATCCACATTAAGACTGACTGACTGAATCCGATTAGAACGATCTGGTATCAAAATGAAATTACAGAAATCGGATAATTTAAACGGCTGTATTGCAACAATGCTGCGCACATAAATTCCTATGATGGAGTAACAGGTAGCAACTGTCTAAGAAAAAGTGAGAAATATGTCTACTAGCGGCAATGAACGTAATTATAACCCATATGTATGTGATGGAAATATTGAATCGAACAATACACAATTATTTCAGTGGTGGGAAGATGCACCATATCGAATTTGCTGATGACATAATGACAATAATAATAATAATAATAATAATAATAATAATAATAATAATCCCGTGTGGTGGATAGGGGAAACCCTACTCCACATGGGTGGTACCGAGGAAATCAAGTACTGCCGGCCGAGGTGGCCGAGCGGTTCTAGGCGCTACAGACTGGAACCGCGCAACCATTTCGGTCGCAGGTTAGAATCCTGCCTCATGCATGGATGTGTGTGATGCCCTTAGTTTAGTTAGGTTTAAGTAGTTCTAAGTTCTAGGGGACTGATGACCTCAGAAGTAAAGTCCCATACTACTCAGAGCCATTTGAACCATTTTGAAATCAAATACTTGGGCTGAACCAAATACTAACACAGTCCTGAACGGCTACTCAATCCGTTGAACCCAAAATCCAGACACGTCAGAGTGAAAATACCGGTACTCTGGTCACCGTCTGTTAGCTCAATAATCTCGGCTGAAAATATTTGCTTCCAAAGACTTTAACACCCTCTGGTCCTGTGCGGTCCTGGTATCACCTAAGCCAAACCAATGAAACACAAGCAAACATCAACTATGCAAGCAAAGTCAGCTTTACCCTAGGTGGTACACAACCCGGCTGTCGACAGGCGGCAGTTGGATTTTCGGATTCTGGGGAGTCCAGGGCAGCACGGCAGAGAATATCGAAGATCTCTGGTAAATTTCCCTACAAGCAGAAAACATGCATTTGAAAACTAAACATCGATACATTGACCCAAACACGAAAACTAAATAATCTCACAAAAGATATCGACCGACAAAAAATTCTCATCCTTGCTCTTCAAGAACCACGACTAACTGGCAATGAAACCTTGCATTACGGAAATCATTGTATCTTCAAGAGCAAAATACAACAAAAGCTAGCGAAAAGTGGACCAATCTTCGGGATTGCATTTCTCGAAAACAGATCTATCATCAACTCTGTCAAAGAAATCACACCCGTTAACAATCGACTTATGATTATGCTCATTCAGAGCCAGAGTAAAAAATATACACTCATCAATACACATGCCCCCACCAACATCGAAAATAAGAAAAACACCGAAAATGTCGAAAAATTCTGGAACACACTCGAAAATACTATGAGCAAAATTCACCAAGATGACGTGATAATACTAATGGGAGACTTCAACTCTCTATTTGGGACAGGAAAAGCCTATAGTAAAATCATTGGTACAAATTCAACACGCCGAAACGCTTAGACCAACGGCACACGTCTGACTGACATCTGCCAACAATTCAACCACAAAAGGATATCTTCCCACTTTAGAAAAAACCAGTTCCCAGCTAACATACTTGGCTGCCAGGTGCAAGCTGCTTTCGTTCGCCTTTCGAGACTCGTTGAAGGCCAGATTTTTAATTCTTTTGTAGCAGAGCTACAAGCAGGCAGATACAAACTCAGCAAGGGAATTATAAGAAAACGCTCGAGCAAAATTCGTCTTGCTACTTTCAGTAATCCTTAGTGTCAGAGCGAAAACCGTACGCTACTGCCAAATTCATAATGTCAAAAAAAATGGTTCAAATGGCACTGAGAACTATGGGACTTAACTTCTGAGGTCATCAGTCCCCTGGAACTTAGAACTACTTAAAGCTAACTAACCTAAGGACATCACACGCATCCAAGCCCGAGGCAGGATTCGAGCCTGCGACCGTAGTGGTCACGCGGTTCCAGACTGTAGCGCCTAGAACCGCTCGGCCACTTCGGCCTGCTCATAATGTCACTTTTGTTTTCTGCCGACATATTTTTTGTTGTTGTGAATACGTAATTTATCTATGAAACGCCACATTTTCATAATACTTGTGAATGATACAGGAAATTAAGTAAATACAAATCTTTACGAAGTCAGAAGTCGGTGATATCCTACTAATTCCTGTTAAAATAGGCTCAACCATCTTACAGACACTTAACGTTTTATCAAGATAGACTGCTGTCGTGATGTTTCTGTAGTAAGCTGATTTTAATTTGTATTAGTACAGTGAATATTTTAATTGCATTTTACATTAGTTTACTAAACGCAACAGTAATCATCAAAGAGAAATAAGTCGGTAGCAGAATTTTCTTTCACGATATCTAAACCAATCCGACAATGCTAAAGTTGTTTACAAATTCTACGCCTGTAGAAATCCACTGGTTCTAACAATGTTATTAAACCAGTCTAGTTTTAAGAGTATTTTCGTCTAGAAATGAATGGCCTCGACGGTTGATCGATCAAGAGCGGTAAAGGTAAAATTTTACAAATATATGACGAGAGGGACAAGTGCTTGAGAGAGGACTTCCCTATTTACTCAAGTGCCTGAGAGACGACTTTCCTATCAATACCCTGGATGTTGTTGGCAACAAATTCCAGCTGTGTTGCACACACCCCTTGGGGCAGAATTCGTACCCCAAAACACACGTTTGGAGCTATCAGATGTAAAATATTATGTTCACACTACTCTTTGCTCGAGTTTACGTCTTTTGGTGGGGCTCAGCCTTTCATTTCTTCTTAGGAAATTAACGATAAAGGCATCATAACACGCCACCAGTAACAGTACTGCATAGGAATGCTCAATGAGCGATCTGATGACGTTCAATAATACTCACTCCGTTGATTTTTGTTGTTTCGAATTAGAGCATGCAGTACTCCTACATCAGACTTCTGAACTTTGCCTGTTGAATGCAAATGTCGCATGATGGTAAAATGGTAATCTATCACTTATGTCAGTAGTCGAGACTTCCTTAATGGGGAAAATCATTCATGCCAGAACGGTCTTTGGCGTATTTTTCCCAAAAGCACTCGCTCCAAACACAGTTCAAATCTTTCTAGCTGCCTCCTCTGCGTTCACCTCTCTGTTATACCAAAAGTAAACGTTGTGTTGCAGATGTTACACCTTTTTCCACTTGCGACTCAATTTTACAATGGTTAACTGTAGTTCATGATTTTGAAATATGCAAAATCCAATGCTTAACTGCAAGATGATAATTAGAACTTCAAATTCGAAAATGACAGTTGATACATACATTGACAGCGTCGCGCCGCATTCACCCAGGTGGCGCCGGATTTCAGGCGGCGGGTGGCGTCTGGCCGGTGGCCGGTAGCCGCTGCAGCGCGAGGAAACGCTCGAGCGTAAGCTGTTATGATCGCGACGCAGCCACGAGCTGTCCTGCGGAATTGTTTCTGCAATACTTGTTATTGCTGGTTGGTAGAATGTGAAGCGAATTATCTTCCATGTTCAATCAGGCTCCTAACTTTAGACCGACATGTGGAAAAAAAAAAAAAACCACTGGACGCGAACATGCGACTACAAGGTTAGAATGCACGACGATTACCACTTTTTTTTTTAAATCTAATGAACCGCTGCAGGAGAAGGACGACGGGTAGGGCAGGGGTCGACACCCGAAGCCTGGCCATCCCGCCGCCACGTCCAAGCAACGTGTTCGAGTTCGAGGATCGAAGGATCAGGAAGAGGATGTAGTGGGTTTGTACATGTTGTTTTATTTATTTATTTCTTTAATTTTTATAACATTTTTTTGTATTATAGATTTATTTTTGTTTCATTACAAAGAAAGATCCTACAACTGCCGTAGCCGAGCGTCCGAGTCGTCTTCTCGTCTGCTGGGAGGGGTTCCCCCCTATTCCGTCCGTAGAGGATCAATATGCTCCAGGATTCTTCTTCATTTTCAGCGTCTCATACCCGGAACGCCCCAGTGAGCGGGAGGATCCGCAAATAATGAACCTAAATAATTTGCGAAACGAGTTCTGTACTTCGGGTGGCGGCTGAAAGCTGCATGTGTCGTCATCAATAGGGACCAAAAGTCGAGTGTGCCTTTGGGAGCATCGCAAAATATGTAGTAAACGGCCATGCCTTTTAGCCAGTTAACGGCGTTCGTTCTGGTTGATGGAAAGTATACGTCGTCGGGGCGCAATACGTCATCGGGGGAGATGGACTCCGGCAATCGCCGCAAGAGTAATGCCAGCATGCGCTGCGACAGTAGCCAGCACTCGCTGGTCGCGGCACACGTCAGACGGTGTGCATCCGAGTCAGCGACTGAGCATGTCGGACACAAGGGGTCGTCCGTCAGATGTATGGAATGTAACCTCTGACGAATAGCGAACTTCCCATTCACAACCACGTACCACAATGAACGCACCGTCGTAGGTAGAAAAGGCGTGTGTACCGCTCGCCACACCGTGTTCCAGGCAACTTCAGGATGTCTGTGGGTGACCGTATTTACAGGTTGCCGCTGTTGATAGAGGCGATAATAGTCTTTTGTACTGGGCTTCCGTGTCGTCGGAAGTTCTGACCGTAAGTAGCTGAAGTCAATAAAGAACTCTCTGATGTGGGTGAGTGCCGGTGAAATGTGTCCTACAGAAACCGGGGGATGCAGAGAGTGTGGTGCCACTTCCGCTATCAGGGTGCCCGTCAGAGTGGCGTGAGCAGAGGTCCACGTGCGACGCATAGTGTTGAGATAAAGCGATCGCGCACGGTTATATACGTGAATTAAACCGATACCGCCCGCCCGCTGCGGCAGTGTCAGGGTGGCGTATCGGACTTTAAAAACCAGACCGGTGCTTACGAAATGTCCATATGCTGCTTGAAATCTGTCGGCCATCGTAGCTGTCAAGGGAAGGATATGCGCAAAATAGTTCAGTTTTGAGACAAGATATGTGTTGACATAATGTGTTCTGAGGAGCATATCCAAGCGACGCAGTTTGTTGTCCTGCAGCAGAGCACGTGTCTGGTGTAGGAGCCGGCGGTACGTAGCCGCCGCCGTGCGGCGGACATTGCTGTAGAATTGCACTCCTAAACACTTGAGTACGGGCACCTTGTCAAAGGGCACCGCCGTTGTGTGGGAAAGCCCCCCTCCGACATCCATGTATTTTGTTGTATTCTTCACGTTGATGACGCTCCCAGCGACTGCCCCGTACTGGCGTAGCCACTGTAGCGCCATATGCATTTCATCCTCTGATCTGGCCAGGAACACCACGTCATCGGCGAATGCACCACAACAAAAGGTCACGTCCCGCAAGGAGATACCAATTAATCGCTGCCGTAGGCCATGCAAAGCTGGTTCAAGCGCTGCAGCAAATAATATGCCCGACAGGGTGCACCCTTGTCGCACTGACCATCCAACAACAATGTGACCAGACTGATAACCGTTGACCATCATGCGGGAGCGCGCTCCGTGGACCAGTCGAAGGACCACCTGTGCAGACTCCGGAGAGAGGCCCATGTGTTGCAAAAGTGCGCGTAAGAAGCCGTGGTCGACGCGGTCGAATGCGTGGTCAAAATCTACGGCTACAAGGGCGCCTCGTATTTTGCAGGCCGCCGTCAAAGCAATTACGTCGCGGTATTCTCCCAACGCCGTATGAATGTTGCTGACACCACCTAAACATGTCTGATCGGTGTGGATGGCTTTCCCGATAGCGGTGTGGAGACGCGCGCGGAGGATACGGGCGAAGATCTTGTAGTTGTTGTTGAGGAGTGTGAGTGGGCGAAAATCCTGCCACCTACAACCACCATTCGATTTCGGAACTGGGATCGAGATGCCTTCTGTGAATTCTGTGGGGACAGTGAAATCAGGACGGATCAGGTCTTGAAACATTTGGAGCCACTTGTCACCCATAAGGCGGTAAAAAGTGCGGTAGAATTCCAGGGGTAAACCGTCCGGTCCAGGCGACTTGTTCGGTGCTCCACGTGCCAAGGCCGATGTCAGCCCGTCGGGTGTAATGGGCAACAGCAGACTATCATCGGGTGCCACGTCCCGAGGGGCGGGAGAATCGTGCAATAGCTCGTCATAATCACGTACATTTCGCGGATCTTCCATGTACAAGGTCCCATAGTGTCTGGCGAACGTGTGCGCGATTTCCTTTTGTGTCACTTCGCGCCCGCCGTCCTCCGTGTTTACCGCCGTAATGAGCTGACGTTTACGGTGGCGCCTCTCGCGCACAATGTGATACACTGACGCTGCTTCGTTGGGGATACAGTCTTGCACTCGCGCACGGATGCGGACACCGTCTAGCTGCTCTGTCCTGATGCGAAGTAGACGAGCTTTGATGCGTTGTACGGACATCTGACGTTCGGGAGACGGCGGTTGCGTCGCCAGCTCACGTAACGCTGTATAGTAAAATTCCGATGTTGCCCTTTGCCAGTTCGATCTGTCACGCCCGTAGGCCATCAAGGTCTTTCGGAGTGCAGGTTTGACACATCCCAGCCACCACAGCAACGTGGAAGCATACATAGGCAGGCGCCTGATACATCGACTCCACGTGTCAGTGACTGCTCACCGACACGCTTCCTCGCGAAGGAGGGAGACGTTCAGCGTCCACGGGCCCCTGCTGCGTCTTGTGAGTTGTCGGGGCAAGGTGACAGTGCAGATGTACGCGAGATGGTCCGTGAAGGCCGTCGGCCAGAGTTCTGCATCACGGGTTGCTGTGCGGAGGGCACGCGAGACGTATATCCGGTCCAGACGACTGGCAGAATGGCTGGTAAAATGCGTATATCCACTCTGGGTCCTATGATGTAAGAGCTATGTGTCGTGGAGCGCGAGGTCACGTATCAATGCTTGTAGAGCCGGGCATGGGACGTAATGCGGTATCTGGTCCTCGGGCCGCAGAACACTGTTAAAATCGCCGCCCACTATGTAATGGTCCATATTTCCTTGCAAAAGTGGGGCTACCTCCTCCGAATAGAAGACATGCCTGTCATTACGGTGCGAATTACCGGAGGGAGCGTAGACGTTAATGAGGCGGACTGCGCCAAGTGTGAGTGCGATGCGTCGCCCGTTTGGCAAGTACGTCGCGTCCGTCGCGTCTATGCCATCTCGGAGAAGGATGGCCGTTCCTCCTGCGCCATCATCTACGGGTAGACTGTACGTGGTGTAGCCATATAGGTCTAAACACAGCTCGGGACGGACCTCCTGGAGAAGGGCAATGTCCAAGTCTGCCGCTCTGATCATGCCGTGTAACATGCGGGCCTTGACAGTGGAGTGGACACCATTTACATTGACTGTTCCCACACGGTATGACTGAGACATATCAAGTGGCGGAGGCAGTGTGCCGGTGCAATCCCACAGTGATCTCACACACCACACACCACACAGCCATCCATCTGCATGCTGTGCATTACTGTGCCGTAGGAGTCCCTGACTGGCAGATCCCTCCGGGCTCAATGTCAGCCATGGGCTCTGGTGGAGATATCGATGTTTGCTGTGCATCATCTGCCTCCATATCGTCTGCCCAGTCACCAAGAGACGATTGTGATGTCATTGGGGGCTGGTCGCTTTCACAGGAGCCCACATTTTGGGAGTCGACGCAGTGCGCCTCGTTTTCAGGGCCACCAGATTTAGGAGAGTGTTCCTTGTCTTCAGGCACCTTCTGGTGAATGATGCCACTGGAGTCCGTTGCAATTGTGGGCGAGTCAACGAAGTCGATGTCTTCCGCCGGCTTCACATCCCTGTCCTGTTCTTCAGCTGACAATCGCCTCTTCTTGTGTCGCTTGGGTGATTTTTGCTTTCGGGTCCGAGATTCGGCATCCACTGGAGGGCGGGGCTCGACGCATTCTCGGTCGCTAGGAACCCCTGTGTCTGATCCCGACAGTGACGGTGGCTGGGTGCCCACGACGCTGCGGTGGGCAGAGGCTGTAGGAACCTCTGCACCGTTGGGCTGCGGCGTCGTCGACGGCGCTGACTCTCCAACGGAGCTGGCAGCGGCTTGAGGATGTAGCAGGTTTTGATCATCCATCACATCATGTCGTGCCGCCTCCACATATGTTAGTGGGAGAGAGGTCATAGTGGATCGTTGGGGAAGTTCATTGCGGGGCTCCTGAACGAGGCGGCGCTGCAGACACTCAGTTCTAACGTGGCCCTCCTGGCCGCAGCCCGAGCAGGTCCTCGATTGTCCATCATATATAACAGTTGCGCGGCAGCCACCAACGAAAACATATGATGGAACGTGCTTCTTAAGTTCTATGCGCACTTGTCGTACCCCGTTAAGGACAGGGTACGTTTCGAATGTGTTCCATTTCTCCTCTGTGTGGCTCAGAACTGTGCCGTATGGCCGCAGCGCATCAACGACTAGGTTGGCAGGAACTTCGAACGGTAGTTCAAAGATGCGCACGGTACGCACCCCCAGACCAGCATGGTCAACTCCTACCACGCTCACGTTACCGTCTGCGTGACAGAAGCGAAAGCCGTTTGCAGATCGTTGGAGTAATCTGTCGCAGGCCGCTTCGTCAATCAGTTTGTGGTACACTGTGCTGGTTACAATAGACAGATGAATTCCTATCAGTTCTTGTGGTTCGATGTGCATGATGTCTCGTAGAAACCGTTCAATTTCATGGGCCTTCGGTCTCGTGTACGATGCGTTGAACGTTAGTTTGATTGTAGCTTTTCGATATGAGAACGCCATGTCGGGTCGGTACAGGTACTATACGGCAATACAACGACGCGACCGCGCGCTAGCGGGTAAACAACAACACCTGCGGAGCACTGCCCGGCGCGCCGAGCCCGTCCGCACGGTAACACGGCTGAAAGCCGACTGCCCACTAGACCACGGACTCACCCCGTCCGAGAACAACTCGGAAGTAGACAACACTTCTTCCTAACACTTCCGCATATTACAGTGTTGCCAGATTGTGCAGATAGCCGGACTTAAAGTTGTCAGGGGCGGTCAGTTTTATTGGCCACCTTAAGTGAAGGACTCGGACTTAGTCTCTGTGACGGCCGGCCGGCGGCCAGTTTTTATGTCTAAGACTGTACATCACTTCTACCAATTTTTGTTCCATTCGCATAATTCCTTCATGGAGCATCACTTTTTTGGTCATAGAGTGTATTTTGGACTGGTAAAGCAAAAGGCTATGCCTGTATCCCCAGATGAGCCACCATGGATCACCATCATGGATTCTGACATCAGTGATGATGTCTTGAATCACCATTTTGGCTTGTGATGATGTATGGCATTCATAAGGTCGACCATCTTGGGTTGAAATCTTTGATTTTAAACTTAGTGGTCAACTTGGATTTTTGCAAGGGTGCACTTGAGTCCTATAGTTAGCACACATGATTTACTTTCACTGCGGTGTCTTGAGAAAACCCAGTAGGGCAACTGAAATTTGGCAACCATGCAGACCGCACCAGCTGTGGAATGTTTGTGAGCTATAAATACATCTCACAACTGTTACATTGCATGACACAGGGAAGAGCCCAATAGGATACGACTATGCTGGAGCGAAGAGGTCTTTGGTTACAGCACTGAACACTCAGGAAAACTTTGACATTGCAGTTAATAATAGCTCCATGTCAGCATGATGAATATGTGAGTGATGCAGAACTTGTACCAGTTGTGTTAAGTCTGTGGTTTACCTTACAGCTCTCACGTAACTCTACAGCTTGTGTGCATTCAGCGAATTTTTGTGTAACATAGTGGTGTATAGGTAATTTGTTACAATTTTTGCTACAACAAGAGCATTTTGTCAGAACTTTGCTGTAACGTAGGGCATTATATCACGATTTTTGCCGTAACATGGGGCAGCTTGGTATAATTTCACGGTAACAGATGCATTTTGTTGCAATTTTTTACTGCAACAAGGGGGATCTTGTTGGGATTTTTTTAATGTAGTATGGAGCATTTTGTTACAACTGAACTGTATTGTGGGGTAATATGTTACAGTTTCACAGTAATGTGGGCATTTTGGTATGATTTCGCTGTTACATGGGGTAATTTGCTACAATTTTGTTGTAACATGGGTCAATTAGTTAAAATTTTGATGTAAAACGTATATGTATGGGGTAAATTTTCATGTAGTCTCCATGGTGCAACAAGATAAGTTAGCATTATTAATGCATTGCATTTATTAGTTCCTCAACACAATCACACAAAGCCAATTTTATGTAACTTAAATGACTACTGAGCAACACACGAATTGTTCAGTAAGCCACCATATTCCCACTTCACAGAATTATATTTAAAGTCTGACGTTTGTTTGAAATATTTGAGACCAGACTTCACAAAATCAAAGTCCCCACAACATTGAGTAATTCTTAAGTTTGGTGATTGTCAGAAATATTTCAAAGTGTAGTTGCATTTGAACATATTTCAGTGTTCCATAAACTAGCAGACTTGCAGAATTTCCCAAAGTCCACATGTGTGGTTGTTTCACCACTTATCTCCTGATACTCAGAAATGTGACTGGCAAAAGACTTACCGCACAATTGCCCTTGCTGAAAGAATCATACCAGAATTTGTTAGAAATTATTTAGAAATCCTGTGGAAATGTGTAAGCTCATCAAAACAATAAGTTGCTAGCCAATAGACATCCCACTATCCCACCAATTGATTATGACAATGAAAACATTTTATATACCATTCACACTTTTAGAGACCTCAACTGTCTCCATATAGAAATTTGTTGAAATGTGTTCTATGTACAACATGAAACACTTAGTATTTCTATTATGAATCACGTAAAAATGCAATGTTGGCCTGAACACTAGATCTCGCTATTTATAGGAGGGTTGACTGGGGTTTAACGTATTGTCTACATCGATATTATTAGAGACACAATGCTATCTCACAGTGACAACAGTATAAATCTGTAGTGACCTCCTTGAAGGAGGCATATCAAAATAGCCATTGGATGTCTGCAATTTATGGAATATGTAAAAAATGGGGTAGAAATCCTATGGAATTAAGTATGCCTGCTAAAAACACATCTTGCTAAGCAGTACACTGCATGCCAAAGGACAATTGCATCTGGTTGTTTCACGCCACATTATATGAGCCATGTGTGATGTTTAACTACTCAACATTCCATTCTACAGACCTGTATGACATGTGTTCTCATGTCTATAATGGTAGCATATGAG
Organism: Schistocerca nitens; assembly: GCF_023898315.1. NCBI lineage: Eukaryota > Metazoa > Arthropoda > Insecta > Orthoptera > Acrididae > Schistocerca > Schistocerca nitens. The sequence goes on along the minus strand of NC_064616.1, from coordinate 570,898,498 downwards.
TTTAGTTAGATGCTGACGACAGGCTTTGTCCTTACAGAGGCAGATGACGTCTCCATCAACCAGTTTCGCCTGCACTGAAAGAGACTTTGCCTTTTGACATCACATGTTGCAGGTCACTCTGGTGTTTCCATGAAATACAGACCTCTTGATAGTGTCCTGGTTGAAGGAATTATACCAGTATTCGTCAGAAATGATATAGAAATGCAGTAGAACTATCTGATGATCGAGTCATTCAATGCAATTTATGTGGAGGATTTCTAAAAAAAAACACTTAAAAATGCAATTCTAAACCGAACACCATACTGGTATCTGGTTATAGGAACGATGAATGGTGTTCAACGTGCTGTCTACATCTAGAGCTACAAAACTCCATTTCATGCTGAGGAGTGCATAGCTCCACAGTGACATTGTTGGAATCACGTCAGTATGTGCCCGAAATGATTTAGAAATCCTGAGGAAACGTTTGAGCTGGCGCACTTTCCTAATATGTACAATCCTGAGTTGTAACATCTCTTTTATGCTTCCATATGTGTGTATTGATCTGTTATAATTCTTGTAGCTAGTCTTCAAATTCGTTTGATAAACGCTATCACATGTGCTTGGTAACGTCATCAAACCAGTGGTAGCTGTCTGGACATTTTAGGGGGATGTTTACATTATCATAGACGGCGACACACACTGGTGCATGCATGCAGTGGCCAGCTGCTTATCAGAGTGCTGTCTGCAATGGTCATGACGTTGTGTCAGTTCATGCAGCACAGTAGGACGCTGTCTAATTCTAAAACTAGGGCAGATCAAGTGTAAAATCATACCACCTTAGGAATGAGTCTGAAAACTATGTCTCAGATCTAATAATGTTGGCTACGGTGGAGGTGTGCTGCCCATAGCTTACAACAGACGAGTCAAATGGGTGGATTCCAAACTGTATGGCGTGGCATTCCTCTTCTGGAAGTCTCAGCACCCCTCTTACTGGTGAAAGCAATCTATTGGTGTGACTATGTGATGCCATGTGGAGCACTGTTTGCTGTCATGCCGTAAGAGCCACACTAGGGTGGGCCTCTGAACCAGCGAAAGTGGTGCCTGGAGAATCCAGTCACCTGCCTGGTGAAGCGCAGGGTCCTTTCTTGGCGTGAATGGCAATGATCCACGGTGGCTGTTGGCCTGGTGCACTTGGGCTCGTTGGCGCAACTCTCTCCAGCACAGTGGCGCCACAGAGTGTCACGTCATGGGGACAGCAGAAGTTTTCTCTGGCGATAAAAATGTGTAAATAAAGACGCATTTGTCCCCTGTAAACATTTAAAAAGCACGCTGTTTTAAACTTATGACAAGTGGTCTAGTTCTGACAACCATGTAGACTGCACCAGTGGGCTTCCCACCATTTTAACCATTTGACAGCTGTGAATGAGTTAACGCATCATGCTCCACTGCTCCTCGGGTGCTTAGGACGTATTTAAACCCTGCCTCTGGGTGTTCCTTAAGTGCTATTGACGTGTTTACACATCCCGTTCTGACGACCCTCTCATTGCTGCGGATGAGTTACTTCTATATCTTGGTGAATGAGAAGGTTTCGAGTATTTATCATGCAAAATATGTGCCTTTTTTTCTGAACAAAATAAGATTACCTTCTATTCTGAAATGACATTTCATACACAGCAGTGTGTGAGGTAACATGAACCACACGCAAAGGCTACACAATGTGATTTTACCTCTCAAGATAAAATTTCGTGAAGTACTTTACTTAATTTGATGCAACACAGTAACTATGACAAATGACAAAAAGAAATTCAGTTCCTCATAAAGTAAAGATATCAGATGGTAAGATGTGCAAAAGTCAGTTTTTTTACCTAAAAGTTAAAAAAAATCGGATGATAATATTCCATAGTGGCTGGAAAACTCTCTCTCAGCACAGGCAGCAACATTCCGTAAGCAGTATAGCAACAACAAAGCTGCGCTCGGCACGAAATGCAGAGCGCACATCTGTAGCAGTCAAAGGTTAAATAAAGTTAGGGTAAGTAGAGTTTTGAGGTTCTCATCATTTTAAACTTAGGACAAGTCAGTTTTTTTATTTTAGCACTATTTTAAACTTAGGACAGGTGGATTTATTGAATATCCTGCCATTTCAAACTCAGGAGAAGGGGGCTCTTCGGTCCCATGTTTAGGATGGTAATTGTTTATGTTACGACATGTTCGATATGCCTGTCATCATTGGCGATGATGTGGCGCAGATGAATAGCGAAATTCTGCATGACCCACTTAAGTTTTGGAACACCGATGCTGTCGATGACCTCCTGCATGGCTGTTTTCAGATCAACAATGGTTTTGGAGTTATTGTTGCACACATCGTCTTTAATATAGCCCCACAACAAGGAGTTGCTGGACATTGCACGCCACACAGTCAACCGTTGAGGGTGAATGGACTTCTCGATCGCGAAATGTGGATTCTCGGTCCCCAAAATTCGCCAATTCTACTTATTGACGAACCCATACAATGAAATTGGGCTTCGTCGCTAAACCAAACCATATTCACAACGTCCTGTTCGTCAATTCTGAGTACAACAGAGGTGGCGAAACACGACCACTGTTCCATGACCCTGGGGCTTAGCGGCTGATGGGTTTGAACATGTATAGGAAGAGATGCAGGTCTTCAACAACAATTTGTCACAGCGTCTCCCGGTTGATTCCCACCTGTTGTGCAGCTCGTCTGATCGATCTCCTTTGGCTGGTTTAAAACACAGCGCGTGTCTTCTCGATGTTTTCAGGCGTTTTCACCATTTTGTACGACCAACTTTGCCAACACTGTCATCACGAGCTCTACCCGTTCTCTCAAACTTGCGAATCAAATCATTGATTGTTAGCACACTTGGACCAGTTGTCTTCAGCTTGAACTCGGTCGCAAACTTCCTTTGAGCCGCAGGTGGGCTGTTATTGCTAGCATAGTACGTCTTCACAAACGCTGTGCGCTCAAGTACCGTGACATTTTCACGTGCAAGTGTCCGACAACAATAAGCCGCGTGCGCATGCGCATACTAATTCCCTTCATGCCCCGCGGCCTACCGTGCAGTTTGAACGTCATAACGCAAACCGTTCACAAGTTATGACGATTTTATTTCATGTAGTCCAATAATTGCCACCCCGTATGTGGGTGCATGAGAAACAACACGGTGTAATCGAGTTTCTAACCGAAGAGCTTTTAAACGCATGGAGCACCACCCTCTTCTTCAGCGTGAGTATGCAAGATTACACACGAGCGCTACGTCATGTGGAACAATCCAACGCCTCGTGTTCACTGTCATCGATCATCCCCTATACAGTCCCAACTTGGCCCCATCCGATTTTCATCCGTTTCCAAAACTTAAAGAATATCTTCGAGGACTTCACTTTGATAGTGATGAAGTGGTGCAACCAAAAGTGAAGTTGTGGCTCCGCAAACAATGTCAAATATTCTACAGTGACGGTACCGACAAACTGGTCTCTCGTTGGGAGAAATGTTTGTTGACAGTGTGACTACGTCGCGAAATCAATACGTAGACATGAAGAATAATGATGTAGAATGTTAATAACGTTCTATTAAGTTTCGGGTGTGCAGCCGCAAGAATTCTCCTTCTTCTTCTAATATTTCGGCCGTATAACGTTTACCCATCTGCAGAGTGAGCCGCAAGATTGCCGCCCCAGTGCTCGCTGCGTCCCTTTATACTCGTGTACCGCGCAGCTGCGCATGCGGCCACAGATGCAAATGCGCCAGAGACGTTGGTCGGCGGCAGAGACGTGCACAATGGGTGACTACATCTATGACTCCGCAGTCGATCTGTGTTGGCATGTCGATATATCATTGTGAGCTGCACTGTGACGGCGTCTTTGTGAGTTTATTACAGCAAGTGCCGGATTCCATGATTTATCAAGGTTGAAACCACTATCTCTATTAATTAAATTCGACGTCAAGCGAATTTCAATTGCCTCCTTGACTACAGAGTCCCAAAAAGATGATGCAGTTGCCAATATTTGGACCTTGTCATACAACATACTGTGGCCAGTGTCAATACAGCGTTCTGCCACTGCCAACTTGTTAGGTTGTAAAAGTCGTGTGTACCTCCGCTGTTCTGTACATCTTTCTTAGACAGTACAAATTGTTTGTCCAGTGTAAGAAAGGCCACATTCACATGGAATTTTGTAAACTCCAGATTTTCGGAGCAGCAAATCATCTTTGATAGAGCCCACGAGTGCAGCTGTCTTGGATGGAGGACGAAAAATCACTTTTACTTTGTGTCTGCTGAGAATCCGTCCTATTTTTGATGAGAGGCTACCCACGTATGGCAGGAAGGCCATCGATTTAAAGGTTTCTTCGTCTTCTTCTGCTTTCTTTGTGGTCTCTTTCGGTTTCATTTTCAGTGCCTTCTGTATTTGCTGTGGGGAGTTCCCATTGTCTTCAAACACTCTTTGTAAGTGGGAAAGTTCATCTTGCATGCTGCTTTCGTCAGAAATAAAATGCGCTCTGTGAGTCAAAGTTCGGAGAACACTCATCGTCTGGGCAGGATGGTGGCAGCTATTTGCACGTAAATACAAATCCGTGTGCGTCGGCTTCCGATAAACTTCATGTCCCAAAGTGCCATCCTCTCTGCGCCGAACCAGAACATCCAAGAATGGAAGGCATCCCTCCTTTTCAATTTCCATTCTGAACTTTATTTGATCGTGGAGGGAGTTCAGATGTCTTAAGAAGTCTTGCAAGTTATCTTCACCATGGGTATCATCAACATACCTCCAGAATACCGCGGGTTTCAAGTCAGCAGATTCAAGCGCCTTCTCCTCGAAGTCTTCCATAAATAAATTGGCCACCAGAAGGGATAAGAGACTACTCATGGCGACTCCGTCCGTCTGTTCAAAAAATTCATTTTTAAATAAGAAGTATGTAGAGGTCAGAACATGTTTGAATAAAGCTGAAATCTCTTTGTCAAAACTTCTTTCAATAAGTTGTAGAGATTCTGGAATGGGAACCTTTGTGAATAAAGACACCACATAGAAACTAAGTAATATATCTGAAGGGTTCATTTTCAATGATTTCAGTTTACTAATGAAATCAGCAGAGTTTCTTATGTGGTGAACACATTTTCCCACAAGAGGCCTCAACAACGATGCCAGGTGTTTAGCAACGTCATAGGTCGGAGAGTCTATGTTACTCACCATGGGGTGGAGAGGAACATATTTCTTGTGGACCTTTGGTAGTCCATAAAAACTAGGAGGCACCGCACCACTTGGTTTCAATCTCCGAACAACTTCTGGTGCGAAGGGAGAATCATCCAGAAGCGAAGCAGTTTTCTTCGCCACTCGATTAGTGGGATCCCTGCTGATCTTCCGGTACATGCTGTAACTAAATAAATTGTACATTTTATGATGGTATTCGTCCAGAGACAATAAAACCGTTGCATTACCTTTATCTGCGCCGACCAACGTCTCTGGCGCATTTGCATCTGCGGCCGCATGCGCAGTTGCGCAGTACACGAGTATAAAGGGACGCAGCGAGCACTGGAGCGGCAGTCTAGAAGACGACGATGGGACGGAAATACCTCCCATCTCGGCACAAGAAATCAAGAGTTGCATTAACGATCTCTTGAATAAGAAGACGCCAGGACTTGTCAACGTAAATGGAAGAATGCTCAAGGAACTACCACCGCAAGCAATCACGCGAGTATGTCAACTGTTCAACAACATACTCGCCACAAGGGCATACCCACAGGCATGGAAGAAGGCAATCATCATCCCTGTCCCTAAACCTGGCAAGGATAGGGCAGACCCGAAGAATTACGGACCCATAAATCTTCTGCCACAACTGAGCAGAGTCTTCGAGCGACTTCTTCTCATCCACTTACAAAGGAAGATTGAAGAACTCCACATCCTTCCACCAGAGCAGTTTGGCTTTCGCGCCAACCACTCAACTACGCATCAGCTCTTACGCGTCACCGAAGAAGCCATCTGAGCCTTCAACCAAAGAGAATACTGCGGCATTGTCCTGCTTGATGTCACCTGCGCATTTGATAGAGTGTGGCATCAGGGACTGCTGCACAGCATGTTTGGCTTTGGCATACCAACAGCATACATTCAGCTGCTAAGAAGTTACTTCACTGGCAGGACATTCAAGGTCATACTGGACGGTGCACCGTCCACGGAGCGACCTGTTGAAGCAGGAGTACCGCAGGGTTCTGTAATGGACCCCACCCTTTACAGTGTCTACACTGCAGGTATTCCAGAGACGCCACGTACCCACCGAGCGATATACGCTGACGATACAGCACTCATCACGAGGAGTCGACGACCAGACACCCTCCACAGAAGACTGCAAGAAGCCTGCTCAGACCTAGAAAGCTGGGCAACGAAGAAGAGAATTGGTTTCAACGCCACCAAAAGCCAAGCTATGCTGCTCACTAAAAGACGCCCTCCGGTGATACCGAACGTACAATTCTTCGGTACCAACATTCAGTGGACTGACTCTGCAAAGTATCTGGGAGTCATACTTGATAGAGGACTCACCTGGAAGAAACACATAGACGCAGCCTGGCGGAAATCGTCTCAGAGACTGGGTCAACTATACCCACTCAACAACGAGAACTCGACGCTCCCTCCAACAGACGGACTGCATCTCTTCAGAACGTATGTACGACCAATAATGGAATACGCATGTACAGTCTGGGGAAATGCAGTAATAACACACATTGACCGATTGCAGAAGCTGCAAAACAAGGCTCTCAGAAGGATATACCATGTGCCACGATATTTCCCCGTCAAATATCTCCATGAAGTAGCGGAGGAACCACTAGTCATCGACAGATTTCGTCAGATAGCAGCGAAATTCTACGACAAGACTTGGGTTTCAGAGAACCCACTTTTCAACCAACTCGGACAAACCAATGACGACCGGGACCGCCACAAATGGCCAGTGGCACTTCTCCACCTTTAAAGAGAGGAGTCCACCAGACGAGGACACTGCCCATGAAACTGCCAATCGTGAAGACGCATAAACACTTGAAGCACTTGAAGACAAAGACCAAAAGAATCAGTAGGTGAAACCTCCAATGGGTTAATACTAGCCGGCCGGAGTGGCCGAGCGGTTCTAGGCGCTACAGTCTGGAACTGCGCGACCGCTACCGTCGCAGGTTCGAATCCTGCCTCGGGCATGGATGTGTGTGATGTCCTTAGGTTAGTTAGGTTTAAGTAGTTCTAAGTTCTAGGGGACTGATGACCTCACAAGTTAAGTCTCATAGTGCTCAGAGCCATTTGAACCATTTGGTTAATACTACACACAGACCGAGACGAATTACCCACAGAAGAGGCATGCGCGGAGCGGCAGTCTTGCGGCTCACTCTGAAGATGGCTGAACGTTATAAGGCCGAAATATTAGAAGAAGAAGGAGAATTCTTGCGGCTGCACACCCGAAACTTAATGGAACAGTCTTTGCACCGCCAAAACCTGAAGATTCACAATGTTAATAACGTTTGTTTTATTTAAGAGGCTTTGAGTTTTCACATAAAAATTCGGAGGTATTACTTTTCAGCACGTCCTCGTACCTTAAATTCAGCATTTAGTTCAGTATCTAATTTATATTCTGGCTTAGTACGTAAGTCAGATTTTATTTCATTTCTTAATGCCTGCAGCAGGTTGATCATTCCGAGCAACACACTAGACGACTCCTCGGTCTCAGATCCTCTGCTCCTTTTTTTTGGTTCACCTACCAATGAGTCCACTGATCCTCTCTCACTCTCTCAAAAAAAATGGTTCAAATGGCTCTGAGCACTATGGGACTCAACTGCTGTGGTTATCAGTCTCCTAGAACTTAGAACTACTTAAACCTAACTAACCTAAGGACATCACACACATCCATGCCCGAGGCAGGATTCGAACCTGCGACCGGTTCCGGACTGCGCGCCTAGAACCGCGAGACCACCGCGGCCAGCTCTCACTCTCTCGAAATTTTTCTTTTCCTTCTCTTTTCCTTCCATAGCACGATATTGATTCCTAAGCATCTTATTTTACTTAAAATAAATGGCACACTAGTCCGTGTTACGTGAGGATGATGACAGCCGGTGCGATGCGGTGGACGAGCTGCAGGATGTCGGGCTGTCGTACCGCAACCAGCGCGATCTGACGACCACTCGCAGCTGTGGGCAGCAACGATCCGCGCCTCGCCCTCACGGCTCCGCGCCAGCTGTTCTCGGCCGCTCGTATTCGCTGCTGCCCGCCCCTGAATTAGCAGGCACGTACACCTGTGGCGATTCAAGACTGCCCAGGTACCCTTGTCTTAGCACAGACTGTGCAGGGTAGATCTGACCGCCCTGAACGATGACACCACTTTTTTTTCCTTTTTCTTTTTCTTTTTTTTCCGAAAGAGATGAGGCTCCTCCACTCCCGCACCAACGTGGTGACCAGACCAAAAGTTCTACTGTCACCTCCGTCGATATGTTAGTTATCTAGTAAGTGGATCACAGGATGCTGGGCTGTGATGTTATCCGTGCGTCTGGGTAAGACTACGCATTAACACGGTCCATCAGGTGAGAGATAGTGGACGAAACGCGAGTGAGGGTAGCAATTTGAAGAGCAGCGGGAAAAAAGTGCCAAGGCTCGTGCCGTGGGAAAAAAACCTCTGCGACAGTGGGATGGGTAGTAAGAGCTGTAGTGGCTTACTAACTGCGATAGTTCATGCAAGGTTGGATTTGTTAGTATGGGTATCATGCATCATTACCGTGGCAAGCGATGGCTATGTATCCCAGTTGCTGCAGCCGCTACATTCCTGGAACAATCAAGATCGTTATACAGTAGAGGGAGATCGGCTATAGATCATCTCACTGTGTGTGGGGGGGGGGGGGTGGAGCTTGTCTGCATGCAGTGTACGGTACGGCTTCCCTGCGTGGTGCCAGTAATTCGGCAGTGTGTTCCAGCTGGATATCCAGTAATGGCGTGTGATTAACAGGGGCTCACGTGTACCGTTGTGTTTGCGTGTGCTTGGCCATAGATGTTAGATCCTTACAAGTATGACGCCACTGCACCACAACCGCTCGCGCGGGTAATTTAGAATTCACAAGACATCGTGCAAACTTGACGTCATTTTGTGGCCACTCGTTGTATCGAAGACAAAAAGAGCTTCTGTTGACTGTCGTGATTGTTCGATTCACAAAATGCGAGGCGAAAATGACGTTCAAAACAATAACATTCGCCTAAAGTAGAGAGAACAGGAGGTTACGATTTTTATTTACTGCAGGGTACGTTAACCTCGAAGTTACGTTATTTATAAATATGGAAAGTTCTGGGTTCATATGGACAGTGAGAAATTAAAGTGTTAGCAATAATTAACTCTGAAACTTACTGAAAAAGTTGTACTGTTTTTCCTAATACGCATTCATCAACCCCGACAGTCAGACGACTTACTGATTTACAAGAAGAAAAAAGCTGATACAGCCAGCACTGAATCCAATAACGCATATATTCAACAGCGTTCATTAAGGCGCCTCAACAAAACAAGCCTGTTTTTAGAAACTGTGAAAACTAGTCCGAGGAGTTTGTCCGTAATTAGAAAGGATGGGTAGCCATTCCAGGGGACAAATTAAAGCTATAGCTTATTTATCTTATTTCCAATGAATAAATGCTCTTTCTAAACACCGAGGACCTCCTGAAAACGCGTCGGTATTGGTAAAATTTGTTGTAACAAAATTACAAACAAACGTAAGATTGGTGGTTAAAGATGTACCGAACCCGCTCATTGCAACGTGTGACCGATATGCATAATTTATTAAAGTACAGAATCGCCTGTAATCGAATTTTATGAAATTTTTCGTAGCAGGCAAAGAATTTCTTTTTAACTGTGAAAACCGCAATTTTTAGCTGATAGGAGAGGTGTGTTTGCTCTTGAAATGCCTGACACATGTAGAATAATAGGTTATGTCACTGGAGTAAAACTTGATTCTCTGACTTGATTCCAAGAATTTCTGAGGCTGGCCACCTTCTGCGGCGACAGATGCTAGCGAGCCGACCCTCCGTGTGCTCCGCCACACCGGTAAAACGGCTCCTTTCTCCCAGTGAAACCGAAAGCTTTTAGCGCTCAGTTGAGCATCGGAATTTACTCTGTACTTCAAAACTCTTAATTTCATATTGACTTAAAGGATGTTTAATTATTTGTGGCGCCACGCAATCTAACAGTCCTCCCGCAAAAAATATTATTTCTACGAAGATGTGCGTTCGCTAGCTCTGAAGAAGCAATTCAGCTCTACTGTTTCCGAAATTGTTTTGCTTCAGTATGTAACGAATTTCCTTAAACAAAATTTGTTTGAATTTTCCTACCTAGAGTAAGATGGATACATGCTGTGAGGCTGTGACATAGCCCAATGGCTACCATTTTGAAATATGGCTGTTATTAAGAAATGAAAATTTTATAGCTTGAAATAAGTAAAATTAATCTCGAGAAAATTCTTAGCGAATGCTTTAGCAAAGCGACCTCTGTCTTTGTGTTTAATACTCTTAGAACTTTGAAGCTGCTTTTGTTGGCTTCGCTAACTTTAACTGAAATTACGACAATCTTGTACTGTCGCGATTCTGAAACGTTTTCTAACGATCTTTTGATCGTTTAAATTTACGCAAAATCAGTTAAAACTATTGACAGAGAAATGAGGATATAGTTTTTTGGAAATGTCAGTGAAATTCACAGTTTCTATACAGAAAATGAACACATGAGAAACTGACTGTAATATTCGTTTACAATCCTATCCAATTAGATCTAATAAAAAAGTTCTTGTCTTTGTGATCCTAGCGGTGGCTGTGCTCTAGTTGTAGACTGCAATATGAGAAATGGTTACGCTCTCCACGTCTCCAGTAAGATGGAATTATTATATAGCAACCACGCTACTTGCGGTAGTCGTTTTGTTGATGTACCAAAACTCCGTCATATATTATCTTTGGATAATCTTAATTTCCAGGAGTCGTAATTTCCATGGACGATTTTAGTACACAAATATCGCTGCCACACCAACTTTCACACCAATAACCACAGTTTTAGCGCTTTGTAGCACTTAACATCGGCCGATATGACCCGCTAAGAATTCAAGCCAGACTTCCTCGCTTGCGGCTGTACTGCAACTCTCTTCCACAAACCTCTTTTTCCATTCTGCCCAGGCACCCTGGGCGCCAAGGTCATTCACACAACTGCGGGTTGAAAACTTGTAGTGGATCCACTTGTTTGCTATTTACATTGGCAAATATTTTTACATTTTAAAATTAAGTCGTGATTATTACAGCCTTTACATTCATAATGAACATTCATTATTTTAGTCTTAGTTTAATAAGCAGATACTCTTTTCTGCGTCTTATAACTGTTAGGCCCATACTTTTAACATCTCGCTACAACTGACATCTAATGATAGGTTTTCAAAGTGTCTTCTTAACAAAAAAGTTACAAATCTTTTATCAAATTTACGTTGTATCGTTACATATACCTTATATTTCGTTGAATTATCTGAATTATCCTGTAAGTATCACTTCAAGAACATGTATCTTCAGACAACGTAACTCTCATTGAATAATTAGGGCGTTAATTTTTTTTTACATCTTCCAACAAGATAACATACCCAGTCAAAAAACTCTACTGCTCACAATGTATTTAAGAAACTTATTAACCAATACCTTTTTTTCATAATAGTGCCCCTATTTATCATTACATAGGGCAACCTATTATAAAAAAAATCGTTTACTGAGCAACGTCCATCATAAATTATCAATTTCGAAAATCTACTGACTAAGTAATTAGATGCATGTTCTGTTTATCTACATGTACACATAGATCATTCGCAGCTAAGGAAATAAACTGTTCTAAATACGAAATTTAAAATCAAAAGGAGGCAGTGCGCCCTAGATCATACCTTGCTTACACTTCATTTTTACTATGTGTATTCACCTCTTAACTGAACTTAGTGAGTTTTTTCTCATTTTGTCTGATGTCTCTTTTCTCACTATTTTGTGAGTCTGTTATCTCAACTCCCTAAGCTATTCCTTTTTTTTCAGTCTTCACACACCTACATTTTATAAAATATTAGGTTTTTCTGAGACTTGATGAACATATAACATGAACATACAAAATTATTTTCGTGACGCAATGTTAATAACTTTACTATTGGTTTTATCAATATATCTCAGGCAATTTTCTTCCGTCTGTAAATTATTAATTTGAACTCTTGGTTCATTTTTTCTGAAATCGACTATGTTCCTCAAACCTACTCTTTTACCAGATCTAGGAAATTTCAAAAAATAAGCATCAGCGTGAGGAATATTTACAGTATTGTAAGGTCCATTGTAAATGAATTAAAATTTGCTAATATCATAATATGTTTCACCATGTTTATTGTGAGTTTTCAAAAGGACCAAATCGCCTGTCTTGAAGTTAGGAAATTTCAGATTCTCGTCATGCCTACGAATCCTATCCGCAGCTTGCTTTTTCATCTTGTTTCGAAGTTCTTGTTTTTTCTCGTCTATTGTAATTTCATTACGAGGAGCGAAATCTAGTACGTCTTCTACCGGACCATTTGATTTCTCTTTTTCCAATGTCTCGTTTGGAGTCAAAACCAGCCGGCCGTTGTGACCGAGCGGCTGTAGGCGCTTCAGTCTGGAACCGCTCGACCGCTACGGTCGCAGGTTCGAATCCCGCCTCGGGCATGGATGTGTGTGATGTCCTAAGGTTAGTTAGGTTTAAGTAGTTCTAAGTTCTAGGGGAGTGATGACCTCAGATGTTAAGTCCCAAAGTCTCCAGAGGCATCTGAACCATTTTTGGAGTAAAACCTGTAGTCTCATGATTTAACGTGTTCATTATTTGTTCGAACTCTGTTACATAATTTCGACATAATCGCCCAATCACTCGCATATACCTCCTACCAGATTACTCGAATGCTGGTAGGCAGAAATATACGTATAACCTGTACTTGGTTGTTTGCCACACCATCTGTCCATAACTTTGAACAGAACTGCGCCCCATTACCCGATAATAGACTTTTCGATTTACCTATTTTTACAAAATTGGCTAGGGCCATTTCATTATATACTCCTCTAGAAATTGCTTTTCTTAATGGATGTATCTTTATAAATTTACGAAAAAGCTCTACTGCTATCAAGATGTACGAAAAGTTCACTGGCGTCTTTGGTAAAGGAGGAGGAGATTAGTGTTTAACGTCCCGTCGACAACGAGGTCATTAGAGCAAGCTCGGGTGAGGGAAGGATGGGGAAGGAAATCGGCCGTGCCCTTTCAAAGGAACCATCCCGGCATTTGCCTGAAGCGATTTAGGGAAATCATGGAAAACCTAAATCAGGATGGCCGGAGACGGGATTGAACCGTCGTCCTCCCGAATGCGAGTCCAGTGTGCTAACCACTGCGCCACCTCGCTCGGTGTGTCTTTGGTAAAGCGCCGAAAATATCCAAAGCGATTGTATCCAGCACATCATCTGGTTTGATAATCTGCACTGGACCTCTACTGGTGGCATTCATCATTTATGCCTTTTTAAAATTTTTCTGTACACTTCTTAGCTGTGCAATGGCAGTATGCCAAATGAAAATAGTCTATAACTTCATTAACAAATTGTGAAGGACAATATACCCTTCACATTCCTGGGTTAACTGTGTTTTGTAAGTGCAATATTCCTTGTATGTCTTGTAAGATGCTCTAATGTTAACCGCATCGGCATCGTCAAATTTGACTTTCACTGACTTTAAATATTCGTTTGCGTTCTGAAAGTATCTCACATTTTTGCAAATATCTTTTATTAAATCTTTGCATTCTGCATGTTTAAATTGCTAATTTGGAACGTATATTATTTTCGTCCATCTTATTTGGGAACCTGCATTTTCGGGTAGTCTATATATAGCATCAGAAACATAGTTCTCTGTGCCCTTCATAAATCTAATTTCGGCTATCTTTTAAAAAAGTCAACTGCCGATAATTGGTGTGAATTATGGTTTTGTTTCTCCATAAGTAATTCTTAAAATTTTGGAATCCCCAAACAATCACCAATTTTTCATTCTCAGACACAGTATAATTTCGCCCAGACTTACTTGGGTTCGTCTAGCAAAAGCTACAGGTTCTTGTTCTAGCCTGGCACCTATTTCCTTTTCCTGAAACAGGCACACTTCTAATCTGTAATACGAACTGCCCGTTGCCACGTGGAAAGACTCCCTTAAACTTTGTTGACACAATTTAATCTCTCTAGCAAAACACTCTTTAAAATTGTTGGAGGCTAATTCACACTCATTTGTCCAAATGAATGCACTGTTCTTTTTAAGTAACTAATTTAAATTTGGATCAATAAATACTTGGTCATTTACATATTTAAGGTAGATTGAACACATTCCTAGAAAAGACTTCACTGCTTTCTTGACCTTGCTCTTGAAAATCACGGATAGCTTTCACTTTATCAGGATCCTTTTCAATACCGTTGACTGTAACAATGTGCCTCAAGAATTTTATTCGTTTCCTCATAAAATCGCACTTCTTCGGTTTCAGCGTCATGCCCCCTTTTATCAAACCTTTAAACACCTTACCTAATAGAATTAAATGCTCCTGCCAGGTTTTACTGACAATCATCAGATCGTCAACGTATGCTGATATTTGTGAATGTAACTCATTGCCCAGTACACTATCTAGTGCTCTAATAAACACCGAAACCGAAGTGTTCAACCCAAAGGCTACAACTTTTTAACTGTAACACTTCCAGCAAAAAGAAACGCGGTATACTTCCTCGATTCTTTATCTAAGGCTATCTGCCAATGCCCAGATGTCAAATCGAGACTGGTCATGTAACATATATCATGGAAGTTCTGGAGTAATTTGTCAAGAGCTTCAGGACACTCTGTCTCCCGTCTCCAGTTTTAGTATTTTGTTTGGTGTTCTTGCGTCAATAACTAGTCTTACGCTACCATCTTTTTCATTCGCTAGCACTATTGCTGCATTCTAGTACTCCCCACTCGATCATTCTATTTCTTTTTTGGCTACAGCTTTCTTTGATATTGGAATAACGCAAGGTGGTTTGAAAAAAAAGTTTTTGTTCTATTACATCTAAATGACGTTCGTAATCTACTTCCTTCCTGGTGATTTTAGAATACCTTTTCATTCTTCATTAGAACTTTGAATAACTCCTATTTTTGTTCCGCTGATATTCCACCAGTTGAGTCTAATATCCTTGTAAACTCATTTTCTTTGCGGTCATTTTCGGCCAAATGCTGAACATGATATCTGACCTATGGTTGCTTCCTATTGTATGTCTCGAGATTTTCTTCTCCGCTTCTTTTCTGCGTTTTTGGCTACTTTTTACCCTTGATACATATCTTCTTCCCCCTCTTCGTCTTCTTCACTATCTCCGTCCAGTATTAGTTCAGTATCACATGGCTTTTCAGCAACTACATTGACAGCTTTTTTCATTAACGTTATCTTTCTTATTTCTTCTGGGGGAAAACTAATCTCGTCATCGCTACTACTGTCTGCTGCATCGATTACTTGAGGCAAAACTGTGCTTTCTCCTTTGGCTTCTACATGCTGCTAGAAATTCTGCAGTTAATCGGCAAATCTCTTTACCGTCTTCATCTCCTTCTAACAAGTTCCCATCGGAATCATACAAGAAATTTTGTTCATCATTCTGCACTCACAACGAATCTTCCCGATTTTCTACGATTTCAGCAAAAATACTATCAGCTTCCAGTTCTTTCTCTTCATCGGGTACACATCTCCTGATCTCCTTACTGTCTTCAGAATCGCTTACATCACGATGAACATCTGCCTCTACTGAACACACATCAAAACCGAAATGGATTCCTACTAATTTTATTCTAGGATCCTCTTCATTTTCCTCTTCGAAAGTTACCCTCCTTTTGAATATCTTCTCTAAAAATTGGTCGGTTTCGGAGAATAGGATTATCTCATCAAAATCTATTAGCTCTTGCATTTTTGTGCACAGCTTTTTCCTTTCCTTCTCGTCCGACCGGTCTGTAACATATGCCCCTCTTTTGTACTTACAAAACTCCTTGTCCCTGAACCACAAGTTCTACCTATCTTCCTGCCACTAACCCCTCTTCCGTCTGATGACCTCTAGTTCCATTTACCTGCGTAGCGATCGTTTCTTCTTTATTTCCATTTGTCTGTATCCCGACGTTTATCATTTTATTGTCTTGGTTGCGAAATGAGTTTCCAACTGGACAATGCACCACCTCTACGCCTATCTTCGTGCGAATAGTATTTTTGCCGTCTTCTTCTCTTGAGCCAGTTTCGACACCACGCCTGACAGACCCTAAATGAACGCGGACTTTAGTTTTCCTCTTCTCCATGCCACCTGCAATTGTTGGAGTTGCCCCCACCACGTTTTCCAGAACCGCCTCTACCACGTCCTCTCATCACATTTATTTGATGCCCATTTCGGCCACCTCTTTCAGGCACTTTTTCGTCCCTGAAAGTTCTTTGGTCTCGTGTTTGACGTCACCGATCTTCGTCTTCGACCATCTCTAAGAAATCATCGACTGTCTTGTGATAGCTACCCATGCATCGTTTTGAATCATCGGGCAATTTCTTCCATAATTCCCACACTATCTCTGACTCTGAACGCCTGTCTTTCAAATATTCTAGACTCTTAAACCAGGATTCACAGTAGCTCTTCATATTACTGCATCACTGATTCTCTAACATTTTCGCGACGACGAACTCTCGCCACAACCTATCCTATTTTTGGATAGACCAATACTCTTCTAAAAACTTCTCTTTGAACTCAGAGAACGTCATATTTGTCGTGTCTAAGTTCAACTCCTAGGTCTTAGCACTACCTGTCATAGCATCAATTGTTAAATTAATCTTTTTCTGTTGTCTCGTTTCCCTTGGTAGCATTTCGTTTGCATTTCTTTACAAAATCCACAGGCTACCAGTCTCTTGGTTTGGTTTGAGGATAGTATCTCTCCTCCTTACTCAAAAACTCCGTTTTATGCATAACCAAAGAAATACTACTCGCTTTGTTTTGCAATTGTAGGCGTAATGATTCCACTTCACTACGTAATTGTGTAGTCATATTTGTTACATCACCTACACTGTTCTGTACTTGCGATAAAGCAGTTTGTACCTTCGTGAAATGATCTTTTAACGCCACGACGTCAGCTTTCGTTTCTTCCGCAACTTCAGTCTTTATTCATGGAAGGAGTGCACGTAATTTATTCCCTACCATCGGTTCTACATCCTCTTCTATTCTTTGTAATCCGGTATTAAACCTTTAATTAATACCTAATACTTCGTTTTCTACTTTTGCTAATTCTCTTTTTACTGAAGAAATAGATGTACTGAGTTCAGTTATCCTCTGTCTCTGTAAATTCATTTAGCCAAGTTCGCATCTATCTTTTTCGTTAAGTTCGCATCTACACTCCTGGAAATTGAAATAAGAACACCGTGAATTCATTGTCCCAGGAAGGGGAAACTTTATTGACACATTCCTGGGGTCAGATACATCACATGATCACACTGACAGAACCACAGGCACATAGACACAGGCAACAGAGCATGCACAATGTCGGCACTAGTACAGTGTATATCCACCTTTCGCAGCAATGCAGGCTGCTATTCTCCCATGGAGACGATCGTAGAGATGCTGGATGTAGTCCTGTGGAACGGCTTGCCAAGCCATTTCCACCTGGCGCCTCAGTTGGACCAGCGTTCGTGCTGGACGTGCAGACCGCGTGAGACGACGCTTCATCCAGTCCCAAACATGCTCAATGGGGGACAGATCCGGAGATCTTGCTGGCCAGGGTAGTTGACTTACACCTTCTAGAGCACGTTGGGTGGCACAGGATACATGCGGACGTGCATTGTCCTGTTGGAACAGCAAGTTCCCTTGCCGGTCTAGGAATGGTAGAACGATGGGTTCGATGAC
The DNA here is from genome assembly GCF_023898315.1 of Schistocerca nitens. Taxonomy (NCBI): domain Eukaryota; kingdom Metazoa; phylum Arthropoda; class Insecta; order Orthoptera; family Acrididae; genus Schistocerca; species Schistocerca nitens. The sequence continues at coordinate 570,880,591 of NC_064616.1, read as the reverse complement.
GGTTTGGATGTACCGTGCACTATTCAGTGTCCCCTCGACTATCACCAGTGGTGTACGGCCAGTGTAGGAGATCGCTCCCCACACCATGTTGCCGGGTGTTGGCCCTGTGTGCCTCGGTCGTATGCAGTCCTGATTGTGGCGCTCACCTGCACGGCGCCAAACACGCATACGACCATCATTGGCACCAAGGCAGAAGCGACTCTCATCGCTGAAGACGACACGTCTCCATTCGTCCCTCCATTCACGCCTGTCGCGACACCACTGGAGGCGGGCTGCACGATGTTGGGGCGTGAGCGGAAGACGGCCTAACGGTGTGCGGGACCGTAGCCCAGCTTCATGGAGACGCTTGCGAATGGTCCTCGCCGATACCCCAGGAGCAACAGTGTCCCTAATTTGCTGGGAAGTGGCGGTGTGGTCCCCTACGGCACTGCGTAGGATCCTACGGTCTTGGCGTGCGTCCGTGCATCGCTGCGGTCCGGTCCCAGGTCGACGGGCACGTGCACCTTCCGCCGACCACTGGCGACAACATCGATGTACTGTGGAGACCTCACGCCCCACGTGTTGAGCAATTCGGCGGTACGTCCACCCGGCCTCCCGCATGCCCACTATACGCCCTCGCTCAAAGTCCGTCAGCTGCACATACGGTTCACGTCCACGCTGTCGCGGCATGCTACCAGTGTTAAAGACTGCGATGGAGCTCCGTATGCCACGGCAAACTGGCTGACACTGACGGCGGCGGTGCACAAATGCTGCGCAGCTAGCGCCATTCGACGGCCAACACCGCGGTTCCTGGTGTGTCCGCTGTGCCGTGCGTGTGATCATTGCTTGTACAGCCCTCTCGCAGTGTCCGGAGCAAGTATGGTGGGTCTGACACACCGGTGTCAATGTGTTCTTTTTTCCATTTCCAGGAGTGTAGATCAGAGATATTCTTATTTAGATCAGAGATTTTTACATCCAGCCTTTGGGTCTCAGTTTTCACCTGTGTTTCCAAATCCTGGTTACCAGTTTTAATATCTGTTTGTAGCAGCCATATGTTATGGTTCATTGTGGTCATGTTAGTCGCCACGTTTTTCATGTTTTCCATTTTTTCAGAAGTAGAGGGTTCCCCTCCTACTTCCATAGTTCGATTCTATTCAGCTTCTTGCTGATCGAAACATGTTGGCTCATTCTCTAATTTAATCACCATTGGTGTGGATTCACTTCATGTTCACGTAAGCTTGAGCGCACCGTTACTTGTTACTGCTGTTGCCAACTGCTGGCTAACGTATCCACTATCTCTGCTCGCGGCAGTGCCATCAGCAACCGCATCATTTTTGTTAACGCTATAGGCTCCATCTTAATTTTACCTACAGGCTCCATCTTGAATTTTTCGGGCCCCTGATTATTGTTAGGACTCGCCATTCTCTCAAATTGTTGTTGATGCCTCAATAATACCTTGATACTATCAAATACGAACTGTCGTATGGTCCTAAACTGCTATTGACCCAATACTTTACAAGTTATTGTCATCTACTTTTAACAAACTTCTGGTATTTTTGCGAACAGAACCTTTCTCACCAAAAAAGACTTAAGAGTCCTGTCACGGTCGGCACGTGTAACCGAACTCACCGACTGTGACCGATTCGCATAAATTATTAAAGTTGACGAATCATATGTAATCGAACTTTTTGAAAATTTTTCTAGCAAGGAAAGTATTTCCTTGTAACTCCGAAAATCGCAATTTTCAGCTAATACAAAAGCTGTGTTTGCTCATGAAATGTTTGACATATGGAGAATAATTGTTTAAGCCACTGGAGGAAACTTGGTTTGCTGACTTACGGTGTGTCGAGAATTTCTGGCGCTGGCCGCTTTCTGCGGCGACCGAACTGCTAGCGCGCCGACATCCGTGTCCTTCGCCACACCAAAAAAATGGCTCCCTTCTCCCAGCGAAACCGAAAACTTTTACCGCTCAAATGAGCAATCGGCGTCTAATCTACACTTCAAAACTGTTAATTTTATATTGACTCAAAGGATGTTTAATTATTTGTGACCATGCGCAACCTAATAGAATGTAAATTAATTTTAAGGCTGCTAATTTATAATGGATCTCTTTCCAAAGCGATATGTGGAAAACGGAGCTCGATTTGTACTTATTTCAACACACAGCGAAGGGAAACACACTCTACAATGAATTCACTGTGTACAATATAGTTTTATCCGAACCTCAGCATTGGGTTGTAGACTGGTTCTTATCCTATCCAACGACGGTCCTCTTGTAAGAAATGCTATTTCTACGAAGATTTGCGGTCGCCAGCTCTGAAGGAGCAATGCAACTTTACTGTTTCTGAAATTATTTTACTTCAGTATGTAATGAATTTACTTTAATAAAATGTATTTGAATTTTCCGACGTGGAATCAAGATGGACGCAAGCTGTGCGACTGTGACATGGCATGACATGAAATAGGGCAGTTATTAAGAAATGAGAATTTTACAACTTGAAATTAGTAAAATTATCTCAAGTAAATTCTTAGCGAATACTTTAGCAAAGCGACCTTTGTTTTTATGCTTAATACTCTTACAACTTTGAACCTGTTTTTACTGGCTTTTCTAACGTTCACTGAAATCTTGTATTGTCGTGATTCTGTAACATTTTCTAACGACCTTTTGATCGTTTGAATTAACACAAAATCAGGTAAAACTGTGGTGTCACCGCCAGACACCACACTTGCTAGGTGGTAGCCTTTAAATCGGCCACGGTCCGGTAGTATACGTCGGTCCCGCGTGTCGCCACTATCAGTGATTGCAGACCGAGCGCCGCCACACGGCAGGTCTAGAGAGTCTTCCTAGCACTCGCCCCAGTTGTACAGCCGACTTTGCTAGCAATGGTTCACTGACAAATTACGCTCTCATTTGCCGAGACGATAGTTAGCGTAGCCTTCAGCTACATCATTTGCTACGACCTAGCAAGGCGCCATTATCATTTGTTATTTATCTTGGGATGCATGTACAGTCAGACCGATGTTCACCAATTATGGATGAAAGTTAAGTATTTCACCATCTGCGTCCGTTTTTCTAAGTTCGCCAGCCGGAGTGGCCAAGCGGTTAAAGGCGCTACGGTCTGGAACCGCGAGACCGCTACGGTCGCAGGTTCGAATCCTGCCTCGGGCATGGATGTGTGTGATGTCCTTAGGTTAGTTAGGTTTAAGTAATTCTAAGTTCTAGGGGACTGATGACCTTAGAAGTTAAGTCCCATAGTACTCAGAGCCATTTTTCTAAGTTCTAATTTCCCTGTCATTTTCCAGACCTCACGCCAGCCTGCGTGAGCGTAAACGCGTGCCTTTCGGCTACCTCATAGTGGCATGGCTGTCTTGCCAAGTCACAACAACTGGCGACGAGGATGGGATTTCCGGCGATGTCGACGCACGCTATTTGTGGGACGAACACAGTCACTGTTAGAGAGAGTGGCACTGGGCGGAGTGTAATGAACTATATGAATTTCACGAGCTTGAGTATTCTTGGTTCGATTCCGATTCCGGCGCGAAGCAAAGGGCCTGGAATGGTTGTTAGTGTCCGATCTGAGCTTTTTCTGGCAAACACTCTGAACATGTCCTCGTTTATTACAGAAAAAGCAAATAGCCTGGCGTGAAGGGCAATTCTCACGCGAATGTCGAGTAGCACACCGCGGGCATAATTTCACTGCATTTGCATGCTTGCGCGGCACACGTGGCGGAGAGCTTGGTGGCAGCTGCGCGGACAGGCGCGAGAGCTGTTTACTGTTCCGTGCAGCGCGCCTGGCGGGCCGGTGAATGTGACACACGGCTGGTGAAGTTTCAAATGATTCTTTGAAATATGCATCTAATGCAGACAAAATTTCGTCGTAGGACAGAGTTGCTACGTCGCGTCGGGGAAATAATTTCACTATCACTCGGTACGTCTGGACGCCTACGGCGGAAAGGAGAAAAGACTGCCGCTCATTACCTTGTATTCTGTAGGCGGCGAGATGGAATCCAAATTGGCGTGACCACTCCGTCCAGCTTTCCAGTGCAGTATCAAAAGGACGAAAAGGTGGTGCAACTGCGTGTTGTGGCTGCGGTAGCGGTGGAGCGGCGGCCGCCGCATCGTTGTGCATTGCACGCTGACCCTGGACGAGCTGTCCAAGGGCATCCAATAAGGCCTGCGTCTGCTGATTCTGTAAGTGATAAAATTCGGACAGTACATCTGGAGATGGTGGCGAAGCCATGACAAGTAAATCAGGGTATCAATTGGTACAAACGCGATTTAGCTCGTCGCCACCTGTTCTCCCGCAGGCGACGCCCGAAGTGGACGCGTTGCTGCAACCGCCGGGCGCCTCCCTGGGTCACGCGCTGCCGATTGCTTCCCGTGACCAGCTGTCCTCCGACAAGGAACTCTTGCCCGCTCCGGACCACATGGCGTCTTCGCCCGTCGGGTGCCCTGACCCGATGGAGGTCGACCCTTCGGCCCCTCCTGTCTCTCTACGGGCGCATACACCGCATGTTGGCGTGCACCTTGGACTAGGTTTTCAGGCGTTTCCTAGCTCCCCTCGGACCGAATGGCAGGGTGCGGGTGGCACAGGCTCGCCTGTTGTTAGGCTCCCAACCTCGTCGCATACGTCAACATGGGGTCCTCTCCACAGCGGGCGGAAGCCTTATGCCACAACCATCCGCCGATTTGCGGGGGAGGAATGTGGTGTCACCGCCAGACACCACACTTGCTAGGTGGTAGCCTTTAAATCGGCCGTGGTCCGGTAGTATACGTCGGACCCGCGTGTCGCCACTATCAGTGATTGCAGACCGAGCGCCGCCACACGGCAGGTCTAGAGAGTCTTCCTAGCACTCGCCCCAGTTGTACAGCCGACTTTGCTAGCAATGGTTCACTGACAAATTACGCTCTCATTTGCCGAGACGATAGTTAGCATAGCCTTCAGCTACGTCATTTGCTACGACCTAGCAAGGCGCCATTATTATTTGTTATTTACCTTGGGATGCATGTACAGTCAGACCGATGTTCACCAATTATGGATTAAAGTTAAGTATTTCACCACCTGCGTCCGTTTTTCTAAGTTCTAATTTCCTTGTCATTTTCCAGACCTCACGCCAGCCTGCGTGAGCTTAAACGCGTGCCTTTCGGCTACCTCATAGTGGCTGTCTTGCCAAGTCACAACAAAAACCATTGCTTTTTGGAAATGTCAGTGAAATAACCTGGAACATAATTCTTAAAATCGTAGTTTCTATATAGAAAATGAACATATGAGAAATAGACTGTAATATTAATTTACGAGAGTTGCCCAGAAAGAAACGTACCACATTTTTTCCTCATCCGAAAACAAAACGACTGCACAGAAAAGAGAGCAGAGGACTAGCAAGACATTTACGTTATGTGAGTTGCATAAAAATCAGGCGAAACGCAATTCAGTTCGTTAGGATACTTTTGAACATGATAGTACAGTCTCTATTAAAAACGTAATACTGTATCGTCTTCTTTAACGGCAATGTGGCGGCGTCGTGAGGAACATTGGTGTCCAGACTTCTCTGTACAGATCTTTCAAAGTTGCGCTCACAGTAGCTCCGACAATGTCGCCAGACGTTGCCCGATAACATCGGCCGACAGCATGGTCACAGTGCGTCCGATCTCTCTCGCTAGACTTTGAAGGGATCAAGGAGATCAGAATCTGCCAGTAAAACCCAAATTCAAGAATCGAACACCCATGTGTAAAGGAGTTTCAAACATCTAATTATTTTACAAATGACTTAATCAGTTAATGTGTTAAATATTTGACGTTAAGCTTATAAGCCAGAAAAACTTTCGGAAAGGTATTGGAAATCGCTAAGTGTTCTCATAATGAAATACCGAATCAATATCGTCTGGGTAATGTGCGCTGCATTTCATGAAAAAGCTAATTTTTCACGCGTCCCCATGATTTTGACTTCATATCTCCTGTACTAGGTGTCAGACAAGGACATACTATTGGAGGTACTATAACACGAAACCTGCAAGTTAGCGCCAAGTATAACGTTATGCTCACAGTTTAGTGTTGCCCTTTGGGAGGATTTTAGAAATGTTTTGACCTTGTGTTTACCTAACGGGCAGAGGGTATCGAGCAGCAATTTCATATTTATGGCAATTAATAGAAAACTGAACAGGCTTTGTTCTGGGAGTAACGATAGTCGAAAGGTTCCTACAAATGAAACTATAAACGGTCGCCAGCCTAATTAGGCATAATAATTTGAAACATTATGTTTTAAGGAAAATGAATATGAGTTACTAAATTGACTTTCTTTAATACTCCTTTTGAATAGTGCAATGAATACACACGATTACCGGACGAACTGAGTAGTGGGTAGCAGTAGTTACTGTTTACACAAATCAGCAATCATGTTCTTGTTGTGGTCTTCAGTCCTGAGACTGGTTTGATGCAGCTCTCCATGCTAATCTATCCTGTGCAAGCTCCTTCATCTCCCAGTACCTACTGCAACCTACATCCTTCTGAATCTGCTTAGTGTATTCATCTCTTGGTCTCCCTCTACGATTTTTACGCTCCACGCTGCCCTCCAATGCTAAATTTTTGATCCCTTGATGCTTCAGGACATGTCCTACCAACCGAACCCTTCTTCTAGTCAAGTTGTGCCACAACAGTCATGGACTGTGTGGCTGATGCCGGCGGAGGTTCGAGTCCTCCCTCGGGCATGGGTGTGTGTGTTTGCCCTTAGGATAATTTAGGTTAAGTAGTGTGTAAGCTTAGGGACTGATGACCTTAGCAGTTAAGTCCCATAAGTTAAAAAAAAAAAAAGTTGTGCCCCAACCTGCTCTTCTTCCCAATCCTATTCAATACCCCCTCATTAGTTACGTGATCTACCCACCTAATCTTCAACATTCTTCTGTAATACCACATTTCGAAAGCTGCTATTCTCTTTTTGTCTAAACTATTTATCGTCCACGTTTCACTTCCATACATGGCTACACTCCATACAAATACTTTCAGAAACGACTTCCTGACACTTAAATCTATACTCGATGTTAACAAATTTCTCTTCTTCAGAAATGCTTTCCTTGCCATTGACAGTCTACATTTTATATCCTCTCTACTTCGACCATCATCAGTTATTTTGCTCCCCAAATAGCAAAACTCCTTTACTACTTCAAGTGTCTCATTTCCTAATCTAATTCCCTCAGCATCACCCGACTTAATTAGACTACATTCCATTATCCTCGTTTTGCTTTTGTTGATGTTCATCTTATATCCTCCTTTCAAGACACCATCCATTCCGTTCAACTGCTCTTCCAAGTCCTTTGCTGTCTCTGACAGAATTACAATGTCATCGGCGAACCTCAAAGTTTTTATTTCTTCTCCCTGGATTTTAATACCTACTCCAAATTTTTCTTTTGTTTCCTTTACTGCTTGCTCAATATACAGATTGAATAACATCGGGGAGAGGCTACAACCCTGTCTCACTCCCTTCCCAACCACTGATTCCCTTTCATGTCCCTCGACTCTTATAACTGCCATCTGGTTTCTGTAAAAATTGTAAATAGCTTTTCGCTCCCGGTATTTTACCACTGCCACCTTTAGAATTTGAAAGAGAGTATTCCAGTCAACATTGTCAAAAGCTTTCTCTAAGTCTACAAATGCTAGAAACGTAGGTTTGCCTTTCTTTAATCTTTCTTGTAAGATAAGTGGTAAGGTCAGTATTGCCTCACGTGTTCCAGCATTTCTACGGAATCCAAACTGATCTTCCCCGAGGTCTGATTCTACCAGTTTTTCCATTCGTCTGTAAATAATTCGCGTTAGTATTTTGCAGCTGTGACTTATTAAACTGATAGTTCGGTAATCTTCACATCTGTCAACACCTGCTTTCTTTGGGATTGGAATTATTATATTCTTCTTGAAGTCTGAGGGTATTTCGCCTGTCTCGTACATCTTGCTCACCAGATGGTAGAGTTTTGTCAGGACTGGCTCTCCCAAGGCCGTCAGTAGTTCTAATGGATTGATGTCTACTCCCGGGGCTTTGTTTCGACTCAGGTCTTTCAGTGCTCTGTCAAACTCTTCATGCAGTATCTTATCTCCCATTTCATCTTCATCTACATCCTCTTTCATTTCCATAATATTGTCCTCAAGTACATCGCCCTTGTATAGACCCTCTATATACTCCTTCCACCTTTCTGCTTTCCCCTCTTTGCTTGGAACTGGGTTTCCATCTGAGCTCTTGATATTCATACAAGTGGTTCTCTTTTCTCCAAAGGTCTCTTTAATTTTCCTGTAGGCAGTATCTATCTTACCCCTAGTGAGATAAGCCTCTACATCCTTACATTTGTCCTCTAGCCATCTCTGCTTAGCCATTTTGCACTTCATGTCGATCTCATTTTTGAGACGTTTGTATTCCTTTTTGCCTGCTTCATTTACTGCATTTTTATATTTTCTCCTTTCATCAATTAAATTCAATATTTCTTCTGTTACCCAAGGATTTCTACTAGCCCTCGTCTTTTTACCTACTTGATCCTCTGCTGCCTTCACTACTTCATCCCTCAGAGCTACCCATTCTTCTTCTACTGTATTTCTTTCCCCCATTCCTGTCAATTTTTCCCTTATGCTGTCCCTGAAACTCTGTACAACCTCTGGTTTAGTCAGTTTATCCAGGTCCCATCTACTTAAATTCCCACCTTTTTGCAATTTCTTCAGTTTTAATCTACAGTTCATAGCCAATAGATTGTGGTCAGAGTCCACATCTGCCCCTGGAAATGGCCTACAATTTAATCTAAAGGTGGCAGGGGTAAAATACAGGGAGCGAAAAGCTATTTACAATTTGTACAGAAACCAGATGGCAGTTATAAGATTCGAGGGACATGAAAGGGAAGCAGTGGTTGGGAAGGGAGTGAGACAGGGTTGTAGCCTCTCCCCGATGTTATTTAATCTGTATATTGAGCAAGCAGTAAAGGAAACAAAAGAAAAATTTGGAGTAGGTATTAAAATCCAGGGAGAAGAAATAAAAACTTTGAGGTCCGCCGATGACATTGTAATTCTGTCAGAGACAGCAATCATAGGAATTTTAAAAGTTATTTCACTCGTAGTAATAATAGTTACTGTAGCAATCAATAGCTAACTCAGCATTAAGATGTTATTAAAGACCTCATGAGACTAAAATTGGGCATGACAAAAGTCCTCGTTTTACTAACATACAGATACCACAAATGAGGTTAAATAACATTACACAGACACTTTTTATACTCACACTCTTATCGAAATGCTTCAGATTTCCTTAGCAAAAGCAATATTTAGTTTATCTTTCTTATAACAGAAAAGAATATAGTGGGGACCCATAAACTGAAACTGTCTTCACAGGCAAATTCTGTAGCTATTTCAGAAACAAATTGCAGTTTGCCAATATTGATTTCTAACCCCACTAGAAATAGTTTATGTGTTTATACTTTAAAGCAAGTAATTCAAATATTAAGTTTAATTAACTTCAGAAAATAGTTTATGGTAATAATCAAAGCAAAATTACTTTTCATATAGGTTCAATTTGTGTGCCTTATCCATTACCTGTGAAACAGGTATTTTTACAGTAACACTACACAGTTCGGCACTGAACTTGAGCACATTTAGTACAGAAGCAAACCATTGATTAATTAGAAACAGGATACTCTGTTTCTGCACATTTAGGAAGGGACCCTGCTCTGGTTTCATGATCAGGGCAATTTTAAGGTTCAAACACATATTTCTATCACTGGAATTATTATTGAAAAACACTCACACGAACATACTGGTTCATACTGTGGTGTCACCGCCAGACACCGACTCAGGTCTTTCAGTGCTCTGTCAAACTCTTCATGCAGTATCGTATCTCCCATTTCATCTTCATCTACATCCTCTTTCATTTCCATAATATTGTCCTCAAGTACAGAGTTCCTGAAGTGGGCGGAGCAGTGGCGCAATAGTGGTGGCAAGCACGAAGCGGCTATCTGGTCTCACACTCTTGATGTTGAATGCTCTTTATAAATTCTTCTTGGCGACGTATTATCCCTGTTTTAGAGCCACTCCACAATAACAAGAGCACCATACGACAGCCAGAACCACATCCGAGGCAATTTCAATATAAACTGGCTTTCAAATGCCTCACTTGGCACCCTCGATGTTAACCGTACAGCGGCTAGCCACTGATTGCGGTCCGTTAGTATACGTCGGACCCGCGTGTCGCCACTATCAGTGATTGCAGACCGAGCACCGCCACACGGCAGGTCTAGAGAGACTTCCTAGCACTCGCCCCAGTTGTACAGCCGACTTTTCTAGCGATGGTTCACTGACAAAATACGCTCTCATCTGCCGAGACGATAGTTTAACATAGCCTTCAGCTACGTCATTTGCTACGACCTAACAAGGCGCCATTATCAGTTACTATTGATATTATGAATCATGTACCGTCCAGACCGACGTTCTTGATTAACGGATTAAAGTTAAGTATTCCACCAGCTACGTCCGTTTTTCTAAATTCTAATTTCCTTGTCCTGTTCCAGACCTCACGCCAGCCTGCGTGAGCTAAAACGCGTGCCTTTCGGCCTCCTCTAGTAACACGGTGTTGGCTCTCCTGCCAACCAAAACACATACTATGATACATATCTGAGTTCCTGAAGTGGGCGGAGCAGTGGCGCAATAGTGGTGGCAAGCACGAGGCGGCTATCTGGTCTCACACTCTTGATGTTGAATGCTCTTTATAAATTCTTCTTGGCGACGTATTATCCCTGTTTTAGAGCCATTCCACAATAACAAGAGCACCATACGACAGCCAGAACCACATCCGAGGCAATTTCAATATAAACTGGCTTTCAAATGCCTCACTTGGCACCCTCGATGTTAACCGTACAGCGGCTAGCCACTGACTGCTTAACGTGCTCACCCAGTAGCCGCCCAGATCGACCACCAAAACCACCTTTTAACGCGCGCCAGGCCACTTCCGTAGCGGAGGGGTTCCCTACACCTTTTGTGCTATGCGGTACTAAACATGAACATTTTCAAAGTACAATTTATCTTTCTGAGCATACATATTTTATAAAGTTCCATTATTTTTAAACATTATTTTAGTTTCCATAATACTAAATGATAACAGTGAACTTGTTGTTTAATTTAATGTCAGTAACAGTCACGGTAAAGCCTAACCTAAAAATGTTCGCATTTAAAGTTTCCATAATACATATATTACAAAATTCCACTTTCTCTCTGACAATTCAATGACCTTCATTAGTAAAGAACAACCACTTCATAGTTACATACACGTAATTACACCGTATAAACTACTTACAATCAATGTTGGTGTTACAGTACCTTCAGTGGCATACTCTCTGCAAATTCTTGCATATAGAGTCTGTAATAAAGAAGTAATCAGGTAATACACACATCAAAAAATTTTTTGTATCACCTCGATTCCGAGAGTTCTGGAACCTGTTCAGAAAATTGAAATAGTGATCAACATAAAAATCATTTCTGCCCTTTTTAATGATCATGAAAACCACACATTGCATATTGTACCGCCATACAGCGAGACTTTCGGAGGTGGTGGTCCAGATTGCTGTACACACTGGTACCTCTAATACCCAGTAGCACGTCCTCTTGCATTGATGCATGCCTGTATTCGTCGTGGCATACTATCCACAAGTTCATCAAGGCACTGTTGGCCCTGATTGTGTCACTCGTCAACGGCGATTCGCCGTAGATCCCTCAGAGTGGTTGATGTCGATAAACAGCCCTTTTCAATCTATTCCAGGCATGTTCGATAGGGTTCATGTCTGGAGAACATGCTGGCCACTCTAGTCGAGCGATGTCGTTATCCTGAAGGAGGTCATTCACAAGATGTGCCCGATGGGAGCGCGAATTGTTATCCATGAAGACGAATGCCACGCCAATATACTGCCGATATGGTTGCAGTATCGGTCGGAGGATGGCATTCACGTATCGTACAGCCGGGACGGCGACTTCCATGTCCACCAGCGGCGTGCGTCGGCCCCACATAATACCACCCCAAAACAGCGGGGAGCCTCCACCTTGCTCCACTCGCTGGACAGTGTATCTAAGGCGTTCAGCCCGACAGGGTTGCCTGCAAACACGTCTTCGACGATTGTCTGGTTGAAGACAAATGCGACACTCAACGGTGAAGAGAACGTGATGCCAGACCTGAGCGGTCCATTCGGCATGTTGTTGGGCCCATCTGTATTGCGCTGCATGGTGTCGTGGTTGCAAAGATGGACCTCGCCATGGACGTCGGGAGTGAAGTTGCGCATCATGCAGCCTATTGCGCACAGTTTGAGTCGTAAATTGACGTCCTGTGGCTGCACGAAAAACATTATTCAACATGGTGGCGTTGCTGTCAGGGTTCCACTGAGCCATAATCCGTGGATAGCGGTCATCCACTGTAGTAGTAGCCCTTGAGTGGCCAGAGCGAGGCATGTCATCGACAGTTCCTGTCTCTCTGTATCTCCTCCGTGTCCGAACAACATCGCTTTGGTTCACTCCGAGATGCCTGGACACTTCCCTTGTTGAGAGCCCTTCGTGGCGCAAAGTAACAATGTGGACGCGATCGAACCACGGTATTGACCGTTTAGGCATGGTTGAACTACAAACAACCCGAGCCGTGTACCTCCTTCCTGGTGGAATGACTGGAACTGATTGTCTGTCGGATCCCCACCGTCTAATAGCGCTGCTCATGCTTGGTTGTTTACATCTTTGGGAGGGTTTAGTGACGTCTCTGAACAAAGGGACTGTGTCTGTGATACAGCCAACGTCTATCTTCAGGAGTTCTGGGAACCGGAGTAATAGAAAACTTTTTTTGGTATGTGTTAATTAAAACATCATGTCTGTTTCTGAAGTTTTAGTACAGAACAGCGAAAACGTAGTATGCAACAAACTTTTTTCCTTTCATAATTTTGTGGGGAAGTGGCCGCGAGAAAAAGTTTGGTAAAGGTTTAAAATTATGTGGAAAGCCTGTTGGAAGTCGCTAACTGGTCCCCTTCTCAAACACTTGGTGAATGAAGTCCGGGTATTTTCGCGCGGAAAGTTACGCTGCCTCAAGACAAACGCAGTTTTTAACTACAATACGTGTCTTATTGTGTTAGGCTTTTAACATAAGAGTAGACATCTTAATGAGTAGATTATGATAGCATTTTAAATTTGGTCAATGATTACGCGAAATATTGAAAATCAGACCTGTGTTGGCCCCGTATGCCATTCGATGGGCAACCTGCAGTTGGTCTTGAGTTTCGGGACAATCAAGTTAAAGTTAGCACTGCCTAGTTTAGACGTCAGCGTGCAATAACCACTCACAGACAGGAGGCAGCAGCACTAGCAGTGCAAGGGATATGTCGGAAGATTCAGGAAAAAGTGCAGTCGTTGTAATGCGAAAACGGAGTGATTTATCTGACGTCCGAAACGGCATGATCATTGGGTTTCGGGACAAGGGTGGAAGCATTTCCGAAACGGCTAAGTTTGTAAGCTGCTCACGTGCCGCCGTGGTAAAAATGAAACGATCGTATGGCTTTGTTGGCCGGGAGGCCCCATGCGGGGAAGTTCGGCCGCCGTATTGCAAGTCCTTTTTAGTTGACGCCACTTCGGCGACTTGCGAGTCAATGACGATGAAATGATGATGAACACACAACACCCAGTCATCACGAGGCAGAGAAAAATCCCTGACCCCGCCGTGAATCGAACCCGGGACCCCGCGCGCAGGAAGCGAGAACGCTACCGCAAGACCAGGAGCTGCGGACGCCGCCGTGGTTGAAGCATACCATGCATGGCGAAATCGCGTTACCCAAAACCAGCACCGAGGCAACAGTGGTGCACCAAGGACCATAGATGACAGGGCTAAACGACGGCTGTGGAGATGTGCGCGGGCGTAGAGATGTGCAATTGTTGAGTAAATGACCACTCAGATGAACGACCATTCAGTGAATGGTGCTGAGTATAGGCCTCTGCAGTAGCTGTCTGCCTCATGAACCTATACTGAATGCAGTTCATCTGCGACGAAGGCTGGAATTTGTACATCACCGCAATTACAAGCCCACTGAGTGGCGACAGGAGGCCATTTCAGATGAATCACGTTTTATGTTGCATTGCGAAGGTAGCCGGTGGCATGAAACCTCCGAAAGCCAACACCCTGCAACAGAGAGGGAGCATTCCGTTCTGGGGACTGTTTTCGTGGCACTCCCTGGCTGATCTCGTCGTTCTGGAAGCCACAATGGATCAAACCAAATATGCACATACCCTTGGGGACCATGTCCATCCCAACATGGAGTTTGTTTTGCCGGTCACGATGGCATCTACCAGCAGGACAATGCAACGCGTCACACAGCTCACGCTGCACGTGCATGGTTCGAAGAGCACCAGGATGAGTTCACCACAGTCACGTGGCCACCAATCCTCACTTATTTAAACTCAATCGAAAATCCGTGGACCATCTCGATAGGGCTGTTCGCACCATGAGTCCCCAACTGTGAAACCTAGAGCAGCTGGCCACGATACTGGAGTCGGCATGGCACCACATCCCCATCGGTACGTTCGAGAACCTCACTGACTTTCTTCCTACGTATCTACACTGCAAGAAGGCCGGCCGAAGTGGCCGTGCGGTTAAAGGCGCTGCAGTCTGGAACCGCAAGACGCTACGGTCGCAGGTTCGAATCCTGCCTCGGGCATGGATGTTTGTGATGTCCTTAGGTTAGTTAGGTTTAGCTAGTTCTAAGTTCTAGGGGACTAATGACCTCAGCAGTTGAGTCCCATAGTGCTCAGAGCCATTTGAACCATACACTGCAAGAAGTAGTTATTCATGTTTTTGACAGGTGGTCACATTAATGTGACTAGATCATGTAGATTATAACCTATGTCTGACTGGAAAAAAAACGTGGCGAACACTGTAGACTTTTTCCTCAGTTATTCGAATAACTAAACAAATTTTACGAATATATGAAATGAACACAGATATGTTCTGTTACATACTCGAGATGGTTTGTGGTGACATTGAAATACAGTATTATAAACACTCTTCACAATTCAAATAAACTAGCAAAACAGACATACATTAATTAACCTTCCTTGATTGTCATTCAGCGTATATGTGACAGGTAAACAAATTGTAGAATAAGATGCTTTGAAAAGTTAAGGAATTGAACAGCGAATACACATTTATCACATCATCAACCGCCTCATACAACAATCACCTCACTTATAGCATGAAAACACCAGTAAGTAATAATAATAATTGGTTGGTTGGTTGATTTGGGGGGAGGAGACCAAACTGCGAGGTCATCGGTCTCATCGGATTAGGGAAGGATGGGGAAAGAAGTCGGCCGTGCCCTTTCAAAGGATCCATCCCGGCATTTACCTGAAGCGATTTAGGGAAATCACGGAAAACCTAAATCAGGATGGCCGGACGCGGGATTGAACCGTCGTCCTCCCGAATGCGAGTAATAATTGGTAGACATCTAATGCTCACTTACCACTACCCAAAAAAGATCCACTACAGTAATTTCAGACATAAAAATTGAGACACCATACCTTTCTCAGTTGAAGAAATAATTATTTGAGGTAATAATCTAGGTCTCATATTTCCGATACAGATTTTACCTATGTTGCAGATGCCAAGCTGCATAAAGAATAGACATTAGGCTGAAGTGGCTAGGCAACTACAGAACATACACAATGTAATACACCGTCCAGTCACATTACTGTGACCACTTGTCAAAAGCCTGAATAACTATCTTTTACAGCGCGAGACGCGAAGAAAGAGAGTCAGTGAGGTTATGGAGGGTACCGACAGAGATGTGGAGCCATGCCAACTCCAGTGCCGTGGCCAGCTGCGCTAGGTTTCTCGGTTGAGGATCCATGGCCTGAACAGCCAGATCGAGGTGGTCCCACAGATTCTCGATGAGCTTAAATCTGGGAGTTTGGCGCCAAGGGGACGTACGGTATTCTGGTCATGGTGCTCTTCAAACCACGCATGTACGTGTATGTTGCGAGCTGTGTGACATGTTGCATTGTCCTGCTGGTGGAGGCCATCGGGCCGAGGAGAAACAAACTGCATGTAGCGGTGAGCATGGTCCCCAAGGATAGATGGGCGCTTGTGTCAATTCATTGTGCCTTCCAGAATAACGAGGTCACCCAGGAAAGGTCAACGGCCATCCGTCCAATAGAGCATAAAACGTGGTTCATCTGAAAAAACCACCTCTCGACACTCGGCAGACGTCCAGTTGCGGTATTGCCATGCAGATTCCAAAAAAATGGTTCAAATGGCTCTGAGCACTATGGGAATCAACTGCTGAGGTCATTAGTCCCCTAGAACTTAGAACTAGTTAAACCTAACCAACCTAAGGACATCACAAACATCCATGCCCGAGGCAGGATTCGAACCTGCGACCATAGCGGTCTTGCGGTTCCCGGCTGCAGCGCCTTTAACCGCACGGCCACTTCGGCCGGCATGCAGATTCCAGCCTTCATCGTCAGCATAAGTGCGTGAACCAGGCGCTTGCTGCGGGGGTCTATACGCTGCAACGTTTGCCGAACGTTCGTTGAGGAGACAATTGGTAGCCCCTCGGTTCATTTGGGTGGTTAGTTGCTCAACAGTTGGACGTCTATTCGCCCGTACACGTCTCCGCAGCCATGGCTCACCCCTGCCATCTATGGCCCGTGGCGCACCACAGCTGCCTCGGCGCAGGTTGTGGATAACCCCGTTTTGCTATGCATGGTATACAGGGTGAGCACAAAGTCTTGCCGTTTGACATAATAATTTACATTTGATGCCGTTACATAGGTTTTTTTTATTTTTTTTTATTTTTTACAATCGTGTTGACCAACTAGGATCACGTTAACAACTTCAGTTCCTCTTCTTCCTTTGTTGTTGTTTCCTATTTTTCCAGTATTCCCTCATTTTCTCCCCATGAAGTCTCTTCCTTTATTCTTTCCATGTTGTTCCCGATTTTTTATTTCTTCTGCTTTGAAAGCCTTCCAGATTTAGTATTTTGTTTTTAAAACGGTTTCTTTCTGCTATTTCTGATTCTTTGATGCTGTATCTTTCAAGATATTTTCTTACTTCTGTAATCCATGCTATTGTCGATTTCCTCTTCCAGAAATATAGGAGTATTTGTTTTGCTAGTCTATTTCCATCCATTCGGTAGAGATGTCCAAAAAAGGTTAATCTTCGTTTGGCCATTACTTCAGATATTTACTCTATATTTTTGTAGATCTCCTCATTACTTCTTATTTTCCAATCATCTGCAGTTTTTATTGCACCCATTATTTTTCTAATACTCCTTCTTTCCAGTACCTCTAGTTTGTCCATTTTATAGTTCATCGTTAGGCATTCAGATCCATATAAACATTCTGGTCGTACCACTGTGGTGTAGTGTTTTAGTTTTGTTTTTCTAGATATACATTTCTTGTTGTAAATAGTTTTAGTCAAACCATATGCTCTTTCCATTTTGTTAATTCTTACATCTATTGCAGATTTTTCTAGTCCGTTCTGTTGTATAGTTTCTCCAAGATATTTAAATTTATTTACTCGCTCTATTTTACCTATTTGTGTTTCTATGTATTTTGGTGCATTTTTTATATTTGTCATGAATTTTGTTTTTTCAGCTGAAATTTTCAGACCAGTTCTGTTTGCTAATTTTTCCAGAATGTTTATTTGAGTAACTGCTTCTGTCAGATTTTCTGAGAGTATTGCGAAATCATAGGTTAGTGTTACTAGTTTTTTTAAAGACCACTTACGTTAGTAAACCTTAACGTGTGCTCCCTTGGTAGCTCGGAGAATGTCGCGGCGGTATTCAGTTCTTGCCAGGTGTTTCGTAACATGTGTTCTGTCACAGTGCCCACTGCAGCTTGTATCCTAACCTTCGGTTCGTCGACATCAGCAACTGGTGTGACGAAGACTCTGTCCTTGATATAGCCCCAGAAAAAAAAGTCAAGGGGCGTAATGTCTGGAGAGCGGGACGGCCAGGGTGTTGGACCGTTCCTTCCAATCCATCGATCCGGAAATGTTTCATCCAGGAAATCACGCAGTATCAAAGCACCACAGTTAGAACAATAAAATAAACAATATCAACCATGGACAATTTTCCAGCAAGATGGAGCACTCCACCCCCCCCCCCCCCCCACTGGGCTTTGATAGTGCGTGATTTCCTGGATGAAACATTTCCGGCCGGATCGGTGTATTGGAAGGGATGGTCCAACACCCTGGCCGCCCCACTCTCCAGACATTACGCCCCTTGACTTTTTTTTCTGGGGCTATATCAAGGACAGAGTTTTTGTCACACCAGTTGCTGACGTCGACGAACTGAAGGATAGGATACAAGCTGCTGTAGGTACTGTGACAGAACACATGTTACGAAACACCTGGCGGGAACTGGAATACCGCCTAGAAATTCTCCGAGCTACCAAAGGAGAACACGTTGAGGTTTACTAACGTAAGTGGTCTTAAAAAAAAAAAAAAAAAAAACAAAAACCTAGTAACACTAACCTATGTAATGGCATCAAACGTAAATTTTTATGTCAAACGGTTATTCTGCAATAAATTGTTATAATCAGGGCAAGGCTTTGTGCTCACCTTGTACTTTAACCACAGCGGCACGCGAACAGTTTACAAACTTCCACTCTTGGCCAGAAAGCCACTGATCGTTCCCTTTCGGACGTCAGGTAAATCGCTCCGTTTTCGCGTTACGCAACGACTGCACTGTTTCCCGCGTCCCCTTCACGTGCTTTATATACCCTCCACTGCTGGCATTGCCACCTGCCGACTGTGAGTGATTACCACACGTTGACGTAGAACACAAGCGGTGGCCAGATAAGTGTGACTGGACGGCGTACAAGGTAACGTTAATTAATTACTTAAGTTGTTCGAAATTTGTGATTACCAATAACGTAGCGATTTCAGACCATAGATTAAGAGACATATGCCTGATATCATATTTCCCATCCTCGGGATCCTACAAACGTCTTCTTTCTAGTACTACACTTACAAAAAAATCCTCACAGTCCACGGGAATTTCGGTCATTTCGACCACAGAAAACTAATTGATATGAGTTCCGCTGACCATCGTCCGAAATTTGTATGTTCGGGCGTTGAGATCGGTTGCACCGAGCACATACGGGTGCATTGATTTGAAAAGATCGGTTGTCTTCGGCCGATGTCGGTGGCCTGCGGAATCCCACGATGTGGATGCCACTCTGACTTCAGCCTAATTCTGCTAATATTAAGCCCCGCAGGACTGCTAAAAATTAAGAGCAGCATAAAAATAAAAGAAACATATGTCCGGTCACAACTTCAGAGCTGATACTGAATATAACTTAAAACATTTTTCATCATCCAGCAAACATTTTTCGTACCAGTACGCTGGAACATGATGACTGAACTCTAGAACGCTAAAGGCCAGACAATCCCAGACAGTTAACTTGAATTTCATAGCTCACTGTGCTTTTTTACGTTTTTACGTTCTCTCTCATTACATGATAACCTTTCTATGCGAAATGAATCTCGCGTTCTTTAATGGAATATGACGATGGCATTATCCTTAGTGCTTAAACCTCACTCCAAAGTATTTGGCAGAAACTACTGGAATAGTGCCTCCCCACTTCGACCTGCAGCGTAAATTAACGATGTCGAAATGGATATAAAAAATGTCTCAACGTTTAAAGCTTTTCAAGCGTGTAAGGACTGCTGAGTTAAGTAGTTTGGAGTAAGTCATTTGGAGTGGCAAACATCAGTAAACAGCTCGGGTCAGACATATATCTCAAAGTTATAGCATGCTGTTTTAAATAATACTTAGCATAAAGTTAATAACATATTGTCAGATATTTAAAAAAGCAACACATGTTTGTGTAACAGTGTTACGTAACTTTCCAGAGTTACAAGCTCAGCGAAGCCGGTATCGGTCATCAGATTGTTAAGTCAATTTCAACATGCTTCCTGCCTCTACGATTTCAAGTGTCTTGTCAAATAAGAAACTTTAGTCTCCTTCACAGGCCAAGGTAATCCAACAACATAAGTAATTTTAAGCTCTATAATACGACATAATTGTTACCACCATTCTTAATTCAGTACTGGGAAGTTCACTAACTCGTAAAACGACCACAGAGATCAACAATTAACACACACTCACTGCCATTATCACGGTATCACTATGTTTAATAATATCTCATGGGTTTCTTCTGTAATTAATTTGAAATCTCTATTACCACATAATCAGTGACGCCTGGCAGAACATCAACTCGATATTAATGGATGATTGCAAATAACACTAACAAAAAATAAATTTATAATTGCTGAGCTTTCACCTGAATAACAAGATAATCTTGAAACAACGTGTCTAAACGTTTGGTTCTCGTTGTCTCTTCAGGTATGCGCCTTACTTGGATGAATCCTACCAAGAATAGAATGGGATGTCCATGGGTTATATATGGTACTGACAGAGAGACAGTCTTGTGAAGCAGTTCTGAAAACGTTTTCCGAAAACTGTTTAGAGCCGATAGTTCAACAGCCCATACACAATGGAATTATGTTTGAACTTGTAGCTACAAACAAACCTGACTTCATCGACAGTATTCATACACAGAAAGGGATTAGTGATCATGATGTCACGGTATTACGAACTCTCCCTCTGTTACTTCTAAACAATAAACCAATTGTTCATGTGCATTTTTTAGGAATAATAGCTCTAAGTCAGTGCAGGCATTTTATGTGAGAAAGAAGTTCGAAATAATACTTAAAACTAAGATGTTCTCATCTGGTTCTCGTGGCTCTTCTTAGAAAATATGGCTCGCTGAAAACATGGGTCACTGGAAGCAATAATTGTCTAGATGGTACGATCAGGGTTGCACTTAAAATTTGAACACTGCTGGTTTCCATTTTTTCGTCATTCCTTCTATTTTCTTCGTCTCATATTTCAGTATAATGTCACGAACCGGTTTCCATTCTGATACAATCCATTCATTTGAGCATAACAGTGTCATAGCAACTCTATGACAGCCAATTAATTACTCCATAAATGACAAACTCCTGACCGACTGAAACAAAGATTTAATACAAAAAGTCGCAATGCATCGATATTATACAGAATCGGTGTTACGTTCGAAGAAATTAATACGCAATCAGTTCTTTTACAAATATTGCCAAACTATTACTGAAAACAAATTATAGATTGACACATAATTTGAAATATGATTATAATTTTTAATTAATTTGAAGTATGGAAGGTAATTGTTACTTCTGAAAATAAATATTATGTTAATTTTTATGTATAGTTTCTGTTTATAAAAATGTAAGACTAAGTTATGTTATTCAGACTTACAATAAATACCAAGTTATGATTTTGATTCAGTTTGATCATGTTATCAAGTTCAAATGGTTCAAATGGCTCTGAGCACTATGGGACTTAACTTCTGCGGTCATCAGTCCCCTAGAACTTAGAACTACTTAAACCTAACTAACCTAAGGACATCACACACATCCATGCCCGAGGCAGGATTCGAACCTGCGACCGTAGCGGTCATGCGGTTCCAGACTGAAGCGCCTTTAACCGCACGGCCACACCGGATGGCTGTTATCAAGTTAATGTGAATATTGTAGACTACGTGACAAAAACAACAGCACTGACCAGTTCCATTACAATAGCGAGGACGGTTGTCAAAGTTAATAAAATCCATCAAGAGAGCTAGAAGAAAATTTTTGCTGGAAGAACAGATAAGCAGTTGTTAGTATCCCAATGGACATCATTTAGTTCCAATATGATGGACGTAGAGGAATTATGGGCAAAGTTCAAACTGATGTAAATGATGCTCAATAGAAGTACCCATCGATTAAGTGGATTAAGTACAGAAAAGACCCGTCATGACTTACAAGGGGAGGCCACAACGTTTGGGACGTGGATTTACTGCAAACTTTGTACACTCATAGTACTCCTTGAAGACAACAAAATGTGTAAGCAGTAGCATGTACTTCTCAAGCGTTATTGAGAAAATCGCAAGATAATTTCGGCCGTCTGTGTGTGGCCATTTTTACCATGAAGCGGCGGCAGCCGAGTGGTGCCGGCACGGTAACTCTGCGTGTTCGGTCAGAGGGTAAGCTGCCCTTTGTAATAAAAAAAATGACTTAATCGATCAACAACGAATCTAAACGGATGTCTTACGACGTCTGCCCTGAGCAGATGCAGCGAACAAAACGAGAGTTCTTTTTTTTTTTTAAAGAAAAGCGTGTTCGGTCAGAGAGCTGGTTAGTCTCTGTAATAAAAAAAAACTGAGTGAAAGGATCAACAAATGGCCGGCACGGTAGCTCAGCGTGTTCGGTCAGAGGGCTAGCGGCCCTTTCTAATAAAAAAGCTGAGTTAATGGAACAACAATGAACTGAAACGGGTGTCTGTCGCCGTCCGCCCAGAGCAGATAAAACGAACGAAAACGAACAATTAAAAATCGCCGGCACGGTAGCTCAGCATGGTCGGTCAGAGGGTTAGCTGCCCTTTGTAATAAAAAAACTGAGTTACCGATCAACGACGAACTTAAACGGGTGTCATACGACGTCCGCCCAGAGCAGATACAACGAACAAAAGCGAACAAAATGAGATTAAAAAAAAAGAGGGTCAGCTGCCCTCTGTAATAAAAAAACTGACTTAATCGATCAACAACGAACCTAAACGGATGTCTTACGACTTCCGCCCTGAGCAGCTGCAGCGAACAAAACGAGATTTTTTTTTTTTGAAAGAAAAGCGTGTTCGGTCAGAGAGCTGGTTAGTCTCTGTAATAAAAAAAAAAACTGAGTGAAAGGATAAACAACGAACTTAAGCTGATGTCATGTGACGTCGGCAACGACCAAACACAACAATCAGCAACGAACAGAATGAAAAAAAAAAGTGGTTAGCGTTTAAGCACCGTAACGGCTGGAGCGCTGGATCGAGTCCCGTTCGTCAGTTTTTTTTTATTTGCAACACAGTCATTTTCTTTACTATTTATATTACAATTGATATAATGGGAAAAATACGTGTAATCGGATGAACTTTTATTAAATTTACAATATTATTTGGCAGTCTACAAATTTTTATTATCACAAATAATATAATATTCATAACTAGTAAACGACTTTAACATTTTTATGTTCAGATAATAAGTTGCCGTCTCTTTAATCTAAGAATAGATGATCAATGCAGCTAGCCGCTATATCTGTGTAATGTCTTGTCTGTATAGACGTGTATCTGTTGTCTTTAAAATCCCTTCACCTTCACACGTAAGTCTATACAGTAAAGTAAGGCCCTCCCAGTTCTTGGCTGATCAGTGATAATACAGGCGAAAAATAAGACTAATGGAGGATTATTAGTATTATCTCTATTTTTCATTCGCTCTCTCTCTTTCTCTCCCTTAACTACGTATAGTTTTTAATATAAGATTTCATTACGTGATATGGTGATAAAAAGAATCAGCCAAATAGAATATTTGGTGGAGTCCTCCGTCTTGGTAATCAGCGGCTGGCTTGCTGTAAGAGATCTTTACATTTATTATTACTGTTAAACACTGCAATCAGTCGGGAGAATCAATCGTTTGGACAATTTGTTCCTTTTACGAAAGATTGCGAATTCCAGATGTGTACGAAGCCTTTTTGGACGATTTAACACAGACTCAGTGATTGCACGCTCTCTTCGACACAGCTGAAACTTCCCCACTAATTACAGGGCCAACGTGATCAACAAATGATTCAGAAAAAACTCATTCGTTCATTCACTCCAGAACAAAAAAGTCACAAACCTTATTTATGGAGGAAATCGTGTATTAAATCCATCTCCATTACATGTCCAGATCTCCGGTGATTCCACGCCTTAATTATTTTCCTTTTACAATCCCTTTCTCTTCAAAACAAACCGCTAGCGGCACAAATGTTAATTGGCTCGCTTTAGCGAGAAGAAAAGCAGAATATGTATCTCTCAGAAACACGTCGATCCCTCAACAGATACTCCAGAAGCTGTCCTAGTTACCACTCTAACAACCATGGAGAATGCATATATGCATCTCTGTTATTTCAAAGAATAAATACATTTGAAAATACCTTGGCGTCGACGAGCTGTCGCCGCATATATTACGAGAAAATCAGATCAGATAACTTTTCCAAAGTGAATGAATGTGGATGGTTTGATTGAAAATGATTAATTGGTGCGTGGTAGAGGGTATTTGCTGTGGGGACATTACACGACCAAACGCATAAAGTGATACTGAAAATGTATGCTTGTCCGTGATTTGAGCAATCCCTTATATTTGGAAGGAGCCCGAAACTACTTGTTACCTCTAAGTTTTGACCGACACAGACGGCTTTCGAAAGATGTACAATTAATCGTCGCTTTCGACATTACGAGTACAAGTTGCAGGATGGTATTTTTCGTAAAAACATGGAAAACAAAGTTAAACGGCACCAGCTGCATTGAATAAATGCTGTGTTTCCGCATACGCAAGGTCTTTTGAGGTTTTCCGTTGAAAAACAAACTTCGTTAATTTTGTGACGGCCTTCGTAGCGACAACACTTCGCTGTAGAAACGGCCTACGAAGTCACCGCCACACTTTTAATAGCGGGCCGACCGGTCCGCTGGAACAGTGAACAGAAAGATGAAAACCCAAACACTCGGATTAAATGAAAGTCGGTACTTATCTTTATTAACGACGATACAGAACACAGTGGTGAACATGGTCTACAGAAATCTGTCTAGTTCGAGTCGGAGCGGCTAGGTCAGCGTCGGCTGACGACAAACAACAACTCTGCTGCGATGAACACACAACTGACTAGCAGGTACACAATTCGGTGGCGAGTATACAACTGAGCGGCGAATCCAGAACTGTCCTAGCGCTCGCGACTCCAGCGCTTAAGAAGCCAGAAGCCAGCGGTGGCGCGCGCAGACTTGCGGCGATTTCCTGTATCGCTGGCGCTGTTTATGCGGACGGCGTCCGGACTTTGATGCTGCCAACCTTTTTGGCAGCGGGCTCGGTTGGCATTACTGGCTAGGATATAACAGTTAACATTTTCAAAAACCTCTCTTTCAGCCGATAATTTAGAAGCAAACTATGCATAACGCAGTATTTCCTTAAATATAGGCGCTGATAATTGGTCATGCAGTATCGAGAATATTTTAATAGCGTCTTCACGAGAAGCAATTTCTCGTTCTCTTTTGATTAAATACGAACAATTTTGAAGACACGGACAATCATACATTTTCAGTATCACTTTATGCGTTTGATTGTTTTCTAGTATATAGTTATGAGTATTAAATTATTCGTGATATTAAAAATTTGTAGACTGCCAAATAACATTGTAAATTTAATAGAAGTTCATCCGATTACACGTATTTTCCCATTATATCAATTGTAATATAAATAGTAAAGAAAATGACTGTGTTGAAAATAAAAAAAAAAAACTGACGAATGGGGCTCGATCCAGTGATCCACCGAATACGAGGCTTGAACGCTAACCACTCGGCTGCCACAGCTTCCTGATAAAAATGGCCACCCACAGGTATATATTTGACGACCGAAATTACCTTGCGATTTTCTCAATAACGCTTGAGAAGTACGCACTACTGTTTACACATTTTGTTGTCCTCAAGGAGTACTACGAGTGTACGAAGTTTGCAGTAAATCTGCGTTCCAAACGTTGTGACCTCCCCTTGTTAGTAAGAACATTTACAAAATGCTGAGGAAGCGGGGATTATAGCACTCTCAGTTCAAAAGAGAACGTGGAGATGTAGACTGTCCAAAGTTTGTAGAAATATGCGCATCTATAAAAAGATCGATGCACTAAGCAAACGACTTTCACCGCCATAATTTTGCGAAAGATCTTGCCGAGAACCCGAGAAAATTCTGGTCCTACGTAAAATCACTAAGCAGATCGAAGGCTTCTATCCAGTCACTCGCCGGCCAGTGTGATGTGACTATAGACGACAGCAAAAAGAAATTTGAAGTTTAAGAAATCGTTTATGCAGGAGAGAAATTGCACAAATACGCTGTCGATTGACTGTCTCTGAGCCTCCGTTAAAGAGGACATAGCAGTCGGTATCCGTGGCGCAGAGAAACAGCTGAAAGAATTGAAAACACGTAAGTCGTAATGTCTTGATGAAATCCCATTTCTGTTTTACAGAGAGTACTCTTTGGTACTGGCCCCTATTTAGCATTTATCGCGAATCTCTTGCCCAGCATAGAGTTAGAAACGACTGGAAAAACAGTGTAGGTGATTCTTGTATATAAGAAGTGCAAAAGAACGACCACAGAATTACAGAGATCGGTTTTCTGCAGAATTTTTGAGCATATTATAAGTTATAATGTAATGCACTGTCCAGGCACATTAATGTGACCACCTGTCAGAAGCCTCAGTATCCACCTTTTGCAGCATGGACAGGTGCGAGACGTGCTGGAAGAGAGTAAGCGAGGCTCTAGAAGGTACAGACAGGAATCTGAAGTCGTGCCGACCAGCTGCACTAGGTTTCTCGGTTGAGGATCCACGGCCCGAGCAGCCAGATCGAGGTGGTCCTATAGATTCTCGGTCAGTTTGAATCTGGGGAGTTTGGTGCCAAGGGGAATATGATGAACTCATCATGGTGCTCTTCAAACGACGCATGTATGCTGCAAGCTGTGTGACACATTCCTGATTAGGAAAGGTCACCTGTCGCCACTCGGTGGACCTCCTGTTGCAGTATTGCCATGCAAATTCTAACCTTCGTCGCCGATGAACACCAGTCAGCATGAGTGCGTGAACCAGGCACCCGTTGTGGGAGCCAATATGCAACAACATTCGCTTAACGTTCGGTGAGCAGACACTGTTAACAGCCCCTCAGTTCATCTTGATAGTCAATTGATCAACATTTGCACGTCTATTCGCTCACAGACGTCTGTGCAGTTGTGGTTCACTCATGTCATCTATGGCCCATGGTTCATCAGTGTTGTCACGGCCCCGGTTTTGGATAATGCCATTTTGCCACACATTGTATACTTTAACCATGGCAGCACGCAAACAGTTTACAAAAATAGCCATTTCAGAAATGCTTCCATACTTGGCATGAAAGCCAGTGATTAAGCCCTTTCTGATACTAGATAAATCGCTCCATTTCCGCATTACGACAACAATTGCATTGTCTGCCATCTTATATACCCTCCACTACTGGTGCTACCACTTGCCGTCTGTGAGTGGTTATTGCACGTTGACGTCGAACATATGTGGTGCTCACATTAATGTGACTGGTACACGTAAATTTCCTTGAGACAGAAAAGCTTCTGTCCACAAATCAGCACAGATTTAGAATAGACTGTTCATGCGAAACTAACCTTGCCATCTTTTAGTATATCCTGCGAACCATGAGTGAAGTGCAACAAGCAGATTCCACATTCCTAGATTTCCGGAAAGCATTTGACATGGTGTCCCAATGTAGACTGTTAACGAAGGTCTGAGCATATGGAACAGGTTCCTTGATATGTGAGTGGATCAAGGACATTTTAAGTAGTATGCAATATCCCTAAATAAGAGGTGCAGTTGTGGAGCAGAATTTTAGAAGTCTTCATTTTGTAACACAAGAGGCGAGCAAAGCAGGACAGTTTGCAACAGCCAGGGGGAATGCTAACAAGGAAGGACTACTGATGTTATATATAATACAGCCAGTAGACAGAGTTCATTGCTGTGCACTGTAGAAACTGGGTGCCCAGAGAAAGAGGAGGATGCAGTCATTGCGTTGACCTTAGAGAGTGAAGCAAAAAGACCTAAATCAGACATAAGAACAGTTATCCAGAACACCAGCACTAGAGAATATGTCCACCACTGCTTCTGAAAGGCAAAGTTAAGACACCTTTCATCTACTGCTGAAGTGACCAGAAAGCTGAGCAGTCAAGAAAAGTAGGGCAAGTAATGTCATTGTCGTTTCACAATAGCAACATACACAAGACAATTCTTGCATATTACTCCTATCCAGTGACTTGATCTACTTGTGGTCAGTTCACGGTTGATTAACCTGGAGGTAGAACGTGGATCGATCCATCCTCTGTTCATTGAGAATGTCTTCAAACTCTGATGAAACAGCGAGAGGACTTTGCTACTCCAAGTCAAATGAAGACTGATAGGAATCTGTGGATGATATCCACCATTAGGCCTGTTGGGTGCCTCACCAATGAGGCCACAGAACAGTTAACAATTGTCATTATGGAGGGGCATGCTGCAGCTGCTGCCTGCCTTCCGTCGCTGTAGACATACTCAGATGCCGAAGGCCGCAGTGTGACACAACCCGGCATCTCACACTCCATGCAGAGACAGTGGGAGCTTACTGGAATGCTGTCTGCGATGTTAACGAGAGCACTCTGGTAACGCAGCCCCCCAGTAGCTAACACCTGAGGCTGTGGCCAACGTGCCGTGACATCGCAGAGAACTGAGTAGGAGTGACCACAGTTGCAGTGGCCGAGACGGTTCTGTCTGCAGGTTAGGGTTCCCTTATTTTCCCAAAAAAAATTTTCGAAAAATTTTATGCTCACCCATTAAGTATTTTCTATCTAGTTAAATTTCTTCTCAATAGGATGACACTAAACCCGTGCTGACATGACAACAGTGACAAATTTTAGTGTTGAAAATTTTAGGTTTTACAGTTTTTAGGCATTTTAAATGTTATTAATGACTGCATAAAATCATGAAAATTACATACATTTGTGCTTTTCAGGATGAGTTTAGTATTCTTGCTAATATTCTCTTTTCAGTGTTTCTTTTCTTGCGATCTGGTTACCAGTCTACGATTCTTGTGCACGACATAATACAAATTACTTTTACTTCTCTTCTATGGTCAGTAGTTCGTTAAACTGTTGCAATGATGTAACATACCTTTTATCAGAGTCATTAACAGCTTTTAACTCCATATTATCCTTTTAGGGTCTAAATATGGAGTGCTGCACGTCCATGTCGAAGGGCATTCTTGAATACAACCATTATCCACAATCTTGAGATGAGAGAACAGAACTCTGCTTTTGCTTGACACGAAGCTGGCTGATGTTTTCTCTGAAATGAAGATGAGTGTGGATTATGAGATGTACATTAACGAATTAAAATCAGTAATAAACGGTAATCAGAATAATATTAACCTTACCATATAATTAACGGTAAATCCAATTTTCTACCAAAAGGAATATATCTCTTTTCCATTTCTAGATTCTCTCTGTCCAAATTTGCTACCATTTTGATTTTGATTTGTATGTGTACCTCATCATCAAAGAGAGAAAGAGAGATAAGAGACAACCTGTTTTTACGAATACCACAAATTATGACTAAATTTCCTTATAGTTGCTCTTGAAGTGGTGGAAGCTGTTCTTTCATATAATTTAAAATGTTTTAAGAAGCAGAAATTGAGATGAGGAGCTTTTACATTTCTACAGCACTGGAGCCACAGTTTAATATAAAAACAATGAAAAGAAAGACCTCTCTCTGTGCGTTTTCATTTCAATTATAGTTCAAGTTGTGATCATAGCAGAAACATTTTTAAGCTATAAATTGCCGTAGCCATCCATCTTCCTTGACGCATTGCTCCATGAGGGTATATCTTCAGTTTTTTCCAAAGCCTCCTCCCAGAAATATTACACAGAGCTCTATGAGTTTACGGTAATCACTTCTCACAGTTGGTATATCTCATTCAGTTTCATAAAAGTCTAACGTCTCCTTAAATTCTGACTAGCTAAAAAACAAATCCACAGTCTTTTTACGAGTGTGAAAATAACTGACATCGGTTTTTTCCAGTTTCCTCTCAGATGTTTAAGAACTGGTATTTTAGGACTGGTTGTTACACCACGTACTGTACATTCAAACAAAATTTTTAAAAGTAAGTTCATATATGTGATGATGGCAGGGGAAACACAACTTCCAGCCCGATTTGTGTTCAAGTAAGGTGCATGCTCCATAAAGACGGCGAGTGTTTAAAGTAGTTGTGTCGCAGCAGAGAATTTGTTCATTGTCTTCAATACCCCAGTACGTTAATGCAGTCCAAAGAGCGCTCGCTTGCGGCTTACCAGAACCATTGTGTAATTTTGGAACGCCAATCAGTTGTCCCCAAATATAACAATGACTGGAAGTCTTCTTCTTTTGAGTATCTGACATTTAATGCTGGCATTAGTTTACCAGCAGGGATATCATTCCTGCAAGCTGCTTCTTCTGCTTGATTGTATGACAAGAAGATTTATTAACACAGAGCTCTTCAGTATTGTTACCAAGTGCCTTTGATGTCGCCTGAAGAATATATACGAAATCTCTTACACTCAGCTAGCATCTATCCAAAGCAGCCACTAATTTTTCAATAGTAAAATCTTTGGTGCGTCGCCTTGCAGCAGGCTCCAATGAACTACTCTCAGAAGTACGTTCTAAAAGCTCACCATCACCAACGTCAATTTCATCTGAACTTGAAAGTGCCTAATCTGATTCTTCAGATGACGAATAATGCAGTATAGCAGAAGATATAGAAGTAGACACTGTGCACTTTTGCTTCTCTTGCCTTTTCTTTTCTTCCAATTTCTCTGCCCCGTCCTTTCTACTTTACCCACAAGTATTCGGTCTACTCCTGCAAGTTAGTCTTTACGGCCTGGCTCTCATTGTCTAAGCAGAAACATCCTGTCTATTTACAACTGGAATATTTTTAGAGAAATGGCACGTGCAGTATCACTCAAGTAGTCCAAATTATTTATAAACTTCTCTTCACGGCTCTTAAACACATTTTGACATTTTTGCGTTGCTTTTGCAATTTTCAGCGGTCCAAATGCGAATAAATAAATTTTTGTGAACAATGGTCAATAATTCTTACCGGAATTCTTGCTTTCTCCCAAAATACAACGCACTAACGACCCAAAAAAAAATTAACGTTTTCACTGTTGTTGTTGTTGTGGTCTTCAGTCCTGAGACTGGTTTGATGCAGCTCTCCATGCTACTCTATCCTGTGCAAGCTTCTTCATGTCCCAGTACCTACTGCAACCTACATCCTTCTGAATATGCTTAGTGTATTGATCTCTTGGTCTCCCTCTACGATTTTTATCCTCCACGCTGCCCTCCAATGCTAAATTTGTGATCCCTTGATGCCTCAAAACATGTCCTACCAACCGATCCCTTCTTCTAGTCAAGTTGTGCCACAAACTTCTCTTCTCCCCAATCCTATTCAATACCTCCTCATTAGTTACGTGATGGGACCGATGACCGTAGCAGTCTGGTCCCTTTCATCCCTCCAAACCAACCAACCAAGTTACGTGATCTACCCACCTTATCTTCAGCATTCTTCTGTAGCACCACATTTCGAAAGCTTCTATTCTCTTCTTGTCCAAACTGGTTATCGTCCATGTTTCACTTCCATACATGGCTACACTCCATACAAATACTTTCAGAAACGACTTCCTGACACTTAAATCTATACTCGATGTTAACAAATTTCTCTTCTTCAGAAACGATTTCCTTGCCATTGCCAGTCTACATTTTATATCCTCTCTACTTCGACCCTCATCAGTTATTTTACTCCCTAAATAGCAAAACTCCTTTACTACTTTAAGTGTCTCATTTCCTAATCTAATCCCCTCAGCATCACCCGATTTAATTTGAC
Organism: Schistocerca nitens; assembly: GCF_023898315.1. Taxonomy (NCBI): domain Eukaryota; kingdom Metazoa; phylum Arthropoda; class Insecta; order Orthoptera; family Acrididae; genus Schistocerca; species Schistocerca nitens. The sequence goes on along the minus strand of NC_064616.1, from coordinate 570,849,015 downwards.
TACATTCCATTATCCTCGTTTTGCTTTTGTTGATGTTCATCTTATATCCACCTTTCAAGACACTGTCCATTCCGTTCAACTGCTCTTCCAAGTCCTTTGCTGTCTCTGACAGAATTACAATGTCATCGGCGAACCTCAAAGTTTTTACTTCTTCTCCATGAATTTTAATACCTACTCCGAATTTTTCTTTTGTTTCCTTTACTGCTTGCTCAATATACAGATTGAATAACATCGGGGAGAGGCTACAACCCTGTCTCACTCCTTTCCCAACCACTGCTTCCCTTTCATGTCCCTCGACTCTTATAACTGCCATCTGGTTTCTGTACAAATTGTAAATAGCCTTTCGCTCCCTGTATTTTATCCCTGCCACCTTCAGAATTTGAAAGAGAGTATTCCAGTTAACGTTGTCAAAAGCTTTCTCTAAGTGTACAAATGCTAGAAACGTACGTTTGCCTTTCCTTAATCTTTCTTCTAAGATAAGTCGTAAGGTTAGTATTGCCTCACGTGTTCCAACATTTCTACGGAATCCAAACTGATCTTCCCCGAGGTCCGCTTCTACCAGTTTTTCCATTCGTCTGTAAAGAATTCGCGTTAGTATTTTGCAGCTGTGACTTATTAAACTGATAGTTCGGTAATTTTCACATCTGTCAACACCTCCTTTCTTTGGGATTGGAATTATTATATTCTTTTTGAAGTCTGTGGGTATTTCGCCTGTCTCATACATCTTGCTCACCAGATGGTAGAGTTTTGTCATGACTGGCTCTCCCAAGGCCATCAGTAGTTCTAATGGAATGTTGTCTACTCCCGGGGCCTTGTTTCGACTCAGGTCTTTCAGTGCTCTGTCAAACTCTTCACGCAGTATCTTATCTCCCATTTCATCTTCATCTACATCCTCTTCCATTTCCATAATATTGTCCTCAAGTACATCGCCCTTGTACTCGTATAAACCCTCTATATACTCCTTCCACCTTTCTGCCTTCCCTTCTTTGCTTAGAACTGGGTTGCCATCTGAGCTTTTGATATTCATACAAGTGGTTCTCTTCTCTCCAAAGGTCTCTTTAATTTTCCTGTAGGCAGTATCTATCTTACCCCTAGTGAGACAAGCCTCTACATCCTTACATTTGTCCTCTAGCCATCCCTGCTTAGCCATTTTGCACTTCATGTCGATCTCATTTTTGAGACGTTTGTATTCCTTTTTGCCTGCTTCATTTACTGAATTTTTATATTTTCTCCTTTCATCAATTAAATTCAATATTTCTTCTGTTACCCAAGGATTTCTATTAGCCCTCGTCTTTTTACCTACTTGATCCTCTGATGCCTTCACTACTTCATCCCTCAGAGCTACCCATTCTTCTTCTACTGTACTTCTTTCCCCCATTGCTGTCAATTGTTCCCTTATGCTCTCCCTGAAACTCTCTACAACCTCTGGTTCTTTCAGTTTATCCAGGTCCCATCTCCTTAAATTCCCACCTTTTTGCAGTTTCTTCAGTTTCAATCTGCAGTTCATAACCAATAGATTGTGGTCAGAATCCACATCTGCCCCTGGAAATGTCTTACAATTTAAAACCTGGTTCCTAAATCTCTGTCTTACCATTATATAATCTATCTGATACCTTTTAGTATCTCCAGGATTCTTCCAGGTATACAACCTTCTTTTATGATTCTTGAACCAAGTGTTAGCTATGATTAAGTTATGCTCTGTGCAAAATTCTACAAGGCGGCTTCCTCTTTCATTTCTTCCCCCCAATCCATATTCACCTACTATGTTTCCTTCTCTCCCTTTTCCTACTGACGAATTCCAGTCACCCATGACTATTAAATTTTCGTCTCCCTTCACTACCTGAATAATTTCTTTTATCTCGTCATACATTTCATCAATTTCTTCATCATCTGCAGAGCCAGTTGGCATATAAACTTGTACTACTGTAGTAGGCATGGGCTTTGTGTCTATCTTGGCCACAATAATGCGTTCACTATGCTGTTTGTAGTAGCTAACCCGCACTCCTATTTTTTTATTCATTATTAAATCTACTCCTGCATTACCCCTATTTGATTTTGTATTTATAACCCTGTAATCACCTGACCAAAAGTCTTGTTCCTCCTGCCACCGAACTTCACTAATTCCCACTATATCTAACTTTAACCTATCCATTTCCCTTTTTAAATTTTCTAACCTACCTGCCCGATTAAGGAATCTGACATTCCACGCTCCGATCCGTAGAATGCCAGTTTTCTTTCTCCTGATAACGACGTCCTCTTGAGTAGTCCCCGCCCGGAGATCCGAATGGGGGACTATTTTACCTCCGGAATATTTTACCCAAGAGGACGCCATTATCATTTAATCATATAGTAAAGCTGCATGTCCTCGGGAAAAATCACGGCTGTAGTTTCCCCTTGCTTTCAGCCGTTCGCAGTACCTGCACAGCAAGGCCGTTTTGGTTAATGTTACAAGGCCAGATCAGTCAATCATCCAGACTGTTGCCCCTGCAACTACTGAAAAGGCTGCTGCCCCTCTTCAGGAACCACATGTTTGTCTGGCCTCTCAACAGATAACCCTCCGTTGTGGTTGCACCTACGGTACGGCCATCTGTATCGCTGAGGCACGCAAGCCTCCCCACCAACGGCAAGGTCCATGGTTCATGGGGGAAGAACATTTTCACTAGCGATTAATTTTACCTCCCTTATTTTATAAAATAAAACTTCCAGCATTGTCTGTTTGGTAGAAATTTGTGTCCAGTTTTTTGGTATTTAATATCTCCTATTAAAAACATACATTCTTGACGTTGTGTAATTGTAGTGAGATATTAGATAGCGACTTGAAAATACGTGTAATACGATCGTTAACAAATAAATAACTGACTGCACTGCACGTGGACGTACAGATAAACTGAGGTGACGTCGGCGCGACATCTGCGAACAATGAGAAAGATCATGTTGCTCATGCGAGTTCGCGATCAAGTCGGCGCGGGTTACAATGCTTCTAGAGCAATAAAATTTTTTACAGACATGTTTTAGAATCATTCAAACAATACTGAAAGGTGAGCGCTCAAAAATATTGAATGCGGGAAAGAAGGAATACCTTAGCGCGGGTGTCAGCACTTCCGGAGTGGCTAGCGCCCTTCTGCACACCGCTACTACTGGCGGTCGGAAATGAAGAGAACAATGTATTTTGGAACAATAAACGCTTCATTGTTAAAGATGTTTCATTAGTGCCTCCGGGCGCCCCGAGGAGCTACGGCAGGGGTGACGGTACGGCCTGTTCCTGACATCGACGACCTAACACCATCACCTAATGTGCTGCACGGTCCCCGGGCGGTTACGTTTACGACTCAGTACTTTGGCCTCGACGGAGAGTGTTTATCAGAGACAGGGGTATCTTCAGGAGTGCCCCACAAAAGTGTGATAGCACCACTCTTTTTTTCTGTGTACATAAATGATCTGATGGATAGGGTGACTAGCAATCTGCGACTGTTTACTGATGACACTGTAATATACGAGAAAGTATCGTTGTTGAGTGACTGTGGAAGGATACAGGCTGACTTAGACAGAATTTCTATTCGGTGTAATGAATGACAGCTTACTTAAAACGTAGAAAAATGTAAGTTAGTGTAGATGTGTAGGAAAAACAATCTGGTAATGTTGGAATATAGTATTAGCAGTATGCTGCTTTACACAGTCACGTCGATTAAAGATCTATGCGCAACGCTGCAAAGAGATATGAAATGGAACGAGCACGCAAGGACGGTAGTAGGGAAGGCGAATGGTCGACTTTGGTTTATTGGAAGAATTTTATTGATCTGTAAAAGGAGAGCGCGTATGGACACTAGTGGGACACGTTGTTGAGTACTGCTCAGGTCAGATTCAAGGAAGACACCGAAACAATTCAGAGTTTGGCTGCTAGAGTTGTTACCTATAGGTTCGATTAGTACACAAGTATTATAGAGATGCTTCATGAACTCCGTTTCGCGGAACATTATTGAGAAAATTTAGAGAACCTGCATATGAAGTTGACTACAGAACGGTTCTACTGCCGCCAACGTTCATTTGGCGTAAGGACCTTAATTTTTGCACATACAGCACTTGGCAATGACAACTGCATATATTTTCGTAAAAAAATTCCTTTGCTGATTGCGTGCATGTATATACAGGATGAATCACATAAAATTTGACCACAAATTTTTCGGAAATGGAAAGTGCTATTGATGTGCGGTTTTCACAGCATGGATTGATAGCCAGGGGCACGTATTGTTAGCCGATAACCCGATTGTAATAGTACTTAGAAAGGGTACTTTTTGTATAGACATACACTTTTTTTAAATGGAACAATGACTACTAAGATTAACAAACTAAAAATAGGGTCAATTAGAAGTTAGTGGTGTTTTTTGCAGGATTCGAGTGCGAGTCGTTTAAGAGACATAATATTTTTAGAAGTTTGGACACCGACACTAGTTTGTGTCATTCAACCTGTGTAGTTGCTAGGAACGATGCTGTTATGTTTGCTTTCAGTGCGCTTGAGTGTTCCTTCAGTGAACGATGTGATTTAGCAATGCAGAAATAACCGACATGCTCGTGGTGTTTGGAGAACGTAGGAACAATGCAGTTCGTTCTTGTACGGTGTATGTAGCAAGTTATCGTAATAGATGTCAACCATTCCGGCAGTTATTTATCGACCTCTTCAACCAGTTACGTGAAAGTGCTAGTTACACAACGTAACAGAAGGAAACAAGTGACCACAGGAGAGGGGAAATTAATGTTCTTGCTGTTGTCGCTGTTGATCCGCACGTTAGCTCCCTCGCAGTCGCACCAGTAAGTGGCATTAGTCAGGAAAGTGTCCTACCCATTCTCCAGCGACATAGGTTCCATTCCTATCACATCTCTCTCCATCAAGAGATGCATGGAAACGATTATGAGACTCGTGTTAACTTCTGTAGGCGGGCATTAAGACAGAGGACAGCAGATGTATATTGTATCTAGTTTAGTGATGAAGCCACCTTTACGAATTATGGCCAGGTAAAACGCCAAAACATGCACTACTGGTCTGTTGACAATCACAGTTGGCTTCACCAGATGGAACGTCAGCGTCTATGGAGTGTAAGTGTGTGGTGTGGGATAGTGAACCATCAACTCATAGGCTTGTTTATCATAGACGGAACACCGAACGCACGCAAGTACCGCAGCCTCCTAACGGACCATCTTCCATGGGTGCTAGAGAATGTTCCTATGCAGACTACAAGGAACCTGTGATACTGACATGATAGCTGTCCAGCCCATAGTGCACAAAGTACTACTGCATGTCTTCACAAATTGTTTCCAAATCGTTGAATTCGACGCAGAGAACCTTTACCTAGGTCGATCCATTCCCCGGATTCGAAGCCTATAGACTTTTTTCTGTGGGGAAAGTTGAAAGACGCTGTCTACAAGGACACATCAACCGCACCGATGTTATGCAACGACGTATTACTGCAGCCTGCTCGGACATCTCTGCTGAAAGATAGCAACTATTGCAGCAGTCGTTCCACCAGACTGGAAGCGTGGATTGCCATTACCTGTGGTCATTTTTAACACAACCTGTGATGGTCAGTTATCTCGTTAGAGGTCAGAATCCACATAACCAGCGTATACACTTGTGTTGTCCTTTAGTGTTTGCTGCCACAAGTATTATACAAGTGGCAGTGAGGGAACCTTTCAAAAAACGATATTTCGTAAACGACTAGCACCAGAATCCTGCAACATACACCACTGACATTCTGATTCACCCTACTTTTATGCCGCTAATGACAATAGGCATTGTCACATTTAAAAAAGTGCATTTTTGCACAAAAATGTTCAAATGTGTGTGAAATCTTATGTGACTTAACTGCTAAGGTTATCAGTCCCTAAGCTTACACACTACTTAACCTAAATTATCCTAATGACAAACACACACACCAATGCCCGAGGGAGGACTCGAACCTCCGCCGGTACCAGCCGCACAGTCCATGACTGCAGCGCCTGAGACCGCTCGGCTAATCCCGCGCGGCTTTGCACAAAAAATACACTTTCTAAGTATTACTAGAATCTGTTGATCGGCTAACAATACGAAACCCTGACTACCAGTCTATTACGTAAAAACCGCACATCAATAACACTTTCCATTTCTGCAATATTTGCGGTGCAACTTTTAGGTGGTTCACCTTGTATAAATCATATTATCGCATTATTACATGAATATTACGAAATATTATCAATGACACACACTAGAAAGTACGTATAAGGCAAGTCATATTGCAGTGATTTGAAAAATCACTTATGCAAAAAACACCACAATATACACTTAAGTAACGTTTTATAAGAAATATCTGTCTTTTGTAGTACAGATAACGTCACTGATGGGCAAAGCACGAAACTTGTCCGGTAAAATAATAAACTGCTACCATCAAGCAGCTTATGTCAAATAATTCATTATTAATATGATATTGTTCAGTTTCTACAAGCCGCAGAACACCAAATCAAATGTAGAAGACTTTATTAGTACTATTTATTAGCGTTACACGTATCTAAGCTTTACCACAGATCAGTAAGCGGAGAAGGACGTCACACAAGTTGATCGCAGAGGCTGGTGATTTCTTGTGGGATCTGCTGCAACGTTCACGAGGATTTTGGGGGGGGGGGGGGGGGAAGGATCAGTTCTTAGTGCGATGACTGTCAATGCTCTTTGAACACAAAATACGTCAGATAACGAAAGTAGCCGACACTTTTCAGTCCTGCTAGAATGTAGTGCTAGAAACAATGACTTCGTTTAAAGGTAAAAGTTGAAGGTTCAGTGCAAGCTGAAATGCAGCGACTCTGTGAATCTTGCAGTATAAAAGGCAAACTGCGAACCATTGGGCAGGCTCGGAAATGTGAAGCTTTTGTACGATGAAAGCATTTGCAACATGTTCATGCAATCCATATTCGAGTACTACTCGACGTTCCGGAATCCATATCAATTCGGAGAAAATGAAGAAATTAGAGAAAGGCGTGGTTTTGAGATACTGATTATGCTGGGTTGGAAGTTCGTATTGACGTCTTTTCCCGTGTTTGCGAATTAAATTTGGGTTTTTAAACTTCGCCTTCTGGAAAACGCGATATACTTTTTTATTCTATTTACCCAAACGTTTTTCGACGCCTGTGTGTCATCTTCTGTGCGTCTCGATTTATCTCTGTAAAGTATCGTACAAAGTTCATGCTTGTATTTCTATTTTATTTCTACAAACTATAACATGTACATTTCATTTATTTTGTTTCGATTGTTCATCCGAAACGACATTACTCGTGAAAGTGGATTTCACCCTGTCAGTTTGTTTTTATGCCTTTTATCGTTTGACAGCATATTATCTGCAAAGTACTTGTAAAGAATTTGCTTATTTTTGAATATACTTTTTCGTGAATAGTTGTGTGTGTCTTCTATTTAGGGTTTTCGTCCAGTTGTATCTTTGGTGTGTTTCCTTTGTCTGTTGTAATTGCATACACCATTAACTACACTTTTTTATATCGCACTTTTACCTGTTTTCACGCGATTTTTACACGAAACGAGATTTGGGAAAACTCAGGGGCCGCTATGTTATTTTGACGACCATAAGTGTTTACTCAAATCTCCTTTTTGTGTAAAAATCGTTTGAAAAGCCGTGCGGGATTAGCCGCGCGGTCTGAGGCGCTGCAGTCAGCGACTGTGCGGCTGGTCCCGGCGGAGGTTCGAGTCCTCCCTCGGGCATGGGTGTGTGTGTTTGTCCTTAGGATAATTTAGGTTAAGTAGTGTGTAAGCTTAGGGACTGATGACCTTAGCAGTTAAGTCCCATAAGATTTCACACACATTTGGACATTTTTTCGTTTGAAAACAGGTGAGAGTGAAGTATGAAAATGAGTAGAAAACTGTGTGTGTAATTACAATAGAAAAAGAAAACAAATCGAAGATGTACAACTGGATGAAAAATATAAATACAGGACACACAAACTACTACTCACGATACAGTATTTTCAAAAACAAACCAATTCTTTACTACTACTTTGCAAATGACAAGCTGTCAAACGTTAAAAGACATAAAAACAAGCCGACCTCTAGAAATCCACTTTCAGAGGTAACGTAATTTCCGGTGAGCAATCGAAACAAAATAAACAAAATGCACACGTTAAAGATTTTAGGCGTAAAATATTACAACTTTAAACATAGCTGTGTGCAGCAACCGTGAAAATATTTTTTGTAGTAAAGACAGCCCCCTGTTTGCAATGGATGTTATAGTCGAATTGACCATGGTTTCGACTCCTAAACTAAGGAGTCTTCATCAGAATTTATATTATATACGTAAGAAGTTGAGCATAAGAGCTCTCGTCATACAATTTTAACACCAAAAAGGCCACGTCACATAATAAAACATCCTACATCAAAGTTTTACTGTCATTTCTAGTTAAAAATTAAAGATTGCCGCTAAGGGCTGCTTGTGTATACTGAAACAGGTGGCATTGCCTTTAGCGGCAATCTTTAATTTTTAACTAGAAATGACAGTAAAACTTTGATGTAGGATGTTTTATTATGTGACGTGGCGTTTTTGGTGTTAAAATTGTATGACGAGAGCTCTTATGCTCAACTTCTTACGTATGTAATATAAATTCTGATAAAGACTCCCTTAGTTTAGGAGTGGAAACCATGGTCAATTCGACTGTAACATCCATTGCAACCAGTGGGCTGTCTTACTACAAAAAAAAAGAAAGTCTAAAATATTCGTAGAAAAACATCCATGAAAGTTGTACGATATTTAAAAAAAGAAAAGGTCGAGACCTACAGAGTATTACACTTAGATGTCGAAACATAATTGGGTAAATATATGCTTTTTTGTAGAAGGTGGAGTCTAAGAGTTCAAAGTTACAAAAATAATTGCACAATTTATAACATGCTTGTTGTCGATACATGAGTACCACAATGATGCTATGTAAACGCTCGTGACGCCTGTGTGTTACTCACCAAGAAAGAAAGAGGTGGTGGGGGGCTGGGGGCGGGGGGCGGCTACAGTGGCTTGGCGCGGGGAGGGAGGGGGGTGATGGCGTGCTCCGCTTTAATACTGTCATCCCATGTAACGGCTTCCGGAAAATGGGAGGTACTGCTTTCTGTAAGGGATTGGGTATTCTGTACCCGACGTCTAACTGCTTTAACCTGCAGTCATTCACAAGAGGTAGAGAGACATCTACCTCTTCGTATTCAGAGAGCTTCGTACACCTGCGCCATGAAGCATGCGCTGACCTTCTCGCACAGGCGCGTTCTCTTTATCTACCGCTTCCCGCTTCAGTCTGTCAATCAACGTTGGCCGCTTGCATCTCTTGAAAGATGTACCTCACTGTGCCCGCTACGGTACTCAGTCAGTAGCATTTCCTTATTCGCGAGGTTGCAACGTGCACTCTATTGTACTGAAAAGTTATAGGGAGTATCACAGCGAAAACCATCACGCGTGAAGTACCGGGAGATCAAAAAGTCAGTATAAATTTGAAAACTTAATAAACAACGGAATAATGTAGATAGAGAGGTAAAAATTGCCACACATGCTTGGAATGACATGGGTTTTTATTAGAACAAAAAAAAGTTCACAAAATGTCTGACAGATGGCGCTGGACAGCAAAACGTCAGTGACTGCGCATGACAATCGTGTATAAAAGGAGCTGTAATGATAGAGAGAATCAGATGCGCCAGCAGTCGCAGCATGTTGACGTTACCTGAAAAGGCGCTTTTAGTGAAGCTGTATTATCAGACGCGTGAAAGATCTCTTGCGCGCGTCGTTTGGTGATGATCGTGTGCTCAGCCGCCACTTTCGTCATGCTTGGCCGCCCAGGTCCCAGACCTCAGTCCGTGCGATTATTGGCTTTGGGGTTACCTGAAGTCGCAAGTGTATCGTGATCGAGCGACATCTCTAGGGATACTGAAAGACAACATCCGACGCCAATGCCTCACCATAACTCCGGACACGCTTTACAGAGCTGTTCACAACATTATTCCTCGACTACAGCTATTGTTGAGGAATGATGGTGGACATATTGAGCATTTCCTGTAAAGAACATCATCTTTGCTTTGTCTTACTTTGTTATGCTAATTATTGCTATTCTGATCAGATGAAGCGCCATCTGTCGGACATTTTTTGAACTTTTGTATTTTTTTGGTTCTAATAAAACCCCATGTCATTCCAAGCATGTGTGTCAATTTGTACCTCTCTATCTACATTATTCCGTGATTTATTGAGTTTTCATATTTATTCTGACTTTTTGATCACCCGGTATATGACAACAGAAGCAAAACCGTTTCAGTAAACATGGATCCGCAAACGAACCGTGCAAGTGCATGTTTACGAGTTGCCACTGACTTCAGTGCCGAATATGGCCTATATAGTGCAGAAGTAGGAGGGCGTGTTGAAAAGTAACACCTCTGAATTTTTTATGTGGAAACTCTAAAAGCTTTTTAAATAAAACAAACGTTGCTAACATTCTACATCTTTATTCTTCATGTCTACATATTTGCAGCTTTCTGCCTCTAGAAAGCCTCAAATCATAGCGTGTAACATGGCAGTGTGTAACCTAACTCTGTCTGTGCATAAGAAACAGCGTGCTGTAATCGAGTTCCGAATTCGAAGAGTTCGTCCACACGTGGAACACCCTCTCCTTCGGCATGACAATGCCAGACCACACACGAGCGCTGTGACATCTGCAACAATTCGATGCCTTGGGTTCACTATCATCGGTCATCCTGCACACAGTCCCGACTTGGCCCCATCCAATTTTTATCTGTTTCTAAAACTTAAAGAACACCTTCGAGGATTTCACTTCGATAGTGATGAAGAGGTGCAAGCAGAAGTGAGGTTGTGGCTCCGTCAACAAAGTCGAACATTCTACAGTGACGGTGTCAACAAACTGGTCTCTCGTTGCGAGAAATGTGTTCGTCGCCAGGGTGACTATTTTGTTAAATAAATATATAGATATGAAGAATAATGTAGATTGTTAATAAAGTTTGTTTGATTTAAAATTTTTTTGAGAGGTTTCACATAAAAAATTCGGAGGTATTACTTTTCAGCATACCCTCATACTTGAAACGTAAGCTTCTTGATTAAGTCCCCAAACAGTTGGGCTCAAATTTGAGTTATGACCTACCTTAACGGGATATGCAGCACTGATTTAGACCGTTACATGTTACAGGTGTTCCACATTTCGTCGTCGCCTTTGGCTGCAATGCTGCACATTTCTCTGCAGTGAGTTAAGAATTCTTTCAAATGCCCCCGGATCATCTAGTAAATCTTGACAAGATTGTACAATCTGCTGCTATAGTTATTCAACCTTATTAACGAGAGTGCTATACACTTCACTTTTGAGATGACTCCAGTCAGAAAAATGCAGAGGACTGAGTTCAGATGACACTGAAGGCCAACGTATGGAGGCCTTGCTAGACCTATCCATCTTCGACCACACTGGCACGTTTGATACCGTCTTAAAACGGCAGCAAAATATACTTGAGCACCATTATGCCTACCACATCCCCAACGCATCGTCCAGAGATGAAATCCGTCTGCAATAAGATGGAGTATTTTTTTTTTTAAGTTTACATTTCAGACACTTTTGTACAATATTTAATACTGAACCCTGTGGCGCCTTGTAACTAGACATTCACAGTTACGTCAGAAACGGCATGTTTCCGGACCCATGTTTACAGGAATGTCCTCGCCTTTAATGTCGTCTACTTTCACCCCTATCAGACATTATGATACACGGGGTGGACAAAAGTATGGAAACACCAAGAGAACAACACATTACCATGCCTAATACAGTGTAGGAAAACCGTTGGCATTTAAAACAGCTTGCAGTCGTCTCGGAATGGATGAATAAAGGTCCTGTATGGTTTTCGAGGGAATCTTATACCATCCTTCCCGCAAAACAGAGGCGAGTTCAGGGAACGACGATGGAGATGGCTACCGATCACGTACCATTCTCTCCAAAGTGGACCACAAAGGCTCAATAATATTGAGATCTGGTAACTGTTGTGATCGGGTGAGATGCGACAATTCATCCTCGTGCTCAGGAAGTCAGTCCTGGACAATGGGAACTATGTGAATAGGGGCTCTGTCTTCTTGGAACACAGCATAGACACTGGGGAACAAACATTGTACCATAGCCAAAATAGTCACATAATCCTTGTTTTCCTCTTATGGGCATTTGCATCACCGATGTGTGGTTTTGGAATTCCAGCTCACCCTGCGATTCGTTGCCTATGGAGCTCCCTTCTTGTTTTTGGTGCTGACAGGGATTAAATCTAGAAAAAACAGGAAAGATAGCAAATAACGAAAGTTTCACTTATTATGTGTACACAGTATAGCACAAAAAGCAGATGATTACATTTGAACATGATACAGGGTTATACATAGAGCAAAATGTATTGCACAGAACTGCCAACTCTGACAGGAACAAAAGCTGTAACCCAGCTTGGCATCGAGTCAGACTGAGATTCGTTGACGCATACTGGTACCATTTTCCAGGTTTCCTCAGTTTTATACTGAAGGTCATCAATCGTAGTGGCTTGTGAGTGGTTGCATGCCAGCCTCTTGGCAACCCATGACCAACTATTTTCATTGGATGAGAGATCTGGAGAACGCGATGGCTGGGCAACAGTTGAACACACTCTGTATCAAGGTAGGTCAGGACAGCACAGGCAACATGAGGTCTCACGTTATCGTGTTGAAAGACAATATTACGGAGAGCTCAAAGATAGGGCATTGTCGCCAACTTCAAAACATTAGGAGCAGGCCCGGATCTAGGAGGGGCGGGGGAGGGGGGGGGAACAAACTGGGATATCTGCTCCGGTGGCAATTTCACGCAGCGCCAAATCCATATTGTTGAAAAAAAAAACCTTGTTTCACAAAGCGCCTAGCATCTAGCGCACGTTAGTCTATCGATTATTTATATGATTTGGAAACGCATCCCTGTTGGTTTTTGATTATTTTTGAAGACATTCTAAGTGATTTCTGAACGAATCAAAAGTTGACTATTGAATGTGTGCATAGCATACGTGATGTTTCTGCCAGAGGAATCCCCGTGGCATCTAGAAACAAAAAGCTTACCCCGCAGACAAAAGGGGACGGGGCTATACATGTTGAGCAAAATAAAGTCGAACGGGTGAATACCATTCGCTGTTTGTTAATGTGGCTGATTAGGTGTGCGAATGATCAGCGTTTTTATAATTATTAGCGAAATCCGTAGACACAGACTATCAGAGTGGAAATAAACGACTAACAGGAATAAAAGGTAAAAAAGATTAGATGTTAAACTTCTCTGTGTAACCAAGAAAATGAAATTGTGACAGAAACTTTTTGCCAAATCAATACTCTACTAAGGGCCAGTTTTACAGTCCCCAGTAGTAGTAGATCCTTCCTTTTGATTGACAGGCACTTAGCCTATGGTTCTCAACCCCCTCCCCCCGACCCCCACCCCCCTCGCTGCTACAGGTACACTTTAGAGATCTGAGTTATTGGAATAGGCCCCTCTCACTCTTATCAATTTGATTGACTACTCAATTAAATTGATCAATTAATTAACCTCCCCCCCCTCTGGTAAACCGCCCACCCCTCCCACCCTCCCTCCCGAAAATTGGCGGGAAAAAGACTCACTTGATCGGTCATTTGGAGGGAAATCGATTGCTGTGTATGGAATATTGTTTAAACAATTTAGACAATGCGCGGAATATTGTTTATTTCAACCATTTAGAGGATTCAAGGTAGTGAATGGAATATATGGGGGTTGGATTTCTCTTGCTCATCATTCTCTGCTGTTTGGAAACATGTAAGTCTTGTAAGAAGCAATCACATGGGGGAAACATGTTGCATAACCTAATCTTCAGCACTGTACTCTGGGTGTTTTAACCTAATGTTTGGGCCTTTGTCGGCACTTAACCTATTGTTCTGCTAAGTGGTTTTCCATTTCACCCCCATTTCCTTAAACTATTGTAACGCCTTTGATACCAAATTAAGTAATTAGTTTTGTCCTCCCACCATTTTCTGTTACACTTTCGAATTTCACATGTTTCTGAAGCCATTTATGGCGCATTCTTCTTTGTCATCCACCCCTTTAAACTATTGTACTCCATTTTACATAAAAATTATGGAGATTAACCTATTGTTCTGCACTTAACCTGCTGTTATGCCCCATGTCATCCATTCACGCACACCCTCCCCTTAACTATTGTACCACTAGCACCATGCTGATATAGAAAATTTATACTAATTATTTAAATCGATATTCTTAACATGTATGGGGTAGTTTTTCTTAATGTGCAGCATCCTATTGGTGGGTGAAATCGATGGAATATAGTTTAAACAAAATATTGCTAATAAAAAACACATCCCACCACCCGACGCCCAATGCTGATGTCATAGTCCAGGTGCATCGGTGGCCCCCTGCGAAATGACGATGCGGCCGTAACTGCCAAGTGATGCAAAGATATCTGTTCGGGTCCCGCAAGGATAAGGTGGTGGCATCTCTTTCATACTTGACATCTGAGAAATTCCTGATGAAATACGTGTTCACCTAGGTATCATTGCTGGCACAATGACGCATAGCTGCGGTGCGGGTCCAGCTCCAAGAGAGATGTTCCAGTGCTTCCCAGAAGAGTACAGGGTGCATTGTTCTTAGCGATCCTAAAGGGACAGCCCGTTTGTCACTGAATTTACCCATCGAACTGCTGTTGCTGCCAGTGTGGGAGCATCGTCTGCCATTGTTTTCTGCTGATGAGACTTTCAGTGGTAAAATAATTTTGTTCAGATTGCTACAGTGCACTGACAGTTAAACCCCGCAAAAGTTTGTTACAGATCGTCAAATACATACAAGACTCACAAGAATATTGGGAACCATGAACATATTTACCAGTGTAACTACAATTAAATACTAAGATTGCTGCTGCAGTCTGACTCCGATCAGTGTACAGGTAATGTCTCCTCTTGACAGCTGTGGTTCTGGAATGAATCTCCGTATCTATAGCGCACATAATTTTCCACATAAAAATCTCTCTCATACCCTCACGGTTATCAATCCGCTGAATCTGTACGTCACTCACGATGGGACACACATTCATTTTCTCTGGGCATGCCACAACATAAGCCACAGTAACATTACATTGCAATAAATACACATTTTACACAAACAGCGCAGTTATCTTTTATATCTGTGCAGCGCCCAAAAAAATTATGGCATGCCTGCACTCACATCGGCTATATGTCTCGATTCTCCTCAGTCCTAGGAAAGTCTTTTATTTGAAAGACAGTTACAACATAAGGAAACTGGAAGAGTTTGGCGGCGTTGTGGAGAGATTCCAAACTGTTGTCCGAAAGTGCTTGACGACCTCTACATTTAAACTCATCTATCCTAGTAGCAGAATAGCTGATGGATCTGCGTTCCGTTTCGACTGATTACTCATATTGCAGTCATGTACGTGATCACTGTTTTGGTGCTATCCATCACCAGAAGGTGATGTCCTTCCACCAAAGCTCTTTCTGCATCTCTAACAACCGATGTTAGTCAAATATTGTGAGGTAACCATCAACATACCAGTGGACACATGGGGTGGAAAAGGCACCATCGATATACTCTAATAATAAGCATCACCGTTGATAGTACAAACAATTTTTAGCAATTTTACAGTAATTTCAACAGCGAGCAATGATGTGACAGCATGTTTCCAAATTTCAGTGTCATAGCTAAACCGCTACCTCTCTACTTTGCGAGTATAATTGCAAATGTAGATAGATGACTGTGCATTATATCCATTCATTGTTAATTGTCGAACACATACATCAACGAATTATACCAGACAGCGCTCTACATATTTCTAGCACCTCGAGCATAGGGCATAATTTACATTCTATCTCTATGCGGATGGGTGTCACAGAGCATTCTCGCAGTCTTAGGATAAAATTAGAGTTTGAAATCCCCCTCCCCCTTGACCACAATGTCTTTGACCATCCCACCCTGCAGCACTGTACCCATTTAATCTGCAGCTGGTGACCAGAAGTAGACCGCTACATTCCGTGTCTCGTGAATGAATGGAGCTAGCCAAGTCCTCCCCCATCCAAGTACACAAGATTTCTCAAGGAAGTTAGCATCCCTTATCAGTGTATAGTAACAGATTTGAAAGTGTTGTGATGTAATAGCAGACGGTTAAGAAGAACAGAAATGTGTGATTTTTATGCATGATGGAGCTCCAGACGGATGGAGTTCGAAGCATTTTATGTAAATCAACTACGCTATCAACTCTAAAGTATTGTTCTAGAGTCTGGGATCAGTACCTGGAAGGTACTGGTAAGAGAGAACATAAACACACACACTCTTATGGCTACAACCTTCCGCTCTTAAAACAGGCTATAATGTTGGATGTTGGATGACTTGAGTTTCCGACCTATCAGTCGTGTGGAATGCAGTGCTTTTAATATTACAATGTAAAAAATATATCTTCAGCGCATGACATACATCCTTCTTGCAGGTTTCTCTACGATAAACTACGGTATCGAACCGTAAAATGAGAAAACTACTTCCTTAAAACAGTCGCTCTGTGTGATACATACACAATATACACAATATAGCTTTCCAGAGATGTATAGCGTCCACTGTTCACATCCGATCATGGTTCAGAAATTATACAGTCCTATATAAAATGATCGTTAGTAACGGAGAATACCTCTAACAGGGAAACACTTAAACTCATAGCAGCGGCGTCCAACATGTGAAATTACAAGTCGTGTCCCCACTAACTCTGTAAACAGCACATCTGTGAAGCAGATGTATACACAGGGGATTGCATGCCTCACAAACACCTATCACTGACTTAGTTATGAAACTGAAGTATTGATTTTACACTTAAGATGCGACAGGGGAATGGAGTGCAGCGCATAAATTTTCATTCGTTTAGAGGAATGTGTCACGTTTCATCACACGTGAGATGGAATTCCTCTGATGACCAAAAGGTTTACTATTAATGATCGCAAGTAGACACTGCTATAAGAGCCACACAGAACAAACGGTTGTATACGAGTCGGACGCAGGGTATGTCACACAACTGCTGCATCCTGACGGAACATCAGCAAAAAAATGGTCAAATGACCTGCAGCCACTTCCCCCCCCCCCCCTCTCTCTCTCTAGGATGCACCATCAGCCTACCATTAAATCGTACCTTGTTACAACTCCCTCTCCACCGACCAATCCATCCAGTCTATGTTATCCTTTAACGCAGATGCAAGTAAGTTTAGAGGCAGATAGTTCTCTGTGTTCCTGAAAAGCATCAAATACAGTAGTCAACTCGCGTGTATCACTGTTACCTCAATAGACATGAAGTATAATGCTGCCTCGACGGAAAAAGCGTAACTGTTTCCCTGGTTCCCTTTGCACTCATGTCGATGTTTTCTCGGATTCCTCTTGTTGTCGCATGCTTGTTCCCATGTACAATTTTTTCTGCGCCAAGCAGAAGACACGCAAGTACTTTCTCAATTTCCCCTCATTTCCGTGTATATTCCATCAATATATACGTATTTTCCGCAATTCTATCGATTTATTTGTCAGTTCTACCCATGCGATCATGACATAACCTCTCGTTCTGTGTTCTAAAATTGCTTGTAAATGTAGTACAGCTGCCAACGCCTATTCTCCGTTACTAACGATCATTTGATAATCATGGGACTGATGTGGGCATTTTTGTGGACATTTTTGAACCGTGATCGAATGTGGACAGTGGATGCTATACAGCTATATTGTAGGGAGGCAGCGGTTTAGCTATGACACTGAAATTGACAAACATGCTGTCACATCATTGCTCGCTGTTGAAATTACTGTAAAATTGCTAAAAATTATTCGTACTATCAGCTGTGATGCTTATTATTAGAGTACGTCGATGGTGCCTTTTCCACCCCATGTGTCCACTGGTATGTTGATGGTTACCACACAATATTTGACTAACATCGGTTGTTAGAGATGGAGAAAGAGCTTTGGTGGAAGGACATCACCTTCTTGGGATGGATAGCACCAAAACAGTGATCACGTACATGACTGCAATATGAGTAATCAGTCGAAACGGAACGCAGATCCATCAGCTATTCTGCTACTATGACAGATGAGTTTAAATGTAGAGGTCGTCAAGCACTTTCGGACAACAGTTTGGAAACTCTCCACAACGCCGCCAAACTCTTCCAGTTTCCTTATGTTGTAACTGTCTTTTATTTAAAATCATCCAGTTTGTGTGGCGTGTTATGGTAGCCGCAGTAACAACATGATTTACACCGTGCGATTTTTAGTTTTCTGCGAGAGGCAATGGATCAGAACGTGTTAATGTCAGCTTAGAACCTGACACAGACCTTGAAGTCATGGCAGAAAAACAAAATGTATGGCAGTGTACAAAGCGTGTTACAGCAGAAAGAACAATGTTTCAAACAACGACACAGGGTCATAGGGAGCGTCTCTTGCCAGTATAGTCCATGAGATACGGTCATCCTCCTATAGTACAGATGATGAAACTTTAAACTGGTTCGTTAGTGGATCAATACCTGTATATTTAATAGGATCGTTGCATGTGCTTGATGCTGGCATGTATGCGGTATTTGTATTCGATATATGGGAGGAGAGAGATACGGTAAAAATCTTATCGAATTCTCTATTGGATGAAGTTAGTGGAGCTTTTATAGTTCGTGATTTTTCTCTGGTGGATGGTACAGAACAACGATGATAGAATGTTGGGGTGATGATAGACGTGAATGGACCATGAGGGACGTGGTTCTGTAGTAGCTGCTTGTAGTCTGGAGAAGCACCACAATGCAGTAGCAAAATCCACGTCCTTCCATCAGTCCCCGTACTGTCTTTTACACTACCTCGTGTTGCAGGAGGAGGCTTCATTTCCTTCGAATGGCCAAAACAGAGTTCTGTTTTAGTAACTCATCTTTGCCTGTTTCTATACAGGTTGAATAAGGTGGTAGATATAGCTTTCTCCGACTTCTGCTCAGTTCCAACTTACACTGGAACGATCACGTGCGGAAAACTGCAATGACGGTAGTGCAGAGTCTGAGGGGTAGTTGCAAGATGCATAGAGGCTACCTAAGACCGTTGGAATTTTACTGTAGCAGATAGGTTCGAGAAAGGTGGCTCGTTTCGAGATATGAGAGTGCCATAAATATAATTCACTAGTGGCTGTAATCATTAAAGGACTTCTTCATAGGATCCAATGCAGGTATGTGGTTGAGTGGAAAGATTTGATTCCAAATCAAAAACATCATTTCTACCAAAAGCGTAGCACTAGAGATCTGAAAAGTTAGTGTACATTTCTTACGACCACAATCATCACACCATCTACTACTGTTTGTGATCCTTCTCAATCAATTACCGCCTATAACTCAGGGGATATATCACAGAACCTCTGACATGGTATAGAGACAGAATGCGTTACAAATAGTGGAGAAATATCTAGTGGCGGTGGCGTGAGGGAGTTGCAAATACTGGTTTCATGCCACACTCGTTAGCCGAATCACTTTCAAAATTCGGTAATTTTATTACGAGGGTGCACCATTGGCGACGTGTAACCGCACTGCTGGTCTGATAACATACACTCCGGCGATCACTGTCTATATTCAGTGTCGCGGTATTTGTCTGGAAAAACTACGTCTTTCGTAGGTAATGCCATACGTGGATTTATAAAGCTGGCATAGCTTTTAACATGGATACTTGTGTGCACCTGTAGAAAAAAAATGTTCAAATGTGTGTGAAATCTTATGGGACGTAACTGCTAAGGTCATCAGTCTCTAAGCTTACACACTACATAACCTAAACACGCACCCCCATGTCCGAGGGAGGACTCGAACCTCCGCCAGGACCAGCCGCACAGTTCACGACTGTAGCGCCTTAGACCGCTCGGCTAATCCAGCGCGGCGCACCTGTAGAACCAAGATCTCTTGTGTAGGTAATATGGTTGCGTTTTTTTAAACATATAGTGGTTTGTAAGACGATTATGCCTCTCTTTCTAAGACACAGTGGTAGCACTCGCAAGAAAAACTTATGAGACATATCCGCCCATCGTTGCAGTTTTCGGTCAGTATTATTTCGTATCGCTAGCAGTCACTTATTGACGAAGTATTATACTTATTAGTGCGGGTTGCATGATAGATTTTGACTTGCACATTAGGTTTATAAAGTATGTGTTTGTGTTCCGACATGTGTAAAGGAAATGACTATGTCCAGTTGTAATGAAGGCATGGATTTGACGTGGAGTACTGTGACAACAAAGGGAAGAGTATGTCAAGTCATAAGAATGGTACCGATATTTTTATTTCCAGAGCCACAGCCGTCAGCAGGGTGTATTAACGATACTTCGCTCATTGTCGAATGTCGTTCAACTGAGACCGCAGTCGTAGCATTTAGTTGTAAGCACAATGATAAAACATATATGAGGCTGATTTTTTTTCCTAGTACGATTCTGTCTATGTGTGCTTGGCGTGCAGCACCGGTGACCCGTGGCGGGAATGATTCACGTTTCCTGTTAACGGTAGGAGGCGTCCGAATGGAGGGGCCTGTTGGAGTGTAGGAATGTAGCTGACTTAACCGTGATGTCCTCTAGACGGCCGAATAGCGAACTAATACTTAGTATGTGATGGATAGCTTTCGTGATCACGTCGAAATTTGAGAAGATTTCATATGGACATGTGTTTGCCCTGGACCGCTGTTCCCTTCCATGTAAATTGTTCGGTTGACGGCTTCTGCACATTTCACGCCTTTATTTAGTTGAGGGAACACCGATTGTTGTGTCTGCATCTAGCAGGTGAAAGACGGGTGGAATACATATTTGCTGGTTCTCTAGACATGAGAAACACCTTAGTTGACTTTGTAAATTATGGGGATGATTTGGAATCTGTTACATAACCGACATCGGTATTCGCGAGTGGAAATATCAGTTTCCTTTATTTTTTTCGAGTTCTCACGGAAAGGTCTTCGCAGACGGGATAGGTTTCTAGTTACTCAGTGGTTTACAGCATGCTCCACCTCGCTAAAGTTTCGAGTTTGTAGAGAAATAATTTCGTCTATATTTTCGGAATTATGTTGCTTGAGTGATCGGTAGGATGCTGATGTGTGCTTGATATCGAGAAGTACCGCGAAAGTGGTATAATATTTTAGCAAACCATGCGAAATTAGATACGTTCCTGTAATCCAGGAGTCTGGACATGTGTCTAGAAAAGCAAGCAAGCAAGCAGGTCAGGTCCAAAAACAGTAACACATTTGTGCCAAGAGGGAACGAGCCTGTCTTTGCACACAAGTTCTGAGAGTGACTTTGATCCACTGGGGGCGCTCTGGTCATGCATTCAGAGTGAATGACTTGTGACTGTCGGCTGCGGGAAAATATCTAGTGCTGTGAGGAGTATATCTGGTGCTGTCTGTCTTCACGGTGTATGTACAAGTGTCTGGTGGTCGATAGTTATACGAATGATGTAAAAGGGGCGATTTTTGTATGGCGCAGGTTACAAATTGTATGTTTACTACATCGACACAGTACGCGGTAATATATTGCTGTGTTAGAGATCGGTTTCACGCTCTAAGATTCAAGCTCCTGTCTTCTGTGGCAGAGAGGTGTAATTGAGTAAGAGTTTTTCCATATTTGACGATCTGTGGGCTACTTTGCAAAGTTTAATTGTCAGTGCACATTCTGCTGCTTGAACATAAAGGTACTGTGGGTTATGTTTTGACATACGTTTGTGGGCAGTAATTATACTACAATTCATGAAAAAACACACAGAATTATGTATGTCTAGTCATAATGGAAGGATAGATTGGACATGGTGAGTTGTGATTTCAATGCACTGAGGAGTATATCCGAACATAAGTGGTGGTAATTCATTTCATAAACAGCTGCACAATATAGGAATACAAGTGTTCAATTGGACTTGCTATAGTGTACAAACAGGACGGGCACAACAGCTGTAACAATACGTCTTCTCATCAGCACCACTAAGCATACCCTCGCATTTTCCTTGTTGTACTATCGATAGTGATGTTGATTATAGTACACCAACATGCGTCCATGATGTCTTTCCAAGCATTGTGTCCATGGATGCGGTATTCATATCACATAGTTCCAGACACCTGTCCTTCATAGCACTTAGTTGAGAAAATCCTGGCAGGATGCAGCACCTACCAGAAGCGCTGATTTGAAGACATTGTCAGAGAAATTCCTAGGACTGAGAAGAATCGAGACATACAGCCAGTGTGTGTGTACGAATACCATATTTTTTCAGGTGCTGTACAGACATAAAAGATAACTGCGCTGTTTGTGTAAAATATGTATATATTGCCATGTTATGTTCTGTGGATTATATTGTGGCATGACCAGAGAAAAATTAGTGTGTGTCCTATCGTGAGGGACGTATAGATTCAGCTCATTGATAACCATGAGGGTATGAGAGAGATTTTTACGTGGAAAATCATGTATGTGATAAATACTGAGATTCATTCCAGAACCACAGCTGTCAAGTGGAGACATTACCTGTACGCTGGTCGGAGTCAGACTACAGCAGCAATCTTAATATTTAATTGTAGTTACACTGGTAAATATGTTCATGGTTCCCAATATTCTTGTGAGTCCTGTATGTATTTGACGATCTGTAACCAACTTTTGCGGGGTTTAACTGTCAGTGCAATGTAGCAATCTGAACAAAATTATTTTACCACTGAAAGTCTCATCAGCAGAAAACAATGGCAGACGATGCTCCCACACTGGCAGCAACAGCAGTTTGATGGGTAAATTCAGTGACAAACGGGCTGTCCCTTTAGGATCGCTAAGAACAATGCACCCTGTACACTTTTAGGCCATGTCTTTTTACCTATTTGATCCTCTGCTGCCTTCATTATTTCGTCTCTCAGAGCTACCAGCTCGTCTTTCATTGAATTACTTTCCCCTGTTTCAACTCAACGTTGCCTAATGCTTCAGATCAACGTTGCTGAATGCTCCATACGAAACCCTCAACAATCTCTGGTTCTTTTAGTTTATCCAGGTCCCATATCCTTCAATTCCTACGTTCTTGGAATTTCTTGATTTTTAATCTGCAGTTCAGAACCAATAAATTGTAATCAGTTTCTACATCCGCCCTTGGAAATGTCTTCCAGTTTAAAATCTGGTTTCCAAATCTCTGTCTTACTACTATACAACGTGGACAGAAGTGTGTTTCAGGGTGAGTTGTGCTGAGAAATAGGTGTTCAGAAAAAATTCCATTCGTTGCGCTGTTTCCGAGTTAATTCGCATTGAAGTTAGCCAATTACCGCATTGCGCGCGCAGATTCCAGGGGCCTGCCAGAGACAGTGTCGCCAAATTTGTCCTTCGTCTGCTTTCCTAAAACCAAGCAAGAAGACGATATGAAAATTGGACATGGAACGATAGTAAGGACTGAATCAGAACCAAAGGCCGAACAGTATCGTGCTCTATACTCTACGCTATAACAGCTGAAATAATTGTATCTGGCGGTCCGCTTGAATTTGCGGCCCAATGGCCTGATCGGCTAACTTCAAAGCTAATTAACACGGAACGGCACAACGTAGCGAATTTTTTCTTAATAACTATTTCTCAGCCTAGTCTACCCTGGAACACCCTTACAATCTTTTCAGACTGTTTCTAGCCACATTGTATAATCAAACTGAAACCTTCCAGTCTCCCCACGTCCCTCAACGTATACAGCCTTCTCTCATAGTTCCTAAACCAAATGTTAGCGATGATTAAACTATGCTGTGTGGAAAATTCTGTCATGCGGCTCTCTCTCACATATGCTGAAGAGCCAAAGAAACTGGTACACCTGCCTAATTTCGTGTAGGGCCCCCGCGAGCACGCAGAAGTGGCGCAACACGACTTGGCATGGACTCGACTAATATCTGAAGTTGTGCTGTAGGGAACTGACACCATGAATCCTGCAGGTCTGTCCATAAATCCATAAGAGTACGAGGGGATGGAGATCTCTTCTGAACAGCACGTTGTAAGGCATCCCAGATATGCTCAATAATGTTCATGTCTGGGGAGTTTGATGGCCAGCGGAAGTGTTTAAACTGAAAAGAGTGTTCCTGGAGCCATTCTGTAGCAATTCTGGACGTGTGTGGTGTAGCATTGTCCTGCTGGAGCCCGCATCTCGTGGTCGTGCGGTAGCGTTCTCGCTTCCCACGCCCGGGTTCCCGGGTTCGATTCCCGGCGGGGTCAGGGATTTTCTCTGCCTCGTGATGGCTGGGTGTTGTGTGATGTCCTTAGGTTAGTTAGGTTTAAGTAGTTCTAAGTTCTAGGGGACTGATGACCATAGCTGTTAAGTCCCATAGTGCTCAGAGCCATTTTTTTTTGTCCTGCTGGAATTGCCCAAGTCAGAAGGAATGCACAGTGGGCATGAATGGATGCAGATGATCAGACAGGGTGCTTACGTACGTGTTACCTGTCAGAGTCGTGTCTAGACGTATCAGGGATACCATACCACTCCAACTGCACCCCCCCTCCCCCCACACCATTACGGAGCCTTAACCATCTTGAACAGTCCCCTGCTGACATGGCGGGTCCATGGATTCATGAGGTTGTCTCCATATCCGTACGTGTCCATCCTCTCGATACAATTTGAATCGAGACTCGTCCGAACAGGCAACATGGTTCCAGTCATCAACAGTCCAATGTCTGTGTTGACGGGCCCAGGCCGAGACGTAAAGCTTTCTGTTGTGCAGTCATCAAGAGTACACGAGTGGACCTACGGCTCCAAAAGCCCTTATCGATAATGTTTCGTTGAATGGTTCGCACCCCGATACTTGTTGATGGCCCAGCATTGAAATCTGCAGCAATTTGCGGAAGGGTTGCGCTTGTGTCACGTTGAACGATTTTCTTCAGTCGTCGTTGGTCCCGTTCTTGCAGGATCTTTTTCCGGTTGCAGCAATGTCGGAGACTTGATGTTTTACCAGATTCCTGATATTCACAGTACACTTGTGAAATGGTCGTACTGGAAAATCCCCACTCCATCGCTACCTCGGAGATGCTGTGTCCCATCGCTCGTGCACCGACTAGGCCACCACATTCAAACTCACTTAAATCTTGATAACCTGCCATTGTAGCAACAGTAACCGATCCAACAACTGCGTCAGACACTTGTTGTCTTATATAGGAGTTGCCGACCGCAGACTGTTTACATCTCTCTGTATATGAATACGCATGCCTGCCCCAGTTTCTTTGGCGCTTCAGTGTACCTTTTCCCCACTCCATGTTCTCCTACAATTTTTACCTCTGTTCCTTTTCCTACTGTCGAATTCCAGCCACGCATCACAATTAAATTTTCGTCTCCCTTAGCTATCTGAATAATCCCCTTTATTTCATCATACAGTTTTTCGATCTATTCATCATCTGCGGAGTGGACTTGTACTGCTGTGGTTATTGTTCGCTTCGAGTTTATTTTGGCTACGGCAGTATGTCCACTATGCTGTTCGTAGTAGCTTACACACATTCCTATTTCCTTCTTATTTATTAAGGCAACGGCCTTGCCGCAGTGGCTACACCGGTTCCCGTGAGATCACCGAAGTTAAGCGCAGTCGGGCGCAGTCGGGCGTGGTCGGCACTTATATGGGTGACCATCCAGGACGCCATGCGCCGTTGCCATTTTTCGGGGTGCACTCAGCCTCGTGATACTAATTGAGGAGCTACTCGACCGAATAGTAGCGGCTTCGGTCAAGAATATCATCATAACGACCGGGAGAGCAGTGTGCTGACCCCACGCCCCTTCTATCCGCAGCCTCCTCTGAGGATAACACGGCGGTCGTATGGTCCCGGTAGGCCACTTGTGGCCTGAAGACGGAGTGATTTTTTTAATTCTTTATTAGGAATACTCCTACATTACCCCTATTTGATTTAGTGTTGATAACCCTTTAGTGACCTTAGCTGAAGTCCTGTTCTTCCTGCCACCGCACTTCACTAATTCCCATTATATCTAACTTCAACAACTTCCATTTTTAAATGCTCTGACCTACCTACCCAATAACGTCTCTAATGTTATGCACTCCGACCCGTACAATGCCAATTTTATTTTGCCTGATGACAGTATCCTGTTGAACAGTTCCCGCCCAGAGATCCAAATGGGAGACTATTTTACCTCCGGAATATTTGACCCAAGAGGATGCCATCATCATTAAGTCACAGAATAAAGGTACACATCCTCGGGAAATATAGTGACTATAGTTTGTCCTTGCTTTTAGCCATGCGCAGTACGAACACAGCAAGGCTTGGCCAAATCAGTCACTCATGCAGACAGTTATCTCTGCAACTATGTAAAAGGCTGCTGTCCCACTTCACAACCCCTGGTTAGCTGGTTAGTCTGGCACCTCCATATAAACTCCCCTCCTCCCCCCTCCCTCTGGTTGAGGCTGCACCTACGGTACATCTATCTGTGTGGTTGAGGGGCACACAAGCCACTCCACCTCGACAAGGTCCTTTAAATGATTGCTCAGCGTTTGATCCAACAATGTCAGCTCTTCTCAGGCATTTCCATTAACTGAATTACCTTTCATTAGAGTGCGTTAAGGGATGGATGCTAGTATTTACTAGTCGTTAATTATGTGCATGTCTTCCTGTAATGCCGGCCGCGGTGGTCTAGCGGTTCTAGGCGCTCAGTCCGGAACCGCGGGACTGCTACGGTCGCAGGTTCGAATCCTGCCTCGGGCATGGGTGTGTGTGATGTGCTTAGGTTAGTTAGGTTTAAGTAGTTCTAAGTTCTAGGGGACTTCTGACCTAAGATGTTGAGTCCCATAGTGCTCAGAGCCATTTGAACCATTTTTTTTCTTCCTGTACTTTTCAAGTTACGGGTAAGCAACAGTGCCGTTCGCGTGCAATCAAAATCACCAGCAGTCTCAACTATTACAAGGGCAAGTGAAAGTTCTTACACATATTTTCGTGTGACGTTTTGCATTTACCGTATAACTGATAACCAGTTAACTAGTATTAGTGTAGCAAGTGACTTAACGGAGTATCTGCATTTCCCGCATAATTTATTGCCTCCAAAGGTGTTCCTTTGCGAACAAGGGGTGGACTTTACTCACAACTTGGTGCCTTCGCGCACATTCCTCGCAAGCAGTCCGATATTTCAACGAAATGTAACCTGCGCTTTCTCTTATGTTCAGCAAACAGACGATATATTCATATTGCTCAAAGCTTTCTCTTTCTCGGGCATCGAGCTCCTTATTTATTTTACGTAAGCCATTATCTATTCCGATGGATCTAAATTCATTTCTGTGTCTGTAATCTACATACAAGATACCTGGCAGCTGTAGAGAGGAATGCTCGGAGAGATGTTACGCTTGATGAATAAATGTAGGCCGCTTTCGTTCAATCATATCGTTGAATCTGAATCAACTTTTTCCGAAACTGGTTCCAAGCTTTGTAACGATGCTTATCTCTTTGGCAGAGGTCGCTAACTCTAGTTCAGTTCCGATCACCCAGGAAACAATCAATTCGAATCGTATCGGTGGAAGAAATTTTTATCACCTGTCAAGACAAGCATATGCTGCAGCGTACAGTTCTCGGTTAGAGGAGAGAGGGAATGTCACAGATAGGCACTGCTCTGCACCATTTATCGCAGATCTCCACATTTGACACAGTACACATGGAAAAGAAGTGGGAGTAAAGGTCATTATTTCAATATGGGCAGGAACACAGGTCCGTGTGGTTCTTCTAAACTTAAGCTGAATTTCAGGTGGATTTTTAATAGCTTCATGAGCAATTCCATCCTTTATTTCTAACGAACCACTGCTTTTCTCTGCAACCATTGTATGAAACTTGCTTCCGTGGAATGATAAGCTTCAGCTTAAGTTTTTGAAGCACATGTAGCTTTCCATAAAAAAAAGGATTAATGATACTGCCTTTCAGTGTTCCATGTGATACAACGATTCTTTAACTTCTTTGATCTGTTAACGGAATGCACCGGTTAGAATTTTATTATCATCCGGCAGCTGGCCTTCCCATCGATACAACAGTTAGATTAATTGTTGAAACGAAACGCGTCTGTCTTCTCGCAGAATTTGGTTACTGATTTACAAGTCTCCGGCCTGTTTTCTGGCACATATTTACTTAAAAAGTTGATGGACTTGAAATTTGATAGTTGTTAGAGAAATAAAGAGAAGGCTAACAGGAAAATTTATGTGGTTACTAATCTTAAATGTTCCCTGAAAAACAGGCAATAAAAGACTTTTGTGATGTCGTAAACTATTGAGAATATTTTCCTCTCCGCATAAAAAATTTGTGCTGTACTCCGTTTCTGTTCATGCAGTTCATATTTTGTAGGGTACTTATTGTTGATCGCATTACGTCTGATATGCGTCGGGTAAATACACTCCTGGAAATTGAAATAAGAACACCGTGAATTCATTGTCCCAGGAAGGGGAAACTTTATTGACACATTCCTGGGGTCAGATACATCACATGATCACACTGACAGAACCACAGGCACATAGACATAGGCAACAGAGCATGCACAATGTCGGCACTAGTACAGTGTATATCCACCTTTCGCAGCAATGCAGGCTGCTATTCTCCCATGGAGACGATCGTAGAGATGCTGGATGTAGTCCTGTGGAACGGCTTGCCATGCCATTTCCACCTGGCGCCTCAGTTGGACCAGCGTTCGTGCTGGACGTGCAGACCGCGTGAGACGACGCTTCATCCAGTCCCAAACATGCTCAATGGGGGACAGATCCGGAGATCTTGCTGGCCAGGGTAGTTGACTTACACCTTCTAGAGCACGTTGGGTGGCACGGGATACATGCGGACGTGCATTGTCCTGTTGGAACAGCAAGTTCCCTTGCCGGTCTAGGAATGGTAGAACGATGGGTTCGATGACGGTTTGGATGTACCGTGCACTATTCAGTGTCCCCTCGACGATCACCAGTGGTGTACGGCCAGTGTAGGAGATCGCTCCCCACACCATGATGCCGGGTGTTGGCCCTGTGTGCCTCGGTCGTATGCAGTCCTGATTGTGGCGCTCACCTGCACGGCGCCAAACACGCATACGACCATCATTGGCACCAAGGCAGAAGCGACTCTCATTGCTGAAGACTACACGTCTCCATTCGTCCCTCCATTCACGCCTGTCGCGACACCACTGGCGCTGCACGTGCACCTTCCGCCGACCACTGGCGACAACATCGATGTACTGTGGAGACCTCACGCCCCACGTGTTGAGCAATTCGGCGGTACGTCCACCCGGCCTCCCGCATGCCCACTATACGCCCTCGCTCAAAGTCCGTCAACTGCACATACGGTTCACGTCCACGCTGTCGCGGCATGCTACCAGTGTTAAAGACTGCGATGGAGCTCCGTATGCCACGGCAAACTGGCTGACACTGACGGCGGCGGTGCACAAATGCTGCGCAGCTAGCGCCATTCGACGGCCAACACCGCGGTTCCTGGTGTGTCCGCTGTGCCGTGCGTTTGATCATTGCTTGTACAGCCCTCTCGCAGTGTCCGGAGCAAGTATGGTGGGTCTGACACACCGGTGTCAATGTGTTCTTTTTTCCATTTCCAGGAGTGTAGTAAGATCTGCATACATGGAATTAACTATTTCAGATGTGTCTGAAAAATAAGTAAATATCGTTTTCAGCATTTGGATGTGAAGTGTTGATGCCATAAAATGTTCAAAACTTATGTCTTTACTTTATGTCTTGAATATGCTACATTTTCATTTTCATGACAATTTACAGGTATAATATTTTACTTGTTCCTAAATGTTAGTTTGTTTTATTTTCAATACTCTGAAATTCTTCATACAACAATTAATACTGTGATATTTGATACTTTTTGGGTATACTGTAGACTGAAAGCTAGGAGTTATACTAGCAATAATATGGCGCGAGCACAAGAAGGAAACATGTTTATGTTATTTTCTGCATGTAGGAATAAAATGAATTTTTCATGAAGAAATAATTTTTGAGATTAATTTTTGCACCATTTCGGAGTCAAATTCACGGAAGTGACGAGTAAATTTTGTCTTTATTGAACTGCAATAAACCATAGCTTCAACCTGTCGCTGTAGCTACAGTGTATATGCCCCAGACAGAGCATCAATTTCTCATCTCAACGGTCTCAAGGAGAAAATAAATGTGGCAGAGATCTGTTTCTGCTTTTACTGTAAAATCGAAATTTTCAAATTTCACAGAAAACGCCAGCGCTGCTGTTGTGTGGGAGTGCGGGGTAACAGACAATTAACAGAAAATATTCTATCATCTTTCGGGTGTGTAGTCGGGACAAAATTATTATTTCTTCCGATATTTCGGCTGATAATGAAAATGCCATTTACAAGGTGGGTAGGCTGCTAATTTAAAATCACTCTTCTCTCTGGTACAAATGCATGCATATCTCTTAGCCCACAATAGAGATACATCACAGGTAAACTGGTAGAAAAATGGATCCTCCAGAACTCAAAATATTTTATTATTTCATGCAAAGTTTTCCGTTTTTTGAAATGAATGTTATACCTCGTTTTTTATCAGTTTATGATGAGCTCGCAATTGCAATAGTAGTGCACCGACGTTCGGTTAAATATTACTACGTGATTCTAGTGGAAACGGTTAGCGGAGTAATTACAGGAGATGCTTACGTTTCAGCGGAACTACAAGATGACAGGGTCAGCATAAAGTCGTGTTTGTTTCAGCTCTGTTGGCAAATTACAAATAGTTCGCTAGCACCCAATTTTTTTGAGTGCTCCCTGCTATAGGAAGCTCTATAGAAAGCTGTTTCCTCTACGGTTTGATGTCTTGTTTGTTTTCGAAACATTTTCTCTCCGTGTTAACTACAGCCCGCTACGTGCTATTTCCCCTTCCAAATCCATTTTCTCACAAGCGCTAATGATTACGGTCTGGTTCGTCATCAACATGTTTACCACTAGAATGATACACATGAAATGTCAACTTGTCCGAGACTTTAGGCTACAAAACTTGGAGGAAATGCACTACCGCTAATAAAAAATGACTATTAAATTCTACACTCTGCCAGCGAGATGCAGGGTCATTAATGCACTTCAAATTAAGGCTCAACTTTCTGAAGCGAAGCAATCTCCGGGAGGCGTTGGGACAGATGTCAGATTTGTGAATTTTACCTGACAAAAATGGCACAAAGATATGAAAGTTATGGACGGTTTCTGAAAGATCTGATGACTATGCCGGATGCAAACGAGTCTCTCCGCTGTTTTAGTTGTTCCATTGGGCTTCCTGGTTTTTTATATATTAATATTCAATTTATGTTGATCGATGTACTAATAATGCCTTATCCATTTAATCTGACATCATCCAGAACTTGTCAGAATTAACTGATTTACGAATTTTTAAGGAAGACCAGTTATTAACATCAGCAGCGTACTGTTAAAAATTCATCATCTTTTCCCTGAATGAACGTTTGATTTCAGCATTTGTTTTGCGGTTACATCGGGATCTGGTCATTACACAGAACAGAGACCACTATCGCTTAATGCCGATAATTTCGGAGTAATTATAGTGTCCAAAACCAAAGATTGCAGAAACGGGTAACATATGAAGGGACACTTCATAGTTTGATTATTTAGATTATCGGCTATTTTTTGTGGTGCTATATTTATGGCGAATAAGAGCTATAGAGACATGCTTCAGGTAATTATTGTTGACGATAGAAGGATAAGAGATATGCATATCAATATTACGTCAGCAAATGATGCGAAGGCTACACTGGGGTATCTATTGCACAACATGATACTGTTAGCATATACCACCACTGTTAAATTTTGGGGACAGTAGTGGTTTTCCTGTAGGATATATAACACGATCTAATGGTATCACTACAATGCACTACCGGAGTTAATATGACGTATTAATAGACTTACTAGAAATAACTAGATGGCTCATGGCGCTAGCGTAGCGTTCCCACATTGAAGCCGCCATTTACAAGGCAACATTGTGTTTGCAGTTAATATATGATATCAAACATGTGACAAAACGTTGCATACACAATGACATAACACATACAAATAACGTTCATAAAGACACTGTATCCCTGTTGTTAGAAAAAGTCTGGAAGTCAGGTAGGTAGTTCAAGTTATATTGAAGATAACAATTATTCAAGTCCAAGCTAGTTGAATGAAAAATAAGATTAAATTGTTGAAAGCAATGTAGATAAAATTATGCCATACAAAAATAAATTAAAGACTGAAAAATAATGTCAAAAGACAGACGCAGAATATGTGCCAGGAAATATTAAACAAGAACCGAATTCGAAAAGATTATTTAATGATAAAAAACTCGCTATATGCTGCTTTATGTTTCATACAACTATCTTGATCAAAAACTTGACGCATTTTTGCTGAGACTCGTAAGAAACGAAGCCTAAGTTTTTGAATAGTTAGCCGGCCGGTGTGGCCGTGCGGTTAAAGGCGCTTCAGTCTGGAACCGCGTGACCGCTACGGTCGCAGGTTCGAATCCTGCCTCGGGCATGGATGTGTGTGATGTCCTTAGGTTTAATTAGTTCTAAGTTCTAGGCGACTGATGACCTCAGAAGTTATGTCGCATAGTGCTCAGAGCCATTTGAACCATTTTTGAATAGTTGTTAACAAGTTCTCATCTTTTGATTGACACCTAATACAGTAAACTAGGAAACTATATTCATTTAAGAAAGACTTTATTAGTTAGTAGGAATTGTGAAGTAACCATCCTTTCATTTTGTTCTTCGGTTTCTTTTCGTTGTCTCTCATATCGTTTAAAGGAACAGTTTTCTCACTTCTCCGCTACGGCATAGTAGGGGCTTGAACGTATTATCGATTGCCATATTCTTTCGAATATTCCAGCATGTCCTCGAAAGTACCACAGGTAGCCTGGATACGTGGTTCAAGTATCTGTGTACCAGGAGCTGGCTCAGAGTGCATAAGAGTTCTTAAGTGATTTCCACAAGGAGTTTTCAACCAAATGATCAGAATAATTATAAAACGTTAGATCCTAATCATATCAATTTTCAGGAGAAGGTCTTGTATAGGTATTTACGAACGATAACTCGGTCTGCTTCTGTGTCGTTCATAATTCGTCTGTCTTACTAACAATGCCATATACCTTTCCACAATAATTTTCGCGGTATTTTCAGATACCTTCCTCCTTTAAGGTTACTTGCTCGCACAACTGGCCACCAATAATGCGAAGTGTCACACAGTAAAAAGGAACAATTTGAAGCACGTGTTAACAGGTATTAATTGACAGCAGTGTGGAGGAGCGGACCGTGACAACGTCGGAATGGAGAAATGAAACATTCAACAATGTTCTTTCACCATAGAAATGCTTGATTGAATCAAATATAGTCCTGACGTTTCCTAAAAGGGGTCCTGGTGCTTTATCTAGTTTTTCACTCAAAGTTGTGTACTGTTCAAGTACATAAAGCTTGAAAAGATACATTTAGGCTGAACTGCAGATTCAGGGAGAGCTGTAGGAGTACGACCACCAATGCGATTAGGATCCTGTTAACAAATGATGACAAACATAAACAGAAAAATGAATTTGAGTACAAAATGTTGTCAGATGAAGGCGTCTTCATACTTCTTACATGATCAGTCAGAATTATCGACAGTAACCCTAATAAAAGTCAAGACAACCTTTTACACAAAAGTGACGTTCTGCTCACATTTTCGATGTATGGAAGCATCGGAACATTATCCCACGAAACTGAAGAGCGGATCAGAATGTCTGCAAGGCCAGATCGTTATTTTGAGCATATTAAAATTTGGTTTTACCATATTCAGCTGAAAGCATACATCAAGTCCACTTGAGAATCAAATCAATATTACAATATTCTGTGCTGTTAAGAAGAACGGTGCAATGTTCCTTCGAAGATATATGCATGTGCGAAGGAACATTGCATCGTTCTTCTAAACAACGCAGGCATTACAATATCGTATTTTAGCCGCCGATGCCGGGCAGCGACTTTCAATTAAAATGTCCTCCCCTGTACGGGAATTACATAACGTGTGCACAAGTACAGGTTGTGACGCAGAAACGACGACGTATGGAAGTTTGGGGCTGGTCGCGAGTCGTGCAAGGATAGCCAAAGCGGTTAAGGCGATCGCTCTTGTAAATCTGGAGACCCGGGGTCAAGTAATGGTCCGGCATTCATTGTCGTCGGCATTCATTGTCGTCGTTCCCTTATGCGGGTGATAGTTATTCGTATTGGCAAGTGCGAATACATTTCATGAAAATCAGTACTGGCTTACAGGAGTGTGTAAAACTGCATGAAAGCGAGTTTGGAGAAGCGTAAGCATGGTACTCGTCACCGCACGTAGAGAAAGTGTATGAAAGATATTCATGGTAAACGTAGAGTTTTTTAATTAAAATGTCGAGAATTCTCTTGCTAAGTTACAGTACACGAAAACGAACCATCCCTAGAGAACTGGCGTGAATTATTAGAAGGAACAAGTAAAAGAAACGCTTGCTGCTAAAACGATAAAGAAATAAAATTAGGACGTGAAGCCATTAGAGACGGTGCATTATTTCCGATTGGAGGGAGATGGGAAGATAAATAGCTGTGTCCATTTCAATGAACCATCTTGGCATTTATATGAAATGAAGTAAACAACTAGAATGTACACCAACAAAAGTGTGCTTCATATTTTACAGTATTGATGACGGAGGAAGTTTATGCAAGCCCATAACTCTTCCTAAAGACATCGCTTAGAAGGACAATCTATGACAAATCCTGCACTGGAAAGCGTAAAGTGGCCAGTTTGGGTATATACATAGAAATTAAAATAAATCGTTATGGGTTCTATATAAAGCTGTCAAGGCCATACTAAGCCACTCACAAGACGGAGAAAATTTTAATATTTTAAAAGTAAAATTCGAAACAAATAAATTATACCTATCGTTATAAAGGCATTCGTCGAGTTACGTATTGTGGGACGGCGGGTGGAATAATAGAATAAATGTTTTGTATCTTATGCTGTTTGCCGTTCTCAACACTGGCTCTCTAACTACAATATTGGCAACCAGAAAGTGATTAGCAAAACGTGAAGCCTGTAATTAGAATTCCTAGTGCCCACTTCATCTGAGAAATACATTTATAGCTACAGCTTATAGCTCTGAGGAATTAGGAGATTGTCTGGGATTCATAATCAAGAACCATTTTCTCTAAAATGTTCACTATATTCTGAAAGTCACAGACCAAAAGAATTCCACACAATCCAACTACCAGAGCAGTTCAGAGTCTATTGCGCTGATGCCACTATAACTGTTCAAATTAAATGTTTAAGTGAATGCTCGCCATAATTTGATGATAATGTTCATCAAACGCCACGCTAAATAATGGTAGAATGTCTATCCTGTGGCGGCACGTGAAAATACGACATACGCAAACTGAAGATAGATCATTAAAGTCATCCCAGAATTAACACTTCACTCGGAAACGATTTCATGGTTACACGTATCCTGAGTAACTTATTACGGCATCCGAGGCTGTTTATAGCAATGATACCGACGCTACGCGACGTGACTCCTGGCACAGGTGGTGCGCTAATCAGCGTCTGGAGAGAACTGGGGCCTGCCTTTTCTCGCGCAGCGTTCTTACATATAAAGCTGCGGTGCGGACGGCTAAGGGAACGCCTGATCAAATCTGCTCTCCCGACTAGCCGCTGGGCTAGTAATGCACTACTTTAAGTTATCGAATAAATCATTACTTCCTTTGCTGATGGCCGATGAAGCTCTCAATTTAATTGTGCAATCAGCACACAAGTAAGTAATCATAATAAAAGTCTGACGTGGCTAAGTCAAATATTTTGGGCGAGAGAATTAATTTAATTACACTACACACAGTAGACGAGCTCTGAACTTGTCCTTTGGAGATACGCTATAGCTATAGTTTTATAGTTATTCTGTTGAAACTTCTCACATTTTTATGATTATAGCGGATCTCCCTTCTACTTAAATTTAAACATGCTAGCTTTATTTATTCGCCAACTTAATCTACCTTGCTTCCTTAATTTCTAAGACAAAAACCAGAAAATCATGAATTTCAACTAAAATTGTAATTTGTGAGATCCTGTATACTGTTTCTACTAAATTATTATGCAAAAGGAATCTAAATATAAATTTTTAAGTTTCTAGCTCTTTTCTGTTGTGCCAATGATTTTTACAGAAAAACGTCCAAATTTCGAATATGGTTAAAGTTATTGAACTGATATCCAACACATATTGATTTTGTATTACTCCTGACATGCTAGAAACGTTTCTGGTTATTTACTTGATTTTTAAAGTATTGCGTAATATTTATGACGTCAGAGCTAATTACAGCGGACTAGGCTGGCACACAATGGAAAGACTGATGTGAATTTTGTAAGGCGTGAGTATGGTGCTTCCCTACAGTATGTTTATATTTTATATGAATGCGTGATGTCTGTTCTTTTGGACATGTCAGAGAGAACAGACACCACGCATTCGTATAATTAATTCGCCTCAATGGGCAATGAATTAAATCCGACCTCCTGCGGGAATCGCAAAGTAGCGAGGGTGGGGGACATGGGCGAGAAGTGCGGATAGGTGGCGCTAGGTGAGAAATTGGGCAGGCCGAGGGGCGTGCGGAAATAGTCCGCGCAGTTGCGATAAACACTGTGTCTAGGTGGTACTGTGGTTAAGACAGCTGCCTAGGAAGTCTGAGATCCCGCGTTCGAGTCCCAGCCCCGCACATCTTTTCAATTGTCCACGCTGTTTCCACCTGATTTCCCGATGCAGCTGACATCAATCGTCCCTTCCCTCCCCTCTCCCCCTCCCAACCATCCGTTTCAAACTGCTTAGGTCATCGGTCCCTAGACTTACACACTACTTAAATTAACTTATGCTAAGAACAAAACACACACACACACACACACACGCGCGCGCGCCCGCACCCATGCCCGAGGGAGGACTCGAACCTCCAGCGGGAGGGGCCACGCAATCCGTGACATGGCGCCAAAAACTGCGCAGCCACACCGTACGGTTCCAGATCATTGATGACTAGAGAGATAGAGACTAAAGTGTATCACAAGGAGCATAAGAGACTTCGAGTTGGAAATAACTATATATAAAAAAGGTAATCCGGCAGTATCAGAACGAACTATGAACAAAACAAACTTTTAATTGTTTATGGCTTACATAGCGCAAGAAAGGCCCATGGAATGCTCTTCACAGGAAGTGCAAAGAAAGAGCTTCTGGAAACGGCCTGTCCTAAAGCGCACAGAATGAAATCATCAACAGTTATCAGACGTTCAAACACGTTTAATTTGCATCAGAAGCTCGAAATGAAAAGACACGTCCCACAGTAATAACAAAATTTAATGAGGAAGATCAAAAGGTGAAAGGAAGGAAGGAAGGAAGGAAGAGCAGAGTTTAACATTCTGATGACGTCGAGAACGTTAAAGAAGGTGGAAAAATGTAAGGGACAAGGATGAAAGTGAGGCCACCATGTGATTCTCATTACACAATTTGTGAAAACCAGGCAAAGTCGAAATCTGTATTGCCCTACTCGTCCTGAATATAACTATGTCACAACAGTACATCCCTCGGGATCAGAAGAGAAACTCCTTGGTAATATGAAATGCTTCGAAACCAACATAGACGAATCCACCCTTGTAGAACATGTAGAAAATCATGAGCGTTTAAGTAGGACCCAGGAGAGAAGAGGCACCTGCACTTTTAGCTGTAAACACTTAGAAAACACGCGCTTCTGCGATCGGTACCGCCTGCCGCCAGGCCTCATGAAATGCGACTTACACATGTTGGTAGAAGTTACGCAGACTGCTGAAGCCTCCTAAGAAGGATTGCAACTGAGTACTTCGACGAGCAATGACTGTCCGTTCTGTTACCCACTAGTCGCCGAAACACAAAGGCTAATTTATCAATGATGACACGAATGTACGATCATCACAGAATTTCGAGATCAGTCAAGCTGCCACTTAGGTACGCTAAAATGTCCTACTGCCACTGGACCCCTCCTGGTTCGAGAACATTTTTCTTCACTAGCGACATATCATTTCCCCCTCCCCCACCCACCCCCACCCACTGTCCCTTCCGCCATCCGTCAGACATTAATTCCTTTCCTTGAGTTCTCGGTAAGACCATTAAAAATAAAGCTAAATTTAATGATCGTGGAAATTTTTTTTAAATAAACGCTACACAGACATTCTTCTGTAAGAGAAATAAATTTTTGAATCTTATTCGAACGCTTAGTATTAAAAGAAGAAACAATTCATTTTCATTTAAGGTAATCTCTGGGATAATTGAAAGCTTTTAGTGACAGCAGAAAGAACTAGACCTATTGCATTGTTACAGCTTCAGTAAAGTATGCTGTGTATTCAACCGAGTGGAAATAATCAAAATATAAAATTCCTGTTTTTTTTTTGATAATGGAACTTTTCAACTCTGTAATTAACAAATTATTTCACTTTCCATCGGAAAAAATTTGGAACAGAAATACGAAAAATCATCTAATTTTATTTTGACATGTTAAACACAAGCACAGGACACTGTTTAACTGCGTAAGTTGAGTGTCACATGTGAAGAAACTCACCAGAGAGTAGTTAAATTTAAAGAAAATTGCAATGAAAATAGTTGAAATGTGATAAATATGGACGAATTGTTTATATAAGCAACTGAAAAGGAAAACACAAATTTTTGTGTGATACGAAAGAGAAATGCTCAGTTAATAAAGTCATGTATACATTGTGGTGACGAAGTCATGTTAACCTCCTAATATCGTGCTGGACCTCCTTTTTCCCATGCGTAGCACAGCAACTCGACGTGGCATGGAGCCAGCAAGTCCTCTGAAGTCACCTGCAGAAATATTGAGCTTCTATAGCAGTCTATAACAGCGAAAGTGTTGTCGGTTCAGGAGTCTGTGCACGAACTGACCTCTCATTAGGCCCCATAAATGTTCGACGGGATTCATATCGGGCGTTTCGGGTGGCCAAATCATTCGCTCGAATTGTCCAGAATGAAGACAAACCACGAGCAATTTTGGCCCAGTGACATGGCGCATTATCATTCATAAAAATTCCTCTGTTAACACGAAGTTCATGATTGGCTGCAAATGGTCTCCATGTAGCCGAACATAACCATTTCCTGTCAGTGATCGGTTCAGCTGGACCTGAGGATCCAGCCCAATTAATGCAAACAGAGCCTACACAATTATGGAGCACCACCGGCTTGCACAGTGACTTGTTGACAACTTGGGTCCGTGGCTTCGTGGGGTCTGCACCACACTCGAACCCTACCATCAGCTCTTACCAACTGAAACTGGGACTCTTCTGACCAGGACATGGTTTTACAGTCGTCTACAGTCCTAGCAATATGGTCATGATCTCAAGAGAGGGGCTGCAGGCTATATCGTGCTGTTAGGATAGGCACTCGCATCGGTCGTCTGCTGCTTCAGCCCGGTAATGACAGTTGTCGCCGCACTGTCCTAAGGGATACGTTCGTCGTACGCCCCACATTGATTTTTGCGGTTATTTCATGCAGTGTTGCTTGTCTGTTAGCACTGGAAACTCTACATAAATGCCGCTGCTCTCGGTCGTTAAATGAGGCTCGTCGGCCACTGCGTTGTCCACAGTGAGGGGTAATGCCTGAAATTACGTATTCTCGGCACATTATTGACACTGTGGATCTCCGAAATGGAATGTCTCATGCGTCTATCTCCAACTACCATTCATTGTTCAAAGTCTGTTAACTCCCGTTGTGCGGCCATAATCACGTAGGAAACCTTTTTACATGAATCACCTATGTAAAAATGACTGCTCCTCCAATTCACTGCCCTTTTATACGTTGTGTGCGCAATAATACTGCCATCTGTATACGTGCATATCGCTATGTATTGAGTTGTCACTTCAGTGTAAGATAATCAGCTTTGCAGAGAACTACCAACAAAAAGAATGGAAGCTAAGATCAAACCTTCATCGTTTGATGAGTTTTGAGCCTAATTAGATGGGAAATTAATCCTAAAGTTTGCATTTAAAATAAATTTCTACAAACTAGGACGATTATTGATAGTGTGGTCAGTGGATTTCGCAATTATCTCGGAAGCGTCCAGTTTACAGACTCACATATACTGTTAGCTTTCTGCTTCTTTAATAGTATGCTTTCACACATGTCAGTTTCATTATTGATCATTACACGCCACATATACAAATATGCAAGTGGCCGCTTGCGTAGCTTGGCCCTTAAACCGGTCCTGTCTGTATCGTCACTTATCAGTCTCCCTCTCTCTATCTGTCTGTATCATTACTTATCAGTCTCCCTCTCTCTCTCTCTCTCTCTCTCTCACACACACACACACACACACACACACACACACACACACACACACACGCACACACACACGCACGCACACACACACGCCTCATTCTCCTTGTTAGGTGTGAATTGCGTTTTATTGTTATTAGAACAATGTTGCCAATTTTCG
Source organism: Schistocerca nitens (assembly GCF_023898315.1). Classification (NCBI taxonomy): domain Eukaryota; kingdom Metazoa; phylum Arthropoda; class Insecta; order Orthoptera; family Acrididae; genus Schistocerca; species Schistocerca nitens. The sequence goes on along the minus strand of NC_064616.1, from coordinate 570,808,553 downwards.
TTATTGTACTCAAGTTTAATGACTTGAGCCCTCTTTGACAACTTTTCAGTGTTATCATTTTTTTCATTATTATTCACCTAGGGTGTTTTAATTATACGTATAGTTGAACGCAATAATATACGTGTTTCTCTGAGTCGAAGTTCGATTCTCTTGTGATCAGTGTTTGTAAATTTCTCCTCCAATTCTGTTGTTTTATAGGTAGCTATAACCCTGCGAAATGTGAGTGAAAAGAGGAACTGGTCATAACTTGACCCTGTCTGATGCTTTGACATCACGGTCCAAATAGGAATTTTACAAGCACGTTTCCAGTTTTAGTAGAACTTAGCTGCCGGCAGAGAGAACTTGAGGCACGATGCAGCCTGACCAGTGTACTTTTACAACCTCATGTAGTAATATCTTTTGTAGGCACGACAGACCACAAAGTTTAGTAGATGGTTGAATGTAGTTTCAGTTGGAAGTTAGTATTTTATTATTGGACCCTTGCGTGGATGGATGTGAAGTATGGCTTAAGACGTTTTTCCCCAAACACTGGATCAAGTTGTTCTGACTCGTTGCGGACCAGAAACAGTGTTCACATCAAATGTAAAAGTTTTACAGTTACATTTTGCTATTGACATCTACATTTCGTGAAATAACCTTAACATGAAAGAGAATTAAAGTAGGTAGAGGGCCGCAACTTTTTACATTTTTAAATGGTTTCTGAATGGAAGCCCTTACAGTCTGTTACATTAAATGTAACAAGTGATCTATACAGTATACCGCATTACACACAGTTATATTAAGTATTGTCAACGCACACACAGACTTAAATTCACACGCGCTGCCTGCCCACCTCCAGTGTTACAGCATGCTTTGCGTGGTAGGAGTGACAAATATTTACTGTCTATGACCTGAATGTAAACTGACACAACACTTGGTACACTGATGATGATGATTATGTGTTTAAGGGACTAAACAACGGGGTCATCAGTCCCTCCTTATCATGAGAGAAACATGTCAAAAGCTAAAAAGCGAAAAAAATGGGCACTAGACTGTTCAAACCATATAAGCAAGGGGGGTTGGGTTGATTTGGAGGAGGAGACCAAACTTCGAGGTCATCGGACTCATGGGATTATGCAAGAATGGGGAAGGAAGTCTGCCGTGCCCTTTCAAAGGAACCATTCCGGCATTTGCCTGAGGCGATTTAGGGAAATCACGGAAAACCTAAATCAGACTGGCTGGACGCGGGATTGAACCGTCGTCCTCCCGAATGCGCTTCCAGTGTGTTAACCACTACGCCACCTCGCTCGGTATAAGTAAGGCAAAGAGGTCAAAATGGCGTAACAGAAGTTGTACCACAATAGGTTAAAGAAAAGAGATAAACCAGGCAGCATATTGCACAAGGGGGCTAGAAGCACAACAAGGTGAGAGGGGAAGAAAGGAATCTGCGGTTTCTTGGTGGGTACCCGCCACAGAGTGGAGGCTCTCGCCCCCACAACCGCCCCTAAGACTGGAAGTGGAAGAGTAGTATAGGTTAGAGTAAAATCCACTCTCCCTCAGGAAATGCAACACATAGGTAGTGGCTGCCACGTCATCTGCAAGCATCTGAGGTAGTGAGGTAGGCAAGGTGAGAGCGTGCCGCAGATCGTGCAGCAGGGCCCACTCAACAAGAACATGCGCTATCGTCAGTAGACTACCGCAGCTGCAGAGAGGAGGATCCTCCCGAAGCAGAAGGAACTCATGGGTGACTCTCGTGCGGCCAATGCGTAGTCGCCACAACACAATGGCATATTTCAGAGAGATCAGGAAAGATGTATGCCGCACCTTAGTGGACCCTTTCATCACTCGCAACTTGTTTCGGGCCGTGGTTGCCTGCCACTCCAATTCCCAGAGCCTGGGACTTTTATTCCGACTCCGAGTTGATCTCCTGTAGTTGCGTCTATAGCTAGGCGGTCGGCGAGTTCATTTTCTGGAACGCCTATGTGGCCCGGTGTCCAGATGAAACTCACCGTCTTTCCAGAGCTGTAGAGGTCAGCCAGTAGGTCCTAGATGTTTGCCACCAAAGATTTTTGGGATAGCACAGGGTTATGCCTTTTAAGCAACTCATGGAATGACTACAGATCAGAAAGTACGTCGTGGCCTTGGGTTTGACACACCACAAAGCTTGAGAGATGGCAAACAACTTTGCAGTGTATAAACTGCAGAGAGTGCTTCTCGTGTCCCCTTGCATGTTCAAAAGCGTAATCGACCCTGTCGTTGACTTTTGATCCATCTGTGTAGATGTATACCGAATTAGAACAGTCGTGGAGGACTGAAAGAAAAAGTTGTCGGAGAAGGGTAAGATCAGCATCCATCTTCGGGCCACAAGAGAGGTCCATCCATATCACAGGACCTGGTAAGTCCACGAGGGATGTCGAGACGAAGCTCTAAGAACACAGGTTAACGGAGGCTGTTGGAAGTTCAAATGGATCTGAGCACTATGGGACTTAACATCTGAGGTCATCAGTCCCCTAGAACTTAGAACTACTTAAACCTAACTAACCTAAGGACATCACACACATCCATGCCCGAGGCACGATTCGAACCTGCGACCGTAGCGGTCGCGCGGTTTCAGACTGAAGCGCCTAGAACCGCTCGGCCACTCCGGGCGGCGCTGTTGGAAGTCCTTCAGTAGAAAATCGAGTCGGATCCCAGCTGGCCCTCCCAGTTTTGGGCGATGCACCAACAGTCTGAGTTGCTAGTTGTGGAACAATGTTGAGTGACATGGGTGGGTAGGCATCTGACAGACTGTGACTGCATAACTTGCCAGAAGCAGCTGTCGTCTAACCTGCAGCAGTGGGACACAGGCTTCTGCCAGGAGGCTATCAACAGGGCTCGTGCAAAAGGCCCCTGCTGCCAACTGTACGCCAGTGTGGTGAACAGCGTCCAACAGGCTCAGTATGGACGATGCTGCCGACCCATAGGCAACTGATCCACAGTCTAAGCAGGATAAAATGAATGCTTTGTAAAATCTCAGAAGAACTGTGTGGTCCGCGCCCCACGAGGAGTGAATACGAAAACGGAGAGCATTCAGCATCTTCATGTAAGTTACCTTGAGCCAGCGGACATGCGGCATCGAAGTTAGCTTGTGGTCAAATAAAATATCTAGGAATTGGAAAGTGTCAACGACTTCAAGTAACTGGTCACCAAGGTAAATTTCTGGGTTAGGGTGCACAGTCTGGAGTCGACAACAATGCACAATGATTTTACAGTGGAAAATTCACAGTGGTGGTTCAGGGCCCAGTCATAAACTCTCCAAACAGCCCTCTGAAGCTGGTGCTCAGCGGTGCGCAGTGATGCAGAGGCATAGTACAAGCAAATATCATTAACGTACAGTGACGGAGAGACTGTGGAGCCCACTGCGTTTACGATGCCATTGATGGCGACAGCAAACAACGTTACGCTCAGAACCGATCCCTGAGGGACTCTAGTTTCCTGTACTTAGTAGCTTATGAGAGTCGGGTCTATCCAGACCCGAAAAAATCGGAGATATGGAAAATTCTGAATAAAAATGGGTAAACTGCCCCGGAAACCCCACTCACGCAGTGTAAAGAGGATGTGATGTCGCCAGGTGGTATCGCATGCCTTCTGTAGGTCAAAGAACACAGCAGTCAGATGTTGGCGATGCGCAAAAGCATTGCACACTAAGGATTCCAAACAAACCAGGTGATTTGTGGTGGACCAGAAAACCCGAAAGCCGCTTTGGAATCGTGATATATGCCCTCCAGCTTCAAGGCACCAACAAAGAGGGCGGTTGACCATTCGTTCGAACAGCTTACACAACCCATTCGTTAGAGAGATTTGCTGGTGATTAAAAAGCCAGAGGATATGTTTCATGCTATCGGCACAAAGGTGTCTGAGCATTTCGTTGTGGATTTTGTCGGGTCCAGGTGCTTATCGCGACACACTACCAAAGCGCTGCGAAGCTCCCATTCACTAAATGGGACATCGTATGATAGCGAGCCGTGTGCGTGGTAAGATAGCGGGCGGCGCTCAATAAGGCGATTCCGGGCCAGGAAATGAGGATGGTAATTACTGCAAGCGGATACTTCAGCGAAGTGTGCCGCAAAACATTCGGCAAGTACCGCTGGATCAGTGCAGATGTTACCATTGACAAGGATACCAGGAACCGCCATGGATGGGGGATGGTTGCAAATGCGGTGGAGTTTAGTCCACACTGCCGGCCTGTGTCATTGAGCAGTTCTAGGCGCTTCAGTCTGGGACCGCGCGACCGCTACGGTCGCAGGTTCGAATCCTGCCTTGGGCATGGATGTGTGTGATGTCCTTAGGTTAGTTAGGTTTAAGTAGTTCTAAGTCTAGGGTACTGATGACCTCAGATGTTAAGTCCTATAGTGCTCAGAGCCATTTGAACCATTTTTTTAGTCCACACTTGGGAGGATGGGGTGTAAGATCACATAGTTGAGATATATTGCTCCCAACACGCCTGCTTCCTTTTCTTTATTAAGAACAGCGCTTTCGCCCGGAGTCTCTTGAATGCCATTAAATTATCCATAGAGGGATGGCGCTTGTGCCGTTGAAGCGCCCTGCGACGTTCCCTGATAGCTGTAGCCATATCTTCAGACCACCATGGCCCCGGAGGCCGTCGGGATGAGCCGGAGGAGTAGGATATCGTTGTTGCTACAGCATGAATAATAGTCTAATAGTCTCAATAGTATCCTGTACCAATTTGTCGATATCCGTCACACGGCTAGCTGCAAAAGTGGCTGCAGGGGAGAAAGCCTGACAATCAGCTTTCCGAAGCGACCAATGTAGAGCGTGTTCTAGATGTCTGAGTGGAGAGGGAGAGAACGATAGGAAAATGGTCACTGTCACAAAGGTCTCCATGGGTGCGCCACTGAATCAGGGGTAAGATACTCGGGCTGCATACTGCGATATCAGTAGCTGAAAACGTTCCGTGGGCCACACTGAAATGGGTTACAGCTCCAGTGTTGAGTAGGCAGACGTCCAATTCTGAAAGGAGAGGTTCTAGTACTCGGCTTCTGTGAGACATAGTGTCGCCGCACCATGCATTAAAGTCACCCAGTAAGAGGAAGGGGCAGGGAGCTGTGCCACTAACTCTAACAGCTCGTTATAGTGGAAAGGTCCGTCTGGGGGTAGATAAACATTACATATTGTCATCCGAACTGACAGGTAGGCACTAACGCCCACGACTTCTAGTGCAGTGGTAAGGGGCACCTGCTCACTGAAAATATCAGAGCGTATTAAGGTACGGACCCAACTCGACGCTCTCTCGACATTAACGCTGTTGATACAGTAGGGGCGGTAGTTTTTCAGAGCAGGGAAATGTGTTGTCGTAAACCGTGTTTCCGGAAATGCTACGCCAATTACGAAATAAGTAGTCATTAGGTGACGGGGTTCAGTAAAATGGCGATAGTAGCCGTTACAGATCCATTGAACGACCTTTGGTGTAAAGTCTGAGAAAGTGATGAATGGAAAATATGGGTGTGATTACTTTGTTACCAGTCGCTGTCAGTCGTCCGTGTGCATAGGCTCGACTGCTGCAGAGCTGGGGAGCAGCACGTCCAAAGCCTCCGAAGCTCATCCTTCTTATCATTCTGAGACTTACATTTCTGTGAAGCTTTCCCCATTTTATCTTCTGGGAGCAAAAAGGAACGTACTTTTCTTCAGCCAGTAACCTCTAGCTGCTGGTCCTTGTCTTGAGAGGGGTGGGGGGTGTAACCTTGACAGATGTCCTCATTCCTGATGCCAGAGGTTGACTAGGCATCTCTGGCCGCACCAATGGTATGGGAACCACCGGTGCTACAGGTGTAGGGGATAAAGGAGCTGACGCTCCATCCCCCAACTGAAGGGCAGGCCCTGGACTACGACCAGGAGCTGGAGGTGTTATGTGACACATTGTCACTGCATGAGGTGTGGACTGTGATACGATAGTCGCAAAATTGGAGACCATATTAGTTTGACGAAGTCTTTCAAACGTTTTCCTTGCATCTTGGTATAACAGGCGGTCAAGCGTTTTATACTCTTGAATTTTGTTTTTCCTCTTGAACACTGTGCATTGCTGTAAACGAGGAGTGTGCGGTTCGGGACAGTTGACACATTGAGGGGGTTGGTCACAAGGGCTGCCTTCATGGGATGCCCGTCCACACGCCCAACAAACAGCCTCATTAGAACAGTGGGAGGGCATGTGTCCAGACCTTTGGCACCTAAAATATCACATAGGAGGAGGAAAGTAAGGCCTGACATCACACCTATAAACCATGACCTTAACCTTCTCAGGCAAAATGTTGCCGTCGAAGGCTAGGATAAAAGCTCCAGTGTCCACACCATTAACCTTGGCCCCTTCCAGATGTGGCGAACAAAGTGGACTCCACGCCGCACCAGAATAGTATGCTGCTCTTCATCAGTTTGAATTGTTAGGTCCCAACGGAAGGTAACACCTGGAATTCTATTGAGCTTGTTATGAGGCGAAGTGGTGACTGGTATATCACCTAACTTGAGACAGCATGAAGTGCTCGTGATTGTTTGGCGTGTGATGTTTTGATCAGAAAAGTTCCGTTTCTCATCTTCTCTATTGCCGCGACCTCCCCAAACCGATCTTCAATATTTTCAACGAAAAACATTGGTTTCGTTGTATTCGTTTTGAGGCACGGTCAATGATGGAAATTCCATACGATTGTAATCACTTGCGTTAAAATCATTGTTCCTGACTGATGAGACAGCCGTGTTTGCATGGCCACCATTAAGTTTGATCCGTTTCATTGCGTATCATCTACCCCGATGCCATTCACTCCGATCGGAGGCTTTCGCCATGGGCACCAGACCGTAAAGGCAAAGGTCACGTGGCACAGTAGCCTTTCCCCGGAGTTCCTGTATCCCGAAGTGGACACACACCTACCTATTCCTTGGCTGACACGTGGAGGTCACAGCTCAGGCGTTGGCAGTGCGATCCCTGCGTTTTCAGGGGGCTACCATTGAGAGGGTACATGACAACCCCACCACGATGGACTGGTTACCGCGCTGGATTTCTGGTGCAGATGTAGAACAACTTGATTGGTAGGTACAAAAGGTAACAAAGCACTGTGGAGAGGTAGTGCACTACAGTAAGGCGTCCTTCTCCAAACAGCTCACACTTCGATAAAATTTGGAAGTGGAGGTCAAACCCAAAAAGGGGACCAGAATTTAAAAAGCCAAAAAATGTGAGGAAAAATCGTTAAAAAGAAAAAGTCCGAAAACGGTCACAAGACCAAGGTAAACAAACCCTTGACCCAACAAAAATGACTCCTATTAGTCGCCTCTTACGGCAGGCGAGGAAGGGCCGCTCGTCTATTCTAGCCTCCGACATCGCAGGGGGGAACATTTGACATACTCAGTCCACTTAATTTTAGCTTCTGAAATACGGATTTCGCTGTCTCTGAACTGCATTATTACTTGATTCATGATTATGTATATTTTTTGTTGCACTCACCTTCATTAGACACGAATTTTTAGCAGGAATACACAATCTTCTCTCAGTCAGTCTTTCCAATTAATATTTTAACCTGCTCAAAATTCCGAGTTTATCTGTCCCAGACATTATTTCACTTTCTTTATTTCATAAGCTCCGGGTCGTAGGTAACTACTACTCTATTTTGCCATTGAATTTTGACTATTGCCAGCAGCAGAGTTGTGTTCCACAGGTTATCAGCACAGTGTCTGTCGAAATGATGTGGACGAGTCACATTATGCGGTTGGAAATATTTCTGTTTCATCCGTATATTACTTTTAGTTTGACGTTAGCATGAAGAACGTTGCACATACGTTGCACAGTGGAACGGCCAAGAAGAAGAAACAACATCGATGGAGAAGAACGCATACCAGCCTCGAGAGGATGCAAGTGTATTATTCGTTTTCAGTACACTCGTGGTTTACATGCGTGTGAAATTTCTGCGAGATTCTGTAAGCCAGTTTCGTCTCCTTAAGGCTTCTCACTATAAGAAACGACGCTGTGGCTAGCACATTGGTCTAGTAGCAGGGCTCAGATTCCCTCCCGGCTTTCAAGAGTTATGTTTTATCACACTGAGTAGGTGAATATCGAGTAATTCTTTCGGAAAAGAGGCGACGATTTCCTTGCATATCCCTGCTCTATTCGAACTTGTGCTTCCTCTCTAATGACTTTGTAGTAGGTGGGACGTGAAATACCCAGTCTTATTCAGGACGTCTCGGAGGACAGCGTGGCATGGGCAGCTCAGATGCGGCTGAAGTGGAAATTCCCATCACGTGTTAGAATTTACTATACCCAGGAAGCTAAGGCCGGCACTATTACTCAGCAGCGACACTGTATACATATCACGCGAGAAGACGCAGAACAGCATACCTCGACCTCTCTACCGTGTGCATGTGTGTGTGTGTGTTTGTGTGATGTGGCGTGTGATGTGTTTGCAGGGAAGAAGTAGAGTGGGGGAGAGAGGCGGGGTGTATGAACACGACACCAACTATACGTCTATTTACTATCCCACTTTATTACTGCGCCTGTTTGGCGCTTGCGATTCCCACCAATACTTACGGACCCATCACGGTACTACCTTCATCTCTGCTGCTCTCGGCGTTCACTGCACATGCTGCGTTAGCTTCTTGTTTGTAATACGGCACTTAATATTGTTACCTATAGTTACGGCTGTACTCTCTTTTTTATCTTATTATTGCTATACTCCGTATTAATTACTCAATTACTATTCACCTTGACTTAGACTGCTCAGCTGGCAAATGTCTTGACATGCATAGACGTATCAGTGATAAACTAATTTACTTAGCGATATCCTTGAGTTATCTGAACTGTAAGAAGTAGATTCAACTGCAAATGAACGACTCAACAACCATGCAGAGAAGGTATGTTCTTGTGACGAGCTGCTGGTGACTAGATTTACCGAAGTCTGCTGCACACACAGTAGCTAAACTGGGAAGGTAACTGCCAGGATGGTAGATCTCCACCCTTACCAGGAGCCATGCTGTCTACAGAGGACTACGCAGGTACTAAGTATCCCAAGGGACGATCATAGGGTCATTACTTTACACGGTATACACTGCCTGTCAAAGAGAGAATGAACACCCTAGAAGCGGAGGACGAAACGAAATGAAACTTCTGTTGTTGAGAAGGTATGAGTTTTTATTTTCAGTTATTACAAAATCGAGTCAAATGTACAGAGAACTTGGCAGTATGAGCCTACTTATCAGTATGTCTTTGCACCCCTTCTGGTCTGGACTCATAAACTGATTCGGATGGGAAGGGTGTGATATGGTAAACAGGCCCACAGCTGTTCTAACTGGTACTTGATATCCTCGTACTGGTACTGGGACTGAGATGACGTCCGAGCTGACCCCACATATAAGGGGTGATCAAAAAGTTTCGTTCAAAGGCGGTACAGTCCAGAATAGGTATGCCAGTCAGATCAAATCGACGTGTATATTGAGGCAATCATCCCACCGTCGCACCATGTTGAATGTACCCATTTGGTAAAATACCATGTCATGCCGAGTAAAGAAGTCCGTAACTGGTGCTGTACATCGTCGTCCGACGGGAATCGTCGACCCTTCAATGCCTTTTTAAAGGGACTGAAGGCATTATAATCGCATCGGGAGAGATAAGGACTACAGGGTGGGTGCTCGAGTGTGTCCCACTGGAGCTAGTTTCCCAGACCGACAGCTGTCTTTTGTCGAATTCCGACCAGCACGGAACTTGGCGCACCATTTAAAAACGGTGGTTTCCGACAGATATGCTGCTCCACACACATTCTTTATTCTCTGATGATTGTCTGAGAAAGCCAAGAAAAGTATAATAGCACGTTGGTCCTGTTTGGACCTATTTGGTAATTTACCACACGCACATCAGAACGCCATGAGTGCCACACTAACCCCTTGCCTGCATGTCGGTGCTTCCCGCTTCGGAGTCGCACTACGTTGCATACACGCTGTAGCAACGCCCTCAAAAAGAAATTTTTTGATCGCTTCTTGTATGTTCTATCGGAGACAGAGCTGTGGATCTTACTGGCTAAGGCACTACGTTAACACTACGGAGACAATTCATAGAGACACATGCTGTGTGTGGACGAGCATTGTCATGTTGAAAAATGGTACCACAATACTCTCGCACGAGAGATAATACATGAGGATGCAGGATATCCGTGACGTACCGTAGTGCCAGCAGAGTTCTGTCAATCATTAACAGCAGTGACCTGACCTGAAGTCATGCCTGATGGCTCTCCACACCATGACACCGGAGTAACACCGTTGTCCCTCTATAAAACATTGGAAGAATGGGAACTCTTTCCAGGTTTCCGTCATACGCGAACACGATAGTCATCTGGAGTAGCGCAGAACTACCGTCCATCGCTGAACACAATTTGACTCCTTTCATCACCAGTCCATGCTTCCCAGTCACGTCACCACTCCAAAAGAACCGTTTGCGTTCTGCTGTTAACGGAAGCCTACGTACGGGACGGTAATTCCCTAGTCTGACTGTTGCTAGTCTCCGACCAATGTTGTCGGATGATTCAGGATCTTTCAGGGAGTCGATTACTTGTTTTTGAATGGCAGACGTAGATGTGAAGGGGTTACGATGTGCTTGGTGCACATTGCGGCAATTTTGGTGGTCAGACGTGGTCGACCAGAACATTTTCAACAAGTATTCTTACTCTCACGGTCCCTTGCTCTCCAGAATAGGACCACGGCACATTCGGATGCCCCACAAATCAGGATATTCCAAAATTCGACCAGTCGACCAAATGAAGACCCTCAATGAGGCCTGTTTCAGACTCTGTCAGGTGCTGATAAAGACATCTCTGTGTTCTTCACAGTGATCACTCAATATCTGACGCTGTACACGCCCCGTATATATCGGGTAACAACACTAAAGACGAACAACTAGAAAGTCCTCTGGTCGCCTGTCACAGAGAATTGTAACCTTAATCATTTACATACCTCCCAATGATGTGTATGTGTACGAAGTTATATTGACATCCGACTATTTCTTTTGGATGCCTCGTTTTTTTGTCAGGCAGTGTATACAAACGACCTACTAACGTCAGAAGGCCCATGAGTTTTTTCACAGGTGATGCTGTTGTGTACAGAGAAACTGTAACACTAGAAGATTATAGTGACATGCAGGAAGAATTGCCGCGGATTGACGCTTGGTGCAAGGATTGGCATTTGACCCTAAACTTAAAAAAACGTTACGTATTGTGCATAAATCGTCAGAAAGAGTCAATATTGTCGATTGGATAAAATCATTGGAAACACTCTTATCCATAAAATATCTACGAGTACGCGAATGGAACGATTTAAAGGGGAACAACCACGTAAAATTAATCACAGGTAAATCAGCTGCAAGACTGAGATTCATTGAAAGAATCTTGAGAAAGTGTAGTCCACCCACAATTGATGTAATTACAAAACCCTCGTTCAACCAATACTTGAATATTACTCGTTAGTCTGGGATACGTGCAGGCAGGATTAACAGTGGAAATAAAGTAGATCTAAAGAAGAGTAAGTGCGAAAGTATCTCAGAGGTGCTCAGCCAACTCCAGCGACAGACACTGCAAGAGAGACGTTGCGAATCATGGAAACGTTATCTGTTAAAATTCCGAGTACTTACATTCCAAGAAGCGTCAGACAAATATAACTACCTACCATAAGTAGACAGACAATATCGATTCTGGCCAAAAGTACATTGTTGCCATATATCCTCCTCCCTCTTCCACAATGACATCATGCAGTATTGGTAGATTTCTGTTCCTTCTCCCCATCCCTCTGAAATCAATCAACTGTCCTATGTATAAAATGGTGGGAAATTCAAAAAATGGCGAGAAATTCAAGATAGCTCAGTTGCGCTACTGGGTGCTCCCTCCCGCCCCCCCCCCCCCCCACCCACACACACTCCCCACCTGCTCCTATGATGTTGTTGTGGAAATAGGGCTGTTGTCCTAAGTATAGATTGGTGGGAAATTAGAATATTCAAGATTTGGCATTGTTCTGCTGGAATTCAAGATGGCTAACCTGGGATACTGGTGTTCTCTGCATGGTTATCAATTTTATGGGTTTTCCCCTGATGTCATTCACCTGAGACAGAGGATGTTTGTTTCCCCTACAGGTCTAAGCCTGCCTATTAGACAAAAGATGTTTTCTCTTGTCAGTCTGAGCCTGAGATTCTGGGACAAAGATCACCCCCTTCACCTGCGTACCAGTTCTAAGATAAAAGGGCATTGTTCTACCCAAGATATACGTTGTTTTCCCCTACATAGGTCCAAGCCTGTCTACTACTCACAGCCAAGACAAAAGGTGTTTGCTTCCTTCACAGGTCCAAGACTGTCTGTTAGAAAAAGGTTGTCAGTCTGAGACTGTTGGCTACATAAACATTTTTCATACAATAGGTAGGAAGCGATATTAACTCACTTCCTGACGTACTGAAACGGAACAGTAGTTACCGCTCCATAAGCAACAGGTTTCGCTGCTCGCTCGCACCGGGAATAAAAATTGAGGCGGCTCCGCCGCCAATTTATTGCACGACGCGGCCGGCCGCGGTTGCAGCGGAACCCCATATGGACGGATGGAGAATGTGTTAGGCTTCATTATACATGTTTATATATGTCGTGTATCATGTATTACTTGTACTTGAATGCGAATCATGCACGTGAACATTCCTAATCCTCCTCCCACCTTTCCATAAAGCGTGGCCAAATACTAGTTTGTAAACATCAGAAGTAGTTCTGTAGTCTGGATGTGCCAACCTTACTCCTGGATAGGGGATCAGAGATACAGCACAGGCAGGTCGAAGTCAAAGATGTTCCCGTATCATAAGATTTGGGGTGGAGAGGTTGGTCACGGCCAAGTGGTTCGACCATCCCCTCCACCCGGGCCCGGGAAGACCTCCGGGTGCTCGCCGTATTCTAGGAGTCCTGCAGAAGATGGGTATGTGAGCAGACGTGCCCTCAGTGCGTCTGTCTCGGTGTTCACAGGAAGAAAGGTATTTGAATATTTGAACTGATTCTTTTTTATTTCCAGCTTCAGATTATGCAGGGAAACGAATGTACACAATTATTGCTTTCTCGTTTATTTCGGAAATTTTGTCTGGCTCCCATCCTTTGTACAAGGCCACGCCGTGTCGTAAGCTACAAGTCTCATCAATAGTTCCAATGTATAAATTCTATCACGCAAATCGATTGCAACGAAGTATATTCAAACGCGAGTGATTTATTTTGGTCGAAAATTGAACCGTAAAAATGTTTCTTTGTGCGAAGGGGGTCTTAGAATACTTGGTATGTCCCATGCTAGCAATAGCTGATCGTTGGGTAGCCAAATTATAACATCGAACGGTCACATCTTAATTCGATGCCTTACGGCGTAGTTAAATTTATTGCAGTTTCCCCTCTCTTTGTAATTGTATAAACTGTAATTCCACGTGGTCGATCGTTCGTTGCCGGAGGGCACGAGTTTCAAATAGCGACAAAACAGATATCACTCCGCTAAACTCCTTCGACCCCTGTGTTAATGTGTCTGGTCCCCAACTTGCCCATTATCCTCCTCTCACATAGTGGATGTTCTATGTAAAGTAATGGTAGAATTTGGCGGTACACATTTTGGCCAAACGCAGTTCCGTCTTATCCGTAAAACAATAATGTGCGTGCAGATTAGCAAACAAGATAGCAAAGCTATACGTTGTAAAACTGTAATCTCTGTAAAGTGGAATAATTGCTGCATTTGCTGTAAAGTGGTATAATTATGTTTAAAATAAATCGGTTATGAATGATCATCAATCTTTAACAGACTCTGAAATTACAATGAAGTCAATCTAAAGAGAATCCATTTCACGGTTTTGCGACCGTGTTGGCTGCAGATTCTTTGACTTGCGCCATAGGGTGGTGGGGTTTCGGGTTCCGCTGAATAGGTCAGGAGTTCACTACACTCAGCTGGCGGCTACACAGGTAGCGGAGGCTGTGTGGCGTGGACTGGGCGGTTTTTTTAGGTTAGAAGGCCTCGGGAAAGTACGGTGTGGGCTGCAATCTCAAAGGGTGGATGGCAAATACAGGACGTGCTTGGATCAAGGAACAGTCGGAACTGTAGTTGTAAATTGTTGTAGTTGTGCTGGGAAAGTCCCTGAGTTTCAAGCGCTAATAGAAAGCACAGAAGCTGAAATCGTCATAGGTATAGAAAGCTGGCTAAAGCCTGAAATAAGTTCTGCAGAACTTTTTACGAAGTCTCAGACGGTGTTCAGGAAAGATAGATTGGGCAGAATTGGTGGTGGAGTGTTTGTGTCTGTCAGTAGTGGTTTATCTTGTAGTGAAGTCGAAGTAGATACTTCGTGCGAATTGGTATGGGTGGAGGTTATACTTAACAGCCGAACTAAGTTAATAATTGGCTCCTTCTACCGACCCCCAGACTCCGATGATATAGTTGCGGAACAGTTCAGAGAAAATTTGAGTCTCGTGACAAATAAATACCCCATTCATAAGGTTATAGTTGGTGGGGACTTCAACCTTCCCTCGATATGTTGGCAAAAATACTTGTTCAAAACCGGTGGTAGGCAGAAAACATCTTCAGGGATTATCCTAAATGCTTTCTCCGAAAATTATTTCGAGCAGTTAGTCCACGAACCCTCGCGAATTGTAAGTGGTTGCGAAAACACACTTGACCTCTTAGCCACAAACAATCCAGAACTGATAGAGATCATCATGACTGATACAGGGATTAGTGATCACAAGGTCGTTGTAGCTAGGCTCAATACCGTTTCTTCCAAATCCACCAGAAACAAACGCAAAATAATTTTATTTAAAAAAGCGGATAAAGTGTCACTAGAAGCCTTCCTAAGAGACAATCTCCATTCCTTCCGAACTGACTATGCAAATGCAGACGAGATGTGGCTCAAATTCAAAGATATAGTAGCAACAGCAATTGAGAGATTCATACCTCATAAATTGGTAAGAGATGGAAATGATCCCCCGTGGTACACAAAACAGGTCCGAACTCTGTTGCAGAGGCAACGGAAAAAGCATGCGAAGTTCAAAAGAACGCGAAATCCCGAAGATTGGCTAAAATTTACAGACGCGCGAAATTTGGCACGGACTTCAATGCGAGATGCCTTTAGTAGGTTCCACAACGAAACATTGTCTCGAAATTTGGTAGAAAATCCGAAGACATTCTGGTCGTATGTAAAGTACACAAGCGGCAAGACGCAGTGCCGATGGTACTGTTACCGACGACTGTGCCGCTAAAGCGGAGTTATTGAAAGCAGTTTTCCGAAATTCCTTCACCATGGAAGACGAATGGAATATTCCAGAATTTGAAACACGAACACCTGCTAGCATGAGTTTCTTAGAAGTAGATACCTTAGGGCTTGCGAAGCAACTCAAATCGCTTGATACGGGCAAGTCTTCAGGTCCAGATTGTATACCGATTAGGTTCCTTTCAGATTACGCTGATACAATAGCTCCCTACTTAGTACTCATATACAACCGCTCGCTCACCGATAGATCTGTACCTACAGATTGGAAAATTGCGCAGGTCGCACCAGTGTTTAAGAAGGGTAGGAGGAGTAATCCATCTAACTACAGACCTATATCATTGACGTCGGTCTGCAGTAGGGTTTGGAGCATATACTGTATTCTAACATTATGAATCACCTCGAAAGGAACGCTCTATTGATACGTAATCCGCATTGTTTCAGAAAACATCGTTCTTGTGCAACGCAGCTAGCTCTTTATTCGCACGAAGTAATGGCCGCTATCGACAGGGGATCTCAAGTTGATTCCATATTTCTAGATTTCCGGAAAGCTTTTGACACCGTTCCTCACAAGCGACTTCTAATCAAGCTGCGGGCCTATGGGGTATCGTCTCAGTTGTGCGACTGGATTCGCGATTTCCTGTCAGGAAGGTTGCAGTTCGTAGTAATGGACGGCAAATCATCGAGTAAAACTGAAGTGATATCAGGTGTTCCCCATGGAAGCGTCCTGGGTCCTCTGCTGTTCCTGATCTATATAAATGATCTAGGTGACAATCTGAGCAGTTCTCTTAGGTTGTTCGCAGATGATGCTGTAATTTACCGTCTAGTAAGGTCATCCGAAGACCAGTATCAGTTGCAAAGCGATTTAGAAAAGATTGCTGTATGGTGTGGCAGGTGGCAGTTGACGCTAAATAACGAAAAGTGTGCGGTGATCCACATGAGTTCCAAAAGAAATCCGTTGGAATTCGATTACTCGATAAATAGTACAATTCTCAAGGCTGTCAATTCAACTAAGTACCTGGGTGTTAAAATTACGAACAACTTCAGTTGGCAAGACCACATAGACAATATTGTGGGGAAGGCGAGCCAAAGGTTGCGTTTCATAGGCAGGACACTTAGAAGATGCAACAAGTCCACTAAAGAGACAGCTTACACTACGCTCGTTAGTCCTCTGTTAGAATATTGCTGCGCGGTGTGGGATCCTTACCAGGCGGGATTGACGGAGGACATCGAAAGGGTGCAAAAAAGGGCAGCTCGTTTTGTATTATCTCGTAATAGGGGAGAGAGTGTGGCAGATGTGATACGCGAATTGGGATGGAAGTCATTACAGCAAAGACGTTTTTCGTCGCGGCGAGATGTATTTACGAAATTTCAGTCACCAACTTTCTCTTCCGAATGCGAAAATATTTTGTTGAGCCCAACCTACATAGGTAGGAATGATCATCAAAATAAAATAAGAGAAATCAGAGCTCGAACAGAAGGGTTTAGGTGTTCGTTTTTTCCGCGTGCTGTTCGGGAGTGGAATGGTAGAGAGATAGTATGATTGTGCAAAATTGTTGAGGCTTTCGTGGCCACTTGTTGACAAACTGCCTATTGGCTTCTGTCTCGGGTTCTTCGGCCGACGTTCATCTAATGATTTTTCTGACGTTTCGCCAGCACGAGTGGCTGGCATTGTCAAAGCTTCACCCTCCATTGCCGGTGGTGAACTGGAGCCGAGCTCGCGGGCGCAGGCTATATGTACCTGGCGCGCCTACGTCCGAGGGCTTCTCCGCGGTCATTTCCGGTGCGGTTCTCCTCTTGCTACCTGCGACGGTCGTTCGCTGCAGTACGGGAAGCCAGGATCCGTTGACCTTAAGGCTTTCCTCTTTCTTGTTCAAACTGTTCGCGTGTTTTTGTATTTCTACAGCTTCTCTGAACAAGCGCGTGTGATAGTGCTTCTCTACAGCCAGAACTTCCGTGTCGGCGAATTTTGTAATAAAATTCGCCGACACGGAAGTTCTGGCTGTAGAGAAGCACTATCACACGCGCTTGTTCAGAGAAGCTGTAGAAATACAAAAACACGCGAACAGTTTGAACAAGAAAGAGGAAAGCCTTAAGGTCAACGGATCCTGGCTTCCCGTACTGCAGCGAACGACCGTCGCAGGTAGCAAGAGGAGAACCGCACCGGAAATGACCGCGGAGAAGCCCTCGGACGTAGGCGCGCCAGGTACATATAGCCTGCGCCCGCGAGCTCGGCTCCAGTTCACCACCGGCAATGGAGGGTGAAGCTTTGACAATGCCAGCCACTCGTGCTGGCGAAACGTCAGAAAAATCATTAGATGAACGTCGGCCGAAGAACCCGAGACAGAAGCCAATAGGCAGTTTGTCAGTATGATTGTGGTTCGACGAACCGTCTGCCAAGCACTTAAATGTGAATTGCAGAGTAGTCATGTAGATGTAGATGTAGAAGGAAAAGAGCTGTAAAATAAAAATAAAAAAAGAACGCAGGGATCCAAACATCAGCGTGTGTGCCTTTCTGCCCCTTGCTAAGTAACGTGCAAAATAGGACAGACACACTCTGTTCTCTAGGTTGCGCTCTCAAGTACCCCTCCCCAAATTATCCGTTGCGCCATTTCCATTCAGAGCTAGTTGCAATGACTACCTCTTTTACTGATGCCGATGTCAGGTATCGGTTTCTGCCTAATTGTGGACCAGTATAGAAACAAGAAAATCCACAAAAATCACGATGACTGCGTAAAGCAGAAATACAAGCGTTGCTAGAGGGTTTTAAGAAAGTACAGGCAAAAGCATAGTTTTCTCTCCTCCCCAGTAACTGGCGTCCTCTGCTAGGTTTATTGTAAGAAAGTTTGTTTAATTCCCACAGTACGATTAACTTTCAGTTCAATTGAATTCTAATTCAGTTCAATTTCAATTCAATTCAAAGTCAGTTCAATTGAACCCCGTTGAGGGGGGTAGGGCCTTTCGCCAGCCTTGCGCCCGTCCACCACGGCCCCACACCGCCCTTGCCGCCTACAGTAGCAGATCACGTGTACGGACCCTGTCAGACAACACCGGGCTGCCACCGGTGCAGCCCTCAGCTGCCTCAGGCCAGGCCGCAGGCGCTGTCTCACCTCTCTTCCGGCTCAAACGTGACTGGTGTAGCACCCATACCCACCACTGCTTGTGCTACTGTCGATTCGCTGCTAAATTCCTGACTAAGGAAAGTGCCACCACCTCGGCGGCGGCCACCATTTTGGACCAAAGCGGATACAGTAGCGCTATGGACAAAACTGTTAAATTTAGGTTACGAAGAAGTGAAAGGGACCTATCGCGCGTATGATATCCTAGTGCATAATGGAAACAATGAACTAGAGTTTTTAATTGTTACCTGGTTATATTGGAAGTACCGGGTGCTTATAATTAAACTTTCCCTATTTAATACAATATAACACGGAAGCTAATTACCGTACCAGTACCAAACTTGGTAGCATTAATGTCCAGAGTATGGGGTGCATGATTTCCATGCGTCACAACGCCACCGTCCAGTTCCAACTATGGCCACCGGGTGCCGTGATCAGTAATTTTGATTGATAGTCTCACACACCTGACCAATCACAGTGCACTTGTTGGCGTGTCAACATGAGCTTGGAGAAAAGGAGCAGAGCATTATTGGTGACGCTCTATTATCAAACCAACAGTAATGCTGCAGCTGCCCTTCGAGAAAGTCGGTGGCTGAAAGAATTAAGGAAGGGTCCTCTTTCAAATGGTTCAAATGGCTCTGAGCACTATGGGACTTAACATCTGAGGTCATCAGTCCCCTAGAACTTAGACCTACTTAAACCTAACTAGCCCAAGGACATTACACACACCCATGTCCGAGGCAGGATTCGAACCTGCGACCGTAGCGGTCGAGTGGTTCCGGACTGAAGCGCCTAGAACCGCATGGCCACATCGGCCGGCAGGTCCTCTTTCTCCACCGGCTGTGCAGAGCATGATGAAGAAGATCGAATCAACTGGAGAAATGGGCGTCGCTCCGAGAGGATACCGATGACTGTTTGCACCACAGGTGGCTGATGAAATTGCTGTTGCTCTGGCACACAAAGCTACTCGCAATTCCCCATCGGCAGGCATTGCGAGCGCTGTATCACGACAGTTGAATATCCTGTGGTCCACTGTATGGTAGGTGCTTTGAACCATTCTCAAATGGTATCTGTACAAGATCCATATCGTACAGCAGCTTGCACCACAGGACACACAACGACGTCTTGTCTTCGTTGTCCACTTTCTAGCAAGGATTGAGGTTGACGAGGCTGGCCCTGGACCATCCTATGGACAGACGAAGCTCATTTTTCTCTGACGGGTGAAGTGAACACACAGAATTGCCAGGTGTGAGGACCTTCACCTCCAGTACTGTGCATGAAGTTCCTCTGTAGAACGTGTTACCGTATGGTGTGGCTTCACGGCTACGTTCATCACTGGCCCATTCTTTTGAACAGGTTGGCGCTCAAGGAACAGAGACGTGCAGTGCGACTGGCCAGCGTTACTGCGATATGCTTCGCCAGCATGTCATACCCGCCCTACAGGAGAGAGGCGCATTGAACTCAACAGTTTTTATGGAAGATGGAGCCCGACCACCCGTGAAGTTCACCTGCTTCTCGAAAACACATCTGGAAACGATCGAATTATCAGCCGATCGTTTCCATTTGCTTGACCAGCACGATCACCTGATCCCATTCCCTTAGATTACTGGTTGTGGGGCTACCTGAAGGACAGGGTTTACCAGGGGATCATTCATACATGTGCTGATCTGAAGAGCAGCATATCAAGAGAGGTAGCCAGCATACCTACGGACATGCTTCGTTCTGCTGTGCTGAATGCAATCCTGCGCTTTCAGACTCTTCTGGACACTTATGGGAGCCATACTGAGTCCCTTGTATAGCAGTAACGGCACCGGTATTTAATGGTATGATGTACCGTAACAGCACATTAAAAGTATTTCAGTTGAACTGATTCTGCATTATTTTTCTTCCCCATGTCCTTGACATTAATGCTACCACGTTTAGTACATGTACGGTAATTAGTTTTCGTATTATAACGTGTTAAATACGGAAATTTTAATTACAACCACCCGGTATAATGCGAATAAGATAATGACTGTCGTAAATCCCTCAGTGAAATCATGGCATTTAATTTTCCTCGTAATATGGGTACAACTTCCTTGTAGCTTCTTTTGTTATACGTAATACAGGGTGTTTCAAAAAGGACTTTACAACTTTGAAAATTCACGTAAATTAAATCATAGTACCTACAAAGGTGATTGTAGTGTCAATTTGTGGGGAAATACATCAAGTTTTGCCTCGCACGGTAAGGAGCGCTAGTGGCAGTTGCGTTAAAGATGGTTGCCTTCACTGGACCCGAATGTGCTACCTGCGTATTTTGGTTCGAAGAATCGAAGTCGACGACAACAGTTCAGCGTAATTTCCGTACCAAGTACGCTAAAGATCTTTCTAGTATGCCAACAATTTTTGAGTGGCATAATGTAGAAACAGGGTGCTCGGTAAGACATGGGAAATCATCAGCTCGTCCAAGCACCTGGATATGTTACAGCAATTTTTGATATCACATATCGAAGAGGATGACCAAGAACGAAATCTGTTCTTCGTGCAAGATGGTGCACCCCCCCCCCCCCCCCCACTACTTGGCTAACGCCGTCGATTTTCTCAGTGACCGTTTTCTACGTCAATGGACTGGCCGTGATGCGCCAATTGCATGGCCCCCACGTTCCCCAGACCTGACACCACTCGTTTTTTTTAATGGGGATTCATCAAGGATATCGTGTTTGTACCTCCTGTGCAGGATTCTATACCTGAATTTAGAGCAAGAATTTACGCCGCCAGGGAGCAAATTACATCTACAATGCAACAGCGAGATTGGGAAGAAATGGACCTCGGATGGGGTGTGTGCAGGATAACCAGTGCAAGCCACATACAACATCATTAGTTTAAGATAAAAAAACTTGAAGTGTTCCCTACAAAATAACACTGAACCCAGCTCTATATCTACTTTCAATAAATTTATTTGAATTTTTTAAAAGTTGTAAAGTCCTTTTTGAAACACCCTGTATATCCTCTAGATATAGCTTTGTGCATGATGCCCATTCAGTTTCCTGGATAGACATTTTTTGTTAATTACAGGCCACATGCAAACAAACACACAAAATGGTTCAAATGGCTCTGAGCACTATGGGACTCAACATCTTAGGTCAGAAGTCCCCTAGAACTTAGAACTACTTAAACCTAACTAACCTAAGCACATCACACACACTCATGCCCGAGACAGGATTCGAACCTGCGACCGTAGCAGTCCCGCGGTTCCAGACTGCAGCGCCAGAACCGCACGGCCACCGCGGCCGGCCACAAACACACAGGCCTATTTCCGTCTTTAATCTATCTGCAAATTATAACCAATTTTACATTTATGTAACTATCATTATAAATTAATAAGCAAAGAAATATGAAGTAAATTACCTGCCTGATGACTGCCGCTTAAAATAACTTTACCAAATTTCTCATTTTATTGCCGCAATTTGCAGTGGCATACATCTCAGCCTGGCAATTATATTTCCGATTAAGCTTATCCATTACAGATATTTTAGAACCCGTGACTGTTAATTGAACGTATATACAGAAAACTGCAACCAGTTACATTTTTGAACAATTATTTATTATTCCATGAACTGATTTTCGAACCTTTACAGGTTTACCTTCAGATTATTTCTGGAAGTTACATAATTATTTCTAGCGTCATTCTGGGTGCTGGCTCTGTGGCAAGAAGATGGAAACGCTTTAATGTATCGCCATCACTATTGTTTATCTGTCGATATGGATGTAAATTTAGTTTTTGACTTACTGCGATAGTATGGGCGGCTTTTTTCGTTAATGTCTATCTGTTTGCTTCCATTTTGATGGCCAGTTGGTATATCACTTCCCATCCTTTTACACAATCTGTATTAATTTACTCTGTGACAGCGAAACTTTGCCAGCATCCAGCATATGCTATACAACTGTTAATGTAACAAAGACCTTGACAAAAAGATATGCCATAGGCCTACTTTGTTCAGAGATGTAATTTGTTCTTGTTTACATGTATTAAAGTCGATGTAAGGGCAAATATTTTAACCAGACTGGCGATAACATGAGGGTACAAAATAAAATAAATAAATTACTACAAGAACAAACTTCAAGTGATCTGATGCCTTATTTCTGTTCGTATATTAACGTATAATACAGTCAGTTTATGAGCAAATATTTTAATCATGATTGGCATTGCCACGAATGCCCAGGATTAAAATAATACAGGGTTATAGTATTTGTAATGAGATTCAGCTGTTTGTATGGCCATGACATTAATTTTTAAATTTAAAATTTAAAACAATAACAAACCTTCAAATGAACTGTTGACTTATTTATGTTCTTACATTAACATGATCTGGAATATTAGCAAGAGTTGATTCTGTTTACTTTAGCTAAAGGTAATACGTATAAAAGTTACAGTGTTTGTAATGGAGTAAAGCTGTTTGTATGACCGTACACTTTATATTTGAAACCAAGAACAAAAGTTCAAGTGAACTGTTAACTTATTTCTATTCTTACATTACCCTTCCCACTTACATACGACTGCGGTATGTCGATCACACACTTTTTTATAAAGTTACCCACACTGCATTGCGAAAATATTTATACCGCCGATAAGTAACAATTTCTGTTAGCTCTGTGATATCAACAAGCAAATATCACCATCATGAAACGCCAGGCACCACCTAAATAGTCAACACCATTTAAGCATCATCAATGTTCTTGTATATATTTATGGATGTTGTGTGCTGTGGGTGTAAGGCTTAACTCGTTTTATTTTCTTATTTCCGGATGATGTTGCGGAGTACTCCATAAGAAGACTTCTCAGCAGGAGTACATGTCCATTTTTAACCCCAGATGCAAACAGAGGGTGTTGTAAGTCTAACGTATGTATCTGTGTATCTATGTATATGTCTGGGGTATCATAGCACCCAACCAAAAGATCTGATTTTAATGTAGTTGTTTTATTTGAAAGGTGATTTAATCGGGATGGTTCTTAGCTACGTTCGATTAAAGTCTGTTAAGCCGTTTAAATTTCGTCAGCTGAATGACTAAAAATGTGTTCCACCAGCGTGCTCTCTTGATATACACTACGTAATAGGTAAGAGCTACATAAAATTGCGTAGACCTAATACCAGATTGTAAAACTGAATAATGTGTGAATAAAAGCCCACGAGAACCTTTGTTTATCTTTTAAGGTTGACTGACAGACATGATTTATGTCTTTAGGAATCGTCCGTTTCAGCACCTACAAAACAGAAAAAGGGTGACTGTGACTTAACTGTAAAAGGTAAACTTATGGTCTTGCAGACTTTTTTGTAGCTCTTTTTGAGGTCTACAATTCAGTAATAAATTAAATGATTTTGTCCTAATAGTTTAGGCAGCCTATTGCAAGAGAGCGCAATGGCAGCCCACTATCTTCCTATTTGATTTAGAATTATTGATTATGTTATCTAAATTAGCTAAATGTATACTAAAACATAGACAATGATGATAAGTCGTTTGTGATCAATCACCATAAGTTGCCTACTGAGCTGAATTTAACCGTCTTTTTACAAAATATCAAAGAAAAGAAAAAATCGTAATAATATTCACAGATTGAAACTTAAATCCGCACAGGCGATATTGCATTGCCCAAATATTGCAACCGTAATAATATTCATGAAAATACCTCTGTTGTCAGAACACGTAGATTTCGGCGAGGTAGGATCTCATGTTTCGTACCGGAAGGTATCTGTGTGAATGTGAGGATAGACTACTAAAATATGAAATTTAAAAAAGCATTAAATAAACTTTAAATTAAAAATTAAAAAACACACAAAAATATCTAAAAATTAAAAACTATGTCTTGGGCCTTTAAGTTTCATATAAGTAGTAATATATTGATCCAAGTGTTATCGCATCGGGGGCTCGGTAAGTAACTAAAATAAAAACAGAATATATCTAAAAATGATAAAGAATGACATTTAAATACAAGTAAACTACATAGGCAACACATGAATATGTAAAAACTATACATAATCGTTGAGTATAAGTCTTAATTAATCTTTTCCAAAAAATTCGCGATATTGACACGACCGTCAACGACACCTGCCCTCACGCCTCTGCCCGTTCGGTTCGTGCTCGCAGTCTAATGAAGCGTGAGTTAGTACGCTATCATCACACCTCCGCAGGACATAGGTTACGTAATATATATTAATGTTTGAAACTAAGTTCGTAAGTAATTATGTAAAAATATGATATAAAATAAATTGATAGCTCTATTCTTTAACAATGTTAAGATAATTAAAGAGGACTTGGTTTAAATGGCTCTGAGCACTATGGGACTTAACATCTGAGGTCATCAGTCCCCTAGAACTTAGAACTACTTAAACCTAACTATCCTAAGGACATCACACACATCCATTCCCGAGGCAGAATTCGAATCTGCGACCGTAGCGGTCGCGCGGTGCCAGACTGAAGCGCCTAGAACCGCTTGGCCACCGCGGCCGGAAAGAGGAATTGGTTTCCATATTTTATATAATAAGCAATTATAAGGTGTGGATGAGGGGCGCGCAGGACTGGAAGAGATGACGCCAAACAGAAGAGGCTTATAACCAGCAATAATGAAAGTATGTTGCTCTAGAAAGGATAGCTGCTGTAAACTTTTTTTTTTCATGTACTTAGTGGTCTCCAGACGCGAAGATGCTTGGATCAAAATATTACTACTTATGTTAAACTTAAAGGAGCAATACATATTATTTTTTTACTTTTTAGAGGTTTTGTGTCTGGTTTTTTAAATTTTTAGTTCAATATTCACCGTAAATTTATGCGGCAGTAAACGTGTGAGCATTGGAATGTTCTCTGATCATGAATTCAATCCAGCTGTGAGTTTTGGAAACACACATTATTGTGGTGCTTATGTAATGTTATACCCTACAGAGTGGTGTAGGCAGTGT
This sequence comes from Schistocerca nitens, assembly GCF_023898315.1. Classification (NCBI taxonomy): domain Eukaryota; kingdom Metazoa; phylum Arthropoda; class Insecta; order Orthoptera; family Acrididae; genus Schistocerca; species Schistocerca nitens. Next base: position 570,783,255 of record NC_064616.1, on the reverse strand, counting down.
GAGAACTCAATAGCCATTGCAGGCATCTTTCCTCAAAGTACTCAAACAACAGCTACAGTGATACTGGATGATCATAACATCAGGCCGTGCGGGTGACTTCCCACGAACAATCAAACGAATCGGAATCGACTCGCATACAGGAAAAGACCTTCAAGAATTTACTGTATAGCCGTTTCACCATACAGCACGCATTCAAACAGAGGTAGACCTGGCAGCCTTACGTTTATAGCTTCTACGAAACATTGTGGACCAATTTACAGAAACTATCTCGATAAGCTTCGAATCCTACGGAAGAAATTATAGGTCAATATTTCGATGCGTTTTGCACATCAATATGCTGAACTATGTACCAGGTGCCTTCAATAAGTATTGTAACACATTTTTTCTCAGCTAATTTCGGTTAAAAAATTCGGTTTTTGCTGTGGGACATAGTGGAATATTCCCGCTTCGGTCCTTATACTTTCATGAAGTTCCGATAGTTGGCGGCGCGATACGTATCCTTCAAAATGGTGTCTGTAGCGGAGGTGCGTTCCAATCAGAGAGCTGTCACTGAATTTCTTTTGGCGGAAAGCAGGGCATCGCAGATATTCATAGGCGCTTGGAGAATGTGTACGGAGACCTAGCAGTGAACAAAAACACGGTGAGTCGTTGGACGAGGCGTCTGTAATCATCGCAACGAGGTCGCGTAAAACTGTCCGACCTCCCACGTGCCGGCCGGCCACACACAACTGCGACCCCTGCAGCAGGAACACGCGGACACACTCATTCGAAGTGATCGACATATCACAATCAAACACCTCGCTGCTCATCTGGTCGTCTCTGTCGATAATGCTGACACACTCAGCCACCACGTGGGGTACTCAAAGGTGTGCGCCCGCTGGGTTTCTCGTCGTCAATGGAAAATCATAAAAAGTAATGACGGCCATTCTGTCTACATCTACATCTACAGGGTGATCAAAAAGTCAGTATAAATTTGAAAACTTAATAAACCATGGAATAATGTAGATAGAGAGGTAAAATTTGACACACATGCTTGGAATGACATGAGTTTTTATTAGAACAAAAAAAAAAAAAAAAGAGTTCATAAAATGTCCATCAGATGGCGCTGGACAGCAAAACGTCAGTGACTGCGCATGACAATCGCGTATAAAAGGAGCTGTAATGAGAGAGAGAATCAGATGCGCCAGCAGTCGCAGCATGTTGACGTTACCTGAAAAGGCGCTTTTAGTGAAGCTGTATTATCGGAATGGGGAATATGCTAGTTCAGCGTTACGAACCTATCGCCGTAGGAAGGGGAATCGAACGGGTAAAGGTCCGTTGAGCTGTGGCGAGAATGATGTCGAAGTTCGAAGCCACGTGTTGTTTAGACGATAGACCCCGTAGTGGCCGACCGAGCACAAGGCGTAATGCTGCTGAGACAGTTCAGGAAGAAATGGAGACTGTAGTGGGTTCGTCTATGCACGGGGAAGTCAGCGCTCGTGCAGTCGCACGTCGCACCGGCATTCCATATACTACCGTTTGGTTGGCACTGAGGCGTACCCTCCGATGCTATCCGTACGAAATCCATCGGCATCATGAACTGTTACCTGGCGATTTACTGAAGCGGAGGGCATTTGCGGTGTGGGCGTTTCAAAAGATGGCGGAAGATGACGATTGGTTGAGTAACGTGTTGTGGACCGACGAAGCTCATTTCACGCTCCGAGGGTCTGTCAACGCCCACAACTGCAGAATTTGGGCTACCGAAAATCCTAGAACTGTCGTGGAAACTCCATTGCACGACGAGAAAGTCACGGTATGGGTTGGATTTATCACATATACCGTTATCGGGCCTTTTTTCTTCGAGGAAATGCGTGATTCTGGTTTTGTAACTGCTACCGTGACGGGTGAGAAGTACGCCAATATGTTACAGAATCGCATCATCCCCAGCCTGGCTGATAAACATCTGCTGGAACGTACGATGTTTATGCAGGATGGCGCTCCACCCCATATTGCTAGACGCGTGAAAGATCTCTTGCGCGCGTCGTTTGGTGATGATAGTGTGCTCAGCCGCCACTTTCGTCATGCTTGGCCTCCCAGGTCCCCAGACCTCAGTCAGTGCGATTATTGGCTTTGGGGTTACCTGAAGTCTCAAGTGTATCGTGATCGACCGACATCTCTAGGGATGCTGAAAGACAACATCCGACGCCAATGCCTCACCAGAACTCCGGACATGCTTGACAGTGCTGTTCACAACATTATTGCTCGACTACAGCTATTGTTGAGGAATGATGGTGCACATATTGAGCATTTCCTGTAAAGAACATCATCTTTGCTTTGTCTTACTTTGTTATACTAATTATTGCTATTCTGATCAGATGAAGCGCCATCTGTCGGACATTTTTTGAACTTTTGTATTTTTTTTGGTTCTAATAAAACCCCATGTCATTCCAAGCATGTGTGTCAATATGTACCTCTCTATCTACATTATTTCGTGATTTATTGAGTTTTCAAATTTATACTGACTTTTTGATCACCCGATACATCATACTCCGCAAGCCACCTAATGGTGTGTGGCGGAGGGTATTTTCGGTACCACTATCTGATCCCTCCAACCCTGTTCCACTCAAGAACAGTGCGTGGGAAGAATGATTGTCGGTAAGCCTCTGTACTGGCTCTAATTTCTCGAATTTTCTTCTCGTGGTCAATACGACAGATGCTTGTGGGGGGAAGTAATATGTTGTCTGACTCCTCCTGAAAAGTGCTGTCTCGAAATTTCAGTAGTAAAATTCTCCGTGATGCACAACGCCTTTCTTGTAACGCCTGCCAGTGGAGTTTGCTTAGCATCTCCGTACTCATAACGCTCTCTCGACAGCCAAACGATCCCGTGACGAAACGCGGCGCTCTTTGTTGGATCGCCTCTATCTCCTGTATCAGTCCTACCTGATAGGGACCCGAGACAGATGAACAATACTCAAGAATCGGGCGAACAAGCGCCTTATAAGCCTCTTCTTTCGTGGATGAGTTACATTTCCTTAAGATTCTTCCGATGAATCTGAGTCTGGTGTCTGCTTTTGCCACTATCGGTTTTATAAGGTCATTCCATTTAAGATCGCTCTGGATAGTTACGCCTGGTTATTTTACTGCAGACGCTGTCTCCAGCTGTTTGTCATCAATTGTGTAGCTGTACAGTAGTGGATTTCTTTTCCAATGTATGCGTAATATGTTGCATTTATTTACGTTCAGGATAAACTGCCAAAATTTGCACCATTCATCAATTGTCTGCAGGTCATTCTGCAAATTCTTACTATCTTCTGGCGTTGTTACTTTGGTATAAACAACTGCATCATCTGCAAATAGCTTTAAAGAGCATCCGACTCTTTCTACTAGATCATTTATATATATTGTAAACATCAGCATTCGTATTACATTTCCCTGTGGTACTCCGGAAATTACTTTTACATCTGTCGATTTAGCCCCGTTAAGAGCGACGTATTGAGTTCTATTTGAAAAAAAGTCTTGAATCCAATCGCAGGTCTGCTCCGATACTCTGTAAGCTCGTATTTTTTCCATTAAACGCAGTGCGGGACGGTGTCTAACGCCTTACTGAAATCAAGGAACATGGCAGCAACCTGAGCACTGCGCTGTGCACCTCATTGAGGAACAGAGCCAGCTGAGTTCCGCAGGATCTCTGTTTGCGGAATCCATATTGATTTTTATAGAGGAGATGTTCATTTTCCAAACACGCCATAATTCTTGAGCATAAAACATGTGTCATAATTCTACAACAGATTGAAATCAACGATATAGGTCTATAATTGTGTCGATCTGTCTTACGGCTTTTCTTAAAAACGCGAATGACCTGCGCTTTTTTCCAGTCGTTAGGTACCTTTCGTTGCTCAAGCGATTAACGTTAAACTACTGCTAGAAGGAGAGCAAGCTCTTTCGCATTTTCTTTATATGATCGTATAGGTATCTCATCTGGTGCTGACGCCTCTCCACTACTAAGCTATTGTAGCTGCTTTTCAATTACGCGATCGGTTATCTCAATATCTGCCATTTCGACGCTCGCTCGACGACTGAAAGGAGGGACAGTGTTAACGATCTTCCGCGGTGAAACAACTTCGAAAGACTGAATTCAGTATTTCGGCCTTCTCTCTGTTATCTTCCGTTTCGATGCCGGTTTGGTCGCTCAGAGAATGAATATAAGATGATTTTGACCCACTTACTGATTTTACATACAACCAAAATCTCTTAGGTTTCTACTCAGGTCGGTTGACAACGTCTTACTTTCAAAAACATTGAACACTTCTCCCATTGCTCTCCTTACTCACATTTTCACTTCGTTCAGCTTTCGTTTGTCAGCTAGGTTTTTACTTCTCTTGAATCTGAGATCAAGTGTTCTTTGTTTTTGTAGCGTTCTCGCTTCCCACGCCCGGGTTCCCGGGTTCGATTCCCGGCGGGGTCAGGGATTTTCTCTGCCTCGTGATGGCTGGGTGTTGTGTGCTGTCCTTAGGTTAGTTAGGTTTAAGTAGTTCTAAGTTCTAGGGGACTTATGACCACAGCAGTTGAGTCCCATAGTGCTCAGAGCCATTTGAACCATTTTTTGTTCTTTGTTTACGTAGCGCTTTTCTAACACAGCTATTAAACCATGGTGGATCTTTGCCATCCCTTAAAACCTTACTCGGGACATACTTGTCTATGGCATATTGAACGATGCCTTTGAATTTTTCCATTTGTTCTTCACATCTTCGTCCTCATCACCGAATGTTTGATGCTGAATTCTGAGATATTCTGAAATTTCTATCCTGTCACCTTTGCTGAGCAAATATATCTTCCTACGTTTCTTAACATTCCTCGTAGGACCCGTCGTCATAGATGCTGTCACAGCTTTTGATCACTGATACCTTCCTCTACGTTAACTGATTAGATAAGTTCAGGGACGGCCGATGTGACCGAGCGCTTCTAGGCGCTTCCGTCCGAAACCGACCTGCTCTTTCGGTCGCAGGTTCGAATCCTGCCTCGGGCTTGGATGTGTGTGATGTCCTTAGGTTAGTTAGGTTTAAGTAGTTCTAAGTCTAGGGGACTGATGACCTCAGATGTTAAGTTCCATAGTGCTTAGAGCCATTTGAACCATTTTTGATAAGTTCAGGTTTGTTTGTTGCCAGGAGCTCTAAGACGTTAGCCTCACGAGTTGGTTCTCTAACTATCTGCTGAAGGTAATTTTCGGACAAGACATCCAGAACAATGCCACGCGATTCCCTGTCTCTGGCACCAGTTTTGATGGCATAACATTCCCAATCTATACCTGGCAAGTTGAAGTCACCACCGGAATTGCTTGCGCGGTACGAGGCTGATCCTTACAACTTTTTGTCGAGCATCGTCACAGGCGATGCAACATGGGTTCATCAGTTCGAACCGGAAATAAAACAGCAATCTATGGAGTGGCCGCACTACATCTCCTCCGGAAAAAAAAAGTTCAGAGCCGCACCCTGAGCTGGTAAAGTCACGAGGAGAGTCTTCTGGGACTTTGAAGGGGTTATTCTGTCTGACGTCCTCCTTCATAGTGGAATGATCAGCTCTGAAATGTGTTGTGCCATCGTAACGAAATTGAGGAAACGACTTTATCGTGTTCGTCGCCACAAAAACGCAAACGAATTTCTCCTTTTCCATGACAACGCAAGGAATCGTTCAAGTCTACACACCCGAGAGGAGCTCATAGAACTTCGTTAGACTATTCTTTCTCAGGCACCCTACAGCCGAAATTTTTACAAAGGCACAGACGGTGTTTAGAAAGGATAGATTGCATGCAACCGGTGGTGGCGTGTTTGTCGCTGTTAGTAGTAGTTTATCCTGTAGTGTAGTAGAAGTGGATGGTTTCTGTGAAATATTATGGGTGGAGGTTATACTCAACAACCGAGCTAGGTTAATAATTGGCTCCTTTTACTGACCTCCCGACTCAGCAGCATTAGTTGCAGAACAACTGAGAGAAAATTTGGAATACATTGCACATAAATTTTCTCAGCATATTATAGTCTTAGGTGGAGATTTCAATTTACCAGATATAGACTGGGACACTCAGATGATTAGGACGGGTGGTAGGGACAGAGCATCGAGTGACATTATACTGAGTGCACTATCCGAAAATTACCTCGAGCAATTAAACAGAGAACCGACTCGTGGAGATAACATCTTGGACCTACTGATAACAAACAGACCCGAACTTTTCGACTCTGTAAGTGCAGAACAGGGAATCAGTGATCATAAGGCCGTTGCAGCATCCCTGAATATGGAAGTTAAGAGGAATATAAAAAATGGGAGGAAGGTTTATCTGTTTAGCAAGAGTAATAGAAGGCAGATTTCAGACTACCTAACAGATCAAAACGAAAATTTCTGTTCCGACACTGACAATGTTGAGTGTTTATGGAAAAAGTTTAAGGCAATTGTAAAATGCATTTTAGACAGGTACGTGCCGAGTAAAACTGCGAGGGACGGGAGGAACCCACCGTGGTACAACAACAAAGTTAGGAAGCTACTGCGAAAGCAAAGAGAGCTTCACTCCAAGTTTAAACGCAGCCAAAACCTCACAGACAAACAGAACCTAAACGATGTCAAAGTTAGCGTAAGGAGGGCTATGCGTGAAGCGTTCAGTGAATTCGAAAGTAAAATTCTATGTACCGACTTAACAGAAAATTCTAGGAAGTTCTGGTCTTACGTTAAATCAGCAAGTGGCTCGAAACAGCATATCCAGACACTCTGGGATGATGATGGCATTGAAACAGAGGATGACACGCGTAAAGCTGAAATACTAAACACCTTTTTCCAAAGCTGTTTCACACAGGAACACCGCACTGCAGTTCCTTCTCTAAATCCTCGCACAAACGAAAAAATGGTTGACATCGAAATAAGTGTCCAAGGAATAGAAAAGCAACTGGAATCACTCAACAGGGGAAAGTCCACTGGACCTGACGGGATACCAATTCGTTTCTACACAGAGTAAGCGAAAGAACTTGCCCCCTTCTGACAGCCGTGTACCGCAAGTCTCTAGAGGAACGGAAGGTTCCAAATGATTGGAAAAGAGCACAGGTAGTCCCAGTCTTCAAGAAGGGTCGTCGAGCAGATGCGCAAAACTATAGACCTACATCTCTGACGTCGATCTGTTGTAGAATTTTAGAACATGTTTTTTGCTCGTGTATCATGTCGTTTTTGGAAACCCAGAATCTACTCTGTAGGAATCAACATGGATTCCGGAAACAGCGATCGTGTGAGACCCAACTCGCTTTATTTGTCCATGAGACCCAGAAAATATTAGATACAGGCTCCCAGGTAGATGCTATTTTCCTTGACTTCCGGAAGGCGTTCGATACAGTTCCGCACTGTCGCCTGATAAACAAAGTAAGAGCCTACGGAATATCAGACCAGCTGTGTGGCTGGATTGAAGAGTTTTTAGCAAACAGAACTCAGCATGTTGTTATCAATGGAGAGACGTCTACAGACGTTAAAGTAACCTCTGGCGTGCCACAGGGGAGTGTTATGGGACCATTGCTTTTCACAATATATATAAATGACCTAGTAGATAGTGTCGGAAGTTCCATGCGGCTTTTCGCGGATGATGCTGTAGTATACAGAGAAGTTGCAGCATTAGAAAATTGTAGCGAAATGCAGGAAGATCTGCAGCGGATACGCACTTGGTGCAGGGTGTGGCAACTGACCCTTAACATAGACAAATGTAATGTATTGCGAATACATAGAAAGAAGGATCCTTTATTGTATGATTATACGATAGCGGAGCAAACACTGGTAGCAGTTACTTCTGTAAAATATCTTGGTGTATGCGTGCGGAACGATTTGAAGTGGAATGATCATATAAAATTAATTGTTGGTAAGGCGGGTACCAGGTTGAGATTAATTGGGAGAATCCTTAGAAAATGTAGTCCATCAACAAAGAAGGTGGCTTACAAAACACTCGTTCGACCTATACTTGAGTATTGCTCAACAGTCTGGGATCCGTACCAGATCGGGTTGACGGAGGAGATAGAGAAGATCCAAAGAAGAGCGGCGCGTTTCGTCACAGGGTTATTTGGTAACCGTGATAGCGTTACGGAGATGTTTAATACACTCAAGTGGCAGACTCTGCAAGAGAGGCGCTCTGCATCGCGGTGTAGCTTGCTCGCCATGTTTCGAGAGGGTGAGTTTCTGGATGAGGTATCGAATATATTGCTTCCCCCTACTTATACCTCCCGAGGAGATCACGAATGTAAAATTAGAGAGATTCGAGTGCGCACGGAGGCTTTCAGACAGTCGTTCTTCCCGCGAACCATACGCGACTGGAACAGAAAAGGGAGGTAATGACAGTGGCACGTAAAGTACCCTCCGCCATACACCGTTGGGTGGCTTGCGGAGTATAAATGTAGATGTAGATGGCATTGAGGTCATTAGAGACGGAGGACAAGCTCGGATTGTATCAGGGATGAGGAAGGAACTCGGCAGTGCCCTTTCAGAGTAACCATCCCGGGATTTAGCTGGAGCGATTTAGGGAAATTACGGAAAAACTAAATCGGGATGACCGGACGCTGGTTTGAATCGTCGTCCTTCGTAATGGAAGTCCAGTGTGCTAACCACTGCGCCACTTCGCTCGGTTCGAAAGTGTATATAAATTGTATAGTGTTCTGAAGTTTCCTTAGTATATAACAACAAGTTGACAAAACAAAGCCGTTGAAACACAAATTGCTCTCCAGGAGAAATTGCACTTGCTGAAGTTAGGGAATTTGGAGAGAGACCAGTCACTAAGAGACACACTTAGAAATGTCACAGAATCGTTTGAACAACTCTAGAAAGCTGAAGAAGAGGAACAAGAAGGTTCGAATCCTGCCTGGGGCATGGGTGTGTGTGATATACTTAGGTTAGTTAGGTTTAAGTAGTTTTAAGTTCTAGGGGACTGATGACCTCAGAAGTTAAGTCCCATAGTGATCAGAACCATTTGGACCATTTTGAACCCAAACATGCGTTTTTCATGATAGGTGCATTGTACAACCAGCTACTGCCAGCTATTCCATATCAGCGACCTCAGTAGTCATTAGACATCGTGAGAGAGCAGAACGGGGCGCTCCGTGGAAGTCACAAACTTCGAACGCGGTCAGGTGATTGGGTGTCACTTGTGTCATACGTCTGTACGCGAGATTTCCACACTCCTAAACATCCCTAGGTCCACTGTCTCCGATGTGACAGTGAAGTGGAAACGTGAAGGGACACGTACAGCTCAAAAGCGTTTAGTCCCACCTCGACTGTTGACTGACAGAGACCGCCGACAGTTGAAGATGGTCGTAATGTGTAATAGGCAGACATCTATCCAGACCATGACACAGGAATTCCAAACTGCATCAGAATCCACTGCAAGTACTATGACAGTTAGGCGGGAGGTGAGAAAACTTGGATTTCATGGTCGAGCGGCTGCTTTATTAAAAACTCACAATCAATACTGGGTGGGATTATTTTTGACCGGGAGAGTAAGAACTCTTCGGAAAACTTGCACTCTGTATTGCTTATTAGCTAATAACTTTCTCTTTTGTGAGACATAAAATTAAATATAGGGAACACAAAACCAGTAAAGACAAGACAAGCAAGACAGTACACATTTCTTCAAAACTTAGGTCTCAGCATTTTTTTCTCTCTAATCTTGCTATAGCTTCGCATGGCTCTCTGTGAAAGAATCTATTATCACATTGAAGTTCGTCAAACGTTTCGCTACATGAAAAACCAAATTGTCGTTGTGTAATACCGAAAAAGTTGCTTACACGAATAGCACCCAAGGCTGATGTGAATTCTCAATTTGAGTATATTTATTTTGTCACTGTCTGCTGGGTAAAATGAAGTATCTCTTTCTAATATTGCACTCGCCGGTAAAGCGAGACTGTTATGGCACAAATGGTCATTTTTGTGTAGCTCATTTACATAAATAACACGACAGAATATAATTCACGAAGTACCAATATGAAATGCCTATTAGGCTCGCTACAAGCAAAAGGTTTTATGATAGGAAATAGTTTCCCATTTCATTCATACTTTCGAGTTTCTCAAGCATGATACTGAAAAGTAGTAGTACGAAATTTCTCTATACATTTGGAATTGTCATCTTCTTCCATATACCGGCCGCTGTGGTCTAGCGGTTCTAGGCGCTCAGTCCGGAACCGCGCGACTGCTACGGTCGCAGGTTCGAATCCTGCCTCGGGCATGGATGTATGTGATGTCCTTAGGTTAGTTAGGTTTAACTAGTTCTAAGTTCTAGGGGACTAATGACCTCAGAAGTTGAGTCCCATAGTGCTCAGAGCCTTCTTCCATATAATCTGTGTGATGTTCAAAATGGTTCAAATGGCTCTGAGCACTATGGGACTTCACTTCTGAGGTCATCAGTCCCCTAGAACTTAGAACTACTTAAACCTAACTAACCTAAGGACATCACACATATCCATGCCCAAGGTAGGATTCGAACCTGCGGCCGTAGTGGTCGCGCGGTTCCAGACTGTAGCGCCTAGAACCGACGGCCACTCCGGCCGGCTTGTGTGATGTCCCCGTTTCTTCTCTTTTCTCGTTCTAACAAACAATCTTGTCATCACTAATCCTGTAACTATTCCTGCCATTGTCAAAACTTATTATCCACTTAACTTCCCTAATCCGGCCAGAATCACCGGCTGAGTTATCCCGCGTTTATTCTCCAGTTAGATTTTAATTATGTGTTCGTAAAATGCGTTTTCCGCGCTATTCCGAGAATAGTACTTAAGCGGCAGCTAACTGGGGACTCTAAAATTGGCCAACAATCGTAGAGGATTCTGTCAAAATTACATTTCCTTTGATACACAGAGAAGATAATATGTAATCTTCCTTTCCTATTATTTGTGTTAATTGTTTATTTCCGCTCTGGTAGTCTGAATCTATGGATTTCGCTAGTAATTATAATAACGCTGATCATTAGCACACCCATTCAACCACATTACTGGCATTCACGTGTACCGTTTTATTCGGCTCATCTCACATAGTCGCGTCCCCTTTTGTCTGTGGGAAAGTTTTTTATTTCTTGATGCGACGGGGATTCGCCTGGCAGAGACATCACGTACATTATGCACACGTTCAAAAATCAACTTGTGATTCGTTCAGAAATGAACTTAGAATGTGTTCAAAAATGTTAAAAAACCACTGAGATACGTTTCAAAATCATATGAATAATTGTAAATACTAGAGGCTTCGTGAAACAAGGTAGTTTTCCTTCAGGAATATGAGCTTGACGCCCCCTGAAATTGCCGCTGCCGCCCGCAACAGCAACCCAGTGTGCCCCCCCCCCCCCCCCTGCCACAATGAAGTTGTTACGCTTTAACGTATGCTGCTGTGAAGTAGCAAGATGTGTACACATCACACCATGTGACAGATGGTCTTAGAGCGTGAGAATGGTAGGGAGAGTAAGAGCCATATTATGACAGTAGGAAATCACCTACGAGGCTTGGTGCGAAGAGGCATAACTTTCATTATTTATATTTGCTGTCTGAGTGTTAATATACCTCTCTAACTGTGCTGCTGACCGTACTTGCACCGATAACCTGTTAATAATAATTTAAATAACACTCAGTTTACACATGAGAACTAATTATGAATTGCAGTTAACATTGATAGTCGTTGGTACACAACTGGCCATTAAAATTGCTACACGAAGAAGAAATGCAGATGATAAACGGGTATTCATTGGACAAATATATTATACTAGAACTGACATGTGATTGCATTTTCACGCAATTTGGGTGCATAGATCCTGAGAAATCAGTACCCAGAACAACCACCTCTGGCCGTAATAACGGCCTTGATACGCCTGGGCATTGAGTCAGAGCTTGGATGGCGTGTACAGGTACAGCTGCCCATGCAGCTTCAACACGATACCACAGTTCATCAAGAGTAGTGACTGGCGTGTTGTGACGAGCCAGTTGCTCGGCCACCATAGACCAGACGTTTTCAATTGGTGAGAGATCTGGAGAATGTGCTGGCCAGGGCAGCAGTCGAATATTTCCTGTATCCAGAAAGGACCATACAGCACCTGCAACATGCGGTCGTGCATTATCCTGCTGAAGAGTGAAGAGTGAAATGTAACGTCCACTGTTCGAAGTGCCGTCAATGCGAACGAGAGGTGACCGAGACGTGTAACTAATGGCACCCCATACCATTACGCCGAGTGATAGCCAGTATCGCGATGACGAATACACGCTTACAATGTGCGCTCATCGCGATGTCGCGAAACATGGATGCGGCCATTATGATGCTGTAAACAGAACCTGAATTCATCCGAAAAAATGACGTTTTGCCATTCGTGCACCCAGGTTCGTCGTTGAGTACACCAAGGTAGGCGCTCCTGTCTGTGATGCAACATCAATGGTAACCGCAGCCATGGTCACCGAGCTTATAGTCCATTCTGCTGCAAACGTGGTCGAACTGTTCGTACAGATGGTTGTTGTCTTGCAAACGTCTCCATCTGTGACTCAGGGATCGAGACGTGGCTGCCCGATCCGTTACAGCCATGCGGATAAGATGCCTGTCATCTCGACTGCTAGTGATACGAGGCCGTTAGGATCCAGACCGGCGTTCCGTATTACCCTCCTGAACCCACCGATTCCACATTCTGCTAACAGTCATTGGATGTCGACCAAGGCGAGCAGCAATGTCGCAATACGATAAACCGCAATCGCGATAGGCTACAATCCGACCTTTATAAAAGTTGGAAACGTGATTGTACGCATTTCTCCTCCTTACACGAGACATCACAACGACGTTTCACCAGGCAACGCCGGTCAACTGCTGTTTTTGTATGAGAAATTGGTTGGAAGCTTTCCTCATGTCAGCACGTTGTAGGTGTCGCCACCGGCTCCAACCTTGAGTGAATGCTCTGAAAAGCTAATCATTTGCATATCACAGCATCTTCTTCCTGTCGGTTAAATTTCGCGTCTGTAGCACGTTATCTTCGTGGTGTAGCAATTTTAATGGCCAGTAGTGTAGATACCTAGAACCAATCACAAGCATGTCCTGGGTGGACAAGCGCCAAACTGCTATCATAGCTTACTACTACTCTACGATTAGTTTCTGAGGAGGTAGTGCATCACCTCATGTATAAAATGAGATCTCACGCAGAGGTGGAACGACTTCCAAAAAATGTATCAGATGGCGTGCTTGTACGATCCCGTTTCAATGTAACTAATCTGAAATCGGTTTCCAGGCGGGCACCAAGTGATTTATTGTGTGAAGTGTTATTTTGCGTAAAGAGAAACTGCATTGCTAAAACTGCCTCGGAAACATATATGTGCGATCTTGTTTGAATTTTAAGCTCCTGTGGAGGATTTTGTTGTGACTTTTTACAGTGCTCTGGAAATAAGTAGTATCCGGAAAGTTTGGTATGAGTGTTAACAGTAAACTGGCTCTGGAAATCTTTCTCTTGATTTTGTTATTCTATCAAAAAGAGGAACATCAAGTGGCATCCCAATATTTCGTAATTTTATTTTCAGGTAGCACTGAGAATTTTTTCATTTGTCACTTCGTTAAGTACTGTTTATTGCATGCACGTTAGAGCCTGTGGCTGGCGGAGAAGAAACCAGTAAGAACGATGGCCACGAGTCATTTTTACAAAATAAGAGTTGAGCAAAATGTCTCCGGTTGTGCTAGGAAAAGTGGGAGCAGATGTTACATTCAGAAACTCGCAATATACAATATGAGGGTTAAAATTTGCTTTTGCCTTGAAACCGCTATTACAAAGTAGTTTGAATATAGAATGCCACAATTAGTACTCTTGGCATTCCCTACGACCAACATATTCGCTACACTAGGCACCCTTTGTGTGTCGAAAATGCTATTAAACAGTGGTTAATTTTAATATGATGCATTTACCTGCATTATTCGTTACACTTGGCAATCTTGTATGTGAATGTGTCACCAGTGTGAGACAACATTTTGAATAAGTGAAGACTACTGTAACCTCCAGGCACCGCCCTGTCGGATGTCGAGTATAGGCATGTGGTGTGTGCATGGCAAGAGTTCCACATCCCGAACTGAAAGGAATACACATAGCTTTAAATTGACACAGGTGAGCGTTTACTTGCAAATACTTTCGAGCGATTCTGGTATACGAGGGCAGTTCAATAAGTAATGCAACACATTTTTTTTCTCGGCCAATTTTGGTTGAAAAAACCGGAAATTTCTTGTGGAATATTTTCAAACATTCCCGCTTCGTCTCGTATAGTTTCATTGACTCCCGACAGGTGGCAGCGCTGTACGGAGCTGTTAAAATGGCGTCTGTAACGGATGTGCGTTGCAAACAACGGGCAGTGATCGAGTTTCTTTTGGCGGAAAAGCAGGGCATCTCAGATATTCATAGGCGCTTGCAGAATGTCTACGGTGATCTGGCAGTGGACAAAAGCACGGTGAGTCGTTGGGCAAAGCGTGTGTCATCATCGCCGCAAGGTCAAGCAAGACTGTCTGATCTCCCGCGTGCGGGCCGGCCGTGCACAGCTGTGACTCCTGCAATGGCGGAGCGTGCGAACACACTCGTTCGAGATGATCGACGGATCACCATCAAACAACTCAGTGCTCAACTTGACATCTCTGTTGGTAGTGCTGTCACAATTGTTCACCAGTTGGGATATTCAAAGGTTTGTTCCCGCTGGGTCCCTCGTTGTCTAACCGAACACCATAAAGAGCAAAGGAGAACCATCTGTGCAGAATTGCTTGCTCGTCATGTGGCTGAGGGTGACAATTTCTTGTCAAAGATTGTTACAGGCGATGAAACATGGGTTCATCACTTCGAACCTGAAACAAAACGGCAATCAATGGAGTGGCGCCACACCCACTCCCCTACCAAGAAAAAGTTTAAAGCCATACCCTCAGCCGGTAAAGTCATGGTTACAGTCTTCTGGGACGCTGAAGGGGTTTTTCTGTTCGATGTCCTTCCCCATGGTCAAACGATCAACTCTGAAGTGTATTGTGCTACTCTTCAGAAATTGAAGAAACGACTTCAGCGTGTTCGTAGGCACAAAAATCAGAACGAACTTCTCCTTCTTCATGACAACGCAAGACCTCACACAAGTCTTCGCACCTGAGAGGAGCTCACAAAACTTCAGTGGACTGTTCTTCCTCATGCACCCTACAGCCCCGATCTCGCACCGTCGGATTTCCATATGTTTGGCCCAATGAAGGACGCAATCCGTGGGACGCACTACGTGGATGATGAAGAAGTTATTGATGCAGTACGACGTTGGCTCCGACATCGACCAGTGGAATGGTACCGCGCAGGCATACAGGCCCTCATTTCAAGGTGGCGTAAGGCCGTAGCATTGAATGGAGATTACGTTTAAAAATAGTGTTGTGTAGCTAAAAGATTGGGGAATAACCTGGTGTATTTCAATGCTGAATAAAACAACCCCTGTTTCAGAAAAAAAATGTGTTGCATTACTTATTGAACTGCCCTCGTATATGCCTGAACACAAAGGATCAGGATCCTGCCAACTACTACATTGTACTATGTCTTTTGTGGGACACTGTGTTGAAACAGACATATGTCAACATTGAACGAGGGATTTGTTGGAGGTTTTGTCAATGTGTCCATAAGCACACTAGGGCAAACCGCCTGCGAAAGCATGCACAGTTCAGTGCATCTGCAACATGTACTTGAATGTAAACAACTTGTAGAGGTATGCCATGCAATAACCTCAAACTGCCGAAGGATTTTGATGGGTGTCTGATAAGAAATTGCCAAATTGGGTAAAACATTCATAGATGTACCAGCAGATTCTGTATCGAAGTACATTTTAGAGGTAGAGTTAACGTACGCGGTTAGCTTGGATGATGTGCACAGTGAGTTGTCGCTGTGTCCAGAGTGCTGAGTTCTGGAAAATTGTTCCCATTCAAAGGTGATGACAACGCTTTTTAATATCTCTGGCTTTACATCCATGATATTCAGCTACAAGAAGCTCTTGCTAGAGCAGTTGAGAAGGCAGCAGAGGAAGATGACGTAACGTGGTGTGAGGTACCGGTGACAGTTTAATTGGTACGAGTATCGCGAGAAAGACCGCCTAAATTGTTGTCCTTGTCCGCGATTGGTTGTTCTGTTTGAAAGGAGCGCGCCACAATGATAAATATTAATATTAGAAAACCTAAATAGTGAATTTACTTTCATTTCATTTAAAAGCATCTCTCAGTAGCAGGCTATCATTCCATTATTTCGAAAGTGTTGATTGCCAGCAGAATAAAAACAGTTGTTAAACTAACTTGGTTGGCGGGCAAGGTGATTCGGCTGTAAGATCAGAGCTCGATCGGTAACCTCGGAGGACAGACATGTCTGTCGCGGACGGTATTGGTTAATAACTTAATTAGCAATCTCTGATTTTGTAGACATGTAACTGAGAAATAGTTTCATAGTAATTATGCAAACACGCAGTTCATTATTTTGTTTATTCTCTGTGAAAATGTGAAAAATGGAAATTATTTGTGATTCGTAAAGTGGGCTATATTTGTGGAGTTTCTAGTGCTCTGCCAATAAAAAGCGAGTGTCATCCCATTTAACCAAACTAATTCAAAATTTAATTATGTATACAATATGAGTTCCTGGCTAACAGTTTATTGCAGATAACAGATTCACAATCTATGTGCTGTTTTCTGCGCAGGGGACAACAACTACAGACGACTGCAGGTTGGTGAATATTATTCAGAAATTATGCATTCCACTCACAGTGGTGGAAGCAACTAGGCACCTCACGTGTACTGCAGTCTTAACACAAATGAGATCAGTAAGACGTCATCTGTGATAACATAGAGGAGGTATGAAGGAGTGAAATTTTCTAGGGAAAGGTTTTATCATACACATGAAAATCCCTCTCGCAATCTCTCTCTCTCTCTCTTTCACTTGCCGTACATGGACATGGCATCCACTGCGGGGATATCTTTGTAGTCGATGTGGTTTGGAATTATGAGGCAAGAGTTTATTTGCGAGGACTGAACTGTAAACGACCAGCGAACTGTGTAAGGACTATGATACGTGTGAATTGTAAATGACCAGAGAACTGTATAAGAAGTGTGATAATTAGTCTTTGAACTGTGTCTGAACTGTATAAAACAGGCATAAAAACTGTTGAATTGCTAAGAGAATAAAAGTTAACGTTGTGTATGCGGTCCATTGGATTAAGTTAAACATCATCACTTCAAGACTCTTCATGCTACGAGACGGCACAGCTTGCAGGGCAACGCGAGACAACAGATGCGGCGGCAGCAAGCAGCGGCTGGTGCAGTTAGCAATACAGGGCACGTTTGAAGTGTCAGCTTCGGCACAGCACGACAGCGGAATTCCAGCCAGCGGCGCAGCCCACAGCTGCGAGAATCGGCGGCAGTTCGTCGAGGAAGAAAAGTAGTGTAAGTGCTGTGCTTGCATACAGCAGCCTAAGTTTTGTAATTGGAACATTAATATTAGTAAAATGTCTGGGGAAAAGCAAGTAAGATAAACTCTCAGAAGTAGAGAAAGAATTAAATCTCACACTGGTAGTGACGATCCGTTGAGTCAGATACAAATATATGGTAATGAAGTCAGGTATTAGTTTAATGAGATGTAAAATTTAGGCAAAAATAGTTCAACTAAAACGTAGGTTCAAAATTTGATGATGAATCCAAAGTAGTAATATCAATAACCAATGATCTTGTTGAGAATTCATGAGTAGCCACCGAGCGAGGTGGCGCAGTGGTTATCACACTGGACTCGCATTCGGGAGGACGACGGTTCAATCCCGTCTCCAGCCACCCTGATTTAGGTTTTCTGTGATTTCCCTAAATCCTTCCAGGCAAATGCCGGGATGGTTCCTTTGAAAGGGCACGGCCGATTTCCTTCCCAACCCTTCCCTAACCCGAGCTTGCGCTCCGTCTCTAATGACCTCGTTGTCGACGGGACGTTAAACACTAACCACCACCACCACCACCATGAGTAGCCATGAATGATTTCACTGGAATGTAGAGTTAACTGGTAATGATGACAGTCAAAATGTAAATTTAGTGTCTTACAATGATAATGTAAACCCAGAAAATGTGGTACTTAGTCAAAATTAAGTGACTGATTGTAATTACGATGCAAGACAAAATGACTCTGACATCGACATGACTAATGAGCCAACAGATGAGTTGCATACATTACGTCGTGGCACAGCATCAGCTGACACTTTACCAACTCAGGACGATGATCGCGGTATAAGATCTATGCTAGAACTAATTTTGCAACAACAAAAAATAGCAAGAAAATAAATAAGGAGGAATTAAGAAAATCAAGAAAAGAAAATGAGGAGAAATTAAGAAATGCACAAAAAGGAAATAAGGGGAGGTTAAAAGAAGTTAATGTAGGAATAGCTCAACTTAACGCTAAGTTCAATGCTTTGGAACAAAAGGTATCAAATCTCGAAGCTAAAACTGCGGGATACTGCAAGAAAATAGATTATGAAACAAAACAATGGGTTAAAAAACTGGAAGTTTCTAAGTCAGAAACAAATCAAAAGGTTGACCATGAAATCAAAAATTTAAACAAGGATTTGCAGGATCAAAAAGGGCAATACAAACAACAATGAATGACAATAGTAATGTAAGACTACCAAAGCATGTAATGATAAACCGAAGATACAATGGAATGATTTACGGAATATAAAAATGACCATGAAGCACTTAGCCGTAATATTCCAAATGTAGAATCCTCTTGTAAAGGCAACACAATTGCTATTCAGGGTAAACTGAGAGAAATAGAGAAACAAGTACTTTTTGAGATGCAAGACAAAATAGAAAATAACATTAAACAAAAAGTCGAAATTTGGTGTGAAGAAGAAAGAAAGGTATTATTCATGTAAGAGACGTAGTAAATCAGGCTAATCTGCATAAATTCCATCATTTATCTAATAAGGGACCTGTGCATCCAGTAGCCTTTATTAGACAGTCTGAGGGCACCATTCCCAGAAACATGACAGAACAATAAAATATCAAATTCGTGACCAGTAGGTTAGAAGGAGAAGCAATATCATGGGGAATAGGGATCAGTCACACATGTAAAACATATAAAGGATTTGTTGAAGCATTTTTGAATCAATCCTGATCTTGTAGCACACAAACCAGAGAGAGAGGTAACAGATGGTTTGATAGTGAAAAATTCATTGTACCACAAATGGTCAGGAGTAAGGTATTAGTAGGTCCTGCACCGAAGGTTAATGGACTTGATAGCTAGCGTCTGTCAGAGGCCGCTTGCAAAGAAATGGTCTATGGGAGACAAAGCTATCAGTTCAGTTCTAAGAAGCATCATATGGGGGTAGATTACGTGGGTGAATTTGGGAAAGTTGTGAATGAAGTGTCTCATTCTACCACGGAAACACCGCCACAACAATTATTAGGTGAAATGTCAATCAATGACATAAAAATATTATGATTACTAAACCTCAGGGGGCAATAACGATGTTTGTATTACTACGTAACTGACAATTATCAGATGCCCGAGTTAAACGACAGCATACGCCGTTTTCTTTTTCTACTGTTAGTTCTTTCCTTATTTCATTCAGAACTACATCTGTCTTCTTTAACATTCTTCTCTATCAAGGTTAAAATGAGAAAATTTCATTACAGTTAATGCGAGAACAAACAAACAAGCTATGACAAAAACAAGGTAACCCAGCAGAATATACGTCTGAATAGAAAGGGTGAAAAACGGATATTTAACGGAATATATGTGTACAGGCCAGAACAAACGAAGTATGGGATTACAGATACACCAGCAAGAGAACGCAGTACGTAGTTACAAGACAGAAGTATCACATTAAAGCACATAACAAAAACATATTATAAAGTATGTAGTGGAACAACAACGATTAACAAACTTTTATCTTTGAAAACATTTTAAGAACAGAAAAGCAAGACGAAGGCTATAATATATAACACAGATGAAATAATGCGTAAAAATAAGCTGAGGGCTGCAGAAGAATAAGATAATGTACAATAAAATAAATTCTAGTGGCAAAAAATATAAATAACTAAATGTTGGCTTGAGATGATGTACAGATTGTGTCAGAATAGACATATCACTACTCTTCAGCATGAATTGAAACGGCGAAGTGGTTTCCACTGTAATGAATTATGATACTCTGATAAGCTAGGAATAGTCCTGCCTAAGGGGTTTGTGGCAAATGGAGAGTTATGGTTATCACGCGACAAAAAAGTCGGCCAATTAGCCAATTACTTACGAAGAAAGAAAAGAGATAAATGGAGAGGCACAGATTAGGCGACAGAAAAGTTGGCCAATTATTTGCGGAGGGAGAAAAAGAGGTAAATGGTGAGTTATATTAGGCGACAGGAAAATCAGCCAATTGTTTAGAGAAAGAGAAAAGAGAAGTATGGTTTTTAGGACGCAGGAAAATCATCCAATCATTTATGAAAAATGAGGGAGGAAAGGCAAAAGGCGACGTTTAAGTCGGCCATAAAGTATTATTTATGGACAAAGTGGTTTCCGTCAACTATTTTATGAATTACAAGGGAGTAGACATAATGTTGACATAAGACACAGCACTGACATGGAAATCTCATAAAAGATATAAATGTAGTAAATAAGGTTTAAATAGAAGGCCAAGTAATATGAAGTGTAGAGAGTAATGACACACACTGGTTTTAAATGTGAAAGGAAGGTGGAACAAAGGTCTACCGAAGAATAAGATAATTAGCCCCTACGTATTACAAATTCACATAGGGCTCGTATATGAAATTCAGTAGAAAATACACGGTCATTAAATGGAAACAGATCCACTAGTACGGTTTGTAGTAACAATAACCTCAAATGTAGAAGGAATGATGCCTTATACTGAGGAACGAAACCACGATTTGGTAAATGAGTATTTCTGCATTATGCTTGAAACAAAATTCTAAAAGGTTCTCTCAATGTATCTGTGAATTGCAGTTATAAGCCTTCGTACGTAAGATTAAGGAGCATAGCAGGAGACGCCTGGTAGCGGCGTTGAGTCGTTACCGAAGCGGGGCAGTAGTAACAAATGGTGCGAACAAGCACCAAGCTCTTAAGAATGCGAAGGGCTATGCCCCAGCTGTATGCAAACAGTGGATACAGCTGTGATCAAAGCAAAAACAACAAGTCACTCTCGGTGTAGGATGTAAACAGTGGAACTGATTGTAAACAGCCAAAATCAAAACGAAAAATAACGTATTATGTATTTATATTGTAATAGCACACGGAAATTTATTTATTTAAAATTTGTTTAAACTTATTAGGAGGAGGAGGAGGAGATGGAGGAGGAGGAGATGGAGGAGGAGGAGATGGAGGAGGAGGAGATGGAGGAGGAGGAGATTAGTGTTCAACATCCTGTCGACAAAGCGGTCATTAGACACGGAGCCCAAGCACGGATTAGGGGAGGATGGGGAAGGAAATCGGCCGTGCTCTTTCGAAGGAACCGTCCGGCTACTCCGTCAGTTTTTTCAACGTATTTGTCATTAAATATAAAATAAAAGTTACGTCGACGTCAACACCTGGCGACAAACCTTAGTTGTTTCTTCGTCCAATTTTTCACCAATTAACAGCAAAGAATGTTCCAGAGGAACTCTGGTAAAAAGTGACACAACATCAAAACTAACGAGCAAATCAGTGGGACTGAGACACAGAAGCTAGCTATCAAGTCCATTAACCTTCGGTGCAGGACCTACTAATACCTTACTCCTGACCATTTGTGGTACAATGAATTTTTCACTGTCAAACCATCTGTTACCTCTCTCTCTGTTTTGTGTGCAGACGTTGAATAAAAACCAGAGAATTGGAAATATGATGTTCGCATTTGCCGGCATTGGGACTCAGAATGGGTGCTAAATACTTGTTGTAAGCAGGAGCACTTAAATTGCTAACAATAGGCAAACCATATTATCTCGGCGGGACTGTAGCACCATGTCGTAGTTTTTATAAGAACATCGTCATATAATGAACTCTTCTTCAAATGCGACAGCGTCCTGCGTTTTATACGTTCAGATAGATCGTTCTATAATCTTCGGTATGCCAAGACTGCAAGTAAAAGATCCATTTCATCAAATAATAGTCACGCGAAAGAGGAACCGTTGCACTGCCCTTCTCCGCTGATAGAATTATTAAATCCTGGTCTTCTCTGATGGACCGTATCGCGGCTCTTTCAAGCAAGGAGATGTTACTTCGCGGGGTGGCTACCGGCGCAACGTATGCGAGACCTCTTGCAGGATTTCATCAGGTAAATCCTCGGGAAACCTGGACACCACTCGTTCAACCGTGGAAATGAATTCAGTAATGGGGCCATTCCTGGATGCAGGGGCAAAATTTAATCCCTTTTCCAACGCTGTCAGCGTAGCATCGTCCAGTTGTTTGGTTGTGAGATGAACCACAACATGTGGATGGGTGTCATCATCCGTTATTGTAGACTGAGAAGAAAGCTGTTGAAACTTCGAAGATTGCCTATTGGCGGCGTCTGCATGGACCCAGTCTGATCTTGCCTAGGACGAACTGTCAACCCATTCCCAGGATGCAGCAGAAAGCAGCGCCAATACTTCCAAATGTAAATAAAATAAATTCTTGGATATGAAATCCAATTGTCTGTTTTTAAAATGAGTGTATTCCCTTACTAAGGCCAAACCAGCACTCTTCTTAATGTTGTTGGCCATATTTGTCCCAGTGTAATGAACAATTCTGGCAAATTTAGGTATTATACCTTAATACTGAAAGACCCAAGTCAAAAAAAGGCCCCGGGAGTAGACAACATCCCATTAGAACTACTAATAGCCTTGGGAGAGTCAGACGCGACAAAACTCTACCATCTGACGAGCAAGATGTATGAGACAGGTGAAATACCCTCAGATTTCAAGAAGAATATAAAATTCCAATCCACTCCCCCCTCCCAAAAAAATGTGTGTGAAATCTTATGGGATTTAATTGCTAAGGTCATCAGTCCCTAAGCTAACACACTACTTACCCTAAATTATCCTAAGGACAAACACACACACACCCATGCCCGAGGGAGGATTCGAACCTCCGCCGGGACCAGCCGCACAGTCCATGACTGCAGCGCCTTAGACCGCTAGGCTAATCCCACGCGGCTCCAATCCCAAAGAAAACAGGTGTCGACAGGTGTGAAAATAACCGAACTACCAGTTTAATAAGTCATGGCTACAAAATACTAACACGAATTCTATACAGATGAATGGGAAAATTGGTAGAAGCCGACCTCGGTGTAGATCAGCTTGGATTCTGTAAAAATGTTGAAAAACGCGAGTCAATACTAACCCTACGACTTATCTGATCTCAGGGCGTGCGATATTAACACGTACGTGAATAAAACGGCAAAAGTTTCCTCTAAGGCTCCACATTTGAGGAATACCCTCGGTTCCTTAAAAGTGAACCTGAACATACAGAATCCTCGTCGAGTGTCCTAGGCGCCTGCAGGCAGGCTAGACTGCTACATTTTCACCTGCTAGTAGACCATCGAGGATCGGTGGGGTGTCGAAGAAGTTTGTTTTCTGCAAGCGCCTAGAACTTTGTGATAGGCTGTCTCCGTTCGGTACATTTTTTAAGTGTTCAATAAAGTGGGTGGCACCAGGAGTGTTACCCAACTGGTGGTTTTTAGAAGGACCCTTTGCCGTTTTATTTACGCACGTGTCAATGTTGCACCCCTCTGTGATCATGCCACAGGAGGATGCAAACCAGGAGGGTTGAGAAGCATAAGCACCCTTTGCCGCTTCGGATCGCTTTCAGATTTTGTCGAATGGTTTTGAATGGTCCCTAGTAGTTCCACCCTGTACAGCGGAGCAAAAAAATGCGGTCGCACTGCAAGTCAAAGGGGTGCGATCATGTACAGTAGATTTGCTTGTGCATGATGTCCTTAGGGACGGGCTGAATCGTCCAAGGGGTGTCAGCAGTGTCAAAGATTCCCAAGTACGTCGTCCTGTTGCTCATCGCACCGCAAGCGTCGTTTTCGACTGCGAAATCTGTGGGAATAAATGCCCCAAGGGAAGGGGTGGTTTGGTTGACGCCCTTTATGCTCACCGCCTAAGGCCATTTCGTGTCGATTCTGAACATTCGTGTGTCTGAAATATTTTCCTCTGTCACTTATAACGAAACTGCGTGATTTCAAATTTGGGCGCGGCGGTTCTGACCTCCATTGCAGTGGCGTCAACAGAAGGAGCGAAATGTGGTAAGAAGGGGAGTGACGACCTTCCCGTCACGTGACAGTTCCACAGTGGCGTTGGGCATAATTGTGGTGAAATTTGGTAACAATGTGACGTCGTTAACTCTCTTGCACATTAGATGAACTTCTGAGCTCTGGTATCTGTTTCGCATGAGTCGACACCTTGCTGTTTGAAGCGTCGCTGAGCCCGCGGGTGGCATCGCAGGGCTCCATGTTTTTGCACCATTACAGAGGGAGGTTGTCGGCACCTTTGAGTCAGATCTCAAACTTATGTCTCGCAGTGGGAAACAATTACGTATTTTCAAAAAAGTGATCCTTTAGTTGCGCTGCGCAGTGTAGATTCCGGCCTAGGAAAAGCGATAGAATGCCCTAATACAAAAAATGGCTTGTAAAATACCCCAGAGTCATCCTGGGTGTTGTGCAGGCTACATGGTAGAATGCAATCAGAACTAAGAGATTGAGTTCTGTTGTGTCGCTTCCCTAAAGTCTCGACACAATGAGTTGCTAGAAGCACGCGAAACTAACGCAGACGGGCGTAAATTCTGAAACAGGAGACTGGATGAAAAACTATAAAGAAAAGAAGAGAGATTTTAATATACTTAACTTTAATGTAGTCTTGTTCTTGTTGAAATACATCTCTTGCATAGTAGTAAGCAATTAGCAATGATACACATGGCGCCTTGCTAGGTAGTAGCGATGGACTAGCTGAAGGCTATTTAATCTGTCTCTCGGCAAATGAGAGGAATACTTGATAGGTCTAGTCGCAAGCTATGTCGTCCGTACAACTGGGGCGAGGTCATGTCCGTGTCTTGTGACCTGCCATGTGGTGGCGCTAGGATTGCGAGTACACAGTGGCGACACGCGGGTCCGACATGTACTACAGGACCGCGGCCGATTTAAGTTACCACCTAGCAAGTGTGGTGTCTAGCGGTGACACCACATTCCTCCCCCGCAAATCGGCGAACGGTCGTGAGATAAGGCTTCCGCCCGCCGTGGGGAGGACCCCATGTTGACGTATGCGATGAGGTGGGGAGCCTAACAACAGGCGAGGCTGTGCCACCCGCACCCGGCCATTCGGTCCGAGGGGAGCTAGGAAACGCCTGCAAACCTAGTCCAGGGTGCACGTCAACATGAGGTGTATGCGCACGTAATGATATAAGAGGAGCCGCGGGGTCGACCTCCATGTGGTCGGAGCACCCGACGGGCGAAGACGACATCTGGTCCGGAGCGGGCAAGAGGTCCATGGCGGAGGACGGCTGGTCACGGGAAGCGAGCGGCGGCGCGTGACCCAGGGAGGCGCCATGCTGTTTCAGCGAAGCGTCCGCTGCGGGCGGCGCCGGCGGCGGCTGCGGCGGCGCGACGCCATGAGGCAAAATGGAAGGCATCGTCGGTAACACCTGGGGATGAGGCGAGCCAGTAGATGGGTCCCCAGGGCGCTGACCCGACGGCTCCGTCGCTGAAAGCAGACGGGGAGCGGCAGAACCCAGGCGACGACAGAGGCGCAGCTGATTGAGATGCCGACGCACCGCACCAGAGGCCCCCAAAACCAAATACATCGCGCGGCCGAGGCAGCGAAGAATGCGCCCTGCGAGCCAACGCCGTGAACCGCGATAGTTGCGATAATAGACAACGTCGCCAGGAGCAAAAGCAGGAGTCTGCCGCTGCACAGGAACCTGATGTGGCGGATGCAGCAAAGACATCAGAGTTCGATGAGGACGACCATGGAGCAATTCAGCCGGCGAGCGACCATCGCGGGGCTGAGAGCGATAGGAAGACAAAAAGAGCAACAAAGCGTCCACCCGTGAATGCGACTCTTTCAATTTCAACATCTGGGACTTGAAAGTCCGGACCAATCGTTCCGCGGCACCGTTTGACTGAGGCGAAAACGGCGCGGATGTCAGATGGTGAATACCATTGGCCTTGCAGAACGACTGAAATTCTGCGGACATGAATTGTGGGCCATTGTCGGAAACAATAGTCTGCGGAAGACCTTCAATGCAAAAGATAGCAGACAAGGCTTGGATGGTGGCAGAAGACGTCGTGGAAGACATCCGGACAACAAAAGGAAAATTACTGAAAGCATCGACCACAACCAACCATCGAGCATTCCAGAACGGCCCAGCAAAATCGATGTGCAATCGTTGCCAAGGGGAAGTGGCTTTCGGCCAAGCAAAGAATTTCCGCGGCGGTGCGGATTGTTGTTCGGCACACGCCACGCAAGAGGAGCACATATTCGTAATCGCAGCATCGATGCCGAACCAAGTACAGTGCTGTCGAGCAAGTTGTTTCGTTCGCACTATACCCCAATGTCCTTGGTGAAGAAGCCGTAAGACAGAGGACTGTAACGAACGTGGGACCACGACTCGGGATTGATCATTATCGGAACGCAACAACAAAACACCACGTCGTACAAAAAGTCTCTCCTTGTGAGCAAAAAAACGGCGAACCAAAGGATCCTCGATCCGTGACTTTGACAAGGGCCATTGCGTAGCAACAAAACGCAAAACGGGAGCAAGGACAGGGTCAGCAGCTGTGGCTGTAGCTACACGACGAAAATCAATCGGAAACGATGCGACCACGTCATCGGCTTCCGAATCAATGAACATGCAAGCAAGTTCGGAAGAATCGAATGCCTTATCCTCAGCAACAGGCAAACGGGACAACGCATCAGCGTTGCCGTGCTTAGCAGTGGACCGATACAAGATATCGTAGCGGTACTGCGAGAGAAAAAGTGACCAGCGAATGAATTGCTGCGCTGTACGTGGAGGTACAGTCTTGTTCGGATGAAAAAGTGATGTCAAAGGCTTGTGGTCCGTGATGATTGTAAAGTGACGACCATACAAGAAGTCATGGAACTTGGTAACACCAAACACGAGAGCTAAAGCTTCTTTCTCTATTTGTGAATAATGTCTTTGCGCAGATGAGAGCAATTTTGACGCAAAGGCAATAGGGCGATCATGCGAACCATCTTTGTGCGCAAGCACCGCACCGATCCCGAAACCCGATGCATCAACCATCAACAAAAGGGGTTTACGGGGATCGAATGGCGTAAGGCAAGTATTGGAAAGTAACGCCGATTTCAACTGGCGAAAGGCGCGTTCGCATTCCGTCGTCCAGACGAACGGAACACCTTTACGGCGTAAGCGATGAAGCGGAGCTGAAATGGAAGAAGCATTGCGCACAAATCGGTGATAATAATTTACCTTACCCAGCACACTCTGTAGCTGCTTTAAGTTCTGCGGTGACGGCAAGTCCTGAATGGCACGAAGGCGCTCTGGACTCGGATGTATACCTTGGGCATTTATGACATGCCCCAGGTACGGTAAGTCACGAGCAAAAAACACACATTTGTCCTTCCTCAAGCGAAGACCATTCTGACGCAATACCTGAAATAATGTTCGGAGATTTTGCAAATGTTCTGCTTCTGTCTTTCCGGAGATCACAATATCGTCCAGATAGTTCGCAGCAGTAGGGACCGACGCACAAATAGTTTGTAAATATTGCTGAAATAAAGCAGGGGCGGATGCACACCCGAATGGCAGTCTTTTGAAGCGATACAAGCCAAGATGCGTGTTAACCACTAAGACGCGCTGGGATTCTTCGTCCACAGGTATTTGCAAGTACGCATCTGCTAGGTCCAATTTTGAAAAATATTTTCCCGGGCACAGTTTGTCAAAAAGATCTTCCGGGCGGGGCAAAGGAAAAGTAGCAGTCACAAGTTGTGGATTCACAGTTGCCTTGAAGTCCACGCAAAGTCTCAGTTTTCCGGAAGGTTTTGGCAAAATAACTAAGGGTGAGGCCCAGAGAGAAGCCTGCACACGTTCAATGACACCTTGAGATTCTAATTCGGCTAATGTTCGTGCGACCTCATCACGCAATGCGTGGGGAACATTGCGCGCTCTGAAAAATTTCGGTTGCGCGTTGTCTTTCAGTTCCAAATGCGCTTCATAGTTCTTAGCGCAACCAAGGCCCGGTGCAAAAATGTCTGCAAATTCTTCACAAAGACTAGAAACACTGGCGGAAGGCACAGTCTGATTCACTGATAGGACCTGATTTACAATAGACATATTAAACAATTGAAACAAATCTAAACCAAACAAGTTCACTGCACTAGAGGAACGAAGAACATAAAATGACACAAGTTTTGTCTGTCCCTTGTATGTTGCAAGAAGGCTGCACTGTCCGAACACAGGTATATGCTGTCCTGAGTAACTAGTTAACGTAACATTTGCGGCACGCAATGGCGGGGCGCCCAGTTGTTTGTACGTGTCGTGATTGAGCAATGAAACTGCAGCTCCGGTATCGAGCTGGAATGGGATCACTTTGCCTTCAAAGTCTAAGTCCACAAAAAGTTTATTGTCTTGTTGACGACAAGAGCGACTGTCTCGTGCAAATTGAACTGAGACAGGTACAGAAGCACTTGCGACTTTACGGGATTTCCGGCGACGTCGACGCACACTTTGGGTGGGACGAACACAGTCACTGTTAGCTAAAGTGTCACTGGACGGGTGGGAATGAACCACATGAATGTCCATGGGCGAAGGTCCACGAGCCTGATTGTCCTGGGTTCGATTCCGGCGCGAAGCAAAGGGCCTGGAATTTGTGTGATTGTCTGATCTTAACTTTTTCTGGCAAACACTTTGTACATGTCCTTTCTTTCGACAGTAAAAGCAAATAGCTTGGCGTGACGGGCAATTTGCACGCGAATGTCTAGTTGCACACCGCGGGCAAGATTTCACTGCATTTGCTTGCTTACGCGGCGCACGTGGTTGCAAGCTAGGCGGCCGCAGCGAAGTCGGGCGCGAGGGCCGCTTAGCGTCCCGTGCAGCGGGCCGGGCGGGCCGATTAATGTGACACACTGCTGGCGAAGGTTCAAATGATGCCTGAGCAAAGTCAAGTGTGTCTTGCCTGTCCAATATGTCTATCACTTGTTGCAGGGAGGGATTAACTAGTTTCAAAATCTGTTCCCTTATGCGAACATCAGAAACGTTCTGTGCAATTGCATCACGCACCATAGTATCTGAATATGGGAGGCCACATTCACAGGCAAACGCGCAGTCTCTAGTAAGGCCTTGCAAAGTTGCTACCCACTCCCTATTAGTCTGACCGGCGGTACGTTTTGTACGAAAAAACGTATACCGTTTTGCAACAACATTAACTGTTTCTTTGAAATAGGCATCTAAAGCCGACAAAATTTCCTCGTAGGTCAGAGTTGCTACGTCGCGTCGGGGAAACAATTTCACTATCACCCGGTAGGTAGACACACCGACACAAGAAAGCAAAAACGGCTGCCGCTCTTTACCTTGAATTCCATAAGCAGTGAGGTGGAAGTTGAACTGATCGGCCCACTCAGTCCAGCTTTCGGTTGTGGCCTCAAAGGGCCTAAATGGCGGTGCGACAGCGTTGTGTGGCTGCGGTAGCGAAGAAGCGGCTGCCGCCGCATCGGTTTGCAGCGCACGTTGACCCTGGACGAGCTGTCCAAGGGCTTCCAATAACGCCTGCGTCTGCTGATTCTGCAAGCGAAAAAATTCGGACAGTACATCTGGAGAATGCGGCGAAGCCATGACACAAGCAAATTAGAGCAAGTATAACACAAAGACTGCAACGTGGGCGCGGCATCCCATCCTCGTCGCCAAAATATTTGTTGTGTCGCTTCCCTAAAGTCTCGACACAATGAGTTGCTAGAAGCACGCGAAACTAACGCAGACGGGCGTAAATTCTGAAACAGGAGACTGGATGAAAAACTATAAAGAAAAGAAGAGAGATTTTAATATACTTAACTTTAATGTAGTCTTGTTCTTGTTGAAATACATCTCTTGCATAGTAGTAAGCAATTAGCAATGATACACATGGCGCCTTGCTAGGTAGTAGCGATGGACTAGCTGAAGGCTATTTAATCTGTCTCTCGGCAAATGAGAGGAATACTTGATAGGTCTAGTCGCAAGCTATGTCGTCCGTACAACTGGGGCGAGGTCATGTCCGTGTCTTGTGACCTGCCATGTGGTGGCGCTAGGATTGCGAGTACACAGTGGCGACACGCGGGTCCGACATGTACTACAGGACCGCGGCCGATTTAAGTTACCACCTAGCAAGTGTGGTGTCTAGCGGTGACACCACAAGTTCCTCGTCGGACGAAGTGTGGGTTCAGTAGTTTAGTATTAGAATAGTCTACCTGGTGACGACTGTTGAAAGGTCTCTGTTGGATTCCTTTCATGTTTAATTTCTCAAATTTGTTGTCTTTTAAGGAATAAATTCCTCTTCTAAATTTACTGTGGCGTTTCTGACTATCTGGGAGGAGACTGAGTAGTGGAACGTGTTACTTTTACACGTAAACAAGAACGATCTCTCACACTACTACACTTTAAAGCACAGTTTATATGTAATTCTTATATGTAATTCATGTCACACAGTCTCATACGGAACCTACATCCGCTTTCTTTTATATACTGTGTATGATAAGATACTGTCATCCCCCTTCCCTTCTGTGTGAGAGGATGAATGATCAAATGTGTTTGTAGCTGCATGCTTGAGGGTAGCAGACAAGGCTGTCTGCTAGAGAACAGTAGGACCAACGTTGAAACAGGTAGCTGCGGTTCCTAAAAGCAGAGAGGTTTCCATTCTTAGTATGGTCCGGTCCGTCCCCTGTCATGTTGGTATAGGAAGCTGCCCCTCTGGCGCCTTCCGTTTGTCTTTGTGAGCGACTCTCAGGAGCACACTGGGTAGTTCAGTAGGAGTCTGGCAGCTGGAGAGTAAGCAGTTGGAGTCCAGTAGTAGCGCAGGGCAGTCCAGCAGTAGCAGTCTGGCGGTAGCGAGCGTCTCAAGTGGTAAGATCTCCGGCCAAGCGCGTGTCTGTTAAGTCCATAGGACAATGGATTTATTAAGTTCAGCTTAACTGAGAATTTAATCATTTTATTTCGGGTTAGCTTTAAAATAGCTAAGGTTATCTTTAATTGCAGCGGAGTGTGATTCTCGTGTCCAGTTCAGATTATTTGGCGGTAGTTGCTTTGTTACTACTTTGTGAGTAAAGTGGAACCACGTGTTGGTCAGTAACTCTAAGTAAGATCAATCTTAAAGGCAAATGCTTGTGTGATTATAACGTATCGTCTTGAAAAGATTTTGAATATACCCCAACTTTTCTTTATGTTCAACCCACGTGGCGTGTACTTTGTGAGACCAGTACCACGTGCTTATATAACTGTTTGACCCATCAGGTTAATAGTAAGACGTTAGTAACCAGTTCGAGGTTTTTGTTTTGTAATTTGCTTTTTGATCTAATTTATTTTTATTATCTAAATTATTGTGGAGTTATACGCTTTCTGTAAACCAAGTTGACCACGTGAAGGGTAATTACAAGACGGACAGGATTGTGCTACGAAAATAATTTCTTTAACTGAAAATTTGAATCTATTGGTTGTGGTGAACTTTCTGTTGCATGTGTTTCAATGTTCTTCGTGTGTTGTTTTATGAATGCAGTGTTGTACCCAGTCTCCCAATCTTGGCTCCATATTTTATGTGTTCCGTAAGATTACAATCTCACATTTTTTTTACAAGGCACCAGCTAAGTAGTAACTCACGTATATTATGCTGAATTTTCAATGAACAATCTTTAAAATAAATTTGCAAATATAAACTGATTTCTTTCTTTTTATTCAAATTCTCCTTTTATATAGATATATTACCGGTTGTTGTATGACTGTAAAAGATTATAATCAATGTTAGTCTGATTGGTAAGGTGGTAAACCTAGACTAGTTACCTGCTGAAACAGTGGCTCAGTAAACGCTCGGTTAACTTCTCCCCAGACAGCTCAACGGCTTGTAACCAGCTTTCACTTTCATTAGCACCGATCTCAGCATACCAAAATTCTTATTAAAACGTTTCACATGGCGACCCTGTTCTGTGATTCCGCTAGACTCTGGAATCTCTGAGACATTAGATTGCAAGCGTTGAATAATCTTAATTTTTTTCCCTACAGCGCTCAAACAACTTTTGCGTTGTTTCCGAGCAGACGTTCAAAAGATTCACGGCGTTGTTGATCGGCGTTGCGTTGTTTGTCTTGTTTTGTTTTCTATATTTGTGTGTTTTATATGTGTGTGTGTGTTTTTTTTTTCTCTCGCTTGTAAATTCCACTGTTTCGATCTAAGATAAAAATTTGTTTTGCGTGTGAAAAAGTGCGTACTAGGTTGAGTATCTTTCGTGTGACTGTCGTAAATTTTGGGGGACACATTTATTGTGATTAGTGTGTTGCGTACTGGGTGTAAACTGCACTAATGCTGACACGTAACCAAGCTAAAAGTAAGGGGTCCGACAACTTAAGCAACATGGACCAAGGGGATAATTTGATTTCCAATATTAACGCGTCGGGCGGTTCCGAAAATGCAATGGGGAATACTTCAGACGAAATGCAAAACAGCACGAACGGGGTCACATCAGAGCCAGAAATTAATTCGCCTCCAACTAAACAAATTGATTTGGCAGAATTCATGAAAGCCTTATTGCAACAAAATAAAGAAAACGCAGAGAAATCTGAAAAATCGATCCGCGAGCTAGGCGAACAAATAGACAAAAAATTAATCCAGCAGACAAATAAAGTTGACAAGTCGATGCAGAGAGTGTCCGATGATATCTCACAAAGAATAAACAATCTGGCAAGTGAAATAAAAAGTGACATTATGAAAGAATTAGGCCGTACATTTGAACAAATCGACGACCGTCTGCAAGCCCTAGAACAGAGCAAGCGGTATGGCGAGGCCGAATCTAAAGAAAGCCAAGAACGGCTACTTAGGAATTTCCAAGAGCTGAGAGAACAATGCCAAAGAGATCGTCAGCAGGTACTGTCGAGGGTCCAAGAGGCTGAAACGCATTGTCCCACGGCCGTTAGCAACACAATAGCGGACAACAGTTTAGCGATCCACGCGTTGGAACAGCAGGTCGAACAATTGAAACAGACTGGGGCGGAGGACAAGAGACAAATAGATGAGAAGATCGCGGCATTAGCGGACATTGTAGGCACGATGAAGCTGACGGAAAGCGAGAACAATATCACACAGGTAGCGGCCGCAGAGACCGAAGAAGTGCGTTCGCTTCTTAAATTCCAGAAGGGACAGTTTGAAGTAAACAGACAGCACAAAGCTGTAACAGGCGATTTACAAGAACGCGTGGCGCATCTGGAAAACCGCATGGCGTGTGATTCCGAACTCGCCAATAGCAATAAAAATAGCCGTACGAACAGTGCAGAGAGGGACTCCGGCCACGAGGGAGATTGTGACGACAGGGAAGAATGTAATTTAAGGGGCAGACATGAGACAAATAGAAACATTCAAGGGCCTCGCCAGGAGGAAATGCGGGGATTTGATTTCAAACATTTCCTTACGGTAAGAAAGTTTGAGATATTCCGAAATTCTCAAAAAGGCATACATCCACGAGCATGGCTCGAGCAATTTGAGTTCTGTCTTCCTCCCGACTGGGCAAGTTCACATAAAATAGAGTATATGTGTGGCTATTTGGAAGGCGAACCGGCGAGTCGTATGAGGTCGGCAGCGCGTCACTGCAACTCCACTCGGGAGTTTCGACAAGCCTTTCTGTCCGCCTATTGGTCGGAAGCGGCACAAGATAGGGTCAAACATGGCATAATTATGCTGCCAAATTTGAACCAGTCTGGTTTCGGCAGCCCTGCACGCCTATTCGACCACATGCTGCAGGCAAATCAATTTTTATACGACCCATACGGACCTGCGGAACTAATTAGGATATGCATCACCAAATTGCCGATGCACTTGCGGCACGTCATTCTTGCGGGACGATGCAAAGAGGACGTGGAAACGTTTAAAACGCTTCTCCAAGAGTTGGAATACAATACACCAGAATGCCCGCCTAATCAGGCACAAAGTTATTACGGGGCTCAGCAGCGCGATCGCAGTCGTGGCCGTATTGCTAATCAACGGCGTGACTGGTCGTCGCGACGCGAACGAAACAATAATCGAGACAGGCCGTATAGAAACTGGGGTAACAGTCGCGAACACAGATGGAGCAACAGAAATGATAGAGGATGGGGACAAGATCGTGAACGCAACAGGTACGGCAACCAGCATCGTTACTACGATGAACACGGTGGGAGTAGAATTGTAGGCGGAGCCCCACATGATGTCGAAATTCGGCCGGCCAACCCCAGACATAATCCAACAAATGGGAATGAACGAAACCGGCAATGACAAATGATCAGCCCAGAAGGCGCCAAATCGGAACAAATGAGCGACATGGCAAATGAGTACATAGGGTTTATAGAGAGGAGAATGAATTGTTTAAATTTATGGCGTAGGCATTTTGAATAATATGATGGTAAATATAGTGATAAAGATATTTTTATGTGATTGATTGAAGTGATGTTTTAATTGTTTTCTTTCCTTGTGCAATTAGGATTTAGTTTGATTCAAACGTAAAGATAAAAGGTTTCCTTGTGAACAAGTGAAATGCTTTTTTTTGTGTCAATTGAAAAGAGTCGCTCCTGAGAGAAGCAAGATCGTTGCTGAAATTGCAAAAACTCAGGGGAATATCCGATCTGTGGATATTATGGGTCTGGCAAACCCAGGTCCCCAGCTGTTAGTAGCCTTGTTTCCGATTTTCTGCTTTCAGTGCTACTATCTACCTATTACTATCCTATATCTGTCAGTATAAATGAGGATCTCTTACTATAGTATGCGTGCTGTATGAATATTTTAAGATAGGAGAACTCTGAGAAAGGAATGAGTAAATCTGGAATCGTGAAAACAGGATGCGATAATACGATTGTTTAACCATTGGCTTCCCAATATGTGATGATATGTTAATATTGATGATATATGTCTTTTTTGTTCTTTATAGCTGAGTACGTAGAGTGCTGTCTGTGGATTTCGTAAGTATATTGATTCCGTTCAAGGTGAAAGAAGAATTGTGGTTTGTGTAATTTACGTGGCTCTGAAATATTATTGTGGTAGTCAAATACGAGCAGTTTTTCAGCATATGGAGAATGGAACGGAAACATGGATCCTTTTTGTAGTCTTGATTGATGTTGAGCCAAAGCCCGAAAAATTATTCTGCGTTAATACTTGTCCCAGAAAAGCGACGTTTATGTGTTTTGTGTTTTGCTGATGCTGTGAGCATTACAGCCTACTGTTTTCGCTGGTGCGGGATGCACTGCAGCTTATATGGTTTGTACTGAGGAAGTTTCCCTCTTGAAGGTAGAGGATGATTAAATAATTTTGATTATGGGAACGAAGGAAAGCTTGGTTTAAGGTAATAAGGATGAAGCAAAACATTGCCATTTATACTTCAGGAGGATTCGGATCTTTTGTGTCTGTTGTAAGTTCAATATGTTAAGATGATACTGTTTTACAGAATAAAGGTGACCACAATTTTGCCATTCATGAGAAATGAATCCAGAATAACCACCACAGGAGAAATAACTGATTTGAAGGCGAAAGGTAACGTAAAGAAGGAACGAAATCGAAGCAAAATGGGTAAGAAAATGTAATATAACCTGTATAATTAAAATATTTTACCTTCTCAGAGCCATCTGTGTGATTAAGTCTTGTAATAACGTAATTTTAGATGAAATTTTCTTACTGTTTTATGTGTGAATCTATGAGTATGACAAATGTATAATTGCGAGTCTCTTTTCAGGTGTGAGAACTGGTATAAATGTTTTTGCGTGTAAATAACCATTGTTTTTTTTTTACTGTGTATGTTTAAGGAAAGTTTCTCCATATTTATCATGTGACAAGACGTAGGCAGCGAGCGTCAAGAAGAGTACGAAGTAAAAAAAAATGTTGTAGTGGTATATACACGGTGTTGAAATAGCATTGAAGTAGCTTGTTGGATAATTAGTAGTGGATAGAAGTAGAATATTGAGTAATGCATGTTTAGGGGTAGTTAGTTTGTAGAATAGACAACAGGTGTGCATGTGTGTGTGTGTGTGTGTAAATAACATGCGAACCCTATGCTGTCCTGACCTATACTTGCGCAAGGCATAACCCTATTCATTGTAGTGAATTAATAAGTGGCATCTGATTTATTAAAACACAAGTGAACCACATTAGTGATGTGGATTTAAATATTATATTGTCAGTTCATTTAATTTTTATTTTTACATTGTAAAGTCATTTCACTTTTATTTTTTATATTGTCAAGTCATTTAACTTTTAATTTTATATTGTCGATTCATCTAACTTTGTTCTTAAAAATTGTGTTAAAAATTGTGAAAGACAATACTAAGTGGTATTATGTATGACATTGTGTAATCACATAAGAATGATGAAAAATTTCTGTGAATGCAGTTGAGAACGTGAAAGCGAACCGGCAAAACTCTTAAGAGACAGCGGGAGCAGCCAGCTAGTTGTAAACTGGCGGGTTTCCCAGCGGGACACGCTGTCAGCCAGGCCACTTCGGGAGCGCGGCCGACAACAAAAGACCCTACGCCGCAAACACTTTCCCGTATACCTGCAGCTAATGGGCGGCCGCCCCGCGCGACCCTAGCTGAAGGGAATGACCTGAGATGGGCGAGCGGTCCAACGCGCGGAAATCCATCTCCTGGCAACGCACCTCACGCACGCGACCGTGACGAGACGGCTGCGGTGTAACAACACAAAGGGCGTGGAGCCTTTTGACAGGTACTGTCCAAAGAAACTTGCAGACGTCAACGACGCCTATCGACATTTC
The DNA here is from genome assembly GCF_023898315.1 of Schistocerca nitens. Classification (NCBI taxonomy): domain Eukaryota; kingdom Metazoa; phylum Arthropoda; class Insecta; order Orthoptera; family Acrididae; genus Schistocerca; species Schistocerca nitens. The sequence goes on along the minus strand of NC_064616.1, from coordinate 570,746,364 downwards.
CTGACGGATGCCTACTGTCAAGCGACAGTAATTCATGGTTAGATGTTCTCTGGTCGCTAAGGGTGACACGAAGAAGAGCCATTGAAGTGTCATCCTTGCCCAGGAATATCAACCTGGCATGTCAATCGAGGATACTGCACGAATTTGACAATACAAACAGGGAACAAAATCGAGATGTTCGTGACACAAGAGAAACTTCATGAGAGGGCAGAGACGGCGGGATCGCACGCAACAGATGGACAAAAATCCCTACTGACAGCTGCGGCAACGAACCCCCTCCCCCTCCCCTTATATTGTGCCACGGAACAGTGGAACTAGTGAGTGTATCAGTGAACAGTGATTATACGGTTCTTAGTTCAATGCATATACGTGTGTTTCTGTCACAGAAACTTTGACTCGTGTGTTTTGCAGGGACTCGATTTATTGGTCTTTATTAAACTTTGACTCTTGTATTTTGCAGGTGTTCTATATTTTTTTAAAAACTTTGACTATTGTATTTTGCAGGTGTTTTATTTATTGGTGTTTTGTTTTAGATGTTGACTATTGTACTGTTTTATTGATCAATGTTTGTTCTTGTGTTAGGTATTGGATCTGTGATATTTTGTTTCGAAAATTCATTGCTGTGGCACTGCTTCCTTTATGAGTCAGATAGCTATTCATTCTCATTGGACTGTGATCGATTAGCCTTTGCATGGGGCATATTTATTGTGAGGAACCCCTTAAGGGTAACAATCACACAATTATTGTACTCTCAGTATAATGACACAGTGCTCATTGTTTGCTAACTAACTGAAATATTGTAGAGTGATTAAATTAGTGCCACATAGTTAGGTTAATCCTACAGATTATTAGTTTTATAAGGTATAGAAATTTTTTTGCGATAACCACTTAGTAAAACAGGTTTTTTTTGTCGATTTTTTTGCTTTTGCGAATTGTGCATTGTAATGTTCTACTTTATGATACTGATGTTATTTGATGTTCTTTTTTTAATTGCTGTGGCACCTTTGCTATTTTCATAAATTTTGCCTGTTAATAAACAGTCATAAATTTGCCTGTGATCAGTTGGCTCTTGCAATGAGCAAATACTGGTGAACTCCATAAGGGTAACAACCAGAAATTGTTTTCATATCAATGACACAGGAACCATTGTTTTTACTTGCTGACCGATTTAGGTCTACACGACCTTTTAAATAGATGTCACAGATTGTGTGTTTTTATTTTTTTTCTTTAAAATTGGTAGATTGTAAAGATGCTTGAAATTATTGTGTTTTAGCAAGTAGCTGGTGACCTTTTGCCTTTTTCTTTACACTTTTGGTTTAAGTAGGGTGTGAGAAGCCTGCTTGGGAATGTCCTAGCATGGCCAGAAAATTCCCTGCACAGTCTTTTCCCGGAGCGTTGGGGTTATGAAAGGTCTCTGTTGGATTCCTTTCATGTTTAATTTCTCAAATTTGTTGTCTTTTAAGGAATAAATTCCTCTTCTAAATTTACTGTGGCGTTTCTGACTATCTGGGAGGAGACTGAGTAGTGGAACGTGTTACTTTTACACGTAAACAAGAACGATCTCTCACACTACTACACTTTAAAGCACAGTTTATATGTAATTCTTATATGTAATTCATGTCACACAGTCTCATACGGAACCTACATCCGCTTTCTTTTATATACTGTGTATGATAAGATACTGTCATCCCCCTTCCCTTCTGTGTGAGAGGATGAATGATCAAATGTGTTTGTAGCTGCATGCTTGAGGGTAGCAGACAAGGCTGTCTGCTAGAGAACAGTAGGACCAACGTTGAAACAGGTAGCTGCGGTTCCTAAAAGCAGAGAGGTTTCCATTCTTAGTATGGTCCGGTCCGTCCCCTGTCATGTTGGTATAGGAAGCTGCCCCTCTGGCGCCTTCCGTTTGTCTTTGTGAGCGACTCTCAGGAGCACACTGGGTAGTTCAGTAGGAGTCTGGCAGCTGGAGAGTAAGCAGTTGGAGTCCAGTAGTAGCGCAGGGCAGTCCAGCAGTAGCAGTCTGGCGGTAGCGAGCGTCTCAAGTGGTAAGATCTCCGGCCAAGCGCGTGTCTGTTAAGTCCATAGGACAATGGATTTATTAAGTTCAGCTTAACTGAGAATTTAATCATTTTATTTCGGGTTAGCTTTAAAATAGCTAAGGTTATCTTTAATTGCAGCGGAGTGTGATTCTCGTGTCCAGTTCAGATTATTTGGCGGTAGTTGCTTTGTTACTACTTTGTGAGTAAAGTGGAACCACGTGTTGGTCAGTAACTCTAAGTAAGATCAATCTTAAAGGCAAATGCTTGTGTGATTATAACGTATCGTCTTGAAAAGATTTTGAATATACCCCAACTTTTCTTTATGTTCAACCCACGTGGCGTGTACTTTGTGAGACCAGTACCACGTGCTTATATAACTGTTTGACCCATCAGGTTAATAGTAAGACGTTAGTAACCAGTTCGAGGTTTTTGTTTTGTAATTTGCTTTTTGATCTAATTTATTTTTATTATCTAAATTATTGTGGAGTTATACGCTTTCTGTAAACCAAGTTGACCACGTGAAGGGTAATTACAAGACGGACAGGATTGTGCTACGAAAATAATTTCTTTAACTGAAAATTTGAATCTATTGGTTGTGGTGAACTTTCTGTTGCATGTGTTTCAATGTTCTTTGTGTGTTGTTTTATGAATGCAGTGTTGTACCCAGTCTCCCAATCTTGGCTCCATATTTTATGTGTTCCGTAAGATTACAATCTCACATTTTTTTTACAAGGCACCAGCTAAGTAGTAACTCACGTATATTATGCTGAATTTTCAATGAACAATCTTTAAAATAAATTTGCAAATATAAACTGATTTCTTTCTTTTTATTCAAATTCTCCTTTTATATAGATATATTACCGGTTGTTGTATGACTGTAAAAGATTATAATCAATGTTAGTCTGATTGGTAAGGTGGTAAACCTAGACTAGTTACCTGCTGAAACAGTGGCTCAGTAAACGCTCGGTTAACTTCTCCCCAGACAGCTCAACGGCTTGTAACCAGCTTTCACTTTCATTAGCACCGATCTCAGCATACCAAAATTCTTATTAAAACGTTTCACTGTGCTCATCGGTTGATGAAGAAAAGGAGCACATGCGATGTTAATAAGATTGGTTAATACGTATCAATGGTGGTTTAAACAGAAGAATTCAGAAAAAGCCTTATTACTTGCATTTTTAGGAAACAGTTGACAAGTGAACCACCGTGGGATAACTTGGGCAAAATAACAAATCAAAATATTTTGATCTAATCTGTAACTACAAACTAAGTACTAGACTCTAGCTTAGCACTTTTAGCGAAGGAAAATTCGTTAATATAGAATTATCACAGAATAGTAAAAAAAAATCCTGAGGGATAAGTAGATACCTCATTAGCATGAATAATAACAAAAGTCAGAGAAGTTAAGAACAAGAATAGGAAAAAATTACGCAATTGCTCGAAGAAGTTTATTATACTAAAATATAATGTACAGAAACGTTTCCTATCCATCACTACTTAGAAGAGATTCTTCCGATATTTGTTATATGAGACATACTGATTCTAAAAGGAGTATGTTTCAGCGAATCACAGCGTACAATAGTGAAGAACTACGATAAGAAAAGAGTCGACCAACCTTTCTATTATTAATCCTCAATAGACAGAAAGCTCATAATGCTCCGAAAGTTCCCAGTTGGGGAGAGAGCCGGCGACCTCGCTGGCCATGGTGGGGTTTGGCAAGCACGAAGATAAGCAGTTCAAACTTGCCTCGTTGGCGGTCCGTCATTATCTTGCTGAAATGTAAGCCCAGGATGGCTTGCCATGCAGAGCAACAAAACGGGGCATAGGTTATCGCCAACGTACCGCTGTGCTGTAAGGGTACCGCGGATGTTGAGGGAATTAGATTAGGAAATGAGACACTGAAAGTAGAAGATGATTTTTGGAATTTGGTTAGCAAAATAACTGACGATGGCCGAACTAGAGAGGGTATGTAACGAAGACTGGAAACAGCAAGAAAAGCATTTCTGAAAAATAGAAATTTGTTAAAATCTAAAGTAAATTTAAGTGTTAGGAAGTCTTTTTTGAAGATATTTATGAGGGATGCAGCCTTACGCGGAAGTAAGACGTGGACTATAAGCGGTTCAGACAAAACGAGAATAAAAAGTAGTAGAGAAATTTGGCAGTTTGGGCAGCAAAATTGCTGACGGTGACAGAAGTAAAATATAAAATGCCGACTGACAATATCAGGGATAGCTTTTCTGAAAAAGAGAAGTAGACCGCAAATATAAGTGTCAGACTGTATTTTCTGAACGTAATTGTCTGAAACGAAGCCTCTTATGTAACTGAAACATAAACGATGAACAATGCCAAGAGGAACAGTAGAAAAGCTTTAAAAATGTGCTATTACAGGAGAATTCCGAAGATAAGATAGGCAGATAGTGAAACCAGTGGAGAGATATTGAAACGAGACGGAGACAAAAGGGCTTTATGACACAGCATGACTAAAAGAAAGAACAGGATGACAGGACACTTGCTGAAGCATCAGTAAGTAGTCGATTTGTAACGGAAGAAAGAGCGAGGGGTAAACACGATATAGGGACGCCAAGGTTACGCTGTAGTAAGACGGTTCGGATTGATGTGGGCTGCAGTGGTTATCCAGAGATGAAAACACTTCGGTAAGGCGGACTAGCAGGGAGAGCTGCATCAAACTAACCTTCGCACTGAGAACCAGAACAACAACAACAACAGCTGCTGAAGGATAGAGATTGAAAGGAACCATTCAGTATTTAATATTCACTCTGTAATTTCGTCAGTAGCTGGATGCCTGCCACTAACCTACTCAACATTTCATTACTATCCACGTGAACAATGCAATATTATACTGCTGTTCCTTTTCCTGGTGACCTTATTCCTCACTGGGTTGCAGCTACGCTACGACTAGGATCAATGTCCGAGTACGAGAGTGATAAATGTCAAGGGGCTCAACGAAATGTCCATACATCTTAACGCCAGTCGCGTACAACCGGATGCCATTAATGCCTGCAACTTCTGATAATATCGCCATCGGCTAGAGCGCAACTAGCCCCACCTGCTCGGGAATATATGAGGGTCATTCGGGAACTAAGGATTTTTTTTTTTCACGTGGCCGCGTCCCCCCTCCACCACCGTCGACCGACCACTGACCTCGGTCCCAATCCGCTTCAGTTTAGCGGCAGCTACTATCCTATACGGTTGATTACTGCTTAACTGTGCGACTTTCAAATGTGTGACAATATTTACGATTCTTCCAAGTGCGAGGTGAGAGTGCTATCTGCTTTTTATACCCGCAAAAAAGTCCGAGCTATTGAAATTTATAGACAGATGACTGACGTTTATGGTAATGAGATTAACGAAGAGTCAATTCGGAGGTGATCTATCATGTTCACAACGCAGATCGCTCGGGCCGATCCTAAGTGTTGACTGAAGGACTCAAAGCAAGGATTGAAACAAAAATTCAAGAAGACGGGCATTTAACAATTAGTGGACTGCAGCGGCCTTCTGTGAGATGCTTCAACGACTTCGCCACACCATTAAAAACAAGCGGTGCGAAATGCTAACAAGGGAGTCATCCTCCTCCAAGATAATGCCCGTCCGCATGAAGCGGGAGAGGCAAAGGACTTGCTTCAGGCCCGCATTTCGTGGTCGTGCGGTAGCGTTCTCGCTTCCCACGCCCGGGTTCCCGGGTTCGATTCCCGGCGGGGTCAGGGATTTTCTCTGTCTCGTGATGGCTGGGTGTTGTGTGATGTCCTTAGGTTAGTTAGGTTTAAGTAGTTCTAAGTTCTAGGGGACTTATGACCACAGCAGTTGAGTCCCATAGTGCTCAGAGCCATTTTTGACTTGCTTCAGTGGTTTCTGTGGGAAATGTTTCAACATCCGCGATACTGTCCGGACTTAGCCTCAAGTGATTATCACTTATTCAAATGGCTCTGAGCACTATGGGACTCAACTGCTGTGGTCATAAGTCATCACTTATTCCCCAAAACATGTTTTGAGTGGATAACGCTACGGAAGTGTTGATGAACTTAAAGAAGCCGTTAATAAGTGGTTCAACAACTTGGTGGCACCTAAGTAAACAGAAGGCATAGAAAAGCTGGTAAAACGGTACGACAAGTGCCTGAATTTGAACGGTGACTACGAATAAACTAGTGTAAAATACAGTTTCGTTTAATTATATCAAATAAAAATTTCTGTTGAGAGAAACGTTTTTTTACTTTCCGAATGACCCTCGTGTTATGTAACTTATGTAACAGGGAATTACTTTGTCACGCCTGAAGTAAAAGCAGTAATTAACAGAAATATGAATGCAGCGCACACCAGTGTACATTGGGAAAGAAGTCAGCAGAAGGTGGTGGAAGTGACTGAAGAGTGCTGTCGAATAATTACAGGACCTCGGAAGATGGAGAAGATGCATGGCAACAGTACTACACTGATTAAATATTGACATGAAAAATATTGCGTGCAGAAGAATTTCGACCGCTGAGTAAGCTGAATTCCCAGACAGAAGTGCGAGAGATACAGGCACTAAATGTGACTTTACCCTAAGCTCTTCCTGAGTTCACACATATGGAAGTGCGCAACAAGCATTTTTTCTGTTTCAATATACGCATTAACAGTCAGCAAGATGCTATTTTTTATGAATATGATATCGAAGTTAATGTGGGCTTCGTTAGCTCAGCAGAGTACGCTCTCCAGAGATTAGCGTTAGATTTTCGGTTAAGCATATGTTTCTATCATAGCGGATAAGACACCAGTAATTCTTGTACGGGAATAATTCTAAGGCTAGCAGTAATTTAGAATTTACAGTTAGCTACGGAACCTCCAATGAAACTACAGAACGAGTGGGAGCAGTGTTAAAGATATTAGGGGAACGCAATGTTAGTCCAGCCATACTGGTTCAAATTTCCCGTCGTTTTCTAACACTACTGTACCCGGATACTACAATGATTCTTTCTATGAAGCGAAGGCTGATTTTTCCCGCTATATTGCTCCTGTTGCCTCTACTACAGAAGTATGAGACTTTAAATTCTAACCTTCCTTCCTATCTGATGAGAAAGTTACCCATCTTGGTTATCTAATTCTCACAACCGAGACCGAACAAACAGTATCACCTCAGACAGAATGCTAAACAGATTCCATCTGGTGACCGTCACATTGTCACACTATGCCCTAACGACAGCATACTTCCTGTATCACAATGAGTAATATGAGATGACGGATGGCACAGCGATGGGATCCCCATTATCACCAGCCGTCGTGAACTTCCTCATAAAGCATTTTCAAGAACAAGCGGCGAAGTCGAAAATGTTGTGCCCATTTTGCCTCCTCTGGTAAGTTGACAATGTTACATCACCAGCTCGCTTAACAGGCTTAGACTAGACAAGGATTCGGAATCGTCAAGGGAACTATACTAGTATCAATCTTAAATGACGTAGAGGGACCATAGGAAACCAAGGTATTGGTGTCCAGACGAATATTTGAACCCACTCCACAGAATGCGAGTTTGTTACTTCACTGGGTAGGAAGCTATTAAAGACGAAAAACCAAATTCATTTTGATGAGAGCGCGAGGAGCTGGAGATGATCCTGCTGTATGTCGCCTTCAGAAATTAAAAATGACTACGTATGGAAACAAAGGCCGAAACCACGATGGACGGTCCGTGATATTGTGGGGCGGCGGGTGGAATAATTGTTATAAAATGTTTTGTATTTATTTATTGCTTTTGTTTGCTGTTCTCAACATTGGCTCTCTAACTACAATATTGGCAACCAGAAAGTGATGAGCAAAACGTGAAGCCTGTAATTAGAATTCCTAGTGCCCACTTCATCTGAGAAACACACTTATAGCTACAGCTTATAGCTCTGGGGAATTAGGAGATTGTCTGGGATTCATAATCAAAAACGATTCTCTCTAAAATTTTCACTATATTCTGAAAGTCACAGACCAAAAAAAAAAAAAAAAAAAAAAAAAAAAAATCCACACAATCCAACTACCAGAGCAGTTCAAGAGTCTAATGCGCTGATGCAACTATAACTGTTCAAATTAAATGTTTAAGTGAATGCTCGCCATAATTTGATGATAATGTTCATCAAACGCCACGCTAAACAATGGTATAATGTCTGTACTGCGGCGGCACGTGAAAATACGACATAAGCAAACTGAAGATAGATCATTAAAGTCATCCCAGAATTAACACTTCACTCGAAAACGATTTCATGGTTACGCGTATCCCGAGTAACTTATTACGGCATCCGAGGCTGTTTATAGCAATGATACCGACGCGACGCGGCTCCCGGCACAGGTGGTGCGTTAATCAGCGTCTGGAGAGAACTGGGGCCTTACTCTCTCGCGCAGCGTTCTTATATATAAAGCCGCGGTGCGGGCGGCTAAGGGAACGCCTGATCAAATCCGCTCTCCCGACTAGCCGCTGGGCTAGTAATGCACCACTTTAAGTTATCGAGTAAATCATTACTTCCTTTGCTGATGGCCGATGAAGATCTCAATTTAAACGTGCAATCAGCACACAGGTAAGTAATCATAATAAAAGTCTGACGTGGCTAAGTCAAATATTTTGGGCGAGAGAATTAATTTAATTACACTACACGCAGTAGACGAGCTCTGAACTTGCTCTTTGGAGATACGCTAGTTTTATAGTTGTTTTGTTGTAACTTTTCACATCTTTATGATTATAGCGGATCTCCCTTCTACTTAAATTTAAACATCCTAGCTTTATTTATTAGCCTACTTAATTTACCTTGCCTCCTTAATTTTTAAGACAAAATCAGAAAATCATGAATTTCAACTAAAATTTTAATTTGTGAGATCCAGAATACTGTTTTTACTAAATTATTATGCAAAAGGAATCTAAATATAAATTTTTAAGTTTCTAGCTCGTTTCTGTTGCGCCAATGATTTTTACAGAAAAAATCCAAATTTCGAAAATGGTTAAAGTTATTGAACTGATATTCAACACATATTGATTTAGTATTACTCCTGACATGGTAGAAACGTTTCAGGTTATTTACTTGATTTTTAAAGTATTGCGCAACATTTATGACGTCAGAGCTAGTTACAGCGGACTAGGCTGGCACACAATGGAAAGACTGATGTGAATTTTATACGGCGTGAGTAGGCTGCTTCCCTACAATATGCATCAATTTTATAACGAAAACGCCGGCCGGTGTGGCCGAGCGGTTCTACGCGTTCAGTCTGGAACCGCGCAACCGCTACGGTCGCAGGTTAGAAGCCTGCCTCGGGCATGGATGTGTGTGATGTCAGGTTAGTTAGGTTTAAGTAGTTCTGAGTTGTAGGGGACTGATGACCTCAGATGTTGTCCCATAGTGCTCAGAGCCATTTGAATCATAACGAAAACGAAAGCACATCACTTTGTATCTCGTTGAGACAATTCCTAGCATCAGCAAGAAAAATCTGTACACGTAAGGATGTCTACACGTAATACGTTGAGCATATCGCACGAATATCAACTAACAGCACGTCTCATATGTTCGGTGTTCAATAATCATGCAATGAATTCCTGATCTAGGAGGGGACAGGGGAAAAGTTTCTGGAAACCTTCAGACAATAAAAATAAAAGACGAGTAAATCCTAGGAGTAAAGCTTTCTCCCACGTGCACTTTTATTCTCTGGTTGCAAAAATTGGAAATTTGTGGTAAGGTCTTATGGGACCTAACGGCTGAGGCCATAGGTCCCTAAGCTTACGCACTACTTAATCTAACTTAAACTAACTTACGCTATGGACAACACACACACCCATGCCTGAGGGAGGACTCGAACCTCCGACGGGGAGAGACGTGCGTACCGTGAAGGCGCCCCAGACCGCGCGGTTACCCCGCGCGGCTCTCTGGTTGCAATAACTTGCTTCGTCAGTTGGCAGTTGGCCAGTGCACTCTGCGGTTAGACTTAGTAATCACAGAAATTTCCATAGTTATTCAACATCCTTATAAAACGTGGCCTATGTTACTAAACGAACGTGAAACGTTGTTCTTCTACCAGTCGCTTGACTCCAAGAGGAGAGGGTCTGTTCATCACTGTAATTTATTTAATTTATTTATACCTTAAATCCAGCCAAACATGCCTCACAAATTTTTCTAAGATGAAATATGACAGTAGAGATTGATTCATGGAAAAGATAAAAGAAAAAATTGAAGGTATTTTAATATCGTCTTTGCCACTACAACAAAATGCGTGTTTTTCTCATTAAAGGCGTTTCGTTTGGTTGAAATAAAACATCATCAGTGGTCTGTAATAGAAGATACTTACAAATTGTTTTGCGTTCTGGATCGAAAACGAGTTCGTTACAAAAGATGTTGGTTTTTACTCATGGCATTTTATACCTGGTTTTCGCTCACATTAGGAAAGCCCATCCGCTTCTATATCTACATCTATAGCCGCAAGCCACCTTGCGGTGTGTGACGGTGGGTACTTTGTGTACCACGTCACTTTCTACCATGTTACTTCCCCCCCCCCCCCCCCCCTTTCCTCTTTAAGTCGCGAAAAATTCGTGGATAGAACGACTGCCGGTAAGCCAGTGTGGGCGCGAATCTCACTGATTTTACCGTCATGAGCTTTTCACGAGATATACATAATAGGAAACAATATATTTGTTGAATCTTCTAGGAAAGTACGCTCTCGGAACTTTAACAGTAAACCACACCGTGATGCAGAATGCCTCTCTTGCAGCGTATAAATTATACGTTGTCGTGTTGGAAGTCAGATCTCGAAGCTGGAGAGTTCGGTAGAGATTGAATAAGAGTCCCTAACCGTTCTTTCCACTAACCTGTCGTCTTCCAAAGTTGTGTCCTCAGCATAGAAGACAGCTAGTCGGACGTGGGATCTTCTTCGGCAGAGCCCAGGCTAGTATCTCTATTTACAGAGGTCAAGCTCTGTAGTACTGACAATGATGGTAGGCGACACCTCTCATTAATGTATCCTGTTTGTTTATATTTTAAAATATCACTTTTTAGGCTGTCTTCTACAACACTTGACATAGCGTTCTTAATAGTACGGTAACTTTTCTGACAACTTCCGGTACAGAGTACGACGTATCCGTCCGAAACGGAGATACACGTCCTGCCCTCCGGAACAGAGTTGCGTGACCGGACCTTCAGAACTCCCGAAACAGTCTGACTACTGCAACCGAAGTACTTCGTCTCCCTAGCGCGCCAAAGCGACCTGAAGGTGTCCGAAGCACTTCGGTTGTAATATCATTACTCTTATGTTTCTCAAACCTAGTGAAATTTAATAAAAAAACCGTAGACTCGTAGGGTAACCATGAGAGACTGTCGTACTGAAAACTGGCTCAAATACAATGAGAAGAATATAAATAATTAATAAGAGAAGTTAAGCGTTTTGGCGCCAAACACCCGAATGTGCCAACCAATCAGAAGCAAGTTCAGTACAATTGGCGGACTTTCGCACGGGAATAATACATACTGTAACATCTGCTGCTTGTACTCCACTCCACTTTTGTACCATATGCTACTTCACGTATATCAAGCTGTATTAAGGCGAGCTTCTTGCAAGATAAAATACTGACGGCCACAGCCAGGAATATCACAAGCGTCTGCCACTGTAGTTAGCTGATCATCTCTGTAACGCTTCCGCGCTTGCTAAATGAACGTGTAAGGAGATGACTCACGAGCAAAATTCAGGTATTGGTCGAACGAGAGATATGTATGCTACCTCCTTTGTTGATGGCCTACATTTTCCGAGGATTCCTCCAATGAATCTGTCCGGCATCTGTCTTTCATGCATTCCACTCCAAACTCTCCGTACACATACTCCTAGACGGCTTATGGAAGTAACTGCTGCCAGCGATTGTTCTGCAGTCGTGTAATCATAAAATAATGGGTCTTTCTGTCTATGTATACGCACATAATTCCATTTATTTATGTCGAGGGTCAATTTCTACTCCTTGCAGAAAGCGTCGAACCACTGCAGATCTTCCTGCCTTCACCAGAATTTTCTAGCGTTGCAACGTCTCTAGATACAACAATATCATACGCAAAATACCTCATGGAACTTTTGAAATTGTCTACTATGTCAGGTTTACATGTTGTGAAAAATAATGGATCCCTGACACACACTTGGAGTACTTCCGAAGTCACTTTTGCGTTTGAAGACTGTTTTCTGTTTGCAGGAAACTCTTCAGTCCAATCATACAGTTGGTCTGATACTCCGTAAGCTCGTATTTTGTTCATTAGGAGGTAGTGTAGAACTGTAGTGAATGCCTTATGGAAGTCAAGCAACACGCCATCTACAGGGTGAGTCAGGAGGAAAAGTACACGCTTTGAGGGGTGATAGTATTAGTGATTTTGAATAAAAAAATGTCACGTAAACATATATCCTGTTCTTTACAGTTTCCAAAGAAACGAATGAAAACAATGGGAAACAGGACTAATGCAGGTAATAGTCAATGACACTTTGCGATCTAATATTTGTTTTAGTTAATTGTGTACATTTCCTCACAAAAGATGTTGTAAGGTACATCTTATTACAGATAAGAGCGCATTTTGCTTTATTTACACTTCTGGTGTTTCACATACGTGAAGTGAACATATCAGCGCTGCAGTACCTACGGCGTAAGAAGCGAGCGGTAGTTTCCCACACTGGCTAGCAGAAGTGGTTGGCCATTTGGCGCTTTCAGAGCCAATGGGATGGGTCTGATGCAGAAAGTAAAGAGATACGCAGGGAAAGTGCATTCATTGTGGCGTGAATCAAGTAAATGTTATTGATAAATATTTGCTAACAAAAGCTGCCTTTGTCACTCAGACATTAAAAGGAATCTATAGGTCATAAATGCCATCTTCCAGTAATTTTACAAGCCAAGAAACGTTGAAATTAATAAATCAATTGATAATTTTGGCATAATCTAAGATGTAAGATCTTATGCGAACTAAATCGATTGTACACTCAAGTTACAAACTGTGCGCTGTTTTGGCATTAAGTCAAGCGCCGACACGGCAGAACCGCGCGACCGCTACGGTCGCAGGTTCGAATTCTGACTCGGGCATGGATGTGTGTGATGTCCTTAGGTTAGTTAGGTTTAAGTAGTTCTATGTTGTAGGGGACTGATGACCTCAGATGTTGTCCCATAGTGCTCAGAGCCATTTGAATCATGTTTTTGACACGCCAGTTGGAGACGATAGAGAAGAGATGGCTGTGAGACGACGTCAGCGAATCGCACGCTGACCGACCCCTCTCGAGGACGACAACGCGGCAGCAGTGGACCCTATGTAATGAGGACATAAGCACCGCACCCGATTTGTAGATTTAAAGCCTACACAGAGGCGAATGGGACCTGAAGGTTTGGGGAGCAAAACCAGTGGAATTGCCCATTGACTAGCTGATACGGACGCAATAACTCCGCAATCTTGCAATTCTTTAAGTTCAGCAGCGACTTTGTCTCGTAAGGCAATGGTAACAGTTCTGGCCCGGAAAAATTTCGGCTGAGCATTGTCTTTCATAGTAATATGTGCAACAAAACTGTTAGACTTGCCTAAACCTTCAGAAAAAGAGTTCAGGGAATTCTTTCAGCAAGCTAGCTACTCTGTCTTTGGCACTGAATGCAGTCACTGTCAACACATTGTTCTGAATTTGAAATTTGAATTTGAAGAAAAAGCAAACGAATCAATGCCAAATTTGTTCGCACTATCACGTGATTGTAGCACAGTGAAAGTCACAGTTCGTGTATGCGAGCGATACATGGCAGGCAAAGTACATTTTCTGAGAACAGGAATGTCCTGTCCATTATAAGCCGTCAGGTGCGTGCTAGTTTTAGACAGGCATGGGGAGCGTGTTACTATTGAAACACTGTCGTGTCCAGGCACGTCTACATTCTTCATGAGTCGTTTGGTTTTACACACCTCATCTGGTGTTTTCTTTACTAACTCTCTTCGTTTCCAATCCATGTCTTGGAATATCCCAACATTATATGGAATCCTCGTATGCCTGAACGATCTCTTTCTATTTTTTTCTGTGTTATCTACCAGTTCACCTGATGAAACGTGATGACTACCTGATATAAGCTTCTGCTTTTGATTTCTTTTCATTCATATTTTTTTCAGTTGTTTATTTTATCAAATTTTCTTTCAACCTCTTTGCATCCCATCGAAGATGTTTGTGAGTAGTTTTGTCTAATACAGCATATCCTATCATGTTCGTAACATCGTGTGCTTGGAACTCAGTCTTCTCCTTATAGTTACCTTGTTGTACTTTCCTTTTATTTTTTGTTTTCATACCTGCAACATCTTCAGCTCTCTTCATAAATACTTCTAGTACGTAAATTCCCTTTTATTTGTATCTAATCTTCATTTTATAAGACGCTAAAATTGTTGCTTTATTTGATCTGGTATATCACCTACTTCAAGTAAACAGTTATAATTTTCATTTCTGATTCCCAGTCTGATAACTTTTTTCTTACTAAATTTGTATCTAATTCTACTCAGTGGCACTAGTATGATCCACTGATGTTCGGAAGTAGTTTACAATCGCTACAGTGTGCACAATACAGTTTGTTTAGTTGCTACCACATGAATATTCTTCCGTTAGAATCTACACACCATGCGGCGCACACCCACCCTCTTATAGATGTGACCGCAACGGAAAAGATCGACAAAGGAACTGATCTCGGCCAAATTTCGGCCTCCGACCTTTCTACACATGAAGTATTCATGACCTATTCCGTGTAGGACCAAAAAGCTGAAATCGCGATTATAACGTGTAGTAACATAGATGGATCGTGACGTTTTAACAGCAGACCGCTCAGAAACCTCATGGCGTCAAATAATCAGAGCGCCCACATTTGATGGTAAAATCAATGTATTTTCTAATAAACTCATTGTTCTATACGAAAAACATGCCACTGTACGAGCAATCCATGCAAGAAACTGCATGTTCCATGGTTGACAGCAAAATTACGTCCAATGACTAAATTATGAACAATAGGGATGCTGCTCATAGACGATTCAAGACAAATGCCAAACCTGAATGCTACGAAACATACAGAAAGCTACAAAACAGGGTTCAGAAATGCGTTTGCAATGCCAAATTCAGACACATCCCTTCCTTTGCATGCAGCAAAACGAGACCCACGATCCTGTGGAAGAATCTTCGTAGCTTGGGTGTTGGAAAGACAAAATCAAGGTCCCGGCTGACGAACTCAATGAATTTTTCTCTGCACCAACCAGCTTCCATGCGGCAAGGAACTGTCGCCCACAAGAATGTCCTAACTTCTTAACTAACCACGACACTTTCCTCCTAAAGCACAACAAGAAAAACAGTAATGAGAATCTCTTCAGAGGCGATAGGCAGTGACGGTATTAGCATAACCATGATCAAGAACGAAGGCAATAGTTTAATATCTATCTTAACAGACAAATTTAATTTTTCTCTCGCGAATGGAATATCATCCATAGTCCGATCTATTCCTTAGATCGAAAACCCGCAAATATTTTGTGATTACCAACCAATTAGCGTATTACCTGCTGTTTCCAAAGCCCTGGAATATATTGTTCACGACTCAGTTACTTAACACTTATGCGAATCCGACTTGTTTGACAAATATCAATCCGGCTTTTGCAAACACCAGAGCACAAACACTGCGCTAATCAGTGGAACTGATGACCTGAAATATGCCAAGGAAAACTGTGAGGCCACAATATTGACTCTACTGAACTTCGGCTAAGCTTTTGACACTATCCTTTTTGACGTACAGCGACAGCTAAATCTCTCAGGTAGTGCCCTGAAGTGATTTGAAAACTACTTGAAAAATAGACAGGTAAGTGTTGTCTGTGGGAACGAAAAATCTTCCTGGAAAGATATTCTTTCAGGAGTGCCACAAGGATCAGTCTCACCTTTGTTTCCCTCGTATGTCAGTGATATTTCATCAGTTTTCTCTTCCTATTAATACTCGTATCATTTTTATGCCGATGACCTTCATATCTACGTAAGCACCGGACCTGAAAATATAAATACTACAATTGCCCAGATGAATGATGATCTGTCTTCAGTGGTAACATAGGCGAAAAACCTGGGGCTTAAACTAAATGCAGAAAATTCGGAAGTAATCTTAGTATCCCATCAGAAATTAAATGTTCGGAATTCCGCCATCACTTGCCTCCCAATCAATCTGACGGCAACCAGATATCGTACCAGAAAGCAGTGAAGAACTTGAGTGTAATTTTGCACGAGCATTTAAACTGGACAGAGAATACTGTCTCAATATGCTGGAAGACTTCCACTTGGCTCTATGCCCTGAAAAAGTTTCGGAACGTATTTCGACAGGCTGTGACACGCAGACTCGTGCAATCACTCTTTTCTACGGAATCTCCACTATTGTGATGTAATTCAGCTAGGTACAAGTACTGAAAACACAAGACGGTTAGAGCTGAGTATGGATGCTTGAGTGCATTAGATCTACAGCATCCGTCGATATGATCATGTCAGTGGTTCATATGTCCAATAAGGATAGTTGCGGTAAGGCAAGTTACGGGACTACCATACACTGTGTCTACTTCACCGGCTCCTCGGTGCATAAGCACCCCAGCTTATCTCGTTTCAGAGATTAAACACCTTTTGTGCAATCATAAACACAAGGTCTCACCTATCCAGTATCCAAGCTATGCCGATTCGTAAAGCAAGACCATTTGCAAACTCCATCGCTGTCGCTACTGTCCGCCTCGGGAAATAGCTACCCTGCACTTTTTTCACGATTCACTGCCCTCTCACTTTTAAGAAAAAGTTGAAGGAATTTCTCCTGTCATCCTCAGAGTGTTTCCCCAAAATTTACGTAACTGACCACCTTCCCCTCTGTCAATTAGCAAAGCCAGTGCTCCTTCCTTCTCCTAGATATGCTTCTTTTTCTTTTCCTTTCTCTATGAATCACCTCACTTTCTCTTCCCTTATAGTCTTTAACTGTATCTCATCACATTCATCTTTCCGTCTCTCGTCCATCCTCTTCCCCATACTCACTGCTGCTAGCACTCATAATTAAAACCTACCTCACAGTAAACTCTAATTATTGGTGATTTACCATGTACTAATATAAACTGTGTATGTTTATCTCACCTGTACTATTATAAATTTTCTTTTCCTAAATTTAGTGTAACATGCTTATTGCAATATATGCAACGTAGAGCTCCTGGTTACTTGCAAGAGAGGGCTTGATGTTCCTAATCTTGTCGGGTTAAATAAACTAATAAATAAATAAGAAAATAAAGTAAATCCACTTTCTCTATAGTTTTATAAAATAAAGCCAATATTAGTTTTAGTTCCATTTGATCCTTTCTACTGCATTTGCTTACTGATTGAAGTATATGGTAAGGACGCACATCGTGTTCTTCATGGCAGATTCTGTTAATGTACAAACTCTATTGTTTCTACCACCATACCAAAAGTTTTCTAGTGAAGATTTGTTCTTTTACTTATTCTTTGTTTTTCGTGTAGAAGTTGCACTTGCTGTCATTTATCGGTTTCTGCAGCTCTTTGTACAAGTCTGCTATTTCCCTAGCGGACTGTCACCATTTTGAATTTGAATGATTTCGGTGGATGACCTATTGTTTAATTTTAAAACAATTCTTGCTATTTTTAATGAGGGTCTTTAAACACTTATAATATTATTTTTGATTTTCTTGATTATAATTCTTTCGCACCTGAATTTACTTGCCGCTCTTTTCCTTTGTAACAAAACATATGTTCTGCTTTAATGCCATATGGTCTTAGTGTGTTTGTCGCGTTTCTGACAGCTCTTCAATCGTGCTGTCGCTACGTAATGAGCATTAGAAGCACCTGGGTTTCTAAGGTTCTTATTACCGATAGTTTACACAAACTTCGTGTTGCAATGTGCGGGCGCAGAATAAGCTCGGCTTTCCCAGTGGTCTAAAATTACTACTTGCGTTGCCTCAGTCCACAACTCTTAGGCTTTCCCCACAATGACGCAGAAGAAACGCAAGGTAACAAGAGCAATGAATAAAAACGTCTTATCTGTTTTATCTGACATGTCGCGTGTAATAGTGTAGCACACACTCACCACGTTTACATTAGGCTCGAAAGATCGAGTTCTGTAAACCGATTTCGCCTGACCGCTCCTGGTTGGTCATGGAAACACACCATTATCGATTCTGGCAGCGCGGTTCTAGCTGCCGGAGGTTTCCTCATCCACAATAGATTTTCGCTCCCATGTAAACGCACAACCATTTTTAAAACATGCTTTGCTTGTCAAGTTACGTCTTGTTTTTTTAAAATTTTCGGGTAGTTTGAACGGAGTGCCTTTCTATGCAGTAAAGGAGAAGAATTATCAGACAGACAAGGGGACAGTACGAACTCCCCCTCAGTGATTTGATTCATACTGACACAGGTGTAGGACACGGCTAGGACTTCATCATACGTAAACAGGAAGACGCAACTCTCAACCGTTTTCGACGAAACAGAGTTTGAAAATTTTAGGTAAGCAAGTATACAAGCAGCCCCAGCCGGGCGAGTGAGCGCTTAGTTTCTGAATCGGATCTCGCTGCCGGTAGTACTTTTTCTTATGAGCTATCTGTATCACTATTCGATGAAACACTTCCATATGCGTGGTACGCTGTGAAATTACGCGACGATCGAGAACCGTTTATGAATGTAAACGAAGTTCGTTTTGTAGCAGAAGGAGAGAAAAAGCCATGAACATGGAAAAATTCGGCACTCATTACATGTGCTTTATACAGCAATAATTATTGTTTTCAGTATTTCTACGGTCAGTATCATCCTGCTTCGTGTAGAGCTTCATAGGTTATATATTACACTTGTCACAAATGAAGATACAATAATGTAAATAATATGACTATACTGATTTGAAAGTTCTCGCGTAAAATTCAGTTTCCTTTAGAAAAATTTTCACCATTTTTCGAGACAAAGATTAGGAGAATCATAAAATATTGATAATTTGGGCAGTCATAATGAATATGTTGTCGGAATTACGTCGGTATAAAAAAAAAGGGCCACCGGCGGTAAGAGTCGGCCCAGAGACCTCTGCCTTATGGAAGTAAGCGCTTACTCGCACGGCTGCGGACTATGTGGAGATCAACGACCCTAAAAGTACACAAGCACACCTAAAATTTTCGACTTCGATTTCCCCGAAAACGGTTGAGAGTTGCGTCTTCCTGTTTACATAATTTGAAGTCCTAATCGTGCCACCTAGCGAGGTAGCGCGGTGATCAGCTCACTTGACTCACATTCGGAAGGATGACGGTTCAAATCCGCGTCCGGACATCCTGATTTAGGTTTTCTGTGACTTCCATGAATCGCTTCAAGCTTCCTTTGAAAGGGCACGGCCGACTGTGGTGTCACCGCTAGACACCACACTTACTAGGTGGTAACTTAAATCGGCCGCGGTCCTGTAGTACATGTCGGACCCGCGTGTCGCCACTGTGGGATCGCAAACCTAGCGCCACCACAAGGCAGGTCTCGAGAGACTGAGGAGACCTCGTCCCCAGTTGTACGGACAACATAGCTAGCGATTGGACGTGCTAAGCCTTGCTCTCATTTGCCGAGAGATAGACAGTAGAATAGCCCTCTGCTAAGTTAACTGGCGACCACCTAGCAAGGCGCCATTTGTATCAGTGCCTATAGCTTACTATTATTCAAGAGAGATGTATTCCAAGGACTAATTAAAAGTTAAGTAACAAGCATCTACGTACTTTTCTTCTTATTCATTTATAAGTCTCATGTTCCAGACTTCACGCCCGTCTGCGTTAGCAATTGCGTGCCCTATCGGCTACAGCATTGTGTCTAGGCTGTATGGTCTAGACACAACATTATTGGCGACGAGAAAAAGAGTTTGTATTAATTCGTTTGTGTCATGGCTTCGCCACATTCTCCGGATGTACTGTCCGAATTTTATCGCTTGCAGAATCATCAGACGCAGGCGTTATTGGATGCACTTGGACAGCTCGTCCAGGGTCAACGTGCGCTGCAACCCGATGCGGCAGCCGCCGCTTCTTCGCTACCGCTGCCACAAAACGCTGTTGCACCTCCCTTTAGACCATTCGTGGCGGCCGATGAAACATGGCAAGAATGGTCTCGCCAGTTCCAGTTTCATCTAACAGCCTACAGAATTCAAGGTAACGAGCGGCAGCCGTTTTTGCTTTCTTGTGTCGGTGTGTCTACCTACCGTGTGATAGTGAAATTGTTTCCCCGACGCGACGTGGCAACTCTGACCTACGAAGAAATTTTGTCTGCTTTAGATGCCTATTTCAAGGAAACAGTTAATGTAGTTGCAAAACGGTATACGTTCTTTCGTACAAAACGTACGGCCGGTCAGACTAATAGGGAGTGGGTTGCAACTTTGCAAGGACTTACTAGGGAGTGTGCCTTTGAATGTGACTGTGGCCTTCCTTATTCAGACACTATGGTGCGTGATGCAATAGCACAGAACGTTTCTGATGTTCGCATACGGGAACAGATTTTGAAACTCGTTAATCCCTCCCTCCAACAAGTGATAGACATATTGGATAGGCAAGACACACTTGACTTTGCTCAGGACTCATTTGAAACTTCGCCAGCAGTGTGTCACATTCACCGGCCCGCCGGGCCCGCTGCACGGGACGCTAAGCAGCCCTCGCGCCCGTTACCGCAGCGGCAGCCTACCTTGCAAACACGTGTGCCGCGTAAGCAAGCAACTGCAGTGAAATCATGCCCGCGGTGTGCCACTAGACATTCGCGTGAAAATTGCCCGTCACGCCAAGCTATTTGCTTTTACTGTCAAAAGAAAGGACATGTTCAAAGTGTTTGCCAGAAAAGGCTTAGATCAGACAATCACGATAATTCCAGGCCCTTTGCTTCGCGCCGGAATCGAACCCAGGATAATCGGGCTCGTGGACCTTCGCCCATGGACATTCATGTAGTTCATTCCCACCCGTCCAGTGACACTTTAGCTAACAGTGACTGTGTTCGTCCCACCAAAAGTGTGCGTCGACGTCGCCGGAATTCCCGTAAAGTCGCAAGTGCTTCTGTACCTGTATCAGTTCAAATTGCACGTGACAGTCGCTCTTGTCGTCAGCAGGACAATAAACTTTTTGTGGACTTAGACTTTGAAGGCAAAGTGATACCATTCCAGCTCGATACCGGAGCTGCAGTTTCATTGCTCAATCACGACACGTACAAACAACTGGGCAAACCGCCATTGCGTGCCGCAAATGTTAAGTTACATAGTTACTCAGGACAGCACATACCTGTGTTAGGACAGTGCAGCCTTATTGCAACATACAAGGGACAAACAAAACTTGTGTCATTTTACGTTCTTCGTTCTTCTACTGCAGTGAACTTGTTTGGTTTAGATTTGTTTCAATTGTTTAATTTGTCTATAGTAAATCAGGTCCTATCAGTGAATCAGACTGTGCCTTCCGCCAGTGTTTCTAGTCTTTGTGAAGAATTTGCAGACATTTTTGCACCGGGCCTTGGTTGCGCTAAGAACTATGAAGCGCATTTGGAACTGCAAGAAAACGCGCAACCGAAATTTTTCAGAGCGCGCAATGTTCCCCACGCATTGCGTGATGAGGTCGCCAGAACATTAGCCGATTTAGAATCTCAAGGTGTAATTGAACGTGTGCAGGCTTCTCTCTGGGCCTCACCCTTAGTAATTTTGCCAAAACCTTCCGGTAAACTGAGACTTTGTGTGGACTTCACGGCAACAGTGAATCCACAACTTGTGACTGCCGCTTTTCCTTTGCCCCGCCCGGAAGATCTTTTTGACAAACTGTGCCCGGGAAAATATTTTTCAAAATTGGACCTAGCAGATGCGTACTTGCAAATACCTGTGGACGCAGAATCCTAGCGCGTCTTGGTGGTAAACACGCATCTTGGCTTGTATCGCTTCAAAAGACTGCCATTCGGGTGTGCATCCGCCCCTGCTTTGTTTCAGCAATATTTACAAACTGTGTGTGCGTCGGTCCCTACTGCTGCGAACTATCTGGACGATATTGTGATCTCAGGAAAGACAGAAGCCGAACATTTGCAAAATCTCCGAACATTATTTCAGGTCTTGCGTCAGAATGGTCTTCGCTTGAGGAAGGACAAATGTGTGTTTTTTGCTCGGGACTTACCCTACCTGGGGCATGTCATAGATGCCCAAGGTATACATCCGAGTCCAGAGCACCTCCGTGCCATACAGGAATTACCTGCTCCGCAGAATTTGAAACAGCTACAGAGTGTGCTGGGTAAAATTAATTATTATGCAAAGTTTGTGCGCAATGCTTCTTCCATTTCAGCTCCGCTTCATCGCTTACGCCGTCAAGGTGTTCCGTTCGTCTGGACGACGGAATGCGAACGCGCCTTTCGCCAGTTGAAATCGGCGTTACTTTCAAATACGTGCCTTACGCCATTCGATCCCCAGAAACCCCTTTTGTTGATGGTAGATGCATCGGATTTCGGGATCGGTGCTGTGCTTGCGCACAAGGATGGCTCGCATGATCGCCCTATTGCCTTTGCGTCCAAATTGCTCTCATCTGCGCAAAGAAATTATTCACAGATAGAGAAAGAAGCTTTAGCTCTCGTGTTTGGTGTTACAAAGTTTCACGATTTCTTGTATGGTCGTCACTTTACCATCATCACGGACCACAAACCTTTGACATCGCTTTTTCATCCGACCAAGCCTGTACCTCCACGTACAGCGCAGAAATTCATTCGCTGGTCACTTTTTCTCTCGCAGTACCGCTACGATATCTTGTATCGGTCCACTGCTAAGCACGGAAACGCTGATGCGTTGTCCCGTTTGCCTGTTGCTGAGGATAAAGCATTCGATTCTTCCGAACTTGCTTGCATGTTCATTGATTCGGAAACCGATGACGTGGTCGAATCGTTTCCGATTGATTTTCGTCGTGTCGCTACAGCCACAGCTGCTGACCCTGTCCTTGCTACTGTTTTGCGTTTTGTTGCTACGCAATGGCCCTTGTCAAAGTCACGGATCGAGGATCCTTTGGTTCGCCGTTTTTTTGCCCACAAGGAGAGACTTTTTGTACGACGTGGTGTTTTGTTGTTGCGTTCTGATAATGATCAGTCCAGAGTCGTGGTCCCACGTTCGTTACAGTCCTCTGTCTTAAAGCTTCTCCACCAAGGACATTGGGGTATAGTGCGTACGAAACAACTTGCTCGTCAGCACTGCACTTGGTTCGGAATCGATACTGCGATTACGAATATGTGCTCCTCTTGCGTGGCGTGTGCCGAACAACAATCCGCACCACCGCGGAAATTCTTTGCATGGCCGAAAGCCACTTCCCCTTGGCAACGTTTGCACATCGATTTTGCTGGACCATTCTGGAATGCTCGATGGTTGGTTGTGGTCGATGCTTTCAGTAATTTTCCTTTTGTTGTCCGGATGTCTTCCACGACGTCTTCTGCCACAATCCAAGCCTTGTCTGCTATCTTTTGCATTGAAGGTCTTCCGCAGACTATTGTTTCCGACAATGGCCCACAATTCATGTCCGCCGAATTTCAGTCTTTTTGCAAGGCCAATGGTATTCAACATCTGACATCCGTGCCGTTTTCGCCTCAGTCAAACGGTGCCGCTGAACGATTGGTCCGGACTTTCAAGTCACAGGTGTTGAAACTGAAAGAATCGCATTCTCGGGAGGACGCTTTGTTGCTCTTTTTGTCTTCGTATCGCTCTCAGCCCCGCGATGGTCGCTCGCCGGCTGAATTGCTCCATGGTCGTTCTCATCGCACCTTGATGTCTTTGCTGCATCCGCCACCTCAGGTTCCTGTGCAGCGGCAGACTCCTGCTTTTGCTCCTGGCGACGTTGTCTATTATCGCAACTATCGCGGTTCACAGCGTTGGCTCGCAGGGCGCATTCTTCGCTGCCTCGGCCGCGCGATGTATTTGGTTTTGGGGGCCTCTGGTGAGGTGCGTCGGCATCTCAATCAGCTGCGCCTCTGTCGTCGCCTGGGTTCTGCCGCTCCCCGTCTGCTTTCAGCGGCGGCGCCGTCAGGTCAGCGCCCTGGGGACCCATCTACTGGCTCGCCTCGCCCCCAGGTGTTACCGACGCTGCCTTCCATTTTGCCTCATGGCGTCGCGCCGCCGCCGCAGCCGCCGCCGGCGCCGCCCGCAGTGGACGCTTCGCTGCAACCGCCCGGCGCCTCCCAGGGCAACGCGCCGCCGCTCGCTTCCCGTGACCAGCCGTCCTCCGCCATGGACCTGTTGCCCGCTCCGGACCAGATGTCGTCATCGCGCATCGGATTCCCCGACGCAATGGAGGTCGACCCTTCGGCCCCTCCTGTCTCATTACGTGCGCATACACCGCATGTTGACGTGCACCCTGGACTAGGTTTTCAGGCGTTTCCTAGCTCCCCTCGGACCGAATGGCCGGGTGCGGGTGGCACAGCCTCGCCTGTTAGGCTCCCCACCTCATCGCATACGTCAACATGCGGTCCTCCCCACGGCGGGCGGAAGCCTTATCTCACGACCGTTCGCCGATTTGCGGGGGAGGAATGTGGTGTCACCGCTAGACACCACACTTACTAGGTGGTAACTTAAATCGGCCGCGGTCCTGTAGTACATGTCGGACCCGCGTGTCGCCACTGTGGGATCGCAAACCTAGCGCCACCACAAGGCAGGTCTCGAGAGACTGAGGAGACCTCGTCCCCAGTTGTACGGACAACATAGCTAGCGATTGGATGTGCTAAGCCTTGCTCTCATTTGCCGAGAGATAGACAGTAGAATAGCCCTCTGCTAAGTTAACTGGCGACCACCTAGCAAGGCGCCATTTGTATCAGTGCCTATAGCTTACTAATATTCAAGAGAGATGTATTCCAAGGACTAATTAAAAGTTAAGTAACAAGCATCTACGTACTTTTCTTCTTATTCATTTATAAGTCTCATGTTCCAGACTTCACGCCCGTCTGCGTTAGCAATTGCGTGCCCTATCGGCTACAGCATTGTGTCTAGGCTGTATGGTCTAGACACAACACCGACTTCCCTCCCCGTCCTTCTCTAATCCGATGGGACCGATGGCCTCGCTGTTTGGTCACTTCCACCAAATCAACCAACCAACCTAGTCGTGCCCGACACGTTCTGTCAGTACGAAAGAAATCGGTGAGGGGGAAATTCGTACCGTTCCTTGTGAGCATGAAGCTGTCCATTTCTGATATTTAGATGGAGAAAAAGAGTCACTGTGTAAATTAAATCGGAAACCGGAGTAAGTGATTTCCATAATCCATTTGTGTAAAAAAAAAAAAAAAAATTCGTAAACACGACAGCGAAAAACGGTTTCCGAAACACGGTTTTTGTGTTTGGTATGTTGTTTCTTACGTAGACGTAGCAGCTGAAGATTATGTTCGCCAGGCGACGCGGCTGCAGAGCTGCGATTTCTGCTGACCTAAGTTTTAAACGTGTTTCGTATCGCGCAACAGCACCATTAGGCAGGGCGTGTGTTTATGGAGTCAATAAAGGAAGTCTCGAGGATTTTGAAGGAACTATTCGGTTAAAAAAATTGACAATTTGTAATCTTATATGTTCAGAGTGTTACTTGGATATGAGTTACTTATCTTTTAATCACGAGTCAAATTTATTTTGTTATTTGCCTCCCTTAGAAGCACAGTGAGCTGTTTTAGTTTTAACTCTTGTAAAGTCAAATCTTTTCAACTAGACACCAAGGCGCGTTGGTAGTGGAGCAGAAGGGGTCCCAACGCGGAGCATTTTGGAGGGGCTTACCAGTTCCGTTATTTGCCTTATAGCCACTGGAAACTTACCGAAATCTTTGTCTCAACTAGAGAACGAGAGCTATTTTTCAATTAACTCTGGTACGATACGCAGCCGCAGAAAAAGAAATATTGAAGCCTATGTCTGGATCCACTGATGAGCCGAAACAAAATGACCATCTGCTATATAGCATGTTTATCCACCTTTGGAACGTACAGATTCTGCATGGGATGGATTACAAAAGTCCTTGGTAGGTTTCCAGAGGTATGTAGGACAAGTTATGCAACTCCCGCAAAATACTGACCGATGGTTTGTGGGCGTGGAGCCGGCGCTCGATAGCGTCCCAGATGTGTTTCGTCAAGTTCAGATCAGACGAATCCGGTGGCCAAGACGTCAACGTGAGTTCACTATCTTGCTCACTAAACCTCTGTAACACGATTTCGGCCTTGTGACACGGACGGTTATCCTGCTGGAAGATGCCATCGCCGTCAGGAAGACATCAAGTATGGAACGATGCAGGTGGTCCAGAATAATATTCACGTAATCCACAACTGTCACAGTGTTTGCGATTACTACCACAGGTCCCATGGAATCCCAATCATTTGACGTACTTTTTCGTACCGAAAACAAGTTTTATAGGGTAAATAAATGAACAAAAATGCCATAAACATTTGCTTCAGCAAGTTAATGATTGAATCTTTCCTGCAAACATTAGCTAATACTCAACCTGGGAAGCGTAGTCATGCACATGACATGAAGTCCTAACCCCCAGATTATTAACGAGAACTTCGTCCTTGGTTCCTTCGTTAAGGAGCCAACTTACTCCATATGAGCTATTGCCGCGTATCTGATGATCTGGTAGACGACAAGTCTTTAAAACCTAACCTTCCTTCCGTCCTAGCAGCAGAATTCTGTTTTATCCACATGGACCAATAATAGTTCATCGTTCAGTTACTTGTGACTCGTTTAGTGTCTGTTCTCCAGTCAACCACTCACCAATTTCCCCACACACTAGCCGTATGATCCCGCAGGATTAAGAAGCCCTTATGTTGATAGGAGTACGAAGTTAGAATGCAGTTTGTGATGTTCAACTTAATGAAACGTGCACTTTCAACTTTTCACTTTATTTACGAAGCTTAAAGGTTCATGATAACGAATGTAACAAAGTCATCTTGAAATGTAGTAACATAGACTTACTGATGGCAAGACCCTTTCATCACATGAGCTTTTTAATTTTACGTGTATTTTTTGGTTTCACAAGGAGCTCTGGAGAGATAAATAATAGGGTAAATAGTGTTGGTGGAACGAAGCAACCGAACCATATTTAATTTCCTAAACTTTCTTTTTTATTAATTAAAGAATAGTATGAACTAAAATATCCTACAGAAATCTTGCTATTGTTTCTTTAATGTGACACGAAATCAAAGTATATACGAGGCCTGTTCAGAAAGTAAGCTCCGATTGATTGCCAAATTGAAACCACAGTGAACATCAGAAATGTTTTACTTGTAACAATTAGCTACACCTTTCAGCTACTTCTCTACGTAGTCGCCGTTCTGACTTAGACTTTTGTCATAGCGTTGTACCAACTTTTCAATAGCCTCATCGTAGAAGGCAGCCGCCAGTGCTTTCCGCCAATTCTCCACGCTGGCCTACACCTCGTTGTCTGTGTCAAAATGTTGTCTTCAAAGACAGCGGTTCATGTGACCAGAGATGAAACTCAGGGGGAGACAATTGCGGACTGTATTGTGGGTAATCTCACATTTCCATTTGAAAACGATGCAGGAGCATCTTCATTGCCCCTGCAGAATGCGGCTGAGAATTGTCTTGAAGAAGAAACAGCACGACAGTTATGTAATGTTAGCTGCATAGCTTCAGGCGAAATTTCTCACCAGGCCCTCGTACTTGGCGGCAGACACTATTTTCTAGACATCTTTACGCACTCACTGCGAGCTCAGAAATGAGAAGAGCGACGTGATGCTAACTGGGGTTATACTAGAGACACTACCCAACACATCTGTGCAAAGCTTTATCGGATTTTCATAGTCGTTTCCATTTCGCGACCGATCGGAGCTTACTTTCTGAACGCCCCTCGTATCTTTGAGTAGCACTTTTTTAAAATGGGACTTCTGTATGTCTTGCTCCATTAGAGGAGATCTGTGTGAGACAGATTTATTGATTAACTTTTTCGTAGATCAGCAAAGAAATTACGGAGATAAAGTGCATTGAATATGGAGATTCTTGTGCTGTTGTAGGGACCGTTTGAATGGAGCAACGCCCACAAAAATAACAACACTATCCACGGAAATTAATGTCGCTGATGAAAGCGATTCATGATGTTTACGTCACTCTCGTAGGCGTCAACTTCCCAGAGGGTGCCATTAAAACGCTCTTAGCAAAGTTAAAAAAATCCTCGTCTTCAGAATATTTTGACTTCATAATTTCTTGACAGATCTTCAAAAAAATGTATATCTTTCAATTTGTCTCATTCGTATCTGCCGCTTCGGCGCAAAAAGATTTTATTGTCCCATTGAAACTTCCCCTTTGAATGTAAAGAAAGACTATGCTGGTAAAACTTCTACATTACTTGATTTTCAAACTCCAGAGTGAAACTGAACGTAATGAGACTGTTTTCTCTTTACTTATTCTGATCATTTCTAAACTGACACACAATATTTTAGCGCAAAGCAATCTGACTTTTAATAGTCCCTAAAAAGAATAGCACTGACTAACAATAACCTATACCCTTCACGAATCACTTACCTCACAAAAAATCTTCGTTACTCGAACTACTGCAATACAGTGAGTGCCAATACTACCTGCTAAATAAAAGATTCTAACAACTGAAGGCACTAACTGCTGATAGACATATAACTAGCAGATGAAAGATTTTGATAGAGAACAAACAATGTAATTACGTTAATAGTGTTCAAAAGGCATAATATATACATAAATTCGTGACATCCAGTTTATCAAATTTCCTTTTTCTGACGGACACACGTCCAGATCGTCCGCTCATATTAACATCTCAGGACTCTGGCATCTCTCCCCCCACATCCACCACTGCTGGCTGTTCACATCCAACTGCCCAACACTACACAGGCGAATAACTTCCAACAACGAGTCCAACCAGCCACAGACTGCACACAGCGCAGTCAGCGACTTTAATAGAGAGCGCTACTTGGCGTTATCAACATAAAAACCTAAACAGCCTACTTACACCATGTTAAAAAGATTTAACGATCACTGCATTTTTAGAACATACCACTCAAGTGATTTTCGGTAGCACAAACTAACTTTGTCTGAACCATTTTTTTGTCACATAAAAATTAACTCAGCTCCTGCTGATGCCAAAATTACAGTTTGTATGTTTTTGCAACTTAGCTCCCCTTTTATCATTCTTTTCTATAGACGTAATTATTTTCTACTGCTCGTATTCACTACTAAAGGAAATAGAGTAGAACTAGCAAATAACTCTAATAGGAAGCTAAGTAATGATATTTTTTTTGGTCATCAGTCTACTGACTGGTTTGATGCGGCCCGCCACGAATTCCTTTCCTGTGCTAACCTCTTCATCTCAGAGTAGCACTTGCAACCTACGTCCTCAATTATTTGCTTGACGTATTCCAATCTCTGTCTTCCTCTACAGTTTTTGCCCTCTACAGCTCCCTCTAGTACCATGGAATTCATTCCCTCATGTCTTAGCAGATGTCCTATCATCCTGTCCCTTCTCCTTATCAGTGTTTTCCACATATTCCTTTCCTCTCCGATTCTGCGTAGAACCTCCTCATTCCTTATCTTATCAGTCCACCTAATTTTCAACATTCGTCTATAGCACCACATCTCAAATGCTTCGATTCTCTTCTGTTCCGGTTTTCCCACAGTCCATGTTTCACTACCATACAATGCTGTACTCCAGACGTACATCCTCAGAAATTTCTTACTCAAATTAAGGCCGGTATTTGATATTAGTAGACTTCTCTTGGCCAGAAATGCCTTTTTTGCCATAGCGAGTCTGCTTTTGATGTCCTCCTTGCTCTGTCCGTCATTGGTTATTTTACTGCCTAGGTAGCAGAATTCCTTAACTTCATTGACTTCGTGACCATCAATCCTGATGTTAAGTTTCTCGCTGTTCTCATTTCTACTACTTCTCATTACCTTCGTCTTTCTCCGATTTACTGTCAAACCATACTGTGTACTCATTAGACTGTTCATTCCATTAAGCAGATCATTTAATTCTTCTTCACTTTCACTCAGGATAGCAATGTCATCAGCGAATCGTATCATTGATATCCTTTCACCTTGTATTTTAATCCCACTCCTGAACCTTTCTTTTATTTCCATCATTGCTTCCTCGATGTACAGATTGAAGAGTAGGGGCGAAAGGCTACAACCTTGTCTTACACCCTTCTTAATGCGAGCACTTCGTTCTTGATTTTCCACTCTTATTATTCCCTCTTGGTTGTTGTACATATTGCATATGACCCGTCTCTCCCTATAGCTTACCCCCACTTTTTTCAGAATCTCGAACAGCTTGCACCATTTTATATTGTTGAACGCTTTTTCCAGGTCGACAAATCCTATGAACGTGTCTTGATTTTTCTTTAGCCTTGCTTCCATTATTAGCCGTAACGTCAAATTGCCTCTCTCGTCCCTTTACTTTTCCTAAAGCCAAACTGATCGTCACCTAGCGCATTCTCAATTTTCTTTTCCATTCTTCTGTATATTATTCTTGTAAGCAGCTTCGATGCATGAGCTGTTAAGCTGATTGTGCGATAATTCTCGCACTTGTCAGCTCTTGCCGTCTTCGGAATTGTGTGGATGATGCTTTTCCGAAAGTCAGATGGTATGTCGCCAGACTCATATATTCTACAAACCAACGTGAATAGTCGTTTTGTTGCCACTTCCCCCAATGATTTTAGAAATTCTGATGGAATGTTATCTATCCCTTCTGCCTTATTTGACCGTAAGTCCTCCAAAGCTCTTTTAAATTCCGATTCTAATACTGGATGATATCGTTGAAGAATTTGGAGGGAATCACTTTCATATTACACATTCAGTGCTACTGTCATCGCTTCGTCTAACATTCCTATCACTTGTTGACGTCTATTTTAAATTGACGCGCAACTATTCACATAATCATGCGAAAGTTAACATTTTATATTAATTGCTCTGTAGTCTGTCTTAGTTATTTATTTCTGAAAATAGGATTAATCTATGTACTCATAGTTACTAAACATTTCCACGAAATTTTATTGTTGTTTTTTAAAACAACTCTGTGTATTTTGACTGAGATTTCATCAATGGCAGCAATATTTCTTAAAGAAAGTCATATTTCTGCGTAGGCTGTTCTTTTATTTTGAAATAAACGCATTCCTTCATTATTTAAGAATTGTCTAATTTCATTTCCATGGGCATAATAAAGTTACATTACAATAAAAATTGGGTGGGGGAAATGCAACATGTGGTGGTGCCCCCACTAAGAGTTTCGCACAACCATAGCATGTACGGACGCAACGGACACAGATGTGAGGTCATTATGCAAAACTTCAAAGGTATAAACCTTATGCGCCTGTTGACAGCGTACCAGCTTGACAACACATAAGTGGGCGAAATGATCTAATTTATAAATAAAGAAATAAAGTATTTATTTCAAAATAAAACATCAGGGTACACACGAAAATAATTTCCAAAAAGAGATTTACAGCGGCTGTGGACCCATACATAAAAAAATAGTCTTTAATATTTTTCAATCTTCTTGTTTACACCTATACCTAGGTGCACGCACCAGCACTTGAATTTCCTGCCTGCTCTGTTTCTCTATAATAAACTAAGTTACTTGATTTTAAGTCTATTTGTTGTTCATTTGCCGGCCGCGGTAGCCGAGCGGTTCTAGGTGCTACAGTCTGGAACCGAACTATCGCTACGGTCGCAGGTTCGAATCCTGCCTTGGGCATGGATGTGTGTGATGTTCTTAGGTTAGTTAGGTTTAAGTAGTTCTAAGTTCTAGGGGACTGATGACCTCAGAAGTTAAGTCCCATAGTGCTCAGAGCCATTTGAACCATTTGAACCTGCATCGGGCATGGATGTGTCAGGTTAGTCAGGTTTAAGTAGTTCTAAGTTCTAGGGGACTGCTGACCTCAGATGTTAAGTCCCATAGTGCTCAGAGCCATTTGAAAGCCATTTTTTTGTTGTTAATTTTTTTGTTGCAGTTCTGCCAACCCTGCTACATATACTCTGTTTGATGTTATTTAACTCCTCTTTCAACTGCACTCGCTTATTTTTGAGTGGATGTGTTAAGTTAGTCAGGTTTATGTAGTTCTAAGTTCTAGGGGACTGCTGACCTCAGATGTGTCCCATAGTGCTCAGAGCCATTTGAAAGCCATTTTTTTGTTGTTCATTTTTTTGTTGCAGTTCTGCCAACCCTTCTACATATACTCTGTTTGATGTTATTTAACTCCTCTTTCAACTGCACCCGCTTATTTTTGAGTCCTGAAGTTCCGTATTTTATTGTCCCTAAATAAAATGTAGTGAAACAGATGCCAGCTAAGCTTCGTGCAACGTAGTGGGGGCGCAGAGGTAATGAACCGTGCTCCATGCTGCGCAGCAGTAGTCTGAGTTCCGTCGCTACACTACTCGTAATGCTCTGTTATCTGGACCAAAATATCGACGTCGCAACGTACCGGACGTGACTGTAGCGTCTTCGCGACGCTACCCGTGGGACATTAGTCTGTCAGAGTTTAAGAATTTGGGGAGAAACGTGAGCTGCTAAACCTCAGGAGAGCACATGAAATATATTCGCAGCTGCAAATACGGACAACCATCAGCTGTGTAATGGAATGACGACGATGAAAATTTGTGCTGGACCGGGACTCGAACCCGGATTTCTCCCTTATCGGTAGCCGGCCGCTGTGGCCGAGCGGTTCTAGGCGCTTCAGTCCGGGACCGCAGTTTCGAATCCTGCCTCGAGCATGGATTTGTGTGATGTCCTTAGGTTAGTTAGGTTTAAGTAGTTCTAAGTCTAGGGTATTGATGACCTCAAATGTTAAGCCCCTTAGTGCTTAGAGACATTTGAACCATTTGAACGCGTTATCGGGAGTGGCCGCCTTACCTTTTTTTAATTTTTTTATTTTAGTTGATCTCATTATGCTCTATATTGTTCGTTGAAATTGTTCGGGGCGGACGTCCGATGACACCCGATCCGTTCACTTAGTTTCTTTATTACAGAGGGTAGCTAACCCTCTGACCGAACGCGCTGAGCTACCGTGCCGGCGTCCTTTAAGCTATTCGAGCACGACTCACTGCCAGACCCAAATTTCCTTATGTCGCCAACCATGTGTCTACTGCCTGTACCTTTTCATCCACCATGTATATTCCCGCACAGGCGAGACATTTCTCTTGAAAGTTGCTTGCCCGGAGTCGGTGGATAAATACTGCAATATCGTATTTATCCGCCGACATCGGGTAAGAGACCTTCAAATAAAATGTCTCTCCTGAATGGGAACATACATAGTGGATGTACGAGTACAGATTGTTGACACATGGTTGACGACATACTGAAGTTTGGGTCTGGTCGTGAGTTGTGCTTGGGTAGCCTAATGGCAAGGCGACCACTCGCGATGAGCGGGAAATCCGAGTTCGAGACCCGGTCCGGCACAAAATTTCACTGTCGTCATTCCATTATACAGCTGATAGTTGTCCATATTTGCAATTGTAAATACATTTGATATATTTCATAAAGGCCCTTGTCGCCGCAGCGCCTATTCCCTTGGAAGAAAAAAAAATGGTTCAAATGGCTCTGAGCACTATGGGACTTAACATCTATGGTCATCAGTCCACTAGAACTTAGAACTACTTAAACCTAACTAACCTAAGGACATCACACAACACCCAGCCATCACGAGGCAGAGAAAATCCCTAACCCCGCCGGGAATCGAACCCGGGAACCCGGGCGTGGGAAGCGAGAACGCTACCGCACGACCACGAGATGCGGGCCCTTTGGAAGCACATGCATGTCCAAAGGAAAAGTGCACCGCAATTCGGAATAAGACAGGCACTGCAATATCGTATATCAGGGATGTGTGTTTCTCAGTTTCAGAATCTTTGAATAATAAAACCACTCCGCGTGGTGGTCACATGCCAGCAGAACTCTCAAAATGGTAATTGAGCAGTTCGTCACTCGTTGCGTGTCTCATCTTCTCTGAAATGTTGCAGATACTGACACACAAGACCGATTGGCGATCAGCCCATCCATATTTATTCCTCACAAATCGATCTGGCAAATGGTCACCATCTGGCTATTAACAGCCACCAAAGTGAACGTCAGGAGTGGACATTTGGATCTAACATTCTTGTTTCCAGTATCGTCACTAACATGTAAATGAAGACTCTTTCCTCTCATATTAGTAAAGTCAGTTGGCTACATATAATCTCAGGTGATCCAAAGGGGAGACGTAAGCCACCCATGGAAAATATCTGCAGGTGTCCATTAGTGTCCCGTTTATTGGAAGTATCTAACTTAAAAAATTTAAAAAAATAATACACAATGTAATACAAAAAGAATTAAACGGAGCTGCCACTGTATAGTAACTTAAATTTGTTTTAAACACAGAATTTATCTAGATCAAATGTATTTATTAATCCTCACGATGCATTTCAGCTATAGCTACCTTCTGATCTAAATTACGTAAAAGGAAACATAAGGAGCAGCGTAAGGAGGCAGCTGCCATAAATTCCAGTCTAGCACTTATCATTGTAACATTCAGTGTAGGTGTTGACGAGATATTGTGCAAATGGTTCAAATGGCTCTGAGCACTATGGGACTTAACGACTGAGGTCATCCGTCCCCTAGAACTTAGAACCAATTAAACCTAACTAACCTAAGGACATCACACACATCCATGCCCGAGGCAGGATTCGAACCTGCGACCGTAGCAGTGGCACGGTTCCCGCCTAGAACCGCTCGGCCACTCCGGCCGGCGAGATATTGTACATCGTACCTACCATTGTTTTATTTTAGTTTATAACAGCAGTGTTATGTTCTCCGCGTTAATATATTTGTGCGTTAGTTCTCAGTTGATTGATCATTATGATTTATCTTTTTTTTTATTTCGATCTGATGATGGGTAGAACCGCCCGTGTTAAAGCGCCGCTTCCGGGACGCGAAGGTGTGCCGCCACCGGATCGAATCCGCCCGATGGATTAACGTCGAGGGTCGTTGTGCCGGCCACGGTGGATGTGTTTTAGGTGGTTTCCCGTATCACATAAGGTGAATACCGGCCTAGTACCCAAGTACCGCCTTAGTTACACGATTCGCACATTCTCATGAATAACACTACACACAGACAGTTGGAGTGCACATATTCCATCCCCGTGGTAACGGGGTGGCGACAGGAAAGGCATCCGGCTTCCCCTTAAATTAACCATACAAGTCCATTTCTCACCATTCGGACTTTGCGCCGATGTTGGGTAAAGGTACAAGAAAGAGAGGAAGAAGAAGTTGGTTATGATCGATTTGCGTCAAGAGGATTAATAAACTAGAATGGAAACAAATTATATGTGCAAGTGCTGAGAATGACCGCCGGCCTCTATAATGATTTCCTGTCCTGTGCCGTAAACATATCCTGCCTCGCAAAAGAAAAAAAATATTTTTTGTCTGCATCTTCAGTACCTATTTTCACCTAATTACTAATTCAAATTCATCTGCGAAGCAGTTCCCAATGTATGCCATATCATATTCCCTATTAACACCGACTCGTAGCAACGGGAATCCGGCAACACCATTTTTATTAATTTCGTGTCAGAAGGAAACTAAAACAGTATTGCATACATTATTGCATTACATTACTGCATACATTACGGTTTATAAATTAATCCAGTCAAAGAGTAAACTAGATATATATGCACGTAGATTATATTAACAAACATTGGTAAATTTAACTACACAGTGGATGCCCAAAAATTGGCAATTGGCAATTGTGTAGCATTTACAAGATCTTCCATAGTGTACACAGTTGGAGGTAATGTGCATTGTAGCAGATGTGATGATGTCTGCACGGTAGCTCCACTGTCACACTTGAGAGAGTCCACATGGAAGCCCCACCTCTGCAGGTTGCTCTTCGATCTTGTGACACAGAAACGCAGGCGCTTAAGTGATCTCCATATGGACCATTTCCTTGTGTGGCCTGGGGGAAGAACTTCTTGTGGAAACAGCCACTCCTCCAAATGCTGGCATCTTGCCTGCCATCTCTTTTCTCAGTGTTGGTGTTGAGTGTCAGCCAGTGCTTCTATGCTGCGAAGAAAGCTCTTTCTAGACAGAAGTCTTTGCTGTGCCGGTTGATGGCCATATAGTGGGTGGGCTTTTCCACGTGCGTAGCTCTCAGACAACGGGTGATGATACGACATGTCTCGTTCAGAGCAACATCAACTTTCTTGGTATGTGTGGATCTGCACCATACTGGACAAGCGAACTCAGCTGCGGAGTAGAATAGGGCTACTGTGGATGTCCGCACTACTTGGCTGTGCTCCACATGTTGTTCTTATCAGCTTCCTAACAACATTGTTCCTGGAAGCTACTTTTTGCTTTGTTTTTTACGCAGTGCTTCATGTATGTGAGAGCACGCTCCAGAGCAACCCGGAGGTATTTTGGTGCCTTTCAATGTTTTACAGATGTTCCTTCCCAATCCATCTGTAGGGTTCTGCTAGCTATTTTTGTTTCTAAGGTGTAAAGAGCAAGTCTGGGTTTTGAATGGATTTGGTTTCAGCTGTTTGTCCCTGCAATAGACACAGTATTTTTTCAAAGTATCAATAAACTTCTGCTCCACACTCTCAAAGCTATATCTTTGAGCTGTGATTACACGGTCATCTGCATATATAAAGTTTTGTGTTCTTTCTGGTAACGGCTGGTCGTTAGTGTACATATTAAACAGAATGGGTGCCAGCACACTGCCCTGTGGCAACCTGTTTTTCTGCTGCCTCCATCTGCTTCTTTGTCCTTGATATTCCACAAAATATCTTCGATTCTGCAGGAGATTTCTAATCATACAGGTTAGTTGGTAATGCTTGGTGAGGTTGTATAACTTCAGCAACATGAGTCTATGGTTGACAGTCTCGTAGGCTGCTGAGCTCCCGTGATCTGCCGCTTTTCTAAGACGTCCTCTATATGCTGTGTCAGCTTCAACACCTGTGCTGTGCAGCTCTTCCCTTGTCTGAATCCTGCCTGTTGAGGGATCAGTAAAGGGTCTATCACATCTGTTACTCTTTGGAGAATAAGCCTTTCCAACACCTTATACGAGTGTTATAGAAGGGAGATACTTTCGGGATCATCCCGGTCTTTTCCTGGCTTATGTATAGCTATGATTTTTGCTTTCCTCCAGGATTTAGGTTTCTTGCAGCTCTTGATAAAATTATTCATTAGTTCGAGTAGCCAGCACTTTGCGTCTGGACCAAAGTTCTTGATCTGTTCAGTTGTTATATCATCTACCCCTGCTGCTTTTCCGACTTTGGACTTGTTTAGAGCCGGCCGAAGTGGCCGTGCGGTTAAAGGCGCTGCAGTCTGGAACCGCAAGACCGCTACGGTCGCAGGTTCGAATCCTGCCTCGGGCATGGATGTTTGTGATGTCCTTAGGTTAGTTAGGTTTAACTAGTTCTAAGTTCTAGGGGACTAATGACCTCAGCAGTTGAGTCCCATAGTGCTCAGAGCCATTTTGAACTTGTTTAGAGCCGAGTCGAGGTCGTTCAGATTAAAAGGTCGAGACAGAAAGTTGCCCTCTTGCTCGGGCTCCCTTTCCAGGGTTCGTCTCCCGATTTTACTAGCACGGTCAGGTTTACCATTTTTCAAGAGCTGGTATGCAGTCTGGTCTGCCTTCACATTTGTATGTGTATTTGATTGGGAGAAATCGTTGTTGAGACATCGTAACAATCGCCAGTCCTTTTGATTGCTTCTACTCATCTCACATTCTGTCATCAGTTTAATCTCTTCGCCTCAGAGATTGAGGAGAGAGTATGCTGTGCAGTCAGATAAGTTTCCTCGCTATAAGGATTTTCTTCATATAGCCGGTAATATTCATCCAGCAGAACCCCCGTTTCAGGTTTCACGCCCTGCAGATACATTGGCCTACACCCTCTCGGAATTGATGCCCGGAAGCAGTATTTTACAGTTTGAAAAAAGCTCTTATACTCTTTAGGTATGGGTGGCACAGACCTATTCTCCTTGTCAAGCATGTTAGAAAATTTCGTCAAATCAGCTTTCTTGAAGTTGTATCTCCATTTGAAAGTCATCTCCGGCGGCCTTATTGCTGGGAGGATTTGACACAACAGTGGCCTGTGTTGCGTCTTTGGTATTGGCGAGCACACTGATTTGGAGCATGGCTGTGCGATGTCTTCACTTACAAAGAGGAGGTCAGGGTTAAATCCACGCTGCCACCTACCACTGTTGATGGAAGGGGGTAGCTTGCTGTCAAGTAAAAGAGACAACTGGCAGGATTCAGCCGAGGAGAGGATGGCTTCCTCTTTTTCATTATCTTCAGAATATCCCTACACGTGATTATGGCTGTTAAAGGCACCGATCACTATAGACGTTTTGCTGTTGTGAAAGTTCCTAGGTGGTGTAAAGGAAAATGCAGCAGAATGGGGCTTATATACAGAGGTAACCACACGGTTACTCAGTTCCACTGAAATAACTTCGAAAAATGGTTCAAATGGCTCTGAGCACTATGGGACTTAACTTCTGAGGTCATCAATCTCCTAGAACTTAGAACTACTTAAACCTAACTAACCTAAGGACATCACACACATACATGCCCGAAGCAGGAATCGAACCTGCGACCGTAGCGGTCGCGCGGTTCCAGACTGTAGCGCCTAGAACCGCTCGGCCACACTGGCCGGCAGAAATAACTTCGATATTATTTTCTACAGTGCAGTGGGCACTGATTATCTGAAGCCCTGGTCTTACAAATATGGCACTTCCGTACTGAGAGTGCGGTATTTCTGCAGTTAATTTCATGCTCGGTATTTTTGGTTGTCTTTGTTTGCTCTCCTCTGTGGGTCTCTTGTAGGCACAGGACGTCGCATTTTTTTTGTCACAGCATGGGCTGAATAACAAATGTTCTTTGGCTGATGATATGCCTTCAATATTTATAAAACCACAAAAAATGGCTCTGAGCACTATGGGACTCAACTGCTGTGGTCATCAGTCCCCTAGAACTTAGAACTACTTAAACCTAACTAACCTAAGGACATCACACACATCCATGCCCGAGGCAGGATTCGAACCTGCGACCGTAGCAGTCGCACGGTTCCTGACTGCGCGCCTAGAACCGCGAGACCACCGCGGCCGGCTATAAAACCACAGTTAAAGTTGGCTTTGATAAGGACCGTTTGTTTGCTCGCATGTCTCATCACCATGAATCCCGCATATGACATGCATGTGTGGACGTAATCCAGTTTCTAGCTTTTTTTCCTCCTAATACAAGACGCCCAGTGCCGAATCCTAATGTGACTTATCCTTATCACAGCACCTCTTATTAATTGAGGTTATCCTTTCTTCCAAATTATTTTTGGGGTATGATATTCGCTCGCTGTACCGAGCACAGTTAGATAACTGTTGAAAGCATTGTAAGAGCGTTCCAGCCTTAGGGATCCAATATTTGGCGTGGCATGCTGTATTTCAAAGCGCAAAGGAGTAAGGCGTGAGAAGCGTAGATGATGCAAGACGTGATAGTAACGGAAAAACTCGAATTTCAGTTATTAAGTTGCAAATGATATTATAGTTCATTGATTATTTATAAGAAGGGATTTATCGATGTGATGGACGGGGAGAAAATTTGTATTTTAGCAATATTTTTTTCTCATACTTTGGAGGTGCAGTAAACATGGCAATCAAATGAAAGCTATTGTACTGGGCTAGCTTTGCATTGACCTTTGTGTCACAGTGGTTTCACACCAGACTCACATTCGGGAGTACGACGGTTCAGATTCCCATCCGGCCATCCAGATTTCTCTAAATCGCTTGAGGCAAATGCCTGGATGGTTCCTTTGAAAATGCAGGGTTGATTTTCTTCCTAATCCTTCCATAATTTGAGTTTGTGTCCCGTCTCTAGTGACCTAGATAACGACGCGACGTTAAACCCAAATCTTCCTTCCTGCCATTCGGCTAGCTTTGTGATGCGCCGTTGTTTCAGCCGACTTCTAATCTGTTATAAAAGATGTTTGTTATAATTCAGCAGTACTGTTGATAACATCAACCAATGTCAATAACTATTTTTGTTTGGCCAATCAGTAAACAAGATTTAGAGGGAAATCGGTTTTTAATGTTTTGTTATATGTTGCGTCGTGCTTTGTAATAAGCTGCCTCCTTCAGGAACATCATGAAATAACCTCCTTCAGGGATATCATGAAATGAAAAGAAAATGAAAACAAGAACGGTCAAATGTTTTGTGAAGTCATTTATCTAAAAGTAAGAAATGAAATACATTAAAGAAACATATGCCGGTCCTTTGAATGAAGCTCTAAATCATGCACTTTCTAATTGGGATAAGTCTCTAAGCAAGAGTAATGATGACAACACTTGTAAGGGGTACATTATTTCTAGAAAAAGCGCATTATCTTTATTTGAAGAATTCTCTACTGAAACATTTTTGAGGGCAATAAATTGTTGGAACTTTTTTACACCCTCCTGCATAGATGGTAGAAATATGTGAAGGTCACACAACAGCAGACTACGGGGTCTACATCATCCTCCATACCAATATCCTCTAATACTCTTTAAAATTATAAAATTCTAAGTTAAACACTGAACTTTAAATTCTCAATCGGGACCTCAGTTGCTGTATATGATTTCGAGCACCATTCAAAGGCACGTCAGATCTGTTTTGCTTCTTACCCTTGGAAAAATTATTTGACAAAACATTTGACTCCTATTCAGTTTTTTATTTTCAGTTTTTGTCCAAAAAGCATGAAGTACAACATATTTAAATATCTATCGATATCAGAGGTATTTTTTTCAGGTAATTCTGTGCTCATGGACGATCTTTTCCGTTCTCGATGCTTCTCACAGGCTTATCTGCCTTCAACGTTGCTGGAACCTTCCACGTTTACGAGGCATCTTTTGTGCTTCTACACATCAGGTGATGACTGACAGTATCTTGCTTGTAATTTTCCATCATCATCGACAGACATATTGTTTTCTACCAACAGCTGACGAATCCTTTTGTGATCTGCACGCCATACGAAAAGTTGTGGAAACATTTGGGAATATCAAACTACGGACGACTTTGTCCGAGAGGTGTCAGTGTAGCAAAGTATTTTATCACTGCTGTGTTCAGGTAATTCCGTGTTTCTGGGCGATCTTTTCAGTTCTCCGTCCTCAACACTCTTCCCTGTCTTCAATGTTGCTGGAAGACCTTCCTCTTTTTAGCAAGTGTATTTGGTGGTCGACCACATATGCGCATTTCAGATAATGCATGATATATTCTGCAGTCGCGCCGGTGTAAGAGGGTCCCTGATAGCTAGCAGCTCTGTTGTCAGCTTTCAATTGTGAAGCGCTAACGGCTGCAGGAGAAACAATAGTCATCTATAGAGCTGCGACAACACTGAGGCGTTACCATACAAACGTATACAAAACCTTCTGCCCTCGAAATGCCTTGAATTTTTATTTTTACAGTTAAATACCACACCAAGGCAACTTTTTATGTGTAAAATGGTTAGGCCTCCAAGAGATGAAATTTTGGCACTTCATTTGCATAGGTAGCAGCAGCTGTTCATGAAATATTTCAATTTTTCCTCAAATTGCTAATTAAGTATTTCTTATTTATTCTGATTTTTGTTGAGCAATTAAACAGATTTTGCGAAAGTACACCTCACACTGGTGAATTTGATATCCCATTTGTCCATTTCCCACACATCGAGTGCTATGAAAATTCTGACAAAAACCAACATTTTCGTTACACTCGAACATTTGACCGAAAAATTGACAATTAAGCAATTTTTACCGGCTCAGAAATGATTCGAGCCAGAGACAATAAAAGCGATGTGCCCTAAGCTACGATTTCATCTAGCAAATGCTTACAGTAGTGCGAGTCCAGCCTTGGTGTACTGCGTGCAGTCACAGGATAAATCATTGACCGTGAGGGAGACGTTCGACTAGGATTTTTTCATCGCCACCTGGATGCTAGTAGATACCAAGTAAAGGGCTACTAATTATTAAACTCTTCGTTAATAGTCAAATTCAGCCATTAACTCATGTGTGCACCAACAGACATTGAAAGCAACGGAAAAGTCACATAATCTACAGATACAGGGTGATTTAACTGCTTTACCTGTGAGTTTTATGCAATCCACAACGCCTTCAAATACCACATGCATGATTTTCATATTCTCTCGCTCGATGCGTGCAGACTGTTAGTCCTACAGAAAAAATGAACACGATCTTTTTCCGGGAAATTTAATGTAGTCCAATTATGTACGGGGTACGTTTTTGCTAGAGGTCATAGTTTCCAAATTATTAAAGAATAATGTACAACAGTAACCTTCAAACGCGTTTTTCTTGAAAAGTCGAAATGACCTCTGACGAAAACATATCCCAGAACAAAATTTAGCTTCAGTAAATTTACTGCAAAAACTTTCTGTTCATTTTTATTGTAGGACTAATAGTTTACAGACAGCGAATGAGAGAAGATGAAAATCTTGTGCACGGTTTTTAAAGGCGTTGCAGGTTGCATAAAATCCATATGTAGGGGCCGCTGAATCTCCCTGTACATACACTCCTGCAAATTGAAATAAGAACACCGTGAATTCATTGTCCCAGGAAGGGGAAACTTTATTGACACATTCCTGGGGTCAGATACATCACATGATCACACTGACAGAACCACAGGCACATAGACACAGGCAACAGAGCATGCACAATGTCGGCACTAGTACAGTGTATATCCACCTTTCGCAGCAATGCAGGCTGCTATTCTCCCATGGAGACGATCGTAGAGATGCTGGATGTAGTCCTGTGGAACGGCTTGCCATGCCATTTCCACCTGGCGCCTCAGTTGGACCAGCGTTCGTGCTGGACGTGCAGACCGCGTGAGACGACGCTTCATCCAGTCCCAAACATGCTCAATGGGGGACAGATCCGGAGATCTTGCTGGCCAGGGTAGTTGACTTACACCTTCTAGAGCACGTTGGGTGGCACGGGATACATGCGGACGTGCATTGTCCTGTTGGAACAGCAAGTTCCCTTACCGGTCTAGGAATGGTAGAACGATGGGTTCGATTACGGTTTGGATGTACCGTGCACTATTCAGTGTCCCCTCGACGATCACCAGTGGTGTACGGCCAGTGTAGGAGATCGCTCCCCACACCATGATGCCGGGTGTTGGCCCTGTGTGCCTCGGTCGTATGCAGTCCTGATTGTGGCGCTCACCTGCACGGCGCCAAACACGCATACGACCATCATTGGCACCAAGGCAGAAGCGACTCTCATCGCTGAAGACGACACGTCTCCATTCGTCCCTCCATTCACGCCTGTCGCGACACCACTGGAGGCGGGCTGCACGATGTTGGGGCGTGAGCGGAAGACGGCCTAACGGTGTGCGGGACCGTAGCCCAGCTTCATGGAGACGGTTGCGAATGGTCCTCGCCGATACCCCAGGAGCAACAGTGTTCCTAATTTGCTGGGAAGTGGCGGTGCGGTCCCCTACGGCACTGCGTAGGATCCTACGGTCTTGGCGTGCATCCGTGCGTCGCTGCGGTCCGGTCCCAGGTCGACGGGCACGTGCACCTTCCGCCGACCACTGGCGACAACATCGATGTACTGTGGAGACCTCACGCCCCACGTGTTGAGCAATTCGGCGGTACGTCCACCCGGCCTCCCGCATGCCCACTATACGCCCTCGCTCAAAGTCCGTCAACTGCACATACGGTTCACGTCCACGCTGTCGCGGCATGCTACCAGTGTTAAAGACTGCGATGGAGCTCCGTATGCCACGGCAAACTGGCTGACATTGACGGCGGCGGTGCACAAATGCTGCGCAGCTAGCGCCATTCGACGGCCAACACCTTGGTTCCTGGTGTGTCCGCTGTGCCGTGCGTGTGATCATTGCTTGTACAGCCCTCTCGCAGTGTCCGGAGCAAGTATGGTGGGTCTGACACACCGGTGTCAATGTGTTCTTTTTTCCATTTCCAGGAGTGTATAAGTTAAAGTTCCTGCCACATTTTTCAGTCTGTATGTGAAGGCTAATCTTAGAGATTTTGACACG
Organism: Schistocerca nitens; assembly: GCF_023898315.1. NCBI lineage: Eukaryota > Metazoa > Arthropoda > Insecta > Orthoptera > Acrididae > Schistocerca > Schistocerca nitens. The sequence continues at coordinate 570,702,376 of NC_064616.1, read as the reverse complement.
GTTTTCACTAATTAGTAGACTGATAAATGAGGAAGGTTTGTGTATACAATTTACTGTCGTACTCCAGACAAGTCATGTGGCTGTTGATATCTAGTACTACCTGTGCAAAGCTAGGTTAGGTCACTAGTCGTATATAAACACGAAGTTTGGCTGACAAGTTTTAAATTCCAACTATCGCCAAAGCAAAGTAAGACCGTGGCAAACGCATTGGCCTGGCTTTCAGCATGAGTAGGGTTCAAATCCACGTCGGCCATCTGCACTTCAGTTTTCCGTGGTTTCCCTAAATCGATTAACACTAATACCCTTCAGCTGGCGTGGCCGGTGTCTTTCCCCTCTCCTGTCCACTAATGGGGCTTTAAATACTTGTCTTCTTTCTTTTCCATTTCCTCCAACAGACCATTCGCGATCCGCGTAATTTTAATGATTTATAAGGATAATCTACCTCGTATTGATGGTCAAAAAAGTGAAATCATCAATTTACATCTAAATAAAAAACATGCAAGGCATTAAGTTTCTCGATCTTTACGCCACTGTCTGCATTAAGTAAGACAGTTAATCCGAGCGTTGATTTTAACGCCATAGTGCTTTACTAGGCATGGTCCTGTTAGAGGTGATATGCTGTTACCTTCCTCCGATCTTTGAACTAACTTGTATGTATTGTATGTTAACCGGGGGCCTAGAAACGACGGAGAGGCTCCGTCCCCGCCGCAGCCGCAGTGGTCCACAACCCCACGACGACTACCGCAGTCCAATTCACTCCTCCGCTGCCCAACACCGAACCCAGGGTTCTTGTGCGGTTCGGCCCCCGGTGGACCCCCTAGGGAACGTCTCACACCAGACGACTGTAAACCCTATGATTTGCGTGGAGGAGCAATGGTGGTGTGCGCGTACGTGGAGAACTTGTTTGCACAGCAATCGTCGACATAGTGTAGCTGAGGCGGAATAGGGGGAACCAGCCCACATTCGCCATGGCAGATGGAAAACCGCCTAGAAACCATCCACAGACTGGCCGGCTCACCGGACCTCGACGCAAGTCCGCCGGACGGATTCCTGTCGGGGACCAGGCGTTTCTTCCCGTCCGGAAAGCCGTGCGTTAGACAGCACGGCCAACCGACCGGGCATTTGAACTAACTTACCGAGCCAGTTACAAGGAGACCTACCGTTTCGAACCCCTGGGAAACTTAGCATTTTTCACATCAATAAACATTAACAACTCTTAACTGTCAGATATCCTATATTCCTAGCTGCTCTCTAATATTTAATCCAGAGATTCGTATTCGCGAGGGATGGAGTGAAATCACCTACTGACCATCAAATTCTAGGCGAATGATGGTCCGAGTCCCCTGAAAAGGACGCGGCCAGTATACGTCCGAGCCTGTGCTCTGCCTCTAATGACGTTGTGGTGTCACCGCCAGACACCACACTTGCTAGGTGGTAGCTTAAATCGGCCGCGGTCCATTAGTACATGTCGGATCCGCGTGTCGCCACTGGCAGTGATCGCAGACCGAGCGCCACCACAAGGCAGGTCTCGAGAGACTGACTAGCACTCGCCCCAGTTGTACGGACGACATTGCTAGCGACTACACGTACGAAGTCTTTTTCTCATTTGCCGAGAGACAGTTAGAATAGCCTTCAGCTAAGTTAATGGCTACGACCTAGCAAGGCGCCATTAACCATTTGTAACGTTGCATGTACCTCAAGATAGAGTCACACTTGTATCATCAAGAATGCTGTATACCAAAGGACGATATAAAAGTTAAGTGTTCTAGTAGCTACGTTCTTTTATCACATTCATTACGAATCCTGTTCCAGACTTAACGCCAGACGCGTGCCCTTTCGGCTACTTCACTGTGGACTGGCTGCCGTAACAGTCCACTACAGACGTCATCGTCGACAGGACGTTAAACCCTAACCTGCCTCCGTTACTTTTATCCGAGAAACTTTGACAACTTGTCATGGGACTTTCAACGTATTATCGGTGAAATTCGTTACGGTTCCTTCAGAAAGGTTGCGACAGTGCGACAGACTTCCTTTCCGTTCGTGTTCGACTGGTTTGTGGTTCTACTTCTAATGATGTCGACGTCATCAGGATTGCAAGAGAGTACCTTACTTACTCTGAATGTAGTAACTGCTTTCTCTTCAAGATTGTACGTGGTACTAGTTTGTACTACCAAGCTTTATTTTTTAGGACTATTTGTAATGTTTGTACCATATATACTGTAACTATGTGCAGGAAGAAATAGAGCTTCACCGACAAACTTTCATCAGCGGTGGTAGTACGGAACAAAACAAGAAAAAATTGTCAACTAAACGTGGGCTCTAAAATGCTTACCTTAAGTGCTATGAGCACTTATTCAGCAGAAGAGATGTGTTTCACTGTAGCGAGGATGATGAATGGCTCTGAGCACTATGGGACTCAACTGCTGTGGTCATCAGTCCCCTACAACGTAGAACTACTTAAACCTAACTAACCTAAGGTCATCACACACATCCATGCCCGAGGCAGGATTCGAACCTGCGACCGTAGCAGTCGCACGGTTCCGGACTGCGCGCCTAGAACCGCAAGACCACCGCGGCCGGCAAGATGACGAAGTGCTCATAGATGTTAAGATATGATTTTAAATATTTTTATAATTGCAACGTATGGCTCAAACAGTCTAATTCGTTATGTTTATAACATAATAGTCCAGGTGGAAAACATGCTCTTTCCCTCTCTATCTGTCATTCAAAAGCAGTTGAAAGTGCAATGTTAGGTCTCTTATAAATTCTGTGAAATTACTTTATAATCAAATAAGATGATTTCCTTAAGTGTTGGCCACTGTTCCTTTACAACGCTTTATATTTACAACAATACGTAAATTTCATCACAAAAACAGTACTGAACGATAAGAAACGAATTAAACGAACAACTGTGTACCATGGGAGATAGCAAGTTCAAGTCCTAAGATACCATACATCCTAGTCTCTCACAGTTGGTGAAGTACAAACTCAGAAGTTCACAAAAGTTCAAAACTTTTGATTATTTCGGTAACACGATGTCTTTGGACGAATGTTGTAGCTATTCCGTTCTTTGCTGTTACACTATCTCGAACGAATACTCTTTCGATTTAGCACAATAGAGGTAATCTAATCTCTGACAGCCCTGCTATCATACTATGTTACATAGTAATAAAAAATACGGTGGCGGCATATCTTAATTTGACTGCCTCTACCATTTACATATACATGTAAGAATAGTTTACGTAAAATTGCAGATTTTCTTTATTGAGCATAGTCCAGTGTGATGACTGAACACGACAGCCGGCTGCGTCAATCAGTACTCGTCATCTACGTCTGGAAATAGCGCAGTTTTCTTTGGAGTTGTGTGTGTGTGTCACCTCACTCTCAGTACCGCTGTACCGGGAGTGATTCCGCAGTGATCCTGTTTTTTTTCTGCAGTGAGTCCGCAGTCATCTTATTTATTTCTGCAGCAAACGTTGCCATCTAGTTGATGAATGTCACAGTTGATTCTGCAATTATACCCCCAGGGCAGGTATGTTCTTAGGGCTGCCTTTTTAAACAGCACCTCACCCACACTCCCGTATTCTCGAAGGTTACGAATCTCAGCGGCAAAACGCAAGCGACACTTGCACAGAAGGCAGCACCATGCTCTTCTAGGTATTCCAGAAAAGCGGAATATTTCAAACGCACATACAATTTATGACATTACATCATATTACGAGTAAACAAGTTTAGATCCGAACGTTTGTCGACTGGAGGTCATTGTGGGGGACCAGAATGGGATAGGAAATGGAAAGCGGACATGTCGAAATAAATATTCCGTTATTCACTTATTGTGGTTTAAGGAAATCACACAAGACACAAATCCGAACGTCTTAAATAGCAAATACGCAACCAGCTACTTTAGGTAATACTAATTTTTACAATTACCTGTTTCAAGGAACGAAATGGTATCATCATGTGTACATTTTTATTCATACATGTGATTTACTTGTTAGTGAGTGTCTGTCTACAACAAGATATACAATTTGCTGTGATGAAGCAGTTCTATGATTTTTTTCCTTATGGTTCATAATAATAAGTCTGGACTTGTATTAACAACAGAACACGTTGCCTAAACGAACTTTGTTCACTATCGGTGAAATACGAAACAGCAACAAAGCTGTGTCAAACAATTCAGCCAATATTGTATACTGCGACACGTTGTATGTGACTCTTAATAAGACTGACTAGACGGAGATTTGAATACAACTCGGCCAGAACGTGAGTCTGGTGGTTTAATATTTCGCATGCTCTCTCCTGTTTTTTAAATACTGATTTATATATTTTTCACTACTTTGTGAACACAAGCAGTCAACAGTTTAATGTAATTACGCGGTAATTTCAATGTAAATAACATAAAACTCAAACAGTTTTACCTTATAGATTTGATTGTATTGTTTTCAATGGTAATTACGTACAGTTACTGTCAAACAGGTCATTTGTCATAACATTTCTTGCAGTATGGCGTCACTAGAGCAAGGAACTTTCGCCACAAGGGGGAAAAAAGCGAAGGAGTAGTGTAAACAACAACAAATATGACATAAACGTGAACAGCCGTCTCAGGATCAACCTGTCGGCGCTGTTTGTGTAAATAAATGGAATTTTTAAGAAGTATACGGTTTCTGTTTTCTTATTTCCAAGACTCAACTTGCACCAGATAAGTTTAAAATTTGAAAACAGAACAGGGGCACAGATGTAGCTCTGTTATTGTCCTGAGCAGCATGCTCAGTTTTTTGCTCTTCACGTAATCCGTCTAACCTATGATATTGTTTTAAAATATTCACTTTTATTGATATTGTGGTGTCACAGCCAGACACCACACGTGCTAGGTGGTAGCTTAAATCGGCCGCGGTCCTGTAGTACATGTCGGACCCGCGTGTCGCCACTGTGTGATCGCAAACCTAGCGCCACCACAAGGCAGGTCTCGAGAGACTGACTCGAACTCACCCAGTTGTACGGACGACAGAGCTAGCGACTAGACGTACGAAGCCTTTCACTCTCATTAGCCGAGAGACAGAATAGCCTTCAGCTAAGTTAATGGCTACGACCTAGCAAGGCGCCATTAGCCTTACAGTGATTGTAATTAGAGTCTCACTTGTGTTCACCATAGAGATGTACAAGAAGACATTAAAGATAAGTATATGAGAAGCTCCGTTCTTTTCTTCATAGCATTAATTACGTATCCTGTTCCAGTACTTCACGCCCGTCTGCGTTAGTCTCGCGTGCCCTTTAAGCCACCTCTATTTACAAGGTGTTGCCCAGCTGCCGACACATCACATGGCGACGAGTCTACAACGGATCTTGTGTTTTACTTTGCCCTAATTTCTTTGTGTCATGGCTTCGCCACAATCTCCAGATGTACTGTCCGAATTTTATCGCTTGCAGAATCAGCAGACGCAGGCGTTATTGGATGCTCTTGGACAGCTCGTCCAGGGTCAACGTGCGCTGCACACCGATGCGGCCGCCGCCGCTTCCTCGCTACCGCAGACACAACATGCTGTTGCACCTCAATTCAGACCCTTTGACGCAACCCAAGAGTCCTGGCAGGAGTGGTTCCGCCAGTTCAGCTTCCACCTCGCCGCCTACAGAATTCAAGGTAATGAGCGGCAGCCGTTTTTGCTTTCTTGTGTCGGTGTGCCCACCTACCGAGTGATAGTGAAGTTGTTTACCCGGCGCGACGTAGCAACTCTGTCCTACGAAGAACTTTTGTCTGCTTTAGATGCCTATTTCAAGGAAACAGTAAATGTCGTTGCAAAAAGGTATACGTTCTTTCGTACAAAACGTACGGCCGGTCAGACTAATAGGGAGTGGGTTGCGACATTGCAAGGACTTACTAGGGAGTGTGCGTTTGAATGCGAATGTGGCCTGCCTTATTCAGATACTATGGTGCGTGATGCAATAGCACAGAACGTTTCTGATGTTCGCATACGGGAACAGATTTTGAAACTAGTTAATCCCTCCCTTCAACAAGTGATAGACATATTGGACAGGCAAGACACGCTTGACTTTGCTCAGGCCTCGTTTGCAACTTCGCCAGCAGTGTGTCACATTAACCGGCCCGCCGGGCCCGCTGCACGGGACGCTCAGCGGCCCTCGCGCCCGTCAGCGCAGCGGCAGCCTAGCTCGCAAACACGTGCGCCGCGTCAGCAAGCTAATGCAGTGCAATCATGCCCGCGGTGTGCAACTAGACATTCGCGTGAAAATTGCCCGTCACGCCAAGCTATTTGCTTTTACTGTCATAAGACAGGACATGTCCAAAGTGTTTGCCGGAAAAAGCTCAGGTCAGACACTCACACCAATTCCAGGCCCTTTGCTTCGCGCCGGAATCGAACCAAGGGAACTCAGGCTCGTGAACCTTCGCCCATGGATATTCATGTAGTTCATTCCACCCCGTCCAGTGACAGTGTTCATTCCACACAAAGTGTGCGTCGACGTCGACGGAAGTCCCGTCACGTTGCACGTGATTCTGTCCCAGTGTCTGTTCCAGTTGCACAACACAGTCGCTTTTGTCGTCGGTAGGACAATAAACTTTTTGTTGACTTAGACTTTGCAGGCAAAGTGATACCATTCCAGCTCGATACCGGAGCTGCAGTTTCATTGCTCAATCATGACACGTACAACCGACTGGGCAAACCTCCGTTGCGTGCCGCGAATGTTCAGCTCAATAGTTACTCAGGCCAGAAAATACCAGTGTTAGGACAGTGCAGCCTTCTTGCAACATACAAGGGACAAACAAAACTTGTGTCATTTTACATTCTTCGTTCTTCTACTGCAGTGAACTTGTTTGGTTTAGATTTATTTCAGTTGTTTAATTTGTCTATAGTAAATCAGGTCCTCTCAGTGCTTCAGACTGTGCCTTCCGCCAGTGTTTCTAGTCTATGTGAGGAATTTGCAGACATTTTTGCACTGGGCCTTGGTTGCGCTAAGAACTATGCAGCACATTTGGAACTGAAAGAGAATGCGCAACCGAAATTTTTCAGAGCGCGCAATGTTCCCCACGCATTGCGTGATGAGGTCGCAAGAACATTGCACGATTTAGAATCTCAAGGTGTAATTGAACGTGTGCAGGCTTCTCTCTGGGCCTCACCCTTAGTAATTTTGCCAAAACCTTCCGGAAAATTGAGACTTTGTGTGGACTTCAAAGCAACTGTGAATCCACAACTAGTAACTGCTACTTTTCCTTTGGACCTAGCAGATGCGTACTTGCAAATACCTGTGGACGAAGAATCCCAGCGCGTCTTGGTGGTAAACACGCATCTTGGCTTGTATCGCTTCACAAGACTGCCATTCGGGTGTGCGTCCGCACCTGCATTGTTTCAGCAATATTTACAAACTGTTTGTGCGTCGGTCCCTACTGCAGCGAACTATCTGGACGATATTGTGATCTCCGGAAAGACAGAAGCCGAACATTTGCAAAATCTCCGAACATTATTTCAGGTCTTGCGACAAAATGGTCTTCGCTTGAGGAAGGACAAATGTGTGTTTTTTGCTCGGGATTTACCCTACCTGGGCCATGTAATAAATGCCAAGGGCATCCATCCGAGTCCGGAGCACCTCCGTGCCATACAGGATTTGCCGTCACCGCAGAACTTGAAACAGCTACAGAGTGTGCTGGGTAAAATAAATTATTATCATAAATTTCTGCGCAATGCTTCTTCCATTTCAGCTCCGCTTCATCGCTTACGCCGTCAAGGTGTTCCGTTCGTCTGGACGACGGAATGCGAACGCGCCTTTCGCCAGTTGAAATCGGCGTTACTTTCTAATACTTGCCTTACGCCGTTCGATCCCCAGAAACGCCTTTTGTTGATGGTAGATGCATCGGATTTCGGGATCGGTGCTGTGCTTGCGCACAAAGATGGATCGCATGATCACCCTATTGCCTTTGCGTCAAAATTGCTCTCATCTGCGCAAAGAAATTATTCCCAGATAGAGAAAGAAGCTTTAGCTCTCGTGTTTGGTGTTACAAAGTTCCATGATTTCTTGTATGGTCGTCACTTTACCATCATCACGGACCACAAACCTTTGACATCGCTTTTTCATCCGAACAAGCCGGTACCTCCGCGTACGGCGCAGAAATTCATTCGCTGGTCTCTTTTCCTCTCGCAGTACCGCTACGATATCTTGTATCGGTCCACTGCTAAGCACGGAAACGCTGATGCGTTGTCCCGTTTGCCTGTTGCTGAGGATAAAGCATTCGATTCTTCCGCACTTGCTTGCATGTTCATTGATGCGGAAACCGATGACGTGGTCGCATCGTTTCCGATTGATTTTCGTCGTGTCGCTACAGCCACGGCAGATGACCCTGTCCTTGCTACTGTTTTGCGTTTTGTTGCTACGCAATGGCCCTTGTCCAAGTCACGGATCGAGGATCCGCTGGTTCGCCGATTTTTTGCTCACAAGGAGAGGCTTTTTGTACGACGTGGTGTTTTGTTGTTGCGTTCTGATAATGATCAGTCCCGAGTCGTGGTCCCACGTTCGTTACAGTCCTCTGTCTTACGGCTTCTTCACCACGGACATTGGGGTATAGTGCATACGAAACAACTTGCTCGTTAGCACTGTACTTGGTTCGGAATCGATGCTGCGATTACGGATATGTGCTCCTCTTGCGTGGCGTGTGCCGAACAACAATCCGCACCGCCGCGGAAATTCTTTGCATGGCCGAAAGCCACTTCCCCTTGGCAACGCTTGCACATCGATTTTGCTGGTTGGTTGGTTGTGGTCGATGCTTTCAGTAATTTTCCTCTTGTTGTCCGGATGTCTTCCACGACGTCTTCTGCCACAATCCAAGCCTTGTCTGCTATCTTTTGCATTGAAGGTCTTCCGCAGACTATTGTTTCCGACAATGGCCCTCAATTCATGTCCGCAGAATTTCAGTCCTTCTGCAAGGCCAATGGTATTCAACATCTGCCGTCCGCGCCGTTTTCGCCTCAGTCAAACGGTGCCGCGGAACGATTGGTCCGGACTTTCAAGTCACAGATGTTGAAATTGAAAGAGTCGCATTCTCGGGAGGACGCATTATTGCTCTTTTTGTCCTCGTATCGCTCTCAGCCCCGCGATGGTCGCTCGCCGGCTGAGTTGCTCCATGGTCGTTCTCATCGACCCTTGATGTCTTGCTGCATCCGCCGCATCAGGTTCCTGTGCAGCGGCAGACTCCTGCTTTTGCTCCTGGCGACGTTGTCTTCTATCGCACCTATCGCGGTTCACGGCGTTGGCTCGCAGGGCGCATTCTTCGCTGCCTCGGCCGCGCGATGTATTTGGTTTTGGGGGCCTCTGGTGAGGTGCGTCGGCATCTCAATCAGCTGCGCCTCTGTCGTCGCCCGGGTTCTGCCGCTCCCCGTCTGCTTTCAGCGACGGAGCCGTCCGGTCAGCACCCTGGGGACCCATCTACTGGCTCGCCTCATCCCCAGGTGTTACCGACGCTGCCTTCCATTTTGCCTCATGGCGTCGCGCCGCCGCCGCAGCCGCCGCAGCCGCCTCCGGCGCCGCCCGCAGGGGACGCTTCGCTGCAGCCGCCACGCGCCTCCCTGGGTCACGCGCCGCCGATCGCTTCCCATGACCAGCTGTCCTCCGCCATGGAACTCTTGCCCGCTCCGGACCAGATGTCGTCATCGCGCGTCGGATTCTCCGACCACATGGAGGTCGACCCTTCGGCCCCTCCTGTCTCTTTACGGGCGCATACACCGCATGTTGACGTGCACCCTGGACTAGGTTTTCAGGCGTTTCCTAGCTCCCCTCGGACCGAATGGCCGGGTGCGGGTGGCACAGCCTCGCCTGTTGTTAGGCTCCCCACCTCATCGCATACGTCAACATGGGGTCCTCCCCACGGCGGGCGGAAGCCTTATCTCACGACCGTTCGCCGATTTGCGGGGGAGGAATGTGGTGTCACAGCCAGACACTACACGTGCTAGGTGGTAGCTTAAATTGGCCGCGGTCCTGTAGTACATGTCGGACCCGCGTGTCGCCACTGTGTGATCGCAAACCTAGCGCCACCACAAGGCAGGTCTCGAGAGACTGACTCGAACTCACCCAGTTGTACGGACGACAGAGCTAGCGACTAGACGTACGAAGCCTTTCTCTCTCATTAGCCGAGAGACAGAATAGCCTTCAGCTAAGTTAATGGCTACGAACTAGCAAGGCGCCATTAGCCTTACAGTGATTGTAATTAGAGTCTCACTTGTGTTCACCATAGAGATGTACAAGAAGACATTAAAGATAAGTATATGAGAAGCTCCGTTATTTTCTTCATAGCATTAATTACGTATCCTGTTCCAGTACTTCACGCCCGTCTGCGTTAGTCTCGCGTGCCCTTTAAGCCACCTCTATTTACAAGGTGTTGGCCCAGCTGCCGACACATCAGATATTTCACGCCTTTATGATGAAAGCTCCCTGAACTTCATATTAGACGTAAATACTGGCATTTACACGGTGTAATTTAGAAAAGCGTGAGTACTCGCAATATATTATCTTATCACCCGTAAACGTACCGGTTTCTGTCTCTTTTCGTAGCAAATGTCATAGCTACTGCAGAATAGTGTTAAACTCCCTTGCTGTTTCTTCTCAGCCAGTCAAACTGACGGAGCAGTTTTAAGATATAAAGTCCGGTAACTTTGTTCTTATATCCCAATTCTACTTTCAAGCAATGGGTTATTCTGTTACCATCCATCATTGATAGGAGGCTCAGAAAACTCTTACGAAATAAGGTTCTTTTAGTATGAAGTGTCAAATCATTTTAACGCTAGTGTAAAAGCAGTCTGGACGAGTCGTACAATGCATCTGCTGGTGTCCTTAAGCACTAAGCGAATGCTTCTGATGATTATACTTCAATATTCTGGACTGTACTCCACGAAGTACGGAAGCCTTGGTATGAATCACGGGCGCTGGAATAATTATACCTTCATGCACTGATGAAGCGATTATAATAACAAGTTTGTAAATCTACCACCACATAATATGAACGAAGTGAGAATGAAAATAATCACAAAAAGGGAATTGTGATTCTACCGTAGTGGAAGATGGTGTTCATTTCCACGTACGATGTAATACGTCCTCCGAATGTCAAAGTATTGAAATGATTTGGCACTTGTTTTCAAATCACGTAAAGACAACTTAAATTTGTATGCAAATGCGACTAAAAAAGGGTTCACTGTAGTATTTTTGGTCATCTCGTCGCGAATCAGGATTCAGGTCACGTGCTCCAAGTGAGGTGCGGCGCGAGTGAGATCGCTACGTGACTTAATTACCCCACCGTAGCGGGCCAAGGCAGCATTAATTGGCAGACGCGGATCATCTTCTTGGACTCCTATAAGTGTGAGATATTTCTGACAAGAATCGACAGTTGCACGTAGGCCTGCAAGACAAGATCAGGAAATAACCTAAAAATCACATCCAGGCTGACCGGCAAACCCGCCCTCGTAGTTAATCAGAAGGCTGATTCGATCCGGGGCCGGCGCATCTCCCCGAATCTCAGAAGTGACGTGCTGTCACACGCGGCTATCCAGGCCGCTCTAAATTTCCTCCCCATTCTGTAATTTTAATCAGAAGCACATAATCAATAAATTATAGTCCGAGTCCACATGTACCCTTGGAAATGTTTTGCAGCTTAAACGCTGGTTTTTATTTCTCTGTATTATCATTATGTAATCAGTCTGAAACCTTCCTTTGTCAACAGATCTCTCCAATGTATACAATCTCTTTCATGATTCTTAAATAGGAGTTAGAAATACTTAAATTGTGCTCTCTGCAAAATTCTACCAGGCGATTACTCATTTCTTTCCTTTACTTTATTTATTATTTATTATTACACTACTGGCCATTAAAATTGCTACACCGCGAATATGACGTGCTACAGACGCGAAATTTAACCGACAGGAAGAAGATGCTGTGATATGCAAATGATTAGGTTTTCAGAGCATTCACACAAGGTTCGCGCCAGTGGCGACACCTACAACGTGCTGACATGAGGAAGGTTTCCAACCAATTTCTCATACACACACAGCAGTTGACCGGCGTTGCCTGGTGAAACGTTGTTGTGATGCCTCGTGTAAGGAGGAGAAATGCGTACCATCACGTTTCCGACTTTGATAAAGGTCGGATTGTAGCCTATCGCGATTGCGGTTTATCGTATCGCGACATTGCTGCTCGCGTTGGTCGAGATCCAATGACTGTTAGCAGAAAATGGAATCGTTGGTTTCAGGAGGGTAATACGGAACGCCGTGCTGGATCCCAACCGCCTCGTATCACTAGCAGAAGAGATGACAGGCATCTTATCCGCATGGCTGTAACGGATCGTGCAGGCAACAACCATCTGCAAGAACAGTTCGACGACGTTTGCAGCAGCATGGACTATCAGCTCGGAGACCATGGATGTTACCCTTAACGCTGCGTCACAGACAGGAGCACCTGAGATGGTGTACTCAACGACGAACCTGGGAACACGAATGGCAAAACGTCATTTTTTCGGATGAATCCAGGTTTTGTTTACAGCATCATGATGGTCGCATCCGTGTTTGGCGACATCGCAGTGAATGCACATTGGAAGCGTGTATTCGTCATCGGCATACTGGCGTATCATCCGACGTGATGGTATGGGGTGCCATTGGTTACACGTCTCGGTCACCTCTTGTTCGCATTGACGGCACTTTGAACAGTGGACGTTACATTTCAGATGTGTTACGACCCGTGGCTCTACCCTTCATTCGATCCCTGCGAAACCCTACATTTCAGCAGGATAATGCACGACCGCATGTTGCAGGTCCTGTACGGGCCTTTCTGGATGCAGAAAAATGTTCGACTTCTGCCCTGGCCAGCACATTCTCCAGATCTCTCACCAATTGAAAACGTCTGGTCAATGGTGGCCGAGCAACTGGCTCGTCACAATACGCCAGTCACTACTCTTGATGAACTGTGGTATCGTGTTGAAGCTGCATGGGCAGCTGTACATGTACACGCCATCCAAGCTCTGTTTGACTGAATGCCCAGGCGTATCAAGGCCGTTATTACGGCCAGAGGTGGTTGTTCTGGGTACTTATTTCTCAGGATCTATGCACCCAAAATACGTGAAAATGTAATCACATATCAGTTCTAGTATAATATATTTGTCGAATGAATCCCCGTTTATGATCTGCATTTCTTCTTGGTGTAGCAATTTTAATGGCCAGTAGTGTATTTATTATTTTTATTTCTGTTCGTTTTCTCACTACAGAATTCCAGTCCCTCATCAGAATTAAATTTTTGTCTCCCTTAGCTTCCTAAATAGTATATTTCGTCTCATCAACATTCTTTCTTTAACATCTGCAACGTTAGTAATAAACTGTTATTGCTGTGATGATGTCGGATTTGTATCTGTCCTGGCTACGATAATACTGCAATTAATTTTTCACTTTGCAGCGGAGTATGCGCTATACTGTTCACTGTAGTTACCCACACTCTTTTACCATTATCCATTATTAGACCTACCCCTGCTTTTGACTCTGTGTTGTTAACACAACACTCACCTGGCCAGAAGTCCTGTTCTTCATGGCACCGCACTTCACAATTCCAACTACACTCCTGGAAATTGAAATAAGAACACCGTGAATTCATTGTCCCAGGAAGGGGAAACTTTATTGACACATTCCTGGGGTCAGATACATCACATGATCACACTGACAGAACCACAGGCACATAGACACAGGCAACAGAGCATGCACAATGTCGGCACTAGTACAGTGTATATCCACCTTTCGCAGCAATGCAGGCTGCTATTCTCCCATGGAGACGATCGTAGAGATGCTGGATGTAGTCCTGTGGAACGGCTTGCCATGCCATTTCCACCTGGCGCCTCAGTTGGACCAGCGTTCGTGCTGGACGTGCAGACCGCGTGAGACGACGCTTCATCCAGTCCCAAACATGCTCAATGGGGGACAGATCCGGAGATCTTGCTGGCCAGGGTAGTTGACTTACACCTTCTAGAGCACGTTGGGTGGCACGGGATACATGCGGACGTGCATTGTCCTGTTGGAACAGCAAGTTCCCTTGCCGGTCTAGGAATGGTAGAACGATGGGTTCGATGACGGTTTGGATGTACCGTGCACTATTCAGTGTCCCCTCGACGATCACCAGTGGTGTACGGCCAGTGTAGGAGATCGCTCCCCACACCATGATGCCGGGTGTTGGCCCTGTGTGCCTCGGTCGTATGCAGTCCTGATTGTGGCGCTCACCTGCACGGCGCCAAACACGCATACGACCATCATTGGCACCAAGGCAGAAGCGACTCTCATCGCTGAAGACGACACGTCTCCATTCGTCCCTCCATTCACGCCTGTCGCGACACCACTGGAGGCGGGCTGCACGATGTTGGGGCGTGAGCGGAAGACGGCCTAACGGTGTGCGGGACCGTAGCCCAGCTTCATGGAGACGGTTGCGAATGGTCCTCGCCGATACCCCAGGAGCAACAGTGTCCCTAATTTGCTGGGAAGTGGCGGTGCGGTTCCCTACGGCACTGCGTAGGATCCTACGGTCTTGGCGTGCATCCGTGCGTCGCTGCGGTCCGGTCCCAGGTCGACGGGCACGTGCACCTTCCGCCGACCACTGGCGACAACATCGATGTACTGTGGAGACCTCACGCCCCACGTGTTGAGCAATTCGGCGGTACGTCCACCCGGCCTCCCGCATGCCCACTATACGCCCTCGCTCAAAGTCCGTCAACTGCACATACGGTTCACGTCCACGCTGTCGCGGCATGCTACCAGTGTTAAAGACTGCGATGGAGCTCCGTATGCCACGGCAAACTGGCTGACACTGACGGCGGCGGTGCACAAATGCTGCGCAGCTAGCGCCATTCGACGGCCAACACCGCGGTTCCTGGTGTGTCCGCTGTGCCGTGCGTGTGATCATTGCTTGTACAGCCCTCTCGCAGTGTCCGGAGCAAGTATGGTGGGTCTGACACACCGGTGTCAATGTGTTCTTTTTTCCATTTCCAGGAGTGTATATCTAAAACCAGCTTATCTATTTCTATCTTTTAAATTCACAAACTTATCTACCTGTAGCGTATGTGTTTTGTTTTTCGTGAAGAAAACGTCCTCCTGTATAGTCCCACCCCGGAAATCCAAAGGGGGACTATTTTCCGTACGGAATGTTTATTCGAGATGATCCCATTATCATGAAGCCATGGAGGATGTCGTCAGGAAGTATAATTGCTGCAGGAAGTATAATTAGTGTTGTTTCCCCTTACTCTCAGCCGTTAGCAACACCAACATAGCAAATCAATGTGCTGAGAGGAAACATTAAATATCTCCTAGCAAGAGCCGGCCGGTGTGGCCGTGCGTTTCTAGGCGCTTCAGTCTGGAACCGCGTGACCGCTACGGTCGCAGGTTCGAATCCTGCCTTGGGCATGGATGTGTGTGATGTCCTTAGGTTAGTTAGGTTTAAGTAGTTCTAAGTTCTAGGGGACTAATGACCATAGATGTTAAGTCCCATAGTGCTCAGAACCATTTGAACCATTTTTGAATCCTAGCAAGATTGTTGTTGTTGTTGTGGTCTTCAGTCCTGAGACTGGTTTGATGCAGCTCTCCATGCTACTCTATCCTGTGCAAACTTCTTCATCTCCCAGTACCTACTGCAACCTACATCCTTCTTAATCTGCTTGGTGTATTCATCTCTTGGTCTCCCTCTACGATTTTTACCCTCCACGTTGCCCTCCAATACTAAATTGGTGATCCCTTGATGCCTCAGAACATGTCCTACCAACTGATCCATTCTTCTAGTCAAGTTGTGCCACAAACTCCTCTTCTCTCCAATTCTATTCAATACCTCCTCATTAGTTATGTGATCTACCCATCTGATCTTCAGCATTCTGTAGCACCACATTTCGAAAGCTTCTATTCTCTTCTTGCCTAAACTATTTATCGTCCATGTTTCACTTCCATACATGGCTACACTCCATACAAATACTTTCAGAAACGACTTCCTGACACTTAAATCTATACTCGATGTTAACAAATTTCTCTTCTTCAGAAACGCTTTCCTTCCCATTGCCAGTCTACATTTTACACCCTCTCTACTTCGACCATCATCAGTTATTTTGCTCCCCAAATAGCAAAACTCCTTTACTACTTTAGGTGTCTCATTTCCTAATCTAATACCCTCAGCATCACCCGACTTAATTCGACTACATTCCATTATCCTCGTTTTGCTTTTGTTGATGTTCATCTTATATCCTCCTTTCAAGACACTATCCATTCCGTCCTAGCAAGATATGTATGTTTAAATAATTTTATAGGTTGAGGATGATGCTTAATATGAACAGTTCGGTTAAAAAACAAAAGAAACATTCAGATGCAAAGAACGGATAACATTTGTTCTTATCTACACCAGGATTTCTTAAACTGTGTTCCGTGGAGCACTGGTATCCCATGGATATCACTCAAGGGTTCTGCAAGCCTTTTTTTTCCATAAGATTCAAGAAGTAACTAGAAATATAAGTTAACGCCAATAAGAAATTTTTTTGAAAAATAGAACAAGTAACCCTCGTTTTCACTTACTAATTTGGATAGTCAGTACGAATACATAACAGACAGTGAATAGGGTTGTATTAATGAGAGGCAAGATGGCAGCCTTGCAGACGGCAAACTCGGTAATGAGGGCGAGATTGTAGCAAGCAACTGAAATCGCTACCGTCGTCAGTTTCATAGTACTCCCGCATCAACGGACGTTCGTGTCACTCTGTGCTCAGGATTACGGAAAGGTAAGCCACGTTGTGTTTTGTAACCTTAATCTATATACACTGACGGAGAAAGTTCCGAGCACCAGCAAGAATTTGAGCGAGATAAACCAAAGTTGGTAGACTAGACGTGTTTATAAATCTGAAACATGATGTCTATTCAGATTTCGCGCCAGTCACATATGAGTGGCTCTAGTAGCGCAGCTATGAGGATGAAAATCAGGTTCGCTTTAAATACGCATTATGAGGATCGAGAACATTAGTTGCCTTTGAGACTGAATGTAGTGAGCTGATGTTAGTCCAGAATGCCTTTAAGACAACAAAGACGTCATTATCAACACTTCACTGATTTGAACGAAGTCGTGCAATAGGGCTACCAGGTGTACCGGTATGAAATGAGCGTTGTTTTGTCAAAATGAAACACTAATTTTAAATTGAAAAGTAAAAACATTTTATTCAAAGTACTGACCATTGCTTTCTATACATTTTGACCATCTTTCTGGCAATTTGTGGACACCACGCCAATAGAAATGTTCGTCTTTTGAAGCAAACCAATCAGACACCCAATTTTCGACTTCTGCGTAGGAATCGAAGTGTTCCTCAACCAATGCGTGTCCCATTGATGAAACCAAATGGTAGTCGGAAGGGGCCATGTCTGGTGAGTACGGCCGGTGGGGTAGCAGCTCCCAGCCAAGTGTTTTGATTGTATCCTGAACCAGTTTTGCTTTGTGTGCAGGTGCATTGTCGTGTAAAAAAATTACTTTGCCATGTCTTCTGGCCCATTCTGGTCTTTTTTCGATCAATGCATAGTTCAAATTGATCATTTGTTGTCTGTAGCGAAGCGTATTCACAGTTTCAACGGGTTTTAGAAGCTCATGATACACCACACCTTTCTGATCTCACAAAACACAGAGCATTGTCTTCTTGCCGAATCGATATGGTTTTGCAGTCGATTTTGATGGTTGTCCCGTATTAACCCATGTTTTTTCCTTTTTAGGATTCTTAAAATAAATCCATTTTTCATCGCCAGTAACAATTGATTTTCTTTCATGTCTTTGAAGCAAAATTTGACAAATGGTTTTTCGGTTTTCCATCTGTCTTTCATTCAATTCACGTGGCACCCATTTTCCACACTTTTGGATCTTTCCCATAGCTTTCAAACGGTCAGAAATTGTTTGTTGTACAACATTTAGCATTGCTGCCATTTGCTTATGACTGAAAGTATCATCTTCATCGAATATTGCTTGCAATTCGACGTCTGCGAACTTTTTTGGTGGTCTTCCACGTTCTTCATTTCTTACATCAAAATCATTATTTCTGAACCGTTGAAACCATCTTTTTCATGTTGCTTCTGATAGAGCGTGATCACCATCTGCCTCGACAAGCATTCGATGCGATTCTGCAGCACTTTTTTTCAAATGAAAACAAAAAAATTAATGCTTTCCGCAAATCATCACTTTCTGGTACAACATTCGACATTGTTAACACGATGAAAACATATGATGTTTGTTCCATGACTCGATGTATACTAAATATCTTTGACAGATGTCATACCAACAAAAAACAAAATTGAGGCTCGTTCACAACAAATGTTGCCTATCGACACATTTGTATCTTGACGCTCATTTCATACCGATTCACCTTGTACGAGAAGCTTGATGTTTCTTCCGTGATACTGCAAAAAGACTCGACAGAAATGTAGCCACAGTACGTGACGGCAGGCAGCGGTGGTCATGGGAAGGTACGGTCGCAAGAAGACGGGGCTCCGGACGGCCTCATGGCATCACCGAGGGGGAAGACCGTCGCCTGCAAACAACCTGCCTTCGGTCTAGACATACTGGACCTAAACATGGAATTATGGCCTGGGATGCGATTTCATATGACAGCAGGAGCACTCTCGTTGTTATCCCACGCACGCTGGCTAAGAATTTGTACGTCAGTCTGGTGAATCGACCTGTAGAGTTGCCATTCGTGAACAGCAATCCAGGGGTGCTTTCCAACAGGATAGCGCTCGCCGACATTGCACTGTTGTAACCCAACATGCTCTACAGACTGTCGACACGTTGCCTTGGCCTGCTCCATTACCAGATGTGTCTCCTATCGAGCACGTATGGTACATCATCAGACGATAACTTCAGTATTATCCACAAACAGCATTAACCGTCCCTACAGTGACCGACCACCTGGAACAGGCATGAATCTCCATCCCACATATTGACATCCAGCACCTGTACAAAACAATGTACGCACGTTTGTATGCTTGCATTCAACACTCCGGCCGTTAAACCCGTTATTAGTGCACCCGCATTTCACATTTGCAATGAATTTTCTTGCACTTACATTAATCTGTGGTTTTGAAACGTTAATCACTTAAGTATGTTACCTAAACGAATGTTTATAATATTACTTGAAAATACAGCTCTTCGGTTGCACAGGTAAAAATTTCCAACTTTACCTAGGTTTCAACTGCTCTAAGGCAGCCTTCATCAGAAGTAAAAAATTTTTACATTACCTATAACAGAGTTTTGGAATAATATAAAAATTATTAAATTAAACATATGTAATAAAATTACATCATAGCTAACTGCTACGGTACAGTAGACAAAGAAAGCATACTTACATAGAGCAAATAGTTATGAAATGGTTTAGAGCAACAGTGCTCACGTTAAAGATAAAAATATATTTGTACATTATAAAATATTCCTAGGAACGCACAACTTGATTAAGATGCGCCGCTAAGGGCCGCGTGTGCGGCCGGCACTGTAAGCAGCATCAGACTGACAGGCGCGCGCGCCGTCGATGTTAGCAAGTCGGCACCTTGTATCGCGCCATCTAGTATTGAATGCTTGTAATTTACAGTGACAACAGCTGTCAGAAGCATTGGAACAGGAGTGGACATAATGTGCTGATTACATTATGTCAGATAGTATGTAACAGATCGAAAGTTGAGCAAAATATTATACTGTAAAACAGAGAGAGAGAGAGAACAATATTTAAGGCCACAGTACCGGAAGCATAATAGCAATATTCCGCGTTAAGTGATTTTAAGCAAGGGCTTTACACCATCAAAGAAATTTTTATCACGTAATTGTAATTGCTCATTGAGGATTAAATGGTCGTTACGGGAAAAATGTTTGAAAATTTCCAACTGTTCAAGAATATCAAGTCTGAAGCCTTTCTTTTCCGTATGTAAGATACTAATATCACGAACACCTTTAGGTTTGTGTCCTGTGATAAGAAGGTGGTCAGCGAATGACGAATTATGTACGTTCGTACCTTTTTTCCCTAACAGATGCTCTTTATATCTAATCGAAAATGCTCGTCCAGTCTGTCCTATATAATAAGCTGAGCAAGTGTCACAGGTGATTTTATAAACGCCTGAGTTTTGCAGAGGCGACCGTCTTGGTTTTAAATTATGGATAAGATTATTTTTGAGAGAGTTGTTGGTAGAGAAAACTATGTTGCAGCCATATTTATTTTTAAGGAGACGTTGCAATCTGTAGGTTATTGGCCCTACATACGGTAAAGAGAAGTATTTCTTCAAATCGCTAGGCTCGTCAATAGTGGTCCCAAGCGAGGTAATTCTGTTATTGGTTTTCTATCTGAAGACATCATCTACTATATTTGGTTCGTAACCATTATTAACTGCAATGGTTTTAATTAGATTCAATTCGGTTTTTAAATTTTCAGAGGACAAAGGGGTAGAGATTGCCCTATGAACAGCAGAGTGAAAAAATGCTTTTTTGTGAGATCGTGGGTGTGTGGAACAGGCTGGCACAATTATCGGCCATGTTCAAAATTGCTAAACGAATGTCTTCCCGAAGTTTCATTACTCTACATTAGTTATTTCTTGGGTCGGGCCCCCGTCGGACGTTCGAGTCCTCCCTCGAGCATGGGTGTGTGTGTTGTCCTTAGCGTAAGTTAGTTTAAGTTAGATTAAGTTGTGTGTAAGCCTAGGGACCGATGACCTCAGAAGTTTGGTCCCATAGGAACTTACCACAAATTTCCAGAAATTTGGTGTCGGGATTTCTTTTCGTCATGTTATATATAGATGAAGATCTGTATGTTTGTTACACAAATCCATAATTTTGTCCCTAGCGTGACTAAAATTTGTATAGCTTATCCTTAAAAAGAGGAGAAAGATCATTGCCTACATAAATAATAGGCTGGTATGCAAAACTTAAGGACGAAAGTAACTATCGTATGATGCGTCCCAGCCAAGTAAGATAGCTCGATGGAATTCGGATCATACATAGAAAGATTTTCTACAGTGTAGTACAGAAGGTAACTGAAAGAAGTACACACTGAGACGAACAGGAATTACACATTTATTCGAAGACAATACTTACACTGAAGTCACCGCTATTCATGATGTTCCCTGGACATTACGAAAGGCAGCACATGGTTCTTAACAGGCTGTGAGATCACCATGGGCGGCAATGCCTGCCATGCATCGTGCTCCCATGGTGGCCGTGAGGTTGGTGATGAGTTCCCATTCCACCAACAACGCGGTTGACTGCTTCGCGGTCGTTGGTGCGTGCGGTCGTGCTGCGATACGTCTCTCCAACGCAACCCACGGGTGATCGATGGGATTTAAGTCTGAGGAACGGGCAGGCCTTTCCGCTCACCGAATATTCTCTCCTTCCAAGAGTTCCTCCACCAGCGCTGTTCGATTCGGTCAGGCATTGTCACCCACAAAACTAAAGTCAGGGCCGAATGCACCCTTGAAAAGGCGCACATGGAGAAGGAGCACTGTGTCACGAGAACGCTCAGTGGACCGTGTGTCGTGTTCAAACATGTGGAGGTCAGTACGACCGTTCAACATTATACATCCACACCATAAAACCAGGGCCACCAAACTATCATGTTTGATAATTCTGGACGTAGCCTCATATGGCGAGAAGTGCGGGAAGACGTAATTTCCACATCCACTTCTACATGATTACTATGCAATTCACAATTAAGTGTCTGGCAGTGGGTTCATCGAACCACCTATAAGCTACTTCTCTACCGCTCCACTCTAGAAGAGCACGCGTGAAAAACGAACTCTTAACTCTTTCCCTGAGAGCTCTGATTTCTCTTGACCTCAGCAGTTTGGTCCCATAAGACCTCACCGCAAATTTCCAAATTTCCTTAATCTTCTCTTCAATTGTGTGAACCAGTTCATCAGTAAACACAGACGGGCGTCCACTTCGTTCTTCATCGTGCACTTGATCACGTCCTTCATTGAACAGTCTGACCCATCTTCTAACCATTGAATCACTTACAGCATTTTGTCCGTAAGCCTCGCAGATTTGCCGATGAATTTCCTTTGGTTTAACTTTCTTTGCATTTAGAAAACGAATCACAGATCTGATTTCACACGCGGCGGCATTTTCAATTACGGCTGACATTATAAAGAAGCACTACAAAGCACACGTCGGCAGCAGCGATCTGAAAATGGCGTACTTGTCTTCTCCTTGAGTCAGAGTAACTGCCGCGCATGCTCGGAACTGCGATGGTAGCGCTGCAGCGGATAGAATTAGAAACGGAACTTAGGTTGTGGACGACCCTTGTATAACCACCCGGTATACTCACTTCTGAGCGTAGTCTCGCCGAACCATAAGTGGAGGAATAAGCATCGAAAGACATCGCATAACCACCTATGGCGTGCTAACATACACTCACAAGTTACAACGTCCGCCCCCGGTAGCTGAGTGGTCAGCGCGACAGAATGTCAATCCTAAGGGCCGGGGTTAGATTCCCGGCTGGGTCGGAGATTTTTCTCCGCTCAGGGACTGGGTGTTGTGTTGTCCTAATCATCATCATTTCATCCCCAGCGACGCGCAAGTCCCCGAAGTGGCGTCAAATCGAAAGGCTTGCACTCGACGAACGGTCTACCCGACGGGAGGCCCTAGTCACACGACATTTACAAGCGACAAACATCGGCAAGCCCCTGCACATCAGCAGTACCGACTGGACATGTCAGCTGCTATCACAGCCGACCAACAGGCTACAGCAGGGAAGCCGACAAGCTCGCATACTAACGCACAAATAAACCGTCAGCACTACCCTACACTGTGAATCCGATATATGACCTATCGGACAATAACTGATGATGAACCCAACTGTTAAATGTACGCTACTGGCCATTAAAATTGCTACACCACGAGGATGACGTGCTACAGACGCGAAATTTAACCGAGAGGAAGAAGATGCTGTGATATGCAAATGATTAGGTTTTCAGAGCATTCACACAAGGTTGCCGCCGATGGCGACACCTACAACGTGCTGACATGAGGAAAGTTTCCAACCGATTTCTCATACACAAACAGCAGTTGACCGGCGTTGCCTGGTGAAACGTTGTTGTGATGCCTCGTGTAAGGAGGAGAAATGCGTACCATCACGTTTCCGACTTTGATAAAGGTCGGATTGTAGCCTATCGCGATTGCGGTTTATCGTATCGCGACATTGCTGCTCGCGTTGGTCGAGATCCAATGACTGTTAGCAGAAAATGGAATCGGTGGGTTCAGGAGGGTAATACGGAACGCCGTGCTGGATCCCAACCGCCTCGTATCACTAGCAGTCGAGATGACAGGCATCTTATCCGCATGGCTGTAACGGATCGTGCAGCCACATCTCGATCCCTGAGTCAACAGATGGGGACGTCTGCAAGACAACAACCATCTGCACGAACAGTTCGACGACGTTTGGAGCAGCAGCGACTATCAGCTCGGATACCATGGCTGCGGTTACCCCTTACGCTGCATCACAGACAGGAGCGCCTGCGATGGTGTACTCAACGACGAACCTGGGTGCACGAATGGCAAAACGTCATTCTTTCGGATAAATCCAGGTTCCGTTTACAGCATCATGATGGGCGAATCCGTGTTTGGCGACATCGCGGTGAACGCACATTGGAAGCGTGTAATCGTCATCGCCATACTGGCGTATCACCCAGCGTGATAGTATGGGGTGCATTATTTACAAGTCTCGGTCACCTCTTGTTCGCATTGACGGCACTTTGAACAGTGGACGTTGTATTTCAGATGTGTTACGACCCGTGGCTCTATCCTTCAAAATGGCTCTGAGCACTGTGGGACTTAACTGCTGTGGTCATCAGTCCCCTAGAACTTAGAACTACTTAAACCTAACTAACCTCAGGACATCACACACATCCATGCCCGAGGCAGGATTCGAATCTGCGACCGTAGCGGTCGCGCGGTTCCAGACTTTAGCGCCTAGAACCGCTCGGCCACTCCGGCCGGCCTCTATCCTTCATTCGATCCGTGCAAAACCCTACATTTCAGCAGGATAATGCACGACCGCATGCTGCAGATCCTGTACGGGCCTTTCTGGATACAGAAAATGTTCGACTGCTGCCCTGGCCAGCACATTCTCCAGATCTTTCACCAATTGAAAACATCTGGTCAATGGTGGCCGAGCAACTGATTCGTCACAATGCGCCAGTCACTACTCTTAATGAACTGTGGTATCGTGTTGAAGCTGCATGGGCAGCTGTACCTGTACACGCCATCCAAGCTCTGTTTGACTGAATGCCTAGGCGTATCAAGGCCGTTATTACTGCCAGAGGTGGTTGTTCTGGGTACTGATTTCTCAGGATCTATACACCCAAACTGCGTGAAAATGTAATCACATGTCAGTTCTAGTATAATATATTTGTCCAATGAATACCCGTTTATCATCTGCATTTCCTCTTGGTGTAGCAATTTTAATAGCCATTAGTGTATGCTGATGCAGGTTGGGAAGTCAATGCCATTACCCAGGTGAAGCCGCTGAGTAACAGCACCTCACAACGTCAAAGGTATCCGCCTGCATGATTCCTATACTAACAAAACCTACTGTTGCATGACCTATCGCAGGCAGCAAGAAATTCGTTACTGCTCTTGCAACCGACCCAACTATCGCGGAAGTTTTTTTCCCTTGGCTCTTGCCTTGGCACTTTTTTCCTCTGCTCATCAAACCGCTACCATTCGATCCACTTTCGACCCAATCTATCACCATATAAGCGCGTGTTAACGGTTAATCATAACCAGACGTACGCAAACATTGCAGTACCCACATCCTGCGAGACCTCACTTAGTGAAAACTAACCAATATGCAGAGATGGCAGTAGACCTGTGTTGGCCATCATCCCGGTGTGGTCGTGGAGGGACTCTTCCATATCTAGAAAATTTAAATGTAGTCTCGCCATTGCCGCGCTCGTCATTATCACGATCACTCACTCTTCAATACTTTCCATATCATCAAGACCACTTTAATCTGCAAGTTTTAATGTGTAGAAATCTGGACACATGGTCTCATGGAACAAACTGCGTGTTTATAAGATACTTGAGCATTGTGTACTATCTTATGCAATAACTGTAGAATTTCTTTGCAACGGTATTTACGTTAAATGAAACGTTCAGTATTTCGTAGAGATATTCCCAGAGGTGTCTGTTTATATACACTCCTGGAAATTGAAATAAGAACACCGTGAATTCATTGTCCCAGGAAGGGGAAACTTTATTGACACATTCCTGGGGTCAGATACATCACATGATCACACTGACAGAACCACAGGCACATCGACACAGGCAACAGAGCATGCACAATGTCGGCACTAGTAAAATGTATATCCACCTTTCGCAGCAATGCAGGCTGCTATTCTCCCATGGAGACGATCGTAGAGATGCTGGATGTAGTCCTGTGGAACGGCTTGCCATGCCATTTCCACCTGGCGCCTCAGTTGGACCAGCGTTCGTGCTGGACGTGCAGACCGCGTGAGACGACGCTTCATCCAGTCCCAAACATGCTCAATGGGGGACAGATCCGGAGATCTTGCTGGCCAGGGTAGTTGACCTACACCTTCTAGAGCACGTTGGGTGGCACGGGATACATGCGGACGTGCATTGTCCTGTTGGAACAGCAAGTTCCCTTGCCGGTCTAGGAATGGTAGAACGATGGGTTCGATGACGGTTTGGATGTACCGTGCACTATTCAGTGTCCCCTCGACGATAACCAGTGGTGTACGGCCAGTGTAGGAGATCGCTCCCCACACCATGATGCCGGGTGTTGGCCCTGTGTGCCTCGGTCGTATGCAGTCCTGATTGTGGCGCTCACCTGCACGGCGCCAAACACGCATACGACCATCATTGGCACCAAGGCAGAAGCGACTCTCATCGCTGAAGACGAGACGTCTCCATTCGTCCCTCCATTCACGCCTGTCGCGACACCACTGGAGGCGGGCTGCACGATGTTGGGGCGTGAGCGGAAGACGGCCTAACGGTGTGCGGGACCGTAGCCCAGCTTCATAGAGACGGTCGCGAATGGTCCTCGCCGATACCCCAGGAGAAACAGTGTCCCTAATTTGCTGGGAAGTGGCAGTGCGGTCCCCTACGGTCTTGGCGTGCATCCGTGCGTCGCTGCGGTCCGGTGCCAGGTCGACGGGCACGTGCACCTTCCGCCGACCACTGGCGACAACATCGATGTACTGTGGAGACCTCACTCCCCACGTGTTGAGCAATTCGGCGGTACGTCCACCCGGCCTCCCGCATGCCCGCTATACGCCCTCGCTCAAAGTCCGTCAACTGCACATACGGTTCACATCCACGTTGTCGCGGCATGCTACCAGTGTTAAAGACTGCTATGGAGCTCCGTATGCCACGGCAAACTGGCTGACACTGACGGCGGCGGTGCACAAATGCTGCGCAGCTAGCGCCATTCGACGGCCAACACCGCGGGTCCTGGTGTGTCCGCTGTGCCGTGCGTGTGATGATTGCTTGTACAGCCCTCTCGCAGTGTCCGGAGCAAGTATGGTGGGTCTGACACACCGGTGTCAATGTGTTCTTTTTTCCATTTCCAGGAGTGTATATTACTGCTACTGTAGTATCACATAATCGGTACCGGTGATATCTGATGAGAAAAAGTACCTCTTTTAAAAGCATGAGCTCTCGAGCGACATGATTCCTCACACTATCTTCCCCACTCTAGATCTAATGATATCGGCTGTAGTAGAAATGACATACCCTACTTCACAGTTTCCGTTTAACTGTTGGAGGAGTCATTCAGCAGTAAAATTTCAGAGCACTGGCGGTAGACTAAGCTCTGTGCACAGTATTTTGTAACTTTTAATACATTGTCTGTCCCTGCTATTCACTTTGCCCATTCCTTCCTTATTGACAGTCGAGGAGGATACAGTAGAGGTATTTGCAACCACGGACTGTAAGTTCACTGCGTGCTATATAATATCGAAGTTACTTGCAATGTTAATCACCTCAGCAATGGCATAGCACTAGTGTGTACTCTGTATCACGAAGGTAGCTTTGTTGTGCTACAGCTTAAATAAATTTGTCCTTACGCATTCCGAAATCATGTCTGTCTGTAGATCTACAATCGGTAGGACTATTGTCCTCGTCACTGTTACTTGTAAGAGCTTTGACTGTATGCGAAGGTACGAGGTACGAGCATGTGAAATACATATCAGATATCTGAGACGCTCGAAGACTTCTTAAGCTGACGCCGAGTGTTCATCAGAGACAAAATATCGTTAAGAAGTGTCCCAGGGAAGTGTGATAGGACCGCTGTTATTTTCTATATACGTAAATGATTTGACGGACAGTGTGGGCAGCAACCTGCGGTTGTTACTGATGATGATGTAGTGCACAGGAGGGTGTCGCCCTTGAATGACTGCAGGAGGATACAAGATGACTTAGACAAAATTTTCAGTTCGTGGGATGACAGCTAGGTTCAAATGGCTCTGAGCACTATGGGACTTAACTGCTGAGGTCATCAGTCCCCTAGAACTTACAATTACTTAAACCAAACTAACCTAAGGACATCACACACATCCATGCCCGAGGCAGGATTCGAACCTGCGACCGTAGCGGTCGCGCAGTTCCAGACTGAAGCGCCTAGAACCGCTCGGCCACATCGGCCGGCACAGTCAGCTAGCTCTAAATGTAGGTGAGTATGAAAAATTATCCCGTAATGTTCGAATACAACATAACTTGTGTACTGCTTGACACAGTCACGTCATTTAAATATCTGGGGGGAACGTTGCAAAGCGATAAGAAGTAGAACGAGCATGTGAGTAATATGGTAGGAAAGGCGAATGGTAGACTTCGGTGTATTGGGAGAATTTTGGGAAAGTGTGGTTCGTCTGTAAAGAAAACTGCATATTGGACGCTAGTGCGACCTGTTCAGAAATACTGCTAGAGTGTTTGAGATTCGAACCAGGTCGGAATAAAGGATGACATCGAAGCAATTCAGAGGCGGGCTGCTTGAGATGTTAAGGATAGGTTCAAGCAACACGCAAGTATTACATAGATGCTTCGGGAACTCAGATGGGAATCCCTGTAGGTAAGGCGTCATTTGAAACTGACTGTAGAACGATTCTACCGCTGTCAACATACATATCGCTTAAGGAACACGAAGATAAGATACGAGAACTTAGGGTACCTACGGAGGCATATAGACATAATAATTGGCAACCAATGCTGTACAATCGCAATAAAGTCATGAGATGTTCAATTGACTCTTTTATTAGAACATGTTACACGTTTCGGAATTGCACCCATCTTCAAACTTCTGTTACAAAGAAAGTACAAAACAGGTGAACAGCACACTCAACACGTTGCATGGGGCCTTAATTAAAATAGAATGCAAATAATTTTAATTTTTGCTTTAGTAGCTGTTTGTCCGATTACGCAATGTCTCGTAAACGGTTGGCCCTGACTCGTATTATTACGCTATCTGACTGCTTAGAACAACAACAAAGAATGAAATGGAAATTTTCATTAACACAATTAATTAATTAAGTCCCCAGCAACTATAAAACCTACGAAACCAAAGCACAAGTATAACTGTTCTGTGTGTGGAAGTATGACTCAACGTACGCATCTGGCACGGTTCTTCTTCAATAACACAAGAATTTTTAAATAACATTTATACTGAATTAATTAAAGGAAATAAAAATACCATAATTACTCAAGAAAACCAGAATTACACTCTAATACAAGAACACAAGCCAGATGCTTTGTTGACTGAACCTGTAATGACGCATTATTTAAAACATGGAAATAATGAAAAATAAATCAAGTTTCGTTACCTTCATATATTGACCAAAATCACTCTAATCATTACAATATATCTCCACACCGACTCGCTATTACCACATCTCAACAAGAACTTTTCAGTATCACATCTCAGCAAGCACTCCCTACTAGCACATCTCAACACGAACTGACTACTACTAGTCATGGACAAGCACTGCCCACTACGAGTTCTCAATAATCACTGCCAGTGGAGGCGGCGGAACAATGCTCTCTAGCGATCTCTGGTGCTGTGGCTCAGTGTAGCCACCTTTCATATGCCCTTCCTCCACGGCTAGAATTTGATGGTATTTTTGCCAGCATTGGTGGCGAAAATACCACCAAATTCGTCAAAAAAATACAGACAAAAATAAAAGATAATATTAATACGTAAATATCATATAACTAGATAAAATTTTGGCTTTGCACTGACCTTTCAATAACCTAATATATAGAATACAGTAAGCAATACAAATTCTTTCATACATGTGACTTTACATAACAGTTTACACAAGTATTATGTGGTTAAACAGTTCAATCAATAGCGTCAGCAATGACGAATATGTGCAGGTAAGAGTCTCATAACTTTTTACAAACAGTAATACACAAAAAATCAGTTTATACAAATATTCACATAAACGCTTTCCATAGCTCAAGAATAAGCGGTTGACAGTTCCAGCAGTAACACCCAGCAATGGTCAACAGGTGCAAATACCAACAAGTAACATTTTTTTTAATAGAAGCAGTCCATCAGTGGCACCCAGTAATGTTGAATAGGTGCAGACACCAACAAGTAACATCATTTCAGTATAACCAGTTCCATTATTGGCACCAGCAATGTTGAGCAGGTGCACACAGCAACAGGTGACATCTTTTCAGTAGAAGCAGTCCATCAGTGGCACCCAGTAATGTTGAATAGGTGCAGACACCAACAAGTGACACCATTTCAGTATAAGCAGTTCCATTAGTGGCACCAGCAATGTTGAGCAGGTGCAGACAGCAAGAGGTGACATCTTTTCAGTAGAAACAGTCCATCAGTGGCACCCAGCAATGTTGAGCAGGTGCAGACATCAACAAGTAACACCATTTCAGTAGAAGCAGTCCATCAGTGGCACCCAGTAATGTTGACCAGGTGCAGACAGCAAGAAGCAACATCATTTCAGTAGAAGCAGTCCATCAGTGGTACCCAGCAATGTTGAGCAGGTACACACAGCAACAAGTCACATTTCTCAGCAGAAGCAGTTCCATAAAATTCACTATCACTGATCACACTGTTCATCAGAGTTTATAAGCAGAAATTAAACATGTCCTAGTGGCACCAATCATGTAGAAAAGGTACAAGTAACAGTCCATAATTTTTACACTCACTGATCACACAGTTCATCAGCAGAAATTAAACATGACTAAATGTCACACATCATGTTGAAAAGTGCAGCACCATCACTAATCAGACAGTTCAGGCATGAACAATAGTTTGAATACACATACAATGCTTTTACCCTAAACATACAAATCATAACAAACACACAAATGATATCAGATAATTGTCCTATTAACTATTACAATACACAAATACCAGTAAACCTATAATATTTATGGGTGTCAGTGCAAGCCACTACAAACAAATAAAATAATATTTAGGAGATAGGTGGGTAGGATTAGGAAAGGAAAACACACAAAACACACTCACTCGTCTTTCATCCACATTAAGTACTACTGTGTAATTGAATAGTGTTAACTGTGTAAATGTAACTCTGTCCAAGATTTGATGTTCATCATGTGTACCAATTAGTAGTGGCAGCAATGTATAACAGTCAATAATAGTTAAGTCAACGTCATAGTCATCATGTCAAGACCAATGTTTGCCAAGCCAGATCAAAATGTACGGTTGCTGAACAACTGTCAGTGTACCAAGATATGCAAATGCTTCCTCTCTCAAAAAAAAAGTATATACTGCTTTGTGATTTGACAAAGTGTGTGTGTAGACAATCTTCCTTCTACTTGAGTGTTCTAGTCTGCCATCTTCATCCTCCTTGTTCCATATGGACCAACAAAAAAAATATGCTCCTCACTTACTTTACCTCTTATCCACCAAAACTCCAATAATCATCAGCATAATCTCAATACTTCACTAATACCTCTTCAATACGTCGATACATATAAACCTTATCATCAATATCATTTACCTTACCTCTTGTCCACGAAAACTCCAATAATCATCACTTAATCTTAATACTTCAATAATACCTCTTCACTACGTCGATATATATAAACCTCAGCACCAATATCATTTCACTTCCGTAACAACTCTTTCCTCTAGTCAGTCTCCTCGAACAAGTACAGACAAAATTCTAGTGCAAACTTCAATTCAGCATCCCATACAATCCGAAGACACAGTGTCTACACACAACCTCTGTGTAATCCATCTGACACAAATTTTCTACTCATTATAAATTATAAGATACATTTTGGTTCCTTGTCCATCATTAAATAAAAGAAATGCATACATGACCTCTAACAGACTTAGTTCGAATAACTCTCAGTAATTAAGTACGATTACGGAGTGTGAATGATCATAATATTTCACAGTGTGTACACCACTTCAAGAATCATAGCAGAAGCAAACATGTGGAGTATTTTTTGCGTCAAGTGTCACTTCCTATTTCAATTGCTCACGAAAAATGCAGTGTAATAACTGTCAATGGTCTAAACCTAGTTTTGGTATGTCATGTCGTTAGCTTCCTTCCTATTAGCATAAATTTATACAGCTTCCATAAAACCTCAGTTCATGTGACTTCTATGAAGTTTCTTGTACTCATGTCGTTCGTCGAATTATAGCAGTTCATTTTCTTATCTTAAAATATAAGGCACTGAGCGTAAGCAAAACATCCAATAGCAAGTAAATATACCAGTAGAGAACAGAATGTCAACAAGTGGATGCAGCACAATCCCTATAACGAGGCTCTGCCAAGCGAACAATCTATAATTAATACCACAGTGTAACCTAAACTCTATGTTCGTACACTGTACATCAGCATTTCTATATTCTAAATTGAAGAGTAGTTATGACAACAAAGGAAATGTGTTAATATGCAATCCATACGCACAGCAGCAAACATATATCTTACGTAATAGACAAGTCATTAGCATCATTCAGCATAAGCAAATAAATGTTTATATGTAATCTTAATAAGTAAACATGAAAGCGCAAGCAGATAAATCACAAAGTATAACCTACATACATAACCACAACTAATCAGGTGACAATTATAATTTAAATAAATAAGCACAAAAGGCACATAATAAAAAAAATGTGACATCAGTGAAAAAGCAGTGCAGCCAAGCGATGCATAATATACATAAGTAACAGCACTGTTCATTAATCAATAATTGTCAAAATCAGTAAATGTACACAAGCACGTCGCTTCACAAGTAAATTCATGGAACATAAAATTTAGCACAAAGTCTGAATCACGTAATCGCGAGCAGCAAATTACGTCTAAAGTACGTACCTAAGTGGAAATATGTTACCTGAAAAATAAACTCAATTAATCATTACCTTTTTAGTTTATTACTCTTTTTTTTTAAATTACATTCTTCCTGAAATTTTCTCCATAGTAAGTCGTCTTAACGTCGGACACGCACAGAATTTACCTGAAGGTCTTAAATATTTTACACAACCGTATCCTGAAAAATACTGAACGTTAATAACATGATTTATAAAGTCACCATAGCTTTATACAGAATTTATTCGGAGAATTTAGACTGTGTATTTGTTTACATCTGTCAGTGCATTCGCACTGAGCGCTCGATCAGCTGTAGGCGCGTGACGTAGGAAGTAATTGTTTGCGGTCAACGACTGCCTTGTGTGGCGCGCAGACTGACTGTTGCTTTGAGTATGTGCCGCCGCCGGAACACGGCGCGGTATCCTTGCATTCTCCGTGTGTTTACGTACAACTGTTGGTTTCTCAGAAGTATGTCATTCCACAAAAATTTTTACGTTCGATATATGATGTATTCCCTTAGAGCGCCGAGATTTAAGAGTTTCTACTTCCACAGTATTATCATGTATAATTTTGCGAATCCTATATGGACCGTTATAAAGCAGAAAAAATTTGCGACACAAGCCTTTTCCTTTATGAGACAAACGATGAGACTTAATTAACACCTTCTGACCAACTGACAAGATTTTTAAACGACCAGGACGTTTCGCTGATTTCTCTCTTCTAGCAGCCGCAGATGCAATATTTTGTAGAGCCAGGTTCACAACTTCAGAATGCCGCAGTTTCCGTGAAGGCGGAAAAGGAACGATTTCAGAAATGCGATTTGTTGGTACTTTATTTTTTAATATCAAAAGAGGCGGTAAAGAAGTTGAGTCATTAGGAAGTTCATTCAGAATGTTTTGAAAAATATGAAGATACTGATCCCAAGTTCTGTGATTCTGATGACAATAAAGACGGCACAATTTATTGATTTCCTTCATCCATCTCTCTGAAGCATTAGATTGAGGGTGAAAAAGTGAAATAAAAATTGGTTTAATCTTACGACGCCGTAGAGTACGAAGCCAAATTTTAGAGCGAAACTGTGATCCATTATCTGATATAACCTTATCAACATGACCCACTTCTTTAAGAAAATGTTTGATGAAAGCATTAGATACTGAACGAGCTGTTGCCTTGCGTAAAGGTGTAAAACACACATATTTTGATGTCAATTCCACTGCTACAAAAATGTACGCAAAACCATTAGTAGATCGAACCACTGGACCGAACAAATCAACTGCAGCCATCTCCTTTAATTTCGCTGGAATGATAGGAAACAACGGTGCTCTGTGAGAAATTGTTGGCGGCTTAGCCTTTTGACATAATTTGCATTTGGCAAGAACAGATCGAATACGTTTTCCATATTACTGAAGTAACAATTTTCTCGTAATTTACGAAAGCATTTTCTGGGACCAAAGTGCGCATAACTGAAATGTGTAAACGAGGTGTGGCCAAATCATCCAATCTAACAAAGCGTCTAAGAAAATTACAGACACCAAGGAAACTACGAACATCACGTTTTGTGGTAGGAACAGCATAATTACGAATAGCGTCTAGTTTCTCTGGATCAGGAAGAATACCTTCTGTAAAAATAATGTGACCGAGAAATTTCACCTGAGAACGACCAAATTCAGATTTTTCTAAGTTCACTGTAATGCCAACTCGTGCAAAAATACGTAATAATGAATCCAAAATTTTGTTGTGCTCACTCCAAGAACGTTTAGCAATAAGAATGTCGTCAACATAAGAAGTAATATTGTCACGAAGATAAACAGGTAAAATTTCATTTAAGC
The DNA here is from genome assembly GCF_023898315.1 of Schistocerca nitens. Lineage (NCBI taxonomy): Eukaryota > Metazoa > Arthropoda > Insecta > Orthoptera > Acrididae > Schistocerca > Schistocerca nitens. The sequence goes on along the minus strand of NC_064616.1, from coordinate 570,668,229 downwards.
TACGAATGAATGCTGCTGAAAATATAGTAAGTCCAAGCGGTAATTTCCAAAGTCACTTTTGAGTAAAACAGTCAAATCCGGTTATTCTTTACCTACTGTCTAGATAGATGGATAGTAGAAGAATTGTTTTTATAGATGCAAAGAATAGTGAAAGAGTAGGCAGCGGTGCAGAAAACTAAAAGGGAAATAGCACCACTACAACTCGGGGCCCTGTGACCGCTACGCACATATTCACTTAGTGTAGTGAATCCCCTGAGGACCTTAATAGCTGCACATAAATTTCAGTTTGTGACTTAGTGGCCAATTTGGTGGGAGTGCATACATAAATTGATCTAACCATGCACATGGATGTATGTCATTTTTAGAATTGCGGAAGATCTTAAATTTCCGAACAGTCAAAAAGTGTTTATAGTCAAAGTTTTCGCCTCGTGGCGACAAAGACCTACCGCGTCTGTCCCAGTTTGAATGTCGATTATTGTCAAGTTCGCGCGCCTGGCGCTCTCTTGTTGCGTCCCGTAAATGAAACAAATTATCTTCTTCAAAGCCCTCTGCTATCTGTGATTCTAAATTTCTTCTGCTGTCTTTTCCTACGATTTCGCCTTCAATTTGTTTGACTTGCTTTCGTAATGCCTCAACTTCCCTTTTAACGCGTTCATTAAATTTTCCCTGATTTTCAACATGCTTATTTATGTTCTGGTACTCTTCGGTTTCTGCAAATGGTAATGGAGCTGTATCATCTGAATCTCTGTCCCCATGTAAACTAAGATTTGTCAATTTATCTGAAATCTCCTCAACTCTTTCCGATAAGTCACCTATTTTTTCTTTCTGTTTACCTACGTCTTCCGTAAGTGTCGCGACTCGGGTTTCAGTGTTGTCACATTTGGTAGTTAACTGTTCATATTGTTGTGTTAGATTATTTATTCTGTCATTTGGTACGGATTCCTCGATTCTCTCAAATATCTCTTCCTTATCGTGTGCACATTGTAAATTTAACTCTGAAAATTTTTGTACTATCACGCGATCTCTTTCTTCCTGTTCTCTATCCTGTTCCCTTTGTCTAATCTCTACTGCAATTAATCTATTATTGTGAGAATTCAAAATCGGTTGTACTTCCTCTCTAATTTCTTTCTTTAATTCATCTTTCATGTTTTTGAAACATGTCCCTATTCGTGAATCTAATCGTGTTTCCATTGTTCCTATCTCAGTTTTTAATTCAGATCCTAACTGTGATCCCAGTGAGTCAAACCGTGTTTCCATTGTTCCCCTATCTGTTTCTAATTCAGATCGTAACTGTGATCCCATTGTTCCCATCTCTGTTTTTAATTCAGATCTCAAAGTTCCCATCTCAGTTTTAATTGTTCCTATTTGTGATCCCAAATTTAATATTGCACTCATCAACTGCTCCGTACTAACTTGTTCGAAATTCTTTTCGCCCCTAACATTTCCCGCAAAACCAGTTTCCTTCGTCATAGCTGTAAAGCTATCTGTGTTCGATACTATTCCAGAATCTTCTATCGTTAATCTCGTATTCTGTGAATTTTCTGATTGAGAAAAATTTTGAAAGGGTTCTGGACTATTTTCCTTGCTTATTAAATTGTTTTCAACTTCATTATTTATCGTACTGTTGTCCTGTGTTGGCGAGTTCGCCATGTCAACAATTTCGTCATTCTGACTATCCATCATTTTTGCCTTTTTCATCGATCGCGTAATCATTTACAAAACATACAAAACTCGTCACAGTACGAAAATTACACACAATGACTCTTTATAATCAACAATACCATTCACTCGAAACGTTTCCCTCAAACACGATTAACGAACAATTGAAATAATTGCGCTAAATCGTCAAATCAAATTCAGAGAAAAAATACCATTATAAGAATGACAATTACCAAATCTACACATGCAAAATAGACTATAATTACTAAACTACAAATTACTACAACAATGCTACTGTCTACTATTTTTACAATCAGAAGAATTCCAAGGGACGATCCGAAGCAGCGGTCGCCACGTGCATGGGGGCTTAATTAAATGGAATGCAAATAATTTTAATTTTTGCTTTAGTAGCTGTTTGTCCGATTACGCAATGTCTCGTAAACGGTTGGCCCTGACTCGTATTATTACGCTATCTGACTGCTTAGAACAACAACAAAGAATGAAATGGAAATTTTCATTAACACAATTAATTAATTAAGTCCCCAGCAACTATAAAACCTACGAAACCAAAGCACAAGTATAACTGTTCTGTGTGTGGAAGTATGACTCAACGTACGCATCTGGCACGGTTCTTCTTCAATAACACAAGAATTTTTAAATAACATTTATACTGAATTAATTAAAGGAAATAAAAATACCATAATTACTCAAGAAAACCAGAATTACACTCTAATACAAGAACGCAAGCCAGATGCTTTGTTGACTGAACCTGTAATGACGCATTATTTAAAACATGGAAATAATGAAAAATAAATCAAGTTTCGTTACCTTCATATATTGACCAAAATCACTCTAATCATTACAATATATCTCCACACCGACTCGCTATTACCACATCTCAACAAGAACTTTTCAGTATCACATCTCAGCAAGCACTCCCTACTAGCACATCTCAACACGAACTGACTACTACTAGTCATGGACAAGCACTGCCCACTACGAGTTCTCAATAATCACTGCCAGTGGAGGCGGCGGAACAATGCTCTCTAGCGATCTCTGGCGCTGTGGCTCAGTGTAGCCACCTTTCAACGTCTCAACGTTACAGAAAACGAGATCAGGTCGTATGAGTTACATACCACAAACTTCAACTCCTTCCTAAGCAACTAGGCGTACAGCCGTGACAACGCAGAGAAAGTGTCCAATAACATATGACTATAACTACGACACAAGCAGTTTTGAAGCAGAGCGTATACTGACGCTAAACAAGTCAACTAGCAGCGAAGTGCCCTCTGTAGGGGGCGCTGCATGGTCATGTTCTGCATGCGTTCACATGTACTTTAATAATAATATACTCAGCATATAACATATAACAGCATTGGCACTAAAGAATCTTTTTAAAAAATTTTAGAAACTTCAAAATTTTTTTACATTTCCATACTATACCTATAGCAGTAGCGGCACTAAGCACAACTTAATCCATATGTCAATATAAAATAAATAATATGGGGGAGTTCCTTCATAAATAGACCTTACAACCTCTCAAGTTTCAAAAAGAATATCACCATATTAAATATAACCAACATTATCCATCATAAACTAAAACCATGTGATCAGCTCGGGTACGCAAACGTCTTAGGCCGCAACTGTTGAAAGGTCTATTCGTGAAGGAACTCCCCCCTCCTCTATTATTTATTTTATATTGACATATGGCTTGAGTGGTGGTTGGTGCCACTACTGGCTATAGGTAGAGTATGGAAATGTAAAAATTTTGAAGTTTCTAAAAAAAATTTTAAAAGATTCTTTAGTGTTAACGAGTACAGAAATACCATTCCGGTTTGCTAGTCGTAATTACACCCTGTTAGATGTTATATGCTGAGTATATTATTATTAAATTACATTTGAACGCATGCAGAACATGACCATGCAGCGCCCCCTACCGCGGGCGCTTCGCTGCTAGTTGACTTGTTTAGCGTCAGTATACGCTCTGCTTCAAAACTGCTTGTGTCGCAGCTATAGTCGTATGTTATTGGACACTTTCTTTGCGTTGTCAAGGCTGTACGCCTAGTTGATTAGGAAGGAGTTGAAGTTTGTGGTATGTAACTCATATGACCCGATCTCATTTTCTGTGGCGTTGAGACGTGTTGAGTGTGCTGTTCACTTATGTTTTGTACTTTTTTGAAACAGATGTCTGAAGATGGGTGCAATCCCGAAACGCGTAACATGTTCTAATAAAAGAGTCAATTGAACATCTCATGACATTATTGCGATTGTACAGCACTGGTTGCCAATAATTAACATAAAAATGATCGCAGGCCTCAGACGGGATTTTATGTCCCGTATATCAGGCATATAGACAGTCGTTTTTACCTTTCCCTATTTGCTAGTGGGACAGGAAACGAAACGATTAGTAGATGTACAGAGTACTCTCCGCCACGCATCGTTCGGTGGCTTGCGGTGTTTCTGTGTAGATTTAGATAAGGACCGACCAAGCGAAGAACTACATTTGGTTAAGGCTCTGCACTCGCATTCGGGTGAATGGAGACTCAAACCAGCATCCAATCATCCAGATTTAGATTTTCTGTGACATCATTTTAGGCAAGCGCTGAAGGATATGGGCGATTTACTGCCCTAGCCTTCACCGAATTGAGCCTTTTCTCCCTCACTAATGATCCCACCGTCATCGGGAAGTTCCTCTCTAAGTTTCCTCTGTTGTTTGTTCATCAGTCTTCACTGCTATAAAGCGTCATTTTCTTCTTTGTGTTAGAAATTACATCTGTGGTGCCATTTATTGCAGGACGTGGAAGTAAATGTCGATTCTTCTATTTCTAGTTCTTTTTTCCAGCACAAATTTATGAATCGTCCCATGAACACGTCTTTTGACACAACCTTCTAGATCTAGTTACATTTCTCAGTCAGGCGGCTTTTCGTGAGAAAATTGTTGGAGCTATCTGACCTTTGTCTGAGATTTCTTGTTTGCTGAGCATAACTGGTGTTTATAATTAGGTTTTGCTTGAAGTTTACAGTGCGATGAATTTTTAGCAGCTTCTGTACCAAAAATAACGTCAGTTTAACTACCCGAGAAATTAAATAGACCAGCACATGCATCGACTAGAATCGAAAACTGAAGCAGTAAATCATTTGTTTGCGAAATATTACAGTCACTTTTATTTTTATGGGTGGCAGAGGCACACGTATTATATTCCAGAATGGAGAATAAGATTTAATTTGAGAAAAGAAGATATAATAATCGGAGAGGTTAGATGGAGCAGAAAACTTAGTAAATGTAACAAGCAACTGTCCCACTTTAGTTTCCATAAATCAACTCTTTTTTAACCATTTCCTATGTGTGACTATTCACCCGAGTTTGAAAAAAAAGTAGGAAGTGGGAAATTTCGAGAAATGAATTCCTACCGCCGTTCCTTATGCTAAATTAGGTGGAACTTTTATAGAAGTCCTCACACATACTGACTGTGGAATAAAGATTTTTCTGTGTTCTGTAATGAGAACTGGATTTAAACGGCAACTTAGAGATACTTTAATGCTTATTACTGAACACAATCTGATGTCCTGTATTTCTGTAAGATTCAGAAAAAAATCACGTTTCTTTCTGTGATCCGTAAGATCTTAGCTCTTAGCTGATGAGTGGTGACTGACAAAAGTGGATTCCTTTTCAGTACTACTGTCATCCACGTCAGACTAGCACTATTGTCTGCTTTGGAATATTGTTCATTATAGTTAGCTGGAAACCCAGCTGTTTTCCGCAATTCCGATTAAGACGAAAATAAATCTCTTCCGTATCAATGTAGTAATTAACAAGCTCTGTCTCTAAACCTCATATCAGCAGTTTTCTTCCGAGCTTCTTTCTCTGCAGTTACATCATTTCTCTTCTCCTTAAGTTTTCTAAGGTAAGTTCGAAAAGCTGAAATTGGTACTCCAAACGTATTTTCAGCTGCAAACATTCCTGTTTCTTTGTTCTGAACAACACGACGCGCAGAATTAATGATGATATGTTATATTCATAAAATTGAGGAAAAGTAAATGATAAACTGAAGGCGATATTGCGAAAATGGTCATGGATAATAAAATGCACATAATTTAGTTTGTAAACATATGCAAGAAACGGAATTAAAAAAAAATTTCAGATTGTTTATCGTAGATTGCTCATTTAACACCTTTTCAAATAGTATCAACAAGGAGCAGAATGGGTCGTAATTAAATGACCATTTCCTAGGAGGAGAGAAGGTCAAAAAATGATGACTAAATTTAGAAACTTGCAGTTCCATCATTGTCTTGTCTATCACTGATAAGAAAATATTGGATATTGCCGTGCGTACTGACACCACAAATCTCGAAGTTAGGCATATGAAATCAAATTTGGCGCGCAAATTGCACACAAAACTGCTGTTGGGAATTATAGGGATATGGGCAGTTTTTGGGACGCTCCTGTCCGAATAAAAAGGCCTACCCTACGTTGCTTTCATTATAGGACCTAAATGGATATTTGGTGGAGAAGCAGTTGTGGGTACGTAGTCCCTTTCACTACTCAATGGCTAGATCGTTTAATGTTGCGTCATAGTGGATATCAGCAGTGGTACTTTGCTGGAGTAGACGACATTCCGTCAGAACAACTGATAGCCTAGGAGAGCCAGTCGCGACAAAACTCTTCCATCTAGTGTGCAAGATGTATGAGACAGGCGAAATAACTTCAGCCATTAAGAAGAAGGTAGTAATTCCAACTCCAAAGAAAGCAATTGCTGACAGGTGTGAAAATTACCGAACTATCAGTTTAGTATGTCATGATTGCAAAATACTAACACGAATTTCTTACTGAAGTTGGAAAACCTGATAGAAGCCAATCTTGGGGAAGATCAGTTTGGGTTGCGAAGAAATGTAGGAACACGCGAGTCAGTACTGGACCTACGACTTATCTTAGAAGACAGGTTAAGGAAAGAGAAACCTACATTTGTGGCATCCATAGACTTAGAAAAGCTTTTGACAATGTTGACTGGAATATGCTATTTGAAATTCTGAAGGTGGCACAGCTAAAACACAGGGAGCGAAAGGCCATTTGCACATTGTACAGAAACCAGCTGACAGTTATAGTCGAGGGGCATGAAAGGGAAGCAGTGGTTGAGAAGGGAGTGGGACAGGGCTGTGGACTATCCCCGATATTATTCAATCCGTACACTGTACAAGCAGTAAAGGATATCAAAGAAAAATTTCGAGTAGGAATTAAAGTTCAGGGAGAAGAAATAAAAACTTTGAGGCTTACCCATGACATTGTAATTCTGTCAGAAACAGCGAAGTATTTGGAAGAGCAGTTGAATGGAACGGACAGTGTCTTGAAAGGAGGATTAAGATGAACATCAACAAAAGCAAGACAAGGGAATGGAATGTAATCGAATAAATCAGATGATGCTAAGGGAGTTAGATTAGGAAACGAAACAAAAAAAAGTAGTAGATGAGTTTTGCTACTTGAGCAGCTAAGTAACTAATGATGGCCGAAGTCGAGAAGACATAAAATGTATACTGGCAATGGCAAGAAAAGCATTTCTGAAAAAGAGAAATTTATTAACACTGAATATAGATTTAAGTGTTTGGAAGTATTTCCTGAAGGTATCTGTCTGGAATGTAGCCATGTATGGAAGTGAAACGTGGGCGATGAACAGTTTAGACAAAAAGAGAATTGAAGCTTTTTAAATGTGGTGCTACAGAAGAATGTTGAAGATCAGGTGGGTAGACCACGTAACTAATGAGGAGGTACTGAATAGAAATGCGGAGAAAAGAAAACTGTGCTTCAACCTGATTAGAAGAAGAAATCGATTGATAGAACACATTCTGAGACATCAAAGGATCTCCAGTTTAGTGTTGGAGGACAGTGTGGGGGGGAGGGGGGGGGGGGGTTAAAAATCGTAGAGAAGGACCAAGAGATGAATACAGTAAGCAGATTCAAAATGATGTAGGTCGCAGTAGTTATTCGGAGATGAAGAGTCTCGCACTGGATAGAGTAGCATAGAGAGCTGCCCCCCCCCCCCCCCCCTCACCGAAGTATCAATAGTCTTTGGTTTAGAGATGAATGAAAACAACTTGAAATTAACGATCCAATTTGAATTCCCCCTGTATCCAGACACTTACTAGTGGATTTACTCCCTTTTTTCAACACACTATAGCCTGATTAAAATTACTTGGTAATTGACATTTCACACGTTGGAGCTGCCTTCCTCCAAGAGCAATTAAGGTCACATCCAAACTGTTCGCTGTTGACAAGCTGCCGCTTGTGGTCTGTTCAGTACCACTGTTTGGCTACTGTTCTGTAAGGAGCATGCATATTTCGTAACAGTCGTGTGTGCGTGTGTGTGTGTGTATGTGTGTGTGTGTGTGTGTGTGTGGTTTTTCGTGAAATCCGAAGAAAAATATATGTATGTAAAGTCTATGGGTCCTAAATGCTGAGGTCATTAGTCCCTAGTCTTACACACTATTAACCTAAGTTTAACTTCCGCTAAGGACAAAACACGCGCGCGCACACACACACACACACACACACACACACACACACACACACACATGCCTGAGGGAGGACTCGAACCTCTCACGGGAGCGGCCGCGCAATCCACGACGACATGGCGCCTTAGATTGCGCGGCTGTGAAGAAAAGAGGCAGACCCATGATTCGGAATACAAACGCATCGCGAAAGAAAATAGGCCAAAGAATTGCCTTTAAAGGACTATTGTGACATCTGTTGTGCAATGTGTGGGAATACATTCACCCAGTTTACATGCGTTTCCAACACCGGATTTCGTAAGCCGATGTCCCAGTTCCGATTTTGGTTGGTCAGGTTCAAATGGTTCAAATGGCTCTGAGCACTATGGGACTCAACTGCTGAGGTCATAAGTCCCCTAGAACTTAGAACTACTTAAACCTAACTAACCTAAGGACAACACACACATCCATGCCCGAGGCAGGAGTCGAACCTGCGACCGTAGCGGTCGCGCGGTTCCAGACTGTAGCGCCAGAACCGCTCGGCCACCAGCGGCCGGCGGTTGGTCAGGTAAACACTTCAAAATCGCTTCTGGAAATCTGCTTTTATAAAGCCGTTTACCAGTTCCACAATCGATTTTCGTGCCCATGTAAACAGCTCGGAAAGTCTAGTTATTTTTACATCTTTGCGTATCTACTGAACGGCAGCTGTCAGTCCATAGCCGGCAGCTAGCACGCGGTGTTGCAACAGTGTACTGTCAGTTGTAGCTGGCAACTGGCAAGCGGCGTGGCAACAGTTTAACCACAGCTGACAACTTTAATTACTACTTGGACAGCTTCGACTGTAAACAAATTAGGAAAACAAACAAACATTATTATTTCTATATAAGAAGACAAAGCATTTCACAGAACGTAAGCCTTTTTTCTCAAAGGAAACAATTCTGGCAGAGGAGGTTTACCTTTTACAAGGTGGCACGTGAAGAGTCCTCATTTGTTTACGTTCGCAGCCAGTTGCCACAATATAGTGCCAGAGTACTAGCAAATAATTGTAATTGAAGTATTGGCAGGCCATATTTTTAACTGAGAGGACAAAATATAGTATAAAGAAAAGAAATTAGCTTTAGAGATCATTTTAACTTTAGTAACAAAAATATCAATGCCAACAGAATTCAATTACTAATTATTTTGTAAATGATAGAAGACAGAAACAAAATTCCTACAGAGTTATAGACTCCTAATGTGATGGTTGAGGGTGTTTCTGCTGACACAATTTTGAAAAGTTAGGTTCAATATTTGACGACTGGAGACGGATGTCTGGTTCCACATCTAGACAGTTTCGGTACTTAGTTTTGTGGGCAGCATACATCGAGAATCCAGATTCAGACATGTGTTGGCAAACGGAAGAGGTACACGTTTTGCCTTTTCAACAAGGGGGTAGTATTTCTTGTTATCCAAACGAATCCAAAAGTGTGAATAACCGTCAATGTCAAAACTTGATTTCAAGGTAGCGTCTGTGGCAATTTCTATCAACAACTCATATTCATTTGATGATAGAATGTTCGGCTTTTTGAATACAGTAAATGGGTTGACCACCCATTCATATTTCTGCAGCTTCTCATCTTCAGCTGTTGGGAAATAATGCTCCAACAATGACATCAACCTTCGGATATGTTCCAGGATTTGATGAAACAAATTATTCCCAAGCGCCAATGTTTTGTTTTTCAAAATCTCCTTGAGAAGAGAAAAACACCCGACCTCCCCCTCCTCGACACTCTCTGCCCAAAAATTGATTTTCCTCTTGAATGCTCTAACTTTGTCGATAGCACTGACCTTTTTTTCACTTTTCCCTTGGAGTGACATATTCACTTCGTTCATTTTGGAGAAAATATCTGACAAATAGGCAAGTATACACTGCCAATTTTCGTCATTAATAACGTCTGCTAATTTGGTGTTATGCTCCAAACGGAAAGCTAAGACTTCCAATCTCAATTCGTACAACCGAGAGACTGCGTTCCCACATGAGAGACACCTCACTTCTGTGTGGAGAAGCAGGGAACGATGAAGGCTTCCCATATCTTCACACAGTATTGTGAAATGTCTTGACTTCAACGACCTTGATTTTATGTAGTTAATGATTTGGTTCAAATGGCTCAGAGCACTATGGGGCTTAACATCTATGGTCATCAATCCCCTAGAACTTAGAACTACTTAAACCTAACTAACCTAAGGACATCACACAACACCCAGTCATCACGAGTTAATGATTTGAATGGATTCGTCTAAAACTTTCTTGAACGAAACAGGCATTTGTTTCGTAGCTAAAGCGTATCTGTGGAGAGCACAATGACTACTGCTGCAGTTCTTCGCGTTTTCTTTTATTTTCGTTATTGCTCCGACTGTAGGACCCGTCATAGCTTCTGCACCATCTGTGCACACATCTATGCAATTAGACCATGAAACTTCGTTAGTCCTTAAAAAATCATCCAATAGACGGAATACTTCAGCACCTGTTGTGTTGGCAGGTAGCGGTCTGCACAGTAAGAGACCCTCCTCAAAACATCCAGAATATTCATAACGGACAAAAGCCAATAAAATCAGTAATCCTGCAACATCAGTGGATTCATCTATCTGCAGAGAAAATGAATTTTGTTGGATGCGAGAAACAAGAGTGTCTTTCACATCATTGGCATGTCAACAATGCATCTCTTGACAGTATTGTTTGATAATGGCACCGAAGATACAAGCTTTACTGCCTTTTCGTCTAGCATGCAAGAAACAATATCATTAACACACGGTTTTATGAGATTTTCTGCAATGGTATAAGCATTGCCTGTTTTTGCCACTCGATAACTAACCAAGAAAGAAGCTTTTAATGAATTTTCATTAATTGTTTTTGCATGAGTTTTCATGCAATGCTGAGAAGCAGCTAGTTCAGCATTCTTCCTTTTGAAAAAATCGATGTCTTTAGCCTGGGAATCCGGGTTAGTACCTTCAAAATGACGGCGCAATTTAACTAGAACCATTGAACTGTTTGGAAGGACTCGCGCACAAACTACACACTGAGCTTTACCCTCCTTTGTCTCCATAAAGCCCATTTCTAAATAGCTTTCGTTGTACTTACGGTTCTTGGTTATTCCACTTCCACAGGATATTGCAACCAATGGAGTACGTGCAGCGTTTTCACATAATAAATCCGGCTGTGGAGCTTCTTGTGATTGTTCTTCCTTTGGTCGTTCTCCCTTCTCTTCCATTTCAACTGGAAACTCCCCTTATTATGAAGGCGATGGAGAAGCTGCACCCGTCTTCAATGATCCTGACTTCAGCCACCGATCCATGTTAGAAATAACAAGCTGGTCAAAAATCGACTTATGAAATAGGCAGTGCACTGACAAAGCTAGTTTAACATTTAATGATACCTGGGGCCGCATATGTGCCCGCGAGCGCTGTGATTGGTCGACAAAGCTAGCTCCGCGCATGCGTAAAAGGTTTCAGCGCATCTACCGCCGTGAGCCGGCCCACAAACGACCCCCGTATTGTTGCGAAACCGTCGATCAGAGAAGCCGCACTGTCCGGCACTAAACTGTGTATGCGTTCTCACTTAGGAACAGCAAAGGCTGCTTGGGAATACGACCTGAAGTACACGTTTTTCACACGAAAAAAAAAGTGATGAATTTGATTTTCACATTTTTATTCAATAATTTTACTCATTATTTTACACGATTTGGTGAAAAGTGGCCGCGGACCCCCTTAAAAAGGCCGACGGACCCCTAAGGGGTCCGCGGACCACACGTTGGGAAGCCCTGCTTTAATGTATTGGGTTTTATAAGTGTAATGCGTTAATGTATTTATGCGTAAACTGTATCAGTAGAAATGTGTAGTAGTTAAATTAGATTACTGGTAACTGTCAAAAAGAGTGTATAATCTCACACTGGTTAGGCAGATAATTTTTATATATTTGGATGTATCCGGGCGCAACAAGTTGGGATACAGGCGCACAGCAGATTGGGATGCACGCACAAAGCACAGCACGTATCAGTCCGTAGTGGTGTGTGCTCTTGAAAAGACGAAGCTGTTTTGAGGCAAGAAGAAAGCCTAGAGAAGACAAAATGCGACTGCATTCTGCTAGAGATAATGATTATTAGCCTTGGAGCCATGTTCTGTAAAAACTCGCCTGAACAGCCGAGTCCGTTAAAGCGCCGCTTCCCTGTTAGCTCAGGAGGAGGGGGGTTGACCCGGATCGATTCCGCCTCGCAGATTAACTACGAAGCGGGAGCGGACAGCACGTGTTCTTTCTTCTTTTTGCGGTTTCCTACATCTAGCTAGGTAAATACGAAGCTGATACCCGCATCTCGCCTCAGATACACGCTACGCAAACGTTTAGAAAACGTTTATTTTGAACCTAGATTTACTCTAGACACAGAAAGACGGGGTAAACAAGTTCTGTCCAACGTGGAGCGATGGCGTCACAGGGAGGCATCCGGGCACCAACTACCACTAACAATGCCAACCCATACAACAGTTGCGATCCTATAGAAGGAACGAGAAAACTTAAAAGAAAAAGAAGAATAAGACGAAGAGTAAGAAGATGGGCGTTCTGTAATTAATACAGGTATAGGAAAAATACGAGGGCGTCCTGAAAAGTATTGTCTCCGAATTTTTTATGTGAAAACTCTTAAAGCTTTTTAAATAAAACCAACGTTTATTATTCAACATCTTTTTTTCTCCATGTCTACGTATTTATTTTTCAACATAATCACCCTGGTGACGAACATATTTCTCCCAACGAGAGACCAATTTGTTGATACCGTGACTGTAAATGTCTGACTTTGTTGACGGAGGCACAACCTCACCTCTGCTTGCAGCGCTGCTTCACTATCAAAGTGAAGTCACCGAAGGTATTCTTGAAGTTTAGGAAACAGGTGAGAAACGGCTGGGGCCAAGTCGGGACTGCATGGAGGATGATCCACAACAGCGAACCCAAAGCGTCAGATTGTTGCAGGGATCACAGTGTTCCCGTTTGTTCTGGCATTGTCATTCCGAAGGAGAGGGTGCTCCATGTGTGGACAAACTCTTAGAATTCGAAACTCGATTACAACACGCTGGTCCTTACGCACCGATATAATTACGTTATAACACCGCCATGTTACGTGCTACGATTCGGAGCCTTGTAGCGACAGCTGAAGAATAAAGATGTAGTGTTTGCTTTATTTAAAAAGCTCTAAGAGTTGTCACATAAAAAAAACGGAAGGCATTACTATTTCAGCACGCCACCGTAAGTACTTGTAGAGATACAGCATATAGAAGAAACACGAATGTACAAATGGTACATAAGTTACCTAGTAGGATGCAATATGTCTGAGCATCTGTGAAGTGAACATAAATCTCACCATCATCGACCATAACAGTTAGTATTTGTTTAAACTTATTTTTGTAACGTGGTAACACTTTTTCTAAAGTTTGACAATATATCATGTAACAAGATGAATGTGTTTAATTGACTTCAGATTATATTGTTATCCAAGTTATCATCTGTATTGTACTTATACGAACAAATTTCATTGAGCATTTGTTTCGTTGAAAGTGTAGATTAGTAGTGCTGTTTCACAGCTATGAAGTTTAGCGCGTGTTGCTAAAGTTTCTGTCTTTTATTGTGCTCAGTACATCAGCAAAAATTTAAGGGCCTTCAGCCATGAATTATTCTGATACCTTTCTTAAATTCGTTCAGATAATAGTCATGAATTCTAGTACAAGTGATTAAAGAATTGCGTTTTATACTGGTAGTAAATGAAGTGTTTCTACTTTCTCAAATTTCATTAGAAGAGACATAGTTCAGATTCAAAACAGCGTTATTTTTCAATCCAGAATTTCTGTGGCATTTTAAAAAAACACAAAACTTGTAGGTGGGTTGTCTAATGGTGAGTATCAGCTTCTGCCTTAGTCTGTGTGTGCTGCGCTGCCACAAAACTGTGATGCTGTTAAAGAATGCTAAGCACACAGGAAATGATAAAAAAATGGAAAATTAAACGGCCATCGTTCAGTGTGTCGTTGGTCTCCAGATATCGATTGTCTTACAAATGATTTACGAGCGATTAAAAAGTTCCGGTTTACAATTGCTGTAACTACACTCCTGGAAATTGAAATAAGAACACCGTGAATTCATTGTCCCAGGAAGGGGAAACTTTATTGACACATTCCTGGGGTCAGATACATCACATGTTCACACTGACAGAACCACAGGCACATAGACACAGGCAACAGAGCATGCACAATGTCGGCACTAGTACAGTGTATATCCACCTTTCGCAGCAATGCAGGCTGCTATTCTCCCATGGAGACGATCGTAGAGATGCTGGATGTAGTCCTGTGGAACGGCTTGCCATGCCATTTCCACCTGGCGCCTCAGTTGGACCAGCGTTCGTGCTGGACGTGCAGACCGCGTGAGACGACGCTTCATCCAGTCCCAAACATGCTCAATGGGGGACAGATCCGGAGATCTTGCTGGCCAGGGTAGTTGACTTACACCTTCTAGAGCACGTTGGGTGGCACGGGATACATGCGGACGTGCATTGTCCTGTTGGAACAGCAAGTTCCCTTGCCGGTCTAGGAATGGTAGAACGATGGGTTCGATGACGGTTTGGATGTACCGTGCACTATTCAGTGTCCCCTCGACGATCACCAGTGGTGTACGGCCAGTGTAGGAGATCGCTCCCCACACCATGATGCCGGGTGTTGGCCCTGTGTGCCTCGGTCGTATGCAGTCCTGATTGTGGCGCTCACCTGTACGGCGCCAAACACGCATACGACCATCATTGGCACCAAGGCAGAAGCGACTCTCATCGCTGAAGACGACACGTCTCCATTCGTCCCTCCATTCACGCCTGTCGCGACACCACTGGAGGCGGGCTGCACGATGTTGGGGCGTGAGCGGAAGACGGCCTAACGGTGTGCGGGACCGTAGCCCAGCTTCATGGAGACGGTTGCGAATGGTCCTCGCCGATACCCCAGGAGCAACAGTGTCCCTAATTTGCTGGGAAGTGGCGGTGCGGTCCCCTACGGCACTGCGTAGGATCCTACGGTCTTGGCGTGCATCCGTGCGTCGCTGCGGTCCGGTCCCAGGTCGACGGGCACGTGCACCTTCCGCCGACCACTGGCGACAACATCGATGTACTGTGGAGACCTCACGCCCCACGTGTTGAGCAATTCGGCGGTACGTCCACCCGGCCTCCCGCATGCCCACTATACGCCCTCGCTCAAAGTCCGTCAACTGCACATACGGTTCACTTCCACGCTGTTGCGGCATGCTACCAGTGTTAAAGACTGCGATGGAGCTCCGTATGCCACGGCAAACTGACTGACACTGACAGCGGCGGTGCACAAATGCTGCGCAGCTAGCGCCATTCGACGGCCAACACCGCGGTTCCTGGTGTGTCCGCTGTGCCGTGCGTGTGATCATTGCTTGTACAGCCCTCTCGCAGTGTCCGGAGCAAGTATGGTGGGTCTGACACACCGGTGTCAATGTGTTCTTTTTTCCATTTCCAGGAGTGTATTTTATTAGGTAACTTAGGTACTAAAGTGGGGATCTATTGCAAGTATGTTATTTTATAGCTAATGTGAATACATCTAGATATTTTATTAGGCGACCATATAAATAAAAATGAAACCACTAAACTAAACGAAAATAATTGCTTAGTTCTAACAGTATAGAGAGTTTTAATAGTAATCCCAAATCATTCGACTTAAAACAGGAGCCGTTAAAGTTGTTCTCAAGAGTCATATCTTTTGCTGGCAGTAGATGACCAATGTTGGTTCTAGCATACTCCTCAGCTCTGGCTTTTGACCTTGGTTTCTGGTAGCAAAAACCAACGAGGCAATTTGTGATGGGTTGACTGTATATCTCGATGTTAATAATATCTACAGTTGAGTAATGATGTAACATCTACAGTTCTAAAATTTTATATGGCTGTCTGCAAAAATGGTGGCAAGTTTTTATGTCACAAGGTTCAAATGGCTCTGAGCACTATGGGACTTAACATCTGAAGGCATTAGTCCCCTAGAACTTAGAACTACTCAAACCCAACTAACCTAAGGACATCACACACACCTATGCCCAAGGCAGGATTCGAACCTGCGACCGTAGCGGTCGTGCGGTTCCAGACTGAAGCGCCTAGAACTGCTAGGCCACAACAGCCAGCTATGTCACAAGGAAGTCTGACAACGCTGACTTAGGATATGTATTAGGAAATTCCAAACAAACAGATTTCTATGTCACATAAATAAAAATATGTTATACACTATAGGAACTTAAAGCCATGTCTGAATTATAATGTTACTATATAGGTGAAATTCTCAGGATATTATCATTATGTCAAGCACAGTGAATGAAAGTAAATCTCAACATCAGTGCTGAGAAACGCTTGTTGTTGTGGTCTTCAGTTTGAAGACTGGTTTGGTACAGCTATCCACACTAGTCTATCCACTGCAAGTCTCTGCATTTCTGACCAAGCAAGGTGGCGCAGTGGTTAGCACACTGGCCTCGCACTCGGGAGGACGATGGTTCAAACCCACGTCCAGCCAGCCTGATTTAGGTTTTCCTACATTTCCCTAGATCACTTCAGGCTAATGCCGGGATGGTTCCTTCGAAAGGGCACGGCCGATTTCCTTCCCCATCTTTCCCTAATCCGAGCTTCCGCTCTGTCTTTAATGGCCTTGATGTTGACAGGATGTTAAGCACTAAACTCCTCTTCCTCCTTGATACATTTCTGCAAAACTGCTGCTACCAACATCCACATGAACCAGCTTACTGTAGTCAAGCTTTGCTCTCCCACTGCAATTTTTACTCCTCCAGCACCCCTTTCTGACTAACACATTTCCCTCCACTTGAAATTAACAAGTCCTTCATGCATCAGGATGCGTCCTAGTTACCAATCTCGTCTTTTAGTCAAGTTGCATCATTTAAGCTCTCTTCTCCCCATTTCGAGACAGTAACTCTTTCTTAGCTATTCAATCTACATATCTAATCTTCAGTATTCTTCTATAACAATTATTCTTTTTTCAAAAGTCCAAGCCTTGTTTCTGCACCCACAGCTTCTTCCCTTCAGCGGTCCTCTTCATGTCGAATGTATGAAGCACTTCCCATCTCAGTGATCGTTATGTTCTCGGTCGTCTGTTCGTTTTCTTCCCTATGATCTTGCCTTCGATAATGTTATGTATGAGAATATGGTATGTAATTAAATGTCGAACGAGCTTCTCTTTGTGCTGACCTATAACTTTCGATAGTTCTTTCTTCTCCCCTGTATCCGTTAGTTATTCTGTCCGTTAAGCTTGTTATTGTGTTTCTCTCCACAACTACATTTCTGCAGCTTCGATACGAGCTTTACCCTGCTTTATTAACGTCCAGGTTTCACATCCATGTGCCTGGACAACTCACAGAAAGAAAGAAAGACAGGAAGACAATCTTTTCTTAGTGTGGATGCTGGTGTGCTTATTCAGTAGAGAGTTGTTCTTGTTCTGGAAGGCACTCTTGGCCAGTGTTATTTCTTCTCTTGATTTCCTTGAGACTGCTATTGTTTTCCTCCATAATGCTATAAAAAATGTGTGTGAAATCATATGGGACTTAACTGCTAAGGTCATCAGTCCCTAAGCTTACATACTACTTAACCTAAATTATCCTAAGGACAAACACACACCCCCATGCCCGAGGGAGGACTCGAACCTCCGCCGGGACCAGCCGCACAGTCCATAACTGCAGCGCCCTAGACCGTTCGGCTAATCCCGCGCTGCAATGCTATCGAGATAGTGAAATTCGGTTACTTCCTCGAGTCTATCGCTCCCTATTTTTATTTCAATTTTATCTCCACTTCCTTTCTCGTCTATAAATATGACTTTTCTTCTTTGTATGTGTTTTTATTTATAGTTTTGTTACCTCTTGATTTACGAACTTAAATATTTTGTTCACTTTCTTCTTTGACTCTGCCACTATCGCAATTCAATCGGCAAAACTGATGCAGTGAAAATGAATACCATTAATATTGTTTCCACTCGCCTTTTCCTTCACTGTTGTTATTGCCTTCTCGATGAACATATTAAGTAAGTAAGGTGGTAGAGGGCACCCCTGTCTTCCACCCCTTCTGATTTTTGCTTCTCTCCTATTGCCATTAATATCCAATTAAATACTTCGACTTTTCTGTATACTTGCCTGTGCTAAAAGTCAAGTCCTACTCTGCGCATTGATTTAAATAATAACTTCTAATAACCACACCAATTGATTTTTCTTGGTCAATAAGTATGTTTTTCTGTTTAGTTCTGATTTTCTTTCCAAAAGTCCGCCTTGTCAGCTGAGTGGAGCAGGCACGGTAGCTCAGTGTGTTCAGTCAGAGGGCTGATTGTCCTCTGTAATAAAAAAAATAAAAATAAAAAAAAACTGAGTAAGGAAGCAGCGATCAACTTGAACTGATGTCATGTGACGTCCGTCCAGACTAAACACAACGAACAAGAAGTGGTAACGTACTTGCCTAGCATGCAGCAGGCCTGGGTTCGATTCCCGAACGGGTTGGAGATTTTCTTCCGCTCGTGGACTTGGTGCTGTGTTGTTCTCATAATTACCGACGTGCAAGTCGCCCAATATGGCGTCACCTGAAATAAGACTTGCAACCCGGAGGCCGAACTGCCCCGGATGGGGCCTCCCGGCCAACAATGCTACACTATCATTTCATTTTCATTTCTTTCCAAAACTGAAGTAGTTCTAATATTGCTTCTCTCGTTTCTTTACCTGTTCTGAATCCAAACTGATTATTGACTAAGATCCAGTCTATCTTCTTTTTAATTCTCTCTTTAACTATACCACCATATAGATACTATTAACACTTCGCAATGTGAAACACTAAAAACACACACAATAATGCCGTTGTCAGTTCAGTGTGCGTTAGGCAGTTTTAGTGTATAGTCTTAGACATAAAATCTGACCGAGTCGTTCATTTAAGGTGGCCAATAAACCGACCGCCCCTGACAACGCTAAGTACGGCCATCTGTACAATCTGGCATCACTGTAAGATGCGGAAGAGTCAGGAGGAAGTGTTGTCGACTTCCGAGATATTGCAATGCTCTGTGAGTCCGTTGTCTAGTACAGTCCGGCTTTCGCCGCCGTGCCGTGTGGAAGTGTTGTTTCGTGCGGAGCGCTCGCGCTCGCTGTTGTTTACATTTCAGCGGCCGTCACTTACGTGTCGCTTACGTGTACTAGAACCATGGCCAACCGTTTTAGAAAATCAACACTACGATTCAACTTCTGCAACGACTACGCACGGCCAAAGGCCTTGGAAGTGGAACGCTTCCTACGCGACGTTGCTAAGATCCCAGCTTCCGACATCTTGGGCATCCATTTGTCCATATTAAGCAGTACGGTGCACGTCAAATTCGTCAATGACGCGACATGTGATGGTTCAAATGGCTCTGAGCACTATGCGACTCAACTTCTGAGGTCATTAGTCGCCTAGAACTTAGAACTAATTAAACCTAACTAACCTAAGGACATCACACACATCCATGCCAGAGGCAGGATTAGACCCTGCGACCGTAGCGGTCGCTCGGTTCCAGACTGTAGCGCCCAGAACCGCACGGCCACTCCGGCCGGCGCGACATGTGAAAGAATACTTTGTGACACCAAACATGGATTACGCTTTTGCCACGTCGACGGCAATGTCGGTGAGGTCACTGTCGACCATGCAGGATTGGGCATGCCCACCATACGAGTTTTCGAACTCCCTTCCGAGCTCCCGGCGGAAGACGTTATCGCGGCTTTCCGCCCCTATGGCACTGTACATGGCCACACTGCCGAACGCTGAGCGCAATTCCAAACGTACCCCGTTCTTAATGGTGTACGACAGATCACCATCGATCTCCATCGCCACGTACCATGTTACCTGCAAATTAGCGGGTGCCGCTCGGTTGTCATACACGACGGCCTACCCAAGACCTGTTCCGGGTGCGGCAAAGAAAGCCACATCAGATCTGAGTGTCTTCAGCGACGAATCACCCAATTGCCAGCCGCTACCGTGGCACCTCCGGCTCCGACGACGGTTTTACCGATCACCTATGCATCGGCGCTCCCTTCTCCTCCCACCGGCCGCCGCCCGTCGGACCATGCACCGGTGACCCTTCCTGCTGCTACGGATACCGACACGTCTCGCTCACAGCCAGACGCTACTGCTGCGCCACTACCAACGGCGACGACTTCCGATCCCCACCCGCCCTATCATATGGACGCCACTTGACGTTCCCGTGACGGCCTTCCTCCCTTCCGTCTTCCGACACAGAGGGACGAACCCGCAAACAACGTTCATCTAAGAGGCGCGAGAGGAGGCACCGTACAGTCTCGGAACGAGACGGATCACCTCCCCTTGATGCTCCAGAGGCCGTCCGACCCGACGAGGCCTCGGAGAACCTGCACGACGATACGAATGACGAAAACATGACGCCGACTGTGTCTGTGTCGATGCCCACTCTACTGACTCGCCCAGGTGCTCCTGAACCAACGGACTCCACCGTTGCGACTGCCGCCGAGACGTCCTCCGCCTCTACGACCGAAGTGGAACATACGACCAACACAACGACAGCGCCTTCAGTGGCTTGGAGTGAGGACGTCGATGAAGGCTCGGACCACACGCTGGGGACAGAGTTACCCCAGACGGAAGCCTCGTTACGCCGCTGATAACGCCGTCAGGTGGCGTACGGCACGACTCGCTGTTGCCTCGCCCCCCTTCATCCTCCGCTGGTGGAGCTACCCTCCACTGCTCCAAACCTACCGAGTAGCGACGAAACACCATTAGCTCACCCGTGAAACTTCAACTGCTGCGAGAGATGATATTGGCGTCGGACGTCGACATCGCACTACTACAGGAAGTACACTTGGCCACACTTCCAGACGCTGGATATAACACTTATCCTTCTCCTGGTGACCACCTGGGAAGCGGCGTAGCCATCTACGCCCGAGAAGGCATTACAGCGGCCGATATCACATACCTTCCATCCGCCAGAGGCATGGCTGTCACCCTCATGGGGACGTCTATTGTCAACGTTTACGCTCCGTCAGGCTCCACCCACAGACGCGAAAGGGCACTCTTCTATTCGGAAGAAATCGCCCCTTTGTTTCTTGGGCGCTGCGACCATTACTTGCTTGGGGGTAATTTTAATTGTGTCTTGCACGCTAAGGATCAAGTGCCCCACTACAACACTTGTCAAGGACTGCGTCTTGTCATCCGAGGTCTGTTGCTCCGCGACACTTGGGAAGTTCGGCACGGTGACGCGCCTGGACATACTTACAAGACGAGTCACTCCGCTAGCCGCCTTGATAGGATTTGCGTCTCTCGGGAACTCACCCCTGCAGTCCAAGGTGCAGAACTTTCGCCCTTGGCCTTTTCGGACCACTGTGCCTATATCTACAACATTTTCCTCCCCCAGCAAGTGGTCTGGCGTAGTCGTGCACCGTGGAAGCTAAACACCGCCCATCTTCATGATCCCGAATGTCTTCAACGTGTTACCGAGACATGGGCCACCTATGAACGTAGCTTACCAAAGTACTGCACGACCTTGACCTGGTGGCTGGAATGTGCCAAACCTGCCATTCGACGTACTTTGATTCAGTATGGCAAGGAAGTTGCTACGTGGCGCCGGCACACTACCGACTATTTATACGCCGTTCTCCGCGACCTCTACGCCCAGCCGCCCACCCCCGACACCCAGAGGAACGCAGCACGATTAAGGCGCAAATTGTAACGTTGACACGCAGTAGACTTCAGGGGGCTATGGTGCGAACCCGATGTCAAGATCCGACGGAACAAGAACATCCTACCATGTATCATATCGCCTCCGATAGGAAACATCGACGACATCGACTCATCACCGATATCCACACCTGTCGCGCCCAGCACGTCACTTGGCAGGCCGAAATCGTCAGTGCCTTTGTAGACCACTACCACACAATGTACCAGGAGGAGACTACCAACAACCACGCTGAGGAGTCTGTGTTACCACATGTAACTCGCACCCTCGCCACCGACGTAGCAGACGAGCTGATGGGGCCAATTACACGTGACGAAGTCCACGATGCAATCAAAAAAGGTGCTCTGAATAAGTCACCTGGTGTCGACGGATTGCCGATAGAATTTTATCGCACTTTCCTCACAATAATGGCGTCAGGGTGGACGACGATGTTTCATGAACTGATGACGATGGGGAACGCCGTACCGCCGTCCTTTGTCACGGGAATTATTATACCCATCCACAAACCGACACCGGGTGTGACGACAGCACATTACCGTCCCCTGACTCTGCTTAACGCAGACTATAAAATTTTTACACGCCTACTGGCGACGCGATGCCGCAAGGTCCTGCCTAGCATTCTATCCCCGGAACAGACAACTCCGGGTGGTTCAGTTAATATGCAAAGAGCCACAGGAGAATGTCGCGACTTAATTGCACTGGCAGCGGCGTGCAGACTCCGCGCCGCGGTGGTTGCCATCGATCTTGACAGCGCATTCGACAAGGTGTGGCATCGTTTTCTGTTCTCAGTGATGAACCGCATGGGTTTTCCACCAGCCTTTATCGATGTCATCTGGCGTCTGTACGGCACCGCCGAATCGCTGATTCATGTTAATGGCCGTGTGGCGGGACCTGTGGCGATCCGGCGTTCCGTAAGGCAAGGTTGCCGACTTTCGACCCTACTCTATTCCATAAGCCTGGAACCACTCATCGGGAGTCTCACGAGCCACGTTTCTGGTCTCACTTTGCGACAGCACAATTTTCGATGTCGTGCGTATGCGGACGACCTCCTCCTCATGGTCCGCTCATGGAGTACTTGATTTGACATCAACGTACAGAACTGCAGCGGGCAGTAACATCAATGTGGCAAAATCCGCGGCGATGTCCATTGGACGCGGCCTCTCACACGACGACTTAGCACCTTTCCCGTGTGTACAAAAACTACGATACGTTGGTATCATTTTCACCTCAACCGTGCGCAGCTCCGCTGCCATCAGCTTTCAGCGTGCACTCCAAACTATCGCCGGCCGCGGTGGTCTAGCGGTTCTAGGCGCTCAGTCCGGAACCGCGCGACTGCTACGGTCGCAGGTTCGAATCCTGCCTCGGGCATGGATGTGTGTGATGTCCTTAGGTTAGTTAGGTTTAAGTAGTTCTAAGTTCTAGGGGACTGATGACCACAGCAGTTAAGTCCCATAGTGCTCAGAACCATTTTTTTTTCCAAACTATCCGCACGACGGCGCGACAAAATCTTCTACGCCGACTCGATTCTCTACAACGTGTCTAATACCTGAATCAACATGTGGCGTCGAGAATGGTCCACATCGTACAGGTCCTCCTGCTGCCATCAACTACTGGACGCAGCCTCCAGGCTGCTTTCGGATACTTTCTTACGGCCGGTACGCTCTTCAAGGTCTGCTACGACACGCTCACCCTTCCCCCGCGAGTGGGAGGCTTCGGCCTTGTCAATGTGCGACTCCGAGCGGCGTCCTTGTACATGTCCACCATGCACAAGCAGTGGCACGGGGGCACCTCCCTTTCGCGCAGCTTGCTGGAAATTCTTGTGTCTTCAACCATAACGCCACCAGTACCAGTCGGACACATCAAGCACCACCTGACGCACATTTCTGTTTTCATCGTCGACTTCAGTTATACCCACACACACTTACCAACCACGCGTTCTCCTCGACCTAAAGATTTTTACACCCCAATGCTTCGTTCCATATCCAGCAACGATATCGAACTCAGACATCCGTCCAAGCGGTGGCCCACGGTTTGGTGTCATATCCACCAGCCTTTTCTTCCCTCCAACGTCCGGGCAACATGGTACCACGTCGCAAGTGGAGAATTCGCCACAAATCAACGTCTTCACGCCATCGGACTTACGGACTCTCCACTTTGTTCCATTTGCCACCTCATGGATGACGATGTCCACCAACTGACTTCTGCTCCCACCAGTGACGTATGGAAACTTGTCCGACAGTTCGTTGCCAGTTACCTCCGCGTTCCGCCGGACTCGATTGACCCATGGCCTTTTATCCATGCTGTGGATACTTATTTCCCCGCCACCAAAAATCATGCGATTGCATGGGTCAAGGGATGGACGATCACCTACATGTATAATGATGGCGACAAATCACGCCTTGATTTCTGGCAGTACTTACAAACCAAATGGTTCAAATGGCTCTGAGCACTATGGGACTTAATATCTACGGTCATCAGTCCCCTAGAACTTAGAACTACTTAAACCTAACTAACCGAAGGACATCACACAACACCCAGTCATCACGAGGCACTTACAAACCATCCACAGTGAAGCCGAGCATCGACCGCGCTACCGCACCTTCTTCGCCAATTACCTACACTTGATCTTTACGTCACCCCGCTCAGTTGGATGGTGCCACACGACGACAGCACTCCCACCCCCCCCTCCCCCCTTTCCTGACATCTGAGACTCTCCGCGCTACTTTCTATATTGTAACTCACAATGGACTACGCGCATGGACACGCGCCTCCTTTCTTTTATGCACTATACCGGAACTCGCTGGTTTTTCCCTCACTCCACTGTCTATTGCTTCACACCTCTTACCTTACATCAGTATTATTATTCTTTTTTTCCTACTCCTTGTTAATAAAAAAATTGCTCGCCTTGTACTAGTGTCATGTCTCGTGTTATTTCCGCCGGAGGGATGGCATTCCTGTTGCATTTAAGCTTGTACCAATAAAGATATTTTTTTCATTTACCCTGTTCCTGGTAAAAAAAAAATAATAACATAAAAAAGTGGTAATCGTTGCGCATTCTAAACTTATAGTCGTGTGTTCGTGTCTAACTGTATCTTTCTTTTTCTTTACCACATTTCGGCCCTCATATAAAGTTATGAGTCTGATTGAACATCGAAGATAATTCGCTTCACATTCTACCCACCGGTAATAAAAAATACTTCCAGTAACAGTTCCGCAGGACAGCTCGTGGCTGCATCGCGATCAGAACAGTTTAAGCTCGAGCGTTTCCTTGTGCTGCAGCGGCTATCGGCCTCCGGTCAGACGCCACCCGCCGCCTGAAATAGGGCGTGGCGCTGTCAGTGTATGTATCAACTGTCATTTTCGAATTTGAAGTTCTAATTATCATCTTGAAGTTAAGCACTGGATTTTGCATACTAGAAAATCATGAACTACGGTTAAGCGTTGTAATAGTAGGTCGCAAGTGGAAAAAGGTGTAACATCTGCAACACAATATTTACTTTTGGTATACTTGAGGGGTGAATCCAGAGGAGGCAGCTCGAGAGATCTGAACTGTGTGTGGAGCGAGTGCTATTGGGAAAAATAAGCCAGAAAAAGATATTCTTGTTTCAACAAATATCGTTCTGGCAGAAATGATTTTCCACTTTAAGGAAGTCTCGACTACTGATATAAGTGATGGATTACCCTTTAACTATCATGCGACATTTACATTCAACAGGCAAGGTTCAGAAGTCTGGTGTAGGAGTACTGTATGCTCTAATTCTAAACAACAAAAATCAGCGGAGTGACTATTATTGCAGTTTTGCTTGAACGTCATCAGGCCGCTCATTAAGCATTCTTGGTGACGAGTTATGATGCCTTTATCGTTAACTTCCCAAGAAGAAATGAAAGACTGAACCCTAACAAAGGATGTAAACTCAAACAAACAGTAGTGTGAACATAATATTTTCCATCAGATAGCTCCAAAACTGTGTTTTGCACTACGAATTCTTTCCCAAAGGTGTGTTGATCACAACTGGAATTTGTTGCCAACAGCCGAGACACATTTCGGTCGCAGTGTAAGAAAATCGACCGACAAAACTACAACACGTGTGCTACTGCATGATAACGCACCCTGTTGATTTGAGAAACAAAACTATCCAGGTGATTGGTAGGGAACTCATCTCTCAGGCACTTGTATTGATAGGGAAGTCATCTCTCACCCTAAAATTTCACCTTTCCCTCTCCTGATCGATCAACCGTAAAGGCAATCCATTTCTAGACGAAAATGCACTTCAAACTACATAAGAGGCGAGAGTAGTTGTATTTCTCCTTTAGAACGACTTTCGTGGAATCAAAAGGATTAACTGATATATCATATTTCAAGAGAAAATCACTCACATTATTCAACTGAAATGACATGATAATATCAAATGAATTTAGCAGGATAGTTCTGTGCCATCAAGGAAGTAACTCGTCAATCACAGAGTTTGCCAAACATATGCTGCGATGTTGTCAAGTTTCAGTTATACTACCAGGAAGGATAGCAGCTGATGTGTTCTGCGAGTGATCTCGGAAGTTACTATAGCTTCGTTTCGAAGTTGTGGTTGGCAAGGGCAGGAAAATCCTCATTATATGTCAATGAGTCGTATTCGCATTTCTGTAACTAGGTTTAGACGCTAGAGTGTAATTACTTGTAATACATCGATACACTTAGTGCAAACGAAACGTCATAAATTAATAACTGCGACAATTATTTGTGTTTTACTGTCTTAACTGGACCGAAACCTTGAAAGCGTGTTCACCAGACGTGATTCACTATTTTGGAGCTTCTCCAGTGGTTGAGTTGGCAACATATCTTTGCTATACAATATTGTTATTGACATAATTATGTTTGGCACACCCGTCAGAAGACAGGCATGACCTGGCTTCTTGTTGTCAGCTTTTCTGACGGATATTCTGCAGTTGCTCGAAACGTGAAGACTTAAATTGTATTCGAATGTTCCATATGGCGAAAATCTAATGTTTCTATTCCTCCAGCTCTAACAGACATAAAAAAAAAAAAAACAATAAGCGACAGAAACGCACCTGTGAACCAACAATTAATAATGCAGTCATAATTAGTGGAATCTGATAAACTCCATATGTCATCTGATAATTATGGCCGAGCGGTTGTAGGCGCTTCAGTCCAGAACCGCGCTACTACTACGGTCCCAGGTTCGAATCCTGCCTTGGGCAAGGGTGTGTGTGATGTCTTTAAGTTAGTTAGGTTTAAGTAGTTCTAAGTGTAGGGGACTGATGACCTCAGATGTTAAGTCCCATAGTGCTTAGAGCCATTTGAACCATCTGATAACCATCTGATAATTGTGAAAAACTTTTTTTCATGTGCACAGCTCCGCAGTATGAACTGAAGGGTTTCGTAGGATTCCTATACCTAATTTCATTGTGATCATTTTCAGTGACGGTAGAGGGGGAGCAATACCATCTAACTTGAAATATACTTTTCCAGCGGGATTTGAATCTTTCGCTACAGTTGCAATAGCACATCCAGTGAGGCATCAAGACTGTGAGCATCCACGAGTTGCTGTAGTATACGCTAGGGCAGAAAGAAGCAGGTTTCCCACAAAGTAAACGGTGAGAGACACTGTAATTAGCGCATAAAGTAACCATCTCGCAAACGTCAATTTTCCAAATCGCTGTCACTTACTAAACATGAATTGTTGAAAAAATTACAACTATATCTAGTGGAATGAGTAGGTTAATGCAGCTCCAGCCCGTCACTATCACTGAGTTGACAAATATTTTCCGAATCGCACTTAAGACGTGTGTGTGCGTGTCTGTTCTTTCGGACATGTCCGAAAGAACAGACACTACGAATCGAAGCATACAGCCTTGTTAATCTGTTAAGTATCGAAGGACAGATGTCCAGGGTGTCACAGGGCGTTAAAATACAGCTACGGCGGCAGATGAAAATTTGTGCCTGACCAGGTTTTGGATGATGTGTCACCTGACGACTGGAATGTGCAGCAGCCCCGTCATTCTGGAGGAACATACGCATTCTCATAGCCAAAGGAAACTCTTCCAGTAATGTTGGAAGTTCATTTTCAAGGAAGTGTAGACAACAGGGTCCTGTAAGGATCAACAAACGAAACGAAAATGCATTAAACCCAGCTGTATATACTCAATAAAAATTGGACACATGTTATATGGCATTTTCTGCAATTTGTCTATACTACCACGTACTACAATATTTACAATTCCTCCTGAAACATTCTGTGTAATTATTCACGTCTTGACGGGTCAAAGAAAGTTTTCAGTGCTAGACGCACGTCGTCGGCCGAACCCTCGCGGGAAAAATTTGTGCTCGACCGGAGTTCGAACCTGGATCTCCTACTTACAAAGCAGACGCGCTGACCATTGCACTATTTTTTTTTGATCGGACGAGAACCGGTGTATTTTTTTTTTTTGTGATCGGACGAAAACCGGTGTATTTTTTTTTCCTTCAAAAAGTCATGGAAAATTAAAGTACCTGCATTATCATGCCGCAGAAAAATAATGAAACACATTATGCAGGACCACCGCCACGAAAAGGAAAGGCAAAATATGAGGCAATAAGCCCACCACGCTTAAAAAGAATGAGAACGATATTACCTGGCATTAACATGCCGCAGAATAATAGTTGAAACACATAGGCAGGGTCACCGCCACAAAAAAAAGAAATTGTTGAACGATTAGGCTGCAAGTTCGCCACGCTCCAAAGAAAAATGAAAATGAAAGTACCGGCATTATCATGCCGCAGGAAAATAGTGACACACATTTATACAGGACCACCGCCACTAAAAGTAAAAGCAAAATTATAAGGCAATAAGCTCACCACGCTTAAAAAAAGTGAGAACGATATTACCTGGCATTATCATGCCGCAGAATAATTAGTTGAAACACACATGCAGAATCACCGCCACTATTGGGACACAACGGCTAACCTGCCTGCAGGATCTGTCTACACACGCTCATCGTCAGACGCAAATTCCCATTTTTGCCTCATACCGCATATGCGGTCCCCCCTCCCCACACCCATAATTCCACTCGCTCGCAGCCACACTATATTCCGGCTATGATGGACACACCTTTGGGGAGGTCCTAGGCGCTAGTCTGGAACCGCGCGATCGCTACGGTCGCAGTTCGAATCCTGCCTCGGGCATGGATGTGTGTGATGTCCTAGGTTAGTTAGGTTTAAGTAGTTCTAAGTTCTAGGGGACTGATGACCTCAGAAGTTAAGTCCCATAGTGCTCAGAGCCATTAGAACCATTTTTTTCGAAAATGACAGTTGATACATACACTGACAACGCCACGCCGCGTTCACCACGGCGGCGTCCGATTTCAGGCAGCGCGTGGAGTCTGGCGCTCGAGCGTAAACTGTTCTGATCGCGATGTTGAAAATTTTGAAATATGTTTCAAAGGCTGTTTCGAAATACATGGACATCTCATTTGAAAACCTGAAAACAGGTATGGCTATCGACTTCACTAAACAAAGTGATAGACGCCATTTGACACCGAATTACGTGATTTTCATGGTTACTTAATGAAGGTGTCTTCCTGTTCAGGTGTATTTTTGCTCCTGATGAAGGTATACCGAAACTGTGGTCAAGGATTTCAATAAATATTTATCCTGCAACTGTTTGGCTGTTATTATTTACCGTATAAAATAACTGTAATTGTAACAAAAAAAAAACATTTATACAGCTAGGTGCAACAGACTTGAAGGACTTTCTATTTATACGAACATCCAAAGAAAAGATAATTATTTAAAAAATTGCTTGATTAAAAATGACTAATCGTTAACTTCGTCACCTAAATCCATTTTTCCCTATACGCTAGAAATTTTCCAGTGGGTTGGACAGATACAGATAACTATATATATAATGTCATTACCTCAACTATTTATGATGTTATGCAAGCTTATACCCACGACCCTTTTGGTTCATTCTGAAAGAATAGATACAACATTCTATGTGTTGACAGACAGTACGTAGGTTTACTGAAGGACGAATTACCAGGTGACATTATTACAGAATTCATTGGGCAAGAGGAAAAATTTACGTACAAGGAACTACGGTACAACATACTTTGTGCAAAACAAAAGTGTGATACAGCCTTCAACTACGGAGTTTATCACAGATGATCATCTACAAGGTGAATTAAATGTGGTAGCTTAAGTGAATGTTCAGTCTCTAATTCGATTGAAGCAGCATACGTTTTGTGCTGTAAACAACGTGAACTGACATTATTGGCAATCCATCTGAGTTCTTAATCTTCATACAGCTGCCGTTTGTTTCACCAAAGTTTCTTAAATTTTTCCTACGCACAGTTTCTGTGTTTTCTACATTCGTGCATTCTGCTATCACGTTTCATTTTTCCTCTAACGATTTGTGATTTGGTATTATACCTTCTATCAATTACATAATTTAGACGTCTGTATTCTCTTTTGCCTGCTTCATTAGCTGCATTTTTATATTTTATCTTTCGCAATAAAATTTATCTGCACTGTTATCCGAGAATTTCTGTTGGGCATTGTCTGACTGCCTAATTGTCTTTCTGCTGTCTTCATTACTTAATTTCTCAAAGGTATCCATTCGTTTACTGTTTTATTTTTAATGCCCATTACACTTCTAACATTCGTACGTTACTTTTCGTACTAAATCTTTCATCCGCATTTCATAGCTACAAATTTAAGGTGAAAGTACATATCCGCTCCTGGAAATGATTAACAATTTCAAATCTGGTTTCTACATTTGTCTCACAAGTATGTAATCTAAGGAATACGTTCCATTGCCTCTTCAACGTTTACGACTTTCATTCGTGATTCTTAAATCAAGGGTTCGAAATGATTAATTTTTATGGTCTAGAATTCCAGTCCCTCATCACAAATAAATCTTTGTCTCCCGTAACGTACAGAATAATTTATTTCATCTCATCACACATTTTTCAATCTTTTAATCATCTGCAACAGTTGAACGGGGCGTAAGGTACAGTGAAGCGACTCTAACAGCCTCTCCTGTACAAATGTCAACCTCACCTACCCGAGTTGCAGCTAAGGATTGCTGCACGGTACACCCTGTTATTGCTAACGAGGCTCTGACGACCGAATGTTTCCCGGGATAAGGAAACCCCCCCTATCAAGTGCCAACGGTCTCAAAGAGAGCGGATGAGCGGATAGAGGCAGGGCACTCTCTTGTCCTTGGAGTGAGAAATTGCTCCTAAAGGCGGAAGAACTTCACAGTCAACGGCATAGGATGGAGAAGGCAACGGGAAACCACTCCATTAAAGATCACTCAAGATATCCCAAGAATCAGTAGCGCACCATGCCAGAATCTTCTGTTAAACATAAATCCGGAGTAATAGTCCCCCAATCGGATCTCCGGGTGGGGACAATGGAAGGTCAGGCAAAGTTGAAGAATACACTAAAAATAGCAACATGGAATGTAAGAACACTCCTCCAATGCGGGAAATTAGAGAACCTCAAACTAGAGATGGACAGAATGGGAACAGACATAATAGGAATATCTGAGATGCGATGGCCTGAACCAGGAGACTTCAGATCAGGAAATTATCGTATCATTCATACAGGTACTAACCAAGGAACAACCGGAATCGGTGGAGTTGGAATAATTCTAAAAGGAAAACTCGGGAATCTAGTCACAGGATATGTGCAATTTAACTCTAGGATAATACTAGTCAAAATTGGAACCAAACCAAAGAACACGGTAATAGTACAAGTCTATATGCCGACATCGGCAGAAGAAGACGATGTAATAGAAACAGTGTATGAAGACATCAACAAAGTTATAAATTATGTTAAAGGTGAAGAGAACTTAATTATAATGGGAGATTGGAATGCTAGTGTTGGAGAAGAGAAAGTTGACGGAATTGTAGGGAAATATGGTCTAGGAGATAGGAACGAAAGAGGAAGCCGGCTAATTGAATTTTGTGCCAAAAACAAGTTGGTCATAGCGAACTCCCTTTTCAACCACCATAAAAGAAGAAGGTACACGTGGAAAGCCCCAGGAGATACTAGAAGACACCAAATCGACTATATATTAGTAAAATCGCGTTTTAAAAACCAAATCAAGGATTGCAGAAGCTACCCGTCTGCGGATATTAATAGTGATCACAACCTTGTAATGATGAAATGCTTACTCAAACTCAAGCGATTAGAGAGAAAAACGAACAAAGTATGGAACAGAGATAACCTAAAGTCTGAAGAACTAGTGATCCCTTATGCACGGAAAACTGATGAGATGGCATCAAACATTATTCCCGGGAGTACTAACGAGGAGTGGAAACAAATCAAAGAAGGCATACATAAAGCAGCAGAAGAATTTATTGGGAAAGCCAAACCTGTAAACAGGAAAGAGTGGATAACACCTGAAATAATTTGTCTAATGGAAGAAAGAAGACTGTACAAAAATGCCTCTGACGAGCAAAGCGAAAACAAATATAGAAAGCTTAGAAACCAAATAAACAGAGAATCTAGGAAAGCAAAAGAAAATTACCTCAACAGCATTTGTAAAGAGGTGGAGGAAAACATGGTTAAAGGAAAAACTGACTTGGCCTACAGAACAATAAAACAAAACTTTGCTAAACGGAAAGTAAAATCTTCAGGAACTATAAAGAACAAAGAGGGCAAGGTACTATTTGGATATGACACGCTGAAGAGATGGCAAGAATACATTGAAGAGCTATATCAAGGAGACCCTCTAACAGATAATATGATAGAATTAAGCGAAGAAGTAGAGAAAGAAGAACTAGGGGACACAATTCTGAAAGAAGAATTTGAAAAAGCACTAAAAGAACTACCAGATAAGAAAGCGGCAGGTGTTGATGATATACCTTCTGAACTAATTAAGAAATCAGGAGACAAAATGAAAGCTACATTACTGCAACTCATACAGAAAATATACAAAACAGGTGAAGTTCCTGAAGACTATCAGAAATGCATCATATTCCCCATACCTAAGAAAGCATCTACTATGGACTGTGAAAACCATCGAACACTCAGTCTTCTTTCACACGCATCAAAAATTCTAATAAGAATAATTTTGAAAAGAGTCGAAAACCAATTGAATAGCACTCTAAGTGAAGACCAATTCGGTTTTAGAAGCGGTGTAGGGACGAGGGAAGCAATCTTATCTTTAAGACTAATAATTGAGAAACAAATTTCCAAAAACAAACAAGTATTTATAGCCTTCGTAGACCTCGAAAAGGCATTTGACAATGTTGTATGGCCAGAAATGTTTAGAATTCTGAAGAAGGCTGGTCTGAAATATAATGATAGAAGGATAATCTTTAAAATATACCAAAATGAAACAGCCTTAGTTAAGAAGGAAAACAAAGAAGAAACAGCAAGAATAAGGAAAGGAGTGAGACAGGGATGCCCACTATCTCCAGTAATTTTCAACGCATATATCCAAGAAGCAATAGATAAAATAAGAGAGAATATTGAAGTAGGAATAAAACTTAACGGAATGAAAATAGATATGTTGCGATATGCAGATGATATCGCCATAATTACAGAAAGGAAAGAAGATTTAGAAGCCGCACTCAATGAAATGGAAAACACCTTAAAAGAACAGTATGGAATGAAAATAAATAAGAAAAAGACTAAAGTGATGGTGAGTGGCGCCCTGAACTACAATGAACCCATACGAATAACAATAAAGGGAGAGAAACTAGGGCAGGTTACAGAATTTAACTACTTAGGTAGCAAAATAACAGCAGATGGAAGGAGCAAAAGTGACATTAAAAACAGAATACAACTTGCCAAAATAGCATTCAATGGAAAAAGAAACTTACTGACGAGTAGAAATGTTAGTTTAGACGTAAGAAAGAGAGTCATGAAAACCTATGTGTGGAGTACAGCCCTTTACGGATGTGAAACTTGGACTAGTGGAAAAGAAGAAAAGAGAAGATTAGAGGCATTCGAAATGTGGTGCTACCGGAGAATGGAAAAAATCAGCTGGCGAGACAAGGCTACAAACGAAGATGTCCTCAGAAGAGTGAAAGAAAACAGATCTCTTTGGCGAAATATACAGAAAAGAAGAATAACCTTCATAGGTCACATTTTACGGCATAACAATTTCATTAAGAGAATATTAGAAGGAATCATTGAAGGAAGAACTCGCCGAGGACGACCTAGATTAAGCTACATTCAACAAGTAATAAATGACATCGGGTGCCAGACCTATGCAGATATGAAGAAGAAAGTTGACAAAAGAACGGAATGGCGTGTTGCTGCCAACCAACCTGTGGGTTGATAACCGAAGAAGAAGAAGAAGAACAGTTGAACTCATATATGAGGTGCGACAATAAAGTAATGAGACTGACGTGAAAAAAAAAGTTGCTTACCGTTTTAATCTAGTTTAGTGTTGTCTCCTTCAAAGTAGTTCCCTTCTGATTGCACACACTTTTTCCAGCGCTTCTGCCATTGATGGTAACATTTCTGGGACTCATCTTCTGTAATATCCTCCAAGACCTTCGTCACAGCTTTTTGGACATCTTGTGTTGTTTGAAAATGGTGTCCCTTGACCGTCGTTTTGACTCTTGGAAATAGAAAAAAGTCGCACGCAGCGATATCTGGTGAATAAGGTGGTTGTGGTAGTACTGAAACTTGTTTTGAGGTTAAAAATTGCTGTACTGACAAAGCAGTATGGGATGGCGCATTATCGTGATGCAGAATCCAATTATTACTAGACGAACCGTTTCTCGATTGATTTTCAGTTCTTCTGCAATCATTTTCACGGATAATCTTCGATCAGATCGTACTAGTTCACGCACCCTGGCGAGCTGATATCCGTCCATGAGGTTGATGGTCGTCCGCTACGGTCTTCATCTTCCATATTTGTTCTGCCTTCACTAAACATTTTATGCCAACGAAAAACTTGAGCTCTTGACATAACCTCCTCTCCAAAAGCCTTCTGAAGCTTACTGTAAGTTGTCATTACGTTTTCACCCAATTTAACGCAAAAATAAATGGCATATCGTTGCGCAAAATTATGCGGTTCCATTTCCGTGACGAGAGACACAAACACATGTTAACTTATTACAGCACAACTCACGACTGAGCAGTTGCATCGATGTGCCACTTGGACTAGAAGAAGCTTATAGACCAAGGTCAAAGATATTGCGCCTACAGAAGCCTGCAGGGTTGCCACATCTTGCAAAGACAATCAGTGTTATTACTTTATTGTCGCACCTCGTATACGAGGCCCTGCTGAGAAGAGATGCCTCAGAATTTTTGATGTGAAATTTTTTAAAGCTTTTTAAATAACGTGGGTGGTCAGTTGCTCTGAAGCCACACATCTGTTCGTTCGTACACGTCAGCGCAGCCGTCGTGCACCCCTGTCATCTACGGCCCGTGGTGCACCACAGTTGCCTCGGCACCAGTATTGAATAGCGTCATTTTGCTTTGTACGGAATATTTAAACCACAGTTGCACAAGAATAGTTTACTGTCTTAGCTGTTTCGAAAATGATTCCACCTTAGGCCCGAAAGCCAATGATCATGCCCGTTTGGACGCCAGATATATCGCTCGGTTTCCGCATTGCGACGACGACTGCTGCGCTGTCCCCGCCCCACTATGAGTTTTATTATTTGCGTAGTTCGGCTGTCTTAATGTTGACTAAATTCGTCGAGTGAAAGAGGGGACGGCGCTGCTGATGAAGAAAATGTCGCCTATGGCGATCATTCACCAGTAACTGACGCTGTCTGACTGCTTCTCGTACTAACTCTTATTCAGAACTCCTTTTTTACAATAGTTACAGCGATTTATTTCTGATACCTATGTACAGTCGGCTCTTGAGGTACCGCCTACTGCGTTCCGGCCGTTAAATTGCTTCTTCCTACTTTCGCTGTTATACACAAAGTTCCTCCTTATACATTCTTCGTTTTTTTCCTACGAAGTCCAACAGCCGCCTCGGAGAATCCCGTCGCCGCGACTCTGGACCTCCATGGAGCGACGTCATCAGCCTCATTGTGTTTACTCCATGACGGCCCGCTACTTGTCGCGTCAACGAAAGTCCGCGCCGGTTGCTGGCCCGGTGTTTGAATTATCTGCACATATAAAAACCAAATACTTCCGCAGTATTTACGCAAATAACTAACAAATCCTAACCCACAACTCAATTTTATCATTTAATTAGAATTTGTGCTATGCCAGGGGCGATAGATGGCGAATGCAACAGACCACTTGTCGTCTGTTACACTACACATCCCTCCTGTAGCACCGGCCTACACAAATCCTTTGACATTAACTATATACAAAATTATAATAATTATATAACCTTAAAATCTGCCTTCCATAGACTATCTCGATTACTTGCTGCATGTCCGTGTATTATTTCCCATGTAGTATTTCTTACCTTTACCATACCTACTTAATATACTGTATAAAGTCTATTTATTCATTATTTGTTTCATTAATCATTCTTATAGCACAATGTCTGTCATATTATTGTCTGAAATTCTAAGTCACTATAGCCTTATTACCTAGCGTCGCTAATTACTAATCACACTGTTTACTTTTCTTTACACCCCTTTTCTAATCATAACGATTGCACACATATGTGACCTTTGCTCTACTTCTGAATATGAAAATATTGTCATAATTACTTCAACCTTAAATGGTGGTACCAGAGGCTATACTTTGCATTCTTCTTTGTTCCTAGTTTGTTCAGCTCATTTTAATACACCTAGTACTAGTATACACACTTTAGTAACCAGACGTCTTATAACAATAAATTGTACTCATTATTAATTTTACTAATTTTACTATTGGTTTTCATAGCTTGCTTGTTCTATACAAAGGTTGCTTTGTACTAATTGCTGTAGACACTGAGGAATAGGTACAGCTGTTAAAAATATTTCTTCTAACGAGATATATTATATCATCATTATTTCTGTCAGTCATCTTTCACAGCTAATATGGAGGCCAATTTTCCTGCCAGTTAATGCAATACATCTATTAATATATTCATGGTGGTGGATAACCGTTCTACAACTGGCATTATATCCCTAACAAATCGAGAGCCCTGCCCTTCTGGGTCCTGATAGCATCTCGCCCTAACTATATGAGAGCCCTGCCCCTCTGAGTGCTGATAGCATCTCATTTAATAATAGAGAGCCTGCCTCTTGGGTCAGGTTACATCTACTTAAATATATCTATATGTAGGTACCTCTCTTTTCTCCCTTTTGAGGTAAGACCCTTCCATTCTACAATATTCGTAATACATAATAACCGAAACTGCCAACCCTGTAAGACTATGTTTCATCAACCACGTTTCCTCCTTATTTGTAATTTATCTACGTATATCCGTTCATCTCTATACTTAAACATTCCTGTACCTGCCTCCGTCTTTAAATAACATTAGTCTCTAGATCTTTGGCTTTAATTTTTAATTGTGGTTGTTACCATTCAACTACGTAATGATGTCTAAGTATCTACCCTCCTGATACTCCTCCCATTAAGGAGACATCATTACATGTATTGTTAACAGTGCGCACAACCTTGATCATATAAATCCTATATCCCCAAATAATAAATAAAAATACACAAAGAGACATACCCACTTCCTCAGTCAGCAAAGAACTTAGAAAAATATTAAAAAAAAAGCTATGTATCCATGTTTACTATGAATAGCCATTGTCTTCTTTAATGCATAGCTTTATGTGTTCCACATTGTATAATCTTATATCTTTACCTGTTGCATGATATATTAGGTATACTGCCTTTGGAAAAGGTGTGTTTAATATCTCGTATGGTACTTGGACTCGTAAAAAGAATTTCTCTTTAGAACCAGTTAAAGATGAACTATGTGGGTGAGATCTTAGTAGTACTTTATCACCCACTTTAAATGTAGGTGTCGGTCAACACTAATTAACTTTTTTAAGTCTATTGTTGGCACTTGTTAATAACTTCTTTATGATTTCTTGCTTAGTAATACATTGTCTGTTTAATGTATGTTGTGGCCATGGGAAACATTTTAGGAATGGTTCTCCTACAAATGTTCCCTATACAACTTCAGTGGGTACTAAACCTGTTGATATGTGTGGCAATTCATTAAGTACTGTTTCTAATTCCTGTAATCGTAATGCCCATTTAGTATGTTTATCGTAACAATACGTTCGAAAGTATCGCCCTAGTTCCTTCATAACTCTTACTGCTGGATTGGATTCTGGATGGTATCTTGAAATTTTTATGTGTTTAATTGACTCCCATACTAAGAAATTCCACAATGTTTTACTAATAAACTGTGGGCCATTATCTGATAATATACGTTTTCGTGTCTCACATCGATGAAGTATTTCTGCAACGAAGTGATAACTGTCTCTGTCGTTGCTGCCTTTATAGGGTAAAGTTTCACATACTTAGACCAACAGTCCAATGCTACTAAAATGTATTTTACACCTCCTCTACTAGCTGGTAATGGACCATAAAAGTCTACTGCTATTATGTCCAATAAGCCCTTAGGTATTATAGGAAATAACTTATATTGGTGTATCCATTTACCATCTTTTGCTTTCTGGCATAACTCACAACTTCTAATTACCACTGTCACCTTCCTTGACATATTTTTAAAATAATAAAACCTATTTAAATGTCTTAAACACTTTTGAACTCCAAAATGTGCATACCCGTTGTGTATGTACCATATTAGATCTTTTACTACAGTGTGAGGGATGCATAATCTCCAATCGTTTGTTTGTATTCTGTTTCTCCAAAATAATGCATCCTGAGTCCATAACCAATGTTCCTTAGATGTTGTTGGTAATCTATTACTTTCCAAAGATCTTACCATTGGACCAAAATAATCGTCTTTATGTATATCTGATTTGATCCTACCCTGTAAGCTATTCTCTATGTTATTTGCTGACCTTATAATATAAACTGTAAAAGTAGATCTCGGTCCTTCTGTTCGATCTTCTATTTGCATACCTAATGGCAATCTTGACAAAGCATCTGGAATAATATTGGATTGTCCTTAGACATAGTGTATTGACATATCGTACTCCTGAAGAAACAGTGCCCAGCGCATCAATCTACTGTTGAGCAGTTTACTCTCCATTAGATATTGCAAAGCCTGATGGTCTGTGTATATATGAAAGTGTGTTCCGCCCAAAAGGTAATGAAATTTACGGATTGCCCAAAACAAAGCAAGTAACTCTTTTTCAGTCGTACTATAGTTGATTTCATGTTTATTTAATGCACGACTTGCGAAAGCCAATGTATAATGTGTCCCATTTGTGTTGTCGAAATCACCTTGAAACAACTCGGCACCCAACCTGTACTCAGATGCATCCGTCGACAAACAAAATTCTAAATCTGAACGTGGATGATGCGGTATTTCAGGCGTCAATATTGATTGTTAGATATCTTGGAAAGCCTGTTCCTGATTGTTTCCCCATATCCATGTCGTTCTAGCCTTTAGTAATCGTAACAAGTGTGGATTATTCATGGCTTGTCTCTTTATGAGACGTCTATAAGAGCCTACTAGTCCTAAAAATGACATTAGTTGTTTTGAATTCTTCAGTGATGGACATTTTCTTACCGCTTTTAATCTATCTGGATCCGGCGAAATTCCATTTGATCCTACAATATGTCCAAGAAACTTTACAGTTTGTTTTGCAAACAACGTTTTTGATAGTTCTATCGTTATTTCTCGCTGTAATAATGTATCTAAAGTACTATGTAATAAACACAAATGCTCTTCCCAGGAAGCTGATGCTAACATTAAATCATCAACATATACTACTACTTGTTTCAATAATTCTGGGCCCAAGGCTTTATCTAATGCCCTAATGAAAACAGCTACACTAATATTGAGTCCGAA
The DNA here is from genome assembly GCF_023898315.1 of Schistocerca nitens. Lineage (NCBI taxonomy): Eukaryota > Metazoa > Arthropoda > Insecta > Orthoptera > Acrididae > Schistocerca > Schistocerca nitens. The sequence goes on along the minus strand of NC_064616.1, from coordinate 570,628,459 downwards.
AGGTAATACTTTGAAGTGGTAACTTCGTCCATTGAATAAGAAAGCTGTGTATTTACGTGCATGTTTCGATAACAGGATTTGTCAGTATCCTGCAGTTAAATCCATTGTTGTAAAGTATCTTGAATTTAAAAATTTTGTAAGTATATTTTAAATAGGTAATGAATGGTCTATCACGTTCCATTTCAATATGCTTATTTAAAGTTCTAGCACATAACGCCAATCGTACACTTCGACATGACTTTTTTACAATTAGCAGCGGGTTATTATATGCGCTATTGCTTCTTTCAACAATGCCATTTTCTAACATTTTTTCGATCTCTTCTGATACTGCCTGATGTAGTGCTGCAGGGATCGGATAAAGTTTACAGAAACATATTCTGTCACTTTTCATCTTAAAGTCACACACGGAATCTGCAATTACTCCTGGCTGAGTTGAAAAAACTGATTTATATTGTAGTAATATGTCGTGCAACTGTTGTCTCTGTAATTCATTCAAAACATCTGATTCTGTACACTTATTGGTAATTGCCCCTTCAATGTCCTCGTCGACTGTTATTGATGTAGTATATGTCATGTAAGTTGTTATTCCTGTTACTAATTCTTGTGGTGACATTATGTCACAACCTTTTTGAATGAATGGAACTTGAAGGTTTAATTCCATTATTAATAATGTATTGTTAAAAAATCTGAACACACTGCATGTTTATACAACCAGTCTGCCCCTAACAAAATTTGTATCATCAGATTTCTTGCGACTAAAAATGTGTGATGAAATGTGTAGGATAAAATAGTACAACATAGCCTTGTTTCTTCTGTTAGTACCTTACTTTTCTTTCCATCTCCTGTAACTGGTAATACTAGACATTTAATGTGTTTCCTCACTGAATGAGTCTAGCGCAAGTGAAATTGGATAACATTCCACATAGCCTTGTACTCTTGGTAATACAGTTTGATGTGTAGTGGTATTTGTAATTTGTTCCGTTAATAAATCGTCCTTAATATCATTGTGTTCTAAAAAATTTACACAACAATGAACATCAGTTGGGTCTGAAGTACTTACTTCACGTTCTGCGCTGCGACCCTCTGCCCAGAACGTGCCTCGTTTTCCGAATTTGTGGTCTGTCGATAGTAATCATTATCATTTCTTTGAGTCTTAAAGCCCTTGGGTCGTTGAACCCATTCTTGTGATCTATTGTTATTATTATTTCTCTCTCCTGACCTATGATTTGAGTTAGATGAAGCATTATATCCATTCGGTAGCTGCTGTATCGTATATTGTATGTTAGAAGCTCTTTGTCTAGTATTAGATAAATATCTATTTGCTCTGTCTGTTTGCTCTTTATCAAACGTATCCAGCTGTTCTAATACTGGCAACAACTGTGTTACTGTTTCCCAACCTTTACAAAAAACTTATTTTTGTATCTGTACCGGCAAACGTGTTAACAATACATCAGCCAGTTGATCCTCAGGTATGGGATTATCTAAGTATCTTTCTTTCATTAAATAATTTTGTACATAAGCTTTCAGTGTTCCCTTATCCCTCTTATAAAATGGTGGATTCAGAAGGTACTTTAGTAACTTATCTTGAGCTCCATTTGACCAAAACCTTTCCTTAAATTTATTTTCGAAGTCTAACCATGAAGTAAATTCTTCTAAGTGTGCTATTTCCCAATCGTGAGCTTCATATTCCATATATCCTATCACAAAATCGATCTTACGCGCATATGTACAGGTCTTAGGTAATCAACTAGAAAAAGCCTTTAAAAACATAATTGGATGGGTCTTACCATCAGGTCTAAATAATGGAAAATGTTTCACTAAATTATTGTTATACTCAATAAAGTGACATTCTTGGTTTAATTTAGACATTTTTAACTGTTCTAGTTCATTTATCTTATCACTAATGTTATTCGATACCTGACTCTCTACCTCGTTTTGTAGCTGTGTAAGATCAGGTAACTGGGACCTAACATTGATCGTTAATGATGTTATTTTACTTTGCATTTCAGTAGTTGCTGTAGAGATAGTATGCACCTTATCATCAATGTCAACCTTAAAAGTACCCCATGTGTTTGTTAAGGTCGTTGTTGGTTTTTGGATATCTGTAAGCAACTCAGTTCTAATCGTATCTAGGTTAGAACTGCGTTCCTTATCCCACTCTTCCAGTTTTTGATCGATTTCTGTTTTATACTTATCTAAATTAGTATAAAAGTTATTACTATTTTCATTAATTTGTTGAGTAATGTACTCTTGAGTGTCAGTTTTAAAAGATTCAAGATTTTTCGTATTTGCTTCTATCTGGTCATTAAGTCTTTTATCTAAATCTTGTTTTAAGTCATTTAAAGTCTTAGCTGTGCGTCAGATTTCTTGTTTTGTTCGTCTGCACAGTCAGTGAAAGCCTGTTTCTGTTCCTGTTTAAATTGATTAAAGTTCTAATCGAATAATTGTTGCATTTGTTGTAACAGCTGCTCCATATTTGCACTCATATTGCGTGTTAATATTGGCATGTAATAGTAATATTATACTCGTAATATCACTGTATAGAAATCACTGTATATCATTATATCTTTTTTGTTTATTTATAAACGTCACAAGACAAGAAGAGAATAGAAGCTTTCGAAATGTGGTGCTACAGAAGAATGCTGAAGATTAGATGGGTAGATCACATAACTAATGAGGAGGTACTGAATAGAATTGGGGAGAAGAGGAGTTTGTGGCAGAACTTGACTAGAAGAAGGGATCGGTTAGTAGGACATGTTCTGAGGCACCAAGGGATCACCAATTTAGTGTTGGAGGGCAGAGTGGAGGGTAAAAATCGTAGAGGGAGACCAAGAGATGAATACACTAAGCAGATTCAGAAGGATGTAGGCTGCAATACATACTGGGAGATGAAGAAACTTGCACAGGATAGAGTAACATGGAGAGCTACATCAAACCAGTCTCAGGACTGAAGACCACAACAACAACATAAACGTCACTGTATTGAAATCACTGTATATTCGAAATATCACTAATCACATTATAGTAATTAATTATATTTAAACAGTTGTAGCTCACCAAATGTGAACCGTAGTGGTGGCGCGTTGGCTAGCGTCGTCTGCTGGTGTGTCTCGGCTGTAGCACAGCTGGCGTCGTCTGCTGATGTGTCTCCGCTGTAGCACGGCTGGCGTCGTCTGCTCTGATGTAGTTAACTTCGTTGGTGATATGACTGTTACTCGTAGCGTCGCTCATTCGTTGGTTGTTCTCGATGTTTGTTTATGCTAGTTAAACCGTCGTATCATGTGTTTGTTTTCGTTTTGTTACTCGGTGCTTTTAGTTATACTCGATCACTTTCAAAGAATAAACAATTTAATTTCTCTCATATGTTCTAATTTCTTATGTAAACCTTTTTATGTTAATTAGATTAATTCGTTGCTTCAAGGTTCTTATAACGACGCGATATCGTCTTCCAATTGCAGGGTCGCCAAGTGCGCTGTCCCTTCCCCACTTATGAGTTTTATTATTTGCGTAGTTCGGCTCTGTCTTAATGTTGACTAAATTCGTCGAGTGAAAGAGGGGACGGCGCTGCTGATGAAGAAAATGTTGCCTATGGCAATCATTCACCAGTAACTGACGCTGTCTGACTGCTTCTCGTAATAACTCTTATTCAGAACTCCTTTTTTTACAATAGTTACAGCGATTTATTTCTGATACCTATGTACAGTCGGCTCTTGAGGTACCGCCTACTGCGTTCCGGCCGTTAAATTGCTTCTTCCTACTTTCGCTGCTATACACAGAGTTCCTCCTTATACATTCTTCGTTTTTTTCCTTCGAAGTCCAACAGCCGCCTCGGAGAATCCCGTCGCCGCGACTCTGGACCTCCATGGAGCGACGTTATCAGCCTCACTGTGTTTACACCATGACGGCCCGCTACTTGTCAGGTCAACGAAAGTCCGCGCCGGTTGCTGGCTCGGTGTTTGAATTATTTGCACATATAAAAACCAAATACTTCCGCAGTATTTACGCACATAACTAACAAATCCTAACCCGCAACTCAATTTTATCATTTAATTAGAATTTGTGCTATGCCAGGGGCGATAGATGGCTCTGAGCACTACGGGACTTAACTTCTGAGGTCATCAGTCCCCTAGAACTTAGAACTACTTAAACGTAACTAACCTAAGGACATCACACACACCCATGCCCGAGGCAGGATTCGAACCTGCGACCGTAGCGGTCGCGCGGTTCCAGACTGTAGCGCCTAGAACCGCCTGGCCACCCCGGCCGGCGGGCGATAGATGGCGCATGCAACAGACCACTTGTCGTCTGTTAAACCACACTGCACTGTTTGACGCGTTCTCCGACACAGTTTATGTACCTTCTACTGCTAGTGCTGCCACCTGCTGCCTGTGAGTGGCTATTGCACGTTTATGTGGAACGTAGGTGGCGGTGAAATTAATGTGAATGGACCGTATAGAAAGATTTGAGCTTTCACATAAAAATTTCGAAGGCATTACTTTTCAGCACGCCCTCCTACTTATATTATTGGAGTGGGACGTAATTTTACGTCTATCTCGGCTATGATAATCCTTTCACTATGCTGCTCATACTAATTTATATGCATTCCCGTATTCGTATATATTATTAGAGCTAATTGTACATTACCGCTATTTGATGTCATGTTGATAACCCTGACCAGAAATCCTGCCCTTCCTGCCATAGCACCCTTAACTCCATTTGTCCCATACAATGAAGTGGACCGGTGCTTTACACTACCTATAACCACAATTCAGTCACAAACGAAACAGAGACTCATTGATTACTTAATGGGGTAAAAGACTGTACCCATTAAAAATTCTATCTAAAGCACGTTACTTGCAACGCCGTCAAAAAACCTATCATGTGTATCAGAACAGCATCTACCGGACACGATGTCACCACAGTCCAAATTACGAACCTTATTACTTACCAACTACTGTCCTGTATAACAGATATTTTCATCCACTCCTTAATCACAAGTGTTTTCCCCTGAACCCTGGAAACAGGGACTACACTACTGGCCATTAAAATTGCTACACCACGAAGATGATGTGCTACAGACGCGAAATTTAACTGACAGGAAGAAGATGCTGTGATATGCAAATGATTAGCTTTTCAGAGCATTCACACTAGGTTGGCTCCGGTGGCGACACCTACAACGTGCTCACATGAGGAAAGTTTCAAACCGATTTCTCATACACAAACAGCAGTTGACTGGCGTTGCCTGGTGATACGTTGTTGTGATGCCTCGTGTAAGGAGGAGAAATACATACCATCACGTTTCCGACTTGGATAAAGGTCGGCTTGTAGCTTCAGGAGGGTAATACGGAACGCCGTGCTGGATCCCAACGGCCTCGTATCACTAGCGGTCGAATGACAGGCATGTTATCCGCATGGCTGTAACGGATCGTGCAGCCCCGTCTCGATCCCTGAGTCAACAGATGGGGACGTTTGCAGGACAACAACCGTCTGCACAAACAGTTCGGCGACGTTTGCAACAGCATGGACTATCAGCTCGGAGACCATGGCTGCGGTTACCCTTGACGCTGCATCACAGACAGGAGCGCCTGCGATGGTGTACTCAACGACGAACCTGGGTGCACGAATGGCAAAACGTCATTTTTTCGGATGAATCCAGGTTCTGTTTACAGCATCATGATGGTCGCATCCGTGTTTGGCGACATCGCGGTGAACGCACATTGGAAGCGTGTATTCGTCATCGCCATACTGGCGTATCACCCGGCGTGATGGTATGGGGTGCCATTGGTTTCACGTCTCGGTCACCTCTTGTTCGCATTGACGGCACTTTTAATAGTGGGCGTTACATTTCAGATGTGTTACGACCCATGGGTCTACCCTTCATTCGATCCCTGAGAAACCCTACATTTCAGCAGGATAATGCACGACCGCATGTTGCAGGTCCTGTACAGGCCTTTCTGGATACAGAGAATGTTAGACTGCTCCCCTTGCCAGCACATTCTCCAGATCTCTCACCAATTGAAAACGTCTGGTCAATGGTGGCCGAGCAACTGGCTCATCACAATACGCCAGTCACTACTCTTGATGAACTGTGGTATCGTGTTGAAGCTGCATGGGCAACTGTACCTGTACACGCCATCCAAGCTCTGTTTGATTCAATGTCCAGGCGTATCAAGGCCGTTATTACAGCCAGAGGTGGTTGTTCTGGGTACTGATTTCTCAGGATCTATGCACACAAATTGCGTGAAAATGTAATCACATGTCAGTTCCATTATAATATTTTTGTTCAATGAATACCCGTTTACCATCTGCATTTCTTCTTGGTGTAGCAATTTTAATGGCCAGTAGTGTCGTTAAGGCACTACCTAAAAATGACGTTGCTACAGCATCCTCTGATTATCGACCTATTTGCATTGTTCTTTCACTGTTGAGGGCCTTGGAATATATAGTCTACTATCAGCTAACAAACTATCTAACTACAAACAAACCTACTTGACAAATACCAGTTAGGTTTCCGTAAACATCACAGCACAACATCTGCGTTAATAGAGGTAACATATGACCAGAAGCTTGTTATAGACGCACAAGAGGCACCTATCAAGTGCTTCATAGACTCCCGCAAAGCCTTTGACTCTGTCAACTTCAACATTTTACTTTTCAAACTTAGCATCCTAAATTTCTCGCCAAGTGCAGTGTAATGGTTTTGCTCATACCTGACATCTCACCACCAATGCGTCATGTTTGGCACCATAAAATCACAATGAAGGCAGGTACAATCAGACGAGGCGTCCCCTAGTGTTCGGTATCATGTCCTATACTCTTTTCAGGCTGCGTAAACGATGTGTCATCAGTTTTATCCTACTGCAAGTTCCATCTGTACTCTGATGACCTCTAGTTGTATATGTGAAATACTAATAAACTGAGGGGAGCTGAAACATCCTGGCAGATTAAAATTGTGTGCCGGATCGAGACTCGAACTCGGGACATTTGCCTTTCATGGGCAAATGTTCTACCATCTGAGCAACCCAAGCACGACTCAAGACCCGTCGTCACAGCTTCAGTTCTGCCAGAACCTCGTCTCCTCCCTTCCAAACTTCACAGAAGCTCTTCTGCGAACTCTCATTCTGAAGAGAGCTGTCGAGAAAATCCAAAACCAAGCTGTACTGGTTGGCCAGTCTAGACTCATTAGCCCGACGTATCGGCAATCGCTACCATCTTCAACCCTAAATGGGACAATTATAAACTTCTCTCCTTCAGCAAAAATTCTAAGAGTAGTAATAGATGAAAATCTAAATTGGACTGTGGATGTAAGTGCAGTCTGCAAGGTGGCATCGGCATCTCACCATGCACTACAAAACTATAAAACCTTCTTCCCTCTTGACCAGAAAAAGGGAAAAGGCCTTTATCAGGAAATCTCACGGTGCCTGGTACTCGTTATGAATGCCTGAGTTCGTTCTATTTGTGATGTTCGAATATTTTATCAAATTTCACCAACGTTTGGCCAGCTATCCTGGCTGCATGCAGACAGGCGCAGAGATTTCCACATCCTCTTTCTTCTCTGCTGTCTTATCAATGAACACTGTCTCTTATATCCCTCCTCGATCTTATCGCTCTTGCCTGAACAATATGAAAAAAACCACCTGTTCCCATCAGAACAAAATCGTTTCTGTCCCACTCCACCCTTCAGCCAATTTCTCGAAGTAATTTTCAGTAGCAGAAACGTGACTCTAGAATAACGTCTCGCGTTATATCAGAGAACTCAATAACATCTATAGCTTCAGAAGACAATTCATGACTTCTCTACTAAAGTAGCAACAATGACTCCCATTGCGCTTGTACGCATTTGTTACCCTTGTGCATCTCTCTTTACAACCAGATCTTCCTTATTTCACAGTATTCTTAGCCGATGAAATCTCCTTAAATTTTCTTTCCCCAGAACTCTCTATATCAGGAAATATTATTTCGTACACCTATAAACTCTTCTTGTATCTGCAGCTATCATTATTGTTATTAGTGTCATTACTTTTATTATTACTGCGAGCAGCTGCAGTAGTACACGTACTGCCCGTATTATCTTTATTAGTTCATAGTCAGTATAATCCACTAACACTGCCACTTCAGGCACTCAATTCATTTTAAAACTAGTTGTCATATTAAAATTGTTATTTCTTAGATAAATGTGATGTAAAAGCTACTGCATATGTGAAACCGTGATCCGATGTGAGAGAGGACTTGATGTCCCTAATCAGAGCAGGCTAAATAAATAAATTCTCACTATATTTAACCTATTCATTTTCTGTTTAGAGATGCCTAACCTAAGATCACGGTTAATCACTCCTGATCAGAGAACACCAAATTAGTTTTCTTTTTCTGATGACAGAATTCCCCTGCGTAGTTCCCACCCGGAGACCCAAATGGGGAATTATTTTACTACCGGAACATGAACGTAACAGGTTTCTATCACCATTAGATCACAGAGTAGAGCTACATATCCTCATGGAATATGACAACTGTAAATTTCGCTTGCATGTAAGACCTTGTAGGAGACTCCAGGAAATGCTGATTCCTAGTGTGCTTCGCCGTTGCCGTCAGCCAAACAATAATGAAAATGCCGTGTGGCTAGGGTCTCCCGTCGGGTAGACCGTTCGCCGGGTGCAAGTTTTTCGATTTGATGCCATTTCGGCAATGATGATGGTGATAAGGACAACAGAACACCCAGTCCCTGAGCGGAGAAGATCTCCGAGCAAGCCAGGGAATCGAAGCAGGGCTGTTAGGTATGACATTCCGTCGTGCTGACCACTCAGCTACCAGGAGCGGAAGCCATACGATATTTGTGGGCTATTTATGATGACTAGTAACTAGAAACCGGTAGAGCCACTAAACAATGTATGTGCACACTGACTGAAATAAGTTTTATCGTTGAAAGTAACATGCTACTGATGCTCCCCGCCAATAACATGGCAAATACGAACATAATGTTACAATATCGGATCACTCAGTCATCCATACTGCTGCCTCTGCAACTGCCGGAAAGGCTGCTGCTCCTCATCATGTACAATTATGTTAGTGTAGCCCCTCGACAGATTTCCCTCCTACGCGGCTGCGTCTACGGTGCAGTTGCACTTTCAGCTGAAGACCATATTAGAAATAGTTGCAGTTTGAGATTGGTCTCCGAAAAAACGACGTGCCATGAATAAGTAGACTTACACAGTAGGATGTCTATAGACTTCGTGAACAACATCGATGTTTTGGCAAATTTAATGTCTAAAGACCGGAGAAGACAAAATATTACACTCTGATGTCGATTATATATACATATATTTTTGACGTCTTAATATATTAACAGTAAGGCCCATCAGAATTCCACAGGCAAATTGCCCTCATGAACATAAATCGGGTAAAACACGTTGCAAGTAGAAAGTGGTCACCGTGATATTTCTTTTTAAAGACTTTGCTGAGAATTCCGCCTTCGTTTCGAATCCTTAGCCTTAAAACGTGAGAGTATTGTGTTCATTGACCGATCTCTACTTTTGAGTATGATATTCAGTCGATTGTACGTACATGAAAGCGTGTTTATTGAAACGTATATTATGTTTCTGTACAAAATTTGTTACATATTGGCAATGCTTCAACTGCGATTTGCAGTGTTCACATGTGTGGAACGCTGGGCCACCAGAGGCGCAGCTGCGCATGGTTTCAGTGTCTGCTGCGTGCACTCAGCCCTTCCCATAGCTGTGTTACGACATCGCATAAAGAACATATTCTTTGGCTCTGCACAGATAAAGGGAGCATCAGCTACTGGGTCTCTGAAAATTTCATCAAGCCCCTTCACATGTGTCGCATTGCAGAAACCTCTTCCCCACAGCTGCAAATAATTTCTCGGACTGACGCGTTGGTACGTACCTGTAACGCTTCCTGCTATTACTTGCAAGCACAAGAATTTTATGAAGATAATTTATTTATATTAAGGGGATACGATGCTCATTATATCGACTGGAAGTGACATCGTCAAGAAACGACGGGTATTGGCAAATTTGCCTTCACCACGTCTCAAAACCTGGACGTCAGGTTCTGGGATAAGTTGGAATTAAAACTGCTCTCCTACTGTCGGCCACTTCCTACTCATCGCAAGGATCTTCTTCCTTCGACTAACAAACCAACTTTTGAATTACTTTATCCAGGAGTGAGAAATTTTCAGCCACAACCTTCCTTCTCTCTTAGAATTCTTTCTGTTGGTCTGCGAATACAGCATCCAGATTTTCTCACCGTCTTATTCTTAGCTGGCGATCAGGTGGATTTCCCCGGTGCCAAGTAATCAGTTCCCGTCCCGTCGTGCTTGTTAGATGAGGGAACGTAAACAACTCATTTGTGACGCCAGGAGTTTCCACCGGAGAAAAAGCGCACGCCGCAAGGAAAAAGAAAATTGGGTGCCTCCACGTTATGCTGTTTCTCCGGAAGTAATGTACCGTCGTCTCTGTCTTAACAAAATATTTACTACTTCCACGTGTATCCTATATATATCTGTCTGACGTAACCCAGAAAAGTATTGTAATACTTTTGAAGTTTGATCAAAAGGATGATCTAGCACTCCTAAACATTTTATTATTATATTAAGTGTATTATTGCGTATTTATGTTCTTTTCATTATGGGTGTTCCGTTACAGGTTCTGCCTTCTCAAGAAACTGCTCAACCGGGAACCCTGTTGCAATTTTCCTGTTTCCCTCAGTTTTACTAGTGGTTCTGCTATTGTATTCGTATTCTGTAATTCTTACATCGCCTTGGGTGGAGATTTAAGATTTCACAGTGATCGTTGGTTGTCTAAGGTTGCATCTACATAGTACTGAACACCAACTGTGTTTAGGTAAATGATTTCTTTGTCCTGTGTTTTTATAATACATGATATTTCCTCTCTTACTTCCAGAAGTAAATCTCTCCTCTGTCCCTTCTTCGGCTATTCTAGACATGCAGATTTGAAAGTTGACATTCGTACCAGTCGTCAGTTCAAAAAAATGGCTCTGAGCACCATGGGACTCAACTGCTGTGGTCATAAGTCCCCTAGAACATAGAACTACTTAAACCTAACTAACCTAAGGACAGCACACAACACCCAGCCATCACGAGGCAGAGAAAATCCCTGACCCCGCCGGGAATCGAACCCGGGAACCCGGGCGTGGGAAGCGAGAACGCTACCGCACGACCACGAGATGCAGGCCGGTCGTCAGCGATAAACATGATCCACATCTTTATAGAGTAGTGTTGCGCTCTACCAAAACTACAGTTCGGTCGTTTGGGTACAATACATAAATGACGCAGTGAAAAAAAATGAGATGATCGTACAGGCATTGATGACTGGGCGTCTCCTCCTGGGGGAGTTCGACCTCCGAGGTGCAAGTGTTTTCAGTTTACGCCACATGGGGTAACTTGCGTGACAATGATGATGAAATGATGAGTACACTACAACAGCCAGTCCCTGAGCGGAGAAAATCTCCGACCCGGCCGCGAATCGAGCCCGAGACCGCTGCATGGCAGTCAGACACGCTGACCACTTTTGTAATTATCAGATTGGCGTGGTAGATTCATGAACATTCAGTCGACCGTAATCATAATCATCATGTAATATGAGCTACAAATCGAGAAAGCAAATAATTATCAGGAACAAGACAGGAGAAAAAAAAATTCTGAGTAACCAGGAAACTAACCCGCAGACTACGGTCTGTTTTTTTTTTTAAATTTGCTTATTTTTTATTTCTTATTTTTTTATTTTATATTTGCATTTTTGTATAAGGAGTAAAGGTGAACAAAACTAGGCTTTACGTGACTGGGCAACAGAAACAGAGAGGAATCAAAGACCACAGGGGAACTTAACCAATACCCTGCCGATTAAACACGTGAAAAAAAAACACATTTGCAAAACGCCCTCGATAACGTGGGAAGCGCTGCTACTTCCAATGCGCGGTGTACAGGTGCTTGTGAAAGACACGAGGATCAGGCGTTCCATCCTTCAAAAACATAGTGACTCAGGAGGCAGACGACGGTATTCAGGCCGGCCGATGTGACCGAGCGGTTCTTGACGCTTCAGTCCGGAACCGCGCTGCTGCTGCGGGTCGCAGGTTCGAATCCTGCCTCGGGTATGGATGTGTGTGATGTCCTTCGGTTAGTTAGGTTTAAGTAGTTCTAAGTCTAGGGGACTGATGACCTCAGATGATAAGTTCAAATCGTTGAAATGGCTCTGAGCACTATGGGACTTAACATCTGAGGTCATCAGTCCCCTAGAATTTAGAACTACATAAACCTAACTAACGTAAGGACATCAAACACATCCACGCCCGAGGCAGGATTCAAACCTGCGACCGTAGCTGTCGCGCGGCTCCAGACTGAAGCGCCTAGAACCGCTCGGCCACTGCGGCCGGCAGATGTTAAGTCCCATAGTGCTTAGAGCTATTTGAATTTGATGGTATTCATTTTCGTCCGAGGAAAGGAGGATAGGTCCGTACGAAAATAAATAATTCATCGGAAAAAGCGAATTCAGGAACTCGGGAAAGAAAAGTCAGCCGTCGACGAATCCAGGTTCAATGATACGGTCCACAACAGACCAGCCTGTGAATTACGGTGTCGCTGTGAGGTCATTCGTCACATTGATCAGTCAGGCGAAGGGTCTATACGAAACAGACGGTCGCCAGTCGGTATCTAACGATGAATGACCCTATACCACGACGAAACAATCTCCATCGTAATATAGGAAGACTAATACGAGACTAGACGGTTTCCCAAGGCCAAACGATATTGCAGTGCCTGTGTTATTCTGAATTACGATTGAAAGTTCCTTCGGCCATGCATGCACGACTAAAGGTACAGACCCTGCGGCGATTTGCAGCCGTTATGAAATACAGGGTGAGCACAAAGTCTTGCCCTGATTATAACACTTTAGGACAGAATAACCGTTTGACATAATAATTTGCATTTGATGCCGTTACATAGGTTAGTGTTACTAGTTTTTTTTTAAAGACCACTTATGTTAGTTGCCCGCATCTCGTGGTCGTGCGGTAGCGTTCTCGCTTCCCATGCCCGGGTTCCCGGGTTCGATTCCCGGCGGGGTCAGGGATTTTCTCTGCCTCGTGATGGCTGGGTGTTGTGTGCTGTCCTTAGGTTAGTTAGGTTTAAGTAGTTCTAAGTTCTAGGGGACTTATGACCACAGCAGTTGAGTCCCATAGTGCTCAGAGCCATTTGAACCATTTGAACTTATGTTAGTTCAAAATGGCTCTGAGCACTATGGGACTTAACACCTATGGTTATCAGTCCCCTAGAACTTAGAACTACTTAAACCTAACTAACCTAAGGACACCACTTATGTTAGTAAACCTCAACGTGTGCTCCCTTGGTAGCTCGAAGAATGTCGAGGCAGTATTCCAGTTCCCGCCAGGTGTTTCGTAACATGTGTTCTGTCACAGTATCCACAGCAGCTTATATCCTAGAGTTCGTCGACGTCAGCAACTAATGTGACGAAGACTCTGTCCTTGATATAGGCCCAGAAAAAAAGGTCAAGGGGCGTAATGTCTGGAAAGGGGAGTAATGTCCCGATCGGTGGATTGGAAGGAACAGTCCAGCACCCTGGGCACCCCGTTCTCCTGACATTACGCCCCCTTACTTTTTTTTCTGGGGCTATAACAAGGACAGAGTCTTCGTCACACTGAGGCATAGCGCCGTATACCGATCCTGCCTTGGAGGCGGTTAAGTGGGAGATGTGTTTCAGAGCTGGATAGTGACAGATGGTGACGCGAGACTGGACGCGCGCGTAGTTTATGTATTAGCCGATAGAGGACAGTATTGGATAGGGGACTGTGATTTAGTTTCGATTGTGCCCACTAGAGTGCACTAAAGTAATAGAATGTTTTTCATAAACTGTTCTAGTATTTTCATAAAGTGTTATTATGTCTTTTTGTGTATGTAAAATGTTATAAATGTGTTTTAGCAGTATGAATGATGTGTGAGTGTGGTTTAAGGTTAATATGAAGATAATTGTTTAACGAGTTATGAAGCGGGATTTAGTGTGGGAACATTTCGAAGTATTGATGTGGACAAAGGGGATTTTTGTAGAATAGATTTGTAAAGTATGTTTATGGTAAAGGGAAAGTTAATTCAGGTATAATTAACAACAGTAAATAACTTTATGGATAAACAAAACTTCGGCATATTAGATAATTACGTCGGTAAAAAGTGCAGTCGTTAGGTTTACTATTTTGCGATTGGTTATTGATGAAAAGCGCGGTCTGACGCGGGAGAATGTTGTTGTGCTATTGGCTGTTGAGTAAACTGACCAATGGTGAAGCAATATTCTTCGCGCGCCTTTCTCTGCTGGTAGAGAAGACGTAGAGTATTCTATACAGGAGTCGGAGCCTAGCCATGAAACAGTTCGGACGTGTGTAGTAGTAGTTCCGATGGAAATGATAAGTTGCCGGATCTAGCAGTGTTTCATACATCAAAAGTGTTGTAAAGCGACGGCGTAATTATTCCGATGGGTTTGTAGAAATTTCGGAATTTTTAAGTGAATTTTGTGACGAGAAAAGCCCGCGTGGCGTACTGAGTTGGTCGGTGGCTAAAAACTGTGACTGAATTAGGTACTGACAGACTCCATATTTGCCTAGCATTCTCAATAAAAAAAATCCGTATTTTTGTAGCTATTGCGTTTTCGGGAAATGCAACACCATAAACTTGCTAACGTGAGTGAAAGGGATTGTGAGTGACTGTGTTAAGACTAGCACGGGCTTGGCAGTGATACTTGTTCACCTAAGTTTCAGAATATATTAATTAAGGACAAAATTTCCAACCTTTCATTTCGTGTGAAAACTTTCTCCCGAAACGTAGGTTAGTGACTTTAATTGCAGCCTGGCTCACGTCGAAGTACAGTAGGTTTCGCTCGGCTTCCCTACTGATGATCTGCTGAGACAATGTTCACAGGTAGGTGCAGGTTCGTCTTAAAGAGACGGAAGGAAACGCGTCGCCGCAACACCAATTGCTGAAGTCGACGAACTGAAGGCTAGGATACAAGCTGCTGTGGGTACTGTGACGGAACACATGTTACGAAACACTTTGCGGGAACTGGAGTACCACCTCGACATTCTCTGAGCTACCAAGGGAGCACACATTGAGGTTTACTAACGTAAGTGGTCTTAAAAAAACTAGTAACACTAACCTATGTAACGGCGTCAAATGTAGCTTATCGTGTCAAACGGTTATCTGTTATAAATTTTTAAAATCAGGGCAATACTTTGTGCTCACTCTGTACATTAAATGTATTCGCAACTGCGAATATGAACACTCCTCAGCTGTAGAATGGAATGACAATGAAAATTTCTGCAGGATCAGGACTCAAACCTGGATTTCCCGCTTATCGCGAACCGTCGCCTTACCATTTGGCTATCCGTGCACGGTCAGACCCAAATTTCCGTATGTCGTTAACCATACGTCTACAATCTGTATTCGTACATCCATTATGTGTTTCCCCATACAGGTGAGACATTTAGAGTCGCTTGCCCGGTATCGGCGGATGAATACGGTATTGCAGTGCCTGTGTTATTCTGAAAGACGATGTAAAGTTCCTTTGCACATGCAAGCATGTCTAAAGGCCGACTACAGCCGTTATGCAACACATTAAATGTATTCGTAATTGCGAATATGGACAACCATCAGCTGTAGAATGGAATGACGACAGTGAAAATTTGTGCCGGACCTGTACTCGAAGCCGGATTTCCTACTACTACCTACGGACACACCAGAATCGCGGGGTAATTGCCGGGCGTTTATCCATAGGTTGTGGTGCTCTGCCTCTAGTATAGCTGTTTCATTAACCTTTCCTGTAACACGTTTGCTTCGTTTCCATTTGCCGGTCTGTACGCTGCCATCAGACACAAAGGCGTTCAAAGCCCTGTAGAAGAACGAACGAGAGCGAGCTTTCTCTCGAAAACGCTCGGCATACAAGGCAACAACAGCCTCAACATTTCTCCTACAGTCTCCGTAAATCAGGATCATTTCAGTTTTTTCCTCTGTGGTTGCAACATTCATCGTCCACTTGCACGTCCGTTTTCCAGATGAGAGGTAGGTGTGCAGGCAGTGTTTAGAGCCGTTATCTGTTATACATCTGAACAATACTTGAGCTCCGATCGCAGTGTACTGCTTGTCCATTTGTCGTAGTTCGCTGCACGGCCGCAGTGGCGCGTCGAGTAGTGTCTGTCCGATATGTCGGAGGAATACAACGTTGCAAATGAGATTTCCATTTAGAAGTTATGCAATACTGGCCTGTCCAACTCTTGCAGCCTGGAGATGAGGTCCCACGTGCCATTTAACATTCAAGGGGCACTGCGTAACATGTAGAAAATTACGATTCTAGACCCATTTCTATTCCCCCGATTACAGCGCCGCCTGTGGCAAAACGAAGAAAATGATGCAGCCAAAATTTGTGTAGATTCTGCCGTAGAATCGTAATCTGCAATAAAAAGCGGGAGTTACCATTGAAGATTCCAAATTTGATTTCCGCCACCCACGCAAGGGATGGGTTGGCGAGTCGAGTGTGGTGTTGTTGGATGTCCGGCGCCGAGACAAACAAATTGGAATTATAACTCTTTTTTGATCCGATATGTAGTTTTCGAGATATTTCAATATCTTCAGTTAAAATGAATACCCTGTATATGTGAATGACCTTGCACTAAACACTGAACAAGTGAAGTTGGTACTTTTTGCATACGATATAGTGTTATAATAAGTATCGTTTAAGAAAAAGCAACAGGAGAATTAGTAAATTATATTTTCCAAAGAATTATTAAGTGGTTTTTTGGAAACGGACTCTCCCTAAATTTTGAAAAAAAAACGTACTACATTCAATTCTGTAACACAAATAATGTCACAGCAACAACTGACGTAGCACATGAGAAGTCAATAAGTAGGGTAGAATGCTCCAGGTTTTTGGATGTATATACTGATGAAAACTCGAACTGGAAGAAGCCTATTACTGAGCTTCTCCAACAATTAAGCTGATCCACTTTTGTTCTTAGCATTATTGCTAATCTTGGAAACAAACATATCAACCTCCTGACACATTTTGTATATTTCCACTCCGTAATGCCGCACGGTATAATTTTCTGGAATAGCTCATAACTTAGAAAGAAAGTACTGATTGCACAAAAGCGAGCAGTAAGAATAATATGTGGTTCTCATTCACGGATGTCATATAGGTACCTCTTCACGGAGCTAGGCATTTTAACTGTTCCGCCGCAATACATATTTTCACTAATGAAATTCATCATAAATAATGCATCACAATTTGAAAAGAACAATGACACCTACAACACTAAACAGAAAAATGATCTTTATTGCACATTGTTAAAGCTAGTAGTGGCTGGGAGAGAAGCTCAGTATGCAGCAATAAAGATTTTTTATCATTTGCCCAGTAACATAAAATGTCTGACAGGTAGCGAAGATAAGTTTTGAATCTAATTTAAAAACATTTCTCCTGGATAGCTTCTTCTATTTCAATGACGAATTTCTCCTTAATAAATTGTAGCCATTTAAAAAAAATTGTTTTTAAGTGTAGTAGCATGAGTAGCAATAAAATATGTTCGTTAACGTTAACAAAAATCATACATACATAACCTGTAAATTGACTCGTTCCACGTGGTTTCGATAAAAGAATCGTTTGGATGATCTATGGAACATATAACTAACTAACACTCTCAAGAGTCGGGCTGCACGTGCCGTGTGAATTTATCAAAACGGAAACAGACAGTTCCTCTACGTGGAAGTGGGAAGTATGTTGGATGCGGCGCGATACAACACTGCCTCAGGAAGGACTCCATAAACACCAGACACTAGACGACAAACTGGAACGCGCACAGGAACTCACACGACACTGAATGGAAACAAATAGATACGCGGCGCTCGTTACGAGGTGGAACTAGGACAACTACTACCTCGAATCGCGACGTGGGAATGAAACCACTCAGCTAAACGGGCGGACTACGACGTAGTAAATGGTAGGAGTGCTGGTAGCACTGGAAAGGAAAGAAACACAAGTGAATGTGTGAGAGGAAAGCTGGGAGCCGACGACTTCTCTTTGTTTTTTGTTTGTTTGTTTTTCACATAATTGGACCCGTAAGTTGTTCAGTGTTAGTCCATTGTGTATTCTATATCCCTGCAAAATATAAATAAAAATTTATAAATAATAAAAAATAGTTGATCGCGTATCTTATGCGCTTTTGTGTAACGAAATCAATTATTTTTGAAGGAAATACTCTTGACATGCAGAAACATAAGGAATATATATTATTATTGTTGTTTTTTTTTGTATTCAATAGAACTTTCTTCATCATGGGGTTTCCTGTTATTACTGATAAGCGCGAAAGATGCTTATGAACAACAGAACCATGTATTATGTTTGACAAGTTTTCGTTTTGTGGTTTTCTTTTAATTTTACCTTTTTTGAGTAAATAGCGTTGTCTAGTGCTGTATGATAAATCTGTATCTTTTTCTTATTTTTACTGCAACACACCTCTGTTTCACGTTCCAAATCAACAATTTTCGAATAGACCCAAATTAAATGTTTGCTAATATGTTTGTATGAGTATGTTACATGAGAACTGTATATAAAGTTTTGTAATGGTTAAGAGTTGATGATGTTTGGTTTTTGCGGCCCTCAACTGCGCGCTCATCAGCGGCCATACAAAATTCAAATTTCACACAGTCCAATCCAGCCATGTAGACAAATGATAATGAAATGATGAGGCCAACACAAACACCCAGTCCCCGGGCAGAGGAAATCCCCAACCTGGCCGGGAATCGAACCCGGGACTCCGTGATCCAGAGGCAACAATACTAGCCACGTTTTTTTTTCTTTTTGGATTTTGATCGTTATCGTTCGTTGTATTTGATCGTAGAGGACGTCACATGGCATTGTTACAGAGACCAGCCAGGTCTCTGACCGAACACGCTGAGCTACCGTGCCGGCTGTCACTATACCACGAGCTGCACACATGGTAAGACTTCCTAGTAAGGGAAAACTCCCCATCGCATCCCCCTCAGATTTAGTGGGAAGATGGGCCAATGGATAGCCCATCAAAAACTGAATACAGATCAAGCGTGAAAACAGCAAGAAGGTGTACTGAACTGTGAAAAAAGAAGCAAAATAGAAACAGTGAACGTTCCAAGCTCAAAACTTGCAACATTGAGCGAGTTTGCTCGGGCACCGCGTCGTGGTTGTATGCTCACGGTGTTGGCATCCGAAGTGGGAGATCCGTATTCAGATCTCCCTCGTGTCCCATTTTTTTCCCACAAAATTATGAACTGTCCGTCCGCTCATTGACGTGTCTGACAGCTGGATTCAGATTTGTGTCTATGTCCTGCTGCAACGTTCGTTTGCAACAACGACTTGTAACGAAGGGACCTTCAGACGAACGTACCTGCTGTTTGTTCTACACAAGTACCACATGTTATGGCACTTGCGTTCCGTTTTGGAAGTTTTGACTCTTCTTTGTTGTAGCATAGTTAATGCCAGTTTATTTGTTGTTTTCATTTCTTAGAGAGATCTATACAGTATCTCGCCTCCTTTCACCGTTTATCACATTTACCTACGATGGTAATAAATTTTTACCACATGACTCATATTCTATAACCAATGTATAGTACGACACTGCTAAGACTACAGAATGAGAACAGACACGTCAATAACAGGACGGAAAGTTCATAATTACGTGGAAAACATGGGGTGCGTGGGAGATTTGAACACGGACCCTCCGATTTACAATCCAACAACGGGACCACACAAGCGCGACGTCGCTGTTTTCGGAATGCGCTGGATGTTTCATATCTGGAAATTTGACAATTCACTGTTTCTATTTTGACTTTTTTCACAGTTCAGTACACTTTCTACCTGTTTTCATGCTTGATGTGTGTTTAGTTTTTGACGAACTGTCACTAAATAAGAGGGGGGGGGGGGAGGGTGCGATGGGGAGTTTCCCTTGTAAGAAGATGGTGGACCTATGCGAAGACTCAGAATGACTTACTGACTGTTTTGAAATAACATTGAAAGAGGATTAATAATTTTCCGTTATATCCCTTGTAGTTTTAAGATTTACGAAAATTTCTACATTTCGCCATGGGTAAAAATTAAAAATATTGCAAGAAGTTTAAAATATTTTATCAGATGGGGAATTTCTTAAAATAAAATTCGTTCTTGTTACTTTCTAATAATTTGATTGAAAACAAAATATAATGTAACTGAAATTAATTTTCTACTTCGTCACTTTATCCACTCTTATCGATTACAATCAACATAACACCGTGTGAATGGTCAGAGGGGAAAAATCAGGTAAGTCACTTTTTTCGACCCTGAGTCACTGCTACAGCTCCATTCAAGCATGTGTTGAGAGGCTAAAACTGGAAACCCCCCTTCCCCCAGCGAATACAGAGATATTAGCATTCCAAGTTTTGCTTCAAGGGGAAGGACGCAGGGGAAAGAAAGAAGCAGGCAAGTCAATGGTGACTCATCCACCCCCACGAGAGGAGAGAGCAAACATAATCCTTTTGCAATCTCTGACTCCCTCTCCCCAGTAAATTAGAGACAAGGAACAACAAAAAGAGATGGCTATCTGCATAGACTTTGCAAAAAAGGTATCCCTGCCTAATATAGCAATTTACGACGTTTACTTCAAACGGAAATTTTCGTTCAAAATCTATGTTCTTGCAATAGGCGAATCTTTTTTTTGTGTTTATCCTGAATACATTGTGAAAAAGAGCGAAAATGAAGTGAAGTCATTCTTTTCTCACTTCATCACTTATGCCTTGGATGAGGACACTGAAGAGCTCTATAGACGTTGTCTCAGGAGGAATGGTAAATATGCAGTGATATGACAGGAAAGATCATTCGAACCAAAAAAAAAATCTAGTAAACGTGGGCTCTTTAATGCATACCTTCAGAGCTATGAGTCCTTGTTCAGCAGAAGAGATGTGTTTCATATAGCTAAGATGAACAAGTACTCATTGCTCTTAAGGTACCCATTTTAGAGCATATGTTGACTAGACTTTTTTGTTTCGAATAGTAGTGCCTATCATAGCCGTGAATATTGACCATTCCTCCTGGGCCATCCTGTATATTTTGTGAAACTGCTGGCCGTCAAAATAAAAACTTCAGTGTCTCCACCTTTAATCATTATGTAACTCTCACCCAAATCAGTGACTTGAAGAAGATAAAAATTAACATTCCTTACTGGTGGCCATTCGTAATTAAAGTGCGATAAAAATATTGGATTATGGGACGTCAAGGCACTGACGGAAACACCTGAAAATTTTCAAGGAAATGACTGTAGCATTCAAATGCAAGCCATCTCCTTTGACTGCAGTAAGTGTTAACCAATAAACAGAAAACACTGTTGGACACAAAGTACGCTGCAAAATGCCATTTAAAAACTCAGTCTTATAAGACAATGTTATCTGAATGCAGCCACTGTCGTATGCTGGAATATCAAACGAACTTCTCACAGGGGAATGCAAACTGGCATCTTAAGGATATCACGAGAATGTCAACCAATGGATGAACTATTTGGACTGCCCATACCTGCTTATAGCGGTATGTTTAACTTCTAGTGCACAATAGCTTTGCAATTATCTGGTGTTAACAGTAATCTGACTTGACAAATTCCGGTCTTTATTCTAGATCTCATTCCAGTTTCAAGGCTAAAATATAAATAACTGCAAAACCTGATTAAGTTTTGCGTCCTGATGCTATGAAGTTCTACAGTCAGCTGCCCAACGGCCAGATGTACGTGATATGAGTACTATCGCTGTGTTACCACAACCAGAAATTAATTTGTTCGTGATTATTACGGAATTACTGTGTCTGTTTCGCTTGACTTATCTGTTTCTTTCTCCTTACAAAGCGACGTTTCACTGCATCTTGGGAAATTATTTCATCCTGGGAACACTTCAGATGGTAATAACTCTTATTCCACATTCAATGCACCCATGATGTTTAATTTATGAAATAAAAAGTGTTGTATGTTCTCATATATTTATGTAACCACAGTTCAAATTTTAAAATTGCTTTTTCTCGAGTTTTATATAAACTGACCTTCCTGTGTCTTTCCTCTGACCCTTCATGTGTGTCTAAAAAAGAAAAAATGAAGTAATCAGTATAGTGATTATAAATAAAGTTTGACTAATTTTGCTTGAAGTGCGCTGGTTTCTTTTTCGATATATGTTTATTCCCTTTTTGAAAGATACTCTAACAGGCCTTCCATGTAGCTGTGATACATAATCTTTTCATCTTGTGGAATGAAAACCACAAACACCTATATGTAAGATCATTTATTTGGAACAACAACCGGTTTAGTAGCTCCAAGCCACATCTTCGGGTTGGTATCTGAATACAAACGGGAAATATCAGTTAAAAACAGAATATTCCCCAATAACTAAGAACGGATAACAAATAAATACTCACATTACTTATGTCAAATGAGACCTAGACGTCGAGATGAATAGGAGACCCAACACTCACTGTCCAAATAATAGTAACCCGACAAGTAAGCTTGCTGTGAGTTTGTAAATAGGTAGGATGGTGTCATCAACATCAACATCCTCCAAAAATCGAGGGGGAACCTACAACATAATCAAACCGAGTGTAAAAATCACGGAATGTATCCTTAAAAACAGCACCCTCCGTGTTAACTAAACGTCTCTAAGTTCAGGAACAATATCTCATCGCACCATATGAGCTCCAGCAATAACAGTACTGAACCTGCAGGAACAGACGGAAATCTATCATAACGCGGCGCATGCGCGCCGTCAGGCACACGCCGGGCCATTGCAGTGTACCACAGGACAAGAAACCCGTAAGCTCGTGTCCTGACGGTGAAAGTTGGCTAGTTTCTTTACGAAACCAAATTCCTTATAACTGTAAATGTCCAATGTTACATACCACTGTACACAGCCCCACACACTATTGTCTTACAACAAGGTGTAACTGAACAAACATCTGAAGGTATATGGTAAGTTTAACGTCGTGTTCGTAATATAAAAAACACTGACGGAAAAAACAGCAAAACCAAAAAATAATTAATGTAGAGTAATGAAATTTCGGGCATACATTTGTCTATGTAACGTGATTCATACCGCAAGATCACAGGTAAATGTTAGCTCGAGATAAGCCATTACAAATGTCAAATGCTGGTACATTAATAACCGGTGTAGCTGCCAGAATATTGAATGCAGGCATGCATGCTCTCTGTCGTACAGCTACCAGATGTCAGTTTGTGGGATGAAGTTCCATGCCTGTTGTACTTGGTTGATCAATACAGGGACGTGGTTAATACTGGTTGTGAATGACGCTGGATTTGTCGTCCAATGATGTCCCACATGTGCTAGATTCGAGACAGATCTGGTGATCGAGTAGGCCAAGGCAACATGTCGATGCTCTGTAGAGCATGTTGGGTTACAACAGCATTACGTCGATGAGCGTGTTTTGGTTGGCAGGAGAGCCAACACCGTGTTACTAGAGGAGGCCGAAAGGCACGCGTTTTAGCTCACGCAGGCTGGCGTGAGGTCTGGAACAGGACAAGGAAATTAGAATTTAGAAAAACGGACGTAGCTGGTGGAATACTTAACTTTAATCCATTAATGGTGAATGTCGATCTGGATGGTACATGATTCACAATATCAATAGTAACTGATAAAGGCGCCTTGCTAGGTCGTAGCAAATAACGTAGCTGAAGGCTATGCTAAACTATCGTCTCGGCAAATGAGAGCGTATTTTATCAGTGAACCATCGCTAGCAACGTCGGTTGTACAACTGGGGCGAGTGCTAGGAAGTCTCTCTAGACCTGCCGTGTGGTGGCGCTCGGTCTGCAATCACTGATAGTAGCGACACACGGGTCCGACGTATACTAACGGACCGCGGCCGATTTAAAGACTACCACCTAGCAAGTGTGGTGTCTGGCGGTGACACCACATTCCTCCCCCGCAAATCGGCGTATGGTTGTGGCATAAGGCTTCCGCCCACCGTCGGGAGGACCCCATGTTGACGTATGAGACGAGGTGGGGAGCCTAACAACAGGCGAGGCTGTGCCACCCGCACCCTGCCATTCGGACTGCGGGGAGCTAGGAAACGCCTGAAAACCTGCTCTAGGGTGCACGCCAACATGCGGTGTATGCGCCCGCAGAGAGACAGGAGGGGCCGAAGGGTCGACCTCCATCGGGCCGGGGCACCCGACGGGCGAATACGACATATGGTCCGGAGCGGGCAAGAGTTCCATGTCGGAGGACATCTGGTCACGGGAAGCGATCGGCAGCGCGTGACCCAGGGAGGCGCCCGGCGGTTACAGCGACGCGTCCACTGCGGGCGTCGCCGGCGGGAGAACAGGCGGCGGCGGCGGTGGCGGCGGCGCGTCGCCATGGGGCAAAATGGAAGGCAGCGGCGGTAACACCTGGGGCTGAGGCGAGCCAGTAGATGGGTCCCCGGGGCGCTGACCGGACGGCACCGACGCTGAAAGCAGACAGCGAGTGGCAGATCCCATGCGACGACAGAGGCGCAGCTGGTTGAGATGCCGGCGCACCTCACCAGAGGCCCCCAAAACCAGATACATAGCGCGTCCAAGGCAGCGAAGAATGCACCCTTCGAGCCAACGCCGTGAACCTCGGTAGTGACGATATTAGACAACGTCGCCTGGAGCAAAAGCAGGTGTCTGCCGCTGCACAGGAACCTGATGCGGCGGATGTAGCAAAGACATCAAGGTTCGATGATGACGACCGTGGAGCAATTCAGCCGGCGAGCGACCATGCCGGGGCTTAGAGCGATACGAGGACAAAAAGAGCAATAACGCGTCCTCCCAAGAATGCGACTCTTTTAACTTCAACATCTGTGACTTGAAAGTCCTGACCAATCGTTCAGCGGCACCGTTTGACTGTGGCGAAAACGGCGTGGACGTCAGATGTTGAATACCACTGGCCTTGCCGAATGACTGAAATACTGCAGACATGAATTGAGGGCCATTGTCGGAAACAATAGTCTGTGGAAGGCCTTCAATGCAAAAGATAGCAGATAACGCTTGGATGGTGGCAGATGACATTGTGGAAGACATTCGGACAACAAAAGGAAAATTACTGAATGAATCTACCACAACCAACCATCGAGCATTCCAGAATGGACCAGCAAAATCGATGTGTAAGCGTTGCCAAGGGGAAGTGGCTTTTGGCCGTGCAAAGAATTTCCGCGGTGGGGCTGATTGTTGTTCGGCACACATCATGCAAGAAGAGCAGATATTCGTAATCGCGGCATCGATTCCGAACCAAGTACAGTGCTGACGAGGAAGTTGTTTCGTTCTCACTATACCCCATTGTCCTTGGTGGAGAAGCTGTAAGACAGAGGACTGTAACGAACGTGGGACCACGACCCTGGACTGATCATTATCAGAACGCAACAGCAAAACACCACGTCGAACAAAAAGTCTCTCCTTGTGAGCAAAAAATCGGCGAACCAATGGATCCCCGATCCGTGACTTTGACAAGGGCCATTGCGTAGCAACAAAACGCAGAACGGTAGCAAGGACAGGGTCAGCAGCTGTGGCAGTAGCTACACGACGAAAATCAATCGGAAAGGATTCGACCACGTCATCAGTTGCCAAATCAATGAACATGCAAGCAAGTTTGGAGGAATCGAATGCTCTATCCTCAGCAACAGGCAAACGGGACAACGCATCGGCGTTTCTGTGCTTAGCAGTGGACCGATACAAGATATCGTAGCAGTACTGCGAGAGGAAAATATACCAGCGAATGAATTTCTGCGCTGTACTTGGAGGTACAGGCTTGTTCGGATGAAAAAGCGATGTCAAAGGTTTGTGGTCTGTGATGATGGTAAAGTGACGACCATACAAGAAATCATGAAATTGTGTAACACCAAATACGAGAGCCAGTGCTTCTTTCTCGATCTGTGAATAATTTCTTTGCGCAGACGAGAGCAATTTGGACGCAAAGGCAATAGGGCGATCATGCGATCCATCTTTGTGCGCAAGCACAGCACCGATCCCGAAATCCGATGCATCCACCATCAAGAAAAGGGGCTTCTGGGGATCAATGGCGTAAGGAAAGTATTGGAAAGCAACGCCGATTTCAACTGGCGAAAGGCGCGTTCGCATTCCGTCGTCCAAACGAACGGAACACCTTTACGGCGTAATCGATGAAGCGGAGCTGAAATGGAAGAGGCATGCGGGATATAACGGTGATAATAATCACACTCTGTAGCTGTTTCAAATTCTGCGGCGAAGGCAAGTCTTGTATGGCACGGAGGTGCTTGGGACTGGGATGGATGCCTTGGGCATTGAGTACATGTCCCAGGTAAGGCAAGTCACGAGCAAAAAACACACATTTGTCATTACGAAAGTGAAGGCCATTTTGTCGCAAGACCTGAAATAATGTTCTGAGATTGGCGAAATGTTCTTCTTCCGTCTATCCGGAGATCACAATATCGTCCAGATAGTTTGCTGCAGTAGGGACCGACGCAGAAACAGTTTGGAGGTATTGCTGAAACAATGCTGGGGCAGATGCACACCCGAATGGCAGTCGTTTGAATCGATACAAACTAAGATGCGTGTTAACCACCAAAACGCGCTGGGATTCTTCGTCCACCGGTATTTGCAAGTACGCATCTGCGAGGTCCAACTTCGAAAAATATTTACCCGGGCACAGTTTGTCAAAAAGATCTTCCGGGCGGGGTAAAGGAAAAGTTGCAATCACTAGTTGTGGATTCATGTTTCCTTGAAGTCCATACAAAGTCTCAATTTTCCGGAAGGTTTTGGCAATATTGCTAAGGGTGATACCCAGAGAGAAGCCTGCACACATTCAATTACACCTTGCGATTCATAATCGTGTAACGTTTTTGCGACCTCATCACGCAATGCGTGGGGAACATTGCGCGCTCTGAAAAATTTCGGTTGCCCGTTTACTTTCAGTTCCAAATGTGCTTTATAGTTCTTAGCGCAACCAAGGCCCGGTGCAAAAATGTCTGCAAATTCTTCACATAGACGAGAAACACTGTCTGAAGGCACAGTCTGGTTCACTGATAGGACCTGATTTACTATAGACAAGTTAAACAACTGAAATAAATCGAAACCAAACAAGTTCACCACAGAAGAAGAACGAAGGACGTAAAATGACACAATTTTTGTTTGTCCTTTGTATGTTGCAAGAAGGCTGCACTGTCCTAACACAGGGATATCTTGACCTGACTAACTAGTTAACTTAACATTTGCGGCACGCAACGGAGGTGTACCCAGCTGTTTGTACGTGTCTTGATTGATCAGTGAAACTGCAGCTCCGGTATCGAGCTGGAATGGTATCACTTTGCCGTTAATGTCCAAGTCTACAAAAAGTGTATTGTCCTGCTGACGACAAGAGCGACTGATTCGTGAAACGTGAACTGACACTGGCACATAATCACTTGCGACTTGACGGGATTTCCAGCAATGTCGACGCACACTATTTGTGGGACGAACACAGTCACTGTTAGAGAGAGTGGCACTGAGCGGAGTGGAATGAACTACATGAATTTCCATGGGCGAAGTTTCATGAGCCTGAATATCCTTGGTTCGAATTTGGCGTGAAGGAAAGGGCCTGGAATGGTTGTGAGTGTCCGATCTGAGCTTTTTCTGGCAAACACTCTGAACATGTCCTTTTTTTATTACAGAAAAAGCAAATAGCCTGGCGTGACGGGCAATTCTCACTCGAATGTCTAGTAGCACACTGCGGGCATGATTTTAGCACTGCATTTGCTTGCCTGCGCGGCACACGTGGCTGAGAGCCTTGCGGCAGCGGCGCCGCCTGGCGCTAGGGCTGTTTACTGCTCCATGCAGCTCGCCCGGCGGGCCGGTTAACCTGACACACGGCTGGTGAAGTTTCAAATGATTCCTGAACAAAGTCAAGTGTGTTCTGCCGATCCAATACGTCCATCACTTGTTGAAGGGAGGGATTGACTAGTTTCAAAATCTGTTCCCGTATACGAACATCAGAAATGTTCTGTGCAATTGCATCACGTACCATAGTATCTGAATAAGGGAGTCCACATTGACACTCAAAAGCACAATCCCTAGTAAGGCCTTGCAAGGTTGCAACCCACTCCCGATTAGTCTGACCTGGCATACGTTTTGTACGAAAGAAGGTATACCTTTTCGCAACTACATTGACTGATTCTTTGAAATATGCATCAAAAGCAGACAAAATTTCGTCGTAGGACAGAGTTACTACGTCGCGTCGGGGAAATAATTTGACTATCACACGGTACGTGGTCACCCCTACTGAGGACAACAAAAAAGGCTGCTGCTCGTTACCTTGAATTCTGTAGGCGGCGAGATGGAATCCAAATTGACGTGACCACTCCGTCCAGCTTTCCAGTGCAGCATCAAAAGGTCGAAAAGTTGGTGCAACAGCGTGTTGTGGCTGCGTTAGCGGTGGAGCGGCGGCTGCCACATCGTTTTGCATTGCCCGTTGATCCTGGACGAGCTGTCCAAGGACATCCAGTAATGCCTGCGTCTGCTGATTCTGTAAGCGATAAAATTCGGACAGTACATCTGGAGATTGTGGCGAAGCCATTACACAAGTAAATCAGGGCAATATCGATAAGAACGCAATTGTGCCTCGTCGCCAATGTTTTGGTTGGCAGGAGAGCCAACACCGTGTTACTAGAGGAGGCCGAAAGGCACGTGTTTTAGCTCACGCAGGCTGGCGTGAGGTCTGGAACAGGACAAGGAAATTAGAATTTAGAAAAACGGACGTAGCTGGTGGAATACTTAACTTTAATCCATTAATGGTGAATGTCGGTGTGGACAGTACATGATTCACAATATCAATAGTAACTGATAATGACGCCTTGCTAGGTCGTAGCAAATAACGTAGCTGAAGGCTATGCTAAACTATCGTCTCGGCAAATGAGAGCGTATTTTATCAGTGAACCATCGCTAGCAAAGTCGGTTGTACAACTGGGGCGAGTGCTAGGAAGTCTCTCTAGACCTGCCGTGTGGCGGCGCTCGGTCTGCAATCACTGATAGTGGCGACACGCGGGTCCGACGTATACTAACGGACCGCTGCCGATTTAAAGTCTACCACCTAGCAAGTGTGGTGTCTGGCGGTGACACCACAGAGCGTTATCCCGTTGGAAAACAACCCCTGGAATGCTGTTCATGAATGGCAGCACAACAGGTCGAATCACCAGACTGACGTAAAAATTTCAGCCGGGGTGCGTGGGATAACCACGAGAGTGCTCCTGCTGTCATACGAAATTGCACCGTAAAACCATAACTCCAGGTGTAGGTACAGCGTAACCACGAAGCATACAGGTTGGTTGCAGGCCCTCAACTGGCCTCCTTCTAATCAACACCCGGCCATCACTGGCACCAAGGCAGAACCCGTTTCCAGCAGAAAACACAACATACCTCCACTCCACCCAATCGGCTCTCGGTTGACGCCACTGAAGTCGCAAACTATTGTGGTTATGGCTCAGTGGAATACACCCTACAGGGGGTCCGGCTTGAAGTAACAGATTTGTCCTTGAAGTAACAGAATTGTCCTTGAAGTAACAGATTTGTAACAGTTCGCTGTATCATTGTGGTGTCAACTGCTGCACAAAGTGCTGTTGCAGAAGCCGAACACGACGGTCTTTTCTCTCGGTAGTGCCAAGTGGCCGCCCGGTTTTCTTGCTAGCTTACCTTCCCGTGACCACCGCTGCTAGAAATCATGTACAGTGGCTACATTTCTGTCAAGTATTTCTACTACAATATCGTCGAAGCAACATCCAGCTCCTCGCAGCCCTGTTACACGACCTCATTCAAAATTAGTGAGGCGTTGATAATGGCGTATTTGTCGTCTTAAAGTCGTTCTTGACTAACGTCAGCTCACCACGTCCAGTCTCAAAAGTAACTAATACTCACGACATTTACAGCTTGCATTTAGAGCAAACCTGATTTGCATTTCCGTAGTGGCACTTCTAGAGCGACTGACGTGAAATTGGTATAGACATCATCTTTCAGATGTAGAAACGCGCCTGTCAACTTTAGTTCATGTCGATTTTTTTATGGCAGAGTAATTTACTGGTATAGATCTACAAAAAAACTCAAACCCCCTTCCAGCACCCTAAGAAAAGCCGCTTATTCTTGAAGCCAACAAGTTACAAACCGTAAGTGGCAGTGGACTGAAGTTAGTACATAGGAACAGCGAAACAAATTCCTGTAGTAGGAGGATAAAACCACCTGGTAGAAACAATCTACCGGGTGATCAAAAAGTCAGTATAAATTTGAAAACTTAATAAACCACGGAATAATGTTGATAGGTAAACATTGACACACATGCTTGGAATGACATGGGGTCTTATTAGAACGAAAAAAAAAAACAAAATTCACAAAATGTCCGACAGATCTCTTGCGCGCGTCGTTTGATGATGATCGTGTGCTCAGCTGACACTTTCGTCACGCTTGGCCTCCCAGGTCCCCAGACCTCAGTCCGTGCGATTATTGGTTTTGGGGTTACCTGAAGTTGTAAGTGTATCGTGATCGACCGACGTCGCTAGGGATACTGAAAGACAACATCCGATGCCAATGCCTCACCATAACTCTGGACATGCTTTACAGTGCTGTTCACAACATTATTCCTCGACTACAGCTATTGTTGAGGAATGATGGTGGACATATTGAGCATTTCCTGTAAAGAACATCATCTTTGCTTTGTTTTACTTTGTTATGCTAATTACTGCTATTCTGATCAGATGAAGCGCCATCTGTCGGACATTTTTTGAACTTTTGTATTTTTTTGGTTCTAATAAAACCCCATGTCATTCCAAGCATGTGTGTCAATTGGTACCTCTCTACTACATTATTCCGTGATTTATTCAGTTTTCAAATTTATACTGACTTTTTGATCATCCGGTATATTAAGGCCCTATAGACCTATAAATATTACTGTTGACGATCTTGCAAAAAAAAAAATAGTATTGAAACTATAATAGGGACAAAAAGAACAGAGAATAACAGCACAATTAGAAGGTAAAGTCAAATGCTAATGACGGGTTGAAGGTGCCGGAAACTATGCCTAGAAACGGTGGATTGCTATTATTTGGGCAGTAAATGGTGGGTTTTCTGCCCCTCCCCACATCTAGGTCTCATATGACGTAATTTATTTGAGTATTTATTCGGTATTGCCGTTATTAGTGATTGAGGGAACATTCCGAATATTTCTTTTTTATTTTCAGTTGTCTCCCTATTGTATTCAGATACCCACTAGAAGATGTGACTTTAAGCTACGAAACCGATTGCGTTCCCAAATAAAGTATTTTACACACAATGGTTTGCGGTTTTCATTCCACAAAATGTACATTCATAGCTGCGGTTGCCCTGAACGCAAGGTTGTTTGTAATTATTTTTTCAGAAACAAGTTATCAATCGTAGGGTACAGTAATGACCTGGATTACCAAAAGTTTAAGGAACCTCTGCTTCTAGGCGAATGTGACCCAGATGAATATTTATCTAGCTCGACAATCGACGCATGTTCCGGGTTGGGACTTCCTCGAGCCTGACTGATAGTATCATCGAACTCCTCCCAAATTGAAGATATACTAACCATTATGATGTTAATTGGTTGTTTATTGATTTTTTAATTGTCTTGTGTTTGAGCATGTAAGTTGAATGCAAATTGATCCTTTTTTAAAAGACCTAACTGTTCTTGTGTCCAGAGAGCGAAAATTGTTTAGTTCTTTATAGTAGTAAACGACGACAATCCAACGTTACATAGTTCCAGTTCTTATCCAACTTGAAATATTTTCAGCAGAGTGTCTGCCTTCAGATTGGAAGCACACTAGGTCGCACTTTAACAGTCTTTTTATCCAGAAAATGTGCCGTGAGTGCAGAGAAACTAATATTATTTATAGTCGTCCATTTCTTATTTTATCAAATAACTAGGTATTAGTTTGAGAACGTTTTTCGAATTTGTAAATTGTAATTCGGGCAAAGCATATTTGATGCGCGGAGTGGCCGCGTGGTTTGAGGCGTCATGTCACGAAAATGCGTGGCCCCTCCCGCCGGAGGTTCGAGTCTTCCCTCGGTCATGGGTGTGCGTGTGTGTTGTTCTTAGCACAAGTTAGTTTAAGTAGTGTGTAAGTCTAGGAACCGATGACCTAAGCACTTTGGTCCCTTACAAATTCACACACATTTGAGCAAAGCATATAAATGATCGTTTAAAATGTGTATCTTATTTCATAATTTTAGTTAATGTGATCGGTTTTATAACATTGGCGGATTTATTTATGCGTTGTTGTAAACGAAAATCGGTTGCAGGCGAGGGCGTCATAAAAGAAA
This sequence comes from Schistocerca nitens, assembly GCF_023898315.1. Classification (NCBI taxonomy): domain Eukaryota; kingdom Metazoa; phylum Arthropoda; class Insecta; order Orthoptera; family Acrididae; genus Schistocerca; species Schistocerca nitens. The sequence continues at coordinate 570,596,095 of NC_064616.1, read as the reverse complement.
ATAAATCAAGGTCTGGTCGGGACCCAAACAACATGACTGGATACACACTAAGACTCACTTTCACTTCCTGGAACGGGGACTTCATCTGAAGAGGAAGAAGACATTGGCGAGGACTACTTACGAGAAACGATTTCTCAAATTTCTGCAGAGAGATCATCAGTTGATTGAGGTCTTGATTTGATTCTTGAGCCACATCTTTCCAAAGATACTACTGAATGCTTGGACTTTAGATGTCTCTCCAGGTTTGGTTAGGAGCCAGAAGATAAGGAAGTTATTTGTTGACGGTAATGGCATTTTCCGTTTTTAATCTAGTTTGGCGAAAAGATGCCATATATCGTTTGAAGTTTTCCTGGGTGAAGGCGATGTGGTTGACTTATATCCAGCAGGAATAAAAATATGTTTTATGGAAAAATTAAAATGCATTGCTTGACAAAGGATTGAAGCACCCAGAAAACATGGTCGGATGTCGATGTAAATTCGTACACATACACATCGGCGGCTTTTGTAAATGATTAAAGTCGCAGTTCTCTGTGACAGGTAGAACAGCCAGCAGAGTGCATTAGTGTTGTTACCTGGTCTTGAAGGGTATTTAACAATCATTAATAGAGTCCGATGTTGCATGATCACTGTGAAGGGCGTGGAGATACTGTGTATTCGTCTGAGACAGCTTTACCAGCACATGACAGAGTCGGAATGGTGTCTCATTGTTGGTCCCCATTTGGCTGGATAGTCGAACCGTGTATGACATAGTTTTGTTGGGTATTCGACCGTCATAATGGCCCTTTGTTGGACTGCATGGGAATGTGAGGGCAGGCAAACTCGTCGTTAAGCTTTTTGTCGCCCACGTCTGATCACTACAAGGATCGCCGTGTTGTACACCAAACACAGTGTAAGCCCTTCATATTTGCGCCTACCCTCCGGGAACTAATAATGAATTCCCAACAAATTTCTGTATCATACCGCACCATTGGTTGGAGACTAGCAGAAACCGAACCACGGAATTACCGTTCCATACGTAATCTGCAATTAACGCCACAACATAGATGACTGCGTTTTGAGTGGTGCCGTTACCTATAACCACGGGCCGCTGATGAATAGCGTTACTTTGCGTTCAACGATGAATCGTGACTCTGCTCCGTCCCGGCCGGAGTGGACGAGTGGTTCTTGGCGCTACAGTCTGGAGCCGCGCGACCGCTACGGTCCCAGATTCGAAACCTGCCTCGGGCATGGATGTGTGTGATGTCCTTAGGTTCGTTGTTCGTTGTTGCTTCAGTCCTGAGACTGGTTTGATGCAGCTCTCCATGCTACTCTATCCTGTGCAAGCTTCTACATCTCCCAGTACCTACTGCAACCTACATCCTTCTGAATCTCCTTAGTGTATTTATCTCTTGGTCTCCCTCTACGATTTTTACCCTCCACACTGCCGTCCAATGCTAAATTTGTGATCCCTTGACGCCTCAGAACATGTCCTACCAACTGGTCCCTTCTTCTTGTCAAGTTGTGCCACAAACTCCTCTTCTCCCCAATTCTATTCAATACCTCCTCATTAGTTATGTGATCTACCCATCTAATCTTCAGCATTCTTCTGTAGCACCACATTTAGAAAGCTTCTATTCTCTTCTTGTCCAAACTATTTATCGTCCATGTTTCACTTCCATACATGGCTACACTCCATACAAATACTTTCCGAAACGACTTCCTGACACCTAAATCTATACTCGATGTTAACTAATTTCTCTTCTTCAGAAACACTTTCCTTCCCATTGACAGTCTACATTTTACATCCTCTCTACTTCGACCATCATCAGTTATTTTGCTCCCCAAATGGCAAAACTCCTTTACTACTTTAAGTGTCTCATTTCCTAATCTAATTCCCTCAGCATCACCCGACTTAATTCGACTACATTCCATTATCCTCGTTTTGCTTTTGTTGATGTTCATCTTATATCCTCCTTTCAAGACACTGTCCATTCCGTTCAACTGCTCTTCCAAGTCCTTTGTTGTCTCTGACGTTAGTTAGGTTTAAATAGTTCTAAGTTCTAGGGGGCTGATGACCTCAGAAGTTAAGTCCCATAGTGCTCAGAGCCATTTGAACCATTTCTGCTCTGTCTCGGATGACCATTGTCGGCGAGTATTGTGGCGACCTGAGGAGATGGTCCATTCTTCCAGTGTTTTGGAGAGGCACAATGGTTTTAAATCTGGTGTCACAGTGTAGGGAACTATCGTGTATGACCTCAGGTCACGCTTGGTAGTAATCGAGGGAGCTCTGATGACAGAACAGTACGTCAAGGACATCCTGCGTCTTCATATGTTACGACTCATATCATGGTGTCATTTTTCAACAGAACAATATGCATCCACACATGGTACACGTCTCTATGAGCAGTCGGGATGATGATGAGGGATTCCCATTGCCAGCGACATCCTCAGATCAGTAGCCGATAGAATATGTATGGGATCAGTTCGGACGTCAACTCCGTTCCAGTGCCTGTATCCAGTATATCAAAGACCAGTTACAACAGTTGTGAGCCCGCTTGTGTCAGCAGAGGATACAAACGGCTTTATTACACTCTTCCCAAACGAATGACTTTATGCATTCAAATCAGAGAGGATACTGAGTCATATTGATAAGTGAGCTCATTCTACCAAGTTCTCTGTAACTGTCACCCCGTTTTTGATCACTGAAATAACATCATATGCCCCCTCAACTCATGAAGTTTAACTTTGTTTCCTCCTGCCCTTCTGTGTGCTTCACTTCTTCTGTCAAACAAGGTACATATTGTTACACTAATGTATTTGAAAATTTTATAATGTGACATACATACCGTCATTATTATAATCAGCAATACAGTATTACGTTGAGTAGATCCTTATTTGACAAGTAAACGTTTTCGAGCTGTATATAAAAGGAACACAACCGGCTTCGTGATATCACATCACATCCTAGGATGTACATCTGAACAAGATACAAAACTTGCAGTCTACATCTATATCTACATAGATACTCCGCAAGCCACCGTAAGGTGCGTGGCGGAGGTTACCCTGTACCACTAATTGTCATTTCCTCTCCTGATCCACTCGCAAATAGAGCGAGGGAAAAACGACTGCCTGTACGCCTCCATATGAGCCCTAGTTTCTTGTATTTATCTTCGTGGTCTTTACAGGCGATGTAGGTTGGCGGAAGCCGAATCTTTCGGCAGTCAGCTTCAAATGCCGGTTCTCTAAATTTTCTCAATAGTGTTTCCCGTAAAGAATGCCGCCTTCCCTCCAGGGATTCCCATTTGAGTTACGAAGCGTCTCCGTAACAGTTAGTTTTGTTCGAACTCGCCGGTAACAAATCTATCAGCTCTCCTCTGAATTACTTCGACATTGTGACCCAAAAACGGACTTCAGTCACAATAATATAGGCCACGTGGCAACCAGTATGAAAATACTCATACGTCGTTAAACCATTAAACCCATAAGATCGGGATGGGACACAACCTTCAAGCTGTGTTATGTGGTAAACTGTACTTTGCATGCTTATCATTCATTTTATTCACAAAATAACATCATTCCTCCTTTGAATCGTGTTACAGTAAATATATGTCATCAACATATCTGCACCACAGAACAATATTACTAGCAAAGACCGGAAACAGAGTACCAATGTTGTCACTTTCTTTAATTTATTTTAAAATTATTGGTGTTTGTTAATAGATATACAGTGGGTAATGTTTATCTTACGGAAAGTTACTGTGTAATGTGTTGTTGAGCAAATGGTGTGCTTAATCAGTTTTACTGTAATCCAAAGAAAAATTAAAGAACTTAATCTGGAAATCCAGTTACTAATGCCTATAATAAAATCAATCCTCAGAAATTTACTTAGTCTCGTGAGCACCGAGTTCTAAGGCCCTGTGCAAAAGCTGATAAAATTCCCTATGCAAATAAACAATGAACTACACTTGCCTTTTTAGCTCTTGAGTCACAACGGATGTAAACTTGGTATTCTGTTCTCTCCATAGTAGGCATACAAAATATTCAACCTTGGCTCAGCGAAGTGCAATGCCATCCATGAAACAGCTTCATACAAATAATGCCACGCGACATGGCAGAGGATGAGGTAATGATAATAGGATATGCTAAGACCGAATTCTTGGTTCGAAAATTGTATTCAAAATAAAGCTTCCCCTTCACAAAATCTAATATGAAACATTTTACATTAACTTCAAAATCAGTGAACTTCTCAACTGTTCTACAATTCTCACTTACTGACGTAGTGAACAATACTTGAATCGTTACATGACAAAACGTTTAACATAGTTTAACAAAATAGATTCCAAAATTTAACTTGTCTGTATCAGGTTTACAAAATACACAGAATATTACAAATAGGGTATACGTAATCATTCTATACATTAAATCTGATGGAAGATACTTGTTTCCTACATTCATGGGTCGGTACTGTTAGAATTATCAAAATCCACATTGCGTTGCTGCACAATTAAAACTAAATATACAAACTTTCATTACTTTACAAAACTGTATTATGCTGCGTCCATAGGCCAACAGCTAAACTCTCACAGCTAGCCACTAGGTTAAAGTCTGACATCCTACCTTTATCAGAGTGCAACGGCAACAGGTTGTGCGCTGCGCGAGCCCTTACTTATAATCGATTCTGCCACTCAGGCAACCTCTTTGGTTCAGCGGTGACAAAGAGACACTCTCTTCTACATGTGACAACCATTTCATATCATTTTTCATGAAATATATTACAAAATCGGCCTTCACGTAGAAGTAGACCCTTTACATAACCCTCTAGCGGGGGTTTGTTAAATTTGTCGTACGGTTTGGATGTGCAATGGACACCGAATATAGGGCATTTTTTTTTACATCAGAATTTACAGTGTGAATAATAGGTATTACATAATTAATCCTAAAGACAGTACAAATCATTGAGCTCTTGAGCAAGCCGGTGCTCTGGTGTATATTGTATTTTGAAGACTGCGAAGTTTAAGTGCTTCTCCCCTGACTGTTACATGCAATGATAGAGGACGAACCAGATCGTAGAATAGAGGACTGCGTTTAGTTAAATGCCATAGTGCGCAACAACGAAGTGCTTGAAGAGATGATTCTGTGGTCTGATGAGGCAAAATTGAAATTTAATGGTACAGTAAACGGCCACAATTGCGTCTACCGGATCGCCGCAATTACGGTCGTTAGTGTTGACAAAGCCGTGGATTTACCGGAAGTGAATGTGTGGTGTGGGTTATTTCATCGGGATTTGATTCGGCCGTTCTTCTTTGACGGTACCGTTACCGGTGATGTGTACCTAGAGAATCTTTCTTGCAACCAGTGACTTGTATGGGGCCAAAAATTTTCACTTTCAACAAGATAGTACCACAGCCCACTACCATAATCGTGTCAGGGAGTAGTTCAACGAAAATTTGTCCACGTGATGGATAGGCCGAGTATCCATCGCGTTCTCCAGAAGATGCTTACATAACCCTCTAGCGGGGGTTTGTTAAATTTGTTGTACGGTTTGGATGTGCAATGGACACCGAATGCAAGGCAAATTTTTTTTTACATTAGAATTTACAATGTGAATAATAGATATTACATAATTAATCCTAAAGACAGCACAAATCATTGAGCTCTTGAGCAAGCCGGTGCTCTGGAGCAAAAGTAGTAAATTTCAAGTCTGGTAATGCCATATATAAAATGTTCTAAATTCTTGTTGCTAGAGGATGCATAAAATTAATGATACTGAGAGTAAAGTATATCCATAGTTGTCAAGAAAATAGTGGGAATATGGTTGAGGAAAAGTTGGTGCATAGCTGAAGCTTATAACCATGGAGACGTGGCTGCATTATAAAGTTCAATTCTTCGCAGTCTCACATCTGAGCATTAGCCGTAGTAGATTGGTCCAGCGTCCAAGAACACCTAAACAAGTCACCATAGTCCCACTCCAGTACAAAGGTACAGTTTGTACCTGGCACCATATTTACCAACGGCCAAAGTTGGTTGTTCTCAGTACATCAGTAATGTGATGATCATCATCATCACTACATTTGAAAATGAAGATTCTTCATCGATCCATATCGTGCATAGCCACACTGATGTACTGATGCTGATATCCAATAGCTCCAATACCACGAGCAGAGGGAGTAAATTTGATGATGGAAGGTGGGAAGCAGTAAGACAGGTAAGGTAGTGGAACATATCCTAATAAATGTAGCAAAATGTCTATGTAAGTTCTAAATCATCATATACTGAGTGTTTCAACATGAGAACTTCAAATGAATGTGGGAACAGTGAACAGTAAAGATGCAATATCCTAATAAAATAATGAACTGGACTAAGCCATAGTGCTGCACATTATGACATGTCAGTTCTATACAATAAATGAGTACTGTGGGAACATTCTGCTTGTAAGTATAATAATTCTCAAGAAATGTGGCATCAGTCTGTCCGTGAGTATATCGATACTAGCATACATGCTAAATAAACAAGACATAAAGATTTAAGCAAACAAGGCAAGACAATGTTATTGGTAATAGATAATCCTTCACAATGACCTACAGTGGCCTATATACCTGTCATAATGCATATATACTGGTCAGACATATTAGAAAAATAGTGAGATGGCTACAAGCTCATTTTACATCCTCACAAAATATTTAAGAAGGTAATAAGAAATACTCATGGTGAGGCTGCATGTGGCCACTATATAAAGTATACATATTAATGGAAGGTCATAGGTTGACTACGTGGCCGTTATAGAGTATGCATGAGTACATAGCTACCTAAAATTGTAGAGTATATTTAAAGTTCCTGGCTCTCAATGGCCATCTGACATAAATGCTTACACAAACTACTCATAAAATGTCATGAATGTTAGAATGCTGGCTCTCAGTGGCCTTGTTCATGCAGTACTGTAACATAATTACTTACGAAAACCTAACAGTAAAATCAAGAATTGAATGGCTCCAGGTGGCCTTCTACTTGGAATACATGCACATCTTAGTAACTAAAACAACAGTAGAGAAAATATCAATCAGAGGCTCCAAGCAGCCTTCCTACACACATAAATGCCGGTCTTAATAGTTACAAAAAGATTGATGCTCCAAGTGGCCTAATTCATGAAATACATGCAAATCTTAATAACTAAATCAGTTGAATAGAAAATGTCACCCAGAGGCGCCAAGTTGCTTTCCTACTTACATAAATGCTGATCTTTGTAGCTATAAAATGTTACAGACATCATATTTGTGTCTCAAAGTGGCCAAGTTTTACAAAGAAATAATTGCTGACCTTAATAACTAAAAAGTGACAAAAATGTTCAGTGAGGCTCACAGCAGTCCTGTTCTTACATGAAATAAATGCTGATCTTAATTGCTAATGTGACAGAAAACATCTTTCTGGCTCAAGGTGGCCTTGTTTTACATAGCACAAACATCAAAGCTAAGAAAGTACCATAAAATATCATCTACCTGTAACTTTATATGGCACTCAGAAGCCTATTCATGATTCATAATAGGAATGTGTAACTCAGCATGGCTTTCTACGAAAACAAAGTGCATAAATATCAGTAGCATATAAAAGTATGGCTCTATATGACCTGTACGAGTACATATTAGACAAACAGACTCTTAGAGTAAAAACACAATAATTACAGGTTGTGTAGCACCCTCGTGGCTTCATAAAACTATCTATTAAATGACCTATATCTCTAAGAATGCGCATAGCTGCAGGGAAGAATAGGGGAATGATAGATAAGGGCAGTGCACTGTATCTGTAAAGAAAATGAATAACAGTCAAACGTCATTCGTCTTGAGTCAAGAACTGCTGTGGCCAAAGTAAAGAAAAACTGTGATTATGGTATATGCAAGCATAAAGGCAAGAGATGTAAGTGCAATATAGCTTACTGACTAGATAAATGTAACACATCACAGTAAATAAAGAGATAACAATGCAAGGATGAGAGTAAATTGCAGTAATAGTGAAACTTGTAAATGTGAATAGTAACCAGAAAATAGAAGCAATCATGCATGCTAACATAAGAAGACAGTATCGTATGCAGTCTCACGAGGAATGGTGAAGGAAAATGTTTTTAGGTGTAAAGCTTCTGCGACAGTCTCCCACAAACACCTCCAATTATGTGGCACAACGTAAGACAGATTTTCCTTGAAGGACACAATATACACAAAATTTTTTTTAACATCATAGAATATTATTAAGACAATAATACTCTTATATCTAACACAAAATGCAGAGAAAAACATCCGTAATCCTAAATCTTTATAGGCAATCTTCCTAATTTACCTACTACACAAAGAGAAAAATGTTTATCAGGGCCTGCCAGGAAATAGTGTGAGAAGTGTCAACGGTTTTTAATTTCCTATAAGCTGCTTATGTCGTGCTTCCTGTGTACTGTATTTCCTGCCCTTTCATGTGCATCTGTTTATGAGCATAATGTCTCGTTTCGATGCAATGAGACTTTGGTACATTGGTTCTGCGAAATATAGGAAATAGATGAGAACCTGTAATGGACATGAGTGACAGAGTACATTGATTTCTTAAATCTACATAGGTGAAAGCAAGTAAACTAGTGATATCATCAAGTATAAGAGATGTCGCTAATTAGAGCAGTCTAACGTTCTTTAATTTATTTTAAAATTATTAGTGTTTGTTAATGGATGTACAATGCGTGATGTTTGTCTTACGGAAAGTTCCTGTGTAATGTGTTGTTGAGCAAATGGTGTGCTTAATCAGTTTTACTGTAAACCAAAGAAAAATTAAACCAGTATGTAATGCCTATAATTAAATCAATCCCTCAGAAGTTTACTTAGTCTCGTGAGCACCGAGTTCTATGGCCCTGTGCAAAAACTGATAAAATTCCCTATGTGTTAATAGTGACCGCATCGAACAGCTACACTGATTTTTACAACCTGAAACTGAAGCTACACTTTCACCGAAAATGAGAGGTTTCAGTCATTTAATTTAGAAGTTATGGGCAATTAAACAGCGTATAGATTTCTGCGTCACTCTGTCGTTCATGATCTCTTGAATACAGCAACAGCCTATTCTTATCAAGCGGGGTTGTACATTTACATGCAATTCTCGTACATTGAAGAGGTAGTAACACACTACTTCATATAATGTTGACCACAGGCACCTTACTTTCTTTATTGAAATTTACTCTGTAACAAGCAGAAATTTTTTTTCTTTTTTAGAAATTCGAATCATGTATTTTCAGAATATGGAAACGGACGACTTAACATAAAACTCAGTTCTTTACTTCCGTGAACTGTGTATGCTGTGGTATGATAATCGTGACATTCCAGGCGTGTACTCCGTACACCGCATGCAGCTACCACTGGATCTCTGGTGCGAGTTGGAGAGTGGGAAAAAAAAAAAAAAACTGATTACGAAAAGATTACATTAGCACCGCTGCCTTTCTCCTAGCAGTGTCCTGGAATGACTGCTTTCACAGCAGTGCGACTGCATCATGTTACATCCACATACAATCCCTTCTTGCCTTAATACGCACAGCGGGCTCGAGCATTAACACCGAGTTATGGGCGTTTAGATTCTGCAACCTTCACTTGGCGTTTACTCTCTGCAACCTTCACTTACGAAATTATAGGTGAAGTAGAAGCTATTAACTGAGTGTATCCGGCTTTTAAAAATTGTGAAGTCAGTAACTAATGGATCCACTCTCATTTTTGCAATTATTTTGAACTCAAATTTTTGACTGAGATGGTAGTATGTTTGAGCAGATCTACATATCTATATCTGCATCAACACTACACAAGAAACCTTATTGTGTCCGGCGGTGGATACTTCTGGCACCACAATCTTCTTTCCACCATTCCTTTTCCATACGCGAATTGCTTCTTGGAGAAATGACTGTCGGTAAACTTCCGTATTGGTTTTAATTTCTCGACGTGGCCATTTCGCGAGACATACGTGGGAGCAAGTTGTGCGTTTCCCAATATTTCCCGGAAGACGCTATCTCGGAATTCCGACAAAAGAATCCTTCGTGATTCACAACAACCCTCTTGTAGCGTTTGCCACTGGAGTTCATTGAGCATCTCTGCAATCCTCGAAGGCCAATTAATCGATAACGTGACGAAACACGCCCTCTTCTATAAGGAAGAAAAGTAAACCTAACGCTAAAATATATACGTAACTAATCGTTTGATGATGAAGCCCGCCCGGTTAGCTGTGCGGTCTAACGGACTGCTTTCTGGGCGGGAAGGCGTGCAGGTCTCCGGCACGAATCCGCCCGGCGGATTAGTGTCGAGGTTCGGTGTGCCAGCCAGTCTGTGGATGGTTTTTAAGGCTGTTTTCCATCTGCCTCGGCGAATGCGGACTGGTTTGCTGCGCAAACACTTTCTCCACGTACTCGTACACAATAATTACTCTACCACGTAAACATTGGGGCTACAATCGTCTGGTGTGAGACGTTTCTGGAGCGTCCACTGGGGGCCGAACCGCACAGTAACCCTGGGTTCCGTGTGGTGAGTGGACTGCTGTAGCCTGTTGTGTACCACTGAGGGCTACGGCGGGGACGAAGCCTCTCCGTCGTTTCTAGGTCCCCATTTCCATACAATACAAACGTTTGATGAAGATTTGTTTCAGCACCTGATATACACTTATCTTCACTGTCAGTAAACGTGAATTCAAATTAAAAATACTTTCAAAATTATCACATGTGGCTTAAAGGCATCTTTGCTTTAGAGGAATGGCGCGTGTCTACCTTCCAGTTGTATTTAGTTATATTGTCCTCCTTACCTTTTAGTTAAAAAAAAAAAAAAAACGTAAGAACCGTGCTCAAAGGTCCTGGCGGCCCATTGCCCTCTGCCAATGTCGTCATTGAATGTGGAATGGAGGGGCGTGGGGTCAGCACACAGCTCCCTGGTCGTTGTCAGTTTTCGTGACTTGGAGCCGCTACTACTCAGTCTCGTAGTTACTCAGCTTCGAGAACGAGGCTGAGTGCATCCCGTTCCAGTCCTCCTACCAGGGAAAAATCTCTGTCAGTACCGGGAACCGACCCCGTGTCTTCCACGTGGCAGTCAGCCGCGTTTACCTCTCAGCTACGGAAGCAGACAAGTACCACGTGCCTTACCTAAATATATGAAAATGATACTGGATACGAGGTCTTTCGACAGAGTGTTCTGGTTAGGATTTCACTACCAAGAGGTGCTGTGATGATTGGCCACAGGGACACAGGAATCGTGTTCAGAAGGCGTGGAGATCATTTCACGGCAGTCTATCCAGATAAAGATTTTCGGGGGTTTTCCATAAACGACTTAAGGCTAAATAGTTGTCTTGTAAAGATTGGCACATATCCTTCCTCCGTATGTGTACAAGTTGACATTGTGTTCCGTCACTGACAACCACAACAGAGACGAGACGTTAAAGTCGCTCTTTTCCCCTTCGGACTTTCCTGATGAATCTGACCCTATATGATTCATTTATCCTAAATTTTGTCATCGGCTACATAGCCTGTCTGTTAATCATACAGATAAACTGGTGTATGAAGTACTGAAGAATCTAGTTAGTATAAACGAAGTTAGAAAACGAAATAGAAAAATCAGTCCTCCAGATAGCGTGAGCTTACTTTAAAAGGGCACTGCCGATTTCCTTCCCCATCCTTGACACAACCCGAGCTCGTGCTCCATCTCTAATGACCTCGATGTCGACAGAACGACAAACTCAATCTTCCTTCCTTCCTTCTTCATTCACACACTTTCGTTTCTCTTATTTTCACTTACATCAATCTGTGCAGTTAACTCACTTGTCTCCTTTTCAGTTACATCAACCACTGCAGTTAACGCCGGCCGAAGTGGCCGTGCGGTTAAAGGCGCTGCAGTCTGGAACCGCAAGACCGCTACGGTCGCAGGTTCGAATCCTGCCTCGGGCATGGATGTTTGTCATGTCCTTAGGTTAGTTAGGTTTAACTAGTTCTAAGTTCTAGGGGACTAATAACCTCAGCAGTTGAGTCCCATAGTGCTCAGAGCCATTTTGAACTGCAGTTAACTCGTTGATTAACCTCAGAACGATCAGAGAATAAGTATATAATTCCTTTATACTTTTCCTGAGTGTACGAGCTCAAGTAGTATGATAGTTAATCCTGTTGTTGAGCATCTGAAATTTCGGGTCAGTGTGCACACGAATTTTCTACCCTCCTCTTTCAGACTGATCGTGGGTGGATGTTCGCACAAACTTTTCCGTACCGTAAACTATTGTGTTGTTTCACCATATACAGGGTGTTACAAAAAGGTACGGCCAAACTTTCAGGAAACATTCCTCACACGCAAAGAAAGAAAATATGTTATGTCGACATGTGTCCGGAAACGCTTACTTTCCATGTTAGAGCTCATTTTATTACTTCTCTTCAAATCACATTAATCATGGAATGGAAACACACAGCAACAGAACGTACCAGCGTGACTTCAAGCACTTTGTTACAGGAAATGTTCAAAATGTCCTCCGTTAGCGAGGATACATGCATCCACCCTCCGTCGCATGGAATCCCTGATGCGCTGATGCAGCCCTGGAGAATGGCGTATTGTATCACAGCCGTCCACAATACGAGCACGAAGAGTCTCTACATTTGGTACCGGGGTTGCGTAGACAAGAGCTTACAAATGCCCCCATAAATGAAAGTCAAGAGGGTTGAGGTCAGGAGAGCGTGGAGGCCATGGAATAGGTCCGCCTCTACTAATCCATCGCTCACCGAATCTGTTATTGAGAAGCGTACGAACACTTCGACTGAAATGTGCAGGAGCTCCATCGTGCATGAACCACATGTTGTGTCGTACTTGTAAAGGCAAATGTTCTAGCAACACAGGTAGAGTATCCCGTATGAAATCATGATAACGTGCTCCATTGAGCGTAGGTGGAAGAACATGGGGCCCAAACAAGACATCACCAACAATGCCTGCCGAAACGTTCACAGAAAATATGTGTTGATGACGTGATTGCACAATTGCGTGCGGATTCTCGTAAGCCCACACATGTTGACTGTGAAAATTTACAATTTGATGACGTTGGAATGAAGCCTCATCCGTAAAGAGAACATTTGCACTGAAATGAGGATTGATACATAGTTGGATGAACCATTCGCAGAAGCGTGCCCGTGGAGGCCAATCAGCTGCTGATAGTGCCTGCACACGCTGTACATGGTACGGAAACAACTGGTTCTCCCGCAGCACTCTCCATACATTGACGTGGTCAACGTTACCTTGTACAGCAGCAACTTCTCTGACGCTGACATTAAGGGTTATCGTCAACTGTACGAAGAATTGCCTCGTCCATTGCAGGTGTCCTCGTCGTTCTAGGTTTTCCCCAGTCGCGAGTCATAGGCTGGAATGTTCCTTGCTCCCTAAGACGCCGATCAATTGCTTCGAATGTCTTCCTGTCGGGACACCTTCGTTCTGGAAATCTGTCTCGATACAAACGTACCGCGCCACGGCTATTGCCCCGTGCTAATCCATACATAAAATGGGCATCTGCCAACTCCACATTTGTAAACATTGCACTGACTGCAAAACCACGTTCGTGATGAACACTAACCTGTTGATGCTACGTACTGATGTGCTTGATGCTAGTACTGTAGAGCAATGAGTCGCATGTCAACACAAGCACCGAAGTCAGCATTACCTTCCTTCAATTGGGCCAAGTGGCGGTGAATCCAGGAAGCACAGTACATACTGACGAGACTAAAATGAGCTCTAACATGGAAATTAAGCGTTTCCGGACACATGTCCAGCCGGACGCGGTGGCCGTGCGGTTCTAGGCACTCCAGTCCGGAGCTGCGCTGCTGCTACGGTCGCAGGTTCGAATCCTGCCTCGGGCATGGGTGTGTGTGATGTCCTTAGGTTAGTTAGGTTTAAGTAGTTCTAAGTTCTAGGGGACTGATGACCGCAGCAGTTGAGTCCCATAGTGCTCAGAGCCATTTGAACACATGTCCACATAACATCTTTTCTTTATTTGTGTGTGAGGAATGTTTCCTGAAAGTTTGGCCGTACCTTTTTGTAACACCCTGTATACAGCGTGATCATAACTAAATTTAAATTTCAAACCGCTGTAGAAGTAACACCACTGGTCAGAATGACGTCAAATTGCAACGGAACATTATCGGAGAAGGGGGAAAACGCATGGCAGAAGAAAAATAAATAGTTACAAATTATAGCAATAAATGGCGCTGTAAGTATCACAATTTAAGAATGATCGACTACAAATGACAAATAAATGACACAACAATATCTAAGGTGTACGTTTGACGTGAAACCAACTGTACTACTCAGTGTGCGTGGGTGTATAGTTAGTTACGTAAGCCCATCCACCACGGCAACTCATATCACATCGTATGGGAAAAATCAATTTTTAATTGTCCTAAGGCCAAAAACCGCATAAAAAGTGGTTTTTAATTGTCCTGAGGACAAAAACCCCATAAAAAGCATAAATCAAAAACAAATCGGATTATTAATTTCCGTGTGACTGGCGCAAAACATGTTGAGTATGCTGTCTACCGTTTACTGTAACAAGTTGAAATCGAGGAACAGCATGTGCCACAACTGATCGAAGTGTTTCCGGGCTAGGGTTCAGAATGTGTTGCGCAATGCGTGCCTTCAATGCAGCTAAGTTTGCAATCGGAACACTGAACACACCATCTTTCAGATAGCCCCACAGCCAGAAGTCACACGCATTAAGATCAGGTGATCGGGACGGCCAGGCTGTAGGGAAATGGCGGCTGATGATTCTAGCATTTCCGAAATGACACTTCAGCAGCTGCTTAGCTGGACTTGTAATGTGCGGAGGTGCGCCATCTTGCATAAAAATGATCCCATCCACACATTCACGCCGTTGAAGAGCTGGAATGACATGGTTGCCCAAAAGACACTCATAGCTCTTACCAGTACGGGTAACATGAACGGAAGCACCTGTCTCTTCGAAAAAATATGGTCATATGATAAATGACGCCGTAAATCCACTGACAGCCACTCACTCTCGAGTGAAGACAGATGAGTCAGATGTTGTGTATTGGAAGTCGCAGCGACAGCCTGATTAGCAGGGGATTATAACGGCACCAAAGGTTCCACGTGTTTCGTCTCCGGTGTACTAATGTCACCATTGATTTGAGCAGTAGTCAGAAGCCTGTTGACCGTGGTTGATGCAACTTCCAGCTGTTTGTGGACAGTGACCAATTATCCTTACGTCTGCACACTTCAAGCACAGTTCCTATCAATATAGCACTGTGTAAAAACTGTATGTAATATCAAAAAATACAAACAAAGCTGTTTGGATTAATTGAAAAACAACAAGTAGACGCCTGCAAAACCAGACGGCGCTGGCGCTAATTGCTCTGTGAAGCTAAACTACCATCTCGGATTTCACAATAGGTACTGCAAGAAATAAAAACGCAAGCTGAAAATGTATATAATCAGACAAAAATACAGATACTTTTCACTCCTTGTTAGAAGCTCGTTCAAAAATAAGGTAATGAACTAAAATTAGTTGATTTTCTAATCCGCTATCACATATCTCAATATCTGCCATTTCGGAATTCATGCGATGGTTGAAATGATCTTCAGTGGTGAAATAATTTCGGAAGACCGAATTAAGTATTGCAGCCTTTTGTCTGTCATCTTCTGTTTTGATGTCAGCATCGAGAAAACTCGACAAAGCAAGAGGCTCCAACAAATCAGAAGTTATCTGAAAATGCTGAAGAGTGAAGAACATGAAATTCCGAACAAAAACAGAGAGAAGCAATATGGTCAGAAGTTCAGAAATAACAGCACACTGATCGAAAGAAAAGTTTTTGGAAAAACCGGAAGTTAAATCAGAAGTCGTTACTTATGTGGTCAATAGGGGGCAAAAATGAAATTTAAAAAAAATCAGATGATGACTATTTCGTGGAAAATGTACATACTGAACAAAACGAACAATATCTTTGGGATACGAAGTAGAGTGATGGTATGCGTACCGACATTGCTACGCCTTAACCACTGGAACACCATAACATCTGGATAAGTAATCCAGAACCCCACTTTCTGTGAAGAGTCGTGGACGTCCAACCATTTAATTCCTAGTGGCAGTTTCATTGTCCTTCTACCTCTTTCCGTGTATGCTCGCGACAGTAGCACGTAAAGATTCTACCAGCTTCGCCGTTTTTTGAGATACTCGTTCGCAGGCTCTGCGTAGTAATAATCTGCCCTTTGACAAAGTCTCTTATCTCAATGTATTCACCATTTGCAGCCCATATCTTCATTAGGGTGATCCCCGCGTCCGTGTCTGCTCCGCTTACATACTTTGATATCTGCATCACGTGCTCGCAACGTATCTAACCTCGCGGTGGACAATGGTCATAATGTTTTGGCTTATCAACGTATGTTGACACATGAGCCAAGGCACGCAGTTCTGAGTAAGGTGATGGCTGCACTTAACGAGAAATAGAACGTCTAACTCCTGAATATCGCTGTCGATTTTACGAACTGTAAGTTAAATACAGATCCTTTTCGGAGGAGACAGCTGGGAATAAAAACAAAGTAAAGAATTTTTAAGTAAAACCTGAGAAGTGACTACTTAGACAGTGTGTTGCAGTAACTTAGAACCTTTTGTACGATCACACGTATAACTTTTAGGGAGGAAACTACGTCCAAAGCTGATCCAAAAGCGAGAATAATAAAATCTACAGTTAACAGTACTGGCTCAGACAGATTCTGCACCTATAAAATATAAGCGGCGATCAAAAAAATTACGTTTGAAGTCGTTGCTGCAGCGTTTATGCAACTTAGCACGTGTGAAATATGTACAAATGTACAAGTATACTGCAGGAGTTAGACAATGTCTTAGATACGAGCATAGTAGTAGTTAATGTGGTTCACAAACACATTGTAAAATCTGAGGAGATAATACTTCACAAAGGAATGTACTAAAGCAAATCCTATCTTTGTTAGTTATAAAGGGAAATGCAAGTTAATGGACAATGGTTGTCTAGAGTGTAAGAAGTAGATCCAAGAAAAAAATCACCAGCTAGGTTTAACGTTTTGTACTACGGCGCGTAGAACTTAATAACTACCACACCGAGCGTGGAAGTTTGCACACAGCTTTACTGATAAACAACACAACATACAAGCGGGATAGGCAGCAAATGAAACCCTTGGTAACATTTCCTACAAGATTAAGATTTTATGTCGTTCATCGCCATAACAATTAGGACATACTGAAGCCAATCCATATCTTCCCTGAACGAAGTGGCGCACTGGATTTGCATTCAGACGGACGGTGTCGAAAGACCCGTGTGGCCATCCAGATTTCAGTTTTCCGCGTATTTATCAAATCAGTTACGCCGGGAATCACAAGTCTTACTTAGAAACACGAAACAGCCACTTTTTCTTCTTGTTATTGTCCAATCCTAGTTTCTGCTCCCTCTACAATGAACTTGTCGTGTATCGGACGTTAAATCCCAATTTTTCCTGAAAGTGAGGTTTCAGATTCTTCAGCCACTTTCACAACATCCCTAGTGTAAGACGTCGTGGTCTCCTGACCTTCACTGCTTACATATTCCGCCCTCACAATCATATTCCGCACATCAAGACGCTTCATTCGAACCCAAACTCGACAAGATAAAGTCAATGTTGTATGAACTCATGTAAACGATACACAAATAACAAGTGGGCACCGGGGTTGAGATACTTAAGCCTGGCGTACACACACACATTCAAGACATGACGGTTACAAGAGCTTTTAGCTCGGGAGAGGCGGACTGCACGCTGAGAGGCTGATTCAGAGGACGATTCAGCCTATCTATGTTGGACGGCGACCGCCCGTGGAGCGGACAGCATTTGCCCGAGTGAAAGGGGAGAACGACCCCGTGTTCGGCTTAAAAGCAAATTCCTCTACATTGTGTGGGAGCGCCCAGCCTACGCATTCTTTACAAACATAGCATGCAGTTTCAGAGGTTTTCACAGGGAGACAGCAAAAGCCAAATGCCGACGCTACAGATTTCCGGATTGGTCGCCTTAAACGAAACGTCATTCTCCTGTTTTAGAAGAGCAATGCTGATTGGCAGACGATATTCCTGACGTCTTGAGCTGAATGTGTAATGGAAGAGACTGAAAGATATACCCCTTCACGTCTGGCGTAGAGAGGGGCCGTTCTGTTGTCGCTCTTGGAGCGAGAATACGTAACGAGAGCGTGTGCGCTCGTATGTGTACTCAAAGAGCGAGGAACAAGTCTCTCCTCAGTACTTCACTGGGAGAGTACCTCTGTCGAGAGCGAATCGCAGTGCGACTCTATATTGAGTCCTTGCGATTAAGCGTTGTTCACTGTGTTGGCTGCCACACTTATTGTGTGGTGTGAATGGACAGAGTTATAGTTAAACACCTGCGAGCGAATTTTTGAGTGGCATTGCGGTGGACTGGTTATCTGACTGGTGTACCACGCCAATAGTTAGACTAGGACCAATGACCGTAGCAGTCTGGTCCCTTTGATCCCCCAAACCAACCAACCAACCAGTTAGACTAGGGGCGAATAGGAGTCCTTGACTTCATCAAGACATAGGGAGAGTTTGATTGGCAAATGTCATTCCAGATAAAACGAGAGTTATCTTATTTGTCAGCAGCGAGCGGCGCAGATAGCAGTCATCGCAGCTTACGGTATTGTGGCTACAGCTCTTGCGAGCCCCATATTTCCTCCACAACAATACACTTCACTGCATTTCACATGCGACAGCCTCGACAGTACCTAGCAACATTCTAACGGATAATTATTCAAGTTGAGTAGGCGCTGCTCTCAGCCATTCTGCCAAGTCAATAACAATCTTAAGCTTTGTATAGAAATTTCATTAGCGAATCCTATCCTTAAGAGATAACTTCACATTCCGAAAAGAACCCGGAAATAACTTGTTCAGTTCATAACTAAAAGTGCCATTGTGATTTCTCAGAATTTTTGCAAAATAAATAATAATTTTCGTTAGTTTCATGTTTTTCTTACACTAACTAGCACTACCCAGTAACCAAGTATCCCACTAGTTACGTAAGAAATTTTGTGAATTTTTGTGTCATTTCCTTACAGCGGACGACTCCAGAAGATATTTATTGCTGAAAGTTTTTCAGGCATTTCTCTTTAGAGCGTTAGGAGCGTCTGTCTGACTTCTGTAGTAGTGTGGGGGTGGAAATTGCATCTTGCAGGAGCCATAGGGTAAAGGGTACATCTTAGATTAATCCGTTGCGCAGAATGGCAGAGTAGCAGCCACACGCTCACACTAGATATATCACAAGCAAAAATATACAGTACAGCAGGAGTTAACGGACAGACCCCATCGCGGAAGTCGGAGTTGTGTAAGTGACTGCGAATATTTTATTGGTGACATACGAAAATTTGTGCCAGACGAGGACGCAAACCCGGATTTTCCATTTTACGCGAGCGGTCGCATTAAACACCTTGGCTGTCGGAGCGACCCAAACCCTCATGTGTCACTATGCGTTCGCGTCCTGTACCCGCACAGTTGCTGTGATTTCCACACAGGGAGAGACTTATTTCTTATTGTTGCAGCCTTTCCAGGCAAGTAATACTGTTCTACAGTGTCTGTGTTTTATGGTGTACTATGCAGTGTTCTCCAGACACGCATATCTAAAGGACATTGCATAGTACACTGTAAAACACAGACACTGCAAAATGGTAGTACAGGAATTTAGTTTTGCGACATTTAATTAATAAAATATTGTATTGGAGCGCCTGATCTGTGATCGGAAATGTGGACACGTTACAATACGAACTTATTCTAAAATACAACGATCTTTAAAGATGATTCAGACTGGAATTAAACATTGATTTTAATGGATGTGATGAGCTCTGGCTAGACGGGGAAGACGGAAAGCTAGACGGAGCACTATTGATAAGTTTACCTGTGGTTTTCTTTGCACACCAGTTATACTCGTGTTTTCCAACTTAGGTAATTTCCAAGCGATCGTAGGAAAAGTATATATACCAATGGCCGCTAGCTGTAACTATAGTTGTTGTCTTCTTGGGTGACACTTGTTATTCATATCATAATGAAAACAGGAAAAGCTGTACATGTCTTATGCGCGATAAGTCGTGCATGTTGGGGAACCCAACCTGATATCATTTTTATCAGCTAAACTACGGACTGATGCGTTCTGTAATCCACTACGGGATTTTTTGTAACTCCTCACAATATGTGCTGCAGAAACTAACTATTACGGAATGTACAGGACCAATGAAATAGTCACCAACTAATGCTCTTCTAATAGAAACAAAAGGAAAAAATGCCCTCAAAATTCTCAGTGGACCACCGATCTAAACTGTTTTCCATCAAAGATGATATTATCTAACCTGCTCAAAGTTCAACGACCGGCCGCTAGCGGAATTTCAGAAGAAAGCATACGAATGCCTCCTGAAGGGATTCCACAGCTTCAGATTCACGTTTCCTTTGGTACGAAAGGATTTGGCCGGTTCGCCGGCCGAAGTGGCCGTGCGGTTAAAGGCGCTGCAGTCTGGAACCGCGCGACCGCTACGGTCGCAGGTTCGAATCCTGCCACAGGCATGGATGTGTGTGATGTCCTTAGGCTAGTTAGGTTTAAGTAGTTCTAAGTTCTAGGGGACTGATGACCTCCGAAGTTAAGTCTCATAGTTCTCAGAGCCGTTTCAACCATTTTGAACCCTACAAAAAAGTGGAGTGTTTAGAGGAGCTAAACACTTTTTTATGACACAAAATTGTCACAGATGCACTGTTTCCCCCTGGGGATCCATGAACATTTCGACGCTAGTGATGTTCGGACATGGTGTTCAAACTGCCGTGTCATGAATATTGTGTAAGACATCATTTCCAAGCCGCCCAGGTGTTGCAGCCCAGTTTCAGCATGTTATTGCCCCAGCCAGTTTCCGGGACCCAGCTGGATTTTCCCGAACCCTTACAACGGTTGGTTCTACAAGGAGAGAAATTTACCCGTGCCGGCCTTTGCAGGAAGTGTGCTTAACGGCCTGCCTGGGGAGAGCACCTGCAAAGTGCTGTAAACTCGAACAACTGAATGCCCAATGATTACAACGATGCTATCCTGCAACGACTTTCTCAGGAAAGCGCCCGACGACTGGAGCTGGTAATGAAGACGATATCGCAGTTATGAATACGATGTTGCCTGTTCGAAGGAACAGGGAGGAGGAGGAAATTAGTGTTTAACGTCCCGTCGACAACGAGGTCTTTAGAGACGGAGCGCAAGCTCGGGTGAGGGAAGGATGGGGAAGGAAATCGGCCGTGCCCTTTCAAAGGAACCATCCCGGCATTTGCCTGAAGCGATTTAGGGAAATCACGGAAAACCTAAATCAGGATGGCCGGAGACGGGATTGAACCGTCGTCCTCCCGAATGCGAGTCCAGTGTGCTAACAACTGCGCCACCTCGCTCGGTCGAAGGAACAGGGGCTGCAGCGACTACAGCCGTTATGAAATGCATGAAATGTATTGGCAGCTGAGAATATGGACAACTATCAGTTGTGTAATGAAATGACAACAATAAAGATTTGTGCATGTTCTTCTGAACAACACATGCACTGCAAAAAAATGGTTCAAATGACTCTGAGCACTATGGGACTTAACTTCTGAGGTCATCATTCCCCTAGAACTTAGAACTACTTAAACCTAACTAATCTAAGGATATCACACACATCCATGCCAGAGGCAGGATTCGAACCTGCGACCGCAGCGGTCGCGCGGTTCGAGACTGTAGCGCCGAGAACCGCTCGGCCACTTCGGCCGGCTGCACAGGCACTACACTGTCGTGTTTATCCACGTACAACGGGCAAGCTACTTTCAATTAAAATGTCGCCTCTGAACAGGAATATACGAAATAGATGTGCGATTGGAGTTTGTAGATACATGGTTGACGACATATAGAATCCTGGGTCTGTCCGTGGAGCGTGCTAGGACAGCGTAACGGTAAGGCGATCGCTCGCGATAAGCGAGAAATCTGGCTTCGAGTTCCTGTCCGGCACAAATTGTTACTGTCGTCATTCCATTAAACAGCTGATGGTTGTCAATATTCGCAACTGCGAATACATTTCATATACTGGATATGAACGCCTGTGTTTGTTATGTCTGTGATGTTAGATTCTTTGATCATATTCCAGCTTCATATGTTCAGCCATCCTCGCTGCATGCAAACACAGAGATTGTGTTAGAGATCTGAATAACATCTCCAACTTGAGAAAACAGTTATTCTCATATATATTGAAACAAGAATTATGATTACCATTGTTCCTGCAGACACTTATTACCCCTGTAGATCCTTTTTTCCACCCAGATCTTCCTCGTTTTCCAGTATTCTTAGCTGATGCAGTACCTTAAACTTCCTTTTCCCAGAACTCGCTATATCAGAAAACATCCATTTTGTGTACCTATAATTCCTATTAATATCTGCCACTATCATTATTGTTGTCATTGTCAATATTATTATTATCATTATTAGTGGCAGCAGCAGTAGTAGTAGTACTGCCAGGATTAACATTATTAGTTCATAGCCATAATTGTTTACTCACACTGACGCTATAGACACTCAAATCATTTTAACTCCATTTGTTATATTAAAATAGTTATTTCTTAGGTGAGTTTTAAGTAATTTTTGTATGTGTGAAACACTGGTCTGATGTGAGGGAGGACCTGAGGGCAGATCAGGTTAAATAATTAAAATAAAACAAATACCTAATTTTTGCTCCTGCTTTCTAATTGGATGAAAGGACTATTTTTAAACATTTTCGTGGAGCAGTGGAGAGGTCACGAAATCGAGGAAGACTGCTGGGAGCCCTTGTCGAGTTAAGGTGGCAGGCAGTGAACCTCTCGGATGGAGGTGGTGTCATTATTGTATATTTCTGGAGTCAGGAATAGGTAGTCTTTCGTGATCAACCAAGGGAATGGGCACCACATGAAAGACTGAGTGAAACCAAAGTGCGTTTCCGGACGCAGTCATCGATTTCTAGGTGGATCTAGCGTATCAGATAGCAAAGACTTTGTTAGAAGAGAAACCTCAGAGCATTTCGAGGAGCCAGTAACTAGCTGACAGGTAGGGTTCATTGGACAAGATGGACTACATTAAGTTTATTTATAATCAATAAATTTTCCGTGCAAATCTGAGACTGATAGTGTTTGACATTTTCCCTGTTGGTATTGAGCTGTCTTCCCATTTGGTTGGTAGGAGAATTACCTACAGCAGTTGCTAATAGCCGGTTGAAGGTTATTTATTGAACTGTTAACGTAAATCTTTCGAATCCAGTGGTAGGTTTTAGGTATCTTACTCGAAAGTAGTTAGGTAGCGACAGAGCTTTTAATTATTTAATGTCGAGCTGAGAGAAGTATGAACGTGTCTAGCTGCTCAAAGCGAGGCTGGTGACCCTTATTTAATCTGACTTGATGTGTGGCTCTATAGACAGTTAATACGGGTCCGCCAAAAAAGTTCCCGATTAAATCCGCGGAGCAGTACTCGCATCATTTGCCTCGCGCGCCACTCATCAACAACAGTGTGCCGATTCTGGAAGGGGCCGTGACTGTGATTTCGCGAGACGTCACCGAGGCTTCGACGACGGACGAAAAGGAACGTTTCAGTCGTTTTAGAGATGTTGCTGAAAATATCCTCCGTTTACATTAACGCACAGCTGCTAATTATCGTCTAACACGCTCAAAACAACGAGGCGTTTCACAAATAATGGCTGCAGCTTCAGCCAAACAGGTGACCAGCTCTTGCACAGTGTCTATCGGTATCTCGTCCACGAAAAACTTAATCTACCCCTATAAAAAGGAATCCATATGAGTGAGGTCGGGAGAACGTGGTGGCAACGGTACTCGCCCACCTCGACCAATGCAATAGTGTGGGGCGGGGGGAGAGACATTGTCTAAATATTCTCTGACATCAAAGTGTGGTGGAGCGCCGTCAGGCTAAGACCATAATCGATGCTTGACTTCTAGCGGGACATTCTTCAGTTTTTCTGGTAGTACTTCACGGAGAAACGTATGACAATTTCCACTGTCCTATATATATTGACGGATCGAACACATAAGATGGACCTGGATGCGCATTTTTTTGCGCTGCCAGTAAAGAATCACACTTAACTACAGTATATACTGCAGAGGCGACTGCAGTAGATGAAACTATTGTTTTTGGTACCAAAAAATGCACACAAGGTACATATTCTTGTCGATTATCTGTTTTGGAGTCATCTTACAACTCTCTCATGTATCAGTCCTGACAATTATATGCAGCAGTTGTCAAAAGTATGAAAAATTTATCACGACATGTTTCAGGATTATGTTATCCTATTATCAAGTGCTAAAAAACAAGGAAACAAATCAATACATCTTATTACTACTCATACTGACGACTATGTGTATGTTTATATCGTCCTGTAGCATAACGTAACTTAAAACTTCTGTGCCATTAGGCATACTGGAGCAGACAACAAAATGGAGCAGAGATTGAAGCATAAGATTGGCACAGGGCAGAAATAGATCGGGAAGGTGGGAGTTTATGAGATGCAGTGACAGGATTGTGAAGCGAAGTACGTGGTGCAAACGGGTAGACATTTTAAAGTAAGGTTCAAAGAGCAAATTAATAAAGAAAATGGCTCTTCGGCTTTGGCGATATACCTCAAGAACGAACAGCATTCATGGGGAACTGCACAAACAGCGTGAGTGTATTGCACTTTGAGCACAAAGTGTGGTTGCTGTTAAATTTAGAGGAAGTTAACTTTTTGGTGCTTTGAGACAGGAATGCTTCAGCGTGTTAAATGAGTAGACCGATGTGTCCAAGGAGCATTTTTGATCCCACTTTAGCGATGTCCTCCTTGAGAGGCAGTAACCAACTTATTACAATTAGTTGGTTATTCTATATGGATCCACAAATATCAACATAGGTGAAGTATTGGTTTTTAGAATTTGCTAGGCCTTGACGCATAAAGTTCAAAGTTTTTACGATGAGCAGTAGTACCGTTGGGGGCTATGATACATACGGACTGGAACAGTACCATCTTTGGTAGGTGAAGGTCTTTAGTTTACAACTAAGCCTTGTGAGAGTATGATGCTCAACTTGAGATGTGCTACTTTTGTGTTTGACAATGCATGTTTGCTATTTACTTTTAACGTACATAATAGCATACACGTTTTAAGGTATATTATACTACATGACGATATACACATTTACATAATCCTCAGTATGTGTAGTAGTATTTGACACGTTCGACAACTGGTGCGTAAAATTCTCAGTACTTATTCTTACTGACTCTACGAGTTCTTTGGAGGAATTAAAATATCCAAAGTCGAAATCTCATAGAAAGAGCTGGCTTGGTTTACCGGCAACAGTCGCTGTCTAGAAACGTTTTGGTCACTAGTTCGATTATCGCCTCCTGAAACGATTATTACGAACATTTATAACTTCGGGAAGATTTTGGAACTTATTTATTTATGGAATATTGTAATTTGGTAGAAGATTCTACGTATGAATAAATAGGGGCAAACATTACTGAGACAGGCAGTCAAGCTTCGTCTGCATTTTCGTGTATGGTCAATAAACGTGCTTTTAGTGTGACGACCGTGTTCACGTAATTGGTTCTTAATTCTGAACTCTACGTAAAACTGTTTGCTGGATAAGCTGATTATCTCGGATATAGACATTGCCGTGACTCCTACCGTACGTACTGTCAAAGTACCAATAGATATAAAAGCATCGGTGGGTCAGTTGCACATCAGGCAATTAGTAGTGTTTGTGGAAAGCTTACGACTAAAGGGTTGAAGGATTCGTCCGTGTCGCTGAATACAACAGGTAGGATCACATGATGTGTTTTTCCAAAGTCTACTTGTACCTGAATAACAGATCGGAAGTGGCTTGAGGACAGTGAGAAAAAACTGAAGAACAACGATAAACTTCAGGCTGAAATTAAGAAAACATTTAGCAACTACCAGCAATAGGTCCGCATAGCCGGAGAATAACTGAAGAGCAGAAGCCATTGCCAGGGGCAGACAAAAAGTGGTACAGTAGAGAGTGTTGTGGTGGTGCCACAGTGTGAAGTCGAACATGACGGAAATCGACGAAGTATCACAACTAATGAAGAAGACCTTCTTTTGAGGAATGTCAACACAACTGAGGTCATCAGCACACTGAGGCAAAGTACCAGAAAAGAGTACGTTGAAAGACGTTTGTCAAACTTCCGAATGATGTACCGATGACAGTCATCAAAGGCCATTACTCTAGTGAGGCAAGTAGTAAGAGAATGTTTACGAAGGTTTATGGCGCCACTTAATATTAAACTGAGACGGCCGTAAGTAGTAACCTGTACTGTCAAGTCCAATCAGAAAGCAGCTACGGTAATTCGAAAAGAGGTCACCGAAAAGCTGAGTCATGTTTTTCACTTTAATTAAAATTAAGAATGTTTTTTCTAATACAATTACTTCTAAAACAAGAAAAATGTCTAATAATATCAAGATAAATATTAAATCTCAACTTTTCGTACGAGATTAGTATTATACATTGTATTATGCTTCTGATCCATCGATCAGCTCTGTTCAGTTAGTATTTTATGTATTTATTTATACGTCAACTTCCGTAGGACCAAATGGAGGAGCAAATCTGCAACGTCATGGAACGTGTCAGTACATGAAATTACAATACAAAAATAATAACAGATAAAAATAAAATGTTTATGAACCCCAAAAAAGTCAATCCATAAGTTTAAGTAAACTCAATCAACAATACAACAAGAATCAGCTTAAATTTCAAGGAACCCTTCAACAGAATAGAAGGAGTGACCCATGAGGAAACTCTTCAGTTTCGATTTGAAAGTTAAGTCTAAAAACTTGCCTAGCGTTCGAAACCTTTCGTTTAATCTATCCAGTACCTCACAGAGAACAGAGAATATAGCATTTTCAGTTGTTAAACGACTTCTAAAGTCGAACTGTACATTTGATAGCAAATCGTGTGATATAAAATGATCTATTATCCTTACATACACAGCTTTTTCAATAACTTTAGCAAACACTGATGGCATAGAAACAGGTCTAAAATTGCCTACATTATCCCTTTCTCCCTTTTTATAAAGCGGCTTTACTACTGAGTACTTTAACCGTTCAGGAAACTTACCATTCCTAAAGGAATAACTACAAATATGGCTAAACATAGGGCCAACATGTGAAGCACTCCATCATAGCCATGAAAGTCCTTAGTCTTCAGTGATTTAGTTATTGACTCAATCTCCCCCTTGTCTGTATCACAGAGAGGTATTTCAGGCATCAATCTCGGAAAGGCATTTGCCAAGAAAGTTATGCGATTCCCTGAGGAAACTAAATTTTTATTTAATTCACCAGTAATTCTCAGAAAATGATTATTAAATACTGCACATATATCTGATTTATCAGTAACAGAAATATTTTTACTACGAACTGACTTCATATAGTCGACCTTATGCTGCTGACCAGACAGTTCCTTCACAACTGACCATGTGGTTTTAATTCTATCCTGTGAATTAGCTATTCTATTTGCATACCACATACTCTTTGCCTTCCTAATAACATTTTTAAGCACCTTACAATACTGTTTGTAATGGGCTACTGCAGCTTGATTGTGACTACTTTTAACATTTTGATATAATTTCCACATTGTTCTGCATGACATCCTTATCCCGTTAGTCAGCCACCCGGACTGCCTATTACAGCTAATACTCAGTTTAGAACATTCTAAGTTATTAATTTTCTTAATTTTCAATGACTTGTACACCTTTATCACTCAGTAGCTGCTAAACTCCGAGGTCTAGTGTGGGCTCATCTGTTTCGTCATGACGAGATCTTTTATTTTATATTTTTAATCCTTATGTAGGTGTGGAATATCATTCAATTTCAGTTGTGATTAGGTTTGTAAGGTATCGTATGTTTTTGCCGCACACTCAAAGGAACTACAGCATGTGCTTCCAGTGGTACTCAGCTACCTCCTGACCTGCTACTTTAAGGGGCAAGTCTGTTGGCAACTTACTTGGACAGACACTCGACGATACACGAGTGGCTAAAAGTCGAAGGTGCTTCTGGCATTGGGCTGAAATCGGAGAGCGGTCATATTCCTTCCCTCGCTCATGTGGTGCGATCTTTGTCTTCACCGACGAATTTACAAAAGCGTTGTTAAGGATCTCGTTTCATTCGCAGCAATGTAAGCTGTACTCTTAGGTCCCTGCCTAACCATAACATCAGAAATCGCTACGTTTTCGGAAGTAAACAGTCAAATCTTTATGACAGGCAAGTATGTATGTATCATTGCTGCTTCTTTTACTAGCAACAATTTAAGCTGTTCTCTTAGATTCCTGCTTAACCACAACCTAAAAAATCAAAACATATTTCGAAAATACGGACAAATATATATTAGTGGCAAAAAGAAATATGAATACCATTGTTGGTT
The DNA here is from genome assembly GCF_023898315.1 of Schistocerca nitens. Lineage (NCBI taxonomy): Eukaryota > Metazoa > Arthropoda > Insecta > Orthoptera > Acrididae > Schistocerca > Schistocerca nitens. The sequence continues at coordinate 570,567,662 of NC_064616.1, read as the reverse complement.
GTTTCACTTACAGCAATTTCATTTTTCGTTCGTTAATCAGCCTGAAGTCACAAACTGGAAGGAACTCATTAGTAAGAGAGCACACTCATATATAAATAACATCGAGTATAGCAGAACATACTTCTGTTATAATGGCCGGCCGCTGGTGGCCGAACGGTTCTAGGCACTTCAGTCTGGAACCGCGCGACCGCTACGGTCGCAGGTTCGAATCCTGCCTCGGGCATGGATGTGTGTGATGTCCTTAGGTTAGTTGGGTTTAAGTAGTTCTAAGTTCTAGGGGACTGATGACCTCAGATGTTAAGTCCCATAGTGCTCTTATAAGAATAAGAAACTCCAAGAATGTGTTATAATCGCTAAGATAAAAAGAAAAATTCTGCAAAGTACCTAGTTTCGAACCTACTAGTCTCGACACGTCTCTAACCACAGGACCACAGCAAGCGGATACCAGTTTATAGTAAATTTTCTTAGGACGTCTACAAACGATGTGTCATTAAGTGGCATTTAATTAGGAGGGCTATCCACAAAGTACATTACGTTTTGGAAATAAAAATAAATAAAGTATTGGAAAATTTTTTTTTATTAGATACAGCTCAAAGCCACACTTAAATACAACTTTTCTACATAGTTGCCATTTAAATTAAGGCACTTATCGTAGCGATGGACGAGCTTGGAAATTCCTTCGTCGTAAAATTCGGCCGCCTGCGCCTTGAACTACGTGGTTATCTCTTCTTGAAGCTGTGCGTCGTCATCAAGACGCTGCATAGCCAACCACTTCTTCATTGCTGGGAATAAGTGGAAGTCGCTCGGTGCCAGGTCGGGACTGTACGGCGGATGAGGAAACAACTCCCACTTAAAAGATTCGAGAACGTCACGAGTGGCATTTGCCGTGTGGGCCCGGGCGTTGTCGTGAATCAGCAAGATCTTTGAGCCCAACTTTCCCCTGCGCTTGTTTTGTATTGCTCTTCTGAGGTTGTGCGGAGTTTGGCAATACCTTTGAGAGTTTATTGTAGTGCCTCTTTCCAGGAAATCCACAAAAATCACGCCTTTTCTGTCCCAAAAGACAGTCGCCATCACCTTCCTTGCCGACATTGTCTGCATGCATTTCTTGGGTTTTTGGGGGGAATTTGTGTGCCCCCACTGCATTGACTGCAATTTTGTCTCGCAGTTCACATGCTTAACCCATGTTTCGTCACCAGTAACGATGCGATAGAGTAATGAGTCGCCATCTTTCTCGTAAGCGTCCAAAAACAATAACGCTGCAGCCATTCGCTGATTTTTGTGAATCTCTGTCAAGATTTTTGGTATACATCTTGCACAAAACTTGTGGTAACCAAGCTTTTCGGTCATGATTTCGTGCAACAAACTTCGTGAAATTTGTGGAAAACTCATAGAGAGTTCCGTTATTGTGAAATTACGGTTTTCACGGACCGAGGCATCGACTTTTTCGACAAGTTCGGTAGTCACTATGCTGGGTCTTCCACTTCGCTCTTCGTCGTGAACGTTAGTTCGGCCATTTTTAAATTTTATGACCCATTGACGCACTCCACCTTCAGTGATTATGTTGTCCCCATACACTTCACAAAGCTACCGATAGATTTCTATCGGTGTACAGTTTTTTGCAATCAGAAACCTTATTACAGCAGGCACTTTACACTTCGCGGCATTTTCAATTAACGCTGACATTTCAAACTGTTACAGTAACTCAACGGAGTACAGCACGAACCTCTCACTAGCACGGCAGGATGCCGACTGAGCGGTGGAATGCCATGACACCAAGATGGCCGCGCTAGCCCCGCCCCTAACGGACACAAACGAAAACGTGATGTACTTTGTGGATAGCCCTCGTATAACAAATAGCATCTAGAGTGATAAATAATCACAGCGCCTTTGCCTTAAAACAGCTTACTGTCATAACACGCAAGTTATAATACGGAAACAACCGAATTATGATGAACTCAAAATGGCGTCTCAAGAACAGGGAGCAAGGGACCCCACGTGACCACTTTTCTATTTCAGCCGAATGCCAGACGCACTTCCGAAATTTTGTCACTCGTGACGGTGCAGTCTTCTGCAGGCCGCGGCAAACAGCCACCTCATCGCTTCTGCCGTGTGGGCACTGCCCACCGCGCCTCAAGCCACCACGCCCCCTTTCTCTTGATTGATGAGTGTGTTCACGTGCGTGATTTCGGTCGGTACTCAGTGGGCCACTTTCACCAGCCCCATTCATAGTTGCACAGAACGCGGCAGTATCTCAACCACAATAAAATGAAGTTATAACTACTTAAGCAGGCAGTTTGCAAATAAAATATGACAAGATAAACAGTGATAATATGAAACAAAATATATTCAATTCCTAACTTAAATATCCTCCCGCAGCATGATACATATCTCAAACTGCATTCTCGCATTCGGGAGGACGACGGTTCAATCCCGTCTCCGGCCATCCTGATTTAGGTTTTCCGTGATTTCCCTAAATCGTTTCAGGCAAATGCCGGGATGGTTCCTTTGAAAGGGCACGGCCGATTTCCTTCCCAATCCTTCCCTAACCCGAGCTTGCGCTCCGTCTCTAATGACCTCGTTGTCGACGGGACGTTAAACACTAACCACCACCACCACCAAACTGCATTTCAGTACTAATATTGTGAGTTATTGTGTATGAGGAAGTACAGATATGTGTGTCAAAGGTCAATAAGCAATTAAACAAAAAAGTTTTTCACTGAAAGCAAGGTTTTTTTTCCATACAATGCTCTATACTTGTGTTTGCACTGTGATGCGCTATTGACTTTGACTCGGGTTTTTACGGTTTTTTAGCTTATTTTACTTTCACTTCACATGATCACAACACTACATTGTAGTTGTCGCTGTTGTTGCTGACTTGTTCGTCGTCGCTGCCGTCTTCTTTGATGTCTGGCTCTCTTGCTTAACCACCAGAGCTTCTTGTTGGATCTCTTGCAGCTCCCCTGACAACCAATCGGATGGTTTCTAGCAAAATATAAAAAACAACAGACAGAAAAGTCGCCGAACCTGTGCATCGGGTATATCCACCACTTTTTGTGCTAGACAAACTTCTTAGATAAGATACATAACAGATAGAACAACAAATGTCATGTACCAGATTCACAACAAACAATACACACCTATTCCCATATAAGTATTTCAGGAAAATAAACTTCAAGTACAGAACACAAGTATGTTAACAGTTTAGTTGTAACATCCACTTCCTGTGAAGTGTCATCACAACAAATGTCCACAGTATAAGTTATTACATAATAATAATTATTAATTCCCATTAAATCTATCACTTGTCAAGTAAATATAGTACATTAAATTTCCTCCAAACTTTGGATAAAAACTACCAAAGACGTAAGAATAAGAATATATCCCATGCATCTGGATTTAATAATTCAAATATGTGCAATGTATATTAATAGTGAAGAAAGCAAGTAGAGAAGATCAGGTTTTTGCTGAAATGTGGATATAAACAAGTGACACAGTCAAGACCTCCTTACACGAGGCTCTAACAAAAATTTGGATAACTGAACAATTCCCTGAACATTGGAGCACTGCAGTCATCCACCCACTACACAAGAAGGGGGTAAGACCAACCCAGATAACTACGGAGGAATTTCTCTCCTAGACTCCACATACAAGATTTTATCCAAGATCCTATATGGAAGTATCAAGGAAAAACTGAGACAGGAATTAGGGAAATACCAGGGAGGTTTCAGGCAATGGAGAAGCTGTGGAGAGCAGATCATTAGTTTAAAATTATGTTACAGTACAGAAAACGGAACAAACCTCTGGCAATAACGTTTGCAGATTTTAAGAAGCCGTATGATTGTCTCCATATACCTTCAGTAATAAAAAATTTAAGAAATCTGGGGCTCAATCTAAAATTAATTAAATTAATAGGACTTGCTCTAACCAACAACAAATCTAAAGTCAGGTTTACAGGAGAAATTTCTGAACAATGCCTTATAAAAACAGGATTAAGACCAGGTGATTCTCTATCACCATTACTGATCAACTGTGTACTGGAATGCACAATGAGAGAATGATACAAGGATAACCGGAAGAACACAAGAACTGGAAGTGCTAAAATGATGTAAGTTTGAACTGCTTGGAATTTGCTGATGATCTTGATCTCCTAGCCAACAATGTTCAAGAAACCAGGCGACAAGTTAAATCACTACAAGAAATAGCACAGAAAATTCGCCTTAGAATATCATTTGAAAAAACAGAGATTATGCTAACTGACCCACCATTTGCAATCAAAATTACAATATGAAAACAAGAAATCAAAATTGTCGATAAATTTTTATATTTAGGGGAAATCGTTACTTAAAATCTAAATGAGGAATCGCCATGGCAACACAGAATACAGAGAAACTGAACAAAGCATATTACATTACCAAAAACACATTAAACCGAAAAGTCTATTCGCAGATGCTAAATTAAAACATTATAAAACAATTAAACAATCAGAAATAATTTGCGCTACTGAAACCATCTTCAGAACAACTAATACAGCAGAAATTGAGAAAATTCTAAAGACAGAAGGAAGAATAATTACGACATGCATAAATAAACAATATCAAGTAAGTGGCCATTAGAGACTAGCTTCAAATGAAACAATGTACAAGAAAATAGAACCAGTAATGAGCACGATCAGGAAGAAACATATGTCATTCTTTCGACATCTGATGAGATCATCAGATAAGAGAATTATTAAGGGAATAATAGAAAAACTGTGGAATAGTAAAAGTAACATTAAATGGATCACAGAAAGTACAATAGATGACCTTAAAAACAAAACAGAGAAAACCAATATACTTCAAGACACACAAAGCTGACTACAAATGGAGATCAGTAAAACGGCTACGGAAAGAGTGATCACAGACGAAGAAAGAAATAAAATATCTGAAAGCATGAAGAAGTATTAGGCAGACAGAAAATCCAAACACGCTTCATACAAGAATAATAATAAATTATAATAATCCTTGCTGCCTTATTGAATTATTATTGAACTATATTGTATTACTGAATCACAAGTTGTATAACTGACCAAAATGGTCAATGAAGGCCATAAAATAAAGAAATTAAAAAATTAAATTAAAAAGGTAAAGTAATGAAGAAGGCAAATCATTACACATACTGTATAATCACCAACTCCCGTTCTGCTGGTGGTTTATCCACCCTCATGCACCATTTTGTCGTGTTGGTCAAACTAATGCAACAAAACCATATGAAAATAATGCGACAATTAGCTAAACCTGACATATCAAACAAAATCTTAGTAATCTAAGCATAAACGTAATCTTTCGTTTCCTCTGTTTTTTTCCCTGAATAGCTGCCCTAATATCTCACACACATACTTCCCATGTCTCCTTATATATACTCATGATTATCATTAGTGTTCTGCCCAAAGGTATATTTTCACGAGATAACTATCCATGCTCCCCTGCTTTCTGCCATCGTCTTCAGGTGCCACACTAAAGACAAAACACCTGACAAGCCTTTTCCTCAGACGTTATATACACTCCTGGAAATTGAAATAAGAACACCGTGAATTCATTGTCCCAGGAAGGGGAAACTTTATTGACACATTCCTGGGGTCAGATACATCACATGATCACACTGACAGAACCACAGGCACATAGACACAGGCAACAGAGCATGCACAATGTCGGCACTAGCACAGTGTATATCCACCTTTCGCAGCAATGCAGGCTGCTATTCTCCCATGGAGACGATCGTAGAGATGCTGGATGTAGTCTTGTGGAACGGCTTGCCATGCCATTTCCACCTGGCGCCTCAGTTGGACCAGCGTTCGTGCTGGACGTGCAGACCGCGTGAGACGACGCTTCATCCAGTCCCAAACATGCTCAATGGGGGACAGATCCGGAGATCTTGCTGGCCAGGGTAGTTGACTTACACCTTCTAGAGCACGTTGGGTGGCACGGGATACATGCGGACGTGCATTGTCCTGTTGGAACAGCAAGTTCCCTTGCCGGTCTAGGAATGGTAGAACGATGGGTTCGATGACAGTTTGGATGTACCGTGCACTATTCAGTGTCCCCTCAACGATCACCAGTGGTGTACGGCCAGTGTAGGAGATCGCTCCCCACACCATGATGCCGGGTGTTGGCCCTGTGTGCCTCGGTCGTATGCAGTCCTGATTGTGGCGCTCACCTGCACGGCGCCAAACACGCATACGACCATCATTGGCACCAAGGCAGAAGCGACTCTCATCGCTGAAGACGACACGTCTCCATTCGTCCCTCCATTCACGCCTGTCGCGACACCACTGGAGGCGGGCTGCACGATGTTGGGGCGTGAGCGGAAGACAGCCTAACGGTGTGCGGGACCGTAGGCCAGCTTCATGGAGACGGTTGCGAATGGTCCTCGCCGATACCCCAGGAGCAACAGTGTCCCTAATTTGCTGGGAAGTGGCGGTGTGGTCCCCTACGGCACTGCGTAGGATCCTACGGTCTTGGCGTGCATCCGTGCGTCGCTGCGGTCCGGTCCCAGGTCGACGGGCACGTGCACCTTCCGCCGACCACTGGCGACAACATCGATGTACTGTGGAGACCTCACGCCCCACGTGTTGAGCAATCCGGCGGTACGTCCACCCGGCCTCCCGCATGCCCACTATACGCCCTCGCTCAAAGTCCGTCAACTGCACATACGGTTCACGTCCACGCTGTCGCGGCATGCTACCAGTGTTAAAGACTGCGATGGAGCTCCGTATGCCACGGCAAACTGGCTGACACTGACGGCGGCGGTGCACAAATGCTGCGCAGCTAGCGCCATTCGACGGCCAACACCGCGGTTCCTGGTGTGTCCGCTGTGCCGTGCGTGTGATCATTGCTTGTACAGCCCTCTCGCAGTGTCCGGAGCAAGTATGGTGGGTCTGACACACCGGTGTCAATGTGTTCTTTTTTCCATTTCCAGGAGTGTAGTTCGCCACATACTAATCTAGTCTTTCTAATGAATGCCACATTCGATGTAGAACTGCGAATTTTCACATTGTGATGAAATCTTAAGTCTCGAGTCTCCAAAATGCTTTTACTTGGATAATAATAACTAGTGTGATTTTAATATTTGCCAGTCTTCTCCCTGTGCCGATTACAATACTCTTTGTTTTTACTGCATTGATTCTCATCCCATACGTCACATCACCTTCATTCAGATCCTTTAGCATTTTATTTACAGTTCGTTCACTTTCTGCCACTAACACTAAATCATCAGCAAATCTTATGAGTACGGAAATCACCTGCTTGGAAGGGTTAGGGGGCGTAAATTTTAAAATATTTTATTGAGACCTTCCATTCCTTTTCTTCGAGTTGTAGACAGTTCACAGGCCACGCACGGCTTCAGCAAGTGCTGCTGACCCCGCGAGAAAGAATCACAAGGTGTTATGTACGCGGGTACCTGGCCAACGAAGCGTGATCGCTTCCGTCTCTTGATCCCCAGCCTCTGACCTGCAAACACGGTCTTCTCCTGCACTCCCATGGCTTCCTCGGGATTTTGGCCGTAGTGGACATCTTTCCAAGCACTTGGTTTCTTCTCCAGGTGCCTCAGTTGTACACACTTTTATAACGAATAAAATGATCCAGGGTTTCTCTTTAAAGTTTCTGGTGGTTATTTCAGAGGACCCCACTGACCCGGATGCCCTTCCCTATAATCTCTCCCAGCGTCCTGAGCACATTCTGTTCTCTTCCCGTCAATGCACATTCCTCTTTTTCCATCAAAGCCTTTCTCAATAATGTCTTCAAGGTGTAAGTTGAACAACAAAGGGGAGAGGCAATAGCCTTGTCCAACGCTTCTTCCGATGCTGTTACATTCCATTTCCAATCCTTATTACTACTTTCTGCAGTAAACATTGATTCTGTACCAGTCGTCTGGCCTTCAAATCTTCTTCTTCTTTCTTCAAAATATCCATCAGCTTGTTCCACTGAACTCTCTCGAATGATTTTTCAAAATCTATAAAAACAGCATAAATATCCCTACGTTTCTCAATACAGGGTGATTCAAAAAGAATACCACAACTTTAAAAATGTGTATTTAATGAAAGAAACATAATATAACCTTCTGTTGTACATCATTACAAAGAGTATTTGAAAAGTTCTTTTTTTCACTCAAAAACTAGTTCAGAGATGTTCAGTATGGCCCCCTCCAGACACTCGAGCAATATCAACCCGATACTCCAACTCGTTCCACACTCTCTGTAGCATATCAGGCGTAACAGTTTGGATAGCTGCTGTTATTTCTCGTTTCAAATCATCAATGGTGGCTGGGAGAGGTGGCCGAAACACCATATCCTTAACATACCCCCATAAGAAAAAATCGCAGGGGGTAAGATCAGGGCTTCTTGGAGGCCAGTGATGAAGTGCTCTGTCACGGGCTGCCTGGCGGCCGATCCATCGCCTCGGGTAGTTGACGTTCAGGTTTCATAACTAACCTTTTTCGTAGGACTCTCCATACAGTTGATTGTGGAATTTGCAGCTCTCTGCTAGCTCTGCGAGACGATTTTCCTGGGCTGCGAACAAATGCTTGCTGGATGCGTGCTACATTTTCATCACTCGTTCTCGGCCATCCAGAACTTTTCCCTTTGCACAAACACCCATTCTCTGTAAACTGTTTATACCAACGTTTAATACACCACCTATCAGGAGGTTTAACACCATACTTCGTTCGAAATGCACGCTGAACAACTGTCGTCGATTCACTTCTGCCGTACTCAATAACACAAAAAGCTTTTTGTTGAGCGGTCGCCATCTTAGCATCAACTGACGCTGACGCCTAGTCATCAGCGCCTCAAGCGAACAAATGTACAACTAAATGAAACTTTATAGCTCCCTTAATTCGCCGACAGATAGTGCTTAGCTCTGCCTTTTGTCGTTGCAGAGTTTTAAATTCCTAAAGTTGTGGTATTCTTTTTGAATCACCCTGTATATCTTTCGTCTATGATTCTTAACAGGCCAGTAGCATCTTACATGCGTTTTCCTCTTCTAAATTCGAACTGTTGCTCTCCAACTCATCGATCAAACTTGACAGATCGTCTTATATTCCGCACTCTCAGCAGTTCTTTAGCTGCCCGAGACATTAGTCTGATAGTCTTATGGCCTACACATTTGTTGTATTTCTCTTTTCCTCAGTTAGTATCAAAATGGTTCAAATGGCTCTGAGTACTATGGGACTTAACTTCTGAGGTCATCAGTCCCGTAGAACTTAGAACTAATTAAACCTAACTAACCTAAGGACATCACACACATTCATGCCCGAGGCAGGATTCGAATCTGCGACTGGAGCGGACACTCGGTTCCAGACTGTAGCGCCTAGAACCGCAAGGCCACTCCGGCCGGCTCAATTAGTATCATTACCATTTCAATAAAGATTGGTGTGTTAGGGTGACTCAGAAACAGCTCGATGACAGTAGAACACTTTCATTTACTTTACAGAATTTAATATTACTAACTCACGCTCATATCTAGCGGACGCTGGGTAGTGGGCATCGAACCCACGGGTCTCAGAGGCGAAGCGTTCTCGTAAAGATCACGTAGCTGCTGTGCCCAGCTCAGCTTTGTGGAAGACCGACCTTGCAATGTGAGCATCCCCAGGTGGGCGGCTGAAGTGTATAGCTGATGCAGCAGTCTGGTACGTCCGCCCAAATGCAGGACGTTCTGATAACCTGCTCCAGCCGTGGCGAGTGACAGGAGTGTAAATGCCCGGGGTGTGAGTCCAAATTCAGTGTCTCGCTGGCTGTATCTGGCATTACCAGACGCCCAGTGGCTTGGTTCCTGGTAGGACATTAGTTTGGCTGTCGGCACATCAGTGCTGTGGCTGAAGCCCCTGGCAGGCGGTCCTATCAGGATGACATTAGAGCGATAGTGGTCTCACAGCAGAAGCACACACTACAGCAGACTCCAACCCCATGACCCGAAGATTCCAGGAACAGCCTGGCCAGAAGACTGGTATTTATACCATTTAAAGCGGGCTTGTTGTGGCGTGGCTGCCGCAAATGTCACGCACGTCGTGTGCCAAAGTGCACCTGGTTTCAGTAACCAGCTGGTCAGCGACCGACAGGTGGGCTGCGGCACCCAAGCGGGTGCCATGGCACAATGCTACACCTTCATATTATGGATATTGGCTCCCTACGTCACCGAGCTGTCTTGTGTTAGGCTCGCACCACTACAAAAAGTTTGGGCCACAGTTTCTCCCTATACAGTTATATCTAACACGGTTTGCCTCTAAACTGGTATGCTTAGAGTACTTGTAGCATTTCTAATTTTTATACCTGTCACGGGAAACACAACTGTTCTCCCATTCTTAATTAAAAAATTCTCTGAAGTACCTGAAATACAGCTTCCTGAATCCAAAATACACTCCCATACCACATTTCCAACTTTACTTTCCATTACAGGCTGAGATACTTCAATTATATTATTTTCTAATTCTACTGCAGATTATCAGTCTTACTCGACCTCACGACTGCAGTGTTTTCTCATTATTCTTACATGTATGTCATCATTAAAATCTGTATCTCTATCCTCATTAAGTAGTAGATCGACACTGAGGTGACAAATTCATGAAATACCTCCTAATATCGTATTGGAACAATTATTGTTTATTATCCTTGATTATTTCTCAAGGAAAGACCCGCTGCCTGTTATTATACAGCAGGTCGTACATTTTGTTATTTTACATTTTACTTAATAAAACTTCAGTTCCACTATTAGTTTATTTTTTTTAGAATTCTGCAAAAGCATTAGATAAAAAAATAAAAAGATATAAAAATCTACAAATGTATACATACAATTTTGTTTAAACTAAATTTTGCTAACTAGGATAATGATAACAAATAAGGTACATAATAAGTTGCGGATGTATTTTAAGTAAAAATGAAAATTATATGTAATGGAAAAAATAAGAGATGACAATAATGCTGACCTACATATGATGTGGGGGTTCTTCCCTTTATACATTCTGTGTGTTTGGCACACATCTGTTACATATGTTATCGTGACTGTGGTAATTCTTAATTAATAATGTCTTAATTAATTAGTTTTGAATGTGTTTCTGAACTTAAGGTAGTAGTGAAGATTGGGAGTTGATGAGGTGCGACGGCTCGTTAAAACTTCGAGTGAGTCATACCTGATGCAGAGAAAGAAGAAGAAATATCACGTCTTCAGATAGTGTCACGTGTTATTACGATGTAACAACCAATTACATAGTGTGGTGCGCGTACTGTAAGACTTTCGGTACACACACCATCAGATTACTTGACTTGTCGCTCTAACGAAGTAGGCGAGTGTCTGCAATATGTCTCGTGGTCTTATCGTGGCGTGTTTATCTTCTGCCGTTAGGCGCACTAGTGGGAAAGTTGTGTATGCGCTGACTACGCGGAACTATGTACACAACACATAGAAAGCTACATTTTCAGATTGATTCGATTTAATGTTGGGAAACCATAGCTTACTTTTACTATGTTTGTACGTGTATCTCTTTCTCACTTCCTGTGTGTGTGTGGCCGGCCGAAGTGGCCGTGCGGTTAAAGGCGCTGCAGTCTGGAACCGCAAGACCGCTACGGTCGCAGGTTCGAATCCTGCCTCGGGCATGGATGTTTGTGATGTCCTTAGGTTAGTTAGGTTTAACTAGTTCTAAGTTCTAGGGGACTAATGACCTCAGCAGTTGAGTCCCATAGTGCTCAGAGCCATTTGAACCATTTGAACCTGTGTGTGTGTGTGTGTGTGTGTGTGTGTGTGTGTGTGTGTGATATATGTGAAACCTGTCTTATTGTAGCGTATGGCCTCTCCTGTTTGTATGCTGCATGTAGTGCTCGCGATACTTCGTCTACAATGTTGTTTATAGAGTTCCAGTCATTGCATGTGCGTATTAACTATCCTATGTCTTGGTTTCCTAACCTATGTCCTAGGACATCGCAGATGAGCTCTATGTGTTTCAGTGAACCATTCTGACAACTGGCGCAAGTGTGAGTCTGTTTTAGGCGAAACATGTGGAGGTGCAGGGGATACGGGCCGTGGCTTGTGAGAAAATGGACCACGCGGCTTGTTGGGTTTATGTACTTCAAATTCATCCGCTCTAGGATACTGGGGAAGAAAGAGAAGACCCGTCTTTCCTTGTCAGTTGTGTCCCATTCTGTCTGTCATGTATCTATTCTCCACCTGTTTAATTTCCGTATGTCGGTTATATCTTGTCCAGTTATTTCTCTTATTTTGTTGCATTTTCCACTCTGCAGCCAGTAGGTCGCTGCACTGTGGACAATTGCAATATCTGTAGGGAAAACTCCCAGTAACACACACAGTGCTTCAATCGAGATCGTGCTGAAAGCCCCCGAGATAGTGAATAGAACACTCCTATAGCCGTACCTCACAATGGTTTTTTGCGTACCTAAGCATAATCGATGTGCCCTAGCAACAGCCGTAAAACAAGTTATTGACTCAAAGAACGCTATATAATATGTCCTCATTGTCTGTTGGGGTCGTCTGTATCGTATAGCATTCAGTCTTGCAAGTTCGTGCATAAGTTTCGGCGTTTTGTTAATTATTAGTCTGGTATGTTCGTTAAAGTGTAAATGCTAGTCAATATAAATGCCAAGATATCTTGTCACAGCTTTCCTCTTTATAGATATGTTGTTTAACTTTATAACTGGATTTCTTTTTAGTGTGTCTCGTAGAATAAGGCAAACAGTTTCGTTAGTAGCTATTGTGAGTTTGTTGTTCGCGCATCATTCACCGTTGAATGCAAGGATCCGCGAGGCTTTACTCTGTAATTGGGATGTGGAGTTTGCAGATACCATGACCGTAAGGTCATCAGTATAAGCAAACATTCCATTTGCCATGTCGTTGTCTTCCAGTGCATTCTGGCTATGTCATAGAAAATCGGTCCGCATATGGATCCTTGCGGACGACCCTTGTTTACCCTATTTATAACCTTTTGGCCACCAGTCTTCCATTCTACTATCCTGTTTTCACAATAATATCTAAGGCTGTTGTATGGAACCAGCGGTATACTCATCTTTCTGTCTTGCAAACAGCGCTGGTGACCAAAGGTTGTCGAAAGCAACAGCTATGCCACATAGGACTGCTACTATGTGTTTGTCATGTATTGTCTGTGTTATTTCTATCGCTCTTTTTACTGCATCGGCGATGGATTTACGTGGTCGAAAGCCAGACTGATGTAGGATAAGGCCGAAGAGCTGCCGGTACAGCGACTGAAGTCTGTCGCATAGCAATCTCTCCTGTACCTTTACCAGGATGTTAATGAGGCATATTGGTCTATATGTATTAGGGCCAGTCGGGTCTTTGTCCTCTGTTTCTTCATTATAACTGCATTTACCGTCTTCCATGTATTCGGTATTACTCCTTCTAGACACTGGACTCGCATTCGGGAGGACGACGGTTCAATCCCGTCTCCAGCCATCCTGATTTAGGTTTTCCGTGATTTCCCTAAATCGTTTCAGGCAAATGCCGGGATGGTTCCTTTGAAAGGGCACGGCCGATATCCTTCCCAATCCTTCCCTAACCCGAGCTTGCACTCCGTCTCTAATGACCTCGTTGTCGACGGGACGTTAAACACCAACAACCACCACCACTCCTTCTAGAAGAGCATCATTCAGTAAGTCTGTCAGGTATGGTACGACAAATGGAGTCTTTTTGTTCTTTATTTTGTGTATTGTCAATGCAGTGGTAATATCTTAGTTTCCGCATTTGTGATTAATTAGTCTGCGAAATTCAGTGTGGATTTGGCTGCCCTGAGTGAGGTCATCGTCAGGGTAGTTTGTTGAGGAGATACTGTTCTGAGCATCTCCAGCCTTCAGTGTCCATAATAATGTCTGGGTCTTGATGCGTTCAGTCTGCAGTTTAAACGGCTCTCCGCAGATGTTGTTCTGTAAGTTTAAGTGGTCTTTCCTGGTCTTATGTAGTTCGTCTCTGTATCGTGTTTTAGCGTCGCTGTAATGTTGAAGTCTAATTTCTCTTTCCTGTGCTGTCTTTGATTTTTGGTAATATCGTCGTTTATCACGAGTGTCTTTTCTTAGTACCCATGCTGCCCTTTGTTTGGATGCGTCGTGTACTGCAGGTATTGCTGTAGCTTGTGCTCTCTGTAAGTCGTCTGTTAGAACGTGAGCTTCCTTGAGTGACACATAGAGGAAACTCTTCAATCACGTGCCTTAGCTTTTGCCAGTTTGCTTTGTCTAGCAGCAACCTCGAGTGTTGTGATGTGTCTGTGTCTATGTTTGTTTTAGTGTATATAATTATTGCGTTATGACCACTGACTATTATCCTATCGAGCATCTGCCAGTTCACCATGTTTCCCTGCCTGAAGTTATTTAGAGTCTATCTCGTGTGCATAATATTTATGTCATTGTAAAGTTAGTGTTTACTACAACGATTGTAGCCATGGCCTTGTTTCCGCCTGTGATTTGCATGTACTGCCTTGGAAGGCCTGGAATTCTCCCACCTTCTGTGTACGATTCTTCCGGACACGTAATGTCTGCCGATACGTCGTGTACCAGTCTGCCAAGCTGTGCGTCCACCGTTATTCTTCCCTCAGAATTTAGCTGTAATAATTTCACTACGAGAATTTAGTAAAAACAAAGTACTTCGGCGCGCTCTGAGTGTGATCAAGGTACACGCGTCCATGCGCCCTTACTGGGTCTTTGTAGACATTGCAAGGTTAAGGCCTTCATTTCTTCGTCCGCATGATTTGCGTAAAAGATTATAGAGACCGTTATATGTGTTAATAGGTTTCCGGATCGCAGAGTCATTCTGTCTGTTTGTTCAGTGGTGGGGTAGCATTAAGTGTCGCTCAGTGGGTGATTCAATCTCGTCATTAGGCTTAATGCAGCTTGAAAAACTCCGTTCTTTTCCAGTCGACTTACAAGGGAACCTCCCCATCGCACCCCCCTCAGATTTAGTTATAAATTGGCACAGTGGATAGGCCTTGAAAAACTGAACGCAGATAAATCGAGAAAACAAGAAGTTGTGTGGAACTATGAAAAAATTAAGCAAAATATACAAACTGAGTAGTCCATGCGCAAGATAGGCAACATCAAGGATAGTGTGAACTAAGGAGCACCGTGGTCCCGTGGTTAGCGCGAGCAGCTGCTGCACGAGAGGTCCTTGGTTCAAGTCTTCCCTCGAGTAAAAAGTTTACTTTCTTTATTTTCGCAAAGTTATGATCTGTCCGTTCGTTCATTGACGTCTCTTTTCACTGTAATAAGTTTAGTGTCTGTGTTTTGCGACCGCACCGCAAAACCGTGCGATTGTTATTGAAGTCGCGAGCTATATTTGCTGGATTCATATTTCCCACGGAATACACCTCACGTATTTAATGCACTCTCGTCCAAAGTAGCGAACAGTCAACTGCTAGCCAGGGAGCCTCGTTAGCAGGAATACTCTCTCTTCCGTGCGCTGTAATCGACTGACGTCGTGTGTTTCGATGTTTGTTTAGGTGTAGCGTCCCCATACTACGGCGCAGTTATCTCGCATCGGACGGACAGACGGACAGATAATAATTGTCCGAAAATAAAAAATTAAAGTTTTCACTTGAGGGAGGATTTGAACCAAGGACCTCTCGTTCCGCAGCTGCTCACGCTAACCACTTTTTTTTCCTTTTATTAAAACAACCATATATGTACATAAGCACAAAAACAAAATAATGAAGTGCTGGAACTGTTTCAACACGAATTGTGTCCTACAATAGACTGAAGAACACATTTCAATATAGTGCCATTTGTAAGCTTATAAAATAGAACAAAAATAGTAAACTGACAATAGCCTCTTCAGTCCAGACAGAGACATAGAACCAAAACGCAAACATATATATAATTGACTGTCTTAACTAGAATGACAGTTCTGTCATTTGATTCATAACCGTCCCAACTCAAAGTCATTTGGAGCATACAAACGGATACCAAGAGATGCACAGGAACATAAATTAATGAAAACGTCATAATGAAGTTAATAACACCATTGAGAAGTCGGGAGCAGTCCTAGGAACAAGTTAAACCCCTTATTCGTTGTATATTTTGTTCGCTACATAGTCTTGCATGTGATTTGTGTCCTTACCGGCATCGGGAATTACCCTACGCCTTGTTTTTCAAAAATTATGTCTAACATGTTAGCAACCATCTTCCTGAAATTTGGGTAACGTTTCATCTTCCAGCGGGCCGTTCTCATGTAAGCCTCGAAACTAATGAGATTATCTTAACTATTGTAGTTGATGATATATGTCACAAACTGTCCTAACATCCACATCACGGTGTTGTTCTTGGTAGCGGGAAAATGTTTCGTGTCCGGCCAGAGCAGGATGTCGGTACAGTGGCTGGCTGGGCTGCAGCGGGTAATCAGGCCCAGCCTCTGCTGCACCCATTTCCAGTTAATGAGATGACCGCCACAAGTAAAGCGATGGCGTAAGGTGTCGACCAGACCACAGCGGACGCATTTATCACTGTCACTTAAACCGATTCTATGCAACCTTTCATTAGTGGGTATAACATCGTTTACCACTTTATACCATGTGGACGCCACTTCAGCAGTGTGGACAGTTAAACTTACGTTGTCCCAAACTGCCTTCCAATGAACACTCGGGTATTTAAGTTCAATGGTATTCCGGACTATTGGAGATGTCCATCTTTTTAATAACAGGTGCGTCGTCGGTAAATCCTGCGTGAAATAATGTCCATCAATATAGCTTACTTCAAGAAAAAACTGCTTGACATGTCGTAGTTTGTAATGTATTTTACCTAAATCAACGGGTGGGTGCATATCGGTGGGCTGTAAGGTTCGGAAGAGCCAACTGGTTACGCTGAGAGGTTCCTTGTCCAACATATGGGTGATTCGTTTAATATATAACGCAGTATACTTTCGGTTCGTGATGGCTGGGTGTTGTGTGATGTCCTTAGGTTAGTTAGGTTTAAGTAGTTCTAAGTTCTAGGGGACTGATGACCATCGATGTTAAGTCCCATAGTGCTCAGAGCCATTTTTGAACACTTTCGGTTAATGTCAGGCATGTTGAGTCCGCCGGCCTGTCTGGAAGACTTCAGCGTGGTGTAATTCACTTTGAACAAATGCCCTTGCCAGATAAATCTATTAGAGAGTTTCATCACGTGTTTGGCCTGCATCTTGGGGACTGGAAATAGTTGGGCCATATAGTACGCTTTACTGATTATATAACTGCTGGGGAGTCGTATGCGTTGGAGAATGTTAACGGACCGCCAATTGTTTTCATAGATGGCACCTTGCATTTTATTGGTGACCTGCTTCCAATTTTTTGCATTCATTTTTAGCGGGCATTTGTCGATAATCATCCCCAGAGTGGTGTGGGCTTCGACACGCTTCGCCCAAGGTATAATAACTGCGTCGAATCCTCGAATGTTGACAAAGGTGCATTTACCGGCGTTGATTTTAGCACCGGAAGCACGACAGTACTCGTCTACCGCGGTCTTGAGGGTTGATACGTCTCCGTCGTTGCGCAATAACACTCCGACGTCGCCGGCGTAAGCACGAACCACGAAGGACGTCCCGGCGATCGAAAGGCCTGCAAGTTTCTCATGAATAGAGCGCAAGAGCGGCTCGAGCGATAAAACAAATAACATCATGGAGAGAGGGCTCCCCTGCGGCACTCCTCTTTGGACCTCGATGGGTTGAGTAAGCTGTCCATTTACGCTGATTCTGGTTGTAATGCCCGTGACGAAATGTTGCACGACATTTATAACCCGTTGCTCAAAACCACAACGCTGCAGTAGCTGTAGGAGGTACTCGTGGCGGACGCGATCAAAGGCCTTGCAAAAGTCGATAAACAGCAATGCGAGATTCACGTTAGTGACTGACGCTATGGTTATTACATCTCTATATTCCGAAAGGGGCGTCATAATAGTGCGATCAGGGATGCATGATTGATGGTTGTGAATCACTTGCTTCATTAACGGAGACAATCTGCTATTGAGTGCTCTGGCGAAGGTTTTGTAATCAAAATTGAGTAAAGTAATAGGTCGGAAGTTATCTAAGATTTTTCGGTGTTTGCTTTTTGGTATCAATATAATTCGGCCTTCCTTCATTTCGGCCGGCACGTCACTCCCTCGCAACCACGGGACCACAGCGCTTCTGAGCTCACTTTTTCCTTGATGTTGCCTATCTTGCACATGGACAATTCAGTTTGTATATTTTGCTTATTTTTTTTCATAGTTCCACACAATTTCTTCCTGTTTTCTCGATTGATCTGTGTTCAGTTTTTCAAGGCCTATCCACTGTGCCAACTTATAACTGAATCTGAGGGGGGTGCGATGGGGAGGTTCCCTTGTTAGATGCAAGTTCTTTTCGATGTCTTCGTAGTCTGTGTGGGGTCCTGCCAAATCGATGCCAAATGTGAGGTCCTGCCCACTTGTCACTGATTGGGTGCCTAAAGGATGCTGCGTTCTCGGAATGCTATACAACAATTCAAGGAAAATCACATTAATAGTTTTTATTACAATAAAGAAGAATGACAAAAACTTAACTTGGAATTTACAAGGGTTTCGCAAGCGATGATCGACATGCAAGCATCAAAGTCCTTTGCTGTATACAAGGTCCATGTAAGCAATTGGTATGGATCACACGTCGCTGCTATCGTAGTGCTCCCCTAGTATTGTGCTAATACTGTCCGGCCGAGGCTGGCAGGAGCGGCGCTTATATTTACTTCAGCTAGAGGGCGCTCCTGTCCTGGCGCGATCCTAATAAGCGCACCACTGGCCGACGTCGTCTCACCGCCTTCTCTGCTCTTGCGATCTACGTATTCGGGTCGGCGCTTGTCGATACGCCGGAACAGTCTGTTTTGTTTCTTACTTCATCGCTTTGTAACTGAGTCTGATGTAATGGATCTTGGTGTTTATCTCTTGATGTAGCTTCCGGTTTTGGGTGTCTCGTCAGTTGACGACTGTTGTGATTTTTCAGTGTGAATTTTTTGTGTGTTCGTGTTGTTCTTACTATCCATATTGTCTGTGGTCACTTTTTATTGTTTGAAGTTTTCTGTTCGCGTTTGCTTCACATTGATAATTGTCTCTTGCACTTGAATTGTTTTTTCGTGTGTATTCCCACCGTAGATGAAGCGCACAGTTTGCGTGTATGGTTTATATTTTGATGTGTCGTATTCATATTTTTCTGTAGTTGTTATTTCATTATACTGTAAACTCTCCTTTTGTGAGGGAAAATTAATTTACATTTACATTGTTTCGATGTGTCCAGATGTACTGGTGTTTCGCCTGTATCATGATCTAGTGGAGGGTCTCTACATGAGCCTCTTCATTATTCTGCTTAAAATATAACTTAATGTACCTACCGCTGGCACCTCAATTCCGGACGCAAGCTGTAAACTACACTACTGGCCATTAAAATTGCTACACCAAGAAGAAATGCAGATTATATACGGGTATTCATTGGACACATATATTATACTAGAACAGACATGTGATTACATTTTCACGCAATTTGGGTGCATAGATCCTGAGAAATCAGTACCCAGAACAACCACATCTGGCCGTAATAACGGCCTTCATACGCCTAGGCACTGAGTCAAACAGAACTTGGATAGCGTGTACAGGTACAGCTGCCCATGCAGCTTCAACACGATACCACAGTTCATCAAGAGTAGTGACTGGCGTATTGTGACGAGCCAGTTGCTCGGTCACCATTGACCAGACGTTTTCAGTTGGTGAGAGATCTGGAGAATGTGCTGGCCAGGGCAGCAGTCTAACATTTTCTGTATCAAGAAAGGCCCGTACAGGACCTGCAACATGCGGTCGTGCATTATCCTGGTGAAATGTAGGGTTTCGCAGGGATCGAATGAAGCGTAGAGCCACGGGTCGTAACACATCTAAAATGTAACGTCCACTGTTCAACGTGCCGTCAATGCGAACAAGAGGTGACCCAGACGCGTAGCCAATGGCACCCCATACCATCACCCCGGGTGATACGCCAATATGGCGATGATGAATACACGCTTCCAATGTGCGTTCACCACGATGTCGCTGAACACGGATGCGACCATCATGATGCTGTAAACAGAACCTGGATTCATCCGAAAAAATGACGTTTTGCCATTCGTGCACCCAGGTTCGCCGTTGAGTACACCGTCACAGGCGCTCCTGTCTGTGATGTAGCGTCAAGGGTAACCGCAGCCATGGTCTCCGAGCTGATAGTCCATGCTGTTGTAAACGTCGTCTGACTGTTCGTGCAGATGGTTGTTGTCTTGCAAACGTCCCCATCTGTTGACTCAGGGATCGAGACGTGGCTGCACGACCCGTTACAGCCATGCGGATAAGATGCCTGTCATCTCGACTGCTAGTGACACGAGGCCGTTGGGATCCAGCACGGCGTTCCGTATTACCCTCCTGAACCCACCAATTCCACATTCTGCTAACAGTCATTGGATCTCGACCAACGCGAGCAGCAATGTCGCGATACGATAAACCGCAATCGCGATAGGCTACAATTCGACCTTTATCAAAGTCGGAAACGTGATGGTACGCATTTATTCTCCTTACACGAGGTATCACAACAACGTTGCACCAGGCAACGCCGGTCAACTGTTGTTGGTGTATGAGAAATCGGTTGGAAACTTTCCTCATGTCAGTACGTTGTAGGTGTCGCCATCGGCGCCCACCTTGGGGTGATTGCTCTGAAAAGCATACCATTTGCATATCACAGCATCTTCTTCCTGTCGGTTAAATTTCGCGTCTGTAGCACGTCATCTTCGTGGTGTAGCAGTTTTAAGGGCTAGTAGCGTACATAAAAAAAAAGACTTAACAGCTGAATCTCTCTATAATGGCTACAAGGTATTGGTAATTATCGGAGCCCCACACGCATATTCAATACATCTATGTGCAATATGTCAATATAAACATCCTTTTCTCCTCTCACCTGATGAATGAAAAGCGTGAATGAGAGTATATAAGATAAATTTCAGTGTCTAGATATTTGAGAGGAAAAGTAGTCTGCTATAGTGGCAGAATAACCGACCCTATAAAGCACGTACTAGGTAGCAAAGAGGTTTCTGTTCGCCTTGGAAGAAGCTCTTGTACAGGTTGGCACCATATGATAGGGAGCTCTCTTGGCGCTTGCGGAGGAACGGAACGCGTGGGTTCCATACGAGTTCGCTAGGCAATGTTTCGGGATACGCGAGATGGGAGACACCGACTATGTGTGAGTGCGCCTATTCATAGTAAATTTATTACCTCATTTTGTAGATTTCAGCTCCAGTCAAAATTAACGTCTTGCTCTTATCGCTCATTGCTCTTTAAGTGGTCTACGGAATTTTTGTGGTTAATTTCGGAACATTATAACCAGGTTGCACTTGGGCACGCATACAAGGCATTGTTCTGCTCTATCTCTGTTCAGACACGTGGACTCGTGATGTACCTTCTCAGTTCAGTCTGGTTTATTTTGCTGGTGATCTCGCGAGTATAGTATAATTGAACAGATTTCTGAAACGTCCTTAATCTAGTTTCCACATGTCTTTGTTGTCTCAGCACATGTTAAGTACGGATCAAAGAGCCTTAAGTTCACAGATAGTGACTCACAGCAATATAGCCTGTCCAAGTTGCTAAGCTCTTCTGAATTTTAACACTCATTTTATGCAGAATTTTTGGTTGTGACGATCACGTGTTCTCGGATTGTGAAAATCGTTACATGTCGCAGTTACTGATTCTCGGCATAAAACTTCCAAATTAATTTCAGAATTTCTTTTATGGTGCAACTCTTAACAGTTTGTTCTTATCGATTAATTCTTGTTTACTTGCTTAGTGCACTCAAGCCAACCACGTGCATTCTGGTGAAGTTTTTTTTGTTCTTATATTTGTCCTGAATATCTGTTACATGGGTATATGTGCGTGAATGTCGGCATTGAAAGAGTCCTCTGACTTTTCCATAATTAATAACTAATCATAAATCGTGGTGGGGTCTCCAATGCGCAATTGTAAATTTAATTTTGTAACTCAGTCGAGACTGTTATGAAAAACAGCAATCATCACGTATTTATTAGTTGTTTAACTCTTAGTTTGTTCAGCTGTTATCGAATAGACGTGATAATTTTATGTATTCCATCGCAAACTAGCATTTGACGTCCTACTGCCATCCGTTGTGCAACAGATAGGTGCGGCCAAGTTATTTATTTAACATTTATTCAACTATCATAAATGTGCAGATCCGGTAACTCAGTTCATTTAAACATCAAAGGTTTTCATTCATGTATATCCAGACACCGTCTTCCCACCTTCCATGTTAATAGGTGCCTAATTTTTATGGACACTTTCATGACGAGCACCGATCCCCAACCAGATCCTTCACCGACAGATACCCTTCACCGGTTCTGGATGGGATTGACCGTGCCTCGGATGTCTATTGTCATTTTTGTGTATTTCTGTTAAGTGTGGCGTATTTTGTTTAACTACTGTGTCGTAATCCCTTTCTTGGTGGGCAAGACTGTGTCTCGGGTGTCTATGTCTGTTGAGTGTAGTGTGTTGTTTCCACCGTCTGCTTTTCTCTTCCAGTTCTTCTACTCTAAGGAAGGTCGCCGTTTGGAGTGTTGCTCTCTGGAAAAGTTTGTGTTTAATATGCCTCATCGTAGAAACACATATTATCGATGTAAAATGTTTAGCTAAAATATTTTTCTTGCACAGTGTTGCAGCTGTTGAGGGGATTCATGTCCGTTGGAGAGTCTATGGCCACCAGCAGCCCAAGTTGTTGCCTTCCGTAGTTGATATTTCTACGTCTACATGGATACTCTGCAAATCACATTTAAGTGCCTGACGGAGGGTTCATCGAAACACCATCACAATTCTCTATTATATATGTATTCATATCCCTGTCGAAATTTCCAAATATTGTTGTTCTTTCATTGCTGTAGTTTTCATGTGTGCTAGTTGACATTGTTTGTGACCTAATACTCCGTTTTTTTTCCATTCGTCTTCTGTAGAGTTCTTTGTAAGTAGGGAAATATAGTGTCTCGCTTTGTTACATCTTCTTTTCCTGTTTTTGCAAGGAATACAGCCAATAATTGTTTCTTCATGACATTCGAATTTTTTTTGACAAGGTTTCGTACATTTCACGAATATAACTTTCCTGTCACACCTTTTCGAAGATTTGCCGAAATCCCAACAGCTGAGGCACTTTTGCACTGACAAGTAGTGCCTAATGCGTAGAGATTCAAATTGTGTGTACACCCTATACCTCTGTAATAGCAGTAATGTGACCCTTGGCGTCACCTCTGGAATGATGTTTACCGTTCATTTCCCTTTCGGACCTGTTCTGAATCGTATTTGGTGATGTGGTCGCTGAGATTTATTTCAAACAGTTCTTCTAGAAAGTCTTGATTTGTAAGTGTTGTTGGAACACTGTGTACTGCCAGTAGTGGTCTTAGTTTCCAGAGTTTTCCGTATCGAATGTTCTTTACGTTTGATGTTTACTCCATAATCTTCTCTTGTCTACTTGTGTCTCGGTTTCAAGAATTACTATGTTTTCTTCATTCATTATTGCTTTAACTTTTGTTTTTTCAAAGCTAGGGTTTATTCCTTTGGTTCATGTTTCCTTTGTGGCTTTAGCATCTTGGTTGTTCTCTAATTTAAAAAAAGAGAACAGCTGCCTGTTTATTTTTTGCTAATTTGATTTGTTCTTCAACCCTGGTTTTCACTTTGGTGATTGGACCAACTGCCGCGACTGCAGAGAAAGTAAATGGTGTGGACCTAGTTTCAGTGCGTAATTTCTGATTTTCTTCCTTTAGGACTGCGATCTCCATTTCCAAACATTGAATTCTGTCAATTGCGTCAGGGGCATTTGCCGCCGCTTATTCCCTACACAATCTTTCGCTTTCAGTTTCTAGTTAATCATTTCGTCCACGAAATTTGACTTGATCGAATACTAATGTCCATATTTTGTTCCTAACTGGCGCAGTAATTCTGGTGGACACCCTTTTCTGTTTTAGTTATAATTGAAAACCCGTCAGAATTTCATCTACAGCTGCTATCATTTTTGGTTCCGTGTTTGTACGTCGGGTGTTACATCCCCTGTTGAGCTTGTTCGTCTGATCGCTCCTTGTTCCCGTGTTGGCGTCTAATCGTTCCCGTTTCCTAATCATACTACTCTAGTCTTGAATTTCTGCGTCTGGTCGCCTTCATCGGTGTTTGATACAGCCAACTCGAGCTTTGTCCACGATGTATGCTCCTGTGACCGCGTGTTTGCGCGGACGTGGAGCTTAACCTACTGGAGAGCCTGATGTGCACGTACTCATAATCTTTCACAAAGTAAGGTAGATGGAACCCATACCGAGCAGTACTTGGTAACCTACAGCCAGCTCCCGATATCTGGGTCTAATGTAACTGAGAAATAATTTCAGTCCTGATAAGCGCTATTAACTCGGCCTTCGTGTTCAGGCGTGTACCACTGTGCCAGTGCCAGTGTCAAAGACGCGCAGGGGAATAACAGCCACACGCCGGTTGATAATACCTGCACCCACCAGCAGTAGATAGGGCAAATGGTTCAAATGGTTCTAAGCACTATGGGACTTAACATCTGAGGTCATCAGTCCACTAGACTTAGAATTACTTAAACCTAAATAACCTAAGGACATCACACACATCCATGCCTGAGGCAGGATTCGAACCTGCGACCGTAGCAGCAGCGCGGTTCCGGACTGAAGCGCCTAGAACCGCTCGGCGTAGATGGGGCCTCCTGAGTCGGTCGCTGCTGTCTGGGACGCCTGACGCAACGAACAACTCTAGCTTGTGCAGTTAGCAAGCCACAAGCCACACTGTCAGCACCGTCTGCGTACGTCATCACTTCAGTCCGTTCTAGGCGCGCTGTCAGTAGAAGGTGCCACGCGTCGCTGCCGCCAGAGAGAACAGTGGCCTCCCACTCCGCTGTGCAGAATACGTTCACTAACACGAGGCCGGCCGCTGTGGACGAGCGATTCTAGGTGCTTCCGTCCGGAACCGCGCTGCTGCAACGGTCGCAGAAAAATGGTTCAAATGGTTCTGAGCACTATGGGACTTAACATCTGTGGTCATCAGTCCTCTAGAACTTAGAACTACCTAAACCTAACTAACCTAAGGACATCACACACATCCATGCCCGAGGCAGGATTCTAACCTGCGACCGTAGCAGTCGCGCGGTTCCGGACTGCGCGCCTAGAACCGCAAGACCACCGCGGCCGGCGCAACGGTCGCAGGTTCGAATCCTGCCTCGGGCATGGATTTGTGTGATGTCCTTAGTTTAGTTAGATTTAAGTAGTTCTAAGTCTAGAGCACTGATGACCGCAGATATTAAGTCCCATAGTGCTTAAAGCCATTTGAACCACTAACACGGAAAAGCCTCTCACGTCCAAGCTACAGTCTCGAACTGGTCTTTACTGAGTAACGTGACAGATAACACATTTAACTACACTACTGGCCATTAAAAGTGCTTCACCACGAAGATGACGTGCTACAGACGCGAAATTTAACCGACAGGAAGAAGATGCTGTGATATGCAAATGATTAGCTGTTCAGAGCATTCACACAAGGTTGCCGCCGGTGGCGACACCTACAACGTGCTGACGTGAGGACAGTTTCCAACCGATTTCTTCTACACAAACAGCAGTTGACCGGCGATGCCTGGTGAAACGTTGTTGTGATGCCTCGTGTAAGGAGGAGAAATGCGTACCATCACGTTTCCGACTTCCGGACTGTAGCCTATCGCGATTGCGGTTTATCGTATCGCGACATTGCTGCTCGTGTTGGTCGAGATCCAATGACTGTTAGCAGAATATTGAATCGGTGGGTTCAGAAGGGTAATACGGAACGCCGAGCTAGATCCCAACGTCCTCGTATCACTAGCAGTCGAGATGACGAGCATCTTATCCGCATGGCTGTAACGGATCGTGCAGCCACGTCTCGATCCCTGAGTCAACAGATGGGGACGTCTGCAAGACAACAACCATCTGCACGAACAGTTCGACGACGTTTGCAGCAGCATGGACTATCAGCTCGGAGACCATGGCTGCGGTTACCCTTGACGCTGCACTAATGGCAAAACGTCATTTTTTCGGATAAATCCAGGTTCTGTTTACAGTATAATGATGGTCGCATCCGTGTTTAGCGACATCGCGGTGAACGCACATTGGAAGCGTGTATTCGTCATTGCCATACTGGCGTATCACCCGGCGTGATGGTATGGGGTGCCATTGGTTACTCGTCTAGGTCACCTCTTGTTCGGATTGACTGCACTTTGAACAGTGGACGTTACATTTCAGATGTCGTACGACCCGTGGCTTTACCCTTCATTCGATCCCTGCGAAACCCTACATTTCAGCAGGATAATGCACGACCGCATGTTGCAGGTCCTGTACGGGCCTTTCTGGATACAGAAAATGTTGGACTGCTGCCCTGGCCAGCACGTTCTATGGAACGTAAACTAATCTAATCTAATCTAATCTAATCTCCTCACCAACTGAAATCGTCTGGTCAATGGTGGCCGAGCAATTGGGTCGTCACAATACGCCAGTCACTACACTTGATGAACTGTGGTATCGTGTTGAAGCTGCATGGGCAGCTGTACCTGCACACGCCATCCAAGCTCTGTTTGACTCAATAACCAGGCTTATCAAGGTGGGTATTACGGCCAGAGGTGGTTGTTCTGGGTACTGATTTCTCAGGATCTATGCACCCAAATTGCGTGAAAATGTAATCACATGTCAGTTCTAGTATAATATATTTGTCCAATGAATACCCGTATATCATCTGCATTTGTTCTTGGTGTAGCAATTTTAGTAGCCAGTAGTGTATGTGTGCAGAAAATTGTACTGCATTCAGACCGCTTCTTCCCACCTGAAACGTGAAAATGAGAGGAGCGCTAGCCGAACACGTCCACACGCCACGCCACGCCACCCGAACCTGTCGGAACTCCTTTTGCTCGGCGAAGTGTATCAACTCGACGTGGCATGAAGTCAACATGTCGCTGAAAGTCCACTGCAGAAATATTGAAGCATGCTGTCACTGTAGCCTTCCATAACTGCGAAAGTGCTGCCGGTGGAGGATTTTGTGCACGTACTGACCTCTCGGTTATGTCACATTAATGGTCGATGATATTCACGTCGGGCTGTCTGGGTGACCAAATCATTTGCTAGAATTATCCATAATGTTCTTCAAACCAATCGTGAACAATTGTGGCCTGGTAACGTGGCGCATTGTTATCCATAAAAATTCCATCGTTGTTAGGGACCATGAAAACCATGAAAGTCTGCAGATGGTCTCCAAGTAACCAAACGTAACCATTTCCAGTCAATTATGGTTACATTGCAGCAGAAGACCCAGAAAAATTCATGAAAACACAGCCAGCACCAGTTTGCACAGCGCCTTGCTGACAACTTAGTTCCATGGCTTCATGGCGTCAGCGCCAAACCCGAACCCAACCATCAGCTCTTACCAACTGAAATCGTGACTCATGTGACCAGGCCATGGTTTTCCAAGCTTTTAGGGCCCAACCGATATGGTCACGAGCCCAGTAGAAGAGCTGCAGGTGATGTCATGCTGTTAGCAAAGGGACTCGTGTCGGTTGTCTGCCGCTAGAGCGCATTAACTCCAGATTCCACCGCAGTGTCATAACGTATACGTTCATCGTACGTCCCACTTTGATTTCCGCGGTTATTTCATGCAGTGATACTTGTGTGTTAGCACTGACAACTCTATGCGAACGCCACTGCTCTCGGTCGTTAAGTGAAGGCCATCGGCCGCTGCAGTGTCTGTGGTAAAAGTTAATGCCTGAAGTTTGGTATTCTCGACACACTCTTGACAATGTGGATGTCGGAATTCCCTAACGATTTCCGAAATGGCTCTAGCTCCAACTACCACACCGTGGTCAAAGTCTGATAATTCCCGTCCTGCGGCAATAATCACGCCATACTACCGCTATCTGTATGTGTGCATTTCGCTTTCCCATGACTTTTGTCACCTCAGTGTACCTCATCTACAAAATTTTTATTCTCACCGCTGCCCTTTTCTAATGCACTTCCATATTTATATTTTTCTTCTTCGTATACCTCTTGCATACCCCTGTGATAAAATTTAGTACACTGCGGCCAGTCACTACCTTCATCCTCTGACAAATCCTTCCTCAGCCAGTCAATAATCAGAGCTTTAACGTCTGTGATTAGTTCCCGTCCATCCATAAATAAATGTGCCTTCTACTGTGTCCTCGCCTCGCGCGCTGAAAGTTTCAGACTGGCGCCACATGCGGCGCTTTGAAGTTCGCCGCCAACCAGAAGTGCGGCCCAATCAGCAACATTCACGCCGCCGCCAAAGAGAGAGACTTCCGCGTTGTGATAAGCGGCGCCAACAGCCAGCAACGGAGTGGTGATCAGCCTGAGAGACTTATTCTACAAGTGAGTTTACCTGTAGCTTTCGCATACTGACATGCGTTAACTACAGTGATTGAGAGTGTAACGACCAGGACGGACATAGTCTTTTTAATACTGTATTCAGTAACGCGGGCCTCGACAGGACACTGCTTAGTTGTACGTCCGCAAGCACATCCAACAAGCTGCTGTATAACTTCAGTTAAGCATCGCAGCGCAATAAAGTGCATATTTGTGTGTCACTAACATTTTTGTACTGTCACAGTTCCTCTATCCACCGCGAAGCACCTAAACCTAATACGTGTGCGAGCCTTTCTACGCAGACGACCCGTACACTTCATCTGGCGACGAGAATTCCGAACACACTGCACTGCTTCATTTCCTGTGGCAGTTTGCCATTGCTTGCTTGGTTGTTCGTTAACTTTCCGTGCTTATTTAAATTTTCTGTTACATACTGGTGCTCTTAGTTTTTGCTATTTACCTGATGTGCTGCCATAGTTCATCAGTTAGCTTTAGGGTTTCTTCTGTGTTTGTATTAGCATTTGGTTACCATAACAAACCCACCGTTCCAAACCCCTCGTTAACCTGCCTCACAATTAGTGGCGCCACCGCTCGATCTAAATCAGTTTCTTCAGTTGCAGATGCAGTCAATGAACCAGCTTACGGAACTCATGGAGGGGTTCATTGAAACGCAGATGGTAGCAACTGAGTTATTGAATCAGACTCCATTACCCACTGCACCGCCGCAAGCAGAACAACGTTCGCTGTTGCCTCCGTTTCGACAATCTGAAGAAGAAATGGAGGAATGGTTGGATTATTTGCCACAGTTTGAAGCATACCTGGCCGCTCACCAATTTCAAGTTACTGTGAAGCAGTTTTTTCTTCTGTCCACTGTTGATGTCGCCGTTTACCGCATTTGTGCTAAGTTATTCTCTACTACGAGACCAGAACTAGTTAGCTATTAGGAGCGTATTCAAGCGCTGAACAAATATTACGATGATAAGATCAATTTGGTGGCTGCTAGATTTGAATTCTTTAGGCTCAAGAAACAACCAGATCAAACGTACAGGCAATGGGTGACAGATTTGCAGGGGCTCACAAGACAGTACAAATTTCAGTGTGAATGTTGAAAATACTATAGTTACTTGATTCGTGAAGCTATTACTCAAAACGTGGCAGGTAATAGAATCCGCAAACAAATCTTAAAGTCGCCTGACCCCACGTTGCGACAGGTTTTGCAGATTGTACCGTAGCTCCAAGACGTGGGAACGCAAGCAGCCCACTTCGAAGGCAAGCACGCCGAAGCCCAGTCGGGTAAGCCACAGGTCGCCACGTAAACAACCTGGCTGGAAATATACCGGTGTGATATCTTACCCGAGCTGTTTCAAATCTCACAAACGTGACCGATGCCCTTCGGGTTATGCGACTTGTTTTGCATGTGGTAAGAAAGGGCACATTCAAGCTGTCTGTCTGCAACTTACTAAGGCTTCCGCTCAGTACAAACGCCAGCATAACTTGAGCTTTCAAGTGCTTGGCCGGCCGCTGTGGCCGAGCGGTTCTAGGCGCTTCAGTCGGGAACCACGCGGCTGCTACGGTCGCGGGTTCGAATCCTGCCTCTGGCATGTATGTGAGTGATGTTCTTAGGTTGGTTAGGTTTACGTAGTTCTAAGTATAGGGGACTGATGACCTCAGATGGTAAGTCCCATAGTGCTTAGAGCCATTTGAACCATTTGAACCACTTCAAGTGCTTGTTGTTCATTCTGACATTCATATCGACTAGCTGTGGTGCCAGTGTAGAACATAACAATGAAACTGTGCAATAAAAAGAATCAGTAGTTTCTTCAGTGCAACGACACTCCAACAAACTTTTTGAGGACCTTGTTATCGCTGGCCAAAGTGTTCAGTTTCAGTTAGACTCGGGTGCTTCAGTGTCATTGCTAAATCGCAGTACTTACGATCTGCTTGGCAAACACGAGTTACAGACGTCAACAACTACGCTGACAGTGTATAATGGACAGGATATTCCACTATTAGGTTCTTGTAGCCTTTGCGAAAGACTGTGTCATTCCAGGTTTTGCGTTAACGGGGCAGTGCTATATTTTTGGCCTTGATCTGTTTGACTTGTTTGGACTGCATGTTGTAGAAAGTGAGCTATCAGTTACTTCGTTTGACTCTAGATGCAGTGTTGCTCAGCTGGGTGACGAATTTAAAGATTTGTTTGCTGAGGGCTCAGATAAAGCTACCAATGTTGGTGCTCATTTGACGCTTTTGTAGAGCTAGTGCGGTACTATACGCGCTCCGTGAACGTGTTGCAAAGAAACTTACACAGTGGCAGGAAAAAGGCGTCATTTCACCCATTACAGACAGTTTGTGGGCATCCCCGTAAGTTTTAGTGAAGAAAACTTCGGGGAAATAGAGAACCTCTGCAAAATTTAAGGTGACAGTGAGTCCTCAGACAGTAGTTGATTCATTCCCACTGCCACGACTTGATGAGCTTATGGATCGCTTAGGAGCGGATCACTACTTCTCCAAGATCGATTTACGCGATACCTACCCACAGATTTCATTAGAAAAACCTTCACAGGAAGTGTTTATGATTAATGCACACGTGGGATTCTAAAAATTTCTTCGCTTTTCTTTCGGCAGCGCATCTGACCAGTGATCTTTGAACGCTATCTGGAACAGTTAACTGCACCTGTGCCTTCATGAAGAAATTACTTGGATGACATTGTGGTATCACGTTGCACAGCAGAAGTGCATCGCAGTAATTTGTGTACCCTGTTAACGTGTTGTCATATGCAGGCCTCAAATGTAACAAAAGTGGATGTTCTTCCAGACAGAAATAGAATAGTTAGGTCATGTGATCAATCCCCAAGGTTTTCATCCAATGCAGTCGCACTTCCAGGCTATTCGTGACCTCATACGTCCAAGAAATCTCTCTGAATTGCAATCAGTACTAGAGGAACTGACCTACTACATCCACTTTATTTCTCGTCCAGCTCAAATCGCGCCGCCCTTACATCGTCTTCGTCGCTAGAATGTACCTTTCGTGTGGTCCCACGAATATGACATCGCATTTCAGAAACTGAAAGACGCTTTGCTCAGTGGCCGTTGTCTAATCCATTTCGATCCTGGCAAACCAGTTGTTTTGGGCATAGATGCATCCTATTACCGCTATGGCGTGGTACTTTCGCACATAATTGGTTCTGTAGACAGACCAATAGCTTTCGCCTCCAAACTTCTCAACAAGGCTCAGACCAATTATTTGCAGGGAGAGAAAGAGGCTCTTGCAGTCATTTATGGGGTGATGATATTTCACCAGTATGGAAGCAAATTCTGCTTAGTCGCTGACCACAAACAGTTGCAGTCACTATTCAACCCAGGGAAGCCTATTCCAAACTGCACTGCACAAAAATTACGACAGGCTCTTATTCCTACGCATTATCAGTACGAGACAATTCACAGGCCCACATCCAAGCATGCCAATGCAGACATGCTGTCGCGTCTTCCCATGGGACCGGATGCAGACTTTGACACATTGGAAGCATCATGTTGTCACATCGATGCACAGGAGTTAGATGCTCTGGACCAATTCCCTTCAGATCTCCAGAAGGTCGCCCAAGCAACGGCAGTGGGCCTGGACTTGCAGATTTTGTTTCGCTACGTCTGCATGGATTGGCTTCGCTCAGTGAAACAAATCATTAGCCCGGTAATCCGTCGATACTTTACACGTCTTGCAGTGTTTCAAGGTGCTATTTTGCTAGAAACTGAATCAGAACAATCGTATGAGGTGATCCCAAAGGCTATCTAGAGACATGTACTCAACTTGCTCCATCAGGATCACCGGAGTGTGGTCTGCACAAAACAATATTTGCCGACACTGCACTTGGTTCGGCATGGACGCACAAATATAACAGACGATGTCTAGTGCCATGCTTGTGTGGAACACCAAGCAGCCCCTCCTCAACGTTTCTTTGATTGGCCAAAACCAGAAGCGCCTTGGCAGTGCGTTTATTTGGACTTCACTGGATCCTACTGGAACATTTGTTGGCTGATCGTCATCGACGCGTTAGCAAGTTTCCTTTTGTCGTGCCCATGAATTCAACATCAACACGTTGCACACTCCAGTCTTTGCAGGACACATTTTGCATTGAAGATCCGCCACAGTTGCTAGTGACTGACAACGTATCTCAATTTGTGTCGGCAAAATGTGAGGATTTTGTGCAATAACTGGGATTCGTCTCATCACCAGTGGCGCCTTTTTACCCTCAATCAAACGGAGAAGCGGAGCGCTTTGTGCACACTTTCAAACGGGAGACCGACACGCTACGCACCCACCACACGTGGGATGAAGCTTTGCTGCTCTTGCTCTCGTCTTAGCTCTCCCAGCCTTGCAACGGTCTTTCACCAGCGTAGTTGCTCCATGGACGGTGCCAACATACACTGCTTCAGCTGCTACACCCACCACGGGAGCCAGCGCCTACTACGCCTACTCGGGCTAATCAAAAAATTTTTTTAGACTGTACGGCATATGGATGACCTGGGAGCGCGGCGGTATTGTAAAATCGTTAGGTATATCCATATTTCTTGTATACGATGCAAGAGGTTTGCAGCATCTGCACTGGAACCAACTTCGCCCTCGTAATTTGCATGATCCTGCTGCAAAGTTTTTGTTTACAGATTCGTTGCCTGCCCAGATGACACAGCCTGCGCTCTATCCGGCGACCTGGGGTCCTACATCACCACCACCAGCTACAGACTCAGCTCCCGTTCCCTCATCACTTGCTGCGTCCACACCTCCTTAGCGCCATCGTAGCAGGAATGTACACCACACGACGACAGCGAGTGATTTGTTGGGGGGGGGGGGGGGGGGGGAGAGGAGTGCTGTGTCCTCGCCCTCGCCAATGGACGCAACCAGAGCTGACACAGTTTCTGACTGGCGACACAGGCGACACTTCATAGTTCCAGAGGATTCATATTCGGCGTTGGCGTATGACAATTCTAGTACGGAGTTCCAGGGTTGCAGTTCGTAGCTATAGTTCGTAGTGGAGATCAGCCTGTGAGACTTAGTGAACGAGTGGAGTCGCCTATAGCCTTCGCATAGGGACATGGTTTACTAGAGTGATTTACACTGTGGCGCCCAGGACAGATATAGTTTTCTTGAATTTGTCTTCAACAACACACGCTTCGAAAGGCCACTGCTTAATTGTGTCTGTCTGCAAGCACATCCAATGAGTTTCTGTAAACTTTTAGTTAAGCATTCCAGCGCAATAAGGTGTATATATGTGTGTCACTAATATTTTTGTATTGTCACAGCTCCTCTCTCCATCTCAGAGCAGCTAAACCTATTACGTGTGCTAGCCGCTTTATCCAGATGACCTGTACACATCACCTTTACGTCACACTCGTCCACATTAGCATTACTGAGAGTTGGCAATACTATCTTAGGATTTAAAGGTTGGCTACAGCGCGCATACACAAGCTCTGGAATCTAAGATATTGTTGTCATGCTTCGCAGCGCACGGATTAATTAGTGACAGTTTGGAAGCCAGTGTAGGAGCCCGCCTGCTGTGGTGCGCACTTGTGTTGGGCGAGGGGTCGTCGCCGAGCTGCCGTACTGCCGTGTTCGCCAGCAGCGACACAGGATTTGGTACTGAGTTGATATTTTTTATAATTTGCAGCGCGCTTATTAATTTAAAGAAAAGGGTTTGTGTATGTGCATAGCAGCAGACGGTAATTTTGATAATGATAGGAATTGAATTCTTAAGGGAAACCATTGTTAGGCGAATAGATTAAGTATTGATTTTTGTCATTGATTTCTTTTGTAATTGTCAGGGAATTGTTTCACCATGTATTTAATTGAGAAGTATTTCAGTCTGTCTCAAGAGTTTGATTAATTTGTAATATTGCTTTAATGCCACTGAAGTCAGATTTACATACGAAGCGATTGTTCAAAGAGCTTCTAGCGTTTTGTTAATTGAATGAGAAAGAATCGCTTTCAGAACACAGTTTTTGAAAAAAGGAATTACTTGTTTGGGTTATCATTTATCGAGTTTAGATTTGACCAAACCCTTTCTCTTGAATTATATGTAGTTGTAGTAAGCAGCAGCAGCCGCAGCAACAGCAGGAGCCGCCATACAGAACATGTATTGCACTCAGCATGAATAATACGTTTTTTTTATGTTTTTGTTAAATAATGGAATGCAACAGATCAAGCAGTGGCAGCAGAAAGACCAAGTAAGTTATTTGTTGCGCACAGGACCCATAAAAAAATAAAATTTAGGCGATCTCTGTAATAGTAAAGTTAACAAGAGTACAAGCACGAGATTTTCAGTAGAAAACACGAGACAAGAAGATAGAGCTAGTGACTTTCATTATTGTTGACGCCCTCTTCATCATTAACCTCATTCAGCGGCTCACCCACTTCATTATCATCATAACCGACCTCACCCACAGCATATGCTTAAAATAAAACGACATTGGCATTGCCTTCATATGTGCAAACCCACCATCATCACTATCACGCGTCTCTAAACCCCTTTCTATCATATCAACATCCCCTTCTTCATTAATTTCTGTTAAACTAGATGCCACTTCATGTTCCACAATATTCTAAGTTGTTTTTACAACAGCCTCAACACACTCAATCACCCTAGCCACATCAGAAATTCCAGTACCCTCACCTGATACCACATATCGAGCATGACGGCCTGGGTCGTCAGATCCATACTATCATCTTTCACATTACTTTCATTAAAAAATTCGTTCACTCTAAAAATCTTTTCATTACCAGTGACACTGTCGTCTTCTAAAACCCTTGAACCAAAGTTCACAATTTGATTAATCATTTCGTCCCTTAAACAGTTGTTAGTCTTACCAGAATACCCACAGTTACACACCTTCTCTGACCCTAGTTATCTCGATGAAATCTGCTCAATCACGCATATCACTGTTTAACACTGCTTTGTATGACATACACTCACACTGTTTCAGCTACCACTGCTTCTTCCATAGTTTCTATTCTTACCCCTATTCATTACTTGGTTTCTTACCCTATCTCCAGCCACAGCTGAGACAAACTTCATTTTCCTTGTCTGTCTTGGGTGCTCTCTTCTGTAAGTATTATCATTCACATGACGCACTGGCGTCGCCTGCAGCTCGCGTCTTCACCTCCGGTGGGCATCGGGTTCGTGTCCGACGTCGACAGAAGACGCGGCTATTCGCTGGCGGAATTTCGCTGGCACGCGCGAGGTGGCGCGCGAGGCGTGCAACGAGGCGAGCGCCTCGACCTCAGGCACCGCGGAGCCTTGGGCGAACTCGGACTGTTCGTGTTTGACAGCAGCTGGGTTGGAACTATGTGTCCAAGCTGTGATTACGTCCATGGGGATAGGCAATGCCGCCGAGGAGGCTAAGTGTTTCTGGTATCGGAGATTGGCACTAGTTGCGGTGTCATGGTAAACCACTATCGTGCTTCCAACGAAGTGGCCTTGTGGATTACTATGGAACTGACTATCTTCGAACATTATCCCTGCAAGTTACTATCTCAAGTTTGTTACAGATGGCATTTTAATGCACTGTGTTGTTCTGCAAGCAATATGAGAATGTTATTATTGGCGCGAGAAGCAAGAACCACGAGGAAAGGTTGACGTCGTAGGGTAGTATTTGATACGACAGCAATGCATTGATAGAAGGGAAGACACGTTGCTTTATTTCATTAATAGTTATAGTATATTGTTTTTTATATATGCCTATTTGCAGGATTTCTTTTGTTTAATGCTAATAATACTGTTTCTCTTGAAGAACTGATTGTAATGCACCACAATTAAAAGCTATTCTGTCTTTTATGTAGTGCTGTTAATGGCACTATTGAACGGATGTAGAGTGGGTGACTCTAGCATAGGGGTCCACTTCATGTCGTCCGCAGCTCGTGGTCTAGTGGCTAGCTTTGCTGCCTCTGGATCACGGGTCCCCGGGTTCGATTCCTAGCCGGGTTGGGGATTTTCTCTGCCTGGGGACTGGGTGTTTGTGTTGTTTTCTTCATCATCATCATTCGTTATAGTGGCTAGACTGGACTGTGTAAAAATTGGGACTTTGTACGGGCGCGCCGGCCACAGTGGCTGAGCGGTTCTAGGCGCTTCAGTCCGGAACAGCGCTGATGTTACGGTCGCAGGTTCGAATCCTGCCTCGGGCATGGATGTCTGCGATGTTCTTAGGTTAGTTAGGTTTAAGTAGTTCAGATGGTTCAAATGGCTCTGAGCACTATGGCACTTAACTTCTGAGGTCATCAGTCTCCTAGAACTTAGAACTACTTAAACCTAACTAACCTAAGGACATCACACACATCCATGCCCAACTCAGGATTCGAACATGTGACCGTAGCGGTCGCACGGCTCCTGACTGTAGCGCCTAGAACCGCTCGGTCACTCTGGCCGGTTAGGTTTAAGTAGTCCTAAGTCTAGGGGACTGATGACCTCAGATGGTAAGTCCCATAGTGCTTAGAGACATTTCAACAATTTTTTTTTTGTACGGGCGCTGATGACCGTGCATTTGAGCGCCCTACAAAACTAAACATCATCATCATCTAGCATAGGGGAGCTGTTCCTCTGTCACGTTTTGTACTTTTATTACGTTTGATTACACAGATGTCGCCAAGTCATTTCAGGGAGGACTTTGTGTAAATTTTCTTATTTCCAGCTGGCGATCTTTCATGAAATACCTGTTTATACTTCATAGTTGGAACATTTTCGTATTTAACGTTTCCGTATGTTGAGGAGCCTGGGGGCTGCAAGTCTGTTGTTTAATAGAGATGTATTTACTGTTGTGTCTTTCTAAAATTATAGGTAACTTTTGTTAATGAATGATTTCAGAAACTATTGCGTGTTGAATTTTATTAATTTTTCGTGTCTTTGTTCTTTAAATAAATATATATGAAAATTAAAGGTCCTCTAAAGCTCAATCAATCGTTCCGCCGCTTGACTTGCAGCATCCTGTTACAATATCATTTCTTTCGTAGTCATGACACTGATTAAATCTTTGCTGTAGCTGGCTATTTACCCATGTTCGTCTGTGTATCATTGCCTGATACAACCTCTCTACAAAATCCAAACATTTTTCCACATATCAGTTGGACTGGCAACCAGTTCCCGCTGCAATTGTTCTGGAAATAACCTTTTAAGAGTACATATCTCTGTTAGTGTCCCTAGCATCCTCAAACTGTTTAACTTTCGTCATAAAACAGGCTCATGGTTTGCCTGCATGTTCTGTAGGTGTAATTGCTTTGCTTGGCTCAGATACTTCTGCAAAAGCAACTGCTCAGATATCTCGTAACTGGCGACATCACCTGAGAGTCGATTTTACTCATGTTTACACTGAACCCTCCAACAACCTCTTCATAAACGTAATCTTAGCCTCATCACTCATGCCAACCACAAAATTATTGCACTTGACGTTTATATTAGGAATACATGGGACAAAATTAGCATGAGTGTCACTTAGCTCTAAATTGCGCAGTTTCTTATTACAAAATTTAATCTCTCTATCTATTTTTCTAGCGGCTCATCGGCTGTGTTACTTATTACGTTACGTAAAGCAAGTTCTGTTTCCTGTACTTTTCGATCTACTTTAGCCAGAGCCTCCCCAGTTGAGATTTCATAATAACTAATTTGCTGTTTACATGGGTCAGTCTCCCCTTGTAGTTCCACCTGTACACTCCCCATTCTGACATTAACTTTGCCTTCAACTGCTCCTAAATTATCTATAATTTAGTGGATCGTTTCATTGCTCACCTCCACCAGTTCCTTAAACTTTTCAGCAAAACAGTTTTTCAATTTCCCTATTTCACAACTGAACTCACTCTTCATTTTCCCATTTTGCATCTATACTCTCTGTCCATACTCCCCAGTTTATCATTCAAATTTACCATTTAACTTTTCTGATTCCTCAGTGATTCTTTGATTTGCATAATAATGTTACTCAACATCGGTAGGCATGCGACATGATGTACTGCCTCATACGAAGACTGGAACTTAAATAGTGGCAACTATTTTTTCATAACCAATACAAAAGAGTTACATGTTTGCACCTGTTACTGCCCTTCAAAGTAGTCACCAGCGTTGTGTATAGCCCGTTTCCAGCGATGTGGAAGGCGTAGTATACCGTTAGCAGTTGATGGTGCAAATGGAGCGGTCTACTGCCTGTCGAATCCCTGGAACAGTTCTGAAGCGAATGCCACGAAGTGATTCCTTCACTTTCTGAATCAAATCAAAGTCATAAGGACTTAAGTAGTATTACTGTTCATTTTTGGAGCATCACCTGCGACCAGATCAGCGAAAGAAGCGGCGACACTTTCTGCGCAACCCACCTATCATTTTGCACGACAATGCGCGGGCGCATACAGCGCAAGATGTCGCTTCTCTGTTCGGTCGATGGGACAGGGAAGTACTGTACCTACCATCCACCATCTCCCCTGACTTAGTTCCTTGTGACTTGGATTTGATTCCGAAGATGAAGGAACCAATTCGTGGCATTGCTCCAGCTCCATTTGCATCATGAACAGAACAGGCTCTGCTAACGGTATACTACGCCTTCCACATCGCCGGCAACGGGTTCTACACAACGCTGGTGACTACCTTGAAAGACAGTAACAGGTGTAAACATTTAACTCTTTTCTATCGGTTGTGAATAAATAGTTGCCATTATTTAAGTTCCAACCCTCGTATGTTCCAAAATGCCACTCATAAAATCGAGATTCTTCTGGGGCTCATACCTCGGGTTCTGTTGGTGATGGAATGGTGCGATCAAGTGTTTTGGATAGCTTTTGGGTTTGGGACGATTTTTATACCACAGAAGCATCTTCTTAGTGTATGTATGAATATTACCCACTTCCTTCTGCTTAGGCAAATGGAGTAAATTGGTTAGCTCTTTTTGCGTTTGATGAGGTACACGGTGCACCTTAAGGGGCTTATGGAGGCACCATTAGTTCATTATTGGTTCATTATAAAACCCAAAAAGAGTGTTTGTACCATTTTTTGTACAAAAACCGAGCCGCAAATTTCAAGAAGGTTATGTACGGGAAATGGCTGAAATTTTTACGATATATTCCTAAGATCACGATCTCGAACAACATTGGAAGTTTTCTTGATACCTTTATCCGTTTCCGAGATACAGACTTTCGGAGTTACGCTACTTGTACACGTAAAGTTCTCACGTAAAGTCCAGTGTGAGGCGAAAACGTAGTTTATAAAGTGACATAGCACGGAGAAATATGTTGTAAATTGCCTCCGTCATCATGAGAAGGGTTCTTGGAGTGAAAAGAAAAAGTAATAAATACTGGTCGACAATAGACAGTGGTTGCGGTATAAAAAGAGCAAAGGAGACAGTGGTAGTGTGAGGGAAAGACGGGGCACAGTGGCAGTGGAACACAGTTGACAGTGGCAGAACAATGCTAGAAAGGGAGTGAAGTAGACAGTGCCAGTGGGAAAAGTATAAAGAGAAGGATAAGGTGGAAATGGGCGAGAGCCAGTGAAAATCAGAGACACAGTCTATAACTAGGACGAGGAGGAATAGGGAGATAGTGACAGCGAGAAGAGACAGTAGCAACGAGAATGAATGAGTAAGACAGTAGCAGTAAGAGAGAGCACAAGGGAGACAGTAACACTGAGAAGAGACGCTAGTCCTAGGATAGAACGAAGGAGACTCTGGCTGTGGGACAGGAGACAGTGATAGTTAGGGAGAACAAAGAGTTAATGACAATGAGTTGGGCTGAATGAGTGAATGAGAATGGGCAAGTGGGAGTGGATAGGTATGAGCGACTTACAGCGGTAGACTAGTTACAGTTAGGGGAGCTTGTGGGAGTGAGAAGTTAGTTGCACGTTAAAAAGAGCACGAATATTTTTGCATGCCAAAAGTTTTGGGAAAATTTTTGAAGGTGATGAGAAAGGTAGAATGAGGCAGCTGGTACCCCACTTTTCAGTCAGGGTCTTTTAAACAGGAGCATATTTACCTTTTTTGTGCTCCGATGGGAGCATTTTTTCGCTGGTAGTAGCTAGAGCAACATTTGTCTCTATCCCTGCCCTGCTAGGGACCCCAGGATCATCACTGGCCACAGAATTAGTCACTTGGCGATCTCTTTATTTCCTGCTCCACACTGACTGCCAAGATCTCCACAATTACAAAATTATGCGCTGCTGTCTACTTAGCACTGTTGACCAGCGCCCAATCACGGCTGCCGTAGCCTCTGATCGGCTGAGTCACCGCTGCAAACCATGCGTTCAGTCCTTTCGCTCTCCAGTGGGCCGTCTCTCTGAAGAGCTAAGCGTGGTGGTTGCTGTCTGTAGCTGTCGCCACTCCTCAGCTGTGCACTGCGAAAGCTGAGTTCCTATTGCTCTCTCTCTCTACCTTCCTTCAGTGCCCGGCTGCTGACTGCTATCCAAGGTCGTTGCTTTGCCTCGTCACCGGCCGATTCCATAACTGTGCGCTACGATGGCTGAGTCGCTACACCGCTCTCGAGGCCGCCTCTGGTGCACACTCTCACAGCACTCCTGAGTCCCCCTGCACTGCTTCAGCTATTCATTGCGATCCAGAGCGCCACTCTACTACACTTTTCACATTCAGAATCTATTCCTCTAATGTGTCTCAGTAGCAAACAGTCCCAAAGAGAGACCCCAAATCGTGACCCTACCCCTCAATTTAGACTATAAAAAGTAACTGTTCACGGCTCTAATGTTTAGAGGTGTCTAGGGGCCCTATAGAGTGCCCACTTTTACTTTCATGCCCACCGAAGTCTGATAAAGTCATAAAAATACGGAACTGCGATACTTTTTATTAACAAAATACAGTGACAAGGATACTCTTTGGATGCAACAGTTTACGAAAAGTCACTGAATCAACTGGATCCTCAGACACAATAAGACATTGCTAGTCGCAAGTAGTTTGGATGGCGACTAATCGATACATGAATGTTGAATTTCCTGTCTTATTTGTGATCCACAAAACATATCCATATAAATGCTTGTAACTCTCGAAGAATGAAATTACTATGAATTTCAGACTAACTGCTTACAGGCGTTGATAAGTATCAACGGGGACAGTTGAAAATGTGTGCCCCGACAGGGACTCTAACACGGGAACTCCTGCTTACATGGCAGACGCTCTATCCGTCTGAGCCACCGAGGACACAGAAGGTAGTGCGACTGCAGGGACTTATCTCTGGCACGCTCCCCGTGAGATCTACATTCCCAACTTACTGTTCACACACTACATTGTACCCCTGCTCAGTATACTCATTACTCGCAGCAGTCAATCTGTCCGAAATAACAGATACCATCTTCATATAGATAAGGCTTAACGGCGAATGATCTTCTTCATTGCAGATGCACTCACATTGCCCGAACTCGTACGGGAATCGGTAGATTGACTGCCGCGAGTAATGAGTACAGTGGGCAGGGGCACTACAAATGTAGTGTGTGGACAGTAAGTTGGAAGTGTGGGTCTCACGGGGAGCGTGTCAGAGATAAGTCCCTGCAGTCGCACTATCCTCTGTGTCCTCGGTGGCTTAGACGGATAGAGCATCTGCCATGTAATCAGGAGATCTCGGGTTCGAGTCCCGGCACACATATTCACCTGTCACCGTTGATACTTATCAACACCTGTAAGCAGCTAAATGTCTGGATTTCACTGTAATTTCAAACCTATCCATAGTCTGAACTTCATCAAATTATTTCTGAGACCAAAGCTGCCTACACAAAAGGAAAGTGCCTCTGCCCTCGTACGACTACAAGTCCAATGACTGTCGGAAATATTCCAAAATTCAACACTAACGAGAATATTTCGAAGTACCTCAGCTTATAAAACTAGCAAAATTTCTCCAGTGCATCATTGGAGCAATTTCACCACTCATCTCCCAATACTTCTTACTTACACAAATCGTACTGTGACACTAACTAGCATGACTGTTTGTGATCATAGCTAGCAAAAGACTGTCCCTATGAGCGCCCTTGTGCCCCTTTTTATAGTGTGGTGACCATTTTTCAGTGTCACTTAAGTTAAACTTTTCTTCGCCATTTAAAACTTTTTCAGTTTATTTAGGTGTATACAAATCAGATGATGCAGCTTTCCAGCGTGCATCTTGCTGTGTGTTTATAAAATCTCTGCAGTTATTATTTAGCCCACAACATTTAAAGTATTGAAATAATTCTTTGCACAAGAATTCCTTACAATTGTGTGAAGCTGTTATATTTTCACACGCTAAGGAAGGGTAAAACATAAGCTTTTCTGTGGTGTGTGTTACAGGGAGCAGGTGCTTTACTTAGGCACTATTTTGACGGTCGAAACCCCGATCGTGTTTCTTCATGCGGCTCAATGACGATTTTTTACGAATCAGATTGAGGTGCACTATAGCTTTTGGTACCTTAGTCGACTCACACTGGACTCGCATTCGGAAGGACGACGGTTCAATCCCGCGTCCGGCCTTCCTGATTTAGGTTTTCCGTGATTTCCCTAAATCGCTCCAGGCAAATGCCTGGATGGTTCCTTTGAATGGGCACGGCCGACTTCCTTCCTCGTCCTTTCCTAATCCGATGAGACCGATGATCTCGCAGTTTGGTCTCTTCCCCCAAACAACCCCAACCCAACCCATTAGTCGACTTGTCTTTAGATCTACTTTCTCAAACTGCATTGGGTTTCTTACTTTTAATTGGCATCAAAGATATTTTTTACTAAAATTAATTGCAAAATATGAAAAACTTCTAATAATATCAAAATAAATGTTAATTCTACACTGACTAGTACATGCTGAATCCATTTCTCTCAGATTGATATATGCGCTCACGTGTGTGATTTCTCTTTGTGTTTAAAGGGTTGTATTGTCACAACTGGGTGACGATGTTTTCTGAAAGACATTTGAAGAGTATCGAAGCCGCCTTACAACTATGCCGAAATGTATCCATGGCACAGGTGTTTGCCTGAATCAAATAGAGTGCCTCTTCATTGCCCAATAAATTAACATCTTGGTGCATCCAGTTTATGGAAACAGAGTCTCTCTTGATAAAAAAAAAGAACCATAAAAGAGAAGGAGCATGAAAGATCTTTCGTAAGGAGGTGCTGACAGCTTCACCATTTATGATATTTTTTGATAAGAATGACGAGACAACTACATACTGATGCTAATGGCTATGGGATAGGCACAGTCGTAGCGCGAATCCATGATGGAACTGAAAAAGATTGCGGGTGCCATTGTACTCATCGGGTCTGAGAACAATTAATCTATGATTGTGAA
Organism: Schistocerca nitens; assembly: GCF_023898315.1. NCBI lineage: Eukaryota > Metazoa > Arthropoda > Insecta > Orthoptera > Acrididae > Schistocerca > Schistocerca nitens. Next base: position 570,524,005 of record NC_064616.1, on the reverse strand, counting down.
AGAGTGTCTAGCAGTTGGTGGCAATCAGTAAGTTCTGACACTATTTGTATTCCAGACCATTCACAGCTGTGACTGACCACCAATCTTTATGCTTGCATGAAGCAGCCAATAAGTCAACTGGCAAGATGAGCACAAAAATCCAGGAATATAACATCACAGCAGTATAGAAATATTGATACAAACACAAGAATGTAACTGCCTTTCATGGAATCCATTGGAGGAACATTACAGCATTGGTGATATCCCTGATAATGCAGCATTAAGAAACATTACAGATGAGCGAAGGGAAAATCCATCCCTAAAAAATACCATAGAGGACTTAGAGATGGAAGAATCTGTCAAAGGAAAATTCAGATTAATGGATAAAATATTGCGTAAAACAATTTATGACTCAGCACATCGGAAATGGTTGCGCATCATGTTAGCTCATTTACAGCAGGTGTATAGTATTTTCTTAAGCTCTGACATCAAGTCATCTGGGATTTGTGAAGACTCTTGATAGAATTAGAAACAAGTATCGTTGGCTAGATTTTACATTAACCCTGTCACTACTATGTGCCCTGTGATAGATTTTCAGAGAAAGAGTTAGAATTTTCAGAACAAAGACTTTGTGAACCACGTGTCATACCCCTTTGTGCAGAAACTGTTTCAAACCATATCAAAAGTAGGATGATCAATGTGAATGTTACATGAAATACTCGAATTTGTATGGAACGATAAAGCGCTCGTCATTTGGAATAATCTACCAAAATGTCAACTATTTGTAATCAGAAATGTAATCCCCATTACATCTACATCTACATTTATACTCCGTAAGCCACCCAACGGTGTGTGGCGGAGGGCACTTTACGTGCCACTGTCATTACCTCCCTTTCCTGTTCCAGTCGCGTATGGTTCGCTGGAAGAACGACTGCCGGAAAGCCTCCGAGCGCGCTCGAATCTCTCTAATTTTACATTCGTGATCTCCTCGGGAGGTATAAGTAGGGAGAAGCAATATATTCGATACCTCTTCCAGAAACGCATCCTCTCGAAACCTGGACAGCAAGCTACACCGCGATGCAGAGCGCCTCTCTTGCAGTGTCTGCCACTTGAGTTTGCTAAACATTTCCGTAACACTAAAACGCTTACCAAATAACCCTGTGACGAAACGCGACGCTCTTCTGTGGATCTTCTCTATCTCCTCTGTCAACCCGATCTGGTACGGATCCCACACTGATGAGCAATACTCAAGTATAGGTCGAACGAGTGTTTTGTAAGCCACCCAGTACTTTTCTGAAAATACAGGTCATAAATGAAAATGCAAGATGATCATTTTTTTCATTATCACCAGGACGTATACTTCCCATGTCAAAAGATTAGAGGAACAAATATACCCCATCCCTCCTCGTACTGGAAAACGAAAAGGCGGAAATTTTTTTTATGTTGTTACTTCTGATTACTACATTAATTAAGATAACCATACATTAACGTTTTTCAGTCCAAGAAAAGTAGTAGCGAAAGGGTCAAGTAATACACAATAGGGAATGCCAATGATGAAACCATGTGCCTCAGTTACTCATAGAGCATCTGAAACTAATTCTCTCCACATTTGCTCCATTCCACTGGATTAGAATTAACCTTTAGGGAGGTTACTTATTTAAAAAGTGGGAATAAGTGGATGAGAGTGTGATCTGCCTACCGCGCACACTAAGAAGTCACTAAAGATGCACCGTGTACCTTATTTTCAGGTACTGCGAGGTTGCTTATTGAAGACACAATTTTGAAACGTGTAGTGCTATGTTAGCTTAGGAATTCCTACTGGCCTAACGAAACGTTCTAGTTAGACATTGACTTTTATGCTTTCAGTATACGTTGCTGTTAAACAGGTACCCTGCAATACGAGACTGCCTGCCGTGACAGTTACACACAATTCAGTAAAACAAAATACTTCACATTTCACAGCTGTTTTTCTAATTGACAGCCGAGAGACTGAAACAACTTAAAGTTTTTTCTGTACCAGTCTCACAATGCTTAGGATGATTGCATCAAACAGCCTGTCACCAGAACCGAAGAAGCAAGACAACTTCCTCGTGTATGGACCTTGGACGCCCAGGATAAGGGCCGTGAACGTTATAACGAGAAACACCAACCTGTTAGCTATAACCCAGGGTATCTACTATGGACTTGTCAGAAGAACTATTTAACCGCTGTTATTGCCTGTACCGAAGCTCAGGTCGCTTATCAGACCTTACCTGTGAAGTCGCTGATGATGATTATATATCGAGAAGACAGAAGCGCAATTAAGTCTTCCTGGTACAGCACATACAGCCCTTTCATAGTCATAACGATCCGTGACGCCTCGACCGAAGTAATTCCAATTGAACGTCGGAGCAGTGACCATGTTATGAAAACAAACAGAACCTGCGAGATTCCACCACTGCCACTATACGGAGGACCACTGTCTCGATTGACATCCAGAAAACCATACTCAATTTCGGAACAATGAATCGATGTTTTGAAAGGAGGTTCAAATGGCTCTGAGCACTATGGGACTTAACATCTGTGGTCATCAGTCCCCTAGAACTTAGAACTACTTAAACCTAACTAACCTAAGGACATCACACACATCCATGCCCTAGGCAGGATTCGAACCTGCGACCGTAGCAGTCGCGCGGTTCCGGACTGAGCGCCTCGAACCGCTAGACCACTGTGGCCGGCTTTGAAAGGAGGGGGATGGGGGAGGTGGGAGGGGGGGGGGAGAGGCTATGACTCGTACTGTACACTATCATACTCCTGAAATCAGTGCAGCACGATTCTGGGCTTGTGACACAGAAAGTTATTCTGCTGGAACATGCCGTCACTGTCGGGGAAGACACCACGCAATATGAAAATGGTTCAAATGGCTCTAAGCACTATGGGACGTAACATCTGAGGTCATCAGCCCCCTAGACTTAGAACTAGTTAAACCCAGATAACCTAAGGACATCATACACATCCATTCCCGAGGCAGGATTCGAACCTGCGACCGTAGCAGCAGCGCGGTTCCGGACTGAAGCGCCTACAACCGCTCGGCCACAGCAGCCGGCACGCAATATGAACTGCAGTTGATAAACAGTAATGTTTACGTGGTCCACAGCTGTCATAGTGCTTTACATTATTGCCGCAGGTCCTGTGGAAGCCCACGTGAATATCCCCTGTGGCTTAATACTACTCCACTGACTGATGCGGCGCGTTTTTCGAGCAGCTGTGCGCCTGTATGATTTCGTATCCGGACACTGTCATCGATCTGTTGTAACTACAAACGTGGTTCGTCCGCCCAGGAGATACGTCTCCGTTGGTCCACGATCTACTGTCGATAATCCTGTTCCCACTGCAACCTTAACTGTTCGTGTCGTAGGGTCGACTTGGAAACATGTAGGGGCGTCTGCTGCGGAGCCCCACGTTCAACACTGTGAGCTGAACGGTGTGCTCTGTAACACTTGTCTCTATACTAACAATACATTCTGTCACCAGATCTGCCATGGATTGTCGCCTAACATGTTTTACAAAGTGGGAAAGACTCCGACATCCCTATTCTGTGATGAGGTATGGACATCCAACACCTTGTAGTCTACGAGTGGTTTCACCGTTATTCACTCACTTTTCATAGATGCTCACGACAATAACACACAAACGCTTATCAGCTTCGCTGTTTCCAAGATGCTCGTTCCATGGCAGTGGACCATAACGACCTGCTCTTTGTCAAAGTCACTTATGTCAGTGTTTAAGGAGACCAAAAGGTCCCCTATTCACCACGAGGATAGAAGTAGTGTACCCAAAATGTGAGCATATAGAGTATATTCGGTGCGTAAGTGCGAGAAAGTGTTCTACTAGTAAATGTTTGCGTTGCGTCTGTCTCAGGCGGAATATCGGAACCAGTCCGTATACACCAAGCTGGATGTGAAAACCATCTAAAAACCACATCCAGGATGGGTGTTGCTCTAAATAGTATGGGGCGAGTTTGACTATCGCCTAGATATTTTTCGTACTTCCAATGGGGCATAGTGAACATTTGGGAACGAAAAATGAAAACTTTAATCCTAAGCGTAACTCTAAAGGATCCACCAACGTCCCAATGTTGTTCATGTACACTTGTAAGAGATATACTCTAGTAAGATCAGATGGTTCTTCTGAAAATAGGAGAACGTACTGAAAAGAAATGCCAGAAATTGTTTTATTCTGTTCTCAATATCTGTTGCGGCATTACAAAATATACATATTACTCAGTCGACTTTCCCGTTTCATTGACGTAAGTTGCAACCCTCTGCCGCTATAGGACTCCGAACTGTAGCGTTAACATGGCGGCGTGTAATGTAACTACGTCGGTGCATGAGAAACAGTTTGCTCTAATCGCAAAAATCGTGCCCCCAATTGAAATCCATAGAAGAATGACAACTGTTTACGGTGATGATTTGTATCGACATTAGTAATATACATTTGGTCGTTACTGCTCGAAATGAAGGAAACGGTGATGAGAACCTCTGTGACAGAGCTCAGACTAGACTACGGCGTACGGCAACCGACGATACTCATTAGAATCAGACTATGAACTCATTAAAGCAAATCGTCGGATATCATAGACACAGCTGTCACGCAAGTGTGAAATATCACGATATCAGGTTATCATTGCAGAGGTGCGGTACAGAAGACTGTGTGCACGATGGGTGCATCGAATGCTTACTCCTGACATCAAGCAGAGGAGAGTGGACATCTGTCAACAATATCTTTTGTATTTTAAGCTAGAAAGTGATGGCTACCGTAACAACATTGCGACAGGTGATGAAAGACGGGTTCACCATTTTGACCACGAAAACAAGAGAGCTTCAATGGAGTTCCGTCACAAAGGATCACCGACGCCAAAAACGTTCAAGACAATGCCATCGACAGGCAATGTCAGGCTCACAGTGTCATGGGACATTCAAAGCGTGCTGCATTTGGAATTCGTGGCTAAAGGCACCACCATAACCTCTGCAAGATACTGCAAGACTCTCAGGAAACTGAAAGCACGAATTCGAAGAGTTCGTCCTGACATGAAACATCTTCTCATTCTGCATGACAATGCCACACTACACACGAGTGCTGCGACATTTGCAATTATCCGAGGACTTGAGTTCACTGTCACCGATCATCTTCCATTCAGTCCCAACTTAGCCCCATCCGATATTCATCTGGTTCCGAAACTTAAAGAACACCTTCGAGGACTTCACTTTGATAGTGATGAAGCGGTGCAAGTACAGCTGATGTTGTGGATCTATTAACAGGGTCAAACATTCCACAGTGGCGGTATCAACAAACTGGTCTCTCGTTGGGAGAAAAAATAAAAAACCTTGAGAAATAAAAAACTTTCTATAGCCAAAATAAAATAATAGTTCTTTATTATCGACAACCTGTTTCGACAGACTTTTCTGTCATCTTCTAGTCTGTAACGTATGCATGTACATGGAATATATCTCTTATCAAGATCGATAGACAGAAACCTTTAAAATCAAGAAGTACCTTGTGCAATGGCTATGTCCGTATATGTAGCGCTCGTAGATGGTTGTTAAGTCTTAAAAATCACAATATACAGTAGAATGCGCATTAGCACATCTGTTTAGATTAACTTGATATGTTCCATTCGTATATATCTCAGACGACGTTTATGGTACATCTGCATGGCAGTGTTGCAAGGATAAGACGTGTGCAACATTGCCATTTGTTTCACGACGTAGATTTGAAAGGATGGTGGTCTTCCCTTCCTTTATGTGTTGGTAAGGAGGAAGGCTGATGAACATTGGGACATACCTATTACACTGACTTGTATCTGCAGGTTGCTAGTTGTCAACATACAGCTCAACGTAAAAGGGTATTTTGTACCTTGGTTCTCAGGAGCTATGTCATGTCGGACCCTGCTCATTTGTCAGCCGAGTTAGGCCATCTCGAAGACACCTTTCTTCAAAATGGTTACAGTGAAAGACGAATCAGACGTGCGTGTGTTGTCGACCAACTGTGCACCGGATGATCAATAATACCGAGGCGCGCCAAAGACTACAGCCTTTTTGTCATATACAGGGAGCATTTCGAACAGGATTGGTCCTATTTTGGGGAAATATGATGTGAAGTGTGTTTTTCGACCACCATCTAAGATCAGGGTCCTTTTAGGTTCTGTAAAGGATGATCATGGTTTGCGTAAGAAGGCTGCCTACCGTATTCCTTGCAGCTGTGGCACGTCATATATTGGTCAGCCTGTCAGAACTATGGAGGAATGGTGTATTGAGCATAAGCGGCACACACGCTTACGACAGCCGAGCAAATCCGCCATCACAGAACATTGTCTTGGCACTTGTTATCCTGTGGAATATAACGACACAGAGATTCTGGCACGCACTTCCAGCTATTGGGGTTGTAGTGTTGGCAGAAGAGCCAACACTGTTTTTCTAGAGGAGGCTGAAATGCACGCGTTTAATTACACGCTGACTTGCGTGAGGTCTGGAACAGGACAATATCTTGAGAATTGCAAATGAAGTACGTAGTTGATATAATACTTAACTTTAATCCACAATTGTAGAACATCTCTCGTTACGGTACATGCTTCATAATATTAATTATCAATTGAATACGTCGCCTTGCTAGGTCGTAGCAAATGTAGCTGAAGGCTATGCTAATTATCGTCTCGGCAAATGAGAGCGTAGTTGTCAGTGAACCTTTCCTTGCAAAGTCGGCTGTACAACTGGGGCGAGAGCTAGTACGTCTCTCTAGACCTGCCGTGTGGTGGCGCTCGGTCTGCTATCACTGACAGTGGCGACACGCGGGTCCGACGTATACTAATGGACCGCGGCCGATTTAAAGGCTACCACCTAGCAAGTGTGGTGTCTGGCGGTGACACCACAGGGGTAGTGTTAGTAAGGAAGCTGTCGAAATTAAATTAGTAAGTCACCTTATAAATAGAAATAATGAATTTTTTTTAAATTCTGCACTGAATCCTGCTCTCTCCCTTGTTGAAAAACAGAGTGACAGAGTTAATGCTCCCTATCTCGTTGATTATTAGCTTCACTATCGATAACTTCTTTGGTTTGTGATGGCGCTAGTGTTTGCAATGTGTGTGAGTGTTATCTTTCCGGAGTTTCTCTGAAAACTTAGGTTTCAAATTCCCTTGCACAGCCCTTACTTCTGCAGTTATGCCTTGAAAATGGCAGGATGTGCTCCTGTCGAAATATCGGCGGTTGTCGATGCCGTTACGTGGATGCATTCCCATAAGTTACTTGAACATTCTGCATCTTTATTCTACGTGTATATTTACTTATTTCTCAATATACTGAATTTTCTCATGTTGAGAGCGATCCGTTTCACTTGTTAAAAAACTTTTTATAGTCAGGATCGCATAAACACCTCCTTATTATGGACAACGCTTTCGACAGACTTTGCTGTCATCTTCTGGACTGTAACATGGTGTTTGTACATGGAATAATCTCTTATCGTGATTTATGACGTAATATAAGAGAAAAAAGTTTTTGTTTGACACTAAAAGAAACGGAAATGGAAACTGTACATTTACATACCTACAAAAAATTTTGTTATAAACCGTGTTTATTGTGAACTGGAATCTCCTGCCAAGCTGTTATATTACTGGATAAAATTTAGTTCGTCATACAAAGGTTTGTCAGAAGTAAAACATTTACAATCTAAAAGCACCTTGTGAACGTGGCTATGTCCTGATATGTAGCGTTCACAGACGATTGTTAAGTCTTAAAAATCGCAATATACAGTAGAATTCACATTAGCACATCTGTTTATGTTAGCTTGATACGTTCCATTCACTGATGATCCACCTTAGACGGCGTATATGGTACAAATGGATGGCAATGCTGCCCACATGTTATCTTTGCAACACTGCCATGCTCATTAAGTTGGCCAATACTTTTTTAAACAAAACCAAAGTCCTTTTTTCGAGTAGAATCGTTGTACTTTCAAACAATTTGTCTTTAATTAAATTTCAAATCTGCTGTCCCAAAAAGACCCCTTTAAGTTGCTCATGAGATTCAAATACATATGGGAAACCGCAGAACTACATTTACAAGCAACACCACTAAAGTTTCCCGTCTAACAGCCAGATGGATGTGACAAGTGTGGCCAACTATCGCATCATGAGAGAATGAAATTTCCCTTAGTTGCAGTAAAAGTTCTCTGTATGGAACTTAGATTTAAATGAAAAATGCGTTTACTTGATTTGTGAAAAGACTGTCGCATTAGAAAAAAACTAATAACGGATCTGAAATCGGCTAAAACAAGTACTTCAGGAACAACCAAATTACGCAAACATCAACAATCATTTATCTTTAATGGGTGGTGCCTGTTCTTTCAGACATGTCCGTAACAACAGACACCACACATTCGTAATAATTGATTCGCCTCAGTGGGAAACGAATGCACAACCTTCGTTGCGGATGCACATTTACGTTCGACCACCCTCGGGAATCTAAATTTAGCGAAATGAATGGAGGATATGGATGGAGGTTACGGATAGGTGGTGCTATGTGGAAATGTGAGTCGGCTGGGGAGCGCGCTGAGATAGTCCGTACATTTCCGACAAACAGTTTGTCTAGGTGACTTAGCGGTTAATGAAATTTCCTATTAAGCAGAAGATCCCGGGTTCGGATCCCAGCTCAGCATACATTTTCATTCGTCGTCACTGATTTCACACGGAGTCCTGACGCAGCTGATATCATTGATATCTTCTCTTTCCTTTCTTTTCTCCCCTCACGTCTTCAATGTACATAAAGAATCATGTTACATAGTATTATCATTAAAGTGGGTAGCATAAAGAGGAGGAGTGTCCTTGTGGGAATTGAGGAAACATGCTGGCCAAGTATACTACAGTGATGTTTCCGTTATGCTGGTGAGAGAGAAGGGAAGTGTTATGGGAATTTGCGATGGACACTGCGCCAGGGTGCTGGAACAGTCCTTTTCCGCAGCTCAGTAAGGGTTGTATTCAGAGCCAAGTGAGGGACGGTGTCATGGCCCCCTCCCCTCCATAAAAACAAAACCACTGTGCTAATCAAAAAATTGTTCAAATGGCTCTGAGCACTATGGGACTTAACATCTAGGGTCATCAGTCCCCTAGAACTTAGAACCACTTAAACCTAACTAACCTAAGGACATCACACACATTCATGCCCGAGGCAGGATTCGAACCTGCGACCGCAGCGGTCGCGCGGTTCCAGACTGAAGCGCCTAGAACCGCTCGGCCACATCGGTCGGCTGTGCTAATCACTACTGTAAACAAATTAGTATGATTATTTTAAAATACTTTATTTATTTTATTGTTATTACTAAAATTAAAATCCTAGGCTTCTGTGTGACATTAAATGTAGGGCTGACGACAAATTGTATTTTGTGTGTGTGGTGGTGCGGTAGAAGGGGAAGTGACAGTGAAAAACTGTGGCGCCCAGAACCGAACCCTGGATCCGCGCCTCCCTGTACGAGGAAGTGACAGAGAAGAGACCTTGGACATTATTACGGCACTGTTCTGTAAGAGTTCATATCGTCCTTGACTGCAGGACAGCGTTGAAAGTGCTGCTACGCCTAGGAAACGTCATAATTTCTCGTGGACATTGTGACAGATTAGCATACCCTAGTTATACAGGGTGAATAAGCTAAAACTTGCACCACAAATATTGCGGAAATGGAAAGTGCTCTTGATCTACGGTTTTCACAGAATGGATTGATAGTCAGGGGCTAGTATTCTTTGCCAATAAACAAATTATAGGAATACTTAGAAAATGTACTTTTTGTGTAAACATATTCTTTTTTAAATGGAACAATGCCTATTGACATTGACAGACTAAAAGAAGAGTAAATTAGAATGTCAGTAGTGTTTTTTGCAGGATTCTGGTGCGACTCGTTTACGAAATACACCATGTGATCAAAAGCATCCGGACATCCCCAAAAACACACGTTTTTCGTGTTAGGTGCATTGTGCTGCCACCTACTGCCAGGTAGTCCATATCAGCGACCACAGTAATCAGTAGACATCGTGAGAGAACAGAATGGGGCGCTCCGCGGAACTCACTAAACTTCGAACGTGGTCAGGTGGTTGGGTGTCACTTGTGTTATACGTCTGTACGCGAGATTTCCATACTCCTAAACACCCCTAGATCCACTGTTTCCGATGTGTTAGTAAAGTGGAAACGTGAAGGGGCACGTACAGCACTAAAGCTTACAGGCCGACCTCGTCTGTTGAGTGACAGAGACCGTCGACAGTTGAAACGGGTCGTAATGTGTAATAGGCAGACACCTATCCAGACCATCATACAGGAATTCCAAACTGCATCAGGATCCACTGCTAATACTATGACAGTTAGGTGTGAAGTGAGAAAACTTTGATTTCATGATCGAGCGGCTGCTCATAAGCCACACGTCACACAGTCAAATGTCAAACGACGCCTCGCTTCGTATAAGGAGCTTAAACATTGGACGACTGAAAAGTGGAAAAACGTTGTGTGGAGTGACGAATCACGGTACACAATGTGGTGATGCGATGGCAGAGTGTGGGTATGGTGAATGCTCAGAGAACGTCATCTGCCAGCCTATGTAGAGCCAACAGTAAAAATCGGAAGCGGTGGTGTTATGGTGTAGTAGTGTTTTTCACGGAGTGGGCTTGCACCCCTTGTTGTTTTGCGTGGCACTATCACAGCACAGACCTACACTGATGTTTTAAGCACCTTCTTGCTTCCCACTGTTGAAGAGCAATTCGGGGACCAAGATTGCATCTTTCAATACGATCGAGCAGCTGTTCATAATGCACGGCCTGTGACGGAGTGGTTACACGACAATAACATCCCTGTAACGGACTGCCCTGCATATAGTCATGACTTGCCGGCCGCGGTGGTCTAGCGGTTCTAGGCGCTCAGTCCGGAACCGCGCGACTGCAACGGTCGCAGGTTCGAATCCTGCCTCGGGCATGGATGTGTGTGATGTCCTTAGGTTTAAGTAGTTCTAAGTTCTAGGGGACTGATGACCACAGATGTTAAGTCCCATAGTGCTCAGAGCCATTTGAACCATAGTCATGACTTGAATCCTATAGAAAGCTTTGGGATGTTTTGTAACGCCGAATTCGTGCCAGGCCACACCGACCGACATCGATACCTCTCGTCAGTGCAGCACTCCGTGAAGAATGGTCGTCATTCCCCAAGAAACCTTCCAGAACATGATTGAACGTATGCCTGCGAGAATGGAAGCTGTCATCAAGGCTAAGGGTGGGTCAACACCATATTGAATTCCAGCATTACCGATGGAGGGCTCCACGAACTTGTGAGTCATTTTCAGCCAGGTGTCCGGATACTTTTGATCACATAGTGCATCATATTGTGAAAAGTGTGCACACCGACACTTGTTTATGCCATTGAAGCTAAGTAGTTTTCGGGTACGATGTTGTTATGCTTGTTTACAGTGTGCTTTGAAACGTCCCCTTAGAAAAATTATACATGGCTGTGCTTAAACTGACACACAATTTTTTTTAGCGCAACGCAATCTGACTTTCAATAATCCCTAAAAAGAATGGCCCTGACTAACAATAACCTATACCTTTCACAAATCACTTACCTCACAAAAAACTTCGTTACTCGAACTACTGCAATACAGCGAGCGCCACTACTGCCAGCTAAATAAAAGATTCAAACTACTGAAGGCACTAACTACTGATAGGCATAGTTAGCAAATGAAAGATTTTGATAGAGAACAAACAATGTATTTACCTTAATAGTGTTCAAAAGTCATAATATATATAGCAGTTCATGACATCCAGTCTTACAAATGTACTGTCCCTGATGGACACACGTCCAGAACATCCGCTCTCAAAATTCCGCCATCTCTCTCCCCGCATCCACCACTGCTGGCGGCTCACCTCCAACTGCGCAACGCTACGCGCTGTTAACAGCCAACTGCCCAACACTACAGTAGCCAACAACAATGCAAACCAGCCACAGACTGCACGCAGCACGGCCAGTGATTTTCATAGAGAGCACTACGTGGCGGTGGCGTTACCAATATAAGAACCTAAACAGCCTACTTACAGCTTGTTTGGTCCTTGAGTGCATTGCGACTTGTTAGACAGTTACTGTGTGACAGTCCAAGCAGTAGGTCATGAGTGGACGGTAGGAATTACCAGTGCAGAAAAAGGCGGCATGCCCATGGTGTATGGAGAATTTACGAAGAATGCAGTTCGTTGTTGTACGGTGTACGCGGCAAGATATCGCAATAGACGTCAAGCACTTCGGCAGTTATTTATCAGCCTCTTCAACCAGTTACGTGAAAGTGGGTATGGAACACCTAGACAACGTAAACAGAAGAATCAATTGACAACAGAGGAGGGGGGAAATAAATGTTCTTGCTGCTGTTGCTGTTGATCCTCATCTTAGCTCCCGTGCAATCGCACAGGAAGTGGCATGAGTCAGGCAAGTGTCCTACGCATTCTCCATCGACATATGTTCCGTCCCTATCATATCTATCTCCACCAAACGATTTTGAGAATCGTGTTAACTTCTGTACATTGGCATTAATACAGGATATTCCAGACATATCATGTACCTTGTTAAGTGAAGAAGCCACATTTACCAATCATGGCCAGATATATCGCCGAAACATGCACTGTTGATCTCTTGACAATCCTTATGGGCTTCGTCAGATGGAACATCAGCGTCCATGACATGTAAACGTGCGGTGTGGGATAGTGAACCTTCAGCTAATAGGTCCGTTTTTCATAGACGGAACACTAAACGTGCACTTGTGTAGCATTGTAAGTGCTTACAAGTCGTTGGTTTGGACGGAGAGGACCTGTACCTCGGTTGGCCGGTTCCCCGGATTTGACGCCTGTAGATTTTTTCCTGTGCGGAAAGCTGAAAGATGCTGCCTACAAGAACATATCAATTACACATGGTGATAAGCAATGACGTATTACTGCCTCCGCTGAAATGATAGTATGTGTGCAGCAGTCGTTTCATATCGGGCCGGAAGCGGGTACTGTAGCTGCCGGTGATCATTTTGAATAAAACCTGTGATGGTCAGTTGTCTCTTAAATGGTAAGAATCCACATAACTAGCGTATGCACTTACGTTGTTCAAAAATGTTGAAATGTGTGTGAAATCTTATGGGACTTAACTGCTAAGGTCATCAGTCCCTAAGCTTACACACTACTTAACCTAAATTATCCTAAGTACAAAAACACACACCCATGCCCGAGGGAGGACTCGAACCTCCGCCGGGACGAGCCGCACAGTCCATGACTGCAGCTGCGTTGTTCTTTAGTGTGTGCTACCACAGGTATTGTACAAGTGTCGATGTGGGAACTTTTCAAAATACGGTATCTTCTAAACGACTCTAACTAGAATCCTGCAACGAACACCACTGACATTCTAATTTACCCTACCTTTAGTCTGTTAATGTCAATAGGCATAGTTTCATTTAAAAAAGCGTTTATTTGCACAAAAATTCACTTTCTAAGTATTACTACAATCCATTGACTGGCTAATATACGAAACGCTGACGACCAACACATTCTGTGAAAACCAAACATCAAAATCACTTTTCATTCCCGTAATATTTGTGGTGCAACCTTTACGTGATTCATCCTGTATAGTAATTGATGAAGCCGCAGTATTACCCGTTATGTTTACCAATGCCAAATTTGCAGTTTAGTAGAACCGAAGAGCAATATTTCTAGACAGGAGTGAGAATTCTGTAATGAATGAAGAATCCATACACTAGATTCCAGGAAAGGGCAAGTACCCCCTCTTGTAACCCCACCCCCCCTTCTCTCTTTCGCTCCCTCCAGCACTTCCCTTGCGGACGCCAATGTTTTACGCGTCACTAGATTACGATCATTTTAACGGGATTTTCAGACCAATGACGGCTTTGTTCGCACCATCATCGTGCATTCGTTGTGGTTAGTAGTCAGTTTTCGGCAACAGCACGTCTATGTACAGCGCGTTCCATCTACTTGAGGTGCAGTGAAAGTTCTCCACAGTATCTGACGTTTCGTTTCTTTCTTAGGTTTTTCAGAATTGCTGTTTGTGTTTAGTAATTACCAAACGTTTGCATTTGACAACAGCTTCTATGGCCGTTCTGTGAATTTCCTTTATGGGTTGGCTTAACATGTAACTACATTCTCTACGTTAGCACATTCTGGCAGAAAATATGTCTGTTTTGTTGATTTTATGTTCCTGTACCTATTTACTGTCGGGTGTATGTCCTGACGCTACAGAGAGCGCGTTGTCTGAGACTTGGCCATGTGATGAGGCTACAAAGGAGGAGCGTAAAACTTTCGTAGTGATTGGAGAAGAGAATTGGTCACACTAATCTCTAAAAAAAGATATCAAATCTACCTGTTATATCATTAACCTTAACTTGGGTTCAAATACTAATCGCCAGCGAGCAAAATGTTCTTCGCCATGGAAACCAGCATAGACTCCGAAACATAGATCATGTGAAACCCAACCCGAGATATTCACGTATGATATTTTACATGTAATGGATAGAGGTGATCAAGCCGATTAGTTGTTTCCAGACTTCCGAAAAGCTTTCAATTCACCATCACAAATCTTATAGCAAAGAAATACGTTCGTCTGAGATAAATGAACAGGTTAAAAAAATTAATTTTCATATTAACAAAATCTTCCGTCGGTTCTTGGTAGAACAACATTATAATAATAAATGAAAAGCACCAGTTTGCTTTTGTTCTACAATATTACTTTTATTGCTAACCGGTTTCGGCTTACAAGGCCATCTTCAGACATATACTGAGTATTACCACCAAAGAAGTTAAATGTTAGCAGACAACATTGGAAGAGAAGTAACACATCTAGACTGATGTAGAAACATACAGTAAGTAACATCTTTACAATGAAAAAAATAGCAATGGAGTAGACAGGAAAACCTTTAGCACAAAATAGGAATAGCATGCCTACATAACAGTTTCTATTAATAAACAAAACTAATAAAATAAGATAAAATTAGTACTAGACAAGGCTGAATCAAGAGGTATGAAACATGGAGAGTGATACACAACCAATTAAAAAAGAAGAGACGGTTGTCAATGTAAATACAGAATACATGAGGAACTTAAGAAATATCAATAAAATAAACAGAAATTAATAAATGCAGGAAAATTGATGTGTTTGAGGGAACCTACAGTTTGAGAGTGTGGTGCTACTGCATTTTAACATTAACATTACAATCAAAACAGTGTCTGTGTATCAGTTTTCATTAAATAAATGAGCAAAGTAAAATATGAACACTATTTGATGAGACAACTACAAGGGGAGTTAAACATGGACAGTAAAACAAGTACAAGTTAAAAGGAAGCCCTTTGCTACTGAAACTACAGCCTATGTGGAATACAAAGACAACTGCAACAAATAAAACAACTTAATGACTACAGGAAAATGGGAATATGTAGGAAGAGAGAGTGTGGGAAGTAATGAACAACAAAGATGATTACATGAAGTTCAGGAGAGGGGAAGTGCTGAGTTGTGTCTGCTCATTTAGGTTGAGATCTGGACTGTGAGCAAGATGTTTGTTAATTTCCAGGGATTCCAGCAGGTTGAGTTTATGGCCTTTGTTTGCTAAGTGAAGTACATGGGACACTGGCTGGTAGTTGTGACCCTCACTCAGTACATGCTCAGCAAATGTAGAGTCTGAATTCTGCAACCTCCAGCTGCGTTCATGTTCAGCCAGCCTAGTTGATATGTCTCTGCGTGACTGACCAATGTAAAATTTGCCACAATCAGAACAGGTGATTATGTATACCCCACTGTTGGCTAATAACTGTATCTTGTCTTCGCTATTAAAAACATACTGGGCTGTAGTGTTCCTGACATAGTAGGAAACTCTATACTTGCAGGATTTCAGTGCTTTGGCTACAGTCTGTGATACCTGACCTAGAAATGGTAGTGTATACCATTTCTTGCAGACAGTGGATGGGGAAGCAGGTGGGGCATAGAGGAGGGGTATAATTTTCCGTTTTTGTTTCCTGTGCAAGATGTGGTCAATAAGAACTGGATTGTAGCCATTGGTTGTGGCAATAAATTTTATTGTATCTAACTCTGCTTTAAAATCATCTCTGGACATGGGGATAGATATGAGACGGTGTACCATTGAGTGGAAAGCTGCATGTTTGTGACTTATGGGGTGTTGTGAGCAAGAAGCTATTACTTTGTCTGTAGTTGTTGTTTTTCTGTAAATTTTGAAACAATGTGTGTGTGTACTGATGTCAATGGTGAGATCTAAGAAGTTTACGGATTTGTTAAAAAATGGTTCAAATGGCTCTGAGCACTATGGGACTTAACATCTTAGGTCATCAGTCCCCTAGAACTTAGAACTACTTAAACCTAACTAACCTAAGGACATCACACACATCCATGCCCGAGGCAGGATTCGAACCTGCGACCGTAGCAGTCGCGCGGTTCCGGACTGAGCGCCTAGAACCGCGAGACCACCGCGGCCGGCACGGATTTGTTGCCAATTTCCATAGTGAACTGGATATTTTTATGTTGACTGTTTAGGTTTTTCAAGAATGTGTTGAGTTGTCTTGTAGTACCAGTGCACATACACAGGACATCATCTACATATCTAAACCAGTTATTATGGATAATGAGTTATCTGCAGACTGAGAAATAATATCCGATAGTCGTCCAGGATGTGTATTGATACACCACAGTTTAATGACTTAGCGGATGAGTTTAGTTCAGCTCTGAGCCTTTTTGCAGATTATGTGATTTTCTGAAAGGAGATTTTGTTCTATGAAAGCTGTGATAATATACGGTTAGATCTTGGAAAAATATCAGCAGGTTCAAAGAATTTTTATGCAGAACTGCTAAAATGTGAAATTAATGTAAAGTAAAAAGTACCATATTTTTTTACACATTATGTCACAAAAGTGTCTATCACTTCCTAAAAAAATATCCAGAAGCAATAAAGCCCAAAGATATGAAGTGGAATGATCACAAAATAACTGTTATGGGTAAAACAAACGGGTTTGACGCAATACCAATACGAAACAGTTTACTTACAGGAAGCCTCTGCGGCCCATACTGGAATTTTACTGATGTGTATGAGTTCCCTAAGAGATATCAAACCTATCGAAAGAACATAGGCTTGTTTGGCTAGTGGGAAACCGTAACAGGCACTCGGAAATTTTTGAAATTTGTGGTAAGGACTGTGGGATCAAACTGCTGAGGCCATCGGTCCCAAGGCTTAAACACTACTTAATCTAACTTAAACTAACGCTAAGGACAACACACAAACCCTTGCCCGAGGGAGGGCTCGAACCCCCGGCGGGGGCAGCCGGGCGAACCGTGACATGACGCCCTGGACCGCACGGCTACCCCGCGCGGCCTAATAGGCACTCGAAAAAAAGAGTAATTCCGCACATATACGCAGACTGCACTGACCGGCTGCAGGTGGAAGCACTGGTTCCCATTGTTTGCAATGTGAGGCGTGCAGGACGCGGTGACACCGTCGCCGCCGCCGTATACCAGATGCGTCGACAGACCTCACATCCGGTAAGGAACCAGTAGTGCCGCTACCGCCGAACCGTATAGCCACCGTAGACTCCTTTTGCTGGCCGAACAAACCCAGCCGGCCGAAGTGGCCGTGCGGTTAAAGGCGCTGCAGTCTGGAACCGCAAGACCGCTACGGTCGCAGGTTCGAATCCTGCCTCGGGCATGGATGTTTGTGATGTCCTTAGGTTAGTTAGGTTTAACTAGTTCTAAGTTCTAGGGGACTAATGACCTCAGCAGTTGAGTCCCATAGTGCTCAGAGCCATTTGCACCATTTTTTTTTAACAAACCCAATTAAGTGAAAATAAGTTTCTCGGACTCCGACGAAGAAAAGTTAATCAACAATGTGATAAAATATTCTGTAATTCATGACGCAGGACATGACGTATGCAGAAATGATTTTGTAAAGGGTAACGTCTGGAAAGCTGCAGCTCAGGAGTTAAATAAAACAATTAAGTATATTCCACCAATTATTTATTAAAATAACTCCATATGTGCATTAACAATTACTCTATCAGTGTATTGTAGGCAACGGCCTTGCCGCAGTGGAAACACCGGTTCCCGTCAGATCACCGAAGTTAAGCGCTGTCGCGCGTGGCCGGCACTTGGATGGGTGACCGTCCGGGCCGCCATGCGCTGTTGCCATTTTTCGGGGTGCACTCAGCCTCGTGATGCCAATTGAGGAGCTGCTCGACCAAACAGTAGCGGCTCCGGTCGAAGAAAACCATCTTAACGACCACGAGAGCGGTGTGATGACCACACGCCCCTCCTATCCGCATCCACTGCTGAGGATGACACGGCGGTCGAATGGTCGCGATGGGCCACTTGTGGCCTGATGACGGAATGCTATCAGTGTATTAAAAAGGTAAGAGTACACATGATTTGGCTTCTATAAATACTTATATACAATCCTTTGATTATTCGTAACCTATTGTTAATAGACGCCTCTTGTCACACCGCAGAACTGTATTCACTGGAGAAAAAATCTTTAAGTTTGTCTCTAATATGACAACCAATGCTGCTCAGAAATCGTCGAAAACGAGAAAAGCTATACATACCGTTTTGGCTGGTTGCTTCGTTAACATTATAGCTATAAAATGGAATACCATTATCTTCATGGTAGCAATCTCGTAGCAAATAGTGTAAACAACATAAATCTAGGTCGTCAGCCACGTCAGGCGCCACAGAAATAGGACTATAAAATACGCTAAATACTTGGCTTAACAACCCAAAGCAGTTTTCCGATACCCGACGAGCATGGCATAAACTATAATCAGAGATCTGATAGTCTATGCGATGTAGCAACTCTTCTGGGATAAAGGTTCATCATAAAGTCACCGACAGCAAATTTCCTATCAAGAAATGTGGTAACATTTGTGCCCGACAAACACTTTGGGTGAGGTATATTAAACTTATTTGAGGCTATTTTCTTGCCCATTGCCAATTTCTGAACTATCCCGTTATCAGTTCTTTCCGTAAGTGCCGACGTCAACTCCAATGAATTTACAAAAAAAAAAAAAAAAAAAAAAAATGGTTCAAATGGTTCTGAGCACTATGGGACTCAACTGCTGAGGTCATTAGTCCCCTAGAACTTAGAACTAGTTAAACCTAACTAACCTAATGACATCACAAACATCCATGCCCGAGGCAGGATTCGTACCTGCGACCGTAGCGGTCTCGCGGTTCCAGGCTGCAGCGCCTTTAACCGCACGGCCACTTCGGCCGGCCCAATGAATTTACAATTTGCGTCCATAATAGCCAACAAAACAACTGAAAAAATCTTTGTAATTTAAAAACAGCGATCCACTCGTCTCTGGTGTTCTTATACGAATATGTCATCCATCTATAGCACCTACACAGTTAGGTGTATTCCATTTAAGCCAAAATTCATGCTCAACATGTCTGAATCTGATTCAGTAGAAGTGAGCAACAACATGGGCAGTAGCCTTTTTCTTAAAATCCTCCAAACATTTTTCACAATTCTTGATATTTAGGATTGTGACATATGATATGCAACTGACAAAGACCGGTAACTTTCACCTGTGGCCAAGAATCTGAAAGAAACGAAACATGTAGCTAGTATAATTTTCGTTTGTAGGTGATGACTGTGAGAAATGGAAATTTTTATTAGACGGTTACTAGAGGTTCATGAAGAAAAGCAAATTAGAAAAGGCTCTGCTGCCTCAAAAAATTCAAAAACAAAGAGGCACGTATAGGTATCGTACCTTGATAATTTTCCACAACACAGATGTGGAAGAACAAGTATTACATTGATACCATCACAGCCAACAACACAAAAAAGCCAAGAAGATAATGGAGATCAAACTCGTCAAATGGATTTTTCGCCATCACAGAAAGACGATACGGCAGAAACACATACAACATAAAATAGTAGTGAAACACTTAAGGTAACAAACGATGAACGGGACCGATGACCGTAGCAGTCTGGTCCCTTTAATCCCCACAACCAACCAACCAAATGATGAACGTTGTGTGCCAACACGGAAAAGAAAACGTAGTAAAGTTTGTAGTAATGATGATTCAATATTAAAAATGTGGAAAGAAAGGGACGAAATTAGGAAAAACTTACTAAAAACATTTACCGAACACAAAAATGATGATACTGACTTATTTTTTCGGCACATCAGCGAATTTATAAGGAGTTTAACTCCAGTTTATAAGGCAGAAACCAAAAGAAAAATTAGTAATATCGTTTCTGCACAGTGCAACACACATCAGCAAAGCCCTTCAGCCTCCATACCTCTCTCACTAAGTCCTGGAATTGCAGCAAAACATAATAATGAATACAATTTTGTGGACTTCCCTCAGCGTCAAATATAATTTTTCTTCTGCACTTATTGCATGTTTAGGCACCGTTGTTTTATGTCATCTTTAACAAAACTGAGCACGAAATTAAACTGTCTTTTATTTAAGCGACAATAGATCCTGAATATATGTTCATCACTTAACAAATGTTTTTTTTTTCAGTTCTGTGTTACTACCTTCAGCAGTTCTACTTTTATATAAACACATTACCAGCTTTCGCCTTTTCCTGAAATGCAATAGTAAAAGTCATAATCTTCGTCTTCCAATAACACCGAAACAATCACGGGGGCGTTACCAGGCCTCTCGCCTCCCGTAGTTCGTACAAGCAACAGCATTGTTTATCCGTTGCCGTGTTCAACACACCGACTAAAGGCGACAGCGTTGTCGCCTGAGGTTAGGAATCACGCCTTAAATCTTACGAAAACCACCTTAGAGAAGTTTAAGAACCTCAGTTGCACAGTGCCTGCTGGATGCTAACGGATTTATGGTGACAGTGTTTGTAGTGAATAGTGATTAATTCTGTGCGCAATACCCAATGGCCGGCCGGTGTGACCGAGCAGTTCTGGGCGCTTCAGTCTGGTACGGCGCGACCGTTACGGTCGCAGGTTCGAGTCCTTCTGCATCGGGCATGGATGTGTGCGATGTCCTTAGGTTAGTTAGGTTTAAATAGTTCTAAGTTCTAGGGTACTGATGACCTCAGCAGATGTTAAGTCCCATAGTGCTCACAGCCATTTCAACCATTCAATAGCCAATGAAAATGAAAGCTGCCAGATGGATATTAACAACAATGCTGCTCACTCCGTCGCAATACAGTACCATGTTACTAAAATAAATATGTGGCTGCTGACTGTCCCATCTGAAAAGGCTCTAAAACTAACTTTCGGATTAAAAACAAGTACTTCATAAGTGACTGATAGCACATATCTGTAGTTATATTCAATTGACACACAGTCACATGTTCTACAATATCCATAACGGATAAGCTTAGCTGAACAATTATTTGTAGTATGAAATAATTTGTATACTGGCTTTTAGTGGTCCGCAAACAGACCCATGTTTACTGGAATGCCGTGCGGTCTCAAGCGTCTTAGCACGGTTCGCGCGGCTGCCCCCGTCGGAAGTTCGAGTCCTCCCTCGGGCATGGGTGTGTGTGTTGTCCTTAGGATAAGTTAGTTTAAGTTAGATTAAGTAGTGAGTAAGCCTAGGGACCGATGACCTAAGCAGTTTAGTCCCATAGTCCTTATCACAAATTTACAAAAATTTACTGGAATGTTTCTACTTTTGTTGCCTTATGCTTTGATCCGTGCCAGCTTTACTGTTAAATATAACCCGTATATGATTTACGTTTCTCCAGGAACTGTTAGTTTCACGTTCCAGAGATCATTTGAACGTTCCTTTATCGAAATGACGTGGAACATGTTAGTTTACAGGTTGATTTGTATTAATATTAATGATCACATTACTTTTTAGTCTTGGTCTTGCAACTAAACTTAAATTGAGTACTTCTCAAGGTTACGAGTTTTTAAATACACTCATGCTCATAAATTAAGGATAATTGCAGAGTGTGGTGCCACACAACTTAGCACTACACAAAACTGGCGCTAATAGCATAGGCACATAGGGAACACACACGAAACATGTCTGTAAGTCCACGGTATTGGTGATAAGTTTAAGATGAGAAAACCGACCCGAAACACATGTGCTACAAAACGCCACTGTTTCCTGCGCATGTACCCCGACGTCAATATGGGATCTGATCACTATGCACACGTACACAGGCCACACAACGGGTTGGCATACTCTGGATCAGGTGGTCGAGCAGCTGCTGAGGTATAGCCTCCCATTCTTGCACCAGTGCCTGACGGAGCTCCTGAAGTGTCGTAGGGGTTTGAAGACGTGCAGCGATACGTCGACCGAGAGCATCCCAGACGTGCTCGATGGGGTTTAGGTCTGTAGAACAGGCAGACCACTCCATTCGCCTGATATCTTCTGTTTCAAAGTACTCCTCCACGATGGCAACTCGGTGGGGCCGCACGTTATCATCCATCAGCAGGAAGGTGGGACCCACTGAAACCCTGAAAAAGGCGGACATACTGGTGCAAAATGACGTCCCGATACACATGACCTGTTGCAGTTCCTCTGTCAAACACATGCAGAGGTGTACGTCCACCAATCATAATCCCACCCCACACCATCAAACCACAACCTCCATACAGTTCCCTTTCAAGGACATTAAGGGGTTGGTATCTGGATCTTTGTTCACGCCAGATGAAAACTCGGCGAGAATCACTGTTCAGACTGTACCTGGACTCGTCCGTGGACATAACCTGGGACCACTGTTCCAATGACCATGTACTGTGTTCTTGACACCAGGCTTTACGGACTCTCCTAAGACCAGGTGTCAGTGGAATGCACCTTTCAAGTCTCCGGGAGAATAAACCATGTCTGTTCAGTTGTCTCTAGACTGTGTGTCTGGAGACAACTGTTCCAGTGGTTGCAGTAAGGTCCCGAGCAAGGCTACCTGCAGTACTCCGTGGCCGTCTGCGGGCATTGATGGTGAGATATCGGTGTTCTTGTGGTGTTGTTCACTGTGGTAGTCCGTACTGTAGCGCCTGGACACGTTTCCTGTCTGCTGGAATCGTTGCCATAATCCTGAGATCACATTTTGTGGCACACGGAGGGCCCGTGCCACGACCTGCTGTGTTTGACCAGCCTCCAGTCGCCCTAGTATTCTACCCCTCATAACGTCATCAATATGTGTTCTTTGAGCCATTTTCAATACACAGTCACCATTAGCACGTCTGAAAACGTCTGCACACGTACTTGCTGCACTGTACTCTGACATGCACTAACCCACCTCTGCATATGTGGACTGATGCCAGCGCCACCGTACGACGATCGCAGGTCAAATGCACCGCATGGTAATACCCCGAGGTGATTTAAACCCACAAACCGCTCACCAGAGCGTTGTTTCATCAAGTATCAGCATTATCCTTAATTTATGAGCATGAGTGTAGAAATCCGTTCATGGAATAGAAGTAGTTGTCCCGGAGAAGTGTTTTTAGAAATGATTTAAAAATTGCTTTCCTACCTGTCAGACATTTTATGTTATTGGGCAAATGATCAAAAATTTTTGTTGCTGTATATTGAACTGCTTTCTGAGTCACTGACAGCTTTACTAATTTATAATAAAGCTCATTTTTTCCTCTAGTGTTGTAAGTATGGACATCACTGTTCTTCTCAGACTGTGATAGATTATTTAGTGAATATAGATTAGAGTGAATATAGATTAGTGAATATATGTATTGTAACGGTGCAGTTAAAATGGTGCAAATGGCTCTGAGCACTATGGGACTTAACATCTGCGGTCATCAGTCCCCTAGAACTTAGAACTACTTAAACCTAACTAACCTAAGGACATCACACACATCCATGCCCGAGGCAGGATTCGAACCTGCGACTGTAGCGGTCACGCGGTTCCGGACTGCGCGCCTAGAACCGCGAGACCACCGCGGCCGGCGCAGTTAAAATGCCAAACCTCTTGGAGAGGTACCAACCCCCGGTGAACACCATGTATTATTTTTACTGCTCGCTTTTGTGCAATCAGTACTTTCTCAGTGGTGAATTACCGCAGGAAATTACTCCATAAGACATTATTGAGTGGAAATTTGCAAAATTTGTCAGGAGGTCGATTCTTTTGTTTCCAAAACCAGCAATGAAACGAAGAACAAAAGCAACTGAACTTAATTGTTTGAGAACCTCAATAATATGCTTCTTCCAGTACAAGTTTTCATCAATATGGGCACCCAAAAATTTGGAGCGTTCTACCTTATTTACGGACGCCTATTCACGTGATACATCAATAAAATTGTTAGTATGATTCTGTAGTACAGAACATTTAATAATATGTCATGTCATCTTCAATGTTCATGTAAAAGTGATGCACAGATGAAGAAAATCTACTTTTGCTACTGCTACTACTACTGCTACGACTACGAGTACGTGCTGAAAAGCAATGCCTCCGAATTTTTTATGTGAAAACACCTTAAGCTTTTTAAATAAAACAAATGTTACTAACATTCTACATCTTTATTCTTCATGCCTAGATATTTATTTCTCAACATAGTCACTCTGGTGACGAACACATTTCTCGCAACGAGAGACCAGTTTGTTGATACCGTCACTCTATAGTGTTTGATTCAGTTGACGGAGCCACAACCTCATCTCTGATTATACCGCCTCGTCGCTATCAAAATGAAGTCCTCTAAAGTGTTAGGTGTTCTCTAAGTTCTGGAAACAGATGAAAATCGGGTAGAGACAAGTCGGGACTGTATGGGGAATGAATCCAAAAAGTCGGATTGTTGCAGATGTCGCAGCGCTTGTGTGTAGTCTCGCATTCTCATGCTGAAGAAGGGTGTGCTCCATTTGTGGTCGAACTCTTCGAGTTCTAAATTCAGTTGCAACTCGCTGTTTCTCACGAACCTATACAATTAAGTTACACATCGCCATATTAAGCTGCTACAATTTGGAGCCCTCTAGAGGTAGAGGGCTACACATGTGTAGACATCAAGAATATATATGTAGAATGTTAATAACGTTTGCTTTACGTAAGAAGAGGTTTATTCTCGAAAGCAGTCGTGGGCATCCCTTGGTGACCCGCGGGCCTGATTCACGCGCTTACTTAAATTCGCGGCCCGCCTCGACATGTAACGTGACAGCAGTGGTCCCACGCATGAAGTAAAAACTATACCATCCGTGACGTTAATGTCCCTTGGGTAACGCACCGATATCAATAGCAATCCTTTCTCGAAACACCACGTCAACTAATTATGTGTCAGACGCGCTCTTTGAGAGTATATTCATTTTATGTTCACGCCATCTTCAGATGTTTACATTTATTTACGCATCATGAACGACATTTCTTTACTTACGACGTTGTACATAAGCCGTCTAAAAACTTTCAGTTACAAAATGCCGTAGCGTCTCGCTCTCGTTTCCATGTTCTTGCACGCGCTGGACTAAAACTAAAGCCTAGTTTACACGACGACACTAGGTTGCAGGCAACTGCGCTACAGGCCACTGCGCATGCGCGCCGCGCATTTGCGCAACTCGTCGGTGAAACTAAACAGTTTCGGCGTGTTCCAACTTTGGCGACATTAGTTGCATGAGTTTTGAGGTTATGTGTGTTCGTAGAGTGTAGAAAAGCTGAAATATGAAGTGGGGACGGGAGAATAATGTTCGTATTTTGGATATCTATGCTTTGCATGGGTGTCTGTGGGATTTCAGTGATGCTGATTACAAAAATAAGCAACATACTGCTGCTCCTGAGACTGTCATGTGCGATCAGAACATAGATAGTTTGAAAATATCTGAGCTGCAGGGCAAAATTTATTGAATTAGGAGCACATATACAACTGACTTATGAAAAATACAAGCAAATGTAATTCTAGCTGTAGAAATGCTCTTGTCTACAAGACTAAAATCCCATCATTCAAGTTGGCCCACTCTTTTTTAGGAATATTGTTGAGAGGAGGTAAGGCTACGCAAATCAAGAACTTACATTCTTTATTCAGTATTCATCTATTTAAAAAGTCGCAGCAGTGCTCCCCATTCACATATGTTTGAATTTTGAAATATTATCACTGTACAGATCTATCTTCAAGAGAGTAGTTTGCAAACCATTCTATTCTTAATGCGGCCTGCTTCGAATAATTACTGCTGTTAATGTTAATAATTATTACTGTTAACACTTATTGGTGTTAATGAAAAAGCGTCATCACCGACTAAAACTGCATCTTATAGCATGCCGAGTGTTCTCGATTGTAATGCATACAATGTGCGACAGTGCTTCATGAATTACAATATCTTTATTCCTTATCGCATAATTAACTCTATTTAGAAGTAACGTTAACAGTTCTGGTGACATTCTAAGATAATTAAAAGAACTTCTTGGATCTTCCGTTATAAATTATTTCAGCAAGGATGCTGAGCAACCGAGCTGACGTCTTTTCTTCATCCAGTCACGAATCCAAACACGTTTCTTATTTTTTTCTTATACAGCGATTCCACGCAACAAGCTTTAACTCCATCACAACTCGTGCGACGTGCAGCTGCCAAACTTTCATTTCAGACACGACTCAGAAACCCACAAAACGACGAAACTGAAGTATATACTGGATTCGCCGTGTCTACAGACAAATATGAAACCATATGCGTTGGTAAAGTACCGGAACTTCAAGCGCTGATAGAAAGCACCGAAGCTGAAATCGTTATAGGTACAGAAAGCTGGCTTAAGCCAGAGATAAATTCTGCCGAAATTTTTACAAAGGTACAGACGGTGTTTAGGAAGGATAGATTGCATGAAACCGGTGGTGGAGTGTTCGTCGCTGTTAGTAGTAGTTTATCCTGTAGTGAAGTAGAAGTGGATAGTTCCTGTGAATTATTATGGGTGGAGGTTACACTCAACAACCGAGCGAGGTTAATAATTGGCTTCTTTTACCGACCTCCCGACTCAGCAGCGTTAGTGGCAGAACAACTGAGAGAAAATTTGGAATACATTTCACATAAATTTCCTCAGCATGTTATAGTCTTAGGTGGAGATTTCAATTTACCAGATATAGACTGGGACACTCAGATGTTTAGGACGGGTGGTAGGGACAGAGCATCGAGTGACATTATACTGAGTGCACTATCCGAAAATTACCTCGAGCAGTTAAACAGAGAACCGACTCGTGGAGATAACATCTTGGACCTACTGATAACAAACAGACCCGAACTTTTCGACTCTGTAAGTGCAGAACAGGGAATCAGTGATCATAAGGCCGTTGCAGCATCCCTGAATATGGAAGTTAATAGGAATATAAAAAAAAAAGGGAGGAAGGTTTATCTGTTTAGCAAGAGTAATAGAAGGCAGATTTCAGACTACCTAACAGATCAAAACGAAAACTTCTGTTCCGACACTGACAATGTTGAGTGTTTATGGAAAACGTTCAAGGCAATCGTAAAATGCGTTTTAGACAGGCACGTGCCGAGTAAAAGTGTGAGGGACGGGAAAAACCCACCGTGGTACAACAACGAAGTTAGGAAACTACTGCGAAAGCAAAGAGAGCTTCACTCCAAGTTTAAACGCAGCGCCGGCTTTGGTGGCCGAGCGGTTCTAGGCGCTTCAGTCCGGAACCGCGCGACTGCTACGGTCGCAGGTTCGAATCCTGCCTCGGGCATGGATGTGTGTGATGTCCTTAGGTTAGTTAGGTTTAAGTAGTTCTAAGTTCTAGGGGACTGATGACCACAGCAGTTAAGTCCCATAGTGCTCAGGGCCATTTGAACCTTTTTAAACGCAGCCAAAACCTCTCAGACAAACAGAAGCTAAACAATGTCAAAGTTAGCGTAAGGAGGGCTATGCGAGAAGCGTTCAGTGAATTCGAAAGTAAAATTCTATGTACCGACTTGACAGAAAATCCTAGGAAGTTCTGGTCTTACGTTAAATCAGTAAGTGGCTCGAAACAGCATATCCAGACACTCCGGGATGATGATGGCATTGAAACAGAGGATTACACGCGTAAAGCTGAAATACTAAACACCTTTTCCAAAGCTGTTTCAATGAGGATGACCGCACTGCAGTTCCTTCTCTAAATCCTCGCACAAACGAAAAAATGGCTGACATCGAAATAAGTGTCCAAGGAATAGAAAAGCAACTGGAATCACTCAACAGAGGAAAGTCCACTGGACCTGACGGGATACCAATTCGATTCTACACAGAGTACGCGAAAGAACTTGCCCCCCTTCTAACAGCCGTGTACCGCAAGTCTCTAGAGGAACGGAGGGTTCCAAATGATTGGAAAAGAGCACAGGTAGTCCCAGTCTTCAAGAAGGGTCGTCGAGCAGATGCGCAAAACTATAGACCTATATCTCTGACGTCGATCTGTTGTAGAATTTTAGAACATGTTTTTTGCTCGAGTATCATGTCGTTTTTGGAATCCGAGAATCTACTATGTAGGAATCAACATGGATTCCGGAAACAGCGATCGTGTGAGACCCAACTCGCGTTATTTGTTCATGAGACCCAGAAAATATTAGATACAGGCTCCCAGGTAGATGCTATTTTTATTGACTTCCGGAAGGCGTTCGATACAGTTCCGCACTGTCGCCTGATAAACAAAGTAAGAACCTACGGAATATCAGACCAGCTGTGTGGCTGGATTGAAGAGTTTTTAGCAAACAGAACACAGCATGTTGTTATCAATGGAGAGACGTCTACAGACGTTAAAGTAACCTCTGGCGTGCCACAGGGGAGTGTTATGGGACCATTGCTTTTCACAATATATATAAATGACCTAGCAGATAGTGTCGGTAGTTCCATGCGGCTTTTCGCGGATGATGCTGTAGTATACAGAGAAGTTGCAGCATTAGAAAATTGTAGCGAAATGCAGGAAGATCTGCAGCGGATAGGCACTTGGTGCAGGGAGTGGCAACTGTCCCTTAACATAGACAAATGTAATGTATTGCGAATACATAGAAAGAAGGATCCTTTATTGTATGATTATATGATAGCGGAACAAACACTGGTAGCAGTTACTTCTGTAAAATATCTGGGAGTATGCGTGCGGAACGATTTGAAGTGGAATGATCATATAAAATTAATTGTTGGTAAGGCGGGTACCAGGTTGAGATTCATTGGGAGAGTGCTTAGAAAATGTAGTCCATCAACAAAGGAGGTGGCTTACAAAACACTCGTTCGACCTATACTTGAGTATTGCTCATCAGTGTGGGATCCGTACCAGATCGGGTTGACCGAGGAGATAGAGAAGATCCAAAGAAGAGCGGCGCGTTTCATCACAGGGTTATTTGGTAACCGTGATAGCGTTACGGAGATGTTTAATAAACTCAAGTGGCAGACTCTGCAAGAGAGGCGCTCTGCATCGCGGTGTAGCTTGCTCGCCAGGTTTCGAGAGGGTGCGTTTCTGGATGAGGTATCGAATATATTGCTTCCCCCTACTTATACCTCCCGAGGAGATCACGAATGTAAAATTAGAGAGATTAGAGAGCGCACGGAGGCTTTCAGACAGTCGTTCTTCCCGCGAACCATATGCGACTGGAACAGGAAAGGGAGGTAATGACAGTGGCACGTAAAGTGCCCTCCGCCACACACCGTTGGGTGGCTTGCGGAGTATAAATGTAGATGTAGATGCATTCCACGCAACGAGTGGCGCAACCCACTGTCGACGTGTAAACTAGGCTTAATCGCGGGCCGGATACGGCTCGTGGGTCGCGGGCTGCCCACCCGTCTCTAAAATGGTTCAAATGGCTCTGAGCACTGTGGGACTTAACTTCTGAGGTCATCAGTCCCCTAGAAGTTAGAACTACTAAACCTAACTAACCTAAGGACATCACACACATCAATGCCCGAGGCAGGATTCGAACCTGCGACCGTAGAGGTCACTCGGTTCCAGACTGTAGCGCCTAGAACCGCTCGGCCACCCCGGCCGGCTACCCGTCTCTAAAGGGATTACGAAGATTCCATTTCAGAAATTAATGTTAACTATTAGCTTTCTCATTCAGAAAGTGTTCTTCAGAATAAGAGCCTCTCGAGCATTGCGAAAACAGTCCCGTTCAGTTGGGGGGACAATATGTTAGCCGGGTGGCGGTCGCCGACAGCTTGTGCGGCCCTCCTCGCTCCACAGCCGTTACGCAAACTGGCCACGAGCACCTGCAAACAGAACTTTCTTTGCTTTCCTGCCAACACCGGACGGCCAAACGTCGTGAGCCACGAGGCATCACATTACAGGCACGCAAGATTAGCAGCAACGTTTCCCGTCTTAACGCTTGCGCAAGATGAATGATAAAGTGGTGTCGTCTTTGCCAGTCTAACGGTAGAAGCTTCGTCGAGGAATGGCAGCGGACTAAGTGAAAGAAACATACATGCATCAGATTGGTGGGCAATAACAATTTTCACTTTACTAGAAAGCTAGACAGATATTTAAACAATAATAAATCAATTCGAATATCCTGAAGGGGCTCAAAAGACGTATAAAATATGACCATGTAACGAATGAAACGAAGTCAGTAAAGTCAGAAGGACTTTCACAGTCTATGATGTGGTCCATCTGAAGAAGGGAAGCAGATACTCTAAAGTCGATGACTAGTCACTAGCTCGAACTCAAACCTCGTCCGGCCTTTTGATGGATGGTGTTTGAACAGAATGTAATGGTAAGGAATGACTGACTGACTCCGACCGAACCGGCCTTGAAGGCCCAACGTTACGACCGACCGCCGCATCATCCTCAGCCCATAGGCGTCACCGGCTGCGGATGTGACGGGGCATGTAATCAGCGCACCGCTCTCCCGGCTGTTGTCAGTTTTCGTAATTGGAACCACTTCTTCTCAGACAATTTGATCCAATGACGCACTTTTTTTTCGTTGTGCAGGTATCTAAATTCACAGAAGCATTTATAGCTAATTATCAAACCTTCTGCGGCGACGGGGCGTCGTGACAGTCTATGGAATCACTATGAAACATAAAATGTGGATGGAAAAACAGTTGCAAATATTGCGACAAGCTCTGTCATAATGTACTGGCATCGAGAGTGCGCCACCATCTCAATGAATACCAGATATATATATATATATCTGGTATATATACCAGATATATATATATATATATATATATATATATATATATATATATATACAATTTGTCAAACGAATGGTTTCGTCACAATATATGACAAGAAAGAAACAGAGACAGTCGTAAACAGAAGGCGAAAGGAATGGTGCTGAACCTACATCTTCTAAATCAGCAAACACAACGTGGTCTGCAGAGGCATCTGAGCTGACTAACACACCTTTGCTCATATAGTCCTCTCCCACTCTGTCTACAGCTGTCATAGACGTAGAAGTTCATGAAAGTACTGATAGAGGGGTGTATGCAGTTTGTGTATCGTTTTCACAGTTAGAATCTAAATACCGCCGAGCTGCCTTCTATGAGATATGACCTAATTATGAGCCACCTAAACGTCATGCACTTCGAGGAGGCTTTCTAGAGGTTGAATACCGACGTGTGCGTGCTGCTATCATGTAGAAGATCCAATAGTCACATTCTAATGAACAACGTATTCTACTCCTACACTTTCTGCTTATTTGGATTTTGTTTAATACAACAGTGTCATCGCTCACATAAAATAGGTAACGGAAAAGGGTACCACATGAATCAAAGAGTACACAACAAAACTAACTGAAATAATACAGAAATTTATTAATACTGTTGCCAGCTCAATTGGGCACTCTTTGTCCTATATCTCATCGATAATGCGGACAGCAATGAATACGTAAACGTTTGGCTGTACATCTGGAAACAGATGGTTGACTCACGTTTCGGACAACTTAACACGTTACAAATAATAATGTACAAAGAAAGCAACAGTTAATACTCAGATACGTTAATTTGGGAAAGATATTTTTAAATAGTAGTTGAAAAGTCTATGATTCACTGGAGGTAGCTCTTTTGTTGCGATATTAATCCGTGCATTATTGCTGAATACGAGAAGCTACGTACTTTAAGTAGAATGTAATTATTATGAACATTTACTGCCTAAAATAAGCAACTGTTGGCTTTCAACAAGTTGGAAACGCCGAAATACGAACATTGCCAGTTCATCATAGCATTATTACAATAGACGCAGATATCTAATACGTGAACTTAATTTTTTCTTTTCTTGGAGTTGGAACTGCCACGATTACTTTAATTTTAAATTACTTTACTTTATTTTGTCCTCAATCAGTTAGCAAGGATTGACTTTGCCTCTAAATATTACTGGACGACACTGTTTACTTATTGAGGCTTTATTATTAATTACTTTCAGTTACCTTTTAGCAAATTAACCAAACTGGCAATCATAATCTTTTAATACATTTCTTTTAACTATTTAAACAACGGAATTCCTCTGGTATTCAGTAACTGGGTAGGAATGGGACTCTAAAAATAATGGTTCAAATGGCTCTGGCACTATGGGACTTAACATCTGAGGTCATCAGTCCCTAGAACTTAGAACTACTTAAACCTAACTAACCTAAGTACATCACACACAACCATGCCCGAGGCAGGATTTCGAACCTGCGACGGTAGCGGTCGTGCGGTTCCAGACTGAAGCGCCTAGAACCGCTCGGCCACTCTGGCCGGCCTGGGACTCTAAATAGGTGATAATGACTGAGGACAATGACAAGATCAGGTACCTGCAGTTTTTGCGTACAGCACTTATTACTGAAATAAAAATTCACTGAGAATGTCGCTAGGTAATGCCCCACAAAGTTTCTAACGTGAACTAAAATAACACAACCTTACAGTTTGTTGCAGTTGTTGAGCCGTCGTCTTCTTGTATTCTACAACGCTCTCATTGCTCCATGTAACATTGTGGGCACACTTTGGTTCGTAATAACCGGTTATGGGGCAGGATCTAGATATTGTTGAAGCCTCGTACCTCTGCCCACACTCGTCATGCTCTTGGTGCCTCGCTAGTAACAATCGCGCCTCACATAAGCCCGACAATGCCCGCCACTTGCATGTTTTCACTCTGACGTCTCACAACCACTTAAGTCTCCACTGCCAAGTCTTTGCTCTCTGCCAACGATATTGCTATTCTTAACGGCATTAACACAGTATAAATACATCATAATATAAAATATATTATACAGGTTACAGCACAATCACACTTCTAATTAATGCATAGTATTTAAAAATTTACAGACTAAAAAAAGTACATCATATTTACAGTAAGCATAATGGGCAAACATTTGCATTATAGTGTCTCAAATTGTGGCTGGCAGGACGGATGTGGGGGGACAGTGTGGTTAATTTAATGTTAACCACTCTACATCAAGTATTTTACAAGAACAATCGTCCTGGAGAGCAAAAGGAAACTGCTGAATATTGTGCGGATATTATCACCGACGTTATCGGTGAGATAGGTAATGAAAAGTTTGTTTGCTGTTATGACAGGCAATGCTCGAAATATGCTGGCTGCGGACAACATTTTATACAAACGATGTCCACATATCGCCAGCGCAGGTTGCGCAGTGCATAGTGTCGACCTACTGATGTAAGACGTTATGGCTCTAGCGGTACTTCATTAACTTCATCGTGGGACCAAAAAGATAAATAAATCTTTGAAGTACAGCCATGTTCCCAATGTAATATTAGAGGATAAGAAGAAAGAGAAACACAGTGTATCATGTGTCATACTCAAAGTCCCACGTCTAATGCTATGGGCTAATGCAGTAAAATGTTTTTATATCTTGTTAAAGAACATGAAAGCTATACTGCAAACAACTGTTTGTCGCAATGTGCAATACGCCAAGGCCGCCATCCTAGAGGATGAGACACAGCAAGAAATTGGAAAAGATTTTGCGGTTACTGAAACCTATGCATGACTCTATAAAGCGAGCAGAAGCAGAAAATACCATATTTTCGGAAGTACACGAACTTTTTATTGTGAGTAGAATCAGTGCTGAAGGAGAGTAAAATAGTTTATGCAAAAGACCGATAAATTATGAAAGCTGTCGTGAGACGTCGGAAAGAGTTTACGCGCAAAACGATCCACGCAGTACTAAACCTTCTGAATCTACGGTATAAGGAAGAAGCTCTTACTGTAAATAAAAAAAACCCAGCTGTGGACAATGTAACAACACTAATTAATTTGTTTCATCTTGATTCCGAAATTACTTCGGCTAATCCAGCGGGATTTCGAACTGTTGTTGCTAACTTTACGAAAAATTCTCTTTTGGTTGATGCCTGATCCGTTTCTCCACCGAGCTAGTGGCGAGGAACGTACAGTGAACAGCTTTTGTACGCTTTGGTATCCAGAATTTTAAATGCAGTTATTCCGCTCATGGTCGGATTCACAAGGAAGTCCGAAATAGGTTGGCTCCAGAATGAACAGAAAAACTGGTGCCAGCGCATTGGAACCTCAGATACAATTTTGATCTATCATACGAGGTGCATTCAAGTTCTAAGGCCTCCGATTTTTTTTCTAATTAACTACTCACTCGAAATCGATGAAACTGGCGTTACTTCTCGACGTAATCGCCCTGCAGACGTACACATTTTTCACAACGCTGACGCCATGATTCCATCGCAACGGCGAAGGCTTCTTTAGGAGTCTGTTTTGACCACTGGAAAATCGCTGAGGCAACAGCAGCACGGCTGGTGAATGTGCGGCCACGGAGAGTGTCTTTCATTGTTGGAAAAAGCCGAAAGTCACTAGGAGCCAGGTCAGGTGAGTAGGGAGCATGAGGAATCACTTCAAAGTTGTTATCACGAGGAAACTGTTGCGTAACGTTAGCTCGATGTGCGGGTGCATTGTCTTGGTGAAACAGCACACGCGCAACCCTTCCCGGACGTTTTTGTTGCAGTGCAGGAAGGAATTTGTTCTTCAAAACATTTTCGTAGGTTGCACCTGTTACTGTAGTGCCCTTTGGAACGCAATGGGTAAGGATTACGCCCTCGCTGTCCCAGAACATGGACACCATAATTTTTTCAGCAGTGACGGTTACCCGAAATTTTTTTGGTGGCGGTGAATCTGTGTGCTTCCATTGAGCTGACTGGCGCTTTGTTTCTGGATTGAAAAATGGCATCCACGTCTCATCCATTGTCACAACCGACGAAAAGAAAGTCCCATTCATGCTGTCATTGCGCGTCAACATTGCTTGGCAACATGCCACACGGGCAGCAATGTGGTCGTCCGTCAGCATTCGTGGCACCCACCTGGGTGACACTTTTCGCATTTTCAGGTCGTCATGCAGGATTGTGTGCACAGAACCCACAGAAATGCCAATTCTTGAGGCGATCTGTTCAACAGTCATTCGGCGATCCCCCAAAACAATTCTCTCCACTTTCTCGATCATGTCGTCAGACCGGCTTGTGCGAGCCCGAGGTTGTTTCGGTTTGTTGTCACACGATGTTCTGCCTTCATTAAACTGTCGCACCCACGAACGCACTTTCGACACATCCACAACTCCATCACCACATGTCTCCTTCAACTGTCGATGAATTTCAGTTGGTTTCACACCACGCAAATTCAGAAAACGAATGATTGCACGCTGTTCAAGTAAGGAAAACGTCGCCATTTTAAGTATTTAAAACAGTTCTCATTCTCGCCGCTGGCGGTAAAATTCCATCTGCCGTACGGTGCTGCCATCTCTGGGACGTATTGACAATGAACGCGGCCTCATTTTAAAACAATGGGCATGTTTCTATCTCTTTCCAGTCCGGAGAAAAAAAATCGGAGGCCTTAGTACTTCAATGCACCTCGTATATCCAAGGTTCTCCATAAAATACATTTCTCTCACCGGGTGAGGAACCAATGTAATGACCGTCTGTATATTGCCGACTGAGTCAATACTTTTGTGAATTTACTTGATATATCAAGTGAGCTCTCTGTTCAAGCTACGAGGAATTGCTATAATCTTGTGTTTGTAGCAGTTATGTCTTCCAGTACACGAGTAAAACTGTTGTCAGGAATAATGGAGAAAAGCTCAATTTAAATAACACTTTTAGATTTAAAACAATTATTTGTCTATAAATTCTGCACCTGAAATATGGAAAATAAACTCCATAAATAATTTTCTTATGATATATACTTCCACAGTCCATACACTGTGTCATTAGAACAAACTATTAAATGGATTTAAACCAGATTGTTACTAAAACCATTACTGCTGGACCGTTTTAAGCCACCAGCACATCCCTGCCAATGCATGATCCCGCTTGTTTCCTTGACGTTAGACATTGAGTGAGTTTATTTCATTAGGATAATTCAGATGTTTAGTTAGTCAGTGTAGTACTGTGTCTAAGTTGTTATGGATTTGACTTAAAGTAATAGAGAGAGTGGAACCCAGTGCCCGTTCAGAGCAAAAGCCTCCAGGCTAATTCCAAGCAACGCAACGAGATAGGGGTGTTACACAGTCTTGTTCCACACTCGGGAGAAATTTGGGTTTTAACACAGTCTGATGGTCAAGAAGTTAACACCACTACCTCTTCCCTCTCTGCAGATGAATATATACATTCTTGAACCACCAGGATTCGAATTTGCTAGCTTTCGCTCGAATTCCATTAGAGTAGTTTAGCGACCTTGACTTTGGAGGCAGATTTTGCTCGTAACATGGCATGGCCTAGAAACAACTTAAAGTAAACCTGTTATCAAGCAGAAAATTGGTTGCAGCACCGCAGTGCTTTACTAGGGAGGTTCCTACTCGAGATGGTATGCAATTTCCCTCCTTTCGAACTTCCAAATGGCTTACCCAGACATTGGTAGGAGAACCTAGTGTAACGTGGATTCCGAACCACGGTACAACTAGGTATGTTTCACAGTGACAAACATTGCCGGACGTGAAAGAAATGGAAAGTGACGCACGAAAATCCTAGGACTGAGTGGGGTTCGAACCCGAGAACTCCAAACTCTTTTTATAGATGGGGGACTCCCATCTCCCCTTATAGTCTATCCTGTCTTTCTGCAAAAATACCTTTTAGGGCTCGCCTCTCACGCTTCTAATGATTCTTACTTTTTTCTCCTCTTCTTTTTTTAATCTTAATTCTTAAAATAAAATTTAAAAATAAACGGAAAAAATTAAAAAGTGTCCTTTATGTGGCTTAGGATATTCTTTCTGTTCGAGTAAGGCCCATTAGTACTCCAAGAAAATGATTAAAAAGTTTTCGAAACCCTCAGTGTGGTTTGGCCGCACCTGCCATACATGATCCAATGTTACTGTTGCAAGTCAGACTGGAAGTCCAATATGTCCGGAGTGGCTGTGGTTATCGAAAAGTGAGTGAAAGTATACGACCGGTACCTGGATATTGGGAACATGTGCGAGTCCGGCAGGAAAACAAGATTCGGGTCTATAATGGTAGGGCTCGTTCTGGTAATTAAAGCCAATTTTTTCCTCGTCCACGACCAAGTTGCATTTTGGTCACAACAGGTGAATCAGAGTGTGAGGTCATCTGATACTGGAACTTCCTAAAGAGAGGGCCTGATGTTAGATTCATGTTGTGTAACTTCTCTATAGTTAGCAACTTTCCGTAGTTTTCATGCAACCAAATGGATTTGACATCAGTTGGCAGGAATTTTCCAAGAACATTCAGCCAAATCCTACTCCAGTTTGTCGATGGGTGGCTCCTGTAAAATGTTTATACAGGGTGAATTCTGAAATGCTTGTTGGTATAAAAAAAGCAGTGGAAAGGCGGTGGGATACCTCCTCCATGCAGCTTACCATAATGAAATATGATTGTACATAAGGCAACGTGAGTTCTTCTTCAGGCTTTAATGTTGGCAGAGAGATATCCACTGAACTGGAGGAGTTGAGTAAGGTTTTAGTCACAGAATTTCTAATAGCTGATGAGAAACTGAAAATAGTTCTGCGTAAATAATACTGAAATGCACAAACCTAAACCGCCTTCGGGAATAGTTGTGGCTGTTGTTAGGAAGGGTAACTGGAATATGTTAGACGATTGCCCAGATTGCCGAAGCAGCAGCTGACAGATTTTGTTTCGCCATGTTGACCAGAATGGTGTAAACTGATGTGACGTGGTGGAGCTTAGCTAAAAAATAGATGTTAATGAGATGGATCATCTGCTGTCTGTCATTATGCCGTAGCCGATGCTCTCGTAAATTTTATAAAGGGGACTACATTTTGTACACCCAATTTATGTGTAACATATCCTTCTGTTTGGCTGAGATGTGTATCTCCGGAACACGATGTTTGGGAGCTGGAAACGACCACTACATCCAAACTCTAATCAGTAAGTGCATAACATGTTATGACTTCCGTATTAATGCCCTATAATATTCCCCCACGTATGAAAATTGTCCCATAATTGAACAATAACGCCATCTACTTTAAAGAAATATGCTGCAGTCAACCATATTTCAAATCGCAACGTTAAAATAAACGGGCTTTCAACATAACTTCAATTAAGATAAATTCTAGCAAAAAATCTCCAACTGTTCGAAAGTAACCTATAGGTGTTCGTGTATCGCTCCTTATAGGAATAATATGTGAAATCCAGATGTTATTTCACACTATATTTTGTAACATCTTATGAATGCGTAAAGATCCGTCTGAAAGCAAATTGAAGTCTTCGACGCTATAGAACGTAGCTGAAAGATCCACTGTGAGCCACACTTACCTTATTTAGTTGTAAATTATGTCCAGATTCAGGAAATATTGTTTCTGCTGAAGGCAGTTCAAGAAATATTTCAAATAGTTTGCATGTGAAAATGGTGCTTTCACGAACAAAGGCTTACGTGACTACATGTATGGATGAGCATTAAAAATATGGTTGAAAGATAATTTAGTGAGAAAATGAATTCATTAGGGAATTGAATTTTTAACTCTTGTCTTATTCAAAAAGTGAATACAAAAGCTCGTAAAAATATATAAAAATATTCTCCTATGGACTACGTGTTCTTGAGAACTACACATTTACATAAGACAGAAAAAACACCATATTCATAATAATCCGTGTAACATAATGAGAGGTAAAGTGTTATGATAAGCAACTTTTATGCTCGCATGACCCAATGAATGGAAGATATTGATCCGCACATTGAATAGTTAGAATAACAGAGACTAGCATGATACAAAAATGCAGAACTTGTGCCATAAATAATCCTGAAAAATCACAAAATATTACAGCAGTGAAGCGCGAACGAGATACCATGTCACCAATCATAATGGGTGATGTAGCTGCAATTTGTCCATCTCAGTTGCTGATGTTGTTATTGTGGCCTTCAGCCCAAAGAATGGTTTGATGCAGCTCCACATGCTACTCTATCCTGTAAATGTCTCTTCATCTCCGAATAACTGCTTCAACCTACAAACCTACATCCCCATGATTACCACAATTCGCCCCCTCATACACACGTACACCACATTACACACTTCCTTCCAATACTAAATTAGTAATCCCTTGGTGTCTCAGAACGTGTCTTATGAACTGACTCTTTCTCTTCGTCAATTTATACCACAAACTTCTTTTCTCTACAGTTGTATTCAGTGCCTCCTCATTGGTTGCAGGACCTACTCAGCTACTCGTCGGAATTTTTCTAGTCCCACGTTTTAAAAACTTCAATTCTCTTCTTGTCTGAACTGTTTATTGTCAACTCTTCACTTTCACACAAGGCTAAAACCCAGACAAATATTTTGAGGAAAGATTTCCCTACACTTAAATTCATATTCGATGTTAACAAATTTCTCTTGTTTCTTTTCTTTTTTCTAGACATTGCCAGTCTACATTTTACATCCTGTCTACTTCGGCCATCATCAGTTATTTTACTGTCCAAATAGCAAAACTCATCTACTAATTTTAGTGTCTCGTTTCCTGATCTAATTCCCTCAGCATAGTCTGATTTAATTCGACTATATTCCGTTATCCTTGTTTTGATTTTTATTATTTTCATCTTTTATCTTTCTTTCAAGACACTGTCCATTCCGTTCAATTGCTGTTCCAAGTCCTTTGCTGTAGCTGACAATATTACGGTGTCATTGGCAAACCTTAAAGTTTTTATTTCTTCTCTCTGAAAATTTTTTCACCAAATTTTTCTTTGATTTCCTTTACCGCTTGCTCAACGCAAAGATTGAATAGCATCGGGAAAGGCTATCTCAATCTCTTCTCAGCTAGTCCTTTCCTTTCACGCCCGTCGATTCTCACAACTGCTGTCTGGTTTCTGTACAAGTTGTATACATTCTTTCGCCCCCTATTTTTTGCCCCTATTACCTTCAGAATTTCAAAGAGTGTATTCCTGTCGACACTGTCAAAAGCTTTCTCCAAATCTATAAAAGTTATGAACGTATATTTGCTTTTCCTTAAGATTTCATGTAAGATAAGTTGTAGGGTCAGTATTATCTCGCGTTTCCTACATTCAAACTTATGTTCCCCGTGTCAGCTTTTACTAGTTTTTCCATACTTCTGTGAATAATTCGTGCCAGTATTTTGCAAACTATGACTTATTAAACTAACAATTTGGTAATATTCACACCCTTCAGCACCTGCTTTGTGTGGAATTGGAATTATTACACCCTTCTTGCACTCTGAGGGTATTACGCATGTCTATTAAGTCTTGCATGCCAGATAGAATAGTTTCGTTATGGCTGACTCTCCCAAAGATATCAGTAGTTCTGAGGGAACGTCATCTATTCCTAGAGCCTTGTTTCGACTTAGGTCTTTCAGTGCCCTGTCAAATTCTTCTCGCAGTATCATATCTTCTGCCTCATCTTCATTTACGTCCTCTACTATTTCCGTAACATTGCCTTCAAGTACATTTCCCTTGTGTGGTCGTTCTATATATCCCACGTTTCAGCTTTGCCTTCTTTCCTTAGTACTGGTTTTCCATCTGAGCTCCTATTATCACACAGCTGCTTTTCTCCTTTGCAAATGTCTCATTAATTTTCCTACAGGATTTATGTATCTTTCCGTTAATTATATACGGTTCTATATCCTTCCATTTGTGCTATGGATATTCCTCCTTAGCCATTTTGCATTTCCAACCAATCTCAGTTTTTAGACGTTTGTATTCCCTTCGGCATTTGCTGCATTTTTATAAGTTCTCCTTTCGTCAGTTCAATTCAATATCTGTTTTCAACTCTTTCAGTTGCTTCTCTACCCGACTTATGCCTGTTACTGTGTCATCTACACGGGAGTCCGTGCGACGGTCAGACAAACGTGAATAATTTCTTAAACGCGATATTTAAAACTTCATCTTTCCTTTTGCTGTTCTAATGCCACACCAGGCTGGTCAACGAGTGACTGAATAGAAGTCTACGACCTGCTTAGCAATTTTACGTAGGACCAGAATTTTTTCTGGTTTTCGGTCAGATCTTCTGCTGAGGTACGACGGTGAATATTGTTTTATGCTTCGCGCATCCAGCTTTTATAGACGCACGAATCTCTACTAACTTATTTCTGTTGTCATTTCTATTTTGAACCGAGGGCGCTACAGTTTATGTTTCCTCAGCATTTTCAATTTTTTGTTATTAAACCACGGTGGGTCTTTTCTTTCCTCAATCCAACTACTCATCATTCTTCTCCAAATCACGATTCACTAGCAGTTTAAACTTTGTTCATAATTTCTCTACGTCCATAGTACTGGAAACAAATGTTGTCCATCCATGGTTTTAAGTGGGACGCTAACAACTTCTGATCAGCTGTTTCTAGCAAAAATTATTTCCTAGCCTTCTTGATGGATCTATTAGCTTTAGTAACCATTGTCGTTATGATGACACGCTGATGGCTAATCCCTGTCTCTGTACTGACTTTGTCGATAAAGTGAAACCTGTTTGTAGCTACAAAGTCTAAAATATTTCCAGCCGGCCGAAGTGGCCGTGCGGTTAAAGGCGCTGCAGTCTGGAACCGCAAGACCGCTACGGTCGCAGGTTCGAATCCCGCCTCGGGCATGGATGTTTGTGATGTCCTTAGGTTAGTTAGGTTTAACTAGTTCTAAGTTCTAGGGGACTAATGACCTCAGCAGTTGAGTCCCATAGTGCTCAGAGCCATTTTTTCTAAAATATTTCCACTAGGTGTAGGATCCCTAACTAGCTGTTCAAGACAGTTTTCGGAAAACTTGTTCAAAATTACTTCACAAAACTGTCTGCTCATACTATTTGAATCCATAGACGTAGCAGTCTGTACTCGGTAGGTAATATTCAATGAGCTGGATATTTCCGCGCTACTGAACGTGGACTTCCTTTGAATGATTCTAAAGCTGTCAAGGCGGCATCAGGAGGCCGGTAAAAACGTCCTGTAATTAACTTGAGTCATCCAGACAACTTCCCTAATCTCTTGATGTTCCTGTATGTGTTGTTGCATTAGGCAAAGATCTGCTTCGTCAGCAGTAATGCACGCCAGCTACATATGCCTGAACTCCATATTTATGTACGAGTAATGTGATGCACTCAAGGTTGGAGTGCATGTGTCGTGGAAGAGGTTCAATGGCTAACGCACATAACGTCGGCGACAGTGGATGGGTATCCCTGTCTCAGAACTCGTTGGAAGGTTATGAGGCACGTGTGGAACTGATTGATCCTCATTTCGGTTTTGGTATGCAGGGTACATCTCATTATAGTCTGGACTAAACGGGACTCGAAGCTGTTAAGTCTGTAAGTACTTGTTTGGGAAGAAATACTCAATGTGATCATAGGCATTTTTAAAGTCTAAAAATGCGAGGGGCAAGGAATTTTTCACATGCCATGTCACTGATACAACCTCTGTCTGTATTGTAAGAACCGTCCACATTTATGCATTAAATGTCCACGTCTACAGCTTGAAATTAGCCTTCAGTACGTCCTCCCACGACGACAGCCACAGGCAGACAGTGATGTAGCCACCGAACCACAGACTGCGATTTAGGGGTATAATTAGACATGTAGCGCCCATCTTTTCAATCAACATGACTTGTATGTTTTCTTATACAGCCTTCCTAGCTAACTC
This sequence comes from Schistocerca nitens, assembly GCF_023898315.1. Classification (NCBI taxonomy): domain Eukaryota; kingdom Metazoa; phylum Arthropoda; class Insecta; order Orthoptera; family Acrididae; genus Schistocerca; species Schistocerca nitens. Next base: position 570,481,159 of record NC_064616.1, on the reverse strand, counting down.
ATTAATGAAATAACTTGGAATGAGGAACCAAAGGTAGCAACCGGCTGAACACAAGGGTTCATCTACATCTGTACTCCGCAAGCTACTCTTCAGTGCATGGTCGAAAGTACGAGGGTAAGTTAATTATTATCCGCAAAGTAGTTATAAAATTTTATTGTAATCAAATAAGAAACTTACAAGAACATTGTTTTTCGACATAGTCTTCTTGCGTTTCAGTGCATTTGGTCCATCCCTGATGCCCTCATAAAAGAAGGTTCTCGGTTAAGCTGTGAGCCAGGAATGCACCGCTTCTTTTACTGTTTCGTCCGAGGCAAATCGACGACCCCTTAATACCTCTTTGAGTGGACCAAACAAGTGTTCACCATAATGTTCCAGTACTGGACCTTATGCGTTCCAAAAAACCGTAAGCATCATTTTTCCTGCGGGCGGATGGGTCTTGAACTTTTTCTTGCACGTCGAATTTGGATGTTCCCGTTCCATACTGCCGGCCCGAGTGGCCGTGCGGTTCTGGGCGCTACAGTCTGGACCCGAGCGACCGCTACGGTCGCAGGTTCGAATCCTGCCTCGGGCATGGATGTGTGTGATGTCCTTAGGATAGTTAGGTATAATTACTTCTAAGTTCTAGGCGACTAATGACCTGAGAAGTTAAGTCGCGTAGTACTCAGAGCCATTAAACCATTAAACCGTTCCATACTTTGCCGTTTACTCTCCGGCTCGTAATGACGGATCCATGTTTCGTCACCAGTAATGATCCTGTCTAAGAAGTTGTCCCCTTCGTTGCCATAGCGATCCGAATTTTTTTGCAGATTTCCAAGCGCGTTTGTTTATGCAACTGTGTGAGTTGTTTTGGGACCCATCTTGCACAAAGTTTATGAAACCCAAGTCTGTTGTGGATGATTTCGTAGGCAGAACAGCGGCTAATTTGCAGACGGTGTGCCACTTCGTCAATAGTTAATCGTCTGTCTAAGAGAATCGTTTCACGTGAACGCTCAATGGCTTTTTCATTTGTGACGGTAAACGGTCGTTCGGCTCCTTCATAGTGTGTAACACTTGTGCGACAATTTCGGAATTTTTCAATCCATTCGTAGACACTCCGTTGTGACAAAACACTGTTCCCGTACTGTACCGAAAGTCTTTGATGAATTTCAGGTTCTGATACGCCTCCCGACCATAAAAAAACGGATCACTGAAGGTTGCTCTTCTTTGGTGCAAATAGACAGCGGAGTAGCCATGATTAGCAGCACGTCAGCGATAACGAAACTAACATAGCAGCTTGAAAATTGCAAAGATATGACAAAAAATAATGCATCATAAACGTAAAACCAAGGTAAACAAAAATATAACTAAATTGCGGATAATAATTGACTTACCCTCGTACTTCCAAACAGAATTAGCGATTTTCTGTCCAAATGCATTCTAGTTTAAGCGAGGAAAAAATTACTGTTCATATCCCTCTATACAAGCCTCTCTTCTTATTGTGACTATCAATAAATCGCTTCATAATCATCTGTGTCTATAATATTCAATCTGACCTATAATGGCTTTTGACTTTCGACAATGTTTCTTTGATATCCGCACTGTCAAAATGGTATAAAGCGATAATTACTTTTAACGTACGCATTTTAATTTTTGTAGTCAAATTTTGATCGTATAGCTGCTCATGATTTTTAAGAATTGTGAAAAATCTGTCCTTTATACAAGTCAGCTCGTTGCCTACTGATTTTAAAAGCATTCCGGGAATATTAGCTTCACGAATGTGGCATGTATCACAGTAGAAGCAGCGCTATTGTGACGGCGTATCACTGCTGTTTCCCCTTGAAGTCTGATGAGGCTTTCACAGCAATTATTATGCCGCTAGACTGCAATTTATACGTCTGGCGACCGTAAAATGCTTAATAAATTTGCCTAGGACAGCGAGAAGATGAGAGAATTCAATTGCAACTGAAATACCTCTCTCGGTTACATTGGAACAACCGCATTTCTAATCTTACAATTTTTTCGCCCAATTTTATATCTGGTTTTCATGGAGGTTGAAAGCCACGTGGAAAATCCCAATTCAGTGGCCTTTGCTCCCAAGACGCTTCCATGGTAAGAGGATTGCAAATGTGTGCCATAAGTTTTAATATAAAAACCAGGGAGATATCTGAAGAAGTCTAAAATTTTATACTGATGTGAGAGAGAGTGGAGTATCAACTGCGTTCTCCGACATACACCACTGGCGTCGTTAACGAAGCAAGACGCAACCGTGTTTTGGCAGTATTTGTTCCCAATAGTCTGACTGCACCATACTTTTCATTTAATCGGTGCTTCCAACAGTAAAAGATTCGTATAAAATATTCTTGGTATTCACCTCGTTTCATATTTGAGTCTACCGAGACCTGGCAGTGAACAAAAGCGTGATGAGTCGCAACAAGGTCGCGCAAACCTGTCCGATGTCCTGCGTGCCGGCCGGCCGCACAGAGGTGTGACTCCCTACAGTGTTGGAGCGTGCGGACACTCTGAATCAAGGTCATCGACGGGTCACAACCAAACACCTCGCTGTACAACTGGGCGCCTCTGTTGGTAGTGCTGACACACTGGTCCATCAACTGGTGTGCTCAAAGGTGTGTGGCCGCTGGGTTCCTCGCCGCCTGACAGAAGACCACAAAGAGCAACGAAGGACCATCTGAGCGGTATTGCTTGCGCGTTACGAGGCTGATCGTGGCAATTTTTGTCGAACATCGTCACAGGCGATGAAACATGGGTTCTTCATTTCGAACAGGAAACAAAACGGCAATCCATGCACACTGGACTCGCATTCGGGAGGACGACGGTTCAATCCCGTCTTCAGCCATCCTGATTTAGGTTTTCCGTGATTTCCCTAAATCGTTTCAGGCAAATGCCGGGATGGTTCCTTTGAAAGGGTACGGCCGATTTACTTCCCAATCCTTCCCTAACACGAGCTTGCGCTCCGTCTGTAATGACCTCGTTGTCGACGGGACGTTAAACACTAACCACCACCACCACCTGGAGTGGCGTCACACCACCTCTCCTCCGAAGAAAAAGTTTAAAGCTGCATTATGAGTCGGCAAAGTCATGGCAACGGTCGTCTGGGACTCTAAAGGGGTTATTCTGTTTAATGTCCTCCCTATGGTGCAACGATCAACTCTGAAGTGTATTGTTCTACCCTCAGGAAACTGGAAAAACTACTTTAGCGTGTTAGTCGCCACAAAGATGCAAACTGTTGTGTCACCGCCAGACACCACACTTGCTAGGTGGTAGCCTTTAAATCGGGCGCGGTCCGCTAGTATACGTCGGACCCGCGTGTCGCCACTGTCAGTGATTGCAGACCGAGCGCCGCCACACGGCAGGTCTAGAGAGACTTCCTAGCACTCGCCCCAGTTGTACAGCCGACTTTGCTAGCAATGGTTCACTGACAAATTACGCTCTCATTTGCCGAGACGATAGTTAGCATAGCCTTCAGCTACGTCATTTGCTACGACCTAGCAAGGCGCCATTATCATTTGCTGTTAATCTTGTGATGCCTGTACCGTCAGACCGATGTTCACCAATTATGGATTAAAGTTAAGTATTCCAGCAGCTACGTACTTTTCTTGATAGTATAATTACTTTACCTGTTCCAGACCTCACGCCAGCCTGCGTGAGCTTAAACGCGTACCTTTCGGCTACCTCCCAGTAACTTGGCTGTCTTGCAAAGTCACAACACAAACGAACTTCTCCTTCTCGCCAGCCGCGGTGGCCGAGCGGTTCTAGGTGCCCAGTCCGGAACCGCACGACTGCTACGGTCGCAGGTTCGAATCGTGCCTCGGGCATGGATGTTGTGTGATGTGCTTAGGTTACTTAGGTTGAAATAGTCCTAAGTTCTAGGGGACTTATGACCACAGATGTTAAGTCCCATACTGCGCAGAGCCATTTGAACCATTTTTCTCCTTCTCCACGATTCTCCTTGTCCATGACAAAGCAGGGCCTCACCTGCGCACCCGTGAGGAGCTCATAAAACTTCATTGGACTGTTCTTCCTCATCCACTTTACAGCTCGAATCTCGCACCTTCCAACTTTCATCTGTTTGGCCAACGAAGGTTGAACTCCGCGGGAAAGAGTACGTAGATGACGCGTATGTCACTGATGCAGCAAGACGCCGGCTTCGACGTTATCCAGTAGAGTCGTACCATGCGTGCATACAGGGACTCCCAACAAGGTGGCGTAGAGCCTTCGCATTTAACGGAGATTATGTTGAAAAATGGGCTTTTGTAGCCAAAAGAGTGGGGAATAGTGTGGTGTACTGGAATTCTGAATAAAACCAACCTGCTTTCATTTAAAAAAAAGGTGTTGCATTAGTTATTGAGCGCCCCTCGTAAATTTGACGCAACAAAACGTTTAATAATCTAACCAAGGGTTGCATCGTGAGAAAATTTGTTTCCATTTATAGATTATATTTCAGTGAGAGAAAATTATTTTACTCCTTTGTTTTCTGAACGCGAGTTCCTTATGTGGAATAGTTCAGACACGAGGAATCGATACTTCCCAAGCCTTAAAACAGAAGTGAGTAAATGCAGTAATGATTCGTAGGTATTCCATAAAAGAGTAATAGTTATACGCCAACAAATGCTTTATGGTAGTTCTATACTGCTTTTAATGCAGTAGAACCTTCTTACACCAATTTGGAGAAAGGTTATGGTACTATACAGAGTGAATCAACGTAAGGTTCTGATCTTTTACGACTGTTCACTCCTGGTGACTAGAAAATACGATTTTTAAGGAATACAGAACTAATGACGCCCGGGAGTAATAACCTTCAGAGCGATCTCAGTAGTGAAAGATAGTAGTTGAGCTGTAGCCCTGTTTTTCTGTACTCAATACGTGTGGTTCTTTCGTTCTGAAGAAAGTCAATTACGGGAACTTAACTGTGAGAAAGCAGAGATCGCCTCCACATGTAAAGCTTTCCGTGTAGTGCACACCTGACCGTATTCGCAGCAGTACGGCAATCAGTGTTTTCCATCTCGGACATTAGTTTCTTAGCAAATAATCCGTCTGAAATATTTAAGAATCTCACTGGTAACTGCCAACACACTATGAACTTATAATTTAGTTAGATGGCCTTGAGTGGGCATGTCGGACTCACTTCTGGAATGAGATCTGTTTTGGGTTCAGTCAAGTCAAAAATCCGAGCAGGAACGTCTGCGAAACGACAGCTGCATTTGTAATGTTGGCTGATTATTTGTGTGCTGGCGTAAGCTGCCGCCAGCACACCGGTCGGCAAAGATGTAGCGCGAAGATGATAAGCAGACGCAGGATCAAGCGCGCCTATCATGAGAGAGGCCAGAGACACACCGACAAGCGACATGCCACCAACGCCCTCTCAACAGCATGTATCTAGGTCGCCGCCGCTGACCGGAGGGCCTCACTGATTCACTCTCCCAGTTTTGCGTCTCTCAGTACATTCACAGAGCGGCTAAATTTCATCACAGGTTATGACAGTACATAGCAACCAGATTAGTGCCTGTAGCGAGAGTAGCAGTGAGGCTAAAGTTTGTAAAAGCAAGATTACCGATATTCTCTGCACGAGGACTGTTACTGATGAGCTTGTACCACGACATATGGACTCTATTCCAGTTAAGTAAAACTTCATGTTCGTGTAAATAAATAACCGTATTAATCCACGTGTGCATTTGTGCTGTAGAAAGAGGATACTGGCCATTCATAACAATATCCCTTCCCTTGCTTCCTACGGTACAAGACTCTACAGTGGCGATGAGGATACTATAATTTGTACATTATATTCAGTTAATACAACTGTATTTACTGTCGAAAGAGTGAGGAGGCCTCAGCGAGATCTAACTACATGTGATGCTGATTTCCGACAAAGCGGAGATAGGAGTTTTGGATTTCGACGAAGTAATATCCTCAGGAAAGACAGCGTACCACAAGCATTTGACTTAACATTATTTGTAATAGGGACAGACGTTGATCAGACCTACATCTACATTTTAGGTTTCATTCATCTATCAACAAACACCTAATTACCTTGTAGATCTCCACGACAACGCTCCAAAATTGGAATGGCAGCGTCATATTGTTCACACGTTAGCGATATTGACACTGTTTCACGTTCGTGAGTGAAGCCAATTATTGTGAGACATGTGGGAGAATATAATGAACAGCTTCAGATATACCAAAATTTGCTATAGTTAGTGTAAAGCATGTCTCTTGGGTAATCAAGGTCAGTTTGTTTGATGAACATGAAAGCTCTTGCCGTGATACCTATAGATACACTACACTGTCCGATCAAAAGTATCTAGACGTCCCTATGTGTGCGAACGGACCACTAGACGTCACGAGAGGCTGTCCCGCAAGTATAAAAGGAGGTACGGGTATTGTATTGTCAATAGAGAAGCAGTAACAGCAGAATTGCTCGGCCGGTAGAGCTCAGTGCCTTTGAACATTAATCATTAGAAGTCACTTGAGTAACAAATCAACCAGGAAGATTTGAATCTTTCTAAAGCTGCCCAAGTCGACTTTTGGTGATTTGACTGCCAAGAGGAAACGCCAGAGAACAACCGCAGCTAAATCAACAGCAGGCAGACCTCATGTACTTACTGACAGGGAACGTTCTTAAAATAATTTACATTAGAAAAACCAAACTGGATTTTTAAATTTGATTTTAATGAGATGAGTAGTTCTGGTTGTGTTTTTGCATATATACCGTCGAGAATTGTCATCACAGATCCGGTATCACGTCTATTACGGTATTTCTGATTTGTCGACACATAAACTGAGAACCCTGTTGGCACATATCCTTTGTTCCAAATCGGTAAAGTATCAACACAGCCTTTTGCGACAACTGAGGGTGTTCATATTTTAATATACACCCGAATGCCATTAACGGCATTAATTTATGTCTTTTTCCAACGAAGAATTCCATGCCAGTTAAATAAGAGATCCATATTCTCTTGGTGATATAGTCGAAGGTCGTGCATTGATATATGAGGTTTCTAATCCACAACTGATTTTGATGTTTAGCTTTCTCTTCACTTGGAAGACACTGTATAAAAGCTTCAACCAAACATTTCAGGTTTTCTGAGAGGAATCAGTTATTATTATTTTTTTTAATTTACCTTCCTGGATGTTAATAGAAAAGGCATGGAAGTCGCGCAGAACCCTTACTTGATCTGTGCAGAACCTTAAGGTTCCGCGATACGTAGTTTAAGAAACGTTGCTCCAACACATCACAGAAATGTCTGATGGTGTTTAGGTACGGGCTTTGAGCAAATCAGTCAGCGTATCCACCCGATTTTCTTCAAACCCGAAGCAATGCTTGTTGCATCATGAAGAGAGACAATATCATTGTAGAGAGAGGACCAGTTCCAAAGCGTTTCTACTGTTTGAGAAGTATTATGCTGTGTGAAGTGTTTTCGTGAGTTTCGTTTTAAATGGTTAAGAGACTGGATTCGCGTTCAGGTGAAAAGGATCCAAAGCAGTTTCAGGTCACTCTAGTTTAGTTTTCCCCAGGCTGCCGTGATTTTTTTAAAAGTGAGGTTATGATCGATTCCTTAAACAAGGCTAAGGTCGATTTCTCGTCGTATTACAGTCCAATCAGAGCTAGTGCCATGCCCCTTACGGCTGGGTCGTCGACTGGGTGCTAAATTGATTTTCGTTTCTTTTATTTACACTCATTATGTTCATTTCTAACAGAGGCTAACCTAGAATAAATGTCTTTGTCCTGAACCGAACTTTTATGAGGTCTGTAGATCGAGTCGTGTATGCTAAATTTTGACTAAGTTTTATCATACTGGGCGTTTAGGGTTTCGACTGATTATTTTCAGTTGTTTTCTTGATTTGTGTAAATCAATGTATAAAAATGAGAGAAAGAAATTATTTTCTCCCCTGCCTGTAGCACTTTAAGGAAAAGGTGGCATGTGGCTTACAGCTGACAGGTAATAAAGCAAATGACGGTAATTGAAGAACAGACCCATTAACTTGTCACATTTTACATAATATCGCTGTGAAAACACATAAATCAAAAGGTGACCCAAGATAACGCATTTAAATTTTCAGCTACTTGGTCCCCATATATTTTATACTCAGTCTAAACGGATGTAAGACAGAGCAGTGTCGCCTGTCCTAAGTCGGTACCTCTCTTTCAAAATTCTTCTTACATGCTCAAACTGTTATTCGATAAATAATTTTTATTGATGTTTGTTGAAATGATGCTTCTGGAGATTCATCTTCCACAAGAGGGACCGGAAGAGTAATTTGCGCACTGAATCTGATATAAAAATATCATTTTCTGTTAAGGTAGGTATGCACCAGATTCCACGCAATTTACAAGTCCTTTGAAGTCTATTTTGTAACTTATTGACCTGATGTTTCAAATCAACACCTCTTGAACGCGAATCGTAATGTTACTACCGCGGTCATATCTGTGAACTCCTCAATGTCTCGACTGAGACAGAAATAAGTTTATCTTTATGACTTATATATTTCATATAATGTATAACTTTTCTTTTTTTGTATGGAGCTAAAGCAGTTCTAAAAGACCACTTCTCTCACGTCGTTAAAAGTTGCGGGACTTGTGACCACTGAAAAGTCGTTTTCTGAGCTTAGTACCAGATGTGCGCGTACCTCCGGAACAGGTTTACTTCGAGAGTACCTTTTCAAGCTTGTCGTCCTTCGGTTTTTCCCGGTTTTGCTTTAGCGCAGTTCTGATCAAAGTCAGTTATTTTTAGTATTCTGCTCCAATAGTGACGAGTAGTACATAAAATCATCGTTAAATATGAAAGTTTCGATCGAATAGCAATTGACTCTGTTTACGTTAAAGGCTTCAACAACTGTGGAGCTACTACCAAACAAGGCCGAAACGTGGCGCCACCATCAGCTCTGGTGGCACGTAGAGCTGCTAGTCTCGTCTGTTGGTTCTGACAAGGGAAGACCTAATTGGCGACCAATGCATTCGGCTCACATTTGGCAGGTTGCTCGTATACAACCTAAAATGAAAGACTTTAAGATATTTTCTCTCTATATCTCCCCGTTTAAGACAAAACCACCGATAAATTTCACGACGCTTCATAGATTCAATGTTGATGCGATCATTTATACTATATGAATGGGTGGTGTCTATTCCGAAAGAAGAGACATCACGCGGAATACGTAGCTGTAAACTGAAGGTGGAAGTGGGGGGGGGGGGGGGGGGAGAAAGGAGAGAAAGAAAATGAAAGGAACTGATTATATCAGCTGTATCTAGAATTTATGTGGAATCAGCGAGGACGAGTGAAAATGTATACCGGGCCAGGATTCGAACCCGGAATTTCCTGCTTAGTGGGCATTTGTGTTAAGCATTGCGCCACACAGACAGAGTTTTAATCGCAAACATGTGGACTATCTCCGCACGCTCCTCAGCCGACCCACGTTCCCCTTCGCACCATCACTTATCCCTAGTCCCCGTCCATGTCCTCCTTCCTCACTAATTTTTAAATTCCTGCTGTGGAGGTAGAACGTAAATGTGCATCTGCACTGATGGTTGTCGATTCAGAGCCCATCGAAACGAATCAGTTACATGATTGCGTTGTGTCTGTTCTTTCGGACATGTCCGAAACGCATTCATATAATTGGTGTGCCTCGATGAGCTATGAATCGAAAACCATCAGTGCAGGTGCACGTTTATATTTGACCTCCAATGTGACTCTAAACATTAGCGAATATGGAGCACATCGACGGGGAATACGGATAAGAGATGTCACTAGGTGGGAATGTGGGTTGGCCAAGGAGTGTGCCGAGATGTCCGAGCATTTGTGATTAAAACTGTCTGGCTGGCGCAGTGCTTGGAGCAACCGCCGAGGAAGCAGGAGATCCCGGGTTCGGCACACATTTTTAATCGTCGCCGTTGATTCCATATGAAGTACCGATGCAGCTGATATAGTCAGTTCCTTCCCTTTCCTTTCCTTTCTCCCTCTCCCACCTTCAATTTACATTGATGCGAACAACAGATGGTCGAAAACTAAGCATTTTTCATCATTATAGATGAGGTCTACAAACGCATATCTTCCTAGAAATCGAGGACAGGAATTGTTACGACAGCAGCTTCTGTACCCATAGAGTATAAACTGTCCAACAAAAACGCCTCTGGCGTAGTGATTAAGGCATCTGGCTAGGGAGCAGAGAGTCTGTTTTCAATTTCAAAATGGATTCTGCAGATGTTTTTCATTTCCATGGAATGGATCTTCTCTTCAGTACTGCGCTGTGCACACTTAGTATTAGTATGTCTGTTTCTAAACGTTCTGTGTCGTATATTGATATTCATGACAAGCTCTACACATTATTGAAGTAGCGACAAATATAATGTTGAGGCTTAAATTATTTTAACCCTTATCCGTGAAGATGGTCCATGACTGAAACCGGTTGATATTTCGGTTTAAAATAAAAGCAGCTTCAGGTCAAACTTGCATTTTACACATTACTTGATGACTGTTGATGGTTACCTTCCAGAATGTTTGAAAGAGCTATTGGCGCTAACTCCCGATACTATTGTGGGATAAGCAAGCATCCAAATTCATTGCCCTTCTAGTAAGAGGAGCAGAATATCACATACATTTTCTACAGTAGGCCAATGATGTTATAACTCCAATCAAGCTTTAAACTTTAAAGTGGGTAACATTCAAAATTCAAGTGCACTTTAGCACTGGTTAATTTAAGATTGTTGAATATGCTGAAACCCTTTCCAGATTTACCTCCCTACCCGTTTGCAGAGCCAGTATAACAAATCAAGGTCTTTGTTGTTGAACTTCTGTTTCAATGTCCTAGGTCTCTCTGGATGTCATTGTTAGAAAAGAATATTCAAATAGTTCCCATGAATGGAAACTTAATAGCAGCTGAATATCTGAATTCAATACAAATAAAAATTTCAAATTTTCCTAGTCTATTACGGAAATATACGAGTATGGCATTTTCCATGGCAATTTTTGAAACAATACTTTATTCTCTTCAAAATTACTTTCTCCTCGAAAGTTCAAGTTATTATCCATCACACTTTGAACTAGAGTTATTTCTTGTTTAATTTTCATGATGACAGATGTCATATTACTAAAAGTACCGTATAAAAATTTTCGTTGGGATACATACATTACACTGATCAGTCATCTGTCTGTCTATTAACCATCCTGCATTTCGTAAACCGTTAAAGTTCAAAGTTAATGTAGAAACATATTTATTGAGGATCGATGTGATTTCCACATTTCCAGTGTGGTCGATCTCCACACTATTCACTTCGTATCTTCTTGACATATAGAAGTGAATCCATTATGTGTAAGTAGTGACTCCGCTGTAGAGCTTCCATCCCTCTTCTGAAATCTTTCTTCCATGTATAGGAGACTTATGTTCAGGGTTGTTAAATCACCTTGGTATTGAATGAGAAACCTTATCTCCTCATTATTATCAAACATCACCAAAGAAAAAGGTTTGTGGGCGAAATGGATCTAGTGAAATCATATTAAACTGGTTTTATTATATTGACGGCACTGTGTGGTTTCAGTATTATTGATTTAAGGAACTTGCAATTTGCCCACGTTATTGCAGCGTGCTTCCACTGCAAAGTGCCGACTGGTGGCTGGATGCGTCGATTTCGTTCCTTATACCCATGCTGCTGTATGAAGTGAAGGCGTAATACGATTTCCTCTCCTCAAAAATCCTGGTCCATAATATTCACCTCGAGATTGTCTCATATCTGAACGGCCACTGGAAGACATAGGGGTTTGTTTGGCACCTCAACGAGTTTATATCCTGGCCCTACTGTAGGGAAGACTCTGCAGCTTGTATGAATTAATCTGTCACTGAGATACGAATTTGTTGTGATATTACACTTGACACAAATCATGCAAACTGATAACATGTCAACTGGTTGTTCTGATTGGTAAATTTTATCAGGATTGTCCTCCAAAACTTGACTCCTTGAGAAACCAAGTATTGATCCTAATGAACCTTCCTGGCTAAAGTCCATTGTCTGTTTTGTCGGTTTTATCTCTGTTTTAAATGTGGTAATGACTGCACATAACTCAGACTCTTTACAGATCGTTTGATAAATGCACTTAATCGTCAATATCATAAAAACCAGAGGGCATTTCCACAACTTTACCACTTCCTAAGTGAAATTCATCGTTCGCTTCTGGGATATTATGATACAGTTGTATATTTCCAGACTGATCAGTGCAAAACTCCATTACCCTTTGCTTCGATCTATTGACAGAGAGTGATTTGCACTTAACATTGATGATCGTTCTTTAAAAGTTAGAGTGTACAACATAATATCTATAACTAAACTGATATACTGACGTGCATGCTACTTCTTATGTATTTGTCAGGATGAACATTAGGGAGAATATCCACAGACATGTGAATCGAAGTCTTTGTAGCGTTGAAAATTGTAGAACTCATGACTGTTGCAGAAGTAATGACACAAGACTCGAGGCGGCCAGAAATCACCGTACAAGTCAAAGTAGTATACGTTATTCTACTATTTTTAACATATTCAACCCAATGGGTGGCAGATCCTCTTGCAACATCTCAATTTAAAATCACATATTCTATAGATTTCCAAATCGTCCTCTGCATCATATTCTGCATAAAGACTCGGGGATCTGAATTTATTGACGAATTAAAGAAGATCTGTATTTGTAACGGTAGCAATATATGTAGGGTAGTATAGCTACAAGTTTTTTTTAAATAAACAGTCTAGACTTTTTCTTGGGCAGTTTTAAATACAGTATCCTCACAATAGCGACAGTTTCTATCTTCTAGTTATGCCTTTTCGCCTCCTGAAGTTGCACCTCTGCTCTTTCCGCATTCTTTAATGTTCGAGATATGGCTGCCGCCCCTTCAGCTAAAGAAGCAATTGCTGATAGGCTCACAAACACTGGAATTAGGAACGAGAGAATTCCACAAGATGTATTAGGTGTTGGTGGAACCCTGGGTGTTTTAACTCATGTTCTCCATATTCCTTTCTGTTCACTGAACTTTTAGCTACTGACACCAAATACTGGATGCAATTTTTATGCACCACACAGGTTTTTTCTTCTGCTTCTTTAGTGTATGACATGCTCCATTCATAACTTCTCAGAAATTCATCCCAGCACCCAGTTAATGTCTGGCACATATTGCTTTATTAACTGAAAATGCTACAAACGTTGTCACATGCCTGTATCCCTTCTTCTATGTATTTGCTTGACTTTATCAGGTAAACTTCAATCAGCAGCATGACTTAATATCAAACCTTTGTTTACAGTTCACGCTAAATCGTGTTTCGTGCAGGCATCGTCCAGTAGATTAATCCCCTTATCGTTGTGAGCTATAAGCTTTTTCAGCTACGTTCCAGTTCCACAGTGGTTATATTCAGGGATGTGCAGTTCAACTGATAGTTTGTTGGAAATATTGCCATCATGTCTTATGTGCTTCCTACCACCGTGTTGTGCTACTGCACTGTTTGAGGCTTGCAGACCCGGTTACATACCAAATCATGAGCATTTACCAAACTATTTTGCAATGATGAGAAGCCAAGCCATTTAACTTTAGACTCATTCTCTCGACAGCTTACAATGCGCTCTTAGAGAAACACATCTGGTTTAGAGCTTCTCTCTAATTCTTCTGGATAAAAACTCCTAGCAGTATAAGATATTGCTTCTTCACTATCCTTTGACATATAAGTTCTTGGGTATGTTCATTGCACTTTGGAACCGGAAATATCTTCGTTGACCAGTTTGGCAGGTAATATTTCTCAAACACAGTCTTGTGCTCTGAAATATGCACCAGATCTTTGAATTTCTGCTTGCGTGGGTTCACCACTTCTATCCGATTGTATATTGTATTAAAAGCATGTTTATTATTGGGAAGGAGTGAGCCATTCTTCTTCTTCCACCTTCAGTTTTCAGTATCAGTAAAGGATTAATTAGTTACTATGAGACCATTTGGGATGGGTGTTTTGCCCACTTGGTCCCGGATACTTAGAATTTTATAGAGGAACAAAAACACTTTTAGTTTACTTATAAACTCTTACATATTGCTGGGTATAAGAACATACTTAAATAAGAAAGTGGTTCTGTGCCTACATCTGACATGGTTGAGTCATACATATTTTCACTTATTGATGCACAACATGAATAAAAAAATTGAGTGATGGTTTCTTCATATGGATGAAGAGTTTAGTGCGGTAACTGCAACAGATTTCACCTTGTTTTTTTATAGAATCGGTACACATATGGTTGGCAGCTTAGCCGATTTTCTAGAGCATGCTGGATCGTGTAAACAGGCATGCATTACGTTTCTAAAGGAATTACCTTCTAGAAGAGTGCACTCTCTCTCGTTAAACAGTTTAACTGTTCATGGGAAGTATCCCGTGGAGATTATATGATTATCTAGTGTCACTGATGGTGAGTGAGCCGTTCTGTGGAACAAAGCGGAAATTTGCATTGAGGTATCACGTAGGCGAATCCACTCATGCAGGAATAATATGATTTTGGTATCACTGTGTCAAGGAGTTTTGAATGCTACCACTTGGTGGATCTGACAATCTGAGATCATTACCCTAGTGACAGGTTTATTGCCACTGCACTTCAAAGCTATTGGTTGCTGTGATGACTTTGCTTCACCTGCATGGAAAAAAGAAAAAAATACGAGTTACTCATATTTCTATTTTTACAACTACATTCTTATTTACCTTCATTGTCACTAATACTTAAATGATGGCTGTGATGTGGCAGGGATTGTTCTATGTGTTTTGGCATGTTTACCCTTTAAGAGTTCTTAAGTGACTGGACGAAGGATTTATTAAACCCTTTAAATATATATAATATCAGCAGCTGTGTATACAACTTCTTAAAAAAATAATTTATATCAGCTTTAATTTCTTAGGTATAAAAGAAAAAAATACGCTGTGCTCTACAGTTATTTCATCGCCATCACTGATGTAGACACTGTTGAAAGAAATGAACAAGATTACGATTCTTAACATTAAACCTGATAAATGCAAAGCATTAGTATCGATTGTTAACTAGTGTGACGCCAGTGAATGTGTACTGCAGAGTCTAAATGCTGAAGTACCTGCTCGTACTTCAACACATCTATTAACTCACTCTTAAAGGAGAATGATGAGCACAAACGTTATTGTATTCAAAAAATCAGTTTTGTCATGCTGCTTCAACTGGAGAGCTGTGGATTTCACAAGAAGTAAGAGGAATGTTTTAATGCTTATTGTTTGTTTGGGTGGCTGAAACTGTGTGTAAACTGCTTTCAGGCATTTATAAGAAACTTACATAAAAACCAAGCAGTTTGAATCCAACTAACTATTATTTGTTTCCTGAACAACTTTTATCATTGTTATGAGATGTTTCACACAGGTTTCACTGGTTATCTCAAGTGTTTAAAAGTGACGCATTTATTTGTAAGTACGAACCTTGCTATAGACTTTATGATCAGAGTGCATGATGTAAAATTGATGGCCCCCTACTATTAAACTGCGCTGTGAGGGTTCTAAAAATAAATAAACTGAAAAATGACATCTCACTATATTACCTTTTCTTGCTTAGAAAGAAGCTGCGGGCTTTCAAATAATAATAAAATCGGATGAACCGTTTAGATTTTGGAAATTGGTTGCTGGGTGTTACTTGTATAATTTATCATCAGATACTAAACTTTAAACTAATAAAGATATTGAAAATCTGATTACACCATCAGAATTGTCGTGCAAATAATGGTAAGGTACATGTTTCTTTTTGAGTTATCATGGTTCATCTGGCTACTAATAATTTCTATACGAACTGTGAAATGTCTGCCACTAAGATTTCACAAAGTCCGCCATCTTTGGCACTCTCGGCATGTCTCCTTCGTCGACACAGCGTCACCATGGAATTCCCAGCAACGTGGTCCCTGGACCCCAGCTAACGTTCGGCACCATGCGGCCGCCGACGAGCTGCTGCCCGCTGGGAGGCCCCAGCGTGGCCATGCCAACTCTGAACTTAGAATATTTTCAGGGCGCCACAACTCGCCCGTTACCTCACAAAGCTTAGCAAGTTTATTGGGTTACGGTAATGGAAACAATTTGTGTTTAGGAATAAAACACCACAGCCACTGAGCCACGATGACTAAGGGTTTTCATTAATTTTGAATTCACATTTTAATTATGACTGCTGCCACTGTCAGAGCAGGCAGCAGAACTATTATCTCTCTCAGATACATGTTTGTGCGGGCGCTGAGGAGTGTTGGCAGTGCATGACCACTGCTGGATGCTATCTACCATATGTGGACTGGTGTAACAGAGAGCATCCAAGTCCTTCTCCTATAGAGTTATCTATAAAGTAAGTGTCTAGGCGCCAGCTGAACACTGAAACAGTTGGCTTCTCTGATATGGTAGGTGGCCACAAGTTCCAGGTGGTAGGCCTGATATCTTCTTGGCCATTAACCAGAGCGACAAAGAACGCTAATTTATTTGTTATGTAGGCTGTTTCATACCATCAGAATGGGTGGCATCTCGTGTGGACAGCAGTGGCTCGTGATCATTGCAAGGGGACGACTATTGTCTTCTTTTAACCAAGACTGGAGCTTCTGATGTAGGCGTGATTGCTGCAGCTATAGCTCTCTCTCTGGCTGGGTGCTGTACGACATACACATTACAGCCATAGTGGCGGTAGACCCTGGGTCCACTATCAGTTTGAGGTGTGCATGATCACTAGTTCCTCGTAAACTTGGTTCACAGCAGAAGTTAATTTGTTGCTGTGTGCTAATTGTTTACAATAGGATATCATTGAATTTGTTAAAATATCACTCTATGATATTTCTTTAATGTCGGATATCGGTGTATTTGTTAGAATATTTCACTCCAGAAACAGTTTAACATTTAAAGTCTAGTATTTATGTGTATCGTTGGTTGATGGTCTTGAAAAGTGGGAGAAAGCAGTGATATTGCAACAAACTGGAAATTGCAGTGTCAGTGGTTACAGAAAATCTCCCCTCTCTCTCTCTTTTCAGCGAGCAGTGGCGATGTGGCTACACATATTTCTAAAACATTCGAATGACAAGGAGGGATAAGGGGAAAATAAAAACAATTTCGTAGGAAAATTTTTTTATTATATAAACTTACACATACATTGTCAATCACCACAAAATTACAGTCACAATGTTCTTCAATATTTTACAAATAATGGTATTCAATACATCTTAAATTCTCCTTGTATCATATTCAAACGCATAGGAGCGGTAATCATAGATATTACATCTGTAAATTTTTCTTCTACGGATTTTATACTTATCGAGACAACAGCTGCAGTCTTTGACAGTGCATGAACATAGGACTTTATATACTGTTCTAACTCACTCATATGAACATTACGCTGAAGGTCACAGAAACAACTCTGACATACGGCCACCAGCAACTCAACCTGAATATCGTGATCACTGATGCACTGTATAGGTTGTGTAAATTCACAACACTTGACTCATCATCGTCATCACCATCATTTAAGACTGATTATGCCTTTCAGCGTTCAGTCTGGAGCATAGCCCCCTTATAAAATTCCTCCATGATCCCCTATTCAGTGCTGACATTTGCCTCTTCTGATGTTAAACCTATTACTTCAAAATCATTCTTAACCGAATCCAGGTACCTGCTCCTTGGTCTGCCCCGACTCCTCCTACCCTCTCCTGCTGAACCCATGAGTCTCTTGGGTAACCTTGCTTCTCCCATGCGTGTAACATGACCCCACCATCTAAGCCTGTTCGCCCTGACTGCTACATCTATAGAGTTCATTCCCAGTTTCTCTTTGATTTCCTCATTGTGGACACCCTCCTGCCATTGTTCCCATCTACCAGTACCTGCAATCATCCTAGCTACTTTCATATCCGTAACCTCAACCTTGTTGATAAGGTAACCTGAATCCACCGAGCTTTCGCTCCCATACAACAAAGTTGGTCGAAAGATTGAACGGTGCACAGATAACTTAGTCTTGGCACTGACTTCCTTCTTGCAGAAGAGAGTAGATCGTAGCTGAGCGCTCACTGCATTGGCTTTGCTACACCTCGCTTCCAGTTCTTTCACTATGTTACCATCCTGTGAGAATATGCATCCTAAGTACTTGAAACCGTCCACCTGTTCTAACTTTGTTCCTCCTATTTGGCACTCAATCCGATTATATTTCTTTCCCACTTAAATTACTTTCGTTTTGGAGATGCTAATCTTCATACCATAGTCCTTACATTTCTGATCTAGCTCTGAAATATTACTTTGCAAACGTTCAATCGAATTTGGCATCACAACTAAGTCATCCGCATATGCAAGACTGGTTATTTTGTGTTCACACATCTTAACCTCACCCAGCCAGTCTATTGTTATCAACATATGATCCATAAATAATATGAACAACAGTGGAGACAGGTTGCAGCCTTGTCTTACCCCTGAAACTACTCTGAACCATGAACTCAATTTACCGTCAACTCTAACTGCTGCCTAACTATCCATGTAAAGACCTTTAATTGCTTGACTGTTTAATGTGAATGGCAGAGTCTTCAGAAGTTAATTACAGCATTTCTTCTCCATACGTATCAACTATGGATACCTTCCTGCCAAATATATGGATATCAATAAATGTATGAGATGCATAGTAATTGTTCGAGATTGTCCTCTCAATATACTCTATCATATTAAATAATAATCCCCCTCATACCATGTATACTCCACTTTAGCACCAACAAATTGAAATTCACAACTTCAATTATTATGTCAAAATCATTATTAACTACTAAGCCTACATTCATGCATTTGGACCTTCTAGCAGTCATGTTATAAATCTTGGCAACCAGCAATATTCTGGAATAACCTAACTGCAGGTCAGTGGGTTGTTGACATTCCGACGGCTGCTGATGCATATGTGCTGGTGCAATATATTCCAATGGCGGATCTGATAAATCTGGAAGGCCGACTGTGGCCTGCTACTGCTTTTGCGGTGGTGGTGTAGTAGATAGTAGAATCCCGAACACCTACATGTCCTGGTCAAACATTTCTGCTAGCACTGCCCATTGCACTGTTGTAAAAATATCTTAAGTATAAACACATGGAATATTATTAATAAATGATTAATAATACCACGAACCTTTTATGGTGTCATAAGAGGAGGAGAGGTGTACTCCTACGTGGCGTGTCCCAGGTGGCGGACAGGGGGGACCACACCAACTTTGCTGGCGGACTTGAGCAAAATGAAATATCTCTAGCAGACCAAACACACATTACACCAATTTCATTTTTCATCCTTCCATACTTCACTCATCACCTTGCGAGATCACTACTGCAATTGTAAACCTTGATCTTGGTCAGGGACTTGATCAATGCTGAGACAATCAAACAAATATGAGGTGTCTTCTATCGAAAGACTCCACCGGTTTGGGCTGTCACAACAAGATTATCCAGGCGAAGGCACCATTCGGATACGGTGGGGTACAACATACAGGGTTAAGGCAAGTTGGAGTGCCTAGCAACAAATTGAATATACAAACAAACATGCATCATGTTCTACTTAAATGGTTCAAATGGCTCTGGGCACTATGGGACTTAACATCTATGGTCATCAGTCCCATAGAACTACTTACACCTAACTAACCTAAGGACAGCACACAACACCCAGTCATCACGAGGCAGAGAAAATCTCTGATCCCGCCGGGCATCGAACCCGGAAACCCGGGCGCGGGAAGCGAGAACGCTACCGCACGACCACGAGCTGCGGACTGTTCTACTTAAGAACAGGCTAAAATTTAACAAATCGGGAAGATTTTCGTATTTTGCAACAGTAAATATATCAGTTCTTTAAGGAAAGTCGGTAAGTTGAAACATCTGACAGATATCTGAGATCAACACAAGACAGTTATCACAGCCCTTCAAGAATTACGTAATACTGATCAGGACCCAATCGAATCTGCAGGATATCGGCTCTGTACAGGACCATCACGAGAAAGGGCAATACAAAACTTTCCACAATACGGGATGGGTAACTTAGTACACTATACATTATTGGATTCCATTGACGATTTTTTAATTTTTCGTCTAATTCTCCACGAATGGCATTGTTAACAGTTAAGATGGAAAACAAAATCTACACAATGATAAATGTTCATGATCCAACTAAAAAAAAAAAAAGAATTGGTATGTACGGAACAGATACATTTTGGGATGAACCTGAATAACGATCACACTGAATACTAATATTGGCATTCTTCTTGGAGACTTTAATGCGAACAAATGACGAGGGAAGAAATTTCAAAGTGTGGGAGGCCGATGGCCAGTGCAAAAACTTATAACAGGAATGGAGAACGGTTAACTGAATTTTTTATTACACACGGGTTGATATTGGTGATAAGAAAGTTTTCAGAGAAGACCACATAAATTAATGACTTATATACATCCCAACGTCAAGCTAGGAGAGTTTCAGATAGATCATGTGACCATAGACTGGAAATTTCATAAGGAAATCCATTATGTTAAAATTCCTCCGTGGTGTCGATATTGATTCAGACCAATACATGTCAAAAGTTAAAATCAAACTGAAATCTAAAAGGAAAAACAAACCACAAAAGTTAGATAGAAAGAGAACTTATCATCCTACACTACTGGCCATTACAATTGCTACACCAAGAAGAAATGCCGATGATAAACGGGTATTCATTGGACAAATATATTATACTAGAACTGACATGTGATTACATTTTCACGCAATTTGGGTGCATAGATCCTGAGAAATCAGTACGCAGAACAACCACCTCTGGCCGTAATAACGGCCTTGATACGCCTGGGCATTGAGTCAAACAGAGCTTGGATGGCGTGTACAGGTACAGCTGCCCATGCGGCTTCAACACGATACCACAGTTCATCAAGAGTAGTGACTGGCGTATTGTGACGAGCCAGTGGCTCGGTCACCATTGACCAGACGTTTTCAGTTGGTGAGAGATATGGAGAATGTGCTGACCAGGATAGCAGCTGAACATTTTCTGTATCCAGAAAGGGCCGTACAGGACATGCAACATGCGGTCGTGCATTATCCTGCTGAAATGTAGGGTTTCGCAGGGATCCAATGAAGGGTAGAGCCACGGGTCGTAATACATCTGAAATGTAACGTCCACTGTTCAAATTGCCGTCAATGCGAACAAGAGGTGACCGAGACGTGTAACCAATGGCACCCCGTACCATCACGCCGGGTGATACGCCAGTATGGCGATGACGAATACACGCTTCCAATGTGCGCTCACCGCGATGTGGCCAAACACGGATGAGACTATCATGATGCAGTAAACAGATCCTGGATTCATCCGAAAAAATGACGTTTTGCCATTCGTGCATCCAGGTTCGTCGTTGAGTACACCATCGCAGGCGCTCCTGTCTGTGATGCAGCGTCAAGGGTAACCGCAGCCATGGTCTCCATGCTGATAGACCATGCTGCTGCAAACGTCGTCGAACTGTTCGTGCAGATGGTTGTTGCCTTGCAAACGTCCCCATCTGTAGACTCAGGGATCGAGACGTGGCTGCACGATCCGTTACAGCCATGCGGATAAGATGCCTGTCATCTCGTTTGCTAGCGGTACGAGGGCGTTGGGATCCAGCACGGCGTTCCGTAACACCCTCCTGAACCCACTGATTCCATATTCTGCTAACAGTCATTGGATCTCGACCAACGCGAGCAGCAATGTCGCGATACGATAAACCGCAATCGCGATAGGCTACAATTCGACCTTTATCAAAGTCGGAAACGTGATGGTACGCATTTCTCCTCCTTACACGAGGCATCACAACGTTTCACCAGGCAACGCCGGTCAACTGCTGTTTGTGTATGAGAAATCGGTTGGAAACTTTCCTCATGTCAGCACGTTGTGGGTGTCGCCACTGGCGCCAATCTTGTGTGAATGCTCTGAAAAGCTAATCATTTGCATATCACAGCATCTTCTTCCTGTCGGTTAAATTTCGCGTCTGTAGCACGTCATCTTCGTGGTGTAGCAATTTTAATGGCCAGTAATGTAGTTATATTGTTAATAATCCGATATATTGCTAGATAACTAGAACATATATAACATATATAAGTGAGAATCCAGGAGCAATTGTCAATGGATTAAAAGATTTGGTTGAAGAAACTGCTCTCTTACACAAAAGGGAGAAATATGCTTGGTGGAATGAGGAATGCGAAATGACAATTCTACCCAATCATAAAGCTTGGTTAAGTGACCAACAGAACAAAACCCGAAGTTCCAGGGAGGAATTAATTAATGCTAGACGATCAACGGCTATGATGCAAATAATTATAGAGGTACATCGCTGCCGGATACGAGTTACAAAATTTACTGTAGGGTTCTGTATTCAGGATTTCATGAACAGCTTGATGGTGAATGAGGTGAATATCAAGGAGATTTTCGTCCTGGACTAAGATGTCCTAATGAAACTATTAATCTTAAATGGATTATGAAACACCAAAAGGTCAGAAACAAGATTTTGAAAAAAGCCTGTGATAGTATCCATCGTGAATCTCTTACTGTCTATCCTAACAGAATTTGGTTTACACCAGAAACATGTCGGCCTCATTGTGGTCACCCTTTGAAGTACTAAATCTAGAGTAAGGTTCAGAAATGAATTCTCTGAACCTTTTGAGATTCAAACTTGTTTTCGACAAGGTGATGAATTGTCTCCATTACTGTTTCATTGTGTACCGGAGAAAATCGTACTTGAATGGAACAAGATATGTCCACTATCTGTTAAGATTGGAAGAAAGATTCGATTTAACCGTCTTGCATCTGCAAATGATTTGGCGTTGTTAACAAACAGTATCGATGGAGCGAAGTTTCAGACGGAAGAACTAGAACGATTAGCGGCAAAGGTTGTGTTGCAACTTTTTTTTTTGAGAAAACATAAATTCCCAGCTGATACACCCCATATTATACTCCATTACGCTCAAAAATTTAAGGTGTTAAAAAAGTTTTAATATCTTGGAGATTTTATTACTTGGGATGCCAATGAAAGATCATCAAGTCATAGTAGAACATTAAAACTACAACGAGCTCAGAGAACTACTTGGTCAACTTAAAAGAAACGATCACTTTCTGTAAATGCTTAACTTCGGCATTATTCCTCCGTCGTTAAACCGGAGGCAACATATGCAAGTGAAATAATACTGAAATTAAACACTCAAGCAACAACTGATAAATTGCAGAAAGTTGATAGAAGAATGCTTGGAACGATTATCAACAAAAAACACGAAGTTAATGGTCAGTGGAGAGTCTTGCCGAATTCGGTGGTTTACCAATAAAGTGAATCCGTTGTTGGTACCATGCGAAAACGAAGGGTCGCATTTTTGACCATATTTCTCGCTTACCGAATACTGAACCCATGAAACAACTTTTTGACTACGTTTGGAATTGTAAGACAAAAAATCACTGGTTTACAGAAGTAAAAATGGATCTGTATGAATCGAACATTATCAGATGCCAAGCTGAACATAGAGAAGCTGCTTTGAAGAACAAATACGTACTACTGCATTCAAAACATCACAACAGAAGTAGTACGTCATATCTGCAGAATAGCGAGCGGCCAGATCACTCTGAATATAGAAGTATTGGGAAAGGAAGAAATTGTTGACGATTAAGATCTAAACTTATTCTTTGCAGACTCTGTTGCATAATGTTCGATTTTAGTGCTACAAAGTGGGCGTAAGCTATGTAAATACACAAATAATAATAATAATAATAATAATATTAAAAGGTGGAAGGACAAATACCTTCTAATACGACAGTCTTCTTTTTCATTTGATTCTGGCTGGAGGAGACGGCTGATTTCTGCTGCTGGCACTTCATGAACCTTTCATTACAGCGCACAGGTCTCGAATGATGAAACTCTCGTAATTGGAATAATAATAATAATAATAATAATAATAATAATACATTTGGGGGAAGGAGGGACTTGACTGAAGTAATCTTACTGATCTAGAGAGAAAATGGGGTAGGGGATGGGGTTACTTCCTTTTCCCACAACATTTGTAACACACAATTTTATTGGCATAAATCAATTGGGTTAAGGGACGGTGACCTTGATTCTGGTGCCAGAACCCACACAGCGGATGGGTGACCCTGGAGAGGGTGCTCCCGCTCTCTGTATTCGTGCAGTATCCCCTTTAAGTCCTATTTGGTACGGATTCCACACACTTGCATAATAGTCTAGGATGAGTCATACGAGTGATCTGTAAGCAGTCTCCTTTGTAGACTGATTGCATTTCCCCGGTATTCTACCTATAAACCGAAGACTACTACCTGCTTTACCCACGACTGAGCCTACATGCTCATTCCAGTTCATATCCCTACAGAGTGTTCACCTAGATATCTATATGAATTAAACAGTTCCAACTGTGATTCACTGATATTATAGCCATAGTATACTACGTGTTTTTATTTCTTGAAGTGCACAATTTATTATTTCCGAACACTGAATCGGAGTTACCAAACTTTGCAACACTTGGAAATTTAGAGATCTGACTGAATATTTATGTATCTTCTTTCAGACAGTACTTCAGTATAGATAACTGCATCATCCGCAAAAAGACAGAGGCTACTATTAATGTAGCCCGCAAGGCCATTTATATATCACTTGAACTGCAAGGATCCCAATACACTTCCCTGGGGTACGCCCAAAGTCACTCCTACGTGTATTGTTGACTCTCCAGCTAAGATATCTTGTTGTATCTTCCGCACCAAAAACCCTCAATCCAGTCACAGATTTCGCTTGATACCTCATAGGATTGGACTTTTGATAATAAGCGTAGATGTCGTACTAAGTCACATGCTTTTCGAAAATAAAGAAATACTGCATCTGCCTGACTGTATTGATCCAAAGCTTTCACTATGTCATTTCAGAAAAATGCGAGTTGGGTTTCGCACGATCGACATTTTCGGAATCCATGCTGGTTGGCATGGAGGGGATCATCTTGTTCGTGGTATCTCATTAAGTTTGAGCTGTGAATATGTTCTAAGATTCTACAACAAATCGATGTCAAGGACACTGGACGATAGTTTTGTGGATCACCTCTACTACCCTTCTTGTAAACCGGTGTAACCTGTGCTTTCTTACGTCTACTGGACACTATTTTTGTTCGAGGAATTTACGATAGGTTTTAGTTAACAGAGGGACTAACTCAGCCACAAATCATTACAGAATCTGATAGGGATTCCTCTGAAACTTTGTTCAGTTTTAATGATATGAGCTATTTCTCAACGACACTGACACTAACACCTATTTCACTCGTCTTTTCAGTGGCAGAAGTGTGAAACTGAGGCAATTCTCCAGGATATTCCAGTGTAAAGGAACATTTGAAAATGTAATTAAGCATTTCTGCTTTTACTTTGCTGCCATAGATTTCAGTTCTACATATCTATCCAGTGCATGGCCAATTATTCATTTAAACTTGATCCATAGTTCCTCTACATGTTCCTGTCCTGTGCTAAAAGTTTCAGGTCACTCATTGAGATATGACAATACAGCATTTTATCTAGTTTATTGAACATATTTCTCTTTCTACTTGTTTTAGTGACCTTTTGTACTTTGGTGATCGTTGTTGCCAAAACCACCTCGTGATCACTGATACCAGTATCGATGTGAACATCCTCAAAGAGATCAAGTCTCTTTGTTGCTATTAGATCTAATATATTTCCATCATGAGTAGGATTCCGATTTTTTTTTCTAAGTAGACTTCATAGAAGGCCTTTAACAATGTTGGTTGTCTTGTCACGCCCACCACTGACAAATCTGTAATTTTCCCGGTTGACTGTTGGATGATTACAGTCTCCACTAACGCTGAAGTATGATTGGGAAGTTACCTATAAGCGAACGGAGATTTTCTGTAAACTTTTTGGTTACATCGAGAGGTGAGTCTTGTGGTCGATAGACGGACACAACTGTAATTTTGTTCCCACCACTGATACCGAGTCTTGCCTAACCGATCTCTCATACAACTTCAATTTCTATCTCGATGGATTTGAGTTGCTTTCCTACGGAGACAAATACACCACCTCCATTTCCTATTAGCCTGTCCTTTCGATAGACAATTAAATTTTCCCCAACGGTCTTAGTGGTATGAACTTCATGTTTTCGCCAGCTTTGTCTACCTGGTAGTATGTGAGCTTCACTGTTTTTCAGGAGCGCTTCGAAGTCCGGCACTTCGTTGCAAAATACTTCGACAGTTAAGTACTGGGATTTTAATACTCTTGCCACTGAGGTGCATTCTTTTGGATCTTACACTAATACCTCCGGGTCTCCTATAACTGCCGTCATCTGGACTATATCGAGAGTCGCCTATCTAAAAAACCCTTGTGTGCACCCACACCCTGTCAGCTACATGGGTAGCACACTATGATGTTAGGTCCACATCTGACCCTTTTATAGGAACTCTACAGTGCTCAACCCTATGGTGCAAGTCCAAGAAGTCGTAGCCTATCTTGTCACAGAACCTTCAAAGCATCTGTTTCACTCATTCCATTCGAATTGGAATCAGAGGCCTCGATCAATTCTGGGAACAATGCTGCAACGTGTGAGCTTCGTTGAAACTCCTTGAGCAAGGCTCGTATTCTGAACCTTCTGTGCCAGTTACTGGAACGATACAAGTATGACTTCTAAGCCCACACGACAGGTATCGGTGTTCCAACGTGTGCCACAGACTGCAGATGGTTGTGCTATGTTCCCTGCATGGCTGTCGGAGTCGCTCTTCAACATGTTGAATGATGCCCCCGGCATACTCTGGTGTTACTTACTGTCTCTTGGTGCAATATCCCTTAATAGGTCCCCTACCCATTTGCGTTTGCCTCCTCTTGACACAGAACAAAGCAGGTTTCCCAACAGGTGAAGAGAGTCCCAATGGCTCAGTTTCAGCTTAGGTGGAAGACAGCGCCTCTAGTCTGAGTCCTCCCTAGTCCCTGTCTAGCTTGTGTAGTACGCCTAGACCTACCACTGTCATACCAGTCATGTGGACTAGTAGTGACTGATCCTGTACTCCCTACAGACGAGACTCGATTGACAGGAGAGGACAGTACATGAGATACATTTGGTAACTCTGGTACACGACTCTCAGGAGCCCTCCCAACATACCGACTCGTCACAGCTGCCAACAGTTTGACAGTAGTCATGGCGACTGTAAGGTGTCAGGCAAATCCAACACCTTCCATGAAAACCCTGACATGATAGCAAATCCGGCAGTATGTCACATAGCTCCGAATAAATCCTGACATTAAATTAACCAAAGTAATACGATCAAGGAGTGAGCAAATCGAATACCACAGACTACCACAAGAACGCCTAAATGCATGTCATACCTTCACACCGTGAAACAGACGCAGTTCCGAGGGGAGAAACGAGAACAGAAGCCGAGAGCAGAATCGTTAGGCTAGGAGACCCTACGATAAGGGACGGACACCCACGTCGCCAGCTGATCGCCAAAACCACACCCCCCCCAGCCCATGTTAAAAGATAGAGCCCTCCAGAAGAACAGTATAGATCTTACGATAATACTAAAAGGGCCACACCAGCTGCAAGTTTTAGCGTGAGACTTTTTCGCGTCTCTGTTACATTGCAAACGTTAAGAACATTGCCCCACCACGAAAAGTATAACGTTTCTCATTAGATAGACAGAATTTTTGTAGGTGGAGCTTAAGGTTAACATTGAGACCCTGATTGGTCAGTGGAAAACACAGCCAACTTCGGTAAATTGTAGTAAGGAGAAGTTGGGAGAGAGTTGCTTCCGAGACGGCGAGATGTGAGGAGCTGCGCTGCCCGCCGCCCCCTGACGCTGCCTAAACACTGACAAGGTAATGAACGCACGTGATGCCGCATTTTTGAGCGCATAAGGCTTCACTCAGAACTGCAGAAGTCTCATCTATTACATCCCCTTTTTGCGTAATACTAGTGTCGATCGTCAATTAAAGCTCATGGTATTCACATTTGCTACGTAAGTTAAAATCTGAAACGCGATGATTTTTCTGTTATATAATCATTGAGAAGCCACATCAGCCACTGTAATTTACAAGTTAGATAAGTAATTAAAGATAATTGAGGGTCACTGTAGACCATTTTGATAGTTTTCTCTTTTATGAAACTTAACTTAAATCTAGATTATAGATGTGATATGGCATAGGTCATCCTTCGATCCATTGTAGAACTTGGAAACCCATTCAGGGAATATTCGTTCACCTTTTGTTGAACGCAGTTGGTTTTTATCATCCTGTATTAAAACATTTCCTTTTATCAATAGTGTAATTTATAAACAATGTTTTGTGAGTAGAATAAAATTTCCAATGGTAAACTTAACTGCTTTTTCGACGTTATTTTACCAACTAACTAAAAATAGGAAAGCCTTGAACCCCTTCCACTAAATTTAGTTAGTATTAAGATTCTTTTACAGGGAGTGCAGTGGAGCTGACGTTGAATGAAATCATTAAGTATTTGACTATATAATCGCTAGTCTCCTTCTGAACTCTACATGTCATGTGTGGTCTGGCGTCTCCTTACCAGCAACAGGTCCCAGGTTCAAACTAGTCAATTCCCTAAAAAACACGCTCAGAGCGTCGTTGCGCGAAAGTGGTAGGGAGACACGACTTAGAACAAACAGACACAACGCAGAATGTTAGACGATTTCCAGCTGCTTACGAACGTCAGCTAACTCATCCAGTGATTGAGAACAGCACTGATAACACAATTCGCTTTAAGAACTAAAGTAATTAGTAATCAAAACGAGATTTCGGTTGAGGCAACAGAATAACCTGTGGTAAAAATTACTGGTTTCCTGAAACTTTTTGAGATTATAGTCGCTAAAAACTCGAAAATATCGCTAGCTTACCATAAATGTAGATAATATACACTCGCCTTGAAATGGAGAACTAGATGTAAAACGACATGCTAATTACAATATGTGCTACACTCACTAAATCACAAACGCCTATTTACTACGAAATAGCGTATTCAGATGATATTGGTAACTTCAGGAAAATTCGCAAAAAATACTTCTATTCACGTTGAAATATGTTGAAATTCGGAGCGAGCTATCATTTTACGGCAACAGTAAATCACAAACGCGATAAACAGCGAAATCAGTTATCCACAACGCGTCAAACCTACGATATCCGTGTGGAGCACTGTGTTTTAAAGGTGAAGGATCATGAAACAGTCGTAAAACAGGAATGAAGTGTAATTCATGTTTACACCTACAGCGCAGAAAATGATTTAATGTTCAGAGAAATAAAACACTATCTCATGCATAAAAACAGGTGTGACGACACGCTGTACACGTCGTAACATGATATCAGGCAGATTTCATGTGACTTTCTAAGAAACGAGAGGTCTGATACTTTCTTTAGCGTCATAATTTCAATTGTACTGGCTACAGGATGAACAGCACGAGCGAGTGATCAGATGGCTAAACCTCAGACATCCTTAGTGGGCTGAATGAGCAAACAAGGAAGGAAGTGGAATGTCTTTTGCAGACAAAACGTTTATTGAAGCTATCCTCTCGGGATAGAACGGAAGGAATTCGTTGGAAAAAGGGCACGACTGTTCACTGTTCCGAATGTTCATAGTCAGTAGCAGCTTACGTCGTCTACAACATTCTTCGTTATGACAGCGGACAGTGCACCATCACAAATTACGTTCACGTCTATAGCTCCTTACGCGTATTTGTTCATGACTGAAGTTGAATATTACTTGAATGTTTGTTAGAAATGACGCAATTTCAATATACCTCAATAATTACACGAAGAAAGAAAATATTTTTCATTTATTTTGTGCGAAGGATCAAACTTGAACTTTTCCAAATATGTGTTTGAATCTTTGACTACTCTACTCTCGTGAAATTGTTCTTTGCTGTAATCAGGTTAGCAACAGAACGCGGCGTGTCGAGGTTCTTGCAGTCTAGGAACTAGTCGTCAGTCTGAATCAGACCACTCTTGTATGTTGCCCCACGCCCGAGGAATTCCAATGTGCCATCTGTCGATAAACCTGTAATTAGTGTTAAAGGTCTGTCAGCAAAAGAACAAGTTTTACTGTATGCGGCGACCTGAAAAGTAAACGACTGCAGATGAACACATTGTCGGTGGTTTAACCATTCCTAAATCATTAAAGATATAGTTAAGATTTATATAAATAGTAAGTAATTTTCCCAGCTCTTAAGTTAGTTTTCAGTTCATAGATTCGCTCTTAACTTTGACACTAGTTACCTGAAGCAAAGAGTTTAGCAATATCGTCGACATGGACGTCATTAGAGATAGGATTTTACGTGAAACAAAGATGAATTCTCACAGAAAGTAAAAATGGCAAAGAGCTATTGTTGATAACTCAATTTAATATTTTAATAAGTAAATTAATTAGTAAAAAACTATGTATACCAAATTTTAGAGTGTTTAGAGTAGATAAAAAGAAACACTTTTTTATGTGACAAAAATATCACAGGTGTGACGTTTTACAGTTAGGAGCCCATGGAGGTTTTGATGCGACTGGGTTTCGAAGACGGTGTTGAAATTGGTATGTGTTGCATTTTGTTTTAGAGATGTTGTTGGAAATTCAAAAGACCAGGTGTTTCAGGAATAACGGCTGCAGCTCAGTTAAACGGGCAATCAGTTCTTGTAGAGTGTATCCGTGTGTCCTACACAAGACGCTTAACCCTGCCCCCTCCCCCCCCCCCCTCCTTTACACACACAAAGAAATCCATAGGAATGAATTCGGGAGGACATAGTGGCTACGGTACTAGCCCACCCCTCCAAATCCAACGGTTGGGCTAAACATTGTCTAAATGTTGCCTGATATCAACGGCAAAGGATGGTGGAGCTCCGTCATGCTGCAACCATAATCGTTGCCTGACTGTTAGCAGGACATTCTCCAACATTTGCGGTAGTACTTCATGGAGAAAGATATGGTAATTTCCTCCACTGACCCTGTTAGGAAAAAAATGCTGCCCAATCAGATGGTCGTGAACAATACCAGCCCACGTATTTATTGTAAATCTCTGTTGATAGTGGAATACACGGGTTGCCTTTGGATTTTTAAAACTCCCATGCGTGGCTTTTGAAACTGTTGGATATTCCTTCCCCTGTGAACACAGCATCCTCAGTAAATAAAAAACAAGTTTGGTCAGAGACGTTTATAATTTGTTGTAGATACAACTGGCACAATTCCATGTGCGGGGGAAAGGCGTCAGCTGATAGGTCTTTTACCTTCTGCTACTTGAATGGATGCATACCCATCTCGTGCAGGACGTGACACACTTTGGCGTTGGACGTCTTTAGTTCCTTGGCTATGGATCGTGTACTGTCGCTGGGGACGTCCTACGTTCGCTGTAACACAGCACAGCTTTCTCAAACTGAACAGTTCGCACACTTTGAGGTCTACCATTTACCAGTCGGTCTGGTCTAAGGGATTCTGTTTCGCGAAGACAACAGTCAGGTCTTTGAAATGTGATATGATTTGGTTACCTTCTCCCTGGAAATCGTTCTGCACACAGGCGCCTTGCTACTCGACTGTTGCATCGTGCCTTACCATGAATAAGATGCATGCCAGCTAACTCGCTTAGAGTGTAGTCAGCCACCAAAAACCCGAAAACATCGGTAGAAACTTTCAAGTAAATACAGCATGACAATTATAGTGTAATTATTTATCCAGGGACGCGGGTACTGTCTACTTCTACTTCTGGCGGTAATGAAAACGTAAGATTGCTAGCAGTAAGAAATAACAGTATTGGAGATAAGATTCCAATATTAGCGTGTTGCATACAAAGCACTCACACCAACTGTGAACGGTGGTACCTAGGAAACAACTGTCAAAGTGGGGCGTTAGAGGAGTCCAGAGCCAAACCCTTCAAAGGTCTACAGCGCGGAAACGGCTCACCTTTGACGTTTCTGTCACATGACGAAAGTCTGTTCTTATCTCCTCTAATAGCTCTTCAGATGGATGTAGGTAGTTTCTTGTACCCAGTATATTTGTTGTAAGAATCCACCGCTGTTCTCATACAGCAATAGGCTCATTGTGTCACACTTTCATAGCAGCATTAACTGAAATGTATAAGAATTGGTGAACGAGTAAGCCGTGACCGTGGGCAACCAACATGTTAGTTTCTTGCTGAGATTTTGGGAAATGACGCAAAACCTGTATCGGTATCTGGCTGATTGGAGGACATTCAAAACTGGATCGCGCCTATTCACGGCCGTAATTATTGCATCACTTCGTTCCACAGCTGGAGTACTATCTCGAGAAATGTTTTCAGAATGTTTTCAGAAGAAGAAAATAGTTCTCTCTTCTAATTTTTTGCGTGTGCCTTTGCTGAGAACCTGCATGAAGACTATGTGTCAGGTAAGCTGCCACCATTGTTCGTATTAATTCCACATGTTTTTTTTTTAATTCTATTTTTGAAACAGGATGAAATTTGTGCATAGTTTCACTTTCATATTCAAGCAAACATAAATATAAATTATTTTTAGAACTATTGCACTCTTAATTATTTACACAAATTCCTTGGATGTAAGATTCACATTGTGTGGAATGGGCACGTACCAATTTTATACTTTACACGTATGTGCTTGCATTATTTAATGCCAACGCAACTAAGCATTTTGTCAGGGAAACTGAAGATTTAGAGAGTATTTCAAATATATTTTCGTTATAAAAATATGTATAGGCGTCTTTATGACTGTACGCTGTGGGTAACTTACTACTACAACCAATCGTTACTTTATATCAGTCTGGTCGAATCGCCAACTGAACTCCATTTCTTGGACATTTCTTCGTAGGATGCAGATCAGTTCGGCCAGAAACTGGCGGCAACTATTCAACATGCTTAGAGAAGACTGGAAAATACATAATTGTACCAAATGTAATGGAAAATGATATATAAATATTAATCCGGTAACTCTATCCAAAGGACGTGATCCACGTTATTAATTACAGTGGAACGGAATGAAAGGCCATCGCTGTCTGGCGACTTAGGTCACACAGTATAAGTAAAAAAGGCCAACAGCTGCAAGTTGAGCACCCTGTCTTACGGATCCCAACAACGGATCAGTAATCTTAGAATACGACGAGGTCTCCTTTCCGTATTAATTTGTAAATATGGTCTCATAAAATAACGCTGTAAATGCTAAGAGGAAAATTTTATCGGTTGTTACGGTATCTTGAAAGGAAATTTTCTTTGTAAAAATGTATTTTCATAAAAAAATTACACTTTGAAATTGATGTTGCTTGGTAGTGTTCTTCATACAATGCACGTACAGTGTGTAAACACGATATATACGGTCCTGTCACATTAATGAGACAACCCCCTATGCTCGCGTCAACGTACAATAACCAATCACAGATGGCGTGTGGCAACACTAGCAGTGGAGGGTATATAAAACGTGGCGGGGGTACACGGAAAACAGTGCAGTCGTTGTCGTAATGCGGAAACGGAGCGATCTATCTGACGTCCAAAAGGGCATCATCATTGGATTTCGGGCCGACGGTGGAAGCATTTCGAAAACCGCCAAGTTTTTAAGCTGTTTGCATGCTGCTGTGGCTGAAATGTACCGTGTATGGCAAAATGGCGCTATCCAAAACCAGCGCTGAGGCAACTGTGGTCCACCACGGGCCATAAATGACAGAGGTGAACGGAGGTTGCGGAGGTGTGTCCGAGCGAACAGACGTGCAACTGTCGAGCAACTGACCGCCCAGATGAGACACAGGGCTACCAACAGTGACTCCTCAACGACCGTTCAGCGAACGTTTCTGCTCATGGGCCTCCGCAGCAGGCGCCTGGCTCATGCACTCATGCTGACTGCTCTTCATCAACGACGAAGTTTGGAATTTTCACACCAGTACCGCAACTGGACGTCAACTGCGTGGCGACAGATGGTCGTTGCAGGTGAATCACGGACAGATGGCCGTCGCGTGTACGTCGTGAAACGTTTGGGAACAAACAAGGAGAGAACGTTAAAGTGTGGGCAATGTTTTCGTGGCATCCCCTGGGTGATCTCGTCATTCTGGAATGCACAATCGATCAACACAATTATGCATATATCCTCGGTGACCATTTCCACCCATATTTGCAGTTCGTTTTTCCTCGACAAGATGGCATCTACCAGCAGGACACTGCAACGTGTCACACTGCTCGCAGTGTACGTCTGTGTTTCAAAGAATACCGGGACGAGTTTACCATACTCTCCTGGCCACCAAACTCACCGGATTTGAACCTGATCGAGAATCTGTGGGAATACTTCGATCGAGCTGTTCGCGCCATAAACCCTCAACCGAGAAACCTAGTGCAGCTGGGCACGGCTCGGGAGTTGACATGGTTCCACATCACCGTCAGTACCTTCCAGAACCACATTGACTCTCTGCCCAAACGTCTTACAACAGTCAGCGCTGCAAAAGGTGGCTATTCAGGCTTTTGGCAGGTGGTCCCATTAATGTGACTAGACGGTGCAATACCCTCAGATTGTCACAGTACAAGCCAGCGACTATCATAGCGAAAATTTCATGATCAGTTAATGGCAGTAAGTACATATAGTGTCAAGTTACATTATTTCCATAATCTTCATTTGAAAGTCAATGATATTTACGGAAGACATTTTCCTCTGAATTGTGAACACACACACGTACACACGCACACTTGCACATGCACACAAACATACACACATGAACACACACACGCACACATACACGTGTCATCAGCTTGTCATCTGATTGATGAGGAGGGCGTGGCTTGTCACATTATAGATAAGGGGAGCATGACTGCTGCCAAGTTGGATCGTGACGTCATGGGTGTTCACAAGATGATCACGTGATCACCTGCAAGGTCACTGACGCATCCAAGGCAATTTTTGATCCAGACTCCTTATTGCCACTCTGTCCGCTGCTTAGCTGGCTGGTAACGTGCTCGCCTCACATGGAAGTTGGCCCGGGTTCGATTGCCGGCCAGGTTGGAGATTTTCTCCGCCCGGGGACTGGGTGTTGTGTCGACCTCATCATCATTTCCTCTTCATCACCGGAGCGCAAGTCGCCCAATGTGGCGTCGAATGAACTAAGACTTGCGCTTGGCGGCCGAACTTCCCCGAATGGGGTCTCCCAGACAACGCTGCCACACGCTCATTTACATAGCCATTCAATTCGTGTCACATAAATACTGTAAATATGACATACCGAAATCCGTGCAGATTGAAATCGGTTGACTGCTATGTCATGCTGACCTGTATTTATGTCGAATCTTTCTGACAAATTAAAACTGTATGCCAGACCAGGACTCATAGCTGTGGCCTTTGTCTTTTGCATGCAACTGAGCTATTCAGTCACAACTCATAACTCACCTTCACAGCTTTACCACTGGCAGTCGGTAGAGCACTTCCCCGTGAAAGGCACACTTCCACTGCAGAGTATAAATTCAATCTGTATGCATGTTAATTGACGTATATTTGACTAGTATCTGTAGTTACATGAAGTATGTAATGTAGATGATAACATGCATTCATTGTGTCGCATAGGTGCCTGATGCAGAGACAATAGTGCCTTGAAATCAAAAGTACATGTATGCGATAAACTTCAAGATAAAATACAAAAAATATAGTAGCAAGGAAACTGACTTTCATTGTAGAAATGAGTACGACTATCAGGTCTACTGTACTGGGCAGACAATACAACGTCAAACTTCCTGGCGGATTAAAACTCTGTGCCGCTCCGAGACTCGAACTCGGAACCTTTGCTTTTCGCGGGCAAGTGCTCTACGAACTGAGCTACCCAAGCAAGGTAGGAGACGCGGTACTGGCAGAATTAAAGCTGTGAGGACGGGGCGTGAGTCGTGCTTGGGTAGCTCAGTTGGTATAGCACTTGCCCGGGAAAGGCAAAGGTTCCGAGTTCGAGTCTCGGTTCGGCACACAGTTTTAATGTGCCAGGAAGTTTCATATCAGCGCACACTCCGCTGCAGAGTGAAAATCTCATTCTAGAATACAACGTCAGATACCACTGATCTGTGGTTCTGTACGTTAATGTCAGGGAATCATTCAGACAAATATTTTAGAGGCGACCAAGTCATCAGACACAAATCAGCTTTAAATTAGCCCTTATGGTTTATAACATAATATACGTACACATAGAATAGTTCTAGCAAACAGTGTTTATTTGGTCTGCCTGTCTACCTGTTTGTAGCAGTAGGATAAAATAGCATGAACACTAACCAGATACGGTGTTGAAATAAATCGAGATGCATGGGCGCTACAGACACAGCATTGCTTGAAAGACACCTGATTTTGTTTCTTATCTTGTGCCCCTTGTTTCCAGAGTCATGTAGGATGCTGGTGAAATTAACTGGCATGATGAGTTTCCCCCTTGTATTGGTGAGAATGGGGAGGC
The DNA here is from genome assembly GCF_023898315.1 of Schistocerca nitens. Lineage (NCBI taxonomy): Eukaryota > Metazoa > Arthropoda > Insecta > Orthoptera > Acrididae > Schistocerca > Schistocerca nitens. The sequence continues at coordinate 570,444,768 of NC_064616.1, read as the reverse complement.
TTTCTTTGACACATGTCTAGTGGCTGAAAGAGGTTTGGATCCCATGCTAGGAATAATCACTAGGAACTGCCACTTGGGTGACTGACAGCACAGACTGAGACCATCTCCAGTTTTCCATAAATTACTGACAGCACAGACTGAGATCATCTCCAGTTTTCCATAAATTAGAAGGGAGCTGGTCTCAGAAACCGAAATCTAATCATATCCACTAGTCATATTGTCATGGCTATCCTGGCTGTATCCCCACAACTGCGAGATATTTGTTGAAGTGCCCCCTCCTAGCTGTACTTACAGGGGTGCCAGATATTAGACGACGATGACTACTTTGCATAAGTGCAAAAGTTGGGTATTCAAATTAACCAGAACTAATTCAAAATCGTGGGAAAGCCACAACGTCAGCAAAGGCAACAAGCCTGGTCCATCCTACCCTGAGGAGAATCGAAATGTCCTACCTGCCCCTTGTTTATCAATATGGTGTAGGCACATCGTGTTTCAAATTTTTTTTATACCCCATTTCTCTCTTTGTTCTGCGGTATTTAACGTATTATTCTTATTCAGTCTATTAACAAACACAGTTCTATCTGGCTGTTCAGTGCCTGTTGAAGGACACACTGCTATTAACTACAATGCATATATTGAATGCAAGTGACAATAAATGCGCAGTGGTGAACATGTACTCAAAACACAAGTTAAAACTAGTGGTAATTTTCGAAAATTCGGAATTCGAAGGCACAAAAGTGATGTTACATACTTACGGATGATGTGAATTACACAGAAATTCAATGTAAACTGTGGAACTGCGCAGCCGTCAGATTCATTATTAGACAAGCATACATTATATTGTGTAATAAACCCTACAGCAGTGAAACCAACAAAACCACCTCTAGCAAGCAGTGTACACACCCACTCAGAGGTGGTAGTTGATGGCTGGAGAGACAACGTCGTTGTTACAGTCTACGGAAACATGTTCATAGGTGTTGGCCACTGATCGAATAGTGTATACGACTGGAGTTAAATCCCTCAGTGTCAGTTATGGCCTGAAGATGGTGTACTGAATCACCGAAACTGGTATGCATGTAATAAGTAACATCGAAAGGACGGCTGTAGGTGTTCCATTTTATTACATACGTGAACGGCCAGTCGCTCACACCTTCAATCAGAAGGATGGACGTACAAATACCAGGTACGTTCTTAAACCTTTTTAATAATGTCTCCAGACTTACCAGCCACCTAACTTGTACTTTAGAAATGAAGATGGGAAATTAGGCTTAAACACCCAAGAAAAACTTGAAAAAAAAATAGCGAGCTATTTTAAGAAGTTATTAAACTGTGAGGAACCAAGAGCAAAATTTCCAAAACAAAATCCAGGATGCACTTACAGAAACTCAGAATCTCCCCAGCATGAATGAAATCCAAATTATCATTAAAAATTTGAACAATGATAAGCCAGTGAAGCTTCATTAACTGCAGAAATGAGGATAATTGCAGGCGCTGTAACAGTCAGGAAGCTACATGGAGTCTTTCAAATAGTCTGAGAAACAGGAGCTACACCAGAAGATTGGAAAACAGCATATATTCATCCGATCCACGAAAAATGAGATAAAATTGATCCCAACAACTAAAGAGAAATTTCTCTCCCCACGGTAACACGAAGTTCTTTCAAAAGCAATACAAAACAGGTAGGAAAGTCAATCGCATCAGCCATTAGCAGAGTACCAAGGAGGGTTTAGAAAAGGACGATCCTGTATGAAACAAATTCTAAACCTGGAATTTAAGTTCAAGTACAGAGGAATGAAAACCAAAAACTTGAAAAAAAATAATAGCGAGCTATTTTAAGAAGTTATTAAACTGTGAGGAACCAAGAGCAAAATTTCCAAAACAAAATCCAGGATGCACTTACAGAAACTCAGAATCTCCCCAGCATGAATGAAATCCAAATTACCATTAAAAATTTGAACAATGATAAGCCAGTGAAGATTCATTAACTGCAGAAATGAGGATAACTGCAGGTGCTGTAACAGTCAGGAAGCTACATGGAGTCTTTCAAATAGTCTGAGAAACAGGAGCTACACCAGAAGATTGGAAAACAGCAGATATTCATCCGATCCACGAAAAATGAGATAAAATTGATCCCAACAGAAACATATAGTTTGACTGACAAGGAAACATTACTCAACACATTAAAAGAGTTTGGAAGTGACAAAAAATCTGTGGCGATCACAAAAGACACACCAACAAGTACAAAATGCAAGATTGAATTTTTAGGTAAAACTTCCAAGACTTTTAAGATCAAAACTGGTGTATGACAGGGAGATGGACTGTCCCCAGTGCTGTTCAGTTGTCAACTAGAAAAGGGAATGCAGGAAAAGGACAGAAGAAGAAAGAATTTTAAAAATCGCTATTGACAGGAAGGGGAATAATGTTAGTATTAATTGTTTGACTTTTACAAACGATCTTGCCATCCTAGTTGAATCTGTAGAAGTTGCAACGATGTAGGTAAATCTCCTAGAAGAGACGGCTCGAAAGGGAGGATCCGAAACAGAATATATGGCAGACTTAATAACGGCAAGTCTTCCGGTCCAGGTTGTATACTAGCCTTTCTGAGCACGCTGATATCGTAGCTCCGTACCTAACAATCAAATACAACTGCTCGCTAAACGAAAGATCCGACCTAAAGACTCGAAAGTTTCACAGGTCACAGCAGTACTCAAGAAAGTAAGCAAGAGTGATCCGATGATTTACAGACCAATACCACTGAAGTAGATTTGCGTCAGGGTTTTGGAATAACTACTGTGTTCGAACATTATGAATTACTTCGAGAAAACGACCTGTTGCAAGACAGACAGCACGGATTCAGAAAGTATCGTTCTTGTGAAACGTAAATAGCTCTATACTCTCTCGAAGTAATGAGTATTATCGAAAGGGGATCACAAATTGATTTCATATTTCTAGGTTTCCAAAAGCCTTTTGATACCGTTCCTCAACAAATGGCTTCTAATCAAACTGCATGCCTTTGGAGTATCTTCTCAGTTTTGCGTCTGGATTTGTAATTTCTTGTCGGAAAGGTCACAGTTCGTAGTAGCTGACAGAAAGTCATCGAGTAAAATAGAAGTGATAGCTGGCGTTCCCCAAGGAAGTGTTATAGACCCCTTGCTGTGACTAATCTATAAAAACGATTTAGGAGACAGTTTGAGTAGCTTTTTTAAATAGTTTGTAGATGATGTAGTTAGGTGAAATAGAAAAGAAAGTAAGGAAAACGACCAGGAAAATCTTGGGACCAAAATTTGACAGTGATAAGTGGAAATTAAGAAGTATTAAAGAAGTTTATGATAAAGTAGAACGAATTTACCTTTTGGTCGAGTCATTAGAAGATAAAACAAATTTAAAAATGACTTAACCACGATATCTATATTGTGCGAAAAGTGGCAGTTCTCTCAGAACAAGGGAAAGTGTGAGGTCTTCCACATGAGTACGAAAAGAAATCCGTTAACTTTCGGTTACACGATAAATTACACAAATTTAAAGACTGTCAGTACAACTAAATACATAGGAATTACAATTACGAGGAACTTAAATTGGAACGTTCACGTAGATAATGTTGTGGGGGCGCTAAACCAAAGAGTTGTTATTGGCAGAATACTTAGAAGATACAAAACGTCTACAAAGAGATTGCCTAAGCTACACTTGTCCGTCCTCGACTAGAGTAATGTTGTAAAATGTAGGATTCTTGCGAGATAGGATTGACGGACGATATCGAAAGAGTTCAAAGAAGGGCAGCTCGTTACGCATTATCGTGAAGTAGAGGAGAGAATGCCACGGATATGATACACGAGTTGGGTTGCAGTCATTAAAACAAAGGAAAGTATTAGTTTTTTCCCGTTCGCTGTTAGATAGTGGAATGGTAGTGAAATAATATGAAAGCGGTATGGTAGAGAAATAATATGAAATAATATGAAGTGAGGTGCGCAGGAGGCACCGAGATACATGAAAACTGCTTTTTGAAGAATAGAAAAGGCTACAAAATTTAAACATCTACGTGAAATAATACTACCTAATGCTTTGGACAAAGAAGCTAACTTAGCAAAGGCAAGGAAAATGGAGGTGACTTTTCTGCTAACAGAAAACCTGTGTGAGGGGAAGAAATCTGTTTCCATAAATTAAAACTCCACACTAAACCGCTCTCATTAGACCAGAAAAACCCTTATGCTTCAGAATGGCTTTCGTTAAATACAGTCAAAAAATTATGTGAAATAGGAAAGAAAGAAAGGAAAACGAGGAGGAAAATCTTGGGACCAAAATATGACAGTGATAAATGGAAATTAAGAAGTATTAAAGAAGTTTATGATAAAGTAGAACGAATATTAGACACAATGAGGAAGAGAAGAATTACATTCTATAGACACCTAAAATGACTTGATGAAAAAATAATAACAAACAGAATTTTTAATTTTTTTAAAGAAATCCAAAAATATCAATGACGTGGATCAAAGGCGTTAAAGCAGACCTGAGGGAAACGGAAATAACGGAGGAAGAAATAGAAGTAAGAGAAAAGTTCAGAGCACAAGTAAAATGTTCCATGGCCTTCCAGGAGGAAACAAAGAAAAGACAGGGACAATGTGGACAGAATAAAGAAGAGATAAATATAGGGAAAAAATGAAAAACTACTGGAAAGAAAGAAATAAGAAAAGAGAGAAGACATAAGTAATACCATGTGACCCTTAATAGGCCAAACCAATTAAGTAACAACATTTATTACTGTTATAACAAAGCCTCTGCGAGTATGGGAGTGTGTTTATGCAAGAAAAGTTATTTGTGCCCGTATTTAAGAATCCTTTTTTTTTTTCTTTCCAAACCTCATCTCTCAGTCCATTTAGTGTCCGTCTTGAATGCGCAAAAGAGGATACATGTGAAAGAACAGCACACTCCAGGTCAAAAATACTCCCTTTTGTACCGATACTAACAAAACGAATTGACAGAATCGTGGCAAATCGATTCTGTGATATCAGGTATTTTTCGTGAGGGAACCAAGATTCTATGTACACTATGTGATCAAAAGTATCCGGACGCCTGGCTAAAAATGACTTACAAATTCGTGACGCCCTCCATCGGTAATGCTGGAATTCAATATGGTGTTGGCCCACCCTTAGCCATGATGACAGCTTCCACTCTCGCTAGCATACATTCAATCAGGTGCTGGAAGGTTTCTTGGGGAATGGCAGCCCATTCTTCACGGAGTGCTGCACTGAGGAGAGGTATCGATGTCCACCGGTGAGCCCTGGCACGAAGTCGGTGTTCCAAAACATGCCAAATGCGTTCTATAGGATTCAGGTCACGACTCTGTGCAGGCCAGTCCATTACAGGGATGTTGTTGTCATGTAACCACTCTGCCACAGGCCGTGCATTGTGAACAGCTGCTCGATCGTATTGAAAGATGCAATCTTGGTCCCCGAATTGCTCTTCAACAGTGGGAAGCAAGAAGGTGCTTGAAACATCAGTGTAGGTCTGTGCTGTGATAGTGCCACGCAAAACAACAAGAGGTGCAAGCCCACTCCGTGAAAAACACTAATACACCATAACACCACCGCCTCCGATTTTTACTGTTGGTTCTACATAGGCTGGCAGATGACATTCACCGGGCATTTGCCATACCCACGCCCTGTAATCGGATCGCCACATGGTGTACCGTGATTCCTCACTCTACACAATGTTTTTCCATTGTTCAATCGTCAAATTTTTACGCTCCTTACACCAAGCGAGGCGTCATTTGGCATTTACTAGCGTGCTGTGTGGCTTATGAGCAGCCGCTCGACCATGATATCCAAGTTTTCTCACCTCCCGGCTAACTGTCATAGTACTAGCAGTGGATCCTGATGCAGTATGGAATTCCTTTGTGAAGTTCTGGATAGATGTCTGCCGATTACACATTACTAACCTCTTCAACTGTCGGCAGTCTCTGTCAGTCAACAGACGAGGTCGGCCTGTACGCTTTTGTGCTGTACGTACGTTTCCACTTCACTATCACATCGCATACAGTTGACCTAGGGATGTTTAGGAGTGTGGAAATCTTGCGTACAGACGTATGACACAAGTGACACCTAATCACCTGACCACGTTCGAAGTCCGTGTGTTCCGCGGAGCTACCCATTCTGCTCTCTCACGATGTCTAATAACTACTGAGGTCGCAGATATGGAGTACCTGGCAGTAGGTGGCAGCACAATGCACCTAATATGAAAAACGTATGTTTTTGGGGGTGTCCGGATACTTTTGATCACATAGTGTGTGTGCCTGATGGTAACAGATATTTATTCAACATTCTCTTTTAATACCTAATATCTGTCAAAAGTACCCTGGTAGAAATATGACTGTAGTCACATCCTCTAGAATATGAGTTCAGTTTCTTACCACTGCACTCTCTCGCTCACTGTATGTCGAGTTCACGGGAAGTTCATGAACCCTGTATTTAGTATTTTGTGGTCTTCGTATCTCCTATTCACAATAACAAAATGTTATACACAATAAGTCGGACTGTTTCTGAAATGGTCCCAATATAGTTGAGAAATCATTTCTTGGTTTTGATTTTCATCGGAATTCATCAACTGTGGGACCTATCTTGTCCACAGCTCTTTCGTAATTCAACTTCAGTGTAAAGTGTACCTCACTTTTTGTTTGATAAGACTTCAGCGTCGAATATTACATACATCTTTAATCGTCTTTCGTTGAATACCATGTTGTTCACTTTGTCATGTGTTTGATATGTGGTTGCAATTTTGGGCTGTCCTTCTGTAGCTGTTCAATTTTAAACTGTGAAAAATGAAGGACCCCACTTTTGGTTAGTTTTCACCACCTTTGGACGAATTTCCGTTGGTAACAAAGCGTCCAAAGCAAAGAATTGTATGACTACAATGTATTCCAATTTATTTATAGCAGCGAAACATATAACAACCAGACTTCTCTAAAATACGGTTAAACTGAAATTGCTGTGCCCTTTTCTTCCACTGTTTCTATCTGTTACATTAATATTCTACTACATACCAACAATCATTACGTGAAATCAAATTAAGTACAGCTGTTACCAAAAACCAGTTACAAGTTAAATACGTTTTGATACATAAGCTACGGGAAACTAACACAAATTTCCATTTTCAAGACTTCTAATATTGTCAAGACATTGATGAATCTCAATTAATTTACAAGTATCACATGTTCCACGGTAAAAGACCTTCTTGTGTTTGAACGGACAATATTCTGCATAACCGACAAAGTATGGCTTAACTGTCCACGTGTTACATAAATAGTTCTAAAAGTATATAGCGTTTTACTTCCCATAAGATTCTGTACCTGAAGAATTAACAATACATATTCCAAACAGGTTAAATATAATATACAGCACTTAAATGTGTAGAACTCGAAATACTTACAAATTACTTGTGTTTGACATTGCGTCAGTTTGGGGGCGATCTGAAAGATTACTCTTGAAGAATCAAGTTAGCCAAGAGCGCTAGAAAATTTTTTTTATTACTATGACCGGTTTCGAGAGAGCTATGCTGTCGTCATCTGATCTTATAACATCATTAGTTAGTTTACCTGCTTGCTGCAATACTGAAAGTCACATAGTGATCTTTCGTCAAATAAAACGTGGCAGAGAACACAGTTAAAAGCGATTAATATATGCTGGTACATCAGCACAACATGTATGTTTCAATTATGTGTTACTTTATTCGTGACAAGCTGATGTTCCCTGTCACGCTTTTTTTGACGCAACATCACTAGATGACTTTCAGTACTGTAACAACCATGTACAACTAATAATGTTACAAGATCCAACGATGACAACGTAGATCTATCGAAACCGGTCATAGTAATAAATAGAATTGTTAGCGATCTTGGTTAACTTGATACTTCAATAATATTGTATATGTACAAATGATGCACGAAGCACCATCTCGTGTCTACCAACAACAATAATAGTATAAAATGGACGAAACTGCTCTTGGCGGTCTCTAGTTCGAATTCCTTCATATTATTCTAAAACCTGTCACTAAACTAACGTACCGACCAAGAAACATCGCATGTTCCTTGATACACTATCCCATAGGTACAATACTCTCCCCCAAAGGTTGGGAGTTCGTAACTGTAATGGATTGCCTACCGTGTGGTGACGTGTTCGTGTTGTGTGATGATGAAAGAAGCCAGAGAGCGAAACTTGGTGCCAGCACATCGCATATTCTTCTCGAATCCCACCAAGGGGCCGGCGAGCATAATATCCGTATCTGATGGATGGACTACTATCAGATGTATTACACGCCGTTGCTCGAAGAGACGCTGCAGAAAAGTTTGAAATTTTATACATATGGGAACAAAGTTTGGGGTCGGGAACTTTACGCCACCACCTCTGTTCCCAAACAGTGACCGTGAAAATTTTACCTCCGCCCAAATTCGTAGTAGCTATCTCCACACCGCACCCCACTGTGCAGGCGTGTGCTTGAGATTTCACTCACGGAGGCAGGATATATTCCATTACATTTACCTTTCAGGAATCTTAAAAATCTAACACAGTTTTGTTGAGTGCCTTAATTTTAATTCAGAATCAAGAAATGATTTCAGTGGAGTTGGAATTTTTTCTAGGAGTGTTTCTAATTTAAATTACTTTAATTAATTAATTTATTTATTTTTGTCTTCTGGCTGGTTTGATGCGGCCCACCACGATTTCCTCTCCTGTGCCAACTTTTCCGCATCAGAGTAGGATTTTCAACTTACGTTCTCAATTATTTTCTGGATGTATTCCAACCTCTGTCTTCCTGTACAGTTTTTGCCCTCTACAGCTCCCTCTAGTAGGATGGAAGTTATTTCCTGATGTTTTAATAGATGTTCTATCATTCTGGTCCTTCTTCTAGTCAGTGTTTTCCATATATTCATTTACTCGCTGATTCTCGGAGAACTTCCTCATTCCTCACCTTATCAGGCTACCTAATTTTCTTTAGTCTTCTGTAGCATCACATCTAAAATGCTTCGATTCTCTTCTGTTCCGGGTTTCCTACAGTCCATGTTTCCCTACGATGCAACACTGTGCTCCAAATGTACATCCTCATAAATTTCTTCCTCAAATTAAGGCCCATGTTTGATACCAGTGAACTTCTCTTGGCCAGGAATACCCTTTTCGCCAATTCCAGTTCTGCCTTTTACGTTCTTCTTAATCCGTCATCATGTGTTATTTTGCTGCCTAGCTAGCAGAATTCCTTCACTTCGTCTACTTCATGATCCCGAGTTCTGCTATTAAGTTTCTTGCTGTTCACATGTCATATTACTTTCGTCTTTCTTCGATTTACTCTCAATCTATATTCTGCATTCATTAGACTGTTCATTCCATTCAACAGACCCTATGATTCTGCTTCACTTTCACCGAGAACAGCTATGTCCTATATTATCAGTGGTATCCTTTCACCTTTAATTTTAATCCCACCCTTGAATCTTTATTTTATTTCCGTTATTGCTTATACAATGTATGGATGGAACAGTAGGGGCGAAAGGCCCCTTACTCATTTCTTAATCCGAGCACTTCGTTCTTGGTCTTCCACTCTTATTGTTCCCTCTTCGTTCTAGTACCTGTCTTTCCCTACAGCTTACCCCTATTTTTCCCATAATTTCGGACATCTTGCACCACTTTACACTGTCGAACGCTTTTTCCAGATCGAGAAATTGATTTTTCTTCAGTCTTGCTTCCATTATCAACCGCAACGTTTGAACTGTCTAGCAGTGTATTATTCGGTTATTGCACCTGTTTGTCAACAGATAAAAAGCTGTAATGGAGTTGCGAACGAGGTGGGAGACGTTGTGTGGAGTTAAGTCGTAAGAGGTGAGTGCTTGTGTCACGGCTGAGTGCCACACAGAGGGAAAGCGCGGAAGTGTCCACGCGAAGAGCCTGGCGTGTCACTTGCAAACAAGCGTGTTCCTGTAGACATGCACTTTCACCTTAATTTCTTCACTCGTCTCCGCCTACAAACTTTACCGTCAGAGGGGTTCTTCACTTAGCGTTTGGTACTGCAGTTTTTTCCGTTATTACAAGTATCAGTATAGACTTGTATGTCTAGTCATTAGTTCGAATTCGATAGTTGCAATGTATTATCTTGGGCGTTAGCTGGACATAACGAAACACTGAAGTACGAGGGTAGTTCAATAAGTAATGCAACACATTTTTTTTCTCGGCCAATTTTGGTTGAAAAAACCGGAAATTTCTTGTGGAATATTTTCAAACATTCCCGCTTCGTCTCGTATAGTTTCATTGACTTCCGACAGGTGGCAGCGCTGTACGGAGCTGTTAAAATGGCGTCTGTAACGGATGTGCGTTGCAAACAACGGGCAGTGATCGAGTTTCTTTTGGCGGAAAACCAAGGCATCTCAGATATTCATGGGCGCTTGCAGAATGTCTACGGTGATTTGGCAGTGGACAAAAGCACGGTGAGTCGTTGGGCAAAGCGTGTGTCATCATCGCCGCAAGGTCAAGCAAGACTGTCTGATCTCCCGCGTGCGGGCCGGCCGTGCACAGCTGTGACTCCTGCAATGGCGGAGCGTGCGAACACACTCGTTCGAGATGATCGACGGATCACCATCAAACAACTCAGTGCTCAACTTGACATCTCTGTTGGTAGTGCTGTCACAATTGTTCACCAGTTGGGATATTCAAAGGTTTGTTCCCGCTGGGTCCCTCGTTGTCTAACCGAACACCATAAAGAGCAAAGGAGAACCATCTGTGCGGAATTGCTTGCTCGTCATGTGGCTGAGGGTGACAATTTCTTGTCAAAGATTGTTGCAGGCGATGAAACATGGGTTCATCACTTCGAACCTGAAACAAAACGGCAATCAATGGAGTGGCGCCACACCCACTCCCCTACCAAGAAAAAGTTTAAAGCCATACCCTCAGCCGGTAAAGTCATGGTTACAGTCTTCTGGGACGCTGAAGGGGTTATTCTGTTCGATGTCCTTCCCCATGGTCAAACGATCAACTCTGAAGTGTATTGTGCTACTCTTCAGAAATTGAAGAAACGACTTCAGCGTGTTCGTAGGCACAAAAATCAGAACGAACTTCTCCTTCTTCATGACAACGCAAGACCTCACACAAGTCTTCGCACCCGAGAGGAGCTCACAAAACTTCAGTGGACTGTTCTTCCTCATGCACCCTACAGCCCCGATCTCGCACCGTCGGATTTCCATATGTTTGGCCCAATGAAGGACGCAATCCGTGGGAGGCACTACGCGGATGATGAAGAAGTTTTTGATGCAGTACGACGTTGGCTCCGACATCGACCAGTGGAATGGTACCATGCAGGCATACAGGCCCTCATTTCAAGGTGGCGTAAGGCCGTAGCATTGAATGGAGATTACGTTGAAAAATAGTGTTGTGTAGCTAAAAGATTGGGGAATAACCTGGTGTATTTCAATGCTGAATAAAACAACCCCTGTTTCAGAAAAAAAATGTGTTGCATTACTTATTGAACTGCCCTCATAGTAGCTCAATTTTTCCCTCCCTATACTAGATAGCGTGTTCGCGCCACTACAGTTCTTGATACTGGTCTAGCAGTATAATACATTTCAGAATTTAAATGGGCTCTATGGACCCATACTTGTACCAATATGGATCGAATAAACCTAAGTACCAAAAAGTATTTTCGAACGAATGCGTGATCTACGTCTATATCATACTCTGCAAGCCACCTAACAGTGTGTTCCACTCGCGAATGGCGAGTGGGAATAATGGTGGTCGGTAAGCTTCTGTCTTAGCTCTAATTTCTCGAATTTTCTCGTCGTGGTCATTTAGCGAGATGTATGTGGGAGGAAGCCCGCCCGGCTACCTGCGCAGTCTAATGCGCTGCTTCCCGGGCTGATTCGTGTCGAGGTCCGGTGTGCCGGCCAACCTGTGAATGGTTTTTAAGGCGGTTTTCCATCTGCCTTGGCGAATACGGACTGGTTCCCCTTATCCCGCCACAGTTACACTATGTCAGCGATTGCTTTGCAAACACTGTCTCCACGTACGCTTATACCATACTTACTCTACCACGCAAACATAGGAGGTTACACTCGTCTGGTATTAGAAGCAATTTCCCAATCTGTAGCAAACAGTGCATCAGTGTGTTAACAGGCTCCATGTGGGCGAGAATTGATATCACAAAGACATCGTGGGAACTTGAATTGCGCTTGGGAAACGTTAATCACAAAAACTTAGTGGTTGGAAGAACTTATAGCTCATCTCTTGTGCCGTGTGGTACACCCTGTTTACAGGCGGGATTTTTCTTGTTCAGTTGTTACGAAACATTGCGCTGCAGCGCATTCCGACCTACTGTTGAGGGCGGTAGGAGAATGGGGTGGGCAGGGTGAGGGGGTGGGTGGGGGGAGGGCACGCTCGGAAAATCCATCGAGAACTAAAAGTCGTCCCGCCAACATGAGTGGTTTTACACAAAGTTACTAAATTTGCGAATAAAAACTGAAGAAATGATTCGCTCCCAACGTAGTGATTGGGCATATTTGTCCCTCCAGTAGAATATCTCCCATGAAATTAGAGGAAGGTAGTGAGTGTGAGAGAAACGTTGTCTTAAGGTGCTGAATCCTTCAAAAGAGGCCGGCCTCTGTGGCCGAGCGGTTGTAGGCGCTTCAGTCCGGAACCGCGCTGGTGCTGCGGTCGCAGGTTCGAATCCTGCCTCGGGCATGGATGTGTGTGATGTTCTTAGGTTAGTTAGGTTTAAGTAGTACAAAGTCTAGGGGACTGATGACCTCAGATGTTAAGTCCCATAGTGCTTAGAGCCGTTTGAACCATATGAAGCTTCAAATGAAGCCTCTTCCGAGGGACCGCCACCATTGCCGGCCATGGCTCACCTTAAGACTAATCGGCGATAGATTGCCACGTCAGCTGAAAGACTGTGCGTGCGTCGTAGTGGTGTTCCTCGTCGTAACGAGACTAAAGTTGCTCACTGTGTGAAAGTAAGTGTTGGAGGAAAAAAACTATTGCTCCCTACTACAACGTCAGTTGGCACATAACAGTGGTAACAGCTCTGAGTAAATTCCAATGCAGATCGGCCAGTTTATTAAAAATCTATAAAAATGAAATTCGCCCGAACAGGGCATGAAAGCTCAACAGTACCGACCGGTCGCCGTGTCATCTTCAGCCCACAGGCGTCAGTGGAATATGGAGGGGCATTTGGTCAGCATACCTATCTCCCGGCCGTATGTCAGTTTAGGAGACCGGAGTTAAAAGTCTATAATTTCTTTGAAATGTATGACTGCTGTTTGATAGTGAATATTCTTTTACAACATCATTATTTGAGATAGTTGTCTCTGACAGCCAGTTCGGTATTTTATTGCGTTCCATGTTGATAAATAAATAATTTTATATAGCTACTAATGATAAATGACTTCCTAATTAATGGAAATAATTAATTGCAACAATATCTACAGATATGATTAACTTCTTCAAAGTAATTAGTTTCTTGCATTGACTGTTTTTATTCTATTTTATTTTTATCTTGTATTCTACGAAGTTTCGGTTCCGTAGCCATTTTCAAGCAACATATCAAACAAACGTAATTACAATAGAAGGTAGAAAAAACCACGGGTTATAGTCACTATCATAAAGACAGGATAAAAAGAGCACTTACAACGTTTAACCTGTTAAATACATGAGCTCTGGGTTACAGTCAAATAATTTCAAGGGGGGTACGTGGTTGGCCTGATAAAAATGGTAAGTAGGCAGTAGCTGAAAACGCTATATAATAAAATGGTTTACCACATTACCAGGCTCGAGAGTTGTAACCATGATGCCCGGTTCTGAACAAACAATGCACAGAGCCACGCCGTTTACTACTTTGAGGGAGCAGTGAATTGCGCGCTGCGACACCTCGTGGCAAACAAGCCTGCGGCCGCAACAGCTGAGTGGTCGGGGCGTGGCGAAACTTTGCGGCCGGCGAGATAAGCACTTCCATTTAACACAGCCTGCATCTTTGCATCAGACCGGGCAGCCGAAGCTCTGACCGTGGCCAGACTAGAGTGCCTTCGTCACATGTAGGACAAGACTACTGTAATAGGCACAGGAAAACAGGACAGAATTGTTGCAGACAGAGGACCATAAGGAATCAACAAGGAAAGTTTGCAACTCATAATTCTGCAAAAAGCTTAAGAATTGGGGTTGCCGTTAGAAACGGATGCGTATTTGTAAAAGACAGACAGACAGAACAGGATATGAAAATGAGTTCTCTACAGTGACACAGCAATTCAGAAACTAATCTCTGGCGCATGAACGATACGCAAGTGCTGACTTTAATTCAGATCAAAATTTAGTACTGTTGAATAGTAATGTTAGATTTAAAATGAAGACTAAAAGGTAATGTGTGTACCCATGGGATGCTAATAGTATGTATGTAAAGTGCATGTAATTTATATTATTGAAAGTTTTATGTCGCACGATTAGCCAAACCACTGAAAACTGCGGCAGACTGTAATATGAGGAGAAGGTAATAATTATATATCGAAAGAAAAGAGAAAGACATAAACTAAAATGTCTAGTATTGTCAATATAGGCTGTAAAACAGGACTTTTGTCCTTTTTTGTATTGACATACCATTGGAGGTCTTATAATTCTAATAAAAGAGTTCACAGAACTGTCAATTATGACATCCACTGAATAAAATACGGACTAATAAAATTTGCGATGGTTTAGTAACTATGTAAGATTTCACCCCTGTAGTGTTCTGGAGTTAAAGAAAGTGTCAGACGTGAAGACGAAAGAATGTACTATAACAATACACTGAGTTATGTGGAGAAAACTGCAGACTATCTTCCAAACTCAAAGAAACGTACCATTAAATATAAGACGATAGAGTTGACCCGACGCATGATTGGTAACTCTTTGCATCTAGCATCGTGCGTAGAAGTGAGCGAGAACCGATACATCCAGGTTATCTAAGGATTGACGAATTTTTTACTAGTTCCTCAGCGAACTAACTCGGCGATGGCACATTACATAATAATCTTGGCTAAAACTTCCAAAATACGAATTATGTGTCACTATAATACCCTTCACAACCCGCCCGGTAAGCTGCGCGCGTGTAAGCACAGCGCTTGCTGTATTTCGGAAGACGCGTCGGCCCCAGGTCGAATTCGCCCGGCAGATTACCGACGAGGCCCGGAGTGTCGGCCAGAGTGGGTGTGGTTTTTGGGCGATTACTCACTTCCGACTGGGTGAACATTGGGCTGGTACCCACTTCCCGCATCAGTTACGCGATTCGCAAACATTTAGAAAACTCACGCTTTCAGACTGGATGAGCCTAGACACACACAGATGACGTACACAAATTCCGTCCCGGAGGAGAAAGTGGTGGCTGCAGGAAAGGAATCCGGCCACAGTCTCCCACTGACATTGCCAAATCTGAAAATTAACGTTCTGACCCCGTGAAGATACGGGATAAAGGCCAGTACACGAATGAAATAGAGCAGAGAATCACTATTATCGGTACCCTCCGCCGTACTCTGTGCAGTAGCTCAAAAATGGTTCAGACGGCTCTGAGCACTATGGGTCTCAACATCTGAGGTCATCAGTCCCTTAGAACTTAGAAATACTTAAACCTAACTAACCTAAGGACATCACACACATCCATGCCCCAGGCAGTATTCGAACCTGCGACCGTAGCAGCAGCGCGGTTCCGTACTGAAGCGCCTAGAACCACTAGGCCACAGCGGCCGGTTGTGTAGTAGCTAGCGGTGTATACAACGATCAGCCAGAACATTATGACCACCGACTTAATAGCCGGTACGTCCACCTTTGGCATGGATAACAGCGCTGCGTTGTGGCATGGAAAGAATGATGTCTTGGTAGGCAGCTAGAGGCAGCTGGCACCACATCCTCACACACTAGTCACCTAACTCCCATAAAATTCTGGGGAGAGGGTCGATGAGCTCTAATGCCACGTTCAATCACATCCCAGATGTCTTCGGTCTGGTTCAGATCTGGCGAGATGGGATGCCTGAAGATCGACTGTACTCGCCGCTGTGTTCCTCGAAATACTCTATCACACTCCTGGCCTTGTGATATGGCGCATTATCTTGTTGAAAAATGTCACTGCCGTCGGGAAACTTGATCGTCATGAAGGGAATACGTGGTCTGCAATCAATCTACGAAACGCCTTGGTCGTCATGGTGATTTGCATGAGCTCCACTGAACCCACAGATGCCCACGAGAATGTTCCTCAGGGCATAATGGAACCGCTGCCAACTTGTCTTCGTCCGGCAGTACAGGAGATAAGGAGATGTTCCCCTGAAAGATGAGGAATTCGCTCCCGCTCATTGGCATTATGAAGACGGTATCGGGATTCACCAGGCCATGCAACACACTGACACTGCGCCAACGTCCAAAGCCGACGATCAAGTGCCCATTTCAGTCGTAGTTGCCGATGTCGACTGTGTTAACATTGGCACATACATCGATCGTCGGCTGCGGAGGACCATCGTTAAGGAGTGTTCGATGCACTGTCTGCTTAGACACACTTGTACTCCGCCCAGCATTAAAGTCTGATGTTAGTTCTGCCACAGTTCACCCCCTGTTCTGTTTTACCAATCTGCCCAGGATACGACGTCCGACATCTGTAACGAGGGGTGAGCGCCCAACCCCAAGACGTCCGGAAGTGCTTTCACCTTGGTTTCGCCAAGTGCTGAAGACACTATCGAAACACCCCGAACACCCGACAAGTCGTGCTGTTTCCGAAATGCTCGTGCCAAGTCTCAGGGGCATAATAACTGCCCACGGTCAAACTCATATAAATCTTGCGCCTTCCTTGGGTTACACAGGAGTCACGGGTAGCACGCTCACAGATACTGTGTGCACAGTGCGTGTGTCTGGCTAGCAGCCATTCCTCGCCAGGTTAGCTGCTATCGCCTGGACGGGTATATATCGATAGTTGGTCGATGGTCATAATCTTGTGGTTGACCTGTGTATATATAGATGTAGATTTAGATATTAATTTAATTATCAGTAACAAAACGACAACGTTTTATGTTATGAAAGACCAGGTTCAAGTATAAATTACGTATAAACAGGATTTGCTTTTGCATTTTATAGCATTACTTTTTCTTAAGTTGTTGGATGCCTTTTAATAATTTCGTGTACGTAGTTTTAATTGTTGGAAATTACTGATTCTAAGTTTGCCCCGTACTTTATTTTTAATGAGATGAGATGTCGGGGAATTCTGTGGTATCATAGGTGTTCTAAAAGGTTTTACATGTGTGCAGTACAACATTACACACTATTTTTTTAAAATGTGTATTTGCTGCAAAATCACAAGATATTTCACAGAAACATTTGGTTTCAGGAGACACTGGGCATTTTTGAATTTACAAATGCAAAAAAGAAGATTTTTGCGATTTTTAAATACGTAAAAATAAAAATGGTTCAAATGGCTCTGAGCACTATGGGACTCAACTGCTGAGGTCATTAGTCCCCTAGAACTTAGAACTAGTTAAACCTAACTAACCTAAGGACATCACAAACATCCATGCCCGAGGCAGGATTCGAACCTGCGACCGTAGCGGTCTTGCGGCTCCAGACTGCAGCGCCGTTAACCGCACGGCCACTTCGGCCGGCTGTAAAAATAAAAGATCATTAATATATTATAAATAATTTACGAGGGCATGCCGAAAAGTAAAGCCGCCGAATTTTTACCTAAAAACTGTTATGGCTTTTTAAATAAAGCAAACGTCATTAACATTCTACATGTTCATTCTTCATATCTACTTATTTGTTTCTGAGCATAGTCACCCTGATAACGAACACATTTGTCCCAACAAGACACGAGTTTGTTGATACCGTCACCGTAGAATGTTTGTTGACAGAGCCACATCACCTCCTCTTGCACAGCTTCGTCGCCATCAATATGAAGTCCTCGAAGTTGTTCTTTAAGTATTGGAAATGATGGAAGTCAGATGGGGTCAGTTCGAGACTGCATCTAGGATGATCAATCACACTGAACCCAAGGCGTTGCATTGTGGTCTAGCATTGTCATGCTGAAAAACTCTATTACAGCACACTGTTTCTCACCCACCGACATAGTTACATTACACACCGCCATGTTATACGCTATAATTCGGTACCCTCTACTAACAAAGGGCTGCAAATATGTAGACATCAAGAATAAAGATATAGAATGTTAATAAGGATTGTTTTATTTAAAAAGCTTTAACAGTATTCACATAAAAAATCATATACATTATTTTTCGTCACGTCGTGGAGTGATAGGAGGCAGCGGTATATTTCAGTTTTATGAAGGGTGTTAGAAAATTCAACACTGAACCTGGCAAACATGTTGAGGGAGACAAAGACAAATACATTTATTAAGTAACCAAGTGTCGGAAATGCATATCGAATGAGTACGGAGTATCCAGGAGGTCTTTGGGCGTGAATGAGTATAAAACAATGTTAAATGTCTTTCAGCCCTTTACTGTTCACATAAATGTTACAATTAATGTTAAAAATGAGCACCATGGACTTCAGCACAGAGCCGGTATCGACATAGCAGGGTGTTCCGTGTTCGTTGGAAAATGTATAGCGTGGTCTGTATACGTGTGGCCGCTGCAAGAATTCTTGCAACTAATTCCTCCTGAGTCAACAGGGGTAGAATATATTTCGGTTCTCATGTAGCCCCAGAGAAAGAAGGCTACTGGGTGAATGTCTCGTAGTTCCTCCGCGTGTAGAGTTCCATATTTTGTACTGCGATTGTGGTGTCACTGCCAGACACCACACTTGCTAGGTGGTAGCTTAAATCGGCCGCGGTCCATTAGTACATGTCGGACCCGCGTGTCGCCACTGTGTGATCGCAGACCGAGCGCCACCACACGGCAGGTCTCGAGAGACGTACGAGAACTCGCCCCAGTTGTACGACGACGTTGCTAGCGACTATACTGACGAAGCCTTTGCTCTCATTTGCCGAGAGACAGTTAGAATAGCCTTCAGCTAAGTTAATGGCTACGACTTAGCAAGGCGCCAATTGTCACAGTGCATGTATCTTACGAGTCTCATTTGTATAGTCAAGAGAGATGTACCAAAGGAAGCATTAAAAGTTAAGTATATTCCAAAACTACGTATTTTCTTTATAGCAGTCATAACTTATCCTGTTCCAGACTTGACGCCAGTCGGCGTGTGTGTACGCGTGCCTTTCGGCTTCCTCCTCAGTGTGGCGTGACTAGCTTGTTACGCCACAACAGCGATTGTCAAGCAGTTCAACATACTATTTACTGGTTTATTGCGAATGTCAGGACTATGTATCTCAATTCAGCTTCGGCATAACGATATTTGAAGAAGATTCTTTTTGTTTACCTGCTTTGCCACGGACGTACTTACACGTGCTTACTACGCACTCAGTTTGTCTTTCCGACACCTCGTTTCTCAACTAAATACACTGACAGAAAAAAAACCGCAACACCAACAAATAATTAATGAAGAGTAATGAAGTTTCGGGAATATATTTGTCTAGGTAATATATGTATTTGGTTAACATTGCAAGAGGGCAGGTTTATGTAGGCGCGAGATAAACCATTGCAAATGTGAAATCCTGGTACATTAATAACCAGTGTAGCCGCCAGAATGTTGAATGCAAGCAAGCAAACGTGCATGATTGTGTCGGACAGGCACCAGGTGTCAGACTGTGGGATGGAGTTCCATGCCTGTTGCACTTGGTCGGTCAGTACAGGAACAGCTAAATTCTGGTTGTCGGTGACGCTGGAGTTGATGTGCCATATCTATTCGATTGGAGACAGATCTGATGATCGAGCAGGCCAAGGCGCAACGTATCGACACTCTGTAGAGTAAGTTGGGTTACAAGAGCGGTTTGCAGGCTAGCGTTATCCTGTTGGAAAACACCCATTGGAATTCTGTTCGTGAATGGCAGCACAACAGGATGGTCAGCAGATTGAAGTACAAGTTTGCAGTCAGGGTGCATGGTTTAACCACGAGAGTGCTCCTGCTGCCATAGAAAATCGCACCTCAGACCGTAATTCCAAGTGTAGGTCCAGTGGGTCTAGCACGCCGACTGGCTGCCTGCAGGCCCTCAGCTGGCCTCCTTCTAACAAACACACTGCCGTCACTAGCACCGACGCAGAACAAGCTTTCATCAGAAAACACAACAGACCCCAACCCTGCACTCCGCTGAGCTCTCGCTTTACACCACAGAAGTCGCAAATGGTGGTGGTTTCGGGTTGTTGGCATGCATGCTGCAGACCGTCTGGCTAGGTGCTGTCCATCCAGTAACCCATTTGTAGCACTTCGTTGTGTCACCGTAGCTCCAATTGCTGCTCAGATTGCTGCAGCAGACGCAGTTGCGACGCACCAGAGCCATACGCCGATTACAATAGTCTTCCCTTTCGGTAGTGCCACGTGAGTGTCTGGTGTCCGATCTTCTTGCGACCGTACATTCTGGTGACCACCACTGTCAGCAATCACGTACAGTGGCTATATTCCTGCCAAATCTTTATGCATTGTCTCGGAAAGACCATGCAGCATGTTACATGATCTCGTTCAAACTCAGTGAGTAGTTGATAATGGCGTCATCGTCGCCTTAAAGGCATTTTTGACTAACATTAACTCACTACGTCCAGTCTCAAATATAACTAACGCTGACGACCGTTACAGCGTGTATTTAAAGAAAACCTGATTTGTATCCTGGTAGTGGCGCTACTAGCGCAACTCTTATGCGACTGGCTTTGAATTTGAATTAACATGATCTTTCAGATGTAGAAGCACGCCTGCCAACTTTTCTTTGTATCGCACAGCTCCTTCTTGGCGATGCTATTTTTTTCTGTCTGTTTAGATTTGTTGTTGGCCCCGTCATAGCATCTGTCAGTTTGGCCACTGAATTTTGAACACCCTGCGTATGAGTAAACGCATTTACAACTAATAAAAATGGCTCTTCAGTGATCGCTCTTGCCATGACACTGACCTTCCTGGCGATGCAGTCATGGACTGTGCGGCTGGTCCCGACGGAGGTTCGAGTCCTCCCTCGGGCACGGGTGTGTGTGTTTGTCCTTAGGATAATTTAGATTAAGTAGTGTGTAAGCTTAGGTACTGATGACCTTGACAGTTAAGTCCCATAAGATTTCACACATATTTGAACATTTTTTGACCTTTCTGGTCATACAAATGAGGAAACTGGTAGATCTGCGTCTATGCCATGTCTCTGAGTATTACTTGCTTACTGGTGGAAGATAGTTCTACGCTTTTTCACGTCACATTTGAATTCTATACTGATATCAAATGGCTCTGAGCACTATGGGACTTAACATCGGTGGTCATCAGTCCCCTAGAACTTAGAACTACTTAAACCTACCTAACCTAAGGACATCACACACATCCATGCCTGAGGCAGGATTCGAACCTGCGACCGTAGCAGTCGCGCGGTTCCGGACTGAGCGCCTAGAACCGCTAGACCACTGCGGCCGGCGCCTCCTTACTGATATCTATTGGCTGTCTCTGGCACTCCGTTAGTGCGTAATACTTAATATGTGTAGTTGTAAATAAGTATTTATGAATTCGAAAGCTAAAATTATTTGACTGAATTAATATGAGAATATATGTCAAAACATATGCTATTTGTATGTAGAATGTGTAAGACGTGATTGCTTTTGTGGGTGGTCAAACGAAGACTGTTGTAGTTTGAAATTTCAGCTTGTTGGCGCCTGAATAAGGTAGTGATGTGCGAGCTAAAGCAGGGGCCTAAAACCTCCAATTTATCGAAATGGTCGTGTGATTGCAGTGTCTAATGAACGCATCGAAGACGCTCATTCAGGTGTGAAGGATGTCGGGCCCTGTACAAAAGCACGCCCTTCCATCTTAAATGGGTGCTGTCATGCTCGTTTACAGGTTTGAAGGTGGCGACATTACTCAGAACAATATGTCTGCAAATGGTAACACAATGGCCTTTTTTACTGGTTCAGTCAGAGAGTAACCAGTTTCTGAATTTGTCCATTTAATTAATTAACGTCAAGTCCCGAGTGACTGGAAAAAAGCGCAGGTGACGCCTATATATAAGAAGAGTAGAAGGAGGGATCCTCAAATTTACAGACCAATATCCTTAACATCGGTCTGTTGCAGGATTCTCGAACATATTCTCAGTTCGAATGTTATCAATTTCCTTGAGACAGAGAAGTTGCTGTCCATGCATCAGCACGGCTTTAGAAAGCATCGCTCCAGCCATCAGCGATAAGGATGACCATTAATTCTGGGACAGTAGAACACTTGCTAGCACACTCCTTTTAGAAAGTTTGCAACTATCTAAATGTAGCATTGCTATGAGCAACTTATTTAAAAGTGATAACGAACCTTAAGCAGCTACATAGGCAATCGTTGTACACACGCCATTAGTTGATAACAGTAGTTACTGTTACTGTGTTTTGTGGTTTTCATGTATACATACGTATGAATGCTGTGTGATTGTGCTAATACGACTGAATAAGGAAGATTCGTTTAGTTCTTCCACGTTTCCTGCTTTCAAAGAGAAACAATTCAGCTGCAATTCAACTGTAACGAGAAGCCGCATTTAGCAAACATAATCAAGATCTGCGTATTCCATTATACGTATACCGAAAACGGTCGTTCCACTAGATTATGTAGTAACATTTTTCGTGGCACTTCAACTTTTAAATTCACTTCTGTTCAGACATACATTTGTCAATGTTCGGATTTTGGTAACACATTACTTCGATTATTCTGGAAGTGTACTGCGTTGCGTGATTCTTTTCGAAGTAATCTTTATTGACATTAATAAACGGTTCCTCGTCAATTGTTCAACACGAAGCTTTGAAAAGACACACTATAATAATAACTTAAACTAGGAGAAACATATCAAAGAACTGCTGAATCGCCTAAACAGACTTTTATTTGCAATGCAGATATCGCCAGACGTGTATCTTATAAAAGTAAAAAGCCTCCATAGATCGAATATTTTAATTCTATAATGCCATAATGGATCATTTTCTGTAGTAACTCATCAAGTCAACCTAAAGTTTTCGAGAGCAAAATTATTTCCTTATTTGCTGTGTCAACTCAAGAACGATTTGCAGAGGCCTGTTAGACAACTGTGGATACTAACTACTGCCTCCCAGTATAGTTATTTTTTAATGGAATTCCGGTTTGTCGTGTACAATATACCTTTTTTTCAAACCAACAGTTTACTTCAATGAATCCATACTTGAAAAGGGAATAATCTTTACAAAAATTTAAAGCACTTGCTTTGGTGTCGAAATGTGCCCGTTGTTGTTGTTGTTGTGGTCTTCAGTCCTGAGACTGGTTTGATGCAGCTCTCCATGCTACTCTATCCTGTGCAATCTTCTTCATCTCCCAGTACCTGCTGCAGCCTACATCCTTCTGAATCTGCTTAGTGTATTCATCTCTTGTTCTCCCTCTACGATTTTTACCCTCCACGCTGCCCTCCAATGCTAAATTTGTGATCCCTTGGTGCCTCAGAACATGTCCTACCAACCGATCCTTTCTTCTAGTCAAGTTGTGCCACAAACTTCTCTTCTCCCCAATCCTATTCAATACCTCCTCATTAGTTACGTGATCTACCCACCTTATCTTCAGCATTCTTCTGTGGCACCACATTTCGAAAGCTTCTATTCTCTTCTTGTCCAAACTAGTTATCGTCCATGTTTCACTTCCATACATGGCTACACTCCATACAAATACTTTCAGAAACGACTTCCTGACACTTAAATCTATACTCGATGTTAACAAATTTCTCTTCTTCAGAAACGATTTCCTTGCCATTGCCAGTCTACATTTTATATCCTCTCTACTTCGACCATCATCAGTTATTTTACTCCCTAAATAGCAAAACTCCTTTACTACTTTAAGTGTCTCATTTCCTAATCTAATTCCCTCAGCATCACCCGATATAATTTGACTACTTTCCATTATCCTCGTTTTGCTTTTGTTGATGTTCATCTTATATCCTCCTTTCAAGACACTGTCCATTCCGTTCAACTGCTCTTCCACGTCCTTTGCTGTCTCTGACAGAATTACAATGTCATCGGCAAACCTCAAAGTTTTTACTTCTTCTACAGGAATTTTAATACCTACTCCGAATTTTTCTTTTGTTTCCTTTACTGCTTGCTCAATATACAGATTGAATAACATCGGGGAGAGGCTACAACCCTGTCTCACTCCTTTCCCAACCACTGCTTCCCTTTCATGCCCCTCAACTCTTATAACTGCCCTCTGGTTTCTGTACAAATTGTAAATAGCCTTTCGCTCCCTGTATTTTACCCCTGCCACCCTCAGAATTTGAAAGAGAGTATTCCAGTTAACATTGTCAAAAGCTTTCTCTAAGTCTACAAATGCTAGAAACGTAGGTTTGCCTTTTCTTAATCTTTCTTCTAAGATAGGTCGTAAGGTTAGTATTGCCTCACGTGTTCCAACATTTCTACGGAATCCAAACTGATCTTCCCCGAGATCGACTTCTACCAGTTTTTCCATCCGTCTGTAAAGAATTCGCGTTAGTATTTTGCAGCTGTGACTTATTAAACTGATAGTTCGGTAATTTTCACATCTGTCAACACCTGCTTTCTTTGGGATTGGAATTATTATATTCTTCTTGAAGTCTGAGGGTATTTCGCCTGTCTCATACATCTTGCTCACCAGGTGGTAGAGTTTTGTCAGGACTGGCTCTCCCAAGGCCATCAGTAGTTCTAATGGAATGTTGTCTACTCCTGGGGCCTTGTTTCGACTCAGGTCTTTCAGTGCTCTGTCAAACTCTTCACGCAGTATCTTATCTCCCATTTCGTCTTCGTCTACATCCTCTTCCATTTCCATAATATTGTCCTCAAGTACATCGCCCTTGTATAAACCCTCTATATACTCCTTCCACCTTTCTGCCTTCCCTTCTTTGCCGGCCGAAGTGGCCGTGCGGTTAAAGGCGCTGCAGTCTGGAACCGCAAGACCGCTACGGTCGCAGGTTCGAATCCTGCCTAGGGCATGGATATTTGTGATGTCCTTAGGTTAGTTAGGTTTAACTAGTTCTAAGTTCTAGGGGACTAATGACCTCAGCAGTTGAGTCCCATAGTGCTCAGAGCCATTTGAACCTTCCCTTCTTTGCTTAGAACTGGGTAGCCATCTGAGCTCTTGATATTCATACAAGTGGTTCTCTTCTCTCCAAAGGTCTCTTTAATTTTCCTGTAGGCAGTATCTATCTTACCCCTAGTGAGACAAGCCTCTATATCCTTATATTTGTCCTCTAGCCATCCCTGCTTAGCCATTTTGCACTTCCTGTCGATCTCATTTTTGAGACGTTTGTATTCCTTTTAGGCTGCTTCATTCACTGCATTTTTATATTTTCTCCTTTCATCAATTAAATTCAATATTTCTTCTGTTACCCAAGGATTTCTATTAGCCCTCGCCTTTTTACCTACTTGATCGTCTGCTGCCTTCACTACTTCATCCCTCAGAGCTACCCATTCTTCTTCTACTGTATTTCTTTCCCCCATTCCTGTCAATTGTTCCTTTATGCTCTCCCTGAAACTCTCTAAAACCTCTGGTTCTTTCAGTTTATCCAGGTCCCATCTCCTTAAATTCCCACCTTTTTGCAGTTTCTTCAGTTTCAATCTGCAGTTCATAACCAATAGATTGTGGTCAGAATCCACATCTGCCCCTGGAAATGTCTTACAATTTAAAACCTGGTTCCTAAATCTCTGTCTTACCATTATATAATCTATCTGATACCTTTTAGTATCTCCAGGATTCTTCCAGGTATACAACCTTCTTTTATGATTCTTGAACCAAGTGTTAGCTATGATTAAGTTATGCTCTGTGCAAAATTCTACAAGGCGGCTTCCTCTTTCATTTCTTCCCCCCAATCCATATTCACCTACTATGTTTCCTTCTCTCCCTTTTCCTACTGACGAATTCCAGTCACCCATGACTATTAAATTTTCGTCTCCCTTCACTACCTGAATAATTTCTTTTATCTCGTCATACATTTCTTCAATTTCTTCATCATCTGCAGAGCTAGTTGGCATATAAACTTGTACTACTGTAGTAGGCATGGGTTTCGTGTCTATCTTGGCTACAATAATGCGTTCACTATGCTGTTTGTAGTAGCTAACCCGCACTCCTATTTTTTTATTCATTATTAAACCTACTCCTGCATTACCCCTATTTGATTTTGTATTTATAACCCTGTAATCACCTGACCAAAAGTCTTGTTCCTCCTGCCACCGAACTTCACTAATCCCCACTATATCTAACTTTAACCTATTCATTTCCCTTTTTAAATTTTCTAACCTACCTGCCCGATTAAGGGATCTGACATTCCACGCTCCGATCCGTAGAACGCCAGTTTTCTTTCTCCTGATAATGACGTCCCCTTGAGTAGTCCCCGCCCGGAGATCCGAATGGGGGACTATTTTACCTCGGGAATATTTTACCCAAGAGGACACCATCATCATTTAATCATGCCCGTTATGAAGAAACAAATATTTTGAATACCGGTAATTTGCCAGCAACCAAAATTTAACTACACTACTGATATCGTTCAGTTTAGGAGAAGCGTAAGGGAATTTTTGGTAGTTAATTCCTACTACCCCACTGACGAATTTCTTAGAAGATCCATGTGATGTATACATTATTGTTAATATTAAATAACGTGAGTGTTACGTAAATTCCGACTTCTTCACATCACTGAATTAATGTAATCAACATAAATAAGTGTTATAAATTGCCTTTCTGTTTGACGATGCGCGGTTACAATATACAATGTCTTACGCATCTCAGTGTATAATACATTCAGATGCTTTATGACAAGTTTTAAATGAAAACTCTTCAACTGTCGGCGGTCTCTGTCAGTCAACAGACGAGATCGGCCTGTACGCTTTTGTGCTGTACGTGTCTCTTCACGTTTCCACTTCACTATCACATCGGAAAAAGTGGACCTAGGGATGTTTAGGAGTGTGAAAATCTTGCGTACAGACGTATGACACAAGTGACACCCAGTCACCTGACTATGTTCGAAGTCTGTGAGTTACACGGAGCACCTTATTCTGCTTTCTCACAATGGCTAATGATTACTGAGGTCGCTGATTTGTTTCCGCATTAATATATTAGAATATCTACCAAGTTTCGCTGCCATACGATAATTACACCCCGCGCTAGACCTCTGTGAGTAACTGCACTTTAATTATAACCAGTCGACATTCTAGTCTTCATCCGAATCTATTTTTAAGCGTTATTTCTTTATGTTGTAGATTTTGTACGTTGAGATATAGTGTTAATTTCCGTAGACTGCCAAGTGACTAACGCACCTTTGTACTTTAATAATTTGAAAGTACCTGCCAGTTCCTCTAATGTATCGTACATATATATGACAGGTCATCCAGAGGGCAAGTTTATATGATGAATTTTGAGAACGTTTATTATTTTAAGGTTAGGAATAATGCCTTATGCATTTACTTGCCAAATATATATATATATATATATATATATATATATATATATATATATATATATATATATATATATATATATATATATATATATATATATACTCCTGGAAATTGAAATAAGAACACCGTGAATTCATTGTCCCAGGAAGGGGAAACATTATTGACACATTCCTGGGGTCAGATACATCACATGATCACACTGACAGAACCACAGGCACATAGACACAGGCAACAGAGCATGCACAATGTCGGCACTAGTACAGTGTATATCCACCTTTCGCAGCAATGCAGGCTGCTATTCTCCCATGGAGACGATCGTAGAGATTTCAAATAACTTCCGGGAATTCAGCCAGGTAACACTTTCAGCGACCGCCGATATTTCGGCGGGAGAACACCCCGCCATTTTCAAGGCAAACTGCAACGGACAGGCGGCGTGCATGCAAATTTAATACCTCGGTTCTGCGACAGAAGCAGGAAAGATAACACACACACTGAACACTAGTGCCACCAAAGATGACGAAAGTCAGAGCTATCGATAGTGAGACTATGAATTCACAGGTGAGGCAGCATTGACTCTGTTCCTCTGTTTTTTGACAAGGGAGAGAGCCGGATTCCAAACAGAGTTTAAACAGAAACCTCCATCCCTGTTAACGAGGTTGCTCGCTAGTTTAATCTCAACTGCCTCCTTAATGACACTGTCCCAATAGCTGGACGTGCATGCCAATATCTCGGTGTTATTATATAACATGGGGTGACCAGTATCCAAGCAATGTTCGGCAATAGCAGATCTATTTGGCTGCTGTAATCGTGTGTGCCGTTTATGCTCAGTACATCTGTCCTCCACGGTCCTGATAGTTTGACCAATATATGCCATACCGCAGCTACAGGGAATACGATACACACCTGCCTTACGCAATCCAAGATCATCCTTAACGGAACTCAAAAGTGCTCTAATTTTAGATGGAGGTCGGAAAACACATTTCACATCGTATTTCCGTAAAATACGACCGATCTTATTGGACGTGTTTCCTACGTAAGGCAAAAAGGCAGTAGACTTAGGTGTTGACTCAGAATTATCATCAATCACCCGATGTACAGTTGGTCGATAGCGCAACGCACGTTCAATCTGTCTATCACTATAACCATTTTGACGAAATGTAACTTCAAGATGGGACAGCTCAGCTGGCAAAGTCTCAGCGTCAGAAACGACATGTGCCCTGTCGTTTCTGACGCTGAGACTTCATCTTTGGTGGCACTAGTGTTCAGTGTGTGTGTTATCTTTCCTGCTTCTGTCGCAGAACCGAGGTATTAAATTTGCATGCACGCCGCCTGTCCGTTGCAGTTTGCCTTGAAAATGGCGGGGTGTTCTCCCGCCGAAATATCGGCGGTCGCTGAAAGTGTTACCTGGCTGAATTCCCGGAAGTTATTTGAAAGTTGTATACGCCAGGAGAAACTCAGGTCTCAGATCGTAGAGATGCTGGATGTAGTCCTGTGGAACGGCTTGCCATGCCATTTCCACCTGGCGCCTCAGTTGGACCAGCGTTCGTGCTGGACGTGCAGACCGCGTGAGACGACGCTTCATCCAGTCCCAAACATGCTCAATGGGGGACAGATCCGGAGATCTTGCTGGCCAGGGTAGTTGACTTACACCTTCTAGAGCACGTTGGGTGGCACGGGATACATGCGGACGTGCATTGTCCTGTTGGAACAGCAAGTTCCCTTGCCGGTCTAGGAATGGTAGAACGATGGGTTCGATGACGGTTTGGATGTACCGTGCACTATTCAGTGTCCCCTCGACGATCACCAGTGGTGTACGGCCAGTGTAGGAGATCGCTCCCCACACCATGATGCCGGGTGTTGGCCCTGTGTGCCTCGGTCGTATGCAGTCCTGATTGTGGCGCTCACCTGCACGGCGCCAAACACGCATACGACCATCATTGGCACCAAGGCAGAAGCGACTCTCATCGCTGAAGACGACACGTCTCCATTCGTCCCTCCATTCACGCCTGTCGCGACACCACTGGAGGCGGGCTGCACGATGTTGGGGCGTGAGCGGAAGACGGCCTAACGGTGTGCGGGACCGTAGCCCAGCTTCATGGAGACGGTTGCGAATGGTCCTCGCCGATACCCCAGGAGCAACAGTGTCCCTAATTTGCTGGGAAGTGGCGGTGCGGTCCCCTACGGCACTGCGTAGGATCCTACGGTCTTGGCGTGCATCCGTGCGTCGCTGCGGTCCGGTCCCAGGTCGACGGGCACGTGCACCTTCCGCCGACCACTGGCGACAACATCGATGTACTGTGGAGACCTCACGCCCCACGTGTTGAGCAATTCGGCGGTACGTCCACCCGGCCTCCCGCATGCCCACTATACGCCCTCGCTCAAAGTCCGTCAGCTGCACATACGGTTCACGTCCACGCTGTCGCGGCATGCTACCAGTGTTAAAGACTGCGATGGAGCTCCGTATGCCACGGCAAACTGGCTGACCCTGACGGCGGCGGTGCACAAATGCTGCGCAGCTAGCGCCATTCGACGGCCAACACCGCGGTTCCTGGTGTGTCCGCTGTGCCGTGCGTGTGATCATTGCTTGTACAGCCCTCTCGCAGTGTCCGGAGCAAGTATGGTGGGTCTGACACACCGGTGTCAATGTGTTCTTTTTTCCTAAAACGAAACGGCTGTTGGGAAATTCGAGGAGTCAACAAGTTGCGCCAAATACAGTGTCAGCAGACCGAAGCTGTGAGATTTACAGACACTAGGCAAGTGAGGCAGTTTTTCTTATGTGATTTACAGAGACTAGGTAAATTTCCTCATTTTTTAAAGTAGCTTATGACTTATTTCCTGCTAAGTACTCATTCAGAAATGCTCATATCAGCATACAAATATAGGCGTTCTCCTTTGTATTTTCTACAACGTTGGCCCTAGGAGGTACTTTCTTTGGATTTGATGATAACAATATGCTGAACTTAAAAGGTTTACTAACCGTCTTCACCCCATTCCTTGATAATATCTTGGTCATTTTAATTCTTGAATGATTTTCTCATCTGTTAAAACATAATGAATAGCTGGCAGTGTGTTGGGAATGAACTCGTTATATTTTTCATTCGCCCTGTGTACGTTGGCTGTACAAGAGAAGTTTAACATTCAAAACTCTAACCTGTATTTTTTATGTGGGGTGCTTCATGTCAGATACAGACATAGACTCTAATATGTACAGGTTGCACAGAAATATTAGGTGCCAGTACGGTGACTAATATTTCAAGCATCCTGTAATCTGTGGTCCGCAGTTACAACTGTATTCTGCACTCGTTTTGAAGGTGTCCAGCACATGCAGTAACTCCATAACGTCTCTGTGTGTGTCGACGCCCTTACTCAAACGAAGTTTGCAAGCTTTAATAATTTGAAAGTACCTGCCAGTTCCTCTAATGTATCGTATAGGTATATGACAGGTCATCCAGAGGGCAAGTTTATATGATGAATTTTGAGAACGTTTATTATTTTAAGGTTAGGAATAATGCATTTACTTGCCTTATATAGCGAAACGGCTGTTGGGAAATTCGAGGAGTCAACAAGTTGCGCCAAATACAGTGTCAACAGACCGAAGCTGTGTGATTTACAGAGACTAGGCAAGTGAGGCAGTTTTTCTTATGTGATTTACAGAGACTACGTAAATTAGGCAGTTAGTCTTATGTTTCATGGACCATTTTGCACGATAAATCATACTGATGTGGAATGAGACATTTTACATTCATATTACAAATTTGCTTGTAAATATGGTTACATTCTGAACATTTATAATTAATTTTTAATATGCAGATGTGAGTTTGTGATTCTTACCCACCACATTTTACATATTACAGTCAATGAAATTATTTCTACAGAATAGAAGCAGTCGTCAAGAAAAAACTTTTCCAGTTTATTTTCAAATTTTACTTTGTTCTCTGTCAGACATTTTATATCACTGGGTAACTGATCATTTTTTTTTTTTTTTTGCAGCATTGTGCACCGATTTTTGTGCCAAAGACAAGCTTAATGTGGAGCAATGTGTGGCGGCGTAAGCTGTCGCCAGCACATCGGTCGGCAAAGATATAGCGCGAAGATCGGTAAGTAGGTGCTGGATCAAGCGCACCTACAACGACATGGCCAGACACACCGACAAGCAACAAGCCGCCAACGCCCTCTCGACAGCAAGTATTTAGGCCGCCGCCACTGACCAAGGGTTTCAATGCCTCACTCATCCAGTTGGCGCCTGTCAGTGGATCTAGTTCATCACAGGCAACGGCAGTACATAGCGACCAGACCTGTGATTGTAGTGGGACTTGTACTTACCAGCTGTAAGACTAAAGTTTGTAATAGTCAGATTACCAATATTGTCTGCAAGAGGACTATTACTGATGAGTTTGTACCACAACACATGAACTCTATTCCAGTTAAGTAAATGTTCATGTAAATAAAGAACCGTTTTAATCCCTGTGTGCATTTGTGTTGTAGAAAGAGGAATTCGGCCACCCATAACAACATCCACTCCCTTGCTTCCTTGCAGTACAAGACTCTACAGTGGCGACGAAGATACTACACAATGAATATCAGTCTTCCTTCTGGTATTGTAATTATGTGCGTCATGGTTCCTTTTGAACTGTAGTGGATTATTTACTACAAATTTCATGAGGGAATAAACATACTGTGAGGCAGTGCTCAGAATGTCCATCTCCATTGACAGATGTCTACAGAAATGAATATGAATAGCCACAATTGCAAGAAACTTCATTTTTTATGAGGTTACCGGTTTCTGTCTGTTTTAGATCATCTTCAGACCTTACACCATGATGATAGACGGTGGCTGTGAACGGAGCAGGCGCCACGACCCCACGAACGCTAACGCTTAGTAGTCGTAGTGCCTGCTCCGTTCACAGCCACCGTCTACCATCTTGGTGTGACGTCTGAAGATGGTCTAAAACAGACTGAAATCGGTAACCTCATACAAAAAGAAGTTTATTACGGTTCATGTTCATTTTTAAGTAACAAAAAAACCGCTGTACTCCAACAGAAATGTTCTTAAAAATTACAGATGTCTACAAGATGATCATGGGTGTACGCAACACATTGCTCTTACAGCCCGCTTTTGAGCAATGAAAACTTTCTTTCTTAAAGATGAGTTAATCAGAACATTATTCCATATGTCACTACTGAATGAAATTATGTAAAATATGTCAGCTTACTGATTTATCTCTCCCTAAGATTTGCAATGATTCTAAGTGCAAAAGTGGCTGAACTAAGTTGTTTTAGGAGTTCCCAAATGTGTTTTTTCCATGTGTTGCTTTTTCCAGTTTAAAATCTCATCAATATAGACACCTAAGAATTTATAAGTTTCCACCATTTTTATTATTTCCTCACCATGTGTTACACTTATCACTGGTGTAGTGCCCCTATATGTGCAGAACGGAATATGTTGTGTCTTTTTAAAATTGAGGATTAGACCATACGCAGAAAACCAGCCAGTGATACTTTTAAGAACATTGTTACCATTTCTTCTGTTTCTGTACATAGGCTTGGACTAATTACAATACTAGTGTCAACTGCAAAAAGAACTAATTCTGCTTGTTGTATATTAAACGGAAGATCGTTCACATCTATGAGGAACAATAGTGGACCTAAGAGTATGCCTTTGGGAGCCAGATACGTGATTTCTCTCCAGTCATTGCCCAAATTGACTTACTAAGAACAGCTTCTTGAATTCTTTTGGTTAGACATGACATAATCCATTGATTGGTTATACCATCAATCCCATAGAATCTCAATTTATCTAGGAGAATACTGTTATTCACACAGTCAAACGCCTTAGACAGGTCGCAGAAAATACCAACCGGCGCTTTTTATTGTTTAATGCTTGGAAAATTTGGTGAGTGAACTTGTAAATGGCATTCTCAGTCGATCAACTCTTCTGAAACCCAAACTGTGATTTGCTGAGGATGTTATTGTTGCTAAGATGAGATACTATTGTAGAATACATCGCCCTCTGAAAAATTTTGGAAAAATGTCAGCAGTTAGTAGTTACTGAAATCTCTCTTATCACCTTTCTTATTAACGGCACATTTCAGCCGCTCTGAAAAAAATGCTTTAAGTTAGTGATAAATTACATATTTCAGATACGACTGGGCTTATCATATGGGAACAAATCTTTTGTACCACATTGGAAACACTATCAAAACCAGACGAGATTTTGTTTTTGAGAGAGTGCATAATTTTCTTAATTTCAGAGAGAAAGTTGGTAATACATTAATATGGCTGAATTTTGTGGGAGGTAATTTTTCAACAAAATGCTATGATTTTTTTCTTGAACTGTTTGTCCCTATGCTTTCTACTATATTTAAGAAATGATTATTAAATATATTCGCTACCGGTAACTCAGTGGATCGCAGATGAGTGCGAATGCCGAATTCAGAACGTGATAATTTTCAGGATGAAGAGCAAAGGGAACGATCTTCGTAAGTGACAGGGGAACTCATGGAAAGGGATGACATGATTATTACAGACAACAGAGATTTTTCGAGAGTGACGTTTGCATTACCGTGGCGACAACGAAATAAAACAAATTATCACTCGCTGATAATTCTCAGAGCGCTACATTTTTACTACAAAGTTGTACTAAATATAAGCCTTCTCTGTCATTGCTGTCCTAACAACGAATGTAGTTGAGTAGAAAAGTAACGGAATGTGATCACGAAAAATGATAGTTACTGCGGTGTGACATTTGTCACTTACTGATACAAGGTTAATAATACTTCAGATGTTATAATTTTGTTATTGCCTTTTGTTATGACAATACAGTTATTCGCTTCGGAATGCGTTCGGCTATGTATTGTGTCTGATGTCTGAGCTGGACAAATAGACATCCCGATGTCTCTTATTGAATTAGGTGCTATTGGTTCAAATGGCTCTGAGCACTATGCGACTTAACTTCTGAGGTTATCGGTCGCCTAGAACTTAGAACTACTTAAACCTAACTAACCTAATGACATCACACACATCCATGCCCGAGGCAGGATTCGAACCTGCGACCGTAGCGGTCGCTCGGTTCCAGACTGTAGCGCCTAGAAACGCACGGCCACTCCGGCCGGCTAGGTGTTATTACTCACTGATAGTTCACTTTCATCGCTCGTTGTTTAATTGTGGATTTAAATCTGGTTTCCGGAACAGCAAGGAAAATAAATGATCAGGAAGCATAATTTTACACATCTGACCAAGCATAACACCTGCAGACGATGCAGAATTTACACACTAGCGTTTGTTTCTCCACAGTATTTATTCACAATTTATGCGGTTCCTACAGTGCGAAGCATAAAACTGTTTAACAGACATTTTTGCTTTCAGCAATATCCAGGCAACAAAGCTCATATCAGAACTCTTCCCAACGCAACGTTTCGCCGTCAGTGTCTGAAGAACACTTGATGCAGGTATGTACGTTATCATTCTTGAAAGACGTTTGAAATGTTGTACACCACCACTGCCTTAGATTTTCCCCGTACGTTACAGTTTTGTATTTTGTGAGAAAAATATCTTACATAAACGACTCGCGCCGTTTTCGCATGAGTAGCTCTAAGTATCTTCGGACAGACTGCTTGTTTATCTAGCGGTATTAAATTGTATACGCAAATTATCATCGTAAATCAGTTTATCTCTTAGTGAAAACCATACGAAAATCCCTACTGTAATTCCAAACATAAAAACGTGGTGGGGCCTTTAATTTATAATATTTTGATGTACATCTGTTTAATTGAACCGATAATTCTCCTTCTTACAATGATGGTGCTGTTAACACTTCCACAACTGCAATAAATAGCTGCTCCTCCGACGGAAAGTGACAGCTGTGGCTATAATCATCTGTAACCTGTTTTTCTGTGCGTAACAAGATTTACACCCATACTCATTACTTGTAACTATTACAACGTTCCAGTGATTATCTACGTCAATCTTAAAATCGAAATAAATCTTTGTGGTGAGTATTTTGAGCCAAACTTCCAGAATCAAAGCTCAGTTAGGTAAATGGAAGCTTCACATCATGTGAAACTACGTATACGGTTATATCACGCCCAATACTCACGTACCTAAAAACTATTGAATCGTATCGTCCCTCCACGTTCTCAAGTCTGTCTTAAATTTCCCGAGGGCCTCGAGGCAGCCATATCCATTCGTTCTTAACAACTTTCACTTGGGCACACGGCTACTTCTGCAATTGTGCATTCGACGGCACAAATCGACCTCTGATTGCATCGGACTGAGATAGATCATGGTCAGGAAGGTAAAGAAAAATAAATTTCATACATTCCACGTGCTTTGATCCACCTTGTTTCAAAGCATAAGCGTCTGTCGAAGGAAGGTTCATTTTTCACGAAACTGCTGTCCTACATGACATAAGGAGTATTCATCTAGCAAGCGCGCATAGGCCGAATAATACATTATGTGACTTGGTTTTTCTGCCTCTCATCAGTCTGTATTTTGCAGCGAAAGCAAAAACGTGACCGTCTTAAATCAGTTCATCTACTCCGGTAGTCCTTTCACCTGTTGCCCAAAGCATACGGCGGGGAACAAATGGTGACACCAGTCACTTTCAGTCACGACCAGGACACTAAAAGCACTGTTACTCTAACGACCGCGTACGCAACGCAGTACCCCAGTTAAAAAATATCACCTAAACTTGTACTCTACATTTAGCCTATAATCATCTAGAGCTAATTTCAGTAAACAGAGGTAATTTTAATACTCATTGCAGTTACACTTCAGTTCAGCCCTGATGAGGAACAACGGACAATCGCTTCAGGCAGACGCTGGGATGATTCCTTTGAAAATGCGCGACCGACTTCCTTCCTCATCCTCTCTAGTCTCTCAACCATCTAACCAATCCAACCGACTCTTGGAACTGTTCTTCTGAATGGAACCCTTATCAAGTCTGGTATACCGTAACAAATAGCGAAATTTCGAAGAAGAGATTCACAATTCGTCGCGGAGTTAAGTCGCCCGAGAGCGTTACGGATATACTGTACAGTTTCCAGTGGGAAGTTTAACAGGGACAACATTGTTCATCACAAACATATTACATCCTCTGGAAGACAGTTCGCTAAAATTCATGAATAAAAAATCAGAGACGTTTCCGTTTTGAAGAAGTCATATAGTAACATCCGACAATGGAACAGCAAGTGGGTAAAGTAACAATAGAAGAGAATTCATCCTTCGTCACTCTCCGTAAAGTGGCTTTCAGAATTTGGAAATTGGAAATTTGTGGTAAGGTCTTATGTAACCAAACTGCTGAGGTCATCGGTCCCTAAGCTTACACACTACTTAATTTAACTTATGCTAGGGAAAACACACACACCCACGCCCGAGGAAGGACTCGAACCTCCGACGGGGGGAGCCGCGCGAGCCGCGACAAGGCGGCTCGACCGCGCGGCTGCCCCGCGCGGCTGAGAATTCGGAAGAAGCAGTACACTGAAGAGCCAAAGAAACTGGTACACCTGGCTAATATCGTGTAGGACCCCCATGAACACGCAGAAGTACCGCAACACGACGTGGCATGGACTCGGCTAATGTCGGAAGTACAGTTCTTGGTGTATGGGGTGTCTCATTGTCCTGCTGGAAGTGCCGAAGTTCGTCGGAATGCACAGTGGACATGAATGAATGCAGGTGATCAGAGAGGATGATTACGTACGTATCACCTGTCAGAGTCGTATCTATACGTATCAGGGGTACCATATCACTCCAACTGCACCCGCCCCACACCTTTACAGAGCCCCCACCAGCTTGAACAGCTCCCTGCTGACATGCAGGGCCCATGGATTCATGAGGTTGTCTCCATACCTGTACACGTCCGCCCGCTCGATACAATTTGAAACGAGACTCGTCCGACCAGGCAACATGTTTCCAGTCATCAACAGTCCAATGTCGGTGTTGATGGGCCCAGGCGAGGCGTAAAGCTTTGTGTTGTGCAGTCAACAGGGCCTTCGGCTCAGAAGGCCCACAACGATAATGTTTCGTTGAATGGTTCGCACTCTGACCTTGTTGATGGCCCAGCATTGAAATCTGCAGCAATATGTGGAAGGGTTGCACTTCTGTCACGTTGAACGATTCTCTTCAGTCGTCGTTGGTCCCGTTCTTGCAATATCTTTTTACAGCTGCAGCGATGTCAGACATTTAATGTTTTACCGGATTCCTGGTATTCATGGTACACTCGAGAAATGGTCGTACGGGAAAATTCCTACTTCATCGCTACCTAGGAGATGCTGTGTCCCATCGCTCGTGCGCCGACTATAACACCACGTTCAAACTCACTTACATCTTGATTATCTGCCATTGTCGCAGTAGTAACCGATCTAACAACTGTGTCACACACTTATCGTCTTATATAGGCATTGACGACCGAGCGCCATATTATCTCTGTTTACATATCTCTGTATTTTAATACGCAGTTTCTTTGGCGCTTCAGTGTAGATGCAGATACTGGTGCGGCGTTTGCCAACTACAGAGCTGATGTTCATAAATAGAATGTATTATTAATAGCGAAACAAAAGTTTGCCAATTTCAAATGATATACACTAATGAGACAAAACATTATGACCACCCCGCCATGTGCACGAATGCTGACTATTGGCATTGCAGACACGTGGCGAGCCAAGGAAAGCATAGAAGAGGAGCAGATGGTACGGGATGCAAACGGGGAAATGAATTGAGGTAAATGACTTTGCCAAAGGGCAGACTGTTAAGGCCCGACACATGGAGGCGAGTATCTCACAAACGGCTGTCTGTGTGCTACTGTCGTGTGCATCCATGGAAAGTTGATGAAGGACGGTGAAACCATGAATAGGTGAAAAGGTTTTCAACATCCACGCCTTATAGCAGAATATGGA
The DNA here is from genome assembly GCF_023898315.1 of Schistocerca nitens. NCBI lineage: Eukaryota > Metazoa > Arthropoda > Insecta > Orthoptera > Acrididae > Schistocerca > Schistocerca nitens. The sequence goes on along the minus strand of NC_064616.1, from coordinate 570,406,419 downwards.
CCTCGGAGACTTGCCAGATTTGTAAAGCAGAATAGGCGGCGATTTGTAGCAGATCTGAGGACAGAATACAATGCAGATGCAGGCGCATATGCTTCGGGACACACTTTTCAGTGCGCATTGTTGAACATGGAACCCTGCAGCACATGAACCCAACGTACTCCCATGTTCACCCAAGAAAATCGCCAATTGCTGTAGGTCAACGGAAACGTGTCGTTCGGTTGGGTGACTCAAGTTTCTTGTTACACCATGTCGATTGCCGAGTCCGAATACGCCGTCATTTAGGAGAGCAGGCCGGTTGTGGGAGTGTTACACTATGGGAGGTATTCACCTGGGGTTCCATGGTAGCTGTGGTAGTAGTTGAAGGCACTATGACAGCTGTGGACTCCTTTATTGCGGGTCAGCTGCATTCTTTCATTCCAGATGTCTTCGTCGACAGCGATGTCATCTTCCAGAAGGATAAGTGTAGGTGTCACACGATCAAATTAGAGCAACGGTGATTACAGGAGCATTTTAGGGAACTCACGTTGACGTCTTGCCCACCAAATTCACCTGATCTGAATGCGATAGAACACATATGGAACGTTATCGGGCGCCAGATCTGCATCAACAATTCATTCACCGGCCCATAATTTACGGCATTCGGATGACCTATGCGAAGACTTACCTCCGGAAATCTATCAAGGACTTGTCGAATGCATGCCATGCAGAACTGCTACTACATTTCGTTCCAAAGGTGAACCAACACGTTGTTAAGCACATGAGCACAATGTTTTATCTGTGTACGTGTGGTAAAGTTATATATTATAAGAAGTTATATGAGTTTTGATGAGCATATTTACGATGTGTGTTGGATTCCCAGTTTATTTCTCTGAAGATGTTGTGGCTGTACTCCTAGGAATGCATGTTAGCATCAACAAAGATTCACCAATATGGAATAAAACTAAATGGCTCAAATGACTCTGAGCACTATGGGACTTAACTTCTAAGGTCATCAGTCCCCTAGAACTTAGAACTACTTAAACCTAACTAACCTAAGGACATCACACACATCCATGTCCGATGCAGGATTCGAACCTGCGACCGTAGCGGTCGCGCGATTCCAGACTGTAGCGCCTAGAACCGCTCGGCCACTCCGATAAAGAAACATACGGAATTCCATGATGGAAAGAATTCCAATGTTGAATGAACATTTCTACGACAATTAAATGGTCCAGTCACATTAATGTGACCACCTACCTTATGCAGCACGGAAGTGCAGAACGAGTCAGTGACGTGCTAGAAGGTACAAAAAGGGATCTGAACCCATGTCGACTCCAGTGAAATGGGCAGCTGCGATAGGTTTCTCGGCTGAGGATCCACGGAGTGAACATTCCGATCGATGTGGTTCTACAGACTCGGTTGGGTTTAAATCCAGGGAGTTAGTGGCCATGAGAGTACGGCAAACTCATTCTGGTGCTCTATACACTTATACACCTACAATGCGAGTCGTGTGACAAGTTTCATTTTCTTGCTGGTAGATGCCATAAGCGCCAAAGAAAAACAATGTGCATGTAGGGGTGCACTTGGCCCCAAACGTAGATGCATACTTGTGTTGATACACTGTATCTACCAGAATGACGAGATCACCCAGGGAATACCACAAAACCATTTCCCGGACCATAAAGCTCCCTCCTTCGGCCCGGACGCTTCCAACGATTGTCGCAAGGCCGTACACGCCAATGTGGAACCCATGGAGCATAAAACGTGTCATCTGAAATCGTCACCTGCCGTCACTCAGTGGACGTCCAGTACCGACGTTCACCCTGTCATCTATGGCCCGTGGTGCACCACAGGTGCCTCGACTCCAGCTTTGGATGGCGCCATTTTGCCATGCACGGTGTACATTACCCACAGCGGCACGCGACCAGTTAACAAACTTGGCCATTTCGGAAATGCTTGATCCAAAAGCCAATGATCATATCCTTTTGGACGTCATATAAAACGTTCCCTCTCCGCATTACGATAACGACTGTAATGTTTTCCGCGTCCCTCCGACACGCTTTATATACCTTTCAGTTGCTGTCTGTGAGCAGTTATTGCACGTCGACGTTGAACATAGGAGGTAGTCACAGTAATGTGACTGCACCCTGTACATATTACTGCATGAGATGGAATGTCACATAATGGAAATCGCATGGGGAGGAATAGGGACGGCACGGAGGATGTGTAAGAGCTTCCCAGCGAAACTTCCGTAGCGTAGTCGAAACTACCTTGGCAATATTTGGCCCCGCCCACGTGTTGCCAAGGTTGCTTCGAGTACGCTGCAGAAGTTTCGCTTGGAGGCCATTATCTCTTACACATCCTCCATACAGTCCCGATCTCTCCCTGTGCTACAAGGGACTTCCAAAAAGAAACGAGTCGGAGGCTCAATTACAGAAACCAGTACCTGTATGTTAGAAGTATTGACCCTGGCTGTTGAGACACTTGTCCCACTGTGATACAAGGCGGTCTCATAAAATTCCGGGGGCTGCGATGTTAACCAGTTCCGCACGTACAGATGGACGTCGTCGTCCGAGGTGAATCGTTTGCCCCTTAGAGCCTTTTTAAAGTGGCCAAAAATGGCATAATCACAGGGAGAGAGGTCTGGACTGTATGGAGGGTGGCCGAGAACCTCGCATTTGAATTTCTGCAGGAGTGCCGCGATTACGTTGGCCGTATGAGGCTTTGCGTTCTCGTGGAGCAGAATGTCCCCACGGGTGAGATTGCCTGGTCGTTTTGAATTGATCGCTTGGCGAAGGGTGGTCAAGGTTTGCGAGTAACGCTGGGCATTCACTGTTGTCCCGTGCTGCAGGAAGTGAATCAGAAGGAGGTCATTTTTGGTCCCCCTAAAAAGGCTCTGAGGGGCAAACGATTCATCTTGGACGACAACGTCCAGCTGTAAGTGCGGAAATGGTTAACATCGCAGCCCCGGGAATTTTATGAAACAGCCATTTACCGCCTTGTGTCAGAGTGGGACAAGTGTCTGAACAGCCAGGGTTAAAGTTCTAACATACAGGTATTGGTTTCTGCAATTATGGCTCCGGCTAGTTTCTTTTTGAACGCCCCTTATATTTCCAAATATTTGGAGCCCTGAAGAAAGACATTTGCGGACGTCGATTTGCTTCAGACGAAGATGTCCCTGCCTGGGTAATATCATGGTACTGTAGCCAAACGCAATCATTTTTTCGTGAAGACATTAACAGTCTTGTCTCACAGCTGTATTTACAGTTATGAAGATTACTTTTGAAATAGCAAACATTACTTACTTTTCACCATGTCTCTCGTTTTCATTTGATACTCCTTATACGAGGACGCGCTGAAAAGTATGTCTTCGAATTTTTTATGTGAAAACTCGTCAGTCTTTTTAAATAAAGCAAACTTTATTAACATTCTACACTTTATTCTTGATATATACACACTTACGTCTCAGCATAGTCACCCCAGCGACGAACACATTTCTACCAAGGAGAGACCAGCACAAAAAAATTATATCACACCAAAACACACACACACACACACACACACACACACACACACACACACACACACACAAACGCACACACAAATGCATACTCGAACAGATCACAGATACTTCATTAATTACACTCGAAAGTTTGGCAATAACATTCGATCTTTGGCAAAAACATTTGACAGTCGGCAACATAAACGAAAACATTGCATCAAAACAAGTGTTGAGTTCATAGTCCTGTGGAATGTGGGGAAACAACCGCAAATTGGCATTCATAAGAATAAGAACACCACCAACAATGCAACAGTAGCGTAATATGCAGGAAATCGTCCACGCAACCTGTAAGTACAGTTCAAAACATTACTACTTAATAGGAAACACCTACCACCGGAACTGTTTATATCCTCTAGGTACAGTGACCAAAATGTAAATTAAATAGCAAACATATGTACATGTTCCAGGCCAATGATGATGCCTTGCAGAAAATAAAGGCGAAACGCGTATGGCACTAAAATTGTGGTGCAAATGGCTCTGAGCACTATGGGACTCAACATCTTAGGTCATCAGTCCCCTATAAATTAGAACTACTTAAACCTAACTAACCTAAGGACATCACACACACCCATGCCCGAGGCAGGATTCGAACCTGCGACCGTAGCAGTCCCGCGGTTCCGGACTGCAGCGCCAGAACCGCTAGACCACCGCGGCCGGCCACTAAAATTGTGTTTTATTCAGTTGCTGTCAGACGGTCCATAAGTAAAAATTATCAGTATACCGTAATATTACACGCAACTGTGGAAGACAGGACTACAAAAGTTTCGGAGGCGTTGTTTTTCAGCACACCCTTGTAAAATACTGGGGAAATGCAATGTATATATAAAAGGGATTGCTTACAAGGACTCATGTGACCCAGCCTAGATTATTGATCCAGTGTGTGTGAGCCATACAAACGACACGTAACAGGGGATATTGAATGTATACAAAGAGAAGGTCACAGGTTTATTTGGTCGTTGGGTGACGGTTACGGAGATGATAAAAGAACTGAACTGGCAGACGTTTGAAGATAGACATAAACTATCTAGTGAAAGGCTAATAATAAAGTTTCAAGAACCAGCTTTAAGCGAGGAATCTACGAACACATTACAGCCCTCTACGTATCTGCCCTGTAGAGTTCGCGAAGACAAGGTTTGACTAATTACAGCGCGCACAGAGGTGTTTAAGCAATCGTTCTTCCTATTATCTATACGTGAATGGAATGGGAATAAGCCCTAATAACTGGTACAAAAGTACTCTCTCCCATGTACTTCACATCCTTTCGCAGAGTATAGCTATAGATTTACAGGGAAGACTAATTTACTTGTTCGAGTTAGAAATGCGCACATTTTCTCCAGAAGGAATTAACGACCTCTGTAGCACTACAAATTTGTTTAGGTTAATACAGTGATTTACCGCTTAGTTATTCTTCAAGAATCTAATAGTGAATTGAAAACCAAAACATAATTTAGTTTTCCGGGAAACTTCTCTTTCATCGCAGTTCTGACGTAAGACAGAGCGCTTGTTTCACGGGCGCCTCAGCTTACGTCATCCGAGTGTCGTATGAGGGCGATTTTATGGTGTGATCTTCCGCTGTGGAAGGACTTGCTCGACTAGGCCAGCAGCTGGGCGACTCGTTTGCGGTTCGAACAGGTTCACGACGCTGGCGGAAGTGGGCAACCTGTTGTGTTCCGCGGGCTGCCTCCACGACCCACTTAGCAAAAGTCGTGCAACGCGCTTTGGAAACCACGTGGAAAGAAAACATCGTACGATAAGGTGCACTGACAAAGCACTACGCCCATATTCGGCATAAATCGCTATCTGGACAAAGAAATTTATGGAGTTCTTCGACATCTCTTCTCACTACAGACAAATTTCGAATTTTTTCAGTGAAAATCTGCTCAACTCATTTGCCCGTTTTTTGTGTGAAAAAAAGGTTGGACTCTCGTATAATATTTTTGCCGTCAAAGACACATTAACGCATAAACATGCAAAACAAATGAAACAGACTCTGAAGAATCATTAAAACTGAAGTGATATCAGGTGTTCCCCAGGGAAGCGTCCTGGGACCTCTACTGTTCATGATCTATATAAATGACCTAGGTGACAATCTGAGCAGTTCTCTTAGGTTGTTCGCAGATGATGCTGTAATTTACCGGCAAGTAAGGTCATCCGAAAACCAGTATTAATTGCAAAGCGATTTAGAAAAGATTGCTGTATGGTGTGGCAGGTGGCAGTTGACGCTAAATAACGAAAAGTGTGAGGTGATCCACATGAGTTCCAAAAGAAATCCGTTGGAATTCGATTACTCGATAAATAGTACAATTCTCAAGGCTGTCAATTCAACTAAGTACCTGTGTGTTACAATTACGAACAACTTCAGTTGGAAAGACCACATAGATAATATTGTGGGGAAGGCGAGCCAAAGGTTGCGTTTCATTGGCAGGACACTTAGAAGATGCAACAAGTCCACTAAAGAGACAGCTTACACTACACTCGTTCGTCCTCTGTTAGAATATTGCTGCGCGGTGTGGGATCCTTAACAGGTGGGATTGACGGAGGACATCGAAAGGGTGCAAAAAAGGGCAGCTCGTTTTGTATTATCACGTAATAAGGGAGAGAGTGTGGCAGATATTATACGCGAGTTGGGATGGAAGTCATTAAAGCAAAGACGTTTTTCGTCGCGGCGAGATCTATTTACGAAATTTCAGTCACCAACTTTTCTTCCGAATGCGAAAATATTTTGTTGAGCCCAACCTACATAGGAAGGAATGATCATCAGAATAAAATAAGAGAAATCAGAGCTCGAACAGAAAGGTTTAGGTGTTCGTTTTTTCCGCGCGCTCTTCGGGAGTGGAATGGTAGAGAGATAGTATGATTGTGGTTCGATGAACCCTCTGTCAAGCACTTAAATGTGAATTGCAGAGTAATCATGTAGATGTAGATGTAAAGCTCCGGACACGTCCGATGATGCGTTGACCTGTGGCTAAGCACTATGTGACTCTCCACTTATTGTCGAACGTCAATATAGAATTTTTTCTAAGTTTGATTCCACCGAGGATAACTATGATCCCTCGTCCACTCCCCTTCCCTCATCACTTAATAAACGGTGTTTAATTTTATACTTAAAACGCCAAACTAACTAGTATTTATGGTTAACAAGTCACGGATTTAAAGTTGCCGAAATAATCCACTATCTTGTTGTCTTCATATAACCATTGATTCAGGAGAGAACTGACCCCGTGGTGTGCCGTCACTACAGTGGAGGGCTGTTAATGGTCGCTTCTTTGGCGTTTTCTCTCAGTCCTGAGGCTGAATACGTACGCAGTGGACTGAAGTGGGCTCTCTTTACTGGTGCTGTGTACTGCGTGCATCAAGAGTGAGTAAAAGCGCCAAAGAAGGTCCATTAACAGCTGTCCACTGCAGTGGACACAGCGCACCAAAAGGTTAATGGATTTCTTGGTGACTCGCGTTTATTCTCCTCTACTGGAGGAACATAGTTGAATATCTCGTCCGCTGCGGTTGTTACTAGCGAAACACAACAACAGGGAGAGAAGTGTGGTGCAGGATATCGACCTTTACCTTAAGCAAAATCCCTATACCACCGCTGAACAGTGTTTAAATTCTACGCCTCTCGAAGAAAAGTCCTGTGTCTTACCCACTTCACAGTCTCACTCCTTCAAAAGGTTCAAATGGCTCTGAGCACTATGGGACTCAACTGCTGAGGTCATTAGTCCCCTAGGACTTAGAACTAGTTAAACCTAACTAACCTAAGGACATCACAAACATCCATGCCCGAGGCAGGATTCGAACCTGCGACCGTAGCGGTCTTGCGGTTCCAGACTGCAGCGCCTTTAACCGCACGGCCACTAGTCTCACTCCTTAATCACTGTCAATAACGTTTAGTCACATCTGGATTATAACCCAATAAACAGCAATCTTAGCTAATAAAGCTGACAAATCATTCACAAACAGCATAAATATAGCTGCCTGTTATCACACCTGGAGAGCCATTTGTGTCTAATGATGACTCTCTGTCCACATAACTATCATTGTAACTACCGTAGCTAGTATGGGTGTGAATTATTTACTAATAATAGTGAAACTCAGAAATGAAGTCCTTTCTGGAAATTAAGACGCACAAAAAACGAGGACCATCAGCCACCAACGAGTAACACTTCAGGAAACGTCTGCACTTTGCTAATAGCATTGTCATACAGCATCTGTTCTCGGTCGCTGTTGGAAACGTCAATTACTCTTCTCGTTTTTCCATCACTGTCAATAAATAACCTTGAACTGATGATCACACAGTACTCATCTGAAGCCGCTCTATTGTCTGCGAGCATAAAACAAAACAGAAAAATTATTATCAGGTTACCTTCCATTCGGAAAGTGGGTGCACTCAGCGACTGTTATATGGATTATAAATTATAGAGTGCAGCAATCAGTCGTCCATTTTTACTTTTATTACGCAAATCCATGCATCGAGAATGGAAAATAGTGCATTGAGAATGGCTAGCCAGTAGCTGACATCTGGATTTGCGTAATAAAATCTAAAAAAGAACGACTGATTGCTGCACTCTATAATTTATAAGAAAAATTATTTTTAACGAGAAATAAACCTATTACTTATTTGTATTTTCTGTTACCAATCACTTTATTTTGTATAATTTAACATATAGCAAAGCGTTTGAACCATATTCTGCTCATCTTGAGGCTTTTGCACATACAAGAAAATTGTTACTTAATGATAAATTGTCTTATACTATTTGAAAATAAACTTCTTGTTTATTGTTCGATTCGGGTGTGGCTGTCGGGGTATGTGGAGGGATGGGGGTGATAGTGGTTGGTCAAAGACTGATGTCTACTGTTGTCTTCTGCTTGTGTGAAGCTGTGTCTCGTTGTTTATTATGACTGACACTACCGTCTGCGTGGGATGCACATAGATTTGCATCCGCTCTTAATGGCGAGAAAATCGTGTGTTACACGTTTTTATTTGACTGTTGTTCACTTACGATATTGGCATCCCAAAGTTTCGTTTGCATAACTGGTACACTGGCAGAGCTGTTGTGAGAACTTAAACTATTGCACTGTTTATTCTGGCACTGTTTTTATATGTAATTCACTAAGGCGGCCTTACAGCGTGTGAATGAGTATCAACTATCGCATTTTACATCGATATTCGTGATCCTGACAATCTAGTAGTCTTTGGTTTCACATTAGCATAACTTAAATCTTTTGCATTAGAACTATCTTAAGACCACTGAAGATTTTTGAGTTGTTGAAGTCGGTTATCTAATTAAGAATATTATCTCCGTATTTTGTATTATGAATGAAAAATTTATTCCATGATAATTGTCTTCGGTTTTCAAAGGGTGGCCTGTGTCTTTAATACGTGTTCCTATTGCTGATTTGTCACATTTATCCAGTCTGTAGCAGGTGAAATATTTTTTATATCAAATTATGAAACTTACGCTTCTTTGGTCAATGTAATATTTATTGTATAGGTTGGAGGTAATTTTGTAAATGCCAGATGCATCAAAATTTGTATCTGGAAGTTTTATATAGCGAGTAAGCTACCTACGTAGGTTGTTAGCCAGTATGGCCACAAGTAAGAAACAAATCTGTGTTTCGTGCATACACTGGATGGCGCAGAAAATAGCCTATGTGTAGTTTTTTCTTGTTTTGAATCCGCCTACTCACCTCTAAAACGAAATCAAAAATATTTCCTGAAACAACACAGAACAATAGTTACAAGGGACCCATTTTTAATGGGCTTATATATGCGAGTTTTTGTTTATTTGGTTCGTATAGGGCATCTTTGTACTATGCCGATCCATTCTACTTCATTAGGTATCTTTTATAATAATGCAGTTTGAATATGAATCCTAGTAACTTACTTGCTGATTTCCTACCGTTAAATACTGTGTCAAATTCATTTCAATCTATTAACAAGAGAACAAAACTACTGGTATCACTGAACAGTGAGTTTTTTTTAATAAATCAACGAAACGTTGGCTACAGTGAAATTTATATGTACGGAGGATTGTGTCGGAATAACAGAGGCATTTTAACACCTTGGCAAACTTGCGTTTACTAGACCGCAAGAGTGACGTCTGCTGCTGCACAGCGTTACATCTGAATAAAAACGATGCTTGGGAAGCGTGAGAGAAAGTTAGCAGTAAAACACAGCCGTGAGTACGTCTTACGACGAGTGCGCGAAAGGACCGAAGAAAGTAACAGACCACGAGCTATGCAACGCACCAATGAACTGAGAAGAAATCGGCCTCGAGTTCTCCTGAGCACTTCACTTTCGATGTAATAATAACTTCATGAAATTCAAATAATATTGCGCTATATTATTGTTGTCTTCGATTCGAAGACTGGTTTGATGGTTGCTCTCCACGCTACTTTATCCCGTACAGGCCTCTTCATCACCGAATTACTGCAACCTATACAGAATTGAACTTGCTTACTGTATTCATCTGTGGTCTAGCGGTTCTAGGCGCTCAGTCCGGAACCGCATGACTGCTTCGGTCGCAGGTTCGAATCCTGCCTCGGGCATGGATGTGTGTGATGTCCTTAGGTTAGTCAGGTTCAAGTAGTTGTAGGGGACTGATGACCACCGATGTTAAGTCCCATAGTGCTCAGAGCCATTTGAACCATTTTTTTTGTATTCATCTTTTGGTCTCCGTCTACTCCCCCCCCCCCCCCCGCCCCCCCCAATTCCCTCCAATAGTAATTTGATTGTTCCTTGATGCAGCCGGGCGCCTCCCTGGGTCACGCGCCGCCGATCTCTTCCCGTGACCAGCTGTCCTCCGACATGGAACTCTTGCCCGCTCCGGGCCAGATGTCGTCTTCGCCCGTCGGGTACCCCGACGCGATGGAGGTCGACCCTTCGGCCCCTCCTGTCTCTCTACGGGCGCATACACCGCATGTTGGCGTGCACCCTGGACTAGGTTTTCAGGCGTTTCCTAGCTCCCCTCGGACCGAATGGCCGGGTGCGGGTGGCACAGCCTCGCCTGTTGTTAGGCTCCCCACCTCGTCGCATGCGTCAACATGGGGTCCTCCCCACGGCGGGCGGAAGCCTTATAACACAACCGTACGCCGATTTGCGGGGGAGGAATGTGGTGTCACCGCCAGACACCACACTTGCTAGGTGGTAGCCTTTAAATCGGCCGCGGTCCATTAGTATACGTTGGACCCGCGTGTCGCCACTGTCAGTGATCGCAGACCGAGCGCCGCCACACGGCAGGTCTAGAGAGACGTCTTGGCACTCGCCCCAGTTGTACAGCCGACTTTGCAAGGAAAGGTTCACTGATAAATACGCTCTCATTTGCCGAGACGATAGTTAGCATAGCCTACAGCTACATTTGCTACGACGTAGCAAGGCGCCGTATTCAATTGATAATTAATATTATGAAGCATGTACCGTAACGAAAGATGTTCTACAAATGTGGATTAAAGTTAAGTATTACATCATCTACGTACTTCATTTGCAGTTCTCAAGACATTGTCCTGTTCCAGACCTCACGCCAGTCTGCGTGTAATTAAACGCGTGCATTTCGGCCTCCTCTAGCAACACGGTGTTGGCTCTTCTGCCAACACTACACTTGATGTCTAAGAAAGTGATCTATCAACCGATTCTTTTCTTGGGCAAGTTGTACCACTAATTTATTTTCTCCCTGTTTCTATTCAGTTCTTCCTATTATCTTCCCATCTATGCTTGAGCATTTTTCTGTAGCACCACGTTTCAAAACCTTCTATTCTCTTCTTCTCTGAATTTCTTGTCATCCACGTTTCACTTCCGTACGAGTCTAGACTCCAGACAAATACCTGCGAAAAGAATTTCTGTCGTTTAAATTTATGTTCGATATTTTAAAAAATGCTCTTCTTCAGAAACACTTTTCTTACGATTGCCAGTCCTCTCTACTTCGGCCATCATAAGTTATTTTACTGCGCAAATAGCAAAACTCATTCACTACTTTTAGTGTCTCGTTTCCTAGTCTAATTACGTCAGCATCACCTGATTTAATTCGATTACGTTGCATGACTCATGTCTTGTATTTGTTGATGTTTATCTTATATCTTCCGTTCAGGACATAGTTTACAACTCCTCCATGTCCTTTGCTGCCTCTGACAGAATTAAAAAAAAAGTCATCGGCAGACCTTAAAGTTCTTATTTCTTCTGCATGAAATTTAATTCCTTCTCCTTGAACTTTAATTCCTTCTCCAAATATCTCTTTGGTTTCCCTTCCCCCTTGCTAAGTGTGCAGATCGAATGAGATTGTAGATTGCCTACAACCCTATCTCACTCCCTTCTCAACCACTGCTTCTCTTTCATGTCCTTCGACTTCTGTACAAGTTGTATTTAAACTTTCGCTAAATGTATTTATCCCTGTTACTTTCAGAATTTCAAAGAGTGTATTCCAGTCAACACTGTCAGAAGACAAGTATACAGATACCATGAACACAGGTTTGCATTCATTTAATCTAACTTCTAAGATATTTTTGCATCACGTGTTCCTACATTTCTTCGGAACCCAAACTAATTTTTCCCGAGGCAGAAATCTACCAGTTTTTCCAATCTTCTTTAAATAATTCGTGTCAATATTTTACAACCATGACTTACTAAACTGATAGTTCCATAATATTCATACCTGTCAATACCTGCTTGAAATATTACATGAAACTTCCTGGCGCGTTCGAGACTCGGTCCGGCACACAGTTTTAATCTGCCAGGACGTTTCATATCAGCGCACACTCCGCTGCAGAGTGAAAATCTCATTCTGAAATTTTACATTCTTCCTGAAGTTTGAAGGTATTTCCCCTGTCTCATACTCCTTTCATACCAAGTGACATGGACTTGTCGTGGCTGGCTTTCCCAAGGTACCAATAGTTCTGAGGGAGTGTCCTGTATTCCAGGGGCCTTGTTTCGATCTAGATCTTTCAGCGGGCTGTCAAATTCTTCTCGCAGTATCATATCTCCTATTTCATGTTCATCTACGCCCTTTCCTCTTTCCATAATACTGCCTTCATTTCCCTTGTATAGCCCATCTTCATATTCTTCCCACCTTCCAGTTATTCCATTTTGCTTGGTGCTGGTTTTTCGTCTGAGTTCTTGATATTTATACAGCTGCTTCTCTTTTCTCCAAAGGCCTCTTGAATTTTCCTGTAGGCGGTGTCTATCTTTCCCCTATAGCCTTACATTTACCCTCCAGCCATTCCTGCTTAGCCATTTCGCACTTGCTGTCAATCGCATCTTTTAGACGACTGTATTCTCTTTAGTCAGTTTCATTTCCTGTTACCGACAGGTTGATCATCAGACGGCTATTCACGTTAAGATACGTATTTATTCTTGTTTACGTTAGTTTTCACTTTTTGTTTCGCCATGTGGTGAAAACACGCCAGTAACGTAAGATCGAAATATTTTCACTTTAATCATTTGTTTACATTGTTTTCAGTCGTTATTAGGTACAATTACATTTAAGTGGGCCGTTGCTCACATCGTGTTTTCGTTGTAGAGCATCACCACACCAAGGAGTTTTCATCACAACTGGCAATAAAAATTGAAAATTAATCTACATCTATACACTGCAAACCACCGTGAAGCGCATGGCAGACGGTAAAACCTTCTGTAGCCGTTATTAGCGTTTTCTCCCATTCCATTCAAATACGGAGTGCTGTAAGAATGATTGTTCAAATGCTACAGTGCATGTCGCAGGTAATCTAATCTTGTCCTCACGATTGCTATGGAAGCGACAGGTACTGGATTGTAACATATTCCTTGAGTCATCATTTACAGTCGGTTCTTGAAACTTTGTAACTAGGCTTTCTCGGGACAACTTGAATCTATTTTCAAGAATCTTCAGAATCTTTGTGACACTCACCCACGGGTCAAACAAACCTGTGACAATTCGTGCTGCCCTTCCACGCATACGTTCAATTTCTCCTGTTGGTCCTACGTGGTACAGCTCCTACTCAGTTGAGCAATATACTAGGATAGGTCGCATAAGTGAATTGCAAGCAATCTCCTTTGTAGATTGATTGCATTTCCCCAGTATTCTGTCAACAAAAAAGAGGTCTACCACTTGCTTTACCCACAACTGAGCATATGTGCTGATTCCATTTCATATCCCTATAAAGTGTAATACCCAGGTATTTGTATGATTTAACCGATTCCAACTGTGACTCATAGTCATAGGCTACTATGCTTTTTTCATTTTTAAAAGTGCACAATTTAAAGCAAGTTGCCAATCTCTGCACCACTTTGAAGTCCTATCAATATCTGAATGAATATTTATGCAGCTTCTTTCAGGCAGTATTTTATTATAGATAACTGTATCATCTGCAAAAAGTTTGAGCTTAGTATATATATTGTCCACTAGATCAGTAGTGTACTAAATGAACGGTAAGGATCTCAACACACTTCCATGGGACACATCTGCTGAAGACTCTCCACCCAAGATTACTTGCTGGGTTCTACCTACCAAAAAATCCTCAAGCCACTAACAAATTGCGCTTGATATCCTATACGATCGTATTTTTGATAATAAGTGTGGATGTGGAACTTAGTCAAATGCTTTTCGGAAATCAAGAAATACTGCATCTACCTGACCACGTTGATCCAAAGCTTTCAGTATGTCATGCAAGGAAAGTGCAAGTTGGGTTTGACATGATCGATGTTTCTGGAATCCATGCTGATTGGCATAGATGAGGTCATTCTGTTCCAGATACCTCATTATGTTTGAGCCGAGAATATGTTCTAAGATTCTACAAAAAATCGATGTCAAGAATATTGGACGGTAGTTTTATGGATCACTTCTATTACCCTCCCTGTAAATGGATGTGACTTGTCCTTTCTTCCATCTAGTGGACACGGTGGTTTGTTCGAGGGATCTACGGTAGATTGTATTTAACAGAAAGACTAACTCATCCATGAATTTCGTTCATTTTTAATGATTTCAGTTATTTCTTAACGTCATTGTCACTAACATTTACTTCATTTTTTCAGTGATTCAAGGATTACATTGGGATAGTTCCTCTGGGTATTCCTTTGTAAAGGAATATTTGAAAACGCTTTTGCTTTGCTGTCCTCAATTTCATCTCATCCACTAGTGACTGACTGGACGCTAATGTTGGAGCCACTAACAGCCTTTACATAAGACCAGAAATTCTTTGAGTTTTGTGAAAGATCATTTCTCAATATTCTGCAACGGTAGTCATCGACGGCTTTAATAGTTGCTCTCTTGACAGACAAGAGCGTTTCATTTAGCATCTCCCTATCTATATCCCTATGTTTTCTTTTACACCTATTATGCAATTGTCTCTGTTTCTTTAGACGTTTCTTTACAGAGATCGGGTATCAAGGAGGGTCCCTTCCGTTATGAACTGTTCTGCAGGGCACATATCTATCCTGCACATGGGTAACTATTCTTTTACATTAGAGCTATAGTTCCTCTGCATGCTCTCGCCATGTGGTAAAAGTTTCAAGTTCCCCATTGAGATATGACACTACTGCTTTTTTATCTAGTTTGCTTGATATGTACATCTACTTGTTTCAGTTGCCCTTTGTACTTTGGCAATCATTGTTGCCACAATTTCGTCATGGTCACTGATAGCAGTTTCGATGTAGACATAATCAAAGAGGTCAGTTTTATTTTTTGCTATTAGATGCTAAATATTTCCGTTATGAGTGATACTCTGAACTATATGTTCTAGGTTGTTTGCAGGGAAGGTACACTATGTGATCAAAAGTATCCGTACACCCCCAAAAACATTCGTCTTTCATATTAGGTGCATTGTGCTGCCACCTACTGCCAGGTACTCCGTATCAGCGACCTCAGTAGTCTTTAGACATCGTGAGAGAGCAGAATGGGGCGCTCCGCGGAACTCACGGATTTCGGACGTGATCAGGTGATTGGGTATCACTTGTGTCATACGTCTGTACGCGAGATTTCCACACTCCTAAACATCCCTAGGTCCATTGTTTCCGATGTGATAGTGAGATGGAAACGTGAAGGGACACGTACAGCACAAAAGCGTACAGACCGACCTCGTCTGTTGACTGATAGAGACCGTCGACAGATGAAGAGGGTCATAATGTGTAACAGGCAAACATCTATCCAGACCATCACACAGGAATTCCAAACTGCATCAGGATTCACTGCAAGTACCTATGACAGTTAGGCGGGAGTTGAGAAAACTTGGATTTCGTGGTCGAGCGGCTGCTCATAAAGCCTAGTTTACATGACGACACTAGGTTGCACGCAACTGAGCTATCGGCCACTGCTCATGCGCGCCTCACGTTTGCGCATCTCGTCGGTGAAACTAAACACTTTCGGCGTGTTCCAACTTTGGCGACACTACTTGCGTAAGTTTTGAGGTTAAGTGTGTTCCTAGAGTGTAAACAAACTGAAATATGCAGTGAGGAACGGAGATTAATGATCGCTTTTAGGATATCTATGCTTTGCATAGGTGTTTGTGGAATTTCAGTGATACTGATTACAAAAATAAGCAATATATTGCTGCTCCTGTGACCTTCACGTGCTATCAGAACACAGATAGTTTGACAATTTCTGAGCTGCAGGGCAAAATTTATTGAATTAGAAGCACATATACAACTGAATTAAGAAAAGTACAAGCAAATGTAATTCTAGCTGTGGAAATTCTCTCGTCTACAAGACTAAAATCCCATCTTTCGAGTGGGCCGACTCTTCTTTTTAAGGAATATTGTTGACAGGAGAGAAGGCTACATAAATCAAGAAGCTGCATTCTTTATGTAATATTCATCTATTTAAAACGTCCCAGCAGTGCTCCCCATTCACATATGTCTGAATTTTGAGATATTGTCACTGTACGGATCTATCTTCAAGAGAGTAGTTTGCAAACCATTCTCTTCTTAATGCGGCCTGTTAGCACTAATAATTATTCGTGTCAATGAAAAAGTGTCATCACCAACTAAATCCGCATCTTATAGCATGCCGAGTGTTCTCGATTGTAATGCACGCAATGTGATATGTAATTTCAGTTCTGGCGAAGTGCTTCATGCATTACAGTATCTTTATTGATTATCGCAAAATTAACTCTATTTAGAAGAAACGTGAACAGTTCTGGAGACATTCTAAGATAATTAAAAGACTTTCTTGGGTCTTCCATTACAAATTATTTCAGCAAGAACGCTGGTCAACCGAGCTCACGTCTTTTCTTCATCCAGTCACGAATCGAAACACGTTTCTTATTTTTTTCTTAGGCAGCGATTCCACGCAACAAGCTTTAACTCCATCACAACTCATGCGACGCGCAGCTGTCAAAACTTTCATTTCAGACACGACTCAGGAACCCACAACGACGAAACTAAGGTGCATACTGGTTTCGTCGTGTCGACCGTCAAATATGAAACCATTTGCGTGCAACTCATTCCACGCAGACGAGTGGCGCAACCCAGTGTCGTCATGTCAACTAGGCTTAAACCCCATATCACGCCGGTAAATGGCAAACGACGCCTGGCTTGGTGCAAGGAGCGTAAACATTGGGCGATTGAAAGTGGAAAAACGTTGTGTGGAGTGACGATTCACGGTACTCAATGTGGCGATCCGAGGGTGTGGGTATGGCGAATGACCGGAGAACGTCATCTGCCAGCGTGTGTAGTGCCAAAGGGGGTGATTCGGGTGGCTTATTGAAGGATCCAATTGCAATTTTATGGCCACCGCTGTTACCGAGTCTTGCCCAAACAATTCTGTATGCAGCTGCAGTTTCTATCTCAGTGGATTTGAGTTCATTGTCTACTGCGACAAATACGGCACCTACATTTCCAATGAACTCTTCCTTTCGATGTACGCTTAAATTTTCCCCAAAAATCTCACTGCTGTCAGCTTTAGGTTTTTCCCTGATTTCTGCACCTAGTTATATGTGAGCTACACTGCTTTTCAGGAGCGCTTCAAACTCTGGTGTTTCGAATACTTCGATAGTCAACTACTATGATTTTAACACTCTAGCCTGTGGGAGGGATTTCTTTGGGTCTTACACTCGTTCTTGTGGCTCTCCAACAGTTGTTAATGACGCAGGGCTTTCTACTTTTACCCACTGCTTCGTTCGTAGTTTATTTCTGAAATAAGATGAGGTGGTCAAGCGTTTCACTCACAGTCAACAATCAGAGCACAAAACCATTTAGATTCGTTTCAAAACGGTACAGATATTGCTGTTCAGGCACGACTCAGGATCCGCCGTCGCTATTTTACTTCCGCCAGTACTTCTTTTATACCTTCCAAACTTCACAGAATTTCTCCTGTATGCGTGCCACCACTAGTGATCCTGGAAGAAAGAATGCTAAAAAGTCATACAACACGATAGGCTTAGTCACAGCCTATAGGATTTGTATGTGTCTTGCGTGCATAGCTCAATCGATAGGGTATTCCTCCGCGAATTTTCCAAGGTTTCGGCTTCTAGTACCTGTCCAGCATACAGTTTTAATCTGCCAAGAAGTTTAAAATTAGGCGACACTCAGTAATAATTAAATCTGGAGGAAGAAAACATGATTAAATTTGTAGTTGCTGTGGGGTATAGAGATGCACAAATGGCAGCAACAGTAAATCCAACCCGGGTAGGCGTACAGACAAACTGAGCTTGGATGTCTGATACGGGTATGTCAGTCCATGTTGTTTCAACTATATGCTTGGGTTCATCAGTCGTAGTGTGTGGCTAGTGGGGGTGTGGCAGTCTCTCAGCCACCCATTCGGTGGGAAATCTGCATATTGTGCTGGCCTGTCAACATTCGACAACCTCTGTACCGAGGTAGTGAGGACGGTACGAACAATACGCGGTCTTGCGTTGTCTTGTTTAAATTTACTTTCACGGATACCTCGAAGATAGGGCACGGTTACTGGATTGAAGATGTCATAAACGTAACGGCTGCTGTTCAGATTACAGGCTATGTGAAACAGACGTGATCGTGTTGTGTATAATGGGTCGTATGAATAAATTGAAGTAAACGTTTTTCCTTCGAATCTCGAAGCATAAGCGTAGGAATTTATGAATAAAATGAGAAGCAAGAGATTTAGCTAGTGGGACGAAAGCTGAGAAAAAAATATTTTCCTTCGCCTTGAGCTCTGGCTTCGGCATTACATAAACTGTATGAACAAAGAGAAGCTGTGACTTCAAAATTGAAGCAATAGCTCCTAAAATGTGAAGGCTGCTCAGTAGTAGACTCACTTTTGCAGAGTGCAGATATGTCTCAACTATCAGCACGTGTACAACATGAAAAATGCAGTAGACCACGTTGATGTCCACATGGACAGCATTATAAAACTCTCTATCGTTTCAACGAAGAAAATATTAAATGTACTGCGAATCATTTTCTGCCAACACGGGGAAAAAAGAAGAATGGAGCACTATTGTCAGAGCTGAGGATGAAGATTTTCCTTCGGTATGCAGCCTACCTCGGATTCCAGTCCGGCGTAGCTGAAGGAATGGGGATTCATCAAACTACAGTGAGTAGAGTTTTTAAGAAAATAATGGAAAGAGCTGGTTGTGGGTCAAATTTCCGTCGTCACCACATGATATGATTGTGGCAAAAAACGAGTGGCTAGAAAAAATGTAAATTTCCGAGCGCTATGGCTGTAATTGACTGCACGTACGTGCGATTTCCGAAACCTATGCAGTATGACGACGAATATATAATTGAAACAGTTACGCTAGTGTAAACGTGCCTTTTGAGCCGGTTTCATGTTTTGCAGTTTGTATGTAGAGCTTCCTTATCAAATGTTCCAATAGTATATATTGCTGCTTTATACTGCATAATGTTGCGAAACATCTAAAGGATGAATTTTTTTAAGATACTGCACTGGATTTCCTGATGATGGCGATATTGAAGAAGAGCCTGTAACTTAGAGGGAAATTATTTGGGAGGACATGAAAAAAGACAACAAATTGCATCTATAATACAAAATGCTGGAGTTTCAATTATTTTAGTTATGAAAACATGAAAAAACGCTTATCATCTACAACAAGCTGTTGGTAACATGTTGTTGTTGTTGTTGTTGTTGTTGTGGTCTTCAGTCTTGAGACTGGTTTGATACAGCTCTCCATGCTACTCTACCCTGTGCACGCTTCTTCATCTCCCAGTACTTACTGCAACCTACATCCTTCTCAATCTGCTTAGTGTATTCATCTCTTGGTCTCCCTCTACGATTTTTACCCATCACGCTGCCCTCCAGTGCTAAATTTGTGATCCCTTGATTCCTCAGAACATGTCCTACCAACAGGTCCCTTCTTCTTGTCAAGTTGTGCCACAAACTCCTCTTCTCCCTAGTTCTATTCACTACCTCCTCACTAGTTATGTGATCTACTCATCTAATCTTCAGCATTCTTCTGTAACACCACATTTCGAAATCTTCTATTCTCTGCTTGTCCAAACTATTTATCGTCCATGTTCCACTTCCATACATGGCTACACTCCATACAAATACTATCAGGAACGACTTTCCTGACACACAAATCTATACTCGATGTTAACAAATTTCTCTTCTTCAGAAACGCTTTCCTTGCCATTGCCAGTATACATTTTATATCCTCTCTACTTCGACCATCATCAGTTATTTTGCTCCCCAAATACACTCCTGGAAATGGAAAAAAGAACACATTGACACCGGTGTGTCAGACCCACCATACTTGCTCCGGACACTGCGAGAGGGCTGTACAAGCAATGATCACACGCACGGCACAGCGGACACACCAGGAACCGCGGTGTTGGCCGTCGAATGGCGCTAGCTGCGCAGCATTTGTGCACCGCCGCCGTCAGTGTCAGCCAGTTTGCCGTGGCATACGGAGCTCCATCGCAGTCTTTAACACTGGTAGCATGCCGCGAAAGCGTGGACGTGAACCGTATGTGCAGTTGACGGACTTTGAGCGAGGGCGTATAGTGGGCATGCGGGAGGCCGGGTGGACGTACCGCCGAATTGCTCAACACGTGGGGCGTGAGGTCTCCACAGTACATCGATGTTGTCGCCAGTGGTCGGCGGAAGGTGCACGTGCCCGTCGACCTGGGACCGGACCGCAGCGACGCACGGATGCACGCCAAGACCGTAGGATCCTAAGCAGTGCCGTAGGGGACCGCACCGCCACTTCCCAGCAAATTAGGGACACTGTTGCTCCTGGGGTATCGGCGAGGACCATTCGCAACCGTCTCCATGAAGCTGGGCTACGGTCCCGCACACCGTCAGGCAGTCTTCCGCTCACGCCTCAACATCGAGCAGCCCGCCTCCAGTGGTGTCGCGACAGGCGTGAATGGAGGGACGAATGGAGACGTGTCGTCTTCAGCGATGAGAGTCGCTTCTGCCTTGGTGCCAATGATGGTCGTATGCGTGTTTGGCGCCGTGCAGGTGAGCGCGTTCAACTGCTTTTCCAAGTCCCTTGCTGTCTCTGAGAGAATTACAATGTCATCTGCGAACCTCAAAGTTTTTATTTCTTCTCCATGGATTTTAATACCTACCCCGAGTTTTTCTTTTGTTTTCTTTACTGCTTGCTCAATATACAGATTGAATAACATTGGGGAGAGGCTACAACCCTGTATCACTCCCTTCTCAACCACTACTTCCCTTTCATGCCCCTCGACTCTTATAACTGCCATCCGGTTTCTGTACAAATTGTAAATAGCCTTTCGCTTCCTGTATTTTACCCCTACCACCTTTAGAATTTGAAAGAAAGTATTCCAGTCAACATTATCAAAAGCTTTCTCTAAGTCTACAAATGCTAGAAACGTAGGTTTGCCTTTCCTTAAACTTTCTTCTAAGATAAGTCGTAGGGTCAGTATCCGTCTGTAAAGAATTCGCGTTAGTATTTTGCAGCTGTGACTTATTAAACTGATGGTTTGGTAATTTTCACATCTGTCAACACCTGCTTTATTTGGGATTGGAATTATTATATTCTTCTTGAAGTCTGAGGGTATTTCGCCTGTCTCATACATTTTACTCACCAGATGGTAGAGTTTTGTCAGGACTGGCTCTCCCAAGGCTGTCAGTAGTTCTAATGGAATGTTGTCCACTCCTGGGGCCTTGTTTCGACTCAGGTTTTCAGTGCTCTGTCAAACTCTTCACGCAGTATCATATCTCCCATTTCATCTTCATCTACATCCTCTTCCATTTCCATAATATTGTCCTCAAGTACATCGCCCTTGTATAGACCCTCTATATACTCTTTCCACCTTTCTGCTTTCCCTTCTTTGCTTAGAACTGGGTTGCCATCTGAGCTCTTGATATTCATACAAGTGGTTCTCTTCCCTCCAAAGGGCTCTTTAATTTTCCTGTAGGCAGTATCTATCTTACCCCTAGTGAGACAAGCCTCTACATCCTTACATTTGTCCTCTATCCATCCCTGCTTAGCCATTTTGCACTTTCTGTCGATCTCCTTTTTGCCTGCTTCATTTACTGCATTTTTATATTTTCTCCTTTCATCAATTAAATTCAATATTTCTTCTGTTACCCAAGGATTTCTAGCAGCCCTCGTCTTTTTACCTACTTGATCGTCTGCTGCTTTCACTACTTCATCCCTCAGAGCTACCCATTCTTCTTCTACTGTATTTCTTTCCCCTATTCCTGTCAATTTTCCCCTTATGCTCTCCCTGAAACTTGTAGACACTGCACACCAAACGCCAACCTTCTGATCATGCAATGGTGTTTCGTGGAAGTTACGCGGTTTCTCCGCATCTCAAAACCTGTGATTTTGTGAGTTTACATAATCACTCAGGTGAAACCATGCTTCATCAGGCATAAAGAACAGATCGATGTCCAAGCCATTCATTGTTGTCTCTGAACAGTCACTCACAACACTAAAGCACGTGGTGTGGTTATATGTATATATTCACGTCCAAACGTACCCACTCATCAGGGTCACTTTTACTTACCCCACTCTGTATTTTCATTTTCCTCCTTTCGAACGTTGTTTTCGTAGTTCCTATTTGCATTAACGAACTGCATTATCATAGTTTCTTTTTCCTTTTGTATTCCTGTCAATTTCCATTGCTCCAGTAACACCAGCCTCTGTAATTCCGTGGTACTAAGCACCTTTGTCTCATCCGTTTCTGGCAAACATTTTGCTTTCTTCAAAGATGGTGGCCTTTCATGTGAACTTGCTGTAAACGATGAGTTGCTTACTGTTTCTTTTTTTGGCTTCCGGAAATTACGATTTCTGTAATGATTCAAGATACGTTTCTAAAGCCATGCTTAAGAACAGCAATGTATTTTCTGCATATACCGAGCTTTCATCTGAATCGGATGAATGCACCTGTAATTGAAAAGTCACATTTGCTCAGTCGGAACAAATGTAGCGAAAGGAATTCTGACAGTCAGCGAAACAGTGAAATCAGATGCCCACGCGTACTCAAGGAAGGTTGCTGCGCCCGTATGTTGATGACAAATGCTACCTGACAATGTTCATTCTCGTCGGAGCCTCCACACATAGATACATCCATCTTTATTATATACGAAAAATCAGGTCTCGTCTGCAAAGACGAAGTGGTGCCACTGCTGTGTCCAATGTTGCCGTTGTGTGCACGTCTGTTCGTGCGCGCCTCTGTTGTCACTCAGAGGGAAGCTGCAACAATGGTCGTCGTGCTGACAGGGCTGTAATGGCCCAGAAACTATCGCACTGTCCGTGTGGATACTTGTGTTGCTGCAGACACGCTCATTTTCTGACTCGAGGGACGTGACGTGGCGGTACGATCGTACACTGCTGAGTAAACAACATGTCTGTTCTCCCAGGCACTAGTCTCGTGGGGGCCGTTGAGATTCTCTATGGCTTCGAGTATGGTCCTCCTGAAACCACTGATTCGATGTTTGCGTGACATCGTTGGATCCCGACCAAGGCGAGCAGTGGTATCACGGAAAGATAAACTATAGTGTGGATAGGCCACGACGCTGTCGCCGTGTAGCTGCTCCGTGTTACGTGTTTGTGAATTGTATTCCATTCCTCGTAGTCGCAAATCTGTTTTCGAATCGCCAGAGCACCCTTGTGGGCAAGGACGTCGTCCAGAAAAGGGTTTCTTTTTGCCTATCCAGGCTTCTTCACACATCTGCATGCTGTTCAACAGATATTGTGTTATCTTTGGAAAGTAACCAATGAGGGTAATCTACACTCCTGGAAATTGAAATAAGAACACCGTGAATTCATTGTCCCAGGAAGGGGAAACTTTATTGACACATTCCTGGGGTCAGATACATCACATGATCACACTGACAGAACCACAGGCACATAGACACAGGCAACAGAGCATGCACAATGTCGGCACTAGTACAGTGTATATCCACCTTTCGCAGCAATGCAGGCTGCTATTCTCCCATGGAGACGATCGTAGAGATGCTGGATGTAGTCCTGTGGAACGGCTTGCCATGCCATTTCCACCTGGCGTCTCAGTTGGACCAGCGTTCGTGCTGGACGTGCAGACCGCGTGAGACGACGCTTCATCCAGTCCCAAACATGCTCAATGGGGGACAGATCCGGAGATCTTGCTGGCCAGGGTAGTTAACTTACACCTTCTAGAGCACGTTGGGTGGCACGGGATACATGCGGACGTGCATTGTCCTGTTGGAACAGCAAGTTCCCTTGCCGGTCTAGGAATGGTAGAACGATGGGTTCGATGACGGTTTGGATGTACCGTGCACTATTCAGTGTCCCCTCGACGATCACCAGTGGTGTACGGCCAGTGTAGGAGATCGCTCCCCACACCATGATGCCGGGTGTTGGCCCTGTGTGCCTCGGTCGTATGCAGTCCTGATTGTGGCGCTCACCTGCACGGCGCCAAACACGCATACGACCATCATTGGCACCAAGGCAGAAGCGACTCTCATCGCTGAAGACGACACGTCTCCATTCGTCCCTCCAGTCACGCCTGTCGCGACACCACTGGAGGCGGGCTGCACGATGTTCGGGCGTGAGCGGAAGACGGCCTAACGGTGTGCGGGACCGTAGCCCAGCTTCATGGAGACGATTGCGAATGGTCCTCGCCGATACCCCAGGAGCAACAGTGTCCCTAATCTGCTGGGAAGTGGCGGTGCGGTCCCCTACGGCACTGCGTAGGATCCTACGGTCTTGGCGTGCATCCGTGCGTCGCTGCGGTCCGGTCCCAGGTCGACGGGCACGTGCACCTTCCGCCGACCACTGGCGACAACATCGATGTACTGTGGAGACCTCACGCCCCACGTGTTGAGCAATTCGGCGGTACGTCCACCCGGCCTCCCGCATGCCCACTATACGCCCTCGCTCAAAGTCCGTCAGCTGCACATACGGTTCACGTCCACGCTGTCGCGGCATGCTACCAGTGTTAAAGACTGCGATGGAGCTCCGTATGCCACGGCAAACTGGCTGACACTGACGGCGGCGGTGCACAAATGCTGCGCAGCTAGCGCCATTCGACGGCCAACACCGCGGTTCCTGGTGTGTCCGCTGTGCCGTGCGTGTGATCATTGCTTGTACAGCCCTCTCGCAGTGTCCGGAGCAAGTATGGTGGGTTCTTTTTTCCATTTCCAGGAGTGTATTTTGCATATTCTTTCCATTCTGATAGACATTTTCTCCTTCTTACACGAAATATCTTTTCATCTGCGTTTATCTGTTTCCTTGTAAGAGGTATTCTCCGTTACTAACGATCATTTTATATAGGACTGATGTGGGCATAGCATAATTTCTGAACCATGATCGGATGTGAACAGTGGACACTATACATCTCTGGAAAGCTACGTTGTGCATGTATCACACAGAGCCACTGTTGCAAGGAAATAGTTTTTTAGTTTTAAAGGTTTGTTACCATAGTTTATCGTAGAGAAACCTGCAAGAAGGGTGTACGTCATGCGCTGGAAATATATTTCTTACACTGAAATATGAACAGCGCTGCATTCCACATGACTAATAGGTCTGAAACTGAAGCGATCTAACATTATAGCCTGTTTTAAGTGCAGAACCTTGTAGCCATAGGAGTGTGTGTGTTTATGTTCCCTCTTACCAATACCCTCCTGGTACTGACCCCAGATGCTGGAACAAAACTGTAAAATTGATAGCATAGTTGATTTACGTAAAATGCTACGAACTCCACCTGTATGGAACTCCATCATGCATAAAAATCACCTGTTTCCTGTTCTTCTTAACCTTCTGCTATTACATTACAACACTTTCAAATCTACTACTATACACCGATACCGGGTGCTAACTTCCTCGACATGGGCGCGTCTGGAGAAATCGAGGACTCGGCAAGCTCCATTCATTCACGTGATGCGGAATGTGGCCGTCTACATCTGGTCAGCTGCAGATTCTACATCTACATCTACATCTATACTCCGCGAGCCACCTTACGGTGTGTGGCGGAGGGTACTTATTGTACCACTATCTGATCCCCCCTTCCCTGTTCCATTCACGAATTGTGCGTGGGAAGAACGACTGCTTGTAAGTCTCCGTATTTGCTCTAATTTCTCGGATCTTTTCGTTGTGATCATTACGCGAGATATATGTGGGCGGTAGTAATATGTTGCCCATCTCTTCCCGGAATGTGCTCTCTCGTAATTTCGATAATAAACCTCTCCGTATTGCGTAACGCCTTTCTTGAAGTGTCCGCCACTGGAGCTTGTTCAGCATCTCCGTAACGCTCTCGCGCTGACTAAATGTCCCCATGACGAATCGCGCTGCTTTTCGCTGGATCATGTCTATCTCTTCTATTAATCCAACCTGGTAAGGGTCCCATACTGATGAGCAATACTCAAGAATCGGACGAACAAGCGTTTTGTAAGCTACTTCTTTCGTCGATGAGTCACATTTTCTTAGAATTCTTCCTATGAATCTCAACCTGGCGCCTGCTTTTCCCACTATTTGTTTTATGTGATCATTCCACTTCAGATCGCTCCGGATAGTAACTCCTAAGTATTTTACGGTCGTTACCGCTTCCAATGATTTACCACCTATGGCATAATCGTACTGGAATGGATTTCTGCCCCTATGTATGCGCATTATATTACATTTATCTACGTTTAGGGAAAGCTGCCAGCTGTCGCACCATTCATTAATCCTCTGCAGGTCTTCCTGGAGTACGTACGAGTCTTCTGATGTTGCTACTTTCTTGTAGACAACCGTGTCATCTGCAAATAGCCTCACGGAGCTACCGATGTTGTCAACTAAGTCATTTATGTATATTGTAAACAATAAGGGTCCTATCACGCTTCCTTGCGGTACTCCCGAAATTACCTCTACATCTGCAGATTTTGAACCGTTAAGAATGACATGTTGTGTTCTTTCTTCTAGGAAATCCTGAATCCAATCACAAACCTGGTCCGATATTCCGTAAGCACGTATTTTTTTCACTAAACGTAAGTGCGGAACCGTATCAAATGCCTTCCTGAAGTCCAGGAATACGGCATCAATCTGCTCGCCAGTGTCTACGGCACTGTGAATTTCTTGGGCAAATAGGGCGAGCTGGGTTTCACATGATCTCTGTTTGCGGAATCCATGTTGGTTATGATGAAGGAGATTTGTATTATCTAAGAACGTCATAATACGAGAACACAAAACATGTTCCATTATTCTACAACAGATTGACGTAAGTGAAATAGGCCTATAATTATTCGCATCTGATTTATGACCCTTCTTGAAAATGGGAACGACCTGTGCTTTCTTCCAGTCGCTAGGTACTTTACGTTCTTCCAGAGATCTACGATAAATTGCTGATAGAAAGGGGGCAAGTTCTTTAGCATAATCACTGTAGAATCTTAAGGGTATCTCGTCTGGTCCGGATGCTTTTCCGCTACTAAGTGATAGCAGTTGTTTTTCAATTCCGATATCGTTTATTTCAATATTTTCCATTTTGGCGTCCGTGCGACGGCTGAAGTCAGGGACCGTGTTACGATTTTCCGCAGTGAAACAGTTTCGGAACACTGAATTCAGTATTTCTGCCTTTCTTCGGTCGTCCTTTGTTTCGGTGCCATCGTGGTCAACGAGTGACTGAATAGGGGATTTAGATCCGCTTACCGATTTTACATATGACCAAAACTTTTTAGGGTTCTTGTTTAGATTGTTTGCCAATGTTTTATGTTCGAATTCGTTGAATGCTTCTCTCATTGCTCTCTTTACGCTCTTTTTCGCTTCGTTCAGCTTTTCCTTATCAGCTATGATTCGACTACTCTTAAACCTATGGTGAAGCTTTCTTTGTTTCCGTAGTACCTTTCGTACATGATTGTTATACCACGGTGGATCTTTCCCCTCGCTTTGGACCTTAGTCGGTACGAACTTATCTAAGGCGTACTGGACGATGTTTCTGAATTTTTTCCATTTTTGTTCCACATCCTCTTCCTCAGAAATGAACGTTTGATGGTGGTCACTCAGATATTCTGCGATTTGTGCCCTATCACTCTTGTTAAGCAAATATATTTTCCTTCCTTTCTTGGCATTTCTTATTACACTTGTAGTCATTGATGCAACCACTGACTTATGATCACTGATACCCTCTTCTACATTCACGGAGTCGAAAAGTTCCGGTCTATTTGTTGCTATGAGGTCTAAAACGTTAGCTTCACGAGTTGGTTCTCTAACTATCTGCTCGAAGTAATTCTCGGACAAGGCAGTCAGGATAATATCACAAGAGTCTCTGTCCCTGGCTCCAGTTCTGATTGTGTGACTATCCCATTCTATACCTGGTAGATTGAAGTCTCCCCCTATTACAATAGTATGATCACGAAACTTCTTCACGACGTTCTGCAGGTTCTCTCTGAGGCGCTCAACTACTACGGTTGCTGATGCAGGTGGCCTATAGAAGCATCCGACTATCATATCTGACCCACCTTTGATACTTAACTTAACCCAGATTATTTCACATTCGCATTCGCTAATAACTTCACTGGATATTATTGAATTCTTTACTGCTATAAATACTCCTCCACCATTGGCGTTTATCCTATCCTTGCGGTATATATTCCATTCTGTGTCTAGGATTTCGTTACTGTTCACTTCCGGTTTTAACCAACTTTCCGTTCCTAATACTATATGCGCACTATTTCCTTCAATAAGCGATACTAATTCAGGAACCTTGCCCTGGATACTCCTGCAGTTTACCAATATTACGTTAACTTTTCCTGTTTTTGGTCTCTGAGGACGGACGTTCTTTATCAACGATGATAATGTTCTCTCTGGTAAGCCGTCAGGTATTTTATCGTTTCGCCCAAGGGGGGGTCCCTCTAACCTAAAAAACCCCCGTGTGCACGCCACGGTAACGGTGTTGCAGAGTAGGTTGGTCAAACAAAGACAGTGCGAGGGGGTCTTTCAGTCTCTAATTTTATCCTAAAACTGCGAGAATGCTCTGCGACTCCCATCCACATAGAGATAGATCGTAAATTAAGCACTATGTTCGAAGTGCTAGAAGTATGTCTGGTATACTTTGATGATGTATACGTTCGAGAATTAACAATGAATGGACGTACTGCACAGTCATCTATATACATTCGCAATGATACTCGCAAAGTAGAGAAGGGGCAGTTTAGCTATGATAGTGAAATTGGGAAACATACTGTCGCATCATTGGTCTGTGTTGAAAACTACTGTAAAATTGTTAAAATTTTCCGCACTATCAACTGTGATGCTTATTATTACAGCACATCGATGGTGTCTTTTCCATCCAATCCATCCACTGGTACGCCGGTTGTTACCACATATTGACTGACTGACATCGCTTGTTTGAGTTGAAGAAAGAGTTTTGGTGGAGAGGCAAGACCTTCCGGGGATAGCTAGCACCGAAACAGTGATCGTGTACATGACTGCAATATGAGGAATGACTCAAAACAGAACTCAGAGCCATCAGCTATTCCATCCTTGTGAAAGATGAGTTTAAATGTAGAGGTCGTCAGTCACCTATGGACAGCAGTTTGGAAACTCTCCACAACGCCGGCAAAGTCTTCCAGTTTCCTTATGTTGTAGCTGTCTCTTATTTAAAATCCTCCATAGTGTGTTGTGTGTTATGGTATCAGAAGTAGCAACATGACGTCTAGTTTTCTGTGAGAAGCAATGGATCAGAATGTGTTAATGTCAATTTATAACCTGACACAGATTTCGAAGTCATGGCGGAAAAAAACAAAATGTATGGCAGTGTACAGAGCATGTTACAGCAGAAAAAAACAATGTTTCAAACAATGACACAGGGTCACAGGGAGGGTCTCTCCGTCCTGTAGTATAGTTTGTGGGATACAGTTATCCCCCTAGAGTACAGACGATGCATCTTTACACCTTTATTTAGTTGAGAGAACATCGACTGTGGTGTGTGCATCTAGTGGCTGAAAGACAGGTGGAAGACATGTTTGCTGGTTCTCTAGACGTGAGAAACACCTTAGTTGACTTTGTAAATTGTAGGGATGATTTAGAATCTGTTACATCACCGACATCGGTATTCATGAGTGGAAATATCAGTTTCCTCTATTCTTTCGAGTTCTCACATAAAGGTCTTCGCAGACAGGATAAGTTGCTTGTTACTCAATGGCTTACAGCACGCTCCACATCGCTAAAGTTTCGGGTTTGTAGAGAAATAATTTCCAGTCTATATCTTTGGAGTTACGTTGCACGAGCGATCAGTAGGATACTGATATGTGCTTGATATCGAGATGTATCGCGTAAATATAATATTATGGCAAACCATGTGAAAATACATGTGTTCTTGTAATTCCAGAGTCTGGAGATGCATGTAGAAAAGCAAGAATGGAAGCAGGTCGGGCCCAGAAACAGTAACGCGTTTGTGTCGAGGAGAAACGAGCCCGTGTTTGCACAACAGTTCTGAGAGTGACTTCAATCCACTGAGGGTGCTCTGGTCACGCGTTGGGAATGGATGACTACTCAGCCACACGGGAAATATCTGGTGCCCCGAGTGTACCTATAGTGCATGTGCTTATGCTGTCTGTCTTTGTGGTATATGTACAAATGATGTAAACAGGGCGATTTTGTATGGCGCAGGATACAAATTGTATATTTACTACATCAGAACGGTATGCAGTGATATATTGCTGAGTTGGAGATCAGTTTCACGCTCTAATATTCAAGGTCCTGTCCTCAGTGGGAGAGGTAGGGGTACTTTGCAGAGTTTAATTGTTAGTGCAATATGGTGATCTGTGTAAAATAGTTTTTTTGCCGCTGAAAGTCTTGTTTGCAGAAAGAAAGAAAAGGGATTACAGTGCACCAACCCGTGTCGGTGATGTCTTTCCACAGATTACGTCCGCTGGTGCGGTATTCATTATCACACACACTTTCGGACACCTGTCCTTCATAACACTTGTTTGAGAATCTTGGCAGGATGCGGCACCTTCCAGAAGCGCTGATTCGAAGACTTTGTCAGATAACTTTCTAGGACTGAGGAGAATCGAGACATATAGCTGGTGTTAGTGTAGGCATACCATAATTTTTTCGAGTGCTGTACAGATCTAAAAGAGAACTGCACTGATTGTGTAAAATGTGTATATATTGCAGTGTAATAGTATTGAGGCTTATGCTGTGGCACGACCAGAGAAAATGTGTGTGTCCTATCGTGAGGGACGTATAGATTCAGCACATCGATAACTGTGAGGTTATGAGAGAGATTTTTACATGGAAAATTGTGTGCGCTATAAATACTGAGATTCGTTCCAGAACCATGGCCGTCAAGAGGAGACATTACCTGTACATCGATCAGTGTCAGACTGCAGCAGCATTGGTAATATTTAATTGTAGTTACACTGGTAAATGTGTTCCTGGCTCCCAATATTCTTGTGAGTCTTGCATGTATCTGATGATCTGTTGACAACTTTCGTGGAGGTTAACTATCAGTGCAATGTAGCGATCTGTACAAAATAATTTTGCCACTGAAAGTCTCGTCTGCAGAAAACAATGGTGGACAGTGCTTCCACACTGGCAGCAGCAGCAATTTGATATGTAAATTCCGTAATGGATGGGCTGTCTCGTTAGGATTGCTAGGAAGAATGTACCCTGTGCTGTTCTGGGAAGCATTGCAACATCTCTCTCAGCATTGGACCCACACTGCAGCTATGTGTCATTGTGCCAGCAAAGGTGCCTAGGTGAACACATGTTTCAACAGGTATTTGTCGAGTGTCATGTATGAAAGAAATGCCACCACCTCATCTTTGTAGGACCCAAACTGACACCTACACATGGTCTGGCAGCTGACAGCCATGTCATCAATTCGCGGGGACTGCTGGTGCATCCTGACTCCTGGGGACGTGTGCAAAGTCGTCAGCATTGGTGTTGGGCGTTGAGTGGCAGGATTTGTTTTTTACTAGCGATCTTTTGTTTAAACTATATTCCATCGATTTCACCGACCAATAGGATGCTGCAAATTAAAAAAAAGAAACTACCCCATTCATATGAAGAACATCAACTTAATTAATTTGCATAAATTCCTTATATGAACATTGTGTTAGCAGTACAAGAGTTAAGGGGAGGGTGCGCGTGAGTGGGTGGTAATGGAGCAGAACAGCAGGTTAGATGCAGAACACTAGGTTAATTTTCATAATTTTTATGTAAATGCAGTACAGTAGTTTATGGGGTTGGGTGACAAAGAACAATGCGCCAGAAATGGTGGTCAAAAACATGTGAAATTCGAAAAGTGTACCAGAAAACGATAAGAGTACGTAACTAATTACTTAATTTGGTATCAGAGACGGTACAATAGTTTAAGGAAATGGGGGTGACATGGAAAACCACTTAACAGAACAACAGGTTAAGTGCTGACAAAGGGACGAACATTAGGTTAAGACACACAGAGTATAGTGGTTCAAATGGCTCTGAGCACTATGGGACTTACCATCTGAGGTCATCAGTCCCCTAGAACTTAGAACTACTTAAACCTAACTAACCTAACGACATCACACACATCCATACCCGAGGCAGGATTCGAACCTGCGACCGTAGCGGTCGCGCGGTTCCAGACTGAAGCGCCTAGAACCGCTCGGCCACACCGGCCGGCACAGAGTATAGTGCCTAACATTAGATTATACATGTTTGCCGCATGTAATTACTTCTTACAAGACCTTCATGTTTCCAAACAGCAGAGAATGATGAGCAAGAGAAATCCAACCCCCACAAAATGATTTTTTTTTGAAATAAATAATATACCTTTGAATTTCGTGTTATGAGACCCTTCATCTCCACCACCAGACCGCCATCTTGGATTACATCACGGAAGGGGACAACAGCGCCCTCTGGTGGCAGTAGTGTGTACTAGGTCAGTTGGACTCCGGATCTTGGGGTGAAAACACTTGATGACAGTTCTGCCTTTAATTGTTTAAATAAAGACTGAAAATAAAGATGGCGGTCAGATGATTTAGATTAGTGGAGGTAGCCAAAGTGCCCTTTTTTCCCGCCATTTTCTCAGGTTAGTGGAGTTAGCCGTGGTGTGTTGCATTGTCCTGATGGAATTTGAATTACCTGACATTTTCTAGGGAGGAGAGGGGGGAGGAAGGGGAGGGCGTTTACCAGTGGGTGAGAGGTTAATTAATTGATCAATTTAATTAAGTAGTCTATCAAATTGATAAGAGTGAGAGGGGCTATTCCAATAACTCAGACCTGAAAGTGTACCTGTAGCAGCAAGGGGGGAGGGGGGGTGGGAGGGGGAGTTGAAGGGGCGGGAACAATAGGTTAAGTACCTGTCAATCAAAAGGAAGGATCCTTTTAGCAGAACAATAGGTTAAGTACCTGTCAATCAAAGGACAAGAATAGGTTAAGTACCTGTCAATCAAAGGACAAGAATAGGTTAAGTACCTGTCAATCAAAGGAGAACAATAGGTTAAGTACCTGTCAATCAAAGGTGAACAATAGGTTAAGTACCTGTCAATCAAAGGTGAACAATAGGTTTACCCCTGAGTGCATATCCAACTACTGGCATAATCATCAATTTTGGTCAAAGCGAAATCAAATGTAATACCATCACAAACTGCAGTTTCCAGAAATACGATATGTAGTGGTATAAGTAACAATGTTCTAGTTAATGTCAGTATCATAAACTTGTTTGTATATAACGGGACGCCATCTAAAAACACGGTGAATAGCTTGGCGTAGCCCCGTGATGATGAGTGAATTACTTATACAGGGTGGTCAGAAACAGTCTGAAAAGCTTGAAAGGGTGTTGCAGGGGAGGATGTGCTGAGGAGTAACTGTTAGGAAAAAAGTTCGGTACGTTGGGCCATTTTCGAGTTATTCAGCATGGAAGTTAGCCAATCAGGTCGTTGCACGCGGTAAAATGCAATAATGCCCAAACATCTTTGGGTCTGTAACTTACCACTTGTTGAAACGCTAATTACCAGTTAAAATGTGCCTGAAAATTTAAACTAAGTGAGCGAAAGCTATGTTTGTTCCGTCTGAGGAAACCAAACGAAGAACAAATTTTGGAAATTTGTGGTAAGTTCCTATGGGACAAAACTTCTAAGGTAATCGGTCCCTAGGCTTACTCACTACTTAATATAACTTTAACTTACGCTAAGGACAGCACATACACCCATGCCCGATGGAGGACTCCAACCTCCGAGGGGTGGAGCTGCGCGAACCCTGGCAAGGCGCCGTGGTAGCCCGCTTGAATTTGCGCGTGAGACGACGTGATTGGTTAACTTCAATGGTAAATAACTCGGAAACCATGTCGGCAGCCACTGGTGGCGCAGAGTTGTGGTGGGACATTGTATCATTCGGAGCCCATTATACTAGGCGGCAAGGGCGAGAACTGCCGAACTACCGTAGCCTGAACGATGTGTGGTTTCTGCGCCATAGGGATGGGATACCAGTTTCGGATACTGGTACTTTCGTTACGAGAGAACGGCATTTTTCACCGTTTGTTTGGTCTCCATTATAACACGTGCTTTTTATTCCTTACTAAAAACGAAATAAAAAACTGAAATATCAATTAATCATCGGAGAAGTGCTAAAATTATCCATTTTTAAGTAAACGTTTTTAAAAAACGGAGTAAGTTTTGTTGATGAAATTTGCATTGATTCATTGAGTTATTATATCAAATGGGAAAAGCTACCAGTGCTATTTAAATATCGATAATGAAAGGAACCAGCAACAAACACTTGACAGAGGAGCTGATACAGCATTGCTTAGACAGTAATGTTCCTGTTGCTGTGTGCTGGGCTAATGGTGCGTGTGTACGTGCAGTGGTGCAAGACTTGCCCCCATCTGGACAGTACGATAGTTTCTCAATATCGTCGCTGGACATCCGTTTATTGCACAATGGCACCAGCTCTGGCTTGGAATATTTTTACAAAGTGAAGTACAGTGATTCATTTGCTTCAAAAGATTTGTCTGCAATTTCTATTAAATAATAAAAGAGAAAAGAAATCATGGAAACAGTAGTAAATTAAAAAGTCAATACAATTAATTCATAGTATATTATAAAAATAGAAAGTAGCTGATCTACCGTCTCTCTCTACATAACGTGCCTTTAACTGCTTGTAGCTGTTGAAAACTGACAAATTAACACAAAAAACAGTTCTTGAACCTCAGTTTTAGCCCTTTACCACTAACTATTCGTAATGCCCAAATAGCGATATGATTCTCGATTGCAACATTAATTTTGAGTAGAGTTTCAAAAAATTAGATTCAGTAGAATTATGGTGATTTTTTGTAGTATTCGACCCCTTATCAATTTTCGACAAAAGCAGCAAATGGTGAACAAACTAAGTTTTCTTATGTTTGCGTATTTAATTTAATATTTTGATTCTATGTATCTTGAAACTGACAGTCAAAATATTTGAATCTTTGTTCGATTTCCATGTTTATTGCCCGCTCGGCTAGACGTGCGGTCTAACTCACTGCATCCCGAGCGGGAAGGCGTGCCGGTCTCCGGATTAGTGTCGAGGTCCGGTGTGCTGGCCATTCTGTGGATGGTTTTTAAGGTGGTTTTTCCATCTGCCTCGGCGAATGCGGGCTGGTTCCCCTTATTCCACATCAGTTACACTATGTCGGCGATTGCTGCGCAAACACTGTCTCCATGTACGCGTACACCATAACTGATTGTTCTATCACGCAAATATTGGGTTTAAACTCGTCCTGAATGAGATGTTCCTGGGGGGGAGGGGGGGGGAGAGGGGGGAAGGTCCACTGGGGGCCGAACCGCATAATAACCCTAGGTTCGCTGTGGGGCGGCGGTGCGGTGGGTGGACTGCTGTAGCCTGTTATGGGGTTGTGTACTACTGACGGCTACGGCGGAGACGCAGCCTCTCCGTCGTTTCTCGGTTCCCGGTTCAATACACCTATACATCCAATACATACATTCGTGTTTATTACAGGAAATGATAGAAATAAAAAACCGAAAATCGGTTATTTCAGAAACCGGTTACTTTGCACGGCTTTAAAAGTCCGGTTAAACTGGTATGGAAAACACCGATATAGCCAAAAAGCAGTTGTTTCAGAGATAACCGCCATTCCTACTGTGCTAGCTGTCGTGTAGCTGGCTGCGCCGCCTGGCGGCCTAGTCTACTAAAGGCCTTAGAATCTGCGTGGCGAGACAAAAATGCTGCTGTCTGGTACGCACTAAGCAGTTTAACGTTTGTTGCATGCTGGCTTCATGGTGTTGCAATTTTAATGACCACCAGTGTACCTTTTAACCATCGATCATGCATTTAAGATGTTCATCGTCTCGGTGTTTTCATACGTGCTTGCTGCTTTTGACGTTCCTCAAGTGGATCGTCTTCAGGGAAAGTACGCCTCATTTTTCCTCTTCTCTTGTGGTAGTATCCACAACTGAAATTCGGGGCTTTAGTCTCTGTATGATGAACTGCACACTTTGTCACCGCAAAAGTTGTTCAGTGACTACTTCCAGAACCAGAATCGTAGAATCTGTAACACAGTATCTTAATATCCACGACCATGCGCCGGCGCGTCGTAAACCATACCCTCTGAAAATCCCACACTTGAAATATTTGGAGAACGCAAACTGTCTGTCGTGGCTTTCCGTATCTTGTGCGTGTTTTAAAAGAGTAGTCACAGAAATCTTGAATTTGTTACGCAGTCCCCTGACAGAAGCTGCGTGAAGCATATGAAATGAAAGTTACTGCGTGACCTTCAGGCTAGCATTTATCAGATGAACATGTACCAGATATATCTGTGGGGTTACCTAACTTCTCTGTTAATCAGGTATATCTGTGGGGTTCCGTAACTTCTCTGTTCTCATTTTATCTGTTCATCGCCCTTTCCCTCTTTTCCCTCTCACTCAAAGCCCACTCTGCTTCGCTTCCCCGTCTCTCTCTCTTTCTCTCTCTCACTCTCTCTCTCTCTCCGCCTTTATCACTCAATCTTCTCGAACTATGGTGCAGACCCTGTATAGCACCAAAATGTATGATACGTCTAAACAGATGTCCTGAAAGATAATACAGCAAAGGTTACTTGCTGTAGTGGCACCTGAAACTGTTCGTCGCTTCCAAATTGCAGCTATTGGTTGCTTTCCGTGTGAGTATGTACGTATACATGCTACACCATTAAAACAAGAATTGTGAAAGTGTCTTAAAGGTGTGGTTAGTTGCGACTCGAATGAATACAACAGGTATCCAATTCGTGTGCTATAGGGAGGTTTTTGAGGTCTACTTACGTAATCTGAGTGGCTGAGAAACGATTAATCAAACCTGAGTTATTGACTTAAGAAAATCCAGATGGTTTTCCCACTCTTCGGCACACATTACTTATGATATAAAAACGAAACAATGAAATTCTATGGGTAGGTACCGTGTACTACTCCGTGTTCACAAAATCTCCGTCGGTGATGTCACCTACTTTGTTATTTAAGATACACAAAGGCTATGTTACACAGAAGTTAACACATATTTTCCTTGAACCAGTAACTACCAAGATAGTTTTGATTTCATCAGCTAAGAGCCAATGATGCCCGCAGTCAACAGCGCGAATGAAATCGGAACTAAAGAAGCTCAATGAGATTTTTATTTACTCCTCTGGCTTCGGCCTCGCCCACAGCTCTCTATCGCATATGAAAGGTGTGGAGGTAAAGAAGTAAAATCAGTCCCACTGAAGACTTTCTTTACATTTTTACCCTTTACACATAAGCTACATCTATCCTCCCCAAGTTCCTTCCAGTGTGTGACAAGCGGTACAGCAGGTACCATTATCTTTTCTTCCCTTTCTTGTTCCTTTCAAGAATGGCGTGTGTGAAGACCGATTGTTGTTTAGTCTTCATGTGCATGCCCTATGCACTTATATATTATAGTCAGTGTGTTTTGAGGTGGAATTTTCGGGTTGGACATGTGACTATTCTGTTGACGCACAGCCGGTCGGGGTGGCCGAGCGGTTCTGGGCGTTACAGTCTGGAACCGCGCGACCGCTACGGTCGCAGGCTCGAAGCCTGCCTCGGGCATGGATGTGTGTGATGTCCTTAGATTAGTTAGGCTTAAGTAGTTCTAAGTTCTAGGGGACTGATGACCTCAGAAGTGAAGTCCCATAGTGCTCAGAGCCATTTGAACCATTTTTGCTAATGCACAATATTAAACATTACTCGTCAGTACTTTTAAACAAGGATACATTCACAATATCAGACTTCATATTTATGAAGAGCCTTGATTTATGAACGATCAGTTTGACGCCTGTGCCTCCTGTAGGCTGGGAAAAATAAACCTGACCTGGAAAATACTTCAGGCACCTTGAGATAGGCAGTCCAACACATCGTGTAAACTGGGTTGCCTTTCTCAGTATGCATGAAAAATTTTCCAGTCTACCTCTATTTTTCCCATCCTGTAGCTTGAACTACACTGTCTAGTCATATTAATGTTAAAAAAGCCTAAAGAACCACCTTTTGCAACTTGAACCGCTGCGAGACATGCAGGAAGAGAGCAATGAGATTCTAAATGGTACGTACAAGGAGGTGGAGCCAATCTGAGTCCAATGCTGTGGCCAACTGCGCTAGGTTTCTCGGTTGAGGATCCATGATGTAAGCAGCCCGGTCGAGGTGGTACCACAGGCTCTCGACTGGATTTAAATCCGTAGACTTTAGTGGCCAGGGTTGTACGGTAAACTCATTCTGGTGCTCTTCAAGCCACGCACGTATACTGCTAGCTGGGTGATCCGTTGCATTGTCCTCCCGGTAGGTGCCATCATGCCGAAGGGAAACAAATTGTATGCAGGGGTGGACATGATCTACAAGGATAGATGCATACTTGTGTTGAACCATTGTACTTTCGAGAATATCAAGATAACCAAGGGAATGCCACGAAAACATTCTCCAGACCCTAACGCTCCCTCCTCTAGCCTGCACCCTTCCGACGATTGTTGCAGGGTGTTTTCTTTCAGACGTTTCACCCCGATGGAGCATAAAACGTGATTAATCTTAAAATGCCATCTGCCGCTACAATGTCCACGTTCCGTTGCTGAATTCGCGTGCAAATTCTGGCTTTCGTCACTGATGAGCAACAGTCAGCATGGGTGTATGAACCAGGCAAATGCTACTGAGGCCCATACGCAGTAACATTCGCTGAACCGTCGTTCAGGAGGTGTTGTTGGTGGCCCCTTGGTTTATTTGGGTGGTCAGTTATACAACAGGTGCACGTCTATTTGTAAATATCTCCTCAGCTGTCGTTCACCTCTGTCATTTATGGTCAGTGGTGTACCACAGTTGCCTCGGCGTCGGCTTTGAATAGGGTCATTTTGCCATACAAGATATAGTTTAACCACAGCGGCACTCGAACGGTTTACAAACTCAACCATTTGGGAAATGCCTGAAAACCGTGGGCCGAAAGCCAATGATGATGCCTTTTTCGACGTCAGATAAATAGCCCGTTTCCGCATTACGACAACGACTACACTGATTCCCACGCCCCCCCCCCCCCCTACCCCCTCCGACACGGTTTATATACCCCCCCCTTGCTAGTGCTGCCACCTGCCGTCTGTGAGTGGTTATTGCACGTTGACATTGAATACAGGCGGTGGTCACATTAATATGACTGGATCGTGTACAAAACAATCGTCGAAAGATTTCAGTTTTAACAATTTTAAAATAATTGACTTTATATTATAATTATGTACGGTAAACAATACAGTTCATGCTCCTTTTTGTCAATAGATATGCAGCCACATTTTAACGGAATTGTTGTCGCAATGTATAATGCTACTCAGATTTTTCTATGATATCTGACTCATATTCTGTTTATTTAAAAAATGGATTTGACCGTAATGTTAAGTTGATAACGTTTCGTTACTTGATTAACAGACTAAGCTTAATACAGTCAGATAGTCAGATAATGTTCTTTTCTAAATCGTCATCCACATTTACGTTTACTCTCCACGAGCCACCATATGGAGTGTGGCGGATAATACTTTGCGTG
The DNA here is from genome assembly GCF_023898315.1 of Schistocerca nitens. Lineage (NCBI taxonomy): Eukaryota > Metazoa > Arthropoda > Insecta > Orthoptera > Acrididae > Schistocerca > Schistocerca nitens. The sequence continues at coordinate 570,366,590 of NC_064616.1, read as the reverse complement.
CAACTATCACTTGTTCTCTTTTTATGTTTCAGTCGGGAATGGTATGTTTAAGTACGAATTACTCTAATAATGTCTTTATTGTCTTTTTTAACAAGGTATTCATTGGTGGAAGTAATATATGGATTGAATGTTCTACAAATGAACGCTCACGGAATTGCAACAGCAAATCACACTGCGAATTACAGCGTCTCTCTTATGTCTGCCACTGGAATTAGATGAGCAGCTCCGTGACTGTTTCAAGACAACTAAGTGAACCACTGATGAAACACACTGCTCATCTCTTGGTCATCTCCATTTCCATTGTCAATCCTTCCCGGCATGAGTTCCAGACTGATGAAAAGTAGTGAAGTATTTATGAAAAGAGGGTTTTGCAGGCAATCTGCTACATAGGTAGCTACACTTCCTGAAGATTTTACCGAGTGAGGTGGCGCAGTGGTTAGCGCACTGGACTCGCATTCGGGAGGACGACGGTTTAAACCCGCGTCCCGCCATCCTGATTTAGGTTTTCTGTGATTTCCCTAAACCGTTTCGGGCAAATTCTGGAATGGTTCCTCTGAAAGGATATGGCCGACTTCCTTCCCCATCCTTCCCTAATCCGATGGGATCGATGATCTCGCTGTTTGGTCCATTCCCCCAAATCAACCAACCAAACCCAAGATTTTTCGAATGAGTATCAGTTTGCCATCTGCCTACAATTAATTTTCTACTTTAAATTTCTCTGTATGCATGCTCCCAGATATTTAATGGATGTAACTGTTTTCATTTAAGATTTCTTATAAAAAATTTGTCTTCCTCTTTATACTGTGTGATCATAATTAAACTTTCACAACTTGAGAGAGCCCCATGAAAATCGAGTGATCGAAGAACATCGAAACTTTCTGGAAACATTTCTAAGTACGTGCGGAAGAGAAATAACGAATAAACCATTGAGGGAAACACATTTTTATTTCCAGATGAGAGAGTAACATCTGTTAATTGTGTACCATGTTGACGTTCCAGGTTATAAACGTTGCTCAATGTGACGACCATCTGCATTCAAGACAGCCTAGAACCGCACTAGAGATGATGCGCACGAATTGGCCTCTCGATTATGTCCCATAAATGTTTTGATGGGATTCATGTCGGGCGAACAGGGTGGCCAAATTATTTACTCGAATGTCCAGAACGTTCTTCAAACCAGTCGCGAACCGTTGTGGCCCAGTGATGTAATATCGTTGTTTGGGAACATGAAGCCCGTAAATGGCTGCAAATGGTAGTAGCCGAACGTAACCATTTCCAGTGAACGATCGCTTCAGTCGGACCAGAGGACCCAGTACATCAGATTTAAACGCATCCCACACCATTATAGAGCCACCAACAGCTTGCACAGTACCTTGTTGACAACTTGGGTCTATGGCCTCTTGGGGTCTGTGGCACACTAACCCTACTATCAGCTCTTAACTGAAACAGGGACCCATCTGACAAAGCCATGGTTTTCCAGTCGTATGGGTTCCAGCAGATTTGGTCACGAGCCCAGGAGAGGCGATGCAGGCGATGTCGTGCAGGTCGTTTGCTGCCATAGCCCGTTAACGCCAAATTTCGCCCCTCTGTCCTAACAGATACGTTCGTCTTAGGTCCCGCATTGATTTCTGCGTTTATTTCACTCATTGTTTCTTGTCCGTTAGCACTGCCGACTCTACGCAAACGTCGCTGCTCTCGGTCGTTAAGTGAAGGCCGTCGGTCACTGTGTTTTCCGTGGTGAGAGGTAATTCCTGAAATGTGGTATTCTCGGCACACACTTGACGCTGTGGATCTCGGAGTACTGAATTCCCAAACGATTTCCGAAATAGAATGTCCCGTGCTTGTAGTTCCAACTTCCATTCCGCATTCAAAGTCTGTTAATTCCCGTCGTGGGCTATAATCACGCCGGAAACTTTTTCATATGAATCACTTGAGTACAAATGACAGTTCCGCCAATGAACTGCCCTCTTATACATTGCGTACGCGATAATACCTCCAATTATGTATTAGCGCATATCGTTATCACATAGCTTTTGTCACATCAGTGTATTTTAATTGACTGTAACTCCTGCGGAGTTGCGTATGCGTAAAAGTATATTACCTATAGGTTAAAGACTGTACAATAAATCACCCCAGAAACATTTTACCTCTTCAATCTTTGCCTGATGCTCTTTGAGATCCATTAGATCATTAGACGTACCACATGTGAGGTTCTTCGGTGACATAATGCATAAGGAGGCATATTATTTCAGTAAATCTGCAAATCACGCAATATGTGCACAATTCTGTTAGGTTTTGTGTTCACAGTACCATGGAACCGTTCAAATTTTCAAAAGAAATTTGTATACCACGATCAGTTAATTTCTTCTTATCTGAGTATTACTACAACTCTGTTCCATTAGTCTCGTGTACCAGTAAATACGCTTTTTGTGGTGACATCGTCTTTACGATGCATGAAAACTGAATGTTGCCGCAAACAGACCAAAATCGGTTGTTTAATCAATGAAAAATACAGTTTAGTTTCTCGCGTATCTTCATTGTGTGCATAGTTTGTCCGCTGGGGCACACTCGCAAGTGACTTGGCATTATAGGTGCTGCAGGTGCGCAATGGGCGGACGTAATTGGTTATCCGTGCACCCGCCGGAGTTCAACCAGTCCTGCCTGGGTTCCAGTTTGGCAAAGCTGCAGTTCTAGAGATGGAGGATGGCCGCTGTTGCCAGTACTGTATCGTAGTAAGTTCTGTGCGTGCACCGAGCGAGGTGGCGCAGTGGCTAGCACACTGGACTCGCATTCTGGAGGACGACGGTTCAATCTTGTGTCCGGCCATCCTGATTTAGCTTTTCCGTGATTTCCCTAAATCGCTCCAGGCAAATGCCGGGATGGTCCCTTCCCCGTCCTTTTCTAATCCGATGAGCCCGATGACCTCACTGTCTGGTCTTCTCCCCCAAAACAACCCAACACTCTGTGCGTGCTCGTATATGCGTGAGTCTACGAGCACACATTTCTCGCTATCTCTCTCTCTCTCTCTCTGTGTGTGTGTGTGTTAGGACGTGCGCATTTTACGTAATTCAGTTTAGGGTATGGTCTTTGAGACGAAAATATTAACGATTTATCAGTTGGACTTTAAAGACTATTATCATTGCCAACATGGTTTAGTTTAGACTAGATGTACTTTTTGTACCAATTAATCCATAGCGAGACCCTCCAGGATGTAGAACATGTCAAAGAACAAGAATACATGATAAATATTTACAATGAAAAACAAATACGAGTACGCTGATGCACCTGCCATAGATCCCAAGTGAGATGATGGTCCTGGTTGTGGAATGAGTCAAAACATTTTTAAACAAATTTTCATTTACGAGGTAATAAACACTGTATAGAAGAACCATTTTACAACACTTACCCACAATAATCGCATTACTGCACTGAATTTGTACGGATGTCAGATTGTACTAATATTCGCATTGTTTTATATTATTACTAAAACACACACACACCAGTTATTTCAACTAAGAAATTCATCAATGGAGTGGAAGGAGTTGGTTTGGCCACTAATAAATCTTTTAGGCTTTTGTTAAACTGAACTTCATTGGTAGTTAAACCTTTCATGGCTGCTGGCAAGTTATTGAAAATGGACATCTTTTTGGACAAAAGTAAGTGCCTTTAAATCTTTGTGAAGGTTACTCTTATTTCCAACATTGATTCCATTAACTCACCTGTTGGTTTGAAAACGAGATATATTTTTAATGGAAAATTTCATTAAGGAATAAATATATTGTGAAGCAGTACTTAATATCCTTGGTTCCCTAAATAGGCCTCTGCAGGATGTTCTTGAGTTCACACCATAATTAATTCCTATTACACGTTTTTCTATCCGGAAACTTTTATCTTGGCTTGATGAGTTATCAGAAAAAATAATCCCATTTGCCGTAAGTTTATATGACATAGTTTTAAGCATATGATACAGGGATCTTCATTTCCCGGACAGTGGTGTGTCTTGATATTTTCTCAAGAAAAACTAAAGCTTACTCAGTCGTTGATCATTGTCTAATCTGTATGAATGATACAATGAACTGGTATTGTTAAGTTGGTGTTAAACGTTAATTATTGAGTAAAAGAATCTAGGTGCAGTATACATAATTCGGTTGTTACCATGATGGGAATGATGTGGCGCAGGTACTGAAAACGATACTCGTAAATTTACTATCTAGGCAATAATATTCAGACACCTACAAATGTACATTAAGATAAGGTATATTAACCGTGAAAGGGTCCTGTAGCCACCTTTCATTAGTCCGTGAGCCCAATTTCACAAACGGTGGCGTAGTCTGCTGCAGAAAGTCTGCGATAGTCGTACAGAATAGCCAACTCTCGTAGTGGTCAAGTCGGCAAAGAGGTTTCCGCTACTTGTGAGAAATCCACCTGCGTTAGGTTGGTGGTGGAAATGGCATCTTGGGGTTTTCCGGTCCACGCGGATCGTGGAAGAGGCTGGAGAAGCGGGAGGCAGTCTGCCGCCGGTACGGGAAGCGTACACAGCTGTGCTCCAGTCGAAGAAGGGTGAGTTGGACTGACCGCGTTGCGCGTTGTCACATAGAGAGGGGAGCTTTTAGCTTTTGCTCCCGAATTTCGTCTTATAAAGATTTATTTGCTGGTTTGCAGCAGGGAATGCAAGGCTTTTGTAGACTTTCAGTTTGATTCCCAATGTAGTCTTGACTTTGATCCGTGAGAGGAACGCAGCACAAAGGAGTTGCATATGTTGAAGCGCCCTCGGTTCAGTGTGAATGTTTATGTGCCTACAACTGTGTGTGTATGCTTCTAATCTTTTCCGGATCTTGGTAATTTTTGAGTATTTGTGAATTTTCTTTGTCTCATGTGACTAAAATTTGGCCAAAAGGAGTTGCATGTGTTGAAGTGCCCTCGGTTCAGTGTGAATGTTTATGTGCCTACAACTGTGTGTGTATGCTTCTAATCTTTTCCGGATCTTGGTAATTTTTGAGTATTTGTGAATTTTCTTTGTCTCATGTGACTAAAATTTGGCCACGGTCCATAGAAATTGTCTCCGCGGACCGAGTGGGCACGCGAGTCTGTTATGAAGCGTATAGTATTTCACAAGCAATTGTACATAGTTAGCATGCAACAGCAGTCTATAGATGCACTACATCAATGTTTTAAGGAATAAATAATTTTGCCTTCAATCTTATCTAGTGTACCGATGTTACGTCGCCGTTACCTTCGCCATTTACCTTGTAGTTTTCCTTGTTGGCACATCTATAGCGTTTCCATGTGCACATGTGTAGTGATTAGTGTCCCTTTTTTTATCTGAAACAAATGCTCTGGAATAGATCGTGTTTTCACGAATCTTGCTGCAGGCTGCACTTACGCATGGTGTTCACGCCCTCTTTACTTTACTCAATATTTGATTCACGGGAAGAATGCCTGGATCCTATTAATAATTACATCCCATTCTTTATCAATGACTTTACAATGAATGTTCTTTTGTGAGTTTTTCTTATTAATAAATTAAGTAATTTTCCGACTCAGTGCTACCTCTTCTTTGTTGTGTGGCTAGAGTTGGTGGCGACCCTATCTTTTACATTGATTTCAGTGTCAAATAGCATTTTCTTATTCAAAGTGCGCGTGGCTCTTTTAGCTATTAGGATACATTCAAAGGGCGCTTCATGCTTCTTACACATAGCGTCCTTTTATTCACGCTACTTGCACATGGCTTACCCTGCTCACGGATTTCGGTAAACCAGAGATCTTCTGATGAGCAGTGAGGATTATTTATTTTCGGTTGGATGTGCTAATTGGTATATTGTCTTCCTGTGATACAGAATTTACGTGAATTTATGATATAGGTGTGCATTTTCTTACATGTTTTATCTTGTATATGTATTACTGTATAGATATTGTGATTTAGTATTCAATTGTGTTACAAGTGTGGGTTGACTCTTGTCCTGTGGCGTGTATCGGTGTCATATAGTAAATCTTGGGTGCTTTGTGGGGACTGTGAGTCCATTAGGAGACTTTGGCATTATTCTTGTTGTATTTTGGAGCACGGAGTAACCATCCTTATAATGGAGACGCGTAGCTGTTCAGGGAGCCGCGATCGGAAAAACCTGCCAGACAATAACCCTGAACAAGGACGAGGTCAAAACGTCGAGTCCGACCAGGAACGAAACGCGGAAAACGCAAGTACAAGTGTTGTCCATCCTGAGCCCGCTGTAGTGATTTCGAATCATTCGATAGATGCAAATTCATTGCAGGCTATGCTACGACAATTACTAGACAGTAATAGGAGACATATCGAGGAAGTGAATAAAAAACAAGCAGAAGAAAATAGGAGGCATATCGAGGAAGCGAATAAAAGATTGACTAGTGAAATAGTACAGGGTGTTGGGGAGAAACTGGCGATCATTGACCAATGCATCTCCGCCTTAGAAGAGGGGCACCAAGTCATTAGCAAGCAGGTGATGGAGCAAGAAGAAAGGTTCGCTGGGAATATACGTATACTAGCAGAACAATGCCAGAGTGAACAAGCGGCTCTTGAGTCCCGAGTAGGACAAAATTCCGCCAGGGATCTCCGCGCGTTAGCAGAACAATGCCGGAGTGACCACGCGGCTCTAGTGTCCCGAATAGAGGACACTGCGGCTAAGTGCCCGGTCCACCTTAGCGCGCAGGTAGAAACCCTCAGCCAGGTGATAATAGCTCTCGAGCGAGAGCAAGGGCTCACGCAAACAAAACAAGACACGGCCCACCGAGAGATGCGAGAAGAAATAGCCAGGATCTCAGACGCAGTGGCGCGTAAGTCTGACAATAATAGGGAAACATTTACCTCGTCATCAGCAGATGCAGACGAAATACGGTCGATAACGAAATGTCGGCGTGGACAGTGTGAAATAAAAATACAACAAAGAGGGGTTACCGAGGGAATATGTGAGCGCATTGCCCGTTTAGAACTTCACCTAAAAGGGTTAAAGGCCCATGAAGTTGAAAGAAGTGAACGAAAGGGTCATTATTCCGACGATGATTCCGGGAACGATGGCGAATTTGATCATCGTCATGATCACGGATTTCGTACCAGGTGGGAACGGCGCGGATCCCCTCAGGAACGTTCGCCAAGGGAAACTCACGAATTTGACTTTAAACATTTTCTGACGGTGAGGGAGTTTGAAGTCTTCCGTAACTCGGCTACGGGGATTCACCCGCGGGCCTGGTTACAGCAGTTCGAGTTCTCCCTTCCTCCTACGTGGCCCAGTGCGCACAAGATGGAGTATATGTGTGGCTATCTCGAAGGTGAGCCAGCGGCGCGGATGAGATCAATTGCACGCAATTGCTACACTGTTGGGGAGTTTCGACAACACTTCCTGTCGATCTATTGGTCAGTGGCAGCGCAAAGTCGTGTAAAACACGGACTCATTATGCTACCAGAGTTAAACAGGTCAAAATTCTCCAGCCCTGTGCAGATGTTCGAGCACATACTGCAGGCGAATGAACATCTTGACGATCCTTATGGACCTGCGGAAATTATTCGTATTTGCCTGGGAAAGTTTCCAATGCAGTTGCGGCACGTTATCCTTGCAGGGCGATGTAAGGATGACGTAGAGGGGTTTCGAAATTTCCTTTTAGAGCTAGAGTGCGATGCGAATGGCACCACGCAGAATTACGGTCAGAGCGCCTACGAGCAGCGGCCGCGCGAGCGAAGCCGCAGCCGTAAAGACAGGTGGCACTCCAGACGTAACGGGTCGCCTCAGAGTTACAGGGCGCGCGAGCGTTGGCAGCGTCGCGACTCCTCACGGAACGCGGGCGGAACGAACGATGCCAATCGTCATCATTCGCCGAGGGTAAATCAAAGACACCCCCGGGAGTTTAGAAGATACGGTAATGAGCAGAGATATTGGAGTAATTATAGCGGACCTAGGAACGGTAGTCGTGACCGACCGCAGAATAATTATCGAACAAGCAACAACAGGGGTGCTGTAAACAGTACGGGTGGTCCGCCATTGGGTGTTGAAATTCATCCCGCAAACCCGCGTCACAATCCGCCACATGACCCTAATCAAAGGGATCAATGACTAGCGGCTGACTCGGTTGGCGACAACTTAATGAGGACCAGTGATATTGATGTGCATTTGATAGAGGAAGACGATATTAGGGAAGATTTGTTGAGGGAGGACCACAGTATTGGTGTGCCCGCGGTAAACCCAGTCGTGTCTGTTTACATTCGGGGAGTCAGTCTTAGATGTGTACTCGATACAGGCAGCCCCTTTTCGCTGATTAGTGAGGCGGCGTTTCGGAAGTCTGAGGAAACGGGGAGTTGGCCAACTTTCCAGGTGAGAGGAACTACAGTCAGGGGCGCGATATATGGAAAAAGTGTTAAAATTAAAGTTCAGACTCGAGTAAACTTCGTCTGTCAAGGACATGAGTTTGAATTCAATTTTTTTGTGATGCCGCTGATGAGCGTGGCGATGATATTGGGGACTGACTTCATGAATGCCCACCGCGCCGTAATCGACGTGGCTGGCGGTGTTATGACTATCATTGCCGGGAGCAACCCTGTCAGTCTAATTTTCGAGGAATGTGTTTTGCGCAAGGAGTCTGAGGTGAGCTGTCTGAAATTTCACGTTAGGACTGAGTCGCGACCTGGGCAGGAGGTTTTGGTCAATCTGATTAGTGACCTAGATTCACAACCTAATGAGTATGGTAGGAACGATGTTTTCACGAGCGCGGTGAAAAGGTGTATTGCTGGTGCGGGAGCCTCGGAAGCGAATCGTATGGAACTGTGTCGCGTTCTGAGAAGCCATTCCCGAGTATTTTCGGATTCACCGGGGGCAATTGATGGATTTCTGTACCGCTTTACGGTGCGCGAGCATCTTCCTTTCTTTGTTAAGCCCTACCCCATCCCACTGGTGCACAAGAGCAGTGTGGAAGCCGAAATAAGTAGGATGCTGGAGCAGGGTATAATAGAGCGAGCTAGGAGTTCATACAACTCGCCATTACTCGTTGTGCCAAAGCGGGACAAGTCCGTGCGTTTGGTGTTGGACTCGCGGCAAATAAATACGGTAATCATGTCTGAGACAGATAGGCCAGAAGGATTGGAGGAACTGCTGCAAAGGTTTCATGGCGTGAAAGTTTTGTCATCCGTTGACCTCCGTAACAGCTATTGGCAAATTATGCTCGATTCGTCTTGCAGGCAATACACTGCCTTCCTCTGCTATGGGAGCTGCTACCAGTTTAAACGTCTCCCTTTCGGGTTGAATGTTCCTTCAGCCGCCTTCATAAGAGGCCTGAATAGCATACTACCTGACGACCTAAGAGCGCGCGTAACTGTGTATGTGGACGACATTCTAATTGCAGAGAAGTCATGGGAGGAACACAACCGGGTTCTAAATCGATTGCTCGAAGTATTCGAGAAAGCGGGGGTGACCGTGAATCTGGACAAATCCCAGTTCGGGCGTGAAAGCATAAAGTTTCTGGGTCATATTGTGTCGGCGGATGGAATTCATCCGGATCCCGAAAAAATTTCAGCAATTGCGGAGTGCGCAACGCCCACGTCAAAGCGTCAGCTCAGGGGTTATTTGGGGCTTTGCAATTTCTACAAGAGATTTATAAATCTCAATGTTTTGTCCACCCCTCGTTTATGTGCACTGACGGGTAAGAACACCGTTTGGATGTGGGACGAACAAGCACAGAGCGAATTTGACGAATTAAAGAATGCACTCGTTAGCGCTCCATTGCTCGCCCATCCGGATTTGAATCAGGAGTTTTGCCTGATGACAGATAGTTCACTGACGGGGCTGGGAGCGGTGTTGTTCCAGACGGATGGTGGAAAGGACCCGTCCACCTGGAAAACTATCTCGTTCGCCAGCCGTGTGCTCTCGCGGAGTGAACGGAACTACTGTCACGGAGCTTGAAGCCCTTGCGATTGTCTGGGCATTCAAGAAATTCCGTTACTATTTGTTCGGGCGCACGACCAGGGTGTACAGTGACCACCGAGCACTACAATTCCTAATGAGCGCCAAAATCAATCACGGTAGACTCGGACGGTGGACGGTGTTCCTCCAGGAATACCACTTCACGATAGAGTACATTCCGGGGCACAAGAACATCATTGCTGATGCTCTATCTCGGATGCCTATCGGGCTCACCCATGCTGAGGATAACGCTATTGATGAAAACAATTTCAGTGTGTTATACCTTCAAAATGTGGCATTCGAGAATTATGTCACTACGTCACTCGGCAATATCGGGGCGGAACAAGACAAGGACGAAGTCTTGCGTGACATCAAAGAGAAATGGCATGATAAATCCCACGCGGCCATCAGGCAGTATTATATTATCCGGAATGGCATCCTATTTAAGAGGCGAGCTCTGGATGACTCGAGGTGGCTGTTAGCGATTCCGGAGGAACTGGTGAACAAGCTCGTGTGGTACGTGCATTTGAGCTACGGTCACTTTGGTGCGAGGAAATGCTTGGAGAAGCTGCGGGAAACCTGTTACTTTAATAATATGCTTCGGCGTATACGTAAAGTAATTAGGGTATGCAAGCCCTGTCAGCAAGCCAAGCCGCCCACTGTGTCGTTTGCCGCACCAATACACCCGATCGTTCCCAATAAACTCAGGGATCTCGCAGCAGTAGATCTATTCGGTCCGCTAGTGCGTTCTAGGAACGGATTTGCGTACATTTTTGTGGCAGTAGAGCTGACGTCAAAATTCGTCTGCCTTACCCCGCTGCGTAGGGCCACCGGGAAGGCAGTAGCTGCTGCGTTCGCAAATCACTTCTTACGGGAGGTTGGCACTGTGAAGCGTGTGATTTCGGACAACGGGCCACAATTCAGGTCACGTCACTGGGAGCATATGCTTCGGAGAAAGCGAGTGAAACCGATCTTTATCTCCCTTTTCTGCCCTTCAGCAAATCCTTGTGAAAGGTGGATGAAGGAGATTGGAAAATTGTGCCACCGTGACCACCGGACGTGGGACATGAAACTAGCCGGTTTCCAGAACATATTAAATGAGTTGCCAAATTCCTCGACGACGTTGCCACCGATTCTGGTCCTGAAAAACAAGGAGCCTCCGAGTAAAATAAAAGAGGTGGTTCCCTGGCCAGTAGAACCCAGGTTACGAAGATCTGCAATTGTGGAGCTTGCCCTGAAAAATATAAAGAGTGCCGCCGAGGCTCGGATAAGAACCTACAAAAAGAAGGTGCGGAATATAACTTTTCACGTGGGCCAGAAAGTACTTGTACGCTCGCACAAGCTCTCTAATAAACGGGCTGGGTTGTCAAAGAAGTTCTTCTTCTTATTCAACGGGCCGTACAGAATCAAGCGGATTCCACATCCGAATGCGCTTGAAGTAGAAACACTCCGCTCTCGAAAGTCGAAGGGCCTGCACCACATCTCCAACGTAAAACCTTACATTGAATAAGAAGCAGAAGATCTTGCCCCTCGGAGGTCGGAATGACGTATTGCCCATATGCTTTTTCGCATTCATTCTTTTGTGAGTAAAATTACAGTGCATATTTTCCAATGTTTTGATTCACTCTGGTGTGACTAAAATTAAAGTGTATATTTTCTGTGTATTGTAAAGGGTCCCCCAATATGTGTGTAGTTATTTCTTCTTGTCAGCAGAAAGGAGTAGTGTTGTGCAGTTTCAAAACATCTGAATGTGAATGATTATGAGGCTCATATGAAGCGTTTCCTATTACAGTAAGATGGCTTTCGTTCTTTGATGACTAAAAAGGTATCGGGTGTGTTGGCGTGGCGAGTCAATGGTCGTAAGGTAATTCTTGATGATAAATTACAGTTTTAGTGTTCTTATTCCCCTTAGGTGAGCATGATTCGGTGAGATTTTTCAAATGTACTGCGATGTTAATGAAGCAACTTGGTGACTTGTAGGTGAAGGACTTGTGTATGAAGGGAGATTAATAGTGTTTGATTTTCAGAGTTGCCATCTTATATTTGGAAAGTGTAACTTGCCGTCACATACTACTAGGTACGGTTGAGGACACCAGGGTGTGAAACCCCAGAAGATGTATATGGAAACAGCTTATAAACTCAAGCAGCTTGATATTTAATAGAGAATCAATGCGACTACCTCCAAGCTAAAATAACATGACGGTAGGTGAGGACCCCTGGGGACATGTGGTGAGTAAGTGTGTAATCATTATGAGTATCTTACGATAGCAGTAAGTTGGGTACTCATGGCCCTGGACAATGGATTTCTTTTGACAGTATTTTTTTATGTACTTATAGGACGAAGCGTTTATGTGTTTGCTAATAGGATAGGATGATTTTTATTTCCATTTTTATGCCCACTGACCTTTTGCATTAGTCTGATGAATAGATGTTGAAACATTTACCATTCCAGATGTGACTTGAATGAACCTTCTGTGTCTCATTAATCATAACTTTTATTATGCAATGTCCATAGAAAAGGAGTCTCGGAAATTTTTCACAGATCAGCAAACGTGTTCTGCAAACCTTGGAGGAGCAGTCAGTGAACAACGATATGGGTATTGGTGTTGAAAGGAATATTTTGTTTATATGTGGGAATTGTAATCGGGCTATATGGTGATGGTGACTAGTACGAGCTGTGTAGATTGTGTGTGAGAGCGTAGTTAGGAGTAGGTAGAGTTTTGTGTCTGTAGTTCGCAGCGGCGCCAAATCCTATCCAAATCCTGACCAAACCTTGTACAAGATCTACCCTGAATGATTGACAGCAGATGTAATGCTGGAACTATATTTTATAAAAAGGATTTTTTGTTTGTTTGAATATTGGTTATTTAATTTTCCTCATTGTTTTTTATTGGCATTGTTAACAAGGCCCTTCTTGTCAAGTTAATTTTGGGCAATATTCCACGTATTGATCAGGAGTAAGAAACTCCGCTGATTATGTGGTAATCTGTACACATGATATTTTGTAACGATCTCTGTGAGCGCAGTTATTAAGTGGGTGCAAGGACGCCTAGGGAGCATCCGCATCAGAAAGCACAGGGCTTGGTCCACTGGCAGGCGTTGCTGAACGCTGCTATCAACGGCGAGGCAGTGGTGCGGCGAGCGGTCACAGCTGTTTCCCCATCAGAGTGGAGGGGATGCTGGTCTTCCCCCAAGCCCAGGCTCACACCGGGGCCCGCGGGCGTGTCACCACGGCAGCGCCACCTGATGGCCGGCGTTCCACTCCATGCGCTAGTCATCTGACAAGCGAAAGGGAAAGTATGACGCACGCCAGGCGAGGCCGCCGATCCCTGAGCGCCGCTCGTCCAGACGGCCGCTGCGGTGAGGTAACGCCCACTGCCCGGAGGGACGTGGGTCCCACCACTGACGCATCAGCTGAGACGGTGCAAAGAGGCGATAAGCGGGTCTCAAGCCCGACACCCGCACGAGTTTACGTCGACCTCGATACGACGGAGAAGAGCACGTGTCTCTCCATTGACACGACAGGAGACAGGGGCGTGTGTCGTAAAACACCTTCCTCCGCAACACACGGACGACGACCGCCAAGCTGCCTTCTCGATGATGAGGCAGGGCCCACGGGCGACGATGTCTTGCAAATCTGCAACGCCGAACCATCCCACAGTATGGACGCAGAGGGTGGAAACGGGCACGAGGCAACGTCGCGGGGTGCTGTCTAGGATGAACAACCTGGGTTACAACGGACGTTACAATCAACGCCGCTGCGAACTCCCCAGTTCAGTGTTGTGGTCCCCTAGTAGCTTATCCTCCAAGTCGCCTTTAGAAGAGACGCCCACCCCAGCACCTAAAGAGAATACCCAGTGAAACAACCATGTGACGAAACTGAAAAATGACAGCGTGTCAACGAGTTGATTTCTGGATGTGTTTTTGTACTCATGTCTTATTTTCCATAGGTGATTATTTACCAGCTGTCATACCATTGGGTTCATTAATGATTTTGTATCACTGTATTTGTTGTGAATATTGTATTTTGCACTTTCACTTGCATGTTTTTATATATGTCAGCACCAGATGATACTGCTTTGGTTCGTGATAATGATTTTGTATCATTGTATTTGTTTATATATTTATATATATTATGTACCTGTTCACCTATGTCTCTATGTTAACTTTTGATAGTTGGTTAAAGCAATTTTAAAATAATATCTCATGGTTGTGGTCGTAGTAGGTCAGATGACATGATGTTAGCGTAGAATATCACGCTTAATTTAATTTGTTCTGTTTGCTTTGCGGACCGCATGAGGTCACAATTATTGACTAAGGTCAGATAAAGCTCACTTGGATATAAGAGATTAATCAACTCTTTTGTGCTGCTGTTTACTGTTGCAATAATTGTTACTCGTTAGGGTATGTTTGTTTCGAAGACTGTTGGCGAATCTCCTAGCATGGCGAGAAAATTCGCGGCACAGTCTTCTCCGGGACGTTTGGGGTGATGAAAGGGTCCTGTAGCCACCTTTCATTAGTCCGTGAGCCCAATTTCACAAACGGTGGCGTAGTCTGCTGCAGAAAGTCTGCGATAGTCGTACAGAATAGCCAACTCTCGTAGTGGTCAAGTCGGCAAAGAGGTTTCCGCTATTTGTGAGAAATCCACCTGCGTTAGGTTGGTGGTGGAAATGGCATCTTGGGGTTTTCCGGTCCACGCGGAGCGTGGAAGAGGCTGGAGAAGCGGGAGGCAGTCTGCCGCCGGTACGGGAAGCGTACACAGCTGTGCTCCAGTCGAAGAAGGGTGAGTTGGACTGACCGCGTTGCGCGTTGTCACATAGAGAGGGGAGCTTTTAGCTTTTGCTCCCGAATTTCGTCTTATAAAGATTTATTTGCTGGTTTGCAGCAGGGAATGCAAGGCTTTTGTAGACTTTCAGTTTGATTCCCAATGTAGTCTTGACTTTGATCCGTGAGAGGAACGCAGCACAAAGGAGTTGCATATGTTGAAGCGCCCTCGGTTCAGTGTGAATGTTTATGTGCCTACAACTGTGTGTGTATGCTTCTAATCTTTTCCGGATCTTGGTAATTTTTGAGTATTTGTGAATTTTCTTTGTCTCATGTGACTAAAATTTGGCCACGGTCCATAGAAATTGTCTCCGCGGACCGAGTGGGCACGCGAGTCTGTTATGAAGCGTATAGTATTTCACAAGCAATTGTACATAGTTAGCATGCAATAGCAGTCTATAGATGCACTACATCAATGTTTTAAGGAATAAATAATTTTGCCTTCAATCTTATCTAGTGTACCGATGTTACGTCGCCGTTACCTTCGCCATTTACCTTGTAGTTTTCCTTGTTGGCCCATCTATAGCGTTTCCATGTGCATAGGTGTAGTGATTAGTGTCCCTTTTTTTATCTGAAACAAATGCTCTGGAATAGATCGTGTTTTTACGAATCTTGCTGCAGGCTGCACTTACGCATGGTGTTCACGCCCTCTTTACTTTACTCAATATTTGATTCACGGGAAGAATGCCTGGATCCTATTAATAATTACATCCCATTCTTTATCAATGACTTTACAATGAATGTTCTTTTGTGAGTTTTTCTTATTAATAAATTAAGTAATTTTCCGACTCAGTGCTACCTCTTCTTTGTCGTGTGGCTAGAGTTGGTGGCGACCCTATCTTTTACATTGATTTCAGTGTCAAATAGCATTTTCTTATTCAAAGTGCGCGTGTCTCTTTTAGCTATCAGGATACATTCAAAGGGCGCTTCATGCTTCTTACACATAGCGTCCTTTTATTCACGCTACTTACAAAATGGTTCAAATGGCTCTGAGCACTATGGGACTCAACTGCTGAGGTCATTAGTCCCCTAGAACTTAGAACTACTTAAACCTAACTAACCTAAGGACATCACAAACATCCATGCCCGAGGCAGGATTCGAACCTGCGACCGTAGTGGTCTTGCGGTTCCAGACTGCAGCGCCTTTAACCGCACGGCCACTTCGGCCGGCCCACGCTACTTACAACCGTTCACCTTCATAACGGCTCGAGCTCTGCTAGGGACACTTACTATGAGACGTCTGAGTGTCTGTGGAGGGATGACAGGTCATTCTCCCTCAAGACCCAAAACCGGAGATGGTAGTCATGCTGAACGCTGGGTTCTGCAGCGAAGTTGACGGTGTAACTCATCCCAAAGGCGGTCCATTACGTTCTGGTCGGGAGTTTGGGCTGGCCAGTCCATTTCAGGAATGTTATTGCCCACAAACTACTGCCTCATAGAAGCTGTTTTATGACAGAGAACTTTGTCATGTTGATACAGTCAGTCATAATCTCGGAACTGTTCATCTACTGTACACAGTACATAACACTGCAAAATGTTTGCATATCCACCCGCATTCAGCGCTTTCTTAGGGGCAACAATTGAACCACACCCTAACCTCGAAAAACAATTATCTACGTCTACGTGATTACACTGCTATTCACAATAAAGTGCTGGCAGAGGGTGCATCGGACCACTTTCACAGTATCTCTCTACCGCTCCACTCTCTAACAGCGCATTTATTGCAATGTTCATTTCTTCCTACGTAGGTGGCTGCCAACAAAATATTTTCGCATTCGTAAGCATGTGGTGGAAAAATCTGACCGCAACGGAAAGCACCTTTTTAATAATAGCCTCCTCCACCCGCCTGTCATACCCGTGCCGGCCGAGCGTTTCTAGGCGCTACAGTCTGGAACCGCGCGACCGCTACGGTCGCAGGTTCGAATCCTGCCTCGGGCATGGATGTGTGTGATGTCCTTAGGTTAGTTAGGGTTAAGTAGTTCTAAGTTCTAGGGGACTGATAACCTCAGAAGTTAAGTCCCATAGTGCTCAGAGCCATTTGAACTATTTTTAGCGTATCCCTGACAGTCTCTCCCCTAATTCGCGATAATACAGAACGAGCTGCCCTTATTCGAATTTTTTCCATGTACTCCCCACACACAGTAACATTACACTCGTACTTTTTGTTGGCACGAGACACGACAGCAGGTAACGTTCTCCCGGCATTCGGCAAAGCCATGGGGTTGCCAAGGCTTATAGCGTGATCCGTCAGTCTAACCTCGTCTCTAGTTATCCACTGCCCAGTGACGTCCGCCTTTACACCTCCTCAAGCGTCGGTTAGCACTGACTACGAAAATGTGTGGCTGATGAGGAGCTGCTCGATCATTGTATCCTATTCTTTTTAATTCCCTGCACAAAGTCATTGTCCTCTGGACTCCGGTGCACTTTGGAACTCACGAATGAACCGTGCTGCTGATTTCATGCTGTTCTTTACAACCACCCTCCACAATGCTCGGTGATCCTTGTCTGGAAGTACATGAGCTCTGATTGGTCGTGGTTTAGCTGCGGTTCTTCACTCGTATTTCCACTTCACAGTCACATCACCGACCATCGGCTTGGACATCTTTAGAAGGGCTGAAATGTCCGTGATGGATTTATTACTCATATGACATCCACTAAACAGACCATTTGCGAAGTCGCTGAGCTTTAGCGACCGAACCAGTCTATCGTTACTGCTTCCCTACTGCCATCACAGTACTCCTTGTCTCCTTTTATACTCCGCCTCTCGTGACATCTAGTGGTCATATCCGCATCACATAGGAGTGTTCGAATACTTTTGATCAGATAGTGAACGTTTAATTCCCTCAGTTGCTTCCCTCGTGGAAATTTTCTATAACTTCCTCGAACGACTTCCTGTGAATAGCGAGGTAACTCATTTGACAAGCCCACGGCCATCAACATAGGACAGCTGTTCAAAACCGCTGTGTCAGTGGAGCATTAACTTGTGAGGCAAAAACAAAAAGCAATAGACGGAACAGTGGCTGGGAGACGCTGCATCTTTACGGGTGCGTTGCCACCTTTGGCGGCCACTGCAGAAGAAAAGAATGCAACAGACCTGTTAGACGGGTTTTGGAGATTCACACGGGAGCCTCGAACCTAGCTCACCCGCTCAATCTACGCCACGCTGCAGCTACATGCCAGCTGCCCATTCACTTCTCCGTTTTAGACGTACGCATTCTATTCCTAACGAGGATTTTTCTTCCCCCCTGTCCCTCTTCTCTTCTTAACGTAAATGCTGTCACTGCGGTGTACAAGACGTCTGATAACGTAGTCGGCTTCTCCACGAACGCTTTCACTCGCTATCTGTATGGTACAAGAGCAATGGGTGTGCACTGTAGATGAGTAATTTCATCGTTCAAAATACTTCGTGAATATACATTAACATATCGTAAGTAAGGTTATATAATTGAAAATTTCCCTCATCTAATGCTATATTCTGTATTACTCCCTCAATCATTGTAGTTTATTCCTGCATTTCTTCACTCTAATAAGTGCCTGTATTTGCCCACAAGAAGTCATGGTTAATCTCTATATTCTGTATTACTCCCTCAATCATTGTAGTTTATTCCTGCATTTCTTCACTCTAATAAGTGCCTGTATTTGCCCACAAGAAGTCATGGTTAATCTCACACAGTTCCTGTATTTTTAGCAGTGCGTACTTGATGAGAATCTTAGTGTATTCCTTGGAATATTATCGAATCATATTTCTGTTTTCATGGAGCGTTCCAAGTCAAAATATAATTTGTTCACTTTTGTACAACATTAGCTGTTCACAGGAAACATTTAATTTGTCCATTTTACTGGCTGCTGAGGTTCGTGGCTGTAAATTATGTTATCTTAGAAAACACAACAACCAGCCATTTGTTACGTATTTTTATTTAAGCTAGTACGTATTTCGAGCTTTCTCTCTCCTTCAGTTAGCGTAATAAATATCTGAGTCTTCAGTCAGTACGCAGGTACAACATCGGTAGAAAACTGAATGCTGCAGCTGCCCTGTGCAAAATAATTGCGTTTAGCTACTACACTTCGCGAGTTGCATATTTACGATATATTGCTGTTTAGGTGTACTTAGTTTCTACTCTGCTTGTTATTATTTCGGTTTTTGTCCTTATGGGTGTGGCACAAACACTCGTTTGCTTTTATCTTGTACTGAACTAGCCCAGCATTCGCCATGTTGCCGTCTGACATTTGGTTACAACAGAAAATACATCTATGGTCAAAGTTATGTTTTTCTTACACTTTCTGAATGACTACAAAGGACTCAAATTATTTGGCATGAGTGTGTCGAATACTTTATATGGTTATTAAGTAAGTGCATTAGTGACTTTAAGTTACATGGTAAATTATAAAAAAAATTTTGTACATTTTATATTGAAGAATTAATATTACTTTTCCCCCATCACTTACATAGCTGGAATAAAATTTTATATACATCTGATGGTATTTTTCTTTACAGAACCAAAATCTGAAAATTTATATCGCTATTAAAACTCCACTAAGCAACCATGAGCTCAAATATGCTAAGAACCTGACAATGTTCTTGTTGCTACAAAAATCGGGTTCGCCATATAACAGTTTGAAACGAAACCCTTGCATGTGTGGTAGGCCCGCAACTTACAAGCGGATCTCGCCTATTCGTGATCACCCAGAACCGAAAGGGATAGAAGTAAGAGCTCCAGATGGCCAAGGGTTCAGAAAAGAAATAGCATTTTTTACGCGTGTCGGGAGAGGCATCGACCATTTACGTTATTCTGGCCTTCAGGCAGCGGTTAGCGCAGCGGAAAGAGTACAGAGCGATAATACGACGATCGTGGGTACGAATACCTACGCAGAAACTCTTTCTTTTTTCAGTTTCAATTTTTACGTCACTTGCACTGCAAATAAATGGAGCTATCGTTCAATATATTGTATTTACTAATATTTTCATGTAAAGAAAAAAAGGTAAAGGAAAATTTGGGATTACAAATAAATAGCCAAGATAGGAATCCCTTCAAATGCACCACTCTGCTAGTGCAACCTGCAATGTCTATTTTTATCCTCAGGTAAAGAATTTAATCAAAAAGACACAAAATTATTCTGATCTCATGGAGATCTCATGAAATCGCACCCCTAGAAGACTGCATCAAAATATGTTCCATCGTAGTTCATCAGCTATTATCGACAAAATTTGGCGAAATTAGGCATTACGCATGGTTTGCTGCCAAACTGTTCGAAGACAGAGAATCTTTTATGAATGTAAACTATTTTGTTTTTGTAAAGAACTTCAAAGCGATTATGTAATTGTAAAATTATAGCGTTTGCAAGATGCCGAGAGAATTACTGCTTCCCCTAATTTTGCGATTAATATCACACCGGAACGTCTGGTTCAAATGGTTCAAATGACTCTGAGCAGTATGGGACTTAATTTCTGAGGTCATCAGTCCTCTAGAACTCAGTCCTCTACTTAAACCTAACTAACCTAAGGACCTCACACACATTCATGCCCGAGGCAGGATTCGAACCGGAACGTCTAAGTCATCAACTGGAAAATAAAAAAAGTATCTAATGTTACATAAGAAGTTCTCGTTACGCCTTACAGTCCCTCTCTGGAAATTTATTTGCAGTCCCAAATTTTCCTATGGATATTGCTTTCATACCTTTTACTAAAATTGTAATATATCACATATAGTGAGCGTTAAATCGATTCATTTCCAGTGCAAGTAACTGAAAAACTGAAAAAAAGAAAGTTTCTGCATAGGTACTCGAACCAACGATCCTCGGATGACCGTTGTGTACTTTTTCCACTGCACTAACAGCTGCCAGGAGTCTAGGCTAAAGTAAATGGTTCATGCCCCGCCCGACGCGATCCAAAAATGCAATTTCTTTCTAAACGCTTGGCCATCTGGTACTTCAACTTCTGTCACTTTCACTTCTGGCCAAGCCCTCCACAATCTGTATGTAATCTGTGATGATATGAAGGATCAGTCCTCTTGTTAGTTTACTAGATGTTCGCCAAGTGGGTGCGTTTCATATACATTATCAATACATTTCTTTTGTAATAGTTCATAAATCAACACAATGTTCTTACAACGTCTCTTTTAATATCTATGTGCTGCTCTCATAACAGGAATAGGAAAGTGAAATTTATGGCTATAAATCAATTATGAATTTGTGGTTTTGTTTGTTATTGTGTGAATGAGAACGTGTTGTCTGCGAGTGGTACTGTGCGTGCAGGCAAGTGCAGGATGGAAGTAATATAACTTCCGATAGACCCAGATAATAATCGGACCTGAAAATATATACTACGTGCAGTCGCTTCACAATGGAATAGCTTTTGCCTTCATATCGACTCGTTTATTAAGAATTGTTTTTGGGTTCATTCGCAGATGAGAAAGATAAAGTTATAAAATAATCATACCACACTCGGTTGGTGCCGACGAGCAAGCTACTAGCTGCCAATGGCACCATTTCTAAAAGCGATATAACTGCGAAGGACGTTGCAGTGCCTCTCCTAAACAGTTTGTTCTTGTAATTAAAAAAAAAAGGATACACCTTTTTTTAAAGGAAGGAAAAAACCGGTATTGGCCTATTAATGCTATGTCGTCTCTGACGATGTTTCTCCTTCTAGAACTACGAATAGAGTTTTGTTTGTCAATAAACCTTCAGGCCAGTTGGGTGTCTGCTCTCATATTTATTATGATATGGTTTTGAGAGTTTATCAGAGACGTATCTAGGGGAGAGTGTTGCATGTTGAGGATAGTGTTCATAGGAAGACTTACGTTTCATGGCCGATGTTCCAATCCAGTGGGCGATTTTAGAATCACACGAAGGAATGTGCATTAGAGAAAGTGTGAATATTTTTAGCTGAACACATTTAAGTTCTGTATAGCATATTAAAGCTGTTTGGAAGACATTAGTTCTTCAGTTACAGAATATTATGATGAGTAAAGTTCTATACATTTTAAAAACAAGTTATACAGGGTGCAACATTATTAATGGCGTAAACGCATACAGATGAAAGTTCACAATACCAGAAGCAAAAATGTCTAGTAAACAAGGGCTGTTAAACGTCTACCGTAAGAGGTATGAGGACTTGCTCATCTTCGTACAGTGAAACACATCTCTTCTAATGAACAAGTGCTCACAGCTCTTCAGTTGTGCATTTTAGAGACCATATTTATTATACAATTATTTTTTGTTTTGGTCCATACTACCTCCTCTCAAAGTATGAGAAACAAAAAGGGCTTGCAACAGAAGAGATTTGTTTCGTAGTATCGAAGACGAAGAAGAGCTCACAGTTCTATAAGTATGCATTTTAGAGCCCATGTATACCAATTTTTTTTCTTCTAGTATCATGTACTGTTAACTACATGTGTTTATGCAATATTAATACATTCTGCTACGAGCGGACGGTGAAGCCATACTTAATCGGCCGTGTACCATCTTTAACTTTGAGACGCAAGAAGGTCTTTTACCATGGAAAATATGATATTTGCAAATGAATTGAGTTTCTTCAATATGATAACAATCTCACCTGTCTTGAAGCTGGAAATCTGCGTGAGTTGTAAGTAGTTTTCCAAATGTATTGAACCTGTAAACGATCTTTCCGCTTGATCTGATTTCACTTACTGATTATTGGTATCTAGTGCAGCAATAATGTAACAGATAGACTATCAAATACAGTATTGACAAGATTTAGACTATCCAATACAGTATTGACAAAATTTTCTCGATCGCAACACTTTTAAATGTCAATAGAATTTTGTTCATAGGTACGTTACCAAGGAACATTACCTCACATTTGCAAAAACTTTACTTTCGCGGACATCAAGACTTTATTCACAACACTACCGCAATTCCCAACAGTATAACGCTGACGTATGTAACTTCACTTTTTCATATTCGTTATTAACAGCCGCTCATACAGTAGCAAATAATAATCTGTATGCCGGAGAAGGAGCAACAAATCGCATGAAATATACCATAAAAATCGACAACAAACGTAGAAAAAAAGGTTCAAATGGCTCTGAGCACTATGGGACTTAACATATGAGGTCATGAGTCCCCTAGAACTTAGAAGTACTTAAACCTAGCAAACCTAAGGACATCACACACATCCATGCCCGAGGCAAGATTCGAACCTGCGATCGTAGCGGTCGCGCGGTTCCAGACTGAAGCGCCTAGAACCGCTCGGCCACACCAGCCGACAACAAACCTAGAAACCACGCTATGACTTCAAATAAATAAGGTTTTATAAAACTATACACAGAACATAATATTTGGAACCAGACATTACGTACAATACTGACGTTTTGTATTGTTTATAACTATCGTTATTTTGTATGTCTTAGAATAAAGAAAAACACATTGATGATGTCGATAGTGTCGCTGAAACTAGTTTGGAAAAGAAAATAAATAAAAAACGTGTTTTGCGTCAAGGCGAACCCACAATCCCACACTGTTGTTTTTATGCAACAACGACCAATGGAAGAAATGGTTGAAATGGATCTTAGCACTATAGCACTTAACTTCTGAGGTCATCAGTCCCCTAGAACTTAGAACAACTTAAACCTAGCTAACCTAAGGACATCACATACATCCAAGCCCGATGCAGGATTCGAACCTGCGACCGTAGCGGTCGCGCGGTTCCAGACTGTAGCGCCTAGAACCGCTCGGCCACCCCGGCCGGCATCAATGGAAGAGTTTCAAGATAAAATGATTTAATTTTTCTAACTTCAGAACAAATCAGCAGCACACAAAAGTGAATACTATTATTTAAAAATGGAATAAGAAAATATATTAAATTCTATTACAGGCAAAAATCTAAAATGTGATCCACGGTAGAGCACTCTCACCTAATATTCCTTTAGTATTAGAATGAAACTCAATAAGAAAATATATAGATGTCATCCACAAGTGAATACTTTTGCTCTGAAGTTCATGTGTCGGTATTTGAAAGCATGTCCTTGAAATAAAATTGGTAACGAAATGCGGAACCAGGTAAACACGGAATTTTTCGGAACGAGAAATTCTTGTTCTAAGCATGTTGGACACAATACAAGTTTCGGCGTTCCTGTCGACCCGCCAGCCTCGATTTCAAGGCTACGGCAGCCTGCGACGGCGACGGCTTGAGGACTGCACGGGAGCGGTCTGGGTTTGTTGAACACTCGTGGTCGCCCAGCCCACAGCTTTCTCTGCTGTAATCTTAAGGCCAATATTTACGCTTGCTGAAATGGAGGAAGGCTCACAATATTACGAAATGCTCTGGGGTTCACTTTCCAACTACTGCTTGTTACGCAAGGGTATTGCCTAGTTTTCAATGACGTATGAGTCCTGTGCGCTTCCAGAATCATATTTAAACTGCTGAAAAAAATTGAATATCGATTGCATTGTGGCACCGTCTCCGGTGTCAATATTTGGCGCCATTTTTCAGTAAATTACAAAATGTTGGAAAGTAAACAGCCACTCTCCGTTGTAAAGAAAAGCAGTTTCGTTTTTAGGCAACAGGCAATGCGGGCAGGTCTATTGCAAGGAAGACAAAATACAGAAAAAATTACGAAAAGAAAGACGTTACATTAATCACATGTGTAAGACCATAAAATAAATCTAGCATTAGCGTCTTCTCTGTACCGTGCGATGCGTCACAATGCCGATGTGACGTACAGAGTGATCTAACCCGATCCGGCAAGACAGCCACGGTTTGATTCTAAAAATATGGCAGTGTAAATTCACAGCAAGGTGCTGTCATACTTGACACGGCTGTTGCTACTTTTATTTTTTACTGGTCAAATGCTTGAGCGGAGTGAAAACAGCCAAACGAAGAGTGAGAAATGGACAAATTGGGTCCAGCTTTGGAAATAAATATTTCGTTGTTTGAAAGTAATCAGGATGATCACAAAAAACTTACTAAGTTGAAGGAAGAGTGAAATATTTCACGAACAGCTGCCGCTAGCTATGTAAATGAAGTGTCAAAAAATATCAAATCAAAGCATAAATTGAAACAGCTCAGCTTCCTTTGATCTATGTACTCTTAATAATAATAGAATACCGATCGCTATTTAAATATATTATATTTCATGCTCTCTGAATAAATCTCGTAAATTTAAAAAAGCTAAAAAAATTATCAAATAATTTGTCTACAAGTAAGAAATAATCTAGATTAGAGAATTCACCTTGAGGTTGAAGCTATTTTGTCCGTGTTTGCTTACAGATAAACAGGGGTCTGCCTTGAGCAAAATACAGCATTTTCTTTTCTTCTGTTATACAGACATATTCCGCTGAAGTTTCAGCAGCATTAGAGGGCTCTTATTTTCTTTCTTTTGGTAACACGGAAGAAAATAAAGGCCCACCCATGTTGCTGAAACTGCAGCGAAACATTTCTGGGTAATAGAAGAAGAGAAAAAATTATGTTTTGCTCGAGGTGAACTCCCCCCCAAAAAACAAATTTAGATTGAAGAAACATCTGACACGTCTTTGAATGATGCTCTAAATCATCTATACCAAATAAGCTGCCTATTGAGATTTTAAAGTACAGTTTTACCTTAGAATCTTAGAATTTTAAAGAGATGATATTTGTCTCGCGGGATTGCACTGAGTAATACCCTTACGTCTCTAACGTATGAGCATCGTATCTGCTTCACGTGATTTCGAACATCATTCAAAAGCATATCAAATGTTTCTCTAATTTACTTCAGTTCCTACTTTTAGACAATAATTTCACTAAACATTTGACTGTTATTTTTAATTATCTTTTATTTCACTCAAACGATTCATTGTCTTGTGAGCCCTCCTCCTCGGACATGTGTGTGTGTGTGTGTGTGTGTGTGTGTGTGTGTTGTTCTTAGTATAAGTTCGTTTAAGTAGTGTGTAAGTCTAGAGACCGATGACCTTAGCAATTTGGCCCCGTAGTAATTCACACACATCTGAAGATTTTTTTTTTGGTCTTTTGAGCCTTCCTCAATGTTGTATTGTTGTAGTGTTAGAAATTGTTATGATCGCATTCATTACCATCAGCGTTGCGTGTGACGTAATATTTCAGAAGATTATTGCATATCCGTCATTGATTTAAATCCTTTTGCAATTTGCGATAAAGCAGAGCTGTTTCAGAAGAAAATAAGATGTATTGCAGTAAACGTAAAGCTAGGCACCGTTATGCTTACCACAACATGAGAATCTTATTAATTTGAAACTATAAACGTGGTAATGGTTTCCTAGTATGTAGAGTGAAGTAAAGAGGGTATGGATAGTAATGAAAATAACGCAAAGAAATTTCTTTGCTTGTGAAAAATTTTGCGGCGTACGTTTTCAACTGGCTGTTGAAGTAGGCGAAGATCAGTTCCCTTGTAACAATAATAATAAAAAGGCAAAAAGACACTAATAGCTGATAAATGAGCATGAAACTTCATCGTGTTGAAAATAACGGCAAACTAACGGAGTAGAATTACAGCTACCTGCATAAACACATTTAACAGCAATCTGTCACGTACTGTTATACTGTGCTTGACTGGGACACAAACCCTATACCCCTGCTGCACTGAACAAAGAGCTCTCCACTTGCCACAGCGAATCGATAAGCCAGCCGGTCATATAACTTAGTTATCGTCAGATCTCGCACCGGCCGTCAGCATCATATACGGGTGCAGGATGCATGAAACGTATTGTATCACGACTAGCTGTCGGCGATCGGGCGCATGCTACATGCCATCTCCGAACTCGTGTAGGCACTGGGATTTTCAGTTGCCATCGTGGCAGGGATGTACGATGAATAGGCCTACCGGAAGAAAAATTCTTCACCCCAGGAGACATTATATTACAAGCGGGGATCAAAAAGTTTCCGTTTCAGGGTGTTGCTGCAGCATGTATGCAACGTAGCCAGACTCCGATGTGGTTATATAAACACTTACATGTAGGCAAGGGATTAGTGTGGCATTCATGTGAGTGCGATAAATCAGGATACGCGAACTATGGTGACGTTATTACCAAATGCGTCCAAACTGGACCGAAATGCTGTTACCTTTTTCTTGGCTGCCGAAGGACAGCGTTCACGATAACACACGTCCCCATATCGCAAATGTCGAGCACCCGCTCTATAATCTTGATGTCTCTCCATGTGGCCGGCCGTTGTGACCGAGCGGTTCTAGGCGCTTCAGTCCGGAACCGCGCTGCTGCTACGGTCGCAGGTTAGAATTCTGCCTCGGGGATGGATGTGTGTGTTGTCCTTATGTTGGTTAGGTTTAAGTAGTTCTAAGTCTAGGGGACTGATGACGTCAGACGCTAAGTCCCATAGTGCTTAGAGCCAATTTTTTCTCCATGCGATTATCACGCCTTCGGTTCCTTAACAAATGGCCTTGAAGGGTCAACGATTCCCATCGGACGAGGACGTGG
Organism: Schistocerca nitens; assembly: GCF_023898315.1. Classification (NCBI taxonomy): domain Eukaryota; kingdom Metazoa; phylum Arthropoda; class Insecta; order Orthoptera; family Acrididae; genus Schistocerca; species Schistocerca nitens. The sequence continues at coordinate 570,339,447 of NC_064616.1, read as the reverse complement.
AGGCCTTCGAGCGGGAACTTTTTGATTGTTCCTTATATGATAATTGATTATTACCGTACAATTCCGTTTACTCGGCATGGATTGTTGCAGCGTTGTTCCCCTTCAAACACAGAAAACAAAGTGCCGCACGTTACTCTACTCCATCAAAGGATTGCGCCAGTTTCTTTTGGTACCCCTAGTGGCGAGCTACTGTACTGTGGCGAAGTGTTTCAATGCGTACTACGACTGCAAACATGCACCTGCAGACGGATAAAATATCGTTATGTAATTTTTTTTTTTTCGAGGTGATAATTAAAATTTTTGACTAAACTTCTTATTTTACCAGGTAGTTCAGTAGAACAAGGATGGGGAAATAAATCGACCGTAGCCTTTTCAAGTGAATACCCTAGCCTCTTCCTGGAGTTACTTAGGGTTCCCAAAGAAAACTTAAATGTGTATGATTAGACGGTGATTTGAACTCCACTCTTCCTGACTACGACTGCCGTGCTTTAACCACTGTTCAACATTTCTCGGAGCACGAAATTTATTACTGCGAACTCTAAACATCAGGATCACAACCACATCCCACCAATCGCCTAGTCTAAAGTGCTAAATGAAGCTATAATTTTATCCGACATATAAGGGGCGATGATTACTTTCCGTTTGAGGGCGTTGCTGCAGCGTATATGCAATGTAGCGCGATTCCGATGTGGGTATATGAGCAATAGACGCGGAAACGTGAACTATAGCGACGATATTACCAAATGCGTCGAAATAGGGCCAATGTGCTGTTATTCTCTTCTTGGCTGCCGGCAGATATCCATCGGAGAATGAAAAATGTAACCCATATGAGGCAGCATGTCCGTTGAAAACCACCTTTGTGAAATGGGGCGCCAATTTTCGTACTGGTCGCGACTCGAAGCAAGGAGCCGGTCGATCCCAAATGTCGCAACGCACGAGTTACGCCAACTCAAATGTGAGACTGTCGAGCACCCGCCCTTTAACCCTCATCCCTCCTGCCTTCTGTGCCTTAGAAAAGAGCCTTGAAGGGTCGACAATTCCTGTCGGACGAAGATGTACGGCAAACAATCATGTACTTCTTCGCGCAGCACGATACGTTGTTTTACGAAACGGGTATCTTCAACATGATGTGTCGTGGGATGATTGCCTCAAAGATCACAGCGATTTTGCACGATAGACATACCTATTGTGGACTGTTCGGCCTTCGAACGGGGATTTTTTAATCGCACCTTATAATATTGATAACTTCACCTTTAGCCCTGATATTGGCTCCGACTAGGCGAGAAGGAGAGCCTCCAAGTCCCTTCAGGTATGCCACATACAAATGAAACAACTCATCGATGATTAGATCCCGCAGAGCTATTGAATTTGCAGGATGTTGATTGCTAAGTTTTACTCGCTGTTCCAGATAGTTCCAGACATTTCTATAGGATTAAGGTCAGGTAATTTGGAAGGTCAGTCGTGGTGCAAATGGGTACCTGAGTGATTACCCGTGAACACGGTTGTTGCTATCTCAGAAGACGAGAATATTTACAACATACTCATCATGGAGATGTAGAAGAAATGGTAGCACTCGGCGATTGAAAGTGCTGAAATACATTCTTGTTCACTCTCATGCTAACCTGAATATTAGGGCCCAAGCGACGTAATAAAAGTAGCACGAAGCACCTACGATCTGAACTGCAACCTCCGCACATTTCTGCTTAATCGTTTCACTGAGCAGTCGGTGCACTGGACGCATTGAATCATTTGCAAAAAGCGAAAATCGTGACTCAATGGACCACGCCTCCCCTTCCCCCCCCCCCCCCCCAATCAGTTGCTCTCCAGTTTCTGTGTTGTTTGGCCCATTGATAACAGACAGCTTGGTGCCACTGCGAAAAATGACTTGTTGCGAGGTACCCCCACATCAAATGTCCATTCCATGCACTTTTATTCTCAGTGTTCGCTCAGAAAATACAAAGGGTAGTCAAATGAAATCGAGTCAGATAGGAAAAAACCTAGTAAACTGTTTATTATTTCGAAAGTAATCACCATAACCATTAATATATTTATCCCTTAGTGAGATAACTTCGTTAATGTCTTCATGGAAAAACGTTTGTGGTTGCCTACGGAATCAGACGTGCATCTCTTCGTCCGAAGCAAATCAACAGCCGTGAAAGTCTTTCTTCAGGGTTCCGAAAATGTGGAAATTTGGCGGGTCCACAAATTGGTAAGGTTGTTTCGACTAAGCTGTAGAAATTCCGCTGGGATGCTCTTAGACGTCCTCCATACAGTCCCGATCTCTCCCCACACGATTCCTATATTTTTGGAGTCCCGAAGAAAGAAATTACTGGCCGTCGATTTGATTCGGACGTAGATGTTCAATCCTGGGCACAGTCATAGTTCCGTTTTTCCATGAACGTATTAACCGTCTTGTCTCACTTTGGGATAAATATGTTACGGGTTATGGTGATTACTTTTGAAATAATAAAGAGTTTACTTACTTTTTCTTCATCTGTCTCTTACGTTTGACTGCGCATTATTAATAGTTGCCACTATAAAAGTTCCAATGCTCGTACAATGTAGGCACGCCGTTCTGCATAACGAAAACTAACATGAAAGTTAATATTCGGACGAACTCTTTCCATGGAGTACGAACGTGGATGTCTCATACGTCTTACTTAGTACAGCTGACGACTAAGAAGTGGCAACCTCGACTGGAAAAATCCTGTTCTCAACTTTATGGAAGAGACATCTAGTGTTAACAGTAGGCGACTGCCCATCTATGTGGAAGTCTCACACAAGACTGTCTAGAGCAGTGGTCGTCGAACTGTGGCCCGCGAGCCGTATACGCCCCAAATCAGGTAATGTTTTTGTGCGGCCCGCGGTAGTCAACCGGGTTTTATAATATGCACCGGATGATCAAAAAGTCAGTATAAATTTGAAAACTGAATAAATCACGGAATAATGTAGATGGAGAGGTAAAAATTGACTCACATGCTTGGAATGACATGGGGTTTTATTACAACCAAAAAAATACAAAAGTTCAAAAATGATGGCGCTTCATCTGATCAGATAGCAATAATTAGCATTACAAAGTAAGACAAAGCAAAGATGATGTTCTTTACAGGAAATGCTCAATATGTCCACCACCATTCCTCAACAATAGCTGTAGTCGAGGAATAATGTTGTGAACAGCACTGTAAAGCATGTCCGGAGTTATGGTGAGGCATTGGCGTCGGATGTTGTCTTTCAGCATCCCTAGAGATGTCGGTCGATCACGATACACATGCGACTTCAGGTAACCTGGGAGGCCAAGCATGACGAAAGTGGTGGCTGAGCACACGATCATCACCAAACGACGCGCGCAAGAGATCTTTCACGCGTCTAGCAGTACTTTGTATTTTTTTTTTTTTTTGGGTTCTAATGGAACCCCATGTCATTCGTCAATTTTTACCTCTCTATCTACATTATTCCGTGGTTTATTAAGTTTTCAAATTTATACTGACTTTTTGATCACCCGGTATATGTACAATGGTGAGTGCTTACAGCTTTTTTGTCTGTTATTACACAAAAACTCAACAAACTCAGTTTGTAATTGAAAGGACCAAACAAAATAATTGAGCAAATGACCATGAAAGTATTTGCATTTGAAGCCAAACTACAATTGTATGACAATGAACTTTAGGAAAAGATTTGTCTATATACCTAGCTGTTGTTGTGCTCTGATCAGACCTAACTTTCATGAAAGTATTTACCAATACTGGCATCCTATTTTAAAGATTTGCAGACGTTAGAATTATTTAAGGCTATTTCGCTCTCGTAGAGAGCCCATGGCATATTGAACTTTGTGTCCTCAAATTATTCTGCCAATTTAGTTTGCATAAAATTCACTTGATAAATGAAATAATAGAACTTCAACACGACGCACAACTTAAAGCTCAGTTTATACAAAATTTTGAAAATCAAGGGTATACTGTATATTGAAGGTGCGTGCCTAGCAATAATAAAAAAAAAAATCACGAGACTGTGTACAGTTTAACACTATTTCGTTCAACTTTCGTTTTTAAAAAAATAATTACTTGAAAAATAAGTATCGTAATTGTTATCCAGTCATTCAGAAGACGCATTGAGAATTGCATGCAGTCCAAACGACGCAAATATACACGAGACAGCCAAGATCACAAGTCACATGAAGTGACACTTTCGTCAAATGGTTCAAATGGCTCTGAGCTCTATGGGACTTAACATCTGAGGTCATCAGTCCCCCAGAACTTTAGAACTACTTAAACCTAACTGACCTAAGGACATCACACACATCCATGCCCGAGGCAGGATTCGAACTTGCGACCGTAACGGTCGCGCGGTTCCAGAGTGAAGCGCCTAGAACCGCTCGGCCACACCGGCCGGCTGACATTTTTATCCTTCTACTTAAGTTTGCTTTGCGTTAAGGATGAAAAGAAAGAAACCTGTAGCTTTTTTACATAGCTTTGGCATGTGATGGGTATCAGAAATACAGCAGCTCATCGACCTTTTGTCCTTTTGAAAGACTGAGATTAACGGCAACAGAATAAAATGTATGTGCCTATTTCAATAATATAACAATTTTTTAATGATATAACTGGCTGATCTTGCCTCAAAGTACTTTGAAATCAACTTTAGGGACAAAATACACTGATACCAGACTCGTTTTTACTAGTGATTCAAAATTATCAAATTACTAACTAGTCTCTTCGTTTCCGGGACCCTTCGCAAGCACCTGCCAGGCGGCGTAAGACTTCGCACTAGAGATGAATTTTGTTTTCACAAAGCCGTCCGTGGTGGCCGAGCGGTTCTAGGCGCTACAGTCTGGATCCGTGCAACCGCTACGGTCGCAGGTTCGAATCCTGCCTCGGGCACGGATGTGTGTGATGTTCTTAGGTTAGTTAGGTTTAAGTAGTTCTAAGTTCTAGGGGACTGATGACCTCAGAAGTCAAGTCCCATAGTGCTCAGAGCCATTTGAACAATTTGAAACAAGAAAAAAGTCCAATAAACATGGTTCCGGAAATGCATACTTTCCGAGAGAAACACGTGTGTTATAGGAAGCGGTTCGCGACGTTTGTTTGCGGATATTAGCGCAATAGTTTCATTGGAGCTCCGTCAAATGTGTAGACAGGGTATTATGTATTACTCACAGTACTCTACCTGCCAGTAGGTGGTCTGCAGCCAGCTGTAAACTACGTTAGTTTTCGTCGTGTTTGTGTGTCCTATTGTACAGTACTGCCAGCCCCGGGTACGTATCATGGTGTTTTACCTTCTTCCAAACGCAGATTCTTTTGTGTTAGCAGAAGAGCCAACACCGTGTTACAAGTGGAGGCCGAAGTGCACGCGCTTTAGCTCACGCAGGCTGGCGTGAGAAGGGAAGAACCATACTGACGTGAGGTCTGGAACATGATAAGGAATGAGGATTCAGATAGCGGACGTAATTAGTTTTATACTTAACTTTAATGCATTAATGATGAACGTCGCTCTTGACGGTACATGATTCACAATATTATCTGTTCAGAATACATTCTTGAAGTAATTATAGTAACTGAATATGGCGCCTGGCTAGGTCGTAGCAAATGACGTAGCTGAAGGCTATGCTAAACTGTCGTCTCTGCAAATGAGAGCGTATGTAGACAGTGAACCATCGCTACCAAAGTCGGCTGTACAACTGGGGAGAGTGCTAAGGAGTCTCTCTAGAGTAGACCTGTCGTGTGGCGGCGCTCGGTCTGCAATCACTGATAGTGGCGACACTCGGGTCCGACGTATACTAACGGACCGCGGCCGATTTAAAGGCTACCGCCCGGCAAGTGTGGTGTCTGGCGGTGACACCACAGATTCACTTATGCGCTGTTTGTACGTACAAATGGTGTAGTACATTTACATTTTCTCTCTTCCACCACTTGTTAGCAATGGAAGCCTACTATTCGATAAGTGAAATGGCGGATATGATATTCCGCTATGGTTTAGCAAATGGATGCAGCCTGCGAGCCTCGTTCCCTGTATACTGAAAAATAGCCACAGCGCAGAGTGCCATCTGATAAGCTGCTCGACAGACATTGCCAGTGTCTGAGTGAGGGACAGAGGTGCCCTTGCACCTCGGAAGACTGGCAGCGGAAGACCCCGCACAGTCCGCGCACCTGACGTGGAAGAGTGTGTGCTACGTTCGGTGGAAGAAACTCCTGGGACCAATGTGCGACGATTAGCAGCAGCATAAGACGTGTCTCACTCTCTTAAGGGGGGGGGGGGGTGTACTTCATGAGCAATTGCTGTACCCGTATCATCTACAGCGCGTTCAGGCCCTAAGGCCACAGGATCACCATGGCAGGCGGCGGTTCTGTCATTGACTGTCGCAGACGTGTGCTGCAGATCCACTGTTCTCATCCAAGTTTTTATTTACCGGTGAGGCAAGGTTCACAGGAGATGTTTGCTGTGAATTTCCATTACCAGCATCTATGGGCAGATGTATTTCTTTCTTTCTTTCGCTTGTGCCTGTTTCCCGCAGGTACGCAGGGTCGGCATGGTTAATCGGATTTGGCAATGTTAGATTAAGGGGTGGCCGGATGCCCTTCCTGCCGCCACCCCATACCCCCCGGGTACCCCAACTGTCTGTGACTAGTGTAATCCATGGAATAATGCGAAAGTGTTCAGATGTCTGCGAGCCATGTAACTGAGGCGGGACGTGGGGACCAGCCCGGTATTCACCTAGGGGGATGTGGAAAACCGCCTAAAAACCACATCCAGGCTGGCCGGCACACCGGCTGTCGTCGTGAATCCGCTGGGCGGATTCGATCCGGGGCCGGCGCGCCTACCCGAGTCCACGAAGCAGCGCATTAGCGCTCTCGGCTAACGTGGCGGTTCTATCTATGGACAGATGTATATCCCCAAGCAATTCAGGAAAGAGGGCATAGACACCGATTCTCAACCAACGTATTGGCAGGCGTACTTGGCGATAGATTAATTGGGCCATACGTGCTACTACAAAGATCAACTGGGGTGCATTATCTGGAATTTCACGTTAATGTATAACCTATCTTGCTGGAGGCTGTGCCACTGCAGCAACGAATACAAATGTGGTTCATACATGATGGTGCACCAGCACACTTTCGTCAGAATGTGTGCGAACATTTGACGCAGACATTTCAGGACCCTGGATTGGTCCGAGGGGCCCCACACTTTGACCTGCTCGTTCCCCAGACCTCAATGCCAAAGACTTTTGGTTATGAGGACACTAGAAGGAACTGGTCTACGCCACGCCAATAAACGATGTGCGGACACTAGAGGGTCGCGTCTTCAATGCGTGCCAGTAGGTACAACGACAACCGGGATACTTCAAAGGGTGCGTCAGTCCTTAAGCCGGAGGGCAGAGGGGAGCATAGTCATGAATGAACGTCACGTTGAACACCTACTGTAGAAACGTGTTTATCGCAGATAGTATGCATTTCCCGACCCATGTTTATCGGAATTTTCTTGTTTCGATGAGTACTACCACCTGACAAATTATTCGACACTTTTTTTTGAACAGTCTGTATACATTTCTACAATTGCACGACGGCTCCTGGACGTCTGTTTTAGTGCGGATGCACTAATATCGTCGGTACTCCTTTGGAAAATTAATAATTTGTAATGAGGGAGTTAATGGACGAGGGATGCTGCATTGCAGCGTGCGATAAGTTGGAAATTTGAGTCGTTCAGGGACCGTGTCCGGATGGCCGAAGCGGTTCAGGCAACGGCTCATGGGAAGCGGTAAATCCGCGTTAAACTCCCGGTCCGGCACAAATTTTCAACTTCGTTTTCTTGTTTTAATTTATTGGCTTTTGGGGACGTGCCATCTTAATAGTGGAATATCAGTTATGACGAGTACAGCACACCCAGTCCCTAGGCGGATAAAATATCCGACCCGGTCGGGAATCGATACCTGGCCCATTCGGTTAGCTATCCGCCGCGCTGATCGCACAGCAACAGAAATGGATAAATTTTCAACTTTTGCCGTTGCATTACCACAGTGCCTTGTGCGGCTGGAAGTCACGAATGTCCACCCATCCTTTCCCTTTCTTTCCGCATTCTTTATTTCATATAAAAGAACACACGTTTACAAAAAGGTGCGTTAATATTTTACTAAAAGATTGAGCATCAGATTGAAATCGGCCAGAGGTCTACTGGGAAGAAAGTGACATCATATATATTACACTGTGAATGAATACTGTTAAGACTGATGACCTTAGAAGTTGAGTCACATAGTGCTCAGAGCCATCTGAATACTGTCAAAGTATGGGAGGATCATAATCGAGGTTTAATTGTTGTGCTGTGCAGGATACTTGCTTACAGACGTGCAGCTTCTGAGCACTCCATTCTTAAGAACACTGGAGTTTACACTCTTACTGCCTTCCCTATCAGTTTCTCAGGCATAAACATGACAGTGCTACCAGCTTGACCAGCTCATTATTTGCAGTACTATAATAAATCTATACGAACAAGCCTCGGAAAGCCCAACGGTACCGACTGCCTCAGCCGACAGACGTCAATGGATGCGAATATGGAGGGCCATGTGGTCATCACACGGCTGTCCCTGCCGTTGTCAGCGAGGCGCTTCTTGTCAATCAGATAGCTCCTCAATTGGTCTCACAGAGGCTGGATGCGTCCCACTTGCCAAGGGTGTGCAGACATTTGCCACGCCGGACATTTGCCATGATTTTACCTGCTCCGAAGGGTTGGGTCCCTTGTCTCCTCCTCCTCCTCCTCATCGCTGTCACGCACTAAAGGTACTTACTGAGCCTTTCCACTGGTTTACTTAATACAGGATCAGAATCTCTTTGTATTTTCCGCCACATTTCTTGAGAGACTTTCATTTTGGAAACTATTAAATGCATCTCGCATTGAAATCCGCACCAAATTTTGAGCCTCAGTAAAACTTCGCCAATCTTGGAGATTTTGCGTTCGTCTAAATTATACGTGCCTTTTTCGGTGCTCCTACAGCAGCTTTCTGTCGCGTTTTGTGTACCACGGGGGATCAGTTCCGTTTTTTATTAATTTATTAGGTATGAATCTCTCGAGTGCTGCTGATACTATTTCTTTGAACTTAAGCCACATATGGTCTTCACTTACATAGTTTGGAAGGATTGGAGACTGTGTCTTAGAAAGACGTCACCCGAATTTTTAGCTGCATTCATAAATAGATATATTTCGCGTTTAGTTTTGGTGAATTTCTTTGTTACGGAGTTGAGCCTCGCTCGGCTGTGTGTTCACTAATCCTTGTATCCGTCGTGATGCTCAGGATTATTTGTGGCGAAGAGGTCAAAGTGTGTTTTCGTGACCATTTACGATTTGAATGTCCTCGTTAACTAATTGTTCAAAATAATTAAAAAAAGCATTCAGAACCATTACGGAAGTTTTCTATCTACAATAGGGTCCGAAAATGTACTTTTGTCAACATACGGAAGGTAGATTGAAGTCACTGCCAACCATAATTGTATGAGTAGCGTACCTCTTTGTGATGAGACTCAAGTTTTCTTTGAACTGTTCATCAACTGTTTCATCTGAGTAGGGGGTTGGTAAAAGGAGCCAGTTATTAATTTATTCTGGTTGTCGAATATAACCTCTGCCCATATTAAGTCACAGGTACTATCTCCTTCAATGTCGCTTGTGAGCTGAAACACACATTACATTATTTTTCCTTAACCTGTGCTTCTTGTTTCTGTTGTAGTACAGATCATTACAATTACCGCTTTTCCCTCCAAAACTTAGGATACTTTCTCTGTGACCCTGTAAATACCAGACCTAAACAATGTAGAACAACGTACGTTACAAGCATAGCATTCTGTATTACTTCATTTCCTTATTGCTAACATTTTAAAATTGTGCATCAACATTAGATGACATATCAAACATAGATGTTATTATCTCTATTTAGTGAACGTATTTTCAGTCACGTTTTGAACATCGTCCCGCTACACTTTATTAACTAATGTTTCGCCGCAAGGAATATCGGATTTTAGAGAGTAAATTAATATGGAGTATGTCGTTCTTCTTTTCAAACATTCCCATTCCCATTTTTTCTTTCCTTGTTGTCTATTGGGCATGCAGTTGTAGTAATTAAAGTAGGCACAAATGCAGTAATAAAAAAGAATTGATTAGCTTACATTCGCATTCTCTTTACATCGTTCCTTTCTTGTTGCTCCCCTGCCGATGACTGTTTCTATCGCAATCAGTAAACGTGAAAGGAAGCTACCGTACAGACAGAGGGATCTATATTTATACTTGGCAGAACTAATTACATACCGACATAATCGTCGGTATTGCTTTCGTTTCCCAAAAGTTATAAATATTTTTATTTCGGAAAAGAAGCTATCTATTTCGCCAAGATGATGAAGAAGAAGGTGCCTTACGTACTGGTTGTATCGAGTAAGATGAGGAGGCGGCGGTTTGAAAGCGGACAGAAGAAGTACGAGGAAGGGTGTCCCTTACCTGAGGGATCGCTACTCAAGCTACCTGGCGAAGGGGCAAGTGTGGCAAATGTCCGGCGTGGCAAATGTCCGGCATTCGTTGTCAAGGGCGCTCGGCAGACCCGACCTGGCAGCGCTGAACTTCGGTGATCTGACGGGAAGCGGCAAGGCCATTGGCTTGCGATGGCATGGGAGGTATTATAGTAAGAACAGCGCATTCAACGGATCAAAAAATTGTCAGATGTTCCGTAGCTGCAAACATACAAACCAAACAGTCCTTAGCAATTTTATAAATAAAGCTATGTGGTCATCCAAATGAGAGAAAAGTACCATACCCTCGATTACAAAAGAATGATCCTGCATGGCATATGGAACCACTGCATATACTGTTCTCACTGTAATCCCTGCTATACTGTTCCAAATATTGAGCTCTAGATGCTATCTTTACTCATGCAACTGACCATATTGCTTTATTACCGTCAACGTGCGAGATTACAGTGTGTTGTTCATATTTTTAGCGCTACGCTGTACTTCGATGTTCATCATTTGACCCACTATGATTTGTATTTTACAGATGGCACATTGCCAGTTAGCTGTAGAAGTCTGCTTCCGTCCGCAGCTCGTGGTCGTGCGGTAGCGTTCTCGCTTCCCACGCCCGGGTTCCCGGGTTCGATTCCCGGCGGGGTCAGGGATTTTCTCTGCCTCGTGATGACTGGGTGTTGTGTGATGTCCTTAGGTTAGTTAGGTTTAAGTAGCTCTAATTTCTAGGGGACTGATGACCATAGATGTTAAGTCCCATAGTGCTCAGAGCCATTTGAACCATTTGAGTCTGCTTCCCTGTATTGTGATTTTAGCTTCATTCCTCTGTTACTTTTATAGTTTTAAAATTATGTGGACTTAGGCACTATCATCTAGGATTTTATTCTTGAGCTATTACCGAGTTACGTACGATTTGCCTCCTATATACGCCATGTTGTCAGTTAATGATTTAATACAGTGTCCCTGCCTTTTAATTTCAACTTCATGCCACTGTTATCTTTACAACTTTTAAACTCTCTTGGATGTAGAGTTAAGCTTTTTAAGATTTATGGTCTAAAATTCTTGCGACAGGTCTACAATCTGGCTTGATCACGGTGATGTTTTTAAACTACGTAACGTCATTGTCCTGGTATTTACAAACGTATGCCATTGCAGGACTAAAGGTAATAATGCTTTAAGACACATGTTCATCACCTTTTTACATTTTGAACGGCATGTTATTCTACAAGCATTAACGTATTTTGTTATACACCGCTAAATGGCTTTTCAACTGTTCACTTTTACTGTTAGGACTGTCTCCTCATTATATGCAGGGTGTGTCTGAAATGCATGTAGGAAATGAGAGGCTTGGTAGAGTGGCTCATAACAAGCATATTTGCCATAACAGCCCACGTCCACATCCTTTGGCGTACGGCGCTAGGTATCGTTTAATAGCGTCGCGCGCTGTCAAGTGGGTACCCACATAACATTCCATCCTAGCCGTCATGGTTGCAGATCAACAGGGCAAAGATTTCAACGTATTTCTGACATCAAGCTAAAATAAATGTCGGTTTGAAGTTTTATGACATTTATTTGCAAACGCTGTACTCGACGTAGTTGTGGATATTCCAGGCGTGACACAATTGCTGGCTTTCTGCTTCTGACTGGGACGTTAACGTGTTGCTTTTATCTGTGCAAATGTCTATTTGATAGGTGTTCCATAGAGGGCAGCACCTGTGCACACCGAGGAGTCTGATTCACCTTGCGTCAGTTTGTCATCAAACGGAGACACTCTTATCTTTCTTACTGTGTGGAGTGGACAGGCAATGGAGCGATATTCTTGGGAGGAAAGGGCAGACAGGCACTGTACTTACTGCGTGGCAGATGGAAATGCTCAAGCTGCCCAACGTTTGTACGTTCGGCTGTTTCCGAATCGACAAGTGCCAGACGCACGTACATTTACTGCCATCCACAGATCCCTACGAGAGACAGGTTCACTTGAAGTACTTTTCCCCTGGCACGTCCTCCTTATGGCATAAGTGCATTTAAGGCCTATTCATTTTGTGTTACAAGTGTGAATGCCTGCCGGCCGCGGTGGTCTAGCGGTTCTGGCGCTGCAGTCCGGAACCGCGGGACTGATACGGTCGCAGGTTCGAATCCTGCCTCGGGCATGGGTGTGTGTGATGTCCTTAGGTTAGTTAGGTTTAAGTAGTTATAAGTTCTAGGGGACTTATGACCTAAGATGTTGAGTCCCATAGTGCTCAGAGCCATTTGAACCATTTTTTGTGAATGCCTGACGGACGTGGTCGTCAACGCACAGTGCGTACATTTATTTATTTCATTAACAGTACAGAGTAACCCGCCGCCTTGAAATTCTTCTTGAGATTCTTCTGAATCTAAGAGCAAAGACTTCTCATTGTTACAATCTTATTGTTATATACTTGTTAATGCTTTCTTTTTATAAAATAATATAAACAACAACAATATAAAAAGATTTCTCTGAGGTTACAGCGAACTGAATGCTCAACAATTGTTAAAATTATTCCATATAATTTGTTATTACCTAGTTGATGAGAATATAATTTACACTACTGGCCATTAAAATTGCTACACCACGAAGATGACGTGCTTCCGACGCGAAATTTAACCGACAGGAAGAAGATGCTGTGATATGCAAATGATTAGCTTTTCACAGCATTCAGACAAGGTTGGCGCCGGTGGCGACACCTACAACGTGCTGATATGAGGAAAGTTTCCAACAGATTTCTCACACACAAACAGCAGTTGACCGGCGTTGCCTGATGAAACGTTGTTGCGATGCCTCGTGTAAGGAGGAGAAATGCGTACCATCACGTTTCCGACTTTGATAAAGGTCGGATTGTAGCCTATCGTGATTGCGGTTTATCGTATCGCGACATTGCTGCTCGTGTTGGTCGAGATCCAATGACTGTTAGCAGAATATGGAATCGGTGGGTTCAGGAGGGTAATACGGAACGCCGTGCTAGATCCCAACATCCTCGTATCACTAGCGGTCGAGATGACGAGCATCTTATCCACATGGCTGTAACGGATCGTGCAGCCACGTCTCGATCCCTGAGTCAACAGATGGGGACGTTTGCAAGACAACAACCATCTGCACGAACAGTTCGATGACGTTTGCAGCAGCATGGATTATCAGCTCGGAGATCATGGCTGCGGTTACCCTTGACGCTGCATCACAGACAGGAGCGCCTGCGATGGTGTACTCAACGACGAACCTGGGTACACGAATGGCAAAACGTCATTGTTTCGGACGAATCCAGGTTCTGTTTACAGAACCATGATGGTCGCATCCGTGTTTGGTGACATCGCGGTGAAAGCACATTGGAAGCGTGTATTCGTCATCGCCATACTGGCGAATCACCCGGCGTGATGGTATGGGGTGCCATTGGTTACACGTCTCGGTCACCTCTTGTTCGCATTGACGGCACTTTGAACAGTTGACGTTACATTTCAGATGTGTTACGACCCGCGGTTCTACCCTTCATTCGATCCCTACGAAACCCTACATTTGAGCAGGATAATGCACGACCGCATGTTGCAGGTCCTGTACGAGCCTTTCTGGATACAGAAAATGTTCGACTGCAGTCCTGGCCAGTACATTCTCCAGATCTCTTTCGAATTGAAAACGTCTGGTCAATGGTGGCCGAGCAACTGGCTCGTCAGAATACACGAGTCACTACTCGTGATGAACTGTGGTATCGTGTTGAAGCTGCATGGGCAGCTGTACCTGTACACGCCATCCAAGCTCTGTTTGACTTAATGCCCAGGCACATCAAGACCATTATTACGGCCAGAGGTGGTTGTTCTGGGTACTGATTTCTCAGAACTTATGCACCCAAATTGCGTGAAAATGTAATCATCTGTCAGTTCTAGTATAATATATTTGTCCAATGAATACTCGTTTATCATCTGCATTTCTTCTTGGTGTAGCAATTTTAATAGCCAGTAGTGTATATAATACGAATGTCAAAGAAAAATAAAAAAAGAAAATGTATTACAATGAGTGTGGTGAAACTAATTTGCTGTGTGTAGAAGTGATATGCTGTATTTGGATGTGTAATATAGTCGAAGTAGCATGTTGGTTGATAATGGCCTATTTCTACCTATTTCAGATGAGAAGGTCTCGGTACTACCTCGAGCTATTTTCATCTGAAATGGTTTGTGCTAATGTATGTTTACACAGATTATACAGATTAAATACTGATTGAGCACTTCATACATGGAATACACGAATTTTAGCTTTACATGAGAAATGCACTTATGTTCGTAATTTGTTAGTAGAAATAGAATATAGTTCATTGCTACTTGAATGCATTATTACTTAAATAACTTAATACATTACTGATATATAAAATTCATTGATTGTAGCTTTGAATAGAGAAGACAATATACTTCTGTCTGCACACAATAAGACGAACAATACATTACTGCTTGTGTGAAGTACACTTTAAACACTATGCAATATGTCACTGGGGAGGAGCAGCCTCGGAATAAAAAGTTCTTCGAGCTTTCTTCTCCCAAGCGACATTACCTTATTACTACAATCTTAGTATGTGGTGCCGGTGTTCATTTGTTTTATGATTGTTGTGTTGTTTGTGACTGCGTTGTGGCATGCAGTGTCATGCATTGTTGGTTTTGGTCCCTTACATGTTGATCCCTTCTGAGTCATGTACGCTTAGTGTTCCTTCCTCGGTCTCGGATTCTGTGGTATGTTGTGTTGTTTGTGCTTGTCTACGCCTCCTTACATATCAGTTTTGGCGCATATGTTCTTCGTGCAGAGTGTTCGGTACAATATCGGCTACGCTATTTATTGTGTTCCAGTCATCGGGATCACGTATTCTTGTGGCAATGTCACTGTCGTTCTGTATAGGTCTCACTTGTGCTAGCTTGTTGCAGAGCTATGTGACATGTTTTGGTGTCCCAGATTCTTCGCATACGCATACTTCATCGGTAGTTAGTCCCATACGGTTTAAATGAACCGGATACGGCCCGTGGCCTGTCAGGAAATGGCCCATCCCCGGCTTGGGTCGACATGTTTCAGTTGTAGTCTTTCGCGTACACCAGGAAAGAAAGAATGTACTGGGCGACCCTTGTCGGCTGCATACCACTCTCTCTGCCATGTTTGAATCCGCCATTGCTTCATTTGTATTTTGTTCATAATGTTGGTTCCCGTAATTTCGGTGACTTTATCGAGCCTGTACCTCTTAAACCAGTAAAGTGCAGCTCTATAACGTATTGTTATGTCTATAGGGCAGGTCCCCATCACAACGCAAAGTGCCTCTAGTGACGTGGTGTTGAAGGCTCCTCTCATTCTCAGGAGTACACTACGTTGACCTCGTCTTGCAGTTGTCTTGTTAGTCTGTATGTTCAGTCTGTGAGCCCAAGCACTTGCGGCGAAGCATGCGATGGATTCAAATATCGCAAAGTGGTAGGTCATTATCGCCTTAATAGGTAATTTGTTCTGAGTTGTGTTTAGTTCAAATGGTTCAAATGGCTTTGAGCACTATGGGACTTAACTGCTGAGGTCATCAGTCCCATAGAACTTAGAACTACTTAAACCTAACTAACCTAAGGACACCACACACATCCATGCCCGAGGCAGGATTCGAACCTGCGACTGCAGCGGTCGCACGGTTCCAGATTGTAGCGCCTAGAACCGCTCGGCCACACCTGCCGGCTTGTGTGTAGTCTTGCTAGTTTGTGCATAACTTTGGGGGCTTTGTCAATTGTCAATTTTCTATGATGGTTGAAAGTCTGTTTTTCGTCAAGATGCAGTGCGAGATAACGTGTGACTTGCTTCCTCCGTATGCTTGTATTGTCTAATTTTAGAATTGGATTCCTGTGTAGTGTCCCTCTGAGCAGTAAATATACAGTTTTGTTGGGAGCTATTTTTAATTTATTTTCTTTGCATCAACTGTTAGTTTTCTGAAGCAGTTGCGTGCCTTTTGTCTCTAGTGCTGCTCTCGAGTTGGCTGACACCACTACGAGCAGGTCATCCGCGTAAGCCACCACATCTCTTACCCTGTTGTCACTGTCCACGGTGTTCAGCAAGGTATCGATTGCAATATCCCAGAATACTGGTCCGTAGATTGAGCCTTGTGGACATCCCTTTGCTATTCTCTTGACTACCTTCCGTGTACCAGCACTCCACTTCGCCACTCTGCCTCTGCAGTAGTCGAGGAGGATATTGTAGATGGAAGCTGATACCTTCATTTCCCTTAACCTGGTGAAGAGGGATGGCCATCACAAGCTGTTAAAATCCCGGCTATGTCGATTAGTATGGCGGCAACGTATTTGTCGCTGATGCTATTTGTAACTGTCAGTGCTTGGTTGACGGCGTCTTCTATTTATCTACCTTCCCTGAAGCCGACTTGATGGGGCGTTAGGCGCAGGAGGCGTCTGTGCGATTGTAAACGGTCGCACAGGAGCCTTTCTTGTACCTTGCCGAGAGTGTTTGAGAGACAGATCGGTCGGTACGTTTTGGGGTCTGTTGGCTCTTTGTCTTGTGATTTCCTGATTATTACCACATTAGTAGTTTTCCAGAGGTTTGGAATTCTGTCTTTTAGTAGTGCCTCGTTGAACATGTTAGTAAGAAAAGGTGTGATTTGTGTTACTGTTTGTTTTAATGTTTCTGAAAGCATTTTGTCTCAGCCGGGTGCTTTTCGGTTTTTAAGCCTGCTGTTTGCCGTCGCGACTTCTTGCTCGAATGGCATGGTTACACTGTTACTGATGTATGGTTGCCTCAAGCTCTATCTTAGGTCAGCGTGTTGTCGCTCGTCTTGTGCGGGGTCGTCATCTGGGAGGAGCCTATTCAGAAGATATTCTGCTGTGCTTCTCCATCCTCTGGTCGTTGTGCCGTCAGCTTGTTTTATGTAGACAGAACTGTCGGTGTCTTAACTCGTTCTGTTTTTATCTTGAAATGTTGTCCCGAGATGTCGTTCTGTAGCTGGATTTTTACAAAATTGGTCCAGTAGTCTTGTCTTGTTGTCTTTAGTTGTTTTTGGTATTTCTGTTTAGTGTCACGATACAGATCAAGTCTTATATATCGTTCAGAAGCTGTCTTTGCTTGTTAGTAGTACTTTCTTTTGTCCCGTGAATCCTTCCTTAGTCTTGCCAGTTCTGTCGACCACGGTTGTTTCTGTCCCCGTCCAGTTTTTGCCCGTGGTATAGCTGCTTCCTGTGCTCTTTGTAGGACACCCGTCAATACATGCGTTTTGTAATCTATACTGCCTTGAACGGCGTGCAATGACGACGCCTCAACAATATCTCGAACATTTTGCCAGTCGTCACTTCTTATGAGTAAATGCTGCTGTCCATGGTCCATGTTATGTGTATTGATATATTTGTTCGTGGTTATGACGATTGCGTTGTGGTCGCTGTGTGTGGCTCTTTCTAATACCCTCCATGTATTGACTAGTGGAAGAGATTTTGCGTTCCCTAGACAAAGGTCTATGCTACTTACACCACCGGCGTCTCCGCGGTAGGTAAGTGGCTGACCCTCCCTACTCAGTATGAAGAGGTTGCATTCATTTACCACGTCAAGCTCTAGTTGCCCTCTGTCGTCAGTTCCATCAGAGTTCCACAAGTTTTTTTTTGCGTTGATATCAGTTAGAATGAGCAGCCTTTTTCTTTATGAGTGTCTTGCAATGTCTTTTATTTTGTCTAAGAAAGGTTCTATATCATATGAGTACTGAGCGTAAATAGACGACATGAGCCGTACATCCTGTCCGTCTGTTATTTCTGTTGTGGCAATGTGTTCAGAGCAAAACTGGGTGATCTGTGTTACTATGAGGTTTTTATTAACTACTGTTATCGCAGCTTCCGCGTTTGATGTTCCTACTATAGTGATGTAATGGGAGGGGAGCCCTGAAATCTTCCCGACTCGCAGAAAATGTTCCTGAACACAGGCGATGTCTGCTTTTGTTTCTTCTAAGAGCCTACCTAGTTCCATGTTTACTAGGGCACTGCACTGGCAATTTGTCTAGTGAAGGAAAAACACTGTTACAGCGTCGTATGGTTCAAACACAAGCGTTGGTGCGCATTGCAGTTGCAGACGGTCAACATCGGCCAGGATAAGGTGAGCAGGGCATTACTCATAAAGATCTTTTATCAGAACAACAGCAATAACATCACTGCTCACGAGTATCGTCACATTAAAGGAATACAGAGTGGTCCTCTTTCTGCAGCGGGATTGAAGTACATGATTCGGAAGCTCTAGTTAACTGGCGTTTTGGGAACTGTTCCTGGAAAAGGCTGACGGCCAGTTGCGGCGTAAATTATTGAAGTTACTGTGGCCGTGGCTGAGAAAGCTGGACGCAATGTGCCATCTTGAAACTGTGCAAGATCTGTGTCACGACAGCTGAACATTCCATGGGCCACCGTTCGAAAAGTGCTACGAACGATTGTGAAATGCAATGAGTACAAACTTCCAGGCTGTCGGGGATGCAGATGGTCGTCACAATGAGTAACGTTTGTAACTTGGAACGTAAACATGGTGTGCAATTAACAGATATTAGCTTGTCATATGCAAATTAAAATATATTTCTTTCATTGATTTATTCATTATTTCTCTTCCGCATATCGTTACAAATGTTTCCACAAAGTTTCGCTGTCCCACGATCACTCGTTTAGCACGGGAGCCCTAGCCAGTGGCCAAAGGTTAATTACAGTCACTATGTATTACAAATATGTGACGTATGCCACGTAGAACAGGTTACAGGTAAACAAAAAAATGGTTCAAATGGCTCTGAGCACTATGGGACTCAACTGCTGAGGTCATTAGTCCCCTAGAACTTAGAACTAGTTAAACCTAACTAACCTAAGGACATCACAAACATCCATGCCCGAGGCAGGATTCGAACCTGCGACCGTAGCGGTCTTGCGGTTCCAGACTGCAGCGCCTTTAACCGCACGGCCACTTCGGCCGGCCACAGGTAAACAGCAGCAAGTGGAAATTTTCGAAGTGCAACAGGCTCCACGGCGTCGCACATCCATTGCCTTTCCAGACCTGTTCAAAGGACAACGTTGTTACGTAGTGGCACCCAGTGACAGTAGCAGGATTCAACCAACAAACAACTTGGCCGGCTTATAGATGCCTATCAAAAACAAGCTTGTCTGTTAACGCCATTATAATTATAATAAAACATGGCATAGTTCTCAACAGCTCTCTTGGCCCGATAAATAATGTATGTGTGTCAGCACAAAAGAACAGCACGTGTTCAGAATCCAGGGTCGTTGCATATGAATATCTGTTTATTGTCAACCAGATATCATCCACGCTCTTAGGCACGTGACAAAACAATCGCAGCACGAAGAAGGAGCTGTGCCATATAAACGAAAGCCGTTAGGCGTGTTTATACATCTTAAAGACGATGTCCATTCAAGTTTCTCGCCAGTCGCGTCAGAGTGGGGCTAGTAGCGCCACTACGAGGATGTAAATCAGGATTGCTTAAAATACACTGTGTAACGGTCATGAGCGTTAGTTACCTTTTGAGATTGGACGTGGTGAGTTGATGTTACTTAGGAATGCCTTTAAGACGACAAAGACGCCTTTGTTAACAAAAATGGTTCAAATGGCTCTGAGCACTATGGGACTTAACTTCTGAGGTCATCAGTCCCCTAGAACTTAGAACTACTGAAACCTAACTAACCTAAGGAAATCACACGCATCCATGCCCGAGGACGGATTTGAACCTGCGACCGTGGCGGTTGCGCGGTTCCAGACTGAAGCGCCTAGAACCGCTCGGCCACATGTTGCGCCTTATCCGTCGCCAAAGACTACCGGGAACTGTGCCTGCAACAGGTCTAAAACTGCGGGTGCCTCTGGGCAGGCTACCACTGAGACCACCACACTGCCAAGCACATCTATTCTTGTGTCGTGAAAGAGTCTACTGGAGAGTGGAATGGGCCTACGTTGTTTTCATTAATGAGAGTAGGTTCTGTCTGTATGCTGGTGACGGACGTACACGATTGAGGCATTTACACAGTGAACGGCCTATTCTGGAGTTCGTTCAACGACGTCACATACGTCTCATCCCAGTCTTTTTGGTGTGGGGGGCCATCATTTACCACTCGTGGTCACGTTTAGTGTTTCAGCAGGGTACAGTAACCAGAGCCCGTTATATTGCACTGCTTGCTATCCCTGTGATGCTATCATTTGTTCGGCAGGAAGGTGATGCGATTTTTCAGCATGACAATGCATCTCAAAATATGTCTGCTGCTCTTCGTGGTGTACAAAAAGTGCCCAGCCCAACAAGTTCACCAGAGTGCTTGCTGACTGAACATGTATGGAACATGGTGAAACTGGAACTTAATTGTTCTCCAGAGCCTCAAAGAACCATTGCCGAACTGCAACAAGAGGTGCAAGGTGCTTGGGACGGTCTATCTCTTGATGCCATTCGGCACCCTTACGATCGTTTGCACGCGAGAATACACACTTGGGTTGCTACCAGAAGAGGGTACACTGTATATTGATACGACTCTTTGGGCATCCCTTACTGAGATATGTGTGTTTCGTTGGGTCTCGATTTGTGATCATGTTTTGCTACAATGATAAACTATCTGTCAACTGACTTGTCAAAAAAACGGCCTTTTTCTTGAGGACGTTTCATTCTTTTCGACGGTGCTTATCACATGGATAATATAGACGATGGTCTGTACTGCAGCCTCGAGCACAATGCGGCATATTACATAAAATCTACATGTTTTTCCGCAAGTCATAGTTTTACAAGCTATATAGGCTGCACCATCTTTTACGACTCTAATAAAGTCTAATTGCACACACACAGACACACACCATGTACAAACTCAAGGGATTGACCGAAGAGGAGAGGATACGGAAAAAGATCTATGTCCGAACACGCACGGTTTCCATGCTAGAGACCATTTATTCAGTCATACATTGTTACAGAAACTGCGGTCTACTAGGCACTGTACCATACAATCACAGTTACAGTGCGTATTGAAAATGGTTTCCGTGTGCCTCAACGCATGCGTGTACGCGCCATAGCATGTTCTCCCGTTCACATCGGCCAAGCTGCATCCGAACAGTATCAAAGGCAACACGAAAACGCTGCACTAGTGTCTACATCTGGAATGGGCTCTGCATACACGATACTTTTCAGATGGCCCCATAACCAGAAATCGCACGGATTGAGATCCGGTGAACGAGCAGGCCATGAAACTGGACCCCCCTATCGTCTGATCCATCGACCAGGAAAAAAACGATTGAGACGCATCCGGACGTTAACGGCGAAGTGCGCTGGAGAGCCCTCATGTAGCAGGCACGTAACCCTTCGAATCATCAATGGCACTTCTTCCAGAAGCGGAGGCAAAGCCAGCCGCAAGAAACGCCAATAGTTCCGGACTGTTACGCGACGTGGAAGGAAGACTGGTCCCAAAATGCGGTCGCCAATTATCCAGGCCCACACATTCCGGCTGCACCGATGATGATGATCTGCTGTCACTATGCCACGAGGTTTCTGCATACTGTCCCACAGATGATTGTTGTGAAAGTTGAAAATACTACTCCGCGTGAAGGTGGCATCATCTGTGAATAGGACGGATGGCAGAAATCCCGGAATAGTGATTGTCTGGTGAAGAAACCAGTGAAAAAACTGCCTCCTATGTGGAAAGTGTCGCTAATAAGCACTGCGCCGCGTGGAGTGGCCGCGCGGTTAGAGGCCCCATGTCACTAATTGCGCGGCCCCTCCCGTCGGAGGCCGGCCGCTGTGGCCGAGCGGTTCTAGGCGCTTCAGTCCGGAACCGCGCTGGTGCTACGGTCGCAGGTTTGAATCCTGCCTCGGGCATGGATGTATGTGATGTCTTTAGGTTAGTTAGGTTCAAGTAGTTCTAAGTCTAGGGGACTGATGACCTCAGATGTTAAGTCCCATAGTGCTTAGAGCCATTTGAACCATTTGAACCTCCCGTCGGAGGTTCGAGTCCTCCCTCGGGCATGGCTGTGTGTGCTGTCTTTAGCGGAAGTTAGTTAAGTAGTATGTAAGGCTATGGACCGATGACCTTAGCAGTTTGGTCCCTTAGAAATTAACACACATTTGGACAATAAGCCCTGCACACGCTGTAAGTGATAAGGGTATTAACAATCGTCATGGAGAATGTTCCACACGGTCGTCTGCCTTACTCTGTGCTGGCGGGCCAACTGGCTGGAAATGACACGGCGGTTGCCTTTCAATGGTTCAAATGGCTCTGAGCACTATGGGACTTAACTGCTGAGGTCATCAGTCCCCTAGAACTTAGAACTACTTAAACCTAACTTACCTAAGGACACCACACACATCCATGCCCGAGGCAGGATTCGAACCTGCGACCGTAGCGGTCGCGCGGTTCCGGACTGTAGCGCCTAGAACTGCTCGGCCACTGCGGCCGGCTGGTCGGCTTTCACCGTGTTAATTACATTTTCCTCCAAGTCTGGTGTCCGAACATTTCGGGTACGTCCTTCATGTTTTCCTGCTTCCTGAAACGACCCTGTCTCAGACAAACGTCGAAACACTGTTGCAAACATTGAATGCTGTGGTTTTTGTCGACGTGGATAGGTATCCTGATACAACCTTGCTGTCCGCCACCCGTTGCCATTTGTCTTTCCGTAAGTAAACACCGGCAAGCTCTCGATTCGAATACGGAACGATTGTGGACAACGCTGTATCACATCCACTACAAAGTGAGTTAGCAAGAGAAGTGAATCGGACACAACATTACCAATTACTATGGCAGGAGAGGGCGCTAGGGCATGTTGTATGAGGAACAGTACCATACTCTAGGAGGGAACCGTGCATATGTAACTTTGGCTGCATGGTACACTGCGTATTAGACCGCAGTCTCTGTAACAAGCTATGATTGAATAAATGGTCTCTAGCTTGGTAGCCACGCATTTCCGGATATAGTTTCATTAGACCTGTTTTATTCCGCATTCTCTGATCGATCAATCCCTAGTTTGCACACGGCGGATAAAATCACCCTGTATATGTATATACCCGTCGAAAAATATAAACCCACAAAGAGAAATAGCAGACGGTCCTGCTACACCAAAACAAAACAAAAGACGAACGGATCCCGCAGTATCAAAACAAAGTACACCAAATGGTGAGATGCCAGTGGACCTTCACAACAAAAACTTGAATATACCAAGTGTTCGTGAAAGTGCTGTGTGCTAAAATCACATATGTGTAGAGAAACATGAAGAATGACAAAAACTATGGGTAAAGATGATGTGCTAATACTGTTTATATCAGTAACTGAAAGAATGAAAACTATTCATAATCTAACAAAAAAAAAAAAAAAACTGTAAGATAAGCCATATTGTCACCCTAACCACTGAAGATGTTTTATAATAAAGAGAAACATGTTGGTCTTGATTAAATTTTATTTCAGTAGCAATAACGACGGTATAAACTGTATAACTTGTACATAAAATCTATTTTATATTCATTGAAAATCGGTTTGATTCTTATTTTAGCTCTAAAAGTAATTTACATATGTTCGGCACATTTCTTATGCAGAACTGTATGGATTGCAGTGCCCCAGAAATAGAAATATTTACGACTACATTATTCAAACGATGCTCTGCAAACTGGTTACTTCAATTCGAAACATGCTAATAATTAGGACCAATATCGAAAAGATAGCTAGTCGATTATCAGGCAGCGATGAGAAACTACAAGATGAATTTTCAATTTTTTTAGCCGGTCAGTTTCCTCAAAACTGATCGAGAAAGGTTTCATTCCTCTGTGTGTGTCATCAGCACACTCACCATGCTGCGCGTCAGAGCAGCGGAGGATTGCAATACGCGGTACGAGGCACTGAGGCGGCATCGCGGCAGAAAAAACAGCACCGCCACGCCGGACAGCCGCATTACTATGGGCTACGTCACATGTCACGGAAGAAAAGTGTGTTTATATTCGCTACCACGGTCGCGACGCGGCTGCTTCTGCGTCAGTGTGGGGAACGCCTAAACCCGGTAGCATGTAACTGACAAGATGTACTCTCTCACGTTTTATCTGCGTGACTGATTCATGGTGTGTTCGAGGTGCTCTGTCGAATCGTTGTTTCCATTTTACTCACAATATTTCGACGAGTGAGCCAGCCACCTTCTTCAGGTGCTGCAACTTTTGCTGTTATGTGTACTCGCTACCTGGATTACAACCGGACTGTTGGTCTGTCACTGCTATTTAGGGTTGAGTTCGATCCCCGACGCCACTGCGCCCTTTGGTGCTATTTTGTTTTTCAATGCCCGCACTCTTTATCTAGTTACAAATCTGACTGCATAAACGCCACATTTGTGCATATTACGTAGAGGAAATAAGACAGAATACAAACATCCGAAAGGATTGACAATTCGTTGCTTCAGGTTCACTGCAACACTTTTTCTAAATTGAATAATATATTTTATAATCAAGAGTGCCACAGCATTAGGGATGATAACCACTATTTACTCAGATCACAGTGAGAAAGTAGGTTAAATAACGCTCTAGATATCAGTTATACCAAATTTGAGTTTCACAGTGACTACATATAAAGCAACGCTGAAAATCCTATAGGTACTCCGCTGTGACCTAGTTATCTTGGTAGGTTTCAATCACTAGAATTTGTCTATACATATGGAATAAGCTACCCATAGTCTTACAAGCCTCTCCAGACATCGGGCTTTAGTTCATCATGTCTAATTTTTCAACCTAAGATTTTATGTGCGCACAGGCAAACCGATTCAATTTTAGAGTGAAGGAGCAGTCGCATCCGGTTGTCTCTCTGTCTGCTAACAAACAAGTTTTTCCAGTTAATACACGTAGAAGCACTCCGGCACCAGGCCAAGTAGCCCACCGGAACCATCCGACCGCCGTGTCATCCTCAGATAAGGATGCGGATAGGAGGGGCGTGTGGTCAGCATACCGCTCTCCCGGTTTTCTTTGACCGGAGCCGCTACTATTCGGTCGAGTAGCTCCTCAATTGGCATCACGAGGCTGAGTGCACCCCGAAAAATGGCAACAGTGCATGGCGGCCCGGATGGTCACCCATCCAAGTGCCGGCCACGCCCGACAGCGATTAACTTCGGTGATCTGATCTGACGGGAACCGGTGTATCCACTGTGGCAAGGCCGTTGGCATAATACACGTAGGCTCATACTATAATACACTGAATGAACAAGAAGGTGAAGCACCCAGAAGGGGAGTAGGAAACGAAATGCAACTTCACAGATTGAGACGGTATGTCATACTATTCCAGTGATTAAAAAAAAAGAACCAAATTTACAAAGAACTTGGTGGTATGTGCCCACTTATAGGTATGAAACTGCACCCGGTCTGACCTGGATGCAAGTACTATTTTGGATGGGAAGGGTGTCATGGGGCCATTGTACCTAAGCTGGTTCACAACCGTTGTGACTGGTTCTTGATACCCCCGGCACTGGCACTATGTTGGAGCTCACTTCTGTGCCGGTCCCACATGTGATCTATGTGAGACAGATACTAAGTTATAGCAGACCAGGCGTGTAGCTCAACATTGCAGAGAGACACATGCCATGTGTGGATGAGCACTGTCTTGTTGAAAGAAGGAACCTTGATAATATCACATGAGAGGTAACCCATGAGGGCGCAGGATGTCTGCGACGTACCATTGTAACAAATACCGATAGACTAGTCCTCTCCCTATAAAGCCCAGACCTAGAATGACGAAATTCGAGGAATTCGAATAATAATATAATTAATTTGTTATTTTTTTAAAATAACAACAGCCTGGCCCCGAACAACCGTGAGCCTCTCCCTATGATGCACAGACCAAGAATAAAGGGATCTACGTAACTTAACTAGTTATACAGAATGAGGAGGGGAAGCTTGAATCTTATCGGTCTAGGGCAGGGGTGAGGGGTTTCCAACCATATTAATGTGTTGCCATTGGCCAAAAGTGATAGGTGTTTCTTGCCAATTTTATATCACACAAGATCACGTGACTGGTATCAAGTTACGTTATTGTTCCGGCGTAAAGTCAAGCGCTGGCATGCCAGTCGGAAACGTTAGAGCAGAGCGGGCTGTGAAGAAGACGCCAGCAAATAGCACTCTGACCGCCCCCTCTCTAGGACGACAACGCGACAGCAGCGGCCTCTAGGTGAAGAGAACATAAGCGCAGCTCCCGACTAGTCGTAGCCGAGTTCTACAGAAGCGTCAAGACCAGCGAGCTGGATAAAAGCATCAACCTAGTTACTTCACTTGTATTAGGCATTGTATATACTGAAGAGATTGCTTATTGTTTATGTCGCCCTTTGCTTGCGACACACCTGTGTTTCTCAAAGTTAAGTATTGTCATTTATTTTCTGTAATAAAACTCATTAATACGATTTGCTTGAATTGTTGTCTAGCGATCCGAGAAAGCAGGTTTCCCAGACACCCCATATTTAACGACTAGACAGGATCCAACCTTGGTGATGAGTATTCAGAAGAACCCCGTGCCTGGTTTCCACAACATTTTGATTTTTCGTAGGCTATTGTGTTTTGCTGGCACCTTAACTCTACCTTGTCTTTTCTTTGCAGGGGTGTGTTTACTTGATTTAATAGTATTTTTTATAGTGTTTTTGCTAATCAGTGTTTTTAAGGCGGGCGTTGCCGAAATTTTCTTTGCTTTTGTGCTTATTTATATTGCTTGCCTTGTCTGTTTCTTGCCTTTGCCTCTCTCACAATGAACAACCCACATATCCCACCCCCTGCCCAGGCGCCACAGCTGCAAGTAATAGATGCAACGCAGCTAATACAGATGTTCCAGTTTCAGAATCAACAAATCGCAAGTCTACTAAATACTGTACAGCAGCTATTCACTTTTCATGCCACCAATACGGTGCAGCAATCACCTACAGTAGCTCATAGGGCCGTACCGCCTTTTCACCAGTTTAATGAAAAACTAGAGGAGTGGATCGAGTGGTTGCAACAGTATGAAGTCCACATAATTGCTCGCAACGTACCAGGCACTGTGAAACTCCATTATTTTTTGTCAACAGTCGGAAGCGCAGTATTTCGCCTCATTCAAAAATTATTCCCTAACGCTACTCTGAGTGAACCTTCCTATCATCGGGTTGTAGATTCGCTACCTCACTATTATGACCAACAAGTGAATGTCGTAGCAGCTAGGTACCAATTCTTTAATTGCAAGAAAAGGCCAGAACAAAGCTATTGCGATTTGGTAACAGATTTGCAGGGTATGACGAGGAAATGCCAATTCAAATGTGCTTGTGGTGAAGTATATTCAGATGTTATGTGGCGTGATGCGATCGTGTATAATGTCACTGATGTCAAGCTTAGAGAACAGATTTGAAGCAGTGTGATCCATCATTTCAGCACGTAGTACAAAGACTAGATCAGTAAGACTCAGATGCCGTGTCGGCCTATAAATTTGAACAGCCACAAATGTGTCGGGTCGAGTCGCCCCTTGCTCTCGACCGGCCCATTAGGCAGAAACAGCAGGCGCGTGCCATTACGCTTCAACAGTTCTCCGTGCCGCGTAAACAGTTCTCTAAACAGTCGGCCACACAGACGAACAGAATTAAATCATGACCTCGGTGTTAGTCACGGCACAAACGCCAAGACTGCCCATCCAAACAAGCACAGTTTTACTCTTGTGGCAAGAAAAAAATGGTTCAAATGGCTCTGAGCACTATGGGACTTAACTGCTGAGGTCATCAGTCCCCTATAACTTAGAACTACTTAAACCTAACTAACCTAAGGAAATCACACACATCCATGTCCGGGGCAGGACTCGAACCTGTGACCGTAGCAGTCGCGCAGTTCCAGACTGTAGCGCCTAGAACCACTCGGCCGCTACGGCCGGCTGTGGCAAGAAAGGTCGCATAAATGTTTGTAATGGAACAAAAATAAGAATTCTGCCCACTCACAAAATTCTCATCATAAGGCCCATGTAATTAATGCAGTGTATTCAAAGCCCGTTGCAGTTATTAGCAAAACTAGCAAGTTGACAGTTTCTTCAGTACTACGCCAGCCCAAAAAACTTTTTTTTCATTTGCATATTAGTTGAAAACGTGTGAAATTTCAGTTGGACACAGGTGCCTCTGGTACATTGCTGCATCGTAACACATATGAACTGTTAGGCTCCCCATGCCTGTCTAAAACTAGCACGCACCTGACGCCTTATAATGGACAAGACATTCCCGTCCTCGGAAAATGTACTTTGCCTGCCATGTATCCCTTGCATACACGAACTGTGACTTTCACTGTGCTACATTCACGTGATTGTGAGAACATATTTGGCCTTGATTCGTTTGATTTGTTTGGCTTTCAAATTGAGGACACTGTGTTGTCAGTGTCTGCATTCAATGAAAAAGACAGTGTAGCTGGCTTGCTGAAAGAATTCCCTGAACTCTTTTCTGAAGGTTAAGGCAGTGCTAATAATTTTGTTGCACATATGACTATGAAAGACAATGTTCAGCCGAAATTTTTCCGGACCCGAACTGTTCCCATTGCATTACGGGACAAAGTGGCTGCTGAACTTAAAGAATTGCAAGATAGCGCAGCTATTGCGCCCATATCAGCTTGTCTATGGGCAAGTCCACTGGTTTTGCACCCTAAACCTTCAGGTCGCATTCTCTTCTGTGTTAACTTTAAGTCTACAGTCAACCCATAAACTCTGATTAATATTTATCCATTACCGCGCCCAGAGGATCTCATGGACAAATTAGCCGCTGGTCGCTACTTTTCAAAAATTGATTTGCACGAGGCATATCTTCAAATACCACTAGATGAAGAATCTAAAAAAGTATGTGTTGGGAACACTCATTTTGGCTTGTTTAAATATTTTCGTTTCCCTTTTGGCAGTGCTTCCGCACCCACAATTTTCCAAGAGTATTTGGAACAGCTGACTGCTCAAGTACCAAACTGTTCAAAGTATTTGGACGATATTGTCTGAGCTGGTCGTACACCTGAAGAACACACATCAAATTTGCGTGCTTTGTTTTGTGTATTATCTGATGCAAGACTAAAGTGTAGACTGGACAAGTATGATTTTTTTAAACCTGAGTTTCATTATCTTGGTCCTGCTATAAACAGTCACGGTGTACATCCTCTTCAGTCACATTTGTTAGCCACAACACGATCTGCCGGTTCCTCGCAGTGTCACAGAATTGCAGCAAGTCTTAGGGAAAATGAACTATTGTATTCGGTTCACACCGAATTCTGCGCAAACTGCAGCTCCATTGTATCGCTTACGTAGCAAGAACGCGCCATTTGTTTGGACAGGTGAGTGCCAAGAAGCTTTTCAAAAACTTCAAGATCATTGCTCAGTGATCGATGTTTGGTGCACTTTGAAACTGACAAACCAGTTGTGTTGCAAGTTGACGCTATCTCTTACGGAATCGGTGCAGTGCTTGCGCACAGAATTGGTGATAAAGACAGGCCTATTGCTTTCGCATCAAAAGTGTTGTCCAAAGCTCAGTGTAACTATACAGAAATAGAGAAAGAGGCATTGGCTATTGTGTACGGTGTCACCAAATTCCACCACTACTTGTATGGCAGAAAATTTTACTTAGTAACGGATCACAAGCCATTGCAGTCCTCGTTTCATCCGACGTAGCCGGTTCCTGTACGAACTGACCAAAAATTGCAAATATGGGCTTTGTTGTTTTCTCAATACCAGTACGATATTGTGTATCGTCGGACAGCCCAACATGCTAATGTGAACGCACTTTCACGTCTTCCGATTGGACCCGATACAGACTTTGACGCTTCTGCTGCATCTAGGTGTCACATCGATGCTCAGGATTCTGACTTGCTTCAATCCTTTCCTCTGAACTATAGGAAAATTACACAGGTTACGGAAGCTGACTGAGATCTGAAAATTTTGCTAAACTATATTCGCACATCGTGGCCTCGTTCCTTGCAATTCATAAAGAACTCTGTAGTGCGCCAATACTTTGCACGTCGACATAGACTCGCTGTATAGAAAGGTGTGATTCTTGTTCAAAATGACAGTGGACAGTCACGTGTTATGATCCCCAAAGCTTTGCAAAAAGAATCGTTGCTGTTACTTCACTAAGGAACTGGGAGATTATTCGTGCGAAACA
This sequence comes from Schistocerca nitens, assembly GCF_023898315.1. Taxonomy (NCBI): domain Eukaryota; kingdom Metazoa; phylum Arthropoda; class Insecta; order Orthoptera; family Acrididae; genus Schistocerca; species Schistocerca nitens. Next base: position 570,308,874 of record NC_064616.1, on the reverse strand, counting down.
GTTAGCGCGTCGACACTGTGCTTGGCAGGGTATAGACACCCAAATAGAACATAATTATGACGTCACAGTGTCACGCATGTGCGGAAAATCAGTCCGCTCCGCCACAAAAATTCTCTACTAAGCCTAAGTTGCCATCGCCATGCCAACGTGTGCACATAAACTTTGGGGAACTTTTTGGAACACTCGTTGGCTGATTGTGGTAGACTCTTATAGCGAGTTTCCTTTTGCTGTGCCAACGAACTTGACAACGTCTAGTAGCACAATTTAGGTGTTGTCCTCTGTTTTTTGCCTCGAAGGTTTTCCTGAAGTCATAGTGTCGGACAGCGGCCCTCAGTTCACGTCAAATGAATTTCAAACATTACGTGGACGCAATGTCGTGAAGCATTTAACTAGTTCACGGTTCCATCCACAGTCAATCGACGAAGTGCAACGTTTTATCAGAACCTTCAAGCAGCACATGGCCAAACTTCGCACCGCAAACACCAGGGATCAAGCATTGCAACTATTTCTCGTCCCCTATCGTTCGCATCCACGAGATGGACCATCTCTGGTAGAATTGCTTCACGGCCGCCGCCATCGAACACTGCCCCACCTGCTTCACCCTCCTCAGCTTCCGGCGCCGAAGGAAGGCCGCAAGTATCCCTTCGCGCAGCATGATATTGTGTTTTAGAGGGATTTTAGTCGACGTAGACGGTGTGCGTGAGTGAGATCATTCGTCGACTTGGAACACACATGTATCTCATTTCAGGCCAAGCGCCAACATCACAATCAGATTCGCCACTGTCATGTGCACGGTGATCCTTCGGTGTCTCTTCCCCCAGATTCACGAATCCCGTGAACAGCACGACCACAGCAGCCGCCAGAGTGTATCCTCAGGACACCGAGGGACGACCCCATGGAGACGGAGCCTTCACCTTCTCCGCCTCCCCTCGTCCTTCCGATGGAGCTGGAGCCGCCCATGCAGCAGCAGCTGACGCCTTCCACATCTGGTTATGAGCCTCAGGTGGTGGACACGTACCCTTCTGATCTCTTTCCGGGGGACGTTCCCGCCAGAGCGAAGGCCGGAGGGCGGGGTACGACAGGAAGCCTGACGTCCCCTTCAGCCACAGCTTCCAGTCTCTCAGAGCATCCACTCTCCTGCCTTCCCCGCCGTTGTCGCGCTCCCTATACGACGACGGTCCGTCGCTTTGTGAGGGCTGGTGGGGGGGGGGGGGGGGGGGAGGAATGTTCAGGCGAAAAGCAAAAAACTGACACGTCAGTCGGAAACGTTAGAGGGGAGAGAGCTGTGAAGAAGGCGTCAGCCAATAGCACGCTGACCGACTCCTCTCTAGGACGACAACGCGACAGCAGCGGTCTCTAGGTGAAGAGAACATAAGCGCCGCTCCCGGCCGGTCGCGGCCGAGTTCTACAGAAGCGTCAAGAAAAGCGACCTGGATAGAAGAATTACTTTACTTGTATTAGGAATTATATATACTGAAGAGATTGCTTACTGTTTATGTTGCCCTTTGCTTGCGACACATCTCTATTTCTCAAAGTTAAGCATTGTCATTTATTTTCTGCAATAAAACTCGTTAATACGATTTGCTTGAATTGTTGTCTAGCGATCCGAGAAAACTAATATCCTAGATAGCCCATGTTTAACGACTAGGCAGGATCCAACAGTTATGTTCTTTAATTTCAGTAGTCCAAGTGCCTCAGGTGTATGAGTATGAAACGATGTTCCTTGGGTGACATTGCACAATTCTCGGTGATTTCCCGGGTGCAGGGGAATGAGGAGTGACCGTGAATATGGTTAGCCCAAGTGTGTAACCTGACACTGGAAGTGACTATGAGATAAGATCATTATCTTGACAAGAATCCCCAGTAGATAACTACTAAGAAACCGGTTATAAACGATATTTTCTTTGAATACCTACTGACTTCCTACTCCCTTCGTATTGTTTTAATGCTGACGTGATTCGTTAGTGCGACATTCACTTCTGTAGTGACTTGCAACTGTCGTCTCTTATTTTTCATCATAATCCTTTTCAATGACAGTTGTGACTTAGCGGATGATGTTTTACCAATTTCCCTATATACGGTATAAATGTTCGATGCCGTTTCTCTTGAAACACCAAACACTTCGACTCCTTTGGTTACAGAAGCACCCTCAATACAAGTACGAACCATCTGCCCATGATCGAATTGAGTTAGCTCTGACATAATGCACGCCCAACTACATAGAACATTGTTATGACCACATCTGGCATTTGCAACATATTGAGAACGCCGCACAGGTGCCCTGCTTTTCTCGAGGTGATCCATATTTTCCTCCAACCGCTGTATCACTAATAAGATGTGGTACGGATGCATTCCACCACATTATGTGGAATTCCTGTACTTCATTTGCAATGCATCGAAGGACGTATGATCGTAGAAGCATTCACTAATGTTTTGAAGCTGAGAATCAGCCCCCAACGTTTGTTAAACATGTTGAAATGCATCTTGAATATTGTAGGGCAGACGACTGGATAAGCAGAAATTTTTCAAAATTCAAAAGGAGCTCATTTAGGCAAAACCAACTGCTAACTTAAAAGAAGGTTAATTATTTTTTCACTTGTGCTCAACAGCTGCTCCACACATAGAATTAATTCCAGTTAAATTCGATGTCGTATGTTGCTGTAACAATCCATCAGAATAGTCTCCGAGTCGTGGTGTCATGATGAACGAAGACCCTCCACGAATTGCTGGACATTGATTTTGTCCTAATTTCTTCCAGGTCATTCCAGTGTTTTCTCTGTTGTCCTTTATCCGATTGCTCCTATACGTCTGTGGTCTTATGTTCGTTCGAGAATTGCAGCTTCTTCTAGCGAGTCTTCTGCTCTCATTTTAGGGCCAAATTATCTTAATTTCAACTACAGGACGATAGAAGGTAAGAAAAAGGTTGGACGATCGGTAGCACGATAATAATTTTTCATTTCTGTGGAATATTAGTAAATATTGTCTCAGATGTTCTAATATTAATTTAAATCATGTCATAAATTTTAGAGACATTACGCATTGTCCATAGTGGGCACAAGCAGAAGCGGAAACGTCAGTCAAGCTCTGAGAAACGGTCATACATTAACCTACAGCAGGCGTAGACCAGCTGTCATATGGAACAATCTGCATGGTCTTCGTAGAGGCAAAGTAAAGCTGGAGATGATCTCATTGTCCCAGCGGAAGAACTGAATCGGTACTTGACATTACCTACAGCCATAACTGAATCACAAACAAAACAGAGAGTCATTCGGTACATCATAAGGATAAACGACGGTAGCCACGAAAAATTATATCTGAAGGTCGTTAATTGCAGTACCGTCAAAAAGCCATCAAAAATGTTCAAATGTATATGAATTCCTAAGGGACCAAACTGCTGAGGTCATCGCTCCCTAGACTTACACACTACGTAAATTAACTTAAACTAACTTATACTAAGAACAATACACACAACCATGCCCGAGGGAGGACTCGAACCTCCGGCGGGAGGGACCGCTCAATCCGTGACATGGTACCTCAAACCGCGCAGCCACTCCGCGCGGCTCAAAAAGCCATCCTGTGTATTAGATCAGCGTCTACTGGACACAATGACATCTCAGTCCAAAATTAGGAAGCTTATTATGCACACTACGGCCTACTATTACAGATGTATTCAACTACTCAGTAACCATAAGCATTTTCCCTGAGACCTGGAGAAAGTGACTTTAAGCCACTACCTGAAGAGGACGTTTCTAGACAACCTTCTGATTACCGACATATTTGCATTATTCCTGCACTGTCCACGGCCTTAGAACAGGATATACAGTCCACGACCAGCTAACCAATTAGTTTACTACAAACTTAACAGTCTCAGTTCCTCGCCAAGTACAGTGGTTTCGCTCGTACGTGACGTCTCGCCAGCATTGCGTCGTGTCCGGTACCATAAAGTCATAATGGAGGCAGGTAGTATCAGGCGTGCCGTAGAGTTCGATAATAGGTCCTCTGCTCTTTTCATTGTATAACAAAGATGTGTAACCCGTTTCGTCCTACTGCAAATACCATATGTATGCTGACGATATGCAGTTGTATCTAAGTGCAAAATCAATAAACTTGGAGACAGATATTGGGAATTTCGGTACTGACCTGTGTGCACTATCAAAACGGACACAGAATATGGAGATAAAGCTCAGTTCTTCCAAAGCCCTTAATGTACTGGTTGGTCATTCTAAGTTCATTATACTGAAACATCGAGAATGCCTACCATCTTTAATCCTAAATCGGAAAAATATCAACTTCTGTCCCTCAGCAAACAGTCTAGGAGTAACAACAGATGAAAATATGAATTGGTTAGAGCACATAACTGCAATGTACAACAAGGCATCATCGTCTCTCCATCTCATACAAAAATATAGAAAATCTTTTGCTGTAAACCAGAAAAAGAAACTTGTATAAATGCTTATAATTCAAAATATTAATTGCAGCGACGCTGTACTGCAAGGTTTTTCTCAGGAAAGCTCCGGGCGCCTGGAAGCGGTTATGAACACCTCTGTTCGCTACATCTGTGGCCTTCGACACTTTAATAATATTTCATCATCAAATGTCAATTATCCTGGCTGTGTGCAGACGAAAGCAGAGATTTCCACACACTGAGTCTCCCCTACTGACCCTACGAACACTGCTCATCATACCTATCCTCGTTCTTAATGCTCTTGTTTGAATAACATGACAGAAACACCCGTTTCCATTAGAGAAAAATAATTTCTGTCCCACTTCCTCATTCAGTCACTTTCTCGAAGTCCTTTTAAGAGGCAGAAAACCGTCTGTGGAGTAACCTCCCTCGTTACATCAGTGAACTGAATATTTCTAGTTTCAATAGAAAGTTAATAACGTATCTACCGAAGCAACGACAATATCTACCTTTGTCCCTGTACGCATTTGTTACCCCGTTCCATCCTTACTTCGTATCGGATCTTCCTCATTTCCTAGTGCTCTTAGCTAGTGAAGCCTACTTAAATTTCCCTTCCCTAGAACTCGCTACAACCGAAAACATCAGTTTTGTACACCTACAAATACTTTTCATATCTGAGACTATAATTATTATTATTACTATCAGCATTATCATTATTAGTGGTAGCAGCAGAAGTACTGCCAGTATTAAATGTATTAGTTCTTAATTTATTCACATTACCTCTACACACGCTCAAATCACTTTGTTACTATTTGTCATATTAAAATTATTGTTAATTATTAGGTAAGTATGATGTAAAAATACTGTATGCGTGAAATCCTAGTCCGACATAAGAGAGGGGCTGATAGCCCTAATCACATCAGGTTGAATAAATAAATAAAGTAAAACGGAATTTTTAAGGCAGTAATGGAACAGTCTCGATGTTAACAATCCGACAGAAGAACTACATCTTCGGTGATTACACAGTCACTTATAATAGAACTGCTTGCGATCATTCCTTATTTGCAAGAATTTTTGTTAATCGACAGCGTCACGTTTGCCAGTGACAGACTATTTACGACAACTTTTAGCGAAATAATCTGCAGCAAACTGAGAAAGGAACTGCGACTTCATATGTCTAGAATGGCAGGTTGAAACTACAGGAAATTTGTATCGGGTTCACCTGGTTCCAACCGGGGTCGCTTCACATACGATTCCAGCGATTATTACCGTGCAGTTTCGCTCGCTGACAGACAATATGGCTCATTACGTGAAAAGCTCATCGTTACGTTGTGCTGGATTACGCACGCATGACTGCAATCTTGACTCCATTGTACGCATGCAATGCTGCTTATTATCAGGTATCTCATAATGAAGCAGTGTTCCGATAACACTCCATGAATCCGACCAAAACAAAGTATACAAAATTACGACGTTCCTTCACAAATTAGCTTAGCAGCGTGTTGAACGAACACTGAATGTATTTTTTTCTAAACGAGCGAGTGTTAATTTTAAATCTCGATGATGAAGGACGGGTGGTAATATGTTCGACAATCTGTAATAATTGCAATTTCCATTTAAGCTGTTTCAAATGCATGAAATCCTCAGTGAATGTAGAAGTATATTTGTTTCAAAGTTAAACATAAGAGAAAGCTAAAAATTATCGAAAGTACGTAAAGTAGTTTCTGAAGCAAAAACACTAGAATCATCTACAAATCTTCACGAAAGTTGGAATTAAATTTTCTCTTACGTACCGAGTGATCTGACGTAATGTCTGACTCACAGGGCTCTTATTTCAGTAGAACTCCACGTCGAAAGAACGTTAAATCTGAATTTTCCTTCCTGACCACCGTCTTTCATACATTTGGCAGTGATCCTCGCATCATTAAGGGGGCTTTTATGAGGATGCAATTGTTTATTTTTGTAAGGGAGGAAATCTTTATAATAAGAACGAATAAATCGTTTCTTTTATTTCACTCCTCTATAGGTATGACTTTCCTTCCAAACTCAAAATCTAATTGTGTAATAGCCAACGAGTGGTGGTCGTCAATGTACATGATTGGTACGGCAGAACCATCGCACAGGGGATGTCAGATAGAGATAATGCTTTATTTGACAGGGTAGAAAGTACAAGGGTTCCGTAATTCTCAAAGAAGTTGCCTACTTTCGCTGACAAATGAAACTTTCTCCTCTACTTTTTCTACAACATTACAGACTTTACAGCAGTTTCCATGTTAGCACTCCTTAAAAACTGTAGAGAAATGTGGTCAGGGTTCTAGGAGGAGCGGAGCTAGGAGAATTGAATCTGCGAGAGGGGGAGAGGTGAGGAGTTGCTGTGGGTCCTGTGCAGATACCTCAGGTGGTAGGGGCTTTGCCCGGGAAGTTAAGGTTCTGAATTCGAATCCCAATCCCACTCATACTCTTAATCTGCTACAAAGTTTCAACATAAATTACACTCCGCTTCAGAGTATAAGATTCTTTCTGAATTAAGTGGTAATTACACTACTGGCTATTAAAATTGCTACACGAAGAAGAAATGCAGATGATAAACGAGTATTCATTGGACAAATATATTATACTAGAACTGACTTGTGATTACATTTTCACGCAATTTGGGTGCATAGATCCTGAGAAACCAGTACCCATATCAACCACCTCTGGCCGTAATAACGGCCTTGATACGCCTGGGCATTAAGTCAAACAGAGCTTGGATGGCGTGTACAGGTACAGCTGCCCATGCAGCTTCATCAAGAGTAGTGAGTACCCTATTGTGACGAGCCAGTTGCTTTGCCACCATTGACCAGACGTTTGTAATTGGTGAGAGATCTAGAGAAAGTGCAGGCCAGGGCAGCAGTCGAACATTTTCTGTATCCAAAAAGGCCCGTACAGGACCTGCAACATGCGGACGTGCATTATCCTGCTGAAATGTAGGGTTTTGCAGGGATCGAATGAAGGGTAGAGCCACGGGTCGTAACACATCTGTAATGTAACGTCCACAGTCCAAAGTTCCGTCAATGCGAACAAGAGTGGACCGAGACGTGTAACCAATGGCACCCCATACCATCAAGCCGGGTGATACGCCAGTATGGCGACGACGAATACACGGTTCCAATGTACGTTCACCGCAATGTCGCCAAACACGGATGCGGCCATCGTGATGCTGTAAACAGAACCTGGATTCATTCGAAAAAATGACGTTTTGCCATTCATGCACCCAGCTCCGTCGTTGAGTAAACCATCGCAGGCGCTCCTGTCTGTGATACAGCGTCAAGCTGATAGTCCATGCTGCTGCAAACGTCGTCGAACTGTTCGTGCAGATGGTTGTTGTCTTGCAAATGTCCCCATCTGTTGACTCAGGGATCCGTTACAGCCATGCGGATAAGATGCCTGTCATCTCGACTGCTAGTGATACGCGGCCGTTGGGATCCAGCACGGCGTTCCGTATTACCCTACTGAACCGACCGATTCCATATTCTGGTAACAGTCATTGGATCTCGACCAACGCGACCAGCAATGTTCGGATACGATAAACCGCAATCGCGATAGGCTACAATGCTACCTTTATCAAAGTCGGAAACCTGATGGTACGCATTTCTCCTCCTTACACGAGGCATCACAACAACGTTTCACCAGGCAACGACGATCAACTGCTGTTTGTGTATGAGAAATCGGTTGGAAACTTTCCTCATGTCAGCACGTTGTAGGTGTCCCCACCGGTGCCAACCTTGTGTGAATGCTCTGAAAAGCTAATCATTTGCATATCACAGCATCTTCTTTCATTGGGTTAAATTTCGCGTCTGTAGCACGTCATCTTCGTGGTGTAGCAATTTTAATGGCCAGTAGTGTAGTAATTAGTAATTCCAACTGTTGTGTTTCTTCACTTGTGTGAATGTGCTGTCTCTCATAATAGAGAGATATTCCATTTACCGAAAAATATAATTTTCCCTCACCCACAATGGCTCACCTACACGTTTTGAAGGCATGTGTGTGCTAGAAGTATTTCTAAAGTCCTACAACGAGTGATAATGAGTAGCCTCTCCAGGATGTTCTTATCTTTGCAGATGTCTACCATAGATTTTTCCTAGTTGAAAAAAAACCATATATTGACAGCTTTTTGAAAGTACTGTTGAACTGAAAATAACTTAAGTAGTGATTCATTCCATTACACTAAGAGCTAGGATTTCTGATCGACTTTTTACCGTTTATAATGGTGATCAAAGCTCTATGATGACGGTATACCGGCTATTATAAATATTGTAAATGAGTTCATCATAAAAAAAACCTGTGGATTGTATCCCTTCACTATGCTTCATCTACAGTTCCTTCGAAAGTTCGCAGACATTCTTAGAGCAAGTATCCCAGAAGGTGGCCAAAACATTTAAGTACTAAAAGTATGAAATACATTATGCCAGAAAGAATCACCGTGCAATACATTTTAAACAGCAGGAATCTAAAATGTGGTGTCTTGACTGTGGTAAGTTATATTTTGGTCAATCAGGCAGAGTCATAGCAGCTAGAGGACGGGAATGTAAGTACAACTGCTACTTGCAGTTGTCTGACTGTACGTTTGCTGAGTACATACAGAGTGAATATCAATCTCTACCAGACATTGTGCATCACAGCAGTTGGTAAAGAAAGAACGAAACGCAACTTTGTTGGAAGCCACTAATATATATGTATAATCCACACTGTCTGTCCCATCCTACTCACCCATCTTGTTTTGTATTTATTTTATTCTAATTTTCAATTTATCCTAAACCGATTAATCCATACATATATCTGCTTTGCAATTAAGTGTACTTTATTATGTATACATAAACCTAGAATCAATAAATTACCTATAGCATGCAGGAAATTTGCTCACTTAGAAATTTCGATTACGTTGGAATAAGACTGCGTTACTGAATTGGGTAATTTCCAAGAATGTTCGCCTATCGAAGTCGCGGGCTCCAAACAATAGATATCGAACGTGCGATTTTAAATCGATCACGCGACTGTGGTGGTGGGCGTTATGAGCATGTTTATAGTGGTCACTACAGCAACGGCAAAAGAAGAGCGTTACTAAAATACTTGTTATTACAAAGGAAACGACTTACCTCACTCGCCGTCGAAGTTGTTGTCATGAGATAGTCCATTTGATGTGTATCCTACGGAAAGCATTCTCTCATTGTCGTAATCTGGGTAAACTCTGCCAATGTCACGCAATAATATGGGTAGAGTGTCACATGTGTTAATTTTTCCTTGCAACTGCAAGTTATGGCAATTGAGGTACTGAAATAAGTAGAGGTCGTCTCTTTCTCCTGGACGCCCTTCTCTTTTAATGGAAGATTTCACAGATTTCCACAGCCGCTCGATGTTCTGCGTCTGCAGAGTGGGGTCATCCGAAGACACGAACTCTGCAGAGTGGTCGACGAACTCATGGTTGAATCCTTCTGCTTTCAGTGTCTTGTAGGGCTGAAAGCCGTCTGTAATGACTTTACTATCCGGCAGTATAAAGTGCTTTATCAAACCGACTAAACTTACCTTGTCTCTGGACAACACACTCACAACAAAACACTTCCAGGACTCTCTTTCTATACCACGGAATACCCAAATATGTTTGATTTCATCCTTTTAAGGTCGTCTACTATGGTTTTTCCTTCCTGCTATGTGCGATCCGTCGACTTCATCAACTTTACTTGGTCCACCGAACGGTACACTGTCGTTCGTCACTATTACATAACACACTTCTCTGTAAAACCCGAAATAGTCGCACACGGTATTAGTAAGTAAGTCAGTTACTGATGTTGTTGCTTGCAGGGTGTAGTCCCTAATCCAGCAAGATAGAAGAATTACGCTAGTCTGGATGTATAATTTGGAATAGTCAAACCATGTATTCTTCATGATAGTCATTCGTTTTCCACACAATGAAATTGTAACGGTATTTAAGTATCAGAACTCTTCTTATGAAGTTTTATACACTTCGCCCCACCACAGTCTACACAGTCTCTCCTTCCGTTGTCCAGTATTAGTCCATATTTGCGACAAAAAGTCAAACAATTTTCTTCATTGCATAAGCAAGCAATTAAATTCTTCGACGTGAGGCAATCGGCCGAAGAAACGTCAACAACACCAGACATCCCACTCACTACCGACATAAATTGTCTGGGTTTCCCTAGAAACTCACAAATAATTTATCATAACGGCCGCCACCACAGTCGCTTGATCGATTTACGATCGCACGTTCGTTTACTATCGTTTGGAGCACGCGGCTTCGATAGCCAATCATTCTTGGAAATTACCCTGAATTACATGTACAACAAACAAACATAAGCAATAGGAAATGTAAGTCACACAAAATACAAGGATATGTCAGCAGAAACATTATGAGTTTCAAATTGAAAATCTCGGGTCTGTCGTTGAAAGCACTTTGCTCTTGTGAGAGCCAGTCACTGTACTGAGAGTTCCCGTTTATTAGTTAGAGCCCCAAAGGCGAAACATTTAGGCTGCCAATGCCATGCAGAACAACTCACTTAAAATCAGTTCAGGTGGCAGGCTGCTATGATGTTCTGTTTTTTCTCTGTGACGAACAGTCTTCCCACAAACACGTCATAAACCATACGACCTAATGTATTCTATATGGTCGTAACTGCACCATTAAGGTAACTTTGCTTGTGAACACAGGAAAAAATACAAATCATTTTCATAGAGTTTACACGGCTCTAACTAATAAACGGGAATCCTCAGTAGGATGAAAATTGTAGGACAGTGTGAGTGATTCATGCTGAACATTTTGATAGACATATTACCACATTAATTCACCCGTTGATTCTACAACAATTTTTTGGCACAGATCAGCAAATTACATTTTTATATGCTGATCCATACTTAGAATCTATGCACTGACTATCATATTCAGATGCTTGAAATATTAAGTACACATTAACAACATATGTCTCTAAAAAGAAGACTCCAGTCATGTCTTTTTAGCTACAAGTTTTTATTCTAGAAATACACTTGCATACCTGCATGCTTGATGTCTTCTCCGACGGCGATATCATTTTTCAGCAATATAATTTGTCCGTGTCTCGGAACGAGAACCATGCTCCAGTGGGTTGAGGAGCGTTGTAGTGAACTCACGTTGATGTCTCGGCGTCCAAATTCGCCAGATTCCCGTGGAACCCATCTTGGTCACTATCGGGCACCATCACCGTGTACGCTAATCAACGGCCAGTTATTTAAACGAATTACATGGCCTGTGCGGTGACACCTAATGCCACATATCTCCACAAACATACCAACAAACTGTCGAATTACTGATATGGAGAATCAGCGATGTATTTCGTTCCAAAGACGGACAAAAAATCTTTGAAGCAGGTGGTCATAATGTTTTGGCTAATCAATATACATAACAGAGTCTTATCGTTCCACGAATCTGCAGGTCTCTTTGAGAAAATCTTTACAAGAAATCTAAAGCATCTCTCAATAATTCAAGAGTCAGTTAGAATAGGACGCTCTGCTTGCTGTCCCATTAAGATAATGAATTTTAGCACGACACAGAGTTTACATCACGCAGGCCGCGTACAAATTTTCAGCGCTTGGTGTCATAATGTAGTAATTTACAGGTTATAACAACAAGCATATCCACCATACATCAAATATATACTAGCAATAAGTCTCAAACGTAGAACTATATGTTTCTGAAGATATCATGGCACACTGTTCTGACATGTACGCTAAATAATGTACAAACAGCTAACAAGGGGAGGCCGCCAATTGTGAAATTCAGATTCGATTCATACTGCGCATAATAAAAGCTCATAACCAGAGGTGTAATGTGGCAAAGCACCAAGATGCACTTCTCAGCCGTTGTCGAAAAAATCGACAGTCAAAAGAAACCGTTGCGGTGAAATACTCTCTACAATTAATAATTTTCTACAGCGCTGTGGCGCAGCGGTGAGCGCTCGGGTTCGTAATCCGAAGGTCGCCGGATCGAATCTCGCGCCATGCAACATTTTTTTTATTATTATATATATATATATATATATATATATATATATATATATATATATATATATAATAAAAAATGTTGCATATATATATATATATATATATATATATATATATATATATATTTTAATTACAAAAAAACTAATAATAAAAAAAATGTTGCATGGCGCGAGATTCGATCCGGCGACCTTCGGATTACGAACCCGAGCGCTTACCGCTGCGCCACAACGCTGTAGAAAATTATTAATTGTAGAGAGTATTGCTACTGCATGTTGGTGAAGGCGGATCGCTCTCCAATTGTACCGCCTCCATTTTTCCGTTTGTTTAACAGGGAGTACCAAAGCTCTCACGTCCGCACTGATTTTCGACGATGTTATAAGTAGCGCTAGGGACCGGATCTACCTTCTTTCGAAGTTAGCAGGCAACTACGCTGTTATGCGGCGGCTCGTTTCGGCCCATTCAACATCTGTCTTTCAAGTGTAAAGAGCGAGTAACGGAGTTTATATTTCATACCTGCCACAGAAAATTTGTGTTCGTGGGGTTTCTATTCTAATTCGAACGTTTGACTTACGCTATACGTATTCGTTTCGGAATATCGTTTCTACGTCTTCCGTTAACTATACGTGGTTAACATTACGAAGAAAATTAATAACATTTGTGAAATACAACTTTGTTTGCGGAAAACATAATGATGTTCGAAGACGCCAGTTTTTCCACGACAAACGACTTTCAACAACTTATTATATGCATAATTGTTGCAACTGATTGCCGGGATATATATATATATATATATATATATATATATATATATATATATATATATATATATATATATATATATATGTGTGTATACACACATTTGAATTGCAAAAAACAAATACTAAAAAAAAGGTTGCATGGCGCGAGATTCGATCCGGCGACCTTCGGATTATGAACCCGAGCGCTTACCGCTGCGCCACAACGCTGTAAAAAGTTATTAATCGTAGAGAGTATTTCACCGCAACGGTTTCTTTTAACTGTCGATTTTCTCGACAACGGCTGAGAAGTGCATCTTGGTGCTTTGCCACATTACACCTCTGGCCATGAGGTTTTATTATGCGCAGTATGAATTGAATCTGAATTTCACAATTGGCGGCCTCCCCTTGTAAGATTAAGTTATGTTACAAATGAAATTAGTAGCCATGCCTTTAAGCTTATAACTGTAAAATGCCAAAGCCAACAAAACACCAATTTAAGCTATAAACTGAGGTTTAAAACATAGTTCCGAAATGTTAAAATAATCAGGGAAGCGAAATAGCTAGGTGAAGTTAATGATAGCCTGCGTCGTAGAAAACAATTTCTAATGCACTGCTAAGTCAACAACAGAATTAAATTACAATTTCATCTACAGGCATTACATAACGTCACTCACAGAATATGATTCATTGACATGAATAGGCGCTAATACACAAGCAGATGGAGTTCCAGCCACTGATCAGATTATACTTTGAACAGCTCGAAGATGTTTACCCAAATAGACAAGGACTTATTGAATGTTCTGAATGTAAATATCACGCTACAATGACGACACCAGAATCTCATTTCAAGATACGGATAAAGCATAAAAGAAATAATACTAGTGACGATCCTCTTTCCTAACCCGAGAAGATTTTTTGACAGTACCAAAGATCGACGGGTGTGGTGGGTACTAGTCTGACACTGGACGCAAGAATTTTCCTCGTAGTATTTGCCGGGATGTTACTTTGGTTTCTAAAGTGCAAAAAGATTTTCAAGATTTTGAGGCGGTGGCCAGAGTAGCATAGGAGAAAAGAACATAGTTAGGCTCCCTTCTTTTAGGGGTGAGTACAAGAAACTAGCTTTCACCAGTTCCAGCAAGATAAGAAAATGTGCAGTGGCCTTTTCAGGCTGGTGATTGGTGGGCGGAAGTCCCTGTGGAAGTTGAGAGGACACATTTTATGAGAGGAAGTCTAGACATGGAAGGAAGATAAGGTTTTGGCTCCGATTGAGACGAAGCCATTGGAACAGAGTAATCTTGAGGAAGTTTTGTAGCGAGGTACGAGTAGTTCTGGGGTATCTTTGGAGAGGACATAGACTGGCGAATGATAAGATTCTTATCAACGCAGGAGGCACCTGGGGAGGAAAGAACTACTATCCTAGTATACTCATTAAGTCTACAAGGACGAGGTAGCGAGCAATAGACTACGATTAGCAAATAATGACAAGATTGTTGTGATTCCCTTGCTGCACATTTATTATGTGGATTGGTGCTATTAAACTAACGCGTTCGTATTCGATATCTCATTCGCTCTCGTCTAGTTTTCTCCAACTCCTGCCTGAACTTCCCAGGAAATTATTGGGAGTCAGATTCCTTGGATATGAACCACCTCGTGAGATAATGACTGAGGCCACGACATTCCGAACACACGCCCTACTCGCTGGTGATCGTTAGTTCAGTACGAAAAGTAATTTGCTAATTAGAACATATTACTGTAGCGACAATCACCGATATGCGACGTCGTGCACTGGGGCGCCCATAGCTAGAGATAGAGCTAGTAGCGCGGAGACTATCATGTCCTAGCAGTCAAAGTGAAGTATTAATCACTGTTTGGTTCTTACAAAAATGGTTCAAATGGCTCTGAGCACAATGGGACGTAACATATGAGGTCATCAGTCCCCTAGAACTGAGAATTAATTAAACCTAACTAACCTAAGGACATCACACACATCCATGCCCGAGGCAGGATTCGAACCTGCGACCGTAGCAGTCACGCGGTTCCGGACTGAAGCGCCTAGAACCGCTCGGCCAGCACGGCCGATTTTGGTTCTTAAAATTACACAGTATAAACCGTAGTAAATGCCATCACTATTTCTTTCCGCTGTTACGTTTATTTTTAAAACATTCATACCGCTAAGGAGTCACGTCTGTCAAAGGTTGTGCGTATTAGAACTGTTAGTCGAGACTCAACGTAAAGCACACTAAGAGTGACTCTATCGCACCACAGCACGACGTTTGACCACGTTTGACTATTGTTTGAAACTTTAAGGAAGTAGACGTAATATACTATGAAGCTGATAGAAGTATACGGTAAATATATATATATATATATATATATATATATATATATATATATATATATATATATATATATATATATATATATATATATATATATATGCACCATGAAAGAGTTATGCAAATCGGTCACAAATTCACAAATTGATATTCATACAGGTATCGACAGAAAATATAATATTGTAAACTTTGGTGGCCGATGGATGAATGAATGAATGTCTGACGCTGAGTGCAGTTTCACCGTGTAGCTGGCAAGCGTAGTAAACGGGGGACATGTCCATACCAGGGCATAAAGTCTTTGCGAATTTCATTTCGTAAACTAAGTTGGACAGTAGCTATGCCTCGCAGACATGTTTTTGATCAATATTCGCAGATGTCAGCATTTTAAAGAAGATGTGTAGGTGGGCTCAAAGAAACCAGTTGATCGATGAACCGCTCGACACTTGAATAGGAGCGATGCCACTATTCGAGGATGTTGGCAGGAGTGGGTGAACCGTGGCCGAAAACAGCGACAAGGTGGGAGTGGTCGACCTAGAGAGACGACAGATCGAAAAGACCGAGTAATAGTCAGAGAGCCCCGGATTCATCACTATCATAGATCCGACTTGCAACTGGTGCTTCGGTGGCCAAAAGGACCATTAATAGGCGGCTCACGGATAGGGACCTGAGATCACGGCTCCTCTTACACTGACTACTGTTATCTCTGTACGCCAAAAAGCGCGTTGGCACTGGTGTCGGGCACATTCTGCCTGGAATCTCACTGAATGGAGAAAATTGTTTTCATTGATGAGTCCCGCTTCGAATTGAGCCCCGATGACCAGTGAAGGCGTGTCTGGAGACACCGCAGACAGTGGTAGGGTACCAACCTGACTGTCGCACACCATGCTGCTCGACAGTCGGGAGTAATGGTCTAGGATGCCATTTCATTTTATATCAGGACCCCTTTGGCTGTCATCCGCGGCACCCCTATAGCACAACGCTACGTCAGCGATATTCTACGCTCCAGTTTGTCGCCCTTCATGGCCAGTCATCCTGGGCTTACATTTCAGCAAGATAAGGCCCACCCGCACACGCCAAGAGTTTCTACTGTTTATCTTCATTCTTGTCAAATCTGACCTTAGCCAGCAAAGTCGCCAGATCTCTCCCGAATTGAGAACATTTGGAGCATTATGGGCAGGGCCCTCCAACCAGCTCGAGATTGTGACGATCTAACGCACCGGTGTATATTGATATCCCTCAGGAGAACATCCAACAACTCTGTCAATCAATCCCAGGACGAAGAACTGCTTGCATGAGGGCCAGAAGTATAACAAGGCGTTACTGACTTGCTCAATCTGTGAAGCCCTTTCTCTTGAATAAATCTTCTTGTTTTCGGAAATTGTAATAATTTATTT
This sequence comes from Schistocerca nitens, assembly GCF_023898315.1. Taxonomy (NCBI): domain Eukaryota; kingdom Metazoa; phylum Arthropoda; class Insecta; order Orthoptera; family Acrididae; genus Schistocerca; species Schistocerca nitens. Next base: position 570,291,974 of record NC_064616.1, on the reverse strand, counting down.
GACAGTCCATGTACTTCACATCTGCCGTTATCTGTCCCATTCGGATAATTTCGTCGGGTGCGCCGCTTTTCTTATTTTTATTTTTTTTTAGATTGTAATTGTCTGTCTTTCCACGTTCTTATAACAAATTAAACAAAAGTACATCAATCAAATGTACAAAGCTATATTAGTAACCTGCAGCGCCAAAATTATCAGACGAACGAATTAGCACACATTACTATACATTTCATACACTCTGCTATAACTTGGCTTTTAACGGCCTCAACAGAGCGAGGTGGCGCAGTGGTTAGCACACTTGACTCAGATTAGGGGCGATAACGGTTCAAATACCCTTCTGGCCGCCGAGGTTTAGGTTTTCTGTGATTTCCCTAAATCTTTCCAGATGAATCCCGGGATAGTACCTATGAAAAGTGCACTGCCCATTTCTTTCCCCATCCTTCCGTAACCTAAGCTTGTGCTCCGTCTCTACTGACCGCGCTGTCGGCTCAACTTTAAAATCTAACTTTCCTTCCTTCCTTCGAACGACCCAAGACATACACTTCGATCTCTTCAGACAACTTTTAAATAGATGTTCAGTTGTGTTCAGTATCGACACATGGAATACCATCTGCAAGCGAACGCGAATGTGGCGTTTAGTATTTATTGACAGATGGAAAAGTCAGCATATATTTTCTGTGTTAACTTCTGTTTTCATTTACTTCGTTAGCCTTAACATCTATTTCGAGGAACATAAATTACAGGCAGACATTGATTAAGTTTTGAGAGGTATTTCGGAAACAATTAGTTTATTTTTAATGATTTACGGAAATTTAAAACAACAACGAATTATATGCTAAAGGTGTGAACTTACATTAAATGTATGTGTTTTAGGTTTATTTATTTCGCTCGGTAATATTATTTTGTGATAAGAGAGGTGGCACATCCAGTGCCAGTGTATTGAATGGCGATCTACTGCACAATAATTGATTGTAAATTCACTGACGCACTGTAAAAGTTTCATCTTTGGCATTAATTCTGGATGGGCCGTAGTCAATGTATTGTATCATCTATGTCGCTTCGTAATAAATATTTCGAAATTACTCGACAAGAAGCGTTAGGAGACGTTTATTAATAACACGAATATAAAGTATCGGAATAATTTATAAATCAACACAAGTACAGCATGTTACTAGAGAACAGGAGTTATATCACTGTGTTTATATGACTTTCCTTTAACTTAATAGCAACACATTACATCACTCCGTCACTAATTTGTGTTTTCAGCTAACGGGATGAGGTATGCGTAGAGCAGATAGCTGAAGCTTTAATCATAAGGCAAGTTACTTCGTTTCTTGCTCTGTGATGAAACGCAATAGACGCTGCTCCGGGTGCGACTGTCTGTGACCTTCGCTCTTGAGGTCGTGCAGAAACCGCACCATTTCTGGGATTTTCAACCTTCCTGGAAGCTCCAGTGGCGTAGTACAGCCATTAACCCCAAGCCCTCGGAAAAAATTCTCATTTTTTTCACATCATGAGATTCATGCAGGATGCTTTGAACTGACCAGAAGCATTGAATAAATTAGACCAGCATCTCGTTTTACGCTTCATTTTGGAGTTTCAATTATCAAAGTTGTTTCCTTACATCGCTCTGGAGTATTAACCCAAATACTGACGTTAGTATCTTGTCCTACACTATACTGCACCATGCAGTATTCAGATGTATGGCTTATACTCTTGTGTGTGTATGTGTGTGTGTGTGTGTGTGTGTGTGTGTGTGTGTGTGTGTATGTGTGTGTGTAGCAACAAGAGAACGACGATGATGATTTTTCAGCTAGATGTGACATTAACTAAAATAAATTTCGTTTATAAATGTTTTTTAAACATTTAGCATATGTTCTTTTCATGTTGTGTCCCATCTCGGTACTGTTTTTGCTACCGTGTTAGGTCATGAACAGGATAAGACTGACGTAAGGAAACAGGCGTGACCGTTTTGAAGTAACAGTTCTGACACTTGCCTACAGCGATGCAAGAAAAAGCGGAAAACTTGAATACGCGTTGTCTGTCGGGGCTCTGAAATCCGTTCCTTCCAAACACGAGGCCATTGTGTTAACTAATGTGGCAGCTCGCTTGACTGGTTGTCCTAGGACAGGTGCGTTAGTCCCTTCTCTGACTCCGAGTTCGATTAGAACATGTGGCCTTGAACTTTATATCGATTTTTGTGTGTTTTGAGATATTATCATTCAGTTCCGCGTCAGTCTCATTTATTAAATTGATTTATCCATTTCAATCTCCAGTTATTAATGACTGGTCACTAACAACCACGACACTGTGGGCTTCAAGGTACGACTTCAAGATACGAGCAGCGCTAATATCAATAGCAACAGAAATAATTCATCGGTTCCCGGGTTCGATTCCCGGCGGGGTCAGGGATTTTCTCTGGCTCGTGATGGCTGGGTGTTGTGTGCTGTCCTTAGGTTAGTTAGGTTTAAGTAGTTCTAAGTTCTAGGGGACTGATGACCATAGCTGTTAAGTCCCATAGTGCTCAGAGCCATTTTTGAAATAATTCATCAGAGGGCTTCGCCGTTGCCTCGGCGTTAAACACCAGAGTTCACTCATGGCAGTAGCGCAGGGTATTATGTACTTCCTCCACGTGCCTCACGTAAGTACTGAGGTATGCAGACTGAGATACGCAGAGTCACTCTGGTTTGACTCGTGAGGACGACGGTTCAAACTCGCGTCCGGCCATCCTGATTTAGGTTCTTCGTGATTTCCCTAAATCGCTTCAGGCAAATGCCGGGGTGGTTCCCGAATTCCTTTCGCATCCTTCCGTAATCTGATGGGATCGATGACCTTACTGTTTGGTCCCCTTCACCAAATTCAACCAACCAACCAGGTTTGACAATAGTGATTTCTGGAAGTCCTTGGAAAACAAAGTGATTTTATTCGCGTCCTTCACTGAAAAACCACCTTGACCTTTCGGAGCAACATGTTGCTTCCTTAAGTGCTGCCTTTGGCATGCTATGATGTCTCTGAAAAAAATGTTCAATGTGTGTGAATTCCTAAGGGACCAAACCGCTGAGGCCATCGGTCCTAGACTTACACACTACTTAAACTAACTTAACGCTAAAGAAACAGTCCGCAACTCGTGGTCGTTCGGTAGCGTTCTCGCTTCCCGCGCCCGGGTTCCCGTGTTCGATTCCCGGCGGGGTCAGGGATTTTTTCTGCCTCGTGATGACTGGGTGTTGTGTGATGTCCTTAGGTTAGTTAGGTTTAAGTAGTTCTAAGTTCTAGGGGACTGATGACCATAGATATTAAGTCCCATAGTGCTCAGAGCCATTTGCTAAAGAAACACTCAGACCCATGCCCGAGGGAGGACTCGAACCTTCGGCGTGAGGGGCCGCACGACTAGTGACATGGGATGTCTCTGAGAGAATGCTATAAGGACACCTGGTAGTAAATGTGTCGCCATTTAACTAATCGTGTCACTTGGATTGCGATATTCCGAAAACAGAATTTTCTTTTCCACATCAGCCGTCTTGTAGATCATCGCATTTGCCATAAGGACGACTTGTTGGATGATTTTCGTGATACGAATTGATTGAAATCAGTGACGTTTACTTGCAGCCACCTGCTGAACCATCCATCGTACAGAGGTCGTACATTCAGTAAGAAACAGCACAGCATATACTAATAGGTTGTTATTCCATTAACTGTTGCTACGCGAGAGGAATAACTGCCTGTACACTGCCGCGTCTACCATAAATTTTGTAATTTTACTACCATTATTACCGCCGTTCGTTGTGGCTGAGCGGTTCTAGGCGCTTTAGTATGGAACCGCGTGACCGCTACGGTCGCAGGTCCGAATCCTGCCTCGGGCATGGATGTGTGTGATGTCCTTAGGTTAGTTGGGTTTAAGTAGTTCTAAGTTCTAGGGGACTGATGACCTCAGATGTTAAATCCCATAGTGCTCAGAGCCATTTGAATCATTTTTGAACCACCATTATTACCACCACAGATCTATATGTATGTAGAGGTAAAGGGAGTAATAAGACCTTTAACTGGTCTCTGAAGACAAGTTACCAAGTTTTAAAAACAACACTACTTATTTCACATTTTCAAATTTTTTTATATTGTCACTCAATGGAATTTATTGAAGTTTCTACAACGCTCCAGTGGCGCACTGGTTAGCACACTGGACTCGCAGGCGGGTGAACGACGGTTCAAACCCGCGTCCGGCCATCCTGATTTAGGTTTTCCTCTATTTTCTTAAATCGCTTCAGGCAAATGCTGTGATGGTTCCTTTAAAAAGGCACGGCCGACTTCCATCCCCATCCTTCCCTAAGCGGATGGGACCGATGACCTCGATGTTTGGTCCCCTCCCTCGAACCAACCAACCAACAACACTCCCCTCCGTAACCTCAATTGTTCCTCTCACACACATGAACGGCAACTGAGATCGAGTTGGAAAGAGTGATGCGATTTAGTGTGTGTTTCATTCGCCATCATCTCGGCTGTCGCGCTGGCATTCGCTGTACTACCTGAACAAGACTGTGACACCGCGATACGAAAAAGTCTAGTGATTTATTTTAGCTGTGGAAAGCTGGAGTTGTAGCCTGGAGAAATTATTCTTGAACGTTGGTGCTATAAAGTGAGTTGGGGTTTCTTTATTACGTATATGAGAATTTATCCAGTTCATTACTTGAAGAGGCAACGGCCTTGCCACAGTGGATACACTGGTTCCCGTGCGATCACCGAAGTTAAGCGCTGTCGGGCGTGGTCGGCACTTGGGTGGGTGACCATCCAGGCCGCCATGCGCTGTTGCCATTTTTCGGGGGGCACTCAGCCTCGTGATGCCAATTGAGGAGCTACTCGACCGAATAGTAGCGGCTTCGGTCAAGATTACCATCTTAACGATCGGAAGAGAGCCGTGCTGACCCCACGCCCCTCCTATCCGCATCCTCCACTGAGGATGACACGACGGTCTGATGGTCCCGGTAAGCCACTCGTGGCCTGAAGACGGAGTTAGTGCATTACTTGAAGACGAGGCTGCATCCTTTTGCAGGCTGTTGTGAAATATGAGCAGATACTCCATCTCTGATAACCTATTCTTACGGCGTAACGCGCAGTGTGCAAATTCGTGAAAGAGAGGACTTAGCCAGATCAGAATCGATCCTATACACTGGATGATCGCTACCGTCGAAAGAGGTTTCATGCAGTTAATGTGGTAGACGCTACCACCATAGATAATTTTAATTCGCGCACTCTTCTAAAGAGACTTATATAGCGCCAGATGATGCTCCCTCTGCATCATCAAATACGGCCCCAACACCTGTCACCACCGACATAATCGGCCACGAGAGCAAGTGAAGCGAGAAAAGGATGATCCAGAACAGAGTCGGCTTCGTACGCACGCTGTTCTATTCGTCGATCTAACGTAATATGTATTTCAACTCGGCTTGAGTTGCTTGTTGCGTTATCTGCTGTTGCAGGTATCCACGGGCCAGTTAACCCACAGCAGCCGGCAAGAATCCCACTCGCGCCTCCCAATTCTGTAGCGTTCCAAAAAGCAAAGAAAGAATGCACCTCGCACGAGCTGCGTTTAGAGCAGCACTTAGAGGGGTCCTAAGTAAAGGACTGAAACTTACAGAAAGCCTCTTTCTTGTTGTGGATGCAGCCCGAGAACCACTCCACTCATCGAGAAAGTTCGCCACAATGTTAGGCGAAATACACTACTGGCCATTAAAATTGCTACACCAAGAAGAAATACTGATGATAAACGGGAATACATTGGGCAAACATATTATACTAGAACTGACATGTGATTACATTTTCACGCAATTTGGGTGCATAGATCCTGAGAAATCAGTACCCAGAACAACCACCTCTGGCCGTAATAACGGCCTTGATACGCCTGGGAATTGAGTCAAACAGAGCTTGGATGGCGTGTACAGGTACAGCTGCCCATACAGCTTCAACACGATACCTCAGTTCATCAAGAGTAGTGACTGGCTTGTTGTGACGAGTCAGTTATTCGGCCACCATTGACCAGACGTTTTCAATTGGTGAGAGATCTGGAGAATGTGCTGGCCAGGACAGCAGTCGAACATTTTCTGTATCCAGAAAGGCTCGTACAGGACCTGCAACATGCAGTCGTGCATTATCCTGCTGAAATGTAGGGTTTCGCAGGGATCGAATGAAGGGTAGAGCCACGGGTCGTAACACATCTGAAATGTAACGTCCACTGTTCAAAGTTCCTTCAATGCGAACAAGAGGTGACCGAGATGTGTAACCAATGGCACACCATTCCATCACGTCGGGTGATACGCCAGTATGGCAATGACGAATACACGCTTCCAATGTGCGTCCACCGCGATGTAGCCACACACGGGTGCGACCATCATGATGCTGTAAACAGAACCTGGATTCATTCGAAAAAATGACGTTCTGCCATTTGTGCACCCAGGTTCGTCGTTGAGTACACCATCGCAGGCGCTCCTGTCTGTGATGCAGCGTCAAGGGTAACCGCAGCCATGGTTTCCGAGCTGATAGTCCATGCTACGGCAAACGTCGTTGAACTGTTCGTGCAGGTGGTTGTTGTCTTGCAAACGTCCCCATCTGTTGACTCAGCGACCGAGACGTGGCTGCACGATCCGTTACAGCCATGCGGATAAGATGCCTTTCATCTCGACTGCTAGTGACACGAAGCCGTTGGAATCCAGCACGGCGTTCCGTATTACGCTCCTGAACCCACCGATTCCATATTCTGCTCTCAGTCATTGAATCTCGACCGACGCGAGCAGCAATGTAGCGATACGACAAATCGCAATCGCGATAGGCTACAATCCGACCTTTATCAAAGTCGGAAACGTGATGGTACGCATTTCTCCTCCTTACACGAGGCATCACAACAACGTTTCACCAGGCAACGCCGGTCAACTGGTGTTTGAATATGAGAAATCGGTTGGAAACTTTCCTCATGTCAGCACGCTGTAGGTGTCGCCACCGGCGCCAACCTTGTGTAAATGCTCTGAAAAGCTAATCATTTGCATATCACAACATCTTCTTCCTGTCGGTTAAATTTCGCGTCTGTAGCACGTCATCTTCGTGGTGTAGCAATTTTAATGGCCATTAGTGTATGTCTTTTTTATGCAGTTAGTGTCAAACTTCGCGCATATCATCGAGAGTAAAAGCTACGTTTTTGAAACGAAAGTAATTCCATTAGAAGGAAGAAATCTTACTAAATCTGGTCGCGAAACTACACAGTTTAAGTAACAAAAACTACTTCACAAGTTGAAGTTCCAAATGTCTACAGTTCTCCATAGATCCTCTCACACATGACTCCGTTGTCCGTATCGCTGAAGATGGGATGTTCGCCATGACGTGTTAAAACTAGAGAATCCCACTACAGAGGGAGTCGAAGCCTCCGTGCAAGCATCGGAAGCGCTTAAACAGCGAAGTGGCACAGTGCTAATGTGAGGTTACTACTGAGCCATTAACATACCCCTGAGGACGTGAGGAACACACGTACCGTGTGGCCTTACCGATAATCAGCTCGCTCTCCGCAGAAAAAAATGGTTCAAATGGCTCTGAGCACTATGGGACTGTACATCTGAGGTCATCAGTCCCCTAGACTTCGAACTACTTAAACCTAACTAACCTAAGGACAGCACACACATCCAGACAGGATTCTAACCTGCGACCGTAGCGGTCGCGCGGTTCCGGACTGAAGCGCCTAGAACCGCTCGGCCACAACGGCCGGCTCTTCGCAGAATCACGTGAATTTAACTACACTTGCCGCGCAGCGGATAACATAATGAATTTACTTTATTCAACGGTAGTGGGCCTAACATACATGAAACTTGGGTGCTGCAACTCACAAGATGATAAAGTAGAGAGTATCATCACACTACTGAATGAAGCAATGGTCGCTATAAAACCCCATTTATTACAATTTGCTGTGGTCGTCAGGTTAAATACATAAGGACATGAAATCATTACGTTCACTGAGTTAATTGAGAAGAGTCCTTTAAGGTCACACCAGATCCGGGGCGAGGGGCGACGATTAAGTTCGCGGAAGTTGCACGATGACTGCTGAATGTTAATCAGATGTGGAAAGAAAGGACTACAGAAAGAAACATACATGCACACACTATCTTCGCTGAACACATGTTGGGCCAGAGGTTGCTAATAAATGTGCTTGAATTAGTAACGTAAAAGCCATGATGTCAATCTGATAACTCCTCGTGCATCCTATCAATTGGTTTATGAACGCAGCAGCAGCTCACTATACTTAGCGTTACACATGCCTGCGAGTGGCGGCTGTGGTGGCTGAATATTGTAAGTTAACTGGCATGCAACGAAGGCTGCACTCTCTCAGAGCCCTGAATCGAAGTCCTTCTCTCAGCCGAAGCGTCATCCGGTGAGTCTCGGTGAAAGTAAGTTCCACAGGGAACTCCAAAAATAGTGACACTACTGTTTAATTATGTTCAAACTAAATATGGAAATGAGACTCTTGCGTTATTAGAACGAGCCTGATTGATCGGAACTCGGAAGAATCAATGTCACTGGTGCACAAAACCATGCACAAGTAAAAATTCTGCTTTCTTACTTGGAGCGCTCTATGGGATTTACTTTCATCCGAGACTCCCTGGGTGATCCTTCGGCTGAGAAGGAATTTTATTGAGTACAGGTTGACCAGTAATCGGCTGAGCAGGGGTGACAATCACGTCCAGTCGTTAAGAGTGAACCTACGCATGTTCAAAGAACAAACACCGCCAGGAGAAAGAGTATCACAGGTAAAAGTTCGGAACAGTATCTGGCTTGAGGCCTGAGTTCCGCCAAAGAAGTACTGTCTGTGCCGTGCCTTACACGACAGAATGCCGTTGCATCGTGTTTTGGTGAGGGCAATCGACTGGCGCTGGAGAGGCGTGCCATTAATAGACAATAAGAAACAGCTGTATCGCGGTGTCATGTCCTCTGCAGGAAGCCTGTTTTCTGGGAAACGCAAGACCTGAAGCAATACAAAGATAAAAATTTATGAAGTGGTGTGCGACGAGAATCCATCCAGCATTTTTGTTTAAGAGCATAGGTTCTGCACTTACCAGTTGGCGAAGACTTAAATGCCTTGTTGTTGATTCTGTTAAGAAACAGAAAAAGGGCTACCGTTGGATAATATCAATAAAGTCTAGAGTGGGAGAAGAGAGATTGCTGTATGTACGTGGGGAAGGGCTGCTTAGGTAAAACATGAGAAAAACAGATGGTAGGCATCGGGAGCTGCTTGTTTCTGAATGAAAACACTGAAAAGTCACATTGTTAATTAATTAAGTTTAAACCGAGTATGGAAGGGAGACTGTGTCATTATTAGAACCGACCTGATTGATCGGAACTCGGAGAACCACTGTCATTGGTCCACAAAACAATGCACAATAAAACTTCTGTTTTCTTACTTGGAGCGCTCTATGGAACTTACTTTCATCCAAGACTCGCTGGATGACTCTTCGGATGAGAGAAGCACTTCGATTCTAGACTCTAAGAGGGTACAGCCTTCGCTGCAGGACAGATGGCTTACAATATTCAGCCAGCACAGCAACCACTCACAGGTACCGGTAACACTAAGTATGGTGAGCCAGTGCTGCATTCGCAAACCAACTGATAGGTTTACAAAGACTGCATACTCTTACAATTGATACCTTACACCTCGAAATCCCAGGCAAACTTCACGCCATGAGTTTCTGGTAACGTCTAGGCCCTTGAATATGTAGAAGGAGTTATCCACAAAACAGACCTTTCTTGGATTACTGAAAGTAAAATTTTATTACCTGTATCTAAATTACTCATCTCTCCAGTAGAAGAAAACAGTTGAGAACCTTATTGTCTGCTCATGGCACGTCTCTCCAGGGCCAGCAGACTGCCCACGCCAAAACACGATACAACGGCGTTCTCTGGCTTATGGCACAACACAGACATTACTTCTTTGGTAGTGTTTAACCTGCACACCATATACTGTTCTCAACTTCTACCTGTGCTCCTCCTTCTCCTGACGGTGTCTATTCTTTGGAAAGGCCTAGGGTCTCTCTTAATGACTATATGATAGTTGTCTTCCCTGCTCGGCCCCTTTCTGTTCAACCTGTACTCAATAAGATTCCCATGTAGTTGGAGCGCCAAAAGAAGAATTTAGTATGGAATCATAGCAATTAGTCGTGGCTGTTACTGACATAAACTTGAACCCTCGCAATACCAAGTGTATTCAGTAACATGTATTACCACCAAAAAAGTTGAAAAAATATTGTTATTTTCTGTTGACTCAGCAACAAACTTTTTGAAGAGGTACTGATGTGTATGATGAACAACGACTATACACCACCACCAGTCGTCCACTTGGTATTCAAAACTTGGCAGTGAAATGTTCTTCCACTACTAGGATAGAATTGGTTACTTCCATAAGTAGAGTAATCACTCGATTTTGCATGGATGGACTTACCTGTAAAGTACAATATATTGTAGGATATTAGGGTGTTGGATGACGACCAGTTTGGATTTAGGAAAAGTAAAGACACAAGTGAGGCAGTTCTGACGTTGCGCTTGATAATGCAAATAAGTCGTAAGAAAAATGAAGACATGTTCATAGTACTTATCGACCTAGAAAAAGCATACGACGATGTTAAATGGTGCAACGTATTCGAAATTTTCAGGAAAATATGTGTAAGCTGTAGGGAAAGACGGATAATGTGTAATACGCACAACAGACAAACAATAGGAAAACGTAAGAACGGAAGATCAAGAACGAAGTGCTCAGATTACAAAGGATGTAAGACAGGGATGTAATTTTTCGTCCCTGCTGTTCAATGTATACATCGAAGAAGCAAAGTCGGAAATAAAGAAAACGTTAAGGAGTTTGATTAAAATTTAGGGTGTAAGGACGTCAGTGATAAGACTCATTGATAACATTGTTATTTTCAGTGAAAATGAGGAAGAAACACGGGACCTGTTGAACGGAATGTTATCTAATTAGCACACGATTTGAACTGAGAGTAAATTGGAAAAAGCTGGAAGTAATGAGTAGCAGAAATGAGATTAAGAAGAAACGAAGAAATTATGCTACCTTGGAAGCAAAGTAACACAGGACGGACGAAGCAAGGAAGACATAGAAAGGAGACTACCACTAGCAAAGATGGCTATCCTGGTTAAAAGTAGTTTACTAGTACGAAAAATCTGTCTTATTTTGAGTAATGTACTTTTGCTGAACAGCATTGTATGCAAGTGAATTGTGGACAGCGAGGAAAACGGAAAAGAAAAGAAACGAAGTGTTTGAGATGCAGCACTACAGAAAGATGTTGAAAATTTGTAGGAAGCTCTTCGCAGAGTCAGTTAGGAGAGGAACAGATGGAAGACACCATAAAAGAAAGGCCAGAATGATAGGACATGTGTTAAGACGTCATGGAGTGACTTCCATGATAATTAAAGGAGCTGTCAAGGGCGAAAACTGCAGTGGAAGACAGAGAGTGAAAGATATGAAAGGGTTAGTACAAGAAAGGAATTCGTGGCAGGCCGCATCAAGCCAGTCAGGTGAGTGATGGCCAAAAAAAGGGAATATTACTTCGATTTGGTGACGAAAATGTAATGAAAGAGTCTTCTTACAGTAGGGTTACACATTTTAAATTTGGTCTGTGCGTATGTCTTGAGTTACAAGAAAAATAAAGAGTCAGAAAATGTAAATCTATTAACCATTTACCTGCATTCGCATTCAGGCAGATCTTGACGAAAATAGTGAATATAGTTGAAAGTTCCAGATATAACTCAAACATAACGCGGCTTGATCACCCAGATTGGATTTACTATTCTCGGCAGACGATGCCGAGAAATATGCTGCTGCAAAATGGCAGGAAGAGTTGCCGGAAGAAGGAGTAATATTTCGTGGACTTAAACATAACTGATGTCAAGGTTTCCTCTTAACAAAACAGGCTGTTGGCCATTAAAATTGCGGCACCTGGACACATAGTAAGTAACGAAATTTTACTTATCTACCACACGAGGTATGCCGTTTAAAATCGTCTATCTTCGACAATGTTATCCCTACCTATTATTTTGCATGGATGGACTTACCTGTAAAGTACAAGACAAGTGGTATACTCGAAGACAAAAGAAACGACGCACCACGAAGGAATTATCCGAATAGGACGGTACTTGTGTTTTACATGTACATACAAACTAATTAAGAAAAATGGGCTGATTTATTCAAGGAAAAGCGCTTCACATATTGCACAAGTCGATAACGCGATGGTCTACCCCTGGCCCTTATGCAGTAAGAATTCGGCTTGTCAGTGATTGACAGAGATGTTGGATGTCCTTCTGACGGATATGGTGCCAAATTCTATTCACTTGGCGCGTCAGATCGTCAGAATCTCGAGATGGTTGGAGGGCCCTTTCCATTACAGTCCAAACGTTCTCAACTGGGGAGAGATCAGGCGACCTTGCTAACCAAGATAAGCTTTGGCAAGTACGAAGACAAGTAGTAGAAACGATCGCCGTGTGCATGTGACTATTATCTTCGTGAAATGTAAGCCCAGGATGGCTTGAAAAGAAGGGCAACAAAACGGGGAGTAGAATATCGTCGACGTACTGCTGTGCTGTAAGGGTGCTGCGGATGACAACCAAAGGGGCCCTGCCACGAACTAAATGATACCCCAGACCATCACTCCTTGTCGTCGAACCATATGGCGGGGTACAGTCAAGTTGATAGCGCTCCAGGCGCGTCTTAGGTCGGGAATCTCATTAAATGGAGTGGTACTGTCTTCAGTGACGAGTCTCACTTCGAACTGAGCCCCGATGATCAGCGAAGCAGTGTCTGGAAACGACTCGGTCATCTACGGATTTCCGTCCCATTCGGCTAATTCCATAGTGGTGCGACTTTTTTTTGTCTTACAGTGTATGTTCCACATTTCCTCATAAACCACTCTACCGATTTCAGCCAAACTTTCTACACACATCAGTCACTGCCTGGAAAGAATCACTGTGAGGGTAAGAACCACTTATCTATCAAAGGGGTGGGTGTGGGTGAGAAAAATCAGCGTACACCATGACGCGCGAGTACCCTTACTTTAGTCATGTAGCATTTGAGAATGAGAGCACCTACTGACTTGCAACAAACTTTGAACACAATTTCAAACCTTTACGGAACCTTTTCTCGGTGACAACCCCACAAAATGACATTAGGAAAAGAGGTTGTCGCTTTCTATACGTTCGCTGTTCATGCAGTAAAACAGACTTATGAAGCACAGGGTTTTATTTTATTGCTTCTTTACTACTAACTGTATTCTCGAAACATTTTTCAGACAGTATTCACATATACCACTGAACGTAGCAGCAACTTCTCAGCATTGTACGAAACATAGTTCAGGAGATATGACGTCATAAACGTCGAGCTGCCTCAAAATGAAACTTCGGAGCGAAATTCGCTAGAGATACAAGTGAAATATCTGTACAAATGCGTGTGAAATACGTTAAACATGCGTGAAATATCAAAACTAGACATGATTGTCTCTATGGGAATTCCGCGTCGTTCATTAAATAAAAATATGGTGTTTCAGTCTTTGATCGCTATTTTTTATTTTCAATTACCGGTTTCGGGTTAGCTGCCCATCTTCAGATCATATATTGCAGTTACAGAGTAACTTGTCAGTACGGAACAATCGGAGATGGACAGAGGGAAGAGAAGCACATGGACAGAGAGGGGGAGAGGAGCAGATGGGAACAATCGGAGATGGACAGAGGGAAGAGAAGCACATGGACAGAGAGGGGGAGAGGAGCAGATGGACAGAGAGGGTAGGAGGAGATGAACAGAGGGAGGGGGAGGAAGGTATGACAGCGAACCGTTTGTTCTGTACTGACAAGTTACTCTGTAACTGCAATATATGATCTGAAGATGGGCAGCTAGCCCGAAACCGGTCATTGAAAATAAAAAACAGCGATCAAAGACTGAAACGCCATATTTTTATGTGTGAAATAAATTTGCTGTGTGTGTAATCAGGTAAATCCACGGGTAAAAAGCTCATCCTTTATCCCTGTAATGATTTGAGCCCAATTTGGTACATATATCACTTACGACCTGGAAAGAAATGTTGTGGAGGTAAGGGAACCAGCCTCCAACTGAGATAAGGGTGATAAGCTGTAGAGAGAAGGAGGGAGAAGGAGATTGGCAGACAGAGAAGGGGAACGAGAAGTTGGACACAGGTATGAGGGAGGAGGAGATGAACAGAGAGAGGGGGAGGAGGGTATGGACAGAGAGAAGGAGCAGGAGGAGATGGACAGAGAGAGAGAAACGAGCAGATGGACAGAGAGGGTAGGAGGAGATGGACAGTGAGAGGGAGGAAGAGGAGGAGATGGACAGAGGAGGGGCAGCAAGAGGTGCACAGAGAGGGGGCAGAAAGAGATGGGCGTATTGTTGAGGTGGAGGAGATGGATAGACCCGGAGGGTGAAGTAGATGGACAGAGAGGGGTAAAGGAGGAGATGGAGAGAGAGAGAGAGAGAGAGAGAGAGAGAGAGAGAGAGAGAGGGTGGAAGAAGAAAATGGACTAATAGAAGATCGGTACAAATATATGCCCAGACAACGCCGGGCACTCAACTAATCAACTATAAAATGAGCAGACGGCAGCAGGACAGAAAATTCGCGACAGTCTCCACGACTACTGGTTGACATTTTCCTTCCAGAAGACTCCGCAGAGGACGTATTTGATGAGCACAGAGAGATGCGGAACAAAAGTAGGGAAGCATAAAATATTTTTTCCATTTTCGGAATAAGAGGTAAGGAAATAAATCCTGGAACTGAAAAAGGAATAAGTCACCTACTGAAATTCGACATGTCCTTTATATTTGTGCCAACTCTGTAACGCGTGTTTACTGCATGGAAGAATACTAGATATATGGAAGAAAGCAAATGTGATTATCCTGAAAGAGGAGAAGACAAGGATCCCTACTTCTAAAGTCCTATAGACCAGTATGCTTTCTCGATGCATTTGGGAAAGTGCTGGAGAGGTTGCTGTGCAGTAGACTACAAGAGGAAAGACTTCTTCATGGAATGAATTCCCAACAATATGATTGAGAAGTGGAGAGCACGCCATAAATGATTCTATAAGTCTTTCGAAACCGCTCCATATATATATATATATATATATATATATATATATATATATATATATATATATATAATAACCATGATGGTGGCCATCGCCGGCGCTTTGCTCCTGAAGTAACCTGGCAGAACGATGTGGCAAAGTCATTCAAAAATTTCATCAGTGGTGTCAAAGAGTGAAACTGTCTGTTGCGCCTAAAACGTACACACTCTTAAAAGAGTATCTGTTAAGGGACCAGATCCATAAAGAGATAATCCGCCACCAGATAACTAAGCGTCTTCTTGGACGAATGGCAGCATTATAATGCACATACTAAAGAAATGAGCAAGAGAGACAGGAAAATGATGAATAAAATTATTACTCTAGCCACCCACGACTATAAACTACCAATGAGAACAATAAGTCCGTATCATTACGCCATTATAACTGCAATCAGTGATACTGAGCGAATGCTTGGGTACACAGACTTCTGTTCACACCACTAACACGGGTAGTTAACTGGGTACAACGCGGAATACTTCTTCGGTTGGCGGGAGCAGGAGCTTTAGGTACTGTTTCAGCTCAAGCGTTGCAGACAATACACGGAACAAGTCCACTCGATCTCCAGATACGCAAAAGAGCGGCGATGTATTGGCTGAAGAACAAACGTCAATCCCCGAATTGCTCTTCAACAGTGTGAAGCAAGAAGGTGCTTAAAACATCAATGTAGGCCTGTGCTCTGATAGTACCACGCCAAACAACAAGAGATGCAGAAGTCTCCTCCATGAAAAACACGACCACACCATAAGACCACCACCTCCGAATTTTACTCTTGGCACTACACACGCTGGCAGATGATGTTCACCGGGAATTCGCCATACCCACATCCTGCCATCGGATCGCCACATGGTGTACCGTGATTCGTCACTCCACACAACGTTTTCCCATTGTTCAATCGTCAAATGTTTACGCTCCTTACAAAATGGTTCAAATGGCTCTGAACACTATGGGACTTAACTGCTGAGATCATCAGTCCCCTAGAACTTAGAACTACTTAAACCTAATTTACCTAAGGACATCAAACACATCCATGCCCAAGGTAGGATTCGAACCTGCGACCGTAGCGGTCGCGCGGTTCCAGACTGAAGCGCCTAGAATCGCTCAGCCACTCCGGCCGGCGCGCTCCTTGCACCAAGCGAGGCGTCGTTTGGCATTTACCGGGGTGATGTGTGGCTTATGAGAGGCCGCTCGACCATGAAATCCAAGTTTTCTCACCTCCCGCCTAACTGTCATAGTACTTGCAGTGGATTCTGATGCAGTTTGGAATACCTGTGTGATGGTCTGGATAGATGTCCGCCTATTACACATTACGACCCTCTTCAACTGTCAGCGGCCTCTGTCAGTCAACAGATGAGGTTGGCCTCTACGCTTTTGTGCTGTGCTTGTCCCTTCACATTTCCGCTTCACTATCACATCGAAAACAGTGGACCTAGGGATGTTTAGGAGTGTGGAAATCTCGTGTACAGACATATGACACAAGAGACACCCAATCACTTGACGACATTCGAAGCCCGTGAGTTCGGCGGAGCGCCCCATTCTGCCCTCTCACGATGTCTAATGACTACCGAGGTCAGTGATGTGGAGTAACTGGCAGTAGGTGGCCGCACAATGCACCTAATATGGAAAACGTATGTTTTTGGGTGTGTCCGGGTACTTTTGATCACATAGTGTAAACAGATGTCGTACACAAGGCATAAAAGGGCAAGCATTTGTAAAGATGTCCGCACGACACGAATTAACAGACTTTGTACACGGAATAGTGGTTGGAGATAGGCGGATGAGACATTTAGGCCGTTACGTCTCACCGCGTACAACGCAGTGACCGACGGCCTTCACTTAACGACAGAGAGCAGCGGCGTTTCTGTAGCGTTGCCAGTGCTAACGGTCCAGCAACAGTGCTTGAAATAACGGCAGAAATCAATATGGGATGTATGACAAACGTACCGTTAGGACAGTGCATCGAAATTTGGCGTTAGTTGGTTGGTTGGTTGGTTTTTGGGGAAGGAGACCAGACAGCGTGGTCATCGGTCTCATCGGATTAGGGAAGGATGGGGAAGGAAGTCGGCCGTGCCCTTTCAGAGGAACCATCCCGGCATTTGCCTGGAGTGATTTAGGGAAATCACGGAAAACCTAAATCAGAATGGCCGGACGCGGGATTGAACCGTCGTCCTCCCGAATGCTAGTCCAGTGTCTAACCACTGCGCCACCTCGCTCGGTTGGCGTTAGTTGCCTATGTAAGCAGACGACCCACGCGAACACCTTTGTTGGCAACACGACATCGCCTGTGGTCCCTCTCCTGGGCTCATGACTGTATGGTTTGGGGCCCTAGACGACTGGAAAACCGTGGCCTGATCAGACGAGTCCCAATTTCAGTTGGTAAGAGATGATGGTAGGATTATAGTGTGGCGCAGACCCCATGAAGCTATGGGCTCAAGTTGTCAGCAAGGCACTGTTCAAGTTGGTGGTGACTCCATAATGATGTGGGCTGTGTCTACGTGGAGTGGACTGGGACCTCTGGTCCAACTGAACCGAACATTGACTGGAAATGGATATGTTCGGCTGCTTGGAGATGATGTGCAGCCATTCATGGACTTTGTTCCCAAACGATAATGGAATTTTTATGGATGACACTATGCCATGTCACCGGGCCACAATTGTTCATGACTGGTTTGAAGAACGTTCTGGACAATTCGAGTGAACGATTTGGTCACTCACATCTTCCGACATGAATCCAATCGAAAGTTTGTGGGACATAATCGAAACAGTTCGTGAACAAAATCCTGCACTGGCAACACTTTCGCAGTTATGGACGGCTACAGAGACAACAAGGCTCAATGTTTCTGCAGGGGACTTCCAGCGGCTTGTTGAGTCCATGTCACGTCGAGTTGCCGCACTACGCCGGACGAAAGGAGGCCCGACACGATATTAGGAGCTATCCCATGACTTTTTGGCACCACAGTGTATAACATTGACGCATGCAGTCTGCCAGCGTTCATTGTCCTAAGAGCTTCCACATACGGATACGTGATGCTGTACGCAGAACCGGGACTTGTAAGAGGTGATGTAGTGCCATTTCTGTGTCCAGCGTTGTCGTTGAGTGCACCACTGACTGCGCACTTCTCTCTGCTGCCTCGTTAATGGAAGCTACGACAATGGTCGCCGTACTGACAGTCAGTGATGCTCCAACATCGTCGCCTGTCAGTCTGGATACTTCCCTCGCCGCAAACAAGCTCATTTCCTGACTCAAGGTACGTGATATTGCTGCCAAATCCTGCACGGCCGGACCTTACCGACAATGTCAGTATAGAAACGGAAATTAGCGATCATGATATCATTATAGCAACAACGATTACGGAAGTTAATAAATCAGTCAAGAAGGCTATGAGAGTGTTTCTGATAGATAGAGCAGATAAGCAGTTATTAGCATCTGACTTAGGCAGGGAATTAGCATCACTTAGTTCCATTAAGATGGATGTAGGGGAATTATGACTAAAGTTTACGCAGATTGTAAATCGTGGTCTGGAGAGTTATGTGCCTAGTAAGTGGACAAAGGATGGAAAAGACCCATCATCGCTTAACAGCGAAATTCGGAGGATGTTGAGGAAGCAGAGGCTGTTGCACTCTCGGTTCAAGAGGGAACGTACAAATGATGACAAGCGAAGGTTAGTTGAGATTCGTGCGTCTGTGAAAAGATCTATGCGCGAAGCATATAACAAAAATGGTTCAAATCGCTCTAAGCGATATGGGACTTATCATCTGAGGTCATCAGTCCCCCTAAGACTTAGAACTACTTAAATCTAACTAACGTAAGGACAGCACACACATCCATGCTCGAGGCAGGATTCGAACATGCGTCCGTAGCAGCAGCGCGGTTCCGGACTGAAGCGCCTAGAACCGCTCGGCCACAAAGGCCGGCAGCATATGACAACTACCACCGTCACACCGTAGCAAAAGACCTGGCAGAGAACCCGAGAAAATTCTGGTCTTACGTAAAATTGCTAAGCGGGTCTAAGGCTTCCATTCAGTCCCTTGTTGACCAGTCTGGTGTGGCAGTTAAAGATAGCGAAATGAAAGCGAAAGTTTTAAATTTCACGTTCAAGAAATCGTTCACACAGGAGAATGGTACAAACATACCGTCATTTGACCATAGGACAGAGTCCCGCATGAACGACATAGTAATAAGCATCTCTGGCGTAGAGAAAGAACTGAAAGACTTGAAAGCAAATAAATCACCAGGTCCGGATGGAATCCCAGTTCGATTTTACTGCTTTGGTCCCTTAGCTAGCTTGCGTTTATCATGAATCTCTCGCCTAGCACAAAGTCCCAAGAGACTGGAAATACACTGGTCACTCCAGTATACAAAAAAGGGTAAATGAACGAATCTGCAAAATTACAGACTAATTTCCCTAACTTCCGTTTGCTGCAGAATCAGTGAATATATTCTCAGTTCGAATACAATAAACTTTCTTGAGACTGAGAACATTATGTCGACAGATCAGAAGGTTTTAGAAAGCATGACTCGTGCGAAACTCAGCTTTCCCTTTTCTCACATGATATACTGCGAACTATGGATGAAGCGTAACAGACAACTCCATATTTATAGCTTTCCGATAAGCATTTGACACAGTTCTCCATTGCAGGCGGTTAACGAAGGTACTAGCAAATGGAATACGTTCACAGGCATGTCAGTGGCTCGAAGACTTCTTAAATAATAGAGCCCAGTACGTTGCCTTCGGTGGCGAGTGTTCATCGGAGACAAGGGATAGTCAGGAGTGCCCCAGGGAAGTGTGACAGAGCCACTGTTGTTCTCTATATACATAAATGATTTGGCGGACACTGTGGTCAGCAATCTGTGATTGTTTGCTGACGATGCCATGGTGTACCATGAAGCGTTGAAGTTGAGTGACTGTAGTAAGATACAAGACGACTTAGACAAAATTTTCAGTTGTTGTGACGAATGGCAGCTAGCCCTAAATGTGGAAAAATGTAAGTTAATGCGGATCAGTAGGAAGACCAAACCTGTAATGTTAGGATACAGTATTATTAGTGTCCTGCTTGACACAGTCAAGTCGTTTAAATATCTGGGCGAAGTATGTGAGAATTGCGATGCGGCAGGTGAAAGGTCAGCTTCGGTTTATTGGGAGAATTTTAGGAGAGAGTGATTCACCTGTAAAGCAGACCGCGTTCTTGAGTACTACTCGAGTGTTTGGGATCGTTATCAAGTCGGATCGAAGCAAGATATCGAAGAAATTCAGAGACGGACTGCTGGATTTGTTACTGGTAGGTTCGAACAACGCGCAAGTGTTACGGAGATGCTCCAGGAAGTCAAATAGGAATCCCTTGAGGGAAGGCGAAGTTCTTTTCGAGGAACGCTATTAAGAAAATTTAGAGAACAGTCATTTGAACTGACTGCCTAACGATTCTACTGCCGCCGACATACAATGAGCGTGAGGACCACGAAGATAAGCAGATAAGCTACGAGAAATTAGGGCTCATGGGGAGTCACATAGACAGTTGTTTCTCCCTCAACATATTTGCGAGTCGAACAGGAAAGAAAATGACAGGTAGTGGTACATGGTACCCACCGCCATGCACCGTACAGTGGCTTGCTGAGTATCTATATACATGTAGAACATTAAATATGTTCTCTTGGGTGCTAATCACGTGGAGTCCTTGAGGTCCAGCATAGCGTTGAGTGCGACCCTCCTGAAACCATCGATTCTTATTTCGCAGGACAGTCGTGGGATCCTGATTAACATGCACTGAAATATGGTGGAATGATACACTGCAATCCCAAAAGGCCATGATGCTGCTGCTAGCCGCCTCTTCTCGCTCATTCAGACACTAATTTCATTTCCTGGGGCTCCTATAAGACCATTTAAAATAAATAAAATAAATCTAAATCTAATGATCGTGGAAACATGTTGTTTTTTCTTTTAACATAAATTCTTTGGAGGTATTTCTCTGCAAGAGAAATATACACTGTCACGTTAATGTGACAACGTATCAACAGCTAGATTTACCCCTTTTATGAAGCGGACCACTGCGAGACGTGCAGGAAGAGAGTCAGTTATGTTCTGGAAGGTGTCGACGGAGATCTGGAGCCATGTCAACTCCAATGCCGTGGTCAGCTGCGCTAAGCTTCTCGGTTGAGGATAATTGGCACGTGCAGCCCGATCTAGGTGGTACCACAGATTCTTCATTGGGTTTAAATCCGGGGAGTTCCGTGACCAGGGGAGTTCAGCAAACTAATCCTGGTGCTCATCGAACCACGCACATACACTGCGAGCTGTGAGACATATTGCAGTGTCCTGCTGGTAGATGCCATCATTGACGAGAAAAAAACAATCTGCGTGAAGGGCTGGACATGGTATTGAAGAATAGTAGCATATATGTACTTTCCATTATGCCTTCTAGAACGATGAGATCACCCACGGAAAGGCACAAAAACATTACCCTGACCATAACGCTCCCTCGTGGTTCGAGGATGTTTGATTTCAGACGTTTCAGACAGTCCATGTCAACAGCCACCTGCCCGGTGGGGCATGAAGTGTGATTCATCTGAAAAGTCCACTTGTCGCCATTCAATGGACCACCAGTTGCGGTACTGGCCTGCAAATACCAGTCTCCGTCGTCGATGAACAGCAGTGAGCATGAACCAGGCGTCTGTTGCGGAGGCTCCTACACAGCAACGTTCGCTGAACGGTCTTTGAGGGAGACACTTTTCGTAGCCCTTTGGTTGATCTAGGTGGTCAGCTACTCAACAGTCGCACGTCTGTTCGCCCGTACACATCTCCGCCGCTCTTCCCCCTGTCATCTACGGAGAGTGGTGCACCACAGTTGCCTCGGCGCCTGTGTAAATTAGCGCCATTTTGCCATGCGAGGTATAGGTTGACCACACCAGCACGTAAAAAGTCTACAAACTTGCCCAGTCTGGGAATACATCCACCGCCCGCATCTCGTGGTCGTGCGGTAGCGTTCTCGATTCCCGGCGGGGTCAGGGATTTTCTCTGCCTCGTGATGGCTGGGTGTTGTGTGCTGTCCTTAGGTTAGTTAGGTTTAAGTAGTTCTAAGTTCTAGGGGACTTATGACCACAGCAGTTGAGTCCCATAGTGCTCAGAGCCATTTGAACCATTTGAATACATCCACCCTAGCCCCGAAAGACAATGATCACGTCATTTTGGACGTTAGATAAATCGCTCCGTTTCCGCATTACGACAACGAATGCACTGTTTTCCGCACCCTTCGAAAAATTTCATATACGCTCCACTACTAATGCTGCCACCTGCCGTCTGTGAGTCTTTATTGCACGTCGACGTCGAACATAGACCGTCGTCACATTAATGTGAGTGGACCGTGTATTTCTGAATCTTTTTCCACTGTTCAATATTAAGTGAAGATACAGTTCATTTGCATTTGACGAATTTCTTGAGATCCTTATAGGATTTTAGTGACAACGGAAAGAACTTAATATATTGCATTGTCCTAATTTCAATAAAATGTGCTAGTTACCAAAATGGGTGGAAAGAAAGAAATATAAAATGTCTGTTATTTTTTTAGTTTAATAATGGAACACTTTTTAATTCTATAATTTACAAATTACTTCACTTACAGTCGGAAAAAAGTGAGACACAAACACAAAAATTATTATCTAATTTTATATTGACGTGTTAAACATAAGACACAGTTTAACTGTGTAAGTTGTATGTTACACATGAAGAAAACTCACCTGTAAGTAATTTAACTCTCAAAAGTTAACAGTCGTTGAACGTCGATAAATATGATCAAAATCTTTATATATGTAACTCAAAAGGAAAACACAAATTTGTGTCTAATACGAAAGATAATTGGGGTGTGTATTATATTATGTATTTAAACCGAGGACTTAGATACGACCGAGAGGCTTCGTCCTGCCGTAGCCCTCAGTGATTCACAACCCCACAACAGGCCACAGCAGTCCACCCACCCCGCCGCAGTCCCACACCGAACAGAGGGTGATGGTGCGGTTCCTCACCCCCCTCCCACCCCCCCTCCCACCCCCCCCCTCCCCACCAGGGGACCGTCTCATAGCAGACGAGTGTAACCCCAAATGTTGAGATGTTTGCGTGGTAGAGTAATGATGGTACGTGGAGACTGTTTGTGCAGCAATCGCTAATACAGTGTAACTGAGGCGGAAAAAGGGGAAACAGCCCGCATTCGCCGTGGTAGATGGAAAACCACCTTAAAAACCATCCACGGGCTGGCCGACACACCGGACCTCGACACTGATCCGTCGGGCGGATAAATTGGGGTACTCCTGATAGCACCACTTTAAACTGTCGAACTGAGCCTGACAGGTGAATATTTTTGTACCAAGCTCTAAACCAAATGAGAATTATTCTTTATTTATCCATAAATATTACGATAAGAATTTTGTGATTGCATATATAGGGTGGATCACAATTAATAGCGAAAACTCGTATACGTAAATGTATACGACACCAGAAGCTAAAACATCCCTGTAAACATGGCTCCACAAACGAGCCATTTGCGAAATACTTGTGAATGTGATCTTATAGAAAGCTGCTGACTTGAGTATGAAGTAGTCTCCAAGTTAGTATAAAAAATGTAAACTATTATCTTAAGTCTCCATCTAATTAAACTCATGTTCCAGCTAGCTCAGTGTCAGATATCTCCATCTACATGTACATACAGAGTGGTTATAATTAAACTATCGTTGCTCGACAGTCTCACATGTTAAACGAGTGATCGTAGAAAAATGAAACTTTTTGGACATAATTGTGAGAATATGAGAAAGAGAAATAACAATAAACCATTTAATTTCCGTCCGCAGCTCGTGGTCGTGCGGTGGCGCTCTCGCTTCCCGCGCCCGGGTTCCCAGGTTCGATTCCCGGCGGGGTCAGGGATTTTCTCTGCCTCGTGATGACTGGGTGTTGTGTGATGTCCTTAGATTAGTTAGGTTTAAGTAGCTCTAAGTTCTATGGGAATGATGACCATCGCTGTTAGTCCCATAGTGCTCAGAGCCATTTGAACCGTTTAATTTCCACATGAGAGGGTAACATTTGTTGAATACGCACCATGTTTGAATTACAAGTTACAAATGTTGCTCAATGTGATGACCATCTGTTTCCACGATGGCCTGACGACCATCTGCACCCACGACAGCCTGACGACCATCTGCACCCACGACGGCCAGACGACCATCTGCACCCACGACGGCCTGACGACCATCTGTACCCACGATGGCCTGACGACAATCTGTACCCACGATGGCCTGACGACGATCTGTACCCACGCTGGCCTGACGACCGTCTGTACCCACAACGGCCAGACGACCATCTGCTCCCACGATGGCCTGACAAATGTCTGAACCCACGATGGTCTGACGACCGTCTGCACCCACGATGGCCTGGCGACTGTCTGAACCCACGATGGCCTGACGACCATCTGTACCCATGACGGTCTGACGACCGTCTGCA
Source organism: Schistocerca nitens (assembly GCF_023898315.1). Taxonomy (NCBI): domain Eukaryota; kingdom Metazoa; phylum Arthropoda; class Insecta; order Orthoptera; family Acrididae; genus Schistocerca; species Schistocerca nitens. The sequence goes on along the minus strand of NC_064616.1, from coordinate 570,267,348 downwards.
CCCACGATGGTCTGATGACCGTCTGCACCCACGACGGCCTGACAACCATCTGCATCCACGACGGCCTGACGACCATCTGTACCCACGATGGCCTGATGACAATCTGTACCCACGATGGCCTGACGACGATCTGTACCCACGATGGCCTGACGACCGTCTGTACCCACAACGGCCAGACGACCATCTGCTCCCACGATGGCCTGACAAATGTCTGAACCCACGATGGTCCGACGACCATCTCCACCCACGATGGCCTGACAACCATCTGCACCCACGACGGCCTGACGACAATCTGCACCCACGACAGCCTGACGACCATCTGCACCCACGACGACCTGACGACCATCTGCACCCACGACGGCCTGACAGCCATCTGTACCCACGATGGCCTGATGACCATCTGTACCCACGATGGCCTGACGACCATCTGTACCCACGATGGCCTGACGACTGTCTGCACCTACGATGATCTGACGACTGTCTGCACCTACGACGGCCTGATGACCATCTGATCCCATGACGGCCTGACGGCCATCTGCATCCACGACGGCCTGACGACCACCTGCACCCATGACGGCCTGACGACCTTCTGCACCCACGACGGCCAGACGACCATCTGCACCCACGATGGCCTGAGAAATGTCTGAACCCACAATGGTCTGACGACCATCTCCACCCTCGATGGCCTGACGACCATCTGTACCCACGATGGTCTAACGACTGCCTGCACCCATGATGGTCTGACGACTGTCTGCACCCACGATGGCCTGATGACCATCTGATCCCATGACGGCCTGACGACCATCTGCACCCACGACGGCCTGACGACCACCTGCACTCATGACGGCCTGACGACCATCTGCACCCACGATGGTCTGATGACTGTCTGCACCCACGATGGTCTGACGACCGTCTGCATCCACGACAGCCTGACGACCATCTGTTCCCATGACGGCCTGACGACCATCTGCACCCACGACGGCCTGACGACCGTCTGTACCCACGATGGCCTGACAACTGTCTGAACCCACGATGGTCTGATGACCATTTGCACCCACGGTGGTCTGACTACCATCTGCACCTACGATGGCCTGACAACCATCTGCACCCACGATGGCCTGACAAATGTCAGAACCCACGATGGTCTGACAACCATCTCCACCCACGATGGCCTGACAACCATCTGCATCCACGACGGCCTGATGACCATCTGCACCCACAATGGCCTGACGACCATCTGCACCCACAATGGCCTGACGACCGTCTGCACCCACGATGGTCTTGCGATCGCTGCACCCACGACGGTCTGACGACCGTCTGCATCCACGCCGGCCTGATGACCATCAGATCCCATGACGGCCTGACGACCATCTGCAGCCACGACAGCCTGACGACCAACTGCAACCACGATGGCTGAGGACCACCTGCACCCACGATGGCCTGACGACCATCTGCACCCACGACGGCCTGACAACCGTCTGTAACCACGATGGCCTGACAAATATCTGAACCCTCGATGGTCTGATGACCATCTGCACCGACGATGGTCTGACGACCATCTGCACCCACGATGGCCTGACGACCATCTGCACCCATGACGTTCTGGGATTGCACTGGAGATTGACCTACTGCTGCCCGAAACAATGGTGGACGATGGAGTGTTCAGCTGTCATGACAAAGCTTGTGATCTTACCTGGTATTCGATTGGACATGTGGTATTAATCAAATGTACCATGTTAACTGTGGAGTACGTTAATAATAGTGATTACCACCTGCATCCCTTCATGCCTGTTGTCTTCTCTGATGGCGATAGCATCTTCCAGTAGAATAGCTGTCCCTGTACAAGGTCATAATCGTGATCCATTGGGTTGAAGAGAACGGTGGTGAACTCTAAGTTGACGTCTTGGTCATCAAATCCACCTCTTCGTAACCTGATGGACCACATGTAGGACACTATCGGGTACCAGCCTCGCGCCCACAAACCACCGAGTCATAATTTATGGAATTGCATGACAGTGCGTTTCGATGAGGTGCCAGATACCTTCTGCAACCTTTTCAAAGGCTTGTCGAATCAACGACAGCTACTTTCGTCGCTGTATTGCGGTGTTCATAATGTTTCGGCTCATCAGTATATTTTTTTCCACTCAGTAAGGGCGTATGCATGTCCATAGCAGTCTGATGCGGTTCCTGGAAAAGAGAGCGATCATGAATCATTGTTGCAGACGCTTCTGCTGTACTCTCCGAAGCACCGGCATATGGCAAAACTCAGTCACATACTGCTGATACTGCGTCGATTGATGTCAGCGAGGTTTACTAATACTTCTTATTACGTTTTAATTTGTTTCATTTCTGGGCGTTAAGATTTTAACAATCGAAAATAAAGTCTTCTTCCCATACAGGGTGTTACAAAAAGGTACAGCCAAACTTTCAGGAAACATTCCTCACACACAAATAAAGAAAAGATGCTATGTGGACATGTGTCCGGAAATGCTTAATGTCCATGTTAGAGCTCATTTTAGTTTCGGCAGTATGTACTGTACTTCCTCGATTCACCGCCAGTTGGCCCAATTGGCCGGCCGCGGTGGTCTAGCGGTTCTAGGCGCTCAGTCCGGAACCGCACGACTGCAACGGTCGCAGGTTCGAATCCTGCCTCGGGCATGGATGTGTGTGATGTCCTTAGGTTAGTTAGGTTTAAGTAGTTCTAAGTTCTAGGGGACTTATGACCTCAGCAGTTGAGTCCCATAGTGCTCAGAGCCATTTGAACCATTTTTTTGGTCCAATTGAAGGAAGGTAATGTTGACTTCGGTGCTTGTGTTGACATGCGACTCATTGCTCTACAGTACTAGCATGAAGCACATCAGTACGTAGCATCAACAGGTTAGTGTTCATCACGAACGTGGTTTTCCAGTCCGTGCAATGTTTACAAATGCGGAGTTGGCAGATGCCCATTTGATGTGTGGATTAGCACGGGACAATAGCCGTGGCGCGGTACGTTTGTATCGAGACATATTTTCAGGACGAAGGTGTCCCGACAGGAAGACGTTCGAAGCAATTGATCGGCGTCTTAGGGAGCACGGAACATTCCAGCCTATGACTCGCGACTGGGGAAGACCTTGAACGACGAGGACACCTGCAATGGACGAGGCAATTCTTCGTGCAGTTGACGATAACCCTAATGTCAGCGTCAGAGAAGTTGCTGCTGTTCAAGGTAACGTTGACCACGTCACTGTATGGAGACTGCTACGGGAGAACCAGATGTTTCCGTACCATGTACAGCGTGTGCAGGCACTATCAGCACCTGATTGGCCCCCACGGGTACACTTCTGCGAATGGTTCATCCAACAATGTGTCAATTCTCATTTCAGTGCAAATGTTCTCTTTACGGATGAGGCTTCATTCCAACGTGATCAAATTGTAAATTTTCACAATCAACACGTGTGGGCTGAAGAGAATCCGCATGCAATTGTGCAATCACGTCATCAACACAGATTTTCTATGAACGTTTGGGCAGGCATTGTTGGTGATGTCTTGATTGGGCCCCATGTTCTTCCACCTACGCTCAATGGAGCACGTTATCATGATTTCATACGGGATACTCTACCTGTGCTGCTAGAACATATGCCTTTACAAGTACGACACAACATGTGGTACATGCACGATGGAGCTCCTGCACATTTCAGTCGAAGTGTTCGTACGCTTCTCAACAACAGATTCGGTGACCGATGGATTGGTAGAGGCGGACCAATTCCATGGCCTCCACGCTCTCCTGACCTCAACCCTCTTGACTTTCATTTATGGGGACATTTGAAAGCTCTTTTCTACGCAACCCCGGTACCAAATGTAGAGACTCTCCGTGCTCGTATTGTGGACGGCTGTGATACAATACACCATTCTCGAGGGCTGCATCAGCGCATCAGGGATTCCATGCGACGGAGGGTGGATGCATGTATCCTCGGTAACGGAGGACATTTTGAACATTTCCTGTAACAAAGTGTTTGAAGTCACGCTGGTACGTTCTGTTGCTGTGTGTTTCCATTCCATGATTAATGTGATTTGAAGAGAAGTAATAAAATGAGCTCTAACATGGAAAGTAAGCGTTTCCGGACACACGTCCACATAACATATTTTCTTTCTTTGTGTGTGAGGAATGTTTCCTGAAAGTTTGACCGTACCTTTTTGTAACACCCTGTATAACTGTGTAAGAGTGACTCTGTACTCCCTTTTACCTGATCTTTACGTTTAAGGTACTGGACTCGCACTCAGGCTGTTAAACCATATTCTTCCTCCCTTCTCTCTCTTGGTTTACTATCTCCTGTCTTCCCTTTTATTCCAATCCCTCCACATTTTCTACCTTAGGTATTTCTTTCTTTATTTCTCTCTTGCTCCTGTCACATTCTAAATTAACTCTTATTGCTATTTTTATTCTTTTGCATACAACATCTGACAGTAAAATCGATATTTCCCTGCTATTACCAACTTATTATTTTCCATAACTAACATACATCCATCAAATTTGTAAAAATGGATGACCGTCTGTATGTATGTATTGTCTGTATGTATGTTTCACATCTCCTCCTAAACCACAGCATTGATTTCAATCAAAGTTGGTACACATACCATTTATTGTCTGGAAAGAATCACTGTAGGTGTAAAAACCACCTATCTATCACAGGGGTGACGCTGGGGATGAAAAAGCAATGTGACCCACTACGCGAGAATACCCATAATTTAGTCATCCAAAATTTGAGAATGCGAGCATTGCCAAACTTGCAATAAACATAACACATATATTCAAATCTTTACGCAACTTTTTCTCACTGACGACTCCAACAAAATTATGAAACGAAAAAAGTTTGTCGCTTACTACATTTCCGCTGTTCACGAAGTAAAACTGCCACATGATGCATGACGTTTTAATTTATTACATGTTTGCTACTTACTGTATTCGGGACACATTTTTCAGACAGTATTCACATATAGCACTGAATGTTTCAGACAAATTACGTCATTGTATGACACTTAGTTCAGGAGATACGACGGCATAAACTCTGAATGCGTGAAAAAGTATCGCATCATGTAAGACGTTTAAATTTATTGCTTCGTTGCTACTAAATCTTTTCGCACATTATCGACATACGTTGCTGAATTTACCTACAAAAATATATCACTGTATGGCATATGCTTCAGGAGATATGATGTTCAACAGTGAGATGCGTGAAAAATTGTCACATCGTGCCTGACTTTGTAAATGATTACTTTTTTACTACCACATATACCACTGGATGTACCTGCTAAACTATATCATTGTACAGTATACAGTTCAGGAATCACGACGTCATAAACTTTAAGCTGCGTGAAAATGAAACTGCAGGGTGAAATTCGCTAGATATTCAGGTGAAATACGTGTACAAATACGCGTTAAAGATGTTAAATGTGAGTGAAATATGTTTGACATATAAATTATAAAATAGAATAGAAATAAAATATAATTATTTTGGGGAAAGTCTATTAAATGAACAGGGGACGATGTCGAAATATAAAACGTCTTTCGTCTAAAGTACACAAGCCTACACTGCTAGAACAATAATGTTTCTCCTCATACTTGAAGATCCATGCTTTTTGCGTAATGAATCCGTTAAATAGCTCAGAGATACTGTTTTCCATACATTTGTCTTATGGTGACTGTGGCAGTGTCTGTAATTAACATCACAATAAAAACGATGCGAGTGGAAACGAAACCAGCGGGTGGATTTTATTTTACCGAGACATTTCAACTTATTTTCTTTAAGGAGACAAATTTAAATTCATCGTCAATTCTCATCATAATTTCGGAACGGTAGCGGTAGAAGTAGAACCCGAATGTCAGGTGTTGTGCTCGAGTAGCTTATTTGCGGTGTGTTTGTGTAAGAGTTTTTCTCGGCGCAGTAAGCAAAAGGTAAACAGAGAGAGGACTGCAGCTGTTGCAAACACTCGTGGCAGGCGGCTAATCGGCGTGGCTCGGCGGTGGCGCGCGCCGCAGGCAGCTGCCGCGGCTTGTGTCATAGCCGGCCTTGGCACCTGTCTGCAAGGCGCAACGAAACGGGATCCCTGCAACGCGCGGACACTTGTTTCAGATGTTCGAACAACCAAGGGGCCAAATTACTGAGGTGATCGGTCCCTAGACTTATACACTACTTAAACTAACTTATGCTAAGAACAATACACACACCCGTGCCCGAGGGAGGACTCGAACCTCCGGCGGGAGGCACTGCGCAATCCGTGACATGGCACCTCTAATCGCGCGGACACTTGTTTTTCCACTGTACAGCGGAATGATTTTTCGATGAGACGATTCGGAATATTTTCCTTGCGTTTCTCCGAGTTAGAGAAGAAAAACAACAGAAAATCATTTGGCATTCTCAAGCAAGCGTTTGGCGCAGACTGCAACATTCCTGAGACAATTTACATTCTTCTAGGTGGTGTAATATTTCTTTCGCAACATTTTACTTACGTTTTCTTACTTCTCCTATCCATACAACTAAGAAAAAGTTTACCCAATTAAAGAAAGTTAGTAAAAGGGGGGTTCAAAGGGCTCTAAGCACTATGGGACTTAACATCTATGGTCATCAGTCCCCTAGAACTTAGAACTACTTAAACCTAACTAACCTAAGGACAGCACACAACACCCAGCCATCACGAGGCAGAGAAAATCCCTGACCCCGCCGGGAATCGAACCCGGGAACCCGGGCGTGGGAAGCGAGAACGCTACCGCACGACCACGAGATGCGGGCTAAAGAAAGTTAATACGTGCGAGCAATAAATACCATCAACGTCTTGTGTAGCATTCCATGGCCGTTGATTGGCAGTGCCATGTCGAAGTATACAATCAGATAAGTATAAAAAAAATTGGTTCAAATGGCTCTAAGTACTATGGGACTTAACATCTGAGGTCATCAGACCCCTAGACTAAGAACTACTTAAACCTAACTAACCTAAGGACATTGTAAGAGGTCCATGATTAAGGAATTTGTTGCTAGAGCATTCGAGCAGATGTAATTTCGATGGATTGCTCGCGCTGCCTACGATATGTAAGCTATAAGAGAATGTCAGACCAAAGAGCAGTGTTGTATGCATGAAAAACTGTGTAGCAGTAGGAGTAAGTAGTAGCTAGCAGTCTGGTGTATCGTGTTGGCTGGGCCGGTCGTGGGGAGCGATGGCGGAGCCTGAGCGATACAATATAAGGTAAAAGCAGCCTCGTGCATATGTAGTATTGTTACATCAAGTGCCATGTAAATGTTTAAAAAATCTCTTAATAATAATCCTTTTTATAAAAATTAACTTTTGACAATCATTCATCTCAATTTAAAGAATTTACTAATTTCTCCACTCCATGGTCATCCCGATTATTGTAAAGAAAAAACAGTTGTTTCTTCTATACATGATAAATCTATCGGCCAGCATTGCACTGGGCTGTGCCAGAAAAATTTATTACAAGAGCAGATATACGTATATGCGTTATCCGGCGACTTCATTGAGGTAAGAATTTTCATTTTTTAATTCAGAATGATCTTTTAGGGCTATGACGCAGCGCTGCTGACGTCCAAAATTTACCAGTTTAAATTCACAGTCAATTATTGAAAGGTTATAAGTGAGCCACAATTTTTTTAATGGTAGATTAGTCACATTTTATTATTGATAGGTTACGCAATTTATTTATTGGGAGGTTACGCTGAATGTGAATGAAATAAATAATTATATTGTTTTTACTGTTGGGAGATTACGGAATTTTTTTGTGGGGAGGTTACACTTGTTGACAACCGGCCAGGATCGTATTTTCTTTGTGAATTTCTGAGAAGTAGTCATATATCTGCTCTTATTTACACTATTGTTAAATGTAGTTTGCATCTGGCGCAACGCATTTACTGATTTGTCACTCTTTCTTTAACAGATCATCGGCAATTTATTGCTCTTTGTTGTCACTGTATTTGTTCCATTTTTCCTTTGTCTTTGATTTTGTGCTTATCGTTGACTTGTGAAAATGCCGCGAAAAACTGCTAACAGTACATCGCGATCCGTAATGAGTGAAAAAGCCGACTTGAATAATTTGACTGATAATACTAGCGACACTCATTGTCTTAATCATAATCCTACAGTTACAGACAATCAGTGCGTACCGACCACCAGTAATGATTCTAATCTAAATGATGAGCAAACAAATTCAATTGTGTCCACTGTAAATTTAACAACAATTTATGAAGCGGCACTTTCCGTTACAATGAACGCTGCCCAGTTTAACACACCTGATTTGCAAAATTTACAAACTGAACAGATAGATGTGAACAATATACACAAAACACGTCAAATTTATTTCATTCCGATGTAGTGACCAACAGGGCACATCCGATTGGCAAACCTTTTTGTGAATCAATGAGCAAATGGTTACCGGTACACAAATCGTGACACATGCAGATACACCATCACACAGCACAGAGAGTACAGCAGCTAATTTTGGCATGAATCGAGTTCTGGTATTATTGCTACAACTTAATGAAAATCTCAAACAACAAATTAATGAAAATAATGAAAATCTCAAACAACAATTTAATGAAAATCTCAAATAGTCGAATGAAAAACAAGACAACAATTTCAAACAGCTTAATGAAAGTTTCAAACAGTCGAATGAAAACCACGACAGGTCGTTCAAACAAATTAATGAAAAACTTGACACTTCTATTGAACAGCTTACTGAACAGATTACAGCCGTTGCGGAGCAATGTAATGAAACTAAAAAACAATTACGTGAGGAAATTAAGGCCTGCGCCAGGAATAATAGTGAAGAGATACGCAATACACATGCTGCCACAACTAAATTACTTAGAAATGAAATTAGTGCAGTCGCTAAACAATGTTCTGAAAACGCAACAAAGTTACGCGACGAGTTTAAATTAATGTCATCAGAACTTTCACGCACACTGAATGCGAAAGTAGACACGAAATTTGACCAACAGAACAGCCAAATTGACGAACGTTTTAATCACCACCTACAGAACAGTGAAACGCGTTACCCTAAGTTTACACAGGAACAAAATAAAGAAAAGAAACAAGTCATGGAAACAATTACTGTACAGAGACAGGAAGATAAGCGTAAGTTATTTCCGAAAGCAGAAACATACGTAGACAACAACATTCCTACAGTATCAGACGAAATCAATACTATCAAACAGTTGAACACTGAATTGCATGGTGAAATATCCGATCTAAAAACAAAAACAGATACTAATATTCAGACTTTGAAAAATAAATATACAGTAGACTTTCAGACAATGACCAACAGACTTGAACAATTAGAATTAATACATGATCCCGATGCTATTAAAGCAGACGTTAAGAAATTAAACAAAACCACACGCAAAATGCAGAAAGAAATTAATGCTTGTGACACTAAAAACGACGATCAGGTAAAAGCACTGACTGAAAAATTTGATGAATTGGCCAGTCGTATTGACGTTATCGAAAATAACAATGACACCAAATCAGACGATACGTCACCAGTTTTGTTTAATCAAACACCCGAATTCCTCAACATACAGCAGAAAGTCAGTGAGATAGATTCGTCCAACAATACATTGCGTAGAAAATTGTTATCTTTACAGCAAGAAGTGACAAAGATGAAAAATGTTGCAGTCTCTAACACGACACAGCATACGCCACATTCCTAACATTTCTCGCACTCACACAGCCCGTATAATTTAGGTAATTTACAGAGAGTACGTGACTTCGAATCCGAACAGACACAGGCAAATAGATTCTCATGCAATCGTGAACCTGCTCAGACACACAGAGATGATAATTTTGATTATAAACACTTTCTATCCGTGAGAAAATTTAAGATATTTAAAAATGACAGGACACAGATTCACCCCTTGGATTGGATACAACAATTTACTTTTGCATTTCCATCGGTTTGGCCTGTAACGCAGAAACTAAAATTTATTTGAAACGCGTAGGAGACCTCAGGGGATTCATTACACTTCGATGAATATGTGCCGTAGCGTGCACAGGGCCCCGAGCCGTAGTAGTGCTATTTCATCTTTAGTTTTCTGCAATGCTGCCTTCTCTTTTACTATCCTTTATATCTATCAAAACAACTCTTTAACTATCGATCTATCTAGTATTAAGAAATGAGTAAAGAAAACCTGATATGACAAGTTTTACCGAAAGTGACAGTTTTCATTAGACACTCCCTAAATGACAACAACTACCAGCATAATTTTAATAACAAACAAAATTTTAATCATCAGTACGTGTAAAATTATCAGCAATCGCAGACACATTTAGGCAACAATAGAGGCTTTTTCACCACAACAGCAACAAAACCAGTCGGTTAGCATACCTAACCAACAATATAATGTGCAAGGTCAACCAAGCTTTAATGTTTCGCCGCCTACACGTATAGCGTCGGCTCCACCAAATAGTAAAGCACCGCAACAAGGAAATCAGTACATACGGAAAACACATAATTTCAACTCCTATCGCAACGCGCCGTATAGTAATGACTATCATGACAGACGTAAAAGTAATGAGCATAGTTTTCACGGTAACAGTCTGTCTTACCAGTAGCAGAATCATCCGCAACAACAAATTATCATGAATGAACCAGACAGTCGATGTCATACAGAACCTAATACGTCAGGAAGAAATAACAGAACAGTACAAATAGTCGAAATGCCACAGCAGCCTCCCACAAATAACAGCACGCCAGAAAGAATTTGACTACATACAATACAGGTTGCATCTTCCAGCGACGTAAGCAATACTTTTGACACACAGAATCTTGTTCACGAAAATGTTATTACTTTTGACGACATCCGAGACACACTTTTGCATGAAAAACCAGTTATACAAAAAACCATTTCCCACCCTGTTATTGAAGTAAAGTAAGGATCATACACATTTTCAGCAGTAAGCTATTCTGGATCACCTATGTCAGTTATAAATGAAGAATCTTTCAACGAATGTAACAAAGAGAACACCTATCCTACGTTACCATTAGGCAATACTAAAGCAAAAGGAGCAGTATCTTGTAAAGGAGTAGATGTAAAATCACAGGCACACTTATCATTTTGTATTGCAGGTCATACGTTCCACTCAAATTTTTGGATTGTTCCCTTATTGACAACAGACGTTATTTTAGGTACGAATTTTTTGGTTCAACACGACGCATATATTGACTTTCAAAATTCCTATTTCATGTTAAAGGATGAAAATGTACAACTGGCATTAGAATTTCAGCACGCTTTATCTGCAGACGAACAGGCAATTAATCGAGCAGCGGTCATTTCTACATCGCGTAACACGGACTGTCACTCCACATTGTTCACAGATACGTACGAACACAACCATAATACACCAGACGAAGTCGACTATGACGTTGTGCAAATGATTTCTGATAAAGTAAAACAAAGCAGTGCAAATACAGACGACGAACGTACGCAACTACGCAATATTCTTTTACAGCAAGCTCCAGTTTTTGACAATATCCCTGGTACTATGTCCGATTTCATGTATGAATTTCAGGTTAAACAGCACGACACATTTAAAGTCAAACATTATCCTATTCCTTATAGTCATAGAGAACAAGTTAAGAAAGAATTACAAGCTATGCTAGACCAAGGAATTATTGAACCGGCAGTTAGTCCGTACATAAACCCGCCCCATATTGTTAAGAAAAAGGATGGCTCACTTCGCCTCGTACTTGATTCGCGTCATGTCAACGACATTATTATTAATGAAACAGATCGCCCACAGACACTAAAAGAACTTCTACAGAAATTTCATGGTACTGCTGTTTATTCCACATTAGATTTGAAATCGGGATTTTGGCAAATTCAGCTCCCTCCGAACTGCAGAAAATACACAGCTTTTATCTGTTTTGGTGATTGTTATCAATTTTGCAAATTACTGTTCGGATTAACAATTTCTTCAGCAGCATTTATTCGCGGTTTAAATACTATACTTCCGACAGAACTCAAAGACAGAATCACTACATATGTAGACGACATCCTTATCGCAGAAGCTAACTGGTCTGAACACAATCTGATTCTTGAACAACTGTTGCAAACTTTTCGTGCACAAGGACTCACAGTTAATCTTAGCAAATCACACTTTGGCAAAACTTCTATAAAATTTCTTGGACATGTAATTTCAGCAGAAGGTTTTGCGCCTGACCCGGAAAAATTTCAAGCTTCACGTGACATTACTATTCCAACGACAAAGAAACAACTACGCAGCTTTCTGGGTTTAATTAACTTTTTCCGTACATTTATTCATTACGCTGCTTTAGACACCCCTAGATTATGCCAGTTGACGGGTAAAAACACTATTTGGTCCTGGGATAGCCAAGCACAGTCTGAGTTTGTTAATTTGAAACATGCCTTGTTGAATGCACCACTTTTATCACACCCAGATCCTACCAGAAATTTTTCCATTGCCACCGACAGTTCTAACACCGCTTTAGGCGTACACATTTTTCAGGGAATTGAAGAAGATGGTACTACAGTCATTAAAAACATCGCCTTTGCAATTCGCATTCTGTCACCTGCTGAACGCAATTATTCTGTTACAGAACTTGAAACATTATGTGTTGTATGGGCATTTACGAGATTTAGGCATTTTCTTTATGGAAGACATACTACCGTTTACACAGATCATAGATCTATACAGTTTTTACTTTCAGCTAAATTTACACATGACAGGTTAAGCAGATGGAAACTTTATTTACAGGAATTTAATTTTACAATTGTTCACACTCCCGGTACACAAAATATTGTGGCAGACGCACTATCCCGTTCTCTCAGCAACAATCAGCAAGACATCGCAACCAACTTCTGCCAAGCAAATTTTAGCGCATGTATATTCAACAAGTTGCATTTGAAAATTTCATTTCGACGTCATTACGAGACATAGCACAAGAGCAGAGCAAAGACAACGTATGGAAAGACATTAAACACCTTTGGAAAGATAGGAATAATGTTACCATTAGAAACCATTATACTGTACGCAAGAACATTCTCTTTCGCCGCTCTCACCCTGACACCAACAACTGGTTATTACGTATTTCTGACGAATTTGTTAACAAATTAATTTGGTATACTCATTTAAGTTACGCACATTATGGAGCCAGAAAATGTTTTCTTATACTGAGACAGAACTGTTATTTTGCTAACATGGAGAAACATATTCGACGAGTTTTAGTGTCATGTAAAATCTGCCAGAAAGCTAAATCAGACACGACTTCACATATTCCTCCATTACATCCCATTGTACCCGTTAAATTGAGACACATGGCCGCTGCAGACATTTTTGGTCCAATTCCCAGAACTAATAGAGGTTTTTGCTACATCTTTGTCGCTGTTGAACTCATTTCGAAATTTGTTACCTTCAGTCCGTTACGCAAATCTACTGCTAAATCTATTTCGAATGCATTTGTAAAACATTTTTTATTTCATGTAGGGCATGTATTGAAAGTAATTTACGACAATGGACCACAATTTCGATCTGCAATATGGACACGTATGTTACGAGCTAGAAACATTTCTCCGATCTATATATCCAGGTATCACGCTGCTTCGAACCCTTCCGAACGACTGATGAAAGAAATTGGTAAACTATGTAGAATATTCTGCCATAAAAGACATATTGACTGGGACAGACACATACTCTCATTCCAGGATGTAATTAACTCCATACCAAATGAATCTACTATGCTATCTCCGACTGTTATATTGAAAAATGTTGAACCACCTAACAAAATTAAAGAATTAGTATCTTTTCCTACATCTCGCGCCGGAGAAGACAGGAAAAACAGGTTTGTATACGCCGTGACTTTTACATTGGACAGAAGATATTAGTATGCACACATTATTTATCCAACAGAGGAAAGAGTAGATGCAGTTAATTTGAGCTTCTATACGCAGGTCCATATAGAATTTGCAGCATTCCTCACCCCAATGTAGTACACGTCGAAACTTTGAGAACCAGAAAAAGCAAAGGCAATCACCATGTCTCCAATATTAAATCCTTTATTGAATGAACATGCTTTATGATTTATCACACTGTAATGCCATTTCCTGATATTTATATGACCACTTATGCAATTATATCTATGTGACTACTTACTGATGATGATCGTATTTTTTCTTGGCAAGTGCCCGGAAAGGTAAGGTTAGCAGGTCGCTTTTCTTGTCGTTATATATCAGACCGTGCACATTTTCCATTTGTTTGTGTATGTATGATTGTTTTCCTATCGTAAGTAGAATTTTTCTCTGTATGCACTATGAAATCTTTAAGATGTAACAAACAAGTTGACTTTGACATTTTTGCCTTATGATATCTCAATATCTTGACTATTCTACATTTTTTGCTACTACATTATGATACTGTGTGTACATTTTTTGCACTTGAAAATTGTCTATGGTTTTGACCTAATACGTTTTTTGTCATGCTATGCTGTATGCTTAGTTATATCACTAGAAACAAGTTTTTATTTAATGAGTATATGATTTAAATGCAAGATATTAATCCATATTCATCGTTTTAAGAAAGCAATACCGTGTAAAAGAAATAAATTAAACAAACCACAGTGGTTTACTATGAAATGGGAATTTCACCTGCGGAATGAACGAAAGAAAATGCAGTAACTTGTCATGAAGAGTAAATGGATTAGAATTAACAAGCATTAACAAGAATATACTATACACATCGTATGGTAGCAGTCTTGACTAATTATTTTTCTTGCAGAATACGAGGCGATTATTGCACGCTGTCAGACAGAACTACACATGTTAATTTTAGTGATGAAATTTGCTTGAAGTAAGAAACTATACTATATGAAGTAATGAATGATAATGAGTAGTTGTATGAGAATAATGGTAATATGAATAATGAAGTTTTTTTGCAGATGATAATAAATGATGATGAATAGTTATATGAAGAATATGGTAATATGAATACTGAAGTTTTTCTTTGCAGATGATGATAATGATGAAGTTATGTTAATATGAATAATGAAGTTTTTCTTTGCAGATGATGATAATGATGAGGTTTATATATTTTGTTTTAGTTAGGAGATGCTATGCAGTTATTTAAGTATTTGTTGCAGTTCCTTTTGACAGTATGTCTATGTCGCATAATATAATGACTGAATGATTTGGGAAAGACAGCTAGAGTACATACATATTGAGTACACGTTTCATTACCTGTTAATTCGAAGTTTACTACTTTTCAGCATAATATACATTTTTTCTTTCATGTCAATAACCCATTATGCATTTTTTCCAGGACAAGCTTTTCATGATATTAATATGCTATAAGCACTTAGTTATGAAACCTGTTCTAATATTTGCGTTTTTTTACCCAGTTGTGTGTATCATTCATGAATGTGATCATATATACTCTACTTGTTTCATAATCTTGCTACAGCTGACTCATGACGAATGACGTTAATAATCCTTATTTCCAGCAATAAGTCAAAAGCAAATATTTTCATGCCCCAGCAATTAACTTTCGATCACAACGCAATGCATTGCTAGTACAAAAAAAAATTTATTACCAGTCCCAACTATTACCAGTATACAAGTAAATAATGCTACCAGTTTAAGATATATTTCTAGTCCTAAATATAAGGCAAATTTTTCTGATGTATTGATTCCATTATGTCTATGTATTATTGGACTACAGATCTTGAGTAATAGATACAATGTCTTACATTTTAAATATGTGTTGTCACTTGCATGATACCGTATATAAAGACTAACAATTTGATGCTACACGCAATAACTCTTGTTTTGAATCATGACTTCTGAATAATGCACAATAATTACCTTGTAACTGGCCAATGAATTCCAATGATTACTGTAATAAGATGACTTATGCATAAATGCTATGCCAATGATTACTGTAATGAGATGACTTATGCATAAATGCTATGCCAATGATTGCTGTAATGAGATGACTTATGCATAAATACTATGCCAGTAATTACTGTAATAAGATTACTTATGAATAATGTTCTGCAATACTCCATACATACATAGAAATGTTTAATAACTAGACAATGAATGCCAATAATTACTCAAATCGGTTAATACACTAGCGTAATTCTGAATGATGACTAGTATGACTTAATGTCCTTCACCTTCTAATTACCCGAAATTATTGCAATATCCGTATGTCCTGCCCATCCTCATGATCATGGAGCACTATATTTGGTTTTTGCACTAATTCTACGTTGATGTAAGAGTATCGATTCTACAAGAATATGGTGTTGACATATCCAGCTGTTCACCACCTTGAACGATGGAGATGTCATTATGGTCCTACTGTTTGGTGAACCTATTGTACTACCAAAGTGATAACATACAATATTAATACAACATTTTTGTGTCTTGGCTACACTGATAAATACTTAAGGGAAGAGAACTTCAGATTGTCTCACTTGGTGTTGTGCTTCTGTGGAAAGATATGG
Source organism: Schistocerca nitens (assembly GCF_023898315.1). NCBI lineage: Eukaryota > Metazoa > Arthropoda > Insecta > Orthoptera > Acrididae > Schistocerca > Schistocerca nitens. The sequence goes on along the minus strand of NC_064616.1, from coordinate 570,250,844 downwards.
ACTTTCAGTGCAGCTACGTGCAATCTGCTGTGTTACAACCATGATGCTATCCTTCCCATTCCTTTCCTAGTTCTTGTAAAATTTTAGAGACTTTTACAGCTTGTGTGCACTTTCTTTCATTTCTTAATGTATTCATTTCATGTAAAAATGCTAAAGACTTTTACAGTGCATGTGCACTTTATTTCATTTCTTAATGTATTCAGTTCTTGTAAAAAATGCTAAAGACTTATACAGTGTGTGTACACTTCATTTCATTTGTTAATGTGATCAGTTCATCTAAAAATAATAAAGACTTATACAGTGCATTTGCACTTCATGTCATTTGTTAATATATTTTCTACTCATTGCCTATACATTTTGTCATTTCTTAATAAGTTCTGAACTCAGTCTGTGTGCACTCTATTTCATTTCTTCGTAAATTCTGCACTTATCAATAATGTATATACTCTGTGACTGTAGACTTAGTAACTAAATGGATTATAGAAAAATTTGTTGCTCATGGCATGTCCAATTGACTAATTGACTCAACATCGCTGCCAAATTTTTGTTCCCTCCCCCTCCCCCCCCCCGCCACTATGGAGGGTTACGTAAGAGGTCAATGATTAAGGAATTTGTTGCTAGCGCACTCGAGCAGAAGTAATTTCGATGGATTGCTCGCGCTGCCTGCGATACGTAAGCTATAAGAGAATCTCAGACCAAAGAGCAGTGTTGTATGCAGGAGAAACTGTGTAGCAGTAGGAGTAAGTAGTAGCTAGCAGGCTGGTGTATCGAGTTGGCTGGGCCGGTCGTGGGAGCGATGGCGGTGCCTGAGCGATATAATATAAGGTAAAACCACCTTCGTGCTTTGTTATGTCAAGTCCCATGTAAATGTTTAAAAAATCTCTTAATAATAATCCTTTTTATAAAAACTAACTTTTGACAATCATTCATTTCAATTTAAAGAATTTACTAATTTTACCAATCCATGGTCATCCCGATTATTGTAAAGAAAAAACAGTTGTTTCTTCTATACATGATAAATCTATCGGCCAGCATTGCACTGCGCTGTGACAGAAAAATTTCTTATAGGAGCAGATATATACGCGTTATCCGGCGACTTTACTGAGGTAAGAAATTTCAGTTTATTTAGTATGATCTTTCAGGGCCATGACGCAGCGCTGCTGACGTCCAAAATTTACCAGTTTAAATTCACAGCCAATTATTGAAAGGTTATAAGGGAGTCACCATTTTGTTGAGAGATTAGTCACATTGTATTATTGGTAGGTTACGGAATTTTTTATTGGGAGGTTACACTAAATGTGAATATTATTCATACTATTTTTCTGTTGGGAGGTTAAAACATCACACACATCCATGCCCGAGGCAGGATTCGAACCTGCTACCGTAACAGCAGCGCGGTTCCAGACTGAAGCGCCTACAACCACTCGTCCGCAGCGGACGGCTCAGATAAGTATCCGGACACCTATTAGTGGACGTTAATGTGCCCACCGTTCTCCTTTATGAGGATTTGAAGTCTGCTGGGGACACTTTCAGTGAGATGTCTAAGTAAATATCGAGGAATGGCATCACATTCTTCCTAAAGAGCCGAAACCAGAGATGGTAATCTTGCTGAACGCTGGAGTCGAGAGCGAAGTCGATGTTCTAAAATGGTTCAAATGGCTCTGAGCACTATGGGACTTAACTGCTGAGGTCATCAGTCCCCTAGAACTTAGAACTACTTAAACCTAACTAACCTAAGGACATCACACACATCCATGCCCGAGGCAGGATTCGAACCTGCGACCGTAGCGGTCGTGTGGTTCCAGACTGTAGCGCCTAGAACCGCTCGGTCACTCTGGCCGGCAAGTCGATGTTCTAACTCATCCCAAAGATGTTTCACTGCGTTCAGATAGGGACTCTTGCAGACCAGCCCAGCCCATTTCCACAAACCATTGTCTCACGGATGCTGCTTTATAGCAGAGTGCGTTGTCAAGGGAATGCAAACAATCGTCGTCTCCAATCTGTGCCTTCACTGTACGCAGCACACAATGCAGTAAAATGTGTTCGTATCATTCTGCATTTAGCGTTTTCTTAAGTGCAGTAAGGGGACCACGCCCTAAAATACCTCCATACCGTAACACTACCTCCTCCGTACATCAATGCTGGCACAACAAATGATGGCAAGTAATGTTCTCCAGGCATCTGCCAAACGCGAACCCTTCCATGGGATTACCGCAGGGTATAGGCGTGTTTTATCACTCCAGATCACTCGTTTCCAGTCATCCACCACCTCACGCGTCGCTTTGCACTGATTGCAGTAATACGTGGTTTGTAAGGAGCTGCTCGACCATTGTATCCAGTTTATTTTTTATTTCCTCGCGCAGTGATTGTGCTAGCTAGACTGCTGCTAGCACTTTGGGACTCGTGAATGATTTCTCCCACTGATTTCATGAGATTTTTGAACCTCTGCTTGGTGTTGGTTTAGCTACGGTGTTTCTTTCGCGTTTCCGCTTCACAGTCACATCACCGACACTGAACTAGGGAAGCTTAAGAAGGATTATAATGTCTCTGATTTTTTTACTCGAGCGACATCCAATGACTACTTCACCGTCGAAGTCATTTGGCTCCCTGACGGACTATTTCTGCTGTTCTGCTTCTCTACTGAAACACAATCCTTCCCACCTTCTTTTATACTGGCGGGTCTACTTCTCGTGACATCGAGTTGTCAATTACGTATTACATTGGAGCATTCGGATACTTTTTATCCGGTAATGTAGTTGATTAGAGTCCTGACACAGGGACTAAAGTAACTGCATTCAAAGGGGAGGCGGGGTTATGACAGACGTTTCTTGATCAGTAACGTAAGACGTGGACTGAGCCTGAAAGAGTCCACAGTGACTCCTGCTGCTTATACAACACTGAAGCATCAAAGAAACTGGGACAGAAATGCGTATTCAAATACAAATACAATACAAATACAATACGCATTCAAATACAAATATGTAAACAGGCAGAATATGGCGCTGCGGTCGGCAATGCCTATATAAGAAAACAAGTGTCTGGCGTAGTTTTTAGATCGGTTACCGCTGCTACAATGGCAGATTTTCAAGATTTAAGTGAGTTTGGACGTGGTGTTATAGTCGGCGCACGAGCGATGGGACACAGAATCTCCAAGGTACTGATGAAGTGGGGATTTTCCCGTACGACCATTTCACGAGTGTACAGTGAATATCAGGAATTCAGTAAAACATCAAATCTCTGACATCGCTGCGGCCGGAAAAACATCATTCAATAACGGGACCAGCGACGACTGAAGAGAACCGTTAAGCCTGACAGAAGAACAACATTTCCGCAAACTGCTGCAGATTTCAACTCTGCCCCCAGAGTTGAAAGAAGGATCAGCGTGCGAATCATTCAACGAAACATCAGTGATATGGGCTTTCGGAGCCGAAGACACACTCATGTAGTCCTTATGACTGCACTACACAACGCCTTACGCCTTGCCTGGGTCCGTCAACATCGACATTGGACTGTTGATGACTGGAAACATGTTGCTTGGTCGGACGAGTCTCGTTTCACATTGCATCGAGCGGATGGACGTGTACGGGTATGGAGACAACCTCATGAATCCATGGTTCCTGCATGTCAGCAGGGAACTATTGAAGCTGGTAGAGGCTCTGTAATGGCGTGGGGCGTGTGCAGTTGGAGTGATATGGGCTCCCTGATACGTCTACATACGACTCTGACAGGTGACACGTTCGTGAGCATCATGTCTGATCATCTGCATCAATTCATGTCCATTGTGCATTCCGACGGACTTGGGAAATCCCAGCAGGACAATGCGGCATCCCACACGTCCAAAATTGTTACAGAGTGGCTCCAGGAACACTGTTCTGAGTTTAAGCGCTTCCGCTGGCCACCAAACTCCCCAGACATGAACCATATTGAGCATACCTGGGATGCCCAGCAACGAGCTATTCAGAAGAGATCTCTACCCCCTCGTACTCTTAAGCATTTATGGATAACACTGCAGGATTCATCGTCTCTATTTCCTCCAGCACTAATTTAGACATTAGTCGAGACCATACCACGTCGTGTTGCGCCACTTCTGCGTTCTCGCGGGGCCCCTACATGATATTAGGCAGGTGTATCAGTTTCTTTGGCTCTTCAGTGTATGTGTACTACTCGTGTTCGTAAAGCCACCGGTGAGATATACAAAGAAATTAAAAGAACATTTTTAGAAATCTTCTTTTCACAGCATGTGGAATTTAATCATTTTTGAAGTCCTATTGTAACGACAGTGATCGTCTTAAGTAGTAAAACGATACAGTCAGTCTTCACCACAACTCATGCTATTTTTTTTTTTACTTTTTTTAAATTTCTGCTGCGCAATTTGTGTATGATGTTGCGATTTAAGACTTACAGCAACATAGTTGGCTCTAAATATTTGTGTACGATTCGTAGCGTGTTTTTACTATGAGGTCCTTTTTATGTTCATTTTTTCAAATATACACTACTGGCCATTAAAATAGCTACACCAAGAAGAAATGCAGATGATAAACGGGTATTCATTGGACAAATATATTATACTAGAACTGACATGTGATTACATTTCCACGAAATTTGGGTGCATAGATCCTGAGAAATCAGTACCCAGAACAACCATCTCTGGCCGTAATAACGACCTAGATACGTCTGGGCATCGAATCAAACAGTGCTTGGATGGCGTGTACAGGTACAGCTGCCCATGCAGCTTCAACATGATACCATAGTTCATCAAGAGTAGTGACTGGCGTATTGTGACGAGCCAGTTGTTCGGCCACCATTGACCAGACGTTTTCAGTTGGTGAGAGATCTGGAGAATGTGCTGGCCAGGGCAGCAGTCGAACATTTTCTGTATCCAGAAAGGCCCGTACAGGACCTGCAACATGCAGTCGTGCATTATCCTGCTGAAATGTAGGGTTTCGCAGGGATCGAATGAAGGGTAGAGTCACGGGTCGTAACACATCTGCAATGTAGCGTGCACAGTCCAAAGTTCCGTCAATGCGAACAAGAGGTGACCGAGACGGGTAACCAATGGCACCCCATACCATCACGCCGGGTGATACGCCAGTATGGCAATGACGAATACACGCTTCCAATGTGCGTTCCCCGCGATGTCGCCAAACACGGATGCGACCATTATGATGCTGTAAACAGAACCTGGATTCATCCGAAAAAATGACGTTTTACCATTCGTGCACCCAGGTTCGTCGTTGAGTACACCATCGCAGGCGCTCCTGTGTGTGACGCAGCGTCAAGTGTAACTGCAGCCATGGTCTCCGAGCTGATAGTCCATGCTGCTGCAAACGTCGTCGAACTGTTCGTGCAGATGGTTGTTGTCTTGCAAACGTCCCCATCTGTTGACTCAGGGATCGAGACGTGGCTGCACGATCCGTTACAGTCATGCGGATAAGATGCCTGCCATCTTGACTGCTAGTGATACGAGGCCGTTGGGATCCAGCACGGCGTTCCGTATTATCCTCCTGAACCCACCGATTCCATATTCTGCTAACAGTCATTGGATCTCGACCAACGTGAGCAGCAACATCGCGATACGATAAATCGCAATCGCGATAGGCTACAATCCGACCTTTGTCGAAGTCGACAACGTGATGGTACGCATTTCTCCTCCTCACACGAGGCATCACAACAACGTTTCACCAGGCAAGGCCGGTCAACTGCTATTTGTGTATGAGGAATCGGTTGGAAACTTTCCTCAAGTCAGCACGTTGTAGGTGTCGCCACCGGCGCCAACCTTGTGTGAATTCTCTGGAAAGCTAATCATTTGCATACCACAGAACCTTCTTCCTGTCGGTTAAATTTCGCGTCTGTAGCACGTCATATTCGTGGTGTAGCAATTTTAATGGCCAGTAGTGTACAAGTCCGTGGCGCCCTCCATCGGTAGTGCTGGAATTCAATATGGTGTTCGCCCACCCTTAGCCTTAATGACAACTTCCACTCTCGCTGACATACGTTCTATCAGGTCCTGGTAGGTTTCTTGGGGAATGACAGACATTCTTCACCGAGTGCTCCATTAAAGAGAGGTATCGATGTCGGTCGGTGAGCCCTGGCACGAAGTCGGCGTTCCAAAACATCCCAAACGTGTTCCATAATATTCAGGTCAGGACTCTGTGCAGGACTGTGCATTACAGGGATATTATTATCATGTAATCACTCCGCCACAGGCCGTACATTATGAACAGGTCTTCCATCGTGTTGAAAGATGCAATCGCCATCCCCGAATTGCTCTTCAACAGTGGGAAGCAAGAAGGTGCTTAAAACATCAATATAGGCCTGTGCTCTGATAGGTCCACGCAAAACAACAAGTGGTGCAAAAGCCTCCTCTACAAAAACCACGACCACATCACAACACCACTGCCTCCGAACTTTTCTGTTGGCACTACACACGTTGGAGATGAAGTTCACCGGGCATTCGCCAGAACCACACCCTGCCATCGGATCGCCACTCGGTGTACCGTGAATCGCCACTCCACACAACGTTTTTCCATTGTTCAATCGTCAAATGTTTACGCTCCTTACACCAAGCGAGGCGTCGTTTGGCATTTACCGGCCTGATGTGTGGTTTATGGGCCATGAAATCCAAGTTTTCTCATCTTCCGCCTAACTGTCATAGTACTTGCAGTGGATCCTGAAGCAGTTTGGAATTCCTGTGTGATGGTCTGGATAGATGTCTGCCTATTACACATTACAACGCTCTTCAACTATCGGCGGTCTCTGTCAGTCAGCAGACGAGGTCGGTCTGTACGCTTATGTGCTGTAGGTGTCCCTTCACGTTTCCACTTCACTATCACATCGGAAACAGTGGACCTAGGGATGTTTAGGAGTGTGGAAATCTCGCGTACAGTCCTATGACACAAGTGACACCCAATCACCTGACCACGTTCAAAATCCGTGAGTTCCGCGGAGCGCCCTATTCTGCTCTCTCACGATGTCTAATGACTACTGAGGTCGCTAATATGGAGTACCTGGCAGTAGGTGGCAGCACAATGCACATAATATGAAAAAGTATGTTTTTTGGGGGTGTCCGGATAGTTTTGATCACATAGTGTAGCTCGATGAAAACTGAACCATACATAGAAAGAACTTACATGGTATAGTACAGTACAGAAGCGAACTGAAAGAAATGCACTATGATACGATCAGAAATGACACTTATGTCAAAGACAACAATTAACGCAAGTCACCGCGATTCATGATGGTAATCTGGTTCAAATGGTTCAAATGGTTCAAATGGCTCTGAGCACTATGGGACTTAACATCTGTGGTCATCAGTCCCGTAGAACTTAGAACTACTTAAACCTAACTAACCTAAGGACATCACACACATCCATGCCCGAGGCAGGATTCGAACCTGCGACCGTAGCAGTCGCGCGGTTCCGGACTGAGCGCCTAGAACCGCTAGACCACCGCGGCCGGCATGGTAATCTGGACATAAAAAATGGAGGTTGTTAATAAGATGTGTGACCGTCACGAGTGGTAGTGCATGCTTTTCAACGTGCTCCCTTGCGACAGGGCTTCCCATTCTTCCACCTGCGCGTTTAATAACAGCTGGATGGTTGTTGGTGTATGCGGAGGGGCTGAAATACGTCTCTACAACCATCACACAAATGCTCGATGGGATTTCAGTCGGGAGAATGGGTAGGCCAGTCCATTCGCCGAATATGCTAGTGTACCAAGATCTTCTCCACTGGGGCTGTTCGGTGCGGTCGCACATTGTTTTCCATAAAAATGAAGCCATGGCCAAACGTATCCTTGGAAAGACGCACATGGATAAGAAGTAAAGTATCACAATTAAGCTGACCGGTAACTGTACCGTTTTCGAACATTTGGAGTTCAGTACGCCAATGCTACATTATGCTTCCCGACAACATAACACGTGGACCACCGAGACGATCGTTTTCGTCAATGTTTCTAGGTGCGTTAAGTGTTCCGACCTCTCACCGTATGAGGGTACGTCTACCATTGTCAAACATGATAGTTTTGGCTCTTGGTGGCTAGGAAGCCCGGCTGTGAGCCAAAGTCTTTAAGAAATCGCATTTCGGCTGCCCGAAGTCTGGATCTATGACGCAGTCCATATCGCTTCCATAGAAGACCACTGATACTGCCCTAACTTTGTCGAGCTTTATTTTTGTGTCTTACCTAACTTGGTTTTTTAGTGTTCTTCCCACTGTCCCTCACATTTCATTAATCATACAATTGTGTGATTAATGTTTACCTCATTTAGAAATGATGTAGAGCACCCCGTGAAATTAAAATTAGCCATTCGTTAAACAATTTTATTTCCTACCGTAGCTTCGCACTCAACACATCATTTTCTCGTAAAACTCGACACCTTCAGTTTTTCTTTATAGATAATCTACACTCCTGGAAATTGAAATAAGAACACCGTGAATTCATTGTCCCAGAAAGGGGAAACTTTATTGACACATTCCTGGGGTCAGATACATCACATGATCACACTGACAGAACCACAGGCACATAGACACAGGCAACAGAGCATGCACAATGTCGGCACTAGTACAGTGTATATCCACCTTTCGCAGCAATGCAGGCTGCTATTCTCCCATGGAGACGATCGTAGAGATGCTGGATGTAGTCCTGTGGAACGGCTTGCCATGCCATTTCCACCTGGCGCCTCAGTTGGACCAGCGTTCGTGCTGGACGTGCAGACCGCGTGAGACGACGCTTCATCCAGTCCCAAACATGCTCAATTGGGGACAGATCCGGAGATCTTGCTGGTCAGGGTAGTTGACTTACACCTTCTAGAGCACGTTGGGTGGCACGGGATACATGCGGACGTGCATTGTCCTGTTGGAACAGCAAGTTCCCTTGCCGGTCTAGGAATGGTAGAACGATGGGTTCGATGACGGTTTGGATGTACCGTGCACTATTCAGTGTCCCCTCGACGATCACCAGTGGTGTACGGCCAGTGTAGGAGATCGCTCCCCACACCATGATGCCGGGTGTTGGCCCTGTGTGCCTTGGTCGTATGCAGTCCTGATTGTGGCGCTCACCTGCACGGCGCCAAACACGCATACGACCATCATTGGCACCAAGGCAGAAGCGACTCTCATCGCTGAAGACGACACGTCTCCATTCGTCCCTCCATTCACGCCTGTCGCGACACCACTGGAGGCGGGCTGCACGATGTTGGGGCGTGAGCGGAAGACGGCCTAACGGCGTGCGGGACCGTAGCCCAGCTTCATGGAGACGGTTGCGAATGGTCCTCGCCGATACCCCAGGAGCAACAGTGTCCCTAATTTGCTGGGAAGTGGCGGTGCGGTCCCCTACGGCACTGCGTAGGATCCTACGGTCTTGGCGTGCATCCGTGCGTCGCTGCGGTCCGGTCCCAGGTCGACGGGCACGTGCACCTTCCGCCGACCACTGGCGACAACATCGATGTACTGTGGAGACCTCACGCCCCACGTGTTGAGCAATTCGGCGGTACGTCCACCCGGCCTCCCGCATGCCTACTATACGCCCTCGCTCAAAGTCCGTCAACTGCACATACGGTTCACGTCCACGCTGTCGCGGCATGCTACCAGTGTTAAAGACTGCGATGGAGCTCCGTATGCCACGGCAAACTGGCTGACACTGACGGCGGCGGTGCACAAATGCTGCGCAGCTAGCGCCATTCGACGGCCAACACCGCGGTTCCTGGTGTGTCCACTGTGCCGTGCGTGTGATCATTGCTTGTACAGCCCTCTCGCAGTGTCCGGAGCAAGTATGGTGGGTCTGACACACCGGTGTCAATGTGTTCTTTTTTCCATTTCCAGGAGTGTAATTATTCTTAGGTATCTTATAGAGCTCGAATAATCCCATTTGTGTAGCATCTTTATTATTTTCCGGGAACTCCAAGGCATTAACATGTATGAGGCTCCTTATGGATTTTGTTTGTTCCATATTCGCTCCAATGTAAAAATAATTATATGATATTTCCCCTGTTTAATATGAGGTATCTTTATCAGCGAAGAGATTATTATGACCGGCCTAATACTGCAGCCTTGTTGTACACCAGTATTTATGAAGACTGAAAAGACTTCCCCTCTTTTGTCTTAAAACAAATATTCGTACACATTTTTGAGGGTTTCTATCCGATGATGGAGGGATGTCACGTAGTTGCACAATTTCCCACAGTTTATCCCGTCTGCAGTTATCCTAAGCTTGTACATAACAGGTGAAAAACAGGTGCAGTCCTCGATGGATTCTATGTATTTTTTCGCTGTCTGCTTTGATATGAATCCATTTGCAGCGTAGAATCTTCCCGTCTGATAACGTGATTGCCCCTCAAGTATGATCCACACAAATGTTTTTGTAGTTACAGTGTTATAATTATGTATTCTGTATTAAGAAGATTGATTCCCTTGTAACTTAAGCATTTTTTATGTCTCCCTTCTTAACGTACGAATTACCGTGGTAGTTTTCGAACTGGAAGCGATATTTTTCAGCGGGCAGCACTGAATTAGTAAATAAAAAATCTTTTCCGTCTTTAGAGGAGCTTTTAAGTAGCTCTGTATCGAATTTATCATTTCCAGAACTTTTAGTATATTTATTTTTATATAAAACGCTTTGCAATTCGTGTCGAAAAATTTTGCTATCAACTTTCTTTCTTTCAACCTTATCATCTGTCCGTTGTCACTTAAAATAGTACATTCATTGTTCCTTATACTACTTCAATATCAGCTCCATATTTTTTCCGTTGGTTTAGGTGCGCCAAACCTTTATGTCATTGTCGGCTTCCACGCACATTAACCTCTGTCTGTGATTTATATCCCCCTCCTTCCACAGCAAGAAACATATAACAAAATAAACCTCTCTCTTCGTTCGCAACGCTGCAGTCATGGACTGTTCTGCTGGTCCCGGCGGATGTGGTCCCGGGTGTGTGTGTTTGTCCTTAGGATGATTTAGGTTAAGTAGTGTGTAAGCTTAGGGATTGATGACCTTAACTATTTCGAATATCCTTTTTGTAATGGCTAATGGAATGTTTAGGCATGAGACGAAGATAAGATAGAAAAGAGACCAATATGTATGGAAGGTAGGGCGTGACAGTTGTGAATTTCGCCTTTGAGAAAGCCTACGATTCCACTTAGAATCATATTATCCTCGGATCGCACCTGCGTACGGTGCTTCCGAGACCATCTTCTTGTCTTTAAGATGTGTTACCTCCCCATCTGTCTCACGTCGCTGTAAACATGAAGCCGAAAAACGATCTGGCTCTGAGCACTATGGGACTCAACTGCTGTGGTCATCAGTCCCCTAGAACTTAGAACTACTTAAACCTAACTAACCTAAGGACATCGCACACAGCCATGCCCGAGGCAGGATTCGAACCTGCGACCGTAGCAGTCGCACGGTTCCGGACTGCGCGCCTAAAAAAAAAAACAATCTGTCTCACCGCTATCAGCAAGAGTAAAGTGTCCTTCAACGCAGTGTATTAAGTAAGTCTGCCTTTGGTATCGCCTTTAACAGCATACCGTGCGTAAGTAGGAGCCCCATTCATTACTCATTATTTGTTTTCTATTCTTTCTTCGGCCTTTCGCAACGGTATGCTAGTTGTAGCTCAAAATGGTTCAAATGGCTCTGAGCACTATGGGACTTAACATCTGAGGTCATCAGGCCCCTAGAACTGAGAACTACTTAAACCTAACTAACCTAAGGACATCACACACATCCATGCCCGAGGCAGGATTCAAACCTGCGACCGTAGCGGTCGCTCGGTTTAACACTAAAGCGCCTAGAACCGTTCGGCCACACTGGCCGGTGCTAGTTGTAGCTGCCAACTACCTGCTGAGGAGTAGCTACGATCTCAAAGGGGAATCTGCCTATGACTTTTTACCCATCGCCATCTTGTTCATTTACTTAAACTGAGGATGAGTGCCATCATATTAAACAATCAGCTAAGTTCTTGAACCTAACATTTGATGAAAAGGTTATGTTGTTGCAGTACCTAAGATCTTGAAATAATGTTCCCGATGGTCCCTGAGATTTCAGAATTATTTTGAGTCGGGTAATGGGGAGCAGTTGTGAACATTTCTGCTCCCGCACTATAGTGATTTTGAACGGTTCCAACTTGAATACCATATGTACTATATATCGGTACTCTATGGTATCATGTTCTAAGATATTAGCTGCATTCTACTAAAAGAGAATTACACTGAGGTGACAGAGGTCATGGTATAGCGATATGCGCATATACAGAGGCGGTAGAAACGCTTACACAAGGCATAAAAGGGACGTGCGTTGGTGGAGCTGTCATTTGTAGTCAGGTTATTCGTGTGGAAAGGTTTCCGACGTGATTAGCACCGCACGATGGGAATTAACAGACTTTGAACGCGGGATGGTGGTTGGAGCTAGACGCATGGGACATTCCATTTCGGAAATCGTTAGGGAATTCAGTATTCCAAGATCCACTGTGTCAAGAGCGTTTTGAGAATACCAAATTTCAGGGCTTACCTCTCACCCCTGATAACGCAGTGGGCGACGACCTTCACTTAACGACAGAGAGCAGCGGGGTTTGCGTAAAATTGTCAGTGCTACGAGACAAGCAACACTGTGTGAAAAAACAGACGCAGAAATCGTTGTGCGCTTTACAGTGAATGCGTCCGTGAGGATAGTGCTGCGAAATTTGTCATTAATGGGCTATGGCAGCAGACGAGCGATGCGAGTGCGTTTGCTAACGTCTCGACGTCACCTTCACCACCTCTCCTGGGATCGTGACTATACTGGTTCGACTCTAAACGACTGGAAAACTGTGGCCTAGTCACATGAGGCCCGATTTCAATTGGTAGCAGCTGATGGTAGGTTTTGAGTGTGGCGCAGACCCAACGGAACCATGGACCCAAGTTATCAACAAGGCACTGTGAAAGCTGTAACGATGTGGACTGTGTTAACATGGAATGGACTGGGTCTTTCGTTATGTTCGGCTATATGGAGACTATTTTCAGCTATTCGTGGACGTCATGTTCCCAAACAGTGATGGAATTTTTATAGATGACCATGCGCTGTTTCATCGGGCCACAATTGCTCACGATTGGTTTAAAGAACATTATGGACAGTTCGAGCGAATGGTTTGGCCACCCAGATCGTCCGACGTATATCCCATCGAATATGTATGGGACACGATCAAGAGGTCATTTCGTGCACAAAAATCTGCACCGGCTACAGTTTCGCAATTATGGACGGCTGTAGAGGCAGTATGGCTCAGCATTTCTGCAGGTGACTTCCAATGATTTGTTGAGTCCATGCGAGCTGTTGCACTAGGCCGGGCAAAAGGAGGTCCGACACGACACTGGGAGGTATCCCACGGCTTTTTCGACCACAGTGTAGACTGCCAATTGTGCATTTAGCCTCCCATGAATCATGCTCCTTGTTGCATTGGGGAGGCTTGCGTGCCTCAGCGATACATGTATCCGTACCGTAGATTCAGCCACTTCGGTAAGGGGGATATTTGGAAAGACCAGACTAATATATGGGTCTTGAAGAGGAGTAACAGCCTTTCCCGCAGTGGCAAGGTTAGTGCTACAGTTGTTTGATTGGCCAGGTTTTTTAACATTAGTAAATGGGCCTTGTTATATTGGTACTGGGGCACAATTGAAAGCATGGAGAAACTACAGCCTTTATATTTCAAGAGAACATGCAGATCCACCACATGGTTTAAGACAGAATACTCAAGATTTATCACTATCTTGTTTATCGACGAAGCCACATGTACCAATAGTGGCCACGCAAACCGCCGAAACATGCTCTATTGGTCTATTGGTAGTCCCCGTTGGCTTCCTCAGGTGGAACGTCAGCTTCCAAGGAGTGTAAAAATGTAGTGTGTGATAGTGAAGCATCAGATCATAGGCCAGGTTTTCATAGACAACGAATATAAGCAGCTATTGCAGCCTCGTAGCAGCCAATCCACGGATGCTAGAAGACGTTCCTCTGCAGACTAGGAGGAACCTGTAGTACCAACATGATGGCTAGAAGTCTTCCTCTGCAGACGAGGAGGAACCTGTGGTACCAACATGATGGCTGTCCAGACCTTACTGCTCGAAGTACTAAAGCATGTCTCACGCACGGTTTCCAAATCGTTGTATTAGACGCAGAGGACCTGTACCTTTGCTGGCCCGTTCCCCATATTTGACGCTTGTATACATTTTTCTTTGCGGCAAGCTTAAGGACGCTGTATGCAGGGACATTCCAACTACAGTCGATGATAAAAATAGCTCAAATGGCTCTGAGCACTATGCGACTTAACTTCTGAGGTCATCAGTCGCCTAGAAAGAACTAATTAAACCTAACTAACCTAAGGACATCACACACATCCATTCCCGAGGCAGGATTCGAACCTGCGACCGTAGCGGTCGCTCGGTTCCAGACTGTCGCGCCTAGAACCGCACGGCCACTCCGGCCGGTACTCGATGATATCAAACGAACAATTTTTGCAGTCTGCTCAGACATCTTCGCTGAAATGCTAGAACTTGTGCAGCAAGCGTTCCATACCAGACAGGAAGCGTGTATTGCACTTATTACAGTCTGGTGACTGGCTAAAAGTAAGAGCCCTTGACTACCAATCCATTCATGAAAACCGCACATCAATAGCACTTTCCATTTCCGCAATATCTGCGGTGCAAGTTTTACGTGGTTCACCTTCTACATACACCGAAGAGCCAAGGAAACTGGCACACCTCCCTAACATCGTGTAGGGCCCACAAAAGCACGTAGAAGTGACGCAACACGATGTGACATGGACTCGACTAATGTCTGAAGTAGTGCTGGAGGGAACTGACACCATGAATCCTGCAGAGCTGTCCATAAATCCGTAAGAGTATGATGGGGTGGAGATCTCTTCTGAACAGCACGCTGAAAGGCATCCCAGATATGCTCAATAATATTCATGTCTGGGAAGCTTGGTGGTCAGTGGAAGTGTTTAAACTCAGAAGAATATTCCTGGGGCCACTCTGTGGCAATTCTAGATGTGTGGGATGTTGCACTGTCCTGCTGGCATTGCCCAGGTACGTCGTAATGCACAATGGACAGGAATGGATACAGGTGATCAGACAGAATTCTTACCTACGTGTCACTTGTTAGAGTCGTATCTAGACGTATCAGGGGTCACACGTCACTCCAACTGCGCACGCACCACACCATTAAAGAGCCTCCACCAGGTTGAACAGTCCCCTGCTGACATGCAGGGTACATCGATTCAAAAGGTTGTCTCCATATCCGTATACGTCCATCCGCTCGATACAGTTTAAAACGAGACCCGTCTGACTAGGCAACATGTTTCCCCAGTCATCAACAGTCCAATGTCGGTGCTGACGGGCCCAGGTGAGGCGTAAAGCTTTGTGTCGTGCAGTCATCAAGGGTACACGAGTGGGTGTTCGGCTCCGAAAGCCCATATAGAAGATGTTTCGTTGAATGGTTCGCTCTCACACGTCATGGGCTACACTGCTTTTTCATCCCCAACCCCATCCATTTGATAGATGGGTGGTTCTTACCCTCACAGTGATTCTTTCTGGACAGTAAGTGGTTTGCATAGCAAATTTGATTTAATTCGGTCAAGCGGCTTAGAAAGAGATGTGGAACATGCATACATATTTACATGCATCCATTTTTAAAATTTATATGTATCCTAAAATTACTGGAAGTGTAATAGTTGGCAATACATCTGGCAACAGTGTATAGTGGCGTGGAAACAGCCACTATTTAAGCGAGGATGGTTGGTTCAGGATTCTGTTCAAGGCGTTGGGTGCATACTATGAGTTCCTCAGCAGTCGTGAAATCAGTACTGCTCCCTCAGCAATTACGGTATGTATTCAAGGAGACTCTCGTACGATGGCAGTTGGCAGTAACTCAAAGGTGTGGTGTGGCATCGACCGTGTGAACCTTGGCTGTGGGTTACCATTGTTGTGACGATGGCAGTAGATGTTGTGCACAATAATGCACACCAGTGCAGTGGCCTTAAATGGTTGTCATTACATAGTGGCAATGCATCAGACGCTAACACGATACGACTGGCCAACTACTGTAAGTGCAGGCCAGTGGTGACAGGTTTTCCGGTGGGCAGCAGCGAGCAACTGCATAGTGGTGAGGTGGTATGGTCCTAAGACCTAGAATTTCATCAAAGGATGCTGCATGAGCAGTGGCTGGACATGAACCTGTGATGGCAGAGTGTGTGTAAGCTGCAGTTTGAAGTGAGGTGCACTGGAATGTAGGCTCCAAACCAGAGATCCCCTGGAGATGTCCAGAGGCCAGTTGACGTCATTCTGGAGATGGCTTCAGCTGGCTGGCGCTAGTTGAGGTCCCAGCAGCATCAGGTTTATGAGTGGCCTATTGATCAGAAACTAGTGGAAGCAGCTGTTGGATGTAGACCAGGCTGGGTACTCCACATCGCGCCGTTAGCTGGTGTGAATGATTGGTAGCAGTCAAAGGCAACCTACTGCTAGGTCTGGCCTGTGAGTGTTTATGGTAGATTCGCCCAGCTTTGTTAGGACTGGGCCCCATCTCTGGTCTCATACGGACTGAGGTGGTGCAGTACTATGACAATGCATGACGTAATTCAGCTTGCTACTGCGGTGGACTAAAGTCTTGCATCATGCCGCCTCAGAAGTACTCTGGCTCTTGTAGTAGAATATCGCAGGCAACTAGCTGGTCCTCCTGGTCACAGGTTGTAGAATCTGCTTGGAAGGGTGTTGGTGCAACACTACTCCCCCTTATAGGAGATCTGGTCCTCTGAATCTCAGACTGCTGCTAAATCTGTGAATTACTGGAATATTACGTGGAACACTTTACATTTTTTCCAAACTTATTTACACTTTTCCCACTAACTGCCTTTCCTCTTATTTCAGTCCAGTTCAAATGGCGTGGAGATGGGTGCAGCCACTTCTGCTCAAAACCTAGCAGTGACCCACTCGGTCACAATTTAGTTGACTGGGAACTCAGCAGAATGGATGGCTCTTCACTGTAAACAAGGGTTGTACAAGTGAGAACCAGAACTGTGATTGTACCTAAAGACGAGATTCCTATCACCTTGATTCGGTATTGGTATCTGCTGAAATACTGCTGAATATCTTGAAACACATGTTCTGTGCTAATGTGCCCCTTCCATCCAGACGTAAGCTCATAATGAGCGAGGTGGCAAACTGGTTAGCACACTGGACTCGCATTCGGGAGGACGACAGATCAAACTGTTTCTTTTCAGGTTCAGGTTTACTGTGATTTCCCAAAATCACTTAAGGCAAATACTGGGATGGTTCCTTCTAAAGGGCACGGCCGCTTTCCTTCTCCATCCTTCCCTAACCCGAGCTTGTTCTCTGTCTTTATTGATCTCAATGTCGATGGAACCTTAAACACTAAATCCAGAGCGCCGAGTAAGGCAGGATCTAAGATATTGTTCAGTAAGGTGAGGTTTCGAATGGGTAGTACTTTGAAACGTTTGATAGGCAGATACGATAGTGGGTCTGGAAATTCAGAGCTTTAGCCACTGTTACTGTTGCCAGAAGCTGAAAAGCTGATCCCAGGATTTCGCATTCCGTACTGTTTAGCAGCAACCCGTTCCACTGAACTGTTCGTGTCCGCTCAGATCGCCCTTGCTCATGCAGTTCACGGCATCTGTAACTTTATGATATACAGATTATGCCCTATGAGGTCTCAGCCTCTGAAAATAAGGTTGTTTGGCAAGGATGTCCCATAGGCATCGCTCCGGATCTTTCCCTGCTAGTTCATCTCACCTGTGTGTATGTGTGACTGTCTGGATCACTCTGGATGTTCATATGGTAATCTACGATCTCTGATATCGCCACAGCTCGTCTACTGACTACAGAAACACCAAGTACTGATTTTATTACGGCCTAGTATGAAATAAGCATGTGCCGATATCCCTGCACATTAAACAGTTCAGCTGCCAAAATCTAATCAACGCAACACTACATGTCAGTTTACTTCTCTACCCCATATTCTGTCTAAATCTACGTCTCAAATTATTCGTAACCACACTCCACTTACACTGTACGAAAAAAAGAAACAAGCAACAACCCCTGGCAACTGTAGTGGAAAAAACTTCCCAATACAAATAATCGTACTCCAGACAAAAAATACACAGAACTCCTTAATCAGCCACACATCATATACTCCACATATCCCCATGCTCCAAGACTTGATGCAATCTCACGAAATATACTATCAAAAACAAAACTCTTCATAAAATAAATGCATGTAACAAAACCCTTAAAATTCATAATACACTACCTTTCTTACATCAGCCTAAAGCTCAGTCATAGCGTGTACAATATTGTGTACGTAGTTCGTAAGAGTATGGCTTGTTCTACCGCCTGCATTGCTTTTTCTTACCACCGCCTCCTTTTTTTCGGACTGGAGCAGGTACTGGCGGTAAAGAGTCCATCGCACCCTGAAAGGTACAGACCACCTGATGTGTTATAAGTAGAAAATTGTAGCTTTACATTCACCAATGAGGTCATTTCAAATACTTTATACAGACCCTGATAACGTGTAAATAATTTCTTCATCTTCTCTTTTGAGGTTTACAGACTCGTACTAATGTATCGCTGCATTTCACTACCCCAGATGTTCCTAACGTTCGAGGGCCTTTGTCTTAGCTCTCTGTGCCTGCTCCCATACCTCCCACAACTTTGTCATGAAATTTTGTAGCTTCTCCACACTCTTCCTCACTTTAGGCTTGACTGTCCCGAACAGTTATGGCATCTTCAGACTTTTTCATATGAGGAGACGCCTGTACTTTCATGGACCTTAGAATTATAAACTGCAATCATGTGTGGCAACATTGTATCCCAGTTGCTGTGATGGCTATTTACGTAGTGGCTTAACATCTTTCTTATTCTCTGATGCACTCACTCTGTTCTTCCATTCGTCTGTAGATGCTATGCACTTGTCTGTAAATTGCAACAGATGACACAGCTTTTCCAAAATTGAATTCGCCTAGCTTATACACCCAAAACATTAGTTTGGTGAATGGATTCTTCAACTGAACAACCATGTTAATAGTAGATTACAACTTTGAATTTCTTACCAAACTAATAACACTGGAAGTATGTCACACCAAAAATGAGATTCAGCTTTTGTTGCTCCCTGGTAGAATAATTTCTCTTTGCTTTATTCAATTGACACAAAGTGTAGGCAACCGGATATTCCAGCCTGTGTGCTTCTTAACTTAATACACAACCAACTGCATGATTACTAATGTTGCACGACAATGTTATCCCTTTCTCATAAATTGTAAAAACCAGCATCAGACCAAATGTCAATAATCCTTTCACTTTTTCGAATGCATATTCAACTCTGATGATCACTGGGGTTTTACACAATTTTTTTTGACAACCGAGTGAGAGGTCACGCTATTTTCATAAATTTTGGTACGATTTTCCTACAGTAATTTTCTAACGCTAAAAATGACGCTGTAAATACTCACTCCGAGGCGGTGGCAGATCTTGTATGTCCTTCACTAACATAGGACCCGTCTGTGGTCCATCACAACTGGCCAGATGCCTTAAATATTGCATTTCTTGTAACATGAAGTGACACAGCCCTATACTTGGATTCAGGTGTCATGTGCGTAACCTCTTTAACGCTTCCCTTTAACTGTATCACATGCTGCTCTATAGCCTTCGCAAAAACAATTATATCACTCAATACACAAAATGCTCCCTTGGTTTGAACCCTCATAAGACTCTGGCCAACAAATGCTGAAACATGGCTAGTACATTTTTCAATTCAAACAGCACACAACGATATTGATAGTGTCCTACAAAAATTGTAAACGCCAGTTTTGACTGGGCCTCTGGTGCTGCTTCTAGACGATGGTAGCCACTTCACAGATCCATAGTGGAAAAACACTTGCACGGCCCCAAATTGTCTAAGGTTTCTGTTATATTTAATGATGCATACACGTCCACAACTGTACGATTATTAAGATATATGTGGCTGGTACCATTCATGATTGTTTATTGTTACCATCACCACTGTTGTTCGACAAGGACTGGTGCTTTTTTTAACAATGCCATCCCATAACTGTTGGCCGATGAACTGCCCCATTAGCAGTTGCAGGTGATAGGGCACACAGTATGGTTTACAATACATGTGTGACTCGTTCACAGTTGGGAGTCTGTGCTGTGACACTTGGATTGCTGGCAAGGACCCGTAAGTGTTAAAGAAGTCCACAACCTCTGATAACAACTTCTCCATCACTACTCTTTCCATTCTTTCTAAATGTTTGAGTTTCTCCTGTGATGTAGCTATACTAGCAACTTGCTTGTACTTAGGGTCCTAATTAATCCTATCCTGATCATCTTCTTCCTTCTTGTTGTTGTTATATTTCCACAGTGGTCGCCACATCCCGTGCCTCGATCGCCAGACATCTCGATCTCGTCATTCTTCCTCATCATCTAATACTCTTTTCTCCATCGCTTCTTGGATACCCCCTAGCCAGCCTTTCCCTTAGTCTTCTTGTTTTTATCCTTCCAGGAGATGGTTCAAATAGCTCTGAGCACTATGGGACCTAACTTCTGTGGTCATGAGTCCCCTAGAACTTAGAACTATTTAAACCTAACTAACCTAAGGACATCACACACATCCATGCCCGAGGCAGGATTCGAACCTGCGACCGTAGCGATCGCGCCGTTCCAGACTGTAGCGCCTAGAAACGCTCGGCCACTCCGGCCGGCCCTTCCAGGAGATTGTCATGAAACTACTCTCTTGGGCCATCTGTCTTCTTCCATTCTTTTGACATTCCCTAAGCGTCCAAGCTGTCTTTCATCCATTCTATACATGATGCTATAAACGAGTGTGCATCCTTTCTCCTATTCCCTCATTTATTCAGTGGTCAAGTAGGGAAATTTGACATACTCTTCCTAAGTCGTCCATTTCTAAAGCTCTACGTGCATTTTTATTTCTTTCTGTGAGATCCCAGCAATCAGTCCAATAGCTTGTTATTAGTTCCATGATGGATTTGTACAAGCGCATTTTTATCTTTCAACTCATTTTTGAGGACCAAAGTACAGGATACAATTTTTGGATAGGCGCTATTCCTGCGCTGATCTGTTGCTGTATCCCTCTGGCATACTCGCTATGCACCAGGCCCGGATCTAGGGGTGGGGCAAACCGTGGTATCTGTCCCGGGCGGCAATTTCAGGGGACACCAAATTCATATTCTTGAAGAAAAAAACGTTGTTTCACAAAGCGCCTAGCATCCAGCATACGTTGGTCTATAGATTATTCATATGATTTTGAAACGTATCCCTGTTTATTTTTGAACATTTTTGAACACATTCTAAGTTGATTTCTGAACGAATAATAACCTGATTTTTGAATGCGTGCATAGTGCACGTGATGTCTCTGCCAGCAGAATCCCCGTCGCATCAAGAAATGAAAGACCTTCCCACAGACAAAAGAGGACGAGGCTATACAAGCTGAGCCGAATAACCACGAACGGGTGAATGCCAATCACTGTTTGTTTATGTGGTTAAGTGAGTGTGCGAATGCTCAGCGTTGTTATAATTATTAGCGAAATCTATATATTCAGATTAGCAGAGTGTAAATAAACGAGTAACAGGAATAACATGTAAGAGATTACATATTATCTCCTCGTTGTATCCAAGATAGTAAAATTTTGACAGAAAATTTTTGCCAGATCGCTACACTTCTAAGGGCCAGTTGTACAGTCTCAGGTTAGCAGCCGTTTTAAGTTCTAGTCTCGGAATAGCGCGGATAATGCGCTGTACGTACACGTAATAAAAACTAACCGGAGAATAAACGCGGGATAACTGAACCGGTGATTCTGGCAGGATTAGCTAGGTTAACTGGAGAATAAATTTTGACAATGGCAGGAATAGTTCCAAAATTAGTGATGAAAAGACTGTTTGTTAGAATGAGGAGGGAGAAGAAAAGGGGACATCACATAAATTATATGGAAGAATACAAAGATTCCAAATTTATATAAAAGTGTCGCAGTACTACTACTTTTCGGTCTCATGCTTGATAATGGAACACAAGAATGAATAATGAAAGTATTTCCTACGATAAAACTTTGCTTGTAATAGGTCTAATAGGCATTTGATAGTGGTACTTTGTGAATTATATTCTGTCGTGTTATTTATGAAAATGAGGTAGATAAAAATGGCCATTTGTGCCAAAAACAATCTCGCTTATTTGGCGTGTATTAAAATTGCTGCAATATTAGAAATGTAGACAATAACAAAGCAGACGTAGTCAATCGAGAAAACACAACTCTTGGGTACTATTCGTATTAACAGTTTTTCAGTATCAGACAACGACATTTTGATTTTTCATTTAGCATAACGTTGGACAAACTTTCTTTCGCAGAAAGGAAAGCACGCCATGTAAAGCTGTAGCAAGATTAGAGAGAAAAAAATGCTGGGATCTAAGGACTGAAGAAATGTGTACTGTCTTGCTTGTCTCTTGTCTTCACCTGTTTTATGATTCCTATATTTAATTTTATGTCACACAAAAGAGAAAGTTATTTTACAATAGGCAATACAGAGTACAAATTTTTCTGAAGAGTTCTTTTTCTCTCTGTCACAAATAATCCCACCCAGCATTAATTCTGATTTTTTAAAGGGGGATAGGATGTCAAACCGGCCGACTGGGAGTGGGAGAGGCACCACAGGACATTTTAATTTCCAATTTCCTGAATATAAGTTTGATGGCTTCCATTACAAAATATGCACGTCTGAATTCCGCAGCGCAAAATACAATGACATGCAATTGAAGAAAGCTGTGTGAAGAGGCGTGACACTGCACTTTGGCGCACTTAAGACCAAATAACATGTCTTACATTTCGTCGAGCATATATGTTTTATATATCAAACTCTTCAGAAAGATGTGCGCTACAAAATGAATATTTTTTGAAAAATCAGTTTTTAAATTTTGTTCGTCCTATCCCAACGCTCGGGTGGGAGGGGGAGGGGGGGGGGAGGGAGCGCCACTATCAAGTTTTTGCCCCAGTTCGGAAATATCGTATATCCGTGGCTGTCTGCCAATACATGATAGGATACTACCCACGTACGTAAACTCTTCACACACATTAATGTGACGTCCGTCAATGTCCAAGTTTACTTCCCTCTTCTCTGCAAAATAGATATTCCGTCTTCTCAACATTAATTTTCAAGACCTACTCTTTACACCCTTCCGACAACGTCCTAAGCATCTACGATATATTCTGTTCATCGTTTACTGCAACGACCTGATTAACACCACAGAAAATTATATAGATACACTGGTTCCCTATTTAAATCCCCATGCTCATGCATTTTATACACCGTAGGTCGAATGCCTTCAGCCCATACATCTTTAAGAGTGTGGGAAACAGACAAAATTATTGTTTCAGTCGTTTAGTTATTCTGAAGGTTTCTCTGGAAATACATCCCTCAGTTTAAGGAGACATTCTGACGGCTTGTAGAGGTTACGGTACATCTTCTATAAATTTTCTCAAGATATATGAAGACCAAATGATTGCTTGGATGTCTTTCCAGTCTCTTCTCCATGATCTATCTTAGGGTAAAGATGTTATCTATAACTGAACTGCCTCTTCTATAGCCAATTTGTTCTTCCACTTCATTGACAACCTTCTCCATTCCTGATTCTAAAATCCTTCAGTACAGCCTCCTATATGAACGTGTGACACTTACGTCACGATAATACACACTTTCTTGCTTCCTTTTTTATGTATGGGGCTCACATATGCTAAGTTCCACTCTCCTGAAATTTCCTTTCCATACAGTATACATTTATTGAATATTTTGTTGAGGTGTTCATACAGAATGCTTGTGCCACACCTCACTAATTGTACTGGTACATTTACAGGTCCTGGTGATTTCATCTTCTCCCAAAACCTCTAAATTGGCGACCAACAAATCCGGTAGACAAGTCCATGTCTTCAGTCCCAAAATTACCTATTCCGTCAGGCACCACTTGCTCACCGTCTGTGTTCCGCAGGCAAAAAATCCGATCGCTCCAGGCAAATGCCGGGATGGTTCCTTTCAAAGGGCACGGCCGACTTCCTTCCCCAACCTTCCCTAATCCGATGAGACCGATGACCTCGCTGTCTGGTCTCCTTCCCCAAACCAACCAACCAACCATAAAATCCGACGGTCATCCATAGCTGTTTTTCCATACCTCTGGTACTTCACCGCGCGAGTTGATCCTTAGTGGCCTTGTACGTATCTTAATTGATCCATTACTCAGGAGAGATGAACCTTGAGGCAGTGTGGCACTGGTGACAGTTTTCCCCACATGAAACAATGGTCCACCGAGTTCTACTATAAGTTGTCCAAGATCAACTGTAAAGTGATCTTTAAATAGGAAATCTAACCCTAAGATCGCGCGGTAGCCACCACCTATATGAAGCAAAATTTCCATAAATTCCCGAAAATGGTTTGCTTCCACTTGTAAACTCGATATCGCCGATCCCAACAACAGCACATTATTCCACACCCCGCGTAACTTATAAAATGTTCAAATGTGTGTGAAATCTTATGGGACTTAACTGCTAAGGTCATCAGTCCCTAAGCTTACACACTACTTAACCTAAATTATCCTAAGGACAAACACACACACCCATGCTCGAGGGAGGACTCGAACCTCCGCCGGGACCAGCCGCACAGTCTATGACTGCAGCGCCCCAGACTGTTCGGCTAATCCCGCGCGGCGTAACTTATACAGTGGTTGGCCAAACCGCCTCTTTCCCACGAAGTCCACATTTGTCACAGACACGTTTGCACCTGTGTCTAACATTAATTTGTGCTCTTTTCCACACGTTAAGTAATTACGCGAAATTCCACTTCTGCACATGTTTCAGCTGTGCTGAAATTTACTGGGAGCGCCGTTCGGCAGGTCTGGGGCCTCCATTGCCGTGTAAAGGCCTGCCGCACGCTGCAGGCAACAGAGGCAGAGCAGACGCGGTGCGACTTTTGTGAAGCACACCTTCCAATGAGGCACCGCATCCAGTTGTCCGAACCGCAGTTTTCTTGTATCTGTGCCCGCCTGCGTCGTCCCCTCCGGACACGATGATTCGGAGCGGTAGCTAGCAGGCCCGTTGCACTGCGTGAGCGGAAAGACGCGCCGTCCGACAGGATGATCGCAATCTTTCGCAAACGATTGCAAAGAAACTATTCGGGAAAAAACTTTATTCTAGTGCATCTCATAGCTTAATTCGTCATCTTCATGACGAGCTGCTCATCATTTCAATAATGGTCACAGTTATTGTGTGCCGGTCGAAGTGGCCGTGCGGTTAAAGGCGCTGCAGTCTGGAACCGCAAGACCGCTACGGTCGCAGGTTCGAATCCTGCCTCGGGCATGGATGTTTGTGATGTCCTTAGGTTAGTTAGGTTTAACTAGTTCTAAGTTCTAGGAGACTAATGACCTCAGCAGTTGAGTCCCATAGTGCTCAGAGCCATTTGAACCATTTGAACAGTTATTGTGATATTTCAAGATTAGGTAAACCAGGGGAAAAAAAAATCTTAATGTTACCATTGAAAAACAGGGATCGCTATCAATTTGCGTTTTGTGCATGTTAGATCAAATTTTCATGTGTATGAAATATAGTCAACATATTATTGTGTTCCTTACACTTTGAATCATATCGCTGTCTGTCTCCAACCTCGAGAAAATGGACTGAGTGTAAAGCGCTCCATTCTGAATGTGCATGCCAGCGAAAATCCCAGAATGAAATAATCATAAATCCCTCGTATCTCGTAAACGGTATTAGATATAGACAAGATTTTGACAAATGATAGCACAAAAACAGGAGAGTATTTTTCCATGTGATTAATATGTGAAACTTCGGTGTCTACGGCGATATTCAAGCAAGTACAGATTGCTTTCAATAAAATAATAAAGGATGAAATAATTATAAGAAAGTTGCAGAGGAATTACGTTGCATCAGTTGTAAGTATCATTTATTGAGTGATTTATTTATTTTATAAGCATCTTCTCAATAAACATTTAATATTAACGATTTTGAGTTCCTCACTTTAGCATTAGCCTCTCTTTATAGATGCGTAATGCCATTGAACAGAACTTCCTGGTGAGCTATAGCGATCGTTAAATACTCGTATTTATCTCGTAAGAAAAGCTTCACTCGAATTCTATACCTACTTGGAACAGGCGACGGAACCTGGTTTATATTCAGTGGTCCAGTTTCCTCCTCCTCGATCAGTTGACGTAATGTTTTCAGCCTTGATAATGCAATACACATGTAGCTGTCACAGTTCTGTCTACAGTCTCCAGTTTACATTCAAAAGTCCGTTTAAAAACATGAAATCTATAACTCCATATGCCAAATCCACACTCCACAGTTTGACGAGTACGAGAAAGTCTACGGTTAAAAGCTTTATTTTTATTATTAGCAAACAAATGGTTCAAATGGCTCTGAGCACTATGCGACTTAACTTCTGAGGTCATCAGTCGCCTACAACTTAGAACTAATTAAACCTAACCAACCTAAGGACATCACACACATCCATGCCCGAGGCAGGATTTGAAACTGCGACCGTAGCGGTCGCTCGGCTCCAGACTGTAGCGCCTAGAACCGCACGGCCACTCTGGCCGGCTATTATTAGCAGTAACTTTGCATTTAGGGCAAGGTCACAGTAAGTTCTTTAATAACAGAAATGTCTCATCACCTACGAAAATGTAAAGCCTCCTGATTTCCGAACAGAGTCGGAATCCAAGTCTAACTGCACAGACAGACTGGTAGTGAATTTTGCAGGGCGCTCGATGCATCGCGAACGCTGAGCCACTACTCACGGCGCTGCGGTCGGCAAAGCCTATATAAGGCAACAGGTGTCTAGCGCAGTTGTTAGATCCGTTACTGCCGCTACAATGGCAAGTTATCAAGATTTAAGTGAGTCTGAACGTGTTGTTATAGTCGGCGCACGAGCGATGGGACGCAATATCTCCGAGGTGGCGACGAAGCGGGGAATTTCCCGTACGACCATTTCACAAGTGTGCCGTGAATATCAGGATCCGGTAAAACATCAAATCTCCGACATCGCTACCGCAGGAAAAAGAGCCTGGAAGAACGGGACCGACAACGCCTGAAGAGAATCGTTCAACGTGACAGAAGTGCAACACTTCCGCAAATTACTGCAGATTTCAATGCTGGGCGATCAACAAGTGTCAGCGTGCACACCATTCAACGAAACACCATCGACATGGGCCCACTCGTGTACCGTTGGTGATAGCACTACACAAAGTTGTACGTGTCGCCTGGGTCCGTCAAAACCGACATTGGAGTGTTGATGACTGGAAACGTGTTGCCTGGTCAGACGAGTTTCGTTTCAAATTGTATCGAGCGGATGGACGTATACTGAAGACAACCTCATGAATCCATGGGCCCTGCATGTCAGGAGGGGAATGTTCAAGCTGGTGGAGGCGCTGTAATGGTGTGGGGTTTGCACAGTTGGAGTGATATGGGACCCCTGATAAGTCTAGATACGACTGTGACAGGTGACACGCACGTAAGCATCCTGCCTGGTCACCTGCATACATTCATGTCCATTGTGCATTCCGACTGACTTGGGCAATTCCAGAAGGACAGTATGACTCCCCACACGTCCAGAATTGCTACAGAGTTGCTTCAGGAACACTCTTCTGAGGCCAGCCGTAGTGGCCGATCGGTTCTAGGCGCTTCAGTCCGGAACCGCGCTGCTGCTACGGTCGCAGGTTGGAATCCTGCCTCGGGCATGAATGTGTGTGATGTGCTTAGGTTAGTTAGGTTTAAGTAGTTCTAAATCTAGGGGTCTGATGACCTCAGATGTTAAGTCCCATAATGCTTAGAGACATTTGAACCATTTGAACCCTTCTGAGTTTAAACACTTCCGCTGGCCACCAAACTCCCCAGACATGAACATTATTGAGCATGTCTGGGATGCTTTACAACGTGCTGTTCAAAAGAGATCTCTACTTCCTCGTCCTCAATTGTATTTATGGACAGCCCTGCAGGATTCGTGGTGTCAATTCCCTCCAGCACTACTGCAGTCATTAGATGAGTGCATGGCATGTCGTGTTTGCGAGGGCCCTACACGATATTAGGAAGTCTTTTATAGTATAACATTATCCACTGTAATAGTGACAACTTCGAAAATCGACAGATGAGATCATATTGGATTACTCTGCCGATGAGACAGAGGACTTTAGCTATCTCCTGTAGCAACTCCTGAGATGCATAACCGTTAGAGGCATCTAATATAGGGCATGAAGTGACGCCTTCTTCAGGCCAGGCTGGTTCTTCCCACCACAGACTGTTTTCTTGTGGGCCTGCAGGAGACAATCCTCGCAAAGTCAGATCAACTAGGTTTTCCATTGTAGATACATGGCTCCATACCGGAGTTGCTGTGTGTCCTGTATCTCAGAAACATGGTTTCCCACGGTACGTCTTCCACCGCGTGGGTAGAGCTGCGAGCCATGCCAACACAATGGATGAGTCAGTCCACAGGTAAGCTCGTTCGATGTCTATACCCTGAGCGCGAACAGCGTGCTGCAGTAGTCGCGAAAGCAAGAGAACCCCACAGAGTTCCAAGCGAGGTAACGACAGCTTTTTCAGGGGAGCCACTCGTGTTTTGGAGCGCATTAGTTTGGTGCATGTGACTCCATACTGATTAGTTGATCGTACATAGATACAACAGCCAAAGTCGCAGAATCCGTGTAGTTGTATGCTGACAGATATTCCTCCTGCAATGACTCTACGATCGAACGAACGTTGCCTTTCATACGAATTCCGCTGTATAGTGTCTGCCACAAGTAGTGAAACTGTGGAAGCAAGGGCTCATCGTACGTCAACTAATGCTGCCATGGACATTGCAAAAATATCTTGAATGTGATCACAATGTGACTAATTGATCCCAATGGATAAAAAATGGATGACGAGATAGGCAATACAGTGCGTTTTGTGAAGCTGTAGACATTACCTGCTAGTTTGACATTATTCACAATTTGAAACTGATCAGCTGCTGGATGCTAGAGTAAACCTTAAGTTTTAACATCCTTGTTGTTATCAAGACGTAATAGTAATCGTGTTTCTCGATGCTCTCAGGGGAAATTTTCAAGTAGTTCTGCACTGTTGCTGCACAATTTCCGTAATGAGAACCCATCTTTCTTCAATAGCTTTGTGAGATCTTGCTGGATGTTGATTGCAGCCTCTACCATATCGCAGTGTGAGATACAGTCGTCCAGATAGCAATCAGTAGCAAGAATGTTTATTGTCTCGCTCAGCTCACCCTCTTCATGAGCTAATTGTAACAGACGCCGTACTGCAACAAAGGGTGCAAAGTCATTCCGTACGTTGCTGTCTTTAATTGGTATTCCTGTAGTGGTGCAGATCTATCACTCCTCCACAACATTGGTTGATAAGCCTGCTGTGGCACGTAATACGGAATGGCAGCTGTCGTGACTACTGGTTCCATATACCCTAAGTCTTTATACTCCCTCATAAATTCTGTGTAGGTTTCCACTAGCTTCGGTTGTCTCGCTAGTTTCTGTTCTGTCTGAGAGAAGCTTTTTGCTGCAGTGTGTTAAGAATTACCTAATTAACTCGGCTCTTCGTGAAGCGGAAAACGAAAAACGAATCTGCCTGTGGAATCTTTAGTTGTATGTGCCGCGAAGTGTGCTTCGCATTGCTCCTCTTCTTTCGTCATTACAGCACGATTTTATTCTTCTCTCTCCCAGAATATCTTCAAGAGTGTTTGAACGTCAGCGTCGGTTTTTGCAGAGCACGACACGACCGGCCGCCTTGACGAGATGTTAACCTCTACCGTTTGATACTGTGCTGACATGGCCCAATCTAGTTCCGTCTCTTGAAGCACAGGATGATAAGTTTCTATGGAGCGAGTCCTTGTCCTTTGAATGTAAGGACAAACTTCTGCTGCTAGCAACACGTCGATCTTACCAGGTGGCCAAAATTCTGGATCAGCACGTTGAACACTCGGCAAGTCCCGCGTATTGGGATCAGTTGTTTGTTCCGGTAAGACGTCAGTTATCTTCGGCAAAACTAAACATTCGACACATAACATGAAGTTGTTTTTACAGGAGCCCAAATGAACAGAGACGCAGTGTTTTGTTTCTGATAGGATTGCACCTATTCCTTGAATCAGTACTCTGCTGTACCATCTTTGAAGTCTGAGACGTTGTGCACATGCTTCCTACATAAACCATGACTGCGACCCAGACTGTAAGAGAGCACAAGTTTGCCATTTGCCACAGCTATCTTGCAACCTTATTCTCGCTGTCGCAAGCAGCACTCGTTTGCCAGGGCTGACTTTCAATGAGCAATAACTAGATGTACTTGACGGATGTATGCCATTGTGCTTGGGTTGCATGTCACTTGGACAGTCCTTCATTGTTCCACCTTGTGTTTCTTGTATTTCTGCGTGTATCAACGTGTGGTGTCGTGTTCGACTAGCATGACAACAAACAGATTTGCAGTTAGAAGACTATGATCGCCTTTCACGGGGCCTGCCTGAGTTTTCTGCACTTGTGCAACGCGTGAGGCAGGTTGCACATGACACATGCAGTAGCAGTAGCGACGTAGGTTTGTCTCGAATGCCGAAAGTGCTTGGCGTTGATGTTCTGCTGTTTGTTTCCCTATATGGTATGACGTGGTGGTACTGTAGCCTTGACAATTTCCAATTATTTGTGTTTATTTTCGAGAAAAGTATACGTCTCTTTGAATGTCGGAAAGCTATTGGAGCTCAGACTGGCTTTAAATTCTGTTCGTATAGACTGGTCAACCTTTTCTATAAGGAGCTGTGACGTAATTATGTCTTGCAAGGACACACCTAGTTGTAATGCCATCAGCGCATGCACATTGCTTGTAGCCTCGTTAATTAGTGCACAAAGTTCGCTTGCACATGCCCTTATCATTAACGGCTGCGTTAACGGCTTCTTCAGATGTGCTGACACAATCAACGGAGGGTTATTGTATCTTTTGCAAACCACGTAAAAAGCTACGGTAAAATTAGTGCTAGTTCCGGAAGATGAGCAATTACATTGTTAGCTTCACCTGTTAATTAACTAATCAATGTCCTCTAATCCCTCATTATGTACCATGAGAACCACAAATGTGTCATAAAAATGCCTGAACAGCGTTACATCACCATTAAAATATGGCAGTTCTATGGTGGGTCGCTTGATGCTTGGTTTCGATGCACTCGAGGCAAATCCAGCATCTGACATACCTTGTCAGCTGCGTTGGCATCATTCATCTGCATTGCTCCCAGTTTTCTCGAAACCGCGAAGACCAAATTTTCGAAGTTTTCCCTGTCGTCAGCATGTGCAGTCGTGGAAAAAACGAGCGAGACCCCTTGCCTTTTCGTTATGCTGATCCACACAGCTTTAAAGTCTGCTACACAGCATAACAGGCAAGGAGACGAAGTGCTACCAACATACTATGCATAGGCGTGAAATTGAAAAACCATCTGAATTATGTCATACTGTTTTCATTCATGTGTAAGACTATATTAATGCTGATAAGTGTGTTAAACACAGCACGTAAATATAAGATATAAATGGAAAAAGAAATGCTAATTAGTATGTACTGTACTAATAAAAATGAATTTCAACTTATCGAAATAACATAACTGTTTCAGTAATACAAAGTACCCCAGCTCGTTACGAATTAGCAAAATAATATGCTCATTCGGCCTCGAAACGATCTGTGTCAACGTTCAGACCAGTCATACTGGATTACCGTTGCTGACCTACCATGAAAGTGTGCAAATGTAGCAATGCGTGAAGATTCATAACGAAATTCAGTTAAAAATCATTCAGTGCCACACTTAAGTCAATTCATATTGACGTCTACAGGGGGCCGGTACAGAACAAAGGTAGCAATAAAACGTATTTGGGGCGAGATAATTTCTTAAAATTGCTTTACTGATAGCCCATCTGCCTCCATTGAGATTACAATCGAAAAAACAAACCAGACCTCCCTTTCAGTAGCATACACCTTTCACTACGCTAGCAGACAACCCAGGCAAACAGGCCTCTATTATTACCCCAGACATGAATAAGTCGGCAATTTCGCAATGACAATGGCAAAATGATCTGCAGTTTCTGTTGCATAGAGCTTTCTGGACTCAAAAACATGCATTTTCTACCTTTATGTCACCGCTTATGTGACAATCACTCGGGACGTTTATCGAAATAACAAACTACTGTTATTAGCGCGTAAATTTAGTAGGATAATTCTGCACCACCCCAGGAAATAAACGGCTACAAAGCTGCCAAACGTGTTATACAAGGTTTCGAATTCTCCATTAGACTCGCCACAGCCAGAAAACGTTCATTTGCCGAAGTGTTTCTTAAGCTAGATAGCAATGGGAATGCTCGCGGTGGCATTAATATTGGGATCTGAATTACCACGTGTATAGGCAAATGGATTTTATTTGCAATCCTGTAAACGTGATTTGGATCGAAAGCGAAGCTACGAGTAATATGCTGATGTATCTAGTGCAACTAGAACATTTTGAATGAATAGTTGGGATAATCATGTATGCGGCCCTCATCTTCAGTAACTTTCGTAGCTATATTCGTCACCTAAATCGGTGAAAATGGAACCCTACTAGTCTCACTTTCTTGACCGTCTATCTGTCTACCAAACCCTTAAAACCTGTTTACCTGAGTACGGGTAGACATAGTAAGCGGAAATGTATCACACTTCCCACGGTATATGGTCCCTTGGTGGTGTAAAAAAGTGAGCTATGTCAACGCAATCTAAAGATACGGCCGTTTATATAAAGAAAATTTACGCGAAAAGACAAAAAATGGCTCTAAGAGCTATGCGACCAACATGCTTATGTCATCAGTCCTCTAGACCTAGAACTACTTAAACCCATCTAACCCAAGGACATCACACACATCCATGCCCGTGGATGGATTCCAACCTGCGACTGAAGCAGCCGCGCGGTTCGTGACTGAGCTGGTTGGCCTCTGTAATTTAAAAAAAAAAAAAATGTGGAAGGATCAACAAACGAACTTTAACGGACGTCTTGCGACGTCCGCGACGACCAAATACAACGAAAAAAAAGAAAAAAAAAGAACCGCTTTGCCACCGCACCCGGCTAAACCTTTTCACCTCATGTATAATGATAATATATACTGTCTAGTGAGGATAAACTATATTCGCCAGCCACTCAGATCGTTTGATCACGGGACTTTTACGAAGCTACATTCAAATTTAGTTCGAAGTCTTTTGCAATAGCCACTTATAACACCCTAGGAAAGTCGTATACGATATCCACTTCTGAAGACGCTGGCAGGTACTGCAGTACAAGTACAAGTAGTACAGAATTTATTGTTATTGGTCCATGAATGACACTTTATTTCAGTATCAATTTAACGCACCTAGGTGTTTGTCTGTGGCTGAAAATACTGAACAAATATAAATAAACAGCAAACAGCTTCGATGTTCAAATCAAATGTAACTCACATGTCGCAGTTGCAACATAATTTCGTTGTTACATCTACATGATTACATCTACGGGATTTCTTTGCAATCCAGACTCACGTGCCTTGCAGAGGGTTCATCGAACCAACTTCGGACTATTTCTCTACCGTTCCATTCTTAGAGTGTCAGTAAAGCAATTTTAAGAAATTCTCGCACCCCCAATACGTTTCATTGCTCCCTTTGTTCTGTGGATGTCAATATGAAACTCTCGTAGAATTTCATACTTGTTACCGCCTACGTTTTCCTCATCTGTCAATAACTGAATTGACTTAAGTGCGGCACTGAATGATTTTTAACTGAATTTCGTTATGAATCTTCAAGCATTGCTAAATTTGCACACTTTCATGGTAGGTCAGCAACGGTAATCCAGTATGACTGGTCTGAACGTTGACACAGATCGTTTCGCGGCCGAATGAGCATATTATTTTGCTAATTCGTAACGATCTGGGGTACTTTGTATTACTATAACAGTTATATTGTCTCGATAAGCTGAAATTCATTTTTATTAGTACAGTTCATACTAATTAGGGTTTCTTCTTTCATTTATACCTTATATTTACGTGTTGTGTTTAACACACTAATCAGTATTAATATAGTCTTACACGTGATTGCCGGCCGGAGTGGCCGAGCGGTTCTAGGCGCTACAGTCTGGAACCGCGCGACCGCTATGGTCGCAGGTTCGAATCCTGCCTCGGGCATGAATGTGTGTGGTATTCTTAGGTTAGGTAGATTTAAGTAGTTCTAAGTTTTAGGGGACTGATGACCTCAGTAGTTAAGTCCATCGTGCTCAAAGCCATTACACATGATTGAAAACAGTCTGACATAGTTCGGATGGTTTTTCAATTTCACGCCTACACATAGTATGTTGGTAGCACTTCGTCTCCTTGCCTGTTATGCTGCGTAGCTGACTTTAAAGCTGTGCGGATCAGCATAACGAAAGGCGAGGGGTCTCGCTCGTTTCGTCCACGACTGTACATCTACGTTTTCAAATAATTCGAGCTGTGACTGCGCGTCTTCAGACTTCTCCACGATCCTTGCCAACTGTTGTAGCCTGACAATAATATCCATAGTGTCCTATTTCCCTGTTACGTCAAATTCGTTTCCAAACTTTAGCAACTGCGTGAGGCTTGCTTCGCCTCCGAGCGTGTAGTAACAAGTTTCTTTCTTAACACTTCGTCTATCATGGAAGACTAGCGGTTGCCTGCCAGAGCAGAAGCTGCAGTTAGCATGCGTGGGAACTTACAGGAAGCAGGATAACCAGACCAGGTACTTAGTTTATCGTAGCGCCGTGTCGATACCGCTGGCTGCGTCTCCGTGCTGCTCCGTTGAAGCTCGCCGCTGCCGTTCCGCCCATCGATGGTTGCCGCTGCACGCCACTTCGTCGAATCCATCACAATCCGACACGGATGGGCCAAAATTTTACCGTCCACAGACGGAAATATGAATCGTCAGTGTCACCGGAGGACCAGGAATTTAAAGGACTGTGGAATGGTTCGGGTCCATTCGGATTGCAATGATTGTCATACGTAGAATAGCACTTATTATTGAAGACAGTCACACACAGAGATCCCTGGAGTGCCCAGGTGCAGTTGGCATCACCTTGCAGGTGTCCTCATCTGGATGGCATCAGTTCACATCTCACAAGCATAAAGCCTAGGAGTGGCCTGTAGAACAGAAGCTAGCAGAAGCAGTCGCTGCATCTAGTCAAGGAAGCTTGATTCATATCAGGCCGTCTACTGGCATGAAGAACGTCTCTGCTTCAGTAACAGTTGAAGAGAACCTACTGCTAGATTTGGGCTGCAAGTATTTATGACCGATATGCTCAGCTTTGTTATGACTGTATCCCGTCTCTGGTCACCTCTGGATGCAGGCGGCGCAGCTTCAGGTCAAGGCATGAGGTAGGTTAGCTCGCTTACACCATGGATCCTCAGCAATATCCCAGCCCTGCGGGATTTCGCTGACAGCCAGCTGACTCTCATGGCCATGGATTTTGAAGTCTGCTCGAAAGGGTATTGGCGGAAGAAAAGTATCTGTCAGTGAGGCATCTGCAGCCAGAAGGCATACATTTAAACTGGTCTGGTTGCAGCACAAACGGTTGTGATCAGCCCTGGTTCAAGAAATGCTCATTGAATCTCAAATACCTGGAAATCTGTGGTTCATTGGATCATTCACGGTACCAGCTGTTTTAAGCTGATCGTTGGATATGTTTCTGCTGTAGATTATGAGATCTCGTTAATTCCGGTTTTCAACAACACACTGTGTCAGTTGGAGTTGACTGCTTGCATTTTCTATGTCTTACCTTGTGGCGTGTAATAGGTCTGCTTATTCAACTGATTTGATGGAGGCCGCTAGTAGGGCTACATGAATAGTTCACTAAATGTTTTGTTGCTAGCACGTGGGAGGCTGGACAGTGGTATTGCACGCAGATGAATATGTACTACAAGCACCAGTTGATGTAAAATTGCACCTGACCAGTCTAGGCACAAGGCCTAAGAACAAGACTGGAATTAGTCTGTCTTGTGAAAGTCTCCTCATCTCTACATTACTACAGAAATCTACACCCGCTGGAGCATGCTACTGCCTTCAACCCTTCGTTTCCCCAACAACTTCACTCTCCCACATTTCCTTCTACCATCAACTTAACTTGATGTTTGAGAATATTTCTTGTCATCCACTCTTTTTCGTGGCGTAAAACATAGATTTCTTGTCCTCTTCGATTCGATTCAGTATCTCTCCATTATTTGTTCATTTAATCTTCAGTGTTCTTCTGCAACATCACATTTCAAAAATTTTCTATCTCTATACTTTCAATATATATTATTAAAACTCAAGTTATATTAGATAATATTATTTCTCCTTTTCAGAAAACCTTTTCTTGCAATTAGAAGTCTGCGTTTTATACTCACTTTCCTTCTTCTATTGTCAGTTAAATGGTTCAAATGGCTCTGAGCACTATGGGACTTAACATCTATGGTCATCAGTCCCCTAGAACTTAGAACTACTTAAACCTAACTAACCTCAGGACAGCACACAACACCCAGTCATCACGAGGCATATTGTCAGTTATTTTACTGCTCAAATAAAAGACCTCATCAATTACTTTTAGCATCTCATTTCTTAATTCAGTCCATCATCTTTTGCCTGACATCACTGGAATACATTCCAATACTCTTGTTTTTGTGCTTCCACGATAATCTTAAAATATTGTTTTCAAGGCACTATCCATTCCGTTCAACTGATCATCCATGTCATTTGTCACTTTTCACAGAATTGTAATGTAATCAGCGAAACTTATTGTTTCATTTCTTCTCCACAAACTGTAGTTTCCTTACCAAATTCCCCTTGGTATCCATTACTGCTTGTTCTATATGCTGTATAGATTAAAACTCTGTCCCATTGACTTTTCAATTTCTGCCTTCCTTTCATATCATTCAACTCTATCAACTGCAGTCTGCTTTCTGTGAAAGTTGTAGATAACCTTTCCCTCCTTGTGTTTTATCCATTATAATTACGGAATTTCGAATAGAGTACTCCAGCCAACACTGTCAAAGGCTTGTTGAATTTTTATGTTTCTCGTATCTTCAGTTAAGATTAATACCTAGTTTGTTATCCAAGGATTTACGGAAGGAGTTGCCATTCTGCTCAGGTTTTCTTGTCTCATAGGAGCCCATTTACCTTCTATTGTATTTGTTCCCATATTTCAGTTAATCACTGCTTCCTTTGAAAATTTCAAAATTCTCTGGTTGTTTCAACTTATCCAGCGCTATCTCTTTAATTTACAAACATTTTTACAATTTCTTCAGTTTCAGTTTGCATTATCCAACTAATAAATTAAGGTATGATCCCACGTCTGCTCCTGCATGTATTTTGTCGTTTAATGCCTAGTTTTTAAATCTATGTCTTACCAATACGTATTTTAATCAAACCTCCCACTATCTCCTGGTGTCTTCCGCGTGCATAACATTGTTCTATGATTCTAAAATTAAGTGGTTGAGGTGATTAATTTGCACTCTGTGCAAAATTCCACCACTCTTTTTCTCCTCTCATTCCTTTCCCCCAGATCAAATTCTCCCACATGTTTCCTTGTCTGCCTTTTCTCACTACCAAATTGTAACTGTCTATAACAATTAAAATTTCGTCTCCCTTATTACCCTTTTTCTCGTCATACATTTTTTCAATCCATTGATTGTCTGCCGATCTAGTTTGCATATATACATATACTACTGTGTTGTATCGAGGCCAAGTGCCTGCCTTGTCTATGATACTCTGATCACTATGCTGCTCATAGTACTTCCCCCGAACTTGTGTTTTCTGTATCAGATCTGCTCCCCCATTGTCTCTGTTTGATTCTGTGTCTATAACTATGTACTCACCTCACTGGAAATCCAATACTTCATGACATCTCATTTCGCTAATTTTCGTTGTATCTGACATAAACTTATCGATTTCTCCTTTCAAATTCTCTAACCTACCATCAGAATTAACAGATCTAACGTTGCACACATCGACCAGTAGGTCACTAGACTTGTTTTTTCCTTCTGACTACATTTCTCTTAGTAGTCTATCCAGCGAGTTTCAACATTGGGGACACTTCTGTCTCCGGATTACTTTAGCCGAGAGGATCCAATCATCATTAATACCCAAGTACAAAAGTTAACACGAGTTTCATAATGGTTTCCGTGCAGCTGCTAGTAGAGAGAGATGTGATAGGGATGGAACCTATATCGATGGAGAATGCGTAGGACACTTGTCTGTCTAATGCCACTTCCTCGTGCGACTGCGAGGGAGATAACGTGCGGATCAACTGCAACAGCAGCAGAATAATTAATTCCCCCCTCTTCTGTGGTCACATGTTTCCTTCTGTTACGTTGCCGAGATGTTGCATTATCACTTTCACGTAGGTGGTTAGAGGTGGTTGTCATATAGTGGGATATCTCGCCGCATACACGGTACAAGAACCAACTGCAGTCTTCCAACACCCTCCATACACCGTGAGCAAGTCGGCTTTTTCTGTGCTGGTAAATCACTTCGTCCACCCGTGACCTTCTGCTTGGACTGTCACACACTAACTGGCTAGCAAGCTGCAGTGCACTCAAGGAACACACAAGTCCACTGTAAGCAAACATAACAACATCGTGCCTAGCAACTACGCAGGTTGATTGGAAACCACATGTGTGGGTGTGGAAACTTTTCAAAATACGATATCTCGTAAACGACTCGCCCTAGAATTCTTCAACAAACACAATTGACATTCTAATTCGTCCTACTTTCAGTTAGTTAATATTAATAGGCACTGTTCCGTTTAAAAAAGTGTATGTTTGCGCAAACAATATACTTTTAAGTATTATTACAATCTGATTATTGGCTAGCAATATGAGCCCCTAACTACCAATACAGTCTGTGAAAACCGCACACCAATAGCACATTCTATTTCTGCAATATTTGCAGCGCAAGTTTTACGTGATTCACCCTGTATAGAAGGAAATGCTCTGACTGAATCACTGACTCACTATTTCCCAGCCCAAACCACTAACTACAGAAATTTGACATTTGGAGAGTGTGTTGATCTTACGCTGTAGGCATTGTTTAAGAAGGGATTTCTCGAAATTCCACCTCTATGGGGTGAATTGAGGGATAATAAGTTTTATGAAAATATTATATTATGAAAGAATTTTAAAACTAAATCTATGAAAACTTGAAATTTGGCTTCTAGGTTAGAAATAAAAAATATGTGTTTCAGCGTTTTTGGAAATACAGCTCCTAAGAAGGTGAAATAGGGGATGCAAGTTTTTATGGCAATATTTCATTACGAAAGCATTGTTGAAGCTAAATCTATGAAAATTTGTATTTGATTTCTCGGTTAGAAAAAAAGAATTACGTTTTCAGTGGTTTTGGAAATAGGGGATGAAAATTTTTATAAACATACTTAGTTATGTTAAAACATTTTAAGGCTACATCTATGAAAATTGGTATTTGAATTCTCGGTTGCAAATAAAGAAATATGTATGAGGGACTGAAAGTTTCTGTCGTAATGTCACCGCAAGAGTTCAAAAGAAAGGGTTAACAAAAAACTCCGACTCCAGCTACCAGAATCGTTCATCGGTCAGAAGCTCTTTCGGAAAAGTCCATGCTTCCATGACTTTAATTACCGTGAAAAGTTTAGAAGGTGTTTCAATTTGTGAACTAAATCAAAGAAAGCAACTTAGGAGTCACCACGACAAATCGACTTCGTTAGAATTCCATACAAAAAGAAACGGCTGTTTAATACATTGATTTATCGGTAGGCCTAATAGATGTTTATAAACTTATTTTTGTTGTAATTACTACGCAAACGTGAGCGATACAGCGGGCGCTAAGCTAGTAAACAATATGACTTCTTCCGGTGTCCAATAATGTCGACGGTCACTCTAACAAGTTGCCACATGGCGCAAAGGGCTGCCACTCACTTATTATTCCACAACCCCCTTTTCCACCTTTAACTTTCTATGCTTCCCTTTTAAATTCACAAAACTTCTTTCACGTATACATAAACACTTCTTATATTCGCTGTGCCTCTCAATGACAGTAGCTTTCCCCCACACTGGCGCAGCAAAACGCTGTCACATTCGGCCTCTCGTCCAACATTGAACTGCTTCTGCAAGCACGCACGTAATCTAATCGGGGAATCCATTCCTGTTGGTGTGTAACTGTTCCTTCCGGAACCTTTAAAAAGGTCAGCTACACTGAGGTGACAAAAGTCATGGAATACCGATATGCGCGTACACAGATGGCGGTAGTACCGCGTACACAAAGTATGTAAGAGCAGTGCACTGGTGGAGCTGTCTGAACTCAGGTAATTCACGTGACCACATGACAGGGTTTCAGACGTGAACATGGCCGCAAGACGGGAATCAAAAGACTCTGAAAGCGAAATGGTAGTTGGAGCTAGGTGGACTGGACATTTCATTTAGAAAACTGTTACGTAATTAATTATTCCAAGGTCCACAGTGTCAAAATTGTGTCGAGAATGCCAAATTTCAGACATAGCTCTCACCACGTACAAAGCAGTGGCCGACGGCCTTCACTTAACTACCGAGAGCAGCGGCTTTTCCGTAGAGTTATCATTGCTCACAGGCAAGCAACACTGCACGAAATAATCGCAGAAATCTATGTGGAGCGTACGACGAACGTATCTGTTAGGACGGGGCGGTGAAATTTGTCGTTAATGGGGGCAGCAGACGACAGACGCGAGTGCCTAACAGCACGACATCGCCTGCAGCGCCTCTCCTGGGCTCGTGACCATATCGGTTGTACCCTAGACTACTGGAAAAATGACTTGGTCAGATGAGTCCTGATTTCAGTTGGTAAGAGGTGATGGTACCGTTCGAGTGTGGCGCAGACCCCACGAAGCTATGAACCCAAGTCGTTAACAATACACTGTGCAAACTCACGGTGGCTCCATAATGGTGTGGGTTGTGTTTACATGCAATGGAGCTGTTTCCACTGGTCCAAGTGAACCGACCAATGACTATAAATATTCATGTGTGGCTACTTGGAGGACCCACAGTTGGTTGCGACTAGTATGAACATTCTGGACAACTCGAGCGAATAATTAGGCCACCCATCGAACACTTATGGGACAAAATCGAGATGTCAATTCGTGCACAAAATCCTGCACCGGTAACACTTTCACCATTATGGACGGCTATAGAGGCAGCATGGCTCAGTATTTCTGCAGGGACTTCCAACTACTTGTCGAGTCCATGCTGGGTAAAAGGCGTTCCGACACGATATTAGGAGGTATCCCATGATTTTTCACACCTCAGTATATACTGTACTCAGCGGAAGTAGGCGGATGTGTCCGATTATTAATAACGATATCAATAACGCTACCTAAACATGCGACAAGATTTAGATGAATTAATAAAATACAGGGTATTAATTTTAATACACATCCGGATAAAAAAAGTTATGATTTCAATTTGTTTGTCTCATAGGGGGACATCCAGCGACACCATACTCGACTCGCCGCCCACCCCGTGCGTAGGTAGCAGGGCCAACTTTGATATCTTCAATGGGAACTCAGTTTTTTATTGCAGATGCTGGGTGAAAGATTTTACTACGATTTATTTTTTTTCGATATTGGTAAAGGTGTGGTTGATTTGAAAAACTTTTTGCTCTACTAGGCATGATCCTATCGGATATTGTACGTTTTTGCCTTCTTTCGAACTTTGAACTTACATATTCAGGCAGTTCAAGACAGAGTCACAGTTCAAGATAGATTCCGAACTACAATGAAACTCGACATTTTTCACATTCACAATTTATTGCCACAGTTGAAATAGCTGACAAGCGAGAGAGAATTATCTCAGTACCGATTGGGATTGAACTCCAATCCTCTGTATTCGGTGGTCCCACTTTTTCCCAGTGAACCAGTTGTTTCCCATTCAGCATCAATGAGAAAAAGCGCATGCACTAATTTTACCTTTCCACGGCCTTAACGAAGCAGGCACAGGTCGAAAGTTACGTTAAAAAAGCTTTCAACGCTACCTGGAGAGCGTTAGACAATGAGACAATAGAATGAAATCGAGCTGGGGCCGTGAGGATGAAAGAGTGCAGTTTAAGGCCGCTGAATTCATCACTTACAGCCGAATGACATTTCCGTCCCGAAACAGACTGGGCTCTGCATCAGATCGTTTCGTTCGCATCACGCTATTGAATGAAGATTCCGTGGCGTACCAAGAAGCTTTCCAGCTTTACCAACATAGGAAGATATTGTCAAAGTATGATGTGTACATCTCGTGTTTACTTGTATCATTTAATTCTTAAACTGTCCTCTGAAGTCAGACTTTCTCTCTCTCTTTTCCTTTTTTTGTAATATAATTCGAAGTCCCTTAAGTCGCGAGTTTATGCGAGCGGAATACTTGTTCAATGTTTAAGACAAGTGTTGGCTGTCAACATCTTGAAGAAAGTGCCCCACTTCTCCTAGAGTGACTTAAAAAATACAACGGACTATTTACGTACTTCTGGTTCCCATCCAGCATATTACCAGCCCCCTATCTCTTATGCTGTGTGATGTGACTGTCAACAACAACTATTCATTGTACTGGACTGATGAATCCGGCGGAGAACAGTTACATTATATTTAGCTTTGTTTACTCGATTGTATAAGGCGAGTGTAAAAACTATTCGTGAAAGATGTACATGCAATTTTTAAATGAATGAAAAAATTTATTTATGTGCGTCTTGATTTATTGAAAGAAAGATTTTTTTCTAGTTGATCTTGCAGGAATCTTCTATGAATATTGTACTCTTTTTTTTTATTTGTCACTCCACATATTTTGGTATCATACAAATGCTTAATCAACCTGAATGCATAGCCGACTCTTTCAGGGGATTTCCAACAAGGAAATTTTTGCCACGATCGAAAAACAGAGCGCTGTTCTTATATAAGCGGTATTTGTAAAACAGAAGCACATTTTTTCTCAGTTGCTCGTCTCATCATCTGGGCCGGGCATTATGGTGGCGCAAATTACATAAATAAGAAGTTGTGGTCTTAAGCCTGGTGGCCACTTCGGTGCCTCTACTCGCTACTCTGCAATTAATGTAATACGTTTCGGAGAACCAAGTACAGCAGCCGCTAGTTCAGCACCAGGAGATGATTACGACACCTGAAACCTACGCTTACACATTTTGACAAAAAAAGAAAATACACACGTCTGAGAAAGCTATAAATATTGCCAAGAATGTGCCCTTTTCTTCCTCATCTTTATTCCTTAGTGAATATAATTAGAAACAGGATGATCACATATATGGTAAACCTACGTAACTTTGTGATATTAAAGATTGTAAATGAAAAGGGAAAAAAATATTCAATCCAGAAATTGTAAATTTTACATGTAAGAGACCAATACATTGCTTTACTAACCCACGATAAAGAACAATTAAGAAATAAAAAGCTGCTGAAGTTATAAAATGTAATTAAAAAAGTTGGCATGCTACCGAATTTCGTAATAATATACATAATTCTGTGACATTATATACTTATCTTCGTGATGATGTGCTTTATTCAGTGATTGTACAAATATTACAGATAAATGCCGTAGCGTCAGGTGAATCTACGGACTGACAACCTTCATGAACCATCGCAGACAAAAACATCACTCATTCCAAGCACTGTAGCTCTCTTTACAAGACGCAGACGCCGTCATTTCTTTTGTTCTTTGACTTCTTTTATCGCTTAGACAGTGATTTCACTGTGCTACAGTGGTTAGTGGAGTATTCGGTTAATCTTCAAGCCAAACCCTATTTCCTGCATTTATGTTATGAAATAAACTAACTTAGCTTCCAAATGGCTGTGAGCACTATGGGACTTAACATCTGAGGTCAACAGTTTCCTAGAACGTAGAACTACTTAAATCTAACTAACCTAAGGACATCACACACATCCATGCCGGAAGCAGGATTCGAACCTGCGACCGTAGCAGTCCCGCGGTTCCGGACGGAAGCGCCAACATCTACATGTACGTACATACTCATCAATCCATCATACAGTGCGTGGCGGAGGTTACCTAGAACGGCTCGGCCACCGCGGCCGGCTAACTTAAATTGCAGTTCACTCGTAATGACGAACGGTCTGCCCAATCCGCCTATGGTCA
Organism: Schistocerca nitens; assembly: GCF_023898315.1. Taxonomy (NCBI): domain Eukaryota; kingdom Metazoa; phylum Arthropoda; class Insecta; order Orthoptera; family Acrididae; genus Schistocerca; species Schistocerca nitens. The sequence goes on along the minus strand of NC_064616.1, from coordinate 570,206,684 downwards.
CATTGTCTTTGTCACCATCGCTGCAGTCTGCATAGTTCTCTGAGTACTTCATAGAATGGAGGAATAATTAACAGCTTTATATATATCGACCACTATTCTCCAAAATCTTCTTAAGTGCTCCACGAAGGTCGTCAGTTTAACAGGATTGTCTTCTCTTGCTCACATAACCAATTTTTGGCTTGTTGTTCTTCGCACATTTGCTTAGAGATGGTGACGTTGTTTCTGAAATGTACACAAAACTTAAGAGTTGTTGTCGTTCTCTTAAGTGATTGATTCAGTAATAAGGCATTTAAATCCAACTGTAATGGCTAAGATTATAAGTATTATTCATTGATAATACAGCTGAATATATATGTCTGGCTAATTACTTGAACAACTTACCTTAACGAACTTTTATTACAGAATCAGCGCAGCAAACGACGTATTTCCCTCTACACAACAAACAGTGAGCTACCTGTTTCACACACATATTTCATTCCGACCAGAATGTCTTTCCGGTGTGAAGATGTTACTACCAGTTTTTGAGGACGGCTGAAACTGTGTAGGAGGCCTACATTACTTAAGGACAAGAATGTGTCTGCTGTCACGAAAAACTGAGTGAAGTGGCGCAGTGGTTAGCACACTGAACTCCCTTTCGGGAGGACGACGGTTCAAACCCGCGTCCAGCCATCTTAATTTAGATTTTCCGTGATTTCCCTAGATCGTTTCAGGCAAATGCCGGGATGATTCCCTTGAAGGGACACGACCAATTTCCTTCCCCATCTTTCCCCAATCCGAACTTCTGCCCTGTCTCTAATCACCCTGTGGTCGACGGGACGTTAAAGACTGATCTCCAGCTCTTCTCCCCGCTATCACGAAATATAGTATGTTACGGAATTAGGTAGGTTTGTCCTATTCAGTTGCAGATAAAGCAGGTGGTAGACATGTTTCATAGGTTGGATATTGGAAAATACAGTCTATTGAGGTGTTTGTTTAGAATACACTCGTGCGACTCATTTTAGAATATTGCTCAAGTACGTCAGATCCATAGCACATAGGCAGGACTAAGATGGTAAATTAAACGTATACGAAAAGGGGCCGAACGAATGATATCAGGTTAGTATGACTCACGAGACAGCATCACGGACTCCCGAAGAACCTGTATTAGTGGATACCTGAAGAAAGAGCCAATTACTTTTTTACGTATTGTTTTACACGCCAAGTTCCGTAGGAACAAATTGAGGAGCAAGTCTCTAAGCTCATGTAACGTGTCAGTACATGAGATTTTAACGTAAAAGTAATAAAAGATAATAATAAAATGTTTATGAACCCAAAAAGTCAAGCCGTAAGCTTAAGTAAACGCAATACAACATAAGAATCGGCTTAATTTTTCAAGGAACTCCTCGATAGAATAGAAGGTGTGACCCATGTGGAAACTCTTCAATTTCGATTTGAAAGAGCGTGGATTACTGTTAAGATTTTTGAATTCTTGTGGTAGCTTACTGAAAATGGATACAGCAGTATACCGCACACCTTTCTGCAGAAGAGTTAAGGAAGTCCAATCCAAATGCACGTTTGATTTGCGCCGCGTATTAACTGAGTGAAAGCTGCTTATTCTTGGGAATAAGCTGATATTGTTAACAAGAAATGACAGTAGGGTATATATATATATATATATATATATATATATATATATATATATATATATATATGTATATATTGAGAGGCCAAGGTCAAAATACGCAGACTAGTGAACAGGGGTCGACAAGAGGTTCGCGAACTTACACCATTAATTGCCAGAACCGCCCGTTTCTGAGCCAAAAATATCCTTTTAGAATGGGGAGAGTTACCCCAAAATATAATACCATACGACATAAGCGAATGAAAATAAGCAAAGTAGACTAATTTTCGTGTCGAACAATCACTTACTTCAGATACCGTTCGAATAGTAAAAATGGCAGTATTAAGTCTTTGAAAAGATCCTGAATGTGGACTTTGCACGGCAGTTTACAGTCTATCTGAACACCTTATTTTGTTAATTTGTTCAGTTTTGCTAGCCATATGCCCAGCAGGTGGCAGACATGTTTCATAGTTAAACTTCGCGAAAATCCTCTTACAATATATCAAGAACCAGTATTATGCGAGGAATGTAGCAGTATATTACAGACCACTACGTATTACTTCCGGAGGGATAAAGAAGACAATATTAGACTAATTGCAGTGCTCATAACTGCAATTAAGCAGTCATTCTTCCAGTACTCCATACTCGAAAGGAACGGGAAGAAACCCCAATAGTTCAAAAGAGAAATACCCTCTGCCATGCATTTAACAATGGCTTTTCAGTGAATGGATGCGATTGCGCATAGGAACGTAAGAAAAATAAACGTCCTTATCCTACGAAGTAATGATAACATCTGAGCCTAATGGTTGGGTCAGTCCTCTGGACTCTAAAAGTAAGAGGCGCATTTCAGGCTAGTTTGAATGAATGATAGTGTACAATAGTAAAAAAGATTGAAACAGCCACTCCATCTCCCCCGAGTCGTTCTGTGATTTAATTGAGAAAGCGGCAGTCGATGTGGATGTCACTGGAGAAGCACAAACAAATTGTGCGTAAGAGGTAGTTATTTCCGTATTACACGAGGCGGATAATGGGGAAGCCGCCTTAAGAAGACGCATCTAACGTTTCCCGTGGCCTCTGGCACAGTGGCTACCAGTCGGTCTCCGGAAGCTTCAAAATTTACGGAGAGAACGTAGTACTCGGGTACTCATTTGCTTAATAGGTTGTATCTACTGAAACAACGAGAATGTCTACGTCAAGGAAAAGCACCTCTTTGCGCAGAATCAAACGCAGAAACTATCCCTCAGACCCAGAACTTACTGTTAGAAATCTTTAAGCAAACAATTTGTTGGTAAAGACTACCAAAATTATAGTGGAGTTCATAAATTTTTTGTTCAGTAATATAGGTTCCATATTAAATTTGGTGGTCAGAAGCAGGTTAGCACATTAAGTACCGTATCATCACCGATGTACCACAGGGAGAGTACCTTATGGTTTCAGACCATCATATTGTAGATCTGTGACCACATTTACGTCCTTTAGTGTTTCACAGAATGAGAGCAAAATTTACTTTCGTGTGTCCTGCATCTGTTAGACGAAGTTTTAATTCTTCATATTGTTTTGAATCAGCCATATTTTAATTCGCGTTGATAATAACAGAAACGCAACACTAAGCTCAACTTTCAGTCGTTGCAGTATATAAAATGAGCAGTTCTACTCAAGACTTCTCGTAGGAGTGCGAGGTTCCTACCTTGCTATCAAGAACAGCGGATGTGTGAATCACCCACTATTTTGTCTAGTAGGTGGGAACTGCAATATTTTTTTCTGTACACAGTCTACGTCTACCTTGATTATAGGTTAAAGGTGATATATCTATGATATAAGGATAATAGATAGCTATATATAATACGGCTTTTGCTAGTCCATCACTACAAAGTAGTGAGAGAGCAGGAGGATTGTTTAGTTTTTGGACGTTACAGCCGCTGCAGACGTCCACACCCGTCATAAGATGCTTCATAAGAGACAGAGTAATGTTCCATCATGGTCTTGTACTATTAATGATAAACATCTTTTCTAGATCAGACCAAAATTTAGAGAGTATTTATTTCGTTCAACTGTGAAATGTGCATGGTTTTGATACTTTCTGGCACATTATAATCGTGTGTTGAATCGGGATTCGAATCAGGAGAGTGTTGGTTGTAATTAGTGCCTGTATAGATCAGCTGGTACTATAAATGCCAGTGAAAGGCAAACTTTGATGTTCTACTACCGGTCCTGCGCAAATTTTAATTTGCGAGGAAGATCAGGAAAACTCGACTTTGGCTACTAAGTTAGTAGTTGTATGTAACAGGATGTCATGATGAGGGTGGTAGACAATCTCTTTGCTGAGACAGCGTCAAGTCGGAAACTAACATGAGATTTGTTCCACAGAAGCTCCTGTCTCGATTAGGTCTGAAAAGAGATGTGGGGCAATGCGGTATTCCTTTCGTAAGTTTTGATTCTTTATACAAATGTTTAATCGTGTTTGTGTAGACGAACTGCAAAGGAAAGAAGGAGAAAAATTAGAAGTTAATACCCCGTTGACGTCTGGGACATGGAAAGAGTAGGTCTTGGTTGCTGCTTCGTTTCATATCAGTGGTGACACAAATCTTGTAACAGGCTTTGGTAAATAAGAATTCACATTGTCTTACAATATGTCGAAGTTCGGTTTATGTATGAGGTATCGGAATTGGTAGCAAGGTGTAATTCCGTTGGGAAGAATACCCAGATGAGTCCCTATTTGCCCTTCATACACAGTACACAAGCCAGCAAAACAGAAATAATAATAGTAAGCAAAAATGACGCAGTTTGAATAGAAGTGCCTCACGTGTGTATATAAGTAACATAAATCTCCTTTGTGGTTCACTGGAAGCATATTGTAGATGACTTTGCATCAAGGCAGTAAAAGGTGGGCATAATTAGCTTATTAAACAAGTGCCAGGCAACGATGTACCTCCACACTCTTCAAGGTAAACAACAGCATAAAAAAGGAATATTCATCATTCTGTCGTTCTCCTCAAGCACAATAGCGACAACGTTAAGTGCCGTCCGGGATGGCCGAACGGTTCTAGGCGCTACAGTCTGGAGCCGCGTGACCGCTACGATCGCAGGTTCGAATCCTGCCTCGGGCATGGATGTTTGTGATGTCCTTAGGTTATTTAGGTTTAAGTAGTTGGAAGTTTTGGGGACTGATGACCTCAGAAGTTAAGTCCCATAGTGCTCAGAGCCATTTGAACCATTTGAACAACGTTAAGCCTAAGAGATACTTATACACTCCTGGAAATTGAAATAAGAACACCGTGAATTCATTGTCCCAGGAAGGGTAAACTTTATTGACACATTCCTGGGGTCAGATACATCACATGATCACACTGACAGAACCACAGGCACATAGACACAGGCAACAGAGCATGCACAATGTCGGCACTAGTACAGTGTATATCGACCTTTCGCAGCAATGCAGGCTGCTATTCTCCCATGGAGACGATCGTAGAGATGCTGGATGTAGTCCTGTGGAACGGCTTGCCATGCCATTTCCATCTGGCGCCTCAGTTGGACCAGCGTTCGTGCTGGACGTGCAGACCGCGTGAGACGACGCTTCATCCAGTCCCAAACATGCTCAATGGGGGACAGATCCGGAGATCTTGCTGGCCAGGGTAGTTGACTGACACCTTCTAGAGCACGTTGGGTGGCACGGGATACATGCGGACGTGCATTGTCCTGTTGGAACAGCAAGTTCCCTTGCCGGTCTAGGAATGGTAGAACGATGGGTTCGATGACGGTTTGGATGTACCGTGCACTATTCAGTGTCCCCTCGACGATCACCAGTGGTGTACGGCCAGTGTAGGAGATCGCTCCCCACACCATGATGCCGGGTGTTGGCCCTGTGTGCCTCGGTCGTATGCAGTCCTGATTGTGGCGCTCACCTGCACGGCGCCAAACACGCATACGACCATCATTGGCACCAAGGCAGAAGCGACTCTCATCGCTGAAGACGACACGTCTCCATTCGTCCCTCCATTCACGCCTGTCGCGACACCACTGGAGGCGGGCTGCACGATGTTGGGGCGTGAGCGGAAGACGGCCTAACGGTGTGCGGGACCGTAGCCCAGCTTCATGGAGACGGTTGCGAATGGTCCTCGCCGATACCCCAGGAGCAACAGTGTCCCTAATTTGCTGGGAAGTGGCGGTGCGGTCCCCTACGGCACTGCGTAGGATCCTACGGTCTTGGCGTGCATCCGTGCGTCGCTGCGGTCCGGTCCCAGGTCGACGGGCACGTGCACCTTCCGCCGACCACTGGCGACAACATCGATGTACTGTGGAGACCTCACGCCCCACGTGTTGAGCAATTCGGCGGTACGTCCACCCGGCCTCCCGCATGCCCACTATACGCCCTCGCTCAAAGTCCGTCAACTGCACTTACGGTTCACGTCCACGCTGTCGCGGCATGCTACCAGTGTTAAAGACTGCGATGGAGCTCCGTATGCCACGGCAAACTGGCTGACACTGACGGCGGCGGTGCACAAATGCTGCGCAGCTAGCGCCATTCGACGGCCAACACCGCGGGTCCTGGTGTGTCCGCTGTGCCGTGCGTGTGATCATTGCTTGTACAGCCCTCTCGCAGTGTCCGGAGCAAGTATGGTGGGTCTGACACACCGGTGTCAATGTGTTCTTTTTTCCATTTCCAGGAGTGTATCTTACCTTCCAAGTATGCTCGCTCAGGTTATTTGAGATATCTACAATCTTCTGCCCAGCACATTGCAAGGCTGGAGGAGGTCAGTAGATCTCAAGAACGATGCCTGTGTCGCCTACTGTTACGTGATACAGGCTGTCTCCGCTGGGACTGAGTGACGCACCATTGCCGAGTCGGATCGCGCCGTATATTGTGTTGCAGAATTCCCTGCATCATTCCTGGATTACCACATGCTCCGCGACAGCCGTCACATCCGATATTACCATGCCACCCTCCGCAGCTGCGTCACATGTCCCCTCGTCGGCGCGTATTTGCAAGAGGGAAGAAGTCTCATTTATATGCATCTGCATGCACTGCAGTTGACTTTATTCCGTTCACATTCGCCATCAGTTATGTACATCCACACATATTGTAATATATTTTATTCTGTTCCCGTAAGCAATATGAGTCAATCGCAAATATTTCCTCGAATACTGATTCTGGACGTTCTCTATGGAGTTTTCCAGTACATTTATGCTGAGCGTATAACAAAATTGTATGATCAGATTCTTACTTTATCTTTATATTAGTTCTCCGACTAGCCTTTCGGGCAGCCCTCGTAAGTAAAGTGAATTAAAGCACAGGATGATTACAATTAAAGTTAAACTTTCAAAACGCTGTAGAAATAATACCACTGTTCAGAATGACGTCAAATTGCAACGGAATATTATCGGAGAAGGGGGAAAACGTATGGCAGAAGAAGAAAAAATAGTGTGAAAACTGATCAATAGATGGCGTTGTATGTGTCAGAATACGTAAATGAAAACCCCTGTCATGCGCACGACCCACTGAAATTGGTAGAAACACTCTGGGTACACGGCTTTTCCGTCTGCGACGTTCGCCCTGACTGTCTCAGTGCAGGATCGCGCTCTGCTTGTAAAGCTGTATTGCAAGAGTGGTGACTGCACACATCGCTCTGCAGAAGTTCCGGACACTGAAGGGTTTGAAAAAAGACGTTGGTCCAATGACTGCCGTGGCTCTGGAGAAAATGATTCAGAAATTCGAAAAGACGGGTTCTTTCGGTGTACAACCTGGTAGAGGGACGAAATGAATTGATTCGACATCAGTAGAAGCAGTGGCCACAGCAATGCAGGAGGGGACGAGTGGTGGCGTGCAAACGTGTAGTGCACGGAGAATTGCCGGAGCATTGGACATACCCGTGAGCACGGTACGTAAAATCATACGAAATATCCTTCTTTGCTATTCAAAATTACCCATGTGCACGAGTTACTTCCTGTTGACCTGCCAGCAAGAGAGAGAATTTCTTGCTCGCATCGAAGTGGACAATGACTGGCCGTCGAAGATTTTGTGGACAGACGAAGCCCACTTCCATCTGGCAGGATATTTCAATAAACAGAATCGTTGAATATGGGCAACTGAAAATCCACACGCAAAACAACCAGTACCACTTTATCCCGAAAAGGTCACTGTGTGGTGCGGGTTCACGGCATCATTTATCATAGGGCCATATATTTTCGAAGAGGCAGGTGCTTCCGATCTTGTTACCTGTACCGTCACTGGTAAGCGCTATGAGTGTCTTTTGCGCAACCACGTCATTCCAGCTCTCCAACAGCGCGGATGTGGGGATGGGATCGTTTTTATGCAAGATGGCGCACCTCCTTACATTGAAAATCTAGTTAAGCAGCAGCTGAAGCGTCATTTCGGAAATGCTAGAATTATCAGCCGCCATTTCCCTACAGCCTGGCCGTCCCGATCACCTGATCTTAATCCGTGTGATGGTTCAAATGGCTCTGAGCACTATGGGACTTAACAGCTGAGGTCATCAGTCCCCTAGAGCTTAGAACTACTTAAACCTAACTAACCTAATGACACCACACACATCCATGCCCGAGGCAGGATTCGAACCTGCGACCGTAGCGGTCGCGCGGTTCCAGACTGAAGCGCCTAGAACCGCTCGGCCACACCAACCGGCTAATCCGTGTGACTTCTGGGTGTGGGGCTATCTGAAAGATGTTGTGTTCATTGTTCCAACTGCAAACTTGGCTGCATTGAAGGCACGCATTGAGCAACGCATTTTGAACGTGACGCCGGAACACTTCGATCAGTTGGGGAACATGCTGTTTCTGGATTTCAACGTGTTGCAGAAAACGGTGGAGAGATTATTAAATTCACAGGGAAATTAATAATCGGATTTGATTTTGATTGATGCTATTTATGCCTTTTTTTGCCCCAGGACAATTAAAAACCGATGTGATTGATGCTTTTTATGCGGAGTTGGCCTCAGGACAATTAAAAACCGATGTGAATGATGATTTTTATGCGGTTTTTGGCCTCAGGACTATCAAAAAGCGATGTGAATGATGCTTTCTATGCGGTTTTCGGCCTCAGGAGAGTTAAAAACCGATTTTTCCCATCCGATGTGATATGACCTTGCCGTGGTGGACGGGCTAACAGTATCAACTGTACACCCATGCACACTGAGTAGGACAGTTTGTTTAACGTAAAACTTACACCTTAGACATTGTTGTATGATTCATTTATCATTTGTAGTCGACCACCATTAAATTATGATGCTTACAGCTCCATCTATTGCTACATTTTGTAAGTATTTATTTTTCTTCCGCCATACGTTTTTCTTCGTCTCCGATAACATTCCGTTGCAATTTGAAGTCATTATGACAAGTGGTATTATTTCTACAACGGTTTGAAATTTTAATTATAATCACCCTGTATATTTGTCAAGTATATTATCCACCATAGGAAATGATCTGTTACCTAGGATTCACTTAAAAAGTATTAAAAATGTTTGTCCTGAAACACATGCAAGACGTCTACTTCCTTCCGGAAAAATTGTTCAGAACACTGCATCTATACTGCCCATAAATATTCTGGAAAGCTCTGCACGGTGTATAGCGGACGGCCGTTGGCCAATGTTAAAATCTAATGACTGGGGGGGAGGGGGGGGGGAGAGGGGGGCGCAAGGGTTGTTCGTTCACTTAGCAGGAAAGGTCTCTCTAGCGCTGCACATACTAACGGTTTCCTCTCGAAGGATGCATATTTTGTCTTACAAGGTGAGGACAACTGTGGGTCACAGATTTAAATTAAATTTCGCAAAGATGTTTGTCATTGGAAGTAATGAGCGACTATTTCACCTTTTAGCTCGACGTTCCGTAGCTTTTGAGAAAATGAAAATAGAAGTTTTCTGTGTGGCGCAAATTCCAATGACTGTAATCAGAACCACTGGGAAAAAAGGGGGGAAGAGGGTCGATTCTGGACTCACGGGCTAATGTTAACGTCTGTCTTCAGATTTTCTGGAGTTTTGTGTGCAACGTAGGTTTTTTGCATTAAGTAACCTGAATTTCAATATTTTAGTAGTTTTATTCATTCGCTGTGGAAGAACCCGTAAAAATCAGCCAAATTAGTCTTTTTATTTGATAAACATATAATATTTATTACATTTTGTCATTATATGAAAATAAACTTGCCTTTTCATATTATATTAAATTCACTTTGCATTAGGATATATCATTTACAAAAATTTAGCTTATATGCACTGCATTTAGCAACTATTGTGGTGAAACATGTAGAAACAGCAGAAACAGAAACATAATGCTTTGATGCACTAAGCCCAAATAAACGACACTCCCACTTTGGCAGTGCTTCCATATTAAACGAGTAGAACAACTTATAACAGCGACATGCAGCTTATTTTGTGAAGATACACATCTAACACGCAAACAAAATTCCTCAACTTCGAGAGACGTATTTGTACCCGAATCTGCAACTACAGAATATAAGGGATTCACCAAAAGTACGTGGTGAGTAAGATTGCCGTTTATGATTCTGTTCACAAATATTTTTTGTTACAATCCAAATGTGATCACAGTGACTTTAATGACTGTGGTCTGTTCCTTCGATTTTTTGTTCGGAGCCCTACTTACCAGACATGAATCACAAAGGTATTAAATCATAACGTTCGAGTTCGCACTAAAGGTTAGGAGCGTTGACTTTTTTCATCATTGTAAAATGCGAGTCTCCTTAGTGAACCAACTGCATGGATACAGTTGCATAAACTATACGAAAAATTACACTGTTTTAAAAAAATTAGTTTCAGAGGATGGTAGTAGATATTCTACACACGGATTTAATTTGGTTGTTGGAATCTGTTAGCTCACGCTACAGGAATCTGTTCGGCATTCGCATTTGAAAATCATCATTGTTGATATTTATGCATGATCTACATTCCTTAAGAACATGGTTATATAATCCACTAATCGCTGCATAAAATATCTCCAAGACTGAACTGCTAACCTCGCATATCATTAACAGCCCATTAGAGGTCGTTCAAGCGAAACGGCGATAAGGGTAATTGTACACATCACTTATGGCCTGTGGAAGTGAAATCGGGTCCATAAACTTCAAGGGAACAGATCTACACTTTTCTCTTACGCAACAAAAGAAGGTAAATGGCAGACAAATTTCTCATTATTATATTTCATTCTTACACGGTAGTCGCAACAAGGCTGGATTTTGATAGACGCGAACCATATATTTGACATCATTTCTGAAGTTAAATGACTTTTAAACTACTGACTTACGTAAAACCCTTTGTGAAAGTAATATAATACTAAACAAGGCTTTGAAACTGGACCGGGAAAGATGTCTAATTATGTTCAACTTTCAGTAGTTAGTACGTTGAGACCGGAACAGGTCGCACTTCAAAATCTGCAGAATTCAAATTCGATACTTATCAAACACCGGAAATAAATTCAAGCATTTTCAAGCAGAATTCTGTGCTAGACAGACGACAGATGTCGATTTCTGAGCTCGTTAGAAGAAGAGTAAAATATGAGGTATTTATTATTATTATTTCTTTCTTTTCTCAGACGTTATGTCTGGTCAAAAATGGAAAGTGACGCGGATCTTGATCAAGCGTGACTTCCTTTTATCTGTACGGTATATGTTATATTGCATTTAGGAACTTTCGGGCAATTGAACATGTATCAATAATTACGGATTTCTTTAGTTGTATATATAAGTTTGGATGTAGCTGTATTGCATTGATGTACTGGTGGATATTGTGTGGTATGACTCCTGTAGTTGATAGTATAATTGGTATAATGTCAACTTTATCCTGATGCCACATGTCCTTGACTTCCTCAGCCAGTTGGGTGTATTTTACAATTTTTTCTCCTGTTTTCTTTTGTATATTTGTTGTATTGGGTATGGATATTTCGATTAGTTGTGTTAATTTCTTATTTTTATTGGCGAGTATGATGTCAGGTTTGTTATGTGGTGTTGTTTTATCTGTTATAATGGATCTGTTCCAGTATAATTTGTATTCATCATTCTCCAGTACATTTTGTGGTGCATACTTGTTTGTGGGAACGTGTTGTTTTATAAGTTTGTGTTGTAAGGCAAGCTGTTGATGTTTTATTTTTGCTACATTGTCATGTCTTCTGGGGTATTCTGTATTTGCTAGTATTGTACATCCGCTTGTGATGTGATCTACTGTTTCTATTTGTTGTTTGCAAAGCCTGCATTTATCTGTTGTGGTATTGGGATCTTTAATAATATGCTTGCTGTAGTATCTGGTGTTTATTGTTTGATCCTATATTGCAATCATGATTCCTTCCGTCTCACTGTATATATTGCCTTTTCTTAGTCATGTGTTGGATGCGTCTTGATCGATGTGTGGCTGTGTTAGATGATACGGGTGCTTGCCATGTAGTGTTTTCTTTTTCCAATTTACTTTCTTCGTATCTGTTGGTTATGTGATCTAAAGGGTTGTAGAAGTGGTTATGAAATTGCAGTGGTGTAGCCGATGTATTTATATGAGTGATTGCTTTGTGTATTTTGCTAGTTTCTGCTCGTTCTAGAAAGAAGTTTCTTAAATTGTCTACCTGTCCGTAATGTAGGTTTTTTATGTCGATAAATCCCCTTCCTCCTTCCTTTCTGCTTAATGTGAATCTTTCTGTTGCTGAATGTATGTGATGTATTCTATATTTGTGGCATTGTGATCGTGTAAGTGTATTGAGTGCTTCTAGGTCTGTGTTACTCCATTTCACTACTCCAAATGAGCAGGTCAATATTGGTATAGCGTAAGTATTTATAGCTTTTGTCTTGTTTCTTGCTGTCAATTCTGTTTTCAGTATTTTTGTTAGTCTTTGTCTATATTTTTCTTTTAGTTCTTCTTTAATATTTGTATTATCTATTCCTAGATTTTTTCTGTATCCTAGATATTTATAGGCATTGGTTTTTTCCATCGCTTCTATGCAGTCGCTGTGGTTATCCAATATGTAATCTTCTTGTTTAGTGTGTTTTCCCTTGACTATGCTATTTTTCTTACATTTGTCTGTTCCAAAAACCATATTTATATCGTTGCTGAATACTTCTGTTATCTTTAGTAATTGGTTGAGTTGTTGATTTGTTGCTGCCAGTAGTTTTAGATCATCCATGTATAGCAAATGTGTGATTTTGTGTGGGTATGTTCCAGTAATATTGTATCTATAATTTGTATTATTTAGCATGTTGTATAGTGGGTTCAGAGCAAGGCAGAACCAGAAAGGACTTAATGAGTCTCCTTGGTATATTCCACGCTTAATCTGCATTGGCTGTGATGTGATATTATACGAATTTGTTTGGATATTAAGTGTGGTTTTCCAATTTTTCATTACTATGTTTAGGAACTGTATCAATTTAGGATCTACTTTGTATGTTTCCAATATTTGTAGTAACCATGAGTGGGGTACACTATCAAAAGCTTTTTGGTAATCAATGTATGCGTAGTGTAGCGACCTTTGTTTAGTTTTAGCTTGATTTGTCACCTCTGCATCTATTATCAGTTGCTCTTTACATCCTCGTGCTCCTTTGCAACAGGCTTTTTGTTCTTCATTTATAATTTTGTTCTGTGTCGTATGTGTCATTAATTTCTGTGTAATGACTGAAGTTAATATTTTGTATATTGTTGGTAGGCATGTTATGGGGCGATATTTAGCTGGGTTTGCTGTGTCTGCTTGATCTTTAGGTTTCAGATAAGTTATTCCATGTGTAAGTGTCTTAGGGAATGTGTATGGGTCTGCAGTGTAACTGTTAAATAATTTAGTTAGATGTGAATGTGTTGAGGTGAACTTCTTCAGCCAGAAATTTGCTATTTTATCTTTTCCAGGGGCTTTCCAATTGTGAGTAGAATTAATAGCTTGGGTGACCTCATGTTGCAAAATTATCACTTCAGGCATTTGTGGTATCATCTTGTATGTGTCTGTTTCTGCTTGTATCCACCGTGCATGCCTGTTATGTTGTACCGGGTTTGACCATATGTTGCTCCAGAAGTGTTCCATGTCTGTTATGTTTGGTGGATTGTCTATTTTAATGTGTGTGTTATCTATTGTCTGGTTAAATTTCTTTTGGTTTGTGTTGAATGTTTGGTTCTGTTTCCTTCTATTTTCGCTTTTTTTGTATCTTCTAAGTCGTTTGGCCAATGCTTGTAATTTTTGCTTCTTTTCATCTAATTGTTCTATCGCTTCTTGTTGTGAGATTTTACCTAACCTTTTTCGTTTTTTTTCTGACGTTTAATTTCTTATAAATTGTGTTAGCTGTCCGATGTCTTTTCTCAGTTTTTCTATTCTGATCTGTAGCCTGTGTTGCCATGCTGGTTTTGTGGGTTTCTTCTGTGTGTTGCTTGGTTCTGATCTCTGCCTAGTGTGTATATTTAGTGTAGTGAGTGCCCCTATATAAACCAGTAGTTGTAACTCTTCCATAGTTGTATTTTCATGTATTTTGTTGTGTATGATTGTGTTGATAGTTTTTATTGTTGTTTCGACTTGTGGGTTATTTGGCGGTCTATGCAAGAATGTTCTAATGTCTGTATTTGTGTCTTTGTATTGTATATATGTCAGCTGAAATTTTTCTTCTGTATCTAACATGTGTGTCACTTCGTGTTCTATTTGTGCTTGTTCTGGTGGCTGTCTTAAGATTTCGTTTTCCTCTGATTGTTTAATTGATGTGTGTTGTTCTTTGTTTGTTTGCTCTGGGATGTTTGAGTCCATTACTGTATTTTCTTCTTCTTCTGATTGCACATTATTTTGTTCCAGTATTTGTTGTACTTGTTGTTTGATGTTTTCTAATTCTGACTGGGGTATCCTGTTATTTTTGATTATTACACGGATCTGATCAGCTAGTCGTTGTTCTGTTAAAAATTTTAATTCTGGGTATCTGGTAATAAATGTTGTGTATACTTGTGATCTGTATCCAGTTGTGTTGGTTCCTTGATTTGTTGCTTGGTAATAACAGAACATGAGGTGTCGATTAACTTCATCTGACCATCTCATCCTCTGTCTTTGTTTTCCTTCTAGGGTGGTTGCAGGAAGCATATCCTGCAAAACACCTCTATTTGGATTTAAATCATTTTCCAGTTGGCTAGCAGTGTCGTTACCATTGTGGGCGGGCACAGGGTTCAAGCGTCGTCCCCGACCATGACGGCGCTTGTCCGAGGCTTCATTAGTTCTGTCCTGAACCAACTAATCACACAAAAAGGGGGGTTAGCCCTATTAGTGGTTTGTTCTTTTCGTCGCCTTTTACGACTGGCAGAACATACCGGAGGCCTATTCTTTTCCCGGGCCTCCATGGGGTTTATTATTATTATTGTTATTATTATTATTCGAGTCATCAATTTACTGGATGGTTCGATGCGGGCCGCCACGAATTCCTCTCCTGTGCCAACCCTTTTCCCTCAGAGCAGCACTTGCAGCCTATGTCCTCAATTATTTGCTGGATGTACTCCAGTCTCCCTTCCTCTATAGTTTTTACCCTCTACAGTATCCTCTAGTACCATGGAAGTATTCCCCGATGTCTTACCAGATGTCCCCTCTACATGTCAATGTTTTCCATGCATTCCTTTCCTCGCCGATTCTGCGGAGAACTGCGTCATTCCTTACCATATCAACCCATCTAATTTTCAACATTTTTCTGTTACATTGCGATGTCTAAACTTTCAGGATGTAGGGATGAACTCCGTGATACTAATCGACCTCTGTTTTTGTGCTACGTTTCAGTTGATTTTGCCGGAAATGTCATATGTTACGATCTGCTTGCACGGACATAGAAGCGAACCTTTAACTAATCTGAAGATAATCCCTGAACATGCTTTTGCCTACTGTACAATTATCTCTCTTGTCCTTGAAGATGGACGTAATGTGTTCCAGCATAGTGACAACTTAGTAACATGAGATTACTCTGCAATCTGCACTGGAGCATCTTGAAACAGTGCAACGATCTCAAAACTGCGGCAAGTAATCGGTTTTCAATGTTAATTCTGAGGACCCTAGCCGACTTTACGCAAAAGCCAACAGTTCATAGCAGCCTATCTACATCTACACCTGTACTTCGCAGGCCGCCATACGATATGGTTTAGAACAGGGGTGTCCAACCCGCAATCCACATGCAGCCCAAAGCTAGTTTCAATGCGGCCTAAGAAGTGAGCATCCATCATACTATCGGTAAAAAAAGGCCCAAAATACTCGTCTTCCTTCTTCCAATGTGGCCCAGATAAACTAAAAGGTTGCGTACCCCTGTTTTAGAGTATACTTGTTTCCATAATCATTTCCTCCTCGTCTTCCCATCCAGAAGACTGTTGTGTTCAGGCGGCGGAACACTTAACTGCATGTTCCACGAGCATGCAAGGCCAAGCATGCTTGCGCTAACATGCTCGCAGGAGCATCAGTTTAACGGAAAACGTCGAGCTCAGACGACGATGCAATGGCTTCAGCAGCCTTTTTGCTTGTGTTACGAAAAAAAATAAAAGAAGGAACGTGGTATGTGGAGTAAAGAGTGGTTAAACAAACGAAAATATTATTCTCATATTAACAATTCTCGCTATGGTAACTGTCTCACAGTACTGCTGTTTTTCTTCTCTTTTTCTCCATGTAATATTACATTCTTAAACTTGTCCTACGTTACAGTACAACCTTTGTAAGAACGTAATTTAACAGGACAAAATAAAAATTAAATGAAATAGAATCACTGATGAATGCTTGTACAAGCCTCCCTATTATTAGTACACACGCTCAAGCGTGCATATGCCTGAACGGTTGCATAAGCATGCATAATCGAAATTCAATCAAGATGTAACTGGTTTTAGTGTCCTGGTGCCTGCACAAAATTATACTACACTTTTCAAGTTAGAATCAAATTATAGACAGATGGAATTGAAAGAAATTACAGTAGAACAGGATTATAATACATGTAATACTTTCCTGAAAAATAAAATTAATTTGTTTCATCAGAACGTTAGAGGGCTGAGAAACAAGATAGATGAGCTTCTTGTTTGCCTAGAAGATACGGAAATTTCTGAAGTGGCAGATGTTCGTAATTTACTGAACACCATGTAACCACAGGGATGCAGAAGTTAAACATCAAGGATTACAGATTTGCATCATTTTTGTGAGGACCTAACATGAAAAAAAGGAGTTGCAACATATGTAAAAGTTGAATACAAAGTCAAAAATATTGAAACAAGTAGTGTTTGTGTTGATCAGAACGTAGAAGCATATCCTTGTGAGTTGTTACTGCAGAATATCACCCTGATAATTGTAAGAGTCCAGAGATCCCTCTAGGAAACTTTCACCTACTTCTGAGAAATCTAAATGAATTATTGAGCTACCTGTCAGATAATAAGAAACAGTAGGTTGTGGAGATTTCAGTGTAGCTTTCTTAAAAGATATGGGCAGGAAAAACTGAACAAGAATTATTATATGGGTGTTTCAATCTAATTTCAGTAGTCAGTTTTTCAACTCGTCTGCAGCAAGATAGTAAGACACTGATTGATAACATTCTTATAGTCAGTGCTCAGTCTGAAACAAATAATGTGTACCTATTTGCTAATGGACTGCCAGATCATGATGCACAATTGATGGAAATACGGCACGTTACACCCTGAGGCAGGTTCATCCAAAGCAGGGAGGCTAATTAATAAGATCAGAATTTAGTGTTTTAAGAGTAAGTTAAAAGGGATGATATGGGATATGGTGCATATAGAAAGAGAAGATAATGTCAAATTCAGTTTCTTCCATAGTAAATTTGTGTCAATATTTAAAGTTGTTTTCCTAAGAAGTTGTCTAGAATATCCGTGGGTGGCTAAGGGAACTAAAATGTCATGTAAGTGGAAGAGGGAAATTTATAAAGTCAAGATCTGACATTACTTGCATACTGTAAAAAATACTGTGGCATTTTAAATAAGGTCATTAAAATGTCCTGAATTACGCACAGCCTTACAGAAATAAATAGTGCAGGTAATAAAATTAAAACTGTATGAGATATTGTCAAATGGGATATAGAACAGCCAGTCAGTGTACAAGACACCATAACAGTTAAACTAAATTCCACTGTTGTGACTGATTAGTCACAAGTTGCAAGCATTTTTAACAATCACTTTTCAAATGTAGCAGCAGAAAGAGGAATAAATGGTTCAGTTTAAGAACCAAGAGAATATATTAAAAATGTCGTTCTACATAACTTAAGCAATTTGAAGCAGCAACAGCATACTTCACCGAAATTAATAGAATTGTAAAAATTAAAAGAGCTCGTGTTGTGATGGAATTTCAAACAGAAATCTGAAAAGTTGTTGCAACTTAATAAGTAATGTCATTAGTGATACATGCAATCCATTACTGGCACAGGGAATTTTTCCAGACAGGATAAAACATGAATTTTTTTAAACCTTATCCTAAGAAACGTGCAAGAAAGACAAAAATAATTATCGTCCATTTTCCTTACTGACATTTTTTTCCTAAATATTCGAAAAGTAATGTACTCAAGGGTAGTCTCACACTTCAGTGCTAACAATTTTCTTAACATATCACTGTTTGGATGCTGGAAGGTTTACTCGACTGAAAATGCTTTTATACATTCACTCATGAAATAATACAAGCGTTAAATAATGAAATATCGCCAGTTGGTATTTTTTGTGATCTTTCCATGGCGTTTTATCGTGTAGTTCATGTAAACTCTAAGAAGAACTGAAGATTCATGGAACTGATTGCTTTACACACAGCTG
Organism: Schistocerca nitens; assembly: GCF_023898315.1. Lineage (NCBI taxonomy): Eukaryota > Metazoa > Arthropoda > Insecta > Orthoptera > Acrididae > Schistocerca > Schistocerca nitens. The sequence goes on along the minus strand of NC_064616.1, from coordinate 570,188,363 downwards.
CTTGAATCATAGTTAACAAACAGAATGCAAGAAGTGCTGCTGAATAATTCAAAGAGTGTAGACAGGATTGAAAATTTTAGTATCTGAGGAGAAATCACAAAGGTATTCGCATATGGTTCTATTTTGTTCCACTCCTGTTCTTTATATATGTGAATGACCTTCCACTTACCATCCAACAAGCAGAATCGGTACTTTTTGTAAACGATATTAGTGTTATAATAAAACTCATGAGAGAGAAAGCAACAGAAGAGATCATAAACGATTTTTCCAAAGAATTATTAAGTGGTTCTCAGAAAATGGACTGTCCAGAATATTGAAAAAATACACTGTATTCAGTTTCGTACAATAAGTAGAGTCATACCAACAATTGATGCAGAAAAATGAGCAGGAGTCAGTAAATGGGGTAGAATGCTCAAACGTTTTGAGTGTACATACTGATGGAAACTTGAACTGGAAGAAGCATATTACTGAAGTTCTCAAACGATTAAGTCCAGCCACGTTTGCTCTTCGTATAATTGCTAGTCTTGGAAACAAACGAACCAACCTTCTGACATGTATTTTTCATATATACACTCATAAATGTCTGATGGAATAATTCTGTGGGGTATCTCATCACTTAGAAAGAAAGTATTAATTGCACAAAAGCGAGTAGGAAAAATAATATGTCGTGTCCACCCACTATCGTTACGGAGGAAGCTAGGCATTTTGGCTGCGCCATCACAGTACACATATTCGCTAATGAAATGCGTCCTAAATAATCCGTCACAGTTTGAGACGAACAGTGATAATTATACCTACAATACTAGATATAAAAATGACCTTTATTACACAATATTAAGTCTTTCAGTGGCCTAGAAATTTGATCAATATGCTGCAACAAAAATTTGATCATTTGTCCTATAACAAAAAAATCTCTTACAGGTAGCAAAACAAGTGTTAAATATAACTTAAAATTGTTTCCACTGGACACGTCCTTCTATTCTATTGACGAATTTCTACATAAAAATTGGTACCCAGTAAAAAAAGCTTGTTTTTAAGTGTAGTTGCTTGAATAGCACTGAAAAAATAATGTATTCATTAACACTAATTTTGTATACATATCCTGTAACCTGACTCCTTCAACTAAATGAATCGTTCAAACAATCTATGGAACATACAAGTGACTAAGTTACTTAGTTGCTCAAGTATGACTGCGCAAGCACGCTTGTGCAAGCCTGCTTGTCATGCATGCTGTTAGGGGTGTGGCCACCTTCACCGTTGCATGTGCCCAAATTAATGTTTTGTTTGCCTCACGGTCATCCCGTGAGATAGAATTTGGATGTAGTATTATGTATCTTATATTGTAATGGAGATTGGGCTCCCAGAACCTTGACATTAAGATTCAGTGCGATTGCTAAGACCTATTGTGAAGCGCTTCCCATTGCAGTTGGCTCAGCATTTGCGCGGCGCTCTGGCGCATACTAAACAAGTTTGTGGTGAAGCACTCCAAATCTCATTATCTGTTCCACTGACCCCACGTAGTAAGGGTCAAACTGACATTTTATAAGCGACTATTTCGAGAGTAAACTAAGTTAATTAGAATTCTTCCGATTAATCTAAGTCTGATATCAGCCATCTCAACAGCAAGATTAATGTGTTCGTTCTACTATAAATAACTCTGGTCGTAAACTCCTACATACGAGGGGACTTTAAAAAATAAGATACGCATTTCATCCAATGCTAAGACGAGTGTTGCAACAAGAGGGGCGAACTATCAGAAGAGAGTACAAGTTCTGGGTTTCTTGCAGACACAGTTCTGTTGCGGTGCGGATAATAGGTGCATTGCAGTGTGCTATTGACATGGTGCGGCAACAGGAAACGTACTCCAAAGATGAAGTGCGCGAGACAGTACGATTCTTGTGGGCAAAACGTCTAAATTGCACTCAGATTCACCATAATGTTCCGGCGATATATGGACCCATTTCAATGTCGCGTCCAGTCGTAATGAATTGGTGGCAACATTTTGACCAAAGCCGTACAAATGTGGGCGATGCTAATCGGGAAGGAAGGTAATCAACATCGAACACAGACGACACTGTCCAGGCTGTCGAGAAAAAGATTCGCGACAATCGCCTATTTTCCGACGATGAGGGTGTTCACACATCGGCTCTCGAATGACTGCGTGACCAAGGAACGGATCTGTATCGTCGAGGAACTGAACGATTGGTGGAACGTTCCGACCATTTTTTACAGAGACTTACTGACTGTGTTGAAACAGAGCATGGTGGCGTAGTGGTTAGCGCACTCTACCTGACCTCAATGTCGAGCAATATTTCCTAATCAGCAATATTTCCTTACTTTGTTGAAAAATAGTGCCATTTGTCTGTGTCACTCTGAACTGTAGTGCGGCATTCACTAAAAGTTAGTTGCCCTGTCATAATAACGTGTAACTTAATTTTTAAAGTCCCCTCGTAATTGGTGACTGTTTATACACTACTCTGCAAAACGTGTAGACCATAAAGTAACATAACCTACAGAAAACTCGATGGAAATGAATGAAAGTTTGGGAGCATGTTGCCAGAGGTCTCCCTGTCCAGCACAGAAAGCTGCAAGTCTCATAGCGTGACGTCAGCGTGACTACAGGGCCACATGGGACTGGCCCGACAACACGAAGCAGCTGAAGGGAAGGGAAAGGACAGTGTGTGTCGATCAACAAGCAGTTACGGTGCACTGTGGTCTTGTTCTTCTTACAACGTGGCCCAGAGACAACATTTGGATGACTTCACACGGGGAAGAATCATCGGGAAACTTGAAGAATGACGAAGTATTACGAGTGTATCCCAGGAGTTTGGTACTGTTCACGACATTGCTCTAGGTGCATGGGGAGTGTTCAAAACCACAGGCATTCTACATCTACATCTACATACATACTCCGCAATCCACCATACGGTGGGTGGTGGAGGGTACCTAGTACCACAACTAGCGTCTTCTCTCCCTGTACCACTCCCAAACAGAACGAGCGACAAATGACTGCCTATATGCCTCGGTACGAGCCCTAATCTCTCTTATCTTATCTTTGTGGTCTTTCCGCGAAATGTAAGTTGGCGGCAGTAAAATTGTACTGCAGTCAGCCTCAACTGCTGGTTCTCTAAATTTCCTCAGTAGCGATTCACGAAAAGAACGCCTCCTTTCTTCTAGAGACTCCCACCCGAGTTCCTGAAGCATTTCCGTAACACTCGCGTGATGATCAAACCTACCAGTAACAAATCTAGCAGCCCGCCTCTGAATTGCTTCTATGTCCTCCCTCATTCCGACCTGATAGGGATCCCAAACGCTCGAGCAGTACTCAAGAATAGGTCGTATTAGTGTTTTGTAAGCGGTCTGCTTTACAGATGAACCACATCTTTCCAAAATTCTACCAATGAACCGAAGACGACTATCCGCCTTCACCACAACTGCCATTACATGCTTGTCCCACTTCATATCGCTCTGCAATGTTACGCCCAAATATTTAATCGACGTGACTGTGTCAAGCGCTTCACTACTAATGGAGTATTCAAACATTACAGGATTCTTTTTCCTATTGATCTGCATTAATTTACATTAATCTATATTTAGAGTTAGTTGCCATTCTTTACACCAATCACAAATCCTGTCCAAGTCATCTTGTATCCTCCTACAGTCACTCAACGACGACACCTTCTCGTACACCACAGCATCATCAGCAAACAGCCGCACATTGCTATCCACCCTATCCAAAAGATCATATATGTAGATAGAAAACAACAGCGGACCTACCACACTTCCCTGGGGCACTTCAGATGATACCCTCACCTCTGATGAACACTCACCATCGAGGACAACGTACTGGGTTCATTGCTGCTCGAAGGAGAGGAGTTGCTCCACCACGATCAAGTACAACAGCTGATGGCCGCTGCATTGTGCATCGGGCAAGAAGGGACCCATGTCAAACAGCGGGTGCAATTGCAACAACATTTAACAGCACTGTAAGACAGGCAATCTCATGCTCCACAGTGGCAAAGCGGATGCATGGGTTTGGCCTCTTTGCCTGATTACCAGTCGTTGTTTTTCGTCGACAGCCGTTCATCTGATGGTGCCAAGAGTACAGGAACTGGACCAACGACGAGTGAGGTCGATTGCTCTTCTGAGATTCAGTCTGAATAGTGATTCTGGACGTACCCTCATATGGCGAGAGGTGGGAACACATAATGCACCCAGGAACATTGTTGAATTTGATCGTTTTGATGCTCCAGGAGTTATGGTATGAGGAGGCATAATGTTACATGTTATATGTTCTTTATATTATTAAAAAAAGCGTTAAAAACTGTATACCAATAAGACTGAAATAATAAGAAGTCTTTGCTGTTAGGTTTAGAAGCATCGGACCTACCTTACATTTCAAGGTGGTTGGTTACTCTGTACTCTTAATGAAATAAATAAATAAGTAAATGTTACATTGGCATACCTGTCAAACTTATTGTGACGCGGTACTCCCTCCCACTGAGCGTCTTTTCAGGGGTCCGTTAGGCCCTGACTTCATTTTTGTGGATGACAGTGCGGGACCGCATAGAGCAGCGCAGCTGGGGGAGCTCTTGGGAGGAAAGGATATTCGGCGAATGGACTGGCCTGCTGTTTCTCTTGATTTAAATCCCATCGAGTACGTGTAGAATGCGCTGGGGAGACGTGTTGCAGATGTCCACATGTAACAACGACCATCCAACAGCTTTCAGCAGCGGTAGTGGAGGAATGGAACACGTTTACCACAAGAATTCTTTACCAACCTTGTGACCAGCATGGAAGCATGTTGCAGAGCACGCACTGCCGTCCATGGTTATCATTAAAGAAGCATATTTGGCTCCTTTTCACCGGTTATTGCATATTTTAACTAAAAACTAATGACGATGCATATTTTCGCTCTGTGTTTACAGTATTTTAAAAATTTGGACGGACGGTCTCCAACTCGAACTTGTTTTGATATCACACAGATTGACCGCGACCTAGAGCTGTGCGCAATCGCTAACCTAGAGGCCACTGCCTAGCGAAATCATTACAAAAGAGGAACGGGTACAGGCAGACAGACTCAATGTTCCTGAACCTGCCCCCCCCCTCCCTCCCCCCCCCCCCTGGATAATCCCATCCTCTGTCATACAGTACGCGTCGTCAACAATTAAACTGCGCAAGCTTTTAGTCGCACTTCCGTTGTTTCTGTTTAGCGTTCTGTTTACTTGTACACAGTTGACCGTGTTTACAACGTATAGTGTGTAACGTGTTTTTCGCCATGCCGCTTGAAAGCTGACCATCCTGGAACATTTACATATGACGGAATTGTTTTATATTGCCGAGTTTGCGAGAAAACCGTTTCGTGCAAAAAAAAGTTTCAAATACACCAGTAAGTAAAGACAAGTCTTCACATCGCTGGAATACACAAGAAAGGAGCACGACAACCTCTGACAACAGCAAGTTGCAGTAGCAGGGATCTGTCCAAAGGTAACCAAAAAAGTCGGTTTAACATCGATCTATGTAAAGCATTCACTGCAGGCAATATTCCTTTTCACAAACTTACAAACGCTATCCTCAGGCTTCTTGAGCACATATTGCTTAAATCGAAATATACCAGATGAATCAACGCTGCGTAAAAATTGCATACCGACAATGTACGTAAATGTTCTGAAAGAAGTACGCAATGAACTCAATGACAGCATTATCTGGATTTCAGTTGACGAAGCTTCAGGCGCTTGTGACCGTTCCATTTCTAATTTAACTGTTGGTGCTATAAAACAAGAGCCTTCTTCCTCCTATTTAGCGGCCTGAAAATAACTTAAAAAACTAAATCATTCTACGATAGTCAGATTTATGAATGACGGTATTAGAAAAATATTTCCAGAATCTCCTTCAGATGAAAGGATGTTTATTTCAGATACTGCTCCCTATATGATGAAAGCAGGAAAAGCCCTCCGAGTACTTTACCCCAATTTGGTTCATGTGACTTGCTTTGTTTATGGAGTACGTCGCCTTGCTGAAGAAGTACATTTCACGTTTGTGAATGTAAATAAATTGATTTCATCCCCAAAGAAAGTGCTTCTAAAGACTCCTGCTCGGATCAAGACCTAGAAAGAAAAACTACCAAATGTGATTTTACCTCCAAAACCAGTGGTAGCTCGTTGGGGTACGTGGGTCGAAGCTGTGTTGTTTTACAATGAACAAACGGTTCAAATGGCTCTGAGCACTATGGAACTTAACATCTCAGGTCATCAGTCCCTTAGAACTTATAACTACTTAAACCTAACTAACCTAAGGACATCACACACATCCATGCCCGAAGCAGGATTCGAACCTGCGACCGTAGCGGTTGTGCGGTTCCAGACTGAAGCGCCTAGAACCGCTCCAGCAGCCGGCCTACAATGAACATTTCGAGGCCATTAGGGAGGTAGTAAACAACTTCGATAGTGCAGACGCTCTGACAGTTTGCCAGTGCTAGGAAGCTTTTAATCATCCCGGTATTAAAAAAGACATTGCCGTGATTAGCACTCGTTTTTCCCATACACCTGCAAGTATTAAAAAGCTTGAAACTCAACGTTCGGCGCTGAATGAATCTATTCAGTTAATGAATAAAATTATGCTAGTCAACTCCTCACTGCCACAGGTATTCCCAAGAAAACTTAAAGAAAAGTTTGAAAACATTTTAAACAATAACCCAGGCTTTGAACCCTTGTGCCAAATTGATTGTTTTATTAATGGGACGGGTGAACTTTTACTAGAAACGATAAGTGCCAACATAGCACCCAAATTAAATACTGCCCAGTTACCTCAGTTGATGTAAGACGGTTCTTTTCTGGCTATAAAAATGTTTTGAGTGATCGAATACACAATCTTAGTACCGAAAATTTGTAACAGTACTTGGTCGTTTATGTTTACAATAGTAGAAAAATGTAAAACAAATTGTCAATGATGCTATGGTCAAATAATATTAATTGAAAGTTAATGCTGTTCAAAAAAATTCACGATTGTATGTTGTTTTTTAAATAAAATATTACGGAGTTTTTGAGCGTGCCCACTGCGTCCGATATATCTCGAAGTTGGTCTGTACGTATCGATTGTTTCGCTGCGACTCACTCGCATCGCATCCGTTTGTTACCGACAACAATAGCAAAGAAAGAACAATTCTTGAAACACGGTATGCGACCCCATTTTGGTAAGTTTTAGAAAATAATCCCAGGAGAACCCCTTCCTAACCTCTATCAGAAAGTATTCATAAAATGATATCAACATTTTAAATGCACCGATTTTGTGTGCACCGAATAGTCTTGACGATTGTCCTCCGCAGCCGAGAACCCATGCACGAGCGAAACTGATTGTAAGTAATCCTTTACGGCAGTTGTAGCTCCTTCTGGGGAAGGTGACTTCCTCCATCACAAGCGCTGCACGCTTTTCAGATTACAGACAATACCTCCCTATAATTCCCTGTGCAGTTCTCTTATATATGTAAACTATACAACTTCACTGATCTGGTGGTTACATAGTGTGGTTATTTTAATTTATTAAGTGAGAACTTATTTGCAGTTGTTAAGTCAGCTTTTCCATAAAATGAGTTAGCAGAGAAGTGCTGAATTCTACATCTACATCCATACTCCGCAAGCCACCTGACGATGTGTGACGGAGGGTACCTTGAGTACCTCTATTGGTTCTCCGTTCTATTCCAGTCTCGTATTTCTCGTGGAAAGAAGAATTGTCGGTATGCCTCTGTGTGGGCTCTAATCTCTCTGATTATATCCTCATGGTCTCTTCACGAGACATACGTAGGAGAGAGCAATATTCTTCTTGACTCCTAGGTGAAGGTATGTTCTCGAAACTTCAACAAAAGCCCGTACTGAGCTACTGAGCGTCTCTCCCGCAGAGTCTTCCACTGGAGTTTATCTATCATATACGTAACGCTTTCGCGATTACTAAATGATCCTGTAACGAAGCGCGCTGCTCTCCGTTGGATCTTCTCTATCTCTTCTATCAACCCTATCTGGTACGGATCCCACACTGCTGAGCAGTATTCAAGCAGTGGGCGAACAAGCGTACTGTAACGTACTTCCTTTGTTTTCGGATTGCATTTCCTTACGATTCTTTCAATGAATCTCAGTCTGGCATCTGCTTTACCAGCGATCAACTTTATATGATCATTCCATATTAAATCACTCCTAATACCTACTCCCAGATAATTCACAGAATTAACTGCTTCCAGTTGTTGACCTGCTATATTGTAGCTAAATGGCAATGTGTCAAACATCAATGAGTAACAGAAATGACATTTACGTCCGAAGCGGCATGGTCGACATCTTTACTATCAGGACATTAACCCGCGATAGAAGCCCGATGCGGATGGTCGTTAATACCAATGAAGAGAAAAAATGGCTCTGAGCACTATGGGGCTTAACATCTGAGGTCATCAGTCCCCTAGAACTTAGAACTACTTAAACCTAACTAACCTAAGGACGTCACACATATCCATGCCCGAGGCAGAATTCGAACCTGCGACCGTAGCGGTCGCGCGGTTCCAGACTGAAGCGCCTAGAACCGCTCGGCCACAACGGCCGGCAATGAAGAGAAAAGCTGGACAATATGCGTCTGTGAAAACTCGCAGTGTCACCACAGAAACTCAACTCTCTTTTGCCTAGGAATAAACGAATAGACCATCACCAATGAAGATGTGAAGCTCCATTCATTCACACAACATGAGGTCTTCCCCTACAAAGATGCCCATTACCACCAACTGGCATTTTTTCACGATGTTTCTGTGAATCTACTGAATTCTGCAAACTAAAAGGGCATTTGCCTTTGAGGAGCACTTTCCTCCAATTTATACCCGCTTGACTTCACAATAAACTGGTTTTTCTCCACTCTGCGTTCAATGGGATGCACACAGCCAGAATTCTGGCATAAAGACAGTGTGATTTAAGCCTCCGATACACGATTTGTTGGAAAATTACTAATCTGAGGCAGCAGTTACCTCTGCAGGCAATTGTATTGCAGAAGCCTCTGATTCCGTCGTTTGGTTACATGGAGATATCGGTTATGTTGTGTTGAAAAGTGAAATGTCGTGTAGTTTGGGACTTCCGTCGGGTAGACTGCCCGCCTGGTGAAAGTCTTCTTAGTTGACGCCACTTCGGCGACTTGCGTGTCGATGGGGATGAGATGATGATGATGAAGACAGCACAACACCCAGTCCCTGAGCGGAGAAAATCTCCGACCCAGCCGTGAATTGAACCCGGGCCCCTTTGCATGGCATTCCGACGGACTGACCACCTTTTTTTTTGTTCGTTCTACTTGTTCGGTGCGGACGTCCCATGACGCTTGTTCAAGTTCATCGTCGATCCATTAACTCAGTTCTCTTTTTTAATTACAGAGGGCAGCTAATCCTCTGACTAAACACACTTTTTTTTTTGTTCGTTTTATTTGGTCGTAGCGGACGTCATATGACATCCGTTGAAGTTCCTTGTTACTCTTTTCACTCTGTTTTTTTGATACAAAGACCAGCCAGCTCTCTGACCGAACACGCTGAGCTATCGTGCCGGCGTCACTCAGCTATCGAAGAGGACTCTGCTGTGCTGACTTGATATGACCTACGTCGAGTATCAGCTGTTTCGCGGAGACAGTCTTAAAGTTTCGTATCTTGTGAGACTGCAGACCGACTCCGATCTGCTTCAAGGTGTCCGCGAATTCTAGTCTGCAAAACAAGGCCCAAATAGCATATTTGCGCAATTACGTTGTGAACTTCACCAGTGCGTTTAGTTATCTTTGACTCGCGTACCTGCATGAACTAGATTTCAAAAGTCAGGTTTGTGGAGATATCTTGGGGGTCATTTACAGTGATTGGTAATAGTCTGCTAGTAGTGTTTGTGGCGTACATATGATGGAGTCTTCCATTTTAACGTGGTGCGTTTCGCATACTAATTTATGGGTGGGTATTCACTTTAGTGGAGATTTACATTCTAGTTCATCCAGTAACGAGGTTAGTGCAGCATGTGTTTCGAAAGTAATGTGTGTTATCTAGACTTTGCGTATGGCTTCATACTGTAGCTTTTAATGTGTTACAGAATGTCTGACTAATGTTTTCTTTATTAAAAGACAGTTTGCACTACACCATGAACTGCATATAAACATATTTGACTCAGACACCTTATTTGGGCATATAGCTCATCATCAGTGGTAAATATTGTGTACACCTATATTAAACAACGTGTGTATGAGGTATGAAATCTTTGTGATTGTTGTGTTGGCTGAAGAGCCAACACCGTGTTACTATTGGAGGCCGAAATGCACACGTTTAGCTCACGCAGGCTGGCGTGAGGAGGGAAGAACTATACTGACGTGAGGTCTGGAACATGACAAGGAATTAGAATTCAGAAAGCGGACGTAGCTAGTTGATACTTAACTTTAATCCATTAATGATGAACGTCGCTCTTGACGGTACATGATTCACAATATTATCTGTTAGTAACTGAACATGGCGCCTTGCTAGGTCGTAGCAAATGACGTAGCTGAAGGCTATGCTAAACTGTCGTCTCTGCAAATGAGAGCGTATGTAGGCAGTGAACCATCGCTAGCAAAGTCGGCTGTACAACTGGGGCGAGTGCTAAGGAGTCTCTCTAGACTAGACCTGCCGTGTGGCGGCGCTCGGTCTGCAATCACTGATTGTGGCGGCACGCGGGTCCGACTTACGGACCGCGGCCGATTTAAAGGCTACCACCTAGCGAGTGTGGTGTCTGGCGGTGACACCACAGTGATCTTAAAATTAATGTGAATCTCCGTGGTACACAGGTTGTCGAGTGTAGCTGCATGTTATAGGTGTCAAGCGCTAGACGGCCACACGTTCGCCTCGCTATCTGCACGGTCAGCGGGGTAGCTAGAAAAGCGGAGGGGCCCGGGTTCGATTCCCGACCGTGTCGGAGATCTTTCTCCGCTCGGGGACTGCGTGTTGTGCTGTCATTACTTTCGTATCATCATAATTCACATTAATGTTGTGATGGCTGAATGGGCACGGCCCGAAAGCCAAAATTATAAAAAAAGGCCACACTTCTTCGTCGCATAGGGCATTACTGCCATGTGATGAAAACTTGGAACAGATGGTTAAGCAAAGAGTCTTATATTATAGCAGGATGTCTTTTAACAAATGTTTACAAGCTGCGGAGCATCAAGCATACAAGATTTTGATGGTTTTGAATTTAAATGGTTCATTTTTCACATGTGTCTGTTAAAGGACATTGACGGAAAAAAATCGCAATGTCAAGAAGAAGTTGTGCGAGATAAACGAGAGATGGTAGGTGTGTTTCTACATCAGAAAGATGACTTCTATTGAAATTTGGCGCCACTATGAGGATGCAAATCAGGTTTGCTTTAAATACGCCCTGTAATGGTTGTGAGCCTTAGTTACCTTTGATATTGGATGTGGTGAGTTGGCGATAGTCAAGAATGTCTTTAAGGTGACAAAGACGCCATTATCAACAGATCACTGAGTTTGAACAAGGTTGTGTAGTAGGGCTACGAGAAGCTAGCACGATTCTGCAGAAAGACTTGACAGGAATGTAGCTACTTCACATGATTGCTGGCCAAGAACCCCGGGTTCTGGATGGCCACGTGGCGCTACCAAGAGGGAAGGTCATCGTGTTTGGCGTATGACTGTGGCGCATCGTACTGCGTCTGCAGCACCATTTCGAACAGCAATTGGCACCACAGTCACAAAATGAACTGATGCAAGTCGGTTGCTTCAAGGACAACTCCGAGCCAGACGCACTGTGGCGTGTATTCCATTGACCTCAAACCACCACAGTTTGTAACTTCAGTGGTGTCAAACGAGATCTCATTGGAGGGTGGAGTGGAGATGCGTTGTGTTTTCTGATGAAAGCAGGTTCTGCCTCGCCGCCGTTGGTGACCGTGTGTTGGTTATAAGGAGGCCAGTTGAGGGCCTGCAACCAACCCGTCTGCGTGCGAGACACATTGGATCTACACCTGGAGTTATGGTCAGAGGTGCAATTTCGTATAACAGGAACACTCTCGTGGTTATCTCACGCATCCTGACTGCAAATCTGTACGTTAATCTGGTGATTATACCTGTTGTGCTGCCAGTCCTGAAAGCAATCCAGGGGGTGTTTTCCAAAAGGATAACGCTTGCCTGCATACCGCTGTTGTAATGCAGTATCTCTACAGAGTGACGACATGTTGCCTTGGCCTGTTAGATCACCAGATCTGTCTCGAGTCGAGTACATATGGGAAATGATCGGGCGACAACTTCAGCGTCATCAATAAACTGCATTAACTGTCCCTGTATTGATCGATCAAATGCAGCAGGCATGGAACTTCATAATAACAAGGACATCCAGCATCTGTAAGACACAATTCATGCACGTCTGCATGATTGAATCCAATATTTTGCCAATTACACCGTTTAATAACGTACCAACACGTCACATTCGCAATGGCGTTTCTCGCACTTACATTAACCTGTGATCTTGCAGCGTTAATCACTTCAGTGTGTTACATAGTCAGATGTATTACCGAAATTTCATTACTCTAGATTACTTGTTTCCTGGTGTTGGAATTATTTTTCCGTCAGTGTATTTAGAGAGCGAACAAGATTCACAATTTTATACGCAGGGTGTCTCTGCCACGGGTCGTCAGGCGCATATATTTGCAATTTCTTTTTTTCTATGCGTAGCTGGAGTCAGCCCAAAAATAATACCCACTACAAAAATAACACTTACTACTATATGTACATGATGATCTCCATCAAAATCTCTGCAAAAGGCACCTATGTTCTCTGTCACCTGGCTAAGCTTGGCGCCAGGGTTCACGATGCTTGTGACTTGGTGCTCTACACATTTGGCCTCTATTTCTGCCGTGACTGCTACCTAGCAGCACGACTCCATTTTTTTCTACGTTACTTTTCTACTGAGCTAGCCTTAAAGCCGTTTCTATCTGTTTGCTGCACTCTGCCTTGCTCAAAAACTATCGAATGGGATCGCTAAATTCCACTTTAAAAGTAATTTTTTTGTAACAGAAATAAACCGATCTTTTCCGTTGACACTATTAGTCACAAGAATGTGCTGATGGGCAGTATTTGTTTGAGATAACTCCAGCTACACGTTCCAACAAAGAAATTGCAAATGTCTGGCGAAACACCAGAGAAAATATATTTGACGGTTCGCAAGCGAGACACCCTACATATGCAGGGAGATTCCGTGATGATGTTACAAAATTTCAGGCATGGTGAAGAAAAGTAATTCGAAGTTATTATGCGTTACGAAACAACAATGATAGTGAAAACATATACATAATGATAGTCACATTTACCATTCGACTGGTCTTTTCCGGACTAGGGTTCCTCACTTCAAATTGCTACATTTTCCCTTCTCCATCACCCCTGGAAGTTTGTAACATCATCACGGAATCATCCTGAATATTTAATTTTTTTACAGACTATTTAAGTACGGTAGATACTGACTTTATTTTATAATTTTTAATGTCCAGAAAAACAGAACGCCTTGAACGACTAGGGATAGAGTGTTCATATTCACAGGTAATGTACTTTAGTACGTTCTGCAGAAATGATTAGCATTTCAGCCACTTCGGCTGAGCATGTGTCCTGTTGCACAGTAGGCACGGGGGCGCATGAACCCTAATGACTTGTTCCATGCGTGATGGCATCAATGCGTGTAAGACGCGAGTGGCGTTCTGTTATATAGCCACCCATGCTGCATTCACTTGGTTCCAAAGGTCATCTGTGATGTTTAGCATTGGGCCACATCGCTGCACCCTTCGCTTCATCATGTCCCATGCATTTTCTATTGGCGACAAGTCTGGTAATCTGTGGGGCACAACGAAAAGCTCTCATGCTGTGGCACCAAGAACGAAAGTGTTCGTGCAACAACATGTGGTCGTGTATTGTCCTGCTGGAAAGTGGCGTCTGGGGTTTTGTGCAGAAAGGGTAAGGCTACGGGTCGCAGGATGTCATTCGCGAACGTCACAGTGATCACAGTGTCATGGACACGCACCAACTGTGATTTGTGGTTGTACCCCATGGCACCCCACACCATAAGACCTTGAGTAGGCGCTGTATGTCTTGTGCAGTTGGAGTCACTGTGATGCCACTCCCACTGTCAGAGGCGATCCTAAATGCGGCCATCATTTTCAAATAAACAGCCGGCCGAAGTGGCCGTGCGGTTAAAGGCGCTGCAGTCTGGAACCGCAAGACCGCTACGGTCGCAGGTTCGAATCCTGCCTCGGGCATGGATGTTTGTGATGTCCTTAGGTTAGTTAGGTTTAACTAGTTCTAAGTTCTAGGGGACTAATGACCGCAGCAGTTGAGTCCCATAGGGCTCAGAGCCATTTGAACCAACCAAATAAACAGAGCCTGGATTCGTCCGAAAACACTATCTGATGGCATTCCTGTCCCCAGTGACGTCTTTCCATACATGCTTCTGCACATTTGTCAAGATGTCTTTCAGTAACTGTAAAATTTTACCATGAGTGAGAAGTGTGATCTTTGTCGTAGGTTTGTCAGTAGTGGAATACGATGTAGGATTTGTTCCTAAGTATTTTCAATCGGGAGAATGCAGTGGGGAAGCCAGTGGGCATTCTAGCGAGATGCTCTCCTCGGAATGCAGAATCTGTAGTAGAAATAAGTTGATAGAGGAGCAGGAGCGTAAGATTTGTGCCCTTCTGGTGCAGTTACAACGCGCAAAGGAGAAACTAGATAGGTTGAGGAGGGTGAATGGTGGTGCGGAATAGGAACTGGCAGTTGGCAAGAAGACAGCTAGGAGGAGGAGGTATTCAGACAGTTACACTTTGCGTATCTGCAATAGATTTGACCAACTGTCAGAGTTGAGTGGAGAGGAGCCTCTTGTAGCTATAGATGTAGGAACATGCAGTAGTCCTCACCATTTAGCAGGCCTAAGTCAGTTGCAAAGTCTAACAGGTAGAAGGAGGTTCTGCTGCTAGGTAGTTCGCATGGTAGAGGTGTGGCCCAGCAATTGCAGGTAGTATTGGGGAGTGAGTACCAGGTCACCAGCATTGTGAAGCCTAGTGCAGGGTTGGCTCAGGTGACTGACAGCATAGGGGAATTATGTAGGAATTTTACGAAGGAGGATCAGGTAGTGATAGTGAGAGGAGCAGGGAACAGTCTTGATAGGAACGGGACATATAATGTAGGTGGCGACCTGGTAAAGATAGCTACTCGAACTGGTGGCATTAATGTGCATTTCGTGCAACTGTTTCAGCGTCATGATCGGCCTCATCTTAATGTGGCTGTTAGGCGCGTTAAAATGGGACTAGCGAGGGCGCTGATGACAGAGGACATGGGTCACATTTCAGTGGTGCCAGTTAGGTCTATCAGTTGATCGGGTTTCACTCGGCAAGGCCTGCACCTCAATAGGTATGTGAAGGGGAGACTGGCAAAGCTTATAGGTGACAGTGTAGTGGGTGGTGGTGGGATCACTCATGGAAAAATTCCTGTAGTAGTTGATGTTAGAGCTGCACCTTTTTTAGCTTGAAGTCAGCTGATAGCTATCCCTGCTTGAAGGATGTCATGTTTCCAAGTAGAGAAGGAATTAGCATATTTCATCAAAATATAAGAGGTATTACGGATAAAGTTAGTGAACTGCTTATAGATGTTGAATCATTCAATGAACGGGACGACATGAAGCGAAATATGGTGAAACAGGCTGAACTATGGGGAAAGGAAGAAAAGAAACGGAAGCACTGGTGGTGGAACAAGGAATGCGAGGAAGTGGTAGAGACTCGCAGGAAAGCCTGGAGAGACTGGAGCAGCAAGAAGAACCCGGAAAAATTGGGAAGTTTTCTTAGGAGCAAGAAAGGAAGCAGCCCGAACAATAAGATGGACCAGAAGACAGAAGAAGAAGCAGGAACTGGACGAGATTGGGACCAACTTAAGGAAAAACAACAGCAGACACTTTTTCGGGAAATTCAAAAAGAGTCTGATTGCATACAAGGGTAGAGAACTGTTTATAAGAGATAAGAAAGGGGAGCTGGTTGTCAGTGCGAAGGAGAACTGTCGGATTTTTGCAGAGCACTTTCACGACCTGCTGAACTGTGAACCACCTGAAGAAGAGCTGGAACTGGGGACTGACACAGAAGAGAGAGAGCAACGCCCTTCAACCAGGGATGAAGTCGCACATGCCATAAGCGATCTGAATAATAAGGCAACTGGAGAAGATGGTATAGCAAAAAAATGGTTCAAATGGCTCTGAGCACTATGGGGCTCAACTGCTGTGGTCATAAGTCCCCTAGAACTTAGAACTACTTAAACCTAACTAACCTAAGGGCATCACACACATCCATGCCCGAGGCAGGATTCGAACCTGCGACCGTAGCGGTCGTGCAGTTCCAGACTGTAGCGCCTTTAACCGCTCGGCCACTCCGGCCGGCCAGATGGTATAGCAGCCGAGATAATAAAGTGGGGAGGCAAAAAAGCAATAGACAACATGACCAACATAATTCACCAGATCTGGAGAACAAAGAAGTTGCCAGAAGGATGGAAGAATGCAATTGTAGTACTAATACACAAGAAGGGGGACAAGAGAGATGCAAACAACTACAGAGGAATATCGCTACTAGAGATCGGATACAAGGTGCTGTGAAAAATATTGCTCAAGAGAGTAGAAGAACAGGTAGAAAGTACAGTTGGCGACTACCAAGCGGGATTCAGGAAGGGAAAAGGTTGTGTAGAACAGGTATTTATCCTGAAGCAACTGATAGAACATAGGGGCTTAAAAAACAAAAAGCCAGTAATAACCTTCGTGGACTTCACAAAGGCATATGACTCCATCGACAGACGGACTCTTGTTAGGATGCTGAAGAACAGAAGACTTGATGGAACTACACAAGAACTCATAAAAGAAATTCTGACAGACACAAAATAAAGGGTGAGATTCAGAGGAGCACTGTCAGAAGAATTTGAGATCAAGACTGGTGTTAAACAGGGAGATGGATTGTCACTATTGTTGTTCAATATAGCACTGGACGAAATGATCAGGCAGTGGAGAGCAATAAACGAGGAAATGGGAATACCAAAGACGCATGTGGGGGACAAAAAGGACAACAGGGCTCAAGTGGACTGCCTAGCCTTTGCAGATGACATAGCAATAGTAAGTGAGAGGGAAGAAGACGCAAAGACACAACTCGACAACTTAAGTAAGGTAGCCAGAAAGGTGGGACTGAGGATCGCCTATAACAAAACAAAGACATTACACACCACTGCAAACTGGGAAACACCGGAAGGCACTGTGCAAATGGTGGACAGATTTAAATACCTGGGAGAATTTATAACAGGAAGGAACAGGAGCAAGGAGGGAATAACAGAGAGGATAAAGAAGATGAGGTCAGCCTTCTGCATGACGAGAGAGATATAAAATAAAAAGAATATATCCACAGAGGCAAAGATAAGCCACTAAAAGGCAACAGTGAGGAATGCAGTATTATATGCTGCTGAGACAATGACACTAGGAAGAAATGGGGCAGAACAACTAGAGAAAGAAGAGAGAAAAATACTGAGAAAAATACTAGGTCCCAAAAGAGGTGGAGAGAGGTGGATGCGAAGACCTAGGGAAGAATTGTACCGGAAAATGAGAACAATATCCGGGGAAATCAGACTCAAAAGGGCAAGGTTTGCTGGGCATGTAGTTAGGATGAGTATGGACAGAATGACGAAGAGAGTGTGGGAAACAACTGGGAGGACAAGGGAAAGACAGGAACCAAGTGGATTGTTGAACTTCGGAAGGATTGGTTGGAACTGGGGATCAAGGTCGAAGGAAAGGAAAATTGGAGGAACAAATATACACCGACAAATATGCCGGAGATCAATGACAGAGAAGAATACAGGAAAAGATTAGAATGTCACCAGTGGAGCCGCCAGGAGAAACGGAAACTGAAGATCTCGAAAGAAGAGCGGGAGAGGAGAAAAGAAAGAATGAAGAGGTTCTGGGAGAAGAAGAGGAAAATGCAGTCCACGAAGGGGCTACCCGTGGTCCTACAGAGGCCGTAACGCAAGAAGAAGAAAAAGAAGAAGAAGAAGATGTTGACTCTGAAATTATTTGTATATTGGACCACCACTTAAATAGTTTGACAATTCAGAGGCTTCCTTTACCAGAATACAGATTAGCTGGCTCTTTCTCAATGAGTTCCTTGCGTGGTGGGGGAGTGGCTATGTAAGTAAAAAACAGTATTCTATATGCATCCATAGACGTATCACGGCACTCCACTGAACAGATATTTGAATTTTGTGTAGGGGCAGTTGAATCTAGTGAAACTAAACTTCTAATTGTTGTTGTTTATAGGTCCCCTAGCTCTGACTCCAGAGCATTTCTGCTCAAGCTAGAGAGGGTTCTTGATTCGCTTTGTAGGAAGTACCAGAAATTAGTTACATGTGGTGACTTCCATATAAATTTTGTGTATGATGGTGCAAGAAAAAGGACCTTGGTAGATCCTCTAAATTCATATAATCTGATGCAGACTGTGTTTTTTCCAACTAGGGTACAGGGGAATAGTAGCACAGCCACAGACAATACTTTTATTCATTATTAATTACTAGATGGACATCCTGTTAGTAAAAGGCTGAATGCACAAATTAATGACGCACAAATTTTAACACTAAAAGGCTTTTGTACTCAAACAAATGTCACGTATAATTACAAACTATATAGGAAAGTTAATCCAATAGAAACTGGGAGTTTTTTAAACCTTGTCAAGGAACAAGAGTGGCAGGATGTTTATAGTGCCGATAACATAGATGATAAATATAATGCTTTCCTTAACACATTTCTCATTATCTTTCAGAGCTGCTTTCCATTAGAACGTTCTAAATGGTGTACTGGCGGTAATAGTCAGCCAGGGTGGCTCAATAGTGGGATAAGGATATCATGTAGAACAAACTGGGAATTATATGAAAGTACTAGAAGTAGTCACAATCAAGCTACAGTAGCCCATTACAAGAAGTACTGTAAGTGCTTAAAAATGTAATTAGGAAGGCAAAGAGTATGTGGTAAGCAAGTAGAATAGCTAACTCACAGGATAAAATTAAAACCATATGGTCAGTTGTGAAGGAAGTGTCTGGTCATCAGCACAAGGTCGACGATATAAAGCCAGTTCTTAGTAAAAATATTTCTGTTACTGATAAATCAGATATATGTACAGTATTTAACAATCATTTTCTGAGCATTGCTGGAATTAAATGGTTCAAATGGCTCTAAGCACTATGGGACGTAACATCTGAGGTCATCAGTCCCCTAGACTTAGAACTACTTAAGCCTAACTAACCTAAGGACATCGCGCACATCCATGCCCGAGGCAAGATTCGAACATGCGACCGTAGCACCAGCGCGGTTCCGGACTGAAGCGCCTAGAACTGCTCCGTCACGCGGCCGGCTTGGAATTAAATAAAAATTTAGTTTCTACAGGGAATTATATAACTTTCTTGGCAAATGCCTTTCCGAGATTGATGTCTGAAATACTCCTCTGTGATACAGACAACGGGAAGATTGAGTCAATAATTAAATTACTGAAGACTAAGGCCTCTCATGGATATGATGGAGTGCCTAGCTGAATATTAAAGTACTTTGCTGCACATGTTAGCTCTTTATTTAGCCATATTTGTAATTTTTTCTTTATGATGGTCAGTTTCCTGAACGATTAAAGTATTCAGTAGTAAAGCCGCTTTATAAAAAGGGAGAAAAGGATAATCTAGACAATTGTAGACCTATTTATATGCCATCAGTGTTTCCTAAAGTTATTGAAAAGGCTGTGTATTTAAGGATAACTGATCACTTTATATCACACGATTTGCTATCAAATGTACAGTTCGGCTCTAGAAGTCGTTTAACAACTGAAAATGCTATATTCTGTGTCTTCTATAAGGTACTGGATGGGTTAAAGAAAAGGTTTCGAACGCTGGCATATTTTTTGAGTTAACTAAGGCGTTTGATTGTGTTGATCACAAAATATTGCTCCAGAAGTTGGACCATTGCGGAATACGCGGAGTAGCTCAGAATTGTTTTACCTTTTACTTTAGCAACGGACAGTAAAAGGTTATTATTCACAATGTTGAGAACGGCTGTGATGTGGGGTCTGAGTGGGGTACAATCAAGTGGGGTGTGCCACAGGGCTCGGTGTTGGGGCCACTCCTGTTCCTTATTTATATAAATGATACGCCCTCTAATATTATGGGTAGCTCTAAAATATTTATGTTTGCTGATGACACTAGTTTGGTAGTGAAGGATGTTGTGTGCAACATTGGCCCAGTTTCTAATAGTACAGTCTATGACGTAAGTTCACGGTTTGTAGAAAATAAAATAACGCTAAATAATAGTAAGAGTCACCTTTTACAGTTTCTAACGCACAATTCAACAAAACCTGACGTTTTAATTTCACTGAATGGGCATATGATTAGTGAAACTGAACAGTTCAAATTGCTAGGTGTTCAGATAGATAGTAAACTGTTGTGGAAAGCCCACGTTCAGCATCTTGTTCAAAGACTTAATGCTGCCATTTGTAGTATTCGAACGGTATCTGAAGTGAGTGATCGTTCGACACGAAAATTAGTCTACTTGGATTGTTTTCTTTCGCTTATGTCGTATATTTTGGGGTAACTCTTCCCATTCTAAAACTATATTTATGGCCAAGAAACGGGCGATTTGGGCAATAAGTGGTATAAGTTCATGAACTTCTTGTCGACCCCTGTTCACGAGTCTGGGTATTTTGACATTGCCTCGCCCCCCCTCCCCCCCCCTCTCTCTCTGTATATATATATATATATATATATTCCCTACTGTCATTTGTTGTTAACAATATTAGCTTATTCCCAAGAATAAGCAGCTTTCACTCAGTTAATACTCGGCAGAAATCAATCCTGCATTTGGATCTGACTTCCTTAAGTCTTGTGCAGAAAGGTGTGCAGTATACTGCTGTATCCATTTTCAATAATCTACCGCTCGAATTCAAAAATCTTAGCAGTAATCCACGCACTTTCAAATGGAAACTGAAGAGTTTCCACATGGGTCACTCCTTCTATTATGTCGAGGAGGTCGTTGAAAAATTAAGCTGATTCTTGTTGTATTGTTGATTGAGTTAACTTAAACTTATGGATTGACTTTTTTCTGATTCATAAACATTTTATTTTTATCTTTTATTACTTTTATGTTGTAATTATGTTGTAATTTCATGTACTGACACGTCCCATGAGCTTGGAGATTTGCTCCTCAATTTGGTCCTACGGAACTTGAGATGTAAATAAAAAATAATAAAAATCAATACGTAGCCAGAAAAGCGGACGACGCGCACGTTACCCATGCCGTAATAAACGGCCGCGGACTGTCACCCCTTATAGTATACGACGTGTTCCACTGTTCCACTGTTGCAACAAGGCCGAGTAGGACGCAGATCTGTCCTGCAATGCCATTCGGACGTGAAGTCGATCTTTTCGGGGAGCTATGGGTGGTGCGACCTGACCCTTCTCGTCGTGTTCTAGGGTCTTCCGTGAACCATTTTGCTCACACCCGTTGCGCTGCCGAAACATTTCGTCCCACACGTGCAGCAATTTCCCGGATAGATGCATGCATTCTCTCATGTCAATAATGCGCCCTTCAAACTCACTGATTTGACGATATGGTTCGCGCATACGTCTGCGAGGCATCCTGCGCGTCTGCTCAAGCCACACTGATCAATTAACTTCGGTTTATAGCGACAACGAGAGCAACAGGCACATTTTACCGGTAGGTGCTGTTGCGCCGCGATAACGATGTCGACCTTGAATCCACTGGCCGACATGGTTCAAATGCTAGCCATTTATGCAAAACATACCAACGTACATGTCCTGTGAATATGAACGTCCGATCTCTAGTCGTCTAGATTTTCTGTTTTTTTTTTTCATAATAGGAGTGTAGTACCCGTATGGAACGCCTCTGTCTTTGAACGCTGTTAAATTTGACCATAATTAAATATGTACTTTTAATTATTCCTGTTTCATGACCGATAATGACAGGTTTCGGGATGTGTTTCCACTCATATTTGCCACCGTCGATCGAATGTTCAGCATTTACGAATATTCGGTGTTGTGGAAATGCGTCATCATTATAGCATCAGCGAAGTGACCAATTCTGTCCCAGTCAGTTTGTCTCGTCTTGCAGCAGCATTGCTCATCTTCTGGCGTGTGGTGTAATAAAACAAGTGAGATAGTTCACGAAATCTCGAATTGTTGAATAGCGACAACATTTGTTGGTACGGACTTTCCATGACAATGGCGTGAGTTGCGTCCTGTGGGACTCCCAGGGTGCTAGTCGTTTCTTTGTATCACTTTTGCTCATTATGACATGTCTAATGCAATTTTCTATTGCTTTCTTCTTGATGCAGTTTTCACGAAAATATTTCAGTCTACAGTATGTAACTAAAATGTTCATTACTTTTTTTAAATTTTAGAAGCGGAAGTAGTTTAATAGGTTTATATTGGGGTTTTGCTTTATAAATGCTCTCAGTTAATAAAATATATGGATACACGCTTGATGCCTGTCTACGCGAACAGAAACGTTTGAAACTGGTTTGGTTTTATTAGCTCATGGTACATAAATATTTTGGGACGAATACTGTAGTCAAGCAAAATTAAATTTCTCTAATATTTTGCCAGTAACTTTTTGTGAGGAAGAGACAACAAAATAAGTGAAAAACAAGTAAATACCAACAGAAACTTTTTAGCCGAATGGAGTAACTATTTCATGACGTAGCTTTGTCCCGGAGAGATTCAATTGAAATATATAATATTGTTCAGTGGCATTTTCTTTTAAACTAAAAGTAGCGTGCTGGTACAATGACGAAGTCCATTGGATGTGTACGGAGATCTTCTCCTTTGTTAAGGGGAAAGGCCAAATCGCAAGACAGTTTCAGTTCTAAATAAGTTTGACTGGACTAAGGATGTTTAATGGCTTTGTGAACCTATAGTCAGTACATGTAGTGGAGAGAGACGAGTAATAAGTCTGAGAAGTAAGACCTTAAGTAAATTACCAGTCTTTGATACCTGTGTAGGAAAATTGCGCTGCGCTTCCTTTGCCTGTGTCTTGACGGAGAATCAGTCATTCAGCCCGCACTATTTATCGTCGAGATAAATGCAAAATACTGTAATAGTAGTGAACAGAAGTCCAGATTAAAATGTAAACGACCTGTTATCGAAGGTGTAGAAATTTCTTATAATAAATACGTGTCGAGAAATAATCCTAGTTAGAAAATAAAATTTATTGAATTTAGCACTTTAGGAGAAAATGTGAGGCACCGATTACAGTAAAATAAAATAAAGGAAATTACCCTGAGTAACATGTGGCAAGCAGCGAATTGAGGAAAACCTTTCTTAAATTTTATTACTTGAAGTGTGTAGCGGATACTATACACAATTTCTTTCAAGGCTTTTAGACATGAAGTCTGAGTGTTCCGATATCAGTAGTCGCTAATCTCCAGTACAACATTACCGAATAATATGATAACGTTTTTGTTACCTACAATTGCCTGATAATGGGTAATGATGTACAAGAAAGAAAACTGAATTGTGCATCATGTTCTTATAGGTGTACTGCAGCATCACGAATTATTCTTCATTAATGTGGAACAGATGACCAAGAAGTAAAGAAGGTAGTCAGTGAATAACGACTAGGTCACAGCAATAATTTAGTATTACTTTAACCGTAATTGTTATATGATAAATATTTCATTGTACGTAACATCTGATAACACTCTTCTTCACCGACGCCATCTACTTACTGAGGAGAGGTTATGTGAGGCAATACAATATAGAGCATATGCAGGTATTATGGACTAAAGCGACTCGCAACAAAAATGAAATTATTAAACAGTCACGAAGAAATAATCATATATAGAGAAAAAAAGCGGCGTTTGCATGCTGGCTGAAGTTGAGTACAATTCTACAAATCTCTGGCTCATAAGCAACAAGTGTCAAAGTCTGACTAAAGTACGTGTTTAACCTTTTCTGCATTAGAGCTGTTGTTGTATTCAGACTTCTTCGTGAACTCTAATAAACCATCTACTTTTTTTTAAAGTATAAAATAAGAACTTGTTTTTGTAACGTTTGTAATTATTTATTCATCATATAAAATGAGAGAATCTAAAAGTATGCGGCGCTCAGTGCTCGTTAAGTACAATATTAATCGGAAATTCAGTGAAAATAGTTGAAAGGTAACGCTGCCAGGTTCGGAGTCCGGTAACCCTCTCTCTTCCCCGTAATCAAGATTAATTCCTTGAATCTTCTGTTAGTCTTAGAAGTGGTGCATTCACTGCATTCACCACCAGGAATAGTGCTGTAACATTCTTTTTCATGTCGTGATTTTTGACAACTCTGAGAGAATTAAGTACTAAAAATTTGCGTCTCATGTTCATTCTCAATGATAATTCCTTGTTTAAGCCAAAAGTGTGAGTCAAACGCTAATCTTTAACTTCAACAACATTTGGAAAGGTTACAATTAAATTTAACTAAACAAAATGTAAAGTTTTTTTTTTTTTTGGCTTCGAGAATCAGTTCTCTAACTTTTACTGCTGCATTTTCATTGAACATTGGAATCATGAATTGTGTTTAGACGTTATAGGTCTCCGGCTTTTATTACAAGGAAGTATAAGGTATTCAGAATTTTCAAATAATGATGAAACAGCAGGAGTAATGAATGGGCCATGGCTAATACACCTTCATCCAGGCGCATTCTTTGAAATAGAAATGTCATCAACGTAACAATAAGTTAGCAAAACTAGCTCCATTTAATCCGTGAGTATCAGCAAAATATTTATTAATTTACAACAAGATTAGAGTCACAAAGTGCTCTCTTACATCTAACTAGACATTCTGCATGTCTTGTCATAATATCCGTTACGACAAATGTATTACAAGAGGTCGTCCATTCAATATAGAAACTAACGCTAAGAAATATTTACAACAGGAGTATTAGAACATAATAGCTACAACCAAGGAAACGGTTCGTGGGTTTTGTGAATTCTTGAATAATAGTGATAATTTAAAAGCAGATAGACCCACACTGCGAGACGTGGCAGCTGTGATCGTGAGCGAAGAGATGAGGGAGGGAGAGAAAGAGCAATGTGGGGAAGTTACAGAACACAATAATTGCAAAAAGGAGAAAAAAATGGTGTGTGATGTGATTAACTGAAAAATGAAAAGAGAAAAAATGAAACTGTAGGAAGTCCTTCGTATGCTACACTATTTGGAAGAAGGAGATGACTACATATTTTTGGGGAAATAATTTGTGGTTCTCAGAAGAAAGCGCATTTTTTTGTTAAATTTCGCGTTTAGGTATATGATAAGATGATAGGTAATTGACCTGTGATGAGAGGTACTAAGGGGCCAGCACACTGAGAACCTGGTGTAGTAGGTGCAGTGTACGATCGTCACATAACTTGTCTGCCACTGCCATCTTAATTGAACGAATGAGACCATGATATGGTCAAACAGTCGAAAGATGCAGACGTAACACACACAGAGACTCATAGTTACTGCTAACAGTCTAAATTTATCACTAATGTTACCGTTTTGGATTGTATCATAACAACTGAGATTCTGCAAGATGAGTGACTGCAAAAGATTCCGTTTCACATGCTTCTGAAATATGTTCTGAAATCTCTGAAGGGCATAGAGGCAAGGGAATTTTTCATTGCGTTCGGCTACATGCTTTCTGCACACTTGGGGCGCGCATCCAAACTAAAACCCAGGTTATTTACCGCTTTCTGATGCAGTATTGCTGCAGAGTCAAGAAGAAAAGGGGGAAGTGTCTTGTGATAAGGTACCAAAATTACTTTGGACCTTTTCGTATTTAGTTTAAGGGCCTAATATTTAGCCTTCTTAACACCGAAGAAATATCTTCACTTATTTGAATGACTGCAGTAAAGATTTCTGCAGGACTGACACTTAAGTTAGAGGTCATCAGCATAGAAATAACACTCATAGGACGACAGTATCTGTGAGGTGTTATTAATACACTAGAAGAACAAAGAACTATTCTTGTCGCACTCCTGAGGGAACTTGTATACAGGACGAATTTTCATTCCCATAGACATTAAGCTGCTGGCTATTTCTGAAGAAGCTTTCAGATCACCTCAGCGAACTATCTGAAATTTTTAACTGTCAATATTTTTGAATCAAAGTCATTGGTACTAAATGCTTTGCTGAAGCATTTCCAAAACATTGATGATATTTGTTCTCTCGTGTCTCCACGGAAAATTTCAGATCGTCACTTTCGATAATTACTGCGGTATTTATGCTATAGTGTTAACGAACAGACGATTGTAATGTGAAACTTGCTAAGTATTGAGTTAGTAGGTAATAAACAAATTCGACCAAGATGTTACAACAGGTGAAATACTTTTTGACAGGTAATCACAAGGTGATCGTGAGTTTTCTTCTATTTCATAATATGTTTCGATCCATCGAATATGAAATAGCCCATTCCCGAAGAAAAAATAAAACGTGACTGATAACACTCTTCACAACATTTAAGATAATTGTGACGCTAATACCATCACTGCCTATCGCTTCAGAAGAGATTCTCGTTATTGCTCTTCGTGATACACACAGATAATTTATGGGCAAGTAGATTTACACTGTGCGCCATGGGAGGAGAGTGCGTGAGAGAAGAAATTGGAAAAGGTGTGGTAAACAGTTGGTGCAAAGATTCTGTCGGACACTAACTGGCAAGCGACAATTTATTGGAGCAAAAGAGCTAACTGGGCCGACAAAATTATTTAGTCCGTCAAGTAATTTCTGATTTTATGTTTTCGACATCCATGCTACTGAACTTCTTTCACAGAGTGGCAATAATTGCTTAATCTCTTTTCATTTACATATAAAAATTATAAGAAACGCAAGTGACAATGAATATTTTTGGGCCATTGCTGGAGGCGTGTGCAGACGGCCAAATTAGCTGAAGCGACTGCTCGCTATATTGGAAGAGACAGGGGTTCGAGTCATGGCCTGGTTAAAATTTTCAGCTGTCACAACAATGAAGGTTCAGCATTACTTAACAGATTACACTGATATAAATTTATGTACTTGTATATCGCTGCTTTCATTCTTATTGACTCATTTCAACTGATTTGAGTGAATAGAATTCAAAAAGCGAGCTGCCTACATCATTTGTGGCCTGTAACTGATACCTTGAGCATAGTGCACAGCACACCTGCTGAAATTTATGTTTCGTGGTTGACAACAAGAACTACAAGAAACAAGTGTAGAATGCATTTAGTGGCAACAAAATGGGACATGATCTTAATGGCATCCTGTTCCCTGCAGAAATACATTAGATGCAACTACACTCCTGGAAATTGAAATAAGAACACCGTGAATTCATTGTCCCAGGAAGGGGAAACTTTATTGACACATTCCTGGGGTCAGATACATCACATGATCACACTGACAGAACCACAGGCACATAGACACAGGCAACAGAGCATGCACAATGTCGGCACTAGTACAGTGTATATCCACCTTTCGCAGCAATGCAGGCTGCTATTCTCCCATGGAGACGATCGTAGAGATGCTGGATGTAGTCCTGTGGAACGGCGTGCCATGCCATTTCCACCTGGCGCCTCAGTTGGACCAGCGTTCGTGCTGGACGTGCAGACCGCGTGAGACGACGCTTCATCCAGTCCCAAACATGCTCAATGGGGGACAGATCCGGAGATCTTGCTGGCCAGGGTAGTTGACTTACACCTTCTAGAGCACGTTGGGTGGCACGGGATACATACGGACGTGCATTGTCCTGTTGGAACAGCAAGTTCCCTTGCCGGTCTAGGAATGGTAGAACGTTGGGTTCGATGACGGTTTGGATGTACCGTGCACTATTCAGTGTCCCCTCGACGATCACCAGTGGTGTACGGCCAGTGTAGGAGATCGCTCCCCACACCATGATGCCGGGTGTTGGCCCTGTGTGCCTCGGTCGTATGCAGTCCTGATTGTGGCGCTCACCTGCACGGCGCCAAACACGCATACGACCATCATTGGCACCAAGGCAGAAGCGACTCTCATCGCTGAAGACGACACGTCTCCATTCGTCCCTCCATTCACGCCTGTCGCGACACCACTGGAGGCGGGCTGCACGATGTTGGGGCGTGAGCGGAAGACGGCCTAACGGTGTGCGGGACCGTAGCCCAGCTTCATGGAGACGGTTGCGAATGGTCCTCGCCGATACCCCAGGAGCAACAGTGTCCCTAATTTGCTGGGAAGTGGCGGTGCGGTCCCCTACGGCACTGCGTAGGATCCTACGGTCTTGGCGTGCATCCGTGCGTCGCTGCGGTCCGTTCCCAGGTCGACGGGCACGTGCACCTTCCGCCGACCACTGGCGACAACATCGATGTACTGTGGAGACCTCACGCCCCACGTGTTGAGCAATTCGGCGGTACGTCCACCCGGCCTCCCGCATGCCCACTATACGCCCTCGCTCAAAGTCCGTCAACTGCACATACGGTTCACGCCCACGCTGTCGCGGCATGCTACCAGTGTTAAAGACTGCGATGGAGCTCCGTATGCCACGGCAAACTGGCTGACACTGACGGCGGCGGTGCACAAATGCTGCGCAGCTAGCGCCATTCGACGGCCAACACCGCGGTTCCTGGTGTGTCCGCTGTGCCGTGCGTGTGATCATTGCTTGTACAGCCCTGTCGCAGTGTCCGGAGCAAGTATGGTGGGTCTGACACACCGGTGTCAATGTGTTCTTTTTTCCATTTCCAGGAGTGTATTTCCGTTATGTTAGTGTAAATCATTGAAATTAAAGTAACAGTAGGCGATACACAGTTTGTTCATACCATAGATATATAGCCGTGAAGCGTTAAACTAGGATGCAACATGCTATCAAAAGGTAAGCTGAACACGTAAATAACTCTGTTATTGACAAAAAAGTGAGCAATCCAGAAGGGGAGCAGGAAACAAAATGAAACTTCACTGTTTGGTAGGGTATGTGTGTTATTTCGGTGATTACGAAATCGAGTCAAATTTATGAAGAAATCAGTAGCAAGAGCCCACTTATCAGTATGGCACTACAGCCCCTTTTGCCTGGATGCATGCCCTTATTCGGTTGGAAGGGCGTAATGAAGCCGCTGTATCATCTCCTAAGGCACGCTGGTCCACAACCGTGGGAACTCGTACTTGCTGTACTGGATACTGGCACTCACACGGAGTTGACGTCCAAGCTCGTCCCACACATATTCTCTCAACGGCAGATCTGAGTAGCTTACTGGTAACGGGTGTGCCTCAGTATCACACAGACAATTCATAGAAACACGTGAGACTTGAGCAGTAGCATTGTCCTGTCGAAAAACGCCACCAAGCTACTGTCACATGAGTGGTAACACGTAAGGACGGAGGAGGTCCGTGACGTACCGTTGTTTTGCCAGAGTTCCCTTGGTGATAAGAAGTAATACCCGATGGTTCCCCACGCCATGAAGATAGCAGTAACTCTCCAAACGCTACCGTTTGTTTTGTGGTTTTAGTGGCTGCCTACGCGTGGCATAATTTCCTTGTCCGGCTGCAGCTCGTCTTCGATCAATGGAGCGGGATGACACAGAATACTGCATGGAATCCATTACTTATCCTCGGATGGCAGGTGACGTGAAGGGGATACAATATACTTATTCCAAAATACGATGATCTTCGCTTGTGGTGTACATGCGTGGTCGATTGGAACCTTGATGACGAGTATGCCGGCCGTCACATTCCCATACAGTCCAACATGGAGTCACTGCCACATACGACTGTCTTACAAATCTAGATATTGAATGATTCGACCATCTGGTCAAATGGAGACTTACAATAAGGCCACTCTTAAACGCTTTCAAGTGCTGATAAGAATGTCTCACACGAGTATGCGGCATCTACGTGTCTTTCACAGTGATCACTCAACTTGTGACGTTGTTCACGCCACTTATACAGGATGTTACAAAAAGGTACGGCCAAACTTTCAGGAAACATTCCTCACACACAAATAAAGAAAAGATGATATTTGGACATGTGTCCGGAAACGCTTAATTTCCATGTTAGAGCTCATTTTAGTTTCGGCAGTATGTACTGTACTTCCTCGATTCACCGCCAGTTGGCCCAATTGAAGGAAGGTAATGTTGACTTCGGTGTTTGTGTTGACATGCGACTCATTGCTCTACAGTACTAGCATCAAGCACATCAGTACGTAGCATCAACAGGTTAGTGTTCATCACGAACGTGGTTTTGCAGTCAGTGCAATGTTTACAAATGCGTAGTTGGCAGATGCCCATTTGATGTATGGATTAGCACGGGGCAATAACAGTGGCGCGGTACGTTTGTATCGAGACAGATTTCCAGAACGAAGGTGTCCCGACAGGAAGACGTTCGAAGAAATTGATCGGCGTCTTAGGGAGCACGGAACATTGCAGCCTATGACTCGCGACCGGGGAAGACCTAGAACGACGAGGACAGCTGCAATGGACGAGGAATTCTTCGTGCAGTTGACGATAACCATAATGTCAGCGTCAGAGAAGTTGCTGCTGTACAAGGTAACGTTGACCACGTCACTGTATGGAGAGTGCTACGGGAGAACCAGTTGTTTCCGTACCACGTACAGTGTGTGCAGGCACTATCAGCAGCTGATTGGCCTCCACGGGTACACTTCTGCGAATGGTTCATCCAACAATGTGTCAATCCTCATTTCAGTGCAAATGTTCTCTTTACGAATGAGGCTTCATTCCAACGTGATCAAATTGTAAATTTTCACAATCAACATGTGTGGGCTGACGAGAATCCGCACGCAATTGTGCAATCACGTCATCAACACAGATTTTCTGTGAACGTTTGGGCAGGCATTGTTGGTGATGTCTTGATTGGGCCTCATGTTCTTCCACCTACGCTCAATGGAGCACGTTATCATGACTTCATACGCGATACTCTACCTGTGCTGCTAGAACATGTGCCCTTACAAGTACGACACAACATGTGGTTCATGCACGATGGAGCTCCTGCACATTTCAGTCGAAGTGTTCGTACGCTTTTCAACAACAGATTCGGTGACCCATGGATTGGTAGCATTGATGGATGGGAGTATATACGTGGGAAAGTCCGGCCTCCGAGTTGCAAGTCTTTCAGTTGACGCCACGTTGGGTGACTTGCTTGTCGATGATGATGAAATGAAGATGAGCACCACACAAAACCCAGACCCCGAGCCGAGGAAATCTCAGACCCTGCCAGTAATCGAACCCGGGCCCACTGCATGGCACCAGTCATGCTGATCACTTTTCTTTCCTCTCTCCTTTCGTTCGTTATTGTTCTCGTCATTTGGTCTGAGCGGACGTCACATGTCACCAATTTAAGTTCATCGTTCAATTCTTCATCCTGTTTTTATAGTATTATTATTATTGCAGAGTGCAGCCAGCCATCTGACCGAACACGCTGAGCTAAAGCGCCGACTAGTCAGCTGAGGGGGCGGAAAGCAATAATGTCGGGCCTGAAATACTAATAGGATATTTGTATCGTCAACTCTCACAAAAAGTAGTGAAGTGATGAATTTCTTTCGAAAAAGCTTTTGAAATATCTGTCGTAAATTCCTCGATAATGCCATTGACAGAATGAGATTTCTGTTATGCTTTTAGAACGGCAGGCTGGGTAACAGAACCTTGTTACACAGCGCTAAACGTGTTTTCCGAAAATTATTTAGAGGAATTGGTGAGCCTCCGATACGCGACGGAAGCGTATTGGATTTAATGGTGACGTATAAGCCCGAACACTGTGATTTAGTAGAAGCAGAGAGAAGAATCAGCGTCCAGAATACTATTATAGAATCGTTAATCTCTGGAACGAAAATTTAAGGACGTTACAAGAATATTTCTGATTAAAAGGTGCGATATGAAACTAATTAGAAACTACTTGAGCAGTAAACAGTAAACATTCAGCTCATGGTAGAAGAATGTGGAGAATCTCAGGCACAAAATCAAACGTATTGTAGACCATTTGCTACATACTTTGGTGCCATATCAAAGCAGAGAGAAATGGAAGATTCAAATAAGAGTGAACCGTTGCAGACAAACGAAAGTTTAATGAAGTTAAAAAAAGTGTATTGATGGCTATACGAAAAGCATCAACGAATTCAAAATCAGTATGTTACCTGCTGAGTTCTAAAAACGGTAAAGTACTTTTGACCTACGTAAAAGTAGCCAATAGAACAGCATCGTCTGCCGTTTTGGAGTTCCCGTAGACAACGATCATTTAGGCCGACGATTCTATTCCATTGTCCACTTTTAGATACGACAAAAACATTTTAGGGTTTTTGGAGCTCAGAAAGTTAGTATTGACTTTGAATTCATTAAACGCTTTACGCATAGCCATTATTACACTTTCTTTTAACTTCATTCAGCTCTTGTTCCTCAGCAACGGTTCGGCTTTGTTTGGATCTTTCATTTCTCTCGGCTTTGATAGTGGCCCCCTAATACTTTTACTACACCTTAGTGCTTCCTTCCCATCTCTCGCTTCCATAGCACCCACGTATCTTGCAAACTGCATACCATACGTTTGATTTTGTACTACAGATACTCCGTATTCTCCTAACATGAGCTGAATATTTACTGCGGATTGCTCAAGAAGTTTCTAATCTTATTCATATCGCACTTTTTAATCACAAATGTTGTTGTACCTTTCTTAACTTTTGGTTCCAGAGGTTAATGAGGCCATAATTCCATTATGATCTCAACTTTAACTGAATCGCAATGTTCGGTCTTGTTCGTCGCCAGTAGATGAGTACTTTTCCCTTGAGTATGGCAGGCTCACCAAGACCCACGAAGGCCGACACACTAAATTCTGTCTTCGAAACTTCGTCGTGGAAGGAAACCTTAAAGCAGTTCCTATTTTATAGGATGCGAAAATGACGAAATGGAGGTAACTGAGTACAGAATTAAAAAAAGTTAAAACCAATCGATAGAAAAAAGGCCGCAGTAATCTGATGGGGTAGCCGTTAATAAATGGTAAACACTCACAAGAAATAAAAGTTGTTACAAAAGCACACAATGAGGGTGAACCGCTCGCAGTCAGACATTTGCTGTACGCAAGACAATAACGTTCAATGCCACGGCAACACGTGTGATAATAAGATAAAAAAAAGTCACTAACATTGCCAAAACAAATGTAACAACGCCGACCCTTAGAGAAACGGAAAAATCCAAAGAAGAAGAAGAGAGGTATTATGAACGACAGAAAACATAAAAATGACTTAACAAAACACGTTTATACCGAATATTCGAACTCAAATCCGGCTGCACTGAAGCCTTCCTAGCAAACGGAATTCAGAATGTCATTTTTAATAGGGAAGCATCATTAGAAACGAACAAACTGCGCAGCGTACTTCACGGTAGTGTGATAGGAGCACTGCCTGGTAACATCTCCCGTGTTTGGAGGCTATTCGTAGTACAGGGCGAAGTATCTTCTGAAAAATATCTAGCATTGTTATGACGAGTGTCAGGCCATTTAAAAAACCGTTTGTGCTCTGTGCCAGCAGATACTCCTTTCTTTGTCACTCCTCTTCTAGTTATGTATACTGCAACTGGTTAAGTGCTACACAGCGACAGACTGACTTTCCGACATTTTAGTCATCACTATCTATTTCATGTGTGGAGTACTTATCTTGGTCCGTCTAGCGTAGTGGACGAGTTCTGCCGTCATAACCAACAAGTTCTTTCACTGAAGCAATATACGGTCATTAGAAATCTGACTTTTTACACTAGATCTAATATTTGATTTTCCAACCTGAACTATCGAGGATGATATTTGTACTGACTAATTCCTTGTAATTTTGAAACAATAGTGTAGCCTTAAAACTTAGGAACATGAGGCTGCTGCCTGTTGACGAGGACTTGCTGAAAAGTAATGCCTACGGATTTTTTATGTGAAAACTATTAAATGAAACAAACGTTATTAACATTCTACATCTTTATTCTTTATGTATACATATTTATTTCTCAACACAGACGAACACATTTCTCCCAATGGGAGACCGGTTTGTTGGTACTGTAACTGTACAATGTTTGACCTTGTTGGCGGGGCGACAACCTCACCTCTGCTTGCACGATTTCATCACTATCAAAGTGAAGTCCTCGAACCTATTCTTTAAGTTTTGCAAACAGATGAAAATCGGATGGGTCCAAGTCGCGACTGTATGGAGGATGATCGATGACAGTGAACATTTTTTGATTGTTGCAGACATCGCAGCGCCCGTGTGTGGTCTGGCATCGTATTGCTAAACGAGAGGGTGTTACATGTGTGGATAACTCTTCGAATTCGAAACTCGAGTACCGCATGCTGTTCCTCACATACAAACATACATACGCTGATCAGCCGAAATATTGTAATCACTGTCCACCGTGACGTTGAATGCCGCCTGTTCGCGTTGCGTAACAAAAGTATGTAAACGGAGCAGACATTGACGAAGATCACCCTATCGCAGATATGGGCTCCAAATTGGGAAATCCATTGAGATAAGCGACTTTGACAAAGGGCGGATTTAATATTACGCAGAGCCTATGAACGAGTATCTCGAAAATGTTGAAGCTGGTCGAATGTTCATGTACTACCATCGTGTCCATCTACGGAAAAGTCAGAAGGACTCTATGGAAAGAGGTAGGCAGTCTCTACGAAAAGAGGTAGAAGGACAGTGAAGCTACCACTAGGCGCTAAATGGTTGGACGTCCACGACTCTTCACAGGACGTGGGGTTCGGAGGTTTGTCTGCTATGTAATGTTGGATAGGTGGTGATCTGTGGCATCTCTGCCAAAAAAGCGCAATCCTGGCCCACGCACAAATATTTCGGAGTGCACCGTTCGAACATGAAGCTCCGCAACAGACCACCCCTACATGTACACAAGTTGAACCAACGACGCCATCAATTACAATTGCAGTGGTTACGGGACCTTCGGGCTTCGACCGTCGGTCAATGGAAACGTGTAAGCTCTTCGGGTGAATCACATTTTTGGCATACTAGGTCGATGGTCGTCTCCACAAACGCCGTCACCGAGGTGAACGGCGGCTCTAAACGTGCAGCGCGCCACTGACACAGGCTGGTGGGAGCAGTATTATGCTATAGGAGACATTCTCAGGCGCTTACGTGGCGTCTGTGATAGTAATTGAAGATACGCTGACAGCTGCGAACCACCTGCATACCTTTATTCTTGAAGTCATCCCCGACGGTTATGTCATCTTTCACCAGAATAATTGTCTGAATCTCAGAGTCAGAACCATGCTACAGTGGTTTGAGGAGCGTTGTAGTAAACTCACATTGGTGTCCCATCTGGGTCGCTATGGGGCATATCTTTACGCTAATTAAATGACCTGTGCGTGGACACATAATTCCACATACCTCCAAAAACCTACTAACAAGCCATCGGATCCCTTATACGCAGAGTCAGTGATGTATTTCGTGCCAAAGACGCACAAACAAGCTATTAAGCAGGTGGTCGTAGTGTTTTGTTTCATCCGTGTATTTACGTTACACACCATCATGTTACACGCTATAGTTGGGAGCCCTCGAACAGCAGGGGTTGCAACTTGCGTCAGCGAAACGGGAAAGTCGTCTGAGTAATATGTATGACATGTAAAACCTCAACCGATATTGAGAAAAGAATAAAAAAGTCGGAGGCATTGCTTTTCATCAAGGCCTCGTAGTTAAATGTCACATTCACACCGTCGTTATTAGAAGTGGGGCGTGAGCTGTATTGTACATGGGTTGCGAAAACGTCTGCTTACTGCAGGAGCGGTTGTAGAATTCGCGATTTAGGAAATCCACAGGCACCCTAAATATAGATGTTCGACAGAGCTCTCAACTAGAATGGAGTGTAACATTATGTACCCTTATATCGTGAGAGGTGGGAACAAATAATGCATCCAGGAACTGCGGATAACCTTGTAGCTAGGGCAACCACAGCTATGAGTAGTCATCTTGGGTATTAATAACCGCTTCAGCTGATTTACTCCTTTATTACTGGATCACTACCGGTTTAGTGGCACTAGTCACATGTTCACCTGAATATATATCCTTTAGTCGCACGAAATTGATAGTGATCAAAAAAATAAAGGACTAAATACAACTGAAGCGGTTATTAATACCCAAGATGCGACCAGGAACATTATCGGACATGGTCGTTTTCGCGGTCCAAGTGTAATGGCGTGGGCACACACAATGTTGCTTGGGCATACTGAGCTCCAAGTCTTTGAACGGGGTACACTCACGCTTCAACTTCATTGCGACGCTGTACTCCTTTCCCATGTACATCTTTTCAGAATGCATTTGGCTCTGATTTCATTTTAATGGATGACAAAGCGCGACCGCATCAAACGAGCAGGTGGAGGAGCTCTAGGAACGAGTGGATATCTGGTGAATGAAGTGACCTGCCCGTTCCCCGGCTTAAATTTCATCGAGCAGCTGTGGGTGCGTTGGGGATACATATTGCAGGACGTCCGCATGCACCAACGGCCATCGAGCAGTTGTCAACCACGCTGATGGAGAATGGAACCCACTACCACAACTCCTTACCAACACTGTGGCCAGCATATGAGCGCGTTGCAAATTATTCACTGCCGTCCGCGGTGATCACACAATCTATTGATAACCACTGTTTGCTTTCTGTAATGTTCAGGGGACCATCATAAATCGCAGTGGCTCCAGTGTAATAAATTATTGTCTTTGAATATAAGTGTCATTTCTATTTGTCTCATTGCGTGTTTCTGTCAGTTACCTTCTGCACTATACTACATTGTACTGTACTGAAGCAGTTCTTTTTATGTGTGGTCCAAGTGTTATCGAACAATGTAGTGACACATCATGCCAAAGTTACTTTCGTTTCTAATCTTTGCACGCTATTGTAAGTTACATGTGCAGATAATTCCTTATAAGAGTTAAATTGTCAAGAATTTTCTTCAGCCATCGCAAAATAAAAAAAAAAAAAATTAAAAATTCGCAGATTGTAGAGATTACTTTGTGATAGCACGCATACTTGCAGAAACAAGTATGACAACTGAAATTCTAGAAAAGAAGTCTCATTACTGAAATTAGGGGCATGTGTGAATTGTTGAGTAAAATAGACAAAGTTGTATTTCGCACGACAGCTGTGTTTCTAAATATTACATACAGTTGCTCAGAATACTGTATTGAATTTGCTTTTTCTCATAACACTGAACTTACAAATAAGTGTCTAACAGTTTAAAGTAATTACCTTGCTTAAAGGACATTGTGTTAAATGGAAGTCTTGAGAACTGTTTCTCTCACATAGTTCCACTGGACACATGCATAAATTAATTACATTGCTTGATGCAGTTTACTTTTCTATTCTTCCTTTGTTTGAATGAGGATAAGCCTATAATTATTTGGACTGTAAGAAAATTAGAAAAATAAATCTGACCAAATGTTTTACTGTGTATGGATAAAGCAAAACTCACAAAGCTGAGAAAATCTATAACGAAGTTAGAACTGTTTGTTATAGGAAAACACTGTATCTGTCCATCTTCATGACGGATGAATTTGTCCCTACTTTTCCTGTGTAAGACTTCATGTCACAATGCTGTCCTGAGCGATTTTGCGAGTAATTCATTTCAAATATAAGTTTTACTGCCATCAAAATTAAAGGCTAAATTATAAGTTTCAAAAAATGCTATAAGTCTCATTATGTTGCCTCGTTTTACTTTAATAAAAAAGACTGCAGTTTGGGGCTGATTGTTTATGGGAATACCCACAGACTTGTTTGGCACTAGTGAGATTGACACAAACATCATGAAAAATCCGAGGTGGTAAATACTATAAAAGAAATGGTAAATATCTCTTGATACCTATTTAGAATACGTACAAAATTAGATTTCAGCGCGAAATTTATGAAATATATTCAAATCTCTAAATGATGGTCACATAACAAATGTGATAAAAAAAATTGGCCTATCTCGCACAGAGGCAAATAAACATTCTTTTTTCTCACTCTTCTCCCTTGAATGAGACTAGAGAACACTTAAATAATGGAAAAATAGGTAATTCCTTGATGTGGCAATGAAAGACTTTGCTTACAAGTAAAAAAAGATCTAATTTTTCAGCAGGATCTCTGTAAAGGTCCACACAGTTTTACCTAATGTGTTTCCACTGAATAGATTCAATCCTTGGCGTATGATTCTGGAAAGTCTGTAAAATTGCCATTAACGTCTGTTATAAGCTCTGTAATGAAGTCAAAACGTTTTTCAGCTACAAATTTCCTTAGACATTGTAGCAGGTTTTTAAATCACAGAGTGTCAAATGAGCAAATATGGTGGGTCTATTAAAATTCGTACTTCGACTCCAATCATTTTCTCATTTCCAAAGCATCTTTCTTGTAAGTATATTCTCATGACGGAAGCTTTTCCTTTTGCGTTTCAGATCTTTCCCTATGTATTTTTTCATCCCGTTGCTCAAGATGACAAGCGTAATGATGATCATTTACTGTCGCACCATCTTCTTAAGGTAGTTAGTGTGAAAATTCATTTTGCATCCCAAAATCGAATTGTCATCGAAGCACTTTTTGAACTTTTCCCCAGTGAATGCAAACTGTCGGCGGAATGATATCTAGCCTTCAGCCCTTACATATTATTTTATGCAAACTTTATTTATATCGCAGGTATAAAACAAGTCTCAATGTCATTTAACAGCATGTAATTCATGGCATGGTCATACAAAAAAAAGAACATTACTCTCTCTGCTATGGGAATCATCCTTAGAATTAAAATATTAATCATAATATCCTATAGAAGAGTACGTTTCTTGTTTTGAATGAGTCCAATAATCTCTATTTGTGTAATTGTCCCACAGCTTTAACTTGAAATATAATTTTCCGCACCTGTGCGTTTCCCCCACCATAGTTTATCCTTTACGTACACGGTGCAGTCACATTAATGTGACCACCGGTTACGTTCGACATCAACGTGTAATAATCAATCATAGGGGGCAGGTTGTAGCATTTGCAATGGAGGGTATATAAAGATTGTCGGGGTGACGCGGAAGACAGTGCAGTCGTTGTCCTAATACGGAAGCGACTTATCTGACGTTCTAAAGGGCATGATCAATGTCTTTCGGACCAACGGTGGAAGTCTGTAAACTGTTCACGTGCCACCATGGTGAAATGGGGAAATGGCGTTATCCAAAACGGCGCCGAGGAAACTGCGCTGCACAACGGACTACAGATGACAGGGGTGAACGACGGCTGCGGATATATCTATAGACGAATGGACGTGCAACCGTGTTGTGTATATAGTAGAGTGCTGCAACGCTCAATGTTTGACCGGTCGCGGCTCGCCTGTTGACGGGGGGACCGAGCCGCTCGTGTCCGGCCCCACACCACTCGGCTCGGTCACGTACTCGCCCCATGTCTGCTGTCCGGATTCCGGACACGCGGATAACCGAGCATGACTGGTCACCGCTGACGTCTCACCTCGCCTCGCTCCGGCTCGCTGCACTGTGCTGTACAAATCCAACGCCTCTCTGTCTCTCTCTCTCTGTCTCTCTGTCTCTCTCTCTCACACACACACAATGTATTTATCTCTGTCTCTCTCTCTCTCTTTTAATACAAAAGTAACGTTTCCAGGAACGAGTACGTGACACAGCTAAATTCATGAAGCACTTGGAAAATAAAACGATATTTCAATACAATCGCGGATAGAAGACGTAGCAATTTTATGTCTGGAAGTGATGACAGTCTTCTCACAATCGAAAGTCAAGGCTCGATTTTTAATCATTTCTACATCCTCTTAAAAAATACATATCTGTTAGTGAAACTTCCTGGCAGATTAAAACTGTGTGCCCGACCGAGACTCGAACTCGGGACCTTTGCCTTTCGCGGGCAAGTGCTCTACCAACTGAGCTACCGAAGCACGACTCACGCGCGGTACTCACAGCTTTACTTCTGCCAGTACCTCGTCTCCTACCTTACAAACTTTACAGAAGCTCTCCTGCGACAGTCTGCCGCCGGCAGTGCTGCGAGGCGGTCACGCGCCAGAGCGCTGCGGGCGAGGCGCGCACGGTGTGTTTGTGTTTACTTCGGCCGCTGTTAAGTGCCGTTTTCCCTTCTAGACCACCATGGCGCACAACTATCGGAAGAAGACATTACGTTTCAACTTTTGCTCCGACTTCGCCCGACCCAAGGCCCTGGAGGTAGAACGATTTATACGCGAGGAAGTTAAGATACCACCAACGGATCTCATTGGTATCCACTTGTCCATAGTTAGCAGTACCGTCTACGTCAAAATGATCAACGATGCGGCGTGCGACAAGGTGCTTCAAGAGGCAAAACGTGGACTGCGCTTCTGTCATTCCGACGGCAACGTCGGACCCGTTACCGTCGATCACGCAGGTCTCGGCACACGGACGATAAGGATCTTCGAACTGCCGTTCGAACTACCTGCAGACGTCGTCATCGAGGCGCTCCGTCCCTATGGCAACGTTCTGGAACATGTTGCCGAACGATGGGTACAATTTCGAACCTATCCCGTTTTAAACGGTGTTAGACTGGTCCGCATCGAGTTGCAGAAACACGTGCCTTCCTATCTACGTATCGGAGGCTGCCGTGCCATTATAATGTACGACGGCCAACCTCGGACCTGTTCCAGTTGCGGGAAAGAAGGTCACCTACGGTCTGACTGCATTCAACGACGTGTCGCGCAGCTCCCGTTGTCGGAAGCGTCCGTCACACCCACGATGACCGCCCTACCGGTCACTTACGCAGCGGCTCTTGCCACGTCTACAGTTTCGTCCAGTCCGTCGCCCGGTCCTTCCGATCGGCACGTCCCACCGTCCCAGTCACCTATGGACGGTGCGGACGTCCCACCTGACAACCTTGCCGCCGAACAGGCTCCCGCACCGGAAGCTGAGGAGAACAGTACTTCTTCACAACACCTGTTTGACAATTTCATTGTACCCACCGACGCCTTCGAACCAGGTCGACGCTCCTCCTTGCCGTCGTCCGACACTGAGGAACACGTGCGCAAACAACGCTCGCCACGTAGGCGCAAACGCCGTCGCCGTTCACCCACGGGCTCTCAAAGCGTCGCCACCCGCGACGACGACGACGACACCCAGCCAGCCGACATTTCCACACAGAGGTCGGCGGACAACTTTCAAGATGAACAAGACGTTTCGCAGGACGGGACCACCATGGAGGTCGCCACGCACAATGTAACGATCGGTGCGTAGGTTGAGACGCCTGTCTCCCCGCCGACAACTCCAGATCTCTCTCACCAAGACGCCATTCCCATGGACATTGGACAGACCCACGGCACAGGAACATGGGCCGACGACGTTGAGGAAGATACGCCCCCTCCTCCGGATGAGTTGCCTCCACCGGACAAGGCTGCCTGTTAACATCAAAAGCGAGGCATTGCAGCTGATGGGACGGGACTTCCTGTCGGTGCCCTCCCCTTGGTGATGGTAGATGCGCGTCCACCACCACTGAAACAAACGTACCGTTTTGCCACACTGAACATCAACATGATCGGCACTGCACCCAAGCTGCAACTCCTATGTGACATGCTTCGGGCCTCTGACGTCGACGTCGCCCTTCTTCAGGAAGTACGCGTTGCCACCCTACCACCAGTCTACGGCTACGACTCATACACTTCCACATGTGATCAATCAGGGCGTGGAGTGGCTTTCTACATACGCGAAGGAATCCCACTCAAGGACACGACAATCCTTCCCTGTGGAAGAGGCATGGCTGTTACCATCTTCGACACGCGCGTCATCAATATCTACGCTCCGTCAGGCTCCACGAACCGTCGGCAGCGGTCCACTTTCTTCGGACATGACGTGGCGCCCCTGTTTTCTGGACGCTATGATCGCCTTATCATGGGAGGCGATTTTAACTGTGTCCTCCATCCGCAGGACCAAGTGTCTGGTTATTCGCCATGCCCGGCGCTGCTCACCTTAATCGAAGATTTTCATCTATTGGACGTTTGGGAGAAAATTCATGGCAATACCCCCGGTTTTACGCATTATACAGCACATTCTGCGAGCAGACTGGACCGGTTTTATGTCTCTGCCCACCTTGGCAATGAAGTCGCCCAAGCTGAACGTTGGCCCCTTGCATTTTCGGACCACTGCGCCGTCAGTTGTTCCCTGGCTCTGCCACCTCAGTCAGTGTGGCGCGGCAGAGGTTACTGGAAGCTTAATACCTCCCTCCTTAATGATCCACACTGCCGACAATGTATTGCCACTACATGGGCGTCTTGCGAAAGACGCCTTCTGCAGTACACATCCACGTTCCATTGGTGGCTCAAATGTGCCAAACCTGCGATCAGAAAGGCCTTCATACAATGTGGCAAGGAAGCAGCAGCATGGCATCGAGGCACCACAAATTTTCACTACGCCGTCCTCCGTGAGCTCGATGCGCTCCCTCCATCACCTGACACCCATAGGGAACGACAGCGTACTAAGGCTCGTCTCCTCTCTCTTCAACGTGCACGACTGCATGGTGTCGTGGTGCGTTCCCGACGACAAGACCTCCTCCACGACGAAACCCCATCCACAATCCATGCCGCATCCGACCATAGTCGTCGACGTCGACTTTTTGTCCCCAACATCACGACCTCCGATGGTGTTCACCACACAACACAGGCGGCAGTGGTGTCTGCCTTTGCTGAACATTATCGCCAATTTTATGATGATGAACCGATGGCGACGCCCATTCCTGATGATCTCCGTCCTTCCCCTGATCGGACCCTCACCGTAGCGGAGTCAACGTCCATGATGTCTGCAATCACCGCAGAAGAGGTGGTAGATGCGATCAACAAAGGGGCCAAGAACAAATCACCCGGACCAGATGGTCTCCCAGTGGAGTTTTACCGGGCGTTCACCACGTTAATGCTTCCTCGCTGGACGGAAATGATTCAGGAACTCTTTACTCCGTCCTTCCCAATTCCACCTGAATTCGTCACTGGCATTCTTCTACCTGTGCCTAAACCGAAGGGAGGGTCTCATGTCTCTGCATATCGCCCCCTTACACTACTGAATGCAGACTATAAAATCTATGCACGGCTCTTAGCAGCGCGCTTACGCACCGTCTTACCTACGGTCCTTTCACCTGAGCAGACTGCACGTGGTTGTGGGGCCACCTTACAAACAGCCCTAGGAGAATGCCGTGACCTCATTGCACTGGCGTCGGTTTGTCGCCTTCGTGCAGCACTGGTATCCATCGATTTCACGAGTGCCTTTGATCGCGTTCGACACCCATTCCTCCTCATGGTGGCGACATGTATGGGGTTCCCATTGCTTTTTGTCGATGCCATTCGCCGGTTGCTACTTCCCGCGGTCTCGATGGTACAAGTCAATGGGAGGCTTGT
Organism: Schistocerca nitens; assembly: GCF_023898315.1. Taxonomy (NCBI): domain Eukaryota; kingdom Metazoa; phylum Arthropoda; class Insecta; order Orthoptera; family Acrididae; genus Schistocerca; species Schistocerca nitens. The sequence goes on along the minus strand of NC_064616.1, from coordinate 570,144,976 downwards.
AGGACCGATTCCTATACGCCGCTCTGTGCGTCAAGGATGCCCTATGTCTACTTTATTATATGCCATTGCACTTGAGCCCCTTATCACTGGACTTACCTCTAGACTGCAGGGCCTCACTTTGCGTGACTACACCTTTCGCTGTAGGGCTTATGCGGACGATCTCCTCTTTCTCACCCGCTCCTCCACGGAACTCAATGACGTCATCCAATGGATCCACCAGTATGGACGTCTTTCTGGTAGCATTCTTAACGTCCGTAAATCGACTATGATGCACATTGGGCGCGGCCTCCCGGCTATGGTGCCGACCCCACTCCCAGTCAGTGCCACCCTTCGTTACTTGGGTATCGAATTTACGAGCTCCACACACCGCACAGTGGCCCTGGCTTACCGGCGGCTTTTGCAGTCGATTCGGCACCATGTCCGCGGTCACGTGCACCGTAACTTAAACCAACTCCAACGTGTGTCCTATGTCAACATGTATGTCGCCCCTAAACTGGTACACGTCGCCCAGATCCTCCCAATGCCGTTACTCCTTGGCCGCCGCATCCAATCAGCCTTTGGATATTTCGTGTCAGCAGGGACACTTTTCAAAGTCCGCTACAATACCCTAACACTGCCTCCTGCAAAAGGTGGCCTCGGACTCGTCAACGTACGGGCACGATCTTCTGCACTCTTTGTCCACACTCTGTTGCGGCACTGGCAGGGACCGGTCCCGTCCTTAACACGCAGTCTCTTAGATATCCTCCGACCAGCTTCTCTCGATCCACCGATCAATGTGGCACCTATTTCTCCATTATTGTACCACGTCGCCAATTGTTTCATAGAACTCAGCTACGTTCGGGCCGGTCTTCCAGTCACCCGTCCTCACCGTACAAAAGATTATTATCGTTTGTTTATGCTGTCCAACCCTTGCGACCCCATGGTGCTACAGCATGCTGACATTAACTGGCGCACGGTTTGGGGATGTGTGCATGCACCCTTTTTACCGTCGTCTGTGTCTGCACTCTGGTATGTTTTAGTCTATGGGAAATTCCCGACTAATAGTCGACTTTATCGCATAGGACTGGCCACCTCCCCACTCTGCCCTGACTGTCAGCTCGAAGACACCGACGAGCACCGTCTTACGTGCCCCCTGAAACAAAACGTATGGCTCCTCATCCAACGAATCGTGGGCTTTTACCTCCGTGCCCCGCCAACGACGGTAACCCCGGATTTCCTGTTGTTGCCCCAGACATTTCACTACCCTCTTGCTAAGCACCATACCCTAATCTGGTTTCGAGGACAGGCTTTAGAATACCTCTTTCAGAGTGGTCCGCATACAGTCCTTGACTTCTGGTACAAAGTTGTGACCGCGCATAGCACCCTCACCCGAAAACCATCTTACCGACAAACTTTTGCCGGTTTTCTCCGCAGCGTCTTCCTTGACCCCCCTCAAAGTTGGGGTGTGCCATGCCTACCTGTCACATGATGCAACACCCTTATCCACGTTCTCGTGCATCGACCAAAAACAAAACAAACTTAAAAACAATGGAAGAAGACAGAATATGTTATATTTTGTTGTATTTAATGTTTTTCATTTTAATATTTTTTTTGTTTAACTAACAGTCATTTATATATGTTTCAATGGTACCTTGAAGAACTCTTGCATAGTGAATATATATGTACTTTTAGTTTGTTCACTAAATATTATTAAAAAAAAAACAAAAAAAAGGAAAACAGGATATGTTATATTTTGTAAAAAAAAAGTTGGTAGAGCACTTGCCTGCGAAAGGCAAAGGTCCCGAGTTCGAGTCTCGGTCGGGCACACAGTTTTAATCTGCCAGGAAGTTTCATATCAGCGCACACTCCGCTGCAGAGTGAAAATCTCATTCTGGATATCTGTTAGTACTCATCAATTACGCTAGTTAATTATAAATATATCGCATATCATAATGGAACAGTGCTTTTAACTGCAGTAATTACTCACCCGACAGTCAGTGTCATTGACGCTGCAAATTTGTTGCAGTTTCTGAAACAAAAGAACTAACAGGATTGTCGGTTCTTTTTCGCCTTTCAATTCATCTAAGGCCTCTTTACACGGTCTCAGAAAATGCGCAATTTTTCCTGCAAGCTCATTATCACATCCTTGTAATCTGTAAGCGGAGTCCTTTTCCGTCAGCAAAGCAGCAACTTCATTATACTGAGTGTGTAAGGATTCCAGCATAGTGTACAAGCTATTTCAGCGAGTGCAGACCTCTTGTTCCAACGATGATTTCAAATGCGAGCAGAAGCCACTTTTCTTAACGTACCTTACAATGCATTTTGCAGTATTTATTGTCGATGTGACGTTCGGGGCATGATTTAACAAGAAGTTATCTTCATCGAAAGTGTGGCTAAGTGCCGTGTTTATACAATGAGCAGCACAAGGAATCCTTTCGTGATTTTCCAAAGCCTTTATTACATTGGCAACCTGGTCGGAGACAAAAACAAAACTGTGCAACTTGTGCGGCGAAATGTCCCAATCAGCCATCCTCTCTTCAATTTATTTCATAATATTTACTCCCGTCTTCTTAACGTTAGGAAATTTTGTTGTAAATAAAACATTGTTCACAACAAACCAATCTCTGTTAATGTAATGTGTTGTAAGTGAGCCGGCCGCGGTGGCCGTGCGGTTCTGGCGCTGCAGTACGGAACCGTGGGGCTGCTACGGTCGCAGGTTCGAATCCTGCCTCGGGCATGGGTGTGTGTGATGTCCTTAGGTTAGTTAGGTTTAAGTAGTTCTAAGTTCTAGGGGACTTATGACCTAAGATGTTGAGTCCCATAGTGCTCAGAGCCATTTGAACCATTTTTTTTTTTTTTTTTTTTTTGTTGTACGTGTCAAACAGTGCACCTGATTATGCGAATCAGTCCACATATCAACTGTCGCAGCACTTGTTTTACTAATAACCTCCGCAATAACAGAAGGCATTACGCTGCTTCGCATTGCATCAGCTTGTTCTTCGACATGTCTACTTACAGTAGAGGGATGTGGCATCACATCTGCACGTTAACTTCTCCATAATGCGCACCTAGATGTATTAATTCTTGGCCTAGTTCTGTGAAACCTTTACCGCAAAAAGCATTAAAAGGTCTCGTATCTTTAGCACACATGGCAACACATTTTGCTGTAATACTATTTTATATTACTTCCGGTATCCCTAAAGGAGCTGTATCTTTGTGAGGTTTCCTGCAACTGTGTTCTTGAAATGAGGGGTTCCCGACTGGAAACACAACAATGTGGAGCAGTTTATGCACGAAACGTACCCGGTAGACGCACTGTTTTCATCTAAAACCAACAGAAATGTACTCCATACTTGGCTTTTTAGACCTTCCCGTTCCTTCAATGTATAGACATTGGTTTCAATCTTAGGTCTTACTGCACTGGCTTCCTCGCGCTGCTTGATTACAGAGAGAGACACACCACAAATGAGAAGCCCGTACTGGCTGCAATCTCACACGGATAATGACACGTGCAATGTGTTTGAAGTGCTACGTATTCGGTCACGGGTTCTATGCTCGGTCACTAGACTAGTGCGGGCAGCCTATCCAGTTAGGGTGTGCTCGCCCCATCTCGTATTTCGTGCTCGTGTACTCGGTCATGCAGGACTCTAGTAGATAGTTCCGCGTATTCAGCGCGTACACAACTTTCCCACTAGAGCGCGCCCCGCCAAGCACAACAGCGCAGGCACAGTGCTCGTACGTCTTCGCACTACGAGATGGCGCTGCCTAAGAGACGGACCAAATTCTGCTTCCGCCGATCCGCGTATTAATATGTAACGCAGCCAATGAGATTGCTGCTAACGTAGAACCTTTTCTCCTCGCGGATCACACTCGTGCAGTGATACCTGAAAGCGCGAGGTATTATAACGAGTGTACAGACCTCCGATTAGTCTGCATTAGTCTGTAGTCAAGTTTCAGTCTGCGCCTAATAAGATTATCATATTCCTGTACATAGCCATGAAGATAAATGTATAGACACTTTGTCAAGTATCAGAGATATGTGAGAATAAGATTAACGTACCAAGACCAAAGGAACTTCAGATTGTCAATTGTAAACAGTATCCAGAATCAAGTTACGTAATATCTATGCTTTTTATTACTTTAATAAATGTGTGTGAAAATTAATCAAGTTCTGTTTAAAGTTGGTCACCGTCAATCTGCTGCTCTAAGCGTGCAAGTGGCATTTCTATCGTCTGACCTAACGGCAGAGGATAAACACGCCACGATAAGACCACGAGACATATTGCTGACACTCGCCTACTTCGTTAGAGCGACAAGTCAAATAACCTGATGGTGTGTGTACCGAAGGTCTTACAGTAGGCACACCACAAACCGTTGAGCAGCTGACCGCCCAGATGAAACAAGGGGCTGCCAACAGTGTCTCCTCAACGACCATTCAGCGAATGTTGCTGCATGTGGTTGGAATTAGCACGCCAATACCGTAGCTGGACATTCAGTGAGTAGCGACGGGTGGCGTTTTCAGATGAATGGCATTTTATGCTCCATTGGACAGATGGACGATGGCGCATACAGCAAATAACCTGCAACAGTCATCGGAAGGGTCCAGGCTGGAGCGCATTCCCTGGGTGATCTCGTCATTATGCAAGGCAAAATGGATCAACACCAGTATGCATCTATGCTTTGGGATCTTGTACACTCCTAAACGCAGTTTGTTTCCCTCGACACGATGTCATCTACTAGCAGAGCAATGCAACATGTCACACAGCTCGCGGAGACTGCGTGGTTCAAAGAGCACCAGGGTCAGTTTACCATATTCCATTGGCCACAAAACTCCCCAGATGTAAGCCCAATCGAGAATCTATGGGACCACCTCGATCGGGCTGTTCTCTCTACGGACCCTCAACCGAGAAATCTAGTGCAGCTGATAACGGCACTGCAGTCGGCATGGCTGCACATCCCTGTCGATACTTTCTAGAGCCTCACTGACTCTCTTCTCTTTATTTAGGCTTTTGACAGGCGGTCTTATTGATGTGACTGGACAGTGTATATCCACAGATATGTATTAAAATTTTCTGCTGTGCTATGATTGCACCTTGGAAGAAGAAATTTTTGTTTCAGTGTTTGCCAACCCGCCTTTCGACAGGACTACATTTTCCAAAGTTGTTCACCAGAACAGTCCGAAGTCCGGTTCACAAGATAAGTGAATACTGTAGAACTTTCAAAGTTTGTGGTTCAGATTATAAGTTTGACGCGTTCGGCATGTAAACTATTGGACACGCTGGGAGGCTCAAGACATTTCATGTTGCACTACATGCCAAGAACAATGTATATATAACAGTAGTGTAGTTATAGATTTGCTGAATCATAGACAGAGATAATAATAATCCGAGGGGATGCCTGACAGTAAATGTAGGTGTTAAAGTTTCACATACTTTGTATCAGGATATCTGGATACAATGCGGAATTGACCAGCACATGTCATGAGTAGCGGATCCGCCAGTACAAAAGTAGGCGGCGAGTATTTTGTTGTCAGCAGAGAGGCAGTGACAGCAGAATGGATCGATCAGGTGGGCTCAGTGCCTTCGAACGTCGACTACTCTTTGGATGTCCCCTGAGTAACCTATCCATCAGGGACACTTCAAACATTTTAAAGCAGCACAAGCCGATTGCTCGTGATTTAATTGTGAAGAGTAAACGCGAAGTGCCACCACAGCTAAACAGACACCAGGCAGATCTCATGGACCACAGAGACTGTCGAGATTTGCAAAGAGTAGTTCTAAATAAAGACATGAAACAACCGGAAGGAGTCTCTCCTGAGTCAAGCTAGAGCAATGATTGTGCATAGGGAGTTAAAAAGCGGTCGAGCATCGTCTCATATGGTATATACTTCTGTAGTCGATGCTAATGGTTGAGGTGGCGTAAACAGCGAAGCCACTGAACAGTGGGTGACTGGAAACGACTGAACTTGAGAGATGAATCACGCTTCATCCTTTAGCAATCCGTTGGAGGGTTTTGGGTTTGGCGAATGCCTGGGAAAGCTACTCGCCATCACGTATAATGTCACAAGCGATGTATGGGGGAGGTGGTGTAACGGTATGGGGTTATTTTCTGTGGTTAGAGTGAATTACTCTTGTTGCGCTTAAGAAAACGCCAAATAAGGAAGGATATGAACGCATTTTACAATACAGTGAACTGCGTAAACTTAGGGAGCAACTGGAATACACTGGTTGTTTGTATCAGCATGACAGTGCATCCGTCATAAAGCAGCATCTGTGAGGCAATGTTTTGTGAATAACAGCAATCCTGAAATCGACTGGCCAGCCTAGAGTCCGCACCTGAGGGCAGTGGAACACCTTTGGGATGAGTTAGAACATCGACTTAGCTCCAGATCCCAGCGTCCGACACACCACCTTCTCTGGTCTCGGGTCTTGAGGAATAATGGGCAGCCGTTTCTCCGCAGACATTCAGGCACCTTACTGAAACTGCCCCCCGCAGGACTGCAGCTGTGATAAAGGTGGACACACTCCACACTAATATCCACCAAGCGGGGTCTGGATACTTTTCGTCAGATAGTTTATCTGAGTTTTGGAATGAAACTTTATTACAGACAGGAACGCGAGACTGGCTAAATAACTAAAAGCTTTTCTTATCTGCGTGATATGGTGGTGTATTTATTACCCAAAGTACATTTTTGGAAATAGTTGTGTCTAACATGGGAGAAAAATAATGTAAAAATTCACGCACATGGGACTTTTGAGGCATAAAAAGAATGATGCATATTATAGAAAATGTGTAGCACACAAAGGAAATGAGAAAAAATAATCGATGATACATCTACCGTTCGTGTTAGCCCAGTGTTGCCTAGGACGTTGGAATCTTCCGTTTCGTGACCAACTGCGCGAAGAGAAGACGTAATAAGTCCCACGCGATGGCTATGCATAACCCTCCGGGTACAAGGTTGTACAGCTAATTAGCGGTGGAAGGCGGCCGTGTCCGAGGAAACTGTACTTTCCAGTGGATACGTCTCTGATGTGTCATAATAACTTGCAGTGCTATATATTCATGAGAGGTCGGCTACCGTATAAAATACTAACAAACGTTATTTGTGGCATACATGAGGAAAATATTAACGAGCGATTTATGGTAGATAAATAGGCGTCATAACATAAATAAGTAATGATGGTAATATCTTTTTGACGATTCAGTCTTTTCCTTCTGAAGTTAAGATAAATATGAACACCAAGTACTGCAATATTTAGAGCTTCCGAATACAATGTCGTCGTCCTACATTTTTCTAGAAAATGGTTACTGTGCAACGCTTCTCACATGATTTCAATTTTGCTTGTGTTTCAAAGAAGTCTGTAAGAATCCAAGTAGGGTTGCCAGTAAGTGATACATGCAAAGGGCGAGTGTTCTGCAGTAACTGGCCATTAAAATTGATACACCACGAAGATGACGTGCTACAGACGCGAAATTTAACCGACAGGAAGGAGATGTTGTGATATGCAAATGATTAGCTTTTCAGAGCACTCACACAAGGTTGGCACCGGTGGCGACACCTACAACGTGCTGACATGAGGAAAGTTTCCAACTGATTTCTAATACACAAACAGCAGCTGACCGGCGTTGCCTGGTGAAACGTTGTTGTGATGCCTCGTGTAAGGAGAAGAAATGCGTACTTTGATAAAGGTCGGTTTGTAGCCTATCGTGATTCCGGTTTATCGTATCGCGACATTGCTGCTCGCGTTGGTCGAGATCCAATGACTGTTAGCAGAATGTGGAATCGGTGGGTTCAGGAGGGTAATACGGAACGCCGTGCTGGATCCCAACGGCCTCGTATCACTAGCAGTCGAGATGACAGGCATCTTGTCCGCATGGCTCTAACGGATCGTGTAGCCACGTCTCGAGCCCTGAGTCAACAGATGGGAATGTTTGCAAGATAACAACCATCTGAACGAACAGTTCGACGACGTTTGCAGCAGCATGGACTATCAGCTCGGAGACCATGGCTGCGATTACCCTTGACGCTGCATCACAGACAGGAGCGCCTGCGATGGTGTACTTAACGACGAATGGCAAAACGTAATTTTTTCGGACGAATCCAGCTTCTGTTTACAGCATCATGATGGTCTCATCCGTGTTTGGCGACATCGCGGTGAACGCACATTGGAAGTGTGTATTCGTCATCGCCATACTGGTGTACCACCAGGCGTGACGGTATGGGGTGCCATTGGTTACACGTCTCGGTCTCCTCTTGTTCACATTGACGGCACTTTGAACAGTGGACGTTACATTTCAGATATGTTACGACCCGTGGCTCTACCAATCATTCGATCCCTGCGAAACCCTACATTTCAGCAGGATAATGCACGACCGAATGTTGCAGGTCCTGTGCGGGCCTTTCTGTATACAGAAAATGTTCGACTGCTGCCCTGGCCAGCACATTCTCCAGATCTCTCACCAATTAAAAACGTCTGGTCAATGGTGGCCGAGCAACTGGCTCGTCACAATACGCCAGACACTACTCTTGATGAGCTGTGGTATCGTGTTGAAGCTGCATGTGCAGCTGTACCTGTACACGCCATCCAAGCTCTGTTTGACTCAATGCCCAGGCGTATGAAGGCCGTTATTGCTGCCAGAGGTGGTTGTTCTGGGTACTGATTTCGAAACTGAGCACTATGGGACTTACCTTCTGAGGTCATCAGTCTCCTAGAACTTAGAACTACTGAAACCTAACTAACCTAAGGACATCACACACATCCATGCCCTAGGCAGGATTCGAACCTGCGACCGTAGCGGTCGCGCGGTTCCAGACTGAGGCGCCGAGAACCGCTCGGCCACACCAGCCGGCGGTACTGATTTCTCAGGATCTATGCACCCAAATTGCGTCAAAATGTAATCACATGTCAGTTCTAGTATAATATATTGGTCCAATGAATACCCGTTTATTATCTGCATTTCTTCTTGGTGTAGCAATTGTAATGGCCAGTAGTGTAGTAAGATATTGAACCAAACAGGTTTGCTTTAATATATTGATAGTTTCATAAAGTATTAAGGGTTCTCATTTTACGTGACACACAGTGTGTTAAACGGATGACATCCTTAGCTTAAGATAGTGGCATATTATATTGCCTGACAGGCGGGACCCAGCGCGTTGTCCTGTATGAAGAGTCGCCTGAAGATATTGAATTTCTCGTGCATCCAGTGGAATATGATGGGGCTGTTACTGCTCAGATCACACGTTAATGACTTAGCGAATTGTATTAGTTGCAGTCTCAGACTTTTTGTAGATACTGCAATTATGTGTGAGGAAATTCTATATGATAAAACCTGAAGTAATATTCAACTAGATCTCGACAAAATGTCAAACTCATCCACAGACTGGAAACTAGCTGTTAATGTAGAAAGTGCAAGTCCGCAAAACTCACGAAACAGAAAAGTGTGGTTTCCTTAGTGTACAAGATGAACGGGTCACAAATCGAATCAGTGATGTCATGCAAATATTTGGGAGTAACAATGCTCAGAGGTATGAAGCAGAACGATGGCAAAGGCCCATTGTAGATAAAGCGAATATCAGGCTACTATTGATTCGTGAGATTGTGGGAAACAGCTGTTTGTCTCTAAACGAAATTGTGCAAAAGAACACATACTCATGAATACGGCCCAAGTATAGAGAACAAACACGAGAAATCTAGCGTATACAAAGATGGTCCGTGCGATTCGTCACAGGCGAGAGAGAATATCAGGAATGTTGAAAAATCTTTCGTAGCAAAATTTCTAAGTATGTGTTTGAAACACTTCAAAAGCCATCTTTCGGGGCATAAACACCGAATATTTTTCAGCCTTATATCCATGTATATCTCACAGGTATAACTCAAATAAAATTAGTCACACAATAGTTCGCTCAGTCGCGTACAAGTAGTCATTCTTCCCACGTTCACGGAACAAGAATAAATCTTAATGCCTGGTACAATAAAATGAATCTTCTGCCCCTTAGTTCACAAATATTAGAATGATTAGCAAGATATAGATGTAGAATAATATTACGAGATAGTTACATTTTTCTTTTTGTTTTGAGTTTCTTTGCGTCACTCTACGTCCTTTTAACACTCTCCTCAAAAGAAAATGATAAGAGGATCTGCTCATTTGGTACTTAATAATGAACGATAGAGGGCGTATCTGATACACCTGCTTCCAAAGGCATTTCCTCGACAAATTAAGTGCTGTGAATTTCCAACAAAAAAGTAACTCTTGCTGGACAATCATTTTGCATTAATCTAATGATGCAGACATCATCAACGTCTACACTGAAGAACTTCAAGTTATTTCTCGAATAGTTATTTAATCGTCAGTTAAGTCGGTTATCTACAGCTGACAGAATCGTTCCTGTAAAGATAATTTTTTTACGAAAAGTGTACCAGCGGCACAATGGACACTCACACTTACCTATGAGTAGCTTCACACAGAGGTTTGCTCGCGTAGTATGATCCATATTACAGAAATTTAGTTAGTAAAATGCTTTCTTGGCGGAAGTGGGGATTTCAGTTATTGTCTTATCACACGAGGAACTGAAACAAGCTGTTAATTTGAGAAAATAAACGAAGACCGCTTTGACAACATAGCTGACTATGGAGAAAAAGTTGTTGAAGGTTAGGACCCACAACCGCTCTCCAGACAAAACGCAATGAAGATTGTTATCAGCAGGAGATAGACAAGTGGGGTGTGAGAAGAGGGAGAGAAGAAGTTTCATCGTCCCGTCAAAACATGTGAAATTGGCGTCAGGTTTTCAGACTTTTGCGTCACGGATAGATCTCCACAACAGTAAGACACAGGAATGGTTAGTGACGAGTTATTCAACACAAATGTGGTCGACTAAATTCAAATTCACAATTTTTACCGCAGAGTTTAGCTGATTGGATATTTATAAGCAGGTGGCACTTTTTCTCAGTATTCGTATCTTGGTCAACGGCACTCGTGTTTACACTCTCTTCCGCTATATAATTATCACTTTAATCTGTATTTTTAAACTTTTTAACGCTTTATGATCTTCTGATGGTCTCTGAACGAACCATCACATTCTTAGTTGAAAATATTTTAAACTGGAATTATCATTTTCATTTTATTCACCTGACTAATTTGTTACTTTCGGGTATTGTATCCAACAACAAAAAATAAATGATCTGATGCTCGTAGCCAGTCTGTCTCCTGCTCTGTTTCTTTAATTTTCCTGAGTGACAGTATTCGTATTCTCACATTATTATTGGTTGAATTCTGTTGCAAAGACAGTCAGACACATGACTAGTGTGTTCACATTTAAGCATAATATTTCCATTTCGGTAGTACAGCGCGCAAAAATCTGGTGGTTTATTTATAATCATATAGTGATAGTTATTATTAACTTGATTCGTATGACTCTAACGCCCAAGCTGGTGTATAAACTGACGAGAAGTAACTGAATTATTTGGCGCTCTTTTAGTTACAACATATTGAGTCATTTAGTGTTGTCAGTTTAACAGCATTTATCTTTTCAGACTTTTGGCTTACTCGCAGTACAAGATTGTTAGGTAAACTTCCTCTATCGTAACAATCCACTGTTTATCATGTGACGAAACGCATTTCTGTCTCTGACAATAATATCGTTAATATGATTTACCTGCTGGCCATCCCGATTTCGCATACATATTTTACAAACTATTCAAAATGCCAGAAAGAGTCATCCAAGTGGTAGTATACAAAGTGGCGAATACTTTGCTCCTTGGATGTTATTGATAACGATTTCTTCTGCCTTGTTACTGAGTCAACAATGTATCCTTTTAATAAAACATTGGTATTTTCCTAACACCGTAAGAGAGCACTTGCAAAGATAAGTACGGCGATATAATCTTTGAAATTATTTTCGCTGAAGTTTCTCATTATAAACGTAAAAAAGAAATTAAATTTGAATGACCAGGTTCACGAGACACTCACGAAAACATAGCGTTTTGGGGCTGTATCTCTCTGTGACATTCACATACAGCAGAATTTTCTCTTCTTTTTTCAGAAAAGTTTCAATGCAAATGTTAACAAGCATTGTATCATTGACTTACTCTTTGTCAGTGCTATTGAAAGCCAACGTTATTATTCGTAGTGAGCCTTGTACGAAGATATAGAACCGTTTATGAAATGTTGTATGTACCGATGTTATGTGCAACGTACTGTTTGTATAAAGAATATTGATGATACGTAACTTGTGCCCTGTATTCTACTGTGTTTGTATTCTATCACTAACTAATAGAATGGGTATGTGGAAATTTAATAAAACAAGCTGCTTCTGGACTGATTAATGTTTGCAGAGTTTCTGTGACGTTGTCACGTAGCGTATATAACTAGAGGAGGTCACGATATGGTGTCACTCAAATTATATTCATACATAGCACTGCTAATAGAGTAACAAAAGATACATTTGAGAGGTTTCATGCCTTCTTTTGCATGTCGCCTCTCATTTTCATCAATTTTGTCAATGTTTTATGTCACTGCATGGTGGTAACAGGCTGAATAAGGTTATTCTAATGAGACTATTTGTACTGAGAGCTCAAAGTACTTTTCACTTGATTGCTATGCATGTTCGGAACTGTATCTGGCCTTGCTTTTAGTTTCCTCTGTTATTTCCCAGGGTGGCCTGTTGCGAGGTGAGCACCGGAGGACGCGGCACACTGCGTTTCTGGTGGGGGCTGCAATTCCGCGAATACTGAGGGGGTAGTACATCAATGGGCTTAAGCACCTGGTGGGACGATTGACCTCAGTCGACTTTCGCCTATTGTATGCAGGGTGATACGACATGCGAGCCGTCTGAGTGTCGCCGTAGTTTATGTGTTTACCGTTCCGGTGCGTCTGGAACGAAGACTGCTGGCGCCGACTGACTGCATTGTCCTTATGATTCTGAGAATACTTGTGGACCGTGCCCTGCTAGGTGCGACTGTCTGGCATCGGATGGCTGGTGGTTCAAATGGCTCTGAGCACTATGGGACTCAACTGCTGTGGTTATCAGTCCCGTAGAACTTAGAACTACTTAAACCTAACTAACCTAAGGACATCACACACATCCATGCCCGAGGCAGGATTCGAACCTGCGACCGTAGCAGTCGCACGGTTCCGGACTGCGCGCCTAGAACCGCGAGACCACCGCGGCCGGCGGCTGGTGGTCTAGGCATGTTGTTTTCGTAGCCAGTCAAATGGCAACTTCAGTGCCCCGAGCTAAATAGCAGAGGCATGATTGGTCAACTTAAACTGAGGCCAGTTGACGTCATAAAGCCCTGCTCGAAACTGGAGGGAACGGTCGCTATTGGCGCGAATGATGTTCTGAGATAGTGTGGGCTGCCTCGGGCAGCACTGAATGCTGATTCGTGGTTTTTCGAGGGTAGTGGGGAGTTGAGTAACGTTGGCTTCGCTCTTGCGTTGCGCAGGTGCAGGGCATTTGGGATCTGATCTTCATCGAAGTCAGATGGTCTTGTGACTTAGTTGCACTTTTTCGGCAGAACTTAGAATTCTCCGACAGCCTTTGAGGCCAGGGGTTGAAACAGAGTTGCTGCACAGCAAAGTCCAAGCCTACGTCAGAACGCTGCCTACCGACGACTTGCTGCAGGTTTCAGGACTAGTAAAGTATTTTGTGGCTCCGGCATTGTAGGACCTATCAATTTTATACTGAAGTCCTCGGCAGCACGCACGCTCGGTTTGCTACAAATCTACCTTGCTTGTTTCTCCATGTGATCCCATTTGAGCTCTCATTACTAATCACGATACTACAATATAGAAGGGGAAGTAATATTTGATTCATAAGGACCTCCAGTCATTATCGTCAATCTATTGCATCACAGAGATAGGAGCCTTGTTCTTGAACCAACTCTTATTCTCATAATAGTTCAGCATGACCTACCCTTCAGCCTACAGTTTTTATTGACAATCAAGTACCTTTGTGTTCTGATTTAGAATAAATCACATTGAAATATTTAATTCGCCTATCATTTCGTAGATAAATGTAGAACCCCTTTTCCTGTCATTTATTATGATAAAATTCCCTTTTTCTGTACTGAATCTAGATAATGACTTTTATTAAATTATTGTGAGTGTGCACTCCTTGTTTTACCAACTAGCAGGGTCCACTATCAATGCTTTCGTTATCGTTGTGCATATATTCATTTAGGTGGTAGGTAAGGAGGGGGTCGAGTGCATGCCCAGTTCTCATGCAAAATTCGCCAGAATTAAAGAGGTACAAACTCTTCTCTACCCCGGCACCTTGCATAATATGGCGACCCTTGCCTCGATTCTTTCCTGTGGCTGCTGAGACGCTGTCAGGACTTGATCGATAACGTTTTCTGATTAAAGGAAAGCATCATAATTAATTTTCTTTGCTGTAATTAGATTTTGTGGTAGAAATATTTTGCGGTGCGCATGTAATAGCCATAGATTCTGTTCATTTATTTAGTAATTTCATATTGTTTCGTTTTGTGTGTGATAGTTGATGTGTGTGGGTTCTGTACCACATCACATTCTGTTGAAACTGACAGCGTAACTTCAGCGCTGAAATTATTTTTAGGGGTTGTCTTATCGACATTTGTACTTGTGGGTTAATTTGTTTTTTGTTGTAGGAATAGATTAGTGTAATGTTTTTGCGTCAAGTTTTATGTGGGATTTTCGCTGTAATTTGTTGATGTTCCATGAATGAATGTTCACTCGTAGCAGGGCGCGACTGTTGTCGAACTTATCTCAAATAAATAGACTGCACACGATGGAGCAAGATCAGGGTAGTGACAGGGTTGAGCCAGATGAAGAAAAGTTGAGTTTTCCTACGGGACGGGGTGTGTGGAACACAGGCGATAGACGCGAATCGGAGGAAGACCGAGAGCAGGAGGATATGAGCAGGGAAATCAGTGAAAAAGAAGGGGAGGTAGAAGGGAATAGGGGAATAGGCACACGGAGGCTCTTGCTTGTATAAACAAGACCACAGATGAGAACACACCGAGGAAAATTCGGCCTTGACAGTATAACAGTGCTCAAGTGTCTAGAGTAACATCACCAACTGGTGAAGACGGGCCTAGACATTTATTATTAGAGATTTTGGGGGTGGTAAAGGACATGAAGCAGAACCTATAAAAGAGAATGGATGAAGTAGAAAACAAGGTACTTGTGACTGTGAACGAAGTCAAGACTGAAATAGCGGTGTTCGGTAAGACGAGTGTCAAGGCGAAGAAAAGGGCCGTCGAGGCTAAGAAGGATGCAGAGTTAGCAAGGGTAGAGGCAGCTGGCGCCAAAAAATTGTCAAAAATCGCAAATAGCCGTGGAAGTATCGCTAGGCGAACTGGACGGATCAATGAGGTAG
This sequence comes from Schistocerca nitens, assembly GCF_023898315.1. Classification (NCBI taxonomy): domain Eukaryota; kingdom Metazoa; phylum Arthropoda; class Insecta; order Orthoptera; family Acrididae; genus Schistocerca; species Schistocerca nitens. Next base: position 570,129,642 of record NC_064616.1, on the reverse strand, counting down.
GAATTGCTGCAATAAAAGCCCAGGGGAAGGAAGCATTTGCTAGTACGACGCAAAGAATGGAAAGCGTTGAAGAACGCGTTGCGGGTATAACCCAAAGGTGCGAAAGCGTAGAAGAACGTGTAGCACGCCTAGAGCGCCAAGTACAAATTGGTATATCGCGTCCAGAGGCGACGACCGGCTGACATGGAAGTGTGGCGCCGGACGGCAGCCCACCGCGCTCCGGCTCGGCCCAAGGTAGAGGACTACGAAGCGCGCACAGCAGCCCAGGGAGCTCACAGGCGCAAATTTACAGCTCCATCGGAACAACTAACGATCAGTTCCAGTATCATTATTGGGCAAGAGTATGTGGTCACGACACGCACCAGGACATGTCAGCTCGCGTCGAAGAGACCGGCGGGGGGGGGGGGGGGGGGGGGGGGGGGCCATGGCCGAGCGGTTCTAGGCGCGTTTGGAACCGCGCGACCGCTATGGTCACAGGTTCGAATCCTGCCTCGGGCATGGATGTGTGTGATGTCCTTAGGTTAGTTAGGTTTAAGTAGTTCTAAGTTCTAGGGGACTGATGCCCTCAGATGTTAAGTCCCATAGTGCTGAAAGCCATTTGGACCACTTGGACCAGAACGTGATTAGAAACACTTTTTATCGGTCCTCAAATTCCAAAATTTCCGGGGAAATGGGGGCTCACTTCAGTCAAAAATTTGGCCTTCAATATCTTGGACATTGCTAGCAAAATTAGAATTTATCTTGTAAGTAGGCTGTTTACGTTTTATTATTGGTAACGCCACGTAGCGCTCTGTATGAAAATCACTGGCTGTGCTGTGGGCAGTCTGTGGCTAGTTTGCATTGTTGTCTGCCATTGTAGTGTTGGGCAGCTGGATGTTAACAGCGCGTAGCGTTGCGCAGTTGGAGGTGAGCCGCCAGCAGTGGTGGATGTGGGGAGAGAGATGGCGGAGTTTTGAAATTTGTAAGACTGGATGTCATAAACTGCTATATATATTATGACTATTAAGGTAAATACATCATTTGTTCTCTATCAAAATCTTTCATTTGCTAACTATGCCTATCAGTAGTTAGTGCCCTCAGTAGTTAGAATCTTTTATTTAGCTGGCAGTAGTGGCGCTCGCTATATTGCAGTAGTTCGAGTAACGAAGATTTTTGTGAGGTAAGTGATTTGTGAAAGGTATAGGTTAATGTTAGTCAGGGCCATCCTTTTGTAGGGATTATTGAAAGTCAGATTGCGTTGCGCTAAAAATATTGTGTGTCAGTTTAAGCACAGTCATTTATAATTGTTCAAAGGGGACGTTTCAATCTGCGGGCACGTCGAGGCCACGACAGCTGAGAAAAAGCGCGGTGTTGCGGGTACATGCCGAACGTACCAAGAATTCACCGACGCGTTTCTCGGAACGTATTGGTGGCGCGAAATGTAAGCCCGAATAAAACAGGAAATCATTTTTTGTCCAGACCTGGAGGCATCAGGACAAAAGAGGCCCACGAAGCTCTTTGAGGATTTAATTAAAAAGAATCATTTTCTTCATGTGCCACATAGTGATGGTGAAATAATTAGGTTCTGTTTCGCGAAACTGCCAAGAAACTACCAGCATGCGCTTGTAGGAAAGTACGGACGGAAAACTGAAACATTCAAAAGCCTTGTGCGAGAGTTGGAGTTAATTTTTGTAAAGGAAGCAGTGCATGATGGAAGGAAATGGCAACATAATCATTACAATGGTGACTTTTGTGGATCACCGCGCAATAACAACAACAATGAAGGAGGAATGAGCGTGATGGAACATCCGGGAAGCAGGATAATGGGAGACAAAATTCAGGACAGCAGAGTAACTGGCAGCGGCGAAATGATACCCGCCAGTACGACACGAACTGGAGGCGCAGAGATTCAGATGAACAGCTGGATGAGTCAATCGAAATATGTTGTCCTAACCCGAGTTCCAGTCACCGAAACAGAAATGGAGGGCGAGATTGAAGCCAGGACCGGGCGGATTCGGTTAAAATGGCTCTGAGCACTATGGGACTTTACTTCTGAGGTCATCAGTTCCTTAGAACTTAGAACTACTTAAACCTAACTAACCTAAGGACATCACACACATCCATGCCCGAGGCAGGATTCGAACCTGCGACCGTAACAGTCGCGCGGTTCCAGACTGTAGCGCCTAGAACCGCTAGGTCACCTCGGCCGGCGGCGTATTCGGCTCGCAGAAAATCCGCACAGGTACTCGGACAGAGCGGTATACATATGTTTCAATATAAGGAGGACGCAGTTTTTGTATTGGGGAAAAAGTGTTGGTGAAATCATTTCGGCTTTCAAGCAAACAAAAACAGAAGCGCCAGAAGTTTTTCTCAGTTTACAATGGGCCCTACAGGGTTAAAAGAATCGCCCACCAGAACACGTACGAACTGCAGACACTGAAGGACAAGAAATCCATTGGTATTCACCACACATCCCATCACCAAGCCCTTTGTGAAATAAGTCTTGTGTGTGAAACAAAAGGGAAAAATTTGTAAAATAGTTTGGGTTAGAAAACATCTTTCTGTTGTGTACATATTAGACATTAAGTGTGGTATTTTGTTTACATTTATATTCTTTAACATGTACATGTGTAACTTGTAGGGACTAAGAAGCGATTGTAAGTAGGCTGTTTAGGTTTTTATATTGGTAACGCCACGTAGCGCTCTGTATGAAAATCACTGGCTGTGCTGTGTGCAGTCTGTGGCTGGTTTGCATTGTTTTTGGCCATTGTAGTGTTGGGCAGTTGGCTGTTAACAGCGCGTAGCGTTGCGCAGTTGGAGGTGAGCCGCCAGCAGTGGTGGATGTGGGGAGAGAAATGGCGGAGTTTTGAAATTTGTAAGACTGGATGTCATGAACTGCTATATACAGAGTGAGTCACCTAACGTTACCGCTGGATATATTTCGTAAACCACATCAAATACTGGCGAACCGATTCCACAGACCGAACGTGAGGAGAGGGGCTAGTGTAATTGTTTAATACAAACCATACAAAAATGCACGGAAGTATGTTTTTTAACACAAACCTACGTTTTTTTAAATGGAACCACGTTAGTTTTGTTAGCACACCTGAACATATAAACAAATACGTAATCAGTGCCGTTTGTTGCATTGTAAAATGTTAATTACATCCGGAGATATTGTAACCTAAAGTTGACGCTTGAGTACCACTCCTCCGCTGTTCGATCGTGTGTATCGGAGAGCACTGCAACATACATCGCGTTTCTACAGAATGATATGCCAACGTTGCTCGCAAATGTCCCACTGGAAACACGTCGACGTATGTGGTATCAGCATGATGGTGCACCTGCACATTCCGCAATTAACACTAGGCTGACCCTTGACAGGATGTTCGACGGGCGTTTCATAGGACGTGGAGGACGCATAAATTGGCCAGCCCGTCCTCCTGATCTTACATCTCTGGACTTCTTTCTGTGGGGTGTGTTAAAGGAGAATTTGTACTGTGATGTGCCTACAACCCCAGAGGATATGAAACAACGTATTGTGGCAGCCTGCGGCGACATTACACCAGATGTACTGCGCCGTGTACGACATTCATTACGCCAGAGATTGCAATTGTGTGCAGCAAATGATGGCCACCACATTGAACATCTATTGGCCTGACATGCCGGGACACGCTCTATTCCACTCCGTAATTGAAAACGGAAACCACGTGTGTACGTGTACCTCACCCCTCATGGTAATGTACATGTGCGTCAGTGAAAAAGACCAATAAAAAGGTGTTAGCATGTGGACGTAATGTGCTGTTCCAGTCTCTTCTGTACCTAAGGTCCATCACCGTTCCCTTTGGATCCCTACGTAATTCGGTGCTCTCCGATACACACGATCGAACAGCGGAGGAGTGGTACTCTAGCGTCAACTTCAGGTTACAATATCTCCGGATGTAATTAACATTTTACAATGCAACAAACGGCACTGATTACGTATTTGTTCTTGTAGTTTGTGTAATTAGTGTAGTTATTGTTTACTGTTAGCGCGAAATCATAGAGAGAATTTCCTTTGTAGTTGTAGTTTTCATTCTTGTACAGTAAAGCAGTTGTGGCATGCATGTAGATTTGCACCAAGTATTTCGCAGCTGCGCTTGCAATTAACGAGATATTATTTTCAATGCTATGTTAATGTGTTTTCTTATTTTGCTCTTCAAATTGTGCTTTTCTGTGTTGTCGTGTGAAATATTGTGACAATAATGGCGTGTGAAAAACGTAATACTAGGCTCCAAAGTAAACTGAGAAATGACAGTGAAGACGAAAGCAGTGTGTTAGCGCCACCGTGTAATGAATTAACTAATGTTCAAAGTAGTAATTTGGTAATTGTACATAGGGAAATGGAGCGGGCTGCAAATAATGGTGTAGGCAGTGAAACAATTAGTGAACAGGGAAGCATTATCGATCGATCGGTCGGCAACAGCTTGCCTCAGGAATCCGAAATGACAGGACACAATCTTGCAAATACTGTAGATTCAGGTTTTGCGTCCTCGCCGTTTCTCAAATAAGTCAAGACACATTTTCTACTTTTCAAAATGCGAATATTGGCGGTTCAAATGCATTGCTGAATAGCACTGAGGAATATGTTTCAGACACCAGTGCATTGTTATTACAATTAATTCAACAAATGGGACAAAAGCTTCAAAAGTTAGACACAATGGAACAAAATCTTCAAAAGTTAGACACAATGGAACAAAATCTTCAAAAGTTAAACACAATGGAACAACACCAGAGACAAACACAGCAACAGTTAGACACAATGGAACAAAATCAGAGACAAACACAGCAAAAGCTTCAAAAGTTAGACACCACACTTGAACAAACACGTGAAGATTTAACTACTGAGTTACATAACATTGAATCGAAATGTCAAAAAGTCTGTAATAATGTAAAAACACAAATTTGTGAGCATTTTCAACCTATTTTTTCGCGGCATGAAAATGCATTACAGAATCACGAAGCAGCCATAAAATAACTGCAAACCATTGTTCATGAAAATCATGAGACCTTGTGGGCTAAAATTGACTCAGTTGCATCTACCGATTCGGTTACGCTACTCGCAAAAACTCAGGAAAACTTAAAGAACACAGTAGATACGATTTCAACACAAATGGACACTCTGAAACTTGGTTCAGAAAAACACACTGAAGAAATAAGTACACTATCGGAGAAAGTAGCCGAACTTTCGGATCAGTTCACTAACTTATCTGCAAAGGTAGATGATGATCTGAATTACACAAGACCTGTAGCCATCACTGACACAGAAGAGTATGAACAAATTAAGAAATTCAAACAAAATCAGAATCAAATTAATACGCAACACCAAAGAGAAATCCGGGAAGTACAAGATCAGCTAACACAGGTAATACAAGAATTACGTATTTCAGAGGCCACTTGCGCTCCAATACGGGAAGAGGGACATAGAAATACGGAACAGCCACAAAATAATAACTCAGGGCACTTCGGAAATTATGAAAGAAATTGGCAAGGTACACCGAATTTTGAGATGGAACCGCCGAAACGACGTAACAATGACCAACATGCGACTCGCCGACACGATGATTTTGACTATAAGCTGTTCATTACTACACGTAAATTCAAAACATTTAACAATTCTGGCAACGACATTCACCCACAAGCATGGCTCCATCAATTCTCTCATTGTTTTCCTCACAACTGGTCATTAGAGCACAGATTAGAATTTATGTGTGCCTACTTAGAGAATGAACCAGCTGTAAGAATGCGATCGGTCATTCACGATTGTCACAGTGAAGGAGAATTTTACCAAGCCTTCCTCTCAGCATATTGGTCTCAAGCTACACAAGACCGAGTAAAACATAGCATCATAATGATGAAACATTTCGAACAATCTGAATTTTCCAGTCTTGTGAAATATTTTGAAGACATGTTGCACAAGAATCAATACCTGTCAAACCCATACAGCCCCTCAGAACTCATCCACATTTGCTTAATCAAATTACCTGAACATATACGACATATTATTTTGGTAGGAAGTTGCAAAGACGACATTGAAGCTTTTCAGGAACTGTTACAAGAATTGGAAATTGACACTGATAATCGCGGAACGCGAAAACAGGAACACAACAAATGCAGGTCACATCCGTTGCAATTCCGCGATGAAAGAAACAATAACTGGACACGACAAGGTTATTCTCACAACACAAATCGTGACCAAAACAGACACCACCCGTAAGACAACCGTTGGCAGAGTAGTAATAATTACAGAGAAAGATCGCATTTCCATAGTAATGAATATGACAGAGACAATCATAGAAACAGACAATATGGCAACCAGAACTATTATTATCACGGGAGGCAGAATAACTTCAGACGCAACGGTCCACCGTGCAGTGATAATTCAGGGAGAAATTCTCCACCACTTAACGGACAAGAAAGAAACTACAGGAATTACCGACATGACGACAGACGATATAATCATAACGACAGACCTGAATTTCATCCGAACTGGCGGGTTTCAAACAGGGCAGGCCCCTCTCGGCAAGGTGAATTTGTAGCAGTTAGCCCTCCAAATCCCAATAACGACGTGCGCCAACAAAGAAACAGACAATGACTCGCAGTGCAGGCAGCCACGTGCGCCGGCTTGGCTTGAGGAAAATAACATAGACGCTAACCTTGAGAAAAATTCCAGTATTCCTTACCGACGTATACCGCATGATAATTGCGTTCAAGTTGAAAGGGTAAAAGATTGCACCACATTGCGCATGTAAAACCGTTTATTGAGAGACAATCTGCTTTTTAACTTTGTCTTTGCCATAAAACTTTTCACTTCACGTTACTAGTACTCTTTGTCACACTTAGAAACCGTTAACATGCAACAATGTTTGAAGTTAACTATCCAGTCAAGAACCAAGAGAACTTATTTAAACAGAAATTACGAATGCATTGTTATAGTGAGCAAACGACACAGTGTTGTTATTTGTACATTCTTGCTTGTTAGTTGCACGATTACGTAACGACTATCAGGCTTACATACTTAGAATATATAACAGTACTGCTAATGAGATTTTACTGCAACATTTTGGTTTACTTGAAAATACATTATGGATTTAAAGTGCTTTCTGAGAGATACCAGATGACACAGTGGTTAGTTTATTTGACAGCTACATGACTATATCACGATGCTACTAATGTGTGACACAATTTACATTGTTGCTTTTGTGCTGTATCTGCTTTATATCTGCACAGTTTTTCTGTATTATTCTGGAACGTAACATGTTTTAGTAGTAACTTTTGTGGTATGGCTACAATGAGACAGCCTTTTCCCTAGCACAACAATATGTTACATTATAGTACTTTCTTGATCACGGTAAGGTACGTAATAACTATGATATCTATATGCAAAGCATTTCACTTTTGTTTATGATGAGGTAAGTACATTGACTTCAGCAGAACTTTGCTTACAGAGGTCGATAAGTACGACACTACCACAGAATTATCTTACAGCAAGACGCACATTTAGCGCTACAGGACACGCATTTGAGTGATTAATTTTGTACTTAAACCATTTATTTTTAAAGATTTTTGAATTAGAAAGAGTTTTCTGTGATACATTTCATTCCATTGCTGTAATCTGTAACACCTGAGGGTATAATTACATTAATCCTCAGGGGGGTACACGCTTACTTTGTGTACCATGTGTTTGGCAAGCACAAGGAGCCCTAGCTGATATGGTATTTGCTTATACAACTTTACACACCGGTACCATATTTCTCTAACACAGAATTACACAGCTATCTGATCGTTTAACTGAGAGACAAACATTTTTTTTACTACATCAGTGACACATGTTTACACAACTACACAGTTGGATAACTTCACACTTATGAAACTGTATTTTGTGTGTACTGTGTGAACTGTTCATAGTTTTTCGGAACCATTGTGATACTATGAGAGCTTTGAATGTCGTATTTGGTATGGGATCATGATTTTTAAAGTATGTTTGAGGTAGATGACACTTTTGAAATGAGCAGAGAATTTTTTTTAGGTCTTAAAATATCCATAAAGCTACGACGATTTTGAGATGTGATTGATCTGTTATGATTTATTATTATGACGACGATGTGTATTATGCTGTTGAGGTATGTTTATGATCGATGAGATGCTATATGAGGAATTTGATTATGCTCTGTATTTATTACGAGGAAATTTTGAAGACGTGTTGATGAATATGTATATGTGTAATAAGATAAGGAATAAGGAGTAGTGGTTAGGGACTCTGACTTGTAAAAAATGATGATGGAAACCAAGAATCGTACTTTAAAGAGTTATGAAATGTGTGTAAATGTGTGAATGTATCATAATGCCACTGAAAATTTTTTGGACACTGTTGTATTTATAGGATTTTGTTTCTATACATTTGTAACGCAAATTCTCAACCTGTGAAATTTTTATATGAGACTGTCACTGTAGTGCAAACTGGTGTCGTAAATATTTCGGTAAGAAAGTTAAGTGACCACCTTCACGTAATGCGTCGTGGGAACCCAGCTGCGCAACAGTCGCCTGGAAAAAAGCCATTAGTGTGTGCACAGGTAGAGAAAAAAGGAGGCCATTATGTTCGCTATTGACATTCCTTTGTGGAAAGCATCGCAAATACAACACGCTCAAACTTGAAAACATATGATTACACTGTGGAGCTCTTAATTTATGATATTTACTAAAATGCCTAATGAAATGATGAGAAACATTTTACATCTATTGTCTTTCTGGTTGAGAGATTGCTCATTTTTGTTTAATATCTAGTTTCTAGCTGCACTGTAGCATTGGTTAGAATAAAATTTAATAGATGTACTAATATAGATATTTTATGCCTACAGATCCAGTAAACAGTAATTTTATGATCTACTTCCAAAAAACAAAAACGAGGGAGCACAAAAAGACATTTCCCTTCACAGGAACTGCATACATAATTTTTGTCAATGACTGGTAACTTTTTAGTAGTGTAAGTTAAGGTGATGCGTCACCCTAGTGTTAAGATGTGACATAGGTATTAAACATGGCCGTTTTTACTGTAATATTTTTTCTGCTTGAGCTTTGTCATGTTTAGGTATAAGTTATTGCATTTGCTGCTGCTGTGTGCCAGGCATAGTGCTACTGAATTTCACTTTGTATTACTCTGTTAAGCCAGCTTTACAACTGCTTTATTTTTCTTTTTGCTGCACATTGGCTCATATCAGTGATAATGTTGCATTTGCATTGCTAACTTATATATAACTTATATATATTGCTGCTTGCTTTGCCAATTTGCATTTTTTGTCATTGCTGTTTGCGTTAATTGTTTTGTGCTGCTGCATTGCCTCATCCCTTAGTTTAGCATCTGAGCTCAGTAGATTTAAGTTAGCTTAAGAGAGGGTCGACCATATAAGAGAATGAGTTGCCATGAATTGGAAGAAATGCATTGAGAAGTTTTACGAAAACAGTGCAAATGGCTCTGAGCACTATGCGACTTAACTTCTGAGGTCATCAGTCGCCTAGATCTTAGAACTAATTAAACCTAACTAATCTAAGGACATCACACAGATCCATGCCCGAGGCAGGATTCGAACCTGCGACCGTAGCGGTCGCTCGGCTCCAGGCTGTAGCACCTAGAGCCGCACGGCCACTCCGGCCGGCACGAAAACAGTACAGAAAGCGGGTATAGATAGCACTTTTTGAAATAATGAAGAACGAAGGGAGATCTCCATGAAGTAAAGAGAGTTTTGTTTGGAAAATACTGCAGTAAAACAAACCCTGTCCTTTCCTTTTGTATTAGTTCGCTATGTGTTTGTGTACCCTTGTGTATTTGTGTTCATCCTGTCTTTATGTGTTTAGCTAATAAGATTTATGTTGTAGAATTTTTATAGTACTAAGCTACATTCACTATGATGAGGAATACTAGCCCGCATCTCGTGGTCGTGCGGTAGCGTTCTCGCTTCCCACGCCCGGGTTCCCGGGTTCGATTCCCGGCGGGGTCAGGCATTTTCTCTGCCTCGTGATGGCTGGGTGTTGTGTGCTGTCCTTAGGTTAGTTAGGTTTAAGTAGTTCTAAGTTCTAGGGGACTTATGACCACAGCAGTTGAGTCCCATAGTGCTCAGAGCCATTTGAACCTTTTTTTGATGAGGAATACTGTTATCCTCAAATATAATTTGCATTTATAATATGTTATTTTCTTTGCAAAGATGTTTAGACATTATTAATTCTGTTCTGTTTCAATGCTCATGTGTGAAATTAATGTTTCGAAAACTATTCTCATTATTTGATGTATTTAAATGTCACAATTCCTGTAACACTGATGTATATGTTTATTTCTATTCTTTTGTAAAGCCCCTATTACTACAAATGTTATCTGTATTGTTATGCTCTTTAATGGTGTATTTTGTACCTTTGTTATTGTATTCTCATGTTATAAAATTGTAATTGACACCAGTTCATCAAATTAAGTAACTTGTAAGTTACATTTCACTGCACACGTTTCTGTTGGTGATAGTATATGGGCAATATGTGAGAAGTAGGGACTGTTAGTGTTTGCACGTGTGTTAATAATTCAGCAAGGGACTGCATTGCTGGTTCTAGGGACAATTCCAAAAACTTTGTGAGTGCACAAGTCGTGTTTTATGGACTTGCTACATTTTCCGCAAGACCTGCACAGTCGCAACAGATGGCTGCTGGCCATCTCTACAAGGACTACAGTGGGTCTACACCTTTGCTGACTCACCTGTACCATTATTTCTGCAAGGACTGCAGTGGGTCTGCACCTCTGGTGGCCGACCAATACCACAATCTCTACCAGGACTACAGTGGGTCTGCACCTCTGGTGGCCCATCAATACCGTAATCTCTAACAAGACTACAGTGGTCTGCTCTGTGATGACCTACCTACCAATATTCTTCAAAACGTCGACTGACTCTGCTGTGGGTTTGCTCTGTTGTGGCCCATTACCTGTCTGCATGTCAAGAGTCAGCACTGTCTTTCCGTTGGAAGGACAACACTACTTCTTCAAGATTGCATGGAAATCCACTACTTCCGTGTGCATTTTCTTTTACTGCTCAGACTTTGAGAAAAAAAATACACTGCAATTTTACTGTGATGAATGATCAGGACTGTCTTTATGGACTGTGAGAAAATTTTAGCTTTCGACCAATATTGTATCAATAAGTGTGTGCATTTGATTTCTTTGTTATTGTAATTATGAAAAATTTTTTCAAATCTGTATTGGCCACTGCCCAAAACAATTTGTAAATTTTTTTGTGGGGAGCATGGGGGCTATGAAGTAGGTTGTTTAGGTTTTTATATTGGTAACGCCACGTAGCGCTCTGTATGAAAATCACTGGCTGTGGTATGTGCAGTCTGTGGCTGGTTTGCATTGTTGTTGACCATTGTAGTGTTGGGCAGTTGGCTGTTAACAGCGCGTAGCGTTGCGCAGTTGGAGGTGAGCCGCCAGCAGTGGTGGATGTGGGGAGAGAAATGGTGGAGTTTTGAAATTTGTAAGACTGCATGTCATGAACTGCTATATATATTATGACTTTTGATGACTATTAAGGTAAATACATTTTTTGTTTTTTATTAAAATCTTTCATTTGCTAACTACGCCTATCAGTAGTTAGTGCCTTCCGTAGTTTGAATCTTTTATTTAGCTGGCAGTAGTGGCGCTCGCTGTATTGCGGTAGTTCGAGTAATGAAGATTTTTGTGAGGTAAGTGATTTGTGAAACGTATAGGTTAATGTTAGTCAGGGCCATTCTTTTGTAGGGATTTTTGAAAGTCAGATTGCGTTGCGCTAAAAATATTGTGTGTCAGTTTAAGCACAGTCATATATAATTTTTCTAAGGGGACGTTTCACGATATATGATCTTGCGCGACCTTCGATAACTCTGAAAGCGAAGTGTCGGTCTAACTCACTTTTCCGGACTTGATCTTTATGTATGTTTTGTCTTTGCACCATACCTGTTACTGCGTCTTTGTTGAGGAAGAGCTACTGGATGCGTGTCGAGAGCGTTCTGGGGCCACCTTACAGCGTTGCACCATTTGCTTGTTTTCGCGGTATTTGCCACTGGTGTTATGGACACACTATTGCAGTGTTGCACCTATTTTCAGTGAGGGTTTTTTTTGTTGGCGTGTTGAGCACGCCACAGCTCGTTTCACCAAAGTCTTAGGGTTTGGAGGCGGATGTACAAAGGTGGCCATTGTGCCCGCCCATGCCGCTGCTGCTGGGCGTAACCTTTCTGGAGTGCGGCGAGTTTCTCGTACGATGGTACGTCATGTCTCTAAATGAGTGCAGTCATCGGGATTTATCGTATCATCGGTGTAATGCAAAAGGTATGGAATTCCTTAACAAGTCTGGTAATTGGTGTCTTGATGTCAGACCTAGCACACAAGAGCCGTCCGAAAGGGTGGTATTTAGAAGAATTTGTTTACAGAGGTAGAGTCTTTGCATTGTAACTTGTAAAGTCTGCCGTGTTTTTTGTGCAAATTTTCCACTGTAAGTTTCAGTATATCCAGTTCCATCTCAGATGAGAAGCGACCGACTCAGCGTATCGGCCACGCCAGAGACAGCAACGTCCATCGAGTTGTCTCAGTGGGGCAGGGCGGGGGCTTATGTATGGTGAACTGGTGTAGACGATAAGTTAAATATAATATTTTTATTAATTTCCATTACTAAGGCAATTGCAGCTGATTTTACCTCGTCTAATATGTGTTCATTGGGTATCTGTGTACGGCCGCCGTGTCTTGAGCAGTTTCAGGGATTCAACCAGCCGGCCGAAGTGGCCGTGCGGTTAAAAGGCGCTGCAGTCTGGAACCGCAAGACCGCTACGGTCGCAGGTTCGAATCCTGCCTCGGGCATGGATGTTTGTGATGTCCTTAGGTTAGTTAGGTTTAACTAGTTCTAAGTTCTAGGGGACTAATGACCTCAGCAGTTGAGTCCCATAGTGCTCAGAGCCATTTGAACCATTTTTTTGATCCAACCAGGCCTCTGGGATCAGATACGGCGAGCGACGTGCATTGGCGCCTGTAGATAGCGTAGTTAGCGAAGTTAAATTGTCATCAGTAGTTGTGAACATGCTCCAGTGACGGGAAAGCCATTGTTGGGATTTAATATAGTGGTTTAGGGTTATGGGTAGCGTTATGCAAATAATCAGTTAGGTGGTGGGTATGGAGGGGGGCGAGTGCATGTCCAGTTCTCATATAAAATTTGTCAGAATTAAAGAGGTACAAACTCTTCCCCACCCCGACACCTCGCACACTCACCATAAAAATTGTCGCTGCTATAGACGATTAGAACCGGAGACATTAGTAGTCAAAGTTACGCTGGAAATATTGTAAATATGAATGATTTATTACACAAATGGATTATTTGAGACAAGTAGTCAATAATATGACACAAATTTTACTTATTACTTATTTACTTATTTGTCTACACTCTCTGAGGCAAAAAACATGGAAGTCGTCAATAACAGCATGGTCAATGCATAGAAAGTTCTCGCAGTGTCCACATTTGATGAAAGCAGTTTGGTCACAGTTCTCATGGAAATAGTCTTCCGTTATGTCATCACACTTAGGGTGTTTGAAATACACCAGGAAGTATACCTGCAGTGGCATTGAAAAATGCTGATTTTATTAAGTTAGAGAATCGTGTCGCCGAGAACTGAAAATACACAAACGACTGGAGGCGTAAGAAATGGTCTCTGTGCCATATGTTAACGCCATTGTCAGAAAATACCACAGTTGTATCTCTGATAGTTTTCACAAAATTTTTGTATGAACAGAAGAAGCAAACGTCGGCAGGTTGCACAATACCTATGCTCTTTGCTAGAATCAGCTTCCTGATGAATTCAACGTCTTCAGGAACTGTAGAGTTGCACAGTCTGTCATCTCTGTTATCTGTCCAGGAGTCAACCAAAAGAGAGGCTTTAGTTCTTTCTTGTATATCTGGCTGCATTACTAGGGGGATCTTTAACTCCTTTTCGTCATATTACCACATATTCTAGCAAACGCCTTGTTGTTCGGTAAATTAATATTCATATTTGGAAGAAAATTGCAGGTGGGCTCCGGCAAAAGGACATACACATGGGTCTCTTTGGTATGAAATGATAGCGCAACTCACGATTTATCATATACTGCAGAATTTTTGGGTTTGACGAATGACGTTGTTTTATCATGTTTTCAAAGTTTTGTAACACACTCTTGCTCTTTATTTTCCTTTTTTGTGCCAACACTGTTGTAATTTCCAGGCGCGGTGTCATATCAACAAAAAATGGCTCTGAGCACTATGGGACTTAACTTCTGAGGTCATCAGTCCCCTAGAACTTAGAAATACTTAAACCTAACTAACCTAAGGACATCACACACATCCATGCCCGAGGCAGGATTTGAACCTGCGACCGTAGCGGTCACGCGGTTCCAGACTGTAGCGCCTAGAACCGCTCGGCCACTCAGGCCGGCGTCATATGAACAGCTAATCCAGAACGACACAGACGGGGAGGGTCAACATTTCCATCTGTTCCCCTCGGTTGTTTTGTCCATATCTTGTACGCATCAGACAGATATTCTTCTGGAAAATTTGTTCGTTCTCTTGAACGTGATGACTGATAAGATGAACCGTTACTTCCCTGGAAATCCGTCACTGGTGAATTGCTTCATCCTTCACTGCCATGGCATTATCTTGCATTAACCTCTGCTACTACAGCATCCCCTTGCGCCAGCTGTTGCTTTATTTGTTCATAAATAAGGCGCTCTTCTCCTGTAGGTACATCTTGCGTAATACCAAAGTACTCCACCAACAGTTTCACAATTACTGCCTGTCTCATTGTCCAGGGCGAAACATTTACTAACTCTGTAAACACACTTTCACATCACAAAGATAGTCTGATCAACTCTAACAGCAAACAGAGAACCCAAACCAATTAGACGTACTGTGACCAGCGAACTGCTTGCAGAACGATACGTAAATGAAGGGCTTTAGTAGAGAGGGGAAAACTATGACCGCTCCACCTCTTCCTCACTGTCCTGTTCAAATGTTCAAATGTGTGTGAAATCTTATGGGACTTAACTGCTAAGGTCATCAGTCCCTAAGCTTACACACTACTTAACCTAAATTATCCTAAGGACAAACACACACACCCATGCCCGAGGGAGGACTCGAATCTCCGCCGGGACCAGCCGCACAGACCATGACTGCAGCGCCCTAGACCGCTCGGCTAATCCCGCGCGGCCACTCTCCTGTCAATACCGTTATAGCATAGCAATTAAAATTTTATAAATTGCTTTATTTCTAGTCAGTAACAAAACATATATAGTTTTATTCTATTCTCCGCAACTACCGTGATCTTATCTTGTGAGTACCGAATCCGATCCTAGTAACAACTGTTAACTACAATGGCGCTGTGGTCCATTCTCAGAGAAGCTCTTATAGATAATTACCTACACATAAAAATAAATTAAATTCACCTGTTCCGCTTGTCTGTCTGTATGTTCTCGCGACTCGGATAAGTTTGATTAAATCAAGGAGATGTGTGAATGAAATTAGTTTAATGCTCGTGCCTGCCCTCGGACAAACTCAGATGCCTGCGTGCCTTCCCGATTCTACACACGGACAGCACACTCACTGATACTACATGCAGCTTGCATGTGTCTGACTAGCAGTCATTCCTCGCCTGGAGACGCTGCTATCGCCTGGACATGTTTATATCGATTGTAGGTCGGTGGTGATGATGTTCTGGCTGACGAGTGTATTAAAAGTGAGCACGGTGACTCAGACTCATGTCTTCAGTTATTACAAGCAAAACTATTACAACTAATATTTAATTGATGCCGGTGTCAAATGAAAACGCGAGTGACCTTTCTACATTCAAACTAGTAATTTACATTAAACTACGTGTGGGGAAAGGCTTCCTTTGTCCTGACCTCCAAGCAGAACGGCAATACTTTCTACGTCAGAAAAAACTCAGTAGACATCGTGCATGCTCTCAAGTATATCGGGCCGATTGGACTGGACAAAAACCTAATTACATTTGGCTCCCTAAGTGTACTATCACCTCAAAATACTGTGGAACAGCAGTGTTTATCTAGTGAAGTTAATGTGGATTGTGGCTGAGCTACAGTCGTGCAGAACTTCCGTGAACTTTCTGTAGTGGACTATTGTCCAGTAACAGCTAAGAGCGTGATCGACTCTCCAACTGGTGCGTTATGTGAGTTGGAGAGGGCTAAGGGAGACCATCGGATGCGTAACGTTGCTGCAGCAAGACACACAGCGTCTATGAAGACTCTTTAATATTTCAAGTGTAGCCCAGCTGCAGGACGCGCCCTCGTTAAGTGGCGTCAATCCCGGGCGTCTGTATTCCGCGGCGAGTCCAGGCGTCGATCTCACGATTCTCGGCACTGAAATGTAAGACAGCAGTAGATGTTAGGTCAGTTCGGTTCGAGAGCGGAGTGACCTGGCGTAGTAAACAGGGCCTAGTAGCACTGTGTCATAAGCTGATGCGGCGGACACTTTGTTATCTGCTATAGTCCGATTCACGAACGATGGTAGTAGCGCAGGTCGAGTCACGGACAGGCATTGCATTGTTGCCGGCTCCAAGCAACAGTTGCGGTACGTATATACACGTGTTTTGCTTTTAAGAAAACATGCATCTTGCAAATTATGCTGATGTAGAATTTGTCATTCAACACCATCATCAGCTACGACAGCTCGCGACAAATGGAATAAAAATTCAATAAATAACTCGCTATGATCACGTTAAATGCTCGGACTGACTACAGCATTCGCAGCATAACGTTCAGGGCTCCACTGAACACTCATTGGCTGTCAGAGAATGCGTGATGTAGGTGTCCAGAACAAGTATAAACACGACCACCATCGTTCGCGACTCTAATTATAGCGAGGCGGTCGACCCTTCAACGTTTGACGAATTGATGACTGGCCGATTCGATCGATAATAAGCCCGGCATGTGGAAGGCAGCTCAACGATGGGCAGCGTATTAATGCAGAGGGTCCGATTTACGACATCGAGCCCTTCTGCCTAGGCTCGTGTCTTTAAATTTCTCTGAATACCGCAACAAGACCTTCAATAAAATGAGTACTTGGATCCACTCGCAATGTACAAAAATCCAAATGGGCACTGACTTATTCCCCATTTCGATATATCCGACCACGTCCCGGATTTTCAGGCAATAGTATATAATGGGTGCAAAAAAGAATGAGAAGATACACTACGATAGAGAGTCCCAGAGATATGAGTGGTGTCACTCATATGCGGTTCGGCGAGCGGGAAGTTGGTAATTAGGGGCTGACTAAATGCTTATCTGCATGGCCGAAGCGGTTTAAGGCAACCGTTTAGAAAAGAGCAGCATTCGGGCTCGAGTTACTCTCCGGTACAACTTGTCAACTCTCACTGCTGCATTGTCGCAATGCCCCGTGCGGCTGGAAATCATTATTTCCTTCCTATCTCTCTCCTGTCCCATTTCCTTTCTGTTCGTTTCATCCCAAATATTCAGGTCGAGAGTCCACCACAGCTGTATCTGTAATTTGCTCCCCTCACAGCATCGTGGTTTATCTCAGAGAGCACCTAATAACCACTGAAAGGATGTGATACCATCTTGGAAACCTAATCTCACCTCCAGAAGAGAGGCGCCAATGCCTGTGCAGCTTATTCCAATGATTCAACATCAGAAAGTGATTTAAATCACATATTTTTCATGTGAGTGTTATTTCAACCAGCAAGGAATTTTATGTGAGACCGTAACCAAATGGAGACACAATTTTTACACAAATATCATCAATACACTCACTTCAGAGAAGGCAAGAATTTACAGAACCATCATGGACTTTTTGAGAGACAGTAACATGCACATGAAATTGAATTTCTGTTGTTGCAGACTGCTTTTTAATATCCTAATATGGACTGTCTTTCAGGTGTTACTTCCAAATCTATGTTTTACATTGCTTTTATTTGTGGCTGCCATTGTACAGCCAGAAAATAATGCCACTTCAGAAGAAATTACTGTATTTACACTATTCCTATGTTTCCTCACAGATTAATAGAAAAGAAATGTACTTTTGCATGTAACTGTGATATGTTGTTATATTTTAACTGTTATCTTATGCTCTGGATGTAATTCACATATTTATTTTAATCACCAGATTGGCCACTTCCGTTATATGGTGCTGGTTGTATGGTATGTACGCCAAAGCTCTATAAATATACACTTTTAAGAAATTCATAGTGAAACTAACGAATTTCTTCATAAAAGCAGCATTTAACGGTACTAAAAGATTCACGCTTTACATGTAAAATACAGTACGTGCCAAGAAAAGTGATGCACCCAGAAGATGTGGTTGAATGCTAATGTTAACTTCGTATACGTACACACCATCTGCGAGTATGTACATGATTTTAAATGCAATTCTTTGTGCCAGGTAGAATGACTGCCAGAGAGCATTAGTGTTGTTCCTGTTTAGTACTTTTTGTTCTGGTATAACATCAAACGCCGGCACGTCTGCATGGAACGTAATCGCAGAGAAGGCTGTGAGACAACGTCAGCCAGTAGAACGCTATGACGACAACATGACAGGAGTGGCACCTATACGAGGAGAATTAAGCGCCGATCCAGCTTGCCTCGGCCAGACTAGAAGGGCCGCACTAGAGGATGACCCATCATCCTGTTTTGCTGAGACTTGTGCCTTGCATTAAGTGCTTGCATGGAAATTGTATATAGCGAAGGACATTGATTATTTGCATGTCACCAATTGCTTGCTACACGTCATTGTAGAAACGCAACTTAAATATTGTCAATTTAGCTACTGTAATAAACTCCGGGTTCGATTCCCGGCGGGGTCAGGGATTTTTCTCTGCCTCGTGATGACTGGGTGTTGTGTGATGTCCTTAGGTTAGTTAGGTTTAAGTAGTTCTAAGTTCTAGGGGACTGATGACCATAGATGTTAAGTCCCATAGCGCTCAGAGCCATTTGAACTATTTTAATAAACTCCATTAATACGATATGCTTGTATGTTGACTAGCTACCCGAGAAAACAGCTTCCTAGGCACGCTATATTATACGAGTAGGCAGGAACCCACATTGACAGCAAGGATTCACAAACTACCCTGCAGCTCGTAGCCACAGAATTTTCTTTTTTGTTTTTCTGGCGCCTTTATACTCTCTTGTCTTTTCTTGGCAGGAGCGTTTGCTTGCTTCAACAGTCTCTTTTGATAATCAGTGTTTTCAAGTAGGCGTTGCAGAAACTTTCTTTGCTTTTGTACTTGTTTTTCTTGCTTGCCTTGTCTGTTTCTTGCATTTGTCTCTTCCAACGTGCCCACTCCATCTATCTCACCCCTTGCTCAGGCGCCACAATTGCAAGCGTTAGATGCAACACGGCTAATACAGATGTTTCACTTCCAGACGCAGCAAATATCTACACTGCTCAACACGGTGAAGCAGCAACTGGCCAACGCTTGCGCACCCGATAGAACAAGCACCACATACAACAGCTGCTATACCGCCTTTTCGCCAGTTTTGTGAACAACAGGAGGAATGGCTCGAGTGGTTGCAACAGTTTGAAGCCTACGTACTTGCTCACAACGTGCCAGGCACTGTGAAAAGCCATTACTTTCTCACAACGTTAGGAAGTGCAGTGTTGCACCTAATTAACAATCTATTTCCTAACGCCACGCTGAGTGAACTTTCGTTTGAACAAGTTGTAGATTCGCTAACTAACTATTATGACCAACAAGTGAATGTGGCAGCAGCTAAGTATCAATTCTTGAACTGTAAAAAACGATCAGAACAAACTTGTCGTGAGCGGGTGATAGATTTTCAGGGGATGACAAGGAAATGCAAATTCAGGTGTGCTTGTGGGGCTTTATATTCAGATGTTATGTTGCGTGACGCGATCGTGTATAATGTACCTGATGTCAAAACTCGGAGAACAGATTTTGAAACAGTCCAATCCATCATTTCAGCAGGTAGTGCAAATACTAGATCAGTAGGATTCAGGTGCCCTATCAGCCGATAAATTTGAGCAGCCAGCAATTTGTCGGGTTGAGTCTCTTGTTTGCAATCGGCCCATTTGGCAGCGGCAGCTTGGGCTTGCCACGCCAAATAAACAATGCTTCACGCCGCGTAAGCCGGCCGGAGTGGCCGTGCGGTTCTAGGCGCTACAGTCTGGAACCGAGCGACCGCTACGGTCGCAGGTTCATATCCCGCCTCGGGCATGGATGTGTGTGATGTCCTTAGGTTAGTTAGGTTTAATTAGTTCTAAGTTCTAGGCGACTGATAACCTCAGAAGTTAAGTCGCATAGTGCTCAGAGCCATTTGAACCAACGCCGCGTAAGCAGCTCGCTAAACAGGCTGCTATACAGGCGAACAGAATTAATTCTTGTCTTCGGTGTTATTCACTGCACAAACACCAAGACTGTCCCTCCCGACAAGCTCAGTGTTACGCTTGTGGCAAGAAAGGACATGTACAATCAGTATGTATGCAATGGAACAAACATACGAATTTGGCCCACTACCAGAAATCTCGTCACAAGGCTCATGTCATTAACGCAATATATTCAAAGTACGCAACAGGCATTAGCAAAACTAGCAAGTGTGCAGTTTCTTCAGTGATACGCTAGTCCATCAAACATTTTATTCATTTGCTTCTTTGTGAGAAATGTGGGAAATTTCGGTTGGACAGTGGTGCCTCTGTCACCTTGCTAAATCATCACACATATGAACTGTTAGGCTCCCCACGCCTGTCTAAAACTAGCAAGCAGCTGACGTTTTATAACAGACAAAACATTCCCATTCCCGGTAAATGTACATTGCTTTCCATGAACACTTGCATACGCAAACAATGACTTTTGTGGTGCTACAGTCATGCAACTGTAAGAACATATTTGGTTTTGATTCTTTTGATTTCTTTGGTTTTAACATTCAGGACAATGTGTTGTCAGTGCCTGCTTCCTTGCACAGCACAGCGTAGCTAGCTTGCTACAAGAATTCCCAGAACTCTTTTTTGAAGGTTTAGACAAGGCTAACTATTTTGAGACAGTGCTCAACCAAAATTTTGCCGGGCCAGAACTCTTCCCATTGCATTACGGGACAAAATTGCTGCTGAACTTAAAGAACTGCAAGATAGCGGAGCTATTGCGCCCATACAAACTAGTCCGTGGGCAAGTCCACTGGTTTTGCTCCCCAAACCTTCAGGTCGCATTCACCTCTGTGTTGACTTTAAGTCTGTAGTCAGCCTACAAACTGTTATCGATACTTATCCATTGCCATGTCCAGAGGATATCATGGACAGATTAGGCGCTGGTCGCTGCTTTTCGGAAATTGATTTGCGCGATGCGTATCTTCAAATACCACCAGATGAAGAATCTCAAAACGTGTATGTCGTAAATATTCATTTGGGCTTGTTTAAATATTTGCGTTGGCCTTTATGGAGTGCTTCCGCAGCCGCCATTTTCCAATGGTATTTGGGAGAACTGACTGCGCAAGTACCAAACTGTTCAAACCATTTGGACAATATTGTCGTAGTAGGTCGTACCTCTGAAGTACATATTACAAAAATGCGTGCTTTGTTTCATGTGTTATCTGATGCAGGACTAAGACGTAGACTGGAAAAGTGTGATTTTCTTAAACCTGAGTTACAGTATCTTGGTCATGTCGTAGACAGTCAAGGTGTACATCCTCTTCAGTCGCATTTGTTAGCCATAAGTGATCTGCCAGTTCCTCGAAATGTCACAGAATTGCAGTAAGTCTTAGGGAAAATGAACTATTATATTCGGTTCATACCGAATGTTCCGCAAATCGCGGCCCCATTGCATCGCTTGCGTCGAAAGAATGTCCCCATTGTTTCGATAGATGAGTGCCAGGCAGCTTTTCAAACACTTAAAGATGCATTGCTCAGTGATCGATGCTGGTTCACTTTGATCCTGACAAACCAGTTGTGTTGCAATTTGACGCTTCCTCTTACGGAATCGGTACAGTGCTTTCGCACAGACTTGGTGGTAAAGACAGGCCTATCGCTTTCGCGTAAAAGTGTTGTCCACAGCTCAGTGTAACTATTCAGATATTGAGAAAGAGGCTTTGGCTATTGTGTGTGATGTCATCAAATTCCACCACTATTTGTATGGTAGAAAATTCTACTTAGTAACGGATCACAAGCCTTTGCAGTCCTTGTTACATCCGACGAAATCGGTTCCTGTCCAAACTGCCCAAAAATTACAAAGATTGACTTTGTTGTTCTCTCAATACCAGTGTGAGACTGTGTATCGTCCGACAGCTCAACATGATAATGCGGGAGCACTTTCACGTCTTCCGATTTTCCCTGATACAGTCTTTGACGCTTCTGCTGCATCTTGTTGTCGCATCGATTCTCAGGATTCTGAATTGCTTCGGTCTTTCCTTGCACAGGCCACTGTAGCTGATTCAGATTTGAGCATTTTGCTGAAATACATTTGCAAATATTGGCCTGGTTTTTTGCATAGCGTAAAGAACTCTGTCGTGCGCCTATACTTTGCATGTCGGTATAGCCTCGCTGTGCAGAAAGGAGTGATTGTTGTTCAAAATGGCAGTGGACAGTCGCGTGTGTTTATCCCTAAAGCTTTGCAAACAGAAGTGTTGCAGTTACTTCACCAAGGACACTGGGGGATCGTTCGTACGAAACAGTTACCGCGTCGACACTGTACGTGGCAGGGTACGGACACCCAAAAAGAACAGAAGACGTCATACTGTCACGCATGTGCGAAAAATCAGTCCGCTCCGCCAGAAATATTCTCTGCTTCGAATAAGTCGCAATCACCATGGCAACATGTGCACACAGACTTTGCGGGACCTTTTTGGAACACTGGTGGTTTGATTATTGTTGACTCATATAGCAAGTTTTTTTTTTTTTTTTGCTGTGCCAATGAACTCGACAACGTCACGTTGCACAATTCAGGTGTTCTCCTCTATTTTTTGCATCGGAGGTTTACCTGAAGCTGTAGTGTCAGACAACGGCCCTCAGTTTACTTCAAACGAATTTGAAACATTCTGTGAACGCAGTGGCATACAGCATTTAACTAGTGCACCGTTCCATCCACAGGCAAACGGCGAAGTGGAACGTTTTGTCAGAACCTTCAAGCAACATATGGCCAAACTTTGCTCCGCACACACGAGGGTTCAAACATTGCAACTGTTTCTCGCCTCTTATCGTTCGCATCCACGAGATGGACCATCGCCGGCGGAATGGCTTCTCGGCCGCCGCCATCGGACACTGCTTCCATCTGCTCCACCCTCCTCAGCATTCGGCGCAGAAAGGAAGGCCGCACGTATCGCTTCACGCAGCATGATATTGTCTTTTACAGGGCTTTTGGCGGCAGACGATAGGCGCGAGGTGAGATCGTTCGTCGACTATGTATCTTATTTCAGGTCCAGACGGTATGCAGCGCCGACATCACAATCAGCTTCGCCACCGTCATGTGCACGATGATCTTTCAGTGTCTCTACCCCCAGATTCACGGATCCCGAGGATTCCGCGGCCACAACAGCCGCCAGTGTGTCTCATCATGACACCGCGGGACGATCCCATGGAGACAGAGCCTTCGCTTCCTCCACCTCCTCCCGTCTTACCGATAGAGCTGGACCCGCCCACACCATAGCAGCCGTCGCCTTCCACATCTGGTACTTTGCCTCCGGAGGTGAATGCGTACCCTTCTGGTCGTTTTCTGGCGGACGTCTCCGCCAGAGCGAAGGCCCGATGGCGGGGTACAACCGGAAGCTTTACGTCCCCTGCAGTCACAACTTGTGGTCCAGCGCAACATTCACCCTCCGGCCTCTCCCGCCGTTGTCGCCCTACCTACACAACGACGGTCCGTCGCTTTGGAAGGGAGGAATGTTCCGGCGTTCAGGCTACGGCCACACGAGCGTTTTTTTCACGCGCGTTTCTGCCGGCGTTCACGCCGACATTATAGACCACTGCGTGTTGAATGGGGCTGGCCACACGAGGCGTTTTCGTACGCCGCGGGCCCGCAAACTTCGGCGTTCACGCTGAGCGAACGCTCTCGGGTGCTTTCGTTCTGCGTGTTTTTCACGCTGGACGCTGGCCACAGGGGCGGGAGACACGCTGCGGCAAAGTCCGGAACCTCAGCCCTTTCCTCCGACTCTTACCGACAATTACCGAACTGAAATCGTAGCGATGCCAACATATGCAACAATGCGTGGAGCGGTATTATTTCAATAGGTATTTCATAATAAAGAACATATGCAGTCTAACAATGCGTGGTGCGATATTATAAAAAGTAGGTATTTCATAATGAAGTAGCCACACATGTCTTATTTTTGGTTTTATAACATGTCAAATGCATGATAAATGTACGTGGTTCGAAAGCCAAAATACGAGATTTTAGTTGTTTATGTACGAGGAAAAAAGTTCTATGGTTGGCAACCCAGCTCGGCAGCTCGCCGTTCAGTTTACGGACAGACCTTGCCGTCCTTGCTTCGTTGTCATTGTAGCAGTCTTCTTGTATTTTATAAAGTGCCAGAATGGAGCGTCTGGACAGTGAAATCATTATTATGGAAGTGCAGAAACACCCATGGCTGTACAATACAAGGGATCCGGAATACAAAATTAGAGAAAGAAAAAGAGAATCGTGGCGAGCAGTTACAGCGGCCGTTCTGGGAGAAAAATTGGATGGAATGGATAACAAGCAAAAATCAGATCTAGGTAATTACAGACAGTAAATATTTTATTAATTGCTGTAAACAGTGTACAGTGAAATTTATATATGAATAAAATGTTAACAAGCCAATACAAAAATTAGTCTTCATCCGAAGAAGTTTGCATAATGATCTTGCCATGGAACAGATCCTTGAGGGGAACAGAAGTAATCAGCAAAATGATCTCTGATACTTTTGCCACTGACCGTTCCTTTTGGCCCATGTGCCGGTATACTTTCCATTGTGCAAGTCAGTGTGTCTTCAAAATTGTAACCATCATGTTGTCTCACAAAATTGTGAAGTACACAACATGCTTGAACAATAGTATCCGCCACATCCACGTTAACATCGATTGGACGATGGAAAATCCTCCATTTATTGGATAAAATGCCAAATGCACATTCCACATAACGTCGTGCTCGTGACAGTCTGTAGTAAAAACACTTTTTGTTTATTCGTAAGGTTTTTTGCGGGATATGGTCTCATTAAATGGTCACCCATCGCCGAAGCCTCATCAGCCATAAACACATAAGGAATTTGCAGTCCCCAAGGATCATTCGGAAGTGGCGCAGCTTCTAGCAAATTCAAGGCTTGTTGGTAAAGTTTTTTACCCAATTCAGTTGCTTTGAATATATTGGAGTCTCCTTGAGGACCAAATGCTCCTACATCTATGAATCTGAAACAATATTTGCTGTCTACTATGGCCATCAATACAATAGAAAAATACTTTTTGTAGTTATAAAATTCGCTGCCTGATGTCCCTGGTTTAACGATTCTAACGTGTTTCCGATCTATGGATCCCACACAATGAGGAAAGTCTGCTGTCTTCTCATACTGGTCGCTGATATTCTTCCACTCTTCTGTAGTTGGGGGTTTCATATACTCCACTTTCAGCATCTCCCATATGGAAGTGCAAGTATCTCTAATAATATCAGCAATTGTGGCGTTGGCTGCTGGGCTTCACGCCGCGTGAGAGAGGCGACCATGTGGCCGCGCGTGTTTCGTGAATTCTGGCAGAAACGCGCGTGGAAAAAACGCTCGTGTGGCCGCAGCCTAAAGTCGGCGTGAACGCCGGCAGAAACGCACGTGGAAAAAACGCTCGTGTGGCCGTAGCCTAAGATCAAGCGCCGGCACATCGGCATGGAACGGACCGCAGAGAAGGCTGTGAGACGACGTCAGCCAATAGAACGCTGACTAGGACGACACCACGACAGGAGCGGCACCTATACGAAGGGAATATAAGCGCCGCTCCAGCTTGCCTAGACCACACTAGCGGCGCCGCATTAGAAGAGCCGCACTAAAAGACGAACCGTCATCTCAACTGTTTAGCTGAGACTTGTGCCTTGCATTAAGTGCTTGCATGGGACTTGTACATAGCGAAGGACATGGATTATTTGCGTGTTGCCAATTGCTTGCGACACGTCATTGTAGAAATGCAACTTTAGCATTGTCAATTCAATACCTGTAATAAACTCCATTAATGTCATTTGCTTGTATGTTGCCTAGCTGTCCGAGCAAACACCTTCTAGTCTCCCTATATTGCACGATTGGGCAGGATCCCACATTTCTTACCAGGACTGGTAAGGTACATAAGGGCACGTTAACAGCGTTAGAAGTTGACTGATCACTGCGGAGGACATAGCAATGCTGCGTGCTCGTGTGAAACAGAATTATCACCATCTGACAGAGTTTGAAACTGGCCTAATTGTAGGTCTCCGTTTAACCAGATGGTGGAATCGTCCAGTATCCAGATTTTTGAAGCGTTCGGATATAACAGTGGGCCGATGTTGGACTGCATGGGAATGTAAGGGCAGGCATATGTTCCATCAAGGTTTAGGTCGACCACGTATGATAGCTACAAAGGAGGATCGCCTCACTGTGAACCAAGCAAATCGTACCTCCTTCACATCTGCGTCTTCAATCCGAGAACAAGTAATGGAATCCCTGCAACATTCTGTGCATTGTTGCACCACAGCTCGGAGACTATCAGCAGCTGAACGAGGGAATTACGGCCCCATGTCTGGGCTGTCACTAAGACCCACAACAATATATCCGTTTGGAGTGGTGCCGTGATCGGGAAACGTGGACTGCTAATCGATGGCGTCTCATTGTGTTCAGTGGTAAACTGCTGTTCTGCCCGGATAACCATCGTCGGCGAGTAAGGCGGCGACTGGAGAGAGGTTCCATTCTTCCATTGTTTTGGATAGGTACAGCGGTGTCGGGAGCCAGCGTGTCGCGGCTGGTAGTGACTCAGAGAACTCTGACGTCACTACTGTACGTCACGGACATCTTGCGTTGTCACGTGTTACAACTCATGAGAAAGTATCGTGGTGCTATTTTTCAGTAGGACAATGCCCGTCTACACGTGGCACGCGTCTTTACACACTGTCTACGTGATGCTGAGTTATTCCTGTGGCCAGCAAGATTCCGAGATCTGTTCCCGATAGAACATGTGTGGCAACAGCTCAGATATCAACTTCGTCCTGTTGTTAGTATCCAGGATTTTTCAAAGACCATTTACAACAGTTGTGGGCCGCCTTGCCTCAGAAGAGGATATAATGGCTACATGGCACCCTTACCAACCAAGTAAGTGGATTTATCTGGGTCAGGAGGGGTGCAACGTCATACTGATAAGTGAGCGCATATTGCCAAGTTATCTGTAAATTTGACTCGATTTTGTAATCACAGAAGTAACATCACGTATCCTCTCAACCCGTAAAGTTTCATTTCGTTTCCTTCTCTCTTCTGGGTGCTTCAGTTTTTTTTTTTTTTGGTCAAAAGTGCATATTAGTATATCTTTGCCTGATGAGAACTACACTGAAGCGCCAAAAAAAAAAAAAAACTGGTATAGGCATACGTATTCAGATACAGAGATATCTAAACAGGCAGAATACGGCGCTGATGTCGGCAACGCCTATATAAGAGAAAAAGTGTCTGGCACAATTGTTAGATCTGTTACAGTTGCTACAATGGCAGGTTATCAAGATTTAAGTGAGTTTGAACGTGATGTTGTAGTCGGTGCACGAGCGATGGGACACAGCATTTCCGAGGTAGCGATGAGGTGGGGATTTTACCGGACGACCATTTCACGAGTGTACCGTGAATATCAGGAATCCGATAAAATATTAAACCTCCGACATCGCTACGACTGGAAAAAGATCGAGCAAAAACGGGACAAACGACGACTGAAGAGAATGGTTCAACGTGACAGAAGTGCAACTCTTCCGCAAATTGCTGCAGATTTCAATGCTGGGCCATCGACAAGTGTCAGCATGCGAACCATTCAACGACACATCATCGATATGGACTTTCGGTGCCGAAGGCCCACTCGTGTACCCTTGATGACTGCATGACACAAAGCTTTACTTCTCGCCTGGGCCCGTCAACAGCGACATTGCACTGTTGATGACTAGAAACAAGTTGCCTAGTCGGTCGAGTCTCATTTCAAATCGTATCGTGCGGATGGACGTGTGCAGGTAAGGAGACAACCTCATGAATCCATGGACCCTGCATGTCAGCAGGGGACTATACAAGCTGGTGAAGGCTCTTTAATGGTGTGGTGCGTGCGCAGTTAGAGTGATGTGGGACCCCTGATACGTCTAGATACGACTCTGACATATGACACGTACGTAAGCATCCTGTCTGATCACCTGAGTCAATTCATGTCCATTGTACATTCCGACGGACTTGGGAAATTCCAGCAGGACTATGCGACACCCCAAACGTCCAGAAATTCTACAGAGTGCCTCCAGAAACACTGTTCTGAGTTGAAACACTTCCGCTGGCCACAAAATTCCCCAGACACGAACATTATTGAGCATATCTGGGATGCCTTGCAACGTGCTGTTAAGAAGAGATCTCCGATCCCTCGTGCGCTTACGGATTTATCGGCAGTCCTTTAGGATTCATGGTGTCAGTTCCTTCCAGCACTACTTTAGACATTAGTCGAGTAATGTCGTGTTGCGGCACGTCTGAGTGCTCGCGGGGGCCTACACGATATTAGGCAAGTGTACCAGTGTCTTTGGCTCTTCAGTGCATTTCGAATGCAGTATGTTAGTAAATTTACTCGTAAT
Source organism: Schistocerca nitens (assembly GCF_023898315.1). NCBI lineage: Eukaryota > Metazoa > Arthropoda > Insecta > Orthoptera > Acrididae > Schistocerca > Schistocerca nitens. The sequence goes on along the minus strand of NC_064616.1, from coordinate 570,100,857 downwards.
GAATAAATTTATTTTGTAAATGAAAGCAAGTGAACCCGTCAGCTACAGCAGTATTTGCGATACGGAAGTAGCACAGCCGACAGCGTTTGCTGATGAATGAGCGGCCATCTCCATGGGGAAACTCCAGTTAATCATCATAATTATGTGTCTGACAGGAAGGTCGGTATGAAATTTAAACGTCCCTCTTTAATATTCCAGTGAGTTTTCAAAACAAAAGCTCCAGTCCTTTTATTAATATCTCAATATCAGTTATGTTATTAGCCACACGACAACTGGGCAACTGCAGCAAAAAAAATGGTTCAAATGGCTCTGAGCACTATGGGACTTAACATCTGTGGTCATCACTCCCCTAGAACTTAGAACTACTTAAACCTAACTAACCTAAGGACATCACACACATCCATGCCCGAGGCAGGATTCAAACCTGCGACCGTAGCGGTCGCGCGGTTCCGGACTGAGCGCCTAGAACCGCTAGACCACCGCGGCCGGCGGTAACTGCAGCAACTGTTGATATGCTACAGTTATCGGCGACGGTATCTGGCGCCTTCTTTTGTTAACAGTTGCCACAGAATAATTCTCGAGCAGAGAGACTGGAAAAGCTATATCATATTAGCTGGATTTCTTTTCACATCAGATATTTCAATTACTATCCAACTGATTACTTCTCACCATTTCAGCTTGTACGAGCGTATCTAACATTTATTATTATTTTCCCGTGTCAGTGTACTAGAGGTTATTTGCAGTATCATGTCTAATAGGTTAGCTAATTTTATTTTATTGATTATTATCGATAACACATTTGCCACATGTGATAGAACGTAGTATTATATTTCTACTTTTATTCTCATAAACGCAGTTGTATATTTATAAGACAGTGTACTAAACTGGGTTCACTGTTAGCTGCCTCGTTTCACGGATGCTGACATGTCGCACGAATATTTATTAGCACTTATTTTCGCTATTAAGTTAGATCCCCGTTGTCTTTTGGAGCTACATTTAATTTGTTTTAGACTAAGATGTAGATCTCATGCAGAGCACTCAGAATCTCTATTACTGTGTTGCGAAGTAAGCTGAATAGTAATGGAAATACTACCTCAAAAACGAGCACGATAGCCTTACGATTCCACAGGTGTTAATTATGTTAATTATTTGACACAATTTAATGTGTTTTGAACATTCCTCTCATGCAGTGGCTATATTCTCAAGTACTGGCGTCCAAGCTATTCTAAGAAGGAAAGAAAATTTTCAGGTTCGAAATGGTTCAAATGGCTCTGAGCACTATGGGACTCAACTGATGAGGTCATTAGTCCCCTAGAACTTAGAACTAGTTAAACCTAACTAACCTAAGGACATCACAAACATCCATGCCCGAGGCAGGATTCGAACCTGCAACCGTAGCGGTCTTGCGGTGAAATTTTCGGGTACTGTGCATGATTTGGCACCTGTTGTTCTTTAAGAGCGTAAGGCTTCTGCATTTCATGATTATTTTACACATTTCATTCACAAGCGTTGATAGTCAATAGCAATCTCAAATAAATGTGAGATTCTCATCACACTGCATACATAAAGGAAGAACGGTACGACTAGGTGACGAGCATTAAGGCAACGTCTTCAAGTGTAATGACTGGCAAAAATGTTTATCACCCAAAGGAGGGAACTAAGTGAGTCATCATTTCGTATGTAATATTTGTGTATTGAGATGATGTGAGTAATTTTGATCCATACCTTGTAGGACCACCTTGGATTGTATCAGCAAGCTGCAGCGTGATTAGTCGTGACGGCGTCCACGTAAGTTTTCAAAGCGTCACACACTTAGTCAACACAGCGAAGATACACAATGAATGTTGCGCAGACACGTGATACAGCGAAACCAAAACTTGAGATACTGAATAGACTTACGTCTTGGGTCGTTATGAGCAATGGTGGTCGTATCGTACGATTGTCGAGTCACTTGGCGTGCTATTATCACAGAGGTATTATGTTGAATCCAATTGATGAGTGAGATCATCCGTGCACACCGGCTAAATTGTGTTTTACCTGGCTGCATAGTGGAAGAAGCGTCATAATGTACATGACGCGTTTAATATCTTGAAGCCCCGTCTTGTCTGAATGTGGTTGCATCAAGGTCCCCACTGTAGGCTTTACTGACGCGATATGGAAGCAGAAATGCATTGCGAGTTAAGTTCACCGACGGCAGCGATATGGAAAACAATGGCACGCGTCACTTTTCTTGAGACACCGTTCTAGTTGAGAGCAGCGATCGCGGAATAAAAAAACCAATTCAAAGCACTCAACTCTGGAAAGGCAACTGGACTGGATGAGGTTCATGTGAGGTTGTAAAGAGATTGTAAACAGATTGTGTGAAAGAACTCGCTCCTCTTGTAGCAGTAGTTCATCACAGCTCACACGAGGAAAACGAATGGAGAAAAGAGCAAGTCACTCCCCATTTCAAGAAGGGTCATTGGATATAATTAAGGGCCTACATCGCTGACATCAATCAGTGACAGAACTGCCGAACATATTTTATGCTCACGTGTTATAACGTTCTGTCGAGACTGGAAATCTCTTCCGCGTAAATCAGCAAGGACTCCACAAACAGATCTCGCGAAACTCATCTGACTGTATAAAAGACATCATATTTACGCCAGTGACTGTAAATATTATGTCTTTTATAAAGTTCTACATGACTGTGAATCCCAGGTATAAAAAGTTAATCAGCTGACTGTCTTCGTACATGAGATCCATAGCACCGTAGTGATATCCACTCAGGTTGGTGTCGTGTTCCTTGATGTCAACAAGGCATTTGATTAACTTCCGTATTGGTATTTGGTGAAAAAATACGAGCTTACCGAGTATCGGACCTGGTTTCTGACTGGAATCAAGATTTCCGCGCAGATAGAACTCAACATGTCACTCTCAACAGCACAAAATCGGCAGATGTGGAGGTAAATACGGGAGTACCCCATGGAAGTGCTATAGGATCATTTGTCTTAACAGCATATATAAATGACTCTGTCAGGCTGTTCGATGACGATACGGTTGTCTGTAGGATGAGTGAAACTTCAGAAGATTGTAGCAAAGTGCATGAAGTTCTGCAGAGTACTGATTAGTTCTGTAGGGAATGACGCTGGTACCTGCACGTAAATAAATGAATCTAATGAACTAGGAGCTGTGGTTGACTCGCAGGCTGGGTCCTCCCTTAGTACACAACAATTAGTGATTAGGTGCCAGTTTTGTCGGTTGCCCTGGATCTGATGTAAGGGTTTTCCATGACGTTGCATGGTAATAGCTGGAGGTTAAGTTGTAGCTATTAGTGACTTATTGTTGAGTAGTAATTTACAACTTAAGTGAATGACTGTACGAGTAGATTGATATAGAGCTGATAGTGCCATAGGAGCGATGACCATTTTATCCTCGTTTTGCGGCTGATGGAGACGCTGGTAATCCTTGTCTGAACGATTCCGTTAACACCGAAGGCTGAAAATCTCTCATGATGGCAAAACTGAAGTTGACAAATGCTAAAGCAACGGTTTCAGGTAATACGGGGTGTCCCAGGAGAAATGGTCAATATTCGGGGCTATGACAGAAAAGATCATATGAAGCAAAAGAAGTCTAGTAAACATGGGCTCTAAAAGACATACCTTGAGAACTATGAGCGCTTCTTCAGGTGCGATACTGTGAAACAAATCTCTTCTACCGGAAGCTCATTGCCTTTCATAGGCTGGGTGGAGTTAGTACCGACCAAAACAAGAAAAAATTATGTAGTGAACATGGGCTCTAGAATGAATACCTTAAGAGCCGTGACAACTTGTTTAAATTTTAATTTATTAACTTTAGAGCCCGAGTTTACGTGACATTTGTTTTTCTTTTTTTGGTCCAAACGACCACCTCTCAAAATATGGGAAGCAAAGAGCACGTAGTAGAAGAGATTTGTTTCACAGTTTCGAAGAAGAAGAAGTGCATCTAGCTCTTAAGTAATGAATTTTAGAGTCCATGTTTACTGGACTTTTTTTCCTTCGAATGATCGTTACTGTCATAACCCTGAGCATTTACCATTCATCGACGGACGCTCTATATAAGAGTGAAACAAATTAAACACTTCGGGGCCAAGCAAATTCATCGCCTACATATGTCTTCCAGGGCTGATTTATCCTTAAATGACTAATCAACCTCTAATATGTGCTACTGACGTTGTGTTCTAGTCTTTTTAGACGTTTACATTTAGCTTAGTGATAACACGGAATGAAAAAATGCTTTTCATAACGGACGTGAGAGTTTTACGGAGTCCCGAATGTGTGTCACACTATTATATAGTGGTTTCAAGAATCTCGTTTTCCTTTAGACGATAAGAAGTAGTAGGTGAAGAGTTGGCAAGTGTGAAATTTTCGGAGATTTGGTTTAAGTTGTTAGGTTTGCAGAAGAGTTCATCAAGCTTCCGCTGTTAACTTAGACTGACAGCCAAGCCCTCACATATCAATGATGATCGTGTAGAGAATGTGCATCTGTCAGTTCAAGCAATGATACGTGAGTGGCCTTTGTAGCTCTGCGGGAGAAAACGAAAATGGGAAAAGAGAGGAGGAATCCATGGTGGAACGAGGATTTAGAGAAATTGGCGAAAATGGAAAAGGAGGCTTATAATAAATGGCTTAGCGCTTGGCTTGATGGAGACCGTAAAATATATGGAGCTAAATGGAAAGAAGCAAAAAGGGCCATTACTATAACCAAAGATGAAAGAAATGAGGCTCGGCAGAAAGTCGGAGAGGAAATAGAAATAAACTTCAGTGGTACTAGCGCAAGTAGAGCGTGGAAGATACTGAAGCCCATGAGTTGAAAACGAAGGTAGTTCTGGGATTATTCTGACAAACGCGGAAAGGGGGGGAGGGGGAGGTATTACCAAGCTTTGTTCACGGAGAAGACAAATATAGTGCTGGGATTACCCTAACAAACATGGAGGGTGGAGGGGTACAAGAACAAAATAGTTTCACACCAGGGCTCTCTTGCACTGATGGCATGGTCACATTAGTGAGTGTAATAGAGAAGAGAATTTTCACAGGGGTAGAGACTCATTTAGTCTTCGTGGACTTTCTGAAGGACAATGACACGTTATCTTACAACAATCTGTGGAAAAGCATGAAAAATAATTGGCGTGTCAACTACTTACATCAAAGCAGTTAAACAGTTTTCTACAGACTGTGTGAGTGCTGTCGAAGTAGGAATCTCAGTGTCACCGCAGTTTCCTGTTACAAAACTGCTACGCAAGTGTGTGATATAGCACAGACGCTATTGAAAATATATCTGGAGAAAGCACTTAAAGCCTGGAGCAATAAAAAAAAAAAAAAAAAAAAAGGCATGGGTGTCCCTGTGGGGCACGCAACCTTGCACACACTTCCCTTCGATGATGACCAGGTCATCGTAGCAGTAGCGCAGGATGGTGCTGAGCACATGCTTCGGAAGTTAAAAGAGGTATACGAAAAATGGCTTCTCACAATTAGCTTGACAAAAACCGAATACTTGAAGGTTGGCGACAATACCATTAGGGGATCTAGAGGTTTGAGCCGGCAAGATCAGGGGATGTAAATCTTTTATATATCTAGGGGTTATCATATCATCAAAGGCAAACAGTGACGATGACATAAATAGTACAATAAGCCAGAGCAAGAACGGCGCACTAAAACTGAAATGGTTTCTTTGGAATAACAAGGAGGACCAAGCAGGTGATACATCGTTCAGCTGTTGGGAAGATCGGTTCGTACGGAGTAGAAACGTGGGTAGTAAACAAGCATCAGAGAAACAAGTTACTTAGAAATGAACTTTTGGAGGTGACATTTTGGCATCTCCGTGGTGGGCCGTGTGCCAAATAAAAGCGTAAGATAGGTTATGGGTGTCGATAAATTAATAATAGATGCCATACACAAGAAACGTCTAAAATCGGATGGACATCTATGAAGATTGGGCAATAGTCGATGGCCAAAGAAAGTATGACAGTGAACTCCAGCGGAAAGAAGAAAACGTGGTCGGCCATGGAGGAGCTGGAATCGATGGATGCTATTTGAGACTAGCATGATCGGACGAGGTGGAATACGGAAGCGAGAAGAGGCGCCAGTAGTAGAACACTCGCAATACCATAGCAACTTTAAGCTTGAGGTCGCGGTGGCCGGCGTCGGCTTACTGTCCGTGCAATGTGGCCTGCAGTTCTTAGAAGTTTTGCTAACAGGCGCTGTGTTTTGTGTGGTCGATCTAATGCTTTGCAAGTGAGTTATAGACAGGAAGACGTCTGCAAAACTGTATTATATTCTTGGAAAGGTCATGGAGTACGCGCAACCAAAGAAAGTACACCCCTCCAGTGGAGGCGTTATTAGCAAAAAAAAAAAAAATTTGGCACCCATATTACACGTCATCTTGTAGCAGCGAATGTAAGTTACTCATTTTATCAGAAGGATAGAAATGTAGTTCTTCGATAGGACTTCTTTGCCTCCCATACAATACAAGTGATTTTCAAACGTTATTCTTGCCTTTTGTGTGATACAACCTAAACGCTATACTATCCCTTGGCTCTGTTTCGTGGCGCCGCTAGGCCATGCAAAATACTGTACGTACGATTCAGAGTGCAACGCCTATTCATTCATATATTTATTAATTAGCGCTGAGTAAAACTCAGAACCGTGAAACATGAATTTCAGTGAGATGATTATGTTGTTGTTGTTGTGGTCTTCAGTCCTGAGACTGGTTTGATGCAGCTCTCCACGCTACTCTATCCTGTGCAAGCTTCTTCATCTCATAGTACCTACTGCAACCTACATCCTTCTGAATCTGATTAGTGTGTTCATCTCTTGGTCTCCCTCCACGATTTTTACCCTCCACGCTGCCCTCCAATACTAAATTGGTGATCCCTTGATGTCTCAGAACATGTCCTACCAACCGATCCCTTCTTCTAGTCAAGTTTTGCCACGAACTCCTGTTCTCCCCTATCCTATTCAGTACCTCCTCATTAGTTATGTGATCTACTCATCTAATCTTCAGCATTCTTCTGTAGCACCACATTTCGAAAGCTTCTATTCTCTTCTTGTCTAAACTATTTGTCGTCCATCTTTCACTTCCATACATGGCTACACTCCATACATATACTTTCAGAAACGACTTCCTGACACTTAAATCTATACCCGATGTTAACAAATTTCTCTTCTTCAGAAACGCTTTCCTGGCCATTGCCAGTCTACATTTTATATCCTCTCTACTTCGACCATCATCAGTTATTTTGCTCCCCAAATAGCAAAACTCCTTTCCTAATCTAATTCCCTCAGCATCACCCGAGTTAATTCGACTACATTCCATTATCCTCGTTTTGCTTTTGTTGATGTTCATCTTATATCCTCCTTTTAAGACACTGTCCATTCCGTTCAACTGCTCTTCCAAGTCCTTTGCTGTCTCTGACAGAATTACAATGTCATCGGCGAACCTTAAAGTTTTTATTTCTTCTCCATGGATTTTAATACCTACTCCAAATTTTTCTTTTGCTTCCTTTACTGCTTGCTCAATATACAGATTGAATAACATCGGGGAGAGGCTACAACCCTGTCTCACTCCCTTCCCAACCGCTGCTTCCCTTTCATGTCCCTCGACTCTTATAACCGCCATCTGGTTTCTGTACAAATTGTAAATAGCTTTTCGCTCCCTGTATTTTACTCCTGCCACTTTCAGAATTTGAAAGAGAGTATTCCAGTCAACATTGTCAAAAGCTTTCTCTAAGTGTACAAATGCTAGAAACGTAGGTTTGCCTTTTCTTAATCTAGCTTCTAAAATAAGTCGTAGGGTCAGTATTGCCTCACGTGTCCACATATTTTTACAGAATCCAAACTGATCTTCCTCAAGGTCGGCTTCTACCAGTTTTTCCATTCGTCTGTAAAGAATTCGCGTTAGTATTTTGCAGCCGTGACTTATTAAACTGATAATTCAGTAATTTTCACATGTGTCAACGCCTGCTTTCTTTGGGATTGGAATTATTATATTCTTCTTGAAGTCTGAGGGTATTTCGCCTGTCTCATACATTTTGCTCACCAGATGGTAGAGTTTTGCCAGGACTGGCTCTCCCAAGACTGTCAGTAGTTCTAATGGAATGTTGTCTACTCCTGGGGCCTTGTTTCGACTCAGGTTTTCAGTGCTCTGTCAAACTCTTCACGCAGTATCATATCTCCCATTTCATCTTCATCTACATCCTCTTCCAATTCCATAATATTGTCCTCAAGTACATCGCCCTTGTATAGACCCTCTATATACTCTTTCCACCTTTCTGCTTTCCCTTCTTTGCTTAGAACTGGGTTTCCATCTGAGCTCTTGACATTCATACAAGTCGTTCTCTTTTCTCCAAAGGTCTCTTTAATTTTCCTGTAGGCAGTATCTATCTTACCTCTAGTGAGATAAGCCTCTATATCCTTACATTTGTCCTCTAGCCATCCCTGCTTAGCCATTTTGCACTTCCTGTGGATCTCATTTTTGAGACGTTTGTATTCCGTTTTGCCTGCTTCATTTACTGCATTTTTATATTTTCTCCTTTCGTCAATTAAATTCAATATTTCTTCTGTCACCCAAGGATGTCTATTAGCCCTCGTCTTTTTACCTACTTGATCCTCTGCTGCCTTCACTACTTCATCCCTCAAAGCTACCCATTCTTCTTCTACTGCATTTCTTTCCCCCATTCTTGTCAATTGTTCCCTTATGATCTCCCTGAAACTCTGCGCAACCTCTGGTGTCAGTTTATCCAGGTCCCATCTCCTTAACTTCCCACCTTTTTGCAGTTTCTTCAGTTTTAATCTACAGTTCATAACCAATAGATTGTGGTCAGAGTCCACATCTGCCCCTGGAAATGTCTTACAAGTTAAAACCTGGTTCCTAAATCTCTGTCTTACCATTATATAATCTATCTGATACCTTTTAGTATCTCCAGGGTTCTTCCATGTACACAACCTTCTTTGATGATTCTTGAACCAAGTGTTAGCTATGATTAAGTTATGCTCTGCGCAAAATTCTACCAGGCGGCTTCCTCTTTCATTTCTTACCCCCAATCCATATTCACCTACTACGTTTCCTTCTCTCCCTTTTCCTACTACCGAATTCCAGTCACCCATGACTATTAAATTTTCGTCTCGCTTCACTATCTGAATAATTTCTTTTATTTCATCATAGATTTCTTCAATTTCTTTATCATCTGCAGAGCTAGTTGGCATATAGACTTGTACTACTGTCGTAGGCGTGGACTTCGTGTCTATCTTGGCCACAATAATGCGTTCACTGTGCTGTTTGTAGTAGCTTCCCCGCATTCCTATTGTTTTATGCATTATTAAACCTACTCCTGCATTACCCCTATTTGATTTTGTATTTATAACCCTGTATTCACCCGACGAAAAGTCTTGTTCCTCCTGCCACCGAACTTCACTAATTCCCACTATATCTAACTTTAACCTCTCCATTTACCTTTTTAAATTTTCTAACCTAACTGCCCGATTAAGGGATCTGACATTCCACGCTCCGATCCGTAGAACGCCAGTTTTCTTTCTCCTGATGACGACGTCCTCCTGAGTAGTCCCCGCCCGGAGATCCGAATGGGGAACTATTTTACCTCCGGAATATTTTACCCAAGAGGACGCCATCATCATTTATCCATACAGTAAAGCTGCATGCCCTCGGAAAAAATTACGGCCGTAGTTTCCCCTTGCTTTCAGCCGTTCGTAGTACCAGCACAGCAAGGCCGTTTTGGTTAGTGTTACAAGGCCAGATCAGTCAATCATCCAGACTGTTGCTCCTGCAACTACTGAAAAGGCTGCTGCCCCTCTTCAGGAACCACACGTTTGTCTGGCCTCTTAACAGATACCCTTCCGTTGTGGTTGCACCTACGGTACGGCTATCTGTATCGCTGAGGCACGCAAGCCTCCCGACCAACGGCAAGGTCCATGGTTCATGGGGGGGGGGAGATGATTATATAGCTACTTATGACATATACAACACGTGTAGTGACTGTCATTTCACTTAGATAGCAGATGACAAGATTTGCTCTGCAAATCATCTGCATAATTAATGTAATTACCACAGCGATGTTAAGTTATTATTTACGACAAGGTGCGCATTAAGAGATCATTACTTGTGCAAAACGCTCTCCATAACTTACATAGTGACTGCAGAAACCATAGCGTGTTTTGTAGCATCATTTACAGTAATTACTTATTTCATTAAGGCTGGAGCTACAACCTATCAGAATGCACTGCTGTTAAAAATTGTGGTAGTTTAGTATCATGGATCAGGAACATCTGGATACTGTTCGCTCATTCCAGGACCATCTGTCCACTTGCAATGTCATAACCATTTATGGCAGGGCGATGTGTGTAAATGCCACCTCAACGTCCAGCTTTCTATTTTTATCACTTAAGGTCTTTCTGTCATTGAGCCCTTCAACAGAATGAGCTCAACGCTGTTTTACGGATTACTGTAGTGAGCAAAATGCAGTTGAGAAGAGATACAGGACGCAATTAAGATTAGCGTCGTTGACTGACTCATTTTAAGCTTCAAACAGAGTAGTGTTTAAAGTAGTAGGTTGTGAGGTGGAGGTTAGTGTTTAATGTCCTGTCGATAACGAGGTCATTAGAGACGGAGTACAAACACGGATTAGGGAAGGATGGAGGAGAGCCGCGGTGCCCTCTCGAAGGAACCATCCAGGCATCTGGCAGAATACCCAGTGCCAAGACGCAATCAACACCTTCACTGCGCGATAGCAATTGTGAAATCACTGATGACAGTGCCATTACAGCAGAGTTATTAAACACGGTTTTCTGAAACTCCTTGACCAAAGAAGACGAAGTAAATATTCCTGAATTGCAGTCAAGAATAACAGCCAAGATGAGAAACACACAAGTAGATATCCTCGGTGTAGCAAAGTAGCTTAAATCACTTAATAAAGGCAAGCCCTCAGGCCCAGATTGTATACCAGTCAGGTTCCTTTCAGAGTATGCTGCTCCATATTTAGCAATTATATACAACAGGTCGCTCACAGAAAGATTGGTACCTAAAGACTGTAAAATTCCTCAAGTCACACCAATACCCAAAAAGGGAAACAGGAGTAATTCGCTGAATTACAGGCCCATATTACTAACGTCGATCTGCAGTAGGGTTTTGGAACATATACTGTGTTCGAACATTATGAATTGCCTCCAAGAAACCGATTTATTGACTCATAGCACGGATTAAGAAAACATCGTTCTTGTGAAACACAACTAGCTCTTCATGCTCAGGAAGTAATGAGTAATATTGACAGGGGATGTCAAGTTGATTCCAAGTTTTCAGATTTCTAGAAGGCTTTCGACTCCGTTTCTCACAACCGTCTTCTAACCAAACTGCGTGCCTATGGAATATTGTCTCAGTTGTGAGACTGTGTTCGCGATTTCCTGTCAGGAAGGTCACAGTTCGTAGTAATAGACGTAAAGTCATCGAGTAAAACAGAAGTAATATCCGGCGTTCCCCAAGGAAGTATTATAGGCCCTCTATTTCTCTTGATCTGTATTAACGACGTAGGAGACAATATGAGTAGTCCTCTTCGATTATTTGCAGATGATGCTGTCATTTACCGAAGTGTAAAGTCATCAGATGACCAAAGCGAATTGCAAAATGATTTAGATAAGATATCTGTATGGTGCGAAAAGAGGCAATTGACCCTGAATAAAGAAAAGTGTGAGGTTATTCACATGGGTACTATAAGAAAGTCGCTAAATGTTGATTACACGATAAGTCACACACATCTGAAGGCTATAAATTCAACTAAATACTTTGGGATTACAATTACAAATAACCTAAATTGGAACGATCACATAGATAATGTCGTGTGTAGAGCAAACCAAAGACTGCGATTCATTGGCAGAACACGTAGAAGGTGCAACAAGTCTACTTAATAGACTGCTTACATCACGCTTGTCCGCCCTATTCTGGAGTATTGCTGCGCGGTGTGGGACCCGCATCAGAGGGGGGGGGGGGGGGGGGGGGAGGGGGGTCTGACAGATGACATCGAAAAAATTCAAAGAGGAGCAGCTCGTTTTGTATTATCGCGAAACAGGGGAGATAGTGCCACAGACATGATAACATGAATTGGGGTGGCGATCATGAAAACAAAGGCGTTTTTCTTTGCGACGGGATCTTCTCATGCAATTTCGGTCACCAGTTTTCTCCTCCGATTGCGAAAACATTCTGTTGCCACCAAAGTGCATAGGGAGAAACGATCATCACGATAAAATAAGAGAAATCAGGGCTCGCACAGAAATGGAGCGGTAAAGAGACAGATCGAAGGAGGTTCATTGAACCCTGTGCGAGGCACTTTGTTGTGAATAGCTGAGTAATCACGTAGATGTAGATGTAGATGCCTTAAGTGATTTAGGGAAATCACGGAAAACCTAAATCAGGATGGCTGGACTCGGGTTTGAACAGTCGTCCTCCCGAATGCGAGTCCAGTGTGTGCTAGCCACTGCGTTACCCCATCCAGTGCTTAAAGTAGCAGTCTGTTCCAATTATTAGACCTTGATAGCTCTCATATAGATGTTCCGATAGATTAGTGCTTAGTATGAAACCAAAGAGATTTAAATGAAGAGCAGATACCGCCAACTGTGATGTGTTGAATAGAATCTCCAACCCACGCTTAGGTTGGTACTTCTTACTGTTAATTTGGGTTCTCTGTGTCTCATGTGTATTGCGGGTGGACAGGCCCATTCACTGACGCTTATCACTTCTAATGACAAAGCAAAAGAAGCAGTGATATTGTTATCACCATGAGTAGATGAAACTTTTCGTTCTTCTGATTATTATAGACTGAAAGGGAGTTTAACTTAAGGATGACATATTCTAGGCAAAAGTATCAGGGTTTGGTGCTCTGTTCTACATGTCCTGATGACAATCCGATCTCCCTTCGTGTTGACAAAGGCTGGACTGTAATTCGTATTGCGCACATTGGCTGATGTTACGTCTTTACAGGTTTTTGAACCCACTTCCTATGTCATTAATAACACTTTTCTCACAAAGTTCACTTTTTAAATTTGAAACTTTATGTTATTCGTAGCTAGCGGGATAATGCTAATGAAAGAATTCAGAATAAACACTGTTTTTAAGTTTATGATGATGAAAAGATCAAAAAGTGTTATCCTCCATAGTGTTCAAATTGTAACGCTGTGGCTAACAGAAAATTTAAAAGTAGAAATTGAAGTAAATCACCTGTGACAAATGAATTTTTCATTTCGGAGTTACATTAAGACAGAAAAACAAACTGAATTACAGTTCATACTGAAGAGGAGGTCCATCCAAATAATTCTCCCTGTTCTTAATGTAATATGTTTTGATGGTAGTAGGTGACTGAATTTGTTTTGGCTCCAGTCCCTAGCTACAGAAATTGGTATGAAGATCGTTGGCCTATTAATTTGGTATTTTGGCCCGAGATCAACTATGCGGAAGAATTCTCCATGCATTTGACACCTAAGCTGTACACCTACACCTCAAATAAGCAATGTGGCTGTGGAAATATATTCTTCCTGCCACTAGTGTAACAGAGATTTGGCAGCTTCACAGAATTTGTTTAGGATCTCTGTCATCATCTTACTTCCAGGACTGGCTCAGAATTAGCCTACAATATTCACTTTATATTTTCATGTCATTTCGATTAAATATCCTGACTTATTCTTACTAATTGTCTATCTATGGGGTCTTTGGTACATAGTGTCTGTTTTGCCATTAGTCAGCACCACAGTCAACCAGCGGCAGCCACTTGTAGTGGGAAATTAAAAAATCCAAGACGGCAGACTGAGAAATAAAAAAAAAAAGAGAATTGGTGACAAATTCAAAATAGACCAGTTGCCTTGGGTATAAAACGGTGGGAAATTCAAAAATTGGTGGGAAACTTAAAAATTAAAGATGGAGATTGATTGGAGATTTTTGAAGATGATGGAAAATTAAAAAAATCGTAAATAATGTCAGTGGAAAATTTAAAAATTGCCAGCATATATAAAATATCCAGTATGGTGCAACTAGATCAATTATGTTTTATGCCCCACCTACTCCTCCTCTTTCTAATGAACCACAATGAAGTAGTAAATGGGTGTATTTAATAAGAACAAATTAGATTTTGAAAAATTAAACTAGCCTAGTTATCGTTTGTACCCAACCCATCCACTTCCCTTTGCCCTCCTGAGCCTTGTCTTCAGCCAATCATAGCACAGTTTTGAAATGAAAGAACCAACGAAAAATCCAAGATGGCGGAAACAGCCCAATTGTGTCAGTGGTAATTAAAGACCTTCAGTTTTCCAAATAATCAGTGCATAGTATTTAAATGAGATGAAAATATGGTACTATGTCTGCAGTAAGGAATTACGTAATCCTCAGTTTAAACTCAAAGATAATTATTATTTCCTTGATAATCACACATCTCTGGCGTAATATTAAAACAATGTGTAAAAGTGGTGTTAAATTACTTTATTTCTGAGAGACATGGTACATACACATAAATCTTTGCCCCTTAACGTCTCCCCTTGCTCCTATCTCCAACCAATCGGATGAAGTCCAAGATGGTGGAAATAGACCACCTGTACTTTATAACTACTCCCTTGTTCTTTCCAACCAGTCAGAGTGTTGTATTAAAATGATGCATAGAAATGTAGCCAGATGTACAGTAAAAAAAGATTACATAACCTCAACGTGAAAGTAAGAGATACGCATTATTTCCGTGAGAGCCACAAATATTTATTATTTCCAAAATATATTTACATACTTCTGTCTTTAATTACTGTATTACTATTATTATGCATAAAATGGTGTCAGGTTCCATTATTTCCGTGAAAGTCAAAGATGATCGTGTACATAAACATGCGTCTGGCATGATGTTGAAATTTTTCCATGGACAAAGATACGCATCATAGAAGTAAAATGGCGTGCACACACACACACACACACACACACACACACACACACACACGCACGCACGCACGCATAGGCCTCTGTATTTCAACCTCAGATTCTGTACTGCTTACAAAGATGCGATCTGTGTGTATTTCATACGACAGATGTTATACTCCTTCATCACACAAAGTGGTTGTTTCTCTCTGTGTACTTCATAAGTCAAAAATACTGAACTCCTTAAATACACATGTAAATAATAATCATTCCATCCTCCTTTCTCTCACTCTCTCTGTCTCCCTCCCTCCCTCTCTCTCTCTCTCTCTCTCTCTCTCTCTCTCTCTCACACACACACACACACACACACACACACACACATACGCACACCCACACAGTACACGTGCTAAGGACACCAGTACATTACTTACAATTATCATTTTTATGTAGTTACGTCCCCAGACCAGTGTAATTACATATCGGGAAGTACAGGATGTTTGTTATCCTGTGCTGGTAAAGAAAGTTTATGTTGTTTAATAGTCGAAGCAACAGGCTGCTTATAGTGAATGCTC
Source organism: Schistocerca nitens (assembly GCF_023898315.1). Classification (NCBI taxonomy): domain Eukaryota; kingdom Metazoa; phylum Arthropoda; class Insecta; order Orthoptera; family Acrididae; genus Schistocerca; species Schistocerca nitens. Next base: position 570,085,381 of record NC_064616.1, on the reverse strand, counting down.
AGTAGTTTTCACTCCCGAATCCAAGACATACTGCTTGTAATCGTCGATGGTTAGCCTATTTGCAGACGATTGTTTTAAACCTTTTTCTCTGCACATTGATATGTGCGCAGCCTCGGTCTGAAGAGAAAATATTTTCAAGCGCAGGGCCATTAATTCTGCAATTGGCTCACAATTCAGTTTGTTCTTAATTAACCCAATTACCTTTTTAGTCAGCAGTGAAATACCATATTTGTTATTTACTGGAAACATTGGAGTATCAAAAAAATGGCTCTGAGCACTATGGGACTTAACATCTATGGTATCAGTCCCCTAGAACTTAGAACTACTTAAACCTAACTACCTCACACAACACCCAGTCATCACGAGGCAGAGAAAATCCCCGACCCCGCCGGGAATCGAACCCGGGAACCCGGGCGCGGGAAAAAAAGAGAACGCTACCGCACGACCACGAGCTGCGGACACTGGAGTATCGACCCTTTTGTGAACATCACTCCCAATATCCTCGTGGATATTTGGAGCTGTGGTGTGGTATATGAAGCTATCAGTGTCTGTGTAGCAGACTTTCTCACAGATTGGCAGAAATTTGTACAATATATATATCTATAAAGAACGTCGGAAATGAGCGTTTTCGAAAATCTAAAATCGCCATCTGAATTGCGATTGATTTGTCGAAATCTACATTAAGTCTACTCTGTTCGATGGCGACTAGATTTTCATTAAAAATAACGCTCCTTTGAAAATCAAGCTTTACAATTAATACAGCTGCTCCGAATCTGCCTGTCTAAGATGTAGCTAGTCTAATGTGCCGCATCTTTAGCACAGTTTACATGGTTTTGCCAAATACGGGATTATGCATGTGTTTGATGAAAGTCTTCTCATAGTCGTTACGTGCACTCATTCGATTTTGTGTGTTAATCTCTATATATGACTTTATCCAGGGAGATTGCCTATATGATAAGATTTGGTGAATCAATATTAATACCAATTTAATATGTGAATATTGTTTTAGATTTCTATAATCAATGACATAAATGGCTCTGAGCACTATGGGACTCAACATCTTAGGTCATAAGTCCCCTAGAACTTAGAACTACTTAAACCTAACTAACCTAAGGACATCACACACACCCATGCCCGAGGCAGGATTCGAACCTGCGACCGTAGCAGTCCCGCGGTTCCGGACTGCAGCACCAGAACCGCTAGACCACCGCGGCCGGCAATCAATGACATAGTTTCTTTTGATATTCAAGGTCTAAACCAATTTCTTTTGTTTCTTACTGTGCGATGGTGTCGCCATTTTTTTCTGGACATAGGGGTGTATATAAATGTAAATCGTGAATATTTTTGGAATACTCAAGATCTATTTCCAACATGTACCCTACGTTCGAATTGTTTGGTATGCCCGCACCACAAAATTTTTGACATTCTCTGGAAGACACCATTCAAAATCAGAAACGGGAAGAGGCTGTAACATCGCCCATCTGCATAGGCTATTCCCATCAACATTCGAGTATATGACGTAAGTGTCCATGGCCTTTTTTCATTAAAATCGACCATGAATCTATTGTAAGAAAATAAATGTATACAAGAATAATGAACGATTCCTTCTCTGATGTCATGCTCAAGAAACTGTAGTTGTTCAAATCGGCAATAAGCTGCAATTTCTACTTTACTGACTGTCAGCAGAGCATCCGATGCCAAACCAGGTGATGTAACATAATGCACAGGATCCAGTTGATATGTCTTAAGGCAAAGACTGAACGAATTCGAAAATGTCTCAAGAACCATCACATCTATTTTAAAATATAAATAGGAATATGTTCAAAGTGTTTTGCACTTGAATGCATTGAGTACACTACAGGCTCTTTGGTACTTGGCGTCCGATCTCATTTCACCTGCTAGAAGACTTTCAAACTTACCAGTTGAGGTCAGGAGATCTTTCAGCACAGTCGATTTGTTGCTCACATTTGCATATGGGAAAATTAAGAAGTGTGTACTGTTGATCGTCTGGAAAATATGACATCATTATCTTGAGTACATCAAATTTTAGATATGATGTGCACTTTTCAAGAGCGGACGTCAAATAAGTTAATGAATGAGTCAATCGAAAATTTATGTTGCAGTGCCTTTCATGCGGTGTTACTGGAATACTCTTTGTGAATTTGTTTGTATTTTTTCATATTTGAGAGTGGAATAAAAACACGACTTGGACTTAATGCAATTTCCTCATCGCTATCTGTTGTCTCAGATTGTGGAATACGATGGGCACAGGAAGGTCTGTAATTCACATTACAAATGGGATGTGCAGCACGTCGGTACGTGCCTCTGAAATGACAAACATCTCGGTGCTTCACATCGTCTTCCTCAAAGGATTTATCCCACATATGACATTCTTTTGCTGAGCGAAACGCCGATTCTTCATTAGGGCTTAATAACATGTTTCATTTTGTAATAAAAAGCTATGTACAGTCTCAGTGATGGCGTAGAGCTATTCCGCCGCGAACCACTGCATGAAATCGCTGCCTCTACACAAATCGGAATATTCCTCGTCGTAGCTGCAGTGTATGTAGGAAGCAACATCGAATGATTTATGTAAATGTGCCTGGTAGGAACACAAACCAAAGTCAGCACAACGACTGCAACGAGCAGCATTCCATAGTACCATAAATTACAAAGGCAGATTCAGTTTGTTACTAAATTCTGTACATTTTTCGAAGGTGCTTTTACCACAGCGAGCATTCACAAATGAAAGTGGACTCACGGTGAACAGTGATGCTGAAATGTACTATTTCGACGAGTTTTTAGTATAATACAAATGACATACACTTAAGCGTCAAAGAAACTGGTAGAGACATGCGTATTCAAATACAGAGATACGCAAACAGGCAAAATACGGTCGGCAACGCCTATGTAAGATAGTAAATGTCTGGCACAGTTGTTAGATCGGTTACTGCTGCTACAATGACAGGTTATCAAGTTTTAAGTGCGTTTGTACGTGGTGTTATATTCGGCGCACACAGTCGATGGGTCGGTCACAGCACCTCCGAGGTAACGATGAAATGGGGATTTTGCCGTATGACCATTTCACGAGTTTACGGTGAATACCAATAATCCGGCAAACCATCAAATCCCTGGCATCTCTGCGGCCGAAACAAGATCCCGCAAGAACGGGGCCCACGACGACTGGAGAGAATTGTTCAACGTGACAGGAGTGCAACCCTTCCGCAAACTGCTGCAGATTTCAATGGTGGGCCATCAACAAGTGTCAGCGTGCGAATCATTCAACGAAACATAATCGATATAGGCTTTCGGAGAAGAAGGCCCACTCGTGTACCCTTTACGCCTCGCCTGAGCCCGTTAACACCAACATCGGAGTCTTGATGACTGGAAAAAAGTTGCCTGGGCGGACAAATCTCATTTCAAATTTTATCGAGTGGATGGACGTGTACGGGTATGGAGACAACCTCATGAATTCATAGACCCTGCATGTCAGCAGGAGACTGTTCAAGCTGCTGGAGACTCTTTAATGGTGTGGGGCGTGTGCAGTTGGAATGATATGGGACCCCTGATAAGTCTAGATAAGTCCCTGACAGGTGATACGTACGTAAGCATCCTGCCTGATCACCTGCATCAATTCATGTCCATTGTGCATTCCGGTGGACTTAGGCAATTCCAGCAGGACCATGTGACACCCCACACGTCCAGAATTGCTACAGAGTGGCTCCAGGAACATTCTTCTGAGTTTAAACACTTCCTCTAACCACCAAACACCCCAGACATGAACATTATTGAGCATAACTGGGATGCCTCGCAACGTGCTGTTCGTGGTGTCTTTTCCCTCCAGCACTACTTCAGACAGTAGTCGAGTCCATCTCATGTCGTGTTGCGGCACTTCTGCGTGCTCGCGGGGGCCCTACATGATATTAGGCAGGTGTACCAATATCTTTAATGTTCAGTGTGTATCTGTATTAAGAGAAATGAACAAAATGAGTAGATTTACATGTCTTTGCGACGATCTAGAGGTGCATTTCGCTATTCTTTGTCTTTTCTCTTGCTTTCCACAATCATCCATTCATAATCAGAATATCGAATGTCATAAACTTTTATTTAGAGGTATTTATTCTCTTTTTCGAAAACATGATCATGACTGAGTTCTGCAGGGAATAGTATGTTGACAACGTTTAATTTACTTGCATATGGAAAATATTTAGCTACATGTTCTTCATCCTCCATGTTCTTCATCCTGCTTTACAGGATGCAATCCTGTTCGAACTGACCACTTGTAGAAGGTATCATCTATGACTGGATGTTTATTACTGCATGTTTATTTGCGATGGCGTTGGAAAGTTTCATTGTACTCCCACATAAAATTCCTTATTTTCATAAACGTCAATGCGCAGTTGAATTATTTCCTTCAGTGCCAACCCAGAATCGCAGACCTAAACATTTCCTAATGTTTTCAAAAGTCGTCTTGTGACTCTGGTTGAATATCATTCTCTTATGTCAGCAGACAGCAGACAGGTGATACGTACGTAAGCATCCTGCCTGATCACCTGCATCAATTCATGTCCATTGTGCATTCCGGTGGACTTAGGCAATTCCAGCAGGACCATGCGACATGGTCTTTAGATTGAGGCAAATCTCCTTCTCCTCACCTGACTTGCACGAGCAAGTTGCAGACTAGTCAACTACCAATCCTTATAGGTTGATTAATCTGATGAACTTTGATGCCGAAAATGAGAAAACAAGCAACCAAAAAATTTCTGTGCTCCTTAAATCCAAGCCTAATGTCTATAACACCAGTACATATTACAACACCGACTAGGCTTCAAGTCAATCGAGATCATCTAATTTACTGTGTTTTGCTGCCAATAATAATATTATTAGGTTCGTTGATGAAGTTAAAGCAGCTCAGGTGGTCTTATTCGTCTGCAGATTCTCTGCCGCTGCTGCTATTGCTCCTTCTACTTCTTGCAGATTTTTTCCTCCAGCTGCTCGATCAGACCACAGATTCTTCATTAATCAATCAGAAGGACTACAGATTCTGTAATATTAAATAAGAAAAACATATATTCACAGAAACGGAAAAAAATGTGTGAATGATATAATGCATAGAAAGAGACGACTTACAATTTTTTGCCGAGTTTCCAACCCTGCTCTCTCACTTCCTCTCCCTCACTCATTCACTCGGCTCCCAACTAATCGATAATGATGGTTCAGATGACAAAACGTAAGTTACTTCAGGGTGTTGGAAGCTCTGAAAAGTTCTAAATATTTCTGAAAGGCTCTAGCTCATGCTGCTGAGACGCTGTTCTTGCTTCAGATGTATGTATGTATGTGTTGAACTGGGGACCTAGAAACGACGGAGAGGCTTCGTCCCCGCTATAGCCCTCAGTGGTACATAACCCCACAACAGGCACCAGCAGTCCACTCACCCCACCGCCGTTCCACATCGAACCCAGGGTTATTGTGCGGTTCGGCCCCCAGTGGACCCCCTCCCCGCCCCCCTTCCCCCAGGAACGTCTCATTCCAGACAAGTGTAACACCCATGTTTACTTGGTAGAGTAATTATGGTTTACGCCTACGTGGAGACAGAGTTTGCACAGCAATCGCTGACATAGTGCAACTGAGGCAGAATAAGGGGAACCAGTCCGCATTCGCCGAGGTGGATGGAAAACCGTCTTAAAAACCATCCACAGGCTGGCAGGCCCACCGGGCCTCGACACTATTCCGCAGGGCGGATTTGTGCCGGGGACTGGCACGCCTTCCCGCTCGGGAAGCAGCGCGTTAGACCGCGCGGCGAGCCGGGTAGGCTGTTTATTTAAGTAACTACTATTTTGAAATAGAAATAAAATAAGTAATCTTTTCTTACCAGTTTAATTTTACATGGAAGCCTGTACTTTAATCTAATTTTCTACATAATTCCCACCAATATTAAGGCAATTATCATATCATACAACCAACTTTTGACTACTGTCCTCACGGAATTCTGCAGCCTGATTTGACAGCAACTGCAACACGGTCGTTTTGACATCTTCTTCGTGGTTGTGGCCCTGACCAGATGCTTCTTCAAATTCAGGAACATACGATAGTCCCCTAGCAGTAGATGGAGACTGTGCAGATGGTGAGCAAGTTGTTCCCAGCTAAATGAACCGATCAGCACTTGAGTTCAATTGGCCGCCTGTGGACAGGAATCATCAAGCAAAACGATCTCTTTACTCAGTGTGCCACGCCATTTGTTTTGGATTGCACGAAGCAGTTTTTCAATGTCTCACAATAATTCGTACAATCTATGGTGTCAGTACACTGTTTTGGGTGATACTGAATACTACCATTCCATGGATTGAAGGCTAGACGTAATGTAAGCAGCTCATGTTTCGTCGCCTCTGACGATTTCATTTAAAAATCCGTCACCAAATTAAAGAACTGGCCAAACGTTTGCTTTTGTGCACCTCAGTCAGCATTTGTACACGCAACGTGAACTTATTTTCGATAATTTAAACATTCTGTAACAACTGCATAATGCACACTTCTTGGCTATTCAGGAAACTAATTGCATAATGTTGAAATCGTAAAGCGTTTGTTCTCTCACCTTTTTTCGTCTATCTGTTGCTCCAAATTGTCAGTAGTGTCTGAAGGTCGCCCACTTCGTTCCTCATCATGTACATTCGTAAGGCCATGTTTAAGAGATCTCAGCCATATCCATACCATTCCACCGTTCATAACGTTTTCTCCATACAGTTCACTGGTCTGACGATGAATTTCAGCCACTTTCACAATCGAATTACAGAGCGTATTTCAGTCGGTGGGATTTTCAGTCGGAGGAGGCACTTCAGCTACTCACAAACACATATAGCCACGCCAAATGACTCTGCTAACGTCTGCGTATTGCAACTGAGTGCGGCATATTGCGCGCATGCGTCAAATTCCGACCGTGGCGCTGCAGCGGTGGAATTTCAAAACGGTACTTACTCTGGTCTGCACATCTGGTCAGTGTCAATTCAAGAACCGCGTTCAACAAAGACGGTAACACAGACAAAGTTTGCTGTCGGCGAGTCATTCACACGCAATGATTTGCCTGTGCAAACACTGTCTGTATAGAAAAGTCGGTGCAAATATCTGAGAGTGTAAGGGCCCTCTAGACAGCACTGTGGCAATGAGACAGAGATAAATATCACAGGTGGTCGGTAGCAAAGTTGTAACACAGTCGCACTATAACATGAAGGCTCCTGCAGAGATAACTATAAGTTTCTTGTGAAAATACAATATTAATGATGAGATTAAGGTACAACAATTTGTTAACTATGTTCTTGTGGAAGTACTGTAATGCCAGTTGAGTACAGACTGAACTTTTCTCGTAAGGAAATCGAGATAAGTCGTAATTCATTTGTATTAGTACAGTGCATTTTTATAGTGTTTTTTCGTTATTTTTTGAATAAAACAGATAAACCCAAAAGAGAAACTTATCATTGACAATATACTCTACTGGCCATTAAAATTGCTACACCACGAAGATGACGTGCTTCAGACGCGAAATTTAACCGACAAGAAGAAGATGCTGTGATATGCAAATGATTAGCTTTCCAGAGCATTCACACAAGGTTGGCGCCGGTGGCGACACCTACAACGTGCTGACATGAGGAAAGTTTCCAACCGATTTCTCATACACAAACAGCAGTTGACCGGTGTTGCCTCGTGAAACCTTGTTGGGATGCCTCGTTTAAGGAGGAGAAATGCGTACCATCACGTTTCCGACTCTGATAAAGGTCGGATTGTAGCTTATCGCGATTGCGGTTTATCGTATCGCGACATTGCTCCTCGCGTTGGTCGAGATCCAATGACTGGTAGCAGAATATGGAATCGGTGGGTTCAGGAAGGTAATACGGAACGCCGTGCTGGGTCCCAACGGCCTCGTATCACTAGCAGTCGAGATGACAGGCATCATATCCACATGGCTGTAACGGATCGTGCAGCCACGTCTCTATCCCTGAGACAACAGATGGGGACGTCTGCAAGACAACAACCATCTGCACGAACAGTTCGATGACGTTTGCAGCAGCATGGACTGTCAGCTCGGAGACCATGGCTGCGGTTACCCTTTACGCTGCATCACAGACAGGAGCGCCTGCGATGGTGTACTCAACGACGAACCTGGGTGCACGAATGGCAAAACGTCATTTTTTCGGATGAATCCAGGCTATGTTCACAGCATCATGATGGTCGCATCCGTGTTTTGCGACATCGCGGTGAACGCACATTGGAATCGTGTATTCATCATCGCCATACTGGTGTATCACCGAGCGTGATGGTATGGGGTGCCATTGGTTACACGTTTTGGTCACCTTTTGTTCGCACTGACAGCACTTTGAACAGTGGACGTCACATTTCACATGTGTTACGACAGGTGGCTCTACCCTTCATTCGATCCTTGCGAAACCCTGCATTTCATCAGGATAATGCACGACCGCAGGTTGCAGGTCCTGTACGGGCCTTCCTGGATACAGAAAATGTTCGACTGCTGCCCTGGCCAGCACATTCTACAGATCTCTCACCAACTGAAAACGTCTGGTCAATGGTGGCCGAGCAACTGGCTCGTCACAATACGCTAGTCACTACTCTGGATGAACTGTGGTATCGTGTTGAAGCTGCATGGGCAGCTGTACGTGTGCACACCATCCAAGCTCTGTTTGACTCAATGCCCAGGAGTATCAAAGACGTTATTACGGCCAGAGGTGGTTGTTATGGGTATTGATTTCTCAGGATCTATGCACCCAAATTGTGTGAAAATGTAATCACATATCAGTTCTAGTATAATATATTTGTCCAATGAATACCCGTTTATCATCTGCATTTCTTCTTGGTGTAGCAATTTTAATGGCCAGTAGTGTGTTATTTTACATGATCTAAAACAGTCTGACAATGCACATATAGTATATCGATGCCATGTCTTTGTAGATCTATTGATCCAGAGATAAATATGTTAACGCAACGTTAAATACTCTTTCGCCCGTAAAGGATTTTCTTGGTGATTGTTCGATAGGTTGCGTAAAAGTTAGACATTTGAGGTTATGTAAGTTGAAAAATAAGTGTGGTGTGGAAAGAATTCCAAACTGAGTTCCTGAATACCTTCTTTTGTGAAGTCAGCAGAATACAGACAGGCTGTTATAGTGCAGTACCAACATTTAAAGAGGCATTTTGTATGGACACCAACGGCCTTGCCATATCGGTAACACCGGTTCCCGCGAATCACCGAAGTTAAGCTCTTTCGGGCTTGGATAACACCAGGATGGGTGACAGTACGGTCTGCCGAGTGCTATCGGCAAGCAGCATGGACTCAGCCCTTGTGAGGCAGATTGAGGAGCTACTTGATTGAGAAGGAGGGGCTATGGTCACGAAAACTGACAACGGCTTAGAGAGCTGTGTGCTGACGACATATTCGCACCCAATGATGCCTGTGGGCTGAGGCTGACACGGCAGTCGGGCGGTACAGTTGGGCCTTCAAGGTCTGTTCGGGCAGAATATTGACGTGTTTGTGTTAGTCATCTGTTTCGTTTTTATGAAACTGACATAAAGGCACCAAATCTCGACGCCAGACAAATTTTCGATGGTTTATCTGCGTGATGCATTTCTTGATGCTCAAGGAAAAATGTCTACGTGGCCAACCATTGATTTTTGTTCCTTTAAATTACGGCGTGCTGTACACCTACAGTCGACTTTTTGTTCATGTGTACATTGGTTCAACTCCCACTCTGGCCATTCTGATTTAGATTTATCGTTATTTCTCTAAGTAGCTGTAGGTAAATGCTTGATGGTGTCGTGGATTGCTTCTCGTTTAATACGCTGAAGCTGAAGGTCATACATTCGGGTCTCACCTAGGTCGACAATTTTTAACACGCATCATAAGGCTTTCATCCCTTGTGGCAATGCTAAGTGAAGAATTCCACTGTTACGCGGAATCCACATTAAACATGGTGACCTCCTTCTTCTGCTGACTGGGGTGGATTCAGTTTAGATTAGACAACAACAGAAGCTTATGTTACAGCGAAAAAAAATCTATATCTTGCTTATGCACAAAATTTAGTTTTTGTTTCATTCTTGGAAAGCAAAAAAAGTAACAAAAATAATATTTGTTTGCGAAACGGAAACGCTGGCTTAGAGGAATTCGTTTGGTCCTACAGAGTACCCTGTTGCACACATTCCTTTTCTTATCACCCAGATTCTTTGGAAGAAGAAGACTGTGAATGATCACATTAATTTCGTCGTAATGTTTGTACTCCTTTAATATTACTAAAAAAACATATTCGTCTTTCTTTGTGTTGACAGGAATGTAGAAGCATACAGAAATGCAAGGAAAGCATATGACACGAGCCTCTGATGTCTATATTTGTTGAAAAAATGTATGTCAGTCTACTTTTTCAACAAAACTCGGTGTTCTAAATTTCCGTTTCATACAATGGAAAGTGTCACTATTAGACCCCAATATGCAGTCGTATCATTATCATTAACTGTTTTTTATAAAATGCAGATTTTAAATCAATTATATGCGGCCATAAGTGTCCGCTATCGATTGTCAACATTTGTAGTTGTGAATATTGATTTGTGACAATTATATAAAAAGAGCTGTCTTGAGTTAACCACACTTATTTCTCAAATTCCCAAATTCCTTTCTCTATAATTTTCATACGCTATATGTATCATTAAATAAAATTAGTAACAACTACTTGGTGCAGGTTCAGTACTTTATATTTGTATGGGCGCAGTTGGAACTATTTTCTCGACATTTATTCAAGACACCCCGTCATTTATATTCGTTCTTTCATGTTAAAGAAAATAAAATTAATATCAAATTCAATCATAAATTGGGACTTTTCTGGTTTATCTTCATCTACAGAACCTTAATAATAGTAAAACGTCGGTCAATATTTGAATACACTGTCTGACAAGAGAAGTAAAATACTGAGATGTCATGGTCGGATGTCAACGAAACTTTGAACGCTTACACACCATAGCGCACAATTCTCTGAGACAAGCAGATCGCTCACCTGAATGAGCTATTGTTGATCGTGTTTAGTTTTGTTATCAGGCCTGTTAGGGTACATTAGGGGCGTGACATGTGTCAGATGTGGCATTGTCGCATGTCAATGAAACTTTGAACACACCATCGCGGACGATTCCATGTGACAAGTAGATCAGCCACCAGAGTGCATTAATATTGTTCCTATTTTCATTAGGCTTGCTAGGGTACGTAAGGGTAATGAACAGTGGCACATGTTAAGGACACGTAGATGTGTACTCGTGTGAGACACCGTTATCAGCACGTGACAGGGTTTGAAAGGTGTCTCATTGTGGGTCTCTATTTATCCAGGTGGTTGAATTGTGCAGTATCCAGATTTGTGGGACATTCGGATGTGACAGTGCGTCGATGTTGGACTATATGGGAAGGTGAGGTCGACCACGTCTAACCACCACAAGAGAGGATGGACATATTGCGTACCAGGCACATCATAGCCCCTTCACATCTGCGTCTGCCATCCGAGAACAAGTAATGGACTTCCTGCAACATTCTCTGCCATTCCACACCATTGGTAGGAGATTAGCAGCAGAATAACTACGAAATTACCATTCCACGCACAGGCTGCCGTTAAGGTGGGAAACCACATTATGAGGTTCAAAAAATCTGATTTTTTTGTTGTTGCGTAAATCCTTAGCGTAACTATCCAAGAATACTCTGTCAAAATTTCAAAGCGGAATTCGCATTCGTTTAGATTTTATGAGCATAGAACTGAGTGCACATCGGGTACAGGCTCGAACGCAGAAGCGAATGGGGACTCGGCTCCGAAACACTCGGAAAACTAAAAAGCTTAGTGGAAAAGACAAATTCACAGAGTCATTAATGAAAACGCTCAGCCCTTATTATGGACTAGCGATTCCAAGACATACAGCTAGTGTGCAAGACATGAAAACAGCAATTATGGCGACATACTATCATATAATTTCCACGGATGAAAATCCTCGACACGAGTATTGCTCAGAGTGAGAAGACAGCTGGTGCGAGTGGCAGGAACGAACAGCCCTTGGAATGGAACATGAACCACACCCTACTCCATTGCACTCCGACGTACAGAAGGTAATTCTTCCAATATATGAAAATTTATCAAGGGATGAATGCGAATGAAAGTTTTAATTACACTACTTGGCGATTAGTTTCTAAACACTTGCACCCCGGACTAAAAGTCGTTCAATTGGCATCGTATTTAGCAGCGGGATTATTCAATGAAGGAAATTCATCCCTCCTGATTCTCATGAACGAGGCAGGAAGTGCAGTAGCCACACAAAGCTTCTGTTATGCTGAACAAATGGATAACCATCGCGTGAGCCGGCAGAACCGGCGCAGTTCATTGGAACCGAAGGAAGGTCGGAAAATTCGGAAAGCACTGCGCAAAACTTAGCCTATGAGGAAGGAGAAGGGTTTCTATGTGGTGCTGGAATCGTAGATTAATCGGTAAGCATTTTACAGTATTGTTGACTTACTTGAATTTCTAGTTTCCGAGAATTTATTTCTCAAACGCGTTTATCTCGAAATGACTTTCTTCACATTTGCACGCAGTGTAACTCAAAAAAGTGTAGAACCGATCATTATGAAAATTGATAGCATGATTCTTTATAAAATTGCGGATTATATGAACCAATTTGTGAGATGATATCATGATTTTAAGGGTATTTTTCTTTGAATAATTAGAAAAAAATTGTGAAAATCGAAATAAATTGTTCCAACTTTTGCAAAATTTTTAATTTTCATTCTTTTCACCTGCATTGAAAACCATATTCTCAGAAAATAAGTTATTAATGTAAAATCAAAAACTTTTTGATTTTAGATGAAAATCGGAATGGCTACACTGCACACAATTGGAGAACTGTACTCACAACCTTCGGCGGACATCACAGGGCAACTTTGTTACTTTTTGGTTGAAATTATTAAAAAAAATCACAAAAACTGTTCGAAATATGAATGAAATGGTGTCAAAATTTTATTAAATTCTAATTAATTCTTCCCACCCCAAAAAATCCCAAAAATCAGTGTCATACAGCATCCTAATGTGGTTTCCCCCCTTAGCACCACAACACAAACGGCTGCGTTTGGAGTTGTGCCATGACCGGGAATCATGGGCTGCTGATGAATAAAAAATGGTTCAAATGGCTCTGAGCACTATGGGACTTAACATTTGAGGTCATCAGTCCCCTAGAACTTAGAACTACTAAAACCTAACTAACCTAAGGACATCACACACATCCATGCCCGAGGCAGGATTCGAACCTGCGACCGTAGCGGTCGCGTGGTTCCAGACTGAAGCGCCTTGAACCGCTCGGCCACAACATCCGGCTGCTGATAAATAGCGTCGCACCTTGTTCAGCGATGAATCGCAGTTCCTCACTAACCTGAACAAGCATCTTTGGCGGGTATGGCTGCGACCTGACGAGAGGCCGGATTCTTCTAATGTTTTGGAGATGCACAGTAGTGCTATTCCTGGTGTTGTGGTATGGAGAGCCGCCGGGCATGAGCTCAGGTCACGGCTGTTCGTGACTGAGGTAATTTAGACGTCAGAACGGAACATCATGGATATCCTACTCCTCATGTGTTACCTCATATACGACTGCATCGTGGTGACATTTTTCAACAGGGCAATGATCGCCCATCCATGGGTCTGTGTGAACCATGTGCGTGATGATGAGGTACTCCTGTGGCCAGCAGTATCACCAGATCTCTTTCTGTTAGAAAATATGTGGGATTAGGACGGACGCAACTCCATCCCATGCCAGCATTCAGCATATCAAGGACTAGTTACAACAGTTGCGGGTCAGTTTTCTTGAGGAGAGAATGCAACCGAATCAGTGCAGGTCAGATGGTATGCAACGTCATACTGGTAAGTGGGCCCTTGCTGCCAGGTTCTTCGCAAAATCGATCGAGTTTGTAATCACTGAAATAACGTCACACACTCTCTCAACCCGTGTAGGTTCGTTTCGTCTCCTCTCCCCCTTATGGCTGCTTCACTTTTAATGTCAGGTAGCGTATATCACATTCCATGCTTTGTGAAGAAAACGTGAAAATAAACAAATACTTCGGAAAAAATGGTTAACTGTTCTGCGAAATGATTTGATTAGAAGAAAGGATAAAACGGATTTGAGAAACGTTATGCACATCTCATACGCTGCACATTATTTCGAAAATCATTCAAAGATGCGTCAAATATTTCTATAGTCTACTTTATTTCTTACTTTTAGACAAATCAGTTCACAAAAGATTTGAAAATTTTATTTCATTTTTTAAAAATTGGTAATGTATCTATAAAGAAAATTGTCATCTGTGACGTCACAGTTAGCTTATATTTCTCTAATATTTAAATTAATATTTTGGTCGCTACATCGGCGGTAGGTGCTTGAATTAGTAGAAGGGACAATTTCAATGAAATCTTCACTTACGAGAAAACTCCAGCGGCACACCACGCCAAATGGTCGTCACTGGTATAACGCCGGGACGAAAATTGTAAGGCTCTGTGTCTTCTAAAGAAGAGGTTGAAGTCAGGAGCCCTCTTGTCCGTGCTGCTAATAGGAACGTGATACTGGTACTCCGCCAGGAAGCGTGCTGGTGGAGCACGTTTCAGTTAACTGGCTCTTTCTGTAGCAAATAAGAACGATGTCTAAATTTTCTTTGGAGGACAGCATGTATCGTGCTTGTATGAAAATCGAGAACCGTGGCTAGCGACACGCTCTGCAGTTGCAGGATGGTTTAGCATGCTGGTCCGTCAGACAGAATAGACGAACGAGATAGGATAGACGAAAGCCGTCTCCGATGTAAGCTAGGTCGTTCGATTCGATTATGTCAGTCAGTCCGAGTACGGCTTATAGACGTGTCCTCATTCTCATTCAGGCGCACTCGGACTGATTAGCGGCTTTCGCTTTATTTTAACGTTTGACGATTAGGAACAACAACAAAAAATCAGCTAAGTCTTAGAACAATTAAGAGTACCGGTACGACCTTTAGACTCTACTTTAGTTGCATATACACGGAGAATCATGTCAAAAACAATAAAAATTATAGTATTATAAAGGTGACAGGCGATGGATAGAGTGAATGATATGTGAAGTGCCTTTTGTTTGTGGATGGAAACAGTCATAACGACTGCAGTTATATGAGAGAAGGATGAGCGGACTGAATGTTTTGTGTCGTTCTCTCAACTTGCGTGGATTGTTAACTTAAGAGGAGCATGCTCACGAATCCTTCTTCGCACCCCAGTCGTCTACAGACTTTTGGTCTAAGCAGAAGTTATTACCACGGAATACTGCGTTAGCCGATACAAATTTCGATCCTGATGAAAACGATTTCATTCACTATTTATATTAAGGCACATGTTCCTTTAATGCATAAGAGATGTAGTGTACTACATCGTATTATCGGATGCTTGTTAACGACGTCAGTTCACGGTTACTTTAAGATAAGAAAAATCTACACCGTCCAGTTACATTAATGTGGCGACTGCCTGTGTTCGAAGTCAGCTTGCAATAGCCATTCACAGACTGCAGGTGGAAGCGCATGCTGTGAAGGATGCGGAAAAATTTGCAGTCGTTGCTGTAATGCGGAAACGAAGCGATTTATCCGACGTCTGAAAGGGCATCATCATTGGCATTCGAGCCAAGAGTGGGAGTATTTTCGAAACGGTTAAGTTTGTAAACTGTTCGCGTTCCGCACGTGGTTAAAGTACACCGTACATGGCAAAATGCCGCTCTCCGAAGCCGGCGCCGAGCCAACAGCGGTGCACCACGGGTCGTAGGTAACAGTTACGATATTTCAGTGACTGTATTGTTAAGCAGAACGATGCAGTGTTCCTTCAGACACGCATGCGTGCAACTACAGCCGTTACGAAGTACATATAAAGGAATGACAACAAAGCTATATAAAGGAATGACCACAAAGAAAATATGTACCGGATCGGGACTCGAATATGGATTTGCCACCTTACATGAGACGTCGCCTTAACTGCTTCTTTTTTACGCGGGAGAATTCTCTATCTTTTCTTTTTGTAATTTAATTTGTTGGGTTTCATACTATTTGCAGTGAGCAATTTACTGCACCGAATAGATTACTGTATATCAATATTTTTGTCAATAATAGCATAAAAGCTTAGATGACTGTTTTTTTAAATACTGAATAAATAAATAAAAAGTCTCTTAGGGATGACAGGGGATAGAACCCGTTGTCTTAGGTTGCTAGTGGTAGATTTGCAACTACCAAAACATTTTTGTTTGGTTGAATAAGCAACAGAAAGAAACACGTCTAGAACTCGCCACATGCGGCGTCGATATTTTGCGAGCGTCGAAGCCTAACTAGTCTATTTATTTGTTTTTTATTTATTTATTTTTTGATTGAGGAGCACAATCAGTGGCAGGCTGGACGAGGCAAGGTGGGCAGGGCTCCAATTCTAGGCCTGGCTGTTATTTCTCCCCCTCCAACTACGGAAGTGCGCTATAACAATTTTTTTTAATCAACAAATACAAGGCAGTTACAAGCGAAAAAAATATGACGATAGTGTGAACGAAAAAGCCATCTTGCCCTCTGGTATCACCTTATCGGAGTGGGCGGCCAGTAAGAGCCGGTCGTCATTTCAATAGGCATCATCAGATGTCAACCGTCGGTGTGTCCGGAGCGCTGCACAAAGTCAGAGACTATTTCTGTTACCGTATGGGGATCGTGGAAACATCACGTCTGCAATTCAACTTCTTCTTACACCCGGCACACCCCAGCTTGGAGGTGGATCCATGAACGACGACCCCAAATAGTTAGCAAAAAGGTTCCGGTATTGCATTCTGTTCGTTAAGACCATGAACTCGTTCATTATGTATTACTACAAATCGAGGGCTTCCTTTTCGCCGTCGCGGTATATGTAGTGTATCGTGATTCCTTTTGCTCAGCTGGCCGCTTTCATCCGGGTTATCGGGAAGAAGACGGCGTCTGGATGAAACAGGACCAGGGGCACAATCGAAGCAAAAAGGCGGCGTAGGAGGAAAGCCAATATCTGGCGGATGAGTTTCCAGCACTCGTATGCAGGCCCACAGTTCAGTCTGTGTTCGTTCGTATCTACCACTGCGCAACGGGGTCACATGGGACAGTCAGTTATGTGAATGGCATCTAGCCTGCGTCGGGTCGTAAATTTCTCGTTAGTGACCACATATGACGTCGTTCGCACTAAAGTGGACAGGAAGGGCGCGTGAATGGCTCGCCAAACCGGCGTCCAGTCGACTGTGGGGTGTCTTCGTAGAATGCCGTTAGCCGGATTCCAGCGTTTCTGTCGGATTCCGTGTCTCCATACAACTCCCAACTCCACGAAAAACGTCCTAACATGCGATAGCAAGGGCGATAAAAGTCCAAGAGGTACCGGTGAGCACAGTGTGTGTGGGGCCACGTCTGCTATTGCGATGACAGGAAGATTGTCTGTTGGTGAAAGCCAGAGTCGCCATTGAACGAGGTACAGCGCCAGTGCTCTCTGCTTGACGTGGGTGAGTCCAACACCTCCTTTGCGGAAGGGTGAATTAAGGGTAACAAAACGAATGTTAAAAAGTGCACCAGAGTTCACCACGCGTCCGAAAACTGCCTGTATCCTGGAAGCTATCGTATCTGTCAACGGTAATACGCGGGCGTAAAGGTTAAGTTGAGAAGCTATGTACACACTGACGTACTGAGATCGTTGCAGAATGTCCAACCATCTAAATTTGTTGAGGCGAGCCAGTGTGAGGAGTCGTTGTCAGACCTTACAATACGTAGGAGACTGGGGTCTCACACATACACTCCTGGAAATGGAAAAAAGAACACATTGACACCGGTGTGTCAGACCCACCATACTTGCTCACGGACACTGCGAGAGGACTGTACAAGCAATGATCACACGCACGGCACAGCGGACACACCAGGAACCGCGGTGTTGGCCGTCGAATGGCGCTAGCTGCGCAGCATTTGTGCACCGCCGCCGTCAGTGTCAGCCAGTTTGCCGTGGCATACGGAGCTCCATCGCAGTCTTTAACACTGGTAGCATGCCGCGACAGCGTGGACGTGAACCGTATGTGCAGTTGACGGACTTTGAGCGAGGGCGTATAGTGGGCATGCGGGAGGCCGGGTGGACGTACCGCCGAATTGCTCAACACGTGGGGCGTGAGGTCTCCACAGTACATCGATGTTGTCGCCAGTGGTCGGCGGAAGGTGCACGTGCCCGTCGACCTGGGACCGGACCGCAGCGACGCACGGATGCACGCCAAGACCGTAGGATCCTACGCAGTGCCGTAGGGGACCGCACCGCCACTTCCCAGCAAATTAGGGACACTGTTGCTCCTGGGGTATCGGCGAGGACCATTCGCAACCGTCTCCATGAAGCTGGGCTACGGTCCCGCACACCGTTAGGCCGTCTTCCGCTCACGCCCCAACATCGTGCAGCCCGCCTCCAGTGGTGTCGCGACAGGCGTGAATGGAGGGACGAATGGAGACGTGTCGTCTTCAGCGATGAGAGTCGCTTCTGCCTTGGTGCCAATGATGGTTGTATGCGTGTTTGGCGCCGTGCAGGTGAGCGCCACAATCAGGACTGCATACGACCGAGGCACACAGGGCCAACACCCGGCATCATGGTGTGGGGAGCGATCTCCTACACTGGCCGTACACCACTGGTGATCGTCGAGGGGACACTGAATAGTGCACGGTACATCCAAACCGTCATCGAACCTATCGTTCTACCATTCCTAGACCGGCAAGGGAACTTGCTGTTCCAACAGGACAATGCACGTCCGCATGTATCCCGTGCCACCCAACGTGCTCTAGAAGGTGTAAGTCAACTACCCTGGCCAGCAAGATCTCCGGATCTGTCCCCCATTGAGCATGTTTGGGACTGGATGAAGCGTCGTCTCACGCGGTCTGCACGTCCAGCACGAACGCTGGTCCAACTGAGGCGCCAGGAGGAAATGGCATGGCAAGCCGTTCCACAGGACTACATCCAGCATCTCTACGATCGTCTCCATGGGAGAAAAGCAGCCTGCATTGCTGCGAAAGGTGGATATACACTGTACTAGTGCCGACATTGTGCATGCTCTGTTGCCTGTGTCTATGTGCCTGTGGTTCTGTCAGTGTGATCATGTGATGTATCTGACCCCAGGAATGTGTCAATAAAGTTTCCCCTTCCTGGGACAATGAATTCACGATGTTCTTATTTCAATTTCCAGGAGTGTACAATACCTCTTATATCATAGTCACCCAAGAAATAACAATTTTAATACGACAAATAGTGTCAAAATATTTTTGTAGCGACAATATGAATTAAGCTGTTTTGTTTTTAGTAAGTAAAAAAATAAAACTAAATACATTTGTACATACAGATCTAAATGTACTTTGCTAGCTGCTGCTACTTTCACTGATTTATTGATTATATTGGTGAAAATTCACATTGTTATACACAGAATGGTTGTTCCGGCCTATAATTTAAAATACAAAAAATGAGATGACAAAAGTTGTGGGGTACTTTGTAATATCGGGTCGGACCTCCTTTTACGCCGGCCGCGGTGACCGAGCGGTTCTAGCTGCTTCAGTCCGGAACCGCGCGGCTGCTACGCTCGCAGGTTCGAATCCCGCCTCGGGCATGGATGTGTGTGACGTCCTTAGGTTAGTTAGGTTTAAGTAGTTCTAAGTTCTAGGGGACTGGTGACCTCAGATGTTAAGTCGCATAGTGCTCAGAGCCATTTGAACCTCCTTTCGCCCGGTGTCGTGCAACAACTCGACGTGGCACGGACTCAATAAGCCGTTGGAAGTCCGCTGCAGACATGTGCGCTGTACTATCTCTATAGCCGTCTATAATTGCGAGAGTGTTGCCGGTGCACGATTTTGTGCAGAAAATGTCCTCTCGATTATGTCCCACAAATGTTTGATGCGATTTATGTCAGTCGATCTGGGTGGCCATGTCATTCGCTCGAACTGTCGAGAATATTCTTCAAACCAATCGCGAACAACTGTGGCTCGATGATACGGCACAGTGTGATCCATAAAAATTCCATCATTGTTAGGGGAACATGAAGTCCATGAATGGCTGCAAATGGTATCCAAGTACCCTAATATAATGATTTCCAGTCAATGGTCGGTTCAGTTGGACCAGAGGATCCATCCATTCCATATGAACACAGCTCACACTGTTATCGAGCCACCACCAGCTTAAGCAGTGCCTTGTTAACAACTTGGGTCCATGTTTTCGTGGGGTCTGCGCCGCACAGGAACCGTACCATCAGCTCTTACTAGTTCAGATGTGGACTCATCAGATGTGGCCTCGGTTTTCCAGTCGTCTAGCACCCAACCGATATGATCACGGTCCCAGGAGAGGCGCTTCTGGCGACGTCGTGCTGTGAAGCACTCGCGTCGCTCGTTTCCTGCCATAGCCCATTAACGTCGAATTTCGCCGCACTGTCCTACCGGATACGTTCGTCGTAGTCCTAAACTGATTTCTGCAGTTATTTGACGCAGATTAGCTTGTCTGTTAGCACTGACAACTCTACACAAATGCCACTGCCCTCGGTTATTAAAGTAAACTCCGTCGCGTTGTCCGCGGTGAGAGGTAATGCCCGAGAGGTATTCTCTGCACACCCTTGACTCTGTGGATCTCAGAATATTGAAGGAAATCGCGTCGCCCATCTTCATCTTTTTGCGCGACGGTCTAATCTGGAGCATTGAAATGCCTGACGTCAATGTAGCAAAACAACGTCATAAGGAAAGGAGGTGCCGTCATTGTGCTGACCACTATGAAATAAAAGGACGCCAGTGGATAAATGTTCCTAGCGGAGCACAAAAAGCGCGAAAAAACTGCTGTTTTAGAAGACTGACTGAAATGTGGGGTACAAGCTGCCTATTTCTGCCCTCCTCAGTATCTTTAAAAATTTTGCCATGCGAAAATACGCAAATCCTGAAAAAATACAAATATTTATATACCGTAAAATAAAATTAATATTCTTTCAGGAAAAGATCCATAGAAGATTCTGTTAACACTATCGTAGACGCTGTAAACAAAGAACCTGAAGTATTTTAAGTTGCGGCATCTGACATTATGAGACCATCTGATATTTGCGACACCGACCACTTTTTATTTTGTTTTGAGAATAGTGTGTATTTGTTACAGTCTTAAAAACTACTGCAAAAATAAGAGACTGAGTTGATGAGGGTAATGAATATCGAATGGATGTCAGCAGTGCTACAAATGTGACTCAATACAAAGGTGCATAGGACTGGGGAGCTAATCGGGACACAAAGCGCTGACTAGTCCGCCTCCCTAGCTGCGCGGTCGGCGCGGCAGAACGCTAAATGAACAGCCCGGGTTCCAGTTCCCGCCGAGCAGGAGATTTTCTTCTCTGGGGCTCGGGTGTTGTGTCGTCCTTACGTTCCAAAGTTGCAGCGGTTGCGTGGACACGTCTCGAAAACCAACTGAAGAAAAGGCTGACGTAAAAGGTGTCACACATGTGAAGATGATTAATTAATGTATTTTAACAGGTCATTCAGAGGGAAAGTCAGGTTCAAATGGTTCAAATGGCTCTGAGCACTATGGGACTTAACATGTAAGTTGATCAGTCCCCTAGAACTTAGAACTACTTAAATCTAACTAACCTAAGGACATCACACACATCCATGCCCGAGGCAGGATTCGAACCTGCGTCCGTAGCAGTCGCGCGGTTCCAGACTGAAGCGCCTAGAACCGCATGGCCACCGCGGCCGGCGGAAAGTCAGGAGTAAACTGTATTCTATCCCTAGTCGTACTAAGTCTGGGATGGGCAAATGCGCTGTGGTGGGCGCGGGCGACCGTGAGTGCCCACGCCGCTTGCCCGCAGATACTATCAGTCAATAGTTCCCCTTCCATCTCTCTCCTGACATCCGTCGGTCGTTACCGATGCACTCGTCTCAAAATCGGGCCAGTTTACTACGTGTCATTATGGTTGTCGATGTCGAAGTTTCTTTGACGTTCGTGGTAGGAGAAAATTCGTAAGAGGAAAATGGTTAAGGAGTAGTTAACATCCTCAAAACGAAAATCGGTTGAGTCCCTGCGACTCAACACGCAAGTGTTACTTACTGTAACATAAACCGACCCTCGGTGTCTCTTATGTAAAGTTATTTTATCGGCGTGGAAGAAGAACACCACGAATCCACATTTTCAACCTCTTCATGAGAGATGCGTTATCACTTTGGATACTGAGGAAATGAAGGGCAGATTTCAAAAATGGTTCAAATGGCTCTGAGCACTATGGGACTTAACATCTGTGGTGATCAGTTCCCTAGAACTTAGAACTACTTAAACCTAAGGACATCACACACATCCATGCCCGAGGCAGGATTCGAACTTGCTACCGTAGCGGTCGCGCGGTTCCAGACTGAAGCGCCTAGAACCGCACGGCCACACCGGCCGACAGGGCAGATTTCCCGAGCTAAAACCGGAAAGAGAGAAAGAAGAAAGTTCGTATAGATACGTCATGTTTTGAAATTGTTATTATTCTTTATGAAGCATTGTGTGGTTTTGCCCTCGATTTTACCTCTTCCTTGTAACTTATTTACATGAAGGGAACAATGTCACCCGCAATGGTGTTGCACTGAGAATGAGTGCCACATAGCTCTTAATGTAGCCAAAACAGGGCGTCGCTTCAGGGATGGAGAACTTGTTAACCAGCTTTGTTGGTGCTCTTCCGGTTTTCGAAACAATGTCTCTTTCACGTAGAACCGTTTGCAGGTGCATCGGAGAAGTGCCAAACGACGCGGAAACGCAACTGAAAGATAAGACAAAAGATACGTTTCTTTGATGAAAAATCTGGTGCAACGCATGTTGCACAGCTTACTATATCATGAGAGGTGTTGACACAGAAGTCAGCTTCATGGAGGAACTCCTTGACGTAGTACCAATGCACAATACACCTACGGCCGACGACGAATTTTCTTACTTAGGAAACATTACTATCAAATAAAAGCCGCTATAGATGAATGGTGGCCGGCACGGTAGCTCGGCGTGTTCGGTCAGAGGGTTTAGCTACCCTCTGTAATAAAAAAAAAAAAAACTGAGTGAATGGATCAACGAATAACCTGAAGTGATGTCATCGGACGTCCGCCACGAACAAATTCAACGAACAATATAGAACAAAATGAGATTTACAAAAATGGTCAGCGTGAAGGACTGCCGTCCTAAATGTCCCGGGTTCGATTCACGGCCGGGTCGGGGATTTTCTCCGCTCAGGGACTGGGTGTTGTGCTTTTTTCATCATCATTTCGTCCCCATCCGGCGCACAGGTCGCTCAATGTGGCGTGGAATGTAATAAGACCTGCACCAAGACGGCCGGACCTGCCCCGTAAGGGGCCTCCCGGCCAATGACGCCGAACGCTCATTTCATTTTTTCATTGACAAATATGTCCTTTATTGGGAGAAAGCTACATCGGCTGTAGCAGATGGAGCTCCTGCAATGATTGGTCAAAGTGTTTAGTCGGCGCTTTGATAATGAACAAGGTGAAGGAAGCTGGTGTCCAGCAGGAAGAACCAGCAGTACACTGCGCCCTACATCGCGTTAATCGCCGGCCGCTGTGGCCGAGCGGTTATAGGCGCTTCAGTCCAGAACCGCACAGCTGCTACGGTCACAGGTTCGAATCCTGCCTCGTACATGGATGTGTGTGATGTCCTTAGGTTCGTTAGGTTTAGTAGTGCTAAGTCTAGGGGACTGATGACCTAAGATGTTAAGTTCCATAGTGCTTAGACCCATTTGAACCATTTTTTTCGCGTTAATTACTGGCAAAATGTGCAAAAATAAGTGGCATCATGGACATTGTTGTAAAAACAGTTAATAAACTGAGATCGCACTGTTTGGGACATGGGTAATTTAAATCTTTACTGGCGGAGCTAGTATGTGATTGAGGCGATGTGCCGTATTTTTATGAAGTACGCTATTTATATTGAGGTGTCTTAAAGCGTTTTTTCAACCTGCGTAAAGACGAAGCATTAGTCATGGACATGAAAACAACGCCTGTAAAAGAGTTTGATGACCTCCAGTGGACATTAGATTTTCCATTTCTGCCCGATCTAAAGTACAAGAATGGCTTTAGTACAACTTTGCAGGGTACACCTAAACTAATTAACGACGTTTTTGACACCAGCTCTGGGTTCCAAAAGAAAATTGATGTTGTGGATAAACTTGGTTTTAGTGTTTTTGCAATTTTCAGGGTGGTCGTGTGAACAGGGAGAAATTTCGTACGACAGAAAATTTTGGAATGTTTTACAAGAACTTCCCTCAAGTTTTCGCATTTGTTTCGAATTGCTGCTCGAGTCTGTAGTATGTTCAGGACCACATAATTATGTGAAAGAGATTTTTCAACAATGAAATTAACAAATCGAATCCTAGGTGTAGTCTTATTCACGTTCATCTGACTGAGTGACCAGTACTCTCACTCCGAACACCGATATGCCAGCGAAAAACATTTAAAATAGACGTGTCTATCTTTTTCATATCTAGTAAACCAGCTCCGAACTTCATATTTCTCAGTAAGATTACATGCATTAAGTTAATAGATGTTGAACAAAAGAAGAAAATGTTTCTTACTTATTACTTCGCGCTTGTGTTGCAGTTGCTGTCAATTTATACAATGTATTACTTTGCGGCGCAGGTGTGCTCATTGCGACATTACGCAGTGAAAAGATTATTCTTCATTTCTTTCGTTGTCGGGGTTTTGTGCGTTTGTTGAACTGCAGACGGTCAATCGCTTTCCTGTCGTCTGCTGGTGTCTTCTGAAGTGTGTACCTGCGGTTAGTTATCCCAACGACTCGGGAACAATACCTCCACGCTCGGAAGGAAGTACAACATGGAGTGCGCGCTGGTCGCATAGGGGAAAAACTATTCACGTGTTATGTTGTGTCGGTAGTATTCATTCAGCTGTCGTACTGTAATAATTACGACTGTGCAAGGAATACTAACGTGACTAAAAACTCGAGGGTCAGCGGCTGTCGATGGTGTATCAAGCGAACTGCGCGCGAACAGTTCGCGTCCATCCCTGTACTAACAAGGGGATCATACGAACTTTTCGCCACCGATTTGTCACCTATTGACGGGGTGTATAGAGCACGACTAGGACTTAAACATATGATAACGGGAAAACACAACTTCAAATGTTTTTGAGAAACTCGTATTTAAAAATTTTAGGCGTCGTACTTTGTAATAGAAGTAGTAATCAAGGATCCCGCAGCCGACCGAGTATTCGCTTTGTTTCATAAATTCGAGGTCTATGGATCGAATCTCGCTGTCAGTACTCCCCACTTTTTCAAAAAAAAAAAAAATGGCTCTGAGCACTATGGGACTTAACTGCTGTGGTCATCAGTCGCCTAGAACTTAGAACTACTTAAACCTAACTAACCTAAGGACATCACACACATCCATGCCCGAGGCAGGATTCGAACCTGCGACCGTAGCGGTCACGCGGTTCCAGACTGTAGCGCCTAGAACCGCACGGCCACTCCGGCCGGCCCACTTTTTCATTCCCACGAAATTCCAACAAACAAATTTATTGTTGTCATAATCTTTATTTAGAAAGTAGAGTTTTTTTAGGGTGATTGGTAATAGAAAGAGGAGACACAAGAAATTTCAATCAGATCATCCGTTTGAAAAAAAATCATAACTGTTATGTTATTTGAGATATGTGCATGAACAACGTACTGCTGAAAAGGACAAACTCTCGAGTTTTACAAGGTTCCCGCTAGGTAGCAGCAGTGTGCGCCCACTTCAGTTCTAGTAAAAATCGCGTCGTGACAACAGAAAGCGTTTCCTTTTTTACGTTTTGCGCAGTGCGGGTCAGTAATAACTGTTCAGCGTGACTCTCGTAGTAGGTATGGTGTGGATCCTCCTACAGCACAAAGCATTAGACGATGGTATGAGCAATTCCAAGAAACAGGTCGTTTGTGTAAAAGCAAATCGCCGGGCCGTCCCCGAGTGTCTGTCACAGCCGTCGATCACGCATCCGCCGTAGTTTTACAAGGAGTCCGCAGATATCCGTTTGCCTTGCAGCTCGACAGCTCAACATGCTCCCGACGACCGTCTGGTTTGTGTTTACACATGAAACCACACGAAACTCAGCTCCTGTAAGCTCTACGTGAAGGTGACAAACAACAACGTGTAGAGTTCTGTAATTTCGTCCTTGGCAAGATGGAGGATGGCAGTTTTCTTCCATGCTTAGTGTTTAGAGACGACGCAACACTACATTTAAATGGAAAGGTGAACCGTCATAATGTGAGAATATGGGGTACGGAACAACCACATGAAGTTGTACAACATGAGAGGAACTCTCCAAAATTTAGTGTTTTGTGCAGTTTCACGGGAAAAGATGTATGGTCCATTTTTCTTCGCCTAGAACACTGTAACAGGAAGTGCACATCTCGATATGCTTGAAAATTTTCTTTTACCACAGTTGGAGACTGATTTGAACGACTTCATTTACCGACAGGATGGAGCACCACCACACTGGCATCTGGAAGTGCGAGAAAATTTAAATTGAAGGATTACTGAACGAGGGATCGGTCGCACTGAACCAAATGATTCAGCCTTACATTACTGGTCTCCAAGGTCTCCGGACCTGACTGTAAGTGATTATTTCTTGTGAGTGTTTGTAAAAGACTCTGTTTATGTGCCTCCGTTAACAACAACAATGAATGAGCTGAGACACCGCATAACAGCAGCTGTGGATGCTGTAACTCAAGACATGCTCGCTGCAGTGTAGTATAAATTATACGTTGTCGTGTTGGAAGTCAGATCTGGAAGCTGGAGAGATCTGTAGACATTGAATAAGAGTCTCTAACAGTTCTTTCCACCAACCTGTCGTCTTCTAAAGTTGTGTCGCTAGCCCAGAAGACAGCTCATCGGTCGTGGTATCTTTTTCGGTGGAGGATGCTATGCTGTCATCTTGAACTTGAACCTGCATTTGTGCCTTTTTTTGTAGGATGCCGCCTGCCCAAGTTAGTCACTGTATCTACAAAGGACAAGATCTGTAGTACTGACAATGATGGTAGGCGACACCCCTCATTAATATATCCTGTTTGTTTATATTTTAAAATATCACTTTTTACACTGTCTTCTACAACACTCGACATAGCTTTCTCAATAGGTTACTTTTCTGACAACTTCTGATATAGAGTACGACATGTCCGTCCGAAACAGTTATACACGACCGGCTGTGAAGAACAGCCAAAACGGAGTGATTTGCGCAGCCGAAATCCTTCGTATCCCAGGCGCTCCAAAGCGACCCGAAGGTGTCCGAAGCACTTACTCTTATGTTTCTCAAAACCAGTGAAATTTAATAAACAAAAACATCAAGGCGAGCTTCTAGCAAACTAAAACACTGCCGGCCAAAGCCAGGTATATCACATTAGGAACAATCTGAATACCGCGTGGACATACGCCGTGCATCTCAAGGGGGCATACTGAACACCTATGAAAAGGTATGAAAAAAAAACTTTTTTGTTTCAGAAATGTAGACATGCCAGATCGGATGATTCTTTTTGATATACCCCATATATGTGTAACCTACGGAGCAATGCACGAATCAAGATGACGCTGATCGTAGAAATATGGTAAACAGCAGTTAGTGCGACTTACAGTACGTGTAATGAACACTGAATTTTTGCATGTGCAAGGTTCTTTCAATGTGTCTATTGCAAAACAATCTTGATTTTCATAACGTTCATGGTTACCACAGAGTCTCGTAGTGTACCATCATAACTCTTGTTAGAATTACGTAGGAGTGAAAAAAAGTGAGTCCCGGCAGTGAGGTTCAATCCACAGACTTCGCGTTTGTGAAACTAATCATTTACCCGCTCGGCGGCGGAATACTTGAATACTAGCGACACTACAAAGTACAGACATCAAAAAAAGTTTTGCATCACCTCGGTTCCGAGAGTTCCGGAACCTGTACAGAAAATTGGAGTAGATATCAACATAAACATCATTTCCGCCCTTTTATTGCTCATGAAAATCACACATTACATGTTGTACCACCATACAGCGAGACATTCAGAGGTGGTGGTCCAGATGGCTGTACACACCGGTACCTCTAATACCCAGTAGCACATGCTCTATCATTGAGGCCTGCCTATATTCGTCGTGGCATACTGTCTACAAGTTCATCAAGGCACTTTTAGTCCAGATTGTACCACTCATTAACGACAATTCGGGGCAGATCCCTCAGAGTGGTTGGTGGGTCTCGTCGTCCATAAACAGGGTTCATGTCTGGAGAACATGGTGGTCACTCTAATTGAGCGATGTCGTTATCCTGAAGGAAGTCATTCACAAGATGTGCACGTTGGGGGCGCGAATTGTCGTCCATGAAGACGAATGCCTAGCCAATATGCTGCCTATATGGTTCCACTATCGGTCGCAGGATGGCAGTCACGTATCTTAGAGCCGTTATGGCGCCTTCCATAACCACCAGCGGCGAACTTCGGCCCTGCATAATGCCACCCCAAAACAGCAGGCCATCTCCACCTTCCTGCACTCGCTGCACAGTGTGTCTAAGGTGTTCAGCCTTACCGGGTTGCCGCCAAACACTTCTCCGACGATTGTCTGGTTGAAGGTATATGCGACACTCATCGGTGAAGAGAACGTGATGCCAATCCTGAGCGGTCCATTTGGCATGTTGTTGGGCCCATCTGTGCCGCGCTGCATGGTGTTGTGGTTGAAAAGACGGACCTCGCCATGGACGTCGGGAGTGAAGTTCCGTATCATGCAGTCCTAACAAGACGTCCTGGGGCTGCACGAAAAGCTTTTTTCAACATGGTGGCGTTGCTTTCAGGGTTCCTCCGAGCCATAATTCGTAGGTAGCAGTCATCCACTGCAGTATCAGCCCTTTGACGGCCTGACCGAGGCATGTAATCGACAGTTCTTGTCTCTCTGTATCTCCATCATGTCCGAACAACATCGCTTTGGTTCACTCCGAGACACCTGGACACTGCTCTTTTTGAGAGCCCTTCCTGGCACAAAGTAACAATGTTGACGCGATCAATCCGCGGTATTGAAGAAAAATGGTGCAAATGGCTCTAAGCACTATGGGACTTAACATCTGGGGTCATCAGTCACCTAGACTTAGAAACTACTTAAACCTAACTAACCTATGGACATCACACACATCCATGCCTGAGGCAGGATTCGAACCTGCGACCACAGCAGCAGCGCGGATCCGAACTGAAGCGCCTAGAACCGCTCGACTACAGCGGCCAGCCCATATTGACCTTCAGGCATGGTTGAACTACAGACAACACGAGTTGTGTACCTCCTTCCTGGTGGAATGGCTGGAACTGATCGGCTGTCGGACCCCCTTCGTCTAATAGGCGCTGCACATGCATGGTTGTTTACATCTTTGGGTGGGTTTAGTGACATCTCCGAACAGTCAAAGTAACTGAGTCTGTGATACAATATCCTAGGTCAGCATCTGTCCTCAAGAGTTCTGGAGCAGAGGTGATGCAAAACTTTTTTTGATGTGTGTATACGAGCTCACCATTAAAACTCGATTTCCTCGAAAATAGTTTAGAGTTTCGTCTTCCTGTTTACTTATGTTCAGATCCTGGCCGTGCTCTACACACCTTGTCAGTATGAAGCAAATCGGTGAGGGGAAGTTCTATTCAGTAGTAATCTTGAAAGACCAAGTACAGCAACAGCAATTCGTGTCAGTTTCTTAATTGGTAAGGAACACAATACCAGCTGTTTTATGTTGAGACAAGCTTTCTACAAGAAATAAATTTGCTGCTCACCATGTAAGATTAACTTGAGGCATTGACGACTGGAAAAGTAAAGGTAGCAAGCTCTGAATCGCTTCCATCACGCATAACAGAAAGTACAAAACTTGTAATACCGCCACTAAACCGTTCCTGTAAGTAAGTACAGAAAACGATCAGAAATTCCGCATCGTAATATAAGGGGCAGTCAAGTAAAATGAGGCAGATGAAGAAAAGTAAGGAAACTGTTTATTAATTCAAAAGTAATCGCCATAACTATTAACACATTTTCCCTACTGTGAGACAATACGTTAATGGTGTCATGGAAAAATGTTTGCAGTTGTCTACGGCACCAGGCGACCACCTCTTCGTCCGAAGCAAATCTACGGCCACGAATGTCATTCTCCAGAGCACCAAAAATATGGAAAGCACTTGGGGGGAAATCGAGACTGTATGGAGGATGTATGAGGGTTTCCCAGAGAAACTTCTTCACGTTAGGTGAAACAAACCGCCGAAATGTTGCCAAGATGGTTTCGACTGTGATGCAGAATTTCGCTGGGAAGCCCTTAGACAGCCTACACACAGTCCCGATCTCTCATCATGCGCTTTCCATATTTTTTAAGCCCTGAAGAAAGACATTTGTTGCCGTCGATTTGCATCGGACGAAGAAATACACGACTGGGTACAATCATGGTTCCATAGACAACAGCAGACATTTCTCCATGATGCACTGACAATCTTGTCTGACGGCAGGATAAATGTATTAACAACTACGGCGATTACTGTTGGAATAATAAACTGCTTACTTACTTTTTTCCATCTGTGGCGTTTTCAGTTGACTACCCGTTATACACTACTGGCCATTAAAATTGCTACACCAAGAAGAAATGCAGATGATAAATGGGTATTCATTGGACAAATATATTGTACTAGAACTGACATGTGATTACATTTTCACGCAATTTGGGTGCATAGATCCTGAGAAATCAGTACCGAGAACAGTTACCTCTGGCCGTAATAACGGCCTTGATACGCCTGGGCATTGAGTCAAACAGAGCTTGGATGGCGTGTACAGGTACAGTTGCCCATGCAGCTTCAACACGATACCACAGTTCATTAAGATTAGTGACTGGCGTATTGTGACGAGCCAGTTGTTCGGCCACCATTGACCAGACGTCTGCAATTGGTGAGAGATCTGTAGAATGTGCTGAATGTGCTGGCCAGGGCAGCAGTCAAACATTTTCTCTTTCCAGAAAGGCCCGTACAGGACCTGCAACATGCGGTCGTGCATTATCCTGCTGAAATATAGGGGTTTCGCAGGGATCGAATGAAGGGTAGAGCCACGGGTCGTAGCACATCTGAAATGTAACTGTTGTGTCTATTTCATACAGCATAGACACAATGAGGTAGCTAGGTGCACGCTAAACTAACGCAGACGGGCTTGAAGTACTGGAACAGGAGACTTATTAATGCACTAAAGAAAAGTACGTAGTTTTATAATACTTAACTTTATTCTCTTGTTGGAATACATCTCTCTTGAATATTAGTACGCTATAAGCACTGATACAAATGGCGCCTTGCTAGGTAGTAGCTATGGACTAAGCTGAAGGCTATTCAATCTGTCTCTCGGCAAATGAGAGGAAAGCTTCGTACGTCTGGTCGCAAGCTATGTCGTCCGTACAACTGGGCGAGGTCTAGTCCGTATCTTGTGACCTGCCATGTGGTGGCGCTAGGTTTGCGATTACACAGTGGCGACACGCGGGTCCGACATGTACTACAGGACCGCGGCCGATTTAAGTTACCACCTAGCAAGTGTGGTGTCTAGCGGTGACACCACAGTAACGTCCACTGTTCAAAGTGCCGTCATTGCGAACAAGAGGTGTCGCCACTGTGTGAATGCTCTGAAAAGCTAATCATTTGCATATCACAGCATCTTCTTCGTGTCGGTTAAATTTCGCGTCTGTAGCACGTCATCTTCGTGGTGTAACAATTTTAATGGCCAGTAGTGTATATTGAACTAGCTTCATTTCGTTTACTGTCTGGAACCGCGCGACCGCTCCGGTCGTAGGTTCGAATCCTGCCTCGGGCATGGATGTGCGTGATGTCCTTAGGTTAGTTAGGTTTAAGTAGTTCTAAGTTCTAGGCGACTGATGACCTCAGATGTTAAGTCCCATAGTGCTCAGAGCCATTTGAACCATTTTTTTTTCATTTCGTTACTCAGTGCATAAATATGAAACGTTTATTTAATGATCTATATAAAGTTGGCTCTGCCTGTAAGAGGTTATTGAACAGAATGGTAAAAAATGTTGAAGAAAAAATGGCCACCCCACAGGTGTAAACTGACAGTAAAAATGTGCTAACTTGCAGCTAGAGACGCGCCGCTGCCAGCCTGTTGTACTCACTTCTCGTGCCGTGGCTAGCAATTAACGAGAGGGAATGCAGGAGAGAATCGAGGCCCACTGACTCACTTTCACGTGCATAACGGAGGACGGGTTCCAAGGCCACGGTTGGGCGGCAGCTGCAGCGCTATGCCGTCATCCGGCGGGCTTGCGGGCAGTTCCTGCATCAGACAACACGGCGCCTGGACGAAATCTCCTGTTACGTTACGTGCCTGTTCGTTGAGCGTGTGGTTTTTATACCGATGTGAAGGATGTATCATTCTTAGAAATAAAAATAAGTGAAAGCTATCCTTAATCCGGTTAGTTTCAACGCCAATGCCCTGCACTGAGATTAGCTCTTTTAACAGGCGGTGTGCTGTTTCCTTTTTGTGACCTTATAGAATTCACACAGTCAGTTATCCAGGATCCACATTGTAACGTGCAATCCGAATACCAACAAAACGTCGTATTTGTGGGACACTGAAGACTTTACCAACTGAGTGACTGAAATACGCCTTGCAACCTCAATGGAATATACCTTGTAATCTACAGAGATCAAACTATCAAACCATATATAAAATACCAAGAATCAGGACATCATCAGAGGAATTACATCATGAAGTGTCATTGTTCTGAGATTTTCAGACGAAAACGGAATGAGTTTTGAACTTATAGTCACTTAGAAACGATAAGAGAAATGCATCTTCAAATGCGCACGTTATGGAACAATCCTTTTCGCTGTAAATAACAGTTTATTAGACTTACATATTAAATAAATTTAACTGTTAATAAAATTTGTGCGAATAAAATAAATTCACTAAGCAATACACAGAAATCTATCACTGAGGAAAATTCCACAAAATTATGTGAATAATCTACGAACCGAGTTGACTGCTTAATTACCGAGCGAGGTGGCGCAGTGGTTAGCACACTGGACTCGCATTCGGGAGGACGACGGTTCAATCCCGTCTCCGGCCATCCTGATTTAGGTTTTCCGTGATTTCCCTAAATCGCTTCAGGCAAATGCCGGGATGGTTCCTTTGAAAGGGCACGGCCGATTTCCTTCCCCATCCTTCCCTCACCCGGGCTTGCGCTCCGTCTCTAATGACCTCGTTGTCGACGGGACGTTAAACACTAATATCCTCCTCCTCCTGCTTAATTACATCAAAACAAGAAATACAGAAAACCTCCTCGAAAATATCATGAAGACGACGAGACCTTCAAGACGGACAAATTATGTTTAATCTCAAATACAAAGTCAACATACTAACTACAAAGAAAATATAAAACTAAAAGATAAAGAAAAGTAATGTACTAGAATTTTTAAGTGAAAAATCGTAAATTTTTTTAAATAACACAAACATATTACCATTCTACATCTTGATTCTTCGTGTCTTTATATTTGCAGCATAAGAGGGCCACGAATGGTAGAGAGTAAAATTGCGGTGTGTAACATTATCTTGGTGCGTGAGAAATAGTGTGCTGTACTCGAGTTTCGAAATCGTATAATTCATTCACACATGGAGCACCTTCTCCTTCATCGTGACAACACCAGACCACACACGAGCGCTGCTACATCTCCAAAAATCCAACACCTCGGGTTCACTTTCATCGATCATCCTCCGTACAATCCCTTTTTGACCCCATCCGATTTTCATTCGTTTCCACGACTTATAGCGCATGTTCAAGAACTTCAATTTGATAGTGATGAGTCGATCGGGGTGGCCGAGCGGTTCTAGGCGCTACAGTCTGGAACCGCGCGACCGCTACGGTCGCAGGTTCGAATCCTGCCTCGGGCATGAATGTATGTGACGTCCTTAGGTTAGTTAGGTTTAAGTAGTTCTAAGTTCTAGGGGACTGATGACCTCAGTAGTTAAGTCCCATAGTGCTCAGAGCCATTTTTGATAGTGATGA
The DNA here is from genome assembly GCF_023898315.1 of Schistocerca nitens. Classification (NCBI taxonomy): domain Eukaryota; kingdom Metazoa; phylum Arthropoda; class Insecta; order Orthoptera; family Acrididae; genus Schistocerca; species Schistocerca nitens. The sequence continues at coordinate 570,051,309 of NC_064616.1, read as the reverse complement.
AGCGATGCAAGCACAGGTGAGGGAGTGGATCCGTCAACAAAGCCAAACATCCTGTAGTGACGGTATCAACAAACTGATCTCTCGTTGGCATAAATGTGTACGTCACCATAGTGATTATATTGAGAAATAAATATGTAGATATGAAGGGTAAAGGTGTAGAATGCTAGTAACTCTTGTTTTACTTAAGAAGCTTTGGGAGTTTTCACATAAAAAAATCGGAGGCATTACTTTTCAGTACGTCCTCGTAACAATGAAAAGAAAAAAATCCTACGAAAACAAAATTACAGAAGAAATTCTTCACTTATCGCATTTATTTGTGACTTCCAGGTCGGCTGTGCAACAATCTTCAAAACTAGCTACCAGAAATCATGAACCATTCACGTGCGTTACGAGGAATTCAACACTTTCAGAATATGGTATTATGATAGTGGAATTGCGTCACTGGGATATAGTTGGGCGAAAAATATATGACCCAGTTGTGCTTGTTTAGATTAGCAAAATCCAGTAAGCCCCCGATACTTTAAAGAATCAAATGCTATGTGTAACACAGCTTCAAACCTCTCATTACATTACAAATAATTTAATGTATAAAATGCTGCACTTCAAGTATTTAAGCGAGAAAAAGTTTAGAAGGGTTTGAAATTTTCTTCAAGTTTATTGGAAGTTGCTAAGTGCTCTCATTCTCAAATGCTAGATGGATGAAGTCCTGGTATTGACGCGTCGCCAGCTATGCTGCCTAAATAAAAATCCACAGTTTATAACTGTAATACTTGTCTTATTGTGTTATACTTTTAACATAAGGTTATACCACTTAATGAGTAGATTATGATAGTATATGTATAAGGACAATAATTGCGCGAAATGTCGAAAATCAAATTTTTGTTGTCCCTGGGAGCTTTTAGATGCGCAAACTCCAAAATATGTTGAATTCCGGTATAGCGATTTAGTAATATAGATGCTACTGCATACGCTTACGGTTATCTTAAATTTACCAAAGTTGACGTTTCATTTGTAACACCACGTTACAAGTTGCAGGATCATGTTGCTGCAATGAGCTTATAAAATGGCGGGGAAAATTGCAGTTCTGGATAGACAGAAGAGCAGGAGCAGTATACAGGGTCACCAAATTAAACAATGCGCGCTTCGCAGTATTAATGCATGACGTTTGCACAGAGAGTAAACAACGGATGTTTGTTCAGACTCTATGTACTCTTATTTGTCCATCAATTCATATTAATCGCAGGACACTGGCGATCGCATCAAAGCCGTGTCGTAAAGAGCATATATTTAAATTGGAAAAAAAATTTGTGGCATGATTTCAACCAGACCTGCCAGCCAGAGAGACTGGCTCTTGTTCATGAACAGCGGGTGGCCTACTGACTCATTATATAGCTGATTTCATGATGACATCAAGAAAGGAGGAATATTTTGCATGGGCATCGGAAGTGGTACGTACTAAACGTGTGAATCTGTCAACAAGTGTTATTTCAAAGTTTTTTTTTCATCTACACTACTGGCTATTAAAATTGCTACACCACGAAAATGACGTACTACAGACGCGAAATTTATCCGACAGGAAGACGATGCTGCGATATGCAATTAATTAGCTGTTCAGAGCATTCACACAAGGTTGGCGCCGGTGGCGACACCTACAACGTGCTGACATGAGGAAACTTTCCAAGCGATTTCTCATACACAAACAGCAGTTGACCGACGTTGCCTGGTGAAACGTTGTTGTGATGTCTCGTGTAAGGAGGAGAAATGCGTACCATCACGTTTCCGACTTTGATAAAGATCGGATTGTAGCCTATTACGATTGCGGTTTATCGTATCGCGACATTGCTGCTCGCGTTGGTCGAGATCCAATGACTATTAGAAGAATATGGAATCGGTGGGTTTAGGAGGGTAATACGGAACGCCGTGCTGGATCCCAACGGCCTCGTATCACTAGCAGTCGAGATGACAGGCATCATATCCGCATGGTTGTAATGCATCGTGCAGCCTCGTCTCGATCCCTGAGTCAACAGGTGGGGACGTTTGCAAGACAGCAACCATATGCAATGAACAGTTCGACGACGCTTGCAGCAGCACGGACTATCAGCTCGGAGACCATGGCTGCGGTTACCCTTGACGCTGCATCACAGACAGGAGCGCCTGCGATGTTGTACTCAACGACGAACCTGGGTGCACGAATGGCATCATGATGGTCGCATCCGTGTTTGGCGACATCGCGGTGAACGCACATTGGAAGCGTGTATTCGTCATCGCCATACTGGCGTATCACTCGGCGTGATGGTATGGGGTGCCATTGGTTACACGTCTCGGTCGCCTCTTGTTCGCATTGACGGCACTTTGAACAGTGGACGTTACATTTTAGATGTGTTACTACCCGTGGCTCTACCCTTCATTCGATCCCTGCGAAACCCTACATTTCAGCAGGATAATGCACGACCGCATGTTGCAGGTCCTGTACGGGCCTTTCTGGATACAGAAAATGTTCGACTGCTGGCCCGGTCAGCACATTCTCCAGATCTCTCACCAATTGAAAACGTCACAATACGCCAGTCACTACTCTTGATGAACTGTGGTATCGTGTTGAAGCTGCATGGGCAGCTGTACCTGTACCTGCCATCCAAGCTCTGTTTGACTCAATGTCCAGGCGTATCAAGGCCGTTATTACGGCCAGAGGTGGTTGTTCTGGGTACTGATTTCGCAGGATATATACACCCAAATTGCGTGAAAATGTAATCAAATGTCAGTTCTAGTATAATATATTTGTCCAATGAATACCGGTTTATCATCTGCATTTCTTTTTGGTGTAGCAATTTTAATGGCCAGTAGTGTACTTTGAGAAATGTGAGGCTGTTAACCGGAATGTGTATTTTGACGAATTGTATACTCATGCAACCGAATGCTGCCGCTTCCATGTCTAGCTACGCTGGAAGCACATACCTAATTTTAAAAAAGAAAAATTGTAACCTATCTCGAGCGGCATATAGATTATTACATTCTCCCCGTTTTCTTTGTAATTATGATAATAATAATGAGAATGACAAAATTACATAGTAAACAGACGATAGAGTACTGGAATAAAAGAACAATGAATAAGGAAGTGATATCGGCACATACTTCTTAGTTACCTATTCGAGAAATCGAAAATGATAACAATTATTTTAACCTCATAAAACTGAAAATGAAAAAAAAAAATTCTTGGAGATGCCAAATTCAAAAAAGAAATCTTGTTTAGAATATGAATATGGTGCACAGAAGGTTATGATGCCAGTGACGGGTTGTTTGCGGTGTCACATATTCTTGGATGAAAGAGGTCGGATGATATTCATAAAACGACCCGTATTGCGCGTCCGTAACATTATATACAGATTCATTCTGAAATAGTTGTAACTGAGTCCTCCTGTACCGTCAACGCTCTTTCTTCTGTTGAAGGTGGTGGTGAGAACAACTGAAGACATGTGCACACAATAACGCAGGTAAAGTGACAACAAACGTCGGCCGAACAGCGGATATCCAAAACAGCGGCGCGTGCTGCTTACTCAGACTTTTCTGCAAGGCATACAAGATGAGATCACACGCCACGTAGGCCAAGTTTACGGCTAACTGGCTGCCTCTTCGGGAGTACCGGTGATAATTATCTATGTGAGGTAACACACATACGCTTCTGCACATACATAAGAGTCTGTCGGAACTGCTCTTGGAGCACTCAACTTACAGGCTAAACTAAACAGTAATAGCCCCAGCACCAACTAAGCTATTGTTAATGACCCTCGCATTCCCCTGTTAGTATGACGTGTAATACACTGAAGCGCCAAAGAAACTGGTATAGGCAAGCGTATTCAAATACAGATATAAGTAAATAGGCAAAATACGGCACTGCAGTCGGTAACGCCTATATAAGACGACAAGTGTCTGGCGCAGTTGTTAGATCGGTTACTGCTGCTACAATGGCAGTTTATCAAGATTTAAGTGACTCTGAACGTGCTGTTATTGTCGGCGCACGAGCAATGGGACACAACATCTCTCAGGTGGCGGTGAAATGGGGATTTTCCCGCACGACCATTTCACGAGTATACTGTGAATATCAGGAACCTGGTAAAACATCAAGTCTCGAAAATCGCTGCGCAATCGTGCAAGAACGGGAGTAACGGTGACTGAAGAGAATCGTTCAACGTGACAGAAGCGCAACCCTTCCTCAAATTGCTGCAGTTTCAGTGCTGGGCCATTAACAAGTGTCAGTGTGCGAACCATTCAACGAAACAACATCAATACGGGCTTTCGGAGTCGAAGGCCCACTCGTGTACCCTTGATGACTGCAGAACACAAAGTTTTAAGCCTCGAAAAAAAATGGTTCAAATGGTTCTGAGCACTATGGGACTAAACATCTGTGGTCATCAGTCCCCTAGAACTTAGAACTACTTAAACCTAACTAACCTAAGGACATCACACACATCCATGCCCGAGGCAGGATTCGAACCTGCGACCGTAGCAGTCGCGCGGTTCCGGACTGCGCGCCTAGAACCGCTAGACCACCGCGGCCGGCTTTAAGCCTCGCCTGGGCCCGTCAACACCGACATTGGACTGTTGATGACTGGAAACATATTGCCTGGTTGGACGAATCTCGTCTCAAATTGTATCGAGCGGATGGACGTATACGGTTATGGAGACAACCTCATGAATCCATGGACCCTACGTGTCAGTAGGGAACTGTTAAAGCTGATGGAGGTTTAGTAATGGTGTGGGGAGTGTGCAGTTGGAGTGATATGGGGCCTCTGATACGTCCAGATACGACTCTGACAGGTGACTCGTATGTAAGCATCCTGTCTGATCCCTTACATCCATTCATGTCCATTGTGCATTCCGACGGACTTGGGCAATTCCAGCAGGGCAATGCGACACCCCACACGTCCAGAACTGCTACAGAGTGGCTACAGGAACACTCTTCTGAGTTTATACACTTCCGCTGGCCACCAGACTCCCCACACATGAACATTATTGAGCGTATCTGGGATGCCTTGCAACGTGCTGTTCAGAAGAGATCTCCAACCCCTCGTACTCTTACGGGTTCTGTGGATAGCTTCAGGATTCATGGTGTCAGTTCCCTCCAGAACTACATTAGTCAAGTCCATGCCATGTCATGTTGCGGAACATCTGCGTGCTCGCGGGGCTCCTACACGATATAAGGCTGGTGTACCAGTTTTCTTGGCCCTTCAGCATGTATTCAGAGTGGTTGAAAAAGCTAAGAAGAATCCTTTATACGAGTTAACGTCTCATAGCAGATCTTAGATAGAAGAAGAATGGGATAGAAGATCGGCCGTGTCTTTCTAATGTAGCCATCATAATTTACGTGCTGCACTAATCTGCTGGGACGCTAGATTCTACGGTTCCCTGTCACCTTAAATCGATTTTAGACACCTGCTTTCGAATATCTTAAATAACCAGAGGACACGGCGCATGGGTTCTTTTTTCCATAATAATGATACCTACACTGTATAATCAAAAGTATCCAGACACATATTAGAGGACATTAATATGGGATGTGTTCACCCTTGGCCTTTATGGTGGCCTGAATTCTGCTGGGGACAGTTTCAATAAGGTGTCTGAACGTGCGTGTAGGAATGGCAGCCCATTCTTTCTCAAGAGCCGAAACCAGAGAAGGGAGTGATAATGGACACTGGGATCTGGAACTCGTCCCAAAGGTGTCCCGTCTGGTTCCTGTCGGGACTTTGGGCAGGCCAGTCAATTTCAGTAATGTTATTGTTCACAAACCATTGCCTCACAGATGCTGCTTTATGAGAGGGTTTGTTTTCGTGCTCAAACAAATAACTATTGTCTCCGGACTGTTCCTCTGTAGACAATGATGTAAAATGTGTTCATATCCTTCTGGGTTTTGCATTTTCTGAACCACAATAAGAGGAGCGCAGCCTAGCCACAAGGAACGCCCCCATACCGTAACACCACCGCCTCCGCACTTCACTGTTGGCACTATACATTATGGTAGGTAACGTCCTCCAGGCATTCGCTGTATCTAAAACCTTCCATCAGACTGGCAAAAGGTACAGCGACATTGTTCGCGCCAAATGACTGGTTTCCAGTCATCCATTGTCGAGTTACGTCGCTCTTTACACCACCTCAATGGGTAGCATGAGCGGAACAGCACGACCATTGCAACTCGTTCTTTGTAATAGCCTATCCTCAGCAATTGTGCCAGATAGATTGTTGGAAGCACTTTGAAACTCACGAGTGACTCCTTCCACCTTCCACTGCTTTTCTGAGATTTTTTACATCCACCCTCGGCAATGCTCGACGGTCCCTGTCCGACAGTACCTGAGATCTGCCTGGTCTTGGTGTAGCTGTGGTTGTTACTTCACGTTTCCTCTTCACAATCACAGCGCCCAACAATCGACTTGGGCATCTTTAGAAGGTTTGAAATGGCCGTAATTGATTTATTACTCATTTGACTAGTCTACGGTCGAAGTCACAGAGCTCTACTGACAGACCCATTCTGCAATTACTGCTTCTCTATTGACTACATAATATTGCCAGCCTCCTTTTATACTAGTCCAGCCAACAAAGGAAAATTAGGGGAAAAGCGTGAAGTGGCAAATTTTTGCAGAGTTCTAAGAGGGAGTGTCGTGAACAACATGCTAAAAATCCTGACCGTTTTGGTTAGAGCGTTGGGGTGCTGTGGCGTTTAAAGATCACTTGTTTTTGTTCTTCTCTAATAACTCGGAAGCTGGGGCACCTAGTGAAAATGTTTCCCAGCACAAAATTAAACCACACTAAATTTCCTACAAAAAACTCCTATTCATTTTTCTCCACGACAAATAGTTTCCGTGTTGCAGGGGATCGAAAAATCACAGACTAGGAAATCTACTGTTTTAAAGATATTAAAATGTTTATCTTTAAATGAAGTGAACTAAAAACAAATATTAAATGTGTGTGCCACGTCCAAGTGCAGTGGTGCCGTATTAAGGGATAAATTGTGGTCTGGGTATACACTATGTGATGAAAAATATCCGGACACCTGACTAAAAATGACTTAAAAGTTCGTAGCACCCTTCATCGGTAATGCTGGAATTCAGTATGGTATTGGGCCACCCTTAGCCTTGATGGCAGCTTCCACTCTCGCACGCATACGTTCAAACAGGTACTGGAAGGTTTCTTGGGGAATGGCAACCCATTCTTCACGGAGTGCTGCACTGAGGAGAGATATCGATGTCGGTCGGTGAGGCCTGGCACGAAGTCGGCGTTCCAAAACATCCCAAAGGTGTTCTGTAGGATTCAGGTAAGGACTCTGTGCAGGCCAGTACACTACAGGGATATTATTGTCTTGTAACCACTCCGCCACAGGCCGTGCATTATGAACAGGTTCTCGATCGTGTTGAAAGATGCAATCGCCATCTCCGAATTGCTCTTCAACAGTGTGAAGCAAGAAGTGATTAAAACATAAATGTAGGCCAGTGCTGTGATACTGTCACGCAAAACAACAAGGAGTGCATGCCTCCTCCATGAAAAACACGACCACATCATAACACCACCGCCTCCAAATTTTACTGTTGACACTACACACGCTGGCAGATGACGTTCACCGGGAATTCGCCACACCCACGTTCTGCCATCGGATCGCCACATTCTGTACCGTGATTTGTCACTACACACAAAGTATTTCCACTGTTCCGTCGTCCAATGTTTACGATCCTTACACCAAGCGAGGCGTCGTTTGGTATTTGCCGACGTGATGTGTGGCTTATGATCAGCCGCTCGACAATGAAACCCAAGTTTTCTCACCTCCCTCCTAACTGTCATAGTACTTGCATTGGATCCTGATGCAGTCTGGAATTCCTGTGTAGTGGTCTGGATAGATGTCTGCCTATTACACATTATGACCCTCTTCAACTGTCGGCGGTCTCTCTGTCAGCAAATGAGGTCGGCCTGTACGCTTTTGTGCTGTACGTGTCCCTTCACGCTTCCACTTCACTATAACATCGGAAACAGTGGATCTAGGGATGTTTAGGAGTGTGGAAATCTCGCGTACAGACGTATGATACAAGTGACACTGAATCACTTAGACCACGTTCGAAGTCCGTGAGTTCCGCGAAGCGCCCCATTCTGCACTCCCACGGTGTCTAATGACTACTGAGGTCGCTGATATGGAGTACCTGGCAGTAGGTGGCAGCACAATACACCTGATACGAAAAACGTATGTTTTTTGCGATGTCCGGATACTTTTGATCACATAGTGTAATAGGGTGAAGGGGGATATGAGGGGTAGAAGTGCGACTGGAGATAGGTCGCTGGATTCTGCTCATGCACTTCCCTCCTTCATGGGTCGGGAAATTGAAGATTTACGCCAGTACGTCACAAGAAAGATGTCTCACAAAGTTAAACTGACCCTGCATTTGCTCTTGTGACTTAGTGGGGTAGATAGAGTGGGAAATCTCCTGCTCGAGCTTCAATTTGCTGACCTATGAAGAAGGGAATTGCGTAAACACAATCTGGCGACCGTTCCGTCGGACTACCACATCGCACATCCCCCGTTCACCCAGTAACACCACCAGTCCACAATTTACCCCTTAACACAGCTCCACTGCACAAAGGCGTTTTACACACATTTAATATTTGTTTTTAATCCAATTCATTTAAAATTAAGCATTAATTTTATATTGCTAAAACAATATTTTTAATAATATGCCATCCCCTGCAACGGCGAAACTATTAGTCCTAGTGAAAAAATTAATAGGACCTTCTCGTCGAAAACGTAATGTGGTTTAATTTTGTATTGGAAAAAAATTTCCCTAGAAGACGTGGTTTTCGAGTTGTTCGAAAAAAACGTAAAAAAGCGACTTTTAAACGCTACCCCACCACAACGGTCACACCCCAGCGGTCAGTTTCTTTAGTATGTTGTTCAGGAGTCTCTCTTATAGCACCAGGCACAAATTTTCGGCTCCACTATTTATCCTCCTAATCCATCTCTTTTGATCTTTGTTGACTGAGCTATACTGGCGGATCCGCCTCTCGTAACATCTAGTGGTCAGTACCTCACTACATAGTGCTGTCAGAATAGTTTTGAGCAGTTAATGGGTGTGCAACTATTTGCTGGAGTTTAAAATAGCATTGTAATATAAACAGTCCCAAACGTCTCGTAAGTGCTGACGTGCTCTTTGTCAACAATAATCTACATCTCCATATTCACTCTTCAAGTCACTAGAGGGCAGAGGGTATCTTGTACCAGTGCTAATCATTCCCTTTCCCGTTACTTAGATCGTTCATGTATACAAACGAGCGCGGTTCTATTACACTTCCCTGGAGCACTCTTGACAATACTTTTGTCCGCCATGAACACTCACCGTCCAAGAAAACGTTGTGGCTTGAATTATTTAAAAACTGTTCCACTCACATATTTGGGAATCTGTTCCACATGCTCGGACGTTCGTTAACAGTCTGCAGTGTGACACTCTATCAAACGCTTTCTTGTAATCTAGGAATACCGAATTTTCCAATTGTCCTTCAGCCATGATTCGCAGCATATCGTCGAGAGAAGCTACTGGTTACAGAGATTCAAGAGATTCCAGAAGTTGTGCATTGTAGATTCACCTCTTACGATTACGTAGTTATGTGACTTCAGCCGTGCCATTCTGAGGTTTGTGTGAGGGAGACGTACGGTACAAACAGCCTGAATAGCGATGCGAGAGCTGCTGCGGTATTCTACGTACTCTCACCTCATTCCAAATGCACCAAAGGATCGAATAGAGTAAGTATCCGTACCAACTTCGGAATTCAAACGATAAGAAACTGCAGAAGAAATGATATTAAAGGTATTCTTTTAGTAACACTTATAATGATAATTACAAAGCAACATTGATAATAGATACCGTAATATCGCCATTATTGATATTGCATTTCTGTTAATGAGGCTACATGTAATTCAGCTAAGAATAGTAGGAAGCTAGCGACTATAGAGAACGAAAGGATTTACAAATGACAACGAAAAAGACAAATACAAAGAAGAAAAAATTGGAACGAATACTTACTAAGGTACTGTATAGCAAGAAGGCCAAAAATACCTAGGTAAATGTCTAACTCCGAGTAATACAATTCCTTGTGCTTCTCTTTGTAACCCATCCATGTTGTGATACAACTGCGTGATCCTCATCGAGTTTGTTTTACTCAGTGATCAGAGGTTTTGTTTAAAAATAAGTTTCTAACACTAACACCAAAAACACGATTAAAGAAAATATTCATCTTCGTTCAGGAAGTAAAAGTTTTCTGAGGCATTATGCTGTGCCGTTCGTTAGGTTTTGGGACTGCAACAGGGCATCTACAATTACAGTTAGTTTGCAGTCTAAATCTTCGACACCAAACACTTCGGCTAACTTGGGTGGGGAAGCAACCACTACACGACACCAACAATTTGCCCACGTTCGAAGCCACCTAGCTCCAGCATAATGCAGTCTCAACTACACAGAACACTGTTATGACCACGACCGACACATCGAACGTACTGAGCTCAAAAAAATGGCTCTAATCGCTATGAGACTTGCCATCCGAGGTCATCAGTCCCCAAGACTTAGAACTACTTAAACCTACTAACCTAAGGACATCACACACATCCATGCCCGAGACAGGATTCGAACCTGCGACCATAGCAGCAGCGCGGTTCCGGCTGAAGCGCCTATAACCGCTCGGCCACAGCGGCCGGTGTACTGAGCACATAGCTGTGGTGTCGATAGTGACCAAATATAACAGCACAACCTCCATCCTTGGCTGGCATCTGCTTTCATGTTCAAGCATGCATTTCTAGTGGTGTTTCAGTATTTTTGTCAAACCCCTGTACTTCTCAGGCATCTGTCTATGCCCGTTATAGGGCATATGAGAAACGATTTTCTCATTTTAAACGTAGAAAGTCGAAAGCAGTGGTGTATTACTGGGTGAGTAAACAGGGTAAAAAATGTTCTTTTCACGTCGCTTCTGTAAGTGGCGGGTTGCTGATAATCAGTTTCACGGATTCGGAACAGACGCTAAACTATAATTCCCTGGGGCTGTTAAATGTGTTACTCGCATGTCACGAGTGGCGTCCTCGAAAGCTTTAGATGCAGTCGATAAATGATGATCGATCAGTAATCGCAGGGAAGAGCAACGATCGTGTAATTCTGGCATATGTATCGAATGGAACTTTGTCTTCAGTAAGTGGAACATGAGCCGCTAACGACAGAGATTTTAGATAAGCTTCGGGAACAGATTACAGTTTAGACAACGTCCTCATCATGCGTCATTTTTCACCTCCTGAATGGAGTTTCTCATGAGCGCTTATCTTACTGAGTTCACCAGAACAGGTCTTACGAACAAATTTTCTTTTTCGGTGATGCGATCTTATGTCTGTGCTAATTTGTAACAGCACGAGATCTAGCTACGGTCGGGAACTGTCTTTTACTTCGTCTTAGGAGACATGATAATCAGAGGCCGTCTTTATCTCCGCTATATCGAAGCTACGGTTTTCACCGCAAGCTGGAGTGCTATGCCTGTGTCTAGCGGACTTCCGTTTTCTCTGTTCTGTGCCCTTCTGAATTTACGGACGGTACAACACTTCTAGGGCATAAAAATTAAATACAATCATAAACCACATAAGACCCTGACGTCTCAAAAGCAAAGTAACAATGGAAAAACGTAATATATTCGACGTTTACGTAAATAATAAGAAGTTAGATTGTGTTATTCACAATACACATAGCCGGCCGCGGTGGTCTCGCGGTTCTAGGCGCGCAGTCCGGAACCGTGCGACTGCTACGGTCGCAGGTTCGAATCCTGCCTCGGGCATGGATGTGTGTGATGTCCTTAGGTTAGTTAGGTTTAAGTAGTTCTAAGTTCTAGGGGACTAATGACCACAGCAGTTGAGTCCCATAGTGCTCAGAGCCATTTGAACCATTTGAACAATGCCCATAACAGGTTTAATCGGTAATGCCAGCAGATTTTGTATAAGAGTCTTCGGGCGATTCACAAAGAGTGATTTAGTTTTATAAGTGTTGTGGTATTCAGGAGAACTTAAGCTTGGTGCTTCGTGTGACACTTCTTTCTCGACTTAATTATCTGAAACTGAAGTGGTTTAGAAGAAACACGAAAACTTAAATCGTAATGTTCGGATGGGGATTGAAACCTTGGACTTTTCGGGAACGAATTCAGTGTCTTAAATCACGACTCACGTCACCCGATTGCAGGAAATGCGTAGATTCATCTAAAATTTCTAGAACGTGTTCACAAAAGATTCCAAGAACATGCTATGTACATATCGAATAGAACAGTAGTGATAAAATTATGGATATTAAGGTGTATACCGAAGCGCACATTCAATAAATCAACAAAGAGAACATAGTAAGATCGAATGATAGGAAATCACAGATTTCATCTTCGTGACATGTGACCTAGTAAATTGTTAGCGACATTTTACTTGAAGAGGATGTGTTAAATGTGACTGGTGACACTCCTGCCTCCAATAGTCAGTGTGTGTTACGATCTAAGCCGGCCGCTGTGACCGAGCGGTTCTAGGACGTGTATGATGTCCTTAGGTTAGTTAGGTTTAGGTAGTTCTAAGTCTAGGGGAATGATGACCTCAGATGTTAAGTCCCATAGTGCTTAGAGCCATTTGAATCACTTTTTTTTTTTTGTTACGATCTAGCCCTGAAAATAAGCCAAACAACAAATTTCGCGAACAGCAAATAAACCCCTATGACATAAATATGCAGAAATGGTACCCGGCGGATTTCCTACGTCAAGTGGAATTTTCCAATTAATTTCTTCAACAATGATGGGGAAAAAAGTTAAAATGTTTAGAAGAGATGGAGTGTTATACAGGACAAACAGTATGTGTAAGTTAATGGAAACGCACAAACACAGATGTGTGGATCCTGGTACCATGTCGGACGATATGGAGTACCCTGGGTAAAATCCTAGACCGACCATAAAGATTTAGATTTCGCGAGGTTTCTGCATATCGTGTAATTCAGGTGCAGGGCAGACCCTGCCGATTTCCTTCCCCATCTCTCCACAGTCCGAGCTCGTAGTCTCTAATGACCTCATCCGCAGGTTATTCAGCCCTAATCCTTCTCCTCCTATCAACAATAATTCACTGGAAATGTATACGCTGGCAGTATTAACGATTCTGTAATTGGACCTTCACAGACAGAAAAGAGTCATTTGCAAAATGTCCTCGCAGTGTTTTTAAATATATTTCCGCGAAGAGTGTCACAGACATGATAAGGGATTTGGGATGGTCATAATTAAAAGAAAGGTGTTTATCGTTGAGACAGGATCTTCTCACGAAGTTTCAATCGCCAGCTCTTTGCTCCGAATGCCAAAATATTTTATGGACGTCTTCCTACATAGGGAGAAACGGTCATAATAATAAAATAGGGGGAATCAGTGCTCACACGGAAAGATACAGGAGTTCGTTTTTTCCGTGCACTTTTCGAGAATGGAATAACAGAGAATAGGGTATTTTACTGTTTTCTGGAAATTGTCTTGTTGTTGTTGTTGTGGTCTTCAGTCCTGAGACTGGTTTGATGCAGCTCTCCATGCTACTCTATCCTGTGCAAGCTTCTTCATCTCCCAGTACCTACTGCAACCTACATCCTTCTGAATCTGCTTAGTGTATTGATCTCTTGGTCTCCCTCTACGATTTTTACCCTCCACGCTGCCCTCCAATGCTAAATTTGTGATCCCTTGATGCCTCAAAACATGTCCTACCAACCGATCCCTTCTTCTAGTCAAGTTGTGCCACAAACTTCTCTTCTCTCCAATCCTATTCAATACCTCCTCATTAGTTACGTGATCTACCCACCTTATCTTCAGCATTCTTCTGTAGCACCACATTTCGAAAGCTTCTATTCTCTTCTTGTCCAAACTAGTTATCGTCCATGTCTCACTTCCATACATGGCTACACTCCATACAAATACTTTCAGAAACGACTTCCTGACACCTAAATCTATACTCGATGTTAACAAATTTCTCTTCTTGAGAATCGCTTTCCTTGCCATTGCCAGTCTACATTTTATATCCTCTCTACTTCGACCATCATCGGTTATTTTACTCCATAAATAGCAAAACTCCTTTACTACTTTAAGTGTCTCATTTCCTAATCTAATTCCCTCAGCATCACCCGACTTAATTTGACTACATTCCATTATCCTCGTTTTGCTTTTGTTGATGTTCATCTTATATCCTCCTTTCAAGACACTGTCCATTCCGTTCAACTGCTCTTCCAAGTCCTTTGCTGTCTCTGACAGAATTACAATGTCATCGGCGAACCTCAAAGTTTTTACTTCTTCTCCATGAATTTTAATACCTACTCCGAATTTTTCTTTTGTTTCCTTTACTGCTTGCTCAATATACAGATTGAATAACATAGGGGAGAGGCTACAACCCTGTCTCACTCCTTTCCCAACCACTGCTTCCCTTTCATGCCCCTCGACTCTTATAACTGCCATATGGTTTCTGTACAAATTGTAAATAGCCTTTCGCTCCCTGTATTTTACCCCTGCCACCTTCAGAATTTGAAAGAGAGTATTCCAGTCAACATTGTCAAAAGCTTTCTCTAAGTGTACAAATGCTAGAAACGTAGGTTTGCCTTTTCTTAATCTTTCTTCCAAGATAAGTCGTAAGGTCAGTATTGCCTCACGTGGTCCAACATTCCTACGGAATCCAAACTGATCTTCCCCGAGGTCAGCTTCTACCAGTTTTTCCATTCGTCTGTAAAGAATTCGCGTTAGTATTTTGCAGCTGTGACTTATTAAACTGATAGTTCGGTAATTTTCACATCTGTCAACACCTGCTTTCTTTGGGATTGGAATTATTATATTCTTCTTGAAGTCTGAGGGTATTTTGCCTGTCTCATACATCGTGCTCACCAGATGGTAGAGTTTTGTCATGACTGGCTCTCCCGAGGCCATCAGTAGTTCTAGTGGAATGTTGTCTACTCCCGGGGCCTTGTTTCGACTCAGCTCTTTCAGTGCTCTGTCAAACTCTTCACGCAGTATCTTATCTCCCATTTCGTCTTCATCTACATCCTCTTCCATTTCCATAATATTGTCCTCAAGTACATCTCCCTTGTATAAACCCTCTATATACTCCTTCCACCTTTCTACCTTCCCTTCTTTGCTTAGAACTGGGTTGCCATCAGAGCTCTTGATATTCATACAAGTGGTTCTCTTCTCTCCAAAGGTCTCTTTAATTTTCCTGTAGGCAGTATCTATCTTACCCCTAGTGAGACAAGCCTCTACATCCTTACATTTGTCCTCTAGCCATCCCTGCTTAGCCATTTTGCACTTCCTGTCGATCTCATTTTTGAGACGTTTGTATTCCTTTTTGCTTGCTTCATTTACTGCATTTTTATATTTTCTCCTTTCATCAATTAAATTCAATATTTCTTCTGTTACCCAAGGATTTCTATTAGCCCTCGTCTTTTTACCTACTTGATCGTCTGCTGCCTTCACCACTTCATCCCTCAGAGCTACCCATTCTTCTTCTACTGTATTTCTTTCCCCCATTCCTGTCAATTGTTCCCTTATGCTCTCCCTGAAACTCTCTACAACCTCTGGTTCTTTCAGTTTATCCAGGTCCCATCTCCTTAAATTCCCGCCTTTTTGCAGTTTCTTCAGTTTCAATCTGCAGTTCATAACCAATAGATTGTGGTCAGAATCCACATCTGCCCCAGGAAATGTCTTACAATTTAAAACCTGGTTCCTAAATCTCTGTCTTACCATTATATAATCTATCTGAAACCTGTCAGTATCTCCTGGCTTCTTCCATGTATACAGCCTCCTTTCATGATTCTTGAACCAAGTGTTAGCTCTTAAATGATTGATTATGTCATTGTATGCTCCCAACATGCTTTTATTCCTCTTGAATTTCAGTACTCTATCATAAAATCGGAAATTAAATTCAGATAATTTGAACGCATGCTAAAACGCTCGATTCGAGTCACGTGATGCCTGTGACGTCACTGGCTAGCTCGCTGCTCCTACTGTCATAATGATAATTCACAGTGATGTCTTGTTTCGGATTTTACGTTTCGTAAAATGGGTTACAAATGGTGTGTAGTACCATACTGTACAATTAGATCTTAAAAAACTCCTGAAAAGTTGTTTTCGAGTGTTCCAGAGAATGAGAAGGTGCGTAAAATGAGGTTGCACTGTACCACCAAACTGCCACCACGTCGACACTAACTTAATTAAAAACATGTTGCACTATGAAGTTAACATTAACTTATCTCCGAGATATGCTCTCCTACGGTTACAACGAAAGATGGCGTCATTCAATGAATTTAAACTCCTAGTGAAAATTGTCGTTTTATCTAACTACATCTCAATTGTTCGGTAGCTCAATTGTTAGAGCGGTAAACCGTCGAATTTTGTAAGACGATGTCTATAGATCGTTGGTTTGAATCTAACCCGAAAGAGCATTTGAACTTTACTCGACAGTCCTCCCATATGAAAAACAAATCACGATGACAAAACCTCAGAAGTTAAGTCGCATAGTGCTCAGAGCCATTTGAACAATTTTTAGGCTTTTGTTACATAAAAATTACAGATATTTTGTGAGAATATTGATCGTAAATGCTATTTAAATGCTATAATCAATCTGGAAAACAACAATCCGAACCGTATTTTTAACATAGGAAAATAGCCTATTATTGTGAAGGTGGTTCTGTGAACCCTCTGCCAGGTACTTCAATGTCATTTGCAGGGTATCCATGTAGTTGTAGATGTAGACGTAGACGCTGAGATTTCTTTGACTTACGTGTGTTCAGAATGAACTCAATAGATGTAAAGTTTGGGTAATGATGGCTTGAGCGTGTTGGTCGTGTTCCTCAGTCAGCACCGTTACCATACATGACACCGAAGGACTACATCTTCTGGGATCATGTGACGAGTCTCATTTGCGAGCCTTAATTCGATATTTAAATCGATCAGAGCTTCTATGTCAATATTATGAGTTTCTTTAGGGTTCAAATGGCTCTAAGCACTATAGGACTTAACATCTGAGGTCATCAGTCCCCTAGACTTGGAACTACCTAACCCTAACTATCCTAAGGACATCACACACATCCATGCCCGAGGCAGGACTCGAACCTGCGACCGTAGCAACAGCACGGTTCCGGACTGAAGCGCCTAGAACCACTCGGCCACAACGGCCTGCTCTTGAGTATGGTAGATAGTCCACAGTCTCCATGTATACAGTTTTTTGTGATTTTGACAGTCGACATTTTGATCTGATACCCTAGAGAATTACTTTTTATTGTTATATGTTGTATTGTATCATTACGTAACATAGTTGTTGGACTAATTAATCTTTATTATGTGCTTCCGTTACGTATTCTTGTATTCCGTATGGTGTACTACCGTCAACAGTGCTCAAGCCTGGGTGTTAAGGAGCAAGAAAGCACCTAACTGCATTGTCAGTAGCGAGTGCCATGATTGAAAGTAATCATTTTCCTTACAAACCCGATACAAGATTCATACTCGAGCGTTTTGGGTCTGGTATGCATCTTCTTTCATTTAAATGCATGCGAAAAAATATTTGCAACAAGAAACTGAACGAATACTATGTAAATAGCTACTGGGGAACCAGAGTACCTTGTAGAAAATATCTCAGCAAACCAGCCTCTGAAAAATATGTCGACGAAGTTCGGACTCATTTTATACAAATGATCTGTAATACGTTATGGGCTTCAACAGAGTGACGTGCGCAGTGGTAAGACAATGGTCTCGCTTTGGAGAGGACAGCGGTTGAAATCTTCGTCCGGCCATCCAAATTTAAATTTTCCGTAATATTCGTAAATCACTGAAGGTAAATGTCGATATTGTTCCTTTAAAAGTCAAGGTCGAGTTCCTGCCTTATCCTTCGCAATCCGAGCTCGTATTCGGTATCCAATGGCCTGGTAGTGGATGGGACGTTAAACTTTGGTCATCCTTACTTCTGTTTTGGACTTTACCATGTGCCAGATTAGGGGTGACAATCTCCTCAATCTCCTTTGCACTTACATAATATTTGCGACCAGCGTTAGTGGTACCTTCTGAACTTAGTTATTCGGGAACTCATCTCTACCGGCAGTATTTCGGAGGATGTCAGGGAAATTTTCTGAGTATTTCGACAAAAGAGACCCTCAGTTTTGTTACGCACTAATAATACAATTTTGGTAATTCGATTTGTTACACCTGTTAGCTTTGTTTCTGCAAAAATACATTCACAATATTAGACAAACAAGTATTATGCACCGCCAAAACGTACAACACGAAACACAAAGGAATGCAGTAAGCCTCAGACGAAACTCGTACACTTTTATCACAGTGTGTTCAGTCTGCTCTGTCAGTGTACAATGCAGTACGTAACTAATGCAGACCTGTTTCTTTACAGGTATTGTTCAAAATGTCGACCTCCATGGTCACGGCAGTGTGTACAGTGGCATACCGTCGACTGTCTTACATGCTCAAGGACTCCAGCAGTTTCGTGTACTACTCTCTCGTCTGCGGCAACCAGGTCCATGTGAGTATCGACCGGAGTCTTCTAAACTAGGCTCTTCACACCCCGGAAGAGGAAGTTCATTGGTGTCATGTCTGGTCACCGAGATGGTCATGGAATAGGGCCATCGTGACCAGTACACTGTTGTCCAAAATGTACGTCATTATATTTCTGAAG
Organism: Schistocerca nitens; assembly: GCF_023898315.1. Classification (NCBI taxonomy): domain Eukaryota; kingdom Metazoa; phylum Arthropoda; class Insecta; order Orthoptera; family Acrididae; genus Schistocerca; species Schistocerca nitens. The sequence continues at coordinate 570,032,606 of NC_064616.1, read as the reverse complement.
ATCATCTGAAAAGTGTACCGGCGCGCATCTAAGCGTAATGTTGTTACGTGATATGTAGTGAAACTAACACATTTAATCAGATGCAAGGTGTATGAATGAAATACATGTACTTAATGGGGAAAGTATTTTTTGTTGTTGCTTATAACGTTCTTACGAGTGCTGTTGGAAGTCTGAGGTCTTTAAAATGTGGTGATGAAGTAGGGTAGATGGAACGCAGAGAAGTGCTGCTGCAGACGTGATCAGCCTGTTTAGTACGGATGATAGAAAAACGGGTGGACAAGTTTAATGCTCAGTATTTTTCATAGACTATAAAACATTCCTCCTGACTTATTTAGAAGAGAAGTAACTAATACTGGGCAACGGGTATTCTTAATTGTGCACTTTAAGGAGGAGGACTGACTAAAGTTTAACGTCCCGTCTACGACGAAGTTATTAGAAACCCTCGTACTCTGTAGATTTGTTTATGGAGTATAGAACTATGTACACTCCTGGAAATTGAAATAAGAACACCGTGAATTCATTGTCCCAGGAAGGGGAAACTTTATTGACACATTCCTGGGGTCAGATACATCACATGATCACACTGACAGAACCACAGGCACATAGACACAGGCAACAGAGCATGCACAATGTCGGCACTAGTACAGTGTATATCGACCTTTCGCAGCAATGCAGGCTGCTATTCTCCCATGGAGACGATCGTAGAGATGCTGGATGTAGTCCTGTGGAACGGCTTGCCATGCCATTTCCACCTGGCGCCTCAGTTGGACCAGCGTTCGTGCTGGACGTGCAGACCGCGTGAGACGACGCTTCATCCAGTCCCAAACATGCTCAATGGGGGACAGATCCGGAGATCTTGCTGGCCAGGGTAGTTGACTTACACCTTCTAGAGCACGTTGGGTGGCACGGGATACATGCGGACGTGCATTGTCCTGTTGGAACAGCAAGTTCCCTTGCCGGTCTAGGAATGGTAGAACGATGGGTTCGATGACGGTTTGGATGTACCGTGCACTATTCAGTGTCCCCTCGACGATCACCAGTGGTGTACGGCCAGTGTAGGAGATCGCTCCCCACACCATGATGCCGGGTGTTGGCCCTGTGTGCCTCGGTCGTATGCAGTCCTGATTGTGGCGCTCACCTGCACGGCGCCAAACACGCATACGACCATCATTGGCACCAAGGCAGAAGCGACTCTCATCGCTGAAGACGGCACGTCTCCATTCGTCCCTCCATTCACGCCTGTCGCGACACCACTGGAGGCGGGCTGCACGATGTTGGGGCGTGAGCGGAAGACGGCCTAACGGTGTGCGGGACCGTAGCCCAGCTTCATGGAGACGGTTGCGAATGGTCCTCGCCGATACCCCAGGAGCAACAGTGTCCCTAATTTGCTGGCAAGTGGCGGTGCGGTCCCCTACGGCACTGCGTAGGATCCTACGGTCTTGGCGTGCATCCGTGCGTCGCTGCGGTCCGGTCCCAGGTCGACGGGCACGTGCACCTTCCGCCGACCACTGGCGACAACATCGATGTACTGTGGAGACCTCACGCCCCACGTGTTGAGCAATTCGGCGGTACGTCCACCCGGCGTCCCGCATGCCCACTATACGCCCTCGTTCAAAGTCCGTCAACTGCACATACGGTTCACGTCCACGCTGTCGCGGCATGCTACCAGTGTTAAAGACTGCGATGGAGCTCCGTATGCCACGGCAAACTGGCTGACACTGACGGTGGCGGTGCACAAATGCTGCGCAGCTAGCGCCATTCGACGGCCAACACCGCGGTTCCTGGTGTGTCCGCTGTGCCGTGCGTGTGATCATTGCTTGTACAGCCCTCTCGCAGTGTCCGGAGCAAGTATGGTGGGTCTGACACACCGGTGTCAATGTGTTCTTTTTTCCATTTCCAGGAGTGTAGATATGTGGAACAATAAGTAGGGGCCTAGAAAGATTTGAGAAGCACACAGCTGACAAGAGTTCATACTTCAAAAATGAACTGAGTCGAAACAGTGACAAAATCCTCAAGGTTGTCGGTCTTTTTACATAAGCTCGAAATTTAGTGTGGTCTTCAGTGCTAGATGGCTATAATAGTTTCCATAACGAAACTTTGTCTCGAGACCTGGCAGAAAATCCAAGGAGATTATGGTCGTATATAAAGTATGGTAGGGGCAAGATATAATCTATACCCTCTCTGGGCGATAGGAATGGAAATATTATCGATGAAACTCTGCTGAGGTAGAGTTCCTAAACACAGCCTTCCGAAATTCCCAGCGCCAACTTAGAAGCAGAATCCTCGGAGTAGTGAAGCGACTTAATCAGTTAATAAAAGCAAGGCTTCCGGTACAGACTGTACACCAATTAGATTTCTTTCAGAGTATACTGATGCAATAGCTCCATACGTAACAAATCATAGACAACAGCTCGCTCGACGAAAGATCGTAGCGAAAGACTGGAAATTTGCACAGGTCATACCAATATTCAAGAAAGGCAGTAGAAGTAATCTACTAAATTGCAGGCTCATATCATTAACGTCGATATGCAGCAGGATTCTGAAACATATATTGTGTTCCAACATTATCTATTGACATACAATTAACACGGATTTAGAAAACATCGTTCTTGTGAAATACAGTTAGCTGTCGACAAGGGATTTCAAATTGATTCCGTATTTCTAGATATCCAGAAGGCTTTTGACACCGCATCTCACATGTAGCTTGTAATTAAATTGAATGCTTATGGAATATCGTCTCAGTTATGCGACTGGATTCGTGATTTCCTGTCAGAGAGGTCACAGTTCGTAGTGATTGACGAAAAGTCATCGAGTAAAACAGAAGTGATTTCTGGCGGTCCCCGAGGTAGTGTTGTGGGCCTTCTGATGTTCCTTGCCTATACAAACGATTTAGGAGACAATCTGCGCGGCCGTCTTAGGTTATTTGTAGATGAATGATGCTGATGTTTATCGACTAGTAAAGTCATCAGAAGATTAAAACAAACTGCAATTGCAGGAAGATATATGTATGGTGCGAAAATTGGTAATTCACCCTATGTAATGAAAAGTGTAGGGTCACCCACGTGGGTGCCAAAAGGAATCCGTTAAAATTCGGTTACACGATTTTTCAATCAAATCTAAAGGCCGTAAATTCAACTAAATACCTACAATTACGACCAACTTAAATTGGAAAGAACACACAGAAAATGCTGCAGGGAAGGCGAACCGAAGACTGCGTTTAATTGGCAGGACACTTAGAAGATGTAACAGACCTACTAAAGAGACTGCCTACACTACGTTTGTCCATCCTCTTTTGGAGTTCTGCTGCGCAGTGTGGGATCCTTACCAGACAGGATTAACAGAGTAAATAAGGGCAGCACGTGTTGTATTATCAAGAAATCGGGGAGAGAGTGTCACGGACATGATACAGGTTTTTGGATGGACATCATCAAAACAAAGGCGTTTCTCATCGCGGCGGGATCTTCTCACGAAATTTCAATCAGCAGCTTCCTCCTCTGAATGCGAAAATATTTTTTTGTCTCCGACCTACATAGGAAGAAACGATCATCATAATAAGTAACGGAAATCAGAGCTCGCACGGAAAGATGTAGGTGTTCGTTTATTACTCGCGCGCTGTTCGAGATTAAAATAATAGAGATAGATTATGAAGGCGGTTCGATGGACCCTCTACCAGGCACTTAAGTGCGATCTGTGCATTATCCATGTAGATGTAGATGCAGATGTAGATTACTACCATTACGAGAAACGGCACTGAATGCTGCACTCGTAACAAAAAAGAGATCCGATGAATTTAGCCCATGTCACGATAAATAACAAGTATAAAATCCTCAATATCATGATCGATGAACAAGTTGCAAACATATTTTGCAATGGATGTAGGTGATCATCATGACTTGGCAGTTGACGTCAGCTGTGCCGACTAAGCATTACAGATCTGTTAACGACTGCGGTAGCGAAAAGTAAGGCATGCAGTTTAAATTATCTTCCGATGAAACTGCATTTGAAATAACTTTCAAGGAGCGTGTTACCTAAAGCAGTAATTTTCATCACCCAGCCCCGTCGGAGGCGGCATGTGCCTCATGGTGAAAGCCGCAGTGTTTTGGTGCGGAGGGAAACGCACGTAGCTATTTAATTATCGAGAGAATTTGATAATGAAACTATTAGCCTATTAGGGACCGTGCTACTTTCGTCTCTGATCACATAATACCAAATAATATGGAAAACACACGTTCTGGAGGCACTGCACCTCAAGAAAATCCAAAATACACCACTTGTCCTTCGAGGTACACACGAGCTATAATTTACATTTTCAAATTGTTTCTCTGATGCTGTCAGAACTGCTACTTCGCATAATTTTTTCTTCTCCTACTGGTTCTTCCTATTCGTCCATCTGTGGACCATATTATTTCAACCGCGTCTATCTCTAAACTTTAACCTACTCTCTCATTCATTTTCTGTACTCCTCCGTAGTAAACAATCCTTCTTTACCAAATGGTACCTGTAATCTTTCAGACTTGCCAGTACAGCACGTTATTATGCGATCTTTTAAAATCATTATTTTCTCTTACTGCGCCTAAGACCTTATTTCAGGTGTTTTTTTCGTTAGATTACAAATTCTGCTTTTGTTCATCGGCAGGAATTCTGCTGCGCACAACGCGTACAGCTGAGCGTCTGAGTTGGTGATAAGAAATATGGTCCATTTCTTCTAAACATCTCTACTCAGGTAGAGTGCCACTTCCATCTTCTTGGGACTAAAATCTGAAGGTTTCTTTTACAGCGACGCTTGGCTCTATCCACTCTGACAGGTACTTGAACTTTTCTGTCCGCCTGATTTTTCCCTGATATTCAGCTACCATCCTGGGCGCTGATTTATTATTAATTAACATTAATATACATCATCTTTAGAGTGTACGTAATTTTATCATTAGATATCAAATGGATGATGCTGAAGCTTATTTCGTAAACTCTTAGCTTTTATCGACCGGAACATTTCAGTTCTATTCCCTTCATTGTCCATCATTCATCAAATATTTCCAAACAGGCCTGGAAGCCCACAGTGACGGATTTGTTTAGTCTCACAGATTTTTCGAAAATAAATCTTGGCTATAATTAAATAAGGTGTGTTAGAACATATGACCCTTGTTTTCCGTTGTTAAAAGTAGAGAAGAAACTGGTATCGAATAAACACAGTAGAAAATTAATGTTATATTCAGCAGTTTCTTTGAAAGAGGGATAGAAATAATTTCTATCAGAGAGTAGTGGGTTACATTAGAGTTTTCATTTTAAATGAAGTTAAAATGACATTTGAGTTAAAAAAAAGTTGGCTCACAGGGACGGTGCAGTTTGCAGTATTGTAGCTGTAAGCATCTAGGCGAGGTGCTCCACTGAAGTGGCCGACGCCGGCTCGACGCAAACGGCGTTTCACAAGACAAGCAAATAGCGCTGGCTTTCTCAGCGCGGCTTTCAGTTCCCAGAGCTACGCTAATACCTCATTACGTCACACGCCTCTCTCGAAATCAATCCTCTACGAAGATGTATTCTTCTGTTTACGTCGCGGATTTCTCCCTGAGAATCATGAATGAAATCAAATTAAAAAAGAAAAAAAAAGAGGCCCATCCTGAGGCAGGAAGGTATGATCTCGCGCAGTTTGCACAAGCTATCAGTATTATTTATTTTTTATCAAGTAGCCGGTGAAAGATCAGCGTCTTTGCCATCGTTGAAGCGTAACCGTCCATTTTTGTTGCGTTGAAAGTGTACTGTAATCAAAAAATATTTCAATAAATAAATAATGTTCCTATCCTTTAACATTTCCATCACCATCTTAATGGTCAAAATTATCAACAACACTACCAACGTTGTGTCCGGAAATTACAGCAAAAAGTTCTTATAGACCCCATGTTACTTTTATCCGCCAAAAGTATCACAAAAATTAATAATGTTACAAAAGTGTACTCATTAATTCATTCGTAGTTGACGAAATTATCTCCACATGTGACCAAGTAAATGAGCGGTGTCCTACGTTAGTAGCGGTGTACCTCCTGTATGTTAAACCACAACTCAGCCTTTAATATTTAGTTGTTCATCTTTCTCAAATCATTGACCACGAGGGCGTTCATCCGGTTAAAATTGAAGTTAAAATGGATTAATTGTTACTGTTGTTGTTGGGGTCTTCAGACCGAAGAATGGTTTCGTATACCTCTGCGCACCAGTCTATCCTGTGCGAGCTCCTTCATCTTTGCATAACTACTACAAAACACATTCATTTGCACCTGCTTACTGTGTCTGGTGTCTCTCTACAATTGCTACCTCCCTCCCCCCCCCCCCTCCCACCAAAGTTCCATCTATTCAGATTGTCTATTCCCTGATGCCACAGGATGCATCTCATCAACCGATCCCTTCTTTTAGTCATTTTATCACATAATTTTTTCTCACAATTCAGATCAGTACCTGTTTATTAGTTATCTGATCTACCCATATGATCGTCAGCATTCGACAACAAAACATTTCAAAAGGACCTGTTCTCGTTTTTTCTGAACCGCTTATCGTCTTTCACTTTCGTACAGGGCCCTATTCGAAAGAAAAAAAAATACCTTTATAAAAGAATCCTATCACTTAAATTTATATTAGATGCTAAGACATTTTTTGGTTTTTAGAAATGCTTCTCTTGCTATTTCCAAGCTGCATTTTATGTTCTCTCAACTTCGAGCACCCTGAATTATTTTACTAACGAAATAGCAAAACTCACATACTGCTTTTATTGTCTCATTTCCTAATCTAATCCCACCACTATCACCTGATATAATTCGACTGCATATCATTCCTACTATTAAAATTTAGTTGATACAAATAGTGTGATGTTTTCTCAAGACACTAACCATTCTGTTCATCTGACCTTCCATCTTTTGCCGTCTCTGGCAGAATTACTACGTCATCAGAAGACCTTAAAGTTTTTATTCCTTCTCCGTAAACTTTAATTCCCTTTCCATGTTCCTCCATGGTATCCTTTACTGGTCAGTGCACAGACTGAGTACCATGGGGGATAGGCTAAAATCCTGTCTCACTCTTTTCTCAACTACCTATTCCCTTTCATGCCCTTCTAGTCTTATAACTACAGTTTGTTTTCTGTAAAAGCTGTAGATAGTCTTTCTCTCTATATTTTACCCTGCTAGTTTTAGAATGTCAAATGGCTCTGAGCACTATGGGACTTAACATCTATGGTCATCAGTCCCCTAGAACTTAGAACTACTTAAACCTAACTAACATAAGGACAGCACACAACACCCAGCCATCACGAGGCAGAGAAAATCCCCGACCCCGCCGGGAATCGAACCCGGGAACCCGGGCGTGGGAAGCGAGAACGCTACCGCACGACCACGAGATGCGGGCTTTAGAATGTCGAAAAGTATATTCTAGTCATGGTTATCAAACGATTTCACTAAACCTACAAGTGATATATGCGTAGAATTGCCTTTCTGCAGTTTATCTTCTGATATAAAGCGTAGGGTCAGTATTGCTGTGGGTGTTCCTACATTTCTCAGGAAACCAGCGCTCGACTTCGAAAAGTCTTTCTATTCTTGTCTAAATAATTCGTGTTAGTATTATGCAATCATGGCTAATTATACTTATGGTATGCAACATCCACATCTGTCACCATCTGTCTTCTTTGCAAATGGAATCATTACTCTCTTCTTAACGTCTGAGAGTATTTCACTTGTCTCATCTTTATCTATTTTCTTTCCCGTGTCCATAATATTGCCTTCGTTGCCCTGGTGTAACCTTTCTATATGATCTTTCCAGCTTTCAGCCTTTCCTTCTTTTGTTAGTACCGGCTAGCTATCTGAGATCTTGATAGACATATAACGCCTTCTCTTTTCTTGAAAGGTTTCTTCAGTTTCCTATACGCGTCATCAATTTTTTCACAGTCATTCATGCTTCTATAGTTTTGAATTCCTCCTTTATCCATTCATAGTTTGCCATTTTTCACTTCCTGTCAACATCATTTTTTAGACGTCCTTTTTGACAGCTACACTAGCTGTCTTTTTATATTTTCTCCTTTCGTCACTTAAATTCAAAATCTCTTGTATTACCCAAGGTCTTCTTCTGGGCCTCATCTCTTCCTTTGTTCATTCATTCCTTTGCTGCCGTCACTATACAGTCCGTGAAAGCTATCCATTCGTCTTCTGTTATTTTCGTTTCCCCTGTTTCGGGCAATTGTTGAGTAATACTTCCTTAGAAACTCTTTAGAGCCTCTGGTTCTTTGAAATTATTTAGATGTTGTCTCTTTAAGTTCTTACTTTGCTTCAGATTATCTATTTTCAATCTGCAGTTCATAACCAATAGATTAGGAGCAGAGTTCACATCTACCCGTGGAAAGCTTTTGCGTTCAGAAACCTGATTTCTAAATCTCTGTCGAACCACTATACTGGGTATCCCAGGAAGAATGGTCAGTATTCATGGATTCAAATCCATAGTTCTTAAGGTTTGCCCTTTATATCCCATGTTCACTAGAGCATTTTGTCTCTATTTTTGGCCCATACTACCTCCTCCCAAATTGTGGAAAGTAAAGAGCTTGCTTTAGAAGAGATTTGTTTCACAGGTTCTAAGTTGAAGAGGTGCTCATAGCTCTTGATGTATTCATTTTAGAGCCCATGTTTACTAGACATTTTGATTCGAATGATCGTTCTTCTCATATCCTTGAATACTGACTATTCCTCCCGGGGCACCCTGCATAATCTGCCTGAAACTTTCCAGTGTCCCCGGATCTCTTCTACCTCTACAATCTTCTTTATCGATTCATCTAAATCTACATCTGCATGGATACTCTGAAAATCACGTTCAAGTGCCTGGCAGAGGGTCCATCGAACCACCTTCACAATTCTCTATTATTGCAATCTTGTATAGCGCGCGGAAAGAACGAACACTTATATCTTTCCGTACGAGATCTGATTTCCCTTATATTATAGTGGTGATCGTTTCTCTCTATGTAGGTCGGTGTCAACAAAATATTTTCGCACTTGGAGGAGATATCTGGTGATTGGAATTTCGTGAGAAGGTTCCGTCGCAACGAAAAACGCCTTTCTTTTAATGATGTCCAGCCCAAATCCTGTATCATTTCAGTGACACTCACCTCCCATATTTCTCGGTAATGCAAAACGTGCTGTCTTTCTTGGAATTTTTTCGGTGTACTCCGTCAGTCCTATCTGGTAAGGATCACAAACCGTGCCGCAGTATTCTAAAAGAGGACGGACAAGCGTAGTGTAGGCAGTCTCTTAGTAGATGTGTTACATTTTCTAACTGTCCTGCCAATAAAACGCAGTCTTTCGTTAGCTTTCCCCACAACATTTTCTATGTGTTCCTTCCAATTTAAGTTGTTCGCAAGTGTAATTCCTAGGTATTTAGTTGAATTTACGGCTTTTCGATTTGACTGATTTACCGTGTAACCGATGTTTAACGAATTCCTTTGAACACTCATGTGGATCACCTTACACTTTTCGTTGCCGGCCGGTGTGGCCGTGCGGTTCTAGGCGCTTCAGTATGGAACCGCGTGACCACTAAGGTCGCAGGTTCGAATCCTGCCTCGGGCATGGATGTGTGTGATGTCCTTAGGTTAGTTAGGTTTAAGTAGTTCTAAGTTCTTGGGGACTGATGACCACAGATGTTAAGTCCCTTAGTGCTCAGAGCCATACACTTTTCGTTACTTTGGGTCCTTTCGCATCATTCAGATATCTTTTCTAAATCTGATCACTTTATTAGTCTATAAACGACAGCGTCATCTAAAAACAACCTAAGACGGCTGCCCAGTTGTTTCCCAAATTGTTTATATAGATAAGGAACAGCAAAGGGCCTATAACACTACGTTGGCGAACTCCAGAAATCAATTCTGTTGTACTCGATGACTTCCCGTCAATTACTACGAACTGTGACCTCTCTGACAACAAGTCACAAATCCAGTCATAACTGAGACGACATTCCATAAGAAACGCAATTTCACAACAAGTCGCTTGTTTGGTACAATGTCAAAAGCCTTCCGGAAATCCAGAAATACGGAGTCGATCTGAAATCCCTTGTCAATAGCACTCAACATTTCTTGCGAATAAAGAGCTAGTTGTGTTTCACAAGAACTATGTTTTCTAAACTAATGTTGACTGTGTATCAATAGACCGTTTTCTTTGAGGTAATTCATTATGTTCGAACACAATATACAGGACGAGTCACTAACTATTGCCACCACGAATGACTCCGAAAGTATGATAGTAGCTGAAAAGTTTGTGGGACGAAAGTTGCATGGGACAACGCGGGCCATAATATGACGTTGGTTTTTGGTTGCCAAGTGGTGTCACTTCAGAAATATGAAGCTCAACTTTGTTTTTTTAAATGGGGTGCTGTAGTTTGGTACTTATTTTCTGATAGCGGCTATCGAGATGAATCAAATGATATGTAACAGTAAGGTCTTTGAAGTTCAACGAAGGTCACAAAGGTGGCATGAACGTCCAATTACAGAATGTTTTCGAAGTGATGGTTCAAATGGTTCAAATGGCTCTGAGCACTATGTGACTTAACTTCTGAGGTCATCAGTCGCCTAGAACTTAGAACTAATTAAACCTAACTAACCTAAGGACATCACACACAGCCATGCCCGAGGCAGGATTCGAACCTGCGACCGTAGCGGTCGCTCGGCTCCAGACTGCAGCGCCTAGAACCACACGGCCACTCCGGCCGGCTTCGAAGTGATGACCATTGGTATCAATGCAGTGCTGTAATCTTCTTATCATGGATTGAGTGGTATTGCTTACCACATTGGCACTTATCGAAGCACATGCTCTGCCAATTCTCTCTGACATATCTTCAGGTGTAGTTGGAACGTCTTTATAAACAATGTCTTTTACGAATCCCCACAAGAAAAGATCCAGAGGTGGCAAGTCTGGCAAACGAGCTGGCGACGAAACATCTCTTCCGCGTCCATTCCAACTATTTAGGAATTGTCTCTGCAACTCATTTCTAGCCATCAGCGAAAAATGTGCCGGACACCCATCCTGTAGATACCACAATCTGTTCCTTGTTCCTAAAGGCATTTCTAATTTTTTTATAGTGGTGGGTGTTGGATTGTGTGTACCTCGGCTACGACAATGCGTTCACTATGAAATTAATAGTAGCTTAATCGAATTCCTGTTGTCTCGTTCACTACTAGAACTACTTCTGCGTAACCCCTATTTGATTTTGTGTTGATAAAAATATTGTACTAATCTGACCAGATGTCGTATTCTTCCTGGCACGGCTCTTCACTACTTTTCACTATTTCTAATTTCAATTTATACTGTTCTAATTTTAAATTCTCGAACCTACCCAGCCCATTAAGAGATCTAACAATCCACGCTCCGACGTACAAAACACCAGATTTGGTTTAATTGATGACAACTTCGACCTGAGTTGTTCACGATCGGAGATCCAAATGGTGGACTATTTTAGATCCGGAATATTTTAAACAACAGAATGTCATATCAAGAAACGGTAGGGCATTTTCAATCTTATTTTGGTGATTAAGCGTACTAGATAACACAAAAAATATCTCCTCGCCCATGCCGTGAAGGCCGAAGGGATGTCTATCACCAATCGTTTCATCCTCTACCTTCCTGCGTCATGCAGATGCGATATGGAGGGTCATGTGGTCAGCACACCGTTCTCTCGGCCGTTTTGCAGACTTTCCAGGCCACGGAGACGCTATTATTCGATCAACTAGCTCCTCAGTTGATATCACGAGGCTGGGGGCATCACGTATCAGTCCTCCCACTAAAGTAAAACCCTTGTCAGTACCGATAATCGAACTCGGTTCTTCCGTTTGGCAACCATCTAAGCTGGACCGCTTTCGAAATGTTTGCTTGTGTTAGATGAAGTTAGGTCTTTTGTCGTCAAAGCCCCCTTCTTCTAGACGCATTATATCGCCTATTCTTTGCCGCGCGGAGTGGCCGCGCGGTTTGAGACGCCACGTCACGGGTTGCGCGGCCCCTCCCACCTGAGTTTCGAGTCTTCCCTTGGGCATGAGTTGGTGTGTTGTTCTTAGCATAAGTTAGTTTAAATTAGTTTAAGTAGAGAGTAAGCCTAGGGATCGATGACCTCAGCGGTTTGGTCCCTTAGGAATTCACACATTTGAACATTTGAAGCTATTCTGTTATGCTAGGTATTACCTGCTTTCCGAAAATTCAACATGGGAAAGTGGCACTGTGATGGATATCGCTCATCAAAGCAGTACACCACTGATTTATGGAGGCGGACAAGATATATATTACAGGTTACCTATATTTTTGTAAACATTATTCTTGCTCCAGACGATTAACTTTGTTACCATAACATTATTACCATCTTCTGATCCGAAGGGTACTCGTAAACGCCACAAACACGTCTGTGATTGTCCTGTAATGCCTCAACAGTACTCTGAGCGATCCCGCTTCGCTCCAGGCAGTAGACTGTCGGTACGCATTTAACCATAGAGAGGGTGTAGTAGTTATGACGTTGGACACATCTGCGGTAACTGGAAATCAGTCGCCATCTGTTCTAATCTGAATAGTTTGTGGTACTCTCGATCATTGCAAGGGAATCTTACTGAAGTCACTTCGACGAGCTACGGCCGATTTCTGCTTCCTCTATTATCCTCATGAGCTGCTGCCTCACGTTAACGACATGGTTATAGACTGGCCGTTATTATATAATATTGCTTCTTTCCTTTCTGTTGCACATTACGTGAATAAACCTGAACCTAACTCTTCCCAACGAGCACTAAAGCTACGATAAAGATTGACGATAATGCAGCACATACATAGCTGCAAGTTTACTTTACCTTCTATGTGCAGATCATGGACTTCTGAACGCTTCACAATTGTTCTGTACTGTTTTATCACGAGGCGCCTCATTTCAGCTCTAATCTTATGTTGCCTCACATCTTCTCTGTCGTTACATCTTACTTTAAATTTCACTGTAAATAATTCTAAACCACTGACAGTACTGTATTTCAACTCTGAAGTATAAGAAAACAAATTACGTCATGTCATGAAAACTGCAGTGAGTTTCAGCTTTCGTTATTTCTTGAAGACAAGAGTGCCCTCTAGGTGCCCGAGATTAATTGTGGTCGTCTACTAACGTTGTAGAGTGTGCGTGCGTGCGCGTATGTCAGCGTGTGTGTGTGTGTGTGTGTGTGTGTGTGTGTGTATGTGTGTGTGTGTGTGTGTGTGTGTGTGTGTGTGTGTGTGCTGCAAATAATTGGTTACGCGATTGCAAAAAGTTTCCAGAAAACCTATTGTTCATTTCATAACATAGGCAGAAGCGTTAAAGAGTTTACAGCTAGTGATCAAAACTTATAGTTTAAAGTTAAGTCATAAAAGAGGGTATCGGAGACGTTTCCGTACCTGATGCGAGAAAGCCGCGTCCCGATATGTAATTAAGTGGATGGGAGTTTGCGTTACAACCGTTCTTTGGTATCTTCGAGGGATTATGCTTTATCAGTAACGAAGGATGTTTCCTGCGGCCGTACAAACTTCGTATAAATCACAAATTGGAAAATTTGGTTTTTCGTAATTTTGGAACTCATCAGAAGTTTCAGCGTTATAACTAGCACAAATTCAGGTTCCTCGCGGAATATGAACACGTCGTTGTATTTTATAAGCGATTCAAGATGTCGAAATTAAGCTTTCAAAAGATGATGGAATATTCGTAACTGTTACAATAGCATACTTTTCAAAACACGAACTATCGGACTCAATTAAAAAAGGACGTTACTCTACAGACGACATATTGTTTCATTATCACGACAGGATGAAATTTACGAGTGTTAACCTCGGAGAAAATAATCCTTCGCGTAATACTATTTAACAGCAGACTTTTTTCATAGTTTAATATTTTGTAAAATGCTGGGAGTGTTCGTGCGATGTGTGACTTTCCGTAAATCAGGTGTACGAGAGGTATCAAAAAATTGACCGTGGTATCACATTCAACAACTGTAGCCGCTATGAAAAATGCAGATTCGAACACCACGAAGCAAGTTACTTTCTTTCCTTTATCTACGGGTGGTCGCTGATAAGCATAGCTTCTTATGGTGACTACCGAGCGAGGTGGCGCAGTGGTTAGCACACTGGACTCGCATTCGGGAGGTCGACGGTTCAATCCCGCGTCCGACCATCCTGATTTAGGTTTCCGTGATTTCCCTAAGTCGCTCCAGGCAAAAGCCGGGATGGTTTCTTTGAAAGGGCATGACCGATTTCCTTCCCCATCCTTCCCTAATCCGATGAGACCGACGACCTCGCAGTTTGGTCTCTTCCACCAAACAACCCAACTAACATCAGGAATCTTATGGTGACTAAAATGTCTAATGATAGATAATTATTATTTCAAAATCAATAATATTCCTTTTTTCTATCAGGTAACTAGGTCCAGTGTTGCAGATACCTACTGTTATTTTCCGAGGGAAAAGATCATGCCGGCCAGGGTGGCAGAGCGGTTCTAGGCGCTACAGTCTGGAACCGCGCGACCGTTACGGTCGCAGGTTCGAATCCTGCCTCAGGCATGGATGTGTGTGATGTCCTTGGCTTAGTTAGGTTTAAGTAGTTCTAAGTTCTAGGGGACTGATGACCTTAGAAGTTAAGTCCCATAGTGCTCAGAGCCATTTGAACCAATTTTGAAAAGATCATATGACTGTCAAGTCGTCTTGATTTGTACAGGGTGTAACAAGAAGGTACTGCTAAACTTTCAGGAAACATTCCTCACGCATAAAGGGACAAAATGTGTTATACGGACATGGGCCGGGAAACGCTTTTTTCTTTTCTCATCAGCCCTTTCCAGTACCTCCTTATTAGTTGTGTGATCTACCCGTCTAATCTTCAGCATTCTTCTGTAGCACCACGGTGCAAAAACTTACGTTCTGTTCCTGTCCACTCCGGACAAATACCTTCAGAAAAGACTTTCTAACACGTACATCTATATTGGATGTTAACAACATTCTCTGCTTCAGAAAAGCCTTCTTGCCGCTGGCAGTTTACATTTTATATCCTCTCTGCTTCGGGCATCATCACTTATTTTGCTGTCCGAATAGAAAAATTCATCCACTGCTTTAAGTGTCTCATTTCCTAATCTGGTTTCCTCAGCGTCACCTGATTTAATTGGACTACATTGCATTATCTTTGTCTTGCTTTTGTCGATGTTCATCTTATATCCTCCCTCGAGGAAGATATAAGATGAACTGTCTATTCCGTTTAACTGCTCTTCCAAGACCTTTGCTCTTTCTGAAGGAATTACGATGTCAATAGCAAACATCAAAGTTTGTATTTCTTCTCTCTGACCTTTAATTCCTAATCCATATTGTTCTTTGGTTTCTTTTACTGCATTTACTGCTCAATCTACAAATTGAATAACATTGGGCATAGTCTCAGTCCCTTCTCGACCACTGCTCCTCTTCATGCTCCTCGACTCATATAACTATTATCTGGTTTCTGTACATGGTGTAAATAGCCTTTCACTCCCTGTATTTTACCCATGCTACCATCAGCATTTGAAAGAGGATATTCCACTCAACAGTGTCAACAGATTTCTCTAAATCTATAATTGAATGTGTCATGGCTGAAAGGTACCTAGGCCACTTGAAGCACATTTTGAGGAACAACAAAAAATTATCCAGCTCAGTAACTAAGGAATATACAATCACAGAAAAAAATACTAGCTAATTTTCTGATAAACTGAATTAGATGTTGTATAGAGAAATGCTCGATAATGAAATGAGTTAGTGAACAAAAATATACAAAATGAGGTAACTTAGTTATCTTTCCGCATTGAAAGTATTAAATGCCATTCCCAGATGAAATTATTTTGGCAGATTAACTTTGGTACCTGAAGAACGCTGCTATTATCCACATACATTAGTAGGATAACATCACAGGTGGTCAAACATAGTTTAAAAAGATATTATTTATTTCAGTTTACTATACACGCAAAATCAAAACTTTAGGTAAGTTGGCTTCGTATTTTCTTGATAACATTTCGCCCATACTGAACCTAATAGCTGTACTTTGTCATTTGCAAAAGGTTTAAGTTTCAACATGTGGCCAGTCATAAAAGTTCGTACATTCTTCAGGGATATATCGTAGTAGTTTCCGAACATTTTCTGTCTTACTCAGTTTTATAGGAACTTTATCATCTTGATATAATGCTTAAGTAAGAAATGTGGGTGGAACAGCTCTTCCTGACTGCGACTGATGAAAGTTGTGTTCGATCAATCCATCAGTACAGATGCTTGTTACAATACTCCCTTTCCTCCTAGACGAATACTTAAAATGTCTCAACAGTGATAGACTGAAGTACTGTTTTCTCTCTAGACGCACATGATGTCTATGGGGTACCGTCATCGTCTTATAAAACTGAAGCCACCGTTTGGTAAAATCCTAAATATCACTTGTTTCAACTATTTTCACAGTAAATGCACTGTTTTTTGAGGATGCAAAAATAAGTTCACAATATTCATACGGTGTGTAAATCCTGTCTCTCTTCTTAAGAGCACGTTTTAACATTCAAAACTTCCGATCACAGAGCAAGACTGAATGTCCTCTTATGGATAGAAGCGGATAATAGTATTAAACCGATTCAAATCGGTTAAAGCAAAGAAAAACCTTATTTTGTCCACTATAATTGTCGCTAAATAAGTGTGATTCTAGTATCTTCTTTGAGACAAATTCGTCAATATACTCATTAAGAAATGACACCACTTCATGTGCACCTTTTCTCCCCTGTCCCTCCTGGTACATATAGAAATGTGTTCTTTTCTGTCTTTAAATTGTGAATGGAAAACACATTGATGGATAACTGCCGCAGACAGAGGCTACCTTGAACCGCTATTGCTGGTAGGTTTACGATTTCCCTTTGGCGGTTTGATTAAGGTTGGAGTTTTTAATTTTATTGTTTAATTTCTCACAAACTCAGCACACATCTACTTGTGGGCAGCCAAACCGCAGTGTAAAGTTTTCATTGATGTATTTGTTATGAAACTTGTAGTTTTTCTTAGAGTCTGGGTGTGTCTCTATAAACAGTGAATACAGCTTGTTCACAGACAAGGACGCATCTAAGTAGTGGATTTCTTCGCCAGAATAATGGCTTTGCTTTCCTGCAAACATTTCTGTATGTTCTCGGATAAGCTTCAGTTGCTCCGCTTTTATAGCTTTTCCACTGCATCCCTTGCCCCTTGAATCATGTGGTGACTGTCGCAGTAGTAGAAATCTGCGAAGTCTTCTTATGCGTTTATCAGATACTCTGTATAAGGAGAAAAGACTTCCCTGAAAACCTGCACTTTCTTCTTACACAACAGCACCTTGTATTTAAATACTTCGTCTCTCAGAGTTGGGCCTTCTTTGCGTGATCTATGTTGTGCTGGACTCACCACTTCAGTCATTGGTTGCAAATGAAGATTCTGTTCATCCTTTGTGTTCATTCTGTAGATAGTTAAGAATATTTCTTCCTGTTCCTTTTCAGTGGAAATCTGGAAACGTTTCTTACGGTACCTGTAAGTTAAGAAACCAAACACAGTCCTGTAAAATAAGGTGTCATAAATAGCTTTTCAAACTTAAACTGAAAATTTGTAACATAATGTTATTGCTTGGGCATATAAGTCAAATGTTGTATGATTCTAAATGTAATTTGTTTATTCTCATTGTACATTTGAGTACTGAATGCTGCCACCGTGACCAGTACTAATATTTACAATATTTAGAGTTAAATATTATCCACAAACAAAGGCATACAAATAGGTCTACCCTTACAACAGTCTGACAAGGCGGCCTTCGAACAATGTCTCGAATTGCTCGAACAGTCCACGGGTATACTGCCGGTTCATAATGTCCAACGGGCACAATATTTCGGCGATCAGACATGTCGCCATCGTGTCTGATCGCCGAATTATTGTGCCTGTTGGACACTATGAACCGGCAGTATACCCGTGGACTGTTCGAGCAACCAATACGCCGAGAGAAACTGAAGAATTACAATGTCTCGAATTCTCTATTATTGAATATTAAATTATTTAATTTGAGAGATTACAAACAACATACGTTGATCCTGAAACGTACTAATTTTTGCACCTACAGTTGAAGGTGAAAAATCAGTAACTTAAACTTCTTGATATTTACCTTATTTTGAGCCTATTTCTCGGTGAGGTTCTATCTTTCCACTACAGGAAATGAATGCTTCACCAATTACACCTGCTTTCTTAACAGCTTTTCTTTTATATTCTTCACTTCTCGCAGCACCCTTCTTCGTTTTCGTAAGAGAAACATTAAGCACAGCCTCGTTTTCCGACATTCTACAGATTTGTAAAAGTGGAATATTTTGGCGATACTAGCTCTCACGCTCGGGAAAGCAGAAAAGTATCGAAGTCAGTGACTTGCCAACCTTTCCGCAGCTCGGCATATTTTCGTACAGGATTCATCACCATTGCGGTATCAGTGACATAGGCAAATTTCTGTTTCGACTGTGTGCCTATGTTCATGGATACCGAAAATGGTTATATCTCAATTCCCTCCAAAATGTGACTTAGTTACCTTTCTGCAATGACACTTCAAATGCTATAAAGTAGGTTTTTCCTTTTTTTTATCTGTCCTCTAAAGTAGGTCGTAGAGTCAGTATTGCTTCAGGTGTTCCTACACTTCTCCGAAATCCAAACCGATCAGCCCCGAGATCGGCTTGTCCCAGTTTTTCCATCCTTCTGTAAGAAATTCGTGTTAGTATTATGCAGCCATGACTTGATAAACTGATGCTCGGAAATTTTCACACTTGTCAGCACCCGCTTTCCTTGGAATTGTAGTTATTATATTCTTCTTGAAGGCTGAGGGTAACTCGCCTGTCTCATACATTTTGCACACCAGATGGAATAATTTTGTCATGGCTGGCTCTCCCAATGCTATCAGTAATTCGGACGGAATGTCGTCTATTCCCTGATCCTAGTTTCCACTTAGGTCTTTCAGTGCTCCGTCAAATTCTTCTCGCAGTATCATATCTCCCATCTCATCCTCATTTACGTCCTCTTACATTTTTATAATATTGCTTTCAAGTTTAACGCCCTTGTACAGAACCTCTATGTACTCCTTCCACCTTTCAGCTTTCCCATCTTTAGTTAGAACAGGTCTTCCATCTGAACTCTTGATAGCCATACAGCTATTTTTCGTTTTTAATTTTCCTGTAACGTGTTTCTATCTTTCTCTTAGTGGAATACGCTTCTAAAACCTTATATTCGTCCGCTCGCCATTTCTGCTCAGCCATTTTGCACTTCCTGCCAATCTCATTTTTATACGTTTGTATTCCCTTTCATCTGCCCTATTGGCTGCATTTTTAAATTTTCTCCTTTCATCAGTTAAATTTAATGTCTCCTGTTTAATCCAAGAATTTCAACTAGGCCTTGTCTTTTTACCTATTTGATCCTTTGCTGCCTTCATTATTTCATCTTTTAAAGCTAGCCATTCGTCTTCTACTGTATTGCTTTCACCAGTTCTAGTCAATCGTTGCCTACTGCTGCCGCGCGGGGTTAGCCGAGCGGTCTTAGGCGCTGCAGTCACGGACTGTGCGGCTGGTCCCGGCGGAGGTTCGATTCCTCCCTTGGGCATGGGTGTGTGTGTTTGTCCTTAGCATAATTTAGGCTAAGTAGTGTGTAAGCTTAGGGACTGATGACCTTAGCAGTTAAGTCCCATAAGATTTCACACACATTTGAACATTTTTTGCCTACTGCTCCCTCTGAAGCTCTCAACAACCTCTGGTGCTTTCAACTTAGCTAGGTCCCATGTCCTTAATTTCCTACCTTTTTCCAATTTTTTAATCTTTAATCTACAGTTCATAACTAATAAATTGTAACCAGACTCCATATTTGCCCCTAGAAATGTCTTACAATTTAAAATCTGGTCCCGAAATCTCTGCCTAACCGTTATGTAATCCACCGTCTGGTGCCTCCAGGTCTCTTTCACGTATACAAGCGTCTGTTATGATTCTTAAACCAAGTGTAAACGGATGATTAAATAATGTTGTGTGCAAAATTCTACCAGGTGGATTCCTCTTTCATCTCTTTCCCCCAGGCCATGCTCACCTACTATTTATGCTCCTCTTCCTTTTCCTACTATCGAATTCCAATCGCCCAGCACAATTAAATTTTTGTCTCCCTTAATTATCTGAATTATTTCTTTCATCACTTCATACATTCTTTCAATATCTTCAGCATATGTGGGGCTAGCTGGCATATAAGCTTATACTACTTCCGTGGGTGCTGGTTTTGTGTCTATCTTGGCTATAATAATGTGGTCACTATGCTGCTCTTGCCCGCCCGGTTAGCCGTGAGGTCTAACGCACAGCTTTTCGGGCGGGAAGCGTGCCTGTCCACGGCACGAATCCGCCCTTGCGGATTAGTGTTGAGGTCCGGTGTGCCGGCCAGTATGGTTTTTAAGGCGGTTTTCCATCTGCCTCGGCGAATGCGGGCTGGTTCTTCTTATTCCGCCTCAGTTACTCTATGTCGGCGATTGTTGCGCGAACACTTTCTCCACGTACGCGTACACCATAATTACCCTACCACGCAAACATTGGGGTTACACTCGTCTGGTATGAGACGTTTCAGGGGGGGTCCACTGGGGGCCGAACCGCACGATAACCCTGGGTTCGGTGTGGGGCGGCGGTGGGGTGAGTGGACTGCTGTAGCCTGTTATGGGGTTCTGTACCACTGCGGTATGCGGCGGGGACGAAGCCTCTCCATCGTTTCTAGGTCCCCAGTTCCATACCATACGATGCTGCTCATAGTAGCTTCCTTACATTCCAATTCTCTTAATCATTCCGTATTCCTGGACTTCAGGAAGGCATTTGATACGGTTCCGCACTTACGTTTAGTGAAAAAAATACGAGCTTACGGAATATCGGACCAGGTTTGTGATTGGATTCAGGATTTCCTAGAAGAAAGAACATAACATGTCATTCTTAACGGTTCAAAATCTGCAGATGTAGAGGTAATTTCGGGAGTACCGCAGGGAAGCGTGATAGGACCTTTATTGTTTACAATTTACATAAATGACTTAGTTGACAACATCGGTAGCTCCGTGAGGCTATTTGCAGATGACACGGTTGTCTACAAGAAAGTAGCAACATCAGAAGACTCATACGTACTCCAGGAGGACCTGCAGAGGATTAATGCATGGTGCGACAGCTGGCAGCTTTCCCTAAACGTAGATAAATGTAATATAATGCGCATACATAGGGGCAGAAATCCATTCCAGTACGATTATGCCATAGGTGGTAAATCATTGGAAGCGGTAACGACCGTAAAATACTTAGGAGTTACTATCCGGAGCGATCTGAAGTGGAATGATCACATAAAACAAATAGTGGGAAAAGCAGGCGCCAGGTTGAGATTCATAGGAAGAATTCTAAGAAAATGTGACTCATCGACGAAAGAAGTAGCTTACAAAACGCTTGTTCGTCCGATTCTTGAGTATTGCTCATCAGTATGGGACCCTTACCAGGTTGGATTAATAGAAGAGATAGACATGATCCAGCGAAAAGCAGCGCGATTCGTCATGGGGACATTTAGTCAGCGCGAGAGCGTTACGGAGATGCTGAACAAGCTCCAGTGGCGGACACTTCAAGAAAGGCGTTACGCAATACGGAGAGGTTTATTATCGAAATTACGAGAGAGCACATTCCGGGAAGAGATGGGCAACATATTACTACCGCCCACATATATCTCGCGTAATGATCACAACGAAAAGATCCGAGAAATTAGAGCAAATACGGAGACTTACAAGCAGTCGTTCTTCCCACGCACAATTCGTGAATGGAACAGGGAAGGGGGGATCAGATAGTGGTACAATAAGTACCCTCCGCCACACACCGTAAGGTGGCTCGCGGAGTATAGATGTAGATGTAGATTATTTAACCTACTCTTGCATTGACCCTATGTGATTTTGTTCTTATAATTTTGTATTCGCCCGGCCAGAAGTCCTGTTGCTCCTTTTTATTTATTTTATTTATTTATTTATTGTTCCGTGGGACCAAATTAAGGAGAAATCTCCATGGTCATGGAACGAGTCAATACATGAAATTATAACACGATATTAGAAACAGATAAAATGAAATATAGAAAAAAAAAACATATTCAGGTGACAAGTCATAAGTTTAAATGAAGACAATCAACAATGTAACACTGGAATTTGCTTAATTTTTTAGCTCTTCCAGGAGCTCCTCGACAGAATAGAAGGAGTGAGCCATGAGGAAACTCTTCAGTTTAGACTTAAAAGAGTTTGGGCTACTGCTAAGATTTTTGAGTTCTTGTGGTAGCTTATTGAAAATGGATGCAGCAGAATACTGCACTCCTTTCTGCACAAGAGTCAAGGAACTGCATTCTACATGCAGATTTGATTTCTGCCTAGTATTAACTGAGTGAAAGCTGCTAACTCTTGGGAATAGGCTAATATTGCTAACAACAAACGACATTAAAGAAAATATATACTGTGAGGGCAATGTCAGAATTCCCAGATTTTTGAATAGGGGTCGACAAGAGGTTCTCGAACTTACACCACATATAGCTCGAACAGCCCGTTTTTGAGCCAAAAATACCCTTTTTGAATCAGAAGAATTACCCCAAAAAATAATACCATACGACATAAGCGTATGAAAATATGCGAAGTAGACTACTTTTCGTGTTGAAGTGTCACTTATTTCAGATACTGTTCTAATGGTAAATAAAGCAGCATTTAGTTTCTGAACAAGATCCTGAACATGGGCTTTCCACAACAGCTTACTATCTATCCGTACGCCTAGGAACTTGAACTGTTCCGTCTCGCTTATAACATGCCCATTCTGTCTGATTAAAATGTCAGTTCTTGTTGAATTGTGAGTTAGAAACTGTAAAAACTGAGTCTTACTGTGATTTAGCATCAAATTATTTTCCACAAGCCACGAACTTATTTCATGAACTAAATTATTTGTTACTGTTTCAATATTACACACAAGATCCTTCACTATCAAGCTGGTGTCATCAGCAAACAGAAATATTTTTGAATCACCTGTAATACTAGAAGGCATATCATTTATATAAATAAGAAACAGCAGTGGCCCCAGCACCGACCCATGGGGAACGCCCCACTTAACAGTGCCCCATTGGGACTGAACGTCACTACCACTCTCAATATTGCGGAGAATTACCCTCTGCTTTCTGTTCTTAAAGTAAGAGGCGAACCAATTGTAAGCTACTCCCCTTACTCCATAATGGTCCAACTTCTGCAGTAATATTTTGTGGTCAACACAGTCAAAAGCCTTCGTTAAATCAAAGAAAACACCTAGCGTTCGCAACCTTTTATTTAATCCGTCGAAAACCTCACAGAGAAAAGAGAATATAGCATTTTCAGTTGTTAAACCATTTCTAA
This sequence comes from Schistocerca nitens, assembly GCF_023898315.1. Classification (NCBI taxonomy): domain Eukaryota; kingdom Metazoa; phylum Arthropoda; class Insecta; order Orthoptera; family Acrididae; genus Schistocerca; species Schistocerca nitens. Next base: position 570,009,192 of record NC_064616.1, on the reverse strand, counting down.
AACCAAACTGAACATTTGACAGCAAATTATGTGAATTTAAATGCTCCAGTAACCTTGTATATACAACCTTCTCGATAACTTTAGCAAACACCGATGGCATAGAAATAGAATAGAATCCTGCCACCGAACTTCACTAATTCCCACTACATCTATCTTCAACCTAATCATTTCCCTTTTTAAATTTTCTAAGCTATCTATGAGATTAAGGGATCTAACATTCCACACTCCTATCTGTAGAACGCGTTTTGTTTCTCCTGATGACGACATCCTCCTGTGTAGTCCCCGCCTGGAAATCCGAATGGGAGACTATTTAACCACCGGAATATTTTGCGTAAGAGGACGCCATCATCGCTTAACCATACGGTAGAGGCGCATATCCTCGGGAAAAAATTGCAGCTGTAGTTTCCCTTTGCTTTCAGCCGTTCGCTGTAGCGGCACAGCAAGGCCATTTTGGTCGATGTTACAAGGCCAGATGAGTCACTCAAACTACCGAAACGGTTGCTGCCCCTCCTCAGTATCCACACGTTAATCAGCATTCCACGAAACATTTCCTTACAAGGAATATTCAAAGCACTCTTTTCGTTACGTTTGGTCAAAATGTACAATAAGTTGTGATTCTTAGCTTTATCGCCAGTGTTTGTTGTTCCAATTGAACAAAAGTAATGATGGCATGTGACTCACTTTATTGCATGTGTTGCCATGAGAACTTCAGTGCTCTGCTAGCATCAAGCACATAGCAACAATCGTTTAGTGTTCATCGCGGAGTTCGTTTCCTATAGACTGTAGTAGAGTGTACTCAAATACGGTGTTGGCAGATGCCCATTCGCTGTACGGATTAGCAGATAATAATGGCCGTGGCGCTCAACGTTTGTATCGAAGGAGATTTCCAGACCTACGGAACCCCAACAGGAGGACGTTCGAAGCAATTGCTTGTCGTCTTAGGGAGCATGGGATGTTTAAGCCTGTTACTCGTTGCTCTGGGAGGCCTGGAAGGACGAGGACAGCTCAGCTGGCGGAGGAGCTTTTTCGTGTAGTTAACGACAACCCTAGTGTTAGCTTAAGACAGTTAGTTGCAATAATTAATTTTGACCATATGACTGTCTAGAAAGTGCTGCATGAGAACCTGTTGTATCCGTATCACGTATAGAACTTGCAGACGCTATCAGCAGCTGATTTCCCCCGACAGGTACACAGCTGCGAGTGATTCCTTCACTCCTCACTTTGGTGCAAATGTACTTTTGACTCATAAAATTTTGCTTCGACGTGTAAATTTTCACAACCAACCGTTCGAGAATCCTCACAAAATTAAGCAGTCACGTCATCAACAAAGATTTTCTGTCAACTTTTGGGTTGGAATTGTTGGTGATCGTTTGTTAGGGCCTCATTTTCTACCATCTAAACTCAACAGAGAAACTTACCATGTTTTCTTAAATAATATTCTACAATTGCCCGGACTCTGGCTGTAACAGCCTAATGGCACGGGGTTGCAGTGCGCCTGCAAACGCAGACTACGGTATCACGGGCGAACTCTTCCGAAGAGAAGAACCACAGCTGTCAGATCTTCCAACAATGCGGCATTTTCGCTCTTCCTTACCAGTCCAATTGTAGCTGCGAACAGAGTAACTGTTTACTGTACATCATGTTAGTTATTTCAGCGTGTGCTATAGCTAATTTTGAGGCTCAAGTAACAAGTGAATACATGAAAAAATGAAACAGGTAATTTTCTTGCTGTCTGAAGCATTTAATTTACAGAAGTTTGATGAAAAATTATAAATCAAGAAGCTAGGTACGCCGACTCATAACTGACAATTTCTCAGACAGTTAAAACGAAAAGCCGTCATTTCAGCACAAAATTTAACTCCTAACTCTCTAGCAAGTGTGAATGGCTGCGTGGTTGTGATTTCAAAAACACCTTATTTTGTTTTCCTTGATTTTTATTTGGAGGAAAGTTTTAGTGGAATAAATAGCGTGTCTATGACATTCAACACCACCATGACAAAATTAGCAACACGAACTTTCTTCGGTCTGTATAAACAACGTTTTGAATCTGGCAAGTCTAGGCAATGTAAATATAGCTACCCAATTAGACAGTGTGTACAGATGATCTGTTTCATTACACAACCAAAAAGTTGCTGATAATAGGTACATACTAAATCAAATCATTCACTGTATACATTTCTATGGTGCCCTGGAACTCACCCTCAGAGGACATGATGAATCTGAATCGCCTTAAAATCCTTGCCTTTTTCGTTCTTTGATTAATTTAAATGCAGAATTAGACTCTGTACTAAAATCGCATGTAGACAAAGCAACAGTTTTCAAAGGCACCGTCCAGGATGAACTCCTTCAATACATGATTCAAGTCTACCAAGGGGAAATTAGAAATAAAATGAAAGATGTAGAGTTCTTGGTTGTAATAGCTGACGAAACTAGTGATGTAGCTTGCGTTTTCCAAATGGCTGTAGTACACAGCTACATCATAATGGAAAATCAATTAAATGTATTTGTAACACCAGAAAAATGCGTTGTCCAGTATCTGGCAATGTACGTAACAAAACAGATGAATCACCACTTGGAGAATTGTCCACACAATCTAACAGCACAAACGTTTGGTGGTGCGGCAGTAATTAGTGACTCGTTACGTGGGGTGCAGACTATTGGTAAGGAAAATTTTCCAATGCTTCAAACATTCATTGCCATGCCCATCAGCTGAAACTCACTATGGTAAAAATCGTTTCATTGTGCTATCTGATGCTGGGGAGGGGGAGGAAAGGCTGAGCCGGATCAGAATGCGCCTTCTGCCAAGATAGTGGCTGCTCCTTCAGCAAGGTCCGGACAGGCACATGGGCATAGGGGTTTTAGGGGTTTTTTACTTATTGAGAGCTCCAACGTTAGGCAGGTCATGGAGCCCCTCAGAAACATAGCGGCTAGGGCGGGGAAGAAGTCCAACGTTCACTCAGTGTGCTTGTTGTGGGGAGGGGGGAGGGGAGGGGGGGGCGCTTGCCCGGGATGTGGAAGAGGCTCTTCCGGCGGCTATCGAGCGTGCGGGGTGCATCCAGCTGCAGATTGTTGCACATGTCGGCACCAACGATGCCAGTCGTCGGGGTTCCGAGAAAATCCTTGGCTCCTGTCGACGGCTGCCTAAATTGGCGAAGGCGGCCTCCATCTCTCGAGGAGTGGAAGCCAAGCTGATGATTTGCAGCATCGTACGCAGGGTGGACTGAGGTCCTTTGGTTTGGAGTCGAGTGGAGAATCTAAACCAGAGGCTACGTCGACTCTGTGACGGAAATGGTTGTATATTCCTCGACCTACACTATGAGGTGGAAGGTTGTACGACGCCCCTCGATAGATCAGGGATGCACTACACAATGGAAGCATCTACATGGGTAGCACAGTACTTTTGGTGTGCACATGTTTTTTTTTTTTATATTAGGTTCCTCCCCACGGGAAACAAACCGTTGGCCTGAAAAATAACCAGTTCAAGAGATTGATGTGGGTGTGCCAACTGTAAAATTGTTAGTTCGCCTAAACAAGTCATTCTAAAGGATTTAAATATGCTAAATCTCATGTTAGTAAATTGTCGAAGTGCCTGTAGCAAGATCCCCGAGTTACTCTCCGAAATAAACAGTAGTAATGCCAGTACTATATTAGGTACCGAAAGCTGGTTGAAACCAGACATAAACAGCAGTGAAATTTTTGAACTCCGATTGTAAAATTTCAGGAAGGATGGGACTGATGTTATGGGAGGTGGTGTGTTCATTGCAGCTAAAAGCTGTTTAAACGCAGTTGAGATCGATACTGGGTCGGTCTGCGAAATATTCTGGATAAAGCTGTCAATCAGACAAGGAGAGACCATTGTAATAGGATGTTTTTATAGACCATCAGCATCCGCAACAAACGTCGCAGAACGTTTCAGGGAAAGTCTTAAGTACACAGGAAATAAATATCCAAATTATCCATTAGTTATAGGTGGAGACTTTAATCTGGCGTCCACTGACTGGGAAAATTACACGATTATCACAGGGTGCAGAAGCAAAGATTCGTGGGAAGTTATTCTAGGAGCGCTCTCAACATACAACCTTAAGCAATTGGTTAGAAAACCAACTCGAGAAGTTGCAAAGAAAAAAAACAAAAGAAACAGCGTAGAGTTTTCTTGTTTGGGAAAGCAAATAAAAGTGTCATTAATGAGTATCTTCATAGTCAGCTCCAAGCATTCACCGCGGGACACAAAGATATTGAGCATCTTTGGTCGGAATTTAAAGGTATCGTCCAACACGTGCTAGAGAAATAAGAGGAGGAGGAGGAGCTTAGTGTTTAACGGCCCGTCGACAACGAGGTCATTAGAGACGGAGCGCAAGCTCGGGTGATGGAAGGATGGGGAAGGAAATCGGCCGTGCCCTTTCAAAGGAACCATCCCGGCATTTGCCTGAAGCGATTTAGGGAAATCACGGAAAACCTAAATCAGGATGGCCGGAGACGGGATTGAACCGTCGTCCTCCCGAATGCGAGTCCAGTGTGCTAACCACTGCGCCACCTCGCTCGGTGCTAGAGAAATGTGTGCCTAGCAAAAATATAGGGGAAGGAAAAGATCCACCTTGGTTCAGCAAAAATATTAGGAAGTTGCTGAGAAAGCCGAGAATTTTGCATAGTCGTTTTAATCGTAGCCACTGCCACGCTGACAAAGATAAATTATGCGGTGGTGGTGGTTAGTGTTTAACGTCCCGTCGACAACGAGGTCATTAGAGACGGAGCGCAAGCTCAGGTTAGGGAAGGATTGGAAAGGAAATCGGCCGTGCCCTTTCAAAGGAACCATCCCGGCATTTGCCTGAAACGATTTAGGGAAATCACGGAAAACCTAAATCAGGATGGCTGGAGACGGGATTGAACCGTCGTCCTCCCGAATGCGAGTCCAGTGTGCTAACCACTGCGCCACCTCGCTCGGTTAAATTATGCGAAATGAAAGCAGCTATCAAAAGGTCAATGAGAGATACTTTTAACGAATTTGAAAGCAATGTTTTATCTGTAGATTAAAAAAAATTTTTGGTCGTACGTAAAATCTATGAACGCTACTTGTCATTCAATACCTTCTCTTGCTGACAGTACGGGTAATGTAACGGATGATGATAAACAGAAGGCCGAAATTCTAAACCTAGCTTTCAAAAACTCGTTTACGGTAGAGAACTGCAGCACCATTCCCGCTTTCAATTATCGAACAAACGCAAGGATGCCTGACATAGTGTTTAGTGTATCTGGGATTGTAAAACAGTTAAGATCCTTAGACGCCAGGAAGGTATCTGGTCCAGACGGTATCCCCGTAAGATTTTATGTTGGCTATGCTACAAATATAGCACCATTCTTATTCATCATCTATCAGAGATCACTGGAACAGCGAAAAGTTCCACGTGACTGGAAGAAGGCTCAGGTCATAGCAATCTATAAAAAGGGTAGAAAATCGGATGCACATAATTACCGGCCAATTTCACTGACATCGATTTGTTGTAGAATCATGAAACATATTTTGTGTTCAGACATATTGACCTCTCTAGACTCTGAGAAGCTCATCTGCAGAAACCAGCGCGGTTTTAGGAAATAGCGGTCATGCGAGACACAGCTGGCCCTCTCTGTGTATGATTTACAACAGGCTCTAGATACCGGCTCCCAGGTTGATGCCATATTCATCGACTTTCGGAAGGCGTTAGACTCAGTTCTGCACTGTCACTTGCTCCAAAAAGTGCCCGCTTATGGTCTATCCGATGACATATGCGGTTGGATAGAAAGTTTTCTAACAGACTGAGAGCAGTATGACGTCCTGAATGGGGAGACTTCTACAGAAACAAGCGTAACATCAGAAGTGTCCCAGGGCAGCGTAGTAGGTCCGCTGCTTTTCACGATTTACGCGAACGGTCTGGTTGATGGTATTGACAGCGGCACTAGACTGTTTGCCGATGATGCTGTAGTATACAGGAAAGTAGTATTACACGAAAGTTGTGAACGAATCAATGAGGATTTGCTGAAAATAAATGCGTGGTGTAATGACTGGCAGTTATCTCTCAATATTAGTAAATGTAACCTACTGCGTACAACAAAGCGAAAATCCCCATTAATGTACGAGTACAAAATAAATGTCCAGTCTTAGGAACCGGTAACGTCCGTCAAGTATCTGGGTGTGACTATTCGAAGTGATCTCAAATGGAAAGATCAGATTACACAAGTAACGGGTAAGGCGAACTCGAGATTGTGGTTTATTGGTAGAATCCTGAAGCGATGCAGTCCTTCAACAAAGGGAATTGCTTACAATACTTTAGTTCGTCGAGTCTTAGAGTCATGTCCTTCTGTATGGGACCCTTACCTGTTGGATCTGATTCAAGAGATTGAGAAGGTCCAAAGAAGAGCGGCAAGATTAGTGACTGGTACTTTTAGCCATCGCGAGAGCGTTACTAATCTCATCGAAAGTTTGAAGTGGGACACACTTGCAGGCAGACGACGCACTAAACGAAAAGGGCTGCTCACTAAATTCCAAAATCCGATCTTCGCCGAGGATGCAGAGCATATATTATTACCACAAACTTTCAAATCGCGCATGATCACCATTCAAAGATAAGGGAAATTAGAGCTCGTAGTGAGGCTTTCAGACAGTCGTTTTTCCCTCGCGCGATCCACGAGTGGAACAGAAGGAGGGGGATATGACTTTGATGCAAATAGTGCCCTCCGCCACACACCGATTGGTGGCTAGAGGAGTATATATGTAAATGTAGATGATTAATGAGAAAGTGCGAATACTTTTCACTAAATTTAATTGACTTCGCAGCTTCTTCTCAACTTTTCCATCAAGAACAGCAATTCTCGACGAAATAGTACGAAAACGCCTTCCACGTTCAATGCCTACTGGATGGGATTTACGGTCACGTAGTGTCAATATTGTTCTTGAATATAAGGAAGATATTATCAAGTGCGTGAGTAATATGCACAATGGGGAAAAACTGCGTAATGAAAACACCATCCTACAAACCTTTGGCTTCGTAACTATTTTAAAGGACGAAAGGTTATCTCTCTCGATTTTTCGTAAAATTATGATCAATGTGGCTACTTTGTATAACCAATACAGAAAAGAGATATTGACCGAACTTATGCACGAGATCAGCTGACAGCTTTTGAGCATGAATTTACAAAAATTAGAAAACGAGTGAATGAAAATTCAATAGACTTCCATGAGAGTCACAACAGAGGGAGAACTGAAGATGGAGAAGTGATGTGCAGTCTACTGCGAGAGGCAAAAAAGTAATGTATATGATATAGATAACGAAGCAGAAGAAAGATTTACGTTCACTGGGCACCTAATTGGAGCCTCTCTTTCTCTACCAAAGAAATTCACCACTTACTCTTCCAGTTTCCCAGAAACACGTTACAGAGCTGCAACTCAATGCTATTCTTTTTGAGAAGCAAAGTAACTTCTAACGGAAGATCAGCTGACAGCTTTTGAGCATGAATTTACAAAAATTAGAAAACGAGTGAATGAAAATTCAATAGACTTCCATGAGAGTCACAACAGAGGGAGAACTGAAGGTGGAGAAGTGATGTGCAGTCTACTGCGAGAGGCAAAAAAGTAATGTATATGATATAGATAACGAAGCAGAAGAAAGATTTACGTTCACTGGGCACCTAATTGGAGCCTCTCTTTCTCTACCAAAGAAATTCACCATTTACTCTTCCAGTTTCCCAGAAACACGTTACAGAGCTGCAACTCAATGCTATTCTTTTTGAGAAGCAAAGTAACTTCTAACGGAAGTCTCTGTTATTTGTAGAAGACAGGAGCTCAAATGTTCAAATGTGTGTGAATTTCTAAGGGACCAAACTGCTTAGGTCATCGGTCCATAGACTTACACACTATTTAAACTAACTTATGCTAAGAACAACACACACACTCATACCCGAGAGAGGACTCGAACCTCTGGCGGGAGGGGCCACGCAGACAGGAGTTCAAAAGAATGTGTGGAGGTTTGAGCTTGCTGGATTAGATAATAGATAATAATCTTTGTGATACTTTGAGCGAAAATGTGAACCTTTTGAAAGAGCTAATTACAGTTCCGACGACCAGATCAGAAACAGAACGCTGTTTTTCATCAATGAAATGCATCAAAACCTTCTTGCGGAATGTTATGGACCAAGAAAGACTGTCAAGATTGGCAGGGCTCTCTATTGACGGAGACTTCATTTTAGGAATTCCTGACTTCAATCAAACAGTGACTGAAAAATCTGCAAATATGATGGAAAGAAGAATAGAGTTCTGTACAAGTGATCACATTAAAATTCAGAGATATATTGGAACGGTTAGGTTAGAAAACCAGGCCTACTATTTTTTGCGTACGTAGGGTTGCAAACCATCTTAATTTCCTTTATTATTCTGTGTACACGTTTTGGTGTTATTGCGAGTAGATGCTGCAGTGACATGCGCTCTGGTTATATCATGCGTAACAGAAACATGAGCAGTGACCTAATTCTCTCTCCTTTGTCAATGTATTTCTTTGTGACCAAAGTGCACCACCATGTTTTTTCGTCACGAATCGCAACTGACTCACATGTTATGATAGAACGTGTGCCTTTTCGAGTGCGACAAAACATCTACTTCATGCACGATGGGGCTCCTCTTCATTTCAGTGTTAATGTTCGTGGGCTTATAAATAGTAGATGCCGTGACAGATGGTTAGGTAGATGTGGATCAATTCCTTGGCCCCCACACTCTCCGGACGTAAACCCACTAGACTTTTGTCTGTGGGGGCATCTGAAAGCTCTTGTTTACGAAACCCTTGCAGAAGATGTACAGTCTTCGTGCTCATCTTGTGGGAAGCTGTGAAACAAGACGCAAATCTCCAGCAATGTATGAGCATATTACGGATTCAATGCGACGGCGTGTTGAGGCATGTATCTTTACTAACAAGATGTTGTGGGAAGCTGTGAAACAAGACGCAAATTTGCAGCAATGTATGAGCACATCACGGATTCAATGCGACGGCGTGTTGAGGCATGTATCTTTGCTAACAAGTGACGTTTTGAACATTTCATTTAGGAAAGTGTTTCATATAGTGCTGATACGTTCTTTTCCTGTGTGTGTCTCAAGAGTAATGTGTTCAGGTGATGTGTAAACCCAGCTCTAAATTGGAAATAAATTGTTTCCGGACCAATGGCCATATAACTTATTTTCTTCCTCTGCGTGTGAGTAATGTTTCCTGAAAGTTTTGTTGCATACTATATTTCCCATCTATGCGATAAATCACTTCTGGAGAACATTTCAATGCATCCCTCAGTAGGCTATGGCCTATTTCTTTTCTTAATCTTCAAACAGTTCCATCTGTAATTACTGATCCTTCTGTCGGTTAATCACAAGTATTTCTTACTTCTGTTCCCCTCTTAATCTTGTTTTCTAAGTAAAACAAAGACCATACGTATAAAATACACGAACACAATTATGTACTGACATGTAATATTAGACATAAGTATAGTAGTACCCAAAAAAATCGATAATATTATTCCCAACGTTGTGGACGGATTCCATATAAGAGGTAATTAAGCAGCATTCGCTATTATTATCAATAGGACGTTCCGTGACAGGTGCCTGACACTGTTATCCAGCCATTGTTGCTGCGGTTTCGGAGTTGGAAGAGGGTTCATACGGAACTCCAGCAGATGAGATGTTTTGATAGCAGCCTCAAGGTTAGCCAGCTTTAGGTTGCTGGTCTTTCGAGATGCATAAAGCAAAATATGGAAGATAGTTCAAAACTGAACGGCTTCTTTTGTTTCTGCAATTGTTGTAAGCCGAAATTAGTCTGCTACATTAAATTATTGTTTTTTTAGTTTAGTGTATTCAGAAGTATGTTTGAGGATTGCGATACAATTGATAGTGTTCCGTTATCTGTTATTTTTAGTTTTTGGCTTTCTTTGTTCTTGGTAGTATAGTTAATATTGTTTCAGGTATAAACATCAGATAATACAAGTTTCCATAGCGTACCCTAAATCAGTTTCTGTTTATTCTTCGAATACTGCCACAAAACTATGAGTGAAACAATTGTGAACAGATAACGTGCTTTACAATATCATGAAATATAATTTCAGACGTAGCTCCCTGAGGGAGATAACAGCAAAAGAAATCACACAAACATCTACAGTATCGCTACCAACTCTTAAATGACACCTGCAATATTATTTCCACTGGCCACCAGCAAGCTTCAGTACCTAACTAACCGAAAAAAGAGAATGAAATATGACACAGGAGGGATGTACGTGCCCGCTACCCAATATAATAGGAACTGTAAACGCGCAAACATAAATACAGCAAACATATTATTAGCGTTAGTGCAGAGGAAAGAGTAGACGGAAATGGTTGTCTGAAGCAACAGTTGAGAATTTGGCATGAAACAAATCAACCGGTCTGGTAGACCCTGACAGACCTGAATCACAGCTGTGGCAGGACGCTGTGCCACAACCTGTCACTCAAGGAGGATAACCGCCGGACCTGTTTGGTGAGTTCTTTTGCATCAAAATGCCACTGAATTCTCTGCCCACATGTTGCTCGTAGTTCTGGAGAATTCCTTCCACTGTTTACGCCAGGCTGCGCTACTTCGTATAAAGAGTGACTGTCTCATTGATACCGAAGTATTCAGAAACAATAAACCCACCTCTGGAACCGCGCGACCGCTACGGTTGCAGGTTCGAATCCTGCCTCGGGCATGGATGTGTGTGTTGTCCTTAGGTTAGTTAGGTTTAAGTAGTTCTAAGTTCTAGGGGACTTATTACCTCAGCAGTTCAGTCCCATAGTGCTCAGAGCCATTTGAACCATTTTTGAATAAACCCACCCTACGCGGTAATCGTATGTGCAAAACCCAAGCCACAGCTCTCGGAATGAAACGAACTGGAATGTAGGTCGTACACTTTTCCTGTGACACAGTGCCAGACCGAGAGAATTGTACTGTGTAACATGAAGCATTAGAGATTAAATATTGCAATTACCAGCAAAGTTCCAAAGGTTTCCAAGTGTATCCGAAAAAAAAAACATCATCACTTACAATTTGATAACGAAAGAGCGTACGGAACAGTGAAGTCATTTCTTAACAGGATTATACACTTCGAATAGTAGTATAAACTTTCTGTACTTATTGTTGACGAAGATTCAAGCATAAGGAAAATATTCTCAGATATACCAGTGGCTCGAAGACTTCTTGAGGAATAGGACCCAGTACGTTGTCTTCGGTGGCGAGTGTTCATAGGAGGCAAGGGTGTAGGCATGAGTGCCCTAGGAAAGTATGATAGGACGGCTCTTCTTCTCTATATACATAAATGATCTGGAGGACAGAGTGAGCAGCAATCTGCAGCTATTTTTGATGATGCTGTGGTGCACGGAAAGGTGTCGGCGTTGGGTGATTGTAGGAGGATACAAGATAACAGATAAAACTTGTAGTTTGTGTGATGAATGAGTAGGAAAAACATTCCCGTAATGTTCGAATACAGCATTAGTAGTGCGCTTCTTGACGGACTCGGGTCGATTAAATATCTAGGCGAAACGTTACAAAGCGATGCGAAATGGAACGAGTATGTAAGGATTGTAGTGGGGAAGGCTAAAAGCCAACTTCAGATTATTCGGGAGTTTTAGGAAAGTGTGTTACATACGTAAAGGAGACAGCAAATAGAACACTAGTGTGACTTCTTTTTGAGTAGTGCTGGGCTGTTTGGGATCCCCATCAGGTCCGAATAAAGGAATACATCGAAACAATTCAGAGGTGGACTGCTGGATTTGTTACCGATAGGTACATTCAACACGCAAATGTTATGGAGATGCTTCCGTGACTCAGATGGAAATCACTGGAAGTAAGGCGACAAGGCGACGTTCTTTTCGCGGAACGCTACCGAGAAAATTTAGACAATGGGCATTTGATGCTGACTGCAGAGCGATCCTGCTGCCGCCTGTTTAAGCTCATTGGATAAGAAATTAGTAACCCTAGGAAAATCATTACAAGCATCATTTGATACCACGTTATTCCGCTGCTGGACATCGTAACCACCTAGATTCGATTAGAAAGTAAACCCATAGGGTTGTGCAGGTACTTCGCTTCCAGGTTACGCTACTCACTGAGGATTCGATCTCGCAATTCCACCAAATTGCATGGATGCCTATGTCGGCGATTCGCCTGCTATTCCCGCATGTCCCACAGATTTTCTGTGTGGTTGAAGTCAGGTGATTTTTCAGGCTAGTTGAGATGTAATAGAGTGGGGGAGTATTTAGAAACCAGTCACATATTCTTTCTGCCTGATGAACTTTGCTGTTTGTGCCTGTGTCGACAATGGCCTCTTTCGAGGGGACTGACTTCAGATGATCGTTGCAAGCAGTTCCCGTCGCAATGTTCAATCGCTGACACTCTGGGATGGACTCTTCATTCACTGACTGCAGAAAGACCTGTTGCGTGTGCAAGCGTTTTTGAGTCACAATCCATGAAACTGGTCTCCGGTCCCTCTCAGTCAGGATCTTCTTCCGATAACAATTCTGACGTCGTGTGTCGTGGCAACCACTGCTTGTAGACACGTTGAACAGTCCGCTGCGTAACACCAATAAATCCAGCAACTTCAAACGTCGTATGGCCATGAGCGTGTCACCGCTAGGCTCGATCAGCACGCAGATATTACGGAGATGTTTCGTGAGCTCGAATGGGAATCCCAGGAGAGAAGATGACGCTCTTTTCGCGAGGCACTATTTCAGAAAGTGGGAAAACCAGCATTTGAGGGTGACTGCACATCATTTCTACCGCCACCAAAGCGCATTTCTCATAAGGACCATAAGGATAAGATTAGAGAAATTAGGACTCGTGCAGGAGCATATAGATAGTCGTTTTTCCTTCGCTCTGTTTGCGAGTGGAAAAGGAAGGGAAGTGACTAGTGGTAGTACTATGTACTCTCCGCCACGCACCGTACGGGGGCTTGCAGACTATGTATGTAGATGAAGATGTCGATGTAGGATATTTTGACAGAAAAAGCAACTAAAAATGTTCAGCATTCCGGATAGCGTCGGAGAAGTCGTCATGTATTGGTGGATCTGTTAGGGTCATTCAAGAAGAAACGAGCCGGATACTGCAAATGAAAACCGCTGAAGTTATCGTAATGCCATTGCCTACTGAAGAAGGTGTGGTCCCTATAAGAGAGGAAAGTGCCAAAACTCGCCGCTAGAGGGCCATGGACACACATTCACGTGCATGCACACGCGTCAACCGTCCGCTGCACTCATTAGTCCTGAAAACATGAGAACAGAGGTTTGAAATTAAGAGGGAAGCAGTGTTTCCTGACAGCAGAAGGAATAGGATGAACGGGAATTCATGAAATAATGGCACAGGTGTACGAAGAGCACCACGTGTCCGTTGCAAGCGTCAAGGCGTGGCACAAGCGATTTTAGAAAGGACACAGCACGGTTGATACCATATTCAGCAGGTGAATATCCTCACTGTAGAAGACCGGCGAGTTACGGCGACAAGGATTGCCCCGCAGGTCGAATTGTATGTCGGAATTGTAACGGGCGTTCAGTGTTCTCCGTCACTTGTGCCTTCTTCGTTGAATTTCCGTTCCCCAGATTCCTTCCGCTGTAAGAAAACTCACTAAACCCCTTTGCTTTGGTTCTGGCGTAACCACAAGCGCCGGAACGAATATGAAGAACTGAAGACCAGGGAAGGCACTGAAACGACGTCTGCCAATGGTGCGCTGACTAGAACCGCGCCACGACAGGCGCGACACCTGCAAGAAGTGAATATAAGCGCCGCCCCTGCCAGCCTCGGCGGACATTAGTGGTCACTGGTGGACATTAGTGGAACGTATTCGCCGATCGTGCTACAAGAACAGCTAGTAGTGATCCTTAACAGTTGCTTGTCTAGACTTGTCTGTAGTGACGAACATAAATGTTTGCATGTCGCTCTTCGTGTGCGACTACTACTTGTAAATCTCCAAGTTAAGTATTGTCAGTCTGCTTTATAGAAATAAAACTATTAATGTTATTTGCTTGAATTGTTGTATAGCATTCCCAGAATGCTGCATCCCTTAGGCACCCTATACGAGACGAGTGGGCGAGACCCAACAGCTCTTTTCAGCGTTACGGACTGCAGTGGGCGGTCGACGAGTGCACGTTCTAGCCCTGGCGTCACGAAATGTGTGCCCACGTCCCTCTAGCGACGAGTATGGAGTCACAGCGCTCTTCTAGGGATCACACGTTCTTCCGTACGCAGTGGCAATATGATACAGCGGTTTTCAACTTACAGCCTCCGGCAAGTTTCTTTTTGAAGGACGCTTATATGACAGACACAATACAGCATCCCTTCTAGAATGTTGATAAAATTGCGTCCTCATTTTAAAAAAGTACAGTTTTGCGTCAAAATGTTAATTACATCCCATTCGAGAATTCGTAAACAAGACATTTCGATGTTCACAGTCACGCAATAGGCCGCTCTTTGAGCAGCATCATGTATGTGAGGGCGTTCAATAAGCAATACAATTTTTTTTTTCTCGAGCGATGTTGGTTGGAAAAAATGTAGAATTTGTTGTGGGACATCGTGGGATATTCCCCCGTCACTCCCTATAGTTGCACGAAGTTCCGATTGGTGGCGGCGCTATAGGTAGCCTTCAAAATGGCGTCTGTAGCGGAGGCGACTTCCAAGTAGACAACTGTCATTGAGGTTCTTTCGGCGCAAAACCAGAGCATTAAAGATATTCATAGGCACTTGTAGGATGTATACGGTCACCTGGCAGTGAATAAAAGCATGGCCAGACGTTGGGCGAGACGTCTGCCATCATCGCAACAAGGTTGCACAAACCTGTCCTATCTCCCGCGTACTGGGTGGCCGCACACAACTGTGACCTCTGCAGTGTTGGATCGTGCGGACACACTGATTGGAGTAGATCGATGGATCAAATTCAAACATCTCGCTGCTCAACTGGACGTCCCTGTTGGTAGTGCTGACACACTTGTCCATCAATTCATGTACTATAAAGTGTGTACCAGCTGGGTTCCTCGCCGCCTATCAGAAGACCACAAAAGAGCAACGAAGAGTCATTGTGCGCAATTGCTTGTGCATCACGAGGTTGGTCGTGACAATTTTTGTTGAACTTTGTCACAGGCGCTGAAACATACGTTCATCACTTCGAACCAACGACAACCCATGGAGTGGCTCCACACCGCCTCTCCTCCGAAGGAAAAGTTAAAAACTGCATCCTCAGGCGATAAGGCCAGGGCGACACTCTTCTGGGACTCTGAGGGGTTATTCTGTTTGATGCCCTCCGTCACGGTGCAATTATCAACTCTGAAGTGTATTGTGCTACCCCCAGGAAACCGAAGAAACGACTACAGTGAGTTCGTCGCCTCAAAAATGCAAACTAACTCTTCCTTCTCCATGACAACGCACGGCCTTACACAAGTCTGCGCAACCGAGAGGAGCTCACAAAACTTCATTGGACTGTTCTTCTTGATCCATCCTACACCCCACATCTCGCACCTTCCGACTTTCATCTGTTTAGCCCAATGAAGGATGCACTCCGGAGGAAGCAGTACGTGGATCTTGTGGAGATTGACGGCCGGAGTGGCCGTGCGGTTCTAGGCGCTACAGTCTGGAGCCGAGCGACCGCTACGGTCGCAGGTTCGGATCCTGCCTCGGGCATGGATGTGTGTGATTTCCTTAGGTTAGTTAGGTTTAATTAGTTCTAAGTTCTAGGCGACTTGTGACCTCAGAAGTTGAGTCGCATAGTGCACAGAGCCATTTGAACCATATTTTTTGTGGAGATTATTGATGCGAAAAATGGTTAAAATAGCTCTGAGCACTATGGGACTTAACATCTGAGGTCATCAGTCCCCTAGAACTTAGAACTACTTAAACCTAACTAACCTAAGGACATCACACACACCCATGCCCGAGGCAGGATTTGAACCAGCAACCATAGCGGTCGCACGGTTCCAGACTGAAGCGCCTAGAACCGCTCGGCCACTTCGGCCGGCTTATTGATGCAGCAAGACGTCGACCAGTGGAATGGTAGCAAGCGTAAGGTTACATAAGGCCGTCGCATTGAACGGAGAATGTTGAAAAATAGGTTTTCGAGCCAAAAGAGAGGGGAATAGTATGTAGTATTGGAATGCTGAATAAAGCCAGTCTGCTTTCAGAAAAAAATGCGTTGTATTGCTTACTGAACGTAGCAACATATGTTTCGTTGCACACCGCCACGTTTCACACTACAGATCGGAGCACAATTGCGGCAGAGCGTTGTTACTTGCGTCAGCTAAGCGGAGAAGTCGACCGAGTAATTTGCATGACACGTAATACTTCAACTAAGACTGAGAACAGAATAAAAAATTAGGAGGCGTTACTTCTTAACGCTCCCTCTAATGTATGTCTCCCTTCTCCTTCAAGATCAATAACGTTTTCACGAATAGCTTGTTGGCCAGTCAATAAAGTGGCAAGACTCAAAATCAGCTGTTGCAGGTATCTAGATTTGAATCGTGTACTGTCATTAGCTGTTATAGAACGAATTATGTGCTTGCACACATAATTCACCACGTTAGACCGACAGTCTAATCAGCAGAATGTTGGGAAGACATGTAGGATAACGACTAAACTGATAGGCTATTTTATACGAAGATTACTACAGAATGATGGTTTACTTCAAGGAAGGTAATTGTCCAAGGAAGGTGATCAGTTTAACCTCTCTAAAAGCGACCATGTAGACCTATAAGTGGAATCTGAACATGAGAGTGCGATGCAGAATTTTCTCATTGTGGTAACACGCTGATATTCAAATTGTAGTAGTTGCCTATAATATTTCGTTACAAATACGTGAACTTTATTATTACCGTCTCTTATTACCGTCTCTGAATTCCACGTGCTCTAGATATCTTCTACTGCCACCCTTGGGCTGCAGGCGCCAGCATTGCAGAGATAGCCAGGTTACGCAATACGCTGTCACGATTAAAATTTATTTGAAAAAATCGGCTGAATATTAGCTTGTGACGAATACGTGTTTTAAACCGAGGAAATTAACTGCCAAATTTGTTTTCCTGAAGTTGACAGAGCAGTAAGATGCCATGTACTTGTTACCTCACAGATGACGACCTGCGAGCGGTTTTATTGAAGTAGCATTTCAGAGCTATTGCGAAAATGTTGTTCTCAGAGTAGGTTTATAAAGTAACATAATTAACAATGTATTCGATGTTGTGTAGTAACCAGTCAAAGTGTGTATTCGCTAAATTATAAACTGAAAATTCATTATGCCGATGAGGACACGATCAACTGTGTAACAGCACATTTTCAACATTCTGTTACCTTGCTGCACGGAGTGGCCTAGCGGTTTGAGGCGCCATGTCACGGACAGCGCGGCCCCTCCCGCCGAAGGTTCCAGTCCTACCTCGGTCATGGATGTGTGTGTTGTTCTTAGCATAAGTTAGTTTGAGTAGTGTGTAAGTCTAGGGGCCGATGACCTAAGCAGTTTGGTCCCTTAGGAATCCACACACATTTGAACATTTTGCTGTTACCTCCAGATCCGCTACACAAACATGATTCTAATCAGTCTGTTCATTGCGGATATAATTCCCCTTATTTTTTGGTTACTAAAAGATGAGAAGTACCGAACGGACAGACAGTCTTGTGAAGAAATTTTGAACACGTTTTCCGAACACTGCTTTAAACAATTAGTTAGACCACACACACGACCGTGTTGCTACAAACAGGTCTGATCTCATAGACATTGTCGGTATAGAGACAAGAAGTAGTTATCATGGAGTCATCAAAGTAAATGTTTACTAAAGATAATAAATGTGACAAGATGGCTACGCGTATAATTACACTCCTGGAAATTGAAATAAGAACACCGTGAATTCATTGTCCCAGGAAGGGGAAACTTTATTGACACATTCCTGGGGTCAGATACATCACATGATCACACTGACAGAACCACAGGCACATAGACACAGGCAACAGAGCATGCACAATGTCGGCACTAGTACAGTGTATATCCACCTTTCACAGCAATGCAGGCTGCTATTCTCCCATGGAGACGATCGTAGAGATGCTGGATGTAGTCCTGTGGAACGGCTTGCCATGCCATTTCCACCTGGCGCCTCAGTTGGACCAGCGTTCGTGCTGGACGTGCAGACCGCGTGAGACGACGCTTCATCCATTCCCAAACATGCTCAATGGGGGACAGATCCGGAGATCTTTCTGGCCAGGGTAGTTGACTTACACCTTCTAGAGCACGTTGGGTGGCACGGGATACATGCGGACGTGCATTGTCCTGTTGGAACAGCAAGTTCCCTTGCCGGTCTAGGAATGGTAGAACGATGGGTTCGATGACGGTTTGGATGTACCGTGCACTATTCAGTGTCCCCTCGACGATCACCAGTGGTGTACGGCCAGTGTAGGAGATCGCTCCCCACACCATGACGCTGGGTGTTGGCCCTGTGTGCCTCGGTCGTATGCAGTCCTGATTGTGGCGCTCACCTGCACGGCGCCAAACACGCATACGACCATCATTGGCACCAAGGCAGAAGCGACTCTCATCGCTGAAGACGACACGTCTCCATTCGTCCCTCCAGTCACGCCTGTCGCGACACCACTGGAGGCGGGCTGCACGATGTTGGGGCGTGAGCGGAAGACGGCCTAACGGTGTGCGGGACCGTAGCTCAGCTTCATGGAGACGGTTGCGAATGGTCCTCGCCGATACCCCAGGAGCAACAGTGTCCCTAATTTGCTGGGAAGTGGCGGTGCGGTCCCCTACGGCACTGCGTAGGATCCTACGGTCTTGGCGTGCATCCGTGCGTCGCTGCGGTCCGGTCCCAGGTCGACGGGCACGTGCACCTTCCGCCGACCACTGGCGACAACATCGATGTACTGTGGAGACCTCACGCCCCACGTGTTGAGCAATTCGGCGGTACGTCCACGCGGCCTCCCGCATGCCCACTATACGCCCTCGCTCAAAGTCCGTCAACTGCACATACGGTTCACGTCCACGCTGTCGCGGCATGCTACCAGTGTTAAAGACTGCGATGGAGCTCCGTATGCCACGGCAAACTGGCTGACACTGACGGTGGCGGTGCACAAATGCTGCGCAGCTAGCGCCATTCGACGGCCAACACCGCGGTTCCTGGTGTGTCCGCTGTGCCGTGCGTGTGATCATTGCTTGTACAGCCCTCTCGCAGTGTCCGGAGCAAGTATGGTGGGTCTGATACACCGGTGTCAATGTGTTCTTTTTTCCATTTCCAGGAGTGTATGTCACAAAAAGCATATAGGCAGTTGTTAGCTTCCCACTTGGACAAAGAATGACCACCATTTAGTTTCAATGTGACGGATGTAGGTGAATTACGGGCAAAATTTAAACTGATTGTAAATCGCGCTCTGGAGACATGTGTGCCAAGTAATAATCAAATCCTGAAAATGCCGAGGAAACTGAGATTGTTGTACTCGTGGTTCAAAAAAGAACGCTTAAACACCAATTGACAAAAATTAGTAGCAATTCATACATCCACAAGAAGATCAATGCCCGAAGCATTATTCAACAACTTCCACTGTCGTACCTCACCGAAAGATCTTGCAGAGAACCCGAGAAATTTCTAGTCACACGTCAAATCGCTAAGTGGGTCGATGGCTCCTATCCAGTAACTCGTCGACCAGTCTGGAGTGGCAACAGAAGACAGCAAAAGGGAAGCTGAAGTTTTAAATTTCACTTTTAAATATTCATTCACAAAGCAGGATCGCACAAACATATCATCACTTGACTGTTACACAGACTCTCCCATGGAGGACCTAGAAACAGGCACCCCAGAGAAGCAAATGAAAAGTTGAAAACAAATAAGTCGACAGATCCAGATTGACTCCCACCTCGGTTTTACAGAGAGTACTCTGCGGCTTTGACTCCTTACTTTGCTTGCATATATCGCGAGTCTCTCACCTAGCGCAAAGCCCAAGTAACTGGAAGAAAGTGCAGGTGACCCTGGTAAAAGAACGGACCAGCAAAATAACAGACCAATAATATCCTTAACATCGGTTTGCTGCAGATTTCTTGAACACATTCTGAAAAATGGCTCTGAGCACTATGGGACTTAACATCTTAGGTCATCAGTCCCCTAGAACTTAGAGCTAGTTAAACCTAACTAACCTAAGGACATCACACACATCCATGCCCGAGGCAGGATTCGAACCTGCGACCGTAGCAGTCGCGCGGTTCCGGACTGCGCGCGTAGAACCGCGAGACCACCGCGGCTAGAAAGCATCATTCATGCGAAAATCAGCTCGATATTTTCTCAGATTATTTCCTGCGAACCATGGACGAAGGTTCAAAAATGTTCAAATTGTGTGAATTCCTAAGGGACCAAACTGCTGAGATCATCGGTGCCTAGTCTTACACCCTACTTAAACTAACTTATGCTAAGAACAACACACCCATCCAGGCCCGAGGGAGGACTCGAACCTCCGGCGGGAGGGGCCGCGAAATCAGTGACATTGCGCCTGTAACCGCGCGGCCAGCTATCATGTACGGCTCCCTTAAAACTGCCTGTGAAATGGCAGTGGTCTCCGTGTTTGACATCTGTTTGCTTGAAGCATTCCTTGCAGAAGTGGCAACTTTCTGGGTGTTCGAATGTCTTCTTCCTCTTCGACACTAGTAATAATCATCCGGTTGTTTTGTAACACGTAATTTTTAATGCTTTCTGCAATCAGATACAGCTGTTAGCTAAACCATTCCACGCAGATATTATCTCAGCACTGCTGAAAATCTAAATATTTGTCACTGTAACTGCAGTGCACATAGAATGAAATAATATAAGTTTTGTGCACATGAATTACTAATACCTGGTTGCAACAAGCATGCGATACCTGCATAAGTGATAAATGTTAATTTTAATAGTTTTTTATACGAGCCGAATTTGAGGAACTGTTTGTCTACTTTGAGGATGGTATTTCCAACTGATTTAATTGTGAACAGCCAACCAACCCAACCAAATGCACAGTCAACTTCTCTTTAGAATGGTAACAGCACAAACAATGTTCACTCTCCAGTTGAATGATGATGAGCAGTAATAATACTCTGTGTTAACCCCGAAAGACTTTTTATGTAATAGAAACCGTTCTTTATTTTCGAAAGGCAGCATTAAGAGACCCAAATGCTTCTCACGTTTATCACGTTTTAAAACACGCACTGGAACCACTTTAAAATACTCAAATCAAAGAAATGTTTGCATAACCCCGGTTCCCAGAACTTCTGAATATAGACATTGACTGTGGACATTCCATCAGAGACACAGTCCCTTTGACTGTTCAGGGATGTCACTAAACCCGCCCAAAGATATAAACAACCATGCATGAGCAGCGCCTATTAGCCGGAGGGGGTCCGACAGCCGATCAGTTCCAGTCACTCCACCAGGAAGGAGGTACACGTCTCGTGTTGTCTGTAGCTCAATCGTGCCTAGACAGCTAATACCGCGGTTCAATCGCGTCCTCCTTGGTACTTTGTGCCAGGAAGGGTTGTCAAGAAGGGAAGTGTCCAGGTGTCTCTGAGTGAACCAATGCGATGTTGTTCGGACATAGAGAGATACAGAGAGACAGGAACTGTCGTCGATGACATGCCTCGCTCACGCCGCCCAAGGGTTACTACCGCAGTGGATGACGGCTACCTACGGATTATGGCTCGGAGGAACCCTGACATCAACGCCAAAATGTTGAATAATGCTTTTCGTGCAGCCACAGGACGTCGTGTTACGACTCAAACTGTATACAATGGGCTGCATGACGCGCAGCTTCACTCCAGACGTCCATGGCGAGGTCCAATTTTGCAACCACGACACCATGCAGCGCGGTACAGATGGGCCCAACATCATGCTGAATAGAACCTTCAGGATGTAGGGTAATGACCGCCACCTTGTCAAGTAACCATCAATGCCCAACCATGTGAACTGGTCATCATTGGTCGACGCAGTATCAACTGCGGTAATTACATTCATTCTATAAACTGAACAACATTAACCCGCCCAATAGTATCAGGAGGGTAATCTTACCATCATTGCCATCATTGTATCCATTTTTCTATGTTTTTTACGTTTCAGGTAGTTAGAAAGTATACAAGAAAGAGAGACAGAACTAAATGGACTGTAGAAGATTAGAAAAAAGGAAAACATTCAGTTGCTGAAGATTTTTTGATTAGAAAAGTTGCCGAATTTTTTTAATATACCTTTTAGGACTCTTTTCACCAAATTAAACAGTTGAAATGAATCTCACCCAAAGGTAAGCCCTTCTCTGTCACATAGTCGTTTATTAATTTTGAACAGAACCATGTATTCGTGGTTATGCTAGTCACTATGACTGAGGTTGGCAGTCATGATGTAACCAGACGTTCGTTGCCCAACTGGTATCCATCTATATTTATTTATGTTCCAGATGGTCAGAAAATAGGTAAGGAAGAAAGGCAAAGCAAAAGAAGATTACGAAAAAGAAATAAAT
The DNA here is from genome assembly GCF_023898315.1 of Schistocerca nitens. NCBI lineage: Eukaryota > Metazoa > Arthropoda > Insecta > Orthoptera > Acrididae > Schistocerca > Schistocerca nitens. The sequence continues at coordinate 569,986,702 of NC_064616.1, read as the reverse complement.
TGTTGCTGAAGGTTTATCGATTATATAAGCTGCTGAAAATTAAAAAAACCTTGTAGCACACCTAAAATCGTGTTGAATAGAGGCAATAATTCAAACACAAGCGTAGGAAGGAAACATACACATCATATTAAAAACCTGAGGCTACAGCCTGTTTGAAGACGCAATTCTCACCCTCTATGGAGATTGGGTGAGCCATTCTGAAAGAGGAAGAATATGGATCTGGATGAAAGCCGTGCGCTATAGAAAATAATGTATTTATGACAATAGAAGGTGGAAATATTGAAATAGAGTCACAAAATAAAATTATAACGTAGGCAGGACGCAGACTAGCAGAATAATTTTTAGCAAACGAACACGTAGAGCATGTGATGCTCTATAAGGCATTAGATATGGTGAGACAGAAGAAGTCTGAATGACTGGTAATTCATAAGAAGCTGTTGAAGGGGGTGATTTAATAATTCACAATGTAAAATACCAAGTAATTAGAGGATTATATAATCTATTGTTTAAAACTAGACTGCTCTCAAGAAGTTACATACCACGAGATCTTCAAAATTATGCTTCCAGTGCTCATAAGCAAAACTATCTCTCCTAAACACAAGTAACCTGAAACAAACACTATAAAACGCCCAAATCGTTAAGCCTGAATCAAACAAAATTGGTGGATATGTGTCCCAATTACGGTTCAAGCAATCATAAAGGCGAAGGATGGACACAGCCCATATTAGAATGAGATATTCACTCTGCAGAGGAGTGTGCGCTGATATGAAACTTCCTGGCAGATTAAAACTGTGTTCCGGACCGAGACTCGAACTCGGGACATTTGCTTTCGCGGGAAAGTGCTCTATCAACTGAGCTACTCACGCACCGCTGACGACTCGCCCTCACCGCTTCAATTCTGCCAGTACCTCGTCTCCTACTTTCGAAACTTCACAGAAGCTCTTCTGAGAACCTTGCAGAATTAGCACTCCTGGAAGAAAGAATATTGCGGAGACATGGCTTAGCCACGGCCTGGGGGATGTTTCCAGAATGAGATATTCACTCTGCAGCGAAGTGTGCGCTGGCATGCAACTTCCTGGCAGATTAAAACTGTGTTCCGGACCAAGACTCGAACTCGGGACCTTTGCCTTTCCCGGGCAAGTACTCTACCAACTGAGCTACCCAAACACGACTCAAGACTTCGAGCCTCGGTCCGGCAAACAGTTTTAATCTGCCAGGAAGTTTTACAGCCCATATTAATTTCCAATGTTACAATTTTGCTGTAACATGTACCAGTTAAAAATTACAGGCAATAATTCACGCCATAATAAAGTGAAATACTGAATTTCAGAATGTGGAAGTTACGTGTAAGAACATTCCCTTTGTTGACAGATGACTGCGAAAAATGTGTTTTGCTGATTTGGAAAGAGTTCACATAATTATTGTATGAAATTTTGCGTATTTTGCGCTGGATATTAGGAACAGATGGCAAGAGATCGTGTTTAATTACAAAAGCGAACTGCAAATTTAGGATGAATTATAGCACCCTATTATGTGTTGCACCTGGATGCTTAATAGAGTGAAGCATGTAGGGATAGCACTCGACCGGGCGTCTACCTTAGCTTGCACCCCTGGAGAACATTGGCAGTTGTTTTGACATGTGAGACACGGCAACTTGGATTATCAAGGGAAACTTAAATAGCGATAGTTAATGATTTTTTGCAGTAAAATTGTGGTCATCCATAGCATAGATGTACAGAGAAGCAACAACACCCTCATCTGAGTTCCTAGAGTGTAAATATATGTTTCCTATTGTTTGAAATGTGGAAATACAATACGCAGGGATTTCCATGATTATGCGAATCTCGAAGCATCCGATAACATCTGAGTTCCTAGAGTGTATATATATGTTTCCTATTATTTGAAATGTGGAAATACAATACGCACGGATTTCCATGATTATGCGAATCTCGAAGCATCCGATAACATATTCCTAAAAAATGTGATGACGCTTGTGGGGACAAGATAGGACTTGTTGACTAATGCTGACTAGTCACATTTTTTGTCTATCGGAATATGGTGCCTCAGCACAGTGGTGTGTTATAAAAGCAAAAAACCTTTGCAATTAGCTTCTCGTTGTTGCTGAATCGTCATAGGTGTTTCCATCATCATAATCATCATTAACGTCGCTGTTTTCAATACTTTCTTCTTCCTTGGACACAGAGTGTAAGTACAACATGCACTACATAACCCTAATAAAAGTTACGTACTTTTATTCTCTATTGCTTGTCGTAATACAAGAAAGCAGGGATTCTTTTGCTTGCATGTTACAGAACGTGAAGCATTTAAATGAGGACAGGAGTGCACTATCCACAGAAAGACTATCGGGATTGGAGAAGGGATAGCATAATCGAATATTGAGTGTAAGAGTGTATCAACACCAAATATGGGGTTATAATGGTGATTTACCTGAAGGACGGCAAAATTTGTCTGCCGTCAAGATACCAGTGTTGGTGAACTTGACTTTCTTAACAACTGCACTCGTGGACAGACTGAACAACATAGGCAGATCTGATTTCCAAAATAGTGATACGAACTGATGTACTTTTTTCATGTATACCTAGTAGAAAAATTGTGTGTATAAAAAGTCAGTTGCTATTGACAAAGTATCTATGTGGAACTATAAGGGATATTAATATTTGCTTTCTAAAAGAAAACTGTTGCAGCTCTGTGTATAATATTCGCAAAAGTGTTTAGTTCTCTCATACAAAATCATTGGTTTTAGTTATGATCTAAACGCTTTTTCAGAAAATAATACAGTCTCTCAAGAAGGAGTATTTTACGGATTCTAAACACTTTGTAGCTTTTAAAATGTATGATAAGTATGAATTTATCTATTACACTCAGTTGTTTCTGTTTCAGTATAACAAACAGAGTCATAGTTAAGTTAGAGACATACTAGTCACACTGTATATAGTTTGCCCGCAAAATACAACTCTGGATGATTTCGATTCTATTAAATCAGATACAGCTGTCAAAACTTGGTTATATAACGGAGATATCTTCAAATATTTATTCCGATTGTAACAATCTACTGTTTTCAAATAGATGATATTCTAGACGGTGTTGAAGACGAAGCAGAATCTCTATTAAATTCGTGTTTTCCCACTGTGCACGACAGCACAAAGTGTCAAACGATTTGTGTTGCAAGTCTAAGTTAAGAGTGATTTATTGAAATAAAATGTAAAACCAAGAAATTATAGTAAAATGTATATCCATAGCGTTTTGTTATCGGGACATTGCATTATGTTTGACGTCTCAGTTTAATATTGTAAAAATAAAAGGCTTTTGATGGCACACCTCATGAGTGGCTTGGTGTGTCAAGGTCGCTCCTTATTTATTCAAGGAGCTCCTCATTTGAAATCATGTGATTGAATGGATCCCATTTCACATCAACACGTTCATGAAAAAAAAGTGCTGTGGTCGCTGGAATTTAAGCAGAGAACCCTGAGTCAGTTATAAGTGATAATTACGAGGCCATGGATTCGGTAAATTTAGTCTTGTAAAACACATTCATTATATCTATTGTTTAGACATGCAAGAATGGCCGTTTTATAGTAATTTATGGTCTTATATTCATTTTTAGTTTGTACAATGTCTGTGTGTTGCTAGATGGCGACGCAGCAAATAATAAAACATTAAATAGAATTTAGTTTCAAGCAGTTGTTTGCTGATAGTTGTGTACCTCTTTATATGTTTGCGGTGAAGGAGGATGGGGGAGGGCTAGGGCTGGGCTGTATGTGACATTTTGCAAAGAGGGAAGGGCAACAGGTGGTCAGCTCTCAACGAACATTTTTCGCAACGGCTTCCGCGAACTTTTCCAATCAGTTTCATAGTAATCTCTTCCAGTCCACTCACGGTGACTTTCTCAACATGGGTCACCGTTCCATTACTAGCGGGCTTACACGTTACAAGCTGCCAAAATCAGCGGGTCAAATGGCCATATCAGGAAGCGTTTTTGGCGTTTTCTGGTTCGGTGAACAGGGCTTTGTGTCTACAGAAACACGGTTACGATCTGTACTGTCACAGCTTAACACGTCGTTACGGACGCAGCCAGGGACAACGTGAGCGCCATACCCGTGGAACCTGTCGCAGCCCTCGCGAAGGCCGTGAAGTTTGTGCGGCCAGTCGCACGAAACCAATAAGTCAGGCAGGGAAGGATGCCTACCAGAAGTGCAGCTAGACTTCGAAAGAACAACAGCGCTTTGCCGAACCTATTCGAGTCAGGTTTTAAAGCGGTACAGTTACTCTTCTAGCCGGATTTAAATGGGCGCTCAGTCAGCAAAAGTGCAGACTTACATTTTTAAAAATTCACAAAAACGGGTATTAAGGTTTTCGTATTGGGATTTTCTATGAATATTTTAAAATCTCTAGGCTTAACGTCTGTATAGGTTCTGAATATTGTTTTGATGTAGTAGGTTTCGAAACATTCTGGTAAAAATATAGGGACATAACGTTTTCTTTCATATTGCCAACCAGATTCATTTCGTTTTCCTCTGTTACAGCACGCTAGATAACGTTTAGCTGGATACTTCATCTTTTCAGTTTCTGGGATGTTCATTGGGAAACTGACATTATCCTTTGCGTCTCTTAAATATAAAGAAGAGTAGCTAGCGAGCGGCGTCATCTTGCTGCACATTCTGTGGGGTGCGGTCATTCCAATAATTATTCTGCAGTGTTTACACGAAGGTCTGACAAGATTTAATTTTTATCACCTGTGATTTTATGGTTCACAACATGGGCAGTGAATATGCATGTCCAGAATGTGAGAGAATTCTTTGTCTCAACTTTTTCGTTATTTTCTTCATTAGAACCAGCGAGTGAGGTGGCGCAGTGGTTAGCACACTGGACTCGCATTCGTGAGGACGACAGCCAACTCACATCCAGCCATACAGATTTAAGTTTTTTGTGATGCAGGCCAGTGCCGGGATAGTTCCATTGAAATGGTGCGGCCGATTCCCTTCCCCAGCCTTGACACAGTTCGAGCTTTTGCTGCTTCTCTAATGACCTCGACGTCGAAGAGACGTTAAACTCAATCTTCATTCCTTCTTTCTTCCTCATTAGAATCGTAGTCTTCATCGTAAATTTTAGGAGAAAATTACAATCATTGTCTTAAATATCACTAAATCTATATTGCTACCTAAAACACGGTTTACGCATTTGTAAAACCAATACCGCTTAGTGATGTGTCGGCAGCTGGGCCAACACCTTGTAGATAGAGGTGGCTTAATGCACGCTAGACTAACGCAGATGGGCGTGAAGTACTGGAACAGGATACGTAATTAATGCTATGAAGAAAAGGACGGAGTTTCTCATATACTTATCTTTAATTTCTTCTTGTACATCTCTATGGTGAACACAAGTGAGACTCTAATTACAATCACTGTAAGGCTAATGGCGCCTTGCTAGTTCGTAGCCATTAACTTAGCTGAAGGCTATTCTGTCTCTCGGCTAATGAGAGAGAAAGGCTTCGTACGTCTAGTCGCTAGCTCTGTCGTCCGTACAACTGGGCTGAGTTCGAGTCAGTCTCTCGAGACCTGCCTTGTGGTGGCGCTAGGTTTGCGATCACACAGTGGCGACACGCGGGTCCGACATGTACTACAGGACCGCGGCCGATTTAAGCTACCACCTAGGACGTGTGGTGTCTGGCTGTGACACCACACTTAGAAGTCATTTTGCAACTGCACAACGAAGATTCAAACTGCTATATCGCACCGCAGGGACACCACAAAAATCGGAAAAACAGCGCGTCAGGAAACCACTTGCTTGCAGTATTTGCCTAATTGACTGCATGAACCATTTGTGACCATATAACTGCACTATGCTGACTTATAGATAGTGCTGTAACTATGAGAGATGTGCTTGCCAAATGTTGCCATTTGGCAGCACGACGAGCATGCATCGTCAAATGATACGGATGGGATTTAGACAAGCGTCGAAAAATCTGTTTGGTCGCAACATTGACCTCAAAATGCAGAATCACTTCAAAAGTTAACTTTTGCAAAAATGCAACGAAAGTAGAAGAAATATAACAAGATATTTTATTTACCAAAATGATGCTACTGTAAGCTGTAATTAAGAGACAGTAATCTCACTCATTACTCTATGAAAACTATGTTTTGTAGGTGTTTTACTCGACATATATGTGTCTCCAATATCCCTTAGATGTTTCCTATGGCTTGCTACAAAATCTCATCTTGGATACTACGAATTTTGAGCTGAATACATTTTTTTATTTCATCCAGTGTCCTACGCCGAGACATGTAGGCTCTTGAGATATGTCAAAAAAATGGATAAATCTAGTAACCTTGAAGAACAAAGAACGCCACCAACCCTGGCTGCTGAATGCGTCCTGTACAGATACCACTGATTTCTCTGCAGAGGGCATGTAGAAACCTAGTGGCCTCAAAGTACTGTAAATTGTGGAATACAGGTGAAACGAAAACTTGTAACTTGTCAACTTGGTGATCCTTAGGGACTTCTCTTTTTAAATTTTCTAACCTACCTGTCCGAATAAGGGATCCAACGTTCCACACTCCGATCCGCGGAATGCCAGTTTTGTTTCTCCTGATGACTACGTCCTCCTACGTTGACCCCGCCCGGAGATCCGAATGGTCGACTGTTTTACCTCCGGAATATTTTACACAAGTTGACGCCATCATCATTTAACCACACAGTAGAGCTGCATGCCCTCGGGAAAAATTACGGTTGTAGTTTCCCCATGTATTCATCCGTTCGCAGTAGCAGCACAACAAGGCCGTTTTGGTTGATGTTAGAATGCCACATCAGTCCATCATCCGGTCTGTGGCCCCTGCAACTACTCTGAAAAGGCTGCTGTCCCTCTTCAGGAACCACAGGTTTGTCTGGCCTCTCAGCAAATACACCTCCATTGTGGTTGCACCTACGGTGTGGCTATCTGTACCGCTGAGGCACGCAACGCACCCCATCGACGGCAAGGTCCATGGTTCATGGAGGTGAATTTACTTGAAAACCATATACTTATAACCGTTTAAAACCATTTATTTAAAAATCGAAATCTTTAGTACTGCGACTGTGTTCAACTGATATTCCGGTTTTTTACCCGGTTACAGTTAAAAAATGAGAAAAACCTATTATAACCGAGACCAACAAATACCGAAAAATGTGGGTTATTCAGAACTAAAATACCGATGTCGGCTTTAACTGGACAGTCGGTTACCTGAGTCAGGTTGGCCGCGTTTCCTCGGGCCCTTTTCTTAGAAATGCTTTGTCGCCCACGCCCTGCTGAATGCCGCAACAAGACTCACAAAAATCATTAGCGGGCCCCAATATAAATCGAGGTGCAGTTAACGGAAAATTCTGTGTTACTGAGGAATAATAAATTCCACAATCATCATGCAAAATACATTTGCATATCAATACGCGGTTTATACCATACATTACGAATGCCAGAAGGATCTCTCTGACTGCAGTCTGGAAGCAACGACCTTCCTTTTCCCCCAACATTAAGTGTGTCAAGAACATTGATTCCTGCCAGGTGCTCATGCGCCAGTGAAAGCATCTTTGTATGTGCCGATATCTCGTGAATAGTAGGCTCTCTCAATTTTATTTCTACTTCATTGATAACACAAACTGCATGTGGTATCGTCGTAATTTAGATATTTGTGTACTTATTTCGTTTGTGCTAAAAAAAGTATGTCCCGTAGCGCTGTAATATTTGAGAGTATTATATGTTTCGTTTCGTTTTGGTAAACAGACTGTGTTCGGTGCTGCTGTGAAATATCTGTATCTAAATTTTGAGAAATAATATCATGTACGTGGACTGAGTGTGACAGGGCTGTACTTTCAGATGTATTTGTTCTTAACGTTTCTGCGATAGACTGCATTTGGTAGTGCTGTGACACTTTTTCATTCCAGTTTCATTCATGTGTTTCTCTTATGCTACTGTGTCCTAATTCTTTTCTACAGTCTCATGTTTACTGTATTTTTTAATTATTATTGTATTTTGACTGCGCTGTAATGCCAAATCTTATAACGGATGTGTTTGTGTATAACCTTCTTCGATTATTGCATTGTCGAACTCAACAAAAGCAAATTTGTAAATTCAAGCCGGCCGGAGTGGACAAGCGGTTCTAGGTGCTACAGTCTGGAACCACGCGACTGCTACGGTCGCAGGTTCGAATCCTGCCTTGGGCATGGATGTGTGTGATGTCCTTAGGTTAGTTAGGTTTAAGTAGTTCTAAGTTCTAGGGGACTGATGACCTCAGAAGTTAAATCCCATAGTGCTCAGAGTCATTTTTGTAAATTCAAGAGAATGAATTTTATTAGTTAAAAGTAGTATAGTACACCAAACGACTTTCATGAATGAATTCTTCTCGGGTTATCAGCCGAGTGGTGGTACGAAACTCATCGAAACGTTGCGACAAGACGACGCCACCACTCGGCTGATAACCCGAGAAGAATTCATCAGTGGAATACGCCGAGAAAGACTGAAATCGCATAGACTTTCATGGAATTTATTTTCCGTTCTTATCACTTGGCACAAACGATTCTTGTTTTCTCTTTCTTCTGGGTAACCCCTGCCCCCCCCCCCCCCCCCCCCATCCTCGATCCCGTCCCCTCCTTCTCCTGCACCTGTAGCGGAGTTGTAATGCCAACCCTTCCTGAGTGCGCTTCTTTCCTAAAACGCATCAGAATTTAGAAACAATTTTTCGTGAGCAATATAAGTATGTAAGCTGCTATCATCGCTGAGATCGATAGTTACGTCGGTGCATCTCGTTTCGCTTTTGTTTGGATCACATTTGGAAATAACTGGCGCCAAGAAGGACAAAGACTAGTTAGTAATTGGCTGACTCATGCGAATGGAACCGTTATAGAAACAGGTTACGAAAAGATGTTTATTTTTGTGATAAAAATGTACTCAGTGATGAGTGATGAGTAATTGTGCGAGCAAATCAAGTACTGATAACGCTGATTCGCGAAATGTGTGGTGTTAAAGCCGCGCGGAGCATCCGTGCGGTTTGAGGCGTCATGTCACGGATTGTGCGGCCCATCCCGCCGGAAGTTCGAGTTCTCCCTCGAGCATAAGTTTAAGTAGTGTGTAAATCTAGCGACCGATGACCTCAGCAGTTTGGTCCCTTAGGAATACACACACACACATTTGCGATGTTAAGTAGAAAAGGAAGAAATACTAGTTAATGCCTGCCTGCTCCCCACGCGCCACCTGAATGGAAACACTGGATTAACTTCGTTTGCCAAGAACGCCGATACTGGTGGACTGCAGTGATTGGATGTCAATATGACTGCAAGAAATATGATTTAGTTTGTGAACAGTACAGTCCTGCGAAGTGCATAGTGCATAAGTCAATAGTAATACCAAGTTTTGTCACACTTGTGCTAGGTGAGTCGGTAGTGTAGTACCACCCCTACCTCCTCTGCGGTTATCTGTATATTGTAGAAACATTCCAGCTTCGTTGCAGTGCAGTGCTACGAGGGAAGAAGCGAACGAAAATTGGACAGAGCAGGTGTATGGGACAGGTTCAATGTCGTTAAATGTCATCCTCCCGTCACGTTACGTCAACCAAAATAGTTCACTTACGAAGAGGAAGAGTTTAGGAGAGAAGAAGAAATTTGCTGCAGAAAATTTTGTAGAGGAAGCAGAATCTCGAAATGCGAAATATGACGCGAAAGTAGTCCTACAAGAGTACGTGGTGGGAGAAATTGTGGTGATTAGGACCCATGGGAAGTCATCTAAAATTAAGGCTGATACAAATAAATGTTACGAAATATTTGACGGTCCATTTTGGTGAGCGAAGTACCCCATCGAAATGTGGCAGATGTGTCACATCACGTGCTGCAGCCTGAAAAAGGCGTATACAGGGTGTTAGCGGTATAAGTGCAGATAGTTTTGTTGGTAACTGAGAACAGTGTACTGAACAACATGTCGTCAGTATTTACCTCATTTGCAAGCTAATAATTAAAGCTATTAGGAGTAGTTTGTTTTTAGATTGGCTAGTACCTCGAACTACATGTGGCAAGAGCAAACCATTAATGCTTACTTTCCCCTGAGCAGCAGGTCAGGTGGTAAAATATGGATGGGTGACCGCAAAACTGTTAGTATATACTGAAAGGCGTTGTACTCTTAGTGGTGCAGTCACTACAGTGCAAAAACATCAGTAGTAAATTATGTGACGTATTTGCGATAAGACTGTTAGATGTAGAGGTAAAATAACTAACACTCTGAAGTGGGTACATATTAAGATACCAGTGATCATTAATGCTTACTTTCCCCTGAGTAGCAGGTCAGGTGGTAAAATATGGATGGGTGACCGCAAAACTGTTAGTATATACTGAAAGGCGTTGTACTCTTAGTGGTGCGGTCACTACAGTGCAAACACATCAGTAGTAAATTATGTGACGTATTTGCGATAAGACTGTTAGATGTAGAGGTAAAATAACTAACACTCTGAAGTGGGTACATATTAAGATACCAATGATCATTAATGCTTACTTTCCCCTGAGCAGCAGGTCAGGTGGTAAAATATGGATGGGTGACCGCAAAACTGTTAGTATATACTGAAAGGCGTTGTACTCTTAGTGGTGCAGTCACTACAGTGCAAACACATCAGTAGTAAATTATGTGAAGTATTTGCGATAAGACTGTTAGATGTAGAGGTAAAATAACTAACACTCGGAAGTGGGTACATATTAAGATACCAATGATCACAATATCTGCACTCATGCCCTAACACCCTGTATGACATGGTCTATGTTAAAAAGTATAATGGTGATTAAGGTGAAACCATTTGGCTATGACAACGATGAATACCAGATACCGGAAGAAGAACTGCTTTTGTAAACAAATTATGGGGTGTTAAAATGATAAGATATTATGTAGAGTGAAATATATGTAGTGGAATAACGAAAGATGATTAGCAAGAAACAAGTAATGTTAAAGAGTTATGAGAAACGTTTGTTTTGATCACTGTTTGTACACACGAGTCAGCCTGAGTTGAATGACCTCTGTGAGAACGATGAGTAAAGCAGACTATGACGCTGAAGGAGATATTTAAAGTGCCACGGTCGGGTTGTTGCCCAATGTTAATGGCCCCTCGGAAGACACTGGCCAGCTGTCAAGGCCGACACGCGTAAGTCACGGAGACGTGAGTATGTGTATGGTTCAAAATGGCTCTGAGAACTATGGGACTTAACTTCTGAGGTCATCAGTCCCCTTGAACTTAGAACTACTTAAAACTAACTAACCTAAGGACATAACACACATCCATGCCCGAGGCAGGATTCTAACCTGTGACCGTAGCGGTCGCGCGATTCCAGACTGTAGCGCCTAGAACCGCTCGGCCACCCCGTATGTGTATGTCACAACAAGAGGCGTCATTTAATAAAAAATTATGAATTCTGTTGTTATCATAGGATGGATCTGTTATTATTATGGAATGTTTTGGCTGGTAAATATTGTTTAGTATCGAAAGAGTGTAGATTCACTAGCTAATTATTTGTAAATTTCAAAAACATATATGTGCCAATTGGGCAGAGAAAATAAATAATTAGTAATGTATAAACATTGTTGAAAATGTAAAAGAAAGTTTGTAAGTGGTGACTAAATTATATTTCTTTAATCACATGTATCTGGAATAAAACTGATGACGCATGGAACCAGGGAAAATTTGGAGCTATGATAATCAGACGGCCAGAGCTGAAAGTCAAAATCAGAGTCCCAGTTAGTACGGAAAAAGAAGCGGTCGGATATTACGTAATAATGAAGGCCAACCACGAGTCATGAAGGAACCAAGGCACCCATGATCACCAGATTAGATAAAACAGCGAAAAGTGATTTAAAGGAAGCCTCAGCAGCGCATGCTATACGACAAAAACCGATGAGTAGTAAGTGCCTGTTAAAAGAGTTCTGGTGGACAGCCATGTGTTATGAAGAAGTAAAAAGAGGCTACATTCCCTGTGTGTAATGCAGAGACGTATCTGGAGCGATAGTGAGTTGCTGCTGTTCATATTTGGTGTTTACGTAACGTTGAGATATTAAAAAATGCTCCTCTGGAATTCTGTCGGACAGTGACCATGCTGCTGATAAATGTAAGTGCAGTATTCAATTTTGTCTGTGCAGATTAGTGTAAAAAAAGATGTATAATTAATGATTACCATCGAAAATGCTATTTAGAGTGAATATCTGAAATTTTATGTTTATTGCCTTGTGAGATTAATTTATAGTACTGCAGTTTCTATGCTACACTGTGTTCAGTGTTTATCACATTAAAAATGGCAGTGGATATTAATATTATGAGAGCGTAGGAAATGGAACTTGAACATTGTGGCAGTCTGAAACAACGGGATATTAGTATTCCTTTGATGTATTTCTATTTGTTTGTTTATGGTAAATCTCCAAAGAGATTGTGTGGTTGAGAAAGTGTGTTTTGGGCATTTAATAATGAAATTCTCTATCTGTTTCTGATGCTTAGTAACGACATAAATTTACCGCCAGGAGAGCAGAAATGTCAAAATATGTAGGCTACTGCTACAAACTTTAATATCGTAATAAAATTATTTTCAAAATTGGAACTGTGGTGCAAAAAACCCCAATTTTTGAAAAGAAAGCACTGAGGTGGATATGCGAGGTTCCCCTTATTTTGCTCACCGTTTTATTATCTGAATTTTATATCCTCCTAGGTCACTGCAACTAGCAGAAGTAATTCACTCCCTTAAACAGCACTGCAGAATACTGCTGTAGCCAGTGACAAGCTGTTTCCCATATCGATAAAAGAGGGACGATATGGCGTAGAAGTGAGCCATTGGAAGAAGGAGATGTACGTGGGCCACGAGAAGAAAATCTTGTTTGGGGACCTGTACGTAGAGGAACCACATGCATTTCGGAGCGAAACTCAGAATTTTCTTTATCAAACATTAGTTACTAAACTCAACTATTGCCACAGCAAATACTAGGTGGAGTCTACATGCCATCAGACCTTTAATATGACGATACCACTATTCAGTAAACCAATTAAACTAGAAAACAAATGAATGTTGTTAAGTTACCAACGATGAACGAATAGCTACAAAGCTTTACGAAGTGTGCAAGAAATTTTGGCTGCCCGCCAATCTAGCCAGTCGGTAATGAGAAGGACTCAGAGCACGTTCTTTTGTGATAGGATGTAATACAAGTCTGTTCTCTGTACTAGTCGTCTTAACCATGTTCTAGACTTTTAGTAACTTTTTCCAACAAATTGTTTCCACTACTTAATTGTAGAGTGTTTTTCCGTGTTCGCTGATAAATGTACTGTAATGGCATCGCAGGACTTACTCGATTTCTCGTATATTACCACTCGCACTTCCACTTATAATCGCAGGTCGCCTGCTTGAATCTTCTGAAGAATCCAATATGCTAAAAGAAGTGCTTCGAGAGACAACATCAGCGACAGATGTACGGAGAACAGGTTGGAGAAAATCCTAAGCGGCGATTCATTAAGGTAATCCAAGAAAGGGTTAAGTAAGGTTATGCAGTCCCTAGCGGGACCCGGAAGGTATGATCAAATGGACTGTACGTCATCTATTCCACTTCCTACGGGCTCGTACCTAAACTGAGAAACTTTTGTGGAGGGTTGGTACCACGAGGGCATCTTGCAGCTGCTTGTAGCACTTCGGAACTCATGAGTGGTTCCTTACACTCATTTTATGCTCGACAGTCCCTGTCCGTCAGTACTTGAGGACTTCCTGGTCTTGTTTTAGTTGTGATTGTTCCTTCACGTTTCCACTTCACAGTCACATCACAAACAGCCGACTTGGGCAGCTTTAGAAGAGTTGAAATGTCCTTTATGGATTTCCATATAGGTGTCTTCCAATGAGTAGTTCACGTTTGAAGTTACTGAGCTCTCGTGATCGACCTATTCTGCAGTTACTGCTTCTCTACTGACAGACAATACTCCTCTTCTGCTGCCATACTTGCGGGACCGCCTTTCGTGACATCTAGTGGTCAATTCAGTATTACATAGCGGTGTTCTAATACTTTTGATCAGACAGTGTATATACACTACTGGCCATTAAAATTGCTACACCAAGAAGAAATGCAGATGATAACGAGTTTTCAATGGACAAATATATTATAGTAGAACTGACATGTGATTACATTTTCACGCAATTTGCATGCATAGATCCTGAGAAATCAGTACCCAGAACAACCACCTCTGGCCGTAATAACGGCCTTGATACGCCTGGGCATTGATTGAAACAGAGCTTGGATGGCGTATACAGGTACATCTGCCCATGCAGCTTCAACACGATACCACAGTTCATCAAGAGTAGTGACTGGCGTGCTGTGACGAACCAATTGCTCGGCCACCATTGGCCAGACGTTTTCAACTGGTGAGAGATATGGAGAATGTGCTGATCAGCGCAGCAGTCGAACATTTTCTGTATACAGAAAGGCCCGTACAGGACCTGCAACATGGGGTCGTGCATTATCCTGCTGAAATGTAGGGTTTCGCAGGGATCGAATGAAGGGTAGAGCCACGGGTCGTAACACATCTGAAATGTAACGTCCACTGTACAGAGTGCCGTCAATACGAACAAGAAGTGACCGAGACGTGTAACCAATGGCACCCCATACCATCACGCCGGGTGATACGCCAGTATGACGATGACGAATACACGCTTCCAATGTGCGTTCACCGTGATGTCGCCAAACACGAATGCGACCATCATGATGCTGTAAACAGAAACTGGCCATCCGAAAAAATGACGTTTTGCCATTCGTACAACGAGGATCGTCGTTGAGTACACCATCGCAGTCGCTCCAGTCTGTGATGCAGCGTCGAGGGTAACCGCAGCCATGGTCTCCGAGCTGATAATCCATGCTGCTGCAAACGTCGTCGATCTGTTCGTCGAGATGGTTGTTGTCTTGCAAAAGTCCCCATCTGTTGACTCAGGGATCGAGACGTGGCTGCACGATCCGTTTCAGCCATGCGGATAAGATGGCTGTCATCTCGACTGCTAGTGACACGAGGCCGTTGCGATCCAGCACGGCGTACCGTGTTACCTTCCTGAACCCACCGATTCCATCCACAGTCGTTGGATAATCGACCAACGCGAGCAGCAATGTTTGCGATACGATAAACCGCAATCGCTATAGGCTACAATCCGACCTTTATCAAAGTCGGAAACGTGATGGTACGCATTTCTCCTCCTTACACGAGGCATCACAACGGCGTCTCACCAGGCAACGCCGGTCAACTGCTGTTTGTGTATGAGAAATCGGTTGGAAACTTTCCTCATGTCAGCACTTTGTAGGCGTCGCCACCTTCGCCAACCTTGTGTAAATGCTCTGAAAAGCTAATCATTTGCATATCACAGCATCTTCTTCCTGTCAGTAAAATGTCGCGTCTGTAGCACGTTATCTTCGTGGTGTAGCAAATTCAGTGGCCAGTAGTGTATATTTCTTCTGTGTCACCTGAAAGAGCGTTCGAATAGGACTTCAAACGTGATAGCATGGAAGGAGCTTGATGAAATAAATACAAGATATCGGCGCTGGAAACCCCTGTCTAGCTGTCAGTAGATTTCCCTCAAACGCCTACCACTACTGTATCAAATATAACCAGACAAGTAAATCAGGTATAGAGGGTGTGTTTACCTGTGCGCTTGAATCCCGTCAGTATGAAATTTGTTGTTGCAACGGTCAGACAACTTTCTCGCGATGTTATTCAGACTATCTCAAAAATGTGGATATGTCACCAGACTGTTAGAACAGCGGTCCGATTGCATGCTGGTAGCAGTCAGCCTGATTGTACCATGCCCTCATTACCTTTCTTCCAAAATATTACAAAAAAATTAAGGAAACTGAAGGGTGAGGAATACAGCAACGAAAGAGAACGGTCACTGATGTGAAAATATAACTAACATTTTAGCAGCTGTAACACACAATCAACATATCAATACCATGCAGCTTGAATGGTCGAATGGAATCAGCTAAAGGAGCTGTAATATAAAGCATTTAATCGCTTTCACATTTTGCTCCATCTATAGCATCATGACAATGAACTTCAAAATTGGTTACTTTTCTCCAAAAGTGGTCAACGAAACGCAGAGCAGTGCGGCATTTCTACGTAAGATTTCATTTACTTATCCATGGAGAAAATTAAAATGAGACGTCTAATAGGAAACACTGACCACTCCCCTGGAAATAAATGTATGATTTGCCTGTGCCGCGCTAAGACTGGATAACATTAAACGTGCGCGGTTGTCTGTCTTCAATGTACAGTTTTTACCAGTGCTCAAGGTCAGCATGTTGATCACTTATAGTCAAGGTCAGCATGTTGGTCACTTATATGGAAGTCATAATAATGAACACACGAACTGTATGCGAGTTACATGTTTCCTTGTACACGGTCTAGTCAGATTAATGTGACCACATGCCACAAGCCTGAATAACCACCTTTTGCAGGGCGGACGTGTAGGAGGAGAGTCAGTAAGTTCTGGAAGGTATCCAAAGGGATGTGGAACCATGCCGTGTTTCTGTGCTAAGTTTCTCGGTTGAGGATCCGTGGCGCGAGCAGCTCGATCGAGGCGATCCAGCAGACTCTCGACTGGGTTTAAATCTGGGGTGTTTGGTTGTCAAGGGAATACGGTAAACTCATACTGGTGCTCTTCGAACCATGCAGAGGTGTGTCACACGTTGCGTTGTCCTGCTTGTAGATGACATAGTGTTAAGGAAAAATAAACTGCACGTAGCGGTGGACATGGTCTCCAAGGATACATGCTTACTTACGTTGATACACTGTGTCTTCCGGAATGACGAGATCACCCAGGAAATGCCACGAATACATTCCCCAGGTCATAACACTCCCTCTTCTGGCGTAGATCCTTTGCTTTCAGGCGTTTCACGCCGTGTACGCCAACGCAGCAAAACACGTGATTCATTTGAAAACGCCACCCGTCGCCACTCATTGGAGGTCCAGTTTCACGTGAAAATTCCATCCCTCGTCACCTATGAACAGCAGTCAGCATAGGTGCATGAACCAAGAGCCTGCTACGGAGGCCGACTGCAGCAACGTTCGCTGAACGGTGATTGAGAAGACACTGCTGGTAGCCCCTTGGATCATCAGGGGAGTCATCTGCTCAACTGTTGCACACATCTCCGCAGCTGTCGTTCTCCTTTGCCATCTATGGCCCGTGGTGCATCACAATTGCCTCGGCGTCGGTTTTGGTTGCCATGGACAGTATACATTATCCACAGCGGCACGCGAACAGTTTACAAACTTATTCGTTTCGAAAAATGTTCCATCCTCAGCCCAAAAGCCAATGATCATGTCCTTTCGGACGCCAGGTAAATGACTCCGTTTCCGCATTACAACAATGACTGCACTGTTTTTGCGCGTCCCGCCGACCCGCAGTATGTGCCATCCACTGTTAGTGCAGCCACCTGCCGTCTGTGAATGGTTATTGCACGTTGACGTCGAACATAGGTGATGGTCGCATTTCAGCAGTTATGGAATACCACCGAATATAGTGCCGGACCGGCCGCTGTGTCAACGGTCGGTTCAACCACGACCAGCTTGCACACTGCCTTGTTGACAACTTGCTCTATGGCTTCGTGGGGTCTGCACCGCGCTCTAACCCTACGATCAGCTCTTACCAACTGAAATCGGGAGTCATCTGACCAAGACACGAGAGGCGCTGCAGGAGATGTCATTCTGTTAGCAAAGCCATTCCCGTCGGTTGTCTGCTGCCAAAACACAATTAACGGCAAATTTCGCCGCACTGTCCTAACAGATACATTCGTCGTATGCCCCACATTGATTTCTGCAGTTATTTAACGCAGTGTTGCTTGTCTATTAGCTCTGACAAATCTGCGCAAATGGCGCTGACCTCGGTCGTTAAGTGAAGGCTGTCGGCCACTGCGTTGTCCGTGGTGAGAGGTAATGCCTGAAATCTGGTATTCTAGGAACGATCTTGACACTGCGGATCTCGGACTATTCAGTTCTCTAACGATTTCCGAAATGGAATGTCCCAAGCGTCTAGCTCCAACTACCGTTCCGCGTTCAGAGTTTGTTATTTCCTGTCGTGCAGCCATAATCACGTCGGAAATCTTTTCACATGAATTACCTGAGTACAAATGACATCTCCGCCAATCCACTGCTCTTTTGTATCTTATGTACGCGAAACTATCGCCACCTATATTTTGGAAATTTGTGGTAAGGTCTTATGGGACCAAAGTACTGAGGTCATCGGTCCCTAAGCCTACACACTACTTAATCTAACTTAAACTAACTTACGGTAAGGACAACACACACACCCATGCCCGAGGGAGGACTCGAACCTCAGACGGGTAGAGCCGTGCGAACCGTGGCAGGACGCCTAAGACCACGCGGCTACCTCGCGCGGCAAACTATATTTATGCATGTCACTGTCCCATGATTTTTGTCACTTCAGTGTGTATTCTCAATGACGGAATAAAAAAAGGCTCCCTGTGTGGGCAGAGGTAAACGATGACTGGCAGTCCATGAGTTTGAAGATAATAAAGGAATAGGAAACGGGAGAGGTGGCAATTCACCTTTGTCTGACTGGTGGCCAGTCCTACAGAACAGGCTCAGAGGCAGACAGCGTGAACCGACCGCTCTGGATGAAGCTTCCAACACAAGAGAGAAACGTTACTACGCTCTGCACCCCAGAAGGCTCCTGCGGTCGCACATGCGACGCGTCTCCCACGCTTGCCATTGATTAACTCGGGCCGGCCGAAGTGGCCGTGCGGTTAAAGGCGCTGCCGTCTGGAACCGCAAGACCGCTACGGTCGCAGGTTCGAATCCTGCCTCGGGCATGGATGTTTGTGATGTCCTTAGGTTAGTTAGGTTTAACTAGTTCTAAGTTCTAGGGGACTAATGACCTCAGCAGTTGAGTCCCATAGTGCTCAGAGCCATTTGAACCATTTTGATTAACTCGGTGGCGTGGGTAACGCAATTTATTTAGTAGAGACCCCGGGATAGTGGAGTGATTTTGCATTCAGCAACTTATACTGGACTGAACTGCCTCTGTACCGAAAGGCAAACTAGGGTGGCACGTAGGCGCTGTTTAAGCTATACTGACAGAGTAGTTTAAAGACTCAATGGAAACGAAGTTTGAAATAAAATTTTGCAAAAAGTTATAAATATCCCCACACTGGCAGCACCCCATGAACAATCCAAAGAAGAGCAGCACGTTTCGTTACAGCTACGTCAGCGTGCTATTAGCTGACGTAGTCTAACAGCCCTTTCTTGGTCTTCGTGCCGGCGCTTGTCGTTATGCCGGAACACCGGAGATGCACAGCCAACGCGTGTCAGACACTGCAAGACAGGCGTTCTGCACCACAGTGTGTTTTACTATTAAGGTTCCGAGGGCACATGTTGTTAGAAGAGTCAGCCAGCACTTTGCTTCCTGCTATGTATCTCTGAAAAAAGACCATGGAGATAAAATGAAAGAGACTAGAACTCACACAGGGGCTTATCGACAGTAATTCTTTACGCAAATGTTTCACGACTAGAGCAGGAAAACGGCGAAGTGTCAGTGGTATTAGAAGTACCCTCCGTGAAGTATACGAATAGACGTGTATAGTTCTGTTAGGAAAACGAAGTTGATGTGATTATACGGCAGCTATAAACGTTAAAATTTGATTGTGTCGGCCAGAAAATTAAGTACGTGGTTCGCTAAAATGTATGGTAAATCTTAACGTCGATATACACTGAAGAGCCAGAGAAACTGGTACACTTCCCTATTATCGTGTAGGGCCCCCACGAGCACGCAGAAGTGCTGCAGCACAACGTGACATAGACTTGAGGAAATTGACACCATGAATCGTGCAGCGCTGTCTATAAATCTGTAAGAGTACGAGGGGGTGGAGATCTCTTCTGAACAGCACATTGCAAAGCATTCCAGATATGCTCAATGATGTTCATGTCTCGGGAGTTTGGTGGCCAGCGGAAGTGTTTAAACTCAGAAGAGTGCCCCTGCTGCCACTCTGTAGCAATTCTGGACGTGTGGGGTGCCGCATTGTCCTCCTGGAATTTCACAAGTCCGTCGGAATGAACAGTGGACAAGAATGGATGCAGGTGATCAGACAGAATGCATACATACGTGTCACCTGTCAGAGTCGTATCTAGACGTATCAGGGGTCCCATATCACTCCAACTGCACACGCCCCACACCATGACATAGCCTCCACCACCTTGAACAATCCCCTGCTGACATGCAGGGTCCATAGATTCATAAGGTTGTCTCCATACCCGTACACATCTATCCCTTTGATAGAATTTGAAATGAGACTCGTTCGACCAGGCAACATGTTTCCAGTCATCAACAGTGGAATGTCGGTGTTGACGGGCCCAGGAGAAGTGTAAATATTTGTGTCGTGCAGTCATCAAGGGTACGTGAGTGGGCCTTCGTTGAATGGTTCGCACGCTGACACTTGCTGATGGTCCAGCATTGAAATTTACAGTAATTTTCGGAAGGGTTACACTTCTGTCACGTTGAACGATTCTCTTCAGTCGCCGTTGGTCCTGTTCTTGCAGGATCTTTTTCCGGCCGCAGTGAAGTCGGATATTTGATGTTTTACAGGATTCCTAATATTCACTACACCCTCGTGGAATGGTGGTACGGAAAAATCCTCACTTCATCGCTAACTGGGAGATGCTGTTTCCCATCGCTCGTGCGCTGGCTATAACACCACGTTCAAACTCACTTAAACCTTAACAACCTCGTATTGTAGCAGCAATAACCAATCAAACAACTGCACAAGACACTTTTTCTCTTATATAGGCTGCTTATTTACACATCTCTGTACTTGAATATGCATGCCTATACCAATTTCTTTGGCGCTTCATTGTATTTTGCCTTTATGGATATACCTGACGTGGCGTGTCTTAACTATCTTGCTGAGACCGATGTTTTCCAAGACCTCGATAGTATACGCTTATGGATTTTCCAATGAAGTGTATTTGGTTGCGATAACAAGGGTGTCACTTGAATTTGGTTGTCGATCGTAATATTTTACCGTGTCCTTGTTGTAGTCGTACCTTACCCCTTTCAGATATGACATTTTTTCTGGAGGAAGGAAAATTTTTCTGTATGTGGTAATGCTCTTAGGTGATTTTAATGATTTTATACAAAATTTTCAGAACATACTTCGTACATTGGCTTCAGTTTATGGACAAAAATAACTAATTACGAAATATTATCTATTGTAATAACTAGTAAAATGATCATTCAATAATTAACATGCAAAATAACAATAACAATATTCAGTTATACAGTGGAATATAGCGAACGAACCTCATCCATGTATTCTGGTGGTCACGAGCTGCTGCGCACTGCAACAATCATTGCAGATATTTTCATAGTGATGCCCAACAGTTGGAAATACTTGTGCATGATGAAAAGGTTGAACATTCAAAAATGTGTACCTCAGGTTTCCATTGAGATGAAATACTTCTGTCGTAGCTAAGACACAGTAAAAGTTAATGTACACAGTCGTATCCAGAGTATCTGCAAGTGTTAAAAATAAAATCGCCTCTGCCGGAGGAGTCATCGTCCAGTGTGAGATGTGGGTGTGTACAGGGAGGTGGGGTAAATAATTTTTTTCACTTAGACTGGCAGTACAGTCGCCAAATATATATATATATATATATATATATATATATATATATATATATATATATATATATATATATATGACTTGCAGGGGGCCAATACACATCGCAAGTCTGCGGCAGGTCACTTGGTACGCCAGCATCGCCTATCGGCTCCCCCATGAACAGGTCTCTAGAATCCCTTCGTATCATACTCTGCATAATTATGAAATTCTAAAACTAACTGATGGTTTCTTTCTACAAATGTCTTAATAATGTGGCTGTAAAACATTTTTACAATGTTTGTAGAAATGTTGAGAAACGAATCCAATTTTTCCAGCAATGCGGAACTGTGATATAAAGAAACTTTTTATAGCCAAGATCGCGTTTAAAACTATTTTTTATTGACGGGTTGCGACAGGTACAACTGCCATCTTCTAACTTACTACGTCTTAATTGCTCCTTTTTAAAACCAATTTGGTGGCAGTAAATAATTAAAAAAAAATCTTTTTTCAATTTCCAAAACCATTTCCACTCGTTCTGGCAAATTAGCGGGCCGCAGGCTCCTTCTTTCTTAAATGATTGACACGAGAGGACTGATTTCTTTTTTTTTAAGATTGTGTTAAACGGAGAACACTCCATTGTGTGTTTGAAACAGAGCAATGCCGTATGAGTCACTGCATTTTTTTTCCTTCCTGTGTACGAATATTGGCCCCTAGTTAAGACAACTTTAACAGTTCATGGACGCACTTAATACAGTAAGTTGTAATGTAGACATGAAAAACAATAGTAACAGGAATGAAATAATATACAGTGTACACACGGAAAAGAAAATTGTACAGTGGAGTAACAGAGTCAGTTAATGATTTTCTATATTTACGGCAGTTATCAACGTCGTCTTTGCGGTTAGATGTATGCGCATAATATCCAGAAGCCGGACTTAAGCTACCGTAGGTGTCTGCTAGCTTAAATTGTACTCCACGGGACTTTGCTTTACTTGCGCACTATCCGGCTTGCAATTGGTTGAATTAATTATAGGCGCATTAAGGTCTTACTTGTCGGTTTTCCTAATTATATCCCTGCAGAAGATAGCGCTAGTTGGCTTCGAGCATTAGAAGACGGGATGTTAGCAAATGTTGTACGAATGTATGTCAGTATTAAGTGACATTATCAATATTATTGTCGCATTAAGACAACCATCATTATTTCCCCTGACAAAGCTACTAGAAGTCGATTGAAACTTTGATATGCTTGCAAAGCTAGCTGAGTAATATTGACTACATTCGGTTCACGATAAAATCATTAATATTTGTTATGAATTATTATTTTTTGTGTCCTTTCGACGTATTAAAACAATTGCCACTTGTAATTTTGAAAGAAAGCACTATCTAGATAACGTAGTTTATTACGTGACTGGTTTCGGCCAAATGACACTATCTTAATATTTGAAATACAGTATACAAAGTGTGACAGCTAACTCAGTATGTTGACAGATGGTGGGGTGATAGCTATCATTCGTGCCCTCCATATTTTAGGTCTGAAGATGGCCTAATTCGGCGGGAACCGCTCATAGAAATAAAACACGCTACTTAGACCGCACTGCGTTGACAAAATCATAAAAAAGACCAGTGTTTCTCCTGGCAACACAATGCTGCCTTTCTGTGAAATTGCGAGTATGTTTACGTAGAGATTCTCCCCTCTTTCCATCATCACACAAGTTATCCTCTTAAGTTATTAATACTGTACCATTCTTACCCGATTTACGAGTCTTACGTTTACTGTCACGTCTTGTTTCAGCTACACAATTTTCACTGAACGGTATCACGCACACCCTGGCCATATTAAACATTCCAGATGTCATATACATTCAAACAATAAGCTCTTTTAGCATGGAAATGCTCGTACAGTGCTTTCAACAGATATGTAACTGTATTCATGACGGCGATCACACTACAAAAATAATTTGGGAGAAAGGGTAAGGTTCCGTGTTCTGGCCATAGATGGGCCTGTCTGGGCCGACCGACCGCCGTGTCATCCTCTGCCACTGGCGTCACTGGATGCGGTATGGAGGGGTATGTGGTCAGCACACCGCTCTCCCGGTCGTTGTCGGATTTCTTGCCCTTGGAACCACCCTTGGAACCACTGCTGCTCGGTCAAGTAGCTCCCCAGTTGGAAAATTTGGGATATTTGTGGTAAGTTCTATGTGACCAAACTGGAGAGGCCATCGGTCCCTTGGCTTACACTCTACTTAATCTAACTTAAACTAACTTACTCTAAGGACGATACACACACCCATGGCCGAGGGAGGACTCGAACCTCCGACGGGGGGAGCCGCGCGAACCGTGGCAAGGCCCCTGAGAACGCACGGCTACCCTGCGCTACCTCCTCAGTTGGACTAAAGAGGACGTGTGCATCCTATTCCAGTCCTCCCACCAACGAAAAGTCCCTGACAATTTTGGGAATTTAAGCTGGGTCCCCTGCATGTCTATTAGCCGCGCTGGTCACTCAGCTACGGAGGTGGAAAATACGGGAGGTAGGGTGACATCAGTCCATAAATGACTCACTAGCTATGTCACAAGTTTACTGAATGCACTACAAAAGGAATGTACAGAAGAGTAAAAATGACTTCGAGCGCATTTGATACGCTACAATAGGTTTTCAAAATTTAGCTCCCGGTCAGAAAAGGAAAGTTAACAAGCAGTAGGTACTATTGATATGGTCTTCCAGAAAGTAAGTACGGTTTAGTAATAAAAAAACAAAACGAGTTCTGATACAGAAAAACTGTTTATTGGAAACAAAATAAAGATCTTAAACCATTTTTCTACATAGATCCCACCATTTTGTAGGCACTTATGTTCTGCATGATTCCTCGTTGAGCTTAGCCACCTGTTTCATCAACCATATGGTAACACATCCTTTGAGCTTATACATGGTGGAATTTTGTTACCACCAAGGAACGCTTTCAGGTGCAATAGCTGCCAGAGTTTTAGTTCTCCTTCGCTCAAAGAAATACCGCTCATGCGCCAAACTGCAACTGTAGTGCTTCCACAGAAAGAAATATAAACGCAACTTACTTTCTGGACATACCTCGTGGTTCTGAGCCATGGTTGTGAGACATGGAATTTTAACACGAAAATCGTTTAAAGACTGGGGATTGCTCAGTGAACAAGGGATAGATCCATGCTGGAAATCACAAGGAGACAGAGGAAGATAACTATAACGTTGCAAGCAGTTTGCACTGAAACCCAAAACGTAAAATTCTTTTCTAAGTTAATCACTGATTATATCGATAGAAATCAATATGCACTTATTTTTATCCATAACGCCCACGGGGGCTATGGGGACAAGTTAACATTTGAACGATTTGCGTGATTAATAATACTGATACGTCTTCCGCTTAACACTGGTAGGATAATCATTTTGTGCTTAGGCAGATATGATTCTCATTTGCACACGCGCGAGAGATTACGAACCCGAGACTACACGACCGTATGAAACTGAGTTTTCGGACGCAGAGCCGCGTGGTCTTGGTCATCCTGTCACGGTTCGCGCGTCTCTCCCCGTCGGAGGTTCTAGTCCTCCCTCGGGCATGGGTTTGTGTGTTGTCCTTAGCGTGAGTTAGTTTAAGTTAGATTAAGTAGTGTGTAAACTTAGGGAGCGATGGCCTCAGCAGTTTGGTCACATAAGATCTTACCACAAATCTCCAAATTTCAGACGCAGACAGCCAAGTCATCCAATATTTGCTGCTGTTTACAGTCGCGATGCTGAGACAGGATTCGAAGCATCAAAAACAGTACACCATGAAACGCCCATACGTCCGGTCAGGAGTAACACATTTGGCAGGTTCTTGAAAATGTAATGAGTGTCTTTCGTCTGTCTATCACATGATTTTGTACACTAACTAATAACCCATTCGTTTTATATTCAGATTTATTTATAGAGAAGGCCACATTTGGAAGAAATGTATTAACAAATTTTCACATTCAACATTTGTAGTCAGATGAAACCTCTCATGATGCATTTCAGGTTAGTCGTCAACAATAGTTTAAGATTAATACGACGGTTGGAATTGCATTTGATTGTGTCGAAGGTCCGTTTAACCTCTCAGCGCGGCGACTGTCTTCAAGGACTTTATTCAGATTACTCTGCCAATTCTTCTGCAGTATGTGCCACTGCTAATAGGAGGGACACGAGTTGTAAGGATGGTGAGGCACCAGCACACGTCTGTCAAATTTTTCGAGATGCACTGGGTGATATGTAACAAAGTAACTCATTAGATAGAGGGAGGATCAGTTCCGTTGCTGCACTTTCCCCCAACACACATTCTTTGGGATATTATTTAGCGGGTCACCTAAACCAACTGATTTATTCTGCAGGCAATCCTAATGCAGCGATGCTAAATAAGTGTGCAACGGGAGGCTCTGAAACGATTCGACACTGTCCAAGGATGTCTAAAAGGATGTACACTATACGGTGAGACGACTTTAGGTCTGTGTAGAAGAAAACGGAGGTTTCTTTCAGCACTGGTAACGAGTTTCGGATATGAGAACTTTGTAAAATGTTTCTTCACTAATAGATTTCTTCATAGCAGTTAATGTTGCCAAAAAGAATGGATGTTTATACGTGATCCTTGTAAAATTTCCTCGATGTTCATGATTTGCTGCGCCTGTGCCTGTGGCGAAAATAACGTAGGGCAGACAGTCCAAACTGTAGTCGAGCGGTGCAATGAACGGAGACGGCACGTCAAATATAGAAAATCTTGAGGAATCAGCGAAAGAGGAACGCAGCCTTATAGAAGGGCACAATCAAATATGAGAAAACAACGATACTCTCCCACGCATAGACGTGTTGGGATTCCGTAATAAAACAAGCAGTAGAAATTCGCACGTACAGCAACAACTTTAATAGAGGTGGAGGCTATAATCTGAGTGGTGCCTGGAGACGAGCATTTGAGGCGGACTTCAAAGTAACAAAGCCAAACAATGGGATAGGTGAGTCTCCGTTCTCCTCCTGCCCTCAAATGTGGCATGGTGTGCCACATTGCCGATTTCCTGAAACGCTGCATGCAAATCCCGTCCTTCAGGTGATAACACCACACCAATAGAAGTTAGTATTCCAAGCAGCGTCACCCAACGAAAGTCAAGCCTCAACGCCGCTGTAAAGCAAATAGGCTTCGCTCCCGGTAGGCAGTTATCTCCTGGCGAAGAAGATGGTTATAATATATAATTCTTAAATTTCTCAGGAACTATTAGCGTGTGGAACTGATGCGTATTTCTAAACCTCGTTGACTTTTTCAGTCTAGTAGTGATTAAAACTGGTCCAAATGGGTACTAAGTCATTACCATCCACTCAAATATTTTTCCAACCCGGAAGCGTTGTGACTCGAAACCTTTTACATGAGTTTTAATGCAGAAAAACGTGTAAAGGAAATTTCAAATTTCATTCATAGCAAATGTGTTGGTATAAATGCGCACTAAACTGGAATAACAATTCCGGCATCAAAAACAATAAATTAATGTGAGGTCAGTTTCAGGGATTCACACTGACAACACATTTCACGTCTTCCGTCCTTACTCTGATATAGTGTTTTACTAAGGAAATTTGGTATTTCATCACAACAACTTACTATTTAACAGTTTTTATAGTCCATGAATCATTGTTGATGAGATTGCGTACAGTCTTTTTGTTTACAGTAAGCACGTGTCTGAAATAAACGCAACGTAAATTTTTAAGCGGTCAGTACCAGTTTTCCTTGCAGTGAGACGGCGGAGAATTCAGGTTTACTGTAAACACGTCGCGTCGAGACAACAATTGCCAGACAAGACCAGATCTCCTTGCAGTGAAACCAGAGTGGCCATCACGATTTATTTTGGTAGCTTTTACATGCAGTTTATCGAAGTAGTCGGACTGGAAACAGAGGAAAGTCCGGTTCGAAAATATCAAGAATTTCAAGGGCTCTCGACGTGAAAATCAGTTATGCTTCGTGGTCAGGTACAACAGACACAAAAAGTTTTACGATTCCAAATACTATGTACCCATATTGACTTGAAATGAGTCTGTACAAGCGGTAGATGAGATAAACGATGGTGCATAGTACGTCTCCGCTGAATTTTCTCAGATAATGTTGATTATGGCAAGGTTCAGCAACATCGATTACACAATAAAAGCTCTTCAAGACTGCAAATGTACATATTTGGGTACCAAAACTTCTTAACGACACTCCTCCAAAAGTTCGAGAGAATAACGGCAGAGAAACAGAAAATCTCTACACAGGACTGGAGGGTAATCAGTCGAAAAGTTGTACCGGACGACCAAAACTTTGTGGTGGCAGTTTATAAAAAATCGCTAAGCGCAATGCGGGAACACAAATTGTATTTAGGGTTCTCATACATTACCGTCAGGGAAATCGGAGATATCGCAAGCGACCGTAGCGGTAAGATGATGTCGCTAAGTGTCGCAGATAAACCTGCAACATTGTGTAAGACAGGTGGTGGATGTGCCCCTGATCCAGGAACCCTGTGTGCATGAGAATTTATGCTAGGAATCTAAGGAAATGCAGAACACGTATTTATGTCAAAAAAGGAATTTCATTCATACCGATGGCGGACTTAGTGACCATCAGAATGAAGCAACGTGAAGAAGGAAACACGAGGGAAATTGTATGGGCCTCGGCTTACCTTCCTTACGAGCACAGTATTCGTCCTCCCCAAGAAGTGCGGAGACAGCTAGACAGCTGCTCACAGCAGTATGAACAACGGCTGGTTGGTTGTGACGCCAACGCCAACAACCTGATGTGGAGAACAGCAGGGGTGAGCACCTTCTTGAATTTTTACTCGAAAGCAACCTGGAGATGCAGGATCTCCAGGGACGGAGGACCTACGTTAAGTCACATAAGAAGGGAAGGAGTAATTGAGATAACTTTTGCGTCTCTTCTAATGGGCAGCCACGTCAAAAAATGGCACGCGGAGTTAGAACCATCCTTATCTGACCACATGTATATTAAGTACAAGGTGGAAATGGGTGTTAAAAAGACCATGGCCTATGGGAAACCCAGGAAAACAGACTGCGACTCATACGGGAAAGACCTCAACTCACGCTTATCTGAAGTCGGTACCTCGATAAGGAATCCAGTAGATTTCGAGGAAATGTCGGACGTAGTGAGGTCTGCCATTATGGCCACGTATTTAGATAACTGCCAAATAGCAAGAAGTGCACCAACAGGAATGTAATTTGATGGAACAATAGCCTGGAATTGCAAAGGAGGCAGATAAGAATACTGTTCAGATTTGCAAGAACGGAAGGAAAATGGGAAAAATTTGGGAGGTACTTGCCTAATACAGCATTGCGATTGATCAAGTGAAACCATCACCTTGGAATGAATTCTGTGAGGAAGTGGGAGACACAGCTGCTAGCGCCAGATTTCACCAAAATCCTCACCAGAGTGCCAAGTAAGCCACGAGATACTCTAAGGAAGGAGGATGGCGAGAGTACAAGGGGTAGCGAATGAGACACTATTTGTGATCCTTAGTGCACCGTGGCAGACAACACAGAGCAAAGTTCAGTCCCTGAGAAGCACTGGTTTACAGGTATTCAAAGGAAGAACTGGTAATCTGCCAGAGAATTTGTTGATTAAAACAAAAATTCAGTGGACGGTTGTGGGAACGTTTCAACCGTTCACATCACCAGACCCAGATGGTATCTTTCCAGCTCCACTGCAAGAAGCAGAAGAGAGTGTAATTACACCCCTACATAGGCTCTTTAGAGTTAGTATAGAAGAAGGAATAATTCCAAATGCTTAGAGGACAGTGAGTGTTGTTTTCATTGTGAAGCCAGGGAGAACTGATCATATCAAGGCCAAGGATATGAAACCGATTTTCTGTCCTCGTTTCTTTTAAACGTATTAGAAAAACTGGTTAATGTGGATGTTAGGAAAAGAGACTAGCTAAAATTCCTCTGAATATAAACCAACACGCATATCGACCGGGCAAATCACGTCAAAACTGATTCCTCCAACTTGTTGGGATGGTTGAAAAAGCATTACACTTTCAGGAAATTGTCCTCTGCACCTTCCTGAATATCGAGGAGGCGTTCAGCAACACAGCCTTCGAATCCATGGTCAGAGCAGCAGATATTTGCATTGAGACTGCCATACGTAGGTCAATTAAGAAATTGTTGAGCAGAAAAAAGTTAAAGCTACTATCACAAATGAAAAAAATGGTGATCAACAACTTCAGAGAGAGCCCACAAGGATGGGTTTGTCCGCACTATTGTGGAACCTAGTGGTGAATGAACACTAAGTACTATAGGCTACTTCTGCCAAGAATACACAGACGACTTAGTCATAGTAATACTTGCTAAATTTGCTAGTACTGTTAGAACTACTGCACAATGTGCATTAAACATTGCGCAGTACTGGTGCAGAAAGCAGAATCTAGGAATCACTTCCAAAGAAAACTATTCTACTATCATTCACGAGGAAGCATATCCAGCATATGTACTGGAATCATAAGTTTCTCGATGAAACTTTACCTGAAGTGGATGTAGCGGAGTATCTAGGGAAAATATCGAAGCAATTCAGAAACGGGCTGCTAGATTTATTTCCGGTAGGTTTGAACAACATGTAAGTGTTACGGAGATGCTTCGGCAACACAAATGGGAGTCGCTGGAGGGAACGCGACGGTCTTTTCGAGAAACACTGTTGAAAAATTTAGAACCGCCTTTTGAAGCTGACTGCTGAACGATTCTACTGCAGCCAAAATACATCGTGCGTAAGGACACCGAAGATAAGATACGAGAAACTAGGGCTCATACGGAGGCTTCTAGACAGTCGTTTATCCCTCGCTCTGTTTGCGTGTGGAACAGGAAAGGAAATGACTAGTAGTGGTGCAGGGTACCCTCCGCCACGCGCCGTACGGTGGAGTATCTATGTAGATGTACAAACACGGATGCGAAGCAGTTATTGACCCCTCAAACAAAGAATATACATGCTTCACATTAATGTGCCCATCGCCTCTATTCGACGTCAACGTGCAATAACTACACATAGACGACTGGTGGCACAATATGGGGGTTACACGCGGCAAACAGTGAACCCATCGTCGTATTGCGAAAACATAGCGATTTACTTGACTTTCGAAAGGGCATCATCAATGGTTTTCTGGGCAGTAATGGAACCATTTCCGAAACGGCTAAGTCTGTAAACTGTTCGGGTGCCGCCGTGGTTACAGTATACAGTGCATGGCGAAATGGCGCTGTCCATATGTGGAGCCGAGGCTGGTGCACCACAGCTCCTAAATGACAGGGGTGAATGCCAGCTGTGGAGATGTGTACAGGTGAAGAGACGGTCAACTCTTCAGAAACTTACCACCCAGATTAACCAAGTGGGTACCAATAGTGTCTCCTCTGTTCATCTACGTTTGGGCCTCCGCAGAAGGGGCCTGGTACATGCAGCCATTCCGACTGTGGTTCATCGGCGACGAAGGCTTGAATCTGCACCCCAGTATCGTAATTGAAGGTCCACTGAATGGCTACAGGTGGTCTTTATAAATGAATCATGTTTTATGCTCCATCGGACAGATGGCCTTAGGCGTCTGTGGACCTGCAACAATGGTCGGAAGAGTCCAGGCCGAAGGAGGGAGCGTTACGGCCTGGGGAATGTAATCGTGGCATTCCATGGGTGATCAAGGCGTTCCGGAGGGCACAATGGAGCAACATAATTACGCCTCCATCTTGAGGACCATGTCCACCCTTATATTCGATTTGTTTCTTCTTGGAACTATGGCATCTACCAGGAGGACAATGCAACGATTCACACAGCTCGCAGTGTATCTGCAGGGTTCGAAGAGTGCTAGGACGAGTCGACCGCACTCCCTTAGCAGCTAAACCCCCTGGATTTAAACCCAACCGAAAATCTATAGGACTACCTCGATCGGGATGGTGTCGCCATGGATCTTCAGCTGTGAATCTAGCTGAGGTGGCCACAGCACTCGTCTTGAGGACCATGTCCACCCTTATATTCAATTTGTTTTTTCTTGGTACGATGGCATCTATCAGGAGGACAATGCAACGAGTCACACAGCTCGCAGTGTATCTGCATGGTTCGAAGAGTGCTAGGACGAGTCGAACGCACTCCCTCAGCAGCTAAACCCCCTGGATTTAAACCCAACCGAAAATCTGTGGGACTACCTCGATCGGGATGGTGTCGCCATGGATCTTCAGCTGTGAATCTAGCTGAGGTGGCCACAGCACTCATCTTGAGGACCATGTCCACCCTTATATTCAATTTGTGTTTTCTTGGTACGATGGCCTCTATCAGGAGGACAATGTAACATGTCACACAGCTCGCAGTGTATCTGCATGGTTCGAAGAGTTCTAGGACGAGTCAACTGCACTCCCTTAGCAACTAAACCCCCTGGACTTAAACCCAACCGAAAATCTGTGGGACTACCTCGATCGGGCTGCTGTCGCCATGGATCTTCAGCTGTGAATCTAGCTGAGGTGGCCACAGCATTCATCTTGAGGACCATGTCCACCCTTATATTCAATTTGTTTTTTCTTGGTACGATGGACTCTATCAGGAGGACAATGTAACAAGTCACACAACTCGCAGTGCATCTGCATGGTTCGAAGAGTTCTAGGACGAGTCAGTCGCACTCCCTTAGCAACTAAACCGCCTGGACTTAAACCCAACCGAAAATCTGTGGGACTACGTCGATCAGGCTGCTGTCGCCATGGATCTTCAGCTGTGAATCTAGCTGAGGTGGCCACAGCATTCATCTTGAGGACCATGTCCACCCTTATATTCAATTTGTTTTTTCTTGGTACAATGGCATCTATCAGGAGGACAATGCAACGAGTCACACAGCTCGCAGTGTATCTGCATGGTTCGAAGAGTTCTAGGACGAGTCGACCGCACTCCCTTAGCAACTAAACCCCCTGGATTTAAACCCAACCAAAAATCTATGGGACTACCTCGATCGGGCTGCTGTCGCCATGGATCTTCAGCTGTGAATCTAACTGAGGTGGCCACGGCACTGGAGTCACCGTCGCTCCAGACCTTTGTCGGTACCTTTCAGAACGTCACGGACTCCCTTCCTGCGAATCCGCGTTGAAAGAGGTGGTTATTCAGGCTTGTGACATGTAGCTGGCCTCATTAATGTGACTGTACTCGATATACAACACTGTAATTAGACCTATGATGATTTATGCTGCTACAGTGTGGGGAATCAAAGTAGACAGAAGTAGGTGGCTTCTAAGGAGCTTTGCAAGGTGCAGACTGTCCTGCTTAGCCATAGCAAAATCAAATCATATCTCCTTCCGAAATCAAATCGTAGGAACTCAAGGCTCCTTTAGTGTTTATATTATCTTCGTTTTACCTCTTTCGCCTTTTCATCTCTTTTCTTTTTATCCTCTCCTGACTTTCCTTGATAACCTGTTGTATCTTTTATCTTTTTCCTCTCACTACCCAAATTTTCCTCTATCTCTCTCATTCATACGAGGGAAAGGTGAAGAGTAATGTCTCCGAACTTTTTCATTCTCTTCTCAATGCTAGTTGAGGTATTACACTTCATGCATATTACTCGGTCGACTTTCCCCCTTCGCTGACGCAAGTTGCAACCCTCTCCCTGTAGAGGGCTCCGAACTGTGGCGTGTAACATGGCGGTGCGTAGCGTAGCTACGTCTGTGCGTAAGAAACAGTTTGCAGCAAGGCCCTCAAAAAACAGAAAGGACGAATTCTAAGACTTGGAGCACCCTGTTCTTCGTAATGGCAGTTGCAAGTCACACAGGAGCGCTGCGACATCCGCAACAACCCGACGCCTTGCGTTCACTGTCGTTGATCATCCTCCATATATTCCCGACCTGGCCCCATCCGATTCCCATCTGTTTCCAAAACTTAAAGAACAGCTTCGAGGACTACACTTTGATGGTGATGACGCTGTGCAAGCAGAGATGAGGTTGGGGTTCCATCAACAAAGTCAATCATTATTCAGTGCCGTTTTCGGCAAACTGGTGTGTTGGGAGAAATGTATTTGTTGCCAGGATGACTATGTTGAAAGTAGAATGTTAATGAAGTTTGTTTTCTTTCAAGAGCTTCAAGAGCATTCACACAAAAAACTCGGAGGCAATATTTTGCAGTACGCCCTCGTAGTATGAACGGGGTTTTTATAAGTTCCGTGTTTCCTAAATAGCTGTTCCCCCTTTTTTACTTCATTCTAGATGCAACTTTAATCTTTCCACATGTTTTCCTTCACAGCTTGTTGCTATCTCTCTCTCTCAGTTTCTTATTGATTTGCTACTACGACTTACTTTTTTACCTGTGAAAATGGTAGTATACATACTATATTGCAATGCCTGTGTTATTCTGAATTACGATAAAAAGTTCATTTGGACATGTGTGCATGTACAAAGGAAGTTTGTATCCTAATTCAGAATAACACAGGCACTGCAATATGGTATTTATCCACCGACACCGGCAAGCTACTTTCAAGTAATATGTCCCACCTGTACAGGAATATATATAACGGATGTACGAGTACAGGCTATAGACGCATGGTTGACGACATATGGAAGTATTGGTCTGGCCATGTGTCGTGTACTGATAGCGAAATCGCGCAGTTTGCCTCCAGCGGCCCCGCGGCTCAGACGCCTGTTTACGCCCACGCCGCGGAGCGTTGCGCGCCCAAGATTGTTTACCTCTTGTGCTCCTCGCAAGTAACTGCAATATCGACAAAACGTGGTTCACTCCTATAGAAAGTCAACAATCAAGATTAGCTTCGCTACTGGATTCTCGCGACCCAAAGCCTTCGAAATTGAATGCTTCCTGCGGGAAGAGATCGGAATTGATCAACGGGACCTGATAGGCATCCGCCTCTCTACTATAAGCAGTGTGGTTTACCTTCAACTGATAACAACGCGGTACGTGATAAAATTGTACGTAGCCATAAGAATTGGATAAAATTCAAACATTCTGATGGTAACAGTGTCAATCGATCGCGCGGGACTTGGCCTCCGCACTGTTAGGGTGTTTGAACTTTCGTTCGATGTTCCGGAAGACGTCGTGGTCAATGCTTATCAACCATACGGACACGTCCTCAGCCATGTCGCCGAAAACTGGACCACTTTAATGACGTACCCTGTTCTTAACAGGATGAGGCAAGCTCGGATCGAGCTTACAAGGCAAGCCCATCTCACTTTATTATTGGTGGTTGCAGAGCGATAATTATTTACCAGGGGTAGACCAAGAATTGCTCGGGTTGTGGCAAGGAGGGCCACTTACGCTCAGAGTGCGTCCAAAGGAGAATAGTTCAAGTACACACCACAGCATCCATGCCTCTTTCATACGCCGCGGCCGGCCGGTGTGGCCTAGCGGTTCTAGGCGCTTCAGTCCGGAACCGCGCGACCGCTACGGTCGCAGATTCGAATCCTGCCTCGGACATGGATGTGCGTGATGTCCTTAGGTTAGTTAGGTTTAAGTAGTTCTAAGTTCAAGGGGACTGATGACCTCAGATGTTAAGTCCCATAGTGCTCAGAGCCATTTGAACCATTTGAATCATACGCCGCCGTCTTCCGAAAACATTCCTCCTTGCACGTTCCACAGTACCAAATGACGGACGACCCCATGGATCAGACGACACAGGTGGATGACAATGCTTCCAAGATGACAAGCGAGGCGCGCCCCTCTCACCAGCTGCCACAGAAGTCCGACGTCGCAGGAACGGAGTCGAGTATGGAAATCGGCCGCCATGTGATACCGATGGCCGCTTTTGTCCCCGACTTGTAAGATGACTGGGCTTCCAGACAGCATTCGGATGTGGAGATGGGTGTACGACAGCACAAACAGAGGTCACCAAAACGACGAGAGGAACGACGTTGCACGCCGTCGGACGGTTGCGTTCCACGTACAGGAGACGATGAACAGAAAAGGCCGGCGATGACGACGCTACAGTGCTCGGGTCTCCGACGACTAACGGCGTTATATCATCGAATGTGATGGCCTTCTCTCCACCTTAGACATCTTTCAAAAAAAAAAAAAAATGTGTGTGTAATCTTATGGGACTTAACTGCTAACGTCATCAGTCCCTAAGCTTACACAGTGCTTAATCTAAATTATCCTAAGGACAAACACACACACCCTTACCCGAGGGAGAACTCGAACCTCCGCCGGGACCAGCCGCACAGTCCTTGACTGCAGCGCCCTAGACCGCTCGGCTAATCCCGCGTGGCAGACATCTTTCAGGAAGATCCCCAGGAAGTCCCAAAACTCGGCATTGTAGTGAAAGGCATGGCCGTAACAGCAGAGGCTGAGAAGGTCCAGCCGTAGGAGTCGCCTCTAACTGCAACCGCCACAAACTGGGGAAATCCCTCACAGAGGCCATTTTATACTGATGATAGTAGACTCACTCGCACCACCGACGTAGAGCGTACCGACAAGGATAATGTGCGCTTAACATACACGCCCCACAACGCATAGGACGTCAACAGACGTTCCGCATCGCATCCGTTAATATCATACGATCACAGATCAATACGATCTTATCGCAGAAATGTTACAGGCGCAGATGCAGATATCACTCTTTTAGAGGAAGTATACGTCGACGAATTTCCGCTCCTCTGTGGTTACGACTGCTTGATGTCTTCAGCTTCAGAAACCGGTAGTGGTATAGCGATACTTCTTAATGAAGGCATCGTAGCGCAGGACGTCACCTACCTATCACCGGCACGCGGAATGGCTGTGACTGTACTTGGAATACGGCTTATCAACATCTACGCTCCACAAGGCACGGACAAACGAAGAGAGCGATCACGCTTCTTCGTGGAAGAAACAGCTCCGCTCTTTCTAGGACAGCAATCTAATTAAATCCTCAGCGGCGACTTCAGTTGTGTGCTGGCGCCGAAGGATCAGTTCACACGTTATAACTCGTACCCAGAATTGAGAGCAATGGTACAAGATCTTTAGTTGGTTGATTCGTGGGAGCATATCCATGGAGATCGAACAGGATTTAAGTATGTAACTAGCCACTCCGCCAGCCCCATCGATTGCGTCTGCGTGACACGCCACCTCCAACCTGACCTCCATGTTGCAGAACTAGGTCTGCGGTCTTCACTGAGCACTCGGTACATACCTGCACGATTGCCCTCTAAAGACAGCAGGTGTGGCGAAGCCACGGTTTATGAAAGATTAATGTAGCCCACCTTAAAGCTCCAGAGTGTTACCAAGTTACTGAAGAAGTCTGGAAATCTTGTGACAGGCGTCGATGGATATACCCTACGACTTTAAGTTGGTGGTTGGAATGTACCAAACCGGCGGTACAGCGTGAATTGATTGAGTTGGGACGCGAACACTCACAATGGGGACGGAAGACTTTAAACTTCTGTTTCACGGTATTACGAGACTATACCAACCAGGCCTCTCCTGAACGACAGATGGTGGTACAATGAGTCAATGTACGAATCATTGGTATTATGCGTTATGTGGAAGCAGCGGCGTTCCGCGAGAGGACACTAGATCAGTGTGCGAGCAAGAGGCCATCGATGCACCATGTCATTAATGAACATAAGCGGCGCCGCATAAGTCTAATACAAACAATTGACGCGCAGCATGGCGCACACCCGAAGACATGAAATGACATAGTATTTGCATTCGTTGACCAATATACTCGTTTATATACCGAAGAAGGAACACGACAAGATGGTCGTACAGTGTGTTACACGCTCGATCAAGAGGAGAAGGCCATACTATTGGAGGAAATTAACGAGTACGAAGTGGTAGAAGCTATAGACATGGGGGCGTCCGATAAGTCACCGGGGCCGGATGGAATATTCTTGGGGTTCTATCGGACCTTTCAACGCTTGGTGACTCCCTGTTGGACTGGAACTAATGTCTCCCGATGTGCCACTTCCGCCTGCCTTTGTAGAGTGGATGGTTATCCTAATAACAAAACCTTCAGGTGGCACACGACTTAGAGACTACCGTCCACTATTCCTATTTAAGTGTGATCTTAAGATTTGTACCAAACTGATGGCGGCACGGCTTACAAGAATACTGCATCACGTTGTGTCACTTGAGCAGACATCCCCAGGCGGCAATGAAAATGTGTGAATTCCTAAGGGACCAAACTGCTGAGGTCATCGGTCTCTAGACTTACTCACCACTTAAGCTAACGTAAACTAACTAAAGCTAAGAACAACATAGACACACCCATGCCCGAGGAAGGACTCGAACCCTCGGCGGGAGGGGCCGCGGAGTCGTGCGTGGCGCCTCTAACCGCGCGTCCATTCCGCGCGGCAGGCGGTAACAGCAACATAAATATAGCACTCGGAGAAATCCGCCTCCACTCCATCAATATGCGGAACTCCTCGTTATGCTAAGTGCGTCAGGTTAGAGACGACGACACACACCGTCTTTTTCGTGGCCCCACTGCGGAAATGTGGCATCTAGTGATGTATGTGATTTCCTTCCTTCTCCGCTTAGAACAACAAGACATTCGCCTTACTATTGTTCCTTTTCCGGACAGGACTTATTACCCTTGAGTCAAGACGAACGCGGTGACACGGATACGAGCCCAAATCGTGCATTACGTGCTTCGCGGCCACACGTAGATTGTTGTGGACTTCTGGAACCACCTGCATGAATGACCTACGGCGATTGTGTGCAACCCGAAATACTAACAATTTTTTTATAATTTCATGAGGAGTGCGTTTCGAGATCCCCCGCCCACGTGAAATGTCTCAGGTATGAGAAGCTGACGTTGAACACGATGGAGAGGCATACACTGACATCGACGAAACGGTTACCTCCTTCAGTTCAACGAGACGACGTGTCCCTAGCCACGAAGCGGGACGCAGTCCATTATTGTTTTGTATTGCTAGAAGCAGTTTATGTCTGTTATTTGTTCCATCATTGCCACTTGTTATCATATCCTATAAATAATAAAAGAAAAACACGCAGAATATCCCCTGTTCGATCCCGGGCGGAAACACTATTGAACATGGTGTTTCAATCGAAAATATGTCTTCGTTGTGTAAAGATTTCATCTACTGATTTTCTGATCCCAATTCCACTGTAAACAAATAAGAAAAACAAACACAAAAGAGGAAAGTGTAAGGCTATCGTCGAAATCCTGGTTCGAGTTCCGGTCCGGTACAATTGTTCATTCTCGTCATTCCATTCTACAATTGACTGTTGTCCATATCCGCAATACATTTAATGTATGTTAGTACCACGCCCCAACTAGAAATAATTTGCAAAATTCGAGAGACACTAAGTCGTTGGGACTTACTACGGCACGTCAGATCTCAGACAAGCCCTCCCAATTGACAGGTGAATGTCTTTAATAGCAGTATTCCTAACAGACATCTACTGAGCAGACTGAGAAGATGAAAGAAAATGAGCGATTCATGACTGATTCGTTCAGTAAGCACGAAATCAGCCAACGCACGTGGCGGTAACGACAGCTAAAAAATAATCATCATTTGTACGGAAGCAGTTTTCATTGTTCCATGACCTTATGTTAAGAGACGGTTCTAAGAACACACTAATACTATTTACCGTCCCACTTCCCGCGTACATAAAGTAAAAGACACGCAGATAAGACGCAATAAGATCAAAGGTGAACAAGAATATCTGCCGGTACCTTCCAGAACCTCATTGACTCTCTTCCCTTACGCAGCAGTCCGCGCTGCAAAATCGGTTTATTCAGGGTTTTGCCAAGTTACCACATTTATGATACTGGACAGTGTAATACGCCACTTATTTCCAAGAAGCATACTCTTCACTGCAGAATGAAAAATTCATTTGGGAAACGTCTAGATTTCTGTATGTAGCCGGCCGCGGTGGTCTAGCGGTTCTGGCGCTGCAGTCCGGAACCGCGGGACTGCTACGGTCGCAGGTTCGAATCCTGCCTCGGGCATGGGTGTGTGTGATGTCCTTAGGTTAGTTAGGTTTAAGTAGTTCTAAGTTCTAGGGGACTTATGACCTAAGATGTTGAGTCCCATAGTGCTCAGAGCCATCTGTATGTACAACGGTGGCCAAACCCAGCAATTAGTGATATGGTTCCACGTGTCACAGGCTGGGAGTGAAATATTTAGCCCGCATCTCGTGGTCGTGCGGTAGCGTTCTCGCTTCCCACGCTCGGGTTCCCGGGTTCGATTCCCGGCGGGGTTAGGGATTTTCTCTGCCTCGTGATGGCTGGGTGTTGTGTGATGTCCTTAGGTTAGTTAGGTTTAAGTAGTTCTAAGTTCTATGGGACTGATGACCATAGATGTTTAGTCCCATAGTGCTCAGAAGCAATTTTTTGAAATATTTATTACCATCAGAAATTCACGTGTTTGTACATTTGATGTTTTTCTACATTAAAAATTAAACGGTCGCCTATGTGTGGTATTCTAGTATAAAATCTTTTTTCTGCTGTTAGCAAAGGTTAGTTCCTTCGCTAAAAAATGGCTCTGAGCACTATGGGACTCAACTGCTGTGGTCATAAGTCCCCTAGAACTTAGAACTACTTAAACCTAACTAACCTAAGGACAGCACACAACACCCAGCCATCACGAGGCAGAGAAAATCCCTGACCCCGCCGGGAATCGAACCCGGGAACCCGGGCGTGGGAAGCGAGAACGCTACCGCACGACCACGAGATGCGGGCAGTTCCTTCGCTGTGGCCACTCATGCCTTCCCGCGGAGTACCGTTCACGTTAGCCAGTGTAGGGGACCATAACTGCTTTACGTCAAAGAAATTAGGAAATGGAAGAAGTAGGTGCCAGGCTGAGGTTCATAGGAAGAATCTAAAGGACATGTAACTCATCCACGAAAGAAGTGGCTTACAAGGAGCTTGTTCGACAGGTTCTTGAGTACTTTGCATCGATATGGACCCCTTACTAGGTAGGACGGGTAGAAGAGACAGATAGAAAGGCGGCGCGATTCGTCACGGGATCGCCCGGTCGGCATGAGCGCATTCAGAAATGGTCAACAAACTCCAGGGCAGACGCTACAAGACAGGAGTTGTGCGTCACGAAGAGGTTTACTATTCATATTTCAAGAGAGTACATTCCGGGGGAGTCGATCAATATATAACTTCCACCCACATATATCTTGCGAAATGAGCACTACGAGAAAATTCGAGAAATTAGAGCTGATACAGAGGCTGACCGTCAATCATTCTTCCCAGACGTCATTCGAGATTGGAAGAGGGAAGGGAGGATTAATTAGTGGCATCAGAAGTACCCTCAGTCACACACCGCCAGGAGACTTGCGGAGTACTGATGTAGACGTAGAACCGGAAAACAAAATCAAGTGATTGTAAATATTGCGCATGAGATCTGGTCAGTGGAAAACTTACTTCATACACCGCTGGCTATTACAATTGAAACACGCTAATAACAAAAAATTACTCATCTTTCCTGTACAGTATAATGGAAAGAAAACATAATTCATTTTGTGCCAATACAGTATAATGGAAATAATACGCAATTAAATTTGGAGGATATTTGAGGGTACACAGGGTGAGAAATTTAGTAGACACAGCTGCCACCTCTGGCACCAACTATGGCTCTAACACGATCACAGAATTCATCAATCGTAGTGGCTAGCGAGTGGTAACGTGCCCGTACCTCAGCAATCCACGACAGGATGTTGTCAGTGGGTGAGAGATGTAGGTTGAAGCAGAATATTTGCTTAAAGAAAAAAGACAGGTCGGGATCATATCAGAATAGGAAAAGAAGAATTCTGCTTATAGGCAGCAGTCATGGGAGGGGTATGGGCCAGCAGCTTCAGGAGAAATTAGGTGCAGGGTACCAGGTCACAAGTTTTGTGAAACCAAGTGCTAGCCTTAGCCAGGTGACAGAAAGCTTAGGTCAGCTATGCAGGGACTTTGAGAAGGAAGATCAGGTAATTATAGTTGGAGGAGCAGGAAACAGCCTGGCTATGAATACAAGATACAGTATTAGGAGTGTCCTATATAAAATAGGAGCAGAAACTGAGCACACAAATGTGGGGTTTGTCGAGGTCTTTCAGCGCTATGATCAGCCCTGGGTAAACACTGCTGTAAGGCATGTTAACACTGAGCTGAACATGATGCTCCAGACACCGGCAAAATCTCACATAAGTGTTGTTCCAGTAAATGCTATTGTTAGGTGTGGATACACTACACATGGCCTGCACCTCAATAGGATGGGGAAAAATAAGTTAGCTTCTCTGTTAGCAGAAACTGTTAGGGGGTCCAAAGTCACACAAGTGGTGATCCCTATGGTTAATGGGTCCAGGCAGACAGGTTTCTTAGGATAAGGCCAAAGTCAAGACAGATGACAATCAAGATAAATACAATAAAAGAAACTTCATGTACAGTAAATAGGGGTGAAGCTAAGGGCAGTATCAACTTACTTCATCAAAATATCAGGGGAATAAAAAATAAAGTAGATGAGCTATTAATGTGTTTAGATTATCTCAAAAATAAGAATGAGATTGATATACTCTGTCTGTCTGAACACGATGTAACTGTGGGCATGGATAGTGTCAGTATA
Source organism: Schistocerca nitens (assembly GCF_023898315.1). Lineage (NCBI taxonomy): Eukaryota > Metazoa > Arthropoda > Insecta > Orthoptera > Acrididae > Schistocerca > Schistocerca nitens. The sequence continues at coordinate 569,944,559 of NC_064616.1, read as the reverse complement.
AGTGGGTATAATTTAGCATCTTACACTTTCAGATCTAGGATGGATAAAGGAGGAGTTGCCATTTTCATAAAACAATGGTATAAATGCAAAACTGTAGAAGTAAGCAAATTTTGTGTTGATCAGCACTTTGAAGTTCGTGCATGTGAACTTCAGCTAGACAATGTAATATTGATATTAGCAACAGTGTATAGGACCGAGCGAGGTGGCGCAGTGGTTAGCACACTGGACTCGCATTCGGGAGGGCGACGGTTCAATCCCGCGTCCGGCCATCCTGATTTAGGTTTTCCGTGATTTCCCTAAATCACTCCAGGCAAATACCGGGATGGTTCCTTTGAAAGGGCACGGCCGACTTCCTTCCCCGTCCTTCCCTAATCCGATGAGACCGATGACCTCGCTGTCTGGTCTTCTCCCCCAAAAGAACCCAACCCAACAGTGTACAGGTCCCCATTAGGAGACTGGGAGCTGTTCATAAATAAGTTTGACTCCCTATTATGCTGTTTGTCAGACAAAAACAAGAAGTTATTAATCTGTGGTGATTTCAATATAACATTCTAAATAATTCTGATAGGAAAAGTGAACCAGAAGTGTTATTAACAACATATAACTTAGAATCAGTGATCAGTTTCCCTACACGTAAGCTCAAGACAGTAGCACGCTATTAGATAATGTATTTGTACAGAAATAGGATGTAAAACAAACACATGCTTTCCCTGTGGTAAGTGAATTGTCAGACCATGATGCACAACTGATTAACTTACGAAACCTAACAGGGAGTACAGTTCGGATACCATTAAGTAAAAGTGTGAGGTCGCTCAACCCGGTATCAATAGAGCACTTCAGAGAAAGCTTAAGAAATGTTAATTGGGGAGGTGTATATAATGAGATAAATGCTAATGACAAATTTATATCCGTTTTTGAACATTGTTTCCCAAAGAAAATTACTAAATGTAACACCACACACTTTTCAAAGAAACCTTCGATTAAAGTGTCTTCAGAAAGAAAAAGAAAACTATATGAGACAGCAAGAACTAGTAAAGATCCAGAAGTAATTTCACACTATAAAAATTATTGTAACATACTGAGAAAAGTTGTAAGGAAATCAAGAAACATGTATGTTAGAGAAGAAATTAACAACTCCGGCAATAAAATAAAATCAATATGGAAAGTTGTTAGAAGGGAGACAGGAAAAGTAACCACTAGGGTAGATAGTATTACTATTAAAGAGACCGAGACCATTCTAACCAACAGTACACAAGTAGCTAATGTATTTAACAAACATTTCTTAGGTGTAGGAGAAAAAACTGGTGAGAACAGTTCAAAAGAAAAGGCCAGGCAGTACATGGAAGAGTCTATTTTGAACAAATTTAGTCAGAGTAAGTTTCACCTAACAACCTCTTGTGAAACAAGTAAAATTATTAAATCTTTGAAAAATAAATGATGGAGTAGATGACATCTCTAATAAGATATTAAAACAATGTGGAGCAATTACAGCTGATGTTCTGAGTCACATCCGTAATGCATCACTAACTCAAAGTATTTTCCCAGACAGGTTAAAATATGCTATTGTCAGGCCTCTCTACAAAAAGGGGGACACCATAGATATCAATAATTATCGGCCAGTATTCTTGATTACAGCATTTTCAAAAATATTTGAGAAAGCAATGTACTCAAGAGTGGTTAGCCATCTCAACAGTAATGGGATACTTAGTAAATCACAGTCCGGATTTCAAAAATGCTGTTCCACTGAGACAGCAATAAACAATTTCACTGTCCACATAATAGAGTCTTTAAATAGTAAAATATCACCAATAGGAATTTTTTGTGACTTGTCCAAAGCATTTTATTGTGTGAACCATGACATTATGTAACAGAAATTACAATTCTATGGTATAAATGGAATAGCATATGAGTGGTTAAAGTGATACCTATGGAACAGGAAGCAAAACGTTTCCTTATATTGGTCAAGTGATTTAAATAAGTTTGCCACTTCGTCTAACGGGGGTGAAATTATATTAGGTGTTCCACAGGGTTCAATCATGGGTCCCCTTCTGTTCTTGATATATGTAACGACCTCCATTCCTATCTGAAACAGGAAGCTGAACTGACACTGTTTGCTGACGATACAAGCATCATTATTAATCCAGTAAAAGAAACTCCAATCGAAAATGATACAAATAAGGTCTTTGGAAAAGTCATTAATTGGTTTTCTGCAAATGGGCTTGCTCTAAATTTTGAAAAAACACAGTACATCCAATTTTCTGCTGCAAAAGTACAGTTCCTTCAATAAATATAACACATTAACAGAAGTCAGTAGATAGGGTAGAGCATACTAAGTTTTTGGGTGTACATATAGATAAGAATCTTAATTGGTTCAAAAATGGTTCAAATGGCTCTGAGAAAGTGGTTAGAATAATGTGTGGGGTTCATAGTAGCACTTCTGAGGTCATCAGTCCCCTAGAACTGGGAACTACTTAAACCTAACTAACCTAAGGACTTCATACAAATCCATGCCCGAGGCAGGATTCGAACCTGCGACCATAACGGTCGCGCGGTTCCAGACTGTAGCACCTAGAACCGCTCGGCCACTGCGGCCGGCTTTAATTGGAAAACTCATATTTTGGACCTTCTAATGCGACTACGCTCAGCAACTTTTGCAGTCAGAATAGCTACCAATTTTGATGATATAGAAATTAGTAAGCTAACATACTTTGCATACTTTCACTCTCTGATGACATACGGAATAATATTTTGGGGTAACTCAACATTTAGACAAAAAGGATTGACTGCTCAAAAGAAAGTGGTTAGAATAATGTGTGGGGTTCATAGTCGCACATCTTGTAGGCATCTTTTTAAAAGATTGGGAATTCTTGCAACAGCCTCATAGTACATTTATTCACTAATGAAATTTGTTCTCAACAACATGGACCAGTTTAAAAGCAGCAGTGGCATTCATGATTATAATACCAGAAAAAAGAAAGACTTAAACTATTCTTTGCTGAACCTATCTTTGGCACAGAAAGGGGTAAAATATGCTGCAAAAAAATTTTCGACAAATTACCAGATGAAATAAATGTGTGACGAACAGCAGTAATAGCTTCAAAAATAAATTGAAATCATATCACCTTGACAACTCCTTCTATACCGCAGATGAATTCTTGCATAGGAATAAATGGGGAAAATGGCTCTGAGCACTATGGGACTTAACTGCTAAGGTCATCAGTCCCCTAGAACTTAGAACTACTTAAACTTAACTAACCTAAGGACATCACACACATCCATGCCCGAGGCAGGATTCGAACCTGCGACCGTAGCGGTCGCGCGGTTCCAGACTGTAGCGCCATTAACCGCTTGGCCACCACGGCCGGCTAGGAATAAATAAATCTATAAATATAGCATACGCATTTTGTGCCATTTTAGGGAATGGGGTAAATAATAGAAATATTAATCTTTAACTCTTTATTGTAATATATATGTAGTGTTGGCAGAAGAGCCAACACCGTGTTGCTAGAGGAGGCCGAAATGCACGCGTTTAATTACACGCAGACTGGCGTGAGGTCTGGAACAATTAAAGGAGTTGAGTCCAATAAGAAAAGAACGTAGTTCTTGGAATACTTAACTTTAATCCATATTTGGTGTACAGCGCTCTTGACGGTACATGTTTTGTAATTACAATATTAATTGAATACGGCGCCTTGCTAGGTCGTAGCAAATGTAGCTGAAGGCTATGCTAACTATCGTCTCGGCAAATGAGAGCGTAATTGTCAGTGAACCATTCCTAGCAACGTCGGCTGTACAACTGGGGCGAGTGCTAGTCAGTCTCTCTAGACCTGCCGTGTGGCGGCCCTCGGTCTGCGATCACTGACAGTGGCGACACGCGGGTCCGACGTATACTAATGGACCGCGGCAGATTTAAAGGCTACCACCTAGCAAGTGTGGTGTCTGGCGGTGAAACCACAATATACATTTAAAAAATCTTGTTTCATATGTGCATTTCTTGTGCACTTGATACGTTCCACATCATAACGGCTACCGTACCGCGCGATTGATCAATGAAACACGCAACCAACTAACTAACTAACTAACAAGACGAGTAACGTGTGGTGTTACGGTGCCTTGTTGTAACAACGTCGTGACAACCTCGGAGACAAGGCTCAGCCACCAGTCTTAACACTTCAGAAGTGTAATCCTTGTTGTCCAAATTACCGGCTATGTGAACCAGAGGTGATTGTGTCGTGTACTCAATTCTACCACCGATCATTGTAACAGGTTCTGGGCCCATATGACGACAATGAATGTAGTATGGCACCACTCATTTTCCTTGGAGCCTGCACCAATTCTCACGTCCATTGTGATACGGTGTGCAGCATTAGGACTCGTCTGAAGAGGTGACGTACTGTCACTGATGTATGCAGAGTTGTCGTAGGGCACGCCATTGTAGGCGCGCCTCTCGGTGCTGTCTCATCAAGAGAAGCCGCAAGAATAGTTGTTGTACTGACAGTCAGTGGTGCTCGAAAGCCATTGTACAGTCCATGTTGAGCCGGCCGGTGTGGCCGTGTGGTTCTAGGCGCTTCAGTCTGGAACCGCGTGACCGCTACGGTCGCAGGTTCGAATCCTGCCTCTGGCATGGATGTGTGTGATGTCCTTAGGTTAGTTAGGTTTAAGTAGTTCTAAGTTCTAGGGGACTGATGACCACGGATGTTAAGTCCCATAGTGCTCAGAGAAATTTTGAAGTCCATGTGGATTCCTGTCTTCCTGTACAAAATACCATTTCCTGGATCATTGTACAGGATGATAATTATTGAAATCGTCATAACGTCCGAAATTTTTACGTTAGGACGTTCAACCTGCCCGGTTGGCCGCGGGGCATGATGGGAATTAGTCTGCGCATGCGTGACGAAGCCCACTTTCATTTGGACGGGTCCGTCAATAAGCAAGATTGTCGCATTTGGAGCACTGACAATCCGCATTTCCGCGGTCGAGAAATCTCTTCACCATCAAGGGGTGACTATGTGGTGTGCAGTCTCCAGTTACACGGTGACTACCGAACGGTACGTGAAGGTTTTGGAATAAAAAATTACTCCTCTTTCCTGTAGGGTATAATGGAAACGATACATAATTAATTTTGTGCGTATACAGTATAATGGAAAGAATACGCAATTAAATTTGGAGGAGACGATTTCATACACATTATCCAAAGTGACCCTGATTTTGCCAAGATGTGCTTCGTGCATGACGGAGGTCGAGCGCATCGAAGCAGAAGAGTGTTTGATGTCCTGGAAGAGCACTTTGAGGACCCCATTCTGGCTCTGGGGTACCGAGAGGCCACTAGTAATGGCCTCTATTGGCCGCCATATTCTCCGGATTTAAACACATGCGACTCCTTTTCGTGGGCCTATGTTAAGGGCAAGGTGTACGGCAATAACCCCAAAACCATGACTGAAGCTGAAAACAGCCGTTCAGAACGTCACCGGCAGCATCGATGTTCAGACACTTCAGCGGGTCATGCAGAATTTCGCTATTCTTCTGAGCCACATCGTCGTCAATGATGGCAGGGCCGGCCGCGGTGGCCGTGCGGTTCTGGCGCTGCAGTCCGGAACCGCGGGGCTGCTACGGTCGCAGGTTCGAATCCTGCCTCGGGCATGGGTGTGTGTGATGTCCTTAGGTTAGTTAGGTTTAAGTAGTTCTAAGTTCTAGGGGACTTATGACCTAAGATGTTGAGTCCCATAGTGCTCAGAGCCATCTGTACCATTTTTTGAATGATGGCAGGCATATCGAACATGTCATAACTCAAATCAAAATACACTCCTGGAAATGGAAAAAAGAACACATTGACACCGGTGTGTCAGACCCACCATACTTGCTCCGGACACTGCGAGAGGGCTGTACAAGCAATGATCACACGCACGGCACAGCGGACACACCAGGAACCGCGGTGTTGGCCGTCGAATGGCGCTAGCTGCGCAGCATTTGTGCACCGCCGCCGTCAGTGTCAGCCAGTTTGCCGTGGCATACGGAGCTCCATCGCAGTCTTTAACACTGGTAGCATGCCGCGACAGCGTGGACGTGAACCGTATGTGCAGTTGACGGACTTTGAGCGAGGGCGTATAGTGGGCATGCGGGAGGCCGGGTGGACGTACCGCCGAATTGCTCAACACGTGGGGCGTGAGGTCTCCACAGTACATCGATGTTGTCGCCAGTGGTCGGCGGAAGGTGCACGTGCCCGTCGACCTGGGACCGGACCGCAGCGACGCACGGATGCACGCCAAGACCGTAGGATCCTACGCAGTGCCGTAGGGGACCGCACCGCCACTTCCCAGCAAATTAGGGACACTGTTGCTCCTGGGGTATCGGCGAGGACCATTCGCAACCGTCTCCATGAAGCTGGGCTACGGTCCCGCAAACCGTTAGGCCGTCTTCCGCTCACGCTCCAACATCGTGCAGCCCGCCTCCAGTGGTGTCGCGACAGGCGTGAATGGAGGGACGAATGGAGACGTGTCGTCTTCAGCGATGAGAGTCGCTTCTGCCTTGGTGCCAATGATGGTCGTATGCGTGTTTGGCGCCGTGCAGGTGAGCGCCACAATCAGGACTGCATACGACCGAGGCACACAGGGCCAACACCCGGCATCATGGTGTGGGGAGCGATCTCCTACACTGGCCGTACACCACTGGTGATCGTCGAGGGGACACTGAATAGTGCACGGTACATCCAAACCGTCATCGAACCCATCGTTCTACCATTCCTAGACCGGCAAGGGAACTTGCTGTTCCAACAGGACAATGCACGTCCGCATGTATCCCGTGCCACCCAATGTGCTCTAGAAGGTGTAAGTCAACTACCCTGGGCAGCAAGATCTCCGGATCTGTCCCCCATTGAGCATGTTTGGGACTGGATGAAGCGTCGTCTCACGTGGTCTGCACGTCCAGCACGAACGCTGGTCCAACTGAGGCGCCAGGTGGAAATGGCATGGCAAGCCGTTCCACAGGACTACATCCAGCATCTCTACGATCGTCTCCATGGGAGAATAGCAGCCTGCATTGCTGCGAAAGGTGGATATACACTGTACTAGTGCCGACATTGTGCATGCTCTGTTGCCTGTGTCTATGTGCCTGTGGTTCTGTCAGTGTGATCATGTGATGTATCTGACCCCAGGAATGTGTCAATAAAGTTTCCCCCTCCTGGGACAATGAATTTACGGTGTTCTTATTTCAATTTCCAGGAGTGTATCTGTAGTGACGTTTGCATATTGAAGAGAGTGTGAACGCCGTAGTTCGTAACTAATTTACGTCTTTTTTTCATATAGTTCAATAACTGTCACCCTGTCTGTGCCGTGTCTGTACGATCCCACACGGCCGAGCGGACAGTACGAACAGTATGCCCATCCTCTCGGGCTCTAGTCGCGTGTGTTTATTGAGATCCTGCAAGGCACAGAGTATGATTTTTCTGAAACCATGGATTCCACATTCGCACGACAATCGTGGGAACTCAACCAAATAGCATGGAATATAGCGGATCGATACACCGCAACTTCGATATGACACGCTGTCGAGTTTCCACAGGTGCCGTTAGAGGTTTACTGTTCTACCACGAGGCATAACATGATCTTGTCAAAAACAACAACCAGAAATGCTGTTTCTGAATGAGAAAAATGCTTCATAATGTTTCGTTATATACAGAATGTAAACGTCGCCACTCCTATTTTCTGCGGTTGCATTGATATGCTAATAATTTGCATGCCCGATAATGTAGTACAAATGATGTTAATTTGACGTTTGATGCACCCCTTATTCATTTTCTTGCAATTTTAATGGCCAACACTGTACAATATAATAATACTAGTAAGAATATTATAACAATACTAATGAAAATGACATACCTCGATTTAACATCCCTGTTGCAAACAAATATACTTCTTATAATACACAAACTACTTTTCTGTTTGTGCAAAAGAACTGAATTAATATTGCTTCATTGCATTCCAGTCATCCACGACTGCACTCTTTTGCCTTGCATGTTGCACCCGTAATTACGCGGAAGTTCTGGTATTGTCAATATTCTGTAACAAAGTGTAACATAACTGAATATCGATACGTTTAGCAATTTATATTTAAAATAAAAATAAATTGCTAAAAAGTTCACTCCATAATATATTGATACAATTAAATTCTATGAACCGTCGTACAGCAACAGGGAGCAACTTTTCTGCCATGATTTTTTAAAATAACTCATTTACATGCACAGTGCTGCATAGTAGGTTCAGCCAATATTACATTCATAACCTTTTGTCTGTATGAGGCTAGACGATCTGTCAATTTTCGCTGTTCTTGAGAAAGTAGGTTCAACGTATGCAGATTTGTCTGTATATCTACCACTGGATCTGAGCCGCACACTTTAGGGTAGTACTACCAGAGACGAGCGTTTGTGTTTGCGTTTCATTGACAGAACATTTAAAAGAGGTAACAAATCTACTTAAGTAACAGCTTACACTATTATCAGTTGTCCTTTTCTGCAGTATTGCTGCGCGGATTCTCACCAGTTGGGATTGACGAAAGACACCGAAAAACTTCAAACAAGAGCAGCTCGTTTTGTATTATCACGAAACAAGTGCGAGTGTGACACGGATATGATGAGCTAGTTCGGGTGCCAATCATAAAAACAAAGACGTTTTCCTTTGCGGAAATTTCAATGACCAATTTTTTTTCAGAATTCCAAAATATTAGGTTGACTCCCATCCACAGAAGGAGAAATGATTGTTGTAATAAAATCAGAGCAATCAGAGATCGCATGGAAGGTGTATCATTACTAATTTGTGCTATTCGAGAATGGAACGGTTGAGAAATAGTCCGAAAGTGGTTCTATGAATCCTGTGTGGAACAACTAAGTGTGAAATGCAGAGTATTCATATAAGTATGGATGTGGATTGTGTCTGGAATATATGCCCAAGTCAGAAAACAGGCTTCAATATGTGTATCCTTCTCGACTAGAGAACACCCAAACTACAGTGCATTTGAATAAGCACAAAAATTAAATATCTGGTGTCTATTCCACGAAATTCGGATTCCTGTGTTTGATAATGAGACCACTTAACGACTTCAAACAAAATTTACTCACAATTCAAATATTTTCTAAATTTTTTTCTACGTTACATGCTTAAAGTTGAACATCTAACACATTTATAAAGTAATAAGACATTTCAAACGGTTTTATCAATGCGGGTTCAATTCTTTAAAGTAACAACGATTTTCAGAATTTTTAAAAAATGTGCAAAGTATCTTAATCTTGTAGATCGGAACAATATAAAACATTAAAATTGATAACTAGTTTCGGTTTTTCACACACACGCCCTCAGATCTGAAAGAACAAGCAGAAACAGAAAATTGGTTCGGATAAAATTTACTTAAATATTGTTTAGGAATATACATTTTTCAAGATAAAGTAACGACAAAAAATAATGACCTATCAATGATGGTAATGAAATAGTGTCAACGTTAACTTTAAGTTTAGACCACATTGTCTGCATTCCTTGATACCACGTAAAGGAGGAAAATCGTCTATAAGATGAACATGTACCATAATCAGTTTAAGGTATTACAAAAATAGGGAAATAATAAACATGAAAGACATACCATTCTCACGCAAGAGACAACTTCAGAAAAACTCTACTAATGAGGTAAAAATTCGTATATTTCTGAAAACCATTTAAGTCAGTTTCACCTAAAGCAATTTTCTATTTCAGCTTGATCTTTCGTATCTAAGAATGATTTTGTGAGCAATCGAAAATAAGTTAAAAAATTCCTGAAAACACTTAAGGTCGCTTTTATCCATTTGCTGATGTTACTAACTGGGGGTTTGCTGGTTCCTTCCTGATCTGCAACACTGTGTTACTCGGAGTTCTCTAGTCTGGCCACAATTCGAATCACGCACCTCATTTATTTTCACAGTAATCATAAAATTACGTATTTTTCCTCTAGTAACGCTGCCCCTGCGAATCAATCTGCGGTAATTTCGTGTGAAGCTCCTTCCGCCTTGTGTTCGCTCCTTTCTCGCGGCGCGGGCGTTACGCAAGGTGAGAGTGGCTTCCGTGGCGGGCGGCGCCTGGCCTACATACTGCTCCTAGTAATTAAGAATTTCGTGGTAGTAAGGCAGTAGCGCACGAGGAAATCGCCGCGTCTCGCCGAGCTCGCTAATTCATCCGCATAACAGGTAAAGGGCCGCCGAGTGAAATACCAGCCGATGCCAGCGAATCTTAACCTGGTGGGAAAATTCAGCCTCCAGCGTGAAGACTATCGTTGCACTTCGTAAGGCTGTATTTTAACACCGTCGTGAAATCAGCTTCACGGCTTCTGGCAACGGAACGGCCATATGCGCATCAGTGATCAGGTGTGCCTACAGAACACATAATTTCTCATCTCCCTTCGGTGTTTCCAGACACTTTGCTCGAACAAAGTTTCACTTTTTTGGTAATTAAGTGAAAGTTGTTGCAGCATTTGTGCAGGCTGAGTTCGCACGCGTAATTAGCGGCAACGTAAAAGTAGTTTTGTACCTAGCCCTGTACTTAAAGTCATGGCACAACAGTGCAATATATGTGATGTGAAATCAGAATATAAGGCGAGAGCGATAATGTAAATATGATGTCATAAAATCTTCTGTGAAAAGAGACTGAAGTTTCAATAATCTTCTAACACGGTCAGAATAATGTTTGAGAAAAAGTCTGTCTGTGAACGTACTGAAAGTGAAAGTCGTCTCTAAACAGCAATGAAGAATTCCCTGAAACTCAATACAGAGTGAATGAGAACTCCGACAAGCTTTCGAAGGTGGTAACAAGACAAAAGTCTACTAAACGTAGGCTAGAGCATAACTTAAGGAATGTGAGTGCTTGTTCATCCTTGATACTGTGGAAATATCTCTTCTGATGAAAGCTCGTTGCTTCCGATGATTTGCAAGGTGGTCGTGTGCACAAAACAAGAAAAAATGCCATAAACACGGGCTCTAAAGTGCATACCTTTAGACCTTTGAGCACTTGCTCATTTTCACTACTGTGAAACACATCTCTTCTAGTAAACAAGTACTCATGGTTCTTAAGGTATGCGTTTTTGAGCCCATGTTTACTGGAAATTTTTTCTTGAATGAGATTTTCACTCTGCAGCGGAGTGTGCGCTGATATGGAACTTCCTGGCAAATTAAAACTGTGTGCCGAACCGAGACTCGAACTCGGTACCTTTGCAGTGCTAGTTCTGCAAGTTTAACAGGAGAGCTTCTGTGAAGTTTGGAAAGTAGGAGACGAGGTATTGGTGGAAGTAAAGCTGTGAGGAGGGGGCGTGAGTCGTGCTTGGGTAGCTCAGTTGGTAGAACACTTGCTCGCGAAAGGCAAAGGTCCCGAGCTCGACTCTCGGTCCACCACACAGTTTTAATCTACCAGGAAGTTTCAAATTTTTTCTTGTTTTGGTCCATCCTACCTCCTCTCCCAATAAGGAAAGGAAAGACCCTGCAGTAGAAGAAATGTGTTTCACAGTATCAAAGATGTACAAGAACTCAAAGCTCTTAATGTATGCATTTTAGAGCCCTTATTTACTAGAATTGTTCTTTTTTTTCATACTATCACCTCTGAAAGTTTGTCGGTGGAGTTCTGGTTCACCCTGTTCAAAATTACATGAAGCGACGTTGCCTTATTGCTAACATTTTGCGAATTATACAGCCTTGACTGCTCTATGTATTTTTTTATTTTATAATGTCATTTTACGACATAGAAACTATTATTTGCAGAAAAAATCAAAGCTCTTACGGACTCATTGAGGCAATTTTCGTCCTACATTAACATTTTGTTAGCAACGAAGTTGTCCCGAAAAGTTTTATATTACTTTTTCCAAGTTCCATTTAAAATAATCGTCATTGAAAGAAATTTCCTTTCCCAGATATTAACAAGAGCACGGAGCCTCAGTCATTCAGATTGTGCTGAACGCAAATTCAGTTTTATAGCAAAGCATTTTACTAGGTCCAACATAGCGAGTTTATTTCTCAGAATTGATGTTTTCACGTTCTTTAGCTATACACAACCGCTAAGACATACTTAGAGTGTGCGGAGTATAGTTTATGCCTGAGAAATGCGAACTCAGGCAGCGTTTACAAGGTGATGGCACCACTTGTTTGTTTTAGGCACAAATTGTAACGCGTGTATGATTTCTGACTGCAAAAGAAAAAGATAACGAATTGGAGCTAGACTGTCTCTAATTGTCTCATTTAAAATTTCCGACATTGGACGAAACTGTTTCCCTTTTAGAGGTACTCTAAGCCACCCTGGAATGGCTGAACTCTCATACTGATTAAAGTGTCATCAGTTTGTATTGAAATTTCTTCGTACATTGTGTAACGATATAGGGTTTTCTTCTGCGTCATGTATCTTGTACACGCAGCTTTCCACAGTTTACATTTGTGCCTATAATAATGATTTAAGAGAGATTAAGTATTTCATACCTCGAGGTGACGGAACTAATGCCATATTTATCACTCTCATCAGTTCCACCGAATTCTTCCATGAAAAGACTAGAAAATAAAATAAAACATTGAAACATAACTTATTTTATTGGCAGTTTATAAAGTTGTGTAAAATTAATAATCTGAATAATTCCCAGTCTTGGCCACATTTTGATCTATTTAAAAACATTATTGGTTTCAACTTTGCATCCATCAGGAGATTCTACCAAGATCAGCGAAGCACAGATCGAGCAGTTATAAACATGTCAAGAAAATTAACGTTGAAAAAGTTTCAATTTAGTTTTGAATCGCAAATTCCGCAGCTCATTCTATACAAACCTGTCATGTCAAGCGGCTAAGCAGCTCGTAAATACTGCCCGATTTGTACACAGACATGTGGTGTATTGGCTAAGCCACTGGACTCAGGCGAGGCATGCCGGCCGCGGTGGCCGAGCGGTTCTAGGCATTTCAGTGCGGAACCGCGCGACGGCTACTGTCGCAGGTTCGAATCCTGCCTCGGGCATGGATGTGTATGATGTCCTTAGGTTAGTTAGGTTTAAGTAGTTCTAAGTTCTAGGGGACTGATGACCTAAGATGTTAAGTCCCATAGTTCTCAGAGCCACTTGATTTCACGCGAGGCATCGATCTGAAATTCACGCCCAAACATCCAAATTTAGGGTTGTCTAGGTTTCCCTAAGTCGCTCCGTGTGAATATCTGGCTGTTTCATGCAAGGAGTGCATAGCGAATTCCATTTCATGTTTCCACTCGCTGAGTAAGTGGTCCCTCTCTAGTGACACCTTTATCGAAGAAACATTAAAGCTTATTCGGCCATTTATAGCTGCTTATATCAAATATATCGATATGTTTGTCTGGAAAACACCGAAACATGTGAAAGAAGCATCATCGTTCCCTTGACTGTAATTTTTAACCGATTCGCGCGTAATCCACTTGAGATGCTGACCTTGACGTGTGAGATGCCTGTAGAATGCTGCCACCGAAGAGAGCAGGGTAGTTCAGGATCAGTCTTGTCATAAGTTGCGTAGCCGTCGCCAAAAGTGAAACTTGTAAGTTGAATCGAGACCTTCAGCGGGCAGGTTGGCTGCTGTTCTTGGGAGAGCGTGACTTGTATAATGGATGCGGAGAATCTGGCCGGATGAGGGTGAGCAGCTCCGAGAAGACCAACAGGAGCAGGTAGCTATTCCACCTGTTCCTGTGTAATCACCGCTGTTTCTTTCGCAGCACAATTTTTGTAAATACTCTATGAATTATTTTCGGTAGCTAGTGATAACTCTCATCTATAACAGATGATGAACTAAAAAGTTATGAATATAACGTAGGAAACTCTGATATTAGTGTATGGCTTTCCTTGAGTATTTACTTCTATCACAAAATCGGTGAAAAAATCCACTGCTGTTCGATTACGCTATTGTTGTCAAATTACTAGAAAGAGTAACTACAGTAAAATACCTAGAAGGAACAAACTGGACCGATGTAAAACGGAATGACCACATAAAATGCATTGTAGAAAAAGCAGATGTCAGGTTGAGATCCTTTGAGAGACTCTTCAGGAAATATAATTCAGTCACTAAAGATGTGTCTAATAAAACAATTGTTCTGTCGATTCTCGGGTACTGTTCAATCAGGGACCACTACCAGGTTGGATTGGTAGAAGACAGCTCATACAGAGATTTATCTACTAACGTTTTCCACCCATACATTTTGCGAGTGGAACAGAGAAGGGGGGATCAGATAGTGGTACCAGAAGTACCCTTCGCCATGCAGATGACTTGCAGACTATAGATGTTATAGACGCAGAAAAAGTCTGGTAGGAGATGCGGGGTTTCCGTTAAATTAAACTTACGACAGCGTAGCCACATATTTGCATGAATGAAATGAGATAGTTCTTCGTTGACATGGTTAGGAAAGGGGTCAATAGCAAACTACTGTGTTTTCATGCAGACCTTAACGTCACCGAATTTACCAAAATTTATTATTTAAGGCATCGAAAAGCTGCTAGACCATACATCCCAGCTCCAGTTACAAGAGTAATACGTCTATTGTGCAAATAATGAGCAGCATATGGATAACATTGTTAAGAAACTTATGAATAAAGGATTTGAGCTCAGTAATATGTGTGAATTCCTCAGGTGATATTGGCACTCAGGGGCAAATATTACCTGTCTACATTGATGAAGAACAAAAGTTCAATGGCTCACGTTAATTAAACGCATTTCCTGTACTAAATACAGGTGTGCAAAGAAAGGATGGCAACGTCTTGCTCTTATAACACCATTTCCTTTTGCCCTCAAAAGACTATATCACACATCAACCCCATAACACAGGTGCAGACAGCAGGACATTACATACACATATGCACTTGCAGTTATACTTTCTGAAGCTGGAAGAGAACCCGCTTCGAGAAAATAAGCATAAATAACTTTATCTACACCCATAAGACAAGTGCTGTATTCAGAGAGGAAGCAAAGCAACGAAAGAAAGAGACATGTCGAAGATTCTGATGTGGAGCTTTAACCCTAGTTCCTCATACCCCAGGGGAACATAACTAAACTCAGGTATGAGATAGAGTTATTAATGGTTTCTTTCCTAATATTCTAATGGAATAGTTGACCTTGACAGTTATCATTCTGTACCCGTCTTCGTATCTACTGAGATTCAAACAATTACTCTTGCAGTTCATACATTATGTGGGTTGCTGGTATTTTATGTTTATCATCCGGCTCTTAGAGAACACGAGAGAAAGCATCATGGGCCAGGTGAAGAAACTTTCTACCTGTTTCTCCCTCGAGTGAATTCAGTGTTAGTAATGTACTCTGCGATTCTTGTTAGACCTATCGAGTCGTCGAGAGCTTAGTAAATTAGAGAAAAACGCTATTCTTTAGAAGAATAGTGAGTTCATTGTCCACAACTGATATCTCTTTCTGTCGTTCTGCTCTCACAGAGTGAGGCTGTTACGGATCTGCAATCGAATGAGCACATTCTTGTCTGGACACGTCCGCTTGAAGAATATAGACAGTTGCTTGTGATGACGTATACAGAGCGTAACGGGAGGCAGTACTATGCCTCGAGATATCGTGTGGAACTGGGCGCTTAGAGTAGAACCCTAAGATTATAAGATGACTTAAAATACAATAAAAATTTGTTCTTGATTAATTAGTGAAGAGTCAGTTAGTTGAACAATGGAAAGTTTATTTAAACCCCTAGACCATAATCTCAAAGTTTATAAAAACGTCTCCTACAAAAGGAAATGGTGAAAACCTCTTCTGAGAATTTTCAAGGAAACAGTGAAACCTGTTTTGAGAATTTTCAAAGAATATCAAAATACGTAGAAACAGCCTTTGAGACCTGGGCAGGTATATGGTTGGAGTAGCAGTCGTAGGATAAAGTCTTCTTGAAGAATAAATAAACAGCCAATCTATGTACATGTACATTTCGTTGAAAATTCTCAAAAAAGGTTGTCATTATTTCCTTCTGAAGAAGACTTTTTATAAACGTTGAAACCACGGTCAAGGGGCTTAAAGAAATCTTCCACTTTGCAACTGATTGCTTGTTTATTAATTCTTCAAGAAGATTTCATCCTACGGTTGCTGCTCCAGCCATGTACAAAATTGTAAAATTTTTACCTGCTCAGGTCTCAAAGACTGTCTCTACACATGTGGATATTCGTTGAAAACTCTTGTAGCAGCCTGTCAGTGTTTCCGTCTCAAGAAGACGTTTTTATAAACGTTGGAACCATGGTCATGAGGTTTAAGTAAACCTTCCATTTTCCAACTGACTTGGCTGTTAATTAATTTTTCAAGAAGATTTTGTCTTATGGTTGCTGCTCCAGCCATGTAATAAATTTTAAAATTTTTACCTGCCCAGGTCCCAAAGGCTGTTTCTAGATATATGGACGTTTCGTTGAAAATTATCAAAACGGTTTGTCATTATTTCTTTCTCAAGAGCATTTTTGGTTTATAAACGTTGAATACATGGTCAAGAATTTTAAATAAACCTTCCATTTTACAACTGATTGGATATTTTTAATTCTTCAGGAAGATTTTGTCCTATGGTTGCTACTACAACATTTTAAAATTTTTGCGTGACCAGATTTCAAAGGCTGTTTCTTCATATATGGACATTTGGTTCAAAATTCTCAAAACTATTTCCTTCTGTAGAAGACATTTTTATAAATGTTGGTGCTTGGTTTGTGGGGCGCTCAACTGCGCGGTCATCAGCGGCCGTACAAAGCCCCAATTTTGACACAGTCCAACTTTTTACGCAGTCCAATTGAGCCACTCTCACAAATAATGATGATGATGATGATGATGATGATGATGATGAAATGATGAGGACAGCACAAACACCCAGTCCTCGGGCAGAGAAAATCCTCAACTCGGCCGGGAATCGAACCCGGCACCCCATTTATAACTGCTGAATCCATTGTTCAGTGGTTTAAATAAGTCTTTCATTTTGCAACTGATTGGCTGTGTATTAATACTTCAAGATGATTTCATTCCACGGTTGCTGCTCCCGCCATGTACAAAAGTTTACAATAAAAATATTGCTGTGAGAAACAATCAGTAATAATAACAATAAGAAGATAAAACAAAAACTTATGTTGAGTAGACATATTTCATCAGCTATGACGAGGTAGTGAATAACAAGAGAGACAAAACTTTACAGTGATTCGCAGATTTCTTTAAATGCTTTATAGAGGTGAATCGGAAATACTGATTGTTGGTAACGAAAATATTGATATTGGTGAAGTAATACCTGAAGAGACATACGAAACCACTTTTGATATGAACAAGGGAAATGCACATGGTGATAATGGTGTCCGAATAGAAATTGCAAAAATTGGAGGCAAATTCATACAAGATGAACTTGTGAAATTATTTTCAGATTGTCTGTGGAGAAAGAGAATTCCTCAAAATTAAAACAATACTGTAGTTCTTTTACTTCACGAGAAAGGAAATACAGTAGACACAACGAACTCGACACCTATCCGTACCGCAGAAAATATTCACTGTAAATATCACTAACTGCGTACAAACACAATGTATTTTATCAAAATAATAGAACAAACTGGGTTTGCAAGTAGATAAGACACAATTAGCCACTTACAAGTGGTGAACGAAAACAGAGGATGGAGCAATGAGTATGAACACAAACATTATCTCGGATTATTAGGTTTTGAGGAAGTTCTTGACTCGGTTTCAACAAAATCAGCACTTACAAAAGTTGAAAAACAGCTTTTTCATTTAACCTGTATTAATATACTTAAAAATGTATATGTCAGTGGTACAGTTTCCATTACACTTCGTTAGTGTCATTGGAACGTAGCACTGGATAGTGAAGTGAGGCAAGGAAATTTCATGTCACCAAATCAAACCTCAGCAGTTCTAGAGGAACTATGCTTAACCTTAAACTGGGTAAACGAAGAAGAAATACGTTAGAATGCAAACATCTCTGAACTGTCTTCGTGATTGTAGAAAAACATAAAAAAGGAACAGAAGAAGTAACAGAGCTGGTTACAATAAAAGTAAAATGTTTTGTAATCAACACAATGAAAGGAAAACTATAGGAAATAACAGTGACGTCGTATAACTATTTGGGCTGTTGTAATTAGGCCAGACGTTGAGGACAACTTGATGGACGCGAAGAAGAAGTAAACAAAGGAATAAAAACGGCCGGGGGTACTTTGGACATCCTGAAGAGAGTTTTCAAACTTAAATTTCCATTGTGACTGAAACGGAAACTGTACAGGGTGCAGCACCACTTTTCACTTACTGCGATGTAACATGAGCTTTTAATGTTAGTTATAAGTCCAGTATTCAAAACCTTAAGAATGTTTAGAAAGTAATGGAGGGATATAAAGGATGATTCCGTGATGGTGCTACAAACTTTCAGCTGAAAAAATATGTCTCAAAATCTCCTTTGAAAAGACCAAGATAATGACAAACACATAAAACCACCAGAACATTCTGAAGTGGGAGAACAAAAAAATACAGATCGTCAAAGAATTCAAATATCTTGCAGAATGGATCACTGGAATACCATCGATAAAAAAGGCAATGGAATCCAGGAGAAGTAAACTTCAACTGGCCTTCCAACTCACTAAAAACGCTGAATGAAAAAATAATCCATTAAAATACAATAATCAAACCGGAAACCCTGTATACAATCGAAACATTGTCCTTCACCAACCATTCCCCAGTTGAAAGGCAAAGGGGTCAATGGAAGGAAGATACCAAGAAAAATCCTTGACCTCATATTCCACAACAACAAACTAATTCACATCATAAATGAAACCTTTTATCAAAATACCGAAACACTACCGGACACCATGCGGAAAAGAAGAATTGATTTTCATGGAAAGATCCTCAGAATGAACCCATACAGATTAAAAAACAGAATTTTTGACTACTTCCGCAACACAAACACAACCAAATTGATCTAAGGAAACGTAGAAGGGTGTAAGAGAGAACTTCAAATCACAGAAAATATGTTCATAGATAAAACTTAAAAAAATAAATAAATGAATAAAAGTAAAAAATAAAAAAATTAAAGAAGAGAGAGAGACAAGAAAGAGAGGTACCAAGTCAAAACGAAATATAAACGAACAATCCAAATTTCGGAGCAAGAAAGGAAAGATGAACAGAACACTAAAATAGATTGATTTAACGTTCCTCAAAGCAGGGTGAAGCGAAAGAAGAAGAATCTCACTGACATAGAACTAAACGAAGCAGAAACAAATTTGTTAGACAAATATCTTAATATTAATAAGAATGAATTAACAAACGCAGGCATCAGGGTCGTCGGAACAGGAAGAGAAAATATTGTAGCACAAGAAGAAAAAATCCAAACAATCGTAAAATGAAACTTCCTGAAAGATTAAAACTGTGTGCTGGACCGAGAATCGAGCTCCGCCCCTTTGACTTCCAAGGACAAGTGCTCTAACTATTGATCTACCCAAGTATGACATACGACCTATCCTCACAACTTCTCTTTCTTTTTTCTTTCAAAGGAACCTTCCTGTCACCCAAAGGCAGGAAATGGATACAAAGTGGACAGGAGCCACAGCCTGAGGCCTGGCAACGACGTCCACCAGGAACCAAGAAAACTGTAGGGAACGTAGAGCAGAGGTACAACCCGGCAATTTATCACCCTCGGCGCGGCTATCGACGCATAGGTTTCGGAGGAGAAAATTCCTATGACCAGGGAATAACCGGTACTAAGAGTTGAAAAGGCGTGGATCTACTTTTCATTACAGTAGCGTCCCAACTCTGGGGTGGGTTAAAAAAGACACTGTATAGAAAATTAGAGAAAAATTGTCTGCATTGGGGAAAAATCAAGGGCATTTTTCTCGGCGTCAGCAAACAATCCACTTTCAAGTAAATTGTCTCATCTATATAGGAATATACGTAATGGATGTACGACTACAGGTTGTAGACGCACGATAGACGACATACAGAGGTTTGGAGTCCGCAGCTCATGGTCTAGTGCAGGGCTTAACAACTGGCCGGTTTTGAGCGCGAGTACTCGCACCTGCTCAGGAGCGTGCTCGCGAGCAGCTGCAAGGTCGCCGAGTAGGGAGGGAGGGGAGGGAGGGGAAATGCGCGCGCACGTTTGGATAGGGCCGCAGCGTGCCTATTGAATTCGCGCCGACTGTGTAACGTTTAAAGTCGCCGTTGTGTAATCCCAACCATGCTTTCGCAGTTCAACCCCCATTGGAAGGAACTGTATCTATTTACAGAAAAAGATGGTGTTGCAAAATGTTTAGTATGTCACAAAACGCTGAATTCTTTTAGGAAATTTAATTTGCAGCGACATTATATGTCGTACCACACGAAAGACTACGGAAGTGGAAAATGTGATGGACCAGATCGTGCACAGGAAGTTATTAAACTTAAAAGCAAGCTATCCGAAGAAGATCTGGACGACGAAGATAAATCAACTGAGGCAGCTATCAGATTGAGTTACAAAATTGCTTTGCTTTTAGCAAAATCCCTGCTCCCCATCACTGATGGCGATTTAATAAAAGAATGTTTGGTAGTTGCCGCGGAACATTTGTGTCCATCTCAAGTTGAACAGTTTAGGATTGTGCCATTATCTAACATGACCATTATGTGTCGCATACAGCACATGGCAGACGACGTCCAGAGCTAGCTTGCAAATATCCTTAAAGATTTTATGGCGTATTCTCTATCTCTGGACGAAAGTGTTGATATCACAGGAACAGCGCAGCTTACCATATTTATTAGAGGTGTTAATAGAGATCTTCAGGTGAGGGAGGAGCTTCTCGATGTAGTAGCCATGAAGAACACTGCAACTGGAGGTGATATTTTAAGTGGTGTTGAAGAAAGTGTTGAAAATATAGGATTGTCGTGGAATTCTTTAGTTTCAGTGTCTACAGACGGTGCACCAGCGATGACAGGGAAAAAATCAGGTTTCGTCGCGCTGTTGAAGGAGAAAATGCAAAAACTGACCGTGCCGAATGAAACAAGGGGCGTTCACTGGCTGATCCACCAGGAAAACTTATGTGCAAAGAGTATCACTCTAAAAAATGTGATGAGTGTTGTTTTTCGTATAACCGATTATATAAGGAAGCATGGGCTACAACACAGGCAATTTAAAAGCTTTCTTGAGTATGTAGAAAGCCAGTATGGTAGCCTGCCTTATGACAGCGAGGTCCGCTGGCTTAGTCGTGGCGAATTATTAAATCGATTTTTTTGCCTATTAGATGAGATAAATATGTTCATGGAAATAAATAATATGCGTGTTCCTGAATTGAAAGAGCCTTAATGGAAATGTGATCTCGCGTTCTTAGCAGATTTAAGTAGCCATCTGAATGAAACTTCCTGGCAGATTAAAACTGTGTGCCCGACCGAGACTCGAACCCGAGTTCGAGTCTCGGTCGGGCGCACAGTTTTAATCTGCCAGGAAGTTTCATATCAGCGCACACTCCGCTGCAGAGTGAAAATCTCATTCTGGAGCCATCTGAATGCTTTGAACATTTGACTACAAGGTAAAGATCTACTAATTACTCATTTCATAGATCGAATACGAGCTTTTAAAATGAAATTGACACTTCGGGTGAGTCAGCTGGAAACAGGAAATGTAGCTCATTTTCCTACATTATCATCCATGCAAGATGTTCACAAAGACTGTGAACTTTATTCACATAGTTTAGTTGCCCTTAAGGAAGAATTTGATCAACACTTTCAAGATCTGACAGCACTAGACAGTGATTTTGATCTGTTCTCCTCTCCATATTCAGCGAATATTGAAGAGATTCGTCCTGAGCTGCAACTAGAAATTATTGACCTGCAGTGTGACAGAGAATACAGAGACAAATTTCAGAACAAGAAAAACATTTTGGAATTCTACAGAGGCTTCCCTCAGGATAGATTTCCTCGTTTGCACAAACTGGCGGCTACAATAATATCAATGATCGGTTCCACGTATGTTTGTGAACAACTGTTCTCTGCAATGAAATGTAACAAGGCGCGCCTGAGAAACGCATTGTCTGATCGAAATTTAAACGGCACGCTGCGCCTACAATGCACAAGAACAATTACTCCGAACATAGACGCAATTGTAAAGGGAAAAAGTACAAGTTAACCGAGAACCCCACACTTCAGTGACACCTTTTATTGTGTGACAGTTCACAAATTAATACGAATGTAGAGGCATACACTAAGCTAATAAAATTATCTGGCACGTGTACATTCTCCTTTATTTGTTTCACTTGTCGCAGTAATAATTCGTGAGTGATATCCCTGCAGGTGGCCGCGGGTTTACATTGACTGGCGGCAGCTGTTGTGCGCCCCACGTGACTTTCCCCACTCTCCGCTCTGGTCCGGTAGTGGGTGTAGCGTGCTCGCGCTGCTCCGTGCTCGCGCCTTGCTGCTCACAGCTTGCTCCGCGAGCACGTATGTTGTGAAGCCCTGGTCTAGTGGCTAGCATTGCTACCTCTGTATCATCGGGTCCTTGGTTCGGTTCCTGTCCGGGTTGGGGATTTTCTCTGCCCAGGGACTGGGTGTTTGTGTTGTCCGCATCATTCCATCATCATACATGAAAGTGGCTAGGCTGAACTGTGTACAGATTGGGAATGTGTACGGGCGCGGATGACCGCGCAGTTGAGCGCCCCACAAACCAAACATCATCATCATCATCATCATCATGGAAGTTTGGATCTGGTAGCTACATAGCCAGTCTGCCATCGGCAGGGCAGCGGCTCGGGGGTCCTGTTTACGTCCCTTCCGCGTAAGCGCGCGCTGTGTTGTGGTTTACAGTCGGTTCCATGACGTATTCACAACGACAGTCGACACTGAAGTTCAGTTTCAAAACCGCGTAAGCACGATCGAAGGCATTAGAAATTGAACAGTTTTTACGAGATAAAGTTCACATCGATTATCGCGAACGAACAGGGATTTACCTCTCCATCGTGAACAGCGTGGTCTATGTGAAACTGGTGCAGGACGCGGCTTGTGAAAGGATTCTCAACAAGGCGAGCGACCTTCAGTTCAGACATTCGGATGGACATATAGGCCCTATGTTAGTCGAACATACAGCTCTGTGTCAGAGGACGGTTAATACACTCCTGGAAATTGAAATAAGAACACCGTGAATTCATTGTCCCAGGAAGGGGAAACTTTATTGACACATTCCTGGGGTCAGATACATCACATGATCACACTGACAGAACCACAGGCACATAGACACAGGCAACAGAGCATGCACAATGTCGGCACTAGTACAGTGTATATCCACCTTTCGCAGCAATGCAGGCTGCTATTCTCCCATGGAGACGATCGTAGAGATGCTGGATGTAGTCCTGTGGAACGGCTTGCCATGCCATTTCCACCTGGCGCCTCAGTTGGACCAGCGTTCGTGCTGGACGTGCAGACCGCGTGAGACGACGCTTCATCCAGTCCCAAACATGCTCAATGGGGGACAGATCCGGAGATCTTGCTGGCCAGGGTAGTTGACTTACACCTTCTAGAGCACGTTGGGTGGCACGGGATACATGCGGACGTGCATTGTCCTGTTGGAACAGCAAGTTCCCTTGCCGGTCTAGGAATGGTAGAACGATGGGTTCGATGACGGTTTGGATGTACCGTGCACTATTCAGTGTCCCCTCGACGATCACCAGTGGTGTACGGCCAGTGTAGGAGATCGCTCCCCACACCATGATGCCGGGTGTTGGCCCTGTGTGCCTCGGTCGTATGCAGTCCTGATTGTGGCGCTCACCTGCACGGCGCCAAACACGCATACGACCATCATTGGCACCAAGGCAGAAGCGACTGTCATCGCTGAAGACGACACGTCTCCATTCGTCCCTCCATTCACGCCTGTCGCGACACCACTGGAGGCGGGCTGCACGATGTTGGGGCGTGAGCGGAAGACGGCCTAACGGTGTGCGGGACCGTAGCCCAGCTTCATGGAGACGGTTGTGAATGGTCCTCGCCGATACCCCAGGAGCAACAGTGTCCCTAATTTGCTGGGAAGTGGCGGTGCGGTCCCCTACGGCACTGCGTAGGATCCTACGGTCTTGGCGTGCATCCGTGCGTCGCTGCGGTCCGGTCCCAGGTCGACGGGCACGTGCACCTTCCGCCGACCACTGGCGACAACATCGATGTACTGTGGAGACCTCACGCTCCACGTGTTGAGCAATTCGGCGGTACGTCCACCCGGCCTCCCGCATGCCCACTATACGCCCTCGCTCAAAGTCCGTCAACTGCACATACGGTTCACGTCCACGCTGTCGCGGCATGCTACCAGTGTTAAAGACTGCGATGGAGCTCCGTATGCCACGGCAAACTGGCTGACACTGACGGCGGCGGTGCACAAATGCTGCGCAGCTAGCGCCATTCGACGGCCAACACCGCGGTTCCTGGTGTGTCCGCTGTGCCGTGCGTGTGATCATTGCTTGTACAGCCCTCTCGCAGTGTCCGGAGCAAGTATGGTTGGTCTGACACACCGGTGTCAATGTGTTCTTTTTTCCATTTCCAGGAGTGTATGTTCGAGGTGCCAGCAGAGACGGTTATTGTTGAGACCCTATGGCAATGTGATAAGCCATAAGGCAAAAAATGGACACTCTTTACTACATACCCCATTCTGAATGGGGTGCGCCAAATGCCCATCGACCTTACGAAATGTGTCCCGTGTTATCTGAACATCGGCGGATGCTGTGCCATCGTAATTTACGACGGCCAGCCTAAAGACCTGTTCGGGATGTGGGCAATTTCAGATCAAGCAGTATGCAACGTCGTATCACGCAACTGCCGACATGGGAGGAAAAGATGTCCCCTGATAACGGTGCTCCCATTGACATACGTGGGGGTACTTCGAACTGTTCCATCTGGTCGTAGACTGCTGACAGAAGCGCCGCCTTCAGTCGACAGTGAGCAACGTCCGAAGTACCAGCAGGCCGCTACAGACGGACATTCTGCACTGCCAGAGCAACCCCCGGCATGGGATTTGCAATGCGAAGAGAGAATGGCCCTGCAGAAGAGATTGGCCACCACAGATTTGGTGGCAAAGATCCCCAGTCGTCATTCTGACAACAACATGCTCCAAAGCGACAGAAGAAACGTCTACTGGCTCAATCCGGTACATGCAGTACGATGTCAACAGAAGACAAAGATCTCGATGGTGACAACTATTCCAAGCAGGAAGATATGCTTGTCGGTTCCCCTGATGGGATTCGATCACCAGAAGGAGACCTCTCATAGTGCTACGCTTCTGAATGAAGGACAGCAGATGGATTCAGTATCTGACCCTGTCAAGGAGGTAGTGCAACCTTCTGCTGACCCGTTAATTCTGAGCGATGATAGCAGCACAAGCCTGCCTGTGTGAGCCGACAATCTCCAGGAGATGCCGTCTGCTGCCGCAGCTAAAACGGTTGCAGTTGCTTCACGTAATGACAGTTAAATGCCAGTGGACATAGAAAGGGACACATAGTTGACGGTGGGGCCTTCTTCAGGTCTTCCACCTCCTCCCTCTCTGTGAGGTAAGGTTGCTCCCTGTCAGTGGTTATGTATGCTACTGCCATGGAGCCACTGTGACATAGACTGCAATGCTCGCTGCAGGGACTTCCGTTGAGAGACCATACCTTTGTCTGCCGAGCATATGCTGACGATATGGTGTTTTTAGTGTGTTCGCCAGACAAAGTCCAAAGATCACTAAACATCACTGGACTGGATTGCCAATACCACGCCATAGTCGGAAGCCGCTTGAAGTTGGAGAAGTCTGGAGCGATGGACATCGGCAGTAGCTTCCTAGAAGGCAGCTTGGGCCCATACACACACTGCGATACTATGAAATGTTTCAGGTTTATCTTTATGCGTGACAGCAGACGGGCAACACATTTTACCTATACTCGTCTTCTAGAAGACATATGTACATATGTCCGTAGCAAATTGCTGGAAACTTTGAACATGGTACTGCGGGTGGCTTACGTCAACATATATTTGGCATCCAGGAATCCCAACTGTCTACGGTCCTCCTCATGCTAAAAGACGATAGCATGCAGTTTACAAGCAGTCTTTGGTTACTTTTCCAGTGCAGGAATGATCATCAAAGTGCGATACGACACTCTAGCCCTAGCAACCACAAAGGAAATGGGGATCTTGGATTGCTCAGTGTGTGGGTTAGGGCAGCTGCATTATATGTCGCCATGATGATGAAGGTGTGGAACCACCGCCAGCGCGACTTCACAGGAACTCTTACTGAAGAATTGGCCTCCTCCTCTCATGAACCACCCACTGCAATAACGCATATTTCGCCAACACTGTCTCACCTAAAGGAGTTTTTATTGTACTTCAGTTATGTCATCGCTGGCCTGCCGAGTGGACGACTGCAGAGAGCCCCTGATGTTTACTGCCATCTGATGCGAGGCCATCCTCAAAATCCGATTGAAACCCTTCTACCCTCTGTCACTTGGCCGGTTCAAATGGTTCAAATGGCTCTGAGCACTATGGGACTCAACTGCTGAGGTCGTAAGTCCCCTAGAACTTAGAACTACTTAAACCTAACTAACCTAAGGACAACACACACATCCATGCCCGAGGCAGGATTCGAACCTGCGACCGTAGCGGTCGCGCGGTTCCAGACTGTAGCGCCAGAACCGCTCGGCCACCAGCGGCCGGCACTTGGCCGGTGATCTGGCGTTCATTGCATGGCGCTGTTCTCGATTCTGATGTCAGAGTGGCCTGATATTTGGCGGTCAACTACAAATATATGAATAGCGAGAGACTCCATTTCACATGTATGGCCGATTCTCCATTATGTCCCCAGTGCCATCTACCTGATACAGATGAACACTGTGTGGAATGTGGGTATGCCATGGAGGTGTGTAGGTTGACAAGAGTGATGTTGGCCGCTACAGCATTGACGCCAACATCTCTTCTTTCCCAGCTATGACGCTTTATACACATAGTAAGATGAATGCAGTGATATGGACCACGAGCTTGACCATATTACATCTTTCCCGTAATGATGACAAACAATTTTTCGATTTTTTGACCTTCCTATTGGAACGATTCAGTCGTCTACGACGTCCCCCACGCTACCGCCAATACTTCGATAATTATCTTTGTAGTGTCTTCTTGGATCCTACCAACAATTGGAATGTGCCGGTTATGCGAAGTTAACATTATGTGTACGTTAATTTTAAGAAACGGACCAGAAAAAATGACAGAATCATATGAACCCTTTCTTCGTGAAGACGCGGCCGTCTCGAATGATGGGTTACAGGGATCCACGGAAGTATTAATCGATGGTAGTGGTGGGTGTAGTGTCTAATGTTGGTTCCACAAGAACGGCGACTTTTTCTACATCTACACCTTCATCTTCGTGATTACTCTGCTATTCACAATAAAGTGCCTGAAAGAAGGTTCAATGAACCACATTCAAGCTGTCTCTCTACCGGTCCACTCTCGAACGGCGCGCGGGAAAAACGAACACTTAAATTTTTCTGTACCCGCTTACCACAAGCGTGGTGTAGGAAGTCTCTTTAGTAGACCTGTTGCATCTTCTAAGTGTTCCCCAATGAATCGCAGTCTTTGGTTTGCTGTACCCACAACATTATCGGTGTGATCATTCCAATTTAGGTTATTTGTAATTGTAATCCCTAAGTACTTAGCTGAATCTACAGCCTTCAGATTCGTGTGACTTATTGCGTAATCGAAATTTAGCGGAGTTCTTTTAGTACTCATATGAATAACTTCACACCTTTCTTTATTCAGTGTCAATTGCCACTTTTCGCACCGTACAGTTATCTTATCTAAATCCGTTTGCAATTCGTTTGGGTCACATTACAAGACGGTGAATGACAGCATCATCTGCAGGCAATCTAAGAGGGCTACTCAGATTGTCTCGTATGTCGTTAATATAGATCAGAACAATAGAGAGCCTATAACACTTCCTTGGGGAACGCCGGATATTACTTCTGTTTTACTCAATGACTTTCCGTCTATTACTACGAACTGTGACCTTCCTGACAGGAAATCAAGAATCCAGTCGCACAACTGAGGCGATATTCCATAGGCGCACAATCTGGTTAGAAGATGCTAGTGAGGAACGGTGTCGAAAGCCTTCTGGAAATCTAAAAATATGGAATCAATTTGACATCCCCTGTCGATAGCACTCGTTACTTCATGAGTATAAAGAGCAAGTTGTGTTTCACAAGAACGATATTTTCTGAATCCGTGCTGTGTGTCAATAAATCGTTCTCTCCGAGGTAATTTATAATGTTAGAACACAGTATATGTTCCAAAACCCTACTGCAAATAAACGATAGTGATATGGGACTGTAATTCAGCGGATTACTCCTATTTCCCTTTTTGGGTATTGATGTGACTTGAGCAATTTTCCAGTCTTTAGGTACGGAACTTTCTGTGAGCGAGAGGTTTATCTCGCTATTGTGGAGCTATTGTATCAGCATACTCAGAAAGGAACCTGACTGGTATACAATCCGGACCGGAGGCCTTGCCTTTATTAAGTGATTTAAGCTGCTTTGCTACACCGATGATATCTACTTCTACGTTTCTCATCTTGGTAGTTGTTCTTGATTGGAATTCAGGAATACTTATTTCGTCTTTGTTGTGTCTAGACCATACAGCCTAGACACAATGCTGTAGCCGATAGGGCACGCAATGCTAACGCAGACGGGCGTGAAGTCTGGAACATGAGACTTATAAATGAATAAGAAGAAAAGTACGTAGATGCTTGTTACTTAACTTTTAATTAGTCCTTGGAATACATCTCTCTTGAATATTAGTAAGCTATAGGCACTGATACAAATGGCGCCTTGCTAGGTGGTCGCCAGTTAACTTAGCAGAGGGCTATTCTACTGTCTATCTCTCGGCAAATGAGAGCAAGGCTTAGCACGTCCAATCGCTAGCTATGTTGTCCGTACAACTGGGGCTGAGGTCTCCTCAGTCTCTCGAGACCTGCCTTGTGGTGGCGCTAGGTTTGCGATCCCACAGTGGCGACACGCGGGTCCGACATGTACTACAGGACCGCGGCCGATTTAAGTTACCACCTAGTAAGTGCGGTGTCTAGCGGTGACACCACAGTCTTCTTTGGTGAAGGAGTTTAGGAAAACCATGTTTAGTAACTTTGCTTTAGTTGCACTGTCATCAGTCACTTCACCGTTGTTATCGCGTAGTGTAGGTATTGATTGCGTCTTACCACTGGTGTGCTTTATGTTTGACCAGAGTTTCGTTGTGGAAATTATTAAAAGCATCTCGCACTGAAGTACGCGCTATACTTCTGCAAAACTTTGCCATTGGGGATTTTGCGTTCTTTTAAATTTGGAATCCTTTTTCGTTGATTCTGCAATAGCAATCTGACCCTTTTGTGTATCGTGGGGGATAAGTACCATCACTTAATAATTTATGTGGTGTATACACTATGTGATCAAAAGTATCCGGACACCACCAAAAACGTACATTTTTCATATTAGGTGCGTTGTGCTGCCGCCTACTGCCAAGTACTCCATATCCTGACTACTGACCTCAGTAGTCATTATACATCGTGAGAGAGCAGAATGGGGCGTTCCGCGGAACTCACGGACTTCGAACGTGGTCAGGTGATTGGGTGTCACTTGTGTCATCGGTGTAGCCGCTTCCTGTGTGTAGTGGACTCCTGACCTATTAAGTGGAACCCGGAAACCCGCCACTCGATGGCGCAAGTCAAGGAATCTGCGGCCTACACGGTCACAGAACCTCCTGAGCCTCTGATTCAGACCCTCTACTCGGCTCTGCACGAAAAGACCACAGTCGGTTCTATCGACGATGCTGTAGGTGGTGAGCTCCGCCTTAATTTCGCAAGCAAGACTGGCAGTGTTTACCATTTCCGCTATCCGCCCAAAACCAGAGAGAATCTCCTCCGATCCAAAGAGACACACTTTATTGGTATGGACATGAACCAGCATGTGAAGTTGGCTGCACCCTGAACTCTTCATGGCATCTGGAAGCACCCTTTCCACATCGGAATGACTTCCCCCGGTATGCACACGGAGTACGCACTGGCTTCCTTCTCCTCCTTAACAGTTATGTTCCTAAGGGCCCCCATTACGCGTCTGGCGTTGGAGCTCCCAACTACCAGCAGACCCACCCTCTGTGAATGCCCAGACCTTGCGGGCCACGAAGCTTCCACTGGAACAGGGTGGACGACTGCATCCGGCTCAGAGACTTCGTCAGCCACAGATAGCGCCAGAAACCTGTTCGTCAAACGAACCAGAGAGGCCCTACTACCGGCCCATCAGAAATTCTTTCGCTGCCTGCCAGACTGGAATGATCTTCCACTAGACAACGGGTGAGGGGTCAACCTCAGTGCAGGCAGTATCCGGGGCAGCCACAGCAGTGGACCGATCGGGGGACACGTGGGACGGGCTTGACATCCCTCGCATCTCCGTGTCCAATCCCCCACAGTGGTGCCCCTTGGCAGCAGCCTCAAGGTGTGTGACGGAAGCCAACAGAGTCTGGAGCTGTGAGCGAAGGGTCACCAAATCGGCTAGCATCTGTACACAGCAATCACAGTTTTTATCCATTACTGAAGTCGCTCCTGTTTGAAGCTCATAAAAATATGTAACAAACGAAGGGTGTACTTGGCTCAGTAGCAGCAGGAATTCAAATTGTTCTCTCACTGACGGTCTAACCGACACTGAGCTATGCTGTTTATGCTTTATGTCTTTTATGTTGTTTAGTTACTTTCTTTAGCCCTAGAAAGGCACAAGAATAAAAATGTTTTATTTAACTTGCCGTTCTGCTCCACAAAAAAAGAAATAAACTGGAGGGGAGATGTTCAGGGGGAGGCATCGTGGCCAGGCCTCGGGTTTCGACCCCTTCCCTCCCTGCCTCCTCCAGAATGAAGCTGACTGTTATACTTCCTACTAAAAAAAAAGATAACTAAAAATAAAAATAATGATAAGGCGACCGCTCGCGAGAGGTAGGAAAATCAGTTTCGGGCCCTAGTCCGGATAAATTTTCGTGGTCGTCATCCACTCTACAGCTGATGGTTATCTGTATTCACAACTGCGAATATATTCAATGTATTTCATAACAGCTGTAATCGCTGCAGGGCTGTAAGGAACTTTGTATCGTAATTCAGAATAACACAGGCACTGAAATATCGTGTAGGATAAGTTATGTCCAGTTGACTGTTCAAATGTGAGCAGTCAATTAGGAACCTATACTATTTGAATTTTGTACATACAGAACGCATGGATACATGAAAATGACATGACGCTTCAGTAAAGAGTAATGGTCATTTTTCTCCTTTTTTGTAAAATAATATAGTAAATACATATAATATAGTATTATAGTATAATATAGTAAATATATAAAGTAGTAATGGTCATTCGTGCCCTTATTTTGTAAAATAATAGTCGAGGTTTTCTATCGGGGATCAGATTCATACACAGTGGTCGCACAGTTATCGGAAAGTAGAGTAACCTCTCCTTCACTTCTCAGATTTTCTCGTCGGGATCGTTCCGCGAGACACATATTGGTGTAAATAATATGTTGTCAGACACTTCTTGGAAAATATGTTCTAGGAGTTTCAGTAGGGAATCTCTCCGTAATAAAGCACTCCTCCCTCGTAGCGTCTGTCACTGAAGTTTGTTTATCATCTCTGTAACGCTCTCTCGTTTGCTAATCAATCCCGTGATGAAACTTGCCGTTCTTCGTTGGGTTTTCTCTACCTTTTCTGTTAAACCATCGTGATAAGGATCGTAGATTGATGAACACTACACGAGGATCGGTCTTACAAGTATTACGTAAGCCACTTCTTTCGTGGAACAATTACATTTGCTCAAGATCCTTCCAGTGAGTCTTAGATTGGTACTTGATTTTCATATAATTAGTTCTATATGGTCATTCCTCTTTAGGCCGTTTCATATTGTTACTAATATGTATTTTACGCTTATTGCTGTTTTCACTGATTTTATGCCAACAGCAGTAATGGTTCTCTTCCCCTAGTAATACACAACTGATTATGTTCACTTATGTCCGGGATCAACTGTTATTCGCAGTACCGGTCATCGGTCCCCCGCAGATCTCCCTACATTTCTCTACTGTCTAATGACGTTGAAACCATCCTATAGACAACGTCACCGCCATCGAACAGGCTTACAGGGTTTCTGACGTTGTCTGCAAGACCTTTTACCCTTATTGTAAACAATAATGGCCTGTAGCACTCCCTTGAAGTGCTCCCGATATTACCTTTACATCTGTCGATATCATCCGTTTAAGAACTACGTGTCGAGATATTTCTGGCAAGAAGTTCTGAATCTAGTCTCAAATCTAATCCGACGTTGAATAATCTGGTATGTTGTTCACTAAATGACAGCGTGGATTTTATGAAATGCCTTCCAGAATTCAAGCAACATGCCATCAACCAGTGTCGCTTTTTCTACAAGGCTGTGAAGTTTATGGATGAGCAGAGCGAACTGTGTTTAGCAAGGTCTCTGTTTATCAAATCTGTATTCGTTTTTATAGAGAAGGGTTTTGTTCTCCGAAAACAACATAATTGCTGAACATAAAATATGTTTCACAAGCCTCCAACAGACCGATGCCAGCGATCAGCGATATGGGTCTACAGTCTGGTGCATGTGCCTGGCTACTCATCCTAGAAAGGAGAATGACTTACGCCGTTTTACAACTGATTGATACCAATTCGTTTATCCAGCGACCTATGATAAAACTGTTGTCAGGTGGGGAACAACTTGTTTAAGATATTTTCTGTAGAATCGCATAGGTAACTCGTTCGATCCAGATGGATTTCCACTACTGAGCAACATTAGTTGGTTTCTATTCCACACTCACTTATCTCAACGTTCGTACGGTGACTGAAAGGAATAACCCTATTACTGTCTTTGACGGCGAAACTTTTTTGGAAGGCCGAATCCAGTATTTGGGCCTTCTCTCTGTCATGTTCCCTTTCGGTGCCAGTATGATCACTGCATAGATTATTTCTCTCCGGTTTCTGACGTTACGTTCGGTCAAAAATTCTTATGAGTTTTATTAAGATGAGTTGGCAACTTTTACTTCCGAATTCATTGAAAGATTGACATATTGCTTTCCTTACGTTTATTTTCACTTCGTTCACCCTTGTTTATCAACTAGGCTTTGATTTCGCTTCAGTCTGTGTGGAATCTCTCTTTGCTTTCGCAGCAACTTTCTGACACGACTATTAAGCCACAGTAGATCTTTGCCATCCCGTAAGATCTTGGTCGGTAGGTGTGTTCAGTAATGTATTTGGATCTATCCATTTGTACTCCACATCTTCGTCCTGTCAGTCATGCAAAGAAAAAATATTTTCTGCCTTTCTTAACAGTTCTTATAACGCCTGCAGTCACTGATGCTATAAAACCCTTACGATCACTCTGATGCTCTCCTCTACATTAAAAAGTTAGCTCTCTTTGAACGCTTGAAAAACAGGTGATTTTCGTGATATTTTGTTTCAAGTAAAATAAAAAGTAATGCTAAATCTGATGATATAGTTTTATTCCTTACACTTATTTTAGGAAATAATTTTTGTATCCTTTTTAATAAGTCATTTTCAATGTATATTCTATCGCCATAACTAGGATGACTGAAAACTATCACATTCTAAAAAAGTAGTGACGTGTTGTAATGTCATTTTCATCGCCCGAAAAATCGAGACAAAAGCGTGCACCGAAAATCCCGTCAATCTGAAAAATAAGGTTTCGAGAAAAGCGCCTTTAGTCATTTGCGTTATGTTTTTTGTGGTTAAGTTAGACGTACCTCTAGTCACCGATCCCTGGACAATACATCAACCCTTCCGGATTCAAAAGGAGGTCCTCCTCCATCTTCTTCGTGGCCGTAGTGGTCTGCGGGCGTCTTCGGCAGCTGCTGTCATCCGATGCTCTGCTCGCTCGATACGCTTTTCGTACGCTTTTGTGCAGGCTGGTTCGAACTCAAGTTCGGGTACGTTCATAATTTCCATAATGCTTGTTAGACCGTCGCTGAAATAACATGTCAACCATTTTGTTTCCGCTGTGAATGGTTTTCGGAGCCACTTTTTCACAAATAGCCCTGTAACTCGACAACGGAGTTTTTGGTGATCTTAGGATGAACACTACATTAAAATAGACATCCCCGAGAACATTTTGAGCCAAAAGAAGAAAAATTGATTTTCTTTAAATTTCCAAGGAAGATTACACTCTTAAATGACCTTTTGAGCTAGTGAGCCAGCCGACCGTCTAAAGGACCTGAGGATGGCGTCAGAACCCAAGCAGCAAGTGTCATTAGTGGCGACAAGAGCTACTATTTGCAACCGATTGTACCCAGTGCGATCAATAGCCGCTGCAGTATCGTTAAAGAGATACGTATTAGTGCTCCTGATACTATGACAGGTGCGTGAGTCGCATGACACTAGAGGTTAATGAAGAAAACTAGTATAGTAATTACTGCAGTCTATAGAAGTGATTCCCAGTCACTAACAATCTACTTAAAAGACGAATTGAGAACGTCATGTGCGGTAAATGCAGAAAAGTGTTAGTTAAATTTTAAACTTATCTTTAAATTTCACTTTAGATAAACACATGACAGTTAAAATAATAAAAATTGGAGAAGAACCACCATCGTTTCATTGTACAGTTAGGATAAAATTACGCCGGCCGGTGTGGCCAAACGGTTCTAGGCGCTTCAGTCCGGAGCCGCGCGACTGCTACGGTCGCAGGTTCGAATCCTGCCTCGGGCATGGATGTTTGTGATGTCCTCAGGTTAGTTAGGTTTAAGTAGTTCTAAGTTCTAGGGGAATGATGACGTCCGATGTTAAGTCCCATAGTGCTCAGAGCCAGTTGAACAATTTTTTTTGATAAAATTACGAAAAAAGTGATTGCTACAACGTGCCTGCAAAAAAGGCTATAGGAAATGCGTTAGAAGATACTTAATAACTAATAGTGCATCCATAACAATGAGTAGAGTATACAATAATATACTGTTTCAAATCCTGGTTAAATATCTCTCAAAAAATTCTAGAAAGATCTGGCCCTAAGTGAGGTAAACTAACAGATCCAAAACTTCCATTCCCTATCTCGTGGATTAGCCTGGCGTTGAAACTCAAATTCAAAATATTAAATCGAGCATGTCAAACGGAATTTATGGATGACGATACTAACATACCTAAGTTCGACCTCCGCGGATACTCGGAATAAAAGAAATTGAAGCACGTTCTCAGTTTCGAAGTACATTTGGGAGTTTCCGAAGAGAACAAGGCACCAGATCCTGACGGAATCCCTGTCAGATTCTTCGTTTAATTCGATCTTTGGTTAACTTCTTCCTAGATCGTAGTTACCGAGACCATCTCGAGAAGAAATTAGTGCCACGTGACTGGAAAAGGGGCTAAGTAATTACTTTTTACAAAAAGGGTAGGAGAATGGGAGTACCAAACCACAAACCAATTCGAAAACGTCCTTCTGGTACAAGTTTCAACCTATTCTGAAGACGAAAATTATGCCATTCGTGGAGGTAAACAATCTTTTCTCAAAGTGTCAATATGAGTTAAGGAAAAGCTATTGCCGGCCGAAGTGGCCGTGCGGTTAAAGGCGCTGCAGTGTGGAACCGTAAGACCGCTACGGTCGCAGGTTCGAATCCTGCCTCGGGCATGGATGTTTGTGATGTCCTTAGGTTAGTTAGGTTTAACTAGTTCTAAGTTATAGGGGACTAATGACCTCAGCAGTTGAGTCCCATAGTGCTCAGAGCCATTTGAACCATTTGAAAAGCTATTCGTGCTAAACAGAGCTCACATTATCTGCCTATGTCACTGCAAAACTCTTTATACACTATATGTGGGGGCTCAACCAACCAACCGCAGCATGTAATATATCGACATATCTGGTCAAATGGGGTTTGTCTGAAACCAACAAAATAAAAGAATCTTGCAAATAGAAGACTCATGCGAAAAAGGTAGATTACGTCTTGCTAGTTTTATGGAAGAAGCCTGAGACGATACCACGAAATATTATCACAAATACAAGATTGGTTCGAAGAATTATTGACTATTATAACCTTCTTGGTTAACCTTGACAATGATCAACAGAAACGAATGTAACATTGTATACACTCCAGTAGAGTGAAATAACAGCGATGAAGTCCTCAATGTGCAGAAATATCTACGGGAAAGTGGCGTCGCTGGATGATGGCACTGAAATGCCTGACTACTTACATAGTTTCGAGTCCAGTTATTAAAAGCGGATCATTGCCCATAACAAAGAGAAAGTACCCAACAGTATCAGGTTACAAGATTAGTAATAAACGTCTGGAGCTCGCCTCACCGTTAAATGTGTAGGGTATTACCACAAATTAAATGTAACAACAAGTAATACGAGAGGTAGGCAAGGCGAATGGAAGATTTAGGTTTGTTGGGAATATCTAGAGAAAGTGCTGTGCATGAGTAAAGGAAAGCGTATCCAAGACACTATGGCGTCACGTCCAATGATACTGCTTAAGCGTTTGGAGTGCTTATCAAAGAACACGAGTTTGACATCGAACGAACTCTGGAACACGCAGTTAGAATTGTAGCGGGTCAGTACAGCCAACACAAAGGTGTAATTGTGATGCTGAAGGAACTTAAATGGAATAAAGACTGTACAATTCTCAGGAAATCTGTTGAATAAATTTAGGCAAACCATATTCGGGTGTGTGACAATTCTGCAGCCTCTGTCGTATATCTCACGCGGAAATTGTGAGAATAACGTAGGCTTAATACAAATTTCGGTGTGTGTTGAGGCGTATGGTCAGTCATTTTTCCTTCATTCAATAAGCGAATGGAATAAGGCTGAAAATCGTTAATATTGGTGTGTTTTAGTTTCTAGAATGCAAAGATGCTTGTGGACTAAATAGGCTGTATCATAACAAATAGCGAAAACTGACAACGATGAAAGTACATAATAACAGAAGCAAAAAGTTTCCAGTAAATGTGGGTCCACAAATGAACTGTTTGTGAAATAATTGGGAATGTGATGTTATCAGCCACCACGCATTTCGGTATGAAATATTTTCCTAGCGAACCACCTCGGCCAGACCTCGGCCAGATATGTAGTGAGGAGCGAGATAATGCATCACGCTCTTAATCAGAGTTACATTTCGCCTCATTTTCGGAGGAGTTTCCAAAGAGCGAGTTAAAGTCTGAAGTTCTCCAGCTGTAGCAAGCCTCGCCTCACGATCTTCATTGGATTCTTAGGACTGCATAGTCGTCTGTCTTTTAGTGTTCTAGCGTACTGATAAAGACACGACTATTTTCTAGGTATTTTTATTTGTAAACAAAACTTAATAAATTCATTCCTCCTAGCCGAGTAATCAGATATAAGTAAAACCTAGCAGAAGAAGCAAAGCAGTTTCGTTAAGATTTTAATGAAGAAATCGAAATGAGTAAATCCATATATTCTAGCCAACTAAATTCAATGTTAGTAATAGTATTCACGAAGATAAGAGTGTAGTGCTTAATTCTGTCACTGACGTGAACTTCCGAAAATACTTTTGTCACTGAGGTAAAAAAACTAACAGTGCCATCTATTGGTTTTTCGATATGCTACGGAAGTCACAGCGCCATCTGCTGGTTCTTTGGTGTAATATGCCATGATGATCGCATCATTGAGGTAAACATCCGAACTACTAAGCTGAGCAGGCCCCTAAAACTTAAAATTAAGATACATTTTTCTTTCTCGTGATCAGAATTTGATGAAATAAAGCCTGTATGTTACCCCAAGCTACGCTCAAGTTACCTGAGAAAACCCCACGTAAATTCGTCTGGTAGTTTTGGAGATCAACGTGTTCAAACAGACAGACAAACAGAAGGATAAAGTTTTTAAAAATAGTGTTATTGCATTCCGTTACACTCCCTACAACACCTTAAACCAGTTTTTCCCTAATATTTTAACTGTACAGTCACGGCGGTTTTACAATTTTACTATTAGTATAGAAACATATGTAAACACTTTGATTAAGGTCGCATGTACTTGGCCTCAAACGTTGGCCATGGCCAATCTAACAAGCATCTGAACGTTACATGTTACAATTTACTGTAAACAAGTACCTGAATCAATTGGTGTCTTATACGACATTCTTTCATTTAGGTGAAATTATGCGCTGGTCGCTGCAGGGAGTTACGAATTATTTCAAACACATCCGGATCATCTCTTGAACCTAGACAAGACTGTGCAATTCACTGCTCCAGTTCTTCGACTGTGCCAACTGGTGTGCTGTAAGTATGGCTTTTGAGATGACCCCAGACAGAAAAATTGAGAGGACTGAGATCAGTTGACCATGGAGACAGAGGTACAGCCGCTGTTCGACCTATCCATCTTGGACCACAATGGTGCTTAGATATCGCCTTATATCAGCAAGAAAATATGCCGCTGCCTCATCATGTATTAAGCATATGCCCCAACCATGGATCTTAGGTCATGGGTGAAATCTGAGCTCAGTTAAGAGGTGCTTAATCGAAAAGTTTAAGTTTCAAATACACTGCCTGAAAAAAAAAAAGTGAAGCACCCAGAAGGGGAGGAGGGAAAAAGAATTAAACTCCACAGTTCAAAAGAGTATGTGATGTTATTTCAGTAATTACGAAATCGAATCAAATTTGAAAAGAACTTGGAGTATGGGCCAAATTATCAGGATGACATTGCATCCACTCTGGCCTGGATACATGCACTAATTCGGTTGGAAAGGGTGCCATAAAGCGGTTGTATCTTCTCCTGAAGCAAACTGGCCCATAATTGTTGTAACTGGTATGCTTGATACTGTCACTGGGACGGAATTGAAATCCAAGCTAGTCCCTGACGTGTTTATTTCGAAGAGAGCTGAGGATCTTGCTGGTCATGGGTGCACCTCGATATCACGCAGACAGTTCATGGAGATACGTGTCATGTACTGACGAGCATTGTCCTGTTCAGAAACGGCTGATACTGTCGCATGAGATGTAATATATGAAGACGCAGGTCGTTTGTGACGTCTCGTTGCGCCATTAGAGTTCATTTTATTAATACCAATAATAACTTGGAGCTATACTAAATGGCTCTCCACACCACGACGCCAGAGTAATATCACTGTGCCTTCCCAAAATATTCGAAGAATGAGACCTCTCCTCAAGTCACCGCCATACTCACCGACTATGGTAATCTCGAATAGAGTAGAACCACGATTCATTGCTGAACACAGTGCGACGCCATTCATCAGCAGTCCATGCTTTTCGGTCATAGCACCATTACAAACGTAACCATATCTGCTGTGGTGTTAACGGAAGCCTATGCTTGGGACACTAATTCCCTAGTCTGGCTGCTGCTTGTCTCCAGCCAATGGTGCGGAATGGTACAGAAAGTTTCCGGGAGTCCAATACTTGTTCTCAGATGTCAGAGACGAATGTGAAGGAGTTACGATGTTCTTGGTGCACAGTAGAGGAAAAGTGTCTTGTAGTGGTCAGACATGGTCGACCGAAACCTTGACGATGAGAATGCTTGCCCTCACGTTCCCATGCACTCTAACACATGGCCATTGTCACAAACGAAGGCCCTATAATTCTAGATACTGCACTATTCGACCAAACAACATAATGGAGGCCCACAAAGAGGTCCATATGTAACTCTGTCTGGTGCTGACAACGCTGTCTCACATGAATATGCAACATCTCCACGTCTTCCTCAGTGATCACTCAACATCTGACGATGCTCACACCCCCTATGTGTATATATATGCAACTCACCTCAACCTCCAACATACTCCACTATCTGAAAATCACTCACACCCACTAGTCCATCCCTATTAGTTGCTCATATCCATACACTGCCAGTTGCCCTTTCTCACTCCCTCAACCGGCCCAACCCATTATCTCTCTCGAACTGTCCCTGTCTCCTGTATCACAGCCACAGTCCCCTTCATTCTGTGCTACTACTACTGTGAACCAGACCTAGTAACAACACTAAAATGAGTGACACTAATGTACCCTAATGGCTGCTCTACTCATCACAGAAAATTGCAATTCTAATAATTTACATACTCGTCGCTGGTGTGTACATCTACAAAGTTACATTGACATCCAATCACGTATTCTCGGTGCTTCACTTTTTTTCTCAAGCAGTACCCATTACTAAAAACTTAAACTCCGACCGAACGGGCTTCGGAAGGCCCTACGGTACCGACCGGCAGCCGTGTCATCCTCAGCCCATAGGCGTCACTGGTTGCGGCTATGGAGGGGCATGTGATCTGCACACCGCTCTACGAGCCGCTACCAGCTTTCGTGACCGGAGCCGCCACTTCTTTTCAGTCAACAGCCCCTCAATTGGACTCAGAAGGGCGGAGTGCACTCCATTTTCCACCAGTGCCAGCAGATCCGGACGGTCAACGCTACAGGTGGTAGCCGAGGCCGACAGCGTTTAACTTCGGTGATCTGACGGAAACTGGTGTTACCACTTCGACAAGTCCGTTGGCTTACTATTTTACTAGAAAAATATTTACTATCTATGTTCGTGCTGCTTGTAAACATACAGTTAAATTATCTGGAAAATTGTTCGTTTGTGGACCTATATTTACTGGAACATTTTCTCTTCTACGAGGGCTGTTCGGAAAGTGAGTTCCAGTCGGTCGCGAAATGGAAACTATTGTGAAAATCCGATGAAGTTTTGCGCAGATGTGTTGGGTAGAAGTGTGCAATTTGCAGGTGGGGATGGGGGGGATTTCCCCCCCCACCCCCACCCCACCCCTCTGCATCAGACCATCCCCTCCTCTGGTTTTAGTTTATGTATCCCAACCTGGGATGATTATTTCCCACGCACTGGAGTAAAACTTTACATATAATGTAAATTTGTGGAGCCGAAAACTGAAAGTTTTTAATAAGTCTTACTATTAACACTATTAATATGTTTCAGTTTTCTATCATCAGAATAAGTACAACTGTTCACAAATGTGCTTCTACGTTTTGAATTCCCCTCGTATATCTGTACCCGCATGTAGATGATTTTGTAAATAAGCTTTACCGGCCGGCCGAAGTGGCCGTGCGGTTAAAGGCGCTGCAGTCTGGAACCGCAAGACCGCTACGGTCGCAGGTTCGAATCCTGCCTCGGGCATGGATGTTTGTGATGTCCTTAGGTTAGTTAGGTTTAACTAGTTCTAAGTTCTAGGGGACTAATGACCTCAGCAGTTGAGTCCCATAGTGCTCAGAGCCATTTGAAGCCAAATAAGCTTTACCAATAATTTACTTTTAAAGATATAACAAGGGATGGCTTTTCTGATAATGCATACGTGTCAATAGTGAGTTTCGGCATTAACATCTATTTATAAATAGCTGTTTAACCATGCGTAACACCACGGTCCAAGCTAGTAACATATATAATTCTACTAACTCCCTAAGACATCCCCCCCCCCACCCCCCCTCCTGGTAGAAGCACAAATCGCACCCTATTGGGTAGTGTATCTAGTATACCTGTAGATCGCGGCACGTCGCACTTTTCAATTCTGAGCTCACAGTGATCACGTAACAATGCCTGGACAATAATGTTTCCCTCCAAGGGCCTAGTAAGAGATTTCGCCTAATGTCGCGCAGTCCCCATAGCATAGCTGTCATGAGCTCCGTTCTTCATGAAAATTATCGGCTGCACTCTGCAGGGGCAATGAAGATGCTCCTGCAGCGTTTCGATGGGAAGTGTTTGATCACTCACATCACAGCCCGTAACTGATTCGTCCTGAGTTTCATCTCTGCTCACGTGAATCACTGGCTATGAAGACAACGTTTTGACACAGACAAAGAGCTGTAGACGAACGTAGAGAATTGGTGGAAAGCACAGGCGGCTGCCTTCTATGACGAGGGTATTGGAAATTTGTTATAACGCTACAACAAATGTCTAAGGCGGAGCGGCGACTATGTAGAGAAGTAGCTGTAAGGTGAAGATAACTATTGCAAATAAAAAAAAATTGATTTTCACAGTGGTTTCCATTTCGCGACTCAGTTTAATTCACAGAACCAGGTTATTTTATAAATTGATGATCCATATCACGTAATCATTCCCCCTACAGACCTCAGTTACCTCTCAAAATTAGTGTTAATGTCATAGAGAGCGTGGCCCGTTGTTCTATATTATGACGTAGGTGTCATTAGCTACTAAATGGGTTCAAATGGCTTTGAGCACTATGGGACTTAACTTCGGAGATCATCAGTCCCCTAGAACTTAGAACTACTTAAATCTAACTAACCTAAGGACATCACACACATCCATGCCCGAGGGAGGATTGGAACGTCCGACCGTAGCGGTCGCGCGATTCCAGACTGTAGCGCCTAGAACCGCTCGGTCACTCCGGCCGGCAGCTACTAAATAATAAAGAACTTTCGACAGTTACTGATCCTTGAAACACCTCCCATATAATGATTAGACCAAAGATAGTCCGCTATTCCAAAACACCAAACAATAGAAATAATCCCCTAAGAAAAACCTCTGCAAGCAATTACCGTGAAATAGGATGGAGGTTTTCTTCTTTACTGCATTTCATGTCATCTACAGTGCTAAAACACGAAGACAATGGGCTGTTCTGGCATTGACCCGAACTCAGCTATCCTTTTTCGTCAGAACAATGTGAAACTGGCCTCTTAGCAACCTTAATACTCATGTTGAGTGCGTTATTGAGCTATTTTGTAACAATGTGCACTAAAAATATATAGAACTTTATATAAATTTTCAAATACATCTTAAATTATGTTACATTCATTAATTTTTCTAAATTACAGTGCAGCATACACACTGTTAAAGATTTCAGCTTGACAATTAATGAATGTAACATGGACGATTGATACCATTTCGTCTGAATCGTTTGAAATCTGCAATAGAGACAAATAGATCTGCGCCCACACTTTGGCATAATAAAAAGACATACTGCTGGGATATTCTAAATAATGCTCACTGACCGTTAAGAGCACACGTACGAATACAATTATTTTCAACGGAATATATGAGATTAATTAAGTACTAATGGAGGAACAGCTACTGCAACACTGTTGGTGTGTGGTCTTTTTTTAAGTCGGTTAACGAAGGACAACCCGTGTAAAGAATTCCGATGTTCCGCAATAAACAGAACCTGTCTTGCGACAGTTGCGTGATATGGCAATCGTAAGTTACGTAAAACACTTATTCGTAGTCCTTGTAGCGTCTGTATCAGCACACGTAACCTTGAAATGCTTTTTGAAAACTTGCTTGTGAAACACAGTGAGTACAAATATCTGCACAGAAGCGTACACTGTAGGAAAATTACATTAAAATCTTATCTCTTGTCCGAAGACTGCATGAAATACTGCAACTAACGAGAAACACAGACAACTTGTGGAAAAATATTCCTATCATAGTAAACGTGCAGTCCTAATAGCAAAGCTCTGAAGTTACGAAGTAAAGCCAACGCATAATTTCAATACCCAAAGGAAAAACCCCAATTTACGTCTGGGAGTTCTAATGACCAAAACGTCACTGACCAAGCATTCACCGACGGTACTGAAAGCGCTCAACCCTTATTAATACGAAACTATTTCATGAAAGTCCTCTCTAGTAACGCCATTTCCTCACTGGCTTCCGGTCACATGATTAAACATCAACATTTACACTCCACAAGCCAGCCAGTGGTGTGTGGCAGAGAGTACATTCTTTAGCACTGTCTCTTCCTCCCTTTCCTGTCACAGTCGCGAATGGTCCAGGGGAAGAACGATCTGTGTGAATTCAGACTTCTCTAATTTTACCTCCATGGTCTTTACGCGAATACAGGGTGATTCACGAAGATAAGCAAATATTTTAATACGTTATTCTACAAGTAAAACTAAAGAAAAAAGTTCATATAGAGAGGTCCGCCGGCCGGAGTGGCCGAGTGGTTCAAGGCGCTACAGTCTGGAATCGAGCGACCGCTACGGTCGCAAGTTCGAATCCTGCCTCGGGCATGGATGTGTGTGATGTCCTTAGGTTAGTTAGGTTTAAGTAGTTCTAAGTTCTAGGGGACTGATGACCTCAGAAGTTAAGTCCCATAGTGGTCAGAGCCATTTGAACCATTTTTGACATAGGTCCCCAAATGTTTAGTTACGGTGTTATGGCTAATAAAAGATTTTGCCTGAAATTTAGTAACTGCGCTAATATGAAGCCATCGTAAAACTGTACAAGGTTAAAGTAAAGCACAATTTCCATTTATTTTGTTATTATTCGTCTGGTGAATCTAATAAAACATGTCTCAGA
This sequence comes from Schistocerca nitens, assembly GCF_023898315.1. Taxonomy (NCBI): domain Eukaryota; kingdom Metazoa; phylum Arthropoda; class Insecta; order Orthoptera; family Acrididae; genus Schistocerca; species Schistocerca nitens. The sequence goes on along the minus strand of NC_064616.1, from coordinate 569,900,357 downwards.
CGTGTATCTGCAGTAGTTTTCCAGAACATCCACATAAGCAAAGATTATTATACAAGTAAATTTGTTTACTTTCCATTAAGAACGTAGAAAAGTTTATGTCATTGTTGGCAACCGTTAGTAGGTTGTTTCAATCCTTTCCTAACTTTGAGACGAGTTAGTTTTCTGTATCGTTCAGTGAAAGAACATAATAACAACAGTGTTCTTCAGTGAAACCACATAGTAACTGTTGTAGTTTGTAGATTATTTATGAAATAGGGATGCCCTTCAAGCTGACTGCAGAGGAATACACCGATATGATGTTTATTTATGGCAGATGTGATGGTAATGCTACGGCTGTAGTTAACGAATATCGCGTATGTTATCCAACTCGGAAGATTCCGAATGCACGAACCATTACTGGAGTATTTCGAATGTTACGGGAGACAGGTTTTCTACCTAGCGTTTATAATCAGTACGTCTGGGACATGTTTTATATAGATTCACCAGATCAATAACAACAAAATAAAGGGAAATCGTGCTTTACTCTAACCTTGTACAGTTTTGCGATGGCTTCATATTAGCGAAGTTGCCAAATTTCAGGCAAAATCTTTTATTAGCCGTAACTCCGTAACTAAACATTTGCGGACCTATGTTTATATGAATTTTTTTCATCAGTTATACTTGTAGAATAGCATATTAAAATATTTGCATATCTTCGCGAATCACCCTGTATACAGAGGGGCAACAATATGTGTGTTGATTTTTATAAAAACGTACGCTGTCGTAGTTTAAACAGAAAACCGTACGGTGATTCAGAACGTGTTCTCTTGTGGCACCTGCCACTGGAGTCGGCAGAACATTGCTGTGAAGCTTTCGCATTTACTGAATGAACCTGTGATCAAACGAGCTGCTCTTCTTAAGGCGTTCTGTGTCTCATCTATGAATCCAGTTTGTTACAGAGCAGACTGACGAGCAGTATTGAAGTACTGGTCGAATAAGGATTTGTAAGGTAGCTCCTTTGTGGTTAGACTACGCTTCCTCAAGCATTCTTCCAATGAATATGTCTCTCATGTGTCTAACACCCGATTAGTTTTATGTGGTCGTTCTGCTTTAAATCGCTCCGTAAACATATACGTAGCGACTTAAATGGTTATGACTGTTTCCAGTGATTGTTTAGCAATCGTGTAACCACCCGATAATGGTCCTTTCAGCTATTTATGGGCTATAGACCACATTTGTTTATGTTGAAGGTGAATTTCAATCCTTTCATCTAGCGTCGATCCTCTAATAATCTTCCTGCATTTTGCTGCAATTTTCTGGCGTTGTGACTTCTCTATGTACAACAACACCATTCGCGGAAAGCCTCATGAAATCAGCTACATTATCCACTAGGTTACTTATATAACAGTGTATAACGGGTAAAAGTGCACATATTTTTATACATCATGTGATCAAAAGTTTCCAGACACCCCTCAGAACATACGTTTTTCATATTATGTGCATTGTGCTGCCACCTACTGCCAGGAACTCCATGTAAGCGACCTCAGTAGTCATAGACATCGTGAGAGAACAGAATGGGGTGCTCCGCGGAACTTACAGATTTCGAACGTGGTCAGGTGATTCGGTGTCACTTGTATCATACGTCTGTAAAGAAGATTTACAGACTCCTAAACATCCCTGGTTCCACTGTTTCCAATGCGGAAACATGAAGGGACATGTACAGCACAAAAGCGCACAGGCCGAACTCGTATGTTGACTGACAGAGACCGCCGACAGTTGAAGAGGGTCGTAATGTGTAATAGACATACATCAACCAGACCATCACAAAGGAATTCCCAACTGCATTAGGATCCACTGCAAGTACTTGGACAGGCGGAAGGTGAGAAAACTTGGATTTCATGGTCGAGTGGCTGCTCATAAGCCACACATCACGCCGGTAAATGCCAAACGACGCTTCGCTTGGTGTAAGGAGAGTAAACATTGGATTATGGAACAGTGGAAAAACGTTGTGTGCAGTGACGGATGACGGTTCACAATATGGTGGTCGCATGGTAGCGTTTGGATAGGCGAATGACCGGTGAACGTCATCTGCCAGTGTGTGTAGTGCCAACAGTAAAATTCGGAGGCGTTGGTGTTATGGTGTGGTCGTGTGTTTCATGGAGAGGGCTTGTACGCCTTGTTGGTTTGCGTGGTACTATCACAGCACAGGCCTATATTGATATTTTAAGCACCTTCTTGCTTCCCACTGTTGAAGAGCAATTTATTGATGGCGATTGCATCTTTCAACACGATCGAGCACCTGTTAGTAATGCACGGCCTATGGCGGAGTGGTTACATGACAATAACATCCCTGTAATGGACTGGCCTGCACAGGGTCCTGACCGGAATCGTATAGAACACGTTTGGGATGTTTTGGAACGCCGACTTCGTGCCAGGACTCATCGACCGACATCGATACATCTCCTCAGTGCAGCACTCTGTGAAGAATGGGCTGCTATTCCCCAAGAAACCTTGCAGCACCTGACTGAACGTATGCCTGCGAGAGTGGAAGCTGTCGTCAAGGCTGAGAGTGGGTCAACACCGTATTGAATTCCAGAATTACCGATGAAGGTCGAAACGAACTTGTAAGTCATTTTCAGTCAGGTGTCCGGATACTTTTGAACACATAGTGTACGTGGTACCTTAATAAGTACACACATCAGGGTGATGGTTGTTTATTTTTTCTCAGCGTCGAACAGTCTTCCCACAAACACAACACGTAATTTACTACCTGAATTTTCTGCATGCTGGTAACTGCACCACTAAGTAGACTACACCTGTCAGCATAGGTTAACTTTTTTGCATCGATGTGTCGACACTTCAGTACCTGACCTGCTACCCAGCGGAAAATAAGCAATAATGGCTTGTCTTGCCACTTGTACTTGGAGGTACTAACGAACGTAAAACATACTACTCCTAATGACTACAACTATTACTCTGCAAATGAAGGAAATACTGTTGTAATGTTGTTCAGTACACCTTCCTCAGTCACCAATAGAAATGTCAGTCTTCTGAAATAATTTGGGTGAAGGTCACGGTTAAAGCAGGCTCAGACATGGTAATTGGATGTCTCTATAGGCCCCCTGGCTCAGCAGCTGTTGTGGCTGAGCACCTGAAGGATAATTTGTAAAATATTTCGAGTAGATTTCCCCGCCATGTTATAGTTCTGGGTGGAGATTTTAATTTGCCGGATATAGACTGGGAGACTCAAACGTTCATAGCGGGTGGCACGGACAAAGAATCCAGTGAATTTTTTTTAAGTGCTTTATCGGAAAACTACCTTGAGCAGTTAAACAGAGAACCGACTCGTGGCGATAACATATTAGACCTTCTGGTGACAAACAGACCCGAACTATTTGAAACAGTTAACGCAGAACAGGGAATCAGCGATCATAAAGCGGTTACGGCATCGATGATTTCAGCCGTAAATAGAAATATTAAAAAAGGTAGGAAGATTTTTCTGTTTAGCAAAAGTGACAAAAAGCAGATTACAGAGTACCTGACGGCTCAACACAAAAGTTTTGTCTCAAGTACAGATAGTGTTGAGGATCAGTGGACAAAGTTCAAAATCATCATACAATATGCGTTAGATGAGTATGTGCCAAGCAAGATCGTGAGAGATGGAAAAGAGCCACCGTGGTACAACAACCGAGTTAGAAAACTGCTGCGGAAGCAAAGGGAACTTTACAGCAAACATAAACATAGCCAAAGCCTTGCAGACAAGAAAAAATTACGCGACGCGAAATGTAGTGTGAGGAGGGCTATGCGAGAGGCGTTCAACAAATTCGAAAGTAAAGTTCTATGTACTGACTTGGCAGAAAATCATAAGAAATTTTGGTCTTATGTGAAAGCGGTAGGTGGATCAAAACAAAATGTCCAGACACTCTGTGACCAAAATGGTACTGAAACAGAGGATGACAGACTAAAGGCCGAAATACTAAAGGTCTTTTTCCAAAGCTGTTTCACAGATGAAGACTGCACTGTAGGTCCCTCTCTAGATTGTCGCACAGATGACAAAATGGTAGATATCGAAATAGACGACAGAGGGATAGAGAAACAATTAAAATCGCTCAAAAGAGGAAAGGCCGCTGGACCTGATGGGATACCAGTTCGATTTTAGACAGAGTACGTGAAGGAACTTGCCCCCCTTCTTGCAGCGGTGTACCGTAGGTCTCTAGAAGAGCGTAGCGTTCCAAAGGATTGGAAAAGGGCACAGGTCATCCCTGTTTTCAAGAAGGGACGTCGAACAGATGTGCAGAATTATAGACCTATATCTCTATCGTCGATCAGTTGTAGAATTTTGGAACACATATTATGTTCGAGTATAATGACTTTTCTGGAGACTAGAAATCTACTCTGTCAGAATCAGCATGGGTTTCGAAAAAGACGGTCGTGTGAAACCCAGCTCGCGCTATTCGTCCACGAGACTCAGAGGGCCATAGACACGGGTTCACAAGTAGATGCCGTGTTTCTTGACTTCCGCAAGGCGTTCGATACATTTCCCCACAGTCGTTTAATGAAGAAAGTAAGAGCATATGGACTATCAGACCAACTGTGTGATTGGATTGAAGAGTTCCTAGATAACAGAACGCAGCATGTCATTCTCAATGGAGTGATTTCAGGTATGCCGCAGGGGAGCGTCGTAGGACCGTTGCTATTCACAATATACATAAATGACCTTGTGGATGACATCGGAAATTCACTGAGGCTTTTTGCGAATGATGCTGTGGTATATCGAGTGGTTGTAACAATGGAAAATTGTACTTAAATGCAGGAGGATCTGCAGCGAATTGACGCATGGTGCAGGGAATGGCAATTGAATCTCAATGTAGACAAGTGTAATGTGCTGCGAATACACAGAAAGAAAGATCCCTTATCATTTAGCAACAAAATAGCAGGTCAGCAACTGGAAGCATATAATTTCCTACATTATCTGGGAGTACGCATTAGGAGCGATTTAAAATGGAATGATCATATAAAGTTGATCGTTGGTAAAGCAGATGCCAGACTGAGATTCATTGGAAGAATCCTAAGGAAATGCAATCCGAAAACAAAGGAAGTAGGTTACAGTACGCTTGTTCGCCCACTGCTTGAATACTGCTCAGCAGTGTGGGATCCGTACCAGAGAGGGTTGATAGAAGAGATAGAGCAGATCCAACGGGGAGCAGCGCGCTTCGTTACAGGATCATTTAGTAATCGCGAAAGCGTTACGGAGATGATAGATAAACTCCAGTGGAAGACTCTGCAGGAGAGACGCTCAGTAGCTCGGTACGGGCTTTTGTTGATGTTTCGAGAACATACTTTCATCGAAGAGTCAAGCTGTATATTACTCCCTCCTACGTATATCTCGCGAAGAGACCATGAGGATAAAATCAGAGAGATTAGAGCCCACACAGAAGCATACCGACAATCCTTCTTTCCACGAACAATACGAGACTGGAATAGAAGGGATAACCGATAGAGGTACTCAAGGTACCCTCCGCCACACACCGTCAGGTGGCTTGCAGAGTATGGATGTAGATGTAGATTTAAACCCCTTACACCTCGTGTACTGTGAAAAGCAATGGTCCTATAACATTGCTTTGCAGTACGCCCGAAGTTATTTTTCACGTCTGAAGAATTGTCTCAGTTAAAAAATGACACACTGTGTTATGTACCGAAGGAATTCTTCAGTCGAATTACATAGCTGGTCTGATATTCTGTCCACTCATATTTTGTTCATTAGGTGACAGTGCGGAACTGTATTGAACACCTTCGGGAAGACAAGGAAAGGAGCATTAACCGGGGCACCACTATCTACTGTTTTTTGTGTCTCGTGGACGTATAGAACGAGCTGGATTTCGCCCGATTCTTGCTAGAGGAACCCATATTGATTCCTACCGACAACATTTTCAGACTCCAGGAATGTGATAAAACACAAGCATAAAATACGTTCTAAAATTCTGCAACAGACCTACGTCAGTGATATACGCCAAAGATTCATAGGATTTTCTGTCGGATTGACAGATCACTTCCGAATTCGTTGAACGCCTCAAGCATGCCTCTCCTCTCGCTACTTTTGTCTTCCTTTAGTTACTCAACACACGCACACACCCACCCACCCACCCACCCACCCACCCACACACACACACACACACAGACTTTCGCACGCATTAACGTCAGATATATGCAATCTGGCTTGATAATACGTAAATATCATGTCTTGTTACAATTCTAGATAGAAGCAAGAATAGACTCTAACAAAAACTAAAACAAAATCTGGATAAATTGGTTTCGATTTCTATTCTAAAATAAGTGAACAAATATATAAAGAGCGATGAGCCAACACTGTTGCTCCTCTTGCCCCTTCCCAGTATTGTGGAGCTATACTGAGACATGAAAATGTTAAAAGGCAAGCAAGAATTGTCGCATTACCATTTACAGCAGGTTAATGGCTGTCCACTTGCCAGAACATACCACGCAGTAGCTTAACAACGTCGAGCTGCAACAATTGCGTCACAAGCGTCCCACGCGAACCTCTCTACGAGTACAACACGTACGAGGTGTCCCACGATCAATTGTCGATATTCAGAGATATGGCAGGAGCGCTCAATTTAAGCAAAGGATTTTGTATGCACATATGCCCTATTCCAAATGGTCCCCGAGAAAGAACACATTTAATGTACATTTGTTTTTGGGAGAGTGACATTTTGTTAAATTTTAATATTACTTATTATTCTAGAATTCCATTTAATACACTGTTCACTTCATAACGAATCCACTCCATTTAATACTCTGTTCTCTTCATTAACGATTCCGCTTTCGGAATTAAATAATCCATTGAACCCGATTTACAAAAGCATGCAGACACATACGACTCGCCATTCCCTATTGTAAGCACACGAGTATCAAAATGATAAATATCTAGATAAGTGATCGCAGGATAGAAAACCAACTGAAGTCGCTCAACAGAGGATAGGCAATTGGGCCTCTTGGGGTACGTATACGATTCTGCATAGGCTCTGCAAAATAGCTGGCACCTCTTCTAGCAGCAGTCATATGACAGTGGAGGAAGGAAGTGAGCCAAGCGATTGTGTAAATGCGGATGTCAGTCCCGTTTCTTGTAAGTGCAGTCGTACAGATGAAGGTAACAACAGGTATATGTCAGCGACCTCAATGTGTCGCACAATTCCGGAACATTACAACCACCGACGTACTATCAATATAAACCCATCCAGGTGGTAGCAGCATCACCTGGCGGGGAATGACATACTGGTGGTACATTTAGTATCAGTGGGCGTGCTGTCTGTGTGTAGAAAGGGAAAGGTGCGAGGGGAGATCGTGATGGCCCGGAGGCTCGGCACGAGCATTTCGAAAACTGCACGTCTCATCGGGTTGTCGAGGCGTGCTGTTGTGTCTTCAACACGTGGCGATACCAAAGTGAAGTCACGTCCAGGCGTCGTGAGGTTGGGCGATGCCTCTCATTATAGATGTCGGACATCGTAGGCTGGGCAGACTGGTAAAACAGGACAGGTAGCGACCTGTGGTGGAACTAACATCAGACTTTAATGCTGGGCAGAGTGCACGTGTGTCTTAACACACAATGCTCCGACACTGCTAACGATGGGCCTCCGCAGCCAACGACCCATGCATGTGGCAATGTTAGCCCCACGATATCGGCAACTACGGCTGAAATGGGCGCGTGACCATCGGCACTGAACGTTGACGCAGTGGCAGAGCATTGCACGGTCTGATGAATCCCGATACCTTCTCCATCATGCCGATGGGAGGGCGCGAATCAGTTTTCTTCCAGGGGAACAGCTCCTTGGCACCTGAAATGCGGGACGGAGACAAGCTGGAGGCGGCTCCATTATGCTCTAGGGAACACTCACGTGTGCATCACTGGGTCCAGTGGAGCTAGTGGAAGGCACCATGATGGTCAAGGAGTATTGCACACTGGTTGAGGCTACATAGACCCCTTAATGGTAATCATGTTTCCCGATGGCAATGGCATTGTTCAGTAAGATAATGCTCCATGTCACAAGACCGGGAGTGTGATGGAGTGGTTAGAGGAACACAGTGGCGAATTCCAATTGATGTGGTGACCCAAAGACTAGCCAGATATGAATCCGATCGAAAGCATCTGGGATGTGATTGAACTTAGTGTCGGAACTCATCGCCCCCTCCCTGGAATTTACGGGAATTAGGCGACTTGTGTATACAGATGTAATTACCAACTCCCTCCAGCGATCTACGTGCCAAAGATGGACATATCGGCTATTAGGTACGTGGTCATATCGCTCTGGCTGATCAGTGTATATTTTACATTCCTATATTATGACCTTTCTGAAGATCGAAAGTTTACTCAGTGGGAATCAATGTGGATTACATAAACAATCGTCACGTGAATCCCAACTCGCTATGCTCGTCCACTAGACCCAGAAGAAAGCAGATATCAGCGTCCAGGTTGATGCCGCCTTCCTTGGCTTCCGGAGGGCGGTCGATACTCGAATTCTTTATGTGAAAACCCTTGAAGCTTTATAAATAAAATGAACGTTATTAACTCATTTCTACGTATTTGCATCCCTGGCTCCTCATTGTAGCGCATAACATGGCGGTGTGACGCGTAAATAAGTCGGTGCCTGAGAAACATAATGCTGTAATTGAGTTTCGAAATCGAAGAGTTCGTCCACACATGGAGCACCCTCTACTTCAGCATGACAATGCAGACCACACACGTGCGATGCGACATCTGCAACAGTCCGACACCTTGGATTGACTGTCGCCGACCATCTCCGTACAGTCCCGACTTGGCCACAGTCGATTTTCATCTGTTTCCAAAACTTAAACACCCTCGAGGTCTTCAGCTTGATAATGATAAAGTTTCACCATTTGCCTTCAATATCCGTCACAGACTCAGTAATAGTTATTTCTCTGTGGTGACCAGTTTTGTACAACTACGCCCATTTCTAAACCATGGCCTTACAGTTCCCACCAGCTTACACTTCTGTCTAAGGCCACGGTTTGAAAATGCACGTGATTGTCCGAAACTAGTCGCCACAAAGAAATTACTATTGTCACAACTGTGACAGATATTGAAGGAAAATAAAGATTTTAATAAGCCTAGTTGCTGCTCCTATCCTCCATCAATAAGGTGGAACTTCATAAATCAATCTCTTGTTGGGAGAAACGTATTCGTCACCAGGGTGACTATGTTGAGATATAAATATGTATACAATAAGAATGAAGTTGAAGAATGTTAATAACGTTTTTATTACTTAAAAAATTTTAAAAGAGTTTTCACATTAAAAAAAAACGAAGGTATTACTTTTCAGCTGGCCCGCGAGGCCACATGATACCACTGAGACTGTTTTAGGCTCATGACTATTCACAACGTCTGAAGCTCCACAAGGATTTCTGCGGGCATTGCTCCTGAGTATTGAGAAATCACAAGTGCAGAGGATTGACCCTTGGTTCAGGGATTGGCAGCTGCCCTTTCATAATTGATAACATGTCTTAGGAATCGTGAACCTTTTGCTACAATAAATAAGCAAACAGCGTCTGGAGGAGGAGATTAGTGTTTAACGTCTCGTCGACAATGAGGTCTTTAGGAACGGAGCGCAAGCTTGGATTAGGAAAGGATGGAGAAGGAAGCCGGCCAGGGTGGCCGAGCGGTTCTAGGCGCTACAGTTTGGAACGGCGCGACCGCTACGGTCACAGGTTCGACCCTGCCTCGGGCATGGATGTGTGTGATGTCCTTAGGTTAGTTAGGTTTAAGTAGTCCTAAGTTCTAGGGGACTGATGACCCCTAATTTTTTTTTTTTTTTTTTTTTTTTTTTTTTTTTTTTTTTTTTGGGAGAAGGAAAGCTGCCGTGCTCTTTGGAAGGACCCATCCCGGCATTTTCCTTAAGCAGTTAAGGTAAATCACGTAAAACCTAAATCAGAATGGCTGGACGCGCATTTGTACCGTCGTCTTCCCGAATGCGAATCCATTGTGCTAACCACTGTGCTACCTCGCTTGGTAACACTGTCTGGGTCACAACTTTTTATTTAGAGACAATCGGCCTCAGTCTCCGCTGCAAATTGAATTTTTATTAGTGACTATTTAATTACATATGGAGAAATAGTTTTACACTGTTTTAATGCACTCATCTATAACTTACACTTTTGTAACGTGACTATGTGAAAATTGTTCTTGTCACTACGTCTTCGTTTTTTATGTTATTTTCACACAACGTAGACAACCCGCACTTTTCGGCACCAAATACGTGTGAGCTCATAATATTTTGTTGTTATTTCTACTAGTCATGAGACAAGTGTTCGTTATATCATACTTCTGTAAAATCGTTATCGTTACTATTTTTTTTGTTCCGACGTAGACATGGAGATGATCTGCAGCTCAGATTGAAATCGGTTGTCTGTAAATAAAAAGTTTTGATTCAGATGGTGTTTGTTTATTATAAAAAAATTTACCGAATTGCGCAGAAATAGGCTGCAAGATACGTTACTATCTGGCTACACGATGTCGAAAAATCTCTGGAAACAGTCACCTTTGACAAATATCTGGGAGTATGCTTACGGAGTGATTTAAAGTGGAAGAAACACAGACACCTAAACATAGGCGAGGCACATTTAAATCGGAGATTCATCCGAAATTCTCAGGAAATACGGGGTGTTACAAAAAGGTACGGCCAAACTTTCAGGAAACATTCCTCACACACAAATAAAGAAAAGATGTTATGTGGACATGTGTCTGGAAACGCTTAATTTCCATGTTAGAGCTCATTTTCGTTTCGTCAGTATGTACTGTACTTCCCTCGATTCACCGCCAGTTGGCCCAATTGAAGGAAGGTAATGTTGACTTCGGTGCTTGTGTTGACATGCGACTCATTGCTCTACAGTACTAGCATGAAGTACATCAGTACGTAGTATCAACAGGTTAGTGTTCATCACGAACGTGGTTTTGCAGTCAGTACAATGTTTACAAATGCGGAGTTGGCAGATGCCCATTTGATGTATGGATTAGCACGGGGCAATAGCCGTGGCGCGGTACGTTTGTATCGAGACAGATTTCCAGAACGAAGGTGTCCCGACAGGAAGACGTTCGAAGCAATTAATCGCCGTCTTAGGGAGCACGGAACATTCCAGCCTATGACTCGCGACTGGGGAAGACCTAGAACGACGAGGACACCTGCAATGGACAAGGCAATTCTTCGTGCAGTTGACGATAACCCTAATGTCAGCGTCAGAGAAGTTGCTGCTGTACAAGGTAACGTTGACCACGTCACTATAGGGAGAGTGCTACGGGAGAGCCAGTTGCTTCCGTACCATGTACAGCGTGTGCAGGCACTATCAGCAGCTGATTGGCCTCCACGGGTACACTTCTGCGAATGGTTCATCCAACAATGTGTCAATCCTCATTTCATCTACATCTACATCTACATTTATACTCCGCAAGCCACCCAAAGGTGTGTGGCGGAGGGCACTTTACGTGCCACTGTCATTACCTCCCTTTCCTGTTCCAGTCGCGTATGGTTCGCGGGAAGAACGACTGTCTGAAAGCCTCCGTGCGCGCTCTAATCTCTCTAATTTTACATTCGTGATCTCCTCGGGAGGTATAGGTAGGGGGAAGCAATATATTCGATACCTCATCCAGAAACGCACCCTCTCGAAACCTGGCGAGCAAGCTACACCGCGATGCAGAGCGCCTCTCTTGCAGAGTCTGCCACTTGAGTTTATTAAACATCTCCGTAACGCTATCACGGTTACCAAATAACCCTGTGACGAAACGCGCCGCTCTTCTTTGGATCTTCTCTATCTCCTCCGTCAACCCGATCTGGTACGGATCCCACACTGATGAGCAATACTCAAGTATAGGTCGAACGAGTGATTTGTAAGCCACCTCCTTTGTTGATGGACTACATTTTCTAAGCACTCTTCCAGTGAATCTCAACCTGGTACCCGCCTTACCAACAATTAATTGCCGGCCGAAGTGGCCGTGCGGTTAAAGGCGCTGCAGTCTGGAACCGCAAGACCGCTACGGTCGCAGGTTCGAATCCTGCCTCGGGCATGGATGTTTGTGATGTCCTTAGGTTAGTTAGGTTTAAGTTGTTCTAAGTTCTAGGAGACTAATGACCTTAGCAGTTGAGTCCCATAGTGCTCAGAGCCAGTTGAACCAGTTGAACAATTAATTTTATATGATCATTCCACTTCAAATCGTTCCGCACGCATACTCCCAGATATTTTACAGAAGTAACTGCTACCAGTGTTTGTTCCGCTATCATATAATCGTACAATAAAGGATCCTTCTTTCTATGTATTCGCAATACATTACATTTGTCTATGTTAAGGGACAGTTGCCACTCCCTGCACCAAGTGCCTATCCGCTGCAGACCTTCCTGCATTTCGCTACAATTTTCTAATGCTGCAATTTCTCTGTATACTACAGCATCATCCGCGAAAAGCCGCATGGAACTTCCGACACTATCTACTAGGTCATTTATATATATTGTGAAAAGCAATGGACCCATAACACTCCCCTGTGGCACGCCAGAGGTTACTTTAACGTCTGTAGACGTCTCTCCATTGATAACAACATGCTGTGTTCTGTTTGCTAAAAACTCTTCAATCCAGCCACACAGCTGGTCTGATATTCCGAAGGCTCTTACTTTGTTTATCAGGCGACAGTGCGGAACTGTATCGAACGCCTTCCGGAAGTCAAGAAAAATAGCATCTACCTGGGAGCCTGTATCTAATATTTTCTGGGTCTCATGAACAAATAACGCGAGTTGGGTCTCACACGATCGCTGTTTCCGGAATCCATGTTGATTCCTACATAGTAGATTCTGGGTTTCCAAAAACGACATGATACTCGAGCAAAAAACATGTTCTAAAATTCTACAACAGATCGACGTCAGAGATATAGGTCTATAGATTTGCGCATCTGCTCGACGACCCTTCTTGAAGACTGGGACTACCTGTGCTCTTTTCCAATCATTTGGAACCCTCCGTTCCTCTAGAGACTTGCGGTACACGGCTGTTAGAAGGGGGCAAGTTCTTTCGCATACTCTGTGTAGAATCGAATTGGTATCCCGTCAGGTCCAGTGGACTTTCCTCTGTTGAGTGATTCCAGTTGCTTTTCTATTCCTTGGACACTTATTTCGATGTCAGCCATTTTTTCGTTTGTGCGAGGATTTAGAGAAGGAACTGCAGTGCGGTCTTCCTCTGTGAAACAGCTTTGGAAAAAGGTGTTTAGTATTTCAGCTTTACGCGTGTCATCCTCTGTTTCAATGCCATCATCATCCCGGAGTGTCTGGATATGCTGTTTCGAGCCACTTACTGATTTAACGTAAGACCAGAACTTCCTAGGATTTTCTGTAAAGTCGGTACATAGAATATTACTTTCGAATTCACTGAACGCTTCACGCATAGCCCTCCTTACGCTAACTTTGACATCGCTTAGCTTCTGTTTGTCTGAGAGGTTTTGGCTGCGTTTAAACTTGGAGTGAAGCTCTCTTTGATTTCGCAGTAGTTTCCTAACTTCGTTGTTGTACCACGGTGGGTTTTTCCCGTCCCTCACAGTTTCACTTGGCACGTGCCTGTCTAAAACGCATTTTACGATTGCCTTGAACTTTTTCCATAAACACTCAACATTGTCAGTGTCGGAACAGAAATTTTCTTTTTGATCTGTTAGGTAGTCTGAAATCTGCCTTCTATTACTCTTGCTAAACAGATAAACCTTCCTCCCTTTTTTTATATTCCTATTAACTTCCATATTCAGGGATGCTGCAACGGCCTTATGATCACTGATTCCCTGTTCTGCTCTTACAGAGTCGAAAAGTTCGGGTCTGTTTATCAGTAGGTCCAAGATGTTATCTCCACGAGTCGGTTCTCTGTTTAATTGCTCGAGGTAATTTTCGGATAGTGCACTCAGTATAATGTCACTCGATGCTCTGTCCCTACCACCCGTCCTAAATATCTGAGTGTCCCAGTCTATATCTGGTACATTGAAATCTCCACCTAAGACTATAACATGCTGAGGAAATTTATGTGAAATGTATTCCAAAATTTCTCTCAGTTGTTCTGCCACTAACGCTGCTGAGTCGGGAGGTCGGTAAAAGGAGCCAATTATTAACCTAGCTCGGTTGTTGAGTGTAACCTCCACCCATAATAATTCACAGGAACTATCCACTTCTACTTCACTACAGGATAAACTACTTCTAACAGCGACGAACACTCCACCACCGGTTGCATGCAATCTATCCTTTCTAAACACCGTCTGTACCTTTGTAAAAATTTCGTCAGAATTTATCTCTGGCTTCAGCCAGATTTCTGTACCTATAACGATTTCAGCTTCGGTGCTTTCTATCAGCGCTTGAAGTTCCGGTACTCTACCAACGCAGCTTCGACAGTTGACAATTACAATACCGATTGCTGCTTGGTCCCCGCATGTCCTGACTTTGCCCCGCACCCGTTGAGGCTGTTGCCCTTTCTGTACTTGCCCAAGGCCATCTAACCTAAAAAACCGCCCAGCCCACGCCACACAACCCCTGCTACCCGTGTAGCCGCTTGTTGCGTGTAGTGGACTCCTGACCTATCCAGCGGAACCCGAAACCCCACCACCCTATGGCGCAAGTCGAGGAATCTGCAGCCCACATGGTCGCAGAACCGTCTCAGCCTCTGATTCAAACCCTCCACGCGGCTCTGTACTAAAGGTCCGCAGTCAGTCCTGTCGACGATGCTGCAGATGGTGAGCTCTGCTTTCATCCCGCTAGCGAGACTGGCAGTCTTCACCAAATCAGATAGCCGCCGGAAGCCAGAGAGGATTTCCTCCGATCCATAGCGACACACATCATTGGTGCCGACATGAGCGACCACCTGCAGATGGGTGCACCCTGTACCCTTCATGGCATCCGGAAGGACCCTTTCCACATCTGGAATGACTCCCCCCGGTATGCACACGGAGTGCACATTGGTTTTCTTCCCCTCTCTTGCTGCCAGTTTTCTAAGGGGCCCCATTACGCGCCTGACGTTGGAGCTCCCAACTACCAGTAAGCCCACCCTCTGCGACCGCCCGGATCTTGCAGACTGAGGGGCAACCTCTGGAACAGGACAAGCAGCCATGTCAGGCCGAAGATCAGTATCAGCCTGAGACAGAGCCTGAAACCGGTTCGTCAGACAAACTGGAGAGGCCTTCCGTTCAGCCCTCCGGAATGTCTTTCGCCCCCTGCCACACCTTGAGACGACCTCCCACTCTACCACAGGTGAGGGATCAGCCTCAATGCGGGCAGTATCCCGGGCAACCACAGTCGTAGTCCGATCGGGGGATGCGTGGGACGAGCTGGCCGTCCCCGACAAACCCCCGTCCGGACCCCCACAGTGATGCCCATTGGCAACAGCCTCAAGCTGTGTGACCGAAGCCAACACTGCCTGAAGCTGGGAGCGAAGGGATGCCAACTCAGCCTGCATCCGAACACAGCAGTTGCAGTCCCTATCCATGCTAAAAACTGTTTTGCAAAGAACGTCTGAACTAATCTACAGAGAGCGCAAACAAATCGACAAAATTTAAACGGTTATTAAAATACAAGATTGCCTAGTAAATGCAGTAATGCTGCTACTTGCGCACTGCTGACACACTGCTCGACAGCGGAAGGAGACTATGCGATTTTACACTATTCAGGTACTAAAACGCGATGCTACAACTCTCAAATACTATAATACGCCCGAAATTTATGTATCAAACAATGCAAGTACAAAAAACACGCAAAGAAATTAAGAATTAAACTATGTAAGAAATGAGTGAGCTAGGAGTATACGACTTGCTGCCGCAGCTGCTTATCCAACGGCGGCAGGGAGCACATTTCAGTGCAAATGTTCTCTTTACGGATGAGGCTTCACTCCAACGTGATCAAATTGTAAATTTTCACAATCAACATGTGAGGGCTGACGAGAATCCGCACGCAATTGTGCAATCACGTCATCAACACAGATTTTCTGTGAACGTTTGGGCAGGCATTGTTGGTGATGTCTTGATTGGGCCCCATGTTCTTCCACCTATGCTCAATGGAGCACGTTATCATGATTTCATACGGGATACTCTACCTGTGCTGCTAGAACATGTGCCTTTACAAGTACGACGCAACATGTGGTTCATGCACGATGGAGCTCCTGCACAATTCAGTTGAAGTGTTCGTACGCTTCTCAACAACAGATTCAGTGACCGATGGATTGGTAGAGGCGAACCAATTCCATGGCCTCCACGCTCTCCTGACCTCAACCCTCTTGACTGTCATTTATGGGGACATTTGAAAGCTCTTGTCTACGCATCCCCGGTATCAAATGTAGAGACTCTTCGTGCTCGTATTGTGGACGGCTGTGATACAATACGCCATCGTCCTGGGCTGCATCAGCGCATCAGGGATTCCATGCGACGGAGGGTGGATGCATGTATCCTCGCTAACGGAGGACATTTTGAACATTTCCTGTAACAAAGTGTTTGAAGTCACGCTGGTACGTTCTGTTGCTGTGTGTTTCCATTCCATGATTAATGTGATTTGAAGAGAAGTAATAAAATGAGCTCTGCCATGGAAAGTGAGCGTTTCCGGACACATGTCCACATAACATATTTTCTTTCTTTGTGTGTGAGGAATGTATCCTGAAAATTTGGCCGTACCTTTTTGTAACACCCTGTATAGTCCATCCATGATGGAAGTAGCTTACAACACACTCGTTTGAGAGCTACTTCAGTGTTGATTCTCAATTTTGGAAGTCGTACCAGGTAAATTGATAAAGGAAATAGAAAAGTTAGAAGGCAGAGCGGCATGTTTCGTCACGGATTCGTTTAGTAAGTGCGAAAGCCTCACGGAGATGTTCATCCAAGTGCTGTAGCAGACACTACAGTAGATGCGTGGTTTACTATTAAAATGACGGGATCGTACGTTCCTGGAAAAGACTGACGACATTTTGAAATATTTAAATTCGTGACTGGAACAGTATGTGACGCTATTACACAAAATACCTTAAGCCACAATCACTAAAAAATAGCTTTGGAGTATTGATATAGATCTACATGTCACTCATCTCCAGTACCCCATCACCACCAAACGGATTTTTTTCCTGATAAGTTTGTCCATTATGGATGTTCTAGAAGCCGCGACTGTCTTCTTCCACTTTTCTGCCGTTTTCTTGTTTCTTCCAAGGGGTGGACAGTGTTATACGGATGTCGCTTGAGGAATGGTCAGTATTCAGGGATATGATGGGAACGCTCGTTTCAAGAAATATGGACATATGCCCTATTCCGAATGGTTTCCGAGATCGAACACGTTTAAGGTACATTTGTTTTCGGACTAGTGGCATCCTGTTAAATGTTAATATTACTTAACACACTAAATGCCGTTTAATACTCTGCTCAACACATTGAGGAATTCACTTTTACTTGAGAGACGCATGTATCCGTATGCTTTTTGAAATCGATTACTGTGGGTCAGGCAAAAGTGAAAGTTCATTCCTTAATGTAGTGAACAGAGTATTATATAGAATATTTGTATGTTAAGAAGCAATACTGAAATTTAACAAGATACCACCATTTCAAAAACAAAGGTATGTTAAATGTGTTCGATCTTGGAAGCTATTCGGAATAGGACATAAGTGCATATGAAGGTTTTTGCCTCAAATGAGCGCTACTGTCATATTCCTGACTACTGATCCTTTTTCCTTTCTCCTAAGAGCCCTCCCCCCCCCCTTCCCAGTATTGATTCTGTGTATACCATCTGTCTGCGTCTAGGTTAAATCTATGTTCACGTGTGAAAACGTTTTCTAAATGCTTGCATGTATGTGGGACGTGGGTACTAGCCCAACAGTTAGCTAGTTGGGTGTGGGAAACTGCAGAAAAACCGTACCCAGGCTGGCCAGCTTGCGAGCTCTCGTTAATCTGCAAGGTGATGTCGATCCAGGGTAGGCACGCCTCCCATATCCCGGAAGCGGCGCTTTAACGTACTCTGCTGTACGGGCGAGAAGCCGGGACTGTGTATTGAATATAAATAGAGAAAAGTACAAAGAGTTACTTTTTTCAATTATTCATTTATTCGCAGAAACTAGTTTGTGGATCTTTTTGGCCTCATCTTCATGGGGTACGTGAAGTTACTTGTTTATTTCTGTAGCGTGATACTGTGTTCCAGCTCTGTGAGAAGAATTTAGATAAAAAGATTTTATTCTATCGGCATGAGTAATAGTTATGTGGTGGGCTGTACCAAAAGCGAATTCTGTTACTTTCTAACGCCGGAAATGCATATCCTCCTATTTCCATCTATTGTTTTTTCCTTATTTTGTTACCTGAATATATGACATTTCTGTGCCTTTATATATTGTAATTGTTTTACTATTTGTGTATATATATATATATATATATATATATATATATATATATATATATATATATATATATGCATTTATGTCGATGTATAATTGATTTGTTTCGTTAATATTATTTGTATTTTTACGCTGGGTCTTGCCCAGGGAAATCTGCTATCGAACGATTACATCGATAGGTCGTGTGAAGAATCAAAGTGTGTAGGATCTTTGGTAGTGTTAACTCTGCCGCGTGGAGCGCGGGCAGGGAGAGTCTGGCGGGAGTAGCGAGTGGAGCAGGTGTGTTGTGTGACGCTCCCGCGAGTTGCCGAGCTTTCGGGGTTTAGCAGCATGTAATTGCGCTCGACTTGCGATGATAGTTTCTGACATGGTGTCGCGGACGGGAAGCATTAGCTGGCGCACATCAAGAGCCCGTTTCGCCTGGTGACCGTGCCGAGAAGAAGGCGCGCCAGCATCCAGCTTCTGCAACAGCGACGGCCGACAATGAGTGACTGTCGCCACCTCCTCGATCGACGGCTTCAAACCTTCAATCAACCAACAAGGAAGACTAAAAGCACGTTAAGTTTCAGAACTGTATGGCAGACCTCAGCTTTTCAAATTGTTCCATTTGCCTCGCAAAATTACAGCAACTTAGCATGAACCTTTGTTGCTCATTGTCCCAATTGCATTGCCAAGCAGGGTCCCTTCCTTTTCCGAAATGAACCCGAGTGTCGTTGAAATTGAAACGCCAGCATTAAAATAATATAATTAGATTTCACTGCTTTAATTTCAAAGTTCAGTTAAAGTATTCATAGCTGGCTACAATAACCAAACAGAACTATATTTAGATTACACAAGCACAAATTAAGAGTGCGAGTTTTGCTAGCATATTTTAGCTTTCCTGTGACTGCAGCTCAGCTTAGTACGTACTAAATTTTACTATTGTTAATTGTTCAGAATCATTTAATTCAAGTTCAAAGTTAAATCTCTTGTTTCTAAATTGCGTAGAGTCAAGTTGCTTTTGAAATGATTGTTGAGGTAGTCCAAGACTAACCGTAGTTCACTGGATTTCGATGTGCTTCAGAAAGAAAGCTCACTATTAACTTCAGTCACTAAATTAACTTTCGATTTTCCGGTTTTATTAATTCTTTTGCTAAATTAAGTCAGAGTGTAGCGAAATTTATTACTTCTGACAAACTTTCAGTTTTCACACTACACGCGTCAACCTTCAGTTGCCACGCTTCTAGTGCTAATTATATGTGTAATAACCTTTCTTTTTCAGTTACTATAGTAATTGTCCTTAGGACTGGCGACCGTGATTTCCCCCAAATCTCAAATATCTAATTACCGCTAGTTAATTGTTAACGTAACGGCCGCACATTTACTTTCTTTATTAACTTTACCCCTTTTCAAAATTAATTTCCACCAGTTTCATTTGCATTTTTCCTTTCATTTAGATGTAACCCTTTCCTCCCTCTTTACCGACAGATTAACTTCGGTGACGATTGCTTTCCCAAATTTCCATTAGGTACACGCGGTTTAATTTTTCACTGTCATTAAGGTCGATAAGTGAGGGGGAGGTTACACGTGGCGACCTGGTGACAGGACAATCTTCAAATTTGAGGTTGTTCTGGACACGAATTTTGCATTGTGCAAATCTCGTAACAAAGTACTGGTTACGAAATGGTCGATACGTCAGCGAGAATATTAGTGTGAGGAATCCTAATAAGATTTGAGATTTGGCATTTATATTGAAAATTATTAAAATGAGTGAAGGCAACAATTACCAAAATTTGGTAGACTTATATACGGAACAATCGGTCGGACAGTGGGAAACGCGCACCGCGGTACCCATTGTTCCGGGGCAGGCGGCTAGCATGAAAGACGCGACCGCCGAAACCCAACAAAGAGCAGAAATGGAATTCTAGACTTTAGAAAATGTTTCGGAATCGGAAGTGAAAATCAAATCTGAATCCCTTGATGACGAATACAGGGGGACAATTAAAGAGGAAGCCGCTACGGAAGTAAAACCGGTAGTTTCCGGGAATTTAACTGATTTATTGAATGTTTTGATTAACGAAATCAAGAGTCAATCGGCAGAATTACCGAACACCCTGTTACTACAAAACATTTATGCCACTCATTAATTGTAACCCTCATAGGAGGATCTTTAGCGTACTTGGTACGGAAATCACGCTGAACTGTTGTCGCCGACTTAGATTCTTCAAACCAAACCACACAAGTAGCGTGCTCAGGTCCAGTGAAGGCAGCCATCTTTAACGCAACTGCCGCTAGCTCTCCTTACGGCGCTATTCGGCACTAGCGAACTACGCGAGACAAAACTTGATGTTTTTCCCTACAAATTGACACTACAATCACTTCTGTAGGTACTATGAATTAATTTATATAAATTTTCAAATTTGTAAAGTCCTTTTTGAAACACCCTATATATACTGATTGTCAGGAAAAAATCTGCCAACACCCACCATGTGCTTTACAGCAAATGTTTCTTACAATGATCTACACTCAAAGATCGAACGCTACGGTCGCAGGTTCGAATCCTGTCTCGGGCATGGATGTTTGTGATGTCCTTAGGTTAGTTAGGTTTAACTAGTTCTAAGTTCTAGGGGACTAATGACCTCAGCAGTTGAGCCCCATAGTGCTCAGAGCCATTTGAACCATTTTTGATCAAAGATCGAACACATCGCACTGAGAGACAATTATTGGTTTTTGTACATATGCTACTACTGATGTGTAGGCACATACTTTGAGCCGAACTGGTGTCAACATGAACGTTGAAAAATAGTGTCACAATATTAACAGGTACAGAGAATTGCATATATATACAGAGTGTAACTAATGTCTCCTTGCTGACATTGAGGACTTTTAGTGGTGACCAGGACGTTTATGTTTAGTGAGGAAATTCATGTGCGGAAACGTACCGTTTTAGCACGACAAGCAAAGTGCCACATCATACAATCAGACCTCCCGCATTTTCGTTGCCATTGACTAGTATATTACGTACGCCATTCAGCAATCACCTGATGTTCCATGTCCACTACAGGTTGGTTTATGTGCCATTCAGTTGAGTTTGTAATGGCGCACCTCCTCGCTTTTCATGTGCATTGGAAATGTCGTGTGGCTAGGGCCTCCCGTCGGGTAGACCGTTCGCCTGATGCAGGTCTTTCGATTTGACGCCACTTCGGCGACCTGCGCGTCGATGGGGATGAAATGATGATGATTAGGACAACACAACACCCAGTCCCTGAGAGGAGAAAATTTCCGACCCAGCCGGGAATCGAACCCGGGCCCTTAGGATTGACAGTCTGTCACGCTGACCACTCAGCTACCGGGGCGGACTTCATGTGCATTGAGAGGTCATTGGAACCAAGGATTAAGGCAACAGTGGATAGGTCGTTGTGGTCCTACTGCTTGGCCTGTACGTTCTCCCGACTTGTACCTGCTAGTCTACTACCTTTGGTGTCGTATGAAATCATTGATTTACGAGACCCCTGTGGCATCTGAGGAAAACCTTTTTTGAGCACTTTACGGCTACGGCGGATTATGAAGGATCTGGAGTTGGTGCTCGTGTATACCAGAAAATGGTAAGGAAGATACTGTTGATATCGGTGGTCGTCACAATGAGCCTTACTTGTAGGTGGACCCAGTCGACATGCAATGTGTTTTGTGGTTTGCCCGTAGCGAAAAATTGTGTGTTTCTGGACATATATCCCACGCTAAACTTAACCGTTTTGGTCTCTACTACAAATTCAGAAAGTCTGTGAAGGGAATTCATTTACACTCTGTATATATTCAAGTTGTAACGGGTATAAGTGCAGATATTTTTGTATGTGGCACATTAATATGTACACACAACAGGGTGTTGGTTGTTTTTTTCTCTGCAGCGAACGGTCTTTCCATAAACACGTCACATAATTTACTATCTGATATTTGCTGCACGGTCGTAACTACGCTACTAAGTGGACAATACCTGACAGTATAGGCTAACCTTTTTATACCTATGTGTAGACACTACAACACCTGACATGCTCCCCAGGGAAAAATAAGCATTAATGGCCTGCTTTTGCCACATGTCCTAGGAGGTACTAACCAACCTAAAGCATTCTACACCTAACAGCTACAATTGTTAATCTGCAAATGAAGTAAATGCTGATGTAATTTTGTGTAGTGCATCGTTCTCAGTCACCAATAAAAACATCTGTATTTGTACCCATTACACCCGATGCATATAAGATGTAACCTACAATTGTTTACAATGTGCCACAGTGATGTAGGGGAAGTGGAAACGAACAATTTGATATAAGACACTTGTGGTTTATCAACCTGGGAAACAACCTCAGATCGGCCAACAGAAGCCACTTATGCTACAGTGTATGCACGCTGTGTGATACTTCTAATGTCCTCTATTTCCCTTACACCACTTGATTTCTTTCACTTTAGTAAGTTAACCTTTCCTTCGAGGGAATTGAAAGGAAACGACTTTTTAAGAAGTTATGCAAAAACTAATTACGTATCCAACTCAGGAAATATTTATCCCTTGCTAGCACATTTGTCTCGTACTAAGAAGGCCAGAGAAACAATACCATTTTATTGTTAATTTTGTAGTTAAAATTCACCAAACTCAGTATGAAAAGTTACACAAACGTCAGTTTAACCATTTGTAAATACACGACTAAGCAGATCGCCTAAGAGGTTGAAAAGATATTAAAAACATCGAGCGGCCGGTTTTAGGCTGTTTCCCAGCTTGACAGACCACAAGTGTGCTTTATCAATTTGTTCGTCTCGACCTATATCGCTGCTGTACATTGTAAACCATCGTCGTTTAACCCTATATATGAGCATAGTTCCTGTGTTTGTTGTGGCTTACATTTCCGCTCTAGGCTAAGGTGCGACGAGCAGTATTGTGCAAATCAAGGGAAGAGTACGTCCCTCCACACATTAATGATCAACATGTTGATCACAAAATGAAAAGTGCAAGTGATTTGTTGCAATAAATGTAGGTGAAGAAACGCCGGAAATCGGCCGGTTGAGTCATGTGTCCAAATGAACACATCTAAAGGACCACACATGTGGACTAGCAACAATGGAAATCGCCACTGAAGATGCATCATAAACAACAGAAGCGAAACGAGTGTGGCAAAAAACAAACTACCTTTCATTTAGTTGCATAGATGGAACATATGTCCATGAATTTTGAGGCAACTAGGGAACGATGCAAAACAGAAAAAATGACGATGACCTATCTGTTGACGTTCATTCATTCACATCAGCATATGACTGACCTGCCAATAGATCTCTTCGTCGGCAAAATATCTCGGTGTCATTGCGTAGTATATACAGTTTGCGAGAAGGACAAATAAGAGCAGTAACAGACAACTTGTGACACGGCTGCTGTGTACCTTGTCAGGCGGCCGGAACGTTCATGAGGAGTAGTGTGCCGTCAGGGAAATAGGACGGCAACGGGCCTCGTAGGCCCTATGCTACCCGTCTCTCTTTGTCGAGGTGGGAAAGCCACCGCTTAACAGCAGGACGTAACTCTTCATGACGCGACAAACTGTTATTCGTACCCAAGGCACTTTGCAACAGCCGCCACGAGCAAAGCCAAGTGATTCTGCAGGCCAAGTGAAATGTAATAGTGTGGGAGAATTTTCAGAAAACCAGTCATATATTCTTCCAGCCCGATGACCTCGGCTATTTCCAAAAATACGGATATCAGTAGCATACTCATCATGCAGATGTTGACTGCCCCTTCAGGAAACGTAGGTTGGTCTGACCTATCCATAGAGACCCGTCCGCCTTCGTTGCAACTACGACACAGCTATCTGTATCGTTTAGGCACGTAAACCAACCCACCTTGGCAAGGTCCGTGGTTCAATTTCCACTGAAGAATGGTACTTATAAGCTCTAATTTCTCTGACTTTAATGGTAATTTCTTGAGATATAAGCTGACCGCACAAAAAGATTTGTCACCTCTACAGGAATAATTGCAAGCATCATTTAATAGCGAGCAGTTTCGACCCTGGACTTCATAACCACCTTGATTCGGTAAGGAAGTGAGTCTGCAAGATTGTACAGGTACGTCGCATCAAGTCTGAGCCACTCGCTGAGAATTTGATAGCACAGTTCCACTAAATTGCGAAAATGCAGATGTCGCCGTTTCACCCGCTGTTCCAACTTATCCCACAAATTTTGTATGGGATTCAAGTCAGTTGAATTTGCAGGCCAGTCGAGATGTAATAGGGTGGGGGAGTGTTCAGAAAACCAGTCACGTATTCTTCCAGGCCGATGAACTTTGCTGTTGTCGTCTTGAAAAATAGAGATGTCAATAGCATGCTCATCATGGACTGAAATGCAACACCTGGTTTACGTTAGTTGTCACCTCAGTGAGTGGCATCAGTTCTTGATAAAAAAAAAAACACCCCTTCCGACAAAACATTAAATACACACCTCCTGCTTGAACCTGATGTATCATACTTTCACAGGCCGGCCGGTGTGGCCGAGCGGTTCTAGGCGCTTCAGTCTGGAACCGCGCGACCGCTACGGTCACAGGTTCGAATCCTGCCTTTGTCATCGATGTGTGTGATGTCCTTAGGTTAGTTAGGTTTAAGTAGTTCTAAGTTCTAGGGTACTGATGACCTCAGCAGTTAAATCCCATAGTGCTCAGAGCCATTTGAACCATCATACTTTCACAGGCAAAAACGTGATTCATCAGACCACATTACGTTGCGCCAGTCAGCCACTGCCCACGTTTGATGATTTGTAGCCCATTGGCGACACGCAGCTTTATACGCCCCTGGGAACAATAGCTTCTTGAGAGGGGGCCGATACCAAACGTTCATTGCATGCAGTTCCCGCCGCAATGTGCTCCCTCTAAGGGATTGTTATGGATCTTCATTCAATGACTGCAACAATTCCCGTCGGGTTTGGAAGCTATTTTGATTCAAAAGATATGAAACGCATCTCTTCTCAGTCATGATTTTTTCCGACCATAATTCTGACGCCGTGTTTCGTGGCCACTTTTATTGCACAGATGCTTTTAGACGCTTTGAACAGTTCGCGGTGAAACACCAAAAATCAGCAGCTTCACACGCTGTATGGCCACAGGTGCGGCCAAACACGATAGTCCCTTTTTGCCACTCTACCACGTCCTTACCTTTGTCCATGTTTGTGTACAATGTCTGCTTGAAACATAAATGTCTCACTGGTCGCTACTGCCTTATGCTCACGTAGTGGCAGTGCGCCCACGGTTGAGCACGTGACTCTATCGCTGTGCCATCTGTAGATGCTTAACGAATCAGTTGTGCATGCTCACCGGAGCAACTACTTGTTCGGTGAGCTTATGTAGCAGTAATTAATATGTTGCTTGAATCGTCTTAGAACACGAGATTTTTTAATTTTAACAATAAACGTCACCGTGATACGCGGAGCCTCAACTGTAATCTCTGCAAATAGGGTAGGATTTGAGAATCTCTATGACACTTTTTTGCTGATTAAATGAACGCTTCAGGAAATAAGCGGCTATTTTTTCAATCTTTTCTATTTTCTCGTTGGTGCTGCCTGGTATCGGTCCTAGAATGACGAGTAACACTCAAAAAATAAGTTGAACAGTGATTCTGTACGTTACTTCCTTTGTGGCGGATCACATTTGCTTAGGAGTTTTCGTCTTCTTCCTAATATTTATCCCATATTTTCACGTAGTCGATGTGTTAGTTATAGGATTTGGCAATGTTACAGATAGAGAGTGGCCGAATGCCCCTCCTGTTACCATTCTTTTCCCCCGTGGAGCGGAATTTGTGTACTCCCTCTGTCTCCATAGAATGCTATCCCAGGTTGTTGTAGTCTTCAGTCCCAAGACTGGTCTGATACAGCTCTCCATGTAGCTCTATGCCGTGCAAGCCTCTCTTCATCTCCGAGTAACTACTGCAACCAACATCCCTTTGAATCTGCTTACTGTATTCATCTCTTGTCTCCCTCTTCGATTTTTGCCCCCCACCCCAACGCTTCCCTCCAGTACTAAACTGGTCATCCCTCGTCCCTCAGAATGTGTCCTACCAACTGATCCTTTCTTTTAATCAGGTTGTGCCACAAATTTCTATTCTCCCAATTCTACTCAATACCTCCACGTTAGTTACGTGATCTACCCATCTAATCTTCAGCATTCTTCTGTAGCACCACAATTTAAAAGCTTCTGTTCTCTAGGCGCTACAGACTGGAACCGCGTGACCGCTACAGTCGCAGGTTTGAATCCTGCCTCGGGCATGAATGTGTGTGATGTCCTTTGGATGGTTTGGTTTAAGTAGTTCTAAGTTCTAGGGGACTGATGACCTCAGATGTTAAGTCCCATAGTGCTCAGAGCCATTTTTTTCTGTTCTTTTCTTGTGTAAACTGTTTATCGTCCATATGGACCTTGCCGTTGGTGAGGAGGCTTGCGTGCCTCAGTGTTACAGATAGCAGTACCGCAGGTGCAACCACAGCGGAGGGGTATCTGTTGAGAGGCCAGACAAACGTGTGGTTCCTGAAGAGGGGCAGCATCCTTTTCAGTAGTTACAGGAGCAGCAGTCTTAATGATTGACTGGTCTGGTATTGTAACATCAACTAAAACCGCCTTGCTGTTCTGGTACTGTGAATGGGTGAAAGCAAAGGGAAATGAAAGCCGTAATTTTTCCCAAGGGCATGCAGCTCTACTGTGTTATCCCATAGAAGTGTGCGAACACGTTCCAAATGTTTGCAAATCGTGTAACAGGTGGGACGATACTGCCAGACCGGTATTCACCTAATCGGATGTGGAAAACAGCCTGGAAACCACATCCACATCCGCCAGTCGGAAGCCAGGCGTGAAGCGGCACTCTAATGAGCGTGGCTGCAGGGACGGGTACATTTCCCTAAACTACTTCTATGCAATTTCAGTGGAATGTCTGCCTTGCATAATATTGCCTTTTGTCGTCGTTAGCTTCTAAGGAGCATGAGAATCTACATCTACATACATACTCCGTAATCCACCATACGGTGCGTGGGGGAGGGTACCTCGTACCACAACTAGCATCTTCTCTCCCTGTTCCACTCCCAAACAGAACGAGAGAAAAATGACTGCCTATAGCCTCTGTACGAGCCCTAATATCTCTTATCTTATCTTATCTTATCTTATCTTTCCGCGAAATGTAAGTTGGCGGCAGTAAAATTGTACTGCAGTCAGCCTCAAATGCTGGTTCTCTAAATTTCCTCAATAGCGATTCACGAAAAGAACGCCTCCTTTTCTCTAGAGACTCCAATCCGAGTTCCTGAAGCATTTCCGTTACACTCGCGTGATGATCAAACCTACCAGTAACAAATCTAGCAGCCCGCCTCTGAATTGATTCTATGTCCTCACTCAATCCGACCTAATAGGGATCCCAAACGCTCGAGCAGTACTCAAGAATAGGTCGTATTAGTGTTTTATAAGCAGTCTCCTTTACAGGTGAACCACATCTTCCCAAAATTCTACCAATGAACCGAAGACGACTATCCGCCTTCCCCACAACTGCCATTACATGCTTGTCCCACTTCATATCGCTCTGCAATGTTACGCCCAAATATTTAATCGACGTGACTGTGTCAAGCGCTACACTACTAATGGAGTATTCAAACATTACGGGATTCTTTTTCCTATTCATCTGCATTAATTTACATTTATCTATAATTAGAGTTAGCTGCCATTCTTTGCACCAATCACAAATCCTGTCCAAGTCATCTTGTATCCTCCTACAGTCATTCAACGACGACACCATCCCGTACACCACAGCATCATCAGCAAACAGCCGCACATTGCTATCCACCCTATCCAAAAGATCATTTATGTAGATAGAAAACAACAGTGCACCTACCACACTTCCCTGGGGCACTCCAGATGATACCCTCACCTCCGATGAACACTCACCATCGAGGACAACGTACTGGGTTCTATTACTTAAGAAGTCGTCAAGTCACTCACATACTTGGGAACCAATCCCATATGCTCGTACCTTAGTTAGGAGTCTGCAGTGGGGCACCGAGTCAAACGCTTTCCGGAAGTCAAGGAATATAGCATCCGTCTGATACCCTTCATCCATGGTTCGCAAGATATGTGAAAAAGGGCGAGTTGCGTTTCGCAAGAGCGATGCTTTCTAAAGCCGTGCTGATGCATGGACAGCAACTTCTCTGTCTCAAGGAAATTCATTATATTCGAACTGAGAATATGTTCGAGAATCCTGCGACAAACCGATGTTAAGGATATTGGTCTGTAATTTTGAGGATTCGTCCTTCTACCCTTCTTATATACAGGCGTCACCTGCGCTTTTTTTCAGTCGCTCGGGACTTTACGTTGGGCAAGAGGTTCGCGATAAATGCAAGCTAAGTAAGGATACAATGCAGTAGAATACTCTCTGTAAAACCGAATTGGAATCCCATTGTGACCTGGCGATTTATTTATTTTCAACACATTCAGCGGCTTCACAACCCCAGGGACGTCTATCACTATGTCCTCCATACGGGAATCTGTACGAGACTCAAACGGCGGTATGTTTGTACGATCCTCCTGCGTGAAAGATTTCTCAAATTTTAAATTTAAAATTTCAGCTTTCGTTTTGCTGTCTTCCGTTGCCAGGCCAGACTGATCAGTGAGTGACTGGATGGAAGCCTTCGACCCGCTTACCGATTTTACGTAAGACCAGAATTTCCTTGGGTTTTCAGCAAGATCTTTTGCTAAGGTATGACGGTGGTAGTGGTTGTATGCTTCGCGCATCGCTCTTTTTACAGCAGCACGAACCACTACTAACTTTTGCCTGTCCTCATTCTCCCGATCTTTCTTGTACCGCGAACCGAGCGAGGTGGCGCAGTGGTTAGCACACTGGACTCGCATTCGGGAGGACGACGGTTCAATCCCGTCTCCGGCCATCCTCATTTAGGTTTTCCGTGATTTCCCTAAATCGTTTCAGGCAAATGCCGGGATGGTTCCTTTGAAAGGGCACGGCCGATTTCCTTCCCAATCCTTCCCTAACCCGAGCTTGCGCTCCGTCTCTAATGACCTCGTTGTCGACGGGACGTTAAACACTGACCACCATCACCTTGTACCGCGAGTGCAACTGCCTTTGCTTCCTGAGCATTCTCCGAATTGCGCTATTAAACCACGGTGGGTCTTTTCCGTCCGTAACCCACTTTTTCGGCACATACTTGTCCAATGCGTGATTTACAATGTGTTTAATATTTGCCCATAATTCTTCCACGTCCATCGTACCGGAAGTGAATGAAGTCGATTCATTTACTATGTGGGATGCTAACAACTGCTTATCTGCTTTTTCTAGTAAGAGTACTCTCCTAGCCTTCTTGACCGACTTTTTAACTTTCGTAACCATAGTCGCAATGACAACATCATGATCACTAATCCCTGTCTCAACACTGACACCGTCGATGAGGTCTGGTCTGTTCGTAGCTACCAGATCTAAAATATTTCCATAACGCGTTGGCTGTCGATTTAGCTGCTCAAGACAGTTTTTGGATAATGTGTTCAAAAGTAATTCGCACGATGGCTTGTCTATACCAGCTAGGTTGAAGTCGCCTCCGACTAATATAGCATGATCCGGGTACTTCTGCGATACAGAATGTACACTCCCTCTGAATGATTGTAGAACTGTCACGGTGGAACCTGGTGGCCGGTAATAACACCCCACAATTAACTTTATCTCCCCTAGCCCTGTTAAACGTGTCCAGATAACTTCACAATCACACTCGACTTCGACCTCAGTAGACACAATATTTTTGTCAACTGCAATGAAGACACCACCTCCTACTGTGTCTAATCTGTCTTTCCGATACACGTTCCAACCCTCACTAAATAGTTAAGATCTTCCTATCTCAGGGTTCAGCTAGGTCTCAGTCCCTAGAATAATTTGCGCGCCACACGCTTCCTGGAGGGACTTTACTCCGAACACTCTGAAAATTTACTGCTAATATCTTGATAGCTGAAGTGTCTTTACACTGAGCGCGTCCTGATTTCCCTGCCTGCACTTCGACTGGTGAGTGTTCATCAGGACACCTCGCACTACTGTCTAGCCAAAGGACCCCGTTCCACTCTGGGATCGATGCTGCAAATAGAGAGCTCTGCTTGCACCCCGCGTGCGAGGCCACCGGTCTTCACCAAATCCGCCAGCCGCCTGTACGAACTGAGGATCGTCTCAGAACCCAAGCGACAGGCATCATTGGTGCAGACGTGAGCATCTACTTGCAGACGACTGCCCTCCGTACGCTCGATAGCCGCAGGCAAGGCCGCCTCCACATCTTGGATGAGGCCCCCCGGCAGACAAACCGAGTGCACGTTGGATTTCTTTCCAGCCCTGTACGCTATTTCCCTATGGGGCTCCATCACCCGCCTAACGTTAATTATCTGCAGAATTATTTTAGATATGTTGAATTTTGAACGATAAATATATTTTAGATCTGGTATTTAGGTCTCCGTTTTATATTTTACAGCAATGTAATTTTAGTTTGTTTATGAGGGTAGTTAAACAGATTTAATTATCAGTTCGAAAAAATAAATTTGTTTGCAGTTACGTGTCTGCACACCTGGTACATAATGAAATCGACCGAGAAAGGTGGCGCAGTGGTCGGTACACTGGCCTCGTATTCGGGAGGACGATGGTTCAATTCCGCCTTCGGCCTTCCTAATTTAGGTTTTCCGTGATTTCCTTAAATCACTCCAGGCAAATGTCGTGATGTTCCCTTTGAAGGTACACTTCTGATTTCCTTCCCTGGAAAAAATGCGAGCTTGTACTCTGTCTCTAATGACCTCGATGTCGACGGGACGTTGAATTCTAATCTTTCTTCCTTGTTTCGACTGAAGAGCTACTCTACTTTTTCAACATATATTGATAATGAGCGTAATGAAATCCCCGCATCTCATAACCTTAGCTCGCCACTTTAGGAGCCAAAACCATATGGCTCAACACACTGGTGAAGTGGGGTATCGCGCGGTAGTTCATGTTCTGCATTTGAAGGGGATCAAGTCTGCACCAGTCCATGCAGAGATGGTGGGAGTTTACGACAGTAATGCACCATTATGGGACACAGTGGTTAGGTGGCGTAGTCGTTATCAGTGTGGTTAAGCAAGTCTAAATGACGAAAAACGAGGCGGCAAACTATCTCTCTGTGACGAACTGCGATTCAAAACGGGAGTGCAGGCGCTGGTGAGCTAAGACCAGCGTATCAACATTGAGGCTATAGTGGAAAAGGCGGAAAATCAGTCTTTGTTCGTTTTTCAGCATCTGCGGCTGAGTTTTGAGACTCCTAACGTCCATTCAAGACTTCCACCGAACCGGTGCGTCAGTGACCATGTTGTAGCTGTGTCAGGTCACTGTAAATGATCTACTTAGCCATCTAATCACTATGTACGAATGCGGGGTGTATGACTATGACCCAGAGACCAAGGGGCAGAGCTATCAGTCGAAACATGTAGAATCACTGTTATGGAAAAAGGCGATGACCCACCCATGGCGGAGCAAGGTGAGGCTGAATGTTTTTTTGCGACTATTATTGTGCAATGTTAGCAGATTATGTTCATAAGGGGAAAACCATCATAGAAGCATACAGGGGTTGAACAAAAATATGGAATCATCAGGAAACACAACACATAACCATGCTTAATTCAGAGTAGGAGTCCAGCTGGTATACAAAATAACTTCTAATCGTCTCGGAGCGGAAGAACCACGTCCTCTATGGTTTTCAAGGGAATCTTAAAGCTTTGTTCCTGCAAAACAGTGGAAAGTTCAGATAACGATGATGTGGTTGGAAAGGGATCACGCAGCCTTCTCTTTAAAGTAGACCGCAAAGCCTCAATAATGTTGAGATCTGATGACTGTGGCGGCCAGGGGAGATGCGACAATTCATCCTCCTTCTCACAAAATCAGTTCTGGACGAGGCGAGCTGTTTGAACAGGGGCCCTACGGTCTTGAAACACAGCATCACTGCTGAAATACCGTCCTGCAGGCTTTCCTAGCATCTGCATTTATGTTCAAGTATGCATCTCTCACGGTGTTTCCATGTTTTCGTTGAACCCATGGACTACCTAAGTCTCCTACCGTGGTTATGGGAAGCTGTCAAAATAAAGAGTCTCGGTTCCTGCCTAAAGGGGCACAATACAGTCGCACATGCTGGTGCTTTGGCCTACTAAGTTTTACCTAATCCCCAGAATGCTGCTAATATGGTACATAGGGATGTCTTCCTTTTTACTCATTATTATTTTGATTATGAAACTAAATAAGTCAAAATTATGTGGTATTATGTGTACGAAAATCTGTGAAATCGTCCGCGTGTGTCAGTATGACGACAGTCTGTGCCAGATAAAAATTACATGATGGGTTTAGCGCCCCAAAAATAATTAAATAATACTGAAAACTTGTTTTGTTCGTTGCTGAGAAATGTGAAATATACACTGAAGCGCCAAAGAAACTGGTATAGGCATGCGTAGTCAAATACGGAGATATGTAAACAGGCAGAATACGGCGCTGCGGTCGGCAAGTGTCTGGCGCAGTTGTTAGATCGGTTACTGCTGCTACAATGGCAGGTTATCAAGATTTAAGTGAGTTTGAACGTGGCGTTATAGTCGACGTACGAGCGACGGGACACAGCAT
This sequence comes from Schistocerca nitens, assembly GCF_023898315.1. Classification (NCBI taxonomy): domain Eukaryota; kingdom Metazoa; phylum Arthropoda; class Insecta; order Orthoptera; family Acrididae; genus Schistocerca; species Schistocerca nitens. Next base: position 569,867,358 of record NC_064616.1, on the reverse strand, counting down.
CTCCGAGGTAGCGATGAGGTGGAGATTTTCCCGTAGGACCATCTAATAAGAGTACCTTGAATATCAGGAATCCGGTAAAACATCAAATCTCCGACATCGCTGCGACCGGAAAAGGATCCTGTAAGAACGGGGCCAACGACGACTGAAGAGAATCGTTCAACGTGTCAGAAGTGCAACCGTTCTGCAAATTGCTGCAGATTTCAATGCTGGGCCATCAACAAATATCAGCTTGTTAACCATTCAACGAAAAATCATCGATATGGGCTTTCGGAGCCGAAGGCCCATTTGTGTAACCTTGATGACTGCACGACAGGAAGCTTTACGCCTCGTCTGGGACTGTTGATGACTGGAAACATGTTGTCTGGTAGGACGAGCCTCGTTTCAAAATGTATCGAGCGGAGGGATGTGTACGGGTATGGAGTCAACCTCATGATTCCATGGACCCTGCATGTGAGCAGAGGACTGTTCAAGCTGGTGGAGGCTCTGTAATGGTGTGGGGCGTGTGCAGTTGGAGTGATATTGGACCCCTGATACGTCTAGATACGACTCTGACAGGTGACACGTACGTATGCATGCTGTCTTATCACCTGCATCCATTGATGTCCGTTGTGCATTCCGACGGACTTGGGCAATTCCAGCAGGACAATGTGACATCCCACACGTCCAAAATTGCTACAGGGAGGCTACAGGAACACTCTACTGAGTTCATACACTTCCGCTGGCCACCAAACTCCCCAGACATGGACATCATTTAGCACACATGGGATGCCTCGCAACGTGCTGTTCATAAGAGATCTCCACACCCTCGTACTCTAACGGATTTATGGAAAGCCCTGCAGGGTTCATGGTGACAGTTCCCTTCAGCGCTCCTTCAGACGTTTTTCGAGTCCATGCTACGTCGTGCTGCGGCATTTCCACGTGATCGCGGGGGTCCTACATGGTATTCTTTGGCTCTTCAGTGTAAAACCAAGTCGTATGCAGCGCGAGTGCCTTGACATTTAAATGCGGTTCGTTTTCAGTTTCCCCCTCTTCCTCCTTTGTCCCATTCAACCCCAACGTACCGCTGTGGCAGTTTATCATTCTCATCGAATAGCTATTTAGGAACAGATGGCTTGTTCTCACTTGCAAGCGCAATGATCTTGTGACGCAAAATCGACTGCGTAGTCCTGCTCCTCCATAGTCCACTATACAGTGGTGACCTGTCACTAACAAGGGGGTCATGCCATAGGTCGCTCCATACACAGGAGAAACTTGGCAGGGTGAAAGAAGGCTAAAAATAAAGAGCCGCTTATTTTGGTTTAAGTGCCAACGCTCAATAATTTCCGAGAAAACAACGATGAAAGTTTCGACGCCACTTCATCAATCCCATCACGCAGCGTGTACCTACGTGAGTGCTGTAACAGTTCGTCTGCACATTTTTGTTATGGTTTTTGCGTTTTCGGAAATACCATTTTTGACTCTATTATGATGATTTGAAAATGGGTCCCGACCCGAAACAAGTCATCGAGTAAATCAAAAAAGTGAAATTTGCAACTTTGGTTTGTTTTTAATTATAAAGATTGTTGGTAACAGTTTTCTGGAAAATGTTAATTTGTGTCAATTGTAGCGGTAAAAGCTAGTATTAATAATATTTGAAATGCTTTCTTCTTTTTGAATAATTCTACTGTATTTCACGATGTTACAAAAATGATGTGACTTACTTCCACGACAACAAAAGCGAGAAAAAAGCAGCATTATAAGATTGGATTTGAACACGTAGAGCAAGTGTTCAAAGCTCTGCTCTTAGCCACTGCGCTACCAACTAAGTTCGTTAGACGCTACGCGAGCGGACTGATTAAGTTGCGTTAAAAACTTCGACCGTAATTTTCTCGGAAACTATGTAGTGTTGGCGCATAAACCAAACTAGGTTTCCCTGTACTTTCACCCTTCTTTCGCCATGCCAAGTTTCGACTGTATCAAAGATTTTCCTTGTTAGTTTAGAAAGAACGCTCGTGTTCATACAAAATGTTGTACGATAGTGCTCGACCTAATCGGTACTACGTGAGCAGCGTATAAAGTTACTACTTCCGTGAACAAGTAATTATGGGTCAGATTTTCGCGTTGAATCTTAGTTAACTGCAGCATCTGTATAGTTGCAGTGCAGTGAATGTGTGTGACGCTGATGTTCCCAGACCCATTCTTCATAGCGCGATTTGGCTTCCCATAAAACGAAATTTCTGCTATGGCGCCTTACAAGAGCGTAAATTTAAAATTTCGCAGGTGCACTGTTCGGCGTTTCGTCTGTTGTCAATTTAAAGTTCTGGAGATTTTCACTGACAGATTGGAAGGACAGATTAAATTAGCTACATATCTTGGTTTGTACTTCTGAATACCTTGCTTGTTATGTTGGACAGATGATTTTGCAGATGATGAGTCTAATATCACGGTTACTTCTTAGTCTTTTTGAAAATCTGGTCTTAACTTTCAAAGCTCACTATCTAAACATTCCACTTTCTAGAAGAAGCGAACTCCGTGTATTCAACGTGTTAGTGTTCTCGTGCGTATGAAGGTACTGACATTCTCGGTGCCTTCACATAATGTCTTCCATGAAGAATTTGATTCTGAGTGCTAAGGAGACATTTCCCACTGTCACGAATCCACCCATTGGATTATTATCCGTTACGAGACAGTCCGCAGATTTCGTAATATGTCAATAGAGAGGAGTCAAAATATGTGGATTAAAAATTTTCAGCGGAGCAAAACAGTTGGAATGTTAGTTCAATATATAGGACTCCAGGAATTTCTGTCGCACTTTTAGTTTCGACAAATTCTTGCTGAAGGGACTACCTAATTCCTTCGACTATTTTACTTTCATTATTTGAGCGAGGCATCGTTAAAGATACCAATTATATTAAGCGCCACTATGCTATCTAAAATGGTTCAAATGGCTCTGAGCACTATGGGACTCAACTGCTGAGGTCATTAGTCCCCTAGAACTTAGAACTAGTTAAACCTAACTAACCTAAGGACATCACAAACATCCATGCCCGAGGCAGGATTCGAACCTGCGACCGTAGCGGTCTCGCGGTTCCAGACTGCAGCGCCTTTAACCGCACGGCCACTTCGGCCGGCTGCTATCTAAAGTCGCCTTACATCCACTGCTGTTCGTTCCATAGATGGCAGTTCGAACAAAACCATGGACGTATAATAAGTCCTTTCGACGACGAGAACTTTGCAGACAGAGAATCACTTAGATAAAGATAAAAAAAATCAAGGATTTCCTTATCAAAGGAATTATCCTCGATTTTACCCTTAAGCTGTTTAGTGCAATGCTACGGTCGTAGGTTCGAATCCTGCCTCGGGCATGGATGTGTGTGATGTCCTTAGGTTAGTTAGGTTTAAGTAGTTATAAGTTCTAGGGGACTTATGACCACAGATGTTGAGTCCCATAGTGCTCAGAGCCATTTGAACCATTTGTTTAGTGAAATAACGTAAAACCTGAGGCAGGATGGCTGGAAAGGGATTCTAGTCGCAGTCTTCCCATACGTTAGTCTAGTGTTTGAATCACAGCGTCATCTTGCCCAGTAATATCAGCGGAGTCGCCCATCCGCAGTGACTTAGAGAAACCACACAAACATAGATCGGAATGGTCGAACAAGGTATGAATCCCTCTCCAGACTAAATATTTTTATCATGGTACATCATTTGACAGGTGACGTAATTAAAATGACCAGTTGTATTAGTACTTTGGTCAGCAGCAGGCAGCATTCCGGCACCACACATCGGTCTTCAGGCGTTTAGTGCAATGATAAGGCCGCTCAGCTTGCATTCACAGCCATTGCTTCTACCGTTCACTTACAAAAGAGGCACGAACTCGAATGATTGCAGGTACGACCTCCGTGTTGGCCTTACTAATATAACAGCACGAGTTTTCTGCTTGCTACGCCCATTATGCTTAACTGTGATAGGCCAGTCTGAGTTCGTTCCGCTTCAGCAAATCTTACTATCTGATTTACTACATATCCCAACAGATGAAAGCAGATAAAGCTGCGATCCGTAGTTGCTTCCGTATCATAAGATGTTATTAGATGACGTTAAGAAATTCGAACAAAGGAGAGATGTATTTCCCTTCTTTTTCTGGACGTCTTACATAACAGGCAAAGGTTAAACGTATAATGGTGTGTAGCTCCACGCTGTAAGAGATATTCAGTGTGTAAGATTAATCTGTTTCTCTGAAGGTCCGTCTTTTACGCTTTTGCTACGTAATTCACCCTTCCCGTATTCTTTTTGTGAATTTTGAGCGGGAAACCACTTCTGTGACTTCTTTTCCTTTCGTGGTAGTTGTGCCTTTGTATCCATCTACACTACTTTAGTCGACAACATAGATTAATTTTCAGTTTTCGTCTATCTTATTTCTCACGCTACTTACATTAAAAATGATTCAGGTATGAGTCGCTTTCGTGTTAACTTACAAAAATGTCGCATTCATCTTTCTTCCCTCCTTTGTCATACTTATTTTACTTGTAGCTCCCCTGTCACTCTCCTGGCAGTCCTGTTAATACATCAGCATATATTTTCCTATTTTCCAAGGTAATTTTTTATTAACTTTCGGTATCAGTTGCATTCTAATAAAGTATGCTATTTGACTGATCTTTCCAGATCACAAATGCACTGTGCAAACTCAGAAACAGCTATTTTCATCTAAACCGAAATGTGTTTTTTCTCTTCACAGTGATGATACTTGATTCTTGGAGCTAGTTAATGTTTCTCGTGTTGATATATTGTTCGCAAGTGTAATGTGTCAACACTATAACTGGAGTTATCAGAAGATAACTCGATGCTTCGTTAAAATGGTCACATTACATAAAGTTTATTTCAGAACAGTTGTAATTAAGATGGCCGGACGGTGTGTTCGAGCGGTTCTAGGTACTTCAGTCTGAAACCGCGCGACCTCTACGGTCGCAGGTTCGAATCCTGCCTCTGGCATGGATGTGTGTGATGTCCTTAGGTTAGTTAGGTTTAAGTAGTTCTAAGTTCTAGGGGACTGATGATCTTAGATGTCAAGTCCCATAGTGCTCAGAGCCATTTGAACCATTTCTTTGTAATTAAGACAGGTCGATTATATCGCTCACAAAATCAGTATGTAGCAAGCTTTGAGCTATGTAACTTAGATGCCCCAACCACGTTCTTGGAAGAGTCTGAATTAAATGACTCTCTTGTCAGTAACTAGAAGACGACTACTTAAATGATTCTTTCCATGTTTTTGATGGAATACCATGGTCTTTCCCCTTTTAGTTTTTCCAGTTCACGATAACGACATTGCACTACAACACATTTGCACATATCTTACTGTTTCAGTAAAATTAAGACCTTACAACATTAACGTACATCAAAAATGTGTTGTTTAGTTCGACGTTCTTCTATAACAACAGTGCGATTCTGTCGGTAAATCTGAAGACAATTAAGAACCAATATTTTACTGATTTGGCTAGTAGCGGCTGCTCAAAGATAATGAACTCATTACAGGTGTGCAATAAGTTCTGCTCGTTAGGGTTTACACAAGTTAGGTGAAACAGAAAAAGTCAAGATATGAATGATCAGACCAACTTTTGGATTCAGCTCCATTGTTTTAGCGAGTGCGCCACTTCCATGGGTAATACAACTCTAGTCTCCTACAACAGGCCGCATTCTTCGCAAACTGATAGCTGTAATTGTCTTCATCTCTGTTCACTGATCGATTTGATACAGTGCTAAGGCACTGGACTCGTATTCGTAATTCGAAAAGAGCGGAGTCATCCATACTTTTTCCATAGTTCCTGTAAATCTTCTCAGGTGAATGCTAGGATGTTTCCTTTTGTGAGGCCGTGACTAATTTCCTTACTTGCCCTTGTGAAACCAAGCTAGAGCTTCGCCTCTAATGACATCTTGGTCCACGTAACGTAATACAATGGTCACAAAGTGTTTTATATTATGGACTTCCGCAGCTATTGAAGGGCATGATGTTAAGAAGAATTCGGCTGATAGCTGGTGAAATTGTTGTGTTTTTGATACACAACCGGTTTCACGGCCTAAGGCTGCATCAACGGGGGCAGCCTAAATTAATGGCGGTAACATCTAAAACATACTCAAAGTATTAAATCGTCATAGATGTACCCATCGCTCCTAGTCAAGATATATTATTCAGTGAATATTATCTACATTACATTGACGAACGAAGGCTGACAAAGACGTTATCCATTAATTTCGTTACCCACCCACCAGCAATTTTAACGAAATTAATGAATCACGTCTTTGTCACTCTTCGTTCGCCAATGTAATGTAGATAGCATTCACTGAATAATATATCTTGAGCAGAAGCGGTACACTGTGAGTATATTTTAGATATTACCTTTATTAATTTTAATATACACAAAGTTGAGAGAATTGTGTATTACTCGTTACCAAGTATGTTGTACCTGATGATGCGGCTGTAGGCCACGGAACCTGACATGTATCAATAAAATAACAATTTTACCACATACCACCGGAATTATTCTTAACATTATAATACGATGATTATGTAGCCTTCATCACAGCTGAAGTCGCTAACCCCCACCAGTGTGATAGTACGAGGGGGAGTTGGAAAATAAGTTTCCTTTGTCGACTATGGGCAGAGTTGTGTGATATGGGCGAAGACACGGCAGGTGAACGCGCACGTACAGTCATGCTCAAAAGTATCCGAACGACCAGAATTGCATTTCGCCTGATTCCCATGCAACCTACATAACGCAGCTGCCTAGCAGGTCCTCTAATCGCTCCTTGGTACAGTCGTTTGACTAGTGAAAATGGTTCCAACAAGTCACCACTAGAAAATACTGCTCTGTATCGCAATAACTCAAGATGTAAAGTAATACCACGATACTACAAATATCAGGGAACACCTCATCACAGATAAGACTGTCCTTAAGGCTTGTAAGCTCACATTTATTGCAATAAATGGCATACCTAAAATGTTAGTACTCTCATTATTACGTCAGATAGGTAATGCACGTAGAAGTTCGTCGTATTCATGATTTCCTCTTCAAAGTAACATACCATACTTGTTATTTAACACAAAATGTCATTAAAAATTTACGTTATTCACGAGCAGCTAATTGAGAATATGTATGAATTTCAAATGACACGACGAATCGCCTCGTTCTGCATATAGATTCAAACCCAGGTCATGCAGGGTACGATTTCGTGGCTGACGGAAATTAACAGTCATTCCTGACTAGGCATAAAGAGAGTGATATACCTCATTTTTGGACAGTATCAGTTAGCAAATATCAACTTTAAATTACATAACGTAACACTTTTAACGGGCGCGAAATCCTACCCAGCATCTATTGTCCCTGTTAACGAGCTACGAGAGATGTTAAATATCGCTTCTTCACAAGTAACTTACTGGAAATGCAGTGAGGTAAAGCTTTGTGTTGGACAGGGATTCGAACCCAGAACCTAATCGGATTGTTATCGAAGCACAATCAACTTTGACATATCGGATTTTCTCGGCAGTAGCTAGATGTATTAACTGAAATGACGAGACAAACATTAATTTTTCCTTCCCAGGACTCCAACCTGGCACTTATCGCTGTTATATTCTAGACAAAAGGAACGTTAAGTCTGTTTGTTACACCAGCAGCGACATGTGAGCATGTTTGAACTAGAAATAATATGACGAAGAGTTTAGTGCTGACTGAGAATCGAACCCCAAACATATCGTTGTTGACTACACACAAAGAGACGACAGTTACCGAATTTTTCTCCGCCAGCAGCTCGGAATAACATCCTTTAACTTACAGTGATCTCGCAAATAGTTCTGTGTCTCACTGGGAGTCAAAAATGTCAGATATCGTTAGTGTTGACAACGAATGAAAATGCATTAAAAATAAAAATTATTATCCACCAGCAGATAGGTGTTCTCATGCTAGAGCTTGGTAATACATAGTGAAAACTTTAGTGCTGAGCCAGGATTCCAACCCATTCATGCGCAATATGTGGAGATCTTGACGAATCTGCAGTTTTTACCATTGAACATTATACCTTCTTCACTTGGCGTAGCCAGAAGAGAATAGAATCTGTCTCTCCCTATCAAAAAACATCGGCAGAAGTTGGAATCGAACCCAGAACATCATCACTGGAAACTATCATCAGTCCAACAGACCACCAAACCCTCTTCTCTACGATTCATTTCTCGATCACAGCACCGTTGCGGCACACAAGATGAGAATTCTGACACACAGGCTCCCTGTAGTGGTTTGCAGGATGTTCAGTACATTCATTTACTTGGTTGACCGAATCGCCATGAACTACCTGCCTTGGCTACCCAGTGCATACATTCGACTCTATTTTATAATCACCGAAATAAAATAACGTAGCTGCCACCTACACAGAACTGCCAACAGTGTAGGATGCAGAAATTTAAATAGGAAGTGTTCCTTTCCATTTGAGCTACTCTATTGCGCTATCTGTTTGTTGAAACCGTCGTGCAGTGCAAAAGAAATGCTGTAACTGTCTGTCACTCAGAAGTCTAGATCCGGCCATATGCATTATCACACAGCACTGTGGAATGCAGAAGTTCTGAAGGAACTGTAGTTCACTTCCAGAGCTGCAGTAGCTATGTCGCAGCTAGTAGCGTAACGGTTAGTGTCGCGCGCTGTTGATACGACGTCGCGTGTTATATTACATTCGTTGCTACATTTTTTTTTTTAAACGCAGTTCAGCTGTCTGTTGAAGGTATCAATTTAATGGAACTTTGAACATAATTCTCTTCACTTTTCAACCCAAAATAGTCGCATGTGGAAAAAAGGCTAACTTCTGCATCATTTTGTTCTTTTCTGGTTTAATAGACGGCCAGGCAGCAGATGCGTCTCGAAACTTTTGTATTATGTATGGGGAGAGCGCATCGTGCCAAAATAGTCAGAAAAGTAATTTCTACGTTAGCTGTCGTCCGATAGTGGCATTTTATTCTTCTTCAAACCTTGTTTGACAGCTTTAACTCAGAACGTGTTTTCTACATGCATGTAATAAATAAATTGCATGTGCATTGTCAGACTGTTACAGATAACATCAGAGAATTCGCATATATCGTTGATGATTAATTTCTCTCTCATGTTTAGTATTGTTTTAACAACACTAAAAGAAACCTTACGAAAACTGTGCACTGTATTATAAGAAACGAAATAAAATTATCCATGATAAACTTACGACGAAAGTCTGTTTTAACAAAACTGAGTATCTGTACACAAGCGTGCCTCTATCTGCACGAATTAATAAAATACTACTCACTTTGGTTTCGATTGGGTCTGTGTTTAAATGGTATGCTGTGTCATACTCAACAGGTATGCAAATGTGGCATTTCATAAATAAAGTTACGTATTCCTAGAAACCCAAAATTTGCTTGTCAGCAGCAGAAAGAGGCGTTACCTGTTGTGCGGCATTGTAAGTTTTTCACCATTGCACTTTGAGCTGATAGTATTTTCTACGATTTGCTTATCGATGTTTGATCTGACTGCTTGCAGCTCTAACACAGAAGGGATAAAAACGTTACATTCAGCGAGTCTGGAACTGCGAACCACAATAGTCGCTTTTACACAGGTCAGCACGTCAACACAGAGCTCGTGAATAGATGTGGTTTGCGCCTTCCTCTTACGAGGCCACTAGTGGCTAGAACTCGTAAACCGCTATTTACAGGACGAGAATAGTTGCGATTGCCACGTTCAGTGACTTTGCTGGTCTGAAAACCGTAAATTTACAATCTTCTGTTACACCTCAAGCGATAACAACTCAGATTATTCAATGGAAATGACAGGAGAAATCAAGTGAACTTTGAGGCTTAATTCCGTGCACACCAGGAAGTAACTCGTCGATCACAGAGTTGCCAAACATACCTTGCGTTGTTGCCAAATCTCAGTTACATTACCAGCAGGAAGAAGACAAACCCATGTGATCCTACAGCGGGCTGGGAAGTGACCATAGCTGGCGCCTCTGGGACTGGAGCTTAGTTACTAATAATACTCAGAACTGACTGCTACTAAGCATCATCAATCAGTAACTCTCAGCCAGCCGGAGTGGCCGAACGTTTCTAGGCGCTACAGTCTGGAAATGCGCGACCGCTACGGTCGCAGGTTCGAATCCTGCCTTGGGCATGGATGTGTGTGATGTCCTTAGGTTAATTAGGTGTAAGTAGTTCTACGTTCTAGGGGACTGATGACCTCAGATGTTAAGTCCCATAATGCTCAGAATCATTTGAAGTAACTCTCATAGTTGTTTTTATACTTTTTTCGTAACTGTACTCAAAACTAAGAAACTCATTCACGGACGTTTTCGTGCCTCGCCGATAGTCGAGCACAATAAACAAATAAAAATGAAAAGAGAATGTGTGAGAGAGAAATAAACGACGACAGTTTTTGTAATAAACCGAGACTCCTATCAAGACCCTTTCATCCCTCTTAACTAACCACGAAAGATGTCTGATATACCTCCATTCAGAAGTAACAAAGTGTGTATGCATTTAAAGATGGTGATGGTGGTGGTTAGTGTTTAACGTCCCGTCGACAACGAGGTCATTAGAGACGGAGCGCAAGCTCAGTTTAGGGAAGGATTGGGAAGGAAATCGGCCGTGCCCTTTCAAAGGAACCATCCCGGCATTTGCCTGAAACGATTTAGGGAAATCACGGAAAACCTAAATCAGGATGGCTGGAGACGGGATTGAACCGTCGTCCTCCCGAATGCGAGTCCAGTGTGCTAACCACTGCGCCACCTCGCTCGGTATTTAAAGATGAAGCGCATGATGTGAAGTTCTGTGACGGAGGTACGAATCCAAGACGTAATCGGATTGTTAACTAAGTAAAATCAAATGTTACGTATCAGTTTTTCTTGCCAGTTGCTAGGTGTTTAAATCTAAAATAAGGACACAAATTTTTGTGCCTGAGCGACAATCGAACCGCACTCCTATCGTTCTTCTTTATTGTCCACGAATATTGCTTAAGAATCAATTGCTTACTCACCAACAGTAAGATGTGTGCGTGTTTGTCCAGAAATTGTTGGCAACACGAACAGACATAAAAATGCACGTTAATTTTCACTAGCAGGCCGGTGTGCATGTGATAGGGCTTGAAATGAAATTATGAATATTTTTATACTGGATCAGAATTCGGACCCACATATTTACCTTTGGAGGAGATCTAGAGAAGACTGCAGTCTTGGGAAAAGGAATGAAATGATTGAACTATACTGTTCCGAGAGATTCAGATCCTCGAAAGATGTGTATGAGTTCTTAAGGGACCAAACTGCTGACGTCATCGGTCCCTAGACTTACACACAACTTAAACTAACTTAAACTATCCTATGCTAAGACCAACACATACACCCATGCCCGAGGGAGGACTCGAACCTCCGGCGGGAGGGGCCGCGCAGTCCGTTACAGGGCGCCTCTAACCGCGCGGCCACTCTGCGCGGCCCTCCTCGAAAGAGGAGATACGACTTCGAATCACAGTCCAGCACCAAATTTTTCAACGTCTCTAGTTCAATCAAGTACAAGTAAAGTAAGAGCCCTGTTCCTTTAGACGGCTATCAGTTCATCAAATAAAATAAAATTTTCTAATGTAAGTAAGTTTACTGGTGACAGTATTTCTGTTTACCCTGACCTCCACCTATGTCATTTTCCAACGTAAACCGGTTCTGCCCAGTTGGGAATGAAGGAACGTGACGTTTAATGCGGATTCTGGATTATAACAACTTGCTCTTGAGGTTACCAGAGGTAAAGTAAATCTGTTTGTGCCTCTTAAAAGGAAATGCCTGAACTCACGCATTGCACTTGTGATAGTTCGTTCCACCAGACCACTGTGGTCACATTTCCCAGCCCCAGGAGTGTACTGTAATGGATGATGTGCTTAGCTTACAAAACTTGTCACGGTGGGAAAAAAACGCGAGTCTATTAAATGGTTAAGTAGAAGCAAACTTCTGACGTGGAGATTATGCTATTCTCATGTCAGCAGGATGTAAAGACTCTTCTAGGCGTCATAGCCCCGATTTGAAAACATTTTGAAATTTTCACTAATTCAGGAAATTTCTTAGTTCGAGAAAATCCACTGTGAAGTGTGAAGTTACCGGATAATTCGATTATCACCGTCATTATTACTATCATTTTGTTCATACTGCTGCTGGAGCACATGTGCTTGAAGATCATTTAAGGCCTTTTGGTCATTATAGAAGTAGTTGCCCAAGATAAAGTTCTTTCCCTGTCTACGGAATCCTTTTCATGTTAATATCAAACATCAGCAATTACTCGTAGATCACATTAAAACTAAAGTAATTGATGAAGACGTTACTTGATAGCGAAAACGCGTTGCCTTTCTTAATTTACTTGCGGCTAGAAATGGCTGTCGAATACTGTCAAACCAAAAGCCAAGGGATCTTATTGCCTTCCAATATACGTCGCTGTCGGTTCTTCCATATGATTTGGTCGACGTGACCTGTTTCAAGTTGTGTATGACACGGAACGTTTTAGAAAATCATATTGTTTTCGTTTGCAACAAACAGAAAGATTTTTATTCTAAGCTATCCAAGTCCAAAATTTTCGCAAAATTACTTCAAATTTAATATTCGCCTCCATAATGCAAGGAAAGTATTTCACAGTTGCAAAACCCGCATCCGACTCACTGTCCTTACACTTAGTCGCTGACCATAAATTCTAGCTCAGAGTGACGCCAGTTTAAGTAACCTAATGTAGCGAAGACTGTTTGCAGTGCTCTTTCTCACCGGAAAATATTCATGTCACTCATTGGGCTCCATAAGTGCACTGTAACAGTAATTTCTTTGTGTATGCAGTGCATACGGATTAGAATTTAGTGGTGCTCTCCTTCCACTTCTGTATACAATATGCCTGACCTAAACGGGCCCTTTATCATTACAGGCCCTAGGCGGTGCAACATCATATTGACAACAGTAATGTGCTTATACTGACAACCTCATTGTTCGTTTTACCCGATTTTGTAATCATTTAAGTAAAACAACATGTCCTTTGAGTGGGAGACATTTCGTCCTCCTTTTCCTTCTGTGAAATTTGTCAGTAAGCTTTTTGCCTTAGAACCAGCGAAATGCGGCAGAGTACGGCTGGTAAACGATTTACAAACCACGATTTAGTGCCGTTAAGACGATTTCTTTAAATATTGGCGTAGCTGAAGTAATTTTGTTTCTTCTTAAATCGTCTTATGCAGCAACGTTCACAGATATCTCAAATAGGAAAAGCTATTTATCCAGGTACGAAGGTTGTAAAACAAACTTCCAACAGATTGTGTCAGGTTGATCTTTTCGTCTGATAGCACTGCGTAAGTATTTTGTCTAAGAGGTATTAAAGTAGTGTTCCTGTAGCTGTGGGAATCATTGGTTGAAAACGAGTTTCACACCAGTGGGTACAGTACTGATAAATATTCAAAATGATTATCAACCTAAGTCTGTGTTCATCCACAAACTGAGGCGTATTTGTAATATTGAAGCTAGACTATGTATCCTTGTCTTCCTTGAGTGGGCATTGGAAGGCGTTTGGACACACGTATACGAGGGTAATCCCAAAGGTAAGGTTTCCTAAGGGACACGCAAGTGCCAACGCAGGCACAAACGAGAGATCCTTAATTTTACTGGCAAGCACAAACCACAGTGTTGGCTGTATGGTGGCAGGGCGATAAAGAGCAACAGTATGGATACGAAGGTTTCAGGTTCGATCCCTTACCAGTCCCACGATTTTTATGTGCCGTTTTACACATATTTCCCTTCGGGCAGTGTTTGTTGATGTGAAAAATGCCAAGTTGCACTGTGGCCCGAAAGCCACGTAAAACTGTAGGTTCCCCTATTAACTGGCTAGGTAAGTCAACTCAAAGGTCGAATAAAAGCAACAGCATACCACCTCTAACAAGACCGTGCCTATTAAAGCACTATGGTGTTCAAACCACTCTTCCGACTGATGACTGCTTTACTTTTTATGGGTTCCGAAACTAATGATCTTCGGGTTAATAACATTTTTGTGTTTTCATGCTGTAGCTTTGATATCAGTAAACATAAGTAACCGGCCGAGCACTGTCACCGTTCGAGTTGTGAAGGTGGTAGACGACGATGCTGTCAACCCCAGTTACAATTTTGGTCATGGCTATGTTTCAGTCAAATACCTCTATGGGTCTTTCTGCGTATTTAAAGATATACTTTTATACGCTTGGTACGCATCCAAATTGATATCTGATAGAGCTGTATTTAGCAACACGAATCAGATATGTTTTCCGTGCAATATATCGGACAACACGTCAGTGCAGCGAGATTTCGTTTATGTCTTGCACATGGTGCAAGAAATATTTGTGTTTTGCTTGCTTCTGTGATAGGTTTCACCTCACTGAAGGCGAGCAAGCTCACGAACAGACTGTCAATAACTGGAATTACGCAATAACACACTTAAAAGTTGTATTTTTGCATTATGTATCCCGATGAAAATAACGGTAAACAGGTTATATGCCTACTTGCTTATTATCGCGCTTCTCGATGCTTTCCTCAAAAAATTAAAATAAAAATAAAGAGAAAGAGAGAGACAGAGAGAGAAAACAGAAATGTATTTCAAATATCAGCTCAGTGACGTCATGTTCGTCTCGTGATGTAAAGCAAGGATAGTTCATAGGTAATATCTCGTTGTACTAGCGATATGTATGGCTACGGGGTTCTTTGTTTTCTCTCTTCAAACAACTAGAACAGAATTCAGTAACAATGTGGTAAGAACACCTACTCAGTGCGCCAATTAAACACTCACTTGGTTATTTTGTTAATCGTCTGTAATGCAGTAAACATCCTTGATTATTGATTTGTAATTACTACCATTGTTATTCGTCACCCCACAACAGCTTTCCTATCACTCACTGCCGCCGATGCACGTAACTAATGGAGCAGGATGAATGAATGTGGCACGTTTCGTCACGGAGAATATACACATTTATCTCGGCGTCTTGTGTCAGGGTAATATGAAAATCTCAATAAGAGAAGACAACGGGATGTCGGTGATGCAGGCAATAACACCCAACTATTTCTGTCCACTTAGCACCATGACGGCATACAAATTGGCGTCTCACTTTATTTTGATTATAATTCTTTTTTGCGACCTCATTTTAATACCTCGTGGGAGCAGGCATAATATTTTGCTTTTTGAACACCGAACAGTAGCACACAAAGATAGCAGATGGAAGGATACAAAGAAAAATTCAGACTCATGGGTGTGGATCCAGTTCATCATAAGAAGACTAAACAAGAGGGAAACATTACGAAAGCAATGAATACGCTGGTTAGTATACATTATTTGATTAGATCTGAAGATGAAAAAGCGCAGATCTGCACAGTGCCCGCATCTGCACTTTAGTTTCTGTCTTAATGGGCATAATTTTTAGTTTCTTCTCTTCTGAATTATCAAATGAATTGATTATTACGTGGTACAGAATAATTAGGTAACTGTGCTTCTTACAGCTTCCATTCGCACCACCATTTTTCTACATTCTCGTGCAATTCATGAAATTCTACTTGCATGATCACAAGACTGCAATCGTTTTCGAGGTGCAAAGTGTTTGTTATCTTACATTTCGTGACAGTTGGGCAAAGTTGATTTCCAAAGACTTTTTATTGTGCTGAAATAATCTTTTGTTACAAAGCAACAAGGTAAGTGTTTTATTTGTATGTATTTTGTGGGAAACTGTAATCGTGATGGGAGGTTACACACCTGAATGTCTGACACAGCTGGTAGGAGAAAAATCTGCATATTAACCAAACCCCGAGCCTCCTCTCCGTATCCTCCTATGACACGAGCACAGGATTCTCCTCCTATAACGCTACAGAGCTGTTCCTAGCACAGCTGAGAATTGGCAACATCGTCACAAACATTTGGCAACACTGTGACAGCGCAATCACTTCCGCGTATGGTACTGAATTGACTCGCTAAATTCACTTGACATTCCCTTTCCATTTGAATGACTCGAGGTATATAATCCTCACGTAAACTAAGACACTGTGACAGAAATTTCAATTTTTTGGCTAGAGAAATGCTATTCATCACATAAGTGACAACTTTTAATATCTTTCACGATGCGTTATGAGGCTGAGCGACCAATACCATGATGAGAGTGGCGTGCTGGCAGCAGTGTGTCCGTAGCCCCGTGGTACCGCGCGTGTCTCGTGTTCCAACGGTTAAGAGAATCGTCATTTCTAACCATGGTAGGGGCAGCGCGTGCGAGCTTTCTTTGTGTATTATTTCATGGAGCTGCGAAATCCCAGAATAGATTCTGTAACAAAATCCGAAGAAAACCTTTACACATCAAATCCTCCTGGCAGCTCGACTCAGTAAGTTATGTTAATGGTCGTAGATCTCGGCTTTCTGACTGCCTAGCTGCTACACAATACAAGCGTCTCTGAAGAAATTCGAATCCACCGTCAACGATACGAAATTCAATATTGTTCTTCACTTAACACTACCATGACAGGGTGATAAGTATGAAGGAAATAAATTGATTAGCAAATCGCAAGAAAATATGGTTGGTTCTGAGCACTATGGGACTTAATTTCTAAGGTCATCAGTCCCCTAGAACTTAGAACTACTTAAACCTAACTAACTTAAGGACATCACAGACATCCATGCCCGAAGCAGGATTCGAACCTGCGACCGTAGCGGTCGCGCGGTTCCAGACTGTAGCGCCTAGAACCGCTCGGCCACTACGGCCGGCTGCAAGAAAATACTTTGAGCTCAAAGTGCAATGGTGAAAAACTTACAATGCTGCACAACAGGTAACGCCTCTTTCCGCTGCTGACAAGCAAATTTTGGGTTTCTAGGAATACGTAACTTTATTTATGAAATGCCACATTTGCATACCTGTTGAGTATGACAGCATACCATTTAAACACAGACCCAATCGAAATCTAAGTGAGTAGTATTTTATTAATTCGTGCAGATAGAGGCACGCTTGTATACAGATACTCAGTTTTGTTAAAACAGACTTTCGTCGTAAGGTTATCGTGGGTAATTTTATTTCGTTTCTTATAATACAGTGCACAGTTTTCGTAAGGTTTCTTTTAGTGTTGTTAAAACAATACTAAACATGGGAGAGAAATTAATCATCAACGATATATGCGAATTCTCTGATGTTATCTGTAACAGTCTGACAATGCACATGCAATTTATTTATTACATGCATGTAGAAAACACGTTCTGAGTTAAAGCTGTCAAACAAGGTTTGAAGAAGAATAAAATGCCACTATCGGACGACAGCTAACGTAGAAAATACTTTTCTGACTATTTTGGCACGATGCGCTCTCCCCATACATAATACAAAAGTTTCGAGACGCATCTGCTGCCTGGCCGTCTATTAAACCAGAAAAGAACAAAATGATGCAGAAGTTAGCCTTTTTTCCACATGCGACTATTTTGGATTGAAAAGTGAAGAGAATTATGTTCAAAGTTCCACTAAATTGATACCTTCAACAGACAGCTGAACTGTGTTTAAAAAAAAATGTAGCAACGAATGTAATATAACACGCGACGTCGTATCAACAGCGCGCGACACTAACCGTTACGCTACTAGCTGCGACATAGCTACTGCAGCTCTGGAAGTGAACTACAGTTCCTTCAGAACTTCTGCATTCCACAGTGCTGTGTGATAATGCATATGGCCGGATCTAGACTTCTGAGTGACAGACAGTTACAGCATTTCTTTTGCACTGCACGACGGTTTCAACAAACAGATAGCGCAATAGAGTAGCTCAAATGGAAAGGAACACTTCCTATTTAAATTTCTGCATCCTACACTGTTGGCAGTTCTGTGTAGGTGGCAGTTACATTATTTTATTTCGGTGATTACAAAAGAGAGTCGAATGTATGCACTGGGTAGCCAAGGCAGCTAGTTCATGGCGATTCGGTCAACCAAGTAAATGAATGTACTGAACATCCTGCAAACCACTACAGGGAGCCTGTGTGTCAGAATTCTCATCTTGTGTGCCGCAACGGTGCTGTGATCGAGAAATGAATCGTAGAGAAGAGGGTTTGGTGTTCTGTTGGATTGTTGATAGTTTCCTATGGAGATGGTCTGGGTTCGAGTCCAATTTCTGCCTATGTTTTTTGATAGGGAGTGTCAGATTCTATTCTCTTCTGGCTACGCCAAGTGAAGAAGGTATAATGGCATTGTGGTCTGAAAATCACATTAAACATATTCCTTCTCTACCAAGTAGACAGGTGGAACCACAATAAAGTAAGGAGTGGCAACATGTAGAAACTCTATCACTAGTAGCCTCCCTTATACTAGTTACCTACGTAAATATTCACTCTGATGCATTTGTGGGACTCTTACTCGTGAGAAGCGGGATTCGAACTATTTCGCCTACCTAGATTTAGATTTTTGACACTTTTGCTGAGCACCTGGTCTAATTGCTGTCACTTAGATAACACGGATTAGGCCCGCTCGCTGTCACATCTGAGTAAATGCTCCACCTCAAGAAACCCTTTGCTAAATTATAATTCATTCTGCAATGACAGTATTATCTGACGTCTTAAGGCACCCAGAGCGCAATTCTGTAATTGTCCACTTCTTGCATGTGACAAAAAATACATCTGCCGCTCTCCCTTTAATACCGTAACTCAACTTACTTTTCTAGGCTCCTACGTCATTTCCTTGGAGCATGATATAAACAGCAAACAACATATTTTATTTTTATGAAAGAGACACTATGACTACAGCACTGATGCAATATATACAACTGTGTCGGTGACAATCCTGGTACAGAAGTAATATACTTTTATACATGATGACATGACAGAATCTTAGATAAAAAATAGAATAATGGCTCAGACTAATGTTTGGTATTAACACGAATACGAGTCGTAAAATCTCGGTGACAGACACAGTCGAGAAAGAACGACTGTTTCATTCAATATCATTAGTACACCAATAGCATACATCTAATTACTATTAGATATAAATCTAGAGTTCTCTGTGTAATGATGCAACATAAAGATAAAACATGGAATAGATGTAAGCAACACAACAGGCGCCAAAAACTTTAAATCTCCAAAAGAGGCTGTGTTTACAAAGCTGAGTATCTATGTATGTTTGCCTTTAGGGAAAACCAGTCACGGCAGCGTAGGATCCTGGGAAAAAGAATCCTTCACTATCCACCAGACTATATAACCTCGGGATATTATTTGCTTTTCCTCGTAATTCACAGATTCACGAAGTAGCAGCTGCATACTCATGTTTGGTGTGAAAACAAGTGTAAATGTTTATGCATCCTGCACAAGCCATAATATAGCCCATCGTGGTAATTTGGCGTTCACTAGACTGAAGTCGAATCGTCGAATCGTTAAACAGATTTAGTTGTATAACATGAAGTCGGTCGTATAGTTATACCTTAAACAGTCATGCGGAGGTCATCTACGGGTTCTCTTGAAAATGTCAGGCTCTTTCACGTAATAAAAGCTCAATTTTAACGAAGTACTGTTTGCAGTGGCATCATGGTAATTGATTATGTAACATCCGCCGCAAAGTAAAACGTGATCATACTGTGCAGCAGCGTTTCCAATATCTTAAAAACGAAAATTGTTATCGGTAAAACTTATCTGGTTTCTCAAAATTTTGACTTTTTTTTATTTCCGAGGGTAGAAGAAAGACGACCTTAGATGCAGACTGGAAATAGAAAGAAAAATTTCCTGGAGAAGAGAAAGTGTTGCAAAGAATGTTTCAAAAGCATTTATTTGGAGTATAGCCCTATAAGGGAGTGAAACGCAGATGGTCAAAAGTGCAGACAGAAGAGAACAGAAAAAAATGGTTCACATGGCTTTGAGCACTATGGGACTTAACATCTGAGGTCATCAGTCCCCTAGAACTGAGAACTACTTAAACCTAACTAACCTAAGGACATCACACACATCCATGCCCGAGGCAGGATTCGAACCTGCGACCGTAGCGGTCGCGCGGTTCCAGACTGAAGTGCCTAGAACCGCTCGGCCACAGGGGCCGGCAGAAAACAGAAGCTTTTGCAATGTGGTGCTTCAGAAGAATGCTGCATATTAGATGGGTGATATTTGGTTGGTGCACAAGTTCGTAGCGTTTTTCCATATTTAAATAAACACAACAGATACACGTAACAGAGAATTTAGTCATCGATAATATATTCTTCTTTACCGTCCGCCTGCTTAACTGTGTGATAACGTTTTTGCCTACCATGCAGCGGGTCCGTGTTCGTTTCCCGGCCTTTTTGGAGATTTTTTTCCGCTCGTGGACTGGGTGTTGCGCTGTCTTCTTCACCGCAACGCAAATCGCCCAATGTGGCGTCACCTGACACAGACTTGCAACCCGGCCTCCGAACTTCCTCGGACGGGACCTCCCGCCATCTATGTCACAAGATCATTTCATTTTATTTTTTATTCTTCACTATTTAGAACAGTCTGCCAACGCTGGGGTAACTTTTGGTTTCTGCGACAGTAGAAATCACGTGGGTTTGAAACGAAGAACTCGTCGAGCCTCGTTCGGAGAGCATTTTCATCCGCAAAGAAAGTTTCTTGAAAGTTGTTCGATAGAGAGCGGAAAAGGTGAAAATCTGAGGGAGCAAGATCAGGTGAATAAGCTGGGTACGGAATGACTTCCCAACCCAACTGTTGTATAGTGTTTTCTGTCAGTATAGCAGAATGCGGGCCGGCGGCATCGCGGAGTAGCATCACTTCATGCGGTCTTCCTGGTAGTTATTCTTGGATTACGTTTGCAAGACGCCTCACTTGTTGGCAACAAATGTCAGCAGTGATGATTACACCATGGGGAAGCGTTATGTAGCATACCACACCGTCGTTGTTCCACCAGATGCATAACATTTTCTTTAGTGGATGTGCACATATCTTTGTTCGGTGAGATACTTTTTTAGGCTGAACCATTCCTTTCTTTCCATCTGTTAGTCTAAAGACACCATTTATAGCCACCAGTAACTATACAGGATGGGAATGGTCGGTGTTGTTCACCAGCCCATTGCTGACGAG
This sequence comes from Schistocerca nitens, assembly GCF_023898315.1. Classification (NCBI taxonomy): domain Eukaryota; kingdom Metazoa; phylum Arthropoda; class Insecta; order Orthoptera; family Acrididae; genus Schistocerca; species Schistocerca nitens. Next base: position 569,846,324 of record NC_064616.1, on the reverse strand, counting down.
CGAGCAGAGATGCACGAACGGCCACCCGCAAATTTTTGTGATTTTGGCTTAGAGCATGCGGTATCCATGCAACCTCTTTTTGAACCTTCCACATTTCATGCAAATGTCTCACGATGGTAGAAGGATCACAGTTCATCACATTTGCCAGTTCTCGAATACACTGACGTGTATCGTTGTCGATTAATGCTTTTAAACGATCATCAAACCGCAAACGTCTTTCTGAACGTGGAAAGTCTCTAATATCAAAACGATCCTCCTTAAAACGAGAAAATCATTTTCTTACCGTGCTGTGTCCTGCGACACTATCGCCATACACGACGCAAATGTTTCTGTCTGTCTCCGTTGCTGTTATCCCTCAAACAGAAGAATGTGTTGGAAATCTTCCAATTTGTCCACTTGGCACGCCATTTTGTAGCGTCTACAGCTCCAAATGAAAAATGGCATTTTGTAAACTAAAACTGCAACAGTGAAGTACAAATAAATAATGGCAATCCATAAATAAAGCCATAGCAACCGGAATACCAACACGCAAAACGAAAATGCTATGAACATATTCACGAAACTAATAGAATAGCCAATGAAGAAATAAAAATTAAACCTTTCCTAAATCAGAAGGCTGATTTGAACTCCATCGTCCTTTCCTAGGCATTTTCATACTGGAGGTAGCATCCTCTTGCCATCTTCCAATGCCAGAATTGTTTTACTCAGTTACATGGGGAATCTACAGGTTAACGTGGACTCTGAACTACGGTGCGACTTGGAATTTTTCAAATCAGATATGTACTAAATTCGGGAGAAAATAGCTTTATGGCATAAATTAATTAAAAAGAAATAACAGGTTGACAGGGCACATCAAAACGAGGCATCTACAAACAACTACTTTGGTACTAGAGAGAAGTGTGCGGGGTAGAAACGACAGAGATGGTCAAAGGACTGAATACAGTAACCAGATATAAATGCATGTATTGTGTGGTAGTTGCGCTGATATGAATATACGTGTTCAAGACAGGCTAGCCTGGAGAGCTGCATCAAAGCAGTCTTCGAACTGAAGAATACAACAAGAACAAAAATAATTTTTTATAACTTAGTTTGCAGTTCCCTTTACATTTATTAACCTCTTTAATTTTCTGAAAATGAAATGGTGTTACTTCCACCCAGAACTGATTTCACGTGATCTTGCTCTGCATTTCGGCCCAGACGAGCCAATCAGGACCGACCGACCCCCGTGTCATCCTATGACACCGGCGTTATTTGGATGCCGTAAGCAGAGGAATGGCGTCAGCACAGCACTCTCTCGGTCGTTGTCGGCCTTCTAGAACTTGGAGCCGCAACTTCTCATTAAGATAACTCGAAGTTGGAATCTAGATGCTGAACGCATCCCGTTACACCAAGGAAAAATCGCTGTCAGCACCGGGAATCGATTCCGGTTCCTCCACATAGCCACAACTGAATTACGGAGGAGGATTCACTTTGATGAAGTGGGCAGTTAGCTGATTTACAGGCGCTTTCTCGCATCATAAACAGTCCGCGCGGCCGCGTTGCATTTTGTACTAATCTAATCCTCGGACTGTACGACGCAAAATCACACTGTTAGCGCACAGACCTAGTGCACTAACAATGTATTAAAAATATCTCGGATCGGTTAGCTTCCACAGATGTGGTTAAAAGGCAATACTGCATAGGAATGCAGTTAAATTTTAATATCATATCTGAAAAATAATCTTCACAAATGAAGCAGTTGTATTTAGATTAGCGACGGTGACTTAAATCTTTCTGAGGATAACGGAGCCTTGCAGTCATTTTTCTTATCAATCAGACCATGTTAGATCACCGACAGCAGCGGTGGGGGGGGGGGGGGGGGGTTAATGTAGGGCGTGTGTACTGTTTCTCACACAGTTTAGTCAAATAAACATCTACCGCTTCACTTAATACTTGATCGTCATTATTTTTTAATATAAGTATCTCGACGCCATGAATCTTTTGTTCACCAAATAGAAATTTTATTGACTATGGATGTGGAACACTGCGACTATGGTGAATAAAGTTTTTCAGGCGACTGGGTGCTTCCGTGTCTAACAAATCTGATTAAAGTAGACTGCAGTGGAGCAATCAGTTTAAGATTACTCATTTAGTTAGGATGTTACGGAAGCTTTATCTCTCCAGTCGATGGAGGTTGCCAGGCAATGAATTTGCCGCCAGTGACCCGACTGAATGTTACACGAGGTAGCAGTCGCAAGCACGGCACACAGCCTCGAGAGGACAGCAGTAAATCTCCGCAGACATCAGACCCCAAAATAGGTCTTGCAGGAGAGTATTTTGCAGTCATGTGCCCTTACATGAACTGTGGTACAACTCAGTTACACCAACTTTCCGTCAGACATGTCTACATTGGCCGGCCGGTGTGGCCGTGCGGTTCTAGGCGCGTCAGTCTGGAACCACGTGACCGCTACGGTCGCAGGTTCGAATCCTGCCTCGGGCTTGGATGTGTGTGATGTCCATAGGTTAGTTAGGTTTAAGTAGCTCTAAGTTCTAGAGGACTGATGACCTCAGAAGTTAAGTCCCATAGTGCTCAGAGCCATTTGAACCATTTGAACCATGTCTACATTATATTAGCTATTTCGAAAATTTCCATGCTTATCATACCCCAATTAGTAATCTTCTTTCCGCCCCGATAGTTGAGTGGTCAGCGTGACGGACTGCCGCCCTACGGGCCCGGGTTCGATTCCCGGATGGGCCAGGGATTTTCTCCCCTCGGGGACTGGGTGTTGTGTTGACTTCATCATTTCATGGCCATCCGGCGCGCAGGTCGCCCAATGTGGCGTCGAATGTACTAAGACCTGCACGAAGGCGGCCGGACTGCCAATGACGCCAAACGCTCATTTCCATTTCAGTGATCTTATGAACCTAAATGTTTTGAAGCAGGTGCTGTGTGCGTCTGCACCTCACTGGAAACGAGTTTATTAGAAAACTGCAGTAGATTTCTTTTTTTGCTCGTCTCTGCAAAGTTAGCAGTTGATACAGTTCCCATAGACTTCAAGGAAGTGCTACAGCTATACTTGTGTGGTGGTCCATATGAAAATGGCAAAGAAAAAGAAAATGCACATATCTCACTTTATATGGAATGCCGTATAGGCGTTACCTCGTTTACTTAGTATCTACCATGGGAAGGTTGCATTGCTCTAATTCTTTTACACATTCACATGTGCACTAGTTATAGTAACACTAGCTTATTTTGCGTAGGTGTGTTGTGTTACGGCGTTGAGTCAGCGCCGGCACGCCAATCGGGAACGAAAGAGAAGAGGCTGCTGTGAGAATGTCAGCCAATCGCAGACTGACCGACCACCCTCCAGGACGACAACGCGAAAGCAGTGGCCTCTATGCGAAGAGGACATAAGCGCTGCGCCCGACTGGTGGGGCTCACTTCGACAGCAGCGTCATAGTTAGCCACATTGTAAGGCATCTCTACGTAGCAGAGACTTGTGTTTGTCTGTTCTGAAGACGACTGGTTATTTTGTATATCGCCCTTTGCTTGCGACACATCAATCGAAGGTAAGTAACTGTATTTTTCTTAATGTAATAAACCTCATTAATACGAGTTCTTTGTCTTGTGAACTGAGTATACAAGATTCCTAGACACAACAACATTGGCGACGAGGTGAATGAACAACATGGCGACGAACATATCCGAATCATATAGCACCAACCTGTTAACGTTCGAACCCCAATCTGTCAGCTGCCGCCGACAGTCTCTGTTTTGTTTTGTCGTGGGCTTTTGTGTTTTGCTGGCACCTTAATTCTACCTTTTCTTTTCAGGGGTGTGTTTACATGTTTTAATAGTGTCTCTTGTAGTGTTTTTTCTATTTAGTGTTTTCAGGTGTGCGTTGCAGAAATTTTCTTTACTTGTGTGCTTATTTTTCTTTCTTGCATTGTCTGTTTATTGCACTTGCCTATTCCAAAATGAGCTACCCACCTCTCTCACCCCCTGCTCAGGCGCTTCAGCTGTAAGTAATAGATGCAATGCAGCTAACACAGAAGTTTCCGTTTCGGGCGCAGAAGATTGGAACCCTTCTAAACACGGTACAGCAGTTACTGGCAAACTAAGTGACCAACGCAGCGTAACATGACACAGCTGTAGCTCTTAATGTCATACCGCCTTTTCACCAGATTAATGAAAAGGAAGAGGAATGGCTCGAGTGGTTGCAACGCTATGCAGCCTACATCATGCCTCACAAAGTGTCAGGTACTGTGAAACTACATTACTTTTTGTCAAAGATTGGAAACTCCTATGATCTGGTTGAAGGTTCTCTAACTAATTATTATGACCAACAAGTGAATGTGGTGGCAGCTAGGTACCAATTCTTTCGTTGCAAGAAAAAGTCAGAACCAACTTATCGCGAGTGTGTAACAGAATTGCAGGGTATGACGAGAATATGAAAATTCAAATGCGCTTGTGGTGATTTATATTCAGATGTTATGTTGCATGATACAATAGTGTACAATGTAACTGATATCAAACTTAGAGACCAGATTTTGAAGCAGTGAGATCCATCATTCCGTCATGTAGTGAAAATTCTAGATCAGTATGATTCAGGTACCTTAGCGGCCGATAAATTTGAGCAGCCACCAACTTGTCGGGCTGAGTCGTCCCTTCCTCACGAACAGCCCAGTAGGCGGCAACAGCGCTCGTGCGCCAAGCCATGTAAACATATCTCTGAACTGGCGGCTACATCAGTGAACAGAATTAAGTCATGCCCTCGTGCTATTCACGTTACGAACGCCAAGATTGCCCATCCAGACAAGCACAGTGTTACGCTTGTGGCAAGAAAGGTCATTTACAATCCGTATGTTTTCAATGGAACAAACAAAAGAATTCTAGTGACTCAAAAATCTAGTCACAAGGCCCATTTAGTCAATGGATTGTATTCAAAGCCTGCTGCAGGCATTAGCAAAACTAGCAAGCAAATAGTTTCTTCAGTGCTGCACGAATCCAACAAACTTTTTGTTCATTTACATATAATTGGAAAACGTGTAAAATTTCACCTGTCTAAAACTGGCACGCATCTGACGGCTTATAATGGACTGACATTACCATTCTCGGAAAATGTACTTTGCCTGCCATGTATTGCTCACATACGTGAACTGTGACTTCCGCTGTGTTACAATCACGCTATTGTGAGGACATATGACATATTTGGCCTTGATTCATTCTCTTTTTTTTTTTCAGGACATTGTGTGACCAGTGACTGCATTCAGTGCTAAAGACAGTGCAGTGTAGTGCTAAAGACAGTGCAGTGTTGAAGGAATTCCCTGGAACTCTTTTCTGAAGATTTAGGAAAGGCTAACAATTTTGTTGCACATATTACTATGAAACAAAATGCTCAGTCGAAATTTTGCCGTTCCAGAACTGTTCCCATTGGAATACGGGGCAAAGTGGCTGCTGAACTTAAAGAATTGCAAGACAGCGGAGCTATTGCGTCCATACAAGCTTTTCAATGGGTTACTCCACTGGCATTCGCCTTTGTGTTGACTTTAAGTCTACAGTTAACCCACAAACTGTGATTGATATTTGTCAATTGCCACTCCCACAGGATCTCATGGAAAGATTAGGCACCGGTCGCTATTTTTCAAAAATTGATTTGCGCGATACAAATATTGAAATACCACTGGATGAAGAAGCTACAACCTTGTGTGTTATGAACACTCATTTGGGATTGTTTAAATATTTACATTTGCCTTTTGGCAGTGCATCCGCACCTGCCATTTTACAACGGTATTTAGAACAGCTGACTGCTCAAGTACCAAACTGTCCAAACTATCTGGACGATATTGTCGTAGCATGTTCGTGCTTTGTTTTGTGTGTTATCTGATGCAGCACTAATGTGCAAACTGGACAAGTGTGATTTTTTTGAAGCTGAGTTGCAGTATCTTGGTCATGTCACAAACAGTCAAGGTGTACATCCTCTTCAGTTACATTTGTTAGCCATACGTGACCTGCCAGTTTCTCACAGTGTCACAGAATTGCAGTCAGTCTTAGGGAAAATTGGCTATTATATTCGGTTCATACCGAATGCTGCACAAATCGCAGCTCCATTTCATCGCTTGCGTCGCCAGAACGTCCCCTTTGTTTCGACAGATGAGTGCCAAGAAGCTTTTCAAAACTTAAAGATTCATTGCTCAGTGATCGATTCTTGGTGCACGTTGATACTGACAAACCAGTTGTGTTGGCAAGTTGACGCTTCCTCTTACGCAATCGCTGCAGTGCTTTCACACAGATTTGGTGATAAAAAGACATGGTAATGCAGACGCACTTCCACGTCTTCCGATTGGCTCTGATACAGACTTTGACGCATTTACTGCTTCTTGTTGCCACATCGATGCTCGCGATTCGGAATTACTTGAATCCTTTCCCCTGAACTATAGGAAAATTGCATGGGCCACGGAAGCTGATTCACATTTGAACGTTTTTCTAAAATACATTAGCTCATCTTGGCCTCGCTCATTGCGTAGCATAAAGAACTCTGTCGTGCGCCGATACTTTGCACGTCGGTATAGCCCCACTGTACAGCAAGATATTATTCTTGTTCAAAATGACAGAGGACAGTAACGTGTGTTGATCCCCAGAGTTTTGCTAAAGAAGTGTTGCAGTTACTTCACCAAGGACACTGGGGGATTGTTCGTCCGAAACAGTTAGCGTGTCGACACTGTACTTGGCATGGTATGGACACCCAAATAGAACAGGTGACGTCACAGTGTCACGCATGTGCGGAAAATCAGTCTGTTCTGCCACAAAAATTCTCTGCTTGGCCTACGTCGCAATCACCATGGCAACGTGTGCACATCTCACTAGTGCACCGTTCCATCCACAGTCAAACGACGAAGTGGAACATTTAGTCAGAACTTTCAAGCAGCAGATAGCCAAACTTCGCACCACACACACCAGGGATCAAGGACTGCAACAGTTTCTCGTCTCCCATCGTTCGCATCCACGAGATGGACCATCGTCGGCGGAATTGCTTCACGGCTGCCACCATCGGACGCTGCTCCATCCTCATTAGCATTCGGCGCCTAAGCATGATATTTTGGTTTTCTGAGTTTTTATCTGCAGCAGACGGTGGGCGCTAGGCGAGATCGTTCGTCGACTTGGCGCATCCATGTATCTCATTTCAGGCCCAGACGGATTGCAGCGCCGACTTCACAATTATATTCGCCACTGTTATGTACACGGTGATCCTTCTGTATTTCTTCCCCCAGATTCAGGGATCCCGAGGACAGAGCGGCCACAGCAGCCGCCAGAGGATGTCATCCCAACAACGCGGGAAGACCCAATAGAGACGGAGCCTTCGCCTCCTCCGCCTTCTCTCGTCCTACCGATGGAGCTGGACGCATCCACGCCTCAGCGCCCGACACCTTCTACATTTTGGTATGGGCCTCTGGAGGTAGACGCGTACACTTCTGGGCGTTTTCCGGGGAATGTTTCCATTAGAACGAAGGCTGGATGGTGGGGTATGACCAAAAGTCTGACGTTCCATGCAGCCACAGCTTCCGGTCCGATAGAGCGTCCACGCTCGTGCCCCCCCTCCCCCCCCCACCCCATTGCCATGCTCCGTATACTACGATTGTCCGTCGCTTTGGGGGAGGACTGGCATGCCAGTCGGGAACGAAAGACAAGAGACAGCTGTGAGAAGAAGTCAGTCAATCGCACACTGACCGTCGACCCTGCAGCACGACAACGCGACAGCAGCGGTCTCTATGTGAAGATGACATAAGAGCCGCGCCCGACTGGTGGAGCCCACTTCGATAGCATCCACAGGACGCAGACACGCGTTCCCAGAAGCTGAAGTCGCCCAAACGGCGAAGGAAGAGGAGGCTGTCCACAGGAAACGCTTCGCAAGATGATGACTCGTTGCAGGAAGATGAGGACAGTCCCTCTGCTGCCCGGGCTGTGGCTCCTACTCCTTTCCGCTGTTAGCGGCGTCTGCTGGAGGACAAAGGCTGGACGATGCTCAACCCACTGACGAGCCCCCTGACGATTCTGCGGCTAAGACACCAGATGAACGGCATCCGTCTCCTAACGTACCACACCTCCATCATGGTGATTAGGAGTCAGAGATGGAGATGGAAAAAAATCATGTCAGACTCGAGCGATCACGTGATGCCCGCGGTCGGTGTACTGTCGGACGGACATCTTGTCTCGCTGATCAGTAATACATATGTTGCAGGTGACAGAGGCGGTCAGACGGGCGACGTGGCGCTTACTGGTTTAAACGACTGCAGGATACGTCATCGTAATACCCAATTACTAGGTGCATCGGATAGCTACAGTCAATGTCAGTGGCATTAGTTCCACGACCTAAACCCAACTGTTGAAGGACATGACTTGGGCGGCGGACATAGATATCGTGTTTCTTCAAGAGGTACAGCGTGATCTGCCCCTGGATGTTTATGTATATACGTCTTACGTCAATCCAACTAACAACGGTGGCTATACTACTACGCGATAGCATAGAAACAACGGCAATTCAGCATTTGCCCTCAGCGCGAGGCGTTGCTCTCACCATCGGCACCATCCACCTTGTGAATCTGTATGCCCCGTCTAGTACCGCGAAGCGTCGAGAGCAAACGCTCTATTATTTTAATGACGTAGCTCCATTGCTCCAAAGCGCTACAGAGCACTTTGTGGTGGGTGGAGACTTGAACAGCGTCTCACTCCCTGAGGACCAGACACCTCACAGTCTCCCATGTCCTGCCCTTCATGTGATGGTCAGGGACTTCGCTTTGCACGACACATGCACAGTAATTCCCGGTGACCGACGCTCATATACACGCTTCACAAGCCAATTGGCCAGTAGTTCGGACAGGATTTACGTTTCTTGAGGTCTTCGGGATGCGACCCTCGGTGCCGAGCTGTGGCCCACTGCATTCACCGACCATCACATGTTTATCTGCGCCATGACCCTGTCGTGACAACAGACGAGCCGTAGTAGAAGACCTTTGACTCTTAACGTCAACATTCTTTGGGAATAGGCTTCCCATCTAGCTGTCACTGGTACCTGGCACAAGTGTGAGCGACGACGTCATACCTTCGATTCCACGATATGATGGTGGACACATTGCGCCAAACCAGCTATTCGCTTCAAGCTCACGGCGTATGGATGAGACAGGGCACTTTGGCAGCGATCGACCTCTGAGATTTACTACACGGTCTTGAAGGAACTAACGTCGCAACATTCTTCGCCAGAGCGCCAAACGGCCGTCCACTGAACTCAGGCACGGATTCTTCAGATGACAGCTACCACACTGGAAGGCACGCGGCTTCGAAAATGACTGAAAGATTCCATCCCTGAGGAACGTGCTTTTCTTTAGCACATCGTCAGAGAACGGAGACATCGTAAGAGGCAACTCATCACGGCAGTTATTGAGGCGGACGGGCAACGTGCAAAGACACACTCCTCCATCTCCCGTGTCCTCACAGACTATTACCGCACTATCTGTCAGGCAAGTCAACGGCCTGACGATGACATTGAAGACGTCCTGGACGATCTGCAACTTTCGGGTAGAGCGCAAGGAAAAGCCACATTGTTGGAGGCCAGTACTCTGGACAAAATGCTCATGGCCCTGTCGCTGGGCGCGAGAAACAAATCTCTTTGACCTGATGGTTTTCCGATTGAATTTTGTGGCACATTTTCTGACCTGATTGGGGAAGTATGGCGGCAGATGTGCTGCGAACTATTGGATCCACACTTTCACGTTCCCTCCCCCCCCCCCCCCCCCCGCCCCCCCCACCACCACTTCCGAATTTCTGGAGGACATCGAAATCCATGTACCAAAACCAAACGGAGGGTGCAGACCACAAGACTTCCGGGCGTTGACATAAATGAATTCTGATTACAAGTTGTTCGCAAGCATACTTCGTGCACGCCTCCTTACTACTGTCAAAGATGCCATTCACGCCAACCAAACATGTCTGGGAGGTGGCAGTAATATACACACAGCGTTAAGCTCTTATAGAGATGTGGTGGCGCTCGTGTCGGCATGTTTCTTGGAAAGTGCCCCCGTGGCGCTTGACCTAGACCACGCATTTGACCGAGTTGAGCACGATTTCTTAGAGGCTGTCTTAGAGAGGATGGGCCTGTCCCCAATATCAGCATGTGGGGTTCTCCGTCTCATCCACGAGGCCAGTTCCACTGTCATGGTCAATGGCTAATGCTTGCCAGCGTTCACCACTGAGCGCTCAGTGCAACAAGGCTGCCTTTTGTCAGCCTTTCTCTTCGCCGGCGTCCTCGAAGCTGCACTGCAGATCTACGGCACTGTTTGGAGGACATGCGTTTCCGCAATGTGCCATTTAAATGTTGTGCCTATGCGGACGATGTAGTTTTCTTGACAAGGTCGGCAGAAGATATATGTACGGCGATCGCGTGGCTTCAGCGCTACGTCTCCATACCTTTCGAACACTGGATTTGATCATGCGCGTGCTTTTTGTCAACGTCTACCTCGCCCCGAAAGTTAATCATTACACACACTTCCTCCCAATGCCTTCCACGGTGGCTTCCAAACTCTAGGCGGCCTTTGGTCATGTCGTTAGCGATGGTAAAGTGTTCAAGACCCGTTACGAGACACTGACGTTGCCTACACATGCGGGCCGCGTTGGAATGATAAACGTGCAAAATAGGGCGCGCGCTCTCTTTCTGCGGACGATGCATTGCTTACGTAGTTTGGACAAGGTCAGCCTCACTGGTACACTGATCGATAAGGTGGCTTCTCAATCCTTCCAGCCGCCGATTCCTGTTGGACGTATCGCGCCACCACTGTGTCACATTCGCACCTATATGGTCAGCATGAGTTATGTGTTGGATGGCCTACCGACCACGTGGGCTCCGACAACCAAGGACTTCTACCGCTGCTTTCAACCATCACTGCCTGCTAATGTGATTGAACGCCGACAACCGGCGGTTGGCTGGAAGCGGGTGTGGAGTAACATACATTCGCCTTTCCTTCCCACCGCGGTGAGGGGGCTGTGGTATCTGATAACGACTAAAAAATTCCCCTCCCGACAACGTTTATACAATATACATCTTGCCGAGGACCCTCTTTGCCCCAGATGCGCCGCTGTCGACACCGAAATGCACCGTTTCGTTTGTGATACGAGTGCTGTTTGCTGGCTCCTCACACGTCGCATGTTGGCATTCTTGCTGCGACGGACGCCTGAGTCCGTAGAGCCCACCGAACTGATACGCCCCGACGTCACTTACTACCCTGCTGCCACGGCGTTGGTTAAAGGTATGGCGTTATAGTTTTTTAGTGAGGGCGTTGCAGAATTGTTAGATTTTTGGCACTACTTAGCGATCAATTACACCGTCTTACAGCGCAAGGCGTCGTATGCGATTTACTTGGGGTCGTTGTTTACGCACAATCCAGAACACTGGGGTGTACCAGGTGTGAGAAGAGACTGACGATATAGCACATGATGGAATGATGAGACACATCCACGGTAATTATGGGGTGTTTAACCCTCGCTGAGCGAGAAGACGACTTGGACATCACACCGTCTGGCTGCTATGGACACCCTGGACGAAGATAAAAAAATTAATAAACAAAAAGAAAAATACAAAAATAAAAAAAACAAAAAAAAATAGAAAATAAAAGTATTGTACCCTTTATTTACCATTTTTCTTTTCCTTTTCTGTTTCTTTTTTTACCGAAACGATCACAGACGTACTTCAGTTTTGTTCGTGGGCGGAGACTGAAGTGGTGGCAAACATCCGTCCTAGTTAGCTTTAGGGTGAAAGTAGCGGTGGCATTAGCTATTGTTTTTGTTTGTTAATTAGATAGGTTTTTGAGGGTAGTAGGGCTGTCAGCGCCTAACACATGAAGTGGAAGAGGTCTAGGGAAAAGAAATAAAAAAAGAAATAAACAAAAAAACTAAAATATGTAAAAAATAAAATAAAAAGAGAAACAAAAAAGCGGTTACGGTGACCGCTCGTATAAAGTGGGAAATAACAATAAAAAAAGAAGTGGGTAAGGAGACCGCTCGCAAGTAGCGTGAAACCCGTGAATACGCGTTTCACTCTGGGGCAAATTTTCATGTGTCACCAATAGGGAATATCTTTTGAAGACATTACCTATTCCGTTTAACTATTCTTCAGAGTCCTCTGCTGTCTTTAATACAATTACGTTGTCATCAGAAAACTTCAAAGGTTTTATTTTGTCTCCCATAATTTTTAGGCGATTAAGGCGACTGCATTTGTAAAGCGGGAGATTCCGTTTCAAGTCCCGGTCCGCTATAAATTTTTATATGTTATTACTAATTCGTATAGCTGATGTACAATGCCACACATTTCATAATTTAATAAGGCATGCATGCATGCCTGTCCGAAGAAACTTTGCGTCGAACTACACTCCTGCAAATTGAAATAAGAACACCGTGAATTCATTGTCCCAGGAAGGGGAAACTTTATTGACACATTCCTGGGGTCAGATACATCACATGATCACACTGACAGAACCACAGGCACATAGACACAGGCAACAGAGCATGCACAATGTCGGCACTAGTACAGTGTATATCCACCTTTCGCAGCAATGCAGGCTGCTATTCTCCCATGGAGACGATCGTAGAGATGCTGGATGTAGTCCTGTGGAACGGCTTGCCATGCCATTTCCACCTGGCGCCTCAGTTGGACCAGCGTTCGTGCTGGACGTGCAGACCGCGTGAGACGACGCTTCATCCAGTCCCAAACATGCTCAATGGGGGACAGATCCGGAGATCTTGCTGGCCAGGGTAGTTGACTTACACCTTCTAGAGCACGTTGGGTGGCACGGGATACATGCGGACGTGCATTGTCCTGTTGGAACAGCAAGTTCCCTTGCCGGTCTAGGAATGGTAGAACGATGGGTTCGATGACGGTTTGGATGTACCGTGCACTATTCAGTGTCCCCTCGACGATCACCAGTGGTGTACGGCCAGTGTAGGAGATCGCTCCCCACACCATGATGCCGGGTGTTGGCCCTGTGTGCCTCGGTCGTATGCAGTCCTGATTGTGGCGCTCACCTGCACGGCGCCAAACACGCATACGACCATCATTGGCACCAAGGCAGAAGCGACTCTCATCGCTGAAGACGACACGTCTCCATTCGTCCCTCCATTCACGCCTGTCGCGACACCACTGGAGGCGGGCTGCACGATGTTGGGGCGTGAGCGGAAGACGGCCTAACGGTGTGCGGGACCGTAGCCCAGCTTCATGGAGACGGTTGCGAATGGTCCTCGCCGATACCCCAGGAGCAACAGTGTCCCTAATTTGCTGGGAAGTGGCGGTGCGGTCCCCTACGGCACTGCGTAGGATCCTACGGTCTTGACGTGCATCCGTGCGTCGCTGCGGTCCGGTCCCAGGTCGACGGGCACGTGCACCTTCCGCCGACCACTGGCGACAACATCGATGTACTGTGGAGACCTCACGCCCCACGTGTTGAGCAATTCGGCGGTACGTCCACCCGGCCTCCCGCATGCCCACTATACGCCCTCGCTCAAAGTCCGTCAACTGCACATACGGTTCACGTCCACGCTGTCGCGGCATGCTACCAGTGTTAAAGACTGCGATGGAGCTCCGTATGCCACGGCAAACTGGCTGACACTGACGGCGGCGGTGCACAAATGCTGCGCAGCTAGCGCCATTCGACGGCCAACACCGCGGTTCCTGGTGTGTCCGCTGTGCCGTGCGTGTGATCATTGCTTGTACAGCCCTCTCGCAGTGTCCGGAGCAAGTATGGTGGGTCTGACACACCGGTGTCAATGTGTTCTTTTTTCCATTTCCAGGAGTGTATATGGACACTGTAAAATACAGGCACTGCACTACCGTCAGTTTGAGTTAGAACGAATCAAACCTGCTGAAGAAACTATTTATTTTGTTTAGAATTAATAACAAGAATCCGGTTGCAAAGTTACAAAGTTGTAAAAGTTGCGAAGTTGCAAAGTAGGGAGCTTTTAATGCCCTGTTTTATATCATTTCGAGTATAAATTTTCGTACGTGGTTTTATTTCTCTGTTCCATTTTCATAGACATTTTTGCTTGCATTGTAAATCAGTCATGACATGATAAGCAATCAACAACTGTGAGTTTGTGTTTATATCGAAAATATAGATAAATATATGTAATAAAATTGATATTTTATGTATTATATTAGCTATTTTATTGATCTATTGCTTCATTGTAAACATTTAGGATAGTTATTGTGATCATCCTACACTATGCATTTAGAGAACAAGGGCAGACATACAATATGTGAAAATGCACATAATTAGCAAAACAACGCCACAAAAATAACAATAAAGCAGCATTCTGATGTACAGTTTTAAAATGCAGCAACGAAACGCATACATGAGTTTTTTTGCTGTTCCTTACAAAAAAAACATGGAACTACCTGATATGAAATTGCCAAACACAATTCAAAATAAAATACACTTAAAAACAAACCAATAAGACAATTTTACACAATAACTGGGCTTGGTATTGCCGAAGGTACACAAATAGTGGGTGGATGCCATATGAGTTACCACTTAATTCACTGCACGTTTTCTGCTTGGCTTTGACGAGAAGATTGGATGTTTGTGTGTGTGTGTTTGGGGAGAAAGGGTAGGTGATGTCGTTGCTGACCACAGGTCGGGGAGGGCATTGTTCATAGTTGTTTGCAAGACCATGTAGAGGAAGTTATCGAAGTTTTCTTGATATCTTCTGTGCTACTTGACTTTCTTGTCTGCTTCCCAATGTCCATCAAGATGTCCGGTATGTCCTTTTGTTTCTTCACTATGACCTGTCAGTGCGAGGATCCAATGACGTTGCCAGTCTTCTTGGGCTCCTGTTAACTTGTGCTACATTTACTAGCATGTTTGCCATAGTTTGCTGCTGTTGTTGGTCCGTGCTACTGCATATTTCACATCTGTTTCTTGCCGTGAGCTCTGCTTGTGCCACCATATGGTTTGTCGGTACAGTTCTGTTAACTATTTGTTACCAAGTCTCTTTGGCGTGTTTTGTGAGCGCACTTGCGGAAATGTTTCTCCATATTTGTGACCAACTGCAGCCAGGAAATTTGGACTCGAGTTTATTCCTGGTTGGCTTCCCACACAGAACCCTTTCGCACCGAAGGTAGCGATGTTAACCATTTGGCTACGGAGGCGGTTAAAATCGCTTATGATATTTTTCGTGATCTAAAAACTATTTACTGATAAGTACAAGAGTTATATAAAAGGCCGTCATGCAAAGTGTTACAGAAAAGTTGGAAGGCTGTCACGTATGATGGCTAATACAGTATGTGAATAATGCATGATGTGACTAGGGTTTGTGCAATGTTTCATCAGTTAGAATCTGGCCGATCTGACAGTGTCGAGAAAGAACGGGCGTTATAACAAAATGTTCGAATAGGCTGAAAATCAGTAATTGGTTACTTTCTTCCCCATGTGTATTATAAAAAAAACACATCATATTTATACAAATCATTCAGGATCAGCCGTCTTTGCAGATTTTCCCGCAGGTTTGTTTCTTAGAAACAAGATATCGTCGACAGTTTCCTGACTAACATCCACCGTCAGGATTGTCAAAGTGCTGGGGGAAATATTATTGAAAGTATTGGTATTATCAAAGGTGTGAATAGCAGACCACACATATAGGCGAAAGCTAAGAAAGAAACCTCATCGTCGACGACGGCCAGTATGATTGAAAATCAGAAGTGCGGATTATTTTATATGTTTTTATTCAACAAAATCCACTGGAATCCAAATTTTCTAGTCTCTTAACACAAACCAGAAATTATATCAGGTGCAGTAGACGTTTGAAAAATTATTACACGAAACAAATCCAAGAATACAAATACTGTAAACGTTTTACGATACATTTTATAATGCTTAACTTTATTACATGAACAGTGGAACGATATAGCACTTTTCATCATTCAACAGAGTTTCAGCACGCGATACTTGGAGGGATCAGGGCAGGTAGGCCTGCCTCTTAGCAATGCGTTCACAAAGCAGCGCTTTTGTGAAGGTGTATAAGTGGAGGGCTGGATAGTCGCAAGCCAGTTGGTCGAGAATCTGTTCTATTTGTCATTTTTTTGAGATCATATTATTTTTACTTCTTTGATTTAAAATTTATCTACTGATCATAATAATAAGTAATTACACTAATAAAATTCGTATTTTTTTAAAAACAATGAGAAACTAACTTTGGCAACAAGTAAACAAAACCTTCTCTTACCTGCATCAGGAGTTGTTGAAATATTGAAGAGACAACTGTAGGGAGTTCATCACCTTAGATCACTGTATGTTTATTTTCAGAAATAACATTTTTGCAAGATTTATAGCAGTTTGTAGAAAAGGACGTAAATACTTTTCATAATTTTTTCTTTTTCGTGTTTCCTCCTTTCATGTGGTTTTTGGTTTGGATAATCTGTTTTTTTTTCTTTTTTCAGACACATTTTCCTCAAAATTTTTGAGGATTTCCGTGGCCACTTGTTGGCTGACCACTTGCCTGTTGGCTCTTGTCTCACGACCTTCGACCTATCTTTAACGATTTTTCTGACGTTTCGCCGTCACGAGTGGCTGGCATTGTCAAAGGTTCACGGGAGTCGAGCACCCAGCCGAAGGTTACACACAGTATTTCAGACAAGGTGCCGTTCTGGCAGATCAGAGTATATTACCGATATAGAAATTTCTGCCGTAATACCATTTCGAAGTTGTGTAACTGTCGTCATTATCCTGGTAACTGTTGACAGTATTACCATTTCGCAGTTTTGTTTGTTGTGAGAGGCACCCACATGCCTTGCTCATACTGTGGCATCAAGCAGTCAGGCCTGCAAGATGAGTGGTCTGCCAAGCGAGTGGATTCATTCTTATTTATCGAGTAACATGAACTCTCGTACTCACAATTAAGTTACAAATTATCCCCCTGTATGAATAATACGCAACGGAAACGCATATCTGACTATCAGTAATTTACAGAACTCTGACTGTTCACTACGCACTGGCAATACCACATTTTCTTTCTGTCTTTTATTTAACGGCTTTTGTCAACACGTGGCCACCGCACTGAATATGAGTGGCGCACACATTATAAATTCGGGGCATCATGACAACATACAATTCGAAGGAAAAGTCCACCAATCTTTTTCTTTTCACTATCTTATTTATTCTGATAAATTCTATAACCTAAACACACAAATTCTATAACCTACAACAATAACACATGAGAAATTCCGCCCAGTGGGCATGGCTTAACATTGGTGATTCTCTACCTTATGGTCTCGTAATTATTTAACGCTACAGTGCACTTTCTGGATAGGATGGTGGATCTTTTATTATTTCTCACACTTCGACTCTCACAATCATCATCACGAAACTTTCCTCCAGACCGAGCAGTACAAAAGGAACACGCATAACCCACTAATCTTTTGAAACTACCTCGCTACTCTCCCATGCAAACCACACATACCCAAAATACATGACATACACCACACTACAATATGAAATACTACACAGGGAATAGTCCCACTTCAATTAATATTTATCCCAGTTCCACACGACACTGCCCCACTTCGTAATTCTACTTTCCTACTATGAACTCTGGAGATATATGCACGTCTTCCTGTGCAATGCAAGCCAAGTGGCGTTGCTGGATAGACGGCCGACTCACCTTGCTTGTCTCTCAGAGATTGAATCTAGCGTCACACGGAATCACATCACGCAAAGTAATATTAAGAACATATTCATCACACACGCGAGTCCTCAACTGATACCATGGACGAGTACTTCTCTTTACCCTTTGTCTCATACACAGATTCAGACTCACACAGTACTCACCACGTGGAAGTACTCGTCTCTAATTTCAAGTCCTGCACACGCCATTTCTGAAATATTTCAACTTATGGTACACACGCTATTTTTTAAATATTTCAACTTATTGTACACACGCTAGTAATTCAGCTTAACTTAAGCACACGGAAGTATTTCAACTTATTGCTACACGTGGTTTCATTGTGACCGTTGGTCACTTCCAAAGATTACTACAATCCCATTAATATTACCTGCCTGACATTTAATTCTCCCCACAAAAGTTCCTGAAATAGAGAAATTATTATTTCAAGCTACTCTTAAATATTCCACATGCATACCATGTCTCCACTCTTTTGTCATTACGGAGCACAACTAAAACAGGTCTTAACAGCACAAGATCCAGCGGCAGAGTGCTGAAACATGGCCATTCTCCAGGTCCTCTCGCACCTCTGCTGAAGTGGGGGAGCACCTTGCTACCGTATTGGTCAGCCACATTTCAGGCGCTCAAAGCTCAGGTAAATTTCATCTCTTTGGTCCCACCAAAGGTGGCCAAAGGATCGTCTCAAAGATGATCATATATTCACATTCACTATCTGCGGTTAGCAGATGACCATACATTCATTCATTTCACAGATCTCACCAAACTGGATGTAGGGATTTACTTTGTGGGAGTGCACATGTGATCAATTAAATAAATAAATTGTCATTCTTTCCCACACTGGTATCCGGCTTCGATGTATTAATTGAAATTGAGTTATTTTACAAAAAAATGTGTTGTTCTGACAAAAATAATGAAGTATGTTGTACCAATTTTCAATGTCGGGCGGTACTGTACCCTTTCACCACCGGCTACCCATGCAGAAAAAAATGGCACGGTACTATCCTTGCAATGCGAGGGTAGTTCCGAACATTTTTTTAAGAAAACTGTATTATAACAAACGTAGCAAGTCATCAAAATAACCAGGAGGAGACCTTAGCCCCTGGTGACCTCAAATAGACGACCAAATGCTGTTACTTTACCAAATTATTGACACAGTTGTTCCATTATTGTACTCTCCACAATCTGGAGTAACGTACACATACAAATTTACAACAATCCGCATGACAAATAAAACATTACCTCATACAAATAAAAATGATGTTGAGATAAAAATATGCTTAGTTACTGGGATCTTCGTTATTTTTATAAGTAATCCAAACTTCGCTAATTCTGTGACAAATAAAAAAAAATTCTAATTGTACTCATGAAATTTTAAATAGCTCACCGTCCAAACACAGAGCAAGTAATCTGACATTCATAAATTGCGGGGTAAAAACCTTTACACAGCTAGTCTAAATACAAAACAAAATCAACAAAAGAAAAACATTGCGTACACCAGTTACATGTAGAATGTCAGTCTCCATACCATTACTCTAAAATATACATCAAACCTACAGAGAAATAAAACTGAGAAGAAAAACAATGAAATATACCACAAGTTACATACTGGTTACGTAATATAGTTCATCTAAGACATCATGTCATACCTAATTAACTATCATCACTTAAGCAATTGCCACCACTACTCGACTGTGAGCTTAACCTAATCCTTGTCCACCAGTACAAATACCTGCTGCTGAGCTAGTCAGTCCATCAACTTTGGTCAATACACGCAATAAATAGTTAGCAATAAGTGCTTGAATCCACCAGTAGCTCTCGTATCTTACTCTACTGCTCATTTCTCTGTTGTTACACATTTAGACGACAAGAACTTGCATTTCGACTAGCCTTCGTTCCACTTTAATGTGAAATATCACCACTGTGATAATGCAAATAAGTGACTTCAGTCAACACACCAACAAGATCATTACTGTCCACGACATCAAAATGCATCAGTTAATTCCAATATTTGTTGTGTAATGCAAACTTTTGTCCCCTGTGACAACCTTACTGACCAATGCAACAAGAGCCGCTACGTTACTATTAAGCCACTGGCTAATAATTAAAGCATCATTGTACCAAACATTCTAATAAACATGCTATGTGAACTGGTAACCCAGAACAAACAAAAACAAAAACACTAACTATTCTAAACACAAATGTTAATGAAATACAATTACACTTGCTGTCCCTTCAGGAATGAAACATATAAAAAAATTTACACAATTACAAGTACAAATACATTATTCCCTATCTTGCGAGTCACACAGAATCATTTCATTCTGTGATTTTCTTGGGGTCAAAAAGTTGCTGATAGTTTTCCTAGAAACACTGTCTCGGTGTCAAAGCTCTCCCATGGTTACCCGGACGAAAGTCTTTAAGTCACTCAAATCGGCATTTTGAACACTCACTGAACAGTAAACTGTATCTCACATTAAACACAAATGTCATAGTCACTCTCAGAGTACCATCCACACGAATCTGGTCGTCCAAAAATAGCCCTACAACTGCTATTACCCACGGTTCTGTCCTTTCAGTTCATGGTGTAATTAAAAGTCGTAAGTTCCAACAAACAGCACTTATTCCCGCACCAATTAAAGAAATGTCTCCTACTACAAATGCAAATGTCAATGTCCCACTTTAGTTTCTTGCGTTCATACAATAATTAGTCACCAAACGACAACTGTCCTCTTTAAGTATACCAAGTGTCCCACATGCAATTCACAAAGCTCACTTAACAAGTCACTGCCAAAAGTTTATGGATCCCACCGTTCAGTGGTCAAGACAAAACAAAACGATCGTCCTGTCTGCTAAAGACAAAATCTTTTCCACCACTCACAACGTGGAAACACCAGTCCTTCACTTTCCAACTTACGGAGACATACGAGCAGTCATCTTGCTCCACGGCTCCACAGTCCAGTACTAGTTAATAGTTGCTGGTAACAAATGCCCGCCGGACTCTGCCCCGCGTCGTTCATTCTGCCGTGGCGCCGCCGCGCGCGCCGTTGAGCAGAAGAAACCACCCGCTGTTGCCTCTGCGGGACACTTTCCCCAGTCGTAAGGGTGGCGGAACTTATGAATGGCCAGTGGTACGTGCGTGTCACCCCAGGCCGTTGACCTGCTGTAGCGGGCGCGTGGAGTGTACCCCGACCGGCAGTGGAGTGGGGAGTGCTGCGGTTCTGTTGCCGACGTCTGCTTGGCTTACGTGGTACGGGCGTGTTCGGTGTAGCCCCTCAGCGCTACGACACCCAATCAGTCAGACCCTTCTGTGCATCTCGCAACATTACAGACAAAAGGATATTCTTACAGTATTTAAATAGATTACATGTATGATCTATTAGATAATAAAAGAATCTTTGTTCTAAAAAACATAAAATTATACACCCTAGTTTTCTACACATACAACAGCAACATTTATCCCATTTCTATATACAGCCCACACTTGTGCTATTGATTGTACCTGTCGTCCCTCATACAAAACATGAAAGTGTAAAAAAAAAACAAAAGGAATAATAAGCAATCTATACAGCTCATAATTACAATATCAAATAGTAGGCTACTCGAACATCCTATCACAGTGAAAATATTAGAAACTGTTTATTCTAAAACTAAAATATACAGTGAACCTTTGTGCTTGTGACAGACTGAAATTAATACCCCTTGAAAGTGTTCTAACAAAAAAATAAGAAATAATCTACACAGCTCACAATTACCTACCACATGTTATTAAATAGTAAACTACTTTAACATCCTAACACAATTAACATTTTAGAAACTGATGACTCTAAATCTACAACATACAATGCACCTTTGTGCTTGTGACAGACTGAAATTAGTATCTCTTTATACATTTTACATTTTATTATATATAACAACATTTCTAGGACACGTATGTACCGTCCACATGTCAGATCCTGACCTGACATCGAGGTTCATCCCAATCAAACAATAAAACACAATAATGTTTTAGTTATGGATCGGTAGCATCCCCTTTACAGGAGTGTGCGCATTGATCACACTACTCTACGACTCTCACTCACCAGACATCACATTTCCTTCTCATTAAATCCATTAATACACTAACAGAATAGGTCTAGAAGTGAGCTAACCTTAACACCACCACACTCACGACAACATACCATACCTTTGCTCCCTTGTACTCAACCACGTAACACATGAAGCTGTTTCGGAGATAGCTTTCCAGTCTCCGAATTCGTCCTTTCACTCTGGCACCTCTCTCCATCGGCTTACCTCTACATTCACTTTACCGATTATTCATCCTGATAAATATCAACTTAGAATTGCGACATTTCATCTAAGAACAAAAAATACACAAATTATTCATCCTGCAAAATAACTGTACACCTTCTTGGTACCGTTTTGATTAGTTATACTGGTACCAGGCTTCAACAACAAGAACAACAAAAATTATTTTTTTCATATAGCAACTGTTATGGTAAGAATTAGATTTACACTTATATTACATCTTATGTCAGTATTCCACAACGTTCACCATCTGGATCTCATACTCCCTTTATGTCCTTTCACGTTGTGCAGTTGTCCTCATCTCTTCATTCGTATTTCGGCTCTCCGTCCGTCGATTACTCCATCATTTCCTGGTCTTCCTTCGCCATTGGCATCAATCTCGATTGCAGCATACACAGGCCTCTCTGTAACATACCTCTAAGACATCTCCACATTATTAGTTCTACTCACCTTTATTTACCACTGTTTCATCACGTCGAATCTCTCTTTATTAATCACACTGCTTCACGTCGCTTCTCTCCTTAAATATCACCTTTATCCACTACTATTTATCACGTCGCTCGGCTATCTACCATCTTTATCCTCTCATTAATCATCACGTCGTTTCTGCTTGATCCTTATTCATATGACAAAAGATATGTACATACACCACTATGTCGACTCCTGTTCATGACTCATTCGACCAGTCTATTCCGTCATACTTCCTGACATCCCACCTGAAAATTCTTATGTTCGATTTGCCCCTGCACAACGTTACACACCACAAATAAATACACTGACTATCTACCATAAATTGCCTACTTTCGATCTATCCTTAACTTTTCCATAATTTGATGTTAGAAATGTGATGAAGCCCAGACGATTGTTTTCCCTTGATCGTCTCAATCAGTACAGCATTTTCATGGACAATCCGCCTCACTCTGAATGGTCCACTATACACAGTAAAGAATTTGCTAGTTAGGAATCTAAGCTTACATGAAAATTAAATGTGTGCAGAGAATACAAGCTGGGAGAAATGGGCAGCCCAAGTGTTAGAAACTTAGGTGCTAGTGGCCTCTTTCCCTAACACCAGATTCCGAACAACCATACACAGCACCTCATTATAACTGTCACCACGACAATGACATACTATATATCAGATAGCGTCTAATTTAAATACTTCGATCACATTACTGATGTTACCTGTAACAGCAGTATAAACGTACCCTATTCCTTACAGATCACAATGTTTACTTTTTACATTACGTGTTAAGTACCTGCAATAGTCAAATCACACTAATTAAACTGGACTCATTGGCATTATTACATAACATTTTTTTTTAGCAACTGGTTTGTTTTTGAGGAAACAGTCCTTTTACTTTAGTGTTCGAAATAAAAATTTGCAAATTTTGCTCTGAGAGACCAGCCTAACAGATTCCATTACTGGTGTTTTATTCTCTGATCAGAAGTATGGTATTTGCATTCCTACATATCAGTAGAGTATGTCTGTTACATAGACAATTTTCAGTGCCAGCGGCATGTGTTTTAAGGCAAGATGCTAAGGGCTGATATGTTGGATTAGTTTCTCCTATTCTTCAATCCATTATGACAAGAAGGAAATGCCAGGATTCCATGCTCTCCTGTCATTCTGATAGTTTCTGCCGTTCCTATCCTCGACACTATCTGACCTATGAGTCGTGTCTCCGTTCACGATATTGCTCTCATTACCCAATTCTTGTAACAAGTGCTGAAATGACGCAGAATCGTCTACGCCTCTGCCTGCTATCGCTATATCTCTGCGCAATTTCACTGGCAACTTCGTTATACAGATCCTTATGAACTCCCCAGGTTCGTATGGCACATCCAAATACCTATTTAGTCTCAGCATTTCCTGATAGCACGCCACTGGATCTCTTATACCACCTTCGTTACAATTTGGCATCATCAATTTGCTTTGCGTAACCTGTTCCTGCTTACTTTTCGTCCAGAATTCATTTAAATAGCTACTACAGTCATTAATAACTTCCTGCATTTTCGCTCTAGCCTTGTCCGTCAAATGGTTACACACAAACTTCATTTTGAGGAGCAGTCCCCACGATGAAGGTAATGAATCTTGGAATTGAGACAGCCTTGGACTATACCCAGTTGGGTTTGCCACCTGTTTTCTCTGACACAACCGTTCATCTAACTCTCTGAGTTCGTCTTCGTCTTTCTGCCTATTTTCGTTTTTTTTTAATTTATCTCACACTCCCTCTGCAATCTACCTGGTGGTGTGTCACCTTCGCTGCTGCACGCTAATTGCAACTGTGCTAGTTCTTCCCTATGTTTCCTACTTATTTCTAATTGCGCCTCTTTAAGCTGTAATAGTGATTGTATCTCCTCCTGGTCGGCATAAACCTCTCGCTGCGTACTGTCAGAGCCTGTTTCGCCTCTTATACTGATCTTTTCTACATCTGCACTAATCGTATTCATTCTGACCACTACCTCTTTGATTTGCTCATCCGGCAACACGTCCCTACGTTCTGTAGTATCACTCTCTATTGCAAATATTCGTACCTCCAAATTATTGGCTTTTTCTTTTACCGCGTCACATACTTGCTTCAACGCACCCAGATTCTTCTCCCCCTCATCTAACCGATTGTTAACTGCGGGCAGAAGCTCATCGATAACTGAGTGTAGCTTCCTCATTGCCTCTTTATTTCCCTTATCCATTGCCTCCAATCTTTCCTTATTTGCCTCCAATCTTTCCTTATTTGCTTCCAATCTTTCCTTAGTATCTCTATTCATCGCTTCCAATCTTTCCTTATTATCTCTATCCATCCTCTGTAAAAACTGCAGTAGCACATTGTCATTTGCTACTTTCGGTGCACTCACTTCGTTCGCCTGAGAAACGGTAGCTTCGCTAAGGGTAGCTTCACTTTCACTGCATACCTGGCCTAGTCCCGGCTCGCCCGCGTCGTCGGGAAAAGCCCCCATTTGTGGACAAAGCCCGCCGCATAAAGGATCACCTAGCCGCGGTCCGCTGAACAATTCAGCCCCTTCCGAGTGTTTGCCGTTCCCGCTCATTAGCCCATGGTCGACACCTACTTCCTGCTGCACTGATACGTTCTGCCCAGAATCAGTATTCTCCATGGTGACTACACTTTTCGACTGCGACCTAGTTACTACGGACGTTACGCAAAAAAAATTATACAACGATATTCCAGCCTTGGGCGATATAGCAATTAATTACATAAAAAAAATAAAAGATCCTCACCAATCTAGAAAGAAATTGCAAACAAAAAAATTTTACTTCTTAGCGCTATCACAATATATTCCATAACAAAAATCATAACAGCAATAATCCTGGCACAATATCCTGGCAGGGTCGAAATTATGAGAGGCACCCACATGCCTTGCTCATACTGTGGCATCAAGCAGTCAGGCCTGCAAGGTGAGTGGTCTGCCAAGCGAGTGGATTCATTCTTATTTATCGAGTAACATGAACTCTCGTACTCACAATTAAGTTACAAATTATCCTCCTGTATGAATAATACGCAACGGAAAAGCATATCTGACTATCAGTAATTTACAGAACTCTGACTGTTCACTACGCACTGGCAATACCACATTTTCTTTCTGTCTTTTATTTAACAGCTTTTGTCAACACGTGGCCACCGCACTGAATATGAGTTGCGCACACATTATATATTCGGGGCATCATGACTACATACAATTCGAAGGAAAAGTCCACCAATCTTTTTCTTTTCACTATCTTATTTATTCTGATAAATTCTATAACCTAAACACACAAATTCTATAACCTACAACAATAACACATGAGAAATTCCGCCCAGTGGGCATGGCTTAACATTGGTGATTCTCTACCTTATGGTCTCGTAATTATTTAACGCTACAGTGCACTTTCTGGATAGGATGGTGGATCTTTTATTATTTCTCACACTTCGACTCTCACAATCATCATCACGAAACTTTCCTCCAGACCGAGCAGTACAAAAGGAACACGCATAACCCACTAATCTTTTGAAACTACCTCGCTACTCTCCCATGCAAACCACACATACCCAAAATACATGACATACACCACACTACAATATGAAATACTACACAGGGAATAGTCCCACTTCAATTAATATTTATCCCAGTTCCACACGACACTGCCCCACTTCGTAATTCTACTTTCCTACTATGAACTCTGGAGATATATGCACGTCTTCCTGTGCAATGCAAGCCAAGTGGCGTTGCTGGATAGACGGCCGACTCACCTTGCTTGTCTCTCAGAGATTGAATCTAGCGTCACACGGAATCACATCACGCAAAGTAATATTAAGAACATATTCATCACACACGCGAGTCCTCAACTGATACCATGGACGAGTACTTCTCTTTACCCTTTGTCTCATACACAGATTCAGACTCACACAGTACTCACCACGTGGAAGTACTCGTCTCTAATTTCAAGTCCTGCACACGCCATTTCTGAAATATTTCAACTTATGGTACACACGCTATTTTTTAAATATTTCAACTTATTGTACACACGCTAGTAATTCAGCTTAACTTAAGCACACGGAAGTATTTCAACTTATTGCTACACGTGGTTTCATTGTGACCGTTGGTCACTTCCAAAGATTACTACAATCCCATTAATATTACCTGCCTGACATTTAATTCTCCCCACAAAAGTTCCTGAAATAGAGAAATTATTATTTCAAGCTACTCTTAAATATTCCACATGCATACCATGTCTCCACTCTTTTGTCATTACGGAGCACAACTAAAACAGGTCTTAACAGCACAAGATCCAGCGGCAGAGTGCTGAAACATGGCCATTCTCCAGGTCCTCTCGCACCTCTGCTGAAGTGGGGGAGCACCTTGCTACCGTATTGGTCAGCCACATTTCAGGCGCTCAAAGCTCAGGTAAATTTCATCTCTTTGGTCCCACCAAAGGTGGCCAAAGGATCGTCTCAAAGATGATCATATATTCACATTCACTATCTGCGGTTAGCAGATGACCATACATTCATTCATTTCACAGATCTCACCAAACTGGATGTAGGGATTTACTTTGTGGGAGTGCACATGTGATCAATTAAATAAATAAATTGTCATTCTTTCCCACACTGGTATCCGGCTTCGATGTATTAATTGAAATTGAGTTATTTTACAAAAAAAATGTGTTGTTCTGACAAAAATAATGAAGTATGTTGTACCAATTTTCAATGTCGGGCGGTACTGTACCCTTTCACTTGTTATAGATATTGTTGGTGCCTTCATCTACTTCTATTTCTCCTGGACCATATGCAGTCCATTGAGTGGAGGATAAAAGAGAGACTATTAAGGAACGTTTCTGTGGTAAGATTCAGAGCTTAAGTTCCTAGCCTTCACAATTCGTTTCAGAGTCATTAGTCATAAAATATTAGTTAAATGACAGTTATTAGAGATGCCGAATATCCTGCTCGCAACCAGTAAACTATCTGCATAAAGTATACACTGCTCAGCAGGAACAACACCATCTTTAAATATCATAAATGTATGTAAAAAGAATATTTATTTAGAGTGGCCAACATAGTTCGCAGAGTTACCGCTACTAGTTATAATTTTTTCAACAGAAAATTATTTTTTCTGTCGTGTAACCGATGTGTTTAAAACAGCCGTGTGCAAATCAATTTAAAACAAATATCTATCAATTTTAGCTAGGAACCTAGAAACGTTCAAGGTTTTAGGGATAGATGCTACATCTGTGGGTTATTGGCTGTATCTAAATGGATGTTCTGTTGGCGGAATGTTCATTTAAGTGAGGCACTCGAACTAGCGCTCATTTTCCTCAACGCACAACTCAATGAGCCTTCTAATCGACGTGCGGGCAAAAAGTGATGTTGCTGGTGTAACTGAGCGACAAGCTTTTTGATGCGCTGTTTGTAGTCGTCTTGGGTTGTGGCCTCATTAATCGCCCGCTCGGCTTCCCGATTTAACTGCAGTTAATTCCTTTTTGTGGCGATATCTACAGAATACTGTTTCTATCAACAAATCCACGTCAGCTGTACTCGATTTTATGCTAGCTCTGCGTTGAATACAATCGTCTGGTCCATGGCTTCGTCCTGTGTAATATAATAAGAAACGCCCCCCCATTCCCTCCAACCCTCGCGCTGTCTCGTTTCAGGTATGGCGCCTTCCCGACCAGTATCCTTGACAGTGCCAAATAATGAAAGAACCGTTGAGCAGTTTTCCGGCTTTCTCATAGAGTGTAAATTTTATTCTCGATTTCACTCTTTTGTCCACACCTCCGGCCCGGCCACGTGCTGTTTTTCGTGAGAGTATACGGGGAGCGGGAGTAATGTGTCCTCCACTGCGTCTGGCACTCCTTTCGGCCCGGTCTCTTTCCTTTCATCTTGTTTTATCATCAACCCTGTCTTTCTGTTCCTTACCGTGCTTTTAGCCCCTTCCCCTTTTATTGTATTGACTTCCCCTCCACCATTCTAAAGGGGTGTTGTTTATTACATCACTGTTTCGTCTCTGCGTCGAGGCTACCGGGCCTAGGGTGCGTGGTGGACGGGGGTTGGACTGTCGCCACAAAAGAGCTCCGAGGTGCCGCCATCTGCTACCCGGCATACAAGCCGACGAGGCCCTGCATTCACTACCAACCTCGAGCAGCTACAGAAACCTCGAGTCTATCGTTACCACACGAATGACCGCCAGACGACCATTACAATTAGCTGACGGTTTAGAGTTTGTTCTGTGAACGAGAGACTGATGACCTCCTACTTTGGCTCAGTAACTTCTATGCAACAAATCAACCAGTCCAAAACCATAATAATGATGCCCTATTGACTGCTTACAGAGGTGGATTGTAGCAAATTTAAAGGTGTTTGTGTTTTAAAGGACCAGTTCATCCCTATCAACTATAGTGGCAATTTCATCGAAGGGAATGAAGATGACTCTACCTTTGAGACACATAACAGTGATCTTGCAGGATGACAATGAAAACGTTAATGGAACCGCAACAGAAAGATAATTAGAAGAACGTAGTTATAGTACATCGTCTCCTTTCCAGCTTCCAATATATACTAGAAGACAATCAGTCGCAAAATATTCAGGGAAAGAATGTGTAGGCCAATTATTACCCGGAACATTTTAATAACTGTGATATTTCGGCCTTGAAAGTTTACATTTTAAAATATTATTGTATCTAAATAGATCATCTACAGCATCGCCAGAAATATTGACTGTCATAAAAAAATTACAGGGAATGGTAGCTTACTCTCAACGTAATGTAACTTGCTGCATACAAATGGACAGAAAGAACCGTTATTGATATTGGTGTGACAGTAAAGGTTATCTGATCATTACTCTGAGGGAACAATTAATATTCATCACCATATATTTCCACCGTTAACAAATGATTCATCACGAACTACCATCATCTAGATGAGTGGTGAACAAGTGTAGTGTATGGAAATCTATTTTTTGTTTGTAGTGTGCGGTATCTCCGAAGGGTTGTGGAAATAAAACGCAGTCATCGACTCGGCCTTTCACATGCTGTAATCACATTTTTTGTTTCCATGTCTGTGTATTTAGAAGACGAAACACGTTAAGCAACACTGAAATGTGGCTGTTGATTACTAGAAGGTATTACACCGCAATATCTCGGAAAAAAAACAAAGCCTTTACAGAGAATATCACATCTCAACCGTACTTCTCAGACTTGACCGTCGTGATTTCCTTTTCTTCTTTTTAATATGGCATTCGATTTTACTAGAAGATGGATCTCATATTAATGCCCGCTAGCAAGTGCCTGGATACTTTCGAGCAGGTTGCATAAGTGGGCGCAAATTCTTAAATGTACTGTCGAAAAGATATCACATTGCCACTCCGAAGTTGGCAACGCGAATCGATGCAAGAGATGTCAGTGAGGGCTCGGTGCAACCTGCAACGACGTATGTGAAGCGGTCCAGGAGATCACGTCGCCCCCCACCCCTCCCCCTCTCAGCCTAGCAGCACCCTCACACTGAGGTCAATGTAGTGTCGAGCTAGCAACAGCTCTCCCCCAGTTCGAGACCGCAGCTACAACAGTCATCATCATTATATAGGACCGACGTGATAGTTAAAGTCTTTGTTGGACTTATTCATTTAAATGTGGAACACTATACTAAAAGAGAACAGTTTCATTAGTGCGTTAAATTATGGTTTGCTAATCCATGTATCCAGTACTCTTGCGCCGAAGAAGTGTATCAAAGGTAAATAAATATTTTTCATTTACGTAATAAAGTGAAATAATATTTCATGTGTTGTAGTGAGATAAGCCTTCTTTCAGAGCAAACAACCCACAATAGTGGCAGGAAGATTGTAGTTTCGCCTGCTCACAACAAAAGGCGACGATGATCGGCGTTTAACCGCTTCGTAATTCACGCTACTTGCCTGCCTGTGGTTGCCTGCTTTGTCCTGTTGTTATATTCTGTCTCCTATATTTTCTATGTCTGAGCTGACACAGGAAATGTCTGTAACCGAAACTGCACAGTTTCAGGGGCAATAGATGGAACACCTGCTGGTCATTGTTGGGCAACTTGCGTTCTTAGTCAACAAATTGATTCAAATGGCTCTAAGCACTATGGGACTTAACATCTGAGGTCATCAGTTTCATAGACTTAGAACTACTTGAACATAACTAGCCTAAGGACATCACACACATCCACGCCCGAGGCAGGATTCGAACCTGCGACCGTAGCAGCAGCGATGTTCCAGACTGAAGCGCCTAGAACCGCTCGGCCACAGCGGCCGGCTCTTAGTCAACAAATATTTTATTAATTGTAATACTACCATTTATATACGTTCAGGTCAGGTTCCAGTCTCTGCATCGATCGCCCACAGGTCTTCATGCAATTTGCTACAACCTTCTTATGGACAAATGCGTTATCCTATTCTCCCGTAGAGACAGGTCGGGAGATGTGATTATCGTATGACATTGATGGCCGGGAGTCCCCACCTGAAGTAGTTCGACCGCCGTGTTACAAATATTTTCATTTGAAGCAACATTGGGCGTATCCATGAAAATGAAATGAAGATGAGGACAACACAAAACCCAGTCCCCGAGCGGAAAAAATCTCCGATATGGCTGGGAATCGAACCCGGCCCTCCTGCATGGAAGTTACAAGCTTTGATAACTCAGCTAAGCAGCGGACATGGTGCTAGTGTTTCCACTTTTATGATAATTACAACACCTGCCTTCACGGGAACAATAATGGATGCCGCTATGTGATCTGTATGGTATAATATGCCATCGACGAATTTTTTGTGAAATACTTGATAATGAAATAATACTCAAAACTGTACAATCGTACAATCAATAAAGGAAAAATGACGGCTGCAGGGCGCACTAAATTATTTATCCTTTCTCTAAAACTACCAACATCTTCTAACGTGCGTTGTAGGTTCAGTATTGCCTCTTGTATTCCTGTCTTTCTCCGAAGCCTAAACTGATCGCTCCCAATGTTAACTTCGAGCAGTCTTGTGTAAATAATAATTTATTCGTATCAGACATTTGCAACCAAGGCTTGTTAAGGTAATGGTCTGATGGTATTCACATCTGCCAGCACCGTGAACTGGAATTATTACATTCTTCTTGTAGTCTGACGGTATGCCTCTTACGTCGTGTATACAAGGTGGGCTAGTTTTGTCTACATGACTTGCTGTTCCTCGGATCACACTAATCTGAGTGAATATCGTCTACTGCAGTGGCCGCGTTTATAATTACGTCTTTCAGTACTCTGTAAAATTCTTCTTGCAGTACCTTATCTCCCCTTTCATCATTTACTTCTTCTTCCCTTTCTATAAAATTCAAATTCATTTCCCATGTATAGTCCTTCTGTACATTCCTTCCAGCTTTAGGCATTAACTTCTTTGCTTAGTACTGGCTTGCGTGTGAGGTCATGATATTCATACGGGTGCATCTCTTTTCTCCAAAGTTCTCTTTAATTTTCCTTTAGTCGCTATCTATCATTCTCCTTGTTATGCATGTTTCCGCAGCCTTGCATTTATTCTCCAGCCATTCCTACTTAGCCATTTTGCACTTTTTGTCAGCCTCATTGTTTAGAATACTTTTAGTCTAAAATGATAACTCATCATAAAGATGGTAATTTATGATCGAAAAATGTTTTTTTTTCTCTCCGTCACTGGTGTAGTGGGTTTCTATTGGTCGTCACCCCAGCACCTCCGTTCTTAATCGACCCAGCATCCTGAGAGAGGACTTGTCATTCGTAGTCTGTACCTTGGTCGAGCAACACTAGCAGCGCCAGCAGTAAATTCAAGTGGTACTTTCAAATTTACTACATAGCATTGCACGCAATGGTACTTGCTTAGTTTTTACAAATTTATCTCAGAGTATCATATCCAATGTTATTTTCTGCAACATATGATGCTATTTACGATTTTGGGGTAATTTTAAAGACCTTTTTTTTAAGAAGACGCTCGTAAATACGGGTTTAAATGCTATTTTACCGATTTTCCCCCACTTTTCAAACAGGTACTCAGACATGGGTTTCGTGATCATTTTACCGATTTTGTAAGACAACAAACGTATAAAAGGTCGTGTGGTTTTGTCGATTTCCTTCGCCCACTCTCCCCCCAATTCTCAAGGAGGTATATGTAACTATGTGTTTTGAGGTAATTCTACAAATTTCTTAATGCGTCGCGTGTAGATACGGGAGCAATTTTGGCAATTTTTCAGGAATACGAACGTAAATACTAGTCGGTGAAGTTTTAAAAATTTCTGCAATGCATTATTTAGCAACAAATAAACTCCTGCTATACGCCTTGTGTAAGGAAACCAGTGAATATACGTGTTTACCAATTTTTCCCCCGTATTCCACAAAAACCACTTTCAGGAAGACACACGTGAGATAATATGGGTCAAATTATCAGCATACCGCGATAATTTAAAAAAGCTACGGGGGTAATACACACTAAACAATTTTTATTTAGCAACAAATACGCACAAGGTATACGTTTAACTAAAAGGAACGTATCCCCCGCGCTATGTGACGTCGCTATCAGGTCTCCTAACACTATAAGATTATACGGAGGAAGGTATATGCATCGCTCATATCCCGCACCTGAATCACTACCACCGGGTTACGATAGGAGCGAAATCTATGCACTTTATTTCACAACGAGAAAAGTAGCTTCCATACTCCGAGCAGTGTATAACTATCGCACCATAAAACACGTTGTTTTTCCAGGTCTCGTACCTGACTAAGCTGCACCGCTCACTCCAGAGCGCGTGTGTATTGATATCATGACAGCTGTCTGCTCGCTTCTGTGCATGAGTCACCGCCTCGACCGAGAGAAGCCAGCAGTAGCCCCCCATGAAATAACGTAGGGAATACGCTGCCTCCTCACACGCACACGGCTGCAGTAGGCGAATGGATAGAGGGACACTGAATCTGGCATAGCAGCTCACGCACTGGCTGCTGCTGGAGAGACTACGGTCGATAACACTCAGACAGAGAACGCTTACCAAAACTTATTCAGTGTTGTGACCAAGCGAAACTACAAACGCTCGTTCACAACTTTGGGTTCTTTGATTGCTGTCGAGAAGGCTCATCACACTAGAGTAAGTGAAATATTAGTACACTTTCTTACATAAATGAATAACAGATTTACTAAACTTTGACACCCTTTTTTGTAATATACGTATTGGAGAATTTACATCTCTCATGGACTATCAAAGCATCACTTGATGCACTAATTAACAAACTGTTTTCTTGCAGTACAATGTTCCATATTTAAATGAACGATTCCAGCAGAAACATCAACTATAACGTTGGTCCTATACGATGATAGTGATTGCTGTTGCTCAGGTCTCGAACTAGGTGAGAGGTCTGGTTAACTCGACACTACATTGATATCAGTGAGGGCGCTGCTATGCTCGGAGGGGAGGTTCGGTGTTCAGGAGCGCGGATTGCAGCGAACCCTCACCAATGTCTATGGTATCGATTCGCGTTGCCAACTTTGGTGTGCCAGTGCTATGTCCGTACAACATCCCTTCCTCCTAGATCTCCGCACCATAATCGTGTAGGGTGGATGCACGGGGCGACGGTGGGAGGAAGGACTGGATGTGGACGCAGATGAGGAGGCAGGGAGAGAAACTTTGGCTGATGGCGCCTCCCTGCCGGCAGTGTGGTATCCACCGCGAGGGTGTTGTGTTGTACTTATCGTCATCATTTCATCCCGATCGACACGCAAGTTGCCGAAGTGGCGTCAACGCGAAAGACTTGCACCAGGCGAACGGTCTACCCGATGGGGGCCCTAGCCACAAGGCATTTTCCATTTACCTACGTTCGTGAAACAATTCTGCCGGCTACTTCCCGTCACGTCATGGGTGGAGGCCGACAAAAATTTTCAATGCGTCGTCCAATATGCGGGAGGAACAAAGATTCTGCATGTGGATTTTGAATTTTCGTACAAGCCGTTCAACTTCACAGTTAGAAGTGGGTGGAAAGGTTCAGTAGTCATATGGTGTACGCAACTAGGGGCATAAAACTGTTGGAAATCGGTCGACATGAAATGCGGACCATTGTCCATGGCGATGACCTCAGCAGTACCTCCAAGACAAGCCGGCCGGTGTGGCCGTGCGGTTCTAGGCGCTTCAGTCTGGAGCCGCGTGACCGCTACGGTCGCAGGTTCGAATCCTGCCTCGGACATGGATGTGTGTGATGTCCTTAGGTTAGTTAGGTTTAAATAGTTGTAAGTTCTAGTGGACTGATGACCACAGATGTTAAGTCCCATAGTGCTCAGAGCCATTTGAACCATTTTTGAACCTCCAAGACAAAAAGCAGACGACAAAGCCGATACCGCACCTCCAGTAGTGGTTGTTCTTATGGGGCAACAAAAAGAAATTTACTGTAAACATCTAACACTAACAACCATCGCGTGTTACAGAATGGACCGGTGAAATCAATACGAATGTACTGACGTTGTCCGGACGGACGTGGCCACTCAAAACAGCGTTGTGGCGGGGCTGACTGATTTTCCGCACAAACTTCGCAACGAGCGGTCATTTACTCAGTCTGAGCGTCGATGGCCAGCCAAATACAATGTCGGTGGGCGAGATGCTTTGTGCAAGTTACATCCCTATGATCTCGATGCAATAAAGAATAACAACACGGACATCGTCTTTTTCTGTATGGAATAGCAAAACACCTGATCACGCAGTAAACGTGTTACGGTGTGAAAAACAGCGTCGCACCACTGGATAGTTAATTTCTTTCATACTGTGTGGCCGCCCATAACGCACGTACTGAAAAACAACCTGAAGAGCTGCGTCAAAGCAGTTGCCGGAGCAACATGCCAAAAGTCGAGATGAAAATTTTGAAGATGTTCTTATCCCTAGATGAATCAAACGCTGTGTTGCTACCGACCGGTAACCGAGACAACATGCCAGCATTCGAATGTTGGGCAGTGCGTCTGTACAACAACTCATACTGGTAAGTAGAAAGTATCGGGGCCCAACATTGCTAGTTTTGCGCTTTATAACGTGGGACAGGCTTGGCAAGACTAAACAAGGTCATCGAAGGCCTATGATCTCCCATCAATTCCTCTTTTACAAGCTGACTGTAGCTACACGGCAATGTGTTAAAGAGTTTTAGAGGCAAAAGCAATAGCTCTGTCAAAAGAACCAATTTTATAGGCGAGCACCGCTCGGATACCATAAGAAGATGCATACACAATTAACAACAGGCTGAGCTGGATCGAGGTGAATCAAACATCTACGACTTAACAATGCCTCTTTCAATTGCTGAACCGCGTTCTGGACTTGTTTGGACCACACAAATGGAACATTCTTCCCGTGTAGCCGGTTAAACGGTGCAGCAGTTTGCGGAATCCTCGCAATAAATTTTATGTAATATGTGAGCTGCAGCGTAAGTGTCTGGAGCTCTTTAATGTTACGGGGTGCCGGCAGATCTCTAAATGTAGCCACGTGCGATGTAGTTGAATGTAAACCCTGTGCATTTATTACGTGACATAAATAGTTCAGTTCTTCCTGGAACAAGGAGCGCTTGTCTTTTTGCCATTTAAGCTAACTGAAGAAATCACTTTAAACAAGCAGTCTAAATTTGCCAAATATTCACCAGGCGTATGACCTGCTACGATAATATCTGATGTGTCGACAGAAGTGCCGACACAGTGTGATTTGAGGGGACCGCAATGCACGCTATAAACACACGAAGGATGCGTGAGGTCTGAAACAGGATACGTAATGAATGCTATAAAGAAAAGTACGTAGCTTTTGGAATACTTAACTTTAATCCATCCTTTGTATACAGCGTTCTTGATGAGACATGCTTTATACGATAAGTATCAATTGCTATGTAAGGCTAATGGCGCCTTGCTAGGTCGTAGCCATGGACTTAGCTGAGGGCTATTCTTACTATCTGCTCGGCAAAGGAGCGAGGCTTCGTCAGTGTGCATCGCTAGCTAAGTCGTCCGTACAACTGGGGCGAGTGCTAGTCCGTCTCTCGAGACCTGCCGTGTGGTGGCGCTCGGTCTGCAATCACTGACAGTGGCGACACGCGGGTCCGACATGTACTAATGGACCGCGGCCGATTTAAAGCTACCACCTAGCAAGTGTGGTGTCTGGCGGTGACACCACAATATCATTCAGATAATTAATACAAGAAAGGACTTCCGCTGTTAGCAGTTCCAGAAACTGTTGAAAAATTGGCCGGCCGGAGTGGCCGTGCGGTTCTGGGCGCTACAGTCTGGAGCCGAGCGACCGCTACGGTCGCAGGTTCGGATCCTGCCCCGGGCATGGATGTGTGTGATGTCCTTAGGTTAGTTAGGTTTAATTAGTTCTAAGTCCTAGGCGACTGATGACCTCAGAAGTTAGTCGCATAGTGCTCAGAGCCATTTGAACCATTTTGTTGAAAAATTTCTGGAGCTGAGGCACTTTCAAATGATAGTCTTTGAAACTTGAACAAACCAAAGTGAGTGTTTATCATATAAAGTATTGCTTGGACTGTTCGTCCAGCGGTAACTGTACATATGCCTTTCGCAAATCTATCTTTGGAAAATACCGGGTCATCAAAGAGTCAGTATAAATTTGAAAAATGAATAAATCACGTAATAATGTAGATAGAGAGGTACAAATTGACACACACGCTTGGAATGACATGGGGTTTTATTAGAACAAAAAAAAAACACCCCAGCAAGAGAGACCTTTGCTTTAGAACTTCTTGCTCACATGGAATTGGATAATGATTGGCTGTGGAAGATTTTGTGGACGGACGAAGCCCACTTCCATCTGACAGGATATGTCAATACACAGTACCGCCGAATACGGGCAACGGAAAATCTACATCTGCATCCATACGTCCGCAGCTCGTGGTCGTGCGGTAGCGTTCTCGCTTCCCGCGCCCGGGTTCCCGGGTTCGATTCCCGGCGGGGTCAGGGATTTTCTCTGACTCGTGATGACTGGGTATTGTGTGCTGTCCTTAGGTTAGTTAGGTTTAAGTAGTTCTAAGTTCTAGGAGACTGATGACCATAGATGTTAAGTCCCATAGTGCTCAGAGCCATTTGAACCATACATCCATACTCCGCAAGCCACCTGCCGGTGTGTATCTGAGGGTACTTTGAGTACCTCTATCGGTTCTCCCTTCTATTCCAGTCTCGTATTGTTCATGGACACGCAAATTCAAAAATGGTTCAAATGGCTCTGAGCACTATGGGACTTAACATCTGAGGTCATCAGTCCCCTAGAACTTAGAACTACTTAAACCTAACTAACCTAAGGACATCACACACATCCATGCCCGAGGCAGGATTCGAACCTGCGACCGTAGCGGTCGCGCGGTTCCAGACTGAAGCGCCTAGAACCGCTCGGCCACACCGGCCGGCGACACGCGAATTAACCAGTACCATTTCAACCTGAAAGGTCACTGTGTGGTGCGGGTTTTTTTTTTTTTTTTTTTTGGAAATTTGTGGTAAGATCCTACTGGACCCAACTGTTGAGGTCAGCGGTCCCTAAGGTCACGCTCTACTTTACACGCACCCAAGCCCGAGGGAGGACTCGCCGACGGGGGGAGCCGCGCGGACCGTGACAAGGCGCCCCTAGACCGCGCGGCTGGTGCGTGTTTACGGCATCATTTATCATAGGGTCATATTTTTTTCGAAGAGACAGGTGCTTCCGGTCCTGTTACCTGTACCGTCACTGAAAAGTACTGTGAATGTCTTTTACGCAACACGTCAATCCAGCTCTCGAACAGCGTGTATGTGTGGATGGGATCTTTTTATGCAAGACGGCGCACCTCCGCACATTGCAAATCCAGTTAAGCGCCCTTTCGGAAATGCTAGAATTATCAGCACCATTTCCCTACACCCTGGCCGTCCTAATCACCTGATCTTAATCCGTGTGACTTCTGGCTGGGGGGCTATCTGGAAGTTGTTGTGTTCCGTGTTCTGATTGCAAAATTGGCTGCATGGAAGCACTCATCACGCAACACATTCTGAACGTGACTCCGGAAACACTTCAATCTTGTGGAACATGCTGTTTTGCGATTTCAACTTGTTGCAGAAATCGGTTGACAGCATATTGAACATGCTTTGCGCCAGTCACACGGAAATTAATAATCCAATTTGTTTTTGATTGATGGTTTTTATGCGGTTTTTGGCCTCAGGACACTTAAAAGCCGATGTGATTGATGCTTGTACTGCGGTTTTCGGCCTCAGGACAATTAAAAACCGATGTGATTGACGCTTTTTATGTGATTTTTGGCCTCAGGACAGTGAAAAACTGATGTGAGTGATGCTTTTTATGCGGGTCTTGGCCTCAGGACAATTATAAACCGATTTTTCCAATCGGATGTGATATCACCTTGCCTTGGTGGATGGGCTTATGTAACTAACAGTATCACACCTGTACACCCATGCACACTGAGTAGCACAGTTTGTTTAACGTCAAACGTACAGCTTAGGCATTGTTGTATGATTCATTTGTCAGTGGTCGACCACTATTAAATCATGATGCTTAAAGTGCCATCTATTGCTGCATTTTGTAACTATCTATTTTCCTTCAGCCATACGCTTTCCCCCTTCTAGGATAATATTCCTTAGGAATTTGACGTTTTTCTGACCAGTGGTGTTATTTCTGTTGCGGTTTGAAAGTTTAACTTTAATTATAATCTCCCTGAATAATAAAATAGCCGCATTTTGTAAGAAACGCACAATCCATAGACTGAACATGCAGTGTGGTTTTCTAAGTGTGTGTTTGTGATTCTTACAAAGGATAAAGATTCTTTTGTATACTATTTGTCAGAACAGAGACGCGATAATTTTTGCAAGGGATGCAACAAATTTTAAACCCAAATTGAATCTTCTGAAAGCAGCATCAGAAAGCTACATAACTGTCAGATCTTCTGAAAGCACCATCAGAACGCTATGTGATTGTGAGAGCTTCTGACAATGCTCTTCGGTGTAAAATCTGCTTCCATTAAGAAATGGAAGTGCTGTTCCTTTCATGCATCCTATCGCTGCTTGTTTTAAATTTGGACCCTCCCTTCCCTCATGTGCTGTGTGTCAGAGACCTGTTTCAGATAAAGTAAGAGCATCTTTGACGAAAACAATAATTTTGTAGGAAATGCTACTATTTTATTACATATTTTACGCATTGTTAATTTTCATTCTGGAAAATAATGGACTATCGTTAAAATATATTCTTTTTCTGTTTTCCTATATCAGCCACACTTATGTCTTCTCTTATTATGTTAGCTGTGATTTCACCATCATTTTAACTGACCAGCATTAAATAGCCGTAATCTTAGTGTCAAAACGAAGAATTGCTGAGACACTACCGCTGTTTGTCAATGTGTGCAGTCTTCAATGGGTTTAAAAAACATCGTTTTATCCCCAGCAGAGTACTATACTTAAGATATGTGCTACACAGTTCCATATCATCCCGGCATAAAGTGCTTTGTGATGTAAGAACAGTACAGCATCTAGACTTTCTTTCAATTCCGTAGCCCTCCTCCCCCACACCAGGCTTATGCAGGCTACCACCACTGGCAGACAGGAGATTTGTTACTGGCTTTCATCTCAGTAGCCCTCCACACTAGTCCAAGCTGACATGGGCTATCATGACTTGTAGACAGCAGCAAGGATAGGGAGGGACTGTATGTATATAAATCCACCAGTTCTCCTAGTCATCAGTGCAGTGTTGTTGTTCATGATAATGTTTTATTTAAACGAATGTGGTTCACAGTGCATGAGTATTGGCGTTTCACCGGACATTGAGTTTCAGGTTGTGACTGAGACAGAGAATGTATTGCATTGTAGGGAGGTTCAGCTTACTCTAATAGAGTGGAAGCACTGTGCAACAGACTATTATACATCGAGAACCAATTAACCAATACCTGTGACATGGACCAAGTCAATGACGATGTTTTCTCCAGCAGCAGCAACTTCAGCGCCAGCAACAGTAACTGTCTTAGTGCCTCGATAGTAAATGTGTTTGTGGGCATAACAATTGAACTATTGGATCAGGTGACGATGCATAGTGTATTGTTAAAAAAAAGGTTGCAAAAGTCCATATGATATGTGGTGTCACCGCTAGACACCACACTTGCTAGGTGGTAACTTAAATCGGCCGCGGTCCTGTAGTACATGTCGGACCCGCGTGTCGCCACTATCTAATCGCAAACCTAGCGCCACCACATGGCAGGTCACAAGACACGGACTTGACCTCGCCCCAGTTGTACGGACGACATAGCTTGCGACAAGACGTATCACGTCTTCCTCTCATTTGCCGAGAGACAGATTAAATAGCCTTCAGCTAGTCCATCGCTACTACCTAGCAAGGCGCCATGTGTATCATTGCTAATTGCTTACTACTATGCAAGAGATGTATTTCAACAAGAAGAACATCATTAAAAGTTAAGTAGATGACAATCTCTCTTCTTTTCTTTATAGTTTTTCATCCAGTCTCCTGTTTCAGAATTTACGCCCGTCTGCGTTAGTTTCGCGTGCACCTAGCCACTCATTGTGTCGAGACCTTAGGGAATCGACACAACAATATTTTGGCGACGAGGATGGGATGCCGCGCCCACGTTGCAGTCTTTGTGTTCTATTTGCTCTAATTTGCTTGTGTCATGGCTTCGCCGCATTCTCCAGATGTACTGTCCGAATTTTTTCGCTTGCAGAATCAGCAGACGCAGGCGTTATTGGAAGCCCTTGGACAGCTCGTCCAGGGTCAACGTGCGCTGCAAACCGATGCGGCGGCAGCCGCTTCTTCGCTACCGCAGCCACACAACGCTGTCGCACCGCCATTTAGGCCCTTTGAGGCCACAACCGAAAGCTGGACTGAGTGGGCCGATCAGTTCAACTTCCACCTCACAGCTTATGGAATTCAAGGTAAAGAGCGGCAGCCGTTTTTGCTTTCTTGTGTCGGTGTGTCTACCTACCGGGTGATAGTGAAATTGTTTCCCCGACGCGACGTAGCAACTCTGACCTACGAGGAAATTTTGTCGGCTTTAGATGCCTATTTCAAAGAAACAGTTAATGTTGTTGCAAAACGGTATACGTTTTTTCGTACAAAACGTACGGCCGGTCAGACTAACAGGGAGTGGGTTGCAACTTTGCAAGGCCTTACTAGAGACTGCGCGTTTGCCTGTGAATGTGGCCTCCCATATTCAGATACTATGGTGCGTGATGCAATTGCACAGAACGTTTCTGATGTTCGCATAAGGGAACAGATTTTGAAACTAGTTAATCCCTCCCTGCAACAAGTGATAGACATATTGGACAGGCAGGACACACTTGACTTTGCTCAGGCATCATTTGAAACTTCGCCAGCAGTGTGTCACATTGATCGGCCCGCCCGGCCCGCTGCACGGGACGCTAAGCGGCCCTCGCGCCCGACTTCGCTGCGGCCGCCTAGCTTGCAACCACGTGCGCCGCGTAAGCAAGCAAATGCAGTGAAATCTTGCCCGCGGTGTGCAACTAGACATTCGCGTGAAAATTGCCCGTCACGCCAAGCTATTTGCTTTTACTGTCAAAAGAAAGGACATGTACAAAGTGTTTGCCAGAAAAAGCTTAGGTCAGACAATCACACAAATTCCAGGCCCTTTGCTTCGCGCCGGAATCGAACCCAGGACAATCAGGCTCGTGGACCGTCGCCCATGGACATCCATGTAGTACATTCCCACCCGTCCAGTGACACTTTAGCTAACAGTGACTGTGTTCGTCCCACCCAAAGTGTGCGTCGACGTCGCCGGAAATCCCGTAAAGTTGCACGTGCTTCTGGACCTGTATCAGTTCAAATTGCACGAGACAGTCGCTCTTGTCGTCAACAAGACAATAAACTTTTTGTGGACTTAGACTTTGCAGGAAAAGTGATACCATTCCAGCTCGATACCGGAGCTGCAGTTTCCTTGCTCAATCACGACACGTACAAACAACTGGGCGCCCCGCCATTGCGTGCCGCAAATGTTACGTTAACTAGTTACTCAGGACAGCACATACCTGTGTTCGGACAGTGCAGCCTTATTGCAACATACAAGGGACAGACAAAACTTGTGTCATTTTATGTTCTTCGTTCCTCTAGTGCCGTGAACTTGTTTGGTTTAGATTTGTTTCAATTGTTTAATTTGTCTATAGTGAATCAGGTCCTATCAGTGAATCAGACTGTGCCTTCCGCCAGTGTTTCTAGTCTTTGTGAAGAATTTGCAGACATTTTTGCACCGGGCCTTGGTTGCGCTAAGAACTATGAAGCGCATTTGGAACTGAAAGACAACGCGCAACCGAAATTTTTCAGAGCGCGCAATGTTCCCCACGCATTGCGTGATGAGGTCGCAAGAACATTAGCCGAATTAGAATCTCAAGGTGTCATTGAACGTGTGCAGGCTTCTCTCTGGGCCTCACCCTTAGTAATTTTGCCCAAACCTTCCGGAAAATTGAGACTTTGCGTGGACTTCAAGGCAACTGTGAATCCACAACTTGTGACTGCTACTTTTCCTTTGCCCCGCCCGGAAGATCTTTTTGACAAACTGTGCCCGGGAAAATATTTTTCAAAATTGGACCTAGCAGATGCGTACTTGCAAATACCTGTGGACGAAGAATCCCAGCGCGTCTTAGTGGTTAACACGCATCTTGGCTTGTATCGCTTCAAAAGACTGCCATTCGGGTGTGCATCCGCCCCTGCTTTATTTCAGCAA
Organism: Schistocerca nitens; assembly: GCF_023898315.1. Lineage (NCBI taxonomy): Eukaryota > Metazoa > Arthropoda > Insecta > Orthoptera > Acrididae > Schistocerca > Schistocerca nitens. The sequence continues at coordinate 569,803,145 of NC_064616.1, read as the reverse complement.
TATTTACAAACTATTTGTGCGTCGGTCCCTACGGCTGCGAACTATCTGGACGATATTGTGCTCTCAGGAAAGACAGAAGCCGAACATTTGCAGAATCTCCGGACATTATTTCAGGTCTTGCGTCAGAATGGTCTTCGCTTGAGGAAGGACAAATGTGTGTTTTTTGCTCGTGACTTACCGTACCTGGGCCATGTCCTTAACGCCCAAGGTATACATCCGAGTCCAGAGCACCTTCGTGCCATTCAGGACTTGCCGTCACCGCAGAACTTAAAACAGCTACAGAGTGTGCTGGGTAAGGTAAATTATTATCATAGGTTTGTGCGCAATGCTTCTTCCATTTCAGCTCCGCTTCATCGCTTACGCCGTAAAGGTGTTCCGTTCGTCTGGACGACGGAATGCGAACGCGCCTTTCGCCAGTTGAAATCGGCGTTACTTTCAAATACTTGCCTTACGCCATTCGATCCCCGAAAACCCCTTTTGTTGATGGTAGATGCATCGGATTTCGGGATCGGTGCTGTGCTTGCGCACAAGGATGGCTCGCATGATCGCCCTATTGCCTTTGCGTCAAAATTGCTCTCATCTGCGCAAAGAATTTATTCACAAATAGAGAAAGAAGCTTTAGCTCTAGTGTTTGGTGTTACCAAGTTCCATGACTTCTTGTATGGTCGTCACTTTACAATCATCACCGACCACAAACCTTTGACATCGCTTTTTCATCCGAACAAGCCTGTACCTCCACGTACAGCGCAGGAATTCATTCGCTGGTCCCTTTTTCTCTCGCAGTACCGCTACGATATTTTGTATCGGTCCACTGCTAAGCACGGAAACGCTGATGCGTTGTCCCGTTTGCCTGTTGCGGAGGATAAAGCATTCGATTCTTCCGAACTTGCTTGCATGTTCATTGATTCGGAAGCCGATGACGTGGTCGCATCGTTTCCGATTGATTTTCGTCGTGTAGCTACAGCCACAGCTGCTGACCCTGTCCTTGCTCCCGTTTTGCGTTTTGTTGCTACGCAATGGCCCTTGTCAAAGTCACGGATCGAGGATCCTTTGGTTCGCCGATTTTTTTGCTCACAAGGAGAGACTTTTTGTCCGACGTGGTGTTTTGTTGTTGCGTTCCGATAATGATCAATCCCGAGTCGTGGTCCCACGTTCGTTACAGTCCTCTGTCTTAAAGATTCTTCACCAAGGACATTGGGGTATAGTGCGAACGAAACAACTTGCTCGACAGCACTGTACTTGGTTCGGAATCGATGCTGCGATTGCGAATATGTGCTCCTCTTGCGTGGCGTGTGCCGAACAACAATCCGCACCGCCGCGGAAATTCTTTGCATGGCCGAAAGCCACTTCCCCTTGGCAACGCTTGCACATCGATTTTGCTGGTCCGTTCTGGAATGCTCGATGGTTGGTTGTGGTCGATGCTTTCAGTAATTTTCCTTTTGTTGTCCGGATGTCTTCCACGACGTCTTCTGCCACAATCCAAGCCTTGTCTGCTATCTTTTGCATTGAAGGTCTTCCGCAGACTATTGTTTCCGACAATGGCCCGCAATTCATGTCCGCAGAATTTCAGTCGTTCTGCAAGGCCAATGGTATTCAACATCTGACATCCGCGCCGTTTTCGCCTCAGTCCAACGGTGCCGCGGAACGATTGGTCCGGACTTTCAAGTCACAGATGTTGAAGTTGAAAGAGTCGCATTCTCGGGAGGACGCTTTGTTGCTCTTTTTGTCCTCATATCGCTCTCAGCCCCGCGATGGTCGCTCGCCGGCTGAGTTGCTCCATGGTCGTCCTCATCGAACTCTGATGTCTTTGCTGCGTCCGCCACATCAGGTTCCTGTGCAGCGGCAGACTCCTGCTTTTGCTCCTGGCGACGTTGTCTATTATCGCAACTATCGCGGTTCACGGCGTTGGCTCGCAGGGCGCACTCTTCGCTGCCTCGGCCGCGCGATGTATTTGGTTTTGGGGGCCTCTGGTGAGGTGCGTCGGCATCTCAATCAGCTGCGCCTCTGTCGTCGCCTGGGTTCTGCCGCTCCCCGTCTGCTTTCAGCGACGGAGCCGTCAGGTCAGCGCCCTGGGGACCCATCTACTGGCTCGCCTCATCCCCAGGTGTTACCGACGATGCCTTCCATTTTGCCTCATGGCGTCGCGCCGCCGCAGCCGCCGCCGGCGCCGCCAGCAGCGGACGCTTCGCTGCAGCCGCCTCGCGCCTCCCTGGGTCACGCGCCGCCGCTTGCTTCCCGTGACCAGCCGTCCTCCGCCATGGACCTCTTGCCCGCTCCGGACCAGATGTCGTCTTCGCCCGTCGGGTGCTCCGACCACATGGAGGTCGACCCCGCGGCTCCTCTTATATCATTCCGTGCGCAAACACCTCATGTTGACGTGCACCCTGGACTAGGTTTGCAGGCGTTTCCTAGCTCCCCTCGGACCGAATGGCCGGGTGCGGGTGGCACAGCCTCGCCTGTTGTTAGGCTCCCCACCTCATCGCATACGTCAACATGGGGTCCTCCCCACGGCGGGCGGAAGCCTTATCTCACGACCGTTCGCCGCTTTGCGGGGGAGGAATGTGGTGTCACCGCTAGACACCACACTTGCTAGGTGGTAACTTAAATCGGCCGCGGTCCTGTAGTACATGTCGGACCCGCGTGTCGCCACTATCTAATCGCAAACCTAGCGCCACCACATGGCAGGTCACAAGACACGGACTTGACCTCGCCCCAGTTGTACGGACGACATAGCTTGCGACAAGACGTATCACGTCTTCCTCTCATTTGCCGAGAGACAGATTAAATAGCCTTCAGCTAGTCCATCGCTACTACCTAGCAAGGCGCCATGTGTATCATTGCTAATTGCTTACTACTATGCAAGAGATGTATTTCAACAAGAAGAACATCATTAAAAGTTAAGTAGATGACAATCTCTCTTCTTTTCTTTATAGTTTTTCATCCAGTCTCCTGTTTCAGAATTTACGCCCGTCTGCGTTAGTTTCGCGTGCACCTAGCCACTCATTGTGTCGAGACCTTAGGGAATCGACACAACATGATATATCATATGATACGTTTTGCCACTGAACAAATAGATCAAGTAAGTGTAAATGTGAAAACTGTATTTAATGACACAGTGAGCAGTATAATGCAACACTGTGAGTGGGCGGTTCTCAAGCTGGATGATCTCACATGTAGGACTACATACATGCTGAATTTAATGTATATATTAAAAATATTTGATAAATATTCTCATATGGCTAATGAATTTGACTGAAGAAAAATCAGCATGTGTTACAAGTATGTACAAATGAAGAAAAATCTAATATATTATTATTCTTTGAAATGTTGTAGTACATGTATAATTTTTCAGTTTCACCGTTTCGTTGACAGGGAACAGCAGCTTTATTTAAATTCCTCAAAGCGTTTATCAGTGGTTCTGTCAACAGTTGCAGTCATTTATTAGGCGACTAGTTTCGAAGAACCTATGAGGTTTTGAAACTAGCTGCGTAATAAATAACTGAAACAGTTGACAGAACCATTAATAAGCGCTTTAAGGAACATGTATAATTTCCTTAATTTCCTACCATGCATATTACTGTATGGTTGCTAGACTTAATCCATTAATCCATCTTTCAGACATAGGCATGGGAGATTGAGGTGTACATGCCACAGAAAACCATAATTTTAATGGGACATTTGACATGTGTTACCAGCGGGAGTGTGGATGACTGGCTATTCATCGTAAGCCAATTACATGTAAAAATCAGTATGGGATGCATATGCATGCATATGGCACAGAATACCGTAGTTTTAATGGAACATTTGTTAATGGCAGGGGGTAGTGGACGACGGGCTATTTGTCATAAGCAAATTGCATTTCATATGCCATAGAAGTCTGTAGTTTAGCAGAACATTTATTAGTGCTTAGAAGCAGTGTCACACAAACAGAGTTTCTGTACTTAAATGCCGGCCGAAGTGGCCGTGCGGTTAAAGGCGCTGCAGTCTGGAACCGCAAGACCGCTACGGTCGCAGGTTCGAATCCTGCCTCGGGCATGGATGTTTGTGATGTCCTTAGGTTAGTTAGGTTTAACTAGTTCTACGTTCTAGGGGACTAATGACCTCCGCAGTTGAGTCCCATAGTGCTCAGAGCCATTTGAACATTTGTACTTAAATAGGACTGACAGACGTTTAGGGACAATGCTACACACGCTTGATTCCATTTTTCTGCTGAATGACGGTAGTTTTTAAATGCATGCTGCAACTTGTAAAAAATATCAGTCTACTGCGTTTTTTAGCTTCATCACACATATTACACACACACACACACACACACACACACACACACACATAAGCAAGCACGCACGCAATGCTCTGACATAGTGACAATACTGATTATATCCAGAATGAGATTTTCACTCTGCAGCGGAGTGTGCGCTGATATGAAACTTCCTGGAAGATTAAGAATTGTGCCGGACCGAGACTCGAACTCGGGACCTTTGCCTTTCGCGGGCAAGTGCTCTACCAACTGAGCTACCCAAGAACGTCTCACGCCCCGCCCTCACAGCTTTACTTCTGCCAGTACCTCGTCTCCTACCTTCCAAACTTAACAGAAGCTCTCCTGCGAACCTTGCAGAGCCGGCCATGGTGGCCAAGCGGTTCTAGGCTCTTCAGTCTGGAACCGCGTGACTGCTACGGTCGCAGGTTCGAATCCTGCCTCGGGCATGGATGTGTGTGACGTCCTTAGGTTAGTTAGGTTTAAGTAGTTCTAAGTTCTAGGGGACTGATGACTTCAGATGTTAAGTCCCATAGTGCTCAGAGCCAGTTGAACCTTGCAGAACTAGAGCACTAGAGCACTTGCCGGCGAAAGGCAAAGGTCCCGAGTTCGAGTCTCTGTCCGGCACACAGTTTTAATCTGCCAGGAAGTTTCAATACTGATTATAAATAAAAAGTCTGTAGGTAGAATGACATACACTCCTGGAAATTGAAATAAGAACACCGTGAATTCATTGTCCCAGGAAGGGGAAACTTTATTGACACATTCCTGGGGTCAGATACATCACATGATCACACTGACAGAACCACAGGCACATAGACACAGGCAACAGAGCATGCACAATGTCGGCACTAGTACAGTGTATATCCACCTTTCGCAGCAATGCAGGCTGCTATTCTCCCATGGAGACGATCGTAGAGATGCTGGATGTAGTCCTGTGGAACGGCTTGCCATGCCATTTCCACCTGGCGCCTCAGTTGGACCAGCGTTGGTGCTGGACGTGCAGACCGCGTGAGACGACGCTTCATCCAGTCCCAAACATGCTCAATGGGGGACAGATCCGGAGATCTTGCTGGCCAGGGTAGTTGACTTACACCTTCTAGAGCACGTTGGGTGGCACGGGATACATGCGGACGTGCATTGTCCTGTTGGAACAGCAAGTTCCCTTGCCGGTCTAGGAATGGTAGAACGATGGGTTCGATGACGGTTTGGATGTACCGTGCACTATTCAGTGTCCCCTCGACGATCACCAGTGGTGTACGGCCAGTGTAGGAGATCGCTCCCCACACCATGATGCCGGGTGTTGGCCCTGTGTGCCTCGGTCGTATGCAGTCCTGATTGTGGCGCTCACCTGCACGGCGCCAAACACGCATACGACCATCATTGGCACCAAGGCAGAAGCGACTCTCATCGCTGAAGACGACACATCTCCATTCGTCCCTCCATTCACGCCTGTCGCGACACCACTGGAGGCGGGCTGCACGATGTTGGGGCGTGAGCGGAAGACGGCCTAACGGTGTGCGGGACCGTAGCCCAGCTTCATGGAGACGGTTGCGAATGGTCCTCGCCGATACCCCAGGAGCAACAGTGTCCCTAATTTGCTGGCAAGTGGCGGTGCGGTCCCCTACGGCACTGCGTAGGATCCTACGGTCTTGGCGTGCATCCGTGCGTCGCTGCGGTCCGGTCCCAGGTCGACGGGCACGTGCACCTTCCGCCGACCACTGGCGACAACATCGATGTACTGTGGAGACCTCACGCCCCACGTGTTGAGCAATTCGGCGGTACGTCCACCCGGCCTCCCGCATGCCCACTATACGCCCTCGCTCAAAGTCCGTCAACTGCACATATGGTTCACGTCCACGCTGTCGCGGCATGCTACCAGTGTTAAAGACTGCGATGGAGCTCCGTATGCCACGGCAAACTGGCTGACACTGACGGCGGCGGTGCACAAATGCTGCGCAGCTAGCGCCATTCGACGGCCAACACCGCGGTTCCTGGTGTGTCCGCTGTGCCGTGCGTGTGATCATTGCTTGTACAGCCCTCTCGCAGTGTCCGGAGCAAGTATGGTGGGTCTGACACACCGGTGTCAATGTGTTTTTTTTTTCATTTCCAGGAGTGTATTTTCTCGTGAAAAATTAAATGGTTCAAATGGCTCTGAGCACTTCTGAGGTCATCATTCCCCTAGCACTTAGAACTACTTAAACCTAACTAACCTAAGGACATCACACACATCCATGCCCAAGGCAGGATTCGAACCTGCGACCGTAGCGGTCTCGCTGTTCCAGACTGTTGCGCCTAGAACCGCTCGGTCACTCGGGCCGGCTGAAACATTAAGGTCGAATAGCTAGCGTATGGATGTATACAGCCATTTTTATTTATTCGATCATTGAGTGAGAGTAGCATGGTAGTTAATCTATAGCACTGGTATAATATACCCTCTACCATGCACTGAATAACGATTTGAATGGTATTTGTTTGGATGTAGGGTGTTCGTAGGTAGTGGGGTTGTCTAAAATATGACGGCAACGTAATGCACGAAGAGTTGTGTCGGAATTGGTAATTGGTGGTGTAGTTGACCCGAATGTGAATAAATCTGGCTGTTGCACATAAACAGAACCAAAAATTATCTACACTATCGCTAGTAACATTAACTAATGTCCGCCCCTGGTAGCTGAATGATCAGCGCGACGGAATGATATAACTAACGGCCCGGGTTCCCTTCCCAGTTGGGTCGGAGATTTTCTCCGCTCAGGGACTGGGTGTTGTGTTGTCCTTATCATCATCATTTTATCCTCATCAACACGCAAGTCGCCGAGTGGGCGACAACTCGAAAGAGTTGCACTAGGCGAAAGGTCTACCCGACGGGCGGCCCTGGTCATACGGCATTTCCATTAACTAATGTACAAATGCCTAGGAGTGGGCTAAACCAGAAAATGTGTTGGGCTTAGATTCACGAAATTTAGGAAATGTAATCCAACAACAGAGAACTGACAGGTCGACTTAAGTGTAGCAGGCGAATGGCTGCAAACCCCATCGGCATGACTCCAAGACACTACAACACAGACCGAACTGTAAGACGCACCAATGTGGCTGTTGTTGCAGGTGTTGACATTGCTACTAGTGGAGAAAAAATACATGGACATTGATTCAGTCAAGTTTCTACATGTTGGTTGATTGGCTCTCGATGTACTATGGTCGGATCGATGTGTAAAGACTGGGCCTGTTACCAAATAAATAACTATAACTACAGTTATGTGTACAGCCCCTGTCCGAAAAGAAGAAATTCGCTACTCCAGCTGGAATATGGTATCATGGTCAATCGACTCTCGAGCAGCACGCAGTAGAAAAGAAAGTAGCAATGGTGTGGTTAAACCATGAATCTTTCCGTACTCTTACAGTACCTCTCAACTGTGCATGGCTGTGCCTGATCTGCAAAGCAGCTGCACCATTGTGAACATGATGCGATGTATAGTGTGTTGGGAACTCTGTGACACTGTCGGGATCGTATTACATACGGACATCCCATTTGAAAAAGATGATATATTTCACACAAAACACTATACATTCAGCTAAGGATCTGGTACCCTTATGCCACCACCATCGTATATCCGGTGTAGTGATCATATGAATTCACATCAGAAATGTATGTAGACAGTCATTTGATTGTGGTGAACTGCAGATGTTATGAGTCTCTTTTTCTTGGAGCAGCCCTCGTATATTAAAGGTGCAGCATTAAAGCTTCTTTGCTCATTACACTGGAGAGGTAATCCCTATAGTCTCATCATTAAAAAATCTATATGTGGTGTAGCGATCATAGGGGTGATTTAGTGTATGTACAGAGGCATATGGATAATCATTTTTACTCGATCAGTACGCGTGTGTCGAAGAGGAACTAAAATCGATAATAAGGTTATTTCACAGCCCACATCATGCACTGACGGTGGCTTACGGAATATGTGTTGCACGTAGGGCCTCATCTGTAGGACCGCTACAGCGATTTGCGGAGGACTGATGACTGATTAGAGTTGGGGCAGAATTGCATCTAAACAGGAGAAGATTCTTACTATTATTTAGCATGCCATTGTGTATACATCACTAGAAACAGTACCAATCGTATAATATGTGGAGTGACATACGATGCGCCTCTCAACATGCAATTGCTTGTGGAGTATGTGTTTAGATATAGGAGGGTGATAATAACGGTAGGATGTGGCGATCTGCAGAGTTTTTATTGCTTTATTTTCTTCTCGCTGTTATATCAGTATTATATAGCCAGTATTATTTAGCCAACAAGGCTTGTATCTAACGGGATAGTGATGTTGCTCGTGATAGGAATCACCGAGTATATCTCGTAGCACTTAAAAACATATACAATATCATTTATATTGCAGAGAGATAAGAAACTATCCTTGGAATTCCGTATGTGGTTAGTATAGCTTGGTTGTGCAGGTACTCGATTGCATTCACTGAACCCTTACACAGCTTGAGTCTGGAAAATGCGTACTGTTGTGTATCAGTGTTAATGTACAGTACTGCCGAGAACCAACCTGAAACCTAACCGAGCAGTACTGAATGCAAGCTGGAGGGCGATGTGTAAAGTAGGGAACCGTAAGAGAATGGAAAATGTCTGTTTCCAGACAAGATACACAAAACATACCGCGGACATTTAGCGCTGTTTGTAGATATTTTGAGTGCATTACAATGAAAGCTAGGTTTTCTTCCAACAATGATATAATCTTTTTCCCAGGGTTTCGGAGAGGGGTATTAAAATATTTGTTTAATCAGCGAGAGAAGGCCCAACAAACGCTTGCGTCGGAAGTCCATGACCTTGGTGGAGAACGTCACAGTCGCTGGTCTTTATTGTTCCGGAGTTTCGTATTCTTAAGGTTTACGAATAAAGTGTTTCCGTATAGTTCCATACAGGTTCGAATAGTATGGCAACTTATATTTTATCTGTTTTTACCAGATCGTTATTAAAGTCAGCCTGAAAAGAAAAGCGAAATTCCGACACGTTGTAATCGCCACTATGCACTGCACGGTAGCTCGCAAGGCATTTGTTTAGATGTAGATGTAGTATGATGCATTTGTCTGTACGAAGGTGGTAGCAAATTACATGAAGACCTGTGGGCAATCCATGCAGGGGCTAGAAGATGACATGAACGTATACAAATGTGAGTATTGCACCTAAATAGGATAAGATATCCTCTACAGCGTCGCCGGAAACACTACCTGCCATTAAAAAAGTACAGAATTGATATTTGACTTTGAACTTAATGTAACTTCCTGCATACAAATAGCTGGAGAGATCCACTACTGATATTAGTGTTCTAGCAAAGCTTATTTGATCATTCCTCTGCGGGAACTATTAATTTGCGTCTCCATATTTTTGTTATTAAAAAATGATTCATTGAGAATTATAGTCTTCGAGAGGAGGGGTGAACTAGTGTGGTGTACGGCAATCTATTTTTTTGTATGGGTTTGTTGCATCTTTGAAGTGTTGTGTGAATAATGTACGGTCTTCGCCCCGTTCTACCATGCGCTGTCATCGCAGTATATTGTCTCCGTTTTTGGGTATTTAGAAGATGAAACTCGTTAGACAACAATGAAACGTTACTGTTGATTTCTAGAGGGTATTACAAAAAAAAATGGTTCAAATGGTTCTGAGCACTATGGGACTCAACTGCTGAGGTCATTAGTCCCCTAGAACTTAGAACTAGTTAAACCTAACTAACCTAAGGACATCACACACATCCATGCCCGAGGCAGGATTCGAACCTGCGACCGTAGCGGTCTCGCGGTTCCAGACTGCAGCGCCAGAACCGCGCGGCCACTTCGGCCGGCCAGGGTATTACACTACAATAACTCGAAAAGAGGGGAGAAAACAACGAAGCATATGCAGCACATAGCCAATCCCGCACGAATATTAGACTTATCTATTACGACTTTTTCCTGTTTAATTACGACATACGAATTGACCAATAAATGGATCTCGTATCAGTGTCCGCTTTTAAGTGTCTGGATACTTGCAATCAGACTGAGTGTTATCCTGGACACCGAGCTAAGTGAGTGCAGGGATATGAACTGGCAATCGTCGCATCGAAAAAGGATTCAGTCAATACATGACGTTCAAAGCAGTTAGGATCACAACTATACACACAGTAGAACATTCTAAACTGAATAATTCCAGATAAGAAACGAATTATCATAAATTGATATTTTAGACAGTGTGAGGTCTTGAATGAGGCGCGTGTTTGTGATCGATTATGTCGTTTTTGTAACAGCAATGTAATTACCGTTATGCTCTTCATACTCTCTTGTTTTAAGTGTGAGTTTCTCGGGCGTTTTGGCAATTATTTATTTTGTATTCTCCCTCACCATGTTAGGCCGTTTCCTCAAATGCTATTGGGTGAATAATTTTTTGTCGAGAAATATGGCCAATTATATGTAGCTTGACAAATGTTTCTGGAAAATTTCTGCTCAGAGCGACAAATTACGATGTAGATTTTTTCAGCTTTCTGGACTTTATATCCTGCTGCACCATGAATTAAATATGTGTCTGACTGTTACTGAAACCACTCATGAACTGTTAACAGTGGTAAACTCCCTTAACAACAAATCAAAGGCACCTGTGTATTGTTTCTCAAGAAGATGTCATCAACGTGAATGTGGTAGACACTTGTTTGTACTGAAACACAAAAAAATATAAACTCGTTCTCACAGGAATTACTCATTGCCGGAAATATTTATTTCAAATCACCAATTCCTTATCTCAAAATAATCGAGTAGGATGATCTAATGTCTTAATAATTTTTACTCTAAAAGCCTAGAATGACATGTGCTGCATAACTGGCTGTGGTATCCCTTACACGCTAACATACAGTTGTTGCCCAGATGTTTCAGTGGTTGATCGAGTGCTTGGGGATTAATGATGAAACAAGCTCCTGTGATTTCGCATATGAGACTGTCCTTTGATATATCTTCCCTCTTAACCAGTGATGTCCAATCTTTTAGCTTAGGTGAGCCGCATTGGTAGAAGACGGGTGATTTTGGACCATAAGAATTGTACTTAAACCTAAAAATAACCGATGAGAAAAAAGTGTCCGCGGTATATAGTTGAAACATTATTTAAGTAATTTAGAGTTTATTACTTTATGATACTTTATTCTAAACAAAGCAAGATGGAATTATTTGACATTCTGTATATGAGATTTTATTAATAATTTTGTATGCAAGTTATTGCAACTCATAAAACTAAGGTAACATTTGACTCTGAATTTGGGAAACTGATGAATAAATATCAGGTCCCATCGAATTGTTTTCAATTCTCTAGGTGTTCTCAAGGTGTTCAACTGAGGTTTTGGTTCTGGTTTTACTCTTTGTGTGCTTTAGTCTTTAAAATTAGTGTTCACGAACTTACGTGCCTCCAAACAAAGATGATATGCAACAAGGGATGTTTGTCTCTGTGTAGGTATGATTTGTGAAATTCAACAAAGATACATGGTAACATTTTTCTTTTAGTTGTATGTCAGACTGCTTCTTTATGCGTTCAATCTGAAAAATCTTCTGGCAACATATATATTGTAAAATGTATCGTATAAATACCAAAAATTTATTACTTTTTCGAAAAGAGACTGATTTTCAAATTCTTGTAACAAATCGAGAACTATAGCTGCGTGTTTCATTCCGTCTTTAGATTTGTTTGGCCAACGTACTGAAATTAAAGAAATTGCTTGTACTTGTGCTTGCCATAATTTTAGTTTCATTTGAAACATGTTCTTTGTTTGAAACATAGTACTGAGAATTGGGTTTCTGCCTCGAAGATGCCTATTTAAGTCACATAAATAGGCAGTCAAATCTAAGAAAAACGCTAAATCTGACACAGAGTTGGCTTCGTCATGTTCTGGCACAGATTTTGTTTTTAATATCATGAACGATTTGATTTCATTAACAATGCTTTAAAATCTTTCTGCGCCTACCCTCATGAGCCGCCTTACTTCTACAAAATATATGATATCATCATACTCAGCACCCGAACTTCTGAGGAATTCCTGTAACAGGCGATGATTCAATCCCCTGCCCCATAAAATTCACGGCCTTCACGACGATTTGCATAACGTGATCCATTTTTTAAGCTTTTCCGCATAAATTTTCTTGGTGACTGACGCATCGGGCTGTTATAGGAACGAGACTCTGGGGGTTTGAGTATAGCATGGGCGGCAATGTTAAGAATGGGATGGCCCAGTGAGAGACTAGCATAGCGTGGCGGGAGATTTAAATTGAAAATATTCAATTTATCATAACTTTCCATAAACGGAATTTTATGGATTTTTTTGCCGATAGTGTGATATCTGCTCACTTCTTGGGCCGTATTGATACTTACTTTGGGCCGCATACGGCTCGCGGGCCGCAAGTTCAACACCCCTTCTCTTAACCAAGTAGGCTTGCTGAGAAAATGGATTCCGTGGAATTAGCCGGAAACATGCTCTTTGTTTCAGGAGACAACTGGAACAATGTTGTGTAGGTTGTCATTTGAGGACTCCCTCTAAAATGCACTTGTGGAGATTTTAATTTACATCAGAATGACTGGTATTTTCCCATTTCTCTGTTAGTCGTCATCAAGCCAAATTTATTTTAAAAGCCTTAATAGTCAAATTATGCAATTACTTATCGTTTATATGAGAAACATTTAATATGAGAATTATAGTAGTTTCGACAACTTTGTGGGTATGTGCTTTTGCTAGCTCATACCTAAAGGCGGCGTACACTGAACACAGGTTGATGCGTTGTCAAACTAGCTATGAAATGTAGGACACCGGTCTTATGTAGATATAAAACTGTGTTATATTTTGTTTCCCCCTCTTTGCGCTAGATACGCGCGTCCTCTATAAGACGGACTTTATTTTTAAAAATCCTAAAATATGACAAATTTACTGTTAATACTTGGGTCAAATTTGTATAAAATTTAAAATTACAGAACAGATCGTTAAATCAGTAAAATAACATTTCAGAACAAAGAGAAAACATTACTATAGATGAAAATTGTAGTAGCACTTGTAGAGTGTATTTCTGAGGCCCGATGGCGCTGTATTTCCGGCTGTTGCCTGTTTACGCCGTTGTCCATTAGTACGGCAGGGACGACACGGGCAAGACGACGATTGTAGAGCTCTGCTGCAGGTGGCTGGCACGCTCCTCCGCCTTAAGGTGCTGCGACCCGCACTAGGCAATTCAATACTCGACCGCCGGAAGGCTCCATCCTCAGCTGAAGCAAGTATGTTGTAAAAACGATTCGCCCATGTGAACAGATCGTCGTAAATGTTGAAGTATGTGTCTGTTGCAAATTCATTCTGTTCATTGAGGAGTTTGTCAGGTTCTCTGCGTCTCGTAACATAAATCTCCAGTTGTTCTAAAATGTCTAATCGTTTACTTTTTGTAACTTCGTGTAGAATTTGAAGCTGTTCGTCGATGATATCATTATTATGACCCTCTTCTTGCGTATGTAAGCCTAGCGCTGTCTTATTACTGGGATACGTATGTTCTTTGAACCTTACATCAAAGGTCCTGCCTGTCTGTCCGATATAGCTTATTTCGAATTCATGACATATTTTGTAGACCACCGATTTACTATATTTATTACTTTTCCGTGGCAAGTTATGACGCAGTAGACTTTTAAATTATCAGAAGTACTAAATGCAATTTTAACCCCATTTCTTCGGAATCTATGTTCGATTTTATCTGATGTTTTGCCTATATATTCCATAGTGGCGTACTTATCCTATTCGGATGTCGGTTTTACCTGCCATTTCTCGCTCCTTTTTATCTTTTTAATTTTGCTATGATGGAGTTAACTATATCAGGGTCATAATCATTTGCAAGGGCGACCTGTCTTAGTATGTCAAGTTCTTTTTTTAACTTCAGTTTGACATAATGGAAGTCTTACTATTCTGTGTAACACTGAATAAAAATATGCATTTTTCTGACGTAGTGGGTGATTGGAGTGGGCATTGATAATCACGTCCGTACATGTTGGTTTCCTAAATATTTTGGACGCATGTCTACCATTTTTGTTATGAATCGTCAGATCCAGGAAATTTATCTTTGTGGCTACTTCAATTTCTGTCATGAATTTTATCTTGGAATGCATACTGCTTAACCTCTGTGCCATCTCTTCTATTTGCGAGAGAAGGTAATAAGTATTTCAGTCTCATTCGCGTAACAATAGTTATTATGAGCGCTAGTAGCGTGTTGTCCTCCCCAGTCCCAAACAAAGCACACAATTTCTCGTACAGTTAGAACAAGCTGCAGTTGTGTGACATGTATTTTAACTGTCATCGTCCAACACAGAAGGCTTACAATTTATTTGTGTATGCCTGTATTTATATTACCAAACATTCTTCCTTACGTCATGTTTTGTCTGAAAACGGAAGCACTGGGTCTACTGATGAAAACGACTAAGACATGAGACTGTATAAAATTTCGTTGACAACATCCTTACTGTTAACACCAACTTATCCCTTATGAGATCGTAAACGTGGAAGCTGTCTGTGTTAGCGATTAACGACTCATGAAAGACCTTCCACACTTCTTTTACCTATTTGCTGCAGTTAAACAGTTGTCGTACGAGACATCACCATCTACATCCGACTCTGTAGGGAATTGTTTATTTATTTGTTTAAAATGGGACAACATCTTAAATCGTATTGACATATTATCATATAGTATAACCAAGATATAATGAAAACGTAAATATTACTAAAACCTGCAAACAGTGAACTGCCGCTAACGGTACGTACTATGCAACACGACTGTAACACAGAATGAACGTGAAACACTTAAGAGTGTGGTCTGTTAATTACGTCATTATTACCTGTCATTGAAATCATGTCTCAGTTCATCCTAAATTTGAATATACAACTTTGTTCTTATCGGTGTCAGCAATCATTTCACAGTGTTTGACTTACCTATCCCGCATGCTGCCTTATACTACACTGTAACAGAGAGATGAATGATAGGCACATAAAATGGAAACTATCGTTACTGCTATTGAAAACTTGAATGGAGAACATTCATTTTCCTAACGCTGAAAAAAGATGTGCTTATTTTCTCTTTTCGG
This sequence comes from Schistocerca nitens, assembly GCF_023898315.1. Taxonomy (NCBI): domain Eukaryota; kingdom Metazoa; phylum Arthropoda; class Insecta; order Orthoptera; family Acrididae; genus Schistocerca; species Schistocerca nitens. The sequence continues at coordinate 569,787,780 of NC_064616.1, read as the reverse complement.
AAACAAAAAGCTAACAGATTTTATGAAATGAAAATACATTGATTAATTTACCAAAATTCTTACGTTATCTACCAAAAATACACTACTAACAGTATTGCGAAAATTTGAAGTTGTTCTTATATTTCTGACATAAATTGTCGAATGAGTCTATTTGGAAAATATTTGATGTAGATTAAGACTTTTTCTTAATAGCGTTAATGAAAGTTATTAGAAATAGAATACATTTTTCCTACTGCAATACTTTCAGTGGACAGTTTAAACCATACTACTATACGATGAAAAAAGGATAAGAAAGAACAAGCTTTAGCAACGTCATAGCAATGACCAAACACTGGAATATTTCTGAAGGGACTTGTATAAAAGAAGTGTAGTCCTTGTGATAAGAACAATAATGGACTATAAAAGTGTAAACGGGTGCATAACTGGTCAAATTGGTTTATATTCATTGCCCTGCATGCCTACGTGCATGGTAGCAATTCTGTCCACTGCCCATCAGAAGTGTTGCATGCAGCAACACATTCAGACACTAATAGGACGAAATGAACTTCTTTATATTAATTAGTGCTAGGGATTTACGTTTCACAGAAACACAGAAAATCATCAGTAACCCTGTCCTCGTCTACACTGCCAGGAGACCACCTCTCTCTCTTTCCCCACAATCAGTCAGCTCTCCCTTATTTTCCTTCTTAGACTGCGCGTTTATACTCAAAGAATCATTTCATCAGCGTTAGGTTACCGTGGTCGTAACACGATTCGACTCCACCAAAAGCTATTTTTTAACCAGCCCTACAGATACCCTGGTTAGTTTTAAGAATCAAGCTCTCCAGCATGCACATTATTTTTATGTTTCTTTTTTTTTTTTAACTTCCGCCGATTGCTGCCTTGTTCTTGAAATTTATACTTCAGCACATCTATTTGTGTCTTGAACCTTTTGAAAGTTGCATCAGGTGTATTCCAGAAGTGTAAGTTCGATGTTCTTTATAAAGGAAATCTTTCATCATATAGGATGAGCGAGTGCAATACTTGTTCTTTTCTCTGAATTCTTAATATAACTGATAGTTGTATTTGGCCACTGTACACAACGAAAACACCGCCTTAGTGAGAACAACAAATAGGATGTACAACAGATTATATCGATATTTGTTATTTGTGATTAGCCTAACGAAGGAACAGTCATAGGACAGTGAGGGATATTCAGATCTACATCAAGACTGGATTAGCAGTTATTTATTTGCTCTAATGACTGAAATGAATCACAGTAAAATTAGCAGAGAGCAAAGATTTCTAAGTCTGAAATCAAATTACGAAATGACCCTAACATTGTGGGGGAGCTGTCGAAAAGTGTGGAAGACTGTATGGAGAAAGTGCAACAACATTTGCTCATCTGACCAGCTCTTGAATTCAGAGTTAAGAATACAAGAAGATCCCATAGAGTATAACCAAATTAAGCAACACAACTTAAGTGCAAAGTGAACAACTAAAGAGTTGCTGAGAAAGTGTACTGCTCTACCGCAATTTGCGACTCATACATTTCTACAAATCAGCTAGTGTGCGCCAATTAGCACCATACAGGGGCTGGAGATGTCCTCCTCTTTCAAAAATACTCTACGTGGAGGGGAAGACTCAATGCTGTTGCCAATGTGATGGATGAGAATATCACTTATTTCACGAAAAGAACAGGGGAACACAACAGATACTTTCCACTCTTGGCGTATAAAACTCCCATTACAGAAAACAAAGTTGGTAATTGCCTGGAAAACTGTTTCCTCGATTGCTGGGGCCTTTCGCTCCAAGTACGACGGTGGGGCGACTCAGTTCAATTGCATAACCAACATTTTGGAGCAAAAACAACAGTCATTCTCACGCTGGCCAGGAGGTACCGCGGCATCTTGGCGTTTGATGTCCGTGCAGAAAGTGAAACATTGTCAAACTCAATTATTCTCTAGAGAAGACTTTGGCGGCACGGTGTCACCTACTCACAGTTACGCCAGGGCACAGGCTCTGTACACAGTAGTACGCAGCACACAGCAACCACACATCCTAGAAAACTGTCCATCTCCCTTTGACAGTCACTAACTACCTTCTGCCACCAACAAGACCCTGAGACCACTTTGGTATTCCACTGTCCCATCGTGAACAACGCTAAGTTTTTCTCCCAAGATCAGAGGTCGAGTACTCACAAAATAATAACCATGAAATAGTGGCAGAGAATGAAACAATATCGCATAGTGATATGTGACAGTAACGTCATACTTTTTTATATCATTTATACAGTCATCCATGTAATAATGATGATGAGGTCCCATACTCCGAGGAGCGTAGGGGATGATGTGGGAGACCCACACTGGTGTACTACGTAAGGTCCTAGTGGAGGAGGTTTGCGATAGCCTTCCTCCAACAGTAATGGGGATGAATGATGATGACGAAGACGACACAACAACACCCAGTCATCTCGAGGCAGGAATAATCCCTGACCCTGCCGGGAATCGAACCGGGAACCCCGTGTGCGGGAAACGAGAACACTACCGCAAGACCACGAGCTGCGGACTCATCCATCTAAACTGTGACTCTAATAACATCAGTTCACTCCGCCAACTTCTGACAGAATTCATTTAATGCCGATCAACTGCTGAGCATGGTACATTTGATATGAAACTCTAGGTTCTGGAGCCTTGATCGATTACGCCCACACCATCTGTGAACATATATTCTGGAGAAAGTTACAGGCTATCAGCGCTACTAACTCAAAATGTAATACCGTTAATAGCAAAAAAGGGAATTCTTATGACGCAATAGCGAAAATACACCTGGGTTTAGATTAAAAAAAAAAACTAAAAAAAATCACTAAGCAAGTTATAGTTCGCGAATTCATAATGCAAATGTCAGGAAAACAGAATATATGTATGCTGTAGTATCACTGCAGAAACTTATCAGCTGCAAAGCAACGCACAGTCCTTCTGCCAGACTCGTTTGATAAAGTCGTAAACAAGGTGCTGCAGGTATTGGTTCAAATGGCTCTGAGCACTATGGGACTTCCCCCCAGGGGGTCCACAACTCTTTTGTGGATACGTGCATAGGGAGCACGGGACCCCGAGCTAATGTGGCCTTCCTTCCTTTCCGTATCCTTCCCAATCCCCCATCTTCGCCCCCCCCCTCACTTCCGCCTCTTTCCTTCCCTTTCTCCCCCTCTGGGAGTATGTTTCGTGCCTACGTCCGGAGACGGACGCTCGAAATTGTAACACATTCTTTGCTTTCTCTGCTTGCAAGTCTTCGTCCTTCCTTTGTCCTTCTCTTTTCCTTACCTCTTCTCTTTGGCCTTTTCTCCGCTGCGGCGTTTGAGACCTCTCTTCTTTCCTTACCCTTTGTTTTTTCCCTTTCTCTTTTTTCCTCCCTGTGCGTGTCTGAAGGCCGACCCACGCATTTCCATGCGTAGCCGGTGACGGGGTAACGCGTAATTCCCCGCCCCGGGTAGACAGGTAGGACACGTACGTACCCCCTGGTAACGGCCAGGCCCAGGGAGGGGTGATTACCCGAGCTGATACCTTCCGAAAGCGCCGATTGGTCCCTCCGTCCGTTTCTCGGGAGGTGTGACCTGAGGTGTGATAAATCACTTAAGGCGGGAGTGCCCTCAGAGAGGGTCCCCACAAGGAAGGAGCGCGCCATCGGAGACGCCAGTAATCATGGGGGATACTTTCGCAATGATTTCTTCATCTTCTACTATGTCTGCTCACAAGCGTTAGTTCAATGAGTCTCAGCCACAGACAGTCCTTCCATCGTTGCCACAGTTCCTTGTTGTTTCTCAGCCTGACGAAGGTCACGATTTCTCCACAATCAACCCTTTCATTATTCAGAAAGGTGTCGACGCAATTGCAGGTCCTGTAAAGTCTTGTTCCAGATTACGAAATGGCACCTTGTTGTTAGAAACAGTCAGTGCCCTCCAGGCACAAAAATTGCTGTGTACTTCACTGCTACACACCTTCCCTGTCCGGGTGGAAGCGCACCGCACTTTCAATTCCTCACGTGGGGTCGTTTATACACGCTCCCTCGACGGTTTGTCCGACGAGGAAATTCAACACTACCTGTCTGACCAGGGCGTAACGGCTGTCCATAGAGTCATTGATATTTGACAGAGTTCAACTCCCATCGAAAATCAAAGTGGGCTATGAGATAATTTCCGTTCGCCCTTACATCCCAAACCCTATGCATTGCTATCAGTGTCAGCGGTTCAATCACACCAGCCAGTCCTGTTCCAATCCTGCCAAATGTGTTACATGTGGCAAGGATGCCCATGAGTGTGCTTGTCCACCTCCATCCACTCGTTGCATCAACTGTATGGGTGACCACGCTGCTTCCTCTCGAGATTGCCCCATTTTTAAAGACGAAAAGCTCATTCAGGAAATCAGAGTGAAGGAAAAGGTGTCGACCTTTGCTGCTCGAAAATTATTCGCCAGTCGAAAGCCCACTGTGCCTCAGACAGGAAAATATAGCACTGTCCTTGCCTCTCCTCGGCAACAAAGGAGGCGGAAACGCAGACTTGTGATCTCACCTTTAGTGCCACGATCGTCCGATCGGCCAGCGCAAAGATCGCCCGTTCAGACTCCCCACTTTCGCCTACTCACTCTATGGCTCACCCTTCATCGGGTTCTGCTGAATCTCGAGCCCAAAAGTCAGACACCAAGTCTTCGAAAAAAGAGCATACTCGTGAAGATCTTTTACGTACCCCAACTTCACAACCATCGGTTCCTCCTTCATCTAAACATCATGTTTCCAAGAAGGCTAATAAGAAACCCAGTTCCTCTCCTTCTCCGCCAAGGCGTGTCTCATCTACAGCACCACCTGGCGGTAACCGCCCTCGGCCGTCTTCTGTGTCGCCGAGGCGCACTGCTGGCGGCCGATTAACCAGCCGATCGCTGGTGGCAGGAGCTGCTCCTGAACAACCTATGGATCAGGATCTTCTGCCTTCGGCTGAATGCCATTCCATGCTGTCGGTCGCAAGCTCAGAGCAGTCGTTGAGTTGACAGCGACCTTGGTCACATTCCTCCATTTTCTGTTCACCCTATGTCCATTGTCCACTGGAATATCCGCGGTATTCGAGCCAATCGGGATGAATTGTCGATCCTCTTACGATCGTACTCGCCGGTCATCTTCTGTCTTCAGGAAACAAAGCTGCATCCCCACGATCGCTTTGTTCTCCCCCATTTTCAGTCCGTCCGAGTTGATCTCCCCTCTGTTGAAGGCACTCCAGCACATGGAGGACTTATGATTCTTCTCCATGATACTCTCCATTATCACCCAATCCCCTTAAACACTTCCTTCCAAGCTGTCGCTGTCCATCTCTCCCTTTCTGGATACACCTTCTCTCTTTGTACTGTATACATTCCATCGTCCACACCAATGACACGAGCTGATCTCCTTCATATTCTTGGTCAGCTTCCACCCCCCTATTTGCTGATTGGGGACTTCAATGCCCCCCACCCGCTTTGGGGATCTCCACATCCTTGTCCGCGTGGCTCACTATTGATAGACGTCTTCCACCAAGCGGAATTTGTTTGCCTCAATACTGGGGACCCTACATTTTTGTCTGCCTCCACGACAAATTTCTTTCATTTGGACCTTTCGGTCGGTACTGTTCCGCTAGCTCGGCGCTTCGAATGGTTCGCCCTTGATGATACACACTCGAGTGACCACTTTCCATGTGTCCTTAGACTGCAGCCTCAACTGCCATGTATGCGCCCGCGACGCTGGAAGTTTGCCCAAGCCGATTGGACACTTTTTTCGTCTCTAGCGACATTCGATGACCGTCAGTTTCCTATCGTCGACGATGAGGTCACACATATTACAGACGTTATTCTTACAGCTGCGGAACGTTCAATACCACGCACCTCCGAATTGCCCCGGCGCCCCCCAGTTCCTTGGTGGAACGAGGCATGCCGTGACGCAATACGTGAGCGGCGACGTGCTCTTCGCGTTTTCCGCCACCATCCTACTTTGGCCAACTGTATCCGCTATAAGCAGTTCCGTGCGCGATGCCGTCGCGTCATTCGCGATAGCAAGAAGGCAAGCTGGAACTTCTTTACTAGTTCATTTAACACCTTCACTCCCTCCTCGGAAGTATGGAGTCGGATGCGACGGTTATCTGGCGCGCCTAGTTTCTCCCCAGTCTCTGGGCTCACTGTCGCGCATGATACGTTAGTGGACCCCGTCGCAATTTCTAACTCATTGGTTCAACACTTTGCTGAGATTTCGAGCTCTTCAAATTACCCGCCAGCGTTTCTCCCGAAGAAACGTGCAGCGGAAGTGCAACCTCTTGCCTTCTCCTCTCAAAATCGCGAAAGCTATAATACTGTTTTCTCCATGCGGGAACTCCAACATGCACTCTCTTCTTCTCCTCCTCCGCCCCGGGACTGGATGGTATCCACATCCAAATGTTGCTGCATTTATCCACCCATAGTCTGCGTTACTTCCTTCGCCTTTATAATCGAATTTGGACCGACAGTACTTTTCCCAGACGATGGCGGGAAGCTATCGTCGTTCCTGTTCCGAAACCTGGAAAGGACAAACATCTCCCCTCTAGCTATCGCCCCATTTCTCTCACGAGTGGTGTATGTAAGGTTTTGGAGCGTATGGTGAATTGCCGTTTAGCTTGGTGGCTGGAGTCCCACAGTCTTTTAACACCTGCCCAATGCGGTTTCCGAAAGCATCGTTCTGCAGTTGACCATCTTGTTGCTCTCTCCACTTATATCATGAACAATTTTCTCCGGAAACGCCAAACAGTAGCAATATTTTTTGATCTGGAGAGAGCATACGATACCTGTTGGAGGACAGGCATCCTCCGCACACTGTTCTCTTGGGGCTTTCGCGGTCGGCTGCCCCTTTTTCTTCGCGAATTTATGGCAGAGCGCACATTTAAAGTGCGGGTGAACACTACTCTCTCCCATACTTTCTCCCAAGAAAACGGGGTACCCCAGGGCTCCGTGCTAAGTGTTGTACTGTTTGCAATTGCCATACATCCAATTATTGACTGTCTCCTTCCCGATGTCTCAGGCTCCCTCTTTATGGACGATTTTGCGATCTACTACAGCTCTCAACGGACCAGCCTTCTTGAACGACGTCTTCAAGGATGTCTCGATCGCCTCCACTCTTGGAGCATCGAAACCGGCTTCCGCTTTTCTCCCAGTAAGACCGTTTGTGTTAATTTTTGGCGTCGTAAGGAGTTTCCTCCACCGTCCTTACATCTGGGACCTGTCAACCTTCCGTTTTCGGACGTCGCTAAATTCTTGGGTCTTATGTTTGACAGAAAACTGTGCTGGTCCTCCCACGTTTCCTATCTTTCGGCTCGCTGTCTGCGATCCCTCAACACCCTCCGTATCCTGAATGGTACCTCCTGGGGAGCGGACCGAGTGGTCCTTCTCCGCCTCTATCGCGCCTCAGTGCGCTCGAAATTGGACTATGGAAGCATAGTTTACTCCTCTGCTCGGCCTGTTCTTCGGCGTCTCGACTCTATCCACCACCATGGATTACGTTTAGTGTCTGGAGCTTTTTACACCAGCCCTATGGACAGCCTTTATGCTGAGACTGCTGAACCTCCGCTGTCCAATCGGCGAGCAGTCCTTCTGAGTCGTTATGCTAGCCATCTGTCTTCTATGCCTGCTAATCCGGCGCATGACATTTTTTTCGACGCCTCCTTGGATTTAGGGTATGCAGGCCGCCCTTCCTCCCTACTACCACCGGGAGTCCGCTTCCGTCAACTGCTCCATTCTCTTTCCTTCCGCTTTCCTAAAACCTTCTTGACAACTTGGTGTACATCACCGCCTTGGCTCCGTCCGCGGACCTGCCTGCTCCGTGACCTTTGTCAGTTTCCCAAGGATGGTACCCCTTCACTTGTTTATCGTCGGGCATTTGCTGCTCTATGTGCACAAATGAAGGAAGCCACATTTATTTACACTGATGGCTCGAAAACATCGTTAGGTGTAGGTAGTGCCTATATTGTTGGCGACACCCCAAATAGATTTCGGCTTCCCGAGCAGTGTTCGGTTTATACTGCAGAGCTTTACGCTGTTCTCCAGGCTGTCCAATACATCCGTCGCCATCAGCGGATACAGTATGTTATCTGTTCAGATTCTCTCTGCTCTCTCCTCAGTCTCCAAGCTCTTTACCCTGTCCACCCTCTGGTCCACCGGATTCAGGACTGCCTCCACTTGCTCCACTTGGGGGGGGGGGGCGTCTCTGTGGCGTTTCTCTGGATCCCAGGACACGTTGGTATCTGTGGAAATGAGGCGGCCGGAATAGCGGCCAAGGCTGCAGTCTCTCTTCTTCAGCCAGCTACTCGCACGATTCCCTTCGCCGATATAAGGAGTGTTTTATGTCGTCGTGTTACTCTTTTATGGCACGCACATTGGTCGACACTTCCCAATAATAAACTGTGGGACGTGAAAGCTCTTCCCTGTGCTCGGACCTCTTCCTCCCGAACGCGTCGTCAGGATGAGGTAATTTTAACTAGACTCCGGATAGGGCACTGTCTTTTTAGCCATCGACATCTTTTAAGTGGTGATCCTCCCCCACTCTGTCCCCACTGCTCTCAGCTGTGGACTGTAAGACACCTTTTACTTGAGTGCCCCTATTTTACTCCGTTACGCGTCCGTCTACAGCTGTCGCCTGATATATCTTCCATTTTAGCAGATGACACCCGCTCAGCCGATCGCGTTCTAGAGTTTATTAGTGCCAGTGAGATGGCGTCAGTCATTTGAAGCTCTTTTTGGGGACAACAATCCCCTTCTATAGTGGTTTTTTAAGCTTTCCTTCTATTTTTAGTTTCTCCAATTTTTTGAGTTTCGTTCCCATTTCTGCCTTTTCCTAAGTCACAGACTGGGCGCTAATGACCGTAGCAGTTTTGCGCCCTAAAGCCATAACAAAAAAAAAAAAAAACTATTGGACTTAACTTCTGAGGTCATCAGTCCCCTAGAACTTAGAACTAATTAAACAGACATCCATGCCCAAGGCAGGATTCGAACCTGCGACCGTAGCGGTCGCGCGGTTCCAGACTGTAGCGCCTACAACCGCTCGGCCACTCCGGCCGGCCGCAGGTATTGCTGAGGCAGTTTGTGCCGAGACTGCGAGCGAAGACAGTTGCAGTGGTCAACGGTTTGGAATGGCGTCATAAGTTACAAGGCGAACTGCGACTGTGGATAGAGATTGGCTCACTAGAGGCAGTTTAATGTCAGAAAAGCCCTTATCATAAAATTATTTTCCTAGCACCCCAGCCAACCGAGTAAAAACATTATGGACAATGTTAGTGGACGTGGGACACAACATAAAAGGCACATGGTACTTGGCGATGCGGTAATAGATCCCACAATATCCTTGGTTCCTTAGCTCGGCGCTCACTTGAATATAATTATTAACAGGCTAAGAGAATATAGTGATTCCTGCCCACTGAAGAGGACATTGTAAAAACAGTAATAGAATGCGATACATACAGTCTCAATAACGAATTACAATATTTTATATTAAGAATCTTTTTTCTTAGACTAGCTCTTAGTCCCACGAATACGTTCGTTGCGGAATGTATTTTCCGTTTCATTCATCTTTGCAAAAGGGAACATTAAAATTTGATGAGCTTATGTTGCATTATGTATACAATACACCCACACACAAATACACACACACACACACACACACACAAAATTCGTGCCATTTAATGTAATGGTGTAGTCAAACTAATGCACTTTTGAGACTACTTAAATTACATAATTGTTGGTTCATCTTTTATCTTTGTATAATTTGGTTTCACTTAATGCACAGCATTTCATATTTTGTAACTAAGTAAGAGAAATTTCCCCTTTGTATCATTATATGACATTATTGTATCTGGTGATAGGACATTTGCCTGAAAGCAATTAAAAAACATCAAAAAGAGGTTGTCACTTTATTACAGGTATACTTTAGAGACAATTTGTACGGGATGAGCACTGAGAAGGTTCAGGCAATGTGTGCCAAGGCCTAGGTCTTATAGCTACAGGTAGGTGAGACCATCAAGTGGATAGGAAACTTCATGAGGGAGGCAAGTATGTTCAGCAGCCATTCTTCCGCTCTTCACATGGGAGAGAATCTGCCAGAATGTGCGCTGGACTGCAGATCAACACAAGGCTGTTATCTTCATCACTGGGTCTTCGACTGAGGTTGGACAAAGAGGGCATAGGAAAACTATAGGTAACCATCCAAAAGTTAGAGTGATAGTAGCAGAGAGAAATAAAGACAACGAAAAAATAATGTTATAGATAATGTAAATTAATTCAATGTCCAGAACAGAAGAAAATGAGACAAAGGAAAAGAAGTACATTATCATGAAAATTCACGTACATGTAGTCCTATATTTAACGGTCCATTGTTGTAATGAAGAAAGTATTATATGATAAAGTAAATAAAACAACAAATAAGTCAGATCATTATCTCTCTATGGAATTCTCCCACCTAAAAAGAAAAAAAAATTAAACCGAGAAAGTAATCCGATACAACTGCACTACAGCTAATATTACAATAGAAAATATAAGAAAATTGAGAACAAATTGAGGCAACAAAAAAAGTTAGTTAGCATCAACTACAGGTAAAAATGACTAAAGCAACAAAGAAAAGGACTGGGTAAGAATAAAAAGAAGACGTGGTGGAACGAAGAGTGTGAAGAAGCACTTGAACAAACAGCTCAAAAATGGAGAAACTGGAGACGTTAAAAAAAACATTTAGAAGAATTCTGGCCACAAAGAAAAGAAAGATTAAAAATAATTCGGAAAATCAAAAGAGCACTTGAAAAATCTCAGCTTAGAGAAATACGGAAATGTTTACCAACAATAATGCTAGAAATTTGTAGCAAACGTGAATACATACTTAAAGCTTATCAAGCACCTAGTATTTGTTCCAAAGATGAAAATGGCAAAATAGGATTTTATAACAAAGAAAATTGTGAAATACTTATAACATATTTTGACAGGACTGAAACTGTCCAGTTACAACATTTAAATGGAAATTTTCAGCAATACCACAAAATCTGGAGGAATATTTTCCACCAGCAAGGCAAGAAATTCATGACGCCATCAAATCACTCAAAACCAACAAAGTAGTGGTGGCTATTCCATTGCAGCAGAATTACTGAAATGGCCAGGACCGAAGATAATAAGTGATTCACAACTGCTTTCTGAAAATATCTGGAAAACTGAAAAGACTCTAGAAAAGTGGGAAACAGCATCAATTCACCCGCTACATAAAAAAAGGAGACAATCAAAATGTCAACAATTACAGAGACGTTTCACTTCAGCCAGTGGCATACAAAATATTATCAGAAATTCTCCTGGGCGGAGTTGCAGAAACTTTAGAAAAACAACACTGAGAATGTCTTGATGGTTTTCGAAAGGGGAGATCCTGCATACAACACATTTTTAATTTAAAGTCAATAATTCGCCACAGAATTGTTAACCAACAAACCTATAATAGTATCATTTATTGGTTTCAAGAAAGCGTTTGATTCGGTAGACAGAGAAACATTAGATAAGATCAGGAGATCTACAAAAATATGGAGAAAATATCAAAAGTCGTGGCTGAAAGGAGATTAATCATTTCTGGTCAACTCTACCGCTATCAGGCTAGCGAAACAGACATTCCTCTATTTCTGGAAGAAAAAAGTCGACAATAGCATGAATAACAGAAATAAAGGAAGTACTATAAAGAAAGACATCGAAGAACCGGAAACGACAGACAGGAACATTTGGAAGGGTAAAATACTAAGTTTAGGAGGCTTTCAGTGCAGAAGAAATACGAAATCGGGAACAACATGGACAGAGGAAAGGAGCCGACAACTTCGGGAGAAAATGACGGAGCACTGGGAAAACTGGGAACAACAACAAGGAAAGAAGAGGAATTGAAGCTGTTACGTAATCCTAGTAATTGGTCAAGACTAAACTAAAAATATAAAAAAAATGAGTTACCGATTAATGTCCTAAGTTACAGCCGACGAGATTTTATTGAATAGGGAGCTGAAACGCTTTTAGCACATAGACTGGCTAGCCTGATTAACAAACGTGAATTCCACGTAGAATGTTTGTGATACTGTCTGCGGCCTAGCTTTCCGCAAAATGTTACATAGACCTCACCTCACTGAGAACAGCTTTTCAACAACGAATGTGCTGTTAAATGTCATCATTAACAGCATCAAACACTCTTGTACGTGCCCGATTGGTGCTACAGGAACTGTATTGATGTTATTTGTCTTGCAACGGACTAACACGTCCGTTTTGAAAGTTTTAGATATGTTCTGAGTTGTACGTAAATTGTCTATTTGAGAATGTCTTTCCGTACTCTGTTTATGCAGTGTCAAATCAAAAATAGCTCTGAGCACTATGGGACTTAACATCTATGGTCATCAGTCCCCTAGACCTTAGAACTACTTAAACCTAACTAACCTAAGGACATCACACAACACCCAGTCATCACGAGGCAGAGAAAATCCCTGACCCCGCCGGGAATCGAACCCGGGAACCCGGGCGTGGAAATCGTATGCAGTGTCATATGATTTGGTTGTATTTAATCAGACCCCATATTTGCCGTTACTTTGTTTTTATTTACAGGAACTAAGTTGTTAAGCAACTATATCGACGACCGGATAGTAATAAACATAATTAGAACACGTGAATGTTCCAGCAGACTTATCGGATTCGTTTACATTTTTCCGACATTCCGTTGAGTTTGGTGGCAAAAGCGAGTGAGCAGATGTCTCCTTTCTAGATTCATTTCTAAAACTGCAATAAATCATTAAATTAATTCAGGCTGCCTTACGTGTGAATCAAATTGTTTGTGCTGTGGGCATCATCGAATTGTTCAGTCATGGGTAAGGCTTACTGAATTACGACGTGAGCAGAGATTAATAAATCGCGTTGGAGTTGTTGTTGTTGTGGTCTTCAGTCCTGAGACTGGTTTGATGCAGCTCTCCATGTTACTCTATCCTGTGCAAGCTTCTTCATCTCCCAGTACCTACTGCAACCTACATCCTTCTGAATCTGCTTAGTGTATTGACCTCTTGGTCTCCCTCTACGATTTTTACCCTCCACGCTGCCCTCCAATGCTAAATTTGAGATCCCTTGATGCCTTAAAACATGTCCTACCAACCGATCCCTTCTTCTAGTCAAGTTGTGCCACAAACTTCTCTTCTCCCCAATCCTATTCAATACCTCCTCATTAGTTACGTGATCTACCCACCTTATCTTCAGCATTCTTCTGTAGCACCACATTTCGAAAGCTTCTATTCTCTTCTTGTCCAAACTGGTTATCGTCCATGTTTCACTTCCATACATGGCTACACACCATACAAATATTTTTAGAAACGACTTCCTGACACTTAAATCAATACTCGATGTTAACAAATTTCTCTTCTTCAGAAACGATTTCCTTGCCATTGCCAGTCTACATTTTATATCCTCTCTACTTCGACCATCATCAGTTATTTTACTCCCTAAATAGCAAAAATCCTTTACTACTTTAAGTGTCTCATTTCCTAATCTAATCCCCTCAGCATCACCCGATTTAATTTGACTACATTCCATTATCCTCGTTTTGCTTTTGTTGATATTCATCTTATATCCTCCTTTCAAGACACTGTCCATTCCGTTCAACTGCTCTTCCAAGTCCTTTGCTGTCTCTGACAGAATTACAATGTCATCGGCGAACCTCAAAGTTTTTACTTCTTCTCCATGAATTTTAATACCTACTCCGAATTTTTCTTTTGTTTCCTTTACTGCTTGCTCAATATACAGATTGAATAACATCGGGGAGAGGCTACAACCCTGTCTCACTCCTTTCCCAACCACTGCTTCCCTTTCATGCCCCTCGACTCTTATAACTGCCATCTGGTTTCTGTACAAATTGTAAATAGCCTTTCGCTCCCTGTATTTTACCCCTGCCACCTTCAGAATTTGAAAGAGAGTATTCCAGTTAACGTTGTCAAAAGCTTTCTCTAAGTCTACAAATGCTAGAAATGCAGGTTTGCCTTTTCTTAATCTTTCTTCTAAGATAAGTCGTAAGGTTTAGTATTGCCTCTCGTGTTCCAACATTTCTACGGAATCCAAACTGATCTTCCCCGAGGTCCGCTTCTACCAGTTTTTCCATTCGTCTGTAAAGAATTCGCGTTAGTATTTTGCAGCTGTGACTTATTAAACTGATAGTTCGGTAATTTTCACATCTGTCAACACCTGCCTTCTTTGGGATTGGAATTATTATATTCTTCTTGAAGTCTGTGGGTATTTCGCCTGTCTCATACATCTTGCTCAGCAGATGGTAGAGTTTTGTCATGACTGGCTCTCCCAAGGCCATCAGTAGTTCTAATGGAATGTTGTCTACTCCCGGGGCCTTGTTTCGACTCACGTCTTTCAGTGCTCTGTCAAACTCTTCACGCAGTATCTTATCTCCCATTTCATCTTCATCTACATCCTCTTCCATTTCCATAATATTGTCCTCAAGTACATTACCCTTGTATAAACCCTCTATATACTCCTTCCACCTTTCTGCCTTCCCTTCTTTGCTTAGAACTGGGTTGCCATCTGAGCTCTTGATATTCATACAAGTGGTTCTCTTCTCTCCAAAGGTCTCTTTAATTTTCCTGTAGGCAGTATCTATCTTACCCCTAGTGAGACAAGCCTCTACATCCTTACATTTGTCCTCTAGCCATCCCTGCTTAGCCATTTTGCACTTTCTGTCGATCTCATTTTTGAGACGTTTGTATTCCCTTTTGCCTGCTTCATTTACTGCATTTTTGTATTTTCTCCTTTCATCAATTAAATGCAATATTTCTTCTGTTACCCAAGGATTTCTATTAGCCCTCGTCTTTTTACCTACTTGATCCTCTGCTGCCTTCACTACTTCATCCCTCAGAGCTACCCATTCTTCTTCTACTGTATTTCTTTCCCCCATTCCTGTCAATTGTTCCCTTATGCTCTCCCTGAAACTCTCTACAACCTCTGGTTCTTTCAGTTTATCCAGGTCCCATCTCCTTAAATTCCCACCTTTTTGCAGTTTCTTCAGTTTCAATCTGCAGTTCATAACCAATAGATTGTGGTCAGAATGCACATCCGCCCCTGGAAATGTCTTACAATTTAAAACCTGGTTCCTAAATCTCTGTCTTACCATTATATAATCTATCTGATACCTATTAGTATCTCCAGGATTCTTCCAGGTATACAACCATCTTTTATGATTCTTGAACCAAGTGTTAGCTATGATTAAGTTATGCTCTGTGCAAAATTCTACAAGGCGGCTTCCTCTTTCATTTCTTCCCCCCAATCCATATTCACCTACTACGTTTCCTTCTCTCCCTTTTCCTACTGACGAATTCCAGTCACCCATGACTATTAAATTTTCGTCTCCCTTCACTACCTGAATAATTTCTTTTATCTCGTCATACATTTCATCAATTTCTTCATCATCTGCAGAGCTAGTTGGCATATAAACTTGTACTACTGTAGTAGGCATGGGCTTTGTGTCTATCTTGGCCACAATAATGCGTTCACTATGCTGTTTGTAGTAGCTTACCCGCACTCCTATTTTTTTTATTCATTATTAAACCTACTCCTGCATTACCTCTATTTGATTTTGTATTTGTAACCCTGTAATCACCTGACCAAAAGTCTTGTTCCTCCTGCCACCGAACTTCACTAATTCCCACTATATCTAACTTTAACCTATCCATTTCCCTTTTTAAATTTTCTAACCTACCTGCCCGTTTAAGGGATCTGACATTCCACGCTCCGATCCGTAGAATGCCAGTTTTCTTTCTCCTGATAACGACGTCCTCTTGAGTAGTCCCCGCCCGGAGATCCGAATGGGGGACTATTTTACCTCCGGAATATTTTACCCAAGAGGACGCCATCATCATTTAATCATACAGTAAAGCTGCATGTAAAGCTGCATGTCCTCGGGAAAAATTACGGCTGTAGTTTCCTCTTGCTTTCAGCCGTTCGCAGTACCAGCACAGCAAGGCCGTTTTGGTTAATGTTACAAGGCCAGATCAGTCAATCATCCAGACTGTTGCCCCTGCAACTACTGAAAAGGCTGCTGCCCCTCTTCAGGAACCACATGTTTGTCTGGCCTCTCAACAGATACCCCTCCGTTGTGGTTGCACCTACGGTACGGCCATCTGTATCGCTGAGGCACGCAAGCCTCCCCACCAACGGCAAGGTCCATGGTTCATGGGGGAAGCGCGTTGGAGAGACGGGATGAAAAATTTGTTTCTCTAGGAAAGTCCTTATGTTTGCAGATCAGACAAACAGCACCTTTCTGTATCAACTTGGAACGAGAGATAAATACGAGGGGACTTCAAAAAGTAAGTTACACGATTTGTCCCACGCTAAGACGTCGCGCAACATGAGTGGCTCACTGTCAGAAGAGAGGACGTGTTCCGGGTTATCTGCTGTCACAGTTCTTCTGCGGTAGGGATGACTGATGTAGTTTGGGAGTAAACTAAGGCTGTAAATGGAAACGTACTCCAATACTGAAGTACCCACGAAAGTACGGTTCTTGTGGGCGGAACGTCTAAATTGCGCACTGATTCACTATGAAATAATGGCGGTATATGGACCAGATGCACTGTCGCATCCAGCTAATAATTTGACCATGGCGGTAGACGCGTGGGTGATGCTGATCGAGAAGGGACACGTTCGACATTCACCACAGCCGACAATGTCCAGTCAGTCGAGGAAATGGTACGCAGCAATTGCTGATTTTCCGACGATGAAGACGTCCACATAGTGGTTCCCGAGTAGCTAATACCATGGAGCGGATATCTGTCGGCGAGAAACTGAACGACTAGTAAAACGTTCCGACTGTTGCGTCATAGCTTCGGTAAAAAATTAAGTTTCTTAAAATGTCAATATTATCTCTAGTACTAATTTCTAATAATTATAGTGTTAGAAAGAAAAGCATTGATGTCTTGCTGCTCGTGGTGATTTGTTGCAAAGTGAACTTAATTTTTTTTTCCTTTCTCATTGTCTGTGTATTTTCCTTCCCACAAACTAGTCAAACTTGTAGTAAAGTTCAACGGCGCAATGTAGTCAACGCTGGAAATTTTTTATTGTATTTTAATGCACTGATAATGCAAAATCCATCGAAGAAATATCCATTATGGTGGTTCGTAGAATTTTAGATGTTGTTCATGTCTTTCAACGCTAGGCCAAGGATACTGTTTTTTCAGTTCATGTGTTTGTCGTCTAATACAACTTTCAACACACATACTACACTGAAGCACAGAAAAAACTGATTAGGCATGCGTATTCAAATAAAGAGTTGAATGAATGTGTGTGAAAGTTTATGGGACTTAACTGCTAAGGTCATCAGTCCCTAAGCTTACACATTAGTTAACCTAAACTACACTCCTGGAAATTGAAATAAGAACACCGTGAATTCATTGTCCCAGGAAGGGGAAACTTTATTGACACATTCCTGGGGTCAGGTACATCACATGATCACACTGACAGAACCACAGGCACATAGACACAGGCAACAGAGCATGCACAATGTCGGCACTAGTGCAGTGTATATCCACCTTTCACAGCAATGCAGGCTGCTATTCTCCCATGGAGACGATCGTAGAGATGCTGGATGTCGTCCTGTGGAACGGCTTGCCATGCCATTTCCACCTGGCGCCTCAGTTGGACCAGCGTTCGTGCTGGACGTGCAGACCGCGTGAGACGACGCTTCATCCAGTCCCAAACATGCTCAATGGGGGACAGATCCGGAGATCTTGCTGGCCAGGGTAGTTGACTTACACCTTCTAGAGCACGTTGGGTGGCACGGGATACATGCGGACGTGCATTGTCATGTTGGAACAGCAAGTTCCCTTGCCGGTCTAGGAATGGTAGAACGATGGGTTCGATGACGGTTTGGATGTACC
Source organism: Schistocerca nitens (assembly GCF_023898315.1). Taxonomy (NCBI): domain Eukaryota; kingdom Metazoa; phylum Arthropoda; class Insecta; order Orthoptera; family Acrididae; genus Schistocerca; species Schistocerca nitens. The sequence goes on along the minus strand of NC_064616.1, from coordinate 569,769,857 downwards.
GTGCACTATTCAGTGTCCCCTCGACGATCCCCAGTGGTGTACGGCCAGTGTAGGAGATCGCTCCCCACACCATGATGCCGGGTGTTGGCCCTGTGTGCCTCGGTCGTATGCAGTCCTGATTGTGGCGCTCACCTGCACGGCGCCAAACACGCATACGACCATCATTGGCACCAAGGCAGAAGCGACTCTCATCGCTGAAGACGACACGTCTCCATTCGTCCCTCCATTCACGCCTGTCGCGACACCACTGGAGGCGGGCTGCACGATGTTGGGGCGTGAGCGGAAGACGGCCTAACGGTGTGCGGGACCGTAGCCCAGCTTCATGGAGACGGTTGCGAATGGTCCTCGCCGATACCCCAGGAGCAACAGTGTCCCTAATTTGCTGGCAAGTGGCGGTGCGGTCCCCTACGGCACTGCGTAGGATCCTACGGTCTTGGCGTGCATCCGTGCGTCGCTGCGGTCCGGTCCCAGGTCGACGGGCACGTGCACCTTCCGCCGACCACTGGCGACAACATCGATGTACTGTGGAGACCTCACGCCCCACGTGTTGAGCAATTCGGCGGTACGTCCACCCGGCCTCCCGCATGCCCACTATACGCCCTCGCTCAAAGTCCGTCAACTGCACATACGGTTCACGTCCACGCTGTCGCGGCATGCTACCAGTGTTAAAGACTGCGATGGAGCTCCGTATGCCACGGCAAACTGGCTGACACTGACGGCGGCGGTGCACAAATGCTGCGCAGCTAGCGCCATTCGACGGCCAACACCGCGGTTCCTGGTGTGTCCGCTGTGCCGTGCGTGTGATCATTGCTTGTACAGCCCTCTCGCAGTGTCCGGAGCAAGTATGGTGGGTCTGACACACCGGTGTCAATGTGTTCTTTTTTCCATTTCCAGGAGTGTATACTAAGGACAAACACACACACCCATGCCCGAGGGAGGACTCGAACCTCCGTCAGGACCAGCCGCATAGTCCATGATTGCAGTGCCTGAGACCGCTCGGCTAATCCCGCGCGGCAAATAAAGAGTTATGTAAACAGGAAGAATATGGAGCTGCGGTCGGGAACGCCTATATAAAACAACAAGTATCTGGCGCAATTGTTAGATCGGTTACTGCTGCTACAATGGCAGGTTATCAAGATTTAAGTGAGTTTGAACGTGCTATTGTAGTCGGCACAGCATCTCAGAGGTATGATGGAGTGGAATTTTCCCGTACAACCAATTCACGAGCTGTACCGTGAATATCAGTAATCCGGTAAAACACAAAGTCTCCGACGTCGCTGCTCTCGGAAAAAGATCCTTCAAGAACTGGATCAACGACGACTGAAGAGAATTGTTCTACGTGACAGAAGTGGACCGCCTCCCCAAATTGCTGCAGATTTCAATGCTGGGCCACCAACAAGTGTCAGCGTCCGAACCAGTCAACGAAGCATCATCGATACGGGCTTTCGGAGCTGAAGGCCCACTTGTGTACCCTTGGTGATTGCACGACACAAAGCTTCACGCCTCGCCTGGGCCCGTCAACACCGACACCGGGCTGTTGATCACTGGAAACATGTTGCCTGGTTGGACGATTCTCGTTTGAAATTATCGAACGGATGTACTAGTACAGGTATTGAGACAACCTCATGAATGCATTGACCCTGAATGTCAGGAAGGGACTGTTAAAGCTGGTTGAGGCTCTGTAATGGTGTGTGTGTGTGTGTGTGTGTGTGTGTGTTTGGCGACGGGGGGGGGGGGGGGGGGGGCGAGTGGGTGCAGTTGGAATGGTATAGGACCCCTGATACGTCTTGATACGATTCTGACAGGTGACTCGTACGTAAGCAGCCTGTCTGATCACCTGCATCCATCCATGTCCATAGTGCAGTGTCGGACTTGCGGACTTAGCAATGCGACCTCCCACACGTCCAGAATTGCTACAGAGTAGCTCCAGGAACACTCTTCTGAGTTTAAACACTTCCGCTGGGCACCAAACTCCCCAGACAGGAATATTATTGAGCATATCTGAGATGTCTTGCAACGTGCTGTTCAGAAGAGATCTTCACCCATTGTGCACTTAACGATTTATAGACAGCCCTGCAGGATTCATGGTGTCAATTCCCTCCAGTACTACTTCAGACATTAGTCTAGTCCCTGCGACGTTGTGTTGCGGCAATTCTGCGTTCTCGCTGGGGTCCTACACGATATTAGACAGTGTACCAATTTCTTTGGCTTTTCAGTGTAGATCCCGTTACGATAACTCACGTTTGAGCAACAGGGGATGGGTTGTATTCTTAGGAAGATCCTTGTTTCTAAATAAATTACTTTTGTAATAAAAAAGTAAAACATCTAACCACTCTTCAGTTCCACATTAGTAACCCGATAGTTTAAGTAATTATTTGATCTGTTATCTTCTCTAAATATCGTGTGAGAAGGCGCAGAGGAAAAGGCGTTAGGCTCGCATGCTGCATGATCGGGGTACAAAACTTAAAGCCAACAAGACTTTTAGCTTCTCCGTGGTTTTCATATATGACTCAAGGCAAATGACGTGTTGTTTCGTTTGGGAATGACACAGCTGAATTGCTTCCTCATCCTTCTCGGTCCGAACATGTACTCCATCTCCAATGATCTAGTCGTCGACGGGAGCATGTGCCCTAATCCGCCGAAGCACTTTCCATTTTGAAATCAGACATAAGGGAAGAAAGTCTGCTTCTGAAGTTCAGAAAAAAATTTTCTCAACACTTTGTCCTCGTTAGAGGAAATATGTCATACAACTAGTCTCTCCAGCTGGCTGAACACTGCACCGTTTAATTAAAAAAAAGTCCCTGTTATAAACGTAGGGTACGTGGAGGTAATAGTGCGCATTTTTAGTCTTACTACATGTTTTAAATCTTGCAGCAGTATTATGTCAAATACGTATGCAATATCTAATTTGACATTTTTGGCACCATGTGAAAAGTTTCATTATCATCGAATTATTATTAGAGGAGTAATAAAACTGTCCTAAAAAATATTTTTGCCGACTCTTACCCTATGCAGTAAAGTAAGAATACGTGAGGGGGGTTGGGGGGACAAGAGTACGCAGTGCGTATTTCATCCCTAACTGAACAAAATAAAAAGGATTACAAATAAATCTACGGAAAACCAAATTAGGAGCTCTTTTTTATCGTTGACTTCAAAAAGCAAATGTCGTAATGATTTAAGAGTAAGGCCCAAAAAGCATTTATCGAGGGAAATATAGTGTTCTACTATTTCTTGTTCTTTTTCCAGTGAAAAGATTTTTGTGAATCGGCTGATATGCTCACTTCCTTTGTCGGTTTTAAGACGTTTTCTTAAGGAACTAAGGCCAAGAGCTGTTAATGGCTATTAAGTTGATATTCTCGGTCAGTTTGTGGAAAAAATGCCACTGTGGAAGTCGTGATTATATTCGAAGTGTGTTTGAGTGGTCGGTATATTTGAAAAACCACCACCCAAAGAAAGAAAAACTACAGAAAATAAATATGTATTCAAGTTTTGTACAAACAAAAATTGCTTGAATACGTCAGCAGAGACTTCACAAGTCAAAGTGCACGTTATGGCGTAAGTGTTTGCAATAAATTTCTTTGTGTGCTATAAGTACATATTGTGAACTTATACACCATTAGATATGCGTACTGTTATCCCATTTCACTACTTTCTTTTTCAGCAGTCTACAGATAGCACACACAACTATAGTCATGGAGATCAAAGAATGTACTGGAAGCTTCTAGCTGCTAGTTCCAGTACCGAGTTCATCCAGTTTTGAAATAGATTTAGTTTCACTTAAGGCTCAATTAAAACTATACGAATTTTACATTGAGAACGTTCAAAAGTAACTTACCGCATACTCTCTACCAGTGAGCATCCAATTGCCGAGAGGTTCCAAAACAGAACTGAGGAGATATTGACTTACGTTCTACCTAGTGGGAGACTGGTTAACTTCTGGGTCAGGGACCTGAAAACGTGATGTGTACTCTTACCCTACGCGTACATTCACTCCCACCTACCTCATTTGTTGTCTCTGATCTTGTTTGGAGTTAGTAACTTGCTCATATTCCAGTACCTCCGAATGGCTCAAACACCTGTAATTTTTGTTTTAATTTTGGCTTAGAACACGTTCTACGGACGTCATAGATACTAAGGCTTTAAAGATAGTGTTCCGTGACGTAATCTCAAACTCAAAGAAAAATAAATATTCTTAGCTAAAATGTAAAATCTGATTTCTGATCCCACTGTACAGACGCCGTGTTACAGATCAAACTAACATCCACAACACACAAAAATCACTGCTAAGTAGGTAGTGTTCATTCGTAGTGATAACTACGGGGTCGTTCCGAAAACAGAACAGCTAAACAGAGCAATAGTTCAGCTACAGACTGTAATTTTTCCACATAGTCACCACCATTCGTTATGCACTTTCGTCAATGATGAAGAAGAGCCTGTATGCCGGGCTTGTAAAAGTCGGAACCAGCTGAGGCTAACAACTTCCTTACAGCTTTGACAACAGCATCCGAGTCTTGAAAATGTTTGCCACGTAGTTCATCTTTCAGAGGCCCAAAGAGATGGAAGTCTGAAGGCGCTAAATTGGGACTCTACGGTGGGTGTGGTAAGACAGTCTAGCCGAATTTTACAATGAGTTGTGTGATAGCAAAAGTTGTGTGAGGCCTGGCGTTATCATTTTGCGGGTGAAAGTTGGTCTTCTTCTCTGCTCTTACGCTGTAAATTCGTAATTTCAACTTAGTCTCGTCTGAAACAATTTCTCCAGGCTCCAGAACATCCAAAAGAATCATACCCAGGCTATCACAAAAGACGATGCACATCACTTTGCCTACAGACGGCTGTGTCTTGAGTTTCTCTTTGGCGGAGAATTCACATGTCGCCATTCCACAGAATGTCTTTTGGATTCCGGCTCTCAGCCGTGACACAACGTCTCATCTCCTGTGACGATGCTATTCAGAAAATTGTCATCTTAAGCCTCCTATTTATCCATCAGATCCAGACAAATTTCCATTCGATGAGTTTTTTTTTTTTTTTTTTTCTTCTTCTGTAAACCTCAGCGGGACCCATCTCGCGCAGACTTCACAATAACCAAGACGTTCCAACATTGTTTCCAAGGCATTACAGCCGACATTCAGCTTTACACGCAATTCTCTGGTCATTATCCGCCAGTCAGCACGGATGAGTCGGCCAAGACGCTTTTCATTGCGAGGGATGACACCTGTGCATGACCAACCGAGCGATGCCTTGTCATGCACACCCTTTTCACCACCTTGAAAATGCCCTACCCATCACCTCACATTACTCACATCTATTGTATCGTCTCCATTTCCCTTTAGCAGAGCGTCGATGGTTTTCAATCGGCGCAATTTTTTCAGCAGTGAGGAATTTAATCACACATTTCGGTTTTATATGTGCGTCCATATCAGTCTCCATTTTGGAACACTCCTCCGCTGGTGCCAACTACTGCACAACAACGGAACCACCTGCGAATGAAAGCGGAAGGTTCAAACATTAGCAGTACACCAACGACATCTGGCGCGGACATCCAAAGTCACCACATAAAAATAGGAGGCATTGCTTCCGGAACTACCCTTGCAGTAGGACACCACAAAGTGATAAATTTGAAAAGTAACGCTTGCACTCACGCAAGCTCCAGGCAAGGTGTCGTCCCGTCTTGACGCACGCCTTTACCCCTTCCCCCTCCCGGCACTCTACACTCAACAGTATTGTATCATAAAACTCTTTTATTTATTTATGTTTTTATTTAGGTTTGGCCATTTTTATCACTGAGTTAGGGCTCTTGTTTCCCGGATACGAGCTCAAGATCCCTCATTTGGTACAGCACGTTCCTTACTTCCACGACCATCAACCTTGAATACCACTATTAATGTTGAAAACTGGCAGCTCCTAAAAGATTTTTCTTTATTTCTCTTGCAATTTTCTCGTAAATTAACTTCTTCGTAAATAACCGGGTGAGGTGCGAAACATTTACCTTGGCAGTAAACGTTTCCTCCCGAACTGTTTACGTAAGTGTTGAACATTAACTGAGTGCGAAGGAGTTATGTAATCCGTAAAGTACAGAGTCATTATAACTTTATTCCTTGCCTTCACTCTCTGAAGCACGTTTCCCTTTCGATATTTATTTTATCGTTCTCGCCAGAAGTCGGTGAACTTAATATAGTGACAAGATTAAATGGCTCTAAGCACTATGGGACTTAACATCTGAGGTCATCAGTCCTCTAGACTTAGAACTACTTAAACATAACTAACCTAAGGACATCACACACATCCATGCCCGAGGCAGCATTAGAACTGCGACTGTAGCAGCAGCGCGGTTCCGGACTGAAGCGCCTAGAACCGCTCGGCAGCGGCGGCCGGCACTATAGTGACAATCTCATGTCTACATTTCAAAAGAGTTGTTAAGGGTAGAGTGTTACACCAGTAAACTCTACTTTTGTACCGATAAAAATATATTGTTATTAAGTTTGAAAGAGTTCAGGATTGAGGCTTTATCCAATATTAACAATTACACTTTCGAATTTGAAGTTACCTATTTATTCCGTGACTGGCAGATTCTTAACCCAAAGGATCCTTTGATTCTTTTCTCCTTTTCTTTAAGCTAAAAGAAGACGTGTTAGTGCTGAATATCACGTTGACAGCGTGGTCGTAAAAAAGGAAAAAAAGTTAACTCTTTATGACAAAGACAGGGTAAGGTAAAGACCGTATCCTTTATTCAATGAACCATAAACATTCAGTTGTTAGCGAAAATACCGAAAATGTAAAAGAGAATTACCATCTTAAATCGAATTTATTTTGAGTGTGATGCAAGTGTATAGCTATTGCAACATTTAAGTCAGTTCAGTGACTTAACGTGATTGTTGTCGCAGACCTCGCACATTACTGATACTACGAATTTACGGGTTGTTAAGTTTTGGTTATCTTTACTGTTTGTCAAGTAAGAGTGTAACAATATTCGTTTTCACAATATTATGCGAATGGTACCAAGGTGAGATTTTGTTCTCTTCTATGACTTAATTCATAGTTCTTTATCTAAGCGCTATTCGTTCAAATGGCTCTGAGCACTATGGGACTTAATAGGCGCTATTTTAGACATGTTTGAGGTTTGACCACAACTCCTTAACGTTTTGTCAGATTCGACTAAATAATCTTAATTAGTGTTCTAAGTAGGATATTCGCAATTGTCTGTCATCTCCATCAAACATAGTCTTCCAGCCTTTATGATAAACGATTTGCCGTTAGTGCCAATTGAAGAGTGGAAATGGGAAACGTTGTAAGTGCCAAATCTCTGTTTGTACATTATTGATTTCTATCCAAAAAATTGAGAGGGTGTTTTGTTAAGACAGGTTTATGCTTCCCACCACATCATCACAAAATGTAATGAGACAAATTAGAAGATAAATAAATTATTAAGAACGTTCTAAGTGGCATACCAGGAAGCTGACTGGTTCCAAGTGCCAATAAGACAGTTTTTACAATAATATTCATGCAGAGAAGGAAATAGCAACTAACTACTGTTAATAATGCTCTTTATTTACACAAATAGCATCGTTATCGATTTCGAACTGGCAGGTTCACCTTCAAATGGCAGCTCACATTTATATTACAATTGTTGTCGGATTTTTTTTTCCAGTAACTAATGTAACAACAAATGTAATACGAACATGAACAACCGGATAAAGACGTTTCGACAAAATAGCAGGAAGAAAATTTTTGTTCTAAGTGCCATTAATACTGTTCTGACCACTTGCTGTCACCAATATTGTGAATGGCTCTGAGCACTATGGGACTCAACTGCTGTGGTTATGTCCCCTAGAACTTAGAACTACTTAAACCTAACTAACCTAAGGACATCACACACATCCATGCCCGAGGCAGGATTCGAACCTGCGACCGTAGCAGTCCCACGGTTGCGGACTGCGCGCCTAGGACCGCGAGACCACCGCGGCCGGCACCAATATTGTAGCCTTGAGTGCTGGGGTCGCCTTTTGTGCAGGAGGCCGGGCACCGACAATGGCTGAGTGGTCCAGTTTATCCGTGAAGGTACCACAACATGGGGTGAGAAGATGTCGCCCTTCCAAAGTTCTGCGGCTCAGTGAGGCTCTCTCCTCAGCTATCCCATAGAGTGCCCGTTATGTGCTCAGATGAGAACAGACGACTGTGGCGTGGGATGTCGGTTGTCGTGAAGACTAGGTCCTGGTCATCCGCCACGGATTGACCGAAACTGCAGCAGATGTTCACGAGTCGTCCAGGGGGCTGTGTGAACGCGCCACGCCTGGCCGGTGTGGAGATGACAGTTAGCAGATGACCAGCAATGATACTCAGGCGAGGAGGGGTGGTTGCACACCAGTCTTCTCCTCATCCGCCGTGTCCCACACGCGCCAATGGCAGACCACAGGTTGGCTGCATCTTCAGTGTTTAAGTCAGCAGGTGGGTAGCAGGCAGCATCATCGATCAGCTTAGTATTAAGAAAACAGTCTTAATCACGTTTCATATTTATTTAGTGCCGACCGGTTTCAGCCCATCGCAGGGGCCATCTTATGGGGGAACATATGGCCGCCTGCTGGTGGCGTCACGTCTACCAAGGTGTGGCAAGGATGTGACGCCACCAGTAGTCGACCATATATTCGCCCTGAAGGTGGCCCCTGCGATGGGCTGAAACCAGTCGGCACTAAATAAATATAAAACTCGATTAAGACTGTTTCCTTAATACTAAGTTAATTTATATTAATCGCTGTTAATCCATAGCCATGCTGTCCAAACGTCGATCAGCTTGTGGTTTCATTGAAACTCAACAGACCGTCATGCTCTGTAGTTCTAGCGGCACAGACATAATGGCAGAAGGACTGAATGTGTCTCTGAGATCCAAAAGCCTTGTTATTTAAATGGCTCTGAGCACTATGGGACTTAACATCTATGGTCATCAGTCCCCTAGAACTTAGAACTACTTAGACCTAACTAACCTAAGGACAGCACGCAACACCCAGTCATCACGAGGCAGAGAAACTCCCTGACCCCGCCGGGAATCGAACCCGGGAACCCGGGCGTGGGAAGCGAGAACGCTACCGCACGACCACGAGCTGCGGACCATTGTTATTTGAAGGACCGAGCCCGGGCCTATGCCGCGGTGGCTCTGGGTGTGTGAACGCATTTGCCGTCGTTTCTCCATCTCGTCAGCACTGCTATCCTCGCTGTGGTAATTCAATAATTATTCTTGAGTCGCCAAACTCGGATTTTTCTGCCTACGTTTGACTTTACAGTGACGCTCTGGCACTGAAGTTACAAAGTCTTACTGCACTGTATCTTGTTATATAGCACTGCGGCATTTGCATTTCTGCTTTTCTCGCTCGTAGGTTGCGTGGGAATGCTCGTCTGATGCTCTGGTACATCGGCGGTACGTCTTGTTTACAGTACGATTGACACACAGTTCCAGAGGTAGCCTTCTCTGTTCTTAGCTCACCTGGTAGAACAAGCTAAGCGTTTAAGGATGTATAATAAAACTATTTTGCTGTGCAACACTGTTTAGGCACTATGTTTTATTTGTGGTAAAACAACTACAGAAATACAGTACAACGTTTTTAACTGGGAGAACTGTAGTCATCAAAATCCGCTTCTGATATCTTTTAAATTACGAAACGCCAGAGGGAAGCATAGTTTGGCACAAAGACCATATGCGATCCACTAAAGCACGTATGAAAAACTTCCTCCATGATTAGGCATCCTGATCAAGTTAAGGAAGAAGGAACAGAGTATTGAGAACACATCAGCACTGAGAACGCATTTTGTAAAGAAATGCCAATTAGAACGTTTTGCATTTCTATTCTTCTGCTGTCAATGTAATAGAATCATGGTCACTTATCTAGGTCTCTTTGAAGGCACTGTCCATAAGATTGAGTTGGTTTGTAGCTGTAAGAGCAACCAAATTCCTGTCGTGTGTTAGCTGTCGAACAGGTAGTTGAAAGCAGTTGTCTGAGACGGTCTCACAGAGTATTACCTTGATGACTGCTGGGGCTGTCCAGCGTGCTTATTCGTGTATATCGACAATGCTGTACGCACAGTTTCCCAGCAATATCCAATGGCTAAAATGCGAACGAGACACTCATGTGCTGCCGAAAGTATGATGTCTTTCAAAGTTTGATTGGATCTACGGCTGATGTATTTCTGAATCTGGTGGTCGGTAGAAGCATTCTTTTATTCATCTAAGCACTTTTACCCTGTCCCACCTTCTGTTTTGTTCACTGTTGTCAAATCGCTATGCTACGACAGGTAGAGAATACTAGCTAGTTGCAGAAGACGCTTGCGGCCGGTATCCTGAAAGCTGTGATCCGTTTCCGTTGTGTGCTTTGTTTCTTTGTGCGACGAGTTTATTTTGCGCTACAGAGAGTCTGAGGCTTGCAGCCAAAGTATGCTGAACAGTGTGGCTACTAAACGATCTGTTCACGCTGTGCGATGTCAGTCGCGTATGACTGTGTGCTCGGTACAGGAATATGTCGAGAAAGAGATACAGTCACGCGGCTCTACTACCGCGAACAAAGTTAGTCGCAAGAACTACAGATGTTTTGAAGGCTCATGAAAACACTGTCGTGGAAGTGCAGAACAGACAGGGACTGGTTCTTCTAAGCTATGGAAACGAGGTCAAAAAGGAAGAAAGAACAATGAGTAACGAACTTGAACTCATTCAGCAAGAACTTATTTGTCACCACTTATATGGATATTACGAGAGAAATAAACATCCAACCAATAAAAAAATAAAAAACAAAAAAAAGATAAACTGTGCCTTATTCTTCACTAGGAAGACTTATTCAGCAACAGCATGTCTCCTTTGTCAACAGCTGTTAAAGCTCTCGCTGTCAGGTACAGAAAATAATGCACGCGATATTATATATATTATATTTGTAAGGGACATTGTTAAGCTACTGTTCGAAAATGATGTGTCGACAGAGGTGCCGACACAGTGTGTTTGAGGGGGCCGAAATGCACGCTATAAGCGCACGAAGGATGGCGTGAGGTCTGGAACAGGATACGTAATGAATGCTATAAACAAAAGTACGTAGCTGCTATAATACTTAACTTTAATCCATTTGTATACAGCATTCTTGATGATACAAGTGAGACTCTTTAGATTCATGAAGTAACTAATGGCGCCTTGCTAGGTCGTAGCCATGGACTTAGCTGAAGGCTATTCTAACTGTCTCTCGGCAAATGAGAGAAAGGCTTCGTCAGTGTAGTCGCTAACAAAGTCGTCGTACAACTGGGGCGAGTGCTAGTAAGTCTCTCGAGACCTGCCGTGTGGTGGCGCTCGGTCTGCGATCACTGCCAGTGGCGACACGCGGGTCCGACATGTACTAATGGACCGCGGCCGATTTAAAGCTACCACCTAGCAAGTGTGGTGTCTGGCGGTGACACCACAGAAAACATTCTGTGCCTCGATGGTACATGAATACACGGCGATTATTCCGCTAGGAAAGACTGGGCTGATGACAGTATACGTATAAGTACTGATGTTTCCGTGGGAAAGGGTGCAAGAATTATTTTCTTGTACGTTGTAATTTCCTACAGGTTCGTACCAAACTGTCTACTGTGTTACAAACCGAAGAAAACGAGGGATTACCACCACTACGTTAGTTCTCTGAAAGGGTTCAAGTGGCACTTACTGGAAAACTTTAATCATCCGTCTGCCAATATAATAAATACTGCCCAATACCATTCAGTTATTAAACATAAAACTCCGAAGAAGGCAAAGAAACAACCGGTATTGTTGAATGGTCAAAACTTCACAATGTGCAAGTTAAGGGCAATTTGCGTAAGGCGGAGCTCAGGAATCTGGTGAAACAGAATAAGCCACAGTTTCAGCAGCAAGTTATTGAAGAGATAGGTAGAGAACACGGTCACAGAGCTCTTAGGCTTCCACCACACCACTAACACTTAAAGGCCACGGAAGTGATTTGGCCACATATCTAACATTACATGGAAGGAAACAGAAGCTTCACTGTGGCAGAAGTTCTAAAATTTTGAGAGGAAACAGTGACACAAATAACACCGGAGTGGAGTTATGTATACACCGCGAGGAAACTATTGTTAAAGAAATCTGGTAAAGTGAAGTGAGTATAGAAAGTAATATCGAAAATATAATATCGCTTGGCAAATCCAGTGACTCTTGCACGGAAAGTAGCACAGATAATGACAGTGTCGAGGATGTAAGTGAGACTGAACACAGTGGCCGTAATTCGCCTTTCTATAGCGTTTGTAGAGATGGATATTGTTTCAAATTCTGAATGCGTGTCGTCTATCGCACTTCCATAATAAATTTCATCTCTTATTAAGGAATTCCCTTCTGCATAAGAATGACGTATTACATTCATACTTGGTAAGTAGATATTATTTTACTATTATTAGTTATTGTATTCAAATGACTGATTCAAATCCATCTAAGAACCCATGATCATATTGGTTTCTGTAAAATACGCTGCTCGTTCTGTTGCTTTTCTTGAGATATACAAATAATAAGCAGATGCTATCACCTTATACACAGGAGTGGTTTCGTTAAGCGAAAAGGACATTATGGCCCTTTACAGGAAATAACAAGGGGAAGGTCTCAGATACGGCCAACTGATTCGGCTCATATTTGGCAAGTCATTTGTGTACAACCTCAAATAAAAGACTATGATATTCCTAAAATGAAAGGCTCTAAGATATTTTGGCTCAACACCCCTCCGGCTTTGAGAAACTACTCCTAAAGCTTATGACGAGCAGTTGACTCAGAATTGGCAGGATCGATAAATAATTGAAAACTGAGCATTTCTCTTCATCACATATGGTATCCAGAGACGCATATTTCCCTAGAAATCAAGAAGAAAACCGTTAGGACAACATATTACGTACTCATAAGGCAACCGCTGTTGCTGATCCCTCACCTGTGGTAGAGTGGGAGGTCGTCTCAAGGTGTGGCAGGGGGCGAAAGACATTCCGGAGGGCTGAACGGAAGGCCTCTCCAGTTTGTCTGACGAACCGGTTTCAGGTTCTGTCTCAGGCTGATACTGATCTTCGGCCTGACATGGCTGCTTGTCCTGTTCCAGAGGTTGCCCCTCAGTCTGCAAGATCCGGGCGGTCGCAGAGGGTGGGCTTACTGGTAGTTGGGAGCTCCAACGTCAGGCGCGTAATGGGGCCCCTTAGGGAAATGGCAGCAAGAGAGGGGAAGAAAACCAATGTGCACTCCGTGTGCATACCGGGGGGAGTCATTCCAGATGTGGAAAGGGTCCTTCCGGATGCCATGAAGGGTACAGGGTGCACCCATCTGCAGGTGGTCGCTCATGTCGGCACCAATGATGTGTGTCGCTATGGATCGGAGGAAATCCTCTCTGGCTTCCGGCGGCTATCTGATTTGGTGAAGACTGCCAGTCTCGCTAGCGGGATGAAAGCAGAGCTCACCATCTGCAGCATCGTCGACAGGACTGACTGCGGACCTTTGGTACAGAGCCGAGTGGAGGGTCTGAATCAGAGGCTGAGACGGTTCTGCGACCATGTGGGCTGCAGATTCCTCGACTTGCGCCATAGGGTGGTGGGGTTTCGGGTTCCGCTGGATAGGTCAGGAGTCCACTACACGCAGCAAGCGGCTACACGGGTAGCAGGGGTTGTGTGGCGTGGACTGGGCGGTTTTTTAGGTTAGATGGCCTCGGGCAAGTACAGAAAGGGCAACAGCCTCAAAGGGTGCGGAGCAAAGTCAGGACATGCGGGGACCAAGCAGCAATCGGTATTGTAATTGAAAACTGTCGAAGCTGCGTTGGTAAAGTACCGGAACTTCAAGTGCTGATAGAAAGCACCGAAGCTGAAATCGTTATAGGTACAGAGAGCTGGCTTAAGCCAGAGATAAATTCTGCCGAAATTTTTACAAAGGTACAGACGGTGTTTAGGAAGGATAGATTGCATGCAACCGGTGGTGGAGTGTTCGTCGCTGTTAGTAGTAGTTTATCCTGTAGTGAAGTAGAAGTGGATAGTTCCTGTGAATTATTATGGGTGGAGGTTACACTCAACAACCGAGCTGGGTTAATAATTGGCTCCTTTTACCGACCTCCCGACTCAGCAGCGTTAGTGGCAGAACAACTGAGAGAAAATTTGGAATACATTTCACATAAATTTCCTCAGCATGTTATAGTCTTAGGTGGAGATTTCAATTTACCAGATATAGACTGGGACACTCAGATGTTTAGGACGGGTGGTAGGGACAGAGCATCGAGTGACATTATACTGAGTGCACTATCCGAAAATTACCTCGAGCAATTAAACAGAGAACCGACTCGTGGAGATAACATCTTGGACCTACTGATAACAAACAGACCCGAACTTTTCGACTCTGTAAGTGCAGAACAGGGAATCAGTGATCATAAGGCCGTTGTAGCATCCCTGAATATGGAAGTTAATAGGAATATAAAAAAAGGGAGGAAGGTTTATCTGTTTAGCAAGAGTAATAGAAGGCAGATTTCAGACTACCTAACAGATCAAAACGAAAATTTCTGTTCCGACACTGACAATGTTGAGCGTTTATGGAAAAAGTTCAAGGCAATCGTAAAATGCGTTTTAGACAGGTACGTGCCGAGTAAAACTGTGAGGGATGGGAAAAACCCACCGTGGTACAACAACAAAGTTAGGAAACTACTGCGAAAGCAAAGAGAGCTTCACTCCAAGTTTAAACGCAGCCAAAACCTCTCAGACAAACAGAAGCTAAGCGATGTCAAAGTTAGCGTAAGGAGGGCTATGCGAGAAGCGTTCAGTGAATTCGAAAGTAAAATTCTATGTACAGACTTGACAGAAAATCCTAGGAAGTTCTGGTCTTACGTTAAATCAGTAAGTGACTCGAAACAGCATATCCAGACACTCCGGGATGATGATGGCATTGAAACAGAGGATGACACGCGTAAAGCTGAAATACGAAACACCTTTTTCCAAAGCTGTTTCACAGAGGAAGACCGCACTGCAGTTCCTTCTCTAAATCCTCGCACAAACGTAAAAATGGCTGACATCGAAATAAGTGTCCAAGGAATAGAAAAGCAACTGGAATCACTCAACAGAGGAAAGTCCACTGGACCTGACTGGATACCAATTCGATTCTACACAGAGTACGCGAAAGAACTTGCCCCCCTTCTAACAGCCGTGTACCGCACGTCTCTAGAGGAACGGAGTGTTCCAAATGATTGGAAAAGAGCACAGGTAGTCCCAGTCTTCAAGAAGGGTCGTCGAGCAGATGCGCAAAACTATAGACCTATATCTCTGACGTCGATCTGTTGTAGAATTTTAGAACATGTTTTTTGCTCGAGTTCATGTGGTTTTTGGAAACCCAGAATCTACTATGTAGGAATCAACATGGATTCCGGAAACAGCGATCGTGTGAGACCCAACTCGCGTTATTTGTTCATGAGACCCAGAAAATATTAGATACAGGCTCCCAGGTAGATGCTATTTTTCTTGACTTCCGGAAGGCGTTCGATACAGTTCCGCACTGTCGCCTGATAAACAAAGTAAGAGCCTACGGAATATCAGACCAGCTGTGTGGCTGGATTGAAGAGTTTTTAGCAAACAGAACACAGCATGTTGTTATCAATGGAGAGACGTCTACAGACGTTAAGGTAACCTCTGGCGTGCCACAGGGGAGTGTTATGGGACCATTGCTTTTCACAATATATATAAATGACCTAGTAGATAGTGTCGGAAGTTCCATGCGGCTTTTCGCGGATGATGCTGTAGTATACAGAGAAGTTGCAGCATTAGAAAATTGTAGCGAAATGCAGGAAGATCTGCAGCGGATAGGCACTTGGTGCAGGGAGTGGCAACTGTCCCTTAACATAGACAAATGTAATGTATTGCGAATACATAGAAAGAAGGATCCTTTATTGTATGATTATATGATAGCGGAACAAACACTGGTAGCAGTTACTTCTGTAAAATATCTGGGAGTAATCGTGCGGAACGATTTGAAGTGGAATGATCATATAAAATTAATTGTTGGTAAGGCGGGTACCAGGTTGAGATTCATTGGGAGAGTGCTTAGAAAATGTAGTCCAGCAACAAAGGAGGTGGCTTACAAAACACTCGTTCGACCTATACTTGAGTATTGCTCATCAGTGTGGGATCCGTACCAGATCGGGTTGACGGAGGAGATAGAGAAGATCCAAAGAAGAGCGGCGCGTTTCGTCACAGGGTTATTTAGTAACCGTGATAGCGTTACGGAGATGTTTAATAAACTCAAGTGGCAGACTCTGCAAGAGAGGCGCTCTGCATCGCGGTGTAGCTTGCTCGCCAGGTTTCGAGAGGGTGCGTTTCTGGATGAGGTATCGAGTATATTGCTTCCCCCTACTTATACCTCCCGAGGAGATCACGAATGTAAAATTAGAGAGATTAGAGCGCGCACGGAGGCTTTCAGACACTCGTTCTTCCCGCGAACCATACGCGACTGGAACAGGAAAGGGAGGTAATGACAGTGGCACGTAAGGTGCCCTCCGCCACACACCGTTGGGTGGCTTGCGGAGTATGAATGTAGATGTAGATGTAGAACTAAGCGCCGATCGTGTAGCGACCAAGTCATCTGGTTGGAGAGGATACACCTGTGTTCGATTTCCAAACGCATTCTGCAGTTTTTCATTTGTATTATTTTTTTATGTATCGAAATTGATAAAAATTGGAGGGTTAATAAGGCAATGAATAAGGGATAGTAACAAGGTACGCAAATAAATTTCTCAAACTACTTTGGGTTAGTAAAAAATTACAATTTTAAGCCTCACGCCCACCTGCATACCTAATGGGACTGGCAGACTTGGAAGAAGAAACAAGGTATTTCCTGCAAAGCACTTCCATAAACTTGAGAAAACAACAGTAAAACTACATTAGACGAATATGAACATAAAGTTAAACAAAATCTGCTCATCCAATGATATCATTCCTAATTATATTAATATCAATGAGAAAACTGTGGTAAACTAACAGCTGAAAGAGCTTGGCTGAGAAACTAAATTTCTCTACACTCAATAAAGCAAGCATTAAATGTCAACTCACGCAAATTGCGTTTACAACTACTAAAATAAAATAGAAGCTCTTCGTTACTATTTGACATAACAGGAAGACTAAATCACCAAACAGAATCGATAATGGGAAATAAATAGCAGAAACAGAACAGAAACTAAACAAAGTCGTGAGCAAAAACACCTCTGAACTTGAGGCACACATAACATAATTTTCATGATTGTCTGCTTAACTTTAGTGACATAGTGCTCAAAAAACAAGAACAGCAGTTACTAGAGAAAGTCCCAAAATACAGCCTGAACACCCACATAACACCTAAGACTATAGAAACTGTTATTGCTGAGAGTGTATACATTATAGGACAAAATGAAAGAATCAACTCATCAGACTTCAATATAAATCTAACGAGAGAAGTAGCGGCAGAGGAAATGAAACAAATACTCAGAAAGAACAAGCAGTCCATAAACACAAACAGAAAACGAGAAAACCATAAACAGTATTCACAAAAACTAAAGCAACGTAACGCACTCATCTCTAAGACAGAAAAAGGAACTCATTTATCTTAATAAACATTGCTAAAACAGAGAAAATCGTGGAAGAAAATAAAATAACCAAGCTAATCAGTGACCCAACACAAAGATACCAGAGGAACCTAAAGACTCTCTAAAAGCATCACATACACTATCGCACAAAACCAGACCAAAAATGACAAAAGAATTCTAAAGCTCCACACTTAACAAGTCTTCCAAAAATTCACAAACCAAATATTCCAGTCCGACCAGTGGTTCATTTCATAAACGCCCCATCTTACTCACAAGGGAGTAGGGAGAGACATGGACACATTCTTACAGAAAACATACACATGCACAAACAACAGAAACCTCAAAAACATAGGAGACATAACACAGAAAATTAAGAATCTCAAGACTTAGTAAATAAAAACCAGCAGCCCACAAATATCGAAACTGATCTATATATCCCGAACCACAGTACCAGTTTACAATATAAACTAACAACAGAAGAAAATTATTACATACAAAAGGCTATAGTGGAATGCAAAAACGTAATACGTGAAAACACAAAATCTTGCAACAACACTGTCTTTCCTGCTCTAAGAGAACTGACACAGTACACGGAACAGAAATAAAACACACACACACACACACACACACACATACATACGGTCACTCCCTCATCACACACATAAGAAACAATTCTTCAGAATTCCCGTTTCTGACAATACGCGATACATGTATACACGAACAGCAGTACGGCGTAATGTTTTGAATTAGAACCAAGTTGTTAATCAAAGTTTTTCTGTGCTTTTAGAGCATCTACAAGCAGTGGCGGATACATAACGGGGACGCACGGGGCGCGCGCCCCCCGCCTCTTACGGCGCGGCCCGCATTGCCATCCGCGCCGTCCCCGACTGTCAGCCCGCACGCTATTCGTTCGTTTCTTTCGTCAGTCGACTCGACTGAATCGTGTTATCGAGTAGTTTTACTTTCCTAGGTAGCACGAGCGTCCGCGTCATCGTATTTCATATGTTTCTGTCTGGCACATACCTACGAGAAATGTCGCGGCCATTCTAGTGATCTCGATACGCTATTCTGTCTGGCATTTGTTCGAGAAAAGTAAAGATAGCTCAAGATAGCTTTAGCGTCCCCTCCTTGAGGTTTTTCTGTATCCGCCACTGTCTACAAGTCGACCAACGAAGGTAAGTACATGACAGATTGCGTTACAACCTAGAGCTCACCAAAACCGTATCCACAACATGAACGCAACTCCCAGTAGTATAACACTGTCGTACGTAAGTTCAAATTTTCATATTTGTTAATAACAGCCGCTCATACCATTGTAGATGACATGCTGTATGGCGAACGATGGCAACAGACATGGAAAATATGCCGAAAAAACGGCAACAAACCCAGAAACCATACAGGGACTCAAAATGGTTATTTTAAAGCTATTCCCGTAATACACTATCTAAAACCAAACACTACACATGTAATAACGTTTTGGTACTGTATTGTAACGACGCTGCCGGCCGGAGTGGCCGTGCGGTTCTAGGCGCTACAGTCTGGAACCGAGCGACCGCTACGGTAGCAGGTTCGAATCCTGCCTCGGGCATGGATGTGTGTGATGTCCTTAGGTTAGTTCTAAGTTCTAGGCGACTGATGGTCTCAGAAGTTAAGTCGCATAGTGCTCAGAGCCATTTGTAACGACGCTAATTCTGCATGGTGTACAATAAACAAAGCCACTGATGATGACCCCCCCCCCCCCCCCACACACACACACACAAGCACTGGGCCCACATCGCCCTATGCAAGCGACCCTCGTTCTAGAATTGAGAACACTTATTTAAGGTCAACACATCTTATATAATCGAGCATCTATTAAAAAGGAGAACACAACTGTGATGATAATAAACGTCCTCTTTCCATGGAAATTTTCCTTTAGTTTATGGGTAAAATCGGTATAGTTTTTACGTTAGACTGCAGGATGCAATTCACATCTCAGTATTTTGCGACATCCAATGAAATGCACCACCGCTGATTACATAACTTCCACTATATTGCTGTGAAAATTACCGATCACCGCAGAATGTCCTCGTTATTTCGAAACTGTCATCAGAGTAAAGAATATGCGAGAATTTAATCTCCCAAAAAAAAATCTATGTTAAGAAATTTCATTCAGCTTGATGGACAAATTACACGACTTGAGAGCTTTTCTCGCCTTAAAATCAATGTCTGTAAATAAACTGTGATGCGCGTATGTATTACAAATATTTCAGACACATCAAATAACATTTGGGACTGAATCTTTCATACCGTTGGCTCACATGTTGGATAAAACAGTTATTTTATCTTTGACAACAAGAAGCTGTAATTCAAGAGGACGTTGCTGTTTTCTACCCTATGACAAGTCCCGTTTAACCAATGTCAATTTATATCACACCTTCGAGGGATATAGCTCGTGAGAGCCTTCTGGAACAGAACCTCCTATAAGATTTTACAGCGTCTCTTTCTTCTGATATATCGAAAAAAAGGATACAATCTGCCTGTTGAAATCGAGCATATTACATATACACATATCGCACCATTGTAGCATGTGGCAAGTACTCGAAATGGTTTGCACAGATTTGCGTGGAGTTTTATCGGCTGTACTGGAGGAAGATCCTATCCAACAGAGTATCAATCACAAGAGAGAGTTTCTGTATTGGTCCTTCATAAGCAGTTAAATACACTGTTTTCTCAGCTGTAACACATCCAAGCAGTGTATGTCTACAGTTTTGTGCACTACTATACACTTCGCTTTTCTATCATGACTTCGTGGTCTGTGTCAGCTGCTAAACCGATGTTAACACGTTTCGATCCTTTGGCTTCTTAACAAAAGTGTGGAAGACATCGCAACATATGGAAACTGGAAAATTTTGTGGCATTGTAAAGCGTTTCCAAAAGATATACAAAGGTGATGAGCTATACAGTCAGTCTCATCTTCCACAGGACAGGGCAGCTGATGCCTTGGTGTTCCATCTCAAAGAGCATTGTTTCCTCATTTGTATGATTACTTTTCTGGTGTTGACCATCGCTGGAAGGTGCCGTTCACAACGTGTGCAAGGTAGTAGAAATAAAAAGAGGTGATGTTACCATATTGTTGAGAAAATAAATAAATAAAAGGATGTGGAGGGTATTGCAGTATAATGCTTCCAAACAACTGTCTGAAGGTGATGATATCTACTTTTAATCCCATGCTCCACAGTGACAAGTAGCAGATATCCAGTGTTCCGCCAAGGCTCTCTTATCTCAACCAAATGCTGTCAGTCAAGTATTATGTGGTAATCAACAGTGTACCACTGGACAGACGGGATGGGAAGACACTGTTGATACGGGGCGAGGTACGGTAATACACACTGCAGTTGATATTGCGATCAATTTTAGCCATTTTTTACCAGCTGTTTCGTAATTTCAGTGATGGCCAATGACGAAGCAGAATGCTTCCCAATTTCTGTATCATCGCTAAATCACCCCTCCACTACTTTGAAAGTACGAGGGTTATTCGGAAAGTAAGGAGCGATCGGTCGCGAAATGGAAACCACAGTTAAAATCCGATTAAGTTTTGCACATGTGTGTTAGGGAAATGTCTCTAGTATGCCCGTCGATCGCATTACGTCGTTCTTTTTAGTTCTGAGCACACATGGAGCACATCAAGATACCTAGAACAATAGTGTCTCCCACCAAGTACGAGGCCTGGTGAGAAATTTCGCCCGAACCTATGCAGCCAACATCACATAACTGTCGTGTGTTTTCTTCTTCAAGACATTTCTCAGCCGCATTCTGCAGGGGCAATGAAGATGCTCCTGCATCGCTTTCAGTTGGAAATGTTTGATTACCCACAATACAGCCCGTAATTGTCTGTGGTGTCACCGCCAGACACCACACTTGCTAGGTGGTAGCTTAAATCGGCCGCGGTCCATTAGTACATGTCGGACCCGCGTGTCGCCACTGTCAGGATCGCAGACCGAGCGCCACCACAAGGCAGGTCTCGAGAGACGTACTAGCACTCGCCCCAGTTGTACGGACGACATTGCTAGCGACTACACGTACGAAGCATTTCTCTCAATTGCCGAGAGACAGTTAGAATAGCCTTCA
Organism: Schistocerca nitens; assembly: GCF_023898315.1. Lineage (NCBI taxonomy): Eukaryota > Metazoa > Arthropoda > Insecta > Orthoptera > Acrididae > Schistocerca > Schistocerca nitens. The sequence goes on along the minus strand of NC_064616.1, from coordinate 569,748,183 downwards.
GCTAAGTCCATGGCTACGACCTAGCAAGGCGCCATTTGTACCATTGCATGTATCTCAAGTTAGTCTCACTTGTATCATCAAGATTGCTGTATACCAAAGGACGATATAAAAGTTAAGTGTTCTAGTAGCTACGTTCTTTTCTTTATCACATTCATTACGAATCCTGTTCCAGACTTCGCGCCAGTCGGCGTGTGTGTACGTGTGCCTATCGGCTACCCGTCACTGTGGACTGGCTGCCTTGTCAGTCGACTACAGTCTCCCTCAGAGTTTCATCTCTGTTCACATGAACCGCTGGCTATGAAGACAAGATTTTGGTACAGACAACGAGCTGCAGACCAGCGTAGAGGATTGGCGGAAAGTACCGGCGGCTACCTTCTATAACGAGGGTATAGGAAAGTTGGTAAAATGCTACGACAAACGTCTAAGTCGGATCGGCGACTATGGAAATAAGTAGCTGGAAGTTGTGGCTAACTGCTGCAAGTAAAACTGTTTTGATTTTCGCTGTGGTTTCCATTTCGCGATTTATCGTTCCTTATTTTCCGAATAGCCCTCGTAAAATATACTACATTGCGAATGCAGATAGATGACTGTGCAGTACATCCATTTGGTCATACATATCAAAGTGTGCCAGCTGTTCTGTAATTTGAACGCCAGCCAACTGAAAAGAGAGGTCAGCATCGGCGGTTGTCTAAGACACACGTCTCCCCATGACAGTCGACGCAGTTCCTCAGATCGATTCATCAGATTGTGGTTTTGCAACAACCTACTCTCCCATAAAATCTGTACACAATTATCTACTCTGCGTGAGACTGTTCGAACTCGATACTATACAGAATTCAGTCATCACTACAAACAGCGTTATACGACATTCCCTTGCTCGAAGCAGAATACAGTACCCATATTTGCCACGCATTAGATATATACAGGTCGGAGACAGGCGCCGACTTCGACATGCAACGCTTCTTGGAAATTACCTCCTGTTTCATTAGTTGTAGTAATTTTCAAAGTGTTTTTAGCCGTGGTCTGAAACACATTCGTTTCTCAAAATAAATATTTGTGTCAGTATAATTAATTCGTGCCGTCTGCGCTACCAGTCTTCTTATTTAGAATCAATTACTGCACTTGACTGCAAATGAAATTCAATTTTAATTAATAAGTGACACCACAAAATTCAGTCACAATACAGTGCTTTTTACCGACTTGGAAGAAGCAGTGATTTTTAGCGTTGAAACGATTAATTTCCGGTTGTATACTTATTATGATTAATTGCTTATTCCATTATCCTATACTCACCCTCTTTCGTTTTTATCTACGTTAGGCAGAAAACTAAGAAGTGAATTTTTTTATGGTTTTTCAAATGGAATACAGATCTTATTATTTCTGACTAAAAATATTTCTGAATGGAATAACGTTCTCTGTACTTTGTGTTTCTGTCCTGTCTTGGTCAGAAGCAATTTATATTCATGCATTTTGACTATATTTGGGAAATTATTACGTTTCATTGAAAGAATTTATGTCCATGCCGAATCATTCAATGAATAATGGGAAATCAAACTTGTTGATTAGTTACTAAAATATTATGTGTCAGCAACTACATATTATTATTATTATTATTATTGTTATGAGAGAACTGAGGAACTCCCTAAGAATTTTGTTGTGAATAGAAAAGCTGGAATTACATAAATTTTGACAAATTTAACTGTTATCGCTGCACCATTCTAAAATTGATATTTAAGGAAGAAAGGATGATTATCTGCCAATACGTAATGAAATTTCGAGAGCTATGTGTAATAGGAGTACTTTTTGTGACAAGATTGAAGAAATATTGGAAACGTATTAGCAAAGAAGTTGAAAAGTTTTTAGTATGTAAAAGTGCTTATGTATTAAATATGAATATACTATGTTCATGAAGTTTTTATGATGATGAGCAAACATGTCGAGAATCGTGATGTAGTATTAGGGTTTCCTTCATATATTGTGATGATGTACATAGGCTTTTAGTGAATAATGATGATGTTCATGGTTGAGATGTTATGTGTTTTATTGCGGTGTTACCAGAATACTGATACTGTTCATAATGGTGCTGATATACATCCAAATCTAGATCTATACTCCGCAAGCCACCTTACGGTGTGTGGCAGAGAGTACTTTGTTCACTACTGTCACTTCCCCATTTCCTGTTCCAGTCGCGTGTTCTTCGTGGGAAGAACGACTGCTAGTAAGTCTCCGTGTGGACTCGAATGTCTATAATTTTATCTTAATGGCCTTTTCGCGAGATATACGTAGGAGTAATCAATATATTCGTTGATTCTTCTAGGAACGTACGCGCTCGGAACTTTAACAGTAGTCTCTCTTGCAGTGTCTGCCATTGGAGTTGACTGAGCACTTCCGTGACGCTTTCGCACTTACTAAATAAGTCTGTAACGAAATGCGCTGCTCTTCTTCGCATATTCTCTGTATCCTCTGTCAATCCTAGGTGGTACAGATCCAGTAATGAAGAGCCGTATTCAAGAATTGGTCGAACGAGTGTGAGCTACTTCCTTTGTTGATGCACTACATTTCCTGAGGGTTCTATCGGTGAATTTCTGTTAACCCACAGTTAATTTTGTGTGGTTGTTCCACTTCAAATCGTTCAGTACGCATACTCCTAGATATTTTATGGATGTAACTGCTTCCAGTGATTGTTCTGCAATCGAGTATTCATAGAATAAAGGATGTTTCTATCTACGTCTTCCAGTATTTTGCTACAGTTTTCTAGCTTGTAGATTCCTCTATATACAAAAGCATTGTACGCAAAATGTCTCGTGCAACTTCCGACTGTATGCAATAGATCATTTATATGTATCGTGAAAAGTGATGGTTGTATAACACTCCCTTGCGGCACGCCCGAAGTTAATTTTACATCTGAAGACTCCTCTCTCATCGGAATGACATGAAGCGTTCTGTTTGCCAGAAACTCTCGAATACAACCACACAGTTGGCCTGTTATTTCGTAGGCTCGTATGTTATTCACTAGGAGGCAGTGCGGAACGGCATCGAACGCCTTCTGGAAGTCAAGAAACACATTTACCTAAGCGTCTGTAGCACTGATTTCTGGGTTTCGTGGACGAATGGAGCTACCACGGTTTCAAACAGGTATTGTTTTCAGAGCTGAATTTAATTCCTGCAGAGGAGATTTTCAGTCACAAGAAATGTCATAATACGCGATCGTAAAACATGTTTCAAAATTCTACAATAGACCGATGTCAGGGACATAGTTTTGTGTGTCTGTTCGACGACCCTTTCTGAAGGCAGTAATTACCTGTACTTTTTTCCAATTATTAGTAACACCTCGCTCCTCTAGAGACATACGGCACACTGGTGCTAGAAGAGAGCAAATGCTTTCGCATCTGCTGTGTAGAATCGAAGTGATATCCCATCAAGTCCAGAAGCCTTTCCTCTGTTAAGGGATTTCAGTCGCTTTTCTATGCCTTGCTTACTTACTTACATTTCTGTCATTCTGTCGTTTTTCTGTCATTCAAAGGGGGAACTGCTGTGCGACCTTAATCTGTGAAGCAGTTTTGGAAAAAGACGTTTAGCATTTTGCCCTTTTCTGTTACATCCTCTGTTTCAGTACCACTATGGTCACAGATTGTCTGAATAGATGGTTTGGATCAGTTTACTGATTATAACATATGACGAAAACTTCTTGGAATTTTCTGTCAAGCCAGTAAACAGAATTTTACTTTCGAATTTGTTGAACGCTTCAGGCATAGTCATACTTACGCTAATTTTGGCTTCATGAAGTTATCGTTCGTCTGTGAGGCTTTGACTACGTTTGAATTTGCAGTGAAGCTCCTTTGCTTTTGCAGCAGCTTTCTAACGGGGTTGACGAACCGGGTATTTTCCAGCCCTTACTTCTTTGCTCGGCACATATGTATCTAAAGCGTATTGTACGATGTTCTTGAACTTTGTCCGTTGATGTTCATCATTGTCATTGCTGGAGATGGAATAATTATGTTGACCTGTCAGGTAGTCTGAAACCAGTCTCTTGTCGCTCTTGTTAAACAGCAAGATCTTTCTACCTCTCTCTCTATTCCTATTTACAGGTGAGACTAAAATACTGAATTTAAAAAATTGTTGTGAATCACCAAAATATTACGGCATGCAGCTTATACGCTACATGAGAACTCAAATACGTTTTTTGTTGCCGCAATGATATGGTTTTTTGGCGAATCTTATTAATAAACTCACAACTGAAATAGATAAACATATTTAAGTACAACAAAATTTATTATTATATCTGAAAACACAATCAGAAAATTTTCCGTGCGAAGGGCTTCAGGAAGTAAGTTACACATTAGTATGGTAGGTCCTCACTGCTGCACTACACGTCGAAGTAGCACACATACATGACATTATTTTTCAACATAGTCACCAAGTCTCTGTAAGCGACGGTCGGAATGTTCTACCTATTGCTCAATTCCACGACAGTAAAATCTGCTCCTTTGTCACGGAACCATTCGAAAACCGCTGTGTGAACGTATTCATAGTCGAAAAAATCTACGACTGCTGCGAATCAGTTTCCCGATTGCATGTACATTTGCAGCCTGTGGTCGATGTCGATGGCCTTCCTTGCTTATCAGCAGCACCAGCGTCTGTGTGGCCTTGGTCAAATTATTGGCAAGATTTTACTACGGATGGATACGACATTGCATTTGGTCCACATGTCGCCAGAATTTCACGGTAAATCTGTGTGCAGTTTCCACGTTTTGCCCGCAAGAATCGTACTGTCCCGTGTACATCGACTTTGGAGTTTGTTTCCAATTTCCGCGCCATTCCACTTGCATGCTGTGACGCAGATGTCATCCGTACCGCAGCAGAACTGTGTCTGCAAGAGACCCAGAACATTTACTTGTTTCTGACAATGAGCCACACTTGTTATCAGTGGGCTTAGCTTGTAACAACATGTATAATTTTCTTTCTGAAGTCCATACGTACATGGCCCATTCTCCAATACTTTTCCTGTGGAAAAAGATGTATTTTGCATTTAGTGCACTGCAAAAATACACTCCTGGAAATTGAAATAAGAACACCGTGAATTCATTGTCCCAGGAAGGGGAAACTTTATTGACACATTCCTGGGGTCAGATACATCACATGATCACACTGACAGAACCACAGGCACATAGACACAGGCAACAGAGCATGCACAATGTCGGCACTAGTACAGTGTATATCCACCTTTCGCAGCAATGCAGGCTGCTATTCTCCCATGGAGACGATCGTAGAGATGCTGGATGTAGTCCTGTGGAACGGCTTGCCATGCCATTTCCACCTGGCGCCTCAGTTGGACCAGCGTTCGTGCTGGACGTGCAGACCGCGTGAGACGACGCTTCATCCAGTCCCAAACATGCTCAATGGGGGACAGATCCGGAGATCTTGCTGGCCAGGGTAGTTGACTTACACCTTCTAGAGCACGTTGGGTGGCACGGGATACATGCGGACGTGTATTGTCCTGTTGGAACAGCAAGTTCCCTTGCCGGTCTAGGAATGGTAGAACGATGGGTTCGATGACGGTTTGGATGTACCGTGCACTATTCAGTGTCCCCTCGACGATCACCAGTGGTGTACGGCCAGTGTAGGAGATCGCTCCCCACACCATGATGCCGGGTGTTGGCCCTGTGTGCCTCGGTCGTATGCAGTCCTGATTGTGGCGCTCACCTGCACGGCGCCAAATACGCATACGACCATCATTGGCACCAAGGCAGAAGCGACTCTCATCGCTGAAGACGACACGTCTCCATTCGTCCCTCCATTCACGCCTGTCGCGACACCACTGGAGCCGGGCTGCACGATGTTGGGGCGTGAGCGGAAGACGGCCTAACGGTGTGCGGGACCGTAGCCCAGCTTCATGGAGACGGTTGCGAATGGTCCTCGCCGATACCCCGGGAGCAACAGTGTCCCTAATTTGCTGGGAAGTGGCGGTGCGCTCCCCTACGGCACTGCGTAGGATCCTACGGTCTTGGCGTGCATCCGTGCGTCGCTGCGGTCCGGTCCCAGGTCGACGGGCACGTGCACCTTCCGCCGACCACTGGCGACAACATCGATGTACTGTGGAGACCTCACGCCCCACGTGTTGAGCAATTCGGCGGTACGTCCACCCGGCCTCCCGCATGCCCACTATACGCCCTCGCTCAAAGTCCGTCAACTGCACATACGGCTCACGTCCACGCTGACGCGGCATGCTACCAGTGTTAAAGACTGCGATGGAGCTCCGTATGCCACGGCAAACTGGCTGACACTGACGGCGGCGGTGCACAAATGCTGCGCAGCTAGCGCCATTCGACGGCCAACACCGCGGTTCCTGGTGTGTCCGCTGTGCCGTGCGTGTGATCATTGCTTGTACAGCCCTCTCGCAGTGTCCGGAGCAAGTATGGTGGGTCTGACACACCGGTATGAATGTGTTCTTTTTTCCATTTCCAGGAGTGTATGAAACTATTATGTGCAGACAACCCCCTTCTCAAACAATTTTTCTTGGTTTTATTCATCATTTCAGGTAGATGCATGACATGAAACATCCTTGCTGTTTGTGATGGCACAGGCTTTGATGCTCTGAGGTTTTTCTCATTTGAAACAGACATTACTTCCTCCTTTTACGCTTCACTCTCTTCTTCGTATTGTCTTCTCTTTTGTGTATATAAAAGTATAGGTCGTTACCGACTGTGGACTCATTGCTACATCGAAAGAAATGTATCACCATATTGGCGTGAGGAAATAATCACTTTTTCGATAGCGCAGGGCATATTTGCGTATTGCAACGTATTCTAAACACATTCTGGTACAAAACGGCTAAATCAAGCTCAAACTGCTTTCATTTCTCGAAGGCATGCTAACACTGCGATAAACAGCTTTCTTCAGTCAGACCTTGAAACCTACTGCGAGCTTGCAGAAACGAAACAATGATGCAGAGAAAACAAATGGTATAGTGTATTCCACTGTTCTCCAGTCACCGTCAGCCAAATGTCGACCAGCAGGAATGTGCGAATCGAAAGATGCAGAAGAAACAGAGATCACAGGCGGCGCTATAGGCTTCAGAGCTGCCGAAGAATTACTCTCAGGTGCCCCAACGCCACCGCAGCCGATGGCTGCCTGAAGCCTGTCGACCACGACCAACACAACTTCCTGCTGTTTAAGGACAGTAGCCAGTTCCCCCTGCATCCATACACGACTGGTGCAGACCCGATCCATCTTTGACCGATTTTCTCCTATATTACAGGAAGTCTCTGGGTGTAGTCTAATATCTGCTGCTACGCTACCTCTAGACTATACTAAGAAAGTAGCTCACACAAACCTAATGTACTAATATTTATGCAAAAACAAACTTAGAGGAAGTTGGCAAACAACAGTCTACACACGAAAATGCTCAAGAGCCCTTCGCTTTTTCCCAGAAGTTCGTCAAAAACAGAAAGTAAATTCAATTACTGTGTGTCGGAGAAACAGTTACAGCTGCTATAGCTGCAGGCACGTCTTCTCGACCCGGTGACTATCGCTAAACTGACTGTCCAAGCACTCTATCCGAGATTCAGCAGATGCGAGCTCAGTCACGTGAAGTGGTGCTTCTGGCGGCGGCAAATTAGATGAGAAAAGCAAAAAATTATAGTATGGCAGAAAACACTAGTGTACGTAGTAAAGTACAAAGATACAGTTTACTTACTCACAGAAGTACTTCAAAATCAGTGAAGAAACTAAATTACTGTGTATTTGATAAAGTGCTAAAGTTGCTACAGCTATGAGGATACTATGATAAAGTTAGTATACAGGATTTTGGTTTTGTGTTGTGGTAGGTCATATTCATTGTACCATTTGGTACGTACACTGATAAGCCAAAACATTATGACCACTACCCACCGCGGAGTTGTTTGCCTCCTGGTGGCGTTGCGAGAATCTGACGCGGTAACACAAGTATGTACAGTAAGAGGAACAGAAAAGGACGGGGGATCACTATAGCGAAGATATCGGGAAATACATTGAGATAAACGACTTTAACAAAGGCCAGATTATTATTACGCCGAGCCTGTGAACGAGTATCTAGAAAATGGCAAAGCTGGTCAAAATTTGGCGTGCTACTATCGTAAGCATCTACAAATGGTTCAAATGGCTCTGAGCACTATGGGACTTAACATCTATGGTCATCAGTCCCCTAGAACTTAGAACTACTTAAACCTAACTAACCTAAGGACACCACACAACACCCAGTCATCACGAGGCAGAGAAAATCCCTGACCCCGCCGAGAATCGAACCCGGGAACCCGGGCGTGGGAAGCGAGAACGCTACCGCACGACCACGAGCTGCGGACTAAGCATCTACGGAAACAGGTAGAACGACAGTGAAACTACCACTAGGTGCTGAATGGTTGGGGGTCCACAACTCTTCACAGAATGTGGATTCCAGTGGCTTGTCTGCTCTGTTAAATAGGATAGATGGTGATCTGTGGCATCTCTGCCGATGCTGGTGCGCACACAAGTTTTTCGGAGCACACTGTTCATCGTACATGGTTGAACATGGAGCTCCGCAGCAAATCAGCCCTTCATGTTCACTTGTTGACCGAACGACATCGTCAAATACGATTGCAGTGGGCACGGGACCATGGGAATTCATCAGTGGAAAAGTGTCGGCTCTTCGGTGAATCACATTTTTCCTAAACTATATCGTTGGTGGTCTCCACAAACGCCGTCATCGAGATCAAAGGAGGCTCGAAATGTGCAGCACGCCACGGTAAAAAAAAAAAAAAAAATTGGTTACTGTGAGAAGATTTTTCAGTGTCGGTTATCTAGATTATATACACACACCAAAAGAAGATTTGCATCACCCCGGTTCCCAGAGCTCCTGAATATAGGCGTTGACTGTAGATATTGTATCACAGACACAGTAACTTTGACTAAACCCACCAAAAGATGTAAACAACCATGCATGAGCAGCGCCTATTTGACGGACGGGGTCCGACAGCGGATCAGTTCCAGTCATTCCACCAGGAAGTAGGTACACGGCTCGTGTTGTCTGTAGTTCAACCATGTCTAGATGGTCAGTACCACGGTTCGATCGCGTCCACATTATTACCTTGTTCCAGGAAGGGCTCTCAATAAGGGAAGTGTCCGGGCGTCTCGAAGTGAACCAAAGCGATGTTGTTCGGACATGGAGGAGATAAAGAGAGACAGGAACTGTCGATAATATGCATCGCTCAGGCTGCCCAAGGGCTACTAATGTAGTGGATGACCGCTACCTACGGATTATGGCTCGGAGGATTCCAGACAGCACCGCCACCATGTTGAATAATGCTTTTCATGCAGCCACAGGACGTCGTGTTACGACTCAACCTGAGCGCAATAGGCTGCATAATGCGCAAACTCACTCCCGACGTCGTTGGCGAGGTCAACCTTTGCAACCACGACACCATGCAGCGCGGTACAGATGGGCCCAACAAATTTGGAAATTTGTGGTAAGTTCTATGCGACGAAACTGCCGAGGTCATCGGTCCTTAGGCTGACACACTACTTAATCTAACTTAAACTACCTTACGCTAAGGACAACACACTCAGCCATACCCGAGGGAGGACTCGAACCTCCGACGGCGGGAGCCGCTCGAACCGTGGCAACAGACCACACGGCTACCCAGCGCGGCTGGGCCCAACAACATGTCGAATGGACCGCTCAGGACTGGCATCACGTTCTTTTCACCGATGAGTGTCGCATGTGCCTTAAACCACACAATCGTCGGTGACGCGTTTGGAGGCAACCCAGTCAGACTGGACGCCTTAGACACACTGTCCAACGAGTGCAGCAAGATGGAGGGACCCTGCTGTTTTGGGATGGCATTGTATGGTGTCGACGTACGCCACTGGTGGTCATGGAAGGCGCCGTAACGGCTGTACGATACGTGAATGCCATCCTCCGACCGATAGTGCAACCATATGGGCAGCATATTAGCGAGGCATTCGTCTTTATGGACGACAATTGGAGCCCCCATCGTGCACATTTTATGAGTGACTTCCTTCAGGATAACAATATTGCTCGACTAGAGTGGCCAGTATGTTCTCCAGACATGAACCATATCGAACATGCATGGGATAGATTGAAAAGGGCTGTTTATGGACGATGTGACCCACCAACCACTCTGAGAGATCTACGCCGAATCGCCGTTGAGGAGTGGGACAATCTGGACCAACAGTGCCCTGATGAACTTGTCGATAGTATGCCACGTCGAATAAAGGCATTCATCAAAGCAAGAGGACGTGCTACTGGGTATTACAGATACTGGTGTGTACAGCAATGTGGACCTCCATCTCTGAAGGTCTCGCTGTATGGTGGTACAACATGCAATGTGTGGTTTTCATGAGCAATAAAACGGTCAGAAATGATGTTTATGTTGATCTCTATCCCAATTCTCTGTACAGGTTCCGGAACTCTCGGAACCGAGGTGATGCAAAACTTTTTTAATGTGTATAGACATGATTATTTGGCATGTTAAACACAAGTTTGTCAAATGTGATTAGTAAGTAGTTAATCTTGTCTCCTTACTTCATGTATCTTTGAGATCTAAGATTGTGATAATTATATTCTTCACGTGATAAATAAGCACATGAAATATCACCGTTAAAATGAGATAATATATCAGAAATATTGCCAGTAAAATTGAGTTTTGTATTCAATTTCAAATACTTCTGTTAATAATTAGGTATACAAGATCGTTTCAATTTTTTCTTTCACGTTTGAAACTGCAAGTGTATAAATTTGCTAATTAATATTGTGTTGAGCGTCTTTGTCTCTGATGGTAGGGACTGAGGTGACAGAAGTCATGGAATAGCGATATCCACACTTACTGATAGCAGTAGTATCGGGTACACAAGGCACAAAGGGCCAGTGCTTTGGTGGAGCTGTCATTTGTACTAAGACGATTCATCTGAAAAGATATTCGACGCGATTGTCGTCGCACAATGGGTATCAACAGACATTGAACGCGGAATGGTATTTGGAGACAGAAACACGGGACATTCCATTTCCGAAACCGTTAGGAAATTCAGTATTCCGAGATACACAAATGGTTCCAACGGCTCTGAGCACTATGGGACTTAACTTCTGAGGTCATCAGTCCCCTAGAACATAGAACTACTTAAACCTAACTAACGTAAGGACATTACACACATCCATGCCCGAGGCAGGATTCGAACCTGCGACCGTAGCGGCCGCGCGGTTCCAGACTGTAGCGCCTAGAACCGCTCGGCCACCACGGCCGGCCGAGATACACAGTGTCAAGAGTGTGCCGAGAATACCAAATTTCAGGCACTATTTCTCACCATGGACAATGATCGAGAGCAGCGTCGTTTGTGCAGAGTTGTCAGTGCTAACGGACAAGCAACAACGCGTGAGATAACCGCAGAAATAAATGTGGAACGTACGAGGAACAATTGGGACAGTGCAGCGAAATTTGGCGTTAATGGGCCATGGCAGCAAACGACCGACGCGAGTGGCTAACAGCACGACATCGCCTGCAGCGCCCCTCCTTGGGCTCGTTACCATATCTATTTGACCCTAGACGACTGGAAAACCGTGGTCTGGTCAGATGAGTCCCGATTTCAATTGGTGAGAGATGATAGTAGGGTCTGAGCGTGGCGCAGACCCCACGAAGCCATGGACCCAAGTTGTAAACAAGGCACTGTGCAAGCTGGTGGTGGCCCCATAATGGTGTGCGAGTGTTTACATGGAATTCACATTCCCAAGCAACGATGGTATTTTTATGAATGACACTGCACCATATCACCAGGCCAGAAATGTTCGCGACTGCTTTGAAGATATTTCTGGATAAATTGAGCGAATGATTTGGCCACCCAGATCCCCCGACATGAATCCCATCCCACATTTATGGGACATAATCGTGAGGTCATTTCGTGCACAAAATCCTGTACCGGTAACATTTTGGTAATTGTGGACGGCTATAGAGGCACTGCAGGGGACTTCCAACTATTTGTTGCAGGGGACTTCCAACTACTTGTTGAGTGAATGCCACGTCCAGTTGCTGCACAACAACCGACAAAAGGTCAGACACGATATTAGGAGGTATCCAATCACTTTTGACACCTCATTATGTTTAAGTGACTTTGAAAAAATCACTTCTGAACTGTAATGCAAGGATAAATTTTTTGGAAGTATAATGAATGTAAAGTGAAAAAAGTAGCCAAACATAGTGAAAACATAACTTGGAAGACACAAGACAGATGATTCATTCATAAGTTAAGGCCACCCTCAAGATGGAGAGCAGATGAGACTGCATAGGAGGTACGGAAGATTGGAAAGTCTGTCCTAAATGTTCTTAAATCTTCAAGATATTAGAAACTAAAGTAGGAAGTTGATTATGTTTTCATTTTAGAATATTATCAAAATTTACTTACACATCTGACAATACGAGTTCCATATTACGTAAAACATTTTAAAATTTATTATTATGACAAAATAGGAGTAGGAGATGAAATGGGCTGACTAACATTTTACATACCTCAGTTGAAACATTCTGTTACTTACTAATGACAGAATGGTTTATTTTGTTCGAAATTTTTTATGAAACTATTCACAAAAGAAAGTTTCGAATTCTAGAACATTCCATTATAAATTTGAAAAGGATTTAAGTAAACTATGTTGTATTATTACTAGTATTATTACTATGCTAAACTTCTAGATTACAAAAGTATACGAGGGCTATTAAAAAGTAACCGACTTTTATTTATAAAATCAGTCTTTATTCAGGTACAATTGTTTGGCACTTATCACCTTCGAAGTAAACTCATTCAGCGTTTACACACCTCGGCCAACGCTTCTCTTGCTGCTGCAAACATCGCTGGGAAGCTTATTTTGGAATGGTGTTCAGCTGCTCCATCGAATTCTACATAACGTCCTCCTTGATCTATAATCTGGTCCTTCTCAGAGTCTTTTTCAGGTTAGAAAACAGCCAGAAGTCACATGGTGCCTGCTCATGGGAACAGGAAGACTGCAAAACCACAGCTGTGTTGTGTTTGAATGCAAACACCCAAACCTCCAGATCTCAGACACTCAGATCGGTTCCAATCGTTGTGTCTCGATAGAGTATCAACCAAATCACTGATTTAGTTCGTGCTGTGTGCTGTCGTCCTGTATAATGTGTGTAAACAGTAATTAAAAGTAATGCCAGAACTACGGAGTACAGGAAAAGCGTATCTGTGACCGGTACAGGTAAAGATCGTTGGTAGGTAAGTTGGTAGAGCATCAGAGCGTGGTACTAAAGTTCCTGAGTACAAAACCCGTGAAATGATAATATTTTTTTAACAGTTTATGCGTGCACTTTTTATTTGGGAGAAAACACCACACCTATGTATACAAATGAACTCTATAGGTTTGCTACAGTCACCTAACGAATCGAAATCCGACTTCCTAAAGAACAGTGCTACAAACTTCGAAACGTCCTTTTAGATGTCAGGAAAATGTTATACCACATAATAACTACACGCGTAAGCCGCTAAAAGAAATTCGCGATCAGTTGTTTTCGAACTTGGGCCCTTCAGTACGACGATCTGACAGTCTATCGACGTTTTTTTTAATCTCGTTTTGTTCGTTATCGGTCGCTGAATTGGCCGCTTGTTTCAAGTTCATCGTGGATCCATTCACAGAGTTTTTTTTATTTACAGAGGGCAGCTCACCCTCTGACCGAACACGCTGAACTACCGTGCCAAGTGATCTCCTAGTTCACAAGTCACAGATACGCTTTTCCTGTACTCCGTAGTTCTAGCGTTACTTTTAATTACCATTTACATATATTGTGCTGGACGACAGCTCACAGCACGCATTAAATCGGTGTTTTGGTTGATACTCTATCGAAACACAACATTTGGTACCGACCTGAGTGTCTGACATCTGGAGGTTTGGGAGTAAGAGCGATAAGTGGGTGCCTTGTCGTGGTGAAGGAGCCAACTGCCCGCTGCCCGGCCGTTCGTACCTCACTGCTTCACGAAGGCGACACGAAAGCTCTCGGTAGTACTCCCTATTGACATTAGTACCTCCTTGGGCGTACTCGTGGTGGACCACGCCACTGAAGTAAGAAAAGATGATCAGCGTGTCTTTCACAATGCTGCGGACCTGTCTCGCTATTTTGGGTCTCAGGAATGATGTGTGCTTCCATTGCAGTGACTGGAACTTGGTTTCTGTGTCGTATGTATAAACCCAGGCCTCATCACCAGTGATCACTGTCAAGGAAGTTGAGATTGCTGTTCACAGTACCCAGCTTGTCCTATGTGATCTCCGAACGGAGTTGCCTCTTCTCAGTTGTTAGCAAATTTGGCACAAATTTTGCTGAGATCCTCCTGAAGTCCAGATGTTCCGTTAAAATAAAATGAATGGATCCAATATTAATTTTAGCCTCGTCTGCAAGTTCTTTGATCGTGATTTGTCTATCATGTATCGCCAAGGGCCTTACGTGCTTAATGACAACCTCATCTGCGGAGGTTGAGGGCTTAACATGAAAACACTTCACTCTTCACTCATGAGCAGCCATCTTTGATCCGGTTGTACTACTCCTTAATCTGTGTGGTACCCATCGCTTCGTCCCTGAACACCTGTCGAGGCTTATGAGTTGTTTCTGTTCAATTTTTCTGTCATTTTACCCACAACGCAAAAACCGAAGACTACGACTTACATGCCTTCAGTTGTCAACGACCAGCCAGCTCTGAGCAGACGTAAACAAATGAAGAATTACCATGTCTACTAATGCTTCAATTACTACAACTGTGGCACGAAGTTGAAAGCAAAACAGAAGGGTAAGTAATTTATTACTCATTTGTAATTATTTCTTCCTAGTTATAACTGAACGTTGCAAGAATGGTGTAAAGTTAACCAAAACAGCAATTATTTGATTAATGTTCAATTTTACACAGAGTGATCAGTCCTTAACACAACCACTTGGCGGGCACTATATTGCCCAGCTGACAGCGAACCGGCGACGGCACTGGCAGGGAAAATATTTCCCCTCCGCTGCGACACCCTTGTTTGCGCAGGTAGCTCCTGCTTGCTACGCGATGCAAAACACTGTACTGAGTGAAAGTGTTTCAAGTCAAATGGCGAAAGACAAGTATTCTTTTCGGCAAAGAGTACTCATGTATGATTAATACGTGCGTACAGGATCAGTGATTGCAGTTTGGAGATTATTTCAAGAGGACTTCCTGGTGTTCAAGTTCCTAATCGAAGTATTACTCATTGACTGATAAATAAATTTCGCAACACGAGAAGTGTTCTTGACAGGAAACTAGATAACTACGTACACTAAGTACTCTCAGAAGCAAGACCAAAAAATAGAAGAGTACTGCGCTATCAGCAGTGAGAGAATAATAGACAGTTGGACATCACGTGGTGTGAGGTCAGCGTGACTATAGCGTCAAATGGAACTGGCCCCGCTACAACAGGCAGAAAAAAATCAAATGGCTCTGAGCACTATGGGACTTAACTTCTAAGGTCATCAGTCCCCCAGAACTCAGAACTACTTAAACCTAACTAACCTAAGGACATCACACACATCCATGCCCGAGGCAGGATTCGAACCTGCGGTCGTAGCGGTCGCGCGGTTCCAGAGAGTAGCGCCTTTAATCGCTTGGCCACCCCGGCCGGCAGAGGCAGAAAAAGAGAATGTGTGTGCCACTTACGGTGCGCTGAGGTGGAGTTCTCCTGTACAACATGACCCAGAGACAACATGTGGATGACTTCACATGGGAAGAATCATTGGCGAACTGTAAGAGGTACAAAGTATGGCGAGTGTAACCGACAAACCTGGTATTGCTCACAGCGTTGTTTTACGTGCAAGAGGAGGGTTCCGAACCACAGGACTACTACCCGAAGGGGAGTAGGTGGTCGATCATGGTCAACTGTAGCAGCAGATGACGCAACAGCAAGAAAGGACCTACATGAAACAGCGGGCGAGTTTCAGCTACATTTAACAGAACTACAAGGCACGCAATCTCACATTCCACAGTGGCACCGAGGCTGCATGCCCGATGGCCAGTATGTTGTGCTCCGTTAACAACCGAACATAAGCGGCACGTTTACGATGATGCAAAGAGCATAGGGACTGGGCCAAATAGGGTGGGGTGTGTGCTCTTTACGGCTGAGAGCAGATTCAGTCTGAGTAGTGATTCTTGCCGCAGCCTCATATGGTGAGAGGCGAGAACACGTAATTCACTCAAGAACATTGTCGAACATAATTGTTTTGGCGGTCCAGGTGTTATGTTGCGAGCAGGCATAAAGTTGTATGGGCGTACTGATCTCCAAATCTGTGAACGCAGTACACTCAATGTTATTGACATGCACTCCTTCCCCACGTCACCACTTGCGTCTTTTCAGAGGAGCATTCGCATTTTATTTAAATTGCTTTAGCGCAGCAAATAGGTATCGAAATTTTTGGCAGTTGTTAACATTAGATCTTAATTACGTTCAACCCTCGCAGTACCAAGGGAGAAGGGGGTGGGGGATACTTTACGCCCTCCTTTTGAAAATATTG
The DNA here is from genome assembly GCF_023898315.1 of Schistocerca nitens. NCBI lineage: Eukaryota > Metazoa > Arthropoda > Insecta > Orthoptera > Acrididae > Schistocerca > Schistocerca nitens. The sequence continues at coordinate 569,731,636 of NC_064616.1, read as the reverse complement.
TAATCTAATCAGTTACTTCATATTTAAAATTATGAAAAAATATTTACAGTCTTTAATAAATTCTTCTACCAAATGCCATAATTGTTTTAAATTTTTCAGTTAAAGTTGGCCCAAAACCTTAAGTCTTAGAAGTAGATGACACTTCTCCGATGAATGCCCTCTTAAATATTTTCAGGTTCAGGACCTCACTTGCACATCAATATCTCTTTAAATAATATGTTGTGCGTAAAAGTAAACAACAGTTAACGAAACCCCGCATATTTTAAATTTTATTTTTCGATGGGCGTCAAGCAACCGTTAATAAGAGTTTTGATATTGTTAAGAGTGTCCTAAAACATATTTTCAGGTTCTGGACCCTACTTACACATCACTACGTCTTTAAAAAGTATGTTGTCGATATAAGTGTATAAATAATTTTACTTTATTCTGTGTTTTTACGGTGGGCGTAAAGTACGCTCCATTGGTAACGCGCGTTACCCAAAATGCATTGCTGTTGCTAGGATTAAAACATACATGATAACGCAAAATGTAATTTCAGAATGGTATACTTTAAAGAAATCCTTAATCGTCTTACAAAATAGCGGCCACTCGCCGAGAGTATTATAGAAGTAAAATGTTGTGTAAAAGCTGTACTTATGTACGTTTAATAAACAAGTCGACTGCTTACTCAACATACGTCGCTAACTCTACTCGGAGTGGTGGTCACCGAGGGCGCGCGGCGATGCGTGGGTCACGGACCGCAACAGCGCAAGTGTTTTGTCAGGATGCGTGGGAATGGCATGGGCCACTGTAGTGTGCTAATTGCCCGTCTCGGAAGTGGGTCAGTATCTGGTTGCGAACAATGCGCTCCTTCAAACCGATTCTGTCACATGTATAAATATTCATAGTCGAGGCTTCGAATCGCACTCACTGAAAAATAATGACATGAATACTGCAAAGAATGACTTTGAGAAATATTTCGTTCCCGTAAGCTAGTTTCCGAGCCTCTTCGGGCTCATTTTTTGATGGAGCACGTGAATGTTACATTATTTTTTCTGTAGCGTAATGTTGGGCCCTGGTTCTGTGACAAGAAGATAGATTAACAAGTCTTTAACGCATAGCCATGAGTGACATTTTTTGCGAATTAGTTTACTTACTGCGACAGAATCGGCGGCATTGTACATCACCCTTTTTCCCAGAACTACTGACGATAGACGTTGACTGTGGGTATTGTATCACAGACACAGTAACTCTGACTGTTCAGAGACGTCACTAAACCCGCCCGAAGATGTAAACAACCATGCATGAACAACGTCTATTAGATGGAGGGGATCCGACAGCCGATCTGTTCCAGGCATTCCACCAGGAAGGAGGTACACGGCTCGTGTTGTCTGTAGTTCAGCTGTGCCTAGACGGTCAATACCGCGGTTCGATCGCGTCCACATTGTTACTTTGTGCCAGGAAGGGCTCTCAACAAGGGAGGTGTCCGGGCGTCTCGGAGTGAACCAAAGCGATGTTGTTCGGACATGGAGGAGATAAAGAGAGACAGGAACTGTCGATAACATGCCTCGCTGAGGGTGCCCAAGGGCTACTACTGCAGTGGATGACCGCTACCTCCGGATTATGGGTGGGGAATTTTCCTCGTTACAGTCCCTCCAGGATGACCACAGGTCCACTCAGTGTGCTATGAAATGAGTACTGGGGATATTTCCTGGGATTAAAAGGCAAGTAGGGCGATGGGACCTCCACCGTCCACCTCCTACTGCCTTGGCTGCACTCTGCCTGCAGTCAGGCCAAGCTTTTGCCACAGATTTTACTTTTGTACCATACCTAAGAGGTCAACAAATTGCATATGCTCACTTGCCCACAATTCAGACTTTTATGAAGATTTATGGCATCTATTCCTGTCTGTTTACTGAACTAAGACAGTGCATGATCTTGTTAAATACAGCATTATTACGATGCAAAACTTCAGTTAATCAAATTTCACCAGTACATTACGTTTCTTTGAAGACATGACACAGAACAATTTCTTATGCCACCCTCATAGTCCTGAAGAGTCAACCAGAATTTGTTTAACGAAATTTCCAACATGTCTGCAACAGATGACATGTACTGGCCAATGTGAAGATGATCTTGAAGCTTTCCAGAGTTTGTTACAAGAACTCGAATATGAAAATAGGGAATAAAAACAAAGAGGAAGAGGAAGAACTAGATTTAAATATCATGACATGCACAAAACGAAGTCACAACTATGATCGTGGATGCTCAGACTCTTATTGACATCCATACGGCAATGGGAACTGAGGACATCGAACGAAATTTCAACACTAAGATAGTCATGGAAGTCTTAGAAGAGACAAAGATGGCTGGAATTCGTGATGATTCGGCCATATCATGGAAATCATGGGGACAAAACTTAATATTCTTAAATCAGAGACACGGCCCTGAATATTGCCGAAATCAGATCAGCTGCTCCAGGAAACAATACACACACTGACAGACCAACTCAAAGACAATGATGAACGCTATCGGCAGCCATTCCTGCCGCTGTGAGAGGGATAGTTGAAGAGACACAGCAAGCAAACATGTTGAATTTAGAGTATATGAGGGGAATATTGCTAGGGGAAAATAAAAAAAAATATTTTAAAATATGTAGTGCATCAAGAACACACAGTCAGTATTAATGATATTGGTTTGTTGTGTGTTCTTTACACTAGGAGTCCAAATGTTCGTATTGTGAGAAGCTGTATTTCAGAAGTGTGAAGGGGTGGATGGGGTGGATTCTTGACGGGTTCTACATGTACAATGAACCAAAGTGAACGGGTCAGTCATCAGAAACGGTGTAGAAGTTGGGGATGAGTTGTCCTATCAGGTGCATTCATTTTCGATGAATTTCTTACAGTGCAAAACCTGGCAAATGAAGTGATACTCAGGGTACACTTTTTCTTTCCACCCCTAGCATTGTTGAGCTTCAGATGTTGTGAGTATGTTTGAAGATTAAGGGAGCTCTCGTTAAGTTGTTTGATGAGTGTGCTATGAGGAGGACCCTTCGACGCATTGTCTCAAACTTCTTGCCAGATCCGAACTGTCTCTTGAGACAAATTCTGTTGCAAGTGAGGACACTGTTCAGGCATTCATAGAAATGAATATTTTACAAGAGATACAGGACCAAGTTCACTGTATGGGGGATGCTAGCGAATCAATAAAAGGAAGTTTATTTATTGTTCCACGGCAAAATTCATCGTAATTTTTGATACACTGGGGACAATTAAAGATTTCATGTACTAGTCCAAAATTAGGGAAAATTGGAAGTTTTTGTTAAGCCATATCCAATACCACTGATATGTAAAGAGAAGATGGAAGAAAAGACACAAAATATATCGGAGCAGGGTGTAACTGTGTTCACTATTAGCTCATATAATAATCCCTTGCTGGTGATGCTAGATAAGACTTTTATTGGACTTGTATTGGATTATTGACAAATAAACACTATTATCGTACTGGAAACCGACAGGCCTTAAAAAATGGATGACTTGTTACAGAAATTTCATAGATTTAAGTATCTGTCATCCATTTACCTCAGGGCGAGTTACTGGTAAACTGCACAACACCCCTCATATCTGCTATATCCTTTAAACAGTATCTGTGTTACAGTACTGGCTATCAATTTCAGAAGCTACCCTTTCAGCTAAATGTGAGCTCGGCTGCCTTAATTCAAGGTTTTAATAAAATCTTACCTCTAGACTTAGAAACAGGATTATGAGCTACTTTTATAATGTATTAATAGCAGATAGTACTTGGGAAAAGCATAACGAGATGCTGCACAGGCTTTTTAGTGTTCCTGAATAGTTTTGAGTCACAGCAAAACTAGGAGAGCAGGTGTTCAGGCAAAATCAGGTCAAATTCCTTGGCACATTGTGATCACAGCTAGTATCCAATACAGTCTCGATCGAACTGAATTACTCAAGTATTTCGTGATTCCTTCAACCAAGAAATAATTTTGTTCATTTTTGAGTCTCTAAAATTTCGTCTCTGAAATTTATATAATCGTTTCATGAATCTCAACATGATATCTACGTCACGTCTCTGGGTGCGCATGGACATACGAGTATATACGTTCAGTTGGACTGTGACTACCAAATAGAAGCCGAGTTTGAAAGATTGGGCTCAGGGCTTAGCTCTTCCAGGATTTCAGGAAGATATACGTCATTGTTGCACAATTGCTTTTTCTAGCTGGATGCTCATGAAATGTGAACATAAGTACTCAATTACAGAACTGGAAGCATTTACTGTTATATGGGATTTCACAAAGTTTCTTTGTTATTTATTTGGTCGTGTTACCTAAATGCATACAGATGACAGAGGTTCACAGTTTTTGAAGAGCGCTGATCTAATGCACGGGTGTCTCACCACGTGGATTCGACATTTATAAGAATCCAATTCTACCATCTTTAACATCCCTGGAAAGGAGAATGTTGTGGCGGGTGCACTTTTCCAGTTAGCCATAGGGTTCAGTAGTGGGATTGAGAAGGATTGAAATGAAAATAATTTTAGTCATATCTAGTTAAAAGATGTGACCTTTGCAAACTTCATCACATTTTCTTCTTTGTACGCAGCCAAGGAGCTGGACATGCATCCGTTCTTGAAAGAAGTCAAACTGAAATGGAGAGATCACTCTAACACTGCACTTAAGCAGTATTATGTAACAAAAAATGGAATGTTGCTGGGGCATAGTGATTCTGGTATTTCATACTGGGCTGCGGGAATACCAGATGATGTAGTAAAGAAGCAAAGTGTACTTTGGACCGGAGAAATGCTTTGGCAAACTCTATACTACTTGTTATTCCACTAAATTCGTCGAGTTTTGGCTTCATGAAAATCATGTCAGACGGCACAACAATCGACGATATCTCATAAGGATCCCCAGATGCCAATCAATCCCCGAAGTGAAAGGAACTTGCTGCTGTTGATCTTTCGGACCTCGGCCAAGAACTACTAAGAGTTTCTCATACATTTCTGTAGCAGTGGAGCTGTCCTCAAAATTTCTACCATTGACACATCTGAGGAGAGCCACTAGTGACATGCTTTTCTGAAAATTTTTTTAAGTTGGTTATTCATCTGAATAAGGATATCTCTGAATGTCGTCCACAATTTTGATGACAATATTTGAAGAGAAATTTTCAGCAAAGGAAAGTTAAAACGGTTATTATTTCCGCACATCATCCTGCTACGAACCCATCAGACTGTGAAATGAAGAAAGTTGGGAGGTTATGTCTTTCCTGTCATCATCACCATCATCACTGGTCTTTGGACATATACACACCTGGCCATTAAAATTGCTACACCACGAACATGACGTGCTACAGACGCGAAATTTAACACACAGGAAGAAGATGCTGTGATATGCAAATGATTAGCTTTTCAGAGCATTCACACAAGGTTCGCGCCGGTGGTGACACGTACAACGTGCTGACGTGAGGAAAGTTTCCAACCGATATCTCGTACACAAACAGCAGTTGACCGGCGTTGCCTGGTGAAACGTTGGTGTGATGCCTCGTGTAAGGAGGAGACATGCGTACCATCATGCTTCCGACTTTGATAAAGGTCGGATTGTAGCCTATCGCGATTGCGATTCATCGTATCGCGCCATTGCTGCTCGCGTTGGTCGAGTTCCAATGACTGTTAGCAGAATATGGAATCGGTGGGTTCAGGAGGGTAATACGGAACGCCGTGCTGGATCCCAACGGTCTCGTATCACTAGCAGTCGAGATGACAGGCATCTTATTCGCATGGCTGTAACGGATCGTGTAGCCACGTCACGATCCCTGAGTCAACAGATGGGGACGTTTGCAAGACAAGAACCATCTGCACGAACAGTTCGACGACGTTTGCAGCAGCATGGCCTATCAGCTCGGAGTCCGTGGCTGCGGTTACCCTTGACGCTGCATCACAGACAGGAGCGCCTGCGATGGTGTACTCAACGACGAACCTGGGTGCACAAATGGCAAAACGTCATTTTTTCGGATGAATCCAGGTTCTGTTTACAGCATCATGATGGTCGCATCCGTGTTTGGCGACATCGCGGTGGATGCACATTGGAAGCGTGTATTCGTCGTCGCCATACTGGTGTATCACCTGGCGTGATGGTATGGTGTGCCATCGGTTAAACGTCTCGGTCACCTCTTGTTCACATTGACGGCACTTTGAAGAGTGGACGTTATATTTCAGATGTGATACGACCCGTGGCTCTATCCTTCATTCGATCCCTGCGAAAACCTACATTTCAGCAGGGTAATGCATGACCACATGTTGCAGGTCGTGTACGGGCCTTTCTGGATACAGAAAATGTTCGACTGCTGCCCTGGCCAGCACATTCTCCAGATCTCTCACCAATTGAAAACGTCTGGTCAATGGTGGCCGAGCAACTGGCTCGTCACAATACGCCAGTCACTACTCTTGATGAACTGTTGTATCGTGTTGAAGCCGCATGGGCAGCTGTACCTGTACACGCCATCCAAGCTCTGTTTGACTCAATGCCCAGGCATATCAAGGCCGTTATTACGGCCAGAGGTGGTTGTTCTGGGTACTGATTTCTCAGGATCTATGCACCCAAATTAAGTGAAAATGTAATCAAAATGGCTCTGAGCACTATGCGACTTAACTTCGGAGGTCATCAGTCGCCTGGAACTTAGAACTAATTAAATGGCTCTGAGCACTATGGGACTCAACTGCTGAGGTCATTAGTCCCCTAGAACTTAGAACTAGTTAAACCTAACTAACCTAAGGACATCACAAACATCCATGCCCGAGGCAGGATTCGAACCTGCGACCGTAGCGGTCTTGCGGTTCCAGACTGCAGCGCCTTTAACCGCACGGCCACTTCGGCCGGCAACTAATTAAACCTAACTAACTTAAGGACATCACACACATCCATGCCTGAGGCAGGATTCGAACCTGTGACCGTAGCGGTCGCTCGGCTCCAGACTCTAGCGCCTAGAACCGCACGGCCACTCCGGCCGGCGAAAATGTAATCACATGTCAGTTCTAGTATAATATATTTGTCCAATGAATACCCGTTTATTATCTGCATTTCTTGTTGGTGTAGCAATTTTAATGGTCAGTAGTGTATATTAACAGTTTTCAACATGTTATTAATGAAATACGAAATAATTCCACTTTCTTGCCAACAGTACTTATACTGAAGAATAAGTAGCCTCCAGGTAAGGTTCAGGAGCTTTTATTTTTACCCTCTTCCTCGGGACTATGACATTAGGATGAGATAAAGCTGACATTGTTGAATATTCAGCAGGTAACGGAGAATGAGAGGAAAGATGAAGTCACAAGAGTAGAGAGGATCTTTACAGTCGGGTGGAAGGTCTTGGTAAGATCACACAAATTGTTGAGTGAAGAACACTCGCTCACTTACAGATTCCTTCCCTTTTATGTTAGTCCATTTGGGTGAGACGAGTGGCACATCGAAATGAGTGGAGATGCTCAGAACCATAAGGTTATGAGATATATAACACATGTCAAATGTGAGGGTTTTTTTGGGCAATAGCTGCATTGACGTGTACACTGGTGTTAGTATTCACCAATTTTATTCTTAGACTGTGTTATGGATAGTAGGAGGCATTACAATATATGACGTCAATCTAAGCTTTTCATTTCAGATGTGCTGTGTGAAATAATTCCTTCTCTTCCTTTTAGTCTCTTACAGGTCAGGTGGCGTAGTCATGATTTTTCTTGTAAACTTGACAGAGTGGGTTTGGCTGACATTCAGCATGCTATGGCTGGTGATTTATTTGAAGTAATGTTGGGAGGAATCATCTGATGTAGTACAATAACAGAGGATGAGTCTCACAGACAAAAATATTACATCGAAGTAAGGAAGAACCTCAGTATTAGCTACTGTTTCTGGTTATCACAACAAAAGTTAAGAAAGCTAATGTCTCATGCACTATCACTGCGACAATCACATTATTATTATTATTATTATTATTCTCGTTAATTCCCCACTTAGAAGAGCGTTAAAACACAATCAATTTTCATAACACTTTTTTGTCTCTTTCCTCTTCCCAAAAACCTCTCATATATTCTTCCTCTCTTCTGTCCACTTCCTTCCTGGTTTTTTCCCTTTTGGTATTTCCTCGAATTTCTGTTTCCTGATTTTTTCGCTGTATTTTTCTCCGTTTTTTATTTCTTCTGTGGAGGTATTTAGTTTCTTGAGGTCTTCCATGGTTTCCTTTGCCCTGTTAATTTTCATCGTATTATTCATCACTATGTTAAAAATCTTCTTGATCAGCCTATTTTCGTTCATCCTATAAATGTGCCCATAGTATTTAACCCTTATTTTATTGATATTGTCTGTAATTGTCTCTGTCAGTTTGTACAGTACTTTTGACGGTGTTTTTATCCAGATCCCCTGTCTCTGAACTGGCCCATAGATCTTTCTCAGAATTTTCCCCTCTTGCTTTTCCATTTCCTTGATTTTCGTGCTTCCCCTGATTACTGTCGTTTTTGAGGCATACAAGGCTTCTGGTAAGACTACTGTTTTGTAATGTCTTAATTTGGCATTAACAGAAATACTTCTTTTGTTGTAATGGTTCCATGTAAGTTTGTAAGCTTTTTGTAGCTTGGCAACTCTTTCTTCATTCTCTTTCGAGTTAAGTCCTGTTTTCTGTATAATCTCTCCAAAGTATTTGAAACTTTGTACTTGTGCTGTCTTTCCATACTTTGTTACCAATGGGCTTCTGTCTGTGGATTTTGTGTCCATGCACTGGGTTTTTTTCACACGAAATTTGTAGTCCTGTTATGGCTGCGACTTCATGTAGTGTCTCTAGGGCTTCTTTGGCTTCTTTTCTGTTATTTGTTATGATGGCTATCTCATCAGCAAAGGCCACATATTTTTTATGTTGATGGTTCTATTTTTGTGTCTCCCCATCTTTACCCCATTGACTCCTTTGTCCCAGCACTCCGTCTTCAGGTCACTAGTGGCCTACCGGGACCATCCGACAGCCGTGTCATCCTCAGTGGAGGATGCAGATCGGAGGGGTGGGGGGTCAGCACACCGCTCTCCCGGTCGTTATGATGGTATTCTTGACCGAAACCGCTACTATTCGGTCGAGTAGCTCCTCAATTGGCATCACAAGGCTGAGTGCACCCCGAAAAATGGCAACAGCGCATGGCGGTCTGGATGGTCACCCATCCAAGTGCCGACCACGCCCGACAGCGCTTAACTTCGGTAATCTCACAGGATCCGGTGTATCCACTGCGGGAAGGCAGTTGACCTTTGTCCCATGTCCTGATTATTTTCTCCAAAACTGCGTTAAATAAAATGGGTGACAGGCCATCTGCCTGTCTCACTCCTGTCTTGATTTCGAACGGTTCCGAGATCTCTCCCATGAACTTCACTTTGGATTTTGGATTTGTTAATGTTTCCTGGATTAGTTTTCTGGTCTTGTTGTCTACCTTCATTTCTTGCAATGTATTGAAATGCGTTTCTCTGTCTATGGAATCGTAGGCCTTCTTGAAAGCAACATATGTTATTGTGGTGTTTCTGGACTTTCTCGTTGTTAATATTGTTCTCAGACGCCAGATCTGTTCACTGAACGATCTTCCCTTCCTGAAACTTGCTTGGTACTCTCCGAAATGTGGATCTAGGTGATTTAACAGAGCTTTGGATAGAATTTTGTATGTCACTGGCAGTAACTAAATTCCTCTTTAGTTATTAGGGTCTGTTTTGTCTCCTTTCTTTGGAGAGGGTATATTAGGACTGACTTACGATCTTCTGGCATCTTTTCTGTTCTCCAGATGTTTTTGATTATTCTGTGTATTTTGCGTGTAATGTTTTCATGGTCTAATTTCCATATTTCTGCAGTCAGTCCATCTTCTCCTGCTGCTCTGTTATTTTTCAATTATTGTATTATTTTCACTATTTCTTCGTGTGTTGGGGGTTCGGAGTCCTGGTTAGGTTCTGGTTTTGTAAACTGTAATCTCTGTTTTGGTTCATAGCAGTTGAGTAATGTGTCAAAGTATCGAGCAAATATTTCACAATTTTTCTTCGGATTTGTCTCCAGTGTTCCATCTTGTCTTTTCAAGCATAAGCTTGGAGGTTGATATCCTGTCATATTTTCTCGGAATATTCTGTAAAAATTCCGTGTGTTGTTTCTGGTGAAGTCCTCTTCTATCTCCTTCAACCTGCTGTTTTCGTAACCTCTTATTTCTCTGAGAACTATTTTTGGAGTATTTTTCTGTATCCTGTTGAATTCTTCCCATTTTTCTTGTGTTCTATGGCTGTTAAATTTTTTACAGGCTTGTTTTCTGTCTTCTATGGCTCTGTCGCATGTCATGTTCCGCCATCGACGTTTCCTTTTTCTCGGTGGTTGCGCCAATTTTATCAGTTCTCTCATTCTTTCTGACAGTTCTGTCCAGTTGTTGCTGTTCATTTTCGTAATTTTTTCTATTATTTCTTTCTTGTTTAGTTGCAGGTACTCTGTATCTGTTCTGAAAGGTCTCTTGGTTCTCTTGATTTGTCTATTGAGTATAAATTTTACTTTGATTTGGAGAAGATGTTGGTGAGACGCAGAAACTCCTTCCCTATTTCTTACGTTCATTATTCCTCTAGCGTTTTTCATGGATATTGCTACGTGGTCTATCTCATATTCTCCTAGAGCATTGTTGGGGGATTTCCAAGTTACTAGTTTTCTGTGTGGTTTCTGGAATTGCGTTAACATGATTTTCAGCTCAAAATTCCTGCAGAAATTTATCAAGTTCTCTCCACTTTTGTTGGTTTTATTGTGGGCCGTGTGTTTCCCTGTCGTGTCTCGGAAGTTTCTTTCCTTGCCTAACTGGGCATTGAAATCCCCTAGTAACACTTTTACGAGATTCTTGTGGATTTTGCTGCTAGTTTCTTCCAGATCTTTCCAGAATTCCTCTATTATCTCTGGGTTCTTCTTGTTATAGCTGTTTGTGGGGGCATGTGCACTAATTAGTGTACAGGCTTTGTTTCCAGATCGTATCGTGAGTGTTGAAATTTTTTCTGAGTTTGAGGTGAAATCTATCACCGAGTCCAGTATCGATTTATGTACTACAGATCCTATTCAGAAGAGTTTGAGATTACTTCCTGCAGTGGTTATGGCTGGTTTCCCCTTATATATTCTGTAATTTTTCGAATCAAAGTGGTTCTCATCTGCGAATTGTGTTTCCTGTATTGCCATAATTTTGATGTCGAATTTACCCATGGTTTTTGTTAATTGTTTCAATTCACCTGGCTTCAGTAGTGTGTTTGTGTTGAGTGATCCCATGTAAAATATTCTCTTGAGGGTTTTTGAGAAGCTCCAATTCTTTTATTCTAGATATGCCTGACCCCCGGGAATCCGAAGATCAGGTCTAGTACCCAGTCTTACTGACTGGGGCCCTGGGTCCTGGATTCTTTCCCATTGTTCTGTTATGATTATTGGTTTGTGTGAAATCACGAAGGATCTCACATAATTTCGACTGAAGTTTCGAGTTTCAGAAGATTCAATCACAGCCGAACTCACAGAGCCGACAGACGTTGACCAGAGCACCGGTGGCTACCACAAAGACGTGTATGGATTTTGGGGCTTCATCTGTAACCCTAGGCAAGGGCCCTCACAGGGTGCTACCACCCGGAGCCAGATGGACCCAGGTTTTTTTACGAGTTGTTACTCCTCCCCCTGCTGCTGCCTCATTACTTGCGAGATGAGGCACCGGGCTTGTGACCGGCTGTGGCGGAGTTCCCATTAATATTTGTAATCTAGCATTTCTGTATTCTTATTTAATACTTGAACACATATTATATTCATCCCTCCAAAGAACATTTCGTGTTGTTTCCATAACAGATGAAAAGGGTCTTCAGTTTCTTGGATACTGGCATTGCATCACAACTGCACAAAGGAGGTACAAGTAGTACTACCTACTGTTTATGTATAAGAAAAGATTATACTGTGGGATTCTCTTTTAGAAATCGCGTTTGAATATTGTTTTTTGTAACAACATCATGTTACACCTAAGAAGAAAGGAAAACATCTGATAGCAGGATCATGGTCTACTGAGGCTGCACTTTATTGTGCTGCAACATTGCTGCTCACGTTGGTCGGATAACAGCGGCCCCTGTCAGCTGACGCCTAAAAGGATATGCACATTGGTGTTCGTCCGTTTAAGACCTTAGTCAGGAAACTGGCTTGTTTCCGACACGAAAAGTACCTACACGTAGAGTGCGACGCCGTCTGGATTATCACACACAGTCAGCACAGCGGCAATAGTTGCTGCTTTCCTTGATGGGGCAGCAGAGAGACGCACAACAGATGTGCGCCCAATGACAACACTGGTCGCAGAAGGGGCATAAAGTCATATTTTCATGTTCTATGTACAACATCAAGATAGATGTATTTCTGTGTGGAGGCTCTGAGAAGAACAGACGTTGCCAGACTGTGTTTGTATCGTCATAGGGGCTCAGAATTTGCTGTGATGATATGTGGTGTCGTGTACACAAAAATATCACCTCTGGTTCACGTAGTCTGTACACTGAGGTGACAAAAGTCATGGGGTAGCGATATGCACATATACAGATGGCGGCAGTATCGCGTACACAACGTATAAAAGGGCAGTGCATTGGCGGGGCTGTCATTTGTACTCAGATGATTCATTTGAAAAGGTTTCAGACGTGATTATGGCCGCACTACGGGAATTAACAGACTTCAAATGCGGAATGGTAGTTAGAGATAGACGCATGGGACATTTCATTTCGGAAATCGTTAGGGAATTCAGTATTCTGAGGTCCAAACTGTCAAAAGGTGACGAGGATACCAAAATTGAGGCATTGCGTCTCACCTCGGGCAACGCAGATTCCGACGGCGTTTACTTAACGACCGAGAGCAGCGGCAGTTGGGTAGTGTTGTCAGTGCTAACAGACAAGCAACACTTGGTGAAATAACCGCAGTAATCAATGTGGGGCGTACGACGAACGTATTCATTAGGACAGTGCGACGAAATTTAGCATCAATTTTCTATGCCACCAGACGACCGCCGCCGTTAGCACCTTTCCTTAGCACCTCTCCTTGGGCTCATGGCTACATTGGTTGGAACCTAGACGACTGAAAAACTGTGGCCAAGTCAAACGAGTTCCGATTTCAGTTGGCAAAAGCTGATGGCAGGGTTCGAGAGGGGTGCAGACCCCATGAAGCAGTGGACCCAAGTTTTCAAGGCACTGTGCAAGCTCGTGGTGGCTCTCCTCTGTTATGTTTGGCCACTCGGAGAACGTTTCAGCCATTCATGGACGTCATGTTCCTAAACAATGGTGGAATTTTTATGGATGACAACGCGCCATGCCAGCCGGCCACAATTGTTCGCGATTGGTTTGAAGAACACGCAAGGTGTCAACCTATATGGGCTATGCACTGGGAGTGCAACGCCCACATCAATGGTCACTTTCCATTTTTGAATGAGTGATTAGGGCAGCAATGATACATAGCAGAGTGGATGTGAAAAAAACTTTCGGTTCATCACGCTATGCTAACAGAGATGACTATGGGATGAGCGACGAGAACGTGCTGTGCAAATAATTTTTGTGGACAGTGTGAGATTGTACTCAGGGTGCTGGTAGTGGCAACGCGTTATCCCGAAGGTAGGATTTTACAGCCTCCAGCACCCCAGGCGATGTTGGCACTGCCAGGGCGGTCTCCAGCGGCAGGGCTGACAGGCAGGTAGCATTTCTGGCAGAACACTGCGAGGCAAGCAAAGTGTCTCCCCAAAGTGAATAACGCAGGGAGACGCTGTTTCCCCATCGCCCTTGTCGTCCTGGACTTACAAAAGTGTCGTAGTCGACATTGCCAGCAAGTAATGTATCTCTATGAATCACCCACTCCATATTTTTTGAACGTGGGGCAGAGGAGCGGAATGTGTCCGTTTAGATGCTGGCACCAAGGGCGCCTTTGGAAAGTTTTTCGGACGAGCCGCTACTCCCACAGACGACCGCGATTTACCAGATCGATGTGACGTAAGCGGTGTTTCAAATGGTTCAAATAGCTCTGAGCACTATGGGACTTAACATCTGAGGTCATCAGTCCCCTATAACTTAGAACTTCTTAAACCTAACTAACCTAGGGACATCACACACATCTATGCCCGAGGCAGGATTCGAACCTGCGACCGTAGCGGTCGCGCGGTTCCAGACAGAAGCGCCTAGATCCGCTCGGCCACACTGGCCGGCTGCGGTGTTTCCCTCGAATACAACAGTCGTGCGGGAGGAGCGCTCATTGGGGAAAAATTTGTTAAAATGTTGCGATTCGACAGCCACAGCAATGACGTGGCACGCCGCACGAGATTTTTGGTAGAAATGAGACACCTGAGTTCCAACGTCCGTTCGATGAAGACCCAGTACTCTGTACCGGGCGATGCAGTATGATTGCGGAGTATCTGTGTACCTTATCCGGAACTCTGGATCATTTCGCGGGATTGTGTCGCGTACGCTCGCCACTGTGGCTGCACAGACATCATACGTGATCGGGATAACAACACGACGAGAACATCCGGCTTCGTACCCTGTCGTTCAAAATGGTTCAAATGGTTCTAAGCACTATGGGACTTAACTTCTGAGGTCATTAGTCCCCTAGAACTTAGAACTACTTAAACCTAACTAACCTAAGGACATCACAACAATCCATGCCCGAGGCAGGATTCGAACCTGCGGCCGTAGCGGTCTCGCGGTTCCAGACTGTAGCGCCTAGAACCGCTCGGCCACTCTGGCCGGCGTACCCTGTCGTGTAGCAGAGGAATAGAATAGGTAATATTCGCAGCTCCACCGTAGCACTATCAGCTTTGCAGTTTACAGAAGTTATACAGGTGGCCATGCACCTATTGAGCATCGCAGCGCATTCTCACGTTATTCCTGTGATTAGATACAGATGAAAAGTACGTGACCTAGATTCTTGCGCTCTCATTCAGCTAAGGGGAAGTGCCAAACCGCATCGATAAGATTTGTAATTGTAGATTCATGTTATACTCCTTTGTCCTTATTAAGTTATTAATCTGTCCACATTCAAGAGGCATCACCTCGTTAATGCGATTTATGAGCATATATATATATTCTCAAATGGAATACATCTGATTACCTGTCCCGAAATTTCATACCACCTACACACACTAACCCTATCATACAATCTAGTAAAATTTTTTGATGCATTTGACTTGATGTTAATAATTCACATCAATCACTACTTTCTATTAGCCAAGCTACCTCACCCAATACGATTTTTCAACAGAGGTCTGTATCTCGCAGTCAGATATCATTAAGCGCACAAGAATCGCCGTGGCGGAATTTATAATAGAATTCCGAGTTCTGCAAACAGTTCATTTGAGTATCGCCTCACGATAGCAAAGGGACCTCAGAGGTCGCTTTCCAAACATCCTGGACATTTCAAGTGAATGATTTAGTCACCCATGTCGCCAGAGACATAAAGGAGAGGTCAGTTCACGCACTAAATTCTGCTCTGGGACGACTTTCGCGTTTGTGGAAGGCTATAGAGGCGGCATGCCTCAATATTTCTGCAAGTGACTTCCGGCGACTTGCGGAGTCCATGCCACGTAGAGTTGCTGCACTACGCCGGGAAAAAGAAGGTCCGACACGATATTAGAAGGTATCCCATAACTTTTGTCATAGCTGTTTAATTTAGTCTGCAGGCATTATTTTTCTGACACGGTAAGACTGTATGCGTCGTTATCTTTCGACAAGGTAACTTAAGAGTGCCTGTTGCTGCGCAGTATTGCCGCACCACGGTACAGAGGTTGTTTGACTGTTGTCCTGGCCAACACGTTCTACAGATCTCTCACCGACTGAAAACAACTGGTCATGGACTGCCGAGAGAATTGCATGCCACAATTCGATAGCCGACTGATGAACTGTGGCGTAAAGTTGAAGCGTGCACTACTAACATTTAGCCCCTTACACCAGGTTCAATAAAGCAGCTATGACCTCAACATTTCCTGCACTCTACAACTGACAAATGGTTTTAACAACTTTCTTCAACAAGCAAGATAAGGGGATGTAGGAGTTATAATTCATTCGGTAAACTAAGCTACAAGGATTCAAGTATGCAGTAAATTGGAAGGCTTCCGAAACCAAATCATGAAATGGCTCGAATCCCCATGAAGCAGCAACGGATTGTTAAATAAAACTCTAGTCATGTCCGCACGTGTCAGTTTAACCTCACCACGACAGGAAAAAATTACTTACTAAATTTTTCAAATTTCGGTTTTTATAGCTACGTTTCTCACTAGCCTTTTTCGTTTTCACGTCATTATTGGATTGGTACATAGTTTCGTTCCGTTTTTCTATAATTTTAATAAACACCACAGATACATATAACACAGACGTTAGTCATACGTAATATATTCTCCTTCACTATTCACAACAGTCTGTCAAAGCTGGAGTGACATTCAGATTCAGCGACTGTAGAAATTTCGTGGTTTCGAGGCGAAGAATTCGTCGAGCCACGTTCGAAGCCCATTTTCACCCGGAAAGGAAGTTCCATGACGGTTGTTGGATAGAGAGATGAAACGGTGAAAATCTGAAGGCGCAAGATTAGGTTAATAATGCGGGTGCAGAATGACTTCCCAGCCCGACTACTGTATCATATTTTTGTCACTACAGCAGAATGCAGGTGTGCGTTATCAAGGGATAGCATCTCTTCGCGCAGCTTTCCCCGTCGTTGTTTTTGGACTGCGTCTGCTAGACGTCTCAGTTGTTGATTATAAAGTCAGCGGTGATGGGTACACTTCAGGGAAGCAGTATGTAGTACACCACACCGTCACTGTTCCACCGGAAGCATAACATTATCTTTCTGGATGCATGCAAGCCTTTGTAAAGGGGTTTTGGTGCTTTGTTTGGGCTCAATCATTCCTTTCTTTTCCTTATGTTATCATAAAGACACCAGTTCTCGTCAGCAGTAACGATACAGGGTATGAATGGTTGGTGTTGATCACGAGCCAGTTGATGTCAAGCAAGCAGGTATGCACATGATTTTTTGATTTTGGCTTCAAGCACGCGGTACCCATACACCTAATTTTTTAACCTCCCACATTGCATGCAAACGTCACACAATGGTAAATGATCACAGTTCATCACATTCACTAGTTAAGTGTACATGAGATGGATCATTGTGGATTAATGCACTTAAACACTCTTCATCAAACCCTGAAGGTCTTCCTGAACGTGCAGAGCAATTAACGCCAAACCAATCCTCCTTAAAACGAGAAAGTCATTTTTTCCCATGCTCTGTCCAGTGGCATTATCCCCATACGCGGCACAAATTTTTCTGGCTGTCTCCACTGCTGCCACACCTTTATTAAACCCAAACAGAAGAATATGTCGGAAATGTTCTGAAAAAAAAAAAAATGGTTCAAATGGCTCTGAGCACTATGGGACTCAACTGCTGAGGTCATAAGTCCCCTAGAACTTAGAACAAGTTAAACCTAACTAACCTAAGGACATCACACACATCCATTTCCGAGGCAGGATTCGAACCTGCGACCGTAGCAGTCGCGCGGCTCCGGACTGAGCGCCTAGAACCGCTAGACCACCGCGGCCGGCGGAAATGTTCTGATTTCTCCACCCGGTACTCCCTTTTCTAGCGTCGACAGCGTCACTCACTTTCTGCAAATGACAGAGTGACAATACTTAAACTCAGATAGTAACAGGAAACCATGGGATGATTAGTCCCGTCCTCGTAATTCTGATATTTTAACATTGTGACAGCCGTAGCAGCACTTCTCCAAGTCTATATTTTCATATTTAGTCAAGAGAATAGACACAAAGTTATATGTGTTTGCCAACGATGGACAAAGACGCATCGGTAACTGAGACCATGGACATCACAAGTTTAGCGATTCCGCCACCCGCCACAAGCGGCGGTAATTACGCCACGTGAAAGCCAGCCACGCATATCTGTCACCTGGGAATCCTTGAATATAGCAATATAACCAGCCGCACAGCCGATAGGTACAGTCCATCAGTTGAACACATAAACAAAAATACTTTACATAAGTAGGCTTTCATTTTTTTGTCCGGGAAATACCGTCCCAGAATGTAACTAAAATAGTTTCCATATCTTGGTTCTGACTTACGTCTTCAGGAGCTCCCAGACATTCCCAATAGTTACTCCACCTATGCCACAACGAGCTCGTCCGTTATTTGGTTGAAAAGTCCCTGACCTCACATGGGCCATTATTCGAATACAGAGAATTAAATAATTAAATGCATTTAAAATTTAAAAAGAAAAAGACGCACAGGGTAGGCGAAAGTCGGTTCTCTTTGGACAGCCACGTCAAGGGTGAGAGTAATTTGCGGATGTTTGCTGATAACAGTGTAGTTCAAATGGCTCTGAGCACTAAGCGACTTCTGAGGTCATCAGTCGCCTAGAATGTAGAACTAATTAAACCTATTTAACCTAAGGACATCACACACATCCATGCCCGAGGCAGGATTCGAACCTACGACCGTAGCGGTCGCCCGGCTCCAGACTGTAGCGCCTAGAACCGCACGACCACTCCGGCCGGCAACAGTGTAGTGTACGGGAAGATGTCGTAACTGAGTGACTAGGAGTATACAAGATGACTTAGAATTTTTAGTCGGACAGATGCATGATAGCTTGTTCTAAATGTAGAAAAATGTAAGCTAATGCGGATGCGTAAAAAAAAAATCCTGTAACGATCAAATACAGCATTAATAAGGTGCTGCTTGAAACAGTCACATCGATTAAATGTGTAGGCGTAACGCTGCAATGCGATGTGAAATGGAATAACCACGTCAGGTTGGTGCTATGGAAAGCGAATGTTCGACTTAGTTTTATCTGAAGTATTTTGGGGCAGTGTATCTCATTCATAATAGAGCCGGCGCATAGAATGCTATAGCGACGCATTCTTGAGTACTGTTCACGTGTTTGGGATCTCTAGCAGGTCTTATTAAATGAAGACATCGAAGTAAGACAGTGGTGTGCTGCTAGACTTGTTACCAGTAGGCTCGACCAGCATTCAAGTACTGCGGAGATGCTTCCTGAACTGAAATGAGAATAATTGGCGGGAAGTCGAGCCTCTATCCGCAAGGCACTATTGCGAAATTTCAGGGAACTGGCATTTAAGGCTGACTGCTGAACGATGCGACTGCTGCCAAAGTACACTTCACGTAAGGACCACGAAAATAACATGCGAGAAATAAGGGTTCGTTCGAAAGCTTTTAGACAGTAGTTTTCCCCTCGCTCTGTTTGCGACTGGAACGTGAAGGAAATGACTGGTAACTTTCGCCGTGCACCACGTGGTAGCTTGTGGAGTATGTATGTAGATTTTGATGAAGCAGATCGTCGCTGGCTACGCTAAACCACTATCTTCTCACCCCCATTGCTGCTGAACTCTCACTGCGATCACTTTGCTCGACTGAGCCGAATCCGTCGTTTCTCCCTGCTGTACTCACATGGGAAATTAACTTTGTCGGTAGTACTCCGGGTCAACACATTAGGGCGGAGTGACACTTCTGCGCAATGTAGGACTATAGGTAAGATAAACGGCTTTTGTTAGCCAGAGAAACCAACGAATGTAAAAGCAAAAGAGCTGTTTTTAGTGACAGACTGATCTGTAGCGTAGGCAAAGGTGTAGGTAAAGGTTGAAATGTGACAGTTTGGTTATCAGTTTGCGAAGTGAACGAATGTGAAAGCGAAAAAAACTGTCTGTGGTGATTGTTTGATTTTTAGTATAGTCCAAGGTGGAGATTAGGTTGAATTGTTCGATAGTGAGAGGGCGAAGTCAACGAATGTAACACCAAAGAAACAGGTTGTGGTGACCGGTTAATCTGTAGCTTAGACTGACGTCTAGGTAAGTTGGGAATGTTTGATTCTGAGTTGGCTAAGCCAATGAATCTGAAAGCAAAAAGCTACATGAAGAGTTAGGACTCCGCAGAAATATCAACACATTCAATCTCCGCACAAGTGTCACTCTCCGCACGAACTCGTACTGCTCGAAGACAGGCTGTGGACTCGGAAGTATTTACACTGCAAATCGGTGCTTCAGTGGTATCGTCTAAAACTGGTCACGTTATTATCAAGTGATAGACGTTGAACGTATAGAATTTCACGTGTCAGTTACTTCTAACTCGACTGTTTTCTTGTGGACTTTAATGTTTCCCGAACATAAGGATCTAGCGATTAAAATTGTGTTAATGCTTGATGGATGCAGAAAAGTAATACCTCCGAATTTTCGTGTGAAAAATATTAGGGGTTTTTAAATGGAATACATGGAGACAATTATTGAACTATACGAAAAAAACGTAAATTAGTTACATACTACGGCGTGAACACACGTTATTCAACATGTAAACGTCACTGCAGATGTTAGGCTTTAGGTTATGACATGTTCGGTAAGCCTGCCATCTTTAGCTATGATGTGGCGCAGACGAATAGGGAAATTCTGCATGACCCGCTGAAGTGTCGGAAAATCGATGCTGCCGATGACCTCCTGAATGACTGTTTTTAGCTCAGCAATGGTTTTGAGGTTATTGTTGTAGACCTTATCTTTAATATAGTCCCACAAAAAGGAATCGCATGTGTTCACATCCGGAGAATATGGCGACCAATCGAGGCACATGCCAGTGGCCTCTGGGTACCCCAGAGCCAGAATGCGGTCCCCAAAGTGCTACTCCAGGACATCAAACACTCTCCTGCCTCGATGCGATCGACCTCCGTCTTGCATGAAGCACATATTTTCGAAATCAGGATCACTTTGGATAATGGGGATGAAATCATCTTCTGAAACCTTCACGTACCGTTCTGTAGACACCATGCCATCAAGGAATATCGCACCGATTATTCAGTGACACCACACAGTCACCCGTTGAGGGCGAAGAGACTTCTCGATCGCGAAGTGCGGATTCTCAATCCTCCAAACGCGCAGATTTTGCCTATTGACGGACCCATCCAAACGAAAGTCGCTAAACTTGCCCTTGCGCATACTGATTCCCATCACGCCCCGTGGCAAACCGTGCAGTTTGAACGTCCTAACGCAAACCGCTTAGACGTTATGAGGATTTTATTTCATATAGTTCAATAACTGTCATCCTGTAAATGCTATGAACATTATTCATCTTTATTCTTCACGTCTACGTATTTGCAACACTGCCGCAAGAGGGCTCCGAATTATGGCGCGTAACATAGTGGTGCGTATAGTAACTATGTCAGCACGTGAGAAACAGCGTGCTGTAATCGAGTTTCGAATTTGAAGAATTAGTCCACACATGCAACACTTTCTCCTTCAGCATGACAATGTCGGACCGCACACGAGCGCTGCGACATCTGCAGCAATCCGGCGCCTTGGATTCAGTGTCACCGATCATCCTCCATACAGTCTCGACTTATTCCTATACGATTTTAATTTGTTTCCAAAGCTCAAAGAACACCTTGGAGGACTTCACTTTGGTAGTGGTTAAGCGGTATAAGTAGAGATGAGGTTGTTGCTCTGTCGACAAAGCCAAACATTCTACAGTAACGGTATCAACAAACTGGTCTCTGATTGGGAGAAATGTGTTTGTTGCCAGGGTGAATAATGATGTAGAATGTTAATAATTCTTGTTTTACAGTGGTTGACACTGTTTGTTCCCGACGTTCCCGCTACGTGGCATGTGAGTAGGCGTTATTCCAACATCATGGAGTCGTATAACGATGCAGAGCGTGGGAAGTGTTTATGGTTTCAGGAATACAAATACGCTAGTACAGTTTAGAGGCAATACGGTACTAAATATCGCAGGACACCACCTCAGAGAAACTGTTCTTAATTGATACTATCATTTCACGAAACCTGACTGTCTATCACATACGACGCTTGGTCAGGTTTGGCGATAAAACTCTGACACAGTAATTGAATAACTTCGGGGCTCGTGCCAGCTTAGAACTGAATATGCCTGATGGAAACGCTTGACATTCAGACCTAAAAACTGGAAGGGTTGCAAGCTGTAAGAGAAAGTAACAAAGAAAAGTGAACTGAGTTTTGCGTCGAAATGCTAAACAAAACGTAGACTGAAAATGATTTTCTTAGTATAATTGTGTTCAGTGACGAAACCACCCTCCATACCTCTGATAAGGTCAGCAGATATAATGTTTGTATATGGGGTGAGCAGAAATCACATCACGTAATCAAACATATACGGGACTCGCCTAAGTTGTTTTTTTTTTTTTTTTTTTGCGTTGTAACCTGTAACAATGTTTACGGTCGTTTATTTTTTGCCGAGTCAGCTGTAACTCGCCTGTAGTACCTGGACACGCTTGGGCATTATCTAATGCCTCAATTACAACAGCATGTGGGCACAGTATTTATTTTTCCACAAGATGGCCTGCCACAACGTTACCATCTTGAGCTCTCGCATGTCTCAATACGAATGTGCCAACTTGAATTTGAATTGGTGGAACAATATCGTGACCACTACAATTACCTGATTTAACCTAAATGTACTTCTGCGTATGGGGCTATATTAAAGACAGAGTGTTTGTACCTCCGCTTCCGGGAAACGTCGATGAGCTGCGAAAACGGATAACACAAGCAGTTGCTACGAAACACCAAGACTCGCTTCATAGGATTTGGCAGGAAACTGATTACAGGTGGGACATCTGTCGTGTTACAAAAGGTAGTCAAAATGAACATTCATAAATAAAACTTGAAAGTATACTGATTCAGTGCTGTATCAAAAATATCTATAAGTTATTTACCTTTTTCACTATTAAATTTTGCTTTTGTGTAACAAACGTATAAACACCCTGTATTTAAAAAGCTTAAAGAGTTTTCACAGAAAAATTTCGGAGGCATTATTTTTTAGCGCGCGCTCGTACTACAAATAGAAAAGTTTTTATTTATTGCTGTAGGTACGGGACAAAACGCTTTTCACGCCAAGACACCGTATCCTGTTAATATTCGCGTTCAGACAGATCTCCTCCCTATGATACGAGAGGATATCTGTGATGGAGAAAGTCTCTGACAGCTAGGATATCAAGCAGTTCAAATGGTTCAAATGGCTCTGAGCACTATGGGACTCAACATCTTACGTCATAAGTCCCCTAGAACTTAGAACTACTTAAACCTAACTAACCTAAGGACATCACACACACCCATGCCCGAGGCGGGATTCGAACCTGCGACCGTAGCAGTCCCGCGGTTCCGGACTGCAGCGCCAGAACCGCTAGACCACCGCGGCCGGCTATCAAGCAGTATACACGATTTCGAGAACTAGGATTTAAAAAACTCGTTACCCGCAAGCTATGCCGTAACCGTATGTCGATCGAACGAAGAAGTGTGTCCCTTTTGTGTACCCAATTTTTGCAAAATCCAGTGGATTTTCTACGGCAACAAAGGCCTTTTCATCCGATAGCAATCTACTTAGCTCGGCGTCGTGTTGTATGTACTCCTACACCCGATCCAAAATTAACAGCGTCCGAAGATGTTGCTGAACTACAATCGTACGTAAACTTCCTGTTTTATATTTCCGTAATGGAACATATAAGACACAATATTAACGGCCAATGACATGGCAACTATGGCTATATGTAAACTTGATTTTGCACTCTGTATGTTGAAGTACATCAGTTTTTTATCTGTTTCCTGTTGTTGGACTTACGAGCGAAGTAGGCTAGCTATTATCAATCAATCTAGACACGCATTCGGGAGGACGGTACTTAAAATTTCTGTAAGGACATTCAGATTTAGGATTTCCGTTGTCTTCCCTAGCCATCTCAAGCAAAGATCGAGAACGTCCATTTTACAAGAGCAATCCCCATTTTCTTCGTATCATTTAGAAAATCCGAGCGCATGTTCTTGTTCTGCGTCTCAAATGACTTCTGTGTCCTCCGTTGTGTGAAGAGCAGCACTTTCGAAATATGGAGATATTCTAGTTCTCTAGCAATATTATTTTACTTTTTACGATAGTTCCTTTTATGTTATGTTTTCTTCATCGTTAATCATTTCTATAGAAAGAAAATCATCGTTAGGTTCAAATGGCTCTGAGCACTGAGGTGATCAGTCCCCTAGAACTTAGAACTACTTAAACCTAACCAACCTAAGGACATCACACATCCATGCCCGAGGCAGGATTCGAACCTGCGACCGTAGCAGTCGCGCGGTTCCGGACTGAAGCGCCTAGAACGGTCGGCCACCGCGGCCAGCTCATCGTTAGGAACCTTTCTGTTGTTCGTATAGTCAAAATGTAGGTAAAAATATCAGAGAATGTTCGTGGAGTAGCGCTGGCTAGTACCGATTATTGATTTGGAGACTGTGTGTACATGTCTATCACCAGAAGTCTGACAGTCGACATTTGCGAGCTGCAGTATTGGCGATAACGGCATATAAATCCCACCTCTCGATGTTAGTATGCAAGCGGACAGCGTACCAAGGACGTACTCTAATCTCTAGATCACGTTTCAATAAGCGTTTGTTACTCTTTCTACTCGTAGAAGGTGAGGGACTCGCCTACATCTTTGGGACGGCGTGTGACATGACATCGGTGTTACCACCACTAATCTCCCTGTCACCGCTTCCTGTATGTGTGGCGCTTCCCGTTGCTGGTACACGAGTTATGTACTGTAGAGATTGAGCACTCATTACATTCAAGATCACCTTCTCAATATGGGACAGACAGTCCTTGTGTGTCTCTGCTCATCTCAGGTGCGGCCCAATCACGGGCATCCGAATGTTTGCCTGCAACTTCAGTAAGATAGACCTAAACTGTGTCACAATTGTTTGAGTAACATTCCTAGATCGTGAGAGCGCTTCTGTCGCTCCCCAAGTCATCTGACCACAATTACTTTGCGTGCATCTAGATCGCTTTTTCGGCAATCGAGCGCCCGTTGGGTCCAGCTCCGACAAATCTCTATGCATTGTATATTGGCGGTGGTTGAGGTGTACGGAAACAGGATGTTTCCGTGGCGCTTTCCGTGCCTTGTGAAGCAAATGCTACGATGACTCATCACCTACAACAGAGAAAAAGCGGCACCGGCGCTGCAAGGTGTGTGTCTGTAACTCAGTTGCATATAACTGTGAGTGTTCTACATAATTTCCCCAAGTCTGGTGTGCATCTTTTATAGGTTATTTATCAAGCATACGAGAAAGAAATTGTTAGATATATATAGGTTTTCGTATGAAATCACAAGCGACCACTGTTATGGTAACTGTCACACCATCAAGGAAGTCACTGCCATAATATCCGTGAGCTTTCACGCGGTTTTCGACGCAGTCAGTCATCAACATCTCCACGCCTATACAACAAAAGCATTTGATGAGGAAGAGGTGGTAACTAAGTTTCAAAAAATAGCTCAGAAAATGCAGATTTTCAGTTTCAAGCCGTTAACGCTACGTAATGCAGATTAAAAGTTGTTGGCAGTACTGCATATCTGAAAATCACAGAGAAAAGTTCCACTACTTGGAAAAAATTCCCACTTGATGTAATGAGTGCCAACTCTCTTTCAGTGCTGATAAATGTAAGATAACACCTGTAACAAAGAGGACCCGATAGTATCTGATTAAAAATTCAGTGATGAACACGTGGAGCATATTACATCGTAGAAGTACAGGGGTTGGACAAAAATGTGGAAACTTCGCGAGAAATGCGTGCTTGAACATAAATACAGCTGATAGCCAAGTCTGCAGATTGTACAGTTATATTTGACCAAGAGCGGCATGTATGCACTGTCCTCAGTATGTTGCAAATGTCAGTCGTGGTCAGAACAGTGCTTAGTGTAATTGTGAATACATTATGTCGGAGCTAAGTGAACTTAAATGTGGGCAAAGTTTAGGTGCTCATATGGTAGGAGTTTACAGAACTACGGTAGCTGAAGTGTATGGTGTTTCAAGAGACACCTTATCGAAAATTTATACCGCATTCAGAGAAAAAGGAAAAACATCACCAGCTCAGTCACAACGTGGTCGAAAGTGTGTGTCGAGTGATTGTGATAGATAGACATTGAGGAGCACTGTGACGAAAGATAAGAACACGACAGCGGCAAAAGTCACTGTAGAACTGGATGGCCCACTCGCGGACCCTGTCGGCACCAAAACAACACGAAGGGAACTCTATAATCTGGGACACGCAGAGTGAAGTGGAATTCTAAAACCACTCATCAGTGATGCATTTGCCTGTGACAAGAAGACGTGGTGCCGAAGCCATAAAACCTGGACAGTGGAACAATGGAAGAAAACCATTTGGTCGGATGAGTCTTGTTTTACAGTTTCCAACTTCCAGCCAAGTTTATGTCCCAAGAGTGTGCCATGGCGGGGTTTCGGAGGTGATTTAGGCAGCCATATTACGGTATGTACTAGTTTCGCGGTGGTCAGTGTACTCTTATAATTCCACCTCATGTCTAAAATTGTCATTAAGTAATTTAAAGCCATTGTTCTTTCATTAAGGTCCTTTGCAGAATTAGCACTTACATTATGTACGGGCATTGAAGAGCATAGGTTAATGCTAGCGTGAACCTCTTAATTGCACGCTAAATCGTTCGCAACAGTTAACAGATGGGTACCTAGGTAAATCCTGATTGACTAGACAGTTGATAGTACTTTCACATGAAATAATCGACTCCAGTGATGATTTTTTTTCTCTTATTCCATTTCCTCCCGACACCCTCGAGGCAGCTCTGCTAAAACGTCATCCGTGAAAGGCAATAACGAACCTAAAATCGATTTAAGGAAGAGAGATGAAGCAGACAAACCTATCAAGCCAACGGGCATGCTTCGTGAGCATTAGGGAGGTGTTAGAGAAAGATATTGCCGTCGTTTTAAGATACTGAGCACCGCTGCTTCGGAAGAAGGAATTGTTTCAGTCTGGCACTAAGCCCTCCAGACGTCTTGATTCTAGGCATTCAGTTCCAGAAATATAATCTTCAGAAATATAGAGGTAACAGAGTCTAGACACTGAAGGCTGGCAGTATCTCCCCCCCCCCCCCCCCCCAGATATTCGGAGGTCGTAGGATCCACACATTCAACTCCAGCGGGCAGATATACCAACAGCCTTTCCCCTCCCCTCTAGATCTCTTCTATTGGACGGAAAAATGGCGGGTTGTTACCCTGTCGACTAGATGCAGGGGAGTTGACTCCACCCACACAAAGTACATGGGCAAGCATCCTCCCTCCCTCCCCCCTCAACTGCTCAGTGACTACAGTGTATATACGACACGGCTGCATCACTTAAATACATTTCATTATTAATCTATCAGCAATGAAACGCAAGTGTGAGGACCATTCTGCAGGGGCTGATCACTGAGATAGACGTCCTCGTTTCGATTATGACATTCCTAGTAAGTACTTAAATATTATATGTGCATATGACTGCGTATTTGTTCATGTATAGGCATGGTGCAATGGATTTTTTTATTTTATATGTTAGAGACGACAGCATACCGTCACAACAGATGGGTGACAATACATTAACCCTCCTGATAGAGAATATAGGTGCTCCAGAGCAGGTGGGTGATTTGGGATGGAGGAATCACCGCCACTAACCAGTGACAACTGTGCTTGTAGGTAAGGGTCTCATATATTTGTACTAACAAAATATTTTACGATCACGTAGAATGGTTATATAACGTTCTGTTGTTTTGTGTAGGGAAGGCTGAGTTAGCATGGAGAAGGGATGTGCGCGAGGGAATGTGATAGGGAATTTCTCGAATTGAGAAACATAACAAGAGCTTCAGTGCCGCGTTTGGAGTTTATTGCTCCAAGCCCTATTACTAAGGGATACAATAGAAGAAATGAGCTACGGCGTCTGGAGGCTTCCGCAACCAGATTAAGGCCATGGTGCCCCAAAATAGGAGCTAGAAAACACGTCTAGCGGGGAAGGGAGCTGGTAGGCGAGAGAGTGACCGTGTGTCTGGAAACCTGGACCCTCACGTGATATGCATCTTTCCTACTGGCTGGCAGGGTGGTACCTCAAGCTGCCAGCGAGGCCTTGGAACAGCGTACTCTGTCAGCAATACCCGTACTGAGGATCTTAACCACGTAAATCAGGCGAGGGCAGGGACGCGTTGAGTAACGTTCGGTACAAACCCACCCAGGTCCAACCACTGCCTCGTCATAGAAAACAGTACTGAAATCATAAATTATAGTGTAATAAAATTTTGAAAGAAAAATTCCTCAATCCTTGGGTTGCCCTCTCAGTCTAGGTGCTCACCACGCACACCCGTCCTCTTTCCGCAAGATGCCTTTTATGGGTCAAGTGTACGTCAAAACATCAATACGCAATTTCAGTTGGACGTAAAAGGATAAGGGCTCCTTTGGACAGGTTGCCGACTTTTACTAGGAGGCTTATTCCATTGAGTAGTGCAAATCATGGTAATACACTGCTGAGCCGGGCGCGGTGGTCTAGCGGTTCTAGGCTCTCAGTCCGGAACCGCGCGACTGCTACGGTCGCAGGTTCGAATCCTGCCTCGGGCATGGATGTGTGTGATGTCCTTAGGTTAGTTAGGTTTAAGTAGTTCTAAGTTCTATGGGACTGATGACCTTAGAAGTTAAGTCCCATAGGACTCAGAGCCATTTGAACCAATACACTGCTGAGACAAAAACCATGGGATAGCGATATGCATCTATACAGATGGCGATAGTATCGTGTACGCTATGTATAAAAGGGCAGTGCATTGGTAGAGCTCTCATTTGTACATCTCAGGTGATTCGCGTGAAAGGTTTCCGACGTGATTATAGCCACACGGCGGGAATTAATAGACTTTGAACCCGGAATGTTAGTTCGAGATAGACACATAGGAAATTTTATTTCGGAAATCGTTAGGGAATTCAATATTCTGAGACGCACACTGTCAAAAGTGTGGCGAGAATACCAAATTTTAGGCATTATTTGTTACCATGGATGACCCAGTGGCCGACGGCCTTCCCTTACGACTGAAAGCGACCGCGCTTGCGTAGAGTTGCCAGTACTAACAGACAAGTATAATGCTTGAAATAATCGTTGCAATCAATGTGGGACGTACGATGAATGTATCGGTTAGGACAGTGCGACAAAATTTGGTGTTAATGGACAATGGCAGCAGGCGAACGGCGTGAGTGCCTTTGCTAACAGCACGACATCGCCTTCAGAGTCTCTCTAGAGATCGTGACCATATCGGGTGGACCCTAGACAACTGGAAAACCGTGACCTCGCCAAGTGTGTCCTGATTTCAGTTCGTAAGAGCTGATGGTAGGATTCGATGGTGGCGCAGACACCACGAAGCCATGGATTCAAGTTGTCAACAAGGTATTGTGCAAGCAGGTGCTGGCTCCATACTGGCGTGGGCTATTTTTACGTGGATCAATGACTGGAGATGGTTATTTTTGGCTACTGGGAGACCACTTGGAGCTATTCTCGGATTTCATGTTCCCAAACAACGATGCAATTTGGCAGTGAGACATGTCAGCGGGCCACAATTGTTCCCGACTGGTTTGAATAACTTTCTGGATAATTCGGGAAAATGATTTGGCCTTTCAGATCGCCTGACATGAAACCCATCGAACATCTGTGGTGCACAAAACCCCCACCGGCAACACTTTCGCATGTGTGGACAGCTATAGAGGCCGAGGAATGAACCATGGACCTGGCCGTTGGTGGGTAGGATTGCGTGCCTCAGGGATACAGATAGCCACAATGTAGGTGGAACGACAGTGGAAGGGTATTTGTTGAGAGGCCAGAGAAACATGTGGTTCCTGAAGAGGGGTAGCAGCCTTTTCAGTAGTTACAGGGGCAACAGTCTGTATAATTGACTGGTCTGGCCCCGTAGCATCAACCAAAAGGGCCTTGCTCTGCTGGTACTGCAGACGGCTGAAAGCAGGGGGAAACTACAGCCGTAATTTTTCCTGATGGCATGCAGCTCTACTATATGGTTAAATGACGATAACACTCTCTTGGGAAAAATAATCCGGAGACAAATAGTCCCACATTCAGATCTCTGAGTGGGGACTACTCAGGAGGATGTCATCATCAGGAGAAACAAAACTGGCGTTCTACTGGTCGGAGCGTGTAGATATGGCAGGAGCTAGTGAAGTACAGTGGCAGGAGGGACCGGACAGCCGGTCAGAAGGATACAGAGTTATAAATACAAAACCAAATAGGGGTAATGCAAGAGCCGGTTCAGTAGTGAATAAGAAAAAAGAAACATGGATAAGCTACGATGAACATCATAGTAAACGCATTATTGTAGTCAAAATAAACACGAAACCCACACCCACCACAGTAATACAATTTTAATTGCCAGATAGCTCCACAGATGATCTAGAGATTGAAGAAATACATGATGAGACAAAATAAATTATTCGGATGGTTAAGGGAGACGAAAATGTAATAGTCATGGGGGTACTGGATTTAGATAGTAGGGAAAGGAAGAGAAGGAAAAATAGTAGGTGAATACGGACTGGGGGAAAGGAGTGAGAGATGAAGCCGGCTGGTAGAATTTTGCACAGAGCATAATTTAACCATCGCTCATTCGGTTTAAGAACCATGAGAGAAGGT
The DNA here is from genome assembly GCF_023898315.1 of Schistocerca nitens. Lineage (NCBI taxonomy): Eukaryota > Metazoa > Arthropoda > Insecta > Orthoptera > Acrididae > Schistocerca > Schistocerca nitens. The sequence goes on along the minus strand of NC_064616.1, from coordinate 569,701,128 downwards.
TGTATACGTGGGGCAGCTGTGGACTCTGACAACAATTTAGTGGTTATGAACTGTAGATGAAAACTGAAGAAATTGCAAAAACGCAAGCATTTAAGGAGATGGGACCTGAATAAGCTGAAAGAACAAGAGGTTGTTGAGAGTTTCAGAGGAAGCATTAGGGAACGATTGACAAGAAAGGGCGAAAGGAATACAGTTCAAGAAGAATGGGTAGCTTTGAGAGATGAAATAGTGAAGGCAGCAGAGGATTAAGTAGGTGAAAAGACGTGGGCTAGTAGAAATCCGTGGGTAACACAAGACATCTTGAATTTAACCGATGAAAGAAGAAAATATAAAAAAGAAGTAAATGAAGCAGGTGAAAGGGAATACAAACGTCTAAAAAATTAGACTGACTGTAAGTGCAAAATGGCGAAGCAGCAATGGCTAGAGGATAAAAGTAAGGATTTGGATGCATATATGACTAGGGGAAGATAGGTACCGCCTATACGAAAATTAGGGAGACCTTTCGAGATAAGAGAACCACCTGTATGATTACCAAGAGCTCAGACGGAAAACCAGTCCTAAGCAAAGAAGGGAAAGCTCAAAGGTGGATGGAGTATATAGAGGATCTATATAAGGGACACGTACCTGAGGGCAATATTACAGAAATGGAAGAGGACTTAAATGGAGATGAGATAGGAGATAAGATACTGCGGGAAGAATTTGACAGAGCACTGAGAGACCAAAGTCGAAACAAGGCTCCGGGAGTACACAACATTCCGTTAGAATTACTGATAGCCTTGGGCGAGCCAGCCACGACTGAACTCTTCCTTCTGGTAAGCAAGATGTATGAGACAGGTGAAATACCCTCAGACTTCAAGAAGAGTATAATACAAGTAACTCCAATTGCAAAGAAAGCAGGTGCTGACATAAAAAAAATTACAGAACGATCAGTTTAGTAAGTCATGGTTGCAAAATACCAACACGAATTCTTTACAGAAGGGAAAACTGGTAGAAGCCGACCTCGGGGAAGATCAGTTTGGATTCTGGAGAAATTTAGGAATACGTGAGGCAATACTGACTCTACGATTTCTCTTAAAAGATAGGTCAAGGAAAGGGAAAACATGTTTTACCATTTGTAGATTTGGAGAAAGCTTCTGACAATGTTGACTGGAATACTCTCACTGAGATTCTGAGGGCAGCGGGGGTAAAAAATAGGGAGCCAAAGGCTATTTGCAACTTGCACGGATAGCAGTTGTAAGAGTAGAGAGGCATTAAAGGGAAGCAATGCTTTAGAAGGGAATGAGACAGGGTTGTAGCCTATCTCCGATGTTATTCAACTGTACACTGAGCAGGCAGTAAAGGAAACAAAAGGAAAATCTAGAGTAGGAGTTAAGGACCAGGGAGAAGAAATAAAAACTTTGACGTTTGCCGATGAGACTGTAATTCTATCATACGACAGAAGATTTCGAGGAGCAGTTGAATTGAATGGACAGTGTCTCCAAAAGGGGATATAAAATAAACATCAACAAAAGTAAAACGAGGATAATGGAATGTAGTGGAATTGCACCAGGTGATGCTGATGGAGTTGGACTAGGAAATGAGACACTAAAAGTAGCAGATGAGTTTTGCTTCTCGGGCAGAAAAATAATTGATGATGGCCGAAGTAGACAGGATATGAAATGTAGACTTGGCAATGGAAAGAAAATCGTTTCTGAAAGAGAGAAATTGGTTATCGTCGAGTATAAATTTAAGTGTCAGGAAGTCTCTCCTGAAAGTATTTTACGGAGTGTAGCCGTGTATGGAAATGAAACATGGACAACAAACAGCATAGACAAAAGGAGAACAGAAGCACTTGAAATATGGTGCTATAGAAGAATGCTGAAGATAAAATGGGTAGAGCACGTAACTAATGAGAAGCTACTGAATAGAATTGGGGGTCACTCATGGAAAAATTCCTGTAGTAGATGGTGTTGGTGCTAGATCTGCACCTTTTTTAGATTGAAGCCAGCTGATGCTTAAAGGAAGTCCCTCTAACTAAGGGCTCACCTTCCGAGGATGTAATGTTTCCAACTATCTCATCAGAATATAAGAGGTATTAGAGATAAAGTTGGTGAACTGCTTATAGATGTTGACTCTGAAATTATTGGTATAACAGAGCACCACTTAAATAATTTTACAATTCAGAGGCTTCCTTTACCAGGATACAGATTAGTTGGTTGTTTTTCAAGAGTTCCTTGCAGGGTGGGGGAGTGGCTATGTAGACTCCATGTAAAAAACAGTATTCCATTTGAGTCCATAGACGTATCACGACATTGCACTGAACAGATAATCGAATTTTGTGCAGGGGCAGTTGAGTTTAGTGAAACTAAACTTCTAATTGTTGTTGTTTATAGGTCCCCTAACTCCGACTGCAGAGTATTTCTGCTCAAGCTAGAGAGGGTTCTTGATTCACTTTGTAGGAAGTACCAGAAACTAGTTGCATGTGGTGACTTCAATACTAATTTTGTATATGATGGAGAAGAAAAGGATATTGGTAGATCTCCTAAATTCATATGATCTGATTGCAGACTGTGTTTTTTCCAACTAGGGTGCAGGGGAACAGTAGCACAGCCATGAACAATATTTTTATTCATTCTTCATTACTAGATGGGCATTCTGATAGTAAAAGCGTGAATGGCCTTTCAGACCATGAAGCACACATTTTAACACTAAAAGGCTTTTGTACTCAAACAAATGTGATATTTAATTACAAACTATGCAGGAAATTTAATCCGACACCAATAGAGAGTTTTTTATACATTGTCAAGGAACAAGATTGTAGGACGTTTATAGTGCCGATAACATAGATGATACATATAATGCTCTCCTTAACACATTTCTCATGCTCTTTGAGAGTTGCTTTCCATTAGAACGTTCTAAGCGGGGTACTAGCAGTAATAGGCAGCCCGGGTGGCTGACTAGTGGGATAAGAATATCATGTACAACAAAGCGGGCATTATATCAAAATGTTAGATGCAGTCATAATCGGACTACGGTAGCCCATTACAAACGGTATTGTAAGGTGCTTAAAAATGTTATTAGGAAGGCAAAGAGTATGTGGTATGCAAATAGAATAGCTAATTCACAGGATAAAATTAAAACCATATGGCCAGTTGTGAAGGAAGTGTCTAGTCATCAGCACAAGGTCGACGATATAAAGTAAGTTCGCAGTAGAAATATTTCTGTTACTGATAAATCAGATATATGTACAGTATTTGACAATCATTTTCTGAACATTGCTGGCGAATTAAATAAAAATTTTGTTTCTTCAGGGAATCATATAACTTTCTTGGCAAATGCTTTTCCTAGATTGATGTCTGAAATATTCCTCTGTGATGCAGACAAGGAGGAGATTGAGTCAATAATTAGGTCACTGAAGACTAAGGAATGTCATGGTTATGATGGATTGTCTAGCAGAATATTAAAGTACTGTGCTGCACATGTTAGCCCTGTATTTAGCCATATTTGTAATTTTTCCTTTAGGAACGGTCAGTTTCCTGAGCGATTAAAGTTCTCAGTAGTAAAGCCGCTTTATAAAAAGGGAGAAAGGGATAATGTAGATAATTTTGGACCTATTTCTATGCCATTAGTGTTTGCAAAAGCTATTGAAAAGCTGTGTATGTAAGGATAATTTATCATTTTATATCAAACGATTTGCTATCAAATGTACAGTTTGGCTTCAGAAGTCGTTTAACAACTGAAAATGCTATATTTTCTTTTGTCTGTGAGGTACTGGATGGTTTCGAACGCTTGGCATATTTTTTTGATTTAACTAAGGCATTTAATTGTGTTGATCACAAAATATTGCTCCAGAAGTTGGACCATTACGGAATACGGGGAGCAGCTCACAATTGGTTCACCTCTTACTTTAGCAACAGGCAGAAAAAGGTCATTATTCACACTGTTGATAACGGCTGGGATGTGGGGTCTGAGTGGAGTTCTGTCAAGTGGGAGGGAGAGAGGAAGGGTGGGGGGGGGGTGCCCCAGGGATCAGTGTTGGGGCCGCTCCTGTTCCTTATTTATATAGATGATATGCCCTCTAGTATTACGGGTAACTCTAAAATATTTCTGTTTGCTCATTACACTAGCTTGGTAATAAAGGATGTTGTGTGCAACATTGGCCCCGTTTCAAATAGTGCAGTTCATGACCTAAGTTCATGGCTTGTAGAAAATAAACTAACACTAAATCACAGTAAGACTCAGTTCTTACAGTTTCTAACACACAATTCAACAAAACCCGACGTTTTAATTTCTCAGAACAGGCATATGATTAGTGAAACATAAACAGTTCACGTTTCTAGGTGTTCAGATATATAGTAAATTGTTGTGGAAAAACCACGTTCAGGATCTTGTTCAAAGACTTAATACTACCATTTTTACTATTCGAACGGTGTCTGAAGTGAGTGATCGTTCAATACGAAAATTAGTCTACTTTGATTATTTTCATTCGCTTATGTCGTATGGTATTATATTTTGGGGTAACTCTTTCCATTCTAAAAGGATACTTTGGCTCAGAAACTGGCGGTTCGGGCAATAAGTGCTGTTCACGAATCTCTTGTCGATACCTGTTCACGAGTCTGGGTATTTTGACATTGGCCTCTCAATATATATATATATTCCTTACTGTCATTTCTTGTTAACAATATTAGCTTATTGGCAAGAATAAGCAGATTTCACTCGGTTAATACTCGGCAGAAATCAAACCTGCATTTGGATCGGACTTCCTTAACTCTTGTGCAGAAAGGTGTGCAGTATACTGCTGCATCCATTTGCAATAAGGTACAGCTCGAATTCAAAAATCTTAGCAGTAATCCACGCGCTTTCAAATTGAAACTGAAGAGCTTCCTCTTGGGTCACTATTCTATTCTGTCGAGGAGTTCCTTGAAAAATTAAGCTGATTCTTATTGTATTGTTGACTGCGTTTACTTAATCTTGTGGACTGACTTTTTTCGGGTTTATAAACATTTATTTTTATCTGTTATGTCTTTTATGTTGTAATTTCATGTACTGACACGTTCTTTGACCATTGAGATTTGCTCCTCAACTTGGTCCTACCGAACTTAACGTGTAAATAAAAAAAAGTTGACTAGAAGAAGAGATCGGTTGATAGGACATGTTCTGAAACATCAAGGGACCACCTATTTACTACTGGAGGGAAGCACGAGGGGTAAAAATCCTAGAGGGGGACAAAGAGGTGAATACAGCAAGCAGATTCAGGGTGATGTAGGTTGTAGTAGTTACTCGGAGGTAAAGAGGTTAGCACAGGATAGAGTTGCACGGAGAGTTGCATCAAAGCAGTGTTTGGACTGAAGACCATAATAACAACAACAATAGAGGCAGCATGTCTCACTATTTCTGCAGAGGACTTCCATCAGCTTGTTGGGTCCATACCAGGTCGAGTTGCTTCACTACGCCGGACAGGAGGTTTTTCGACACGATATTGGGAGGTATTCCATGAGTTTTGTCAGCTCAGTGTTTTGTCTGATGTTACAAAAGCAATTACAAGAATTTGATTGTGAAATGAGCCCAATAGTTAGATAACTTTGCACAATACAGAGAAAACGGATCTTTGAGTCTATATGCCGATGCGATGCCGTCGGGGTGAGGGTAGTGCCAGAGCAGCGAAGGTAATTTGATTCGCCGAAGGCAGCGCAGAGGCAAGCATCAGGGCAGGTCTAAGCTGGGCGCTGATATTGCCGGGGCGCAGTGATGTGGCTGTGGCGGTAAACAACGGCGTTGACTCTGCCGTGTAAGCGCTGCAGGCGGGGCTGTATGGCAACTGCAACACTCAATCACTCGGCCGCATCGGGGAGGGCTCACAGGAAAGCGACAATATAAAGGATGTTTGCAGATAACCGTACAAAGTGTTCAAAGTAGTGATCTCCGCAATCAGGTTGTGGGGACACTGACAAAAATTTATGAGACTAGACTAATAACCTAAATAATTCTCATACATGAGAATGGTATACAACATCAGCAGTTAGCAAATAAATTCTACTCTTGGTGGAAGCGCTATCACGTTGAGATCAAGTATAGGACAGTGCTCCCGTATTACTACACCTCATTACATTTAAACTGTTCTTCAGAATAAAGTATATAAAAATGTAAATATTTCTTTTATAGATAAAATAACTGTTGTCAGTACGTAATGGTTAATCTTAACCCAGGGAGCGTGCCAATGCCTGAAGGGTCCCATGTTTCTAACGGTTTTACTAGCGGTATTCACCAAATAGCCACTGTTCACGTATTACCTGAGGTTGCGTTTTACAACATCTGATGTGATCTTGGGTAAACACAACCCATATAATGAAACAGACAATGATCAGTGTTAGAGAAACAGGTGTAGCGCCAGGAATGACTACTCAGTGTATGCAGTTCTTACTGTTCCAGTCATTAATATGGGCCGCCACACTGTCAGGGGTAATTTGTCCCAGTTCTCAAGCCATTAATCATTTATAGACTCCACGAGATGACTTTTGGTATTATTTGGCAACACAGGCAGGCTGTCAGGGTGAGGCAACACTAGGGGGGCTTCAGGCAGGTAAAACAGAAAAGGCTTATCACTAGCATTGTGCGCATACACAGATCAGTCAAAACATTATGACCACAGCCACCGCGGCGTTGGATGCGGCCTGGTGGCGTCGCGGTAACGAAACTATGTAAGCGGAGCAAACACAGACTGCAGATCAACCTAGCGAAGACGTGGACTGTAAATGGGGAAATCCACTGAGATAAAAGATATTGGCAAAGGACAGATTATTATTACGCAGTCCCTGTGAACCAGTATCTCGAAAACGGCGGAGTTGATAGAATGTTCACGTGCTACTGTTGTACCGAGCGAGGTGGCGCAGTGGTTAGCACACTGGACTCGCATTCGGTAGGACGACGGTTCAATCCCGTCTCCAGCCATCCTGATTTAGGTTTTCCGTGATTTCCCTAAATCGTTTCAGGCAAATGCCGGGATGGTTCCTTTGAAAGGGCACGGCCGATTTCCTTCCCCATCCTTCCCTAACCCGAGCTTGCGCTCCGTCTATAATGACCTCGTTGTCGACGGGACGTTAAACAACACTAACCTAACTAACTGCTACTGTTGTGAGCATCTAAAGAAAGAGGTAGGACAGTGAAACTACCACCAGGCGCTAAATGATTGGACGTCGACGACTCTTTACAGAACATGGAATTAGGTGGCTTGTCTTCTCTATGGCATCTCTCCCGAAGGGACACAGTGCTGGGGCACGCATAAGTGTTTCGTAGCACAACGTTTATCGCACATGGTTGAAAATGGAGCTCCTCAGTAGACCACCCTTACGTTTCACATGTTGACCCAACAACATCGTCAATTACGATTGCAGTGGGTACAGGATCATTGGGATTCGACCGTCGATCAACGGAAACTTGACGGCTCTTCGGTTGAATCACAGGAAGCTGGTCGTCTCTACAAACGCCGTTGTCGATATGGAACGGCGGCTCGAAACGTGCGGCGCGCCACGGACGACGTTTGTGAGAACAGTATTATAGAAAGAAAGATCCCTTATCATTTAGCTACAATATAGCAGGTCAGCAACTGGAAGCAGTTAATGCCATAAATTATATGGGAGTAGGCATTAGGAGTGATTTAAAATGGAATGATCATATAAAGTTGATCGTCGGTAAAGCAGATGCCAGACTGAGATTCATTGGAAGAATCCTAAGGAAATTCAATCCGAAAACAAAGGAAGTAGGTTACAGTATGCTTGTTCACCCGCTGCTTGAATACTGCTCAGCAGTGTGGGATCCGTACCAGATAGGGTTGATAGAAGAGATAGAGAAGATCCAATGGAGAGCAGCGCGCTTCGTTACAGGATCATTTAGTAATCGCGAAAGCGTTACGGAGATGATAGATAAACTCCAGTGGAAGACTCTGCAGGAGAGACGCTCAGTAGCTCGGCACGGGCTTTTGCTAAAGTTTCGAGAACATACCTTCACCGAAGAGTCAAGCAGTATATTGCTCCCTCCTACGTATATCTCGCGAAGAGACCATGAGGATAAAATCAGAGAGATTAGAGCCCACACAGAGGCATACCGACAATCCTTCTTTCCACGAACAATACGAGACTGGAATAGAAGAGAGAACCGATAGAGGTACTCAAGGTACCCTCCGCCACACACCGTCAGGTGGCTTGCGGAGTATGGATGTAGATGTAGGTGTAGATACTATGGGACACATTTCCTGCGCTCGCACAGGACCTGTGGTAGTAATCGAAGACACTCTGACAGCTCCGAAGTATCTGCGTCCATTCATGCTTTATGTCTTCGCCGACGGCGATGTCATCCTCATAAATATAATTGTCCGTGTCTCTGAGCCAGAACTGTGCTATAGTGGTTCGTGGAGCATAGTAGTGAACTCACGTTGATGTCTTGGTGACCAAATTCGCCTGATGTAAATCCTGTGGGACCCATCTGGGTCGCTTTCCGGCACCATCACCGCGTACCCCAATCAGCGGCCCTCTGTTTACGCGAATTATATGACCTATGCGTAGACATCTATTGCCAAATACCTCCACAAACCATCAACAAACTGTCGGTCCGCTGATAAGCAGAATTAGTGAAGTATTTCGTTCCAAAGACTGACACCTATTACCCAGATGGTCATAATGTTTTGACTCATCAGTATATCTAAGACGGACAGATAGTTTGGCAATGGGCGCGAGTATGTCACAGGTCGAACTGTGAAACAGAAGTTCACTATTATCCAAATTAATTCGATACGTCTAAGTCGTAAATGCGTGATCATAACAAAGTAAGGCCACTAAAGTGTGTTGTGGCACAGAATATAGCACCTGTTACCGACAGGGACGAACCAGGGTTCGTATATCGCGAGAACAGTACTAGGACAGGGAGTTACTTTAGTTTCTTATAAAAATAGTGCAATTTCACATTTATTTACCCCAGTGCTAAGAGATGGGGTAGAATACAAGTAATAATTAGCGTGAATGCGAGATTGAAGGGTATCAAGCGGCACAGCCGAGTGCGTTTGGTGGTCTTTACTAACAATCAAGACGTCCTTGATCTTCTAGAGGACGTATTTCAGGGCATCTACCCATGCGACTGGGAAGGGGTGAAGAGAGTAACATTCAAACTTACAGTTTGCGCAAGTGACAGGCAATGAAATCTGCACGTTTAGTGCATGCACGGGTAGTGGCCATTGTACCCTAGCAGCTGAGTAGTAATACGGCAGAGTTGATTCCCATATGTGGTAAATCATTTGTACAGGAATCGATAAATGAAAGTAAATGTTTCTTACTGTTTGCAAAAAGGTTTCGGAGGGTAACATGTTTGGGCTGAGCCTCTGTTGCAATCCTAGCTGAATGGTAGAGCGTAAGGTGCTGACATGTAACTTGGTCGCAAGCATATTGTATAGCGAGATTTGCAGCGCTTTGGTTACTTCCAGGATAACAGTCAGGTCTGATAATTCCATGTGTACAGTGACTGCTTCGCGTTGGACTGAATTTCCGTGTTCTTTGTACGAGCTTCGTAGCTACATACCGGATTTGTGTGGTAGTGGCCAGAAGGATATCTTCGATATGTGTAAGTCGTACATACTGGAGGATAAGAATCTTATGCTTTTTAACTGCAAACGACGTGTCCTGCTGAACGGCTTTATTTCAACGATCAGTATCGGGTCGGTCGGGGGTATCGAATGATGTCCTGTACTGCTCCGTCTGCATTGAACCAGGCTCACTTGACGCGATGGAGTGGTACGGTATCCGAAATACTTAGCAGTTGCTGTTGAGTAGTGGCAAGCATTTGTTTGATATACCATAGAGTAGGAAGAGTTCCAGTTTGGCCCGACCAACCTATAAGGAGTTCATAGGGCATTAGCAGACTATTGACTCGTTGCAACGCTTCCTCTTCTTCTTTCAGCACAGAAAAACTTACGTTATGATGATCTGGTGAGGCCAAGCATAGGAACATTATACCTGACGATGAATGGTGTCACTGAAAGAGTGGAGCACCCATAAAACCATTAAGCAGAGCAAACGTAATATAGGAATTCAAATGGTTCAAATGGCTCTGCGCACTATGGGACTTAACTTCTGAGGTCATCAGTCCCCTAGAACTTAGAACTACTTAAACCTAACTAACCTAAGGACAACACACACATCCATGCCCGAGGCAGGGTTCGAACCTGCGACCGTAGCAGTCGTGCGGTTCCAGACTGTAGCGCCTAGAACCGCTCGGCCACCCCGGCCGGCTATAGGACCGCATTTCAAGTATTTGCGGTTGCTGATGAATGTACAACAGCTCGGAATAGCTCGGTGAATTCGATTATCATCAATCTGCCGTTACCCAGTGGTGATACTAGGTAGCACAAGACCGTCTACCTAAAAGGTAGGAACACAATGTGTTGCAACAGCCAACTAATCTTTTCACTGATTTGATTTCAGAAATTGACAAAACGATGCATAGATTTGTTCCACGCAAGGAAGCTGGTAGTAGACGACAGGGTGGTAATAACCGTGCTTTGTTATGTAACTGGTGGCAGTGGCGATATTCGCAGTATGCTGGCGTGGCATGTTAAGGATTCGATTAGCGACTGAAGGTTCTCAAGTTGAACTATGTCTGTAGAATGGCGGCAGAACACTGAGTCAGCTCAAAAGAGTGGCAGAGGAGGCAGGAGGTGCTGTGTCTCGAATGCTTACAAATCATGTGAAACAGCACTCACATGGATGCGGGCGTAAGATGACGCCTTGAGTTGTTTATCTTATGACGGAAGTGATCGGTTAGCCAAATCGATGGGAGCTGGTGGTCGCTGATTGCCCCGGCTCCTAACACAAACTTTCAAACTGGCAACGGAGTTTGAAACTGTGGTCTCCAAGTACCAGATCGAATTATAGTACTGTCAGACTCACAGAAAATGGTAGAAAGTAGTGGAGTCGGCAACAAATAAATGTAACTATCAGAAAATCCTTGCCGACAATCTTCCAGCAGAAATCCATAAACTTTGAAATATAAAGACGTTCAGTAATGTAAACTCACATCTAAATGTGTATGTAAGTGCAATGGGTATCATGTTTAGCTGTGTAGCGTTCAATGTCGTAAAGGGCCTCGCTTCTTACAGGAGCGGATCTACTTATAGTTGGTGAAGCTTCGTGTAAAGTGCGTTGTGTGCAAGTGAAGCGATAATTGTGGAAAGGTATTGCTGAAGACTGGCCATGGTTAATAGGGTGTAGTGAGACAATCGTTCGCGCTGCAAACCCTCAGACTGGAATTGAACAAAGAGAGAAAAAATGAACTGTTCATTAATGATCAATCAAAAAAGTATTCAAGTTAAATGACCTTACATAGATTAATTTTATTTACACGTCACGTTCCGTAGGACCAAATTGAGAAACAAATCTCCAAGGTCATGGAACGTGTCAATACATGAAATTACAACATAAAAGAAATAACAGATAAAAATAAGATGTTTATGAACCAAAAAAAAGTCAATCTATAACTTTAAGTAAACGCAATCAACAATACAAAAAGAATCAGCTTACTTTTTTAAGGGTCTGCAGCTCGTGGTCGTGCGGTAGCGTTCTCGCTTCCCACGCCCGGGTTCCCGGGTTCGATTCCCGGCAGGGTCAGGGATTTTCTCTGCCTCGTGATGACTGGGTGTTGTGTGCTGTCCTTAGGATAGTTAGGTTTAAGTAGTTCTAAGTTCTAGGGGACTGATGACCATAGATGTTAAGTCCCATAGTGCTCACCGAGCGAGGTGGCGCAGTGGTTAGCACACTGGACTCGCATTCGGAAGGACGACGGTTCAATCCCGCGTCCGGCCATCCTGATTTAGGTTTTCCGTGATTTCCCTAAATCGCTCCAGGCAAATGCCGGGATGGTTCCTTTGAAAGGGCACGGCCGACTTCCTTCCCCATCCTTCCCTAACCCTATGAGATCGATAACCTTGCTGTTTGGTCTCTTCCCCCAAACAACCAACCAACCAACCCATAGTGCTCAGAGCCATTTGAACCATTTTTGCCGGCCGAAGTGGCCGTGCGGTTAAAGGCGCTGCAGTCTGGAACCGCAAGACCGCTACGGTCGCAGGTTCGAATCCTGCCTCGGGTATGGATGTTTGTGATGTCCTTAGGTTAGTTAGGTTTAACTAATTCTAAGTTCTAGGGGACTAATGACCTCAGCAGTTGAGTCCCATAGTGCTCAGAGCCATTTTGAACCATTTTTTTAACTTTTTCAAGGAACTACTCGACAGAATGGAAGTAATGTCCTATGAGGAAACTTTCAGTTTCAATTTCAAAGCGCGTGGATTACTGCTAAGATTTTTGAATTCGAGCGGTAGCGTACTGAAAATGGATGCAGCAGTATACTGCACATCTTTCTGCGCAAGAGTTAAGGAAGTCCGATCCAAATGCAGGTTTGATTTCTGCCGAGTAATAACTGAGTGAAAGCTGCTTATTCTTGGGAGTAAGCCAATGCTGTTAACAAGAAATGACAGTAAGGAATATGTATATTGAGAGGCCATTGTCAAAATTCCCAGACTCGTGGACAGGGGTCGAAAAGAGGTTCGGGAATTTACTCCACTTATTGCCCGAACCACCCGTTTCTGATCCAAAATATCCTTTTAGAATGGGAAGAGTTACCTAAATATAATACCATCAACATAAGCGAATGAAAATAATCAAAGTAGGCTAATTTTCGTATAGAACGATCATTCACTTCAGATACCGTTAGAATTGTAAAAATGGCAGCATTAAATCATTGAAGAAGATCCTAAACGTGAGTTTTCTGCCTATCTGAACACATAGAAATTTGAACTGTTCAGTTTCACTAATAATATACCAATTCTGCGAAATTAAAACGTCGGGTTTTGTTGAATTGTGTGTTAGAAACTATAAGAACTGAGTCTTACTGTGATTTAGCGTAAGGTTATTTTCTACAAGCCATGAACTTAGGTCATGAACTGCACTATTTGAAACCGGGCCAATGTTGCACACAACATTCTTTACTACCAACGTAGGGTCATCAGCAAACAGAAATATTTTAGAGTTGCCCGTAATACTAGAGGGCATATCATTTATATAAACAAGAGCCATTCTCAACGAGCTTTTGCTAAAGTAAGAGGTGAACTAATTGTAAGCTACTCCCCGTATTCCGTAACGGTGCAACTTCTGGAGCAATATTTTGTGATCAACATAATCAAATGCTTTAGTTAAATCAAAAAATACGCCTAGCGTTCGAAACTTTTTATTTAACCCATCCAGTACCTCACAGAGAAGAGAGAATATAGCATTTTCATTTGTTAAACGACTTATAAAGCCGAACTGCACATTTGCTATCAAATTATGTGATATAAAATGATCAATTATCCCTACACACACAGCCTTTTCAAAAACTTTAGCAAACATTGACGTTATAGAAACAGGTCTAAAATGTCTACATCATCCCTTCCTCGATTTTTATTAAGCAACTTTACTACTGAGAACTTTAATCGTTCCGGAAACTGACAATTCCTCAAGGAAAAATTGCAAATTTGGCTAAATACAGGGCTAATATGTGAGCGCAGTACTTTAATGTTCTGCTAGGCACTCCATCATATCCATGAGAGTCCTTGGTCTTCAGTGATTTAATTATTTTCTCAATCTCCCCATTGTCTGTATCACAGGAGTATTTCAGGCATCAATCTCGCAAAGGCATTTGCCAGGAAAGTTACATGATTCCCTGTAGAACGTAAATTTTTATTTAATTCACCATCAATGTTCAGAAAATGACTGTTAATTATTCTACATATACCTGATTTATCAGTAACAGAAATACTTTTACTGCGAGCTGACTTTAAAGTCGACCTTGTGCGGATGATCAGACACTTCCTTCACAACTGACCATATGGTTTTGATTTTATCCTGTGAAATAGCTATTCTATTTGCATACCACATTCTCTTTGCCTTCCTAATAGCATTTTAAGCACCTTACAATAGTGTTTGTAATAGCCTACTGTAGCCTGATTGTGACTACTTTTAAAATTTTGATGTAATTACCGCTTTGCTCTACGTGATATACTTATCCCACTAGTCAGCCACCCGGGCTGCATATTACTGCTAGTACCCCGTTTAGAACTTTCTAATGGAAAACAACTCTCAAAGAGCATGAGAAATGTGTTAAGGAAAGCATTCCATTTATCATCTATGCTATCGGCACTATAAACATCCTGCCACTCTCTTTCCCTGGCAAGTTTAAAAAACTCTCTATCGCTGTTGGATTAACTTTCCCACATAGTTTGTAATTATATGTGACTTTTTTGAGTATAAAAGCGTTTTAGTGTTAAAACTTGTGTATCATGGTGTTAAAGACCATTCACCCTTTTACTAACAGAATGCCCATCTAGTAATGAAGAAGGAATAAAAATATTTTGTATGGCTGTGCTATTGTTCCCGTGCACCCTAGTTGGAAAAAACACAATCTGCATCAGATCATATGAATTTAGGAGATCTACCAACAACCTTTTCCTTGCACCATCATATACAAAATTAATATTGAAGTCACCACATATAACTAATTTCCGGTACTTCCTACAACGTGAATCAAGAACCCTCTCTAGCTTGAGCAGACTTCGGGGACCTATAAACAACAACAATTAGATGTTTAGTTTCACTAATTTCAGCTGCCCCTGCGCAACACTCAAATATCTGTTCAGTGCAGTGCCGTGATACGTCTATGCACTCAAATTGAATACTGTTTTTTACGTATATAGGCACTCCTCCACCCGAAAGGAACTCCTTGAAAAACAGCCTCTGAACTCGTGCTCCGATATACAAATAATTTCAGAGTCAACATCTATAAGCAGTTCACTATCTTTATTTCTAATACCTCTTATATTTTGATGAAATATGCTAATTCCTTCTCCACTTGGAGGTATGACGTCTTCTGAACGTGAGCCCTTAGATGGACTTCCTTTAAGCAGGTATACCTATCAGCTGACTTCAATATAAAAAAGGTGCAGCTCTAACATTAACAACTACAGGAATTTTTCCATGAGTGATCCCACCACCACCCACTACACTGTCACTTATAAGCTTTGCTAGCCTCGCCTTCCCATACCTATTGAGGTGCAGGCCATGCCTAGTGAAACCCGATCTACTGATAGACCTAACTGGCACCACGGAAATGTGACCCATGCCCTCTGCCATCAGCGCCCTCTCCGGTCCCATGTTAACTCACCAAACAGCCGCATTAAGATGAGGCCGATTAGGACGCTAAACAGTTGCACGAAATGCTCATTAGTGCCACCAGTTTCAGTTGCTATCTTTACCAGGTCACCACCTACATCATATTCTCCGTCACTATAAAGACTGTTCCCTGCTCCACCCACTATCACTACCTGATTCTCCTTCGAACAGATTATAAATAGTCTTGGGTATTGACCGGTTTTCGATAAAAATCCAGTTCTGGTTTAAAAACCAGCTACGAGAACAGTTGTGAGTGCATGAGCTTATCTGAAGCAAAAGTCAAAATGCGTTAAGTGCAAGATTTAGGAGTTAATAGAAAATTACGTGAGGGCTCATCATGTTTACAGTTACCCTGTTCTTTCTATTTGTAATTTTTTCAAAATTTCATCCGGAAGGATGAAGTAATTTCAAACAGGGGCAATATTTCACACAGAGACTTAGTTAAAATCAACTCGTGGTCGATGTACACGTTGAAGGGATTAACAATTAAAATTGGTAGGCACTGGTATGAAGCTATAACCACAAGCTTAGAGCGATCACATAAACTATGTGATCACTCTAAGCTTGTGGTTATAGCTTCATACCAGTACCTACCAATTTTAATTGTATATGACAGCACTGAGGATAGTCACTAAGTGACCGAAAATCAATTTTGCTGCCAATAAAACAACAAAATACGACCAATGCTGATCTTCCTTCCAATTCTAACCACTATTTGGTCGTGGTGCACACAACACGCCATGGAGTCGCCAGTCAATATTATTTCACGGTATATCCCGTATTATAGCAATTTTCCTTTAATTATCCCGGCTCTCTTATTAACCGCCTCTTTCTCCCGTATATTTCGGCAGTGAGTACTGTTATAAATATTAATACTATCGATAGTTCAACTTCTCTGCCGAAAGATCTTTAAAAGCTTTTGTATGATAATGTAAACTATTGTTGACACAGTTTTGTTTTTCCTCCTCTTGCTACGGAATGAAACAGTTTGGCTCAAGGGAATATGAGGAGCGGAGAAAGAATGACATAGCCTACCGCTCTAGAGTAATCGCAATAGTGGAAATGCTTACTTGTTTCTCGGCCAGTATTGGAAATCCACTGATCCGCTCGCCATGTACCGATCAACAGCTGTGGTATACATGAGCCACGGAAGTAACACAGACTCACGAAAGCGTATTGCAGAAACGTTCATATTTAAGCACACTCGTTACGTTATTTATTTCTCAATTTACGCACACAACGCAACATTTCGCAACGCTTCAGAAAGAGCCAGTACCGGTAGTTCGCTTAAGTTGTCAGTAACCTTAATCGTACCTACTATACTGTGCTACACTATACTATACTGTATAGTACTATACTATAGTATACTGTACTATACTGTATTGAGTCTTATTACACGCTTTCGCACCTTAAAAACTTTATATCGGTTTGTGTAGTTACCCCAAAATATGATACCGTACGACAAAATACACTCCTGGAAATGGAAAAAAGAACACATTGACACCGGTGTGTCAGACCCACTATACTTGCTCCGGACACTGCGAGAGGGCTGTACAAGCAATGATCACACGCACGGCACAGCGGACACACCAGGAACCGCGGTGTTGGCCGTCGAATGGCGCTAGCTGCGCAGCATTTGTGCACCGCCGCCGTCAGTGTCAGCCAGTTTGCCGTGGCATACGGAGCTCCATCGCAGTCTTTAACACTGGTAGCATGCCGCGACAGCGTGGACGTGAACCGTATGTGCAGTTGACGGACTTTGAGCGAGGGCGTATAGTGGGCATGCGGGAGGCCGGGTGGACGTACCGCCGAATTGCTCAACACGTGGGGCGTGAGGTCTCCACAGTACATCGATGTTGTCGCCAATGGTCGGTGGAAGGTGCACGTGCCCGTCGACCTGGGACCGGACCGCAGCGACGCACGGATGCACGCCAAGACCGTAGGATCCTACGCAGTGCCGTAGGGGACCGCACCGCCACTTCCCAGCAAATTAGGGACACTGTTGCTCCTGGGGTATCGGCGAGGACCATTCGCAACCGTCTCCATGAAGCTGGGCTACGGTCCCGCACACCGTTAGGCCGTCTTCCGCTCACGCCCCAACATCGTGCAACCCGCCTCCAGTGGTGTCGCGACAGGCGTGAATGGAGGGACGAATGGAGACGTGTCGTCTTCAGCGATGAGAGTCGCTTCTGCCTTGGTGCCAATGATGGTCGTATGCGTGTTTGGCGCCGTGCAGGTGAGCGCCACAATCAGGACTGCATACGACCGAGGCACACAGGGCCAACACCCGGCATCATGGTGTGGGGAGCGATCTCCTACACTGGCCGTACACCACTGGTGATCGTCGAGGGGACACTGAATAGTGCACGGTACATCCAAACCGTCATCGAACCCATCGTTCTACCATTCCTAGACCGGCAAGGGAACTTGCTGTTCCAACAGGACAATGCACGTCCGCATGTATCCCGTGCCACCCAACGTGCTCTAGAAGGTGTAAGTCAACTACCCTGGCCAGCAAGATCTCCGGATCTGTCCCCCATTGAGCATGTTTGGGACTGGATGAAGCGTCGTCTCACGCGGTCTGCACGTCCAGCACGAACGCTGGTCCAACTGAGGCGCCAGGTGGAAATGGCATGGCAAGCCGTCCCACAGGACTACATCCAGCATCTCAACGATCGTCTCCATGGGAGAATAGCAGCCTGCATTGCTGCGAAAGGTGGATATACACTGTATTAGTGCCGACATTGTGCATGCCCTGTTGCCTGTGTCTATGTGCCTGTGGTTCTGTCAGTGTGATCATGTGATGTATCTGACCCCAGGAATGTGTCAATAAAGTTTCGCCTTCCTGGGACAATGAATTCACGGTGTTCTTATTTCAATTTCCAGGAGTGTAGAACAAAAGTGAGAAAAGCACGCAGTTTCTTTTATATATTTATATCTCCATTGTCACCCATTCCATGAAAATCTGATATAGTAGTGCAGCCGAAATTTATTCCGGCTTAATCTCCCTTAAATCTCCCCTAAAATCAGGATTAGATGTTGGTCATCTCCCTTAAAGTCATGATCACATATTGGTCGCCCTAGGTTTTACAGAACATAGCACAAACGTTCCTACTGTAAACTGCGTTGATTTATTCTATTTTCATCGAAGACGGCACTCCTTAGTAATAGTAAAGACAGAACTTACCTACATCGTTCAAAAATAGGTGTAGCCCCTCTGCAAAATTTCTACTTGTTGTTTGTGTAATAACCAGTACAATACTTAAATGTTGTATTTATCATTACTTGTAATAGGTGAACACCTTCAGTTAACTTTTCATACAATGCTAAAGGCGGACCCCCAACCAAAAACACATGTACTGTTAAAGAAAACACGGACAAAGTTGCTTCAACCTCAAGATGATTATAACTTTTCATTATCTATCTTCCAACTGGTTCAAACAAGAACAACTGTTCTACCCGACGTACTTTCAGTAGTTATGTTTAAATAACAGCTCCATTTCTTTTTAGTGATTTTAAATATGTGTGTTCATATATGTGCTCACTTCTGTCTTAACTAGTGAAGCAGATTATCCCAATGGTGCCCTTTCTTTCCTTAACAATCTAGTTCTCTCTCAAGTTCTCTTTAACTGCACAATACACTTTCAGATAGCAAGTAACAAACGATGTTTTAGGTGGCTTCTCATATGTCACATAAAGAATGACAGACGCAACAGCTTAATACTCTGTCTTTTAGAACAAAGCTGTATGAAGCAAACACTTCAATTAATTATCATACAAACTAGAATAAATGGTCTTCTACCTGCTTCCAAAACTTGTAAAAGAGGAGGAATATTCGGTAAATTCCTTGATAGTGGTTAACAACCATGTTCGTGTATATGTGAGTTCTTAAATGTAACTTTAGCGGGAAAGGTGTCAAGTTACTTTTCGAAAGCACTTGAGAGTCACTTCACTACAACTTCCTTCTCTTTAGGTTGTACAGTAATGGATCTAAAAAGTGTTAGTCTGTTTCTGGGTTACTTTCTGTATCACACGATAATCATTCAAATCGTTAAACTCGATTTGTAGCAATGTAAGTAAATGTTTGAGAACCTATCATTCCTAGCATATGAAGTTTTACTATGTACAACCTGAATCGTCCAGTATTCATCGTAATTAATAGTGTGTTCCTTAGCCCTACCTCTGTGTACTTTCACTAGTCTACTTAAACTCATACTGGTGTAATTATGGTGGTACTTTGACAGCTTCTCCTCAATGGTGCAAGATCAATGTATTGCAACGTTTAACTATTATTGCTTCACTGTTCCTTGCTTAAACAGTTACTTCTACTTCACATTACAAACAGTTCAATTAGCAGTTTCCACTGCTTTGTTTACTGGCACTTACCAGTGAAACTTATAGTACAGCATTGCGCACTTTCACAATCTATGATAGCGCAAGCAGCAACCTAGCAAACAAAATCACAAAATGAAATAGCATTTCACTCCAAATGAGAACAAGCCTATTAACATAACACATGTCGTCTGTATGTACAGCTTACCAAACACAAAATCGTTAACTTAACCATAAGAATAAGTTAGTAACCTCGCACATGTTTGCTACTCTTCAAACCCACAAAAGAATTACTTCTAAATACTTCTACAAATCTAGCAAGACATTTATCTGTTCTGTATACAAAACACAATTTGCCCTGGATCTCAGGGCAGTAGGATACTTGTTCCTTAAGGCATAACTTAGGACATGCTGGCAATAACCTATTTATTTTCTTATTCATTTTCTTCACAGTGTCCTTGCTCTGCTGTGGAGTATTTGAAGAAGGACTTGGCAGTGCCGTAGGAGTGGCACAGAAGGGCTTTTCTACCGTTTTAACCGGTCAAAATGTGCTGCCGCAGTTCTATCAGACAATTGGATCTCTGAATTCACAGGGGAGGTTACCCTTTATAATAGGGAAGGGGCCCTCATACTGAAGTGTGAATTTCTTAGTTTTTCCCATCTTGTGTACAAAACAAGGTCACCAGATTTATGCTGGGGAAGCGTAGTTCCCTTGTTACTGCGTTGTAGTTGTTTCTGAGTAGCTCTGGAATTATTTTGCGGCGGGGCAGTTCCGTTTCTTCAGATATATCAACACCGGATGGCCACTTATTAAGTTCAGATGAAGAATTCATGGGTCTCCCATAAATGGCCTTGTAGGGCATAACCCAGTTGATTCATGTATAGGACTGTAATACGTACATACTGTCCCAGTCAGAATGCATTCTGATTAATAGTAGGGCAGCATTCGAGCAACTGTCTTATCGACACATTCGAAACGACCATTTGCCTTGGGATGAAAAGGCTTTGTGTACCGTTTTTTTATTCACAGCAACTAGCACAGCTGCACAAACAAGACAGACATGAAATTAGCACCTTGGTCGTTTACGATTGTGACCGGATATCCATACGGAAGCAATAAATGATTGACAAAAGCACACTCAATGGTTTCTGCAGCCATATCTGCAAGTGATACAAGTAGTAGGTACTTATAAAAATTATTTGTGATACACAAGATGTATTTATTATTTTAGGTGCTTTGCGGTAAGGTGCTAACGATGTCAACTAAAATATTTTGGAATGGTTTAGTAACTCCTGGGAGGGCCTGTAGAGGAACTTTGATCCTTGATGGAAGCGCCGTTTCAGCACAAGGCAAACCATTCTGTGTATCTTTCCAAACATCTGTCTGTCTACCTTTCCATTACAAGCGGAAGGCTTTCCTAGCATCTGTGGCATGTCGCCCATTATGGCATGCCTATAAATTGTCATGACATTGCACCATGATGCGCTGTTCCACCTCTTCAGGTATTACTACTACGTTACCCAGTGGGGTCTTGTGGTATAAGATGCACTATGTGATCAAAAGTATCCGGACACCTGGCTGAAAACGACAACTGCCGACGACACGACGCTGGCGAAATCAAACTAAAAATGGAGAGAGAGGGGAAAAATGAGAGAAATAAACTTTTGAACTTAAACGATACGGAAGGTGTTAATGTGCCCATTACCGAGGTAAAATGCGAAAAACTTTTGGTTTTGCATGTTAGCGAAGCAAATCAGTTAATCTGCAGATTATCTAGATATTGTGCACATTAACGGTTTTCGACCCTTAGCGATAACATATACATTCATCTAATACCTCCTCACACACACTTTGCTTCTTATACGTAGTTAAAAAAATCAATGAACAGCAGTTTTACATACAACTGCCACCATCTCAGCCTGTATGTCACAATCAATAAAGCACTGTATGGAGCATGCAAATTCTTAATACTAGAATGATATAAAGAAATGCACTGCACAGAGTCTCCGGGTTTTAACTTTGGTGTTGGAGCTACATGCTCATACATGTCACTGATGGACACCTTCTTGAGAAAGACGTAGATGTCTGGAGGAAGATGAAATGGGTTATACACTGCAGTCATCAGACTCTCCATGTATTCCATAACCTTACATACAGAGGAGCTCCTACTCAGTCCCTGTAAACGGCACTTTAGCACCATGTTGAACATTCTCGATTTCAATTATCACATTGCAGTCACTATCTGATGCTATACTCACTTTCACATGTTTCTATCAGTCAATTGACAAGTAGTGGTGAAGACCAGTATAGCGAATAGATTTATCTGTGGCTCGACACATGATGGCGTTAGCAATGAAATCCTATGTCTAGGAACAGTTGTGTGCCCTTTCCCGATATATTAAGTAGTGTTGATTTCTACTCCAATGTATCAGGGTATTGTAGTGAGGCACAAGTACTAAATGAAAATACACACAAACACATATAGACTAATAATAATGAGCAATGACTGAGAGAACAGGGTTAATAATATTTGAATTCGACTATGTGAATGATTTCTTAATTCTGTCTGAAGATGGCAGAGTTCTCCTGGTGCTTTACGATGTTGATCAACCATTCGCTATGGCATATGGAAGTGAGTGCTGAATCCACCTGGTTGGCATGCCCAGACGATGTAGATGAGTGGTGGAGGTAAGCAACTGCATAGCCGTGGACAATGCAACGATTATTTTGAACTGTGGATGGTGGGGGAAAAACACTGGACAGCCATGTTGGGTAGTAGCATCATATTGTGTCGTTCATATCGAGTCATAAATGATACTAATTAGTACAAGACTAGCGCCGGCCGCTGTGGCCTAGCGGTTCTAGGCGCTTCAGTCCGGAACCGCGCTGCTACTACGGTCGCAGGTTCGAATCCTGCCTCGGGCATAGATGTGTGTGATGTCCTTGGGTTGGTTATGTTTAAGTAGTTCTAAGTCTAGAGGACTGATGACCTCAGATGTTAAGTCCCATAGTGCTCAGAGCGATTTGATCTATTTTTGAACAAGACTAGCCTGTGAAAAGTCTGTCAATTACATTTGGTCATAAATTACGGTGATAAGGTTATAAATTATCCAGAAATGGTCCTAAATATGAACAGGAAATCTGGCAACCACGCAGGCTGCACTTACACGTCTTCACCACAGAAGAAAGGCGTGCCATTTTTACATAAGGCAGCTCGCCTAGAAGTGATAGGATGGGGGAGGGAGGGGGTGCCTTCTTTTAGGTAGCGTGGGAGGAATACGTGGAAACAGCGAGTCATCTTTCACCAAACGAGTCTACGATTTTTCTGATGCCTAATGTGAAATGGGAAGCGTGCCAGTGACCATCTCAGGTATGCAGTCCTACAAGTTTAACAGGGAGGCAGGTCAGTCATGTTTTGGAACAGTATCACGAATGGCTGTCACACGCCTCTAATCGCTATCGAGGATAAGTTAAATACTGTGCATTATTTGGACTGGGTCCTCTGGAATATTTTCCAATCCTAAAGTCAGAATTTCAGCTTTGCGTTCGTTTCTGCGTATCTGCTGATACAGCCCTATCGAGCATTCTTGGGATCAGTTGAAACTTTTAATTCCTTTTCTTCAGTGCAGGAACCCTAGACGCGCACTGGATGACTTCAGGAGGGCCGTCTTCGAAGACTGGACCAGGCTTGACAACAAACGTCTGTGTCAGCTTGTGGAGAGGATGGCAAGGAGGCCCGAGCATGTTACAATGAACCGGATGGGGCGACGAGGTATTAAATCACACCCATCACGTGCTTTTTACTTCTCAAACGTGTAAAGATGTGCGTTTTCGAACAGAATACCTTTACTTCATTCTCAGCTGCCGTTGAATGTAAACGTTCACACGTTTGCAGCCGTGCAGATGCTGCAGAACGTTTTGAGCATTTTCTTTCGGGAGGAGGGGGGGGGGGAATTTCGGGGGGGGGGGTGGACTTTTTTTGGGGGGGGGGTTTGAATTTTCTTTCCATCTTGAGTATTGCACATTTGCACATCCTAATATGACCAACTGGTCATAACCATAAACGACAATTTTGATCACAGCGTAACTAACAACTTTCGTTACATCGGAATTAGTGCTAATTCTCAGGAAAGCCATGTCGATTATGTTCCTGAAGAGTTGCCTACTTCCAGAGCATCGGGGACCAAATTCTTCAATAATCTTTAGAACAATTGTATAAATAACAAGGGATTCTTATTCGCCTGCTTCTTGATCTGGTAAAAAATATATTGACGAAATTAGCACTAAAGTTGAAAAACTAAGACCTTTCTGCATAGGTTCGCTCGACAGATTTGCGACGGTGATAACAGCTCCAAACACACTTTCAGGATGGAACATTGGTCCTTTCGTACCCTCAGCTGAAATTGGCAAGATTCGAGCTTTAGCTTAGTGTGCAAATTTGCCAGGTTGCCGATGCTAAATGAGGGCGTCACCGCTCATGCTCGTTTCTATGAAAAACAGTCTTTCTTATAGATTTGTTCATGGCTGTCAAGAGACTACCGACTAAAATGAAACCACTGGGTTTCCCAATATTAACAATACTATGCGACGCGAGCAAAGCCTTGGGTATAAGACGCTTCGTTCGTAATAAGGTTAGAGAAAAATAAAGAAGAATAGGATGTGGAGTGAACAGAAAGCTTAAATAAGAAGCATCATGTTTCCTCGTAGCAGCGGAGCAGGTGTCCTTACAGCTCGCTCTGGAATACTTCATTATTTTTATGCGCATTAACCGTGGACTACGGCTTGGTGAAAGCTTACCTAATTTACGACATTTCAGCAATTTGTGCCCGATATCTTAAGCGCAACTGTATTTTAATGGCAGTATCTCAGATTAACACGGATAAAGTGAAGTGTTATGTCCGTTTAATAATACAATATAGGCTTTCACGGATGGTGTTCACTTTCTAAGCGTTCTTTTTTTAAGTGGCAAGTTACGTAGTTAACCGAGCAAAGTGGGGATAAAGCACATTGCAAGGAGGAGTCTCTTAACACGTAAGCCGCAATATAGATCCATCTCCATTCAACAAACATAATATAACAATATCTTAGCACCAGCCATCTTAATCACATGTGCTACACAGTGACGCTGCAGACGAAAATAAAAGCTCTTAAAAAAGTCATTACACGGACGTGAGTGATAATTTGCCTGCGATTCGATGAGCAGGCTCTCAGGTTACGAACGTGTCAGCGAACGTCGTAAGCATCGCCGTTGCTCTTCACAGCGTGTAAAATGGAAATACCCAGTAGGGGCGCACGGTCGCGATAAAGCTGCTGCCCATTGGCGGCAACGAATCGGAGGCACCGCCTTCAGAACCTGCTTCTGCCCTGGACACCTTCCAGTTGCGAATCTCGCATTATGAACGGTACCAGCGCATACTGTGAACATTACGTTCCCGTCTCTCCAACTAGACATCTTGATCCAAGAGGATTTCAATTGTATTTAATTTCCTGATTCCAAAATCGGCCCTGTCGTCAGTCCTCCTTAACCAACCCTAAATACAGGGTGTTCGGAAACTCCCTTTACAAACTTCTAGGACTTGCAGAGGGGAAGGGTAGGTAATTATGGAAACGTATTGTTTCCGTGCCACAAACCACTTGGAAACATGTTGGTAACACGACAATTTTTACATGTTATTGATTAGGCGTGACCTAGTACATCATTTGCTTTACAGTTACATTCATTAATAGCCAAATAAATGGACCGTGTACTCGTTGACAGGTTGTCGTCAACGTTTGCAGTACGGCTTATTCCAATTCGGGTGTGCGGCGTCTCCTTAGAGCACCAGTCACGCCTGCTGACGGTGGAGATACCCTTTCTGCTCTTACCTAATTATGACGAAAACCCAACGCGATGGAGTCCAACGTTGTGGTGAACGATCTTGATAAAGGCTACGAGCAGCTCCTCCATTACCGTCGGCTTCGCCATTAAAAACGAACATGTCGCTGTCTTCTGCAAACGTGTACGCAACCACGATCTCTAACACTCACAGACGCTTGAGTGAGTCTCTAAACAGGTCAGAGAGCTAGGACAGACGTCAAATGACATCAGCCGGTCCGAAGTAACCATCCCCCACCATGACTGCCCTGTTGCATACGTACCTAGCAAACATGTTTTCAAACGGCGGTTTCTGAACGTGAGTTCCTATTTAAAATATTACTTAATATATTACTTACTCACTCCCCTCTACAAGTTTGTAACGGGAATTCCTGAACACGGAACGACGTGCTGGATCCCAAGGCAATAACCATCTGCACGAACAGATCGACGACGTTTGCAGCAGCATGGACTATCAGCTCGGAGACCATGGCTGCGGTTACCCTTGACACTGCATCACAGACAGAAGCGCCTGCGATGGTGTACTCAACGATGAACGTGGGTGCACGAATGGCAAAACGTCATTTTTTCGGATGATCCAGGCTCCGTTTACAGCATCATGATGGTCGCATCCGTGTTTGGCGACATCGCGGTGAACGCACATTGGAAGCGTGTATTCGTCATCGCCATACTGGCGCACCACCCGGCTTGATGGTATGGGGTGCCGTTGGTTACACGCCTCGCTCACCTCTTGTTCGCATTGACAGCACTTTAAACAGTGGACGCTACATTTCAGATGTGTTAAGACCCGTGGCTCTATCCTTCATTCGATCCCTGCGAAACCTTACATTTCAGCAGGATAATGCACGACCGCATGTTGTAGATCCTGTACGGGCCTCTCTGGATACAGAAAATGTTCGACCGCGGGACTGGCCAGCACATTCTCCAGATCTCTCACCAACTGAAAACGTCTGGGCAATGGTGGCCGAGCAACTGAATCGTCAAAATACGGGCGTCGCTACTCTTGCTGAACTGTGGTATCGCGTTGAAGCTGCGTGGACAGCTGTACCTGTACACGCCATCCAAGCTCTGTTTGACTCAATGCCCATGCGTATCAAGGCCGTTATTACGTCCAGAAGTGGTTGTTCTGGGTACTGATTTCTCAGGATCTATGCACCCAAATTGCGTGAAAATGTAATCACATGTCAGTTCTAGTATAATATATTTGTCCAATTAATACCCGTTTATCATCTGCATCTCTTCTTGGTGTAGCAATTTTAATGGCCAATAGTGAAGTTTACATGCAACCGTCAGGAAACATAGACTTTCCGCAAAACAAACGTAAGAAACTTCAATTTCACCCTTATTAAACTAGAGCCTGAATGTTGCGTAGTCACAATGGATAACATTAAAAATAAAGAACATCTGAAAAAAAAACAATGAAATAGTGATACCTGAGTAATAGCTCTAAAAAGCAGTGCACATGAAAACAGTAAGAAGCATGTGTACCATTTATATTATTACTTCGAGTTTGACAAGAAATGTTTATAATTTAATAAACACAAGCGTAATTTCAATGAATTAGCTGAGAAAAACAGTTAGTCATTTCATTAAAAGTCAACGAAAATGATTCATACTTACACTGATTAAAAATGGCACCATTAACCAGATACTTTTCTGCACAAAACAACAATGTAAAGGAATGATCTTGTAAAAGATGTTAGCCTTATAATGATCCCTGGCCCCTCTGGAACAACACAGAAATTTTAATTATCTCTGCCAATAATCTAGAGAAAAACTGGGCCAAATAACCTTGAGACACATAAAATATATGAAACATAATTTAATAGTAAATAATGCATCAAATAATTACGGGTGAAAGAGAATTCCAGAGTAGCCAGTAGATGTTAAAACAATAAGCACACTAACACATTCAGATCTCTTTAAGTTCAGTCTGAGGTTGAAGTCCGCAATGCTTCGATTACATAACAATAGGGACACTCCCACAGCTGCTTAAAGTTAAAGGCAATACTTGGAATAATCTATAAAGCCCAACAACGTTTTTAAAAATACGGTTGATACGTTAGCAGTGTGAAATATTAATACGACAATGCAGTGCCTGTGTTACTCTGATTACGATGCAAAGTTACTTTCGGACATGCATGCATGCATATCGTATTTATCTGCCGATACCCGACAAGCGACTTTCATGTACAAGGACTGACCTCTCCGGGGACATACATAATGGATGTACGAGCACAGGTCGTAGACGCATGGTTGACGACGTATGGAAATTTGGGTCTGGCCGCGAATCGTTTCTTTCTACGTCTGATGGTTGTCCTTATTAGCAATTGCGAATTCATTTAAGGTATTAAATATTAATCATTAATTGGTATGAATCAATCATATGTCGTCTAAGTTCCATTTATTTTGACAGTTATGTTCAAGTTGCTTTAATTTCACAGTCAGGTTGTACACAATCCACAGTTTCACAAAAAATGCAAACTGTAGTTGACACTCAAAACTTGACAATAACCATGGTACATTTCTGTTGTTAGTGTTTATTTGCGTAAGTTATTCCACTCAGTGATTACAATATCGAGTACGAGTTTCACTTTCCAGAATCTCAGCGGAGATTTAATACCGGCAGATAGTAGAGAGCTAAGTCTGATCCAGCTTGTCCACAGTAATAGAAGCACAGGTCTCGAGTTTGCTTTACTGCTATTCCGTAAATCAATTATCCTGCAATATGATACTATTACTGCAGAAGCGTTTTAGTTACACGTTGTAATCTGCGAATTCAGTAGTATTGGTTGCCATGGAATAAAGTTCTTCGGATAATGCTAGTAAAAGGTTTATAAATGGCAATACACGACGTGAAACCTCTAAAATTTGTGCTCCTTTTGTTCCATGAACACTTCAACTTATTGAAACAAGGCTGTAGACAAAGAATAGTAGTGAGGGGGACGCGTAATTTTATTGTATGGGAAATACTGCAAAGCGGCCGGAATCGACAAACTTATAAAAGCGGGCTTTCATTCCAGTCTCCGTCGTTATATACAGTAAGACCTACACTAAGATGAAGATTTTAGACACTAGCGAACTCAGCAATGCTTTGCAATTGCTAAATACGTATGAGAATTGAATTTACGTCCTAATCTCCGTCTCCCCCGCCCCCGCCCCCTCCTCACTCTTTACATAACCTCCTCCCTGGCTCTGTCGTTCTCCTTCTCGTCCTCTCTCTGGTCATCTCCTCCTCCTCACTCCCTCTGTCCTTCTCCTTCTTCCCCGTCTCTATGTGCGTTTCTTGCCCCTTCTCTGCCCATCTCGGCCGCGTAGCCGCACGGTCTTGGGCGCCTTGCCACGGGTCGCTCGGCTTCCCCCGTCGGAGGTTCGAGTCCTCCCTCGAGCATGGGTGTGTGTGTTGTCCTTAGCGAAAATTAGTTTAAATTATTTTAATAGTGTGTACTCCTAGGGACAGATGACCTCATCAGTCTGGCTCCACAGGAACTTACCATAAACTTCCAAATTTCTGCCCACCTCCTCTTCGCCTCTCCCTCTGACTCTGAGCCTTGTTTTTGGCGTTGCAAAGGAAACCTTAACTGGAAATTGAAGTCACCCAAAATGAATGCATAAATCAGTTAGGATCTCTGACATACGGGGTATGAGAGAGACCTCTCCAGCTGCTGGATCCATGGGGATAGGACCTTTAATGACGGTATTTCGTATAGTTTTGATATATGAACGGGCAGGATTGCAAAGTTTAAGCTGAATCAAATTCCGTTGTGGTATTCTAATCATGAGCTGATTATTGATAATACAACTTCCCTTTTTTCTGTTAAAAACGACTGCAAGGAGTGAAACGAAACAACACATTGTTGTGTCTGAAAATTTTGTTGAAATATTATATAAGGAGGAACAATATATAAAGAAGAAACAATTTGTCTAATGATTTAAACGCCCTGATATCGTAGTTAAAATTGACTGTGAGAAAGAGAATTCAATGATACATTTTTACAGCACAGCGATCTTTTTTTCCTCACAGTCAGTACAACCTGTACAGCTGCTTTAAAAAATGTGTAGCCTATGTCAATTTGAATGTTTATTAGAGTATTGTACACAAATTTGAACTAAATCGATAGAGTACTTTTAGAGATTTTTTCCAACAACGTTACTCTTTTATTTAGTGGTGTACATAAAGACCGGGAATACTTTGAATAATCTTTTTTCTGTGGGGACACATTAAAGATCTAGTGTGTGTAGCGGCTCTATCACGTGATGTAACACAGCTCCGGGAGAGAATACGGGAAGCGACTGACTGCCACAGTCGACGATGCCATGCTGGGGCGGGTATGGCAAGAATTCGACCACCGTATTGAAATCTGCCGCGTCACTCATGGTTCGCATATCGAATGTTTGTAATAAAACTTTCAGAGTTTCTCTTCAAAATGCAATATGTGCAGTAAATAATTGAAAGTGTTCCCGGACTTTATGTAGACCCTATATATATTGTGTACGAATCCTGTGTACTCGCTTCGCTAGACAAACAATCAAACAAGACGTATTAATCAGTTTTATTACATAAGAAAATTTCTATACTTAACTCTGTCAGTTACACAGATATGTCGCAAGGAAAGGGTGACATACGAAATAAAGTCTTTTGCAGTGAGTGCTAATCTCTGACAAAAGTCTTTCCCCTGAACTGTTATCGAAGTGCCTATCGTTGACGCTGCTATCCAAGTCGCTAATCTTGAAGCTGCTATCGAACTGGGCAGTCACCAGTCGGTCGCGGCGATTATGTCCTCTTCACATAGGCGCCGCTGCTGTCGCGTTGTCGCCCTGGAAGAGAGGTCGGTCAGTGTGCGATTGTCTGATCCCTTCTCTTCGTTGTCGTTCCCGACTGGCGTGCCGTTGCTTGACTTTCCGCCGTAACAATATACATCAAACATTTATGTAACATATGTCTGAACTTTAATTAGAGTACCCTGTAAAAATCTGAAGTAAAGAAATGAAGCACTTTCCGATATTTTTGCTAAAAAACTTATACATATATTGAAAAAATATACAACCTATATCCGTTTGAATGTTTATTAGAGTATCGTGTAAAAATCTAAAAAAAATTGCTCAAAAACTTTTCGAACTTGTCTTTCTATAGTAGTATAGATAAAGACAGAACCAGCTACAATTACTGAAAATCTCATTTCAAGATCTTGAACCATTTGTGAAATAAATGTTTTAGGTGATTCATACGGCTGTTAGCTGATTAATCTCTGTTCAGAAATATTCAAAATGTAATATTTGAAAAAACCATCTCCACTGGTTAATGCAACCAAAATTATAAGAAAGGCAGTCATTCTGTTTGATGCCCCCTGAAAGCTAAACAAATTTGCTAGATAAATTTTTTATTTTGTTTCTGGACAACAAGTTTTTTGGGTTGGTCAAGTTAAGTGGGCCACCTGTTGTGACAAACGAGGGGCAGTCAGTCCAGAAGCCTGTTAAGGAGTTTAGCTTGCTTAAAAGAGTGCACTTTTTCTCCACTTATTGCCCAACTAATACCTGGTGCACATTCCCATTATCAGCGGCAACTTACTGAGTACACTATATGATCAAAGGTATGGAGACACCCCTATGAGCAGTATTTCTTACCAGCTGTTAGGCCTACTTTGCTTACATTGGGCATTCTGGCGCACTTTGTTTGCATTGTAACGAAACCACGCCCCCTTCGTCTATGATTCATTCTCCGTCGCGTGACAAGGCCCGCCCCCTACCTCCAACCCACCACAATACCCTCCCCTCACTCCCTTCCCAATCTCAGCCCATTGACCAAACTTCTCCAGCCAATAAAAGTGGTATTAAAATAAGATGGCCACTCACAGCTTAGTATTTTAGCGGCTATTAAAATGAAAAAGTCAATCACAACGTAGCCATCTTGAGCATGTAGAAAAGTATCCGAAAGCTCTGCATTTTTCTCGCCATCTTTAAAAATTATGTAAGTTTCTCCTGAACTGCATCACACACACACACATACACACACACACACACACACACACACAGCGAGAGAGAGAGAGAGAGAGAGAGAGCGCTCAAAAGTATTGTAACATTTTTTTGCACACTGTTCGAAAGAATTTAGACAAAACATTATGTAAAGGGCGTAAATTGCAGTACTTTTCACTGTGCTCAAAATTATTCGAACGCTCTGAACTTGTTATTTGCACCATATCCAAAAATTACATAAAGCAGCATCTGCCCAAGTGCTGTGTTCAAATGGAGCTTCAAATGAACTGTTTTCCACATTTAAATTGTTCTGTGATGCTTGGCAAGTGTCACAAGGCAGACAGGCAGCCATCGGCAACAGTGATTTCCCTGAACGAGCGTTTTGCTTATCCTGACTAGGCATGTCTTGCTGACATCTAATCGGCGCATATGATATGATATACATCTCAAACAGCAAAGGCCACATGGGCGCAACTGTTGATCTAACTTATAGCTTGAAGTGCACTTGTTAATGAGTATAAACAATGTTATTCTCATGACCTTAGCAGTTATGTCCCATAAGATTTCACACACATTTGAACATTTGTTATTCTCACGTCAAAAACTCGTCTCTCAGTGCTCAAAATATTACATATATTTCGGACACTGAAATTACTATGGAAAAGAACAGACAAACAGAATTCCCACTGAATGGAGCTTGGGCCAGTCGGGTTGTATATGAATGTGCATGTTGTGTGGATGACGAAAGAAAATACAATCTCTCTCATCAGCCAGCCAAAAATCAAGGTTCTGAACTGTTTACAAGTTCTATATCAGCTTGGAGCCCCCACGTGCTACTATACTGGAAGATTTACCCACACAATACACAACACACACACTTCAATGGGCCCCCATAAATGTGGTTGGTCTCACAAGTTTGGCTACGTTTCGTTTATGGGACGCCAACTCAAATTCTTCACAAAGCACCCAATGTCCCACAAAAGTATTTAATATATATACATGCAGGATTGGCTATCCCAGAATCATGTACGCACTCACGTATTTTTTAAAGTGTCACAACTTCAAGGTTATTTCCAATGAGAACACAGGAAACTCGACAGTCGCAGTTCACAATAAATTAATTTCAGAGCCTTGTCGAGTTTCTAAAGATCTTGGAGGCGTTTGAATAGACCATACTTAATTGCGTGAGTTATCATTAGAAAACCGTTGATTTTCCACAGTATATCAAGCTATTAATTCAACAGACTACCGACTGAAACCTTATAAGCGCTGCTTGTATCACACGCAACCTAAAAACCAAAAGTTCATGAGATGTCCAAAAATATCTGTGTCCGAATGTGGGAACACAAACGCGAAACTAGGGGCTGTTTCACCGCTTATGAGCTAAAACTTTCTCCTAACATAGACAACGCAACCTGACCGCCTCCTTATGACCGCTATTCTCCCACGAAACCTCGGTCAAGCTTCACTGAAGTCACTTAAATTACTGAAAGTGAAAATTGCTGATATTCTTAATTTTAACCTTTTGTACAAATATGATAGATCGGATCACACCTAAATTTTCTGAGAAATATTATCCTGTTGTCACTTTTCTTTTATCTACCATAGTTTATTTATAAACAATAACTTCTATGGCTTTCCTCCGTTTTCGGATTTATAAGTGTAGATATTAACAAGCAATTTAAATTATAAATTAAATGATTTCCAATATATCTAAAGTTTACAGCACTGCCGCTACATCTAATGTTTGTCTATTTATTTCGTAAGAAAAGCTGTTTTTAGTTGCGAGAAATCCACTTTTCGGTCTCTCATTTAAATATGCGAATAATTTCAGTAAATCTACTACCACAGTTCGATACAGTTCTGCGATATGTATCCGTAGACACCTCGTTTGTTGCAATCGGATAATGCGTTACCGAGATCTACACTTTTACATTTCAGGAATTATTTAGAACATTTAACTTACAATAACGTATAAACTAATGGGGATATCAAAGGCCCATTTTTACACGCGTAATTGTTCATCTTTTCCGCTTGAAAAGAGCCTACTAGCTCTTCAGTTGCATATATGGTTCGATATTTATTAATTTTGGGGTAAGCTTTAATTTTGCAGTGGACGCGAAACGCGGCCATCAAAAACTAGGAGCCATTGTGTTGCCCAACGGACGTGTTTTCCCGGCCACACAGTCACCTTAGCGACCGGTGGAAGTCCAGGGACAACCTCATCTGTGGAGCATAGTGTGAAACTGGCCCTTCACGTGCACCTGTCAAACTGATGTCAGCTATCAACAATAATATGACTCGATCTTGCCGCCGCCTGTGCGTCCGTGGTCGCGTGTTTGTGACTGAATAAAGTGTTTCTTCCCTTTGCAATAAACTGTCGTGTTATAAGCTTTCAGTTCTGTGTCAATACATTAGTCTTTTACATCCAATAATGTTTTGTACTCGTCGGTGGCCGAGCGGTTCTAGGCGCTTCAGTCTGGAACCGCGCGACCGCTACGGTCGCAGGTTCGAATCCTGCCTCGGGCATGGATGTGTGTGATGCCCTTACGTTAGTTAGGTTTAAGTAGTTCTAAGTTCTAAGGGACTGATGACCTGAGATGTTAAGTCCCATAGTGCTCAGAGCCATTTGAACCATTTTTGTTTTGTTTCGTACTGCCTCTGTAGCCTGATAATGAGGTCTAACATATCACTAATTAAATAATTTAAGTTGTCAATAAATTTTGTGACTGGTAGTGGTATTCGGAGAAAAATGTCTTCTCGTATTTATGAAACAATCGCGGTCGATTGAGAGTCAATACCGATTTCAAATGAGCATAACTTATTTGCTTCGTAAAAGTTCTGAAACTGTTGGCATTACTTTAGACATGAAACGTTTAGTTAAATAAACGCCACGTGTGGTGGATTTTCTACCAAGACATATGTAACCCATGATCACCCCCACGACGATGAAGTGATTGAAAGGCGATGAATCCACGGAGCTGGACGTGGATTACTGAAAATTAGGTGTATCGTGAGTATTTCTTAGATTTCTGATGCCTATTGGGTGTCATTTGTCATATTATGTTCAAATGTGTGTGAAATCTTATGGGACTTAACTGCTAAGGCCATCAGTCCCTAAGCTTACACGCTACTCTACCTAAATTATCCTAAGGACAAACACACACACCCATGCCCGAGGGAGGATTCGAACCTCCACCGGGACCAGCCGCACAGTCCATGACTGCAGCACCTTAAACCGCTCGGCTAATCCCGCACAGCTTGTCATATTAGATGAGCACCATACTTTACAGCATTAAGAGAATGAAGAGGTAGTGCTCAAATTTTTATAACCTCTGACTATTCACCTGTAAGCAAATGTCAGATTACTTCCCCTGAACAGGCTACTGTTTTTTCGTAAATGTTCATTTTCTTTTTTCCTTTTACCAACTCGTTATTTTGTGAACTGTTTCGGAAACAGCTGTATTACCTAACTATGATACAGAAATGAATGAAAATTTAAATCACATCTCATTCAGCTTGGAAACTCCATATTCGCCAGACACAGGAATTCTAGGAGATACAATGACACGCATAATTCAACCAAATGTTTTTCCAGGAAACTCAAACTACCTTGACATTAAATGACTGTACATTCAGGTGACAAAAGTCATGCGATACCTCCCTATACCGTGTCGGAACTCATTTTGCCCGGCTTAGAGCAGCAGCTAGACGTGGCATGGACTCAACAAGTCGTTGGAAATCTCCTGAAGAAATACTGGGCTATGTTACCTCTATAGCCGTCCACAATTGCGAAAGTGTTGCCTGTGCTGGATTTTGTGCAGGAACAGACCTTTCGATTATGTCCCAGATATGTGCGGTGTGATTCATGTCAGGCGATACAGATGGCCAAATCTTTGGCTCCAACTGTCCAGAATGTTCCTCAAACCAATCACGAACAATTGTCTCCCAGTGGGATGGCGCATTTGCATCCATAAAAATTCAGTCGTGGTTTGGGAACATGACATCGATGAATGGCTGCAAACAGTCTGCAAATAGCCGACCACAACTACACTCCTGGAAATGGAAAAAAGAACACATTGACAACGGTGTGTCAGACCCACCATACTTGCTCCGGACACTGCGAGAGGGCTGTACAAGCAATGATCACACGCACGGCACAGCGGACACACCAGGAACCGCGGTGTTGGCCGTCGAATGGCGCTAGCTGCGCAGCATTTGTGCACCGCCGCCGTCAGTGTCAGCCAGTTTGCCGTGGCATACGGAGCTCCATCGCAGTCTTTAACACTGGTAGCATGCCGCGACAGCGTGGACGTGAACCGTATGTGCAGTTGACGGACTTTGAGCGAGGGCGTATAGTGGGCATGCGGGAGGCCGGGTGGACGTACCGCCGAATTGCTCAACACGTGGGGCGTGAGGTCTCCACAGTACATCGATGTTGTCGCCAGTGGTCGGCGGAAGGTGCACGTGCCCGTCGACCTGGGACCGGACCGCAGCGACGCACGGATGCACGCCAAGACCGTAGGATCCTACGCAGTGCCGTAGGGGACCGCACCGCCACTTCCCAGCAAATTAGGGACACTGTTGCTCCTGGGGTATCGGCGAGGACCATTCGCAACCGTCTCCATGACGCTGGGCTATGGTCCCGCACACCGTTAGGCCGTCTTCCGCTCACGCCCCAACATCGTGCAGCCCGCCTCCAGTGGTGTCGCGACAGGCGTGAATGGAGGGACGAATGGAGACGTGTCGTCTTCAGCGATGAGAGTCGCTTCTGCCTTGGTGCCAATGATGGTCGTATGCGTGTTTGGCACCGTGCAGGTGAGCGCCACAATCAGGACTGCATACGACCGAGGCACACAGGGCCAACACCCGGCATCATGGTGTTTGGAGCGATCTCCTACACTGGCCGTACACCACTGGTGATCGTCGAGGGGACACTGAATAGTGCACGGTACTGGATGAAGCGTCGTCTCACGCGGTCTGCACGTCCAGCACGAACGCTGGTCCAACTGAGGCGCCAGGTGGAAATGGCATGGAAAGCCGTTCCACAGGACTACATCCAGCATCTCTACGATCGTCTCCATGGGAGAATAGCAGCCTGCATTGCTGCGAAAGGTGGATATACACTGTACTAGTGCCGACATTGTGCATGCTCTGTTGCCTGTGTCTATGTGCCTGTGGTTCTGTCAGTGTGATCATGTGATGTATCTGACCCCAGGAATGTGTCAATAAAGTTTCCCCTTCCTGGGACAATGAATTCACGGTGTTCTTATTTCAATTTCCAGGAGTGTATTTCCAGTCAATGATGGGTTCAGTTAAACCGGAGGACCCTGTCCATTCCACGTAACTACAGACCACACCATTATGCACCAGCTTGCACAGCGCCTTGCTGACAACTTGGATCCATGCCTTCGAGGGGTATGCGCCACACTCGAACCCTACCATCAGCTGTGACCAACTGATTGCTGACTCATCTTGTAACTACCTACAACAAATATGTAACATTTTCGTCTGTGAAAACGGTCTCGATAAGCTGCCTGAGCTATCAGTAATCGGAATGTAACCCGCATAACACTGAGTGCGTGTTGTATGAGTTTCACTGTCATTTTATCCCTCAACAGATTGTTTCATGAAAAGCTTAAAACTAACATTTGGATAAGCTATCTGACTGCGTATTTGAATAAGAATTTACAAGTGATACAGAATCTGGCTTATGCAACGGAATTTACTGGATTAGAGCGCATGACATACTGCGGTGTGTCAGTGTTTCTATTTTGGCCCTAAGTTTTGCTCTCATCTCTTTAGATGACTGCATTTTTCCAAGTGGTTTACAGAAATTCGCTGCAACATGCAGGCAGCAGCGGCTAAATCTTATTGTTACTAAGAACGAATTTCATAAAAAGGAGTTTGCTTGGGTCCTGTTGAATACTAAATAACTCGTAAGAAAGGATTTCATAAACTAAGTCTATTTAAAAACTTCAGAAATCGCCATGACCAATAATAGTTTGACAAGTATTAATAATGACGAAATGTCTGACAATGACATAAATATCAATAATGGCTGAGTGCCAGATTAACAAATTATTTGAATTCTAAAGTTACACTATCATTTAATAACCACTGCATATTTATGAATTGGATGTGGAGAATAATTATCATTATTTGGAAGATAAGTAGGCTTCTTTAACTGATAAGCAAAGTATGGGATTATTGCGAACTTGGACTAACAATCATGAGTGTAGCCCAGTAATTGCGCTTTACGCTATGCTTTCGAATTTTACCTTGAATTCCATCTTCAAGGGTAGTTAAGCCATCTAAATCTGTCTTCGGTATATACGTGAAATCAGGCCTCGAGTGTAGTAAGATCTGCCATCACCGACGTGAGGCCAGCATGACAGATCTTCTGCCTCCGAGCTCTGGACCAACACTACTGAGTTGTCTCACAACAATGTTTAAGATCGCCCTCCCATGTTTCGCCCTCGGATTGTTACTATCGATATCTGAGTGCTTCTTTATTTCCAATGTTACACAATGTAAAGAATAGCCTTAAGTTGGCTATATTGTTTTCGATACTCCATCTCCTTACAATCTGACCAGACCACGGTTTTCCAGTCGTCTAGGGTCCAATCGATATGGTCACGATCCCAGGAGGCGTGCTGTAGGTGACGTCGTGCGGCAGTCTTGCCGGTCGTCTGCTGCCATAGCCCATTAACGCCAAATTTCATCGCACTGTGCTAACGGAAACGTTCGTCTTGCGTCTCACATTGATTTCTGCAGTGTTGCTTGTCTGTTAGCACTGACATCTGTACTAAACGTTGCTCTCTCGGTCGTTACGTGAAGGCCGCTGGCCTCTGCGTCGTCCGTGGTGAGAGGTAATGCCTGAAATTTGGTGTTCTTGGCACTACCTTGACGTTGTGGATCTCGGAATATTGAATTCCTTAATAGAGTGTCCCATGCGTCTAGCTCCAACTAAAATTCCGCCATCTAAGTCCGTTAATTCCTGTTCTGCGGACATAATCACGTTGGAAGCCTTTTCGCATGAATCATCTGAGTACAAACGACAGCTGCGCCAGTGCACTTGTGTACACCGTGCTACTGCCATCTATATATGTGCATATGGCTATCCCACAACTTTGTCATCACAGTGTATAATAGCTAACATTACCTTTTGAAAAAGTATTGTTAAATATCAATCATTAAAAAGCACAACAAAACTACATAAATCGCAATCGAGGAGAAAAAACTTCAATATCCACGAAATATTCTATAGAATTCTTAACTACGCAAGGAGTAATGATGAAGTGAGGATTTATCCGTACAACAATTTCACGAGTGTACCGTGAATATCAGGAATCCGGTAAAACATCAAATTTCCTACGTCGCTGCGGCCGGAGAAATATCCTGCAAGAACGGGACCAACGACGACTGAAGAGAATCGTTCAACGTGACAGAAGTGCAACCCTTCCACAAGTTGTTGCAGCTTTCAATGCTGGGCCATCAATAAGTGTCAGCTTGCGAACAATTCAACGAAATCATCCACATGAGCTTCCGTAGCCGAAGGCCCACTCGTGTACCCTTGATGACTGCACGACACAAAGCTTTACGCCTCGCCTGGGCCCCTCAACACAGACATTGGACTGTTGATGACTGGGAATAAGTTGCCTGGTGGGACGAGTCTCGTTTCAAATTGTATGGAGCGGATGGACGTGTTGGACACTGTCGCAGCTCTGTTATCGTCTTCCGCTGGATGGCACATGTCGATACATCGACGTCGTCTGTATGGGAACCACTAGTCTCACTTAAGCTCTACCTTTGCTAGCATACAATCTACCAATCTACGAGTTTTCCGCTAATCCCCATAGACGGCTATCGATGTTCTCACAGTCGATTACTATTGGTTATCTCTCTCTCTCTCTCTCTCTCTCACACACACACACACACACACACACACACACACATATATATATATATATATATATATATATATATATATAAATGTTGTCCACAGTACTTATTTTATGTAATGTACTTATTTCTTCGTTTGTTATTAAATTTTGTGTAAGTATTCTGTATATACCGCACTGCAAAAACTGTTTTACTTCCTACAAGCCTAAACGGCTATTGCGGTATGCGGTGAACGGAGCATCGTGTGTTTAAGAAACAACTCCACTGCCCTCCTCAGCAGCTAACGTTCGTGGAGCCACGACACCTGCTCCATTCACCGCCACCGCCTACCGCCATGGACATAATTCCATCTTTTAGTTTTGGTTTCGTATGAAGAATTTTACATGTTACTATTATTATCAGAGTTCCCTCTAAGGCCATTATGTACTTATATTGCAGTGTAAATGGTCTGAAGATGGTCACATTCTGACCAAAACCGGTTACCATTACAAATAAATATTTTATTACGGTCAAGACTGCTTTGAATCCATTTTTAAAGTATTTTAGTTAGACAGCTGGTTAATGTTCCCAAAAATTGCTGATTACTGCCAAAACTTGTTGCCAAGCTCGGATACAGGTATATTTTACGCAAATTTTTTAAGTTATAACTAACAGCACATCTAATATAAGGGATAAACGCGTGTACTTCTGTTGATTAGTTGAAGTAATTTTCATTAAATTTAAGCCATTGTGGGAGTTATCACTTAGTAATATGACTGACTGACTCATCATCGCCCAGGCCAAATCGCTAATAATAAAAATTCGAAATTTGAAGTGGGTTTTGATCTTATACTGCAGGCATCGTATAAGAAGGGATTCTTCAAATTTCCTCCACTAAAGGGGTGAAATAGAGAAGAAAAGTTTTATAAAAATATATCATTACGCTAATATTTTAGAAGAAAAATCTACGTAAATTTTTAAATATAAATAATATGTGTCATGGGATGAAAGTTAAAATGGAAGTATCATCACAAGAACGCAGAAGGCGTGATTAACAAAAACGTTGGACTCCAGCTACCAGAACTGCTTTTTGGTCAGAAGCACATTCGGAAAAGACCTTGCTTCTATATCCACAATTAGCGTGAAAACCTTAGAAGGTATTATAATTTGAGAAAAACGTAAAAATACGATTAAAGAAAAACAAAATCTGTACAGACCATACAGTCTATGCGAGCGAAGCAGTGGGCACTAAGTTAGTCATACGTATAGAGCCGATAAACTCATCCATCCCACGCCATTATGATATAAATGATGCAGGTGACCTACGGAACTTCGAATTAACAAGTAACCATCTGATAACTAGGCGAATAAGCCTTCTGTTCCTATGAAACGATAGCTTCGACAAAACATTTGTTTAGTTAAACAGTGTTACGTTATCAGATGTCGTTAACAAACATCATAACCAGCTTACAAGAGGGAGTCTGAGCCACTGTAGCAATGACAATGCAAAGAGATTATTTTCGAGTTATTATTTTCAACATTTCAGCTTTCAAAAGTCACACAATTGTTACTCAAATCTTAAGCACGACTGCAGCGGTAACTATGCAAATGTAAAATGTGGAATAAAAAACAGCATCCAGTTGCGGAAGGTAGTAATTAAATCCTCCTGACCTAGGTTTCAACTGGTATAAACGGGCCTTCTTCAGAAGTCTTATTATCTAAAAATAAGTGCAACGTTCAACAAATTAGGAATTCATAAAAACACAACATACATATAGCGGAGGCCATTACTATATGCAATAAAAATACGTCCACTTGTTATCATAAATGCAAGTTGAATAGCCATGTGCGAAACACTGCAGCGTGGCTGATTGGCCAAGGGCCTGACATGGATACTGATACATTTCATAAAGGTCAAAAGTTATTAATCATTAAAAAAAGCCACAACTTACGTTTTACATGCTGATTGATCATGATGTGCTGCTAATAGGCTTGGTCACAATTAAACTGACAATTGTAAAAACAGCCATCAGGCTTTGTCATGCATAAAATAATACACATATTAGACGTGGCGCGTGTGACCAGTAACGGATAAAAATGTAACGGATGGAGCAACAGTCATGTGTGAATGCCTATATGGCACTGATGCACCCTGCGGTCTATACCCGCAGCCAATAGCTGATGTACCTGCACAACATGCAACAACGAAACAGTTTTATAACACAATTCCGAAGATAGTGAGTGAAAGAAAGCATCAAAAATTGTTGCAATAGGACAACAGGCTTATGGAAGTTACAAGGCAAATGACGTGATTATATAGACGATGTACAACATTCTACTGGAAACCCTTATGAAGAGTTTGGCATTCAGAAAACCGTATAGCAGCCCGATGTGATAATTACGTTAATTCGAACACAGGACGAAAACCATAGAAAAAATTTTTGTTTTGCAGTTGGAGCTGGTTATTCATTATTGAATACTTACTGTTGAAACTATGTTTGAAAATTTGAAATTCTTCCAGTAACTACAACCTACATCTCTTCTCCTCTCTACGCAAAATAAGGATATCTTCCAAATTACTAGGGGAATGTCCGCTTCGAACGTGATGTTCAGCGTATATGGAGCTATGGATATTAATACTTCCTTTGCCCAGTAAATGTTCCTTATAAGTAGTTTTAATTGCTCTTCCCGTCTGACTTACGTAAAAACGTGGGTATTCGTTACATTTTAATTTATAATCCCCCGATTGTGAAAATGGATCTTCTTTAAGTTCTATGTAGTGTATTAACTTTCCTCTTAAGTTATTATTATTTGAAAAAGACACATTGTATCTGTATTTCTTAGAAAGACATCATCTAATTTTATACTAAATATTACTTAGAAACGGTACGGAAATGAAGCATCTTTTCCAATCCTCATCTTCCCGTGTGCTATCACCCAAGGTGGATCAATTTTTTGAGGTTTTCTCATCCAAAATGCTGCCAACTACTGAGGGAATTTAGCCGATATTGGTGGCTACATTTTTAATTAACTTAATCTTGTTTCGCAAGCTCTCAAGTGTAAATGAAGTAATCAGTGCTTGATGGATACTAGAATGGAAGAAGGTCAGTTTATGGGTTTGGGCATGTGCTGAGTCGGATGAATGATATTACCGGAAAAAGTTTTCTTGCGGAAAATATTGAGGTCTATCTCGTCGTCATGTACTCTTAATGGAAGATCAAAGTAATTCAGTTCTCTGCTACTGTTTTCCAATTCTTTTGTAAAAACAATTTTTTCGTTAAACTGATTGAAGTTGAGAAACAGTTGATATAATTAATCGTTTATGCCTTCAAAAATGATGAGCGTGTCATCAACGTATCCTGCATAAAAACTAATGTTATTCAATATTTCGGCATTTCCCTTAAAATAGTTGACTTTGAAAGGATTTAAGAAAATCTCTGCCATGAGGCCCACCAGGGGCTACCCATGGCTAAATCAAAGAGCTATGTTATAATTTAATGTCAAAGTTGAAATAGTTATATTTGCAAACGATCCTAAGCAGATCCATGAGTTCTGTAGTTTCCGGTACAGTTATTTTGTTGTAGGTTAGCAAATTCTTCTCTACTATTTCCCGGGCTGTGTCTATTGGGACGTTCGTGTATAAGCAAACTACATCGAAGGAAACTAATTTAGTCTGAGTAGAGCATTTAAAATTAGTTAATCTACTGATCAAGTCTTCATCACTTTTCACCTAAAAGCTTTTCTCAAAAATATAATATTCTTTAATCTTTGTGTGTGAAAAAGTGCTAACTTGTGATGAGCACTATGTTTACTGTCTAAGATCGGAGGAATCGGATTCCCCTGTTTATGAACTTTAAATTGGTTCCTTACCATTGATGGTTTAGGATTTACTAACAATTTATTACGAAACTTGCCGACCAATTTTTCGGCACTATTCAGAGCGATTCTAATTTCTTTTTCTAGTTTATCCGTCGGGTCCATCTCTGTCTCTACAATGCCATTCTGTTAGAAAATTTGTTTGGTTTCTTCTACATACTCATTCTTATAAGCCGAAATTACTGCATTACCTTTGTCAGCTTTAGTCTGCTATCCACCAAGCACTGTTTACTCTATTAACACCTGAATGGTTAAAATGGCTCTGAGCACTATGGGACTTAACATCTGAGGTCATCAGTCCCCTATAACTTAGAACTACTTAAACCTAACTAACCTAACGACAGCACACAAATCCATGCCCGGGGCAGGATTCGAACCTGCGACCGTAGTAGCAGCGCGGTTCCGGACTGAAGCGCCTAGAACCGCTCGGCCACAACGGCCGGCTATTAACACCTGAGAGCTTGGGAGATTCCATGTATTAAAATTTTATTGGCACATCTTTGGAGTTTCGCAGGAATACATTGTGGGACGGAGGTACATGTTAGATTACGGATCAAATATTTACAACGTACACTGAAATAGACTGCAATCGTGTAAACAGTTACTGTCAGCGTTTTATAGGTCGATCTCTTGTAAACACTGTACACCGAATGTGCAGAGAGAAAATAAATATCGAATCGATATCATGTTTCACAAACAATTCAGGTAGATTAACAATTAGAGGCAGCGTGCTTCAACTGGAAATTTAGCTTG
This sequence comes from Schistocerca nitens, assembly GCF_023898315.1. Classification (NCBI taxonomy): domain Eukaryota; kingdom Metazoa; phylum Arthropoda; class Insecta; order Orthoptera; family Acrididae; genus Schistocerca; species Schistocerca nitens. The sequence goes on along the minus strand of NC_064616.1, from coordinate 569,657,216 downwards.
TCTAATCCAAATTACGTTACGGGCGAGCTCATCGATTGTCCTGCAACGAGGCTTCCCTGCCAAGCTCGCCAGCAGCGCTGTGCACGGCCAGTCGCAAGCGCGCCCACCGTTATGAGACTCGTTTAATCACAAACGCCGTCTGAAGTTTGTAACGACCGTTATAGACCTCGCAAAAAACAGCAATGTCGTTGCGAACAATGCACGTAACCATCTTTATATTAAAAACCAGTGTTAAGTATGCGATAAAACGGAGTGGCGAATGGAGAGTATCATACGTTTTGAGAAAACACGCCTTCCCAGAAGGCGAGTTACTAATGTACGGATATGAAACTGTTCAGGACTGTGAGAGAAAACAGCAAACATTTAGTTTCCCGAAATTAGTATTGGCCACTATAAATTCTCTTTCTCATTCACAGGGGTTTATGTTACGAGGTTAGATATGTCCGCTTAATGCAAATATGAAACATAAATTAATTGTATCTAATTCATGCGTACAGTCACATAATTTGTTGGAAGAACTTACACATTTTGTAGAAACATTCTCGTAAATATATTATTTGGTAACGGCAAAATTAATGATAAATTTTTCATTCATATGTCAGCAGCAGTCACTTCATACACTAATATACACACTTTTCGGCTCAAACAAGCGTAATGCCTATAGCCTGTCTCTATTGCATTATCTTTTTTTTTTCACTTTTTCGTCATATAAACTGAGTCGATAGCCCTCCACAATGAATGAGATGTTGAACTCAGTGCTAAAAAGCGAGATGAATATTACTGATGACAGATCTTGGACGTAATATTATAACGAAGGAAGCATTACACTGTGCAAGTACAGTGTTAATTAAATGTGTTTTATTAAGAATTAACGTTAAATTATTACTAACAACACATTTCGAAACCCCACTGTTTTACTCTATATTGACCGTGTTTGGAAACTCGTAATATCTTGCAATGATACTCATATGCGCAACGGATACATTGGAAATCATGAAGATGAGATGATTCTGATCTGAATGCCACATCACCAGTATTATCGTATACAAGGTGCGTCTGAGAAGTTCGGCGAATGGTCTCAGAAAATACACAAAATAACAGATACAAACAAATTTCTTTTACTCGCCTTCGCCAGCACATTTCTGACATCGGTTGTAAAGCTGATAGTAACTGTCAGTATATGCATCTTGTGGAATCGCTAGAAACACCGTGGTCATCCGTTGTTGAATATCCTCATCATCACAATTAATGAGACCTGGTGCTACCAATACGATCTGGAGACCAAGCGGCAGTCCATGGCATGGTGTTCATCGACTTCCCTGCCACTAACAAAAAAATCGTCTGACAAAATTCGTGATTAAGACGATTTTGATCGACTTTTTCGACAGCAAAGGCTTGACCCATCAGGATATTCGATCCGAAGGAGGTGGAGAACACAGTAACCACTATGGCATTGACTGTCAATTGGTCTCTGGAGGTTTTATCTCCTGTAATGATGTCTATATCCAACAACGCTTGCCCACAGTTATTCGAGCGATTCCACGTGTTCGCTTACAGTTTCCAACATCTTTATAATCGATATCAAAAGTATGTTGTAGGTAATGGGGACTACTCTGAAGGGCAGTAAAAGTATTAAAGTATTTTGTTTGTAACTCTTGTTTCCTTTATTTTCTGAGACAATTAACCGAACTATTCAAACGTACTTTGTACTTACACTGTGCGATCAAAAGTATCCGGACACAGCAAAAAACATACGTTTTCCTTATTAGGTGCATTGTGCTGTCTCCTACTGCCAGGTATTCCATATCACCGACCTCAGTAGTCATTAGACATCGTGAGAGAGCAGAATGGTGCGCTCGGCGCAACTCACGGACTTCGAACGTGGATTTCCACATTCATAAACATCCCTAGGTCCAATGTTTACGATGTGATAGTGAAGTGGAAACGTGAAGGGACACGTACAGCACAAAACCTTACAGGCTGACCTCGTCTGTTGACTGACAGAGACCGCCGACAGTTGAAGAGAGTCGTAATGTGTAATAGGCCGACATCTATCCAGACCACCATACAGGAATTCCAAACTGTATCAGGATCCACTGCAAGTACTGTGACAGTTAGGCGGAAGATGAGAAAGCTTGGATTTCATGGTCGAGTGGCTGCTCATAATCCACACATCACGCCGGTAAATGCCAAACGACACCTCACTTGCTGCAAGGAGAGTAAACATTGGACGATTGAACAGTGGAAAAACGTTCTTTGGAGTGATGAACCACGGTAGAGAATGTGGGGAACCGATACCAGGGTGTGGGTATGGCGAATGCCCGGTGATCGTCATCTGTCAGCGTGTGTAGTGCCAGCAGTAAAATTCGGAGGAGGTGGTGTTATGGTGAGGTCGTGTTTTTCATGGAGGGGCTTGCACCCCTTGTTGTTTTGCGTGGCACTATCATAGCACAAGCCTACACTGATGTTTTAAGCACCTTCTTGCTTCCCATTGTTGAAGAGCAATTCGGGGATGACGATTGCATCTTTCAACACCATCGAGCACCTGTTCATAATGCACGGCCTGTGGCGGAGTGGTTACACGACAATAACATCCCTGTAATGGGCTGGCCTGTACAGAGTCCTGACCTGAATCCTATGGAACACCTCTGGTATGTTTTAGAACGCCGGCTTCATGCCAGGCCTCACCGACCGACGTTGATACCTGTCCGCAGTGCAGCTCTCCGTGAAGAATGGGCTGCCATTCCCCAAGAAACCTTCCAGTACCTGATTGAATGTATGACTGCGAGAGTGGAAGATGTCATCAATGGTAGGGGTGGGTCAACACCATATTGAATTCCAGCATTACCGATGGAGGGCACCACGAAGTTGTAAGTCATTTTCAGCCAGGTGTCCGGATACATTAGATCACATACTTCATCTAATTAGACGACCGCGTCAACTTGTAATGACCGTCTTGGTCAAAATTTACATTGTATGCAAGTTTTGGCCAGAAATGAAAATGATTGGAGTGGGAGCTCCAGATGGCCAAACGTTTAGAAAAAAATTGCATTTTTGGGGCGGGTCGGACGAGGCAATAACCATTTATGTTAGGGTGGTTTCTAGGTAGCAGCTGGAGCAGCAGAATGGTTACATAACGTAATCCGAGGGTCGTGGGATCGAGTCCCTCTCCAGAGACTTTTATTTTCAATTTTTACGTTATTTACGCCGCCAATAAATCAAAATAATGGTTGATGTATTGTATTTATTAATATTTTCATAAAAGGCATGGAGAGCAAAAGCAAATTTGGGATAGAAAATAAATTTTCAGGGAAGGACTATAGTTACAGCATCCATGAGGTCTCTGCAAATAAATTTCGTGGAAATGACAGCAAGTCGTACAAGACAAGTTCGTACACAAAATTAAAGCCTTTTATTTTTTCTTTATTTTTCTACAGTTGACACTTGACTCGTCCTGGGGTTATACTCATCGTAAAGCTGGCAAAGCAGTAATTTTCTCGACTTTTGCACACGTTATAGAAGCTGCATTTTTACAGTTGTATGGTTGTCTTAACGTTTCTATAGAAAAACAAACTCATTTTTCATCCATGAAAGTTTCTCTCCCAAAGCACAGTTTTCAGCAAACTATGTGCAACGCTGCTCGAAGGTCAAAATTGAACTAATGAAATACGAAGCATTGTACGTATTACTTACAATACCGTCTTGGAAGGTTATTTGCAGAGTCCTCGTGGAAGCTGTAAGTACAATCCATTCTCGGATATTCATTTGCTATCGCGAATTTTCCTTTGCGTTTCCTTGTCATGCTATTTATGAAAATATTAACAAATACGACATATTGACCTTTTCGGTTTATTTGCAGTGTATGTAAGGCAAAAGCTGAAAAAAATTTCGAATATGAATTGGAATCCATGACCCTCGGATTCCCTTTCTGCACTGTTTCTACTGCGCCAACTGCTGGCTGGAAACTACGCTTACACAAACGGCTCGCGGCTCGCCCGACCCGCGGGAAATCTACTATTTCTGGGATCCGTGACTCAATCTGTAAAAACGGAGCCTTTATAGGACAGCTCCGTTGTCCGTCTGTATGTCTGTCTGTCTGTCCGCCTGCTAAGAACGCTTTCTCTCAGGATCTAGCATATTTATCAAGTTCATATTTATGTCACGTATTAAAGTCCATGGTCCCTTGACTGTATTCCGGCCTGGGTGGCCGAGCGGTTCTAGGCACTACAGTCTGGAACCGCGCGACCGCTACGGTCGCAGGTTCGAATCCTGCCACGGGCATGGATGTGTGTGCTGTCCTTAGGTTAGTTAGGTTTAAGTAGTTCTAAGTTCTAGGGGACTGATGACCTCAGAAGTTAAGTCCCATGGTGCTCATAGCCATTTTTTAACCCCTGACGGTATAAAACGTTTATGCTTATAAGTCACTGCAATCAGACGATACGGCCATTTGTGTCACATATTGCGAAACTCAAAAACTCACTCATGAAAACCTGTAGAGTACCTCTCGTTGACCTATAATCATGAAATTTGGCAAGAAGCAAGGCTTCCCAGTATAAGTAAATAAAAAAAACCTAAATGATTAATTTTTAATTATATCACACGATGAAATATTTTTTTTGACATTTTCTTTCAGATTTGAAATTAACATTCTCGAAAGTCTTGGAACCCGTGGGGCCCATATCTTGCCAGTATTAGTGTCGATACCAGGAAAAAATCGTCAATATCTTAGATCCCGGAATGGATAAACTGTCTTGATACATAATGGAACTTGAACGGAACCCGGAACGCGTGAGTCCTAATCGCATCTGGCAACTTTTTTTTGCCGCGTGGGATTAGCCGAGCGGTCTAGGGCGTTGTAGTCATGGACTGTGAGGATGGTCCCGGCCGAGGTTCGAGTCCTCCCTCGGGCATGGGTGTGTGTGTTTGTCCTTAGGATAATTTAGTTTAAGTAGTGTGTAAGCTTAGGGACTGATATGACTTTAGCAATTAAGTCCCATAAGATTTCACACACCTTTGAACCCTACTTTTATTCCAAACACTTAGCCACCAGGAATTCGCACATCCATCACTTTCATTTCTGGATAAGCACTGTATATACCAATCATACTGACGAAATCGGCGATGATGAGTGGGCGCGGTCCCTTTGTAGGTGCTTAAATATACATGTAAAAGCTTATAATTTGTATTTCTGCTTTACGACAAATAGGCGAGAAACCGCGGGAACTGGGAAAAGCAGAAGCTTGTCACCATCGTGAGCATCGGAGTCGATAGCCATGACCTTCCTAAATTGAAGAGCCAAAGAAACTGGTGCACCTGCCTAATATCGTGTAGAGCCCCCGCGAGCACGCAGAAGTGCCTCAACATGACCTGGCGTGGACTCAACTAATGTCTGAAGTAGTGCTGCGGGGAACTGACAGCATGAATCCTGCAGGGCTGTCCATAAATCCGTAACAATCCTAAGGGGTGGAGATCTCTTCTGAACAGTACGTTGCGAGGCAACCCACATGTGCTCAATAATGTTCATGTCTAGGGAGTTTGGTGGCCAGCGGAAGTGTTTAAACTCACAAGAGTGTTACTGGAGCCACTCTGTAGCAATTCTGGACGTGTGGGGTATCGCATTGTTCTACTTGAATTACCCAAGTCTGTCGAAATGCACAATTCACATGAATAGATGCAAGTGATTAGACAGGATGATTACGTACGTGCCACCTGCCAGAGGCTTATCTAGACGTATCGGGGGACCCATATCAATCCAAGTGCACACGTCCCACACTATTACAGAGATTCCGCCAGCTTGAACAGTTCCCTGCTGACATGCAGGTTCCATGGATTCATGAGGTTGTCTCCATACCCGTACACGTCCATCTGCTTGATACAATTTGAAACGAGACTCATCCGACCAGGAAACTTATTTCCAGTCATCATCAGTCCAATGTCGGTGTTGACGAGCCTAGGCGAGAAGCAAAGCTTTGTGTCGTGCAGTCATCAAGGGTACACGAGTGGGCCTTGGGCTACGGAAGCCCATGTGGATGATGTTTGTTGGTCCGCACGCTGACACTTGTTGATGGCTCAGCATTGGAATCTACACCAATTTGAGGACGAGTTGCACTTCCGTCACGTTGAACGATTCTCTTCAGTCGCAGGATCTTGTTCCGGCCGCAGCGACGTCAGAGATTTAATGTTTTACCGGATTCCTGATACTCACGGTACACTAGTGAAATGGTCGTACGGGAAAATCCCCACTTCATCGCTACCTCGGAAGTGGTGTGTGTCCCATCGCACGTGCACCGACTATAGCGCCACTTTCAAACTCACTTTAATCTTGATAACCTGCCATTGTAACAGCAGTGACCGATACAACAACTTCGCCAGACACTTGCGTCGCTGACCGCAGCGCCGTATTCTCCCTGTGTTCATATCTATGTAATTGAACACGTAGGCCTATAGCACTTTCTTTGAGGCTTCATTGTATATGCATGTATCTAACTTTTGCTGATAAACAACTGGGGTTCACAATATGTCTGACTATCACATATGTAATAGGTAGAGATGAGAACTCACACAAATTTCTTCTACAAATGAATGTGACGCAAAACATTAAATAAAATTGGTGGGCTATAAATTCTACTGGGGAACACACTGTAAATCACCTGGTCTTTCGATAAGGATTTGTAGAGACCACGGCCCCAAGCATTTCGGTATAATTCTGTAGCTCGCAGTGCCGACACAAACAGAAGAACCAAGGCGGAAATGTAAAAACCGAACAACGTAAGAGCAACTCATCCATGGATTTCCAAACAAAGTTCAATGAAGTTACTTTATGAATCAAGAATGATTGAATCATGATGTCCTGCCAAACGTGAAGAAACACTAAAATTGAATTTTGAACAAATCTCTTGCCTGTTATAGCGACAGGAACTACTTCCAGCGATTTCATGAACATGACGTTGTACTTAATCGTCACGTACATCGGTGAGAAAAAGGAGACGGACTTAGTAAGGCATGTTCACGTATACAATGAAATTTTAGTGCCAAAATTATAAGTACTACGAGCTAATAGGGAAACTACATTGCAACAACGAAAATGAAATATCTCGTTATCTACAGTTAAGTTTAAACTCCATTAATCACATAACTGAAACTACGTGCTCCGATGCCCACTCGATGCTGGCTGCGTTCGCCTCATCCAATTTCCAACTGACAAGGAGAACACACGGCAGCTCAATTTTTGTAATTTGTTTTTTATTTATTGTACGTGAAGTTCAAAACTCAGTTCTATAAGCAGTTCCATGCAACCCTAAAAAATTCTTGAGGAAATCGAATTTGAAGTTAGTTCGAGAATATTAAATACCGAAAAGTAAGATAGATTCATGGCCAGGCAGCATGACGCTTTGGTAGAATATTTTTTCTTTAATTAATACAAACTTAGTTACCAATCTTAAATTATTGGTAATTAAGAGTTTATATCTGCTATCGAAACTGAATTTTTGCATGTGATATAATAATTATAAATAAGAAGGTGTGCATTTTTCATAAAAACTAAAACTAGATACGTGTTAATTAGCATATATATGATGAATTTTATATTTAACTTGAATCGAACGAAAAAAAGCGAAGAGAATTAAGACTCACACGACACACGACCCAGCGGTTATCAGTCTCGAGCGCTACCAAATTTGTCAATCTTTATGCAATTTAAAGCTTCGCGGGAATGTTCCTAGAACTTGCACCTTTGTTTAAAAATATGAATCTGCCTCAAATCGAACACGGCCCGTCCACTTGGCAGGCGAACACTCTCCCACAGAGCCTTACTAAAGGTACTAAGAAAACTCTGATAGCTTCAACACTTCGAAGTCGGTTTTTACGAAAGTTTTTGAGAGTTGCGTCTAAGTGCCTTTTTTGTTGATATGTGAGTTTACGTTGCATAAATATACAAAATTACAAAAATCCGATTTCCATGCGGCCTCCTTGTGAGTTCATATTGGGGAGAAGTGCACTTTACACCACGTCGTGTGACTCGCGAAAACAAAGATGTTTTCTTGCGTAACTAGCACGAGGTGCCCCGTCCTTTGTGAAATTGATGTTCCAGCTTCTTAAAAAGAACCCTTAACACGCCAAAGCAACTCTAATAGTCACAGCAAGAGGTGACGTGAGAAACATGAAGAAAAAGAGGCATTCTCCTTAAAAATATAGATCGCTGTCGCATTTCTCGTCTGATGCAAGTTGATAGCCTCTTCTGTCTCTGTTATGCTGAAAGATTACGTGTGAGACAACAATTAAAATTTAACCATACCCGTGTGATGCTAACAAGATCTGAACCTGGTGGCCTATAAAGCGAACAGACCGCTTTCCATAAGATCAAGCAGAAAATTAGTAACACAGAGTGCGGCTGGTCCCGGGGGAGGTTCGAGTCCTCTCTCGGGCATGTGTGTGTGTTTGTCCTTAGGATAATTTAGGTTAAGTAGTGTGTAAGCTTAGGGACTGATCACCTTAGCAGTTAAGTCCCATACGATTTCACACACATTTGAACACACAGTAACATAGAGTTGCGCAACGGGTACTACTGAAGATCTGAACTTGAACAGGGATGGCTCAATTAAACGTGAAATATGGGTACCATTGGTCACATAAAAACAATGAGGAAGGGTTTAATCAAACTGGGAAATGAAACTACAGCTCACAGTAACGTCCTTTTTTTTCTGAAACGAGCTGACTTGACTTCAATCACTGGATAGATAATATAAGCAATTATTAAGCGCACAGTGATTAAAATGGATAGTAGATTCGCATGAGGTGGTGTTGGGAGTTGGGGTCGAACTGTAAAGGAAATGCTGTATGTCCACATTGGAAGGTATTGTCGAATTATTAAGACTAATGGTAGTACAGATAGTGGGAAACGTCTAAGGGTTATAAGGGACAAAACCTGTGAATAGCTGACAGCTGATCGTTCCTGGCGTAGGTGAGTGTATCAGTGTCTTCCCTCACCAGATATAACAATTCTTTTCTTCTATTGTTAAGGCATTCATCAAAACCATAATTGCGATGGCCGTACCGGTTTCTATACACAGAAAAATGTATAGTTTAAGCACTGAATTTAAAATGTAACGCTGCGCGAGGTAACTCTAACGTGGTACTGCCTTAGGGAGACGACTACTAGATCTTTACATATAATTGGTACCTTTCTGACTTGTACTACCGCCTATCACTTGAGACGGGGAAGATTTTAATTTAAAAGAAGCGTTACAAACTAAAACATTTATTAACATTCTCTTGGCCAATTGACGTGGAATTTGTCAATAAAAGAAGTAAAAATCGGTCTGAGCGCTATGGGACTTAACATCTGAGGTCATCAGTCCCCTAGAACTTAGAACTACTAAAACCTAACTAAACTAAGGACATCACACACCTCCATGCCCGATTCAGGACTCGAACCTGCGACCGTAGCGGTCGCGCGGTTCCAGACTGAAGCGCCTAGAACCGCTCGGCCACACCGGCCGACTAATAAAAGGACTGAGAATTACTTCGTCTAATTGTCCCATACGCATTCTCAACTGAGTGAAAACGAAGTGTAAGAGAGATAAGCATGGGGCGTACTCTGTGCAATAAGGAAATCGGTACTACATTGGAGGCGATGTTAATCAAGCAAGCACGAGACATGCTCCGTTAAAGAATCTATGGAAATCGAGAGCGAACAATAATACTTTAGCAAAGAAAACCACAAAAACATGTACGAGACAAACGGAAGGAGGTAAATTAGAGCTCTGGTAATTAAAGCTTCGGTAGTTAACAATAGAATGGACCAGTTCGCAACCAAGTCTTTCTGAAAGAACAAACCGGGCTCTTACGCGAACTGAAAGAATGATATTAAAGTATCTCAGTTCTCGAAAAGGGGAAAGATAAAACGCCGATGAAGCTACAGTTACACCGGGGTCTGCAATTATATGTTTGTTACAATTTCAGCGTACAGTAATGTCCCTTTGCGAGCTCCACCAGTTTTTTTAAGTATGTCGAACCTAATATTGTGCCACGAAATCCAATGCAAGCTTACTGACCTCCTTCACCAAGCCAGAGCAGTAATCTGTCCGAACACTCTGCTTAACTTACATCCTCATGCACTATAGCAAACCGGCACGGAACTGCAATATTGTGATCAGAAAGGCCCTTAAAAATTAAAATAAAACGCTGGCTAGGCGGACAATTCCTCTGGGCATCGGAATTGACCTACGGATTCAAAACAAAGAAAAACGTAACGATGCCAAGTTAAATTAATGTACCCTAGAATTAGAGAAAGAGGTACGAAGACAACGTACGTCTTACAACATAAGCCTCCAATGATTGCTGAATTAGTTAGAAGATTAAAGGAAAGACTCCTTCCTAAGCGCGTGTTAAGTCCAATTGGCTTAGTGTGTGAATTAATTCAGAAGTACAAGACCCTACTTCAAAACAAACAGATTCGTATCCGCCTCGTCACGTCGTACGCTAATGCTACAAATCCTTGTCATCGTTCTAAAACTAATATGCACGAAAATCTACAGTGGTAGCTGAAAGTTACAAGCTAGGCCTCAACCTCTGGGACTAACCCTGAAACAGGGTCTCACAAAGACCATCCGCCAAATGTTGTCTGCTGTAAACACTGATGAGATCGAGTGTTTCCTCTCAGGAGCTCTAACACCAAATTGTCTTACCCTCTCCTTTTAAAAATCTGACTGGGACTGCCACCACCGGATCACCGTTACCTAATCGCTCTGTACCTTCCGAGTTCCGTCCAATGAAAAATTCTTAAAAATCCTATAATCCCTCTTCTTAGAGATTCTGCTGTAATTAACCAGTAATACACACTTCGCTCTTAAACTGACGATGGAATACAGAAATTCCATCCCACTATGAGTTTGGTTTCATGTTTTTGCTAATGACAGTTGTGGCACGTAGGCACTCAAGTTTTCATGCCCGGAACAAAAATGATTTTGGTGATCCAATCTGGGGCTCCCTTAAAACATACACATCAGTTACTGCTGATTTCTCTCTTGTGTTTTCCCACCCTCTCACAGATACTTATTTTTATAGAAATTGTTGCATTCACTGTGGCTTACAATGCGTTTGACTTCTCGTGTGTGGCCTAGAGCCTTCTGTTGTGGCTGACACAGGGGATCCATGGCCAAAGAATTGCCGTCGCCCAGTGTACGCCTGGCAGTGACTCTGCCTTTTAGTGAAACAACAATTTCATGACGCGTTTGCGATTCTATTCCTGTGGCACTCGTGCTCTGTGATCTGGTAGACTCAGCTCAGAGACATATTACACAAATTTCACGACCATATAGAAATGAAATGAAGAAGCACTAAATTAAATTAAAAAATACTAAGTTAAATTAAAAATTAATGCTCAAGTATTTGTGCTTTGACTTATCAGTAGCACAACTTAATGATAGAAATTTTACTTTTGTTTTGTGTTCAACATTTTTTCATTTTCAATTTTTCTTGGGCATGGGACTGATGTGGTTGATGGCACAAATTATGTGATCGAAGTGCGTATCCTATTGCGAAGGCCACAATTTCACATTCAGACTTAAACATAAGCCTCTATGAAATTATTTTCTTTTACCGCTGTTAAGGTAAGCTTTTATTTGGATACATGTAAACAAGGGAGCATCAGTTCACAAAATTCCACTCAGACTTACTTAAAAATTTTACATGTACTGTAAACAGCATTGCCAGCACACTCACCACTGAATAAACAAATGTTGATATACCATCACTTTAATTCTATTACAGGACAAATCGTTCATACTTTTACTCACGAAAAAACAATTAAGAACAGGATACACTAAAATACATCAACTTGTTGTACAAAATTCCATACATCAATACAAATATCCACTGCTCTAGACGTGGTAAGATTCTTAACTATCTAGACTTATGTCACTGTACGATAAGGCTATATAGGTATGCAAGGTTGGTAAATCTTATGCAAGTGGTGCCATCTCTAAACTGACATACAAACTTCGCATGGAGTCCAAATATCATCAAGTAATAAATACACATAGTACGAGAGAAAATGTTACAAGTTTGTGACAAAGAACAAAATTTAAGTCCTCTAATTGTGTGCTTCGATGTTTCGCCACCTTACAGGTAGTTCACATAAGATCAGTTAAATAGACCATTAAAATTAACCAATAGGTCAGTCCTAGAAGATAAAATGTAACACATTTATTTAAAATATGCACTGACAGAAAAAAATGCAACACCAAAAGGTAATTAATGTAGAGTAATGCAATTTCGGGAATGCGTTTGTCTAGGTAACATATTTAAGAGATTAACATTGTAAGATCACAGGTTAATGTAAGTGCAAAATAAGCTGCTGCAAATGTGAAATGCTGGTACATTAATAGCCGTGTAACCGCCGGTTCGTTGAATCCAAGCATCAAAACAAGCATGCATCGTGCTGTACAGATGCCAGATGTCAATCTGTGGGATGGAGTTCCATGCCTGTAGCACTTGGGCAGTCAATACAAGACCGTTAATGCGGTTTGTGGATGACGCTGGAGATGTCTAATGATGTCCCATACGTGCTCGGCTGGAGACGTACCTGGTGATGGAGCAGGCCAACGCACTCTGTAAAGCATGTTGGGTTACAACAGCGGTATATAGGCAAGAGTTATCCTTTTGGGAAACACCCTGTGAAGTTCTGTTCGTGAACGTCAGCACAATAGGTCGAATAACCAGACTGACGTATAGATTTGCAGTCAGGGTGCGCAAATTAACTACTTGAGTGCGCCTGCTGTCATAGGAAGGACCACAAATGTAGCTCCAGCGTGTTTACCACGCAGACAGGTTCGTTGCAGGTCCTCAGCTCGCTTCCTTCTAACCAATCACTGGCAGCGAGACAGGGCCAGCTTACATCTGAAAAGGCAACAGGCCTCCGTCCTGACCTCCAATGAAACAATGAATTCTTGCTTGACACCACTGAAGTCGCAAATGATGATGCTTTGGGGTTGCTGGGGGAGCTGTTCTTGAAGTAACCGATTTGTAACAGTTCTTTGTGTCACTGACGTGACAACTGCTTTTCAAATTGTTGCTGCAGATGCAGTACGATGAGCCAGAGCCATATGCCGAACACGGCAGTCTTCCCTCTCAGTAGACCTTGGTTCAAATGGCTCTGAGCACTATGGGACTTAACATCTGTGGTCATCAGTCCCCTAGAACTTAGAACTACTTAAACCTAACTAACCTAAGGACATCACACACATCCATGCCCGAGGCAGGATTCGAACCTGCGACCGTAGCGGTCACGCGGTTCCAAATTGAAGCGCTTAGAACCGCACGGCCACACCGGCCGGCTAGTAGACCTTGGTCGGTCTTCTTGCGACCGTACATTCCGGTGTTTACCGCTGCCGGGAATCATGTATAGTGACTACATTTCTACCAAGTATTTCTGCAGTATAGCAGAAGCAACCTTCAGCTTCTCGTAGCCCTATTATACGACCTGGTTCAAACTCAATGAGGTGCTGATAACGGCGTCTTTGTCGCCTTAAAGGCACTCTTGACTAACATCAACTCACCACATCCAATCTCAAAGATAACTAAACTAATGACCGTTACAGCATGTATTTAAAGCAAACCTGATTTACATCCTCATAGTGACACCACTAGCGCCACTCTTATACGACAATCGCAAAATTTGAATAGATCTCATCTTTCAGATGTAGAAACACGCCTACCAACTTTCGTTAATGTCGCACAACTCCTTCTTAGTGTTGCGGTTTTTTTGCCAAAGAAAATATGTTGAGAAACTGCACTTATTACATCAAGAAATGTAGCATCCCTGCAAATACATTGTTTCGCAAAACACAAATACACTGCACTGGTTCGGTTAAACCACACTGCTTATCATGCGAATTGTCCTGGCTATTAATCCGTTACGAGAAACGAAATAGTATTATAATGTTTGCTGATATGTAAAAGATCAGTTCGCTGAAGGTCGATACAGCTCACGAGCACGAATTTCAAGTTTTATACAGGGTGTTACGAAAAGGTACGGCCAAACTTTCAGGAAACATTCCTCACACACAAATAAAGAAAAGATGTTATGTGGACATGTGTCCGGAAACGCTTACTTTCCAAGTTAGAGCTCAACATCAAATGGCACCAGTACGAGAGAAGCTGGTGCACATTTCGTAACAGTGTCTGTTACTTCCTCGTAGGCAGTGGCTTCGGGGTGCTCTGCCGCCTGTAACATTGTCACATTTTACTCACTTTTAGATTCATTCCATTGCTGCTCCCCACTGTTCTGTATGTCACTCTGCCCGACTCCTAAGTCTAAGTCCCATAGTGCTCAGAGCCATTTTTTTCTAAGCCACAAGTAAACAAGAGAACACAATGAAAGTCTTCCAAAAGCACAAACTAAAATAAATACAAACCCCAAAACTTCAACGTTGAGACACAGGACAACGACTGACTATCCTTGCCTCCGTCTTCTTGCTGAAAGTAATGCACAAATTAGCACAGCACCCGAAACTTAATATTTTATTTGCATGAAGTTTATTATTATAATTATGCTATCATTTTCATTTCAGGTCTTGGTTTGTAAAAATAAAAGTGTTAAACCTTTTAAATTGTGGACGACAGCACATCAGAAGGTCGCAGCGAATGGGAAGTCTTCAAAAGGGGATCGCTGAATTCTTAATTTAGATGCGTATAAGACGACTGCGTATCAGAAGATCGAAAGTTCTCGAAAAAAACTTGGTCAGGAGTCGCCAAATTATTATCTGAGACTACAGTTGAGCTTTAAGTGGTAAGTGATGCTAACAAGATCTGAACACGGTGACCTATATTTTCAAAAGACCATTTCCCATAACGTTATGCGGAAAATTAAGGTAAAGTTACGCGATGGATACTATTGACCATCTGAACCTGGACAGGATGGCCCAATTAAACATGAAATATGGGTGGCATAGCTCGCATAGACATAATGCGGAAGGGTTTCATAAAACTAACGAGTGAAACTACAGGTCACAATAAAGTCCTGTTTATTGCTAAAATGCATGGACTTGACTCCAAATACTAAATAGGTGAAGTTTGGAAAGTAGGACACGAGGTACTGGCAGAAGTAAAGCTGTGATGAGGGGGCGTGAGTCGTGCTTGGGTAGCTCAGATGGTGAGTGCCCTACGCGACCCTCCACGCAGCTAGATCATCAACAGGTAGGAGAAGACACCCATTGAGTGAGCTGACAAGACTAAGTCGATTCTCGGTGGAATAACATGATATACGTGAAGACGTACCTGGATGATGAAGCGTAAGGAGAGTAGCGACACACCCTTCTGCATCCTGTATGAAGCACTTTATTTTTCGTTTTCCCCATATACATTACCTCGGTGTAGGAACGTGCCGAGATATTGTTTTCTTTTTCTCAGAGCACGATGCGGTGCAAGATACATTTATTTTTGTTGTGGTATAAAGTAAAACCACATTAAGAATATATTAAAAACAGTAAATAAAAATACATAAATAAATAATAATTCCCACAAAAGATTTCCCCTTCCCATCCATGATTCCTTGATTCCTTGACGGACGAGGGGACACTGTGACCAGGCCTCGGGTTACGACCCCTGATCGCTCTGCCTTCCCCGCCCTCCCCCACCTCCTTTCAAAAAAAAAAAAAAAAAAAAAGTAACGTCTTTGACTAGTAATCAAAACATATTCGATCCCGGGTTCAATCCTCACCAATGATAAATTTTGAATAAAAATTATCAGCAATGGCGGCCGATGACTTTCGGCATAAGAAGTCACCCTCGTTCTGGCAACGCCATTGTCAAAGAGGGCGGATGAGCGGTGAGAGGTTCAGGGCACTCTCTGGCCGTTGGGTTGGGAGACTGACATGTGCGAGAATTGTCGCGCAACAGCTTAATAGCTTCAAAATCTAAAAGATGGTAGAGCACTTGCCTGCGAAAGGCAAAGGTCCCGAGTTCAAGTCTCGGTCCGGCACACAGATTTTAATCTGCCATGGTGTTTCATATCAGCGCACACTCCGCCGCAGAGTGAAAATCTCATTCTGGATACGCGATAATACTGTCAGTTATTACTACATGAGCAAGTTCCTTATAATTTTACTCGTTCGAGAGGAATTTAAATTTGACAGTGAACTTGTGCTAATGGTAGTTGATCGGACTATATTTCGCCATCAGAAACATTATATTTTGGAAGGGACCAGTTGTTACTTGAGTGGTAATCGAACTAATGGTATTAAAGCTGTAAAGTAAAACAGTGATCACGTAAATCATAAACGATGGCCAAACTCAGTAGGCAAATTTATTCCAAGTAAATATACTGCTACTCAAGAAAGCTACCTGATATATTTTACTCTACTTGGGACATAAATTGTTCCGGCATAAAGACAAGCGCTGGCACGAAGATCAAGGACGATACAGCAGGGAGGGCTGTGAGACGACGTCAGCCAATAGCACGCTGACTAGGACGTCACCACGACAGGAGCAGCCTCTACAAGACTCAGTCTTGTTGCAACCCTTGTTCACAGTACGAGCAGCCCTTAGCGGCTCGCCATCTCACAACTGTTCATGAAGTCGCCTTTCCGGCTTAGATCTTTTTTAATATGTGGCTTGTAAGTACTGCAGCTTTTCCAGTCAGTACAAACTTTAATTTTATTAATATACTATATACCTAATATGTTTTCGAACAGTTAGTCTCATTCTGAAGACGACACTCATAGTAGCGTCGAAACCAGGTGAATTTTGACTTAATATTTGTGACCGAGGGCTTATTTGTTCCAATATAGTTCTGACACGGTCACTGAAACTTAGCAGCTATGATCAAAATAAAAAAAAGTGTTTGCAAAGTACATAAGAATTGTGTAGTGCTTTAAACTATAATGGTCTGTAAAAGCTTCTTATAGTCACAACTCTTACTTTTAGTATTGAGCAAAGATTTTGATAAGAATTGAAATAATTACTGTAACAGATCCTTTTTCCTTGCTTTTTCACTTTGCTGACCGCCTGGAACGTTTCATACAAAAAACTAAATGACCACTTGAGAAAATTGTCACTCGATGAACGTTAATAACCAATATGGAGTAGTAATGATTATAAAAATTAATAATTTCGGATACTTGGAATTACTGCACCACTTGGAGAAGGAACCTGACTGAGGATAAATTATTGTTCTCAACACAAAGTTAGGATTGGATCAGCTATTATTCAGCTTTTCAGCAGATTACTGGTCCTTGCAAATAAATATAATACTAAACTTTACTTTTCCTGAAGTGGTGGCTGTGGCGATCTTCTGTGGCTAAAGTACAGTTGTCAGGCGTAATAATGCTTTTAGATGTAAAAATGCTCTGTAAATTATCATCTTGACGTAGAAATTTTGCGATTCAGAGCAAACCAAAAAATCCCATGATCTAATATCCATTGTACACCCAGAACCTGGGCATAATTAATCGACTCGTGCTACAATTCTTGCCTCGTCAAGTACTCAAGATACTAACAAGTTGGATGCTGACCACCAAAGATATGTGCCACAGAGCCATCTAGTGGTACTTCACGTCAAACCACATTTTACACTTCCGCTGAAAGTCTTTCGTTTTGGAGGTTTTACATTTTACATTTCTCACAAGACTACAGGGTGCGGCACTTAAATCCGGCAAATGAAACTTTTTAAAAAATAAAATTTATTAAAACAAAATACAAATGGAAATGAAAATCCTTTTACACATAACTAGTGGTATCTTTCAAGAGGAACATTACTCAATGTAACTCCTTTCAGCCACAATGATCGCCTCCAGTCTTGTCCTGAAGCGATCACACGCACTCTTTGAAACAGCGCTGTCCATATTCGCGAATGCTGCTCTGACAGAGGTGCGTAGGGATGTAACTTTAGGGTGCCTCGTCTTATTTGTTACTTTTTTGACTACGCTGCAGATTTCTCCCTCCCTGGGTGTCTCACGTTTTCCATCCTCTTTCAGATCCCAATATTTTTAGAGTTAGTTCTTTTCACTGTGACTCACGCTTGCCAAGTTTGCTGTAGCCACACCGGATAGACGGGGCCGTCCCAGAGAGTGGCTGTCACCCGGTGTATAGCTGCAAGCGACTCAGCTATTTAGCAAAGAGCAGTTGTACGACCCATTTCTGATTTTACCCCTGCTGCCCTCGCATTCTCACAGTAAGCCAGTGGACTCAGGTCACAGAAATGTTACACATATCTTTCACCACAATACGGAAGCGGAATGATGTGCTAATTACGAGGCGCATTCAATAAGTAATGCAACACATTTTTTTCTCGGAAAGTTTCCATTGAAAAAAATAAGGAATTTGTTGTGAGACATCGTGAAATATTCCCGCTTCAGACCTTCTAGTTTCATGAAGTTACGATGGGTGGCGGAGCCACACGTAGCCTTGAAAATGGCGTCTGTAACGGAGGTGCATTCCAAGTACAGAGCTGTCATTGAGTTTCTTTTGCCGGAAAACTAGAGCATCGCATGTACTCATAGGAGCTAGCAGAATGTCGACGGAGACATGGCAGTGAACAAAAGCACGGCAAGTCATTAGGTGAGGCGTCTGTCATCATAGCAAACCTCCTGCGTGGTGGCCGGCCACACACAGCTAAGACTCCTGCAATGTTGGAACGTGCGGACACACTCATTAGAAGTGACCGACGGATCACAATCAAACACGTCGCTGAACAAGTCGACGTCTCTGCTGGTAGTGCTGACACATTCGTCCGTCATTTGAGGTACTCAAAGGTGTGTGCCCGCTGGAATTCCCGGGACCTTACAGAAGACCATAAAGCTCAACGAAGGACCATCTGTGTGGAATTTTTTGCTCGTTACGAAGCTGATGGTGAGGACTGGGTGGGGATGGTGGCTCCGACGTCGACCAGTAGAGTGGTACCATTCCCTCCCAGTAAGGCTGTCGCATTGAACGTAGATTAAGTTGAAAAATAGGGTTGGTGAATTGGCGTACTAAATGAAACGAGCCTGCTCATAGAAAAAAAAGGTGTTTAGTTACTTATTGAACACCTCTCGTACATTCACAGTCACTGATATTTGTTTCAATTACTTGCACACTATAATGTTCCGCCTCTAATCCGAATTAATTTTGTAGTGTAATTGGAATAGTGGGCTATTAATCAGATTATGTAGCAGTTTTGGAAAAACTGTACCGTAACATACAAAATAAACAGATATCATATTGCAGACAGCATATTCTGTCAATGTTGCCCAGCGACACTGCCGGCATCAAGTATTCCAGCCACATATTCGGCAATATTTCTGGCCACTGTTGCCCCACTGTGTGTGTGGCAGTACATTTCCGGGCCGTAAGTGTTTCACTGACGGGCGAACTCTAGACAATGGAGGTGGGTGGCTACAGCTTTCCCGCATATTAATACCACGAAGAAAAATGTTAGCAAAAGATCAATCGAGCTTTGTGGATGAGTACTCTTTTAAGTAAGCAGATTGTGTCCGAAACTTTAACTGGTGAACTGATACTGGACACACACCTTTTCTCCAGAACGCTGAAGTACTGTTTTGTATGCACGGTTGTTATAATTAAACTTTCGCTACTTGAGAGGGCCCTATGAAGAATTAACGATTGTGACACAATGGAACACCGTGGAAACATTTTTAAGGACACGCAGAAGAATAACGAATAGACCCTTGAAAGAAATACATTTTAATTTCCACATGAGAGGATAAAAGTTGATAATTTCCAGACTAGAAACGTTGCTCAGAGTGAAGACCATCTGCATCCACGACAGCCTGGAACCGTACCAGAGATTGTTCTACTGCTGGTCGAAACATCGGAGGTGAGATGTGTCGTAGCACAGCTCGTCCATTTCTTGATGTTCACGCTTTTCGTCCAGCATTCGCAGCCATGGCAACAGTCACTTCTTGAACAGTTTGTAGCACAACTGGCCGTCAGCATCTCCATGGAGCAATTCCCAAATCGCCAGTTAATTTGAACTTCTGAATCACGTTCTTCAACCCCGCTGAGGAAAGAGGACCTCTCCGGATGTCCGTAATGCGTCGATACTCACCAAGAGTAGCATCACTATTGCTGTCTTTCTGATAAAGAACAGCTTTACGAATAAAGTCCTGCTCACCTTGTCCGGACTGTTTGCAACTGTTATGCTCACTGACGTTCGCGTTTCATCCCTACGTCGCTGTATCAGTACTGCCGAATAACGACAAGTCATGACACTAACACTGCTAACAATGTAAAACTTCCGGCTCACAGTGTTAACATCATTCCTATAAAGTTGGGTGCCCATACGGGAAATAGTTTGCCGTGTACATAGGCTCTAGTAGCAACAACTAATTATAAGCTCCCTGTACATGGTTTAAAAGCTCTTCGTCTGAGAACTGGTAAGATTAATATCACTATGAAAGACTGTATACCAGCTACAACTAGACTGGCGATCGCTCTTCAGTTTTTGGCTACCGATGAGTCATAGAGAAGTCTGATATAGCTCTTTAAAGTGTACTTCCCATCGATGTGCCTTGTAGGATGAGGCGTTTTCAACATTTTGGTGGAAGGACTTATGGAGTTCATTAAAGACGTTTGAAACAAAAATCAAATATTTATGCTGCTTTTGTATTATGGTTCACCGATACAGTACAGAACCATGAATTTCATTAATTTCATACATCTACGACCAGAGTTACGGGATGTGTAAAGTAATGTACACAAAGACTATATTACAAGCAAGTGATGGATCTTCGAAAGAAGTGCAAAAAGCTTGAGAACTTTAGTAGAATACAATTGTGGCTCATTTCTGCGAATCATCCACTGTGATGGTAGCAGCGAGAATGTCCTTTCCCAGATTTCAGACTTCGTATGTATTACCTTTCGTAGTCTATCGCTCTTGTCGTAAATGTACGTCTTATACTGTGAAGTGACGAGTTATGGGATACCTCCTAATATCGTGCCCGACCTCCTTTTGCCCGGCATAATGCAGCAGCTCGACGTTCCGTGGGCTCAACAAGTCGTTGGAAGTCTCCTGCAAAAATAGTGAGCCATGCTGCATCTATAGCCGTCCATATTTGCGAAATTGTTACCAGTGCAGGATTTTGTGCACGAACTGACCGCTCGATTATGTCCCACAAATTTTCGATGGGACACATGGCGGGCGATATGGGTAGCCAAATCATTCTCTCGAACGGTCCAGAATGTTCTTCAAACCAATCGTGAACAATTTTGGCCCGTGACATGGCGCATTGTCATCCATAAAAATTTCGTCGTTTTTTGGGAGCATGAAGTCCATGAATGGCAGAAAATGGTCTCCAGCTAGCCGAACATAACCATTTCCAGTCAATGATCGGTTTATTTGGAGCAGAGGACCCAGTCCATTCCATGTAAACACAGACCACACAATTATGAAGCCATCACCAGCTCGCATAGTACCTTGTTGACAACCTGGGTGGGGTCTGCGACACACAGCTCTTACCAACTGTAATTGGTACTCACCTGACCAGGCCGCGGTTTTCCAGTTGTCTAGGGTCCAACTGATACGGTAAAGAGCCCAGGGAAAGAGCTGCAGGTGATGTTGTGCTGTTAGCAAAGGCACTCACGTAGCTCGTCTGCTGC
The DNA here is from genome assembly GCF_023898315.1 of Schistocerca nitens. Taxonomy (NCBI): domain Eukaryota; kingdom Metazoa; phylum Arthropoda; class Insecta; order Orthoptera; family Acrididae; genus Schistocerca; species Schistocerca nitens. The sequence goes on along the minus strand of NC_064616.1, from coordinate 569,635,622 downwards.
CATAGCTCAATTACGCAAGATTTCCCCGCACTATCCTAGCGGATACGTTCGCCGTATGTGCTTCATTGATTTCGGCTGTTATTTCACCTATTGTTGCTTGTATGTTAGCATTGACAACTCTACGCAAAAACCGCTGCTCTCGGTCGTTAAGTGAAGGCCGTCGCCCACTGCAGTATCCGTGGTAAGACGTATTGCCTGAAATTTAGTATTTTCACCACACTCTTGACACTCTGGCTCTCGGAATACCGAATTCCTTAACGATTTCCGAAGAGGAATTCCCATACGTCTAGCTCCAACTACCATCTCACCTAGAAAGTCTGTTAATTCCCGTCCTGCAGCCATATTCACGTCGGAAACGGTTAAGCATGAATCACCAGAGTACAAATGACAGCTCCGCCAACGCACGGCTCTTTTATACCTCATGTGCAGGATACTACCGCTATATGTATGTGTGCATATTGCTATCCTATTACTTTTGTCACCTCAGTGTATATTTATGGAATTCATTATGTGGTGTTGTCCAAAGAACGAGGTCCCGTGTCAGAGTTGGAGCCTCACTACGGAGCCACATGTAAGGACAGTCGCTACTTGACACAGCAACGAATGAGAGGTCTTGGCATGGACACACACTCAGAAGATTCCATAGGCCACCGCTGATGGAAGATTACTTATGTCAGAGTGCAGCGCCAACTCAGTAATTAGCGCCTAAGACGACAGCATTGTCTTGATTGTGGTCCAGCAGCACGAGTCGTAATAAAAGCCAGAAGTGTGCATCGAAGTTTATAGTCAATCGAGCATTGAGATGAAACTATCACTCTGGATTTTATCAAGTGATGAATTATAGTGTTCAGCGACAGTAACAAATAAATATGTCAGTCCTTTGGACATTGATTGTTTCCAAATTACGTATTTCAGAGTTTTCACATTTTAATAAAGTGATCTAATATTTTGTGTGTGTTGTGGTATCTGCTAGACCACCACCAGATGTAAAACTAGGCTTGCTAGAGCCCACTAGAATGCCGACGCGAGACTCGAGTGTTCTTTTGTCCGGCAGTACAAATGGTTCAAATGGCTCTGAGCACTATGGGACTTAACTGCTGTGGTCACCAGTCTCCTAGAACTTAGAACTACGTAAACCTAACTAACCTAAGGACATCACACACATCCAAGCCCGAGGCAGGATTCGAACCTGCGACCGTAGCGGTCGCGCGGTTCCAGACTGTAGCGCCTAGAACCGCTCGGCCACTCCGGCCGGCCCGGCAGTACACATGGTTGTCTTGTTCGCCCATTTCTCCATTTCTGTAGACAACAAAAAGTCAAGTGCCCATCATCTTCTGAGCTGAAGTGAAATGATACTGGTATTGTGTCACTGTTCAGATTGCGGAACTTGACACTGCAGTTTGAGAAGGAGGAAGCGAGGTTGAGAGTGAGAGGGAAACAGTTACAGACAAGGACAGGGCTAGGTATGGTCCGGGCATACGAAAAATATTCTCCACCCTTGGTGGACTGCACCGGCAGCACTTAGACAATACGTTGGCACCTGTCTGCAACATCCTGCCGCATCAGCAATATTACACGGCCAAACCAGAATACTGCCGTGTACTGCAGTCTCAAAGCTGCAGTGTTGACGACAATGCTATTGCAGTCATAAACTATCGTGAGATACGACTTTGGTAAACACTTTCACAGTCACCTTTCAACATGTGAAGTGATGTCAGGTCTTGAGCTGGAGTGTTGGTCAAAATCTAGCACAAGACGCGCAAAACGTTCCCATTTGATCGCCGCAAGGTCGTGGATGAACTCCGTCCGCACGGGTCTCTTCACATGCCATCTACATCTACATCGAAACTCTGCAAATCACTCTTACGTGCCTGGCGCAGGGTTCATCGAAACATCTTCACAATAATTCTCTATTATTCCACCCACGAATAGCGTGCGGAGAAAGCGAACACCTACATCCTCCCGTAAGAGCGCCGATTTCCCTTATTTTATTATAATGATCGTTTCTTCATACGTAGGTCGGTGTCAAAAAAATATTTTCGCTTTCGGAGGAAAAAATTGGTCATTCAAATATCGTGAGAAGATTCTGCCGCAACGAGAGACGCTTTGTTTTAATGCAATCTCTCTCTTACTTCTCGATAATGCAAAACGTCCAGCTCTTCTTTGAACTTTCTCGATGGACTCGGTTAATCCCATATGGTAAGGATCCCACACCGCGTAGTGATACTCCAAAAGAGGACAGACAATCGTAGTGGAGGCAGTCTCTTTAGTAGATCTGTTGCATCTTCTGACTGTTCTCTCAATAAATCACAGTCTTTGGTTCGCAGTCCCCACAACATTTTCTACGTGTTCTTTCCAGTTTACGTTGTTCGTAATGGTAATTCATAGATATTTAGTTGAATTTACGGCCTTTAGATTTAATTTATTTACCGTGTAGCCGAAGTTTAACGGATTTGTTTTAGCATTCATGTGGATGACCTCACACTTTTCGTTATTTCAGGCCTATATAATGTAATGTACTCAGTTTCTTAGGGTCAATTGCCAATTTTTGCACCATACAGATATCTTTTCTAAATCGTTTTGCGAATTTTTTGATCTTCCGAGGGCTTTACTAGACGATAAATGAAGCATCATCTGCAAACAACCTAAAACGGCTGCTCATATTGTCTTCTAAATAGTTTATATAGGTAAAGAACAGCAGAAGGCCCAACAACACTACCTTGAAGAAGACCAGAAATCACTTTTGTTTTACTCGATGACTTTACCTGAGTTACTGCGAACTGTGACCTCTCTGACAGGAAGTCAAGCTTCCAGTCGCATAACGGAGACAATATTCACTAAGCATGCGATTTGATTACAAGCCGCTTCCGAGGTATAATGTCAAAAGCCTTCCGGAAATCTAGAAATACTGAATCAATTTGAAATCCCTTGTCATAGCGCTCATCACGTCGTGTGAATAAAGAGCTAGTTGTGCTTCACGAGAACGATGTTTTCTAAATCCGTGTTGACTGTGTGTCAATAGACCGTTCTCTTCGAAGTAATTCATAATGTTCGAATACAATATATGTTTCAAAACCCTGCTGCATATCGACGTTAATGATATGGGCCCGTAATTTAGTGGATTACTCCCGCTACCTTTCTTGAATATTAGTGTGTCCTGTGCAACTTTCCAGTGCTTAGGTACAGATCTTTCGTCGAGCGAGCTGTTGTATAGACTTTTAAGTATGGAGCTATTTCATCAACATACTCTGAAAGGAACGTAATTGGTATACAGTCTGGACCGGAAGAATTGTGCTTATTAAGTGACTTAAGTTGCTTCACTGCTCCGAGGATATCTACTTCTAAGTTTCTCATGTTGTCAGCTGTTCTTGATTCGAATTGTGGAATATTTACTTTGTCCTCTTTGGTGAAGGAATTTCGGAAGGCTGTGTTTAATAACTCTGCTTCAGCAGCACTATCATCGATATATTTCCATTGCTATGCGCGTTGGAGGCATTGATTATGTCTTGCAGCTATCATATTTTACATACGACCTTAATCTCTCTGGATTTTCTGCAAGGTTTCGAGATAATTGTGGAAGCTACTATAATCATCTACCATTGAAGTCAGTGGTAAATTTCGACCTTCTGTAAAAGATCGCTAATCTTGGGGATTTTGCTTTCGTTTAATTTGGCATGCTTTTTCCGTTGTTATTGCAAAAGTGTTTTAACACAAGGGGGATCAGCATCGTCATTTGTTAATTTATTTCGTGTAAATCTCTCAATTGCTGTCGATACTATTTGATGTGTCGGCAGCTGGGCCAACACCTTGTAGATAGAGGTGGCTTAACAGGCACGCGAGACTAACGCAGACGGGCGTGAAGTACTGGAACAGGATACGTAATTAATGCTATGAAGAAAAGAACGGAGCTTCTCATATACTTATCTTTAATGTCTTCTTGTACATCTCTATGGTGAACACAAGTGAGACTCTAATTACAATCACTGTAAGGCTAATGGCGCCTTGCTAGTTCGTAGCCATTAACTTAGCTGAAGGCTATTCTGTCTCTTGGCTAATGAGAGAGAAAGGCTTCGTACGTCTAGTCGCTAGCTCTGTCGTCCGTACAACTGGGCTGAGTTCGAGTCAGTCTCTCGAGACCTGCCTTGTGGTGGTGCTAGGTTTGCGATCACACAGTGGCGACACGCGGGTCCGACATGTACTACAGGACCGCGGCCGATTTAAGCTACCACCTAGCACGTGTGGTGTCTGGCTGTGACACCACATTCCGCCCCCGCAAATCGGCGAACGGTCGTGAGATAAGGCTTCCGCCCGCCGTGGGGAGGATCCCATGTTGACGTATGCGATGAGGTGGGGAGCCTAACAACAGGCGAGGCTGTGCCACCCGCACCCGGCCATTCGGTCCGAGGGGAGCTAGGAAACGCCTGAAAACCTAGTCCAGGGTGCACGTCAACATGCGGTGTATGCGCCCGTAAAGAGACAGGAGGGGCCGAAGGGTCGACCTCCATGTGGTCGGAGAATCCGACGCGCGATGACGACACCTGGTCCGGAGCGGGCAAGAGTTCCATGGCGGAGGACAGCTGGTCACGGGAAGCGATCGGCGGCGCGTGACCCAGGGAGGCGTGTGGCGGCTGCAGCGAAGCGTCCCCTGCGGGCGGCGCCGGAGGCGGCTGCGGCGGCTGCGGCGGCGGCGGCGGCGGCGCGACGCCATGAGGCAAAATGGAAGGCAGCGTCGGTAACACCTGGGGATGAGGCGAGCCAGTAGATGGGTCCCCAGGGCGCTGACCTGACGGCTCCGTCGCTGAAAGCAGACGGGGAGCGGCAGAACCCGGGCGACGACAGAGGCGCAGCTGATTGAGATGCCGACGCACCTCACCAGAGGCCCCCAAAACCAAATACATCGCGCGGCCGAGGCAGCGAAGAATGCGCCCTGCGAGCCAACGCCGTGAACCGCGATAGGTGCGATAGAAGACAACGTCGCCAGGAGCAAAAGCAGGAGTCTGCCGCTGCACAGGAACCTGATGCGGCGGATGCAGCAAAGACATCAAGGTTCGATGAGAACGACCATGGAGCAACTCAGCCGGCGAGCGACCATCGCGGGGCTGAGAGCGATACGAGGACAAAAAGAGCAATAATGCGTCCTCCCGAGAATGCGACTCTTTCAATTTCAACATCTGTGACTTGAAAGTCTGGACCAATCGTTCCGCGGCACCGTTTGACTGAGGCGAAAACGGCGCGGACGTCAGATGTTGAATACCATTGGCCTTGCAGAAGGACTGAAATTCTGCGGACATGAATTGTGGGCCATTGTCGGAAACAATAGTCTGCGGAAGACCTTCAATGCAAAAGATAGCAGACAAGGCTTGGATTGTGGCAGAAGACGTCGTGGAAGACATCCGGACAACAAAAGGAAAATTACTGAAAGCATCGACCACAACCAACCAACGAGCATTCCAGAATGGACCAGCAAAATCGATGTGCAAGCGTTGCCAAGGGGAAGTGGCTTTCGGCCATGCAAAGAATTTCCGCGGCGGTGCGGATTGTTGTTCGGAACACGCCACGCAAGAGGAGCACATATTCGTAATCGCAGCATCGAAGCCGAACCAAGTACAGTGCTGACGAGCAAGTTGTTTCGTTCGCACTATACCCCAATGTCCTTGGTGAAGAAGCCGTAAGACAGAGGACTGTAACGAACGTGGGACCACGACTCGGGACTGATCATTATCAGAACGCAACAACAAAACACCACGTCGTACAAAAAGTCTCTCCTTGTGAGCAAAAAATCGGCGAACCAGCGGATCCTCGATCCGTGACTTGGACAAGGGCCATTGCGTTGCAACAAAACGCAAAACGGGAGCAAGGACAGGGTCAGCAGCTGTGGCTGTAGCGACACGACGAAAATCAATCGGAAACGATGCGACCACGTCATCGGTTTCCGCATCAATGAACATGCAAGCAAGTTCGGAAGAATCGAATGCTTTATCCTCAGCAACAGGCAAACGGGACAACGCATCAGCGTTTCCGTGCTTAGCAGTGGACCGATACAAGATATCGTAGCGGTACTGCGAGAGGAAAAGAGACCAGCGAATGAATTTCTGCGCCGTACGCGGAGGTACCGGCTTGTTCGGATGAAAAATCGATGTCAAAGGTTTGTGGTCCGTGATGATGGTAACGTGACGACCATACAAGAAATCGTGAAACTTAGTAACACCAAACACGAGAGCTAAAACCTCTTTCTCTATCTGTGAATAATTTCTTTGCGCAGAGGAGAGCAATTTTGACGCAAAGGCAATAGGGCGATCATGCGATCCATCTTTGTGCGCAAGCACAGCACCGATCCCGAAATCCGATGCATCTACCATCAACAAAAGGGGTTTCTGGGGATCGAACGGCGTAAGGCAAGTAGTTGAAAGTAACGCCGATTTCAACTGGCAAAAGGCGCGTTCGCATTCCGTCGTCCAGACGAACGGAACACCTTTACGGCGTAAGCGATGAAGCGGAGCTGAAATGGAAGAAGCATTGCGCAAAAATTTATGATAATAATTCATTTTACCCAGCACACTCTGTAGTTGTTTCAAGTTCTGCGGTGACGGCAAATCCTGTATGGCACGGAGGTGCTCTGGACTCGGATGGATGCCCTGGGCATTTATTACATGGCCCAGGTAGGGTAAATCCCGAGCAAAAAACACACATTTGTCCTTCCTCAAGGGAAGACCATTTTGTCGCAAGACCTGAAATAATGTTCGGAGATTTTGCAAATGTTCGGCGTCTGTCTTTCCGGAGATCACAATATCGTCCAGATAGTTCGCAGCAGTAGGGACCGACGCACAAACAGTCTGTAAATATTGCTGAAACAATGCAGGTGCGGACGCACACCCAAATGGCAGTCTTTTGAAGCGATACAAACCAAGATGCGTGTTTACCACCAAGACGCGCTGGGATTCTGCGTCCACCGGTATTTGCAAGTACGCATCTGCTAGGTCCAACTTTGAAAAATATGTTCCCGGGCACAGTTTGTCAAAAAGATCTTCCGGGCGGGGCAAAGGAAAAGTTGCAGTCACTAGTTGGGGATTCACAGTTGCCTTGAAGTCCACACAAAGTCTCAATTTTCCGGAAGGTTTTGGCAAAATAACTAAGGGAGAGGCCCAGAGAGAAGCCTGCACACGTTCAATTACACCTTGAGATTCTAAATCGTGCAATGTTCTTGCGACCTCATCACGCAATGCGTGAGGAACATTGCGCGCTCTGAAAAATTTCGGTTGCGCGTTCTCTTTCAGTTCCAAATGTGCTGCATAGTTCTTAGCGCAACCAAGGCCCGGTGCAAAAATGTCTGCAAATTCCTCACATAGACTAGAAACACTGGCGGAAGGCACAGTCTGATTCACTGATAGGACCTGATTTACTATAGACAAATTAAACAACTGAAATAAATCTAAACCAAACAAGTTCACTGCAGTAGAAGAACGAAGAACGTAAAATGACACAAGTTTTGTTTGTCCCTTGTATGTTGCAAGAAGGCTGCACTGTCCTAACACTGGTATTTTCTGGCCTGAGTAACTATTGAGCTGAACATTTGCGGCACGCAACGGAGGTTTGCCCAGTTGGTTGTACGTGTCGTGATTGAGCAATGAAACTGCAGCTCCGGTATCGAGCTGGAATGGTATCAATTTGCCTGCAAAGTCTAAGTCTACAAAAAGTTTATTGTCCTGCTGACGACAAAAGCGACTGTTTTGTGCAACTGGAACAGACACTGGGACAGAATCACGTGCGACGTGACGGGACTTCCGTCGACGTCGACGCACACTTTTTGTGGAATGAACACTGTCACCGGACGGGGTGGAATGAACTACATGAATATCCATGGGCGAAGGTTCACGAGCCTGAGTTTCTTTGGTTCGATTCCGGCGCGAAGCAAAGGGCCTGGAATTGGTGTGAGTGTCTGATCTGAGCTTTTTCTGGCAAACACTTTGGACATGTCCTTTCCTATGACAGTAAAAGCAAATAGCTTGGCGTGACGGGCAATTTTCACGCGAATGCCTAGTTGCACACCGCGGGCATGATTTCACTGCATTAGCTTGCTTACGCGGCGCACGTGTTTGCGAGCTAGGCTGCCGCTGCGCTGACGGAGGCGAGGGCCGCCTAGCGTCCCGTGCAGCGGGCCCGGCGGGCCGGTTAATGTGACACACTGCCGGCGAAGTTTCAAACGAGGCCTGAGCAAAGTCAAGTGTGTCTTGCCTATCCAATATGTCTATCACTTGTTGAAGGGAGGGATTAACTAGTTTCAAAATCTGTTCCCGTATGCGAACATCAGAAACGTTCTGTGCTATTGCATCACACACCATAGTATCTGAATAAGGGAGGCCACATTCGCACTCAAACGCACACTCCCTAGTAAGTCCTTGCAATGTCGCAACCCACTCCCTATTAGTCTGACCGGCCGTACGTTTTGTACGAAAGAACGTATACCTTTTTGCAACGACATTTACTGTTTCCTTGAAATAGGCATCTAAAGCAGACAAAATGTCTTCGTAGGACAGAGTTGCTACGTCGCGCCGGGGAAACAACTTCACTATCACTCGGTAGGTGGACACACCGACACAAGAAAGCAAAAACGGCTGCCGCTCATTTCCTTGAATTCTGTAGGCTGCTAGGTGGAAGTCGAACTGACGGGACCACTCTTGCCATGACTCGTGGGTGGCATCAAAGGGTCTGAATTGAGGTGCAAAAGCATGTTGTGGCGGCGGTAGCGATGAAGCGGCGGCGGCCGCATCGGTGTGCAGCGCACGTTGACCCTGGACGAGCTGTCCAAGAGCATCCAATAACGCCTGCGTCTGCTGATTCTGCAAGCGATAAAATTCGGACAGTACATCTGGAGATTGTGGCGAAGCCATGACACAAAGAAATTAGGGCAAAGTAAAACACAAGAGCCTTTGTAGACTCGTCGCCATGTGATGTGTCGGCAGCTGGGCCAACACCTTGTAGATAGAGGTGGCTTAACAGGCACGCGAGACTAACGCGTGAAGTACTGGAACAGGATACGTAATTAATGCTATGAAGAAAAGAACGGAGCTTCTCATATACTTATCTTTAATGTCTTCTTGTACATCTCTATGGTGAACACAAGTGAGACTCTAATTACAATCACTGTAAGGCTAATGGCGCCTTGCTAGTTCGTAGCCATTAACTTAGCTGAAGGCTATTCTGTCTCTCGGCTAATGAGAGAGAAAGGCTTCGTACGTCTAGTCGCTAGCTCTGTCGTCCGTACAACTGGGCTGAGTTCGAGTCAGTCTCTCGAGACCTGCCTTGTGGTGGCGCTAGGTTTGCGATCACACAGTGGCGACACGCGGGTCCGACATGTACTACAGGACCGCGGCCGATTTAAGCTACCACCTAGCACGTGTGGTGTCTGGCTGTGACACCACACTATTTCTTTGAATTCAAGCCACATCTAGTCTACACTTACACCGATAGTTCTGAAAGAGTGGAGATTGTTTCTCATGAAGCCATCAAGCTAATTTTTATCTGCTTTTTTGAATAAATATATTTTTCGCTTATTTTTGGAGGATTTGGAAGTTATAGTGTTCAGTCTCGCTACGACAATCCTGTGTTCACTAATCCCTATATCCATGTAAATGCTCGTTATTACCTCAGGACTATTGGTTCCTAATAGGTGTAGTGTCTTTTCACAACCGTTTATCATTTGAGTGGGTCCATGAACTAACTGCTCGAAATAATTTTCAGAGAATGCGTTTAGCACAATTTCGGATGTTGTTTTATGAGTACCTCCAGAATTAAAAATGTATTTTCGACAACATATCTAGGGTAAATTGAAGTTACCACAAACTACAATTGTATGAATCGTGTACGTGTTTGAAATAAGACTCAAGTTTTCTTTGAACCTTTCAGCAGGTGTGTCATCTGAGTTGGCAGGTATGTAAAAGTACAATTATTATTTTATTCCGGTTGCCAAGAACAACCTGTACCCACACTAACTCACAGGAACTATCTAATTCAATTTCGCTACAAGATAAACTACTTCTAACAGCAACAAACAAGCCACAGCCAACTGTGTTTAGCTTGTCCTATCTGAACACCGTTAGGTCCTTCACAAAAAATTCGGCTGAACTTATCTCCGGTTTCAGCGAGCTTTCATTTCAGTACCTATAACGATTTGAGCATCAGTGCTTTCTATTAGCGCTTGGAGCTCTGGTACTTTCCCAACACAGCTACGACAATTTATAACTGTTATACCAATGATTTCTAGATCCAAGCTCTTTCTCTGTTCGACACGCAAATTTTGGGACTGAAGCCCTTTTTGTGCTTCTCCGAGACCCTCTAAGCTAAAAAAAAAACCTCCCAGACCAGCCCAGACAGCCGCTGTTACCAGTGTAGCCGCTTCCTGTGTGTAATGGTCCTCTGACCTATTTAGCAGAGCCGAAACCCAAACACCCTATGGCGCAAGTCGGGTAATCTGCAGCCTTCACGGTCGGAGAACCGACTGAGCCTCTCCTTCAGACCCTCGTCTCGGTTCTGTACCAGAGGTCCACAATCCACCCTATCGACTATGCTGCAAATGGTGAACTCTGCTTTCATCTCGCAAGCAAGACTGGCAGCCCTTACCACTTCTGATAGCCGCTCTAAACCAGAGAGAATCTCTTCCGATCCAAAGTGACACACATCAGTGGTACCGACGTGAGTCACCACCTGCAGTAGGCTGCACCGTGTGCTGTTCATGGCATCTGAAAGGGCTCGCCACACATCTGGAGTGACCACACCCAGTATGTACATGGAGTGCACATTGGCTTCCTTCCCCTCCTTGGTAATCATGTAACCATGGGCCCATAATGACCCTAAGATTGGAATTCCCAACTACCAATAACCCCACCCTCTGTGACTGCCTGGATTTTGCAGGCTGAGAGGTATCCTCTGAAACAGGACAAGCGATTGCATCTGGCTGAGGGACAGCGTCAGCCACAGACAATACCTGGTATATGTTTGTCAGACTAACTGGAGTGGCCTCACGTTTGGATCCGAGGGAAGTCTTTCGCTACCTGCTACGCCTCGAGGCGACCTCGCACTCCACCAGAGGTGAGGAGTCAACCTCAGTGCAAGCAGTAACTGGGCTGACCACCGGTGCAGACCGATCGGCAGACTCGTGAGTCGTGCTGGACATCCGTTGGATCCCCATGGCAGGCCCACAACAGTGATGGCCATCCACTGCAGCCTCACGCCGTGTAAACGGAGCCATCACAGCGTGGAACTCAGAGAGAAATGTCACCAATTCGGCTAGCATCTGCACACAGTAATTATAGTCCCTATACATACTAAAGACCGTGGAAAACTACACTACCCAGATAGACAAAGGGCTGTCGGCACGTGCTACGGACTCTACTGTAGACACTGACGAAAACGCAAGAATTGTGTCTAATGAATTAGATTAACTTGCAGAGACTCAAAAACTAAACCACTAAAGCACTCTGATGAGACTAAATACTTAGCACCTGATTAGGATCTTGTAATATGTCACAAAATCAGTTTACTTTCAGACACAAACGAAAACGAGAGAAATGTGTCTGTCATATAACAAATCAACACGCAGAAATTCAAGAAACTAAACCACGAAAGCGCACAGACTAAACTACACAATTCTTTTCTGGTCAGGAATTCGCAAAGGTCACAAAATCGACCACCTCCCTGCCGCTGCCCGCGCCTGCCTGACTCATAATGACAAGTTGTGACTACCTTCATTAGGGGAAACCTCTGCCGCCAGAGTCACATGAATTTGTGAAGAAGGTGTTGAAAATATCAAATGCCACCTGCTATCGTGTACTCTAATAACAAGTAGGCGAGTTAATTCAGTACTAGAGGACATCAGCCACTGAGCAGCCATTCCACCCAGGACCACGACATGCCACATGATAGAAACATTAGCAGGGTCTCCGGCATTTATAGATTACGTTACATCAGCTTAGATACATTTTTGTTCCACACATCCATAGCGGGCAGATCCTCATATGAGATGTAGATGCAACACATGTAATAAAATGTGACTACACAATAGGTATTTGCAAAGAATATGGTAGATGCTAATGTACCTTCTATAGGAAATAAATGTTCCTCATGGATGTGAAATAAGACCAAAAAGGGTCAAATATATTTTTGTATTCAAGAGGCTGTATCAAACTCTTCAGAAAACGTGATACACTGACGGAAAAAATGCAACATCAAAAAATAATAAGCATAGAATAATGCAATTTCGGGAGTACATTTCTCGAGGTAACATACTTAAGTGATTAACAATGCAAGACCACAAGTTAATGTAAGTGAGAAACGAGCCATTGCAAATGTGAATTGTTGGTACATTAATAACCGGTATAACTACCAGAACGCTAAATGCAAGCATGCGAACGTGCATGCGTTGTGTTGTACAGATGCCGGAGGTCAGTATGTGGGATGGTGTTCCATGCCTGTTGCACTTGGTCGGTCAGTACAGGGACGGTTAATGCTTTTTTATGGACGACGCTGGTGATGATGTCTTCCGATGATGTCCCACATCTGCGCGATTGGAGACAGATCTGGTGATCGAGCAGACCAAGACAAACATGACGACGCTCTTAGAGCACGTTACCTTACAACAGCGGTATGTGGGCGAGTGTTATCCTGTTGGAAAACACCCCCTAGAATGCTGCTCATGAATGGCAGCGTAACAGGTTCAATAACCAGTTTGACGTAGAAATTTGCAGTCAGGGTGCGTGGGCGACCACGAGAGTTTTCCTGCTGTCATACGACATCACGCCCTAGACCATAACTGGAGATGTAGGTTCAGTGTGTCTAGCACGGAGACAGGTTGCTTGTAGGTTCTCAACTGGCCTCCTCCTAACGAACACACTGCCATCACTGGCATCGAACCAGGGCCAGCTTTTATCATAAAACACAATAGCCATCCAACCTGCCCTCCGATAAACTCTCGCTTGGCACCACTGAAGTCGCAAACGACGGTGGTTTGGGATACAGGGCGCCTGACTCAGAGCTGTCATTGAAGTATCCAGTTTGTGCCAGATCGTTGTCACTGTGGTACCGCTGCTGCTGAAATTGCTGTTGTAGATGCAGTACGATGCGCCAGAATCATACGCTGAACACAAAGTTCAACTGGGTTCGTGTATGATGGCTGCCCTGGGTCGAATGTTATCTCGATTGCGAGAATAGCTTACGCTGTTACGTAAGTAGTTTTATTGTTCAGCAGGTTACAAGAATGACACGCGTCGCCCTTTCATTTGACATACATATATCCAGCAAAATTAGAATAATTTCTATACGCGATGCACAATCGCACCCAATCACTTTCACAGTGTCCATTACATAGCAGAGAGTCAATCGTTCTGAGATTTTTTCAGTTGAGTTGACGTTAACTATTATTCCTAAACTTGGCTAGACTCTAGCGATAGACAATGACTTGAAGAGTCAATAACACCACGTAACACCCACGGTTTAGTTGTAAACACAAGCTACCAGCATTTTTACTTTCAAACCTACACAAAACGTATACGTAAAGGCTTCAATTACGTAACGTGTTATCAAAACTACTGCTTTAATGGCAATTCTGTTATTTTCAAGGACTCTCAAAAACCTTTTAATCAGTATAGCCAGGTCGTACCTTCACACTGCGATAATACGAAATAACTCAGTTTAATTAATTCAGCAAAGTGTTAAGGGATCGTCGGTTTATTCTCAGTTACTATTACTCATAGCAGATTGTACTGACCCCCTTGCTAAGCTATTTCTGGTTAAATTGTTTTAATACATTTTGTGTGTAATTATTTATTGAGTCTTGTTATTTAGAGTGAAAATATATCTTTTCTTTTGTTGACTCAAAGATATTATAAACTTTTTCAACCATATGATACTGTTACATAAATAGCGACTCGTATCTAGAATTCTCATTACCAAAGTATTGGCGATAATTTCATTTAACTTTATTCTTTTATCTTCACTTTGGAGTCATTTCCCAGTAAATATGATCCCTTTTAATAACTTTGAAAGTTTTATCTTTTTAATTAACATGAGTTCGTTTGACGTAACACAAAGAATAACTAATAACTTTGGTTAAAAATACTGTTATACATTACGCGTACTTGCAAACAGTTTCTCATACGTAAATCTGTTTCAAATAATTAGAAACCGTACGTGGAATTTGGTCCTACTGCTATATATTTAATCAATGAAGAACTTTCCAAATAACACGACAAATATCCACACTGTTTAAAATATGTTGCTTCTCACAGTATTAGTTAATACACACTACGAAATTATAAGATGAGTTTATAAGTTTTACTTTCTTTTCCAGTCTCACCTATCTTTATTTTCTATCTAGTGATAAAAGCTCAATTATCGTTTACACTCTTCGTATACACATGTGATGTGTGATTCAGTGACGAGAAATCTATGGTCCCCGGAACGGGAAAAAAAATCACCCACTTCAGCCGTTGACAATACGCGGTACCACTACTTCAAACAAATAACGAAAGTCACTCTTCTGGTATCTCTTCAGTACTCTTAAAATAGTTACACAGCGCCTCGAAATTTGGTTCCAACTGTTCTGACCTGTTTCATTTCTTTGTACGTTAGGGTAGATCGCTAACTTCAAATAACACGCTACATGCAGTACCAAAATAAGACACAGTTCCAAATTTAGGTATTGCTAGCAACTGTCGAACAAAATATAAATTACATCGGGACATCCGCTCGGAAACCAAAATAATCCTACAACCAATAATCACCAAATAAGTACGAGCTCTATCACCTCAGAGCCGGCCAGCAGGTAAGCTAATACCCTTTCACGTAATTGTAGAACCCGCAAAATCCAAATAAACTAAATTCCACTGGAATTATCTAGCCTCACGAATACACAGTTTACTGCACCAGGCGATCTCCCTAATCCACGTAACCACATTCAGAGCTTAATTAATCAAATTCTAACATGTGGAACCTCACGTCTTAGGACCACTAATAAACTTCCTAAACCGCACAAATTTCGGAATGAGTTAACCGCGACCTCTCTCAGTAGTTAGCCGTGCCCATCCAAGTAAACAGTTTCCAATATTATCTCCCGTTGGACGATCTGCTGCGTCCTATGGCAAAACGGGGGCTCAACCGACTGACAATGTCAAGATCACCAGGAACCGTATCACAGACAAAATGCAACGATTTTTTGACTTCACAATAATGTTCACATTGCAGAAAATAGCTCCCGCGGCGTCGTATAGTGTCCAGATATCTGCGATGGTGGACCCTCTCCGCTGTACAGTCTACTTTGCTACAGAGTTGATGGGTTTTGCAGCCGTTTGTCGATCTGGATATCTACAACATATACAAAAAAGTGCTTAGGAAACAATTACAACACGATTACATTAAAATGCCCCCTGTTTCTTGTCTATAACTCACATGACGTAGCACATATGTGGAGGCGAACAACGTCTTTTGATGTACGCCAAATTTGACACAGTACATCCTCCCGGTACTGGCACGTGACCACCCGGAGCTTGGTCTTCTTGGACCGTACATTTTCTTGATCACCGCTGCCAACAATCATGTTCAGCGGCTACATTTCTGCCAAGTCTTTCTGCAGTATCGCAGAAGGAAAATCCAGCTTCTCGTAGCCCTATTACACCGCCTCGTTGGAACTCAGTGAGGTGATGACAACGGTGTGTTTGTCGCCTTAAAGGCATTGCTGACTAAAATCAACTCACCACCTCCAGTCTCAAAGGTAACTAACGATCACTAACGCTGACAGCGTGTATTTAAAGCAAACCTGATTTGCATCCTCATAGTTACGCTACTAGAGCCACTCTTATGCGACTTGCGCGAAATTTGAACAGGCATAAATGCTTCAGAACTAGAAACAAGCCTATCAACTTCCATTTATGTCGATAGCTCCTTCTTGGTTGTTGGTTGGTTGGTTGTTGTGGGGAAGGAGACCGGACAGCGAGGTCATCGGTCTCATCGGATTAGGTAAGGATGGGGAAGGAAGTCGGCCGTGCCCTTTGAAAGGAACCATCCCGGCATTTACCTGGAGCGATTTAGGGAAATCACGGAAAACCTAAATCAGGATGGCCGGACGCGAGATTGAACCGCCGTCCTTCCGAATGCGAGTCCAGTGTCTAACCACTGCGCCACCTCGCTCGGTCCCTTCTTGGTGTTGCAATTTTTTTCCGTCAGCATAATTGCATAAATGTTACATAAAATCTGACATGTCCAAACCTTATATATCAACTAGCTCCAGTAATAAATTCGTCAATGGATGCTGAATGGGTTATTTGTGTGCATGTTGCGAAAGGTCTTCAGCCTACAGTACCTATAATAGGAGGCAGTAAACTTAGCTTTTCCTTGTGATACTAACTCATAGTCACTAAATCTTTAATCTAGCAGCTACACGACAATCACGTAGGACCATGTTGCAGGACTAGTGTACGTTTAGCGGACCCATATTTTCATCAATCTTCATTACCCCTTGCGCTAACGGTCGAAGAAATACAAACCACAAACTGGCCGAATTGTAGTAGCGGGGTTGTACTTGGTTGGTGATGGCGGCTCCTGAACTTCAATGATAAGTTCTGCATCGGCCGATTTGTAATTCAGTGCATGTCCATGTGCAGGATTTCCTTGTGCATCACATCTCCTTTCCGTGTGATTCCTCAGCGCTTTTTGTGACTTTCATTAATGTTTAGTTTTGTGTGGTTTGTACCTCAATATCACAAGATGACTCATTGTGTGCCTTCAGCTGTTGTCCACGTCTAGTTAAATCAGCACCTGTAACTGGAACCATCGTTATTTTTCTATTTTTTCCAAAGATGTTAGTAATGTTATTGCACTGTCCGAGCACACATTTCCGTAACTCCGGCATTATCGTTCCCAGGGTCACAATCTCACCTTATTGTTACATATTTAACTGAATACATTGCACATACCTCTTCATGAATGTACTCGCTCAAAAATAGTTCCTTTCAATCGATCATACTTGTTCGATTGGGTTCGTGCCCGGGGAATTGGCAGGAAACTCCACTTTGGTGATTCTGGCATGCTGAAGGAACGTGTTCGCGAGAACAGCACGCTGATCACCCGAGTTATCACCCATCAAGATGAAGTTGTCACCACCGTGTTGGCAATACGATCCCACAATTAATTGTAGAATCTTTTCCCTGTACGGTAGAGCAGTGAGATAGCCCTCAACGACCACGAGAGGCGTACGTTGGCCTTATGTAGCGCCATCCCAGAACATCACTCCACCACCATCTTGTTGCACATGTGGTACACAATATTGAAGATTTTAGATATTCCAGGGTAGTCTCTGAACACGTTATCTGCGATTCATCAGGGGTACACATAGATCCGAGTTTCGTCCGTAAACAAGACCCAACGCCAATTTTGGGACGTCCATCCTAGACGATTTGTTGCCCTTCTGTAACAGAGCGCATGGTGCTCGCCATGGTCGTCAGGAATGGATGTATGCATAATGCATCGATCATCTTGTGCACCTGTCGAACGTGTACAGCCTGTGTGATGTTAAGTCCTAACACTACCTGTCCATTGGAACCGCGTCACATCACTTTGAATCCAGTGCGTACGTCCAAAATCTTCCGTGGTTGACAAACTTTGTGCGAGTGACGTGAAGACGAGGACACGATCGTTGGTGGCAATATTTTCCTTCGTGGCATAATGGACGTTCCCTCTAGTGTTCCACAAACGTCTCTAATGCGTCCTTACTGGTGCTTTTCTTTCAGCTGAAATGCTGCAATCAATTCGAGTGCTGCGTTCCACCCGTAGATAGCGCTCACGGTATCTGCGCGTCTGTTTACAAACAACATCAGGGGTCGTCTTCCGATCGGTATACGAACAGTCACATGGCAACACACCTGTGCAAGATATCGGGATGATGTGTGTAAATAAATACTCACTAGTGTAATACCCTCCAACACAAAAAAAATACCCACCACGAAGGAGTTATGCAAATTGGTCACAAATTGTTATTCATACAGGTATCGACGGAAAATGCAAAAATCCTAAATTTGGCGGCCTGTAGATGAATGTGTGACGCCAGAGCGCAATTTCACGGGGCAGCTGCCAAGGATCGTAAACAGGGGACATGTCGTATCAGGTCATGAAGTCTTTGCTAATTTCATTTCGTGTACTCAGTTAGACGCTGACGGTAACTATGCCTCGCAGCCAGGCACATGAATAATCTACTCGTACTCAGATGTTATCGTTTGAGACCAGACGTATAGATGGGCTCATAACAGCCAGTTAGCCCGCATCTCGTGGTCGTGCGGTAGCGTTCTCGCTTCCCACGCCCGGGTTCCCGGGTTCGATTTCCGGCGGGGTCAGGGATTTTCTCTGCCTCGTGATGGCTGGGTGTTGTGTGCTGTCTTTAGGTTAGTTAGGTTTAAGTAGTTCTAAGTTCTAGGGGACTGATGACCATAGCTGTTAAGTCCCATAGTGCTCAGAGCCATTTGAACCATTTTTGAACAGCCAGTTGGAGTAATCGTCGAATTGCTTTCCGGCCAAATGTTCTTTTAACCTAGGGAACAGGTGATATTCACTGGGTGCCAAGTCAGGACTATAGGGTGGGTGGGTGATTATGTTCCACTGAAACTGTTGCAGGACAGCAACGGTTTGCCGAGCGATGTGTGGGCGAGCGTTGTCATGGAGAATGTGTACGCCCTTGCTCTACATTCCTCTTCTCCGGCTCTGAATTACCCGTTTGAGTTTTTTCAGAGTCTCACAGTATCTTTCAGCGTTAATTGTGGTCCCAGCGATTCAGCTCCGACGACGAGGTGAAAGAAGAGGTTCATAACTTTCTGGACAGCATGGCGGCGAGCTGGTATGACATGGGCATACAAAAACTGCCACGGCGTTTACAAAAATGCATCTACAGAAATGGTGATTATTTCAAAAAAAAGCAAAATGTTCAAGCTGTAAACTGATGTAAACCATTGTGGAAATATTCAGTTCTATGTACCTATGAAAAAATAGGAGACCTTACTTTTGGGTTTACCCTCGTAGGATCGAACCTGAATCTGCCGGGCGACAAGCGAGCCCCTAAGGCGCAGCTATTTCGCACTGCTACTAGAGCGTCTATAATGACTGGTATACGAGGTGCGTATAATACCTTATAGAGCGTTTTCTCGGAATCTTCTGGCTAGTGCGCTTTACAACTTTTATGGGTGGACATCCTTGAGGTATACTACTAATCTGCGACGTCTCATCACGAACTGAATTTCCGAGACCGTAACGTCCCCTTGTCAGACACGGCTGGCAACTGTTTAATTTGTCAGGTATAATTGCATTCACCGTGGAGGTTCACACATGAACTCACAGCTTGTACTGTAAGCGTGGGCTAGGCCTTTCGGTCTACGGCTACTGTTGAGTTTCCTGTCCTGTGGCTCCTATTCTGGACCGTGGTAAGTCTTCACGCCATGACCTCATGCACCACCCTGCTGTCTTGGTGGAGCCAGTCTTTCCGAACTGCGCACAATCTGAAACTTGCGCTCCAGGAGCTTAGGAAGAGTTTGGCCAGCGCTCCAACCTCCCCCAGCACTGCACTAATCCGGGCAGGTGTGTGAGTGGGAGGACTATACGCGGAGGCTGCGCAACCGGTAAATATAGGAAGACTTGTTTGGAGCGTAGTAGGACTATGCCTAAGAGGCGAAAATTGCAGCATGTAAACTATTTAAACTACTACAAAAAATAAGTCGTCGTTTAATGTTGTTACGAAAAACCCCGAAAAGTAATTGATCGATTTGCTCCAAATTTGTACACCAAACTCTAATGAACATTCGGAGCGGACACAGGCTATACAATTTTGAATATGTAAGAATATAGTATTTAAATAAATATGTAACATATAAAGAGGATATTATGATATCAAAAATCTCGAAAAGTACTTGACCGATTTACTTCAGATGTTTGTACGATACTCTAATGAACAGTTGGACAGACATAGGCACCATTTTTGTAACCAACAATGTACAGGTTTTCTGTTACAACCGACTGCGAGAAAGAAAATGCTGCGCTGTGCTCTGGTGTAAAAATGTGCTGTTTTGCTTTCTTTCTCGCAGTCAGTTTCAACTAAAACAATATAGCATTTAAAACATCAGACGAATTGTTTCTCACATATATATTTATTCTCATTACATAGAATTTTCATCCTTGCAGTCGGGTATCTCAGAAAACAGGGAAACTGTATTTATTGTTTATCTACTTATGATTAGAATACTACCAAACGGTTTAATTTTGCAATAACAATAAACAAAACAAAGTTAGAGACGGAGGGGAAGAGGAGATGGACTGAGGATGGGAAGAAGAATTTGACTTAGAAAAGAGAAAGACAGAGATGGAGAGAGGGGGGGGGGGGGGAAGAGGAAAGGGGCACAGAGTGGAAGGAGGAGGAGGAGATGGACAAAGAGAGGTGGGGAGGAGATGGAGAGACGGAGAGGGGGAGGAGGTTAGTATAAGAACGATTTTATCACTAGTGCTTATTTTCAACTCTTTATTTCTCTAACAAAGCAATAACTTCATTACTTGATTAAATACGTACATTGAATAGTATTTAATACGACGAACAGAACTAATCATATTTTTTTACAAAACAAAACGTTTTACATACATTTAACATTGAGAAGTTTATAAATTTATACACGTTTCAGTTTTAAATCTGGAACTATGATTCGTGAAACCACCAAATACGTGGAGTTAAGCATATTAAAACCTATTAAAACCGAACATTGCCTGGGCTTCGTCAATTACATGAAAAATATTCGAATGTATGTGTGGAAGCACACTTTTAAATTATTTTAGTAACTTGTCTCTGCAATCGAGGATACTGCTTTCGAACATTTTATAAAAGTCTCGTAAATTCCTGGATTTGACAAAGAGGTCCTTGAGCTGTTGCTACACTGTAGTTCTATCAGCTCACGTTAGAAGTAATAGTGTACATCAGCATCCAAAACGAGAAAGGTCGGACAAATAAATCGAAATCAGTGTTCAGTCGTCAAAGTCTTGGACTGTCTTTGAGAAATTATAATGAAGTGTTTCAATTACTGAAACGTAATCTGTTCAACAGCTGACTCCCTTGAGTTCCGAGAAATGCTCCATGTCATGAACCTGAAGCTGATTTTTACATAGGTTCAGTTTCTGTTTGAAATCCATCAAGTTTACGCCATATCTGTTACCAAATAATTCTCCTCTCGGACTGGGAGACTTAACGAATGATGTCGACGATAAAAGCGAGGTCAGCATTCCAAGGAGGACTACGGAGACGCTTGTCCTCTTTCCCACTCATCTCTAGGAACGTTTCGATCCCTCCTCGTAAATTGAGGAACTTGTTTAGGTCTTGTCCGCGGCTAACCATCTAACTTTAGAATGATATGGAACATCGACAGATTCAGCTTCCGTAAAAGTATAATGTATCAGTCTGTCTGACCGAATATACAGCGTGAGTCAGCTACACCTACCGATGTCGTTTTATGCAACCTACAGTGTTATATGTGACCTTCAAAAACTACGAGCGAGATTTTCATGTTCTCTCACTCGCTGCACGCAAACTATTAGTCCTACAGAAAAAAATGAACAAGATGTTTTGAAGGAATTTTAATGTGGTTTAATTTTGCACTGGAATACCTATTTGATGGAGTCTACGGTTTTCGAGTTATTCAAGGAAAATGTACAAAACTGTCCTCCATACGCACCTCCATACCCATACTGTTCCCATCATTCAGGAATGTTAGTATGTTGTTCGGGGTATTCCCCCCTACCACTGCACAAAAATTCTCGACTACACCAACTATTCTCGGTGTTCGACCTTTTTGGTCTCTATTGATGGACTATTATGCTGTTAGCGCAGTCGGCTATTTCGTTCACATAATTAATTTAAATGTGCCCGTAACGGAAATGAAAGTAAAACGTCTTTTTGTATACGTTACGCTAAAACTACTAACATTGACAGTTCGATGTAAACTTCACCGTTACAAGCAGAGTGGTTTCGTAGCCAGAAGGCCCGACGAATACAACGATGTAACTGTTTATTTTATGCTTCACATCTGTTGAGAGGCCAGACAAACATGTGGTTCCTGAAGAGGGGCAGCAGCCTTTTCAGTAGTTGCAAGGGCAACAGTCTGGATGATGGACTGATCTGCCCTTGTAACATTAACCAAAACGGCCTTGCTGTGCTGGTACTGCGAACGGCTGAAAGCAAGGGGAAACTACAGCCGTAATTTTTCCCGACGAAATGCAGCTTTACTGTATGATTAAATGATGATGGCGTCCTCTTGGGTAAAATATTCCGGAGGTAAAATAGTCCCCCATTCGGATCTCCGGGCGGAGACTACTCAAGAGGACGTCGTTATCAGGAGAAAGAAAACGCGTTCTGCGGATCGGAGCGTGGAATGTCAGATCCCTTAATCGGGCAGGTAGGTTAGAAAATTTAAAAAGGGAAATGGATAGGTTAAAGTTAGATATAGTGGGAATTAGTGAAGTTCGGTGGCAGGAGGAACAAGACTTTTGGTCAGGTGAATACAGGGTTATAAATACAAAATCAAATAGGGGTAATGCAGGAGTAGGTTTAATAATGAATAAAATAATAGGAGTGCAGGTTAGCTACTACAAACAGCATAGTGAACGCATTATTGTGGCCAAGATAGACACAAAGCCCATGCCTACTACGGTAGTATAAGTTTATATGCCAACTAGCTCTGCAGATGATGAAGAAATAGATGAAATGTATGACGAGATAAAAGAAATTATTCAGGTAGTGAAGGGAGACGAAAATTTAATAGTCATGGGTGACTTGAATTCGTCAGTAGGAAAAGGGAGAGAAGGAAACATAGTAGGAGAATATGGATTGGGGGGAAGAAATGAAAGAGGAAGCCGCCTTGTAGAATTTTGCACAGAGCACGACTTAATCATAGCTAACACTTGGTTCAAGAATCATAAAAGAAGGTTGTATACCTGGAAGAATCCTGGAGATACTAAAAGGTGTCAGATAGATTATATAATGGTAAGACAGAGATTTAGGAACCAGGTTTTAAATTGTAAGAAATTTCCAGGGGCAGATGTGGATTCTGACCACAATCTGTTGGTTATGAACTGCAGATTGAAACTGAAGAAACTGCAAAACGGTGGGAATTTAAGGAGTTGGGACCTGGATAAACTGAAAGAACCAGAGGTTGTAGAGAGCTTCAGGGAGAGCATAAGGGAACAATTGACAGGAATGGGGGAAAGAAATACAGTAGAAGAAGAATGGGTAGCTCTGAGGGATGAAGTAGTGAAGGCAGCAGACGATCAAGTAGGTAAAAAGACGAGGGCTAATAGAAATCCTTGGGTAACAGAAGAAATATTGAATTTAATTGATGAAAGGAGAAAATATAAAAATGCAGTAAATGAAGCAGGCAAAAAGGAATACAAACGTCTCAAAAATGAGATCGACAGGAAGTGCAAAATGGCTAAGCAGGGATGGCTAGAGGACAAATGTAAGGATGTAGAGGCTTGTCTCACTAGGGGTAAGATAGATACTGCCTACAGGAAAATTAAAGAGACCTTTGGAGAGAAGAGAACCACTTGTATGAATATCAAGAACTCAAATGGAAACCCAGTTCTAAGCAAAGAAGGGAAGGCAGAAAGGTGGAAGGAGTATATAGAGGGTTTATACAAGGGCGATGTACTTGAGGACAATATCATGGAAATGGAAGAGGATGTAGATGAAGACGAAATGGGAGATAAGATACTGCGTGAAGAGTTTGACAGAGCACTGAAAGACGTGAGTCGAAACAAGGCCCCGGGATTAGACAACATTCCATTTGAACTACTGATGGCCTTGGGAGAGCCAGTCATGACAAAACTCTACCATCTGGTGAGCAAGATGTATGGGACAGACGAAATACCCTCAGACTTCAAGAAGAATATAATAATTCCAATCCCAAAGAAAGTAGGTGCTGACAGATGTGAAAATTACCGAACTATCAGTTTAATAAGTCACAGCTGCAAAATACTAACGCGAATTCTTTACAGACGAATGGAAAAACTGGTAGAAGCGGACCTCGGGGAAGATCAGTTTGGATTCCGTAGAAATGTTGGAACACGTGAGGCAATACTAACCTTACGACTTATCTTAGAAGAAAGATTAAGAAAAGGCAAACCTACGTTTCTAGCATTTGTAGACTTAGAGAAAGCTTTTGACAATGTTAACTGGAATATTCTCTTTCAAATTCTGAAGGTGGTAGGGGTAAAATACAGGGAGCGAAAGGCTATTTACAATTTGTACAGAAACCAGATGGCAGTTATAAGAGTCGAGGGGCATAAAAGGGAAGCAGTGGTTGGGAAAGGAGTGAGACAGGGTTGTAGCCTCTCCCCGATGTTATTCAATCTGTATATTGAGCAAGCAGTAAAGGAAGCAAAAGAAAAATTGGGAGTAGGTATTAAAATTCATGGAGAAGAAGTAAAAACTTTGAGGTTCGCCGATGACATTGTAATTCTGTCAGAGACAGCAAAGGACTTGGAAGAGCAGTTGAACGGAATGGACAGTGTCTTGAAAGGAGGATATAAGATGAACATCAACAAAAGCAAAACAAGGATAATGGAATGTAGTCAAATTAAATCGGGTGATGCTGAGGGAATTAGATTAGGAAATGAGACACTTAAAGTAGTAAAGGAGTTTTGCTATTTAGGGAGTAAAATAACTGATGATGGTCGAAGTAGAGAGGATATAAAATGTAGACTGGCAATGGCAAGGAAAGCGTTTCTGAAAAAGAGGAATTTCTTAACATCGAGTATAGATTTAAGTGTCAGGAAGTCGTTTCTGAAAGTATTTGTTTGGAGTGTAGCCATGTATGGAACTGAAACATGGACGATAACTAGTTTGGACAAGAAGAGAATATAAGCTTTCGAAATGTGGTGCTACAGAAGAATGCTGAAGGTTAGATGGGTAGATCACATAACTAATGAGGAGGTGCTGAATAGGATTGGGGAGAAGAGAAGTTTGTGGCACAACTTGACTAGAAGAAGGGATCGATTGGTAGGACATGTTTTGAGGCATCAAGGGATCACAAATTTAGCATTGGAGGGCAGCGTGGAGGGTAAAAATCGTAGAGGGAGACCAAGAGATGAATACACTAAACAGATTCAGAAGGATGTAGGTTGTAGTAGGTACTGGGAGATGAAGAAGCTTGCACAGGATAGAGTAGCATGGAGAGCTGCATCAAACCAGTCTCAGGACTGAAGACCACAACAACAACAACAACAACATTAAAATTCACAAGACTGTTCGGTGAAATTCACAAAAACGTCAGGTTTACAGTTTTTAAGTGCTCGACTAAGAAGGTCGAACGTGGTAAATAATTCGGGCAGTAGCAAATTTTTGTACAGTGATACAAGAGAGTGCTATGAACAACATAGTAGAAATCCTGACCTGTGAGGTAGAAGACCGGAGTGGTGGTGCGTTTAAAGGTCACCTCTGTAAGTTTTCCCTGAATAACTCGAAGATTATGACCTCTAGCGAAAACGTATCACAGTAAAAACATTCCTACAAAAAGGTCCTGTTGATTTTTTCTGCAGGACTAGTATTTTGTGCGTAGCATGGTCGAGCGGTTCTAGGCGCTTCAGTCTGGAACCGCGCGACCTCTACGGTCACAGGTTCGAACCCTGCCTCGGTCATGGATGTATGTGATGTCTTAGATTAGTTACGTTTAAGTAGTTCTAAGTTCTAGGGGACTGATAACCTCAGATGTTAAGTCCCATAGTGCTCAGAGCCACTTGAGCCATTTTTTAAGCATGTGGTTTTTGAAGGCAAGATATAGCATTATATAGCATTGCGGGTTGCATAAAACGACTCTAGTACGGGCAGCTAAATTAAACTGCATGTATGAACTACAACCTCCTTTATATCATTTAATTTAACAGACTTAGCACATAGCGCTTCTTGGTGTGTCCGGCAATGAGCTACAGTTGTCAACAATACCTCGCCAGATTCTATTTTCTCCCTTATAGAGCTAGTAAGGCCACTTCAGTCTCTCCACATTGCCGGTGCACTGTCTGTTGTGATGCTGAGTAGCCGTTTCTTTTCAATTAAAAAGAAATCAGTTACCATCTCCACACTATCAACAATTTCCTTGCCGGTAGTAGTGCCCATCAGTGTTATTAAAATAAAACGTTCCTCCATCGCCGGCCAGTGTGGCCGAGCGGTTCTAGGCGCTCCAGTCTGAAACCGCTCGACCGCTTCGGTCGCAGGTTCGAATCCTGCCTCGGGCATGGATGTGTGTGATGTCCTTAGGTTAATTAGGTTGAAGTAGTTCTAAGTTCTAGGGGACTGATGACCTCAGATGTTAAGTCCCATAGCGCTCAGAGCCATTTGAACCATATGTTCCTCCGTCACCTCTAAATGGCTCTGACCACTATGGGACTTAACATCTAAGGTCATCAGTCCCCTAGACTTAGATCTACTTAAACCTAAGTAACCAATGGACATCACACACATCCATGCCCGAGACAGGATTCGAACCTTGGTCCGTAGCAGCAGCGCGGACCCGGACTTTTTTTTAATCTCATTTTGTTCGAAATTGATCGTTGTATTTGTTTGGGGCGGACGTCCTATGACACTTGTTGAAGTTCATCGTTGATACATTAACTCAGTTTTTTATTACAGAGGGCAGTTAATTCTCTGACCGAACACGCTGAGTTACCGTGCCGACCAAGACTGAAGCGCTTGGAACTGCTCGGTCATAGCGGCCGGCTCCTCCGTGACCTCTAGCTTGGCGTTATACCCCGCACGAAGATCGTCAACTGGGCTGTGTCTCACACGTCAGTGGAATCGTCAGCTGCCACGGGAAATGTTGACGCTGTACATCTGCAGCATGTAGTGTACCACTGTACGACTTCATACAACTTCGATATTTCTGCTGGACACAAAACCTATGCTGCGTTTACTGTACGTTTCTTCCAAAATGACCTTCCACTCCTTGATATTTTGAAAACAATTTTGTAACTCACTTGTAGGAATCGCTCCTCGATGTCATCTTCCTATTATAGAGACAGATTATATATTTTTGAGCTATAATAACGGCAAATTATACGCAAATGGATTATTACCTTAATTTGTGTTGGTAGCTTTTTCTGCTACTGCATTAACTTAGTTGCATATTTAAATATGTCTTTCTTTAAATCTTAACATGTAATTTATAAATTTTCGTCACTTTCTTTACTTACTCCCATCCCAACTTTTTTTCTCTAAGGGCTGCCTTCAGTTCAGCCAGAACTCTGTCTCGTTCATCAGCAAAGTCGTGCATGATATCGTTCTTGTCGCTGATGTTGCAATGACGTTCCAATGAGCGTTCTTCAGCTCACAACCTTAGATAGTGTATTAAACACTTTGCGTGGCCTTTTAGTGACACGAAAAAGTAAATTTAACTTCCATTCCGCAACGACCTATGTGGCTTCTCCACTTTTTCAGTTCGTGGAAAAGTGCGTAGACGCCGTAATATTCCTAAGGGAGAACGTAAATCTAATTGAACACAACTTGTAGACTGCTTGGCGTGTGACAAGGCGGCTGCCTTACTCTACGGCGTCCGGCTGCAGTCTTCTCCTTCCTTTTCCTCCTCACTCTTCAGCTACTCTCCCTCTGCGTTCGGAGAGCTAGGCAGAAGCACGACCGAAGCCCTAGTGCCCGCGGAGCAATGTTCGGCAGTCCTTCCTCATACGCTTCGCGTATGGCCAGAGCAGAATACGGTGACCGATGCGCAGTGACCAGTTTTCGTCCAAAGCGCTGGGTGAGATCACTCGTTTGTGGAGAAGGGGAGACCGATAAGTGTTTTCAACATTACGGCCGGTCAGCGATGACAGAATAGAGGCGCGCTCCCACCTGCAGTCTTTCTCAACCGATTTTACAGAAACTATTCGGTAAAAAAATCATTTTTGCTTTACTTATAGCTTTATATGTCAGGTTTGTGATGATGTGCCCGTCATTTCGTTAATGGTCATAGTTATTGTGATAGTTGCGTGAAAATAAGACACTTCGCGAAATTCGGAAAACTGTGCAACGAAAAATAGAGGTCGCTATGATTTTGCGTTTAGTGCTAACATATTGAATTTTTCTTTAGACGTGGGTAGACGAATCTGTCTGTCAGCAATCTCACTTGGGAGAGCGCTGCGCCATCGATAAAGCCAGGGTGCAATGTCCCCATCATTCCTCATATTTCATAAACGTTTTCAGATATCGAAATGAGATTTTGGCAAATGATAGCACGCAGGGAGGAGAGTATTTTACCATATCATTATTATGTAAAACTTCATTATCTACCATGTTATTCCAATTACTACAGACTTTTTCGGTGAAATAATGTAATTTTTTAGGGCCATCGATAGCTGGTGAAACGAGGAAAACTATGGGTTTTGGAACAACATATGTGAAGACAAGACATGCTTTTTTGTACCGAGGATGAGCTTTTTCGTAAACCACTGACTTTACTTTTCCTTTGCTCCGCACTCAATAAATTTAATAAACCACTGTTTCAGAATTTCCTCGCAGTTGTGTCTGCACAACATGTTAGTGAGGCGAGACGGTGTAAATTCCACTGTGCTTTGGCAAAAGAAGCAGATATTGATATGGAAACCAGAGAAATGTGTAGGTTTTATTCAAAATTCGCCACACATGACGCTTCTGTGAAACTTACAAATGGTTAACAGGCCAAACGAAAATAAATCGCTCTATTTTCGGCGGAATTTTTTTTAGATACTAACGAAAGCAGAGGTGACAGTAGATCTTTTTGAATGGTCTCTATGGTCACCAGTTTAGAACAGCACTTTCCCGTACAGCGATCTGTGTAGTGGACTGACAAGGCAGCCAGTCCACAGAGACGGGTAGCCGAGAGGGCACACGTACACACACGCCGACTGGCGCGAAGTCTGGAACAGGATACGTGATGAATGTGATAAAGAAAAGAACGTAGCTACTAGAACACTTAATTTTTATATCGTCCTTTGGTATACAGCATTCTTGATGATACAAGAGAGACTATCTTGGTACAAATGGCGCCTTGCTAGGTCGTAGCCATTAACTTAGCTCAAGGCTTTTCTAACTGTCTCTCGGCAAATGAGAGAAAGGCTTCGATCAGTGTAGTCGCTAGCAATGTCGTCGTACAACTGGGGCGAGTGCTAGTCAGTCTGTAACGACAACTATACATATAATAATTTGTTTCTTTATGAATTTCTCTAAATTAGTGTGAAAAATGGTTGATTTAATTTCTTGCTCTTTTCGTGATGTTAAAGAAACTGTGGGTAACTTTTGAAATGAATATTATTAATTATGTTAGATTTCAAATGATGTGATAATCAAAAGAAAGTGTACTTAATGTTAAAACTATTGTAAAATGTGGAAATTGTAATTTAAACACTTGGTCCATACGTAGGTAATGCATTAGGATATGTGTAGTAGAAAACCTGTGGTGAATACCCTACCTGTAGGGGAGCGGGAAAAGGTGGAGGCAGGCGAGCGCGGGAAAACGCACACTGGGCGCGGTTCGGCACAACGGGCTCAGTAACACAGTCGGAGGCGAGCATCAGTAAGAGTGGGAGTTGTGAATCGGTCAGAGGAACACGTACTGTACCGAGGCGGCTACCCAGGAAAAGTGGATTCCATTGAGCCTCGGATGAACCGATTCCGACGACTACTTGGCATGGCTATTTTCTGAGGCACAAAATTGGAAAGATTACGACGCTAAGAAGATGGAGAGTGCCTGTGTAGCGTGAGCCTTAGCCGCGCTTGTATGTGTGCCGTGCTGCCCGCTACCTCGCTGCCCGCCAACCGCCGCACCGACTTGCACAGGTCAAACATTTATTTCATCTTTAGAAGTGTATTTGTGTGGACCAGTGTCGAAAATGTTTCTAACCGTTCAATAATAACGTGACTTTTACCAGAATTGCCTTAGCCATGACTTATCCTGATCACTGACCTAGACAGGATCCTTACCTCGTATTGTGCAACCCGAGTATCCTGAACTGAAAGTTTATAATTAGTGTAAATGAGAATTATCAGCAGTCAAACTTTTGCTATAAAGAAATTTAAAAGTTCTGTGAATTATTGCAAATGTTGGTAAAAGACAAAAGTATGACTAAACTGAAAGAGAGTTTTTTGAATTGAGTTAGCGATGCTATTTAATTAACTTGAGACAGAACTAATAACAGTTAAATTATTCAGAAGTAAGACAAAAGAGTAGTTATCCATTGATTGATAAATTTGAGTGTTAATTTGCCTTTTAGTACTTAACAGTTTCAGTATAACGACCATAATAGTTTCAGCCCCCCCCCCTTCTCTTGTTCATTCTTTCAAACCTTGAAATGTGCTGATCATATTTGACCAGTAAATTTAAGTCCTTTATTGAACCTAAGCGTATTAGTGTTGTTTTCCCAATTTCAATAGTGACATTGTATGTGTGTTTTCAAAACTGTGCACTCTAGGAAAATCTATGCCCGATTTCAGTCTGATCAGTATACGAAATGCAGTTCGTAATAATCATTGCTGTGTGGTGTTGTGTGAATTTAACTCGTCCAAATTAGTACAAAAAGAGAAAGCTTTAGTTCAGTGGATTTTTCCGGGTCCAAACTTTGCCATATAACGCATCATTACTACGTGTTACTATGCTTGTACATGCACCCACTTGTACAAGGAAAAGCTCACTCATTGCCTAAGTAGGCTGGCGACCGAATCATTAATTATAGGTAGCATCTACTGTGTATACTTCTTGTCCATGCGAACGAGCAATTAAGCTTTACATTTGCTTGATGCATCACTGTAGTTATTGACTGATTATAAGTCCGATTTTGCTTCTATTAGGTACTCGCGGTCAACTTATGTACTAAAATCCTTGTTTATAAGGTGAAGCCCGTGAACTTATTACAGTACAGGCTTTATACAGCTAACGTACGTCCGATTAAGGGCGGGAGCGTTACAAGTGGCGACCGTGACAGGACATCCAGTTGTTGTCGATTACAAATTAACGTAAAGATCGAACAGTGGATGTTCAGTGGCACGAATTACAATAACGTTCAGTAAAATAAACTGCAGTGAGCGTCAAGTATAATAGTGTGGTGTAGTTGGCATTTAGTATGGACAGAAACGTAGGCAGGGTAGATGCGCCAAGCAAAATGGAGAATGCGGCTGGCAGTAGTCGGAGTTTACGCGGCCAGATAACAGATGGCGTTAGCGGAAGACAATTGGCGTATATACAATACCATGAACACGTCAACGAACAGATTGAAATGTCGAGATCGTCTCGAACACAGCAAGAGAAAGTAGAACCGGAACACACGGATTCCGTAGAACAAAACAGTGTAAAAATTTTAAGCATGAACGACTTATTCGAACAATTAACCAAACAAATTGCGGGACAGAATGAGCAACTTCAAAAACAAGTCGGCAATCAGGTTAATCAGCTTAAAACACACGTTGACGAGCAACTCAAAACACAGAATGAACAGCTTAAAACACACGTTGACGAGCAACTCAAAACACAGTGACGTCAGCTCAAAACACAGAATGAACAGCTCAAAACACACGTTGATGAGCAACTTAAAACACAGGTGGATCAAATTAAAGCACAGGTCGAAGGACAGGGAATTAAAATTAGTAAACAAATAGAACAAGTAGAACAGAAAGTGGGTAATTTAAGTTCTGTGGTAAATACTCTGAAATTTGAAATTGATACCATTAACAAGAATATGGATACTATGCAGGAGGAAATTGGAAACATTAATAGTAGATTCGATGTTGAAATTCTCAACATCCAAGAGAAAGTAGAACCTCTGGTTGAAACTAAGGTAGATGAAAAAGTTTTCGGTCTTAAAACTGAGATCGTAAACGAATGTCAACACGGGATATCACGGTTGGAAAAAGTAGTTTTAGAAACTGAAAGGGATTTAGATAAAAAAGTAACCGGATGTGTTCAAAACGGTGAACAAAATACTACGAAAATGCAAGGCAGAATTTTCGATCTGGAGAGCAAAATTAAAGATAGGCCTGGTGTTGTCTGTAATGGCACACCGATTACGAAGCTGTTAGAAGGCGAGGAACGCTTCGATCCAGCCAAGAAACATAACGGGTGGCATCCGTTAGATTTTATCAAAAATTGCGAGAGAGTATTTCCTGAGCACTTGTCTGATCAGGAAAAGATAAATGTTGTAATTAGCGCCTTAGCAGGTGATGCTAAGCGCTGGGGAATAAATTTAAATACCGAACGAATGACGTTCGAAGAATTTAGGCAGAGATTTACGGAAGAATATTGGTCCGAACAAAAGCAGGATCATTTATGGCGCGAATTTATCATGGCCAAGCTTCATGATAACAGGGGCAGAAATTCTTTGAAAGATTTCTGCGAGCATTGGTACCGAAAATTGACACACTTAAGAGGTAGAAGATCAGATTCAGAAATTATCTGGGAGCTATACAAAAAGCTTCCAGAAGATTCAAAGAGATACGTAGGAAGCAACCATCGTAGCTTCCAAGCATTTCTAGAAAGGGTCGAAGACGAAGACCATTGGCGCGAAAGTCGTGCCAATTATCAAAATTTTGGTCATCGTAATAATCGTAATAATGACGAACGAAATGACGGCGATGGATTTCGCGTCAATATAATACAGAGAGGAAGAGGCAGAGGAAGAGGTAGAGGAAATTATTCAGGTCGCGGTAGAGAGTATACCGCGCAAAATAATAACGACGCGGGAAACTAATTTCCGCGAACGTTGCGGGCCGAACGGAAGCGGACAATACATACCGGCCCCGATTTAAGAAAAGATACTGGACCGACCGTAATGTAATGAGACAGGCTAGGGACAGGAATGGAACGCCGCGGCGAGTGGTGGCGAAACAAGCGTCAGCTGCGAGCCAGAATGAGTCATTCCTGCCGCACAGAACGCTACAGGTTAACAGGCGAGTGGAGCATCAGAGGGCAACGGCCCAGCCTAGCAGAACATCTATTAAGAAAGAAGCCGCTAGAAATACGGCAGCAGTAGATACGAATATAGCCGTCAGAGCTAATGAAAATTTTACTAGTGATAATTCCGTGGCAAAAGAAATGATAAAGTAAACTGTGAATACACAGAGAGATGCGGTTAGCAGTGTTTGCAATGAAATTAAAGGCGAGGATGAATTAGCAGAAGTAACTGATTGGCGTGTGCAGATCGATAATCTGTACAAGGGCCTAAAGCAATGTGAGTGGGAGGATTTTAAGGAGTATGAGGCGAAGAAGGTAGTTAAGAGGAAAGGAAATGATAGGGACGTCGATGAGGTGACGTGGCCCGAATTGGAAGAGGAGAGAATAAATAGCGCCGCGCAAAGTACGCGTGCCGCCAATAGGATGCAGATTAAGGATAGGAAGGATTTGGAGGATGAAATCCTCAGCATTG
Source organism: Schistocerca nitens (assembly GCF_023898315.1). NCBI lineage: Eukaryota > Metazoa > Arthropoda > Insecta > Orthoptera > Acrididae > Schistocerca > Schistocerca nitens. The sequence continues at coordinate 569,602,190 of NC_064616.1, read as the reverse complement.
ACGAAGAAATAACTTCTGCTAACAGTCCGCCAATGGTACAAGCTGCTACCGAGAGGCACCGTGGAGAAGGGGCAGATGATTACCTGAAAGTAATCAAAGTCCACGAGGATTACACCGAATATGAAGTCACAGTGGAAGTGAATAAAGCTGAGGATGAGGCCGTTTTGCCAAAAGAGGAGATTGAATTGAAATCCAAGCCTGACGACAATACAGAGGAAGAACTTAGTGCCTGTCTCAGAAAAGCTTTTATGTTAGAACCTGAAAGCGATCCGGAATGGTCGGATTCCGACGATAGTTCAGATGAAGAAAGATACGCAAATACAGACGATAATGAATATACTAACTTTCCCTATTGTTCAAAAGTAGCGTACTTAAGTGAATCTGATGGTGAGGAAGAGAGTAATGATGACTCTAGTGACGATGAATTTGCAGGTGTAAACGAAAGTGAATATACTTTTACTGAAAGAGGGTATGAGAAAATTAGTGAAAATTTTCCAGAGCAAGATACAGTAAATAGGAGTGGGCAAAAACCGAATGAATTATTCAGTAATGTAATACAGGGGCATAATTTGCAGGAACCTCCAGATGATACTATACTGGGGCACGCCTTAATAAATGTTTTGAAGGAGTGTGAATTACAGGAACAAAAAGAACCACCTGATAAAATGATAGCAGAACAGGGAATGTTGTACCTTGCTAAAGACTTTGAAATTTCAAAGCCTAAAAAGCCACCTGATGAAACGAAACGTTGGCAAGATCTGAATGGCTTAGCGAAAGATGTAGAAAATAGGAGGCCTAAAAAGCCACCAGACTTAAGTGACTGTTTTATGAACCCTAAAAGACTGCCTTGTTAATAAAGAGACTGGGGGCAGGATACTGTATTTGTATATATTATTAGTATTATGCATGACTTTATTATTACTGTATCTCAGTGTTACCTGAAAGTGAATTATTGTTTTGTTGATTTGGAATCTGGGTCAGATTTATATCGGATTTTGAGAATGTCATGAACACATTACATCATGAAACTACAGGATTTCCACCGGAAGAAATTTTGTTAGACAGAAGTAGTAAAAGTTTAATTGAAGAAAAACTAGAGTTTCCACCTTGTACAAGTTTGGGATTGGATCAAAAGAAAGAATTGGTGATAAAAAGGGCAAAGCAAAAAGCTGAATCTAGATCTAAAATACACAAAAAAAATTTAAAAGTTTCAAAATTTAAAATTGGAGATTATGTTCTTTTAAAAACCCACGAAAAGTCTAGTGAACTAAACCATGAAATTTCCAAATTTAAATATATTTATAATGGACCATATATAATACAGAATATTCCACACGACAATGCTTACTACCTGATCTACCCAAAATCTAAAAGACCTTTAGGTGTAAGAAATATTGTGGACCTGAAACTGTATTTTCCTAGAAATGAGGGAGATAAGAATAATCAGAAAGCGACTGGCAATAAATGTGCTGTATCTTGTGCTGAACCCAAGTTATTCTAAATGTAACTAATCTTTGTAAATGTCTGTATACCCTTGAAAGTGTGCTAATGTAGTTATGTGAGTTTCAGATTACCAATTGTACTGTAACTGTAAAAATATATGGAGAAAGGGACTGAAATGAAAGGATAAATGCTATCAGCCAGATAAAAGATGGGACTGTCAAAAATGAAAATGGGCAGTGTATGAACCATGATATGAGGGACTGCCAAATACCAATGAGGGCAGATAAATAGTCGATGGAAAATTGTAAATATGATCCAGGAGATGTGATAATATGAAGTGAAAAGGACTGCCCAAATCCGCACAATAGGCAGCAAATATGTGTAGTTAATTTTTTTGAATATATGTGTGTGTATTTTGTTTAGTAAGTAAGGAAATGGACTGCTATTCAAAGCAAGCAGCGACAAATTATCTTATAGTGTGTACAAAATATGCAATTGTTTTTGTAGTTAAATGTTTGTAATCCAAAATTTAAATTATTTCTTTGAGAAAATTAGAAGAATTATTTAAATTACTATTTTAGTAATGTTATGATGAGAAGTTGGACTGTGCTAAAGGCAACTGAGTAAATGATAAATAATTATTCTTGATGTGTTGAAAGAGTGTAAACTTATATACAGGGAGTAGAAGGACATATGCAGTGTAAACCTTTTGGACATTTAAGTAAAGATTCAGAACCACTGTATAATTGTAAGATTAAGTGTTCCCATAAAATTTGGACTTAAGCAAAATTTTATGGAAACAGGGGCATGTGTAACGACAACTGTACATATAATAATTTTTTTCTTTATGAATTTCTCTAAATTAGTGTGAAAAATGGTTGATTTAATTTCTTGCTATTTTCGTGATGTTAAAGAAACTGTGGGTAACTTTTGAAATGAATATTATTAATTATGTTAGATTTCAAATGAGGTGATAATCAAAAGAAAGTGTACTTAATGTTAAAACTATTGTAAAATGTGGAAATTGTAATTTAAACACTTGGTCCATACGTAGGTAATGCATTAGGATATGTGTAGTAGAAAACCTGTGGTGAATACCCTACCTGTAGGGGAGCGGGAAAAGGTGGAGGCAGGCGAGCGCGGGAAAACGCACACTGGGCGCGGTTCGGCACAACGGGCTCAGTAACACAGTCGGAGGCGAGCATCAGTAAGAGTGGGAGTTGTGAATCGGTCAGAGGAACACGTACTGTACCGAGGCGGCTACCCAGGAAAAGTGGATTCCATTGAGCCTCGGATGAACCGATTCCGACGACTACTTGGCATGGCTATTTTCTGAGGCACAAAATTGGAAAGATTACGACGCTAAGAAGATGGAAAGTGCCTGTGTAGCGTGAGCCTTAGCCGCGCTTGTATGTGTGCCGTGCTGCCCGCTACCTCGCTGCCCGCCAACCGCCGCACCGACTTGCACAGGTCAAACATTTATTTCATCTTTAGAAGTGTATTTGTGTGGACCAGTGTCGAAAATGTTTCTAACCGTTCAATAATAACGTGACTTTTACCAGAATTGCCTTAGCCATGACTTATCCTGATCACTGACCTAGACAGGATCCTTACCTCGTATTGTGCAACCCGAGTATCCTGAACTGAAAGTTTATAATTAGTGTAAATGAGAATTATCAGCAGTCAAACTTTTGCTATAAAGAAATTTAAAAGTTCTGTGAATTATTGCAAATGTTGGTAAAAGACAAAAGTATGACTAAACTGAAAGAGAGTTTTTTGAATTGAGTTAGCGATGCTATTTAATTAACTTGAGACAGAACTAATAACAGTTAAATTATTCAGAAGTAAGACAAAAGAGTAGTTATCCATTGATTGATAAATTTGAGTGTTAATTTGCCTTTTAGTACTTAACAGTTTCAGTATAACGACCATAATAGTTTCAGCCCCCCCCCCCTTCTCTTGTTCATTCTTTCAAACCTTGAAATGTGCTGATCATATTTGACCAGTAAATTTAAGTCCTTTATTGAACCTAAGCGTATTAGTGTTGTTTTCCCAATTTCAATAGTGACATTGTATGTGTGTTTTCAAAACTGTGCACTCTAGGAAAATCTATGCCCGATTTCAGTCTGATCAATATACGAAATGCAGTTCGTAATAATCATTGCTGTGTGGTGTTGTGTGAATTTAACTCGTCCAAATTAGTACAAAAAGAGAAAGCTTTAGTTCAGTGGATTTTTCCGGGTCCAAACTTTGCCATATAACGCATCATTACTACGTGTTACTATGCTTGTACATGCACCCACTTGTACAAGGAAAAGCTCACTCATTGCCTAAGTAGGCTGGCGACCGAATCATACTTCTTGTCCATGCGAACGAGCAATTAAGCTTTACATTTGCTTGATGCATCACTGTAGTTATTGACTGATTATAAGTCCGATTTTGCTTCTATTAGGTACTCGCGGTCAACTTATGTACTAAAATCCTTGTTTATAAGGTGAAGCCCGTGAACTTATTACAGTACTGTGCCACCCGCACCCTGCCATTCGGTCCCAGGGGAGCTATGAAACGCCTGAAAACCTAGTCCAGGGTGCACGTCAACATGCGGTGTATGCGCCCGTAATGAGACAGGAGGGGCCGAAGGGTCGACCTCCATTGCGTCGGGGGATCCGACGCGCGATGACGACATCTGGGCCGGAGCGGGCAAGAGTTCCATGGCGGAGGACAGCTGGTCACGGGAAGCGATCGGCGGCGCGTGACCCAGGGAGGCGCTGGGCGGCTGCAGCGAAGCGTCCACCGCGGGCGGCGCCGGTGGGAGAACAGGCGGCGGCGGCGGCGGCGGCGGCGGCGGCGCGTCGCCATGGGGCAAAATTGAAGGCATCGTCGGTAACACCTGGGGATGAGGCGAGCCAGTAGATGGGTCCCCAGGGCGCTGACCGGACGGCACCGTCGGTGAAAGCAGACGGGGAGCGGCAGAACCCAGGCGACGACAGAGGCGCAGCTGATTGAGATGCCGACGCACCTCACCAGAGGCCCCCAAAACCAAATACATCGCGCGGCCGAGGCAGCGAAGAATGCGCCCTGCGAGCCAACGCCGTGAACCTCGATAGGTGCGATAGAAGACAACGTCGCCAGGAGCAAAAGCAGGAGTCTGCCGCTGCACAGAAACCTGATGCGGCGGATGCAGCAAAGACATCAAGGTTCGATGAGGACGACCATGGAGCAACTCAGCCGGCGAGCGACCATCGCGTTGCTGAGAGCGATACGCGGACAAAAAGAGCAATAACGCGTCCTCCCGAGAATGCGACTCTTTCAATTTCAACATCTGTGACTTGAAAGTCCGGACCAACCGTTCAGCGGCACCGTTTGACTGTGGCGAAAACGGCGCGGATGTCAGATGTTGAATACCATTGGCCTTGTAGAATGACTGAAATTCGGCAGACATGAATTGTGGGCCATTGTCGGAAGGTCTGTGGAAGACCTTCAATGCAAAAAATAGCAGACAACGCTTGTATGGTGGCAGATGACGTCGTGGAAGACATCCGGACAACAAAAGGAAAATTACTGAAAGAATCGACCACAACCAACCATCGAGCATTCCAGAATGGACCGGCAAAATCTATGTGCAAGCGTTGCCAAGGGGAAGTGGCTTTCGGCCATGCAAAGAATTTCCGCGGCGGTGCGGATTGTTGTTCGGCACACGCCATGCAAGAAGAGCACATTTTCGTAATCGCAGCATCGATTCCGAACCAAGTACAGTGCTGACGAGCAAGTTGTTTCGTGCGCATGATACCCCAATGTCCTTGGTGGAGAAGCTTTAAGACAGAGGACTGTAACGATCGTGGGACCACGACCCTAGACTGATCATTATCAGAACGCAACAACAAAACACCACGTCGTACAAAAAGTCTCTCCTTGTGAGCAAAAAATCGGCGAACCAACGGATCCTCGATCCGTGACTTCGACAAGGGCCATTGCGTAGCAACAAAACGCAAAACAGTAGCAAGGACAGGGTCAGCAGCTGTGGCTGTAGCTACACGACGAAAATCAACCGGAAACGAGTCGACCACAACATCGGTTTCCGATCAATGAACATGCAAGCAAGTTCGGAAGAATCGAATGCTTTATCCTCAGCAACAGGCAAACGGGACAACGCAGCAGCGTCGCCGTGCTTTGCATGCTTGGGTTCGAATCCCATCCTCGTCGCCAATGTAGTGGACTGACAAGGCAGCCAGTCCACAGAGACGGGTAGCCGAGAGGGCACACGTACACACACGCCGACTGGCGCGAAGACTGGAACAGGATACGTGATGAATGTGATAAAGAAAAGAACGTAGCTACTAGAACACTTAATTTTCATATCGTGCTTTGGTCTACAGCATTCTTGATGATACAAGTGAGACTCTTTAGATTCATGAAGTAACTAATGGCGCCTTGCTAGGTCGTAGCCATTAACTTAGCTGAAGGCTTTTCTAACTGTCTCTCGGCAAATGAGAGAAAGGTTTCGATCAGTGTAGTCGCTAGCAATGTCGTCGTACAACTGGGGCGAGTGCTAGTCAGTCTCTCTAGACCTGCCATGTGGTGGCGCTCGGTCTGCGATCACAAAGTGGCGACACGCGGGTCCGACATGTACTAATGGACCGCGGCCGATTTAAAGCTACCACCTAGCAAGTGTGGTGTCTGGCGGTGACACCACAATCTGAGCGACCCCCACCACTGCAGCTCTCCCCATGTTTCCCCAGCCGAGTACGCATCTAGCGGAAAAGGCATTTTGCGTGCACTATATCCATTTAACAATTCTGTACCTTTTTTGGTAAGTACAGTGTCGTCAATTATGTTTTTTTTAAATCTTTATTCATCAAAACCAATAAAAAGATCTCTTGCTATAATTCGTCAAGTATTTAAGTGTCCCTTATATGAAGTCAAGTTTGAGAAACTTCCGACTCGGAATTCCCGATATATGGTGATATTCATAATATACTACTGTCGCAATCTACGTATTGCGTGACATATTGCCTGCGGCTCGCGACGGAGCAACAGTTTTGAATAACAGACAGGAACACATTTCACTCATTTCAGTGTGTCATTGAATGTGGAATTTCTTGTAGCTGATTACATGAAAACTATTCACGTAGATCATTAATGGTTTCAACGGCTGTGTTTGCACAGTGTCTGTGTCTTCACATTACTCATGTCTGAAGGAACAGACCCTGTTATGATGATTAGAACTGTGATAAATATTACGAAATTGCTTCGCATTTTATGAATCCGGATTGACGTCAGCTGTTTCTGACAGACGGGACGCCTACCCGGATTTCCCGCATATTATGGTTGGTTGGTTGGTTGAGTTGGTGGAGGGGACCAAACAGCGAGATTGTCGGTCCCATTGCATTAGGAAAGGATGGGGAAGGAAATCGGCCGAGGCCTTTGAAAGGAAACATCGCGGCATTTGCCTGAAGCGATTTAGGGAAATCAAGGAAAATCTATATCAGGATGGCCGGACGCGGGTTTGAATCGTCGTCTTCCCAAACGTTAGTCCAATATGCTAATCTCTGCGCTGCACCTTATTGTGAGTGGCTGCTTTAACCACTTTTTTTAAAATCTCATTTTGTTCGTTGCATTAGTTCGCTGCGGACGTCCCATGACACCCGTCCTAGTTCGTCATTGATACAGTCATTCAGTTTTTTTATTACAGAAGGCAACTAACCCTCCAACCGAATACGCTGAACTACAGCAGCGGCGAAATCATTTCGGCTATTCGAGTACTCCTCCAGGAGCGACCCAAACATCCATATGTCACCGAGTCCACGACCCTTATGCTCGCACATTTCGTGATTCCCGCACAGGCAGAAACAAATATTTCATCGTCGTTTTAGTGAGTCGAGGCATGGATATTTCATTGATGGTTACAATTGTGTTTACAGTGGCTGCACCTTCACACTACAATGTCCTTCAGTTCCTGAAAGAGAATATGCTCAAATTTCGAAATGTTCAAAACGACTGTGTCACTTTGATGTTGCGTGAATCACGCCAGGAAGGAGTGATATCATACCCCACATCTGTGTAACACAAGCAGCGATACGTGATGCAGTTGGTGATAGGGTAAATGATCTTCATAGCAGCTGAACTATGTTGTTCTTGCAAAACAGATCACGACGCATTAAGCGTCTGGGACGACAACTGCAAACACCAAGACGCTTCCCGAGATAATAGAGGTCGTAGCTGCACGTAGAATGATGAGGATGTTCATAGGCTCACTTGAAGTTATACCGCGCCGCAAAAAGACAGTTTCATTCGAAGAGATTCCTTTCACGGAAGTCTGACGAGTGATGACAAATCCTGGCTTCCCGTTAAATCAAACGTGTGCTATCAATGTGAAAGTCGATGTTTCAATAGAGGGGACCTTCGTTGATCTGAATTCCTCCGTACGTGTTGAACTGCTCAATGTGACCGCTACCTCCAGAGAGCGTTAACAGTATACGTATGCCCAGTACAGTATATGTTGCGTTTAGAACGTAGTAAAGGGGTACTACCAGAACTGTGGCTGTGAAGTCCAGTCGTTAGTTGTACCTGGATCGTGCAGCCAGTAAAACAATTGATCTTTCATAACAACACACACTCCGCTACACAGTATAAGACTCTTTCGGGTATACCTACATTTGGTAGATGGTCTCATACCGTCTGCTTCACATCTGCTGTTCAGCGAGCTACCTTAATTTAAGTATTAACTGTATTTTTCTTACTTGTCAGTTCTTCTTCCGTGTGTTTTTGCTTTTAGGAAGCTTTAACTGTCGAGTGCTAGTAATAGTGTTCCACAGATTTCGTGTTTGTTTTGAATACAGTCAGAGAGAGTCCCTTTAGTCAACCATAGTGCCAGTAGTGCTAGTGTTTGTTTTCAATACAGTCCAGAGACAGGTAGTGCTATTTTCATTGTTTTCTACAAGAAGTGGCTAGCAACCACAGTTTAGTCAATAAACAGCCGCCTTTAGTGAATTAGCAGTCTAGTTAAAAGTTGATTAACTCTCTTCAGTAAATTGATTCCTTAGGATGGATAGGATGTGTGAATGCTGTGTACCGACGCAGGAGGAGCTGGCCAATGTTCGCGAACAGCTGAGCGTGTTGATGGCCGCGGTCAGCCGTCTTCAGGCTGCTGCCTCGGAGTGTAGCGGCAGTGGGGCGTCTGGTGCGTCGCAAGGTACACCCCAGATGTTACATGCTTCACCCACTGTCCCTGCTGTCGAGACATCTTCGCGGGTACCGGGCGCGGTTGGGCTACCCTCTCCCCAAGGGGAGTGCCGTGTTCAGCGGCGTTCGCGGCGTACGAGGCGGAGGGTAAATGTGGAGGCTGGCCGTGTGGCATCGCCCGCTCTGCCTGTGAGTGGACATGTGGCCGCTCCTTCAGCAAGGTCCGAGCAGGCACACGGGGGGAGGGGTTTATTAGTTATTGGGAGCTCCAACGTTAGGCGGGTGATGGAGCCCCTTAGGGAAATAGCGGAAAGATCAGGGAAGAATGCCAGTGTTCGCTCTGTCTGCTTGCCGGGGGGTCTCATCCGAGATGCGGAGGAGGCCCTACCGGCGGCGATAGAGAGCACTGGGTGCACCCGACTGCAAATTGTTACTCATGCTGGCACCAATGACTCCTGCCGTCTGGGTTCAGAGGTCATCCTCAGTTCGTACAGGCGGTTGGCGTAATTGGTGAAGGCGGAAAGCCTCGCTCGCGGGGTGGAATCAGAGCTAACCATTTGTAGTATCGTTCCCAGAACCGATCGCGGTCCTCTGGTTTGGAGGCGAGTGGAAGGCTTAAACCTGAGGCTCAGACGAGTCTGTGGAGATCTGGGGTGCAAATTTCTCGACCTCCGCTATCGGGTGGAGAAATGCAGGGTCCCCCTGAATAGGTCAAGCGTGCACTACACGCCGGAAGAGGCTACAAGGGTAGCGGAGTACGTGTGGAGTGCACATGGGGGTTTTTTAGGTTAGAGAATTCCCTCCCTAGGCCCGACAAGACGCCTCCTGAGACGCGGCAAGGTAGGAGTAGGCAAAATGCAACACAGAATAACAATATTAATGTGCTATTAGTAAACTGCAGGAGCGTCTATAGAAAGGTCCCAGAACTGCTCTCATTAATAAACGGTCACAACGCCCATATAGTACTAGGGACAGAAAGTTGGCTGAAACCAGACGTAAACAGTAATGAAACCCTAAACTCAGATTGGAATGTATACCGCAGAGACAGACTGGACAGTAAACGGGGAGGCGTGTTTATAGCGATAAGAAGTGCAATAGTATCGAAGGAAATTGACGGAGATCCGAAATGTGAAATGATTTGGGTGAAGGTCACGGTTAAAGCAGGCTCAGACATGGTAATCGGATGTCTCTGTAAGCCCCCTGGCTCAGCAGCTGTTGTGGCTGAGCACCTCAAGGATAATTTGGAAAATATATCTAGTAGATTTCCCCACCATGTTATAGTTCTGGGTGGAGATTTTAATTTGCCGGATATAGACTGGGAGACTCAAACGTTCATAACGGGTGGCAGGGACAAAGAATCCAGTGAATTTTTTTTTAAGTGCTTTATCTGAAAACTACCTTGAGCAGTTAAACAGAGAACCGACTCGTGGCGATAACATATTAGACCTTCTAGTGACAAACAGACCCGAACTATTTGAAACAGTTAACGCAGAACAGGGAATCAGCGATCATAAAGCTGTTACGGCATCGATGATTTCAGCCGTAAATAGAAATATTAAAAAGGGTAGGAAGATTTTTCTGTTTAGCAAAAGTGACAAAAAGCAGATTTCAAAGTACCTGACGGCTCAACACAAAAGTTTTGTCTCAAGTACAGATAATGTTGAGGATCAATGGACAAAGTTCAAAACCATCGTACAATATGCGTTAGATGAGTATGTGCCAAGCAAGATCGTAAGAGATGGAAAAGAGCCACCGTGGTACAAAAACCGAGTTAGAAAACTGCTGCGGAAGCAAAGGGAACTTCACAGCAAAGATAAACATAGCCAAAGCCTTGCAGACAAACAAAAATTACGCGAAGCGAAATGTAGTGTGAGGAGGGCTATGCGAGAGGCGTTCAGTGAATTCGAAAGTAAAGTTCTATGTACTGACTTGGCAGAAAATCCTAAGAAATTTTGCTCTTATGTCAAAGCGGTAGGTGGATCAAAACAAAATGTCCAGACACTCTGTCACCAAAACGGTACTGAAACAGAGGATGACAGACTAAAGGCCGAAATACTAAATGTCTTTTTCCAAAGTTGTTTCACAGAGGAAGACTGCACTGTAGTTCCTTCTCTAGATTGTCGCACAGATGACGAAATAGTAGATATCGAAATAGACGACAGAGGGATAGAGAAACAATTAAAATCGCTCAAAAGAGGAAAGGCCGCTGGACCTGATGGGATATCAGTTCGATTTTACACAGAGTACGCGAAGGAATTTGCCCCCCTTCTTGCAGCGGTGTACCGTAGATCTCTAGAAGAGCGTAGCGTTCCAAAGGATTGGAAAAGGGCACAGGTCATCCCCGTTTTCAAGAAGGGACGTCGAACAGATGTGCAGAACTATAGACCTATATCTCTAACGTCGATCAGTTGTAGAATTTTGGAACACGTATTATGTTTGAGTATAATGACTTTTCTGGAGACTAGAAATCTACTCTGTAGAAATCAGCATGAGTTTCGAAAAAGACGGTCGTGTGAAACCCAGCTCGCGCTATTCGTCCACGAGACTCAGAGGGCCATAGACACGGGTTCCCAGGTAGATGCCGTGTTTCTTGACTTCCGCAAGGCGTTCGATACAGTTGCCCACAGTCGTTTAATGAACACAGTAAGAGCATATGGACTATCAGACCAATTGTGTGATGGGATTGAGGAGTTCCTAGATAACAGAACGCAGCATGTCATTCTCAATGGAGAGAAGTCTTCCGAAGTAATAGTGATTTCAGGTGTGCCGCAGGGGAGTGTCATAGGAGCGTTGCTATTCACAATATACATAAATGACATGGTGGATGACATCGGAAGTTCACTGAGGATTTTTGCAGATGATGCTGTGGTGTATCGAGAGGTTGTAACAATCGAAAATTGTACTGAAATGCAGGAGGATCTGCAGCGAATTGACGCATGGTGCAGGGAATGGCAATTGAATCTCAATGTAGACAAGTGTAATGTGCTGCGAATACATAGAAAGATAGATCCCTTATCATTTAGCTACAAAATAGCAGGTCAGCAACTGGAAGCAGTTAATTCCATAAATTATCTGGGAGTACGCATTAGGAGTGATTGAAAATGGAATGATCATATAAAGTTGATCGTCGGTAAAGCAGATGCCAGACTGGAAATGCAATCCGAAACAAAGGAAGTAAGTTGCAGTACGCTTGTTCGCCCACTGCTTGAATACTGCTCAGCAGTGTGAGGATCAGTACCAGATAGGGTTGATAGAAGAGATAGAAAAGATCCAACGGAGAGCAGCGCGCTTCGTTACAGGATCATTTGGTAATCGCGAAAGCGTTACGGAGATGATAGATAAACTCCAGAGGAAGACTCTGCAGGAGAGACGCCAGTAGCTCGGTACGGGCTTTTGTTAAAGTTTCGAGAACATACCTTCACCGAAGAGTCAAGCAGCATATTGCTCCCTCCTACGTATATCTCGCGAAGAGACCATGAGGATAAAATCAGAGAGATTAGAGCCCACACAGAAGCATACCGACAATCCTTCTTTCCACGAACAATACGAGACTGGAATAGAAGGGAGAACCGATAGAGGTACTCAGGGTACCCTCCGCCACGCACCGTCAGGTGGCTTGCGGAGTATGGATGTAGATGTAGATGTAGATGTAGAAACCTTTTTGCGAATAGTACTCGACGATATCATCTTTCCCGTGGCTGCAGAAATTATAGACAGTAGACAGGAGGTGTTTGCGGTCAAATACCTTGGAGTAAATAATGACAAGTATCAGACATCTGCCGTCATAGCTCACGGTAATGTGTCTAAATCTTCCTTATGGCGACCTCGCGATTCGCGTGATTCGCAAGTATCTTCACTGTGCATAGGTAATAGAGGGACAAATATTTAGCTTTTATCTGAGTTTTACCAGCCCCTAATACGGCACTTTACCGTATTCATTATTACCTCGTAAAATTGTTAATCCTTAATAATGTATGGTTATTTTTGGCAACTTGAAAAATTTAAGTCAGTTTCTGTTGCTGCCGTGTGGCTTGAGTATTTCTGCACTATTTAATGAAGGCCGTCATTCAATGACTCTACGACCGATGCGTCTAAAACTGGCGACCGTTGGAAAAATGAAATTATTAATGCAAATAAACCGCAGTGGATAGATTTGTTGATGTGGAATCGTAGAGGGCTGATTTCCTACCTCACTATACCCAATATTTTTGAAGCTGTTCGTATAAACACAGCATCTTCTGGAGTGCGTAATCGGGTTTTGTTGCTATAGCCTTCGGTCCGAGAACTCTCACGTCGAGTCTATCCTATACAAATCTATCCTCCGCAGAACTACTACAGCGAACATCGTCTTGAATATGCTTATTGTAGCCAATTCTTGCTCTCCTTTACAATTTTTACGCCTTCTCCGTCCTCCAAACTTTTCCCTCCTTAACCAAATTAATTGTCTCTTAATGCCTGAGGACGTGTCCTATCAACTAGTCCCTTTCTTTTAGTCGGGTTCCCCCAATTAGATTCGGTACCTCTTTGTTGTACAATCTATCTATTTCCTATTCAGAATTCTTCTGTACCGCCACATTTGTAGTCCCGCCTTGTCTGTGCTGCTTCACTGCAGAAAAATGCTTTCAAAAATATTTTCGAACACTAACATTTATATTAAATTCTAAAGCATCCGTTCTTTTTCAGAAAAACTTTTCTCTCTATTGCATGTCTGCATTTTACAACCTCTGTTTCCTCCTTCGGCGGCTGTTTTACTGCCTAAATACCAAACATTTCTACTACTTTCAGATAAAAACCATTCAAAAGCCAATATCGCACAAAACGTTTGTTATTCAAGATAACCGGTTTCAGCAGCCTTAGCTGTCATCTTCAGATCTTAAACTCTTTTCTTTTGTAGTAAAACATGTTCATTTTACGCTGAAACTCATGCACAAGATGTCAAGTGGATAACACTCGGCACATTAAAAACGTTTCTCATCGCTAAAATATTTTATTTTTTATAACAATTAAAATAGATCGCCCTTCAACACTCTCATAATGTGAAAATTCAACTACTTTTAGTGTCTCATCTCATAACCTAGCTCCCTCAGTACTATCCAATTTAATTCGGCTACATTACATTACCCCTATTTTAGTTTCTTTGTGCTCATCTTATGACCTGTTTATATGGCACTATCCATTCGGCTCATTTGTTCTTCTGAGTTCATTGCAGTCTCCGACAAACTAGTGGCTGGCAAACCTAAAAGTTTTAATTTCTTCTCTCTGAAGTTGAATTCCCTTATCATAGGTCTGTTTGGTTTCCTTTACTGCTTGCTCAGTGTGCAGATTGAACAAATCGGTGATAAGCTGCAAACCTGTCTCACTCTTTTCTCACTTACTGCTTTCCTTCTTTCCTTTCATGTCCTTCGACTTTTATAACTGCAGAGTGATTTCTGCACAAGTTGTGGCTAATTTTTCGCTCACTAAGTTTTAATTCCCTGTTGTCTTCAGAGTTCCAAAGAGTGTATTCCAGTCAACATCGTCAAAAGCTTTCTCTAAATCTACAAATGCTTGTAAGGTAAGACGTAGTGATATCATTGCCCTTTTTTGTACTACTCAGATCTTCTGCCTTCTCTTTGCTTAGTACTGATTTGTCATCTGGGATCGTAATACACGTACTTCTCTTTTTTTCTAAATATGTCTTTAATTTTGCTACACGAAACATTATCTATCCCATAACCATGCATGCTCGTACAGCTCTGCAGCTCTCCTGTAGCCATTACTGCTTTGCCATTCTGATAGTGCTGTCCATCTATTTTTTTTTAGGACTTTTGTATTCCATACCTGTTTCATTTGCTGCATTTTCATATTTTCTCGCTTGATCAATCACGTTAAATAATTCGAATATTATGCAAGGATTTCTTATGGGCCTTGTCTTTCTGCCTATTTCATCTCCTACTACGTTCACTATTTGACTTCTCAGAGCAATCCACGCATCATCTATTGTATTTATTTTCTCTTGCTAGTCAATGATAGCCTAGTTCTCCATTTGAAAATATCAGCAGCCTCTGGTTCTTTCTACTTAGCCAGGTCCCATTTTCTTAATTACTCACCTTTCTGCAGATTCTTTACTTTTAACCGAAATTATATAACAAATAAGTAATAATCTACCTTCCCTACATTCGTTCTGCACGTTCTTGAAACTTTTCCTGTTTTCTACTTCGGGTTTCAAACAACTCTTAATTCCTAGTATTACATCATGGTGACTGATTTCTTGAAGAGCGGTGATATTTGGATCTTTTCTGAGGATGTTACGCCAGTTAAATATTTTGTTTTCCGTCTGACCTAAAATTTGGGCAATTCATAGGGGAAGGTAGGCTAAAGTGACCAGGGCGGGTAAAGTGGACTCTGCACATTTTTTTTGTCCTGAACAGAGTTTCTGTCTGTCAAGACGTGGTCAAGCTAGTTCTAATATCCACTATAGTACTTTTCTGTGAATCTGACGGAGTAAGTTTGTTCCGTTATTTTTTTAGTACAAACTTTTCCGATTTTCAGTCGTCTGATGTAAGTCGTTTATGTTATTCTTTCTACGTACCTCACCTGTGTGTAGAGTAATACCTAGTTACCGAACCAATATTGAAACAACGTCTTTTAGCCTCCAAAAGTAGTTCCTTTTTGTTGCTCTCGTTTTGATAGTTTCTTCTGGGCTAGTGCCGACAGTGTCCATTCGCGGAAAGTGGCCACGCTATTGTTCGGGAAAAGTGGTTCAAAATGGCTCTGAGCACTATGGGACTCAACTGCTGAGGTCATTAGTCCCCTAGAACTTAGAACTAGTTAAACCTAACTAACCTAAGGACATCACAAACATCCATGCCCGAGGCAGGATTCGAACCTGCGACCGTAGCGGTCTTGCGGTTCCAGACTGCAGCGCCTTTAACCGCACGGCCACTTCGGCCGGCTTCGGGAAAAGTGGTCAAGGTGTTTACTCAATAACAGTTACTTCGATACATCACGCATTATACGACAGATCCCTAACGCCGGAGGTTCGAATCATCCCTCGGGCATGGGTGTGTGTGTGTGTGTGTGTGTGTGTGTGTGTGTGTGTTTTTTTTTTTTTTTTTTTTTTTCTTGGCATAAGTTAGTTTAAGTAGTGTGTAAGTCTAGGGACCGATGACTTCAGTAGTTTGGTCCCTTAGAATTCACACACACGTGAACATTTGAACTACAGATAAGTCTGACTTCTAAACTGTTTGATGCGGAAAGGTCTCATCCGTCATTCAATCCTTTTGTAACTATTTTGAATAATTAAGTCATGTTATTTAAAACCGTATCTCTTCGGTTAAATTTGACCTAATACGAAACGTTTAGAAACACTCTGCTCCAGCGGTTTGGTTTTTTTCAGACAGTAGGGCATCAACATGCCTAAAAATATATCCTAAAAGCAGAACAACAAACATGGACTGCTGTTGCAATGGTACTGGCCACTTTTCCGCCCTAGGTATGCAAAAATGGACAGTATATAAGCCTTTAGGAAAATGCATACAGCTCTTACATCTCATTTTCTTTTTAAAAATAAAAATGTTTATTGTGAAATTTTAAAGTACATAGATTATAATGTGTAAGAGGTAAAGTCATACCAGTAACCACGGTTTCCCTTAGAATTACCACATTACCCCACCTTCCCCTACGTGGTCTGCTACCCATGTAACCGCTTCCGGTATATAGTACACCAGTTAAATTACCCCAGGAAATTATGGTAGTCTCGAAGTTCGAAGGTCGTAGTATTTACCATCGTACCCACTACAAAACCGAAGACGTCTCTGGTTTAGGACTTCCAGTCTCTTCCAAATCAGACAACCGCGATCAGTTCTCGGTACGACGTTGTAAATCGGCTGCAGGGCAAAGACCCCACGAATGAGGCTCACCACCTCTACCAGTCTCTGGGAACAACCGAGAATGGTCCCAAATTCTGGTCGAGGGACGTTGTTATCGACATGAACGACAACCTAGAGCCGAGTCATGCCACACTCTCAATTCAGTGCCAAATGATCTCTTCGTAATTACAGACGACTTATCCCGGGACACACTTAGAGTACACATTGGCTTCGGTCGTGGGTCTGCCACCTTCTGGGATCGCATTTCTCTAAGAGAGCCGATCGCCGTAGATAGCAACGTCATGACAGGCCGTTACAAGTGCAACTGTGCAAGGCAGGATTATAGTTTATCGCCGCTGTTATTTAACTTTTCTGTCGAGTACGCAATGAATCAAGTAAAAAATGAAAGAGCAGAAGAAATGTAAGACAAACTGAATGCTATTGCTACCGTTTGTTGACGACTTAACCAATCTAGTTGATGGTAAGGAAGTCCTGAAAGATGTGTTTAGTGGAATGGACACAAAAATTACTAACGGGTATGGGTTTAGGCAAACAAAACTAAAGGTCGTAATAAAAATAAGAATAGTGGTATAATTAACATAAAATTTAGAGAATGCATTTATCGATAATTTGTATAAATTCTCCTATCCAGTAAGAGATTTTAATCTGGATATCTGAATGGGGAAGATCTCAGAAGTAGAGTGGGGGAGATAAAGATAAATTTCTTCAACAAGTATTTTCCATTCTGCAGTTTTAAGTACTGAATTGGAATTGACATAAAAGCTCTTAAAAGCGTACATCTGCAGCAAATTAAGGTGCGCAAGTGGAAGGTGGATAAATAGAAAACTGCAGAAAAATGTGTTCGGAGGGTAGACGAGGTACACAGTGCTGACGTACTAGAAGAAATAGGTGATGACCGATGTCTGTGGGAAACACAAAATTGGTGGGACATCTGTCTCGGCATCGAGGAGTAGTTAAACAGGCGCTGTACGAGCCACAAAGTGAGGAAATTCTGGAAACATACAAAGGATAGACCGTATTAAGCAGATTGACGAAGCTGTCGTACGTATCACATGAGTAGAGTTGAAAAATTAGCCCCATGACAGTGAGGAATGAACGACGGCTTCACGTCAGTCGGAGAACGTAAGACTATTGAAATTAAAATAAAAATTCTTTGATATAAGAGTTTAGTTGCTGCATACAAGGTCATTCAGCAAAGTTGTGTGGTATTATCTTTACCCATCCTTCTTAGCGAGGCTAGTTGTCTTTCACCACTATTGACTTTACATGCTACTCATTCACGAAAAGCGTTACTTAATTTAAGTAATTCTTACTAGCAGACTGTATCGTACATGAAAAAAGACGTATTCGATTTCCGAATGTCTTGACGCACATCGGAAAGTTCTGTTCATCCACCACGTTATTGTTCTACCAGCACTCCTGTGTCGTTGCTACGACCGTGATTTCATTCTGTTTACGCTCTTTGGAGATAAATAATTCGTTCTGTAATTTCTGTATGCTGTTTCCTCTTACTGATAATTCAGAAATTTCAGAATCAGTTTACATACGCACTGCCCGTGAATACAATTTGTTACCTTGATTTTGTCCATCGTACTTCAATATTGTGCCAGTAATTTCATTTGAAAGTAACTCGAATTAATTGCAGGGAGTTTCTGCTGTTGCTGCATAATGATATTTTGTTAAAAATTTGCTAGATTTGCGTCGTTCCTGTCGCGCCGTTAAATGAGTTCATTAAATCCGTATCACAGTCGCCATACTGCAGCGTGCTATTTGCAGTGAACAATGATCAGTTAATTCGGAAAGGAGATCTGATTTTCCATTCTTGTGGATCAATTGCAGTTTAATATAAGCAGAGGGTATCACAGAGTTTGCCACCATTGAAGCCAGCCCGGCACGTTTCAGCACGTGTAATTTCCTGAGAGATTAATGACGAACTTTCTTGGTGTCTTGTGATTCTTTACCGCGGTATTCGGATTCAGATTTGTAATTTTATGAAGTTTCGTTTACACAGTGTAATTTTCCGAATCACATTGTTTCCTAGCGTAGCTCACACTAAAGTGCAAACTGTGACAGATATTAATTTATCCACGGTAATTACGCTTCAGTTCTTTGGCTGTGGGTTAAAGTGCTTGAAGAAATTCAGCAACGAGACACATTTTGTATAGTTTTATTTTTCCTGAGAGGTGTTTCGATTTTCACTTGCCTTCAGTTGGTGTAATACATATATATTATTATTAAAACGTTTTAGTCGACTGGATTTGGAACTGTTTAAGTTGCAGTTCTTCATTTGCATTCCATATAGTGAACGTTGTATTAACGGTGATATACAGTATTTGATCAAAAGTATCCGGACACATATCAGTCAACATTAATAGGGGTTGAGTCCACCCTTCGCCTTTACAGGATGACAATTATTGAACTACATGAAAAAACGTAAATTAGTTACAAATTACGGCGTGCACCTACGTTGTTCAGCATTTAAACGTCGCTACAGATATTCAGATTTAGGTTATTACATGTACGATATGCCTGCCATCATTGGTGATGATGTCGCGCAGACGAACAGCGGAATGCTGCACAACCTGCTGAAGTGTCGGAAGGTCGACGCTGTCGATGACCTCCTGAATGGCTGTTTTCAGCTCAGCGATGATTTTGGGATTGTTGCTGTACACCTTGTCTTTAATAGGAGCCGCATGTGTTTGGATCTGGAGAGTACGGCGGCCAATTGAGGCCCATGCCAGTGGCCTCTGGGTACCCCAGAGCCAGAATTCGGTCCCCAAAGTGCTCCTCCAGGACATCAAACACTCTCGAGCTTCGATGGAGCCGAGCTCCGTCTTGCGTGAACCACATCTTGTCGAAAACAGGGTCACTTTGGATATCGGGGATGAAATCATCTTCCATAATATTCACGTACCATTCGGTAGCCCCATGTCGTCAAGGAATATTGTACCGATAATTCCACGCCTGGACATTACAAACCACACAGTTATCCGTTGAGGGTGAAGGGACTACTCGTTCGCGAAATGCGGTTTCTCAGTCCCCCAAATGCGCCAGTTTTGCTTATTGACGAACCCATCCTCATGAAAGTTAGCTTCGTCACTAAACCAAGCCATGCAGCGCATACTAATTCCCATCATTCGCGCGGCCTACCGTGCAGTTTCAACGTCAAAACGCAAACCGTTCAGAAGTTATGACGATTTTTATTTCATATCGTTCAATAACTGTCCCCTTCAATAACTGTCACCCTGTGTGACGGATTGTACTCCACTGGGAACACTTTCAGTGAGATGTTAGACTGTCTGAGGAAGAATGGCAAGCCATTCTTCCTCAACGGCCAACATCAGAGAATGTAGGGATGGACGCTGGGGTCTGGAGCCAAGTCGACGTTCTACCTGATCCAAAAGGTGTTCCATTAGGTTCAGGTAATTACTCCAGGAATGTTAAAAATTTAGGAATGTTGTTGTCCACAAATAATTGCCTCGCAAATACCGTTCTATGACAGGGCTCATTGTCACACTGATACAAACAATCATCGTCTCCGAACTGTTCCTCTAAAAAAAATGATTTAAATGGCTCTGAGCACTGTGGGACTTAACTGCTGTGGTCATCAGTCCTCTAGAACGTAGAACTACTTAAACCTAACAAACCTAAGGACATCACAAACATCCATGCCCGAGGCAGGATTCGAACCTGCGACCGTAGCGGTCACGCGGTTCCAGACTGTAGCGCCTAGAACCGCACGGCCATTCCGTCCGGCAACTGTTCCTCTGCTGCACGCGTTACATAGTACTGTAAAATGCTTTCATATCTTCCCGCATTTCGCATTTTGTTAAGCGCAATATGAGCACCACATCTTAATCATGGAAAACACCCACACACCATAACACTACCTCCTCCGTACTTCAGTCTGGCCACTGCACATGTTGGTAGGTAACGTTCTCCAGGCAGTCGCCAAACATAAACACTTCCTTCGGATTCTCACATGGTGTATCGTGATTCCTCACTTCAAACACTCGTTTCCAGTCATCCACGTTCAGCAGCGTTGTCGTTCTACATACTACCTCAAGTGTCACTTAGTGCTGACTAGAGAAATATGTACGATATTGCAGTGGCTGTGTTATTCTGATTACGATGCAAAGTTCTTTGGACATGCATGCATGTCCAAACGAACAGGCACTTCGACGACAGCAGCCATTATGAAATACATTAAATGTATTGGCAAGTGCAAATAAGGACAACCATCAGTGGTAGAATGGAATGACGATAATGAAAATTTGTACCAGACTGGGACTCGAACCCAGATTTCCCGGTTACAGCCTTACCATTTTTTTATTGTCAGAGTGACTTGGTACTATCATGAAACTACAGTAGACCATAGTCAGATCATCATGTAATATAAGGTGCAAATGGGAGAAAAAATTAATTATGATAACAAAACAATAATAAAAGGAGAAAGGAAAGAAAACCGAGAACAGAGCCGAAAAACCACCACCAAGCTCTCATGAGATGTATAAACAATTTTTATAGTTTTTTTGTATTTATTTAGTTTCTTTTTGAATTTTTATTTATTTTGTATTTTACATAGAATCTATGAGCAGAAAGACATCAAATCAGATTATATTCTAGACAGCAAAATAAGAAATATTCCAATATGGTTTCAAGAATTGTATACGCTCATGTGCAAATATACTTCATCAATATACATTTTGTCCGTCCCAATAGTTAAGTGGTCAGTGCGGCGGTCTGTCACGCTAAAGCCGCGTACACACCTAGCAACAAAAGTAGCGGAACACGTGTCCCGAGACTGGTCTCAGTGTCGTTCCGGGACATTTTCTCGTGTTGCGAGACTTTCGCTATATAAAAGTCTCGAGTCTCAGGTTCCCCGTCAAAACGGGGAACATGTAATGCCGCGCGACATTTCGCAGTCTGTACGTGTACTTTGACGTATGTGCGTCATTTAGTACCTGACAACAATGAAAATAACTGAAGATTTTCGAGCTTGCCCTTGTCTTTGGGATGTGACATGTGGGGAATATAACAACAGAAATATGAGGAGGGATGCTATGGAATCTCTAGCTAAAAAATACCAGATGTCACACCATGAAATGGAGAAAAAATCCACAATTTAAAATCACAGTTTAGGCGCGAACATAAAAAGTTATCCGAGTCAAAAAAAGTGGTTCGTCCCCCAAAAAGTGCCACTGGTTTGGGTACAAACCATTACTGTTTTTCTTACAAGGAACGGAATCCAGAGGAAGCCGTAACACTGATTGTGATGAAGCAGAAGAAGAAACATATACCGCAGTAAGTGAACTTTATATAATTTACAGAGTAATTTTTTACTCTTACCATAAGTATTTTGTATATTTGTATCTTGTATAGTATTTTAAACGTAATTTACCACAGCTTTTAAATTTATTTTTAACTTTATTAACATCAGATAATTATTTTCATTGGCAATGAAGGAAAAATAATTAAAAAACTAATTACCCAGCAAATATGTGCCATTGCCCCTATTGTTGATTGTTTTGGCAAGAAAACGCTCCTGCTGGAGATATAAAATAATCTGAATTCATCTCGAATTTTGTGTACATTGGTAGGTGCTCTTACAGGAATACATTGCAATTTTATTAGACTAATTGGTGATACAGATCTCCACTCTCCTATCAAAGTTCCGTAGCGGTCGCGCGGCTCCAGACTGTAGCGCCTAGAACCGCTCGGCCACTTAGGCCGTCAGGTACCGTCTACAATCACACACAGTCACAGAAAAATATTCCAACATCGACACCGGTTTCCGCAAACGACTGAAATTCTGCGGACATATCATGAGACTAGATGACAACCGACTAACAAAGAAAATTTTGACGTACTTACAGAAACTGAAAACGACAACATTCTGGATAAAACAGATCCAAATTGATCTAATAAATGCCAAAATCTCACCATCAGACATCGAAGATCGAAACGTCTTCGGTCGTAAGGTCTACAGCTGGGAAATTTCATCAGAAGACAAATCCAAGGTATCTAGAAGAAAGCGGTCAGATGAACGTCGAGCTAAGCATAGCGAGATGATGAAACAATGCTGGAAGAACAAGAAAAATTACAGTCACAGGTCATTATTCGCTTTATGTATTCCTCTATGAGTCTAGACAATGTAAATAAGTAAGTAAATAATAATATAAATTTTAACTTTTATGGCGGTTCTCTAACTTGAACCTAATTAATTTGAGCGCAAATGAAAGTGATGTAGATTGATGTAAATGCAAAAATCGCAGAATCTGAAGAGAATCCCCCCCCCCCCCAAAAAAAAAAAACATTATTAAGGAGCGACAGGACACACCATCTCCGAGGTAGCGATGAAGTGCGGATTTTCCTGTACGACCATTTCAGGTCTACAGCTGGGAAATTTCATGAGAAGACAAATCCAAGGTACCTAGAAGAAAGCGGTCAGATGAACGTCGAGCTAAGCATAGCGAGATGATGAAACAATGCTGGAAGAACAAGAAAAATTACAGCCACAGGTCATTATTCGCTTTATGTATTCCTCTATGAGTCTAAACAATGTAAATAAGTACGTAAATAATAATAAAAATTTTAACTTTTATGGCGGTTCTCTAACTTGAACCTAATTAATTTGAGCGCAAATGAAAGTGATGTAGATTGATGTAAATGCAAACATCGCAGAATCTGAAGAGAATCCCCCCCCCCCCAAAAAAAAACATTATTAAGGAGCGACAGAACACACAATCTCCGAGGTAGCGATGAAGTGCGGATTTTCCTGTACGACCATTTCAGGTCTACAGCTGGGAAATTTCATGAGAAGACAAATCCAAGGTACCTAGAAGAAAGCGGTCAGATGAACGTCGAGCTAAACATAGCGAGATGATGAAACAATGCTGGAAGAACAAGAAAAATTACAGCCACAGGTCATTATTCGCTATATGTGTTCCTCTATGAGTCTAAACAATATAAATAGGTAAGTAAATAATAATACAAAGCCGGCCTGCTAAATTTTATTTTTCTGATGACAGGTGTTTCCATTGTTATGTATGTTTCCCATCTGATTTAGTTCGGTTTTTTCTCCTTCTCGTTTTCTTTAGTGTTTTGACTCTGTATCACTCCAGTTCTATTGTAAGATGTGTATCTCTTCTTTGTGTTCTGCCTTACGGCAGGTCGTGTCATGGGGGAAGCCTCTTCACAGAGGACCACCGCATGAGCGTCTAAGGAAGTGATTCCAGTGGTGGTTTCCCGTTGCCTTCCACTGATGATGAAATGATAATGGGAACAACACAACACCCAGTCCCTGAGCGGAGAAAGTCTCCGAACCAGCCGGGAATCGAACCCGGGGCCCTCAAGCCGCGTACACACCTAGCAACAAAGTCGCGGGACTTTGTATGGGGACAGTCGTGATACAATATCTCGAGACTGTCTCTAAACAATGTCACGCGTCCACATGTACGAAGCCACTTGCGATACAGAAATGAGAACGCGGTGTCACAAGAAATAGCTGTTTGTGCTGTTCATCTCTGTTTAAATAATTTAATGTTGTTAAGAAGCATAAAGCGTAAACCTTACCGGTACTGGACGAGGAATTTATTTTCTGGTCGAGTTACTACAGCTTTGAACCTTCTTGAAAAACTGAAGCTAGAAGATGGCATTGGTTTCAGAAATTTTGTCAGAATGAGCCCTACCGATTTCGAAACCCTTCTGCAAATGGTTGCAGAAAAGATTTCGATAGAAAACACTATATTTAGGGAAACCATTCCAGTCTTAGTCAGGCTAGCTATCACCCTCCGGTTCCTTGCTAGCGGCGAATCATTTTCCAGCTTGATGTACACCTTTCGAGTGTCCAAACAATCAATTTCAAGTATAGTTCCAGAAGTCTGTGAAGCCATAATTACTTCGCTGAAAGGGTTTGTAAAGGTAAAAAGTAACTCAATTTTTATTTATTATATTTTTTTATTTTAAGAATGAATTAATTATATGTATACAATTTTGTCATTTTTTAAATTACAATGATTTGAAATTTTCAAAAAAAAAAAAACCTCTATGGTTTGGTCTTCTCTGGTCCCTTCATTTTGAGGAGGAGGTTCCAGATCTTGCGAAGATGTTGAGGGTGTAAAGGAACATTCAGAAGAGTGAGTTTTGGCCGTCTGTACTATGGGATGTTGATGGTGAAGAATGGAATGGAGGTGGAATTGTTTGAAGTGGGCTTAACTGGTTTGAACTGACCTGGGGTGAATATCCTATCATACTGTACATTCCCATTTCCAATTTTAAGAATATGTCATCAATTTCACGCTGGGCTAAAGAAATTTCGATGCGACGTCTACCGCAGTGTCTTAATTTATTGGCAACATGTTCTCCGTAAACCGCAAATTCATCTCAGCCCCTAACAGCCTCTGTTAAAGATTTCATGCAGCTTACTGTAACCATTGCAATATCAACATCGTGATCTGTATTCTTCCTACTTTTGTGTATCGGTGGCCTTCTGAATTCTTCTTTTGGTAGAGTGGACTGTCGTTCATCATATCGCTCTTCTTCTGTTCCGTTGTCGTTTTCCTCCTAGGGAAAAACCGACAATTTCATTTAACCTATTTCGTTTAACAGCTGTTACTTGTATTTATTGCTTTAATGTTATTGCATTTTGTTTAATATTTCAGATGCCAAAATCTAACTCCGAATGGACAGCAATAGCAGAACAATTCGCAACGAGATGGAACTCTCCTCAGTGTTTAGGTAGTATAGACGGCAAACACACACAGATAGTGGCCCCAGAAAACAGTGGCTGCATGTATTTCAATTATAAAGGAAACTTTAGTATTGTGCTTCTTGGAGTAGGTGATGACAATTACACTCCTGGAAATTGAAATAAGAACACGGTGAATTCATTGTCCCAGGAAGGGGAAACTTTATTGACACATTCCTGGGGTCAGGTACATCACATGATCACACTGACAGAACCACAGGCACATAGACACAGGCAACAGAGCATGCACAATGTCGGCACTAGTACAGTGTATATCCACCTTTCGCAGCAATGCAGGCTGCTATTCTCCCATGGAGACGATCGTAGAGATGCTGGATGTAGTCCTGTGGAACGGCTTGCCATGCCATTTCCACCTGGCGCCTCAGTTGGACCAGCGTTCGTGCTGGACGTGCAGACCGCGTGAGACGACGCTTCATCCAGTCCCAAACATGCTCAATGGGGGACAGATCCGGAGATCTTGCTGGCCAGGGTAGTTGACTTACACCTTCTAGAGCACGTTGGGTGGCACGGGATACATGCGGACGTGCATTGTCCTGTTGGAACAGCAAGTTCCCTTGCCGGTCTAGGAATGGTAGAACGATGGGTTCGATGACGGTTTGGATGTACCGTGCACTATTCAGTGTCCCCTCGACGATCACCAGTGGTGTACGGCCAGTGTAGGAGATCGCTCCCCACACCATGATGGCGGGTGTTGGCCCTGTGTGCCTCGGTCGTATGCAGTCCTGATTGTGGCGCTCACCTGCACGGCGCCAAACACGCATACGACCATCATTGGCACCAAGGCAGAAGCGACTCTCATCGCTGAAGACGACACGTCTCCATTCGTCCCTCCATTCACGCCTGTCGCGACACCACTGGAGGCGGGCTGCACGATGTTGGGGCGTGAGCGGAAGACGGCCTAACGGTGTGCGGGACCGTAGCCCAGCTTCATGGAGACGGTTGCGAATGATCCTCGCCGATACCCCAGGAGCAACAGTGTCCCTAATTTGCTGGGAAGTGGCGGTGCGGTCCCCTACGGCACTGCGTAGGATCCTACGGTCTTGGCGTGCATCCGTGCGTCGCTGCGGTCCGGTCCCAGGTCAACGGGCACGTGCACCTTCCGCCGACCACTGGCGACAACATCGATGTACTGTGGAGACCTCACGCCCCACGTGTTGAGCAATTCGGCGGTACGTCCACCCGGCCTCCCGCATGCCCACTATACGCCCTCGCTCAAAGTCCGTCAACTGCACTTACGGTTCAAGTCCACGCTGTCGCGGCATGCTACCAGTGTTAAAGACTGCGATGGAGCTCCGTATGCCACGGCAAACTGGCTGACACTGACGGCGGCGGTGCACAAATGCTGCGCAGCTAGCGCCATTCGACGGCCAACACCGCGGTTCCTGGTGTGTCCGCTGTGCCGTGCGTGTGATCATTGCTTGTACAGCCCTCTCGCAGTGTCCGGAGCAAGTATGGTGGGTCTGACACACCGGTGTCAATGTGTTCTTTTTTCCATTTCCAGGAGTGTATAACTTTATATACGCTGATGTGGGATGTCAGGGCCGAATATCGGATGGTGGTGTCTTAAAATTTACATCTTTGTACAAGAAAACAGTGAAAAAGAAACTAAATATCCCCACAGATAAAGCATTGCCAGGCAGATCTACCCCTGTATTTGTAGCAGATGATGCGTTTGCATTATCCACCAATGTGATGAAACCTTATCCAGGCCAGCGATTGTGTTCAACATCAGCAGAAAGGATTTTCAATTACAGGCTCTGTCGAGCTCGACGCATTATTGAAAACATATTTGGCATTTTAAGTTCCAAATTCAGAGTGCTCTTAAAACCTATTGCACTGGATCCCGATAAAGTAGAATCTGTGGTTATGACATGTATTTATCTGCACAACTTCCTGAGAAGAAATTCTGAATCAAGGAAGTTTTATACTCCTCCAGGAACGTTCGATTTAAAAGACATTGTATTCGTGATTTCCTGTCAGAGAGGCCACAGTTCACAGTAAATGACGGAAAGTCATCGAGTGAAACAGAAGTAATTTCCGGCGTTCCCCAAGGTAGTGTGATGGGCCCTTTGCTGTTCCTTATCTATATAAACGATCTGAGAGACAATCTAAGCAGCCGTCTTAGGTTGTTTGCATATGACTCTGTCGTTTATCGACTAGTAAAGTCATCAGAAGATCAAAACAAATTCCAAAACAATTTAAAAAAGGTATCTGTATGGTGCGAAAATTGGCAGTTAACCCTAAAGAATGAAAAGTGTGAGGTCACCCACTTGAGTGCTAAAAGGAATTCTTGAAACTTGGGTTACACGATAAATCAGTCAAATCTAAATGCCGTAAATTCAACTAAGTACCTGGGAATTACAATTACGAACAACTTACACTCGAAGGAACATACAGAAAATGTTGTGGGGAAGGGTAACCAAAGACTGCAATTTATTGGCAGGACACTTAGAAAATGTAAAAGATCTACTAAGGAGACAGCCTACACTGCGCTAGCCCACCCTCTTTTAGAATACTGTTGCGCAGTGTGGGATCCTTACCAGATAGAATTGACGGAGTACATCGAAAAAGTTAAAAGAAGGGCAGCATGTGGTGTATTATCGCGAAACAGAGGAGAGAGTGTCATTGAAATGATACAGGATTTGGGATGGGCATCATCAAAACAAAGACGTTTTTCGTTGTGGAGGAATCTTCTCATGAAATTCCAATCACCAACTTTCTCCTCCGAATGCGAAACAATTTTGCTGACATCGACCTTCATAGGACACTCTCTCTCTCTCTCTCTCTCTCTCTCTCTCTCTCTTTCTCTCTCTCTCGCTCACACACACACACACACACACACACACACATACACACACACACACTTACACACACACGTTTAAAAGGAAGAGTGGGAATAAAGCAGGCTGAGCAGAAGTGACACACATACACACGTTTAAAAGGAAGAGTGGGAATAAAGCAGGCTGAGCAGAAGTGACACACATACACACGTTTAAAAGGAAGAGTGGGAATAAAGCAGGCTGTGCATAAGTGAAAAAAAAAGAAAAAAGAAAACCGCTCCTCCCTTTTCCAGAGGCTGCATGGAGCTGTACCAAAATAAGATGATAAAGGGACTAAACACTGCCGCATGTCAAAGCACCACAGGCACTTAAGATTCATGTAACGGTTTCAACTGACTCGTTCCAAGATGGCTAGCTAGATAGACAGAAATATAGATGTATGTATAAATATATCCATAGCCTGTAGGGGCTTTACGGTCGAAAGGTGAACTAAAAGTCTCAGGTCAAATTACAGTTTTGATACTAACTATAATAACAAAAGTAAACAGCATTTTCTCATCTGCATTAACCCTAAGCAAGGGAGCGAAGATTCTCGCGACTGTGATCAATTTAAGTAAAATTCTTTTTAGAGGGTGTTTGCATTATTGTAAAATTTTGCAGTGCAATGTGAGACTCGTGTCACCTCTCATTGTTCTATGCAGTCTCTTCCTCGACTGCGCCATCGGGAAATTCATTGCAAATGGAAACTACTTTTCGATGGCCATTTTCTACGAGCCGGAAAATGTTGGCCAGAAAGGTAATTATTCTATGAATCATTCTAGAGGAATTTTCCGTGGTCTGACTGACGGTTCTGTAAGCTACTGGATCCAGACGCGTGAAAAAACTGGCCCACTGTTGCGGAAGGCAACGACTCTATCGATCAGTACGAGACCAATTACCGCTACTAAGCGATGACTCAACAGAACGTGAGAGCTCCTCGTTAACAGAACGAGAAGTATTCGAGCAGGCAGACAGTCCCGACGAGCGGTTCATTCTACGTGCTGCTAGTGTCTGCGAGGTTACTTCGTATTGGGTGCACTTCGGTGGTGATGTCAGCACGTGGTAGCTCTGGCAATTTCTAAGCTGTCGGTGCATGCGGTTCCACACGTGCCTGGCGAGTCGAGGCTCTAATTAAAAGTATCGATTCCTGTTACGCACTTGGTGAAGGATAGTGTGCCCAGGGACAACAAAGAACATTCTGTTTACATTTAAAACACGTATCTGCATCTAGTTATGGCTTGTAAATAGTTCGAACCGTTTCATTCGTTATATAACCGAACGGACAGTGACATACACAAAAGGGAATTTTACATTTCGGACAATCGAAGAGTCTATTTGACCAGCGATGCAACATTCAAACAATTGTTCGAAATCGTTCGAATTGTTTCGAATTCGAAATTGTTCGAATTGTTTCGAAATCGTTTCGAATTAGAAATTGTTCGAATTGTTTCGAAATCGTTTCGAATTCGAAATTGTTCGAATTGTTCAAACAATTGTTCCTAGCATCACAATTGGCTAGCGAAGTAATGATAAGATTTTTACAATAAAGTCGTGCGTGCACACATGAGCAACTGAACTAGACATCCCGCTTCCGCATGATGTAGCGACTAGCACGCCCACTCTCCCAGCTGACAGAGGCGATTCGCTGTGGCATGGACTATGCAACACAATAAAAGCGTTGGTAAACCATGGTGAATCATGACCTCTCAACCGCTACTCACAACTCGCGGAGGTATGGTGGAGCGAGCTACAAAGCGTGCACATCTCGTTCGGTGCTTGCAGCTTCCGCATACTCCGATCGGTTAAACCACCCGACTGTGTGGTCGCATATCTAGGAATCTCGACTCTATCGGTTTCGAATACTGCCGATCTAAATGGAGAAATGTGTACAACCCACTGCCGAGAATGCCAATGCCAACTCACTGAACTACGAAAATATTCTTGACGTGGAATTATTAATAAATAAAAAGATTATAGTTCGTTTACTATAATAACTACTTACATGGGCTGAATAATTTAGTTACTTTAAACGAACTTCGATAATGTCGAAATAATAGTCATCAGTCCAACTGGACAAACTTCTCTTCAAAATGGATTACAGCAGTGGCGTACGTAATCTACATTCGCGTGTAAAAGTCTGTTACCCAATTTTTTATCGGTGCCTATGACACTATTATATCCCGTAATTATTGAATTTACGAGGACTGTTCAGAAAGTAAGGTCCGATCGGGTGCCAAACGGAAACCACATTGAAAATTCGATGAAGCTTTGCCCAGATGTGTTAGGCAGTGTCTCTAGTACGCCCGACGATAGCGTCACGTCGCTCTTATCTGTTCTGAGCGCACAGTGAATGCCTAAAGATTCCTACAACAATGAGGAGTTGTAGAAAACTGTTACAAATAACACATTTTTGATTTTCACAGGGGTTTTCATTTAGCGACCGATCGGTCCTACTTTCCGAATAGCCCTCGTAGAATGCCTTGTCACTCTGCTCTTTAATTTTGACGGTGGTTACTGAAACGCTGAAATTACTTTCATCAAGATTATTCGTAGATGTTGCAACACACTCTTTAGCTTCACAAATTGTTTTTAGATTAATTAAGCATAACAGAAAAATAAAACTGTTAAACCCCTGAAACTTGTGTGTGTCAAATCTTATGGGACTTAACTGCTAAGGTCATCAGTCCCTAAGCTTACACACTACTTAACCTAAATTATCCTAAGGACAAACACACACACCCATGCCCGAGGGAGAACTCGAACCTCCGCCGGGATCAGCCGCACAGTCCATGACTGCAGCGCCCAGACCGCTCGTCTAATCACGCGCAAACCGCTGAAACTCACAGTGAAATATCAACAGTTGAAACAGTACCAAAATACAGTACACCAAGTGATCAACACCCAACCTTATAGATGTAAAAGCAAATTTCATTTCATATTTAAATTATTGAGTGTCAGCATTCAACCTATATTTACTTCCTTCAGATCAGGGACTACCGGGCCGAAGGCATGTTGCTATACAAACTGGCTGTTAGTTAATTTAGATTTACTTTTGAATTTTTCAAGGGAAAATTCTTGGTATAGTTGAATTTAATTCTGTTACATATTTATGACGCTTGGCCAGGCCACTACAAATGTTAGAATTAGGATCTCATCCTTGTTAATAATATCATACGTCAATAATCTATCACACACAATCGACACTGGTACAAAACACTATATTATAGGAAAATTACTGTCTTTAAGGGAGTCAATGACTATTACATTTTAAATTATTTATCACTCTAAGCGTCAGTTTGATGGTGCTGTCGTTGGACGTTGTAATATTGTGTGCAGATTGCTCGCTGGCAAGAAGCAATGGTGCAGAACTGCTCCATATGTGAATATTGCGAAAACTCACGTCCAATATGTTGTTCAAAGACTTAATGCTGCCATTTTTACTATTCAAATGGTACCTGAAGTGAGTGATCTTTCGACACGGATTAGTATGCTTCACTTATTTTCATTCGCTTAAGTCATATGGTATTATACTTCCCATTCTCAAAGGATATTTTTGGCTCAGAAACGGGCAGTTTGGGTAATAAATGGTGTAAGTTCGCGAACCTCTTGTCGACCCCTGTTCACGAGTCTGGGTATTCTGACATTGGCCTCTCAATGTATGCCGTGTTTCTTGACTTCCTCAAGGCGTTCGATACAGTTGCCCACAGTCGTTTAATGAACAAAGTAAGGGCATATGGACTATCAGACCAATAGTGTGATTGGATTGAAGAGATCCTAGATAAAAGAACGCAGCATGTCATTCTCAATGGAGAGAAGTATTCCGAAGTAAGATTGATTTCAGGGGTGCCGCAGGGGAGTGTCGTAGGACCGTTGCTATTCACAATATACATAAATGACCTTGTGGATGACATCGGAAGTTCACTGAGGCTTTTTGCGGATGATGCTGTGGTATATCGAGAGGTTGTAACAATGGAAAATTGTACTGAAATGCAGGAGGATCTGCAGCGAATTGACGCATGGTGCTGGGAATGGCAATTGAATCTCAATGTAGACAAGTGTAATGTGCTGCGAATACATAGAAAGAAAGATCCCTTATCATTTAGCTACAATATAGCAGGTCAGCAACTGGAAGCAGTTAATTCCATAAATTATCTGGGAGTACGCATTAGGAGTGATTTATAATGGAATGATCATATAAAGTTGATCGTCGGTAAAGCAGATGCCACACTGATATTCATTGGAAGAGTCGTAAGGAAATGCAATCCGAAAATAAAGGTAGTAGGTTACAGTACACTTGTTCGCCCACTGCTTGAATATTGCTCACCAGTGTGGGATCCGTACCAGATGGGGTTGATAGAGGAGATAGAGAAGATCCAATGGAGAGCAGCGTGCTTCGTTACAGGATTATTTGGTAATCGCGAAAGCGTTACGGAGATGATAGATAAACTCCAGTGGAAGACTTTGCAGGAGAGACGCTCAGTAGCTCGGTACGGGCTTTTGTTAAAGTTTCGAGAACATACCTTCACCGAGGAGTCAAGCAGTATATTGCTCCCTCCTACGTATATCTCGCGAAGAGACCATGAGGATAAAATCAGAGAGATTAGAGCCCACACAGAGGCATACCGACAATCCTTCTTTCCACGAACAATACGAGACTGGAATAGAAGGGAGGATCTTTATAGGTACTCAAGATACCCTCCGCCACACACCGTCAGGTGGATTGCCGAGTATGGATGTAGATGTAGATGTAGATACTCTTTACTGTCGTTTCTTGTTAACAATATCAGCTTATTCCCAAGAATTATCAGTTTTCACTCAGTTAATACTAGGCAGAAATCCAATTTGCATATGTACCACAATTCCTTAACTCTTGTTCGGAAAGGTGTGCAGTATACTGCTGCATCCATTTTCAACAAGCTACCACAAGAATTCAAAAATCTTAACAGTAATCCACGCGCTTTCAGATAGAAACTGAAGAGTTTCCTCAGGGGTCACTCCTTCTATTCTGTCGAGGAGTTCTTTAAAAACATAAGCTGATTCCTATGTTATATTGTTGATTGCGTTTACTTAAACTTATGGATTGATGTTTTTGGGTTCATAAACATTTTATTTTATCTGTTGTTACTTTTATGTTGTAATTTCATGTACTGACACGTTCCATAACCTTGGAGATTTGCTCTTCAGTTTGGCCCTATGGAACAACACGTGTAAATAAATAAGCAAATGTGCAGTGGTACAAACTGTAGTCAGAGTTTCTTCTCTGGCCACTGCAGCCGACGAGAGCCTCACTTGCGGGAAGCTCACTCACACAGTGAAACCACACCCCGCCAATGTACGCGAGCGTAGGCCGCCATTTACCAGCCTGTCCTGCGGCACACACCTGCTGCTACCAACGAGTCCAGTGGTTGAATACTTTCTCTCGTTACTAGCGCGCATCTACGCTGGCCAAGTTTTGAAATCTTTTTTAGGAAGACGTACCAGTCCTAACCTTTGCTGTTCTTTTTCCCCGTGTATCTCAGTGATTACAATGGTCACACAATAACATTAGAAGTATTACTTGATTAAAGAACTCTTCATCCAAAGGGAGAGGTTGCCCGTGGGAATAGTGGGACGTGAGGAGAAGGGAAGGAGCTTTTGACCAGCAAACGAATGCACATGATCCGTCATCTAACGATAGGTTCCTTTACCTCATCGAGTCAGAGACGATGCCAGAAGTATCAGGGGCACCAACCAATTGATTTTACACCTCTCCTCACGAAAATATCTGCATCACTTTCTTGAATAAAATCTAATTGGAGAATTCATCGCTTTATTTGCTACTGGCACCCTGTAACGTGTACCGTGTCACATCACCTTAGATAATGTTTTTCTATGTCCGGAACGTCTAGTAGGAGTGCCTGAGATGTACGACATCCAGAAGGCATATGTGGGGCGGTGGCTTCATTACCCCATAGCGAGGAAGTTCAAATTGTTCAAATGGCTCTGAGCACTATGGGACTTAACTTCTGAGGTCATCAGTCCCCTAGAACTTAGAACTACTTAAACCTAACTAACCTAAGGACATCACACACATCCATGCCCGAGGCAGGATTGGAACCTGCGACCGTAGCGGTCGCGCGGTTCCAGACTGTAGCGCCTAGAACCGCTCGGCCACTCCGGCCGGCTGCGAGGAAGTGGTTCTGCATTTAGAGCAGTGCCCCGATCGATACTTGACAAAACAAACAAACTCACACGCACACACACACACACACACACACAAACACACGCACGCACACATACGTAACTACTCAGGGCAGTTGACCCTTGCGGTATTCTAGTTCAGGCTTAATGTTACTAGCGGCATGTGTGGCTACGTTCGCTGTGCGACCAGTGTTATCTCTCAGACTTCATTTTTCCGCTGAAATCGAGAGTCCTCTATTATGGTTACATGCACTATCTAATAAAAAGTATCTGGACGCCCTAGGTAATGCGGACTTAGTAGTAGATGTCAAGAGAGGCGGAACTGCCAGTTTAAAAGGCGGAGGAGAGTGTTGTGTTGTCAGTAGAGAAGCAATAAGAGCAAAACGGCTCTGTCAGGAGAGCTCAGTGACTTCGAACACTGACTAGTCATTGAATGACACCCGAGTAACAAATCCCTCATGGGCACTTCAGTCATTCTAAAGCTGCCCAAGTCGACTATAGGTGATGTGACTGTGAAGTGGAAATGCAAAGAAGCAACCACAGCTCAATAAACACTAGGCAAACAACATGTACTGACAGACACGGAACATCGTGCATAGCGGAGGGTGATATTAAAAAACTGCATGAAATCAGCCGACGGAATGACCCGTCAATTCCTAAGTACCAATTGCAGTCAAGCTAGCACAGTGATTGAAGGGAGTAAAAAAAATTGGAGTAGAATAGTCTAGTAGCTCCTCATTAGCCGCAAATTTCTGTAGTCCAAAGCATCGCTTAAGATAGTGTAGAGGACTACGCCATTGGGCAGTGAATGACTGGAAACGAGTGACTTGGAGTGATGAATCACGCTACACCCTGCGACAATCCGATGGAGGGTTTGGGTTTGGCGAACGCCCGGAGTATAGGTGTGTTTATCGTAGTTAGCGTGTTATCCCCTTATTGCGCTTAAGTAAACGCTAAATGTGGAGGATATGGACAGGAAAAATCCGGAGAAAATGATTGTATAAGCAAGGCAATGCACCCTGTCGTAAAGAAACATTTGTAAGGAAATGATTTGTGGACAATGACACTCCTGAAACGGACTGGCCTGCCCAGAGTCCCGACCTGAACCTAACAGAACACCTTTGGGACGAGTTAGAACATCGACTTCACTCCAGACCCCAGAGTTCATCACTACCTTCTCTGAATTCGGCTGTTAGGGAAAAGTGGGCTGCCATTATTCCACAGACGTCCTCACACCTCGTTGAAAGTGTCCACAGCTGAGCTGAAACTGTCATAAAGGCGAAGGATGAACTCACCCCATAATTAAGTCCACTAATATGTGTCTGGATACTTTTGATAAGATAATATGTCTATATTGTAGCGTTCTCATCACGAAACATGTTTTTCGTTGTTCCTTTTGCAGGACTACAATAGATTCTCTACTTATACCCTCCTATCTTCGTATGGATGCTCTGTATCTAATTCCTATCGGTAGCGTGTGTGGTGAACACTGAAATTAAAAACTAATTTTATGAACTGTATTTCGCAAAATAAATGGGTTTCAGCTTCTCATCTGTCACCCGTATAACAAGGCAAATGCCGGGATGGTTCCTTTCAAAGGGCACGACCGACTTCCTTCCCCGTCCTTCCCTCATCCGATGAGGCCGATGACCTCTCTGTCTGGTCTCCTTCCCCAAAACAACCAACCAACCTGTATAACACCATATTCAGTTCTACACATATTATGAAACTACATTGGTACATCGCTCTGCAGCACACTACAACATTTGGTATGTTCAGCGCAGTGCTTTTGGGGATTGATCTGTAGCTTCCCAAAGCCTCGTACGTTTGTGGATGACGGCTGTTATGGAGGAATAACCAGGATATGAAATTTTCAACCCGACATGAGGTTTAAATCGAGAGAGCGTGCTAAAAAATAATGCCAACAAATTTCTTATGTGAAAACTCTTGAAGATTTTTAGGTAAAAGAAACGCTGTTAACATCGTACATCTTTATTCTTCATGTCTATATATTTATTTCTCAACATAGTCACCCTAGTGATGAACACACTTCTCCCATCACTGTGGAATATTTGACTTTGTTAAAGAAGCCACAACCTCACCTCTGCTCGCACCGCTTCATTACTACCTAAGTGAAGTCCTTGAAGGTGTTCTTTTGGTTTTGAAAACAGATGAAAATTGAATGGAGCCATGTCGGGACTGTGTGGAGGATGATCGATGCCAGTGAACCCAAGGCCTCGGATTGATGCAGATGTCGCAGTGCTCGTGTATGACCTGGAATTCTAATGCTGAAGGAGAGGGTGTTCATGCGTGGACGAACTCTTCGAATTCGAAACTCGATTACAGCACGCTGTTTCTCACGCACTGAAATAGTTACGTTACACACCACCGCTTTATACGCTAAGGTTCGAAGACTTCTGGCGGCAGAGGGCTGCAAATATGTAGACATGAAGAATAAAGATGTAGAATTTAATAAAGCTGATATTTATTTAAAAAACCTCAAGATATTTCACATAAATTACTACGAGGTATTACTTTTCAGCATGCCCTCGTAATTTTGAACGCTCAACAAATAAAGGTATGTCATATCAAACTATTGGCACCAATGGCATTTGGAACGAATGGGTACGGTGTGTCTAGCATTAAGCTTTAAGTAAGTGGAAGTTCTATGCAGTGTAACTGCTGCATTTTTTGAAATATACTCTAAGACAAAAAAAAAAGACTTACCACAAAGGAATTATCTTAATAGGAAAAAAATCTGTAGATGTGATGTACCTTTACAGACAAACAAATGACAACAATTCCAGAAAAATTAGATGATTTATTCAAAAGAAAGAGATTCACAAATTGATCAAGTCAATAACGCCTTTGGTCCACCTCTGGCCCTTAGGCAAACAGTTATTCGGCTTGGCATTGATTGATAGAGTAGTGGGGTGTCCTCCTGAGAGATATCGTGCCGGATTCTGACCAATTGATGCGTCAGATCGTCAAAATCCCGAGCGCGTTGGAGGACGCTGCCCCTAATCTTCCAAACTTTCTCAATTGGGAACCTAGTTAGCCAAAGTAAGGTTTTGAAAACACGAAGACAAGCAGTAGAAACTCTCGCCGTATGCAGGCGGCATTATCTTGTTAAATATATAAGCCCAAGATAGCTTACCATGAAGGGCAACAAACCGGGCGTAGAATACCGTCCACGTACCATTGTGTTGTAAAGGTGCCACGGATGGCAACCAAAGGGATCCTGCTATGAAAAGAAATGGCATCTCAGACAATCACTCCTGGTTGTCTGGCTGTATGGCGGGCATCAGTCGGGTTGGTATCCCCCGCCGGCCATGGCGTTTCAACATACGTCATCGCTTGTCATCAAGGCTCATTTCGAAGCAGCTCATCCTCGCACAAACGAAAAAATGGCTGACATCGACATAAGTGTCCAAGGAATAGAAAAGCAACTGAAATCACTCAACAGAGGAAAGTCCACTGGACCTGACGGGATACCAATTCGATTCTACACAGCGTTCGCGAAAGAAATTGCCCCCTTCTAACAGCCGTGTACCGCAAGTCTCTAGAGGAACGGAAGGTTCCAAATGATTGGAAAAGAGCACAGGTAGTCCCAATCTTCAAGAAGGGTCGTCGAACAGATGCGCAACACTATAGACCTATATCTCTGACATCGATCTGTTGTAGAATTTTAGAACATGTTTTTTGCTCGCGTATCATGTCATTTCTGGAAACCCAGAATCTACTCTGTAGGAATCAACATGGATTCCGGAAACAGCGATCGTGTGAGACCTAACTCGCTTTATTTGTTCATGAGACCCAGAAAATATTAGATACAGGCTCCCAGGTAGATGCTATTATCCTTGACTTCCGGAAGGCGTTTGATAAAGTTCCGCACTGTCGCCTGATAAACAAAGTAAGAGCCTACGGAATATCAGACCAGCTGTGTGGCTGGATTGAAGAGTTTTTAGCAAACAGAACACAGCATGTTGTTCTCAATGGAGAGACGTCTACAGACGTTAAAGTAACCTCTGGCGTGCCACAGGGGACTGTTATGGGACCATTGCTTTTCACAATATGTATAAATGACCTAGTAGATAGTGTCGGAAGTTCCATGCGGCTTTTCGCGGATGATGCTGTAGTATACAGAGAAGTTGCAGCATTAGAAAATTGCAGCGAAATCCAGGAAGATCTGCAGTGGATAGGCACTTGGTGCAGGGAGTGGCAACTGACCCTTAACATAGACAAATGTAATGTATTGCGAATACATAGAAAGAAGGATCCTTTATTGTATGATCATATGATCGCGGAACAAACACTGGTAGCAGTTACTTCTGTAAAATATCTGGGAGTGTGCGTGCGGAACGATTTGAAGTGGAATGATCATATAAAATTAATTGTTGGTAAGGCGGGTGCCAGGTCGAGATTCATTGGGAGAGTCCTTAGAAAATGTAGTCCATCAACAAAGGAGGTGGCTTACAAAACACTCGTTCGACCTATACTTGAGTATTGCTCATCGGTGTGGGATCCGTACCACGTCGGGTTGACAGAGGAGATAGAGAAGATCCAAAGAAGAGCGGCGCGTTTCGTCACAGGGTTATTTGGTAAGCGTGATAGCGTTACGGAGATGTTTAGCAAAATCAAGTGGCAGACTCTGCAAGAGAGGAGTTCTGCAACGCGGTGTAGCTGTCCAGGTTTCGAGAGGGTGCGTTTCTGGATGAGGTATCGAATATATTGCTTCCCCCTACTTATACTTCACGAGGAGATCACGAATGTAAAAGTAGAGAGATTCGAGCGCGCACGGAGGCTTTCCGGCAG
This sequence comes from Schistocerca nitens, assembly GCF_023898315.1. Classification (NCBI taxonomy): domain Eukaryota; kingdom Metazoa; phylum Arthropoda; class Insecta; order Orthoptera; family Acrididae; genus Schistocerca; species Schistocerca nitens. Next base: position 569,563,110 of record NC_064616.1, on the reverse strand, counting down.
TCGTTCTTCCCGCGAACCATACGCGACTGGAACAGGAAAGGGAGGTAATGACAGTGGCACGTAAACTGCCCTCCGCCGCACACCGTTAGGTGGCTTGCGGAGTGTAAATGTAGATGTAGATGTAGAAGAGAATTCTACTCTGAGAAATGAGATTCCAGACCGAAGACGTTTCTGGAAACGCTCTGGACAGTGGTAGGATACCAACCTGACAGTCGCCAGTCATATGGCTCCACAATCAAGAGTGATGGTCTTCTTTCCATAGCAGGAGCCCTTTGGCTGTTGTCCGCGACACCCTTACAGCACAACGGTACATTGACGATATTCTACGCTTTGTTTCGTTGCCATGCACGGAAGGGCACCTTGGGTTTAGATTTCAGCAAGATAATGCCCGCCTTCACACGGCGAGAGTTTCTCCTGCTTGTCTTCGTACTTGCCAAACCCTATCTTGGCCAGCAAGGTCTTCGGATCTCTCCTCAACTGAGAACGTTTGGAGTATTATGGGCAGTGCCCGCCAGCTATCTCGGGCTTGGACAGATTTTGGAACGATACCACTCAGGAGGACATCCAACAACTACCAATTTATGCCAAGCCGAGTAACTGCTTTCATAAGGGCCAGAGGTGGACCAACGCGTTATCACCTCGCTGAATTTGTGAAGCTCTTACTTTTGAATAAACCATCCATTTTTTTCTGTAATTATAATCGTTTTTCAGTCTATGAGACTTACACCCGCCACTTCACGCAGTCGAAATACTGGGAGTAAGTGCCCATACACTAAGAAAGATAAATCCGATTGCATCTGTCAGAAATGCTCTGTGGCACAAATAGGGTTATTCTAATTGAGTATCTTGCAAAGGGTAGAATACAAACTGGTCAATATTACTCAAGTATTCTAAACCAACTTTTTTTTTTTTAAAGTGTGGTGAAGACTGGATTCTGAAGGAAAAAATTGTCTGAAAAAGACAAATCACCTGAATCTGAAATACGAACTACAGTAATATTCAATCTTTTCGCCTGATTTGACACATTGATTTTCTGTTGTTCTTACACATAAAGAAATTTGCGCTTGGAATGTGTTACCGTTTCAATGATGAGGCTATGTCTGCTGTTGAAGGACATTTCAGGCCATCCAGAACCATGCTTCATAATTGAGAAACAGAATTGACCAGAAAAAACACGTCCTAAAATAAGGGCATATTGACCTACAAAACATCCTTTCACTTTCGGCCCGAGAAACTTTCGCTATGCTACCGTAGTTACGAGGCAGATGTTCACAACAGCTGCCTAAAATTGTATTTGAATGATTGACAAAGCTTCCTGTAGGACTTCGTGGTGGTTTTGAGAGCTAAGTCTCGGTGTGAGCGGAATCTCAGCATGTAGCTCTTAAGGGATTAGGGAGGAAAGTAGGGACAGTGAATTGCGTGAAAGTGTTCTAAATGCCTTATCCGAAAATTCTCTTGAGCAATAAATCAAAAAACCAGCTCATGATGGTAGCAACGTAGATCTACTGGTTACAAACAGGGCCGAACTTTTGACTCATAACTTAGTGTAGGGAATCATTGATCAGAAGACCTTTATAGCATCACTGAATACGATTTTAAATAGGAATATAAAGAGAGTTAGGAAGATATATCTGCTTAATAAGTGGGACACGAGACAGATTTCATTTTATCTGAGCATTCAATATGAAAAATTACTCTCTGAGACTGCAAATGTTGAGTATAAATGGACAAAGTTGAGGAATATTGTGCAATATGCCTTAGACAGGTGTGTGCCGAGGAAAGTTGTGAGGGAAGGTAAAGACCGGCCGTGGTTCGATTACTGTGTTAGAGAGCTGTTAAGAAAGCAAATAAAGCTTCACCTCGGATTTAAACGCAGTCAAAGCCTCGTAGACAAGCAAAAACTGAACGAAGGAGAAATTAGCTTAAGTAGAGCCAAGCGTGAAACGTTCAGCGAATTCGAAACTAATATTCCATCTACCATTCTGACAGCAAAAACTAAGAAATATAGATCTTTTCTAAATTTAGTAACCAGATCAAAGCCAGGTGTCCACACTCAGTGGGCATAGTGGCGTCGAAACGGAAGGAGACGCACAGTTAGATCGTACTGCATTTCCTTCTTTCAGTCAAAATGACAGATATCGAAATAAGTGACCGCTCATCATTGGAAAGACGATTGGACTTGATGGGATACATACATGATTCCACATTTGGTATCCGAATGTATCTGTTCCTCTTCTAGTTGCAGCATTTCTTAGCTTTTTGGAGGTAAACACGTTCTTGTTGTTGGTAAAATACGCGGATCCATTCCGTTTCCAAGGACGGTTGTCGAACAGACACTCACAAGAGCACCGCAATGTCGTTGACTTAAGGCTGATGTAGAATTTTAGAATAAGTTTTATGTTAGCATTTTGTGACATTTCTGTAGACCCAATATCTCTTTTGTAGGAATCAACATAGATTCCACAAACAACAACCGTCTGAAACACAACTCGCTCTGTTTATTCACGGGTCCCGAAAGGAAATGTACAAGACGTGCCAGAAATGTTGCGACAGACTTCGAGGGGTAGTAGAGGGTGTCTTCAGGAACAAATCGAGAATAGGAACCCGCGTCCGGAAATGTCACCCAACGACGCTACAGAGCGTCTAAGTTATAGGCGCTAGCGCCTGCACTAGGCCACCCTTTCTGCAACAAATGCGACTTGGTACGCTGACGGACCGTAATCGGAACGTCTCGCAATGTTGTTTGTTATTCAGTGATAGCGACTGATTTCCACGATCGCCAGTAAAGAGGATGGAGCATGCTGCCGCATAGGCCTTGTCTCCTATGTATGTGATGCTCTGTTGCATTGCTGGATGACGGTTTCAGACACGGGTTTCCATCTGCAGTTTATTTTTCTCCTGTATACCGAAAAACATTGGAGATTTTACGGGGCTCCAGGAGAAAAATAAACTGCAGATGGAAACCCATGGGCCGGCCGCGGCGGTCTAGCGGTTCTAGGCGCTCAGTCCGGAACCGCGCAACTGCTACGGTTGCAGGTTCGAATCCTGCCTCGGGCATGGATGTGTGTGCTGTCCTTAGGTTAGTTAGGTTTAAGTAGTTCTAAGTTCTAGGGGACTGATGACCACAGATGTTAAGTCCCATAGTGCACAGAGCCATTTGAACCATTTTTTTTTTCGGAAACCCATGTCCGAAACCATTATCTTCCACGGCAACAGAGCATCAAATTTATTTGAGATAAAGCCTTTCTACGCGACAGATAGCTCCTTCTTCTCCATTGTCGATAGTGGAAATTAGTCGTGATATAGTAAACAATGGTCTGTCAACATAAAAAGTCACTTTTCTGCCGAAGGGGTGACCTACTGGTAGGTGCAGGCGCCCATAACATCGACGTTCTGAAGCGTCGTTGGTTGCTATCACCGCCGACTTCTTCCTCAAGACTCCATCAACAGCCGCTCTAAGTTTGTTGCAACATTTCAGAGGCACCCTGTGTATCGGCGGCCAGGTTGACTCCCATATGGCGTTCGACGCTGTTCTGCACTGCTACGTAATGAACAATATATGAACGTAAGAAATATCAGATAGGATTGGTGACTCAATTGGAGAGCTTCTAGCAAATAGAACACAACATACGATTCTTAATGGAGATAAATCCTCCGACGTCAAAATAATTTTGGGTGTACCCAAAAGGAGTGTTCTAAGACCTCCACTGATCACAGTACATGTAAATGAGGTAGTGGATAGCGTTGTATGCCCCATGAAGCTGTTCTCGGACTATGTGTTATACACAGTTAAGTCGCAGTGCTATAAAATGTAGCGAAATACAGGAAGACCTGCAGAGGATTGAGACTTGGCGCGAGGATTGGCGCCGGCCGGTGTGGCCGTGCGGTTCTAGGCTCTTCAGTCTGGAACCGCGTTACCACTACGGGCGCAGGTTCGAATCCTGCCTCGGGCATGGATGTGTGTGATGTCCTTAGGTTAATTAGGTTTAAGTAGTTCTAAGTTCTAGGGGACTGATGACCACAGATGTTAAGTCCCATAGTGCTCAGAGCCATTTGAACCATTTTTAGAGGATTGGCGGCTGGCCCACAACATATACAAATGTAATGTATTAAGCATAAATGTTGGGAAAGTCTCGTTATTGCACAATTGCGCCATTGGCGAACAATCACTGAAAGCAGACGTACACATTAAATAGCTCGGTGTATGTGTATAGAGTGATTTAAGGTGCAACAACTAGATAAAACTAATCATAGGAAAGGCAGATCGCAGAGGAGGTTCATTGGAAGAATCCACAGTCATTGTCGTCCACCCACGAATGAAGTATCTTACAAAACACTCTTTTGATCAGCATTTGGATACTACTCGTCTGTTTGTAAACCGTACCAGGAATGAGTGACAGAGGAAATATTGAAGATTCAAAGAAGAGCGAGGCATTTCGTCAAGAGCTGTTTTAGTAAGCGCGGAAGTCTCACGAAGAAACTCACCCAACTAGAGTTGCAGGCGCAATGACAGAGACGTTTTGCAAAACGGTGTAGTTTACTGTTGAAATTCTGACAGCGTACGTTCCTGGAAGAGTACAATATATATTATAAAGTTCTTTTTTTTTTTTTTTTTTTGACACAGTCACTTTCTATGACACAATCATAACAGGTTCCGGCCCACAGTGCCCGTCGTCAAATGCTACAATAGGTAAAAATTAAGAGGTTTATGTTAAGATCCTAAAACAAGAGAAAATATTTTTACTGCCTCTACTTACGAGTTAAGTGATGTGCAATTCAAATACACGGGCGAAATACCTGTGAGTAGCATAGATACAACTGACTGCACATTTTATTTCCCCTTGCGCTAGATACGCGCGTCCTCTCTAAGGCCAGTCTTCAACTATAAAAACCGTATAATGTGTCAGTTTTACCATTAAAGTTGGATAAATTATTCGTAAAGTATAATATAGAGTAAGGTCGTCTAAGTATTAAAACCACGTGAAAAATAGAGTAAGGTCTTTATAAAGAAAGAAATGATGGAGCAATCGTTGTGGTACGTATTTGTGACGGCAGATGGCTCTGTACTTCAGATTGCTAGATGTTTACGCCGCTGGCCATAGGCTCAGATCATATGACACGGACCGGACGACAGCATGACATTCTACTGCAAAACCGCTTTCACTCCTCTTCTTCCGGCTGTGAGGCAGGAGACTGCCCTCTGTCGTCTCCTCTGAACTTATGGCCACTGGTGTAAACAACAAGCAGCCCGAAGTACTGCGATAGCAGACGCAGGAAATGTGTACCACAACGACTGGTCGTATGCTCCTCTCGTTTTACAGACCTTAAAAAGAACATCATAATGAATCTGTCATCGATCTTCTTAGTCGGAATCTTTTTCAAAAATGTATTGCTTTTTCTCGTAAAGATCACAAACGTAAAATGAAAGAGTCGAGTAGGCACAGAGGCTTAGCAACAGCGGTTCTTCGCGCAGACCATTCACGACTGGAACAGGAAAGGTGGGAAGCGAGAATGGTACATGAAATACCTTCTCTCCACACACTTTAAACATAGATGTAGATGTAGTGAACGCGTCGCTAAGCACCGAAGCTAACAGGCAGCCGGTCACATTGCTGCCGAGGCGACACCGCTTTCTTTCGCTTGCGTGTAGGGGCGGAAGCTGCGGCCGCCCGTAAGGACGCGCGACAACCTTCCGGAGAGTCGACGGCAGCAGCAGCGCTCTCTGGCGGAGGAAGGGGCAGGCGAAACAAGGACGCTCCCCCCGCCGCGTGCATTTTGTGAGCAGCGGTGCGCGTTGCGGGCCAGTGCGGCGTCGACCTCGCGGCTTGGCGGACGCAAGACTCGCCACTGGAGCACACCTCACAGGTGAGCGGCGTAAACATACGCGAGTCCCAGCGAAAGCGTGTGTCCCCATCTCTGGAAGACGGTGCCTCTGCCTGCGTAGGGTCGAAAACTGACGTCCGAAACCAAATCTGAACCTACTTCTGCTTTTTGGATGCAGTGTATCATCATGCTATTCTGTTGGGAAACGTGTATTTTCCCAGGACTCTCCTGAAGGACCACTATTATTTGATCGCTCCCATTCCATTACCACCCCTCGGGGTGAAAAACACCGAATCAAGTTGTACAATAGAATTACAGTCCTAAGATTATTAGTCGTACACTTTGTGTATACATTCAGAAAGAGGTTTCACCTACTCAAAGTAAAACTATGTTAATGGTGTTTTGATATCCGCAGCTGTGGTTTAAACTGCTTGATGAACTATTTTATTATTCCAACTTAAATATGAGCCCACTGTAATATGATTATAAGTACCAACGTTAGATGTCGATCACATGGCACTAAATTTTACTAAAATTTTTTTCTTAAGTCGATTATTGATATGCCGTTATAGAATTTTCTTGGAAAATTTTGTTTTTTAAACGTTTGCAATAGCTGGGTACTACTAAAACTGCGAGAAAAACACTTCTAAATTAACTTTCCTGTCAATGAGCTACTGGAAATGATATAAACTATCAGAGAAATCCTAAAAATTCCGGAAAACTTAAGTACGTTCGACATGACTTCACGGATTTTTTCTAGTAATTTAATGACTAAGAGTTCTTTTATTAAAAGCTCGCGTATATCTAAGAGTAATTTACATCCAATCTACATTTCCTGATGCGTACAATAGACACGTATGCGCCTCCCGTATCAGGCTCAAGTCCACTCGCCAGCAAAAAGGGAAATACACGATAACTCCAGGAGCCATTTCTATAGATTCTGTGGGGAACACTTACGTGCTGAATTATTAGCAAAGTTACAAAGTTGACGAACCGCGCAGGATTAGCCGAGCGGGCTAAGGCGCTGCAGTCATGGACTGTGCGGCTGGTCCCGGCGGAGGTTCGAACATGGGTGTGTGTGTTTGTCCTTAGGATAAGTTAGGTTAAGTAGTGTGTAAGCTTAGGGACTGATGACCTTAGCAATAAAGTCCCATAAGATTTCACACACATTTGAACATTTTTGAAGTTGACGAAGGGAAGTGACAAGGTAATATCAAGTACACACTCTTTCTTTGTCAAGTGTCGAGTGAAAATTACTTCACATCAATAATAGCGTTGGTTCATAGAGCGACGTTCGCTTAAGGCCACTAATGAAATCGTACGTCCTCGTAATAATGGTTAGCGTACGTACTCTTCACACATCTATTCTTGAAACCTCACCATAAGCGTGCGAACGCATGTATGACAGCAGTAAAAAGGAAAACTGGCTGTGTGGTAGCGTAGGCTGTGGTGAACGCATTATTTACCACTTTCTAGACAGTTACTGTTTCTGGCTAGTTGCTGCCACAGATTTAGAATTGAAGCCCCGCATACTATTGTTGGTGTTACGCATTGCTAATAGATTCAAGATTTTACCTCATGCTCGAAATGTCTACTGCATTCTTCAGTTGATAACTGGACATGTATTTTTGGCGAAAAGGTGTACGTTCATTATCCCTCATCTACGAAGAGCGGTAAAGACACCGTCAGAAAGCAGAGCTAGTTTAGCGTCCTCGTAACATTTAATGCTATTTTGGCTTCGACAGCGCTGCATGACGGCGTCTAACCTTAGTACGGCTTCTCCAACTTCCGCGACCTCACGCCAGGTTACTGTCGTCCGCGGTGCTCCTCTGGCTGGCGGATCTCGAGCGGCGAATACAGCGAGCAAAAGGGAGATGGCACCAACACTGATGCACTCCGTGTCCTCCTTCATTAACCAACAGCCGATTAGCGGCTCCCCACGACCGCCGAGCAGTTGTGTAACGAGACACCCAGACACTCTACAAATGCGCCTCACTGATTCTGCGGCTTCCCAGCACAGTCGAGTATCTTCTCCACTACTTCCCCTTGTTTAAGCTTCTCATGTACAATTTAGCATCGTCGTCCTTTCTGAAAGACTTACGTTTTTACTTTTTTATATGGTCATTTGTTTCTGGTAGCTTATTCCCAGTACCTGATGGAGTCAGTATTATAAGCAGCGTTGCTGATTTGAATCTACAGCCGGACTACTTTCACCCCAGAATCTCTGGAATGAACTCTGCCATTTTATCAAGCGAAATAAATGTCTATCCACTGTCTCTGAATACTTTTCAACTTCATCAACACTTTGAAATCTTGTTCACACACAACAGAGGGATAGAAATTTAGGGTAATTAGATATATGGATTTCACTGTCTCTGTCAGACGTTAAACCTTATGAAAAAGTAATAAATGTCTTAAGTAGGGAAGGCTAACAAAACGTGTGGCTGGCTGCTAAGTACATTTGTTGAAGTGCGCTAAGGGAATTTGAGCAAATTAGAAACTTCTTCCCTCAGTCGCGCCTCATGTGTTCCAGTGGCTTCAGGATCGTGTACAACTCGGCTTGGGCAGCAAAGACGGTAACCCTGATGTTACCCATCTGTATAAACAATTTATTAATTATGGTGCTTGTCTAACACATTATAAAGTAAAGATCAAAAAGTTGTATTTGAAATACTTTATTTTTTTTTAAATTAGTCACATCTAAAACAATTCAGAGCCTTCCAACAAGCCTGGTAGAGTTTAACGTTGGCGTCAAATACACAATATCGACCAACCCTTTTTCTAAAAGATCGTTTTGCAGAAATTCTATTAAGACTCGTTGTTAGCGGGAGAACGATGGAAATTCGTTCGATCTGTGTGTTTCGGAACTGCTGAAACGAAAACTTTTCTGCGGAAAACTTAAATCATCTTTTCCTTATCTTTCCTTTCAGCCTCCTAAAATTACCCGCAGCGGATCCGTGCTTGCCGCCTGGCTGGAATGTGAGCTACAAATTGAAAAAGCGTTCACAAATAAAAAACGCTATATGGGTCTTGGGGGACATGGTTTTATTATCAAAGCGATCAGACAGTACGTGACTTACTTCGTATTTCAATTAATATGCAGGGAGGAAAGACTGCAAAACATATGAAGACGTCCTCGGAAGCTCCGTGAATTGAGGTGTCGGATGATATTATACTTCCCAGAAACTTTCTCAGGATCGAAGATAATTACTATTAAGTGATGTTTCAGCAGAAAATATCCTGCAACGGAGAGGGTTGTCAACTGTAGAATTAAATCTCTTGAACCTACACTGAGAGCGACTAAAACATCTGTCTGGATTAGATGTAGACAGCGTGGCTGTTTATAAGGCACGCCAGTGTCCTTAACAAGTAGTTGGTGAGGCCAACACTACGATAGCTACTTAGCCACTGTGGCATTTTCCATCTACAAATAGCTTAGTTTAGTTTGTGGAAATGAAGTGGAACGAGTCAGCTTCCTCAATGCATGGAGAAATTATCCTGTTGCCCATGCAGGTTAAAAATTGCGGTGAAAATTTCGTTAACTTTCCTGCTATGGCAATATGATGTGACTTTTTAACAGTCGGGTCACCTGCTAAGGACAAGGCTGCATCATGTCCCTCATTAAAAATGGTTGTATACTTGTTCATTGGTGCAACTGCGTACAAACCGCGCCTCTGAACAAGTACACGGCAGTAGCTAAGGGGGCAACTAGAGCGAATTACTCCATGGTATAGCCGAGATGTCCTTGGTTGGTTCCAGTGCCTATTAAGTACTTGCCACTTTTCTCTTAAATCCACACAATGGCCTTATACATGTTGATATATTAGAATGGTTAAATCAGTTCAGCTGTTTCTTTTTTATTCTCCTTATTCATGATATTTCTATCTCGTTATGCCAAAGGTACTGTATTTCAAGGCAGTCTGGGTCCCGACTTCTGCAGAGCCGCAAATCTGTCTCTGTTTGCAATGCGACACTCTAAACACCATGAAGGACTACGCTGTCTTCTTAGTAGCCACGAAGACTTCTATATAGGAACATCAGTAGAGATGTGAATCATTCTAATGATTTGACCTTCCAGTTCTTGGATGCAGTCGTTAGGTTGAAATACAGTCCGCTTCCCATTACTAGATGTATGTTTGGGCGGACTACTTTCGGGCAATGTATGGTCAGCTGCGTGTGTCGAGACTAGGAAGAGGTTACTTGAATAAAGATTGTTGACCACTTCGCACACAACAGCGTGTGCGAAGTTCGGAGAACTTATGGTTCAAATGGCTCTGAGCACTATGGGACTTAACATCTGTGGTCATCAGTCCCCTAGAACTTAGAACTACTTAAACCTAACTAAACTAAGGACATCACACACAGCCATGCCCGAGGCAGGATTCGAACCTGCGACCGTAGCAGTCGCGCGGTTCCGGACTGAGCGCCTAGAGCCGCTAGACCACCGCGGCCGGCCGGAGAACTTATGCCCAGATGGCGACAAAGAAAGTCCCCTTTGCAGCACTGAAGTGTATGCTATGTCGCAAGTTCACAAGGTACAGTTCGGCACAAGGATAGGTGTTGGAACCACCCTAAAATGTACACAGGGTGAGTCACCTAAAACGTGCACCGCAAATATTGCGAAATGGAAAATGCTATGGATGTGCGGTTTTTTTTTTATAATGGACTGGTAGTTAGGGGCTCATATTGTTAGCCAATCAACAATAGCAATAATACTTAGAAAGTGTACTTTTTGTGTCCGAGTAAACTGGAGTAATACGTCTCTCATCGGGTGTAACTGGTATGTCCTCGTAGTCAGCGTCCTTCAGCTTGCTCCACAGAAAAATGTCTACAAGCGTCGAATCCGGGGTGCAGGCCGGCCAAGGCACAGGTCCTCTGCGTCCAATCCAACGATATGGAAACAATTCGTGAAGACATGCTGTAGTACTTCGTGCACTATGGGTTGGACAGCTATCATGTTGGTACTACAGGTTCCTCCTAGTCTGCAGAGAAACGTCTTGTAGCACCCATGGAAGGTAGTCTGTTAGGAGGCTCCGATACTTGTTCACGTTCAGTATTCCATCTATGAAAAACTGGCCTACAAGCTGATGGTTGACTATCCCACACCACATGTTTACACTCCATTAACGCTGACGTTCAGTCTGACGAAGCCAACGTTGATTGTCAACAGACCAATAGTGCATGTTTCGGCGTTTTATCTGGCCATGATTGACAAATGTGGCTTCATCACTAAACGAGATACATGATACATCTAGAGTATAGTGTCTTCATGCCCATGTACAGAACTTAACACGATTCTCGTAATCGTTTCCATGCAGTTTTTGATAGAGAGAGATGTAACAGGGATGGAACCTATCTCGATGGAGAATGCGTAGGACACTTGCCTGACTCATGCAACTTCCCTTTACCATTGCGCGGGAGCTAACGTGCTGATCCTCTGCAATGACAACAAGAACATTAATTTCCCCCTTTTCTGTCACCACTTGTTTCCTTCTGTTACGTTGTCTAAGTGTTACACTCCCACCTTCACGTAACTGGTTGAAGAGTTTGATAAATAATTACCGAGATGGTTGACGACTATTGGGATATCTTGCCGCATACACCGTACAAGAATGAACTGCATTCTTCCTACACTCTCCATACACCATGAGCATGTCGGATTTTCTTCGTTGGTAAATCCCATCGTCCACTCACAGCTGCTTGGACTGTCGCGCACTAACTGACCAGCAAGTCGCAATGAACTCAAGGAACACACAAGCGCACTGTAAGCAAACATAACAACATCGTATGTAGCAACTACGTAGGTTGAATGCCACAAACAATTGTCGCTGTGGAAACTTTTCATCATACAATATCTCGTAAACGCCTCACACTAGAATCCTGCAAACGTACACCAGTGACATTCTAATTTACCATACTTTTAGTTTGTTAATATCAATAGTCATCGTTCAATTTTTAAAAAAGTATATGTTTGTACAAAAATACACTTCCTAAGTGTCATTACATTCTGCTAATTAGCTAACTATAAGAGCCCCGACTATCTACCCATTCTGCGAAAAGTGCACATTAGTAGCACTTTCCATTTCCGCAATATTTACGGTGCTAGCCTTAGGTGATTCATACTGTATATACAGGCTGGACACACAGTCTGAAAAGCTTGTAAGGGTGTTGCAGAGTAGTTTGGGCTGAGAAATAATTGAGGAAAAACTTCAATACGTTGCACCGTTTCCGAGTTAATTAACATTGAAGTTAGCCAATCAGGTCGTTCGGCCTACAAATTCAAGCGGTCGGCCAGAGACCAAAGACGGCTTTGCCAGACGTGTTCTTCGTTTCGTTTCCCAGAAACCCAACGGGAAAGCGATACAAAAATTGGACATGGGACGGTAGTAAAGCTCGAAACCGACCTAAAGGCTGAGGAGTCTTGTGCGCAATCATTTGAGCTATGAGAAAGACTGACACTAATTTATCTGGCGGGCCGCTTGAATTTGTCGTTCAAAAGCCTGATTGACTAACTACAATGCTAAGTAACTCGGAAATGGCACAACGTATTGAATTTTTTTCTTAAAAATTATTTCTAATTAAACACCTCTGCATCACCCTTACAAGTATTCCAGACTCTTTCTGACCACCCTGAATATTGATTCGTTCCAAACTCTTGACCAATAAGAGGAGGTAATATAATTTGATATCACATTTGCAATGGAAACTGGAAGAAATATTGGGCTGTACTACAGAAAAATAGTAATATGACTAGGGCTGGTCCGAAGCTCAATGAGCAGTGCCTTCCATCGATTCCAGTGATTTTCCGCAGTTTCATCACAATCCCTACTATTGCGGTTGTTGGAGCGTACGCAAGTCGAGGCCAGCGAGTTTCATCTGTCACTGAATCACGTTTCAGTGCGATCTTAGCTTTATTTCTTCACATCGCCGTCATTTCGGTATGAGACAGTACTTATGATAGCATAGTTGGGAAGAACTTTAGGTATATAATAATTTTACAAGCCTTCCTCTTTGCATTTATTCAATACCGCGAAAAACATAGACAAATTCGAACAAATGAAAGCAAGGTTTTCTATCGGTGATGGTCGTTACGTCACAGCTATTTAATTTCGGAATTTTATGTTGAGATCATTGCCATTTATCTCACTACATCCGTCCAAATAAACTGTTAAGAGTTTTCAGATTTCTTTACAAGTAACACACGATACTAACATAATTAGCTGTCGCTTTTCGCGTAATTTTACTGTCGCATCTCACACTTCCATCTATTATAGTGTTCTGTAAAATGTAAATGAGAGTAACGTGGAAAGTTGTGACTTCACAGAGATTAGAAATACAAAAGTAAATTGGCCGTACAACTTAATGGTCCATGGAAATGCACATGAATGGTTCGCGGTGAATTTAAGTAAAATAAATTCGTAGTATTGAACCAGCTACACGCCGCAGCTTCGCAAGGGCAACCAGGACGACTTGTCTGACGTAGTGCTGATAGATCATACAGGGTGTCCCAGGAGGAATGCTGAATATTCACAAATATGACAGGAACGATCATACAAAGAAAAAGAGTGGAGTAAACATGGGACGTAAAATGCATACCTTGAGAGCTATGAGCACTTGTCCATCTTTGCTATTGTGAAACATATCTCTTCTACTGAACAAAAAAGCAACATCGCCTAGTAAACATGGGCTCTAAAATAGGAGTACATTACCTTAAAGGCTGTGGGCACTTGGTCACCTTCGCTACTGACAAACACATCTCTTCTGCTGAGTAAGTGCTCATATCTCTTAAGGTATGCATTCTAGAGGTATGTTTACTAGACGTTTTTGCTTCGAATAACCGTTCCTATCATGTTCCTGAACACTGATCATTTCTTCTAGAGCACCTTGTATACACAAATCTTCCCTGTGAATCAGTCTTAGTGAAGACCGTATCAGCGTTGCTACCGTTGCTCCTGAGATTAGCCTTTGCGTACTGATGGAAGAAAGTTGCGGGAGATTTTAATTTAGGAATATGTTAAGCTGTAATACAGTCCAGTTAACGAGAGCATGAAGTGAGAGATATACGTAGAATACATCATACAACAGTATGCCAGAATAGAACCCTACTACCGTGATATCTCAGTGAACAAGGCACACATGTACTTTATATTTTCACAAAGATGAAGCCTCATACCCACAATGATGCCGCTCGAAAATGAGTGTTTAAAACATCTGCAACCAAAGGAAATTCTTCTGGAATCAAATGTCGGAGTGCATTGCATATGAAAGACGTTGAGCTGGAACTCACTGTGAAATGTGGTATTTGAAACTCTAGTGTTAATATTTTTCATAGATTACGAGTGGGGGAACTGAGCCTGGACCATAGATAAATTTGGCACCGGATTGACGATCGATGGACTGCTACTCAACCCTCCTGAGTGCTTTAGGTTGATCTCCACATCCTTGTAGTCAAATGTCGAGCTGTTCATGGCTAGTCTGCCATGCGGTAGCTAGAGAACAGTTTGGATTTGTGGCTTTCGGTCATGGGTGTGTGTGTTTGTCCTTAGGATAATTTAGATTAAGTAGTGTGTAAGCTTAGGGACTGATGACCTTAGCAGTTAAATCCCATAAGATTTCACACACATTTGAACTTTTTTTTTATTTGTGGCTTTCCACATTTCGTAAGAAACGCAGCAAGAGCTCCACACAGTGAAGAGCATAACCTCAAACTAGGCTGACGATTGTATATATCGCCGAAATTCACCCTGAAATAAAGTTGGCGATCAGAATTTTGAACCTATTTGTAATGTACTGCACAAACTCATCAGCAAATCTGTATCATGCTGTAGCTGTGAGCCTCTACAGCGACCAGAACATGAATTTGTGGACATGGATATCATCCTGAAAACGGATCAGTTTATTGTCCTGCTCTACACAGTAAGCTATCTCGCAGCTGCTGTCCGTGATAACCTTTTACATAGATGTCTAATGGGTTTCGTAACCAAACATAATGCGAAGAAGCTTTGAATCCATCGTTTTCTAATTTCGACACCCCACAGTGAGGGAATTATGAATTTCCAGACTGTGGCTCTCGCTTGAAAAATGAAGTCTGTTGTTCCTCACAACACATCATTGTCGGTGGTTTTTTAAATAAAACCTGTACGCTGTTGTTAGTGACAGTATGCAAATTTTTCAGCTGCTCTGTACCATTCTCAAGAATTAAACCGAAAAACGGTTTCATGTTCAGTTAATGATGAAACAGGTTTCCACCGAGCCAGCATTGAAATTACTGTAATATTAGTAATTAACACGCTGACACAAAATACCAGTAAAGCTTAGTAAATTATTAGGAGTGTGTCCACGAAAAGCTATTTCATCTGCTCCTGATGTTTACAGAAGTACTTGTTTTTTAGAATACTCCTATTAGTTCTAAAAGAATGTATCCTTACGTAAATGGAAGTAAACAACTACTTCAGCATGCTATCATCGCGAAGATAGTATTCGCCTATTTCATTAATAAAATTTGCTTCTAGCTGTGTTGAATGTTTGTTCTTATCTCATGATTTGAAATCCAGTTATGACAAAATTACAACCCATCTAAAAATTATTTCTCTGCATTTTTGTCGTCTAAATGTTCACACTTAAATAATTAGCTCCCATAGATCAAACGATCACGTATTCATTTTGTTAATTAGAATGATATGCTAGTCAAATAATGTTAGTGTTAGTGTTTCGTAACAGTTGTTTTGGTAGACTATGCTGCATGCTGCTCTTGCCACGTTCAGGATAGATAGAAAATGGTTCAAATGGCTCTGAGCACTATGGGACTCAACTGATGTGGTCATCAGTCCCCTAGAACTTAGAACTACTTAAACCTAACTAACCTAAGGACATCACACACATCCATGCCCGAGGCAGGATTCGAACCTGCGACCGTAGCGGTCGCACGGTTCAGGACTGCGCGCCTAGAACCGCGAGACCACCGCGGCCGGCAGGATAGATAGATACGCACACAGGCCGACATCATGTTGTCCAAGGTCACCGTGAGATATTATTACGCATTGCTAGAGCTTGTAGCAAAGCCGACTGCGTAGCATTTTTAACCTTTACACTCTCAATAATAAATGAAACACTCGTGCGGAATGCATCGCTGCTCTGTTTACTCCAGTTTTCCCTTCCTTGATGCCCTACGCAAGAAGTGAAAAACTGATCTGCCCAGGTGTAATACGGATAAATATCAGTGATTGGACATATGGACTTTATCTAAGCAATTATGTTCTCAGAATAGAAAACATTTTCAATTCTGGTTTGTAAAGCTTCCTGCAAACAGTTGCGTCTCAGAGTTAAGAGATTGTCTTGCAGCACATGTTCCGATCCATGTGCATAATTTCTTCAGACGGCAACTTACCAAGGCATTTGCCGTAATACTAATGTCAAAGAAAAGACAACTTCAATTAACGGATCAAAAATGCTAAAAACCCATTCTATACAACCAGTTGGACGATAGTACGACAATCCGTTAAAGTTTTTACGGGTTTATTAGTCTCTTGCCCTAAAGGAAGTGGAGAGAAATTACGATATCGTGAAGTACATAAAGTTGCACTGTGAAACATGTATCATCTTAGAGTCTGATAATACTGAAATTTCTCATTATTTGATTTCTACTGAAAAGAGATGGTTCCACCTGTCACAAGATTGTGTGAACACTCACAAATGGGGCGTTGTAACGACAGAGAATTTCCCCCTAAAGGTAGTACACATTCGGAAGTCTTCTGATTATTTTTGGTAATATGCATTGAAACTATTTCCACTCAACGTGAACAGAATAGTGATCGTTCAAGAATAGTTCGTGCTGATGATCGTTACCATTTGCTAAGTATTACCCGAAGATAATTAGAAACCACCGCACTTAACGTACATTAGAATATACGTAATACGTAATTCTCTAGGCCGATGTCCGACCATCACAACGTTTCTGGTTAGTCCAACATGATAAACTGAAGTCTCGCACTACGAACAGGTGATGGGGATGGTATGCATTATATTAGAGATCTGGGACCGTGTGGGTTTGTGAAGACAGCTGTTGGTCCCAAGATCTTCATGTTAAATATTTATGCCAATCACTGTAAAACAATTTATATATGAAACTTCCAGGAGTTTGAAACTGTGCGTCGGACCGGGACCTGAACCTTGGACCTTTGCCTTTTGTGGACAAGTGCCCTACCGACTGATCATCCAAACAAGACTCACGACCCGTCCACACAGCCTTGGCGGTTAGTGAGTCGGCTTGGATAGCACAGTCAACAGAACACTTGCCTGCGCGAGACTTAGGTCCCAGGCTCTAGTCCCTGGTCGGCACATAGTTTTAAACTACCAGGAAGTTTCATATCGGCGCACACTCCTCTGTAGAATGACAATTCATTCTGGCAATTTAAATGTGTTACGGGTTTGGTCATTGCTGGCGAAACGTGGTTAGTTTTCGAGTTACGATCTATTTTAAACGTTGCTGCTTATTGTATTAAAATTCAAAACTTTTTTGCTTTTTGGAAAGAGATAAAATTTTCGTGCCACCAACGTAACAGGGAAGTGGTGGTGCGGTTGCGACACTAGATAGTGTTCTGGAGGAGCGATGGGCAAAACAACTCCTGACTGACACTGTATCACTTAAAGTGCGTGCCCGGATGGTTTCCTCAAATAGGCCAGCGTCAGTTACTGCCTCCATTATAATTAAATTCAGTGAGTCTCCATCGTTAATGTCGTTAAGTTCGACTATCGCGAAGATGTAACCTTGCGTCCTCTTTTACTAGGATGTGGAACAACTATCAGTTCGCGAAGGAAAATGCTCTACGCATGTCAATTAAGATCATTTAGATTTCAAAACCACTTGTGGAAACATAATGAGGACTTCTTTGATACACAGCTCGCATTGTTGCGAAGCTTAACAAATTTGGAATTTATAAAAGTTAGTTTGGCAACGAAAATTTTAGTGTAGCATATGAAAAGTTTGTGCATCCATTTCGTTTCCACAGTAACTTGTTTCAGGTTTTCAAATCTACTTAGTCGTATTCTCAGTTTTTCACGAGGACTTACAAGCATTATATGCTCGAGGATTGTCTGTGGGAACCCAAAATAGTGTTAAATACCTCTAGAACAGCACGTAGTTTGGCAGTAAGCCTGTAGTAGTAAGTAAAAGCCACGTTAGATAAACTACCATTTTACAATTGTTCTACCCACCGAGGTAAAGGACACAGTATCGGAAGTCTTCATTTAAAGAAAGCACTGAACATATGCTATCTTGTGTAATATGGAATACGTTAAATAGCTGTTATCCATGTAAACAGTTAACCGCCGAGGAATCTTAATTCATGCTGCTAGTTCCGTTTCTACCTGTCAGTCAAATGTGTGCTAATTATCCAGTCAGTATCCATACTTTTAATTATTTACGTCTTATCTTCGTTCTGAATTTTTTGCATAATTTCTGTTATTTGCTCTCGAGCTCTTAATGACTGAAAACCTTCCTGTCTCCGTGAGTTCACGCGTGCGTCACATCAGCTTGACTCTACAGGTGTCTCTGAGGCAGCATTGCATCATCCGAGTATTACGACAGGTAAAGCTTAATGACGACCTTCTGGGGATATTTCGATGTTATATCTTAATATGAGCGTCAGTAGGTCTTTTAGATGACCGATTGAAACAAAGAACCCACAAGTTTGTATGTTTCTTTTGTGGCCATGCGAATGTATGGAGGAACTTAGTCTGAAGTGTCATCAGTATTTGGGAAATGCGGGATATCTTCAACCTTCATGCCGTATACTTTCTAACTGCATATGAGAAAGATTTGTACGCTTTATCACTGACCCACCTGCAACGGTACCGTAGTAATTTTTAAAAATTTATTCTCCTTAAAGGGGAAAAGTGCATTTGAATATAAATCACTGATGCTACCTAAAGTAAGAGATGTCCACTTTTCACAAACAAACTTCATACTACAAAACGATATACCGCAGATGCCATAAAGACTTTCTCTTAACATTTTTGGAAGGAACACAGAAAATGTTGTGGGGAAGGATAACCAAAGACTGCGTTTTATTGGCAGGACACTTAGAAAATGTAACAGGCCTACTAAGGAGACTGCCTTCAATACGCTTGTCCGTCCTCTTTTAGAATACTGCTGCGTGGTGTGGGATCCTTACCAGACAGGACTGACGGAGTGCATCGAAAAAGTTCAAAAAAAGGCAGCACGTTTTGTATTATTGCGAAATATTGGAGAGATGGTCACAGAAATGATACAGGATTTAGGCTGGACATCGTTAAAAGAAAGGCGTTTTTCGTTGCGACGGAATCTTCTCTCGAAATTCCAATCACCAACTTTCACCTCCTAATGAGAAAATATTTTGTTGACACCGACCTACAAAGGGAGGAACGATCACCACGATAAAATAAAGGAAATCAGAGCTCGTGCGGAAAGATATAGGTGTTCATTCTTTCCGCGCGCTATAAGAGATTGGAATAATAGAGAAATGCGAAGGTGGTTCGATGAACCCTCTGCCACGCACTTAAATGTGATTAACTCAGTATCCACGTAGATGTAGATGTAGATTCAGAGGACGCGTGCACGATTGAGAACAATATCTTATCACATTATTCCATATAGATCTGGCATACTGACTATGATGATAAAACTAGAGACGTGTGGTGATCTTTCCTTCTCGTCTACCATCCACGAATAAAATAACGCGAGTGTAAAGTAGTACTATTAATATACTCAACCCCCGCCTTGCACTAGATGGTAGGTAGCAGAATACAGTGGTAGATTACCAGGAAATTATAGGAAGTCCACGATATTCATGTCATACTTGAAAAATGTTAACATAATTTCCTGCTTAAAGCTTCATACTAACCCATCTTAGTTAGTACAAATATCCCCAACTCCCTTTACTCTCTTCTGTCGGTTTACTTGCCAGTGACTTTCTCCAGACGATTCTGCTTAACTTAACAAATATTAGGACAGGAAATCAAAAGAACAAGCAATATCTTTTAATTACTGTGTACATCTTCATCATGCTACTCGTCTACTTTAGGCATTATTAATTATGAAGAAACACTGTTTTGTTCAAAACAGCTGACATATTACGGTGAGCCCATGTTACTGGTGGAAACTCTTATGTAAGATGTAGCAGCAAGGTATGGCCCAACTTTCGGGAGACGCTCCTCACATATAAATACACTGACAGAAAAAGATGCAACCCCCTCAAGGACGAGATCATTTTATTGACATTTATATGACAGAAACCTAACTAACCTAAGGACATAACACACATCCATGTCCGAGGCAGGATTCGAACCTGTGACCGCAGCAGTCGCGCGGTTCCAGACTGAAGCGCCTAGAACCGTTCGGCCATTAGACCAAATGCAACACGCATGTTACAGTACAGGGAGCCCAAAGAATCACCCCACGGCGGCAGCGCAGGTATGCAAACTATCATAAAGATGATGCCGAATGGCATCCTGCAATAGACGGTCCAAGCATCATGCAACGTTTGTTGAAATGCGGCAACAGTTCTTGCAGGCTCTGCAGAACGATTAAGTTCCTGCTTCATCGTGTCCCATACATGATCAATTGCCGACTTATCTGGTGATCTTGCTGGCCAGGACAGTTGTTGTACGCCATAAGGAGCACGTAGTGTCGCAGAGAGAGTATCTGGATGTGCATTGTCCTGCTGAAAAAGTACATGACTTTCCTGTCGAAGAAAAGGCAATGGTACGTGGATACTACCTGTGTAACGTATTGGTACTGATTACTTTAACTTGCAGATACACCGGATGCGACCACGAGTTGAAACTGATGACCCCCGTACCGTAAAGCCTAGGATCTGTGTGTCTAGGGTGAATGCACTCTGGAATAGCCAGCTCATCAGCTCTACGCCATACGCGTGTATATCCGTCACACATACACAGGTAGAACCTGCTCTCTTCGCTGAAGTCAACACAGCACCATTCCACTACTCAGCAATTCTTTCATGACACCAGAGTAGCCAAGTTTGGTGATGTAGCGGTAGCGTGGTAAGACGCTCACGTGAGCTTATCACAGCTGCAAGTGAACGCTTCCTATTGGCCCTTTGCGACACAGGAAGTGCAACATGTACCCGATTTCTTCTCTGGGCCGGTGATCGCTCGGCCACTGCTGCTCGGACATTGCGTTGATATTAATTTGCATGAGCACAACGCGGACGGCCAGAATCTGGTCTAAGGCTGTTCGAATGTTGCACAGACCACTGCCGAAAGCAGCACCACACCAATGTGTCCAGCATGTGCAGCAGTCAGTCGATACGTCCATCCAGATTCCAGCAGGCCCACAATGCGATCCCGTTCAAATGGATGAAGTTGCCCAACAAGAGTACGCATTCGTCGACGGGGCATGTCTGTATCCTAGAATAAAAATTTCAAACACTGTTCACCTCGCACCGCTACTATTTGCAGAGTCAAAACAGACGGCGTACACATTTTCCTCCTGAGTTCCATGTGATCGCCAATGACGTGACTGATGAATCGGTAAGACTACAGCCCCTCAGTATGGACGTACACTAAGTGATCAAAAGTATCCGAACACACACCCCTCCAAAACATACGCTTTTCATATTAGGTGAAGTGTGCTGTCACCTACTGCCACGTACTCCATATCAGATAGCTCAGTAGTCATTAGGCATGGTGAGAGAGCGGAATGGGGCGCTCCCCGGAACTCATGGACTTCGAACGTGGTCAGGTGATTGGATGTCACTACTGTCATATGTCTAAACGCGAGATTTCCACACTGCTAAACATCCCTAGGTCCACTGTTTCCTGTGGGATAGTGAAATGGAAATATGAAGGGACACGTACAGCACAAAAGCCACAGGCCAACCTCGTCAGTAGACTGACGGAGACCACCGACAATTGAAGAGGGTCGCAATGTGTAATAGGCAGACATCTATCCAGACCATCTCACAGGAATCCTGCATCAGGATCCACTGCAAGTACTATGACAGCTAGGCGGGAGGTGAGAAAACTTGGATTTAATGGTCGAGCGGCTGCTCATAAGCCACACATCAAGCCGGAAAAAGTCAAACGACTCCTCGCTTGGTGTAAGGAGTGTAAACATTCAACAATTGAACTGTGGAAAAACGTTGTGTGGAGTGACGAATCACGGTACACAATGTCGCGATCCGATGGCAGGGTATGGGTATAGCGAATGCCCGGTGAACGTCATCTGCCAGCGTGTGTAGTGCCTACAGTACAATTCGCAGGCGGTGGTGTTATGTGAAAGGTGGCTACACTGAGCCACAGCGCCAGAGATCGCGCTAGAGAGTATTGTTCCGCCGCCTCCACTGGCAGTGATTATTGAGATGTCGTAGTGGGCAGTGGTTGATGAGAACTCGTAGTAGTCACTGCTTGTTAAGAACTCGTAGCAGAGAGTGTTTGTTCAGATGTGCTAGTAGAGAGTGCTTGCTGAGATGTGATACTGAAAAGTTCTTGTCGAGACGAGGGAGTAGGCAGTGATTATTGAGATGTCGTAGTGGGCAGTGCTTGTCGAGAACTCGTAGTAGGAAGTTCCTGTCGAGAGGTCGTGGTGGAGTGTGCTTGTCGAGATGTTGTAGTAAGGAGTGCTTGTTCCATGTTTTATGCAGTTGTTTGATGGGCTAGACAGCAGATGGTTCGAATGGAAATACTGTAATGATCAGAGTGCTATTCGTCAATATATATGAAGGTAAAATATTCCGTGTTTTTTTTTTCATTATTTCAGTGTCTTAAATAATGCGTCATTACAGGTTCAGTCAACAGAGCATCTGGCTTGTGTTCTTGGATTAGAGTGTAATTCTGGTGCTCTTGAGTAATTATGGTATTTTTATTTTCTTTAATTAATTCAGTATAAATGATATTTAAAATTTCTTGTGTTATTGAAGAAGAACCGTGCCAGATGCGTACGTTGAGTCATACTTCCACACACAGAACAGTTACACTTGTGCTTTGGTTTCGTAGGTTTTATAGTTGCTGGGGACTTAATTAATTGTGTTAATGAAAATTTCCATTTCATTCTTTGTTATTGTTCTATGCAGTCAGATAGCGTAATAATACTAGTCAGGGCCAACCGTTTACGAGACTTCGTAACCGAACAGACAGCTACTGAAGCAAAAAATTAAAATTATTTGCATTTTCATTTAATTAAGCCCCCGTGCATATGGTGTGGTCGTTTTTTCATGGAAGGGGGCTTGAACCCCTTGTTTTGCGTCGCACTATCAGAGTTTTGAGATGTTTTAAACACGTTCTTGCTTCCCACTGTTGAAGAGCAATACGGGGATGGCTATTGCATCTTTCAACACGATCGAGCACCTGTTCATATTGCACGGCTTGAGGCGGAGTGGTTACACAATAACATCCCTATAATGTACTGCTCTGCACAGAGGCCTGACCTGAATCCTGTAGAACACCGTTGGGATGTTTTGGAAAGCCGACTTCGTGCCAGGCCTCACCGACCGACATCGATAACTCTCCTCAGTGCAGCACTCGGTGAATAATGGGTTGCCATTCCCCAAGAAACCCTCCAGCACCCGATTGAAGGTATGCCTGCGAGTGAGTGGAAGCGGTCATCAAGCCAACACCATATTGAATTCCAGCATTACCGATGGACAGCGCCACGAACTTGTAATTAATTTTCATCCAGGTGTCCGGATACTTTTGATCAGATAGTGTATTATACCCTGGTGCCACTGAACACAGTCCTTGAGGGTGTGGCACTCTTTTCCTGTACTGTATGTTGTATGGATATGGGTCCAGAAACACTATATCTTCAAGTTAGAATTAATTTTATATAACATCCTGTTGTACATTAATCTCGGAAGCACAAAGGAACAGAATGCATCAGCCCGCTACGTCAAACATTGCCTTACATGAAATTGAATGTTGAGACTGCCCTTCTTGAGGATTCCAGTCGATCCGTACCTGAAGATTGTGGCAATTTAAAATTTGGTCACACTGAAACGACGCCTCAACTATGAACAGCACAGTTGCCGTTAAACGAGTGGTATGTTGTTGAATCAACACTCCATAGAAGCGTGGCCGTGCAGAAAAATCAGCTACTGGTAGTGTTGTTGCGGACACAGGAGATTATCACGTAATACTAGACAACGTTACCTGTTGCAGCTTCTGTCTTACACCGACACTACGTTCGTCAACTGAACGATGAACTGCAGTCTGCAGTTGCTGTGTTCACATCCCTCTAGGCATCCCTCAAGCTCAAATAGCAGGCTTACATGCCGTAAACACCATCGTCTCTTAGCACCATCGTTTTGAAAATCCCTCCCGACACAAAAGCTGAACAGTACGGCCATCGTGGTATGTTTATCTATACATCCACTCTTGTATATACTTCCCTCATATTGTAACAAAAAAGATTCCGTGATGAACGCTAATAAACAGTTATGTGGTCGCCAAGTCCGAAACAGTGGATCAGCTCTCATCACAAGTAATAATGTGACATGTCAGCATTAATACTGACGGAGTTGAATCAAAAACATTGGCGGTGAACTTAAGAATTACAACTTAATCAATAGATAATTCTGAGCATATTATTCAAGAAAGAGTTTCATGAGGTATGTTCTATTCCTATGTGATTCCCATGATTAATTTTCTATTAACGGTTGTAGAGCATGGAAGTAGCGTTTTCGGACCTATCGGAACATGCCATTTTTGTTTATACAGCGGCCGAAAAAAAATCTTAGAAACAAAAAATAATTACTGTTGAGTAATGAAATTTCAGATACGTTTGTCTGGGTAACATATTTAAGTGATTAAGATGCCAAGATCTCGGGTTAATGCAAGTGCGAGATAAGCCATTGCAAATGTAAAATGCTGGTACATTAATAGCCAGTGTAACCGAAAGAATGATGAATACAAGCATTCAAATGTGCATTCATTGTGTTGTACAGGTGTAGGATCTCACTTTGTGGGATGGAGTTCCATACCTGTTATACTTGGTCGATGAATACACGGATGACCCAGGAGTTGTCGTCCGATGATGTCTCATATGTGCTCGATAGGAGGCAGAGCTGGTGATTGAGCAAGCCAAGACAACGTGTCCATACTCTGTAGACCATGTTGGGCTACAACAGCGGCACGTAGGCTAGAGTTATCCTGCCGGACTGCTGTTTATGAATGGCAGCACAGTGGGTCGAATCACAAGACCGACGTACAAATATGCATTCAAGGTGCTTGGGATAACCAAGAGAGCACTCCTACGGTCATACGAAATCGCACCCCAGACCATAACTCCATGTTTACGTCCAGTGTGTCTAGCACATTGACAGGTTGGTTGCACGCCCTCAATTGGCCTGCTCTTAACCAATACAAGGCCAGCACTGGCACCAACGCAGAACCAAGTTTCATCAGAAAACACAACAGACCTGCACCCTGCCCTCCGATAAGCTCCCGCTTGACACCACTGAAGTAGAAAGTGACGGTGGTTTGTGGTCAGTGGAATGCACACTACAGGGCGTTTAGCTCGGAGTTAACCTTGAAGTAACCGATTTGTAACAGTCTGTTGTGTCACTGTGGTGCCAACTGCTGTTCAGATTGCTTCTGCACATGCACTACGATGCACCAGAACAACACGCCGAACACGATGGACTTCCCTATAAGTAGTGCCACGTGGCCGTCCGGAGCCCAGTCTTCTAGCGACCGTACATTCCCGCGAGCACAGCTGGCAACAGTCGTGTACAGTGGCTAAATTTCTGGCAAGTCTTTCTGAAATATGGCCGAAGGAACATCCAGCTACTCGTAGTACTATCACACGGCCTCGTTCAAACCCAGTGAGCTGTTGATAATGGCGTCACCTTAAAGACATTATTGACTAACACCAATTCACCACATACAGTCTCAAAGGTAAATAACGCTAAAGACAGTTACAGCGTGTATTTAAAGCGAACTTGATTTGCATTCTCATAGTGGAGCTACTATCGCCACTCTTATGAAACTGGCGCGAAACTTGAACAGAAAACATGTTTCATATGTAAAAAGACGCCTACCAACTTTTGTTTATGTCGAAGAACTCCTTCTTGGTGCGGCGATTTTTTTCCATTAGTGTATATATGAGATATGCGTCCTGAAATTTTGGTTTTACGTTTTGTCATCGGCGTAGCCTGTATAAAGCTGCTCCCGTAATACACTGAGGTGACAAAAGTCACGGGATATCTCCTAACATCTCGTCGGCCGCCCTTTTACCAGGCATATTGTAGCATCTCGAGATGGAATGGACTCAACAAGTCGCTGGAATTCCTGGGTAGAAAAATTGAGCCCTGATGCCTCTGTAAACGTCCATAACTATGAAAGTGTTGCGGTGCAGGATTTTGTGCACGAACCGACCTCTGGAATATGTCCCATAAATGTCTTAGGGGATCCATGTCGGACGATCTGACTGGCCAAATCATTTTTTCAAATTGTCCGGTGACAAGGCGCATTGTCATCCATAAAATTACATCTTTGTTTGGGAACATGAAGTTGATGAATGGCGGAAAATGGTTTCCAAGTAGCTAAACATAAACATTTCAAGTCAATGATCGGTTCAGTTGGACCAGAAGGACCCAGTCCATTTCAAGCAAACGCAGCCCACACCTTTATGGAGCCACCATTTAGAAAACAATAACTATGCGAAACGCAGATCGCCGTTTCTCACGTGTTTTCCTCTGCTCTATCAACATAGGAAAAAAGTTCATTTGTTATTTCCAAATTTCCTAAAATCTTCTAAGCCAGTACCACTTCCATAATTTCTAAAGAACGTTCCTTCGCAGATTTTCCAGTTATCTGAAGGAAACTATTTGTAAGAATTGCACTGTATCCAGCTAGAGCTCGACAATATGTCAGACTGGTGCAGACCTCTGCAGCTAACTCATCGTGTAGTAAAAAAAAGTTTTGCTCTTCAGGGACATGACACTGTGATATTCTTAGAGTGCATTTTAATGAGACTGATTTGGGTTAGCCATATTGCCGTGGATTGTGGTGGACAGTGTGGTATAGACGTTAGCGTATCAACAAATGTGCGGAGATACACTGTGTGGTTAAAATTATCCGGACACCCCCACCCAAAAAAAACATACGCTTTTCATATTAGGTGCATTGTGCTGTCACCTACTGCCACGTACACCATATCAGCGAGCTCAGTAGTCATTAGACATCGTGAGAGAGCGGAATGGGGCGCTCCGCGGAACTCACGGACTTCGAACGTGGTCAGGTGATTGGGTGTCACTTGTGACATACGTCTGAACGCGAGATTTCCACACTGCTAAAAATGTGATAGTGAAGTGGAAATGTGAAGGGGCACGTACAGCACAAAAAGCCTACAGGCCGATCTCGTCGGTTGACTGACAGTGACCGCCGACCGTTGAACAGGGTCGTCATGTGTAATAGGCAGAAATCTATCCAGACAATCACACAGCAATTCCAAACTGCATCAGGATCCACTGCAAGTACTATGACAGTTAGGCAGGAGGTGAGAAAAGTTGGATTTAATGGTCGAGCGGCTGCTCATAAGCCACACATCACGCCGGTAAAAGCGAAACGACGCTTCGATTGGTGTAAGGAGCGTAAACATTGGACGATTGTACAGTGGAAAAACGCTGTGTTGAGTGACGAATCAAGGTACACAATGTTGCGATCCGATGGCAGTGTGTGGGTATGGCGAATGCCCGGTGAACGTCATCTGCCAGCGTGTGTAATGCCTACAGTAAAATTAGCAGGCGGTGGTGTTATGGTGTGGTCGTTTTTTCATGGAGGGGGCTTGCTCCCCTTGTTGTTTTGCGTGACACTGTCACAGCCCAGGCCTACATTGATGTATTAAGCACCTTCTGCTCCCACTGTTGAAGTGCAATCCGGGGATGGCTATTGCATCTTTCATCTCGATCGAGCACCTGTTCATAATGTACAGCCTGTGGCGGAGTGGTTACACGACAATAACATCCCTGTAATGGGCTGGTCTGCACAGAGTCCTGACCTGAATACTACAGAACACATTTGGGATGTTTTGGAAAGTCGACTTCGTGCCAGGTCTCACCGACCGACATCGATACCTCTCCTCAGTGAAGCACTCCGTGAAGAATGGGCTGTCATTCCCCAAGAAACCCTCCAGCACCCAATTGAACGTATGCCTGCGAGGGAGTGGAAGCTGTCATCAAACCTAAGGTGGGCCAACACCATATTGAATTCCAGCATTACCGATGGGGAGCGCCACGAACTCTTAAGTCATTTTCATCCACTTGTCCGAATACTTTTGATCACATAGTGGGTTAAGGGGAACGACCACAGAAGATCAACAGTAGGTATATAACATGAGAGGCTACTGTTACTTTATAGAATACAAGGTGCGCTCCGATAGCTGAATGGTCAGCATGATGGACTGCCGTCCTAAGGGGCCCGGGTTCGATTCCCGACTGGGTCGGCGATTTTCTCCGCTCAGGGACTGGGTGTTGTATTGTCTTCATCATCATTTCATCCTCATCCGGCATGCAGGTCGCCCAATGTGGCATCGAATGTAATAAGACCTGCACCAAGGCGGTTGGACCTGCCCCATAAGGGGCCTCCCGACCAATGAATCCAAACGCTCATTTCACTTCATAGTACACAAGGAAACTGCAAAAGAGATTGCATACAAAAGACTCGAATATTGCCGAATTATGGGGGACCGGTATAAAGTCGGGCATTTATATAGGAACGAGATCGACGCGAGTAGCGATAACATTGTTCGACTGGCGAAAGTGAACTGCAGAAATCGTTGTGTACACTGTCTGATCAAAAATGTCTGGACATTAATATGGGGTGGTCAACCGTTCGCCTTTATGACGGTTGGAATGAGGTGTCTAAATGCCTGTGAAGGAATGGCAGCCCAATCTTCGTCAAGAACCGAAACCAGTGAAGGTAATTATGTCGCACGCCGGGGTCTGAGGCGAAGTCGATGTTTCAACTCTTTCAAAATGGGTTCCATTTTGGTAGGTTAGTCCATTTCAGGAATGTTACTATCCATAAACCATTGACTTACAAATGATGTTTTATGAAAGGGTACATTCTCATTCTAATGCAACAGTCACCGTGTGCGAACTGTTATGCTACTTCATCACTCCAGATAACTCGTTTCCAGCCATTCCCACTCCAGTGACATCGCTCTTTACACCTGTTGTGTACACAGTTCCGCGTAGTTAGCGCGTACACAACTTTCCCACTAGAGCGCGCCCCGCTAAGCACAACAGCGCAGGCGCAGCGCTCGTCCGTCTCCGCACTACGAGATGGCGCTGCCATAGAGACAGACCAAATTCTGCTTCCGCCGATCCGCGTATTAATATGTAACGTAGCCAATGAGATTGCTGCTAACGTAGAACCTTTTCTCCTCGCGGATCACACTCGCGCAGTGATGCATGAACGCGCGAGGTATTATAACGAGTGTACAGACCTCCGATTAGTGAGTCTGCATCAGTCTGTACCAGTCTGCATTAGTCTGTACCAGTCCGTACGAGTTCTACATTTGTCTCTACCAGTCTATAGTGAAGTTTCAGTCTGGGCCTAATAAGATTACCATATTCCTGTACATAGCCATGAAGATGAATGTATAGACACTTTTGTCAAGTATCAGAGATATATGTGAGAATAAGATTAACGTACCAATACCAAAGGAACTTCAAATTGTCAATTGTAAATAGCATCCAGAACCAAGTTAAGTCATTTTTATGCTTGTTATTATTTTAATAAATGTGTGTGAAAATTAATCAAGTTCTGTTTAAAGTTGGTCATTGTCAATCTGCTACTCTAAGCGTGCAAGTGGCATTTCTATCGTCTGACCTAACGGCAGAAGATAAACACGCCACGATAAGACCACGAGACGTATTGCTGACACTCGCCTACTTCGTTAGAGCGACAAGTCAAATAATTTGATGGTGTGTGTACTGAAGGTCTTAAAGTGAGCTTACCACAACACCACCTGAAGTGTCGCTTAGCACTGAGTACAGAAATCTGTGACTTAAGAGGAGCTGATAGACCGTTTCACTCCATTCTTTTTAATACCCTACGGACAGCGTTGTGCTTGCTGCGTTACTGGTAGCACTTTGGAACTCACGAATGATGTCTTCCACTGATTTCATGCGATTTGTTACAACCACCCTCCGTACTGCTCGATGTTGCCTGTCCGTCAATACATGAGGTCTTGACTGGTCTTAGTTTAGCTGAGGTTTTCGCCCCTTTCACGGTCGCATCACCAAAAGTCGACTTGGGCAGCCATAGAAGGGTTAAAATGTTCCTCATTGATATGCTATACAGGTGACATCCAATGACTAGTCCACGTTCGGAGACACTGAGCGCACTCTGATGTTACTTTTCTTTACTGATAACTCTATACTCCTCGCCTTTTGTGATGCGGAATCGACCACTCCCTGTTAGGAGTGAGCGATTCCGCATTATATACGGGTGTCCGGATACTTTTGATCACATAATGTATCTTGAGTGGTAGACACTCTAAGACAACTACATATCGTAGAACCTGATCAGAAACTGAAAGGACATTCTTTCTGGATAGGCAAATAACAGCGAACACAGTCGTACAAACAATCATTCTTCCCACGCTCGACCCGTGAAGGAATCTGTAAGAAACTTTAATATATGGTACAGTAACTTTCACCATCTACCACGCACTTCATTGGTTGATACATATAGGTGTTGATGTAGATGTGAAGTGTGCTGCCTTCCATCAACAGATTTTAATTCATGGAACCAGTTCAATGTTTTCTTTTTCTAAACTGCGTCACGTGTGGCATTACCTGTAGAGAGACACCAAGCCCACGAAACTAATTATACAGAAGTGTAACGTATTCATAGACACCGGACTTCTTGTTTGAAAGAGCCTTTGTTGCATTATCACGTACAGGCGAAACGATTTCCAATATGTGTCTGTGTTTCCGAGTTAGCAATGAAATAAACAAATGCTTTTCTAAAAGTTTTCAGAGTTCAAAAAAAATGTTCATTTCCTACTAATCTTGTGAGAATGAAAACCTGTTGTCCTCAAAGACTATAATATACATATGAGTACAGTTTGAACCACGTGGGTATTCTGAAGCAGGTAAGGGGAAAGGGTGGAAATTGATGTAAATATAATTAGAAGGTACTGCGATATGGTTACAACTTAAACTTACGGAGATAATTGACGTTGAATACAATTACTGGTAATTATAATTGAACTAATGCTTTCCACATTTAGGAAGAGCTCTCTCCACAATTCTTCTTAATTGATTTAGTAGTTTTGTAGTGGCACAAATTCGTAGTTGAAAAAGTTGGTTTCAATGTACGTTGCCGCTTTTCTTATTTTAACTTTTCATTTTTGGCGAAAAAGTGAATAATGGATTTTTTAAACCAAAAAAGTTCTTCTGAAAATAAATTTCAGTAAGATATTGAGTTCAATGCTAGTCCTAAAACTGAATTTTTATTAAAGACAATCTGAAGAGATTATTATTATTATTATTATTATTATCATCTTTCCTTTCTCAGACCTTAGGTCTGGTTAAAAATGGAAAGTGGCGCGGACCTTGTTCAAGCGTGACTTCCTTTTAACTGTACGGTATATGTTACATTGCATTTAGGAACTTTCGGGTAATTGAACAAGTATCAATAATTACAGATTTCTGTAGTTGTATATATAAGTTTGGATGTAGCTGTATTGCGTTGATGTACTGGTGGATATTGTGTTGTATGACTCCTGTAGTTGATAGTATAATCGGTATAATGTCAACTTTAAACTGATGCCACATGTCCTTGACTTCCTCAGCCAGTTGGATGTATTTTTCAATTTTTTCTCCTGTATATTTGTTGTATTGGGTATGGATATTTCGATTAGTTGTGTTAATTTCTTCTTTTTATTTGTGAGTATGATGTCAGGTTTGTTATGTGGTGTTGTTTTATCTGTTATAATGGTTCTGTTCCAGTATAATTTGTATTCATCATTATTCAGTACATTTTGTGGTGCATACTTGTGTGTGGGAACGTGTTGTTTTATTAGTTCATGTTGTATGGCAAGTTGTTGATGTATTATTTTTGCTACATTGTCATGTCTTCTAGGGTATTCTGTATTTGCTAGTATTGTACATCCGCTTGTGATGTGATCTACTGTTTCTATTTGTTGTTTGCAAAGTCTGCATTTATCTGTTGTGGTATTGGGATCTTTAATAATATGCTTGCTGTAATATCTGGTGTTTATTGTTTGATCCTGTATTGCAATCATGAATCCTTCCGTCTCACTGTATATATTGCGTTTTCTTAGCCATGTGTTGGATGTGTCTTGATCGATGTGTGGCTGTGTTAGATGAAACGGGTGCTTGCCATATAGTGTTTTCTTTTTCCAATTTACTTTCTTCGTATCTGTTGATGTTATGTGATCTAAAGGGTTGTAAAAGTGGTTATGAAATTGTAATGGTGTAGCCGATGTATTTATATGAGTGATTGCTTTGTGTATTTTGCTAGTTTCTGCTCGTTCTAGAAAGAATTTTCTTAAATTGTCTACCTGTTCATAATGTATGTTTTTTATGTCGATAAATCCTCTTCCTCCTTCCTTTCTGCTTAACGTGAATCTTTCTGTTGCTGAATGTATGTGATGTATTCTATATTTGTGGCATTTTGATCGTGTAAGTGTATTGAGTGCTTCTAGGCCTGTGTTACTCCATTTCACTACTCCAAATGAGTAGGTCAATATTGGTATAGCATAGGTATTTACAGCTTTTGTCTTGTTTCTTGCTGTCAGTTCTGTTTTCAGTATTTTTGTTAGTCTTTGTCTATATTTTTCTTTTAGTTCTTCTTTAATATTTGTATTATCTATTCCTATTTTTTGAATTAATTGAACAAGTATCAATAATTACAGATTTCTGTAGTTGTATATATAAGTTTGGATGTAGATGTATTGCGTTGATGTACTGGTGGATATTGTGTGGTATGACTCCTGTAGTTGATAGTATAATCGGTATAATGTCAACTTTATCCTGATTATTATTATTATTATTATTATTATTATTATTATTATTTAAAAGCTTTAACTAAGCTACACAAGTGGGCAGTGAGCTCAGTTCAGAAGTATTTAAATCTGTAATATTAACTGTATCTCTCATATTTCTGTACGCTCACAAAAAATTCTAAACTGTTAACGTTATAACTAGTGAAACAATTGACTTTGTGATTATAGTATCACACTCTGTCTAACGTTACAGCATCTGACCCCTGTATTAACATGACAATATTCCATACATGAAAACGAAAGGATTCAATAATTTCCAAAACATCAGCGCTAAGACTCCAATACGCTGTCAACTGAATTTTAAAACTAAGTTATTGACTGTAATTCTCCACAAAGTCTATCATACCGATTCCAGTTGTATAAACTGAATATTTGGTTCGTATACCCTTTAATATGTTTGAGATGGGCCCGCCCAGTTGTTGCCAAGGTTGTTCCGAATATGCACCTGAAGATTCGATGGGAAGCCCTTACAGATCGTCCAGACAGTTCCGATCTCTCCCCATGCAATTGCTGTTATTTTTGGAGACCTGAAGAAATGCATTCGTGGACGTCGATTTGCTTCGGACAGAGAGGTGCTCTCCTGGGTACAATCATGGTTCCGTAGCAACAGCAAAAATTTTCCCATAAAGGCTTTCACCGTCTTGTCTGACACTGTGATATACACTCCTGGAAATTGAAATAAGAACACCGTGAATTCATTGTCCCAGGAAGGGGAAACTTTATTGACACATTCCTGGGGTCAGATACATCACATGATCACACTGACAGAACCACAGGCACATAGACACAGGCAACAGAGCATGCACAATGTCGGCACTAGTACAGTGTATATCCACCTTTCGCAGCAATGCAGGCTGCTATTCTCCCATGGAGACGATCGTAGAGATGCTGGATGTAGTCCTGTGGAACGGCTTGCCATGCCATTTCCACCTGGCGCCTCAGTTGGACCAGCGTTCGTGCTGGACGTGCAGACCGCGTGAGACGACGCTTCATCCAGTCCCAAACATGCTCAATGGGGGACAGATCCGGAGATCTTGCTGGCCAGGGTAGTTGACTTACACCTTCTAGAGCACGTTGGGTGGCACGGGATACATGCGGACGTGCATTGTCCTGTTGGAACAGCAAGTTCCCTTGCCGGTCTAGGAATGGTAGAACGATGGGTTCGATGACGGTTTGGATGTACCGTGCACTATTCAGTGTCCTCTCGACGATCACCAGTGGTGTACGGCCAGTGTAGGAGATCGCTCCCCACACCATGATGGCGGGTGTTGGCCCTGTGTGCCTCGGTCGTATGCAGTCCTGATTGTGGCGCTCACCTGCACGGCGCCAATCACGCATACGACCATCATTGGCACCAAGGCAGAAGCGACTCTCATCGCTGAAGACGACACGTCTCCATTCGTCCCTCCATTCACGCCTGTCGCGACACCACTGGAGGCGGGCTGCACGATGTTGGGGCGTGAGCGGAAGACGGCCTAACGGTGTGCGGGACCGTAGCCCAGCTTCATGGAGACGGTTGCGAATGGTCCTCGCCGATACCCCAGGAGCAACAGTGTCCCTAATTTGCTGGGAAGTGGCGGTGCGGTCCCCTACGGCACTGCGTAGGATCCTACGGTCTTGGCGTGCATCCGTACGTCGCTGCGGTCCGGTCCCAGGTCGACGGGCACATGCACCTTCCACCGACCACTGGCGACAACATCGATGTACTGTGGAGACCTCACGCCCCACGTGTTGAGCAATTCGGTGGTACGTCCACCCGGCCTCCCGCATGCCCACTATACGCCCTCGCTCAAAGTCCGTCAACTGCACATACGGTTCACGTCCACGCTGTCGCGGCATGTTACCAGTGTTAAAGACTGCGATGGAGCTCCGTATGCCACGGCAAACTGGCTGACACTGACGGCGGCGGTGCACAAATGCTGCGCAGCTAGCGCCATTCGACGGCCAACACCGCGGTTCCTGGTGTGTCCGCTGTGCCGTGCGTGTGATCATTGCTTGTACAGCCCTCTCGCAGTGTCCGGAGCAAGTATGGTGGGTCTGACACACCGGTGTCAATGTGTTCTTTTTTCCATTTCCAGGAGTGTATTTACTAACTGTTATTTTACTTCTGAAACATTCAGCAGCTTACTTACGTATAGGGTTCCTCGCCCCAGTCGCTAAAAACGGAATCCTTGTAGGGTAAATTTGCAGTATGTCCATCTGTCGGACCGACAGTTAAGACTCCATTTTTCACAAACGAATATTGGTATCAAGTTGTAATTTACGACACATACTAAGGTCTACGGTACCCTCGCGGTGTACGCAATTTAAGCTTATAAGTCATAGCAATAAAAAGATACGGCCATATACACTAAAGCGCCAAAGAAACTGGTATAGACATGCATTTTCAAATACAGATATATGTAAACAGGTAGAATACGGTGTACGGTCGACAACGCCTATATAGGACAAAAAGCGTGTGGCGAAGTTTTTAGATCGGTTACTGCTGCTAGAATGGCAGGTTGTCAAGATTTAAGTGAGTTTGAAAGTGGTGTTATAGCCGGCGCATGAGCGATGGGACTCAGCATCTCCGAGGTAGAGATCAAGTGGGGATTTTCCAATACGACCATTTCACGAGTGTGCCGTGTATATCAGGAATCCGGTGAAACATCAACTCCCCGACATCGCTGCGGCTGAAAGAAGAACCTGCAAGAACGGTGCCAACTACAACTGAAGAGAATCGTTCAACGTGACAGAAGTACAACCCTTCCACAAATTGCTGCAGATTTCAATGCTGGACAAGTGTCAGCTTGCAAACTATTCAACGAAGCAACATCGATATGGGCTTTCGAAGCCGAAGGCCCAATCGTGTGCCCCTGACGACTGCACGACACAAACCTTTACGCCTCGCCTAGGATTGTCAACACCGATATTGGTCTGTTGATGATTGGAAACACGTTGCCTGGTCGGACGAGTTTCGTTTCAATTTGTATAGAGCGGATGGACATGTACGGGTATGGAGACAACCTAATGAATCCATGGAGCCTGCATGTCAGCAAGGGACTGTTAAAGCTAGTGGAGGCTCTGTAATGGTGTGGGACGTGTGCAGTTGGAGTGATATGCGACCCCTGATACTTCTAGATACGACTCCGACAGGTGACGCGTACGTAAGCATCCTGTCAGATTACCTGCATCTATTCCTGTCTGTTGTGCATTCCGACGGACTTGGACAATTGCAGCAGGACAATGCGACACTCCACACATTCAGAATTGCTACAGAGTTGCTCCAGGAACACCCTTTTGAGTTTAAAGGCTTCCGCTGGACACCAAACTCAGACATGAAGATTATTGAGCATATCTGGGTTGCCTTGCAACGCGCTGTTCGGAAGAGATCTCCACCCCCTCGTACTCTTACGGATTGATGGAGAGCCGTGCAGGATTCATTGTGTCAGTTCCCTCTAGCACTGCTTCAGACATTAGTCGAATCCATGCCATGTCGTGTTGCGACAATTCTGCGTGCTCGCAGTAGCTCTACACGATATTAGGCAGTTGTACCTGTTCGCTTGGCTCTTCAGTGTACGTCACATACTTTCATAATGTAACATTCACTTATCAAAACCTACGGATGAACTATAAATACACATGAAACTTCCTGGTAGATCAAAACTTTGTTCCGGGCTAAAACTCGAACTCAGGACCTTTGCCTTTCGCGGGCAAGTGCTCCACCGACTGAGCTACCCAAACACGACTCACGACCCCTCCTCACAGCTTTAGTTTCGGCAGTATCTCGTCTCCTACGTTCCAGACTTCACAGAAGCTCTCCTGCGAATGTTGCCAGACTAGCACTTCTGGAAGAAAGGATATTGTGGAGACATGGGTTAGACACAGCCAGCCAGAGTAAAATTTTCACTCTGCATCTGAGTGTGCCTTGATAAGGTCCCGAGTTCGAGTCTCGTACCGGCACACAATTTTAATCTGCCAGGAAATTTCATATCAGCGCAAACCCCGCTGCAGAGTGAAAATGTCATTCTGTATCTGTATACATGTCTGGCCTGCTGGTCATGCGGTAAAGCGCGTGCCTGGAAACAGAGACGTCGCAGAATTGAATCTCGGTCGGACTACCGATTTTCAGTTTCCGTAGCCTTCACCTCTCAACGATGTAAGGAGTCGTCAGGAAAATAACATAGTTTGGTTTCCACGTTAAACTGTAGGTTCCCTTTTCCCAGTCAAATAATTAAAGAGAGAAACTGATGCAGAAATGAACAGTTTGTAGGAGAAGTTTGAAACTCTTATGACTTCAGTTGGCATCACTGCGATGAGCTGAGAACAACTGACGGGTAAAAGCTGTTTTGTTTATAAATTCAATATTGCAATTAACGATGGCTTGTCTGATTAACGTTTCCACGCTGGTCGAAAAACGTCCAGTGACCAGTTTTTTTATTTTTTATTTTTATTTTTTTCATTCTGAAAGTGAAAAGCGATCTAAAATCTTTTCTTGATTGATTTTTACGGCATGGTGAAAGTTGTACGAACCGCGGAAATTTTTATGAGTGGGTAGTTCAGAAAACCGTCAAACTTCAATGATTGATGACATCGTCCTAGTGAGCCAGGTGAAGTGTCAGCTCCTTCGCTTGAAACATGCAATGATTATATTATTGGTGAAGACAGAAGAATTAAAGTTGAACGTGTAACAAAAACAGTTGCAGTAAGTGTTGGCACAGTTCATAACGTTACCAGTAACAAGCTGCAGTACAGCAGAACAAGTGCGAGGTGGGTCCACACAAGGAAACAAAACTCAAAGTGTATAAAGTTTTGAAAGAACGCTATGAAAGGGAAGGTGAAGCTTTTCTAAACAACAACTTAACATGTGACGAAACTTGTGTTTACGATTTTGAAACAGAGTCCAAAACCAAAGCAGACAACGATGACTTCAAAGAATTTTTGGGAAAGTGGATCAAACAACAATACAAACACTTCTTTACATCAGGTATAAAAGAACCTAATTGATCCTTGGGACAAGTGTATCAATAGTGATAGACATTATATTGAGAAGTAGTACTTTTTGTATGATAACTTATGAAGCTTTGTAAATAAAACAAACTTGATTAACATTCTACATCTTCATTCTTCATGTCTACATATTTACTTCTCGACATAGTCATCCTGGTTACGAACACATTTCTCCCAACGAGAGACCAGTTTGTTGACACAGCCATTGTAGAACGTCTGACTGTTGACAGAGCCACAACCTTACATTTGCTTGCACTACTTCATCACCACCAAGGGAATGCTTTAAGTTTTGAAACACATGACGATCGGATGGGGCCAAGTAGTGACTGTTGGAGGATGATCGGATGGCAGTGACCCAAGGCGTCGGACCGTTCCAGATTCAGCTCTCGTGTGTGGTCTGGCATTATCTTGTTGAAGGAGAGGGTGCTCCATGCGTGGATGAACTCTTAGAATTCGTGCTTCCAGTTTTCTGAGGGATTATAGCACGC
This sequence comes from Schistocerca nitens, assembly GCF_023898315.1. Lineage (NCBI taxonomy): Eukaryota > Metazoa > Arthropoda > Insecta > Orthoptera > Acrididae > Schistocerca > Schistocerca nitens. The sequence goes on along the minus strand of NC_064616.1, from coordinate 569,524,770 downwards.
TGTTTCTGACACACCGGCGTAGTTAATGTTACCCACCTCCATGTTACACGCTACGATTCGGAGCCCTGTAGCGGCAGAGTGTTGCACCTTTCTAGCGAACCGATGTTGAGAACTGAACAGAACAAAAGATTCATGGGGTGTCATTTTTCAGTACGCTCTGGTAAAAGCCTCAGTTTGTAAAAATACTGAGTTTCACATCAATTTGTCTCTTTAATTATTGAAAGTCCTTCGTATATTATTTGTGTAATGCACTCATTCCTTGGGCTGTCGAAAATTTCTAAAATCATTGCCATAAAACACTGTAATTAAGCTTCTAACTGACAACTTTTTGGCGACACTGAGGGTGATAAATCTGTTCATTATAAAAAGGGAGCTGATATTTGCAAAACAATAAGCAGTAACTCAAAGTACGCATTATATTCTTGTTATGATACAGCCTAAGAATGCTGAAGTTTCCACTGTCGTTTATATGTTTAAGTGTTTATAATATTCCAATAGCTGGATGGTTATGTTTTAAATCTAAAATGTGCTGTATGCCTACATATTTCCAGTCACGTTAATATTAAAATCTATTGGTGGTGGTAGTAGTGGTCATGGCGCTCGGCCCACTGAAAAATATTAGAACTAAGGCAAATTCTTAACCGTCAGGTCAAGGTGATCTTGTAAGCTAACGTCTAGAAAGCTTGCGTCAATTGAAACGTTATGCAGACAACAGCAAGGCGTGTGCCTTTTGTAATGGCAACGCATGTAGAACCTATCAGCATCTGTTAACTACCCAAGGACAGATGTCTCAACAGAAACATGTCGCAATACAACCGGCTGACTACTTAAACTGTGCTTGGCACCAATGAAGTAGATTACAGATAGTGTCATAATAATAATAATAATAATAATAATAATAATCTCGAAGTGTCTATTTTATGAACTCCTCAATATCTCAGAAGCCTCAGGTGATATGTTTGCAATTTTCTGCCCATACTTCACTATTCTGGCCTTGAGATATTTTCAACCTGAGGTTTATAACTGGTACATACCATGACACTTACGTTCGCATATTCCATGTTTACATCTGCATCTATACTTTATAAACCACTGTAACGTACATTTAAGGGAATACTTGCTACTGTAAATTATATTAAAGATTACCCTACTCCATTGACATACAGAAAATCGAAGAATACCTCTAAGCGAACTGTTATCGTCTAATTTTACCTCCACAGCATTCAAGGTAGTTGAGTGAGAGTGTTTGAAGAATATTCAAATTTTTACATCCTTAAAACATACAGTTTTTATGATCCGAATAGATATCCGTGAGAGACATTGACGGAAAAAATCGGATCCCAAAATAAACGAAAATTGGTAGTCGTGTTTCTTCATCTGAAAGATGACGTCTAGTAGCCCCACTATGAGGATGCAAGTAAGGTTTGGTTTAAATGCGCGATGTAACGATAACGAGCGTTAGTTACCTTTGATGCTGTACGTGGTGAGTTGATGTCAGTCAAGAATGCGATTAAGGCGACAAAAACGCCATTACTAACACCTCACTGAATTTGAACGAGGTCGTGTAATAGATATACGAGAAGCTAGATGTTCCTTCTGTAGTACTACAGAAAAATTTGGCAGGAATGCAGCCACTGTACATGGCTGCTGGCAGCTTGGTCACGAGAATGTACGGTCGCAAAAACACCGGGCTCCGGACGACCACGTGGCACCACCGAGAGGCGTATGGCTCTGGCGCATCGTACTGCATCTGCAGCAGCAGTCTGAGCAGCAGTTAGGACCGCAGTGACACAGTGAACTGTTACAAATCGGATGCTTCAAGGACAGCTCCGAAGCAGATGCCCTGCAGCATGCATTCCATCGATCCCAAATCACCGCCATTTGCGACTTCTCTGGTGGCAAGTGAGAACTCAGTGGATCATAGGGTGGAGGTCTGTTGTGTTTTCTGATAAAAGTTGGTTCTGCCTTGGTGCCAGTGTTGGCAGTGTGTTGGTTAGGAGGAGGCCAGTAGAGGACCTGAAAACAGCCTGTCTGCGCGGACCTACACCAGGAGTTACGGGCTGGGGTGCGGTTTCGTATGACAGCAGCAGCACTCTACTCGGTATCCCAAGTACTCTGGCTGCAAATTTATACTTCAGCCTGGTGATTCGACCTGTTGTGCTGCCATTCCTGAACAGCTTTCAAACAAGTATTTTACAACAGGATAACGCTAGCTCATATGCCACTGCTGTACCCCGACATGCTCCACAGTGTGTCAACATGTTGCCTGGGTCTGCTCGATCATCAGATATGTCTACAGTCGAGAACATATGAGACATCATAGGACGACAACTACAGCATCATCCACAATTAGCACTAACCATCCTTGTACAGATCGACCAAGTGCAAGAGGCATGGAACTCCATCACACAAACTGACTTCCAGCACCTATACGACACAATACATGCATGTTGCAGGTTAGTAAAGGTAGCCCAATTGAGCTATTTCCCCTCTGAAATTCAAACTAGGCTGGGGGGGGGGGGGGGGAAGGCACTTTCTTAGGTTAGTAGGCGTATCCCAATTGAGCTATCTTCCCTCCAAAAATTAAAACTTCTCGCCGTCTTTAATGACGTCAATAGCGTCATCAACTGACATCACGTGACGTCAGGTACTAGCGTCACGGCCGCCATCTTCGGTAACGGTACTTTGGGGTAGAAACTGCCTTGCCCTACTACTGATGTTAACCTCAAGTACAGAATTTTAGTAATTTTGGTAGTTTAAGTCAATTTCAGGTTATCTGTTGCATAGCGAGGAGGAGTATATTTTAATTATCTTCACATTTAAGTTCAGTCGTAATTTCTAGACTCTGCTAGTATGAGCAACCTGTTGACTGACGATAAAGAGGTGGAAAACGCCTGTTTGTACAACCCACGATAGTGGCTTCACTTTTCTATTTCTTACATAATTAACAGGTAACGATGATGATTATGTCTGGTTTGTGGGGCGCTCAACTACGCGGTCATCAGTGCCAGTACAAATTCCCAATTTTTTTTTTTTTTTTTTTACGCAGTCCAGTTTTTTAACATTGTTCAGTCTTGCCACTGTCACGAATGATGATGGTGATGATGAAGATGAAACGATGAGAACAACACAAACACCCAGTCCCCAGGCAGAGAAAATCCCCAACCCGGCTGGGAATCGAGCCCAGGACTGCGTGATCCAGAGTCTGCAATGCTAACCGCTAGACCACGAGCTGCGGACAACAGGTAACGATGTAAGGTGGTCTGGAATAGTTGTTGTCGGAAGTAGTGACGTAAGCGGTGTCATCAGCATACAGGGAGAAAGGTCGGATAGCGGTGTACAAACACGGAACGAAATGGCTCAATCAGTTGGCAGTCTGCCTTCGGCGGTGCTACGGCACGGACGCCTGTTTACGTCCCTGCCGGAAAAGTTCGCGCTCGCACGGTTGTTTACCTCTTCGGCGTACTCGTGCGTTTAGACGACTCGATACAGAATGGCACATGCATACCGAAAGTCGACTCTCAAGATTAGTTTTTCGAATGAATATACGAGACCGAAAGCCTGCGAAATAGAAAGGTTCCTACGAGACGAAGTTAAACTTGACTACAACGAACTTATCGGAATCCACCTCTCCATATTGAGCAGTGTCGTTTACGTCAAGCTGATTAACGATGCAGTATGTGACAGAATCATCCGAGATACTAAACACGGACTCAAATTTCGTCACTCTGATGGACATGTTGAAGAAGTAACTATTGATCATGCAGGACTGGGCTTACGAAACATACGTGTTTTCGAACTTCCCTTCGAGGTTCCGTCTGACTTGGTCGTTGACGCCTTACGCCCATATGGAAGAGTGCTTAGCCACGTTGAGGGAAAATGGTCCAACTTCACGACTTACCCCGTTCTCAATGGGGTGCGTCAAATCAGAATAGAACTGACACAACATGTACCCTCGTACTTGTTCATCGGCGGATGCAGAGCTATAGTCATCTACGATGGACAACCCAAAACATGCTCAGGCTGCTGGAAAGAGGGCCATGTCCGTTCCGAATGTATGCAGCGGAGGATAGTGCAAGTTCCAAACGGCGAACCCGTACCTCCGTCCACGTTGACGCCGCTGCCACTAACGTATGCGGACGCATTTCAAACAGATCCCATCCCGAAGAATGACCAGCTACAGAATCCTGACAGTTTACGGCAACCGACTGCAGCAGAGACCGCCTCCAGTGACGAAACGACGCACACCTCTGCCGCTCCGGCGCCGACGACGCACTTAACCGAGCGGAAAGGATCGGTAGGAGGTATGGAAATTGATCCTGCTGTTGTGCCGACAGCTGCTTTCGTCCCTGAGCACCGGGAGTCACTTCCGCACTCGGATACGGAGGCGCACACGCGCAAACAACGATCGCCGAAGCGCCACAAGAAACGACGGCTAGCGCCGTCGGATACCTGCTTACTGCAGTCCAAGTCAGATGGACTTGGGTGTAACGTCGATACAGTGCATCCGGATGCGCAACGGGAGGTTCTACCTCCCACACAGCAGTACGACGCGAATCATGCTAGACAGGGGTTGAATACAGACACACCGGACGGAAAGACGACGGAAGGAGTCCCTCCACCCACCGCAGAAACGCCACCACCTTCGGTCAGCCCGGCCGGAGAGACACGACGGGAGCTGGACCTCCAGCACAGGAACTGGGCCGACAAATCCGATACTGACCCACACACCGACGACGCACCCGCAATGGCGAGTGCTGCGTCCACCGGATGTTAACCGCGCAGAAGATGCAGACTGACGCACAGACAGCATGTCACCGGGCAGCAGCACACAAATTAACATAACCGTTCATGTGCGCTTTACGCACTGAGGAACAGCGGCAGGCATATCGAACAGCCTCTATTAATATTAATACGATCAGAACGCCTGTCAAATTGCAATTATTACGAGACATGTTGCATGCGTCAGACGTCGACATCGTTCTGCTGCAGGAAGTATGTGTTGAGAGCTTCCCCGACCTCTATGAGTACGATACGTACATTATACCAACTACCGACGGCGGCAGCGGAACAGCGATACTTCTCCGTAGCGGCATAGTAGCCGAGGACGTGGTGTACCTGCCGTCAGCGCGAGGACTGGCGCTCACAGTGCTGGGAGTACGGGTCGTTAACATTTACGCACCGTCGGGGTCCCACAGACGGTGCGACCGATCCCGATTCTACGCAGAGGAGATCGCAACACTATTCTTAGGTCGGTATGAACATGTCTTATTTGGAGGCGACTTGAACTGCGTGCTCGCACCAAAAGATCAACACCCACGATATACTTCATGCCCGGAGCTGCGGCAACTCATAGAGGACATGAATCTCATTGATACATGGGAGAAGATACATGGCGACAGACGTGGATGCACCTACGTCACGAGTCACTCTGCAAGTCGTCTCGATCGCATTTACGTAACACGTCGTCTCGAACCTGCGATCCTCGATGCGGAATTGTGGCCTGTCGCCTTTTCAGATCACATAGCATATATATGCACGGTCTCTCTGAGTCGTCAACAAGTGTGGAGGAGTCGCAGTGTTTGGAAACTGAATACAGCACACCTCAGGGAACCTGAGTGCAGATGCTTAGTCGAAGACACTTGACACGTGTGTGAACGACGCCTCCCGACATATCCGACGACGTTGCAGTGGTGGCTGGACTGCGTTAAGCCTGCATTGCGCCGAGCGTCAATTGCATACGGAAGAGAGCAGATGATGTGGAGACGATACACGACGGAATTTTATTTCAAGATGCTCCGCGAACTTTCTGTACAAGCACCTTAACAGGAGCGTCGTGCCGGTATAAAACGAGCACAGGCCCAAATAATTTCCATAACGCGCCGCCATCTGGAGAGTGTCGCAATCCGTGCAAGGGCCTTTGAAGGAGTTCGTGGAGAATCACCGTCGATGTATCACGTTATCAGAGAAAAGCAACGTAGCCGCAGAACCTTAATACAGACGGTCGTACTGCCAGATGGTCGCCGCATGACAACGCAAAAAGATATTGCCAACGCTTTTGTGGAACACTACGATCATCTCTATGAAGAAGCGGAACACGATCAGGCAGCCTTTCATGAGGTCCGACGAACGCTCTCCGCGTGTCTCGACGAGTCGCCCAACCAGGAGTTAACAGGTGAAATCACAGTTGGCGACGTAATGGAAGCGATTGATAAGGGAGCGTCGCACAAATCGCCGGGGCCCGACAGGTTTCCGTTAGAGTTCTATCGTACATTTAAAGATCTCATGATTCCACGATGGACTGCCATGTACTATGAATTGATGTCTCCCAACGTGCCTCTTCCACCCTCCTTCGTGGAAGGAATGATCATCCCCATCCACAAACCATCTGGCGGCACAGGGATACAGGCCTACCGGCCACTGACCCTTCTTAATAGCGACTACAAGATCTACGCCAGGATACTTGCAGCACGCTTTAAACGCGTAATACGCCAAGTGATTTCACTCGAGCAAACCCAGCTAGGAGGAGATAGCAATATACAAACGGCACTCAGCGACTACCGCGATGTTATCGCACTGGCATCAACATGTCTCCGGGGTGTATTGGTATCGATAGACTTTTATCGCGCATTTGGCAGGCTGAGTCATGCTTATCTCACGGACGTGATGACGAAAATGAAGTTTCCGGAAAGTTTTGTCACCGTCGTCATGAGACCACTCCACGGAGCCGCATCCAAAGTGCTCATCAATGGACGCTTGGTGGGGCCCATCACAATCTCACGATCGGTCAGACAAGGGTGCCCGCTGCCAACGATATTGTATGCCATCGCTGTCGAGCCGCTGCTTTGCGGGCTCCGGAATCGACTCCAAGGAATGACAAGGCACAACATGTTTATATGCCGAACATACGCAGATGACCTAGTGTTTTTAGCACGGTCAGGCGACGAGGCAAGAGCGGCCTTGCATTGGATTAATTTGTATTGTATGGCTACGGGAAGTCGCCTGAACATGGCAAAGTCGGGAGCGATGAACATCGGGAGAGGACTAGGAAATGTAGCACCATTATAGCCGATCAACAAGATGAAATGCCTAGGAATTATCTTCACTACAGACGTTCGACGCACGGCGGCACTGAGTTACAGACATCTTCTGCAAACAATTCGTGCGAGTGTTCGAAATCACAGGTTAAGGGCACTGGATATGATACAACGGGTCACCTTTGCCAACACTTATCTGGCCTCTCGCATCCCCCACCTGGCACAAGTTCTTCCTATGCCGGTGGTGTTGGCCCGCCGAATCCTGGCGGCACTAGGATATTTTGTGAGCACAGGCCTGCTTTTTAAGGTAGGATACGAAACCCTCACCCTTCCTCGTAGTCGTGGAGGTCTTGGACTAGTCCACGTACGCGACCGAGCAGTGGCTATTTTTGTAACCACAGTGATAAAGATGTGGACACGACACCAGACAAGTCTGACGGGCACCTTGATAGACGAACTCGCTCCACCTTCTCGTTCGGCTCCGGTAGCGGTGGCCCATATGCGAACCTTCTTTGTGGAACACAGTTATGTACATATGGAACTACCGACTACCAGGACGGCAACGGCACGTGATATATATCACATCTTGACTCGACGACGGCCGAATAATACCGTAGAGCGCCGCCAACCAACAGTTACGTGGTCAGTGGTATGGCGTACAGTGCACCACCCACACCTTGATACGGGAACGCGCGCACTGTGGTATCAGGTAGTAAATGGGAAATACGTGACTCGTTCCAGGTTGCATACAATTCATATGGCGGACGAGCCACTGTGTCCGCAGTGCAATGTTATAGACACTGAGGAGCATCGCCTGATATGCGGTCCTTCGGCGGACGTATGGTGTTTGGTCAAAAAAATGATCGCCTTCCTCCTTCGAGCGGGGCCGCAAACAATAGAACCACACACACTACTTCTCCCAGATAGGACATATTATCACCGAACGAAGACAAACGCAGTGACTTGGATTCGAGGTTTGACTGTGCGTTATCTTTTCCGAGACGGCAGTAAGAATGTGCTTGACTTTTGGGCCTTACTACAGGAATATCACTCACAGCTTATGAAACATCCGAGATATCGAACATATTACGCAAATTTTTTAGAGACTGCCTTGCTTGATCCCCCACCCAGTTGGGGTGTCCCGGGTAGGAGAATGTAATTATTGTCTATAAGTATCAGAACAAGAAAGGACCAGGACAGTGGAGCGGATCCACAAACACACGTGAAGACGTACCCGACACCAACGCGAGGTATGACGGGATTAGCGAGGTACGCGCCTAAAAGAGGAGCGTAGACCGTTTTTGTTTTGTACTGACAGAAGCAGGATACTTTTTTTCACTATTATGCAAAAAAAAAGTCCACGTATTTACGTTTCCAGGAAAAATTTTATTTTATAGAGTCATCGTCTTATATATTTAAAAAAAATGCTAGAAGCAGTTTATGTTTGTTATTGTTACACCATTCTGAAAAAAAAATGATAACGCGCAGGACTAGCATTCAGAAGTACGACGGTTCTAATCTCCGTACCGTCTCCCAGATTTAAGTTTTTCATGGCGTTCCCACATCACTTAAGACACATGCTTCGATGTTTCCTTTGAAGGGGACACGGCCCCAACACGAGTATGAGTATAGTCTAGGCGCTTCCGTCTGGAACCGCGCGACCGCTACGGCGCAGGTTCGAATCCTGCCTCGGGCATGGATATTTGTGATGTCCTTAGGTTAGTTAGGTTTAAGTAGTTCCAGGTTCTAGGGGACTGATGACCTTCGATATTAAGTCACATAGTGCTCAGAGCCATTTGAACCATTTTTGATCTCGTCTCGATGTGACAGGAAACCCTTATTTGCTTTCTTCCTTTTCACAATGTAACGATATGTAGGAAAGAAGGTGGGACAGAGTATTAGGCACTCAAGTAGCGGGTTGCCTTCACACCGGCGGCACCTTCACAGCGATTCAGCAGTGCGGATCAATCGCTGCAACCCGCGACTATCGCGCGATTGAGTCGCACGGCTCAATCGTCGGGGACGCAACTGACTTGTGCAGCAGAAGCTCTGTGACTAAAGAGCTGTGTGCTTGTGTGAGCCAGTTAGGAAAATGAATTTTGAGGAGGAAGTGTTGCTTTTCGTTTTGTTATTGGAGAGAAAATTCAGACGCCACCGACGTTGACAATGTACTGGATTCGTCCTATGTTAACTACTCGTGAGAAACATGGACATTTTTTGCAGTTTATAAAGAAATGATGGAAAACTCTGCCAAATTCCTTAACTACTGTAGAATGTCTGTGACATAACAGGTTATCGACGGCACGCAGCTATTTTGATATCCTATAGAGCAAATTACGAGCATTTCATCGCCTTGTAAATGCGAGAGAAGATTTCTGCAACTAGAGCATAAGGTGTTCTGCACAACTTTACCGGCCGCTGTGACCGAGCGGTTCTTGGTGCTTCAGTCCGAAACCACGCGGATGCTACGGTCGCAGGTTCGAATCCTGCCTCGGGCGTGGATGTGTGTGATGTCCTTAGGTTTGTTAGGTTTAAGTAGTTCTAAGCCTAGGGGACTGGTGACTTCAGATGTTAAGTCCCATAGTGCTTAAAGCCATTTGAACCATTTTTGCACAACTTTGTTCGCAAAAGAGGTGAGTGAAACTTTAGAAAAAAACTGGTTTAGAAGATGTACGACATCATGCCTATAAGAAGTCACTGTGCCGCAAGTGTATGAGACAAGTTGACAGATTACGTTATTAGCACTGAAGGTGGTTCCTAGGCAAATAAACAAAATTTCAAGTGTATTCTAGTAAGTAATAAACAGAATAAGACATGCTAATTCGTTTTTTTTTCAGACACAGTTTTATTTTCGAAGTCAGGAACAGATTTCTTACACATATGCCCGCGAGCATTACATTTGTCGAGCATATTGCTGTAATCCTTATTGCCTTAATCTCAAATTACAGGACGATGTTCTGTTTCAGAGATGAGAAGTTCCACATTGAAGGCCATTTTTGCATCAGAAAAGAGTACTAAAATCTTTACAACTACACAGAATATGCACGTGATTAAACAGTCGCAAAGCGCTAACAAACGACAAATGCAGCACAATGACACGGGGCCGCAACTGCTTACTCCTCCCTCTGTAACCGAGCTGCTGGATTGCCACGTGTGAAAGGGTTGTCAGACGTGGCTGAATCGCGGCGATCAGTCGCGGGGACCGACGGGTGCACAGTGGGTTGCGCAATGAAATCGCTGTTGTGTAATGCCTTGTGGGAACGACATGTTAACTGAAGAACGCGATTCTGCCGCTTCGGCAAGTCGCCCGACGAAATCGCCAGTCCGTAAGTGACGAAAGGGTGAATGATACGGCAGCAGATGTTGTTGAGAGGGAGATAAGTGGAACTATGTTGGAGGAACGATACAATTGGCCTATCAGTGGGAGCGCACTGATCTGTAGCTTTAAGTCAATACCAGAATCCCGTACTCGGTCAAACACTTTGAAGACATCAAGTTAAACGAAAACGGTGGATTTTCGTTTCCTTTCATTCTGTGATAAAGTCGGAAATTCGAGGAAGTGGGTAATATATAGAGTGGTTAGGAGAAGAGCTGTATTGGGTGTTGGGAATTGGTGGCTGTGCTGTTAGGTGTAGATGGATTTTTTGCATTCAACGATTTTGTTAAAGAGAGGCATGGGCCAATTTTATTATGTTTTTGGGTGTGTGGTTTATCAAATTTTAGTAAAAATGAAGTTATGGATGTTTTGTACGGTTCTGAGTAATAGTCAGTATAAAGAATGGTACTGTAATCGATGGAAATGGTCTTGTGGTACATCCTGGGACATTATTTCAAGTGGCAACATGCAATGGGATCATGTGCATTTATAGAGTACCGTTTTTCAGTGAAGGATTGTGGAATGTCGTTAAATATTATTGGTGTATTTAGTCCTGTTCTTGGAATGCTATCTAAATTCAGTGAGTTCTATGCTTTTTTTTAGGAAAAACAAAAAGCCTGTTGTATGGTTTCCAATCCCTTGGAGTTTATGGATGTTTCGTTCTGTTGCGAGTCATAGTTAATTTCTTTTCCTAGGTAGGTCGATGGTAGCACTGTATAATTTACCACTCCTCTACATGTCAAACATCATTTACTTGCAAGATGATATTTATATTTCATATTCCAGGAAATAACGTCCGTGAGCAACCCGGCGTCCCAACAGCAATCCTCATCTCTTTATGTTACTTGTATTCAGAACATTTTCATTCCCTACCTCGTAGGATTTCAGAAAAATTGTAATCGTTTGCGTAACAACAAACTGCTCATGAAATATGAGAGGCCAAAACTGCTGTGGTAGCTAGGTTCTTGTAGATATTAGACGTCAGTAATCTTGAGTGGCTTAGCTTTCACTGGGACGACGTCATTAAAATTAAAATCTTTTAAGGTTTTCCCCAATATCCAGGTGTTTTGGAGCGTTCCAATCGCTTGCTTTCTTAAGGTGAAAAGGCAGAAAAGGATGATACGGCTTAATCACAACGGACACACACATTAGATACATGCCAGTTGCCCGAAGAAGAATTGAAACATCCAGCTATGTAGTTGTGAAAATTGCTGTTACGGGATCCGCCCTGAAGGTGTTCCTACACAGGGTGATTTTTTTCCACCGTGTACAAACTCTAGGGATTCATCCACGAGAGGAAAAAAAAAAGATCTAATGAACTCATGTCCGGAAATGCGTGGTTTCCATGCTAGAGACCATTTATTCAGTCACACTTTGTTACAGAGACTGCTGTCTAATACGCGCTGTACCACGCAGCCTCAGTTGCAGCATGTGTTGAAAACGGTTTCCATCTGCCTCAAAGCAAGCTGTAGCACGTTCTGTCTCATAAGTTCACATCGGCAGGCTGCATCCGAACAGTATCAAAGGCGCTACTCCCGTGTCTTCACATCTGGAATAGGCTCTGCATACACGACACTTTTGAGTTGGCTCCATAAATCGCACGGGTTGAGATCCGGTGAACGAGCAGGCCATGCAACTGGATCCCCTCGTCCGATTCATCGACCAGGGAAGACACAATTGATACGCGTCCGGACGTTAACGGCGAAGTGGACTGGAGCACCATCATGTCGCAACCACATAACTCTTCGGATCAGCAGTGGCATTTCTTCCAGCAGGGGAGGCAAAGTCACCAGCATGTAAGGCCGATAGTTTCGGCCTGTTAGGCGACGAGGAAGGAAGACTGGTCCCAAAATACGTTCACCAATTATCCCGGCCCACACATTCCTGCTGCACCGATGTTGATGATTCGCTGTCACCATATTATGGGGGTTCTGAATACTATTCGACAGATGACTGTTATGAAGATACCACTTAGTGTAAAGGTGGCCTCATATGAGAATAGGACGAATGACAGAAATCCCTGAATCGTAGTTGCCTGGTGAAGAACCCAGTAAAAAAACTTCTCCCGAAGTGGAAAGGCTATCGCTAGTAAGCTCTGCACACGTTGTAGGTGATAAGGCTAGTAACAAGTTGCATTGAGAATGTTCCACACGGTCGTCTTGCTTAGCCTATACTGGTGGACCAGCTGCCTGGTACTGACACGGCGGTCGCCTTCCACAGCGCTAATTACATTTTCCTCCAGGTCTGGTGTTCGCACATTTCGGATACATCCTTCGTGACTTCCTGCTTCCTGAAACGACCCCGTCTCAGACAAACGGCGAAACAATGTTTCAGACACTAAATGCTGTGGTTGTAGTCAGCAGGGATAGGTCTCCTGATACAACTTTGCTTCGCTTTGCCATTCCGTAAGTAAACACCATGCCGGTAAGTTCTCGATTCGAATACGGAACCACTGCGTACAACGTTGTATCACATCCGGAACAAGATGAGTCAACGACAGAAATGAATCCTACATAACAATACCAATTACTATGGCAGGAACGGCCGCTAGGGCATGACGTATGCGAAACAGTACCACCCCCTAGGAGGAAACCATGCATACTGTATTTGTTGCAGCATGGTACAGCGCGTATTAGACCGCAGTTTCTGTAACAAAGTGTGACTGAATAAATGGCCTCTAGCATGGAAACCATGCATTTCCGGATGTAAGTTCATTAGACCTTTTTTGTTCCGTATGCTCTCATGGATCAATCCCTGGAGTCTGAACACTGTGGAAAAAATCATCATGTAGCGGAAAGTAGTAGTTTACATAAAAGATTTTCATTGAGGAGTATTTTTTTCGATCTTATCATGCTGTTACTAGCATATCTTGACATACTTTAGAAAATGATATTTAGTGGAGAAAGTTAGGTATAGCATTCTATCAAGAAACTTTGAGTGATTGTGTGTGCCAGTCCAGGCTCTAACATCTTTCCGCATCGTAACAATTGACTCTGGCACCCTGTAGTATCCCTAAAACGTGCCAGACCAACGATGCCACGTTCAGAATTTTTCCTGCGTACCACTCTGGCTAGGTTAAAAGAGCCCGATGGAGTTTGTCTTCCCTTTCTCTGATCGGGTTGCTGGTGAGGGTACTAACAGCACAGCAGGACGTTTCGGATAGCACATTTATAACAAACTGTTAATTGCCATACAGTATGTTAACTGCGTCGAAAGAGAGATTATTTTTCCTTCTGAAGCACAGTTGAAAAGAAACAAGTCTACACTCTCTGCACTGCATTTCCGTTACGGAAATGGAGTCATATTATAACGGTTTTTAGAGCGACTACTTTAGCTGCATTATTTTCAGTTGTTATGTTACGTGAATTTATTATAATACCCAACCGGTGGTTTTCAGATAGACTTTTCTGAATTTCTAATTTTATGAGTTTGTATGACTTTTAAATTGTTTTGTCGCTCGCTGTTTAATATATTGTGGACAGGAGTTTCATTTATTGCAGTTGCGACACCTGGATTACTCACCGACGAGCCAAAACATTATGATCACTTACTTAATAGCTTGTTGGGCCGTTTTTTTAACGTAATATATCACCGATCCTACGTACCACCGACTCTACATTTCGTTGGTAGATTTGTGGAGCTATGTAGCACCAGATGTCTTCGCACATGTCATTTAATTCCCATGAACAACTGGTAGCTGATTTGTATTTGCTGTGACGACGCTCGGTAGCGACCCTGACGGGAATCATCGAATTCACATCAGGTGAATTTGGTGACCAAGATATTAACGTGATTTCATTATAATTCTCCTCGATCCATTGCAGCACTATTTTGGCTCCGAGAGACGGACAATTATACTACTGAAAGATGATATCGTCATCAGGTTGGTTCAAATGGCTCTGAGCACTATAGGACTTGACTGCTGTGGTCATCAGTCCCCTAGAACTTAGAACTACTTAAACCTAACTAACCTAAGGACATCACACACATCCATGCCCGAGGCAGGATTCGAACCTGCGACCGTAGCAGTCCCGCAGTTCCGGACTGAAGCGCCTAGAACCGCACGGCCACCACGGCCGGCATCGTCATCAGCAAACACGTCAAGCATGAAGGGATACAGGTGGTTCGCAGCTCAGTTGGTGTCTTCGATTACTGCCACAGATACCATGCAAGTGCAGGAGAATGTCTATCATAGCATAATACTGCTCCCATAAGCCTGAGTCAGTGGCGCAGTGCACGTTTCGAGTACCCGTTCTCCTGGATGACGGCGTTAGTGGAAATGACCATCGACCTGGTGTAGCAAATTCGTGATTCATCTGATGAATCGCCAAGTTTCCAGTGACACAGGGTCTTATCTCGATGATCTCGTGCCCACTACAATCGTAATTGACGCTGTCGTTGGGCCAATATGTGAAAACGCAGGGGTCTGCAGCGGAGCCCCTTGTACAACCATGTCCACCGAATGGTGTACTCCGAAACTCTAGTGCGTCCACCAGCATTGTGCTCTTTTTCCAGAAGTGCCACAGATCGCCATCTATCCTACTTTAGAGAGCAGACAAGCCTCCAAACCCCGCGTTGGTCGACCAACCATTTAGCACCTAGTGCTAGTTTCACTGCCCTTCTACCACTTTCCGCAGATGCTCACGGCAGTAGCACAAAAACATTCGACCAGCTTCACCATTTTCGAGATACTCGTCAAAAGGCTCTGCGTAATAATAATCTGCCCTTTGTCAAAGGCGTTTATCTCAACTGATTTCCCCATTTGCAGCTTATATCTTCGTCCATGTCTGCTCCGTTTATATGCTTTTGTTACCGTGTCACGTGCCTGCAACGCCACCAGGTGACACACAACGTCGCGGTGGGCAGTGGTCATAATGTTTTGGCTTATCAGTATATAGTTAAGAAAAGTTTGAGATTTGTGTGAACGCGCCGTTATGTTTTTGTGAACAGAGGTTTTTGGTCTCAAGATATAGATTAATAACGAACTAACACACATCCATCTGGGATTCATTTTGGAAATATCGTGCTGCTTTGATTATTGCTATGGAGAGGAAATTACACTTTATACCGTACGTCAGATTCCTTTATGCATGCGAAGCGAACGAATATAACTTGTATCACGCCAATAAAAGTAATTGCTCTTTATATACACTACTGGCCATTAAAATTGCTACACCAAGAATAAATGCAGATGATAAACGGGTATTCATTGAATAAATATATTATACTAGAACTGACATGTGAGTACATTTTCACGCCATTTGGGTGGATACATCCTGAGAAATCAGTACCCAGAACAACCACCTCTGGTCCGGAACCGCGCGACTGCTACGGTCGCAGGTTCGAATCCTGCCTCGGGCATGGGTGTGTGTGATGTCCTTAGGTTAGTTAGGTTTAAGTAGTTCTAAGTTCTAGGGGACTTATGACCTAAGATGTTGAGTCCCATAGTGCTCAGAGCCATTTGAACCAACCACCTCTGGCCGTAATAACGGCCTTCATACGCCTGGGCATTGAGTCAAAGAGAGCTTGGATGGCGTGTACAGGTACAGCTGCCCATGCAGCTTCAACACGATACCACAGTTCATCAAGAGTAGTGACTGGCGTATTGTGACGAGCCAGTTGCTCGGCCACCGTTGACCAGACGTTTTTAATTTGTGAGAGATCCGGATAATGTGCTGGCCAGGGCAGCAGTCGAACATTTTCTGTATCCAGAAAAGCCCGTACAGGACCTGCTACATGCGGTCGTGCATTATCCTACTGAAATGTAGGGTTTCGCAGGGATCGAATGAAGGGTAGAGCCACCGGTCGTATCACATCTGAAATGTAACGTCCACTGTTCAAAGTGCCGTCAATGCCAACAAGAGGTGACCGAGACGTGTAACCAATGGCACCGCATACTATCACTTCGGGTGATACGCCAGTATTGCGATGGCGAATACACGCTTCCAATGTGCGTTCACCGCGATGTCGCCAAACACGGATGCGACCATCATGATGCTGTAAACAGGACCTGGATTCATCCGAAATATGACGTTTTTCCATTCGTGCACCCAGGTTCGTCGTTGAGTGCACCATCTCAGGCGCTCCTGTCTGTGATGCAGCGTCAAGGGTAACCGCAGCCATGGTCTCCGAGCTGATAGTCCATGCAGCTGCAAACGTCGTCGAACTGTTCGTGCAGATGGTTGTTGTCTTGCAAACGTCCCCATCTGTTGTCTCAGGGATCGAGACGTGGCTGCACGATCGGTTACAGCCATGCGGATAAGATGCCTGTCATCTCGACTGCTAGTGATACGAGGCTGTTGGGATCCAGCACGGCGTTCCGTATTACCCTCCTGAACCCACCGATTCCATATTCTGCTGACAGTCATTGGATCTCGACCAACGTGAGCAGAAATATTGCGATACGATAAACCGCAATCGCGATAGGCTACAATCCGACCTTTATCAATGTCGTAAACGTGATGGTACGCATTTCTCCTCCTTACACGTGGCATCACAACTACGTTTCACCAGGCAACGCGGGTCAACTGCTGTTTGTGTATGAGAAACTGGTTGGAAACTTTCCACATGTCAGCACGTTGTAGGTGTCGCCACCGGTGCCAACCTTGTGTGAATGCTCTGTAAAGCTAATCATTTGATCATTTGCATATCACAGCATCTTCCTGTCGGTGAAATTTCGCGTCTGTAGCACGTCAAATTCGTGGTGTAGCAATTTTAATGGCCAGTAGTGCATATCGATTAGCTCGGTTCCCGCTTGTACTGGCAGCTACGCTGCTTGCTACATTTTCGGCGGGAGTCCAGTGAGCGAAACTGATTTCCAAACTAATACGACACAAGCTGCCGCCACCATGCACTAGCAGCAACGACACCATGTTTGAGAGGAGTCAGATGTTGCTACTGTGTTCGTAAATGTTCCTCTTGGCATAAGTCTGTAGTGTATGTGGGTCTTTCTATGACGATACGACACGAACAGTTCCTTACGGCAGCTCTTCGCTTAACTCTGGTAATCTTCTGTGACCATTGTGTCACAGCAGTTAAAAGTAGAAATGTCATTCTGCAACTCATTTCCGCTAACTGAATAGCACCAATCAACTGTTCCATATTCTGATATGAGTTACTATCCCACCCATTCTTTTCCTTACGACGTCCGCTTTCAGTCAAGGCCAGAACTTTGATGGGACTTTGTTCATCTTAAGTCTGGTTTATTTTTTTGCATCTTAAATTCTCTTCCTTTCCGTCACAGCATACCTCAGGCTTGGAGCAAAGCCATGAAAGATATGTCTATACATCATATAAAACTTGTTCCGTTTTGCTGAAATGGCAGTGATAATGGAAACCCGTCTAGTTTACGCCTCAATAGGAGTGAAGGATCACCTACGAACCACACTGAGGATAGAGCATACACCAGGCTAACGTTCATGAATTTGGCTATACATATTACATTTAAATCTGGCTCATTTCTCAGTCCTCCAGGCCAAAACTCTACTCCCTATTTTTAAAGAGCATATCGAGTAACACCCAAAATGTGGTCTTTTTAATTGCAGTCTCTCGTCATACCTGTAGAGAAAAAGTAGTCATACAGTTTGTCGTTTTATATAAATACATCTAAACATGAAACATTAGGCTTTATCTCTATTTAGTGGATACTACTTGTGTTCATACATGCCTTCTTCGCAGTTCACTATCATTACAATGAATAGACAGGATATGATAAAATAAAAGATATAAGTTATGTATGAATTTTAAAGCCACAAAATAGTGTTCTTTTGTACATGTATGTGCGTAATTCTCAAGCCAGCTTAAGTGTGCGTCGTGGTCCTTATGTGAGACGTATGTACGAAGAAGCGATACGTCACCTGACTCTTCGGGAACATATGCCGTTCTCACGTTCCCCGGCCGTTGAATGAAACACTTCATCTAAAACTGGATCTACTGCCTACATATGAGCAATACGTTACATCAGTTTATTTTGGGAGTCAAGTAGCATTTCCTGCACGTCACCCTACATTTTTCTAGTATTGTTGAGTTATGTATTCCCTATATACTTCAGTGTTATTCGCATACAGTCTCACTAATCCTCGGCCATTGATAGGTCAATATATCGTGAAAAATGACGGCGCCGAACATTCCCTTGGGACATGTACAAAGTTCATTTGACGAGTGACGATTCCATCCTGTCAGAAAGAGTTCTATATGCGAGGAAGTCCTCAATCTAATCAGACGCAGGCCCAATATTACTTAAGTTTGCATTCTGCGAAAAGTCAGAATTGTATTGGATGCCTTTTAGGAATCTAAGAACACGGAATCAGTTGTTGCGGACCGATATTTGTTGTCCTCCGGATAACACTGACCAGCTGAAAGAGCTGAGTTTTAGAAGATCGCCGTTTACAGTGTCGATATTAATTCCTGCAGTGGATATTTATGGTCTAAAAAAAGTCATCATACGGGAGCAGTAAACCTCTACCATGATTTTGCGATGGGCAGCGATCAGTCCTCATAGTTACGCGCACTTGTTAGATGTTGAAAACGGGAGTGACGTGTGACTTTTCCAATCTCTCGGTACGCTGTGTTGGTCCAGTTGCTAGAAGAGGAGAAATTTCTTTCACATACGATCTCTCAGGTTTTCTCGGCGTGACAGATTAATAGTAAGCTTCCGGATGCTCAGCCGAATCGTTGTTTTCATTTTCTGAAAATGTACACACTGTCTCCACTCCTCGAGCCATCACCATCGGTCACAAAGAAATTTGGTTCTGCAGACTGTAGTCCATAAAGCTCGAACACTTCCAGTCAAGGAGAGTCTCGCCGAAGAATTGCAACACGTACGACTGGTGCTCAAAAATTGCTCTGAGCACTATGGGACTTAAGTTCTGAGGTCATCAGTCTCCTAGAACTTAGAACTACTAAAACCTAACTAACCTAAGGACATCACAAACATCCATGCCCGAGGCAGGATTCGAACCTGCGACTGTAGTGCTCGCGCGGTTCCAGACTGTAGCGCCTAGAACCGCTCAGCCACCCCGACCGCCACGACTGGTGTTCTTAAGGAATGGGTACTCAGCGTCTCATATTGAAAGGGCGATGTCTGAGTAACAGTTCGAGACTGAGACCAAGGAAGAGAAGCCAAAAATGGCTTATCTGCCTTACGCTGGCCCAATATTGGGAAAGATTTGTAGACTACTACGGAAACATGGTATCCAGCGTATTTCGCTCCATTCAAAGAAGATAAAAGGTATTTTTTTTAATGATAAGGACGATCTAAGTCTTTGAACGCCGGGCCCGGCATTTTGCTTATTAAAATCTCGCCATCACATCCATCAGAGTTGAAAAAATCTGAGGGGACTTGCGCTTCATGGAGTATCAGTGCGTGCTGTGTAAAACAGTAGAGCAACAAAGAGCGCAGTGAACGTCAGGAATCGAACTCGGCTATAAACAGAATCTGGTAGGAGTGCAGGCAGCTAGTACAGTATACGTAACAGCGCCCGCCCAGTTAGTCGGGCGTTCTGCCGCACAACTTTCTGGAGGGATAAGGAGCGCATGGTCCCCGGCACTAATCCGCCCGGCGGACTTGTGTCGAGGTCTGGTGAGCCGACCAGTCTGTGGATGGTTTTTAGGCCGTTTCCCTCTGCCTCGGCGAATGCGGGCTGGTTCCCCTTATTCCGCCTCAGCTACACTACGTCGGCGATTGCTGCGCAAACAAGTTCTCCTCTTACGCGTACACCAACATTACTCTACCACGCAAACATAGGGGTTACACTCGTCTGGTGTGAGACGTTCCCTGGGGGGTCCACCGGGTGCCGAACCGCACGATAACCCTCGGTATCCTTGTCCTATGTATGTTGTTAGAATTAATGTTGCTTTAAATAACTAGCATTCAGCATCATATATAGGGTGAGTCACCTAACATTACCGCTGGATATATTTCGTAAACCACATCACATACTGACGAATCGATTCCACAGACCGAACGTGAGGAGAGGGGCTAGTGTAATTGGTTAATACAAACCATAAAAAAATGAACGGAAGTATGTTTTTTAACACAAACCTACGTTTTTTAAATGGAACCACGTTAGTTTTGTTAGCACATCTGAACATATAAACAAATACGTAATCAGTGCCGTTTGTTGCATTGTAAAATGTTAATTACATCCGTAGATATTGTAACCTAAAGTTGACGCTTGAGTACCACTCCTCCGCTGTTCGATCGTGTGTATCGGAGAGCACCGAATTACGTAGGGATCC
Source organism: Schistocerca nitens (assembly GCF_023898315.1). Classification (NCBI taxonomy): domain Eukaryota; kingdom Metazoa; phylum Arthropoda; class Insecta; order Orthoptera; family Acrididae; genus Schistocerca; species Schistocerca nitens. Next base: position 569,504,118 of record NC_064616.1, on the reverse strand, counting down.
AAAGGGAACGGTGATGGACCTTAGGTACAGAAGGGACTGGAACAGCACAATACGTCCACATGCTAACACCTTTTTATTGGTCTTTTTCACTGACGCACATGTACATTACCATGAGGGGTGAGGTACACGTACACACGTGGTTTCCGTTTTCAATTACGGAGTGGAGTAGAGTGTGTCCCGACATGTCAGGCCAATAGATGTTCAATGTGGTCGCCATCATTTGCTGCACACAATTGCAATCTCTGGCGTATTGAATGTCGTACACGCCGCAGTACATCTAATGTAATGTCGCCGCAGGCTGCCACAATACGTTGTTTCATATCCTCTGGGGTTGTAGGCACACCACGGTACACATTCTCCTTTAACGTACCCCACAGAAAGACGTCCAGAGGTGTAAGATCAGGAGAACGGGCTGGCCAATTTATGCGTCCTCCACGTCCTATGAAACGCCCGTCGAACATCCTGCCAAGGGTCAGCCTAGTGTTAATTGCGGAATGTGCAGGTGCACCATCATGCTGATACCACATACGTCGATGCGTTTCCAGTGGGACATTTTCGAGCAACGTTGGCAGAACATTCTGTAGAAACGCGATGGATGTTGCAGCTGTTTGGGCCCCTGCAATGAAGTGAGGACCAATGAGGTGGTCGCCAATGATTCCGCACCATACATTTACAGTCCACGGTCGATGTCGCTCTACCTTTCTGAGCCAGCGACCTTTCTGGTCCACGGACCAGTAATGCATGTTCCGTAGATTCACTGCCCCGTGGTTTGTGAAACCCGCTTCATCGGTGAACAGGTAGAACTGCAACGCATTCTCTGTTAATGCCCATTGACAGAATTGCACTCGATGATTAAAGTCATCACCATGTAATTGCTGATGTAGCGACACATGAAACGGGTGAAAGCGGTGACGATGCAGTATGCGCATGACACTACTTTGACTCAGTCCACCGGCTCTCGCGGTGTCCCGTGTACTCATGTGTGGGTTCATGGCAACAGCAGCTAACACACCAACTGCACCCGCTTCTCCTGTGACGGGCCTGTTACGGACACGTTTGCGTGCTACGACCATACTTGTTGCATACGGTTGGCGGTAGATGTTTTGCAATGTGCGGCACGTTGGATGCTCTCTGTCCGGGTACCGTTCTGCATACACCCTGCAGGCTTCAGCTGCATTTCGTCTACACTCGCCATAGATGAGTATCATCTCCGCCTTTTCAGAGTTCGAATACACCATGGTCACAGTTCCTACAACACTACACTATCACAGACGTCTGGTAACACGGTGTACTACAGTTGGTCTGCGTGCGGAGACGAATGCAGAATAACAATAGCAGCAAGCGCTACATGCGGACACTGCGACAGCTAGACCAAACCACAACAGTGCACTACAGCCACACTCGTAAACACGGTCGTCATCGTAAACATGTCCCTGCAGATGCTGCTCGCCGATCGTGGCCCGTGTTTGTTACAACACGTAACTGAACGTCGGAGGTTTCAAGCGTCAACTTTAGGTTACAATATCTCCGGATGTAATTAACATTTTACAATGCAACAAACGGCACTGATTACGTATTTGTTTATATGTTCAGATGTGCTAACAAAACTAACGTGGTTACATTTAAAAAAACGTAGGTTTGTGTTAAAAAACATACTTCCGTGCATTTTTGTATGGTTTGTATTAAACAATTACACTAGCCCCTCTCCTCACGTTCGGTCTGTGGAATCGATTCGTCAGTATGTGATGCGGTTTACGAAATATATCCAGCGGTAACGTTAGGTGACTCACCCTGTATCTCTTACCCCATTACTAAACCTGGATACAATACGGAACCGTGTGGTAAAATAGCAGGGAATGGTGAAGAGCTAGTAGTAGCCTAGAGTATATCAGTAAATGTTGTCATCAGCTTCTCATTTTTACGAGACCGTGCTGAAAAGTAGTGTCTCGGAATATTTGCTGTGAAAACTCTAAGCCGGCCAGAGTGGCCGAGCGGTTCTAGGCGCTACAGTCTGCAACCGCGTGACCGCTACGGTCGCAGGTTCGAATCCTGCCTCGGGCATGAATGTGTGTGCTGTCCTTAGGTTAGTTAGGTTTAAGTAGTTCTAAGTTCTAGGGGACTGATGACCACAGCAGTTGAGTTCCATAGTGCTCAGAGCCAGTTAAGTCCCATAGTGCTCAGAGCCATTTGAACCATTTGAAAACTCTTAAAGCTTTTTAAATAAAACAAACTATTAACATTTTACATCTTTATTCTTCGTGTCTACATATGTATTTCTCAACATAGCCACCTGCAGCGCTCGTGTGTGGTCTGGCATTGTCACGCCGAAGGAGGGGGTGTTCAGTGTGGACGAACTTTTCGAATTCGAAACTCGGTTACAGCACGCTGTTTCTAACGCACGGAAATTGGTACGTTACACGCAGCCATGTCACACGCTACAATTCAGAGCCCTCCAGTGAGAGAGGGTTGCACACATTTATATACTAAGAATAAAGATATAGACTGTTAATAACATTAATCGTTTTATTTAAATAGCCATAAGAGTTTTCACATATAAATTTTGGAGGATTTACTTGTCAGTACACCCTTGTACTGGAGGTAGAATATTAGTCTTTAACGTCCCGTCGACAACGAGGTCATTAGAGACGGAGCACAATCTCGGTTTAGGGAAGGAGGAAGATGGAATTCGGGCGTGGCCTTTCGAAGGAACCATCCCGGCATTTGCCTGAAGCTGTTTAGGTAAATCACGGGATACCTAAATCAGAATGGCCGGATGCGGGAGACTTTCAATAGTATTACGCAAGTAGATGCATACAGTCTGATGAAATGTGAGTTTTGTTCGTCCTCCCGAATGCGAGTCCATCGGTGTTTGTTTGTTTTGTTTTAGGGCGCAAAAACAACTAAGGTCATACGCGCCCATGTCAGAATTTTAGAACACTAATACGAAAAAGGAATTAAAAATGGCTACACGCTAAGCCCAAACGATGGGAGGAAAGAAAGCTAAGAACAAGGACTTCCTCTTGGAGAAAGGTACTTAAGATACGCCGTAAAAACAATACCTGTTCCGAACAAAAGATTAAATGTCCTTCGCCATATCGCTAAGATGTATAAAAAGTAAAATGCGGGTGACAGACCGCGTGTCGTTTGCTAGAACGGCCGATGACTCAGACGGCAAATATGCATTACAACGTTAGTCGTTAAAAAAAGGGCATTCAGTCAGGAAATTGGGAACTGTCAAAGGTCGATGACAATGAGCACAAAGTGGTCGGGGATCACCACTTAACAAATGATGATGGTTAAAACGACAGTGCCCAATACGTAACCTAGCTGAAATGATCTCCTCGCGGCGAGAGGGCTAAGAGGAGGTCGGCCAAGCCGCTGGGAGAGTTATAATTCGCCGGAGCTTGTTCACATGAAGGGAAGACCAGTAGTGGAGCCAAAGCGGCACCACCTACTTTCAGACGCCAATACGAACATCATCGGAAGGAATGGAAGAACTAGCGGGCTGAGGTAGAAGGACTACAGCCTTGGCAGCAGCGTCAGTAGCCTCGTTTCCCGTCAGATCGACATAAACATCACAGTGGATCCCCAGGAATCTACATAAACATCAGAGTGGTTCCCTCAAGAATGAGCAAGTGGAAGCTCTCTTGTAAGGGATGTACTGCATTAAGCACGCAGAGGTTCTGAAGGGCACTGAGAGAATCGAAGCAGATGACACAATTAAAAAGCTTGTGTCACCGGATTACTGCGTGGCCTGATACAGGACGAAGAGCCCTGCTGTTAATACTGAGCAGTGTCCGGAAGCCGATCGCGAAAATTGTCGGTGTCAATGAATGAAGGCACACCCAACACCATGCACAGTCCGAGAGCCATCAGTGTACACAAACTTACAAACGAAGTTCGAGAAACTTACAGCAATATATCGAATCTGGAATAGTTTCCTTAGGAAGCGAATTAAATAGAAGATGGGGGCCGCCGCACGAAACCAAGGTGGTGAATAGTACCCACCCATCGGGAATGTGGCAGGTAGAGTGGTGTTAAACTGCCGCAGCAATAGCCAAAAGCGAACTCCAGGAGTTACTGGAGAAGGCGGATACGCCGCGCCCCACACTGGCGGTCAAAGGAGTCATCGAAGAGGGAGGCATAGGGTGGGTGGCTGAGCATGGCAGACAAACGGCATACGTATCTGCTGAGTAGAGCATCACACCAGTATGACAGCTGTAGTTCGGCAGCTTCTGCATAGAGACTCTCAATCGGGCTAGTGTGAAAGGCGCCAGTGACCAAACGGATTCCACGATGGTGGATTGTATTTAGACGAGCTAACGTACAAGGACGTGCAGATGCATAAACGAAATGCCGATAGTCTAGTTTCGAACTGACAAGGGAGCAGGATCGTCCGATTTGCAACCCAAGAAGTACCGCTTAGGACACGTAAGACATTGAGGGACCAGTTGCAGCAGGCGGCCTGGTAAGACACGTGGGCGGACCAAGACAGTTTTCTATTAAGTATCGGCCCCAGGAATTTCGTAGTTTTGGTGAACGGAAGAGCAAAAGGCCCAAGAAGCAAAAAAAAAAAAAAAAAAACATAGGCACAGTCTGGTGTTTCCGCAGAAAATCGTTCATGATATTGGCTGACAATTTGAAGAGATGGTCAACTGCAGAACGGCGAGCTTGGAAGTCACATTGTGCAGTGCTTAGTAAATTGCGAGACTCGAGCCACCATACCAGCTGTGCATGAATCAGATGTTCCATCACAATGCAAACACAGCTGGAGAGAGAAGCTGGGCTGTAGCTAGAAGGACGGTGTTTGTCCTTACTGGGCTTATGTATGGGTATGACTGTGGTTTCACTCTAGCGTCTGGGAAACATGCAATCTGCCCAGATGCTATTGTGCATATGAAGGAGACAGTGCTTGCCTGCAAGAGAAAGGTGCTGCAACATGTGAATGTGAATATCGTCCGGCCCTTGGCGGAAGATTGGGATGAAGTGAGAGCATGATCTATCTCCCTCGTACTAGAGGCTGCACTGTAGCATTCACGATTCTGAGAGGAGAAGGGTATCACTCGAACCTCCTCTACTCGTTTCCGATCGAGAAAGGCAGGGTGATAGCGAGTAGAGCTCGAAATCTCCACGAAACAGCAGCCTAAGGTTTTGGAAATAGCAATGGGTCTAAAATCACTTCATATGCTAAGGTCAGGTTGGAAATTGGGGAATGGACCTTGGTCGCAGACATCCGCCGGAGATTGGTCCACACGAAAGAAAAGGGAGTGGAATTTTTAAGAGAACTAATAAATGAAATCCATCTAGCTTTTTTGCTATCTACAAGAATACGACGCATGTCTCCGCCCGCGAATTGCGTCACAGCACGCCTCAGTCCACCAAGGAATGGAACGTTCTGCGGTGATAAGGATAAGGTTTGTACGGTATTCTATCTGGTCATCACAACTGGGGAAATGTTAGTCGACGAAGATCGCCAAGGAGGAATAAAGCCTTCAGTCAGCCCCAGAAAGCTGCCAGTTGGGCTTACACTTAGGTGGGTTAGGAGTCAGAAAATGGATAGCACACAGGAAATAGTTGCTCGAGTATGTGTCAGAGAGAACGGAGCAGTCGAGACGATGGGCAAGCTGGGCAGTGCAGAACGAAAGGTACAAATGAGAATAGGTGTGCGTGGAATAGGAAAGAAACCTGGGTGCTCCATTGTTAAGGGAGATGAGGTTGAGTTGTTTGAGAAGGTCAGCCAAGAGGGTATCTCTCAGACAAGTTCTGGAAGAGCCCTAGAGGAGATGGTGTGCATTAAGGTCACCAAGCAGGAGAAAGGGTGTGAGGGAGTTGACCGATAAGCTGCAGGAAGTCTTCTCTAGTGACATCGAATGATGGAGGGGTGTAGACGTTACAAAGAGAACAGGTGAAGCGAGGAAAGAAAATGGGGAGTACAGCTCGGTGTTCAGTAAGATGGCTTGACTATGAACGTCATCCTTGATGAGCAGCATGACTCCCCCATGAGATGGACTGCCACCCACGGGGGAAAGGTCAAAGAAATGCGAGAGGTCAAAGCAGTCGCGAGGACGCAATTTTGTTTCCTGGAGGCAGAGAACTAGTGGATGCTGCGATTCCAAGAGCAGCCATAATTCCTCCTTATTGGATCTAATGTCACCAACGTTCCTCTGGAGGAGAGTCATGACAGGAAGAATTGAGGAGGAAAAAGATGAAGAGTTGTCACCACGGCCGCAGCCGAGTGCCAGCCTTTGAAGACTTGCTGCTACAGGGCGCAGAGACTGGAGGTTCCTGTTCCACGAGATCTACAGAGGAATCGACATTCCGACTCCGTCGGTCTGCAGATTCCACGGCAGAGGAACGGTTGGCGGTGCGCACCCGCGAAACAGAGGTCGGCCGGATGAGGGTATCACGCGGCGGCGGCACAACTGAAGAGAATCTCTAAGTCGATGAAGGAGAAGGCCGTTTGCCTTTGTTTGATTTCTTGAAGCTTTTTCTGTTTTCAGAAGAAGACTCAGATGTTTGTTGGCTGGAGAGACGTAAAAAGTCTTTGCAGAAGTATTCCTTCTGTCCTTTCCGTCCTGCCTGTTGTGTAGCAGTTAATTTCGCTGCCCAGGCGAAGATGGGTGGATTGTTGCACAGCTGGAGAAGAAGGAGGCGGGGACGCTATCATGACATTGGGCGGTTTTACAACTGTGGTGCTGAATTTGAGGTCGCAAGTCTGCGTGGCTGTATCCGTCGTGGAGCGAGCTGTAGCAAAAACAGTACTGTAAGTGCCATATGGTAAAACACAGGGCTTTCGACTATCCAACAATTTGCGAGCGACGGGGTAAGGTACTTTTTCCTTCAGCTGGAATTCTGGACAGTCCGCTCGTTGAGATACATGGAACATTCTCAGGATAAGGCTGTATGGTCGCCATTGCAATTGATAGAGCGGGGAAGAGGAGGTAGGCAATCACCCTTGTGAGCATGCCTACCATAAGTAACACATTTGGCTGTGTTACGACATGACATTAGATTGTGGCTGTAACATTGACGCTGGTAGCAGCGCATTGGGTTTGGAATGTACGGTTGGAACATGATGACTTCATAGCCTGCTTTGATCTTTGATGGGAGTACTACCTTATCAAACATGGAAAGAGAGCTTGTAGGCACTAAGGTTACATAAACCTTTTTCATTATCCAGTAAACTGCAGTGACTCCAGAGAGGTAAGTTTGGATTTCTCCCTTGATCAGACCATCGAGCAGCCTAGTGTGAATAACACCATGTGAAGAATTAAGCCTTCAACGAGCCTCAACACGAACAGGATAGCCGTGGAGGAGTGACGCTGCAGACGGTTTTTGGGCTTGAGAACCACAGTTCGTCTTCGAAAGCAAAGTGCCATTACATACGCGAGAGCAGGTTTTCAGAGGGCCGGCATTTGCGTCAACACCTTCCTGAATTATGGACTGATTAACTGTAGCGAATGGCTGACCTCCTTCAGTGCGTGATACGACAAGCCGTGGTGTAGCTGGGAGAGTCTTGCAATCTTTAGCCTCATTCCATTTACGCTTAGTAGACGTAGGCTGAGATGGTAAATGGCTCATTGCGAGAAAATTCTCCATGATTGCCAGCGTCTTTGATGGTGCGCTCCTTCCAACTCGGGAACCCCCGCCCCCATTTTAAGGGGGTTCACCCACTTTAGGTGATAGTCCACACCTAAGGTCACACCTCCTGTACTCCTGACAGAGGGACCAGTTGGCTATTTGGGAAGGTAACAAGTCGGGCAATTACTCCCCCCTGGGTCTGGCCTGTACCAGGGAGGCACATGTGAACCCTACGTATCGACCTGAGGCTGGGAATTACCAGTCACCTGTTACGTGGCAGACACGTGGGCCAGGCTCCGAGGAGCTTACAGGGAGGAAGAAGAAACAGAGGAACCTCAAACGCCGAAGCGGAGGAATGAGAGGAGATGGAGAACGAAGAAATAAAGAAAGAAAATAGAGTGTGGGGACTGTTCAGATGTCAGGCTACTGAAAATTCAGAACACATTCCCAAAAATATCCGACATATTCCCCAAGAGAGGGGAGTCGGAGGGGGGGGGGGGGAGTCGGGGAGTCGAGTGGTCTAACCACTACGCCACCTCGCTCGGTTCCCTTCGTATTATGGATTAAACCTGTTTCATCCTGTTAAATTGTTTTAGTTTCTTCTTCCCCTGTTTTCATTTATGATGGGAGTTTGATTACAGTGGAACTTGATAGAAAAATAATAGTTTTTAATCAACCTTTTTTGTCTTCCTGGTTGGCGCAACAGTACTCAGTTTTTATCTACACTGTTGCCTAGTTCTACGTTAGCAAATCATGACTACGAGAGTGATTATGCAGGGTGTTAAAAAAGGTACGGCCAAACTTTCAGGAAACATTCCTCACACACAAATAAAGAAAAGATGTTATATGGACATGTGTCCGGAAACGCTTAATTTCCATGTTAGAGCTCATTTTAGTTTCGTCAGTATGTACTGCACTTCCTCGATTCACCGCCAGTTGGCCCAATTGAAGGAAGGTAATGCTGACTTCGGTCCTTGTGTTGACATGCGACTCATTGCTCTACAGTACTAGCATCAAGCATATCAGTACGTAGCATTAACAGGTTAATGTTCATCACGAACGTGGTTTTGCAGTCAGTGCAATGTTTACAAATGCAGAGTTGGCAGATGCCCATTTGATGTATCGATTAGCACGGGGCAATAGCCGTGGCGCGGTACGTTTGTATCGAGACAGATTTCCAGAACGAAGGTGTCCCGACAGGAAGACGTTCGAAGCAATTGATCGGCGTCTTAGGGAGCACGGTACATTGCAGCCTATGACTCGCGACTGGGGAAGACCTAGAACGACGAGGACACCTGCAATGGACGAGGCAATTCTTCGTGCAGTTGACGATAACCCTAATGTCAGCGTCAGAGAAGTTGCTGCTGTACAAGGTAACGTTGACCACGTCACTGTATGGAGAGTGCTACGGGAGAACCAGTTGTTTCCGTACCATGTACAGCGTGTGCAGGCACTATCAGCAGCTGATTGGCCTCCACGGGTACACTTGTGCGAATGGTTCATCCAACAATGTGTCAATCCTCATTTCAGTGCAAATGTTCTCTTTACGGATGAGGCTTCATTCCAACGTGATCAAATTGTAAATTTTCACAATCAACATGTGTGGGCTGACGAGAATCCTAACGCAATTTTGCAATCACGTCATCAACACAGATTTTCTATGAACGTTTGGGCAGGCGTTGTTGGTGATGTCTTGATTGGGCCCCATGTCCTTCCACCTACGCTCAGTGGAGCACGTTATCATGATTTCATACGGTATAATCTACCTGTGCTGCTAGAATTCTTCAGCTTATGTTAACATCGGCGAATCAACTCAAGAATTCCGCATCATGAGGGGTGTCAAGCAAGGCGATCCCATCTCCCCAAAACTGTTCTCTGCTGTATTGGGAATGGCTATGTCAAAGCTGAGCTGGGATGGTAAGGGAATTAGAATTAATGGAAGAAGGCTTACCAATTTGAGATTTGCTGATGATATTGCCTTACTGGACAAAGACTTCGCAGAGCTCCAAAACTTAGTTACAGATCTTGCATCGGAATGTCAGCTGGTTGGCTTGAACATGAACCTTTCCAAAACAAAAGTAATATCCAACAAATGGGTCCCAGTTGGAGATTTGAAAGTCAAGGACAGTCTACTAGAAGAGGTCAGTGAATATGTCTACCTTGGCCAGATTATAAATATGAAGGGAGACATAAGGCCAGAAATCTATCGTCGCATAAAGCTTGGCTGGCAAGCATTTGGGAAGAATTCAAAAGTATTCAGATCAAAAATGCCAGTAAATCTGAAGAAAGCAGTATTTGATCAATGCATTCTTCCTGTGATGACGTATGGCTGCGAGACATGGACACTGAACTCATTCACAAAAGGGAAACTTAGGACATCACATGGAGAGATCAATGCTTGGCTCTACAAGAAAGGACAGGAAAAGGGCAGATGACATCCGGTCTGTGACGAAGGTTAATGACATCTTAGAGAGAGTAGGTTCCTTGAAATGCCAGTGTGCTGGCCACGTCGCAAGAAGAAAAGACGACAGGTGGACGAAGCTAGTACTGGAGTGGAGTCCGAGAGAGCACCGGAGGCCTAGAGGAAGGCCACCAGACAGATGGGACAAAGACATCGAAAAGATCGCTGGTAACACCTGGCAGAGAACTGCCCAAGACCGCCCCACTTGGAGAAGACTTCTGAAAGCCTACCTGAATCCACGACTCGAAGAGGCCACATCATCTAATGATTGAATTGGCTGATGATGATGATGATGATGATGATGATGATGATGATGATGATGAATCTACCTGTGCTGCTATAACATGTGCCTTTACAAGTACGACACAACATGTGGTTCATGCACGATGGAGCTCCTGCACATTTCAGTCGAAGTGTTCGTACGCTTCTCAACAACAGATTCGGTGACCGATGGATTGGTAGAGGCAGACCAATTCCATGGCCTCCACGCTCTCCTGACCTCAACCCTCTTGACTTTCATTTATGGGGGCATTTGAAAGCTCGTGTCAACGCAACCCCGGTACCAAATGTAGAGACTCTTCGTGCTCGTATTGTGGACGGCTGTGATACAATACGCCATTCTTCAGGGCTGCATCAGCGCATCAGGGATTCCATGCGACGGAGGGTGGATGCATGTATCCTCGCTAACGGAAGACATTTTGAACATTTCCTGTAACAAAGTGTTTGAAATCACGCTGGTACGTTCTGTTGCTGTGTGTTTCCATTCCATGATTAATGTGATTTGAAGAGAAGTAATAAAATGAGCTCTAACACGGAAAGTAAGCGTTTCCGGACACATGTCCACATAACATATTTTCTTTCTTAGTGTGTGAGGAATGTTTCCTGAAAGTTTGGACGTACCTTTTTGTAACACCCTGTATATATTCATAATTTATAATAGAGGTACCTTCGTTCTGGAAATCTGTCTCGATACAAATGTACCGCGCCACGGCTATTGCCCCGTGATAATCCGTACATCAAATGGGCATCTGCCAACTCCGCGCAATGAGTCGCATGTCAACACAAGCACCGAAGTCAACATTACCTTCCTTCAATAGGGCCAACTGGTGGGGAATCGAGGAAGTACAGTACATACTGACGAAACTAAAATGAGTTCTAACATGGAAATTAAGCGTTTCCGGACACATGTCCACATAACACATTTTCTTTCTTTGTGTGTGAGGAATGTTTCCTGAAAGTTTGGCCGTACCTTTTTGTAACTCCCTGTATATACAGCGTGATTCCGTGATGATGTCACAAACTTTCAGGGGTGATGGAGAAGGGAAAATGAATCAAGTTGAGGAAAGGGACCCTGGTCCGGAATCGACAGCGTCGAAAGTTATAAGCGAAAATCGTTCTGATGCCTCTGACAATGGAATACGTGTACCGCTACTGTTGTTGCTAAATCTGTAGGGCAGGCAACTTTCGGAGGTAGTATGGATCGAAACAGAAGAAAGTCTAATATACATGTGGTCTAAGATGCATACCTTTGAGCTATGAAGCACTTACTCGTCTTCACCATTGTGGAACTCATCTCTTCTACCGGAAAAAGAGTACCCATAACTCTTAAGATATGAATTTTAGAGCCCATACTTACAGGAAATGTTTTATTTTTTGACCCATACTACTTCCGCCAATAATATGTAAATCAAGGAGAATGCTGTAGCAGAGATGTGTTTCACAGTATCGAGGATGAACAAGTGTCCTTAGCTCCTGAGGTAAGAATTTTAGATCCTATATTTACTAACGATTTTTCTCCTTTTTTTGGTTCATTCTTGCACCTCTGAAAGTTGCCTATCCTAGAATCTTAGCAACAGTGCCAATACATGTATTCCTTGATCAGAGCGATTTTCTGTTATAGCTTCTGACTCAGTCGATTCCGTACCAACATTCCTTACCTCAAGTTGATTCATTTCTCCTTCTCCATCACCCCTGAAAGTTCGTAACCTCATCATGGACCCACCCTGCATAGTATGTGGCCTAGTAGACAGGGATACGGGCAATTATCTCTACTTTGTCTTCAATGAAATTTTATAACAATAGGCTGGGACGAGGTTTAAGAGACTCTTGTTCTTTACTACGTATTCGGCACCCATCATTTCAAACAAGTTCACGCGAACATCGAAGGAACTTCCCAAAACGCAGTCGTATAGAAGTTGTTTTTGCGTGTGCTATAATTTTATGCTAAGTAGTCAACTGTTGCCGTAAATGCAATAGTGTTTAACATCTAGATTTACAAAAAATAAATAAAAATATTTTCATATTAATTTATGAAGTATACTGCCCATGAAACTCTGATAGAGGATGTAAATTGGTCGTTTCTTTATTGGATCTTAGATAATGTTCGCGCAAATTATTGATCAATAATGGGACGTGGTCGTTTTAATCAGCTGAGTAGATTTTGTAACATATCTGCACAGTGGAGCCTCTGTTCGATTTGGAAGTTTTCCTTCATACCGCCTCAGTGAAGTTGCTGTCATAAAGATTATTCTTTTTGTTTTTATAAAACTGCACGATAATGTAAAGTACTCTTACGTTAGAAGTGTACGTCGTTATGAGAAAGTGGTTGCCGTTCCATACTTTGTATCTCAGTATGTACAACTTACACATTCCTTCTGCATCTTTAAGTGTGTATTTGTCTTCATGCGAAGTAAATCTAAAAATTTATGGAGCTATGCTTTAGATCGGAAAAACTGATCATACACTCTAACGTGATCCATCAGGTTTAGGGCCCCACTGGATCTGAAGTAACTCTGATCTCTTCATGAGAATGTCTCTTTCGGGTACAGTACACGACAGTTCAAGTGTAAAGCGGAGGGAGATTTATGGGTGTTGAATATCAATGCAGATGATTCCACTAAAAAGTATGTAAAAGCCCAAAACTTCGGAGTAGTGGCTAGTTTTGATATCAATTTCCACATAAATTTTTGATTTAAGAGAAATAACGAACTCAACCGCAATTTGGGCATTGAATTAAATTCAGTGGCGACAAGTGAAAATTTGGGCCGAACCAGGATTTCCCACTCTACCCGAGTGGCCGCCTAACCGTTCGGCTATCCGAACACGTTTTATCTCCAACCCAAATTCTTAGCTTGACGCACACTACACATGTAGCACCCTCGGCCCATTATCCTCACTGATCGCAGCTTTACCTAGTTCCCCCAAGAGTTCGGACGTAGTATGCTTCCGCATTGAAGTTATAGTTACCGTTAGGACGCATATACAGGGTGTTCAAAAATTCAGTCCCCAAAGTAACGCCGGCCGAAGTGGCCGTGCGGTTAAAGGCGCTGCAGTCTGGAACCGCATGACCGCTACGGTCGCAGGTTCGAATCCTGCCTCGGGCATGGATGTTTGTGATGTCCTTAGGTTAGTTAGGTTTACCTAGTTCTAAGTTGTAGGGGACTAATGACCTCAGCAGTTGAATCCCATAGTGCTCAGAGCCATTTGAACCATTTTGAACCCAAAGTAACAGGAGTGGTACAGGACACAAAAACAAATATATTTCGTAAGGCAACTATGTGTCGGAAACACATATTTTCGGAGTAATGCACACACGGGAGGTTACTGTGTGTGTGTGTGTGTGTGTGTGTGTGTGTGTGTTTGTGGGTCGGTGGGTGGGTGGGTGGGTGGTTGTGGGTGCGGGTGGGTGGGTGGATGTATGTCTGATTTAGAATAAACCGGTGTTAAATGTTTTCTATTGCTTTATTATTCTGATCACAATTAAATTACAATAAATGTTCAAACTAAGCACCAGTAACCTTAGCGCAGAGCTGGCATCGACGTGGCAGGGAGTCCCATTTCCGCCCCAGAGTCAACAGGGGCAGAGTACACTTCGGCTTTCATGTAGCCACTGCGAAAGAAGTCTAATGGGGTGAGGTCCGGGGATCTTGCAGGCCATGTACTCGTCCTGCCCGGCCAATCCGCCGATTGACAAAAGGCATGCAGGCACTAGTGCTACTCGCTGTTTAATGACTCTTTGTCGAAGAGCATGACATCACAACATACTACCTATGTCAAACAAACATCTCGTGTAACAACGTTAGACGCCACGACTTTGATCTGCTCCACTCGCGTATAACCTCCGCATCCTCAGTGCTCACGCAATATGGGTTGCCGACACATCGTTGCTTTACCAACTATATTTGTTTTTGTCTCCAGCATAACCCCTGTTAGTTTGGGCACTGAATTTTTGAACACTTTGTATATACTTAGATGTATGGCGCCTGTTCTGTGGCATTTGTGCTACGGAACAAGCACTATACTTACAGATATAACCTAAGTTTCTATCGAATGTTTAAGAGTATAAAATTTTTCTTTCTTCAGAAATCACATGTATTAAGGGCTGTTCTGTTCCTCAAAGGGCTCAATACGTATCGTGGACACACCTAGTGTTTTACAAATGATTCAGCACAAGTGATGGTACCCAAGCTAAGATACTAAGCAACTACAATTAAAACAAATGAATACATCGTGGCTGCAAGTCAGACTCCTTTGACTACGTAAAAAATAACGCGCGGCTACTGCTAGTTCACGGACTATTGCTGTACGGCTAGACTGCTAGCATCGCAGCTTATTTATATTATTTTCCGATTTCTTATTACGTTAAAATACAATGCGTCTCTGCTTCCATTTCATTCATTATCCATGCAGTCAGTCTCAGACGTTTGTCTGCATCCTCGTACTTGCACAGCCAGTGTGACAAACGTCTGTAACGCAGCAGTTGTGATGAAGCTATGGCTAACAATGCAGGCTCGTGTGTTACGCGGCTGTGCGGGCAGCCGAAGGTCGTCGAAACCAGAGCAGAGCTTGCGCGCAGTCCTGCCGACCTTCCCGCCTTCACCTCGGCAACACTACCTGTTTACCAAAACCCGCGTGTCGGGGTCAAAATTTTTAGTGGCCATGAGTGAACCTTATTCCGCGGCTTTTTTGATTAAAATTTTGGGACGGATCTATAATAGAAGTAGCGGATTGAATGAATCGGCTGAGATGGGCGGTAGGTCGAAGGGCGAGAACGATGCCACGCTGTCCTATAATAAGTTTTCTGTACACTACTGCGGCTAGGGGTATTCAGAGAGACTGGCGTGAAGGTTACAACCAAAGATGCCCCGTTACAAATTGGAAACCAACTAGATACATAGATAATATGACGCTAGAATTCAAATGTGAAATTTGCAGCCGGCCGCGGTGGTCTAGCGGTTCTAGGCGCTCAGTCCGGAGCCGCGCGACTGCTACGGTCGCAGGTTCGAATCCTGCCTCGGGCATGGATGTGTGTGATGTCCTTAGGTTAGTTAGGTTTAAGTAGTTCTAAGTTCTAGGGGAGTGATGACCATAGATGTTAAGTCCCATAGTGCTCAGAGCCATTTGAACCATTTGAAATTTGCATGAAGTCTGGAAGAAGTGAAGGGGTGTAGGTACTCCAGATTTACCTTTTTGGCATTTTATGAAGGACAAAAGTCATGGGATAGCGATATGCACATACACAGTTAGTGGTAGTATCTCGAACGCAAGATATAAAAGGGCAGTGGATTGACGGAGCTGTAACTTTTACTCAGGTGATTCATATGAAACGGTTTCCGACGTGATTATGGCCGCAAGACGGGAATTAAGACTTAGAACGCGGAATGGTAGCTGGAGCTGTAGGAATAGGACGTTCCATTTCGGAAATTGTTAGAGAATTTAGTATTCCGAGATCCACAGTGTCAAGAGTATGCTGAGAATACCAAATTGCAAATATCATCTCTTACCATGGCCTATGCAGAGGTATACGGTCTTCCCCTAATGACCGAGACCAGAGGCATTTGCGTTGAGTTATCAGTGCTAAAAGACAAGCAACAGTGTGTGAAATATCGACAGTTATCCATCAATGTACGACGATCGTATCCGTTAGGACAGTGCCGCTAAATTTGGCGTTAATTTGCTATGGCAGCAGACGATCGATGCGAGTGCCTTTGCTCAGAGAAAGACATACACTGCAGCGCCTCTCCTGGGCTTGTGACCATATCGGTTCGACCCTTGACAACAGGAAAATAGTGATCTGGTCAAATGAGTCGCGATTTCAGTTGGTAAGAGCTGATGGTAGGGTTCGAGTGCGGCGCAGATCCCACAAAGCGCCGGCCCTGTGACCGAGCGGTTCTAGGCGCTTCAGTCCCGAACCGTACTGCTGCTATGGTCGCAGGTTCGAATCCTGCCTCGCGCATGGATGTGTGTGATGTCCTTAGGTTAAGAAACTTCCTGGTAAAGCTGTGGGTACCGGGCGTGAGTCGTGCTTCGGTAGCTCAGTTGGTAGAGCACTTGCCCGCGAAAGGCAAAGGTCCCGAGTTCGAGTCTCGGTCGGGCACACAGTTTTAATCTGCCAGGAAGTTTCATACCAGCGCACACTCCGCTGCAGAGTGAAAATCTCATTCTGGAAAGATCCCCCAGGCTGTGGCTAAGCCATGTCTCCGCAATATCCTTTCTTTCAGGAGTGCTAGTTCTGCATGGTTCGCAGGAGAGCTTCTGTAAAGTTTGGAAGGTAGGAGACGAGGTACTGGCAGAAGTAAAGCTGTGAGTACCGGGCGTGAGTCGTGCTTCGGTAGCTCAGTTGGTAGAGCACTTGCCCGCGAAAGGCAAAGGTCCCGAGTTCGAGTCTCGGTCGGGCACACAGTTTTAATCTGCCAGGAAGTTTCATACCAGCGCACACTCCGCTGCAGAGTGAAAATCTCATTCTGGAAACATCCCCCAGGCTGTGGCTAAGCCATGTCTCCGCAATATCCTTTCTTTCAGGAGTGCTAGTTCTGCATGGTTCGCAGGAGAGCTTCTGTAAAGTTTGGAAGGTAGGAGACGAGGTACTGGCAGAAGTAAAGCTGTGGGTACCGGGCGTGAGTCGTGCTTCGGTAGCTCAGTTGGTAGAGCACTTGCCCGCGAAAGGCAAAGGTCCCGAGTTCGAGTCTCGGTCGGGCACACAGTTTTAATCTGCCAGGAAGTTTCATATCAGCGCACACTCCGCCGCAGAGTGAAAATCTCATTCTGGAAACATCCTTAGGTTAAGTTCGGTTTAAGTAGCTCTAAGTCTATGGGACTGATGACCTCAGATGTTGAGTCCCATAGTGCTTAGAGCCTTTTGAACCCCACGAAGCCATGGACCCAAGTTGTCAATGAAGCCATATGCAAGCTGGTGGTGGCTCCATAATGGTGTGGGTTGTGTTTACATGGAATGTACTGGATCCTCTGGTCCAACTGAACCGATCATTGATTGGAAACGGTTATTTTTGCCTACGTGGAGACCATTTGTAACCACTCATGGACTTCATGTTCCCATGACAATGCACTATGTCACTGGGCCACAGTTGTTCGCGACTGGTTTGAAGAAAATTCTGGACAGTTCGAGCGAATGATTTGGCCACCACATCGCATGATATAACTCCTATTTATGGGACGTAATCGAGAGGTCAGTTCGTACACAGAATTTGCACTTGCAACGCATTCACAATTATGGACGAATATAAAGGCAGCATGGTTCATTATTTCTCTGGGGGACTTCCATCGACTTGTTGAGACTATGCCACGTCGAGTTTCTGCGCTACTCCGGGCAATAGGAGTTCCGAAAAGATATTAGGAGTTATCACGTGTCTTTTGTCACCTCAGTGTACTGCAATTAAGTTATAAGTTTCCATATTTACTGCTGCCAGATATGCCTGTATGCCTGTCCCAGAATGCTCTTCTGGGCGTAGGTATATGCAAACGAGCGATTGCAAGGGGTTCTTCGTAATTTACTAAATGATTAAGGATTACTCAAAGAGTCATTCACGTAACCATGTGAGACAGCTGTGATTCTTTGAAGTGGATCTGTGTCAGCTATGACCTACATGTCTTCTGTTTTTGTTAACGTTCTGTAGAAGGCGACTTTACTAACGACGGAGTGGACAGATGGGTAGAAGAGAGATTCTGTTTATAGTCTTACAACAGGTTTATGGTCTTGAAGATGGGCTAAGTCTTTACAGAAGCGGCGAACATAGCATCAACCTGGATAGGTTAGCAAAACCCGTTATTCGATGACGCACATGACACGTGGGTGTGATGTACTCACATCATCAAAAAATTGGAACAAGAGCTTCTTATAGGTTAATACTCACCCAGCTCGTAGTTACTATGTCAATAGCTTGACTGTATGACGGTAATGCTGCTTACCTCACCTGCCGTGGTTTCGAGAAGACACAAGTGATTTCACTCTCGTTTCTACAGATGTTAGCACAACTGGCAACGCTACAAACTCGTACCATTCTGGTACTGCCTCTCTGATGTGAGCTAGAAGTAAATGAAATGTCACTTCGTGGTCCATAGAGCCGAGTGGGCGTGCTTGCATTACACCTAATTGCTCGGTACTTCCATCTGAGTTCAGCATCGTAACACTGTCGCACACAATAACGAAAATCCTTATTTGACTTAATGGAAACAGCTGAATGGCATTATCCAGTTTCCTTAGCTCTCAAAGACTCGTTTCGTTCCTCAGAAGTGTTGCGCATAAATAGCATGCGGAATCTAGTTTGAGCGACCAGGCTTAGCTGTTTGGTGCGTAATGACTTGCAGGCATCTTGATCACGTAATAATTGCCGGATACGTAATGGCTGCCTGCTTCCCAGGCCGGTTTTTAACCACGCGTTTTCAGTCATTCGAAACAGGTCACTGCACTCTGCATCTATAAATGAACCTTATGTGCATGTGGTTTCACGTGCGGCACAGTCGCTGTAACGGGAGTCAGCACTATGCACACAGGCTCGCTCTCATCGCCACATACTCTTCGACACGTTCCTCGGATTATCGCAGGCGGCATATTGTTTTTATCCGAACTTACTTATCAAGGTTTCTGTGTGCTTCGTTCACAGATCTATGACCAGATGCTGCTGGTATAGCGGACTGAAGCTGTAAACGGTGCAACCATTTTCTTTAACTTATTTCCGACACTGCTCCTAACTTCTCTAGTTAAGCTGAAGTCAAAACGCCATCATCTACAGTCAGGGGACGGGCCTTTGTTTATGCGGTAATCGGACATACCTCCTATATATTGATTTCCGCCTAGAGCCGAGCGCAGCGCGCGTGAAACATTCTACCTTCGCTCTTCGCTCCTGTCACCTGAGGTAGAGGATGATAACAATCAGTATAAGAAATACAGGTTGATTCTCAAATGCCGTACTCATTGCACATGCTCTTATCAGTTGAAAAGAACCTATTGTCCGTTGCTGACCGAAAATAATTAGATTCAAATGTTATTTAAGGTTATACCCGCCAGGTTAGCCAAGAGCGTTAATGCGCTGATTCCTGGACTCGGGTAGCCGCGCCCGTCCCGGATCGAATGCGCCCGGCGGATTAACGACGAGGGCCGATGTGCTGGGCCGCCTGGATGTGGTTTTTAGGCGGTTTTCCACATCCCAATAGGTCAATACTGGGTTGGCCCATGTCCAGCCTCAGTTACATTACTCCCAGATATCTAAACTCGTTCACACTCTTCCATGGATTACACTAGACGCAGACAGTTGGGGTGTATTAATTCCGTCCCGGGGGTACGGGGTGCCGACAGGAAGGGCATCTGGCCATCCCTTAACATTAACCTTTCCAAATCCGATTCTAACAATGCGAAACCGCAGGATAAAGGCACAAGCGAAAGAAAGAAAGTTATTTAAGCTTATGTACTGCAGCTTAATTATTTATGAAAGATTCAACAGACTTTCTGTGTGCCGAACAAAAACCCTAACTCTGCAAGAATGGCAGAAAAGTTAACAAATTTATTGTTTTGTAGCAGTAGCTACAATCTTCACCCACCACTGTAAAACAAGGCTGTTAGTGAAAACTATTTTGGTACTTCATGCCAGAAATACTGTATTGTAAAGTACACAGACTGACATCAAACAACGGATTTGAGGCCATAAAATGAAGTAACACTTGCTACAAAATGGGTGTAATGACTGACGCATTTATATTTTATTTGAAAGAGAGCATTAGGTTTTCTAAGGGAAGTAAATCTGAATTCATTTCATTCAGTTAGTGTCTAACACATTTTTCCAAATCGTCAGGGAAAGCACAGGAAAATAATTCAATGGACGCTTAACACGCAAAAAGAAGTACATTTATAATGCTGTAGTACTTAGAGAACCATACAAATAATGAAATAATGACTAGTTGCATGGGATAAAAATCTTTGAAGGGGTCAAATATTTTTTGGACTTACGGGCTTTTCTGGATCGCATACATTTATTAACCCTTGATATGAAGCGTTTTATCTGGCGTCATTAAAACAAAGAAAACAAAGATGGATACAATGTATCTCTTGAAATACAACATAGAACATAAAGTAGTAAGTGCCAAACTGTGCTGTATTTGTTGGGATACATTGCATCAATCGTTTTGTTTGTACTGATAATGCCTGATGCCGAAACGCCTCATAATAAGAATCAATACATACATGCGACTTACAAAATACACAAAATAACTAGACGCAATGTACATAAAACACAGAAGCACAATATCGCCGTTAAAGAAATGGTAGTGCGGTAGCGTTCTCGCTTCCCACGCCCGGGTTCCCGGGTTCGATTCCCGGCGGGGTCAGGGATTTTCTCTGCCTCGTGATGACTGGGTGTTGTGTGATGTCCTTAGGTTAGTTAGGTTTAAGTAGTTCTAAGTTCTAGGGGACTGATGACCATAGCTGTTAAGTCCCATAGTGCTCAGAGCCAAAGAAATGGTAGTTTAAGTTGCTTCGCTATCGAATAGGTGTTAGAGGAGGAAATCAGCTGTTGGATCACTTTTAGATCGGAACTGCATTAATCGAACAAACTGGCGTTCGCTTAATTAATGGAGATTAACGACGGTGTACCTAAACAAGAATGGCAAGGCAGGGAGTCGACTGTAACCAGCGCGAGTTGACGGTGACTTTATTGAAGTTCCAATTGGTGTCATTTGAGGACTCCCTTGAGTAACGCAATGATCTTTCTATACGGGGTTGTAATGTTTGTTGTACTGGTAGGATTCGTTTAAAATGACAACTTCCTATAATACGTCAGACAGTCTCACTTGGTTGTCACGAAAGTGTTCGGATGTGTCATTACGAGGGCAGTTCAGAAATGGGACAATGATTTAATTTTTAAGGTATCCATCCGCAAAATCGTTAGCTTTCAAATTACACACCCACCTAGTGGCTTCCTTCGGACGATGGCGACGCATCGTGTCATTGACCCGGAGGCCCAGAAAGCATTACGTGCTGATCAATGACCCCTCTGCCGACGCCCTCAACTCAAACTATTCGGAGCTTGATCTAAAGTGCACAAGTTTCGGGCTATGAAGCCCCGCATGTGCCCAACGCGTTTGAGATTAGATGACTTCAGGGGCCAAACAAACACCCTCATATTCATGGAATCTTTCTCAAAGCATTCTGACGCATTTCTGAACTGATGTGGTGGTGCAATGTCTTGTTGAACGTACAAGTAATCTATAGGATCCTGAATTCACTCTGAAGAACATGATGAGATAGTAGGTTCCTGTATAATTCGCCGATGAGAGACTAGGGCGACGCATCAGGGCCCCGTTTCATCTCGTGTAAATAGCCTGCACTCGAAAACACCTTCAGCGCTCTCATGGTAAGAGAATTCGTTGTTTAACATGGTTTTTGACGCACACGAACTCTTCCATCAGCCTGCGCCAACGTGTACTAGAAATTATTAATCAAAGCGGCCTACTTCCCAGGCCGGCCGAAGTGGCCGCGCGGTTCTGGCGCTGCAGTCTGGAACCGCGAGACCGCTACGGTCGCAGGTTCGAATCCTGCCTCGGGCATGTATGTGTGTGATGTCCTTAGGTTAGTTAGGTTTAACTAGTTCTAAGTTCTAGGGGACTAATGACCTCAGCAGTTGAGTCCCATAGTGCTCAGAGCCATTTGAACCTACTTCCCATACTTCGTGTCTCCTGAGCTGTGGACAGATACTCCTGCGCCCCTGCCAGTCACTATGATCTAAGACGTGTACTGGCCACAGAAACTTACTCATGTGGGGGTTGTTATTTCTGAACCTCATAGTGAGCTGTTGGTTCTCGGTTACAGCAGCTTATCAGTTTTCGTTATTGTCCAGCCTTTAATAGGTGTGTTATTTTCTACAGTATCTACCAGTTACAGTGAACGGCAACATAGGTGTCAATGTGTTATTGCCAACGACAGAAGACTTATGGAGCAGAGAGATATTCAAGGTACTTTTTCGACGTAGTGGTATGTGAAATGATCTTTGCCTGCACGACCGCAATGGTGAAGTGAACCATGCCTCTGGCACCCAACATTTTGTCGCTATCAAATGCGCTGATGTCGGGCGTCGTGTAAATCCTGTGTATGACTGTAACGCAAACGGCAAGAGCGAACTTAGAACTACTTAAACCTAACTAACCTAAGGGCATCACACACATCCATGCCCGAAGTAGAATTCGAACCTGCGACCGTAGCGGTCTCGCGGTTCCAGACTGAAGCGTCTGGAACTGCTCGGCTACACCGTACGGCCACGAATCCGATAAAGCATCAAATCTCCGGCATCACTGAGGCCGGAAAAAGATCCTGCAAGAACGGGACCAACGACGACTGCAGAGAATCGCTCAATGTGACACAAGTGCAACCCTTCCACAAACTGCTGCAGATTTCAATGCCGGGCTTCAACGAAACATCATCGACATGGGCTTTCGGAGCCGAAGGCCCACTCGTGTACCCTTGATGACTGCGCGGCGCAAAGCTTTACGCCTCGCCTGGGCCCGTCAACACTAACATTGGACTGTTGATGACTGGAAACATGTTGCCTGGTCGGACGAGTCTCGTTTCATATTGTATCGAGCGGATGGACGTGTACCGGTTTGGAGACAACCTCATGAGTCCATGGACCCCGCATGTCAACAGGGAACTGTTGAACCTGGTGGAGGCACCGAAAGGTGTGGGGCGTGAGCAGTTGGAGTGATTGAGATTCTGATACGTCTAGATACGACGCTGAGAGATGACACGTACGTAAGCATCCTGTCTGATCACCTGCATCAATTCACGTCCATTGTGCATTCCGACGGACTTGGGCAAATCCAGCAGGACAATGAGACATCCCACACGTCCAGAATGGCTGCAGAGTGGCTCCAGGAACACTTTTCCGCTGGCCACCAAACTCCCCAGACATGAATATTATTGAATATATTTGGCATGTCATCTCCACCCCCTTGTACTGTTACGGATTTATGGACAGCCCTACAGGATTCATGATGTCAGTTCCCTCCAGCACTACTTCAGACAATAGTTGAGTCCATGCTAAGTCGTTGTGCAGCACTTCTGCGTGCACGCGGGGTCTGTACACGATATTCGGCAGGTGTACCAGTTTCTTTGGCTCTTCATTGTATAACGGAACACTAAGTATGCCTATACTCTATACAGGAACTGTTGTTTGTTTCCTCGCATAACAAGTGTTTGACACCGATCATTGTTTTTCCTTACACAGTTTTTTTCACGGTACTGGCACGGTACTTTGGAGGAATCTTTGTGCTCACAACGTCTAAGCTGATTAATCGTGATATCTGGCGTATCAAATAATACCGTTGGAACAGATGTACGAGTACGCCATTGTCTGATTAATTGCTTACTGCGGAACCTCACATCGACAGACAAGTTAGCAGCGAGCAAATAAGTCTCCTCGTGGATTATTCACAACACTGTTGACCTCGTTTTGTAGTGGTTACCTCATCTCTGAATCTCCCGCGCGCTTCCACATCACGCTGAGTAAGCAGATTCTTACAGCGAGGTAAGTGAGGTAACCGTGCAGCAAAAACGCGTATTTTCGCTGTAGTAGGATGCAGCGTTACTTTCCGATGAGTCTGCTGAAATATTCTCTCATACGATCCGTAGCTATTTGAATTCACAATCTGAGAAACCTGATCATCTCTCTACGTAACGTGAAGAAGCAACAACATTCTTCATCCACTTGATCTTTTGGGAGTATGAAAGTGAATAGAACGTTTTTTTTTAGTTATTCCCCCCACCTTTTTTTAAAAAAAAAATAAATACGCAAATCTAAGAGAAGATTTAGTCAGATCGGACTTCCTAGATTGTTGATAGTAATTTATCTATAGCATATTGGAAATTTACAATATATCCTCATACTTTGACTAAAGTCTTTGAAATATTATGATGTGTGTCAACTTAAGCAATAGTACATTAAATGTATTCGCAGCTACGAATATGGACAACCATCAGCTGTATAATGGAATGACGACAATGAAAGTTTGTGACGGACCGGAACAGGAACCAGCATTTCCGCGAGCATTGCCTTACAATTAGGCTATCCGAGCGCGCTTCACTGCCAGACCCACACCTTCATATGTCATCAACCACGTGTCTACAACCTGCACTCATAATTCATTTGTTTATCGCCGTACTGGGGAGACATTTTATTTGAAAACCGCTTGCCCGGTGTTGTCAGATAAATGTGATATTGCAGTGGCTGTGTTGTTCAGAAGTACTATGGAACACTGCATCGTACTTCTGAACAACACAGCCACAGCAATATCGTAACTGTGCAGTAGTTATATAATGCACTGAAAAAAAATGGCGCTGTGCACTATGGGACTTAACATCTGAGGCCATCAGTCCCCTAGAACTTAGAACTACTTAAACCTAACTAACCTAAGTACATTACACACATCCATGCCCGAGGCAGGATTCGAACCTGCGACCGTAGCGGTCGCGCGGCTCCAGACTCAAGCGCCTAGAACCGCTCGGCCACCTCGGCCGGCTGCACTGAAATCAGGCTCAGAAACAAAACCATTAACGACAGGTAAATTTTGTAATGAAATCTCGGACAGTGATGTTAAACAGAATAATAAATTTAGTACTTATTTAGAGCAATATCGAGAAATTTTAAGAACTCTTAGTTTTGCAATACAAAGAGCTGGGTAGAATTTGCTCATAGGTAAACAGTTTTAATTTTGTCGATGAGAAATCACCTAGTAACTTCGTATTAGACTGCATCTGGAGTACGTTTCATATGCATCTATAGCTTATGTTACTAACATTCCACTGTTAAATGTACTGTAGAATTCTTAAAGCTGAAAATGTGTCGTACATTGCGTCGACATTGTGCTGGGGCTGTTGTCTTAAAGAATCATACAGAGAGAATCACGACATGTATTTCAGCCATCCTTTGATCTCTCGTCTTAATCATGGTAGTAGTTGTGTGTTCCAACTGCGCTGTGACATGCCAGTTAAATTGAGCATTTTCATATATCCGTGTGGTTGCATCAGTCATATTCATTGCCTAATAGGACCCCACAGCCTAGTGTACTCAAATTTTGTGTGTAGAAATAGATGGAAAGCATATTCTCCATAATAGAACTATGTAGAAGGCATGAAATTCTCACTGACGCTCAGAAAATAACTACCTCCATAACAGCCTAAAGAATTTACTTTTTAAAAGCGTAAAAAGTTATTAAGTTGATGGAATTATCAATGTGTCCACTTTACCACGTACTTATCGTCCAGTAATTAAAAAATAGCTACCCCTAACCTGGAAGACGATTGTGTTGAAGTCAAATGCGCGGAGTAAGCCAGGGACAGATGATAATCATCTGCATACAATCAGGAAGCATTAATTAATAATGTATTCAGCCTGAAGGACATGCCGAGCGGCAGCGGGAGTTGTCGACCTTTAGCTGAAATGCGTGGGGGGAAGGTCGCCATCACAGTCTCGACACAAATCAGAGTATCTGCCGCCACTTTCGACCTAACAGTAAGGAAAGCATTTGTCTGCAGTACTGTTTCTAACTGGTGAAGGGAAACTCGCCACTCATGCTCACAGTATTTGATGTTGTTAGAGGCTATCAGGTTTCAAGGAGAAAATGTAATCTTTACGCAACTACTGATATAAAAAAAATTCTGCTTAATTTTTATATATTCCCTAAATAATATTTTTCTACGAGAAAGTCACTATAGTTTTATAAGGAAGTTACACGAGCAAGTACGATCAGGTAAAGTCTATAGTGCTATGTGTGTATGATGCGTCAGAAATTACAGGTACAAAGTGAGATGCACACGTAAACTGACTTTGAGACACACAATTATTGGTTTACGCTGGCATCACGATTCGCTAATCGTAGTAGATAGATGCATTTGTCAACCTTTCCGTTGTTTTCACCCCTCATGGAAGTTTTTGTGCGACAGTTTCTTTTATTCCATCCTTAGGTAAATTCGTTTGCTTATCACTCACGTTGGTTATTCTTTCCTTTATGACTTCTCCTCTATTTTCCACATGGGCTGACACAGTCCGGTTGTCAAATTAAGTGGTAATCAAACTTAACTTGCTGTAAACATATTGCAAACAAAAGGTCAATTGTCAAGTACCGAACATGCTTTCTTTATAATATCAAATTGGAGGCAATATCCAAGCCTTTTTTGACTACCCGCTCACTGAAAATTGGGAAGATATTTGTGTGATTAGGTAGAGAAATTAATTGCGCTGAGTGCATGTGTGGAACGGCGTTTGTGGAGTAACAGCTCTGACTTTGTGATTTAAAGCGATGTGTGTGAAACACAGTTCCTCGTTAAACACTCAAAACTGAAACCATGAAATATCATGCACCACAAAAACAGTGGAAAACAGTCACTGTACAAGAAAGAAATCTGAAACCATCATTCGAACATTCAACAAGTAGTTGTTAGTAAATTGTAATATGACTCTGAGTACCACTTGTTACTAAGACAAATTTATGCGTTTTTAAAAATGTGGTGGTAAGTGCTATGGGACCAAATTGCTGAGGCCATCGGTCCCTAGGCTTACACACTACTTAATCTAACTTAAATTAACTTACGCTAAGGACAACACACACACACCTATGCCCAAGGGAGGACTCGAACCTTCGACGGGGGGAGCCGCGCGAACCGTGGCAAGGCGCCTAAGACCGCACGGCTACTCCGCACGGCTTTTAAAAAGGTCTTCTACGTTTTCTGTTAAGTCTTAACTGAATTATAGAGGGGAGAATGCTTTGCATACGTGAAGGAATGAGGTCTGATTGCCTGCTGTGACAAGTTAGTACCGTAAATTATGTTCTAAATAAAGGAATGAAGCAGGAACGAGCGTTACTTATTGTGCTAAGAATACCTAAGTATACTCTCTCTTACCGAATAGTTTTTTTAGCTCCATTTTTCCCCAAGTCACAGTTTTTTTCTACACGCTACAACATATCCATTAATCCCATGAATACCTACCAAAATCCGCCTCGGTAGCTGCGCAGTCAGCGCGGTGGACTGTTAAGCGAAGGCGCCCGGGTTCGATTTCCGGCCGGGCCGGAGGTATTCTCCGCAGAGGACTGGCTGTTGTGTTGTCCTTACATTCGTATCGTCAAAATTGGCATTATTATTGGGATTGCTGAAGGGGCCCGGATCGAGGGTCAATAACAAAGAAAAGCTTGCACCGTGGTTGTCATCATTTACGGGTTTGCCTTTTCGTCTTGCGTCAATATGCCTCGACTTTCTACATGAATTTCATTCAGTTCAACTACTTTTCCCTCATACACGAGGTGTCTACTTGAAAATATAGCTTACAGCATCCTCCCTATTTTTTCTCTGCCATTTAACCAAAGCCAACGATTGTTTAGCAACCAGGAACCTACATCTTCTCGAAAGACATTTCAACAGTACATCTAGATTTCCATGAAGCATCTCATTTGGTAACAGTACTTTGTTTCGCTTTTTAATCTAAGCATCAGCTCAGATTTAGAGACAAAAGACTGTTTTCCAACAGTGTATAACCACGATGCCATATAATTATGTATAATATCGGAATGATATCCATTGTGGAAATGCAGGTTAATAAATTATTCCTTTCACTCTAAATTTTACACAGGACATGAATGGATCAGAAGTGGAGCAAAGAACATAGGCGGAATGAAATGCTTAGTGAATCTATAGAAGTACTACCAAAGTATTTACCTATAATATTAAAGCATCTGATAGTTGAATATGGGTTCCATATTTTACATTTTGTAGCGCAAACTGCATATTTACGTTGCAATCGATTTCGTTATACGATCTTCAAGC
The DNA here is from genome assembly GCF_023898315.1 of Schistocerca nitens. Classification (NCBI taxonomy): domain Eukaryota; kingdom Metazoa; phylum Arthropoda; class Insecta; order Orthoptera; family Acrididae; genus Schistocerca; species Schistocerca nitens. Next base: position 569,475,979 of record NC_064616.1, on the reverse strand, counting down.
AACATATAAGAAGCATTACATTTTTGTACACTGTTAAATGAAAAGGGATATTAGAAAATAATTGTTTCCTACAGGTTGTTTGATTAACTCTCGGAAGACAACAAGAACGAATAGGACAATTCCTGAATTAGAAATGTATGTGCTTATTGTGTTTACCAAAATCTCATCAGTGGCAGTTCAACTGGTATGATATTAAACATCTACGTCAAGAAGACAAATTCGTTGGATGAGTGGATAAATATTAGCGTGAAGTGTGTGTAAGATCAATACATAGCAAAAGTTTTTGTCATAATTGCAATATGAGTCTGCAGTACACTTCATGATGGAAATTAAATAGACATAAATTGTAAATTTTGTCACAGGAAGTGCCACTACAAAAAGGCTTCAGTTGTTGCAAATTGACTAAAATAAAATAACATTAATAAACTACAGCACTGAACATTATTTTTAAAACAGGTTTCCGTTAGTGTTAAGCGACGACAAAGACAATTTTAGAATGGGTTTTATAAAGATCTCGTTATAAATATACTCTACGAGAAACTGCTTCTTTTAACTACCAAAACTTACGCAGTGTTTAAATGCTCCTGTTGTCCAAGCATGAACGAAGATACTAATTTCCGATACTTTTAAAGTGAGGAGGATCTATTGATGGCATATTATCAATCTATTAACACCAGCCATAAGTAGTTGCAGCCTTCTGATTGTTATGTAAGACGGTACCGTCCAACGGCGATATGTGGTTGTTAGAAATGTAAAAAGGTGTAGTTATTTCTTTGATAACTTTGTTTGTCTGAATTTTTTATTTATAAACTTTACTCTGATGCATAGCCTATTACCAAGTCTTTGTTATCTTAAAATTGGAACAAATCGGAAAAGAGAACTGTTTTGTGGCATTTTAGAGCCGGCGACTCTACATTTCCCTCTCACACGGTGTATCAGACTCTTTCCACACGTCTTTCGTTAAATTCTATCCTTACTACTTGTCCGTAACTTACTGTCTAGACTTTTTAAGAAATTTTTAGTCGCTTAGCAACTATTCTAGGAACGTAAGCATGGAATATAAGCATACGTTTCTTTACTGAATGCAACAATTGTTCATTACATCGGTGTAGTGCTTTTTCTTTCCCGTGATGTTTACTGGTTATCTGTAGTCCTCCACTTGTCGTAGTGCTGCCTTCCTTGTGATTCTGGAAGTTTCATTTGCATACAGGCATGTGTGCTAATTATACCGTCGTGGCGTTAGTTAAATCTGTTTTCTCAAAAAGGTTTATGTACTACGAAAAAGTTGACCCTTTTCTCTCGTCTACTTTTGCCTACTCGTTTACAAATTTTCATACGTCTGATGTAACTTATGGAAACAAAGAGAAACATGAATCTTAATTACCGAATGAGGCTTGGATTAATAAAACAGAGAGACAAGATCCAACGAAGAGCGGTGCGCTTCGTCCCAAGATCTCCAGTGGAAGACACAACAAGAGAGGTGTTATACATCCACCGAGAGGAGTATTATTGAAATTTCCACAGAGTATGTACCGGGAATGGTAAGGGAACAAATTAATTTCTCCCAAACATGTCTCGTGAAATGATTACAACGACAAACTTCGAAAAATTAGACCTAACATGAAGGACTGCCGACAATCATTCTTCAGTTGCGCCATTCGCGAGTAGGACAGGAATGGAGGAAAGGACAGTGGTACGAGAAGCACCTGTCACCACCCAGGGGCTCACCCAGTATACACCGTCTGACCAAAAGTATCCGGACACCTCTATGTAATGGAATCGATTGTTAGATACGAGAGGAGGAGGTACAACCAGTATAAAAGAAGTTGGAAGTATTTTGTTATTAGTACAGAAGCTGTCATAGCTGAATGGGTCGGTCAGGAGTGCTCAGTGACTTCGAACGTGGGCTGCACATAGGATGTCACGTGAGTAGCACATCCATGAGGGCCATTTCAGCCCTTCTAGAGCCGCCCAAGTCGACTGATGGTCATGTGACTGTGAAGTGGAGACACCAACCACAGTTACACCAATACCAGCCAGCCCTCATGTACAGTCGGGGACCGTCGAGAATTGTGGAGGGTGGTTGTAAAAAATCGCATGAATGCATCGGAAGAAATCACTCCTGAGTTCCACATGTCTACCAGCAGTCCATCTAGCAAACTGGCTGTGTGTAGGTAATTAAAAAACATTGTGTGTAATGGTCAAGCATCTCTTCATGAGCAGCCCTTGCTAAGCGACGCTTGAGATGTTTTAAAGAGCGACGTCACTGAACTGTGTCGAGTGATATGGAGTATTTAATCATGCCCTTCACAGTGGCAATCCGACAGATGGGTTTGAATTTGGTGAGTGCCTGGAGAAGCGTTACGTGCCATCATGTGTGTTGCCAACAGTAATGCACGGAGGAGGTGGTGTTACCGTATGAGGGTATTTTTCGTGATTAGTTTTCGTGATTAGGATGCGCTCCCTTCATTGCGCAATGACGAAGCGTATGTACACATTTTATAGGAATGCGAACTGTGTAGAGCAGAGGACCAGCGGTGAGACGATGATTGATTGTATCAGCCAGACCACTCACCTTGTCAAAAAACTATGTGTGTGTGAGGCAATGATTTGTCGTCAATAGCATTCCTGAAATGGGCTGTCCTGCCCTATATACCGATCTGAATTCTATGGAACACCTTTCGGATGAGTTAGAACATAGACTACGTCCTACACCCCAGCGACTAATATCACTACATTCTCTGTCTTCGAGTCTTACGGAAGAATGTGCTGCCATTCTTCCACAGACATTGATACCTCATTGAAGGTGTTCTCAGCAGACCGCAGGATATTGTAATGGCGAAGGGTGGACCCACCGGCCCACCCCACATTAATGTCCACTAATAGGTGTCCGGAAACTTTTAATCAGATAGTGTTGATGTAGAGGTAGCGTCTCGGTGTGTACAGCATAACGCTCTGCGAGCCAGTTGCTGTCCTTGAGAGGCAAATATTTCTCAATGGAAATTTTTTGGAAGACTGACTGAATGTAACATGCACGCTTATAGAAATAGCATGCCTTGAAACATTGCCAAACTCATTTACATGCACGTTGAACACTGGCGCTGGTGCTCATTGCTGCGTTCTTTGCTTCGATGCATGTGAGCCGAACAGATGAGATTTATAGCAAGAAAATAAATACTATGCTGGATAACAAGTTTTGTATATAGCAGTACATGTAAAAGATGTGAAAGATAGGGGCGCCAAGCGCGTCCCATAGCATCCCTCGAGACCCGGAAACAATTACATTAGCTGCTGACATATATTGTGTAACTCGGCTACGCCAATGAAAATTTCTGCTTATGTGATATTTAATATGTGCAAACTGCCCCGTCCAAACAACGCTATCTGTACTACTTCCTGTTCCGTACTCAGAAAGCGCACAGGAATGGTGACTTTCAAGTCAAACTGCTGTGTTGCCGAATTATAGCCAGATTCTATTTTGCAATGATGGCCTCACGTACAGAGCTCGTAAGTTCTATCTGCAGTGAATTAAATTTTTGCCTCATGTTACCAAGTTTAACTGACAACTATACATTGTCACAGTGCGACCTTCTTTGCCTTCTACAAATCTGTTGCATTTTGTGCGTTACTGTAATGGCAGTGTGTCTTGATATGCTTTCAGACGCTTTACGTGATTTATGCAGATGACTGAACGCAGCTACCGAAGTTGATATTCAGTTCGGTTTTAGCGTACGTATACCACGTTACAAAAAAAGTTGAATCTTGGGTACATTTTGAGCTTACAACGTTGTTAACTGGTTTACATAAATGGAGCGAGATTAACAGCTACATTATTGTATCATACCATCGTAGAAATTTAACTGTCGTCAAACTTTCTTCTCTAGGTTATGTAGGTGTTCAGCTGTCTAAATCGCAAAGGCTTTCTTCAATTTTACCAAGTGAGGTGGCACAGTGGTTAGGAACCGGACTCCCATTCCTTATCGTTCACCAGTCCGAGATTATGTTCCCTCTGTAATGATCTCGTCGTCGACAGAACAGTAAATCTCCATCCTTCTCATCTCATTTCCATTTTCCGCACCCACTGGGCACACTTTCTTTGTGAAATGTGAATCTGTCTTAAGTGTGACTGCCCTGGGAGTATAATAAGCAATTCCAAATACTCGTACTTCGTGTGACTCAAAACGTTATTTACTGTGTTTGCCGTATATTCAATAGTAAGGCCCACAGCGTCGAATTCCTAATTAAATTAATTCATGTGTATCTATTTTTGTAATAGCTTACAGAGTTGAGGGTGTGTGAGTTATAGCTTAGCGCCCTTTTTGTGGTGGTGGTGGTGGTGGTGGTGGTGGTGGTGGTGGTGGAGGAGGAGGAGGAGGAGGAGTGATGAAAGAGGAGGGAAATAGTGAAATCCAGTTTAACGACCTAATCCGACGGACGGACCAGTGTCAACTCATTATGTCTAACACAATATCATTTACTTCTATCAAATGTTAATCCATACAATGTCGCTTATAAGCCCGCATTTTTACATACTTTATTGCTTTCATGCTAAATAAATGGAATATTATACTGTAATTACAATCTTCCTTAATTTACAGGACGAATATTTGAAGTTCAGACAAAATGGCTGCCAACGTAACTGGTTTGACAGGATTTGTTGAGGGTTACCGAAACTTCATGGAAACTAAAAGCGGTAAGTACGTTTTTAGGTGTATCTGTATGAGATGTGAGGTGTGTAACTGTAAGTGAACATCCGTAAGATGGAAACAAGGAGTGAAATTTCAACTTTTTACTCAATTCAGTTAACCACCTCAGTATTGAAACAACTATGGAATAAAAGCACATTCTTATGCAGATTTAATATCTTTGGGTTACAATCAATGTTTAACTGTGGTAAACCACTTTAACCTGATTAGAAAAGACTTGGATAAAGTACTGCCACGAGAGTTTATGTTTTGAAATTAATTTTCTTCCAAAAGTAGAAAAGAATTACGATGATACTACAGTGCACGTGCATCTGCTTTTCCACGTAAACTTCCAGTACTGGCGAGTCATAGCCTTCGTATTAAACAAGTTCCATGCAGTTAGTTGCAAAAGCTCCCACAAGAGACTTAATTAAGGTTCATTTGGGTCTTTTAGAAGCCTTTAAAATGCTGTAAGCCTATAGTGTTTAACATAAAAAGAACGAAATTATCATAGACATCCACTTACAGTTGTAACGCTGTAACCAGCCGATGAGTTAATGGTAAACCATGGTCGTGGTCACAGTTTCACAGTTGTCTGTAGCAGTGGCAGAGTCCATACTACACATTCGATTGTGATTACTAAATTGCGACACGGTATTAACTAAACAGAAATTTTTGCCGAGTTTTGCCTCAGTCACCAGTCTCCAGTAGTTGTCTTTTCTTAATGCGCTTTTCCTATTGCCCTGCAAAGAAGATGCCGAGGTAAATGTGTACATTCTGAGCTGCGAACATCCAACTTTATATTTTTACAGATTCACTGCTCATGTTCATCGGGCTAGGAAAGCTCTTGCAAGTAAACGAATAACAACAATAAGACTAAAAATAACAAATTGAAGAAGGTTGACGATTAAAAATAAAAATAAATAAAAATAGGCAGATCGTTCATTTAGTGCAAAGCAAAGGCTCTCTTAGAATTTGGTTACTGTATTCCGTTTTGGCTATTTGCAGCGAAAAAGAAAAAATGTGAAGTGATACACATCGGTAGTCCAACAAGATTTGAACCGGCAACTATGCTTCCCTTAGATTCCGAAACGAGCATGGCACCATGGAGCAAACAAGACACTGTTTTGTGTAGCTCACTCCCATTATTCCGCTGGTAGTTAATCCAGAGAGTTCACAACATGAAATACAAAATCAATTGAAATTTAAGCTTGGAATGATCCATCTAGTGTCGAAAAATTAAATTCCTAGGTATTCACGTGCAGGTCTTGAACGGGTGTGAGTATAAAATCTGTTACAAAACTATAAAAATTCCTGCAATTGACATACTTAAAGCGGTATAAATTGTTATGAATGATACCTAGATATTTCTGTCAGTGTGAAATGGGATAAGTGAACGTATGCCCGTATAATCCCAGTGTGGCATTTAGACTTCCTCTACACATTGTGGCCTACGTCACTTGATTGCGTCCGCAGTTAAAATTCGAGGCGTTTAATGAGGGTACCTTTGGTTATCAGCTCATAATGTTTAAGTATTGCACATTTACGGTGTGTAAAGAGTTCCTACCGTAAGAGGTTGACTACGATGAGGTGGTGATCGGCGTCTCTTCTAGTATGAACTTGTATACCTCACACTGACGCTTGCAGAATGTACGGACAGAAACGATATTACCGAAGCCGGAATACTTTACATGTTGCGAATATTTGTTTATTACACTAACATTTTTTGCAAAGCAAACTATTACGTCCATAGCTTAGAATATTCAGCACTCTGATATTACTGCAGACTGTACTTTTCAATTTACATAAGTAAATTCCCAGCGTAACGTGGCTTTCTGTAGGTTACTTGCTAACTATCCGGAATTCTTACCTGGTGGTTCTCAGGAAGCAAACCTCCAGGGTCCAAAGAGCTTCAACGTGGCTGCAGTGTGTGTGGTATAACTTTACGCACTCCCAATGTAGCTTCTTTTCTCGAGTGCATACCGAGACTGCCATGACACGAAGGGTAAAGAATTGCCGACGGTGCTGTGCTGGATTTTGCTGCCACATGAGGCGAGTTCTCAGTAAAGCACTGCCGCCGGCTACACCGGCGTAAATCACAGTTGTCCTTCCAGGAACTCAGGTAGAAGCCCGTTTATTACTTGCAAGTAGGCCAACAGCAAATTGTCTGGGCCTATAGCGTCGTGGCAGGTAACGATGACGGCGCCGTCGTAATAAAGGTTGGATCTGCTGTGTCATAGTCACACTACTGTTACATTGTTTCTTTTTCCTGCGGGGAAAGATCGACCGCAGCTTATTTTCATAACACAAAACGAATGGGAATCGCTTTCTCCTCGACTGGTAACAGCCGTGTTGCAGCAGCTAGAGGCATTTTTTAGACGCGAACTTTGATCTCTGTAATTTTGCTTTGTTGCTAACACTTCATTAACCTAAAGCGAAAATCATTTATGGCTCCTCTAACGCACAGTTGCCAATTAATTCTATACTCCCACAGTAGTGCAATAATTCTACTTAGATTTCTAAAAAAGAGTAGCTTACTTCGCGAGTCCCAAATAAAGCGCGCACACACACACACACACACACACACACACACGAACGAGTGTGTGTGTGAGAGGGAAAGAGGAAAATTGATGTTAACTTTTTAATCTTAGATTCTGGGAACACAAAGTGCATCTCTGGGAATCGCAAGCTCTGCTCACAGCCTTACACATAGAATCCTATCTAGCATTAACCCGTATTGAAACAGAGCAATGAAAAAATTTGGACTGATACAGGGGGAGAGGTTTTCTTGTGTTCCCTGCACCCACTTTGACAGAATTCTGGGCATATTCGTCTTCCCGCTATTGTAGAAAAAAATGGTTGAAATGGCTCTGAGCACTGTGGGGCTTAACTACTGAGAACATAAGTCCCCTAGAACTCAGAACTACTTAAACATAACTAACATAAGGACGTCACGCACATCCATGCCCGAGGCAGGATTCGAACCTGCGACTGTAGCGGTCGCGCGGTTCCAATGGCTCTGAGCACTATGGGTCTTAACATCTGTGGTCATCAGTCCCCTAGAACTTAGAACTTCTTAAACCTAACTAACCTAATGACATCACACACATCCATGCCCGAGGCAGGATTCGAACCTGCGACCGTAGCAGTCGCGCGGTTCCGGACTGAGCGCCTGGAACCGCTAGACCATCACGGCCGGCGCGCGGTTCCAGACTGTAACGCCTAGAACCGCTCGGCCACCCCGGCCGGCTATTGTAGGAAAACGCAACACAAGCAGTTCAGATACCAATGAAAATAAACCATACACATATCGCAGATGTACCCGCCAGTGTAGAAGGTTTCGAGACTGGGTTAATAATGTTTAAATAAAAACGAATTTTTAATATCACGCGTTTCTATATAGGACTAAAAATATAAAGTAATATCTTCTAGACCAATAAAGATATCTGCCCCTTATAGACAGTCTTGAAACTCTTTGATTGTGATGTATTAATAACTATGAAGATGTTTGTAGGATATAAAATGAAAAACTTAGGGCCTGTGGAACAGATAATATTCAGGAGGTGAACTGTTCATATATCAGTAAGTAATGTAACAGTAACGAGGTGAACTATTCATGCCTAAATTATGCATTGCATACACCTCATTCATGAGCCCCACTGTTTTCGTTTAAATCTCATAAATATTTTCATGGCTATTAAAACTACACAGTCACAGATCTTCTGAACTACCTGTCTCGGGTTGGGAATCTGTATGGGGCTAAGATAAACTATTTTATACTTTATAGTCAGATTTAAAAACGTAGTATATTAAAAATTCATTTTTATTTTAATAATTTTTCCATTTTTTCAAATTTTTCAATCGATTCCAAACATTTTGCTGACATAAAAATAGTTATGTGTGGTAAACTTCACATTTATTTCAGTTTCTCTTTACCTGACTCAGCCAATATACTATATCATTATATTTATATCTGGTGATAAGATAGTGAAGGTAGAAATTAGTGATAGTAGAGCTCTCATGGAACTTTGCCATCGTCCTTCCCGCGAAACATTTGCGACTGGAGAAGGAAGAGGAGGAAATGTCACTGATACACATAGTACCCTTCGCCACACACCAGACAAGAAAGCTAGTCAGTATTGCATTTTTATGCAGTCCTGAGCTAAGGTTACAATTTATAAGCTCTAGATTACCGGGAAGTTAGTTTAAAATCGATTTAAAAATTTGCACCGAACAAGCATACAGCTAGACAAAAAGCGAAATAATAAAAACATGGTAAAAAGTAGAGATAATATTTGAGATGGTAGTTGTAACGCTTCAGGTGTTCTACATAGTCCCCCCTCCCACTTCCACTTGAAAACAACAAGCAAAACGTTTATAGAAAAATGTGAAACTTTCAGAAAAGTTCTTGTGTGTGATGTTATTTAACGCCACATTTGCTTGAATAATGTAGGTTATGTCATCAAAGCGTTAACCTTCTGTATGACTGTCTGCATTTTGTAGTCTTGCGATTGGTTCGTATTGGTAACATCAAGTCTCGTCACCCATGATGACTTTTTCCAGAAAAGAAAATGTCCACATGTATCACTTCAGTCAGTTTGTGGCTGGTGGCAAAGCGTCGTTTTTGTTTGGGAGTGAAAGTGAGCGGGACGAATTTTGCACACACTTTTCTCTTCCTTAAAATATTCTGGAAAATGATTCGAACATATGATTCAGAGATTTTTTTCCATTGCGCTTTGTGGCACAACAACGTTGACACACTAAGACCTCGCGCCCAATACTGTCTGTTCAGAACTGGCTTGTCGGATGCATTTCTGTTGTTTACAGCTGTTAGTACAAACTGCCAGCGTAGTTACTGCGCTGACGACGCTTATACGGCAATAATAAAATTAGTCTCGGAACTTTTTGAGCGGACGGTGTATAAATGCGTAAAATATTCCGCTCAGATGCAAGCAACGTTGCGACGCGACGGAGGGCATCGGAGAACAAAAAATGTCGGAGCCACGACGAACCGCCAGACTCGTAATGTTACACAGTGGCGCATTCGTTACGAAGTTGGACTCGCCCTCGGAAGTAACGAGCTCAAATCCCGCTCCGGTACCCCACAGTTAGGTTTTTCTTTATCTCCTTACAACATTCAAGGCAATTGCCATAAAGGTTCCTTTGAAATGATGCGTCTACTGGACTCTTTTCTTGTCCAATCGGAGACTGCGAACGGTCTTGGTGGGAAGCTGATCGCACTACCTTTTCTTCCTTTCCACGTGTGTACCATGTTACGGAAGAATGGCACAAGAAGCGAATCATAAGGAACTTTATAAAGGAGACTGTGCAAAACGCTCTTGTGCAACGCCTTTCCTCACACGACGTTGCAGCGCCTGTGTTGTTAAGAAGTAGACACCCATCAGCTGTATAATGGAATGACGGCAATGAAAATGTGTGCCGAACCAGGACTCGAACCCGGATTTCTCGCTTTACAAGATAGGTCGCCTCCATCGCTTTGGCTATCGGTACACGACTTACGGCCAGACCCAAATTTCCATATGTCGTCGTTCATGCGTAGCACCCACTCAAGTGCGCATAATGTAATCCCTGTACAGGGGGTGGGAGAGGACATTTTAATTGAAGGTCGCTACCTGGTATCGGCCGACAGATACATTGCAGTTGCCTGTGTTATAAGAACGATGCAATATTCTTTGGCCTATGCGTGCATGTCTATCTGAAGGGACAGCCAATGAGGCCACTACAGCCATCATGAAAGACATAAAATTTATTAGCAGTTGCGAATACAGCCAGCCATCATCTGCATAATGAAATCATGGCAGTGAAAATTTGTGTTAGACCGGGAGTCGAACCCGGATTTCCCGCTTTAAGCGAGCGGTCACCTTAATCGTCTTAGCGACGTTCAATTAAAATGTTTGCACCGTACGGAAATATACATAATGGATGTACGAGTATAGGTTGTAGGCATATGTTTGAGGACATATGGAAGTTTGGCTCTGGCCGTGAGTCCTGCACGAAATCTGGGTTTGAGTCCCGGTCCGGGAAAGATTTTCATCTTCACCATTCCAGCGTACATCCGATAGTTGTCCATATTCGCAATTGCGAATACATTTCATGTCTTAAATTTCTGATACGGAGTTTATACCTTGACCAAGAAGCCACGGTGAGAACTGTGTATGGAACAACGAAATGGATAAAGATTCAATAAGGGGTCCGGCAAGGCTGCATACTGTCACCGTACTTACTCAATCTGTATGCAGAACATGTCACGAGGAATGCGACGCTAGATGAAGGAGAAACAGAAATTAAAATAGCTGGAATAAATGTAAACAACCTCAGGTACGCGGATGATACGATCCTGTTGGCAGAAAGTGAAGATGAATTGAGAACACTCTTACTGAAGGTGAAAGACGAAGGTGAAAAGGCCGGTCTAATGCTGAATGTGAAGAAAACGAAAATTATGGCAACTACACCTACCAGTTCGTGGGATATAGCAGGAGAAACCATGGAGGTAGTGACCACATTCAGTTATCTCGGTTCCCAGATCTCTGCTGACGGCGACTGCAGCCATGAAATCCGGAGACGCCTGTTGCTCGGTAGACAGGCGATGTGAAACCTTGACAAGGTTGTAAGGTCCAGAGATATAACACTAGCAACAAAGATCCGTATTGTGAGGGCTATGGTCTTTCCAGTTGTGATGTATGGATGTGAGACCTGGACCATTAGAAATTCCGAACGGCGAAGAATTGACTCCTTCGAATTGTGGTGTTGGAGGAAACTTCTTAGAGTTCCATGGACTGCAAAGAGAACCAACAGATCAATATTGGAGCAAATTAAACCAGATTTCTCCCTGGAAGGTCTAATGTTAAACAAAAGCTGACCTACTTTGGACACACAATGCGAAGGCATGCCTCGCTGGAAAAAACATTAATGCTGGGGAAGATTGAAGGAACTAGAAGAAGAGGACGTCAGAGGATGAGATGGATCGATGGCATCACAGAAGCAATGTGTTCCAACCTGGAAGGTCTACGGGAGAAAGTGCAAGACAGGAAAAAGTGGCGTGATTTGGTTCATGGGGTCACGAAGAGTCGGAACCGACTAAACGAATAGAGAGAGAGAGAGAGAGAGAGAGAGAGAGAGAGAGAGAGAGAGAGAGAGAGAGAGAGTTTATATTTTATCTAAATCGCTCATATAAACTGCTTTGATGAGTAAATGACAATGAATTGGGAATCATCTGAAAGACAACCCATGTCCGGAGGGATATTTTTCATGCTACAACAGCAAACATATCAGCCACATAATCGCACTGTCCCACGACTTCAGGAAAAAATGGACGTAACTTGTTGTGACTTTGAACTTGATCACATTTGTAACTAAACCATTAAAGTGGTAACAACTAAATATAGGTTTCATAATGACATAAAAACGTACCGTATTTCCATGCCACATTACCCTTACCACCTTAGCTAGTTGGCTAAAATTTAGCTGTTACCAGAACCTCAGTAATTGGCCATCACTTTTTCTGCCAGCAGATACCGGATAGTGCAATACATAATTTTCCGTATTTGTTCTTCTATTTCTTGGCAGTACCAATATCGAACAAACCTACTTGTAGCAGGAGTTAAATCTTTCAATGTCTTGGTAGTACCAACCTACTTGGTGCAGGAGTATGTGTAATGAACTCAGAAATTTTGAAACTTTACGGCGGAGTTGATCAGGGAACTCCTAAGGAACAGACAGGAAAAGAGACAGACAGACAGAGAGAGACAGACAGAGAGAGTGAGAGAGAGAGAGAGAGAGAGAGAGAGAGAGAGGGTGGGGGAAATATTATCATACCTAATGCGGTATAGTAAACCAGTTGGAATTTAAAACAGCTTCCAGCTCTATCTTTGAATGAATAAATACAGATCCTTTGTAGGTACAAGAGGATCACATACCAATCATCCTGCAAAATCGTGGGAAGTTTAGGTAATGATGATGGAGGTGGAATTTGACCACAGACCCTTCTCTCCAAAGTAGACTAAAGCACTCTCAATAATATTAAGATCTGTTCACTGTAGTGACAATGCGAGATGAGACAATCCATCCTCGTGCTCACAAATCTAGTCCTGGACGTTGCGAACTGCGTGATTAGGGGCCCCGTCGTCTTCTAACCCAGCATCACCACTGGGGACCAGACACTGTACCGTTGGCTGGATATGATCAGTTAAAATAATCACACAATCCTTGGCAGTAAATCGACCTTGAAGAGTATCAATGGGAGCCGTAAAATACCACGATATGATGGCCCAAATCGTAATCGAACCCCCGCTATGTTTCACTCTTCGAATGTAAACTTAGCCAGAAGCTGTAAACTGTGAAACAAGACTCAACAAACCAAATGACTTTCTTCCATTACTCGATACTCCATATTTCGTGGCTTCGGCAACACACTTTCTTGTTACGGACATTTGCATCACTGATGGGTGCTTTTGTAATTCTAGCTCGCACTGCAATTCCCAGCTCACGGGGATGTTTTGGCGCTGACAGGGTTCACGAGTATGACATTCCTATATGCAGTGATTTTTGCAGCTGTCGTTCTCTTATTTTTCATCACAATTATTGAATCACCACCTGTTACGATCATTCAACACATTCTTTCATCGACGTTGTGATTAGCGGATGATGTTTTTCCGCTCTCCCTGTCTGCAGTATAATTCTTTGATACGGTGCCTCTTAAACACCAAACACCTCGACTACCTTGGTTACAGAAGTACCCAGCATACGAGCACCAACAATTGGCCATATTCGAACTGACTTACCTCCGACATAATGGATCCAAAACTACATGGAACACTGTTCTGACCACGAATGATACTTGCGACGTTTTTAAGACGTTCGTGGTAAAACACAGCAGTGAAACCTGCACGTTTGGTTAGCATCCGCATTTACGTTCAAGCAGACATTTCTCACGGAGTTTCCATGTATTTTGCGCATGCACTCTAAGAAAAGTATACGTTAAGAGTGCGACCAATAAGGAGGCGCACACATTTTCAATAATTCGGAGCAGTAAACAGAGCTACGAGAACGAGGTGCCATGTATTGGGATTTGTGACGGACGAAAGTATTGTAAGTTCAGTGGCCAAATGTCACGGAAAGGTCTGTCCTATTTGAAGACGTATCGCGTACGACGGCCGAATGTTGCGCCAGGATGAGAAGTATGGAGTGACTGAAGATACGACACCCAGATCAGTCTGTTGCCGACAGGTATGTGGTCAATATGGCAAGCACGTCACGAGTTAACAGACTTAGAACATGGAATGATAATCGGTGGAAGATACACTCTAAGAAAAAAAAGACGATGCACCATGAAGGAATTATCCGAATGGGACCGAAATCGGCGGATGTGATGTAAATGTACAAACAATTGATTACTCTCCATCTTTTTCGTGACCTCCTTCGAGCAACATAACTTGCCAAGGCAGCTAATTTGGTTTTCACCCGCCTTTTGCATATTTTCTCCAGATTGTGAGTTTGTCGCACCAGCCACATTGCAATGTCCGATTTTGTACTGAACCGAATATTTTAAAGAAATTTTCGAAAAAACTGCAATCTGTTGTAGCACATATTAGACGAGTTATTTTCTGGAAATCGTAAGTAATGGCTTCAGCTGACTGTGTTGTTTGCTGTTTGAGCTGGTACGCGATAACATTTCATGTGTATGTATATCTGATGAATAACGATCTCCAGATCATCAACTGAGACTAGTCGTTGTTTACCGACCGTTCCTGAAGACGATGTTTCCCGGAGGCAACCTGGCGTGACGCGAATCTATACGTTGTTTACCATAAACAGAATGTACTGTAGGTTCCTATACATTCGCAAATTTCCAGAATAATAAGAGGAATGCCGCAATTTCTAAAACATATGATTCTCATTCTGGAGAACTGAAATTCAAACCCTGTCGGGCCATTGTCACCCTGATTCAGATTTTTCTGGTAATTCTCTAAGCAGTTTAAAGAAACTGTCAGGATTGTTCCTTTTAATACTGCCGAATTTCTTTCCCTATATACGTCATATCACAGCATGTACTCGGCCTTCAATAACCTCATCTTTGACTAAACGATTTACTCTTTTTTCTTCCTTTCGTTTCTTCCTCAAAATTTTACTTCGTTCTCACTATCTCTATAGGCAAATATCTGTTCTGCTGTATAGAGAATGCAAGTCTTCAATGACCTCATTTTCTGATGCGACACGGAAGCCTAAGACGCCGTCTGCTAGAGGTTTCACCTTTAGTAGTCACTGATGTGGGCAAAAAATGAGCAACTGATGAGCCTCGACACGTAAAGCTAACCATACCCTACTGCCTAGCCGACGCAATCTGCCCTTTGCCACAGACGTTCGTTAGTCGAAATTGCTTGTGTGACAAAATACCGTCAGATTCGAATCATTAATAACTATGTGGCTAATAATGCGAAGAAAGTGATTCATCCCACAACGAATCGATCATGTCTGGTACAAGTTAATCGCGCAGTACTTGTTTTGCCTGTGACGTCATAGTAGCAATGTGGGCGCATGCGCATGATTGTTATGAATTAGCTTTATGTAAAGATATAAATTGGTATAGCGTTGAATAGAATTTACCTAGGACATTGATTCGCGTGTCACGGGTGTCATAGTGAAGAGCTTGTGGAGCACGGCTGCGACCTAAGGTGAGACCATAAAACTATTCGTCAGAGTGTAAGTGAAGATGGGTATTAAGCTGAAAATCACAAAATAAGGAAAGATATAAAGATATTGTCTCATGTGACTCGTCGTATGCTCGGAATTGTAGAAAAGGCAAGTCAGAGGAGAGCCTTCGCCGAAAGGAATACGGAATACCTGAAAATTCTATTGATGAGCGAATGCGAGTGCTACGACAGTGTCGATAAGGAAATGAAATTATTATTTAAATAAAAATTCCCGGCCGTATGTCAGTTTCCGAGACCGGAGTGGCCGGCCGTGGTGGCCGAGCGGTTCTAGGCGCTCCAGTCCGGAACCGCGTGACTGCTACGGTCGCAGGTTCGAATCCTGCCTCGGGCATGGATGTGTGTGATGTCCTTAGGTTAGTCAGGTTTAAGTAGTTCTAAGTTCTAGGGGACTTATGACCGCAGATGTTAAGTCCCATAGTGCTCAGAGCCATTTGAACCATTTTTGAGACCGGAGCCGCTACTTCTCAATCAAGCAACTCCTCAGCTGGGGACTGATGACCATAGATGTTAAGTCCCATAGTGCTCAAGCCATTTTGAACTCCTCAGCTTGCCTGACAAGGGCTGAGAGCACCCCGCCTACCAACAGCGCTCGGCAGACCGAATGGTCACCCATCCAAGTGCTAGCCCAGCCTGACATTGCTTAACTTCGGTGATGTGACGGGAACTGGTGTTACCACTGCGGCAAGGCCGTTGGCTTTTAAGTAGGACTAGAAGATATAACATTTCTCCTAGCCCTATACCGAGTTCTAACACCATACAGATAGTCCTGAAAATTTGTAACTGTGCATTTTCAATAACTACAAAAATACTTGTAAAGCTTAAAATGAAAAACGTGGGGCTCATGCAATAGATAATAGTAAGGAAGTGATTTATTCACGCCTCAGTTATATATTGCATGTACCCTACTTTTCTCAGTTTTATTTAGAAAATTATTTTCTGCTTTGTAGTCTTGAGTGTGTGAAATTTTTCAACCCATTTAAAATGTTTTGAGATTAGAAAAGAGGCATGTTGTAAATTTCAGATTTATTTCAGTTTCTCTTCGCCTGACTCAACCAAGATGTTGCTTCCTCCTACGTATACCTCGCGAAAAGACTGCGAAGATAAAAATTATAGAGATTCTAATCCACACAATGGCTTATAAGCAATCGTTCTTCCTGCGAATAATCTGCAACTGGAATAGGCAAAAGGGGAAATACCACTGGCAAACAAAGTACGTTTCGCCACACAGCAGACAAGAAAGCGAGTTAATATCGTATTTCCACCCATTTCTGAGCTATGTTTAAAATTTCAAGTCCCTAACTCATCAGGAGGTTAGTTTAAATTCAATAGCAAAATCTGAACCGAACTGACAGAAAAGAAAGCGACCTAATGAAAACGTAATAAAAACGTCGTGAAGCAATTATGTAATAGCTGTCCCATCAGCATACAGCACATAGCGACAGTCCAGACTTCTGATTAATCTATTCCGTGGCCATTACATTACCGTGTATTATTTACAGCCGACCTCAGGGAGGGGGGGAGGGGGGGGAAGACTGCGTTGTCAGGCAGGAAGGCAGGCCGATGAGGCCCAGGAAGAAGCTCCTGACAAAAGTAACACTTTATTTCCAACTTATACGTTTGTGCCAATGCGCTGCTCCTGGCACGTATTCGGCAACACCACCGAAATGCTGATGATGGAGACACAGCCTTGCCTGTGTCGTGCATTAGCTGGAAAGTGACACGGAGCGAGGCTAGCCCGTCTTAAGACAATTTCACATGCTGGCCACTGGCAGCTAGTGCAATGTTCCATCGCACTTTCAAATTGGTTCAAATGGCTCTGAGCACTATGGGACTTAACATCTATGGTCATCAGTCCCATAGAACTTAGAACTACTTAAACCTAACTAACCTAAGGACATCACACAACACCCAGTCATCACGAGGCAGAGAAAATCCGTGACCCCGCCGGGAATCGAACCCGGGAACCCGGCATCGCACTTTCTGACAAATTTTACCCTTAGCCTGGTAACGGCGTTACATATTAAAGACATAGGTTATTAACTTACATATTTATACGAAAAATTTGCAGTGCGGATCCGAAATGTTTTTTCAGTTCTATCTTAGTTGCAGATGACGTTACCCAAATCTGGGAGAGAATGAATGATATATATTTAAGCTGCACTTAAATGTGGAACATGGTTAATGTATGTTATTAACTATCACTCCAAGATGATCTCTAATGCTTCGCGGTCCGTGTTGGCATAGCTGGGCGTTTGGAAAGCAGACGTTACATTTCTGAATTTCTAATGTTAGTGACTGTGCCATATCTTCGAGGTCCCCGTGGCGTAATCTTTCAAGAAGATAACTCAGAATCGTATGTTGCCCGTTCTGTACTGATCTACCTTGATGCAGAGGTTGTTAGACTTTTGCCCTGGTGAGCACGTTCTCCAGATATCTCACCTACCGAAAAAGTGTTGTCATCGATTGCAGTGATCATTCACTATGACTGATTAATTCTGACACGCAGCGTGGTATAAACTACTAGTGTGTTTCATCCAAGCTCAGTTCGACTTGATGCACCGAGCACGTATCCTAACCATTATCTATTCTGCTGCACTGACGGAAAAAATCACAGACTAAAAAAATAATTAATGTACAGTAATGAAATTTCGGGAATCATTTCTCTGGTTCACAACATTTAAAGATCATAGGTCAATGTAAGCGCGAGATAAGGCAGTGCAAATGTGAAATGCTGGTACATTAATAACCGGTGTAACCGCCAGGATGTTAAAGGAAAGAACGCAAATGTGCATACATTGTGTTGTACAGGTGCCGAACGTCAGTTTGTGGGATGCAGTTCCGTGCCTGTTGCACTTGGTCTGTCAGTACAGGGAAGGTTAAGGTTGTTCGTGGATGACGCTGGAGCCCGCATCTCGTGGTCGTGCGGTAGCGTTCTCGCTTCCCACGCCCGGGTTCCCGGGTTCGATTCCCGGCGGGGTCAGGGATTTTCTCTGCCTCGTGATGGCTGGGTGTTGTGTGCTGTCCTTAGGTTAGTTAGGTTTAAGTAGTTCTAAGTTCTAGGGGACTGATGACCATAGATGTTAAGTCCCATAGTGCTCAGAGCCATTTGAACCATTTGATGACGCTGGAGTTGTCGTCCGATGACGTCCCATATGTGCTCGATTGGACACAGACCTGGTGCTCGAGCAGCAAAATGCTCTAAATTCTGTAGAAGATGTTGAGTTAGAGCAGCGGTAAATGGGCGAGCGTTATCCTGTTGGAAAAATACTCCTTGGAACACTGTTCATGAATGGCAGTACAACAGGTCGAATCGCCAGATTGACGCACAAACTGGGTGACATGATGCGTGGGACAACCACGAGAGTGCTCTTTTTGTCCTATGAAATCGCACCCCAGACCATAACTCCAAGTGTTGGTCCAACGTGTCTAGCATGCAGACAGGTTTATTGCAGGCCTTCAACTGGCCTCCTCCTAACCAACACACTACCATCACTGGCACGCAGTCAGAACCAGCTTTCATCAGAAAACACAGTAGACCTCCACTCTGTCCTACAATTAGCACTAGCTCGACACCACTGAAGTTGAAGTTGCAAGCAGCGGTGGTTTAGGGTCAATGAAATTGATGTTGCGGGGCTCGAACGGCTCCTTGAAGCAACCGATTTGTGACGGTTTTGTGTGTCACTGTGGTGCCAACTGCTGCTCAAATTGCTGCTCCAGATGCAACATAGCCATACACTGAATGCGTGGCCGTCCGGAGTCCGGCGCTCTTGCGATCGAACATCCCGTGACTACGGCTGCCATTAATCATTTATAGTGGTTGCATTCCCGCCAAGTCTTTCTGCAGTATCTCAGAAGGAACGTCCAGCTTCTCGTAGCACGACCTCGTTCAAGCTCAATGAGGTTTTGTTAATAGCGTCTTTGTTGCCTTAAAGACATTCTTGACTAACAGGAATTCGTCATGCCCTATCTCAAACGTAACTAACGCTCATGACTGATACAGAGTGCATTTAAAGCAAACCTGATCTGCATGCTCGTAGAGGCGCTGCTAGCGTCGTACAACTTCTCCTTGGTGTTGGGATTTTCTTTTCAGTTTATATAAAGACAAGTCGTTGTTTAACGTTATTAGCAAAAATCTCGAAAATATTTGAACGATTTACTCCAAATTTTAATACGATAGCCTATGAAACATTCGGAGGGACAAAGGAAATTTATTCTTTGCAAAGATATATAATAGCTAAATAAATATGTGCCATATAAAGAGGAAAAGTAGTTGCCCAAAATCTCGAGAAGTTCTTGACCAACTAACTAGGGAATCGTTACCCAAAATCTCAATGTTTTTGACCGGTTTACTTCATATTTCATATAATACTTTCATGAACAATTGAGCAGACATGGGCTATGTATATTTTATTGTATATAATATATAAATTGACGTTGGTGGGGAGGCTTGCGTACATCAGCGATACAGATAGCCGTACTTTTGGTGCAACCACAGTGGTGGATATCAGTTGAGAGGCCATAAAAACACGGGGCAGCAGCCTTTCCAGTAGTTGTAGGGGCAACAGTCTGTATGATTCACTGATCTGGCCTTGTAACATCAACCAAAACGGCCTTACTGTGCTGGTACTGCGAACGGCTGAGAGCAAGGGGAAATTATAGCCGTAATTTTTACCGAGGGCATGCATCTCTACTGTATGGTTAAACGATGATAGCATCCTCTTTGATGAAAAACTGGCGTTCTACGGATCGGAGCGTGGAATGTCAGATCCCTTAATCGGGCAGGTAGGTTAGAAAATTTAGTAAGGGAAATGGATAGGTTAAAGTTAGATATAGTAGGAATTAGTGAAGCTTGATGACAGGAAGAACAGAACCACTGGTCAGGTGAATACAGGGATAAGACAAGAGTAGGTGTAATAATGAACAAAAAGTAGGAACGCGGATAAGTTACTATGAACAGTGTATAGAACGCATTATTATAGCCACGAAGCCCACACCCACAACAGCAGTATAAGTTTATATGCCAACCAGCTCCGCAGATGAGGAGGAGACTGAGGAAATGTATGATGAAATAAAAGAAATTATTTACGTAGTTAAGGCAGACGAAAATGTAATTGTCATGAGGCACTGGAATTCCATGGTAGAGGAAGGAAGAGAAGGAAAAATAGTAGCCGAATATGGACTGGGGGAAAGGAATGAAAGAGGAAGCTGCCTCGTAGAATTTTGCACAGAGTATAATTTAATCATAGCTAACACTTGGTTTAAGAATCATGAATGTAGATTGTATACGTGAAAGAGACCTGTAGACACAGGAAGGTTTCAGATTGATTATACAATGGTAAGACAGAGATTTCGGAACCAGGTTTTAAATTTTAAGACATTTCTAGGGGCAGATGGGACCTCTGATCACAATTTATGGGTTATGAGCTGCAGATTAAAACTGAAGAAACTACAAAGGAAACGAATTAAAGGAGATAAACTGAAAGAACCAGAGGTTGTAGAGAGTTTCAGAGGGAGAATTAGGGAACGATTGAGAAGAACGGGGAAAAGGAATACAGTATAAGATGAATGGGTAGCTTTGAGAGATTAAATAGTGAAGGCAACAGATAATCAAGTAGGTAAAAAGACGTGGGCTAGAATAAATCCTTGTGTAACACAAAAGATATTGAATTAAATCGCTGAAAGGAGAAAATATAAAAATGAAATAAATGAAGCACGCGAAAGGGATACAAACGTCTAAAAAATAAGATCGGCAGGAAGTATAAAATGACTAAGTAGGAATGGTTAGAGGACAAATGTAAGGATGTAGAAGCATATATCACTAGGGGTAAGATAGATGCTGCCTATAGAAAAATTAAAGAGACCTTTGGAGAAGAGAGAACCACCTGTATGAATATCAAGAGCTAGGATGGAATACCAGTCCTAAGCAAAGATGGGAAAGCAGAACGGTGGAAGGAGTATATAGAGGGTTTGTACAAGGGAGCTGCACTTGGCAATATTATGGAAATTGAAGGGGACATAGATGAAGATGAAAAGGGAGATATGATACTGCGTGAAGAATTTGAGAAATCACTGGAAGAATAAAGTCGAAACAAGGCCCCAGGAGTAGACAAAATTCCGTTAGAACTACTGATAGCCTTGGGAGAACCATCCATGACAAAACTCTTCCATCTGGTGAGCAAGAAGTATGAGACAGGCGAAATACTTTCGGACTTCAAGAAGAACATAATAATTCCAATGCGAAAGAAAGCAGATGCTGACAGATGTGAAAATTACCAAACTATCACTTTAATAAGTCACGGTTGCAAAATACTAACACGAATTCTGTACAGACGAATGAAAAAACTGGTAGAAGCCAACCTCGGAGGAGATCAGTTTGGATTCCGTAGAAATGTTGAAACACGTGAGGCAATACTGACCTTACGGCTTATCTTAGAAGATAGGATAAGGATAGGCAAACCTACGTTTCTTTCATTTGCAGACTTAGAGAAAGCTTTTGACAATATTGACTGGAATACTCTCTTTCAAATCTCGAAGGTGGCAGGGGTAAAATACAGGGAGCGAAAAGCCGTTTACAATTTATACAGAAACCAAATAGCAGTTGTAACAGTCGAGGGGGACCAAAGGGAAGCAGTGGTTGAGAAGGGAGTGAGACAGGGTTGTAGCCTAGCCCCGGTGTCGTTCAATCTGTATATTGAGCAAGCAGTAAAGGAAACAAAAGAAAAATTTGGAATAGGAATTAAAGTCCAGGGAGAAGAAATAAGAACTTTTGAAGTTTACCGATGACATTTCAATTGTGTCAGAGACAGTAAAGGGCTTGGAGGAGCAGTTGAACCTAGTATGTTGAAAGGAGGCTATAAGATCAACATGAAAAAAAGCAAAATGAAGATAATGGAATGTAGGGAATGTAGTCGAAGTAAATCAGATGATGCTGAGGGAATTAGATTAGGAAATGAGACACAAAGTAGTAAATGAGTTTTGCTATTTGGGAATCAAAATAACTGATGACAGTCGAAGTAGGGACGATATAAAACGTAGACTGGCAAACGTAGACTGAAGAAATGTAATTTCTCAAAATCGAGTACAGTTTTAAGTGCCAGGAAGTTTTTTCTGAAAGTATCTGTATGGAGTGTAGCCCTGTATGGACATGAAGCATGGGCGACAAACGGTTTAGGCTGGAATAGAACAGAAGCATTTGAAATGCGTTGCTACAGAAGAAAGCTGAAGATCAGATGGGTAGATCACGTAACTAATGAGAAGGTACTATATAGAACTGGGAAGAAGAGAAATTTGTGGTACAACCTGACTAGAAGAAGGGGTCGATTAGTAGGACACATTCTAAGGCATCAAGATTTATTACTGTAGGGAAACGTGGGGAGTAAAAATCGGAGAGGGAGACCAAGAGATGAATACAGTAAGCAGATTCAGAAGGGTGTAGGTTGCAGTAATTATTCGCAGATGAAGTGGCTTGCACAGGATAGAGTAGCGTCAAAAATGGCTCTGAGCACTATGGGACTCAACTGCTGTGGTCATTAGTCCCCTAGAACTTAGAACTACTTAAACTTAACTAACCTAAGGACATCACACACATCCATGCCCGAGGCAGGATTCGAACCTGCGACCGTAGCAGTCGCACGGTTCCTGATTGCGCGCCTAGAACCGCGAGACCACCGCGGCCGGCTAGAGTAGCGTGGAGAGCTACATCAGACCAGTCTTTGGACTGAATACCACAACAGCAACACATAAATCACATAGGAGAAGATGAGCTCCTTAACCGACTTCGCTATAAAAATTTTACTTTAAATAACCAGTTTCGATAAAACTAATTTACCATCTTCAGATTCGTAATGAAATCAGAATAAGTGCTAGAAACTGTTATAAAACAATGTAACATTAACCCATCGAAGAAACAAAAGCAACATACCTTCGTAAAGGTTATTATAAACGACTTGTGACAGCTACATACAGAATCTTTCCATTGAATTTCCAGGTACGTAAAGCATGAAATGAACAATGCGATGGCACGTGAAAATTAAAATTACTATGTACATCACATTTCGCAAAAATGTCTTCCCCATAATATGCCTACCAGGATTCCACAAAAATAAGTCAACAGCCAATGCAAGAGACGATCTAACCAAAAGCACAACAGGTGTCACTCCAGTAGATGGATTCTGTCAGTAAAAGCCAAATACGTAAGTTAAAAAGAATAATGATTCCAAATGCGCATATGTAAGAAATTCTGAAATGTTTATAAAATATTTTGATGATTTCTTCGTGACTGAAGACTGCGAAGAAACCCTATACACCATATTTACGAGACTTGCATTATATCATTACAAAACTGCAAGTGCCTTTTGCGATAGCATCTCTAACTAAGCGACAAACATAGTTGTGTGTGTGTGTGTGTGTGTGAATTCTTAAGGGACCAAACTGCTGAGGTCATCGGCCCCTAGACTTACACACTACTTAAACTAACTTCAACACACACACACATCCATGCCCGAGGGAGGACTCGAACCTCCGGCGGGAGGGGCCGCGCAGTCTGGGACAAGGCGCCTCAAACCGCGCGACCACTCAGATTGGCACAAACATAGTTACAAAAGAAAAATAATTTTTCAAACTTATTATAAGAACCAAAAGTTAGATTGTACGATAAAAAATGTTCAGTGAATTATTAAAATCAAAATTCAGTGGTGTTAAACCCAACATAGGAAGCTAGCATAACCAATCTGAAAATTATAGCGCAACGCATCATATTTAGTGCACGAAACAAATTAGACGATGTGATAGCCCATATCAGGAGCACGAATACTACGTGGGGTACTAACGGAAAGCCGTCAAAAATAATTACAGTCCACACCTTTGACTGAGTAAATTGACATCTGTAACCAAAGAGTAGTGAACATGAGATTCCAAAACGCAACCCTGACTCACAAACCTACGAAGGCTAGTCTATACTACTCGAGCGATGTTTCAGCGAACTATGATGTGCGTAATAATTTTAATTTTGAACTTTCATCGCATCACTCATTTCATTCTTTATGTGTCTAGAATTTCAATGGAAAGATTTTGTGTGTAGCTGGCACAAGATGTTTGTAATAACCTTTATGAAGGTAAGTTGTCTCTTGGTCCCTCTATGGGTCAATGTTGCATTATTTTATAACAGTTTGTAGCACTTCGCCGGCCGGTGTGGCCGTGCGTTTCTAGGCGCTTCAGTCTGGAACCGCGTGACCGCTACGGTCGCAGGTTTGAATCCTGCCTGGGGCATGGATGTGTGTGATGTCCTTAGGTTAGTTAGGTTTAAGTAGTTCTAAGTTCTAGGGGACTGATGACCTCAGATGTTAAGTCCCATAGTGCTCAGAGCCATTTGAACCAATTTGTAGCACTTCTTGTAATTTTATTACATGTCTGATGGTGGTAAATTAGTTTTATCGAAACCGGTTACCTACAATAAAATGTTTAATAGCGATATCGGCTAAGAAGTTGTTGTCCTCCTAAGTAATAAATACAGATCGCCCCATTCAAGCTAAAAATGAATGAAATACTCTAATAACAATTCAGATGCACAAAAACAATACATTTATTAAAGAACAATGATAAGGTTTCCTGTTAAAACTGACTACAAGAAAGAAAATGCGGCGCTGTACTCTGTTGTGAAAACGAAAAATTTTGTGTTCTTTCTCGGAGTCACGTTTAGCTACGATACCGGGGCATTTAAACCACTAGAAAAATTGTTTCTCCATACATATTATTTCACACTATATTTATTTTAAGTAAAAATTGTGTGGAAACGATGTGCTATTGTTTTCTTCCTTGTAGTCACTTTTCACAGAAAACAGAAAGGTAGTATTTATTGCTTATTGGCTTACGATTAGAAATCTATTACGGAACCTCAATTTGCAATAACTATTTGTAAGGCTCGAGGTCAGGGAGAGGGCGAGGAGGACGTGGACAGGGAGGGGGAAGGAGGAAATGGACGGAGAGACCGTCAGACCTCGTAGTGGCTGCCTGAGGACAACGCGAGAGTTGTCAGCGCCAGCGACCGCAGCCAGATTACAGACGCCGGATGTAGGCGGCACTCTACCTGGGAAGCCTTGTATTTTCGCGGGCCCTCTTGTTAAGTGTCTACACGAGTCTATCACGTCTGGACGAAGAGGTCTGCCGTGGGATAGCTGGGATTCTAATGCAACGCAGGCAGGGAAGACTGCAGCAATTGCCTCGCAGTTTCAGTGCAGGACAACGTGCGATCAGCCACACCAAATTGAAATTACGAACAAGATCAATTCCACACTCACGTACGTCACAGGGCAGAGATTATCATTAGAGCAGCAACGCCGGAGCTGAACAGTTGAAACAATGAAAAATATCGCCTGATTTGGGAAGTCGTGGCACTTCATTGTAAAATTCAATGATAGACTAAGACAGCGCAGAAAAGTGTTAGATTACTTGTGAATAGAGTGCACTTCCGGTTGATGAGGTACCTTTGTACGAGGAATCTTAAGATTTCATGTGAATTACATTGACCGACAAAAAAAAGGCCAAGCATCCAGAATACAGCGTATCTTCGTACACGTACACACCTTTGGTAGGTATTTAGATCGTTAGAGTTGCAGCTCTCTGAAAAGTAGAACGACCACCAAAGTGCATTAGTGTTGTTCGTATTTAGTGTTATTACAAGACATGGAAGGGTGTATAAGCGACGTGAAGGCGTCAGATGTTTATTGGTTATTGTCAGAGTTCCGAGCGAGGTATCGCAGTGGTTGGCACACTGGACTCGCATTGGGGAGCACGACGGCTGAAACCCGCGCTCGGCCATCCTGATTTAGATTTTTTCAGTGATTTCCCTAAATCGCTTCAGGAAAATGCCGGGATGGTTCCTGTGAAAGGGCACGGCCGACTTTCCTACCCGTCCTTCCCTAATCCCATGAGACTAATGACCTCGCTGTCTGGTACCCTCCCCCAGATCATCCAACCAACCATTACTGTGAGGGACACGGAAATACCACGCACTCTTGAGAGAAGCGTTATCAGCAACTGACGAAGTTTGGAAGGGGCCTTATTGTGGGTCTCCATTTGGCCGGCTGGTCGAATCATGCAATAGCTAGACTAGATTTGTGGGGCATTAGGCTGTGACAGCTGCCCAATGTGGGACTGCATGGGAAGGTGAGGGCAGGTATACTCACTGTCAAGGTTCCGGTCGACCACATCTGACTTCACAAGGGATGATCTCAGTGTGGTGCACCAGCTAA
Source organism: Schistocerca nitens (assembly GCF_023898315.1). Lineage (NCBI taxonomy): Eukaryota > Metazoa > Arthropoda > Insecta > Orthoptera > Acrididae > Schistocerca > Schistocerca nitens. The sequence goes on along the minus strand of NC_064616.1, from coordinate 569,449,315 downwards.
GTGCGCCTGCCTTTTAAGAACAAGTAACAGATTTCCTGCAACATTCTGTGTCATCTAGCACCATTCATCGGAGACTAGAAGCAGCCGAACTAGCGAATTATCGGTCCAAACGTAGGCTTCTGTTAACACGATAACATAAACGACTGCGTTTGACGTGGTGCTGCGACCGGGAAGCACAGCCTGCCGATGAATGGCGTTGTACGAGGTGCATTCAAGTTCTAAGGCCTCCGATTTTTTTTTCTAATTAACTACTCACCCGAAATCGATGAAACTGGCGTTACTTCTCGACGTAATCGCCCTGCAGACGTACACATTTTTCACAACGCTGACGCCATGATTCCATGGCAGCGGCGAAGGCTTCTTTAGGAGTCTGTTTTGACCACTGGAAAATCGCTGAGGCAATAGCAGCACGGCTGGTGAATGTGCGGCCACGGAGAGTGTCTTTCATTGTTGGAAAAAGCCAAGTGTCACTAGGAGCCAGGTCAGGTGAGTAGGGAGCATGAGGAATCACTTCAAAGTTGTTATCACGAAGAAACTGTTGCGGGTGCGTTGTCTTGGTGAAACAGCACACGCGCAGCCCTTCCCGGACGTTTTTGTTGCAGTGCAGGAAGGAATTTGTTCTTCAAAACATTTTCGTAGGATGCACCCGTTACCGTAGTGCCCTTTGGAACGCAATGGGTAAGGATTACGCCCTCGCTGTCCCAGAACATGGACACCATCATTTTTTCAGCACTGGCGGTTACCCGAAATTTTTTTGGTGGCGGTGAATCTGTGTGCTTCCATTGAGCTGACTTGCGCTTTGTTTCTGGATTGAAAAATGGCATCCACGTCTCATCCATTGTCACAGCCGACGAAAAGAAAGTCCCATTCATGCTGTCGTTGCGCGTCAACATTGCTTGGCAACATGCCACACGGGCAGCCATGTGGTCGTCCGTCAGCATTCGTGGCACCCACCTGGATGACACTTTTCGCATTTTCAGGTCGTCATGCAGGATTGTGTGCACAGAACCCACAGAAATGCCAACTCTGGAGGCGATCTGTTCAACAGTCATTCGGCGATCCCCCAAAACAATTCTCTGCACTTTCTCGATCATGTCGTCAGACCGGCTTGTGCGAGCCCGAGGTTGTTTCGGTTTGTTGTCACACGATGTTCCGCCTTCATTAAACTGTCGCACCCACGAACGCACTTTCGACACATCCATAACTCCATCACCACAAGTCTCCTTCAACTGTCGATGAATTTCAATTGGTTTCACACCACGCAAATCCAGAAAACGAATGATTGCACGCTGTTCAAGTAAGAAAAACGTCGCCATTTTAAGTAATTAAAACAGTTCTCATTCTCGCCGCTGGCGGTAAAATTCCATCTGCCGTACGGTGGCGCCATCTCTGGGACGTATTGACAATGAACGCGGCCTCATTTTAAAACAATGCGCATGTTTCTATCTCTTTCCAGTCTGGATAAAAAAAATCGGAGGCCTTAGAACTTGAATTCACCTCGTACTGTGTTTAGCTATGAATGGTGAATATGCACTGCCTCGCATGACTATCGTCAGGGAGTGTGATGGTGACCTGAGGATAGGTCCTATTCCTCCTGCGTTTGAGAGTGGGACAGATGTGTCGCTCCTGGCGTCATGTTGTTGGGAGCAGTCGGATATGGCTTCAGGTCACGGCTGGTAGTGATTGTGGCTGTTCTGATGGCATAACAGTACATCACGGACATCCTCATTTATTAGCTCTAAAGCGACAGCATCGCGGAGCCATTTTTCAACAGGACACTGTTCGTCCACTCATGGTACGTGTCCTTATGGACTTACTGTGTGATGCTGAGGTACTCCTGTGGCTAGCAAGATCCCCAGACGTGTCCCCGATAGTACATAGGTGAGGTCAGCTCGAACGTCAACTCTATCCCTGTGCCAGTATGTAGAATATCAGAGACCAGTTTCAACAGTAGAGGGGCAGATTACCTCAGTAGACGATACATCGGCTTTATGACAGCATTCCCCAGCAATTCATGGTATGCATCCAGGTCAGAGGGGCTGCCACCGTCATCTTATAAGTGGGCTCACATTGTCAGTTTCGTTGTAAATTTGACTCGATTTTGTAATCACTGAAATTACACATGAAGATAATTTCCTTCCTCCTCCCTTTCTGCGTGTTTCACTTTTTTGTCATGCATAGGATACTGGGATGGCCGAGCGAGGTGGGGCTCTCGTAAAATCCTGGACTTGTATTCGGGAGGATATTCAGGAGGATATTCGGGAGGATGGCGGTTCAAATTGACGTCCGGCGAGATTAATGCTTTCCACGATTTCCCTAAACCATTACGGCCGAATGCAGGCATGGTCCCTTTGAAGGGACACCGCCGATTTCCTTCCCTATCCTTTTCCATTGCGAGCTAGCGTCCGTCTCTAATGACATCGTTCTCAACGGGACGTTTGACTCTTATATGCCGTTAATTTTTGCTGCATCGTGTGCATACGTTCCTTGTCAAATAATACCCAACTGTAGACCTGGACGCCAGATCACCGAAGTTAAGCCCTGTCGGGCTGGGCTGGCACTTAGATGGGTGACCATCCTGTCTGCCGAGCGCTGTTGACAAGCGGGGTGCACTCAGCCCTTGTGAGGCAAACTGAGGAGCTACTTGATTGAGAAGTAGCGGCTGCGGTCTCGGAAACTGACATACGGCCGGGAGAGCGGTGTGCTGACCACATGCCCCTCCATATCCGCATTCAGTGACGCCTGTGGGCTGAGGATGACACGGCGGCCAGTCGGGACCTTTGAGCCTTTACGGCCTGTGCGGGAGGAGAGTAGACCTGGACCCTAGCAAAATAATGAACTACTGTAGTTTTCCCGAATTGTACACTCCATGAGTATGAGGGCTCTCATGTTATCCCTTAAAGTCCATCTGATGATTTCCGTGGAAATAAATATGCCTTCGTCTGAGTGGGGTCAAATCTGCATCTTAGTGGAACTCGGTTCCCAAATGTTTCCTCTGCCTTAGAAGTTGGTGATACGAGGAACTGCAGGATAATTTGAAATATATATTGATTTACTACGCAGACACAACGAAACCTTACTTGGATGCCCTTTACGCCCGCATTCAACAACTCTACTGGTCGACGTCAGAACCAACGTATTGCTGCATCAATAGCCTCCCCAACATCAACGTACTACTTCTCACGGACTGCATCCTTCACTGGGCAAAACAGATGGATGTCGGAATGTGCGAGATCTGGGCTGTAGGTGGATGAGGAAGAACGTTCCAATGAAGTTTTGTAAGCGTTGACGGGAGACGCCTCTTCCACGACTCAACGTGCTTTTTTTCACTGCCAGGTCTTCGTAGACATTCTGCCAACACCTATGAGTATCCGAAATTCTGTAGTTTTCCTCCAAAAGAAACTAAATGACAGCTCTCTGCTTGGAATTGACGTCCGAAACAGACGCCATTTTGAAGGCTACGTATAGCGCCATCACCTATTGGAACTTGATGAAGCTATTGTGGTTGAAGAGGGAATAATCCACGACGTCCCACAAAAAAATTCTGCAGTTTCTGAACCGAAATTGGCTGAGAAAAAAATTCGTTGCATTACTTATTGAACCTTCTTTTATAAGTAAAAGTCTTGTACAGTTTTCAAGGGAACCGTATACCGTTCTTCCTGCCAGTTCAGGCAATGATGATGGAGGTGGATAACAAATACCCTTTTCTCCAAAGTAGACCACAAAAGCCCAATAATATTGAGCTCTGGCGACGGTGGTGACCATGGGGAAACGTGACAATTCATTCTCGTGCACGCAAAACCAGTCCTGGACGATGCGAGCAGTGTGGACAGGGGCCCTGTCGTCTTCGAATACAGCATCACCGTTGAGGAACGAATAATGTACCATGGGATGTATCTGATCAGCGAAAACGGCCACATAATCCTTTGCAGTAATGTGATCTTTCAGCGTAACCATTGGGCTCAATGAATGCCACCTGATCAGCGAAAACGGCCACATAATCCTTTGCAGTAATGTGATCTTTCAGCGTAACCATTGGGCTCAATGAATGCCACGATATAGCTATTCAAATCATCGCCGAACCTCGGCCATATTTCACTCTTAGGATCTAACCCCCTCCCCCCAGAAGTTGTAAATAGCGTGAAACAAGATTTACCCGACTAAATGAGTTTCTTACATTACTCCCTAGTCCAGGTTTTATGGCTTCGGCATCACGTTTTCCTGTCACGGGTAATTGCTTCACCGAAGCGTGACTTTGGAATCCGAGCTCGCCCTGCAGTTTCCAACTTTTCGCTTCCTTTTGTTTTGGCGATGATAACTGTAATATCCCCCTCCTCCTTCATAATTCCACCTATTGTTCATGTAGTGTTGGCAGAAGAGCCAACACCGTGTTACTAGAGGAGGCCGAAATGCACGCGTTTTAGCTCACGCAGGCTGGCGTGAGGAGGGGAGGACTATACTGACGTGAGGTCTGGAACATGACAAGGAATTAGAATTCAGAAAGCGGACGTAATTACTTTGATACTTAACTTTAATCCAGTAATGATGAACGTCGCTCTTGACGGTACATGATTCACAATATTACCTGTTCAGAATACATTCTTCAAGATATGACTCCTAGTAACTTAATATGGCGTCGTGCTAGGTCGTAGCAAATGACGTAGCTGAAGGCTATGCTAAACTATCGTCTCTGCAAATAAGAGCGTATGTAGTCAGTGAACCCTCGCTAGCAAAGTCGGCTGTACAAATGGGGCGAGTGCTAGGGGTTCTCTCTAGACTAGACCTGCCGTGTGGCGGCGCTCGGTCTGCAATCACTGATAGTGGCGGGTCCGACATATACTAATGGACCGCAGCTGATTGAAAGGCTACCACCTAGCAAGTGTGGTGTCTGGCGGTGACACCACAGTCCACAATAAGCAAAGTCTCTTATGAAAAATTTGAGAGGAGCGAAGATTACAATAAACTTTCTAGTCTTGTTGGCTTTTCGTATAGAGGTGGCTCCAGTTCTTCTTGTCTACGGATATGATTCTTGAAGCTGAAATTCTCACAAATTTTAAGACCGTTATTGCAGAATTTTTCTTGCTACGTTAATATATTTTGCCGGCCGCGGTGGTCTAGCGGTTCTGGCGCTGCAGTCCGGAACCGCGGGACTGCTACGGTCGCTGGTTCGAATCCTGCCTCGGGCATGGGTGTGTGTGATGTCCTTAGGTTAGTTAGGTTTAAGTAGTTCTAAGTTCTAGGGGACTTATGACCTAAGATGTTGAGTCCCATAGTGCTCAGAGCCATTTGAACCATTTTTAATATATTTTGCACAGTTTAGTATATCATACAGTCTTTTGAATTTTCACATTAACAAAGCCGAAATCACATTCTTCGCCCAAAATACAAAAATACGTTAGATCACATCAGAATTATGCTTACTACTGCTTCAATCTGCGGTAATAACTATAGTCCAAATGGTTTACAGTTTTACTTGACAAATGAATTTCTATTAATTTCAATTATTATTTCATAAATGAAACCAGAAATAAACACAGTAAACGGTACTAGATTGCATAATAATAGAAATATTAAGTGTACCAAATAATTCATAATTTCAAATGTTTCTAAAAAATATAATTTTAATTACACTACTGGCCCTTAAAATTGCTACACCACGAAGATGACCTGCTACAGACGCGAAATTTAACCGACAGGACGAAGATGCTGTGATATGCAAATGATTAGCTTTTCAGAGCATTCACACAAGGTTGGCGCCGGTGGCGACACCTACAACGTGCTGACATGAGGAAAGTCTCCAACCGATTTCTCATACACAAACAGCAGTTGACCGGCGTTGCCTGGTGAAACGTTGTTGTGATGCCTCGTGTAAGGAGGGGAAATGCGTACCATCACGTTTCCGACTAGGATAAAGGTCGGATTGTAGCCTATCGCGATTGCGGTTTATCGTATCGCGACATTGCTGCTCGCGTTGGTCGAGATCCAATGACTGTTAGCAGAATATAGAATCGGTGGGTTCAGGAGGGTAATACGGAACGCCGTGCTGGATCCCAACGGCCTCGTGTCACTAGCAGTCGAGATGACAGGCATCTTATCCGCATGGCTGTAACGGATCGTGCACCCACATCTCGATCCCTGAGTCAACAGATGGGGACGTTTGAAAGACAACAACCATCTGCACGAACAGTTCGACGACGTTTGCAGGCAGCTAGGAGACCATGGCTGCCGTTACCCTTGACGCTGTAACACAGACAGGAGCGCCGGCGATGGTGTACTCAACGACGAACCTGGGTGCACGAATGGCAAAACGTGATTTTTTCGGATGAATCCAGGCTCTGTTTACAGCATCATGATGGTCGCATCCGTGTTTGGCGACATCGCGGTGAATGCTCATTGGAAGCGTGTATTTGTCATCGCCATACTGGCGTATTACCCGGCTTGATGGTATGGGGTGCCATTAGTTACACGTCTCGGTCACCTCTTGTTCGCATTGACGGCACTTTGAACAGTGGACGTTACATTTCAGATGTGTTACGACCCGTGGCTCTACCCTTCATTCGATACCTGCGAAACCCTACATTTCAGCAGGATAATGCACGACCGCATGTTGCAGGTCCTGTACAGGCCTTCCTGGATACAAAAAATGTTCGACTGCTGCCCTGGACAGCACATTATCCAGATCTCTCACCAACTGAACACGTTTGGCCAATGGGGGCTGAGCAACTGGCTCGTCACAATACGCCAGTGACTACTCCTGATGAACTGTGGTATCGTGTTGAAGCTGCATGGGCAGCTCTACCTGTACACGCAATCCATACTCTGTTTGACTCAATGCCCAGGCGTATCAAGGCCGTTATTACGGCCAGAGTTGGTTGTTCTGGGTAGTGATTTCTCAGGATCTATGCACCCAAATTGCGTGAAAATGTAATCACATGTCAGTTCTAGTATAATATATTTGTCCAATGAATACCCGTTTATCATCTGCATTTCTTCTTGGTGTAGCAATTTTAATGGCCAGTAGTGTATATATTCATATCCAGTACATACCGATAGTAACATCAAAAATAAAGTAATTCCTTTTCATAAATTTTAGCTTGAAATGTAACCTGTTGTGTATAAAATTATATGAAAGTTTTCAGAAAAGCAGCTAAGATAATGATGACCTGTCCAAAATTCAAAAAAGTATACTCGTATCGCTAACTACTGTTTAGGAAAAGTAATGCTAGAGGAGGATGTCCTGTTACACAGCGTTCGGGAGTACTATATTCCGATCTCCAGTGACTTTTGCAGCTGTCGTCCTCTTAGTTTTCGTCACTGTTCCCTTCGATGAACATTTGTCACGATCGCTCAACATACAGTTTCGTCCCCGTCGTGGCCTAGTGGATGACATTTTTCAGCTATCAATGTATGAAATAAATCTTCTATACGGTACCTCTTCAAACTCAGAAGACTTCGACTACATTGGTCACGGAATACCCCACCATACGAGCACCAACAATTTGGTAACAATCGAATTTACGTAGCTTCGACATAATGCATTCACAACTACAGGGAACACTTTTGTGACCACGACTGAAACTGGCGACGTGTTGAGGGCATTTCACAGCAGTCGGTTCATGGTAAAATACAACGGCGTAATTTGCAGGCTTGTCAAGGATCTGCATTCATGTTCAAGCATGCATTTTTCGCAGTTTCTTCACATTTTTGTCCAACTTCTACATAACCAGCAACACTTCTGAAAATGCTTCTCAAGCTTCTACGCCACATCAACATGCCACGCTTATTTAATTCCGCGTGTCTGAGAAATTCCTGTAAAATTACTTTTGTGCAATTTATGCTACCTTTTGCTTTGAGAAAGTGGTCTCTATCAGCTGGTAAGACTCCAAATGTGGAATAAAATTGCTTTGTGATTAATAGGTGTGCGGTGTCGGACAGGGGGTGAGAGAGAATGTTCCCGACGTGCTACCAGTCACGCTTGGCAAAGTTCTCCAAATGCTTAAAAAAATAGGGAAGACAGCGAACACGTGGCACTTGTAAAATAACTCCGATTACTTAGAGGGTGACCCCTGACACTCGACTCATTGAAACGTCCGTCGCAAAGCTATAGTAGTCGTAGTATAATTAACGACGGTGGTGTGACGAGGCAACAGTCACGTAGCTCCTTCAGTCAGCTTTCTCCTTCGCGTATTCTTTCCAGTTCCATAAAGAACACCGACCTCTATTTACATGCTAGACTTTTAATTATATTATCTGTACAATAAAGCTCATAATGGCCATTTGCTCTTGACATGTTATGAATATAGTACTGCGAATATGTTTTACTTAGTATTTTTTGAGATTATTAGCAGTGTTATCTATATATCAAAACGTCTACAGAAGCGAGTGTATTTCTAAGAGTCGCAGCGAAAGACTTATTACTTGATAATTGATGCTGATGTCTAATGCAACATGTGTATCTTCTAGATTTGCAGCGGTGTTCATCACTGCGATACAGATAAAGATAACGTATTATGCTGGTACAGTAAAGAATGAAAGATCGTTAACAACCAATATTTTCAGAAATTTTATGGAGATGAGAACTTTTGCGAAGAGATCTCTTACTCTGTATTGCATTCACAAACAAAGCAACATCAGACGTGAATGATACTAGCAACGTAGACATTTGCGTTCGTATATAAAGGTCTTAGTATCTGGTACTCTTCCCGATTAATAGGAAGAAGGGGTTGTGATTTTCTTTAATGTTTACGAAGACAGGCGGATTGCAAAGCAACTTGCCCCATATTTGAGCATTGATCATTCATTATGCCTTAACTTCAACCCTAATAATCGTCTGTTGATGGCATAAATATTGGTATTAATGTTTGTTAAGACTAATTTATTTCAGGATGTGTGAAGTAAAATACTATTGAACATTTAGTTTTGAAGTTCTTGCAGCAGCCATGGTTGCAGGCAATATCACGGGATTTCAGATTCATCTGTTACGTGAACAACTGTTTTTTTTTATTTTTTTTTTACCGACCTAGGTGGCGCAGTGGTTAGCACACTGGACTCGTATTCGGGAGGACGACGGTTCAATCCCGCGTCCGGCCATCCTGATTTAGGTTTTCCGTGATTTCCCTAAATCGCTCCAGACAAATGCCGGGATGGTTCCTTTGAAAGGGCACGGCCGACTTCCTTCCCCATCCTTACCTAATTCGATGAGACCGATGACCTCGCTGTTCGGTCTCTTCCCCCAAACAACCCAAACCCCAACTGTTTTTTATGTAATCCCAAACATGTTTCAGCGCTTTGAATAACATCATGATTTACTGCCCAGAGCTACTGCCTAATTATCTTTATTGAACTACCAGATTCAGTCTATGGATCATCAGATTCATTTATAACATCGTACTACGCGATATAAAATCTATATCGCCAGATAATAAAACCAATGAATTCGTCACTGTGGTCGCAGAATAATACAAATTACCTCGTGAGTCATAAAACACGCCAAGCAGTGCACTCATTCATACTGTGTCAACAGTCAGTATTAACGCTACGAAACGAGACATTCCACGTATTGCCGACTGATCAGTTGATTACTGTTTACCGGCGCTAAAGCTGACCTTGACATACCATGAATGAGTGCACTGTCTAGCAAATTTTGTGATCGACACTGTAACTTATATTATCATCTGGCACCAATGATGATTTCATTTATTTTATTATCTGACGCAGTTGATTTTATATCGTGTAATATTATGATGTAAATGTTTGTATGAATCTAATGATGGTCTGTGGACCGAAACTGGTTGTTGAATGACGAAATTTTATCATCAGCTCTTGGTGGTATATCAAGACGCTCTTCAGATATTTACGAGCTGTGGGGTACCACCTTCCGAAAATATGTGTTTCAGTTCCTACGTGTCATCGTCAGTTACTATTCATTTTCGGTTCTGTAAAATGTAAACATGTTGTAAGTACTAATTATTGTAAGGAAATTTGGCCATAAAACGGTTTTTATTTGAGGGAAAGTAAAAAACAGATTTTATACCAAACTAATATGAGAACAAGTTAAAATTAACAGGAACTGGATACAGACCAGCAACATAAACACTATGTTTGGTAAATACAAAAAGCTAAACTTACGTGTGAGGTTCTGCAGCAACATAACTTTGTGAGTATTTCAAAAACAGATGCAAATACAGAAAAGAACGGATATTTCGAAACTAACTGTAAGTAATCGCAAAGTATAGTTGCGAAATATTTTCGGACAATAAAATTACGTTTATAGATTTTTTAACTCGACAATCAAATTTGCACTAACACAATTTGACTGCAGATGACAAGCTAATGTAAAGTGCGAGGGGCATTCAATAAGTAATGCAATACATTATTTTCTGGAAACAAGCTGATTTTATTCTCGTTTCTAAAAAATCATACTATTCCCAAATCTTCGTTCAATGGGACGGTCATACGCCACCTTACAGGCATGCGTGATACCACTCTACTGGCCGACGCTAGAGCCAACATCTTGTTGCATCAATAACCTCCCGATCATCCACGCACTGATTGATTCCCGCAGTGTGCATCCTTCATTGGGCCAAACAGATGGAAGACGGAAAGTGCGATATCCGGGCTGTAGGCTAGATGACGAAGAACAGCCCAATGATGTTTTGTGATCTTCTTTCGGGTGCGCAGACTTTTGTGAGGCCTTACGTTGTCGTGGAGAAGAAGTTTGTTTGCATTTTTGTGGCGATGAACATGCTGAAGTCGTTTCTTAAGTATCCTGAGGGTAGCCACAATGCACTCAGAGTTGATCGGTGCGCCAAGAGGGAGGATATCAAACAAAGAAAACCTTTCAATATCCAACAGAGACGTCCAGTTGAGCAGCGGGGTGTTTGTGATCTGTCGATCACCACGAATCAGAATGTTCACATGTTCCAACATTGCACGAGTGACAGCTGTGTGCGGCCGGCCAGCAGGAGGGAGATCGGACGGCTTTGCGCGACCTTGTTGCGATGATGACAGAAGCCTTGCTCAACGACTCACCGTGCTTTTGTCCACTAGCAGATCTCCGTAGACATTTCGCAAGTGCCTATGAATATCCGCCAAAAGAAACTCAATGACAGCCCTCTGCGTGGAACGCAACTCTCTTACAGCGCCATTTTGCAGGCTACGTATAGTGCCACCACCTATCGGAACTTCATGAAAGCGTAGGGGCTGAAGCGGGAATATTCCAAGATGTCCCACAACAAATTCCCTATTTTTTCAACCGACACTGGCCGAGAAACAAAATGTGTTGCATTACTTTTTGAACGGCTCTCGTAATGATAGCAGCAGACAAAAACTGTTTTTAGGCATAATGTCGAGACAAGTAAATATTACTTAAAACAAGTTTACATTTTACAGAACTGAATAAAGATAAGCTATTGAAAAAATTGGAAATTTGTGGTAAGGTCTTACGGGACCAAACTGATGAGATCATCGGTCCCTAAGCTTACATTTTACTTAACTAACTAAGGACACCCCCCCCCCCCACACACACACACACACCACAGGGAGGACTCGATCCTTCGATGGAGGAAGCCGCACGGACCTTGAAAACACGTCTCAGACCGCGTGGCTACGCCGCGCGCCTAATTTCCTATTGATGATGGCACACATGTGCTGAAACATTTATGGTTTATGTATAAAGAAAAAAACAGTGCCTGCATAACAGGCGAACCTGAAATACAGTAAGTGTAATACTGGTTCAGAGTAAGGATCTGATTATTTCCCTTACCATATTGCCATGTGGATTTGATACCCCTAGAACAAAAATCAGCAGGGATAGAAATCCCCCCAGAATAACGTACCGCTGTTGTTGGAGGTGGTCTTTTCATTCCTTTCTTCCCTCTTGATTTCCCTTTAGTTTTCTTGTTTAATCATCATCACCGCTTAGCCCGTTAATTTTTGTGCGATATTCAAGATACTGAATTCTACACAGACCACTGTTGCAGCGTTTGCAGCATTATCGTCATTCGTTTTTCATTGTTTCATTGCTAGTCAGAATATACTATCTACTCTTTCGTTGCGTTGGCTCTCTTGGAATAACGAGAGTACCTCCATCAAGAAGCAGAAAATAAGAAATAAGAGTCACCATACTACGGAAAAGGTCTTGTGAAAGTGTTGTTCAACAGAGTCCAGTCTGAATCTCCCCATGATTTTCTTTCGTGCATTTCCTACCTCTTATCACTTTAGTGGCCTCAAATCGATTCATTCTCCTCCTCTTCCTCCTCTTCCACCTCCTCCTCCTCCTCCTCCACCTCCTCCTCCATTCCCCTTCCCCAACTAGCTAGCTGTTTTCCCCTTTTCTCTTGCCTTTCTCACGATTTTCACCTATCACAAAACTGCATCCCCACGGGAACAGCTTGTAAGACACTAACTCCCATTATCGTAGCCTATTTAGCCCACTGGACTGACTGGAAGCAGATTTTAGGCGATTTCTCGACAAGAATGAAGAGAATTCTGGTTAAATCAAAATGTTTCACCTCAGGTACACACTATACAAAAACTTAAATCAGTAAAGCCATATCGAACAAAGAATGTACGTGCAGACGCGCTTAGTGCACAAGCATTTGCTGTAGGTCCTGTACGTTAACATAACGGAACTGCGACTAGTAAGATGTGTGCCACAACGGATCGTACAACCGAGTAGTTACCAAGAAGAAAGAGATCAGCTGCTCAGTACCTCTAAAATACGAAGTTAGATCACTTAGATGAGGACGAAAGCTCTTAGACTAAGGATGTTCAGTAAAGGTATACAAATCTTATCTGGATACTCCCGTGCTAAGAAACACCAATACTTCACGGTAAATGATAACAGCCAAACAGTTGCAGGATAAAGATTCATTAAAATTCTTGACCACGGTTTAGATGTATCTAAATATACCTTCATCAGAAGTAAAATACACTAAAATCACATCCTGCAGTGGATACACCGAAACCGTGGTCAAGAATTTTAATAAATCTTTATCCTGCAACTGTTTGGCTGTTATCATTTACCGTGAAGAATTTCAACAGTTGCTGTTTCAGCCATGTTTAAAATCTTGAAACACCAATACTATTAAATTTTGTATTTACGTATAAGGTATTGTGACAATGTTTAACGAGGGTGTTTTGTTTCAGACCCGAGAACAAAAGACTGGTTCCTGGTGACGAGCCCCGCGCCTCTCATCACGCTGTTGGTCTCCTATCTGTACTTCGTGACTTCTGTTGGCCCGCGATTCATGAGGGACAGGAAGCCCTACGATCTGAAAGCCCTGCTGATGGTCTACAACTTTGCTCAAGTTATAATCAGCACGTGGCTGGTGTGGGAGGTGAGTCAACTTCTGTAATTACAGCCGCAGCCTAACAAGCCAGTTTGGCTCCACTAACCTTCTGCAGCTGGCGGATGCGTTGCGCGACTGCTGCTCCTCGGCATTATTTCAACTGTGCCGCTCCATAGTTTTGTGCAGCACGAATTTCAAACAATGTAACTGACATCCAGTCTCATTAAATTGAACCATACTTCGCAGTTGTATCTGGAGGATGTTGGTACGAATGTAGCACTATTATCCAATCACTAAGAACCACCTAGTGGGAAATGTCATTCCTGAGCACTTGCGAATGTGTTATTACAAATCATTGACGACACAAACAAATCTTTAATTATTTGACCGAAGACAGTAATCGTACACGATAGAAACTTCTAGCACGTCTAGTGTAACAGTGCTCCATAAAAATGTTAGACCCGATTATAAAGTTACGGGAAAATATTTCGACTAGAATTAGCACCAACTGCATTTAAAGACATGGGATTTAAGCAAGCAATGTAACGAGCTGGCATTAGAAGTAGGTATAGCGGAATGAATCAGTCTGAAGTTCTAAACTAGATAATGGAACGAACTAGTGAATATAAATTAGCACTTCTTGAGAAAGACATTTATTCGAGTGTTGTTAGTATAATGAATAATACACGTATATTCGTCGGTATCAAATCTTGTATAAGATTCCATCAGACAACTCAAATTGGCTCTGAGCACTATGGGATTTAACACCTGTGGTCATCAGTCCCCTAGAACTTAGAACTACTTAAACCTAACTAACCTAAGGACATCACACACATCCATGCCCGAGGCAGGGTTCGAACCTGTGACCGTAGCGATCACGCGGTTCCAGACTGAAGCGCCTAGAACCGCACGGCCACACCGGCCGGCTCCATCAATTAGAAATTAGAATTGAAAGAGGTGTATGGAGAAAAGAGTCAAAAAAACTATTGTCAGCTAGAGAACCTTTTCTGACTCCTGAACTGGGAGAAAGAAGACAGATTACGTCTGAATCGAAAATACGTGAACCACTTTCGTTTTGTTGATATAAAATTTGCCTCAGTTCAGCAACTAATGGAAGTACATGAGAGAGCAGTTTTGAACGTAGGAGAAAAATTGATTACAAGAATGAATGATCAACTCACCTAAAATGGTACACATCAATAATCAGTTTTAGAAGCAGTCAACGGTATGATGAACTGCAAAATAATTTTAAAAAATGAAAATGACCTGGGATTCTCGTGGCAAACTTGATGTGGTTTTCGTAAGTATTGAATTCGAAGGCATGTGAAAATACCAAGATGTTGGGTCATACTGGCGCGAACTGTGCAGCATACGATGTGACATAGCTGTTAGTGTCGTTGGCTAGCCTGCTATGGGTCACCACTTCAGTCTCGACGGCCCGCAGTTATTTGTCATTTAATATTTAACATTTCTGGAAAGTTCTCGAAATTCCTTGCGTTTGTAATGTATGTACAGTATTGAATATTCGATGCCTGTATAAATAGCTACACTCTCCATCCAGGAACTGAGTTCTTTTCTGAGTGTACGTTGGTGATGGTAATACAAGCGCTTTCAGTGCTAAATATTGTACTTATGGACTACCTTGCTTTCGGATTTCGACTTCATTCAGGTTACGACGTGTCAGTAATGGGTGAGTCAAGAGAAAAGGTGGATGCTTAATGATTCTGAACAAAAAACTTTCTATGAACGTATGCCGTATTCCAAACTGTTTCCAAGATTTAATGTAGATTGCTATTTATTTCCTGTATTATTCAGTGCCTTGTGTACAACGTACCACAGGAGTGTAGAGGTGTTCGAGACAAACAACTTGATACGGGACTCTTTTGGTCTATCAAGTCGGGCAACTACCTCAAATTGGCCTACAAAAACTACCTAAACTACAGTGCATGCGCGTCGCGTAAGGTTTTCAATGTTGTCGCGCTCTCTTGGCGAAAATTACTAGTCCTAGAGAAAAACAACTTAGACCTTTTATAAAGGAAGTTTAATGTAGTTTAATTTTGTACTGCGACACGTTTTCGCTGGAGAATGCGGCTTTAGAGTTATTTAAGAAAAACGTACAAAAGTGATATTAAATTTGTGTTGCCTCGGAACCCATGCGGAACAGGGCATATGTAGATATGAAGTTTTTTGTTTAGAATCACCATCATCCCTGAAAGTATGTAGCTTTCTTCCTAGCTCAACCTGTATATCTAAAGACCGTAATGCTTGGAGAACTTAGAGCCGATTTTATCCAGCAGGTGATCAGCATATTTATTGTCTTCTGTTTGACAAACTAATGAATCCCTATCTTCACGTGCTGCCTGTATGTCTGAGAATACTAGGATACTTGATTCCTTTGTGTTAAGCAACTGGTGATTACGTCGTGAGAAGCCCGAAGAATTTTCCTTACACTGCCCCAGTCATTTTAGATTGAACTGCCAATAGTTGCTTGACTTTGCATACTACTTTAAATATTAGTTGTTTTTCCAACCTAGAGATCACTCTAGTTAACATTTGTAACACCTGGATTCTCCCCAGGGGGGTAGGACGCTTTGTGCCCATGGTGACGAAAATGTATAACAGTTAATTTTGTACCACTCATCTTAAGCAATGTACAGTATGATAATGTATTTTTGTTCGTCTAGGGTCTGCAAGCTGGCTGGCTGCACCATTACAGCTTCAAGTGTCAGCCTGTAGACTACTCAGACAACCCACTGGCACTCAGGGTGAGTACACCACATCTGCTCGAACATAGTTACATGTACATCATGATATCAATGTCGTGTTAGTTACTCAGTTTACAGACGGTTTCGTGTTATCATTGACTGAATTATTATCGATTCGTCATGTCAAACACCACATTAAATTTAAATCGTTAAAATAAATTGAAAATTTTGTCTAACATACACTCCTGGAAATGGAAAAAAGAACACATTGACACCGGTGTGTCAGACCCACCATACTTCCTCCGGACACTGCGAGAGGACTGTACAAGCAATGATCACACGCACGGCACAGCGGACACACCAGGAACCGCGGTGTTGACCGTCGAATGGCGCTAGCTGCGCAGCATTTGTGCACCGCCGCCGTCAGTGTCAGCCAGTTTGCCGTGGCATACGGAGCTCCATCGCAGTCTTTAACACTGGTAGCATGCCGCGACAGCGTGGACGTGAACCGTATGTATAGTTGACGAACTTTGAGCGAGGGCGTATAGTGGGCATGCGGGAGGCCGGGTGGACGTACCGCCGAATTGCTCAACACGTGGGGCGTGAGGTCTCCACAGTACATCGATGTTGTCGCCAGTGGTCGGCGGAAGGTGCACGGGCCCGTCGACCTGGGACCGGACCGCAGCGACGCACGGATGCACGCCAAGACCGTAGGATCCTACGCAGTGCCGTAGGGGACCGCACCGCCACTTCCCAGCAAATTAGGGACACTGTTGCTCCTGGGGTATCGGCGAGGACCATTCGCAAGCGTCTCCATGAAGCTGGGCTACGGTCCCGCACACCGTTAGGCCGTCTTCCGCTCACGCCCCAACATCGTGCAGCCCGCCTCCAGTGGTGTCGCGACAGGCGTGAATGGAGGGACGAATGGAGACGTGTCGTCTTCAGCGATGAGAGTCGCTTCTGCCTTGGTGCCAATGATGGTCGTATGCGTGTTTGGCGCCGTGCAGGTGAGCGCCACAATCAGGACTGCATACGACCGAGGCACACAGGGCCAACACCCGGCATCATGGTGTGGGGAGCGATCTCCTACACTGGCCGTACACCACTGGTGATCGTCGAGGGGACACTGAATAGTGCACGGTACATCCAAACCGTCATCGAACCCATCGTTCTACCATTCCTAGACCGGCAAGGGAACTTGCTGTTCCAACAGGATAATGCACGTCCGCATGTATCCCGTGCCACCCAACGTGCTCTAGAAGGTGTAAGTCAACTACCCTGGCCAGCAAGATCTCCGGATCTGTCCCCCATTGAGCATGTTTGGGACTGGATGAAGCGTCGTCTCACGCGGTCTGCACGTCCAGCACGAACGCTGGTCCAACTGAGGCGCCAGGTGGAAATGGCATGGCAAGCCGTTCCACAGGACTACATCCAGCATCTCTACGATCGTCTCCATGGGAGAATAGCAGCCTGCATTGCTGCGAAAGGTGGATATACACTGTACTAGTGCCGACATTGTGCATGCTCTGTTGCCTGTGTCTATGTGCCTGTGGTTCTGTCAGTGTGATCATGTGATGTATCTGACCCCAGGAATGTGTCAATAAAGTTTCCACTTCCTGGGACAATGAATTCACGGTGTTCTTATTTCAATTTCCAGGAGTGTATTTTTGTCTATATGAGGACAGAATTTTTTATAGATGATGTGTAAAAAGATTCATGATTTGTTTATAAATTAAACTTCCTCACAAGTATAAACTATGTGTCATGCCGATAATCGAACCCGGAACCTTACTTTTAGAGAGTAATTATCTTCCCAACTGATTTATCCAACCAAGACTTACGACCCGCCCTCACAGCTTCAATAGTGATAGTTCCTCTCTCCTGTTTCCCAAATGTAAATAAAAGGAAAAACAGTTGTCTTATTTAATCAATGAGTATGTGTTGTGGATCGTACAGTGCTCAGTTCACAGTGTTTCACTGTTCCGACTTTTTTGCAGATGGCGCGCGCCGTGTGGTGGTACTTCATGTGTAAGCTGGTGGAGCTCCTAGACACGGTGAGCATACGGCTTCATCGCTGTATTTCTTACTACCTTAATATGCGTTTCACATGATTGTGTTACCAGGTATTATTAAATCATGTGCCTTCCACACGTCCGTAGGTACTATCTTTTATTTATTTTAGTTAATCGATTCTCCTCTAGGAAAGTGTATAGTATTTGATAAGCAGGTATCTATATTTCTGTCTCCGGTAAAATATTCAGAATACAATCTTTCACCACATATATTGCCACATATTTATATTGCTCATCAAGTGAGAAAAGGATAAGCAACAATCAAATGAAGACGAGACTGATGGAAAAAAAGTAAGTAAACTGTTTATTATTTCAAAAGTAATCGCCACATCCCACTATGCAAGACGATCAATGCCTTCATGGAAAAAAGTTTGCAATTGCTTACTGAATTATGATTATACCATGGCGTGTACGTTTTCGTCCGAAAACAGCATGGGGAGGGATTGGGGCTGTATGGAAGACGTGTAAGGGGTTCACAGCGCAACTTTTGCAGCGTAGTCGAAGAAACATGTGGGCCGCCAACGTGTTCCTAACAAGGGAACCGTACAAACTTCCCCTCACCGATTCGACTCATATTGAAAGGTTCTGTATGCAACATATGTAAAGAGAAACACACAACTGTCAATCGTTTTCGAGGAAATAGAGTTTGAAAATATATATTTTATATAGTCGCTAGTACACAAGAAGTCCGCAGCCAAGCGTGTTAGGCGGTTAGTTTCATAGTCTGCCCAGGCCCCCACAACCGCACGAGTGGTCGACTGTGAAGAGCGGACAAATTGAATAGCTGGCCGGCGGCCATTAGAGTGGTAAACTGACGCGCGGATTTCGAATGTTTATACATCGCTTTTGGTTATAAAATGCCTTCCCTAGAGTTAGGTCACAAACATAAATCCTCATTTAAATACGTTACTACAATATAGTTTTTAATTTATGAACAAACAGCAACTAGTCACTGTTTATGAATTTATGTTACGTAGTACATGGAATCTGCCGTAGCTAAAAGTTATGCACTGGACCCCTGGCATTTTTCTTAGTTCATTTACGATAGATGTACGCAAAATACATCAAAATACTCGAAGATTTGCCCACTATGTTAATAAATATTTTCTGACTCTACCTTGCTTTAAATTTTACGACGAAAAGTGCGTTATAAATGGCGTAGTACTTTGGCAACTCACGACCAAATTATCAAGTTTCAACCTAACTTAGACCATGACAACACTACCGATCAGCCAGCTATAACAAACAAGACTTCAGGCAGGCATCCAGTATCGCATTAGTCACAATATTTACTTTCGAAGATGTACATTTCAGTTTATATGTGTGGTTTTTTCGTATAATAAATACAACTCAACAACTGTTCCATCGAGAGAAGTTGTGAAATCAGATTACAATTACACACATTCAGTTGCATTTTATAACGATAAAAAGCCTGCTAACTCAAATTTCGTGTTGCTTGCAACTCAACTTTTATAGTTAAAATAAAATGTGGTTCACAAAGAAAAATTTATCTTGTGCTGTACATCGTCTGGAAAACGAAAGATGGATGGAACAGCATCATCTTTCAGCTTTCTGCGATTTACGTAATTTTCAAGGAAACAATTTTCTTCAAAATGATCGGAACATATAAAATGGTATTCTGTCGGTCGGAAATCTTGCCTCCTGCCAGCGTGTAACCATTTTTGTAACAGCTGTGGCTTTGAGAAAGGAAACCTGCAAATATATGCACAGACATTATGCTAATACCGTGTTACAAAAACATTTACTAAGCAAGTGCACTGACATACAAAACAACTTAAAATATCCACATACCTGTGAAATGTAATATTCGTTCCTTTCTCGAATTTATTTGTACAATTAATCGCTGCACAACTCTTCACCATTGCACTTCTTTTGATTGGAACATACAGGCAGTAGAATTACGAGTAACAAATACTGTATGTACGCCCCAACAAATATACAACGTTGAATCAGGGTCTTCATAAACAACAGTACTACACAACACATCAGACTACAACCACTATAATGGCGTCTAGCCGAAGGTTCAAATTATCCCGCGACTGCAGCGCCATCAGTGAGTCTAGTTATTTTTTACAAGGTCTTTGAGTCTTCCTTTCTCAATCGAGCAGCTGGGCCGTACTGTTTACACCCTGGCTCTGCGCGCTCGCGGTCGAGGTTAGTTGTACTGCAGCCGTCTTCGCTTATGTAAATTCTGATAGATGAGCAATATGGCACATCTCCCAGAAAGACCACGCACGTTCTTCAACGACTATACGAGACCTAAGGCTCATGAAACGAACATTTTCGTGAGACGAAGTGTGCATTAATTACAATGAACTTACGAACATCCATTTATCGATTGGGACCAGTGTCGTCTACGTCAAGCTGGTTACAGATGCGGCATATGAGAAGATACTTAGCGATGACGAACGAGGATTAAAATTTCGTCACTCAGCAGCCATACAGGAAATGTGTCAGTGGATCATATGGGTTTAGGTATCCCCACCATATGGATTTTTCAACTGACCTTCGAGGTACCGAAAATGATGGTGACAAATGCATTATGACAATATGGTACGGTGACTATCCACACCTCCGAAAAATGACAAGTTTTACAACTTGTCCGGTACTTAATAGTGTTTGACAGGCAGGCACTAAGTTGACAAAACCCGTGAATTCATATTTGTGCATTGGGTTTTGCAGAGCCATAATGATATACGATGGATAGCCAATGTCCTGTTCTGGATGCGGCAGTGAGGGCCATGTTCGGTCGGAATGCCTCCAGAGGAGGACTGCGGTAGGGAAGGCGAATAGCCGATTTTGGTTTATTGGGAGAATTTTAGAAAAGCGTGGTTCATCCATAAAGGATACCGCATATAGGACGCTGGTGCTACCTATTCTTGAGTACTGCTGGAGTGTTTGGGATCTTCATCAGTTCGGATTGAAGGAAGAGATCGGAACAATTCGGAGGCATCCAGCTAGATTTGTTACTGGTAGGTTCAAACAACACGTAAATGTTATGGAAATACTTTGGGAACTCAAACTGAATTCCTGGAGGGAAGGCAACGAGGAACACTACTGAGAAAATTTAGAGAGCCGGCATTTGAAGCTGACTGCCGAACGATTCTAGTGCCGTCAACATACATAGCGCGTAAGGACCACAAAGGTAAGATACGAGAAATCAGAGCTCATATGGACACATATAGACAGTCGTTTTTCCGTCACCCTATTTGCGAGTAGAACAGGAAAGGAAATGACTAGTAGTGGTACAGGGTGTTTTCGTCCACGTGCCTTATGGTGGCTTGCCTAATATCTATGTAGATGTAGATGTAGAGGAATTTGACGCAACTGTGTAGGGGCGACCAGCGAGTTACAGTTGCGACCACCTCTCTTCCGCTGACACACGTGGCGGCACTTTGGCACACGCCGACGCCGAAGCCTTCTATCGATCCGCCGACTCAGGAGGTGGCGGCAGTGTCGTTGCATACAGTCGAGGGGAGACCGACTGCAATTACGCCCGACGCAATACTCCCGACGCCTGCGGCGACCGAAGGAAGACTGGAGCAGTATATTGACGTAGAGGTGCATGACGTGACAGGCGACGAAATAGAGACACCACCTGTCAACAAGTATCATGGAGGGGTTGTGGTTCCTGACACCCTCGACTGGGGCGATCAAAATGATGAAATTGAAGGGGCTAACACACAGAATGCCGGCGACGCCAACGTGGTGCCCACCCTGCCAATCGACTGATAATATTGGACGTCCGTAAGAAGGTAGTTACGCCGTGGAAACTGTGGGAGTCCTTCTTGCGGATGCACCCCTTACTACATTTCGAAATCGAATGACGGACACCAAACCGCAAGCCTGTAAAATTTGGACTGTCATTATCGACATCAGTAGTTCGACGGTGAAGTTGCAACTCTTTCTTGCCGGCCGCTGTGGCCGAGCGGTTCTAGGCGCTTCAGTCCGGAACCGCGCTGCTGTTACGGTCGCAACTTCGAATCCTGCCTCGGGCATGGCTATGTGTGATGTCCTTAGGTTAGTTAGGTTTAAGTAGTTCTAAGTCTATGGGACTGATGACCTCAGATGTTAAGTCCCATAGTGCTTGGAGCCATTTGAATTTGAACTCTTTCTTGATATATTGCATGCGTCTGACGTTGATATCCTATTGGTGCAAGAAGTACGGCTCGACGCGCTCCCTGAAGTAATCTGATTATTTCGCGCACAACTCACCTTACTCGTCCATTAACAGTGACACGGTAATCCTAATACGGGATGGAATACCGGCAACGGATCACTCTTTTCTGCCATCTGCGCGGGGTCTGGCAGCACTGTTCATGGGACCCGCTTCACCAACATCTAGCCCCCCCCCCTCCCTCCTCCCTGCACAGATCAGCGAAAGGAAAGAGCACGGTTTCATCCTGCAGGTATTGCTCCTCTTTTTGCCGGCAGGTACGGCCACTTTCGCCTCGGCTGTGACTTCAGTTGCCTCCTAGCTCCGAAGAATCATACTCTCACTTTCAGGACCTGCAAGAAACTACAAGTGATATACCGGCTTGGCGTCACATCGGAACAAATCAAAGGGAATAGAGAAGATTTACATTTTTTACAGGACACTCGGCGTGTCGTATTGACCGTATTACGTAAAATGGTTCAAATGGCTCTGAGCGCTATATGACTTAACATCTGAGGGCATCAGTCCCCTATAACTTACAAGGGAACCTCCCCATCGCACCCCCCTCAGATTTAGTTATAAGTTGGCACAGTGGATAGGCCTTGAAAAACTGAACACAGATCAATTGAGAAAACAGGAAGAAGTTGTGTGGAACTGTGAAAAAATAAGCAAAATATACAAACTGAGTAGTTCATGGGAAGATAGGCAACATCAAGGACATTGGGAGTGCAGGAGCGCCGTGGTCTCGTGGTAATGTGAGCAGCTGCGGAACGAAAGGTCCTTGGTTCAAATCTTACATCGAGTGAAAAGTTTAATTTTTTATTTTCAGTTTATGTGACAAACTCTTATGTTTTCATCACTTTTTTGGGAGTGATTATCAAATCTACAAGAAAACCTAAATCGGGCAAGGTAGAAGAATCTTTTTACCCATTCGCCAAGTGTACAAGTTAAGTGGGTCGACAACATATTCCTGTCATGTGACGCACATGCCGTCACCAGTGTCATATAGAATATATCAGATGTGTTTTCCTGTGGAGGAATCGGTTGACCTATGACCTTGCGATCAAATGTTTTCGGTTCCAATTGGAGAGGCACGTCCTTTCGTCTACTAATCGCACGGTTTTGCGATGCGGTCGCAAAACACAGACACTAAACTTATTACAGTGAACAAAGACGTCAATGAACGAACGGACAGATAATAACCATGCAAAAATAAAGAAAATAAAATTTTCACTGGAGGGAAGACTTGAACCAAGGACCTCTCGCTTAGCAGCTGCTCCCGCTACCACGGGACCACGACGTTCCTAAGCTCATTCGATCCATGATGTTACCTATGCGACCCGTGGACTACTCAGTTTGTATATTTTGCTTATTTTTTCACAGTTCCACACAACTTCTTCCTGTTTTCTCAATTGATTTGTGTTCAGTTTATCAAGGCCTATCCACTGTGCCAACTTATAACTAAATGTGGGGGGGGGGGGGGGGGGGCGATGGGGAGGTTCCCTTGTTAGAACTACTTAAACCTAACTAACCTAAGGACATCACAGACATCCATGCCCGAGGCAGGATTCCAACCTGCGACCGTAGCGGTCGCGTGGTTCCAGACTGAAGCGCCTAGAACCGCTCGGCCACACCGGCCGGCTCGTATTAAGTAAGGCCAAGATAAAAGACAATAGCACAGGGACACTAAGGAGTTTTATTACACGATACTTCTTGAAGTGTCATTGCAAGCCCCGTCTCCTGACCGGCAGGGCGAAGTTAACCGTGGTAAGACGCACATTAACACTCTCACGCGACACAGGTTGGAAGGCCTACTTACAGTATAAGGGCCATATGCTTGGACGGTGGTGACGGGGGATGTCCACCAGTTTATTTATTTATTTATTTACACGTCAAGTTCCGTAGTACCAAATTGAGGAGCAAATCTCAAAGGTCATGGAACGTGTCAGTACATGAAATTACAACATAAAAGTAATAACAGATAAAAACAAAATGTTTTTGAACCCGAAGGAACTCAATCCATAAGTTTAAGTAAACGCAGTCAACTATACAACAAGAATCAGCATACTTTTTCAAGGAACTCCTCGACAGAATAGGAGGAGTGACCCATGAGGTAACTCTTCAGTTTCGATTTGAAATCATGTGATACGCAAAAACGACGATTTTGCCGTACGTTGATCGTCGTACTCCATACCGCGGATGGTCGGCATCTGATGTCACAAAGGGTCATAGCTTCAGCATTTTTGGACAGACTTCGTCTGTTATGCCCCGATGGATAACAATGTACAATCTCATGCTGCCTGACACATACGTACCGCCTGTCTTTCTTAAAGCCTACTTTCGCCCGAAAACGAAAAGGGCTGAAGGCCACAGTGTGGATCAGTAATGACCGCTCACCATGCTTAATAGTGACTATAGAGCCTTGGCCCGACTAATGGCAATACAGCTCAAGACGGTGTTGTCAAACAATATTTGCCCATTTCATTTAATGCATATTACAGGAGTGCGTACCTAATTATTTTGTCCCAATTTTCTGCCTTTTATGGCATTTAATAATGTTTTTATGTGGTTACCTGTGAAAGGTGTGAAATAAACTTCTAATATAAAATTAAATAAAAAACAAATATAAAAATAGATAACGAAGAAATAAGGAGAAACAAAAAAACAAAAGCGCGTGTTACGCTGTTAATTTCAGGAGAGCGAGGTCCATGAATCGAATATCCCTGCCTGCACTTTTTTCTCCCATTTAATTTTATCTATATTATTTCATTCACATTTGTGGCAACTATGATGTGTAACCTATGGAGCACCACACGAATCACGATGATACTGATCATAGAAACACATAAAACGATAGTTATTTCGACACTTGTAATCAACGCAGGATCTTTGCATATGCAAGGTGTTTTTCAATGTGTCTATTGAAAAACAAACTTGGGTTACATTAGTCAGCAGTGCTCGGTCATCGCACAATTTAGAGGTCTACCACGCATATCTGTTGCAAGAATTACATGGAAATTAAATAAGAAAAGAGCACCGGAAGTGAAATTCCATCCACAGACCTGGAGATTACGAAACTAAGCGTTACTCTCTTGGCTGCGGTGTCCTTGATTACTATAGTTGAATTCTTTTATCTTGGCGGCTCGCGCATGACCGCCCAGACGCGGGAGATTGCTGCGTTGCCAGTTGCACACGACGCACGCGCCAAGAGAAGCAGCGCCATAGTATAGTGTAGTTTGCAAGCTTACGTTTAGGGGGGAGCGCGCAGTTTATGAAGTTAAGCCACCACGGCCGCATTAACCCTTTCGCTGCTACAGAGACGTGCTCCCCGCATTCCGCGCTGTGCGCGATTTTGTCACTGCACTGCTCGCCTGTGCTGACACATGGTGTTTCCGACTGCTTTGACACACTTATCATTCGATTCCACAAAAACTATTTGGCCCAAAAATTAGATTTTTACACATCTTCTTGACTGATACCTTCCCCCCACTTCCATTGACTGATTGAAGTGCTTTAAAATTAAGCCAAACGCGCCCGGTGTAAATAAAACTTTTATTACAGTCGCGAAAGACGGAATATTTCTCAATATTACATACGACACCTATGTGGTACTTAAATTAAATGAGATATTTTTATACAGTAAATTTTATATGAAATTTAGGTACCTTGTCCACATT
Source organism: Schistocerca nitens (assembly GCF_023898315.1). Taxonomy (NCBI): domain Eukaryota; kingdom Metazoa; phylum Arthropoda; class Insecta; order Orthoptera; family Acrididae; genus Schistocerca; species Schistocerca nitens. Next base: position 569,423,392 of record NC_064616.1, on the reverse strand, counting down.
TCATTCTCAACATTGTGCCAACTAAAATCGACCATACAGAAAGTATACGCTATGGAATTTTACATCTGCAAACATTCCCGGCGGGGTCAGGGATTTTCTCTGCCTCGTGATGGCTGGGTGTTGTGTGCTGTCCTTAGGTTAGTTAGGTTTAAGTAGTTCTAAGTTCTAGGGGACTTATGACCACAGCAGTTGAGTCCCATAGTGCTCAGAGCCATTTGAACCATTTGAACCATCTGCAAACTCTTCAAAATTTCGTGCAATGGTTTACTACATTTAATGCTGCACAATAACTGGGTTGAACATCGAAACAAAATTAAGTCATTTATGGGGGGAAGGTATCAGTCAAGAAGATGTGTAAAAATCTAATTTTTGGGCCAAATAGTTTTTTGTGAAATCGAATGATAAGTGTGTCAAAGCAGTGGGAACACCATGTGTCTGCACAGGCGAGCAGTGCAGTGATGACAAAATCGCGCACAGCGCGGAATGCGGGGGGACACGTGACTGCAGCAGCGAAAGGGTTAATGAACAGACAAAGCACTAGAAATTTCAAAAAATTGCATTCAAACGAATAAAATTCGTGAAGTAAGACACTTCGATATTGTTTTTAAATAAAGAAAATATCTTGCATCGCACAAGGGTTGAACTCTTTACCTTTCGCTCACTAACCCAACGCCTTAACCGTTACGCTAGCGCAGCTTGTCGTGCAATGTTTCTCCATAAGGACTATAACAGCTGACGCAAAATTCTGACAAACACTGTTGGTATGCCTATGAATTACTCGCACTTTGTCGAAGTACAATAGGAAATAAACAATTACCGCTGTTCTTTATTGCGAAAAAGCGGTTCGTGAAATTGATACAAACACCTTTCCTTGCTATCGCCTGAATTAAGAGTGGTGGTGGTGGTGGTGGTTAGTGTTTAACGTCCCGTCGACAACGAGGTCATTAGAGACGGAGCGCAAGCTCCGGTTAGGGGAGGATTGGGAAAGAAATCGGCCGTGCCCTTTCAAAGGAACCATCCCGGCATTTGCTTGAAACGATTTAGGGAAATCACAGAAAACCTAAATCAGGATGGCTGGAGACGGGATTGAACCGTCGTCCTCCCGAATGCGAGTCCAGTGTGCTAACCACTGGGCCACCTCGCTCGGTGAATTAAGAGTCTTATTGCTTGTTTGGTTTAATTAATTAATAGAAAATGAAGCAGTTGGTATAATGAATGGTTTTTCCAAACTTTCAAAAAACAAAGTCTGCTATCAAGACATTGCTTTTGTTCTATTACTTTATTTATGACTGAACGTTTCTAAAACTGAAGACACTCGTCCGTGCTCTGCTCTGCAGTCGAGATCTGGCAACGTCGTTCTCTGTTCATTGGCTGACTGTATTTTTTGACGTCAGATGCGCAGAACGAACCTAAACTCGGCCGCCAACATAAATGACGTGCACTTTAGCGACCGTGCGAAGTGTGTAATGAACGGGTAAAATGTTCAAGCGCGATTTTCTCGAAAACGGTTGAGAGTTACGTCATGTTTATGTATGTCGAAGCCTTGGTCGTGCACTACACAACCTGTCAATATGAATCAAATCGGTGAGGGGAAGTTCGTACGGCTCCCTTCTTTGCAACCTGTGAGCAGAAGTTTCACTGGTAAGCTCTTACGCATCCCCCGCACAGTCCCGATCTCTCCTCTAGGTATTTCAATCTTTTTGGAGCCCTGAAAAAAGACTATTTGGCTGTCAATTTGCTTCAGACGAAGAGGTACGTGCCTGGACAGTATCATGGTTCCGTAGGCAATCGCAGTCATTTTTCCACGAAGGCACTGATCGTCTTCTCTCAGAATGAGAAAATGTATTAACTGTTATGGCAATTACTTTTAAAATAATAAAATGTTCACTTACATTTTTCGTCCCTCTTGTTTTCAATTGATTGCCCCTTTATATCGGAGGGTATCTACATTATTAATTCATGTTGCTGCACAGTAACAACCCAGGTTGCTGTACCACGTCGTTGTCGAAATTTCAAAACTAAATCTAACAACACACTCACACACACACACACACACACTTCAATCATAAGCCATCCAATTTACGGAGCACACGTTTCAATGAAATTTTCTGCACTGAAGCAGATACTATTTTGAAAAGTGCAATATTTTTCATCGCTCTTACTGGTTCCGTTGTTTGAAGTACGCCAGTCAATTCAAGGCAAACATCAGTGTAAAGGCAGAGAATCTGAATAACACAACATATTTAACCAACGGACCCAAAACACGGACAATGTGTGTAACCTAATCAAAGGACGCAAACAAATAGTGGGACAACGAACAGGACGTCAAGGGCCGCCTCGGCTAGCTGTACCTTCTCATCAAATAAAATTCTGGCCATTTCCATAGAATTACATTCTGAATATAAAAATGATAATTAGCTATTTCACAAGAAAAAATGAAATGCGATTTCATCCGACAGTAAAACGAACAAAGGTTTTGAATAACAATGTGGTTGTAGCATCAAATGGTTCACGAAACTATTTGAGTAATTACTGATTCTGGAGTAGCGATTGATTCTGATACATAAAAAATAGCGCGACGTTTTCTTATAAAGTGTATGAGTAAAGATTCTGGAATAATTGTAGTTAATGTCCCTGACTTTTGTCCTCATATCAGTAAACTACGAAAATAAATAGCAGGGATTGAGAGGTAAATTCTGATTACCTTTTCAGAATATTGGATTTTTATTTCGGCGTCGAACAGAACTCACATTTCATCAGATTATATGCATCTACTTGCGTTATAAAGTCTCCCGCGTCCGGCCATCCTGATTTAGGTTTTCCGTGATTTTCCTAAATCGCTCCAGGCAAATGCCGGGATGGTTCCTTTGAAAGGGCTCGGCCGACTTCCTTCCCTGTCCTTCCCTAACCCGATGAGACCGATGAACTCGCTGTTTGAGCTCCTCCGCCAAACAACCCCTAACTACAGAAAGTGTTTAAAAGGTTACTAAAATACTTGACTCGTTTCTCAAAGTAAACTACACATAGAAAGATAGAGAGTATTAGGACAATCTCTATCTGAAAATTCCTGATGTGAATGTTGATACATGCAGCAAAGGTATGTTAATGAGAGGAACTGAGACACTTTTATGCAATCTATAGATTTGACACACCTATAATATCGTGTACTCAATAAGTAAATACGAGTAGAAAGAGGCAGGAGAGTGACTGCAGGCGTGTTGCAGGTGTTCTTCGTGCTGCGCAAGAAGAACAACCAGGTGTCGTACCTGCACCTGTGGCACCATACGCTGATGCCCATTTGCGCGTGGATCGGCTGCCGCTTCCTGCCAGGTTGGTAAACAAACACTGCGTTACAACACGGGGTTTAAATCTTGCGATGAGGGGCTACAGCCTTATATAGGCCAGAGTAAAAGTTCACATCATATTACTGATACTAACGAGCACTGGTCTGTTTGTACTGTTACCTACCTTCATTCTTCTGGGAATTTATATAGCTATTCCAAAATGTTATAAACTAACAGACTGAAAGTCGAACCCAAATTTGCGAAATTAGACCCTAAGAAATATGGTTTTCAGAACAGACACTAATCTCTATGGTTACATTAAGCCAATATCATATTGAAAGTTACATATTTTTTTAATTAGCGCCATTGACAAACTCAGCAGCTCAGGAGCAACATGAAAATTTCCACTTAGTTTAGAAATTGGTGTCGGGTCTTTCGAATAACTGGAATAGCCAAACAAATATTAAAGGGTTGTCTATAAAAAATGGTTCAAATGGCTCTGAGCACTATGGGACTCAACTGCTGAGGTCATTAGTCCCCTAGAACTTAGAACTAGTTAAACCTAACTAACCTAAGTACGTCACAAACATCCATGCCCGAGGCAGGATTCGAACCTGCGACCGTAGCGGTCTTGCGGTTCCAGACTGCAGCGCCTTTAACCGCACGGCCACTTCGGCCGGCCATAATGAAGATCAGATGTGGTTGTCTATAGGTACTAGTTTACACGTGCATACATATTTTCGCTACTTATGAGCTAGTAGGCAAATTGTTCATCTATTGCATGGACTCGAGTGTGAACTATGGTACTTCACGTGGGTGAGGAAATGTACAGGTCATTGCTAAGTAAAATTACCATGAAGTACAAGTCAGACACGTGGAGAACAACTGATCACCTACTGATTCTGATACGTATCATGCCTTTTCTTTCGGCAGCACAGTAGCAATTTATATGCTGGTAATTTAAATAAATTCTGGCGTAAGCACGCCATTTTATTTATAGAAGATAAACCATAGTATCTAGTATTCAAATGTGTCGCTTCTCTCACTTCTGAAACTACGTGGAAATACTTAGGAGTCAAGTATTCCTGACAGATGGTCTCATATTTGTGTACTTAGAGTATTTTTAACGACGTGACCTCCTTGTTTCTTACTTTCGTTAAAGTATCTCATCGTTCGGAGACGAACTCCTAGTAGGTGAAGCATCGAACATATGGAACTGCCAGTGCATGCGTGCAGTTTAAATTATTAGTTGCCCAGGCAGGCCAGTCTGTAAAAATTATACAAACTGTTGTGTTAGTGACTTTCATCAGTTTCTCTCGGTGTTTTAGTGGATCCACCACCCGACGGGTGTATTGCCGGTTTATAGCGCCCACTGTAGACTGCGAACCGGCAGTAGGCCTACACCAGTGGACAGCTCTCTCAGATAGGGTATAAAAAGCTTAAATGTATGAATTATTTTCCTTTAAAAACATGAAGCTAACTGCAGGGATTACTCTCGATAGGTTCACATCCCAATGAAATCAAATTATGGAAAACACATAACTCAGCTGCTTCATTTGATGAGAAAGGCACTTATTCCAAGTCAGAGATGTTTGAAATTATGAAGGAAGACTTAAAGATACTTTAGTGTGGTCGTAAAAGGTAAAATGTGTTTCGCCCACACTGGTATCGTGCCGTGTTGCAAAAAACTGTTCTCTATTTCTTCCTAAATTCTTGAAATTATCTTGTTCCTCACAACATCGTCTTAGAGAAATTTTCAGTTAATTTTACCAGCATGTGTAGAATACTGTATTAGAAAAACAGCTTATAAATTACATTTTGGTACTTGTTTACTTCGTATTACAGGTTTTCTGGTGTTTCAGGTGGTCACGGGACGCTTTTGGGTCTCATAAACAGCTTCGTGCACATCATCATGTACTCGTACTACTTGCTGGCTTCGCTGGGTCCGCAGTATCAGAAATACCTCTGGTGGAAGAAGTACCTCACAACACTGCAGATGGTAAGCCACTCGATCGGTACCACTACTACACGTAACAACCTCTCAAATGTACATGGCAGTCCCAGATCACCCTTTATTTACGTCCTCGTTGGTTGTAAGCTGTGGAAAAACTACCTGACCTTAAAAACTAATTAAATGTGTATGTCCTTAAACATTTTCCTTACATAAATAATGCATAGCACAACAATACGTTACGAAAGTAACTCACGTTTGTACTATATAGCCTTTAAGCAGTCGTCCAATGGTTTATAATCGTTTATAACCGTAACTGGTACTACTGTGACCCTTCACGCTAAATTGTAACTTTCTTTTAAAGATGGAAATAGAATAACTAACATTTCATAATGTCATCTCGAATTTTCACATTCACCGTCGTAACCTGCTCATTTTTCCTTTTTTATCATCTTTGATTTTTCTTTGGTACATACAGGGTGTATCTGTTAACAGCAAAAAAAAATGAGGTGAGTGAAAACATATGACAACAGAAGCAAAAACATTCCAACAAACATATGTCCACAAAGGAGCCAAGTAACTGTTGCGCGATAGTTACGAATTGTGGTAACGACCAGCCACCGAATTCAGTATGAATTATTTTCCTAGTTACTACAAATATATTTGAAACGTATATTTGTCGATTATGTCCCGACCTAATGGGGCTAAGATCTGACGTAAGGTCACATGCTGCTCACGAGTCACCGTACTGTAAAGGTTTCTCATTGAATGTTTGATTAGGTGCATTACTTTTGGATTATTAGACCAACACATTTTTGAAAGAAAACCTGATGGATGAAGGTACCTTCGCTTTCTGCGGCGGGATCTTCCAGGACTGCTTGAGCAATTCGCCCTTGCGCGACGTTCGGGAATATGTTGCATGCATGATGGATCACTGGCACATTTTACCGATTATGAAAAACAACTAATGTACCAGTATTGCCCGTTATGGACAAGTCGAGCAGGGCTTGTTCATTGACCTTAAGGATCACGTGATCTCAATTCCAAGAACTTTTCTGTGTGGGATCATCTCAAAGGTGAAATGTACAGCACTCCCGTTTAATAAGCTCGAAGAACTTGAGCAGCGAATTGTACATTTCTGTCAGTGTTTATGAACTGTGCAGGGGTAATTGGAAAAGAAAAACTAACAGAGTGCAATATGTCGTCCAAATGCGAGGGAGGCACGTGGAACACTTTTAACACGTACTACGGTACAGTAATTTGTAAGGTGTTGAAATGATATTGTATTTCTTGTTATGGCAGGCTATGGGCTACATTTGAGCCCAACCAGATAAGGATTTAATCGAAATGTTTAGACTTGAGATTCATTTCTTGTAGCTAGAACAATGTTCCATACTGAAATCAGTGTAGTTCGTACACATAAATTCATATTTATCTAGCATACGGCTTTTCTGCGGACTCATGTTTACTAGGAAGTTTTTTTTTCCACGATGGGTGCTAGAAAGTAAAGCCTCCGAATTTTTTTTTGTGGAAACCCTTAAAGATTTTTCAATTAAACAAACGTTCTCAACATTCTACATTTTTATTTTTCATGTCTACGAATTTGCAGTCCTGTCGCTAGAGGGTTCTGAATAGTAGCGAGTAACATGGCAATGTGTAACGTGACCATGTCGGTGCGTGAGAAGCAGCGCGCTCTAACCGAGGTTCGAATTCGAAGAGTTCGTCGACACATGGTGCACCTTCCCAGATTTAAAGAGCACCTTCGAGGGCTTCAGTGTGATGTCTCTGAAACGGCGCAAGCAGAGATGAAGTTGTGCCTCAGTCAACGAAGTCAAATATTCTACAGTGGCGGTATCAACAAACTGGTCTCTCGGTTGGAGAAGTATTTTCGTCGCCAGAGTGACTATGTTGAGAAATAAATGTATAGATATGAAGAATAAAGGTGTTGAATGTTAGTAACATTTGTTTTATTTAAAAAACTTTAAGATTTTTTTACATAAAAAATTCGTAAGCATTACGCTTCTGCACGCCCTGGTATTGTTGAGTACTTTCAAGAGTGTCAGTTTTCGCTATTAATTACGATACAAGTGTATGTGTGCGTAGGATACCAGGGACTAAAATACATAAAATATTAACTGGATACCTAGATTTACGACAAAAAGTTACAAAACTGCTACTTTGTGGACAAAATTTCTCTTGCAAATATTAAAGTAGCTATATAGCTCACCTGCCGACTGACAATAATTGTAGACATAGGAAATTTGATCCCCATGTGGACTGAATCTGCTTTATTGGTTGGGACTTTATTTCTTTGTAACTGAAACCTAGTTTCGGTTATGTAAATATGTAGTGTCACCAGCCTTTGTAGTGAATATTCCGTTGAAGTTTAATGTAAAGAGTGGCAACTGTGGGCACAATGTAAAAATTGAGGATAGCCTAGTGTTACCCTGAAACAGATATTATTCCCATATAGAAGTTTCTTGTATATGAGTTAAAAACATAGCATCACCTGCTCGTAAAGCTAAACGAGTAGAGTATTGATCGCACTAGTATCGAATTCATGTGCTAGTCCAAAATTACCACAGTCCCGGTACACTGGCCAGCTTGATACAGCTTCAGTGGTTTCATTTCCCACGTGTCCGCCCCTGGTAACTGAGTGGTCAGCGCGACGGAATGTCATACCTAACGGCCCGGGTTCGATTCCCGGCTGGGTCGGAGATTTTCTCCGCTCAGGGATTGGGTGTTGTGTGGTCCTCATTATCATAGTATCATCCCCATCGACACGTAAGTCGCCTTAGTGGAGTCGACTTGCACCAGGCGAACGGTCTACCCGACGGGAGGCCCTAACCACACCGAATTTCCATTTTATTTCCCTCGTTCTCTCTAGCAAACGCAGTGGTAGTTTTCAAACTTCACTTCATAAACCACTACACATAATCAGCTGAAATACAAGAAACACAACAAAATCAATACGTTTCATACAGGTGGAGTAAAAGATATCTTCTCTTGATTTACCTGCGATCCGAGATGACACGAAATACATTCGGCCACAGAATTAAATCAGACAGTAGGCAAATCAAGAATTAGCGGGCCCCGCCATAGGGCGGATAAATGCTGGAAGAAAAAAGTCTAGGTGCAGAATAGAAATCTGTAACTGGAAATTCGGACAGTCCAAACACCAGCGGAGGGGATGTAATACATTGTTTCTCGCATCTCTGGCTGAAGCCACAGAAACGACTCGGTATTGTTTCCGTGACTTTAGACGAAGAGCCTAGATAGCAGACATACGTTGAGAGTGTGGCAAGACGTATAACGATCAGCGCAACACGTAATTAATAAACTGCAGTGCTCTCTTCCGACGATATTTCGTTTGTAGTTTACCGAAGAGCGTTATGTAAGTCTGGTCACAATAAATATCCGCATATAGTAACTTGTAAATAACTTCTTAAAAATAGCTTCAAGACACTACGAAATATTTACGAAGGTCCAGAACAAGCTTCTCCAGTTCTTGAACTGTGACCTATCCCACATCCTGTAACGATGAGACAAAAAAAATATGCCGTACTTACACTAGCAGTGGCCGTGCGGTTAAAGGCGCTGCAGTCTGGAACCGCATGACCGCTACGGTCGCAGGTTCGAATCCTGCCTCGGGCATGGATGTTTGTGATGTCCTTAGGTTAGTTAGGTTTAACTAGTTCTAAGTTCTAGGGGACTAATGACCTCAGCAGTTGAGTCCCATAGTGCTCAGAGCCATTTGAACTTACACTAGCATATTCCATGTAAACATTGTATAAGGAATGATAAACAGGTTTCCGTTCGGAGGCCGTACAGTCAAGAATCAGCATGCCAGTCAGGTAAAATCTCCGTGAGCATTGAGGTAGTCACCCCACCGACGCACCAGGGTGGGGATACTCGTTTGGTAAACCACCGTGTCCTGCTGCGCGAAGAAGTCCGTAACTGCCTGCTGCATATCATTGTCCGACAGGAATCGTCGATTCCTTAAGGCCTTTTTCAAAGGACCGAAACCGTGGTAATCGCATGTGTGATTCAGTCTGGCTAGCCATAGACGGTCTGCTACATTGGGTTAATTCTTGAATCCTTGTCAAGGTCGCAGGCAAGAAAAAGTCTTGACAGGGGTCTTAAATACTCTACGAAAACAACAGACCAGGATCAGATTAGCCAATCGCACTGAGGCAGGTAGAGTACATCTTGTACAAAGCGACACGATCATATATCATGATGGGCCTTGATGTGACCAACAACGATGTGAACGTTTTTTTAAGATTCAAAGAATTGTTACCTCCGGAGTATAATGAACATCGCTCCATCTACCTTGTGTGTCGAGTAACGGTTAATTATGCCTGGGCACGTGTTAACTGAAAATGTTTGGTGATAGATACTCAAAAGTATCATTGGAATCTTCGTCTGTTGGTACAAGCATCCCATATCGTTCTTGTTTCACTAGGTTTGTGCTTATCTATCGTCCTTGATAGTACGTAATCAGGAATACACCCTGTATACTTAAGATAAAACAGTCTTCATTCACGAGGAGCCTTATTTCATCCTCGTCCGGCCGTTGTGATTTAGATTTTCACTGTTTCCTGATATCTCTCCAGGAGAGTTCCCCAGCAAAGATTATTGTTACTCCAAGTTTTACAATGTATTTAAATTTCCCGATAACCCAAGATTATATGTCAAATTTAATTTTAATTCTCCATTTGTACCCGTGTGTGTCCATAAATTTTCTTCTAATTAATGTCTGAATTCCTTGTATCCATGTGGATGGTGGGTTCCCCCATTTCCTTCCTTCTTGGTGGTTCAAATTCCATGACCCATCGTAGTAGTCTCTCCTCTGACATCCTTTTCGTATGTCTGCACCATATCTTTCTTCCACAAAATCAATAATCGATCTTGTGAGAGTCCTGATTTCATTTCTGACCCTTTGTCTCCTGCGTATCGTTTCAGACTGTCTCCTATAATCCATCTCAGTTTCCATCAGTCTACTCGTTCATTGGGATTTAACTCTCCATACTTCTGGTTCATATGTCATAATGCTTCTAATAATTGCTTTGAAGATTTTTCTTTTCTTTCTAATCTGTTAATCGAGTACAATAAAATTTAATGTTACGATAGTAAACTTCTCTGCATTAGTTCTTCAATTAATTTCCTTATCTTGTTTACCATCTTGTATGAGTTTTACTCACAGATATTTGTAATCTTCAGCATGAGTAATCTTTTCCATCCCTTGTTCCAGTATAATATCTTGATCTGATCTTCCTTTTACCATATACTTTGTTTTATTAATGTTGACCTAATGATCCCATTTCTTATTGTCAATTAATTCAACGTCGTCTTCGACTTGTAACAAAATTAGCTGGTCATTAACAAATTGTAGGGAATATATAGGATACATAGTACTATAACGTATTGTGATTCGCATGTTCCTATATTTTTTTCTTCCAAATTTCCAAACTCTTTTTCTGTATCTATTTTATAAATTGTAGGTAATGCGCTGCGCCCCTGACAACAGTAGTGTCCATAAATGTTCTGGATTGCTTTTATCTATCATAGTATTAATATTATATTATTTTAAAGCTTTTCCCCATATGCATGAAGGTATATTGTCATAGCCTTTTTCTATGTCTACAAATACCAAGTGAAAGGGCTGATTTCGAAAACTTTGTCAAGTATGTTTTTGCAAACAAAGTATACAGTGTACAGTTGATTTTCCTGCCCTGAAGTCAACTTGTTCTTCAGCCTCCATTTCCTTAAATTCCTCATTTAAGAATGCTTAATAATTCTACCATAAATTCTGCTAAATGTATTTGTCACCGTTATTCCTCTGTGAGTCTTATTCATATTCTTTTTCTTTACTTACAAACTGCATAAATCGTACCTTACAGTCTTTTGGGACAGCTTCACCATTTAAACATTTTTCAAAAATGTTTCTCAAACATCACATAATTTATCAATGCCATATTTCAACAGTTCAGTTAGTGTTCCTTCAGTTCCTATAGCTTCCCATTCTTTGAAGTTTTTATTAAATCTTTTACTGTTTTTGTGTTCAAAGAAAAGCTTTCATTATTTTCTGTTATCTCTGTTTCGTTATTAATTGTATCCAAAAAGTTCTTCCCTATTTTCTGTCAATAATTCCCAAAAAAATTTCCCAACTCTTAAACTAACACAATTAATTTCGTGTTTCTTTAGAAATTTCATCAAGATTATCAATATCCTCCATGCTTCTGAGCTGCTTCTTCCCCCAAAAAGGTCCACTTTTCTTTTAAGCCTATTCACAAGTCTCACTTTGTTTGCCATTTTTCTAGTTTTCGTTTTTTGCACGATTGATTCTAGTTTGTCCTGAATATTTTGTATTTTTAACCATTTTAAATATTTTTATTTCTATACTTGTAACTTCTTTCTCTATATTTGAATCGTAATAACATAATGATTTTGTTCTCTTGCAATTAACTGCTTTGTCTAGAGCTTCTTTGGCTTCATATGTAAACATTTAACAATGTATTTATATTCTGTTTGTGGACTATTAAATTTTTGTTCGAGTTAATCTTTCTCTAATCTTTCTCTGAATAAATATTGTACTTTCATTCTTTAGGCTATTTACAATATACTTTAGAAGCTTTGTTTCAGTTTTGAAGTCTTCATCATTATTAACAATCTCTTCTTTACTTGTCATATATACACCTGTAAATACAATTTGATGCTTACTATGGATCACTCTTCTGTATTCTCTGATGTCGTGTGTTTTTAAGGCTGTTTTTTGCCTAATTATTGTGTAATCGATTAATGATTTTAATTGAAGTGTATTCTGAAGGCGCGTATATTTATGACTATCTTAATGCAGACAAAAACCATTTCGAATTTATAGACAATTTAATCAGGTGCGTTAACTAATTTCATGTCATTATCATTTACTGCATTTTCTCCATATGGTCCTACGACTTTATTTCTCACTTGTTTCCTTGTTCTTCTACTGAAATCTCCAGCAAATATTTTTATTTTATTTCCTATTTTCCTCTCCTCTACGTCATCCAGTTTGTTAAAGACATCTTTGTTACGATTTGGTTCATATTAACTTATTGCATAGACTCCTGTTACAGCAATTTTGTGGCCATATAAAGTAATGTTTACTTTAATCAAATTTTCGTCAATAGGTAACCAACTTGTAACATATTTCTGTAATTTTTGCCGTATAATTTTCATTCCTCAATTGCCAACAAAGATATTATTCATCTGTCACCCAGAGTGTTAGTGTTCTCTCATCTCTGCAACGGTTACCTCTTAATCTTTCTTTCTGTCGCAATATATTTTCAAACTAAAATCACGGACGATTACGCACAAGAAATGTATAATTGAAATAGGCTATAATCCCCAATACATTATTGTTTCACAAGTGTTGTACAACCATTTTCGCATTATTAAGGTTCTGCCTTCATAGAAATCACTTTCACTAAGTAACACAAACGTGAACTATGACTAGTATCATAGACATATTTAGTTCTGACTGCCACGTAACTGATGGTGGGTTTGCACGTGGCTATTACAACAAAATAGCAGTTAAATTACTCGGGTACTGCTATTTGTTTACAAATATCGAAGTATTTTATAAAGAAAGAACTGTAATACAGAAACTAGACTTACCAGAAATTACTGCTTTTTTAAGCATGACATAAATAGCATATTTAAACCGACAAATCGGTTTTATATATTGTGAACCATTTTATTCGTACTTGTATATTAGCCGTTAATAATTGTAGAAGCGTGATATTTTATGTGGACACGCTTCAATATGCATACTAGCTTTCTTTTCTGACGTTAGAATCGTGATCCATGATTGCGCAATGTGTTTCGCTATTTCTGTAGCTATTACATATTGCTAGACAATTACATAAACCAACAGACTACATGAATTACAAAAAAAATCGGCCGAAAGTAGTTTTTCGATGTACACTTTGCCTTTCATGGGGAATAGTTAACTTTTCTTACAATGACGATTTTTAGTGTTTTCAAGTAGATAGAAGGTGAGGAGTGTGAGACATAACCTAAAGCATATGTTGACATGTGCCGTCATAAATTACGGTCTCAAAGTTAGATATTTACGTATATGAGTCACTAGTGCAACTAACCCCGGCTGTGGAAATGGAAGTTGCTTACTTTAACTAGTTATCTCGACTGTATGAGACGATAATATTAAACAGGTATGCAAAGCATAATCAGTTAGGGAGAGCAGATGAACGACATATATGCTATACGACACATCATTGCATTTCTTTGCAGTGTTAATTTCCTTTTGCTCGCCAGCTCGCTATTTGGGAGGGAGGGGATGCTATTTATAAAATAGGTGATCTTTTTAATGTAACCTTTCAGTATAAACCATCAAGTGTTAGTGTTCTCTCATCTCTGCAACGGTTACCTCTTAATCTTTCTTTCTGTCGCAATATATTTTCAAACTAAAATCACGGACGATTACGCACAAGAAATGTATAATTGAAATAGGCTATAATCCCCAATACATTATTGTTTCACAAGTGTTGCCTCTTGTATGAGAAATTGTTTTTAAAGTTGAAATTGGTCGCACAAGAAACGTTCTGCTTCCTATAGTGAGACGTGAATAGCATCAGCGATTATCTGAAATACAGATGGCTAACCCACACCATTATGGGAAGCCGTGATACTGAAGATTATACATTGCAACTTAACGACACTCTTGCAAAAATCAGAGTAAAACATTTATTTTGTCCCCCAGAATGGGAGAGCTTAGCTTCCATTCATCCACACCAATAGATGTAATAGAGTTAACGTTAAATAAGTCGTGTCAATCGGAAATTTACACTGGTTTTGTGTCCTTGTTTGGCATAAATTGTCAACTGTCAAGTCCTTTTCGTTATATCGCTCTTTCAATACTTGTGCTGAGATATCATCTCACTTCAGTGCACCTATATTGCTTTCATCATAATAGATCCATTCCTTTTATTTCATTAAATTTAAATAAATTCATGTGTTTAAAATTATTTTTCAGGTTACTTTCTCGTACTACATAGTATACAATATGTAATTAGTTGAATAATGAAATACAAGTACAAACGAAGTGCTGTTTCTCTCGCCTCTGCCTGCAAATTTTCGGCTAATAAACCGAGGTGCGAATAAAAGTTTCATCTTGCTTTAGATGGGGTTGACGGTAAAGCCTATTTTTCCCCTCTCGTGACCTCTCGCGCGAGAACGGAAATATTGTGGTGAGCACGTCTCCGCGGTAGGCTTGTAACTTCCAGAGAGAAACTAATTTCCAGAAACTTATTACTGCAGCAATTTGAGTGCACCTGGGAGACACCAGGATGAATCTGGCAGAGGGAAGTCAAAGCACCAACACGAAATACACACCGCAACCTCGCAGCCACTCGCTCTGCCGTTCCGCTTCCCACAGCTTCTTTAAGGCGTAATAACTTTGTAGACTTCATCTCGCTTGCTAAACAACACAAAAAATGTAAATCATTTAACAATTTATAACTCTTAGTTATTGACAAAAGATTCATTTTAATCTGACAGAGATATTAATTGCTGCCCCTAATATGACTATGTTTTTTACCAGCAACGACTTCAGACATTGTAAATAGCTTGTACCTACCCTGTTAATAGTTTATAAAAGTAGCTGAAATCAGACATCGTATGATATTTTCATATAAACCTTCGACACAACGATCAATTTCTTCCTAAAATCGTGCGCCTTGACTTTATGGAAAATTTTAGTAAAGCATTTTCACATTTCTTGCATGAATATGAAGTTAATTTTAATTGAAAATATCAAATGACTCATTTAATGAAGGAGATTTGTAGGCAATAAATTCTGAACGCATAAAGCAGTACATATTTACAAAATGTTCATTTGTGAAAATGACGTTAAGCTTCCGACGTCGCTGCAGATAGCTGTATTTTATTTATAAGTAAGTAACTGTTCCTTTAAAAGTAAAATAAATAAGTGAAGTATAAATTATTAGATGAATGCGATGTGATAGATCTTTTTTGAGTGGGGTAGTTGCTCTGTTTTGTCGAGGTACTGGAAGAACTTCCATGTAATGACATGAAACACATTTTTAGCTCAGTTCAGTTAATATAGCCTGAGCTTAGTTCCGCTCTTCGTGTAATAAAAAGGAAATTTTCTACCGTCTGTAAATCATCCTACTGCCGTACTATTCAGAATGACCCTTTCAGTCTCGTCTTGTGCAACCCATGCTTTTAGCCAATAATTGTAGTAAGCATAGGTCCGTTACCTTAGCCCAGAATAATATAAGGACATATTATCAAGGAGTCTGTGATTTACAGCTTTTACATATTTCTGAAAAATTATGGATGGACACAACAGCAGTACGTCACTTCATTATAATTACGAGTTTTAGTGAGACAACGGACAGTCTTCAGATTTAAAATATACTTTAGGATGGTCTGTTTGACGGAAACTGGTAATTTTAATTCAGTGACATACAGGTATTGCGTCGTGATGATGAAGTGGCCCTTCGAGAGGAGTATATTTATTTATTTATTTATGTTTTTCTCATTTGTTTGATGTCCTTAAAAACACGCATGAATATAAGCGTGTGGTCCAATATGCAAGAATTGTTAAATGATTTTTACTTGAAGTCTATAATTCAAAGAGATTTAAGTATACACTTTGATTTTTGACTGAGTTATTTAACTATTTCAGAAAATTATTTCAAAATTGGTTTTACTTTTACGTAACTCGCAGCGGGGCAGTAAAATCATCAAACATAATGGACTGATTTACTTCCAAGAATATAACTTGAAAATGAAAATATAACAATACTATAATTAACCTTTGCGTATTTGTACTTTAAGAGCATGGGCTCAAATACTGAAATTATTGTGAACCCACACAATACTCGAAGAATATTCCTCTTACAATCATATTCAGCCTGTGGTAGTCAAATCATGGCTCTCGACGTATGCTAAAAAGTAAAATCTTAAAACTAATGTTGCTCTCCATTGCGGCTCATTGCTGTGAAGAAAAAAAAATGTTTGTTAAATGTTAAAGCGGGCGATCTCTGCGCTTCCGCTATGATTTCGCTTTATAGGTTGACGCGTAATGGTGTGCATTGAAACGGAGGCCGCTAAAATTGTGGAGCTGTAAACGTCTTGAGAAAAATTAATTCAATGCAAGGAACATGACAGAGGGCTCACTGTACATCGAAATAACTCACATATAAACTTTAACGTACTATATTAACAACCACTAACCTTCGTGGTACAATATGTCTGCTTCGTATTACTAGAAACAAGCGAAGAGAGAGGGAGAGAAGAACAATCTAGGAGCGTTCTTCTCCCTTATTAATTGCATAGCAGTCATTACATTTAAGGAGTTTACTCCTTGACACTCAGATTAAATTTGATGTTTGCTATAAAACAGGAAAATTTTACGCCACCTATGCGGTCGGTGAAACACACAAGGTTCGTATACATTTATTTCGTCGCGAGATACGCTTCTCGTTCCAAGTTTTTCTTTTTCTTTTTTACGACACAATTGTCGCTGGGACGGCACAATGATTTTTGGAAAATATGAGAACTTGCCTTTTACTGGCTAGAGAAGAGCACGACATTGTTAGCTAAATATTGAAAACACAAATGAACACACAAAATGATCAGATATGATTAATATGTTTATAGCTGCAGTTGCTTCTCACAAAGCAGCAAAAATAACAGTATATTCTGGAAAAATGTCGACCACTGTAATGTCATTTTCATCACACTTGGACATAGCGAAAATGATGTAGAGTGTGCAGAAAAATCTTATGCATGTTAATGCAGAGCGTGTAGTCATTTACAATTTTTTTAAGGAAACGAAAGACTAAGGATTTGCAGTTTAAATGATTACACTAGATTGATGCTACGCACTTAGCTGCATGATATTTATTCTTTTATTGATATCATAGCCCACAGTTTATGCGAGAAAGGTGAATGAAGTACGTTGATATATTACTGTGTTATTGAGAACCGAGAGGAATGTAATTAGAGGTTCAACGGTTGTATCACGAACGCCATCCGGACAGAAAGTTGTCGTCTCAGTGTAAACG
Source organism: Schistocerca nitens (assembly GCF_023898315.1). Lineage (NCBI taxonomy): Eukaryota > Metazoa > Arthropoda > Insecta > Orthoptera > Acrididae > Schistocerca > Schistocerca nitens. The sequence continues at coordinate 569,406,062 of NC_064616.1, read as the reverse complement.
ACGCCTGTATGTAAGTGCGTAACAGGGAAGGGTACGGCTTGCAACCGATCAAACAACAGTTTGTCAGTCAAAATAACGGCTTGTGTTTGGCGCAATTCGACATAGCCCACACATCAGCATATAGACTGACAACACAGCACGGGAGTCTCTTATACTGTGATGCTGCACGCCCGTCGGTTTCATATATCAAGACATCGAAGGTTACGATTTTGATACGTGGCTTAGTCGGAGAATCTTACACAATGTGGACAATACCACGTAGCCTCCGTAGCACATATATCCAATTTCCCGACTAATAACTATTTAAGCCAACCGAGTTGTTAATCATCACAACAGATACTGCGTGTGGATAACCTCCAGAGTGTACATCACAGTGGGTCATAAACATATTGATTGGACTCGCCATCAGTTATCTCAGCGGTCCCAATTGCTTGGTAGTAATTTGACGGGAGCCCTACTCTCACTTCCTCCAAAACGAATTTCCATAGTTGATGAAGGGCCAGTGTTGAACCACTGCAGGCTGTGTTTTCAACATGATGGCGTTCGACCACACACGGTGGAATCCGTTTATGACCATATTCATGCCGTGTATCACGACGAAGGCAAAGGAAAGAGATGAACCGTTGCCTGAGCTGATATTACACCACCAAACTTTTCCTATAGTGTTGTTCAAAACAGATTGTGTGGACAAAGGAGACAGCGAATCCTGATTGTCTTAGACAACTCTTAACCTCGAAGTCAGACAGTCTGTCAAGTCGTTGAGGTTGTATTGTTCCAAACTGCGACTAAAATGCTTTACATAGCTTTATATCGACTACGGAAGTAATCATTTCGAAATGTGCTTCACTGAACGACGTAGTGAATAGAGCAATGCGTGAGAAGTTTCTTAGCCACGGATCGTAATATCGTCACCCTATTCTAGCCAAGCTTCATATAGTATGACCGTTCTTTGGAATCGGGTATGTAATCTTGTAACCTAAGCGCGTCCATAATAGACAATACCAAAAGGTATATAAGAAAAAATACTATATATATACACTCCTGGAAATTGAAATAAGAACACCGTGAATTCATTGTCCCAGGAAGGGGAAACTTTATTGACACAGTCCTGGGGTCAGATACATCACATGATCACACTGACAGAACCACAGGCACATAGATACAGGCAACAGAGCATGCACAATGTCGGCTCTAGTACAGTGTATATCCACCTTTCGCAGCAATGCAGGCTGCTATTCTCCCATGGAGACGATCGTAGAGATGCTGGATGTAGTCCTGTGGAACGGCGTGCCATGCCATTTCCACCTGGCGCCTCAGTTGGACCAGCGTTCGTGCTGGACGTGCAGACCGCGTGAGACGACGCTTCATCCAGTCCCAAACATGCTCAATGGGGGACAGATCCGGAGATCTTGCTGGCCAGGGTAGTTGACTTACACCTTCTAGAGCACGTTGGGTGGCACGGGATACATGCGGACGTGCATTGTCCTGTTGGAACAGCAAGTTCCCTTGCCGGTCTAGGAATGGTAGAACGATGGGTTCGATGACGGTTTGGATGTACCGTGCACTATTCAGTGTCCCCTCGACGATCACCAGTGGTGTACGGCCAGTGTAGGAGATCGCTCCCCACACCATGATGCCGGGTGTTGGCCCTGTGTGCCTCGGTCGTATGCAGTCCTGATTGTGGCGCTCACCTACACGGCGCCAAACACGCATACGACCATCATTGGCACCAAGGCAGAAGCGACTCTCATCGCTGAAGACGACACGTCTCCATTCGTCCCTCCATTCACGCCTGTCGCGACACCACTGGAGGCGGGCTGCACGATGTTGGGGCGTGAGCGGAAGACGGCCTAACGGTGTGCGGGACCGTAGCCCAGCTTCATGGAGACGGTTGCGAATGGTCCTCGCCGATACCCCAGGAGCAACAGAGTCCCTAATTTGCTGGGAAGTGGCGGTGCGGTCCCCTACGGCACTGCGTAGGATCCTACGGTCTTGGCGTGCATCCGTGCGTCGCTGCGGTCCGGTCCCAGGTCGACGGGCACGTGCACCTTCCGCCGACCACTGGCGACAACATCGATGTACTGTGGAGACCTCACGCCCCACGTGTTGAGCAATTCGGCGGTACGTCCACCCGGCCTCCCGCATGCCCACTATACGCCCTCGCTCAAAGTCCGTCAACTGCACATACGGTTCACGTCCACGCTGTCGCGGCATGCTACCAGTGTTAAAGACTGCGATGGAGCTCCGTATGCCACGGCAAACTGGCTGACACTGACGGCGGCGGTGCACAAATGCTGCGCAGCTAGCGCCATTCGACGGCCAACACCGCGGTTCCTGGTGTGTCCGCTGTGCCGTGCGTGTGATCATTGCTTGTACAGCCCTCTCGCAGTGTCCGGAGCAAGTATGGTGGGTCTGACACACCGGTGTCAATGTGTTCTTTTTTCCATTTCCAGGAGTGTGTATATATATAAATCCAATCTTCCACCACGTCCGTGCTAAATTAGATGGTACGAATCCTGCTTCAGTTGGACATTTAGTGGCTATATAGAACCTCCTTCTAGTCTCTCTGTGCCCTTAGTGTTGTAATTTACGTGTTGTTTGCATCATGGTCATTTTAGAAGTTCTTTCTGTTTGCAATATTCAATTCAGAGCGTCACTAACGATTTCTACTGCCTTGCTCTGCGAAGAGGGGCCATATCATGAATCATCGGACAGCATAAAATTAGATTTTAAAGCAGCTGCACCACTCTGTATAAGACACTGACCATGTGGAGTACATCTACCTTAAGTTCTAAAAGCAGCGTCACCTTCTGTATAAACTAGTTTAGGTTTCCATTCTAAAATTCATCGTCCCAAAGAATAAGAGTGGAATTCGATGTAGGACTGTCAGTGTCCTCAACAGAAGAGTAGTTGTAGAATTATACTACATAAGCTTATGCAGAATCATTGGGAATTATATTTATTGCTACTGATAATCTACCAGGTAATTTTTTTTCCTAGCGTTCATTTTCAGTAACAATGCTGACAGCCAGCTGCTACAGTTTATTAGTTACGTTGTTAAGAATTAATAATGTAGACTTTGTAGAGTTCACGCATTTAAATGTTGTCTCCCCTTGTTACAGGTGCAGTTTGTTATCGTATTCCTGCACAACATGCAGCTGCTCATCTACGACTGCAATTACCCCAAAGCCATCGTCGTGCTGCTGGGAGTCAATGCTTTGTACTTCCTCTACCTCTTTGGTTCTTTCTACCGACGCACGTACAAGAAACAGCACAAGCAGCACTAACAGAGACAAGAGACATGTCTTTCATGGTTATGTGCAATGAACTGTTTAAATGCAAGTGACGGTGGTTTCTTCGTGGAAGGGATATTTCTCAGAGAAACTGAAATTTGTGCTTTGTTCTATAACTTTCATAAAAGTTATTTGCCTGAAGTGATTACAGGACAACTTAAAACTGCAGTTACACAATAATTTTCATAGTATAATAACTTTTACAGCGTTATACAAGAACAACGTGCGCTGGACTATGAACTACTACTTCGAGAAAAGGTGAATCGAATGTACAAAGCTTCTGAAACTTCATGTATCAATTCTGCGAACAGCACACATATGAAGAACTATTTGACTTCATACTTAGGCTTAAGAGACGTTCTTTTCACGAGCTTGATCGTGTACATTCCAACAATTGTGAACGATGTTATCAGTTCTTACGTTAAATGAAGTAGCCTTGGAATCTGTTCAAAAGGTTCACTGTAAAGTTTCAGCAGATTTAAAAAAAAATGATATTATTTAATATTTGCAACTTTTATACATGCATTTCAGGATGTTCATTGGTATCATGTAAATAATAAAATCACCATGAATTTTATGTTGGTAACGTACATGTAGTTCTGGTAATGCAGAGTAGAACAAAGAAAAAAATTGACAGTGAGTGAAACAACGTACATTGCTACTTCTGGTTATACTGTACTACTTCTCACTTTTGGTTTTCTGAATTATTTCGTTTTACGCTGTACTTCGCTAACTTCATACCCCGTGTGCCTTCTGAATTATTAGTGCAGGATTCATTACTCCTGATCACACCAAAGATAAATAACGCTATGAAAGGGAAAAACAGACAATTCTAGTGACAGAGTTGCAGACCTATTCTGGTGTGTTCGTGGAGTTCTGTTCGGTTCACAAACTAGTGCTGTCTCTTTGATCTTCTAACGAACGTCCATTTTTCAATATTTGCTTAAATTACCTGGTGAGGTATCACCGGACTTAGTAATATTTCTGATAAAGAAAATTTCAACAATTTCTTATTCTTGGTTGTTACACCACATTTATACGGTCATCTCGAGCTAGATCAACATTCGTCAAAAGGGGACGCAGGAGCAAACAGACTCTACCTATTTTTGCAGAAAACCATGTGTAGTGCAAGCACCAGCTTTTGAATTAATGGAATTTATTATTTTGTATGCAAAGTAATATCATTTGAAAAATATCTTTAAGAACAAATGGACTGAATAGTTGAAATTACAAGCTTTGTTTTACAGTGTTTTTCTTTAGAGCATACTATTAGTAGTGTGAGATTATTATTCGGCCAATTACTTGCTACGAAGTACGTTATTTGCCAACTGCATAATTTACATTTACAACCACTTATATCTACCCAGCCAGTCTCTATGTATAAGTACGTAATTTGGAACCGCTGAAAAAATATACACCAAAATTCATGCTGACTATAATTTATATTAATTTATTTTGTACATTTATAAACTAGTTTTGTACAAATTTTCCATGCAAGAAGTAAATCTGCTTCTGGTAAAGATACAGATTTTGATTATAGAGGTAATGTTCATCAAGAATGCCATATTTCTGATAGTAATAGTACAATAACTATTAGTTTTGTAAGAAATGATAATTTTTGTAAAGAATAATAAATTATATTAACTTGTATGTAGCCTTTTAATATTTTAATTATGTTACACAAACAAAGGACACCGAAGTTTACTTATTTGTTTCCGTACTGTTCTATCATCTGGCCATAGCTCATAACAGAATTTATCAGAAGATTCTCTGAGCTACAGTGTTTTCAGTGGTGTCAGTATCGTCACAGATATCATTAAAATTGATAGTTAATAACTTATATATTTACACAGTGTCACGGGATATATACATACGAAGGCGATTTTTTTCCAAGATCCGATCAATCGATGATTTAATCCACAGTGATAGAACGGAGAAGCTCTTCCGCAGATGAGATGCGCAGTGTTTCTAGTATGCCCGTCACAGCACACTTTTCAGTTCTGAGTGCACTCTAAGCACTTAGAGATTCTTAGGACAATAATCTCGCACTAAGCGGGAAGTGCGTGCTGTCATCCGAGTTCTTCATGTTGAGGGGTTCCGCCTCATTTCATGCAGACCACATAACGTAACTGTCATGTGTGACAGTAAAGTGCGGCAATGGTGCACTAACTCTGAAGCAGTTCGTACAGACGTCCATGATGCAGGCGGTCAGAGTAGGAAGCGAGTGTCAACAGATGATTTCGTTCAGCAGGTGGAGCAGACGAGTCGAGAAAATATTGTACGAAGGGCAGGAATGCTGTCAACAGTCATTGCCCTTCTTCATGACAATGCTTGGCCGCACACTGCAGCTGCAACAAGGACGCTCCTGCAGCATTTTTGGTGGGAAGTGTTCGATCACCCGCCATAGAGCCCGGACTTGGCTCCATCTGATTTTCGTCTCTTTGCTCACAGGAAACTCTGCTATGAGGACAACAATTTAACCCAAACAACAAGCTGCAGACTATCGTAGAGAACTGGGCGGAAAGCACAGGCAGCTGCCTTCCATGACGTGAGTGTTGGAAAATTGGTAGAACGCTACGACAAACTTAGAAGTCGGAATGGCGACTATGTATAGATAGCTGGAGGGTGTGATAAATGTTGCAGGTCAAACATTGTTGGTTTTCACAGTGGTTTCCTTTTCGCCAGATAACGGCCCCTTAAAAAAATTAGCACTCGTATATCTCAACGGGGGAACTATAACCTTAAAACGAATTGTCATAAAGACTGTGAAACAGACTTAAAATTTAATAAAACAGAGGGTTCTTTAATAACGCACTGGTGAGCTAAAACATTATGAGCATTGCCCACCGTGAGGCTGAATACGGTACCTCCTTGTGGTGTTGCTGACACGTGACGTAGTAAGGAAAGAATGTAAGCGGAAGAGAGCTGAATAGGCAGTCATTATAGCTAAGATACGGGCCGCAAATGCGGAAATCCACTGATATAAGAGATTTTGATAAAGAGCACATTGTTGCGACGCTGTGGCTGGAAAAGAGAATCTCTGAAACGGCGAAGCTGGTGGCTGCTTGCGTGCTACTGTCGTGAGCACCTGTGGAAAGTGGTTGAAGGATAGTGGAATAACGCGTAGGCCGTAAAGTACTGGTCGCCTACGTGTCAATACAAAACGTAGAGGTCGAAGGAACCCCTATTGTGTGATACAATGATACAAGATAGGCAGCGATCCGTGGGAGGTATGACGACAGATCACAATGCTGATGCGGGCACAATATTTCGGAGCGCTCTACTCAAAGGCTATCGTTCAACATGGCGCTCCACATCACACGACCCCTACGTGTTCCTGTGTTGACCCAGTGACATCGTTAATTACAATTGCAGTGGGCACAGCTCCAGTGAGTTTTCAGCGTGGATCAATAGAAAGGTGTTGCCTGTCGAATGAATCACATTTATTGTTACACCAGGTTGATGGGTCTTTACTTACCGTCATCCAGTCGAGTAGCTGCTAGAAACGAGCACTGTGCCACAGATGCAGGCCGGAGAGCAGAGCTATGCTGTGGGGTACATTAATTTGGGCTTCTATCAGACCTATGGTAGTGATCAAAGCCACCACGGCAGTAGTGAACTACGTGGACATTGTTGCGGACCACGTGCACCCCTTCACGGTTGAAGTCTTCTCTGACGGCGGTGACGTCTTCCAGAAGGATAACTCTCCGCGACACAAGGCCATAATTGTGAGGCAGTGATTTGAGGAACATGGCAGTGAACTCACACTGATGCCTTAGCTAGCAAATGCTCCTGATCAGTACCCAATGGAACACACATCGGGCGACAGCTGGGTGCTCAAAAACCACCGTCCCGTAATTTGCGGAAATTTAGCGACCTTTGAGTAGACATCTGATGCGACATACTTCTGGAATTCTGTGAACGACTTGTATAATTCGTGCCAAGCAGAATCGCTTCTGTACTGTGTTTAAAAAGTGGACCAACACGCTATTAAACAGTTGGTCAAAATAGGGTGTAGAAAAATTTCCGCTACCAGTCACAATAAAAGATTATTTATTTGTCACACGACCGGTTTCGGGCTTGCGCCCATCTTCAGGTCTTTATACATTCATGTACATGTGTATATGCTGGAGATCACTGTGTAAATACAAGCAAATATTTGCTAGTGACTAAACAGATACAAGTGGGACAATTGTAAGTGGCAAGGCAGCATTGGTCGAAAATATATCTGTACATACATAAAGCTGAAGCATCGTTATTATAGTTACGCTGTGGTGACCGTTTTCTCACTTAGTTACACACTTATTATCATTTTCACGTTCATATTTCAGTTTTATAAAGTTTATCTGCTTTTTTCACTATTACGTGGTGCACATATGGACGTGAAAATGATATTAAGTGTGTAACTAAGTGGAAAAATGGTCACCACAGTGTATCTGCATTCGTACGTAATGTATATTACCGGACAGGGAGGACATATTTATTCAGAGTCTATGGTCTGGTATTAGCGAATAAATGCGAAATAGCAGTGCCTGTATTATACGTATATGTCCGAAGGAATATTGCATCTACTTCTTAATAACATATACAATGCTATTTCGTACGTATTTTGAACATGGGCTTCGGACAGACAGCTGTAAACTACGTGAACATTACTGCGGACCACAAGCATCTCTTCACATTTTATGTCTTCTTCGATGGCATAGCATCTTCCACTAGCCCTACAACTACCAAGCACAGGCAAAAATTGCCGTAAATTTTTCTTTTACTAAAAAAACATAACAAATATCCTTCTCGGTTTATGGGCCTTTTCTATGTCTTTCACCTTATAAAGTACTATACTGTACATTTATCTGGTTAAAAATTTCAAAAATAACAAATAAGAAATAGAACATTTATGGCAAAGGGCACATTTTGACATGGGTTGACACTACATGCGACCATAATTTTATTATCAACTCTACAACCACTAAGCACGGATAAAAATTGCCCGTACATTTTTCGTTTATTAAATTTCATTTGGCAACCTCGAATGTGAGTTTACAGTGCCTTGTTGAGAGTCTAATTATCGAGTTTCATTTTCATTGTTGATTACTAACCATTATTATTAGTAATAGTCTGTTACAGTAGAGCAAACACCTTTCTTCTAAAGCAGATTTTCCAAAATGAATTATAGAGGCTTGAACTACGCAGAAATTCTTGCTGAACTTTTGATAGACAACGAATTATCAGATTTAGTGATTTTGAGACGGTTCACACAGAAGTAGAAGAGAATTCAAATGAATAATTGAAGGAAAAATAAGGAACAAACCATGTTGGTAGCGCTCCAACAAATACAAGTTCTGGTAGAGTGTATATTTCACAAGCTCCGAGCCATTGTAAAAGATATTTTGCCAACATATTCCGTGAATATCAGGGAATAATTACTGCGGGGAAAGTAACAGGTATATGTGGATCATTCAAAAAAATATTCACTCCTCGAATAGTGCAGAAAATTGTTGACCATACAAATGAAGAAGCTGAAAGAAAACCGTATCTCCTGCTAGCGTTTCTGAAATGTATTCTTTGATGGGAATTTTAATTCTAATGGAAATTTACCAGGATACCAATATTTCGTTATATGATTTATGGTCAAATTTATCGTGAAGAGCCGTATCTACATCTACATCTACATCCATACTCCGCAAGCCACATGGCGGTGTGTGGCGGAGGGTACCCTGAGTACCTCTATCGGTTCTCCCTTCTATTCCAGTCTCGTATTGTTCGTGGAAAGAAAGATTGTCGGTATGCCTCTGTGTGGGCTCTAATCTCTCTGATTTTATCCTCATGGTCTCTTCGCGAGATACACGTAGGAGGGAGCAATATACTGCTTGACTCCTCGGTGAAGGTATGTTCTCGAAACTTCAACAAAAGTCCGTACCGAGCTACTGAGCGTCTCTCCTACAGAGTCTTCCACTGGAGTTTATCTATCATCTCCGTAACGCTTTCGCGACTACCAAATGATCCTGTAACGAAGCACGCTGCTCTCTGTTCGATCTTCTCTATCTCCTCTATCAACTCCATCTGGTACGGATCCCACACTGGTGAGCAATATTCACGCAGTGGGCGAACAAGTGTACTGTAACCTACTTCCTTTGTTTTCGGATTGCATTTCCTTAGGACGCTTATAATGAATCTCACTCGGGCATCTGCTTTACCGACGATCAACTTTATATGATCATTCCATTTTAAATCACTCCTTATGCCTACTCCCAGATAATTTATGGAATTAACTGCTTCCAGTTGCTGACCTGCTATATTGTAGCTAAATGATAAAAGATCTTTCTTTCTATGTATTCGCAGCGCATTACACTTGTCTACATTGAGATTCAATTGCCATTCCCTGCACCATGCGTCAATTCGTTGCAGATCCTCCTGCATCTCAGTACAATTTTCCATTGTTAAAACCTCTCGATATATCACAGAATCATCCGCAAATAGCCTCAGTGAACTTCCGATGTTATCCACAAGGTCATTTATATATACTGTGAATAGCAACGGTCCTACGACACTCCCCTGCGGCACACCTGAAATAACTCTTACTTCGGAAGACTTCTCTCCATTGAGAATGACATGCTGCGTTCTGTTATCTAGGAACTCTTCAATCAAATTACACAATTTGTCTGATAGTCCATATGCTCTTACTTTGTTCATTAAACGACTGTAGGAAACTGTATCGAACGCCTTGCGGAAGTCAAGAAACACGGCATCTACCTGGGAACCCGTGTCTATGGCCCTCTGAGTCTCGTAGACGAACAGCGCGAACTGGGTTTCACACGATCGTCTTTTTCGAAACCCATGCTGATTCCTACAGAATAGATTTCTAGTCTCCAGAAAAGTCATTGTACTCGAACATAATACGTGTTCCAGAATTCTACAACTGATCGACGTTAGAGATATAGGTCTATAGTTCTGAACTTATGTTCGACGTCCCTTCTTAAAAACGGGGATGACCTGTGCCCTTTTCCAATCCTTTGGAAGGCTACACTGCAAGAAGGGGGGCAAGTTCCTTCGCGTACTCTGTGTATAGAGGAACTACAGGTAAGACAAGAGCGTATCAGCTATTGAAAATTCTTCGTTTTGATGATAAAGGTACCACGGCAGAAAGACCTGTAAGTGACAAATTTGTTCTGCTGCGTGAAGTATTTGAAGAACTCAATGGAACATTCCCAGGGTACTTCAGAAGTGTACCTCACAATACAATTGACGAAATGCAATGTCGTTTCAGAAATCGTTGTCCTTTTAAATTTTTACTCGGAGAAAACCTGGAAAATACGAGGGCTATTCGGAAAGTAAGGAACGTTAGGTTACTAAATGTAAACCACGGGAAAAATCAATACTGTTTTATTTGCAACAGTTAGCTACAGCTTCCATCTACTTATCTCCGTAGTCGCCGATATGACTTAGACGTTTGTCGCAGCGTTGTACCAACTTTCGAATACCCTCGTTATAGAGGGCAGCCGCCTGTGTTTTCCGCCATTTCTGTACGCTGGCCTACAGCTCGTTGTCTGTGCCAAAATATTGTCTTCATAGCCAGCAGTTCATGTGAGCAGAGATTAAACTCAGAGGGAGACAATTACAGGCTGTATTGTGGGTAATCAAACATTTCCAATTGAAAACTATGCAGGAGAATCTTCACTGCCCCTGCAGAATGCGGCTAAGAATTGTCCTGAAGAAGAAAACGTACGACAGTTATGTAATGTTGGCTGCATAGCTTCAGGCGAAATTTCTCACCAAGCCCTCGTACTTGGAGGGAGACACCATTGTTCTAGGTATCTTTATGTCCTCCCTGTGTGCTCAGGACTAAAAAGAACCACTTAACGCGATCAACGGGTATACTAGAGACACTGCCCAACACACCAGTGCAAAACGTCATCGGATTTTCACTGTGGTTTCCATTTCGCAACCGATCGCTCCTTACTTTCCGAGTAACCCTCGTATTATACTTGTTGGAATTCTTAGTATGAAACTGAACAACACCTAGTAAAAATGGAAGTGTATGCTGGAAAAGACAGTAGACCTGCCTGTGAACGAGGTTCTCTTGAGTTTGTGAAGAACCTGGTAGAGACAGTAAAGAAAACAGGCTACAGTATCGCAACTGACCGTTTCTACACTTCTGTAGAATTGGGGGACATTCTGTATGAAGATTGCAAACTTACATTGTTTTGGACACTCAAATCCAACAGAAAACACGTATCGCAAGGACTTACGACGACAGCAAGCAGAGAGCTGTGTTCTTCCAAATTTGCGTTCACAGAACCATTTACTGAGAAACCTACAGTAACAATTGTCTCTTACATAACAAAGGAAAAACAAAAAAATCTGTTGATGTTGTCAACACAATATCATGATGCAGGAGTAGAAGTTGATGTACCAAAAAAGAAAATCGATATAAACCTTTACCATAATTTCATTAAGGGAGGAGTGAATGCCGTAGATTCATACACACTGTTGGAGATGAATGTGCATAACTGAAACGAAGGGAAATCAATCGCCAGAAAACTGTGTATCTCCACGAATTAGGCCTTGAACGTTTGAAACCATATCTAGAAGACCGATCCGAGGGCTTGAAGGGATTCCAGTTGCTTATTATTGCACGATGGGAGAGATTTTTGGAAAGAAAATAGAGGTAACCAAAACTACTGCAAATTAGGAACCAACTAGGAAAGTAAGATGCTACATACGCTTGAATGTTGCAAGTAACCAGAGAGCCAGAGACGACATCACGAAAACCAAGTTAACATATGGAAGCTGTGGTCTCCATCCGTTGTCCGCAGCTCGTGGTCGTGCGGTGGCGTTCTCGCTTCCCGGGTTCCCGGGTCCGATTCCCGGCGGGGTCAGGGGTTTTCTCTGCCTCGTGACGACTGGGTGTTGTGTGATGTCCTTAGGTTAGTTAGGCTTAAGTAATTCTAAGTTCTAGGGAACTGATGACCATAGATGTTAAGTCCCGTAGTGCTCAGAGCTATTTGAACCATTTTTGTCTCCATCCGTATAAGCGTCATCCAGAATCAACCATTCTGTGTACAGTGGGTAACTGTCACCTGTAAATAGCAGTATTTTCTCCAAGTTAAGAGTGTTTTTCGAACGTTTTCAATGTACTATAACCTATATTTGTCCAAGAGTTTTTATTTCTGTTTTTGAAACCTTTCGTCAAGGAGAAATCTGTATTATTCAGTTATTAGAAAAAAGAGTGCACAGAAATTTTGGACAGCCTGTGTATTCAAGTACGGACTTTATGTTCCTAGTTTATACAGACTATCATTGTCCAAGATTCGACCACTGTTTCTTGTTGTATTCACCCTGTGTGTTCAAAAAATTACGTTTCCAGTGATGTTGTCACTATTTCCTGTTAAACTAATTTCAAAATGGAAACACAATTACTTAAAATAAATATATATTACAGGATTTACAACTTGTAACACGGGTAAAATTTTCCCTTGGTTGGTGCTCTGAGTAACCTAAAATACCTTGGTGCTCCTAGGGCTAGGATAAAGCTCCGTGTAACAAAGCCAGAAAGATGCTACATTGGTTTGAGGAGCGTGATAGTGAACTCAGTTTGATATCTTAGCCACCAAATTCACGTGATTTGAATTCGATGAAACACGTCTGGGAAGGTATCGGTCGCCAGCTGTGAGCACACATAGCACCGACCCGTAATTTACGGAATCTGTGTGACTGTGCGTCGATATCTGGCGTCACATACCTCTAGACGCCAACCAGGCACTTGAAGAATTTATGCCACGCAGAGTCTCTGCTGTATTGCGCTCGAAAGCTAGGCTAACACTCTATTAAGCGAGGTAGTCGTGTATTGTGTATGTCATCGACGTCGAGTGTTTATCAGAGACAAGGGTGTCATCACAAGTGTCCCAGTGAAGTGTGATAAGACCTCATTTCGGCGAGAAGTGTCTTAGTAGATTCGCATAGAAAGCGGAAGCAGTGGACCGTCTACAAACTATGTCAGAATATATATATATATATATATATATATATATATATATATATATATATATATATATATATATATATATATATACAGGGTGTTACAAAAAGGTACGTCCAAACTTTCAGGAAACATTCCTCACGCACTAAGAAAGAAAATATGTTATGTGGACGTGTTCGGAAACGCTTACTTTCCATGTTAGAGCTCATTTTATTACTTCTCTTCAAATCACATTAATCATGGAATGGAAACACACAGCAACAGAATGTACCAGCGTGACTTCAAATACTTTGTTACAGGAAATGTTCAAAATGTCTTCCGTTAGCGAGGATATATGCATCCACCCTCCGTCGGATGGAATCCCTGATGCGCTGATGCAGCCCTGGAGAATGGCGTATTGTATCACAGCCGTCCACAATACGAGCACGAAGAGTCTCTACATTTGGTACCGGGGTTACGCAGACAAGAGCTTTCAAATGCCCCCATAAATGAAAGTCAAGAGGGTTGACGTCAGGAGAGCGTGGAGGCCATGGAATTGGTCCGCCTCTACCAATCCATCGGTCACCGAATCTGTTGTTGAGAAGCGTACGAACACTTCGACTGAAATGTGCAGGAGCTCCATAGTGCATGAACCACATGTTGTATCGTACTTCTAAAGGCACATTTTCTAGCAGCACAGGTAGAGTATCCCGTATGAAATCATGATAACGTGCTCCATTGAGCGTAGGTGGAAGAACATGGGGCCCAATCAAGACATCACCAACAATGCCTGCCCAAACGTTCACAGAAAATTTGTGTTGATGACGTGATTGCACAGTTGGGTGCGGATTCTCGTCAGCCCACACATGTTGATTGTGAAAATTTACAATTTGATCACGTTGGAATGAAGCCTCATCCGTAAAGAGAACATTTGCACTGAAATGAGGATTGACACATTGTTGGATGAACCATTCGCACAAGTGTACCCGTGGAGGCCAATCAGCTGCTGATAGTGCCTGCACACACTGTACATGGTACGGAAACAACTGGTTCTCCCGTAGCACTCTCCATACAGTGACGTGGTCAACGTTACCTTGTACAGCAGCAACTTCTCTGACGCTGACATTAGGGTTATCGTCAACTGCACAAAGAATTGCCTCGTCCATTGCAGGTGTCCTCGTCATTCTAGGTCTTCCCCAGTCACGAGTCATAGGCTGTAATGTTCCGTGCTCCCTAAGACGCCGATCAATTGCTCCGAACGTCTTCCTGTCGGGACACCTTCGTTCTGGAAATCTGTCTCGATACAAACGTACCGCGCCACTGCTATTGCCCAGTGCTAATCCATACATCAAATGGGCATCTGCCAACTCCGCATTTGTAAACATTGCACTGACTGCAAAACCACGTTCGTGATGAACGCTAACCTGTTGATGCTACGTACTGATGTGCTTCATGCTAGTACTGTAGAGCAATGAGTCACATGTCAACACAAGCGCCGAAGTCAACATTACCTTCCTTCAATTGGACCAACTGACGGTGAATCGAGGGAAGTACAGTACATACTGACGAAACGAAAATGAGCTCTAACATGGAAACTAAGCGTTTCCGGACACATATCCACATAACATCTTTTCTTTATTTGTGTGTGAGGAATGTTTCCTGAAAGTTTGGCCGAACCTTTTTGTAACACCCTGTATATGTACACTGAAGAGCCAAAGAAGGTGGTACACCTGCGTAATATCGTGTGGGGCCCCGCTAACATGTAGAAGTGCCGCAAGACTACGTTGCATGGACTCTGTTAATGTCTGAAGTAGTGCTGGAGGGAACTGGCTCCATGAATCTTGTAGGGCTGTCCACAAATCCGTAAGAGTGCGAGGGGATGTTGATCTCTTCTGAACAGCACATTGCAGGGCATCCCAGATATGCTCAATAATATTCATGTCTGAGGAGTTTGGCGGCCAGGGAAAGTGTTTACACTCAGAAGAGTGTTCCTCGAGCCACTCTGTAGCAATTCTTGACGTGTGGTGTGTCGCATTGTCCTGGTGGAATTGGTAAACTCCGTCGGATTGCACAAAGCACAAGAATGGGTGCATGTGATCAGACAGAATGCATATGTACGTGGCACCTGTCGGAGTCGTATTTAGACGTGTCGTGCCATATCACTCCAACTGCACACGCCGCACACCATTACAGAGCCTCCATCAGCTTGAACACTCCCCTGCTGACACGCAGGATCCATGGATTCATGAGGTTTTCTACATGTCCGTACACGTCCATCCACTCAATACAATTTGAAACGAGACTCGTCCGACCAGGCAACATGTTTCCAGTGATCAACAGTCCAATGTCGATATAGACAGGCATAGGCGAAGCGTAAAGCTTTGTCTCGTGCAGTCATCAAGGATACAAGAGTGGGCATTCGGCTCCGAAAGCCCATATCGATGATGCTTCGTTGAATGGGACACAAGTTGACACTTGTTGATGGCTCAGAATTGAAATCTGCAACAATTTGGAGAAGGGTTGCACTTCTGTCACGTTGAACGATTGTCTTCAGTTGTCGTTGGTCCCGTTCTTCCAGGATCTTTTTCCGGCCGCAGAGATGGCGGATGTTCGATGTTTTACCGGATTCCTGATATTCACAATACGCTCGAGAAATGGTCGTACGGGAAAATCCCCGGTTCATCGCTACCTCGGAGATGCTGTGTTCCATCGCCCGTGCGCCGACCTTAACACCACGTTCAAACTCACTTAAATCTTGGTAACCTGCTATTGTAGCAGCAGTAATTGATCTAACAACTGGGCCTGACACTTTTTGTCTTATATAGGCGTTACCGACCGCAGCGCCGCATTGTGCCTGTTTAAATATCTCTGTATTTGAATACGTATACCTACATCAGTTTTTTTGGCACTTCAGTGTAAATTATCTGACAGACAGGGTGAGCAGCAATTTGCTACTGTTTGCTGATGACGCTGTGGTGCACGGGAATGTGTAGTCGTTGAGTGACTGTAGGAGGATACAAGATGTCTTAGTTCCCTGTAAAGGGAACAGCATAGAAACACTAGCGCGACCCATTCTTCAGTACTGCTAGAGTTTTTTGGATCCACACCATGTCGGATGAAAGGAAGATTTCGAAGCAATTCAGAGGCAGCGTGCTAGATTTGTTTCCAGTAGGCTTGATCTACACGTGAGTGTTAATGGAGATGCTTCGTAAACTCAAGTGGGAATCCATGTGGAAAAAGAGGACATTCTTTTCACGGAACAGTATTGAGAAAAGTTAGAGAGCTGGCATTTGTAGCTGATTCGTTTTTTCTGCCGCCAACGTACATTTCGCTTAACGATCACGAAGGTAAGATAACGCAAACTAGAGCTCGTATGCAAGCATACAGACATGCGTTTCTCCCTCGCTCTGTTTGCGTGTGGAACAGAAAAGGAATTTGCTAGTAGTGGTACTTGTTTACCTCCACCAATCACCATACGGTGGCTTGCGAAGTATGTACGTAGTTACAGACACGATAAAAAGATTTAGATTACTTGATCAGTCAACATCAGACACTCCACATCTGGGGACGAAACGCTTAAAATGTAAGAGTATTCATCTGTGCAGTATAATAGCTTTAATAGCTTTTACCACTTTGTTTTAGACAAGTAGGGTGAGTGTCTCATATATCTCCTACCTTTATCATTTTTGGTGATTGATTTACCTGTGACGGCAGGTAAAATTCGAAACTCAATAAAGGCTTCATGCAACTAAACTAATTTAATTTGGGGGAATTAATTGCCTTCTAAGCCTTCTGAGAAATTTTTCAGCAAAATTGAACATGGGATCATCCGTAAATGTGTTCCTACTTTCGCACATCCCCGCCCATTTATCGCCTACAAGGAGGGAAATTAGGGGCTTCTGTACTAGGAGTTGCCACTTCAGTGTTTTTGAGGTTTATTGGCGTTAAAGATCAACGTAAATGTTTTAGTAGTTTTATTGTAAATAACTGAAAAACCAGGTTGTACAGAACTTTCCTCTTGAAATTCGATATCTCAAGATAGACAACATTCAGGTTTAGTTCAGTGCGGCGTTAGTTAAGAGATTGTGAAGTTACTGAGTAGTTCTGTCCGACAGCGTCGGTTTCTTCTTCAGAACTGAAGCCACCCAGTTTCCAGCAGCACCGTCATCTCCTTTAGAAAACGTAACTAACTGCAAACTAATGCCGAAACAAGTATTTTTCATCTTCAAGCAATTACCGTGCTCTGTTTCCGTACGTAACGTCAGTTATAGCTTTCTCTCGATATCTTCTTTTCTTCAGTTGCAATTATTTCATTTCCCCTTCACTATGTAGTCTCGCCTGGTTAACTTCGGAGTTCAAAACAGTTTTCACAGTACGAAGTGCAGCATGGAGATTTGATCTGGAAATGCCTTTACTTCATACCATAAGTACCTACTGTAAAATTAATTAAGTTACGGGATCATTCCGCTGCCAGAAATTCGGCGCGAAAAATGTAGACGTTAAAGAACTTCCCATTTTCTCTGCCTTCTCTCCCTGATGAGCTAAATTCTAGCAAAGGGTGTAGTGGCATTCCATAGCACGAAATTGACTGCATGCCGAACAGGAATGAGGCGTTATTAACCACAAGGGCAATATTTGATACAGTTGCCTACCTGACGAGGAGGTTTGTGTAGCATTTGAGGCCCGCCGTGGATCAATAGCACTGACTGAAAGAGAAGAGAGTGTTATCACAGATTTAAACGATGTTCACTAACAAAACCTGAACGTAGGGAGCAGGAGCATATGGAGAGCACTGCAAGAAACGATTAAGTGACAAATGGCTCTGAGCACTATGGGATTTAACTTCTGAGGTCATCAGTCCCCTAGAACTTAGAACTACTTAAACCTAACTAACCTAAGGACATCACAAACATCCATGCCCGAGGCAGGATTCGAACCTGCGACCGCGGCGGTCACGCGGTTCCAAACTGTAGAGCCTAGAATCGCTCGGCCACCCCGGCCGGCGTTTAAGTGACATTTTAGCTATAATGTTTATGTCAAATCGTAATAAATTTTGTTCTTATGTGAATTCAGTAAACGGATAAAGACCATCTATAGTCTCTCAGTGATCATACTATCACCTAAACGGAGGATGAAACAGGTAAACAGAAATTTAAACTTTTAACTATAGTCAGTATTCTTAATAGCAGTATTTAAAATGATTAAATCCTCGAATCTTCCTGTCGAAATGATAGGCATAGTACTGAGTGATTATTCATCATCTTCCTGTCATACTATCATCGTTATGCTAACAGACTTTTGCTCTTCTAAATTTTAAAGTAAGGAAAGGTTGGAGATAGACGCAGATTGTTTTCTCAAGCTTAAAATCAGGTCGACACAATCAGAGCTACAATAACTATCACAGGGAAGTTTGTATCAATCTACATATTCATTCAGCACAAATAATTCGGATTTCATACAATAGGATGCTAAATTTTTCCGGGCGAATCATTGCTATGAAAAACGATGCAATCATTTCACTATTCTTGTCTTAGAACACAAGCAACGTTCTTCAGAATTGATGACACATGGGTTATACAGCAAAACGCTGAAATAAGATGTTCTTTATATTTCACCTCCTTTTAGAAAACGAGTGCTATTGTTTGCGAAAATTTTTATGTCGACTGAGTGTTATCGAATGCACGTTTTCCTCTGTGAACAACGTTGCCTAACAACTACTTTCTGAGACACAGCCTCCCTGCCGTAGCCTATTGCTTGCACCTTTAGAATAGTATACCGCGCACAAAGAGAGTTCTTGCTTATTGTTACCGGACAGCTGTCTATCTGTCTGTCCGTGTATCTGTCAATTAACAATAGAGGTGACTTTGGTTGGCTGGTTGATTTGGGGTAGCGGACCAAACAGCGAGGCCATCGGTCCCATCGGATTAGGGAAGGATGGGGAGAGAAGGCGGCCGTGCTCTTTCAAAGGAACTATCCCGGCATTTGCCTGAAGCGATCTAGAGAAATCACGGAAAACCTGAATCAGGATAGCCGGACGCGGGTTTGAACTGTCATCCTCCCGAATACGAGTCCAGTGTGCTAACCACTGGGCCACCTCGCTCGGTGGAGGTGACTTAAACCTACCGAGTATAGGCTGGAACGTCTACGGATTCTTGCACTTGGTACTGTCAGACAGTACTTCTGAACGCGTTTTCCGAAAACTGCCTTTGACAGCTACTTAGACAACCGACACACAATGGAAATATTTTAGACTTGGTAGTTAAAAACCGGCCTGACCTTATCGACGGAAATTAGTGAACATGACGTCACCATAGCGACGATGGTTACAAAAGTTAACAAATCCTTCAAGAAGGGTAGGGGATTATGTATGCCAGAATAAGCAGATAAGCAGTTGCTTGTATCCCACTTACAAGGGGAAGGCCTCAGACACGGCCAACCGAGTCAGCTCAAATTTGGCGGGTCGCTTGTGTACAACCTAAAACGAAGGAATCTAGGATATCTTGGGTCAACATCCCCGCAATTGTGAGAAAATCACCCCTAAAGTTTGCGACGAGCAATCGACTCAAAATTGGCGGGATCGATAGATAAATGTAAATAGAGCATTTTTCATCATCAGGTGTAGGGTCCGAAAATGCATACTTTTTCAGAAATCGAGGTAAGAAACATTTACAACTGCCGCTTCTGTACCCACATGGTAAACGCTTTTCGCCAACAGCACCGATAGCGCAACGGCCAAGGTAATTGGCTGGGACTTGGAGAACCCGGGTTCGAATTTTATTTAGTTTATTATTTGATATATACAGTTACACACATTGATCTTGCCAAAAGCCGAGAAGCGATTCTTGTTAGTGTTTTAGCTCACTGGGACACTCTGGGATGCTCTCTGGGGCACTCTGGGATGCTTTCTGGGGCACTCTGGGATGCTCTATGGGGCACTCTTTTATTAATTGTGTTCATTTAATGTTTTTAGTTTTTTTAAGTAAAAACCTGTTGTTTATTTTATTGTTTAGTTTAAAGTTGCGAAGCATCATTATCTATCTCGTGAGATTTTTTTTTAAAAAGAGTACTTCAAGTTTCACTTACTATACTTATCTCTTACGTCTATTATTTAATTG
Organism: Schistocerca nitens; assembly: GCF_023898315.1. Lineage (NCBI taxonomy): Eukaryota > Metazoa > Arthropoda > Insecta > Orthoptera > Acrididae > Schistocerca > Schistocerca nitens. The sequence goes on along the minus strand of NC_064616.1, from coordinate 569,385,696 downwards.
TTAATTTATAATAATGTATCGATGGGTTGCAGGGGTTACGACCCCTGGGGAGGTGGGTGGGTGTATATGCATGGCTGTCTTCACTTAGCAGCTGCAGGAACATAAGACGGTTGACGTTGAACGAGGTTCCCCAAGTTGCCGCTAGAGGTCCAGGACCGCGCTATATCGAAGAAACCTCGCGGATGTTGTTCTTTTAGTTTGTATTTTTCCATATCTCAATTGATAGGGATAGGAAGGTTAATAAGGTCAGTATTACTATCATTCCTTATTGATTTACTTACCTTATTAGCCCTCCTATCCCTATCAATTGAGATATGGAAAAATACAAACGAAAAGAATAACATCCGCTACGTTTCTTCGAGATTCGAACCCGGGTTTTCCGATTCCCAGCCAACTGCCTTGGCCATTGCGCTATCGGCGCTGTCGGCGAAAGGCGTTTACCATGTGGGTAGAGAAGTGGCAGTTGTAAAAGTTTCTTTCCTCGATTTCTGGAAAATTTTGCGTTTGCGGACCCCATACCTGATGATGAAAAATTCTCTATTTACAATTATCTATCGATCCCGTCATAACTTTTAGGGGTGATTTTCTCAAAATTGCGGGGGTGTTGACAAAAAATATCTTAGAGTCCTTTTTTTAGGTTGTACACAAGTGACCTACCAAATTTGAGCCGAATCGGTTGGCCGTGTCTGAGGCTTTCCCCTTGTTAGACAATAAATTGACATGATTTAGCTCCCGTATAGAGATTATGGGCAAAGTTTAAGCTGATTGTAAATAGCGCTCTGAGGACTTAACTGCCAAGTAACTTGGTTAAGGCTGGAAAGGGCCCTCCGTGGTTTAATAATCAAATTCGGTAAACGCTGAGGAAACAGAGATCGTTGCACTGTCGGTTCAAGTAAGAGCGCCCACGAAGCATACAACCAGCACCATCATATCTTAGCGAAAGATCTTGTCGAGAGCCCTACAAAGTGCTGGTCGTACATAGAATCACTAAGTGGGTCGAAAGTTTCTATCCAGTCATTCGTCAACCAGCCTGGGGCGACAATGGAAGACAGCAAAAGGAAAGCTGAAGTTTAAATTTTCGTTCTTAAGAAATCATTCACGCAAGAATGAATGAGATATCGTCATTTGACTGTCGCACAGACTCCCGCATGGAGAACATAGAACTTGGAATCCATGGCATAGAGAAGCAACTGAAGAAAAAAACGTGGCAATGTGATGAGCATGAATGCCCACGCTTCAGTTTAGTATTGCTTTTAATCCGTAATGTCTCTAAATAGGAGTAATCGATTATTGTAGAAGCAAACGCGGTTGTTGAGCGAACGACGAAACGGAGTTTATAGCGAGCTTAATTAAGAGTGGCGTATCAGAATTCAGTTTGTTGTCGGGTGTGAGGTGAGCCAGCGCGGATCGCGTGGTGGCAGTGCCGAATGCTTCCGGAGTAAGCCGAATAGGGTGCCGACGCTGGGTCGCAGTGATTTGCACGAGCAAAGAGATCGAGGAACACGGCCACGATAGAGGCGAAGAAAAACTGAAACGCAGTCTCTATAGGCGGTTGGTCCTACCAGTGTCCTCCAGCAAACATAAAATAGTTCTGTCTTTAAACAATTAAAGTAAAGTAAGGTGTCGTGGTGAAAATTAGAGACAAACATAATTCCGTAATTCCATTGCTAGAGAGTCAATAAGGGTGAATCAAACTCATGCATGTTCACTTTTACGATAAAGATGGTGGCTGACGTCATTGCGGCGCAGAGAGAAGGAAGGAGTCAGGAACGCCATTGTTAGCGACTTGGAGTTCTGGCGGAGAACGGAACCGATAGGCGTAAGCGTCGATAGCCCAAATTTGGTAAATAGGCTCTGCATTTTTCTCAAAGAGAGTTGGAGTGTGTGGAACCACTTGCGCGTAGGTTATGCAATTTTATAATAGTGAATTAAAGTTTTATCTGTCCTGTGACGATGACGGAAGCATAGACGAATGCTTGTGAGTACACATTTCGAATAGTCATAAATTTTTAGATTCAGGTAAATTTGGGAGTGTGAAATTAATAGCATCTGCTTTATAACAGTTACGCTTAACAACAAGTTTATACAACTACAGCCACTGCCAATAACAATAATAATAATAATAATATGCATAATTTATCTGACAAAAAAAAGAATTGTTTTTGTGGAATTTTGTTGTTTTGCACATAATTAAGTACAGGTTAGGGCAATAACGAATAATGTGTAAGCTTTCGCAGCTCTCCGTCTCGCATTTTTGTGTAAGTGGGAGTTTTCGTGCTTTTCCATTCTTTCGGACAAATGTACAAGATCCGTAACAGATGTATTAGTACACGAATTTGCTTCCGGGCTGAAAATCAAATATTCTTACGCTGCACCCACACAACTTGTGTTAATTTACATTTCCGATGCAGAAAGTTCGCTTCTACTCACACTTATTCGATTTCGTCACTCTGAATCAAAGAATCTGTTCTCAGAGGTCCCAGTTCCTTTACGGTTAACTTTTCCTGACAATTTACTTTTATGTTCCCAGAATAAAATTTTCACTCTGCAGCAGAGCGTGCGTGGATATAAAACTTCCTTGCAGATTAAAGCTGTTTGCCGGACCGGGACTCGAACTAAGGACCTTTGCATTCGCGAGTACGTTCTCTACCGCCTTAGGTAGCCAAACGCAACTCAGGAGACAGCTTTACTTTCCTGTTAGCACTTAAAATAGATTCAACATAGTTCATGATTACACTGCACACGAAAGCCGATTCCCGCACAGTAAACAACCAAGTCCAAACACAAACTGCCGTTTGTGGAAATAATTAAACTCAATTAGTAATGTCTACCAACATGGTCACTTGACCAGAATACAAATAAGGCGCTGAGATCCATAAGGACCTAAAGCACACGCTGTCGATCCCACATTTAAGTGAATATCAGCGAAACCAGTGATATAGTTTTCGTGAATTTTCATCAGTGTGGGCCTACAGTACAGATAAAACTGACTCACTATAAGATCAATGGCTTTCAGAAACATGAATAAAAGCTACAGTCTCACAAGCGACGGTGATGTGCTTTACGCCCCTATGATTCTCTCCGCCTCTGGATTAGTGTATGATAAAATTCACAGCTTATTCACAACTCATTCAGAAACCCACAAAATAAGTTTATTGTCAATACAACATTAACATATACTGATATGCGATCTAATTTTACAACAGTATATAGTGAGTGAGTTAGCATATGTGAGGAGTGTCCTATCATCTTGCAGGGTTTACTTCGATCGAACTGGTAGAAACGTTTGCGCAGTGTGCTACCTACCACCTGGTGGCACTGACGTAAACCTCTAGTTGAGTGGCAACTGCTGTGCATAGCGTGAACCGTGTACATTGTTCATCAAATTCAAACAGCGAGGTCATCGGTCTCATCGGATTGGGGACGGACAGAGAAGGAAGTCGGCCGTGCACTTTCAAATGAACCATCCCGGCATTTGCCTGGAGTGATTTAGGGAAATAATGGAAAACCTAAATCAGGATGGCCGGACGTGGGATTGAACCGCCGTCCTCATGAATGCGAGTCCAGTGTACTAACCACTGCGCCACCTCGTACGGTAATCCGTATGTATTTGGCTCGTAAGGCAGTTGCGTCACGCGAGGTGCACATGCGTAAAAGTTCTTTAAACTGTGCACAACTGAAGGTGAGCGCGCGACCCTGATGCCAAGTTTCGCAGAGTCTAGAGGAGCAGTAGCGAGGTAGATTTAAGTGCCGTATCTTTCAGATTACAGCATCTATATTACGTTCAACAGAAATCAAAGAAAAATAACCAATAAATCCGAAAGGTGTCGAAAGTTCGGGTGTTCACGTGCTCTTGTGGTCTTACACAGCAGCCGCCTCTGCAAATGCGGTTCATTTAGCAAAACTCAATCTGCGCGACAATACGGATGCCGCCGGACATGGTAAGTCAGCTGCTGTGCTTGCTCCAGCTGCTGTAGGGGAAAGTACCCTATTATCAGGTACCATTTTTATATTTAAAGTTACCAATAAATTAACTGTCCTTGAGCTATGGAAACTGTGCTATACTATTACTAGGGAATATTTAAATACTGCCCTTGTAAAAAAATCTTCTGAATATTTTCTCATTCTGTAGCTGCAGAAAAAAGAAATAAAACATACAATTCTTATTTCTGGAAAATATGTTCCTAATTTCGAGTTTTCCGGTTTCCTGTTTATGGGCTGTAAATAATCACTAAAATTTAATAAATTAGTAACACAGTGTTTATTTGCGCCAAATGTTTGTTTCAAAAGTAAGGAGTGCTGCATAACTGTCGGTTACTCTGCAGACGTTTCAACCATAGCAAGAAAAATGTCCAGTGTTTGTGCTTTTTGATATGGAACTCACAATTAAAAAGTTTCTAAGTATCATCGTCGACATTTGCACAAAGCTCGTAACACCAGCAAAAGTAACCGACACACTTAATCCACGTCTCTTTAGAGCATTCAGCTGAGCACAGTTTGGCGCAGTTAATGCACTCTACGTCCCCTACATATTCAGATGAGCTTTTCATGGTGGTTTCACCGCCACTTGAATCGGTATTTTTCACACCATGATCCTGCTGCTTCGTGACACTCTAGTTCTTTCTTATGAAGAGCTTCCTTTGGTAGTCCCATAAGTTGAAGGTCTATCAGATTTATCAAATGAAGCTCCTGGAGCAGGTTTCTTTGAAGGTGGTGTCTTCCCTGTGGTCTAGGTACTTGTTTTTTTTTTCTCTTTAGCCAGGGGCTGCTCCAAAGCCTTTATAAAAGGAGATAAGGTCAACACTGCAGCTTTTCCTGCTCTTGATGATGGATTTGATGGTGAGAGTGCAGCAGATAGCCTGATTTCAAAAATAGAAACCACTGTACCTTGCATTCAATTAATTGCAGCCAATATTGGCCATGATGTGGCTTCTGAGGCCTTATCCACTTTTGCTGCAATTTTCTTAGAAGGAAAATACGTGGATGAAGAAGCAAGGAGGCACAAGAACAGATCCCATATTTTTTGAAACCATTTGCAGCCATTTCCATTGTTGTTACTCTGCAGTATGCTCAACCTATCAACGGGCCAACGTCTTCGTTTCTCAAACACTGAAAAGCTGCCACCTGGAATAGAATTCTGAAATCTCTTTGCATTCTAATTTCGGGTTCAAAAAATAATTCAACCTATTACTCCGTAGAAAATTTTTATTTTCATCACAATGAAAAAGTAGCTGCGGAGATCGAAACGTTAACAACACTGGGACCAAACTCACGATGGTGTATCAGAATGACCTTTACCACTGGTTGTCAGAGCGAGCTACGGAGTGTAGCACCAAGCAAGGGAGATATTGAGAGATCCAGAATTAGACAGCCACCCTAAATGTGGGTACTTTACCCTATTTCTCTTTTGTGGTCAACCAACGATCGATGATAACCTGTTGGTTATGATCGTTAACACTCTGAATTGTGTGGCTTTACTGGGACATGACGTTGTAATTCCGTATCATTCCTTTACTAAAGATCCTGGCATTTCCTAGGAAGACCCATGTGGCAAAAAGAGCATTGCAGTCGTGAGAGCAAAATTGGGATTAGCCTTGTTGTGATAAGATTTATTACAACTTTGAACTGGGTGGAAGGTTGCACCATGGCGTAACCGCCATACAGGCGGATATAGCCGCACGGCCGCCATCGTAGTTAATTGTGATTCATACAGACCGGAAGTGGTATTGTTTGTATAAGTTTGTAAGAAGATTTTATATAGGCCACCACGCCTCAAGAACTTACGTAATTTTTACCAGATCTTTGTTTCTTTCTATAGTAATGGCAAACCTTCACTTCCCCTCATTAGCATTAAGATTTAGTAGAGATATATAAATCACAGTGTGACGAAAATCACACAAGTATCTGCTCTGCAGGTAAAATAAAGTAGGACACAGGTCGAGAAAATGCAGAGTGTCAGTACGCTACTAATGTCCAGGTAACTCATAGACAGGACCCGCCAGGTACACGTGCAAAAGCTCTCAATTACTGTAAGTCAGTCAGGGTGGTCCAGGTGAGTTGTTATGTAGTGACTGTCATTCATTGCCTCTCCCGTTGGGACTTTGATATTAGTTCTTATTTTGGTTTTAGCCAACCAGGAAGAGTAAAGTGTTCTCCTTCAGAGAGGAGGCCTTGATGAAATGTTACAAAGAGTTGAAAACAAACAAGTCGCCACGTCAAGATGGAATCCCACTTTAGTCTTACAGAGAGTACTTTGTGGTATTGGCCTCTTACTTAGCGAGTATTTATTGCCACTCTCGTGTCCAGTGCAAAGTCCCAAGTGAATGAAAAATAGCACAGGTATAAGAAATGTAAAATAACCGACCCACATAATTGCATACCAGTATCCTTAATATCGGTTTGCTACAGAATCTTGAACACATTCTGAGTTCGAATATAACAAATATCCTTGAGAAAGAAAGTTCCTGTACACAAAATCTACGAATTTAGAAAGTATTACTAGCGTGAAACCCAGCCAGCCCTTTTCTCACATGATATGCTATAATCCATGGCTGAAGGGCTACAGAGAGCTTCTGTATTCCTAGATTGCTGGAAAGCATTTGATACAGTGCCCTACTGCAGATTGTCCGCAGCTCGTGGTCGTGCGGTAGCGTTCTCGCTTCCCGCGCCCGGGTTCCAGGGTTCGATTCCCGGCTGGGTCACGGATTTTCTCTGCCTCGTGATGACTGGGTGTTGTGTGATGTACTTAGGTTAGTTAGGTTTAAGTAGTTCTAAGTTCTAGGGGACTGATGACCATAGATGTTAAGTCCCATAGTGCTCAGAGCCATTTGAACCATTTAGAACCTACTGCAGATTGTTGACGAAGGTCTGAGGATACGGTTTAGGTTTCCACATATGTGAGTGGCTCTAAGACTTTACAAGTGATAGAAGCCAGTATGTGATTTTCGAAAGTGAATGTTCATCTGAGACATGGGTATCGTCAGGAGTGCACCAGGGAAATGAGACAGGACCGCTTTTATCCCCTTTATATAAATGACCTGACGGACAAGGTGAGTAGCAATTTACGCCTGTTTACTGATGAATATGATGCTGTGTTGTACGGAAATGTGTCATCGTTGGGTGACTGTAGTAATATACGACATGACTTAGACAAAATTCATAGTTGGTGTGATGTATGGCAACTTGCTCTAAACGTATAAAAATTTAAGTTCATGCGGTTTAGAAGGAAAGACAGTCCTGCAACGTTCGCATACAGCATAGTGGAGTGCAGCTTAATACAGTCAATTCGATTAAATGTTTAACCGTAATGTTGCAAAGCAATATGAAATGGAATGAGCATGGCAGGTTGGTAGTAGGGTAGGCAAATAATCCACTTTGCTGTATAGGGAGAACTTTGGGAAAGTGTATTTCATCCATGGAGAAGACAACATACAACACACTTGTGTCACCCAGTCTTGAATGCTGTTAGAGTATCCGCGACCCCCAGCAGGTTGGACTTAAGAAGACAGCGAAGCAGTTCAGAGACGGGCTGCTAGATTTGTTACCGGTAGGTTCTATCAGCATGCAAGTATTATGGAGATGCTTCGTGAACTCAAATGAAAATCCCTGGAGGGAAGACAATGCTCTTTCCGCAAAGCACAATCGCGCAAATTTAGAGAGGCGGCATCTGAGGCCGACAGCGCAAAGATTCTACTGGCGCCAATGTTCATTTCGCGTGTGAACTATTAAGATAAGATTTGAAAAATTAGGCTCTTACCGAGGCTTTTAGACAGTCGTCTTGCACTTGCTCGATTTGCGAATGGAACAGGCGAGGAAATAACTAGTACAAGGTTTCCTCCGCCATGCACCGTACGGTGGTTTGCGGATAATGTATAGTTGTAGATGTATAGCAGGACAAGTACATAAGGAGATCATGACCGCTTTTAGGTTACGTTTGGTTGAGTGGGGAAACATACTTGAAATACACAAGGCTTTAATTGCAAGGTACAACTTACAAACACACATACATAGAAACAATGGTTCATGTCCATACAGGTAAAAAGTGGTAAGTTCATATTGGACCAAACTGCTGAGGTTATCGGTCCCTAGGCTAACACACTACTTAACTAACTTAAACTAACTTACGCTAAGGACAACACACACACACACACACCCATGCCCGAGGGAGGACTCGAACTTCCGACGACGGGAGGTGGCAAGGCGCTTGAGACCGCGTGGCTACCCCATGTGGCTCTCCATACAGGTAAAAAGTTGTATACCGATTACACAACTTCTATATGATTTCGTATTATTGCTCCCACGCACGCGCACGCAGTATCGACGTTCTAAGCAAAGTGATTGTACTATCTACCATCTCTGCAGACACAGCAGAGATTTCTTGACAAATGACGTCTCTTAACTCCTACATTACGAGTGGTTTTGCTATGTGCACCCTGTCATTCATATGCCTGCTTGAAAAGAGTCATAAAAATACTAACTGGAAACTGGGAAGAAGGGGATCAACACAATATCGCCGAATCGTGTAATGAAGCAAAGGGGGGAGGGGGACGGGGGAGGGGGAGGAAGAGGAAGAGAATATGCTCGGATGGGCTTGTATAACTTCCACCATGGCTGTCCACGGGCTTGTTACACGAAAGGTTGCACCATCCGATTGAAGCCATATCCCACTGGGAATACAGTGCCTAATCAGTTCAATGTGAACAAAGTCATTTAATATTGCCATGCATCACATGGACATCACAGTCACGGTGATGTCTTTTCAAGGAAATATACACTGATGGATTCAACATACACTAGGGTACGAAAGTCAATGGATACCTCATAATATCGTATCAGACCTGCTTTTGCCTGGCATAGTGTAGCAAGTCGACATCGCATGGACTCAACAGATCGTTGGAAGCCCCCTACAGAAATACTGAGCCATGCTGTCTCTATAGCAGCCCCTAATTGCGAAAGTGTTGCCGGTGCAGGATTTTGTTAGTATTGGAACAAGGGCAGCATAAGGACGAAGTACCGTTATCCATGGTGGCGATGACGTCAAGCAAGATGTCGGCGATGACGTCAATCAAGATGGCGGCGATGACGTGATCCAAGATGGCGGATTTTGGCGGGAAGTTTGAATTTTGGCAGGAAAGTGCCACACACCCCCTCCCCCCCACCCAGAAAAATGGTGCGAAGCTCAAATTCCAGCAGGATAATGCACAACACCTCAGTTATCTCTAACAAGCAAAGAAAATGGCGACAAAAAGTACTTTTCTTTATTATTTAACCAAGTTCAAGCAGGTGTGTTCTCCACTGGGTCTGGACTCCAATTGGCTTAGTTCATATCGTCGCCTCCAGAGGTAGCCACCGGGACTTCAAGTGATGATGCAAGTAGCATTATTCAAGATGGCGGTACCCAGTGTGTTCACCACAAGCTACAGAGCCTAACTGACTTAGTTCATATCGTCGCCACCAGAGGACGCCACCGTGATGTCTCTCACGCTGTCAGTGGCCTGCGAGTGTGTGACTGCTGACATTACAGCCCCTCCCCCCCCCCTCCCAGCCTAGACCTTTATACTCGCCCCACACATAGTCTTCCGTAAATATTCTAACTACAGTAACACAACACCTACATCTCGCATCAATTACCGAAGTACTTAATTCCATTTCAATTTTAATGTACCACTTCGATATTCAATGAACAAATAACAAGTTTCACATGTTCCCACTAGGAGGGCAGTGTTCCTTCACGACGTACCACCCCCCACCCCTAGAGTGCTGCTCTCCTATTGGCTACTGCACTGGTCATATGACTCTATTTCATAGAACCTGTATAAACCAGACCACTACCCAACTCGCCCTCTCTCTGCTCCTATACTTTATTCGATATGCGTGTGTGTGTGTAGACATGATTGTGCATTCAGTCATTATGAAGCGAGCATGCAGCACCAGCGACTGTGCCAGTGGCAGCAGCAGCAGCAAGCGATCTCGTGTGGATGAAGTTCCATTACATGATAAGCACAATTTCTTTGCTTCGATATCTGCATCCTTTAACTCAGTGTATGCATCTTATATACGTTTTCGATCTTGCTCTATACAGAATGCTTCGTCCTTTAACAGATTGTGTGTGTGTGTATGTGTGTGTCTTTTAACAGATTGTTTGTGTCTATGTGTTCTGTGTTACATGTTATATCTGTTTTGGATAGCTGATAGCTGCGCCATTTAAATCATTGCACTTCTTCTACAGATATTTTCAACCATACTCCATATTATACTCAGTCTTTTCCATCTTCCTAGATTACATCCGTCCAGCTCTTGAGGAGCTTGATCGGCAGCTCGAGATGGAGAGGGTGCAGGCACAGCTCGAATGTAAGTACATTTGTAATTAAATCATAGTTCCTAAAATGAAATACTTTCATCTAACATATATACCCATTTTCCAATTGTCTAGATTGAGCTTTCTTATCGATATTCTTTTCTTTTCTTTCTAGATGATCGTGACTCCACACATAGGGAGGGGAGCACAGAGAATGGCGTGCATGGTGGGCGTCAAATGGAGGCCGCTGCAGAGGACCGCCAAATTATAGAGTTTTCAGAGGAGGAGGAGGAGGAGATCGATCTACCTGATTGGTTTGCAGACCTTGTTGAATGTGGCAATGAGGTGCTCAAACCATGGAGTCAGAGCAGAGAAGGTGAATAGTTTGACCATTAGTATTACTGCAAATAAATACCATTATTTAGTCTTATTATTTTTCACTGCTGTTTTAAATATACGTAAGTTAAACTAATATTTTTTTCTTATTTATGTTACAGGTATATAAGATGGCATAGCCCGTATACCTAGAGCGGTGGTTGCGGGGGCGGGAATCGAGGGCGCACAGCCGCAAAGACAAGTGGTACCCTGTGTAGCCCCTATCAGAGCTGCGCGATAGGCAGCAGCAGCCGAAGCCGCCCCCGCACCGTCCCAGGCCCTCTGGCGCCCCTGGGCAACTCAACCGGCAGGCCATGAAGAAGAACAACGGTCTCCCACCCCACCGGCAGGTAGCGGGAGCAACGCACCCTGGGGGCCGTCGCCGCAGCCTGATTGCCCCAGGCGGTAGTCAACGCCTCCTCCCCCTCAACCAGCTCACCCCAGCCGCCAGCGCAAGGTTCGTGTCCCGACATGCATACCCCTCCCTCAAAGTCGTAGAAGGTCCGAGATTTAACACCATTAAATGCAGTGCAGTATTATGTTGCGAAATGAGTCACGCATCTAAACATCAAGGTGACACACAGACAAGGGCTCTGCACTATATATGGGATGATAATGGCGTTATTTCTCGGAGCACTCCCATTGCTGAGTGGTATCGAGAATCCACCTTGAGCGCTATTATGGCCCGATTTTCTGAGATGGAAATACGTGGGTCCACTAAAGCGCTCAGCTGTATACCACACCTCGACATTTGTATACAAGTCTATGATCCAATAAATGGAGGGTCCAGTTATATTAAATTCTCTGTAGATATTGAGAAGAAGCAGGTGTGCATTAATGTTCAAAATCACTATGATAATGCTTGTTTTGTATGGCCAGTCCTGGCTTGTCAGAGAAATTACAAGACGCTAACGCATCATCCAAGCAGTTACAAAGTCAAAGATATTAAGACACTGTATATCTTTGACGGTATACAGTTCCCTGCAAAGATCCAGGACATACATAAGTTTGAGGCTCAGAATACCGGAATATCGGTATATGGCCTGGAGAAGATGAAGAAGGCCAAGTCAGATGAGCAAGACAAGCACACAATATTGGTCCCCTCCGTTTCTCAAAATTTGCAGGTGAGCGAGAGTTGCATGTAGACATGCTGCTCGTCTCAGAAGGTGATAATGATCACTGCGTCTGTATCAAAGATATGTCCCGACTCCTTTACTCCCAGTTAAGTAAAAAGCAGCATAAAAATCAGCATAAAAAGCATATTTGTTTAAGGTATTAGAATTATTTTTCATATGAAGAGTTATTAGCGATACATCTATTATATTGTGCTTCCAAGGATGCAGCAAGTGTGGTTATGCCCACTGAGGAAATTGACTTCATTAAATTTCAAAATGCTCACCACCAGCAGCGATGTCCTTTTGTACTGTACGCCGATTTTGAATGCCTGCTGGCCCCTGTTACTCGTTGTGAAGGGAACCCCTTAGCTTCACACACAAATTTCACACAAAAACACATACCTTATGCGGCAGCGTTACAAGTTGTATGTGCGTATGATTCTAAACTTAACCGCTACCAGTCTTATGTAGGGAACGATCCCAGCGGTTTGGCTTCTCACTGAGCTTGAAAAACTCTCATGGGAAGTCGACAGGCTCTACAGCACTAACATTCCCATGACCAAATCAAAGAAAGATGATGAATTGTATGAAAAGGCGGTTAATTGACATATTTGTGGGCTGACCTTAGATAGAAAAGCGGAAACTCCTCGTAGAGACCAATGTCATCTTACGGGTAAGTTCCACGGTGCAGCTCACAATGCATGCAATTTGAAGTACCAGTTACCTAGGCACATACCCGTCTTTTTTCATAATTGGAGCGGGTATGATGCTCATTTTCTAGTTGAGCACTTGGCTAAGTTCGGTAAGAAAAATGATCAGGTCAGTGTCCTCTCTGAAAGTGTTGAGAAGTACATTTATTTCTCAAAACGAATGACGCCAAAAATTACGCTCCACTTCCTCGACTCTTTACGCTTTATGCAGACTTCACTCCAGAAACTGGTTGAGACTTTACCTTGGAATGATATGCATATCATTCGATCTGCATTTCGCGATGAGGAAAAGTTCCAACTTGCGACTAGGAAAGGAGTTTTCCCAAACGAGTATGTTGATAGTATGGCGAAACTCAATGAAACCAGGCTTCCTGACATATCTGCTTTTACCAGTATTCTCACAGGCAATGCCATAACTACAGCAGATTGGGACCATGCCGTGAATGTCTGGTGAGAATTCAACATCCTCAATTTGGGAGAATATGCAAGGTTATACATGGACATGGACGTGCGTTTGTTTGCAGATGTTTTCGAAAAGTTCCAGTGTGTATGTATGACCACGTACTCTCTGGACCCTGCCTTTTATTACACGACACCTGGGTTGTCCTGGGGTGCTATGCTCAAGAAAAACGGGGCGCAGCATTCAACTTTGTACTGATACTGCAATGCTTCTGTTTTTGAGTGAGGGACCGTGGGGTACTTGTTCAATGTGTTCACAGGCATGCCAAGGTAAATAACCTGCATATGAGTGTCGAGATCAACCCATCCCTTGATTGTAGTTACATTTTGTACTTAGATGTGAACAACTTATACGGGCACGCCATGATGCAGCCACTGCCAGTTGGTGGGTTTCAGTGGGTGCCCAAAGACGAATTAAAGGGATTAGGTGGACAAATACTGTGTCTTGCAGCTGATTCTGATGTAACGTATGTGCTTGAGGCAGACATCGCATACCCTAATAATTTGCATGGAGAGACAAGCGATTTGCTGTTATGTCCAGAGCAACAAATTCCGCGAGGAAGCACCATCCCTAAACTGTTGGCTACTGTTGGAGATAAGCAGAGGTATACTATTCATTATCATAGCCTTCAGCAGTGCTTCAGATTAGGGATGAAGCTTGTTAGTCACCTGGGAAATCTCCTTCGAGCAATCGCCCGGGTTGAAGCAGTATATTGAACTAAATACCGAAAAGAGGGTAGTAACGAGTAATGATTTTGAAAAAGACTTTTATAAATTAATGAATAATTCCATTTTGGGGAAAACTATGCAGAATGTACGAAATGAACGCGATATTTTGATTAGAACCGAATGGGAAGGGGCGTTATGGTGTTAGAAAATTTTAAGCGTGCTACAATCTTCAATGAAAACTTTGTTGCTTTGGAGATGTCGAAGAGTGAAATAGAGTTTATGTAGCCTATCTATTTGGGGATGTGCGTACTGGATATCTCCAAATTCTACATGTACCGATTCCACTATGAGTTTGCCAAACCTCATTTCGTAGAACAAAAGTTACTTTATATGGATACAGACAGCTTTATGTACTGGATCAAGAATTGCGATCCATATGAAATAATTAGGTGCAACGGTAAAGAATTCGACATGTCTACTTATGGGGCCGATAATCCTTATGGTATTGTTCCTCAGAACAAGAAGGTTATCGGTATCATGAAAGACGAGTCGAATGGCTTACGGATTGTAGAGTTTGTGGGATTCAGGTCCAAAAAGTATGCATATCGTACAATGGATGGGGGCACTCAGAGGCGGGCAAAGGGTGTTCCACACGTGGCATCTCGTGCTCTTACGGTTGAGGACTATTTGCAATGCCTGTATGGTCGCAGCGTTCAAAAAAAATGGTTCAAATGGCTCTGAGCACTATGGGACTCAACTGCTGAGGTCATTAGTCCCCTAGAACTTAGAACTAGTTAAACCTAACTAACCTAAGGACATCACAAACATCCATGCCCGAGGCAGGATTCGAACCTGCGACCGTAGCGGTCCTGCGGTTCCAGACTGCAGCGCCTTTAACCGCACGGCCACTTCGGCCGGCGTCGCAGCGTTCAAGGGGCTCATCCACGCATGGTTCAACAAACTAGCATTCGATAACGAGGTCACGACGTGTACTCTGCTGCAGTCTAAAGTCAGATTGTCCCCTCATGACGATAAAAGAGTCATTTCTGAGGATGGAGTGGAAACCCTCCCATACTCACACTATTTACTTGAAGCGAAAGTAGTGTGAGAGCATGTGTTAAGTGTATGTCTGTGCAAATATATATTCATTATTTTGGTTAAGAAAATGATAAAAAAACGAAAAAAAATTAAAACTGAAAAATCATTTAGAAAAGTCTCTATGTACGTAAATATTTTTCATGCCTATTACTAGTTAATATATGAACAAAAAGAAACTTTTCGCATTTCACTTGTACCTGTATATGAAGAAAAAACAAAGTTTTTGCACTTCATATGTGCTTCTGTGTGAGTGGCTATAGATTACATTTTAGTTGTAAGTTTCACCTACCGCTAGCCATCCAGTCAGAACTAATTTTAAGTATGTGAGTTCCACCCAATTAAATTCCTTATATATGTTCACTTGCTTGTTGTAGTGGAAAATGTTTAGAACGACTTAGTTCAAAGAAATATATATGTTCAATTTCTTGTTGTAGTGGAAAACGTTTATAGCCAACCACTTCAAAGAAATACGTTCGCCTTTAGTTAAAAGTCTTTTCTTTTTCGGGTGGACCTTCACTAGCGATAGAATTTACCATGTAAGATAGTGTAATTAGCTTGTAGTACCTCTACATTAGCTTTATATATATGCAAATATATATGCAAATGATTTATCTGAGCAGAATGTTCATATTTCTGAATAATATAAAATCTGAAACACGTACCTGCAAACATCAGAATGTTGATATTTTTCATCAAAAAATGTAAATCTCAATCATCCATCTGTTAACTGTTATAATGTGAAAACTAAATAACGTATGACTAAACTGATATTTCGCAAAGACTGTTAAAAGAATATTCTGAATTCAATAATAAATTTATTTACTTTTATTGTAAAAATGTCTAATCTTATTATTTCAAGTCTGAGTCATCATTCTTTTTATTCAAAGATGATAAATGTATTTGTGTACAATGCGTGGGTACATACACATTGCACTGCACATGCCTATAAGGTATGTTGCTTTAAAACAGTGATGTCTGAATGACACGCGTTGGACTGCGTCTGGCAGCGACGATCCCGTGCACGCATCGCCCCTGAGCTGTCACTTTCAGGTCCGGTGGTGGTCACGTGCATGTGGCTGGTGTATGACGCATCGCATCTCAGCTGTCACTTTGAGTGGCTTCATGCAGGTGAGGTGAAAGCTCGTCTATTAATGATGCAGGTAACATTACGCATCAGGTGAAACCGCGCTCAAAGGCTGAGGTATGTGCCTCAGACAGTTCCAGTGGAATGCGTCTCAGGTGCAGTATAAACAATAAACTTATTTGCTACGGACGTGGGTCACACAGAAAGAATGAAAACGAGCATTGTTATGGAACAATAAAATTATTTATTTCTCATCCATCTTAAAAGTAATTTTACATTCTCATATACAGATACAATAGCATTTTTTTGATTTTTCATTTTCATTTAATCGTATGGCTAGGGCCCCTCGTGGGGCAGACCGTTCGCCGGGTGCCGGTCTTTCAATTTGACGCCACTTCGGCGACCTGCAGTCGATGAGGATGATGATGAGGACAGCACAACACCCAGTCGCTGGCAGGAGAAAATTCCTTGACCCAGCCGGGAATGGAACCCGGGCCCAGAGCATTTACAGTCTGTCACGCTGACCATTCAGCTACTGGGGGCGGACACTTTTTTGATGTTCTTGAGTCGCTGGATAGATGGACATCCGTAGAATTCCAGTGCTTGAATAGAAGCAAATTTAAATATTCGTCGCATCCAGTGGATTTTGTCCTTTCCCTTCATGTAAACGATGGTGTCCATGTGATCAAATAATTTAAGTGCAGTCACCATATCTTTATAGGGTATGCCAGGATGATTCCAATGAATTCAGTGATAGAAATTAGTTAACCACTTCGCGATTTTTCGTGTTTTAGAGCACATCACTTGCTTGAATGGTCTTGGTGATTCAATATTTGCAGCGGAAGTCTCTATTATTCCAGCATCTTGTGTGTACGCTACAAACACAACATCTTTAAATATGAACTGTCGACGCTTGCAGTCATGGAATCCTTGAACGTCTGCAATGATGTTCACTGCGTGACACGCCACCGTCAAATTATCAATGTACAGGGCAGTACCTATTCATTTATACAGCTCGCTGTGAGTAGTTGATTACACGATTGTGTAGAACTAAAGCATACACGGCAGTGTGTCCTGGGAAATTTATCGCTGATTCAAATTCAGTTTGCACATCTATAGGTCTAGACTTAATTATCTCATTCCGTTTAGAGCAGTCTATTACAATGATTGGTGAAAGCTCTTTGAACTTACATGGACCTAGTAGACACCCGCCTCCCTCTCCTTCAGCAATTTCATAGTAAGAACGGCGAAATCTTGCTTACATGTCATACGCTAGGCTGTATACATTTTGGTTCCACTGCAGATGTAGATTGTCATATGGGTAGAATTCTGAATTGAGATAGACTTTGGCACAACTTACAGTTGTTGAACACGGTGAAATCATATGCTATATTGCCTTTTCTATTAGTCTGAAATGCAAATATGATGAATCTACGTGTCTCTAGATGGGAGGACGTTTTAATAGCCCACGTTTGTCTGTTCGCAGTCAGTAACACTGGGTACTCGAAGATGTTCCATGAGCGAAATGTCAGTGACAGAAATGTACCTGAATTCAGGGCTTTTAAAAGCTTCAAATGCTCCTCATCGGATACACTGATATGAGGCATTTTCCATATTATCTTGTTGACTGTGATCATATTCTCTTCTTGAGCTCCTTGAACGTATGAGTTATTGTCCGTCGCACTCCGCACCAGAATGAGTTCTTGTTTAGCATTCATAATAATCTTCCTCATACCCTCAAAGTATCCCATAAGCATTTTTAGAGGTGCGCATGCAGTAAAAAGCCTGTACTCTTCAACTTCTCTATCCTCTGGCTCGTCTATGAACCATCCTGCATTTTCTAAACCAGGCAAATCTGCTGGTGTTGTCGAGACGTATGTTTTAAGGATTGATGTTATGCCAACATTGGGTGTACAGTCGATCTCAGAGCCATTGAGTTCATAGTGTATCTCTTGGAAGAGGAATGCTAAAGCATTCCTTGTCAGCTTGGATCCCACTGTATCGCTGCCGTCAGTTTTCTTGAATGACCCCTCGAGATATATGAAACTCTCGCACAGAAGCGTGAGTGCATCTTGGTGCTGTATGACAGTGCTGATTTCATCATTATTGTTAAACGTGGTTGAAGCGTAAAGTTTATGAGAGAAGTATTCCTCACGTATAATTCTCTCATTGTATTCTACTGGACTGGTTATACTGAGTGATGGCTTCAGACCAACTGATTTAAGAAACTCGTAGTTCGCAGGTGTTATCACTCTGCTGTTCGGTAGCGAAGTGGCGTGCTGTGGATTGCGTGCACTTATTTTATATCGCACGCCCATCTTGTCTTAGGTGTAATCGTACAATGATTTCCTCACCACGAAAGTCAGCAAGTTGATTATTCTGGTCCACAATACGCAGCTCCAAATAGTCCAATGTCTGAGCTGTCACTGGAAGGTATATTGCATTAGCAGGGGTCTCAACAATCTTATACCGCGTTGCAACTGATTGGAAGAATCCGTAAATAGTGCGAATGAGAGTATCGTTGAGATAGGAGTTCGTTGCAATGTTACACTCGACACGTATTGTGCTGACTGGGAGTATGTCCACTGTCTGATTCGACTTGTAAAATTTACTTGGATCCTTATTAAAAATATGTTCTTTTGTGAATCCTAGCAGGCGCCCTATTGAATCGTTCGAATTAAAGTCAATCGTTGAAATTACAGTTGTTCTTTCAGATTAAAGCGCACTGATGTATGCACGTAGTTCCATACCTTCTCCGGGCTGTTTTAAGACGTCGTTTAAATCGTCGATATCGTATGCAATAGGTTCTATCTCCAGAATATCTTTTTCACCATTAATATCGAGATGCAGTTTATTGTTAGTCTCGGTGATATTCGGGATGCTGTTGTACGTCTCCAGTCCAATCAATGCAATACTTGATTGACCAGCACTCAAATCCATTGGCGGGAAGTAATTTGCACGCAATACAGATGATCGTCCTTTCAACGTCAAAGTGTACGACATTGCATCTGAACCTCAACTGATGAATGAATGTTTAAACATCCTCCTTATATAGCGTGCTTCTTCTTATTCTTCTTTGTGATCGTCAAGAGGAACATGATGCATAGATGTCCGCAGAGGTGAGTATAAAAGTCCTGATAGCGTTGATAATTGTAGAGTACATGTCTTCTGTGAGTGAAGTGTGTTTGTAATTTTTCTGGTGGCTACAGGTCACCAAATGAGTCGAAATAGTAGACGGTTTCCGCGTCTCTCATGACGTATGCCACCCAGTGGGTGCTGGGAGCTCCAGCAACATCTAAATTCATAATACCGCATTCACCAGTTTTCCGCATTGGCTTCGGTAATGTATCCCGCATAAACACACCACGGAATCTTGGTATCTTGAATTTATCTCTAACAAACTTAAGATGATCTGTATTTGTGAGTGGTCGATCTGGCAGGACCGCTAATGGGCTTTTTTTATTTATGAATAGACCAAGACCCTTCCTGTACGGCTTCAGGTATAGTCCTTTTGCGGTAGCTGCGGCTTACATCATGCGTTTATTGTCTTCTCGCCTCTTCTGACTGCACTTGGGAGTTTTGCGCGTTCTTGACCGTTCGAGAAATTGCTGCGGGACCACCGGCGAGGGACCCTACCGCCGAGAGCACGGAGGGGGCCGGGATGAGAAAAGGAATAAAACCGCCGGATGTCTTGGGTATTGGTAGAACACGAGGTGCTTGAACCGATCCTCTTCTTCTTGTTAGGGAATTTTTCTGCTTCATTGCGTTTTTAGCTGCATACATTTGTCAGGATACAGTTCTTCAAACAACCGTTCTTGTTCTTCTTGTTTAGCGTGCAGCGTTCATAAGTCGCTTGAAATTCATCACTCCTAAACCCAACTAGATTTTTCCACGTATGGTTTCATCAACTGCGAATGATGCGATGTGTTGACTTATACCAATATCCTTTCTTCTCCGTATGACCTTAGCCATATCAGCTAAAATCCTATCTGCAATGTGACGACTTGATAGACCTTTATTTGCTGCGTGAGCAATGTCGTGTTCCATACACGCTTCGTCGAGCAAATTGATTCCATTATCACCTCGCTCCAAGCGTTTCTGAAGCTTTGTCCCAGGCCCGCACTAGTTATACCCAGGGATGTGTAATTCCACAGGTAGTTTGTCTAGAACACCACCACCTCCTCTAATGTGTGTTCTAGTGCGCATGTTACGGTACTGTGTTGCTTGTGGACAATGCACGCTCATTATATAGCAAATCGCCGGCATCAGTCCAACTGTTTTGTGTAGCAGGAAAACCAAGCCATTTGACTAGTGCCTTATTTCCCGTCGTCTTATGACTCTCTCCACGAGAAAAACATCTCATTCTGAGCTTTTCTGCATCTCCTCAGCGTAGAAGGATCCCGCAATTTCTTCACCTTTACTGTCCTTCAATATATAAGTTCTAGGATTCGTTCGCTGCACCTTTGAAACTGTAAATATCTCAGTTGATCAGTTCTGTAGGTATTATTTCTCAAATGCTGTCTAGTGTTTTGAGATACGCATCAAATCACGTACATTAAATTTCTGTTTGCGTGGATCCAACATCTTAATGCGAAAGTACACGGTAACCATGAGTCCATTATCACGAACATCGATTGGCCGCATTTTTATTGTGCTATGTTTGGTTGTATTATATTGAGCAATTATTTCTGGGTGGATATCTGTCCATTTGCATGAGCCACGAATGTTAAAACGTATCCACATTCGACCTTTTATTGTTCTGTTCAAGCGCTCCGCAATACTCGCCTTCAGGTGAGTGAATGTCGAGTAGTGATGTATTCCATACCGCTGTATCACTGTCTTGAAATATCTAATGTAGAATTCCCCACCATGATCGGTTTGGAGATTGTCCGGGCATTGATTCGTTCCTGTCCGTAGAAAACCTCTCAAAAACATCAGCAACATTTCGACCGGTTTTTGTTTTGACGGGTAATGCCCAGGCAAATTTGGAGTATGTATCAATAACCATTAAAATGTATGTCAATCCATTATTCTCATGTGAATATTGTCGCATATCTAAAAGATCAGCTTGCCACAAGTCATCCAGCAATTTAATCATAACATGCCCGCAAGGGTATGTTCAGCGTGCTGGCTTGTGCAGTTCTCGAACTACTGTCTCCATACTTATTCGATGATACCTCTCTCTCGAAGCTCTGAGATTACGGAAACAACCTCATTCGAATGAGCTGTATTACCTGCAGCAGCTGATGCCATGAGCAGCCGTAGTCGATCTATTAGTTCGTTGGGGTCGTCATAGTATATATACTGCGGGACTCGATTTTTCACTGCTTTCTGCTCAATGTCAACACCATCACCGTTGCGGCCACCGTTGTTGATGTTTTCGCCTTCAAGTATTGTCTTTATAATGGTTTTATATTTCTTTTTGCTCAGGCTTTTCGCGATCTTGTGTACACCAGTCATGTGCAGTATTTCACGGTATGTGTCCCTATCTTTAACTGAATAATTTATAGGTTTGTTGGTAGGTCTTAGGAAAATAAGATTCATTAAGCCGTGTGTTTTGTCAGACTGTCTATCACAGATCTGTCTTTTGTCTTCAGTTACAGTTATGGGATGGTCACCAAACATGTACGGTCTTCCCCTGCTAACGCCAAATGTTCTATCTTACTGACCTGGAGTGTGACTAATAATGAATTCATCAATGGCAACACCCTTGTTAGCGTGTGTTCTTGTTTCTGCTGAGAGCTGTCGGAAAGATTCAGTAACAGGCTTCAAGGTCTGCTGCCGATCCATATCACCTAACCTCAGCAGCCGTAACTTCTCACAAACTGCTTTACGCGCCCGAATCACTTTCTGCTTCGTCGACATCTTGGCGCATACTAATCAGACATCTCCGCGGCGTGAGGCTTTATGTATCCAGTCATTTTCTTCCTCCTCTTACTTTGATCCTGATCACCCTTCTCAAGTCGACATCTATTTTCCCATTAATAGGATCGATCTTTTCAGTTAAGCAGGTTCCTTTCTAACTCACTTGATTAAATCGCTCATTTAATGCATTCACCATCCTCAGAAGAGTCTGGTAATACGTCTCTAGTTCCCTGCGCATACCTGCAACTTATGGGCCATAGCCTGAATTTTCGCATCCAAGTACAATAGCATGTTCTGTCTGTGTACACCCATCCTCTCGGGTTGAGAGATACATATACGCGCGAATTTGTCCATGGTGTAGCGTAGACTGATGTACTAACCTCTCTTACCGTGCTAAATATGCAAAAACTCTTGAAAGTTTCGCCTGGACCTACCATCATTCAGTTTTCTTGTTTTATCAATAACGAGAAACCCATACTGTGAATGATTCCAGCAATCTGCACATATCTTTACAAAATCTTTGAACGACATCTCCGTTCCAACATGTGCTTGGTAAATGTGTTTTAAATTCAGATTGCCTTGTTTGAAGGCTATAATGACGTTTGCGTTATCCCTAATAAGCTGTTTGGGGATTCTGGAATATGTTTGACTTAGATAAAACACATCAGCACCCATATGACGACCGAAACAGAAATATTTTCGAATTTGGTCTTGGTTTTCGACGGCAACATCGTCAAATATGAATACTGTGTTTGATTTTGCTTTTTCAGGTGGGGGGATATCACCACTTTCACTGAAAGTCGTGTATGTAACACCATCTACACTGCGCAGTTTCTCTTGCAATAGCTGATACTTGGGTTGAAACAGTGTTTTGAGAATACACAGTCATATTCAAATTGGACTCCGTCTACATGAGTTAGCAGAGCCATGAGGACATTAGTCTTCCCGTAATTGGGTGGGCCTACTATAATTGCTCGTATATTATCGGGAAGGAGAATTCCGTTCTTCTTCTTCTTCTTCTTCAGCTCTTCACTTGAATCATCACAGGACCTGTCACCGACAACAAAGTCCTTGTGACGAGGGTGCTTAACCCAGCCCGCCATGATACTATATGCGTCAGGTACAGACAAGTAGTTGACCTATATATATATATATATATATATATATATATATATATATATATATATATATATATATATATATATATATATATATATACCTGTAAGGATGTAAGGATAATAATAATAATAATATGTGTGTAGCCAGTATAGTTCCATCACTTAACCGATTGAGCTATATTGAGTACACGAAGAAAACAAGTATATAGTTTACTCATGAAGAGTAACATGATCATAATCTCAGTAACTGGTATAGCATTGAAAAAAAAATGTAATAGTTTGATTATAATGAGAAAGTGGTATGAAATAAGAGAAACAGGGTCTGCAATTAGAGATGAATTATTTATTTAAAATTGTACATTGGATGTAGTATTTCAGGGCTATCATTACAATTGGTATGTATCTTCTTAGCACCTGTACAATATCTACTAAATAATGCTTTTTGGTTAGCAGTAAATTCAGCACATATCTCGCTGAAGCCGATAGGAGACTCGCAGTACTCTGGTTTTTGACACACGCATTTCATCTGCTTGTCTTTAGCGGTCATGTGCGAATGAAAGTGCTGCTTAAGTTCGTCAATATGTATACTATCCACACGTAGGGAGCTTACAACTTCACTGTATGCGGCCTCTATGCTAGGCAACTAACGATTCAGTCTCTCCAGCGCAAAACGTATGGCAGAGTCTAGATCGTATAACTTCATAACTGATGGATGTCTTAGATAGACGCAGTTGTCACCTGATTTCACGCATAAGGCGCAGTCATCATAAATGATAGTAATAGAAAGTTCCGCATCAGTAAGATGAATGTCTGGGGGGGGGGGGGGGAGGACTGAGTTGAATAATATTCGGTGGTCATCTGCTGATTGATGTAGCGCTTTGCACCGCACATCTCATCCCAGTCTAACTCGGAAATTGGCACTTTAACACACTTAGATACAGTTTCAATCTCCATTCTAGCTTGGATCCCCCAGATATGATGCACCTCTATAGCAACATTCACACTTTTGGATCCACTGGAGGTTAGTTGTATGTGGTGGCGAAAAGCGTGGCTGCACTAGACGTATTCTTCTTATCTATGGTATCTAAACTCTGTGGATGCACTATCACAGGAATGTTAGACTGGGATGAGTCATATGTTGGCGCCCAGTACTGACCTCCATCTTGTTGTTGTTTAACACCGCCAGCATTCGACGTGTCGTGTGCAGGTCGTGTATCCTCATCACACAAGTTGATGAGTGGGACGGAAAGGAGCAACTCCTTGTCCTGCTCCAACAAGTGGGTTATTTGCGCTACAGGACCCCACGTGGCCGCTTCTCGTTCAGATGCGGCGGGGGCTCTTGCTGTAGGCCTCGACGAGATGTCGGTCAAGGCTAATGCAGGTCCGGATGTGTCTGCAGAACTAGGCATGTTGGCACTCGACCCTGTTGTTGAACTAAGATGAGGAAGCATTAGATATGGTCCAATAAGTGAAAAGTTTGAAAAATAAAAAGATAACCAGAGAGAGAATGAAGTGATGGGTATTACTTACTTTTCCGTTTAATCCTATTCTGCATGACTGTGCTGGAGTTCGACTGCTGATGCTGTTGGCACTTCATGGTTCTTCTTCTGCTCCTGCTGACTGATTGAACAAGTCTGAGGCCCCAGAGCTGTTGAGCTGCACCTATATCTCCTACAATGACGTAATCAGATACTTCAACCCTATTGGCCAAAGTCGAACACGTGACTCTATTAAGGGCACCTGTTGGCTCCCACCATTTACACTCACCCGAGAACGTCATCAGCTGGCGTCATGGCAGAACCCTCTGGTAGCAGAGATATGAACTAGACCCACACCACGTGGTGGATACACACTGTATACGGCCATCTTGAGTAACGGTACTTGCGTCATCACCCAACATCCCGGTGGCGTCCTCTGGTGGCGACGAAATGAACTAATTCAGTTGGGCTCTGGAGCTCGTGGTGAACACACTGGGTACCGCCATCTTGAATAACGCTACTTGCGTCATCACCTGACGTCCTGGTGGCATCCTCTGGTGGCAATGGTATGAACTAAGCCAGTTGCAGTCCAGACCCAGTGGAGAACACACCTGCTTGAAATTGGTTAAATAATAAAGACAAGTACTTTTGCTGTCATTATCTGTGTGTGGTGCGTTATCCTGCTGGAATCTGAACTTTGCGCCATTTTGGGGGGGGGGGGGGAGAGGGGAGTGTGCACTTTCCCGCCAAAATTCAAACTTCCCCCTAAAATCCTCCATCTTTATTGACGTCATCGCCACCATCTTGATTGACGTCATCGCCGCCATCTTGGATAACGGTTCTTTGTCCACATGCCGCCCTTCTTCCAATACTTTTGTTCACCAACTGACCTCTCGATTATGTCCCATAAATGTTCGGGCCACCTGGGTGGCCAAATCATTCGCTCAAATTGTCCAGAATGTCCTTCAAACCAACTGCAAATAACTGTGCCCTGATAATATGGCGCATTGCCATCCATAAAAATTCCATTGTTGTTTGCGAACATGAAGTCCATGAATGGCTGAAAATGGTCTCCAAATAGGCGGGCATAAGTGAAGAACCAGCCCATTTCGTGTGAAACCTGCTCACACCATTATGGAGCCACCATGAGCTTGTACAGTACGTTGCTGACAACTTGGATCCGAATCTCCGTGGGGTCTGCACCACACTCGAACCCTACCATCAGCTCTTACCAAATGAAATCGGGAATCATTTGACCAGGCCATGATTTTACATTCATCTAGGGTCCAAGCGATATGGTCACAAGCCCAGGAGAGGCATTGCAGGCGATGTCGCGCTTTTAACAAAGGCACTCGCGTCGTTCGTCTGCTTCCATAGCCCATTAACTCCAAATTCTGTCTGAGTGTCCTAACAGACACGTTCGTCATACGTCCTACATTAATTGATGTGGTTATTTCACGCAATGTTGCTTGTGTGTTAGCACTGACAACTCTACTCAGACGCCGTTGCTCTCGGTCGTTGACTGAAGGCCGTCGGGCACAGCGTTCCCCGTGGTGAGAGATAATGCGTGAATTCTGGTATTCTAGACACACTTTTGACACTGTGGATTTTGGAATATTGAAGTCCTTAGCGATTTCCGAAATGGTATGTCCCATGCGTCTAACTTCAACTACCACTCCGCATTCAAAGTCTGTTAATTCCCGTGGTGCACCCATACCGACATCGGAAACCCTTTCACACAAATCACCTGAGTATAAATGACAGCTCCGCCAGTGTAGTGCCGTTTTGTACGAGGTGCATTCAAGTTCTAAGGCCTCCGATTTTTTTTTCTCCGGACTGGAAAGAGATAGAAACATGCGCATTGTTTTAAAATGAGGCCGCGTTCATTGTCAATATGTCCCAGAGATGGCGCCATCGTACGGCAGATGGAATTTTACCGCCAGCGGCGAGAATGAGAACTGTTTTAAATACTTAAAATGGCGAAGTTTTCCTTACTTGAACAGCGTGCAATCATTCGTTTTCTGAATTTACGTGGTGTGAAACCAATTGAAATTCATCGACAGTTGAAGGAGACATGTGGTGATGGAGTTATGGGTGTGTCGAAAGTGTGTTCGTGGGTGCGACAGTTTAATGAAGGCAGAACATCGTGTGACAACAAACCGAAACAACCTCGGGCTCGCACAAGCCGGTCTGACGGCATGAGAATTGTTTTGGGGGATCGCCGAATAACTGTTGAACAGATCGCCTCCAGACTTGGCATTTCTGTGGGTTCTGTGCACACAATCCTGCATGACGACCTGAAAATGCGAAAAGTGTCATCCAGGAGGGTGCCACGAATGCTGATGGACGACCACATGGCTGCCCGTGTGGCATGTTGCCAAGCAATGTTGACGCGCAACGACAGCATGAATGGGACTTTCTTTTCGTGGGTTGTGACAATGGATGAGACGTGGATGCCATTTTTCAATCCAGAAACAAAGCGCCAGTCAGCTCAATGGAAGCACACAGATTCACCGCCACCAAAAAAATTTCGGGTAACCGCCAGTGCTGAAAAAATAATGGCGTCCATGTTCTGGGACAGCGAGGGCGTAATCCTTACCCATTGCGTTCCAAAGGGCACTACGGTAACAGGTGCATCCTACGAAAATGTTTTGAAGAACAAATTCCTTCCTGCACTGCAACAAAAACGTCCGGGAAGGCTGCGCGTGTGCTGTTTCACCAAGACAACGCACCCGCACATCGAGCTAACGTTACGCAACAGTTTCTTCGTGATAACAACTTTGAAGTGATTCCTCATGCTCCCTACTCACCTGACCTGGCCCCTAGTGACTTTTGGCTTTTTCCAGCAATGAAAGACAGTCTCCGTGGCCGCACATTCACCAGCCGTGCTGCTATTGCCTCAGCGATTTTCCAGTGGTCAAAACAGACTCCTAAAGAAGCCTTCGCCGCTGCCATGGAATCATGGCGTCAGCGTCGTGAAAAATGTGTACGTCTGCAGGGCCATTACGTCGAGAAGTAACGCCAGTTTCATCGATTTCGGGTGAGTAGTTAATTAGAAAAAAAAATCGGAGGCCTTAGAACTTGAATGCACCTCGTATCTTGTGTACGCGATACTACTCTCATCTGTATATGTGTATATCGCGTAGATCTCTAGTAGTTGTGAAACAGAGCTAATCCAAGCATAGCCTACATAGTTACGAAATCTCCCCCTCTCTATCATCCCTCCCTCGTCCTCTGGCCTTCTAGGCTAATGTAATGTACAAGATGGTGTGCTTTTCTCCTACTGGCTGAAGCATACGAGCACACACTGCATGGTTGCAGATTTTCTGAGTTTATTTATGACCCTTCCCATTATCTTTATTGCTACAGTTTATGACCTCTTACAGCTACCACAATCAGAACCTGCTGCCCAAGGCTATTCCGACAGTATGACAAAGCAATGAATATAGAACAGCGTAAAACGGGAAGAAATTAATAAAAACAAAGTGAGATAGCATGGTTTATTTATGCAGCAACGTTTCTCCAGACAGACGAATATTCTGTTAAAAAAAGTGTTACAGACATCACCAGCGCTGTGCTACGTATAAAATGGCATGAAACACAAGATAGCCTTGTTGTTCAAAACAATTACTGACATGCTTTAGAGTATTATAAAATTTTTGCGTTGTTAAACATGAATCAGAAACTTTATAAAAGATGCAACCGCTCTAAGGAGCTTTCGCACCCCCCAGACATTACCAGAACTGCTTTTAAATTGCCATCCAAAGATATAGAGTGTGACGCAAGAGACGGTTAATATTTGAAAATTCAATACTTTACGGAATAATGTAGGCGGAAAGGGAAATATTGAATCACATGCTTGGAATGACATGGTGTTTTGGCTCTGAGCACTATGGGACTTAACATCTATGGTCATCAGTCCCCTAGAACTTAGAACTGCTTAAGCCTAACTAACCTAAGGACATCACACAACACCCAGTCATCACAAGGCAGAGAAAATCCCTGACCCCGCCGGGAATCGAACCCGGGAACCCGGGCGCGGGAAGCGAGACATGGTGTTTTATTGAACAAAAACAGTGCACAGGATGACCAACAGATGGCGCTTCGTACGATACAAAAGCAATAATTAGCATAACAGTTGACAGTACCTGTAGTCGATGGACAATGCCGTGAACAGCATTCTACAGCATATCAGTAGGTACGGTGAGAAACTTCTATCGGATGTCGACTTTTTGCATCCCAGTGAGTTTGGATGATCGCGGTAGACTTGCGACTTCAGGTAACCCCACAACCAATTATCACACGCATTGAGGTCTGGGAACCTGGGAGGCCAAACGTGACGGAATAGGGTGGAGCGCCATCTTTCACAAAAGTCGTACCTTCCAGCATGTGTTCATCAGTCAGGCTGGGGTAACGCGATTCCGTAACGTATTTGCATACCTTGTACTCGTCATGCTGACTGTTTGAAAAGTCAGAAGAAAAAGAGTCTGATCACGATTGAAGTAGTAAATCCACACTATCCTGGAATTTCTCGTCATGCAATGGGTTGTCCACGATAGTTATAGAATTTTTGGTAGCCCAAATTCTGCAGCTGTAGGTATTGAAATATCCTCGGAGTGTGAAATAAGCTTCGTTGGTCCACAACACGTTAGACAATCAATCGTCATCCTCCCTTATTTTTGAAGTGCTCTCACTAAAAATGCTCTCCACATCACAGAATCGGTGGCTAACGGTTCACGAAGACGCTGGTTTCTGCACGGACTGCATTGAGGGGTACACCTTAGAGTTCTCCAAACAGTAGTGCATGAAACACCGGTGCGACGTGCGACATCGCGAGCGATGACTTCACTACGCGGAGATGAATCTGCTGAATTCCCCATTTACAACTGCCCGAGCAGCGGTTAGCACTTGTGGTTCAAATGGTTCTGAGGTCATCAGTCCCCTAGAACTTAGATGTACTTAAACCTAACTAACCTAAGGACATCACACACATCCATGCCCCAGGCAGGATTCGAGCCTGCGACCGTAGCAGTCGCGGGGTTCCGCACTGAAGCGCCTAGAACCGCTCGGCCAACGCGGCCGGCTAGCACTTGTGTCTGGTCGCCCACTTTGGGCCGATCATCTGAACAACCCATAGCTTCGAACTTTGAGATCATTTTCTTCACAGCGACACATTTCACAGGATCTTTACCCGTTTGAAACACTTCTTATGGCTATAGGAACGTAGAGCTGCAGTAGCGGATTCTCCATTCTGATAGTAACGGTTCTCTAGCAGTGCTTTTCTGGTAAAGTCAACATGCCACGATAGGTGGCGCAACTCCATCTCCCACTACAGCTCGTTTTATACTCGATTCTCATGCGGCGTCACTCGTTTTTTGGTTTCAATGAAACACCATGTCATTTCACGTTGCGTCAGTTTTTAACTAAATTATTTCGCGAATTACTGCATTTTAAATTTTTATGAGCTTGGGAGTCAGCCTGTACGTAGATCATAGTAAACACAAGACTTTTTGTGTTTAAGCAATTATCGAGGCATGTTACTTAGGATAGAAATGGTTTGGAACGTTTATTTATCAAAACAAATATTGCTCTGGACCCCTACTGCTCTTCTGGCCAATCGCTGAAAGACACCTCAGCGTAAGGTGGAATGCCATCAGTATAGTCTACAACCAAGAACACTTCAAATGCACTACGCCACTCGGATGGGTCAGCATCCAGCTAGCGAAAGCACATGCCACCCGCCGCCGTGTGTGGCCGACAAGGAGATCCAGCGTGGAATGGTTCCAGTACACTACTAGGCGGGCAGTTCCTGGAAGCGCACCTCAATAAGTGCCCCACCGTGCGCCAGGAGCAGACGCGTGCAGCCAGCCTGTGGCAGCGCCAGACCTAACCAATGTGTGCCATTTGCCGCTCTTCCGCGAGTCTTCTTGCCCTGCTGCTCATAGTCTGCGTGTCCGTTAATACGATGGGTGCTATGTCTAAACTTTGTTTATTCAGTGCGGTCTATAGAAGTTACTGCACAACCTTAGATATTGCAATTAACGTTCGCACAGAATCAAAATTGCCTACTTTTATGCACGGATGCAGAGAGAGATTTTTTCAGTTGTAATAACCTTACAGCTTTTAAATATTTTTCGTCAGTCCATTTTCGGTCTGGTTCAGCAACAGTAACCTAATTTTCAAATAAAAATTCAGTCTCTGTTGTAGGTATTTATTTTAGAATTGAAGCATTTCGCGCTAGTAGTGTAAGTAGTCTGTTTAGGTTTTTATATTGGTAACGCCACGTAGCGCTCTGTATGAAAATCACTGGCTGTGCTATGTGCAGTCTGTGGCTGCGTGACATTGTTGGAATAGTCGCTATTGTAGTGTTGGGCAGTTGGATGTGAAAAGCGCGTAGCGTTGCACACTTGGAGGTGAGCCGGCAGCAGTGGTGGATGTGGGGAGTGAGATGGCGGAGTTTTGAGAGCGGATGATCTGGACGTGTGTCAATCACAGAGAGTAAATTTGTAACTTTTGAACACTACTAAGGTAAATACATTGTTTGTTCTATATCAAAATCTTTCATTGCTAACTATGCCTATCAGTAGTTAGTGCCTTCAGTAGTTAGAATCTTTTATTTAGCTGGCAGTATTGGCGCTCGCTGTATTGCATTAGTTCGAGAAACGACGATTTTTGTGAGGTAAGTGATTCAGTGTTAGTCAGGGCCATTCTTTTGTAGGGATTATTGAAAGTCAGATTGCGTTGCGCTAAAAATATTGTGTGTCAGTTTATTGATGATCAGAATAAGTTAAGAGAGAAATATCTCAGCACGTTCAGTTTTCCTCAGCTGTTTGAAAATCATATAACATAAGGGGTTTACCAGCACAGTAATTCATTAATTTTTCTAAGGGGACGTTTCAGTAGTGCATCTTCCGAATTTCTTTAAATTAACAATAATGCGTGTGTTATACAGGGTGTTACAAAAAGGTACGGCCAAACTTTCAGGAAACATTCCTCACACACAAATAAAGAAAAGATGTTATGTCGACATGTGTCCGGAAACGCTTAATTTCCATGTTAGAGCTCATTTTAGTTTGTTCTTCCACCTACGCTCAATGGAGCACGTTATCATGATTTCATACGGGATACTCTACCTGTGCTGCTAGAACATGTGCCTTTGCAAGGACGACACAACATGTGGTTCATGCACGATGGAGCTCCTGCACATTTCAGTCGAAGTGTTCGTACGCTTCTCAACAACAGATTCGGTGACCGATGGATTGGTTGAGGAGGACCAATTCCATGGCCACCACGCTCTCCTGACCTTAACCCTCTTGACTTTCATTTATGGGGGCATTTGAAAGCTCTTGTCTACGCAACCCCGGTACCAAATGTAGATACTCTTCGTGCTCGTATTGTGGACGGCTGTGATACAATACGCCATTCTCAAAAAATGGCTCAAATGGCTCTGAGCACTATGGGACTCAACATCTTAGGTCATAAGTCCCCTAGAACTTAGAACTACTTAAACCTAACCAACCTAAGGACATAACACACACCCATGCCCGAGGTAGGATTCGAACCTGCGACCGTAGCAGTCCCGCGGTTCCGGACTGCAGCGCCAGAACCGCTAGACCACCGCGGCCGGCGCCATTCTCCAGGGCTGCATCAGCGCATCAGGGATTCCATGCGACGGAGGGTGGATGCATGTATCCTCGCTAACGGAGGACATTTTGAACATTTCCTGCAACAAAGTGTTTGAAGTCACGCTGGTACGGTCTGTTGCTGTATGTTTCCATTCCATGATTAATGTGAAGAGAAGTAATAAAATGAGCTCTAACATGGAAAGTAAGCGTTTCCGAACACATGTCCACATAACATATTTTCTTTCTTTGTGTGTGAGGAATGTTTCCACAAAGTTTGGCCGTACCTTTTTGCAACACCCTGTATAAAGTAGTGACCACGAGCCTCTCCAGTCCCTGCTAAGTAACTATTGATTTAAGTAACTTATAAAAACGATAGACAGCGTAAAGCCGCGCGGGGTAGCATCGTGATTGGGGGCGCCTTGCCACGATTCGCGCGGCTCCCCCCGACGGAGGTTCGAGTGTGTGTGTTGATCTTAGCGTAAGTTAGATTAAGTAGTGTGTAAGCCTAGGGGCCGTTGAGCGCAACTGCAATCGTCAAATATAAAATCGAAAACCTGAAAATGTAAATAATTTTCTAAAACAGATACTACTGGAATGGAATTCTCGTATCTATGGAAACGGAGGCTTTCCGGCAGTGGTTCTTCCCGCGATCCATCCGCGA
The DNA here is from genome assembly GCF_023898315.1 of Schistocerca nitens. Classification (NCBI taxonomy): domain Eukaryota; kingdom Metazoa; phylum Arthropoda; class Insecta; order Orthoptera; family Acrididae; genus Schistocerca; species Schistocerca nitens. The sequence goes on along the minus strand of NC_064616.1, from coordinate 569,353,142 downwards.
GTGTAAAAGGAAAGGGAGGTAATGACAGTGACACGCAAAGTGCCCTCCGCCACACACCGTTGGGTGGCTTGCGGAGTATAAATGTAGATGTAGATGAACCGGGAGTCATTAGACTGTCACAAACACTAAATCATGATGTGTGGATAGGCATACGGTGAACAGGCATATCGCGCAATAGTAAACAATGAATGCGCTGTGCAGCGTGTTGGCTGTGACAGCGAGCCACTACTAATCTAAGGTGAATGAAAAGCAGATTGGAAGCGCCAACTGAAGGCGTTAGTTGTGTCTGGTATGTGACCATCATTTACATATTGAAGGATAATTAAACACAATGGTACAAGATAGTGCCGGAAGAAGGTAGTCTATGCAAATTAAAAGTTATTGAATAATGCACTAAAGTAATTTATAAAACATTAAGCTGAAAATCAAAGCCCGCATCTCGTGGTCGTGCGGTAGCGTTCTCGCTTCCCACGCCCGGGTTCCCGGGTTCGATTCCCGGCGGGGTCAGGGATTTTCTCTGCCTCGTGATGGCTGGGTGTTGTGTGCTGTCCTTAGGTTAGTTAGGTTTAAGTAGTTCTAAGTTCTAGGGGACTGATGACCATAGATGTTAAGTCCCATAGTGCTCAGAGCCATTTGAACCATTTTTGAAAATCAAAACAGTAAACATGAATTCATAGTGGCGGGTGACAAACGGCATTCATGCTGGTGGTTACTTAGGCCAAAGAGAAACGAGCAACTGAAATTTTGGTAATGCTGTCATTATAGTGTCATAAAAAATTTTGTTCTTCGTGACAAAACCGTGGGACTGCTACGGTCGCAGGTTCGAATCCTGCCTCGGGGATGGATGTGTGTGATGTCCTTAGGTTAGTTAGGTTTAAGTAGTTCTAAGTTCTAGGGGACTGATAACCACAGCAGTTGAGTCCCATAGTGCTCAGAGCCATTTGAACCATTTTTTTCTTCGTGACAAGTTGCTCATTGAGACTCAAATCTTCGGAAATCTTCAAAAATTTATTTCAAATTTCTGTAGTAGAATTAACTATTTACACTCAGTTGCCACGTGAAGGATTTATAAAGGATTTATTATTGGTTCGGCGTGCACGCTTACCTTTAGGTCCTTCACAAACAATGAACTGTTTTTGTGTTTCACAACACCCCTTGTAGTAAGTAAGTGCTTACGATAACGCGTTCTAACCTCACGTCCCGTCTGTCAAAGGTATACACGAGTGCACTGGGCGCTTGTAGACCCCAGAATTAGCAAATCGATCTCTACTATATAATTCGTTATGGATAAGCTGATACTGAATCCGATACTGGATGGAATAAAAGATTCTAAAACCATCCTCCTTAAGGTCAGGTTCCCATTCAAATGAGCAATTTTTATTTATTTATTTATTTTTATTTATTTTATTTATTTATTTATTTTATTTTATTTTTTTTTTATTTTTTTATTTTTTTGCTATGAGAACACTTACAAGGGATCTGTTTGGGGATCACGATTTATCAAACTTTGAACTTTATTTTAGGTTTGGAATAAAAAAATTACGCCCATAATTATGGTTTGATTAAACGCCTGCGAGCTTGAAGTACGCATACTACGTGCAGTGTAGCCCCTCAGGAGTTACCTGAAATCAAAAATGGATAGCATTAATCGATACTACATTAAATTGGAGCTTATACCTAACCACAGTGAAATAACTTTAAATTTAACGATGTGGTGCTAGCTCGAACTTTGAGTTCTATTTTTTGGGGTTTGTTTCACGCTTTATGGCTTTACAAAAAATAGTTTATATGAACCAATTTTATATATTATAGGTATAAGCTACCAAGAAAAACGTTTTCTTTGCGGGTCTCAAAGGCAGAAGAATTTGACGGATTCAATCGTTTTTTTTTCTTCACTCTGCACGCAGTTTTCACAAACCATTTCTCGAAAAAAACCTGTTTAGAGTTTATGGAAAACTTTGATATGCATTTCAGTTCAATTTGTATAAAAAGCATATGTTATTATATATTTTTGATGCCGCTGAACACAAACCTGAAGTTAGATTTTGAAAATTCAAAATGTATAATCCAATATGGGTTTATAGTTTGATCCATTTTGACCAAAAGTCTACCAACAAATGTTTTCTTTACTTAAGTTTAGTCTGCAATTCCAGGAACGTATATCAACACTTCCTCTAACTATCTTGCGTTCGGCAGCCTGAACACGTTGTTCGTTAGTTTCTTCGGTGTATATGTTTGCATGCTTACTGCAATACAAATCATTTTGTGAACGTGCGTCGCGTCACGACAAGTTTTATACCTCGAGAAGAATCGAATTTTCGACAATTCTGAATGAGAACATAGCCTTAACGAGACCTTCAGCCTCTATGACATTCTACCCACAAATGGCAAAGTGATGTAAATACATAAGTGTTATTATGAGAACTGTGGAGCAATTATTCATACTGGCTAATTTACAGCAGTGCATCCTATCTACAACACTAGCCATTATAAATTGCGACATACTTCAAATTATCCTTTTTAAGTTTTAAAGATTCGTGACTGAGTGGAGTACTAGTTGCTCGATCAACCATGGACAAAAAGAAACAGTGTTTACGATCCACACGATGACACAAGGGTGCGTGGATAACAGTGTCACTTGTTGTGGGTTTGCGGAAAACGTGATACTTAATGCACCCTTCTACTGATAGAAGGTTTAAATCCAAATAGTTCAATGACTGAGTGTGTCTACAGCCCCCCCTCTCTCTCTCTCTCTCTCTCTCTCTCTCTCTCTCTCTCTCTCTCTCTTTCTCTCTCAGCCTTGACTGTTTACAATGTTTGAAAAATGGTATTATATGAATGGCATATTACTTATATAACTCAGTACAGTATTTCTGCTGCTGTCCAGTGCTGCAAGTGTTACTTCCAATTGTGTAGGTTAACGTTATTCTCTGAATAATCACCTCACGGAACTGACAGTTCCATAACGTTGAGTGAATGAGGTAGCACTAAACGGTCTCAGGGCTTGCTTCCTTGATAAGCAGCATCTACGGTATTTTTCAATGTACTTAACTTGAAATTCGATTCCCACAGTAGTTATACTCTGCATGCTTCGAGAATAAGCGATTATTGCTCTTCAGTAAACAGGCTAACCATTGCACCGTTCCTGACCAATCCACTACCTACCGATATTAATGGCACAAGTTTCCACTCTTTCGATGGTAAAGGTTTGTTCCCAAGGATAGCCAGGTTCATAAGAAAAGAAGAAAGGTAAGGTGGGGTCCATCGTTTGGCGACGGCGAAGTCATTAAAGATAGAGCCGAGGCTCTGACTGAGGATCTATGGGAAAGGAAGTGGGCCGTGTTCTTCTCGTTGAAACCACACCGCCATTTACCTTATCGACTTACGAAAACCACCGAAAAAGTAAATTTGAGTGACCCGACGGAGATTTTCACCCCACTCCTCCCGAATTCGAGTCCAGTATCTTAGTGATTGCGCCATCTCATAACGTCAACAAATGACGTCGATTCTTGACTGTTCCATTCAGAAACCTCTTTACAGCGTCCTTTGGACTGATGTCTAGAGATTCTGTTGATAGTAATCTAGTGATATCGTCGTCGGATAGGGAATCAGAACTGAATCAGTAGCACCAGGTTCCGAAATTGATCGTCTCCATTTTTGTGATTCTATTCTCATCCATATCAACACAAGCACAGCATTACGGTGCAAATAGTACTTATTACAGTCACCCAGAGTTTTCAGTTAACCATGCAATACGTCGCAGATTGACTGCTCCCTCAAAGACCTTTTTTAAGAGAGTAACTAGTTATTTACGTGGCACCAGTATCGCTTTTACGAAGCGTAGCCGTGAAACTGGGTAAATGAGTGTGCGGTTCCGACGGTGTCTATGTCGACCGCACAAGGCGCGCCCCGTGGCGCCCACATCTCAGTAGAGAACGAGCAGTTTAAATATGCTACAGTGCTCCCCGTATCCCTACGGAGGTCGCAACGGACACTACCAGAGTACGCCGTATTTGCTTCTGCTCACTGTATGCTAATTACAGTTTTACAACTACCGTAGGCTACCACAAGCAACCGTAGGCTACGGTAATTTTCCCAGCACCTTTGGTCAGTTGAGGTCGTACCCGCGTTACCAGTACATTAAGTTATTGCATACCTATCGCACATTTCCTCATAACGAGCGCTTTCTTTACGTATGCGATCAGTGTCTTACTAGATTCCACTACAAACCGGAAGCGTTAACCGTTTGGAAACTGAGTGGGGATACACACTACTGGCCATTAAAATTGCTACACCAAGAAGAAATGCAGATGATAAACGGGTATTCAATGGACAAATATATTATACTAGAACTGACATGTGATTACATTTTCACGCAATTTGGGTGCATAGATCCTGAGATATCAGTACCCAGGACAAACACCTCTGGCCGTAATAGCGGCCTTGATACGCCTGGACATTGAGTCAAACAGAGCTTATATGGCGTGTACGGGTACAGCTGCGCATGCAGCTTCAACGCGATACCACGGTTCATCAAGAGTAGTGACTGGCGTAGTGTGACGAGCCAGTTGCTCGGCCACCAATTACCAGACGTTTTCAATTGGTGAGAGAGCTGGAGAATGTGCTAGCCAGGGTATCAGTCGAACATTTTCTGTATCCAGAAAGGCCCGTGCAGGACCTGCAACATGCGGTCGTGCATTATCCTGCTGAAATGTAGGGTTTCGCAGGGATATAATGAAGGGTAGAACCACGGGTCGTAACACATCTGAAATATAACGTCCACTGTTCAAAGTACCTTCAATGCGAACAAGAGGTGATCGAGACGTGTAACCAATGGCACCCCATACCATCACGCCAGGTGATACGCCAGTATGGCGATGCCGAATACACGCTTCCAATGTGCGTTCACCGCTATGTCGCCAAACACGGATGCCACCATCATGATGCTGTAAACAGAACCTGGATTCATCCGAAAAAATGACGTTTTGCCATTCGTGCACCCAGGAACGTCGTTGAGTACACCATCGCAGGCGCTCCTGTCTGTGATGCAGCGTCAAGGGTAACCGCAGCCATGGTCTCCGAGCTGATAGTCCATGCTGATGAAACCGTCGTCTAACTGTTCGTGTAGATGGTTGTTGTCTTGCAAACGTCCCCATCTGTTGACTCAGAGATCGAGACGTGGCTGCACGATCCGTTACAGTCATGCGGATAAGATGCCTGTCATCTCGACTGCTAGTGATACGAGGCCGTTGGGATCCAGCACGGCGTTCCGTATTACCCTCCTGAACCCACCGATTCCATATTCTGCTAACAGTCATTGGATGTCGACCAACGCGAGCAGCAATGTTGCGATACGATAAACAGCAATCGCTATAGGCTACAATCCGACCTTTATCAAAGTCGGAAACGTGATGGTACGCAGATCTCCTCCTTACACGAGGCATCACAACAACGTTTCACCAGGCAACGCTGGGAAACTGCTGTTTGTGTATGAGAAATCGGTTGGAAACTTTCCTCATGTCAGCACGTTGTAGGTGTCGCCACCAGCGCCAAACTTGTGTGAATGCTCTGGAAAGCTAATCATTTGCACATCACAGCATCTTCTTCCTGCCGGTTAAATTTCGTCTGTAGCACGTCATCTTCGTGGTGTAGCAATTTTAATGGCCAGTGGTGTATAAAGCACCGTATAGGCTACAGAACATTTCTATTCTAAGTAATTGTCGCCCTGTCTGTTACTTAAAAAAAATTTCAATGAATAATTTCTGTATCATCGGAAACTGTTGGTTTGTAACTTGAAACAGAGCGATGCTGTAGTAAAAATAAAGATAGCAATACCGATTTATCATATAGCGCTACAAAATGGAGTTCCCTAAAAAAGTAGAAAAAAAAGAAAAACAAAAATATATCGAATATCGCTTCAATACTTTGTGGAACTTATATGAAACATATTTCTGTTGTTCATAAATAGCTTTCGCATTTATCAGCTATAATAGGAAACTCTTGCCTTTGATCATGATGTAGAACGTTCTATTGAGCACTAAGTAGCGTGTGTGTGTGTGTGTGTGTGTGTGTGTGTGTGTGTGTGTGTGTGTGTATGCGTGTGTATGCGTGTAAACTGCTTTGGTTACAAAAAAGCGCTGAAGTTGAGAGTTCGACTATTTTTTATTACTAATAAAATGTAATTTCTGTTCTGTAAGTTTATAAAATGCACAGTGAACTAACACTGAATGATGTGCAATTCTAATTACGTTCAAACAAACAACCATATAACAAAAAAAAAAAAAAAAAAAAAAAAAAAAACTAGAGGAGACGTCGGCTACCAGTTTCTCTCTTAAATATTCATTTACGTTCTTTCCCTACCAATGCTACTAATACTACATCTACATCTAAATGATTACTCTGCAATTCACATTTAAGTGCTTGGCAGAGGGTTCATCGAACCACTATCATACTATCTCTCTACCATTCCACTCCCGAACAACGCGGGGGAAAAACGAACACCTAAATCTTTCTGTTCGAGCTCTGATTTCTCTTATTTTATTTTGATGATCATTCCTACCTATGTAGGTTGGGCTCAACAAAATATTTTCACATTCGGAAGAGAAAGTTGGTGACTGAAATTTCGTAAATAGATCTCGCCGCGACGAAAACGTCTTTGTTTTAATGACTTCCATCCCAACTCGCGTATCATATCTGCCACACTCTCTCCCCTATTACGTGATAATACAAAACGAGCTGCCCTTTTTTGCACCCTTTAGATGTCCTCCGTCAATCCCACCTGGTAAGGATTCCACACCGCGCAGCAATATTCTAACAGAGGACGAACGAGTGTAATGTAAGCTGTCTCTTTAGTGGACTTGCTGCATCTTCTAAGTGTCCTGCCAATGAAACGCAACCTGTGGTTCGCCTTCCCCACAATATTATCTATGTGGTCTTTCCAACTGAAGTTGTTCATAATTTTAACACTCACGTACTTAGTTGAATTGACAACCTTGAGATTTGTACTATTTATCGAGTAATCGAATGCCAACGGATTTCTTTTTGAACTCATGTGGATCAACTGACACTTTTCGTTATTTACCGACAACTGCCACCTGCCACACCATACAGCAATCTTTTCTAAATCGCTTTGCAACTGATACTGGTCTTCGGATGAGCTTACTAGACGGTAAATTACAGCATCATCTGCGAACAACCTAAGAGAACTGCTCAGATTGTCACCCAGGTCATTTATATAGATCAGGAACAGCAGAGGTCCCAGGACGCTTCCCTGGGGAACACCTGATATCACTTCAGTTTGACTCGATGATTTGCCGTCTATTAGTACGAACTGCGACCTTCCTGACAGGAAATCGCGAATCCAGTCGCACAACTGAGACGATACCCCATAGGCCCGCATCTTGATTAGAAGTCGCTTGTGAGGAACGGTGTCAAAAGCTTTCCGGAACTCTAGAAATACGGAATCAACTTGTCCCCTGTCGATAGCGGCCATTACTTCGTGCGAATAAAGAGCTAGCTGCGTTGCACAAGAACGATGTTTTCTGAAACCATGCTGATTACGTATCAATAGATCGTTCCCTTCGAGGTGATTCATAATGTTTGAATACAGTATATGCTCCAAAATCTTACTGCAAACCGACGTCAATGATATAGGTCTGTTGTTCGATGTATTACTCCTACTACCCTTCTTAAACACGGGTGCGACCTGCGCAATTTTCCAATCTGTAGGTACAGATCTATCGGTGAGCGAGCGGTTGTGTATGATTGCTAAGTAGGGAGCTGTTGTATCAGCGTAATCTGAAAGGAACCTAATCGGTATACAATCTGGACCTGAAGACTTGCCCGTATCAAGCGATTTGAGTTGCTTCGCAGCCCCTAAGGTATCTACTTCTAAGAAACTCATGCTAGCAGCTGTTCGTGTTTCAAACTCTGGAATATTCCATTCGTCTTCCCTGGTGAAAGAATTTCGGAAATCTGCGTTCAATCACTCCGCTTTAGCGGCACAGTCGTTGGTAATAGTACCATCGGCACTGCGCAGCGAAGGTATTGACTGCGTCTTGCCGCTTGTCTACTTTACATACGACCAGAATTTATTCGGATTTTCTACCAAATTTAGAGACAATGTTTCGTTGTGGAACCTATTAAAGGCATCTCGCATTGAAGTCCCAGCCAAATTTCGCGCGTCTGTAAATTTTAGCCAATCTTCGGGATTTCGCGTTCTTCTGAACTTCGCATGCTTTTTCCGTTGCCTCTGCGACAGCGTTCGGACTTGTTTTGTGTACCATGGGGCATCAGTTCCATCTCTTACTAATTTATGAGGTATGAATCTATCAATTGCTGTTGCTACTATATCTTTGAATTTGAGCCACATCTCGTCTACATTTGCATAGTCAGTTCGGAAGGAATGGAGATTGTCTCTTAGGAAGGCTTCTAGTGACACTTTATCCGCTTTTTTAAATAAAATTATTTTGCGTTTGTTTCTGGTGGATTTGGAAGAAACGGTATTGAGCCTAGCTACAACGACCTTGTGATCACTAATCCCAGCATCAGTCATGATGCTCTCTATTAGCTCTGGATTGTTTGTGGCTAAGAGGTCAAGTGTGTTTTCGCAACCATTTACAATTCGCGTGGTTTCGTGGACTAACTGCTCGAAATAATTTTCGGAGAAAGCATTTAGGACAATCTCGGAAGATGTTTCCTGCCTACCACCGGTTTTGAACAAGTATTTTTGCCAACATATCGAGGGAAGGTTGAAGTCCCCACCAACTATAACCGTATGAGTGGGGTATTTATTTGTTACGAGGCTCAAATATTCTCTGAACTGTTCAGCAACAATATCATCGGAGTCTGGGGGTCGGTGGAAGAAGCCAATTATTAACTTAGTTCTGCTGTTAAGTATAACCACCCATACCAGTTCGCACGGAGTATCTACTTCGACTTCACTTCACGATAAACCACTACTGACCGACACAAACACTCCAACACCAATTCTGCCCAATCTATCTTTCCTGAACACCGTCCGAGACATCGTAAAAATTTCTGGAGAACTTATATCAGGCTTTAGCCAGCTTTCTGTACCTATAACGATTTCAGCTTCTGTGCTTTCTATTAGCGCTTGAAGCTCAGGGACTTTCCCAGCACAACTACAACAATTTACAACTACAATTCCGACTGTTCCTTGATCCAAGCACGTCCTGTATTTGCCATGCACCCTTTGAGATTGCAGCCCACCCCGTACTTTCCCGAGGCCTTCTAACCTAGAAAACCGCCCAGTCCACGCCACACAGCCTCCGCTACCCGTGTAGCCGCCAGCTTAGTGTAGTGAACTCCTGACCTATTCAGCGGAACCCGAAACCCCACCACCCTATGGCGCAAATCAAGGAATCTGCAGCCAACACGGTCGCAAAACCGTCTGAGCCTCTGATTCAGACCCTCCACCCGGCTCTGCACCAAAGGTCCGCAGTCGGTTCTGTCAACGATGCTGCAGATGGTGAGTTCTGCCTTCATCTCGTAAGCAAGCCCGGCAGCCTTCACCAAATCAGATAGCCGCTGGAATCCAGAGAGAATTTCCTCAGATCCAAAGTGACACACGTCATTAGTTCCGACATGTGCCACCACCTGCAGCTGGCTGCACCATGCGCTCTTCATGGCATCCGGAAGGACCCTTTCCACATCAGGAATGACTCCATCCGGAATACACACGGAGTGCACACTGGATTTCTTCCCCTCCTTAGCCGTCATATCCCTAAGGGGCCCCATTACGCGCCTAACATTGGAACTTCCAACTACCAATAAGTCCACCCTCTGCGATTGCCCGGACCTTGAAGGCTGAGAATCATCCTCTGAAACAGGGCAGGCAGCTGCATCTGGCTCAGCCAGAGACAGCGCATGAAACCTGTTTGTCAGATGCACCGGGGAGGCTTTTTGATTAGCCTCCGGGGACATCTTTCGCTGCCTGCCACGCCTTGGAACGACCTCCCAATGAACCACAGGCGAGGGCTCGGCCCCACTGCAGGCAGCAACCGTGGCAACCACAGCAGCAGACCGATCTGGGGACAAACGGGACGAGGTTGACATCCCCGTGATACCCAAGTCCGGCTCCCCACAGTGGTGCCCATTGGCAACAGCCTCAAGCTGCGCGACTGAAGTCAGCGCTGCCTGCAGCTGTGAGCGAAGGGATGCCAACTCAGCCCTCATTCGAAAACCTATAGGTAAACCTACCATTTACTACGTTGTTTGTGTACTGTACCAAAACTACCGAACCGCAGTTATTGTAGAGCGCAGCTCTAATTCTGATGAATCAGTCCACGCGTCTTTTTAATACACCTCACACCGAGCTCCCTCCACATCTTGGAAGACTCGCAGTGAGAATACAACTTCGAACGTTGTAGGCATTATTAATATTCAACGACGACACAGAAGTATTTCCTAGGCAGTGTGGAACAAGCAATCAGTGATAAAAATGATATGTATAATTGTACTGCGCTGTACATACAGTAAATAAATATGTTACTGCTTTTAGTCATTTATTTAATGTTTGGATTTTCCAACAATTGCCGGATCACCTCGTACAATTCACGCATACAACACGATCCATTGTTTTCAAGCATTCAACAATAAAGTGAAACTAGAAAGCTGTTTTTCGTGTATTGTCTTGTTGAAGCAATTAGTGAGAATGAATTAAAACTTTATCATTTGTTTGGTTCATACTAGCCGGATAGTATCATCGGTTCGTTTTCTGTGCTATGCCGTATGTTTGAAAATTCGCTCCGCCGATTTTCGATGTCGGCAGTACAATACCTACAAATAACACATCATATCTGCGGGAAAAGAGAGCTGTGATAAATGGGCATCTGTATACACAATGTTTTACAAATTTTAACTCTTACTTCTTCCTCTTCGTTGCGTCAGTTGTGTGGTTACCTTACACAATCAGGTTCTGTGTGACATCGTTATCTGACAATTGTGACATAAAGTCACGCATTAAGAATGCGACCATATTTCAAATCAATACGATTACTGCACAGCTGCTGTATTGGTCTCTACATAAGAAGCCACCAACTGATAAACCAATGACTTTATTTGACCCGCTTCGGGTAGAACCCATCCTCAGGTTGTCATGAATATTATGGTGATGAGGTATATAAAAACAGTACGAAATAATCAAAGCTGTCATGGCAGACTGACATGCCTTGATAGTTTTGTTTCTTACATACTGCAGGCCGGTGTGGCAGAGCGGTTCTAGGCGCTACAGTCTGGAACCGCGCCACCGCTACGGTCGCAGGTTCGAATCCTGCTCCGGACATGAATGTGTGTGATGTCCTTAGGTTAGTTAGGTTTAAGTAGTTCTAAGGTCTAGGGGACTGATGACCTTAGAAGTTAAGTCCCATAGTTCTCAGAGCCATTTGAACCATTTTCTTACATACTGTCTTTGTATATCTGCTCACCAAGATGTTCGTAACAATCTGAGGATGGTTTCCACTCGAAGCGCGTCAAATAAAGTCATTGGTTTATCAGATTGTGGTCTCTTGCTTAGTAACCAATACAGCAACTGTGAAGTATTCCAGCTGATTTGTCATCGTTATCGTAACCCGTGGCGCTCATCATCTTTTGAGTCCGTTTCCAACCTTCTGTCGAATGTATAAAGGTCTCCTCAAAATCGTCCGTAATACATCCGTGTCCCAGTCCGTGCCTTTCAAGAGAAAGAACGCCCAGTATCATTTGTAATACATCTGTATACCAATACGTACCATCCCTCCCCCCTCCCTCCCTCCCCCCCCCCCCGGCAAAAAAATGCTTTTCCACCACTTTCATCGATGATTTTCACTTACCTGTAACGCAGTGTGCCACGACACACTGGCCTCTCTCCTATATTTGTTTAACCAAAACCGACGTACTGAATCTTACGTTTCATGATACATGCTTATGCTGTTGGAGGAGGACAACTATCTATGCTATTTCCACACTGTTCAATATCCAGATCCTCTCTGTACTCCATCCGACCATTCTCTCTTCCAGTCATGCGTGGTCAGCCTTAGATTCAGTCAACTGAAAACACAATATTGACAACTAAGAAAATGAAACTACAGGATTAACCAATTTCATTACTGCGAGTTAGGGCTATGTTTTTTGGCAGTCAGAAATCTATGGACGCTGGCTGCTTTGTTAATGTTGCGACCTTGCTCGCTATGTGTAGCAGAGACCCGCAATCATTCATAAGTTAAGTCGACTGTCTTCACTTAGAAATCGACTTATATGAGAGATCTTCGAGCTATCAAAAGTGCTCCATATTAAAAACAGCGTTGTTAGGAATGTGTTGCAGCTAAATTACTCCACATTGGATGAGCATTAGCTAAAACAAAAAGAGAAGGAAGATTATCGATAGTTGCGGCACCGAGATTCTTTTCTTGGTGGTTGAAAACCATAGCCGTGTTAGCAGGAAACGTCACTGCAGGCTGACGCAAAAAGCATTACAGGACTGAGGAAAACGGGAGCCGGCAAGGCGTCTTTTGCAAGAATCTACATACCGCATGATTTGATGCATAAGATCTCATCACCGGACATACAGTAGCGTAGGTTACCGTAAATTAAACCCTCGACTCCACAGCCACGGTTTTAGCATGCTGACACAACGAAACTGTGGAAGCCAGACTATAGTAGTGTGGACTTGATTACCGCACAACAAAGCCACCCACTGCAGATCTACTGCGGCCTATGTGAATGCAGAATGATGTGCTGTCAGATCAGGAATGAGACTAGTCACTATGAACACTGCCAATTTCAGCTATTCCTTCAGTCTGGAACCGCGCGACCACTACGGTCGCAGGTTCGAATCCTGCCTCGGGCATGGATGTATGTGATGTCCTTAGGTTAGTTAGGTTTAAGTAGTTCTAAGTTCTAGGGGACTGATGACCTCAGATGTTAAGTCCCATAGTGCTCAGAGCCATTTTTTTCAGCTATTCCGTGTACCCGCCGGGAGAGCCGTGCATGAAATAAAGCGAAACTTCTGGGACGGGGAAGTGCGTCGGCCTCGGACTGAATACTTAACGACTGAGAGCAGCGGCGTTTTCTAACAGACAAGCAATACTGCATGGAATAACGACAGAAATCCGTGTGCGACGTACGACGCGAACGTATCCGTTAGCACAGTGCAGTGAAATTTAGCGTTAATGGGCTACGGCAGGAGACGACCGACGTGAGTGCGTTTGTTAACATCACATCGCCTGCTGCGCCTCTCCCGGGCTGGTGACCGTATTGGTTGGGCCCTGGACGAGTGGAAAACCGTGCCCTGGTCAGATGACTCAAAATCTGAGTTGGGAAGGGCTGATAGCAGAGTCCGATTGTGGCTCTTACCCCACGAAGCCATGGACCCAAGTTGTCAACAAGCACTGTGCAACGTGGTGATGGCTCCGTAATGGTGTGGACTGTGTTTACATCTAATGGATTGGGTCCTCTGCCCCAATTAAACCGATCATTGACAGGAAATAGTAATAAATACTTATGTTCGGCTACTTGGAGATGACTTGCAGCCATTCATGGACTTTATGTTCCCAAACAACAATGGAATTTTTATGGATGGCAATGGGCCATGGCACTGGGCCACAATTGTTTGCAATTGGTTTGAAGAACATTCTGGACAGATCGAGCATGTGACTTGACGAACCTTAATGACCGACGTGAATCCTATCGAAAATTTATGGGTTACAATCGAGAGGTGAATTCGTGACAAAGCCCTGCACCGGCAACACTTTCGCAATTGTCGACGGGTGTAGAGGTAGCATGGGTCAATATTTGTGCAGGGGACTCAGTGACTGGTTGAGCCCGTGCCACGTCAAAAAAGGATTCAAATGGCTATAAGTACTATGGGACTTAACATTTGAGGTCATCAGTTCCCTAGACTTAGAACTACTTAAACCTAACTAAGGACGTCACACACATCCATGCCCAAGGCAGGATTCGAACCTGTGAGAGTAGCAGCAGCGCGGCTCCGGACTGAAATGCCTAGAACGGCTCGGCCACAGCGGCCGGCCGTGCCACGTCGAGCTGCTGGACAACGCCAGGCCAAAGGAGGTCCCTCACCATATTACGTGTTATCCCATGACTCTTGTCACCGCAGTGTGCAGTATTTATTTCATTTGTTTACATGTGCATTGGTGACTGTGAAGCTAACACTGTGGAGACACTAATTACTCTGAATTCCTAGACACCTGGAAGTGTTTAAAAAACAGATAGATCCAGAAAAACTTTCTATATACAAGATGTACAAACTATCTGCAATGCTTAGTATGTTGCGCAGGAGGGCAAACAGGTCACGTTTTAGGATGGAAGCTATGTAGAGAAATGCATAGATTTGGTGTTGTGGGGCCTACAAGTTTGAGAATGGCGGCGTCAAAGCTGCTTCGTGTAGTATTTGTTATCCTAACTAGCAATACAACCCATTAGCGTAAAGTGGAACGCTTAAGCTACTGCCACGCGGGCGTGTTTTTCACCCGCGTTTATGGAAATTAGTGATAAGTTTCTATGGGACCAAACTGCTGAGGTCACCGGTCCCTAGGCTTACACACTACTTTATCTAACTTAAACTAACTTACGCTAAGGACGACACACACGCCAATGCCCGAGGGAGGACTCGAACCCCCGACGGGGGGAGCCGCGCGAACCGTGGCAAGGCGCCCGATACCGCGCGGCTAAACGGCGCGGTCCGCGATTATGCCGGAATTCACAGCGCCGCCAGTGCTGGTCACACGGGCATCGTTCTCACACGGCGTGAAGCCCAGGGATATCCCATCAGTAATTCGTCTGTGCAAGCTTCGGCAACATTTACTGCGCGTACGTATTTTCAGTATCAACAACGAGCCGGATTTCATTAAATAAGAGTGCCATCCTTGCATTATGCGCTGCGAAACTTGTCCACAGGCGTCGGAAAATCTATAAAAATACATCTAGTTTTTAATTAATGATAGATCTTTGCATAGAGCTTCGGCAGTAACTCAGTATAATTATCGATGCTGCTGTTGTTCTTATACATTACGGCAGGGTTTCATAACCTTACAGCAGGGCTTCATAACGAATGTGCTCGCGAAGCAAGCCGTGAGCAGCAGGACGCAAGCACGGCGCACGCAGGACACGCACGGTGAAGGCAGAGAGTGGGAGCGGAATGGAGCGTTGAGTGGGGGATAGAACAGTTGGCGTGGCATGTTCGTCACTCAGTTTAAATCGCGACCAGCTGCATGGAAATCACTATATTAAACATGATTGCTACAAATGAAACAAATAAACAAAAATGTTCACATGCAACATAATTTTATTAACGTATAGTTCTATATTTTTCTTAATTTACTTTGCGAGCTGTTATACAAAAATGAATCCATTAAAGTCTCGTATCCTCGGTTCTCTTGCATTTTTTTCCGCTGAAGAATTGCTTCCATGTTCAGTATAATTGTTGTTGTGCGTTGTAATCGCTGAGTGCAGTTTAGACTACGGCCAGACAGCAAGTTCCTCAGGCACATCTTAGTGCTCTTTATTGCAGAGTACAATTGTTCACAAACATAAGTTTTTTTTATTGAATTTCAATTCCCCCCTCAGGGGGCGGGCTGGCAGCAGCTTAGTATGCCGCTCTTCAGCCTACAGACTTTGTTAAAAAGATGAAGAGAATAAATAATAAAAACAGGCGATAAAATCGGAGTCTTAAAGAGTAACATGGCGAAAAAAAATCGTGGAACTTAAAACAAAGAACAGAGGGATGATGATGCTAATACAATACATATGAAGCAGACAGGTAAAACAATAGACAGACGATTAAACAAACACGGCGACAGTCTGGTTTCTGTTCGCAAAAGACATAAAATTCACACCTAGCGACAGCATGGTGTCAGTTCGCAACACGAGAAAGACGAACAACACTGAACAGTCACTGGAACAGTACACTAAAAAGTTGGCAAATGTGACATATCACAGCCGAGAGCAGGTGGGGGGAAACTGGGCAGATGGTGGGAAAATAAAAAAGGGGGGAAGGAGAGGAAAAGCGAAGGGGGGAGGCGGAAAGGAGCCGATGGAGGATGAGGACCCATAAGAGGGGTGAGGGGTGCTGGGCAGACGCGACAGGGAATGGAGAAGGCAGAGGAGGGGAATACAAAAGGACTCGGGGGGGGGGGGGAGAAGGGAGGTAGGGAGAGGTTTGGTGGGGAGAAAACAGGAAGGGGGAGAGGGAGCCCAGGGAAAGGACAGAGGAAAGGAGGGGGGGTGGGGATCAGAGTTGAGAGGAGGGATAGACGGAGGGAGAGAGGGCATCATCCGGGAGGGGGAGTTGATGGAAGCCACCTTGGGAAAGGAGATGAAGGGTATAGAGATGGAGGGTAGCGGGGACACAACAGTGAAGGCGTAGCAGGGGGCGGGGATGGGAGAGGAGAGGAGCAACCAGGGGGTGAGGGTGATCAAGGCGGCGGGAGGTGTAGAGTATGGGGACATGGTTCAAATGGCTCTGAGCACTATGGGACTTAACATCTGAGGTCATCAGTCCCCTAGAACTTAGAACTACTTAAACCTAACTAACCTAAGGACATCACACACATCCATGCCCAAGGCAGGATTCGAACCTGCGACCGTAGCGGTCGCTCAGTTCTAGACTGAAGCACCTAGAACCGCTAGGCCACACCAGCCGGCATGGGGATATGTTGGAGGAACAGGAGCAGATGGGGGAAAGGAATGAGGTCATAGAGGATCCGTGTGGGGGACGGGAGGCGTATACGGAAGGTGAGGCGGAGTGCTTGACGCTCAAGGATCTGGACGGACTTATAGAATTTGGGGGGGGGGGGGCAGATATCCAGGCGGGACTGGCATAACAGAGGATGGGACAGATTAAGGATTTGTAGGTGTGGAGGATGGTAGAAGGGTGCACAGGCATACATGGAACAGAATAGTGATATTATGTGAGTCGCCTGTTTGTGGAAACGAGAAAACCTATCCTGAGGCACGTGTCTATAGAATTCCAAGATATTTTTCTTGTACTGGCATTTGTCTTTGTATTATCTATCACACTGCTCGTCAATAATTTCTAGCTGTAGTTCAGAAGGAGTATCTTCAGTATTCTATGAATATGGAGATGAGAACAGATCAAAATCACTTTCTAATACCGTCAGATCTTGAAAACGTTACTCAAGTTCTTCCTCAAGGGATACTAAAATATGTGAATGACGTTGAAAGTCTTTGTGAACAACAGCATCTTGCACGGGAGATAATTTAGAAAAGCGAGCTTAATTTCCTTTTCCCAAGTGCTGTTTTGCATATACATCATTTTGTGTAAAAGGTAATATTCCCCGCACAGGGTATTGAGATGTTACACACGGCCGACTCGCAGGGGCTGCTATTAGATGGCACTGCTGTCAAGGCTGACCCTCCCATATTTCACAGATGGCGCTTCTCCTCCTGTGTTGTCGCGACCGAACGTTGCGCAATTTATTTACTTCCCTCAGTCCCCACCACGCCGCAGTTTCTCCGCTCGCGAGTAAGACAGTGAGTAGACCCGAGTTCACCCGCTCAAAATCTGCCACTTGTTAAGAGGAGTTAGAACGGAAATTTTTTTCACATTTTCGGATTTTTATCTCATCATAAAATTTGCAATTTTCCGATATATATACTCACATGGGACGTAATTTATTTTTTAAAATATAATTTACACGTAATGAAAATGTTAAAATTTTTACGTGCGTTACTTCAAGATCTAATAAAATCGGTAACTTTTTATATAGAAGGCTGTGGATTGCTGTATTATAAAGGTTAACACTGTTGGTCATGTCCAGAAGAGGATAGGCACCAGGTTGACGAAATTGAAACAAAGTATTAGAGACAAGAAGCTTCCCGATGGTAAAACCATAAAAGGCGTGCTGAGAGACAAAATGATTTATGAACTATAGCAGAATTATAGGATGGCCATTAGAAAGAATACTGAGGATTTGCTGAAAATGAAGCAGGTAGTGTGGGCTACCTTTTTCTACAGACTGTCAACTGATGAAAAACCAGTACACCACCTTTGCCCTCCTGGACATGATTCATGGTCCAATTACCGCAATGCCCAATACTCAAACAGTTCATACAGACATAAACATTCCATCCCAACAGAAGTCATGGATATCATAAAACCTAATTACAGAGACCGGGCAAATCCTGAATTACTGAAGAAGTGTCTGCATGGGGAGACTCAAAATCCCAATGAGTCGCTCAGTAATCTTATATGGACTCGCTTACCAAAAATGATTTTGTTGGAATGAAGATACTAAAGTGGGGGGGGGGGGTCAGTGATGCTTTTATTGCTTTTAATGATGGCATTAATAGGATGAAAGTGCTACAGCCTATGGAAATTAATCCTGGAGCAAACTGCATCATAGAACTTGAACGGATGGACAAGGTTTGCATTGACAAGGCAGAGTATGCTGCGCAGTTGGCCACTAAGGAGGCCAGAAAGAAGAAAAGAAGAAAAAACTTGGAAAAAGATCAAAAGTATGATATACAGTATGGTGCAGCGTGCTTCTGAGTGCCTAAAAATAAAAAAAGTAAGCATATATTAAGTGAGTTGCAGTCTTTTGAAACGTTAGAAGCCGTTCATGAAAAATTACATTTTCTGTTGCATTTTTACCTACATCTCAGAAACCACTTCGTGTAGAGTATTCAAATTTTCAAGGAGTAATAACATACATATCCTGAGTCTACTAAACTAAAAGAAGAACATAATGTTATGTATAATTAAAATTATTTAGGATAACGTACAAAAAAGTACACAAAATTTTAACCGCGTAATTAAAAAATTGTATTTCCGAAAGCAGTGGCTGAAATGCAATTACTGTAGTTCAGTAGACTCATAACATACAGTTCAATGTCCTGTAAAAGTTTCATATCAATGGCTACAGTGGTTCCTGAAATACAGGAAAGCCAAGTCACTAAATTTAACATTGTAGGGATAGGGCGTTCCAACTCCCCTTAAGCCTTGCCTTACAGTAAAGACATCTGACAAGTGCAGGACATCACACATGTAAAACATAACGAATAAATATCATAGCACGCTGAAAACGCACTTGAAAATGGGACGAATTTCTCGAAAAGGGTCGTGCAAAATAAAAATATAAAGGAAATCAGCAGGTTTGCTTTAACCCTTTCTAATGGATCAAATAAAATTTTACGGGTATCTAGAGACTAGAAATTTGGTGTGCTCTCTACATTCTGAGTTTCTTCTTGGCTGAGCTACAAATTCTGTCTTTATATTAGAGACACGTGCATGTTCGTATTGCAGACACTAAAAGAGGAATACTTTAAACCACCGACCACAGAATAGCGGAAGAACGTCAGCGACCAGTATGAAAAGACAGCTAATTTCCCCCAGTGTGTTGGATCCATAGGTGGAAAACAAGTAAGAATCTTTAAACCATGGAGATCAAGTAGCAAATATTACAATTACAAAAAGTGCTTTTCTATTATACTAATGACCATAGCAGATAGCAATTATTTTTTCAGGGTTACAGACGTAGGTGCATTTGCCCATGAAGGAGACAAATGTACTCAGAGCAACTGATTTAGGCAAAAAATTTACAATCAAACTTTGAATTTTCGATGTGCAGCACTAAATGATGCTTGTGGACAGAAAAGCCCTCGAGTGTTGGTGGCTGATGAGACTTTTGCAATGAGTGACAAGATAATAAGACCATTCCCCACAAAGTACCAAATTAATAAACAAAAATTCATTAACTACAAGCACTATGTTAGGAACAATGTGTATTTGTCTTTTTATTTAGTAAAGGGAGAATTTCTCATCGACCAGTCGATGTTAATGTGGATGTGGCGGATGCTCTTATACATGCACATTGTGCACTTCACAGTTTTGTGGGACAACATGACAGCTACAGTTTTCATTATACACTGACATTCGTAATGGAATAAATTCCTGCATATGGGACAAAAGGAATTAATAGTGACAAAAGTAGTAGATATCATTTTGCTGATTAGTTCTGCTCCCTTCAAGAATCTGTACTATGGTAAGGTCGTTACGCTAACATCCTCGAATGAAGACTACCTTTTTAGTTTAAAAATTTGCTTGTTGACACTTTATTCATCCATACATTTCAATGTGCACTCTTTATAAATATTCATGAAATATTTACTGTCAATGCTAACCAACATCTGATTTCTGCTTGTCATCCATTCCATCTCACTTTTCTCCCTAAACGGCTACTTTGTTTTTGTACTCGTCTCGTGTGCTGTACAGCCATGGGTGTTTTTGTACATCCATAATCATTACTTCGCTCTCCACAGGTTTCATTTTGACACTTTATAAGATACAACAAGGCGGCTACAACGACAATAATGCGAGGGTGCTATAGTCTGTCTGCAGACTAAACAGTAAGCCGCAGAGTCCCCAATTCCTCTATCCAGATATTAGGTTGGTGCATAAGTTTTGCTATAAGTTTAATAAACACATCAGATTATCATAACAGAGACTTTAATGATCAATAATATATTCTCCTTCATTATTTGTAACAGTCTGCCAACGTTCGGATAACTTTCCAATTCCACGACTGTAGAAACCATTTGGTATTTAGGCGAAGAACTCGTCGAGGTATGTCCGGAGCGCATTTTCATCCGGAACGGAAGTTCCTTGAAGGTTCGTCGATAGAGAGTGGAAAAGCTGAAAATGTGAGGTCGTAAGATCAGGTTAATAAGGTGGGTGAGGATAACTTCCCAACCCACTTCCTGTATAGCATTTTTTGTCAATAGTTGGACGTTATCGTGGAGTAGCATCACATCACGCAGTCTTCCTGGTCGTCGTTCTTGGATTACGTATGCAAGACGCCTCAGTTGTTGACGATAAATGTCAGCAGTGATGGTTGTACCTCGGGGAAGCAATTCGTAGTACACCACACCGTCGTTTTTTTACCAGATGCATAACATTATCTCACGTTGATGCACACAGGACTGTGTACGGGGAGTTGCTGCTTTGTTTGGACACTTCTTTTTCTTTCTTTTCCTCATGTCAGCATAAGGACACAATTTCTCGTCCCTAGTAACGATACAGAAGAGGAATGGTCGTTGTTGTTCACGAGCCAATTGATGACGAGCAAGCGGAATGTATGTATGGCCACCCGCCGATGTTTCTGATTTTGGTTCACAGCATGCAGTACCCATACACCCTATTTTTGAATCTTCCCCATTGCATGATAATGTCGCACGATGGTGGAATGATCACACTCGAGTGCACTGACATGGATAGTTGTGGTCTAGTGCATTTAAACGATCTTCTTCAAACCCCAAGGGTCTTCCTGAACGTGGAGTGTCATTGACATCAAAACGACCGTCCATAAAACGAGAAAACATTTTTTACCGTATTGTGTCCAATGTCATCATCCCCATACACGGTGCAAATATTCCTAGCTGCCTACGCTGCTGTCACCCCCTCTACTGTACTCAGACAGATAATTACAGGGTAACAGTTATTGAACTACACTCCTGGAAATGGAAAAAAGAACACATTGACACCGGTGTGTCAGACCCACCATACTTGCTCCGGACACTGCGAGAGGGCTGTACAAGCAATGATCACACGCACGGCACAGTGGACACACCAGGAACCGCGGTGTTGGCCGTCGAATGGCGCTAGCTGCGCAGCATTTGTGCACCGCCGCCGTCAGTGTCAGCCAGTTTGCCGTGGCATACGGAGCTCCATCGCAGTCTTTAACACTGGTACCATGCCGCGACAGCGTGGACGTGAACCGTATGTGCAGTTGACGGACTTTGAGCGAGGGCGTATAGTGCGCATGCGGGAGGCCGGGTGGACGTACCGCCGAATTGCTCAACACGTGGGGCGTGAGGTCTCCACAGTACATCGATGTTGTCGCCAGTGGTCCGCGGAAGGTGCACGTGCCCGTCGACCTGGGACCGGACCGCAGCGACGCACGAATGCACGCCAAGACCGTAGGATCCTACGCAGTGCCGTAGGGGACCGCACCGCCACTTCCCAGCAAATCAGGGACACTGTTGCTCCTGGGGTATCGGCGAGGACCATTCGCAACCGTCTCCATGAAGCTGGGCTACGGTCCCGCACACCGTTAGGCCGTCTTCCGCTCACGCCCCAACATCGTGCAGCCCGCCTCCAGTGGTGTCGCGACAGGCGTGAATGGAGGGACGAATGGAGACGTGTCGTCTTCAGCGATGAGAGTCGCTTCTGCCTTGGTGCCAATGATGGTCGTATGCGTGTTTGGCGCCGTGCAGGTGAGCGCCACAATCAGGACTGCATACGACCGAGGCACACAGGGCCAACACCCGGCATCATGGTGTGGGGAGCGATCTCCTACACTGGCCGTACACCACTGGTGATCGTCGAGGGGACACTGAATAGTGCACGGTACATCCAAACCGTCATCGAACCCATCGTTCTACCATTCCTAGACCGGCAAGGGAACTTGCTGTTCCAACAGGACAATGCACGTCCGCATGTATCCCGTGCCACCCAACGTGCTCTAGAAGGTGTAAGTCAACTACCCTGGCCAGCAAGATCTCCGGATCTGTCCCCCATTGAGCATGTTTGGGACTGGATAAAGCGTCGTCTCACGCGGTCTGCACGTCCAGCACGAACGCTGGTCCAACTGAGGCGCCAGGTGGAAATGGCATGGCAAACCGTTCCACAGGACTACATCCAGCATCTCTACGATCGTCTCCATGGGAGAATAGCAGCCTGCATTGCTGCGAAAGGTGGATATACACTGTACTAGTGCCGACATTGTGCATGCTCTGTTGCCTGTGTCTATGTGCCTGTGGTTCTGTCAGTGTGATCATGTGATGTATCTGACCCCGGGAATGTGTCAATAAAGTTTCCCCTTCCTGGGACAATGAATTCACGGTGTTCTTATTTCAATTTCCAGGAGTGTATATGAAATAAAATCGCCATAACTTCCGAACGGTTTGCATCACGACGCTCAAACTGACGGATGGCCGCAGAGCATGATAGAAATTAGTATGAATATGCATGGTTTGGTTTAGTGACGAAACCCACTTTCATTTGGATACGTTCGTCAATAAGCACATTTGGCGCATTTGGGAGATTGAGAATCCGCGTTTCGCGATCGTGATGTCTCTTCACCCAGAACGGATGACCGTGTGGTGTGCAGTATCCAGTCACTGAATAATCGGTGCGATTTTCTTTGATGGCACGGCGATTACCGAGCGGTATGCGAAGGTTTTGGAACGTGATTTCATCACCATTATCCAAAGCGACCCTGATTTCTATGAGATGTGTTTCATGAAAGACGGAGCTCGACCCCTTCGAAGCAGGAGATGTCCGGGAGGAGCACTTTGGGGCCTGCATTCTGGCTCTGGGGCACCCACAATCCACTGACATGGACTTCGATTAGCCGCCGTATTCTCCAGATCTGAACACATGCGATTCCTTTTTGCGTGCCTATATAGACGACAATATGTACAGCAATAATCCCAAAACCATTTCTGAGCTGAAAACAGCCACTGAGGAGGTAATCGACAGCATCGATGTTCCGACACTTCAGCGGGTCATGCAGAATTTCCCTATTCGTCTGCGCCACATCATCGCCAATGATGGCAGGCATATCGAACATTTCATAACCTAATTCCGAATATCTGTATTTACGTTTACATGTTCAGTAAAGTGTGTGCACGGCGTAGTTTGTAACTAATTGTCATTCTGTATGTCGTAAACATTCCGACTTCTCCACTTCGTACTCCAGTTTCTTTCGTCCACAGTTCCACTCACTATCTCCAAATGACAAAATGACAACATTTAAACTCAAATAGCAACAGTGAACTACAAATAAAAAATGACAATCGATAAATGAAGCCTTTGCAACTGGAATACCAACATACAAAACCAAAACGCTACGAACTCACTGCCGTAGCGCGCTTGTCAAAACAGTGGCGACACACTGCGCAGGCACGTCTGGTGTGAATAAATTTTTATTAAACGCAATACGGAATACAGAAATTAGTAACTAACGTAAATAAAGCAAAACACGCACACGAACAGAATGTAAATCACCTGCCGCTGCACTGCGCTGCTATCCAGGTAACAGATATAGCACCACAGTTCTTCCTTGAAATCCGCTTCCCCCCAGACAGATCATAAAATCGCAGCACGTTTCCCGCACGTGGGGCCAGCGCTCAGCGTAAAAAAAGAAACGCAGATCGAATGCACCCCAGCGCTTTCGCGCCGCGCCGCGCCGTGCCACGCTTCGTGTGGCCACCCCTTCAACAAACAGTGGTGTAAAATGACGAAGTGAATGCCTGCACAAACTCGCGTGAAAGACACGCTTGTGTGGCCGTCTCAGCTGACTCTTTTTTCTGTGATTTGTGTTGAGAACTGAATGAGCAACGTAGCACTAGCTTTTTACATTATGAAATAACGTCTGTGTATGCCGTGTATAAACTGAACTAAGTTGCCGTATTTTTAACAGATTTACCTCGTATTTAGGATTATGGAGGCTCGGACTTCCACGAAGTCATCCATATGTTGTCTTTCCTGGTCCCCCTTAATTCTTTCAGGCAAATTCCTGTTATAAGACCATGCTGACTACCTGTATTAGTCTTCTCTAACAACATTTGCAAGTACATACACCAGAGGTACTCAGCGGATGCCACGACGCAATACTGTGCCACGAGGTTATCTAGGTATGCCACGATACATCTGAGGGCTTATGATATTTATAAAAAAAGTAATTGACGTAATTTCACGGTATATTTATTTGTAAATAGGAACAACAGAATATATAGTAACATTCTAGAACTTAAATATTTAGAGGCTATTTATTGGTTTACGAATGAGAAGTTTAAGTTATCAATGGAAACTTGAGCCTGTCATTTCTTACACGAAAGTTCAATTCGTGGTGGAATTTAAGAGAAACATACACGCATTTCCTGTTAAGATGAGACAGGTTTCCCAAGTTTTTTTGTTTTATTTTATGTTTTTATGTCGCCGAAAGTCGCACCTCGCTCAAATAGGTGGAGGAAAAATGCAACAGAATATTTACTGCTTTTACAGCTATTACTGAGTACTCTCTCTTCCATGACATTCGCATCTTGATAATTGCTGGTTCACCAAATTTCAGTTGAAGCGTTCGGTCTATCTGAAGCTCTGCGAACTGCCCCTCTCCATCCAGAGGAAGGTCGCTGGTGGATTCTGGAGACATAGAGTAAGGACTGCGCACCCAGTCATATTTGTCGACAGTGATAGAGGGAAAATACTGTGCCATGTTATTCTCAAGAACCGTGCTATGATTTTAAATGAGCTCGAAGGTTTTGTCCCAGTGTGTGTCTACCTCGAAAGTAAAAGGAAGCACCATGAGGTTTTTCTTTTCCACGTGTGATTACCGTATTCTAAGTTCTTTTACCTATTTCGCGGTTGCTAGGGACGAGCTTCCTGCCTGCACGACCGGCTAGAGGGGGCGAACGTAGGACAGCTGCAGGCTACGGCCACAATAGGGTAATCGAACGTTCCAGTGCACAATAATACTCTTTTCAAAATCTGTGTCACACCGTACGTTCACAGTGGTTGCAGTTTATGATAAGCATGGAAGAGAGCTCCAAAACTAATCCAAGGTTTACTTATAAGTTTGTTCTGGGCTCAGAAACAATTATTTTAGAAGAATGCTAATATCTTTTTAGTTGTGATTCGAGAATTCTGTGACTTGAGGTCTACCCTACCTCCATACATATTCTTATAACCTATCAAAATTTAACTAACACCAGACAAATACATATACATGTACATCTACATCTACATTTATACTCCGCAAGCCACCCAACAGTGTGTGGCGGAGGGCACTTTACGTGCCACTGTCATTACCTCCCTTTCCTGTTCCAGTCGCGTATGGTTCGCGGGAAGAACGACTGCCGCAAAGCCTCCGTGCGCGCTCGAATATCTCTAATTTTACATTTGTGATCTCCTCGGGAGGTATAAGTAGGGGGAAGCAATATATTCGATACCTCATCCAGAAGCTCACACTCTCGAAACCTGGCCAGCAAGATACACCGCGATGCGGAGCGCCTCTCTTGCAGAGTCTGCCACTTGAGTTTGCTAAACATCTTCGTAACGCTATCACGCTTACCAAATAACCCTGTGACGAAACGCGCCGCTCTTCTTTGGACCTTCTCTATATCCCCTGTCAACCCGACCTGGTACGGATCCCACACTGATGAGCAATACTCAAGTATAGGTCAACGAGTGTTTTGTAAGCCACCTCCTTTGTTGATGGACTACGTTTTCTAAGGACTCTCCCAATGAATCTCAACCTGGCATCCGCCTTACCAACAATTAATTTTATATGATCATTCCACTTCAAATCGGTCCGCACGCACACTTCCAGGTATTTTACAGAAGTAACTGCTACCAGTGTTTGTTCCGCTATCATATAATCATACAATAAAGGATCCTTCTTTCTATGTATTCGCAATACATTACATTTGTCTATGTTAAGGGTCAGTTGCCACTCCCTGCACCAAGTGCCTATCCGCTGCAGATCTTCTTGCATTTCGCTGCAATTACGTTTCATGACATGTAGTTTTAAATTGAGCAGTTCCTAGCGGAGCTGATCAAAACTCGTACCGTCTTCTGTCCCGCGCGGCCGTGAGTCTTGCTGAGAAACGGCACATATTTTACTGCACTGGTCTCCTTTTGCGATATCTTATATGTCAGGTCATTGGGATAATTCACGCCGTTCCAATTATATATTTTTGCGCCTTTGGTCTTGTGTAGGGTAGAAAATGAAATTCTATCTAGTAGATCGACACGGAAGCTGAAAGGAACCAGGAGCAGGTGAAAGCTGTCGTGCTTGCAGACAAGAAGAGCAGATAAAGGCAGCGCTGGGAGGAATGCTGAAACTCGGCCAACAGCGAATCGCCATTCTATAGCACGCGTTTACCTGCTCCCGCGCATAGCCGTACATGAATGGCCGTAGCCGGTCGGCTATTCTGCCTGCCGGGGGTACATGTACTCCCAGCACCGTCTGGCCGCTCTGCCTGCAGGGCATACACGTGCGCCTATAGCCGCGAAAGGGAAACTTGAGCCTGTCGCTTCTCATACAAAAGTCCAATTTTTGATGGAACTGAAGACAAGCACATACGCATTTCCTGTTCAACTGAGTCCAGTTTCTCACGGTTCTGCAATAGTTGTGTATGTTTGTTAGTGCCAAAAATTCCACCTAGATAGGCGATGGAAAAATGCAACAGGGTGCTAACTGATTTAATAGCTCTCACCATTTTCAGTTGAAGTGTTCGGTCTGTCTTAAATTCTGCGAGCTGGTCTTCTCCATCCAGAGAAAGGTCGGAGGTGGATCCTGGAGACGTAGCATAAGAATTGCACACCCAGTCATATTTGTTGACAGTGATGGAGAGAAAACATTGTGCCACGTTATTCTCACGAACCACGAGGTGATTCTAGACGAGTTTGTAGGTTTTGTTACCGTGTCTACCTCGAAAGTAAGAGGAAATATCTTAAGATATTTCTTTCCCACGTGTGTTTTCCATATTCTAAGTTTTTTATGAACCCTGTGAATTAATCACTTGATATCTGCATATATCCTTCTTTTGCTTGCATACACTCATTAAGGTCATTTAAATGGTGAAAATGTCAGCCAGACCGACTATCTTTGTCACCACTCCTAGCAGTTAACTGAGCTGTTAGGTCTGGCTATTCGACGCTAAAAACAGCTCTTTTCTCAATTCATAAATCTTTCCAGGACTCTCCCTTTTGTCAACTATCGGATTTCATTGTGAAGAGACAAAGTGTCATGTCGATATGCTGCTTGATGATACTATTGTTTGAGGAGTCTTGTCTTAAGAGCCCTATCCTTAACGGCATTTACCATATTAATGACTCAATCTAAAACACTATTAAGTTCTGTTGGAATAGTCTTCACCACCAGAGCGCCACGATGTACGAAGCTACGTACTGAACCTACGGTCGAGAAATCTTGGCTTGTAACAAAGGCTTTGAATCTTGCAGTCATTGCTGGTGCTCTGTCTGTGCAAAGAGGAAGACAACTTTTCCAGGAGAGCCAGTTCTGTTCCAAGATGCTGGATATAAAATAATACACATCTGAATAGGTTGACTTTGAGGGCAGTACACTACACGAAAGGAATTTTTCAACAAAAATAAAGTTGACTCGTCGAGCTGTAGTGAAAGTACACAGCCATCATTTAGCTTTTCACGGACGTTGCACTGGATATATGAAGCGTGTCATCAGTTCGGCGGGAAATAGTATCGTTTGACAATGAAACCAAAGAGATTTTCTTTCTTATCTGATGATGAAATCATTCGGTTTACGTTGTTCTTATCTTCGTCATTTTTTCCGTTTTCCGTGGTTTCCTGTTACTTCAAAATACCTGAAGGTTCGTTCCGACTTAGCAGCTGAATGAAAGGCAGTTTGTTTTTTGTCACACGCGTTTCGCTCCTTTTATTTATGAAGCATCTTCAATGGCCTGTACCGGTTATATGTGTATGTAACAGTTACAGGTATGTTTCGTGAAGTTTAGTTATCATTTGGTGCTACTTATGATTTCAAATGTTTTTAGTTCACATGTGTCATCCTGGAGATGTATTTACTCGGTCTCCATACCCCAGATGACTGTTTTCGGCGTCTTCTCGCCCACCTTCATTACAACACTTCACTTCCACCTTTTAATGCGTATTGAACGTGTGTGCGTCCAATTCACATATTTCCCAGATAAGTGACATGTTTTCCATTCAAGTGTAGTTTCAGTTTACTTGGGACATGGATTCATTGCATAGTTTTTCTCCACATACGGTAAAGTATGCTAACGGAAAATTTTCAGACCCACTAAACGTAAATGCAAAGTTTAAATAATTCTCTTGGTACTTACGATATGTTCCACTAAGTTACACTGCCTTCACGAGACTCGCGTTTAGAATCGGTTCGTTCTCAATTTTATTACTGTTATATGTTTCTGTTACTGAGTCATTTTCAACTTTTTTCCCTTTGATCAAGAACTTACCCATACCGATCAGCTTCAAAATATGCCACAACGTGGACTCCACTAAGACTGCGAATCTACAAACAACTGACTGTCGAGCCAAAGCTGTGCGCGGGCTAGATGGAGGCTCTCACATTGCTGCCGACTGGCGCGTTAGCCCTTCTCACCTTAGCCAGTTCATATGGCAGTATGCCGCGAGAACCGGCTACATTGTATTTTGTGCCATTAACAAAAAATGCAGAGAACCACTGACATACACTGATAAGCCAAAATGTTATCACCATTTACTTAATAGCGTTTGGCATACCTTTGCCACGCAATACGGCAACGATTCTGCATGTTATGGATTCAACAGGTCGTTGGTAGATTTACGGAGGTGTGTGGCAGCAGATGTCTGCGCACAAGTCGCGAAATTTCCGTAAATTGGTCTGTGGTTACAGGGAACAGAGAAGACGCCTGATAACAGCCCAGATATTTTGTATATAATTCAGATATGGCAAATTTGGTGGCCAGGAAATCAAATTGGCTCGCTACCATGCTTCCCAAACCAAAATAGCCCGATTTTGGCCTCGTGTCAAAGACATTTTCCCTGCTACTAGATGCCATCGCCGGCGGTAAGGCGTCAACCGTGAGGGGATGGTGATAGTGCACAATGATGTTCACGTACTCAACAGCTACCACAGTGTCTTCGATTACTACCACAGGTCCCATGAACACCCAGGTAAAATTCACCCATAGCATAAAACAGCACCCACCGGCATGTTTCCGTGGCGCGTTGCATATTTCGAACAGATCTTCGCTGAGGCACGACCGTCACCCCCAAAGTGTTCATCCTACCAGGTGACACGCTTCCACTGATTTATGTTCCAAAGTCGATGCTGTTATGCCCGCTGCAATCTTAATTGACGATGTTGTTGCGTCAACAATGGAACACGCGTGGGTCATCTGCTACGAAGCCCCATGTTGAATAACGTGCGTTGAACGGTGTACTCGGAAGCAATTGTGCGTACGCCAGTATTATACTGCCGCAGATCGCCAGCTATCCTATATTACATAGCGGGCTAGCAACCTTCCTACAGGTACTGGGATGAGGCCTGGACGTTCAGCAGCTTGTCGCCTGCTCGTTGTTTCACCGTTCTTCAATGACTTTCAATAGATGATGACGATAGTAGCACACGGACATCTGACCAACATCGCCGTTTCCGAGATACCAGTTCGCAGCTGCCAGGCAATAAGAATTTGCACAGTGTTAAAGTTACTTAAGTCAATGAATTTCCTCATCTGCGACCCATATCGTCGCTCGAATGATTCAAAATTTGACTCTGCTCCACGTATACACTTTCCTTACTGTGTTACGTGCCTGTAACGCTACTACGCAGCATTCAGTCTCGCGGTGGGCGGTGAGCGTATTGTGAAGTCCCATTTGTGTAAATCTCTGTAGGTAATAATAATAATTTTTGTTGTTAAACTGTAATACCGTGACATGTCAAATATCTTTATAAAAGTAATCCATGGATGAATAATTCTAGTACGACTACTTCTAAAACATAACAAGTGTTGTCGGTGTTTTTTGACATAACCTGTGTAAAGTGGCAAGCCACTCACTCACTTAAACTACTCTGTCGCTCACATTAATATTCATATTTTAGGTCATGATGTCCGTCTTCCCCAATACTGCACTTGACATATATTATGATAAAGCAAGCGACTTCTTGCACCTATGTATTTCTTTTTGAAATTAAATAGGAATAGAGGTATTGAACATAAAAGTGCACACTTCTTGGTTTTGCGTTATACATCCGTTAAACTGAATTATCTTTGAAGAAGTTCAGTAAAGTGGATAACATAAGGGGCGATGAAAACTATCCCGTTCGAAGGCCGTACAGTCCAGAATCGGTATGCCAATCAGACAAAATCGCCATGAGCATTTAAGCAATCATCCCACCGAGGGATCAGGTTGGTTTGTTCGTCAAAACACCGTGTCCTGCTGCATGAACAAGTCCGTAACTGCCTGCTAAACATCACTGTCCGACAAGAATTGTTGACCCTTCAAGACCTTTTTAAGGGATCGAAGGCGAGATAATCGCATGGCGAGATATCAGGACTATAGGACGGGTGCTCGAGTATCTCGCACTTGAGTTGGCGTAACTTCTGCGTTGCGACAATTGTGATTTGGGGACGTGCGTTATCATGAAACAGCAGGAATCCTTGGCGCACTACTTCACCACGATGGTTTTCTACAGATATGCTGCACCATACACATTCTTCATTCTGCAATGAATGTTTACCGGCGTTTGTCCTTTGACAGCGAAGGAAAGAATAACAGCACGATGGTCTTGTTTGGACGCATTTGACAAAAACGACGCCATAGTTCACGTGTCAGCATTTATCACACGCACGTCAGAAAGGTACGACTGCCAAACTAATCCCTTGCCTACATGACGGTTCTTATATACCCGCATCGGAGTTCCGCTGCGTTTCATACACGCTGCAGCAACGCCCACAACCGAAAACTTCTTAATCCCCCTTAGTAATTTAGTTCATGTTTCCCTACCCAGATAAACGCAGCAGTTGCTTCAAAATTGTTCAAATGGCTCTGAACACTATGGGACTTAACATATAAGGTCATTAGCCCCCTAGACTTAGAACTACTTAAACCGAACTAACCTAAGGACAGCACACACATCCATGTCCGAGGCAGGATTCGAACCTGCGACCGTAGCATCAGCGCGGTTCCGGGCTGAAGCGCCTAGAACCGCTCGGCCGCAACGACCGGCGCAGTTGCTTCGTCCGAATCTCTTGACCTATGTGACATTTAATATGTTAAAACATAGAACCTTAAGAAAGTTTCATGATAAGATAGAACGTATGGCGACCGGCGCAAAAAAAAAAAAAAAATTGCAACGCTGTCCATAGAAAGAACAAATTGTTCTGTCCCTGCGGAATGTAAAGGAAGCTGCACCATGATTTTTACCAAATTCAATGCGAAACACTCGAGTGGCTTGAGGCAAGTGTTAGATGTGTCTTGCTTTCTACGTAGAACAGCAGAAATGAAGAATGCAGTTGAATAACCAAGAGTAGCAAGTATTTTTACTGTCGCATAATGGTTTCATTTAGTACTCAACAACTGATGTTAGAGAATTCATAGCTCTGCTGTTTAAAAGAAATCCAAACTAATCTAGAGAAAGAGGCAGAGCCAGTAAGAGGACATATTCCGCAGTAGACCATCTCAGATATCAGTTAAACCTCGAATCTCGATGCAACCTGAAACCGTCCACTGCACGAAGACACTCTTCTCTGTGCTTCTGATAATCTATCCATGTTCACCTTATGAAACAGTAAATAGATTCACTCTGTCACATTGCTTCTGCTTTTCTAGACTCCACTTGAGTGGCCTGATTAGAGAATCTGTGAGTAATGCAAGGAAAGTTAAAACACAATGTACATTATTTAAATCAGTAGCTGGACTGTAACTTATTTATGCATTGATCTCTAATTTCTCTCATTTGCTTTGAACGCTATGTAGTTAACATATTTAATTAATGGTAGGTAAGTGTCGCTACTTTTTTTCATGACAGCAACAATAAAATGATAATTTTACAGACCCATAACTTCTCATTCATATTCTGTGATTCATAATGAAAATACTGTATAGTCATTCCATACAGTCCTTTGCTTACGTATCTATATTGTGATAGTGCATGATATAATCTCTGGAGACTATCCAAGTTAAACCACCGTTCGTTAGCTATTACGCCTTCGGCGTATGCGTGCAGGAGAGCAAGCAAGCCTGTCAAATTGTCTAACTAGCAGGCGCCCACCCATTGCCTTCACTGCGTGAATTACACTACTGGCTATTAAAATCGCTGCACCAAGAAGAAATGCAGATAATAAACGGGTATTTATTGGACAAATATATTATACTAGAACTTACATGTGATTACATTTTCACGCAATTTAGGTGCATAGATCCTGAGAAATCAGTACCCAGGACAACCACCTCTGGCCGTAATAGCGGCCTTGATACGCCTTGGGCATTGAGTCAAACAGAGCTTGGATGGCGTGTACAGGTACAGCTGCCCATGAAGATTTAACACGATACCACAGTTCATCAATAGTGGTCACTGGCGTATTGTGACGAGCCAATTGTTCGGCCACCATTGACCAGACGTTTTCAGTTGGTGAGAGATCTCGAGGATGTGCTGGCCAGGGCGGCAGTCGAACATCCAGAAAGGCCTGTACAGAACCTGCAACATGCGGTCGTGCATTATCCTGCTGAAATGTAGGGTTTCGCCGGGATCGAATGAAGGGTAGAGCCACGGGTCGTAACACATCTGAAATGTACCGTTCACTGTTCAAAGTGCAGTCAATGCGAACAAGAGGTGACCAAGACGTGTAACCAATGGTATCCCATACCATCACGCCGGGTGATACGCCAGTATGGCGATCACGAATACACGCTTCCAATATGCGTTAACCGCGTTGTCACCAAACACGGATGCGACCATCATGATGCTGTAAACAGAACCTAGATTCATCCGAAAAAATGACGTTTTGCCATTCGTGCACCAAGGTTCGTCGTTGAGTACATCATCGCAGGCGCTCCTGTCTGTGATGCAGCGGCAAGGGTAACCGCAGCCATGGTCTCCGAGCTGATAGTCCATCCTGCTGCAAACGTCGTCGAACTGTTCGTGCAGATGGTTGTTGTCTTGAAAACGTCCCCATCTGTTGACTCAGGGATCGAAACGTGGCTGCACGATCCGTCACAGCCATGAAGATAAGATGCCTGTCATCTCGACTGCTAGTGATACGAGGCCGTTGGGAACCAGCACGGCGTTCCTTATTACCCTCCTGAACTCACCGATTCCATATTCTGCTAACAGTCATTGGATTCGACCAACGCGAGCAGCAATGTCGCGATACGATAAACCGCAATCGCGATAGGATACAATCCGTCCTTTATCAAAGTCGGAAACGTGATGGTACGCATTTGTCCTCCTTACACGAGGCATCAAACCAACGGTTCACCAGGCAACGCCGGTCAAGTGCTGTTTGTGTACGAGATATCGGTTGGAAACTTTCCTCATGTCAGCACGTTGTAGGTGTCGCCACCGGCGCCAACCTTTGGTGAATACTATGAAAAGCTAATCATCTGCATATCACAGCATCTTCTTCCCGTCGGTTAAATTTCGCGCGTCTGTAGCATGTCATCTTCGTGGTGTAGCAATTTTAATGGGCAGTAGTGTATTTTATTAATGGTACATAAGTGACGCTATTTTTTTTTCATGACAGCGACAGACCCATAACTTCTCATCCATATTCTGTGATTCATAATGAAAATAATGTACAGTCATTCCATACTGTCCTTTGCTTACGTGATCTATATTATGATAGTGCATGATATAATCTTTGGAGACTATCCAAGTCAAACCACCCTTCGTTAGCTATTACGCCTTTGGTCTATACGAGCAGGAGAGCAAGCAAGTTTGTTAAACTGTCTAACTAGCAGGCGCCCCACCCATGGCCTTCACCGCGTGAATTAGTATTATGTTTTCGACGAGGCTTTAACAAGCTTTTATGGACATTGAAACAGATGAGAATGCAGGAAATTATTTACTCTCAGTTATATAATAACCCTAAATCACTGTGGAAAATGCATATTAATCAAAAGGACGTTGCTGTGATGCAATCGCAACACGAAAGACATAGAGCAGAATGCATGAGATTAGTACAAATCAGAATGTTTCTTTTTCTCGTCCAGTTTGGTGACTGTACGACTTGAAATTCCATTACATATCTTAAAATTACGTTCAGAACAGATTACATGTTTCTTTCTGCAACCATGTGCATAGATTCACAAGTGTTTGACTTGTACACTGCGCAACACAATTAAAGGATATCTTTTTCGAAATGCTGGAACTGTCCCCCATTCCGACGTAGAAGTTTGAAATTTGACTCAAAGGTGCGTACAACATTGCTCTGCAATGGTGCAAATACAGGGCGCCTGCGACGTTAGCCTCGGGCTCTGCGACGCTTGAAACGGCAATGGTCACAACTCAGCGATACTGTTGACGTATCATACGATGTGAAGGTCTTCACACCCCTCTTCCACACATTTCACCCCTTTTTTTCACAGATGTGCTAGCAAGGTCAGAACCACGACGCCCTGCGTTGAAATCACGCTGTTTCCTTATGGGTGACTGAGGTAAACATTTCAGTAATATCACTGCTCATGGACTGGCATAGAGTGATCCTTTAATTGTATTGAGCATTGTCGTTGTTAATATGCCAGCATATCTCAAGTGAGGCTATCCTGTGACCAGCCAGAAGACTGATAACTAGAAATAGCTGTATGCCCTATCTTAAAAGCTGCAAGCCTACCAACTATCTGGCTTCCAGCTTGCCGACAGTACGATGTCGTAAATACGTGTTAAATTGCTAGTAATCTTCACAAGTAGAACACTATGACAGACAAAGGGTACGATTAAAGCGATCCTTTATGGGCCTCTAGGTGTACAAGCCACAACCTGCTCCTGTGGCCGTTGTATCTGTGGAGTTTAATGAAATCTTCAAATTTCTCCCTCCCCTCTTACCTCAGCTACTGATCAATTATTATCGAGGACGTTCGCACAGGTTGAGAGAAGACTGAAGAAAAGTTTTATCGTCGTTTCACACGGAATAATTTCGGCTACGAGACCTGTCACATCGGTTTTCCTAGAGGTTCAGTGAAGAGAATGACATTGCACTGTTGAAAATAGGTCAGGGAGAATATTATGTTCCGTACCATCAGGTCAAGGAATCTGTGTAATTCGCCACACTTACCATTCAGGCTACATCACAAAACATCATAGTGCGAAACCTTTGTTGTCTGTGAGTACCACACTCGTCGAGAAGAGAAAAGATTTTGTTTCATGGTGCAAGAACGCCGAAGAAATTGGATCGCTGTACATGTTTCTTTGTGAATTACCTTGCTACACACCAAGCAAGGTGTGTTTATAAGACTGTGCATATCTACAGGAGAACTTGGTGCCAACGCCCCTTGACATTGCACTGCTTTATAATTTCACTGAATTCCCTAAATCACTGCAGGCAACTTTTATCGCAGTGTAAGTGTGTGAAGTTATTTTACCTTATTTTCCTAGTAAACTACTTAACGGGAAAAACAGCGATTCTATGTTGACGAACAAGTGATACAAGCATGGGACAATTACTGTATCCAAACACCAGACGATTGACAAAATGGTTTAGGAAATGCGTGCAAAATTTAATAATAAACATTGTGCGTAGCAGAAATTCTTTTGGAAACTACAATCACTGCAAATTTTTTCAGTCCGTTTCTCCAACTCCTACTTGTACTACGGTCTCTTTATGTGATAGGCGTCTTCTCACGGTCCGTGCAGCTCCCCCCTAGGAGATTCGAGTCAACCCTCGGGCATGGGTGCGTGTGTTGTCCATAACGTAAGCTAGTTTAAGTTAGATTAAGTAGTGTGTAAGTTTAGGGACCGATGACCTAAGCAGTTTGGTCCCATGAGATCTTACCACAAATTTACAATTTATTTTTAGCACCTTATTTCTTTGCGGTGACGTAACTGTGAAATTCCTTTGATTCCGGTGTGAAAACAACAATTTCAGATTCGCTATAGGCGCTGTGATACGCCAGTCATCTTTGCGGAGTTGTGTAACGCCTGCACTTCGAGAGCAGTCCGTGGCGCACAAAGATCCTGAACAGCTAGAGTGGTTCTGCGCATAACTGTTGACATTAGCATACCACGGAAATACGTAAGATACCGAGGTTATTCTTTAGATCTATGTGCAGAATGCGACAAAATTTCTGTAGTACGTACAAGAGAGTCTCTGAATTATTACAGGGTATTTAATAAACCACTCCCATGATCATCAATCCCTAATTAACCTTTTTGTGACAGCCTTGTGTGATTGCCTTACGACAATTTGTAAGTGGTCTCTTTCGAGGAGAGTCAAATATTTTCTAGAAGTTCCCAATTAAATATTGCCTACTAGCTACCTCTCATGGAATTTGCTTGAAGCCATGATTCTACTTTGTAAGGCTTCTACTGGTCACTCTAAGTGATTACTCTGTCGGTACTTATGTAATGTTTCATTGAGTATAGAGTACGGGTAGTATTAAAATTTGTTATTTGACCCTACCAGTTGAGTACGAAATTTCTCAGGACGGCATTCCTGTATAAAACATTATCAGTTTTGCTGCTGCGTCAGAACCTTTACCACCCCGATGACCACCGCCATAGTCTTAGTCAGGAACAACTGGCTGGAGTGGCCGTGGTTGTTTTTTAGCCC
Organism: Schistocerca nitens; assembly: GCF_023898315.1. NCBI lineage: Eukaryota > Metazoa > Arthropoda > Insecta > Orthoptera > Acrididae > Schistocerca > Schistocerca nitens. The sequence continues at coordinate 569,315,831 of NC_064616.1, read as the reverse complement.
ATAGACAGTTTGCGATAGGTCGGCGTGCGTCATCGCTACGTCACGTTTCCATACACTGTGTCAACGTCTGCGCTTGTAGGAACGTGAACAATTCGGCGAATTTCTCGGAACCTTCGCAGCGTCGAGAGCTCGTTTAGACGCACCTAAAAGACCACAGACGCTGTCTCAGTAGAATTTGTTTTCGCACATTCTAATTTCTATTCTTCTTTTTCTTGTGTCTTTGTCTCGCATATGCGTAGAATCGATACGGCTATTAACGCATTTGGCATAGTTAATTTAAGGGGTTGGCCGGATGTCCTTCTTGTCACTACTTAAGTTGCTCCCCGGGACGGAATATCTGTACACCAACTGTGTGCATTCATGGGAAAGTGAGAGAAAGTTTTCTAAATGTTTGTGAATCGCGTACCTCAGGCGGGACTTGACAGTAAGCACGGTATTCACCTAATAAGATGTGGGAAACTGCCTAACGACCACGTCCAGGCTGGCCGACAAACCGACATTGTCGTTAATCCACCGGCCGTATTCGATCCGGTGCCGGCGTCTATCCGCGTCTCGGAAGCGAGGTTTTAACACCTACGGGTATCCGGACAGGAACATTTTATTTTCCATTGTCTTTTTAAAAACAGAGTCTCAGTATGTAAAAGCGTGGGACAAGATTTCAAACTTATCAGACATTATTCTACGTTTATTTGTTAAGCTGCCTTCAGCAGCTGCCGATTTCTACAGTCCACGATCTTTAACTTGCCGTTGGTGTTCTGCACAGCGTTCGGAAACTGTACGAATGGACTGATCAGCGTAGCTTATTCCCCACTAACAGAGCATCATATAAATCCCACGAACCCTGAGGCCGAGACTGTTCAGCACCAGGCGTAACACATCTTTTATCTTCTTAGGCGGTCGTAAAATAGATTTATGCTTCGTGCTCCCAGGATCCCACCTATTTGACTAAATGTAGCAGTGCAGAAGAGAAAGAGTACACTAAATCGATGATCAAGTGATTATTCATCATTTTCACGTTTCCGTTTTTGGAGAGGACCAACTTTATATTTTGAATCCCATGTTCATTCTTGCGGAATGTTTCAGATGTTTATTTATACAGAGCAAGACGTTACGCGAAACGGGCATGAACAGGGTGACCCGTCATTTTGGAAGATAAAAACGTTTGGCATCCTTTAGAGTGATTCTGCTTGCTGTATCCGTGTTCTCCAGCATGAGGATGATATATGTCAAGATGAAAAGGAAAATAATCGGGGTCGCCACTTGTGGAGAAAGGAATTATTTCATTTCTGAAACCAACAGGGAATAAGTCTATGAAGAAAATGAAAGTGGAATCCACTGAAGATACCACCAGGAATTTCGTCAGTATGACTGCAGTAAGTTTTGAGTATCTTGAACCACTAATCACTCCAAAAACCTGAAGAGTAGGCACTGTAATATCTCTTTATAGTCGATGAATTATTCTGATACAATTTTACCCTTGAATGACGTTTACTAATTTTCTATCTTCATACTCGCAGAATCCATGCGAAAAGTAGTTCATACAATAGCTATGCCATGAGCGCATAAGTATTCTTTGTAGTACTCTCTCTGGTGGTTGTTTAAAAAAAAAAAAAAGAAAGAAAGAAAGAAAGAGAGCTTCCGAGATTGTCTTCGTGCCGATTAGCCTGAGCTTGGTTTGGATGAACTGTAATCTGATTATTGAGATTTATGACAGAAGATAACTGATACGAAATTGTACGATTAAAAGTGAAATACATATATATGGCTCCTTCACACAAAAGGTGTGTATTCGACTTTTGAGAATTAATGATATTCATCGATATATTGCGTAGTTGTTAATCAGAAGGGAACTTCCGAAAGACTGGATACGAACCTGCATTTAATAATCCAAGAGCTCCATTATTTCTTCGGAAGGTTAAACTTCATCAAAGCCAAATATCCGCTTGATCTGAGGTTTCCCGACTGATTATACAACGCTCCCAAAAATACGAGGCATTTTATTTGTACAGATTAGCAGACTGCCGCAAAGCACGAGCCTGCAGAGAAGAAGAATCATCGCCTGCTTTCATTCTAACAAGTAAAATTTCAGAATCATTTTGAGTGACTGAGCTATGACTGTGTTTCCTATCATGAATGATTGATTAATCGAACGAATTGAGAGTTACATAATTACGTAGATAGGAGGAAAAATTACAGCACTAATCTAAAAGAAGCGATAACTGTAAGTGAAAGGGTGGTTGTGATATTCCAATTTATTGTGACGGATGATTCTTACACTAGTTTACAGCATGTGTTTAAAACGATCTGAGGAGTTGTCCCAACGGTTTGTGGCGAACTGATTTAAGCGTTTCAGTAATTAAGACAGAAATAGCACACACAGAAATAAAACGATTATTTCAAGTGAAATGAAAAACAGTTATTACCTATAAAAAGCAAATGATGTAAAATATTAAGTTTAAATAATATTTCTTTACAACAGTTCATGTCTACTAAAATAAGTGAGGAATGGGTCCGTTCGACGAACACGAATTTTTTTTTTATTTATAGGTTTATCAATAATGGTAAAACTGTCATCAATTCGAAGGTTGGTTTGAACACAACAGTGCTTTAATAGGCAAGGTCTTGTTCGAGTGGTATGGTGTTTCCTTCCTCTGACCTTTGACTGACTAACCCAGTGAGTTAGAGAGGGACATGCAGTTAAACAAGGACTCCGAACCGCGCTGCTCCTTGGCATTATTCACATTAGCAAACATTGGCAGAGGTAAAATGTAGTAGATTAGAATCCACAGACCTTATAGTCTGTACTCTGTCACTTTATCTCTGGGTTACCAAGCCACAAAAAACTATTAAAAAACTAATAAGTAAGCATTCTGAGAAATATTATAAAATAGTAAGTTTGCGTTCATATGCAATATAAAATTAGCAATCCTTATCCTGTGAGCTTTTACAAGCCTACAAAAGCGGATATTTTTTGTACAGTTTGAGGAAGCACGTGTTTTCCTCGTGGTTCACTGTCCCGCGTGCAGCGTGTAACGTTTAAACCACGCACAGTCGAGAGAAGCGAGGCTATTACATGCGCACCCTAAAATCGATTGGGTCCCTTCGCCGCGGAACGGCCTCTCGCAACACGTATTCCGGTAGCGACGACGTTAACACACCGCGAGGCTTGTCTTTCGAATCTGTTGAGCGGGGAATTTCATAGAATATAAACGTGCCTTTATGTGAATTTCTGTAACAGAAGGAAGTATGCTGTAAACATAGCTCTTGTAGCCTGTTGTGCGGTATTGCTGTTCCCTGTCAACAAGCGATTTAAAGTGTTGCAGTGATGTCACTGCCAACTCAGGTTAATCGTTTAAAATTCATTGCTAATCTTGATATATCTTTAATGTCGGTGCATATGGAAGACTCAATCTGCGTGAACTGTTCTCAACACCAAGCCATTATTTGATACAATGTAACTGTCTAAAACGTAAGTTTTTCAACTTAAGATGAAATTGATAGTAGTTCATCATTATCAGCATATTTACAATTCAAGTTATATTTTTATTGATCAAAACCTTCTATGGTGCTAATGCAGAGTTCAGGAACCAACAATAATTCTTGAGGGTATTTTTGTTCTGTCGTTGCAACTAAAAATTGCGTGATTTTTTCATCAGACGCGGTTCGCTTTATTGATGCAAAGCATCATCCGTGGTCTGTAATTAAGTTATTTACATTTTGATTTGCTGTTAGATCGAAAAACAGTTCGTTAAGAATAGGTTTATTTGTACTTACGGTGATTTTTCGTCTGTTTTCTGGCTTACATCGGGATATGCTGTCTGCCAGCATATCGTTGTTAGACACTGGTAATTTTCGTGTAATTTTTAGATGTTCTGCAGCACTATGCATTTCTTATGTTTTTCACAACACACTTTTATGCACACCACTGTATTCTGTTTGTTTTTGTATTTTAAGTATGTGTCGTTGTTTGTGTTTTGTAGTGTTGCCAACATAACCTTTCCACTACTTTGCCTTTGACCTACAACATTTTTTAAAATTAGATTATTGTATGTGTGTAATTCTATTTGATTATCTTTCTGTGTATTTATGTAATGTGACGGAGTAGAGAAGGAAAAACGATAGAGTTTAATTTTTTTATTTTTTATTTCATTTATCTTTTTTTTAGGCTAGGTGGAAACCATAATGAGTGAACGTAAGTATAAGAGCAGTTTGATGGAGTGTGAATTAGAGCAGAAGGTGATGAGCGAGAAGTGAAATGAACTGTGAAACTGTGAGTGGTGGGAGGGAGGGGTTGTGGGAGAGTGGGACGGGGTGAAGAATGGAAGAGGCTCTTTTCTTTTTCGTGTGATTTCATCAGTTATTGTATATGGAGTTTGGTTTCCAATATTTATCTGGTCATTGAGCAACTGTTTATTTTGTGCTAATGCTTTTTGTACACGGAAATTTTCTTGGAAAGGGAGGAGGTGTCTGTCTTTCCTGATTTTTATGATATTCATATCGTTTTCAACATTGCTTGGTCTATGGCGTTCTTCTTTCAAATGATCCACAAATGTTGAATGATTTGTATCATATTTAAATGCTCTGATGTGTTCGTTACATCTTGTGTCGAATGTCCTGCCAGTCATTCCAACGTATATCTTGTCAAAATCTCTGCAACTGAGCTGATAGATACCACATTGTTGGTATCTGTCTGGTTTTGATTTTAGTTTTGGAACGTGCTTTTGTATGGAATTGTTTGTTTTCTAAGCAATGTTTATGCCTTGTTTTTTTTGAATATGTTGCCTATTTTATGAGTGAATTTGTTGTGGTAGGTCATTGTATGCCTTTTTTTTTGTTCTAGTGTAAGTTTTACGAGTTGGTGTGGTTTGGTTAGTTTTTTTGCATTATTTGACTAATTATTTTTTTGTTTAATTTGTCCACCATTGTTTCTTTGTGTGTATTTTTTAACGCTATTTTTTATAATGGCTAACTCTTTCTGGTAATTAGAAGTGTTTAGGGGGATCCTGTTCAGCCTGTTAACATGCATCTGATTGCTGCTTGTTTGTGCTCCTGTGGGTAGTTTGATGTTGCATTTAAGATAATGTCACATGTTGTGGGTTTTCTGTATACGTCAAATTGTATTTACTATTGTCTTTTTGTATGGTTATGTCTAAAAAGCTGAGTGTGTTTTCTTGTTCTTCTTCTATTGTGAACTTTGTTTTTGTGTACAGTATTTCTAGCTTTGTGTAGTTTCTGTATTCTTTTTTTAGGTTTATCTGCCATGCATATTATATCATTCATTTATTTGTACCAGTAGATAATGTTGTAGCTTTTCTTTGTTATTATGTCTTCAAATATAAATTTTTCTATGTGATTCATGAAAATGTTGGCTAATGTTCCTGAAACAGGTAAACCCATGGGTAACCCTTCTTCCTGTATGTAGTATTCTTGATTGAATTCAAAATAATTTTGTTGTGTTATTAACTGTAACTTCTGAGGTCATCAGTCCCCTAGAACTTAGAACTACTTAAACCTAACTAACCTAAGGACATCACACACATCCATGCCCGAGGCAGGATTCAAACCTGCGACCGTAGCGGTCGCGCAGTTCCAGAGTGTAGCGCCTAGAACCGCTAGGTATTTTTATGGTTTCATTAACAGGGATGTAACTGTGCATACTTTCTACATCAAAGGAGAGCAATGTTACTGTGTCAGGTATTTTAGTGTCTATCATATGTTCTACCAGTTGAGAGGTATTTCTGATTGTTCTATCATTTTCTAGTTTATGATACTGGGTGAGCTGTGACTGCATTTGTTCTGCTAGTAGGTATGTAGGAGCTGCTCTGAAATTTACTATTGGGCGGACTGGATAATTTAATTTTGGACCTTTAGTTGACACCTCATGATTGGGGCTTGAAATTTTCTTTGTGCTAATCCCGTTAACTTAATATCAGTATCACCGTGGGGTTTATAAAATTAACTGCGGAAAATACAAAACAATTATAAACAACAAATAGAATTTTTGCTATAAGAACGCAAAAATCTTCATGGAAGCGGGGAGGGAACACAGCATGATTACTTAGAAGAGATCGAAATTAATAATACGTTTAGAAACCTTGCAAAACAAATTCCGAATGAGCAGATTAACCACAAAAATGGAAGATTGTTAGATTCTTTCCGGAATATAAGGTGAGGAAACATAGTTGGAATTTTGGCACTGTTGGTCTTGGCAAGTGTTCTTGACCACGCTACACTAGTCGGTAATTAGTTTTTAAAACTTCCTAGCTATTTTCGCATTAGCACATCACGTGTATTGTATTACTGGTATGTGATTGTATGTGCATGCTTTACGTATGTTGACCTCTAACTTTAATTTACATTTAAGATTCTTGACACTATAGCACACGTGTTTTAAAATGTTATTTACAATTACTAAGTTAGTCGCTTCAATTTTTCCATATGGCGTGTTAACTGTGATTAGGCATACACTGTTTGATCAGAAGTATACGGATGACCCCTTTTATTGCGAAACCGATTACTTGATGTCACGACAGAAGCACCCGCCGGAATAAGAAGAGGCGGGGAGTACTGTGTTATTAGTAGAAAAGCAGTAACAGCAGAAAGAGATGGTTATCAGAGCTCTGTGATCTCGAACGTGGACAAGTCACTGGATATTACTTGACATTTCTACCCTGCTAAAGTTGCCCATGTCGACTGTTGGTGAAGCGAGTGACAATTGGAATTGCTAAGGAACAACCACGTGGACAGTTAAAAAGAATTGGTACAATGGTCGAGCAGCTGTTCATAAGCCACACCTTCCCGTGGATAATGCTAAGCGATGCTTGAGGTTGTCTAAAGAGCAACACTCCTGGACAGTGGGTGATTGTACACGAGTGATTTTGACTGATGAATGACGCTACACCCGGTGGCAAACCAGTGGAAGGGTCTGGGTTTGGCGAATACCTTTAGAATTTTACTTGCCGTCACGTGTGGTGCCAGTAGTGTAATGCGGAGAAGGGAGTTTTGTAGTATAGGGATGTTTTGTGGGGTCAAGGTGTGGACCCCTTACTGAGACTAACAAAAGCTAAATGCGGAGTGATATGAAAACACTGAATAGCATTGTGTACTACATACAATAAAGGAATAGTTCGGAGACGATGACCTTATCAGCATGACAATGCACCATGTCATAAATCATCATCTGTAAGAGAATGGTCTGTGAACAATAACATTACTGAAATGGGATGGCCTGCCCATAGACCCAACCTTAACCAAATGGGACTCTTTGAGATCAGTTGGAACGTCTATTTCGTTCCAGACCCCAGCATCCAACATTACTGTCTTCTCTGGTTACTGCTACTGAGGATGATGAGCTGTCATTCCTCCACAGACTTTCAAGCACCTTACTAAAAGTGCCCCAGTAGTCAAGTCGTCATCAAGGCGAAGGGTGGGCACGCCCCATATTAATGTCAGCTAATAGGTGTCTGGATACTTTTTGATCGGATCGTGTACATGTACTTACATTTATAGGTATGACCTACTGTTAATTTTTATGCTCACACTAGCACATAACGTGAATGTTATGACTCAGCACGAGCATTTCCATACGTATGCCTTACGTACGTGGACCTCTGCCTTTAACTTACACTTAGAATACTCGAACCTGTTACACTCCTGTTTTAAAAGTGTTGTTTCCTGTTACTAGGAAAATCAATTGACTTTTACCATGTGATGCGTCAGTAACGATTAGATATACATGAACTTATGTATTTTGGTATTACTTACTTTTAATATTCATTCACTGTTTTACTCCTTTTTTTCGTTTGACATTACTACATATATAGTGATTACTCTCGTCCGTCGTGGATACACATTTTACAAGCCATATGATAACGGCTTTGGATAGTAATATCTTTGTGCTCTCAGGCTCAAACTCACTATGTGTTTACATCCTCGTTATTTTATCGCTACTCTAATCAAACCACTACGTTACCTATGCGAGCGATTCAGTTCAGTGTGTTGTGGTTGGCAGGAGAGCCAAAACCGTGTTACTAGAGGAGGCCGAAAGGCACGCGTTTTAGCTCACGCAGGCTGGCGTGAGGTCTGGAACAGGACAAGGAAATTAGAATTTAGAAAAACGGACGTAGCTGGTGGAATACTTAACTTTAATTCATTAATGATGAACGTCGCTCTTGACGGTAGATGATTCACGATATCAATAGTAGCTGAATATGGCGCCTTGCTAGGTCGTAGCAAATGACGTAGCTGAGGCTATGCTAAACTATCGTCTCTGCAAATGAGAGTGTATTTTGTCAGTGAACCATCGCTAGAAAAGTCGGTTGTACAACTGGGGCGAGTGCTAGGAAGTCTCTCTACACCTGCCGTGCGGCGGCGCTCGGTCTGCAATCACTGATAGAGGCGACACGTATACTAACGGACCGCGGCCGATTTAAAGGCTACCACCTAGCAAGTGTGTTGTCTGGCGGTGACACCACACAGTGTAAGCGTATATTGTGGCTACAGCTATTATTTATGGCAAGCTGATTGTTGTTACTGTGCTGGTAACATGGCCCTCGCTCACATGGTATGTGGAAGAGTGGATGTACTTTTGTATACCACTACTCGTATTTTTATACAGACTTCTGAGAAATTTTTTCCTGTGTGCTGCAGCATGACTTTCTAGTGCGAGCTTTAACATCGCACGTAAGTTCACTTATGTTTTCAGTTTGAATGTTGTTACTTTATTTTAAACTCCAGTGCATATTATTTGGTAACTGCTTTCAGTATGCTTTAAAGTAACAAAATGTGGAAACTGCAATCGCAACAAATATTTTTTGCAGCAATATCAGGAATGACTACAAAATGGCTCTGAGCACTATGGGACTTAACATCTGAGGTCATCAGTCCCCTAGAACTTAGAACTACTTAAACCTAACCAACCTAAGGACATCACACACATCCATGCCCGAGGCAGGATTCGAACCTGCGACCGTAGCAGTCTCGCGGTTCCGGACTGAAGCGCCTAGAACCGCTTGGCCACCGCGGCCGGCGGAATGACTACATTCAGTACTTAATTGAGAGAGTATAGCAGGTTACATTGGGGAGATTCAGGACTCCGTTGCATTGCAAATTTGATCCGCCGCTTTTTGAAAAATGTAAATTATACAGCCGGCCGGAGTGGCCGAGCGGTTCTAGGCGCTACAGTCTGGCACCACGCGACCACTACGGTCACAGGTTCGAATCCTGCCACGGGCATGGATGTGTGTGATGTCCTTAGGTTAGTTAGGTTTAAGTAGTTCTAAGTTCTAGGGGACTGATGACCTCAGATGTTAAGTCCCATAGTGCTCAGAGCCATTTGAACCATTTTTTTTGAAAATCATACTGGTACTATACCTTCTGTAAGAATTACAGATACCACGCCCTTTTCAGAAAATATCCTACAACAACATGATCAATGATGATCTGGTAAACAACGACACTGCAGATCACAAAGTCCGAGAAATCAAAAGTAAGGCCAACAGCAGTGTTGGGATTCTCACCTACCAACATCTTACAAGAAGCAATAAACGATATAGAAGATTCGTGTGTCGGATACGGCTTCGGAAGAAGTGTGACGAAGGCAGAAGTGACGGTACACCTAAATGAAGGAAGAGCACCGCACCAGCCGAGATCTTCATACGCGAGAGAAAACTGAAAGTCGTACCAGACTTCAACTAGCTAGGGGTCACAATACAAACAACTGCAGAATGTTTCACAAAACATGTAACAGAGAAAGCAATGCGAGCAATAATGGCAATCCATGAAAGAGTATACATTAGATTCCTCAGCCTAGAGACAGCAATTTCACCATTCAGCGCCAAAATCTTCCCAATACTGACGTACGGCATAGAAATTATCGGACCATATAACATTATTTATTTATGGTTCATTTAAATTTTTATAATCTTTTTGCTTTAAAATTTTCGCATATTAGAACTTATTTTCTGTGGATGTAAAGTAAAGTGAGCTATACTGGAGTTTGAAGTTCTTTGCGTTTTATATGAGTAATGTATGTAAAATACTGTTTAAATTGTTTATTACGTTAAGTAATTTTCTGATGACATTTTGTATTTAAAAATATTTGTGTGTATAAATTGTTCATGTTGATGTAAATTTGACAATTTAAGAATTGGTCACACTTAGTAACAAAGTAAGAAATAGGTGTTATGTAAAAGGCAGTGTGCTTTTTTTTTAAAATGAAAGTGGCTGTGGGGAGTGGAAAAGGTGGCAAGGGCGAATTGGCGCGCTACCTACAGCAAGCGCGGGAAGTAATTCATACAGTCTGTAGGCAGTAGTGATTGAGGCAAAACATTTGTGGAGCAGGAGAATCTTTGCCTGCAAATTTGGACAAAAATGCTTCGGATGAAGACTGCAAACGGCTTAGGCGTAGCTGCGAGTTGTTGGGCTACTGTATGTAAAACTGAACGACGCCAAGAAGAGAAATTGAGCCCATAGAGCAAGACACTTGCAAGCCGTACTGTGAGTAGCGTAGCCATCATAATTGTTCGCCACACCCAAGCCTACAGCCACCAGATAAGATTTTTTGTGTATTTTACTTTTTTACAGCGTGGACCATTAATATAAACTGTGTTTTAATCATCATTCTTGAACTTTAAAGAAATTGGTTCACCCTGTTATTTCATCCTAATCATACAACTGTATAGGGTTCTTTCCTGGTGTTTGATTAATCCGAGTACCCTGTTTTATAGACTTATGAAGTGCCAACTTAATATAAAGAGGCACCATTTAAACTGTATTTGTGTTTTTTAACTATTGCAACGTGTTATGGTAAAAGTTTGCTTACGTAAAATTCAATGAGAGTGAGGCCAAGTTACTAGAATCTATTAAATGACTATACAGAATTAGTTCAAAGAGTAATAGCTTTTGAAAGTAAATATCAGTAAGAAAGAGTTTTACTTGAAGTGAAATGTTCAATATAAAAAGTATTTTTGTATTTAAGTTTGTCAATTATGGAAAGTGCTTTTCTAAAGGTCCCTCCTGGTCAATTTTTTTCAGCTTCCTTGAAGTTATCTACTGGCGATTTTTCTCTTTTAATTCGTAATGTTTAAGGTCCAGTCAAACATTCTTTAAGTGTAGTAATATTTATTTGAAGAACCAAATCAAACAGTAGCAAGAAAGTAGGCCAAATTCATACTTCTGCTTTTCCAATGCTTCACTGTTTCATTGCCTGGATAGGCTGGCGACCGTCAGTACGTGTTTTAAACCACTAAATGAATTTGGAACTGAGTTGTCCTAGCTTCAGTATAATATTATTCATACTGCGTTTCAATCTAACCGCTGAGTAAGAACTTAGGAAAAGAAGTGAATATTCTGATTTACTTGTCCATTAGACACAACACATGGTCAAATCCTGTAAAAAGGGTAACTCTGTTGATTAGCTTTTCCTATTAAAAGGACTACCCTTTAATAGTGTACTTTATTTGGAAATTAAACTAAAATTTAATAAGTGGGCTATACGTGGCTTTTCCCGTGACAGGACTATTTGTTCTTTTGAGTATAGTATACATGGCAACATAAAGACAGGGTTTTCTGTTATTTAGGTAAAAGCATACTAAACTAAAATAGTAGAGGTAGGGTTATAACCATATCTTACAGTGAAAAACCTAACGACATAAGAAAGAGTAAAGGCGACCTGTCCAAAGAAAGCAATAGGGATGTTCAAATCAACACGATGTAGACTTGTATATCTGCTGGCGGGAGAACCCTTCCAGTTTGAAGACCTGCGGACTGACTTGATGCTATCCAATATCAGCGCTTCGGAAAGTCTACTAAAAACATTGAAAGAAAAAACGGAAGACGTACCTCTAGAATTTTACAGCACAGGCGCCATGATTGACCGAACAAGGATAAAGGAAAACTTCGAAATGAGACACGTTATCACCAAAATGGTAGTCCAAGGTTTCCACCACTTTATTCGAAACAACACGTCATATCATGAACCAAACTCACTGCGTGAGTGTAAACTGTGTCATCAAATATGCAAACGTTACCGTATAGAACTTTGTACCAAAATAACACGGTCAATAAGTGACTATGCAAAAAGCAATATGTAAAATTTCTAATTTCGTGTATTGTTATCATTGTACTATAAACTTATTATTATACTAACATTGTCGATAAAATCCGCCCCGTTTGTAGCTACAAGGTCTAAGATATTTCCATGGTGTGTGGGCTTATGAACTAACTCTAACTGCTCAAGACTGTTTTCAGGGAAAGTGTTCAAAAATATTTTTCCTGTCTGTCTGTAACCTCCCCCCCACCCGACAACTCACAATGAATCCATAGAGATCCCAGTCTATACTCGGTAGGTTAAAGTCGTCTCCAACAGGTGATGTATGATCTGGGTATTTACACGCTACCGACCATAGACATTTTTTGAATGACTCTGGAACTGTCACTGCAGAATCGGGTGGCCGGTAAAAACATCCACTAATTAACTTGGTTTCACCTAGACCAGTTATACGCGCCCAGATAACTTCAGTTGCACACGCAACTCCGTCCTCAATAGACACAATATTTTTGTCAACTGCAATGAACAGCCCGCCCCTCCTGTGGTCTCCTGTCTTTCCGATGTGCGTTCCATGACTCCCTTCAGAATAGTCGATAACGTATGTCCGTTTCTTTCTTGTACAGCATGTATGAAAATTAGTTGATCTAAAATGTGGCACCTTACTCTCAGTCTTAGTAAATGAAAAGTAATACGTACGAACCGACCGTTAGATCACATTTTGCTTGACCATGCTCTATAAGCTGCGGGCGCTGATGACCGCGCCTTTGAGCGCCCCACAAACCAGACATCATCATCATCATCATCATCATCATCATGTATAAGCTGTTAGTGCCATTTCCATGAATGAAATACTTAAGCCTGGCCAGCATTTATTGGAATAAATATAAGAGCCGATCAAAAAGCTTATGTTTGAGGACAATGCTGCAGCTTGTATGCAACGTAGCACTACTACGATGCGGGTATATAAGCACCGACATGTAGATAAAGTGCTTATTATTGCAATCGTGTTTTCCCGATGTTCGTACGGTAAATGCGGAAACCTGAACTATGGCGGCGTTATTAGCAAATGCGTCCAAACAGGACGAACATGCTGTTATTCTTTTCTCGGCTCTAGAAGGACCAACGCCCATAGACATCCAATGGAGAAGGAGAACTAAGGATGTGTATTGGGCAGAACGTCTATCGAAACCCACCGTTGTGACAAGGGGTTCTGCTGCTTCATGATAACGCACGTCCCCATATCACAAATGTCGTAACGCAGGAGTTACGTCAACTCAAATGGGAGACACTGGAGCATCAGCCATATAATCCTGCCCATTAAATTACCATATCTTCGGTCCCTTAAAAAAGGCGAAGGGTCAAAACGTTTCCAGTCTTCTTCACGCAGCAGGGCACCGTATTTTGCCAAACAGGCATCTTCAACGTGGTGCCCCGTTGGGATGATTCCCTATATGCTTACGGCCATTTTGTTTGATCGGCATACCAGTTATAGACGGAAACTCTTATACATGGGGGTCCATTGATAGTGACCGGGCCAAATATCTCACGAAATAAGCATCAAACGAAAAATCTACAAAGAACGAAACTCGTCTAGCTTGAAGGGGGAAACCAGAAGGCGCTATAGTTGGGCCGCTAGATGGCGCTGCCATAAGTCAAACGGATATCAACAGCGATTTTTTTTTAGAATAGGAACCCCCATTTTTATTACATATTCGCGTAGTACGTAAAGAAATATGAATGTTTTAGTTGGTCCACTTTTTTCGCTTTGTGATAGATGGCGCTGTAATAGTCACAAACGTATAAGAACATGGTATCACGTAACATTCCGCCAGTGCGGACGGTATTTGCATCGTGGAACATTACCCGTGTTCTAATGGACCGTTTACCAAATGCGGAAAAGGTCGATATCGTGTTGATGTATGGCTATTGTGATCAAAATGCCCAACGGGCGTGTGCTATGTATGCTGCTCGGTATCCTGGACGACATCATCCAAGTTTCCGGACCGTTCGCTGGATTGTCACGTTATTTAAGGAAACAGGAAGTGTTCGGCCACATGTGAAACGTCAACCACGACCTGCAACAAATGATGATGCCTAAGTAGGTGTTTTAGCTGCTGTTGCGGCTTATCCGCACATCAGAAGCAGACAAATTGCGCGAGAATCGGGTATCTCAAAAACGTCGGTGTTGAGAATGCTACATCAACATCGATAGCACCCGTACCATATTTCTATGCACCAGGAATTGCAAGGCGACGACTTTGAACGTCGTGTACAGTTCTGCCACTGGGCACAAGAGAAATTACGGGACGATGACAGATTTGATAGATTTTTTGCACGCGTTCTATTTAGCGACGAAGCGTCATTCACCAACAGCGGTAACGTAAACCGGCATAATATGCACTATTGGGTAACGGAAGATCCACGATGGCTGCGACACGTGGAACATCAGCGACCTTGGCTGGTTAATGTATGGTTCGGCATTATGGGAGGAATGATAATTGGCCCTCATTTTATCGATGGCAATTTAAATGATGCAATGTGTGCTGATTTCCTACGTAATGTTCTACCGATGTTACTACAAGATGTTTCTCTGCATGACAGAATGGCGATGTACTTCCAACATGATGGATGTCCGGCACATAGCTCGCGTGCGTTTGAAGCGGTGTTGAATAGCATATTTCATGACAGGTGGATTGGTCGTCGAAGCACCATACCATGACCCGCACGTTCGCCGGATCTGACGTCCCCGGATGTCTTTCTGTGGGGAAAATTGAAAGATATTTGCCATCGTGATCCACCGACAACGCCTAACAACATGCGTCAGCGCATTGTCAATGCATGTGCGAACATTACGGAAGTTGAACTCCTCGCTGTTGAGAGGAATGTCGTTACACGTGTTGCCAAATGCATTGAGTTTGACGGACATCATTTTGAACATTTATTGCAATAATGTGGTATTTACAGGTAATCACACTGTAACAGCATGCGTTCTAAGAAATGATAAATTCACAAAGGTGCATGTGTCACACTGGAACAACCGAAATAAAATGTTCAAACGTACCTACGTTCTGTATTTTAATTTAAGAAACCTACCTGTTATCAACTGTTCGTCTAAAATTGTGAGCCATGTGTTTGTGACTATTACACGCCATCTATAACAAAGTGAAAAAAGTGGTCTAACTAAAACATTCATATTTCTTTACGTACTACACGAATATGTAATAAAAAAATGGGGGTTCCTATTATAAAAAAAACGCAGTTGATATCCGTTTGACCTATTGTAGCGCCATCTAGCGGGCCAACCATAGCACCATCTGGTTTCCCTCTTCAAGCTAGACAAGTTTCGTTCTTTGTAGTTTTTTCGTTTGACGCTTATTTCGTGTGACATTTGGTCCGGTCACGATCAATGGATCACCCTGTATAGTAGCGGACTTTGCAGATGTCACTCTACGATTGATAAGGAGAATTCTAATAAAATGTTATTTTCCTGCAAGAAAACCTACTTGGAAGATATTCACATGAGTCGTTTTAGAACATTTTTTCACCATCTGTTATTCATACTAAACATGTTTCAGAGAGGACAATAAAGATTCGAAACGGAGTAACACAATTAACCACGAGTTAGTGTAACCACAGTGAGAGCGTCGCAGATGCGCAGACAAATTGAAATATTATCGGCGTGTCATACTGAAGGAAGTGACATCAGTGACTTTTGGTTTATATTATATTGGCAAATGTTATATAGCAACGTACGTCAACCATTAATTTAGTTTTTAAAATATTCGTTCTGTCTGTGATACATTATAATTGTGATTCTTGAGTTTCTCCCGGCGTATTTGATAATCAAAATATCCACGGGTGTACTGCCGGTCTACAGTGTCCAACGGGCACAATATTTCGGCGATCATACATGTCGCCATCATCAGGTGAACTGACGGACTGAGCTCCTGTGAACGTGCCGGCACGGAGATCCGTACACTATGGCTGCTCAGGGGGAACTGGGTTCGGTCGCGGCGGCAGCCGATTTAAATACCCTCCGCCCGCGGCACGCTCACTCCGCCGTCCGCGCCGCGCGCCACGGTCGCGCGGTGGAACAGATTGCGACGGCGTCTGAGATGACGTCGGTGTGATGGCTCTGTCCGCCGTGGTCGTCACAACTATACATTTGCTCGATTTACTTTTGATTAACCCAATCGCTGGTTCCCAAGTCTTGCTAAGATTATAGCCACAGTCACGATTTATGAGGTCGTCATTAGAGCGAATTTCGATGGCTCTCTAACAACGCTGTCCCAGTATCTCGACGTCTGTACCAGAATCCTCGTGCGTTCATATTCCATAGCGTGATTTTCGACAAACATGTTCAGCGACCGCCGACTTGCTCGGATACATCAGTCGAGTGTACCTCTGGTGTTCACGGCATCGATCCTCGACGGTACGCATCGTCTGACCAATATACGACTTGCCCCATTGACACGGAATATGGTACACGCCGGCCTTCCTCAAACCGAGGTCATCTTTGGCGCTCCCCACCAGTGCACGAGTTTTATTCGGAGGACAAAACACAGTTCCGACCCTGTGTTTCTTCAAAATGCGGGCGATTTTCCCCGAGAGTGCGCCTGTATATGGGATACACGCAGTCCCTACCTCCTCCCTCGTGATTTCATCCATCTCCACAGGTTGTGCTGTAGTGGGTGGGCGGAGAGCACGTTGAATCTGCCACTCTGAGTACCCATTTTTTCGAAATACAGTTCTCAGATGTTCCAATTCCTGGGGTAGACTCTCTGCGTCAGAGATAGTGCGCGCCCTATGTACTAGAGTTTTAAGCACCCCATTCCTCTGTGAAGGGTGGTGGCAGCTGTCTGCGTGCAAATACAGATCAGTGTGCGTTGTCTTCCGATACACCCCATGGCCTAGGGTGCCGTCAGGCCTTCTCTTGACCAAGACGTCAAGGAAAGGTAGTTTACCCTCCGTTTCAGTCTCCATAGTGAATTTGATGTTGGGGTGTATGGAGTTTAGATGTGTAAGGAAGTCAAGGAGTTTATCCATACCATGTGGCCAGATGACGAACGTGTCGTCCACGTAACGGAAAAAGCAAGTAGGTTTCCATTCGGATGACGACAGGGCTTCCTCCTCGAAGTTCTCCATGTACAAATTCGCTACCACCGGTGAGAGTGGGCTACCCATGGCGACTCCCTCCGTTTGTTCGTAGTATTCTCCATTAAAAAGAAAATACGTGGAAGTCAAGACATGCCTAAAAAGTTCAGTGGTCTTCTCGTCAAACTTCTGACTAATCAATTCTAGTGACTATCGCAGGGGTACCCTCGTGAACAAGGAAACGACGTCAAAACTCACCATGATATCTGACTAACCCAACGTGAAGTTATCAAGGCGTTTAACAAAATCCACGAAATTACGGATGTGATGAGGGCATTTACCCACATAAGGACTTAATATTCCCGTCATGTATTTGGCCAACAAATATGTAGGTGCCCTGATGTTGCTGACAATGGGGCGTAATGGTACCCCCTCTTTGTGAACCTTCGGGAGTCCATATAGTCTAGGCGGTACCGGACCTTGGGGTAACAATGTCTTAGCGTCACCCTCCGGTAAATCTGAGTTAAACATAATCGGAAAAAGTTAAAAGGTGAACAGTTACTATGAACTCCAAGTCTTCCCGATAAATTACAATGCCACTGCCTGCAAAGAAAATGAGTGCTTCCCTGGTCAAGGCTTTCGAGTATACTGATATCAATCTAGGTTCTGTTACTACAAACAGTAGCCAGGGCGATTTATGCTGTGAATAATACGCGGTCCAGTCACATGAATACGACCATCGCCCATGTTCGACATCAACGTCTAATAACCACACACAGATGTCAGGTGGCATCACTAGCAGTGGAGGGTATATAAAATGTGTTGAAGGGACGCGGAAAATAGTGCAGTCGTTGTCATAATGCGGAAACGGAGCAATTTATCTGACGTCCAACAGAGCATGATCATCGGCTTTCAGGCCAAGGATGGAAGCATTTCCGAAACTGATAACTTTGTAAACTGTTCACATGCCGAATTAATTAAAGAATACCGTGCATCTCGAAATGGCGCTATAGAAAATCTGTACCTAGGCAACTGTCGTGCATCACGGGTCACAGATGATAGACGTAAACGACGGCTTGGCAAATAGACTAGCAACTGCTGAGCAAGTGACTGCCCGAAGGAACCAAAGGGCTACCAATATTGTCTCCTCAACGACCATTCAGCGAACATTGCTGAGTATGGGCCTCCGCAGCAGGTACCTGGTTCATGCACCCATGCTGACTGCTGTTCATCGGTGACGAAAGCCAGAATGTAGACTCCAGTACTGCAACTGGACGTCCACTGAATGGCGACAGATGTTTTTTCAGATGAATCACGTTTTATGCTCCATCGGACAGTTGGCCATTGACATGTACGGTGTGAACATCTGAGAGCAACACCATGCCAAAACGTTATGGTCTGGGGAATGTTCTCGTCGCATTCCCTGGGTGATGTCATGATTCTGGAAGGAACAATGGATTTACACAAATGTCCACCCCGACACGCAGTTTGTTTTTCCTCTGCACGATGCCATCTACCAACAGGACAAAGGACTCACACAGCTCTCAGTGTATGTCCGCAGTTCAAAGAGCACCAGGATGAGTTTACCTTGTTCCCCTTGCCACCAAACTGCCTTGATTTAAACCCAATCGAGAGTCTATTGGAGCATCTATGGGAGCTCCTCAGCCGAGAAACCTAGAGCAGATGTCCATGGTAATGGAGTCAGAATAGCTCCACGTTGCTGTTGGTACTTCCCAGAACCTCGATGACTCTCTCCCTGCTCGTCTCGCAGCGGTTCGCCGAGCAAAATTTGTTTATTCCGGCTTTTGTCAGTTGGTCACATTAATGAGGCTGGACAGTGTAATGTGCTAAGGCTATAAATACATAAGGTGCAGACAGACATAAACGCTGGCCGTTGTGGCCGAGCGGTTCTAGCGCCTCAGTGCGGAACCGCGCGACCGCTACGGTCGCAGGTTCGAAACCTGCCTCGGGCATGGATGTGTGTATGTCCTTAGGTTAGTTAGGCTTAAGTAGTTCTAAGTTATAGAGGACAGATGACCTCAGATGTTAAGTCCCATAGTGCTCAGAGCCATTTGAACAATCTGAACAAACAAAAACGACACAGATCGAAAAAAGTTGGAATACTGTTTATTATTTCGAAAGTGGCATTTGTGCCGCTGTGAGACAAGACGGTTTAATGCCTTCACGGAAAAATGTTTGCTGTTTCCTACGGAACCATGACTGTACCAAGACTTGCACCTCTTCGTCCGAATAAAATCGAGGCCCAAGAATTTTCAGGGCTCCAAAAATATGTAAATCGCATGCTGAGAGATCGTGACTGCATGGGAGATGTGTAACGGCTTCCAAGTGAAATTTCTGGAGCGTAGTCGAAGCAAAATAGGCACACCAGCTCCGCGAAAGTCATGATGATCTTTTTCTTTTCTCCAAGTGCCCGCTGTTGATTGACTTTCTGGGACACGGCACCACAATTAACGCACAGTCATACCTGGACACTCTGTAAAAATTGAATCACGTCGTTAGATCCAAACTCCCAGGACTGATGATGGACGGCATCGTTCTGTTGCAGCATAATGCCCGGCCACATGCTGTCAACTTTGTTTCCACTATGATGCAGAAGTTTCGCTGGGAGGCCCTTACACAACATTCATACAGTCCCGATCTCTCCGCAAGTGATTTCCATATTTTTGGAGCCCTGAAGAAATACATTCGTGGTAGTCGACTTGACTCGCACGCCGGGGTAAATCATCGTTTCGTAGACCACAACAAATGTTTTTCATAAAGGCAATGACCGTCTTGTCTCACAGTGGGATGACTGTATGAACACTTATGGCGATTACTTTTGAAATAATAAATAGTTTACTTGCTTTCTCCATCTGTCTCGTTCTCATTTCACTGCCTCTTCTAGAATTTCATTGTGTAGCATAAAATCGAGTATCCTAAGATAACGACAATTAGTAAATTGCTTCGAAAAAAGTCGCTATACTTAATAGCTGTGAGTAAGTAATTAATATTGAGAAGATTCGGTAACAACTAGGCAGGCTAGAGGATACTTTTGATATTAGTGCAACTCCACCTAATAGATGTGCTCATGTAAAATACAAGAGATATAAGCAACGTTCTTTCTAACCACTTCGTACACATATTGACATATTGAAAGAACAAAACACCGTAAGCGCAATACCCATTGTCGGTCGGAAAAGTAATACATATTGGTCAGTCAGAAACAATAGTTGATATAGCTAACGTGTACTTTATGAGAAAAAAATGTAAATGACTGTAACCGATGCATGCACTGCTAACAATTTAGCAGAGTACGAAATGCTTTTTAGACGCAGTTTAATGTAATTGATTTTGACTTACGTCGTTCACAAACAGGCAATGATCCTAACAGAAGCATTAGAATCAAGTAAATAGTAAATTTTATCTGATGCCGAATTAGGTTCTGAAATGCTTAATGCGAGTGAAATTACTACGAAAATAATAAGTCAACCACAGATCTCTCAACTTCAAATATACATCGTCATTTTTGAGTCCCATGTAATTCCTAGACATACAGGATCAAATGTGAATTGTAGCCTTCTATTGCTTCTATGAGACGACGCTGTAAATATCTCAGATTCAGGCGTAGTAGAAGACTGTGCCAAAATCATGAATACACTAATAAGCATGACAGAGAGCAGTTTGCACCTGGCTACATGCCTACTGTGTTATAGTGTTTACAGCGCTCCAATCGCCATCTCGCTACGGGTAAGAGCTGCCATAACCTGTTAACGAAGTATAAAGCGAAATTGATAACTGTACTCAATATTATCCTGTTAAAACTCATGGAAAGGAAACTTACTGATGACTGGTACTCTCTTGATGATATGTGTGACGGATAACGAAGTCGGTAGCCGCATAATGTGTAAAGGAGTATAATTATTGTGGAAATTTACTTCTTCAGAAAGTTCAGTTACTGAAAAGTTGATTTACAGATCCTAATACGCGTATACATAATGTTATCACGACACTCGCATCACGGCCAACCCCAAAAGCATTACTCGTGCGATATTCTGTATTGAAATGTATACAGTTTAGATTTCATTTACTAATTTTCAACTGTACTCTCCTTTCCTTAGTTACTTCACAGTCAACTACGTGGCGTCTGTGTTTGCAAGACGATTTGCTTGACTTTGCAGGCGGTCACTGCGAGCTTATACACACAACACAGCAGCGGTGTTGAAGAAGTAGCCTAAATGTTAGGCGCCTTCGGCATCCTTGTACAGTTGGCTGGTACTTTAACACAACGTATAAAAACAAATATTATTTTCTGTGCAACTTTACAGACTTTGTAGAGTACAGCTATTCCTCTTTGAAACAAAGTTTAGTTGCAAACATTCTTTTATCCAATAGAGATAATAGAAGAAATCATTGAGAATAAGTAAATTAGAATAGATTTAAAATTTACTTTGCTACGTGTTCGACATTTTATGATACTTGATAAATGATATAACATTTTTGTGGGTACGTATTGAATTCCTTTCTGAGCCACTGATAGCTTTAAGAATGACTCATAAAGGCAGTTTTTACTTCAAGTGTTTTAGTCACGGACATTACTAATATTCTCAAATAGTTCTTGGATTATTTATGGTAAATTCCACGTTCAGCTGTTTCTCTTATGTTTTTCTCGAAGGGTGACGATACTGCGGCCGATGGAGAATTTATTGGTGGGTGTCCATATCTATATTTTGTTTAAGAGAGTCGCTATACAGTTTCTTAGGCAGACACAGTATGGCATTGTCTGAAGGGTTCAAGAATGTTCGCCATGTTTAAGTCCCTTAGCTTCGCTGAAAGTTTTATTTATTTCGGGAGGTATTCATTGGTTTCCTTTGCAGCATATTTGCAACACCAGCTTTTACAGTAGTCAGAGGCTATCGCACCAGTTGTGGTAAGGTAGTGCCGACTTCACATTTCAATCACTTGTGTAGGACCAGAGACAGAGCTCATTAGTAGGAAGCGGATTATCCGCTCCGGAACACAGGACAGGACGACAGGTTCTTTTTCTTCTGCTATCGGGTAAAAAAGCGTTAGGCACTTCATACGGATATTACTTGCATAGAATTTCCAAGTTCTATCTGTGAAGCGCATTCAATTCGTTTTTCCCAATTTTTAAAGTTGTTCCCTTTGTATTAATTTACTGATTTTGTCGCCATTAGCCAGTACGTGGCCCCTAGTTGTAAATTAGAACTTTTTCCCCTGAATTGAATGAATACCTGCACACCAGTCTTTTTCTGCATCATTTCGTGGTTGCCGAGTTTTACGTAGCTGGTTGATTTTGAGGCAAGCAGCCCTGTTTGGTGTTGTGACTATGTACGCTTTTGTAGTCTTGCTCGAGCAACATATCGAGCTCTTTCAGGTAAGGAAGATACATCTATAGAAAATTTCTGCCAATCAAGGATTTTTACATTTTCCCGACTCTGTATGTGGTGGTGATTAATTTGCGTGTCCCACCTAATTACACCTCACTGGTAATCCCCAACGTCCTGTAAGTGCCACCGAGCACCTTCCTAGCTCGATCACAGTAGATGAAATACACGCATGTTTACTATATAATTTTTCGTGCGTGTCACTGGCACTGATGCCAGTTTTGATACACCCATCCTCATAAAATGGGCTATACCTAATTTTCATTTATCCGCATTTCATTATTTTGTATGGAGTTATATTAATCTCCCAGTGTGAAATGTTAGAGTTGTATTAAACTTTGTACCATATGATTGCGAATTATCCTAAGAGTTTCTGATTCTAATTTTTTCTCACTAAATACCTTGTAATCAGTTAACTCCAGAATGAGTAACCACACCCAGCATCTGACCACCGTCTCCAATTCACTTTTGTGGACCCCGAAAAGAAAATGAGCTCTGAAAATATTAAAGAAATGTTGGCTACGCCATCATTTCCTATTGTATCTACGAGTATATGCCTACTGAATGTTTAAATGAGTACTAATGTCTTTATCCTTTGCTTTGCACAATTAATTTCATTTTGGTTATTAATTCCTTTCGGCCATTTACGCCATTGCCGTGACTTACATTTTCACAAACGGAAAGCTGGTCGGCTGCTCGCATGGTACTGCCGTGAGACTCTATGGAAAGTAGTTGAATGAAGGTGAAACGAAGAGGTGTTTCACGGTCAGGCCTAGTCACAGAACGTGAAGGCCAGAGGCTTTCCAGCTCTGTTAAGCAGGACAAGCGGAGATCTCTGGTCCACCTGACGACAGAATACATTGCTGGTGCAGGTTCAAGCGTTTCGAAACACACCGTTTAGGATGCATTGTGAACATGCAGTTGGCACGGGATTGAGGATCAGTGGCAACGTGTCACATGTTTCGATGAATCCTGTTTATCGTTACACTAGGTCGATGGTCGTATCCAGATTCGCCGTAATCCAGGCGAATAGTCGGTCGAAAAATGCACCACACCACGGACGCAAGACCGTGGGAGGGGGGGGGGCGCTATTACAGTATGGGGAGACATTCACACAGGCTTCCATGGCACCTGTGGTCGAAATCGATGCCACGATGTCAGCTGAGGGCTATATGAACATTATTACGGACCACTTTCATTCTTTAATGCTTGTTATGTACCACGCAGACCATGGCATCTTTCAGCAGGATAACTGTCCGTATCACAGGGCTAGAATAGTGCTACAGAGATTTGAGGTGCGTAATAGTGAACTTATTTTGACGTCTTGACTTGGCCACCACATTCGCCTCACCTGGACCGAATAGGACTCTGCGCACACAAACCACCGACCCGTATTTTACGTGAATTTTGTGACCTGTTCATAGACATACGATGCCACATCCATCGGAAAGCCTGTGTAGGACTTGTCGAATCAGTTCCATGCAGGATCTCTGCTCTATTAAGTTCCAGTACACTATTAATCTGGTGTTTTGGTTAATCAGTTTATATATGCTTCGTTTCATCGCGTCTGAAAAATCTGTATCGGTTGAGACAAGAATGGAGCCGTCGATTACGTGCAATAAACCGTACTTTTAAAATTTAAAAATAGTGGTTTTGACGAAGACCAGCTTACAACAGCCAAGACACCATTTCGTTGTTAACAGTCTGCCCATAGATCTACACATGATTGACACAATTGCAGAAAATAAAAGGGAATTAAGGCTTACCATCCGTCGATAACGAACTCGTTAGTGTACGGAATGGAACCAAAAATACTTTTAATGAGTATATTAGAATATACCATCTTCCTCAAAGTTGAAAGGTATACCCAGAACACAAATGTTGCAACATTGTTATTTAGCTGCGACAGTACTGTCTCTAGCTTGACTGTGTGACAGTAATGTGATTTGACTGAGCAACCTACTCGCAAGCCTGATTTATTTATTCAGACTACCCTTAATAAATGGAACAAACTTATTAACATTCTACATCTTTATTCTTCATGTCTGCATATATATTTCTTAACATAGTCACCCTGGTGACGAGCATATTTCTCCCGAATAGGGACTGGTTTGTCGATACTACCACTGCAGAATGTTTGCTTTTATTGGCGGAGCCACAACCCCACCTCTTCTTGCATCGTGTCATCACTGTCAGAGTGAAGTCCTCGAAGGTTCTATTTCAGTTTCGGAAACAGGTGAAAATCGGATGGGGAAAAGTCAGGACTGTACGATGGGTGATCGATGACAGTGAATCCAAGGCGTCGGATTTTTGCAGATGTCGCAGCGCTAGCGTGTGGTCTGGCATTGTCATGCTGAAGGAGAGGAAGCTCCATGTGTAGATGAACTCTACGAATTCGAAACTCGATTACATCACGCTGCTTCTCACGCACAGACATAGTTACGTTACACGCCGCCATGTTACACGCTAAAATTCGGGCCCTCCGGCGGCATACGACAGCAAATATGCGGACTTAAAGAATAGAGATATAAAATGTAAGTAACGTTGGTTTATCTCTAAAGTCTTAAAAGGTTTCTCATAAAAAATTCAGAGGCATTACTTTATAGCACGCTCTCGTACATACTGTACACGTGCCAGCTGCACTTGGTTCGTTGTTTGTGACCCGATGAGTAAATACCACGGTCTGACTACTCTTTATACTGACCACATCTTGTTGTCCATCACCTCAGTCTCTCTTCTGGTGCATTTTCTTCTGTCACTTTCTTTCTTTTTTTCATTTTCATAGAATGTGAGAAAATTAGTAACACGATCATGCTTCATCTTAACGGGTATACTGAAAACTGCATACTGCTCTGCATTATACACTGAGAATTACTTTGGAAAGTGAAACTTGAGGAGACTAACGCAAAAATGTACAAAGAAGCCAAATTTTGCCCAATGCTTCTAAGTATGTGAAACTTGAAGAGACTAACGCAAAAATGTACAAAGAAGCCAAATGTTGCCCAATGCTTGTAAGTATGTACACCGTAATAAAATTTCAGTACTAATGTGGAATATTGTAAACAGAAATTTAAGAACATCGATTCCTTCTTGTTTCTTAAAAAATCGTACGTATAAAATGTTTCCTTGCTAAGTGTAAGATGGCTTTCTGTTCCTGTTTTTGCGTAAAATATCAATATTTCTATGCACATTTTCAAAAGGCTACGATTTCTACAAAACCAAAAAGAAAATTAATGTTCACACTGAGTTTCAATGTAAAAGAGCAACGATAAGCTGTGTTCGTGAATATAAATTTTATAGGATTCTCACACCATTAACATTGGAAAGTGGCAGCTCACAATCTCTGGGAATTACACTTGTGTTCAAAATTAAAGCAACAAACGGAAATTTTGCATGGTTGGGTTTATTTTTCCACAAAACAGTATGAACAGGTGATAGTAAATTAGAACCAATGTACAGAACGCACAACGTTAACAACTGCAATATGCATAGCGGTAGACAAAAATTATCTTCCTTTTCCCAACTTAACGAATCTGCACACACATTCTGATGACTGGTTAATGCGCTTAGCAGGGTCTGTGACCACCACTGGCAGCAATACAGGCCTGACAACGACAGGACATGCTGTGAATGATATCAACAATAACGCCATTTTCCTGGAGAGCTGTTCGCAAGTTTTGGAGAGTGGTTTGTGGATGCCGACAAAGTACAATGTTCCTCCCTAGTACACCCCAGACATGCTCTTTGGGATTCAAATCGAGAGAACGAGCAGGCCACGTCATGTGTGCAGTACCTTCAGTTTCCAAGAAAACATCAACCGCTCTTGCTCTGTGAGGTCATCACTATCGTCCATCAGTACGATGTCTGGGCCCGCACCACCTCTCAACAACCGCACATGTGGTCCCTAGAACTCGTCACGATATCTAACAGCAGTTAAACCTTGCCGTTTAACCCATACAATTTCATGAAGAGGTGTTCATGTGGTCAATATAATCCCTGCCCAAAACATTAGGGATCCTCCTCGATATCGGCCTCTTACATAATGTCTTTAAAGCTTTTTTTTTAAGTCAGTACCGCCATTAGACTGTTGTTTATTTGCAGTTTTACATTTACACATACACAATCATGATTTCGGCTTCAGATTGCCATTATCAAGTGTTTTAAGTGTTATACAGTGCTTAAGATGGCATACTGTGGTATTTGAAATACACTATTAGACACATTATCTAAGAGTCGATATTTATGACAGAGCCTACTGCTTTGTTTCATCATTGAGTATACCATCTTCCATATTGTCTCGGTAAAAAATTGTGTTCCACATAACCTCCAGATGCGAATGCGCCGGGAATCACACTCCAGACCAAATCGGGATTGCTCTGTGCAAAGAACATTGACACACTGTTAGACCGCCCAGGTGGCATGTTGACGACTCCACTCTAGACGTTCCCTTCTGTCAGTACGCATCAGAGGTACACGTAAAGCATTTCTCGAACAATAAAGGCCACTGTGCCGAAGCCTTCTGTACACAGTCTGTCTCGACACAATACGTGCAGTGGATACAGCGACGTCAGATGCCAGGTGTCATGCAGTACTAAGGCGGTACCGTCCTGCCCTTACATCCAAATAACGGTCTTGTCTTTCTGATATCACACGTGGTCGGCCCTGCCCTGGTCTTTGGGGTAGTGTTTCGGTCTCTATAAATTGTTGCCACATCCGAGAAACAACAAAACGATTCACATTAACCCATAGGGCCTCTTCAGTTTGCGACTGCCTGCTTCCATTCTTCCTATGGCCCTCCACCACAGAGAGTCTGGTAGGGGTCTTCTTTGTGCCATACTGCAGCGCCGGTGACCGTATACACAGCGATTGTGGATGTGGGACTACCCGGCAAACACAAACCCGTTTGATGGGAACCCTGACGTCATTTCTGACGTGGTTATCCGTTGACCGGAATGCCATTTTCTGTGCAGAACACGATTGTACGGATGTCTGTGGACAGTTTGTATGATTATACGGTGAATTAGACATAAGACGGGGAAACAGCGTTTCGTTGCTTTAATTTTGGACAGCAGTGTATGTTTTTTCAGTGAACAGTTGAGGTACAAATATGTATCAACACTCTTCCAGGCTGTTCTTTAAATTTTAGCTACCGGTCTTCCTGTAGTGTTTTGAAATTTGTTTAAGTCTGCGCTCTCCCTTCTTTGAGCCAGTTTACTGATTCGTATACGTCTTCCTTGTCGAGCAGTGTGTTAGTCTTACCCATAATTTAATGCCTGACCTTCACATCTCACTAATCTTCGTGAAATTTTATCTTGTAGTTATTAATATCAGTGAATACTGTTTTCTTGCAGTAAACCTTTGCAACCATACGTTTTCTAGGTGAAAGATGACTTGTTCTACACATAACCTCAAAAATCT
Source organism: Schistocerca nitens (assembly GCF_023898315.1). Classification (NCBI taxonomy): domain Eukaryota; kingdom Metazoa; phylum Arthropoda; class Insecta; order Orthoptera; family Acrididae; genus Schistocerca; species Schistocerca nitens. The sequence continues at coordinate 569,287,865 of NC_064616.1, read as the reverse complement.
AAAATCTAAAATGATTACATCTGTACAAAATACTCATATAATCATTTTAAGTTATTGTTTAACGATGTGAAACGATTAAAACTTAACTAGATCACCTAGTTAATCGATAAGTTACATAATAAGAAGGAACCTATAATCACACAATAAATAACTGCATAGCTCAAGAAATGTCACCAACTCTGTTTGATAGACAGAGACAGTAAATCCACCAAGTTAATGAAGTTCAAATATGAGGTTCTTCTTATTTGATCTAACAGTCAACAGGTGTACTGAAATGCAGTGATAAATAACACAAAAGTGGCTTGAAAATACAATAAAATGTACTTGTCTGTAGTGTTTGTCATTAATGACGAAAAATTTGGAAGGTTTTGCAGAGTGCTAAGCGCTAAGTGCTAAGGATAGGGACACAGAAGAAAGGTGTACCTTTGTAGTTTATGTTCATGTGTTAACAAAATCAATATACAGAGTGAATCGCATAAGATGCGAACCTCTTTCATTTCGTGAACAGTTCAAGTACCAAAACGAGGTCTTCACCAAAATATAGTACGCAGAAAAGCATATAATTTATGATTAATTGTCTTAAGAATTCTATCAACATAACTAGTGTAGCAAGTATGTTATTTTTAAACAGGCCGATATACTTTTTTAACGGCATTCGAAATCTTTTGAAGAGACGAGTCTAGTGACAGAACGCTTGTTAATGTTCAGGTTGGAACTTTTTGCGCAAATATCCGATAAATGTGCTCTAATTTAAAAGTGTTAAGCTTGATCAAAGCACTTAAATGAACATTTGTGGTGTCGTTGTAATTCTGTGAGCCATTATCTTTAGTATGTCCTGTTTCGTTTTATATGTATGCTTTTATCTTTGTTTGTGCAATATATGAAACGTTTGTTGCACATTGCGACGTATAGTAAAATGTGAGAGATCTTTTTCCCATGAGGCGTTCTAATAAAATGTTAAGCAATATGTCTATCAAGTATTGGCACTTCAACAAAATAACGGCGGAATCCCAAACATGTGACAGATTCCTCAACAGGACATGGACCGAGGTACCCAGATGACCGCCGATTAATCGATCAGGATTCACGTGTTGTTATTAGAAGTGCAGGATGTACTGTTTTGCAGAAGACGAATTGTTCTACGCAACGAATATGGCAAAGAATTATTTGATTAATGCTTCGAGCGTGGAGGATGTGAGAACTACGCCGATTGGGCATTTATAATCGAAAACATGCTTATTCTCTAAGGATTGTCACAGCGCGTCTGAGGGTCAGAAGTACAAAGGGCAGCAAATGTAAACGAAAGGAATGGAAAAAAAATAAGCAGACTGTTTAGTATTTCAAAATTAATCACCATAACTGTTAATACATTCATCACACTAGGAGACAAAACGGTCAATACCTCCATAGAAAAATGTTTGCGGTTGCCTGCGGAATCATGATCGTATCCACCTCTTCGTACGAAGAAAATCGACGCTCACTAATGTCTTTCTTCAGCAGTCCAAAAATATGGAAACCGTATGGGAAGAGATCGGGACTGGATGATGTGTGTGGACGATGGGTGATGTGTAAGGGCTTCCTAGCGAAGCTTCTACAGCGTAGACGAAACAACCTTGTTAACACGTGGGCCCGTCCACACGTTTTCAGTGCGCTGCAGAAGTTTCGTTGGAAAGCCCTTACACGTCCTCTATACTGTCTTGATACCCCCCCATCCCCCTACAAGATTTTCATATTTTTGGAGACCTGAAGAAAGTCATTCGTGGCCGCCGATTTGCTTCGAACGAAGAGGTGCACTCCTAGATACAATCATGGTTCCGCAGTCAGCGGCAAATATTTTTCAGTGAAGGCATTGACCCTCTTCTCTCACAGTGGGAGAAATATATTAACAGTTACGGTGATGAAATAATAAACAGTCTACTTACTTTCTTCCATCTATCGAGTCTTAATTAGACTGCCCGTTATACACGGTCCAGTTACAAAAACGTGACCATCGCCTATATTCGACGTCAACTTGCAATAGTCACTCACAGACACAGGTGGCAAGATTAGCCGTGGAGCGTATATAAAGCGTTTCCAGGGGGCGCGGAAAACAGTTCAGTCGTTCTCGTAATGCGGAAAGGGACGGTTTATCTGACATCCAGAAAGGCATGTTAATGGGCTTCGGGCCAATGTGGAAGCATCACCGAACCGTATAGGATTATAAACTATTGGCGACCCACCGTAGTTAAAGTATACCGTGCACTGCAAAATGGCGTTATCCGAAACCGGCGCTGAAGCAACTTTGTTGCACCACGGTAAACGACAGCTGCAGCGATGTGTACGGGCGAATACATGTGCAACTGTTGAGCAGCTTACCGCCCAGATAACCTAAGTCTATGCTCAACTATCGACCAGCGATCACTGCTGTGCATGGGCCTCCGCAGCAGGCGCCGGGTTCATGCCCCCATGTTGACTGCTGTTAATTGGCGTCGAAAGGGTGGAACTTGCACGTCGTTACAGCAACGGGACATCCACTGAGCGGCGACGATTGGCCTTTTCAGATGAATCACTTTTTACGCTCCATGGGACAGATGACATGGCGCGTACGGCGTGAGACGTCTGAAAGCAATCACCCTACAAAGAGGAGGGAGCCTTAGGGTCTGAGGAATGCTTTCGTGGCATTCCCTAGGTGATCTCATCATTCTGGAAGGCACGATGGATCAACACAAGAGTGCATCTTTCCTTGGCGTGATGGCATCCACCGGCAGTAAAATACAACGTGGCACAAAGCTCGTAGTGTACGTGCATGGTTCGAGGAGCACAAGGTTACCGTTCTCTCCTGTCCAGCAAACTCCTCGGATTTAAACGATATCGAGAAGCTGTGTGACCACCTCGGTCGGGCTGTTCGGGCCATGAATCCTCAACCGAAAAACCTAGCACATCTGGTCACGACACTGGAGTCAGCATGGCTCCACTCCATGTCGCTACCTTGCAGAACCTCACTGACCCTCTTCCTGCAGGCCTTTGACAGGTCGTCACATCAATGTGACTGGACAGTGTAGGTCAAACAGAAGATGCCAAGGCCAAAGCGAAAATACTTATTATTGATGCACTTTTTATCCGTCCATAAAAGTGGCAAAACAGAGAATGGACTTATGGCTGAAAATGAAATCACAGTTTGATGCATCTGATTTTGCAAGACAAAAATGTTTATTAAGAACATTGATATCAACGCGTCAATAAAACATTTGATTAACTGACAAGCTATTTAAATCAGGTAGTGTAGAGTGGCTGTAAATTACGTGGAACTGTTTTTGCGATGAATGAGTCATTATTGTTAGTAGAACTACCGGAAAATACACTTCGACGATTATGGACAATGGACATTCAGGAATTCCTATTACAACACATTCAATTAAAAGCAGGCACCCAGAAGACATGTTAGGATGTCAATGTAACTTTGTACACGTACTCACCATCGGCACGCGTGTAAATGGTTACAGTTGCAATTCTCTGTGGCAGATGGAACGGCCACTACAATGTAGTAGTTTTGTTCGTGTCAGTGTTGTTACCAGGCTTGGTGTCGTATATAAGGGACGTGAACAGAGACAGATATTCAGTGATCATTCTGAAGGACATGGAAAGGAAGCATATTCGTGCTACATAGCTTTATCAGCACCTGATCAAGTGCGAAAGGGGGATCGATGTACTGTGAAATTGCACATTGCACGTGTTCACATCTACGCCTGTCAGTCAAGAATAATTAATGGGCTCCCTTCAAAGTTCTGTGTCATCCCACAACTTTGGTCGGAGATTAGAACCGGCCTGACTAGGGAATTACTGTTTCTATGTCGTCTCGTTGTCTCTGTAGAGCTGTACCATGGGAAGCAATGAGAGGATGGTGTTGGGTGGCCGGTATCCTCTTTCTATAACACAAACTGCACTCATATATTAACTGGGTTCTTTATTCATAAGAATAGAAAGTTTGCTTGACTCAAGATATTCATTGTGGTACAGACTCTTCTGTATACTCCACGTTAGTCTCACTGCTGGTGAAGTACAAAGTTTGCTATGTTCACAATTATGGTTGTTATGTGCTGCCTGTCTCTGAGTTATTGGCGGACACATTAAATCACGAGCACAATGACGAAAAAAGAAATGGTAAGGTGGAAGATCGTGCTAAGTAGGAAATCCGGGTTCGAGTCCCGGTCTAGCACAAATTTTCGTTGTCGTCATTTCATTATACAGCTGATGGTCGCCATATCCGCAAATGCGAATACATTTCACGTATTTCATAGCGGCCGTAGTCACCGCAGTACTTCTGAACAGTAAAGGCACTGCAATATCGTAAATACGAATAGCATCATCCATGATGTTTGGGAAACTTCCCAAAGGTTTATAATTGAATTTATAAAGAAAACCTCTGCAATAACTCACACATTCACCGAATGAAAAATTCATTTATAGTTTCGTGTCCAAACCCATCTGAAGATGTCATTTGACTCCCCTCGTTCAATTTATGTGTTGTGTTGTCCGTATTATGATCATATAAAAGAGTTTATCGGTAGGCTATTTGTTTACAATGCGGCAGATACGACACATAGTTTCGTTCTAAATGTATCACAGAAAACAGAGGTAGAACTGTTTATTCAACTTTGTTTTGTTCCTGTGTATCATTGGGTTGTAAATTTTACGCTGGGTTTACGTCTTCTCGTACTCTCGAGTTTGAAGGGGTCACGTATCAGAGCTCACTGGAATGGCGCGGTACGGGGAACGGAACGCATCATCCAACAGAGATAAAAGTGAGAGCACGAAACACGGAAGTGGGGGCTCACGAAACGAGTAGGGCGTCGTTACCGTGTGCCCGTGATCGTAAATTTTCGGAAGCAGAAAACTTTTCGCTGCGTGAGCTGGCGCAGCTGTAATAAGCAACACTCGTAAATAAACCGGCCGACGAGGTTTCCGGCCTTGTTTAGACTTCACAGTTGCCAGAAATCTCTGCAGGAGTGCAGACAGACGGCTTCTTGATTAAGACTAAGGTTGATTCCTTACCTCAGCGCTAGTAGGAGTACTTTCTTGAGCTCATTCCGGCTCCTGTTGTCTTTCGTTCCGATTTTCGGTTTCGTGCCTATATGGTTACAGCTTTTCGTTGTAGGCCATGTTAGACACCTAGTCCACACCCTCAGTTCATCTCATTTCACTTTTACTGCCGAACTGTGAGGCCTTCCTCGACAGATCTCCCGTCTGGTAATGTACGAACTTACCTGCATTCAAGGAGGAGAAGAAGCAAAAGGAACATTCCGAGGTTACCGAGTCAGATAACAACAGGCCGTACTCTGACGAGGTCACGCACGTGTACCATTTTGGCAGTCGTATAGTTCTAACTCCTTGTATAGTTTATTTTACTCAGTTATAATACCCAAAAGAGGTGCCAGACAGTGTAAATCAACTGCTTATGATATTTTTTATATACTATAAGTACGTTTTACCTCTTCTTTGGCGTCATTACTGTGCTTGTCATAATTTCCTGATAGTACCTGTTTAAGATTCTTGTTAAAAATATCGTGCTTTTTAGTTTTCATTCATTACATTCCTATGCTACCTGAAACTTACTTTCAGCGAATATCTGTACACATTCTCGTGTTTTATGTCCGCTTGACGTCTAGAAATTAGCTGTGCAACTCATCGAAAGATAAGTTTACATTAATTCTTTACTTTATTACAGTTTTCATGTATGTTAGTGATTTTAAATTTATAGCAAAAATAGCGTTATATGTGACAAATGTGGAAGCTGTCGTAGGGTAGACAGTCCGGGAGAAAATTTTCAAGACTGAGGTTTGGTGTTTCATTGGGGTGACTATAGTGGGGAAAAGAGTGAAGTATGAGATGAGACTCTCCCATGGAACTGTTCATTATGTAGTCGAGGCAAGAAAACCGCGAGACAGGGAAGAAAGATCTTTGCCCTTCGGGCAGAATCAGAAATGGCATATTTCAATTAGATAAATTGAAGGATGAAACAGACAATGGCAACTGGAAAAATGTGACAAGTAATAAGGAGAAAATCTCAAAAATCATATTTCAGAGTACAGTTAGCAATCAGTTTGCTTTGTTACCTGAAATAGGAGAAGAGCCTCGACCACTTTTTGAGCAAAGTAGTGTGAAGCACTCTCGAATAAAAAACTTTAAGGCTAGGTCAGTAGGAAAGTCAAGTTGAAAGTAAATAGCCCTGCTGTTAGGTTGTGGTCAGGGAAGTGGAGTAGGCGAAATGCTACAGGAAAAGCTAGGTGTAGAATACCAGGTCACAACCACAGTAAAATCTAGCGCTTATGATAGTGGCCAATGAAAGTCATAGAACGACAGACATTGGATTCGGCCAGACGTTGGTCACAAGTTCATCGGCGTTCGGCTTCTCAACCTCACCGAACGAAGGGGTTGGGGCCAAGACATTCGGCCACGTGGAATCGCAATTGGCTCTGATAACTTGCGATGTTGTTCCCGTTTTGTTATTGTTATAAAGTAAGATCAAAAATGGTTCAAATGGCTCTGAGCACTACGGGACTTAACATCTGAGGTCATCAGTCCCCTAGAACTTAGAACTACTTAAACCTAACTAACCTAAGGACACCACACACATCCATGCCCGAGGTAGGATTCGAACCTGCGACCGTAGCGGTCGCGCGGTTCCGGACTGAAACGCCTAGAACCGCCTGGCCACCAGCGGCCGGCAAAGTAGGGTCATAGTTACAATTTAACCGGACGCTAGTACGAGGGAAGAAGAGGATTTAGCAGTCGTCCCAAGTGCAGCATTTATTGTAATGCAGAAACGACGCTGGAGGACGACGTTTCTTTTAAAAACTAGGGTGCAGTGTGATGGAACAAAATTAATGTTTGACCTTAAAGCTGAAATGGAATATGGAGTATTTCATAATTTTTTCGAAAGAAGCTACAGATGTCGAATTGTTATTGACTCTTGTAGGTCCTAAAATTTCCAAAGATGACACCTCCTTTAGGAGAGCTGTACCTGCACCAGAAAGATTAAAGGTCACTCGCAATTTTTGTTTGTTTCTCTTTGTCGTTCACGGCGAGAACATGTCAACAATAACCCCATTTCAATTTTCACGTCGAGCACATTTCTTACTAACGGCCCACTTATTTTCCTCCAAGCGTCTAACATTTTCAATTTGTTTTTATAATCGCAGTTCGTAGAGGCCCAAAAACATTCCCGTTCAGTATGATGCTCTTGTTAAACTAAAGAGTGAAACCTGTCAATGATAGATTGTATTGTATTGTATTGTATGTTAACCGGGGGCATAGAAACGACGGAGAGGATCCGTTCCCGCCGAGCCGCAGTGGTCCACAACCCCACACCCTTCCGCCGCCCCACACCGACCACTCTTTCAGGGTTACTGGGCAGTTTGGCCCCCTGTGGACCCCCCACCCCCAGGGAACGTCTCGCACCAGACGAGTGTATCCCCTATGTTTGCGTGGTAGAGTAATGGTGGTGTACGCGTACGTGGAGAACTTGTTTGCGCAGCAGTCGCCGACATAGTGTAACAGGCGTAATAAGGGGAAGCAACCCACATTCGCCGAGGCAGATGGAAAACCACCTAAACACCATCCACAGACTGGCCGGCTCACCGGACCTCGACACAAGTCCGCCGGGCGGATTTGTGCCCGGGGACCAGGCGCTCCTCCCCAATCCGGAAAGCCGTGCGCTAGACCGCACGGCTAACCGGGCTGGCGCAATAAAACACAGTAAGTGCGACTTTTGACTGTCCTGAAAAAGTTGAATACACACCCGTTCTAGAGATACAGCCAATCTCTACTGAATCAACGAACATTTGACCCGGCGTCCTTACTAGGAGAGGGGTCCAGAGGCCAGCCAACCATCAACACTGTGGTGTTAACCGCTAAGAGTCACAACACAACCAAGGCAAATCGTTGGCTCCGATTAGCCGCCGTTACACACTAAGCAAATATTGGCCAACGAAGCTGCTGGCTGTTTTTCGTTGGCCTCCGTTTGCCTAGTATGTCTGCGGCTTGATGCAAGGGCTTTCGTTGCCACAGGCAGCCACTTGCGTAATATGATAGCGCGGCATGGCGCCGCGGCTCCCACTCTGGTGCCGCAGCCAATGAGCAGCTGGTTACCTAAACCAGGGACACTTCTGCCCCCTCGTTTACAGCATAACAGCCCCAGACCGACGCCCAACTTCCCGACACAGCGCCATCGAGGAATGCCAATCACGCAAGGCCGCCACACCGCTAGGCCACGCAAGGTGGAAATGGGCCCTCACACGATCAAAATTTACTGCAAAATTTTCTGAATACTGCGGAATAATATTGACCATCTCAGAACAGTATTGACGGTTAGCGCAGTAACCAGTGGAACTTGTACTGCAGGTATTGCGAAATTTGGAAGCGTTGTTGATATGCTTTTGCAGAATGGATTGGCAGACAGGGGCACGTACTGTTAGCCAATCAATAGATAGTAATAACACTTATAATCTGTATTTTTTGCAAACATACACTTTTTTAAACGAAACAGTGCCTATTGACATTAACAAACTAAAAATACGGTAAATTATAGTGTTAGTGGTGTTTGTTGTGGGATTCTAGTGCGAGTCATTTACGAGATATCCTATTTCCAAAAGTTCCCACACCGAGACTTGTACAATACCTGTGGTAGCACACACTAAAGAATGCAAGTGTATACACAGACAACTGACCATCACATCTTGTGTTCAAAATGACCACCGGCAGCAGCAATACAAGCTTCCAGTCTGGTACCGAACGACTGCTGCGCACGTTCTAGCATTTTAGCGGAGATGTCCGAGCAGGCTGCAGTAATACATCGGTGCATATCATCGGATGTAGTTTGTATGTCCTCGTGGACAGCGTCTTTTAGCTGTCCCCACAGAAAAAGTCTACAAGCGTGAAATCCGGTGAATGGGCCGGCCAAGTTACGGGTCCTCTGCGTCCATTCCAACGATTTGGAAACAATTTGAGAAGATATGCTGTAGTGCCTGGTGCATTATTAGCTGGACAGTCATCATGTTCATACAACAGGTTCCTCCTAGTCTGCAGAGGAACGTCTTCTGGCATCTGTGGAAGGTGGTCTGTTAGAAGGTTGCGTTACTTGGGCGCGCTCAGTGTTTCGTCTATGAAAAATGGGGCTCTAAGCTGATGGTTGAGGATCTCACACCACACATTTACACTGCGTGGACTCTAAAATTCCACCTGACGAAGCTAATGGGGATTATCAACAGACCAATAGGTGCCTATTTCGGTGGTTTATATGGCCATTATTGCTAACTGTGGCTTAAATACTAAACAAGATACATGATTCATCTGAAAAATTCTGTCTTAATGCCCGTGTACAGAAGTTAACACGATTCTTCTAATCGTTTTTGATGGAGAGAGATGTGACATGAATGGAACTTATGTCGATGGAGAATGCGTAGGACACCTGCCTGATTCACGCCACTTCCTCGTGCGACAGCGCGGGAGCTAACGTACGGATCGACTGCAGCAGCAACAAGAATGTTATTTCCCCCTCTTCTGTCATCAATTGTTTTCTTCCCTTACATTCTCTAGGTGTTACACTATCAGTTCCATGTAACTAGTTGTAGAGGTTTATAAATAAATACCGTAATGATGGGATATCTTGCCGCATACACGGAACAAGAACGAACTGCATTCTTCCTACACTCTCCATACACCATGAGCATGTCGGATTTTTCTGCATTCGTAAATCTCATCGTCCACTCATGACCTACTACTTGGACTGTCACGCACTGACTAGCAAGTCGCAATGCACTCAAGAAACACAAGAACACAATGCAAGCAAACATAACAACATCGTATGTAGCAAGTACGCAGGTTGAATGCCACAAATAGGTGTCCTTACGGAAATTTTTCAAAATACGATAACTCGTAAACGACTGGCACTAAAATCCTGCAACAAACACCACTGACATTCTAATTTACTCTACTTTCAGTTTGTTAATGTCAACAGGTATTGTTCCATTTAAAAAGCGTATGGTTGTACAAAAAGTATACTTCCTAAGTATTATTGGTTGGCTGAATGTACGAGCCCCTGACTACCAATTCATCCTGTAAAAACCGCACATCAATAGCACTTTCCATTTCCTCAACATTTGAGGTGCAATTTTAGGTGGTTCACCCTGTATTGAAGAAGACTGCAGACCTTTAAAATATTGACGCTCGATGAATATATTGCACAATGTTTTGTACTCTGTAAAGATAGTACTGAGTTATAAATAGCAGATCCTGCTGGAACTGAGAGAAATTCAATTCGTCACGAACGAATTTTTGCAAGGAATTGAAAACTTAAATGACAGAATATCAGGGAGTGTGCTGGAGAAAGCGTAGGTAGACCCCGTTGTACTCGGACTTGTTATACACTTTTCGCATGTACGATTCACCTTCTTCGTTACTTCAATCTTAGTTGTCATTCGCGTAATTCAGATTCGAGTATGTGGAAGTGGATTAGATACTTATTACAGGAAAGTCTTCATATGTCTAATAATCTCTATAGATATCAATTTCTATAAATATTTAAGCCAACAATTTTGACTACTTTAATCATGACTCCCTTATAGCAGATTTGCATTTTATCTTCATTGTTAAGCTTTATTTGTAGTAGACACACTTAAACATTCACGAATGTTTTTCCACCTGATAATTATGTGAAGATATTTCAAACGAGGATGTAGAACTGATTTTAAAGCACACATTTAAGTGTTATGATAAGCGTTTTTCACTTTCATATCACCTTATTTTATTTTCTTGTTATACAGTGGCGAGGAATACTTCATTTTAACCGCTGCTGAATATCTATAATCAACTCCGAAGAGATTTGTAGATTATATACTTTTATTTGTTTGTGTTCTCTTGGTAGTTTGAAACACAATCGTGAAAATGGGGATATTTTCTTCAACTCTTCCTATGCGGTTCATGTTGGTGTCGCACCTCCACCTCAGTAACTGGAAGAACCTTCTTTCACAAATCTTGTCTAAATATGCAACAACATCTTCCAAAGTTCGAATCTAAGTTTGACATAAATTTTCAAATGTACAACAGATTCGTAACGTTGTAAGATCAGAACTTCTAAATGGATTTCGCTGACACCATTTCATGTAATTTCATTTCGTGAATTTCGTCCCAGTTGATTCCATAAATTGCATTGTAGTGAATGTGATTCAGTTGTTATATATTTTTTAAGATATGACTACTCAGAGTCCACCACAAAATGGAAATCCATATCTACATCTACATATATACTTCGTAATCCACCATATGGTGCATGGTGTAGGGTACGACCAGTCATTTCCTTTCTTGTTCCACTTGCAAATGGAGCTTGAGGAAAACTGCTATATATTTACGTACGGGCCCTTATTTCTCTTATCTGCAACGTGTGCTGGCGTCACCGTTATGTTTTTCGCCATTTCCTGTATAAATAAGAATCCGAAACAGTACACTGGTGTGCTAAACGAAGGACGAAAGTAACTTTCACATGAAGTGACACTGCCAAGTAACACAGCTCAGTGAAACATGGGCCATACATAGAAAGAACTACTACACTACAGTACAGAAGGTGACTGAAAGAAATACACAGTGAGACGAGCAGAAACGAAACTTTTATTCAAAGACACTAATTACACTGAAGTCACCGCGATTTATGGTGGTCACCTGGACGTTACGAAAGGTGGTACATGGTCCTTAGCCGGCCGAAGTGGCCGTGCGGTTAAAGGCGCTGCAGTCTGGAACCGCAAGACCGCTACAGTCGCAGGTTCGAATCCTGCCTCGGGCATGGATGTTTGTGATGTCCTTAGGTTAGTTAGGTTTAACTAGTTCTAAGTTCTAGGGGACTAATGACCTCAGCAGTTGAGTCCCATAGTGCTCAGAGCCATTTGAACCAGCCGTGGTCCTTAACAGCATGTGTGATCACCATGGACAACAGTGCATGCTCTGTAACGTGCTCCCATGCTGGTCACAATGTTGGTACTGAGTCCTCGTGGTTGTGCGTTCCATTCCTGCACCAGGGCAGTTGACGACTGATGAATGGTCGTTGATGCATGTGGTCGTGCAGTAGTACGTCTCCCCAACGCACATCTCCTCTTTCCTCCTCCCCCACCCAACCGTGATCGATGGGATCTAAAATTTAAATAGAGGGAAGGAGCAGACTAGTCATTTCACTGAACATTATCGCGTTCAAAGAGCTCCTCCACTTGCGCTCTCCGATGGGGTCGCGCATTGCCATTCATAAAAATTATTTTTAATTGAAATACAGAAGAAGGTTTGTAAAGACCATTTCAGTGTTGCGAACACCAACAGCTATAGCAAGGAAACAACTGTGGATTTCTCGGCTTGAGAATAACACGACTTGGCCACCCACTTCGGTGGCTCGTGTAGAGTTCACTCAACCGCCTTCGATCTGGAGTCGGAAAATCCAGGAGTAATCTCCAGAATTAATGCATCCCTGTGCATATCCCTAACTATGACTGCAGAGAAGAACACACCTTGGAACACCTACTTGTCCGTCATCTATGGCCTGCATCCTGCAAAGGAAACCTACTCAGGACTCCGAGCCCAACTGATGTCGCAAGATATTGGGCAACAGTAGTGTAGCTTAATAATTCTTTCTCTCTATTGTTTTGAATGGTAATTATCACGTGTTGCATATGGTTCTGTCTCGAATAAATAAACTATAATAATCCGTAAAATTGAAGTCAGCACCGAATGCACCCCTGAAAAAACGCACATGGGGAAGAAGAACTGTCTTAATAACGTTGATTTGTGAGTGTACCGATCTCAAAGATTTGGATTTGAATACACCCATGCAACATCATGCCTCCACTTACCCCAACATCCGGACCACCAAAAAGACAACCTTCCTGGGTGTATTATGTATTCCCACCTCTAACCATATGATGGTACGTCCAGAATAACTAGTGAGACTTAACCAGCTCTCATCTGAGAAGAGCACGCGAACCCACTTGTCGTTAGTCCAGTTGCTATTTTCTTAACGCCATCGTAAAAAAAAAACGGTTCAGATGGCTCTGAGCACTATGGGACTTAACATCTGATGTCATCAGTCCCCTAGAACTTAGAACTACTTAAACCTAACTAACCTAAGGACATCACACACATACATGCCCGAGGTAGGATCCGAACCTGCGACCGTAGCGGTCGCGCAGTTCCGGACTGAAGCGCCTAGAACCACTCGGCCACCGCGGCCGGCCCATCGTAAAAGGTGCCGCCGTTGTGCGAGCATCAGCGGAACACAACGTACTGGTCGTCCGGCAAAGAGATCAGCCCCATGCATTCGCCGAACCACTGTGGAGTGTGAGATTGCGTGACTTGCGTACGTGTTAAATGAGGTTGCAATTGCACCTGTTGTTTGACGTGGATCGGTTGTACAATGAAGCGGCCATCAGTTGCTGTAGCTAACCGTGGTTGACCACCTTCTCCCCGTCTATATTGGTGCCTGTGTTTCGAGACGTTCACCATGCACGTGAGACTATGCTCTGCGGATTACCAAACTTCTAGAGTACTGTCGTCACACTTCATCCTTCTTCCAGTTTCCCGATTATTCTTCTCCGTCGGAAGGGGCCAGCCCCATTTGCCGCTATAGTCACGCTGACCTAGCGCCATGTGGCGTCCAGCTTTCTGTACACAACTGGGAGGCGTTTGGCAACATTCTCCCGCACTTTCATTCATTTCCATAGAGTAGTTAATTTTTAACATTATAATATCTAGTTCTCCTTTAAAATCTGAGAGTAGTGTACAAAATAACACTCTTGGTGTAGTGAAATGTACAAAATATTTATGAGTACTGATGCAATTAAACAATGTGGTTCAAACGGCTCTGAGCACTATGGGACTTAAGAGGTGAGGTCATCAGTCCCCTAGAACCTAGAACTACTTAAACCTAACTAACCTAAGGACACACACAAACATCCATGCCCGAGGCAGGATTCGAACCTGCGGCCGTAGCGGTCGCGCGGTTCCAGACTGAAGCGCCTAGAACCGCTCGGCCACTTCGGCCGGCCAATTAAACAAGGGATGAATTGCGTTGCCTGTTACAGAAAGTGAGCTTATACAAGAATCGGCCAGAACATTACGACCACCCACCTAATAGTCGGTATGTCTATCTTCGCACGGATAACAGGGGCTATGGAAATGGAAATGAGCGTTTGGCGTCATTGGCCGGGAGGCCCCTTGCGGGCCAGGTCAGAATACATTCGACGCCACATTGGGCGACCTGCGCGCCGGATGGGGATGAAATGATGATTAAGACAGCACAACACCCAGTCCCTGAGTGGAGAAAATGCCCGACCTAGCCGGAAATCGAACCCGGGCTAGTAGGACGGCAACCCGTCACGCTAATCACCCAGCTATCGGAGCGGACACAGCGGCTATGAGTTGTAGCATGGAAGCAGTGGGGCCTTGGTAGGTCACTGGAGGGAGTTGGCACCGCATCTGCACACACCTGTCACCTAATTCCCGTAAATTCCGGGGAGAGAGGCCATGAGCTCTGACATAACGTTCACTCACGTCCCAGATGTATTCGATAGGGTTGAGATCTGACGAGCTGGGGGGAGGGGGCGGTGGCAGCACATTAATTACAACTCACCACCGTGTTCCTCGAACCACTCCATCACACTCCTGGCCGTGTGACATGGCGCACTATCTTGCTGAGAAATGCCACTGCAGTCGGGAAACATGATCGTCATGAAGGGGTGTACGTGGTCTGCAACCTGTGTACGGTACTCCTTGGCCATTATGATGCGTTCTACAAATTCCACTGGACCCGAAGGTGCCCACGTGAATGTTCTTCAGAGCATAATGAAAACAGTGCTATTTTGTCTTCGTCCTGAAGCACAGGTGTCAAGGAGCTGTTCCCCTGGAAGGCGACGGACTCGCGACCTCCATTAGCATGATGAAGAAGGTATCGGTATTCATCAGCACCAACTTCCAGTGCCTATGGTCACGTTCCCATTTCAGGCGTAGTTGCCGATGTCGCGGTGTTAACATTGGCACGTGCTTGAGTCATCGACTGGAGAGGCCCATCGTTAGGAGTGTTTGGCGCACTGTGTGTTCACACATACTTGTGCTCCACCCAGCATTAAGGTCTGGTGTTGGTTCCGCCGCAGTTCTCCGCCTGTTCTGTTTTATCAGCATTCCCAGCTTACGACGTCCGACATCTGTAATGAGGGGTGGCCGCCCAACACCACGACGCCTGGACGTGATTTCATCTTGGTTTCGCCACGTGTTTAAGACACATTCCTCCGACACCAGGTAAGTCGTGCAGTTTCCGGAATACTGGTTTCAAGCCTCTGGGCCATCACAATCTGCTCTCGGTCAAACTCAGATAGATCTCGCGCCTTCCTCATTCTAACCACGGACAGCACGCTGCCTCATACTGTATGCACCACGCGTGTATCTGATAAGCAGTCATTCCTCGCCAGGCGATGCTGCTATCGCCTGGACGAGTTTATATCGATAGTAGGACGGTGATTATAATGTTCTGGCTGATCAGTGTATAATATAATATTCAGTTAATACTGAACTGTCACTAGTTAACGTGTAATTACTACTCCTTCAAACACGTTATATTTATACAAAGATGAACCGAAATGCTGTCACTACATCCCCAACGAAAGGCTGGATGCCACCTGGTGGGTACATGAAGTGGTAAAGAAAGTATATATCAGCATAGTAAACATGAATGATGGATCATTCTAGTAACGATTCGGTCCGCGAATGAGGAAAGTTGTTGACATGATCTACTTGGGCAAAGGGCTGATTGTATGGCTTGGCATCTGGGAGCGAGCATTTCGGAAACGGCAGAGCTGGTCGGCTGTCCGCATGCTACTGTCGTCAGCATCTATGGAAAGTGGTTGTAGGATAGAGACGCCACTAGTAGGTGTCGTGATGTCGGACATCGACGTCTCATCCAAGAACATGGACGTCGGCTGTTTGCCCGCTCTGTGAGGCAGGATAGGTGGCTATATGTCACAGATCTGACGGCAAAGTACAGCGCTGCGGTATGTTCAGCACACATTACTGAGCATGGGGCTCAGCAGCAGGCGACACTATATTGAAGCAACAATTTCGTCAGCTACTGTTACAGTGGGCATGGGATCACTGAGACTGGGCAGTGGATCAATGGGAACGTGTCATCATGTCGAATGAATTACATTTATTGTTGCATCAGGTCGACCGTAGTGTTCAGATACACGTTGCCGTCACGATCGGATATTCATCTGTGAGTCATGAGATTTGTGGTAGTAATGAAAGAAACCATGGCAGTTGTGGATTACATGAACATTATTTCGGACCACCTGCATCCCTTCACGCTTTATGTCTTCGGCGAGGGTAATAGCATCTATCATCCAGCTGGATAACTATCGGTGCCACAAGACGTACTTATGGTGGTTTGAGGAGTATGGCAGAGATCTCACGTTGATGCCCTGCGCATTAGATTCGACTGACTTGAACCTCATGAAACACGTCCTGGACGGTGTCGGACGCCAGCTCCAAGTTCACAAACCACTGATCCGTAATTTACGGTAATTGAGGGATTTGTGCGTACACATCCGATGTCACATACCTGAGTAAGCCTATCAAGCAGTTGTCGAATCCACGCCACAAAGAATCGCTGCTATGTTGCTTTCCAAAGGTTGATCTCCATGTTATTTAACACACACACACACACATACTGAAGAGCCAAAGAAACTGGTACACCTGTTTAATATCATGTAGTGCCTCCGTGAGCACGCAGAAGTGCCGCAACATGACGTGGTGTGGACTCGGCTACTGTCTAAAGTAGTGCTGGAGGGGACTGACACCATGAATCCTGCAGGGCTGTCCATAAATCCGTAAGAGCACGAGGGGGTAGAGATCTCTTCTGAACATCACGTTGCAAGGCATCCCAGATATGCTCAATAATGTTCGTGTCTGGGGAGTTTGGTGGTCAGCGGAAGTGTTTAAACTTAAAATAGTGTTACTGGAGCCACTCTGAAGCAATTCTGGACGTGTGGGTTGTCAGATTGTCCTGCTGGAATTGCCCAAGTTCGTCTGAATGAACAATGGACATGAATGGATGCAGGTGATCAAACAGGAAGCTTCTGTCCGGAACCGAGCGACTGCTACGGTCGCAGGTTCGAATACTGTCTCGGACATGGATGAGTGTGATGTCCTTAGGTTGGTTAGGTTTAAGTAGTTCTAAGTTCTAGGAGACTGATGACCTCAGATGTTAAGTCCCATAGTGCTCAGAGCCATTTGAACCAAACAGGATGCTTACGTAAGTCAGAGTCGTTTCTAGACGTATCAGGGGTCCCAATCACTCCAACTGCACGCGCCCCACACCATGACAGAACCTCCACCAGCTTGGCGCCGACGTGTGGTGGATTTTATAAGATACCGCATTCTACAAGTACTGCTGCAACATCTCTACCAGTCTTCACGTGTCAAGACATGTGTGTTACGAAAGTAAATTAATTTAAAGCAATGAAATTAAGGAAACAACAAACTTATGGAATTTTCTGTTTATTTTCCTGGGGCTGCCTCGCGTACTTCACCCTTACCCTTCCTCCTCCCCCCCCCCCCCAAACCTTCAGGGGGTGAGACTATAGTGTTTGTAATATACAACTAAAACTTAAGTGTTAAGACCAAACAAAATGGTACATTGGTTAAACACTGGTCTCACAATTCGAACGGTGTTCTGTATATCTCGAGACCGGGCATCCTAATTTTATCACAGAATGCAGGCTTTCACGTTTGGTA
Source organism: Schistocerca nitens (assembly GCF_023898315.1). NCBI lineage: Eukaryota > Metazoa > Arthropoda > Insecta > Orthoptera > Acrididae > Schistocerca > Schistocerca nitens. The sequence continues at coordinate 569,270,072 of NC_064616.1, read as the reverse complement.
TTTACGATTTCATTGATATTTGATCTATGGGCTTAAAGCAGTGGTGCAAGGTATAATTCTCTGCCTAACATTTCGTATTCCAGCGCTGGAGACATTTTCAATTCGCTGTAGAATGTCAGAATATATTCTAAGCTCAAACATTATGAGATATCTGGAAAAGAATGACCTCCTGCATGAAAACCAGCATGGATTTCGAAAACATAGATCAGATGAAACCCAGCTCGCACTCTTCTCACATTACATTACCGTGGATTAAGATGATGAGATAGATACAGTATTTCTAGATTTCCGAAATGCATTTGACTCAGTACCATATCTACGCTTGATATCAAAAGTACTATCGTATGGGCTATCAGACGAAATATGTGACTGAACTGAGGATTTCTTGTTAGGGAGGACGCAGCATGTTATCTTGGATGGAGAGTCATCGACAGATGTAGAAGTAACTTCGGCTGGACCCTAGTGAAGCGTGCTGCATCGCATGCTGTTCATGCTATATATTAATGACCTTGTGCAGAACATTAATACACAACTGGCCATTAAAAATGCTACACCAAGAAGAAATGCAGATGATGAACTGGTATTCATTGGACAAATATATTATACTAGAACTGACATGTGATACCATTTTCACGCAATTTGGGTGTATAGATTCTGAGAAATCAGTACCAAGAACAACCACCTCTGGCAGCAATAACGGCCTTGATACGCCAGGGCATTGAATCAAACAGAGCTTGGATGGCGTGTACAGGTACATCTGTCCATGCTGCTTCAACACGATACCACAGTTAATCAAGAGTAGTGACTGGCGTGTTGTGACGAGCCAGTTGCTCGTCCACTATTGACCAGACGTTTTCAATTGGTGAGAGATCTGGAGAATGTGCTGGCCAGGGCAGCACTCGAACATTTTCTGTATCCAGAAAGGCCCGTACAGGACCTGCAACATGCGGTCGTGCATTTTGCTGCTGAAATGTAGGGTTTCGCAGGGATCGAATGAAGGGTAGAGCCACGGGTCGTAACACATCTGAAATGTAACGCCCACTGTTCAAAGTCCCATCAATGCGAACAAGAGGTGACCGAGACGTGTAACCAATGGCACCCCATACCATCACGCCGGGTGATACGCCAGTATGGCGATGACGACCACACGCTTCCAATGTGCGCTCACCGCGATGTCGCCAAACACGGATACGACCATCATGATGGTGTAACCAGAACCTGGATTCATACGAAAAAATGTTTTGCCATTCGTGCACCCAGGTTTGTCGTTGAGTACACCATCGCAGGCGCTTCTGTCTGTGATGCAGCGTCAAGGGTAACCGCAGCCATGGTCTCCGAGCTGATAGTCCATGCTGCTGCAAACGTCGTCGAACTGTTCGTGCAGATGGTTGTTGTCTTTAAAACGTCCCCATCTGTTGCCTCAGGGATCGAGACGTGGCTGCACGATCCGTTACAGCCATGCAGATAAGATGCCTATCATCTCGACTGCTAGTGATACGAGGCCGTTGGGATTCATCACGGCTTTCGGTATTATCCTCCTGAAGCCACCGATTCCATATACTGCTAACAGTCATTGGATCTCGACCAACGCGAGCGGCAATGTCGCGATACGATAAACCGCAATCGCGATGGGCTAAAATCCGACCTTTATCAAAGTCGGAAACGTAATGGTACGCATTTCTCCTCCTTACACGAGGCATCACAACAACGGTTCACCAGGCAACGCCGGTCAAGTGCTGTCTGTGTATGAGAAATCGGTTGGAAACTTTCCTCATGTCAGCACATTGTAGGTGTCGCCACCGGCGCCAACCTTGTGTAAATGCTCTGAAAAGCTAATCATTTGCGTATCACAGCATCTTCATCCTGTCGTTTAAATTTCGCGTCTGTAGCACGTCATCTTCGTGGTGTAGCAATTTTAATGGCCAGTAGTGTAGTAACCTCACAGTTTTCGCAGATTATGCAGTTATCTACAACGAAGTAGAGTCTGAACGAAGCTGTACAAATATTCAGTCAGACCCTGATAAGATTTCAAAGTGTTGAAATGATTGGCAACTTGCTTTGTATGTTCAAAAATGTAAAATTGTGCACTTCACAAAACAAAACAAAAACTATAGTTTCCACGAACATAATATTAGTGAGTCACGGCTGGTATCTGTAAACTCATACAAACTCTTGGATGTGACACTTACTAGGGCCATGAAGCAGAACGGAGAAGCAGGTAGCAGACTTGGGTTTATTGCTAGAATATTAGGGAAGTACAATCAGTCTACAAAAGAGATTGTTTGCAAATCACTTATACGACCCATTCTAGAATATTGCTCGAGCGTGCGGGACCCGTACGAAATAGGATTAGCAGGGGATATTGAATGTATGTAGAGAAGGGCAGCACGAATGATCACAAGTTTGTTTGATCCACGGCAGAGTGTCCCTGAGAGTGTCCCTGAAACTACATTGCTAGACTCTTCAAGAATGACGGGAATTAACCCGAAAAAGTCTACTGCCAAAATTTCAAGCACTGGCTTTAAATTATGAGTATAGGAATATGCTACAGCCCTATGCATGTCGCTCCCATAACGATCGTGAGGATAAGACTAAATTAACTGCAGCACCCTCCAAAGAATTTAAACAATAATTTTTCTCAGACTCCGTAGTTGAATGGAACAAGAAGAGGCCCTAACAACTGGTACAGTTGGACATCCCCCTCTGCCATGCACTTCACAGTGGTTCACAGTGTATGGATGTAGATGTGGATAAGAGACTTTAAAGGGTTCCTCACACAATCAATAATATTGGCAAACCATCAATATATTGGCCGTCTGAGAGCGACTATTGACGTATTGCCAATATTAGAAATATTGACGAGGAGTATTGCTGGCCCTTAAAATATTCTCAGTATTATCAAAACGTACTGGATGTCTGCGGTCCGGTTTCGATGGTTTGGCAATATTCTCCATTCAGATGTTGACAGTGCTTCATGAATCAACCACATGGCGTTAGTGTACACTGTCATTCTTTCATCTCGCCTTTGTGCATATCATACCTCACATTCAATTTTGAAAGTAGCCTTTTAACACAAAACAGTTTTAATAGACCAATGAGAGAATAATCATGGTACGTAGCATTTTAGGATGGTCAACGGAGGATTCTCTATGACACTGCTTAATTTATTAATTCGAAAATACTGTATAGGTTGGTGAATTACTTACCAGACTGAAAAAACTGCTTCCACTTCGAAAAATACGTCATATATCCACAATGAGTGTAAATAGGTCTGCGAAATGTTTGTCGGTTTCACGAAATTATTACGGTACAAAAAACAAATACGTTAACTGCCTGAAGATATCCTTTCCAGGCAGATACAAATGCTTTACAGGTTTCCATAGAATTTTACTAATTGTGTTCGCTGATATTACAGAACAAAACTTCCAGAAATCGTAAGACCTTCCTGTCACCAGAAATCTCAAAGTTACCCCCAATCTCTCGTTGACACCAATTGCCTCCCTCATTTACGTATGTTGTTTCTCTATTTTATCTTGTATTAAATTAATACTTTGATACTTTGCTGTATGATGCAATACTCGTCGGAAAATAATTTATGATATCTTTCGGGTCCGTGGTTGTTATCTGTTAGTATTTTGACATGTGAGCAGTCGCTCCTTTTTTTTCAACCATTCTCTCACCCATTTTCCCTTTTTTACTGTTTTCTGTTACTTGCAAGCCGTAGCTAATATAATTGCAACACTCGCTTCCTTTTGGGTGTTCGACAGCTTAACCTTGTAAAACAGCGCTGTTAGCTGACCATATTTGTCAATGTTATTGATGGTGTGAGGTCGTTTCAACACACTGAAGGTTTGACAAACTACTGTTGTCAATAAATATTTAACGTGTGCAGGACCCTTAAGAAGCTCCGTGGCATACGTTGGCGCGACTCCGCGATATTAGGCACCAGTCTGATGACGTCATGAACCGATCGCTGATTGTACACATAATAAATATTTCGGCTTTCTAGGCTTGTTTGAGTCTGTAAGTGCTTTATAAGTAGTTAAAGCCTCTGATGATGTCTCCAGCATTGGAAGACATATCCTTAGACTGAGAATTATGCCTTAGACGACGGCCTAATGCCCATAATACAAATATCAACAAAAACCTAATTTTAGTCTTCCATAGATCGTCTTGGAGTCTGGACGTTCGTACCTCAGTAATTAAGAAACGTCAATCATCCTGAAAAATGTAATCCCTATATTTCTCACAGAAGAGGGCCACCTTCATTTCCTTACACATCCTTGACCATCGAATGAAATTATTTTCGGACGCACAAAGGTTATTAGTATTCTGACTCACATCGCTGATCATTACTGAGGCACGTCTCTAATTTCGTTGGATCGAAACTTAATCAGTTCTCACAAATTTCCCTTGTGCATGGACCGTCTTCCCTTCGCTTTGATGAGATAGCGTGTAAGAGAGAGAGAGAGAGAGAGAGAGAGAGAGACTGCTCTTATATCATGAACTCGTTCTGCATTCATATTATTGTTATGTTTCATTTAAAATCCATTTTGCAAATGTGGCCGTAGCAAAACGATATTTATTAATATTATTATCATTCACTGATTTAAGCTGGCTACTCAGTTAGCTACAAAAATCTCGCAGACAAATGCACGTCTTTCTGCAGCTGAGTCTGTACTGGAATGAAGCATCTTGAAAATCACGTTTTCAACTTTCAGGAAGATATAACGTACGCTGCGGCGTGAAAGATCTATTCTGTATCATACACCGATGTTTTGGCTTACACATTACTTGTCAGGTCTTTTTTCCACGGATTCAAGACCAGCAGGTTATTTTATATATGAAGTACGAAGAGAGGTACTACGGTAGTGACACCTTCGAATGAGACTGTTTAAAAGAGTATTTTTCACGAATCACGAAGAGCAACAATTCGCGTTCAAGTTACGGCATAGCACACAGTTTTCTTACAGTTTTATTCAAGCAAACACGTCGGAATCATTGGAGCAGCTTCAATAGAATTTTTCTAAAAATGTAAATCTATGCCCCTCAGAATGCATTATATACTCCTGGAAATTGAAATAAGAACACCGTGAATTCATTGTCCCAGGAAGGGGAAACTTTATTGACACATTCCTGGGGTCAGATACATCACATGATCACACTGACAGAACCACAGGCACATAGACACAGGAAACAGAGCATGCACAATGTCGGCACTAGTACAGTGTATATCCACCTTTCGCAGCAATGCAGGCTGCTATTCTCCCATGGAGACGATCGTAGAGATGCTGGATGTAGTCCTGTGGAACGGCTTGCCATGCCATTTCCACCTGGCGCCTCAGTTGGACCAGCGTTCGTGCTGGACGTGCAGACCGCGTGAGACGACGCTTCATCCAGTCCCAAACATGCTCAATGGGGGACAGATCCGGAGATCTTGCTGAACAGGGTAGTTGACTTACACCTTCTAGAGCACGTTGGGTGGCACGGGATACATGCGGACGTGCATTGTCCTGTTGGAACAGCAAGTTCCCTTGCCGGTCTACGAATGGTAGAACGATGGGTTCGATGACGGTTTGGATGTACCGTGCACTATTCAGTGTCCCCTCGACGATCACCAGTGGTGTACGGCCAGTGTAGGAGATCGCTCCCCACACCATGATGCCGGGTGTTGGCCCTGTGTGCCTCGGTCGTATGCAGTCCTGATTGTGGCACTCACCTGCACGGCGCAAAACACGCATACGACCATCATTGGCACCAAGGCAGAAGCGACTCTCATCGCTGAAGACGACACGTCTCCATTCGTCCCTCCATTCACGCCTGTCGCGACACCACTGGAGGCGGGCTGCACGATGTTGGGGCGTGAGCGGAAGACGGCCTAACGGCGTGCGGGACCGTAGCCCAGCTTCATGGAGACGGTTGCGAATGGTCCTCGCCGATACCCCAGGAGCAACAATGTCCCTAATTTGCTGGGAAGTGGCGGTGCGGTCCCCTACGGCACTGCGTAGGATCCTACGGTCTTGGCGTGCATCCGTGCGTCGCTGCGGTCCGGTCCAGGTCGACGGGCACGTGCACCTTCCGCCGACCACTGGCGACAACATCGATGTATTGTGGAGACCTCACGCCCCACGTGTTGAGCAATTCGGCGGTACGTCCACCCGGCCTCCCGCATGCCCACTATACGCCCTCGCTCAAAGTCCGTCAACTGCACATACGGTTCACGTCCACGCTGTCACGGCATGCTACCAGTGTTAAAGACTGCGATGGAGCTCCGTATGCCACGGCAAACTGGCTGACACTGACGGCGGCGGTGCACAAATGCTGCACAGCTAGCGCCATTCGACGGCCAACACCGCGGTTCCTGGTGTGTCCGCTGTGCCGTGCGTGTGATCATTGCTTGTACAGCCCTCTCGCAGTGTCCGGAGCAAGTATGGTGGGTCTGACACACCGGTGTCAATGTGTTCTTTTTTTCCATTTCCAGGAGTGTATATACTTCCAAACTCTTTCTGAGAATACATTGTATAAAGGTTTATTAGGAGGAAACGGACTAGGCAGTCGACGAAAACATTAACGAGGTCCTTTTATGAGTTCTACCCGAGTTTTGTTATTGCTCTTTCTTGAACTTTGGTGTATCCAGAGGTCCAATATCCTGAGAGAATCATCGTTTTGTGCACCGAAATTATTCGCAGATTTCTTTATTTTTACTGTAATTTGCATGAGTCGCTCAAGTTTTAAGAGTGCGTTATCAACAATATTACGTAGGTCCGAATTCTCTTTGTCATTGATTTGCTACGTTATCTTTAAATACCTTGCACAGTATTATAAAACATAAGTAAACCTCATAACCGCTGATTACGTGTTTGCAGGCAGTTCGCTATTGCATATTTTCACATTCCTGTGTTTCCATTTATGGGTCTTCTCTGTAGAAATCATAAAGTATAGGTGAGAACCAGAAAGCATAGCTTCCGGTAGCTTTAACACATTCCACAGTGCTTCATCCTCCCGATTCGATGCGTAGCATACATCGCGTTCTAATCGTTGGTGGTCTTTTATCTGAGCAAAACTGCGTACTTGTGGGTAATATTATTTGTCTCTTTATGGTATTTTGATGGTAATTCGGTCATAATAAAATATAACTCTCTAAGGTTTGAGACGTAAGTTGGAACGAAGCTAATTCGTCCATGGAAATGGTTTATAACAGGTATATTAAAATAAGTCCCGCCTCCATTTCAAGATTTACTTGTATTTCTGAACCCGAAAAAGTGGCTATGCATACATTTGTGTTGAACATTTCTATAAATTTGTGGTAGTAGCAACATAATTTACGCGTAATCTGTTTTTGCGATAACATATATTACATGTAGAAATGCGTTATATTCACAGAACCCTGGTGTCAGCTGTAACACACTTTTCTCTCACATCTACTACTTAAAATATTTTCCATTGCCGCACGTACTAGCAGCCCAAAGCAAGAAAACATAACCCTGTAACTATTCGAGACTTTCCGTCGCATCAAACATTGCAATAACAAAAAATCTGCAAATGATGATCATCTTAATCTGTACTTGTAAAAGTAGGGAACAAGTTCAAAAATTAGAAATTTTGCCATATGGACATTGAACACTACTTCAAATTGGCAAAGACTTGGATGAATGTAGGTTCTAACTATGATGAATTAACCATTCCATGGCCTGACAGAAAAGCGAACTCCGTTTTTTCTTATTACAGTCTTATACTGTAACCATTGACTGTACAACAGATTTTGTGCCCTTGTGTTTACTTTATTTGTAGTAGCGTAAGTCGGCCGCTGTGGCCGAGCGGTTCTTGGCGCTGCAGTCTGGAATCGCGCGACCGCTACGGTCGCTGGTTCGAATCCTGCCTCGGGCGTGGATGTGTGTGATGTCCTTAGGTTAGTTAGGTTTAAGTAGTTCTAAGTTCTAGGGGACTGATAACCACAGCAGTTGAGTCCCATAGTGCTCAGAGCCATTTAGTAGCGTAAATTTTGCAGTTTTTTTAGCTTCGATTTAATGTTTTAGGATTACTGAATCTAAAATGCAATGGCCTGTCGCAATAAATGATACATAACAATTTAGTGCTGCAATGCACTGAGGTGACAAAAACTGTGCCATACCTACTTCTGTCCGACTTAGTGCAACATCTCGACGTGACAAGGACTCAAGAAGTCGTCGGAAGCCCCCTGTCAATATATTGAGCCCTGCTGCCTCTGTAGCGTCCAGCCTTGAGAAAGTGTTGCCGATGCAAGATTTTGAGCACGAACTGACCTCTCGACTATGTCAAACAAATGTTCGGTGGAATCATTTCAGGCGATCTGGGTGACAAACTCTTTCTCTCGAAATGTCTAGAATGTTCTGACATGGCGAACTCTCATCCATAAAAATTCCATCGTTGTTTGGGAACATGACGTCCATGAATAGCTGCAGATGGTCTCCAAGTAGCCGAAAATAATCATTTCCACTCAATGGTCAGTTCAGGCGGACCAGAGGACCCAGTCCAATCCATGTAAACACAGCCCACACCATTATGGAAACACCACACCAGCTTGCAAAGTGCCTTGCTGACGACTTGGATCCATGGCTTCGTGGGGTCTCCGCCACACACGAATCGCACTGTCGGCTCTTATTAGCCGAAATCGCGGCTCATCTGACCAGGCCACCGTTTTCCAGATGTCTAGGGTCCAACCAATACGGTCAAGAGGCCAGGAGCGACGTGGCAGGCGATATCGTGCTGTTAGCAAAGGCATTAGCGTCGGTCGTGTGATACCTTGTTTGATCTCTACTTACTGGGCAGTTGCGCCACCAGCATAGTCGCCTATCCTGTTAAATTACTGATTTGAACATATCCACGAGAGTAATGAAAGAAAACCGCTAAACGCTAAAACTAATTACGTTGACAATTCGATCAAGGCTTGACCGTTACAAGCGCACTAGTTTCGTAGTTACAAGGCCTGACGAATTCAACGCTGTAATTTTTTATTTTATGCCATTAAAATTCACAAATTGTTAGGTAAACTTTACACAAACGTCACTTTCACATTTTGGAAGTGCTCGACTAAGCTGATGGCGTTATTATGTCAGCCAGTGACGACCAAAAAGGGTCGAACGTGGGAAATAATTGTTACAGTCGCAAATTTTTGTACAGTGGTAGGAGGCAGTGTGAAGAAAACACAATAGAAATCTCAGCCGGTCGGTGTGGCCGTGCGGTTCTAGGCGCGTCAGTCTGGAACCGCGTGACCGCTACGGTCGCAGGTTCGAATCCTGCCTCGGGCATGGATGTGTGTGATGTCCTTAGGTTAGTTAGGTTTAAGTAGTTCTAAGTTCTAGGGGACTGATGACCTCATAAGTTAAGTCCCATAGTGCTCAGAGCCATCCACAATAGAAATCTCGACCGGTGGGGTCTGAGCTTGGTAGTGGGGGTGCATTTGAAGGTCACTTTCGCAAATTGTTCTCGAATAACTCAAAAACTACGGCCTTTAGCACAAACGTATCCCTTCCACATAATTTAACTACGTTAATTTCCTACAAAAAGGCCATGTTCATTTTTTCTGTAGGAATAACAGATTGCGTGTAGCGAGCCAGAGAACACGAAAATCTCGCAAATGATTTTTGAACGCGATATATATATACTACTGACCATTAAAATTGCTACATCACGAGGATGATGTGCTACAGACGCGAAATTTAACAAGCAAGAAGAAGATGTTATGATATGCAAATGATTAGCTTTTCAGAGCATTCACACGGCCAGAGGTGGTTGTTCTGGGTGCCGCTTTCTCAGGATCTGTGCACCCAAATTGCGTGAAAATGCAATCACATGTCAGTTCTAGTATAATATATTTGTCCAATGAATACCCGTTTATCATCTGCATTTCTTCTTGGTGTATCAATTTTAATGGCCAGTAATATATATAGCCCTTGCACTCATAGGACGTAGAGTCCATAAGGACTTGGGAAAGGTGAATCAAGCGATGAAACTATAGGTCAGAATACGGAGAGATATGTAATGGCAGTTGAGACAGAAATCGGAGGCACCTTGGATAACCTACAGAGGCCTGCGACGATCGCGCATCTTAAGAATATCCAAGTGTAGAAATGAATAAATCGATCTGTGGTAGCTTAGAAGACTGTGATAGTAGTAGAACAGCGAAAGGCTCCATGAATGGTGTAAGATCACCGAATTCTCTCTTGGGGGATCAATATGCGGAACTTTTTTCTGGGATCTGACGAGGGAACCCGTCTTGTTATTACTGTATCGAGTGAACTGGGTGGAAGGAGCGGTTGCTTTCGCTGATGACATCCTGACTGTGGCATCTGCTGAGCCCACTGAGAATCTAGAGGAGTGAGTATGTGAAATATTCACGCAGAAGGAGCAATGGTGTACGGGCAAAAATTCGAAACAACTGCACAAAGAACTACGTGTCTGGTAATCTTTGTAAACAGGAATCCTACAGCTAGACGGCATGGTACTTTAATGAAATAATATACTGTCTGCAGATAACTGGATGTGCATCTTCATCAGAAAATAACTTATATACACACATAGCCACAATTTCGCAGATGAGCGTGAAACTTTACGATATGACCACTGACTAGAGTACAAGATCTTATTGGCCACTACGCGTGTGTCTCACATCGTCATCTCCAATGCAACACACTGAGGTGACGAAAGGTGGGACACCTCGTAATATCGTGCCAGACCTCCTTTTTCCCGGCGTAGTGCAGCAGCTCGACGTGTCATGAACTCAACAAGTCGCTAGAAGTCCCCTGCAGAAATGTTGAGCCATACTGCCTCTATAGCCGTCTATAATTCAGAAAGTATTGCCGGTACGAGATTTTGTGCACGAACTGACCGCTCGATTATGTTCGATGGGATTCCTGGCGGGCGATCTGGATGGCCAAATCATTCGCTCGAATTGTGCAGAATGTTCTTCAAACCAATTGCGAACAATTGTGGCTCTGTGAAATGACATCGTTCTTTGGAAACATGAAGTCCATGAATGGCTGAAAATGGTTCCAAGTAGCCGAACATAACCGATTTCAGTCAATGCTCGATTAGCACTGAAAACGCTATGCAAACGCCGCTGCTCTCGGTCGTTAAGTGAAGGCCGTCGGCCACTGCATTGTCCGTGGTGAGAGGTAATGCCTGAAATTTGGTATTCTCGACACACTCTTGACACTGTTAATATCGGAATACTCAATTTTCTAACTGCCATTCGGCGATCAAAGTCTGTTAATTCCCGTCGTGCTGCCAGAATGATGTCGGAAACGTTTTTACATAAATCATCTACGTACAAACGACAGCTTCGCCAATGCCCTGCCCTTTTATACCTTATGTACGCGATACTAACGCCATCTGTACATGTGCATATCGCTAACCCACGACTTTTGTCACCTCAGTGTAATTTTTACGTGTCACGAGAAACTAAATACCTGAAAGTAACAGTTAGAGGTTATCTTTCAAAAAGACACTTCAGTGCCAAATTACACAGTTCAGTGACATTACTGTGACCACTGCCTATGTTTGTCGTCAGTGTGTAATAACCGCTCATAGACGGCACGTGGCAACACCGGCAGTGGAGTGTATATAAAGCGTGCAGGGAGGACACGGGTAACAGTGCAGTCGTTGTCCTAAGGCGGAACGGAGCGATTTATTTGGCGTCAAAAAGGGCATTATCTTTGGCTTCAGGGCCAAGGCTGGAACCATTTCCGAATTGCCTAAGTCTGTAAACTGCTCGCGTGCCACCGTGGTTGAAGTATACCGTGGATGGCAAACTATCGCTATCCAAAACTGGCGAAGAAGCGGCTGTAGCGCAGGCCACAGATGTTGCGGAGATGAGTACAGGCGAACAGAGGTGAAACTGTTGAACAACTGACCATCCAGATGAACCGGAAGCCTACCAGCAGTGTCTCCTTAATGCCCGTTCAGCGAACGTTGCTGTGTATGTGCCTCCGCAGCCGGTGCGCGGTTCATGCACTCATGCAGACGGCTGCTCATCGACGACGAAAGTTGTTACTGGCACGCCAATATCGCAACTGGATGTCCACTGGCGACTGGTGGAGTTTTCACATGAATCACGTTTTATACTCTGTCGCACAGACGATCAGTGGCGTGTACGGTCTGAAACGTCTGAAAGCAACCATTCTGCATGCATAATGGTCTGAGGAATATTTCCGTGGCATTCCCTGGATGATCTAGTAATTCTAGAAGATACAAAGGATTGACACAAGTATGCATCTATTCTTGGGGAGCATGTCCAACCATACATGTCTACATACAATATGTTTTTCCTCATCACGATGGACTCTACCACCAGGACAATGCAACGTATCACACAGTTCAAAACGTTCGTGTGTGGTTCGGAGAGCAACAGGGTGAGTTTTCCTTATGCCCTGGCCACCAAACTCCACGGATTAAAACCCAATTGAGAATCTGTGGGATCATTTCCAACGGGCTGTTCGCTTCGTGAATCCTCAAAGGAGAAACTAAGCGCAACTGGCCACGGCACTGGACTCTACACGGCTCCACCTCCATGTCGGTACCTTCCAGAACCTCTCTTCCTGCACGTCATGTGGCGGCCCGCGCTGCAAAAGGCAGTTTCATTTATGTGGTTGGACAGTGCCTTAAACACCTAAGAGATTCAAATGCTCGTAAAACTCATATGCAGTCGCATCAGTAGATCAGAACAGCTCATGGAAATATTAGATAAACTAAAATATTTCACTTGTTCTAATGCTTGAAAAATTTCTGGACATAAGTGATATGATGAAGGCAAGCCAAAGAGGCGTAAAAAACACGAAGCAATCCCAACACCTTTCTGGTACGGAGGAGACTTGAGAGTTACAAATAACTGTAAGACGCAATAATAATGTTAGTCGCACTAAAATTAGGAATTTGTAAGAATATGACAAATGTTCATGTCAAGAATTTTTGTATTAGGTCTCTCGCAAAATTTTGAGCTACAAAGCTGCTCGATAGTGAATACAGGTAGATGTCCGTCAGTGTCAGTCAAGTGGTATGTGACAGAAACTTCAGTCTACTTCTATATACAGTCTCAATGTACTCTGCAACAGAAAAGTATGAAAACGTGAGCACTATGGTGGACCTTTTGTATATAGTATATCTTTCTCTTCCAAATTCACCCACGCTATTACATCGAACACTATTTACACTATTTCTGAAAGTATACACGACGTAATGTACATAATTCACTTGTTGTCTTTTGAAATCTACAGACCGAGCGAAGCGACGCAGTGGTTAGAGTGGTTAGCACACTGGAGTCACACTCGCAGGACGACGATTCAAAGCCCCGTTCGACCATCCAGATTTTGGTTTTCTATGATTTCCTCAAATCGCTCCAGGCAAATGCCGGCTTGGTTCCTTTGAAATGGACACGACCTTCCCCATCCTTCCGTAATCCGCTCTTGCACCCCCTCTCTACTGACGGCGTTGTCGAAGGGACGTTAAACTGTTATCTTCCTTCCTTCTTTCAGCTCTACAGCAGTACTAGATATTAAACTGCTAGACATAGCTCCAGTACTACGTTCATCCGGAGATAGCGTGTGATCTACCGTCATGTAAAGGATGATACCTATTTCTGCCCTTAACGACATGGCACAAGAATACAGAAGTGAAGGTGTTGTCATCCCACAGCCATAAATAGACCAATCAACAAATCTTATGGAGAAAGACGTCTCTATTGTAAGAAAGATGACAGGAAGTCTTCACCTTAGTGCACCTAAAACGTAAGAGAAACTTTTTTTTAAGAACGGACGAGGAAGAAGTGATATTACTAACGGCAAGGCGTGTGGCATTGTTGGCTGGAAAACCGGAAGGGTGTGTTTAGTCACGGAACTGGAAGGGTTTTCTTTCGTGCATAATGACAACTTTCCTTCACTGAATGCGAATGTTGTGTTTTCAGTGTATATTTTCAGCGTAGATTACTGTAAGTGAGAAATAAGAGAGTAAAACCTAGTGCGCTGTATTCTTTGCGCCTTTAAAATACCAATAGTTCCGACGAATGAATAACCATAAATAGTGTCACATGTTCGCATTCAGTGAGAGACTGAAGAATAATCCGCGACACTCGTTCGGAGAGGAGAAACGTTAAGGCGCCATGGGTCCCCCCCCCCCCTCCCCTTGCCAGCCAAACACTGTTTGAAAATTTCTTACATCACCAGGATTCGAACAGTCGAACCTGTTACCTCCGGGTCGAACGCCAGTACATGAACGTGCGATAGCTACTTCGGTGAGAAAGAAAACCAATATTAGGGAATTCAATCCTGCAAAAGCTATATTTCGTAAATATCTACGTTTTACGTCTTTGAGCGATCGGTGGGTATGTTTAGTGACGAGAGCAAGATTAATGCGAATTAGTCGTCTGACAGTTTTTGGGCAAGTTCAGCGTAGTATTGTAAAAGTGAAATGTTCACCGTATATTTAAACACAGAGAAGAGGGAGGAAGACAGAGCAGTAGTATAGGGGATTTTGTAATCCGTTTGAGTGTCCCAGGAGGAATGGAGGGGGATGAGATTAGTGCTTAACGTCCCGTCGACAACGACGTCATTAGCGATGGGGCACAAGCTCGGATTAGGGAAGAAAGGGGAAGGAAATCGGCCGTGCCCTTTCAAAGGAACCATCCCAACATTTGCCTCAAGCGATTAAGGGAAATAACGGAAAACCTAAATCAGGATGGGCTGATGCGGGTTTGAACCGTCGTCCTCCTGAATGCGAGTCCAGTGTGCTAACCACTGCGCCACCTCGCTCGGTCAGGAGGAATGGTTAATATTCAAGGCTATGGCAGCAACACTCATTTTAAGCAAATAAGTAAATAAATAATCACATGGACATATGTCTTTTCCGAACGAATTCCGAGACAGAACACATTTAATATACATTGGTTTTTGGGCTAGTGGTGCACGCTTATGTCTTACCCACACCACCCCTATGACGTTTTATTCTGCCTCTGCCTAACTCCTTGCTTTCAATCCCATTGCGAACGTGTATAGGCACTCAGACGAGCAACACAGCATGTTGTCCCAAAGGTGCATAAATGTAATGAAGCTGATTGTGGGATACTTGGATAATGCACTGCACAATCTGCAACCTGCGAACACAACCCACAGTGAACCACTCTGTCTATTTCGTCCCACTCATTTCCCGCCTCACTTCAACAATATTTTCACCACAGCTTCCGTAATTTATAGTGACGCGATAAAACATCCTATGATGGCGTGTACATCTTGGATTATGCCTAGGATATAATGGGGACTCTTGGTTAAGAACAACATGGATTCTAAGTTTAAACTCATTGAATATTCATTATTTTGACTACCCCACTCTTGGTGGGATACTAGAATTTAGATAGCATCTTTTCATATATGAATATTTGATATAGCGAGTAATGCCCACACCACGATCGCCCTATTCCAAATCATGACATAACTATATTTCTCAATAAACTATTGAGTCTTTTATTGATTTTAACCTATGCACATGGGAAGGGGTTAAGGAGGTGTCCTCAGTTACCGAAAGGGTATCTTTTATACAAATGGTTCAAATCACTCTGAGCACTATGGGACTTAACATCTGAGGTCATCAGTCCCCTAGAACTTAGAACTACATAAACCAAACTAACCTAAGGACATCACACACATCCATGCCCGAGGCAGGATTCTAACCTGCGACCGTAGCGTTCGCGCGGTTCCAGACTAAAGGGCCTAGAACCGCACGGCCACACCGGCCGGCTCCTTTTATATAATTTTGCAATAATTATCTTTCATACGCGTGCCCTGAAGACTACCATGAGATATTCTGATTAAGAGTTACAACTTATCAGAGATGCCAGAACAGGAGGTGGTCCCATCCAAAAGGTGCAAAATCATTTACTCGTTTCGTGATGGATAGAAAAGTTACCTCCTTCCGTACTTACAAGAAATGGTACATCAAGTCATAAATTATCCCCAACTATACTTAAGTGTTCATACTCAATTATTCTACTACTAAAATCAGTCAAGGCCGTGGATATCATATTGTCTGCACCTCAACCTTTAACCAAAAGGCAATGTCGGTATTCTCTACTCACCATGTCGTTGCCTTGACTGACTCACTTAACACGATGAGTAATTGATACAAATTTCACACAGACACACACTTCCTGTCCTAATCTTTCATCAGGAATTCCTTAGTTTCCTGTCTTGGACAGTCGGTGCCCGTGGGACAGGAAGAGCAACGCCAATTTGTACTCATCAGGTACCGTTCTTGTGCGTTAATTCTCTCACCCGCTCATTTTAAGCCGGTCGTTGTGGTCGAGCGGTTCTAGGCGCTTAAGTTTGGAACCGCGCGACCACTACGGTCGCACGTTCGAATCCTGCCTCGGGCATGGATGTGTGTGATGTCCTTAGGTTAGTTAGGTTTAAGTTGTTCTAAGTTCTAGGGGACTGGTGACCTCAGATGTTAAGTCCCATAGTGCTCAGAGCCATTTTAACCATTTGAGCTCATTTTAAATTTTAATTAATTCTAGCAACGCTGTTTCCTATTATGAACAGGCTCAAGAAGAATTTGGTTATTCAGTGCAATTCTGCAACGTGGGAAAGGGATAATGACCGTACAGCGTACTCACCACTAATAACGTTCTTGAGCAATTTATGTCTTCATACGGAAAATATTTCAACTTAATCAATACACACGCGAGACCTCTCACGAGACTGGATTAAGCAAGAGGTCGACACATGGACCTCGGGGTCCACGGAGACAACAGTATTCAAAATTGCTCACCCAGTTATGTGCTTGACCAATAATAAACTTCACGCGCATAGTGTGTTTCAGCTTAATCTAAAATACGCTTATTATTTAGGGTGTTCTGAAATTCCCGTTAAAAACGTCTATAACTTCTAGAGGTTAGTGAGTAGATAATAATTTTTAACTGGAACCCAGCATGGGGAACGTACCGTTTCCGTGCTACAACCATTTGAAAGTAAGTTGGTAACGCGACCACTTTTATAGGTAATCGATTAAGTGCGACCCATTACATCACTTGTTTCACAATTCCACTCATTAATAGAAAAAGAAATTGCTCGTGTGCTCGTTGACGGGTTCTCTTCAATCTGATGCAGTACGCTCTCTTCCAACTCGCGTGTGCGGCGTCTCGTTGGAGCGCCACAGTCACGCCTGCTGACGGTGAAGGTATCCTTTCTGGAATCCGTTGCGTAAATGCGGCGAAAAGGGTATGCGATGGAGTCGGATTTTGTGGAGAACGATGTTGATAAAGGTGACGAGCAGCTCTTCCATTACCATGAGCTTCGCCATTCAGAAGGATCATGTCGGTATATTCTGCAAATATGTGCTCAACCATGTTGCTCTAACACCCAGAGACACGTGAATGAGGCTCGAACCGGTTCAGAGAGATAGAACAGACGTCAAATGACATCTGCCGATTCGACGTAGCCATCCCTCCCCCCCACCCACCCCCCTCCACTATGACAACTCTGTTGCATACTTACCTAGTAAATATGTTTTCTAACGCCTGTAGCACGGAAACGGTACGTTTCCGGACATGGATTCCCATTCAAAATATTATGCACTCTCTCCCCTGAAATTTGTAATTTCCTAACACCCTGTATTTCAACTTAATCTAATCAACGTTTAATAGTAAATTAGAGACTTGCCTAAGAATCATGCCTAGTCATCAGGACAAAGTATGACTGAACGATTAAGTTCCCCCTATTGAATTTACCTACTGAAATGATTATAAATTTCCTCACAACCTACAAGCTCTTGCTACCTAGGAAGGAACGAATTAATTCAATATTCTAATTTCTTATTTCACACTCTATGTCCCTGATAAAGACCTAATTTACGGAGCACATACTAAGTGCAACCGTTCAGTACCACGGGAGGGAGAAACGAACTTGCCACAATGGCCAACCATGGTCTATTTCTTTCTGCCTCTTTCACATCTTTACTGATCCTGCTCTCTCTACCTCTAAGGCTAGAAACTCAGGTCAGCAACTTACTGAGGCTACTCATGCACCATCTTTGATAGCTTTTTAACAAAGAAAATAGCGAAACCGCACTGAAATTTGAGAATTATTTTATTTTATTTTCACAACTTATTTCGGGAATTCAATATGCCATTTTCAAGCCCCAAATGCACCTCATGCACCTGAAGATAGCACGTTGAATAGCCGAAACTGGTTGTGAAAAGAAAATAAAGTAACTTCTCAAATTGCACGCTATTTGGCGATTTTTCTTGTTAGGTATACTGGAATTGATCAACAGAGATCTTTGATAGCTTACAACAACAGCCAAAAAGACGACTCACACTATGCCATTCTACAGTCATACAAAGACTTCAGGAATTAACTAATAAATCAACTAAATGAGAACACTAAGGAAAGGGTAAAGCGTCGAGCACAGTATAAGCGGCCGTTGCGTACTTTTTGCCATGAATATTGCTGCTGTCTACCGAGAAGTAGTCAAAACAATTCTAATATGCACCATAACTGTTATCAGTGAGTTTGCCACAGGAAGTTTTTTCCGTTATATTTTAGCGTACACTTTGCTGATTTTCATGCGTGTGATGTAATGTAAGTAAATTATACTACTCTTGTTTCCTCACTTATGTTTAGATTAACACATTTTTACCATATCAATGTTCCAACATAGTCTTATGGAGTACAAATGTAGTTCTTTGTTGTTTGTTTCTGTTAGATAATTTCAACTGTGAACCACTAATGCTCGCATGATGTCCCATCGGGAAAAGTGGCCACATTACTCATCGGGAAAAAGTGGCCAAGTTGTTAATTACTTCCAAATATCACGCATAATACTTAAGGCAGACTTATTTCCAACCCATTATACACAAAAAGCTATCGCCTGTCATTGAATTTCCTGAATTGCTTTGCATTATTTTAAACCGTCTCCGTTCTTTTATATGTGGCCTAATACAAAAACCCTACTGGAAACGATCTGGTCAACGCACTTGATATTGTTTCAGATACTTGGACATCAAGATGCATGGAAAGTATACCTGAAAATCAGAACAACAAACATCGGATCTTATTGCGATGGAACTGACTACTTTACCCTCCTTTATAGGGAAAAGTGGCCACTTCGTAAGCCTTCATAAAAATGCATATAGCTGCTATACATTATCTTCGTTTTCGCTTAAGAATATTTGGTTTTATACCTTCTAATATGTATATTGAATAAGTGTGGGTGGTAAGGTTTTATCGATAACCATAGTCTGGTGAAAACTCAATTTCCCTTAGAGTGATCACTTTACTCCACCATCCCTTACTTTTGTTACAAAGTATACAACAGATGAGCGAAACAACTGCAGAAGATGTGAATGAATATCCGAAAGATGTGACTAGTGGCAGTTTTAGGCTTATTTGTTCACAACAAGGTACCCGAATATTAAAGGGTACTGAGTAATGTTATATTTCTTATGCTCTTTTTCCCATTATTTCGTTATCTTCTGCTTATTATTAACAGACTGAGTATATAAACGAAATACGAAGGTACTGTTAAATCATACTGTTCATTTATTTTATTATAAAATTTGTGAAAAATATATAAAAATCTTTTGCCTCATAGAGGTGACTTAATAGCAAAGTGAGATAAACTTGCTTCTTGATAAACTAATGAAGATTAAACATTTTTTGTGTGTTATTTCGATGCCTTCATTTTGTTGCCTTGTTTCTCAACCTTGCTAATAATCTGTATTTTTTTATATAACAAATTTAAATAAAGATTAACGAAGCTCCTCTCGTGAGCAGACTTAGCTGACGCAAAACTGTTCCGTTTATTTGATTGTTCAATATCTCTTAATATGCGGACGTTGTTAGGGCACGTGGCTGTCGCTGAGACATGGGATTAGACGCTGATCACGTTCGAGAGCTCGCCGCAGACAAACACAAGCGCTGCGCTGCTCGTCTGCTGTCTGAAATAAACCAGTGACGCCGCACCTGGGCCCGGAATGCCGATTCGAAAGAGGGATGCTGCATGTTCTCAAGGTCATATTGGTACAATAAGCACTGACGTCCTTCTTTGTTGGACAAAGCGAGGCTCAAAATACGGTATTCTCTGTCTGCTTGTAAGAATTATAGTGCGATTTTTACAATTGATGCTAATCGTTCCTTTTTCCGCCGATGTGGGCTAGACTATGTTACCTTTGTGAGATACGTAAATGACTTATTATCGCCAGTGCGTTCTTTAGATCGTGTAGTTTACCTTTCAGTGAATTCGTGCATCATGATAGTGATGACCAATTCCTCATTCATTTTCAAACTGAATAGTTAATGGTTTCCAAGAGCTTCTAGTTTTTCTTACAACGGTATTTATAAGTACAGCGTGGTAAGTAAGTCTTAAAATGACATTTTTTTCGCTACCAGTTGAGGAGTTTAGTTAAAAATGGTGTACAAATTAGGACAGCCTTGTTCCTATAACGCGATACAAATATCCCAAGCCTTTTTTACTCTTGCCAGGACGGTTCTCCCATCAACTCCGCAGAAAATTTGCTCCCAGACATTAATTATAAATACACTTGTACTTGACATCTTGGGTTGTCGGGTGCTCTGCCGGATATCAGCGTCGTACTTGCACGATATTTCGGTCACGTAGCTCGTAAGCTTCATCAGGTGCGACCTGAGACTGCTCCACCAGTGGACCTTGGTGGAGGGGGAAGGCCATAGGCATAAATACTGGACCAGGTCCACTCGAGGAGCAGTCTCAGGTCGCACCTGATGAAGCTTACGAGCTACGTGACCGAAATATCGTGCAAGTACGACGCTGATATCCGGCAGAACACCCGACAACCCAAGATGTCATTAGATCGCCGGGAAAGCCTGAAGAGTTACACACTTGTACTTGTCAATGGAAGCTTCGAAGTCAAGAACTTCTTAAATAATTCTTATAACAGTCTCAATTCCAGGTTATCTTAATAGATTTTGTGTTATTTATTTTTGCCGTGTGAGGACTGATATCAATAAGTCTCCAGTATTTCGATTGTATTGTTAGGAAGCTCCTGAGAAGATTGTGTTCCATCTCACAGGTTATGTGAATAATACAATACAGCCTGTACTAAAAAAAAAGTAAAATTAAAAGTAAAATTATCATTTGTGGTGTAAACACACTGATGATGTTTAGTAAAGGAAGCAACACGCCAGACAGAGGTATACGAATTGTATTTTCACAGAACAAGACACAACTAAATATAGCAAAAAAATGATTCTGAGCACTATGGGGCTTAACTTCTGATGTCATCAGTCCCCTAGAACTTAGAACTACTTAACCCTAACTAACCTAAGGACATCACACACATCCATGCCCGAGGCAGGATTCGAACTTGTGACCGTAGCGTTCACGCAGTTCCAGACTGTAGTGCCTAGAACCGCTCGACCACCCCGGCCGGCTAAATATAGCAACCAATATATTTAGGATGTAGCAAAAGTAGAAGAAACAACACTGCGTCTGAAGTGACGGAAAGTCAGTGACGACAGACGTTGCACAGTTGAAGCTTGAGGACATGTATGGATGTAGAAAAATTGCCAGTTAAATTGTACACTTCAGAAGATCAACTCCAACAATCAGGGATTTAGTAAAATTTCTTTGTTGTTCTTGAGAAGCACGTGAAACCATGGAACCACAGGAAAAACAACCTACATCAATGCTTCATCAAAAATTATATCAGAAACCAACAGATACATGAACAACAGAAAATACGCAAAAATGAACGTAACGTTACTTTAAAAATGAACTGCCATTAATACTTGTAAAAGTCGGCAGAAGAGGCGAGACCTATCTTGTGCTGGAAAGACTTTGTAATTAACATTAGCTACCGAGGACTACGTGATAACAGAATGTTCATACACAGATCAGTGCTACGGCAACACTAAAGCATCGTCACATCGATACAATAAATACATACCTAAAACAGATAAGGAAATAAAAATAATAAAGTGGATAGAAAATTACAAGAAATCAAGCAAGTGAAAAATCTATGAGGCTCGAAATTGGTATGTTTGAGCGCATCAGCTAACATTAAAAATAACTAATGAATTTCTAAGCGAATGCCTGTAGAAGTTACGCAAGCGTTTACAACCAACTAAATGAAAAAGAAACGCGAGAATGATCCTACATTCCAAAGGTGAAAAATTACGACTCTGCACAAGCCCAAAAAGGTATTCCGACGATAGGGGAACAGAGGATTCAGATGGTTCAAATGGCTCTGAGCACTATGGGACTTAACATCTGAGGTCATCAGTCCCCTAGAACTTAGAACTACTTAAACCTAACTAACATAAGGACATCACACACATCCATGCCCGAGGCAGGATTCGAACCTGCGACCGTAGCGGTCGCGCGGTTCCGGACTGAAGCGCCTAGAACCGCTCGGCCACACCGGCTGGCAGAACAGAGGGATTTGAAATACGACTATCTACACCATTCCCCAGATTTGACATATTATGGCTACTACCTGTACCCACATCTGATGAACCACATTTCAGTGATTGAATCCAGTTACCGGAAAAGGGAGAAAAGTTGGACAAATTCAAATGGGTGACAAAATCCTTTATAGCTGGTGTATGGCATTTTCTACTTGCCTCCTTAATGTGCGGTTAACATAGGTATCAACGACTATAAAAGGAAAGTTAATTATTAAGGAGGAACATTTTATGAAAGACAGGATGAACATTTAACAACCTCGCCACCTATGTTTCATGTTTCCCTGATGTTTGTGGGTTTTTACTGCAAGTCGTCCAGAGTGAGTATTTATTTAAGAGAAAACTCTCACAGCCTGTTCTAAACCTTTACGAGCTTACGCAACTCCCTGAATCGACCAGCTCCATTTTCTTGTCAAAACGATTGCGTTGATGTCAAGATGGTCATCTCACATACATTAACGTAAATTTCATCTCTTATCACTAAATATCTCATTATTGTGTAGTAGTAAATAAGATGTACACGTCCAAAATTTTCTGTCTCACCTGCTAGTTCATGTCTTGATGCAATGAACTGTCACACGTAGTAAGAATTTTGTGTAACACGAATTAGTTGACACAGATTCTCCCATAACATTATAGAAAACCTCGCGAACTTAGTGAAAAGATGCTAGCTCTGCCTTCTCTTCGAAGGTGTTTAACAGATGCAATGAATTACAAAATTCACATAGAATATACACTAAGTGCTACACCATCAACAGTGTCAGTTGTTCGGCTATGATTCTATTTATATATTCCAGTGTTTTGTCACTGATTTGTGAAGCTGTTAAAATAACAGACATGACTTACTTATTCTTCACCGTTTGCAGTTTGCTATCTTCGTAGACTAGTATCTGTGTTTTATTATCTGACTGTACTGTCATTAAGCAACACTGACGAGTATGCATGTACAAAAATTAAACCAGTCCTACAAAGTTTTTAGATATTAGCAACTCCCTCTCCACGTCATAGTTTCCTGATCAGTCGATATTACGGTTTATACTTTTTAAAGTTCCCTCGTAACACAGCAACTTTCTTATAAACAGTTTCTCCCTTTTCCCATAATTGGATTTCCTGCAGACAGACTTCTGCTGGGGTACGGATAACATGTTCATCAGAAATCCAGAACATGTACTCTCTTCTGCTAAGAAGCCCTCTTATTACGCAATATACTTAGCGTAGAAAGACATGTGTAACTTACTTTATTTGTGTCAACTGGAAATGTGCTCCAAAGCTGGAGGACGCGTAAGAGCACGAGTCTTGTGAGCAGAACATCTGAATTGCACGCAGGTTTACCTTGAAATTCTGGCGATACATGAAAAGAAAGCAATGTCGCGTCCAGTTGCAGTGAAATGGTGCCCCCCAATTTGACCAAGGTCGGTAAAACTGATGGGGAAGGAAAGCTATCGGCATCTACCACATACGACAATATCCACGCAATCGAGGAACTAATTCGCAACAATCGCAGATTTTCCAACGATAAGGACGTTCAAGTAGCGAACGAGAGCTATATCTGGCTTCTTTTTAATACCGTTTAGCTGGCGAATGACTGGTTTAGTTGCGATCTGGAAGTATGGTTTTTTCCCAATCATTTCACCTTTTTTTGGTCTTTTATTCTCGACTACAGGAAAGCATTTAAGCATTTATATCTACGTTAATTTAAGGAAAATTATTTGCATAGAACTAACATTTCAAAACACGCTTTAATATCTCAAGAAAATATTTTATTAGACTGAAGTAAAAAGCACGACAAACTAAAACAACATTGGTGTGAGTTCCGGGCTCGCTGACATATACATACGCAAGAGCAGAAACATAATTGCGAAATACAAACAGTTGAAGGGGGAAAGCTTTTCCACCATGGCTAGCGTCAGAAAAGTGTTGCAACTTCACAATAATGAAGGAAACTGTTCTAAGCAAAGCTGACTTTGATTTATGCAGGATAAATCGGAAGCCATATGCTTCACAGTTGCTCAAATAAAATGGCTCTCAGCACTACGGGACTAACATCTGAGGTCATCAGTCCCCTCGACTTAGAACTACTTAAACCTAACTAACCTAAGGACATCACACACATCCATGCCCGAGGCAGGATTCGAACCTGCGACAGTTGCAGCAGCGCGGTTCCGGACTGAAGCACCTAGAACCACTCGGCCACAAGGGTCGGCCTTCACAGTAGCAGTAAACAATGTACCAACGATTGAACTGAGAAGAGGAACAGTGAACTTCTATTCAGCACAGTAGTTTGCTAAGAGTAAGAAATAATGTGATATTAGAGTGTGGATATTGCGAAATACGAGTGTCTCCTGTAAGGACTTAGCAGACACATTTTTATATTATTATTGTGAGGAGAAAAAAGTTGTGCGAAAGAAACTGACATAAAGATGTTTACCTAAATTCATTTTTTGAGTCAAAAATCTAGGTTTTGAAAATTCAAATGTTGTTGATGCATTCACGGTTAATTGTTTGTGTTAAGCAAATATAAATTAAAGCTAGTCTGTTACACAGCATAATTATTGCGAAAATAAAACTGCGCAATAATAGACCTTGCTTTGTTTCGGGTTTTTTCTGGCTTTTCTTTGTAGACTTACAGGGTGACAGTTATTCAACTATATGAAAAAAAATGTAAAGCAGTTACAAACTACGGCGTGTATACTCTTTATTCAACATGTAAACATCACTACAGATATTCGGTTTTAGATTATGACCTATTCGATATGCCTGCCATCATTGGCATGTGGCATAGACAAATAGCGAAATTCTGCGTGACCGGCTGATGTGTCAGAACAACGATGCGGTCGATGACCTACTGAATGGCTGTTTTCAACTAAGCAGTGGCATTGAGGTTATTGCTGTTCACCTTATTTTTAATATAGCCCCACAAAAAGGAGTCACGTGTGTTCAGATCCGGAGAATATGGCGGCCAATCAAGGCCCATGCCAGTGGCCTCTGATTACCCCAAAGCCAGAAGGTGGTCCCCAAAGTGCTCCTCCAGGACATCAACCACTCTCCTACTTCTATGGGGTCGAGCTCCGTCTTTCATGAACCACATCTTGTCGAAGTAAGGGTTACTTTGGATAATAGGGATGAAATCATTTCCCAAAGTCTTCACGTACCGTTCGGTAGTCACCGTGCCATCAAGGAAAATCGCACCGATTATTCCGTGACTGGACATTGCACACCACGCAGTCGCCCGTTGAGCATGAAGAGACTTTTCGATCGCGAAATGTTGATTCTCAGTCCCCAAAATGCACCAATTTTTTCTTATTGAAGAAGCCATCCAAATGAAAGTGGGCTTCGTCGCGAAATCAAACCATAATCATATCATACTAATTCCCATAATGCCCCGCGGCCAACTGTGCAGCTTTAATGTCCTAACGCAAACTGTTCAGAAGATAGTGCCACTTTGAATTATAATGCAGAATTCAACATAAGTTCCTGTTACAATAATGTCTAACTTGCTTTTTGACTAAACGACTAAGTGGGTAACTGCCACATTACAAATCCAAAGCTCCGAAGTTCAACCTTCAGTCGATAAGAGGATTTGAAGGAGGTCGAGCAAGTAAATTCAAAGACCTGAAGAAAGGAAGTACCTATTACCTCCAACAGCGTCATGTTTCGTAAAGTGCTACGGTCTTCAAACGAAGAGCTCAACTTTACGTATGAACTTATATACTCGCACAGCTTCTTTTATTCAAGGTGTCACCGAATAATTTATCAAAGTAAGTACGTAAAATATAATAACATGTTCATAACCACGTAGTTGTCTTAATGTGTTTGCCAGAATCTGGTCATTTCTTTGCTCTGCACCGACTCATATGATAAGTACGTTAGCCGGCCGGAGTGGCCGTGCGGTTCTAGGCGCTACAGTCTGGAACAGACCGACCGCTACGGTAGCAGGTTTGAATCCTGCCTCGGCATGGATGTGTGTGATGTCCTTAGGTTAGATTTAATTAGTTCTAAGTTCTAGGCGACTGATGACCTCAGAATTTAAGTCGCATAGTGCTCAGAGCCATTTGAACCATTTGATAAGTACGTTAGACCTTCCAGCGGAATAGAATCAGCCTAGTATTAGCCGCGAAATGTTATTATTTTCTGCTCACTATGAGAGACTCAACAGTGTTCTTCAGCTACTTGCTTACTCTGTTTAAGATGCAGTGAGTGTCAGAAAAACCGCCTCAGACTCACGTTTCTGATAATCCTTTCAATCACAAAATTAAATAATTTTAAGTTATGCAGATAACATTATCTTTCAAAATATGGTATCGCAGTAAATAAAAAAATCTCGCATCAGACGATGACGAGCGATATGAACGGGAAGAAGAAGGCTTTACAAATTTTTGGACAGTGATCTTATGTACATTAGATACGCACTGCTCTACCTGCTATATTACATTTTACCTGTGCTATACAGCTTTTGATTCATGAAAGATTTAAGAAATTAGAAACCTGTTGGAAGCGACGTTACAAACAGTTTTTGTTAGCTGAAAAGGTACTGTAGTTCTAACATTACAGAGACTACAGTGTGTTGCCTACGACGTATTAACACTGGAAACAAATTAATATTAGCGCGTGCACACATTTATGTGATACCCCGATTAGCTGTAAAAGTAACTTCTGGAAGTGTTATCCATTTTCATTTATATGCTGCGGAATGGCCCGCCTTCATGCTTACCGCAGCAGGTAGTACGAGCCCCACACTGCGGTGCCACACACATCTCTTCTTCATTCCAGTACGCAACTTTTATGGATCTTAATCTAGAGGGACGGTAGAATGAAGCAGTACTTGAGAGGAAAAGTTGCTATAACAAGGTCTGTCTGCCTTGCTAGCATACATATTCTTTTTAAGGATATAACTTAAACCTGTGCGGCGTTGACCCACAAACGCGGAAAACACTACTTTTTCAGCATTGTGACTTTAGATGCGAAAAACACAAACATTTGAGGATGTAACACAGTTATGCTAACAATGCACGCGCCTTGTCACTACATTTAATACGTTACGGATTGGGAAAACGATAACGAGGTCATTAGAGACGGAGAACAGGCTCACACTGAACAAGGAGGAAGAAGGCAATTGACAGCTTTTAAAAGGAATCTTTCTGGCATTCGTCTAATCTATTTAAGGAAACCACGAAGAATCGAAATCTGAATGGACGGTAAATACAGAAGCGTATTGGTATTAGGGGCAACGAACGTGCTGACCAATTGGTGAAAATGGTGAATCATCTACTTCCTACTGACATACCAGTATTATGTAATGATTTTCATTGTACAGTCGCCAACCATGCAAGAACGGAAGCTAAGATAGAACGGACAATGTTAGTGAAATGGACCGTAATTTAGAAGGCACATACTACTGAGCAATTCAGCAACGGATTCCACGTCAGCCTTTGTTTCTCAACATTGTGCTCGCAAGGTGCTACACTACTGGCCATTAAAATTGCTACACCACGAAGATGATGTGCTACAGACGCGAAATTTCACCAACAGGCAGAAGATGCTATAATATGGTTGGAGCCGGTGGCGACACCTACAACGTGCTGACATGGGGTAAGATACCAACCGATTTCTCATACACAAACAGCACTTGACCGGCGTTGCCTGGTGAAACGTTGTTGTGATGCCTCGTGTAAGGAGGGGAAATGCGTACCATCACGTTTCCGACTTTGATAAAGGTCGGATTGTAGCATATCGCGATTGCGGTTTATCGTATCGCGACATTGCAGCTCGCGTTGGTCGAGATCCAGTGACTGTTACCAGAATATGGAATCGACGGGTTCAGAATGGTAATACGGAACGCCGTGCTGGATCCCAACGGCCTTGTATCACTAGCAGTCGAGATGACAGGCATCTTATCCGCATGGCTGTAACGGATCGTGGAGCCAAGTCTCGATCCCTGAGCCAACTGATGGGGACGTTTGCAAGACAGCAACCATCTGCACGAACAGTTCGACGACGTTTGCAGCAGCATGGACTATCAACTCGGACACCATGGCTGCGGTTACACTTGACGCTGCATCACAGACAAGAGCGTCTGCGATGGTGTACTCAACGACGAACCTGGGTGCACGAATGGCAAAACGTCATTTTTTTTTAGATGAATCCAGTTTCTGTTTACAGCATCATGATGGTCGTATCCGTGTTTGGCGACATCGCGGTGAACGCACATTGGAAGCGTGCATTCGTCATCGACATACTGGCGTATCACCCGAAGTGATGGTATGGGGTGCCATTGGTTACACGTCTCGGTCACCTCTTGTTCGCATTGACGGCACTTTGAACAGTGGACGTTACATTTCAGATGTGTTACGACCCGTGGCTCTACCCTTCATTCGATCCCTGCTAAATCCTACATTTCAGCAGGATAATGCACGACCGCATGTTGCAGGTCCTGTAAGATCCTTTCTGGATACAGAAAATGTTCGACTGCTGTCCTGGCCAGCACATTCTCCAGATCTCTCATCAACTGAAAGCGTCTGGTCAATGGTGGCCGAGCAACTGGCTCGTCACAATACGCCAGTCACTACTCTTGATGAACTGTGGTATCGTGTTGAAGCTGCATGGGCACTTATACCTGTACACGCCATCCAAGCTCTGTTTGACTCAATACCCAGGCGTATCAAGGCCGTTAATACGGCCAGAGGTGGTTGTTCTGAGTATTTATTTCTCAGGATCTATGCACCCAAATTGCGTGAAAATGTAATCACATGTCGGCTCTAGTATAATATATTTGTCTTATGAATACCCGTTTATCATCTGCATTTCTTCTTGGTGTAGCAATTTTAATGGCCAGTAGTGTATTAACTAACTAAGAGCAGGTTAAATAAATACTAATAAAACGAGACGTTTGTTAAAATTAATTCCCTCTCCAACCTGTGATTCCTGCTGTACTGACAGGGATCCTCATATAGTAATCGAATGTGTTAATACAGTCATCCAAGAACAAATACAATGTGCAATATTTTAAAAATTAAGGATTACGTTTCTTATAGTGTAGCTCATTGTTCCATGGATAAGTCCGTTGCAAAGTGTATTCCCCATTTCATCCGTCTATGTAAACCGGAACTTTAAAATTTGAGGAGATTTTCTCCTGATTACATACTCTACGGAAAAAACAGAAAAAGAAACTTACATACCGCAAAGGAGTTATCAGAATAGGACAGAAATCGTTAGATATTTATGTGCATGTACAGGCAAACAAACGATTGCAATTTTAGGAAATCGGATCATTCATTCAAGAGAAAGAGTTCCAGAAATCTATAAAGTCGGCAACGTGCTTATGCAAGCAGTTATTAGGTTTATCTTTGATTGACAGAGTTATTGTACGTCCCACTGAGGGGTTTCGAGCTAAATTCTGCCCAATTGGCGCCTTAGCTTGTCAAAATCGTGAGATAGGGGAGAGATCAGGCGACAATGTTGGCTAAGATGGGTTC
Source organism: Schistocerca nitens (assembly GCF_023898315.1). NCBI lineage: Eukaryota > Metazoa > Arthropoda > Insecta > Orthoptera > Acrididae > Schistocerca > Schistocerca nitens. Next base: position 569,240,137 of record NC_064616.1, on the reverse strand, counting down.
AGCAGGCACGAAGACAAGCAATAGAAACTCTCGTCGAGTGCATGTGGGCATTATTTTGCAGAAATGTATGCTCTGAATGGCCTACCATGAAAGGCAATAGACTATCGCCGACGTACCGTTGTGCCGTAAGGGAGCAGCGGAGGCAACCAAAGGGGCCCTGCTATGTAGAGAAATGGCGTCCCAGACCACCACTCCTGGTTGTCGAGTCATACGGCGGGCGACTGTCAGGTTGGTATTCCACCGCTGTCCAGGACGTCTTCAAACACGTTTTGGCCTCGAAGCTTATTGACTGGAGTATAACTGTCTTCAGTGCTGAGTTCCGCTTCGAACTGAGCCCCGGTGACCAGCGAAAACGTGTCTGGAGTCGTCCCACATAAAAATATCTGCACTTACGCCCTTTACACCATATAAGTAACTGGTCTAAAGTACGTTAATCTGATGCTCTATTTTTATGTATTAAAGTATGTGGTCCTTATGCATAAATGATCCAAGGTAAATTATTCTGACTGCTCTGTTTTTCTCTACATCCACATGGACACTCTGCAAATCACATTTAAGTGCCTGGCAGAGGGTTCATCGAACCACCTTCAGAATTCTCTATTATTCCAATCTCGTATAGCGCGCGGAAAGAGTGAGCACAAATATCTTTCCGTATGAGATCTGATTTCCCTTATTTTATAGTGGTAATCGTTCCTCCCTATGTAGGTCGGTTTCAACAAAATATTTTCGCATTTGGAGGAGAAAGTTGGTGATTGGAATTTCGTGAGAAGATTCCGTCGCAACGAAAAACGCCTTTCTTTTAATGATGTTCAGCCCAAATCCCGTAACATTTCTGTGACACTCTCCCCCATATTTCGCGATAATACAAAACGTGCTGCCTTTCTTTGAACATTTTCGATGTACTCCGTCAGTCCTATCTGGCAAGGATCCCACATCGCGCAGCAGTATTCTAAAACAGGACGGACAACGGTAGTGTAGGCAGTCTCCTTAGTAGGTCTGTTACATTTTCTAAGTGTCCTGCCAATAAAACGCAGTATTTGGTTAGCCTTCCTCACAACATTTTCTAAGTGTTCCTTCCAATTTAAGTTGTTCGTAATTGTAATCTCTAGGTATTTAGTTGAATTTACGGCTTTTAGATTAGACTGATACATCGTGTAACTGAAGTTTAACGAGTTCCTTTTAGCACTCATGTGGATGACCTCATACTCTTCGTTATTTAGGGTCAACTGCCACTTTTCACACTATTCAGATATCATTTCTAAATCGTTTTGCAGTTGGTTTTGATCTTCTGATGACTTTATTAGTCGATAAACTACAGCGTCATCTGCAAACAACCTGAGACGGCTGCTCATATTGTCTCCTAAATGGCTTATATAGATAACGAACAGCAAAGGGCCTATAACACTACCTTGGGGAAAGCCAGAAGTCACTTCTGTTTTACTCGATGACTTTCCGTCAATTACTACGAACTGTGACCTCTCTTCAGGAAATCACAAATCCAGTCGCATAACTGAGACGATGTTTCATAAGCACGCAATTTCGCTAAGAGGCGCTTGTGTGGTACAGTGTCAAAAGCCTTCCGGAAACCCAGAAATACGGAATTAGGATCAAAATATGTGTTTTTCTATTGTAATGGAACAGTCATATTAATCTACTTGTAGACCAGTTGCCCGCAAAATTCTGTTTAAATTTTATAATGGCGTCAGACAGGGGTCCTGTTCGTATCGTTATGTGTTCGTGAAATGAGCTTTGCCTGAAACTAAATAAAAACTATCTGAATTGTCGGACGGGGAGTTGAAACCCATTCACCCCGAATTCAAGTCCACTTGTTTACCCTCAGCGCCAGCTCGCTCTCTTTATGGATTGGAGACCAAATGTCGTGTAGCCTTATAAATACAATGTACATTAGCCAGCGAAATGTAAACTGTGTCTGAAATATCTGACGCTTCTGAAGTAACAGCTTTATTGCCTTCGAGTTGACACATTAGCGGTACACGGAAATCTCTGCGTAATCTTGTTGCACAGTGTATAATCATGTAAAAACTAAAGTGAATCGTCAGCGCTGAAAACAATGCTTATTTGTTGTTTATTTTCAGTTGGCTTGTATGCAGTTCGTGTAGCTGTCCGACAAACTAAACTTTATGCTGTAACCTATTCACTCGAGACAGCCAGAGGCAGCTGAGTAACGGATGTAAACTATTAACGAATCACGGTATCTCTTCTCGCACAGTACAGAAACACATGCTGTGAGCGACAAATACAAACCTTGGTTGGTAATATTAAAAGTTGTTAATGATCTGAACTCTAGAAATCGATGCATATCCTATAAGTGAATTATTTTTACCTCTAATATTTTGGTTGTGAATTTCACAGTTCATTTTTATAAAATATTTTTTCCCACTGAAGAATATTTCATTAGTATTTGTTCTATTTTTGTATTAAATGACCGACTTTTTTTCATTTCGATTCGGCCTACTAGGGACCAGACGGCTCGTCTTAACTTTCAGCTAGGGTCTTCTGCTTTTTCTTGGCCCAGTATGCCTTCATGTTCTGGCTGTGAGCCTGCTTCCTCTCATCCGTCTCACCTGGTGGTGCCTGTACACTTCTTGCTTGTGAGAGACAGTGGAAGACTCCCTGCAGGATGGCCTGCCGGCATTGAGTTCGGTTCTCGGTTGTCTTTAATGGGATCTACAGTTCCTCAAAGCCTGATTTAACAGAGGTAATCCACTTGGCTTTGGACGCCTTTCCCCTACTTCTCACTGTGAGGATCCTGTTGGTGAGCCTGGAGTGATTCAGGCGGGCCATGTGCCCATAGAACGTGAGTCGCCTTTTCCTAATAAATGTGACAATGTCTTCCTGATCCTCGTAGAGCTCGCTATTGTGCCTGATTCAGTAGGTACCGTCTTCCTCTCATATGGGCCTTAGTATTCTCCTCAGGATCTTCCTCTCTTTTAGTTTCCTGAATGGGCCCTTTCGATTCATCAAGAGGCACTCAGAGGCATAGAGTGCAGAGGGTTTTACTACCGAGTTTTAGTGCTTCAGCTTCATGTTCTTGGATAGCTACTTGGAGGTATAAATGTTCTTACAGGAATTTTAGGCCCTCTCTAACTTGGTCCCCTTTGCGTCTGTTTTCAAGGTTTCGCTCTCGCTTGCTGAGATCCATACTCCTAAGTACTTGACTGCAGGAACTTTACACATAGTATTGTTTCCTAGTAGGATTGTAGAAGAAGCCTGCTTGATATTAGTGATGAACTCAGTCTTCTGTATGTTGACCCTCAAGCCGGGTTTTGCCGCAATACCTTAGAGGCTCTGTAGTTGGTGAGTAGACTCCTCCATGCTGTTGGCCAATAGGGTGAGATCATCAGCAAAGGGTAGAGAGGATACATTTAGGTTGTATTTTTTGTGCCCAAGCTTCAGTCCTGCTTCTGGTGACAATGTGGAAGTCCATTCTCTGACGATTTTCTCCAGAACACAGTTGAAGAGCATGCAAGAGAGGCCATCCCCCTGCCTGACTCCTGTGTAGATGGGAAAGCTCGCGAAGAGTTCACGCGTGAACTTGACTTTGGAGGTGGTGTTCTTCAGGGTAGCTTGGACCATTCCGGTAGTCTTCCCATCCAAGCCTAGTTCCCACAGGGTAGAAAAGAGGGTCTGTCGATCTATTGAATCATTTGCCCTTTGGAAGTCTACCATAATGACTACCCAGGGGTGTATATCCTATATGAGAGGATGGTCTTGAGGTTTTGAATCTGTTCTATGCAGGACCTACTTGCAGGGAAACCAGCCTGGTATTCACCTAGTTGGGAGTCTAGCTGTTTGGTGACTCTATTTTGCAGGGCTTTAGAGAAGATCTTGTAGGTTATAAGGAACAAGGAGATGCCTCTGTAGTTGTTGAGCTCAGTCTTACTTCCTTTCTTGTGGAGTAGATGGGTCACGATTGACGTCCATCCCTCTGACAACACCTCTGCTCTCCACATGTCCTGAATGGTCTGGGTGATACTCTGCAGGGGCTGGTCATCTACGTGCTTCCACATTTCTACAACTATACCGTCTTCACCTGTGGCCTTGTTGTTCTTAAGGTCTTTGATGATGATCTCTATTTCTTCCCTGTTAGGTGGTATAGAGTCCTGGTTCCTGACAATGGGCTCGGCAAAAGCAAGTCTCTCTTTCGACTGTTCTGTATTGATGAGTTTATGGAAGTATTCTGCAAAGGTTTTTGTGCAGTCCCTGTTATTCATTTGGAGTTTCCCATCTGGCGCCTCTGAGATGTAGGGTTGGGGCCGTGTATGAAGTAGCCTGTTTCTTGAGTCGCTTGTAGAGTTCTCTTGAATTGTTTTTCTTGAAGTCTTCTTCTGCCTGTAGTATTTGAGAAATGTGGTAGTTCCAGATTCTGTGGTCCACCAGGGGTTCTTGCCTTTGTTCGATGAAGTAAGAATAGAGTGCTAGTTCTGCATGGTTCGCGGGAGAGCTTCTGTAAAGTTTGGAAGGTAGGAGACGAGGTACTGGCAGAAGTAAAGCTGTGAGTACCGGGCGTGAGTCGTGCTTCGGTAGCTCAGTTGGTAGAACACTTGCCCGCGAAAGGCAAAGGTCCCGAATTCGAGTCTCGGTCGGGCACACAGTTTTAATCTGCAAGGAAGTTTCGAAGTAGGAATAGTTTCGTTAGCGGCATCCAGTAGAGGCTTTTGAAAAGTAGGCAACCGTTGTTTCTGTGAGTTCTTCTCAAGGGTGGTCTGGAAGTAGCAATCCTTATCGCTCAGCCAGTGAGTGTTAAACCTTGGTATTCTCGAAACCTTTGGGGTATTGTGAGCTCTTCTCAAAGGTTGTAGGCTGGTCTTAACTAGGGAGAGATAGTGGTCAGAGTCGAGGTTTGCTCCCCTCAATACCTTGACGTTTTGTATTTCCTTGTGGCATCTCATTAAATGACTGACTATTATCTTATTGTGAGGTTTCCTGTTATCAGTTTCGGCAACTCTTGGTAGAAGCTTCCTACTACCTTTTCAGAATGTGGTCATATCGGTACATAGACTGAACGACTTTCATGTCATATCTTTGTTCACGGTTTTAAAATCTTGCCTTTAAGTCTGGTATTCCTTCAGTATCTGTAATACTGTTTATAATTTTCTTATCTGAAACAAACCATACACTATTTTCTCCCTGCTCTTCTCCTGTTGCATGAAATATATGACCTCACTCGAAACACCCTGTTTGTTTCAATAAATATTGCAAGCTACTCAACTGTCTCTGCGCTCCATCCGTAGTATGAGGACAGCATGCGGTTCAGTATTGTTCAAAAAGTACATATCAACATTAAGAAGATTACAGTTTAGCCCTAATCATTATTTTTTATTTCTTTATGCGTATCTCGGCCCATCGTTATACAACAATCCACATGGAAAGAAACAAGCTTCTTCTTCAAGTTTCTGTATTCAATTTACGTGTTTGTAAATAAATATTTCTTAACTAGTTTAAATAGAATAGAATTCAAATCAACAACAGAGTGAGTCCTTTAGCACTAACCGTTATTTGTTGTCAGTATACTTTAGAAAATCAGACTGCAGTGGCTACTTCCACTTGTGAAAGTGTAACTTGACTCGTTCCATTACTTGGATGGAATGCAAATGATGATAAGTTTTGTGTGGGTGCGCAACAGGACCGTCTTCAGCGCAAGGAATTCAAGGTAATCTCACATGAGATACTTTTTACAAGGGGCGTTCAATAAGTAACGCAACACATTTTCTTCTCGGCCAATTGCGGTTGAAAAAATGAAGAATTTGTTGGGAAACGTAATGGAATATTCACGCTTCAGCTCCTTTACATCTACATCTACATCTACATCTACATCCATACTCCGCAAGCCACCTGACGGTGTGTGGCGGAGGGTACCCTGAGTACCTCTATCGGTTCTCCCTTCTATTCCAGTCTCGTATTGTTCGTGGAAAGAAGGATTGTCTGTATGCTTCTGTGTGGGCTCTAATCTCTCTGATTTTATCCTCATGGTCTCTTCGCGAGATATACGTAGGAGGGAGCAATATACTGCTGGACTCTTCGGTGAAGGTATGTTCTCGAATCTTTGACAAAAGCCCGTACCGAGCTACTGAGCGTCTCTCCTGCAGAGTCTTACACTGGAGTTTATCTATCATCTCCGTAACGCTTTCGCGATTAGTAAATGATCCTGTAACGAAGCGCGCTGCTCTCCGTTGGATCTTCTCTATCTCTTCTATCAACCCTATCTGGTACCGATCCCACACCGCTGAGCAGTATTCAAGCAGTGGGCGAACAAGCGTACTGTAACCTGCATCCTTTGTTTTCGGATTGCATTTCCTTAGCATTCTTCCAATGAATCTCAGTCTGGCATCTGCTTTACCGACGATCAACTTTATATGATCATTCCATTTTAAATCACTCCTAATGCGTACTCCCAGATAATTTATGGAATTAACTGCTTCCAGTTGCTGACCTGCTATATTGTAGCTAAATGATAAGGGATCTTTCTTTCTATGTATTCGCAGCACATTACACTTGTCTACATTGAGATTCAATTGCCATTCCCTGCACAATGCGTCAATTCGCTGCAGATCCTCCTGCATTTCAGTACAATTTTCCATTGTTACAACCTCTCGATACACCACAGCATCATCTGCAAAAATCCTCAGTGAACTTCCGATGTCATCCACCAGGTCATTTACGTATATTGTGAACAGCAACGGTCCCATGACACTCCCCTGTGGCACACCTGAAATCACTCTTACTTCGGAAAACTTCTCTCCATTCAGAATGACATGCTGCATTCTGTTATCTAGGAACTCCTCAACGAATCACACAACTGGTCTGATAGACCATATGCTCTTACTTTGTTCATTAAACGACTGTGGGGAACTGTATCGAACGCGGAAGTCAAGAAACACGGCATCTACCTGGGAACCCTTGTCTATGGCCCTCTGAGTCTCGTTGACGAATAGCGCGAGCTGGGTTTCACACGACCGTCTTTTTCGAAACCCGTGCTGATTCCTACAGAGTAGATTTCTAGTCTCCAGGAAAGTCATTATACTCGAACATAATACGTGTTCCAAAATTCTACAACTGATCGACGTTAGAGATGTAGGTCTATAGTTCTGCACATATGTTCGACGTCCCTTCTTGAAAACGGGGATGACCTGCGCCCTTTTCCAATCCTTTGGAACGCTACGCCCTTCTAGAGACCTACAGTACACCGCTGCAAGAAGGGGGTCAAGTTCCTTCGCGTACTCTGTGTAAAATAGAACTGGTATCCCATCAGGTCCAGCGGCCTTTCCTCTTTTGAGCGATTTTAATTGTTTCTCTATCCCTCTGTCGTCTGTTTCAATATCTACCATTTTGTCGTCTGTGCGACAATCTAGAGAAAGAACTACAGTGCAGTCTTCCTCTGTGAAACAGCTTTGGAAAAAGACATTTAGTATTTCGGCCTTTAGTCTGTCATCCTCTGTTTCAGTACCATTTTGGTCACAGAGTGTCTGGACATTTTGTTTTGATCCACCTACCGCTTTGACATAAGACCAGAATTTCTTAGGATTTTCTGCCAAGTCAGTACATAGAACTTTACTTTCGAATTCATTGAACGCCTCTCGCATAGCCCTCCTCACACTACATTTCGCTTCGCGTAATTTTTGTTTGTCTGCAAGGCTTTGGCTATGTTTATGTTTGCTGTGAAGTTCCCTTTGCTTCCGCGGCAGTTTTCTAACTCGGTTGTTGTACCACGGTGGCTCTTTTCCATCTCTTACGATCTTGCTTGGCACATACTCATCTAACGCATATTGTACGATGGTTTTGAACTTTGTCCACTGATCCTCAACACTATCTGTACTTGAGACAAAACTTTTGTGTTGAGCCGTCAGGTACTCTGTAATCTGCTTTTTGTCACTTTTGCTAAACAGAAAAATCTTCCTACCTTTTTTAATATTTCTATTTACGGCTGAAATCATCGATGCCGTAACCGCTTTATGATCGCTGATTCCCTGTTCTGCGTTAACTGTTTCAAATAGTTCGGGTCTGTTTGTCACCAGAAGGTCTAATATGTTATCGCCACGAGGCGGTTCTCTGTCTAACTGCTCAAGGTAGTTTTCAGATAAAGCACTTAAAAAAAATTCACTTGATTCTTTGTCCCTGCCACCCGTTATGAACGTTTGAGTCTCCCAGTCTATATCAGGCAAATTAAAATCTCCACCCAGAACTATAACATGGTGGGGAAATCTACTCGAAATATTTTCCAAATTATCCTTCAGGTGCTCAGCCACAACAGCTGCTGAGCCAGGGGGCCTATAAAGACATCCAATTACCATGTCTGAGCCTGCTTTAACCGTGACATTCACCCAAATCATTTCACATTTCGGATCTCCGTCAATTTCCTTCGATACTATTGCACTTCTTATCGCTATAAACACGCCTCCCCCTTCACTGTCCAGCCTGTCTCTGCGGTATACATTCCAATCTGAGTTTAGGATTTCATTACTGTTTACGTCTGGTTTCAGCCAACTTTTTTTTTCTTTATTGAATTTCAATACCCCCCGAAGGGGACGGGCTGGCAGCAGCTTAGTATGCCGCTCTTCAGCCTACAGACTTTGTGAGAAAGATGAAGAGAATAAATAATAAAAACAGGCGATAAAATCGGAGACGTAAAGAGTAACATGGCGAAAAGAAATCGTGGAACTTAAAACAAAGAACAGAGGGATGATGATGCTAAGAAAATACATACGAAGCAGACAGGTAAAACAATAGACAGACAATTAAAAAACACGGCGACAGTCTGGTTTCTGTTCGCAAGAGAGAAAAGGCACACCCAGCGACAGTATGACGGCCGTTCAACCAACTTTCTGTCCCTAGTACTATATGGGCGTTGTGACCGTTTATTAATGAGAGCAGTTCTGGGACCTTTCTATAGACGCTCCTGCAGTTTACTATTAGCACATTAATATTGTTATTCCCTGTTGCATTTTGCCTACTCCTACCTTGCCGTGTCCCAGGAGGCGTCTTGTCGGGCGTAGGGAGGGAATTCTCTAACCTAAAAAACCCCCATGTGCACTCCACACGTACTCCGCTACTCTTGTAGCCGCTTCCGGCGTGTTTCATGAAGTTCCGATAGGTGGCGGTGCTATCTGTAACCTTCAAAGCGGCGTCTGTAACGGAGGTGAATTCCAAGCAGAGAGGTGTCACTGAGTTTCTTTTGGTGGAAAACCAGAAAATCGCAGATATTCATAGGTGCTTGCAGAATGGCTACGGGGACCTTACTGTGAACAAAAGCACGGTGAGTCGTTGGGCGAGACTCTTTCATCATCGCAACAAGGTCGCGCAAACCTGTCCGATCTCCCTCGTGCCCGCCAGTCGCACACAGTTGTGACTCCTACAACGTTGTAACGTGCAGACACTATCATTCGAGATGATCGACGGATCACAACGAAACACCTTGCTGTCATCTGGACATGTCTGTTGGTAGTACTGACACAGTCGTCCACCGGTTGCGGTTGTGAAAGGTGTGTGCCCATTAGGTTACTCACCGCCTAACAGACGACCACAGAAAGCAACAAACCAAGGGCCAACTTCCATCTCTTTGGCCCAATGCACTCTGCGGGAAGCAGTACGTGGATGATGGGGAGGTTATTGATACAGCAAGACGTTGGCTCCGACGTTCACCAGTGGATTGGTACCCAGCAATGTGGGGTAAGGCCGTCACATTGACCGGAGCTTCTGTTAAAAAATGAGGCTTTCTAGCCAAAACTGAGGGTAATAATCTAGTGTATTGGAATCCTGAATAAAATCGACCCGCTTTCAGAAAAAAAACGTGTAATATTACTTATTGAATGCCCCTCGTATTTAACATATTCAGTGAAAGCAGTTCGCAATTCGAAAGGCCAGTTCTCATTCTTATTCAAACGTGATCATGCAGTTTCTCATAACATAATCTCTGATTCGGGAGGACGACGGTTCAATCCCACGTCCGGCCATCCTCATTTAGGTTTTCCGTGATTTTCCTAAATCGCTCCAGGCAAATGCTGGGATGGTTCCTTTGAAAGGGCACGGCCGACTTCCTTCCCCATCCTTCTCTAATCCGATGAGACCGATGACCTCGCTGTCTGATCTCCTTCACCAAAGCAACCCCAAGCATAATCTCTGGGATGTAATAGTCTCAAAATATCGCACTTATAACGATAGGGGTGGAACAATGTAGTATTAACACCGATATAATAAGTTACAGGAACAACTTGAAAATCCAAAGGATCCTGTGTCCTCCCGAAAATCGGCCAAACAATTTGGCACAGCGAACAGAACACTGTACTTGTATTCGAGAGATGTGGAATTGAGAGCCACATGCTGCCATAATCATTCAAAGTTTCCCTAAGTGACTTGATAGGGACGCAGGATTGTTTTTATTATGGTCAATTTTGCATTGTTCAAATAGAGTGTTTCCTTCGTTCCTCTCAACATTAAAGTCCACGCTCTTTCCTCCCTGGGGATATAAGCATACATATCAAAAATGGCTCTGAGAACTATGCGACTTAACTTCTGAGGTCATCAGTCGCCTAGAACTTAGGACTAATTAAACCTAACTAACCTAAGGACATCACACACATCCATGCCCGAGACAGGATTCGAACCTGCGACAGTAGCGGTCGCTAGGTTCCAGACTGTAGCGCCTAGATCCGCACGGCCACTCCGGCCGGTGCATACATATCCTCAATGTTGCCATTTCTTATGAAAGCACTACTTCCAGTTATTGAGGGACCTTGTAGGAGATAATTGATCCGTTTATCATATCTCCCATAAACAGCACAATTGCCTGAAACTATTGAAATTCGGTAATTCATGAAGCTACGCAAGACGTCTTATTTCGTCCTCAGGGCATTGAATCAATCTTTTGCAGATCATAATATGCAAACTTTTGCAGATGATAGAAATGTAGAAATAAAAATGAAATTTATTTATTTATTTATTTATTTATTTATTTATTTTATGAAATCACTGTCAATGAGGAGCCTTAGTTATCTTACGTGCGCAGTACATAGAGATACCTGAGTAGGCAGGGCCGGTTCGACAATATATTTCCACACAAGTGACTTACCATTTGGTTCTCCTACCCCCGTTTCCCCTCGCATACTTTACGCCTCATTAGCTTTCGCTACTAATTTTAATCCGCACAGAATACAAATCTTGCACTTTGTACCCCTGCCACTCCTCTCAGCTTGGCGCCCCATGGAGCCGTATAGAATTCTTAAGCTGTGAGAAATATATTACATAAAAGTGGCTTGAGATACTGCGGTTATGGTGCACTTATGTAACACAACTGTCCCTCCCTGGCTACAAATATTTTTTTAGCGAATCACTTCGCGTTGCACGTTTCAAAGGGTGAACAACAACAACAAGTGTAAAGTACTTGCTGAGGCAAATAAAAGTGGTCCGGACGACAGAGATCCAGGGTACAAACAAACACAGAAGAGGAAAGGAAATACAGTACTAACCCGACGATCTCTTGGCAATTTTGGGCCCTGGTCAGCAAGCTGCAGAAAGTGGATCGAAGCTGGACTGCTGGAATTGATACAATCTCATACGAAATGTTCTGCTGCAGTTCTTGAAGAGTATGATGGTTTTGCGACACACCTTAGACTTGAGCGCTACCCACACAAAGTAATCGCACACTGACCGATCAGGTGACATGGGTGGCCAGCTAGGGTCCGTGACCAGACTGACTTCTGATAAGGCTTGAAGATTGTGTAAATGTGCTCCAACGTTCAGCCGGCGGTATGGGTAGTTGCTCCATCCTGTTGGAAGTAACTGTAGCTCTTTTCCTCCTCCGTTAATGCTGCCACAAATTCACGTCCAACCGTATCCACCCATCTAGGACACTCTTCCTTGCCCCACCCTGTGTAACATACGATGTGAAAGGTTTTTCGGCAATTCCTGTTTAACTATCCATTCTGTTGGAAGTCACCGGTTGTAGTTATAAGCATACATTCACGTCCAGTGTTATCCACTAGTTCGGGATACTTTTTTTACCCCATACTGTATAAGAAAACAATTATGCACGTAAAATATACACAAATTCACGAGACGAATTCAATAAATCCGTGTAGAACAATAAAATTACTAATTTTATATTATCTACATCTACTTACATACTCCGCAAGCCACCGCATCGTGCGTGGCGGAGGCTACCATTTACCACAAATAGTCGTTTCCTTTCCTGTTTTACTCGCATATAGAGCGAGGGAAAAACGACTGTCTACATGCCTTTGTATGAGATCTAATTTCTCGTATCTTATCCTCTTGGTCCCTACGCGAAATGTATTTTGGCGGCAGTGGGATCGTTCTTGTGTCAGCTTCAAAGGCCGGTTCGGGTTCAAATGGCTCTGAGCACTATGGGACTTAACATCTGTCAACAGTCCCCTAGAACTTAGAACTACTTAAACCTAACTAACCTAATGACATCACACATCCATGCCCGAGGCAGGATTCGAACCTGCGACCGTAGCAGTCGCGCGGTTCCGGACAGAAGTGCCTAGACCCGCTCGGCCACCGCGGCGGGCCAATGCCGGTTCTCTGAAATTTCTCAGTAGTGTTCTTCGAAATGAATGTTTTATTCCCTCCAGGGATTCCCACTTGAGCTCCCGAAACATATCCGTAACAAAAAAATTGTTAAAATGGCTCTAAGCACTATGGGACTTAACATCTGTGGTCATCAGTCCCCTGCCGGCCGTAGTGGCCGTGTGGTTCTAGGCGCTACAGTTTGGAACCGAGCGACCGCTATGGTTCAAATGGTTCAAATGGCTCTGAGCACTATGGGACTCAACATCTTAGGTCATAAGTCCCCTAGAACTTAGAACTACTTAAACCTAACTAACCTAAGGACATCACACACACCCATGCCCGAGGCAGGATTCGAACCTGCGACCGTAGCAGTCCCGCGGTTCCGGACTGCAGCGCCAGAACCGCTAGACCACCGCGGCCGGCAGCGTCCGCTATGGTCGCAGGTTCCAATCCTGCATCGGGCATGGATATGTGTGATGTCCTTAGGTTAGTTATGTTTAATTAGTTCTAAGTTCTAGGCGACTGCTGACATCAGAAGTTAAGTCGCATAGTGCTCAGAGCCATTTGAACTATAAGTCCCCTAGACTTAGAACTACTTAAACCTAACTAACCTAAGGACATCACACACATCCATGCCCGAGGCAGGATTCGAACCTGCGACCGTAGCAGCCACGTGGTTCCGGACTGAAGCGCCTAGAACCGCTCGGCCACAGCGGCCGGCATATTCGTAACACTTGCATGCTGATCGAACCTACCGGTAACAAATCTAGCAGCTCGCCTCTGAATTGCCTCTTTGTCTTCTTTCAATCCGATCTGGTGCGGGGCCAAACACTCGAGCAGTACTCACGAGTAGGTCGCACTAGCGTTGTATGTGTGGTCTCCTTTACGGATGAACTGCACTTTCCTAAAATTCTCCCTATAAACCGAAGTCAACCATTCGCCTTCCGTACCACAATCCCCACATGCTCATCCCATTTGATACTGCTTCGCAGCGTCACGCCCAGATGTTTCAACGACGTGACTGTGACAAGCAGGACACTACTAATGCTGTATCCGAACGTTACGGGTTTGTTTTTCCCACTCATCTGCGTTAACTTACATTCTTCTACATTAAGAGCCAGCTGACACTAATCTCACCAACTACAAATTCAGTCTAAGTCATCTTGTATCAACCTACAGTCACTTATCTTCGACACCTTCCTGTACACCACAGTATTATCAGCGAACAACCGCACGCTGCGGTCGCAGGTTCGAATCCTGCCTCGGGCATGGATGTGTGTGATGTCCTTCGGTTAGTTAGGTTTAAGTAGTTCTAAGTTCTAGGGGACTTATGACCACAGATGTTGAGTCCCATAGTGCTCAGAGCCATTTGAACCATTTGAACAACCGCAGATTGCTGTCCACCCTGTCTACCAGATCATTTATGTATATAGAAAATAGCAAAGATCCTATCACATTTCCCTGGGGCACTCCTGAAGTTACCCCTGTCTCCGATGAACACTCGCCGTCGGGGACAACTTACTGGGTTTTATTACTTAAAAAGTCTTCGAGCCAGTCACATACCTGAGAAACTATTCTATATGCACGTACCTTCGTTAACAACCTGCAGTGTGGTACCTTGTCGAATGCTATTCGGAAATCTACAAATATGGAATCTGACTGTTGCCCTTGATCCAGAGTTCGCAGTATATCACGCGAGAAAAGAGCAAGCTGGGTTTAGAACGAGCGATGCTTTGTAAAGCTGTGCTGATTCGTGGACATGAGCTTTTCAGTCTATAGCAAATTTATTATATTCGAACTCTGCAGCAAAGTGATGTTAAGGATATTGGTCTGTAATTTTGCGGGTACATTCTTTTACCTTTCTTATCCACAGGAGTCACCTACGCTTTTTTTTAAGCCGCTAGGCACCTTGCGCTGATGGAGAGATTCGCGATAAATGCAAACTAAGTAAGGGGTCGGTGACGTAGATTACTCTTTGTAAAACCGGACTGCGATTCCATCCGGACCTGGCGACTTACTTGTTTTCAACTCTTTCAGTTGTTTCTCTATGACAGGGATGCTTGTTACTATGTCATCCATACGGGACTCTGTACGATGGTCAAACGACGGTACGTTTGTACGATTCTTCTGTGTGAACGATTTCTTAAACATGGAATTTAAAACTTCGGCCTTACTTTGCTATCTTCACTGCCAAACCAGATTGGTCAACGATTGACTGGATGAAAGCCTTAGAGATTTTACATAGGATCGGAATTTTTTCGGGTTCTCCGCCAAATGTTTAGCCAAGGTATGACGGTGGTACCTGTTGTATGCTTCGCGTATAGATCTTTTCACACAAGCACGAATCTCTGCTAATCTTTGCCTGTCGTCATCCGCGAGTCCTCTTTTGAACCGAGAGTGCAACAGCCTTTGCTTCCTCAGAATTTTACGAATTTCGTTATTTAATCACGGTGGGTCTTCTCCGTCCTTATTGCACTTTCTAGGCACATACGTGTCCAGAGCATGATTTACAAGCTGTTTAAGCTTTGTCTATAATTCCTCTATGGCCATCATTCTGGAACTAAATGGTTGCAGTTCATTGTCTAAATGAGGTGCTTATAACTGATTATCTGCTTTTGCTAGCAGAAACACGCTCGTAGCCCTCTTGGCTAATTTATTAACTTTCGTAACCACAATCGCTATAATGACATCATGATCACTAATCCCGCTCTCTGTACTGACGCAATCGGTAAGGTGCAGCCTGTCTGTAGTTACAGCTCCAAGATACTTCCATATTGTGTGGGATGCCGAACTAGCTGCGCGAGACACTCCAATGAATCCATACACGTCCCAGTTTATATTCGGTAGTCTAAAGTCACCGCCAACTAGTATTGCATGATCTGGGTATTTGTGCGCAACTGACCATAGATTTGCTTTGAATGACTCTAGAATTGTCACAGCGGAGTCGGATGACCGGTAAAAACATCCAACAATTACCTTAGTTTCACCTAGACCTGTTATCCGTGGCTAGATAACTTCACTATCACATTCAATGTCAACCTCAGTAGGGACAATATTTTTGGCTACTGCACGGATCAATCCCCCTCCTATGGGGTCTAATTTGTCTTTCCGATAAACATTGCAAAACTCACTAAACATCACACAGCCTTTTACTTTGGGTTTTAGCCAGCCCTCAGGCGCAAGAATAATCTGAGATTGAGAACTTCCCTGGAGAGCAATAAGTTCGGGAACTTTGTTAGGAATACTTCGACAGTTTACATATATAATTTTTACAGCTGAACTGTCTTTACTTTGAACGCGGTTTGATTTGCCTATATGCGTATCGAATGGCTAGTGTTCATGAGAGTAGTTCAAACTAGTGCCTAGCCTAAAAAACATCCATGTGCACTCCACAAGTACACTGCCACCCGAGTAGCTGTTTCCTTTGTGTAGTGCAACCCGGACCTGTCAAGAGGAGTACTGCAAATCCCCACCCGATAACGCAGGTCCTGAAATCTTCTGCCAATACCGTAATAGAAACAACGAAGCCTTTGGCTGAGACCCTCCACTCCGCTCCAAACAAAAGGACCACATTCAACTCTGAAAATGATGCTGCAAATTGCGAGCTCTGCTTGCACCCCGCGTGTGAACTCATGCAACAGGCGTCGTTAGTGCCAACGTGAGCCACAGCTTGCGTACGATTGGACCCTGTATGCTCGATAGCCGCAGGCAAGGCTGCCTCCACGTCTCGTATGAGGCCCCTCGGCAGACATACCTGGTGACCATTGGCTTTCTTTGCAGCCCTGAACACTATCATCCTAAGGGGCTCCATAACGCGCCTAACATTGGAGCTCCCAATAACTAGCGAACTCCTGCTCGGACAATGCTAAAGAAAGGCGACCTGTTCACTCACAGGGTGAAGAGGAGAGGACAAACAGCCAGTCTCCACGTTAGCACTGTGGGTCCACTGCGTCGGCTACACCAGAAGCTGCCTCGGCAGTAGAGCCCTGATTACTTGGGTAAGCAGTGGAATGTAAGGCATGGCATGTTGACGTATCAAGGATGTACTAAGCGCTTGTCATTTATCTTGATGTAACATGCATTTCTCTGTCAGAGAGTTTTACAGCGCCCTCTGGTGTACAAGACTTTCTTGTTCGACACTGCTTGTACTATTCTGTCCGTCAGCTCTTATGCTTGGCATCAGTAACAGTGAAGAGGTACTTTGCATCGATTCATGTTCGGAGTATGTTTCAACCTTTGAATATTATTGTGGTTTACTCACAAAATTCTTTGCTGATGCTGTATCTTGTTGTTGTACAATCCTTTGAAGATGGCCATTGGTCAAACTGCGCAGGGAAAAGTGATTCAGTAAAATCTAATTGTGGTCAATAAAAATCAATTGTACGTACGAGTACCATATGAAGTACAGAACTTCCGGTTAGGTAACTACTTCTGCTACGTCGAAGAGCATCGTCACTGAAACTTTAAAAATCAATGTTTTATTTTTCAGTTAGCATTAACATTGTAATACAGTACTCTTTGGTACTTATAGTCATTTCATTGTATTCCACGTAAATAAAATTTAGATTTTTTAATTATTTCCGCATCCCAGGTTTCCCTCTCCGCCGAATACGACTGATACAATGTAACTTCCTGCATGGTGAATGTGGGAATTCTCGTCTTAGAATACTTACAATAGTGCTGGGAATAACTCTAACTACTGAATAAATATTACCACTGTAAAGGGTTTCATGGATCCTGGCAGTCACTTTTCCTCTTGGATATAGCCATATAAGCCATAATAGAACCACTACCATGCTTCAGAGGTGGGAGAAAACAGAGGTAAGATTCTTATCACTGCTTGTCCAACTGAAGCCACTTGTTGGCATTCATATAGTTTAGAAAAGGTACAGTCGTGTTCAAAAGTATCCGAAAGACCTGAATTGCATTTCGCCTGACTCGCATGCAACCGGCATAACGCGGCTGTCTAGCAGGTCCTCTAATCGCTCCTTGGCACACTCGTTTGACGATTGAAAATGGTTCCAACATGTCACCACTAGAAAACACTGCTCTGTATCGCAGTAACTCAAGATATAAAGTAATACCACGATGCTACAAATTTCAGGGAACACCTTATCGCTGATAAGACTGTCCTTAAGGCTTGTAAGCTTACATTTATTACAATAAATGACATACCTGAAATCTTACCACTCTCATTATTGTGTCAGGTAGGTAATGCACGTAGTAAGTTCGTCGTACTCATGATTTCCTCTTCAAAGTAACATACAGTACTTATTATTTAACACAAAATGACATTAAAAATTTAACTTATTCACGAGCAGTAAGTTGAGAATATATGAACTTCAAATGACACGACGAACCGTCTCGTTCTGCATATGGATTCAAACCCAGGTCAGGCAGACTAAGGGATGATTTCGTGACTGACGCAAACTAACAGTCATTCCTCATTAGGCATACAGAGAGATATACCTCGATTTTAGACAGTGTCAGTTAGCAAATATCAACTTTAAATTACATAACGCAAACATTATTAACGGACGCGAATTCCTCCCGAGCATGTATTGTCCCTGTTAACAATAAACGAGAGATGTTAAATATTGCTTCTTCACAAGTAACTTACATGAAAGGCCGTGAGCGAAAGCATTATGTTGGACAGGGATTCGAACCCAGAACCTAATCAGATTGATATCGAAGCACAACCAACCGTGACATATCGGATTTTCTCGGCAGTAGCTAGATGTTTTAACTGAAATGACGAGACGAAACATTAATTTTTTCCTTCCCAGGACTCCAACCCAGCACCTATCGCTGTTATATTCTAGAGAAAACGCGACGTTAAATATGGGTTTATTGTACCAGCAGCGACATGTGAGTATGTTTGAACTAGAAATAATATGTCGAAGAGTTCAATGCTCACTGGGAATAGAGCCCCGCACATATCGTTGTTGACTACACACAAAGAGACGTCAGCTACCGAATTTTTCTCCACCAGCAGCTCAGAATAACATCTTGAACTTACAGTGATCTCGCAAATACTTCTGTGTCCCACTGGGAATCAAAAACGTCAGATATAGTTACTGTTGACAACGAATGAAAAAACATTAAAAATCAAAATTATTATCCACTAGCAGATAGGTGTTCTCATGCTAGAGCTTGATAATACATAATGAAATCTTTAGTGCCGGGCATGGATTCGAACCCATTCACGCGTAATATGTGGAGATGTTGAGGAATCTGCAGTTTTGAGCAAATAACAAATTGTAGCCGAACTGTATTGTCACGAAGGGATCAAATTCCGCGTTAAGGGCGGTCTGAGTTGCATTCTCAGTTCAGAACCAATTTTATCGACATACAGAAGCTCGGATAAAAGATGGAATAAGTGTCCTGTGACCCTACATAGCGTTTGTTTCGTCACTAGAAATAAATAACTAGTACAAGAAAGGTTACTGGTGATAGAGTTTATACAAGCCGCCACTCCAGACTTTATTGTGGTTCAAGCTAACGTCTACTTGGCAGAGAAGGAATATCATCTTTAATGTGAATTTCAGACCACACTGCCATTATATCTTCTTCACTTGGTGTAGTCAGAAGAGAATGGAATCTTTCTCTCCCTATCTAAAATCATTGATAGAAGTGGGAATCGAACCTAGCCCATATTTATAAGAAATTACCATCAGTCAAACAGACCACCAAACCCTCTCCGACTCATTTTTCTATTGTAACGCCGTTGCGCCACACTGGATGAGAATTCTGAAACACACAAGCTCCCTGTAGTAAATTGCAGCATGTTCAGTAAATTCATTTACTTGGTTGACCGAATCACCATGAACTAGCTGCCTCGGCTACCGAGTGCATACATTCGACTCTATTTTGTAATCAGCGAAATAAAATCACGTAACTGCCACCTACACAGAACTGCCAACAGTGTAGGATGCAGAAATTTAAATAGGAAGTGTTCCTTTGCACTTGAGCTATTCTATTGAGCTATGTGTTTGTAAAAAACGTCATGCAGCGCAACAGAAAAGCTGTAACTGTTTCTCTCAGAAGTCTAGACCCGACCATTTGCATTATTTCGTAGCGCTGTGGTATGCTGTAGTTCTGGAGGAATTGTTGCTCAGCTCTGTAGCTGTTGTAGCTATGTGTCAGTTGGTAGCGTAATGGTAAGTGTCGTCCACCATACGTAAGATGTCGCGAGTTCGAATACATTTACCCCTAAATTTCTTTAAAACGCAATTCTGATGTCTGCTGAAGTTACCAATCTAATGGAACTTTGAACATAATTCCCTTCACTTCTCAACCCAAAATAGTCGCATGTGGAAAGAGGGCTAACTTCTGTGACATTTCGTTCTTCTCAGGTTTAATAGACAGCCAGGCAGCAGATGCACATCAAAGCTTTTGTATTATGTATGGGGAGAGCGCATCGTGCCCAAATACGTCAGAAAAGTATTTTCTACATTAGCTGTCGTGTGGTAGTGGCATTTTATTCTTCTTCAAACATTGTTTGACAGCTTTAACTCAGAACAAGTTTTCTACATGCATGTAATCGATAAACTGCATGTGCATCGTCAGACTGTTATAGATAACATCAGAGAATTCGCATATGTCGTTGATGATTAATTTCGCTCTCATATTTACTATTGTTTCAACAACACTAAAGGAAACCTTATGAAAATTCTGCACTGTATTATAAGAAATGAAATAAAACTACCCACGATAACCTTACGACGACAGTTTGTTTTAATAAAACTGAGTATCTGTACACAAACATGCCTCTATCGACATGAATTAGTAAAATACTGCTCACTTACATTTTGATTGGGTCTGTGTTTAATTGGTATGCTGTGTCATACTCAAGCGGTATGCAAATGTGGCAAGTGAAAGGAATTATGTTCATAGTTCCATTAGATTGGTAACTTCAGCAGACAGCAGAATTGCGTTTTAAAAAAATTTAGGGGTAAATGTATTCGAACTCGCGACATCTTATGTATGGTGGACGACACTCACCATTACGCTACCAGCTGACACATTGCTATAACAGCTCCAGGGCTGAACAACAAATCCTCCAGAACTACAGCATACCACAGCGCTACGAGATAATTCAAATGGTCGGGTCTAGACTTCTGAGAGAATCAGTTACAGCTTTTCTGTTGCGCTGCATGACGTTTTTTACAAACAGATAGCGCAATAGAATAGCTCAAGTGGAAGGGAACACTTCCTATTTAAATTTCTGCATCCTACACTGTTGGCAGTTCTGTGTAGGTGGCAGTTACGTGATTTTATTTCGCTGATTACAAAATAGAGTCGAATGTATGCACTCGGTAGCCGAGGCAGCTAGTTCATGGTGATTCGGTCAACCAAGTAAATGAATTTACTGAACATGCTGCAATTTACTACAGGGAGCCTGTGTGTTTCAGAATTCTCATCCAGTGTGGCGCAATGGCATTACGATAGAAAAATGAGTCGGAGAAAAGAGGGTTTGGTGGTCTGTTGGACTAATGGTAATTTCTTATTAGTATGGTCTGGGTTCGATTCCCACTTCTGTCAATGATTTTAGATAGGGAGAGAAAGATTCCATTCTCTTCTGACTACACCAAGTGAAGAAGATATAATGGCAGTGTGGTCTGAAATTCACATTAAAGATGATATTCCTTCTCTGCCAAGTAGACGTTAGCTTGAACCACAATAAAGTCTGGAGTGGCGACATGTATAAACTCTATCACCAGTAACCTTTCTTATACTAGTTATTTATTTCTAGTGGCGAAACAAACGCTATGTGGGGTCACAGGACACTAATTCCATCTTTTATCTGAGCTTCTGTATGTCGATAAAATTGGTTCTGAACTGAGAATGCAACTCAGACCGCCCTTAACGCGGAATTTGATCCCTTCGTGACAATACAGTTCGGCTACAATTTGTTATTTGCTCAGAACTGCAGATTCCTCAACATCTCCACATATTACGCGTGAATGGATTCGAATCCTGGCCCGGCACTAAAGATTTCATTATGTATTATCAACCTCTTGCATGAGAACACCTATCTGCTAGTGGATAATAATTTTGATTTTTAATGTTTTTTCATTCGTTGTCAACAGTAACTATATCTGACGTTTTTGACTCCCAGTGGGACACAGAAGTATTTGCGAGATCACTGTAAGTTCAATATGTTATTCTGAGCTGCTGGTGGAGAAAAATTCGGCAGCTGACGTCTCTTTGTGTGTAGTCAACAACGATATGTGTGGGGCTCTATTCCCAGTGAGCACTGAACTCTTCGACATATTATTTCTAGTTCAAACATACTCACATGTCGCTGCTGGTGCAACAAACCCATATTTAATGTCCGTTTTCTCTAGAATATAGCAGAGATAGGTGCTGGGTGGGAGTCCTTGGAAGGAAAAAATTAATGTTTCGTCTCGTCATTTCAGTTAAAACATCTAGCTACTGCCAAGGAAATCCGATATGTCACAGTTGGTTGTGTTTCGATATCAATCTGATTAGGTTCTGGGTTCGAATCCCTGTCTAACACAAAGCTTTACCTCAATGCATTTCTAGTTACTTGTGAAGAAGCAATATTTAACATCTCTCGTTGATTGTTAACAGGGACAATACATGCTCGGGAGGAATTCGCGTCCGTTAATAATGTTTGCGTTATGTAATTTGAAGTTGATATTTGCTAACTGATACTGTCTAAGATCGAGGTATATCACTCTCTGTATGCCTAATGAGGAATGACTTAGTTTGCGTCAGTATCGAAGTGATTGCTTAGTTTGTCTGACCTAGGTTTGAATCCATATGCAGAACGAGACGGTTCGTCGTGTCACTTGAAGTTCATACATATTCTCAACTAGCTGCTCGTGGATAAATTAAATTTTTAATGTCATTTTGTGTTAAATAATAAGTACTGTATGTTACTTTGAAGAGGAAATCATGAATACGACGAACTTACTACGTGCATTACCTACCTGACGTAATAATGAGAGTGGTAACATTTCAGGTATGTCATTTATTGTAATAAATGTGAGCTTACAAGCCTTAAGGACAGTCTTATCTGTGATAAGGTGTTCCCTGATATTTGTAGCATCGTGGTATTACTTCATGTCTTGAGTTACTGCGATACAGAGCAGTGTTTTCTAGTGGTGACATGTTGGAACCATTTTCAATAGTCAAACGACTGTACCAAGGAGCGATTAGAGGACCTGCTAGACAGCCGTGTTATGCCGGTTGCATGCGACTCAGGCGAAATGTAATTCAGGTTGTTCGCATACTTTTGAGTATGACTGTACATCATTCTACCAAGAATATTTCGATTATAAAGTTGCATATTACTATTTTTATTGACATTTCGTTCTATAAATGTTCATTAAGTTCAGCAACCGCTTTCCTCGTTATGATACTCGCGTTAGAAGTAACATTGTTCTGTAAAACCATACTTCTTCTTTCACTATGTTTAATTTTTCTTCGACCAGGCATTCTTGATTCTACGTACAGAAGCAGATTTAAGATTGTTTGTTTCTGATGAACCAGCGATGCAGGACTTGCGTTTCTTCTTGTTGGCAGTCTTTAATGTCCGACATCGCGGTAGACCAACACGATAACACAATGATCATCGACATTTACAAAGATGTTGCACAACATAAGCAAAAAGGCAAAGTCAGTGTGCTACAAATAAGTCTGAAAAGAAAGCTTTAGAAAAGAAGTATACACACGAGGTTGTTGATGTTATTTTATCGTTACCGTGTTTATTGATTCCTCTGGCGGAGACGTTAACTCATATGGATCCCTAGTCAGCCTTTTAAGATATACTGGAAAAAGAAAAAGGACTGTTAAGATGTAACGTTGCGTCAACAACGAGGTCATTAGAGACGGAGTACAGGTTAGGGATATCGCAAGGTTATAGAAGGAAATGGGCCATTTCATTTGCAAAGTAATGAATCAATCCGCCGCCTTCTCGGATATGAGGCCACTGTGCTAACTACCGAGGCATCCAGCTTGGTAATTGATAATGGGAGGATACTAACGCATTTCTGGTTCTACAGGGTGTTTCAAAAATGACCGGTATATTTGAAACGGCAATAAAAACTAAACGAGCAGCGATAGAAATACACCATTTGTTGCAATATGCTTGGGACAACAGTACATTTTCAGGCAGACAAACTTTCGAAATTACAGTAGTTACAATTTTCAACAACAGATGGCGCTGCGGTCTGGGAAACTCTATAGTACGATATTTTCCACATATCCACCATGCGTAGCAATAATATGGCGTAGTCTCTGAATGAAATTACCCGAAACCTTTGACAACGTGTCTGGCTGAATGGCTTCACATGCAGATGAGATGTACTGCTTCAGCTGTTCAATTGTTTCTGGATTCTGGCGGTAAACCTGGTCTTTCAAGTGTCCCCACAGAAAGAAGTCACAGGGGTTCATGTCTGGCGAATAGGGAGGCCAATCCACGCCGCCTCCTGTATGTTTCGGATAGCCCAAAGCAATCACACAATCATCGAAATATTCATTCAGGAAATTAAAGACGTCGGCCGTGCGATGTGGCCGGGCACCATCTTGCATAAACCACAAGGTGTTCGCAGTGTCGTCTAAGGCAGTTTGTACCGCCACAAATTCACGAAGAATGTCCAGATAGCGTGATGCAGTAATCGTTTCGGATCTGAAAAATGGGCCAATGATTCCTTTGGAAGAAATGGCGGCCCAGACCAGTACTTTTTGAGGATGCAGGGACGATGGGACTGCAACATGGGGCTTTTCGGTTCCCCATATGCGCCAGTTCTGTTTATTGACGAAGCCGTCCAGGTAAAAATAAGCTTCGTCAGTAAACCAAATGCTGCCCACATGCATATCGCCGTCATCAATCCTGTGCACTATATCGTTAGCGAATGTCTCTCGTGCAGCAATGGTAGCGGCGCTGAGGGGTTGCCGCGTTTGAATTTTGTATGGATAGAGAACTTCCACCCATGAACCATGGACCTTGCCGTTGGTGGGGAGGCTTGCGTTCCTCAGCGATACAGATAGCCGTACCGTAGGTACAACCACGACGGAGGGGTATCTGTTGAGAGGCCAGACAAACGTGTGGTTCCTGAAGAGGGGCAGCAGCCTTTTCAGTAGTTGCAAGGGCAACAGTCTGGATGACTGACTGATCTGGCCTTGTAACAATAACCAAAACGGCCTTGCTGTGCTGGTACTGCGAACGGCTGAAAGCAAGGGGAAACTACGGCCGTAATTTTTCCCGAGGGCATGCAGCTTTACTGAATGATTAAATGATAATGGCGTCCGCTTGGGTAAAATATTCCGGAGGTAAAATAGTCCCCCATTCGGATCTCCGGGCGGGGACTACTCAAGAGGATGTCGTTATCAGGAGAAAGAAAACTGGTGTTCTACGGATCGGAGCGTGGAATGTCAGGTCCCTTAATCGGGCAGGTAGGTTAGAAAATTTGAAAAGGGAAATGGATAGGTTAAAGTTAGATATAGTGGGAATTAGTGAAGTTCGGTGGCAGGAGGAACAAGACTTCTGGTCAGGTGACTACAGGGTTACAAACACAAAGTCAAATAGGGGTAATGCAGGAGTAGGTTTAATAATGAATAGGAAAATAGGAATGCGGGTAAGCTACTACAAACAGCTTAGTGAACGCATTATTGTGGCCAAGATAGATACGAAGCCCACACCTACTACAGTAGTACAAGTTTATATGCCAACTAGCTCTGCAGATGACGAAGAAATTGAAGAAATGTATGATGAAATAAAAGAAATTATTCAGAAAGTGAAGGGAGACGAAAATTTAATAGTCATGGGTGACTGGAATTCGAGTGTAGGAAAAGGAAGAGAAGGAAACGTAGTAGGTGAATATGGATTGGGGCTAAGAAATGAAAGAGGAAGCCGCCTGGTAGAATTTTGCACAGAGCACAACTTAATCATAGCTAACACTTGGTTTAAGAATCATGATAGAAGGTTGTATACATGGAAGAACCCTGGAGATACTAAAAGGTATCAGATAGATTATATAATGGTAAGACAGAGATTTAGGAACCAGGTTTTAAATTGTAAGACATTTCCAGGGGCAGATGTGGACTCTGACCACAATATATTGGTTATGACCTGTAGATTAAAACTGAAGAAACTGCAAAAAGGTGTGAATTTAAGGAGATGGGACCTGGATAAACTGAAAGAACCAGAGGTTGTACAGAGTTTCAGGGAGAGCATAAGGGAACAATTGACAGGAATGGGGGAAAGAAATACAGTAGAAGAAGAATGGGTAGCTTTGAGGGATGAAGTAGTGAAGGCAGCAGAGGATCAAGTAGGTAAAAAGACGAGGGCTAGTAGAAATCCTTGGGTAACAGAAGAAATATTGAATTTAATTGATGAAAGGAGAAAATATAAAAATGCAGTAAATGAAGCAGGCAAAAAGGAATACAAACGTCTCAAAAATGAGATCGACAGGAAGTGCAAAATGGCTAAGCTGGGATGGCTAGAGGACAAATGTAAGGATGTAGAGGCTTGTCTCACTACGGGTAAGATAGATACTGCCTACAGGAAAATTAAAGAGACCTTTGGAGAGAAGAGAACCACTTGTATGAATATCAAGAGCTCAGAGGGAAACCCAGTTCTAAGCAAAGAAGGGAAAGCAGATAGGTGGAAGGAGTATATAGAGGGTCTATACAAGGGCGATGTACTTGAGGACAATATTATGGAAATGGAAGAAGATGTAGATGAAGATGAAATTGGAGATACGATACTGCGTGAAGAGTTTGACAGAGCACTGAAAGACCTGAGTCGAAACAAGGCCCCCGGAGTAGACAACATTCCATTGGAACTACTGACGGCCTTGGGAGAGCCAGTCCTGACAAAACTCTACCATCTGGTGAGCAAGATGTATGAAACAGGCGAAATACCCTCAGACTTCAAGAAGAATATAATAATTCCAATCCCAAAGAAAGCAGGTGTTGACAGATGTGAGAATTACCGAACAATCAGTTTAATAAGCCACAGCTGCAAAATACTAACACGAATTCTTTACAGACGAATGGAAAAACTAGTAGAAGCCGACCTCGGGGAAGATCAGTTTTGATTCCGTAGAAATACTGGAACACGTGAGGCAATACTGACCTTACGTCTTATCTTAGAAGAAAGATTAAGGAAAGGCAAACCTACGTTTCTAGCATTTGTAGACTTAGAGAAAGCTTTTGACAACGTTGACTGGAATACTCTCTTTCAAATTCTAAAGGTGGCAGGGGTAAAATACAGGGAGCGAAAGGCTATTTACAGTTTGTACAGAAACCAGATGGCAGTTATAAGAGTCGAGGGACATGAAAGGGAAGCAGTGGTTGCGAAGGGAGTAAGACAGGGTTGTAGCCTCTCCCCGATGTTATTCAATCTGTATATTGAGCAAGCAGTAAAGGAAACAAAAGAAAAATTCGGAGTAGGTATTAAAATCCATGGAGAAGAAATAAAAACTTTGAGGTTCGCCGATGACATTGTAATTCTGTCAGAGACAGCAAAGGACTTGGAAGAGCAGTTGAATGGAATGGATGGTGTCTTGAAGGGAGGATATAAGATGAACATCAACAAAAGCAAAACGAGGATAATGGAATGTAGTAGAATTAAGTCGGGTGATGTTGAGGGTATTAGATTAGGAAATGAGACACTTAAAGTAGTAAAGGAGTTTTGCTATTTGGGGAGTAAAATAACTGATGATGGTCGAAGTAGAGAGGATATAAAATGTAGACTGGCAATGGCAAGGAAAGCGTTTCTGAAGAAGAGAAATTTGTTAACATCGAGTATAGATTTAAGTGTCAGGAAGTCTTTTCTGAAAGTATTTGTATGGAGTGTAGCCATGTATGGAAGTGAAACATGGACGATAAATAGTTTGGACAAGAATAGAATAGAAGCTTTCGAAATGTGGTGCTACAGAAGAATGCTGAAGATTAGATGGGTAGATCACATAACTAATGAGGAGGTACTGAATAGGATTGGGGAGAAGAGGAGTTTGTGGCACAACTTGACCAGAAGAAGGGATCGGTTGGTAGGACATGTTCTGAGGCATCAAGGGATCACCAATTTAGTATTGGAGGGCAGCGTGGAGGGTAAAAATCGTAGGGGGAGACCAAGAGATGCATACACTAAGCAGATTCAGAAGGATGTAGGTTGCAGTAGGTACTGGGAGATGAAGAAGCTTGCACAGGATAGAGTAGCATGGAGAGCTGCATCAAACCAGTCTCAGGACTGAAGACCACAACAACAACAACAGAAGTGTAAACTCTGGCGCATGAGACGATACGTGGACGTTGGCGTCATTTGGACCGCAGCTGCAACACGGCGAACGGAAAACCGAGGCCGCTGTTGGATCACCTGCTGCACTAGCTGCGCGTTGCCCTCTGTGGTTGCCGTACGCGGTCGCCCTACCTTTCCAGCACGTTCATCCGTCACGTTCCCAGTCCGTTGAAATTTTTCAAACAGATCCTTAATTGTATCGCTTTTCGGTCCTTTGGTTACATTAAACCTCCGTTGAAAACTTCGTCTTGTTGCAACAACACTGTGTTCTAGGCGGTGGAATTCCAACACCAGAAAAATCCTCTGTTCTAAGGAATAAACCATGTTGTCTACAGCACACGTGCACGTTGTGAACAGCACACGCTTACAGCAGAAAGACGACGTACAGAATGGCGCACCCACAGACTGCGTTGTCTTCTATATCTTTCACATCACTTGCAGCGCCATCAGTTGTTGAAAATTGTAACTACTGTAATTTCGAAAGTTTGTCCGCCTGAAAATGTACTGTTGTCCCAAGCATATTGCAACAAACGGTGTATTTCTATCGCTGCTCGTTTAGGTTTTATTGCCGTTTCAAATATACCAGTCATTTTTGAAACAGCCTGTATATAAAACAATGCATATGGGAAATTGCTGTCCATGGAAAGTGAAGACTCATCTATGAGGGGAAATACTTGGTAGCTATTTGAACTCTTACTTACTTTTTAATAAGTTATTCAAAAGTCACTAATGTACTCTGTAGGAACGACAGTCTCATATTGCTATTTATTTGACATATTACTGAAATAAATTTGGGAACATCAATTTTTAACATAGTAAGCACCTGGAAACCGCAGTTTTTATGTATCTGTCATAAATTTTCTTTCATATATCAACAAAAATTATTGAAATTAACTGTAAAGTTGAAATATTTCTGTGAGTTCCATATTTGTCTCATTTCTTTCGTCATTTGCATTGGATCGTTTTATTACTATTTTCAGTTTGGCGTTATCATTTTAAATTTCAAAATTATACCTAAGTAGACCATTTGCAGTAATGGAATGAAGTTATGTTTTGGTTAGTTTGTAATAGTACGTCGTAGAGCTCCTGGAAGTAAGGTTGTTTTTTTCAACATAGAGTGCACTGCAGTTCAGTTCTCATCAGTTCTTTGTGTTTATCATTCAGTCTACGTATCCAGTTCATGGGCATCAGGTTATTCGTAATCAATTGCACTTGTGTTAATGGTTTACTGTAATGTACTCCAGGGTACCTCTAGGTGAAAAGCGAATTATTTTCAGCAAGAAATTACCACTAAAGCATCACTTACTAACATTGGAAACTAAAAATCTAAAGGAGAATTTCTAGGAGAAACTGCAACATATTCAACTCCGGA
Organism: Schistocerca nitens; assembly: GCF_023898315.1. NCBI lineage: Eukaryota > Metazoa > Arthropoda > Insecta > Orthoptera > Acrididae > Schistocerca > Schistocerca nitens. Next base: position 569,210,942 of record NC_064616.1, on the reverse strand, counting down.
AATTGAAACATGCTCCTCGTGGCCTGTTATTCAATTAATTTATTTACTTTCGGAATTTTCGGCTATTGTACCGTTCCCAAGTAATAGCTCACTGTGAACTGAATCAGTTCATACTAACTGTTCTTAATACGACATCGTCCGCATATCAGACACGTTTACATATTTAACGTCATATCTGTGATCCAATTAACATTACTTGATAGTTGACACTTCACGCGTTGGAGCTGGTTTCCTCCAATTAGAACGCTGAACTTCACGCATGAACCGTTAGTCTTAACCGAACTGCCACAACAATTGGTCAGTTCAGTTCCTATTCCGTATCTGACATTCTTTCTTGATGGTTTTGGATACCGAATCATAGGTCTGCCAATTTTATTTCGTATTTCATCACACATAATCACACCAAAAACATCACGCACACACACACAACGATGCTAATGAAATAGACAAGTTTCATACGCAGCAAACACGAGTGGATACTTCCGCCCAACACGCGATTCAGCGTCAGGTATACACTTATCATAATCATAGAGATCGGCTTACATTAGGTAGGCTTCGCACGTTAATACATCTAACCGAATTTTTTAAGGATGCAAGTCATCTTTGTGACTGGGTCTTCATAAATATAAACAATGCTTTGCAACGCCGTGGAGTAACACAATGGATAGCGTATTAAGCTGCGTTCGTGAAGGTCGTAGGTTCGAAATTCGTAAAGAGCAGCGAATTTTTTCTGTTTCTAAATCCAACCAAAAGAGTTTAATTATTATTTTTATTCAATTAATTGGTTTAATTTCAATTTTTGTTGTTGATTCTTTGTCGCGTTATTTTTCATCATCGTATCGACTTTTTTATTTGCTCTTATTTTACTGTCCATGATTCTATTTTCGCCTGGAATCTTTTTGTGTCCCCTATAATCCGGAATAAAGTACCAACGAGGACTACTCATCGGTTGGTGACGCAGCAGTACATGTAACTAGTGTGAGGATAGTTTCAGGTAACCAATGACATCGAGAAATTACAGTTTGCTTTTAGCGCTGAAACTCAATTTTTTTCCGTCTTGTGTTTGCTTGAAGAGATTAGGTTAAATCGTCGTGAACAAAACGAGAGTAATTGTAGTTCTGACGCATACTGTTGACCGCCGTTTTCGCGGATATTTTGCACATCACGAGACTGTGGTTAGCTTTGGCCATGCGTTTATATTCAGGGCTTCAAAACGTGTCGTCTGTTGCAGTTCAGTCATTGGTCACTTAAAATCAGCAGTCGACAAAGCATCTCGCATTTCCGACGTACTTCGCGGCGGCCAAATCCAACAATGCTCCGAGTTACATATTAACAGTATTTATGAAGTGATCCGCTGTGTTTGCGTCCCACCTATAAAAGAGCGGTAGGCGATAGGCTATGTGGCAACACCGTAACGGCAAGTGACAGACGTCAACTATCAAGTAATTTAAATCGGACTATATAAGAGAACAGGATACTACGCCATCTATATCTCAACGTAGTACTTTGTATAACAGCTCCAGTGAAATTAATGTAATTACTGCATTCTTCATACAGTGTACACCATCTGTGGCATTTAATAACAAAAGGTAAGTCAATGTACTGGTTACTTCTCGCGTTAAGTGATACATCGTTTTACGCAAATGACGGGGAAGCCTCTGTTGTTGTGCAATGATATGAAGTACGTAAAAATAGTTGATACGAGGACAATTTAGTCTTAATAATAACTAATACAAACTGACGCATTTCGTAGTGAATTACCTGAGAACGGGACAATAGCCGCAACCCACATTGCGGTTAATTAAATTGAACAATAACCTAGGCGGAAAAATGCTTATTTTCAAAATACTGCACGACTGTGGACTCAAGTAAACAGAACATTATTTAAAACTTGAGAAAACATATTGTTTCATGCGGTTGGCGTAATAAATGTGAATTTTCGAAGAAGAGCCCCATGGTTTGTCACGGATTCGTTGTCAGTGCGACAGTGTCGCTGAAGTTGTTAACAAATTTCGGAGGGATATTAGACAAAGATCTGAAGAATTGAACTGCAGCACAATACTCCCTTAAATAACACGCTGATAGGACTGAAGAAACGCGGGTGAGTACTAACGGGTGCTGATGATCATTTGCCCGCCCGGCTAGCCGTGCGATCTAACGCGCTGCTTCCCCAGCGGGAAGGCGTGCCTATCCCCGAGGTCCGTTGTGCTGGCCATCCTATGGATGGTTTTTAAGGCGGTTTCCTATCTGCTTCGGCAAATGCGGGCTGGTTCCCTTTATTCTGTCTCAGTTACACTATGTCGTCGATTGCTGCGCAAACACTGTTCAAATGCCAGAATGAGATTATCACTCGGCAGCGGGGTGTGCGCTGATATGAAACTTCCTGGCAGATTAAAACTGTGTGCCGGACCGAGACTCGGACTCTGGACGTTTGCCTTTCGCGGGCAAGTGCTCTACCAACTGAGCTACACAAGTACGACTCACGCCCCGTCCTCACAGCTTTACTTCTGCCAGTACCTCGTCTCCTACTGGTAGAGCACTTGCCCGCGGAAGGCAGAGGTCCCGAGTTCGAGTCTCGATCCGGCACACAGTTTTAATCGGCCAGGAAGTTTCATATCAGCGCACACTCCAGAGTGAAAATCTCATTCTGGAAACATCCCCCAGGCTGTGGCCAAACCATGTCTCCGCAATATCCTTTTTTTTAGGAGTGCTAGTTCTGCAAGTTTCGCAGGAGAGTTTCTGTAAAGTTTGGAAGGTAGGAGACGAGGTACTGGCAGAAGTAGAACTGTGAGGACGGGGGTGAGTCGTGCCTGGGTAGCCCAGATCGTAGAGCACTTGCCCGTGAAAGGCAAAGTTCCCGAGTTCGGATCTTGGTACTGCACACAGTTTTAATCTGCCAGGAAGTTTCACTGTTCAAATGGTTCTGAGCACTATGGGACTTAACATCTGAGGTCATCAGTCCCCTAGAACTTAGAACTACTTAAAGCCAACTAACCTAAAGACATCACACTCATCCATGCCCGAGGCAGGATTCGAACCTGCAACCGTAGCGGTCGCGCGGTTCCAGACTAGAACCGCTCGGCCACAGCGGCCGGCCGCAAACACTGTCTACACGTTCACTAACACCATAATTACTCTAACACGCAAGCATTGGGGTTACACTCGTCTGGAATGAGACGTTCCCGGGGGGTTCCACTGGGGGCCGCACAGCAAAATAACCCTGGGTTCGGTGTGGGGCGGCGTTTGGGTGAGTGGACTGCTGTAGCCCGTTGTGGGGTTGTGAACCACTGAGGGCTACGGCGGGGACGAAGGTTCTCCTTCGTTTCTAGGTCCCCAGTTCAATACATACATACATACTGATTATCATTTGCTAGTTGCAATGTCCGGCACTGTCCGGGATCTGTAATACCTACCACACAATGTGTTTGGATCCATGCCTTGTTGATACTTACAGCGAATGAAAGCCACATTGGTAACTGCAATCGCCTTAAATCGAACGGCATATTTGAATCACTCGGCATCAACGGAATGCGACGAATAAATACATCTTCAACTGTGTAAAAAGATGATTAGGTATCCCATCTTCTGCTACATTATGCAATAAGTATCTCATTGTTTCTTTGGAGAATTATTCTTCTATTGTTTCAGTCCAGTTTTCACTGATTCAGTTACGGTTGTGTTTGAGCACGATTCGAACTCTTCCATTAGTTTACGTCACTCTTCGGCAAATCACGGATACGGTGTAAAATATTTTTCTTCGGTATATGTCATACGTGACACTATCTCCGAGACGGGTAATGCCGCTGTAATATAATCGCGCGATAGCAATTACAGACAGTTTACCACGATGTGTTCCGTCTGTTAGGCATTTAATTTCTCGTTAAATTTCTTCATTGACCCATTTGAAAGTAGGAATTTGGCGTAAATCGGTCAGGTACATGGCAAGATGTTTGGTAACAATTTATCTCTTGTATCCGACCAAATGTTCATTTGGGGATCATGTAGAAATGTGAAGTAAATCAGCAAAGAACTTTTAGAGATGTTTTTTGTAATATCCTTTACCATTCATATAATATATACATATATGCTTCAAGTCAGATTACGAAATCTCATATAAACAGTGATTTTCTTCTTGTCTTGAAGGTAAAGTGTAAGCAATTTCATCAAGATCGGAATAAAACTGTATATTGTATAGATTACAAATAAACAAAGGGATACTCTTCTTTAAACAGTGTGATTCTTCCAACCGTGTACAGACTGTAGGGTTTGATCGAAGAGAGGATACGGAACAAGAAAAGTCTAATGAACTGACGTCCGTAAATGCATAGTTTCCATGCTAGGGACCATTTATTCAATCATACTTTGTTACAGAGACTCCGGCCTAATACGCACTGTACGATGCAGCCACAGTTACAGCCTCCTAGAGGGCGGTACTGTTCTTCATACGTCATGCCCCAGCGGCCTCTCCTGCAACAGTAACTGGTAATGTTGTGCGCTATTCACTTCTCTTGCTGACTCACCTTGTAGTGAATGTGATGCAGCGTTGTACACAATGCTTTCGTATTAGAATAGAGAGCTTTCCGACATGGCATTTAGACCTATCCCTGCCGACAACAACCACAGCATTCAATGCTTGCAGCAGTGTTCCGCCGTTTGCCTGAGACAGGGTCGTTTCAGGAGCAGGAAATCATGAATGATGTACCCGAATGTTCGGACACAAGACTAGAAGGGAAATGTGATTAATACTGTGGAAGGAGAACGCCATGTCAGTACCAGGCAGTTGGCCCGCCATGACAGGGTAAGCCCAGACGACCGTGTTGAACATTATCCATGACCATTTTTACTACCCTCGTCACTTACGACGTGTGCAGGACTTACTAGGCACAGAATTTTCACATTGGAAACAGTTTTATCACTGGTTTCTTCACCAGGCAACCACGAACCCGGGATTAGTGACATCCACCCTATTCACAGAGGAGACCATCTTTAGGCGGAGTGGTATCTTCCGATTTTATCGCAGTCATCTGTGGGATAGTATGCAGAACCCCCATGGTATGGTAACAACGTATCATCAGCGTCGGTGCAGCTGGAATGTGTGGGCCTGGATAATTGGCGACCGTATTTCGGGACCAGTCTTCCTTCCACGTCGCCTAACAGGCCGGAACTATTGGCGTTTCTTGTGGGTGACTGTGCCTCCCCTGCTGGAAGAAGTGACACTGATCATTCGAAGAGTTATGTGGCTGCTACATGATGGTGCTCCAGCCCACTTCACCGTTAACGTCCGGACGCGTATCAATCGTGTCTTCCCTGGTCAATGAATCGGACGAGGGGCTCCAGTTGCATGGCCTGCTCGTTCACCGGATCTCAACCCGTGCGATTTCTGGTTATGGGGTCATCTCAAAAGTATCCTGTATGCAGAGCCCATTCCAGATGTGGAGACAATGGAGTAGCGTATTCATGCTGCCTTTGACACTGTTCGGATGCATCCTGGCCGATGTGGACGTGTGAAACGGCACATGCTACGGTGCGTACACGAATCCGTTGAGGCACACGGAAACCATGTTCAGCACATATTGTAACTGTGACTGCATTAGACTGCAGTCTCTGTAACAATGTATGATTGAACAAATGGTCCCTAGCGTGGAAACCACGCATTTCCGGACATAAGTTCATTAGACGTTTTTCGTTCCGTATCCTGTCATCGATCAATCCCTAGAGTTTGCACACGGTGGAAAATAATCACCCTGTATATGAGGACACAGAAGATGGGTTCCACATGTCTTGATAGGGAATGGCAGGTGTGGTGCGCAGCTGGAGGTACATTTTAGTACACCGTATACTCTCCGCCACACACAGCAGCCTAGCAGAGAGGACCGAATTGGCACTATTAAGCTCGTCCAAGTGTTCGTAAGAGAGTGCTGTATCTTGGAATATATTTCAGACTTTCACCTTCAGCCAGCCCTGTAACAGAAGTTTCACATATTTTCTTATTCCGTTTTGTGACTGATGATACATTTTATGTGTTACAGTCTTTTTCTGTCCGCAGCTCGGGGTCGTGCGGTAGCGTTCTCGCTTCCCACGCCCGGGTTCCCGGGTTCGATTCCCGGCGGGGTCAGGGATTTTCTCTGCCTCGTGATGACTGGGTGTTGTGTGCTGTCTTTAGGTTAGTTAGGTTTAAGTAGTTCTAAGTTCTAGGGGACTGATGACCATAGATGTTAAGTCCCATAGTGCTCAGAGCCATTTTAGCCAGTCTTTTTCTGAAGTTACAAAAATTTCTCAGAATATTAAGGCTTTCCCGAACGTGAAAATATGTTCCAAGGCACAACGTAGTTGTATACCTAAGAACAAATATTCTATTGAAATTTAAAAGGGTTGCAGTCGAGAAAATCTTGTCAGTACCACATTGTACCGTCCGTCTGTTACATTATGACTCCACTAAAAAACATTAATCGGTAAGTGCAAACAATTAAGCAGAAGCACAGGATGATTATAATTAAACTTTCAAAACGCTATAGAAGTAACACCACTGGTCAGAATGGCGTCAAATTGCAACGGAATATTATCGGAGAAGGGGAAAACGTACGGCAGAAGAAAAAAAAATGTGTGAAAATTGATCAATAGATGGTGCTGTACTTGTCAGAATACATAAATGAAAACTCCTGTCAAGCGCACGACCTACTGAAGTTGGTATAAACACGCCGGGTGCACGGCTTTTCCTCCTTTCGCGTCTGCGACGTTCACCATAACTTTCTCGATGCAGGATCGCGCTATGCTTGTAAAGCTGTATTACAAAAATGATGACTGTGCACACGTCGCTCTGCAGAAGTTCCGGATACTGAAGTGTTTGAAAAAAGGCGTTGGTCCGATGACTGCCATGGGTCCGATGAAAATGATTCGGAAATTTGAAAAGACGGGTTCTTTTGATGTGCAACTGGGTAGAGGAAGGAAACAAATTTATCTGACGTCAGTGGAAGCAGTGGCCACAGCAATGCAGGAGAAGACGAGTGGTGGTGATCAAACGTGTAGTCCACGGAGAATTGCCTGACGTTGGACATACCCGTGAGCATGGTGCGTAAAATCCTACGAAACATCCTTGTTTGCTATCCATTCAAAATTATCCATGTGCACGAGTTGCTTCCTGTTGTCCTGCCAGCAAGAGAGACCTTTGCTTTCGAATTTCTTGCTCGAATGAAAGTGGACAATGATTGGCCGTGGAAGATTTTGTGGACAGACGAAGCCCACTTCCATCTGACAGGATATGTCAATACACAGAATTGTCGAATATGGGCAACGGAAAATCCACAGGCAGATCAATCAGTACCACTTCATCCTGAAAATGTCACTGGGTGGCGCGGGTTTACGACATCATTTATCATAGGGCCATATTTTTCGCGAAGAGACAGGTGCTTCCGCTTCTGTTACCTGTACCGTCACTGGTAAGCGCTATGAGTGTCTTTTGCGCAACCACGTCGTTCCAGCTCACCAACAGCGTGGGTGTGTGGATGGGATCATATTTATGCAAGAGGGCGCACCTCTGCAAATTGCAAATCCAGCTGAGCAGTTGCTGAAGCAGCATTTCGGAAATGCTAGAATTATCAGCCACCATTTTCCTACAGCCTGGCCGTCCCGATCACCTGATCTTAATCCGTGTGACTTCTGGCTGTGGGCCTATCTGAAAGATGTTGTGTTCAGTGTTACGATTGCAAACAGCTGCATTGAGGGCACCCATTGCGCAACACATTCTGATCTTGACCTCGGAAACACTTCGATCAGTTGTAGAACATGCTGTTCCCTATTTCACCTTGTTGCAGAAAACGGTGGAGAGCCCGATTTCATTTTGATTGATGCTTTTCATGCGGGTTTTGGCCCCAGGACAATTAGAAACCGATGAGATTGGTGCTTTTTATGCGGTTTTTGGCCTCAGGACAACGAAAAACAAATTTTTTCCATCCAATGTGATGTGACCTTGCCGTGGTGGATGGGCTTACGTAACTAACAGTATCACCCCTGTACACCCATGCACACTGAGTAGTACAGTTCCCGGGTTCGATTCCCGGCGAGGTCAGGGATTTTCTGTGCCTCGTGATGACTGGGTGTTGTGTGATGTCCTTAGGTTAGTTAGGTTTCAGTAGTTATAAGTTCTAGGGGACTGATGACCATAGATGTTAAGTCCCATAGTGCTCAGAGCCATTTTTTAGTACAGTTAGTTTAACGTAAAACGTACACCTTAGGCATTGTTGTATGATTCATTTGTCATTTGTAGTCGACCACTATTAAATTATGATTTGATATAATCCATTATGATGCTTACAGCACCATCTACTGCTACATTGTGTAACTATTTATTTGTCTTCTGCCATATGTTTTCCCCCTTCTCCGATAATATTCCGTTGCAGTTTGACGTCACTCTGACCAGCGGTGTTATTTCTGCAGTGGTTTGAAAGTTTAACTTTAATTATAATCATCATGTATTATCAGAAACCAGTTACAAGTTAAATACATTTTGAAACTGAAATTATGGGAAACAAGCACAAATTTCAATTTTAAAGACAGGTAAAACTGAACAGACATTAACGAACCTTAACTAATTTGCCAATATCACGTGTTCCGCGCTAACAGATCGTTTTCTATTTCTTAAATATGTACTTAGATATTGAAATATTTACATATGCTGCACAAAACACCACCTCATATCTAGCAACAACAAAAACAGTAGAAAATGGCGGAAACTGCTTACGACGGACTCTAGTGCGCATTCCTTCATGTGATTCTAAAATCATTCACTAGACTGAAATACTGACCAAAAAACATCATGCGTTACTAGGTACACTAGTCTCTACGCACAACGCTCTCCCATACTAAACATTCAATAGTGTTCCTGAAAGTACGAAATCACCTGATAACGAAATATCTCGTCTCGAAGTTGCTCTCAGTGAGAGGATATGGAATTAACTATTATATCCATTTAATGTCTGATAACTTAGAAGACAGACTAAAAAAATGGCAAATCTACGTTTATAGAATGTGAAGACTGAGAGAAGCCTTTTGATAATGTTAAAGGAATACACTCTGCAATTCTGAAAGTAGCAGGGACAAAATACAGACTTACATGCATAGCCACACGCGTTAGCCAGGACGGAGTAACGAAGACCGATGTGAGGGCCACCCTGGACGTGTTTTTTAGCCGTTTTCCCACATTCGACTAGGTGAATATCGGTATGGTACTCGCGTACCGCCTCAGTTCTATGATTCGCAAATATTTAGAAAACTTTCACATGAGGACGCGGGGAGGGGATGGCGACCCCAAATGGGGCATCCTGCGACCCTCTGCCACGAGCAACGCCAAATACATACACATTATAAAAATGGATGTGTTTATGTATGAATGTATGTTCCATATCTCCTCTAATTACAACCAAGTATGGTACACGTATCGCTTACTGTCTAGAAAGATGTGCTGTGGGGATAGGAACCACGTACCTATCAAAGTGGTGAGGGTGCGAAAGAAGTGTAGCACATGACGTGCAAATATCTGTACATTATCCATCCATTCTTTGATAATGATAGCACTTAGTAATTTGCAGCATACCTTACACATCATTTCAAATCTTAACTAAACTTTTCTCAGTGATATCACGCACAATATAATGATGAAAAGAAAAAAGTTTATCTCTTACTACATTTTCGATATTCATGTAGTGAAATTGCTGCATTAGGTGTGACCTTTCAATATTTTTCTTCTTTACTACTGATTCTATACGCCACACATTTTGCAGACAAGCGAATGTATCTGCAAAATTATATCATTCTACGGCACATAGATCAGGAAATATGACGTCATAAACATTGAGCTGCGTCAGAATGAAACTGCAGGGCAAAATCGCTAGAGATACATGTGAAATATGTGTGCAGATATGTGTGAAATATGTTAAATATATGTGAAATATTTGTGAGATGTGCGTACACGGGTAAAAAGCTCTTCAATTGATTTCAGCCAAATTTGGTACAAATTTGACTCACTACCTTCAAAGAAGTACTTTAGGAGTAAGAACCACAAACTTCCTGTCAGGGAAGGGATGATGAACAGAGAATAGTGGGGATGGAGGACATGAAGAGATAGAGAGAGAGAAGGAAGAAATGGACACAGATAGTGGAAGGAGGCTATGGACAGAGGAAGGGGGTAATAGATGAACAGAGAGAGGGAGAGAAGATGATGGACAGGGAGAAGGGTAAGAGGAGATGGACAAGCAGGGGCAGGAGGAGGAGCTGGACTAATAGAGATTGAAATAAAAAAATACCCAGGCAATGCTGAATATTCGGCTAGTCCTGGATAACATGCCCACCCGGCGAAGATACGTGATAAGACCAGGAAAATGAAGAAGAGGAAGAGCAGCGATGAGATGTAGAGCGCGAAAGGTTATCTACAAATTGTATGAAAACCAGACTATTGTTGTAAGAGTCGAAAGACATGAAAGTAAAGCAGTAGTTGAGAAGGGAGTGGGGCAGTAAGCTATCTTCGATGTTATATTGTTTGCTGTGGAGGAGACCACTGAAAGTAATAGATGAGCTTCGTTATTAAAGCAGCAAAATATCTGACGATGGTCGAAGTGATGATGATGATGTTTGGTTTGTGGGGCGCACAACTGCGTGGTCATCAGCGCCCGTACAAAGTCCTAATTTTTACACAGTCCAATTTGTTCACAATCCAATCTAGCCACTGTCAGCAATGATGATAATAACAGAAACACCCAGACCCCAAGCAGAGAAAATATCCAACCCTGCAGGCAATCGAACCCGTGATCCAGAGGCAGAAACGCGATCTACCTTTTTGTTTTTCATGATTGTTCGTTCTATTTGTATGGGGCGTACGTCCGATGACGCTTGGTCAAGTACATCGTCGTTCCATTGACTCAGTTTTTTTATTACAGAGGGCGGCTAACCCTCTGACCCAACACGCTGAGTTACCGTGCCGGCGCCACTAGAACATTACCTGCGGACGACCGAAGTAGAGAAGATACAGAATGGAGACTCGCAACAACAACAAAAAATAATTCATGATAAACAGTAATATATAAACATCACTATATATTATAAATTAAAGTCCCCTTCGCGTTTTTATTTATTTCTGTATGTGAAGACAAAAAGAAAATGCTGTAAGCACTATGGGACTTAACATCTGAGGTCATCAGTCCCCTAGACTTAGAACTATTTAAACTTAACTAACCTAAGGACATCACACACATCCATGCCCGAGGCAGGATTCGAACCTGCGACCGTAGCAGTAGCGCGGTTCCGGACTGAAGCGTCTAGAGCCGCTCGGCCACAGCGGACGGCATGTGAAGACAAATCTTAAGAACTACTATAGGAATTTTTATACGATTTTCACCAGTTGATAGATTGGTTTCCGAGGAAGGTATGTGTGTCTATTTTATAAATATTCAGTGCAAACTGTCTGATGGCCCTTGCCGCGTTTTCCTTTTGTTTGTGAAGGCTAAACTCACAACTACTGTAGGGATTTTGAAACAATTTTGACTAACAGATAGACTAATTCACGAGGAAAGTTTGCGTACGTAATTTACTATCGCTACGCCAGACATGCCTTCCGGCCTTGCTGCGCGGGATAGCCGCACGATCTAGGGCGCTTTGTCACAGTCCGCGCGGTTCCCCCCGTCGGAGGTTCGAGTCCTCTCTAGGGCATGGGTGTGTGTGTTGTCCTTAGCGTAAGTTAGTTTAAGATAGATTAAGTAGTGTGTAAGCTTAGCGACCGATAATCTCAGTGGTTTGGTCCCATACGATCTTACCGCAATTTTCCAATTTTTTTTCTTCCGGCCTTAAGTACTCAATGCTACCCGGGCTAAGCAGGGGTGGGTCGTCCGTCGAAAATAATTTCAAATGTTAGGAAATATTTTTTTGAACGTACTTCTCTGGAGTGTAGCGCTATGCGGAAAAGAAAGACGGACGACAAACTGTAAAGACAAGAAGCAAATAGACGTTTTTGAAATATGGGTGCTACGTGGATATGTTGAAAATTAGAAGGTTAGATTGGGTAACTAATGAGTGTGTGTGTGTGTGTGTGTGTGTGTGTGTGTGTGTGTGTGTGTGTGTGTGTGCGCACGTCTTACGGACGCTCAACGGCGAGGTTATCAGCGCCCTTACACACATTAAAAGAAACGAATGTGAATAAAATTACTAAAATTGTTGTCACATAAATGAAATTGAGTGTGTGGCAGTGTTACCCGAGAGGCCCCATCCGGGGAAGTTCAGCCTCCGAGTGCAAGTCTTATTTGAGTCGACACCACAATGGGCGACTCGCGTATCGGTGATGAGAATGAAATGGTGATGAGGACAACAAAACACCCAGTCAACGAACGGAGAAAATCTCCAACCTGGTCGGGAATCGAACCTGGGCGTGCTACATGGTAGGCAAGCACGTTACAACTTTTTTCCTCATTTTTTTCGCTATTTTTCGTTCTATTTGCTCGGGGCGGACGTCCCATGACGCTTGTTCAAGTTCATTGTTGATCCATTAACTCAGTTCTTTTTATTACAGAGGCCAGCCAGTTCTCCGACCGAACACGCTGAGCTACCGTGTTGACAACTCAGCTAAGGAGGCGGACGTTGTCACAGAGCGAGGAGGAAACCTGTAAAGTGACACTCATGCATTCTCTTCCACCTCGCTCTATCTCACGCGCCTTAAGAGAACGGCGAAAGTGTGGAAGGTGCTATAACTGGGAGTAAAACAGAAGTAAAACGACAGAGGAACTAAGAGAAAGTCACTGGGAAATGTGAGTGGCTGGCCACTTGCAAAAAACATGGGTCAACACATTAAGAACATCTCCCTAAAATTAGAGGAAACAAGTAGGACAAATCACACAACATTACAACTTTCAGTATATTCCTTTGAACACTACTTGAAATAGAGGTGACCAAAGAGGAAGTACTGGATCAAACAGAGAAGAAAAAGCATTAAATTCATGTGGTAACTTGACTAAAAGTAGGAATCGGTTGATAGCACATATCCTGAGGCATCAAGAAATCTACATCTGCTGTACATCTACGTAATGACTCTACAATTTGCACATAAGGGTTAGGCAGAGGGTTCCTAGATGCACATGCAGACTGTTTCTCGACCGTTCCACTCTCGAATAACACTCTCACCAAATCATTTCCAGGCTAAATTTTAATAAAAGCCACAACAGCTGTATTTACACTGAAGCCCCAAAGAAACTGGTATAGGCATGCGTATTCAAATACAGAGATATGTAAACAGGCAGAATATGGCACTGCGCTCGACAACGCCTATATAGGACAACAAGTGTCTCGCGCAGTTGTTAGATCGTTTACTGCTGCTACAATGGCAAGTTATCAAGATTGAAGTGAATTTGGACGCGGTGTTACAGTCGGCGCACGAGCGATGGGACACAGCATCTCCGAGGTAGCAATGAAGAGGGGATTTTTCCGTACGACCATTCCACGAGTGTATCATGAATTCTACATAGCTTCAATTCTCCGACATCTTTGCGGCCGGAAAAAGACCCTGCAAGAACGGAACCAAAGACGACTGAAGAGCATCGTTCAACGTGACAGAAGTGCAACCCTTCCGTGAAGTGCTGCAGATTTCAGTGTTGGGCCATCAACAATTGTCAGCAAGCGAACCATTCAACGAAGCATCATCGATATGGGTTTTCGCAGCAGAAGGCCCACTAGATGCTATTGATAACTGCACGACACAAAGCTTTACGCCTCGCCCGGGACCGTCGACACAGACATTGGACTGTTGATGACTGGAAACATGTTGCCTGGTCGGACGAGTCTCGTTTCAAATTGTATCGAGGAAATGGACGTGTTCGGGTACAGAGACAACCTCTTGAATTCATGGACCCTGCGTATCAGCAGGAGACTGTTCAAGCTGGTGGAGGCTCTGCAATTGTGTGGGACGTGTGCAGTTGGGGTAATATGGGACCCCTGATACGTCTAGATACGACTCTGACAGGTAACACGTACGTAAGTCCCTGTCTGATCACAAGCATCCATTCGTGTCCACTGTGCATTCCGACGGACTAGGGCACTTCCAGGAGAACAATGCGACACCCAACACGTCCAGAATTGCTACAGAGTGGCTCCAGGAACACTCTTCTGAGTTTAAACACTTCTGCTGGACACCAAACTCCCCAGACACGAACATTATGGAGGATATCTGTTATGCGTTGCAACCTGCTGTTCAAAAGAGGTCTCCACCCCCTGGTACTCTTACGGATTTATGGACAGCTCTGCTGGATTCATGGTGTCAATTCCGTCCAGCACTAATTCAGACATTAGTCGAGTCCATGCCACACCGTGTTGCGGCACTTCTGAGTGCTCGAGGGGGCCCTACACGATATTAGACATTTGTACCAGTTTCTTTGGCTCTTAAGTATAGGTATGTACGTTTATTACGCCACAACCGGGTTCATTGTAAATGAACATCATCGAGTAACTCAAAATTTACCAACAGTCTTCGTAACTAATTCACACCAAGTGGCAGAAACATGCCGCTGTCATGATCCAAAAACGTCTTATCACAATACTTAACGCTAAAAAGCATTTATAACGGTTAGACATTTTTGATTCATGACACCGACACAGTTTTACCACTTCGTGTGGATTAGCTTCAAAGACCTTTGTGAACTTTCGGTCACCTAAAGATGTTCATTTAGACCGAAATCGGTTATGGCGTAGTAAACGTACGTGAAATATTGCTAAGGTGGTTTTTTTATTTTTTTATTTTTTATTAACCCTTACGTTGTACACATGTGGAACACAAGATAATATAAATTACTTTCAGACTATGTCGCGACCTTTCCTCTCTAGAGCAACACGTGGCAAAAATGAGCACCTAAATCTTTCCGTGCGAACTCTGATTTCTCTTATTTTACTACGACGGTCGTTTCTCACCATCACCACTTCGATAATGGAGGGACGTGCGGGGCGGACAGGGGGCTAGGTGAAACAATTTTAAGGGGAGAACAAGGCTCGAATGCAGTAAGCAGGTGTAAATACATACAGGTTGCACTGTGGGGATGGCGGTTATCGCTAAAACAATCGGTTTTCGGTTATATTGATTTACTTCAACGCCAGTTTAACCACACTGTTAAAACGTCTCAGAAGAACTGGTTTCTGAATAAACCGATTTTCGGTTTTTTATACCTTTTACTTCTGTAATAAAATTAGAAATCGAACAAAGACTGAAAAATTCTGACTACCTCAGTTTGAAGACACATACAATCAAAATATTAAATAGGAAAATGGAAGAAAATTTTGTCTCTCCACCATTCACTGCTTTCCCCGCAAAGTGATAAGTGACTGACTATTACAAACAAGTCTCTAGTATTCTCCTACCGATTGCAGTTTTTTGAAACTTGGCTCAAAAATCATATTGTAATCGGTAATGATACCACTATTTGTACATCACGAATACTCGAAGTTAAAGGGTCACAACAGAGGTTAAAGAACTCTATTTCTCATGTCAATTTGTCCGTTTTAAAGAGCTACGAGCATATAAAGGCATGTTATGCAGACACAGTCGGCAGATCAGCAGCCTTCTATTTTTATTGTCACTACGAGTGAACTTTTAACTTTAAAATTTTCCCCTTATATCATGTCAAATGGCTCAAATGGCTCTGAGCACTATGGGACTTAACTTCTGAGGTCATCAGTCCCCCAGAACTTAGAACTACTTAAACCTAACTAACCTAAGGACATCACAGACATCCATGCCCGAGGCAGGATTCGAACCTGCGACCGTAGCGGTCGCACGGTTCGGGACTGTAGTGCCTAGAACCGCTCGGCCACTCTGACCGGCTATATGATGTCACAAGTTTGTTGTGGCTTCTCCCGGTTTTGATCTTTTAAAGCAAATGGAGCATTGTACTTCATTGACATCGCACTTCCAGACTAAGGATGGTGCCATACCGTAATACAACTGATGTCCGTCGACGACAGGGAGAAACTACCATAGAGACCAGATGTGGCAAGTCTTGCACACTGCATGTACACGCGTACCATCTAATAGTCCACGCCACATAATAAGAGGGACATTATTTTCTCAGCAATGCCGTACCAATTCTTATGCAACATGTTTGTTGCTCGTTTCTGTTGGCATTATTAAGAAAGCAGTATTTTGAAGCAATGCAAATCTTACGAATAAAAGTTACTCGGTCTTTCAAAAGGTTTATTTAACACGAAAATTTTAGCACTGTTGCTATGGCTAACTGATATTTCGTTTTCTTTTCCCTAGTTATTTGCGAGCAAAAAACAGTTGGTATAACCGAGCCAAACGTACCGAAAAATACCGGTTATTCAGAACTACAATACCGGTATCGGTTTTAACCGGTCGGCTTTTCCAATCGCTATTGAACAGACTATCGTGTGGAGATACTCGTACATCACACCAATTTTCGAACTGAAGAATCAGCAGAAACAACAAATGATCTGTAACAATGCTTAATTTACGAAACAAATTGGACACGAGTTTGTGACGACCGAGGTCCAGAAGAGTTCATCCACGTGTACCCCAACAGTTTGGGAGGGGGGAGTCTCGGAGTAGAGGGATGACGGTGACTGGTCCGCGCGCGCCCGCCTCGGGGCGGGGGGGCAGGGTGCTGCGCAGCCAATGGCAGCAGCCGGCGCGGGCCGCGCGCCCTACAAAAGGCAGCATCGCGCCAGCCGCTGCCACAGTGTCACCGCCGCCAGCCTAGCGAACAGCGAGTGAGACAATGGAAGCTAACAGGAAAACCGGCTCTCCTCGACGGGGAAACAGGTCTCCGCAGCCAGATTTAGAAGATGTCCGTTCAAATCGGGCTCTTCCGCCGGGAGATCTGCCACTGCCGTCGCAGCACGGAGGAGCCGTTCCGAGATCCCTGCTGCGTTCAGATTCCTACGCGGCCGCCGTGAGGCGCGGTACCGGCCAGTACCTCGTGTCGTCGCCAGAGAGAGACACTACGGGTCACGGAATGACACTGAGGTCTAATCGCTACGCAGTGAGGCAGCCACCGGAAATGATACAAAGAGGGGCGGTTCAGAAGTACCACGGCAACCCGCAGTCGAGCTACTCACCCAGGGGCACGCCGCAGCCGAGTGCCCCCCCGCGAGAGATTGTATACGGTGGAAGATCACCGACACCGACACCGAGGGAATTCCTCTGCTGCTGCAATTGTTCGCCGTGCAACCAACAGAGGTGCGTCTCGAGCGAGCCGTGCTGCCAGGACTGTCCTCGGCGCGACTTCCCGGACGGGGGTTGGCAGTACTCCGAGCACAGCTCGGCTTCTGGCGGTCGCAGCAGTCGCTACGGAGGAGGACCGTGGTGCACGGAGGCGGCGCCCGCCCGCAAGGCTACCACCTCCGGCGCGGGTGCGGTGCCACTCACCGATCGGAAGCAGAAGCAGCAGAAGAAGCCGCAGACGAGCGCCGTACCTCAGCAGCAGAAGCAGCAGCCACTGAGCGCCAAAGAGAAGCGGCTCCTCTTCGCGAAGAGCAAGTCGGGTGGGTTCTTGGCGCTCGAGCGGCAGCAAGAGACGCAGGGCCTGCCCAGTTATATGGACAGCTCGACGTCTTCGCAGTCCGTCTTCTCGTCGTCCGACGGCGACTCGCTGCCCAGCAGGGGGGCGTCGGTGCCGCGCACGTCCCCGCGCAACTCGGCTCCGCGCCGGCAGGCCCCCGCCGGCCACCAGCCAGCAGATGGCAACAGGCGGCGCAGCGCGCAGGCCACGGCCGAGAGGGGCCAGTCGGCCGCCGCCGCCCCCGCGCGCAGCCGCCCGCCGAGCAGCACTCTCCAGCTACCACGTAAGCCACGCTTCTTACCGCACGCACGCACCGCTGTCAACCCACTACCGCGACAGTAGCTCGTCGCGTTTATTTTATATTACTTTAAACCTGCTGCACCACCTTCGTCTATCTTTTGACAAGCACATCTTGCATTACCTTCAAATTCAGCACTACTCTGTTTATTTCTGTTGCACGTACGATTTATCTTCAAGTAAATTTTCTTCTCAAATGTCAAACTGACACCCGTGCCAACCATCCTGAATCAGAACAATGATCTCGTTAACGTAATTTTCTTTTTTGCGAATTCAGCTAATGCACGAAATGGTCGTATGTAGTTAAATCTTTCAAAGCGAAGTTTCTTGTGCTTTGGCATTAGTGCTTGTTATAGTCTATAATGTAGACCACGTAACCCATTACACAAATGTACTCACCTTATGCAAAAATACATGAGAGACTTCCTGTATTACATATATACGAGCATGTAAGTAAACTACAGTTTGTAAAAACGTAAAATTTAATAAAATGTAGTGTTTTGTTTAATACTATCTTAACAGACAGCATACAATTTCTCTCTGTCACGAAGTAACGTGAAAAGCATATGTTAGTTGTGTATTCAGAGAATGAACAAATTTAATTTAATTTTCTTCTTAAGATTGTCTCTGATATACTCACTCAGTAAAAGTATAACGTTCGCACTTAAATTGTTAGTAAACATAAGCAGTTTAGTGATTCTTTAGCTTACTAGAACGAAGATAATTCTTCACTGCACCAGTGGATACGAGCACAGCCGCATGACATTGCGAAAATATAAAACAGTCAAATAAACTGTAGCCATAAGGGCCAAAAAATATACATTGTGACTGAATATTCATTACGTAAAATGTTTAATAGGCCTAATAATGAGGTAAGTTATGAAAAGCACCACAGGGGCAACAATGTCACCTCTTATAAAGAGACACATGATTGATGTAAAAATGTCAACACCTTTTTTAAGCTTCGGCATTAGTGCTTCTTATAGTCTACAACGTATTGCATGTTATCTAATTACACAAATGCACTCACATTATACAAAAATAGGCTATTTCAGAGGCTTCGTGTATTACTTATACAGGAGCATGTGACTAAACTACAATTTTAAAAACGTAATAGCTTATAAAACACATTTTTTCGTTTAATAAAATCTTAACAGAGAGCATAAAACTTCTCACTATCTCGAGGCTACGTGAAAAGCCTCTTAGTCGTGTGGTCAGAGAATGAACAAATTCAGTTTAATTTTCTTTTTAAGATTTTCTCTGATATACTCACTGACTCCCAAAAGTATAACGTTCGCACTTTGTTAGTAAACATAAGCACTTTAGCAATTGTTTAGGCTACCAGAATGAAGACAATTTTTTACTGTACCAGTACATAACAGCAGAGCCGCTTGTCATTGTAAATTGTAAAATAGGTAAATAAACTGTAGCTCTTTATTCTAATTTCAACAAAGATACATTATGACAGAATATACATTATTTAAGATGTTCAATAGGCCTAATAATGAGGTAAGTTAAATTAAGACAAACAGCAAAGGAGCAACAATGTTACTTCTTACAGAGAGAGACACATGGTTCATATAAATATGTGAATGCATGGTTCATGCTTCTTATAGTCTACGACATATTGCATCTTATCTAAAAACACAAATGCATTCGTATTATACAAAAATACTTGAGTGGCTTCCTGTGTTACATATATACGAGCATATAAATAAACTATAGTTTTTAAAAACTTAAACGTTTATAAAATACATTGTTTCGTTTAAGACTATCTTAACAGAGAGCATACAACTTTTCTCTGTCACAAAGCAACGTGAAAAGTCGTGTGTTCAGAGAATGAACAAATACAATTTCATTTTATTTTTTTTAGATTGTCTCTGATATACTCAATCAGCAAAAGAATGATGCTAGCACTTTGATTGTTAGTAAATATAATCACGTTAGCGATTGTTTAGTCTACCAGAATGAAGATAATTCTTCACTGTACCAGTGCGTAGGAGCAGAAGCGCCTGACGTCGCAAATTGTGAAACAGGTACGTAAACTGTAGCTCTTTATTCTAATGGCAACAAATATACATCATGACTGAATATAAATTATTTAAGATGTTTAATAGACCTAATAATGAGGCAAGTTAAGCTAAGACAAGTAGCGAAGGGGCAACAATGTTAGCTCTTACAGATAGACATATGATTCATGTAAAAATGTGAGCATGTTGTTCATGTTTATAGGACGAGTGGATGAGAGGAAGTCCGAGTACCAACCTAGAATGATTTTTATGAGTGTCTTAAAGAGAAAAAAACACAGAGTACCCAGATGTCACGCATATTTTAAAGTATCAGTCAAATTATTCTTGTTTCTGAACGTTTGAACAACATAATGAGAAAAAAATTACGAGGTCATATTTTCGTGAAAAATTGTTCAACTCTGGCCTCACTAAGTTATGTTTTAAGCGTAATACCGTTATTTTTAAATATCTTGTATTGTGTTCTGCTTAGCGTTAATTACGAACAATTTAATCTATTTTTTCGCTCTTGTCTCGTGTACTTATAATTGTACATTATGCTGCACATGCATGTACAACAATGTAGTACAGCCAGTTTACTTGGGTTATAGACAGTATTTACTTGGGTTACAGACTGTATTTCCTACTGAAACAGCTTATTCTCACTCTTTTATAGAGAATCAGGGAAACTGATTATTGTCATCACATAATTAGTCAGTGTCAATATTTTCAAGTAAGTTTCATAGTATCCTCACACTGAAGGATAACAGACATTTTCACAGCTACCAGAAACTTATAATTTCCTCATTGTGGGGCCTGAAGCGTAATATAGGCCACTGTATGACATTTTAATGAACAGTTAATTCCTGTTGGCTGCTTAGAGTTTATTATCCTTTCGCACTGTAAGCTTATTTCGGCGTTATAGCAGTTTTCTAGTACAATGTTGGATCGTTCATAGCGTACGTACATACTGTATCTGTGTCTGGTGGCTGTTTCTTGCTGTTTTATATTATTCTCACACTTAAGGATTACAGACATTTCAACAGCAAACAGAAACGTATAATTTCGGCATTGTATGGCCTGAAGCGTAATAAAGGTCACGGTAGTTAAATCCTGTTACCTGCTTAGAGTTTATTATTCTTTCGTACTGTAAGCTTATTTCGGCGTTTCTGTCATTTTCTAGTACAACGTTGAATCGTTCATAGCGTATGTACATACTGCATTTGTGTCTGGTCGTCATTTTCTCGCTGTCTTATATTATGAACAATTGTGTATTTTTCATAATATTTCACATTTTGTTGTATTGTGACAGCTTATTAACTTGATTCAGGTTTACATATATTAGGTTGTATAACGTGTTTATTTACTGGATTTGTATACGGTAGTAATTTTCTTTTGCGAATGAATACGTATTTTCGAAAAATTTGATAGTTGGTTCTATATTGACAGCTTGTTAGCTTGATCTCTGGCTCGTGCTCTCTGGATCAAGCTGTAAAGCTGTAAGTATAGAACCAACTGTCAAATGTTGCGAAAATACGTAATTATTCGCAAAAGAAAATTACGACCTTATACAAATTCAGTATATGAATACGTCATAACGACGTAAATAAACTAGGATTTAGTTAGCAAGCTGTCAAAATAGAAACAACTGTCATATTTCATGAAAAATGCATAATTGTTTATGATATTAGACAACAAGAAAATAGTGACCCAACACAAACGCAGTATGTACACACGCTGTGAACGACTTAAGGTTGTACTATAAAATGGCAATGATGTCGAAATAAGCTTACAGTACGAAAGAATAATAAACTCTAAGCAGCTAAAGGAATTAGCTATCCATTAAAATGTCAGACAGAGACGTATAACGTCAGAAAAAGGCAGTAAGATACATAAAAGGAAAATATGTATATAGTATGTAGGACAATTCAGACGTCAAGAGAAGGAAGACCAGTCGCTAGCTTTGGGTAAGTAAATGGCATTAGGTAACAACGAGTTTTTCATTCTCAGATATGCATCGGCAACAGATCACATATGATTTTAGAATGATTTTAATATTCCTTTGACAGAAAAGTAATTTACATAATTGTGAATAAGTATCATTTATGGCCTCTTGTATAGTATGTACCTAAAAAATTTCAAATTATTCAATGTTCAGATACAGCCTAGCTACCGACGATATCCAAATGTTAATCCGTTCAGTCGATGCTCTACATGTTGTCGATCTTACTCCAATCATTTCAATACATATCCTTGGACGAATGTTAGTAAAACGTAAAGACATTCAAATATACCATGAATTTATTTAAATCTAAGTCCACACTTCAATGCTACGTCATCATTAGTTCATCTCTCCACCAGGCTGAGTGCGACTATAACGAACATTCCTTTTTGTATAATTTCCATCCATTTGCGCTGCAGATTATTTCTGACATTCTGTACCTGAAATTCCTGTTTCTTTGCAAATATTTTTTCACAAAATATACTTTATTCTGTCCTAGATGCTTTCCCACTCTGTTATTTCAAGACAACGGTTACCTATAGCTCGCCTGTAGAGTGTTCTCTCGTTTTTGAAGAGGGGTGTGGTTCCATATAATGACAAGATAGAATGATAGTGCCACCCAGCAATAAACAAAACATATGTTCTTATTTAAACTTCAGATGATCTATAAATCCTATCCAGGCAGCATCATATCACGTTTTATTTACCGAGGCTATACTCAATCATCAATAGAAATTAACTACTGTTCAGTAGTAAAGTCGACGTTTACAAGATCTACCACCTATGGACATGTTAATATTTAATCTTTCAGTTTCTCCTGCTCATTTATTCATTGATGTAAATGTTTCCCACATTTCTACTGGACAAAGTTATGAACAACTTCTCTCAGACTACGCAACTTCTCATCAAGTAATTACCAGAGGTGGTTGTAACAATCTCTCCCAGACTGACAAATGGTTAAATACAAGGGACCTGGAATACTTCCTGCTCATATACATAGGAAGAATTTCATTACAGTTCTCGTAAGTACTGCCATTGCTTTATTCTCCAAGCACAAGGAAGGATGTTGATAAATTGAATCGCAGTACGCTTTCAATGTTACTCATCCGCTTAAAAACCAGCCAAAACTGTCTAGCGTTTCAAAAAAGGAGGCTGTTTAGAGAATGAGCAAAAGAAGAGAGAGAGAAAGTGTCCTCAGGAAAACGGTCGACAGTACAACTATCATGCATATAAATGTTGATTGTCGCAAGTCCAGTGGAACCATTGTTTATTGAACAATCAGTTTATGTACGCACTCGTCTCTTGCATCATTTCAGAAACGAAAAGTGATAGGAAGACAGCAAAAATATTCAAACAATGTTTTAAAGAATGAACCCAACGAAAACAATCATTTCCATAAAATCTAGTGATTATCGTGACACGTGTTGCTGTCATTTTTATCCACTTCGAGAAAAGCGAATAATCAACTATAACTGAAGTATAGTTATACCCATCCGCAGTTTTAGAGGATCTACTCGTCGGTCGTATGATATTATATTTTTATTTGTTGCAACAACCATGATGATGATGATACATGATTTGTTTGGTGCTCAACTGCGTGGTTGTCATGGCCCCTACAAATTCCCATTCTTTTCATTGTCCAGCCGCGCCACCTTCCCGAATTATGATGAAGTGATCAGGACAAAAAAAAAAAAAAAAAAAACACCCAGTGCCCCGGTGGAGATGATCCTTGACCCGGCCGGGGATCGAACACGGGACCACATGAACCAGAGGCAGAAACGCTAGCCACATTTTTTTATGGCGTGTTTGGTCGTTGCGGACCTCACATGACATCCGTTCAATTTCGTTGTTGATCCCTTCACTTAGTTTTTTTATTACAAAGACCAGCCAGCTCTCTGACGAACACGCTAAGCTACCGTGCCGGCGCCACTAAGCACGAGCGGCGGACTGCAACCATTACTCTTCTATGCAGATACACTAGTCAAAGGACATGTAATGTTTATACAGCGATTTAAAAGGGTATTTCTTGTAGAATGCGCAAGATGATGTTTTGCTATGCAACATAGGAGTCTGTTGACATTCTAATACTTATCACTAGCATCGCTTTTTGCCTAAAAGTAATTTGTGACTTGAAGTTGCACAACACGCTCCAGTTCGTACGCCGGCACTGGAGTGCGAATAATTAGTGGTTAAAATGGCTCTGAGCACTATGTGACTTAACTGCTGAGGTGATCAGTCCCCTAGAACTTAGAACTACTTAAACCTAACTAACCGAAAGACATCACACACATCCATGCCGGAGGCAGGATTCGAACCTGCGACCGTAGTGGTCGCGTGGTTCCAGACTGTAGCGCCTAGAACCGCTCAGCCACTCTGGCCGGCCGAATAATTAAGGAACCACCTCCAGTGGCCAGGATCCTTTCGAAGGTAAGAATATGAGCACGACCGTTTCACCGATTTTTCGGCCGCTAGTAATAACAGACCAGTTGTTATCAAAACTTTATGCATTTACACATTTAGGGCAAAGCCCATCATCAGAATATCAGGTAAAAAACTTAATACAGAATATCGTGTCAAATGATTTCAATTTTAACAGTGGTGTTCAACTTTTGATATCACTCTATCAAGCTCTTTTCCTAGATTACCTGATGGTAGGCTATGATGAAAGGCGTCTGATGATAGGCTATGCTGAAATGCGTATATATTCAGGGTGGTCGATTGATCGCGACCGGGCCAAATATCTTACGAAATAAGCCTCAAACGAAAAAACTACGAAGAACGAAACTTGTCTAGCTTGAAGGGGGAAACCAGATGGTACTATGGTTGGCCCGCTAGATGGTGCTGCCATAGGTCAAACTGATATCAACTGCGTTTTTTTTTTTTAAATAGGAACCCCAATTTTTTATTACATATACGTGTAGTACGTAAATAAATATGAATGTTTTAGTTGGACCACTTTTTTCACTTTGTAATAGATGGCGCTGTAATAGTCACAAACATATGGCTCACAATTTTAGACAAACAGTTGGTAACAGGTAGGTTTTTTAAATTAAAATACAGAACGTAGGTA
Source organism: Schistocerca nitens (assembly GCF_023898315.1). NCBI lineage: Eukaryota > Metazoa > Arthropoda > Insecta > Orthoptera > Acrididae > Schistocerca > Schistocerca nitens. Next base: position 569,186,030 of record NC_064616.1, on the reverse strand, counting down.
CGTTTGAACATTTTATTTCGGTTTTTCCAATGTGATATATGTACCTTTGTGAACTTATCCTTTCTGAGAACGCATGCTGTTACAGCGTGATTACCTGTAAATACCACATTAATGCAAAAAAAATGCTCAAAATGATGTCCGTCAACGTCAATGCATTTGGCACTAACTGTAACGACATTCCTCTCAACAGCGAGTAGCTCGCCTTGCGTAATATTCGCACATGCATTCACAATGCGCTGACGCATGTTGTCAGGCGTTGTCGGTGGATCACGATAGCAAATATCCTTCAACTTTCCCCACAGAAAGAAATCGGGGGACGTCAGATCCGGTGAACGTGCGGGCCATGCTATGGTGCTTCGACGACCAATCCACCTGCCGTGAAATACGCTATTCAATACCGCTTCAACAGCACGCGAGCTATGTGCCGGACATCCATCATGTTGTAAGTACATCGCCGTTCTGTCATGTGGAGAAACATCTTGTAGTAACATCGGTAGAACATTACGTATGAAATCAGCATACATTGCACCATTTAGATTTCCGTCGATAAAATGGGGGCCAATTATCCTTCCTTCCATAATGCCGCACCATACATTAACCCGCCAAGGTTGCTGATATTCCACTTGTCGCAGCCATCGTGGATTTTCCGTTTCCCAATAGTGCATATTATGCCGGTTTATGTCACCGCTGTTGGCGAATGACGCTTCGTCGCTAAATAGAACGCGTGCAAAAACTCTGTCATCGTCCCGTAATTTCTCTTGTGCCCAGTGGCAGAACTTTACACGACGTTCACAGTAGTCACCATGCAATTCCTGGTGCATAGAAATATGGTACGGGTGCAATCGATGTTGATGTAGCATTCCCAACACCGACGTTTTTGAGATTCCCGATTCTCGCGCAATTTGTCTGCTACTGATGTGCGGATTAGCCGCGACAGCAGCTAAAACACCTACTTGGACATCATCATTTGTTGCAAGTCGAGGTTCACGTTTCACATGAGGCTGAACACTTCCTGTTTCCCGAAATAACGCAACTATCCTGCGAACGGTCCGGACACTTTGATGATGTCGTGCAGGATACCGAGCGGCATTCAAAGCTCACGCCCGTTGGTCATTTTGATCACAATAGCCACACATCAACACGATATCGACCTTTTCCGCAATTGGTAAACGGTCCATTATAACACGGGTAATGTGTCACGAAGCAAATACCATCCGCACTGGCGGAATTTTACGTGTACCACGTACTTAAACGTTTATGACTATTACAGCGCCATCTATCACAAACCGAAAAAAGTGGTCCAACTAAAACATTCATATTTCTTTACGTACTACACGAATATGTAATAAAAATGGGGGTTCCTATTTTAAAAAACGCAGTTGATATCCGTCTGACCTATGGCAGCGCCATCTAGCGTTCCAACCATAGCACCATCTGGTTTCCCCCTTCAAGCTAGACGAGTTTCGTTCTTTGTAGTTTTTTCGTTTGACGCTTATTTCGTGAGATACTTGGGCCGGTCACCATCAATGGACCACCCTGTATACATATAAGGGGTTATAATTAAACGTTCCCTATTTAACACATTATAATAAGGAAACTAATTACCGTACGAATACCAAACTTGGTGGCATTGATGTCCAGAGTATGGGGAGCATGATGTCCATACGTCACATCGCCTCTGTCCAGTACCAACTATGGCCGCCAAGTGCCGTGGTCAATCATCGTGATTCACAGTCTCACACACCTAACCAGTCACGGTGCACTTGTTGACGTGTTAACACGAGATTGGAGAAAAGGAACAGAGCATTATTGGTGAAGCTCTATTATCAAAACAACAGTAATGCTGCAGCTGCACTTCGAGAGCATGATGAAGGAGATCGAATGAACTGGAGAACTTGACGTCGCTCCGGGAAGAAGCCGATACCGATTGCACCACATGTGGTTGATGAAATCACTGTTGCTATGGCAAACAACGCAGTGCACAATCCCGATCGCTAGGCAATGCGCATGCTGTGCCACGACGGTTCAACATCCCGTGGTCCACGGAACGGAAGGTGCTTCGAAGCATTCTCAAATGATATACGTACAAGATCCATATCGTAAAGCACTTTGCACCACAGGACGCACAACGACGTGTTAACTTCACTCTCCACATTCTCTCAACGATTGAAGTTGACGATGTCTGGCTCTGGACCATCCTATGGATTTTTCTCTGACGGGTCAGGTGAACATACAGAATCGCGGAGTGTGGGAATCTTAACCTCCAGTCACATTAATGCTACGAAGTGTGGTACTCGTAAGGTAATTATTTTCTGTGTTATAACGTGCTAAATAGAGAAAGTTTAATTCACAACAATTGTACCGTTGTTATTAGTGGCCAAAAAAGCAGCGATACAGAGGTGTTCAGTTTTCATTCAGTGGTCTAGGTCTTTTGCGCGATATTATGTCTAGTTGGACTGAAGGTAAAAATGTACAGCAGGAGTGGCTCTGAGCACTATGGGGCTTAACATCTGAGGTCATCAATTCCCTAGAACTTAGAACAACTTAAACCTAACTAACCTAAGGACATCACACAACACCCAGTCATCACGAAGCAGAGAAAATCCCTGACCCCGCCGGGAATCGAATCCGGGAACCCGGGCGCGGTAAGCGTGAAGCGTGAACGCTACCGCACGACCACGAGCTGCGGACTGCAACAGGGTAGGGCGTGTGAGAGGCCACTATGACATATGCAATATTTTCTTCATATCAATCATAACGGTCATTACACATTGCAGCTCGCTTACTCCAGTAACACAGGCGGAAAGAAGCAGATGGTTCAAATGGCTCTGAGCACTATGCGACTGAACTTCTGAGGCCATCAATCGCCTAGAACTTAGAACTAATTAAACCTAACTAACCTTAGGACATCTCACAGATACATGCCCGAGGCAGGATTCGAACTTGCGACCGTAGCGATCGCTCGGCTCCTGACTGTAGCGCCTAGAACCGCACGGCCACTCCGGCCGGCGGAAAGAAGCACTGTAGAGGCATACCGCAATCACATGAACAGGTACGTGCCTACTAACAACAACTCATTTGATGTTACATTATTATTATTACAATATTATTATTATTTCTGAGATTTTCGTTACGTAATTTACAGAAAATACATTTCATAGATTTCTACAGTACTGACGTTTTTATTTATTTTCATGACTGAGATAGCTGCAGTCTTCAAATGCTGCGAGAGGTCATATAGAACTTAACCGTGGCCTGGAATTCAGGATATATTGTAACCTAAAGCTCGTTTTACACCGGACGTGAGACACGCACAAGAGTGTCGCCCTCTACTGTAGCGCTCCACGCGACATATCATCCAACTACAAATAGCGCTTGTACGGTATGTGCATGTCTAGTCGTCTGCTCTATGTGTCTACTGCGTTTGTTGTCAAATTCTGGCAAGTGAACAGACGGCTTAAGTTCACCTATCGAGACCATCAGGTTCTTTATGTTCTTCTTAATGATAACTACATTTATTTGTATTGTAGACGGCCACTGTGATGATACATGTGTTTTCATGTAGTTAACGCGAAACTAAGTCGCTCTGTTCCACTCCAGCTCTGCAAAATACACATGTACCCAACAAACAAATATTTTTTATTCTCAATAAACCTGAACAAGTTTCTATGAAAGTCTGTTTACGCCATGACCTGTAACTGAGATCAGCTTGCCGACTCTCTCGAGATCACTGAGTCCTGTAAGTCTTCCGTAACATAACGTCATGAGTTATAGAAAAGTAACGCTGGGAAAATACTCATTGTGTTAGCTCGTGCGTTACATGCAAGTATCATGGACTTCTAAAGTGTCAATACCCTGTGCCCAGCTTGATGCTAGTAACGTTCATCTCATCTAGAAAGAAACAGACCACATCGTACGCTTCAAGCACGCATCTATCACAGGAAACAAAACGTTTGTTTGCAAGTAAAGGCTGTAGAAGTAGCACGATTGTCTTCTACCTTTACACTTCGTCCTCACGAGACTGCTTCCTCCGTCGCAGGACTCTTTGATCCTCTTACCACCTACTCCTCGTTTCTGGACTTCCGTCTATTTTCAGTGATCATCAACCGTATCAGTGGAAAGAGCTGCATAAAATGCCGATTCTGCTAAAATCCTCTTTGTCTATGCCCAGCCGGCCGGTGTGACCGAGCGGTTCTAGGCGCTACAGTCTGGAACCGCGGGCCCGCTACGGTCGCAGGTTCGAATCCTGCCTCGGGCATGGATGTGTGTGTTGTCCCTAGGTTAGTTAGGTTTAAGTAGTTCTAAGTTCTACGGGACTGATGACCTCAGAAATTAAGTCCCATAGTGCTCAGAGCAATTTGAATTTTTTTTGTCTATGCCCCTAAAAGTCAGCAACCGACGAGACTACAGTCCTCTGCGAATATTGCCTATTTTTCTTTTCATTTGTGAAGTCAAAAGGATGTTACTACTCAAATTTAGTGCTGAACTTTCGTGATAATGTAAAACATTCAAATGCCGTCCGCACATCCCCTCGAGAAGCCGTCTAGTAGGAGCATGGAATCGTACCAAAGCATTGTATGGTAATTTATTTTATCTGCAAGTCTTCTCTCAGATACTTTAATATTTTTATTTTTCTGCTGTGTCTTCCTGAAGTGTGAAACAAGGTTCTCTTGAGAAGCTCTTTCTTTTTTGGTAAACTGTCATACAGACGTGAATTTCCACAGTAGCACTTTTTCGCATTTTGTTACTTCAGGTTTATCCTGTCAACGGAACATCATTTTTGCAAAACCGTAAACTGAGTGAACTGTCGTAGTGGATGAAGCGCCGCACTGACACTCCTGAGGACCTGGATACAAATACCCCCTAACTAGTAAGGCAATAGGTGCAGCTAACTCACTTCAACAATTGCTGGGATGGACTCTGTCTGCAGCCGACTTCGTTGCCAAAAAAGTTTTGCTGCGTCTCTTGTTTCATCGATGTCGCTAGGACTGTAAATTATAACCTGCCTTCCTTTCGTCACTGAGTGCACCTGCTATCTATTTGTATTGCAGTTAGTTTCATGCTCCATGGACCATTTTGCAGGATAAATCTAAATGATGTAGAACGACTGATTTTAAAACCACATTGAAAATTAATTTGTAAATATGGCTACATGCTAACATTTGTAAGGTGGTTTCTTGTTGTTGTTTTTCATTTTAAAAAAAGAATACATGAAAAGAGAATACAAATGTGAGTTAGTAATTCCTACCTACTACCTTCTACACATTACAATAACAGAATTTTTTCTATGAAATAGAAGGAGTTATCAAGAAAAACTAATTCCGTTTGTGTTCAGATTTTACATTGCTGTCTGTCAGACATTTTATATACTAGGTAAGTGATCAAAACTTTTAGTTGCAGCATTGTGCACTCCTTTTTGTGCTAAATACAACCTTAATGTGGAGTAATGAATGTCATTTTATTGAGGGTGTGACCATCTGCAGAAAATCATTGACACGTTTAAGAGTAGTGTTTACCATGTCTTATGTTTCTGTATGTATGTTTGGATTGATCACAATACTACTTTCATCTGCAAAAATCACTAATTCTGCGAACCAGCAGTCAGAACCCCCAAGTCCTTAAACAGATGTCTACAAGATGATTATGGTCGGGCAATACAAATTATTATTACACCACGTTTTTGACAAAGTAAGACTTTCTTTTTTAAAGATGAGGTACTCCACGCCATTATTCCATATAACATCAGCGAATGAAACTATACAAAATATGTCAACTTTCTGATTTGTCTCTCCCCATGATTTGCAATTATTCTAAGTGCAAATGTGGCTGAACTAAGTTGTTTTAAGAGTTCCAAAATGTGTTTTATCCAGTTTAAACTCTCAGCAGTAAGGCCACTTAAGAATTTGAAGTTTCCACCCTATTTAGTACTTCCTCACCATTTGTTACACTTATCATTGGTGGGTAGTACCCCAAGACGTGCAGAACTGAATATTTTGTCTTTTTAAAATTGAGGGTGTAACCATCTGCAGAAAATCATTTACACATTTAAGAGTAGTGTTTACCATGTCTTATGTTTCTGTATGTATGCTTGGATTGGTCACAATACTACTTTCATCTGCAAAAATCACTAATTCTGCATGTTGCATATTTGACAGGAGATCGTTGCCACATATGAGAAATAATATTGGACCTAAGATTAAGCCTTGGGGAACCCCATACGTGATTTCTCCCCAGGCAGAATTACGTCCCTGGCCTATAATCGTTGAATTACAAGTACAACTTCCTGCACTATTCGATTAGATATGACGTTGTGCACTGGTTGGCTATACCATCAGTTCCATAAAACTTCCATTTATCTAGAAAAATACTCTGATTCACACAGTCAAATGCCTTACATATATCGCAGAAAATACTAACCGGCGCTATTTTATTATTTAATGTCGCGTATTTTAACGGTAATAATGATGAGATACTATAGCACCCTCTTTAATTATTCTGTGCGCATCCATTTGATGACTATTTGAATTGCTACGAGAATGAGATTTTCACTCTGCAGTGGAGTGTGCGCTGATATGAAACCTCCTGGCAGATTAAAATTGTGTGCCGGACCGAGACTCGAACTCGGGACCTTTGCCTTTCGCGGGGAAGTGCTCTACCATCTTTTTTCTTATCTTTTTTTTTTTTTTGAGAAGAATCCACGACCCAGCCGGTAATCGAATCCAGGCCCCTGGGCGCGCCATTCCATCGCGCTGACCACTGAGCTATCTTCTTTTTTTTTTTTTTAATCTGTTAGAAACACGAAGAGGAAACAAAATATTTTGGTATTCAACGGTATGCGAACCGACAATATTTGGCATGGTAGTTTTTTCTACAATGTCCAAATTTTGACAAACAGTGGCTAATTAGAAATTAATTAAGTAACGGAAATGAATAAAATTGAAAACGTCCAGATGGGAATGACAGGACGACATCGCTGATAGTACAAATACGAAAGAAACATGCTCCTCTAACAATGAAATGAAATTCAAGTCGAGGGCGAAACCTGATCATCACCCGACGGTCGATAGAGCAATAGAGCCATCTATCGACCCGTTCTCCAGACGTTGGCGTAAGACTGGGTCGTCTTCTCGAAGATAACTGAAGTTCCGTTAAGTGTGATAGATGTCTGTCTCGGCTTATTTCGTCTATCTCATCTCTCACCCGTCACACCCCATCTGGCTGGCGGGTCGGTAAATGTCCGCCGCAGATAATTAGCGAAATCTTGCTTATATTTCTTATGCTGTTGCAGCTTCGCCTGTCCATCCAGGAGAAAATGCCAAAAATCCATTTTGTCCTTTTCCGATTCGTTGTAGACGTAGCCCACAACCATTCCCCGTACCCATGTCACTGCATTTGTTTTATGGACCGTAAAATAAGATACTTGGGGGAAAAGGAGTGTGTCCGATGAAACAGTGTGAGGGGCGGTGCGTAACAGGAACGCTAATATCTGTCTTGCCAAGTGCCACACCGGAGCCGCCCTACTACATGCTAAACGATGTTCATCAGTGTCCACTGTTGCACAACTTAAACATAATGGAGTGTCTGCCAAACGAATCGTATGCCGCCTATGGTTCGTTGAGAACTTCCTACTTACCACCACATACCATGTTGAGCGTACCGACGTTGGGAGGTAAACTTTCCGTATAATGCGCCATATCTATCGCCAGTTCTTGTCTGGGTACTTCTTTTCCAGGGCGTTCCTGGGGCACCGGCGCGGTAATATCTGGTACACATCTCGCGTCGTCGGTAGCCGTGATGTTGGGAAAGCTTCTCTGACGTAGCTATGCTCCATAAAGAAAGACTTTAAGTGTGACATCTTCGGTGAAATATGGCCCACGTTGAGTGGGGGCACCATTGAAACGGGCGCCAGTGTGTCAGCCAACGCACCCCAGATACTGCGAAATTGATCGCGCCACTGTCGAAAAACGATACTCACAAATAAAGCCTGTGCCTTTTCATATACTTTCACCAGACCAAGTCCACCCTCTCCAGATGGTAACGTAAGCGTTGTGTATTGAATTTGAAACAGGTGTCCCACACTCACGTAAGTTCCGAAAGTTGCTTGTATCCGTGTTGCCATTGTGCACGTTAAAGGCAGGACATGCGCTACGTGAGTGAGTCTCGGTGCTAGGTACAAGTTAACATATGCCACCCTCTGAATCATATCCAACGCTCTTAATTTCTGTAACGGCACCATTGTCTGCATCAACTTCAATATGTGTCGGCAGTTATTCGCTGCTGTCCGCTGCACATCTGAGTGGACCGTGACATCTAAACATTTTATGGTGTTAACTAACATGAGCGGGCCTTCCTCCACTGGTCGTACTCTTCGACCGACATTCATGCAGCGTGGTTTCTGTAGATTAATCACGCTTCCCGCCGCCATTCCGTATCGCTGTATCCATGCCAACGCCGTACGTACTTCGTAGCCTGTCCGTGCCAGCTGCATCACATCGTCAGCATAAGTGCGGCAATGAAATATCATCTGTGGCATCGGCACTCCCTCCAGCCGTCTTCGGAGACCATATAGGCAGGGTTCCAACGCCATCACATACAAAAATATCGAAAGGGGGCAACCTTGACGAACTGACCGTGAAATGACAATGTAGTCAGTGCCCCGCCTATTCACACAGACCTTGGATCGCACGCCGTGTGACAGGTGCATGATCACTAGAATGAAGGCCTGTGTTATTCCCAAACTGCCCATCACGGCGTACAAAAAGATATGATCCACCCTGTCGAACGCATGATCGAAGTCAATAGAGACTAGTGCCCCGCGCAGTCGGCACACCGCTGCTAATGCGACGATATCTTGGTAATCACCAAGCGGCGTATGGACATTACTCTTACCGCCTAAGCATGTTTCATCTGTGAGGAGTCTATCAGAAATTTAAGACTTCAAGCGAGTCCCATACTGCACGCGAAAATCTTATAGTCGCAGTTCAGGAGGGTTAGTGGTCTATAATCCCCTGGCCTTCTGCCACCGCGTGGTTTGGGTATTGGGATGATGATACCCTCCTTGAATTCGACAGGTATCTCAGTCTGTGGTAATAGGAGTTCGTTATACATCTGAATCCACGTCTATCCCGTGACGTATGCAAAGGCGCAGTAAAATTCAATTGGGAAGCCGTCCTGTGCTGGAGACTTGTTCGGAGCTCCCCTGGCAATTGCGTCTGTTAGCTCGTCCTCCGATATCGCTGTGATGAAAGTCTCCACATCCAGTGATGGTCCCCTATCTGGAATTTCGCAGATGACATCATTTATTGTCTCGTGGTTCACTTGCACACGTCCATATAACTGGCGGAAGTAGTCGGTAAACACCTGTGCAATGTCACGTTGGGTCACAACTTGCTGGCCAGTATCAGAGATCAATGTCCTTCGTCGTCGTTGGCGTTCACGTACTACGTGGTGCATTGAGGGGCTTCAGCAGCAACTGTGTCCGTCAAACTCGCCCGGACCATTATACCTTCCATTCTTAGTCTCGTTAGCTGTAATAACTTGGCTTTTATCCTGCGCATGGCCGTGTGCCTTTCCTGGCGATGATTGTTGGGTCAGCAGCTCCCTCAGAGTTGTAATATAAAAATCCGCCGTCGCGCTGTTCCACTGCGATTTGTCCTACCCGTATCGTATCAACGTTTTCCGTAACGTTGGTTTTGGGCATTTGATCCACCACTGGAGAACCGAGGTGTATGCCCGTTGGCGGCGAACGCAGGTCTCCCAGACATCCTCTATCGACCGGCGAGATGCAGCGTCATGTAAAAGTGCTCTATTCATTTTCCAGTGACCCTTACTCCGCCATATCTTCTGCCGCGTTAGTGAAATCGTACAGACGTACGCCATATGATCCGTAAAGCCGCTGGCCAGATTTCGGCATGCAGTATCGCCGTCCGTAGAGCGCACTCTATCAAGCCTACTCGCCGAGTGTCCCGTCACATACGTGTAACCCGTTCTAACGCTATGCTGCAATTCCCAAGTATCCAGAAGCGCCATTTCGGTAATCAAAGTGCGCAATTCCATGCATGGCACATAATGAGGTACTTGGTCCTTTTGAGTGACGACACAATTAAAGTCGCTGCCCACTACATAATTGTCATATTGACCGGCGAACAACGGTGCTATCTCTTCAGTGTAAAAGGTCGCCCTTTCTCTTCTTTTTGTGGAGCCAGACGGCGCGTATGCATCGATGAAACGAACGCCATCGACAGTGATAGCTACTCCACGTGCCGAAGGGAGGGACATGACTTCCTCCACTCATATGCCTTCCCTGGTGAGGATCGCCACACCGCAACCACTGTCATCGTGCATTCGGTAATGTGCGTCGTAGCCGTAGAACTCCAGTGGCGATGTGAAACGCACTTATTGTAGGAGTACAATATCCACGTCTGCGGCGTGAAACATATCTTACAGCATTCGAATCCTAAGTGGTGTCCGAATTCCATTAATGTTGATCGTCGGATTGCGGTACGCCTGGCTGTGTTCATCAGTTGGAGGGGGGTGTCATCAAGCGATGATGTTGAAACCCGAACTACTGTCGGTTATCGGCGCCCCCGTAGCTCCTCACCACACCAAGTTGTTCATCATTCCCCGGCCCCTCCAGCCTCTTGACCAGGACTGTCCTCAATCACCGCGTCCGTATCTTCATCCTCCTCCTGTTGGTCCATTTTCTGCGCCCAGTCCCTCAGCATATTTCCAGCGCCGGCCGAAGGATGGCAGACAGCGGTGTCACCGCTCTAATGTTGGACAATCGTCATCTCCACTTCTGCCTTCCGGTCACGAGAAGGAGAATTCAGGTTATCATCACTGTGCAACTCCTGCACCGTCATCTCGGTATCTGTTGAATCCACTGGCCGCCCTTCGATACTGTCGTTGTCGTCCACTGTCCCCTCGGGGCTATGACTATCGTCAGAAGAAGTCAGTCGTCGCTTCTTTCTTCTCTTCGGCGAACGCTGTTTCCGTTGTCTTGCTTCCGCTTCGGCTGTTTGGATACTGTATCCCCCGTCTTGGGCCTGGTCTATCACGCTCTCGGTGAAAGCACTGGCAGCCACCACGGTTGAGCCTGGAGTGACCTTCAGTTGCATCTCTCGTATGGTGTCTTGTGTCTGCCACGGTGGAACCGGTGGTCGGAGTCCCAATCCGTTGCTGTCCATGTTCTCTATAGTGAGCAGCTGCTGGCACCCATCGGAAAGCTCCCTCATTTCTTCCCTCAGGGCCTCCACAAAGGTCATCGGTAATACAGTCATCTGTTGTGGCGCCTGAATGTCATCCCGCGGGGTTTGCACTAAACGACGCAGGAGGCATTCCGAGCGGACGTGGCCTTCTTTACCGCACTCTGGGCAAGTGCGAGGTTGTCCATCATATAATCGCTCGACAACCCCCTATATACAAATAAGAGGGGACGTGCTTTCTCAGTTCTATCCGTATTTGTCTCACCTCATTTAGGACGCGATATGTGGTGAAACTCGTCCATTTTTCGGCCACATGCGATACAACTGTACCGTATGGTCGAAAGGTGTCGATCACAAGTTCAGACGGGACTTCAAACGGAAGCTCGAAGACCCGTATGGTGCGCATCTCAGTTCCCGCGTGGTCGACTGTAACCGCACCAGCATTCCCGTCGGCACGGCAGAAACGATATCCGTTCGGTGATCGTTGGAGAAGTCTTTCACAAGCCACCTCGTCAAGAAGCTTAACACAGATGACGCTTGAAACGATCGATATATGGATTCTCACCATTTCCCGCGAATCGATTTTAACCTCTTCTCTTTAAAAAGAAAGTTTAATCTCGTGTACCTTTGGTCGTGAATAGTTGTTCACAAAACTGAACTTCAAAGTCGTTTTTCTGTACGAGTGTACGATCTAGCCGGCCTCTCTGGCCGAGCGGTTCTAGGCGCTCGACTCGGGAACTGCGCTGCTGCTACTGTCGCAGGTTCGAATCCTGCCTCGGGCATGAATGTGCGTGATGTCCTTAGGTTAGTTTTTTTTTTTTTTTTCACCGGTTAAGTCTAGGGGAATGATGATATCAGATGTTAAGTCCCATAGTGCTTGGCGCCATTTGATTTTTTTTTTTTTTGCCATCTTGTTCTAGGCTCAAAACACCGCAAACGCGAAGCTGCTCCGGCGTAAACTAACACAGACGCGCTCATCGCATCGCGGCCGGAAGGTAACAAGGTCCGCACTGTGTCACTACCGAAGGCAGACTGCCATCTGAGCTACCCAAGCATGACTCACGACCCGTCCTCACAGCTTCAACTCTGCCAGTACCTCGTCTCCTACCTTCCAAATTTCACAGAAGCTCTTCTGTAAAGGTCCCGAGTTCGAGTCTCGGTCCGGCACACAGTTATAATCTGCTGTGAAGTTTCACATCAGCGCACAATCTGCTGCAGAGTGAAAATGTCATTCTGGAAACATCCCCCAGGCTGTGGCTAGTCCATGTTTCCGCAATATCCTTTCTTTCAGGAGTGCTACTTCTGCAAGGTTCGCAAAAGAACTTATGTGAAGTTTGAATGGTAGGAGATGAAGTACTGACAGAATTGAAGCTGTGAGGAGTGGTCATAAGTCGTGCTTGGGTAGCTTAAATGGTAGAGCTCTTGCCCCTGAAAGGCAGTTTTAATCTGCCAGGATTCTTCTGATGCCGTGTTTAATATGTCCATTGTTCGTTATCTTAATGAAGTGATTAATTTCACTGACTAAAGATATCATGTCAGTTAATAGCTTGGTTTAGTAGTCTCGAGTCTGCACGTTTATCAATCGCAGACATCTCTATGAGTCATGTTCTACAGGTGGACAGTTTACAATCTATGTCTTTGCAAATGCAGTTGGTCATAATGCCATAAACATTGATCTGAGTAACTAAAGTGTGATCGGCAGTATATTCATTAATGATGGACCATACCACAAGTAAAAATAGTTCAAGGAAAAACTAGGGTTTGTTCCATAGTATGGTCAGCAGAGTAGTCTTGTGTGTTTGGCGCTATGTCGTTCCGGGCGCAGTTTTACCAGTGCTGCCACCCGAGTTGTGTCTATGGTTATTATTATCATTATAGATGTTTTGCCTCCTTTATGAGACGGCAAGGTCTTGACTCATGTTATGTGGCATATTTGCTGCATCGTCGTGTTGCCAGTCCTACATGATACGAGCGAGCTGTTTAACGAGTCTGACAGAGGGATGGACGAAGCCTGACGGATGACTTTATACTACATGCCTTTTCTTTTACACTTCAGAGCGATAATTTACTCCTCGATTCTACTTTTTTTCTGTAGCCACCAGCTACATGATCGAATTAACTTTATCTCACACCATGCTGAATTTGTACTGAATATTTCGATAAGTGTCCTCAAAAAGATAGTTATTCGTAAGAGTTGCATGCGACAGTCACTTTACGGGTCATTCCTTAATCATGAATGAACAACTACGTTGACGGAACTTGAATCACGGCAAGTGTTGTTCTGTTACACCTTTGCATTGATTGTGTTCGATGGAGGTCCTTCCCCCTTTCCAGTTTTTAATGTCCAGCTGCTGCTACAAACAACCTCTTATCTGTACATAAATCCTCAATATTTTGTACTTTGTTTAAAGTTTCAGATTCACTCATCCTATTTTACAAATTGTATATTAACAATTATCATAATCTTTATGAAGCTCCTACTTTACAATCTGTTTGAATTTTAGTTTCATCATATATCATCTAAATAATCTTCGCCATTTCCTGGGTTTGCTGATTGCCTTGTTCTTCACGACTTTTTCATTAGCAATTCTCTTTAGATTTCAAGCATCTGTAATGGTTTCGCCTGTTAACAACGATAATGAAGCAGTTAGTTTTACAGCTTACTTATATTTTTCACTGCCATTTATACTTAATATCAATTTTACATCATACGCTATGTAGGATGATTCTCTTTCTATTTATTTTATGGCACTGCGTTCCCTAAAACTGATAGACATTTGGAGGCTGGTTTGTGGATGAAAATTCTAACATCAAATCACTTCCTTCTTCCCAGGTTTCATCGCATATCATTCTCCACATTTGGGAGTATGTAGTTTCTGTGAGCTGCTGAAATACACGCGGGTACATAAACATAGACGTCTAACCACTTAAAATATCAGGTCTGTTATTCTGACTGGATTTTCTCCTCTGTCCGAAATTGGAAAATTTTTACATTTATTACTGGTTCTAGTGGGTTTATTGACATTATGCAACAAGCATAGAATCTTCTCAGCAGAAACCAGTCGTAGGAAGTACCAGAATTTGCGTTCAGATCTGAAGATTACGTTTTATCCTAAATTATTTTCGATCGCCACAAGTACCTCCTTGATTTCCTGTTGACATTACCACTCACGTACACGCTCTATGGTATTTTAAAAAGCGTGTCTGCGTAACTGCGGTTATTTATACACTGAAGAGCCAAAGAAACTGGTACACCTGCCTAATATCGTGTAGCCCCACCTCCCCCCCCCCCCCCCCCGAGCAAGCAGGAGTGTTGCAACACAACATGACATGGACTCGACTAATGACTGAAGTAGTACTGGTGGGAACTGACACCATGAATCCTGGCGGACTATCCACAAATACGTAAGAGTACGACGCAGTGGAGATCTCTTCTGACCAGCTTGTTGCAAGGCATCCCAGATATGCTCAATAAGCTTCATGTCTGGGGAGTTTGGTGGCCAGAGGAAGTGTTTAAACTCAGAAGAGTGTTCCTGGAACACACATTCATTATCATTATCACACACAGTGCTGGACGCCTGTCGTTCGTAATATTTGTTTGAGAGAATCTAGGCACAATCTTCCAGAAGCGCTATAGATACTGAGATTCGTTCCAGAACCACAGCCGTCAAGAGGAGACATTACCTGTACATCAATCGGTGTCAGACTGCAGCAGCAATCGTAATATTTAATTGTAGTTACACTTGTAAATATGTTCCTGCCTCCCAATATTCTTGTAAGTCTTGTCTGTATTTGATGATCTGTAGACAACTTTTGTGGGGTTTAACTGTCAGTGCAATGTAGGGATCTGTGCAAAATAATTCTGCCGCTGAAAATCTCATCTGCCGAAAACAATGACCGACGGTGCTCCCACACTGGCAGTAGCAACAGTTTGATGGGTAAATTCAGTGACGAACAGGCTGTTCCATTAGGATCGCTATGCTATTCTGGGAAGCATTATAACATCTCTCCTGGCACTGGACCTGCGCCGCAGGTATGCGTCATCACGCCAGCAATGGTGCCTAGGTGAACATGTATTTCGACAGGAAATTCTCAGATGTTAATTATGAAACAGATGCCACCGCCTCCTTCTTTGCAGGATCCGAACTGACACTAAAGTGTCGCTAGACAGCTGACCACCGCGTCGTCACTTCGCAGATACCACCGATGCATCCCGACTCATGGGGACGTGTGTGGAGTCGGCAGCGTCGGCGTCGGGTGTCGAGTGGCAGGATGTGTTTTTTTTTAGCGATCTTTTGTTTAGACTATATTCCATCGATTTGACTGTCCAATAGGATGCTGCGAATTAAAAAATTACCCTATATATGTGAAGAATATCGAATTAATTAATTTGCATACAGTTTTTATATCAACATGGTGTTAGTGGTACAATAGTTAAGGGGAGGGTGTGGTGAGTGGGTGACATGGAGCAGAACAGCAGGTTAAGTGCAGAACACAATGTTAATTTGCAAAATTTTAATGTAAAACGCAGTACAGTAGTTTAAGGGGGTGGGTGACAAAGAAGAATGCGCCAGAAATGGCGTTCAAAAGCATGTGAAATTCGAAAAGTGTACCAGAAAATGGTGGGAGTATATAACTAATTACTTAATTTAGTATCAAATGTGGTATAATAGTTTAAGAAAATGGGGGTGACATGGAAAACCACTTAACAGAAAATATGTTAAGTGCCGACAAAGGCCCAAACATTAGGCTAAGACACTTACAGTACAGTGCAGAACATTACGTTATGCAACATGTTTGCCCCATGTAATTACTTCTTAGAAGACCTACATGTTTCCAAACAGCAGAGAATGATGAGCAAGAGAAATACAACCCCCACAAACTGAATTTTTTATAGATAAATAATATACCCTTGAATTTCCTGTTATGAGATCCTTCCTCGCCACTGCCAGACTGCCATTTTGGATTATGTCACGGAAGGGACGACAGCGCCCTATGGTGGCAGTACTGTGTATTAGGTCAGTTGGACTCCGGACATCGGAGTGAACATACTTGATGGCGGTACTGCATCTAATTGTTTAATTAAAGACTGAAAACAAAGACTTATGTCCATCCTATCCAGCACGCGCTGATTCTTTTTCCAGCCAATTCCTAGGAAGAGGTGGCAGTTGGATGACTTAGGTTAGTGGAGGTAGTACAAGTGCCCTTTTTCCCAACATTTTCTTAGGTTATTGGGGGTAGCTATGGTATGTTGCATTGTCCTGATGCAATTTGAACTTACTGCCATTTTCTGGGAGAGGGGGAAGGGGATTTACCAAAGGGGGAGAGGTTAATTAATTGATCAATTTCATTAAGTAGTCAATCAAATTGATAACAGTGAGAGTGGCCTATTCCAATAACTCAGACCTGAAAGTGTACCTGTAGCAGAGTGGGGGCAGGTGGGGGGGAAGGGGGTTGAGGGAGGGGGAGGGGGCAGTGGAACAGTAGGTTAAGTGCTTTTCAATCAAAAGGAAGGATCCTTTTAGCAGAACAATAGCTTAAGTACCTGTCAGTCAAAGGAGAGCAATAGGTTAAGTACCTGTCAATCAAAGGAGAAAAATTGGTTTGCCTCTGTGTGCATACCTGCCACTGATGTAGGCAACCCGCAATAACACAATGCACTGACGCCGCTCTTGTCCCCCTACTAACGGGAAACCATCAACTTCATACACTTTTTCGTGCAGTACATAGCTACATCAGCATTACAGTTATTTCCGTGCCATACACAATGAACGGTAGGCTGGAAAGCAGAATCTGGGCGTGTCCTGGAGATGACCGAATTCACAAAGGATGTTCTCACGGTTGAGGCCCCATGGTGGTAGCGGCACTCCTTCTCATAGCTGATGAGTTTTTCCCCGTTCTTCCATGTCAGTGGGCTTATCCTCCTGAAGTGGGTGCCATCTTGTCAGTTCAATGCTAAACCGCGACAAGATAGTACTCATTGAGTTTTGTCATTGTTGTACACGGAACGTGTCGTCTATTCCAGAAATGGCATACCTTGCGTCTATCGTCTGCTTGATTTTATCGTCGTGTTCACGAACTGCTGGTCTCATTCTCGGAGTGGAATTGCCTGCTGTCGTGCTAATTTGTGCAAAAGATGTTGACTTCATGCATGCTGTTATTATACGGCGTGTTTCACTGAGGATGATATACATGTTATTCTCATGTACTGATCTATTGCAGACACGGCACTACCATTCGCCTCAGAGGAACACGAGCCATTGCGTGTCGCTTTGAGAACAGGACAGTTTTCTTAGGATATTATCTCTTCTTGCAACGTTTTTGGTGTTATACTCACTCAGGGTCTTATAGCTGAGAGACTTGCCCAACATAACCATCAGATACCTGGCTGTATTCGTATGCTTCAGAAGCTAACCGTCCGAAGACACATTAAATTACTCTCATACATATCTTGAGATATTGAGCACAAGCGTAAGACATACACTTCAACCTTTGATGGATGTCTTCTCTCTGTAATATCCTTTCCCACAAGTCTACCATTACTACATCAGTAACTAGGTTCTTCTGAAGATATTGCTCAAGGTGTTCCGTGATGTTAAGAACTTGTTTTCTGCACTATTTTTCAGGTCAGAAACCATCTTGTTGCAGAATTATTTGGGAATCGACGTGCGGCTGAATTTTTTCTAATATTACACTTTCATATTGTTTGACAGATGATACAAGAGACATATAGTTATTTAATTCCAGGGAATGTTGGGATCCTTACCTGGCTCTAAAGAGACAACTACTTTTGATTTTGAGGGTATTACAGATGCTGATGCAGTTATTATAAAATACTAGTTCCTGCTGTTTGGCGGGAAGTCAAAACCGTTCAGTTTGGTCGGTAAACGTGTCGTCTATACTGACGGCTTTAAAGTTTCCCATTTTACTGAGACAGTTTTTCAGACATTTTAATGATAAAGGCGTAGCGAAAATCTCTCTTTTCTTTTTTGGATCATGTTATGTTTTTACCTTAACAGTTTCCAGTTAATCTTACGTTAAGCAAAAGTTTGTGTGGAATTTTTTTGCAGTCATCATGCTGCTTTACTTCTTATATTGCTGCTTCATTTAACTTCTTTGCTATATCCCAATCGATGTTGCTGCTGCATTTAATGTATAGCTCTTCTTCGGCGGGTGTCCATTTCTCTTGCCTTGCTTCGCTCACCACATTCATCGGTGCTTCTCCGCTTTCATTGATCTCAGTATTAAAATAACTGTTACTATGAACTTTCCAATATTTTTTCACAAGTGTTTGAATGTTATTTGCCATACGCAATAAGCACTGTCACATTCAACATATAGGAATCTATTTAAATCACACTTATATCATTAATTCAACGAAAGTTTCATAATTTTGGGATCTAACAGGTAGATTTTCCACGGCCGAGTAAAATACTTCAATGTACGGATTCTAGTCTGCCACTCGGAAATAAATCTTTTGATGAAATTAATACTCGTTGTTTACAGAGCTGAAAATACCCACAAATGGATCTTCCAAGAAATTTTCAGAAAACTGTGTGCAGAGCGGAAGCTTCCAAGACATACAGGCTACCAGTGTTTCACCTACGCCGTCATGCTCTGCTATTGAATGAATAAAGGAGCTTCACTTCGTGGATTAGGCTCACACCGTTTGCTTTTGTGAATTCCTCAACTTCCGGGCTTTCTGTGTTGTTAGTATCTTCGTATCCCTACGATATGTTGTGTCTATCATAATCGCCAGATACAAACATAATGCGAGTGACTATCCAAGTCTAATACAGCGCTGATTACATCATCAACATGTATTTAGTCATAGTTCAACCATAACTCACTTTGGGAGAAAAAAGACTTATTCTGTTCACCGTATTTACTTTACACCCCTTAAGCTGCCAGTCTACACAGTATTTACATACTAAAAGAAATAACTGGAGTACAGTCTTCTGAGATTTTGTACTGAAAGAATTTGTCATCTAAATAATCTGTCTGGCCTTTCCTGGACGACATATGATCTGATTCACCAAACGATACTTACATTTTTGGACAGTGGCTTCTGTCACACGAAAAACCTTTTTGATTCTCAGTATCTTCATGTACAAAATTAATCATTTATCTTGAGTGCTATACTTTCCTCTCATATACTCCAATTTCTGTTATCTCTTCACCAGAGTTTTTTAACTCCAACTTTTGCAAGATTTAATGGTGTCTATAAGATTACCACCGCAACTGTCGATATGATCCCAATCCTCCTTACTCTATAACGCTGACTTTTCCTAAGGTATCCGAAATAACATGCTTTGTGCGGTGGAATAGACTGTGCTTGTAACAGAAGTATGAACCTGCCCGTTCTGTTGACTTTTAGATTGTGCTGCAGTCCACGTCGCTGAAATAAAAATGGTTGTTGTCTCCTCTGTTCCGAATCAGACTGTTTATTTCCTCTAGTACTCATAGGATAGCAATGCACCTTTCGATCTGATGACATATTCGTAAACAACATATTCTAGCCTGATAATTCCTGTTTAAAAATCATTTTCACAAATAATACTGTAAATAGTAGCCTGTACATGTAATTACTTCCTCTGTTTTCCCTTTGTCCTATTTTCTTTTGTTGATTTGTATTTCGATCTCTTTATTGGCGATGTAAAATAGGGTCACTACTTCTTAATTTTCTTATGCTTACTTCAAAATGAACTAAATGTCGTATAACGTACCAGGAGACATAATAAGAGTTACTTAGTTATGTTTTCTCATTAAATTTAAGAGCGACTGTGACTTGTGTGAAATATAAATGTGGAAATGTATAATATTGAAATCCATTAAATAGACACTTATGAAATTGGAAATAATGTACCAAATTATTGAAAACCTGATGATGGCAGTTCAGCAAAAGAAGGAATGTTGTTAAATAAAAGCAATCAAACTTAGCAGTGTACTTAGAATTATAAATATGTTGTGTCCTTAAAAGACTAGTACTACGCAAGAATATAAATTGCAGAATTTTAATTTTTTAAAAATATATGTAGTAAAAGAAAAGAACGCAGGTACATAATGTTGCTAAAATAATGGTCATGTACGAAAGTGGTCGAAGCGAACGAGGTAGGAGGGGAGGGACATGAGCGTGGGAAAACCATGGGGCGAAAATGTCAATGTCTATGACAATAGAGGCAACTGCATGTATAGCATACATGGAAAATTAATATTAAACCGCACTTCTTGTAATACACTCTAATGTAGGCAAACCTATGACATCGTCACAAAGTTAAGAAAGCACATTTCATTTAACGTAAATGCCTGTGCTGAACTAGTAGGCTACAGGCAACAGCATCGAAATAGAAGGCTATGTGGAGACACACGTCCACGTAAAACCCGGGGAACAGGCAAACCAGGCAAACAAATGAACCGTATATAGGTAAAATACACATTATAATACTGAGTGGAGAAATGAAAAAGGACAAAAGTCGTGGCGGATCATGACAATAACTACAACTGCTAAAATCATGACTAGCACACAGACTCGTATGAACGACGTGACTACGCAATATCAAATCTTATGAATCAAACAGTGTTTGAAAAACATGTTGGTCAATAAGTGTTGATTAATAAGGTATCTAACGGGATGTTGGGGAAAGGGGACGGTAGAGAAATGAACATAATGTGGGGCACTGTGTGAAGAAAACTAACTTTGGTAAAAATACAATTCATATGCCCGCAAAAAAGTTCACATAAAATGTGATAATAATTGAAACATAAATGTCTGTGGTAAATTATCTGGCTTAGACACACCTGCGGCAGTTATCAACATTTGCTCCGGACCTACATGGTAGATAGGAAGCAGGGGGTTGGCTATGCAATAAACAGAATGTAACAACTTAAAGCTGTCCCACGCTTCCTATTTAGCATGTAGGTCTCCAGCAAATGTTGATAATTGTCACAAGTGTTTGTAAGCCGGATAATTTATCACAGGCATTCATGTTTTAATTACTACCACATTTTAGGGTAACTTCGTAGTGGATATTTTAATTGTATTTTTAAGTAAGTTAGTTTTTTTCACCAACTGTGCGGCAGGTCGTATTCCTTACTCCCCAGTCTCCTCCCTCAAAAATCCCGTTAGATAAGTTCTTTAAGCAACGCAGTTTAATTTCTAAGACTTGATACTGTGTATTCACATTTTCTGTACGAGATCTACACTGAAGTGCCAGAGAAACTGGTATAGACATGCGTATTGAAATACAGAGATATGTAAACAGCAGAATACGGCGCTGCGGTCGGAAACAAGTGTCTGGCGCAATTGTTAGATCGGTTACTGCTGCTGCAATGGCAGGTTATCAAGATTTAACTGGGACTGAACGTGGTGCTATAGTCGGCGCACGAGTGATGGGACACAGCATCTCCGAGAAAACGATGGAGTAATTTCATGAGTGTACCGTGAATATCAGGAATCCGGTAAAACATCAAATCTCCGATATCGGTGCGGCCGGAAAAAAAATCCTGCAACAACGGGACCAACGAAGACTGAAGAGAATCGTTCAACGTGACACAAGCGCAACCCTTCGGAAAATTGGTGCGGATTTCTTTGCTGGGCTATCAACAAGTGTCAGTGTGCGAATCATTCAACGAAACATCATCGATATGGGCTTTCGGAGCCGAAGGTCACTTGTTTACCCTGCACAACACAAAGCTTTACGCCTCGCCCGGGGCCGCTCAACACCGACTCTGGACTGTTGATGACTGGAAACATGTTGTCTGGTCGGACGAGTCTCGTTTCAAATTGTATCGAGCGGATGGACGTGTACTGGCATGGAGACAACCTCATAAATCCATGGGCACTGCACGTCAGCAGAGAACTGTTCAAGCTGTTGGAGGCTCTGTAATTGTGTGGGGCGTGTGCAGTTGGAATGATATGGGACCCCTGATACGTCTAGATACGACTCTGACAGGTGACACGTACGTAAGCATCCTGTCTGACCACCTGCATCCATTCATGTCCATTGTGCGTTACGACGGACTTGGGTAATTCCAGCAGGACAATGCGTCACCCCACATGTCCAGAATTGCACTCTTCTGAGTTTAAACACTTCCACTTCACAAAACTCCTCAGACACGAACATTATTGAGCATATCTGCGATGCTTTGCAACGTGCTGTGCTCCACCCCCTAGTACTCTTACGGATTTATGGACACCTCTTCAGGATTCATGGTGTCAGCATTACTTCAGACATCAGTCGAGTCGACTCTACGTCGTGTTGCGGCGCTTTTGCGTGCTCGCTGGGATATTAGGTAGGTGTACCAGTTTCTTTGGCTCTTCAGTGTATGTGCTAATCTAGCTTTTAGCAATTGTAGTTATTGTCATGATTCGTCATGACTTCTGTCCACTTTCATTTCTCCATGTAGTGTCATAATGTGTATTTTACGTATATAGTCCTAAGTATGGTGGGTTGCGGTTCATTGGTTTGCCTTGTTTGCCTGTTCCTCGAGATTTTAAATCGGCGTTTGTCTACACATAGCCTTATAATTCAATGCTGTTGGTTGTAAGCCTGCTAATTCAGCACAGGCATTCACGTTAAATACAATACGCATTCCTAACTCCGTGGTTAGGTCACACGTGTGGCTATATTAGGGCTTAATCTTAGCTGCACATTTTTACATTAATTATCAATGTATGCCACACATGCTGTTCTGCCTGTTGTCATATACTTGGATATTTTCATCCAAATGATTTCCTCTGCTCGTGTACCTCTCCACCCCCTATACTATTCCCTTTCACCATTTCTGTGCTTATCCATTCTTTTAGCAACAGTATGCACCAGCATTCTTTGCTTTTACTATGTATACTTTAAAAAATTTTAAGCGTCACAAATTACTTCAGTTTCGAATCAACAGGTGTCTCTGCATTCAGCGCTTTGGTATATCATTGCCAGTGTGACCTGGTGGAAATTTTGTTATCGTTGACGCCTTGTAATGCCATGTAATAGTCAGTAAACTCTTTGAATGTACAATATGCACTCTATTCTATACTGGTCCTACGAAATTTTATCTCACGCAGTGTTAACTGGTTCTTTTCCACTTTGATTTTTCATTTCTGCTCATTTGTCTTTGCTTGTATATAATCAACTCCACGCTGTTACTGTTGTGTTTTCTGTAACCTTTTCTGATTTTCGGATGATGGTTGTTTTCGAAATGCGTCAATAAATCAGTTGCTTTATATTTAGTGACTACTTCACGAAAAAAAAAGAATGAATCAGTGTTCATTTCGGCACTGTTTCTTCTTGATTATCTACAACATGGGTGCATACTTTTGCGTGACTACATGTCACACCTTGTGGCTATTAACTGTCACTGCATCGTTGTTTTAGTTATCGTCATGACCACCGACTCTACTAGGGTCGCCACCACAGACATCACTTTCGTTACAATGATCATCATCATTTCCATTACACGCATTGTTTCACAGCATTATACATCGATTCTATTTTCAGAGAGTGTCGTGAAAGACATCCCGCTTCTATCTGTCAATTGTCGTGTGTGAATATTTTCCTATTTCTAGACTTTTTAAATACGTTTATTATCCCTATTGCACGTTTCCCGTTATTAAATCTGAGAACGGATGAAACATCAGCAGCAAGTATTGTCATTCCAATACTACTCAGTTTCGATGGCGTCGTCACCACCATCATCACCCACAATCAACGTTTACATACAGAGCGACAAAAAAGCCTTTCTCCTTTATTTCTATCAACATCCAATCTGGGTGTAAGAACATTTTTGATATCGTGAACTGGTCTTTTTCAACTATGTTCATGTCATTAAACCCCTGAATGGTTAATGAAGCGGCAGCAATTGCTTTAATTAACATTTCCTTCGGATTTATTAATCCTAAATTGATTTCTCTATCGAGCCAATGCTTTGATCAACTTCTTTCCCATTGTCTGAAACTGAATTTTTCCCCTATGCAAATGGTTGCGTGTTACCTACCTATATGCAAGACATAGCACAACAAATGTGTCAATGGCAGATTTGTTTATTTTCCAAAATTCTTTGCTATCCCTGTAAGGCATTCCATTGGTATTTAAGGATATGTCACTTCGTTATGTCTGTTTAGTGTTTCTCAATTCTTAGGACATTTAAGTAAGAGTCTCTGACATACATTGTTGGCTACTTCGTTAACATGAAGAACAGGCTTCTGGGAGTTAATACCCATTTCCTAAAAATTCCTTCTTATAGGGTACTAGAACATTTTTCATTCATTATATGAGCACACATTCAAAGCAAGGCATTTTTATGTCTTACTCTATGAAACTTTTAACAGTTATGTTCTGTATCAATAAGGAAATACCATTATAAGAATTTTCATTATGGTCTGAAACATAGACGATGGTCTCTATCAAATGCTAACAACAGTTATTAGATTTAAATCATTTCGATCCTTTCAGATGCTGTCTCCTTCTTTCTGTGACAATTCATTTTTATTCCCATTGCTTTGTTTAGAATAAAATGTTCTGAGATCCAGCTTTTCAGCTGGTATATTTTTTTCCTCCTGAAATCTGCACTTTGGGCGCACAGAGTTTGTAAAAGCATCACAGTCGTCCCTCGTTCGTTATTTCCCTCTTTATGCACATCCCGCTAACATTACAGAACATTGCAACAGTTCTGTGTTGTTGATCTCTGCTTCTGTAAACGTCTCCATAAAACTGCAATCGTTTATTTCTTTCCAATTTTCGTCCATCGTCCTCTCGAAACTTTCGTTGCTCGTTTCCAGTACTACGAACCTTTCCTAGCCATACATCCCATTTACACTTTCTGCAACGGCTTTCTTCACTTGAAGTCATTATTACAGTTTTTTTTAATTTAATTTTAAGGTCAGTTCTTCGTCTTTGACGAGTTATTGTCCTTTTTGTTTGAGCATATATTTTCATACGTGAGTGTTCGTTAGAGATGAACATCAAATATGCTATCGATCGATTACTTTCTTTTTGGTGATTAATATATCGCCAACAGTCAGTCTATGCTTTACAATTCTTACAGCGTCCATTCTCCTGAGATAAGTCTTTGATTGTTTCATAGTTTGAAGTCGCACATATGATTAGCCATTTACTTCAAATGCTTCGTTCCCAGCACGATTCTAGTGACCCCTTTGTAGTTTTTTCTTTAATTTTCACAATACAGTTCTATACATTACAAAATGTTGCTGTCGTCGTTTGATTTTGATTTAAAATAAAGCCGTCGTGCCAATGGTTTCACAGTATCGCTCTACATATTTGTAAATGGCTTTGCTAAAGTGTTTTAAGGGCGTAACCAGTGTCCCACATAGAATTTCTCTCGTCACCAGGATAACTTTCAGAGGAAATTCCTTTTTTCTGTTTTTATTTAGACTTCATCTTTGGGTGCCTGAAGTTACTTCTTCTTTAATTCAATGAATTACTTACTTCGTATTCTGTAAAGGCTCTGTCTGGGGCTGGTATTTGTGTCTCTAGTCTTGTTCAGAAAGAAGTAATTTGCTTTACCTGACTTGTCAATAAGCTTCTTCATCAACGTACTGTTTTACAATGCCTAAACATTGCCTGAAAATGAAAGTAATATACTGCAGATTGGCATAAACGAAATAAAGATAAAGAATGCTCCCACCGTTTTATTTATAATTCTCGTTCACAATGTACGTACTTTCTAGAAAACAGAGAATATTATTCTATCATCTGTTGCAAACGTTTCTCAGACGATGTGTATTATACTCAAACTCTTAGTAAGCAGATCATATTGGCTCAGAATGTAAGGGTGTTTCATGAGCTTTCTGGATTGCAGTCGAATAACGTCTACATCTTGCCACGTTATTTCGGCTGACAGCCATTGAGTCATCTTCAGGAATCATGTGTTAAGAGTCGATTCTTCTATTTGTTCTCTCTGTTTCACCTCCATGTTGTTTGAATTGTTTATTGTGAAGTTATGAAACTGCTCAAATATTAGAACCTCCATAATTTCTGTAATTCTGTTCTAATTTCTAACAAAAATCTCGCAATTAGTGGCGGCTAGATCTTTTTAAACCGTAATTATTCATCACTGGTCCTAATAATGAAGCAAATTTTTCTTATATATTACTTGAGTTCGGTTTTAAAAATATAGCTTCATTTGACTTTAGGATCTAATCAAATCTCGGAGAGAAAGTGTCATACTACACTGATTTCATTGGTTAGTAGTACTATACGTTCTCAATGGATAATATCCATCTTAAAACGTCCATCTAGTTGAGGACACAACGAAGAAAGTTAAGGCACTATAGACTCTCCGTCGTGAATGGTTTAGCTTCAGTTGGAATTGTGCTAGTCATGAGAGTGTGTTTCCACGCTGATCATACGGAGTCTTTGTAGAAATCATTGCCTTTGAATATGGAATGAGGAATAACTTGCACAATGTCGTGAAAGGCTTATAATTCCAAGGATTTCAGGATGGAGAGAAAGGTTCTGTCAAGTGATTCTGTGTACTGCCATCTCTTTGATAAATTTTAATATTTGTTCGTAATTGTAAAGGAATTTGCTTTAAAATATTAGGTTGGTGTTATGTTATACTGAATAGTATACAACATTAATACCAATAATAACAATAATAATAATAATAATAATAATAATAGTAATCTCCGAGCATCTGTAACCACTGTATTACGATTCTCGGTTTATGGTGTGGGCAATGGGCGTAATTGTAAACCTATTGTCAGTAGATACGAAGAGATAAGCAATGGTATCAATGTACTCCATAGTCTCCTTGGTGTCTGCTGCAACAAAAACTGAGGCCAATATAAATCGTATAACATTACCTTTATATTTGATTTCGTAAGTTTGATAGTTGCATTATTTCATATCAAAGCTGTCTCGATTCGTGTACTTCTGAACTCTGCAAGTGCTGTGCCATGTAATAAGTATCGACTGTGAAGACGTGGAAGCATTCCTCCAAGGTGGCCTATTTCGGTATAGTTTCCAAGCGGTTTTTGACGTACTGCATACAGAATGCTCAACAGTAAGTATCTTTTATCTTCCTAGCATGTCTTGTATCCGCATCCGTAACTGAATCATACTCCGCAAGCCACCTAACGGTTATAATTAACTGATCCCCCCTTCCCTATTCTTCTCGCGAATGACGCGTGGGAAAAATGATTGTCAGTAAGCCTTTGCATCAGCTCTAATTTCTTGAATTTTCTCATCGTGATCATTTTGCGAGAGATATGTTGGAGTAAGTAATATGTTGTCCGACTCTTCACGGGAAGTGCTCTCACGAAATTTCAATATTAATCCTCTCCACGCTTCTCTTGTAGCATCTGCCATTAGAATTTGTTGAGCATCTCCGTAACATTCTTGCTCGGACTAAACGATCCTATGACGGAACGTGCCGCTATTCATTGGATCTTCTCTATTCCTTCTATCACTGTTACCTGGTAAGAATCACAGATTGATTAACAATACTTAAGAATCCGCCGAACAAGAGCCTTGTAACCCACTTCCTTCGTGGATGATTTACATTTCCTTAAGCTTCTTCCTATGACTCTCAGTCTGGCATCTGCTTTTCCTACTTTCTGTTTTATGTGGTTATTCCAATTAAGGTCGCTTTGAATAATTACTCCTGCATATTTTACGGCACATAGCGTTTCCAGCAATTTGCCATCAATAGTGTATTTGTACAGAAGTAGATTTCTTTTCCCATACATGCGTGACATGTTACATTTGTTTACGGTCAGACTCAACTGCCAGAGCCTGCAATTTTCATCAAACCTCTGCAGGTCATTCTTCATATCATTAATGTCTTCTGGCGGTGCTGCTTTGTTATAGAGAACCGTATCCCCTGCGAGCAGACTTAACAAGCTT
Organism: Schistocerca nitens; assembly: GCF_023898315.1. NCBI lineage: Eukaryota > Metazoa > Arthropoda > Insecta > Orthoptera > Acrididae > Schistocerca > Schistocerca nitens. The sequence continues at coordinate 569,157,967 of NC_064616.1, read as the reverse complement.
CCGAAGCTCTCTATTAGATCATTTATACGCATTGTAAACAGTAACAGTCCTATCACACTTCCTTGGGGTACTCCGGAAATTGTCCTTTACATCGGTTGACTTTTTTCCATTATGAGTGACGTGTTTAGGTCTATGTGTAAGGAAGTCCTGCACCCAGGCGCAAATCTGGTCTGATTTTCTTTGTTTGTTTGTTAAACGGCAGTGCGGAACGGTTTCAAATGACCTCCTCCTGAAATCAGTGAACACGGCATCAATTTTTCCCATTTGTACTCCAGATTTCCGTCCTCAATATTATATCTTTCATGCTGCCTACTCAGATACTCTGCAATTTGTATCTTGTCACTCTTGCCAAGTATAATTATTTTCCTGCCTTTCTTTTCCTGCCATTATTTGTAAAACCCTTGGTTATAGTTGCTATCACAGCCGTATGATTACCGGTACCTTCCTCTATGTTAACTGATTCGATAAGATTAGGTCTGTTTGTTGCTAACGGTCTAAAAGACGTTACCTTCACGAGTTGGTTTTCTAGTTAGCTGCTCGAAGAATTTTCGGACAAGGTATTTACAATAATGTTACATGAATCGCCGTCTCTGGCATCAATTATGATAGCGTAACTCTTCGAATCTATACCTGGTAAACTGAAATCGCCACCTATTACAAAGGCATGATCAGGAAAATTACTAACGATATTCTGTAAGTTCTCTCTTGAGAGAGGAAACGCATACAATAATACTTAATGTTCGAAGTACCTTCACTGCCTTCGTAATGAAAATGAGCTGTCTGTTAACTGCCTTACTTTCAGTCTAACGTTCCTAGCGCCTGACTTTGCTAATGGGACCACGTGGAGACCTTTATGGTGGAGGAGGAGTCCTGCTAATAAGAACTGTATGGTCTGTAAACAAAGAGACAGATTTTCTATCAATATATTTTCTTTTTCACCGAGCGAGGTGGCGCAGTGGTTAGCGCACTGGACTCGCATTCGGAAGGACGACGGTTCAATCCCGTCTCCAGCCATCCTGATTTAGGTTTTCCGTGATTTCCCTAAATCGTTTCAGGCAAATGCCGGGATGGTTCCTTTGAAAGGGCACGGCCGATTTCGTTCGCAATCCTTCCCTAACCCGAGCTTGCGCTCCGTCTCTAATGACCTTGTTGTCGACGGGACGTTAAACACTAACCACCACCACCATTTTCTTTTTCTAGAAGTTCATAGCTCTTTCCTGGATGGATAGCTATCATTTCACATAGCAGTTAGAAATTTCACTTCAGATAATTACAGGAGTACTCTGTATGGGTGTAACGCAAAGGTGGGCAACATATCAACTTAAATACACAGGAAACGTCAGCCTCAGGAAAATCTTATGAAAATTTTAGCATACGTCGATGCCATTATTAACTTTTCTTTTTCGAGTCAACCGCACAGTTCCTGATGGAGTAGCTGGCCGGAGTGGCCGTGCGGCTCTAGGCGCTACAGTCTGGAGCCCATCGACCGCTACGAACGCAGGTTCGAATCCTGCCTCGGGCGTGGATGTGTGTGATGTCCTTAGGTTAGTTAGGTTTAATGAGCTCTAAGTTCTAGGTGACTGATGACCTCAGAAGTTAAGTCGCATAGTGCTCAGAGCCATTTCAACTATTTTGAACCTGATGGAGTAGACTAGATCACTGTTTCACTTTTCTTCATGCTAAGCGAGATCTAAAGTGTCAAACAGCGGAAGAAATATAAATTTCCTCGTGAGTTTCATTCGTTCCAAAATTAATACATGAAATTAGTGCATGCGTTTCTGAAACTTGAAAATGTCTCTTGCCATTGTGGGCCACCTGCAGCTGCCGAAAATTAAAAACAATTTCTTCTTCATCTAATCTGGCATTTCCCATAATGTGCTCCGCACACACATAATGAATAAATAAGACGACAATATGCAGCCTTGCCGTACTCCTTTCTGAATCTTGACCTAGTTAGTCGCTCCATATACGGTTCTCACCGTGTCTTCTGGATCAGAGTAGAACTTCTGTATGAGAAAAATGAAGTGATCTGGTGCTCCCATGTTCCTGAGTACTTCCCAAAACTTCTTGTGGTGGACAGAATCAAAGGTTTTGGCATAGCCAATACAGCAGAGATACACCTCGTTTTGGGATTCTCTTGTCTTCACCATAATACATCGATGTTCGAAATTTGATCTCTAGCCCCGCTTCCTTCACGAGACCAAACTTGTTCTTAAGCTAGCTCTTGGTCGTAATGAACATCGTTCTTGAGTTGAATACAATCGACACAATGAAGTTACCCAAATATTAGTTGAGGTATCTGACCTCTGTAGGGAACTGATGCTTATTCTTCTATTCTCTACTTCAACAAAAAAATCTCAAGCGCAATTAATGGTGTTCATACTGATACAAAAAATCTAATTACTAAGCTTCTGCGATAATATTTCTCCCTATTTCAGTAATCAGTATTACATTGCTTGATAAAAGCAGCTTGGCAGTCTCTGAGCTATTAAGCGACGAGAAACCCCTTCTATGTAGCGTCCTCTCAAGATTGTCTAGCATTTCTTCACGGTCTCGTGCTCACACTACGAACCAGTGACGAATTGTGAAGCTCCCTTTTGAATATTCTCCACCATTAATCGGAACTGGCAAGCTACCAACCTAGAAAATTCTCTTAGAATTCTTCCACTGAATCTCGTTCCCATACTTCCAGCTTCACAACAATTACGAGGTCGGTTCAGAAAGTAACCTCCGATTGGTCACAGTGCGGGTTGTGGGGGGAGTAGCGACGCCATCTGTGCGTTCACGCATTCAACAGGTCAGTCGGCATCAAGCCATGGTCGAGTGAACGTCGTACCTGCGCTAGTTTAGTTTTTGTGGCAGTTTGAAATGTGTGCTGCAATAGAAAACCCCGCCAAATGTGAAGTGCGTGCTGTCATAAGGTTTTTTACAGCCAAAGGATATTCTGCAGCAGCTATTCATCGTGAGCTTTGTGCCGTGTACGGACCAAGAGTTATGAGTGAAGGAGTTGTCCGTGAATGGGTACGTTTATTTAAAAGTGGACGAGAAAACGTTCATGATGAAGAGAGGAGTGGTAGACCATCATTGGTGACTGACGAACTCGTTCAGACAGTTGATGCAAAAGTTCGTGAAAATCGACGTTTCTCAATGTCGGAGTTGTCTACTGGTTTTCCACAGATTTCTAAGACTCTCTTGTACGAGATAGTGACAGCAAGATTGGGTTACCGTAAGTTCTGTGCACGATGGGTGCCCAAAATTCTTACCGACCACCACAAAACTCAAAGAATGGCCTCTGCATTAGACTTTCTGTCACGTTATGAGGACGAAGGAGAACCATTGTTAAACAGAATCGTGACCGGTGACGAAACCTGGATTAAGTACGTGAACCCTGAGACAAAAGAACAATCAAAGATGTGGGCACATTCAAATTCGCCTACCAAACCAAGAAAAGCCTCGCAAGATTTTTCTGCCAGAAAACTGATGGCAACGGTGTTTTGGGATGCCAAAGGGGTGTTGTTGGTTGAATTCATGGAACGTGGTACGACCATTAATCAAGACGTGTACTGTGAAACAATAAAAAAGTTACGACGGGCTATACAGAACAAACGCCGTGGTATGCTGACTTCCGGTATCGTTTTTTTGCACGATAACGCCCGTCCTCACTCTGCTCGCAGAACAACGGCCCTTCTTGAGTCCTTCAAGTGGGACGTTATCAACCATCCACCTTACAGCCCAGACCTGGCGCCAAGTGATTATCACCTCTTCATGCATTTGAAGAAATGGCTCGGGTCACAGCGGTTTGATGACGACGAAGAGCTCAAAGATGCGGTCACAGGCTGGCTCCAGGCACAAGCGGGTGATTTTTATGCAGAAGGAATTTCAAAGCTTGTGAAGAGATACGATAAGTGCCTCAATCGCTATGGAGACTATGTAGAAAAATAGTGCAAAGATGTAGTTGTAAGATGTATATATTGAAATATTTTTATTTAACTTGGTGTATTTTTTTAAATCAACCGGAGGTTACTTTCTGAACGGCCCTCGTATTAAGTGATCCTTTCATCTTCAATTGACAAAGGTGGATACCATTAGCTATTTCATAACTGTGATAGATTTCAGTGAACGGTGTGGTAAAAAAACATCAGGTTCAATTGTATATATCAATTTTGTGTAGGCTGTTAGCCTACATTATTCAAAGATGTATTGTGGAACAGATCTTCTAAAATCTTTTATGATATACACTACTGGCCATTACAATTGCTACACCACGAAGATGACGTGCTACAGACGCGAAATTTAACCGGCAGGAAGAAGATGCTGTGATATGCAAATGATTAGCTTTTCAGAGCATTCACACAAGGTTGGCGACACCTTCAACGTGCTGACATGAGGAAAGTTTCCAACCGATTTCTCATACACAAACAGCGCTTGACCGGCGTTGCCTGGTGAAACGTTATTGTGATGCCCCGTGTAAGGAGGAGAAATGCGTACCATCACATTTCCGACTTTGATAAAGGTCGGATTGTAGCCTTTCGCGATTGCGGTTTATCGTATAGACATTGCTGCTCGCGTTGGTCGAGATCCAATGACTGTTAGCAGAATATGAAATCGGTGGGTTCAGGAGGGAAATACGGAACGCCGTGCTGGATCCCAACGGCCTCGTATCACTAGCAGTCGAGATGACAGGCATCTTATCCGCATGGCTGTAACGGATTGTGCAGCCACGTCTCGATCCCTGAGTCAACAGATGGGGACGATTGTAAGACAACAACCATCTGCACAAACAGTTCGACGACGTTTGCAGCAGCATGGACTATCAGCTCGGAGACCATGGCTGCGGTTATTCTTGACGCTGCATCACAGACAGGAGCGCCTGCGATGGTGTACTCAACGACGAAACTGGGTGCACGAATGGCAAAACATTATTATTTCGGATGAATCCAGTTTTTGTTTACAGCATCATGATGGTCGCATCCGTGTTTGGCGACATCGCGGTGAACGCACATTGGAAGCGTGTATTCGTCATCGCCATACTGGCGTATCACCCGGCGTGATGGTATGGGGTGCCATTGGTTACACGTCTCGGTCACCTCTTGTTCGCATTGACGACACTTTGAACAGTGGACGTTACATTTCAGATGTGTTACGACCCGTGGCTCTACCCTTCATTCGATCCCTGCGAAACCCTACATTTCAGCAGGATAATGCACGATCGTATGTTGCAGGTCCTGTACGGGCCTTTCTGGATACAGAAAATGTTCGATTGCTGCCGTGGCCAGCACGTTCTCCAGATCTCTCACCAATAGAAAACGTCTGATCAATGGTGACCGGACAACTGTGGTATCGTTTTGAAGCTGCATGGGCAGCTGTACCTGCATTTCTTCTTGGTGTATCAATTTTAATGGCCAGTATTGTAGTAGCGTCTACCCTCACAAAGACTATAAAATAGCTTTCACTTAAAACGAAGTACTTCATCGCTAAATACACTAACGGACAAAAATTTCAACACCAATAAATAATTAATATAGGGTAATTAAATTCCGGCAGTACATTTGTCTAGGGTAATATATTTATTTGATTATTACAAGATTATAGGTTAATGGAAGCGCGAGATAAGCGATTGCAAATGTGACATCCTGGTACATTGAAAACCGGTGTAACCGCCAGAATGTTGAATGCAAACGTGAAAACGTACTGGTGCCGTATGTCAGTTGGTGGGATGGAGTTTCATGCCTGTTGCACTTGGTCGGTCAATAGATGGACGGTTAATGGCACTTGCGGATGTCGCTGGAGCTGTCGTCCGATGATGTCCCATATGTGCTGGAGTACAGACAGATCTGGTGATTGAGCAGTCCAAGGAAACATGTCGACACTCTGTATAGTACGTTGGGTTACAACAGCAGTGTGTGGGCGAGGGTTATCCTGCTGGAAGGATGTTCATGAATAGCAGCAAACGGGTCTAATCACCAGATTGACGTAAATATTTGGATTCAGGCTGCTTGGGATAACCGCGAGGGCTCTCCTACTGTAATACGAAATCGCACCCGAGACCATAATTCCGTGTGCAGATCCAGTGTGTCTATCACATACACAGGTTGGTTGCAGTCACTCAACTGGCCTCCTCCGAACCAACACACGGCCATCACTGGCACCGAGGCAGAACCAGCTCGACACCACTACAGCAGCAAAGGACGGTGGTTTGGGATAAATGGATTACACACAGCAGGGCGTCTGACTCGGAGCTGTCCTCGAAGTACCCTATTCGTAACAATTTGTTGTGGCACTGTGCTGCCAACTGCTGTTCGTATCGCTGCTGCACATTCAGTACGATACACTTGAGCCATACTCCAAGCACAGTGGTCTTACCTCTCGGTAGTGCCACGTGGCCGTGCGAAACCCGGTCTTCTGGCGACCATACATTCCTGTGACCACAGCTACCAGCAATCATGTACAGTGGCTACATTCCTACCATGTCTTTTTGCAGTTTCGCAGAAGAAACATGCAGCTTCTTGTAGCCCAATTACAAGACCTCGTTCAAATTCAGCGAGGTGTTGATGATCGCGTTTTGTGGCCTTAAATGCATTCTTGACTAACATCAGCTCATCTCGTCTAATCTCAGAGCTAACTAATTCTCACGATCGTTACAGGATCTATTTTAAGCAAATCTGATTTACGTCCTCATAATGGCACTGCTTGCGCCACTCTCATCTGACAGTCATATGTCAGATTTAGGAACACGGCTACCAGCTTTCGTTTATGTCGCACAAGTCCTTCTTGATCCTGCGATTTTTTTTTTCCTTCAGTGCAATTCGTATTGCTGACACAAAAATTGCAACATACTTTTGTAATCCACTCAACACAATGGCTACTGTCGTTTTAATCCTTGAATAGAACAAAATTTGTGCTGTTGATTGCATTAGACAGTGAAAACTGTTCAACTGCGTCTAAGTCAACAGTCCTGTTGTGTACGGAAACACATGTAACTCAGATTACAGCAGACTGTTTATCAATTCTAAAAGTGTACTATCCGTTTACCCAATTGTTCACTATAGTCATTCAGCGGTTTCTGCTACATGCAGAGCCACTGTCCACCAGTATGGTTGAAGGTCCAAAGATGATTACGTAGTGATCGAAACCGGTCACCTGATAATAACCATGCCTTGCGATCTAGACTGTTTTCTAATTAATTTCAAATATTACATTGTGCTCGGTGGTTTCCTCCAATGTGGCATGGACTCAACAATCCATTGGAAGTCCCCTGCAGAAATACTGAGCCATGCGAAAGTGTAGCCAGTGCTGGATTTTGGACACGAACTGACCCCTCGATTATGGCCTATAAATGTTAGATGGGATTCATGTCGGGCGATCTGGGTGGCGAACTTATTTGCTCGAATTGTTCAGAATGGGCTCTGAGCACTATGGGACTTAACGTCTGAGGTCATCAGTCCCCTGTAACTTAGAACCACTTAAACCTAAGTAACCTAAGGACATCACACACATACATGCCCGAGGCAGGATTCGAACCTGCGACCGTAGCGGTCGCGCGGTTCCAGACTGTAGCGCCTAGAACCGCTCGGCCACACCGGCCGGCTGTTCAGAATGTTCTACAAACCAATCACGAACAACTGTAGCTCCGTGAGATGCCTCACTGTCATCCATAAAAATACCATTGTTGTTTGGGAACATGAAGTCCATGAATGGCTGAAAATGATCTCCAACTAACCGAACATAACCATTTCCAGTCGGTGATTCCTGTAAACGCAGCCAACCCCATTACGTTGCCGCCACTGGCTTGCACACAATCCTTTTGACAACGTGGATCCATGGTTTCGTGAGGTGTGCGCCACACTCGAACCCTACGACCAGCTCTTATCAACTGAAAGCGGAACTCATCCCACGTGGCCACCGTTTTCTAGCAGTCTAGGGTCCTAGCGATGTAATAACGAGCCCAGGAGGGGCGCTGCAGGCGAAATCGTGCTGTTAGTAATACGTTCGTCGTACGTCCCTCACTGATTTCTGCTGTTATTTCGCGTCGTGTTGCTTGTCTCTTAGCACTGACAACTGTATGCAAATTACGCTGCTCTCAGTCATTACGTGAGTCGGCCACTGCGTTATCCGTGGTGAGGGGAAGTGCCTTACATTTGACATTATCGGCACATTCTCGACAATGTGGGTCTCGGAATATTGATTTACCTAACGATTTCCGAAATTGAATGTCCCACGTTTCTACCATAAACTACCATCCAGCGTTCACAGCCTGTTAATTCCCGTCTTGCGGCCATTATCAAGTCGGAGGCTTTTTCAAATGAATCACCTGAGTAGAAAAGATAGCTCTGTCAATGCATTGCTTTTTAACTTCTTGTGTACGCGGCACTACCGCCATTTGTCTATGGGCATATTGGTATCTCATTCAGTCTGGAACCGCGCGACCCCTACGGTCGCAGGTTCGAATCCTGCCTCGGGCATGGGTGTGTGTGATGTCCTTCGGTTGGTTAGGTTTAATTAGTTCTAAGTTCTAGGGGACTGATGACATCAGCTGTTAAGTCCCATAGTGCTCAGAGCCATTTGAGCCATTTGGTATCTCATGACTTTTGTCACCTCAGTGTATCTTACTGTGCTTCTCACACTCCGTTTGCTATTGTGGATCGTTGAATGCGTGAAACAGCGACCCAACACATAAGTAACCACTGAATTCAAAAAATATGTTGAGGGAAGGTAACACAGTGACCACATATGCTGTGTTGTGAAATCAAGGTCAGATGAGATCCACATCTACACAGATACTTCGCAAGCCACTGTAAGGTGGCTAACGTATGAAATGATTTCTTCTTTGTTGCTATCTGCGAGCACTACCGTATCATTTTAGATAATACAATAACCAAAACAGTGTAGCCTATAGGAGCGATGTGTAGCGCTACCCCCTACTGCAGATGCTAGTATCGAAGAGTCCAACCGCTGCGTATACGGCGAGATATGTCGTCTGATGATGTCACATCTTCAACATTTGTCATCCTTTTCGGATATTTTCCGACATGTGCGGCCCAATTATAAACTATTTGTCTCAGTGTCCTCTATGCTGCTTCTGGCGTTTTCAAACGCCAATAAGAATCACCCTGCATATGTAGAAAACTGAAGAATTACTACACTACTGGCCATTAAAATTGCTACACCACGAAGATGACGTGCTACAGACGCGAATTTTAACCGACAGGAAGAAGATGCTGTGATATGCAAATGATTAGCTTTTCAGAGCATTCACATAAGGTTGGCGCCGGTGGCGACACTTACACCGTGCTGACATGAGGAAAGTTTCCAACCGATTTCTCATACACAAACATCACTTGACCGGCGTTGCCTGGTGAAACGTTGTTGTGATGTCTCGTGTAAGGAGGAGAAATGCGTACCATCACGTTTCCGACTTTGATAAAGGTCGGATTGTAGCCTATCGCGATTGCGGTTTATCGTATCGCGACATTGCTGCTCGCGTTGGTCGAGATCCAATGACTTTTAGCAGAATATGGACTCGGTGGGTTAAGGAGGGAAATACAGAACGCCGTGCCGGATCCCAACGGCCTCGTATCACTAGCAGTCGAGATGACAGGCATCTTATCCGCATGGCTGTCACGGATCGTGCAGCCACGTTTCGATCCCTGAGTCAACAGATGGGGACGTTTGCAAGACAACAACCATCTGCACAAACAGTTCGACGACGTTTGCAGCAGCATGGACTATCAGCTCGGAGACCATGACTGCGGTTACCCTTGACGCTGCATCACAGACAGGAGCGCCTGTGATGGTGTACTCAACGACGAACCTGGGTGCACGAATGGCAAAACATTATTATTTCGGATGAATCCACGTTCTGTTTACATTATTATGATGGTTCAAATGGTTCAAATGGCTCTGAGCACTATGGGACTCAACTGCTGTGGTCATAAGTCCCCTAGAACTTAGAACTACTTAAACCTAACTAACCTAAGGACAGCACACAACACCCAGCCATCACGAGGCAGAGAAAATCCCTGACCCCGCCGGGAATCGAACCCGGGAACCCGGGCGTGGGAAGCGAGAACGCTACCGCACGACCATGAGATGCGGGCCATTATCATGATGATCGCATCCGTGTTCGGCGACATCGCGGTGAACGCACATTGGAGGCGTGTATTCGTCATCGTCATACTGGCGTATCTCCCGGCGTGATGGAATGGGGTGCCATTGGTTACTCGTCTCGGTCACCTCTTTTTCGCATTGACGGCACTTTGAACAGTGGACGTTATATTTAAGATGTGTTACGACCCGCGGCTCTTCCCCTCATTCGATCCCTGCGAAACCCTAAGTTTCAGCAGGATAATGTACGACCGCATGTTGCAGGTCCTGTACGGGCCTTTCTGGATACAGAAAATGTTCGACTGCTGCCCTGGGCAGCACATTCTCCAGATCTCTCACCAATTGAAGACGTCTGGTCGATGGTGGCCGAGCAACTGGCTCGTCACAATACGCCAGTCACTACTCTTGATGAACTGTGGTATCGTGTTGAAGCTACATGGGCAGCTGTACCTGTACACGCCATCCAAGCTCTGTTTGACTCAATGCCCAGGCGTATCATGGGCGTTATTACTTCCAGAGGTGGTTGTTCTGGGTACTGATTTCTCAGGATCTATGGACCCAAATTGCGTGAAAATGTAATCACATGTCAGTTGTAGTATAATATATTTGTCCAATGAATACCCGTTTATCATCTGCATTTCTTCTTGGTGTAGCAATTTTAATGGCCAGTAGTGTAGATCGAAATCTTTAAAGAGGAAATTACTTTTACGCCTCGAGATAGCACTATGCTGCATGGAAAAAGTACAGTAAATGTACATTCTTCCCACTGATTAGTGTGAGGAAAGAACCCAATGGTGCAAATATGTGTATCGAATACTAAATTACTACTCTCGCCTTTGCGTGAATGAGATTCAGAAACAATTCTGCGTTTAGTTTCAGGTAATACATACTTTATGCAAACGATTCTTATAGCGTATTATCCGAAATTTGTTAAGTGGTAAGCGTATGTACCAAAGGAGTTCCGTTAGTTGAAAAAAATACTTCAGACGTGTAGCATGTAGTCGTGAATAATTTACAAATGAACTTGGAAATTAGCAATTCGAACACGATCAACGGAGAGTAGTGCAGACAGCTTTTAACGTATCACGTGCTACTGACGCGAGACTACTCGCAGCAGGGAAAAAGCGGGCTGTTGGCTTGTTTGTCGTGCGGCGGTTCGTTGTGCCTCCCTCGTATTCTTCCGGCTCTGAAAACTGCACCGCCGGGTGCCACAAGCCTTGATTCCTCGTGTTTCCGGTGGGCTGCGTAGGTCTTCTTGGACTCCGTGCCGGGTCAATAACTTACCCCAAGTAGGAACCTACGAACATTGCTGCTGTAATGGCTTCCCGGCGGTGCTGTGGTCCGGGTGGAGTTCAGGGACTATTAAGCGAAGCAGCCACGTTTGCCGCGCTCGCAGTCACCGCTAGAGGCATTCCCGTGACACGTGGCTCCCGGAAAGCAGTGCTAACGAGGAAGTGTAGCGTCCGCGAACATCGGTACTTCTGTCATTTCGCATAGACGACGGTCGTACAGTGGCCACGTAGGTGGCGTTAGCGCAGTGGCTTGTGATTATGCAGCGGTCGGGATAGTAGACGTCATCAGTATTTTATTTATTTATTGCTGTTTCATCAAGACCAGCCCTCTTGCTTTCCTACTGCAGGTCGTTTAATTCGCAAAGTGTTACTATATCACAGTCCACTGTTGCACAGGTTTCGGTAATAAATTGTTTACTCGCAAAAGATAATATTTCACACGATATGTTGTGTATGATAAAATAAAACAAAATTAAATATAAGAGAAAGTACCGTAAGCTATATCCTCTATAAGTACGAAAAGTTTATTTCAATTCTATTGATTGGTTGATTGATTTGGGGAGGGGACCAAGCTGTAAGGTCATCGATTATTCAATTTTATTGGGTTGTCTCATAAGCTCCGTTCCTTCTGCTCGCGCGTTCCATCTATAGCGCCTGCAAACCCTGCACGCGCCGTGGCCCCCAGAATAACGCAGTTGCTTTATCGCCCCTACGACGTAGAGGTCGACAACCTGAAGCGCCATTGGACATGTCAGTGTCTGTTTGTGTCTGGCGTTGTATGGAACAGCGTGAACCTATGTTTGCAAGCAATAGAAAGCAAGAAGGAACATTTTCAACATCTTGCGCTGTTTGCTATCGTAAGGGGTAAAGCGCCTCACAGTGCCAGAAGAAGCTCTGTGGTGTAGACGGGGATGGTGCAGTAACGGATAGAGCATGTCAAAAGTGGTTTAGTCGATTTAGAACTGAGAATTTCGCCATAAAAGACGACCCTCGTTCTGGACGGCCAGCGGTTACGGAAGTGGAACGGCTTAATGACATGATAGTCAACACTCTACGAATGACAACGCGGGTGTTGACAATGGAGTTCAATGCCACTCCACTCGTGCTACTGTAGCCAAGAACTTGAAGAAGATGGGTTACGTAAGTGTTCGAGATGTATGGGTTCCTCATGAACTGAGTGAAGCGAATTTGATTCAGCACGTGTCCATCTGTGACTTCTTATTGAAACACAACCAGAATGCTCCTTTTCTGGAATGGCCGGGAACTGGACGTGAAAAGTGGATCGTGTACAACAACGCCAGAAAGAGTAAATCGTGGCGCAAGACCATTATCGGTTCTCAAACCAGGGCTGCATCCGAGAAAGGTTCTGCTATGCATCTACAGCTACATCTACGTCGACATAGATTATGCATCTGGTAGGCTTGCAAAGGCATCCTGTACTACGAAATTTTTCCAAATGGAACTATCGCTTCCGAGGCGTACTGTTAGCAGTTACATCGACTCAAGGTAGGCACTGATGATAAACGACAGGATTTGGGACAGGATGTCGTCTTTCACCACGACAAAGACAGACCACATACCTCTATGGTGACCCGTCGAAAGCCACCTTCTTCTGAGTGGAATGTGTTACCCCAACCACCGTATTCACCAGACATTGCCCCTTCAGACTTTCATCTAGTCCGCTCCCTGTAGAATTTTCTGAATGGCAAATGCCACCACCTCCTTGGAGGACTGCAGACGTTCTCGAAGAGTTCATCAACCTGAAAAGCCCCACGTTTTGGAAGAATAGTATTTATAAGCTTCCAGAGAAATTTCAATGTATTTTGGACAGTAATGTAGAATAATGCAGGAAATAGATAGTTTGTTTACAAAACCCATTCGCTTTATTTAGTTACATTATGCACGACCTTGTGTGAGAAGTGTGGAAGCTGGCAAGCCGACAACTACACTGTCGTAGCTGTGCTGCGTGGAGCTGCGTTCCCAGGCGTTCTTTGTAATTGCACTGTAACCAAAAGCGAACGACCTTACAAGACAATCCAATATCTACGTTCACGGCTACATAGCTTTCTTTGAAGGACCATTCGGTTCTGGTGCAAACTAACCCAAGTGATTTATCTAATTTCGATTGTTACATGCCTTGGCAGTACTTGAGTTTCGGTAAGTCGATGTGGGTTCCTGCCACTCTAATTCAAGTGCTGAATTCTACGTACTTCTTATAATAACACTGTGCTAATGAACAAAAATGTACTGCTAATATATACAGTGGCAAAATAAATGTTGCGCATACTGGACACAATAGAAAACATAACTCTTTTGTTCTGTCAGACACAGTCACAAGAAAACGAAAACAAAGAAGATAATCACACTTCCGCTTGATAAAGAAGAAAACAAAAAAAAAACATTACAAAAAGTTCCACTGCAGACAATACAGTTTCTTCTCACTGTCATCTTGCATAACACGTTGTTTATGAGCCAGTTGGCCCTCGTCGTAACTGGAGACACTTTTGAATGTAGGTAGCATACTCCACGATTGCCAACCCGTGGCTTTAGCATGGCCCATGCATTTTCAATGCAGTTGTGATCTGGAGAACATGGCGGCCACTCCAGCCGACTGCTTGTATGCTCCACTAGAAAGGTGTTCATAAGATTTTGACTATGGCGACATGCATTGACGTTCATCAGCGTGAATACCACTCCAAAATGTTCACCGAGTGGAGGCACAATGCGTGCATGGATGTCGTCCCTATACTTCACACCACTCATCTTCCCATGGGGTGTCCTGCGGCCATACATGATAGCACCCCAAAGATGACTGAACAACCTTGATAAGGATGTCGGCCTACGATACAGTTGGGGTGTAAACGTTGTCCTCGTTGCTTTCATACACAAAAGTCAGTATTGTCAGCGGAAGACAGATGCGGGTCCCATCAGAAAAGATCGTTGTGTATCACTGCTGCCTAGCCCACAAAGAGTGGTTTCGTGCCCATGCGACTCCAGACCTTCCCTGAACCTGAGCCTTGAGAGGTCTTCTGGCACGTAATTCCTGCTAATGGAGCTTATTTCGTATCATTTGTGTTGACACATGCGCTCCTGTAACTGTTTGGAACTGCCGCCGTAGACGTGTCGCATTGTGTTGACAGAGTATACTCGCTGTTATACGCAGATATCGGTCACGCACACCTATTCTTTTTTCTTCCGCGACCACTGATTTGACGGTCCTTAACTGTTCCTGCCGCTAGAAACATGTTCCAGATTCTAGCGACCTTCACTGCAACTTTATACTGTCTTATATCCTGCCCCATTTCAGTGACTACACGGAGCCTCTGATCGTACCTTATTGTTGTCCAAAGCATCCTCAAGCAGCACCTTTCTCGTGATGATTCACAGAACAAGTATTGAAATCAGAATGAAATTTTCACTCTGCAGCGGAGTGTGCGCTGATATGAAACTTCCTGGCAGATTAAAACTGTGTTCCCGACCGGGACTCAAACTCGGGACCTTTGTCTTTCGCGGGCAAGTGTTCTACCGACTGCGCTACCTAAGCACGACTCCCGTCGTCACAGGTACTGGCAGAACTGAAGCTGTGAGGACGGATCGTGAGTCGTGGTTGGATACCTCAATCGATAGAGCACTTGTCGGCGAAATAAAAAGGTCCAGACATCGATTCTCGGTCCGGCACACAGTTTTAATCTGCCAGAAAGTTTCAAGTACTGCAGTATTTACAGGTGACACAGCTGCCGCAGACCGCACATAGCGCGTCCTCACTGTAGAATAATGGACTGCTCTGTTAGAACTACATTAGTGATGTCATAACGCGTTTCTGGATCACAAAGTTCAATTTTAAATTTTCGACTTTATGCAATATTTATTTTCACCACTGGAAATTTACATTAACATACAGGGCGTTAGGGGTCTAAGTGCAGATATTGTGATCACTGGTACCTTAATATAAATCCACTTTAGTGTGTTAGTTGTTTCTTCATGCGTCTAACAGTTCTCCCGCAAACTCGCCACATAATTTACTACCTGGTGTTCCCTGCACGGTCGTAACTGCACCACTAATAAGGAAACATTCCCGACTGTAAATAAACGATCTGGATGAAACTTGACGGGTGTGTAGAGGGGGCAAAATAATGCAACAATAATTTTTGTGTTCTTGCTCAATTTCATTTTTAAGTGGTAAAACACACCCCGAAATATAATTTCACACACTAGCTTTAGAGGGAATATCTTCCAAACGATGATGCATAAAAAATTTTTTTCATATAAAGCTGATATGTAATTAACACTCTTGAAAACCGTAAAATTAATTTTTGTAACATTCTGAAATATTTTAAAATACCTCGCCACCATTAAATCTTTTTGAAAAATGAAAACTTTTGTTACACTATAAATTAAAGATGTTTTCAAGTCACACACACACAAATTCATCTGTAAAAAAGATGGTTTCTGAAATACTAAATACTATTTTTGGACAATATGCTATAGGCCTACACAATGTACTGTCAGAGTATTTTTAACACACCTGATTAAAATATTTAATGTTCATTATTATTCTGCCTACTTATTTTATTTATGTTTTTTCACGTTTTAAATTGTTATTTTATGTTTTATATTTATGTATTTTGTTTCGTCTTTTAGTTTATTGTTTGACATACGTGTATTTTATTAACTGAAAATAGTAAGTAATTCGTTACTGTGATACAGAATCATTAAAATGAAGATAATCTGTAAAGAAATGCTTAATACGCGATGATTTTTTTCTGCACCATGCAAATAAAATGATAGAACTTTTTTCACATAGCATACACGATGGAAAACACAATATAAAACCAAATTCAGCAAGATTTTATATTGTCACCTGTTATCCGCAAACTATCCTGATTAGTGTCAAGTATATTTCAGCACATTGATAAGCCTTGGCGAAGAGAATTGATTAACGTACTGGTGATTGCAGCTTGATGTATTGTGTCTCAAGTAGAGACTGACAGCATAATCATTCAACACAACTACGAGTGGATCTGAAAAGCTTCCCACAAGGTACTTCCAACATCGAAAGCCGTATATGTTCCAAGTTTGCAACTGTGCCGTCTGGTCCTTTGGATCACCAAACGAATAGGTTTCTTGTCCTAGGGTACGACGCTCAAAACGGTTTTTTCACACTGTCCACCCACCTTTTCATTGTTTTGAAGGAAAATCGTAGTGAGTTTGGACCGAGAATAAGAGAATCTTGTTTTGAAACCGCGAATGTCCTTGTAACAGCATGGAGATCTGATAACCAAACGTCTGACTAGATCAAAAGACATCTAACAGATGTTTTCTTTCCAGTGAAGGATAAAAATCTTTAACATTCTTAGATTCTTGCGTCAATGGGAAAGAACCGTATAAAGCATCGTACCTTATGGCTTGGAACTTGCTCATCTAATGATCCCAAAGGGTTCAGACGTGGGACATATACGGCTTTCGACGTCGGAAGAACATTGTGGGAATATTTTCAGATCTAGTTCTGTTGAATGCTTGCGATGTCAGTCTCCAGCTGAGAAACATTACAATAAAACTGCAGTCCGTAGTACGTAATTATCTTCGCCAAAGCTTAACAGTGTACTGAGATATGACTGATACTAATTAGAATCTTTAGAGGATAACTAGTGGCAATTTTAAATCCTGCTGAATTGTGTTTTTATTGTGTTATGCATCGTGTATATTATGTGAAGAAGTTTCGTTCACTTCAAAGATCATCATTATTGTAATGATTTTTTGTCATAATAATGAGTTACCTATTATTTTCAGGTAACAAAATACACGTATGGGGAACGGTATATTAAAAAAATGAATGTAAAACGTAATATAACAATTTAAAACATAAAACAAAAAAGTAAACTAAATAATTATAATAACGATATATGTTTAGGTATTTTAAGTAGGTGTGCTGAAAATACTTCAACAGCGCATTGTGTAGACCTACGGCTCATTTTCCAAAACTGGTATTTCAAAAATCAGCTTTAATACATAGGTATGTACGTGGATGAAAGCTTCTTTAAGTTGTACCAAAAGTTTTCTTTTTCAAAATTTATTAACGGTGGTGAGGTATTTTGCAAAATTTCAGATTACTACAATAGTTGATTATACTGTTTTCAAGAATGTTAATTACAAGTCAACTTTTGTATGAAAAACAATTCTTCTATATCATCGTTTCGAAGATATTTGCTCCAAACCTAATATGCCAAATTACCTTTTGGGAGGTGTTTTATCCCTTAAAAGTTAAATTGGGCACAAACAAAGAAAAATCTCATTGCATTATTTTGCCCCTCTGCATACCTGCCACTTTCATCAAGATTCTTTGTTTACATTTGGGAACGTTCCCTTGTAAGTGGACATGTCTGTCAGCACAGACAACTGTTTTTCCTCCACGTGTCCGTGCTTCAACACCTGACCAGCTTTCCAGGGAGAAGTAAGCATTAATGGCTTACTCTTGCCGCAGGTACTTGGAGGTACTACCCAAACTAAAGACGTACCACTCCTAATAACTATAATTATTAGTCTGTAAATGAAGTGAATACTTACGTAATGCTGTTCAGTATATTGTCCTCAGTCACCAATAAAAATATATGTACTTATACCACTAACACCCCATATCCTCTATGCCTTCCCCAAATACATCGGATTGTTGTGTGTGGGATACCTGTCTACGTGTTACACTCCCTGTTGCTTTTCCGTCACGTGCAGCACTCAAATCCTTTGCACGATCACTTTGGTCTGTATTTCTGGCAAGTGATTGCACATAGAAGCTATGGATCCAAATATTTGAGACTCTACGTCCAGTTTTTTTTTTATTTTTTTTTTTACAGATGAAGACCATAGTTCTGGATCTTTTACAAGTTCATACGTACTTTGAAAAGACATGCTCCATAGAGTGGACAAAGTAATTCCAGGTGCTCGGGAGTCTCGGTCAGACTACAGTCACACATACCTAAGTTTTCTTCTTCAATATTGTAAAAAAAAATTGTAACCTTGCCCTGACTTGTGTAAACGTGAATTGGTTATAGTCTTTTCCTGATATGTGAGAATAAAGTCTTCCCTATTCCTTAAGTTCGTCCCACGCAAGTTGCATGTCGTTTATTTTTCAAAGTTTTATGTCGTCTTTATCTGTGATTCTGGAACATGTGATTCCACAGACCCTTGTTACACCTTCGCCGTTACCACTATGTCATACGCGTGTATTTCACAGTAATGTCAGTTCCAAGAATCACGAACAGTGCTTCAGCTGGTGTTGTTCTGATGGTTCAACAGAATCTTAGAAAACTCCGTTGCGCACTCATCTGAACGCTCCGGTAGTCGCAATCGATACTCAAATTCACTCATTCTAAAGCTAACTACACTGAGATGACAAAAATTGGTATAGCGATATGCACATATACAGATGGTGTTATTATCGCGTACACAAGGCATAAAAGGGCAGTGCATTGGCGGAGCTTCATTTGTACTCAGGTGATTCCCGACATGATTACGGCCGCACGACAGTATTTCGATATATACAGTGTCAAGAGCCTGCCAAGACTACCAAATTTCAGGCATTATCTTTCGCCACAGACAGCGTAGTGGCCTGCAGCCTTCACTTAATGACCGAGAACAGCAGCTTTTGCATAGAGTTCTCAGTGCTAATCTATCATTGACTGGAAACGGTTATGTTCGGCTACGTGGAGATCATTTGCAGCCATTCATGGACTTCATGTATTCAGACAACTATGTCATTTCACCGAGCCACAATTGTTCGTAGTTGGTTAGAAGAACATTCTGAAAAATTTGAGCGAATGATTTGGCCATCCAGATCGCCCGACAGGAATCCCATCGGACATTTATGAAACATAATCGAGCGGTCAGTTCGTACACAAAATCTCGCACCGGCAACACTTTCTGAATTATAGACGGCTATAGAGGCAGTATGGCTCAATAATTCTGCAGGGGACTTCTAGCGACTTGTTGAGTTCATGCCACGTCGAGCTGCTGCAATACGCCGGGATAAAGGAGGTGTGGCACGATATTAGGAGGTAACCCATGACTTTTGTCAACTCAGTGTGTTGCATTGGAGATGACGATATGATACACATGAGTAGTGGGCAACAAAATCTTGTACTCTAGTCAGTGGTTATAGGTTAAATTTTCAGTCTCATCTACGAAATTGTGGCTGTGTGTGTATAAAAGTTATTTTCTGATGAAGATGCACATCAAGATACCTGCAGACAATATGTCATTTCATCAACATATCACGCCAACCAGCAGTAGAATTCCTGTTTACAAAGATTACTAGGTACGTCGTTCTTTGTGCAGATACTTGCAATTTTTTCCCGTACACCACTGCTCCTTCTGCGTAAATATCTGACTTACTCCTCTAGCTTCGCACTAGACTTAGGAGATACCACAGTCAGGATGTCATCAACGTAAGCAACTGCTCCTTCCACCCTATTCACTCGATATAGTAATAAACAGAGGGGTTCTCTCGTCAGATCCCAGAAAAAAGGTCCGCGTATTGATCCC
Organism: Schistocerca nitens; assembly: GCF_023898315.1. NCBI lineage: Eukaryota > Metazoa > Arthropoda > Insecta > Orthoptera > Acrididae > Schistocerca > Schistocerca nitens. The sequence continues at coordinate 569,138,036 of NC_064616.1, read as the reverse complement.
CGAAGACAGAATTCGCTGATATTGTTGATCATATTACACGAATCAGGGAGTCATTCACTAATCTACTACTACCACCACCACACTCTTCTAAGATACCATAGATCGATTTATTGATTTCTACATCTGGATATCCTTTGACGTGCGATCGTCACAGGCCTTTCTAGATTATACATGGTACCTCCGATTCCTGCCTTACCTGCCATTACATATCTCTCAGTTTTCTGATCTACAGTTTCTGAGGCTCATTTGGTTGCCTCATTCTTTGAGTTACTCGTACCTTTCCCAAGTCCTTATGGACTCTAAGCTCTACGGGTGCAAGGATTACGTTCTTGTTTTATATCAGACGTTTTTTTAAATACAGAGATATGTAAACAGTCAGAATACGGCGCTGCTGTCTGCAACGGCTATATAAGACAAGAAGTGTCTTTCGCAGTTGTTAGATCGGCTAATACTGCTTCGGTGGCAGGTTATCAAGATTTAAGTGAGACTGAACGTGGTATTATAGTCGGCGCACGAGAGATGGGACTTAGCATCTCCGAGGTAGCTATGACCCGCGGATTTTCCAGTACGACCAGTTCACGAGTGTACTGTGAATATCAGGAATTCTGTAAAATATTAAATCTCCGATGTCGCTGCGGCCGGAAAATGATCCTGCAAGAACTAGACCAACGACGACTGAAGATAATCGTTCAACATGACAGAAGTGCAACCCTTCCTCAAATTGCCGCAGGTTTCAACACTGGGCCATCAACAAGTCTCAGCGTGCGGACCATTCAACGAAACATCATCGATATGGCCTATCGAAGCCGAAGGCCCACTTGTGTACGCTTAACGACTGCACGACACAAGGCTTTACGCCTCGCTTGGGTCCGTCAACACCGACATTGGACAGTTGATGACTGGAAACATGTTGTCTGGTCGGACGAGTCTCGCTACAAATTGTATCGAGCCGATGGACGTGTACGGCTATGGAGACAACCTTTGAATCCATGGACCCTGCATGTCGGCAGGGGACTGTTCAAGCTGTTAGATGCTCTGAAATTGTGTGGGGGGTGTGCAGTTCGAGTGATATTGGACCCCTGATACGTCTAGATACGGCTCTGACAGGTGACACGTATCCTGTCTGATCAAGTGCATCCATTCATGTGCATTGAGCATTCCGGCGGACTTGGGCAATTTCAGCAGGACAATGCGACACCCCACACGTCCAGAATTGCTACAGAGTGGCTTCTTGAACACTCTTCCAAGTTTAAACACTTCTGCTGGCCACCTGACACCCCAGACATGAACATTATTGCGCATACCTGGGATGCCTTTGCAACGATCTGTTCAGAAAAAATCTCGACTCCCTCATACTCTTACGGGTTTATGGACTGCCCTGTAATATTCATGGTGTCAGTTTCCTCCAGCGCAGCTTCAGACATTAGTCGAGTACATGCCACGTCGTGTTGCTCCACTTCTGATTGCTCGTGGGGGCCCTAAATGATATTAGGCAGGTGCTCCAGTTCCTTTGGCTCTTCAGTGTATATACATAGGGTAATTCAGCTGTTCCTACAGATTTCGTTTCAAGCAACACATAGTGTTATATCTGTTCTTCAAAAACCATTTGCGAGAGTTTCGTATTCTCTCTTTCGCTACGCAGAAACTGTTATTCCTATAGAAAAAATCAACATGACCTTTTAGTAGGAAATTTAATGTAGTTAAATTTTGTACTGGGATAGGTTTCCGCCGTAGTTCTTGAGTTACTCAAGAAAAACTTACGACAGTGACCTTCAAGTACACCCTACTACTACACTCAGTCCCCACCGGTCAGGATTTTTATTGTGTTGTTCTTGACATTGCCTCCTACCACTGTACTAAACCTGATGATTGCAAGAACTATTTTCCACATTCGACCTTTTTTGGTCTTCATTGACTGGCCTAATAACGCCACCAGCTTAGTCGAGCGCTTACAAACTGTAAAAGTGACGTTTGTAAAAATTCTACTTAACAATTTGTGAATTGTAATAGCATAAAATATACAATTATATCGTTGCATTAGTCAGGGCTTGTGACTACGAAACTAGTGTGCTTGTATGGGCCAAGTTTGGATCGAATTGACAACGTAATTAGTTTTAGCGTTGAGAGTTTTCTTTTCATTATCCTCACGGGGGTGTTTAAATCAGTAATATTAACGAGATAACCGACTATGCTGGTGGCGAAGTAGCGCAATCAGTAGAGATAAAAAAAAGGTTGAATATCGGGAATATTTCGTGTAGTCGAAACTTTTTTTTGTGCTGTGGTAGGAGCGAGTACCATGAACATAATACTTGAAATGATGACTGGTGAAGGATGAGTGTGCGGGTGGAGGTGCGTTTGAAGCTCACTTTTGTATTTTTTTGGTGAGTAACTCAAAAACCGTGGCATCCAGCGAAAACGAATGCCACTAACAAAATTTAAAAACATTAAATTTCCTACAAGAATGTCCTGTTTATTTCCTCTGTACGGCTAACACTTTGCACATAGTGAGAATATGAAAATCTCGCGCGTGGTTTTGAAGGCCAGATATAACATTGTTGGTTGGATACAAGGACATCTGCAGGGACAGCTGAATCACCCTATGTAATCAGAGGTGAGCAGCCGCTGTTCATTTCAGTCTGATCAACGTCAGTCACGAAGCAATCTACGCGAGCTGATGGTGATGGCACTGGTAAGCGCCGTCGTTTGTCGGACGTTGACAACTTCCTTCCGAGCGTAACGTCATTGCTCGTCGATGATCGAATCATGACTTTCCTCATAGACGATTTAACGGAAGGTGGTTGTGATCTAGATTCTATAATATCCGATTGGGATTCGCAATTCTCAAGATAAGATTTCTGTGGTTTCGCTCTGATTGTGGACATTCGGATACGTAAGTAGTATTATCTCTACTTCTTTTACAGATAATTTCTTTGTTTTGTGTTTTGGCTTTCTTTTAGTAATTATGATATGTTTTCGTTCTAGATGATGAAGTGGAGCAAAGAATAGCAGAATACGCACTTAGTAGGCCAAACGACGAATATGATAAGTGGATAGAAACACTTATCTTCGGTGAACCACACCGTAAGTTCCAGAACTTATTATTATTGTTAGTAATGACGAATGTATATGTGTCTTGCGTGTGTGTGTGTGTGTGTGTGTGTGTGTATGTATGTCTGTACATGTACAATAATTATCAGTTCTGCTTCTTTTTGTAGGAGTATTGACGCCTTATGGAGACGGGATTACCGATACAATGCCGCTGGACTTATCGGTGAGGAAACCATTGAAGTGTGAGTCATCTCATCCAGGCGAGGCACAGTTTTTTGGTAAGTATCTCTCTAAATACACTTGTGTGAGTGTGTGTGTGTGTGTGTGTGTGTGTGTGTGTGAGAGAGAGAGAGAGAGAGAGTACGTAGTTTGACGTGATACTTATATACTGTTGTGATATGTGTGTTTCAGAGTTACTAGACAAATTAGAACTGCCGCCTTTGGAAGATATTGCCAGTGACAGGCTTGCTGCGGTGGAAGAACTAAACACACCTCCGCCAGATCCATCGTTGATGCGGCCATCAACGCCTGCGTAACGCGGTCAGCACCGGTCTGGCTACCGCCTCCGACCTAGTAGTAGCAGGGCGGTACCGTCGACATCTGCACCTAGTGTGGGGTCATCTGGTTACCATCTCCCGTCTAGCTGTAGCAGAGTGGACCCGTTGACAGCTTGTCCCCAGTCTAGCAAGAGCAGCTGGTGTTCTCCAACACCAGGTAAATCAAGCAGCCACATTAGACTACCGTGTGGCTGCTGATGCTTTCAGGGATAAGAGCTTGCAGTCCTGCACTGGTAAGATCAATGCTGGATTTCGAGGTCCAGCTACCTTCCTTCATGCATGCCAAGCAGTGTTGGAAAGGTAACTCCTGAAATAAACGCTCAGCGGTATCCCACTGTAACCTCCCCCTTCCTAATCGGCCTACTGGATTGCGATACAATTGACCGTGATTGCGTATGCATAACGAAATTTTACAGTGACTAAGACTATCATTACCGAAGGAAAGTGTAAACAGACCCTTCTCAAGGAAGAATCTATTCTAAACACTGATAATAGTTTTGAAATGGGTGGAATTTAGTGCAATCACTGACGAACCACACAGGAGGGAAACGGGTACCACGTAATATTTAATGCAAAAAATACTGATTAGCTAAAAAGGGGATAATTAAACGCTCGCTGGCCTACTAGGGCAATGAATCTCCAGATTCTTAAGAAAGGTAATGCCAAATAAAGTTAAGCAAATAGTCACTGACGTGGTAATAAAAGGTTGTCACATTTTTCCACAACACAACAGTTCACGACAGGTCACGAGAAAATAAATTAATCAAAAAGCACTGAGTTTGGAGTTACTTGTTCTGAAATACTAAATTTGTTAAGTCAAATGAAGTTACTGGGAACATAAATTTTGTTGTGTAAAATAATGACTTTCAGTAACCCCAGTGTAACGCAATGTAAAAAAAGGGAAAAGGCAAACAACTTACTTTTGATTATTGAAAGATTGAACTGAATTTACTTTAAGAAAATGAGCAACTGATTTTAATTTTCATATAATAGCAGTGAAACACGTACCAAGCCAGCAGAAGTTACTCGATAGGCTAAATACTGAATAAATTAAAGCCGGTCGGGGTGGCCGAGCGGTTCTAGGCGGTACAGTCTGAAACCGTGCTGCTGCTACGGTCGCAGATTCGAATCCTGCCTCAGGCATGGATGTGTACGATGTCCTTAGGTTAGTTAGGTTTAAGTAGTTCTAAGTTCTAGGGGACTGATGACCTCAGATGTTAAGTCCCATAGTGCTCAGAGCTATTTGAACCATTTGAACCACTGTGTCCGGAGTGTCTAGTCCCGCTAAAAGGTTCTATCCCTAAGCTGATGACAATGCTGGGAATAAGCAAAACTACATTCTAGACTATACAAACCTCTAGCAGCATCTCAGGTTGTGGATGCGGCTTCTTACAATCACCAGCATTATTTCCTTCGACCAGCGTCCCTGGTTGAAGGAATACATTGATGTTAATACCAAAATGAGGGCTCTTCTGCTGTATGATTTTGAAAAACGTTTTTATAAATTAATGAATCATTCAGTTTTCGGCAAAACCATGGAGAATGTTAGAAATCATGGCCGAAATTCATTTAGTTTACCATTGGGCTGGGTGTTATGGCTCAAGAGTTTATATCATCAGGTTAAATTTTATACAGGCCACAATTTCAATGAAGGAATAGTCGTTGTGTAGATGGCATTATTTCAGTGGAGTTTACAAAAACTCTCTGTATCGACATGTGTATTCTGGATCTCTCCAAACTCCACATTTACTAATAACACTACAAGTTTGCAAAAACAAACTTTGTTGATGTCAAGCTACTTTATATGAGTACAGATAGTTTCATCTACTTAGAGAAAGGTGAAAATACGATCATCAATGTTTCAGATTTCGAGGTAGAATGGGATAGGAATGATGATGGAAATAGGATCACATTTGAGGAAGTGGAGAAAATGGTCAATAGATTGCAGTGCAATAAAGCAGCTGGGGTGCATGAAATTAAGTTGGAACTCATCAAATACAGTGGAATGCCAGGTCTTAAATGGCTACACAGGATAATTGAAATGGCCTTGGAGTCGGGACAGTTTCCATCAGACTGGACAAAAGCAGTAATCACACCAATCTTTAAACATGGAAACGGACAAGATTGTAACAACTACAGAGGTATCTCTTTAATCAGAGTTTTGGGTAAAATCTTCTCAGATATTGTTGAAAGGAAAGTGCGAGTATTAGTTGAGGACCAATTGGATGAAAATCAGTGTGGGTTTAGGCCTCTTACGGCAAATAATGGAGAAGTGTTATGAGTGGCACAGGGAATTGTATATATGCTTTATAGATCTAGAAAAGGCATATGACCGGGTTCCTAGGAGGAAGTTATTGTCTGTTCTACGAGATTATGGAATAGGAGGCAAACTTTTGCAAGCAATTAAAGGTCCTTACTTGGATAGTCAGGCAGCAGTTAGAGTTGACGGTAAATTGAGTTCATGGTTCAGAGTATTTTCAGGGGTAAGACAAGGCTGCAACCTGTCTCCGCTGTTATTCATATTATTTATGGATCATATGTTGAAAACAATAGACTGGCTGTGTGAGATCAAGATATGTGAACACAAAATAAACAGTCTTGCATACGCGGATGACTTAGTTGTGATGGCAGATTCGATTGAAAGTTTGCAAAGTAATATTTCAAAGCTAGATCAGAAATGTAAGGACTATGGTATGAAGATTAGCACCTCCAAAACGAAAGTAATGTCAGTGGGAAAGAAATATAAACGGATTGAGTGCCAAATAGGAGGAACAAAGTTAGAACAGGTGGACGGTTTCAAGTACTTAGGATGCATATTCTCACAGGATGGCAACATAGTGAAAGAACTGGAAGCGAGGTGTAGCAAAGCTAATGCAGTGAGCGAAGTTATCTGTGCACCGTTCAATCTTTCGACCAACTTTGTTGTATGGGAGCGAAAGCTGGGTGGATTCAGGTTACCTTATCAACAAGGTTGAGGTTACGGATATGAAAGTAGCTAGGATGATTGCAGGTACTAGTAGATGGGAACAATGGCAGGAGGGTGTCCACAATGAGGAAATCAAAGAAAAACTGGGAATGAACTCTATAGATGTAACAGTCAGGGCGAACAGGCTTAGATGGTGGGGTCATGTTACACGCATGGGAGAAGCAAGGTTACCCAAGAGAGTCATGGGTTCAGCAGTAGAGGGTAGGAGGAGTCGGGGCAGACCAAGGAGAAGGTACCTGGATTCGGTTAAGAATGATTTTGAAGTAATAGGTTTAACATCAGAAGAGGCACAAATGTTAGCACTGAATATGGGATCATGGAGGAATTTTATAAGGGGGCTATGCTCCAGACTGAACGCTGAAAGGCATAATCAGTCTTAAATGATGATGATGATGATGATAAGAGAAAGCCTGAAATCCATATGAAGTAATTAGGTGCAATTCCAAGGAATTTGACATGTCTGGATATGCTGACGATAATCGTTATGGCATAACACTTCAGAACAAGAAGAATATCAGCCTAATGAAAGACAAGGTGAATGGCTCGCAGGGTATAGAGTTTGTAGGTCTCATTTCGAACATGTATCCACATCACGTGGATGCAGGTGCCACCCAGACATGGGCTACGGGTGTGCATCGTGCATCATCACAGGTTCTCATGCTCGACGACTGCAAGGAGTGTCGGCTAGGTGACGATGAATTCCCTCGTATGGTGGCCGTGCGGTTCTAGGCGCTACAGTCCGGAACCGCGGGACTGCTACGGTCGCAGGTTCGAACCCTGCCTCGGGCATGGATGCGTGTGATGTCCTTAGGTTAGTTAGGTTTAAGTAGTTCTAAGTTATAGGGGACTGATGACCTCAGATGTTAAGTCCCATAGTGCCCAGAGCCATTTGAACCCTCGTATGGTGCAACAAGTACCATTAGTGAGGTACAAGCTTCTTCTCTTTACCTACTAAGCTGGAGCACACCACATCTACACGAAACAAGAACGGCAGGAAGAGAGTTCACTTTCAAAAAAAATAGTTCAAATGGCTCTGAGCACTATGGGACTTAACATCTATGGTCATCAGTCCTCTAGAACTTAGAACTACTTAAACCTAACTAACCTAAGGACATCACACAACACCCAGTCATCACGAGGCAGAGAAAATCCCTGACCCCGCCGGGAATCGAACTCGGGAACCTGGTCGCGGGAAGCGAGAACGCTACCGCACGACCACGAGCTGAAGACGGTTCACTTTCCAGACACTGTATGTACATCAGTTCACGTACTGAATGATTGGAATTTTACCATATACAGGGGTGCTCGCAAGGGCCCTTGTATGCAAATAGCAGTTGCCCGCTGGTGCTTCGATCATCTTTCCTGTTCTTCAAGAGGAACACAGAGGGTGTATATTAAATACTTACTTGAAACTTCTGAGTAAGAAGGCAGAAAGTATTAAGTAAACAAATAAATACAAAGTTTTTCATTAAAAGAGATATAATTTATTTATTAGTAAACCAATTCGGTAGAAGTCATACATTTTCTGAAGTGTTCATAACTTCATGTTGTACTTATATCTTCTTCAGCTGCTTGAGGGCAGGACATCCTGTGTTTCCACATTCTGTACAGATGCGTTTTTATAAATATTTTGACACCTGGACATCTTCTCATGACCTTTGAGATATGCTGTATTGTCTCTATGATCATACATTCAGAACAATGACAACCATATCTTCATACGCCACTCCATCGTCATTCCAGCGATTTGTGTGGTACAATCGTGTGAACCACACACCTGGTTTTCGAGTTTTAGCACACTGCTCTGAGCTAAGCGGTTTGGGTGAAGCAACGATTGTCGAATGCCTCGTTAGTACTTCCCTATCACCAGAGAATGTGAAGAATGCAGCGTCTTTAAATACAGATTGTCTACAATCATAAAACCCTTGTGCGCCTGGTGATGATTTTCAGATCTGAGGCATCATTGTAAAATTCTCCACATGTTGTGTAACACCTCTACATTTATACTACATGTTGTACAATTCCTGTTAGTAGCTAAAACTTTAAAAGACAGTCGTGCAGTATTAATGCATAGGCTACAGTGCGAGTTTTGTGATGATTCGAATTCAACTTACGCCTCCAAAGTTATGGTCTTCACTGTCTTATGTTCTTTTGAACAATCTATCACCATTATGGGCTACAGTTCCTCAAACTATCGTGGGCTAAGTTAGAATCCGAAACAACCATCAGTACCATAGTACGATGGGTGAAACCTTGTGTAAATGTCATATGATAAGCCCATATCCGTTTTTCTCCCAATCAAGTTGTAAAACATCGTATGGAAAAAACTGGGAGTTCTGATAAGCTTTAACATTGGTTAGTTTACAGCTTGAAAACGTTTTGAGATTTCGGTCTGTTTGCAGTGCTAGAATAATAAAGTGAAATGTTTCTAGCTGCACCGAGGTCTTAATTGTCTATGCTTGGTGAAATGACTGTGAAAGGATGGTATAACCAACCAGCTCCCATAAGCGGATAGTTAATGTCAGAAGAACTTCTGAATTCCGTCCACATAAATGATTAAGATTCTCTTCGTCTGACAGAGTAATATGTGGTAATTTTCATATAAATTTATCCAGCACGAAGCTACGCTCTTCCCTCCAGCTCCTAGAGCGCACAAACTTTATCAGTACCATTTAAAATTAGAATCTGCTCCTGTTTAGAGTACGAAATCAGCATTGACACATCGCATGTCACCAGATCACAGCTTCTCTGCTGCATTGCATGAGATTGGCTGCCGAGTTGATGCTCATGGCGGGTGGACAGGGGCTCGTCGGATTCCCAGTACTCAACAGTACTTGCAACTGCACTTCAGCTTGAACGTATGTGCGAACTACAATCTACCCTCGCTCCAACGAAAATCGCGAACATAGCGATATGTGCAGGCGTGGGATGCACATGCGAACTACAGTCGACTCTTGCTCCCATGAAAGTACGAATGCAGCTCGTTCTGGACAGCGTATGACAACACCCATGTAAATTAAAAATTGCTCAGCTGAAATTGCATTTCATTACTGAGTAGTGGGATCGTGGGGCTCAGGGGTCATGGGTATCTGTTTCAGTTACCCTCTGTAGCATACTACAGCAGTTCTTTATATGTATTTTCCATGTTTCATCGAGCTATATCACTTGGCAGTGACGCATCATGCGAAAGCTACTTTCGTCCTTAAGTTTTGCACACCAGTGTATTACTCTGGCCAGCAGCCTTGAGGCAGTGGTAACACCGGTTCCCGTCAGACCTCCAAAGTTAAGTGCCGTTGGGCTTGGCTAGCACTTGTGTGGGTGAATGTCCAGGTCTGCCGAGCACTGTTTAGCAAGTAGGGTGCACTCAAATCTTGTGAGGCCAATTGAGGAGCTACTTGACTGAGAAGTAACAGCTCCTGCAGCGAAAACTGACAACGACCTGAAGAGTGGTGTGCTGATCACATGACCCTCCACATTTGCAACCAGTGACGCCTATTGGTTGAGGGTGACACGGCGGTCGGCCGGTACACAGATGGGCCTTCTGAGGCCTTTTAGAATGGAGTTTAGTTTTTCTTTAGTATATTAATCTTGGATGCCACTCTTTTTGTGGCATTCGATATTTTGCATACTTCTTTTGACTTATCAATGAAAAACTAAAACTCTCAATTGATAAATATAAAATTATTCTATCATGCTGTTAACGAAGAATCAATTAACATGCTCGTAATTGAAATTGTAAGCGATCTTGCTGCGGTTTAGTGGCTTTGATGGCTATTTCGTTTGTAGTTCTGCTGGATATTATTTCCAAACTCTCTACTCTAGGATTGGTGGCATTAGTTATTTCTTTTCAGTACTTTTTTTTGCGTCTCTGTTGTCAGTTCTTTCATGAAGAGAGTATTGGACTACTTGAAGATTGTGAACACTTTGAACTTTTTCATGGAGCGCATTTTACATCACGTTTTACTAAGCGATCAGTGCTTCCATATCAGTTAAATAAATTTGATTGTAATTTTTTCTCTGAATATAAAACCTTGCTAAGATCAAATGGAGGAAACTGTTGGAAAATTTGTCGCTGTCGACCAGCAGCCTAAATTAGGTCTGAGTGAACCACAAGTTTATGGTGGACGGCCATCTTGGCCGTTTACAAAGGAGACACCACCTCGTCACGTATGTTATGCAGCCCCGAGGGAGGAAATTGTTTCCCGATAAACCGTTTTTTTTTACGTCAGGCAGACTACGTGAGAAGCAGTCTGTTGTGGCTCACGTGCGAGGGAGGCTACGGAAAAGCGAGGAATCGCTATGCACATCATTATACAATTGTACCGCAACAGATACGTCGATTTTTCAAGGATGATTATAGTTGAAGCACTAGATCCATAGACGAAAAGGTATTCGGTAGTGCCAGGGAATTGAAGCACCTAGAATTATTAGCAATAACTGAAGATTAATGAAAGTAGTATGGACTGATAATTTAACAATTTCTTAGGTATAAAAGTAACCAGAAGAAATAATGAAACCTCTGAAAACCACCAAAAAGAGAGTTCATGTCAATAGAAAATGAACGGTATGCACACGAAAAACAGGAAACCTATAATGACTATTACTTAGGAAGTAAAACTAAGGAATTCTAATGAGGCAGATGTCCAGTCTACATGAAGATTGATTATATGAATGTTGTTCGAGTACTGATAATCTACAGATACAGTATTTTAGACTCATAGCAAATCACTACCTGTCGATAACTGACTGTGAAACTTGAATTGTACGTGTTAATAAACTTATTACAGTGGACTTCTTAGTCTGCCGTCACGAAAGAGTAGTTGATATGTCAGTGAAAATAGTAACAGAAGTGGTGAGGGTTTTAGAATTTAACTAAACATTTTTCTTATAAGAGTACATACTTATATGTATTGTAGATAACGTCCATCATTACCGTAAGTCAGTACAATGTCAGTTAGTAGCAGAAATCTTCCTTTTCTTAGTGTCATCCAGTGAATGGATTTCGTGGGCTAAAATCACGGCTTTGCCGAGAATTCTAAAACAGACTATAAGATCACCAGGAGGATACATAGAGCGGAGAAATATAGTATCGCTTGTGTACGGGGTCATATAACGTAACATAGACACTACTGCAATCTCTGTAGTTATCAGTATCTGTATTCATCAGCTTAATGTTAACGAATCACAAGAAATGTTTATCGTGCAGCATAAAGTAAGAGTTCAGTGCCGAGTAGCGTCGCTCTTTGCTATTTATTACTGCCTGGTAGGACAAGGATACCATCAAATTTATCCTTAATGCATTCCTGATGTTACGCAGGAATACCTTTCACGTTTCTGAAACGTTTCATGGTGAAGCACACGTCATCTTTTTATGTATCAAATTTGTTAGACGACTGATCGGGTGATTTTCGCCGACTAAAATTACGCCAGGCATATTCGTTAGTGTAACCATATTGGGCATTGGTATTACAGTAGTATTCATTGCAGAGCAACAATAAGCAGAAACACTGGACGCGTAAATTATTGGGGGAAAACGCACAAATATATGACTCTCATATCCTGAGCAAGAAGATTCCGGCCGCTGCTGCAAAGTGAATAGTGCTGCAGCATAGGGTTTCCCGACGTTGTGACTCAGCTGTCTGCAAATGGGTTTGGGTTCACCTCCTGGACACTTGAGGCGCACGTGAGAGAAAAGCGAAAAGCAGAACTTACAAAATACAGTATATATGTGGGTTCCATAGAGGGTTTCTATTTAATGGCATCGTCAATACGCAGTTATTGGACGCAGTTTTGAGGTGACAAAGAGAGAGTTTTGTTTCAGAGTGACGTTCTCAAGACTAACAAGGAACCAATTGAGTGTGAGATCAAACAGGCAATGATGTTTCCGGCTTTCGCCGCTCCAAATATTATCTACGATACAACCACAACATTGGCTCCTAATGGCAACAGGGGGCGGGACTGGAGTTATCCAGTGGTGAGCACAGCATGAGACTACGGAGTGTAGTTGAACTGCGTAGTCGACGAGTAACTCACAACAGTGCTACAGTGTTAGTAGAGTTGATACAAAGCAGAGCAATGGCAACGATAATCAAAGTATACATTGCATAATATCTACAACAATAATTGCCGAAGTTGACATTTAGTCAGAAAAGAACCCAAGGAATTTCGCCGAGTGATGAAGAAGTGGCAGATGAAATGTTAGTTTTTCTGCAAGATGAGTCAGAGGAACGTGTGGTGCCGTATACGCTCGAATGTGCTGCCAATGAACCTGAGGAGTACAGTGGTGACGATACGTGCTTAACAAGTGAAAGTGATATCGAAATAGTGTGTCAATCCATGTAGTTCATCATCCTTGTCGGACAGGGAGCCTAAATCACGTCTCCAGTGAAACGTAGTAAGGGACAATCGTTGTCTAAGGTGCAGGCACTAAAACAATTACGTACATGGAAGATCATCCACAGCATAGTAAAAACACAATAATGAACAGATTTCTGAAAAGTCCGTAGTACTATGGCCGTGTAGTGCATAACAAAAACTATGGATATTCAAGGGATGATAAGACGCACTTGTTACAAAAATTATGTTTGCGCGTTTCAAGGATGCTCGATACAATTTCGAGGATGTGCATGATAGTCATCTACTACGTTATGGCGTTCAAACTGCGCGCGACATAGATTACAGTGATTTCAAGGGGACAGTGGATAATTGCATAACTTCAAACAGAGCTACAAAAATAGCTGACGTAAGATAACGAAATTTCAAACAAAGCATCAACTTGACGATGCACAGCAACTGGGGAATCGACCCGAAAATTTGTGGAGCAGATAAAACTTATCCCATCGTTCAGTTAGGAATTCGTTTTCAACTCTGACCAATACTGATCTGAAGAGTACATGCCTATCGAAGGAGCCCTGGAAATTGGAGGCACTAAGAGAGTTGTATCGGGATTAACTATTATCAATGTCTTAACGCATTCATTTACAAATATGGCGATTGTTAATCTGGGTGGAAAATTGGCTGGAAAGTTATTTATTGTGATGCAAGGGAGTGGCAACGTTCTATATAAATTGTACCATTTTTTTCACGTGGTGGAATGCTAATGCATCCAAATACATTATCCGATACGAAGGGGAGTCACACATTTCTAAGATCGTCTTGAATCAATCTTAAATATATAACTATCTGTATCGGATTCACGATATGCGATATGTGTTTTTTTTTTCTTTTTTTTTTTTTTTTTTGCGGACACGACACTTACAACGGCTTCGAACTCAGTACTCTCTAAATAGTATCAGCTTTTCATTAAAGGTGACAAATGCGGCTATTCTCTTTAGAGTTGCATCGGTCGTCTTTAGTGAACATGTACTGAAGTGTTGCAACTTATTCATACTTTTTTTCAGTATTTGTCCATTAGCCGCTATATAGTCTACCGTGTGATTCAACCCAGATAGTGTTGCTCTTAGCTGACCATATTGCTGTAACTTCATTACTTAAACGGTTACATTCTGTTCCACTGACTTTTAATTTGTTTAGTATTTCTCTTCACTGTTGAACGGTCTTGTTTCCCAGCCGAGCCACTGTGCAGAAATTCTCGTCAAATGTTCTTAGGTTCATATACATTGCAGTTATCCATGCCACTGTCTCCTGTCCACTTTTCTTGTCGTTAATGTAAGGAGAAGACAAATGAAAAGGAGACAAGTGGAAAACGTAAGTAAACTGTTTATTATTTCAAAAGTAATCGCCATGACTGTTAATACATTTATCCTACTGTGAGACAAGACGGTCAATGACTTCATGGAAAAATGTTTGCGGTGGCCTACGGAACCGTGATTGCACGTCTTCCTCCGAGGAAAATCGGCAACCACAATTCTGTTTCTTTTGGGCTTCGAAAAATCAAAATCACATGTGGAGAGATCGGGTCTGTATGGAGGATCTGTAAGTGCTTACCAGTGAATCTTCTACACCGTACTCTAAACAACCTTGGCAACATGTGGACTCGCATGTCGCCAAAGTTCTCATCTTACAAAAAAACGTTATCTTCTGTCTAAGATACTCTTGGATTCTCCATATTGCCTTAGTGAGCAATACGGATTTCTTTCATCACTTTTATCGTTTCTCTTGGTAATCAGTGTGCTTCTTGCACTGTAGTTAGCAAATGATACACACAATCATCATAATTACATTCAGCAGTTTTTTTCCTCTTTCATAGGATCCCACGAATATTTACTTTCCTCCCAAACTATGTGGTGTTGTATTAAATACAAAAATATTTTATGGTACCCATAGATCCCAATTCTTATGGTCCTCTCTAATGAAATGTCGTAAATATTCCACCAGGTTCCTATGCGTCTCTCAGGTACCCCATTAGTTTGTGAGTGAAACCGTGTGGTCCAGATCTTCCGCACCTTAAGTAAATTACATAATTTATTGAACACTTCGCTTAAATTCGACCTCTGGTTTTTCATCAGCTCTGAGATATTTCTGTGCCTCAATGGAATTTCGTCTTCAAATTTCTGCACCACTACTGTGAACTCTCGGAATGTCAAGATGTATCGATTGCCAGTTTTTGTTGTATCTAAGGACCTACAATGTTCATCTGTCACATTTCGTAATGTATTCTTCTGCGACTCTTTCTATGCCTTCCCACTGCTTACAATTCTTGATTCTGTCTAAGGTCCTGTGCACCCCCTACGTCCGCCTAACAGATTATCGTGTATTTCCTTCATGATTTCGGCCTTCTTCTCTGCGATAGGTTCCTCGTTTTCTCCTTCCAGATCTTCATTCTTCCTAACCACTCTTATGTGTCCGTTGCTTTAATTTATTTTGTTTGCAACATCGGACTGCATTTGACTTCATGCATCGGCATTTTCAATGAGCTCTACGGGTTTCCACACAAAGTCATAATAATATTCCTCCAGTTACAGCCTCCATTTAGTAGCCTTGACGATGGATCTTTGACAACGAAAATCCACGTATTTATTTGTGATCTGTTACCTTGGTCTTCTACAGACAAAAATCTTAAACTGCTTTGTGGCACATATCATTTCTAAGCCCTCTTACTTACAGCTTTATTCAATGACCGTGATGCAAATCAGCCATTATCTTCCTTTGTGACAGAACCGCTCACACCGCTTCTTCACTGTCAACAGTAGTCACTATAGATGGTTTCTCGAAATCTGGGTAGCTCAGTATGACAGGATTTACTTATCTCTGTCAGTTGCTCAAATGCTGCTTGTTGCTGCTCCCCCCATTGGTATTGCACTTTGTCTTCATCAATTTGTATAACGGATTCGCTATTTTACTAAACTTTGGATCCCGGCGGAGGTTCGAGTCCTCCCTCGGGCATGGGTGTGTGTGTTTGTCCTTAGGATAATTTAGGTTAAGTAGTGTGTAAGCTTAGGGACTGATGACCTTAGCAGTTAAGTCCCATGAGATTTCACACCCTTTTTTTTCTTTAATTTCGGAGTGAACTGACAGTAATATCCGGTAAGCGCAAAATACATTTTTAATTCCCTCGTTGATTTCAAAGCTGGAAAGTTGTTGACCTTTTCTACATTACACTGATATGGCTCCACGCCTTCATCCGTTATTTTGAGTCCAAAAAATATTATCTCCTTTATCAGGTATTCGCAATTATCTGGTTGTAACTTTAATCTATGCGCTCTCTGTCTACCCAAGACTGCCCGCAGTTTCTCATGACGTTCCTTTAATGAACTTCTGTCACTGATTATGTCATCTAAATACACTAAACACTTAATCCTTGCAATCCCGGCAAAGCAACACTCATTAGCCTCTGAAATGTACTCCATGCATTCTTTAGCCTCATTGGCATCCTTTTGTACTTATAATTCTGATAATTCGCACTGCATGCTATCTTTTCTTTATCTGCTGTTTCCATTAAAATCTGACAGTATCCATTGGTCAAAACTAATGTGGAGAAATATAGCAGTTGGATTTCTCGAGTTGGTCCAGTATCTCACTTACGATTGGCATGAGAAAGGCTCCCGCAACTGAAATTCCGTTCATCTTTCTATATAGACTGCTACAAATTCGTATTTCACTATTCCTCTAGCGTCTCGTACTGGCAACACAGGTGTAGACCATGGACTTTGAATTTCGACAATTATATCCTCGTCAACCATTTTCTCAGTTTTTTCCCAATAGTACCACCTCTTGCACTTCTGCTATTCTACATGGACATACATTCACAACCTTACCTTATCTTTGCCTTACCTGGCAATAATGGGAGTGCACGTCTTACCATTTCTGTGTATCCCAATTTGTCATCTTTTAGATAAAATACAGCATAATACGCGCTACAGAGTTTATTAAAATCTTATTGCTTTTCTTTATTCAAATTATCAGTTTTGATCACTTCTCTAACTCGTGCAGTTCGATTTACGTATGTCCCTACTAAGTTATCTGCTCCCTGTACAGAACGTATTGGTATCACTTTCTCTATCACGTCTGACATTACTTTTATTTGGCAATAATCATTTCTTTGTCGACACTGGGAGTCGACCCTCCTTCTACATATATCCTTAAAATCTTTTCTTTCCTAAGACCAATTCTAATGTCTCTTTCTGGTGTCATACTATTTTTCTTTAAAGATAATTCATCATTTTTCGTCACACGCCTTCCGTCTGATTTGCATGTCGTTTCTTAGCCATGCTGAGACGTACTCTAGTTCAGTTTGTTTCCACTTAATGTGAGACTAACTCTCTTATTCGTAGATCCTTTCTGCCATTTTCTATTTCCACTTTCTTTGTAGTATGACGGCCTTGCCGCAGTGCTAACTCCGGTTCCCACCAGATCACCGAAGTTAAGTGCTGTCGGGCTGGGCTATAACTTGGATGGGTGACCATCCGGTCTACCGAGCGCTGTTGGCAAGCGGAGGTGCTCTCAGCTCTTGTGAGGCAAACTGAGGAGCTACCACTTAATTGAGAACAAGCGGCTCCCGTCTCGGATACTGACATACGGCCGGAAGAGCGGTGTGCTGACCACATGCTCTTCCATATCCGTATCCAGTGATACCTATGGGCTGAGGATGAAACGGCGGCCGGTCGGTGCCGTTGGGCCTTCATGGCCTGTTCGGGAGGAGTTTAGTTTAGTTTAGTTTAGTTTTTGT
Organism: Schistocerca nitens; assembly: GCF_023898315.1. Classification (NCBI taxonomy): domain Eukaryota; kingdom Metazoa; phylum Arthropoda; class Insecta; order Orthoptera; family Acrididae; genus Schistocerca; species Schistocerca nitens. The sequence goes on along the minus strand of NC_064616.1, from coordinate 569,120,317 downwards.
AGTACGACTCACCAACTGTCTCAAGAGATGCCTACTTTCATTACAGATCGCTTTTTCGGGTTGCATGGTAATCCGTTTCCACTAACCGTGGTTGCTACTCAACCTATTTCTCATCACAATTAATCACAACCTGTTTTTGGTTCCTCAGGAAGTCCTTCCTAGTAGTTTGTCATAAGAGCTATTCGATCCTCTTCCTGTGACATGAAACTCGTGTTTCCTGGCATCTTTCCTATTATTAGTAGTTGCAAATCCGTGGTTGCCAGTACATCTACTAGACCTTGCGTCGCACTCTATAGGCTACGTATATCTTCCTTTAAAGTCTTATATGCCCCATTATCTATTACTGCCTTCATAATTCGCAGCAATATGCCGTCATAATTTCGCTTTTTACCTCGCAGTCTATGGGTGTAACTTTTGTCCATTTCGTCGTGGTAACACCCGACCGCTTCATGTTCAACTCCCTTAGTTCCCCTTTCTGATCATAGATACAGTCCCTAATTTCTCTTTCCATTGGGATCTAATGCACCTATATAAGTTCCACTGATAACAGTGAGGTGATTACAACTTCAAGCAGGAAAGCAGAACCATAAACAATTTGTCTGAATACTTAAAGGCATTTGAATATATGTAGGAGAAAATGGAAGCTTTATCAGAGGGAATAATGTTATCACAGTTATAGAATTCAACTACATACAGTACTGCAAAATACCATCAGAATAGCGGAAACTTTGTATTACATGAAAAGAATAGTGAGCTATCGGAAAGGATTAAAGCTGTATGGTCAACTGTGAAAGGATTTTGTGTGAAGATGGTGGGAGCTTATTATACATCTTTTCTGTCGGAGAACAAAATTGTTAATGATCCACCAAAATTGGGCAAATTATTTAATCACTACTTCTTGCTAATGTCGAGCAAGTTAGATCAAAATAAAATCATGAAGCATGTCTGTATGCCTCTTTCAAGCTGATATTCCAAGACAGTCACGTATCACACAGCTACGGGAAAATGCAAATAGGAGTCATTAAATCGTAGGAGATTAAATAGTCACTGTGTTTTGATGAAATATCAAATAGCCTTATAAAGATCGGTGTAGCATACATTAGTGCCCCACCAAGTAATTGGTGTCTACTATAGTTCCGCTCTACCAAAACTACTGTTCTTTAGTTTTTGTAAATTACATAAATGACGAGGTAAATGGTAGGATTACCGGTAGTACTGGTAACATTGGTAGGAAAAAAGCATAAATGAATGTATGCAAGAGAAACTGGCAGCCGCCGACTTTTCTTTGTTTTTTATTCCTTTGTTTATTTGTTTTTCACATAATTACAACCGCAAATCGCTCAGTGTTTGACCATTGTGTATTTTATACAATTTCAAAATATAAATTGCATTCTAAGCAATAAAAATTAATTTATTGCATAAATTCAGGGCTTTTATGTAACCAACGGAACTACTTGATGCAGGTACAGTTCACAGGAACAAATAAATGGAACATTCTTCACCATAATCAAAGGCAAGAGTTTCTTGTTAGTATTGATAAGTGGGAGAGTTGTTATTGAATAACAGAGACATATTTTATACAAGCTCGACGAAGTACTGAAGCGATATGTGACATGTTTCTTGTGTTTTTCTAATTTTACCATCTTTTTTAGGAAATAACGTTGTCTAGCGCTACATGATTAATCTGTATTGCTTCTTTTATTTTCGCTATAACATCCCTCTGCCTCACATTAAAAATCAGCGATTTTCGAATAAAACCGAGACAAAACATTGATAATTTCAATTTTTCTGTAAATACGGTTTATTTTTAAGTAACAGACAGGAGGATAACTTTGTAGAACTAAACTATTCCATAGGTTATTTGGCCCTCTATATATATATTCTCACATAGTTTGTAGACGGCCCACTGCTTCCGCTTTCTATGTGGATCTACTAAGACACTTGTCGCATATGCGAACAAAGCCATCGAAATGAGGTAACACCCAATAGGTACGGAAAACACCTAACAGATAACCAATGCGGTTACGATCTTTACTGACCAAGGGTACTAGGTTGGTTGATTGGTTGATTCGGTGGAGGGAACCAAACAGCGAGGTCACCGGTCCCATCGGATTATGATTGGACGGGGAAGGAAGTCGACCGTGCCCTTTCAAAGGAAATATCCCGGCATTTGCCAGAAACAATTTAGAGAAATCACGGAGAACCTAAATCAGGATGGCCGAACTTGGGTTTCAACCGTTGTCCTACCGAGTGCGAGTCCATTGTGCTAATTACTGCGCAACCTCGCTCGGTGAGGCTACTAGGAAAACTACAGTAGACTACGCTTACTTGTGATAGTCCTCGGTAGCCTACAGTAGTTTTACACCTCTAATGTCTCATCAAATGGTTCAAATGGCTCTGAGCACTATGCGACTTAACTTCTGAGGTCATCAGTCGCCTAGAACTTAGAACTAATTAAACCTAACTAACCTAAGGACATCACACACATCCATGCCCGAGGCAGGATTCGAACCTGCGACCGTAGCGGTCGCTCGGTTCCAGACTGTAGCGCCCAGAACTGCACGGCCACTCCGGCCGGCTTAGTGTCTCATCAATGAAGAGCTGTCAATTGACGAGACAATTTGAAAGCAAGTGTTAAAGTATGTCCACACGATGCCTCTTTCCTTGTGCGCAATCGCTGATGCACGGGAACAAAAGAGCATGCACAAAAATTATTAGAAAGAACGCACATATACATGAGTATCCTCGTGTCCACATGTGGCCCCATTGTTTAAACAGTCTGCTATGCATCCATTTATTTGCTCGGCAATTTGAGCTGCGTTTATTGTGATGAAAGGTGACAGGAAAAGAAAACATAAGGTGACCATAGGTAAAACAGTATCTCAGTAACAGAGATTCGAGATACAAAGCAACAGAGAAGTTTTGTTTGCGATTTTAGAAGGAATTTTTCTGCTTGGGAAACAGCAGCGATAGCACTGGTAACAATGTCTCGTTATGAGGCAAACGGCGACTTACATACCAGTTTGAGAAATTTATTTCGCATTTCAAAACAAAGCGTTTCAGTGATTATTCCTCGAACTGAAAAATACTTCAGGGAGGTTCTCAGTCGCTCTGTGAAGGGTAATTGAATGAATGAATCATTTGTATGCTATTTCACAAAAAGTTGTTTACACAACTTCAACCAAAAGACTTTATATACAAATTAACATCCTCGTACTCAACACATTCGGTAATGCCACAGGCTCCAGTACCAACGAGCACGGTGGTTTTCCAATTTAAAATTTTTTTCGTCATCTGCGTTCTTAATTTCTGTCTTTTGTCGTTAGCTGAGGAGCTATTTTCATTTGTTCAGAGGTCAGGCTCGTCAATTGTCAATTAAGTCTCCTTAACATGAAAATTCGTCCACAGTTTTCATATGCACTTTTAATAAATTTGTAGGCTTCTTCTTATCTGTTTTCCTCCTTCAAGACTCATAGCACGCTTTACAGTGATATGATCTAAGACAGGGCATCACATCTCAAATATTTATTCAAATAATTTTAGAAGCGTTATTCTATATAACTTCTTTTGTCTGTAATCATCTATAAATTTCAGAGTGCTTTCTTTGGAATCAACTGACATTATTGCACACAAATCACGTAAAGCATTACCTCAATGCTCTACACAACGGAACACACATGGATCCAGGTGCCTACCGTCTGCTAAACATCGCAAGAGATTCCCACCGAACACCGGAAGCAAAGCGTTCTTATGCGCAGCCTCCATTTCGAGTAAATTACGATTGCACAAACGCGCATGGATACTTGTCGATTTTACAAGGTGCACGTGGCATATTCATCACGGCACACATTGTTTCTGCTGCAGTGTGTCCTTTGCCAATAGCTCTCAATCCACAAAACCTCCTAACATTTACTTCAAAATAATTATATTTACACTTATCAGAATTACAAAATGAATGAGTATATTTACAACTGGCACAATTAATGATAAATTTACTGGCTAGTCCATTTCATACCTCACTGGCTTCATGTAAACTAACTAGCTCTTCACATATTTTACAACACACACATTCACCTAACACCCTTGTTAGGATGTGTAAATCTATTAGAATATAACCTAACCTACCATTTACCTCACTTTCGTTTTGAGAAATCTGTGTATCACAACGTTTTACTTCAATCTTCGAAGCACTAATGGGTGTTTCTCTAGATACAGACAAGTTTGCCTGTAACTTCACACACCACATGTTAAACACAATGTTTCCCTTTATTCGAAAATCTATTACCATGAAACCCAAGTTTCTTAAAAACACTTTGTTTGTGCGCCATACTTTGCTTTTTGAGAGATTTACCAATCTATTTGTCACTTTTTCTCGGGAAAACGTTAGCACTTCGACATACAACGCGTGTTTATATTAGGAAACGATATTATATTGTTTTTAACAGTGCTACCAATACAAACATGTAATTTAACCTTTATAACACAGCAATGCACAGCGTTCTATATAAAAAAATACCGATTTTATTAAATATTGAAGTAATGCATGTAAAAATTTTAACATTTTCAATTGGAGTAGATTATATTTAAAAAAAATAAAATAAAATACTTCCCATGTGAGTTTATAAGATATATATATCATTTTATTCGGAAAATCGCGAATTTTATTATGAGATAAAAATCCGAAAATGTAAAAGAAAAATCTTTTCTTTCTAACTCCCCTTATGACTTACAGTTCGGTCTGGAGACAAACCACTAGAAAATCATCTGCAAACTGAAAAGAAAATGCTCTGTACGGAAGTCACACTACCGAAAATGAAACACTCTAAACCTATGGTTTTTTGATACAAAGAAAATTTACAGAACGAGTAAATAAATCTATATATTTCTCTGTTTTTACTTATGAGACAATAGACGTTGCAAGCTTAAACAAATGTCTTTCTGTGTTAGATATTTTGACGAGGAGCAGCCTAAAATTAGTGAACATTTTTTTTTTTTGTTTCTCGTTCCGCTTACTTGTTCAACTGCACAAAAGAATTCAAAGGCAGTTATGAAAACTTTAAAATATCTAGGTCGTGACATAAATTAACTCAGAGGCCAAGGGTACGATCGTACTCGTGTTACGAGCTGATGGTTTAAAGGATTACAAGCACTTCCTGCCGAGCACCAACGTAATGCAATTTCTGTGCATTGTATGTATATCTCTCGATCTCAGAACCTTGGCACGTCCAAGATATTAGAAATTGTTTTGGGGTCACTGAAAAGACATATTCATTTCTTGCTACTGCAAAGAGGCAAGAAGATAGAAGAATTTTCCATCGAGTAAAAAAAATTATGATTAATGAAACTATGCCCTATAATATGGGTGATAGCTGTGACTCTGTAACGGTTTTTGTCGGGCTTCTTGATGCTGTCTGAGATGGTCCAGAGGACTGACCGTGACTGGTCCAATGGAGTCATTAATTCCATTTGGACTATGAAGTTTAAGGTTTCTCCTTTTGTGAGAGAATTTTTATTTAGTAACCCCGTTTTTTTAGTAGATACCTGCAAAAAGAGGAGCTGTATTTGTCTGCTACAGTAAAAAATTCCCAGATGCTTGAAGAACAGATGCTTGACATGGAGAAAATACAGATGACCGTTTTAAGAAACTTTTCCTATAGTAAAAATAAATGTGAAAAACATGAGGCTTCAGTAACTGTTACGAGGACAAATAGACGACAAGTCGTTCGTTCCTAAGTGGATGTTACTGATCCTCAGGCATATTATCGAGTTTCTATCTTTCTACCATTTTTGGATCGTATTTCTGCCGAAATTAGGAGTTCGTTTGTAGTCCATAAAAATATTCTGTCTTTCTTTTTCTGTATGCTCTCTGTCATGGTAAACCTAAATGATTTTAATGTGTTGGTAAAGTTTTATGAGGATGACCTTCTTGAGAATGGTGCTTTCATCAGCACATGGTGAATATCTGTTATGGAAAAGATGAATGAGTGAATTTACAAGCACTGAATCATCAGTTATGGAAATATTAAACATATGTGAGACGGTGTTGTTCCGATGATACATGAGCCTTTAAGAATAGTTGTAGTAATACCTGTCACAACCGCAGCTCCACAGAGGGGCCTGCCGCCCGGAGTGGCCGCGCGGTTAGAGGCGCCATGTCACTGACTGTGCGGTCACTCCTGCCAGAGGTTCGAGTGCTCCCTCGGACATGGGTGTGTGTGTTGTTCTTAGCATAGGTTAGTTTAACTTAGTTTAAGTAGTGTGTAAGTCTAGGGATCGATGATCTCTGCAGTTTGGTCCCTTAAGAACTCACACGCATTTGAACAGAGGGGCTACAGCATTTTATAGAGATTAAAGACATATTGTATTTCAGATTTTTCTGCTCTAGCACTCATGAATGTGTATCTTAATTTTGACAAAAATATTGATAAATTCCTTGATATGTTAGGCCAAAAGAGCCGTCAAATGAATATTATTTTGTAGCTTTTATGTCTTGTCCTGTTCAATTTTTAATGCCAGTGTATTTTGTTGTAATGGCACTGTATTTTGCTGTACTGACACTGTATTTTACTGTAATGAGACTGTACTTTGCTGTAACATTCAGTAATAAACATTTGTACATATTTCAATACCTACTTTCCAGTATTCAAAATACCATTTCGATTTTGCCGGTCACCTTAAGCACTTGTGATTATAGATGAAACTTTTGAATGTCAGGGTAGCTGTCATGATTCCCTATTGAAACCAGAATTGCCAGAGTGCCGATTTCTTAGGATGCTGTTTAGTCTAATTTAATATCTAAAAAATTGCCGCTAAATGGTGCTGAATATTGATACCCAACATTTCAATCCGTGTGTATATTGGTAGTTATCGAATTTTGAGCGCCATTTCAGTAATATCAAGGATCGATAATTCTGCTAGTACGTTTACGTGTGCTGACATCGTTTTCCATAATATCTGTTTAAATGCTGTTCATTTCAAATTTTGTGTATAATGTTGTTATTTAAAGTTGTTTTTGTGTTAATTTTTTCTTGAAGTCAGCGTCTGCAGTTTGTTTACTTTATCCTTTTTCGGGATTTATTTTTAAAAAATGAGTCCAACTGAAGCCCAAGTAGATGAAGGTAAAATTCATGAGCTATTGGAAAATGTTAGTAACAGAGTGTTTTAATGAAAGTAGTAGCAGTTCAGGAACTTAAAATGACGTTCTTGCTGATATTTTAAATGAGCCAAGGTTTCTTTAAGCACAAATGTTGTATAACAGAGAAGTGCGCACTTGGGACAGTGTAAACGTACTTTCCGGATATTATGTTTATTGCCTCTCTAAAAAGCAATAATAATTACATTTCTCTAATGTCTTTTTGTTAGGAAATTTATATAGATTTTTTGACTATTATTGACCCTTCTTGAAATTAATTATAGTGTCAGATATAGGAAGAAAACTCAAATTTATATTATTTAAGAGAAATATTTCATTTGGTATGTCATAAACAATTTAAAGCGAAGAAGTATAAATATCTGCGTATATCATAATAAACTACATACTTTTGTGAGTAAGGTGTATTTCTTCAGATTTTCAAACTGAATATAGCGTGATATACGGCAGTTTAAAGAGAATGCTGCTTGACAGTAAAAAGATGTATGACTTTTTAGCATTCTCCGCTATAAAATGATAGACAGAAAAAGGGCTAAGAAAGTACCCTTGTTCACTCAAGAAAATGTAGATACGTCTCTACAATAAAATATTTTTATGAATTCAGCCCCCTCTCTAGACCAAAATCCTGAGTTCGTTCCTATTCCGAGTTAATGGCAAACCGTTCCCATTCTTATGCCTTAGTTGAGACCTGTCACGTTCTTTGTCAATTATTAAGCTTTGCAAAATGAAAAGAATTATACTATATTTTTTTATTATCATTATTGTTACGACTAAGCTACTTCACTGGTTTGAGAGAAACTGAAACTCCACCATTCCCATTACGTGATTTCCATTTAGTCGAATTGCGAGTGGTTGTCATCATAGCTTTGTCATATACGTAACTTCTAGTCATAAGTAGTACGTGATCTGTGAATTGCGGCTGGAGCCTCCGCTCTCTGTTTCAAAAGTGGTATTCGATTTCAGTGAGTGCGCTTTGTGCCTGCAGCACTGGTATCTCGCGACAGTTGGACCTTCACCCCCTCGCGGGACATGCTGTTGACTAGACACCTGTTGCTCTACGTTAGCAGGCAATTTCCAGAGCACCCCCATCCCCCTCCACGCTTCCATCCGATCTGCCACAGGTGGCTGTGGAAGCGCCGGCACATGACAGCCAACTTGTGGCTCGATTCTGTTTGCGCGACATCCGCTAAAGCGCGTTTCATAACGTGGTACATAGCGCTGCTGTAAGAACCACATCTACTCTAATAGCGGAAGCGGGAAACAAATTCAGACCACTGGTGCGCAATGTCACAAGTGAAATTGTTCTAATACATTAAAAGTGAAATTCTTGTGTAGAGTGACTTCTTGTTCTTAGTCATAGTTTCAGCCGGATGCGGTCTGCGACTTTTAAAGCTCCGTTCCCTCACAGTGATTTCTATTATGCTACTGTTACGGCCCTTTATTGCTTACGTTTGCCTTTTCTTTGACAGAATAGAACGTCTATATCTACATTTACACTCCGCAAGCTACCTTGCGATTATGGCGGAGAGTATTTTGTGTACCAGTGTGACTTACCCCACTTCCTGTTCCAATCACGTGTGGTTCGCGGGAGGACGATTGCTCTTAAGCATTCGCGTGGGCTCGAATCTCTGTAATTTAATCTTGATTTTCTTTTCGCGAGATATACGTCAGAGGAAGCAATATGTTGGTTGACTCTTCTAGGAACGCACGCTCTCGGAACTTTAACACAAGACCATGCCATGATGCAGAACGCCTCCTGCAGCGTCCGCCACTGGAGTTTTCGAGCTTCCTTCATGAACCTGTAACGAAACGAGCTGCTCTTCTTTGTATATTTTCTATTTTCTCTATCAATCGAGTGTTTTGTCAGCTACTTACTTTGTTGAGAGACTTCATTTCCTGAGGACTCTTCCAATGAATCTCAGTGTGGCATCTGCCTACTCGCGATTAATTTTATGTGGTCTTTCACCTTCAAAGCGCTCACAGATATTTTAGGCAAGCAACTTCTTCCAGCGATTCTTCTGCAGTTTTTTAAGCATACCATGAAGTGTCTTTCTGCCTATGTATTCGTAATTCATTACACTTGTTTCTGTTGACAGTCAGTTGCCCCTCCCCGTACAAAGCGTCGATCTCCTACAAGTCTTCCTGCATTTCGCTACAGTTTTCTAGCGCCGTGACTGCTCTGTATACAACAGCATCACCCGCGAAAACCCTCATGGAGCTTCCGACGTTATCTAATGTGTTATTTACATATGTATATATCGTGAAAAGCAATGGTTCTATGACACTCCTCTGGGACACGCCGAAAGTTACTTTGACGTCTGAAGACCTCTCTCCGTTGAGAATGACAGCCTTGTTCTGTCTGCTAGAAACTCATCAGTACAGTCACACAGTTGGTCTCATATTCCATACGCTGGTATTTTTGTACATTAGGTTGCGGTACGGAACTGTAACGAATACCTTCCGGGAGTCAAAGAAAACGGCATCTACCAGGGTGCCTGTATCTACTACTTACTGGGCCTATTGGACGAACAGAGCGAGATGGCTTTCATACGTCTTTGTTAGTGATTTTCTCCGTTGCTATTTGGTGGAACAAATTTGTATCATTCAATCAAAACAACGTAGACATTCCAAGATATTAATGGTTCAAATGGCTCTGAGCACTATGGGACTTTACATCTATGGTCATCAGTCCCCTAGAACTTAGAACTACTTAAACCTAACTAACCTAAGGACATCACAGACATCCATGCCCGAGGCAGGATTCGAACCTGCGACTGTAGTGGTCACGCGGTTCCAGACTGAAGCAACTAGAACCGCACGGCCACACCGGCCGGCTCCAAGATATTAATTTATCTCATTAACCATTTCTCAGCGTAAGAGGCTAACGTAATTTGTTTCTTCATTTACTACGAGGATTACTCCAAAAGAAATGCACACTATTTTTTTTAAATCCACCTTTTATTCTACATGTTTGAAAGTTTTACAGTGCGTAGATACATCCTTTAGGAACAATATTTTCATTTCTCCACATAAAAATCTGGACCAACCTATTGGAGCCACTGTCTGGCAGCGTGCACAAGGGAGTCATCATCTTCAAACGTTGCTCCACCAAGAGAGTCTTTCAGTTTCCCAAAGAGACGATAGTCACATGGAGCCAGGTCAGGACTGTAAGGCGGGTGTTTCAGTGTTGTCCATCCGAGTTTTGTGATCGCTTCCATGGTTTTTTAACTGACATGTGGCCGCGCATTGTCGTGCAACAGCAAAAGATCCTGCTTTTGTCGATGTGGCCGAACACGACTAAGTCGAGCTTGAACTTTCTTCAGTGTCGTCACATATGCATCAGAATTTATGGTGGTTCCACTTGGCATGATGTCCACAAGCAAGAGTCCTTCGGAATCGAAAAACACCATAGCCATAAGTTTTCCAGCAGAAGGTGTGGTTTTGAATTTTTTTTTCCTTGGGTGAATTTGCATGATGCCACTCCGTTGATTGCCTCTTCATCTCTGGTGAAAAATGATGGAGCCATGTTTCATCACCTGTCACAATTCTTCCAAGAAATTCATTTCCACCATTCTCGTACTGTTCCAAAAGTTCGCTGCATACCGTTTTTCTTGTTTCTTTGTGAGCCACTGTCAACATCCTGGGAACCCACCTGGCAGAAACCCTTTTTAACGCGAACACTTTCAGTATTCTGCAAACACTTCCTTCCCCTATCCCAACGTAGCGTGACAATTCGTTCACTGTGATGCGTCTGTCAGCAGTCACCAGTTCTTTAACTCTTTGCACATTGTCTGGAGTGTGTGCAGTACGAGGCCTGCCGCTGCGAGGACAATCCTCAATATTGCCGTGTCCGCTTTCATCACGTAACCTGCCTGCCCACCGACTAACTGTACTGCGATCGACAGCAGCATCTCCATACACCGTTTTCAACCTCTTGTGGATGTTTCCCACTGTCTCGTTATCACAGCACCGGAATTCTATGACAGCACGTTGCTTCTGACGAACGTCAAGTGTATGAGCCACCTTGAAGACATGCTGTGACGGCGCCACTCACGGGAACAGGTTGAACTAAGTTTGTAAACAAGCGGGAAGGATGTATCTACACACTGTAAAACTTTCACACATGCGGAATGAAAACTGTATTTTTACAAAAATAGTGTGCATTTCTTTTGGAGTGACCCTCGTACTTCATTTTGGCTATTTACGTGCCGCAGCACACATCTTTTCCACACACAACACTTTCTCCTATATACTTATTTGTTTCTTGAAACAAAATGGTGTAATTTGTAATTCTTTTTTCTTATAGTCCAATTTTTTTGTCTTTCGCAAACTTTTCATACAACGCCTTGTTTCATGTGCGACATAATGTAAGCATGTTTACTTTTATCCTTGCCATCTTATGATCATTCTGTTTTTCCCCCGTATGTGACTCTGTCGCGCAGTTTTACAGTCGCAGTTTAATGCCTGAACACTGGTTGGAGGGAATATTATAACAATTTTTAGATCTTGTCGCATCATATTGAACTAAATTTTATCTGCATTAAATATTCTTCGAGGGCTATCTCTCCTTTGAAGGTAAATTAACTGTCACAATATTTTTTCATAATCATTTAGAGTGCGTTTTCGGCGACTGTATTCACATAGATACCTTTTTAGACATTCAAAACGCTTGTATTCTGTGAACGTTTGTACAATATCTCTTCCTAGTGAGCAGGAGACCCGCTTTCTAATCCTGGCCTTGGTTCAAAGTTTCAGTCTTCGCTTCAGTCTGCATGTATACATCACAGATATTTGAGACCTGAAAAAGTCTATGGAGTCATATAGTTTCATTTGAGTATTGGCATCTGCTAAATAGCGTTTTGGTCCACCTTTGGAACGGAATACAGGAGCGATTCTATGCGTCATAGATTCGGTAAGTCCTTGTTGGGTTTCCAGACACGTGGTTGCACCAAACGTCAACGTGCAGGTCACGCAATTCCCCTAAATTACGGAGCGGTGGTTGGTGGACCTGGAGCTGGCCCCCGACAGCATCCTATATGTATTCATCTGGTTGAGATTAGGAGCATTTGGTGGCTAAGACCTCAAAGTCAGTTCACTGTGATGTAGCACGATTCTGGGCTTGTGAAACGGACAGTTATCCTGCTGGAACATGCCACTATCATCGGGGAAGACATCAGGCATCAAGGGATGTTGGTGGTCCAGAAGATTGTTCATGTATTCCACAGATACTATCGTCTCTTCGATTACCACAGCAGGACCCATCGAAGGTCAAGTTATGATCCTTCATAGAATAAAACTGCTACCACTAGCCTGCGTCTGTGGTGCTACGCACGCTTCGAGACGTCGTTCGCCTGGATGGGCCTGCCGCTGTGGCCGAGTGGTTCTAGGGGCTTCAGTCTGGAACCGCGCGACCGCTACGATCGGGCATGGATGTGTGTGATGTCCTTAGGGTAGTTAGGTTTAAGTAGTTCTAAGTTCTAGGGGACTGATGACCTCAGATGTTGAGTCCCATAGTTCTCAGAGCCATTTAAACCATTTTTCGCCTGGATGACGTCGTATCCAAACACGATATCGATCTGGTGTAGCAGCAAACGTGATTCATGTGAACATGCGACACTTTTATATTGATCCATGTACCAATTTCGGTGATCTCGTCCAACCTGCTATGGCAACTGACGTGGTCGTTGTTCAACACTGGACACGTTGGGGTCGCCTGCTGTGGGCCCCACGTTAAACGCAGTGTGCTGAACGGCGTGCTCCGAAACACTTGTGTTTGTGGCAGCATTCCACGCTGTGGTTAGGTCTACCAAAAATTCCTACATATCTTACTTTACAGAGCGGGCAAGCCCCTAATTTAAACATTCTGTGATGAGGAGGCGTGGACGTCCAACACCTTGTCTCCTACTCGTGGTTTCACCACCCTTCGACAACTTTCCATAGTTACTTACAGTAGTAGCATGCTAACATCTGACGGTTTAGTCGTTTCCGAGATGCTCGCTCCAAGGCTCCGAGACATAAAAATTTCCCATTTATCAAAGTTATAAATATTCATGGATTTTCCCCATTTCCAGCCCTTAGCATCACTAGAATGATTTCCCATTCGTCTCTGTTCCGCATCTATACATTCCTTAACGCATCACATGCTCGCATCGCCACCATGCGGTGTTCAGTTTCGCGGTGAAGAGAGGTAACAGTCTCTAGGCATATCAGCTTACTGAAATCTCTTCTTCCTCCTCCTCCTAACAGCACCCGATGACGTAACTGTTATGGTGGCTGTGGCCCGTTTCTGGGATAAATTTACGGCCCTATGCCTTGGAATTCGTAACAGTAAATACTGGCTCTCTGTACACAACGTAATTACTGTCTATCAATGGCAATATCTTCCGAATGGTGACAAACTTGTTTATGTGATTTTCGTCTTGTTCATCGAAGCCAATTATTTATAAGATTCATATCCTTCGGTCTCTTGGAATAATTTTACATCTTGAATAATAATCGCTTGGCTGCTGTTGCAAACAATTTATTTGATGAAAGAAGCCACATCATCAGATTAAATCCGTTAAATTATAAGAAGACTTTCGCTACTGTTCTGGTCGAATTACAACTGCAATCAATATTGAGAAATAGAGCCACTTACTTACGTGGTGAATAATGACATTAAAGTTTGCAACATGAACGGGACCGAACATTCCTTGTCTATGGATAAATGACGTAATCTGCGGATCAAAAAAATGGCTGTGAGCACTATGAGACTTAACATCTGAGGTCATCAGTCCCCTAAACTTAGAACTACTTAAACCTAACTAACCTAAGGACACCACACACATCCATGTCCGAGGCAAGATTCGAACCTGGGACCGTAGCAGTAGCGCGGTTCCGGACTGAAGCGCCTAGAACGCTCGGCCACAACGGCCGGCCATCTGCGGATCATCAAGTAAGTAGAAAGTATGGGCCGTCCCAACCTAACACGATAAAAGACCATTAATGGGCTACAACACCCAGACAAATATTAAAAATTAAATATCAAAGCTGCCGTCCGTTTGAATTCTTTGTAGGTGTTTTCAATTTTTAACTGCGGTTTCTATCACATTATTGGTCTTTTATCACATTAGGTTGAGAGGATATTTCTTGACGGTTCTTACAGTCTTTTTTTTTAATTATGCACGCTTGAGTAACCTTGCACGATCCACAAATTGCGTCACTTACCTATCGATAAGGAATGTTCGGTCCCGTCCATGTTTCAACTTCAATGCCATAATTCACCAGGTAAGTAAACTGCATTATTTCTCACTACTGATTGCAATTATAATTCGACCAAAATTCTTGCGAGTACTTTTTGTAATTTACCAGATCACAAAAAGCGGTCGCTACAATTATATATATATATATATATATATATATATATATATATATATATATATATATATATATATTCCTGGAAATGGAAAAAAGAACACATTGACACCGGTGTGTCAGACCCACCATACTTGCTCCGGACACTGCGAGAGGGCTGTACAAGCAATGATCACACGCACGGCACAGCGGACACACCAGGAACCGCGGTGTTGGCCGTCGAATGGCGCTAGCTGCGCAGCATTTGTGCACCGCCGCCGTCAGTGTCAGCCAGTTTGCCGTGGCATACGGAGCTCCATCGCAGTCTTTAACACTGGTAGCATGCCGCGACAGCGTGGACGTGAACCGTATGTGCAGTTGACGGACTTTGAGCGAGGGCGTATAGTGGGCATGCGGGAGGCCGGGTGGACGTACCGCCGAATTGCTCAACACGTGGGGCGTGAGGTCTCCACAGTACATCGATGTTGTCGCCAGTGGTCGGCGGAAGGTGCACGTGCCCGTCGACCTGGGACCGGACCGCAGCGACGCACGGATGCACGCCAAGACCGTAGGATCCTACGCAGTGCCGTAGGGGACCGCACCGCCACACACTGTTGCTCCTGGGGTATCGGCGAGGACCATTCGCAACCGTCTCCATGAAGCTGGGCTACGGTCCCGCACACCGTTAGGCCGTCTTCCGCTCACGCCCCAACATCGTGCAGCCCGCCTCCAGTGGTGTCGCGACAGGCGTGAATGGAGGGACGAATGGAGACGTGTCGTCTTCAGCGATGAGAGTCGCTTCTGCCTTGGTGCCAATGATGGTCGTATGCGTGTTTGGCGCCGTGCAGGTGAGCGCCACAATCAGGACTGCATACGACCGAGGCACACAGGGCCAACACCCGGCACCATGGTGTGGGGAGCGATCTCCTACACTGGCCGTACACCACTGGTGATCGTCGAGGGGACACTGAATAGTGCACGGTACATCCAAACCGTCATCGAACCCATCGTTCTACCATTCCTAGACCGGCAAGGGAACTTGCTTTTCCAACAAGACAATGCACGTCCGCATGTATCCCGTGCCACCCAACGTGCTCTAGAAGGTGTAAGTCAACTACCCTGGCCAGCAAGATCTCCGGATCTGTCCCCCATTGAGCATGTTTGGGACTGGATGAAGCGTCGTCTCACGCGGTCTGCACGTCCAGCACGGACGCTGGTCCAACTGAGGCGCCAGGTGGAAATGGCATGGCAAGCCGTTCCACAGGACTACATCCAGCATCTCTACGATCGTCTCCATGGGAGAATAGCAGCCTGAATTGCTGCGAAAGGTGGATATACACTGTACTAGTGCCGACATTGTGCATGCTCTGTTGCCTGTGGCTATGTGCCTGTGGTTCTGTCAGTGTGATCATGTGATGTATCTGACCCCAGGAATGTGTCAATAAAGTTTCCCCTTCCTGGGACAATGAATTCACGGTGTTCTTATTTCAATTTCCAGGAGTATATATATATATATATATATATATATATATATATATATATATATATATATATATATATATATATATATATATTACGGGAGTCGGCGAGGTGCCGCGAGTAATGAGGCTAATGAGCAGGGACACTATTACATCAGTAGTGTGTGGTATAAGTTGAGAATTTTGGCCTGACGGGAGGCGTCCTAGAGTAGCCCGCGTGGTCGTGTTGACTACTTTGATCAGATGGCGTAGTTGTCAGTGCATCTGCCTAGTAAACAGGAGACTCGGCTTCGAATCCCGGTCCTGCACAAATTTTCAACTCGCCCCATTGATATAAATCAGTGACCTCTAGCAGCTGATATATTCACTTCCTTTGTGTCTTAACAGATTTAACTTGCCGTGTTGAATAAATTATTTACAAGAGCAGTCAAGCAGTTATTATTGAAGACGTCTGTTTATTGTTGCGGTTGTGCCTCACACAAGATTGTCTGTAGTAAATAATTATATGAATTTCGCTTCTAGGACCCACGCTGTCTTCCGACGGCCATCATATCGTAGACTGATCTCAGCATGCAGCTGAAGTGTGTCGGACTGTTTGGCTGAATGTGTGCTGAACGGTGGCTGCGGTGTTGTGTTGCAGAGGCGGAGCACGAGCGTGCACACTACAGGATGCTGCCGCAGGTGCCGTCGCAGGCGAGGCCGGTGCTCAAAGACCTGGAGCAAGAGAACTGCTACCGCCTGCGCAACTTCTCCATAACCAAGAAGGGAAAAGTCATCAACGAGGGCGACACCTTTGTCAAAAGGCGCGAACGTGCTGCCGTCGGCGAGAACCCGAAGCGGTAAGTAATTTGATTTCACTTCCCTCCCTTCCATGCAGTTTACTGAGATCATTGTACTATACTAGAGCCAATGGATGATCGTAAGTTATAAACTAAATCAAGATGTACTATTACGCAGAAAAAGGCGTATGTACTGCTCGAGCGTTTGGGATCCCCATCAGGTCGGATTGAGGGAGGACATAGAAGCAATTCAGAGGCGGGCTTCTAGATTTGTTACTGGTAGGTTTGATCATCACGCGAGTGTTACGGAAATGCTTCAGGAAGTCGGGTGGGAGTCTCTAGAGGAAAGGAGGCGTTATTTTCGTGAATTGCTACTGAGGAAATTTAGAGAACCAGCTTTTGAGGCTGACTGCAGTACAATTTTACTGCCGCCAACTTACATTTCGCCGAAAGACCACAAAGATAAGATAAGAGAGATTAGGGCTCGTACAGAGGCATATTGGCAGTCATTTTTCCCTCATTCTGTTTGGGAGTGGAACAGCGAGAGAAGATGCTAGTTGTGGTACGAGGTACCCTCCGCCACGCACCGTATGGTGGATTGCGGAGTATGTATGTAGATGTAGATGTTGTGTGACCAGGTCTGATCAGGCCCCACCTGAATACTTGTAGCAAGGACAACCATTCAGTTGGTGTCTTGAACTGATTTATGCTTCTATAGATATACACTGTAGAGTGGTCTCTTGACTAATCCACTTTGCATAGTTTTTTATTTGATGCTGTTTTTATTCTGTTATCCAGCTGAAGGGAATAATTTGTACTGACTACATACAGGGGATAGTCAAAATAATGTGAACAGTGGTAGTAATGGGATGGTTGTGCTTGACGGTCAACAACGCAGGTAAGGCACGTGTCGGGCTGGACTGTGCGTCTTTAGTGCGGACTAGGCATCAGTGCAGCTTGTTTACGAGTAGTGCACACTTCGTATTTGCATTCAGAATCAGTGGTCGATGTGCAATGGAAGACTTAACAGAGTTCCAAAGAGGGTATATTGTGGGGGCCCGACTAGCTGGAGCATCAGTAACCAAGACAGCCAAATTATTGAATGTTTCAAGAGCAACTGTTTCATCAGTCATGACAGCCTACACAAAACATGGAAATAAACCATCGTGTAAACGTAATAGAGGGCGAAAATCAAAACTGAATGACAGAGATCGTCGTACGCTAACACGAATCGTGTCAAAACAACACAAAACAACGGCGGCTAAAGTGACTGCAGAGCTCAATGGCCGTCTTCAAGACCCCGTATCTATCGACACTGACAGTCGGAAACTCCATAAAGCGAATATTCATGGACGAGCTGCTATACTGGAACCATTAGCGACAACAACCAACACAAAGAAGCGTAAAACATGGAGTCAGGGGCATAAATCCTGGACGACTGATCAGTGGAAACATGTCATACGGTCCAACGAGTCCACGTTTCCGTTATTTCCAACATCGAGCAGGGTTTACGTCTGGTGAACGGCAAAAGAAGCCTATAATTCTGATTGCTTCGAGCAGGGTTTACGTCTGGTGAACGGCAAAAGAAGCCTATAATTCTGATTGCTTAATTCCAACGCTTCAGCATGGAGGTGGAAGTGCGATGGTGTGGGCAGCCATATCATGGTATTTCGCTGGTCCCATCACTACTCTCACAGGTCGTGTTACAGCCAACGATTAGGTGAACATTTTAGGTGCTCAGGTACATGCCATGATTCAGATTTTGTTCCCAACAATGATGCTATATATCAGAACAGTAATGCTCCCATTCACACATCCAGGACAGTACAATCGTGGTATCTACATTTACATCTACATCTACGTGACTACTCTGCTACTCACAATAGAGTGCCTGACAGAGGTTTCAACGAACCACCTTCAAGCTGTCTCTCTACCGTTCCATTTCCCAACGGCACGTGGGGAAAGCGAGCACTTAAATTTTTCTGTGTGAGCCCTTATTTCTCATATTTTATCGTGATGATCATTTCTCCCTATGCAGGCGGGTGCCAACAGAATGTTTTCGCAATCGCAGGAAAAACTGGTGATTGAAATTTCATGAGAAGATCCCGTCGCAACTAAAAACGCCTTTGTTTTAATGATTGCCGTTCCAATTCACGTATCATGTCTGTGGCACTATCTCACCTACTTCGCGATAATACAAAACGAGGTGCCCTTCTTTGTACTTTTTCGATGTCAACCGTCAGTCCCATCTGATGCGGATCCCACAACGCACAGCAATACTCCAGAATAGGGCGGACAAGCGTGGCGTAAACAGTCTCTTTAGTAGACCTGTTGCACCTTCTAAGTGTTCTGCCAATGAATCACAGTATTTGGTTGGCTCTACTCACATCATTATCTATGTGATCGTTCGAATTTAGGGTATTTGTAACTGCAATCCCTAAGTATTTAGTTGAATTTACAGCCTTCAGATTTGTGTGACTTATCGCGTAACCGAAATTTAGCGGATTTCTTTTAGTACACATGTGAATAACTTCACACTTTTCTTTATTCAGGGTCAACTGCCACTTTTCGCACCATACAGATATCTTATCTAAATCATTTTGCAATTCGTTTTGGTTATCTGATGGCTTTACAAGACGATAAGTGACAGCATCCTCTGTAAACAATCTAAGACGACTACTCAGATTGTCTCCTATGTCGTTAATACAGATCAGGAACAATAGATGGCCTATAGCACTTCCTTGGGGAACGCCGGATATTATTTCTGTTTCACTCAATGACTTTCCGTCTGTTACTACGAACTGTGACTTTTCTGACAGGAAGTCAGGAATCCAGACCCACAACTGAGGCGATAATCCATAGGCACGCAGTTTGGTTATAAGACGCTTGTGAGGAACGGTATCGAAAGCCATCTGGAAATCTAAAAATATGGAATCAATTTGACATCCCCTGTCGATAGCACTCATTACTTCATGAGTATAAAGAGCTAGTTGTGTTTCGCAGGACCGATATTTTATGAATCCATGCTGACTACGTGTCAATAAATCGTTTCCTTCGAGGTACTTCATAATGTTCGGATACAGTATATGTTTCAAAACCCTACTGCAAATCGACGTTAGTGATATGGGCCTGCAACTCAACAGATTACTCCTACTTCCCTTTTTGGGCATTGGTGTGACCTGAGCAATTTTCCTGTCTTTAGGTACGGATCTTTCTGTGAGCGAGCGGTTGTATATAATTGCTAAATATGGAGCTATTGTAGCAGCATACTTTGAGAGGAACCTGACTGGTGAAAATGAAATGAGCGTACGGCATTGTGGGCCGGGAGTCCCCCATTCGGGGAAGTTCGGCCGCCGAGGGCAAGTACTTATTGCATTCGACTCCACCTTGGGCGACTTGCGCGCTGGAGATGGGGATAAAATGATGATGACAACAACACAACATCCAGTCGCTGAGCGGAGAAAATCTCCTGCCCAGTCGGGAATCGAACCCGGGCCCCTTGACGTGGTAGACGGTAACGCTACCGCTACGCTACGGAGGCGGACACACGATTGGTAGTCTATCTGGACCGGAAGCCTAGCTTTTATTAAGTGATTTAAGCTACTTTGCGACACCGATGATATCTATTTCTATGTTTCTCGTCTTGGCAGTTGTTCTTCATTGGAATTCAGGATTATTTACTTTTTTTCTTTTGTGAGGAGCATGCAACTGAACTGCAGCGTGTTTCCTGGCCAACAAAGTCCCCGGATTTGAACGTTATCGAACCCTTGTGGGCGGTATTGGAGAGCACATCCCGGAGCAGATTTCTTCCTCCCTCGTCACTACAGGAGACATAAAATTCAACTGGAGACTATACAATCATTATGTACCAGTATTCCAAGAAGAATCGCAGCTGCATTACGGGCAAATGTGGGTCCAACCCCTTATTAATAAACCATTCCCAAGTAAATATAGGTGTTCACATTATCTTGCCTAACTCCTGTATATCAGTGACAAAAATTTCAGTTGAGTGGGGTAGTTGCATAAAAAATAAAAGGATTTGGCGTACCAGGAACTGAATTAAAACACATTACAACTGCTTTTTTCCGTAAGATTTATCACAACTAATTTGATTATAGTTTCCCTTTATAAGATTTATTCTGAAACCCTTTCCATCACATACTGAGACTGAAAGAAAACAATGAAATATCAGTTATATCTCAGGGCACTTACCTGAATGATAGCTCTAGCTTTGACGCGAACAGAACATTCGTTACCAGACACTGAAGGGAGTGATTTGATGAATGACATAACCAAAGCTTATAGTCATAATGGAGTATGGTGTTTTCATTTTGCTACGTGCACATTTACACTGGTATTTCATCATTAGGTTGCTCTAGAAAGCGTGCTCAGTATTCATCAGCTAGTGTTTTATCCTTTGCAAATTATAGTATAAAATCCTTCCTGCATATCGTTTGCTAGAACCTTCCTTTTTTTTCTATAGGGCCACCATCCTTCACTTGCTGTTTTTATTATTTTTTTCATTTCTTTCACATATTTTGATAGCCACATCTCATTAACGTTCCTGTCTAGCGCAAATCTTACATGTAGCTATTTCTTCGCGTAAGTTGATCCTTTTTTTTCTTCTTCTTCTTCTTCTTCTTCTTCTTCTTCTGACATGCCTACGGCGTCAGCTGTTACGTGCTTATCAATTGCCAGTTCTTAATACTTTATTATATAATTCTGCGTTTTCATCTGTGCTTGCAGTTTTCAGACGAGCTTCCCTCGTACCAAGCACTTTTCATCTCAGTCTCCCCTTCATTAATTGATGAAAAATGTGAGGCAGATTCCTTAATTCCTTATAACCCCTTGCCGAGATATTCGAATTTCCGTCGGTCACATCTCTCGTTCTGAGGAAGAGCGATTGAAATACCCATCCGGACATCCTGATTTATGATTTTCGAATATCTGTTTGACCACTAGGTTATTACTATCATGTTATGAGCTAGTATAACATTCCATTAACACGAACGTCATACTTGTAAAGTCGAGATTTTTCTCAGGTCAGAATATTTTGGTATTATACAGTAAATCAACCTACCATACGAACACCAACAATTACCCCCGTTGGAATTCTTTTATCTCCGACATAAAGCACTCACAACTACACAGGACATCACTCTGACCATTACTGACACTTGCAACGTATTGAGAATATTGCGCAGGTGCCGTTCGTGGTCAAATACAACAGCGCAACCTGCAGGATTGGTTAGAATCTGCATTTGTGTTCTAACGTGCTTTTCCTGCAGTGTTTCCATATTTTTGTCCAATCCTTGAATGCCTAATTACTACTGAGTAGTCGAATCTACACATTCTCACTGGCTACTCCTAGCAAAAAGTATATTTTATTCAAAATTTTTCTCACGTTAATTGTATTCATGGTGTGATGCCGTACGAACAATACCATGTGCCAAGTTGACGAGTGTCTTTGGACTATGTTCGCTTATTATACCCCTAAGAACCACGGCCTCGACACGTTTCTGAATAGCAGTTCCACATACACACACCAAAACCGAGACGTTTCAACGCATATGCTTTACTTCTTACACCTCTGCATGTATATACAGGAGACAGTCCTTCACTTTTGCTGGCTTTGTTAAAAATTCTTCAGTTAAAAATGTAGTGCTGTCAGCATACACAGCAATATCAGAATAGTAGGAATTCCATTTTGAGAAAGATAGAAACCGCAATAAGTACACAATTGATACGGAAATTGTTTGTCTCTTTTGTGGTAAAAACACGAGATCAGGTGTTGGGTTCGCGAGCGGTGGCAAATATTTGCAGCTATATGCATTCAGAGCGACACGAAGTACAAAACGTCTGTAACAAAACAATGGCAGTAGCAACTTAACTTCAAGATAAGATATATTTCATACCGTTTTCAAGAAATACAACTTTAAAATACCTGCATTATTTGCAAAAACTAAACTTTTGGCAGCCTATAGGTGTACCATAATGACAAACTATCTCATAATGTCACCTTAAGGTAACGCAAAGTTTTAAGAGTGTTTCTGGGCAGGCTTTCTGCTGTCAAAAGCACTTAAACCAGTATTACCTATAAACTTACTGCATGGCGGCAAGGATTCCTCCACTTTTGGAGCTTGTCAATGTCGTAACTCGTGCAGTGTCGGTAGATTCGATTGCAGCCAACCACCACCTTGCGGTTATTTCAGTGAAGACGGTCGCTCCTCTTTCACGTGACTGCACCTGCTTTTACCCACCCTATCTCCACGTACCGCATGCTCTTTTTTTACATCGCTAGATACGTCACCACTTGTCGCAGCTGTGCAGTGCCTGTGTACTGAATCGGAAAGAATCTAAAGCGTATCACGCTACTTTCCCTAGATCTAGATTGGTCCCTTCCATCCCTATCCCAGGAAAAAAGTTAACTTTATTATTTTATGAAAACTCGGAATCACACTGCAAAACTCTTCTCAGTTTAACATATCTAATTCAAATTTTGCCATTCTAATTCGGCACTAATAGCATTAACTATTTCCTTGTTTTCGACGAATCTCTTGTTTCTTCGGCGTTCTCTTCCATTCTGAGAGAGAGTCTCGATAAACTTTCTAAAGGCATTCGAAGGCTTTTGAAAATATCAGTACAGTGATATAACCCTTATTATTTTTATACGCTATTACAGTACCAGTGTTGTTCAGAAGTATGATGCAATGTTCCTTCCAACGTGCATGCATGTCCGAAGGAACGGGCACTGCGTCGACTATAGCCGTTATGAAATATTTTAAATATATTCGCAGCTTCGAATGTGGCCAACCATCGCCTGTGTAACTGAATGACGACAGTGAAAATTTGTGCCGGACCGGGACTCAAATCGAGATTTCCTACTTTACGCGAGCGGTCGCCTTACCATTAGGCAATCCGAGCACGACTCACGGCCAGACTCACACTTCCACATCTCGTCAAACATCTGTCTATGACCTGTACTCGTATATCCATTATGTATATTTCCGTACGGGGGAGACATTTTCATTGAAAGTCGCTTGCCCGGTGTTGGCGGGTAAATACGGTATTGCAGTGCCTGTGTTGTTCCAAAGTGCCGTGCAATGTTTATCTGCCGACACTGGGCAAGCAGCTTTCAATTAAAATATCTCCCCTATACGGGAATGCACATAATGGATGTGTGAGTACAGTTTGTAGACACATGGTTGACGACATATGGAAGTTTGCGTCCTGCCCTAATTCGTACTCGGATAACCTAATGGTAAGGCGACTGCACGCGTTGAAAATTTTTCCAAGAATTTGCGAGAAATGTGCTAAAATTGAAGGTCAAGGTGGCCGGAAACAGCTATTTTGGCGTGAACCCCTTTGCATCGTTGTATGAAGCCTTTCAGTTGTTTACTTGCTTCCACAAAAGCTTTTCGCTTAAATGGCAGTACTTACACAACTGAAATATTTTCATCCAGCGCTTTCGGATGCAATCCAGGGTAACATTTAGTTCTGTTTGCAAAAAACAAAATAAAGGGGAGTCAAAAGAAACCGAGACAGATGGATATTTATTATTTCAAAATTAATCGCCCCTCTGTAAGATGATATGGTCAGTGTTTTCATGGAAAAATGTTTGCGGTTGTCTATGGAATCATGATTTTACCCAGGCGTGTACTCTTCATACAAAGATAATCAACGGCCACGACTGTCTTTCTTCAGCGCTCCAAAAGTATGGGAAACGCATCGGGAGAGATTGGGAATATTTGGAGAATATGTAATAACTTCTTAGAGAAACTTCTGCAGCTTTATCGAAACAAACTTGGCAATATGTAGGCGGGTGTTTTGTTGGCAGCTTGTTTGGAGTACGTTGCAGAAATTTTTTTTAGGAAGTCCTTACACGTCCTCTAGACACTCCCGATCTCTCCCCATGCGATTTCCATATTTTTGGAGCCCTGAAGAAAGACACTTGCGGGCGTCGATTTGCTTCGGACAAAGAAGTGCTCACCTGTGTACAGTCATGATCCCGCAGGCCAATGCAAACATTTTTTCCGTGAAGGCATTGTCCATCTTATCTCACAGAGAGATATGTGGCGATTACTTTTGAAATAATACACAGTTTACTTACTTTTTCCGTGTGTCTCGTATCTTGTTGCTGCGTATAGCAACAGAGCCTGCCATGAGGGCCACATTTGGCGTTGTTTATATTGTAATAGCCGATTCCGGCCGCCTTGCTTTTCAATTTTAGCAACTTTCTCGGATATTTTTGCACAGAGATTCAACGCCAACATTATTGGACGCTATATCACCGTAGTTGTCTTTCCAAGAGCTTTCGAATGACCTTAAGCGAAGTATATCGTTTCATTCTTTTAAAAAAGTTCTTGCTTCGGTATCTCCGTTGACACAAGAATTACAAGTGTTATTCACAGAATAAAATTACTTGCTTGCCATGATTTTCTTGAAATCACCGTTACGTCAACTTAAACAACTCAAGAAATAAAAGAGGTGTTACGTCATATAGTACTCACCCTGATTACAAATATGCTATCTTAGGAGTCCGATATTTGTGTCACCATCATCATCATCATCAGTCAATTCAATCATTTGATGATGTGGCCTCTTCGATTTGTGGATTCAGGTAGGTTTTCAGAAGTCTTCTCCAAGTGGGGCGGTCTTGGGCAGTTCTCTGCCAGGTGTTACCAGCGATCTTCTTGATGTCTTTGTCCCATCTGTCTGGTGGTCTTCCTTTAGGCCTCCGGTGCTCTCTCGGACTCCACTCCAGTACTAGCTTCGTCCATCTGTTGTCTTTTCTTCTTGCAACGTGGCCAGCCCACTGCCATTTCAAGGAACCTACTCTCTCTAAGATGTCATTAACCTTCGTCACAGACCGCATATCATCTGTCCTTTTCCTGTCCTTTCTTGTATAGCCCAGCATTGATCTCTCCATGGCTCTCTGTGCTGTCCTAAGTTTCCCTTTTGCCAATGAGTTCAGTGTCCAAGTCTCGCAGCCATACGTCATCACAGGAAGAGCGCATTGATCAAATACTGCTTTCTTAAGATTTACTGGCATTTTTGATCTGAATACTTTTGAATTCTTCCCAAATGCTTGCCAGCCAAGCTTGATGCGTCGATAGATTTCTGGCCTTATGTCTCCCTTCATATTTATAATCTGGCCAAGGTACACATATTCACTGACCTCTTCTAGTAGACTGTCCTTGACTTTCACATCTCCAGCTGGGACCCATTTGTTGGATATTACTTTTGTTTTGGAAAGGTTCATGTTCAAGCCAACCAGCTGACATTCCGATATGTAACAAAAACTAATCTTATTGCAAGAAGGAGTGAACATTCACAAACGTCATGCAAACATAAATTTCACCATTCTTTTGCACATGGAACGCCATTGCGCTTTGAAATTTTTCATGTACTTGTGGTAGGACACCTTGATGCACATTGCGCGTTCCTCAGAAATTAACGTATTGGGAACTATACCAGCAGGAAGAGCATTGCTTTCATAAAAATTGCAAACAAGTGCTATACACGCATATTCTTTGTGTGTAAACATGTACGGTATTCTCTTAAATGCTGTTAATACCACAGACTGTCCGTTTTAAGCTCCCGTCTCGTGTGATTCACCTAACAGGGTTCTGAAACTGTCGACACTGGGGCGTATGAATAAAAAGGAGAACGTGGTTTACTCTCGGAATTTCGGAGAACATTCTCTTGTGAATAAAGCGAGCTTGAGAATATACTTCACTTAAGAATGTTTCCAGCTTGAGTAAAAGGCGAGGGAAGTTACACAACGCGGAGAACATTCTCCGATGGCGTGTGAACAAAACTAGTATAGCTTCTCACACGTGAAAAACATTCTCTGTTTTTTTTACGTGAGTTGTGTAGCATAGATCGAGTTGAGTAAGTTCTATTGAGGTTAAATATTATCTAGTAGCTCGGAAGGCAATAAAAGATATACGTAGCCTGAAGAAATACTGAAGAGAGAAACTATGGAAGTTTAAACATTTTAAACAATGAAAATATTTTTTGGATGGCGAAAATCATGAAAATAATGAAAGAAAGTGGAGTGAGCTTTCAAACGAAGCGAAAATGAGAACATTTTTGTGCTATTTAGCAGACCCAGGTTTTCAGAACGGTGTAGAACATTTAGGTATACACCAGATGACTGTGTCACTGACGTTTTCAGATGTTCTTCATCATGTTCCTCACAGCATTAATCTTTTTATTTGCAATTTTAAAAATAAGCAGACGGATCAAAGAAATTAAAAACTGGTTTATTACCAATCTAGCTTTCTGTTTCTAATAAACCACGGGCGACCGCATAAGTACCTGAGGAGCGAGTGGACCATTACGCGTCATATTTAATCAAAATATCTCGTATTAAAAACTCTGAGAGAGTTCCGGTTTGGAGTAGATGGAAATGCAATATATTCTTAAGATTTCGTTCGCAAAATGTGTTCACCTATCTTCAATACCAAAAAAGTTTCACCCATGTTGAAAACTCGGTAACATGATCAGAAAATCCATTTTCGTAAAATGTCCGTAATTGTCTTAATAATTTGTTGCCGCACATGAAACTAAAATCGAAATTTAGTGCAAATCTTCCAGAACACATTGATACAATTTCCGTATTTGTACATTGAATAGCTTGCCTATTTGAGCGAGTTGAATGAAATTAATATTACGCGTGTGTTCTGCGCCGGACCTGACGGACGACACATACCGAGAACCTTCAGAGGCTCAAGGGGAGGTAGTAAGAAAGAGCTTCCTCGTCAGAGAATATGCTTCGAATTTTTTATTCATAGGAAACTGAGAACTTTCTCAGAGAATATTCTTTTGCTCTGCGAATCTTCTCCGGAGAATGTTCTCTTTTTTATTCATACAATCCATTGCTCCCTGCAGTATCAAACCTCATCCTGAGACAACTTGTATTTAAGGCTTGAGGCACGTTTCTTCTCGTTTGTGGGACGTGCAATGTATGTGTCGACAACTGTGCCGGGTTGCGGCTCCTTGAATAAGCATAGCCTTGGAAGCAGCAGGTTGTCGGCTGGATGATACCGCAGAGACCGTATCTCGTCGCAGAATGAGGAAAGACAGCGACCAGAGGACGCCCTGGACGGCCGTCGCTAGCGCAGCGCAGCCCACTGCGGCTACGGCACTCTCGGGCCCCGTTAGTGCTTTTCGCTGACCGTAGCTGTTCTGGTTGTCTCTCTAATGGAAACCACTGACCTGTTGCTGCCCTCCTCCCACCCCGAGTAACAGCTATTTTCTGTAGGCGCTACCACCATTTGTCTCCGTGGAGTTGGCACCAACAATTCTTGGGTAGTTACACCGAGAATCGTTGAAACTGTTAAAAATTATAAAATCATACGTAATCTTTTATCTCGAACAAAATAACATTCTGAAATGGCTACCGGGAAGAATCCCGAAAACAAAATACTGCAGTAGAGAACTGCATCATGCAAGGCCCAGCTGTACTTGTATTTCGACAACTGATTTAGGTCACACTCTGATCATCCTCGGGCCATCTTTACCAAGGGAGAACAATTACATATAAAGTGCGCTCGTATGCATTCATTATATGCAGAGTGTCACTTATAAACTCAACACTTGTACTTAAAAAGGACACATTGCACTTTGCATTCCACAATTGCTGTTACTAATAAAAATTTTGAAATTCTTCATTTTCGTGCAGCTTGCGATACAACAACCATATACTTCTGTCTTCCAAAGTGAACAATCAACTTGCGGGCGCTAAAGACTACACTGTTGAGCGCCCATAACACCATATCCATCCATCTATCTATCTATCCACAGTCAACTTGCTTTGAGGAATCCCAGATTTTACTGCTGAACTGTTTTATGAGACGAATTGGTGTTTGTAACTATTCTACCACTGAAACGGAGCCAGACATTTTCTTTAATTACAGCTAACTCAATTCACCCCCTGTTGCATGGTCAACATATTTTTAGTCCAGAAGATTTGTTTCGTATATGAACTCAGGTGTAAGTCATTTTTGTAACCGAAAGCTACTCCTTATTTGCACGAACTGTGACCTTCATAACTTTGGTATTTTCTTGAATCTAGCTAGTAATTAATCTTTACATAATATGTCCGTACCCAGCTTTGATTTGGAAATTCTATTTGGACTACCATAAGGACTTCGAGTTTTTTCACTCTTATACATATTTCTTTTCTTATCCACCATGCCGTTGACTTTAGCATCCTCAAACACAACAATATCAGAAATTGAGTTCGCCTTGGTGCAAAACACCTTGTTATTTGTTTATTTCCCAAACTAGTTTCGGCGTCAAATATCACCAACGTCAATGTTTTTTTTTAAATCTAAAACATGCAGAAAATAGCATAGTTATACAAACACAGTAACACATTATTACATTTTTACGGTTTGTTTTTTGAAACATAGGTTTCTATGGAT
Source organism: Schistocerca nitens (assembly GCF_023898315.1). Taxonomy (NCBI): domain Eukaryota; kingdom Metazoa; phylum Arthropoda; class Insecta; order Orthoptera; family Acrididae; genus Schistocerca; species Schistocerca nitens. Next base: position 569,091,144 of record NC_064616.1, on the reverse strand, counting down.
ACGTTCATACTACCTTCTTTATTGTATGTTATGGCACGTTTTGAGAATTATTGTCGCTGGAATGAGATTTTCACTCTGCAGCGGAGTGTGCGCTGATATGAAACTTCCTGGCAGATTAAAACTGTGTGCCCGACCGAGACTCGAACTCGGGACCTTTGCCTTTCGCGGGCAAGTGCTCTACCACCTGAGCTACCGAAGCACGACTCACGATCCGTACTCACAGCTTTACTTCCGCCAGTACCTCGTCTCCTACCTTCCAAACTTTACAGAAGCTCTCCTGCGAACCTTGCAGAACTGGCACTCCTGAAAGAAAGGATATTGCGGAGACATGGCTTAGCCACAGCCTGGGGGATGTTTCGAGAATGAGATTTTCACTCTGCAGCGGAGTGTGCGCTGATATGAAACTTCCTGGCAGATTAAAACTGTGTGCCCGACCGAGACTCGAACTCGAGACCTTTGCCTTTCGCGGGCAAGTGCTCTACCAACTGAGCTACCGAAGCACGACTCACGCCCGGTCTCCTGCGAAGAGAGAGCTTCTGTAAAGTTTGGAAGGTAGGAGACGAGGTACTGGCGGAAGTAAAGCTGTGAGTACCGGGCGTCAGTCGTGCTTCGGTAGCTCAGTTGGTAGAGCACTTGCCCGCGAAAGGCAAAGGTCCCGAGTTCGAGTCTCGGTCGGGCACACAGTTTTAATCTGCCAGGAAGTTTCATTATTGTCGCTGTTTGCGGCATATTTTCTGTGCTTTTTTCTGTTGCCGTTTTTTCTCAGCGTACATTAAGCCATTTGCAACTGTGTGAGCGGCTGTTAGTAAACAAATACTAAAAGGTGAACTTAGTATGTCAGCCATATACACTTGGGGTTGCGGTAATGTTGTGGAATCCAGTTTTCGGTGTGTACTGGGCTGTTAGCTATTCGTGTACTACCGTTCGTTGGACGGCATGTAGCTGATTCTATACACAGAAAAACAAAACTTTCGCACTTTGTTTATAATCACGAACATTACGCCATCTTGCTGTTCGCGTGTGTCGCGAGAGGTGTATCGCATGTTGCGAGAAGGCTAAGAAAACTGTAGCGGGATTTACGACGACTTCTGTTCCTTATTTATGTATCTGTATGTGATGGGGAAGTGGTTCTTTGGCGTGCGTGTGCTTTCTGTTCTGTGTCAGTTCTCACAGAGCTATAAAGAATGTGTTGTTGCTAAGTGTTGTGTTTTCGTTTATTACATTTTTCCCTTCCAGTACATACAGGAGGATACATTTCGAGTACTAAACAACGTGGCTAACGAGGTATCACAAAACGTTCTCTTGGAATATCTGAGGGACAACCGTGAGTAATGACAAATAATAAAATGTATCCCAGTACCTCAATCCCATACCGCCTGGGCGTGGATAGGCCGACTGCCGTTACAGTTGAAATCCGCCACGTCCAGGATTAGGGGAATTGGAGTACAACAACACCGAATTAGACAACGCACCGGAATTGCCGTAGATTAGATTTTTCTAGTAAGTAGAACTTAGACACCGGGTAATAAACAATAGGAACCTGCAGCGGAATAGTCAAGACATCTTGGGAGTGCCCAGTGTCAGGGGCACCCTCACCAGGATTAACTCAGTGGGCAAGGCCGTGCGAAGTAGGTTTGTAGCCGACTGGCACACCTGTAACGCTGCAGGTAGTCTAGAGGTTTGTTTTCTAAGTATACCACTGGAGTAAATAGGCAAATATCAATAGCAATGTACCTTGCCCATTGTAAATAACACTACTTGTAGTTAATTGTAAACTAGCTGGAAAAAAACCATTGTAATAATTTTAGGACCCACTAATTGCATAAGGTAGTGGTTTATAATACATAATAAAAGAATACGAATAAAGAATTGAAAAAAAACACAAATCTGTATGAGGGCGTTCCACGTAACGTGGCAGAATCTAAGTTCAATACTGCCCGCTGCCATGAGTGTGGGAAACTAAACACCACAACATTCCGCCTATCACCGAGCGCGCGGCGTGATACCAAGATACCAACCAAAAATATGCAACGAGACACACACTCCATTCTGTCGGATTAACGGACTCTCCCCTTAATCCTGACTGTCGCATACTGGATGCTAATTAAGATCGCTTCACTTGCGTGTCGTCGTTCTGAATTTTGTGACTGAAACAGAAGATCTTAGTTTGCTACCTCCACCTCACACCTGACATGACTGAACATATTAAGAAGCCGTCCCCAAAATTTTAGATACAGATCTGTTCAAGACCCTTGTAAAATAACATACATCATAGGACTTTTAGATGTCTTGTACCGTAGGAAGCAAGGGAGAGGATGTTGCTACGGTTGGCCAGTATCCTCTTTCTGCAACACAAATGCACACATGGATTAATACGGATCTTTATTTACTTGTACTGGATACTCAACTTGAATAGAGCCCACGTGTTGTGGTACAACCTCATCAGCGATAGTCCTCTTCCAGACACTATCGGAAATCTTGCTATATCACGGTTGTGATCGCTATGTGCTATCGCAGCCTGCTATAACTACACCCACTCAGAGTGGACTGACAGACGCCATCTGGATACCGAGTCAGTGACTGAGTGAGGTCCTCCGGTCAGCGGCGGCGGGCTAAATACTGACTGTCGAGAGGGCGTTGGCGGCATGTTGCTTGCGAGTCTGTCTCTGGCTTCTCTCATGATAGGTGGGCTTGATCGAGCGCCTACCATCGATCTTCGCCCTATATCTTCGCCGACTGGTGTGCTGGCGACAGCTTACGCCAGCACAGAACTAACCTAACTAAACCACATAATGCACTCCCAAAATCATTGTTTATATTTTTCTCATAACTACAAGTTTTACTCCCACAAGCATTAAAAATTTTTATACGGTCTGATGACCTCTATGCATCAAATTTTGTGTGAACAATAATTACAGATAAACTTCAATGTCACACATCTTTGTTGTTGTTGTTGTGGTCTTCAGTCCTGAGACTGGTTTGATGCAGCTCTCCACGCTACTCTATCCTGTGCAAGCTTCTTCATCTCCCAGTACCTACTGCAACCTACATCCTTCTGAATCTGCTTAGTGTATTCATCTCTTGGTCTCCCTCTACGATTTTTACCCTCCACGCTGCCCTCCAATGCTAAATTTGTGATCCCTTGATGCCTCAAAACATGTCCTACCAACTGATCCCTTCTTCTAGTCAAGTTGTGCCACAAACTTCTCTTCTCCCCAATCCTATTCAATACCTCCTCATTAGTTACATGATCTACCCACCTTATCTTCAGCATTCTTCTGTAGCACCACATTTCGAAAGCTTCTATTCTCTTCTTGTCCAAACTGGTTATCGTCCATGTTTCACTTCCATACATGGCTACACTCCATACAAATACTTTCAGAAACGACTTCCTGACACTTAAATCTATACTCGATGTTAACAAATTTCTCTTCTTGAGGAACGCTTTCCTTGCCATTGCCAGTCTACATTTTATATCCTCTCTACTTCGACCATCATCAGTTATTTTGCTCCCTAAATAGCAAAACTCCTTTACTACTTTAAGTGTCTCATTTCCTAATCTAATCCCCTCAGCATCACCCGATTTAATTTGACTACATTCCATTATCCTCGTTTTGCTTTTGTTGATGTTCATCTTATATCCTCCTTTCAAGACACTGTCCATTCCGTTCAACTGCTCTTACACACACATCTTTACGCACTTATATTAATACACATGCCATTCTTCTTTTACAAGGTGCAACGCTGCCACTGTTGCCTCATACACGTATCTCGCCAGTGATTGTAGCTTTGGACATTACTTTTCCTGTTTTCTTATGTGCGCAAATCTGAGCCCTCTTTCCCTCTTTCACCAACGGACTCTTACGTTTATACACACAATTTGTGACTACTGCTGGAACACCATTTTTTGTTCCGAGAGACGCACACTTCCTTTCGTAATCACCTTCCACCATTTTACTTATAGGCTGCACATTTTCAATTTCACCCCTGACTAAACATTGCTCCCTCGAAACAATTTTCAATGGCCTTTCTTTTTCCTTCATATTTATGGTACAAATTGCAACTTCCGAAGAACCTGCAGTCCCATTATCACCATCAAACGACTCCTTAAATGCTTTCTTTGCCCCGATTTCATCTTTTTTCCCTTCAAGACCTCTTTCCACTTTATATTTATGAGCTAATTAGTGAGGTAGCGTAACAACCTCAAAATTTCCCTGTACCATTTCCAATCATTTACAGAGTAGTCGCTTTCTTCCTTGCCCTACCATTCAGTATTAACATATTCTCCTAAACAAATTTTTTCCCAATTATGCACTTCTGTATTCTCCCGATCAACCTCTAAATCATCTATAGGCTTTAAACCGTAGTGAAAATCCTTCATTTCATCTTCCACATAAGCATAAAATACACTGCCCCCTTCCTGTGAAGTACCGATATCAGTTGCTGCAACATTCTCACACTTAATCTCACAACTCAAAATTTCGTCTCCTTTACACAAAACCTCACTTATTTCCGCCGAATGGCTACAAACTTTATCACAATTAACTCCCTTAACATCTACCGGTAACTCTTAAGCTTCGCAACATAAGACACGCATTATATCCATCGATACGTCATAGAACTCACCAACAATGATTCCTTCATCCTACGCCGATACGCCATATAAATTACCGCTATTCCACTCTTCCACATCAGAGTTCACAATACATTCGAACTGCGCGAAACTCGGATCGCCTTCTATCTCCATTACATTTTTTCTACTCTCAGATGCCGACTCCTCTTTATGCTTTAACATACCGTCTAACACATTTTTTGCATTCATCCTTCTACATCCACTCATAGTTCATGCTTTCATCAAGAGCCATGAGCCATCGGTTTCCCTTCCATCAATAGAAATAAATGCACAAATTCCTTCCTCCGAGATATCTAAATCAGTAGCTTCAACCTTCACAACCCCAGCACCTAGAACACCACATTTACTTCTGTTGTATTCTCCAACCGTTTATTGAACGTAACTTCTTCTACAATACAATAGCTGCCTGTACAATAGATGTAGACGTCCGTCGATCTAGCCGGAGATGTGGTTCCTATCGGTCGGCTGGTACATCGATCTGCGGTGCAGTATAGCGGCTTTGGTGATATCTTCTCGGAGACTCTGCTATAGCGGTTGCCATTAGCAGCGGACGAAGACTGGTCTGCCTTCGATTTTTTTTTTCTTTATTGTATTTCAATCCCCCATCGGGGCGGGCTGGCAGCAGCATATGCGCTGCTCTTCAGCCGAAAGACAAAGAACAAACAATAGACGACATTTAAAAATAACAAAGGAGAGAATATGGTGAACATAGACATAAAAAAGGGGGATCATCATGGAAGGCAATAGACAAAAAACGGAGTGACTATAAAATGGAGATAAAAACTTTAAAAGTAGCACACACAAAAAGCCACACACTGCGACAATTAAAAGAACACAAGGCACAGTATGACTGGAGCATAAAAGGTATCGATGGATGGCGTAGCACATAAACACTGACGGCGAACCTCAAGGCAGTACACAATTAAAAATCACACCTCTTGACGCACAGGAGAAACAGCACTAAACACAACACTGATGTGGCACACTGACAATGATCAAAATGGAGGATCTGCCATGCACAAGGAGATGAGGGAGACCAGAAGAAGGGAGGGAGGGGAAGAGAGGGGGGAGATGAGCGGGGTGTGCGCTGAAGAGGGCCAGGTAGGGAGGGATGTGGGAAGGAAAGAAGCAAGTATGGGGTGCAGGGTCTCGGGGGGGGGGGGGGGGGAGAAGGAAAATCCGCTCTGGGAGAAGGAGGGGAGAGGAAAAAGTGGGCCCTGGTGAGGGGGGGGGGGGGGGGGGAACAAGGCCAGGTTATAGTTGGAAGGAAGGGTAGATGTCACGGCAAAGTTCGTCATCCAGGAGGGGGAGGCGTTGGAAATTGCCCTGATGAAGGAGATGGAGGGTGTGGAGGTGGAGAGAGGGAGGGATACAGCGATAGGGGCGCGGCAACGGGCGGGGGGTGGAGAGGAAGGAGGAAACCAGAGGGTGGAGGGGGGGTCAAGCTTGCGGACAATGTAAGTGATGCGGAGATGTTGGAGGAACATTAGGAGGTGGGGGAAGGGGATCAGTTCATACAGGAGCCGTGTGGGGGAAGGAAGGCGGATACGGAAGGCGAGGCGGAGCGCATGGCGTTCAAGGATTTGGAGGGCCTTGTAAAAGAGGGCGGGGGTGGAGATCCAGGCAACACTGGCATAACAGAGGATAGGACGGACGAGGGATTAGTAGGTGTGGAGGATGGTAGAAGGATGCAATCCCCATGTCCGGCCAGACAGGAGTTTCAGAAGGCGGAGGCGGAGGCGGGAATGGGCTTTCTGCTGGACAGTCTGGAGATGACGGGTACAGGTGAGGTGTCAGTTGAGGGTGAGGCCAAGGTATTTCAGGGTGGGGGTGAGCTGGATGGGATGACCATAAAGGGTGAGGTAGAAATCATGGAGGCGAAAGGAGCGAGTGGTGCGGCCTATGATGATTGCCTGGGTTTTGGAGGGGTTGAGACGGAGGAACCACTAGTTACACCAAGTGGTGAACTGGTTAAGGTGGGTTTGGAGGGTACGTTGGGACCGTTTAAGGGTAGGATAGAGAGCCAGGAAGGCAGTGTCATCAGCATAGTGGAGAAGGTGGACTGGTGTGGGTGGCTTGGGCATATCAGCCGTATACAAGAGATAAAGGAGAGGGGAGAGTATAGAATCCTGGGGGACGCCAGCCGTGGGATAAAATATACGGGAGTTGGTGTTGTGGAGGGTGACATAGGAAGGACGGTGTGAGAGGAAGGAAGCGACCAGATGGACAAAATTGATAGGCAGGGCATAGGCTTGGAGTTTAAAGAGGAGACCAGGATGCCATACACGGTCATAGGCATTTTGGAGGTCAAGGGAAACAAAAATGGTGGAGCGACGAGAGTTGAGTTGGAGGGACAGAAGGTGAACGAGGTTGAGGAGTTGGTCTTCAGCTGAGAAGGAGGGTCGGAAGCCACACTGGGTAAGGGGGAGGAGGTGGTGTTGAGCAAGGTGCTGATGCATATGGTGGGAGAGGATAGATTCAAAAACATTACTGAAGACAGAGGTGAGGCAGATGGGATGATAGGAAGAGGCGGCAGAAGGGGGTTTGTTGGGTTTGAGGAATAAGAGGATGCGGGAGGTCTTCCACAGGTCAGGGTAGAAGCCAGTAGAGAGGATGACATTATAGAGATGGGCGAGGACAGTCAGGAAGGTGACACAGTCATGACCAGGGGCCCTGTTGCGTTTGGACCGGAGGATAAGTTTAATTTCTTGTGCTGTGATGGGAGTGTTTATGTCGGAGGGGGGCAAGTGCCCCAAGTACTGGAGACTAGGAGCAAGTGGAGCGACCGAGGTATCGGCACGTTCCATGATGGTGGGGAAAAGAATAATCAAAGTGGGGATCACCGGGGATGGAGAAGACCTCGGAAAGGTGGGAAGCGAAGTGGTTGGCTTTACTGAGGTCGTCAGGAAGTGGGCGAACGTTATGGAGAATGGGGTAGTGGGGAGTGGAAAGGGAACCAGTAAGGCGATCGAAGGCGGACCAGTACTTGGAGGAGTTGATAGGGAGGGTGGCGTTGAGTCGTGTGCAGGTCTGGCGCCAGTCTCGGCGTTTCGTTGCTGTATTAAGGTTCCATACGTGTCGCTGTAGTTGCCGGTGGCGTTGGAGTGTATCCCTGTCACGAGAGCGCAGGAAGGAGCGATAGAGGCGGCGGGATTCACGGAGGAGGACAGCCAGCGGAGGGAGAATGGGATGGTGTGGGTGGATGGTGTTAGTAGGAACATGGGCCTCAGTAATTACCTTCTGAAGGAAGGACGAGGCGTGGATGATGTCAGGATGGCGATAGGTAAGAGGGTGGCTTTCGACCTGGGTGGAGATGGAGTCCCGGTAGGTATCCCAGTTGGCACGGTGATAGTCATGGACGACCTTGGGAGGGGGTGCAGGGTGCGGAGCCGGAGGGGGGCGGTGATCAGACGTTATGGTGAGAAGGACAGGGAGGTGATCGCTACCTGTGGAGTCAAGGACGGCGACAGCGATACGCCTAAGGAGGTTGGCGGAGGCAATGACAACATCAGGGGTGGTGTCACTTTCAGGTCAGGTGTGCTGGGGAGGGGAACAAGGTCACCTTGGATCGTGGAGAGGAACTGATGCCACCGCCGAAGGGCAGCAGGAGTGCGGCTATGGATGTTGAGGTCGGCGGCAATCATATAGGTGGAGAAGGTGCGATCAATGTGCAAGATGAAGTCATAAGGAAGAGGAGCAGTGGAGCGCCCATAGATGGTAGCGCAGGTAATGGTGAGGGAGGGGAAGAAGACGCAAAAGATAAGGTGTTCAGTGGGGTCATTGAGGAGAGGTTGTGGCCGGACGGGGATATGCTTAAGGTGGCCAATCGCGACTCCACCCTGTGCACGAGGACCAGGAGCGTCAGTGCAGTGGAGGTTATAGGGAGAGGTGCGGATAGAATGGTGGGGCTGGAGAAAGGTTTCGTTCAAGAGGATGGTGTCGACCTGGTGGTGGGAGAGGGTGTGCATGAGGAGCTATTTGTTGGAGCGGAAGGAGCAAATGTTCTGGAAGACGATGCGATACTCGTGCCGCGCCATGGCGGGAAGGAAGGGGGGGGGAAGATAGGGAAGGGAAGAGACTTAAACTAGGGTGTCGAGGTGGGTGAAGGTGAAGTGGTCTTGGTTGTGGGAGTAAGTGGCGAAGGTGTTCAGGTGGAAAACGGAGCGAGCGGCAAGGGAGATTTGTTGGAAGGTGTGGGGGCGCTGAAAAGGGTGAATGTTTTGGAGTACAATGGTACGGAACCGGATGATGTCCTCGGCCGTGAGGGGTGGACGGAGGGAATTATTGGGATGGACAGGGGGATCGACAGGACGAACTGGGACTGTGAGCGCAGGGGTGGCTGGAGGGGGGTTTAGCTTTACACTTGTGGGAGTAGGTGGGATGGGGGCCATTGCAGGTATTACAGCAAGGAGGAGCAGCGAGGTTGGGGCAGCTCTTAAGAAAGTGGGAGGCCTTGCAATGGGGACAGGTTGGGGGGGGGGGGGGAATTGCAGTTGGGAGTCAGGTGGTCATTGTACATCAGGCACCGCTGGCAACAGTAGGATAGGGGAGGGGATTTGGAGGATTCGACAGGGTGGCGATGGTGGTATATCGGGGCACCCTGGGTGAGGAGATGGTCAATGGATGGGGCGGACTCAGAGAATACCCACATGAGGTAGGTAGGGCCAGAGGCATTGAGGATACAGTGGGCAGAGCATATTTCCAATTCCGGGTGGGAGTTCAGTTCCGCCAACACTTCATCCTCCGTTATCACCGGGTTGAACTCGGTGATCACAGCTGTGTAGGTGGGGGGGGGGGGCGACGGGGAGGCTGGGGCTGACGAGGAGTGGAAGCAGAAAGGGTGTTAGAGAGGTGTGGGGGCCAAACATAACTCGTGGCAGTTTTCGCAGGAGGTCTGTGTGAAAGGATAGTGACGGGGACTTGGTGAGGACCGAGTCCCTGCGGGGAATGAGTTTGGAGATGGGAGCACCAGGTAAGTACTTTCGTATCTCCATGGTGAGGGTACGAGCGTCGAGGAACTTGGGATCGGAAGTTGACAGGACAAAGGTGTGGAGGGTGGGGGCCGAGGTATGGGTGGCAGGAGGAGGGGTGGTGTCAATGGAGACGGCAGGAGGAGGGGAAGGTGGTGTTGACTTTTTGTGGAAAGTGGCGGGAGCAGAGTCGGTAATGACGCGCTTTTGGGTTTTTTTTTTGGAGACTGGAGGCTGGGAGGAGGGAAGAGGGACGGGGAGGAGAGGGAGGTGGCGAGTGGCAGATCCCTGTGGCGTAATGGGGGCGCCGGGAAAAGCAGCCGGTTCAGTGGTGGCGACGGTGGCTCGGTGCTACGTGATGCGCGCGGGAGATGCAGATGATGAAGCGACGGGGTAGGTGAGAGGGGGAAGCCGACCACCTGAGGGGCGGCAGCAGAGGCGGCAACAGAGGCGTACGTGAGGGAGGGGGTAGTAGTGGGAGCTGTTGAGGGTGTGGAGGCTGGAGGAAGGGTGTAGAGGTGTGGGTGTACAGCAGGGGAGGAGATAGGGGGATGGGTAAGTGGGGGAAGGGGAGGGGAGGTGTAAGGAGTTAGGCCAGGGGCGGCACTCCAAGAAGTGATTGTTGGAGAGGGGAGGGAGAGGTGTAGATGACAGTGGAGGTGGGAGTACTCATTGCAGACGAACGGCGATGGACAGATGGACGGGCAGCAGGCGGCGGCGGCGGCGGCGGCGGCGGCGGCGGCGAGCAGGCAGGCAGGCGGACGGACGAACAGCTGCAGCAGCAAGCGACAGACAGACAGACAGACTCTTCGAAGACGGAGATTCCACCCTGAGAGTAGCCCAGACTTTGCAATCTGACGCTTTCGAAGGAGGGGATCCAACCATCTAGACGTCTGCCTATGACCGGCCGGGCATATATAGAGAGCTGGAGCCAATAGAAACCCGGCGTAGGAATCCATGGCCGGATATGGCGCGGCGACCTCTGCAAGGAAAGGTTCCTATTAATCGACTGGTGTCTTCGGCGTGTTTACCTGATGTCTTCGCCTGTTTGGCTGTTGGTTTGTTTCCCTCATAGCGTGGCTGTTGTGCGGTGCTGCCTGCCATTTAGGGGAACCCGATGGCAGACAGTACAATTGCTCTTTAACAATAAATCATCTACTTCCGCCAATACATAATAAATCTCGCCACCTGACGAGGCTATCGTTATGCCACCTTCACAGGTGCCTCCACATACGTCCGTTAATACACCACAAAATTCATCTCCAGCAGAAGAGACTTTAGCTTCACCGCCTTCACAGGTAGCTTCACCAACTTCCTCCGAAACAAATTCATCTACATTACTTTCACCTACATTACTATAATTGTTGCTGCTGGCTAGTGCCTTACTAGAATTCGTCATACATTCCGCTCCACCGAATTCAAGTCCACCTCAGCCTCTCTTCTGATCACAGTATTTCCCATTAAACATACATTCATTCCATCATTCACTTCTGTTTCACAAAATAAATTTTTCAGGACCATGTACTCGTTTCCAGTCTCTCAACACATTTTAGCATATTTCTCGCGACCTCTTTGTGGTTGCGTTGCTTAAAATTATTTTATATTATTATTTTTATTTCTTAATGTCAAACATTTGTGGCTTCTTTGCAGAATTTCCGACACCCACAGAATTTTTAAAATAACGTGCCCTTTTCAACGCCGGTTTACTTAGCCATCTCCTGATCTGAGTATCAGCGACCTCTAGTTTTCCGACCTCGTATTGTGGCGTTGCATTTCGTGAGGCTCCTGGCCCTCAAAACTTCATTTCCAGTTTTTATTTCGGTCGTGAAAATTCCGACTTCCATTTCCCCTTCGAAAATTATTGCTAGCATTGTGGTGATAATTATTTCGGTGATTATTATGGTTGTTGTGGATATTACTACCATTCCCAGTCTGGTACCCATTCCCTGTCAACTGTTCCAATTATGGGACTTGAAATTGAACGCCAATTCCAGTTTCTTATTAGAATCTAAGAACTCCTCAATGGAATTTTTCGGACTGTGGACGAGATCCCATTGTAAATGTACCAGTAAGCGACTCTTGAGCATCGTAATCTCCGTCAACACTCCCAGCGGACGATTTAAATGCGTCCACTTCTCTAGTTCACACACACAAGGATCCCTCATCGATACAATGTTTGAAACTTGGTCCGTTTAGGAACTCATTCAGCAGTCGCATTTCTTTTGCTTCACTACAGAATTTGTTCAGAAAACAATCCTAAAACACTTCATAGGTAGTAAATTAAGCACTCGTTAAATTGGCCAATGATTGTGCATTGCCATCAAGACGTCCTTTAGTGAACTTAATTTTTGCCTCTTCCGACATTTCTCTCACAAAACCGTCTCTGCACGCTGTAAAAAAATCAACTGGATGGTATTTTCCATCATTTGTAAAACACTTGGTCATTCCTGAATTAATTCATGGGACACCTATCACAATAGTAGCCTGATCCGCAGCTAAGAAATTTAATTCCGCCCTGTAAACTGCTCTTCATGCTGCACAGCTTCCTTAATTGATACAAAATGTTCTCTATTCTTAAGCACCTCTTTCTCACATTCTACTACTCTATCTGACAAATTGTTAACAGATTTAGTGGTGACTTCCTCAAGCACATTTTGCCTCAGCACACAATTCTTAACATCGCCACCCAGCTCGTCCTGCATCTTTTCCAACTTTTCCCCGAAATCTTTTTCAACTGCATCGACTCTGGTGTTAACCAGAACAGTCTCAGTCTGCTCAGAAATCTTGCACACATCTGTTCTTGTACCTTTTAATTTTCAATCAGTCATTCCTTCTATATTATATCTATTTATTTTTATTTATTTATTTATTTATTTATTTATTTATTTATTTATTTTTTTTTTTTTTTGCTTCGAAACTTTTACCTTTTGTGCTACACTTGTCTCTACATTTTCAGTGTTCGATCCAAGCTCTGTTTTCACAGAACTGACATTTGCACCGAAAGCGCCCGTGCTAGACTGCATTGTTCCCATACTAGATTGCATTTCTAGCAAAATTTGCATTAGCTGTGACGACGTATCGTCTGAAAACATGCTTCCGCTCCCTGATTTTGGACTATCTGCTCCATTAGTAAATTTCACTTCGGCACTCAAACGTTCAGACTCATCACTAACTGGTCCACCATTACAATCTGAACCACACAGACAGGGTGAGTGCTCATTCGTTTCAGGCTGCATCACTGACTATGATGATGCGGGGTCACACATATTAACGCTGTCGGCGCATGAACGTATCAGCCGTACTGGCTGCTTATGATGTGTTTCTACCCCGGAATGTGCAGATTCTGCTGAAGCCGACGCTGATGAACGAATTTGCCGCCAGTGGCTTGCGCTCCCGTTGTCGCCGTCAATCTCCGCTGCTTCTGGCCGTTGCAGACCAAAACTCAGCACGCCTCTGCATAGCCTTCTTCTTCTTTCTTGAACTTCCGTGCCTAACTTCCCCACATTTAACTTCTGCTAACGATTCTCACACGCGCAACTGCTGTAAAATCATGTGCTCGTAGTACCCACGCAAACTGTCTCTCATGCAACAGATTTGTGGCCTAGATCCCAGAATACTATAAAGTATTAAAATTACAGTTGTAATTCTAAAGGGATTAAATTCATAACCCGGACGAGAAGACCCCAGTTGCGGCGTATGAGCAAACTGTTTAACTGCGGTTACTCTTACTTCAGGCACTTAGCTAAGCACAGCTCTGTTTACAAAGAATAACTCGATGTAGTCATACGGTCGAGCCGCGCACGTCTGCTTTCATGCTCCACAGTTAATTCACCCCAAATAATAACCTGTAGCTGTGATCCTGCAGTTAAATAGTCTTCGCATTGGCTAGAATTGTGAGCTAATAAAATACACAGATATACAAAATAAAAGTTAAAAGAATAAGTTAATAACAAAGGTTCTATTCTAACGTCTATAACTGATGTAAACGACAGTTAATTTTGTACAATAATGTTTACTCAAAAATAAATGTGTCAAATAAACGGGAAGTGGTCCTTTGATAATCAGTTAAAATACAGACAGAAAATACACTTATCAAATGCAGCAAAGTTACGTTGAGAGAGTTACGAGAATGGTAGCAAAATCCCCAAACTAGATAGTCATCAAAGATTCGTTAAAACTAAGTCCATTTTCGTAATCACAATAGAAGAAATTTTCACCTGCTCAAAACCGTTCAAAGTTTAACATGATGATTTAAAAACTAAAACACACCATATAAAGAATAGTAACTCATACTCTTTGCATCCTCAGTTGCCGGCCGCATTGGTCGAGCGGTTCTTGGCGCTACAGCCTGGAACCACGCGACCGCTACGGTCGTAGGTTCGAATCCTGCCACGGGCATGGATGTGTGTGGTGTCCTTAGGTTGGTTAGGTTTAAGTACTTCTAAGTTCTAGGGGACTGATGACCTCAGAAGTTAAGTCCCATAGTGCTCAGAGCCATTTGAACCATCATCAGTTCCCTAATACAAGCGAGAAACAGTCCTGTTCTGGGAGCACATTCAGACTTCTGGATACACACTGAAGAGGCAAAGAAACTGGTATACTGCCTAATATCGTGCAGGGCTCCCTCGAGCACGCGTAAGTGCTGCAACACTACGTGGCATGGATTCAACTAACGCCTGAAGTAGTGCTGGAGGGAACTGACACCATGAATCCTGCAGGGCTGTCCATAAATCCGTAAGAGTACGACGGGTTGGAGATTTCTTCTGAACAGCACGTTGCAAGGCATCCCAGATATGCTCAATAATGTTCATGTCTGGGGAACCTGGTGGCCAGGGGGAAGTGTTTACACTCAGACGAGTGTTCCTGGAGGCACTCTGTAGCAGTTCTGGATGTGTGGGGTGTCGCATTGTCCTGTTGGAAGTGCCCAAGTCCGTCGGAATGGACAATGGACACGAATGGATGCAGGTGATCAGACAGGATGTTTACGTACGTGTCACCTGTCAGTGTCGTATCTAGACGCATCAAGGTTGCCATATCACTCCAACTGCACACGCTCACACTATTAAAGAGAATCCAACAGCTTGAACCGTACCCTGCTGACATGCAGGGTCCATGGATTCAAGAGGTTGTCTCTATACCAGTAAACGTCCATCCATTCGATACAATTTGAAACGAGATTCGTCCGACCAGGCAACATGTTTCCAGTCATCAACAGTCCAATGCCGTTTCTGACAGGCCCATGCGAGGCGTAAAGCTTTGTAAGCCCATATCGATGATATTTTGAATGGTTCGCACGCTGACATTTGTCGATGGTTGCCTGTTTACGTATCTCTGTATTTGAATACGCATTCCTACATCAGTTTCTTTGGCGCTTCAGTGTATAAAGTTACTCGCGCAGGTTTAGCCGAGCGGTCTAGGACGTTGCATTCATGAACTGTGCTGCTGATCCCGGCGGAGGTTCGAGTCCCCCCTCGGGCAAGGGTGTGTGTGTTTGTCCTCAGGATAATTTAGGTTAAGTAGTGTGTAAGCTTAGGGACTGATGACCTTAGCAGTTAAGTCCCATAAGATTTCACACACATCTGAACATTTGTATAAAGTTAGAGTATTTAAGCGGCCGTACGCGACCCAGAGAGATCACCTACACGATCGAATATCAGTCGTTACTCCAGGCAGGTCTGCCTCCTGAAGCACAAACGGAAAAGTGAGTACAATCACTTCCCTGAGCGCTTCATCAAAAAAGTACCAGTCTTCACTTGACTCCCGTAGTGTTCTGCTAAAATCTGCTTTTCCATTGGAGGAAGGCTTTGCCACCAAAAATGCCTGGTTCTTAACCTCTACAGACATCATTTGACTCAACTGGATCACTTCCTCGAATAATCTAATATATTACAATAATATTCAAGTAAAGATATTTTATAAATATTTGGTCACTCTCAGATCATTCACAATCATTTCAAATAAAACTTTATTCATAATTAAATAAGCTAGTACTCTTCCACAACTGCAGTTACGTTAAATATTGTTTAAACAATTATTTATACCTTCTTGACAGAAGTGTCTTTTGGTTCTTTGTCCAATAGTGGCGTCCTCTAACGCTTGCGATGATCGTTTTTATATTAGCACAGTTTTAATAGCACTTGCAGTCAACATTTAAATAGAGTCACTGGCGAAATAGCAAACTGTTCATTAAATAACTAAAGGATGCCAAGGTATGAGGCATTCGTGCTGCATTCATATGCTGTGCAGTTGTGGAGAATACAATGTTCTGACAAACATTTGCGTCATAAAAACCACGTAAGAGACGTCACAAGTCAATAAATAAAATAGATACAGATGAGTGGCTTCATGAGAGGACAGCTATCGTGCAGCGCTGTCATCTGAGATATCATTTGTTGAAATCGCATGAAGCGATTAATTGATGTTAATTCAGAGTTTCATTGCAGAAATGTTTCTTCAATGTGCAACATTAACTTTTGTACTTTAAAGATACTGAAAATATTGTTGTGTCATTGGATGTGCCTCATTTCTCTGATATCGCAAATGTATTCAGGTTTGCTTTAATACTTGAATTAAATTATTAAAGATTCTCAAAGAGCTGTAAGAAGCCATCTTTCAGCTTTTCTGAAACTCCACAAGTTTTGGTGCATCTCCTGCACAAAGGGCATGTGAGCAACAACCGTTTAAATTCCCAGCTTTGGGATTTACCCATTTCTGGCGACACTGCTCGTCTTTATACCTGGACTCGCCCACACTGGTCGCCTATCCGAAATTACCGCGGTGCGGTATACTGACTCGTGGTGGCCAAATTGCTCGCCTACATACACATAACGTTACGTTCATTTACTATTTATAATCATGCAAAAAATTATGTAACACTGGATCCTGTCGTCTTGAGAGAATTTTTGGGGATAATTTGTGGCAATGCTTCAAGATGGGTTACTTAATTTTTTTATGATAGGGTAAAAGTGGCGGTGACAAGTAGGGTACCTTTGATAATTGTTTCATTTTTTCTAAAATTAAACTTAGTTAGACAGGTAGATAGTTTGGCGGAAAAAGAGTCTGGGTCAAAATAAAAGTAATATAGTGCCAAATTACATTTCGAGAAGTCTCGGGTTCGATTCCCAATCAAACTTAGGATTTTTATACATCACTTACCACTTATTTGGCCTTTGGCAATGTTTGTTAATGTGAAAACTGCCGAGTTCCACCGTGGTATGGATTCGAATAAACTGTATGTTACCTTATAACTAACTGGGTAAGCCAGATAAGATGTCGGACGAAAGCAACGGAATACCATCTGCTACAGGACCATGCATAGTAAAGCACTGTAGCGCTGAAAACAATCTTCGTATTGAAGTTTGCTTTACTTTACTTACAGTATTATTAATACATCCGTAAATGGCGCAGACTGGTATTTTTTATCATCTTTGGGGCACCTAACATGGTGGATGGCGGCTTCAAGTTTGTAACGTCATGCCAGCTGCCCTTATTATACCTACATGGATTTAATCTTTCTGTCTTTCTACTCTCAACTTCTTGTGCTTAGCGCAGGTGCAGTCAGCCTATGAATGTGCGCATTTGCCTACAGAAAGTGTTACTGGCCACACCCGTTCACGTAGAAAGACCTTCCCTCGAGCAGCTGGAAGGTGTTACAATTAACTTGTAATTCCAGGAATTCCTTACCGTTACCGAAACTTTTATTTCGTGTGAAATAATTATCCGAAACTTATCTCTGAAATATGGAAATTGGTAGGTGTATGGGAATATAATTGTTTTATGGTGCCTTGATCCTCCTGAGACCCCCTCCACTGATATGTGGGAGGTTAAGAGGATGCCTTCTATTGTGCAGGTGCAGCCCACACCACGAGGCCAGCTACCAGGCAGCCCGTAGCCCACGCTCACCCTCGAGGGACGTCCAAAGATACGAGGCGGCCAGTAGCCCCAGGTATGTAGCTGCTTGCATATGGGCCAGAAGTGGACCAATCCGTTATTGACTTGTTTAATTTGTGAACCTCTTTCTTTTGAATAAATTATCCAATTTTTAATTTTTCTAACATTGTAATTGCCTGTACATGTACAGTCGTGGACAAAACGAGCGAGACCCCTCGCCTTTTCGTTATGCTGATCCGCACAGCTTTAAAGTCTGCTACACAGTATAACAGGCAAGGCGACGTAGTGCCACCAACATACTACGCACGGGCGTGAAATTGAAAAACTATCCGAACTTGGCCAGACTGTTTCCAATCATCTCTAAGACTATACTAACGCTCATTAATGTGTTAAACACAACACGTAAATATAAGATATAAATGAAACATGAAACGCTAATTAGTTTGAACTGTATTAATAAAGAATGTCAGCTTATCGAGACAACATAACTGTTTTAGTAAGACAAAGTACCCCGGATCGTTACGAATTAGCAGAATATTATGCGCATTCGGCCGCGAAACGGTCTGTGTCATCGTTCAGACCAGTCATACTGGATCCTAACATAGAACCTCACTTTTTTACACCACCAAGGGACCGTGTACCACACGAAGTGCGTTACATTTCCGCTTATTATGTCTACTCGAGGTAAACGGGTTTTAAGAGTTGGGTAGACAGACAGACGGTCATGTAAATGAGACTAGTAGGGTTCCATTTTTACCGATTTAGGTGACGAAATCCTAACAAAGAAAATAGCTACGACAGTTACTGAAGATGAGGGCTGCATAAATAATTCCCCCTACTCTTTATTCGAAATGTTCTAGTTGCAGTCGATACATCAGCATATTAATCGTAGCTACGCTTTCGTACCAAAACCCGTTTACAGGAAAGCAAATAAAGTTCATTTGCCTATACACGTGATAATTCAGATCCCAGTATCAATACCAATGCGTTTTAGAAGTGCGGGCATTCACACTGATAGCTAGCACAGAAATATTTTTAACTGAATTTCGTTATCAATCTTCACGCGTTACTAACGTTGAACGTTGACACAGACCGTTCCGTGGCCGAATGCTCATAATATTTTGCTAATTCGTATCGATCTGGGGTACTTTGTCTTACTAAAACAGTTAGGTTATCTCGATAAGCTGAAATTATTACAGTTCGTACTAATTAGCGTTTATTCTTTCACTTATATATTATATTTACGTGTTGTGCTTAACACACTAATCAGCGTTGCCGGCCACTGTGGCCGAGCGGTTCCAGGCGCTTCAGTCCGGAACCGAGAGACTGTTACGGTCGCCGGTTCGAATCCTGCCTCGGGCATGGATGTTTGTGATGTCCTTAGGTTAGTTAGGTTTAAGTAGTTCTAAGTTCTAGGGGACTGTCGACCTCAGATGTTAAGTTGCATAGTGCTCAGAGCCATTTGAACAATTTGAACTAATAAGCGTTAATGTAGTCTTACACATGGTTGAAAACAGTCTGACAAAGTTCGGATAGTTTTTTAATTTCACGCCTGCGCGTAGTATGTTGGTAGCACTTCGTTGCCTTGCCTGTTATGCTGTGTAGCAGCCTTTAAAGCTGTGCGGATCAGCATAACGAAAAGGCGAGGGGTCTCGCTCGTTTTTTCCACGACTGTACATCATATATATACCGATTTCCTTTCCATTTGCACAATTCCTTCGTGGATCGTCCCCCCACCCCCCTCCTCTTTCTCGTAATGTATGTTGTCATTGAAGCATCTCGCGTCTGTACTCCTCTTGACGAAAAATTCACGTGAAGTAAATTGCATAACCGCAGTCACAGGTGAAAGCATCGAAGAAGTACACAATATGGAACTGGAAGAACTGTAGCCGCGCGGGATTAGCCGAGCGGTCTGGGACGCTGCAGTCATGGACTGTGCGGCTGGTCCCGGCGGAGGTTCGAGTCCTCCCTCGGGCATGGGCGTGTGTGTTTCTCCGTAGGATAATTTAGGTTAAGTAGTGTGTAAGCTTAGGGACTGATGACCTTAGCAGTTAAGTCCGATAAGCTTTCACACACATTTGAACATTTGTGAAGAACTGTAGTTAGACTTGTATCAAATAATTGACGCGAAAGTTAATAATTCGGCTTATAACAATCAGGGTGAGTACATAATTGTAGTTTATTTCTAGTGTTCTGTTTCATTTCTTGTTTAAAAGAATCTTACTATGCCAATAGCCAAAAGTAGTTAATGAGATCAAATTAACGGTTTTGATGGAACACTGCAATAAGAAGTACAAAAAACTTATCATGGACTATTACTCATCCTTTAATTTCCAGTAGATTTAACAATCACAAAACAGAATTTTTTCACGAAGAATCAACGAAGAAGATCTTTCAGATAAAGTATCATAATCACATTCCCCTGTTTAAGAAATACTTACTCCTCACTGCAAGAGTAATACGAGAGTAAATGTCTAAGGCCACATACACCTGATGAATAATAACAGATTAACCAAGCAGACCGGCAACTTCCTAAAAAGTTACAAATCCAAGCCCACGTGGTCCACCGAAACTGACAAAGATATGAAATACTCGGAAATTAGAATGGACATAATAAATAAAAGAATACTTTTCAGAGAAGCAACACAAAAGGCAGGTATTCGGGAAAGATAGAGGTATGCAAGAGGAAGGAGGTGGACCCAGAAACGAAAGAAACGACACTCTCGAAGGATGAAGGAAGTCTGTGAGCAACAAAAATTAAAAGCAAAGAATCAAAATCAAAGTTGATGTATAGTACCCACCAAAAGGGTTATTCGGATAAACAATAAAAGTCGTAATGCTGACAACATAAACTTTTACGTTAGCGCATCACATTAAATTTCTAGTCGAGTCATGCTGATTCAGGTCTTCCTTATTCAAACGGCTCTCCACTGTTTCCAGTATACAGGGTGATTTTTCTACCGTCTACAAACTCGAGGGACTGATCGATGAGAGGACACGGAACCAAAAAATCTAATCAGCTTATGTCCTGAAATGCATGGTTTCCATGCTAGACACCATTTATTCAATCATACTTTGTTACAGAGACTGCGGACTAATACGCACTATACCATGCAGCCACAGTTACTGTATGCAAGGTTTCCCACCAGGGGGTGGTACTGTTCCTCATACCTCATGCCGATCACCCTGTCCTGTCATAGTAATTGGTAATGTTGTGTTCGATTCACTTCTCTTACTGACTCATCTTTTAGTGGATGTGATATAGCGTTGTACGCAATGGTTCCGTATTCCAATAGAGAGCTTACCTACTCAGTGTTTACTTACAGAAATGCAATTTGCAATGGGCGGCGGGCAGCAACGTTGTATGAGGAGATCTAACCCCGCCGACAACATCCACATCATTCAATGTTTGCAACAAATGGTTCAAATGGCTCTGAGCACTATGGGACTTAACATCTATGGTCATCAGTCCCCTAGAACTTAGAACTACTTAAACCTAACTAACCTAAGGACAGCACACAACACCCAGCCATCACGAGGCAGAGAAAATCCCTGACCCCGCCGGGAATCGAACCCGGGAACCCGGGCGTGGGAAGCGAGAACGCTACCGCACGACCACGAGATGCGGGCAATGTTTGCAACAGTGTTTCGCCGTTTGTGTAAGACAGGGTCGTTTCAGGAAGCAGGAAATCACGAAGGACGTACCCGAAATTTTCGGACACCAGACTTGAAGGCGACCGCCATGTCAGAACAAGGCAGTTGGTCCGCAGTACTGAGTAATCCAGACGACCATGTGGAACATTCTCCATGACAATTCTTACTACCCTTATCACTTACAGCGTGTGCAGGGCTTACTAGCGACAGGCTTTCCACATCGGGAGCAGTTTTGCCAACGATTTCTTCACCAGGCAACCACGTTTCCGGGATTCCTGTCATCCGTCCTATTCACGAATGATGCCACATTTACGCGGAGTAGTATCTTCAACTTTCATCACAGTCATTTGTGGAATAGTATGCAGAACCCCCATGGTATGGTGACAGCGAATCATCAGCATCGGTGCAGCTGAAATGCCGGATCATTGGCGACCGTATTTTGGGACCAGTCTTCCTTCCACGTAGCCTAACAGGCCAGAACTACCGGCGTTTACTGCGGTTGACTTTGCCTCCCCTGCTGAAAGAAGTGCCATTGATGATTCGAAAGGTTATGTAGCTACCACATATGGTGCGCTATGTGCTGGACAGGCATCATGTTCCTCCTAGTTTCCAGAGGAACGTCTTCTAGCAGCCGTGGTAGATAGTCTGTTTGGACGCTGCGATACTTGTGACCGTTCAGCGTTCCGCCTATGAAAACTTGCCTATGAGCCGATGGTTCATATCCCACACCACACATTTACATATCTACATATACATCTACATCTACATGATTACTCTGCAATTCACATTTAAGTGCTTGGCAGAGGATTCATCGAACCACAATCATACTATCTCTCTACCATTCCACTCCCGAACAGCGCGCGGGAAAAACGAACACCTAAACCTTTCTGTTCGAGCTCTGATTTCTCTTATTTTATTTTGATGATCATTCCTACCTATGTAGGTTGGGCTCAACAAAATATTTTCGCATTCGGAAGAGAAAGTTGGTGACTCAAATTTCGTAAATAGATCTCTCCGCGACGAAAAACGTCTTTGCTTTAATGACTTCCATCCCAACTCGCGTATCATATCTGCCACACTCTCTCCCCTATTACGTGATAATACAAAACGAGCTGCCCTTTTTTGCACCCTTTCGATGTCCTCCGTCAATCCCAGCTGGTAAGGATCCCACACCGCGCAGCAATGTTCTAACAGAGGACGAACTAGTGTAGTGTAAGCTGTCTTTTTAGTGGACTTGTTGCATCTTCTAAGTGTCCTACCAATGAAACGCAACCTTTGGCTCGCCTTCCCCACAATATTATCTATGTGGTCTTTCCAACTGAAGTTGTTCGTAATTTTAACACCCAGGTTCTTAGTTGAATTGACAGCCTTGAGAATTGTACTATTTATCGAGTAATCGAATTCCAACGGATTTCTTTTGGAACTCATGCGGATCACCTCACACTTTTCGTTATTTAGCGTCAACTGCCACCTGTCACACCATACAGCAATCTTTTCTAAATCGCTTTGCAACTGATACTGGTCTTCGGATGACCTTACTAGACGGTAAATTACAGCATCATCTGCGAACAACCCAAGAGAACTGCTCAGATTGTCACCCAGGTCATTTATATAGATCAGGAACAGCGGAGGTCCCAGGACGCTTCCCTGGGGAACACCTGATATCACTTCAGTTTTACTCGATGATTTGCCGTCTATTACTACGAACTGCGACCTTCCTGACAGGAAATCACGAATCCAGTCGCACAACTCCATGGATGCTGACGTTCCACCTGATAAAGCCAGCGAGGAATGTCAACAGACCGATAGTGCATGTTCCTGTGGTTTACCTGACCATGATTGGTAAATGTTGCTTCATCACTAAACAAGATACATGATACATTTGGCGTATCCTGCCATAATGCCCATGTACAGAAATTAACACAATTTTCATTATCGTTTCTACGCAGCTCTTGAAAAAGAGAGATGTGATAGGTATGGAACCTATGCCGATGAAGGATACGTAGGACACTCGCCTGATTCATGCCACTTCCTAGTAAGACTGCGCATGAGTAAACGTGCAAATCATCTGCGACAGCAGCAAAAACATTAATTTCCTCCTCTTATGTCGTCACTTGTTTCCTTCTGTTACATTGATTATATGTTATACTACCACTTTCACGTAACCTGTTGAAGAGGTTTAAAAATGATTGCCGAGGTGGCTGACGTCTATTGGGATATCCTGCCACATACACCGTACAAGAACGAACTGCATTCTTCCTACACTCACCATAAACCATGAGCATGTCGGCTTTTTCTGCATTGGTATAGCCCATCGTCCGCTCACGGCCTACTGCTTCGACTGTCACACAGTAACTGACTAGCAAGTCGCAATGCACTCAAGAAACACACAATCACACTATAAGAAAACATAACAACATCGTACCTAACAACTACTCAGCCTGAATGGCACAAACAAGTGTCGGTGTGAGAACGTTTCAAATTAGAATATCTCGTGAACGTCTCGGACTAGAATCCTGCAACAAACACTACTGATATTTTAATTTACCCTACTTTCAGTTCTGTTAATTTCAATAGGCATTATTCCATTTAAAGCATGCACGTTTACACAAAAAATTCACTTTCTAAATATTAGACTTACGAAGTATTTATTGGTGACAATACGAACCCTTATTCGATACCCGGCGGGGTCAGGGATTTTCTCTGCCTCGTGATGACTGGGTGTTGTGTGCTGTCCTTAGGTTAGTTAGGTTTAAGTAGTTCTAAGTTCTAGGGGACTGATGACCATAGATGTTAAGTCCCATAGTGCTCAGAGCCATTTTTTTTTAACGAACCCTTAACTACAATTCCATTCCGTGAAAACCGCACGTCGGTAGAACTTTCCATTTCCGCAATATTCGCGGTGCAAGTTTTAGACGATTCATGGTATATAAAAGAAAATATCGTGTGAACGAATCCACTTGTAAATGAAATGTGATTCCTTGCCGGTTTACCGAGCGAGGAGGCGCAGTGGTTAGCACACTGGACTCGCATTCGGGAGGACGACGGTTCAATCCCGTCTCCGGCCATCCTGATTTAGGTTTTCCGTGATTTCCCTAAATCGCTTGAGGCAAATGCCGGGATGGTTCCTTTGAAAGGGCACGGCCGATTTCCTTCCCCATCGTTCCCTCACCCGAGCTTGCGCTCCGTCTCTAATGACCTCGTTGTCGACGGGACGTTACACACTGATCTCCTCCTCCTCCTTGCCGGTCGTTGTGGCCGAGCGGTTCTGGGCGCTTCAGTTTGGAACCTCGTGACCGCTACGGTCGCAGGTTCGAATCCTGCCTCGGGCATGTATGTGTGTGATGTCCTTAGGTTAAAGTAGTTCAAAGTTCTAGGGGACTGATGACCTCAGATGTTAAGTCTCATAGTGCTCAGAGCCATTTTGTGATTCGTTTACACTCTAGGTGTGTGGCTCAGTGATACAGTTCGGCTGGTATAGCCAAGAGGCGCGGCCGTCTGCTTGCGTCCCGCCTATAGCAGAGCGCGCGCACGCCATTTCCTTGTTTACTTCTCGCCACGGTTTCCTCTATTGTGTCTCTCTTACGAGCGAGCTATGGCACACTCTTGCCACCGAGCAACGATCAGAATCGCATTCCAAGCAGAATATGCATGACCACGACCTTCAGACAATGAGAACTTTATATGGGATGATCTTCAGCTGGATGCACAGTATGTAACTGGCATTCACTTTTCCATCACTTTAAACGTTGTATAGGTCAAGATGCGCAACGAATAACTGTGTACCGACATTGTGAGCCACCGCACGTGAGACCTCAAGTTTAAGCACCCCGACCACGTCGGTGCCATCGAGATTGAGCACGCCAGTTTGGGCCTGCGCACTAGCAGGGTCTTTCAGCTCCCTTTCGAGGTCCAGCTGGAGGTCTCATGTCTGCTTTCAAGCCGCATGGAAAAGCACTCTGTCACGTGTCCAAAAAATGGAAAACTTATGACACCTACCTGTTTCTCAATGGCTTCTATTAACTGAAAATTGAATTGGTGAAGCATGTGCTGTCATACCAAGAAGAATGCAGGGCCATTGACATGTACGACGGGCAGCTCCTTACCTGTGCTGGCTGTTACCAGGAAGGACATGTCTGCCAAAATTGTCTCCGACTCCGGCTTTACAGACTCGCTTAATGATGCCACGCTCACTGTACCGCCTAAAAACCTTCCTGTGACCTACGCCACTGTCAACGCACCAACTACCCATCTTCCGCACGACCCACGCAACCCATCACAGACAATGACAACTGCCACAGAGTCTGATCCGGCACTTGTCACATCACTACAAACAGAGGCGTTTTCGGGAGGAGAAACTCGCCTGCTTAGCATTGGTGACCGTGACACACAGACTTATGCCTTCCTCCAATCTGACAAGGAGGCGACGGACAACCGCTCCCATTCTGACCCTGAACAGCATGTCTGTACAAAAAATTCCCACGGAAGCGCCAGAAGCGGCACTGTGCGCCCTCGGATAATTACCTTCAACAAATGGGGCCACAAGATGACGACGAAATGTCCAATGAAGGCAAGTCCTCTGACACGTAGATGTCGAACGGTAATGTTCTACCACCTCACCCAACGACCGCTTCACATTGTAGTAACGTGGCAGCGCCGTTCCCTCCAGTGAGCGTCTCAGGTGGTGCTCCTCCTGTGGTGCCGACTCCACCTGCGTGCACAGCGGACGACTCACCGAGGACACCACATCTGTACTAAAGAGCTCCTGAGAGGATGAGGTAGAGGATGTCACCGTGTCACCGCTTGGTGCCACGGAAGGACATGTCCTGATGCAGGTGTCGCGCGCAGCCACAACACGATGACTGATAACAAGACGGATGCAGCCTCTGGTCCACCCCGAACAGCTGCCGCCGCAGCGCAAGTCACACCCCAGTAGGACTCGGAGACCCAACAATACCGACTGGCGTCTGTCAACGTCAATAACATCCATGCGCAGTATAAACTGATGATGCTTCAAGATATGCTGGATGCAGAAGATACAGACATAGCCCTCCTCCAAGAGGTCTATGTCGCGGATTTCGTCTGCCCTTTCGTATACCCCGCTCACGTTCCCAAGCGTCTACACCTGGCTGTGGCGTGGCAGCCCTTCTCGACGATGGCTTGCTGAAGACATCGCTTTCCTCACTGGCGCGAGAGGCACCGCGCTCACTCTACGTGCCGTCAGAATCGTTAAAATCTAGGCGGCCTCCGGATCGGGCCTTGGCCGTAATCGGTTCGCTTTCTTCTTAGATGATGTCACGCTCCCCCCCTACCCTCCCCCCGCCCTATGGGACATCAGGACATGTTAATTTTCAGTGGGGATTTCAACCAGGCGCCAAAGGACTAACCGCCACACTATGCTCCATTTCTGGCGCTCACCACCATCATAACCAACCTTCGACTCGTGGACACGTGGATAGGGAGGGATTCACACACTATACCAGCAACTACGCCATCAGCATACAACTTGTCTCTCTCTCGCCACCACGGGCCACTGAAATATGACCAGTTGGCTTTCTCGGCCATGCGGCTTATATACGCACTGTCACGTTGCACCAGCACATGGCATGGCATGGGTAAGGACTCTGTAAATTGAACGTGTCACACCTACATTAGCCTGAATGCCGACAGCTCGTGGAGGAAAAGTGGACATCATGCGCCTGTCAGCTAGGGGCTTACCCAACCACTCTCTCTTGAGGCTCCTATATGCCAAACTGGCTCTTAGGAAGGCGCTGACTGGTCACGCCTGGAGGCGGCGCTCACTAGATTTTTATTGCTGCATTTTGTGAGATTTTTTCACGATGCTGCACTCGCCTGCCCGTCAGCAAGCAATGAACTACGCGAAAGCACTGATCACAGTGCCCACACGGCGACACCATGAAGGGATGATTGTTCTTGCGCGCACCATGGATCGAAAGGACAATGAAGGGCCATCAGTGAACCACATCATCGCTGAATGTTGGCGTCGGCGGCAGGCGCTGATACATGCTGTATCATGCCACGGTCGCTGTGTTACTATACAATGTGACATGCTCTCTACGCTCAGTAGTCACCTGTTCACAGACCACGACCATCCCTTGGACACGACTGAGGAGATCTGTTGCCTTATATATGGCATACTATCGTCGGACGCGCAAATGAAATTACTTGACGTTGCGATGGAAGAGGAGATCACTGCGGCTGTACTGGAAAGCATGCATCACAAGTTGCCAGGACCCGATGGCCTCCCGTCAGTGTTCTATAGGTCCTACCACCAGTTACTGACGCTGACCTCTATGAACATATGCCGCGACCTGATGCTGCTAATTCCCGTCTATAAACCAAATGGTGGAACCTGCATCAGTGATTACCGACCCCTGTCACTCCTGAACTCTAACATGAAGATCTTTACTCGGCTTCTGGCGGCACGCCTTCAGAGTGTTTCCTACTTCGTATTCTCCCACGATCAAGTGTTTTTAGGAGGCGACCATAACATCCGACCTGCCTTGTGTCGATACTGTGACATGATCATGCTTGTTTGATCCCAGTGCGTGGTTGGCATTTTGGCCTAGATTCGTTTCAGCCAGGCCTACGATAGGGATAATCTCTACTATCTGAAACAGATGATGTGGAATATGTGATTCCCAGACAGCTTCGTGGAGGTAATATTGCGTCTGCTATGGAATGCGACATATAGGATCGTTTTGGATGGTCGTCTTACGCCGCTCACCCTTGTAAAACAAGGATGCCCTCTTTCTGCGACCATGTACGTTTTCACCATCGAATTGCTACTTACAAATCTCCGCCAATGTCTCGGCGGGATGACTCTTGGCGGCCACACTTTTTGTCCTCCTCTTGCACAACGACGTTCAAGCAGCACTAGGTTGAATGGAGACCTATGGCGCTGCTTCGGGCAGCGTCTTTTACAAATCTCGCGCGCTGCCTATAGGGCGTGGGGTGCCTGATGAATGCGTCACTTCCCTGTGGCCCTACGATGTAGTAAGATGTCCGGACGGAACTGCTTGAGCATCGATTCCGAAACCTTGACATGCTGCAACAGACGCGATATATTAACATTTATGTCATGTCGCGAAGCCTGCACATGGTCCAAAATTTTCCCAACCCACTGTTAATGGCCAGACGCATATTGGCTACGTTGGGTTCCTTTGTGAGTCAAGGTAAGTTATTTAAAGTCAGCTGTGTGTCCTCACCCTCCTGAAGGCCAAGGAAGAGCTCAATCTTTGTCACGTCCAACATCGAGCAACAGCCTTCTTTGTAAGCAAGTATATTAAGATGCAGCGACTTGCATCATCAGCCTATTGATGAGAACCCTCACCCCGAGCTGGCTCGTTGCCACAGTGTCCCTGACAGACATCACAGCACCCTTTTTCAACTCGAGCTATTTCTTTTTTGACTACAGCTACGTCTTGACCACGCTTCTCCCTCCAACTACCGACGGCCTTGCTACTACCGCAGCTTCCGCCAAGTGTGATTGTAGAGAAACATTATCTCGTCTGGTGGAACACCATACGGCGGGCAGTGCACGTCTCTACTCTTGCGTCAGGTGTCCAATCCAACAGGTACGCAACGGTTAATGGGAAGCAGGTATGCCAGTCGCGTCTTCACCGGATACATCTGGCGCTTTCGCCATTATTTACCATGTGTGCTGTACAGGAAGACGATGGCCATAGATATGTCTTTGGCGGGGCAAGCGATGTGTGGCGTTTGGTCAGCCAGATGCTGGCGTCCATCGTACGCACAACTTCTGACCGCATCACCACATAACTGCTTCTCTTCCCGGACATGGTCTAATTCCCACGGACGAAGACCCCCTCAGTGACATGGAATAGTCGGCACGTTGTCCACTACCTGTTTGATGCCGGTGACAAATCAGCTCTCGATTTCTGGGAATACCTTAACGGCCAATATTGTCCAGTTTTCCACAACCTTAAATACCAACCATATTTCTCGAGCTTTCTGCAGAGTGCTTTCTGCAGCCACCCTCGCAGCTGAATCATCCATGCTAGGAGCAGCTGACATGTGTACCCGCTTCGATTTTACAATTTCGATACCCTCAAAAGTTATTCATACACACCTGCAACAAGACATGCATCGATGGCCTACTGATGCGTCGCCATCAAGGGGGTTTTCTCCTGCTGATGTCTAAGGCAATTTCCAGTATTTATGAGGATATGTTGGTGCGACGGAAATGGATTAATAGTATAATGAAAATAAAATACAATGAAAAGTAAAGATAAATAAAAAATAAATACATAAATTAAAAATTATAAAGAAACCTTCCATGTATCCTCCTTTCCTGTTTTTGGTAGACGTTATTGGGGTGTTACTGATAGAGGCCAAAGCCTGAGTGGTGGTTTCCTTTTTTTTTTTTTTTGGAAAAAAATGATAAAATACCAGACTACAAAATTGAAGTGTCTCTGGTTCGATACCCTATTAAAAAATCCTAGAATTTTAATTATCGCCACTTTTCTCGCCTCCGACAATGTCTGTTGATGTGGCAAAGGCCGAGATTCACCGTGGTACAGAATCCACTACGCTGTATATCACCCTATAACCCTATAACTAGCTGATTAAGTCAGTTCGTGTGTGGAGGGAGGCAACTGCACACTATCCCCAACAGGACTATTCCTACTAAAGCACTGTAGTGCTCAAAACAATCTTCGTATTCATGAGTGCTTTAATTTACTTACAGAACTGATAGTACACCCGTAAATGAAACAAACTGGTATACTTGATCAAAACACTGCCACCAGACGCTAAATGTTTGGTGCGACTAACGTGGCGGACGTCGGCTTTAAGTTCATGACGAGATGATCACAGCCTGCATTGTCTTTACCTTTGCCTCTTCCCCCAATCAACTCCTTGTTCCTATCTGTGAACTCACCGACCGTGTCGGATTTGTTTTTGACATTAGGTGCGATCTGTCTACGAATGTGCGCATTTACCTACCGAACATGATACTGGTCACACCCATCCACGTAGACAAACCCCGCGAGCAGCTGGGAAGTATTACATTTGACTTGCAATTCACAGAATTTCCTACCGTTACCGAGACTCGTAGTTTTCGTCCTAAATTATTCTCTGAAAGTTAACTGAAATTTTTTTGCGGTGCCGTTACCACCGTGAGTCCCCATTCCTGATATGCGGGAGGCCAAGAGCAGGCGCTTCCTGCGTGCAGGTGCAGCCCGCGCCACCAGGCCTCCCCGAGCTCCCGGTCGCCTCGGAGCCCCAGATCGCCCGTGCCTCGCTACGAGGCGGCGAGCAGCCGCAGGTCACCAGCTACGACTGGTCACGAGGACGAAGGAGAGCAGGAGCCGCCGCCCAGCTATTGCGACGCGACAATGGGCGCTGCTCACGGCGGCAACACAGCATTCCTCAAGGTGAAGATGCCCGAGTGCTCTCAGGCCAATATCAACCCTCGAGGTAAGCAGCGCTTCGTTTCCACGTAGTCGTTTGACTTCCAGTAAACTACGGACTGGCCCTCAGCGATTTTCTTCGTGATTATAAAATCTGAAGCTCGGTACCCAAGTATCAGTTTCATAACATAACTTTTCCAAGTAATCGGCATAACTACATCTACATCTATATCCATACTCCGCAAGCCACCTGATGGTGTGTGGCGGAGGGTACCTTGAGTACCTCTATCGGTTCTCCTATTCCAGTCTCGTATTGTTCGTGGAAAGAAGGATTGTCGGTATGCTTCTGTGTGGGCTCTAATCTCTCTGATTTTATCCTCATGGTCTCTTCGCGAGATATACGTAGGGGGGAGCAATATACTGCTTGACTCTTCGGTGAAGGTATGTTCTCGAAACTTCAACAAAAGCCCGTACCGAGCTACTGAGCGTCTCTCCTGCAGAGTCTTCCACTGGAGTTTATCTATCATCTCCGTAACGCTTTTGCGATTACTAAATGATCCTGTAACGAAGCGCGCTGCTCTCCGTTGGATCTTCTCTATCTCTCCTATCAACCCTATCTGGTACGGATCCCACACTGCTGAACAGTATTCAAGCAGTGGGCGAACAAGCGTACTGTAACCTACTTCCTTTGTTTTCGGATTGCATTTCCTTACGATTCTTCCAATGAATCTCAGTCTGACATCTTCTTTACCGACGATCAACTTTATATGATCATTCCATTTGAAATCACTCCTAATGCGTACTCCCAGATAATTTATGGAATTAACTGCTTCCAGTTGCTGACCTGCTATTTTGCAGCTGAATGATAAGGGATCTATCTTTCTATGTATTCGCAGCACATTACACTTGTCTACATTGAGATTCAATTGCCATTCCCTGCACCATGCGTCAGTTCGCTGCAGATCCTCCTGCATTTCAGTACAATTTTCCATTGTTACAACCTCTCGATACACCACAGCATCATCTGCAAAAAGCCTCAGTGAACTTCCGATGTCATCCACAAGGTCATTTATGTATATTGTGAACAGCAACGGTCCCATGACACTCCCCTGTGGCACACCTGAAATCACTCTTACTTCGGAGGACTTCTCTCCATTGAGAATGACATGCTGCGTTCTGTTATCTAGGAACTCTTCAATCCAATCACACAATTGGTCTGATAGTCCATATGCTCTTACTTTGTTCATTAAACGACTGTGGGGAACTGTATTGAACGCCTTGCGGAAGTCAAGAAACACGGAATCTACCTGTGAACCCGTGTCTATGGCCCTCTGAGTCTCGTGGACGAATAGCGCGAGCTGGGTTTCACACGACCGTCTTTTTCGAAACCCATGCTGATTCCTACAGAGTGGATTTCTAGTCTCCAGAAAAATCATTATACTCGAACATAATACGTGTTCCAAAATTCTACAACTGATCGACGTTAGAGATATAGGTCTATAGTTCAGCACATCTGTTCAACGTCCCTTCTTGAAAACGGCGATGACCTGTGCCCTTTTCCAACCCTTTGGAACGCTACGCTCTTCTAGAGACCTACGGTACACCGCTGCAAGAAGGGGGGCAAGTTCCTTCGCGTACTCTGTGTAAAATCGAACTGGTATCCCATCAGGTCCAGCGGCCTTTCCTCTTCTGAGCGATTTTAATTGTTTCTCTATCCCTCTGTCGTCTATTTCCATATCTACCATTTAGTCATCTGTGCGACAATCTAGAGAAGGAACTACAGTGCAGTCCTCCTCTGTGAAACAGCTTTGGAAAAAGACATTTAGTATTTCGGCCTTTAGTCTGTCATCCTCTGTTTCAGTACCATTTTCGTCACAGAGTGTCTCGACATTTTGTTTTGATCCACCTACCGCTTTGACATAAGACCAAAATTTCTTAAGATTTTCTGCCAAGTCAGTTCATAGAACTTTACTTTCGAATTCATTGAACGCCTCTCGCATAGCCCTCCTCACACTACATTTCGCTTCGCGTAATTTGTGTTTGGCTATGTTTATGTTTGCTGTGAAGTTCCCTTTGCTTCCGCAGCAGTTTTCTAACTCGGTTGTTGTACCACGGTGGCTCTTTTCCATCTCTTACGATCTTGCTTGGCACATACTCATCTAACGCATATTGTACGATGGTTTTGAACGTTTTCCACTGATCCTAAACACTATCTGTACTTGAGACAAAACTTTTGTGTTCAGCCGTCAGGTACTCTGTAATCTGCTTTTTGTCACTTTTGCTAAACAGAAAAATCTTCCTACCTTTTTTAATATTTCTATTTACGGCTGAAATCATCGATGCAGTAACCGCTTTATGATCACTGATTCCCTGTTCTGCGTTAACTGTTTCAAATAGTTCGGGTCTGTTTGTCACCAGAAGGTCTAATATGTTATCGCCACGAGTCGGTGCTCTGTTTAACTGCTCAAGGTAGTTTTCAGATAAAGCACTTAAAAAAATTTCACTGGATTCTTTGTCCCTGCCACCCGTTATGAACGTTTGAGTCTCCCAGTCTATATCCGGCAAATTAAAATCTCCACCCAGAACTATAACATGGTGGGGAAATCTACTCGAAATATTTTCCAAATTATCCTTCAGGTGCTCAGCCACAACAGCTGCTGAGCCAGGGGTCCTATAGAAACATCCAATAACCATATTTGAGCCTGCTTTAACCGTGACCTTCACTCAAATTATTTCACATTTAGCATCTCCGTCAATTTCCTTCGATACTATTGCACTTCTTATCGCTATAAACACGCCTCCCCCTTCACTGTCCAGCCTGTCTGCGGTATACATTCCAATCTGAGTTTAGGATTTCATTACTGTTTAAGTCTGGTTTCAGTCAACTTTCTGTCCCTCGTCCTATATGGGCATTGTGACGGTTTATTAATGAGAGCAGTTCTGGGACCTTTCTATAGACGCTCCTGCAGCTTATTATTAGCATATTAATATTGTTATTCCCTGTTGCATTTTTCCTACTCCTACCTTGCCGCGTCTCAGGATGCGTCTTGTCGGGCCTAGGGAGGGAATTCTCTAACCTAAAAAACCCACATGTGCACTCCACACGTACTCCGCTACCCTTGTAGCCGCTTCCGGCTAGTAGCTAGTAGCTAGTTAGGCGTGTAGCGTGAAAATCTTGTAGCCGTAATGTCGATGTTTCTAATGTGGTTAGTAGAGTGATACTTATTACAACTTTGAACATGGCTGACGTTTGCAGCAACCGTATACACAAATTTGAAAAACATGTAAAAATCTGCCAACCGGTTGCATAGGTTTTCTATAGACCCTGACCAGGTTTCGTCACCTCTAAGGGTGACTTCATCAGAAAGTAAGGTAATTACATGAAGAACATATCGTCAAAGACGTCCGGTACATTATTTTTTCAAATTTGATAGTTATTAATTTTTTCAGTTCTAAATTTGTTTAAAAATGTAAATTAACATACGTAAAGAACAATGCACCCGCTTCGGTAGCCGAGGTCGCTAGCATACGCTTGTGCGGTGACGCTCGACTTGGAGGTAAGCTGGTTCAAATCTGGTGGAGAATGAAATTTTCACTGCCAGTATTTGGCCGGCAAGGGAAGGAGAGGTGGTGGCGTAAATACCCTGATCACCACCCTTTGCACCAGTGTCCCTGATGAAATTCTAAACCTCTCCGTAGTGTTTCATGAGGTGACTGTTGATGGTGATCCGTCCGTCGGATGATGTTAAGCTCGGCTATTCGTGAGGAATAGGAGGCATAGGCTATTTGCCAGCACCCAGTTTTCACCCTCTCCCTTCCTATCATCCATAACAACACAAACCAAAAACTACACTCATCACTATCATCCACATGATATCGATAAACACTTAACTCTACGTAGCAGGTCCGAGGAAGGCAACAAATGGTTCAAATGGCTCTGAGCACGATGGGACTTAACATCTGAGGTCATCAGTCCCCTAGAACTTAGAACTACTTAAACCTAAGGACATCACACACATCCATGCCCGAGGCAGGATTCGAACCTGCGACCGTAGCAGCAACGCGGTTTCGGTCTAAAGAACCTAGAACCGCTCGACCACAACGGCCGGCGAAGGTAACAGCAAACCAGCTTCACTAGGACCTTGCCATGAGCGGCAGTGCAGGGCTCATGCATGTGCTCCCCAGCACTCGTACCCTGAGTATGCCACTACTTATTATTACTGAATCGTATTTTCTGGTAAAAATATCATTCTTTATTTCTGTTTACTAATCTTGTTAAAATTCGAATATCCGCAATAAAAAATTCGAATATCCGCAATAAAAGGAAATTTGTTACACAATATATAAAAATAGAA
Organism: Schistocerca nitens; assembly: GCF_023898315.1. Lineage (NCBI taxonomy): Eukaryota > Metazoa > Arthropoda > Insecta > Orthoptera > Acrididae > Schistocerca > Schistocerca nitens. Next base: position 569,056,247 of record NC_064616.1, on the reverse strand, counting down.
AGTAAAATACTTTTTTATACTTCTAGAGCAATAAGCATGTCTCTGCCACATTTTAATTAATAGTAGTACGAGCACTAATGTAAAAAAGATCGTATTCTAACTGGAAATGATAAATAAAATGTCGTGTGACTAGGGCCTCCCGTCGGGTAGACCGTTCGCCGGGTGCAAGTCCTTTGATTTGACACCACTGCGGCGACTTGCGCGTCGATGGGGGATGAAATGATGATGATTAGGACAATACAACACCCAGTCCCTGAGCGGAGAGAATATCGACCTAGTCGGGAATCGAACCCGGGCCCTTTGGATTGACATTCTGTGGCACTGACCACTCAGCTACCGGGGTCGGACATTGGAAATGATTATTCAGTATTTGTTATGTAACATTTCAGTTTAATAACAGATATAGAACTGAAATTCGTGTAAAATAATTTGAGATTAGTAAAATTCGAACTGGTGACTTTCGTATTACTGGAGTTTTACGTTACACGCTCAACTACCAGAAATTACATTGATTTATTGGGAATACTTTTACGCTTAAAGCCACTCGCAGATCTTCTGGTCTCGTAAGTCCATACTTTCGAGCTATTTTCAGAATTTTGTCTTAGTGGCTTGGGCATTGATGTCGGGGCATGGTGTTTCCTATCCTATACACTGAGCTGACAGTAGTCATGGGATACCTCCTAATATAGTGTCGGATCTACTTTTGCACGGCGTAGTGCAGCAACTCGACGTGGCATGGACTCGACATGTCGTTAGAAGCCCCTGCAGAAATACTATGCCATGCTGACTCAATAGCCGTCCGTAATTACGAAAGTATTGCCAGTGTAGTAGTTTGTGTAGGCCTCTATTGTGTCCCATAAGTGTTCGATGTGATTCTTTTCGGGCGATCTGGGTGGCCAAATCATTGGCTCAAATTGTCCAGAATGTTGTTGAAACCATTCGCAAACATTTGTGACATGACATCGTTGTTTCGAAACAGTAAGTCTATGAATGGTTGCAAATAGTCTCCAAGTATCAGAACAAAACCATTTCCAGCCAGTGATCGGTTCCAGTTCATTCCCTGTAAACGCACACCGTTATGGAGCCACCACCACCTTGCACAGTGACAAGTTGACAACTTGGCTCCATGGCTTTGTGGAGTCTGCACGACACTCGAAGCCTGTCATCAACTCTTACTAATTGAAATCGGAACTCATCTGACCAGGCTACAGTTTTCTCAGTCGAGAGACCATCCCATATGGTCACGAGCGCAGGAGATGCGGTGCAGGCAATGTTGAGCTGTTAGCAAAGGTACTCACTTCGGACGTATGCTGGCGTAGCCCGTTAACGTAAAATTTCTCCTAACGGATACGTTCGTAGTACGTCCCACATTGATTTGTTTGGTTATTTCATGTAGTGCTAATTGTCTCTTAGCACTGACAGCTCTACGCAAACGCCGCTGCTCTTGGTCGTTATGTGAAGGCCGTCGGCCACAGCATTGTCCATGGTGTCCTGAAATTTAGTGTTCTTGGCACACTTTTTACACTATGGATCTCGAAATACTGAATTCCCCAACAAATTCCGAAATGGCATGTCCGATGCGTCCAGCTCCAACTACCATTCCGCGATGAAAGTCTGTTAATTGCCATTCTGCGGCCATAATCACGTCGGAAACTTTTCACGTGAATCACCTGAATACTAATGGCAGCTCCGACAGTGCAGTGCCCTTTGTAAGCGATACTACCACCATCTGTATATGTACATATCTCTGTTCTATGACTTTTGTCATCTCAGTGTGAAGAAATCGGCGAAGACCGCGCCACAAGGTCCACTTGTTGGTCCTGATTTCTGCTAAGTTAACGCTGTGTAGTGTGCCAGACAGCCTTACGAACAGAGAACCTTAGAATCAGTTATTACGCCGGCCACTCTCCCGTAGTCGCAGTTTTACAAGTAATATGAGAGTTACGCGTGTGTATAAAGTCTTATTTAGATAAGAATCGTTTCTCTTTATTCAAAGCATCATCAGTTGTCAGTTTTTTGGCTCCTATAATATTTCCATGCGTTCTTCTATACATGGGAATTCATTTCTTGCACTCTGCACTGCAATGATTCTCTACATTTTCTAGTTTGCATTTTTTTCTATTTCCACATTGACCTCGTGTACTTTCGCTTTCTGTGCAGTCGAAACAAAGTATACGAGGTGAATGTGCAGTGCAGAACGCATGTGTACAGGAGAATGCACGGAAATAGTGTAGGAGCCAAAAAACTGACCTCTCAAACCATACTACTTGTAGTCTCAGCATAGTTACCAGGGCGTGGCCTGGAACAGAGATAGTGTTGATAAGGACGAACTTTTGTTTTTTTCGATTTGATATACTATGCAAAACCATCCTGTGAGGGAAGGGAGTGAGCCAGACCCGGAAAGAATCGGCACGGTGGACTGACGTCTGTTGGTCTCGCCACTAAGTAAACTGATTGTGGTTTGTAAGCGGATTTCCATTATTGTTTTGGAAAATGCAGCCCTGGGTCAAAAAATACGACAGTAACGTCCCTCCCTTATGTTAGCTGATTATTTTGGCCACAGTAAGAGCGTCTCAACACAAATTTAAAGAAAAGAAATGGAAATTAAATAATGTGAAAAATCAGGAAAACATCGCACGCCATTCGACTAGATACACGTTACAAAATGATAAATAAGGGTTTTAAAGTAGCCGTATTCCGTGTGTGTTTCGTCTGAATGTGTCATGTGCAGTAAAATGAAATCATCCAAATATTTACTTCAATAACAGAAGTTAATCCAAAGCAAAGGTTTATGAAAAGTCTAATAGGGCGGTACTTCTCTTCAAGGAAGGAAAGGAAGGAGGAAAGGAAGATGAAGGTCTGATGTATCTTTGAGAACGACGTCGTTAGAGACGGAGCACAAACTCGGATTAGGGAAGGATAGAGAAACACAACGACCATGTGCTTTTCAATGGAAGAATCCCAGAATTTATCTCAAGCGCCTGTGGAAAGCCGCAGGCAGCCTAAGTCTAGGTGCCAGAGGGAAACTCGAGCCCCTGCGTTCCCGAGTGTGAGGGTACCGTACACTCAGAAAAAAAAAAAAAATACAATTTCAGAAAAATTGGATGATTTATTCAAGAGAAAGATCTTCACAAATTGACCTAGTCAATGATGGGCTGGTCCACCTATGGCCTCGTGCAAGCTGTTTTTCGGTTTGGCATTGATTGGATTTTCTCCTGAGGGATGCCCTGCCAAATTCTGTTCAATTGCCGCGATAGGTCGTCAAAATCCCGAGCCAGTTACAGGGCCCTGCCTATTATGCTCCAAGCGTTCGCAATTCGGAAGAAATCCGGCGACCTTACGTTTCAGCAATGTAATACCCACCCGCCCAGGGCGAGGGTTTCTAACGCTTCTCTTCGTGCTTGCCAAACCCTATCTTTGCCAGACCGGTCACCGGATATCTTCCCAATTTAGAAATCTTGGAGCATCATTGGCAGGGCCCTCGAACTAACACGGGATTTTGACGATCTTATACGGCAGAATTTGGCACGATATCTCTCGGGAAGGCATCTAACAAATCCATCAATCAATACGAAGACGAATAATGTTTGCATGGGGACCAGAGGTGGAGCAACACGTTATTGACTTGCTCAGCTTTTGAAGCTCTTTCTCTTGAATAAATCATCCCATTTTTCTAAAATTTCAATCACTTGTTTGTATGTACATATACATCATAACTACCGACTTCCGTCCCATTCGGATAATTCCTTTGTCATGTGTCCTTCTTTTTAGAATGTATGATCACTGCAACACTTCTCGTCTGTACTTCTCTTGATATTGAAGACGATTCACCAGAAAGAAGTTCTAAAACGTCTACCACAGGTGAAAACATCGAAGAAGTACGCAATATGGTATTGGAAGAAATATAGTTAGAGTTGTAACGAATAAGTGACCCGAAAGAAATATCCTAAGAAAGAGGAAGGTATATTTTAAATTATTAATACACAGTGGATAGCTTTTACCAGTCTGGTGCAGCATTTGGCACGTTGGCCGAAAGTGCGCGCGAAAAGTAATTCCTCAGTAACACTTTGAGCGTTTAGAGCTGAATGTAACTGACTGTGTACATTCTTGTTATTGTGGATTGGCAGCATGAGCGCAACTGCAGACTAGGAACAAATCAGCGTTCAGTGTAGTGTGTGGAGGACACTGGGACTACACCAAAAACGGTGAAGACGAGCTGAACTGCCGGGAAAGGGCATGGATTGTGTTTTCTGGGTTGAAAAAGGCGTTCTTCTTTTTCATTGTCTAGCAAAGGGTAGACAGTTACCAGTGAAAGCTGTACAATGTTTCACGACTCACTAGATAAAGAAATACGTGGAAAGAGATCTGGACTGCATAAGACAAACCTCATTTTTCACAAGGACACTACACCTGTATAGGAACCTGCTTTCTCACTATGAAAACGGAGGAATTTGAAGTAATACTTTTCAAAGTATCCAGCTAATTCGGTAATTTAGCAACATCGTGTTGCGTAGCACTGGGCTGCAGCCCACTCTCCATTGCGCCTCATTCCACCTTTATGCTACTTTTGTAGTAATCTGTAATAATCTGATAACTTCCACAAATTAAGAAAGTGTAGGGTGATACAGTAGTAAATTTGTATTCGGTTGCCCCGGATATGTAACTGCTTTTACGAGCTACTGTGAGCTCAACCTATGCACAGAAAGATGCATAGGAACCAAACCATTGGGAGACAGTGTTTATAACACTTATCGCTGTTTAGGAGTACGTGGAGAGATTTCTGGTTAACAAAACAGGGAGGCGCCGGATACAATTCGGATTCCTAGTCTCGAGGCTTCTAGAGCATTGACAGACTGATACTTCCGCTAAATTCTTATGTTACGGAGCTGGGCACTATATTAAGGTTTGGAGAACGGAAGGAATGGTAAGGCTATTGAACAAAATTCAGAAATTTCGAGGGTATTTGTGGGCAACTTGCTCACAGTCGCGACAAATGAACACTCAGTAGAGCTACAAATAAGGGTGGCATCTGTTGTTTCGGGAAGAAAGAATTGCGACGGAGCACTCGACAGAATTATTTTTTGGAGTGTTCGGCATGGAAGCGAAGTGGCTGATAGTCAAGCACTTTCTGGGAATTACACTACCAAGAGATCCAGAAAAGCTACTCTGTTACGGAATTCTGCGGTCACGATGCAGCTGACTTAGCGCCATTGATCTGTGTTGGAGATGGCTTGGCGGTACAACAACTTGCCACAACCTTCAGGTAAGTCCACAAAGCGCTAGTACTTCCAATCTGTGTTGTCTTATCTTGGACGATCTCTGATGGTCGCACTGTCGCGGTTAATATTGTTTCCCTGTAAGTGCTCAGATTTTTTTTTTTTAATCACTATCAGTTATAGCCAACGAAGGATTGTTCTGTTCGTTCCATAATACAGGTTAACGTGAGCAATACCTTTAATTCACCAGCTGTTACAAAAATAACTGGAATATACTCTTTTAAATTCTGAAGATAGCAGTGGTAAAGCACAGGAAGGAAAAAAAATTATGCTGGCCGGAGTAGCCGAGCGGTTCTAGGCACTACGGTCTGGAACCACGCGACCGCTACGGTCGCAGGTTCGAATCCTGCCTCCGGCATGGATGTGTGTGATGTCCTTAGGTTAGTTAGGTTTAAGTAGTTCTAAGTTCTAGGGGACTGATGACCTCAGAAGTTAAGTCCCATAGTGCTCAGAGCCATTTGAACCATTTGAAAAAATTATCTACAAGTTATACAGAAACCAGAATAAGTCGAAGGGCATGGAAGGGAAGCAGTAGTCGAGAAAGCAGTGAGATGGGGACGTAATCTCTCCGTACATTGAGTAAGTAATAAGGCAAACCAAAGAGAAATTTGAAAACTGAGAAGAAAGCAAAAATAAAAACTTTGTGATATGCTGAGTACACTGCAATTTTGTCAGAGAGAGAAAGTATTGAATGCAATGAATAATGTCTTCAAAAATGGTTTTAAGATTAGTATCGACAAAGTTAAACAAGGATAATGGAATATAGTCGAATTAAATGTCTTGGTTCAAATGGCTCTGAGCACTATGGGACTTAATTTCTGAGGTCATCTGTCCCCTAGAACTTAGAACTACTTAAACCTAACTAACCTAAGGACATCACACACATCCATGCCCGAGGCAGGTTTCGAACCTGCGACCGTAGCGGTCGCGCGGTTCCAGACTGTAGCGCCTGGAACCGCTCGGCCACTCCGGCCGGCTCGAATTAAATCAGATGATGTTGCGAGAATTAGATTAGGAAATGGGGCACTAACAGCATTCGAGTAATTTTGCTATTTGAGCGGCAAAATAACTGTCGATGGCGGATGTGGAGAGGATATAAAAACGCAGACTGTCAATAGCAAGAAAAGCGTTTCTGAAAAATAGAAGTTTATTAACATCGGATATAAGTTAGACTGTCATGAATTTTTGGTCTGAAGGTATATTTATGGAGTGTAACACTGTGGGGAAGTAAAATGTGGACGATGAACAGATAAGAAGAGAATCGAAGCTTTTCAAATATGGTGCTGCAAAATAATTTGAAAATTAAATGGGTAGATTGGATTACTAATGAGGAGGTACTGAGCTGAATTGGAAGAAAATAAACTGGTGTCCAAAATTAAAGCAACAAACGCAAATTTTGCAAGGTTGCGTTTATTTTGCCACAAAACAATATACACAGATGGTAATAAAGTAGAAACGATGAATAGAACAGAGAAACGTAAACAACTGCAACATGCATAACGACATACAAAAATGTTCCTCGTATTTTCCAACTTAACGGATTTTCACACCCGTTCTGACAACTGATTAACGTGCTCAGAATGGGGTGTAAGTGCCTCTGGCAGCAATACAGGCATGACAACGTAGGGGCATGCTTTGAATGATGTCATCAGTCTCATCTTGACACAATAACGCCCGTTCCCCCTGCAGAGCTGCTCACAAGTCTTGGAGAGTGGTTGGTGGATGCTGACGTCATGCAACCCGTCTCTCCGTGCATCCCAAACGTGCTGTGCTGTATGGGATTCAAATCAGGAGAACGAGCATGCCACGCCATGGGGGCAATATCTTCCGTTTCCAAGAAAACATCAATCACCCGTGCTGTATGAGGTCGACGATTATCATCCTTCAGTACGAAGTCTGGGCACCTCGCAACAAATGCACATGAGATCCCAAGATCTCGTCACGATACTTGACAACAGTTAAACATTGCCGATCCGCCCGTACAATTATGTGAAGAGCTATCCTTGTGGTTACCATAATACCTGCCCACACCATTAGGGATCCTTCTACAGTGTTTTGGTCCCGAAATCGAGTTCCACTTTCTCTCCATATGCGAATGCGCCGAGAATCACGACCCCAACCAAATCGGGACCCGTCTGTGAAAAGAACATTGGCTTACTGTTCGACTGTCCAGGTGACATGTTGACGAGTCCACTCTAGTCGTTCCCTTCTGTGAAATCGCGTCACAGGTACACATACAGAAGGTTTCCGACAATAAAGGCCACTCTGCCGAAGCCTTCTGTACACCGTTTGCCTCCATACAACATGTCCAGTGGATGCTGATTGGTCAGATGCCAGTTGCCATGCAGTACTAAGGCAATGCCGTCGCGCCCTTACAGCCAAATGACGGTCCTCTCTTATGCCACAAATCGTCGGCTCTGTCCTGGGCTTCGGGATATAGTTTCGGTCTCTATAAACTGTTGCCACATCCGAGGAACAACAGAACGATTCACATTAAGCCATTGGGCCACATCAGTTTGAGACTGTCCTTAATTTCTGAGGTCATCTGTCCCCTAGAACTTAGAACTACTTAAACCTAACTAACCTAAGGACATCACACACATCCATGCCCGAGGCAGGATTCGAACCTGCGACCGTAGCGGTCGCGCGGTTCCAGACTGTAGCGCCTAGAACCGCTTGGCCACACCGGCCAGCAAATGCAAGGAGGATGAAATGTGCAAGGAAATTTAATACCTCGGTTCACAGTGGAGAAACAAGGAAGATACCACACACAGAACAAGTGTCAACACAAACAAAGATAACCAACATCAGAAATATCGATAGTTACAGGTGAGGTAGCACTAATTCTGTCCCTCTGTTTTTTGATGAGAGACAGAGCCGGATTCCAAGAAGCATTTAAACAAAATCTACCATCTCTGTTAATAAGGTTGCTTGATAGTTTGATTTCAACAGCTTCCTTAATAACTCTATCCCAATAGCTGGAAGTGCAAGCCAGAATCTCCGTGTTGTTGTATTCCATAGAGTGACCGGTGTCAAGGCAATGTTCTGCAATAGCGGATTTGCTCGCCTGTTGTAAGCGTGTGTGACGCTTATGTTCAATACACCGGTCTTCCACAGTCCTGATTGTCTGACCAATATATGACATGCCAATACTGCAAGGAATACGATAGACCCCAGCCTTACGCAAACGAAGATCATCTTTTACGGACGCCAACAGGGCCTTAACCTTAGAAGGTGGTCGAAAAACACATTTCACATCATATTTCCGCAAAATACGGCCAATCCTGTTGAAAATGCTTCTTGCGTACGGCAAAGAGACCGTAAACTTAGGTGCCACTTCGTTGCTATCGTCACTCACCCGTTGCACAGAAGGCTGATAGCGCAACGCACGTTTGATCTGCCTCTCACTATAACCATTCTGACGAAAGGTGACTTCAAGATGTGATAGCTCAGCTGCCAAACTTTCAGGGTCTGAGATAACGTGGGACCTGTGAACCAAGGTACGAAGTACTCCTCCTATCAGATCGCAGATACAAGTTAGTGTGGGTAGGCTTCCTATAAACAGAATGTCCCAACGTACCATCAGTCTTCCTTTTGACCAACACATCAAGAAAGGGAAGGCATCCATTCTTTTCCACCTCCATAGTGAACTGAATATTCTGGTGGATTGAATTCAGGTGTTCCAAAAACCGGTTTAAATTCTCACTACATGACGCCAAACAACAAAAGTATCGTCTACATATCTGAAAAAAACACGCAGGTTTCAATGTCACTGACTCCAATGCATGTTCCTCAAAGTCCTCCATAAACAAATTGGCCACAATAGGTGACAACGGGCTTCCCATTGCAACTCCATCAGTCTGTTCCTAGTACTGACCATTGAATAAAAAGTAAGTGGAAGTCAGCACATGCCGAAACAAATTTGTTAACTCGACACCAAACTTAACCTCAATTAGCTGCAACGAATCAGAGAGAGGAACGCGAGTGAAAAGAGAAACCACACCAAAACTGACCAAAATATCAGTCCTTCAAACGCAATCCCTGCAATCGACGTAAGAAATCTGCAGAGTTCTTGATGTGGTGTTCACACCTATATACTAGTGGACTCAACAAACTAGCAAAATCTTTAGCTACACGATATGTCGGAGCACCAGTATTAGAAACAATAGGCCTCAAAGGGACAGCCTCTTTATGGACCTTAGGGAGGCCATATAATCTAGGTGGTACAGCACAGTAAGAATTAAGACTCTTGATAGTGTCCTGTGACAAAGAACTTTTCTTCAGGAGGTTATTTCTCTTTCTCTCAACACTCTTAATAGGGTCAGCACCGATTTTGCGATACGCCGAATCAGAAAGTAGACACTGCATCTTTTGAATGTTATCGTGCTTATTCAACAAAACGGTGGCGTTTCCCTTGTCCGCAGGTAAAATAACAACGTCAGGATCCATTCTGAGTGTACGTAAAGCAGCCGCCTCAGCTGCTGTAATGTTATACTTGGGTGGACGGGCCCCATCAACACACGCCAAGCTTCCCTCCTAACCTATTCCGCAGCCTCGGAAGGTAGTTTATAAACAGCCTGTTCGATAGAACTAATAAAATCAACGACTGGCAAACGCTTAGGCGTCGGTGCGAAGTTCAAACCTTTCCCCAGCACAGACAAAGCTGCGTCGTCAAACGTTTTCCCCTTGAGATTGATCACAGAACGTAGAGAATTAAAATTAGAATTAGACACTGAGCCAAAGAAACGTTCCTTGGCTCAGTGTCTAATTCTGCGCTGTGAGGGATGATGACAGCTCGTAGCTTGTAAATACAAGTCTGTGTGCGTAGGCTTCCGGAACATACTGTGACCCAAGGAGCCGTCTCCTTTTCTACGAACCAAAATATCCAAAAACGGGAGCTCATCATCTTTCTCTACCTCCGTGGTGAAACAGATGTTTGGATGGAGGGAGTTCAGATGTTCCAGAAAAGAAGGAAGCGTTGCTGTCCCACGCAGCCATACCACAAACGTATCATCTACGTATCTCCAAAAACATTTGGGTTTCATCCTCCCTCCATCCAAACATCAGTTTCACCATGGAGGTAGAGAAAGATAGTGAGCTCTCGTTTTTGGATGTTTTGGTTCGTAGAAAAGGAGAGGGCTCCTTGGGTCACAGTGTGTTCCGGAAGCCTACGCACACAGACTTGTATTTACAAGCTACGAGCTGTCATCATTCCTCACAGCGCAGCGGTGTATTACGGACGCTAGTGCATAGGACTAGAGCCATCTCAGATCAGGACAGCTTATCGGTTGAGCTTAGCCATCTCCGCTCTGTGTTTGCCCAGAACGGGTACTCCGAGAAGCAGATCCGGAATGCACTTCGACCAGCACGCTCCAAACCTTAAGAACAGCCTGAAGAAACAGAGAACACCACGGGGTTGGTTTTTCTACCGTACGTCGGTGGCGTGTCTTTTAAGATGGGTAGAACTATGAAGAAACCAAGATCCTCCGGTACGCTTCCACATACTGGGACTCCATCATTAAAGAGGCGGTCGAAATACGTATAAGCAGTGATCTAATAAAGAGACACGGGGTTTCACCTGAGCAAAGCCAGGGAGCCAGCCTTGGCGGCACTAAGGAATCGTCAGCCACAGATTAGCAACTGCACCGAGTCAACGCAGATGGGAAACCTTAGCGCAGATGCTTAAATCGCGCGCCAACACCTCGCGCGCGCGAATGGGGTACGTTGCTCCCGGCCGCATTTTCTCGCGCCCTCCCGGATGATGCCCTCTCTCCCTCCATTTATCCCTCCTATCAACTCTGATCCTCACCCCCCCTCCTTTCCTCCGTCCTTTCCCTGGGCTCCCTCTTCCTCCCCCCTTCCATCCTGTGTTTTCTCACCGCCCAACCTCTCCCTATCTCCCTTCCCCTCCACTGAATCCTTTCGTATTCCCCTCCTCTGCCTTCCCCACTCCCTGGCACGTCTGCTCAGCACCCCCCACCCGTCTTATGGGTCCTCATTCTCCATTGGCTCCTTTCCCCCCTCCCCCTTCACTTTTCCTCTCCTTCCCCCCCTTTTTTATTTTCCCATCATCTGTCCAGTTCCCCCCCCCCCCCCCCACCTGCTCTCGGCTGTGGTATGTCATATTTGTGCCAACCTTGTAGTGCAGTGTTTAAGTGAGTGTTCAGTGTTGTGCGTCTTTCCACAGTGTTGCGAACAGAAATCATGCTGTGGCTGGGTGTGCATTTTATATTTCTTGCGAACAGAAACCAGACTGTCGCCGTGTTTTTTAATTGTCTGTCTGTTATTTTTCTTCTTCCTGTGTATTTTCTTAACATCATCAACCCTGTGTTTATGTTTTAAGTTCCAGAATTTTCTGCCATTTTACCTTTAAGTCACCGATTTTATCGCCAACTGTTATTTTTTATTATCTTCATCTTTTTAAAACAAATTCTGTAGGCTGAAGAGCGGCGTAGTAAGCTGCTGCCAGCCCACCCCCTTCAGGGGGAATAGAAACTCAATAAAGGAAAAAAAATAAGCGAGGCGACAGTAGCACCTGAAGATGGTGGGCAGTTGTCTTGCTGAAATACTGTGCGGTTTTTACAATACTATCCAGTGTAACTCCGGGGAAACTATCAAGCAGATGCAGCTCCGGGAAACCCTCAAACAGCACATAGTTGAAATATATTCGTAACTGTGAATATAGAGCTGTCAGTCTTCAGCTGTATGACGATATAAGACATTGAAAATTAGTGCTGGACAGGGTTCGAGTCCCGAATCAGCACAAATTTTCAATGTCTTCGTTCCATTATACAGCTGGATGCTGTCCATGTTCGTAATTGCCAATACGTTTCATGTATTTATTAACAATTGTAGTCACCGCATTGAGTGTTCATTCGGAAATCCATGCACTGTAATATCGTACCTTACCAGGTTTTATTAGTAGAAGAGATGAAAAGATGCTACGAAGAGTCGAGCATTTCATCACGAATTCATTTGCTAGAGTGTTACGAAGATACTCGACAAATTCCTGTGACAGCCGTGGAGAACGAACTTTCCTAGAAGAGTCGAGCAACATTTGAGGGTAATTTTTCTTTTTCTTCAGTCTCCGATCGGTCAAAAAATTAAAACCACAGTAAAATCCCATGAAACTTTGCCCAGATTTGTTGCGCAGTGCCTCTCGTACGCCCGTCTGTGCGTTACCTCGCACCATCAGTTCTGTACGCCCCGTGAGCACATAAAAATACTTCAAGCACTAGTGTCTCTCGCCAAGAGTGAAGTACATGCTGAGGGTTTCGCGACCGATCGGAGATTGACAACAAAACAAAATTAGCCCTCGTTTATTCACCCGACTCACCTCTCACTAAATAACCGCGACGAGAAATTCAGAGGAATTAGAACCGACGCGGACGCTTCAACAGAGCCGTTGTTCACATGCAGCATCCCCCAGTTGTCACCTCGCGTTTTCAAAAAAAAAAAAAAAAAAAAGTTCAAATGGCTCTGAGCACTATGGGACATAACATCTGAGGTCATCAATCCCCTAGAACTTAGAACTACTTAAATCTAGCTAACCTAAGGACATCGCACACATCCATGCCAGAGGCAGGATTCGAATCTGCGACCGTAGCAGTCGCGCGGTTCCGAACTGAAAGGCCTAGAACCGCTCGGCCACACCGGCCGGCTCGCGTTTTCATTGCTGTTTTATTTTTCAGTAAATAAGTGAGACGCTTTTGGTATTACGAATGACGTTCGTACTGCGTCACATGCCTGTTTCACAGTATGATATTATTTTCTTACGAGCCGGTAGATTATCATAAGTTACCAGCAGAGAAGAAGGGCTTGTGTGGGTCATGTAGACGACATGTAACATAATACCGAAGAAATACCGAGCTACTTGAAACCTCTATTAAAATTTACAGATTTCCTAGGTGGAAAACTTCGGCATGTGGGGAAATCTCATTCAGTGACGCTATAGAGCGGTGGTTGTCAAACTGCGGCCTGCAAGCCGCGTGAGGCTCGAGTTAAGTATTCGTGCGGCCCGCAGTTCTGAATCGTATTTTACACTGAAGCGCCAAAGAAACTGGTATAGGTATGCGCATTGAAATACAGAGATATATAAATAGGCAGTCGGCAACGCCTATATAAGACAACATGTGTCTGACCCAGTTGTTAGATCGGTTACTGCTGCTGCAATGGCAGGTTATCAAGATTTAAGAGAGTTTGAACGTGGTGTTATGTTCGGCGCATGAGCGAAGGTAGCGAAGCATCTCCAAGGTAGCGAAGAAGTGGGGATTTTCCCGTACTAGCATTTCACAAGCGTACTGTGAATATCAGGAATCCGGTAAAACATCAAATCTCCGACATCACTGCGGTCGGAAAAATATCCTGCGAGAACGGGAGCAACGACAACTGAAAAGAATCGTTCAATATGAGATTAGTGCAACCCTTTCGCAAATCGCTGCAGATTTCAATGCTGGGCCATCATCAAGTGTTAGCGTGCGAACCATTCAACGAAACATAATCGATGTGGGCTTTCGGTGCCGAAGGCAGGAGACTGAGCGCACTGGTGGAGGCTCTATAACGGTGTGGGGCGTGGGAAATTGGAGTGATATGGGACCCCTGATACGTCTACATACGACTCTGACAGGTAAAACGTACGTAAGCAGTCTGTCAGATCAGCTGCATCCATTCATGTCCACTGTGCATTTTCTCTGCCTCGTGATGACTGGGTGTTACGTGATGTCCTTAGGTTAGTTAGGTTTAAGTAGTTCTAAGTTGTAGGGGACAGATGACCATAGATGTTAAGTCCCATAGTGCTCAGAGCCATTTGAACCATTTTTTCCACTGTGCATTCCGACGGACTTGGGCAATTCCAGCAGGACAGTGCGACATCCCACATTTCCAGAATTGCTACAGAGTGACTCCGGGAACACTCTTCTGAGTTTAAACGTTTCCGCTGGCCACCAAACCCCCAGACATGAACATTATTGAGCATATCTGGAATGCCTTGCTACGTGCTGTTCAGAAGAGATCTCCTCCCCCTCGCACGGATTTATGGCAGCCCTGCTGGATTCATGGTGTCAGATCCCTCCAGCACTACTTGAGAAATTAGTCGAGTCCATGCCACATCGTACTGCGGCAGTTCTGCGCGCTCGCGGGGGCCCTACACATTAGGCAGGTATATCAGTTTCTTTGGCTCTCCAGTGTATAACAGTATGCATTTAGCGGGTAACAGCCGAATCCAAAAAACGTCGACTAACATTAACGGCTTATTAAGAGTGTAGTTTATCTGCCCTGTGTGACAGCAAAAATATTTACAGAGACATTAGTATTTTAAGATATTCTTAATTGAAATTGACGATGGTGAATTCGGCCGTGAGCTAAGTAAAGTTGGCCACCTACGTCTGCTACAGAGAGGTAAGCACCACGGCCAATGCGGGATTAGAGAATGTGAGAGGTGGAATGCTGTACTGTTTCTCTTCCTTTATTGACAACTCACTGGCTATGCGACTCGTACCGATCAGCTGCGATTGTACAAATTTTGACATGGAGGTAACATGGATTCGTGAATGCGCATTACAGAGGCAGTCATCTTCAAATGTGGTACTTATTTGTAGAAATGAACATTAAATTAATTACGGTTTTTGTAATACAATGTAGTGAGTAGAAGAAAACTGGTATTTCATTTATCAAACTTCATAATGAGAAATATTACTATTAATCAAAAATCATTCGCACACATATAGACTCCAACAGCGCTTCATCGCGTATTTATGGTGCCAGAACTGTTAGACTGCTCCGGTTGGCAGCAATCTGAAATAGTCCACAATCAACAACAAGTGTTTCGAATGGTGCCGACATGTAGTGATCAGTACTTTGGGACTACCGGCCAACTTCTCTCGTGTCTACTGTACAACAATACTATCAGTAACGAAAGTGGACATGTAATGTACAGAAGTGTAATTTCCGAGAGCTCTTCAAATTAGTAAGACCTGTGAGGTCGTGATTTTATTTCAGATTTTCTCGATGTGTTTACCACCGCGTACATTACTTTGCACAGACACAGTATTTTACACAACGTGCAATAGATATTAATTTCAACTACAGTGGTATTGCACTCAACAGTTCAGAGGATGTGCTGCCAGAATCTGACTGGGTTAATCATATCTTTCAGTCTAGCGTACAAGCTCTGCACAGTTGCTATATGACCGACATGTACTCTGTTACAACTGTTGGAGTACCACTGCAGGTGACAACGCAGTGCATACGTTCCCTCAGCTGGCCGATACCAAGTAATTTTAATTGCACTATAACAGGAATACTGCCTCATATGAAAGCGAAATATTCCTGATTTGGAAGATGCAATAAGGATTGTATACATCTGAAAAGGTGCAAATATGGACGAGAAAGCCAAAAAGTACACCACGAGACACATTAATTAATAATTTTGTATATTTAAATTTACTGGTAAATAATAAATACTTAACGCTTGCAGCTGTTGGCTGTACCTGACCCCGCCGTCAGATCGAAAATATACTGGAGGAATTATAGTAGACGTGCGAAAAGTTGGCCAGCCACCTCGTGCGCGAAGCTGGGTGCAGGGGCAGATAGATTTTCCGTTCCAGGGTGAGATAACTGATAGGGGGCAAGTTGTATTGTTTGTCTTCCAGTTCTGACAACTCATGGGACTGTGTGTCTCGTACTGATTACCTGCTATGGTATGAATTTCAAACGGGAGTAACATTGATTCTGGAATGTGCATTATAGAGGCGGTCATCTTCCAATGCGGTACATATTTGTGGTGACGCGTACGAAATTAAGGCTGTTGTAACACAAATCAATAAGTAGAAGAAAATGGCATTCAAAACATTTAGTAAATGTTTGTGATCGTGTCTTCTATTGTCTAATGCACTTCAACATAAGTACAATTACTGTTATTAATCACAACTGCTGTCACTGACAACACAACACATCGGCAGGCAGTTGCAGTGTCAAAACTTTAGGGTCGCTGAGAGTGCCAGCCGTCTGAAGCAGAGAACAGCTGATACGAAGTGTTCCGAAAGGTGCCGACATTTACCGATCAGTACTTAGGGGCCGGCAGCCAACATAGTGAGCCCTTCCTACAGCTAGACACCTGGGAGCTCACAACATACTAATTTATGTAGATTACCAATTAATAACAAGATCGATACATTTCTCGGTCCGAGGTGACACTCCAAAATCTCAGTATTGGCTCTTGAGCGAAATAGTTTGACGATTACTATTACGTGCATGATGGGGAAGAGGCACATTTTGCTGCTGATGTAAGACGACGTCCTACGCGCCAATACGACCCAAGATGCACAGGTCTAGCAGGACCTTTACTTCGGCCTCCAGCGCCCGTGGCCTCAATAGACAAAAATTACTAAACCTGCTAACAGGTCGTTCGTGGGAACTAACTCCTAGCATCTTTTACAACTATAAAAGACTTAACAGAGCCAATCTCGCCTTTGTTAAGATCGGCAGAGGGTCTTAATCTGCCAAGAAGTTAAAATGAGTGCACACTGCACTGCAGAGTGAAAATTCATTCTGATAACGATCAATATATAAAAAGACAAACACACGTGCAGTATGCCTTTGGTTCATTCTGAAGACGCACCACGATTCACAGACGAAACACGACAGGAGAAAAAGAAGTGGTTATCGTTGCATTCCCAGAATTTCATGGAATAATAAATAACAACTGGAGACAAATTACATTTTAAGAAAAGCATATTGGAATAAGCCCAACACAGCTGTAACGCCTATCATGAGTATCATTACATGCTCAGTGACTGTTTTTCTGAGTCCAGCATGGAAAGACTGTATTACATGTGGTGAAAAATGGTTCAAATGGCTCTGAGCACTACGGGAATTAACTTCTGAGGTCATCAGTCCCCCAGCACTTAGAACTACTTAAACCTAACTAACCTAAGGACACCTCACACATCCATGCCCGAGGCAGGATTCGAACCTGCGACCGTAGCGGTCGCGCGGTTCCAGATGTAGCGCCTAGAACCGCTCGGCCACTCCGGCCGGCACATGTGGTGAAACAAATCAGTAATTTGCGCATGTACCTCAGCTCTGGTAGCAACTAGAATAATATGAGCAGCACTAAATCTAACAATCAAGAAGAAAATAGCATTTTGGTTAGGGAACTATGAACAGTATAGTGAACATATTATCGTTGCCAGAATAGAAACAAATTTAATGCCCGCCACAGTTGGAAATACATTATATTATACAGTCAAGATCTGCTGATAAATATTCTTCACTGAACAACCAGTTTCCACCCAAGGATTATCATCAGGGTCAGAAAGCATATACATCACACTAGGCGATATAAAATTAATGGCGTCGTATAATGAAATCCATGGATTCGCCACTGTTGTCAGATACGAGGATTGCACTTTAATAGTGGCAACTAATTATTTATAGCTCGTACAAAATAGAGAAGTGTTGGCCGGCCGCTGTGGCCGAGCGGTTCTAGGTGCTTCAGTCTGAAACCGCTCCACCGCTACGGTCGCAGGTTCGAGTCCTGCCAGGGGCATGGATGTGTGTGATGTCCTTAGGTTAGTTAGGTTTAAGTAGTTCTACGTTCTAGGGGACTGATGACTTCAGATGTTAAGTCCCATAGTGCTCAGAGCCATTTGAACCAGAGAAGTGTTTCAAAGTTTTACTGACCTTCAAAGTAGTCACCAGCGTTGTGTATAACCCGTTGCCAGCGATGTGAAAGTCGTAGGATACTCTTGGTAGTGCCAGTTGTGCTGACAGTTCGAGCGGCGCAGTCTATTGCCCGACGAATCTGCAGCAGTTCTGAAGCGAATGCCGTGAAGTGTTTCCTTCAGTTTAGAAATAGAGTTGGACTCACAAGGGCTTAAGTCAGGGGAGTGCATTAGGTGGTATAGCACTTAGCAGCCCCATCAGTCAAACAAATCAGTAACAACTTACTTGAGCATTGTCCTGCAAAATGATGGTCAGGTCCTGCAGAAAGTGTCATCACTTCTGTCTCTAAGCTGGTCGTAGGTTGTGATCCAAAATTGAACAGCATAAAGACAGAAGTGATGACACTTTCTGAAGGACCTGTCCATCATTTTGCAGGACAATGTTCAAGCACGTACAGTGCAAGCTGTCACTGATTTGTTTGACTAATGGGGCTGCTAAGTGCTATACCACCTACTGCCCTGACTCAAGCCCTCGTGAGTTCAACTCGATTTCTAAACTGAAGGAAATACTTCACGGCGTTCGCTTCAGAACTGCTACAAATTCGTCGGGCAATAGACCGCGCCGCTCGAACTGTCAACACAACTGGCACTGTTAAGAGTGTTCTACGACATCCACATCGCTGGCGACGGGTTATACACAATGCAGGTGACTACTTTGAAGGTCAGTAAGACTGAAACGCGTGTCTATTTTGTACGGGCTGTAAATAAATAGTTGCCACTATTGAAGTTCCACCCCTCGTAGTAATATAAATTACATTGTCAGATATGAAAACGTGTCAAACAGTGCATTCATTCATATTATATAAACCGTCAGCACTAACCTTACGCAGTCTGTACACTGCAATATTGACGTGGATTTTATTATTTGACGCAACTAATCGTCAGGGTGAACAAACGTCACGAGTTTTGCATAGCTTCTAACACGAAGTTGTAACAGCGAATAGATTATTGAAGAGCAGGCTAGTGGAGGTCAAAGGAAGTCACTTGATGCTTCATTATCAATAAAAGTCAACACGTAACTAAAAACACAGTAAATACACTTGGTTTTGACGTTCCGTCGAAATGCCCGTCCATTTTCTATGGCAGCTCTTCCCACTATTGGTTTTTATCACCAACACACTCACGCAGTGAGTTACAGATTCATATTCGGCCGTTTATTTTGGAAGCAGTGTAAGTGTATTTTTAGTATGTAGCTCTGCCGCCCCTAACACAATTGACTGAGCGGCAGGTCGGGCAGCCTTAATTGCCTCCCAATTATGTTACCAGCAAGACACAAACGTATAGCGTATTACCTATCAGCAACGAACAGCTGAGAATACAATTATATTATGCGACCCTTCGACGAGAGAGCTTCCTGAAGAAATGAGATAGTATTAAAATGTTAGCGTCGGGCGTTTGAACACGACCTTCACCCTACGACGAGAAACACGAAAAACAGCGCCGACAGATGAAGTAAAGTATGAACACGCGTGCCACCCCACGGCGACAAAGACGTTTATCAACGTCGGCTTGAGCGTGTAAAATATACAGGATGACAATTATTGAAATATAAGATGACATTGTAATTTTGTCAGAGACAGCAAAGGACATGGAAGAGCAGCTGAACGGAATGAACAGTGCCTTGAAAGGAGGATATAAGATAAACATCAACAAAAGCAAAACGAGGATAATGGAATGTAGCCGAATTAAATCTGGTGATGTTGACGGTAATAGATTAGAAAATGAGACGCATAAAGTAATAAATGAGTTTTGCTATTTGGGGAGCAAAATAACTGATGATGGTCGAAGTAGAGAGGATATAAAATGTAGACTGGCAGTGGCAAGGAAAGCGTTTCTGAAGAAGAGAAATTTGTTAACATCGAGTGTAGATTGAAGTGTCAGGAAGTCTTTTCTGAAAGTATTTGTATGGAGCGTAGCCATGTATGGAAGTGAAACGTGGACGAAAAATAGTTTAGACAAAAAGAGAATAGAAGCTGTCGAAATGTGGTGCTACAGAAGAATGCTGAAGATTAGATGGGTAGATCACATAACTAATGAGGAGGAATAGAAGTGGGAAGAAGATAAATATGTGCCACAACCTGACTAGAAGAAGGGATCGGGTGGTAGGACATATTCTGAGGCATCAAGGGATCACAAATTTAGTGTTGCAGGGCAGCGCGGAGGGTAAAAATCGTAGAGGGAGACCAAGAGATAAATACACTAAACAGGTTCAGAAGGATGTAGGTTGCGGTAGGTACTGGGAGATGATGAAGCTTGCACAGGATAGAGTAGCATGGAGAGCTACATCAAATCAGTCTCTAGTCTGAAAACCACAATAACAACAACAACATTAAATGAAATCGTCATAACTTATGAACGGTTTGAGTTAGGATGCTCAAACTGCATGGTTGGCCGCGGGGTATTATGAGAATTAATATGCAAATGCGCGACGAAGCCAACCTTCATTTGGGTGAGTTCGTCAACAAGCAAAATTGGCGTATTTGGGGACTGAGAATCCGCATTTCTTGATCGAGAAGTCTCTTCACAGTCAACGGATGATTGTGTGGTGTGTAATGTCCAGTCACAGAATAATCGGTGAGATATTCCTTGATGGTACGGTGACAACCGAACGGTACGTGAAGGTTTCGGAAGATGATTCCATCCCTATTATCCAAAGTGACCCTGATTTCGACAAAATGCGGTTCATGCAAGACGGAGCTCGACCTCATCGAAGCAGACGAGTGTTTGATGTCCTGGAGGAGCACTTTGGCTCTGGGGTACCCAGAGGCCACTGGCATGGGCCTCAATTGGCCGCCATATTCTGCGGATCTGAACACGTACGACTCCTTTTTGTGGGACTATATTAAGCAGATTGCTGAGATGAAAACAACCATTCAGGAGGTAATTGACGGCATCGATGTTCCGACATTTCAGTGGTTCATGCAGAATTTCGCTATTTGTCTGCGCCACAACATGGCCAATGATGGCAGGCATATGGACCATGTCATAACCTAAGTCCGAATATCTGTTGTGACGTTTACGTGTTGAATAAAGTGTGTGTACGCCGTAGTTTGTAGCTAATTTACATTTTTTCATATAGTTCAATAACTGACACCCTGTAAGTACAATTACTGTTATTAATAAATAAATCACTTGTTCACACAGACAACTCAACAACGCTTAGTAAGGAAATTGCATCAAAATTATAGGGATCAACGCTTCGGTATATCGCCAGAGCAACATTTATCGCTGTAATCGACAGTGGATTTTGTAATCATGACTCATGGGTAAGAATAATACAGTGGTGTGCAAACCTTAAGGACGAAAGTAACTTCCCCATGATGTATCACTGCCAAGTAACATGGTTCGATGGTACTTAAACCATCCATCGAAAGATCTGCTACAGTATAGTACAGAGGGTAACTGAAAGAAATACGCAACGAGACGAACAGAAATTATACTTTTATTCAAACATAATAATTGCACTGAAGTCACCACACTGTATGGTGTTCCCCTGTAAGTTACAAAAAGCAAGAAATGGTTCTTTGTAGGAAGCATGGTCGCCACGGACGGCAATGCACGCTTTGCAGCGTACTCCCATGCTGGCCACAAGGTCGGTAGGAAGTTGTTGTGGCAGGACGTTCCATTCGTCGACCAGTGAGGTTGACTGGGCTGGATGGTCGTTGGTGCATGTGGACGTGTTGTAACGCGTCTCACAAACGCATTCCATAGGTGCTCAATCTGATTTAAGTCGAGGGAACGGACAGCTCAGTCCATTCGCCGTATATCCTCTCCTTCCAAGAGCTCCTACATCTGAGCTGTTCCATGCGATCGCATATTGTCATCCATAAAAATTAGGTCAGGGCCGAATGCACACCTAGAAATACGCACAAGGGGAAGGACAACAAAATCACATTAACGTTGAACGATAAGTGTACCGTGTTCAAAGATTTGGAGGTTAGTAGGCTCATGCAACATGCCTCCACACACCATAATACCTGGACCACCGAAACCATCATGTTCGACAATATTTCTGGGTGCATTAGGTATTCCCAATTCTTGCCATATGAGGGTACGTCCAGAATTATGCAGCTCTGTTACTTGGTAGTGACATATCATGCAAAAGTTATTTTCGTCCTTAAGTTTTTCACACCAGCTTAGTTTGAAGAATTCTACAATATTGATGTAAACTAAAAATTATTCCAAACAATAAATTGAAGGAAACAAATTACTTGCTGCAAACGTATAAAACACACAAATCAAATTTGAAGAGGTAGACATTACTAGTTATGCTAATGGTAAAGAGAACCAAACAAACCTACAAGAGATGTCGAAATGCATGTCTCCATTGCTTAAGTATGCCCGGCCTTTGTGCGATAGACTGATGCTCTTCCTGGATGAAGCCTCACGTCGTGCAACGTGCAATGTGTATGATAAATCATCCGATTCCGGTTCAAAGTTTTAGGATGACAATCAAGTCTACGGAGGATGGTTAGTTTTGTGACAAGTTGAGCAAAAGATTACCCAATGTCACTCGAGTTTGCAGTGCACGCAAGCTGGTGAACCAATAAGTTTACACTTCTGCACCTGGTATTCACCTTAGCTGCGATGAGTTGTCGTCTGACTGGCTGCTCTCGCCCATTGAAATTCCTATAAAACTAATTAAGCCTTTGCTGATTCTTTTGCAGCAGACACTCTCCCTATGTTTCTCGATATGCGAGAAAACATGAACTCATACCTAGTCTCACACTATGGCGATATACACGCGAATGGTTGGAGCAGCGTGCATATTATAATTCCCTCTCAGTTCTCGCAAGAACAATTAAGTAACTGGCTGGTTCGTTTCTCCACAGTTGGAGCTCAACGACGATACAGCTAATGTCTAGCTGGAGGTCATCTGCTGTGAACGCAGTGTTCACACAAATTTCTCCTCTGCGTCGTACAGAGCGTTATGTGCTCCGTTCTGCACTTGACACCAGTTCAGAGAAGAATCCCCCGAAATTTCAGTCTTGTCTTTCTCATAGCCGAACTGTCTCCCCACCTGCGTTCTTTCGTTCTCCATGTCACGGTGTTTTTCGGCCAATAGGAGCGTTCCTCTTATTTTGTGGAAACTCTCTCTATCGATCGCTAGGCTCCTAACATTAAACTGCGTCGAATTCTCGGCACTTTGCTCCTTCCCGGTGCGTTTCCGCCAATCGGACGTTTTGTGCCTGCTCCAGTCGCCTAAAAAGTTACATGTGTCTATCACGTGTGTAGATGATAAACTTATAGCCCATTGTGATATGTAGGAAGAAATTTGTTCTTAAATGATAATTGTAATTAGTATGCATGTATGTCCAGTCATCAGATTTGGCTTAAGCAATCGATAAACTGAAAGGCGGGAGACGGTGTGGAGGGGAGAAGATGGAGTGGTTGGGGGGGGGGGGGGGAGAGGAAAGCAGGACACGTCTCTAATAATAGACATTAGTGTCAAGCAACGCAGAGCGGAGAATCTTGTAAGTATGATTCTTCTCCCTCCCTCATTTCCTACTTCATCTATCTTCACAGCCTACCAAAAAAGTGAAACACCCAGAAAGGGAGGAGTAAACAAAATGAAACTTCACAGATTAAGAGGGTGGTGTTGTTTCAGTGATTACAAAGTCGAGTCAAATTTATATACAACTTGGCAGCATGAATCCACGTGTCACTATGACGTTGCACTTTCTCTGGTCTGTATGTACGCACTGATTGGTTTGGGAATGGTGTTATAAAGCCTTTGTACTCTCCTGAGGCAAGTTGGGCCACAAACGTTATAACTGGTCCTGGACATGCTGGATATTGGCACTGGGATTTAGTTGACGTCCAAGTTAGTCCTACACACGTTCCGTCGGGAACAGATATGAGGATCCTGCAAATGGTTCAAATGGCTCTAAGCAGTATGAGACTTAACATCTGAGGTCATCAGTCCCCTAGATTTAGAACTACTTAAACCTAACTAACCTAAGGACAGCACACACATCCATGCCCGAGGCAGGACTCGAACCTGCGACCGCACCAGCAGCGCGGTTGCAGGCTGAAGCGCCTAGAACCGCTCGGCCACAGCGGCCGACGAGGATCTTGCAGGTCGTGGGAGTATCTCAACATCAAGCAGGCATGCAAGTCAGCAAAGTTTCGAGGCCACTGACACTGAAGTTAAAATCTTCTGGGTTGCTAGGCAGTCATATTTCTCTAAGCAATCGACGTTTCGACCCCTCTGCTCAATCTACAGTGGGCACCACAAAATCCTGAAGAAGATTCCATCAGAAGAGTCGAAACGTCGATTGTTTGGAGTAATATGATGCGACCTAACAACCCATAAGATTTTAACTCCATCACGCAAACTGTTCATAGACACACATACCATGTACTAACGAACATTGTTCTGTTGAAAAATGGCACCGAAAAGAGAAAAGTGGAGGCCCTTCAGTCCCGCACTTGCATGGTGACCAACACAAAAAGTTCTACTGTCACCTCTGCGAAATGGTTAGTATTCGAATCGACGAGTCACAGGTTGTGATAATGTTGTCCGTACGTCTGGGTGCGATCGTCCACTTATACGGTCCTACTGATGAGATAATGCACAGAAAGCGATTGAACGGTAACGGTTTTAAGGGCAGAGGGAGAAAATTGCCAAGGTAAGCGTGAAACGTCCCCTTATAAAAATTATACATGACTGTGCTTAAACTGACACACAGTACTTTTAGCGCAACGCAATCTGACTTTCAATAATCCCTACAAAAGAATGGCCCTGACTAACAATAACCTATACCTTTCATGAATCACTTACCTCACAAAAATCTTCGTTACTCAAACTACTGCAATACAGCGAGCGCCACTACTGCCAACTAAATAAAAGATTCAAACTACTGAAGGCACTAACTACTGATAGGCATAGTTAGCAAATGAAAGATTTTGATAGAGAACAAACAATGTATTTACCTTAATAGTGTTCAAAAGTCATAATATATATATCAGTCCATGATATCCAATATTACAAATTTACTCTTTCTGATGGACACACGTCCAGATCGTACGCTCTCAAAATTCCGCCATCTCTCCCCCCACATCCACCACTGCTGGCGGCTCACCTCCAACTGCGCAACGCTACGCGCTGTTAACAGCCAACTGCCCAACACTTCAATAGCATATACTCCAACAATGCAAACCAACCACAGCGTTCACACAGTACAGTCAGTGATTTTCATATAGAGCGCTACGTGGCGTTACCAACATAAAAACCTAAACAGCCTACTTACAAGCGCCATGGGAAAGAAACCTGTTACGCCGCAATTCTGTCGAATGAGTGGTAACACGTGAGAGCCCTGATTTCCCTTCGCGTTCTGAGGAGACAGTTGTTTATTCAAATTTCATGAGAACATTCCGCCGCAACGGAAAACGCCTTTGTTTTAATGATTTCCACTCCGAATTCTGCATCATGTCAGTGGCACTCTTTCCGCTATTTCTCGATAGTACAAAATGTGATGCTCTTCTTTGAACTTTCCCTTTCTACTCCATTAATCCCATCTGGTAAGGATCCCACACCGTGTAGCAGTACTCCAAAAGAGGACGGGCAAGCGTAGTGTAGGCAGTCTCTTTAGTAGATCTGTTGATCTTCTAAGTGTTCTGCCAGTATGTTCCCTCGAATTTAAGTTGTTCATAATTTTAATTTATAGGTATTTACTTGAATTTACGGGCTTTTGATTTGACTGATTTATGATGTAACCGAAGTTTAACGCATTCCTTTTAGCACTCATTTGAATGACCTCACACTTTTCATTATTTTGGGTCAATTGCCAGTTTTCGCACCATGCAGATATCTTTTATAAATTGTTTTGAAATTTGTTTTGATCTTCCTATAACTTTACTAGACGATAAAGTACAGCATCTTCTGCAAACAACCTAAGACGGCTGCACAAATTGTATCCTAAATCATTTATATAGATAAGGAACGGCACGGGGCCTATAAAACTACCTTAGGGAACACCAGGAATCACTTCTGTTTTACTCGATGGATTTCCGTCAGTAACTACGAACTGTAACGAGTTCGAGTCTCGGTCGGGCTCACAGTTTTAATCTGCCAGGAAGTTTCATATCAGCGCACACTCCGCTGCAGAGTGAAAATCTCATTCTGTAACCTCTTTGATAGGAAATCACGAACCCAGTCACATACCTGAGACGATAATCCATAAGCACGCAATTAGACTACAAGTTGCTTGTGAGGTACAGTGTCAAAAGCCTTCTGCAAATCTAGAAATACGGAATCAATCTGACATCCCTTGTCAATAGCATACAACACTTCGAGAGAGTAAAGAGCTAGTTGTGTTTCACGAGAACGATGTTTTCTAACCCCGTGTTGACTGTGTGTCAATAGGTCGTTCTCTTCGAGGTAATTCATAATCTCGAACGCATTATATGTTTTAAAATCCTGCTTAATATCGACGTTAATGATACGGACCTGTAATTTAGTGGATTTCTCCTACTGCATTTCTCGAATATTGGTCTGAACTGTGCAATTTTCCAGTCTTTGGGTACGGATCCTTCGTTGAGCGAGAGGTTGTATATGATTGTTAAGTATGGAGCTGTTACATCATCATGCTCTGGAAGGAACCTAATTGGTATGCAGTCTGGACCAGAAGACTTGCTTTTGTTAAGTGATTTAAGTCGCTTCACTACTCTAGATACTGCACGATTCGACCAGCCGGCCAAGAGGAGACCGATGAAGAAGTTCCTTTCAAAATTATCAGGTGGTTATAACGCTGTCTCACACAAGTTCATGGCATCTCCGTTTCCTTCACAAGGATCACTCAACATCTGACGCTATTCATGTCCTTATATACCATACTAGGCCTGGTAACAACACAAAAGATGAACGACACTATAGCACCCTGGTGACCGTTGCATCTGTCACAGAGAACTGCATTTCTAATAATTTTTCTACCCGTCGATGATGTGTAACGTTTATAAAGCTACACTGACATGTGACCATGTCTTCTAGGTGTTTCGCTTGTCCTACTATTAAATTTATTTCTTTATTTAGTTTTTTCATAAAATATAACGAAGCTGCTATCTATCTAGTAACATAATTTAATCTCGTTGTGTCTAATTATGTCAAATCTGTCCTGTACAAATGTAAGTCCAAGACCTTTTACGGCACGGTACTGGTAAGTAGTTAAAGAACTATCCCGTCAGCAGCTGTTTTTGTGATTTTTTTCTTATTTATGGAATCTAGTATTGTCTGCCAACAAAGCACAGGTACTGTAGCAGTATGCAGCATACTCTTGAACAGTTCGCAGTTACCCAGCTAGACTCCTCCCAGTACGGGAGGTCAAGACGTACCGAAGAAACAAGCCCTTGGGCTTGGATATCAACGTCAATCTGTAAGGATTCTCCCTGCAAACATACTGCTTCTGCTCTAACATCTTTATTCGCAACACGCAATGTTTTTGCCTTTGTGTGTTTGATAAGGTACGTTTTGGTACGTTTTGAAGAAAAGCTACACAACAAAATTTACTGAAAACGAAAAATGACGTATATCCTTCGAAACGCAGCGAGTTAATGTGTCTTATATTATCTGTACACTCTGGAAAGCAAACTACGTATGTTCAAGACTATCAGCTAATATTAAGATATAAAAAAGCATCAGCGCTGTTTTTAGACAAGTCGACGTTGTTTCAAAGATTCGTCTTTTTACGGTTTAGTTTGTTAGTTAGTTACGTGTTCCATATCATTTGAATGAGTCATTTATCGAAACGAGGCGGAAAGAGTCCTACTCATACAACTACGCTTTTTCCAGCTAGTAGGTTTTAGGTAGACGTTCGTCAGTGCAATAGAAGGAGTTGTCCAGGAGAAATAATTTTAAATTAGATTTAAAACTCACTTCACTGCCTATCAGACATTGATATTATTGGGTATACGGCCAAATTTTTGTCGCTACATTTTGAGCTGCTTTCCGAGCAACTGACAAATTTAATAATGGATAGTAAAGGTCATTTTCCCTGTAGTGTTGTAATATGGACATCACTGTTCTTCTCAAATTGTGATGCGTGATTTATGATGAATTTCATTATCGAATACGTGTATTGTGCTGGCGCAATTAAAATGCCTAGCTCCTTGAAGAGGTGCCTAATGATGACTGTGGTGAACACCACATATTATTCTTACTGTTTGCTTTTGTGCAATAAATACTTAGAAAGTAATGAGTTACCATAGAAAATTACTCTCGAAGACATTACTTAGTGGAAATATGCAAAATATGTCAGAAGGTAAATACATTTGTTTACAAGATTAGCAAATATACGAGGAGCAAAAGTAGCCGTACTTAATTGTTTGATAAGCTCAATAATATGCTTCTTTCAGTTCAGATTTTCATCAATATCTACAACCTAAAATTTGGAGCATCCTGCCCTATTTACTGACTCCTGATCATGTTCAACATCAACTGTTGGTATGGCTCTATTTGTTGTGCAGAACTGAATGTGCTGTACCTTTTTAAGAATTTTGAGAGAGTCCGTTTTCAGAGAATTCCAGAAGGGATACTCGACTCAGAGAGCTGCATATGCATCCACTCATCAAACAGTATAAGAGTTAAATAATAACATATCGCCAGTAGGTATCTTTTGTGCTCTTTCCAAGACACTTGATTGTGTAGATCCTGTTACTCTCTTAGAGAAACTCAAATGTTATGGAACTGAGGGCTTTATGCACAGTAGTTTTGAATCATACTTAGCAAACAGAAAGCAGAAAGTTGTGGTAAGTAATTTAGTTAATGTCAGAAAGATAGAAACTTATACTGACTGCGGAAAAAATCAGAAAGAGTCCCACAGGGTTCAGTTTTGGGTCACCCCTATTCCTTATACGGTGATTAACCTTCCACTTAACATTCAACATGCAACATAGGTACTCTTTGCTGATGAAACCACGTTATAATAAATTCCCCAACAGAAGAGATGGTAATTAATATTTTCCGTATTTTTCTAGTATGCAAGTAATATCATACCTTGACTTACTGTGACTTTCACATAAACTTCCCTCTTCCTCGTAAATGAGATTTTAATTTCCTTGTCTTTTTAATTTTTTAATTACCTTGTTAGCTTACTTTTTTATGGATCTTCTGAATAATTTTTCAGAAAACCAAATTTTAAATATTGACTCAAATGTACTATAGATTAAATTGTATTTAACATTAACAGCTCTTTCTACATACACCTCATCCCATCCCACCCCTTTTACCTTACTCTTAAAGTATTGTATCCTGTTCTCGTTAATAAGCATCACTCCTTTGTGTTAACCTGCCTCAGGGTTGTAAGGTGCCATACTGTTTACTTACATTAACTGCGGATCAGTATGAGAAGTTCATTAGCAATCGGGTAAACATTGATTGTTTCAGCCAGAGCACTACCCAAAAAAATATTATCAATCAGCTTCCGACTATTTTTTGGGAAACGATTTCGAAAACTGTCTACAAAAGTTAGATTGAAACACCTAAATAACAATTCTAGTTCAATTCTCCTCTACGTATCTTTTAAGCAATCTTCACTGAAATCTCCACAAATTACTAACTGTTCCTTCTTGTCTCAGAAGTAGTTCAATAATGCATCTAGATTTTTCATAAATAGATGGAAATTTCCTAGAGGGGATTCATAGAATGTTACAATTATTGAAGAAATATTCTGCAGTAACAATTCACAAGCACATGCTTCTATTTTCTGATCAACACAAAACTATTTGTTTCAATGTTTCTGACTTTGTGTCCAACTTTAACATATATTGCACCTCCTTCTTTTTCCATATTAACTCCGCATACAAATGATGCAAGTCTGTAATCCCTGATATTTAACTTCTCCAGCCCTGTGGCTACATGGTGTTCAGAGAGGCATAAAATATCTATCACTTCCGAAGTTTTCCACAACTTCTGGACCTACAATAAGCTCATCTATATTGTTTTTCAACTTTCTAACGTTCTGATGAAACAAGTTAATTTCATTTTTCTGGAAACTGTTATACGTATTACAGTCTCGTATTGTTCTAATTTATTTCAGTATTCTCTGTCTGTAACCTGACTCTACTGTACTCAAGAGTACTCGTCTCGCACACCTAAGTGAAATAATTTACTTAGCATATGACAGCTTGAATTCCAGAAGGGATACTCGACTCAGAAAGCTGTATATGCATATATGAGACTTTGTTTCAGTCAAAAGCAGTTCGTTCACCTCTTTTCCACAGCTGCGTTAACCCAGGGCTGGTCATGTCACTGCAAAACCTTGACAAATCCCACACGAGCGTGTGCAATTACTGTTCCTGTTTCTCCCAGGTCATATTTAATGCTGTATTCTAAGTTGCGAGTCAGAATGTTTCCTGCTCCTCACATTATAAGTACCTATCCTCGCCATCAAAATATCTGCACAAAGACCCGACGTTCTCTGTCACCTAGATACGCTTGGCGCTAGGTTTCACCATGCTAGCGATCTAGTATTCTAAGCCTAGCTTTTCCTGTAACAATTGGCCTGCGTCTCTCCCCTGGCTGCTCCCTACTCCAAGTCTCTTTTCTTTCTACGTGAATTTCTTACCGACCAAGCCTTAAAGTCGGTCCTAAGAGTTTCCTGCACCCTGTTAAGCTCAAAAACCTCCGTTTGTTGTTACCTATCTGTGCCTCTTTTGAAATCACTTCCAAATTTAGAAGAGAACGTTCCAGATGGTGGAGAGAAATTAGCAACGGAGATTTCTTTTACATGTTGCAGAGACTATGTTTTGGCCACTCAGAAATATTTCTTTTGTCGCAGATATGAACTACCCAGAGAGAATCATCGGAGCGAAGATGGGGAATAAAGAGTCAAAGATGGTTTTCAAGGAAAATAGAAATTCTCAGTCTTCGGTAAGTTGATAATTAAAAATTAACTGTACTGTATGTAACTGGTAGTATTCAAGTAGATTTTTAGTAATAGGTTATTGCAATGTGAATATCCACCATTATGATGTGTACCCATGAAAATAATGCATCAACATAAAAATAAGATCTCTGAAAATAAGAGGAACAACATAAGGATTTAGCAAGATCGTTAGACGAAGATTTTGTTGAGAAACAGCTGAGGTAGGAATATGGGGTATTCACCAGTTTTTAGTTATTTTCTTCACTGCAGACAACAATTGTTCAACAGCGGCTGTGGGAAACAGAGGTTACAACAACCCGGCAGGTAAAACGTGCCTTAAGACCGAAGAAGCCGAAACCACAGCCTTCCGAGGACGAAGACAAACCGGTTGCGACAGCGATCATACCATATTTCGGGAACATATCGGCAAAGATCGGGAGAATACTCAGAAAATATAATGTCAAGTACGTGTTTCGCCCTCCATCCAAAACGAAAACATTATTAGGATCAGTCATGGACGACTTAGGACTCCGGAAACCAGGAGTTTACAGCATCCCTTGCCAGTGTGGGAAAATGTATATAGGCCAGACCATCCGGACGGTACAGGAGAGATGTAGTGAATATAAACGCCACACAAAAAACGCACAGCCGACCAAGTCCGCCGTGGCAGAGCACTGCATCTCACATGGACACGACATCAACTACGATGTCACAAAGGTGTTACAGCAGTCGAACACCCTATGGGACTGTATCCTCAAAGAGGCAGTGGATATTCGGCTGCATGACGAACTAATAAATAAGGACAGCGGTTTCCAGTTAAGCAAAGCCTGGGATCCAGGTTTTAGTATGATTAAAACATAACGACAGCCTACAAGGAAATCCGCTCCTGTCAGGACACCTGAAGAGGAAGAAGAAGAAGCACTGTCACCACTACGGCAGAGTTGCGCAAGCGGCCGTAGCCGCGGAAGGACTGCGGCCCATAATATGTCGCGGGGCGCCGAGCTTCCCCCACCACCGGCCGCGGACCGCTCGGAAGCGTCCAGACGGAGGCTGCGGGAGATGGGTGGAGATTATATGAAGTCGGCATCCATCAGAGATCAATCAGGCACGACGGTCTCGAGTTCAAACTTTTTGAACAAGGGATACCGATGTCCCACATGACGCTTCTGCGGTCGTACCTGTCTGAACGAACCTTCCACGTGAGGGCTGACGACGGTACGTCCACATTTTCCAAGCTCAACGACGTTAGACACTTGTGGTAAATTATGTCCTCAAACTACGGCTCCACAACAAAAGGTATGAACTGTGTGTGGTGGAGTGCCTTTGCTGTTAATGTTTTCACCTCACCAACAATAGGATCTGCCACATGCAGTACAGCTTTCCAAAGGCTCTTCTGATGCGGGATATCACTGTCTGTGTTTCATGTTTTTAACTTGTTTTTTAAAATCTTAACCCTGCCAACATTTTCCCAAATGATAGCTCTGGATCCATCTGTTACAATGGTTGCCTTTTTGTTCTAGGACAAGCCACTTTTCACCACACAAATCGCAGCGCACTCAAGCAAGAGCAGATCAGCGGTTCTATCTTCCATTGGTTCTAGGCCATGTAATCCCTCTGTGCCGACAAGATTTTCATTAATTCCACGGATAAAGATGAGTAGGCCGAACTGTGCATTGTGTTAATGATCTGTGTTCTCATCTAGTGCCAAAGGAAACCGATCAAATCTTTCTCGCAATCTTTAGCTGTTGTGTGAGTTCGTCAGTTCGTCACTGAGTCAGTGTGCAGTACTATAGTTGTCCTTAGCAATGAAATGCTTAGTAAGGTAATATTCCATCATGAAACTTGCTTCCGTAGTGCTATTTTGAAGTGTTGACTGCTTTGTAAATAATGTTTGTTGCTTCTTCAGAGCTTTTCACACACTCTGCAGCTTATGTTTTGCGTTCTTCCTTGGAAGGTTTGCAGCCAGATCACTATGTTTTGTTTCGTAACGGCTTTTTGGATTGTACTTTTTAGGTTCGGCTATCGTTTCATGACAGAATAAACACATAGAATTATTTTCTGTATTAAGTAAGTGTTTCGGAGAGGAAACCTCGTTTCAAGGCAGATTTTTATTTTTGCCTTGGTGGGCCTCACAAAAACGTGGCCCGCGGGCTGCTATTTGTCTACCTCCGCCCTAAATAATTACAAAATTTAACGTCTTAAAGATGACCACTACCAATCTTGTAACCAGAAAATATCGGTTTCTTTCCTCTTTGTTATGAGTTTTTATTCACATTTAAAGGGAATAACATCAGTAAGTTATTAACTAACGATTTTTATAATAACTACTCGTTTCGTTGTTGTTGTTGTGGTTGTGGTCCTCAGTCCGAAGACTTGTTTGAAGCAGCTCTCGACGCTACTCTACCCAGCGCAAGCCTCTTCTTCTCCGATTAAGTACTGCAGCCCACATCTACTCGAACTTGCTTGCTGTACTCTTTTCTTTGTCTCCCTTTGCAATTTTTATCCTCCACATTTGCCTCCAATATTAAATCGGTGGTCCTTTGATGTCTGATAATGTGTCCTACCAACCGATCGCTTCTGCTAGTCTGATTTCTTTTCTCACCAATTATATTCAGTACCTCTTCATCAGTTACCTAATCTGCCCATCTAATCTTCATCTTTCTTCTTTATCACCACTTTTCAAAAGCTTTTATTCTTTCTTGTCTAAACTGTTTATCGTCCATGTTTCCTTTCCATAGAAGGCTACCCTCCATGCAAATATCTCAGAAAAGGCTTCCTAACACTTAAATCTGTATTCCATGTCAACAAATTTCTCTTGTTCCGAAACACTTTTCTTGCCGTTGCCAGTCTACATTTTATATCCTCTCTACTTAAGCCATTATCACTTATTTTGCCGCCCAAATAACAAAACTCATCTACTACTTTAAGTGTCTCATTTTCTAATCTAATTTCCTAAGCATCACCTGATTTAATTCGATCGCTTTCCATTATCCTTGTTTTTCGTTCGTTGATGTTCATCTCATATTCTCCTTTCAAGACACTGTCCATTCCGTTCAACTGCACTTTCAGGTCCTGTTTCTGACAGAATTAAAATGTTGGCAAAACTTGAAGTTTTTATCTCTTCTTACTGAACTTTAGTTCCTACCCCAATTTCTTTTTGTTTTCTTTATTGCTTGCTCAATGCTCAAATTGAATAACATTGGGATAGACTATAACCCTGCCTCACTCACTACTCAACTATTTAATTCACAATAATTCACCCAGAATTATTGTGTTACAGTTAAAAGTAAATGTTTAAGAAATAGGTATAATTTTCCGAGTTGTCTTGAATATAAACCGAGCTCATATACTTCCTCATCCGCAGGACGATTCGAATTGACTGCTTTGCTGTCCCTGCTGCTCTCCTGCTCTACGCCTGTCAAAAAGGTGGGATTCGTAAGCTTGCTTTGAACTACACATAACATTGCCCCACCTGCTTCCAATTAGCCTATAAAGGACATTACGAGCAATTGCTATATAAATGTATTCATTAGAAGTAGCTGTCATTACTTACTTCAAAATTTGTTAAGAATAATAAAAAAGCTTCATTGTGAATCACAAATATTATTAATAAAGCTGGTTGTAATCTTATACAGTATTTACTTTTATTATTATTACTATTATTATTATATCTCTTTGATAAAAATTAATATATAATTTAAAGTGTTTCTTTTTTACAGCAACAGCTTAGTCCTGGTGGCAACAACAGAGATTTGACCCGTATTATACTAAAATTCTTTATCTGCTCAGAGCCAGATCTGAACCTTCCAATTAAAAAAATGTATTCGAAATAAAGGGGATATTATGTTTGTCGGCTTTGGGAGGCCATCGATAAGATCAGTAGGGACAACTTTGAAACAAAATACAAGGTTGCGGAGTATCATAAAATTAGTACTAGTGGATCGAAGACTTCTTTGTAAACAAAGCTTAACACATCGTTCTACATGAAAAGTCGACTACAGAACCGAAATTACAATTGGGCCTCCAGTAGTGAAGTGTCGGTTATCACTCACAAAACATACAAATCACATGGCATGTAATGTCGCAACTCTTTGAATCAGTTCACTTACAGCGTATTTGTATTCAGCAACGTTCACATCATTCCAAATTTACTGTAGGGAAATTTGCATATAATCAACGCTTGGTGCAGATTCTGGCAACCAAAAAAAGATGTTATATTAATCGTTACAGCATTGCTGATTTATCACTGTAACAGTAGACCCAATGTGAATAGCCATCCAGAAAACTGTTTACATCTAACTCCTATTTAGAGGTGAATTTTTGAGCTCGAGAAATGCTTCCACGATATGGCCACGTATTTCTGGTTAGACTCGACAAAAAGTGCTACCGCCAGCCATTCTCTGAAAGGATGGTAGTTAGAGAAAAAAAATCTTGCCACATGTTAATGATGATATAAGTAACCAGGATTGATCTGCACTAGTACACTGATTCTCAAGAATTATTCAACGGCCATAAAATGTACGTGGTAAGGTAATCTTTGTTGGTTTGGATGGATTTTCAATAAGCAAAAATCATGTACGTAAATATCTACCGTCTAACATACAACAAGCAGTATTAGTTCTTTTTACAGAAATCACTAGCATTGTAATCGATCGAAACATACATACAGAAACGGATGAAATGGTAAAAAATGTTATTAAAAGTGTCACTGACTTGTTTGCTGAGAAGGATCTCATCCTCAATTTTTAAAAGACGCAACATACCCACTTCTGTACATGTAAGGGTACTACACTAAAGATGAGATCAATAGTTTGTGAGGAAACTATAAATATGGTAGAAACAACAAAATTCTTAGGTGTCCATGTTGGTGAGAATTTAAACTGGGAAAAGCACATTTTGTAACTGCTGAAACTATTTAGTGTGTACTTACAAGGGAAGCTCCCCATCGCAAATCCCTCAGATTTAGTGACTACTGCTTCACAATAAAGTTATTCCCTCATGAAGTTTGTTGTAAATAATCCGCTACAGTTAAAAAAGAATGTAAATAATCCACTACAGTTCAAAAGGAACTATGAAATACATAATTATGATACCAGAAGGAAAATGACATTCGTTACTGCACATTACGGTTGTTTTTAGTCCAAAAGAGGGTGCAAAATGTCGCAACTAAAATGTTTGATCACTTATCCAGTGATATAAAATGTCTGTCAGGCAGCAAAGTTAAATTTGAAAACAAACAGATAAATTTCTGCTTGACAACTCTTTCTATTGGGCAGAAGAATTTCTGTTATTGTAATGTGTAAAAGGTGGTGGAAGTAATTACTAACTCACATCTGCATATTAAAAAAAATGGAACTTATAAATGTTCAGTATGTAGCCATAGTTGCGAATTAATTGGCGACATGAATTTAAAACAACTCGTGTCACATTATTACTATTTATCATGCAAAATTATCCCTGAAACATGAAACTAATTAATCTATATGGGGAAGGAAGGAAACCGAAGAATCAATGAGGGGTAGAGGTTCTCTTCTCTTCAGTCCACATCTGGAGTCTGGATACAAAGAAAGACGATCTTCGTTCTGCTGTTGGCAGTGCAACGTACCTTGCAGAAGGAAATGGAACGACGAAAGCGTCCCATTTCGATGCAGAGTAATGTAAATGACTGATAATAGTTTACATAGGGAGTAAAAAGCATAACGGATAATTCCAAAGTTTGTAGGGGAAATCTTGAGAAACAAATTGAGGACAAGAAGTCGTGTCTTGAAAAGTCATCTAATGATGATACGTACGGTGATGATGATAAATAAGTGTCACAGGAGATTGACTGCTGCTAGACGACTCCTTTGGCAGCAAACGTGATTTTTTGTACGCTGCAGTCTAAACAAAAAAAATTTACAGTTACAGTATTTACTAGCCATCAAATATCAATACAACTTAAGTCACTGGATTCTTGTATCCGGGAAAAATTGAAGGCCACAAGTAAATAAAGGAAGCAGAACACCTGAAGTTCAAGAAGTTCAGCAGCTCTCAAAGAATGCAATTGGTTACATTTGATAATAGCATGAGCAACTTATAAGTATCCCATAAAATACAGGTCATGATAGCACAGATATCTAGAGGAAATGTTTGCAAGTCGAGCACTACTGATAGTGTCAGGATCCCGTGGCGGCGGTACAGCAGGCCGAGAGGATGAATCCGGCAGAGTGCAGAAGAGTGGATCGATGTCGTATTTAGAGATCAGCGGCAGTGGCAGTGAGAAGACGATGGCTTGACGTACCTGGCTATGCTCTGCTCGAGGTGTCTGCCTGTAGGGAACTGTCCTTCACCTGCTCTGCTGACTAGCGTGGCCGGCGATCACGTGGCTCAGCTACTACCACTTGTAGAGGACCCACTAAACCTACCAGGTCCACGGTCCCTACCATTTATGCGTCTTCGTCCATAAGAGTGGTCTGTATAATTGACAAGTGTGGATACGGCAGACGACGTCTAATGACCTGAATCTCAAATTTTGCAAAAAAAAAGGTGTTCCAACGTCATGAAAGTTTTTGAAGAAGGGGATCTATTGACACTTAACCAACACGGATTCTGAAAATATTATTCTTTGGAAATGTAACTGGCTCTTTATTCACACGAAATTATGAGTGCTATCGATAGGGGATTTCAAGTTGTTTCCATTATTTGTAGATTTCCAGAAGGCTTTTGACATAATTTCTCATAAGCGGCTTCTAATCAGATGGCGTGCCTATGGTGTGTCGTCTCGGTTGTGCGGGTGGAAGCCTGAAATTGTAACCAATACATAATAAATATATTAGGGAAGGTTAACCAACTACTGCGTTTTAGTGGCAGAAAACTTAGAAGATGCAAGAAATCTACTAAAGAGACTGCCTACATGACACTTCCCCATCCTCTTCTGAAATAATGCTGTGCAATACGGTTATCCTTAGGATAGGATTGAAGAAAGACAGCGAAAAAGTTTAAAGAAGGACAGCTCGTTTTGTATTATCATGAATAACGGGAGAGTGTGTCATGGATATTATAAGCAATATGGGGTGTCAATCATTAAAACAAAGGTGTTTTTCATTGCGGCGAGGTCTTCTCATGAAACTTCATTTAGCAATTTTCTCATCCACATGCCCCAATATTTTGTTGATTTCCTCCTACACAGGGAGAAATGATCATTGTAATAAAATATTAGAAATCAGAGCTAGCAATGGGAAAATTTAGATGTTGAATTTCTGAAGCGCTCATAAAGAGAGGAATGGTGAGAAACAGACTGAAAGCTGTTCTATGAACTTTCTGCCAACTGCAGAGTAATCATGCACATGTAGATGTACAGAGTTAGTTGTAAGTGTATCCTGGGTTTCAAAAGACCAATGCGTGAAATCCACAAGTCATAAAGAAACTAGACACGTAACAGTGGATGTAGCATTTCTCCAAGTTTTTAAATCACTTTACAAGTGCTCAGTATGGGCACCATTTGTGTAAACGTCAATAAGAGAGTGCAATTCGTTGAAGTCACTACACGAAATGTCCAGAAAGGCGTTTCAACATCCCGCTTTGGAAATCCGTTCATTGGTTTGCCTATATGCAAGTGTGAACTATTTCGATGTGCCAATACGACGTGGATGATTTGTCTACATCAAGACCGGCCCAGATTTCAATTCGTGGGGAGTTTCTTGGTACGAGGGCCATAGCGCCCAGCGTCGCTGCACATTTCCCCCACTACCACGTTACTCTGACTGAGCGCTTGGAGGACAGAGAGGGGGAGACCACGAACGCGCCGTATTTAAATGGTAATACGACTTAGTTTTATACGTATTTCACATATCTCAGTAACACATTTCTCAAACAAAGCAAACTTCCAATATTTTTTAATTCTTTTTGGCGCACTGAAGACACACTGTCAGTTCCACAAGAAAGTGTACGCTGTAATTTTAACTAAAACGTCCGCAGCGACATCTCTGGCAGTGGTCTCGAATCTGTAATCAATGCGTTTTTTCACAATGTATAGATAAACTGTTGGAGAGTTAAATGTTTTGTTTCGTTGGTTGCAGTTTAAATTGAATACAAAATATCTGAAGCGTCACGAGGCAGTGTTCCTTGTAAACCATCCAAACGGACCAAAGATTTCATATGGAGCTGATGCTAAAATTCTTAGAAAATCAAAGACATTCGTTCTGAAATGGGTCAAACGACATTTGGAGGTTGGAAACAAGGATGATTTACCGGAAACAGGGCTAAGGTGCAAAGCTATAATCGATAATGGCAGCGATTGGATTGACTATTAGGTAATTGTGCAATTAGTAATAATATATATTTTCTTGTAAACATATAATTAACTGAAGAGCCAAAGAAACTGGCACTATTATGTTTCCATGCTCGTCGTCAAATATGTGGAGTCTAGGAATCCTACGTATTCGGTTCGCTAGACAAACAATTCAAACAGATCGTATTAATGAGTTTCATTACAAAAAGTAAATGACAACACTTAACTTTGACAATTACACAGAAGCGTTGCAAGCAAAGGGCGATATACAAAATAAACAGTCTTCTTCAGTATAAGCAATTCCAAGTCTGTGCTACATGAACAGTACAAGCGAAGTAACTAGCGGCCACGCTATACAAGTGCTTATCTTGAAGCTGCTATTCAACTGGGCGTCGCCAGTCGGTCGCGGCGCTTATGTCCTCTTCACATAAGGGCCGCTGCTGTCGAGTTGTCCTGGAGAGGGGTCGATCAGCGTGCGACTTGCTGACGTCTTCTCACAGCCATCTCTTCTCTATCGTTCCCGCCTGGCGTGCCGGCGCATTACTTTAGGCTGTAACAGGTACACCTGCCTAATATCGTGGAGGGCCCCCGCGAGCACGAAGAAGTGCCGCAACACGACGTGGCATGGACTCGACTAATGTCGGAAGTAGTGCTGGAGGTAGCTGAAATCATGAATCCTACAGGGCTCTCCATAAATTCGTAAGAGTACGAGGCATTCCAGATATGCTCCATAATCTTCATGTCTGGGGAGTTTGGTGGCCATCGGAAGTGTTTAAACTCGGAAGAGTGTTATTGGTGCCACTCTGTAGCAATTCTGGACGTGTGGGGTGTCGCACTGTCCTGCTGGAATTGTCCAAGTCCATCTGGATGCACAATGGACATGAATGGTTGCAGGTGGTCAGACAGGATGCTTACGTACGTG
Source organism: Schistocerca nitens (assembly GCF_023898315.1). Lineage (NCBI taxonomy): Eukaryota > Metazoa > Arthropoda > Insecta > Orthoptera > Acrididae > Schistocerca > Schistocerca nitens. The sequence goes on along the minus strand of NC_064616.1, from coordinate 569,016,195 downwards.
TCACCTGTCAGAGTCGTATCTAGACATATCAGGGGTCCCACATCACTCCAACTGGATACGACCCACGTGATTACAGAGCTTCCGCCAGCTTGAACAACCCCTACTGATATGCAGGGTCCCTGGATTCATGGGGTTGTTTCCATACCTATACACGTCCATCCGCTCGATACAATCTGAAACGAGACTCGTCGGACCAGCAACGTGTTTCCATTCATCAACAGTCCAATGTCTGTGTTGACGGGCCAAGGCGAGGCGTAAAGCTTTGTGTCGTGCAGTCATCAAGGTTGCACGATTGGGCCTTCGGCTCCGAAAACCCATATCGATGGTGTTTCGTTGAATGGTTCACACACTGACACTTGTTGATGGCTCAGTATTGAAACCTGCAGAAATTTGCGGAATGGTTGGACTTTTGTGACGTTGAACGATTCTCTTCTGTCGTCGTTGGACATTTTTCCGGTCGCGGCGATGTCGGAGATTCGATGTTTTAGCGGATTCCTGATATTCACTGTACACTCGTGAAATGGTCGTAAGGGGAAAATCCCCACTTCATCGCTATCTCGGAGATGCTGTGTCGCATCGCTCGTGCGCCGACTGTAACACCACGTTCAAACTCACTTAAATCTTGAAACCTGCAATTGTAGCAGCAGTAACCTATCTAACAACTGAACCAAAAACTTGTGTCTTATATAAGCGTTGCCGACGGCAGCGCAGTATTCTGCCTGTTTACATATCTCTGTATTCGAAAACGCATGCCTATACAAATTTCTTTGGCTCTTCAGTGTATACTAGTGTCTTTATTTCTTATATGTAGGTGCGTACACTCTCTTGTGGAACTGACTGTAATATAACCTTAATGTGCTACAAACTGTCGGCATAAGGACAGATGCAGACAATTTCACAGACTTTCGCACTCAACTTGCCAAGTATTCGTAACTTGTTTAGTTTCATAACTGAAATAAGGTCTTTCACTTAAATACATCGATCTAAATAGCTCTTTTACTACCTCATTATGGAGAAGTGGAAACTCTACGTGAGGAAAGCAACGTAGACATCCTGGACAGTTAATGTAAAAGGATATGCTATTCAGATGAGAATTACCTTGCAGATGAATCAGTTACATGTGCTCATCCATATGGGTGCCTTCAACTGAAACTGTCCCGACAACAAATGTAAGATAGTCAGTGTCCTCACCATGTTAGAGAACCATCCTTCTAATTCTTTCAAGGCCACAATGAATTCTCTAATCCTCGCATTTGCTTTCGCGGCTGTGAGCTTAGGGAAAAGGACTGTGTCATAATGTGTTACTTCCACAACGAGATTTTCTTTTTAAATGTATCCCCATCAGATCATAAAAAGTTGTTTCTCATCTTGCTGTGTCTTCCGGTGGGCAGTGTGCAGCCAAGTCGACTTAAAATGCGACATCTACAGTTCATTCCAGATGTTCTAACTTTCGTTCTTGTATTCGTTATTCCTTCATAAATTCAACAACAGCGAGTTTTAAATCGAAAAGTCGTTCCTGGCATGCCACTATAATTAAGTAATGTACTTTGCAATAATATATAAAGTTTCCATACTCTTCGTTAATTTCCATCGAATGTTGTTGCAATTGACAGTAGATTAATCCGTGTGACTTCAGAAATTTTACTATTCATACCACGAGTTCATTCACGTGCTGCGTGCCTGTAAATTAACAGCAAGTGCTTCTTGACTGTACTGAACAATGAATCCCTCCTGTCTATTGTTGTAATTTTTTCTCTTTCACTGTCGACTAAATATTTCAGTTCTTTCTACATGGTATTGTAATGTCGTTTCATAGCAAATTTACAGAACCTATCGCTTATGCCACTGCATAATAGAAGTTGAGAATTCTCATCACTTTCCTTTGTCATTCCCATTCATTTTTCAAGACTTGTGAACTTACATCGCTAGAATGCCACTTTTTATGCAAACGTCCATTGGACCTTTGAACTCTTTCAAATCACGAACAAATAAACGTCCTTCAGATCGCGAACAAATAGCAAAGTGTAAACAGCGGTGACCCCACGATTCCACCAAAATGAAGATAGTTGTGGGGACCGAAAAATGCCACACCGTAGTACCAAGTGAAGTGTCACTCTGTACCGAGTACTTTTGGGAAGGAACGAGTAAAACTGAGACAAGCCGAGCCGCTGCCTGCACTCAGCCTGATATCTCGGCCTGCATGAAGTCTGGCACGCCGTGGCCGGCCCTGGTCTACACGTTCTGACACGCCTGCCCCACGCCACGGCGCGTGTTACGAATCGAACTTTGGAGGGATGCTTTATCCACTGATACGTGTCATTTTTCTGTATCTTGTAGTTTTGTACAGTCTTATTCAGTGTTATTCTGAAACAACGGAGATACTTATGAATAACCCGGTAGATGAGATCCACTGCAAAGAGTTTGGTCTGCAGTCCGTCAGCGTTAAAACTCACGTTGCTGCCGAATGAGTAACCTATCGGCTGTCGGCGGCGACTGTACCTTCGATTCTATGTAGCATCGCTGGACGACGTTTCCAGACATACGGTGCAGCCAGAATCTTGCGCTGAGATCCGTCTGTACCAACTCGAACAAGCTCTGCGATTTTGCAGGACAACGCGCAGGCTCTACAAGAGGGTGCAATAGACAGTAGTAGTGGTCGCTAATCATCAAAATTTCTTCCAGAGCAAAATTATCCCTACAATATCGACAGAAGAAAGTCTGGAGCACAAAAGTAACGAAGTAACAAATAAGGCTTCCTTGGAGGAAAGAAATAGTTGGAGCAGCGACAACCAGATCTCTGGCAGCCGCCTCGCAGTAGCTGGTCTCAGCAACACGAACAAAAACGTGCCTAGATAAAGCGGAAGAAGATATGGATACGGAGCTGACCTGACTGAATGCCAACACGGAGAGGATGCTGTGTGACGACTTCTGAGGACATTGTGCTTCCGCCTGGCTGCGTCGATGGCCTTTCGTGGAGTGTCATGGAGCTGCTGTCACGGAGACCCTTAGCGGCTTCGACAGGTGTGGTCGTGCGACGGATCCTGGAGAGCTACTAGCAGAACTTCGAGGGAGATGAGACGTGCACACGGCTTTCTGTCTTCTGGATTCCACTTCATGTGTGCTGTAGACGAAAGTAACCCGCGGTATAGGGCGCAATCACTGAAAACATGAATGAGAAAGACCACTCCTTACTCCTTAGTAATCAAGCATAGGGAGGCTCTTGGCCGATTAGTATTTGCAATGTTACCAGTTATTTCGAGTTTCTTTAATTCATTTAATACTTAAATTTCATAATATTTTTTCTTAGACTTATTATCGCATATTATAGACCTACATTAAATATCAGAAATAGCCCACAAGCTGAAGCCAGCTTAAAACTTTTGAGACCAGGAGAGTTGTTTCTTGAGAACAGAAACCCAAGAGTCCAGAAAAGACACACAGTTAGCATTCAAAATACGGAAAGTCAAATTTTGATGAAAATTTAGTTAATAGAAAAATACGGTCTGTATTATGATCTAGACTATTCTAAGCCATAGCAGTATGATTTCCAAAATACATTATTTTAATAATAAAGTCAAAATCTAATTCTACAATGGTTTCGAGTATTACTTTAATACATTTTAGTTCAGTGAAATTTCAGGAACAGACCTAGCATAACAGTTAAGAAGTGCAAAGTAACAGCTAAAAGGAAAGCGCTGAAATCGAATGCTAAACCGACTGTAATCTCTTATAGAGGTTCTTGTATCAAGACATTAAACGCTAATATGGTGCGCAGTCAGGCTACTTGTGAAATCGAGCTAAGCTTTCAGATACATCCCACTGAGCTGTTGTTACTCAACCAAAATTTTTTAAGGTAAGAAGGAAGGAATTCTGGGGTTTAATATTCCGGTGACAACGAGGCTGTCAGAGACAGGGAACTAACAGCAACTACTCAAGAATGGTGAAGGAAACCAGCCGTGCCTCTCCAAGGAACCAACCCAACATTCACGTCAGTTAACTTTTGGTAGTTACAGAAAACTCAAATTTGGATGGTCTGAATGGGATTTGAATCCCAGTTATGTCGCTATCTAATCCAGTATACTAAACATCACGCCACCTCATTCATTTTTAAAATGCATTGCCTTACAGAAAGCTTTCATCTCTTGTGGAAGATGCTGCCTAACCACAAAAAGAAGTTACTGTATTTTTCCAAAACTGGTGGCTCCTGTTTCAGAATGGACAAAAGTTGTGTAGTTTTCACAAAATTCCAATAAACTTTTAGGGTCTGCCTATGGTAACAAGTTACAAGGGTTAATGAATAATATACAAAAATGTGAATACGTCAGGGTTAGCAGCAAGTTTAAGTTTAAAGGTGCAGCAAAAACCTAGATACAGAAATGCAACCGAGAGTAAAGGCCAGCAAAGTGAGCAAAGGAGACGAATTAAGAGCCACATAGGTGCTACAGTAAAACAAAGTTCGAGTATAGCCGTTTCTGTTTCAACGCTGGAAGCAAACATACAGGTTGTGAACCGCTGCCTAGATGAAGAAAAAAAGCTGACTCTTAGACGAGAACAGACTTGAGACGGATGGGGGACCGCCTACAAGCACGCCAAGAAGGAAAGAACTCCTAGATATGCAGAGTATATATGAGATTGTCTAATAAGGCAGACACCACCATACATTCCATCTAAGGCAAGAATATTAGAAAGACGAAACAAAAGTCATGGATAAACGATTCATCTTATCTACACTCATACTTCATATGGTACTTTACAATGAGTGATGGAAGGTAATTATGGCACAACTGTCTTTTTCCCCTTACCTAAATTGTGCACGGGATGGACGACTGACCATTAGACTTGGTATAATCTCTAAAATCTTTGATTATCTTGTAGTGGTCGTTCCGTGAGATGAATATCGATGGACGTAATAAATTTCTAACCTGATACATAATAGTCAAACTGAATGTTTTTTGTAATGTAGTGAACGATTGTGATAAAACAACTTCACATTTAATAAACCTTTATCGTTTTCTTAAGATGTATCTTAACAACAAAATTATTTCCTTCGTAATTACGCTTTCCCATTAACATTGTACATTGAGATGAATATTGACTGCTGCACTTTTTGAGAAAGATCCAATGCATCAAACTTACAAAACTTCTTGGGGCATATGTGATATTCAACATCATAAGTTTAAAATCCACGTATGGCTGAAAAGATCATTCTATGCTTGAGAATAGACTTATTTCTTTCGGATGAATGGCAACATAGAAAACAAAATACGAAGGTATATGGCATATTTTAAAGTTATATGGAAAACTGTTGTTAAGAACATGCAAGCCAAAATAATAAACCGAATATAAGGGAGCAAAGAACCATACACTGATAGGGCGAGCATATTCTGAGGCTTCGGGAATTTTTACTTATATAACACGTGATTTTTTTATATTTGGTGTAACTAGAATGTTAGAAACTGAGAAGAGTAAAAAACAAAGATTCTTATGCCCGTCGTTTGTAACGGATAGGCAGAAAGGAAGAGTGGTGAAATCCGTTACGAAAGAAAGTCAGTTATGAAGTAAAATGAATATCATCCAAACAAAAGAGATAAACATACATAAATAAAGTGATGATTACAGGTAACTATAATGTTGTATCCAAAGTATTTGCTAAAGCATCTATAAGACTTTTTAAAGCAAGAATCACATCGTGTAACAATCAGAAATCAAATTTGAGATAAGAAATAAATCCTCGAATGGTTAGAATGTGACGAGATAGATTCCTTAAAATACAGCGTGCCAAAAATTTACTTGTTCTCAAGAAAGATAAAATGCGCCAGGTGACAAAACTAAAACACGGACTACAATGATTACTTTATGTTTCAGATTGAGAATATGATAACTACCTTTCTTCCAGAAGCATGTATTTTGCAGTCTCTTTCATCCATAAGGATTCCTTCTACACAGCTGACAACATCATGAGGTATCTAGGGCGCATTAACTATAATGGAGAACACGCCATTCTTTTAGCAGCCAATAAATCCGACCTGAAGCGATCCAGAGTCATCACAGAAAACGGTGAGTACTGCAGCCACTTACCTCTTTCCATATAATTTCAGGCAAGCATTATTCAGTTTTAATGGTTGTAATTTATTGCAAGTATTGTAATAAACTGAACCTTCTGCATTATGAAATTTGTTTCACTCATCGGAATGACGTGCCAATATTTCGGCGGACCATAATTTGGAACCTGGTATGGCCATACTACGAGGGTTATACTTTTTTCAGCCTCCGATCGGAGGCGAAATGGAAACCACAACGAAAATCACAAATGCTTTATTTGTAAAATTTGGCTACTTCTTCCAGCTATTTCTCTACGTAGTCGCCGCTGTGACTTTGACAACTGTCGTAGCGTGGTATAAATTTTCCAAAGCCTTCGTCATAGTAGGCAGTCACCTACGATTTCCACCAGCTCGTCTATAGCTCATTGTCTGTGCCAAAATGCTGTCCTCATAGTCAGCGGTTCACGTGAGCGAAAAAGTGAAAACCACATGGAGCCAATTTCGGCCTGTATGATGGTTGATCCAACACTGCTCATCGAAAACGCTGCAGAAGCATCTTCGTTGCATTTGCAGTGTGCAGCCGAGAATTGTGGTTCAAATGGCTCTGAGCACTATGGGACTTAACATCTATGGTCATCAGTCCCCTAGAACTTAGAACTACTTAAACCTAACTAACCTAAGGACAGCACACAACACCCAGCCATCACGAGGCAGAGAAAATCCCTGACCCCGCCGGGAATCGAACCCGGGATCCCGGGCGTGGGAAGCGAGAACGCTACCGCACGACCACGAGATGCGGGCAGCCGAGAATTGTCATGAAGAAGGAAACACATAACTGTTACTTTACGTGGACTGCATGAAACCAGGTGAAACCCTTCAACAGGCACTTCACACTTGAGACGTTGTTATTGTAGACACCTGTACGTGCTCACTGTGTAGTTTTCACAAAATTCCAATAAACTTTTAGGGTCTGCCTATGGTAACAAGTTACAAGAGTGTAACATGCTACGTGACTCGATGTACGTGCATATTAGAGACATTGCGCAACACATCTGCGCGAAACTTCAGAGGCTTTTCTCTGTGATTTTCATTTCACGCCCGATCGGGAGTTTAAAAAAAATAGCCCTCGTAATACGCATCAGCTATGGGTTTAAAGTCACAGAATTCCTCATCGTCCACTTAAACACGGACATGCTGAAGTCGCGATTAGAAGTCGCAAACATGACCTCATGTTTTGCCCAGGAATGCTGTACTTGGTTAACAGACGAAAATACTTTGAAAAGGACTTTCAGAATATAGAGATAGTTTCCCCAAATATCAGATGTATCCGGAAATTCACACAGAGAAAATATGTTTTTTTTTTTTTAATTCTAAAAGTATCACAAGGACAGTATTGTATCAAGATGTTCACTTGATGCCCGCATCTCGTGGTCGTGCGGTAGCGTTCTCGCTTCCCACGCCCGGGTTCCCGGGTTCGATTCCCGGCGGGGTCAGGGATTTTCTCTGCCTCGTGATGGCTGGGTGTTGTGTGCTGTCCTGAGGTTAGTTATGTTTAAGTAGTTCTAAGTTCTAGGGGACTTATGACCACAGCAGTTGAGTCCCATAGTGCTCAGAGCCATTTGAACCATTTTTTTGTTCACTTGACACAGCAGTATCAGTATCTTCTACTGTACCATTGTTACAAAACTACAGATTCATTTCAAACTGTTGTCCACAGAGGGCTGCAAGTACATCTAGACTTCTGCCATCCTTGGACATAATGTTGGTGAGGTGTCGGTGGGAATGCTCCTACAGATACAGTTACGTGAAGAGCGCCTCGTCCTCAGGCTTTCACAAGTTGCCCAGCGCGAGTGGCGCGCCCTCTGCACTTCGCGATGCGCAAGGCCCCTACTAACCAGATTGTTCTTCCTCAAAGAACACACTAGGGCCTGTTAGGACCTGTTCACTCTTTGAGCCGCCAACCTTTCTCGTCGCGATTTCTCGACTTCTTCCTCACCACTGACTCAAGAACTTTTACACTACTGGCAATTAAAATTGCTTCACCAAGAAGATGACTTGTTACAGACGCGAAATTTAACAGACAGCAACACGATGCTGTGATATGCAAATGATTAGCTTTTCAGAGCATTCACACAAGGTTGGCGCCGGTGGCGACACCTACAACGTGCTGACACGAGGAAAGTTTCCAACCGCTTTCTCATACACAAACAGCAGTTGACCAGCGTTTCCTGGTGAAACGTTGTTGTGATGCCTCGTGTAAGGAGGAGAAATGCGTACCATCACGTTTCCGACTTTGATTAACGTCGGATTGTAGCCTATCGCGATTGCGGTTTATCGTATCGCGACATTGATGCTCGCGTTGGTCGAGATGCAATGACTGTTAGCAGAAAATGGAATCGGTGGGTTCATGAGGATAATACGGAACTCCGTGCTGTATCCTCACGGCCTCGTATCACTAGCACTCGAGATGACATGCATCTTATCCGCGTGGCTGTAACGGATCGTGCAGCCACGTCTCGATTCCTGAGTCAACAAATGGGTACGTTTGCAAGACAACAACCATCTGCACGAACAGTTCGACGACGTTTGCAGCAGCATGGACTATCAGCTCGGAGACCATGGCTGCGATTACCCTTGACGTTGCATCACAGACAGGAGCGTCTGCGATGGTGTACTCAACGACGAACCTGGGTGCACGAATGGCAAAATGTCATTTTTCGGATAAATCCTGGTTCTGTTTACAGTGAACGCACATTGGAAGCGTGTATTCGTCATCGCCATAGTGGCGTATCACCCGGCGTGATGGTATGGAGTCCCGTTGGTTACACGTCTCGGTTACCTCTTGTTCGCATTGGCGGCACTTTGACCAGTGGACGTTACATTTCAGATATGTTACAACCAGTGGCTCTACCCTTCATTCTATCCCTGTGAAACCCTACATTTCAGGAGGATAATGCACGACCGAATGTTGCAGGTCGTGTATGGGCCTTTCTGGATACAGAAAATGTTCGACTGCTGCCCTGGCCAGCACATTCTCCAGATCTCTCACCAACTGAAAACGTCTGGCCAATGGTGGCCGAGCAGCTGGCTCGTCACAATGGTATCGTGTTGAAGCTGCATGGGCAGCTGTACCTGTACACGCCATCCAAGCTCTGTTTGACTCAATGCCCAGGCATATCAAGGCCGTTATTACGGCCAGAGGTGGTTGTTCTGGGTACTGATTTCTCAGGATCTATGTACCCAAATTGCGTGAAACTGTAATCACATGTCAGTTCTAGTATAATATATTTGTCCAATGAATACCCGTTTATCATCTGCATTTCTTCGTGGTGTAGCAATTTTAATGGCCAGTAGTATATATCCCACACACATTTCAGGATGAGAAGTATCACGTAGTGAGGATCATTGTTTATACTTTTATTGTTGCAACAGTGCACGTGGAGTACATGAAATGATTACATTTACACAGCGATAGCTCCACGGACGGCAAAGCAGGCGATCAGGCTGCGATCCAGTCGTTCGTACAGTTGGCGAATACTGTCCTGGGATACGTTATGAAACGCCTGCTGGACTTTTTCACGTAGTTCTGTAAGAGTTGTTGGTTGACGAGTCACACAAGTCACTTTTCGTCCCATCATATCCCACACGTACTCGACTGGAGACAAGTCCGGAGATCGTACTGGCCAGCGAAACTGCTGCACGTCTTGCAGAGTACGTTGAGTTTCACAGGCGTGTGTGAGCGAGTACTGTCCTTTTGGAACGACACACCATCTTCCTGTTGCAAGAACAGCACAAGAACGGGTCAAATAACATTCTGCACGTACCGAGCGCGGATTAGCGTCCCTTCCAGAAATATCAAAGATGCAGATCCCATAAGGCCTGGGGTGGGGCCAGTGTGTGTCAGATTAATGCTCTCTATGAGACGGTACGCTCTCTACGATGTACGCTCAAACGACTATAACTTGCGAGCAGCCAGAACCTGAAGACCACTGCGCGCCATTCCATCTTCCAAGCGATCCTCTCAGGGCACAAGTCGAGTCGTGAACGTCGATGCTGTGGAGTGAGTACAAGACGGACAATAGCTGTGCGTGCCCCTACTCCGACTGCTAATAACCGGTTCGTAACAGTACGTGTTGAAACGTCTGGGCTCATAAGCCCTCTTACCTGTGCTGTGGTAGCTGTACGATTTGCCACTGCTGCCCTTACAATACGACGAACCTCTGCTACGTGTAAGTCCAGAACCTCATCTACGGGTGTGAGAATGTTCACGTGGCCACCGATACCAGCATCGTTGCACATCTGACGCAGCACGTGACAGTTCTCTGAAAGGACTATCCCGCCACTCGATAGGCCTCAATCTGACCCCTTTCATACTCGCTCAGTTGGCTGTAGGAAGCAGGACTGCGTCTCCATGGTGTGGTTGATTGCTTTCTTCACACGTTTGCACCACACTCAGCCTTCTGGCTGTGGGCATTCCCCACTAAAGGATAGACGCAGATGGCGCTCTGGAAGCTACACCACAACGCTATCTGTTGGCGGACGACGTTGAAACCATTATCAGTACATCTACTAACCCCAAGTGACATATGCCGCCATCGGATCAAAATCTATGTCATCTTCCCAGGCATAGTTTTTTTCCGGCAGTGTCTTTACATTGCTCTGAAGCAATGTTATAGATCTCGTCTTCTCCGCTAAAATTAAAGTGTGTTAGATGTAGGCACATGACTGCAGAGGTAGAGAGACTCTATATATTCTCTTAACGTTTTGCCGAAAGGAAAAAATGATTATAAAAGTGGTCTTAAAAAAACAATTACGCTTAACACAATCTACTTGTGTGAAAGTAGATTAGTATATATACTATATGAACCGATGTGTTTCAGTAAACGGTTACATCAGTATATATGTAGTGAAGATAACGTTTTGTTGCTGTAACGCAGTTTCGGTAGGCTATCATAATTTATTATGACAATTTTGAATGATTTCGTAATGCCTTCAGCTGCCATTCTCTTTATTTCATGTACGATTATACAAATTCGGCGTTAGGCGATTTTCAAGTATTTTATGGATGATTTTTTAGTAGTATATTATGCCATGTGCGTCTTTGCTTCTAGGGCTGCATGTTTTTCGATATTTTATTGTATGAGCATTACATGCATCATAGGAGCAAGGACATACGTGGTATAATATTCTACTAAAGAATCATCCATGAAATACTTGAAAATAGCCTATAGCACAGATTGTACAATCGTTCATGAAATAAAAAAAATGGTAGCTGAAGGCATCAAATTAATCGCAGCTGGAGACCCTATCGCATTGCAAATTATATTATGACAGTGTTGTATATTTTAATCTATCTTGTCTTGAGATACGTATTTATAGGTTCCCATGATAAATTTTCGCTCGAGTAGTAAACACACTAGAAGTATTGATGTTTCCGTTATCCTACAGCGATTTCACTTATAATGAGTCAAAAGTTATATAAAAGTCATATTTAACTTTTAGATATACTTCCTCCTCTGTTTTCAATTCTTCCTATGTTACTTAAATATTTTGCGACCATCTACTTCGTCCGTCAGAGGAGTAAGATTATGATTCCTATACTTCCGCATCCTCCAACAGTAAAATACCAAGTCTCTCACACGTTTCCTGCAAATTAGGAGCCCCTGGTGTTGGTGTAGAGAGTATTTGGAGAGTAAATCAAATGAAATTCGGTTTAGATGCCTGTATCGAGATAAGTGATTATGGGAACAATGACACAGATTTGAAATTTCTGTCACTTTAATACAGATTGCTTATACAAAAACTTAGGAACACTACACGCATTCCGTCAAGCAAAAAAAATTCGGAAATGTTAACTGATATTGGTGAGAGAAATGTACAGGGTGATTGTAATTAAACTTTCAAACCGCTGTAGAAATAACAACACTGGTCAGAATGACGTCAAATTGCAAAGGAGTATTATCAGAGAAAGGGGAAAACGTATGGCAGGAGAAAAATAAATAGTTGCAAAATGTAGCAAAGATGGCGCTGTAAGCATCATAATTTAATAGTGGTCGACTACAAATGACAAATGAATCATACAACCAGGCCTAAGGTGTACAGTTGACGCTAAACAAACTGTACTACTCAGTGTGCGTGCATCTTAAATCGGCAGATATCGAATAAATGTTAAGCGGCCTTCAAAATTCTTAGATTAGTTGTCTGGATGATTTAAGCTAATATGCTGGTCAAAATGTAGTTTATTTTCAAAACAAGGCACATTTGCCTGCCGTATGTAAACTTTCTTATTGTGACGCAGTGTTCTTTCAGTGTAGCTCCTTTCTAATTTCTGGTGCAAAAACATGCCCCCAACCAATTTTACAACAGTATTCACGTTTTACTTTTGGAATGAAATGTTTTCTCTTTATTTCAGCTCCGTATCTACAGTGTCCTTGCTCCACTTAGATGTGAATATGTTAAATGTACTTCAATAAAATAAATTACATTATTGAGTAGGACGCCATGCTATTTCAGCTCTTCTGCGCAAATGTGAGATGTCACTTCCGATTCGGAACAGTAATTCATCCATCCTTCCGAACTATACGTTCACAAGATGCGTCAAGAGTACATTAAAAAATACTGCAGTTGCTTTTGAGTGCTTTCAGGTGCGCTGCGTGTCACTTTAGTGTTATTGTCAGTTAGAGAGGTCTATCATAGATCTCTTGCATTTTTTACTAGTATTTTTGAAGTTCCCGAGCACCCTACTGCGTTTTGTTAACTCGGATTAACTAGAATGACCATCAATGACATTACTATAATAGCTGTGCACATGTTATGGAGTGGAATAATAGTTTTTCAGTCTTATTCTATGTTCTTTCGTCAGTGACTCGAGTTACTACTTTCACCGTGCGATATGTTCCGTATACTGCTGATATCTTGCCGCCTAAGCACATTAGAGAAACATTGTTTCTTTGTTATCCTTAGAGTGTAGAAAAAATGTGGCTAGTTCACATGGCTAGTTCACATGGCTAGTTCACAGGCCTCGCTGTTCCAATGGCTAGCTACTCGAAATTGCAGTATATGGTTTATAAAGTAATGTCATTCACATACGGAATGTTTAAACTATTTTTGTGCTAAATGGGAAATAATTGTTACAGAACCGTAGATTTCTGTCCCATTCTGACCGTCTGCGTTAACATGATGATCCTTCGATACAAAAGCTTAATAGCAGACACTTTTTGAAATCATTTTAATTAATTTATACACTGCATCTCATAAGGAAAAATCTAAAATGAAACAAACAAAGGTATGAATATTTACTGCACTCCATCTATGAACCATTGTTTATGGGTTTTGATTTATTTGATGCAATACGTCTTATGCCTTTAATACTTATATTTCGCGAAAGAAGTGCATTTTATTGCATTTGAGTGGTTTCACCTGATTAATTCTAACAAACTTTCCGATAATTTCTTAAACAGGCCACCACAGTCGAGTCTGTCATTCTCCAGTTGGGTTGGTGTTAACGACATTCCTTCTTCCGTAATATCTGAGACTTCAACCAGGCAAACGACCTGCTTTCAATCTTACGTATGAAACGTTATATGTTGAATAGTTTAAGAAACTCTGTTAGGTTACGTCTGTTGATTATTTATATTTTTACAATGATTAAAGCCAATAAAAGGGGTAAGCAGAACAGTTGTCCTATTCCTTGTTGCACATCATCTCATTCACTGCCATTCTTTGAAACTGATATTTGCAGTATACCAATCTCAAAGAAGAGTGGTACATAGCAGCATTTCTTCGTTGTCTCGTCCCGTATCATTTCGGTTAAGGTTTGATTCTTCATTGCCGGTGCTCTTTTGGTTTCCTTGCTGTCTGTCTTTTTGATGGAGCCTACAGAGTTCTTTTACATAGTTGATTTGAGGATGCACTAGTGTTCTTTCCTTGTTTCACTGTGGTGTTGAGTTTTTTATTTATTTGTTTTTCTTACTGCTGCTGTACTTTAGTCAGCTCTAAGTAGATAAACATTATCTCTATGAAGATTCCTCCCTCAAACTACATACACTGCTGGAGGCTACTTTCTTTCTTGCTTTTATCATGCCAGATTTCCAGCGTCAGTCATGTTTGTTTATCACTCCGTAATTTTTATAGTTTCCTTACTGCGTCGTTTGTTCCTAAATAAGCATCTGGTAAGTCTGACGATGTTCGAGGATTAGGACGCATCATACACGGCACACCTCGGGAAACATTTCGGCAACCAACCGCATCCGTAGCCAATGTAAACGCACGCCTCTGCAGTGGTGCTTGAATTGGAAGTGGATGAAATTTTCACTGCCAGTATTTGGCCGGCAAGGGGAGGAGAGGTGGTGGCGTAACTGATCACCAGTCTTTCTGCCAGTGTTCTACATGAAATTCCAAAAGTGATTGCAGTGTCTCATGACGTGAGGACATGTGACACTTGATCATGTTCTGTCCTTCGCATGTGGACGTTAAGCTCGGTGATCCTCTTGGTTCTCTTCGAGAGGAGTAGGCTCTTTGCCAGAACGGGTTTCATCATCACCCTTTTTGTCGTAATCATCATACAATACAGACAAAAAGTTTATTTTTTATTTATTTATCCTCACAATTACAACCTATTGTCTGCAAATCTAAAATAGGCCATACATATCACAATTTCTTGGATAATAATAAATTTATATATTAACTCTTTATTTCTGTTACTTAATTTTTTAATACTACAGCTATTTCTACCACTACAAAACTACAATAAAACCTCTAACCAGTTTCCCAACTACTGATACCACTGTACGCACTACAGAGTCTGTTCTGTGTTTGGCCATTTATTTTGGCGCATTTAACCTGTAGATAGTTGTTTCCGCTACTGGATCCGCCCTCGAACTACCCTGTTCAACAGCCATAGTCTGCTGGATTCCATGGGCATCAGGCATTACGTCAGCAGCGTTTCCGCATAACAACCAGTTTCACCAATCACTGTTAAGTCTTAAAGTCCACACTTCCAGGATCACTTACAACAACACAATATATTCTTGAGAAACTATTTCATTCGGTGCTTTCTGACATCAGTTGTCTTCTCTCCACCAGCAAAATATGTTGTCTAGCCGGGATGGCAGCGTGCGCCAGCCAGGTTAGCCGAGAGTGCTGATGCGCTGCTTCCCGGGCTCAGGTAGCCACGCCGGCCCCCGATCGAATCCTCCCGGCGAATTAACGATGAGGGCTGGTCAGCCTGAATGTGGTTTTTAGGTTGTTTTCTCATTCCGCTAAGTGAATACCGGGCTGGTCCCCACGTTCTGCCTCAGTTACATGACTCACAGACATTTGCAGACGTTCGCACTGTTTCATGGCGTACACTCGACACAAACAGCTGGAGTACACCACTTATGTTCCGGGGAAGGGGGGGGAGGGGGTTCGGGGTGGCGGCAGGAAGGGCATCCGACCACCCTCTGCAACTAACACTGTCAAATCCGTGATTAACACGGCTAACCCCGCGTGACGCGGGACAAGGCCCAAAGAAAGACAGACAGGGATGGTAGCATGCCAAGGTGTGGTTGAGTGCCAGATAAAGTCTTCCTTGGCCTTCTTGGACAATGCGGCTGTAGTTTCGTTCAAGACGCGACAGTCAACACGCTTCTTACAAGGGAACCTCCCCATCGCACCCCCCTCAGATTTAGTTATAAGTTGGCACAGTGGATAGGCCTTGAAAAACTGAACACAGATCAATTGAGAAAGCAGGAAGAAGTTGCGTGGAACTATGAAAAAATAAGCAAAATATACAAACTGAGTAGTCCACGCGAAGATAGGCAACATCATGGACATTCCGAGATAAGTAGCGCCGTGGTCCCGTGGTTAGCGCGAGCAGCTGCGGAATGAGAGGTCCTTGGTTCGAGTCTCTCCTCGTGCGAAAAATTTTTCTTTATTTTAGCAACGTTATGATCTATCCATTCGTTCATTGACGTCTCTGTTCACTGTAATAAGTTTAGTGTCTGTGTTTTGCGGCCGCACCGCAAAACCGTGCGATTAGTAGACGAAAGGACGTGCCTCTCCAATGGGAACCGAAAACATTTGATCGCAAGGTCATAGGTCAACCGATTCCTCCACAGGAAAACACGTCTGATATATTCTATACGACACTAGTGACGGCATGTGCGTCACATGACAGGAATATGTTGTCGACCCACCTAACTTGTACACTTGGCGAATGGGTAAAAAGATTCTTCTACGTTGCCCGATTTAGGTTTTCTTGTGGATGTGATAATTACTCCCAAAAAAGTGATGAAAACATAAGAGTTTGTCACATAAACTGCAACAAATGAATCCAAAAGTCTCACACTCGCACACTTTTCCCTGTGCTCTGTCAAAACATATGTTCTTTACGTTTTCAAATTTTTCTGTGTGAGACCGTCAAATCCTGCATATGTCCAAGCAAATCTGGTCCTGGAATTTTGGAGAGCGAAGTTGATTATGTGTGAGTGCCTGAACCTTGATAATTGTCTGAAAATAAAAAATTAAACTTCTTGCTCGAAGGAAGACTTGAACCAGGGACTTCTCGTTCCGCAGCTGCTCACGCTAACCACGGGACCACGGCGCTCCTTATCTCGAAATGTCCATGATGTTGCCTATCTTCGCGTGGACTACTCAGTTTGTATATTTTGCTTATTTTTTCATAGTTCCACACAACTTCTTCCTGCTTTCTCAATTGATCTGTGTTCAGTTTTTCAAGGCCTATCCACTGTGCCAACTTATAACTGAATCTGAGGGGGGTGCGATGGGGAGGTTCCCTTGTTAGTGCTACTTTGGGATCCAACATCCTTAATGCCTTACGGCCATTACCTGCAGCACCTTTGTAGAGTGCACAGTCCCACAATGTACGTTCTTTTGTGCCCACAGTGCCGCAGGCGTAGCGATCATTCATCTGTCTTTTGATTTAGTGTAGATACGTAGCATAGGGGCTCTGACGAGTCGGATAATGTACCAGTCCACTCAACGGGTTAAGAAACCTCATTTTTAGTCTCACCCTAACGTTAGGGAGAAATTTGTATTTTCCCCTGCCTGTGCCTAAAGTGCCCTGTTCATTTTGCCATAGTTGTAATATGCAATCTTTCATTAACTTTCTCGTATTGGCCTCAGTTCCAAGCATTATTCATACTTCCATTTCATTGCCTTTCTTTAACCAGTAAAAGGCTCCCCTTTTCCTAATTCCTAAGTCCAGCGGGCATATTCCTATAATTATTTGCAAACACCTTTCTGGGTAGTCCAGTAGGCGCCAGTTAAACTCTTCTCACAAATGAGGCTGGTTTCACGAGCCGCACTCAATGAGCCCAGACGCTCACACCATATCCTAATACTGATGCTAATGTAGATTGGTGGTATGCTCTGATTGTTTTCAAGGGAACCCGAAACTGCCTATTTGCAATGGTTGTAATAGTATTCATCATGTTTGTACCTTATCTGCCTGCTTTCTCCACATAATTCGCAAAGTTACGACGTTCGTCTAGGAATACCCCTAGATATCTCGCTACTGCACTTCTCCTAAACGTTACAGCATTTTTTTGTAATTTTTTTTTTTTAGAATTTCTTACTATGTTCCTTTTCAGCAGGAGATACGTTGCTTTGTGAGGTTCTAGTGAACATATAACACTTTGACACCAACACTCAAGTTCGTGGATGGCCACATTATATTTATCTTCCATAATTCTTCTCGAGTCATCACTTACAACAGCTCGTCATCTGGAAATTCTATCAGTACGCTTATTTACTGCTGTCATGTTACTTCTGTGGTATGGGCTTCAGTGCTACAACCCAAAACTCTGGGGCACACATTGATCCTCGTGGACAGCCTTTTATTACGGTTTTCGTTATTTTGCTTCCTGGGCATATTAAAGAAGCATGTCGCCCGTGGCAATAATCTATAAGGCCGCTGTACAGCGCTTCTAGATACAGCGACTGCCTAAAGCGACCAAAGACAGAAGGCTACCATAGGTTATCGAAAGTGCCAGCAATATCGGTCATCATCGCTAGAAACTATGTAAATGAGCATAGAGTAGTTTTCATATATCTTGGCGAGAGCATTCAAAAGACATATTGGTCTGTCCTTGTGTTTCCCCTTACTCATTATTACCACTTGAGCATTCTTGCACGGCGTTACTATTTATTACCACTACAGCATTCTTCCACGGTGCAGGGACCTTTCCTTGCAAGATTTACGCGTTATAAAGAAACATTATCCGGCGTTCCTCCAAGGAAGTGTTATAGGCTCTCTATTGTTCCTGATCTATATTAACGACATAGGAGACAATCTCAGTAGCCATCTTAGATTGTTTGCAGATGATGCTGTCATTTACTGTCTTGTAAAGTCATCAGAAGACCAAAACGAATTGCAAAATGATTTAGATAAGATATATGTATGGTGCGAAAAGTGGCAATTGACCCTGAATAAAGAAAAGTGTGAAGTTATTCACATGAGTGTAAAAGACATCCGCTAAATTTCGATTACGCGATAAGTCACACAAATCTGAAGGTTTAAATTCAACTAAATACTTAGGGCTTACAATTACAAATACTCTAAATTGGAACGATCACATAGATAATTTTGTGTGTAGAGCCAACCAAAGACTGCGATTCATTGGCAGAACACTTAGAAGACTGCTTACAACACGCGTGTCCGCCCTATTTTGGTGTATTGCTGTGAGGTGTGGGATCCGCATCAGATGGGACTGACGGATGACATCGAAAAAGTGCAAAGAAGGGCAGTTCGTTTTGTATTATCGCGAAGTAGGGGAGATACTTCAACAGACATGATACGTGAATTGGAGTCGCAAACATTAAAACAGAGCAGTTTTTCGTTGCGATGGAATCTTCTCATGAAATTCAATCACCAGTTTTCTCCTCCGATTGCGAAAACATTCTGTTGGCACACACCTACAAAGGGAGAAATGATCATCACGATAAAATAAGAGAAATCAGGGCTCGCACAGAAAAATTTAAGTGATCGTTTTTCCCGCTCGCCGTTCGAGAGTGGAACGGTAGAGAGACAGCTTGAAGGTGATTCATTGAACCCTCTGCCAGGTACTTTAATGTAAATAGCAGAGTAATCAAGTGGATGATTAAATGTAGATGTACAGTTCGCGCAAGTGACTATCTAATTGGTCACATAGGACTTATATTGCTTCGTCAGGGATCCCATCACATCTTGGATATATTTTCTTTTTCAGTATTCAGTATTTGCCTAAATTCTTCTTGTGTGAGTGGGTACGCAAGTTTATTGTTTCTATAGTCACCCCACAACATTTTTTCGTAACCTACGCTGATCTCATCTCCTCCGTCGCTAAGAAGTAGTTTTCCGTTAGCAGGACAGCTGACTTCTCTCAACTTTCCGTTACGGGCCCATCAGTCCTTTCGAGAATAGATAAGCCTGTTGGTGATCGTATTTTCTCGCAGATTATTTTATATGGTGCAACCCCAGAGATCGGTTTCTAAGTTAGTTTCCAAGAATAGCTTCCATCGTTTCATTTTTGTTTTCCATAACTCTTCTTTAAAACATTGTTCAACATACCTGTATCTATGCAACCTTCGTACTTTCTCATCTTTGGTCATGCTGCTCTGGTATAGCTTCCTGGCTCTTCTTGTTTCACATCTTAATTTCTGTAACGCCTCGGTCCTGATGCAAGGTACTCCTTACCCAGCGATGGACTTCCCGGACACGGAAACATCCTTATTAGTTTTTCCCAGTTAGCGTCCTTGATGCTGTATTTGGGCCTCATTGGCACGTTTTCGCGTCTTGGATTCCCCTTCCAGCGATGGTACAGTGTATGATATTGTGATCACTCGATGTCATTCCACCCTCAACCTTGCAGCCTTTTACATGGCGCACCACTGCCGTATTTGCTAAAGTGACGTCAATAACTGACGTTACTCCTATCCTCTCTTCGTAGGTTGGCGGATTGCGAGGCACCTTTAGTTTGAGTTCCGGCCAACTGCCTTACCGCAGTGCTAACGTCGGTTCCCGTCAGATCACCGGAGTTAAGCGCTGGGGGGGGGGGGGTTTGGCTACCACTCGGATGGGTCACAGTCCGAATTTGCGAGATCTCTTGGCAAGCGGGTTGCATCCAACCCTTGCGAGGCCAATTAAGGAGCTACTTAACTAAGAAGTAGCGCCTAAAGTCTCTAAAACCACATGTCCCTCCATATCTGCATCCAGTGACGCCTATCGGCTGAGAATGACACGGCGGCCGGTCGGTAGTGTTGGGCCTTCCGAGGCCTATTCGGACGGAGTTTAGTTTGATTTTTGCTTTTATTGAATTCCTTAATGGCTTCTACTGGTTGTCTTCCGGCTATGCCGCAATACTGACATCGCATTTGCATCAATGGAGTACACAAGAGGCTTGGTTCGTCCTAGGTAACTAATATCCTTTAGTCTTAGCAGACACTCGTCGATCTGATCATTAAACTGAAAATACATGGAAATCACGATACAGTTCTCACTTCCGGTTAACATTCGAGACAGATTAGGTGTGAAATACTACCATTGCTGCCATAGGGTGTTGCTCTTGGGTGAGTAACTGGGCAGTTATCGGCATACTGCCTATCTTAGTATACGGTTCTTGTAGGCACAATGCATCTAACAGCAACTCTTTTAGCCTCATGCAATACGCTGACACTTGCCATGGCATTAAGCTGTCCTACTTTTATCTCCATTTGGATGATGGGTATATATTTTACAGTCTTGACCCCCCCCCCCCACCCCAGTGTCTTTAATACCATGCTATACGACCATGTACAATCACAAAGAACTTCCACAACGTATCTAAGGAGAATGGTTTATTTCTTCTAGTAGAAACTTGTTTCACTACCTTCTCCAGTTTTCCACTTCTGTTGACAGAGTGTTCGCTTTGAGATGGGTTTTATCTACGATATCAGGTCCAAGGAAAGTAATATATTACCATTCTTGATACACATTCCTTACCAAACGACTTAACGCTGTCATCGGCTCTTCCAGCCTACTGAGTTGCATAACGTTTCCTATGCTTTCATACATCTGTCGCGGATCTGTTCCGGTCTGTGTTTTATTGTTTACTTCTCTATAGTAAGTGTTTGGTTCAAATGGCTCTGAGCATTATGGGACTTAACATCTGAGGTGATCAGTCCCCTATAACTTAGAACTACTTAAACCTAACTAACCTAAGGACATCACAGACATCCATGCCCAAGGCAGGATTCGAACCTGCGACCGTAGCGGTCGCGCGGTTCCAGACTGAAGCGCCTAGAACCGCTCGGCCACCCCGGACGGCTTAGGCATTTGTTTCCTGTACAGATTGGCTCTGAGTCTCAAACTATTTTTGTTGCAGATTCACGTCCTGCATTGGCGAATCTTCTTTTATTTCTGTAGACAGCGCAGTATTTTCCTCAGGTTGTGTGCTCTGGCGTTCTACATACAACTACGCTGTTTGTGTCACAATATCCCAAGTTACAACTTTACAGCTTTTCTTCCCATCCGCCTTGTACTGAATCGTACTGTAAAGCCACTTTCGAAGCTTTCATTGGTCAGTTCATCTCCAAGGTTCTGCGTGTAAATTGTGTATTTTAGAGTCTTTACGTCTGTGTCCTCTGGGACGACTTACAGTATCATTAAAGGTCTCTTTTTCTTAAACTGTTCACAAATGAGTGTCTCCTGCATATTTTTGTTGTTCATTATCTCTTCCGTGTCACTTTGTGCAGCAGTTTCCAAGATGACTACATTATTGGTTTGCTTGATCTTTATTACACAAATTTTCCCTTTGCGGGGATTTTTTTTTTTTTTGCACTACCTTTGTCTCTTCATTTGTTTTTGACTTGATGAACAAAGTATTTTGTTGCATTGTTTGCACTGCTGTGATTTTAGCTGCAGGAGCTGTTTTGGTTGCATCTCTGCTAGGTAGCATCCTCAGCAACGCATTTGCATATAGTTTCGATGGTTCTTGTGAATTTTCTATATAACTGTCATTTTCTTTTTTAGTTGCTCCAATCTTCCAATTAATAACGCCTGCTACATCACTTATCGCGATGATTCCTCCTTTAATTCCACTTTTAATTCACTTGCTCTTGCCTGTGCCATCTTTTGTCCATAACATTCACTTTAAATAAATGTCACCAAGTCTTCATACAGTCGTTGTATATTCACTGCTTCTCTAATTGTTGCAGTTTCTACTTCTGCACTATCACTTGAATTAACCTTGTCAGTTGCCGCCGTTCCTTTCCGGGTAGCCATCTTGACTTAATTTGGTTGCCCATTTGATGTCGAACACGCTCGACTTAATCTTCGGAGCTGATTTGCTTACGTCGCTTTCTGCTCAGTCGCCACAAGAAGCGCCGTACGCGTCTGGTGTGGTTCGCCTTGCGCCGGACGGCTAAACGGTTGGCTAGCTGCAGCAGCGGCTCTGGGCGCCAGCCTTTACTCAGCTGACGGCGCAAGCACCGACGTGTTCTCTACACCAACGGGAGCGGCGATCCCTTCACGCTGTCAACGACCGACCTCACTTCAAACTTCAAGATATTCGCCCTGCCTTAATTACTCGTAATGTCTCTCCGAGAAAAATCACACTTGAGTGAGATTTCCACTTCTTATTGGTGCAGGTACAACTTAACCAAAAGCGACACTTGTCACACAAAACACAGTTTGACCACGGAGCCGACGTCAAGATACAACCGATCCGACGGTCATCACGGACCAAGTCCAAACAAACATGTCCATTATACACGCATCGACTGCACTCAACTACGCTCCACAAATACACATACTATTCAACTCTCACATATCCGCAAGGAAAAGGGCCAATTTGTGCGGAGGAAGAAAATCCCTTACGACAGGTTCTTGAACCCAGCCCGTGGAATTTCTAGCCAACGATGCCATACGACTGTTCTCCTCATAGTGCGCACTTATCGCCGTTTCAGCGTAGCAAGATGTTTCAGTGCTCCCCATCATCGGATAGTAATCGTAAAGGTACGTTTTCTCTATTAGAATGGATTCCATTGGTGGCCAAATATTCTCTCTTACGTAACGACTGATCTCTATACAGTGGAAATCAGTATAAAGCCAGCGTTCCTACGAAAGGGATAGTACAATGGCTGAAGCATACATGTATCGAACATCATGAAAGCAGTAGATACATACAGGACATAAATAATCATGATGTAATTGCATTTCTTCTTTCACAAAACGAGTAAAAAAATAAGGCGTTTGCATACCCTGGAAGGAAACCGGTATAAAGGCACTCAGTGTCCTATTATGTTATTGCATTGTTAGTACTTTGTCCAACATACGTTATTCCTAATTACCTCAGATACTCTTTGGCATTGATTTTGTTAGGGTTTGTTGAAACATCTCTAGCATCTCAGTGTACATCTTATTCTTGTGTTCAGCCAAGCAATGCGCGATTTACCTTTGGCGCAGATGGCTGCCAAAATCATAACATTTCCACCACAAAAATTTCCGCTCATACTTATCTTCTGCTTTGTTCTCAGATGATTCCAATACTACTGAAACCCATATGACCCGACTGAATTAAACTTCTTCTCATCACTGAAAATCACTTTATCCCATTCTGCAGCCAAGGACATATGTTTCTCAGCAAACTCCAATCTAGCCTGTTATTGTTTTGGTGTTGGAGTAGGTTTCTACAGTCGTTTCTCGAATGCAACGTATCTGTCATTTGATAAAATTTGGCGTAGACGTCTGGCATTTATTGGCAACTGCAAATCAGCAACATGTTGAGAAGAATAACGGTTTGTGGCCCTTCCTTTGCCCAAAAGCAACTGTTTCGATGCCTCAGATAGTTTTTAACTTTGTCTGTATTTTCCATTCTGTCCATACCATGCTCACAATCTAACGAAATTATGAATCACTGTACTTGAACGGTACATCTTCTTGGCGACTTGACGTTTAGTGAGTACCATTTCCTTGTACGCACCGGGTTTTGCTTTTTCATCACATGATAATAGTTTCCCACGTGGCATTGCCACAATCTTGGTTTATATACACAACCCGCAGTGTCCGAAGTGGTGTCTGTTTCCTGTCTGCAGCAAAGGTACAAACGCACACACTGACACCACACAAAGCTGACGGCCATTTACCCTAGTTCAACCCACTACTATCTTAATCGTCGACGTTTTCTTAAACTGAAGAGCCAAAGAAACTGGTACACTTGCCTAATATCGTGAAGGGCCACCGCGGGCACGCAGAAGTGCGGCAACACGACGTGGCATGCACTCGACTAATGTCTCAAGTAGTGCTGGAGGGAACTGACATCGTGAATCCTGCGGGGATGTCCATAAATCCGAAAGAGTACGAGGGGTGGATATCTCTTCTGAACAGAACGTTGCCAGGCATCCCTGATATGCTCAATAGTGTTCATGTCTGGGGAGTTTGGTGGCCAGCGGGAGTATTTAAACTAAGAAGAATGTTCCTGGAGCCACTCTGTAGCAATTCTGGACGTGTAGGGTGTAGCAATGTTCTGCTGGAATTGCCCAAGTTCGTCGGGATGCACAATGGACATGAATGGGTGCAGGTGATCAGGATGCTTACGTAGTGTCGCCTGTCAGAGTCGTATCTAGACATATCAGGGGTCCCACATCACTCCAACTGGATACGACCCACGTGATTACAGAGCTTCCACCAGCTTGAACAACCCTTGCTGACATGGAGGGTCCCTGGATTCATGAGCTTGCCTCCATACCCGTACACGTCCATCCGTTCGACACAATCTGAAACGAGACTCGTCCGGCCAGACAACATGTTTCCATTCATCAACAGGCCAATGTCAGTGTTGGCGAGCCCAGGTGAGGTGTGAAGCTTTGTGTCGTACAGTCATCAAGGGTACACAAGTGGGACTTCGGCTCCGAAAGCTCATATCGATGACTTTTCGTTGAATGGTTTGCACGCTGACATTTGTTGATGGCCCAGCGTTGAAATCTGCAGTACTTTGCGGAAGGGTTGCACTTCTGTGACGTTGAACGATTCTCTCCAGTCGTCGTTAGTCCCGTTGTTGCAGGATCTTTTTCCAGCCGCAGCGATGTCGGAGAGCTGATGTTTTACCTGATTTCTCATATTCACGGTACACTCGTGAAATGGTACTACGGTAAAATCCCCACTTCATCGCTACCTCGGAGAAACTGCGTCCCAACGCTCGTCGCTGACAATAACATCACGTTCAAACTCACTTAAAGCCGGCCGAAGTGGCCGTGCGGTTAAAGCCGCTGCAGTCTGGAACCGCAAGACCGCTACGGTCGCAGGTTCGAATCCTGCCTCGGGCATGGATGTTTGTGATGTCCTTAGGTTAGTTAGGTTTAACTAGTTCTAAGTTCTAGGGGACTAATGACCTCAGCAGTTGAGTCCCATAGTGCTCAGAGCCATTTGAACCATTTTTGAACCAAACTCACTTAAATGTTGTTCACCTGCCATTGTAGCAGCAGTAACCGATCTAACAACTGCGCCAGACACTTGTTGTGTTATATAGGCTTTCCCAACCGCAGCGCCGTATTCTGCCTGCTTACATATCTCTGTATTTCAATACACATGCCGGCCGGCTTGGTCAAGCGGTTGTAGGCGCTAGAGTCTGGGACCGCGCGACCGCTACGGTCGCAGGTTCGAATCCTGCCTCGGG
Source organism: Schistocerca nitens (assembly GCF_023898315.1). Classification (NCBI taxonomy): domain Eukaryota; kingdom Metazoa; phylum Arthropoda; class Insecta; order Orthoptera; family Acrididae; genus Schistocerca; species Schistocerca nitens. The sequence goes on along the minus strand of NC_064616.1, from coordinate 568,990,520 downwards.
CATGGATGTGTGTGATGTCCTTAGGTTGGTTAGGTTTAAGTAGTTCTAAGTTCTAGGGGACTGATGACCTCAGAAGTTAAGTCCCATCGTGCTCAGAGCCAGTTGAACCATTTTTGAATACACATGGCTGCACCACTTTGTTTGGTCCTTCAATATATGTACCGTATTATTGACATCAAATGCGATAACATTTGACTGCATTTGTCCGAATACTGGATCTCATACTATTAGATATACATCGTGCACAACTGTTCCAATTGACAGTGCTATTTTTCCTACAAATATCCATACTTTTATGCTGATTTCCAGTACTGTAGCAAGCTATACAATTTCCTTCTTGCACGGTTCTGTCACGAGACAGTTCTACCTGCCTATGACAATTTTTTATCGGCTTTTGATTCGTCAGTTCTTCTCCAACAGTGGTGGATAAGTCTTTAAGATAATGGAGTCACATTTGTCAGATTCCGTTTCAGTTTCGGAACGTAGCTTCGTCTTCATCACTGAATGTTCTCGGAAAACATTGTAATATCCTAAAACAGGTTTCAAGGCTACCTCTTCCTTTTCCCGTGAAGCATTATGTCTAAAACCTAACGTACGTCTTAAAACAGAACATTTCTCACTCGATTCTCCGATTGTCATTTCAAGGAGTCTGACTTTTCGAGGTCTTCCTCCATGCTATTTTTATCCCATTTATGACACGACTTCTCCATATTTGCGGGTTAAAGAAAAGAAATCGTAAAAATTTTAGTCTTTATTGTATGCTTTATGTCACGTATAACGGAAAATTGTTTTGGCCAATACAGCCCAAACGTACCGTGTAAACAATAAAAATGTGATACTGCTTACTTGGATACGAAACGCACCACTCCAAAGTTAAGTTTGTCCACCGAAAAACCCACTAAAAACAGATAACTTGTAGCCACTGCAAAACCCTCTCTTGTTTTCATTCAAAATTGCGTGAGCGGTCTTGCTCCTCCACAGTTCACACTGCAGTGGCGCTACAGGTGCTTCCATTGGAGTTCAGAAAAAGCTCTTCTCCGGTGCAATCCGCTGTCCGATAATACCTTTCCCCTACATAGTCAACAGTAAAGCGTACTATCTTCGTCTACATGCTTCAGTCAAACATGTAATGCATTTTATTATTCATGGCGATGGCTTAGGATGTCTTTTATGTTATTAGAAGCCACAGTTTTAATATTCCCGTGTAAGCTGTTATAAATATCTTTGAGACTTCTATAGATGGACTGAAGATCAAAATCGTACGTGTCTAAGGAATTACAATGAGGTGAAAAAAGTTATGGGATACGTCCTAATACCTTGTCGAACTTCCTTTTACCCGGTGTAGTGCAGCAGCTTAACGTGGCTTGGACTCAAGTCGTTGGAAGTCTACAGCAGAAATATGAGCCATACTGCCTCTCTAGCCATCCATAATTGCGCAAGTGTTGCCGCTGCAGGATGCTTCGTACGAACTGTGCTCTCGATTATGTCCCACAAACTTTCTGTGGGATTCTTGTCTGGCGACCTGGCTGGCCAAACCATTTGCTCGAATGGTCCAGAATGATCTTCAAACGAATAACGAACAATTATGGCAATTTTTTGGGAATATTAAGTCCATGAATAGCTGCAAAAGATCACCAATAAGCCGAACGTAACTATTTCCAGTTAATGATCGGTTCATTTGGACCAGAGGACTCAGTCCATTCCTTGTAAAGACAACCCACACCATTATGGAGCCACCACCAGCTTGCTAAGTGCTTTGTTGACAACTTGGGTCCATGGCTTCGTGGGGTCTCTGCCACACTCAAATCCTACCATCGGCTCTTACCAATTGAAATCGGGACTCATCGGACCAGTCCACGGTTTTCCATTCGCTTAGGGTCCAACTGATATGGTCAGCAGACAAGGAATGGCGCTGCAAGCAATGTTGTGCTGTTAGCAAAGGCACTCTCGTCGGTCGTCTGGTGCCATAGCCCAATAATACCAAATTTCGTAGCGCTATCCTAACAGATACGTTCGCAGTACGTCCCACATTGATTTATGCTGTTATTTCACGCATTGTTGCTTGTCTATTAGCACTGACAGTTCTATGCAAAAGCCGCTGCTCCCGGTCGTTAAGTGAAGGCCGTCGACTACTTCTTTGTCAAATAGAAGTAATGCCTGAAATTTGGTATTCTCGACACGCTCTTGACAGTTTGGGTCTCGGAATATCGAAATGCAATGTCCCATGTATCTAGCTCCAACTAGCATCCCGCTTTCGAAGTCTCTTAATTCCCGTCGTGTGGCCATAATCACGGGGGAAACCTTTTCACATAAATCATCTGAGTACAAATGACAGCTCTGCCAGTGCACTGCCCTTTTATCCCTTGTGTATCCGATACTGCCGCCGTCTGTATATATGCATATCGCTATCCCATGACTGTGTCACATCAGTGTATTTATCAGCAACGTTTTGGCAGGTGAAATACTCGCCAGGTTAGCAGAGCGCGCTAACGCACTGCTTCCTGGACTCAGGTAGGCGCGCTGGCCCCGGGTCAAATCCGCCCGGGGGATTAACGACGAGGGTCGGTGTGCCGGCCAGCCTGGATGTGGTTTTTAGGCGGTTTTCCACATCCCCCTAGGTGAATACCAGGCTGGTCCCCATGTCCCGCCTCAGTTCCACGACTAGCAGACATGTGAACACTTTCGCACTATTCCGTGGATTACACTAGTCACAGACAATTGGGGTACACTAATTCCTTCCCGCTGGGTACAGGGTGTCGGCAGGAAGGGCATCTGGCCACCCCTTCAACCAACATTGCCACATCCGACTAACCAACCGATCTGCGGGAAAAACGGTACATACAAAAGAAAGAAAAAAAAGAAAGTTTTGGCAGGTGAAATACGATGTTTTTAAAATAGTTACTACTTGTGGAGCACCTCTTTCACGTAATACACTTTCTCTTCATAGCTTTCCGTTATTTCCTGGTGGAACTGATTTGATTGGTGCAACAGATCATCAGGTATTTTTTTTCCACTTCTGCGAACTTACCGAGTTGTAGCCTTTATACTACGGTTACATTATTATTGGTATTTTCTTTGTACTTGGTTCCACGGGCTCGATTAAATAGTTTAAGACAAGACCCTCTCTACTGAATACGCAGTCGTGTTTCATTGAGAAAGTGAATTTATATGAGCTGGATGTTGAATCTGTCAGCATATGCCTTCCATGGTTTTGCACCTGTACAGAATGCTTGCATATAATGTAACAATTCTATCTACAATGCTTCCCTTGAAAACTGCCTAAAGGCTAAAGCTGAGTATATAACAAATAAAGAATTTTACAACCTGAAAAGTCATACTTCAAATACCCTCGATGTGTCTTAGAATGTCATGATAAAAATCGTGACAGACTTATATGCCTTACTGTTCCTTCCATATCCACATCAGTACTCGGTAGTTCATGTTGTCTCTCCAATGCCTTAAAAATTACGCGGATCATTGTATCAAAATAAGGAGCTACATGGTGTCACGTTTGTGTGATGTGAAAGACGATTCAAGACTACTTGCGAAAACGAACTATGAGACAGTCCTTTTTCATTTGCCTTCTGCAATACTCCTTATGTTCTCAATCGTTATTTTCGCAACAGTGCTCATAATCAGAAATTAGGTAAGACAAGTGATTTTTGCAGATATAGTCGCTCATATCCATCGTGCGCTCAAATACGTTAACTGCAAACAACTACATCTACATTTATACTTATCAAACCATTATGTAATGAATGGCAGATGGTACGTCGCATTTTCCCGTTCCATTCACCTACGGAGCGTAAGAAGAATGACTGTTTGAATGCCTATATGAGCGCTGTAATTAATATAATCTTGTTCTCACGATACCTACGAGAGCATAAGTAGGCGCTTGTAGTATATACCTAGAGTCATCATTCAAAACCGGTTTCTTGAAACTTTGTAAGTAGGCCTTCTCTGAATAGTTTACAACTACCTTCAAGAGTCTGCCAGTTCAGTTCTGTCAGAATGTCCGTAACGCTCTCCCACGGATCGAAGTAACCTTGGTAATTCGTGCTACCCTTCTCTGTATACCTTTAGATCCCCTGATAGTCCTATTTGGTACGGATCCCACATATTTGAGTAATATTGTAGGATGGGTCGCACGGGTGATTTTTTATCAATCACCTTTATAGCTTGATTACACTTCCATAGTAAACAAATTCCAATCAGCCATTTGCTTGCAAATTTAACATGCTTCTTCTTAATTTACAAACTCGTAACCGATTCGGAATAGCTATCATTTCTACGCCTCACGAAGTTCTTAACACACGATGATCCCCTGCCATTGTCTACCCTAAAGAACATAAGCTGTTCAAACTGATCATCTCAAATTATTTGCTAGCCGCCAATAATCTCTGCAGTTTCATACACTGATGACTTATTTTGGCTCCATGTATGTATGATACAATTCTTTACATACAGCTCTACATCTTGCTTCATGTTGGCCACCAATATTGTTTGGCTACATTTCGCTCTGTTGTTCTATGACCTCCACGCCCTGCTAACACACGCTCATGCACTTGTTTTAGTATTTCATTTCGAAATGTAGCTGGTACCACAAAACGACGTCTGAGTTTTGTTTCCTTACGTAACAGTACACAGTGCACATGAACTGTGTTCAAATGTTCAAATGTGTGTGAATTCCTAAGGGACCAAACTGCTGAGGTCATCGTTCCCTAGACTTACACACTACTTAAACTAACTGACGCTAAGGAGAACACACACACCCATGCCCGAGAGAGGACCCGAACCTCCGGCGGGAGGGCATGAACTGTGGTTCCATTGGAAATATCTTGTAGCTTCGATCAGCTGTTCCTGACATCTACTATTGTACATTGGTGGAACCTAACCATTGTATTGCACACATTTTCCGACTCATACCATCTGCATTACCACGTGTTTTGCCAGGTCCATGAATTACATCAAAATTAATTTCACTAAATTTTAGCGACCAGGACATTCACCTGCTCGATGGGTATCTTCAAACCTAAGAGCAATCTCACTGTCACTTAGCCCATTATGACTTTAAATTTTCCCCCACACATATAATATAAAAAGTATTTTATGCCATATACAGGCTGATCGGGACCAGTCTGAAAAGCTTGTAAGGGTGTTGCAGGGTAGATTGTGCTGAGAAAAAATTTTTAAGAAACAAAGTTCGATACACTGTGCCAATTCGAGTTTATTGGCATTGGAGTTATCCAATCAGGCCTTTGCATGCACGAATTCAAGTGAGCGACCGGAGACAGTGTCGTCAAACGTGTTATCTGTTTGATTCCATAAAACTGAATAAAAGAGCGACACAAAAACTGGACATGGGTCAGTAGTAAGGATCAAACCCAACCAAAAGTTGAGCAGTCTTGTGCACAGTCATCCATGCTATGAGTACAACTGACACTAATTATATCTAACGGGCCGCCTGATTTTGCGTATGCAGTGACCCTGATTGGCTAACTTCAATGCTAATTATCTCGGGAAAAGTGCGAAGCATCGAATATTTTTCTTAACAATTATTTCTCAACAGATTTTACTATGAACACACTTACAAGCTTTTCAGACTGTTTCTGACAACACTGTAAAAGATTCATCATCTGTTTCTCCATCAAACAGCAGTTTCTTTTAGCTCATTTTAACTGATGTGAGGGGTCGGTGACTGCATGTGCTGTCCTGTCCACTTTCTGACTCAATACACGGCTGAGGACATGATTGCATGCATCACATTACAGTACAAATTCCTTTTTATATTTTGATAAAACCAATATCGGCACAGTTATTAACAACTGTTTTCATCAACTGAACCCATCTTTACACTCTACCGAACCAGTCTCCTCGGAAAGAGTATTGTCGACTTCTTTTCCCATTCTTGAAACAGGCTGAAACTGTGCACTGTTTCTAATGACTTCGATGTCAATTGGAAGTTAAATCTTAATCTTCTTTCCTTCCTCCCACTGACAAGTGAAACTTCACTCCTTTTTTCAATAGATGACTGAGAGTTTGTGTTATTTCCAAACATCTGGAACAAATTTCCAATAGCAATTCGCAAGGCCCAAGAAAGGCTGTAATGTGGTGCCAGAAATTATTGTATCGCTTTTATTGTCCTCATATCCATCCAGATTCCCTCATGACTGACTGTGTGCTCTAAATATTGCATTTCTTCCAGTACAAAGTGACACTTTCCTAAACTGAGTGTTATGTGCACTGCGCACAACTGCTTATACACTTTACTTAGCTGAAATAATGCTCTCGCATGGTCTTTGCAAAGATAATTATGTCATTTAAATACGCATACATTGCCTACAGTCTTTTCAAAATTACTTTAGGAATCACAGACAGACAGGACCACATGGAGACATGGAGCAGAGTTGCCACTGTAATGCGTATTATCCGATTATGGATATGGTATGTATATTATGCAACCATAATGCACTATGCACACTCACGATAATCTTTATTATGTACATAGAGTACTCACAAGATGTATAATTTGATCATTGTATTAACTATTTGCTTGTTTCTATTTGACACTGTCAAATCGGAAGAAAGGCGATCTGTTATGTTAAAATGTGTGGATAAGAATCCTAGATCAAGATGACTAAAATTTGTTTATTTAGCTTCTGCTCATTGAAAAGCTATCTTCAGATCTAAAATACAGAAAATTGTATAAATGAGGTGAACAATAGCATCATACAGTTTATATTTAAACTCCCATTCTGTGGTACATACCATTAAAAGTTATTACTTAATTCAGCACGTATCAGCCCCCGGGCATTACACATTGGCATAATCTGTTGAGTTGAATCGCTCTTGTAATCATGTACACACTGAAAAAATTTATAGATCATAACATGACAAAAATAAAAACATACAAATTACATTTGGAGAGTGGTATAAAGCTACAATCTTATGTAAAGCGCGTGGACACAAATTAGAGCATTTAGTGACTGTACACTTATAAAAACTCGAAGCACTAGTGCAAATTGACAGTTTCAGACGAAACAGACTAAAGTAATCCCAAAGATACGACTAATCTATCACGTAATTCATTCAGAGTGGACAATGAATACTGAAATGAACTAAATCATGGGTTAATCATCCTCATTGTTTAATCAGATGTGTTTTATTTACAGGAAGCGTTTAATGTTACCGATAATCATGTTTTGTTTGGAATTTTTCATGTTTTCGCCATCTGGTGTGGAGTGGCAACTGAGAAGTAGCTTCAAATGCAGATACCTACAACCAGCTGAGCCCTTCCAGCAGCAGAACTCAACCACCTGCCTCATCCGATCGCCACTATGAATAGCAAGAAGATGAATAAATGTCAGTCCACTATTGTAAAACTTATAACCAATCACTGATCCCGAAAGAGATATAATTGTATGTTAAATAATATGACAATGTTTCAGAATCTTACATTCCAGATGAAATTACGTACTGTATGCCGTTAAAGGATTGTATCGAAATTTGGCTTTATTTGTAGAAGAAGTTAGATTAAAATATTACCCTAAAGTCACATTCTTGAATATGAAATTTTCATGTCAGACTGTACTTAACTGTAAACTTAGATCTATAGATCATGAATAATAATATTTTTAGTTAACTAAGTGATTGAACATTTGCTAAGGAAATACCAAACAATCAGTTCAAAGTATCGCTCACTTAAATTATAATAATGAAAAAGAAAATCGAGTACAACTCGAATATGCAAACTTATGCTGCGAGGAAATGCGTCATTAGGTGAAGGTCTCTTCTGTTGTTTTTTACCAGTTCTTCATTGAAGTGTATGTGAATGGGGAAATATAAAATAATAATATTCTGGCATCAGTATCGAGCAACCCACTTCATGACTAGTAATTAATCAGTTAAGACACTGACCTTCTAACAACTCTGTAAGCGCAATGGTAAATTATTTCTTGAAAAACTAATATGTTATTCAGTACTAAATATGACTAAAAACTTTCGATAACCTGAATCTCAGTTATCAAAATAATAAATAGTTTTCAGAAAAATAACTTCCATGTAATGCAATTTGTCTAGTGATTTCGAATAGATTTGTAATGAGAATCAGTGAAAGTAATGAACTCTTGAAATGAACAAAGAACATCCATCTTAAAATAATCAAATGGCTCAATACATGTGCCACCTAGCAGCCCCAATATTTCTCCACTGGGGACGAATGTAATGCATCTTATCCGATTATGGAAATGCTGTGTATATTATGCTACCTTAACACACTATGCAATGTCATGAAAAATATAATCTGATTTTTGTATTCTATCGCTGGAATTGTACGAGATATATTTTTATGACTGATATGAAATGAATCACTTCCGCTCTGCGCTTGAATCTGAAAGGTACAATGTAATTTTATGTTGTAATAAACTCCATATTGAATATTTGTGGATTTAATTCGAGTAGAGAATAGAAACCTCCTTGTATTTGAATTAAATTAATTAGTTATTTTGTGGATATCTCAGCTCTTAGGCTGGTATGTGAAGTATTTAAGGAAAGCTTCTCTGTGGTATACAGTATTAAAGTACCTCCTACTTATGCTCTTGTCTGTTGCGAACTCTTTATTAATAGACTCGTATGTTTGGGTTGGTTATTAGTAACATATTTACATTCTTCACTTCCTTTGTTTTGGAAAATTTAGTCCAATAGCCAAGATTATTTATGTCTGAACACAGAAATTCGAAATAAATTACTTCTCCACAGCAGACGGATGGAATAACACACTACACGTTCCGTTCGCAAAATAAGTAGTGGTTCACCTTAACACGTCCTGCATGGAACATACGTGTAATCTCACATTTCATTCAACTCGCTGAAACTCGCAAACTACTCAGTTTACATATATGGAACTTGCATCAATGTGTTCTGGAAGAGCTGCAGTATGTTTTCATTTCAGTTTTATTTGCGGAAACAATTTATTAAGATGATATATGGTCAGTTTACGAAAATTCATTTCTGAGGACACTAAAGGATTTTCGAAATGTGGGAAACTTTTTTGTTATTGGAGTTTGGTGAACACATTAAGCGAATGAAATCTTAAGAATAAATTTAATTTTCTTATACTCCACACTGAAACTCTGTCAGTTTTCTGGCACGAGGGAATTTGAGTTAAACATGATGCACAATGGTCTGCTCCAGCGTGACGTACTATGAAGTCGCTTTTGTGGTTTCGTTATGAGAAACGGATAGTCAGGTTTATAATTAATTAGTTATTAATTTTTATTATCCACCTACTTGTTTCCAACAAAAGAAAATACAAGATTTATAGGTGTTTACAGTGGCGAGAAAACGTATCTTACATAGGCCATCCAGTATTGTTAGAAAAAACAAAAGTGAGACAGAAAACATTATTACAATATTGCAGCAGTTACACTGTAGATACTAATATTTATTTCGTGTGATATAGAGTGAACCCTTAAGACGATATTCCTTTGGAGTTAGTTACTTACACGGCCTTCTTTTTAAAATGTCAGTACATACAGAAAATAATTTTTTTTATCTAGTCTCTTCCCATTAGTCATCTCCACTGACGATTCCGAAACAGTTCCATTTTCCCATGTTCTATTCGCGATGCTATACATTGGAACGGAAGTAATTCTCTGATGATACTTACCTAAAATCAATAAAAGCCAAACGCTAACAGAGGGTAATACCAAGAAATGTAATCGACAGACTTCGATGAATGAATAAACTAAGTACTTTCAGTCGCCAGAAGACGCCCACCACTACTGGGCGCCACCTTATTTCAAGCGTGCTTGACGGTGTCATAACATGAGCGCAGCAGGCCATGCAGAAGATGGCGACATTGTTTTGCCAGTCTTTCGTGTAGAACAGATACAAAATTTGAACGTTTATGTCTATTGGCACATTAATGAGTTTATACACAAAGTTGCCATCATTTAAAGTTCGATTATTTACTTTGAAAATAATGCAGATCAATGTGGCTACCTCACCTGGCAATGTCAGGTCCTTCAGATATACGGTAGACAGGTATGGAAACTTACCAGTTTCGACAGTTAAAAGACAATGAGATGATGGTGAACTGCTTCAAAACAAAAGGAATCCTGACTGCCAGTTTGGTTCCGCCTGCAGCTGTAGTAGGAAACATTAGCTGCTGCTAAACTCTTTATTAAACTCTTCATTTGCAGTCGCGGAAGTGTGCACGCATCACATAGAAAGATAATACTAAATGTCCAGCTTTCAGGATTATTAGAAACTCTCAAGTACTAGCCTGAAACGTAGAATTTATTGTGAACTGTTGTGAAATGTGAAGTCTTGCTAGTGAGCGCAGTAAAACACCATCGTTTATCATCCTGAGGACCTACAGTGAGTGGACGCTGCTGTGGATGTTTCTTGACATCACCAAAGTTTGTAAACAATACTAGTGGTTGGCTAAAGCACTTTAGTAGAGAAACGCAACCGTGGGATAAAAATTGTATGATTACGTCTCAGAATAGAGACAATGAATGGTCACAGTTTGAAACACACACAACCTATGTACAGGAAATAGAATGTCTTATATTGTGATGTGAGAAACTTAGCTGACAAATCATATGTCACACATGAAATCAAACGCAGATAACATACGACTTCTACCAAAAAGGTGGGCACATGATCAGTAAAAACTAGATACTGAAATACGTTGGCATAACGACAGGTTAACACAATACATATCTACAAAATTTTTTGCTATTAACCGATGGAAAAACATTCAAACACTACCAAATCATCCTACTTTTTTTTCAAAAGTCTTTTCATTGCAGTACCATAAAATAAAGCTATATTGAAAATCTGACTAGAGTATGTCGGGCGGAGCACAGAGTCAGAAAGAGACATCACTGCGCTTCCTGACCACCAACATCGTGGGCTGGTCATACTTGATATTCTGGGCGTAAATGTTGAATATTGCAAATCTATATGCAAAAATTTCATTTCCTAGCCGGATCCAGATGTTTTGTCAATTATATAAATTTGGACTGGTAATGTACTCGCAGCATCACTTAACATTTCCCCATTTATTTCATTTTAAATTATAAGACATTACACCCAATGTTACACCATTATTCTAATGTAAAATACAAGTGGTTATCAAATTACGTACAACAAAATTGAAAGGCAATTCTTTTTATTTGATTTTAAAATCATAAAACATATCAGGATTTAATTTATTACAGATCCTACAGAAGCATTCCAATCTGCACACGATCATCAAAACTATAAAATAATCATTTAAAATCTCTCCATACATCACAGATACCTCTAAAACAGAAGCATGTTAACTACAGAAACTGCTGTAACTAAAGGCATTTTATTAACGTAAATCATAATTAAATTTGCTTCTTACTCTGCTGAAAGTGGAGACTTTCAGCAGCCTCATGAAATTCAGTGCTAGGTACGGATCAGGATAAACGACAAACGCAGATAAAAACATAAAGCCACTTGAATCTTTTAAGAAGATTAAAAACAAAATAGCCAAAAGCAACTATGTGACTATACAAACCTGGATGGCTTCTGGCCTTGGCCAGGGAGGTTATATGGCGGCGGAATGGAATTGGTTGAGTTTGGCCACTAGAGGGCGCTGGTGCACCAAGTGGGCTGGAAGATTGCTGATAAGTGCGTAACAGCGATAAAATATTATTCGCAAATAATACACAGGAACACACAAAAACTGAGTCAAATGGACCTACATAATAAATGAGGATATCAAATTTCTATGCAGTATTGCAAGATGCTATGCGAACTCTACTTTTTAAGTTACGTCAATTTATGTTAGTGGTCAATACAAAAAAACTTTAGACTATGATACTGGTAAAAAAACAGTTACGATCATAAACAATATGTCAACATTAGTGGAACTTTACAGTGAATTAATGCTGATGCAAATTAACTGTAACGTAAATTGAACCAGAATACTGAAACTTTGACTAAAATTTTCACAATTGAAAGGCTTTAACTTTGTGCGAGTAACAGGCGTATGTTTCAATGAACTTTTGCGGGCACTGAAGTAGTATCACCAATGATCCTTAATGTTAATACATGGCTGGAGCTTAGAGACAGACTCTGCTTTTACTGTAGCCCATTTAATTGGGGAATCTTGTTAAGACATATTCGCTATTTACACAGTTTTAACTGCACTTAGCTACGGTTTTATTTCTTTAATCAACACGTTTCTAATTACTTGATGTAAAGACATAATATTGTGGCATTTATGCCCCGTATCGACACACAGTTTATTAGATTTCGTAACATAATATAAAAAGGCTTACGCTGCTATACGTCAGCAAGCAGTCAAGGATCGATAGCAATACTCCATCTCACAAAACGACAGACGGTCACGGAGTATGAGAAGGAGACATGAGCAGGAGCTGTCGTACTGGAGCAGATAGAGAATATGGTGATTCAAATTGCGCACCTAGGCAACAAATTCACACCTTTCTTTATTAATACTAACTCGTAAAATGTTTATACAGGTTGTTTCACCAAAAACTTGCTCCGCAAATATTGTGGAAATGGGAAGCGCTGTGCGGTTTTCACATAATTGTTCGGTAGTCAAGGGTCGTATAGTTATCCACTCAAAAGATTGTAATAATACTCAGAAAGTGTATTTCTTGTGAAAACACACACTTTTTAGTGGAACATACCTATTGACACTAACAAACTAAAAGTGGAGTAAATTAGAATGTCAGTGGTGTCTGTTGCAGGACACTAGTGCGACTCGTTTGACGTGGATTCTGATCAGTAACGAGAAAACTGACCATCAATGGTTGGGTTCAAAATGACCACTGGCAGCGGCAATACACACTTCTAGTCTGGTATGGAACGACTGCTGCACACGTGCTAGCATTTCAGCGGGGATGTCCGAGCAGGCTGCAGTAATCCGTTGTTGCATATCAACGGGTGTAGTTGATATGTTCGTGTAGACAGCGTCTTTTGCTTTCCGCACAGAAAAAGTCTACAGGCGTCAAATCCTCCGGGGAATGAACTGGCCAAGGTACAGTTACTCTGCGTCCAATCCATAGATATGTAAACAATTCGTGAAGACCTGCTGTAGTACTCAGTGCACTATGGCCTGGACAGTCATCATGTTGGTACCACACGTTTCCTCTAGGCTGCAGAGAAACGTCTTCCAACCTCCGGTGGAAGATGGTCTGTCAGGAGGCTGCGATACTTGTGCGCGTTCATGTTCCGCCTGTGGAAAACGGGCCTACGAACTGATGGTTCATTATCCCACACCACTCGTTTACACTCCATGGGCGCTGACGTTGCACCTGACGAAGCTAACGCGGATTGTCAACAGACCAATATTGCGTATTTCTGTCACTTGCCTGGCCATGACTGGTAAATGTGGATTCATCACTAAACAAGATACATGAAGGTGTGCTGGACCTTCTCTTTACGAGTTGGTCAACATAGCCCTTCACATGCAAACATTCGTTCAGAACAACTTGCGTTGTTAGCATGACCGACGCATTAATGTATCACGACAGCAACTTTCCTTATCTCACTCTAATTAGTTAATTAATTAGTTTGGAAGGGGTAGTAAACGCTGTAAGATCTTCTGTGTTTCAAATTGAACAACATACAGAATTCAAGTTTAACTTCAGTTCTTTGTCGACTACATTTATTTATTTGTTTATTTCCATCAAGTTACCATTTATTTTGTGTGATTAATTTATTTGATTTTTTATGCAATACATGCCAGCTCTATGACTGCAATAAGTGCTTGCAAAATTAAATCCATTTTAGTTAGCTGGTGCTGTTACTAGTGCATGTCCATATGCATAGCAGTGTACGACCCACCTCTAAGACTGTACATCTACTCTTCGTCTTCATGTTAGTTCCCTAGTCTTATTCTGCTCTATAATCAGTTTGAGTTCGTCAAAATCAAATCCTTACAACCACAGGTTTTAGTTGTAAACGGATGGAGTTCAAGAATGGATCATCAGCGTGCTCTACAAATACTGCAAAAATTGCACATTCAATCCTTGAACAAGCAGCCATGAGTGAGCAGGCAACGGAATCAACACAGACGGGATGATATGTTCTACTTACACCTACATTAGAGGAAATCCGTACAGACACGTTTGGAAACATACATTACAGGTCACAGTTCTTACCACTCCAACAGACAGTGTACTTTTGTCCTTTATTGTTGTTTCGTTTCCTCGTCGACCAGCACGGGTGTTGATTGGCAGCGGAATACATTTCGCTCTTCAGCCAGGTAATAAGATGTACAAGCATAATTTCTAAAAAAAATATATAAAATATGTAAATGTTTTATAATGATTAAAACATTTAATTTTAATTAGTTGGTGTATGACACAGCGAGCCATAATTACTTTTTGAATGTTTTATTTCAGTGTCATAACCAGTTTCAGGCTACCATGCCCATCTTCAGATGGTTTAATATTTTTCGTTAAATAGATGTTTTGATCAACAGCATGTCGTCTTCTCCACACTCCACAAGAATATTTGAGTATCTAGTGTCACTTTATCAATTTTTTCATTAATAAAAACACGCTAAGATATATATATATATATATATATATATATATATATATATATATATATATATATATATATAATGCAAAGTATTTGTGTTCACGTACATACGTTCCAGTAGATGGTGATGTGTTTTTATGGTCCATATAGTATTCCAGCTCGATGTAAATGTTCTTGAATACCACACAACACACATATTGTAAATAAATTACTGTTGCAGACTTCATAATATTCTTAAAATAAGTACTGAGCATCGAACATGAGTTACTCACCTGATGTTTTAGTTTACAATGCAAAGATTACCACTAAGCAAAGATACAAAGATATCATTCATTAAACACTGATCAAGTATTTAAACGGAGCAAAGATGATGTGTGGGATGCGCAAAATGTAACATGTTAATAACAGAAAATTATTTGCTTTCTAAATGTAAACTTATAATTAAAAGGCAGTAGAATAAATTGTTTTAGTAGGGATTTTTTAAATTTTTTTTCACTTTCAGTGGAAATTGTTGACGAAATAATTCAAAGCCAATGGGCTCATGTTATAAAGCAGACATATATGTACACACATTTATATATAAATATATTTGATTATCATTACAGTTCAGTTACAGTTCGTAGGTTAATTGCAGAAAATACAAAGTTAAAAAGTTAGAGGGTGCGATGAGAGCAACACATTTGTTCATCATGGTAGTTTATATTTATACAGTTATATACTGGTATCTTAAACTGCAGTGTTGTGAAAGTCAGGGGTACAGTTTGTGTTTGATTTGTGTGAAGAACACAAGAAAATGGACTGGGGTGAGCTGTGGGTGTATTTTTAGTTCCTCTTAGAGGTCCATTTTCTTACCTTTGTTGGTGGTATGAAATATCAGTATATTGTCATTAATGTTAAAAACGGAGTGTCCATATTGGCTCATGTGAGTGGCTATTGTGGATTTATTTAAACTTTTTATGTTAGAGGCATCCATGTGTTTTCGATATCTTATCCTGAAGCTTCTGTCTTTTCTCCAAGATATCCAACATGGATAATATAACATTTGATTTAATTCAAGATTTAAGTAAAATAGATTTGTGTTTTTAAAATAGGAGCAGTTGATGATATTTTTTAAAAAAACGGAGCACTTCACAGTGCTGAAGTCTCATGTAGTGTACAGCAGATGATGTGGGCTGTTGGAGGGAGGCTGTTTTGGAAAGGATGTGGGATGGAGTGGAGATGAGAACTCCGAACCAGGTGCTGAGAGGAAGACGACTATTCTGTTAAAACTGAAAGGAATGAGTGTAAGTGGAAGGTACTGACGTGGCGGAGTTCGAGTATTGCTAATTAGGGACGAAACTATATATTGGTGTAGTACATATCAAGACAAAACTGGCATAGGAGAGCCAGATTAAGACTTTGTATGTGTGGAGTATAGTGGATGGATGCAATCCGTATGTTCGGCTAGTTAGTTGTTTCAGTAGTTTTAATATGTTGTCGACCTTTTGTTGGATGGCTAGTAGACGCGATTTCCATCTCAGTTTATGGTCGAGTGTTAGTTCAAAGTATTTTAGTAATCTAGTTAATTGGACAGGGTTGTTTTTAATGGTGAGATGGAAGTCATGAACGCTGGACGCCTCGATCTTCGAAGGATTATTCCTCAGGAGCCATTGGATCTGCTTGATGATCGAGTTGAAGGGATCGCTGACATATCTAGAGGGTGGTTTATAGGATTAATAAGGCGGTTCCTTCTGCGTGTTGAAGGAGGTATATAGGAGGAATGGCCTTGGCTAATTGAAAGCGTTGAGGATATATAGGAATGGAGGAAGAACAGAGCCTTGAGGCACACGTGCACTGAAAGGGAAACTGCACCTGTGGTGGGAGTGGAGCACGTGACATTACACATGAACACACTAATGCATCAGAGACACATCCTAACTCTTGAGAATCTAACTAAACCTAACCGTTTCGTCTCCTACCTCCAATACATATTCAGCATTCCAGACAATTCCAATTCTGACCACGCCCCATACATCCTAGAGCGCAGTAACACATTGCTGCCGCCCTCGTTCCCAACTTACGATACCTACACATTAATCGCAGCATATACAAATATTTTTTAAATCTCCCTCTTGACACCAATTTACATCAACATAATTGCAGGTGATCAAGTCCTGTAGCTAGCCCACCTCTTATATCGACAATATAAGAAGCGTCGCCCT
This sequence comes from Schistocerca nitens, assembly GCF_023898315.1. Classification (NCBI taxonomy): domain Eukaryota; kingdom Metazoa; phylum Arthropoda; class Insecta; order Orthoptera; family Acrididae; genus Schistocerca; species Schistocerca nitens. The sequence goes on along the minus strand of NC_064616.1, from coordinate 568,973,763 downwards.
CCATGTTCTGACCTCTGCCGATTAAAAATATCTACGGCCTTCTGCTTAAATGTCAGACTGTATGCACTGCCGGGCGATTACATGTGCTTAATTGTATACTTTATGACTAACTATCGATACAGTGTAACAATAAACAGCACCCACCCCAGCATATGCTACCCAACTAAGGACATGCCCTAAGAATCCACTCTCTAACTGATCATTATCGTCTACATACAGCTGACGTCCCAAATTCTTACTCTATCGTATAACTTCTCTATATATGGACCCCAATACTTGCCTTGCAACTCAGTGTAATCTTCAGTCATGCAATTAATCTGTCCGACTTCAACCATTCCCCTTCCACTTGAATTCTATCCGAGATATAAAATACCGGTCGAGCAAAGCACTTGAAATAATCCTCTTCCCATTTAACGCAAGTGTGATACACTTCTGTTGGAAAATCCTATGTGATAATTTCTCATATTCACTATGTACTCACTTAGTAAGAGTACTGTTAATTTAGTACACTTAATATTCTTGAGAAAGAGAAATGGATCAATGTATTGATCTTCCACTGGTTTCGTTGAATTGTGACTCTCGTTGGCTAGGCGTTATGATAGTTCTTGGTTTCAGGAATGAACACTGTATGTTGCTATGGATTTTTACTTTTCTTTATTTTCTCCGTTTGTCGTTCAGTTGAAATATGGTGAACTTTCATGATGATTCAACAGTTCGAGAAACAGGTCAGGTTTTCACAAAAAGTTTAGTTAAAGTTCACGTCACGACACGTCTAAGGAAAGCTCACTTACCTGAACAAAGCATTTACACTGCCACTCAATTTTAACGCACCAGAGTTCTACGAATCGCCTCTGAACATACGTATTTTCTGATGCGGGTTACATAGAACCGTCTCTTACGACAAGCCACAAATAACTGAAATAAATTGGCGTATGTTGGGTGAGATATACTGCCTTGGTGAAGGAGAAGCTTCGACCCCTTATTCCTTGTGAGTGTGGTCCTTCACAGATCGGGCTGTATCTCGAACAGCTGCGTGGAACACATTAGATGTGTACATCTGGGACGTAAAGATAACTCGGTAGTGGTAGAATACAGCCTCAATGCAGGACATACGTTCGAATTTGAGCTGAGCTGCAGCACCTTAAAAATATGTTTCGCTAAAGTGGATACAGTGAATTGCTGGTTAGACTTGCTTTGACGAGAACGTGTGATACAACCATCTACAAAGAAAAAGTAGAGAAAGAGAAACTCACCTTTATCCCTATATTGATTCTCCTTCAGCTAAAAATTCGAGAATCCTTGGCAAAATCAACATCAAAGTAGTCTTGCGATCACCACAAAAACGAAAAATATGCCTGGCTCTGTAAAGGACAAATTTCAACCTCAAATACCCCGAACGTACGAGTGTGGCCTCCAATACATAGAGCTGTTTCTCGAAACACTGTATGTAACATATTAAATGCGTACGTCTGGAACTTAAAACTAAATCAGCAGTGGCAGAATGCAGCCTTAAAGCAGGACAAACGCTCGAGTTTGAGCTTCAACACCTTAAAAGATGTGTTTCGCCAAAGTGGATACAGCGAAGTGCAGATTATACTTGCTTTGAAGAAATCAAGTGATATAACCATCTGCTAAGAACATTTGGACAAAAACACCTCGCCTTTATTATTGTACTGGGTCTCCTTCAGCCAAAATTTAGAGAATCCTTCTAAGAAACAAAATACAAGTCATCTTCCGCTCACCACCAAAAACGAAAAATAAACCTGTCTCGGTAAAGGTCGAAATTCAACCGCAGTTACACCGTATGCGTAGCATCCCTTGTCAGTATGGTCCTTAATACATCCGGCTGTATGTCGAAACGCTGCGTGGAACACATTATATGAGTACATCTGGGATGTAAAGATAACTCAGCAGTGGCAGAACACAGCCTCAACGCAAGTCAGACGTTCGAATTTGAGAGAACAAAAATTTTGTGTCGAGGTAGTAGCTCCTAGGAGATAAGACTACACGACAGTTTCGTCAACAGGGATTAGTGCTACCAGCTAAGTAAGACTTTGAACCTTCCACTAGCTAGTATACCGCGCCCAGCAGTTGACGCTTCCCGACTCTCTGCATGAAAGCGACGACAGCTGAATGGCAGTCCGCCGTTCTTCACCACGGGTAGCTGGAGACAAGCGGCCGTCGCTTAGATACACTATGTGATCAAAAGTATCCGGACACCTGGCTGAAAAGACTTGTAAGTTCGTGGTGCCCTCCATCGGTAATACTGGAATTCAATATGATGTTGGCCCACCCTTAGCGTTGATGACATCTTCCACTCTAGCAAGTATACGTTCAGTCAGGTGCTGGAAGGTTTCTTCGGGAATGGCAGCCCATTCTTCACAGAGTGCTGCACTGAGGAGATGTATCGATGTCGGTCGGTGAGGCCCGTCACGACGTCAGAGTTCTAAAGCATCGAAAAGGTGTTCTATACGATTCAGGTCAGGATTCTGTGCAGGCCAGTACATTACAGGGATGTTATTGTCGTGTAACCAATCCGCCACATGCCGTGCATCATGAACAGGTGCTCGATCGTGTTGAAAGATGCAGTCGCCACTCCCGGATTGCTCTTCAACAGTGGAAAGCAAGAAGATGCTTAAAACATCAATGTAGGCCTGTGCTGTGATAGTGCCACGCAAAACAACAAGGGGTGCTAGGCCCTCCGCGAAAAACACTACCACTCCATAACACCACCGTCTCCGAATTTCACTGTTGACACTACACACGTTGCCAGATGACGTTCACCGGGCATTCGCCATACCCACACCCTGCCATCGGATCGCCACATTGTGTACCGCGATTTGTCACTCCACACAAGGTTTTAGCACTTTTCAATCGTCCAATGTTTACGCTCATTACACCGAGCGAGGCATCGTTTGGCATTTACCGGTGTGATGTGTGGCTTATGAGTAGCCGCTCGACCATCAAGTCCAAGTTTTCTCACCTCCCGCCTAACTGTCATATTACTTGCAATGGATCCTGATGCAGTGTGGAATTCCTGTGTGATGGTCTGGGTAGATGCCTGCCTATTACACATTACGACCCTCTTCAACTGTCGGCAGTCTCTGTGAGTCAACAGACGAGATCGGCCTCCACTTCACTATCAAATCGGAAACAGTGGACCTAGGGATGTTTACGAGTGTGGAAATCTCGCGTACAGACGTATGACACAAGTGACACCCAGTTACCTGACCACGCTCGAAGTCCGTGAGTTCCACAGAGCGCCCCCTTCTGCTCTCTCACGATGTCTGATGACTACTGAGGTCGCTGATAAGGAGTACCTGGCAGTAGGTGGCAGCACAATGCACCTAATATGAAAAACGTATGTTTTTGGGGGTGTCCGGATACTCCCATAGCGTATGTTATGTGACGCACGAGTATTATCGACACGCTCGCGCATTTTCATACATACAAAACGAAGTCAGGACTGAGTATACCTCTGATAATATACACAGGAGTACAGGGTCACAAGAACTTTGACAGGTGAGTGTACCGAGTTCAAAGATTTAAACGTCAATACGCCTAGGCAACGTTATACGTCTCTTTGCTATAACCCCTGCACCAGCAAAACGATCATGGTCGAAAATGGTCCTGCGTGCAATCTGTTTTCACAGCTCTCGCCATGTGAGTGTAAATCCAGAATCACCGCTCAGACTCAATCTGCTCTCATCCGAAAAGAGCACGCGACCCCATTCCTCGTTGGTCGATTCCCTATGCTCTTTGCAACATTGGAAACGGTGCCACCGATGTGCGGGTTTCAATGGGACGCAACGTACTGGTCGTCGGGCAAAGAGATCACTCCTATACAGTGGAAAGTGAGACTGCGTGCCTTGCGAGTCCTGTTAAATAAGACTGAAATTGCACCCGTATTTGACTGGGCCCCCACTTGTCTGTTGGACCATGTAGCGGGCACCTCCCGCTGTAGTTGGCCGTGGTCGGCCACATTCTCGACTGTGGCCGGCAGTGCCTGTAGCTTGGAACGCTCCCCGTGCACGTGAAACGATGGTGTGAGAAATACTGAACTCCTGGGCTACATTCGTCACTCCCAAAACTTTTTCCAGTTTCCCGATAGTTCTTCCCCGTGTGAAGTCATCCAAATGTTGTCTCTGAGCCATGTTGTAATGAAGAATACCACCTCAGTGTATCGTAACTGCTCGCTGGTTGACACACATAGCCTTTCCCGTTTCTCCAACTGACTCTTGTTGCGAGGCCATACCCGTTTGGCGCTATGATTAAGCCACCCTCAAGCCACGTGACGTTCAACGTTCTGTGCACGACTGGGACACCTCTGGTAACATGCTCCCGCACTTTCATTTCCTGCCATTGAATAATTAATATGTCATTTTATTTATCTCGTCGTTAGGTTTATCAGAGCGGTATAGTTATACATGGAAGTGGTTTGTATTTCATAGTCTTAGATGTACATCTTTCATGTCGCTTTCATTACGTATCATGTTTCATGCTTTTAGCGATACGAGGAATATGATGGTATTGCTTTGCAAATGGTGTGTGTGACCTGCACAGACCGATCCATACAGGGACGTCGTAAATAGCAAGTCAACCTCTGATCTGATTTCATGTTCGCTGGCGAAGCGATTGTAAGTGTGTTTCAATAACACTCCATTAGCTCGGAATTAATCAGTTTTGCCTCTACCTGTGTTACCGCGCCGAACGAATTTATTTCAGAGCAAAGCTCGGCGTTTGTCAGCATAGAACCGTTTTTAGATACAGATATCTCGTTTCTGTTGCTGTACGTAAAAGTGAATTTTTTCATCATAATCTTGTTGCTTCCGTTCCAAGCGTATAATCTTTATTTCCATGGATTATCCGTTTTGGAATTGGAACTACGCAATAATACTTCTGAAGCTGCTGATAAATCTGACTGTCAGACTTCTCGCTATTAACATGTAATAAGCAGCGTACTCCATTATTACGGCGGATGTTCGTACTGTGCAGGTCGGCGATAACTTCCATTCGTCGTTTGTACAGAAAAAATTGTACATTGCGCTGCGTTAACTACGATGCAACTTTCATGTAAGCGGTGCACAAGCGGTTTTTACGGTATATTGAGCAGCAAAATCTTAACCCCATCCTCAGGCCTGCGCATATTATTATTTTTGGGGACCCCCATAAGGAAAGCTAATTTTTCCTACCATGACTTTTTATTTTACAATACAAATACAGATTTGAGTAAACCTCCAAATAGAATGAAATTTTCACTCTACAGCGGAGTGTGCGCTGACATGAAACTTCCTGGCAGATTAAAACTGTTCGAGTCTCGGTCCGGCACACAGTTTTATTCTGCCAGGAAGTTGCAAACCTTCTGCCGTTCGGGATTAGCCGAGCGGTCTAGGGCGCTGCAGTCATGGACTGTGAGGCTGGTCCCGGCGGAGGTACGAGTCCTCCCTCGAGCATGGGTGTGTGTGTTTGCCCTTAGGATAATTTAGGTTAAGTAGTGTGTAAGCTTAGGGACTGATGACCTTAGCAGTTAAGTCCCATAAGATTTCACACACATTTGAACATTGGTTTCAAACCTTCTAATAGTCAGATTGCAAGAGAAGAATTGATTTACTATTTTCATTCGCGTTAAATGACTCATAAACGTGGTAACAGATCAAATTTCCTCAAAATTACTCGTTAATTTTTTTTTTAATTTACAGACTTGCTGAAGTATGACTCTCACGTAGCACTCAATAGTAAATCAACTACCTCGAAAAATTAAAAAAAAACAGCATAAGGTTACATAGTAGAGTCAAAATCATTCGCTCTATTTTTTTCTACGTGGAAGGCATGTATTGACTCGACACAAGTTTTCGAACAAATATACTATTCTTGAGTCGATTCTGTTCTGTTCCGAAACAGCCCAGACGCAGCCGTGTTGCACGTAAATTTTTCGTTGTATGGCTGAGTATGGCACTGAGAAGGGATAGAAAGGAAGCTAATTAGCTCAAATCTGTCAGCTCAAATCTGTCCTTGGATGATGTATTTTCCACTATACGGAAATCTTTACCCAAATACAGATTTGGTAATGTTATGAAACTGTTCACCACCAACTATGCTTTGCGACAGTTGAAAGTCACATATAAAATGGCTCTGAGCACAATGGGACTTAAAATCTGAGATCATCAGTCCCCTAGAACTTAGAACTACTTAAACCTAACCAACCTAAAGACATCACACACATCCATGCCCGAGGCAGGATTCGAACCTGCGACCGTAGCGGTCGTGCGGTTCCAGACTGCAGCGCCTAGAACCGCTCGGCCACACCGGCCGGCAGTCACATATAGTTTCGTGCATCTTCCTCTGCTGTTTTTCAACTTCTTTACACCTGTAACTGTTTCCTAAATAAGAACGAATAATATTAAGAAAGCATTATGGTACTATAAAATTTCGAGTGTATCTGGTATAAGTCTAGAAATGATGTATGAGACAGGCGAAATACCCTCAGACTTTAAGAAGAATATAACAATTCCAATCCCAAACAATGCAGGTGTTGACAGATGTGAAAATTACCGAACTATCAGTTTAATAAGTCACTGCTGCAAAATACTAACACGAATTCTTTACAGGCGAATGGAAAAACTGGTAGAAGGCGACCTCAGGGAAGATCAGTTTGGATCCCGTAGAAATATTGGAACACGTGAGGCAATACTGACCTTACGACTCATCTTAGAAGAAAGATTAAGGAAAGGCACACCTACGTTTCTAGCATTTGTAGACTTAGAGAAAGCTTTTAAAAATGTTGACTGGAATACTCTCTTTCAAATTCTAAAGGTGGCAGGGGTAAAATACAGGGAGCGAAAGGCTATTTACAATTTGTACAGAAACCAGATGGCAGTTATAAGAGTGGGGCGGCATGAAAGGGAAGCAGTGATTGGGAAGGGAGTGAGACAGGGTTGTAGCCTCTCCCCGATGTTATTCAATCTGTATATTGAGCAAGCAGTAAAGGAAACAAAAGAAAAATTCGGAGTAGGTATTAAAATCCATGGAGAAGAAATAAAAACCTTGAGGTTCGCCTAGCGTTCTCGCTTCCCACGCCCTGGTTCCCGGGTTCGATTCCCGGCGGGGTCAGGGATTTTCTCTGTCTCGTGATGACTGGGTGTTGTGTGATGTCCTTAGGTTAGTTAGGTTTAAGTAGTTTTAAGTTCTAGGGGATTGATGACAATAGATGTTTAGTCCCATAGTGCTCAGAGCCATTTGAACCATTTTTTGAGGTTCGCCGATGACATTGTAATTCTATCAGAGACAGCAAAGGGCTTGGAAGAGCAGTTGAACGGAATGGACAGTGTCTTTAAAGGAGGATATAAGATGAACATCAACAAAAGCAAAACGAGGATAATGGAATGCAGTCGAAGTAAGTCGGGTGATGCTGAAGGAATTAGATTAGGAAATGAGACACTTAAAGTAGTTAAGGAGTTTTGCTATTTGGGGAGCAAAGTAACTGATGATGGTCGAAGTAGAGAAGATATAAAATGTAGACTGGCAATGGCAAGGAAAGCGTTTCTCAAGAAGAGACATTTGTTAACATCGAGTATAGATTTAAGTGTCAGCAAGTCGTTTCTGAAAGTATTTGTGTGGAGTGTAGCCATGTACGGAAGTCAAACATGGACGATAAATAGTTTGGATAAGAAGACAATAGAAGCGATATAAAATTGCAACAGGCAACCTAATCTGTGGTGTCTGGCGTTTAGATCACTCAGTATACTGAACTTATTGTTGGTTGCTTTGTCATAAAGGAAATTCTATGATAGATGCTGTCCTTGTTGTGAAAATAAATTATCATGAGTATTTGCCGGTGCTATATTCATGACTGCACGAGAATGACTTCTGTTCTGAAAAATTCATCCGGTAATGCAATTTCCGTTTGCTTAAAATTTGGGTATATGAAAAGTTCTACTACCATCCCTCTTTTAAGAATGTGATGTGTCGCGAAGATGTTGCACTTGGCGACTCTAAATGCAGAAGTATCGCAGATTTAGATTTCTGCGATGCCCGTTACCTGCGCATTATTTGGTGTAATAAATATGCTCAAATTGTCCTCTCTTTATGAACCGTGCTGGTGTAAATGGACATTACGTTCAGTCTGTCAACTTAACTTTCTGTAATACAGATCCCTTCTGTTTTTGTATTTATTTGTTATTTACATCACTCCTGTATGAAGGGGAGGGCGTTGTCATTCTTCATACTTTAATTTACAAAATTAAACATGACACGAACATATACTTTAATTAGACGAAACAGCGAGGAATTATTGACATGATTTTCAGTTTGCTGCTCTGTGACGATGACTCTGATGGTGGGTGCTTCGGATAACTGCACGTAAGGAGTCAGGCAAAGAAGCTATTGGAGAGGATGTTTTTGAAAGAAGGTGATGAGACGTATTTGGGGGTAAGAAACTGATGGGATGTAAGAATTAGAAGATGAGTAATATCTCTGTTAAACAGCCTGTTGGCTTTGCGTCTTGATTTTGAATCGGTCAGTTTAGGTAAATTAAAGCTGATAGAATCAGTACCTACCAGGAATTATACTCTGAGAGGAAAAGGTGGTTAAAGTTAGCCTGGGAAAATATTTGTGGCGTTGGGGGATGAGAGACTGGTGGTATGTTCTGATACAGCCACAGCAGCATGTCGGGTTTCTGATGGACTGTACCAATCGAGGTATCTCACTGGTACGACACTGGGCTCATATATGGGAAGACCGTGGGTCAAATCCATTTCCGACCATCGGGAATTAGGGTTTTCGTGATTTACTTAAATCGCTTACTGCAGATACCAGTATGACTCCTTTGAGGGGGTACAGTGGAGTTCCTTCCACAATACGAGCTGGAGTTTAATCTCTAATGACCTCATTGTCTAAGGACATTAAACTTTAATCTTCCTTCCATCCTTTCGTCACAAATGGGAGATTTGTACTCAAATTTATGGGGGATGGTATTTGCAGGTAGACCCATGAGACATTCAAATTCGGAAAATCGTTAAGGAATTCGGTATTCCGGAGATCCACAGTGGGTCGAGAAACCATATTTCACGCATTACCTCTCACTACAGACAACGCATGGGCCGACGGCGTTCACCTAACGACCAAGAGCGGCGTTTACGAGAAGTGAAATATAAAGTGAGATATAAAGAGTGAGATATAAAGCGAAAGTGAGATATAAAAAGTACGTATCAGGAAGAAAGGGTACTACGAGGTGCGAGAATAAAGTAATGAGACTGATGTGAAGAAAAAGTTGCTTACCGTGTTAGTCAAGTTTAGTGTTGTCTCCTTCAAAGTAGTTTCCTTCTGATTGCACACACTTTTTCCAGCGCTTCTGCCATTGATGATAACATTTCTGGAACTCATCTTCTCTGATATCCTCCAAGACCCTCGTCACAGTTTTTGGACATCTTGTGTTGCTTGAAAATGATGTCCCTTGACCGCCGTTTTGACTCTTGGAAATAGAAAAAAGTCGCACAGAGCGATATCTGGTGAATAAGCTGGCTGTGGTAGTACTGAAATTTGTTTTGAGGTTAAAAATTACTGCACTGACAGACCAGTATGGGATGGCGCATTATCGTGATGCAGAAGCCAATTATCAGCAATGTTGGCACGGACACAAAGAACTATTTTATGCAGACTTTCTCAAATTTCTTTGTAGTAATATTGGTTAACTGCTTGTTCAGGAGGCAACTAACTCTTTATGAACAATTCCCTTGGAATCAAAGAAGCACACAAGCATGCATTTCACTTTTTACTTTGGCATGCGAGCTTTTTTGGTCTGGGTGATCCCCTGAGCACCATTGCGAACTTTGGCGTTTTGTCTCTGGATCGTACTGAAAAAACCAACTTTCGTCACCAGTGATAACACGGCTCAACAATTCTGGATTGATTTCCGTTTGCCGTTGTGTCCCGATAGCAAGCCCGCTGTTAGCAGCGGCGGGGCAAGGTCGCCGTGCTTGTGTCCCGCCTGTTTGCGTACCGCGCGCGCGAGTGTTTACTGCCACATTTTTCCGTGTTTCTCACTGTTGTGGTGTGAGATTTTTGGGGACCATTTTTGCACAAATCTTTCTCAAAGATCTTCAGTTATTATTAGACGAACCGTTTCTCGATTGATGTTCAGTTCTTCTGCAATCATTTTCACGGATAATCTTCGATCAGATCGTACGAGTTCACGCACCCTGGACGAGTTGACATCTGTCCGGGACGTTGATGGTGTTCCACTGCGGTCTTCATCTTCAGCATTCGTTCTGCCTTCACTAAACATTTTATGCCAACGAAAAACTTGAGCTCTTGATGTAGCCTCCCCTACAAAAGCCATCTGAAGCTTACCGTAAGTTGTCGTCGTGTTTTCAGCCAATTTAACACAAAAAGAAATGGCATACCGTTGCGCAATATTATGCGGTTCCATTTCCATGACGAGAGACACAAACACGTGTTAACTTATTACAGCACAACTCACGACTGAACAGTTGTATCGATGTGCCACTTGGACTAGAAGCAGCTTGTAGACCAAGGTCAAAGATATTGTGCCTATGCAAGCCTGCAGGGTTGCCACATCTTGCAAAGAAAATCAGTCTCATTACTTTGTTGTTGCACCTCGTATGTTTTTCATTTTTTGTGATAGGCAAAATCCAAAGGGATAAGGTGCGGGGACCTTGGTGGACAAGAAAAGTCCCCATATCAACTGATCCATCTTCCGGGAAATGTTAGGTCTAAATGATTTGTCACGTGACGACTGCAATGTGCAGGAGCGCCGTCATGCTGTAGGAACATACACATTCTTGTAGCCAAAGGAACCTCTTCCAACCATTCTGGAAGCTCATTTTCAAGGAAGTGTAGACAATGGGGTCCTGTAAGGACCAAAAAACGAAACGAAAACGCATTGACCCCAGCTATATGTACTCAACCAAAATTGAACACATATGGCATTTTTTCTGCAATTTGTCTTTACTACTACCTCGTACAATAGTTACTATTCCTCCTGAAACATCCTGTATAATTATTCAGGTCTCAACGGGCCGTCTAAAGTTTTCAGTGGTAGACGCACGTCATCGTCCGAACCCTCGCGGGAATACAGAGTGGCTGGGAACGAGTGGAATAATGGAATAATGGACAGGGGAGAGGGGGGGGGGGGCGGGTACCGCGTATGTGATATGCGGCAAAGATGGGAATTTGCGTCTGACGAGGAGTGCGTGTAGTTACGCCCTGCAGGCACATTTGCCGTTGTGTCCCGATAGCAAGCCCGCTGTTAGCAGCGGCGGGGCAAGGTCGCCGTGCTTGTGTCCCGCCTGTTTGCGTACCGCGCGCGCGAGTGTTTACTGTTTACCTTCTGCTGCGGCGAGTGTCAAGCGTCCGTGTCTCGGTAGTGCTATGGCGCACTCGTACCGCAAGTCCACAATAAGGTCACATTTCAAGCGGACTACGCAAGACCTCGAGCACTTGACATTGAACGTTTCATCGGGGAAGAACTTCATAATGCACCTCACGACATCATTGGGATCCACTTTTCTATAACACAAAGTGTCGTATACATAAAACTGATCAATGAAGAGGCGTGTAACGGGACGACTTACTATTATTCCGTTTAAGTAGCCGAAGAGGAACGGCTTTCCTTTATCCATTTGTATAAAAATAAAATAAAATAAAAATTTAAAAAAAAACAGAAAAACAAACCTTCCAAAATTCTTTTTCCTTTTCTTCACTTTTTTTTAAAAAAAGAAAAAGTGGCAATATTCAATCTTTCTCAATTTATAGTCGCGTGTTCGCGCCCAAGTGTGTGTTTTTTTTTCTTTTTTACCGCATTTAAAAAAACTGTTTAAAAAAGCGAAAAAATAGCGCAATGGTCAGCGTGTCTGCTTCGTAAGTAGTAGCTGCAGGTTCGAACCCCGATCGGACACAAATTTTCATCGTACGCCGTTGCTGTATTTCAACGCCCTGTGACAGTGTGGAAGTCTGTTCTTCGATATTTAAGATGCAATTGTTTTTTGAGGCAATACAGATGATTTGCGAACATTTGACTTGTCATCAATGTAACGGGACTTCGACGGCATCCATTCCTTAGTCATTGCCTTCTGATGGTGCTAACCCATGTCTTACACCTGCGAATCAGATTGTAGCGCATATTTAGTCAAATAACGAATGGCCAGTATACAAGTATTTACGAACAGTAGAAGCAGGATTGCAGCGAACTGATCACTTAACTAAGAGTATCTGTGTGGTGAGTCATTGCAGCTGCATAGCTGACGGTAATATTTGTCAAGCAATTCACTGCAGAATTAATGTAATACCCGCACGATGATCTCTGTAATCATGCTGTATCATTAGCAGCTCATGAATGGAGTACTGTGTTCATTAAATCAAATTACTCAAGCTGATGACAAATAAAGAGAAGCGACGACGCCACCACATTATCTTTACTTAGTCAGCGCTAGATTATGTGCTGCACCATTAACGTTACTGTAAGCAGTTTGTCAGCATAACATCACCACGTCCACTGGCAACCTGTACCTTTATCATCATACAGTTGTTACTCGCAGTGATTACGGGTTGCTGATGTTTGTCAAGAATAGTTGAAAGCGCCTCATAAATGTGAAGTTCCATTTGCATTACACTTAGGACAGAGAGAATCCTAAACAACAGTAAGAAGTTACCCAGCGAAAGGAAGAGTCCATGTATTGTCTCGAGTTCTTGCAGTTTGATATTAATGTAGTTCCCGATGGTTTCACACTAACGGGTTCTTTTGGCTATCGGAATACTCATTGCTAGAACACTCAACTACCTTAATAACACCTAATTCTGGATTGAATATGACTCGGAAAGCGACGTTAATCTGACGTTTCCGTCCGTCTCCTGACGACTTAAAGAATGAAAGACGACTTAAAGAATGAAACAAGACTTACAGATAGCCGCGCAGAGTGGCCGCGCGGTTAAAGGCGCCATGTCACTAATCGTGCGGCCCCTCCCGCCGGAGGTTCGAGTCCTCCCTCGGGCATGGGTATGAGTGTTGTTCTTAGCGTTAAGTTAGTTTAAGTAGTGTGTAAGTCTAGGGATCGATGACCTCAGCAGTTTGGTCCCTTAGGAATTCACACACACGACTTACAGAATGAAGTGTTGCAGCTGGCAGTCATTGCTGAATACAAACATGTGCAAATATTTTCACTGCTCTAGGGGAACTCGTCTTTGTCGCGTTTTTCCGTACCGTAATTAGCACAATAACATAAGGCTCATTCTGCTGAAGAACTTGATGCCCGCAAGTCCTTAAATAAGAATCTACGAGCTGTAGTAATGCATGAAAGGAAACACAATGTTGGACAAAAGAATGGAGAGCTCCGTGCTTTTTGCGTTTCCGATAGGACCTACGATAATAATTTGGTGTCATATTGTACTTCAGAACCACAAACTGTTTATTTTTTACTTCATACCAAAACAAAAGCTATGATATGAGAAGAGTAAATGGCGTACGTGCTTCTCAGAAACTTCAGTTTTTTGTATTTATTTCTTCACTTTATACTAAAACAAGGGCGTTGATATGAGAGGAGAAAATGAGGTATACGCTTTCAAGACATAAGTGTGCAACTATTGCGTGCATGAAAGTTATGCAGTTAATTTTTGCATGTTGGATAAATTTTGATATCACCTCACATTACTTTGTGAGAACGTTCCAATTTTTTTTTTAATTCAAATAGAGTGGAAATTTCATCACTGGTTAATATTCTGATGACTAATGACATGATACCCGTTCCAGTTGTTCCATGACACCTTGGTTACTATAAGTACCTGCAGGCAATGATGTCCGCTCAGTGCAGTCAGAGCCAAGGTGATTTCCCTTTGCTTATGGCGAAGCGTCTGCTGCAGCGTCCACGCTCAGCCAACATAAACAAATCGCGTCGGCACTGGGCACTGCTAATCACTACACTTGTCACGGGCCGCGACAACTAGAGCACACTGTCTCTGATAACGACATTATGGAGTTAATACATCTTACTTAAGGCAATATGCAGGACATGGGTTGTGTAAAAATTCAAATTGTAGTAACTAGCCACTGCATTAAAATACTTAAGTTATATTTGATGCAATATTTATTGTTGCTGGTCTCTCTAAAGCCGGCCGCGGTGGTCTAGCGGTTCTAGGCGCTCAGTCCGGAACCGCGCGACCGCTACGTTCGCAGGTTCGAATCCTGCCTCGGGCATGGATGTGTGTGATGTCCTTAGGTTAGTTAGGTTTAAGTAGTTCTAAGTTCTAGGGGACTGATGACCACAGATGTTAAGTCCCATAGTGCTCAGAGCCATTTGAACCATTTGTTGCTGGTCTCTCTAATGTTAATAGTATTCCAGTGAGAGTGACGATTGCTGTCTGTTGAACAACACATGCGTCAGTCAGTTACGCAGATACACTGCGACCAAATGGTGTCTCAATTGTTGGCAACAAATTCCAGCCGTGATGGACACACCCTTGGGGAAGAATTCGTAGTGCAAAACACACTGTTGGTTCAAAATGGCTCTGAGCACTATGGGACTTAACATCTGAGGTCATCAGTCCCCTAGAACTTAGAACTACTGAAACCTAACTAACCTAAGGACATCACACACATCCATGCCCGAGGCAGGATTCGAACCTGCGACCGTAGCAGTCGCGGGGTTCCAGACTGAAGCGCCTAGAACCGCTCGACCACACAGGCCGGCCTCACTGTTGGAGCTATAAAATGGAAAACATTATGTTCACACTACTCTTTGCCCGAGTTTACATCTTTTGGTAGGACTCAGCCTTTCATTTCTTCTTACGAAGTTAACGATAAAAGCATCATAACTCGTCACCAGGAACAGTATTGCATAGGAATGCTCAATGAGCGATCTGATGACGATCAAGTAAAACTGCAATAACAGTCATTCTGTTGATATTTGTTGTTTCGAATTAGATCGTGCAGTACTCCTACACCATACTTCTGAACCTTGCCTGTCTAATGCAAATGTCGCATGATGGTAAATGGTAGTCCATCACTTATATCAGCAGTCGAGACATCCTTAATGTGGAAAATCAATCATGCCAGAACGATCTTTGTTAAAACATTAATATCTTTTCTTGGCGTATTTTTCCCAAAAGCACACGCGCTACGCACAGTTCAAATCTTTCGAGCTGCCTCCTCTGCATTCACCCCTCTCTTACACCAAAAATAAATAATTGGTTTGCAGATGTTACACCTTTCTTCACTGCGACTCAATTTTACAACACTTAACCGTAGCCTGCATCTCGTGGTCGTGCGGTAGCGCTCTCGCTTCCCACGCCCGGGTTCCCGGGTTCGGTTCCCGGTGGGGTCAGGGATTTTCTCTGCCTCGTGATGGCTGGGTGTTGTGTGATGTCCTTAGGTTAGTTAGGTTTAAGTAGTTCTAAGTTCTAGGGGACTGATGACCATAGATGTTAAGTCCCATAGTGCTCAGAGCCATTTGAACCATTTGAACTTAACCGTAGTTCATGATTTTCAAGTATGCAAAATCCAATGCTTAACTGCAAGATGTTAACTAGAGCTTCAAATTCCAAAGTGACATCTGATACATACACTGACAGCGTCGCGCCGCGTTCACCTGGCCGGCGCCCAATTTCAGGCGGTGGGTGGCGTCTGGCCGGTGGCCGGTAGCTGCTGCAGCGCGAGGAAATACTCGAGCGCAAGCTGTTGTGATCGCGACGCAGCCACGAGCTGTCCTGCGGAATTGTTTCTCGAAGTATTATTTATTACTGGTGAGTAGAGTTTGAAGCGAATTACCTTCAGTGTTCAGTCAGACTCATAACTTTATACGAGGGCTGATATGTGGTTAAAAAAATAAATAAATAGTGTTACGGTTGGACGCGAACTCGTGACTATAAGTTTAGAATGCACGATGATTACCAATTACCAGCTTTTTCCTTCATTTTGTTAGATATAGTTCGCTGCGTTTATCTGGGCGGACGCCACAAGACATCCGTTCAAGTTGATCGTTGATTCCTTGACTCAGTTTTTTTATTACAGAGAGCACGCAGCCCCCTGACCGAACACGCCGAGCTACCGTGCTGGCTCCACTAGACCACAGGCCCATACAACACAACAACATCTCGGAAGTAGACAACATTTCCCTGTGACACTTCCGCATCTTACAGAGTTGCCAGATTGTGCATATGGCCGGGCTTAGCGTTGTCAGGGGTGGTCGGTTTTATTACCCACCTTAAGTGAACGACTCGGACATACTCTCTGTGGCGGCCGGCCAGCGGTCTGTTTTTAGTCTAAGACTTTACATTTATTTGAGTAATTGGGTGTCAGTTCCGCTCTACCTGCTCTTATCAATCTCGCACCATACGACATTTGTCTTTCCACTTACTCATTGACGACCTGCACACTTCTGTGATGCGCCGCTGGTTGCCCACCAGTATGGGATGTCTCGCGACGTAATGTAGCATGTCAGAAACGGGGTTCCACCGGTACTCCTGCGACAGTTGTAGCTCTCATATTTCTTCTGGCACCAAACTACACTGACGGGGAAAAACGCAACACCAAGAAGGAGTGGTGCGACGGTAACCAATGTTGGTAGGGGTGTTTCTACATCTGAAAGAATGTCTATTCAAATTTACCGTCAGTCTCATAAGAGTTGCGCTAGTAGCTTCAAATACACCCTGTAACGGTCGTGAGCGTTTGTTACCTTTAGACTAAACGTGGTGAGTTGATGTTAGTCAAGAATGACTTTATGGCAACAAAGACACCATTAGTTTGAACGAGGATATGTAACACGGCTATGAGAAAATGGATGTTCCTTCTACGATATTGCAGGAGAATGTAGCCACTGCACATTACTGCCGGCAGCGGTGGTCACCAGAATGTACAATCACAAGAAGAATGGGCTCCGAATGGCCACGTGGTACTACGAAAAGGGAAGACCATCGTGTTCGGTGTATGTCTCTGCTGCATCGTACTGCGGTGGCCGGCCGGTGTGGCCGAGCGGTTCTAGGTGCTTCAGTCTGGAACCGCGCGACCGCTACGGTCGCAGGTTCGAATCCTGCCTCGGGCATGGATGTGTGTGATGTCCTTAGGTTAGTTATGTTTAAGTAGTTCTAAGTTCTAGGGGACTGATGACTTCAGATGTTAAGTCCCATAGTGCTCAGAGCCATTTGAACCATTTGAACCATCGTACTGCATCTACAGCAGCAATGTGAGCAGCAGTTGGCACTACTGTGACACAACGAACTGTTATAGATCGTATGCGTCAAGGACATCTCCAAGCCTGACGGCCTGTAGCATGCATTCCACTGACCCCAAACAACCACCATGGCGACTTCAGTGATGTCAAGAGAGAGCTCATTGGAGGGCAGGGTGGAGGTCTGTTGTGTTTTCTGATCAAAGCTGGTTCTGCCTCGGTGTCAGTGATGGTCATGTGTTGGTTAAGAGACGGCCAGTTGCACCTGCAACCAGAGTGTCTGAGTGCTAGACACACTGGACCTACAACTGGAGTTATGGTCTGGGGAGCAATCTCGTATGACCGCAGGATCACTCTCATGCGTACACCAAGCACCCTGACTGCAAATTTGTACGTCAGTCTGGTGATTTAACCTGTAGTGCTCTTAATGATGAACAGTGTCCCAGGGGATGTTTTCTAACGGGATAATAAAATAAAATTGTCCACTTCCCGCTGTTGTAATCCAACATGCAGAGTTTCAGCATGCTGCCTTGGCCAGCTCGATCACCAGATCTGTCCCCAGTCGAACACATACGTGACATCATCGGACGACAATTCCAGTGTCATCCACAAACAGTATTAACCGTCCCTGTATTAACGAACCAAGTGCAGCAACCACGGAACTCTATGCCACAAACTGACTTCCGGCAGCTGTACAACACAATGCATGCACGTTTGTATGCTTGCATTCAACATTCTGACGATTGCACTAGTTGTTAATGTACCAGCATTTCGCATTTTCAATACCTTATCAAATGGTTCAAATGGCTCTGAGCACTATGGGACTTAACATCTGAGGTCATCAGTCCCCTAGAACTTAGAACTACTTAAAACTAACTAACCTAAGGACATCACACATATCCATGCCCTTACATTGACCTGAGATCTTGCAATGTTTATCACTTAAATATGTTAGGTAGACAAGCATATCCCCGAAATCTCATTATTCTAAATTAATTAATTATTTTTTGCTGTTGCGATTTTTTCCGTCAGTGTATAACAGTGTCGGGGATGTTGTGCAGTGTCAACACCACTGGAGGATGGGGCAGCAGGAGTAGCAGTGTCAAGCAGGTCGATTAACTTTCCCAGCTGAGCATTCAGGTTCATTAGTACGGAGCAGGAGCAAATTCAGCGCTGTCTCGTGTTGCAAGTAGGTTCATTTACTAACCTTGAACAGGATAATGTCTTCCTCCCCTCCCTCCACACTGTTACTACAGTACGTTTATAATGTTATCGGGAACGTAGATATTACACTTACTTCATAATAAAGTTATGTGAAAATGACGTTGCACTCATCATAGTAATATTTCAAGACTCGAAGCTCATTTCTTCATTATCTAGGTTTGAAAAACGGGTGCAGGTTTTTCTGATTAATAGTAAAGGAGCTGTTCTTCGGTCACAATATTAGCTGGTTTATTTCACATGTCTGATTCTTATTACCAGTTCAGCACTTCACCAATTTTTTTCACAATGAAAAGAGCTTTTACATGATACCCACAAAAGCATGTTTATAATCGTAAAATGTGTTGTTTTCATATACATGTTTCTAACCACTTCGCGCATAAATTACATTGTAGATATTGCCTCTACAACGAATGTATGTCGACTGCCGATTGTGGCCATCTATTCAATCTATACGTTGAACATAGCTATCTAGATTATTCAAGAAACGGCAATGATTCAAATTACAGTTTATGTTCACTTTCTGTTTTTCGGTAGTGAATAATTTAAGCAAAGCTTTATTATGTAAAGTTTAGGGCAAGGATAAATATAGTAGCATAGTTTGTTTTAAATAAATGAAAAATATAGTTTTCAAGATTTCCAAATAAGTCACATGCTTAAGACAACGAATATTTTGCCTTTTCTGCAGTGTGATTGTATTCATGAGACATTAAGTCTGTTTTTGCTATATGACAACAATTTTCCACTTAATGAATAAATAACTCGTGCGAACAATTACGTAACTGATCTGTTGGGAACTATCTGAAATGCATAGCCTTTTTCGGAACTCATGTAAAGTGAAATCTATATGATAACTAATTTTCTTAGGACAAGATTAATTCACAGAAATATGAAAAATTATTATTATCATTATTATGCTGTGTTTGTAAAAAAATAAATTTTTAGTAAATACGCCAATACACACTCTAAGAAAGAAAAAAACGCAACACGAAGGATTTACCCAAATGGAACAGAAATCGCTATATGTGATGTACATGTATAGAGAAACAAATGATTACATTTTCAGAAAAATTTGATGATTTATTCAAGAGAAATTTGAGCAAGTCAAAACGCGTTGGTCCACCTCTGGCCCCTATGCAAGCATTTATTCGGCTGGGCATTGAGTGATAGAGTTATTGGATGTCCTTCTGAGGCATACTGGGCCAAATTATCTTCCTGAAATGTAATACCAAGATGGCCTGTCGTGAAGGGTAACAAAACTGTGCGTAGAATATCGCCGTCGTGCCGCTGTGCTTTTGGATTGCTACGGACGACAACCAGAGAGGAACTGCTATGAAGGGAAATGGCACCCCAGCCCATCACTCCTAGTTGTCGGACCGTATGGCGGCCGACAGTCAGAATGATAACCACCACTGTCCGGGGAGTCTCTAGACATGTCTTCGCTGGTCATCGGGGCTGATTTTGAGGTGTTACTCGTTACTGAGGACAGTTATACTCCAGTCAGTGAAAGTCCAGGCCGAATGTGCCCGACACAACTGTAAACGAGTTTCTTGGTGAACAGAGGTCAATGGTAGTCGGTTCAAGGGCCGCCGTGAGCTGAGCCCCCTTACTGTGAGCCACCTGTTAATGGACCTTGTGGTCACTGAAACACCAGTAGCACATCGGATCGATAATTACACATCCGGTTCTCTGACTACCTCTCTCGTCATTGCTCGGTCTCCGCTTTCTGTCCTCTCTCTAGGTCCACCGCTTCCTTATTGATGCTGTGTTCGGCCAGGGTTCGCCTACTTCTGCCAACATCGTCGAATAGTGTCCTCGCTCCCGTTCAAATGTCGAGCAATTCGCTGATTACTCTAACCAGCACATTTGCGCCCAATTACACGTCGCCTCTCAAATGGTGACATCTACAGATGTTGTTCACGCGCCTGTCTACGAAGCATAATTACTGTCCAACCGAGTTCATGGAATGAAATTCACAACGACTTTATGCCCCGGTATGAACATGTCTCCCGTTTACAATCCTTTCCAGGTGCGCGCTGAAATTGCGCTGCAGCGTCACACTTGCATCCGTTGTCCGCCGAAGTTTACAATTTTCCATCGATAACTGTATATCAGTTTGTGATCAATTTGCATAACTCTTTCGTGTTGTGTTTTTTTTTTCCTTGGATTGTATGTTAGTGGAGTTCGACGAGGAATTAAATAACATCCAATCAGATATAGAAGAGTTATTATAAGTGAAGCGAAAAAATGAAGACCAAACAGCGTTAAAAGTGGGACATACGTTTTAGGCTACAGAGGAACAGAATAACTTCAGGTGTAGATATCACTGTGAAAAAAATGTAAAAATATTAATAACGTTGACAGAATCTCCGATAGAATAACCAGACGCGTTTTATAAATACACGAGAAACAGAGATCATTCAAGTCCTTGCTTCACGGAAATCATATTCTGATGAGGAGGAAGACTACTTCTGCATAGAGCTCCAGAAACTGATAACTGACAACAAATAGAACTACAAAATGATGAGGGGGGATTTTAATGCAAAAGTAGTACAAAAATAACGAACGAATTTTCAGTAAGATACTTCGAAAATAATATCAAAACTGACAGAGCACTGTAGTTAGTTGCATTTGCCAATAAAAACAATATGGATGTCAGCGCCCACTCCGCTGCACAGTGAAAATCTCATTCCTCACATATGGATGTCCTTAAAACCTTTCCCCAGAAGAAACCAAATAGAGAATGGACATGGCAAAACCATATTAACTAAAATAAAACATACTACATTTTATCATAAAATAAATAAACTATAGTGTGTAAGACAATTCTAAGTCACTTTTGATGGCCAAATGATCACAGACACGTAAGAAACTCAATAAAAACTACAAAATACAGATGAAAGTAAGCAGCGAGTTCAGCATCTTGGAAAATAAGGTTATAGTGATCAAGTACATAAACAGCAAAGGAGTTTGCAGATACCAAGGAAACAAAAGAAAAGAAAATCTGAAATGGTAGGATGCAGCTTTAGGGGAGGCAAGAGTTTGAATTAAATAATACACTCCTGGAAATTGAAATAAGAACACCGTGAATTCATTGTCCCAGGAAGGGGAAACTTTATTGACACATTCCTGGGGTCAGATACATCACATGATCACACTGACAGAACCACAGGCACATAGACACAGGCAACAGAGCATGCACAATGTCGGCACTAGTACAGTGTATATGCACCTTTCTCAGCAATGCAGGCTGCTATTCTCCCATGGAGACGATCGTAGAGATGCTGGATGTAGTCCTGTGGAACGGCTTGCCATGCCATTTCCACCTGGCGCCTCAGTTGGACCAGCGTTCGTGCTGGACGTGCAGACCGCGTGAGACGACGCTTCATCCAGTCCCAAACATGCTCAATGGGGGACAGATCCGGAGATCTTGCTGGCCAGGGTAGTTGACTTACACCTTCTAGAGCACGTTGCGTGGCACGGGATACATGCGGACGTGCATTGTCCTGTTGGAACAGCAAGTTCCAATTGCCGGTCTAGGAATGGTAGAACGATGGGTTCGATGACGGTTTGGATGTACCGTGCACTATTCAGTGTCCCCTCGACGATCACCAGTGGTGTACGGCCAGTGTAGGAGATCGCTCCCCACACCATGATGCCGGGTGTTGGCCCTGTGTGCCTCGGTCGTATGCAGTCCTGATTGTGGCGCTCACCTGCACGGCGCCAAACACGCATACGACCATCATTGGCACCAAGGCAGAAGCGACTCTCATCGCTGAAGACGACAAGTCTCCATTCGTCCCTCCATTCACGCCTGTCGCGACACCACTGGAGGCGGGCTGCACGATGTTGGGGCGTGAGCGGAAGACGGCCTAACGGTGTGCGGGACCGTAGCCCAGCTTCATGGAGACGGTTGCGAATGGTCCTCGCCGATACCCCAGGAGCAACAGTGTCCCTAATTTGCTGGGAAGTGGCGGTGCGGTCCCCTACGGCACTGCGTAGGATCCTACGGTCTTGGCGTGCATCCGTGCGTCGCTGCGGTCCGGTCCCAGGTCGACGGGCACGTGCACCTTCCGCCGACCACTGGCGACAACATCGATGTACTGTGGAGACCTCACGCCCCACGTGTTGAGCAATTCGGCGGTACGTCCACCCGGCCTCCCGCATGCCCACTATACGCCCTCGCTCAAAGTCCGTCAACTGCACATACGGTTCACGTCCACGCTGTCGCGGCATGCTACCAGTGTTAAAGACCGCGATGGAGCTCCGTATGCCACGGCAAACTGGCTGACACTGACGGCGGCGGTGCACAAATGCTGCGCAGCTAGCGCCATTCGACGGCCAACACCGCGGTTCCTGGTGTGTCCGCTGTGCCGTGCGTGTGATCATTGCTTGTACAGCCCTCTCGCAGTGTCCGGAGCAAGTATGGTGGGTCTGACACACCGGTGTCAATGTGTTCTTTTTTCCATTTCCAGGAGTGTAATATGAACATAACATAATATGATTAATGAAACAAAACTATACGGAAATGCCTTCGAGATGACAGGTGAAATATAATGAAATTATGATAATAGAAACATTAGAAACGCACAAGACTATGAAAAAGGCAACACAGAAACATATGTTGGGTAGACACGTAAATCTCCTATATTAGCCAACGCATTTAGATCTGTTGCTTACCTCTCTCACCGTTCAGGGAGCCACAACTGACAGTCGCAATATAGAAAAATTGAGTTTAAGGTACTCTAGTGGACACTATCTTTTGTGTGTGTGTGTGTGTGTGTGTGTGTGTGTGTGTGTGTGTGTTTGTCTCTTTGTTACCGGAGAGTCGATTACGAAACTTTAGTCTCTTCTTAGTGAATAATATCTCCGCCGTCTTGGTCGGTTTCATCTTAATTTTTTGCAGCTTCGCCCAATCTTCGGTCACTTTTAATTGGCGTTGGATACATGTTATCAATTGATTGATGCTTCTGCAAGTCGCTAAGGATGACTTATCGTCGGCATAAAAACTGGCAGAGACGTTCGGCACCGTCGGAATATGATTGACATATACAATTGAGTTCACAAAAGCCATGGGATAACGATATCCACATATACAGATGACGCTAGTATCGCGTACGCAAGGTATAAAAGGGGAGTGCACTGGCGGAGCTGTCATTTGCGCTCAGGTGTTTCATGTAAAAAGTATTCGGACGTGATTATTGCCGTGCGACGGGAATTAAAAGTCTTCGAAAGCGGAATGGTAGTTGGAGCCAGACGCATGGGACATTCCACTTTGGAAATCCTTAGAGAATTCAGTATACCGAGATCCACAGTGTCAAGAGTGTGTCGAGAATACTATATTTCAAGCATTACCTCTCACAACGCACAACGTAGTGGCCGACGGTCTTCACTTAACGACCGACCGAGGTGGCGCAGTGGTTAGACTCTGGACTCGCATTCGGGAGGACGACGGTTCAATCCCGCGTCCGGCCATCCTGATTTAGGTTTTCCGTGATTTCCCTAAATCGCTCCAGGCAAATGCCGGGATGGTTCCTTTCAAAGGGCACGGCCGAGTTCCTTCCCCGTCCTTCCGTAATCCGATGAGACCGATGATCTCGCTGTCTGGTCTCCTTCCCCGAAACAACCAACCAACCATCTTCACTTAACGACCGAGAGCAGTGGCGTTTGTGTAGCGATGTCAGTGCTAGGAGACAATCAGCACTGCGTGAAATAAACCCAGAAGTCAATGCGGGACGTTCGACGATCATATGCGTTAGGACAGTGAGGCGTAACCTGGCATTAATTGGCTATGGCATCAGACGACAGACACGATTGCCCTTGCTAACTGTGCGACACCATCTGCAGCGCCTCTCCTCGGCTCGTGACCATATCCGTTGGACCATAGGAGACTGGAAAATCGTGACCTGGTCAGATGAGTGTAGCGCAGATCCCACGAAGCCATGGACCCAAGTTGTCAACAAGGCACCGTGCAAGCTGATGGTGGATCCACAATGGTGTCGGCTATGTTTAAATGGAATGACCTGGATCCTCTGGTCGAAATGAACCGATCATAGACTGTAAATTGTTACGTTAGGGTACGTGGAAATATTTTGCAGCCAATCATGGAGTTTATGTTTCTAAACAACGATGGAATTTAGATGGATGGAAATGCGCTGTGCCACCATGCCACAATTGTTTGTGACTGGTTTGAACAATATTCTGGACAACTCGAACTAACGATCTGACCACCCAGAGCTCTCGACATGAACCCCATTGAACATTATGGCACATGAGATGTCAGGTCGTGCACAAAGTTCTGCACCGGCAACACTTTCGCAATTATGGGCGGCTATGGAGGCAGCAAGTTTCAACATTTCTGCAGGAGACTTTCAGCGACTTACGGAATCTATGCCACGGCGTGTTGCTACACTACGCTGGGCAAAAGGAGGTACGACAAGATAATAGGAGGTATCCCATGACTTTTGTCACCTCAGTGTGTGTTGAAGGGCCACTGCGAGATGACGGAACCTTGAGGGATGCCAGCTGTCGTTGTCTTTGGTTCAGATTTCTACCCATCTATCTGGATAATCTCCCGTCGCGCAGAAAGTCGTCGACCAGTTTGATACAGCAGTCTCTTATGCTGGTCTGGTGGCTGAGTTTGATAATCAATTTGTCTTTCCATATGCGAGCATACCCTTTCTCTATGTCTAGAAAGACAACAATAGTTGACTTTCTCCCACTGAGGTTCAGATGCATAATCTCCGTAATGTGTAAAAGCTGCAGTTCTGCGGGGAGTTCCGACTAGAAGTGGAACTGCTTTGACCTGATGAAGTTGTCAGTTTCCAGCTGACCTTTTCCCCGTTGGAGCAAGAGTCGTTCAAGGCGAGTAGGTAACAGGTTTATTGATCTGTAGTTTTCTGGTATAGGCAGGTCCTTCCCACGTTTCGAAATGGGGACAATCTTACCAGTTTTCCCCACCGACAGGAAATATTAGTTGATGAGGCAGCTGTTGATAATTCCTGTAAGCAGTAAAAAGCCTTTCGTGGCATGTGCTTCAATTCGGTGTTAGTTACGCGGTCTTTGCCGGGAGCAGACTTGTTTGTTCTTCTAATAATCTTCCGGAGTTCGGCTGAGGTGGTGAGTAGTAGCTGTGTCGTTGAAGGCGTCCGACGCAATTCGTCAATTAGCCATTGGACACTCCTCTCTTCCTGTTCGATGCATGTTCCTCACAAGTTTCCATTCTTCCCTGATATTCAGCAACAATGGGTTCATTTTGCTTCCCAGTGTTCTTTCCGCCCTTCCTCCACCCTCCTGCACACCTCTCGTGATAGCTGCTGCATCTGGCGTCTGTCCTCCGGGTTGCGGTAACGTTGCCACCGTCTTCTGTGGGCGTTTCTCAGATTTTTCATGTAACTGCTATAGGGTGGGGACATTTCGATACGGAGCCCTGCTAGAAAGACTTCTGTCACCGCCCGTTTAGCAACTCTTAAGATTTTGGTCGTTAGATTATCTATCGCTGCATCGCCCTCTTTTATGGTGGATACAGCTTGCGTCGGACGTAAGTTGTTGCTCAGGTACGTTTCAAACAGGCTACAGTCGATGGTTCTAGTGCTCAGTGGAGGGATTGGGAAGCTCCCCCTTTCAATAATGGCCATAACAGGTTTGTGGTCAGACGACAGGTCGTTTATCGTCCGAAGGTGCAAATTACCAGTACGTCCGATTACTGGAGCCTAAAGTTAGGAATATGCGTTGGTTCACCAGGTCCGTGTATAGATACTTGAAGTTCGTTTGACAGGTCGAGCAGCTGTTGTCCCTTGAGATTGAAGTGACGAGAGTTCAAAGACGTATGTTTGGAGTTTAAATCCCCCACCCTGCCCCCCTCCCTCCAGTAAATACAGCGTACAGATCTCCTTCTACATGCGTATTCTTGGGGCTGATGTATCTAGCAACAAACGTAATCTTCTCAGCTGGTGTTAGGCTGGTGACGGCAGTTGCTCCCAGCGATTGCAATGAGGGCAGATCTTCTAGATAGTGCCGGATGTTACTCTTAATGACCACCGCTGTGCCTCCTCCTTTTTTAGCCGCTGCGGTCAGTTTTTTAGCCCTGCATGTTCATCAGTTTAAGGGAGGCTAGTTCCATGATATGGGTCTCCGATATCAGAACGACGTCTGTGTCGAATCATGAACTCGTTCAGCAATGTCCATTTGTTCTTCACGCCATTAGCATTCCAGATGTACAGACGTAGTTGTCTTGTTCTTGCTTGGTTATCCATGTCTTACAGCGAAGTGAACTCTCGTACGATCCTCTCCAGTAACGTGAGGATACTAGTTAGTTTCCGTTGGAGCTGGAATAGTAGCGCTGCCATATCTGAGGTCGCCGGTGGGTGGCGCCGCTGACTGCTCGTTCCTAAATGCTAAAACATCATCAAATGGTCTGGGAATCTGTCTTCTGGTGGTCTTCTGGCCCGACGCAGGAGCTGGTGGTTGGCCAGTCTACGGAGGCTGGGGTAACTGTCGCTGCAAGGTACTCGTCGTTTCCGTTGAAGGTACAGCTCTGACTATGGTTGGCTTTGCAATCGGAGACTGGATGTTGTTCTCCACACTGTACTTCTTAAGAAGTGCTTGGTATTTCTCAAACCCTCTCCAAGAGGCAGGTGGGATTTATCGCAGTTCACACATCTAGCTTTCTCCGTGCGTGGCAACTGACAGTCTTTAGAGGGGTGATCTTCCGCGCGTTTAAAACAGCAGAGCAGCATTCGACAGTAAATTGCCCTGTGTTCGAAACTTTGACATTTTCGCCATTGTGATGATCCGTCTTTCCAGAGGTAGTCCTCAGTGTGCACACTGGTGTACAGTAATCATCGGACGTCATAGTTTCTGATTGTCTTTGCCTTTGGAAGGCTTACAACGAATGTAGCCAGCCTTATCATCTCGTCCCTCTGTAGGCGTTTGTCATTTCATCTTCCTTACTGGTAAACTTTCGCCTGAGGGAAGCCTTTTCACTCAACGCCATTATCAGCTGTTCTTCCATGATCTGTGCTGGTGATCTCTTGATGTCAACTTTATGGTCTTTCTCTTTCGGTGGCGGGTGCTTAAAACGCGACACGCTATAAGTTTCAAAGAATTGAATCACCTTTCTCTGATCATCAGATGTATCGAGATGATACTTTCTCCGGTCAGTTTGGGAGATGGCTTTCAGATTGCCGGGGATGTGTTGCTTCAGCGCATTGTTGAGCTCCACATATTGTTTGGTATAATATACACTACTGGCCATTAAAATTGCTACACCAAGAAGAAATGCAGATGATAAACGGGTATTCATTGGACAAATATAATATACTAGAACTGACATGTGATCACATTTTCACGCAATTTGGGTGCATACATCCTGAGAAATCAGCACCCAGAACAACCACCTCTGGCCGTAATAACGGCCTTCCTACGCCTGGGCAGAGTCAAACAGAGCTTGGATGGCGTGTACAGGTACAGCTGCCCATGCAGCTTCAACACGATACCACAGTTCATCAAGAGTAGTGACTGGCGTATTGTGACGAGCCAGTTGCTGGGCCACCATTGACCAGACGTTTTCTGTTGGTGAGAGATCTGGAGAATGTGCTGGCCAGGGCAGCAGTCGAACATTTTCTGTATCTAGAAAGGCCCTACAGGACCTGCAACATGCAGTCGTGCATTATCCTGCTGAAATGTAGAGTTTCGCTGGGATCGAATGAAGGGTAGAGCCACGGGTCGTAACACATCTGAAATGTAACGTCCACCGTTCAAAGTGCCGTCAATGCGAACAAGAGGTGATCGAGACGTGTAACCAATGGCACCCCATACCATCACGACGGGTGATACGCCAGTATGGCGATGACGAATACACGCTTCCAATGTGCGTTCACGGCGATGTACCCAAAAATGGATGCGACCATCACGATCCTGTAAACAGAACCTGGACTCATCCGAAAAAATGACGTTTTGACATTCGTGCACCCAGGTTCGTCGTTGAGTACACCATCGCTGGCGCTCCTGTC
The DNA here is from genome assembly GCF_023898315.1 of Schistocerca nitens. Taxonomy (NCBI): domain Eukaryota; kingdom Metazoa; phylum Arthropoda; class Insecta; order Orthoptera; family Acrididae; genus Schistocerca; species Schistocerca nitens. The sequence continues at coordinate 568,945,355 of NC_064616.1, read as the reverse complement.
TGTGATGCAGCGTCAGGGGTAACCGCAGCCATGGTCTCCGAGCTGATAGTCCATACTGCTGCAAACGTCGTCGACCTGTTCGTGCAGATGGCTGTTGTTTTGCAAACGTCCCCATCTGTTGACTCAGGAATCGAGACGTGGCTGCACGATCCGCTACAGCCATGCGGATAAGATACCTGTCATCTCCACTGCTGACGATACGAGGCCGTTGGGATCCAGCACGGCGTTCCGTATTACCCTCCTGGACCCATCGAATCCATATTCTGCTAACAGTCATAGGATCTCGACCAACGCGAGCAGCAATGTCGCGATACGATTAACCGCAATCGCGATAGGTTACAATCCGACCTTTATCAAAGTCGGAAACGTGATGGTACGCATTTCTCCTCCTTACACGAGGCATCTCTACAACGTTTCACCAGGCAACGCCGGTCAAGTGCTGTTTGTGTATGAGAAATTGGTTGGAAACTTTCCTCATGTCAGCACGTTGTAGGTGTCGCCACCGGCGCCAACCTTATGTGAATGCTCTGAAAAGCTAATCATTTGCATATCACAGCATCTTCTTCCTGTCGGTTAAATTTCGCGTTTGTAGCACGTCATCGTGGTGTAGCAATTTTAATGGCCAGTAGTGTATGGTAACAGGTGGCACTCCTTTCTGTTGCAGTTTCTCTGATTCCAACTGAACTTGTTTCGATGTAGTCGGCTGATTTTGCGACTCTTCTTCCAAATGGTTCAAATGGCTCTGAGCACTATGGGACTCAACTGCTGTGGTCATAAGTCCCCTAGAACTTAGAACTACTTAAACCTAACTAACCTAAGGACATCACACACATCCATGCCCGAGGCAGGATTCGAACCTGCGACCGTAGCAGTCGTGCGGTTCCAGACTGTAGCGCCTTTAACCGCTCGGCCACTCTGGCCGGCACTCTTCTTCCCTTCCAACATTGTGTTCATCACGTGAGCCTGTTGAATGTTTCCATTGTGTCAACTCGTTTCTTTTGAAGATTTGCGTCCTCCTGTCTCTTGTATCGAACTTGAACGAGATCGTCTGCCTTTGTAAAACTGGCATCCCATTCTATCGGCTCTCTATTCCATCAATTCGATACTATCACTGTACGCCATCGACGTTAAAAAGCCCAGTTCCACGTTGTGTTCTTCATCAGAGAAGTCATCGCATGGTGGTAATGGAAATTGGTGGTAAGTTTCTATGGAATCAAACTGCTAAGGTCATCCGTCCCTAGACTTACACACTACTTAATCTAACTTAAACTAACTTAGACTAAGGACAACAGACACACACACACCCATGCCCGAGGGAGGACTGGAAGTTCCGACGGGGGTAGCCGCGCGAACCGTGGAAAGACGCCTTTTAGACCGCACGGCAACCCCGCGCGGCATGGTGGTAATCTATTCACTTTGTCGGTGAAGCTGTCGATTTTCCGCGGCGCCTCCGGCTTCCGCTACCTCTCCTGTTTGCAAGTTTCTGGTGTCTATTGTTGTGTTATATCGTTCAGCCTGCCCGCATCTCGTGGTCGTGCGGTAGCGTTCTCGCTTCCCACGCCCGGGTTCCCGGGTTCGATTCCCGGCGGGGTCAGGGATTTCCTCTGCCTCGTGATGGCTGGGTGTTGTGTGCTGTCCTTAGGTTAGTTAGGTTTAAGTAGTTCTAAGTTCTAGGGGACTTATGACCACAGCAGTTGAGTCCCATAGTGCTCAGAGCCATTTGAGCCATCGTTCAGCCGCGGGCGGCGATCGACCCACTCCTGCGGGGCCGAGGCAGCGCGCTCCGCTGTCCGTTCGCACATCGCGCACACGACTGCGCACACTGTCAAGAGGTGCCACAAAATCACAAAGAAAACTATAATGCTATAATTCCAGGGTGACCTCTCCAGCAGTTTGTTCGTAAAAAGTAAGCGATATCTGGTTTCTCAACAGGAGCAGGTGATTAACAAATGGTTCAAATGGCTCTGAGCACTATGGGACTTAACTGCTGAGGTCATCAGTCCCCTAGAACTTAGAAGTACTTAAACCTAACTAACCTAAGGACAACACACACATCCATGCCCGAGGCAGGATTCGAAACTGCGACCGTAGCGGTCGCGCAGTTCCAGACTGTAGCGCCTAGAACCGCTCGGCCACTCCGGCCGGCCAGGTGATTAACAAATTCGCTTTTCACTGCTGGTATACAATGAACCCCAAATGAAATAACTTGCAGCATTTGGCAAAAAAATACATACTTCACTTCCGATGAGATTGTTTTCTTTTGTTTCTTAAATTTTAGCCTGTTAGCTTCAAAGTGAACATCGTCTGTACTCATCTCTACATACAAAATTCCAATCAGCATGGGGCTAACATAACACTGCTTCACTCTACCATAGCTATTTCTGTTACTAATTAGCACTTCGTCAACCACCACAGACAATTAACCGCTCAAAAAAGGTTTTGTGCCAGCTATATGTCTGTGGAAGCGTGTGTGATTAGATTGACATGTAGCAGGTTGTGAAAAACTAAACTTAACGAAACAAAAAGTAAGTTCACTGTGAAATAAAAAGAAAACAATCAAAAGAATTCGGAAGTGCACACCTTTGTCTTCTGTGAAGTTAAAATCTGCTACTGGGTGAATTTCAATGCCATGTTGTATTTTAATATGCTTGTATCCTCCTCGATATGCTGTTCGCAAGGTCGTCAAGACGCTGCTTGTCTACACTCTTCAATATCGACCTTCCTGGAGTCGTCCAGAGTGTTTTTGGGCTCCTGTGAAGGGGAATTGTTCGGAGGAATCCTCATTCGGGTTCACACCAGCAGATACTCATTCCATTCTGGTGATTCCTGCCTCCTGGAGTTCGGTGTTCGTGATACGATGTTTTCATGCATTGTAGTATTGGGAGACTAACTGATTCACAACGTCGACTTTAAGGATGGACAAGATGTTGGAGGATCCCGTCCCTGTAATACCTCAAATTATTCTAGATTGTGATGAGGAGACCGATGTCCATACGTCACACTATTCCAAAACATGACTGAGCCACCTCCCTGAAGAACCCGTATGTCTGCGTGGTAGAGACGTGTATTAGCCATCTCATCGCTCTTCCACGGCAATAATCAGGCTTCAGCCAATCCTGCCTTCGTCAATGAAATTAATCCAACGCCACTGAACCAGGTTCCATGCTAGGCGTTTCCTAGCCCACCTCCTTGGTGCATGACAGGTTTGTACTGTTGTGGAGATTTTGTGGAGATGTCTGTTTACTTTCTGAGTGGACAAAACCTTACCACTTGATTCCAAAGTAAAGTGTGTTGTTGTGTTGCTTTCTACTCCTGGTGCCTAGGATCAACAATTTTCAGGTTGCTGTCATCGGCTATTGTTGGTTACCTGGGCGTGACCAATATCAGGTAACACATTAAATGTATTTCCAATGGCGGAAAAGGACAACCATCAGCTGTAGAATGGAATGACGATAGTGAAAATTTGTGCCGAACCGGGACCAATTGGCTATCCGTGCACAACTCACGGGCTGCCCCAAACTTGCGTACGTCGTCAACCATGCCATAACGGCTGTAGCCGCCGCAGTGCCTGTTCCTTTCGACATGCATGCAATTCCGAAGGAACTTTGCATCGTAATCAGAATAACAAAGGCGCTGCAATATCGTCAACACCACGTAGATATTCAATGTTTTGTGTCCTGTACTACGGCTGAAATTCTGGATGACATCGTTATGGTGTACGCCAATTGGACATGGAAATTCTTGTGCTGCCAACCATCTTTCCGTAAAATGCCAATGCGCAAGGTCGACGTTTGAAATGACTTCGAGGCATGTGCACAGGGTGAACCGTTGCACTATGGCTATGTCGAGTGCAATGAACTGCTCCTGTGATATTCAGCAAAACGACCAAACAACAAAATCCCAGAGACTCTTTAACGAGAAGACGTGTTCAGAAGGAAAGAGCACTTATTCAGGAAGCTGATAAAGCGGAAGGAGAAAGTTAGCGTCTCTGAAAGGTGACTCTCGGCAACATTACAACTCCGGTTAATCTCCTGCTGGAACTGACTAAACAAGAAAATCGGAACGAATAAAGTCATCGCCACTCAATGGCGACACCCGGCCGCTATAGCTTGTTGTCCTTTCCGGGATAGGGGCGCTATTGCCGCAGAAGTACTGGTCGGCAGACTCTCACAAATTACCCCGCGCCCTAAAATCAGAGCCACACTCTCAGATGTTCTCTAACTATTTCTGACGTTCTCTGCACACTGCGGGCTTTCAAGACGACTGCGTACCCTCTGACTCAGAGTTGCAATATTAAAAGTTTTGGCTGGTTTCGTTGTCTAGGGGCTGGGACACGTAGTTGCCGCATTACAGGCCATATACTGTTGAGTCTACAGTATACGATAAGTATCCACACATGAATCGAATGGTCGAAGGTTTCTATCACTCGTCAATTGCGAATTATGAATGTAACGTATAAATTTATAAATGAAAGATTGCAATTAAATAAAATATGCAGGTACTATCTTAGCGACTTTAAATGGTGTGAACTAGTAGTACTTTTGAGAACGTGGTATATTTCTGCAAAACACTTATTGGTGTCGATGGTCTAGCAATTAAATAAAAAATCGAATAAAAGGGAAACATTAGATTCCTTCATACAGCACGTAATTGGTTATAAGCAACAACACAACTCGCGAGATATTCACTTCTAAATGGACACTACGTCTTCACTGTAGAAGCCACGGAAATCTCACAAGTGCACAAGTCGGCACTCTAAAGTATTTCTATCTGCCGCGACCACGCTCAAACCGCTCCACACTCTCCAAGTCTCTGCCGCGACAGGCCGTGGCGCTCTACCGTCCGCGTCCAGCACTCACTCCCGTGTCCTGTGCCGTGCCGTCCAGAACTGCCGCACTGCCAGAACACTCCCGAACTCGCTTCCATCCAGTCTCCCTATTCACGAGCGCTGTGATTGGCTAGAGCGCTCGCGCCATGTATTCAATCCAACGTACATATTCATACTGGAATTACATTTAAATAACTTGAAATTAAATAAATATTCCTACGGCTGGACCATAAACACGCTCTAACACACATTATTAGCTACATAAACAAATTAAATAAAGATATATCAAAGGAATAGAACAAAAGGTAGGCCAGCAGCCTAATTTCTCTGTGCTTTCTAAAACACAGTAAATATTTAACCAATTTCTTCATGAATAGTATATATCGGATATTAACAAAGGCATAGATGAATAAGTATATCTACAAGCATGCTGCTACCGTTTTTTCGTGTAACTGTGGAGTACTTATGGCCTGACGCGATCGATAGTAATCGGCCACTTTGACCTCCTATAACTCATGTACTATTCAAGTTACGTGCCTGTAATTTATACCAAATTAGGTTTAGACTAATAGCTTTCTAAAGACACGTAGATCGACGAAATCGGTTGAAGCGTTTAAATTTTGGAAATTCGTTGCTGGGAGTTACTTGTATAATTTACCGTCAGATACTAAACTTTAGCCGGCCGCGGTGGTCTCGCGGTTCTAGGCGCGCAGTCCGGAACCGTGCGACTGCTATGGTCGCAGGTTCGAATCCTGCCTCGGGCATGGATGTGTGTGATGTCCTTAGGTTAGTTAGGTTTAAGTAGTTCTAAGTTCTAGGGGACTTATGACCACAGCAGTTGAGTCCCATAGTGCTCAGAGCCATTTTACTAAACTTTAAACTAATAAAGATATTGAAAATCTGATTACGCAATCAGAATCGTCGTGCAAATAATAATAGTAATGTACATGTTCCTTTTTGAGGTACCATGATTCATCTGGCTACTATTAATTTCTATACGAACTGTGAAATGTCTGTCATGATGGTTTCACAAAGTCCGCCATGGAATTCGCTATGGAATTCCCAGCCACGCGGCCGATGGACCACATGGTCCGGCCGTTGTGCGGCATCATGCGGTTCCTAACGAGCCGCGGTTTGCCCAGCGGCCCGAGCGGTGGCCGTCAACTCTGAACTTAGAATATTTCCAGGGCGCCACAACTCGCCCGTTACCTCACAACACGACCGTCTACAGCTACGGGATGTGAATGTGATGCTGAACACCATCTTTTTCAGCTGTTAACTTCGAAACGAAGACCACTGCAGTGTCGAATGAAGCATCCAGTCACCTTCCAGAGACTTCGTCTCCAGAAGCTTCAGGCGTCTATCTGAGCTGGGGATCATACGCAGACCACTTGGCGCCTTCACACCTTTGGGTCCCCTTCTGGGTGACTTGTCTTCTGGGGGTGACCACCTCTCTGGTGGGTGAGATGTGCAAGCCTCTGCTAGGAACAGCTCAGTCTCTCTGTTGCTGTACACCAATCCCCAAAGGCCTTCATCATATCCAGTCACTTCCCAGTCAGGCATACACCTTCGACTTTGGCTACGTTGGATATTACAGTTTAAACACTGTCCTTCCCAGTGTGGTACGCAGCGAGCAAGCTACCATGAGCTACTAACGCAGATGTTGACCTATGTGTATTACTGGCAGTCATGTAAATCAGAAAGGGGCAATAGCCTCCCACCTTCTCCAATCCCGTCTCTGTATAAAAATGAATAAACAACTATTGTAAACAGGGATGATTCATTAATGACAATCATTAATGACTCGCTGAGCGGTTCTAGTCACCACCATTTCTACAACCCACGTCCGGACAAGGAAGCGGCACGTTTTCTTGACCTACGAACGCCAGATTCATCCACCACTGTTGTAGTCAACTTCCACCTCTAACAAAACAGTGTACACAATCTACTTTTGTCCCATTCACTTGCCGGCCGGTGTGACCGTGCGGTTAAAGGCGCTTCAGTCTGGAACCGCGTGACCGCTACGGTCGCAGGTTCGAATCCTGCCTCGGGCATGGATGTGTGTGATGTCCTTAGGTTAGTTAGGTTTAATTAGTTCTAAGTTCTAGGCGACTGATGACCTCAGAAGTTAAGTCGCATAGTGCTCAGAGCCATTTGAACCATTTCCCATTCACTTCTGAAGCCTTATTGCGCTCCACTAAAGTGCATTGCCGAGCGGAAAGCCTCGACACGGCCAACTGATTCGGCTTATGTTGGTAGGTTTTTTGTTTACCACCTCAAAAGGAGGAATCTAAGGATTTCGGCTCATTACTACCCTGTTTCGGAGAAAACCACCCATAAAGTTTATGAAGCGTATTCGATTAGACTTATTGACGAGAGCGATAAGATAACTGAAAAATGAGCACTTTTCATCGTCACATATTGGGTTTTGCAAACTTATATTTCCCGAGAAATCGAGAGAAGAAACGTCCGCGACTGTCGCCAGTCTACCCACAAGGCTAACACCGTGCAAGGAAAGCGGCACTGGCCGAGCGACACAGTTCCGCCTGAGACGCGCTAGTGCGAGGACGTGCTGTGTACTCTGGCTTACTAGCGTCGTTGAAAAGTTTTGTGTTTTCTTCATATGTTGACTGTGATTACTCTCGTTCTATCTACGCGCTACTTGGTGTTCATTAGCTATTAACCCCTTGGCTTTATTAACAAAATGTCTGACATATTTCCAAGGAAGCATATACTGAATTTTAAATTAGACAAGTCCACGTGAGCAGCGCAGGCAAGATCACTGGAAGTGCATAACTGGATGTACTAGGAATCACAACTGACCAAATATACGCAGCTTACTGTTGACATAAAAAACAGTAAAGTTGTATGACACTGTTGACTGGGAGACCGCGCAGAGCAGTTCAGCAGCCTGATAGAAAAGGTGATTTTCTTTTTTTCTTTTTTTTTTTCGTTTGCGCGCAGTGGCATTATTCCTTCGCGAAGTGTGAACGTTGTGTGTTTAAGTGTACAAGGTTACATGTCCTACTTTATGTAAGACTGCAAAGAGGTTTAGACTTGAATCCAGGACATTGATGCGAATTTTACGCCACGACGCCACCTCCTCTCTTCCGTAAAGGCAAAGCATCAGCACGTGGCGTATCCATCCAGGTGCTGGCCACGCCAGACATTGCTTAACTTCGGTGCTCTGATGAAAATTGGTGTATTTAATGAAACAAAGCCGTTGGGACTGATGTAGCATGAGGACGGAACTGAAATTTCATCATCGCAGCAGTACAGTTTCTGTTCCTGTTGTATATGTTGATTACAAGGCAGTTAGTATCTTTAACCTCTTCCCTGAAGCAGAAAATTGCTATTTGAAAAAAGTACTAACAAAGTATGGTGAAACTAAAATCAGTAGAAATAAACGCTGGGCCAGTCAACAGAAGTTGCGATGTTTAGTGACACAGATTCGGTATAACTGCACATAAAAGTCAATATTTGGTCATATGTAATGGTTGTAGGATACAAGGGGCAGGTGTCATGGTCAAACCAAGTTTTTACGTATTTTATATGTAATGAAAGTGGTCACCTTCGTCAAAACTGTCATAAATGGAGTTTTGTTTCAAAGCACTTCTTGCACCGACGGAAAAAATCAACATTAGCACAGATCGTAACTGGAAATGAAGCACCTCACGAACTTCAACCCAAGTCCACTCACAAGGGAACCTCCCCATCGCACCCCCCTCAGATTTAGTTACAAGTTGGCACAGTGGATAGGCCTTGAAAAACTGAACACAGATCAATCGAGAAAACAGGAAGAAGTTGTGTGGAACTATGAAAAAAAAGCAAAATATAAAAACTGAGTAGTCCATGTGCAGGATAGACAACATCAAGTAATATGTGCGCTCAGGAGCGCCGTGGTCCCGTGGTTAGCGTGAGCACTTGCGGAACGAGAGGTCATTGGTTCAAGTCTACTCTCGAGTGAAAAGTTTAATTTTTTATTTTCACACAATTATCAAAGTTCAGGCACTCACACATAATCAACTTCGCTCTCCAAAATTCCAGGAAGTGTTCAGATTTGCTTGGACATATGCAGGATTTGACGGTCTACACACGGAAAAATTTGAAAACGTTAAAAACATATGTTTTGACGGAGCACAGGGAAAACTGTGCGACTGTGAAACTGTTGCATTCATTTGTTGCAGTTTATGTGACAAACACTTATGTTTTCATCACTTTTTTGGGAGTGATTATCACATCCACAAGAAAACCTAAATCGGAAAAGGTAGAAGAATCTTTTTACCCATTCGCCAAGTGTACAAGTTAGGTGGGTCGACAACATATTCCTGTCATGTGGAGCACATGCCGTCACCAGTGTCGTATAGAATATATCAGACATGTTTTCCTGTGGAGGAATCGGTTGACCTATGGCCTTGCGATCAAATGTTTTCGGTTCCCATTGGAGAGGCACGTCCTTTCGTCTACTAATCGCACGGTTTTGCGGTGCGATTGCAAAACACAGACACTAAACTTATTACAGTGAACAGAGACGTCAATGAATGAACGGACAGATCATAACTTTTCGAAAATAAAGAAATTAAAATTTTCACTTGAGGGAAAACTTGAACCAAGGACCTCTCGTTCCGCAAGTGCTCACGCTAACCACGGGACCACGGCGCTCCTGAGCTCACACATTACTTGATGTTGTCTATCCTGCACATGGACTACTCAGTTTTTATATTTTGCTTTTTTTTCATAGTTCCACACAACTTCTTCCTGTTTTCTCGATTGATCTGTGTTCAGTTTTTCAAGGCCTATCCACTGTGACAACTTATAACTAAATCTGAGAGGGGTGCGATGGGGAGGTTCCCTTGTCAGAATGGAGCATAAATCTGATATGACGTGACGAAGGTTTTTGACTGCTAGTATGCAAACATGAAAAGGAATAGTAATAGCCGGCCGTTGTGGCCGAGCGGTTCTAGGCGCTTCAGTCTGGAACCGCTCGACCGCTACGGTCGCAGGTTCGAATCCTGCCTCGGGCATGGATGTGTGTGATGTCCTTCGGTTAGTCATGTTGAAGTAGTTTTAAGTTCTAGGGAACTGATGACCTCAGATGTTAAGTCCCATAGTGCTCAGAGCCATTTTTTGACTAGTAATAAAAACGTTCCCTTAGTGACAGCTAGTAAGACGACGAAAGAATGAAGGGAACACTTCTGCTATACTCTTACAGGAAGTGACACAAATAAATTTAAATGTCCACTAATCGTGGACTTCGGACTCAAAAAAAGCACTCACAGAAGACAAAACCAATGAAGCAAAGAAAACCAAGGAATTTTATTTCATCATTCTTACCAAACTACATGTAAAGCCCACCCTTACAAACGAGCACATGCAACGTATGAGGAGAATTAGAGCGAAACTCACCACCATCAAAAGTAAACAGTTAGCTATCCTGAAAGTTAAATCCAAAATAGCGAAGCAAAGAGAGAACGAGTACAGCCTCCATTGTTGCCAAGCTGTCCATCCCTCTCTCTCTACCCTCCCTCTCCTTCCTCCACCCACCTCATCCACTCCTCTATGACAATTTCCTCATATATAAATCGTGTGAAATTCGGAAATTGGAGATGGAGCATAGTCTTATTGGCTACATGGCTGCGAGGTTTCCAATGTACACTTAAGATCGGCTTGTCCCGGCGGAGGTTCGAGTCCTCCCTCGGGCATGGGTGTGTGTGTTTGTCCTTAGGATAATTTAGGTTAAGTAGTGTGTAAGCTTAGGGACTGATGACCTTAGCAGTTAAGTCCCATAAGATTTCACACACACACACACACACTTAAGATCTAGTGTATGATCCAATTAATTATCCTTACCGTTTCCAACCTGGTCACCCCTATAATTATGTCATCCTCATCTTTATCTTTAACCAATGTAGTCTTATGTTAATTGATATAGTTTATGACAAAATGCACAGATTATTGTAAAGTCGAGACTTTTAATGTTGAAGAAATTACAGTTGCATGCATGTTGTGGGACAGCATTCAAGACAAAGGTTTATTGAAATCAACAAATATTGCTTCAGGAGTGCCTGCGCTGCACTGTATGCCATGACCCATCTGCCACACAGCCAACACTTTGTGCTACGTTGCAGCTATCACGCTTCTACTTAGCCCCCGGCCAACAAAAGCACACATTACAACACGCTATGTCCCTCACCCATCTGTCTACCAGGGCAGTCACCTAACTGCCGACAGTTCCCTAAGCCGGCTGCTGTGGCCGAACGGTTCTAGTCCGGTCGCAGGTTCAAATCCTGCCTCGAGCATGGATGTGTGTGATGTCCTTAGGTTAGTTAGGTTTAAGTAGTTCTAAGTGTATGGGACTGATGACCTCATATGTTAAGTCCCATAGTGCTTAGAGCCATCTGTCGTTTCTTTCATTTCAATAATATTTCCCTAAAATTTCCGAAAACCCAAATCAGGACGGCCAGACGCGGGTTTATACCGTCGTCCTGACGAACTCGAGTCCAGTGTGCTAACCACTATGCCAACACTCTCGGTGTGGATCGATGATTTAATCCCTAAGAATTCTGCACCATACATTAATAGACCATGTCCGAAAGAACAGACACCACATCGATATAAGTATATAGTTCTGGCAATACGGGCCATGACCTTCTTCTGTGCGGATGTACACATATTACACGAACTCTTACGGGATTTGGTAAGAATGTCTTCCACAAGTGTCCTGGGTAGGGACACTACGAATGTAGTGTGTGGACATATAAGCTGCGAATGTGCTCTCGCGGGAGGCGTGCGCGAGATAGTCCCCACAGTCGCGCTGTGCTCTGTGCCCTCGGTGGCTCAGATGGATAGAGTGTTTGCCATGTAAGCAGAAGATCACTGATTCGAGTGCCGGTTGGGGCACACATTTCCACCTGTCCCCGTTGATATATATCAACGCCCGTCAGCAGCTGAAGGCATTAATATATAATTCTAATTTTGTTCTAGACGGCTGCAGGTCTACAATGGCGTCTGTTCTTTCGGACATGTCCGATTCGGAATCCTTTCGATCGGAGTCGATTGGAATCCTTTACAATTTCTACGTTACTAATATTACACTAATTTGTTGGTACATTTAAATAAGGCAGTATACATTGCAAGCAATTAGTATTCATAACGGAAGTTGTGAGGTTTAAATATAAACACTAGACATATGAAGGTGATGACGCCACATATGTTTACTTTAATAGAGAAAAGATGAAAGATTATGGGGTAGTTGTAATAGATCACAGTGATCGATCATATATAAAAAATGAGTATGTGGCTGTTGCAGCCTGTGTGTGGTTACTACACAGGAGTTTCACCTTTCTAAAGTTTGCGATCAAACTGTGTCGACCTCTATACAGGAAAACTTTGATTGGGACAGTATATCAGGGTGATGGAATGTTTATAACAACGTCTCACTTCTAGAAATATCCCGGCTGTTCAAGAGGCCACTTATAAAATTAGAGCGTGACTATGTGTAAGACTGGCGGCCACTCCCTGTATATAGTGGTCAAGGCATTTGCTAGCTCTGGCCGGCAGCGTGATGCGTATCGTTTCCCGGCACATTCGAGGGGCGAATAAAATGTTTATCAATGTACGCTCCCGACTGCTTTCCCAGCCTCGGACGGTGCTGTTGGCCGCGCTATTAATCCTTTAATTTCTGACGAAACTTAAAAGTCCCGGCAGTTTCTGTGTGGAATTACACCTGCAGGGACCAAAAGGTCTATTTCATATAGTTTGTGCTTCCTACGGTGGATGTCAGTACAGCCTGCACCCCATTCCGAAGCCTATATATCAGCCTGCAATATGAACAGCTGTTTGCAAATGACTGCTTAGTGTGTGAAATAACGCTGCAAGGTTACGTAAATAAAAGTAACGTTGATGTGTATACCGCGGTGAATGATAATTTCTGTGTAGCTACCTTTATTCATACCAATGTCAGTTTGGATACAATACCAGTACAGTATCCTTGTAATATTCAGTTTCAACGTAAAATATGATTGGGACGAAGCAGTCCCTTCAGGTCCAGGGCAGTGACTTCACAAGGTGAGTTTACATTGACTTTTGGTTGCTTTGCTTTTATGTTTATAGCTTTTGTTGCTTTCAGGATCATTTGTAAATAAAAACGTATCCTTGCTGAGGACAATATGGCATTTGATTTTATAAAAAACAATAGAAATAGGTCATGACTTATAAAACATTAGTAAACTTAGCAACATTTTCTGTGTGTTAAGGCTGTCTTTTGCAGAAGAGGTCTTACAGACGAAGAAATTCATTCTCAACTAGAAAAGTTTCTAGATGATGTTGATAAACCTTCTGAATGTAGTGATGACGGCGAAGATGAAATGATGCGTAGTACTCCGTGGAATAATAATGCAAACATTCTTCAGGCCTGTGCTAGTACTTCACAAAATATCGCAGAAGCTGAATTAAGTGCTAATGAGGAAGAGACAGACAATGAAGAAAATGTTCAAACTATAACTCTTCGGGTATGTCCTAGTACTACACAGAATACGGATGGACAATCGTGCAGTTCACTTTCTGTCAAATTACCATGGAAATGACGTATGCAATGTATCCAGAATCAGGAAAGAGGGAACAAAGATTGAAGTGGGGGCACTGACAGTTGTACAAGGTTATCATGAATACATAGGAGGAGTAGATAAAGCTGACATATTGAGGTCTCTTTATGAAATAGACCGAAAGTCAAAAAAGAATTGATGCAGACTGTTTATGCAGTGGTAGAAATGATCCTTGTGAATTCCTATATTTCATACTGTGACGTAAAAGGAACACTTCCACTGACTGGTTTCAAACATAGGACTGCACTTGGTGTACTCACACATTGTAGCCAAAGTCCAAAAAATTGGAAAGGTCCAAAAACCATGAAACACCTCCTCTTTCAGATACAAGGGGAAGAAAGACAGTAGTTTCGGTATCAAACGACGTTCGGTTTTAGAATAGAGGATGTTACCGGCCAACATTTGTCAATTCAGGATACAAATGTGCACTCTGCTCATCTACAAAGGTGGAATCTAGACCCTAGTCAGAGTGTTCAGCACGTAATTTTTTTTGTGTGTTAATGAAGAAAATAACTGCCTTTATAAATAAAGTCAGAAACAAAAATTCCAACTGTATGATTCTTTTGAACTTCTCAGTCCCTTAATGTACTTTGCCTGTATAATTTTGTCGTGACTTACAAGTCCTCTGAACATTTTAATCACTTCAATGCCTTTTTAGCATTTTTGAAACGAAGAAATTCGCTCTTAATTCAATAACAGCTCAACAAGTAATAAAGTAAAAATTTTGAACATTGATTTTACATTTTCTACAATTACAGTAAATGTTGTTGTTGTTGTGGTCTTCAGTCCAGGGACTCCATGCTACTCTATCCTGTGCAAGCATCTTCACCTCCGAGTACCTACTGCAACCTACATCCTTCTGAAACTGCTTAGTGTATTCATCTCTTGGTCTTCCTCTACGATTTTTACCCTCCACGCTGCCCTCCAATACTAAATTGATGATCCCTTGATGCCTCAGAATATGTCATACCAACCGATCCCTTCTTCTAGTCAAGTTGTGCCCCAAATTTCTCTTCTCCCCAATTCTGTTCAGTACTTCCTCATTAGTTATTCCATCTAATCTCCAGCATTCTTCTGTAGCACCACATTTCAAAACCTTCTATTCTCTTCTTGTCTAAACTATTTATCGTCCATGTTTCATTTCCGTACATGGCTACACTCCACACAAATACTTTCAGACACGACTTCCTGACACTCAAACCTATGCTCGATGTTAAAAAATTTCTCTTCTTCAGAAACACTTTCCTTGCCATTGCTAGTCTACATTTTATATCCTCTCTACTTCGACCATCATCAGTTATTTTGCTCCACAAATAGCAAAACTCATCTGCTACTTTAAGTGTCTCATTTCCTAATCTAATTCCCTCAGCATCACCTGGTTTAATTCGACTACATCCCATTATCCTCGTTGTGCTTTAGTTGATGTTCATTTTATATCCTCCTTTCACGACATTGTCCATTCCGTTAAACTGCTCTTCCAGGTCCTTTGCTGTCTCTGACAGAATGACAATGTCATCGGCAAAACTCAAAGTTTTTATTTCTTCTCCATGGATCTTAATTCCTACTCCAAATTTGTCTTTTGTTTCCATCACTGCTTGCTCAATAGACAGATTGTATAACATCGGGGATAGGCTACAACCCTGTCTCACTCCTTTCCCGATCACTGCTTCCCTTTCATGCCCCTCGACTCTTATAACTGTCATCTGGTTTCTGTACAAATTATAAATAGCCTTTCGCTCCCTGTTTTTAACCCCTGACACCTTCAGAATTTGAAAGAGAGTGTTCCAGTCAACATTGTCAAAAGCTTTCTCTAAGTCTACAAATGCTAGAAACGTATGTTGGCCTTCCTTTAATCTATGTTCTAAGATAAGTCGTAGGGTCAGTATTGCCTCACGTGTTCCAACATTTCTACAGAATCCAAACTGATCTTCCCCTAGGTCGGCTTCTAATAGTAAATAAAAGGTTTAAATCCTTTCAAACTGTAGCCCAATACTGTACAAATGCTGAAGTGGCGGCTGTTGCTTGCCGTAGGGGCCTGTCGGCAGATAGATGACTGCCGCAGTGGGCGGATTAGTAAGGGGGACAGAGGCACTCCGCGATTTGGGTAGCTGGAGGCAGGGTTGCAGTGGTGACGTCTGCGGCCTAGCACGAACTGGCGCATAGCCCGCAGACCTCTCGAGGCACGCAAAACGTGGGCAGTGGTGGCGGCACTGGTGGGGATCTTCCGGGCGCGGTATTTCTTGAGATCAATACACGCTCCTGTCTCATCCTATCCTACAACACACACGCAGCCGTATTGCTTAAAGATGGGCTGGGCACGTGAGCTCCCCGCGGGCTCTTCGACCATTTGTATCACCGTGCGGGCACGCTGCGCGCGCAGCTCGCATTCTCTCAATCGCGAGCGGGTCTGAAAACTGCCAGTAATACACGATTGGCAGCTAACTTTCGAGCTTTTAGTCACGTTGCTAATTCTTTGTGTTGTCGTAATTACTATAGTACACTGAAGAGTCAAAGAAACTGGTAACATCTGCCTGATATCGTGTAGGGCCCCCGCGAGCATGTAGAACAGCACGTTGCAAGGCATTCCAGATATGCTCAATAATGTTCGTGTCTGGGGACTTTGGTAGTCAGCGGAAGTGTTTAAATTCAGAAGAGTGTTCCTGGAGCCACCCTGTAGCACTTCTGGGAGTGTGGGGTATCGCATTATCCTGCTGGAATTACCGAAGTCCGTCAGAATACACAATGGACATGAATGTATGCAGGTTGTCAGACAGGATGCTTCCGTATGTGTCATATCTCAGAGTCCTATCTAGACGTATCAGGAGTCCCATATCACTCCAACTGCACACGCCCCACACCATTACAGGATCTCCAACAGGTTGAACAGCTCCTGCTGACAAAAAATGGTTCAAATGGCTCTGAGCACTATGCGACTTAACTTCTGAGCTCATCAGTCGCCTAGAACTTAGAACTAATTAAACCTAACTAACCTGAAGACATCCCACACATCCACGCCCGAGGCAGGATTCGAACCTGCGACCGTAGCGGTCGCTCGGTTCCAGACTGTAGCGCCAGAACCGCACGGCCACTCCGGCCGGCTCCTGCTGACATGCAGGGTCCATGGATTCATGAGGTTGTCTCCGTACCCGTACACGCCCACGTTCGATACAATTTGATATGCGACTCCTCCGACCAGGCAACATGTTTCCAGTCATCAATGTCGGTGTTGACCGGCCCAGGCGATGCGTTAAGCTTTTAGTCATGCAGTCATCAAGGGTACACGAGTGGGCCTTCGGCTTCGAAAGCCCGTATCGATGATATTTCGTTGAATGGTTCGCACGCTAACACTTGTCGATGGCCCAGCTTTCAAATCTGCGGCAATTTGCGGAAGGGCTGCACTTCTGTCACGTTGAACGATTCTCTTCAGTCGTCGCTGGTGCCGTTCTTGCAGGATCTTTTTCCAGCCGCAGCCACGTCGGGGATATGATGTTTTACCGGATTCCTGATATTCACGGTACAGTCGTAAAATGATCGTACGGGAAAATGCCCATTGTAGCAGCAGAAACCGATCTAACTGCGCCAGACACTTGTTGTCTTATATAGGCATTCCGACCGCAGCGACGTATTCTGCCTGTTTATATATCTCTGTATTTGAATATGCATGCCTATACCAGTTTCTTTGGCGTTTCATTGTAGTGGGACAACTCAGTGAATACTTACGACATAACGTGTGCGTTGTTTGTTCCCTGTGCGACCAGATCGTACTTTGTGTTCTGCTTTCCTCTGAGCTTGAAGGCAGCGTTTCAGCCTCGGTAGAAAAACTAAAGGCAGATACAAACGTTCAGATGACACCAAGAGACGGCAGAAAAGCGGCCGACCGTCTGAAGTTCGATAGAGGCCCAACACAGCGACGAAGAAATAAATTAATAATAATATTTCCATTGCACAACGCTGTAATGGGTTCCGGAGCGCCGTAGTGTTAAAAAAATGGTTCAAATCGCTCTGAGCACTAGGTGACATAACATCTGAAGTCATCAGTCCCCGGCCGGCCGATTTGGCCGAGCGGTTCTAGGCGCTTCAGTCTGGAACCGCGCGACCACTACGGTCGCAGGTTGGAATCCTGCCTCGGGCATGGATGTGTGTGATGTCCCTAGGTTAGTTAGGTTTAAGTAGTTCTAAGTTATAGGGGACTGATGACCTCAGATGTTAAGTCCCATAGTTCTCAGAGCCATTTGAACCATTTCATCAGTCCCCTAGAACTTAGAACTAATTAAACCTAACTAACCTAAGGGCATCACACACATCCATGCCCGAGGCAGGATTCGAACCTGCGACCGTAGCAGTCGCGCGGTTCCGGACTGAAGCGCCTAGAACCGCTCGGCCACCAGGGCCGGCACCGCAGTGTAATACACTGCATACGTTGACATAAATTACGTCCAAATTCTGTCGGTCGACTCAGTAGATGACGGTGAGGGGGATGGTGGTTGCGGGGGGGGGGGGGGGGGGGAGGTCGGTACAGGAACCAAAAAAAAGATAATAAAGTAGCACTTTCGTCGACTTCATTTTCCAGTCACAGGTAAAAGACAGACATAAAGTAATAAGAAAAGAACACTTTTTTATCAAACTTCTATTAATTCAACACATGTAGTCTAACTGAGAAGTGTTAAGTTCGGTGCTGGGCTATTACTAATGTAAAAGAAAGAAACGTCCATTTTCATCACTGTACTATTGTCTCTAAATGTTTCTTTCGCTAACATCTCGCTGTTTGGAGTGAGGTAACTAATCTTCCAGTCAGATGAACCTCAATAAAACTACTCCTAAGATACAGTATTCGATTTCGTTAATTTGATTGTTGAAACTTCAATTTCACACAAATATGTGGTCCCGAGCATTTACAGACTCGACTTGCTATTCGAAACAACTGTTTTCTTTTCAAACCCAAACCTGTGTCAAACGTATCGGGAATTAGTTGATGTCTATCCTGCAAAGTTGTGCTCAAGACATGCAGATGTTTTGTAAGGTCCATAGGAGGTCATCAAGCTCTTATACTGGCGTTCCTTTCTTGTCCATGAATAATGCTACGTCTTATGGAAGTTGAAAACAGATGAAGTCGGAAGGTGCGAGATTGGGGCTGTAGGGTGGATGAAGAAGAATAACCCACTCGAGATTTGTGAGCTCCTCTCTGGTGCACAGACATGTGTGAGGCCTTGCGTTGACATAGAGGAGGAGAAGTTCGTTTGTATTCTTATGGCAATGAACACGCTGAAGCCGTTTCTTTATTTTCCTGAGGGTAGCACAATACACTGAAAAGTCGATCGTTGGATCATGAGGGAGGACGTCAAACAGAATAACCCCCTCTGAGTCCCTGAACACTGTCGCCATGACTTTGCCATCTGAGAGTGGAGTTTTGAACTTTTTCTTCGGAGGAGAGGTAGTGTAGTGCCACTCCAAGGATTGCATTTCGTTTCTGGTTCGAAGTGATTAACCCATGTTTCGTCGCCTGTGACGATGTTCGACAAAAATATGTCACGATTAGCCTCGCAATGCGCAGTTGGTCCTTCATTTTCCTTTATGGTCTTCTGTTAGGCGGCGAGGAACCCAGTGGGCACACACCTTTGAGTACTCCAACTGGTGGACGATTGTGTCACCACTACCAGTAGAGAAGTCCAGGTGAGCAGAGAGGTGGTTGATCATGATCCGTGGATCACAACGAATGAGAGTGTCCGCACGCTCCAGTGCTGCAGGCGTCACCGCTGTGTGTGGCCGGGATAGGTTCCCGCGGTATTGTTGGGTGATGACGGACGCCTCGCCCAACGACCCACCGTGCTTTTGTTCACTGCCAGATCTCTGTAGACATTCCGAAAGCGCCTTTGAATATTTGCGATGCTCCGGTTTTCCGCCAAAAGAAACTCAATGACAAATGTCTACTTGGAATGCAACTCCGCTATGGACGCCATTTTGAAGGGTACGTATTGTTGTGTTGGCAGAAGAGCCAACACCGTGTTACTAGTGGAGGCCGAAATGCACGCGTTTTAGCTCACGCAGGCTAGCGTGAGGAGGGAAGAACTATACTGACGTGAGATATGGAACATGACATGGAATTAGAATTCAGAAAGCGGACGTAATTAGTTTCATACTTAACTTGAATCCATTAGTGATGAACGTCGCTCTTGACGGTACATGAGTCACAATATTATCTGTTCAGAAGACATAGTAACCGAATATGGCACCTTGCTAGGTCGTAGCAAATGACGTAGCTGAAGGCTATGCTAAACTGTAGTCTCGGCAAATGAGAGCGTATGTAGACAGTGAACCATCGCTAGCAAAGTCGGCTGTCCAACTGGGACGAGTGCTAGGGAGTCTAGACCAGACCTGCCGTGTGGCGGCGCTCGGTCTGCAATCACTGATACTGGCGACACGCGGGTCCGACGTATACTAACGGACCGCGGCCGATTTAAAGGCTACCACCTAGCAAATGTAGTGTCTGGCGGTGACACCACACGTATAGCGCCACTACCTATCGGAACTTCATGAAACTGTAGGGACTGAAGCGGGAATATTGCAAGATGTCCCACTCCCAATTTCGCATTCTTTAAACCGTAATTGGCAGAGAAAAATTTCCTTTTCTATACTTATTGAACGCCACTTGTTCAAGGAGATTACAAGAAACTTTATTCCGTGAGTCCCGCCTATGAGGGGTTGATAGCTGAAACCATACAACCATTAAACAGATAAATCACTGAAGATGGGAGTAGAGAATTTATAACTGATTTTGACGAGATATAAGTATCTGGATTAACTGTTAAATCATCAGTCAACAAAGCTCAAAAACCGGATAGAATTCCCAAAGAGTTTTATCACAAATTGTGGGTCATCATTGGGACTACTTTTACTGAAATTTTAAATGACGTAGTTAGAGGCGAGATTAAGCGTAACGAGATGAAAGAGAGTACTTATGCCAATGGAGAGCGGACTGAAAAATTTCAAAAATCTGTTGCCTCTTACTCTACTGAACTTTGATTATAAAACTGTCACCAGAGCAGACATGATGATGACTCCTTTGTTTAAAAAGTAGTAAAAAATCATCAGGTTTGTATCCCCAGAAAGCCTTTCTGAAATTATAGACGTTAATTTAACAGGTTCTGTGTCCAATATAAAATGCGCCCTATTTCTCCATCGATTTCCATAAAGCCTTTGATCATGCCAGCCATCAGTATTTAATGAGAATAATGAAGGAAGTGGGTCTGGAAGAGAGTGTAACAAAAGTCATCTAGAATATGATCACTGATATATCGGATAGGGTACAAGTTAACTGACAACTAACAAAATCTTTTAACATTCAGTACTGTGTGCCACGGATCAATCTGCTCTCTATGCCTCTTTTCGTGCTGTCGCTGGAACCATTCCTACGGCTTTTTAACGAAATGTTTGTGGGTATTTCAGTGTCAAATCAAACACTAGTAGCAAGAGCATAGTGCTGCTGACGTCACTGTTCTAATGTGTGAAGAGACATAGCACCTATGAAACAGGACATTGTCAAATATAGCGTTGGTGATCGAAAATGTAAAATCCTAAACATCGGGCGATTCGATAACCCAGGACTACTGTGGGTTCAAAGTGTGGGAAGTCACAAAATGCTTTGAGTCCTCCTATACAAGCGCCCTCCAAAGGTGGCAGCCAAAACTTGAGATTTATAACAAACAAAATGCAAGTGGCAGTTGTGGAAAATAACTGGCACGCCGTGAAGAAATTATAATCATACACACTTATGTTTCTCTTAAGTATACTACGTCGGGCAGTCCTTTCAAATGGTTCAAATGGCTCTAAGCACTATGGGACTTAACATCTATGGTCATCAGTCCCCTAGAACTTAGATCTACTTAAACCTAACTAACCTAAGGACATCACACAACACCCAGTCATCACGAGGCAGAGAAAATCCCTGACCCCGCCGGGAATCGAACCCGGGAACTCGGGCGTGGGAAGCGAGAAGGCTAGCAGTCCTTTCCAGTTCCAAAAATGCAGCTGACTAGCGGATACATATAGAAGGAAAGAATATTCAAGCTGTCGCATGACACACTAGTCAGATCACAGGACTCTGGTGGGCTTTAAATTGTTCACTTCAAAACAAAAGCAACAGCGATTTTCCTAAAGAGAATAACAACACCGTAAAACCAAAGTCCAGGCTATATCACAAGCAACCTTTTCCATACCGTACCTCCAGCAAGTGTGCGTCACTTGACTGACATAAGCAAAATTAACTACAAATTAAAACATATTACAGAATTCTACCTACCGCACAATAAGCCTGGGTTCGGTGTGGGTCAGCGGTGAGGTGGATGGACTGCTGTGGCCTGTTGTGGGGTCGTGATCCACTGAGAGCCACGGCGGGACGAAGCCTCTCCATCGTTTCTAGGTCTCCAGTTTAATACACAATACGTAAAGGTGAGAAGAGAGGTCGTCAGTCGTGCTTGGGTACTCAGTCAAAGAAATTAAATAAAACACTAACAAAACAACAACAAAAACAAAAGATAGTCGGTAGACCACTGGCTCGCAGAAGGCAGAGGTCCTGGATTTTAGTGCCGGTAAGGCACACTGCCTTACTAATCTGCCAGTAACTTTCAAAATGTTCAAAAGTGTGTCAGTTCTTAACGCACCAAACTGCTGATGTCATCGGTCCCTAGACTTACACTCTAGAGAAACTAACTGAAACTAACTTACGCTAAGAACAACACACACACACCCATGTCCGAGGGAGGACTCGAAGCTCCGGCGGGAGGGGCCGCACCATCCGTGACAGAACGCCTCAAACCGCGCGGCCACTCCGCGCGGCGGAAGTTTCAATATTTGAAAATCTTGGAATAGGATAATCCATGGGACGACTGAAGCAAGACACGGAAGTGAACACTTTACTTTCAAAGAATAAACTTAAGTTTAAAAACAAATGCGTTTCTACACTCAAGATGGCTATTTTTATTGTTATACTTAACTAATGAAAATACATTTCTTAAACACAAATAATATACATATTTTAGAAGATGAATATAAAAAGCAGCTAGAATACATTATTCCAGGGTGCATCAGGTTTAGAAGAAAATTGTATTTTCCGAAGAAGAAAGTCACAAGACAAGAGTACAGTGTTTCAGAATATCGAGTTTTCAGAGAGAAGCTTCCATTTGGTTCATTTAAGATTATATCGGCTATTGCTAGCCGATGAAGATGAAACAAATGAGCGAAGAAAGGGGTATAAGGGGAGGCCGGAAGTGCAAAAAAAATAATGAAAGCAGCCAAAGCAGCTGTCTATGGAGCGTGGCGTCCATATTTAATACCTTCATGCATTCCGGAACTTTTTTTCCCTCTGTATTTTTCTCCGGATCGAAATTGGCGGGAATAGGTTTAATACAGTAAATAAATCAACAACAGAAAATAACATGGCAAGTAAATAAATTTCTGAAGCAAGTTGAATTAGTGATGATTTGAAATTTTAATCCTGGGCGTCTTACAATCGCTTTGTTACTCGTTCTATTACCTATCTTCAGATTTTTGCGAACAGCTATGTGGATGGTACTTTTCATATAACCATTCTAAGAAAATATATTTGTGACACCAAGAACATATGATAAATGCAGTCTTCGAGCAACTGAATCGTTCCTTCCAAGATACTGAGGAAAACATACTTATTTGATTTTTAAAAATATTTATTTTGCGGAAATTAATGTGTTCTACGTATATGATAAAATCGCTTGGATAATCGGTGCTGAAAGTTGAATATGGATGATCTTACGAATCGTTATTGCGTCCGCGCGGTAGTGCATTTACAGCTGAGTTTCCAAAAGCGAACTTCAGTTATGAAGTATCGAAATAATGTTTTTCACTTAGCGGCAAAAACACACATCACACGACCCGCACACGCGTGTACGACATGTCGGGAACTCTTTTACTGTGTACATCGGCTGTCCCTCGTCATCTGTAAATATGGTATCATACATAACGTTATTAGTCTTCCAAGCCCAGGTATCCAAGATGAGACATAGCATGCTATCAGCAACCTATGGTTTTAAAACATTCTCGAGCTACGTATATTCCGTAAACTGACTTCGTCAATTTCCCCAATTTAGATTACGTGTGTAAAAACATTTACCGAATCGCTTGAACGATTGACCATGCTGTCGAAAGAGTATTGAGACAGAAGTTTGTTTTTAACATAGCGGAAAATCAATGTCTGCTGCAACAGGTGCCCCTGCCCTACGCCAACCTGTAGCTGCCCACGCCGCACGCAGCACAGTCGATAGCCGCACCGCCACAGACATACAAACACAAGCCTCGCAGCCCGCGCCTGACTCCTCTCGCTCTCTCACAGACGTACCATACACTATGCCCTACTTTCAATGTTACAGCTCATTAATCTCGATCAACGTCTGTTGTTACACACAGGTGAAAAGAAATTAAATTCATACACTGACGGAAAAAATCGCAACATCAAAAAAATAATTAATGTTAAGTAATGAAATTTTGGGAATACATTTGCCTAGCTAAGATATTTACTTGACTAACGTTGCAAGATCACAGGCGAGATAAACCATTGTAAATGTGAAATGCTGGAAGACTTGTAACCGGGAACTATTATTGCTGTTTGTGGATGAGACTAGAATTGTCGTTCGAAAATGTCCCATTTGTAGTCGATGTTGTTCGTGTATGGTACACCAGATCATAACTTCAGGTGTCGGTCCAGTGTGTCTAACACGCAGACAAGTGGTTGCAGGCCCTCAACTGACCCCCTTCTAACCAACACACTGCCATCATTGGCAGGGAGGCAGAAGCGGCTTTCATCAGATAACACAACAGGCCTCCACTATGCCCACCAATGTGCTCTCGTCTGACACCACTGAATTCGCATATGGCGCTGGTTTCGAGTAAGTGGAATGCACGCTACACGGCATGTGGGTCGGAGCTGTCGTTGAAGTAGCCGATTTGTAACAGTTCGTTGTGTCACTGTGGTGCCAACTGCTGCTCAAATTGCTGCAGCAGTTCCCACGCCCGGGTTCCCGGGTTCGATTCCCGGCGGGGTCGGGGATTTTCTCTGCCTCGTGATGGCTGGGTGTTGTGTGCTGTCCTTAGGTTAGTTAGGTTTAAGTAGTTCCTTAGAACTACTTAAACCTAGAACTTATTCTAGGGGACTTATGACCACAGCAGTTGAGTCCCATAGTGCTCAGAGCCATTTGCTGCAGCAGATGCAGATACGCCACAGCCGTACGCCGAACACACGTCTTGGTTGTGCCACGTGGCCGTCCACAGCCTGCGTTTTTTGTTACCGTACATTCTCGTGATCACCGCTGCCAGCAGTCATTTGGAGCTGCTATATTCCTGCCAGGTCTTTCTGCAATATAGTGGAATGAACATCTAGCTTCTCGTAGCCCAACAACAGATCACGTTCAAACTCAGTGATGTGCTGACAATAGCGTCTTTGTCGTCTTAAGGACATTTCTGACTAACCTCAACTCACCTCATACGGTCTCAAAGGTAACTATCGGTCACGTTCGTTACGGCGTGTATGTGAAGCATCCTCATAGTGGCGCTACTAGCGCCACTCTTATGCGTCTGGTGCGAAATTTGAATAGACATGTAGATACAGAGACACGCCTACCAATTTTGTTTATGTCGCACAACTCCTTCTTGGTGTTGTGATTTTTTCCTCCAAATGCGACTCCTGTGTCTTAACCGATAAGACACCTCACCCCTTCCCAATTTCTTTTTTAACATCTCCAACCACCCATTCTAGTCCTTCTCTTCTCTCCAAGTTTTCCTTCGTCGGTCTGATTCCTACTCCACCACTAATATACAGATTCCATTTCTCTATGTACGAGTATTAATCGGCTATCAGTTACGCTGTACAACTGACGGACACCTTACACTGAAGAATTTTAATTTATTTTTCGTAAATAGTCATTCTATCTACCTCAGTTGTTTATTTCCTTAAATTGCGTCACATACGCATTCAAGAAGACTTCAACTATGAAATTACTGTAAATGGGACTCGAAACTATGTTTCCGATGAAGGGGATTAAGGATCCAGTTTATCTCTTCCAGCAGACACCTCAGTTTGTAACACTGCGCTAATGCACACGATACTCATTAAAGCCTGTACTATGGTAAGTTGACGGGCTTCACCTTACGAGAAAGGATTTTTGTATAGATTTTGACCGCGTGTACCTGAATGGAGGGAAATCAGACGTACACCCACTCAGTAATAACAATCATACGTCAAGCAATTCCGGAGTGCAACCACACGTTATAACGCACAAGAAACAACACAGCAGATGCTACCAAATTGTTAATAATACGGTCGCCAGCCTAATTAGGCATTAACTGAGTTTCTTCCCTGTACAAGTTGATGTACGTTCATACAAAACAACACGTAATAACACTGAATAATATGGTAAATTTTGGAACCAGAAAAATCTATTGAACTAATAATTTCACTTTCTGTACTAATATGGACAAACCAAAAATACACAACAATACACTATAATGTTTACTACAAACTTCGTACTGTCTATTGATCTGATTAAAATCGGGCATAGGTTACCCTAGAAATAGCACTTTCGAAACACACATACAACGTCAATTTTGGAAAAGGTGAAACACTAATAAATTTTGGTTTTATATCGACTTTAACTTTGCTGGTCAAATCAGTTCAGTACACTTCAGAATTTAAATGAATAGAAAAGAAAAGGGGGGGGGGGCGGACCCTGAAACTGTTATGATCACTGTACTGAAATTTTTGATTATCGAAATCGATAAGCACTCAAGATTTCCAATATATGAGTTACTACTCTTTTTGTCTTATTTCTTGCTCATTTAACTACCATTATTTTTGTCTCAAATTAATTAAACTTTATTACTAAACCAATTTCAACATTATCTTCCAACTTTGTCAGACCTATATTATTTACCTATATATTCATTAACAACAAAGTTCTTTAAACATCATTCTAACATAAATAGGTCTGCAGGTAATTATTATTAACATAAACTTTAAATCTTCATTTCGGGACACTCGGGTTGCACAACATGTGGGAAGGACCCTGTCTAGGTTAGTGATGAGGATAAATAAATGATAGGACTGTTCTGGTAAAAGTTAAGTTGTTATTGAACAGTAAGGAACAAACGTAACACTGGTCCACACGAATACAGTACTAAAAGATTCAACCTGTTCGTATCGATGCGGCGGTTGGCGGGCGGCGAAATGGCGAGGCGCAGAGCACACATACAATCACAGCTATGGCTCTTGATGTATCGGCACTTTACTTCTTCATAGCGTCGCAATAATTTTCCATTTAGTGCCTATGGAATTTTGCCATGCTGTATAGTCGTCGGAAACGGCACATCCGAGGCTCAACGAAATCACGTTTTCCAGGAGAGCCTCCTCGATCCAGAACGTGTTGCTCAGATCAAAGCCCAACTCCGACTATCACTGATGAGCCCGTTATGCCGTACAGCGCCCGTGTGCATTTTCCCGCGCTCGCCTGCCATCCACCTTTTACCGCTCCCCTACAGACAGGGTATTCACCAAAGGTTTTGCATTCTACATATCCTAATACATTGCCTACGTATGGACCAGGCGCACAATTACAACTTTAACATCTTACAACAGTTTCAACATTTCTTACATTTCCATTTTGTTATAATATTGCTTGCAATTTGACATAAACATTAATATTCACATCGAAAATTGTTTATAGTTTCTTTAACATAATGACATGAAAAGAGAAAAGAAATAAAATCAGAACATCGCTTACACTAATTTATCGAAAATCAGAAGAAAAAATTATTATATGTACAATAGTATAACGTTGTTGTTGTTACAAGTTCTGATCTTACGACAATGCACTGTTTAAAAAGTTCACGAAATAAATTTTTTGAAATCATGTACATTTAACAAGTGTAATCCATACATCCATAGATACTATAAAAATATATGTACGTTTGTATGTCAGTGTGTATGTTCCACATCTCCTCCTAAACCACTGGACCGATTTCAGTCGTATGTTTCACATCTCCTAAACAACTGGGCCGATTTCAGCCAAATTTGGTACACACATTTCTCAGTGTCAGGCACCTACCGATGTGGTGGTAAGAACCACCTACCTGTTATAGTTGAGGAGATATGACGTCTTAAACAACGAGATTCGTGAAAAACTGCCTCATCATGCACACCCTTTAAATTTAATACTTCTCTGTTACTATCTCCATTCGCAACATATTTCGCTGACTGACAGTATCCACGTATGCCACTAAATGTACCTACACAAATGTATCATTACACGACACATAGTGCAAGAGATATGACGTCAGGAACAGAGATACGTGAAAAAATTCCTCACCATACATGAAGTTATAATACATTTATTATTATTATTGGTGTTTTGCCCTTAAAGAGCCAAGTTAGACTAAACTACATGGCGAATTCCTTTTGCTGCCTTCCTTGCTGCCCAAACTTCCCTCATTCTCTCGCAGTGTTATTGTTTCCGGTCCTCTGTCCATGCCTCTTGTCGGCTTCGTGTCTTCGGCTTCATCTTGATTGCCTTTCTGGTTGCCCATATTTCTTTCATCTTCCGGCTGTGATCTTGCTTGCGTTCTTCGGTTCATTTTACGCCTGTTCGTTTGTCACAATGTATCTCATGTAGTTTGCTTTTTTCAATGATGTTTCTGAATTTTATTCTGTCGTTTATTATGTCTGCTGTTATGTTGAGTTGGTTCAGGCCGTTTTTTACCTCTGCAACCCATTCGTTGTTTCCAGTGGTTACCCAGTCAAAGATCTGTTTGGTCAGTCTGTGCGATGGCATTCTGTATAGGTGTCCATAGAATTGTAGTCTGTGTTTTCTAATCTTTTCTGTGATTGTCTCCGTATGTTTGTATAGTTCCTCTGTAGGTTTCTTGATCCATATTCCATTGTTGTTAGTTGCGCCAAATATTTTCCTAAATATTTTCCGTTCTACTTTTTCTAGTTGTCTGATACGTGTGTGCCCTAGGATTAGTGGTCTCTGCTGCATATAGTGCCTCGGGAAGCACCACCGTGTCCTAGTGGCGTAATTTGGCTTTTTGTGAGATAGACTTCTTGTTGTAATGATTCCACACTACTCTGTATGCCTTGTCCAGTTTAGTTTTTCTTACTTCGTTTGAGTCTCTGTTATGTCCGCTCATTTGTAGTGTTTCACCAAGGTATTTGAAGCTTGCCGTTTTGTCATTTACTACTGAGACATTCCTACAGGTGAGTCAACTTAAGGAAATTTCTGACACCTGGCACTGCTTTTAACAGCTCTCAACTGCGAAGTTCAAACGGCTTAAGGTGTAAATGACAGCTGTCTATAAAACTACTATCTGAGTCGTCTCCCCTTCCCCCTTCTCACTATCCATCTCCTCCTCCCTCTCTATCTGTCTATCTCTTCCTATCCCTCTTCCTGTTCATCACGTCTTTCCTATCTCTATCCATCTCCACGTCTCTGCTCTATCTGCCCATCTCCTAAACTTCCAGTTCTCTGTCCATTTCCTCCACCCCCTCTCTGGTCATCTCCTCTTTCCTCCGTCTCTCTGCCTCTCTCTTCTTCCCCATCTCTCTCTTTCAGTCTTTCCTTTCCCTGTCACATCTAGCCTTCTCCTCTCTCTCTGTCCTTTTTCTCCTCTCCTCCCCTCCCTCGCCCCATGGCCACCTCCTCTTACCCACTGTGTGTCCATCTCCTCTTTCCCCCTCGCTGTCTGTCCATCTTCTCCTACCCACTTCTATCTCCAAGTTATCACTCTCATCCCAATACAAGGCTGTTAGTTCTTACAGCCTCAGAATTTCTTTCCAGATCGTAACTAATATGTCTACCAAATTTGATTGAAATCGTTTAGGATGACCGTCTTACCCATGACTTTGCCTGCGTACGCACTTGCCAAATATATTTCACAAATATTTAACATATTTCACACTTATTTGTACACATATTTCACCTGTATCTCTAGCGAATTTCGCCCTGCGGTTTGATTTTCAGGCACCTATATGTTTATGGTGTCGTATCTCCTGAAATAAATGCTGTACACTGACTAATATTGCAGATACATCCAGTGGTATATGTAGCTACTGTCTATGAAATATGTTGCGAATAACTTTAGTAGTAAAGAAGTAATAAATTAAAACGTCATACTAGATGCCGTAGTTTTTTACGCATCTCAGTATTTTACATCATATTTCCTGAACTACACTGATCAGCCAGAACATTATGACCACCTACTTATGACCACCTACCTAAAGGCCGGTATGTCAACCTTTGGCAAAGGTAATAGTGGCGACGCGTCGTGGCGTGGAAGCAATGAGGCCTTCGTAGGTCGCTGCAAGCAGGTAGCACCACATCTGCGCACACAAGTCAACTAATTCTCCTAAATACCACAGACGGGCATGGTAAGCTCTGGTAAGCTCTGACGCCACGTTCGTCACATCCCAGACGCGTTCGATCGGGTTCAGATCTGTCGAATTTGGAGGGGAGGGGGGAGGGGGAGGCGTTCAGCACATCAATTTAAACCCGCCTCTGTGTCGAACTATTCCATCACACTCCTGGTCTTGTGACGTGGCGCATTATCTTGTTGAAAAATAACATTGCCGTCGGGGAAACATGATCGTCATGAAGAGGTGCACGCGGTCTGCAACCAGTGAACACCATTCCTTGGCCGTCATGGTGCATTGCACGAGCTCCACTTGACGTATGGATGCCCACGTGAGTGTTTCCCAAAGCATAATGGAGCCGCCACCAGCTTGTCTGCGTCCTGCAGTACAGGTGTCAAGGAGCGGTTCTCCTGGAAGACGACAAATTTGCGCCCTCTCGTCGGCATGATGAAGAATGTATCGAATTTCAGAAGACCATGCAATGCTCTATCACTGCGTCAACTTACAGTGTCGATGTTCACCTGCCCATTTCAGTCGTAGTTGCCGATGTCGTGGTGTTGACATTGGCACATGCATGGATCGTCGGCTGCGGAGGCCCATTCCTAGGAGTGTTCAGTGCACTGTGTGTTCAGAGACACTTGTGTTCCGCCCAACATTAAAGTCTGATGCTAGTTCCGCCACAATTCGCCGCCTGTCCTGTTTTATCAGTCAGCCCAACCTACGACGTCCGACGTATGTAATGAAGACAGGCCGCCAAACCCCACGACGTCTGGACGTGGTTTCACCTTGGTTTCGCCGGATGTTGAAGACACTCAGTACAGCGCTCCTCGAAAACTCGAAAAGTCGTGTGGTTTCCGAAAAGCTAGTGCCGATCCTCCAGACCGACACCGTCTGACAGATCGCGCGCCTTCCCCATTCCACTCACGCACAGTAGGGTCACTACTATCCACCCAACTGATAGGCAGGTGGTTCTTACTCCCAGCGATTCTTTCCAGACAGGAAGTGATATGTGCCAATGGCCTTGCCGCAGTGGTAGCATCGGTTCCCGTCTGATCACGGAAGTTCAGCGCTATCGAGCTTGGCTAGCGCTTCGCCGGGTGACCTTCCGATCTGCCGAGCGCTGTTGGCAAGCCGGGTGCACTCAGCCCTTAAGAGGCAAATTGAGGAGCTGCTCGACTGAGACGTAGCGCCTCCGGTCACGAAAACTGATAAAGGCCGGGAGAGAGGTGTGCTGACCTCACGCCCCTCCATATCCGCATCCAGTGACACCTGTGCTCTGCGGATGATACGACAGTCGGTCGGTACCATTAGGTCTTCCGAGGCCTGTGCAGACGGAGTTATGTTATGTTACTTACACATCTGTATATTACGCACATTTCTATATTTCACGAGTACGTGGAAATGAAATTTTTTTGATATTTCAGTTCAAACACAGTCCATTTTTTGATTTCGTAAAACGAATACCTGTGCAATGACGGTTGTCTGTTAGTACATAGACCACTTGCTGTCTTGGAAGAATTGTTTCATGAGTAGGAAACACCTATGAAAGGGGTAATGGCGGGGGTGAAAAAGAAGTGTAGCCTACGATTCGTAAATACAGAGATTTACTCATCCAGTATTTGAGAATGAGAGCACTTAGTGACTTGCAACAAACTTTACACATAATTTGAAACCCTTGAGAAACGTTTTCTCACTAACAGCCCCCGTTAAATGAAGAAAGGAAAAAGTTTATCGCTTACTGCAATTTCGCTCTCCATGTAGTAAAACTGACGCATGAAAGATAACGTTTAAATTTATTAGTTCTTTGCTTCGAATTGTATTCGTGACACATTTTTCATACAGTATTCGCATGTGCCACTGAATGTACCAGCAAGATTATATCATTTGTAAGACACACAGTTCAGGAGATATGACAGCAAATACTGAGATGCTTGAATAAATGCTGCATCATGTATGACATTTTAACTTGTTACTTCTTTACTAATAATTTTGTTCACAACAAATTTGGCAGGTAGTAGCCAAATATACCACTGGATGTACTTGCAAAATTATATCTTTGTACAATACAGTCTTCAGGAGATATGACGTCATAAAGCCTTAGATGCGCGGAAACGAAACTATGGGGCGAAATTTGCTATAAATACAAGTACGTATGAAATATTTTAAATATACGTGAAACAACCAACACCACGGAGGAGTTGCGTGAGATAACGGAAGTTGGTAGTCGTTGCTCTATATCTATTTACCTCGGTCGCTTAAGAGTGGCACTAGTAGCGCCGCTATGAGGATGAGGATCAGGTTTCCTTTAAATACTCGTTGTAAACGTCGTGAGCCTTAGTAACCTTTCATATTAGAGGCCGTGAGTTGATGTTAGTCAAGAATATATTTAAGACAACAAAGACACCATTATTGCCTTACTTTGAACAAGGTCATGTAATCTTGTTTAGGGCTACGAGAAGCTGGATGTTCCTTCTGCGATATTGCAGAAAGACGTGGCACAAATGTAGCTACTGTATGTGACTTCTGGCAGCCGTGGTCACAAAAGTGTACGGTCGCATGAAGACCGGCCTCCTGACAGCAACATGGCACTACCAAGAGGGAAGAACAGTCTGTTCCGCGTATGGGTCTGGCGCATCGTACTGCGTCTGCAGTAGGAATTCGAACAGTAGATGATACCGCAGTGACACATCGAACTGTTAAAAATCGCTTACTTCGAGGACAGCTCCGAGCCAGACGCTCTGTAACATGCTTTCCACTGATCCCAAACTAACGCTGTTTGTGACTACAGTGGCACCAAGCGAAAGCACATTAGAAAGCAGAGTGGAGGTCTGTTGTGTTTTCTGATGAAAGCCGGTTCTGACTTGGTATCAGTAATGGTCGTGTGTTGGTTGCCAGGTGAGCTCCTTCCACCAACCTGTCTGCGTTTCAGACACACTGGACCTACACCTGGAGTTATGGTCTGCGATACGATTTCATATGACAGCAGGAATACTATCATAGTAATCTCACGCACACTAACTATAAATTTGTACGTCACTCTGGTGACTCGACTTCTTGTACCTCCATCCCTAGGGGTGATTCCCAACAGGATAACGCCCTCCCACATATCCCTGTCGTAACCCAACATACGCTACAGTGTGCCGAAATATTTCTTGGCCTCCTCGATCACAAGATCTGTCTCCCATCGAGCACATGTGGGACATCATCAGACAACTGCAGCATTATCGACAACCAGTATTAATGGTCCCTGTATCGACCGGCCAAGTGCAATAGGCATGGAAAGCCATCCCACAAACAGACATCAGGCATCTGTACGACTCAATGCATACACGTTTTCATGCATACACTGAAAATTCTGTCGACTATGCCAGTTACTAATGTACCATCACTTCATATTTTTATTGGCTTTAATCACTTAAATGTGTCAAATAGACAAACTTATTACCGAAATTTCATCACTGTTCATTAATTATTTCTTGATGTTGGGATTTCTTTCCGTCAGTGTGCGTGACATGTGCATACTGTGGCAAAGCCGCGAGTGCAAAGTTCCTCCTAAACCCCTGGGTCGATTTCATCAAAACTTGTTACACATATTAAAAACTGTGTGGAAAAAAAACTGCCAGAGAAAGAACCAGACCCTGTCATTAGGGTGAGAGTGATAACTTGGTGATGGAGAGATAAGGTGTGAAAGGGGAGAGAATGAAACGAACATAGAGAGTAAGGAGGAGGAGATGGATAGGAAGATTGGGGAAGGGGAGACGGAGAGAGAGGGTGAGGAGGAAAAGATAGGCAAAGAGAATGGAGAGGAGGAGGTGGACAGATAGAGTGGGGAGGACAAGATGGACAGAGAGAGTGGGGAGGAAAAGATTGACAGATAGAGTGGGGAGGAAGAGATGGACAGGGAAAGAGGGGAGGAGCACATGGACAGAGAGAGTGAAGAGGTGGAGATGGACAGATAGAGTGGGGATGAAGAGAAGGAGAGGGAGAGTGGGGATGAACAGACACATAGGGTCAGGGGGGAGAAGATGGAGAGAGTGGATGGGGAGGAGAAGATGGACAGAGAGAGTGGAGAGGAGGAGATGGACAGATGGAGTGAGTAGAAGGAGATGCAAAGGGAGAGAGGGGGAGAAGACGGACAGAGAGAGTGGAGGGGAGGATATGGACAGATACAGTAAGGAGAAAGATATGGATAGGGAGAGTGGGTAGAAGAAGATGGACAGAGAGGGAGGAGTGAAGAAAAAGGACAGATCGACTGCAGAGAAAGAGATGGACAGGGAGAGTGGGGAAGAAGAGACAGACATGGAGAGTGGTGAGGAGGAGACGGAGAGAGGAGGTGTGGAGCAGAAGAAAGGGCAGAGAGCGTGAGGAGGAGGAGATGGACAGATAGAGGTGGGAGGAGTAGATGGACAGATATAGAAGGAAGGAAGAGATGGATAGAGAGATTGGGGAAGAAGAGATGGACAGGGAGAGTGGGGAACATGGGATTGACAGGGAGAGTGGGGAGGAGAGATAGGGAGAGATAGGGTGGGGAGGAGAAGATGTACAGAGAGAGTGGACAGGAGCACATGGACAGGTAGAGTTGGGAGGAAGAGATGGACAGGGAGAGAGGAGGAAGAAAGACAGACAGGGTGAGTGGAGAAAAGGAGATGGAGGGAGAGGGTGGGGAGGAGAAGATGGACAGAGAGAGTAGAGAGGAGTAGAGGGACAGATAGAGTGCAGAGAAACATAAGGACAGGGAGAGTGAGGAAGAAGAGAACCACAGGGAGAGTGCGAAAGAGGAGATGAAGAGGGAGAGGGAGACGGAGATGATGGACTGGGAGAGTGGAGAGGAGAAGATGAACAGTGAGACTGAAGAGGATTACATGGACAGACAGTGCACAGAAGAAGTGATGAATAGGGAGAGTGGGGACAAAGAGACACACAGAGAGAGTGGGGAGGGAGAGCCCAGAAAGAGGGTGGGAGGAGAAGATGGACAGAGAGTGTGGAGAGGAGGAGTGGTCTGATGGAGTGGGGAGGGGGGGAAGAGATGGCAGGGAAAGTGGGGAAGAGAAAATTGACAGAGAGAGTTGAGTTTAGGAGATGTACAGGTACAGTGGGGCAGAAGAGATGAACAGGGAGATTGGGGAAACATGTTGCACAGGGAGAGTGGAGAGGAAGAGACAGATAGAGAGGTGGAGAGGAGTAGATGGACAGAGAGGGTGGAGGGGAGGAGGTGGACAGATGGAGTGAGAAGGAGGAGATTGATAGGGAGAGTGGGGAAGAAGAGACATACCATGAAAGTGGGGAGAAGGAGACAGATAGAGAGGGGAGAGGAGAAATTTGACAGAGAAATTGGAGTGGATGAGATTGACAGACAGAGTGGGGAGGAAGATTTGGAAAGGGAGAGTGGGGAGGAGAAGAAAGACAGAGGGAGTGGCACAGGAGCTGATGGACAGATGGAGTGGGGCAGAAGAGATGGACAGGGAGAATGGAGAAGAAATGTTGCACGGGGAGAGTGGGGAGGAGCAGACATATAGTGAGGGGTGGAGAGGAGAAGATGGGTATAGTGAATGGAGAGGAAATGGACAGATAGAGTGACGAGTAAGAGGTGGACAAGGAGAGTGGGGAAGAAGAGATGGAGATGGAGAATGGGGAGGAGGAGACAGAGAGAGAGAGAGTGGTGAGGAGAAGATGGAATGCAAAGTGGAGGGGAGGAGATGGACAGATAGAGTGGGGAAGAAGAGATGGGAAGAAGAGACAGGCAGGGAGAGCGTGTTAGAGGGGCGGGAGAGACTGGAGAGGAGAAGCTGAACAGAGAGACTCGATGGGATGGGGTGGACAGGTAGAGTGGGAAGGAAGGGATGGACAGGAAGAGTGAGGAGAAGAAGATGGACAGAGAGATATGAGAGGAAGAGATGGACAGACTGAGTGGGGAGGAAGATATGGTCATGGAGGGTGGGGAAGAATAGACAGAGAGGGACAGTGTGGAGGAGCGGATGGTGAGAAAGGGTGGGTAGGAGAAGATGCTCAGAGAGAGTGGAGAAGAGGTAGTTGACAGATGGGGAGAACTGGATGGACAAGGAGATAGGGGAAGAAGAGACGTACAGGGCGAGTGGGGTTTAGGAGACAGAGAGAGAGGGTGGGGAGTTGAAGATGGACAGAGGGAGTGGAGAGGAGAAGATGGACAGATAGAGCTGGGCAGATAGAGTTGGGTGGAAGAGATGGGCTGCGAGAGTGGGGAGGAGAAGACAGACAGGGAGAGTGGAGTGGAGGAGAGAGACAGGTAGAGTGGAGAGGAAGATATGGACAGATAGAATGTGGAGGAAGAGTCACACAGGCAGAGTGGGGGGAGGAGACAGAGAGTGGAAAGGAGAAGATGGAATGGGAAAATGGAGGGGAGGAGATGGAGAGATAGAGTGGGGAGGAAGAGACAGAAAGGGAGTGTGGGGAAGAAGAGACAGACAGGGAGAGTGGGGATGAGGGGAGGGAGAGAGGAGGAGAAGATGAACAGAGGGACTCGAGGGGAGGTGATGGACAAGTTTAGTGGTGAGGAAGTTATGCACAGGGAGACTGGGGAGGAGAAGATGGACAGAGAGAGTCGACATGAAGAGATGGACAGATAGAGTGGGGAGGAAGAGATGGATAGGGAGTGTGGAAAAGAAGAGATGGCCAGGGATTGTGGAGAGCAGGAGATGGACAGATAGAGATGGGAGGAAGAGCTTTACAGGGTGAGTGGAAAATAATAGGTGGACAGGGAGAGTGGGGATGAGGAGACAGTGTGAGAAGTTGTAGAGGATGTGATGGTCAGAGAGAGTGGAGAGGAGAAGATGGACAGTTAGAGTGGGGAGGAAGAGATTGACAGGGAGAGAGGGGAGAAGGAACCAGAAAGAGAAGGTGGGAAGGCGAAAATAGACAGATAGAGTAGGAAGTACAAGATGGACAGGGAGAATGGGGAAGAAGAGAATTACATGGAGAGTGGGGATGGAGGAGAAAGAGAGAGTGGGTGGAAAGGATGAAATCGACAGAGAGAGTGGAGAGGAGGATATGGACAGGTATTGTGGGGAGGAAGAGATGGACGGGGAGAGTGGGGAGAAGAAGATCGACATAGAGTGTGGAGAGGAGGAGATGGGCAGATAGAGCAGGGAGAAGAGAGGGACAAGGCGAGTTTGGAAGAAGAGATGGTTAGGGAGAGTGGGGAGGAGGATACCGAGAGAGAGGGTCAGGAGGAGAAGATGGGCAGAGAGAGTGGAGAGGACAAGATGGACAACGTAGAGAGGAGGAGATGGACAGATATGGTGGTAGGGAGGAAGAGATGGACTGGGAGAGGTGCAGAATAGACGGACAGGGAGAGTTGGGAGGAAGAGACAGAGAGAGTGGGTGGGGAGGATAAGATGGACAGTCAAGGTGGAGAGTAGGAGATGGACAGATAGAGTGCAGAGGAAGAGATGGAGTGGGGAGGAGGAGATGGACAGGGAGAGTGGAGAGGAGGAGATGGAGAGAGAGAGTGGGGATAAGGAGATGGACAGAGAGAGTGGCGAGGTGGAAATGGACAGATAGAGTGGGGAGGGAGAGATGGTCAGGGAGAGTGGGGAAGAGGAAACAGACAGGGAGAGTGGGAGGAGGAGACAGAGAGAGAGGATAGCATGGAGAAGATGGACATAGAGAGTGGAGAGTTGGAGAAGTTTTCACAGATAGAGTGGGGAGGAAGAGATGGACAGGGAGAGTGGGGAAGAAGAGACTAACAGGGTGAGTAGGATACTGAAACAGAGAGTGGGGTGGAGTAGTTTGACAGAGAGAGTGGAGAGGAGGAGATGGACAGATAGAGTGTGGAGCATGAAATGGACGGGGAGAGTGTTGAAGAAGGGACAGACAGGGAGAGTGGAGAGGAGGTGGAGGGAGAGAGTACGGAAGAGA
This sequence comes from Schistocerca nitens, assembly GCF_023898315.1. Lineage (NCBI taxonomy): Eukaryota > Metazoa > Arthropoda > Insecta > Orthoptera > Acrididae > Schistocerca > Schistocerca nitens. The sequence goes on along the minus strand of NC_064616.1, from coordinate 568,907,608 downwards.
TGATGGGCAGAGAGAGTGGAGAGGAGGATATGGACAGATAGAGTGGAGAGGCTGTGATGGGCAGAGAGAGTGGAGAAGAAGAGATGGTTCAAATGGCTCTGAGCACTATGGGACTTAACATCTGTGGTCATCAGTCCCCTAGAACTTAGAACTACTTAAACCTAACTAACCTAAGGACATCACACACATCCATGCCCGAGGCAGGATTCGAACCTGCGACCGTAGCGGTCGCGCGGTTCCAGACTGTAGCGCCTAGAACCGCTCGGCCACAACGGCCGGCAAGAAGAAATGGCTGGTTCAAATGGCTCTGAGCACTATGGGACTCAACTTCTGAGGTCATTAGTCCCCTAGAACTTAGAACTAGTTAAACCTAACTAACCTAAGGACATCACAAACATCCATGCCCGAGGCAGGATTCGAACCTGCGACCGTAGCGGTCTTGCGGTTCCAGACTGCAGCGCCTTTAACCGCACGGCCACTTCGGCCGGCCGGCAAGAAGAGATGTATAGGGTGAGTGAGGAGGAGGAGACAGAGGAAGGAATGGAAAGGGAGAGTAGGGAGGAGGAAACAGACAGGGAGAGGGTTAGAAGGAAATGGACAGAGAATGAGCGAGGAGGGTGTAGACAGAAAGGGCTGGAGGGATGGACTGACGAAGACTGGAGTAAATACATGCCTGGGGAACGCTGTGTACTCAGCTAGTATACTGATAAATAAAATACGTCCGAAGGATGTTTTACTTCCCATATTACTTGAAGTTACCATAAGAAATTTGTACACTCCTGGAAATTGAAATAAGAACACCGTGAATTCATTGTCCAGGAAGGGGAAACTTTATTGACACATTCCTGGGGTCAGATACATCACATGATCACACTGACAGAACCACAGGCACATAGACACAGGCAACAGAGCATGCACAATGTCGGCACTAGTACAGTGTATATCCACCTTTCGCAGCAATGCAGGCTGCTATTCTCCCATGGAGACGATCGTAGAGATGCTGGATGTAGTCCTGTGGAACGGCTTGCCATGCCATTTCCACCTGGCGCCTCAGTTGGACCAGCGTTCGTGCTGGACGTGCAGACCGCGTGAGACGACGCTTCATCCAGTCCCAAACATGCTCAATGGGGGACAGATCCGGAGATCTTGCTGGCTAGGGTAGTTGACTTACACCTTCTAGAGCACGTTGGGTGGCACGGGATACATGCGGACGTGCATTGTCCTGTTGGAACAGCAAGTTCCAATTGCCGGTCTAGGAATGGTAGAACGATGGGTTCGATGACGGTTTGGATGTACCGTGCACTATTCAGTGTCCCCTCGACGATCACCAGTGGTGTACGGCCAGTGTAGGAGATCGCTCCCCACACCATGATGCCGGGTGTTGGCCCTGTGTGCCTCGGTCGTATGCAGTCCTGATTGTGGCGCTCACCTGCACGGCGCCAAACACGCATACGACCATCATTGGCACCAAGGGAGAAGCGACTCTCATCGCTGAAGACGACACGTCTCCATTCGTCCCTCCATTCACGCCTGTCGCGACACCACTGGAGGCGGGCTGCACGATGTTGGGGCGTGAGCGGAAGACGGCCTAACGGTGTGCGGGACCGTAGCCCAGCTTCATGGAGACGGTTGCGAATGGTCCTCGCCGATACCCCAGGAGCAACAGTGTCCCTAATTTGCTGGGAAGTGGCGGTGCGGTCCCCTACGGCACTGCGTAGGATCCTACGGTCTTGGCGTGCATCCGTGCGTCGCTGCGGTCCGGTCCCAGGTCGACGGGCACGTGCACCTTCCGCCGACCACTGGCGACAACATCGATGTACTGTGGAGACCTCACGCCCCACGTGTTGAGCAATTCGGCGGTACGTCCACCCGGCCTCCCGCATGCCCACTATACGCCCTCGCTCAAAGTCCGTCAACTGCACATACGGTTCACGTCCACGCTGTCGCGGCATGCTACCAGTGTTAAAGACCGCGATGGAGCTCCGTATGCCACGGCAAACTGGCTGACACTGACGGCGGCGGTGCACAAATGCTGCGCAGCTAGCGCCATTCGACGGCCAACACCGCGGTTCCTGGTGTGTCCGCTGTGCCGTGCGTGTGATCATTGCTTGTACGGCCCTCTCGCAGTGTCCGGAGCAAGTATGGTGGGTCTGACACACCGGTGTCAATGTGTTCTTTTTTCCATTTCCAGGAGTGTATTTGAATTGCTTATGTTAATGGTGTGTAACCATATTGGCCTGTGCTGTCCTTAACCGTCCGCCTAAAATCGACCAGAGAAGACGTTCTTCTTGTCGAACACGTAATAATTATATTGTCCTATGAGCAAGTAAAAATATGATTAACCGCACTCCCTGAGAATATGGGCTACAGTAATTAGCGTCTTGTTCGCTCTAACCGTTACGCAGAGTTTCTGCCTAATACACTTGCTAGTTTTGCATTTGTGGCAGCACCCAAATCAGCGTCCAACTGAGTATACTAGAAAATATTTCTTTTTCTTATTTAGGCTGGTATTAATTTGTTTTCATATTCGTTCTTTCCTATAGCTATCTAATTGTTAAACGGCTTACATCATGTTGCTCTTTCGCATGTTCGTAAGACTTGATTGCTACTATTTATTCACGCCTTGGCCCAGGCACCTTGGTCGTCAAACTGCGACCCGGTGGCCGCAAGCCACCCAACCATGTATTCGTGCATCTCGCGGTTCTCAGGCGTATTTTATAATAATATGCATCTAGCAGTTAAAGTCGAATCCAAAAACACAACTACTGTTAAGAACTTCTTAAGAGTGTAGTTTTCTTGCTCAGTAACAATAAATAAATACTTAGGAATATTTTAAGATGTCCATAATTTTAATGAATTCAGCCGTGATGTAAGCAAAGTTGGCTGTTTTCCTCAGGGGCAGAGGGGTAAATAGTATGGTCACTGCAGGGTTAGAGGATGTGAGAGGGGGAATGTTTTACTGTTCGTCTTCCGGTTCTAACAACCCACGGGCGTGCGCGGCTCGTATCGATCAGCTGATATGGACGGACACTGAAGTAACATGAGTAAGTGAATGCGCGCTAGAGAGAAGGTCATCTTCATATGCGGTACTTCTTTGTAGCAAGGAACATTAAATTACATTAAGTTTACGTATTGTAATTTAACACAATAAGCAGAAGAAAAATTACACTCAAAACGTTTGTTATCGTGTCTCATACAGAATAATGATTTACATACAAGTACTGTTATCAATCAACTTCGTTGCATGTCCCTAGACGTGTTCCAAATGTCAAATTATGCATAAAATTTATGAAACATTCGTTGCTAGATGGCGTATAGTCCTTGGGCGTTGCGTTGCTTCCCAAAGGAATTCCAAGTTCCATGCGTCGAGGTCTCCTCCATTTAGCCCAGGGTGGTTTGAAGAGATAACATGTAACGTTCTAGTGATTGGACACAGCTTTTTGAGCTGCGACAAAGATTTTCCAATTATAGAGAAACAAGGAAAGGTAGGTAAAGCCTTTGATGAACAAGACTGTTGAGTCAGCTAAACCTGTGAGCGAATTCCACATAATCCCATGTAACTGATTTTAAATATGCCCTGAAATATTCTTATCAATGCAGGCGTATAAGATCTCCAAATTTAGTACCAGTGTGATCAAAGTGTCTCACACTCAAGCATCTCGAAGACCTATATAAAAATCATTACTCTTAAACAAAATAATGGAACTACGTCAATGTATTTAAAAGAGGAAAGACTATTGCAATGTATGCCGTGAAGTACTTCATCTGAAAGGTCAGCCATGATAAACAGTTGCAAAACAGAAAGATCTGTTGACAGTGTTGCAGTTTTTTTCACCATAGTAAACTTTGCAACATCCGATCCCAAAAATCAAATTGTGTAAGGAATAGAAATCGATGCGGAGAGATATTGTCCTTCGATTTAGTTATTTTATTTTTTGTAAAAAACTTAAAAGAAATTTGAAATGGTTTCTGTTGACTACAGTTCTTTTAGTTAAAATATTACTGCTGTATTTCTGAAATTGTATTATCACAAATAAAACGTAGTGCCTCTGGGTTAACGGCTCTTGAAATCAAAACATTCTAATCGGAACTTAGAACCAGTCAGTTTCCTGGTATGACGCTAGTCTTAATATTTATTTTCTCATTTCTCATAATTCCGTGGTTTCAGAATACCTTCTCACTTTTTGGATACAGCAATTTACATACAAAAAGAGTTACATTGTTTTTTGATTCTCCTGGGAAACGTGAGATCTGGCAATTTGATGTTCCACTCTTGAATTAACAATACGGGATGGTACAAAAGCGGTCCGGCGTGACACACCACAGTTTCAGTGTTGGCTCTTGAGCAAAAATGTTTGACGACCACTGGTTCAGACCATCCCACTGTGTCTCTTTTCTGATGGGCATCATAGGCCATTGATTGACGGTTCTCTATATACCTCTTTGACAATTGAGAAATGTGTTATTTCCTGCACCTAGATCAGTTCCTGTTAATATCTACGAACGTAATTCAAGCGATAATTTATTTAAATTATATTTCCTAAATTTTTGAGCCAGGCATTCTGTCTAGGTTCCAAGTTCTGAAATAAGCATTTTGTTATGGAGTTCAAAGTCGCTTGTATGAAGGTGTAGGCACTACGACTCTTTAATGAACATTACAGTGAACTGGACTAACGCATTTTTGACGACTCCCGTCGCTTGCTGTATTGGTAGTCTCGCACTGAATAGAGGGATATTGAAGATATTGCCCCTCCCCAAAAACAGAGCATATCGTTTATATACTCCTGGTCCTCAGTGTGGAAACTAGTAATATAGTAGCAGTGTAATTTATTTTTCCAAGAACGCAGCTGTTTTTAAAGTCAACTATTTGGAGTCTATTAAACTTCCTTGAATTGTCTTCTTCTGTTGTTTACTAGAGTATAGCTATTTTTTTTTATAAAACTTACATTTTTGATTTGCCATAATCCGTATCCCTATTCCCAGTCATTTGGTGCCAATCGTGATTGAAGAAAGTATTATCAGTACCTATAGCAAGTTTTTTTTCATTTTTGACAAGTAAGCTTAACGGCCGCTGCCTCACTATACTGAGTGATTATTTATTTATCCATCCCTAATTCCGTACTGGTACCGCGAACGGCTGAAAGCAAGGGGAAACTACAGCCGTAATTTTTCCCGAGGGCATGCAGCTTTACTGTATGATTAAATGATGATGGCGTCCTCTTGGGTAAAATATTCCGGAGGTAAAATAGTCCCCCATTCGGATCTCCGGGCGGGGACTACTCAGGAGGACGTCGTTATCAGGAGAAAGAAAACTGGCGTTCTACGGATCGGAGCGTGGAATGTCATATCCCTTAATCGGGCAGGTAGTTTAGAAAATTTAAAAAGGGAAATTGATAGGTTAAAGATAGATATAGTGGGAATTAGTGAAGCTCGGTGGCAGGAGAAACAACACTTTTGGTCAGGTGAATACAGGGTTATAAATACAAAATCAAATGGGGGTAATGCAGGAGTAGGTTTAATAATGAATAGAAAATAGGAGTGCGGGTAAGCTACTACAAACAGCATTGTGAACGCATTATTGTGGCCAAGACAGACACGAAGCCCACGCCTACTACAGTAGTACAAGTTTATATGCCAACTAGCTCTGCAGATGATGAAGAAATTGATGAAATGTATGACGAGATAAAAGAAATTATTCAGGTAGTGAAGGGAGACGAAAATTTAATAGTCATGTGTGACTGGAATTCGACAGTAGGAGAAGGAAGAGAAGGAAAAGTAGTAGGTGAATATGGATTGGGGCTATGAAATGAAACAGGAAGCCGACTGGTAGAATTTTGCACAGAGCATAACTTAATCATAGCTAACACTTGGTTCAAGAATCATGAAAGAGGGTTGTATACATGGTAGAACCCTGGAGATACTAGAAGGTTTCAGATAGATTATGTAATGGCAAGACAGAGATTTAGGAACCAGGTTTTAAATTGTAAGACATTTTCAGGGGCAGATGTGGACTCTGACCACAATCTATTGGTTATGAACTGTAGATTAAAACTGAAGAAACTGCAAAAAGATGGGAATTTAAGGAGATGGGACCTGGATAAACTAAAAGAACCAGAGGTTGTACAGAGTTTCATGGAGAGCATAAGGGAACAACTGACAGGAATGGGGGAAAGAAATGCAGTAGAAGAAGAATGGGGAACTTTGAGAGATGAAATAGTGAAGGCAGCAGAGGATCAAGTAGGTAAAAAGACGAGGGCTAGTATAAATATTGAATTTAATTGATGAAAGGAGAAAATACAAAAATGCAGAAAGTGAAGCAAGCAAAAAGGAATACAAACGTCTCAAAAATGAGATCGACAGGAAGTGCAAAATAGTTAAGCAGGGATGGCTAGAGGACAAATGTAAGGATGTAGAGGCTTACCTCACGAGGGGTATGATAGATACTGCCTACAGGAAAATTAAAGAGACCTTTGGAGAAAAGAGAACCACTTGCATGAATATCAAGAGCACAGATAGAAACCCAGTTCTAAGCAAAGAAGGGAAAGCAGAAAGGTGGAAGGAGTATATAGAGGGTCTATACAGGGGCGATGTTCTTGAGGGCACTATTATGGAAATGGAAGAGGATGTAGATGATGATGAAATGAGAGATATGGTACTGCGTGAAGAGTTTGACAGAGCACTGATACACTAAGTCGAAACAAGGCCCCGGGAGTAGACAACATTCCATTAGAACTACTGACAGCCTTGGGAGAGCCAGTCCTGACAAAACTCTACCATCTGGTGAGCAAGATGTATGAGACAGGCGAAATTCCCTCAGACTTCAAGAAGAATATAATAATTCCAACCCCAAAGAAAGCAGGTGTTGACAGATGTGAAAATTACCGAACTATCAGTTTAATAAGTCACAGCTGCAAAATACTAACGCGAATTCTTTACAGACGAATGGAAAAACTGGTAGAAGCCGACCTCGGGGAAAATCAGTTTGAATTCCGTAGAAATGTTGGAACACGTGAGGCAATACTGACCCTACGACTTATCTTAGAAGAAAGATTAAGGGAAGGTAAACCTACGTTTCTAGCATTTGTAGACTTAGAGAAAGCTTTTGACAATGTTGACTGGAATGCTCTCTATCAAATTCTGAAGGTGGCAGGAGTAAAATACAGGGAGCGAAAGGCTATTTACAATTTGTACAAAAAGCAGATGGCAGTTATAAGAGTCAAGGGACATGAAAGGGAAGCAGTGGTTGGGAAGGGAGTGAGACAGGGTTGTAGCCTATCCCCTATGTTATTCAATCTGAATATTGAGCAAGCAGTAAAGGAAACAAAAGAAAAAATCGGAGTAGGTATTAAAATCCATGGAGAAGAAATAAAAACTTAGAGGTTCGCCGATGACATTGTAATTCTGTCAGAGACAGCACAAGACTTGGAAGAGCAGTTAAACGGAATGGATAGTGTCTTGAAAGGAGGATATAAGATGAACATCAACAAAAGCAAAACGAGGATAATGGAATGTAGTCGAATTAAGTCGGGTGATTCTGAGGGAATTTGATTAGGAAATGAGACACTTAAAGTAGTAAAGGAGTTTTGCTATTTGGGGAGCAAAATAACTGATGACGGTCGAAGTAGAGAGGATATAAAATGTAGACTGCCAATGGCAAGGAAAGCGTTTCTGAAGAAGAGAGATTTGTTAACATCGAGTATAGATTTAAGTGTCAGGAAGTCGTTTCTGAAAGTATTTGTATGGAGTGTAGTTATGTATGGAAGTGAAACCTGGACGATAAATAGTTTGGGCAAGAATAGAATAGAAGCTTTCGCAATGTGGTGCTACAGAAGAATCCTGAAGATTAGATGGGTAGATCACATAACTAATAAGGAGGTATTGAATAGAATTGGGGAGAAGAGGAGTTTGCGACACAGATTGACTTGAATAAGGGATCGGTTGGTATGACATGTTCTGAGGCATCAAGGGATCACCAATTTACTACTGGAGGGCAGCGTGGAGGGTAAAAATCGTAGAGGAAGACCAAGAGATGTATACACCAAGCAGATTCAGAAGGATGTAGGCTGCAGTAGGTACTGGGAGATGAAGAAGCTTGCACAGGATAGAGTAGCATGGAGAGCTGCATTAAACCAGTCTCAGGACTGAAGACCACAACAACAACAATACCGTATTGTTGTTGATGATAAAGCTAATATTATCCAGGTAGACTTGAGCTCCGTCCTCTCATCGGAAAATTCCAGGCCTTGTTTTTGTCAGTGCAAACTACCATCCAGGAGCGATTCTACAATTACTAGGTAATGAGTGGTGGATAGTAGTCTCCCTTGCTTGATGGAATGTTTAATTGGCAACTTTCGAATAACATACAGTATTGGCCATTAAAATTGCTACACCACGAAGATGACGTGCTACAGAGAAATTTAACTGACAGGAAGAAGATGCTGTGATATACAAATGATTAGCTTTTCAGAGCATTCACACAAGGTTGGCGCCGGTGGCGACACCTACAGCGTGCTGACATCAGGAAAGTCTCCAACCGATTTCTCATACACAAACAGCAGTTGACCAGCGTTTCCTGGTGAAACGTTGTTGTGATGCCTCGTGTAAGAAGGAGAAATGCGTAGCATCACGTTTCTGACTTCGATAAAGGTCTGATTGTAGCCTATCGCGATTGCGGTTTATCGTATCGCGACATTGCTGCTCGCGTTGGTCGAGATCCAATGACTGTTAGCAGAATATTGAATCGGTGGGTTCAGGAGGGAAATACGGAACGCCGTGCTGAATCCCAACGGCCTCGTATTACTAGCAGTCGAGATGACAGGGATCTTATCCGCATGGCTGTAACGGATCGTGCAGCCACGTCTCGATCCCTGAGTCAACAGATGGGGACGTTTGCAAGACAACAACCATCTGCACGAACAGTTCGACGACGTTGCCAGCAGCATGGAGTATCAGCTCGGAGACCATGGCTGCGGTTACCCTTCACATTGCATCACAGACAGGAGCGCCTGCGATGGTGTACTCAACGACGAACCTGGGTTCACGAATGTCAAAACGTCATTTTTTCGGATGAATCCAGGTTCTGTTTACAGTATCATGATGGTCGCATCCGTGTTTGGCGAGAGCGCGGTAAACGCACATTTGAAGCGTGTATTCGTCATCGCCATACTGGCGTATCGCCCGGCGTGATTGTATGGGGTGCCATTGGTTACGCGTCTCGGTCACCTCTTGTTCGCGTTGACAGCACTTTGAACAGTGGACGTTACATTTCAGATGTGTTACGACCGGTGGCTCTACCCTTCATTCGATCCCTGTGAAACCCTACATTTCAGCAGGATAATGCACGACTGCATGTTGCAGATCCTGTAGGGCCTTTCTGGATACAGAAAATGTTCGACTGATGCCCTGGCCAGCACATTCTCCGGATCTCTCACCAACTGAAAACGTCTGGTCAATGGAGGCCGAGCAACTGGCTCGTCAGAATACGCCAATCACTACTCTTGATGAACTGTGGTATCGTGTTGAAGTTGCATGGGCAGCTGTACCTTTACACGTCATCCAAGCTCTGTTTAACTCGATGCCCAGGCGTATCAAGGCCCTTATTACAGCCAGAGGTGGTTGTTCTGGGTAATGATTTCTCAGGATCTATGCACCCCAATTGCATGAAAATGTAATCACATGTCAGTTCTAGTATAATATATTTGGTATACTTGAAAAAAGAGACAGCATTGGTCGTATATTTTTTACTATTGCAAAATCGATTTTCTGTCACTGAGTGACCATCTTCAGTGCTAGAAGTTAAAATTTTCACATTACGATCAGAGAGTACAACATAGAAAATCACAATTACATCTGCATATGAACATAACACTTGTTAGAAACAAACCTATATTGTATAACTTAAATTGGGATGCACTGTTGTCACTAAGCTTACGGCAATCACATAGACTGAGGCCGCTGTTTACCTGCACTTTTTCAGCTGACCTCGGTGTGACGGGGCTTGACACGCCCTCTATGTGACATGTGTCACGTGAAGACATAGTATTATTGGTTTTGCGAATTATTAACACTAAATAACTCTTGTACTTTTGTGAATGGTGTAGTAATTCAAATTTAAAATGTACGTACAAACCATAGCAGACGCAGGAGAATATCTAAAATACATTGGCATATTGTTTTTTATAAACTATAAAACATAAAATAGATCGATGATAAGTTGTTAGAGTGCAGAATATATAAAAAGCAAAAGATAATGCCAAAGAATAATAAATGAACAACATAAAAAGAGGCGCAACACATGTCCTTCTTAAAAACGTAACACCCACCATCTGGCGTGGGAAGTCAAAAGTACAACGTTCGTAATTTATGTAACAAACGTTAATACCAAGGAGTCAAATATAAAAAAAAATAATCACAGTACGAAATTGTTTTTTTTTCTTTATTGTAATTTTAATCACCTCATACAAGGCGGGCTGGCAGCAGCTTAATACGCTGCTCTTCAGCCTTATGGGGTACAATAATATGATATAGGTGACACAGACAATACAAAAAATGGCGGGCAAAGAAAGTAGTTACAAAAAACAAAAAACAAGAAGCCGTTCACGTTGGACGCTAAAAACACTAACACTTGTTGACACGGCGCACAAAACACGGAGAACGGCGACGGCACATGTGAACAGTTGAGTTGTAACTGCACGAAACACAAAACGAAGCACACACACTAGACACTGATGGCGATGATCTCCGGCGCGCGAATGTTCACTATGCGTGTGCGAGTCCGGGGACCTGCCAAGAGAGGAGGAGGAGGAAGGGGAGTGGGAGAGGGAGAGGGGAGAGCAGAGATGCCATGGGCAGGGGAGAAAGGGGGGAGGGAGGAAGGGGGAGGGGAAGCCCGGGGGGAAGAGGGGTGGAGGGAGGGGACGGGGAAAAGGAAAGAGAAGGGAAGGGAAGGGAAGAGAAGGGAGGGAGGGAGGGTGCCTAAAGGAAAGGACACCGGAAGTGGGGGGTGGGGCAGGGTCAAAGTTGATAGGAGGGGTAGATGGAGGGGAGGAGGACATCATCATGGAGGGGGAGCTGGCGGAAGCCACCTTGGGAGAGGGTAAGGAGGGTGGAGAGATGGAGACCAGGTGGGACGTGGGCATACAGGCGCGGCAGCGGGCGGGGGTGGGAGAGGATTGGGGAGACGAGCGGGTGAGGAGGATCGAGTTTGCGGGAGGTGTACAGGATCCGTATCCTTTCAAGGAAAAGGAGGAGGTGGGGGAAGGGGATGAGATCGTACAGGATCCGCGTAGGGGAGGGGAGACGGATGCGATAGGCGAGGCGGAGAGCATGGCGTTCAAGGATTTGGAGGGATTTATAAAAGGAAGGGGGGGCGGAGATCCAAGCCGGATGGGCATAACAAAGGATAGGGCGGATGAGGGATTTATAAGTCTGGAGGATGGTGGAGGGGTCCAGACCCCACGTGCGGCCGGAGAGGAGCTTGAGGAGACTGAGTCGGGAGCGTGCCTTGGCTTGGATTGTCCGGAGGTGGGGAGTCCAGGAGAGGCGACGGTCGAGGGTGACGCCAAGGTACTTAAGGGTGGGAGTGAGGGCGATAGGACAGCCATAGATGGTGATGTAGAAATCAAGGAGGCGGAAGGAAGGGGTGGTTTTGCCTACAATGATCGCCTGGGTTTTGGAGGGATTGACCTTGAGCAACCACTGGTTGCACCAAGCAGAACCGGTCAAGATGGGATTGGAGAAGGTGTTGGGAGTGCTGTAGGGTGGGGGCAAGGGCAAGGAAGGCGGTGTCATCGGCAAACTGGAGAAGGTGGACGGGGGCTGACGGCGGCGGCATGTCCGCCGTGTACAAAAGGTACAGAAGGGGGGAGAGGACGGAGCCTTGGGGCACACCGGCAGAGGGGAAAAAGGTGTAGGAATCTGTGTTATGGACGGTGACATAGGAAGGACGGCGGGAGAGAAAGGAGCCGATCAGACAGACATAGTTAATGGGAAGGGCGAAGGTTTGGAGCTTGAAGAGGAGACCGGAATGCCATACGCGGTCATAGGCACGTTCGAGGTCCAGGGAGATGAAGATTGCAGAGCGACGGGAATTAAGCTGTTCGGAAAGGAGATGAGTGAGGTGAAGGAGAAGGTCATCGGAAGAGAAGGACGGCCAAAAGCCACACTGGGTAACGGGAAGGAGGCGGTGCTGGTGGAGATGCTGGTGGATGCGGCGGGTGAGGATAGATTCCAGGACCTTGCTGAAGACTGAGGTAAAGCTGATGGGACGGTAGGAGGAGACGGCGGACGGCGGTTTGCCAGGTTTAAGGAACATGAGGATACGGGAGGTTTTCCACAGGTCGGGGTAGTAACCGGTGGACAGGACTACATTGTAGAGCCTGGCCAGGATGGAGAGGAAAGAGACAGGAGCTTCACGAAGGTGACGGTAGGTGACACAATCGTGACCAGGAGCGGTGTTGCGTTTCGTGCGGAGTGTAGCAACGAGATCCTGTGTAGTGATAGGGGCATTGAGTTCCGTGTGTGTAATGTTGTCCAAGTACTGGAAACCAGGAGCGAGGGGAGGGACAGAGGTGTCAGTTCGATCGCGGATATCCGGGAAGAGGGAGTAATCGAACTGGGGATCATCGGGGATGGAAAATACATCGGAGAGGTAGGAGGCAAAGTGGTTGGCCTTACTAAGGGTGTCAGGGAAGGGGTGATCATCATGGAGGAGAGGATAGTAGGGGGAGGGTTTAGTTCCGGTAAGGCGACGGAAGGCTGACCAGAACTTGGACGAGTTGATTGGTAGGGTAGCATTTAAACGGGTGCATGTCTGTCGCCAGTCCCGGCGTTTCTTAGCCGCGAGCAAATTGCGAATGTGTCGTTGGAGTTGCCGGTGGCGTCGTAGTGTGTCCGGGTCACGCGTGTGGAGGAAGGCACAGTAGAGACGGCGGGATTCACGGAGGAGGAGGACAGCCTGTGGGGGTAAGGTAGGACGGTGGGGGTGGATGGCGACAGTAGGGACGTGGGCCTCCACGGCCTCAGACAAGGTCTGCTGGAGAAAGGAGGCAGCATGGGTGACATCATCGGGGTGGTGGTAGGTGAAAGGGTGGCTATCGACCTGGGTGGAGAGGGTATCCCGGTAGGCATTCCAGTCGGCACGGGAATAGTCGTGGACATACTTAGGGGGAGGGTCAGTACGAGGGTCGGGGCGAGGGCGACGACCGTCTGAAATGGTGAGGAGGACAGGGAGATGGTCGCTACCAATAGGCTCCAGGACATCCACCGTGATGCGGCCAAGGAGGTTGGGGGAGGAGAGGATAACATCAGGAGTGGAGTTGGATTCGGGACGGGTATGCTGGGGGATGGGGATGAGGTCGCCTTGAAGGGTGGAGAGGAACCGATGCCACCGCCGTAACTGGGCGGCGGAACGACTATGGATGTTGAGGTCGGCGGCGATCACATAGGAGGAGAAGGTACGGTCAATGTGGGAGAGGAAGTCGAAGGGAATTGGGGCGTTAGGGCGGACATAGATGGTGGCGCAGGTAACGGTAAGGCCAGGGAAGAAGAGACTAAGGATCAGGTGTTCGGTAGGGTCGGGAAGGAGAGGTTGGAGCCGAACGGGGATCTGGCGGTGGTGACCAATGGCAACTCCACCACGCGCGATTGGGAGGGGGTTATCGGAGCGGTGGAGGAGATAGGGTGAGGTGTGGATGGAGTGGTGGGGTTGGAGGAAGGTTTCATTGAGGAGGAAGGCATCCACGCGGTGGGTGGCAAGGGTGTGCAGGAAGAGGTTCTTGTTGGCGGAGAGGGAGCGGATATTGTTGAAAAGGATACGTTGCTGTCGCGCCATGACAGGGATTTAGACGAGGGTGTCAAGACGGGAGAAGGTGAAATGGGCCTGGTTGTTGGAGTAGGTGGCGTACATCTTGAGTTGGAAGATGGAACAGGCGGCAAGGGAGATCTGCTGGAGGGTGTGGGGGCGCTGAAAGGGATGAACATTTTGAAGGACAATGGTGATGAACCTGATGATGTCCTCAGCGGTGGGGGTGGGACGAAGGGAATTGCCAGGAGGGGTGGGGGCGTCCAGGGGACGGACAGGGACGGTGAGTTCAGGAGCGGTCGGAGGGGGTCGGGCCTTACGCTTCTGGGAGTAGGTGGGATGAGGGAGGTTACAGGTATTACAGGAGGAGGGGACTGGAGATTGGGGCACTGCCGTAGAAAGTGGGCTTGCCTACAGTGCGGGCAGGTGGGGGCCTTGCGGCACTCAGATGTTGGGTGCGCATTATATTGCAAGCACCTTTGGCAGCGGAGGGATTGAGGAGGTGAACGGGAGGGGTCAACTTTATAACACTGGTTATAAAGGAGGGCACCCTCCTTCAGGAGACGGTCTATGGAGGGGGCGTGCTCAGAAAAAACGCGCATAAGGCGGGTGGGGCCGGCAGCGTTATGGATCCGGCGAACCGCACGCACCTCCAGATGGGGATGGGCCTGAAGCTCCGCCAACACCTCCTCCTCCGTGATCACTGGACTGAGCCGAGTGATCACGGCGGTGAGGGTCGGCAGGCGACGCGGAGGGTGCGGTTGGCGGGAGGGAGGTGGCGAGGGAGCAGGGGTGAGAGAGGCATGAGGGCCAAAGCGGGTGATAGGGATGCGGGAAAAGAGGTCCGTGTGGAGGGTAGGGCTGGGGGAGGATATGAGTACCGAATCACGGCGAGGAGTGAGGAGGGAGATGGGGGCACCAGGACAATTCTGGCGAAGGAAGAGGGTGAGGTTCTGGGCTTCAAGGAGGGAGGGATCCGGACGGGAGAGGAGGTAGCGGTAGGAGGAGGGGGTAGAGGAGGAGGAGGAGGGGGCAGGGACGGGTGGGGAGACATCCATGGCATCAGGGGTGGGGGAAGGGGGACGAGGCGGAGCCTTTTTTGGAGCAGACGAGGCAGGGGTGCCACTGGGGCGCTTGACGGCGGCGGAGGAGGTGTGGGGGATGGGAACAACTGGAATGTGGCGGGGAGTGGCAGGTCCCGGGGCTGGAGTCGGCGCCGGAGATGGTGACGGTGATGGTGAAGGCGAAGGCGAGGGCGACGAGGACGATGACGGTGGCAGTGGCGGCGGTGATGGCGAAGGTGACGGGGAGAGCTGGGCATGGACAGAGGGTCCCGACGGGCCACCACCCTAGCCGGAGCTGCAGTGACAGGCTGGGGGAGTGGGGGGAAAGGATCAGAACGAGAGGAGCGAGAGGAAGAAGCGGGAGTGGGGGCGACAAAGCGCGAGGGGGAAGGGAGAGTGAGGAGAGGTGGGATGGAAGGAGGGGGGTGTGACTGGGCACACCAAGTTATAGTGGTGGAGGCGGCGGAAGGGGATGTATAGACGATGGCGGTGGTGGTAGTAGTGACGGTGGTGGTGGGGGCGGACATGACGACAGGAAGAAAAAACGCACAGCACGAAAAAGAAAGGACACAGAACTGGGAACAGGCGAAGACGCAGATGGACGACGACCAGGACGGAAGGCGACGGCGGCGAGCACCGGCGAACAGACGGACGGACGGACGGACGGACAGCAGGCAGCAGCGGAGATGGACAACGAGCAGGCAGGCAGGCAGGCAGGCAGGCGTACGGACGGACGGACGGACGAACGAACGAACGAACGAACGACTACAGCAGTAAACGACAGACAGACGGACACAATCTTCGAAAGCGGAGATTCCAACCTGAGAGTATCCCAGGCTTTGTAATCTAGCGCCTTCGAATGAGGGAATCCAACCCTCTGATGTTCATAGTCAGCTGCTTGTTATCCCTTATATACAACGCCTCAGTCATAGTCGCTACGAGAACACGTATAATGGCCGCTATTTCAACTATCTCAACACATTGACACACATGTTTTCAGTTTGTTTTAATAACATTACTAATTTCGGTTTTTTAAAGATGCTTCTTTCTCTTTTGTTCTGTAATTTACAGAACTTATGGACGCCTACTGAACATAATTTTACGACAGTCGACATCTCGTAGGCGTTGACACAAAGTAATACAAATCCGGTTATCACTTTACGTGATTATTTTTAATGTATGTTAACAATTCTTTTACTATTTGAATAAGTGCTGGATATCGTGCATAGTCTATGTTTTATTTCTCTAAAGTACGATGTACATTTTGGTATAAGTGACACTATTACTTGTCCTTCCTCATGATGGTTTCTCGATGATTGATGTATACTACTTCTTCACACCTTACATTTGTACGGCATTTTAATTATTAAGTAACGGCAGTTTCGCACTGTGATTATTTTTTTTTATATACTTGACTCCTTGGCATTAACGTTTGTTACATAAATTACGAACGTTGTACTTTTGACTTCCCACGCCAGATGGTGGGTGTTACGTTTTTAAGAAAGACCTGTGTTGCGCCTCTTTTTATGTTGTTCATTTATTATTCTTTGGCATTATCTTTTGCTTTTTATATATTCTGCACTCTAACAACTTATCATCGATCTATTTTATGTTTTATCGTTTATATAAAACAATATGCCAATGTATTTTAGATATTCTCCTGCGTCTGCTATGTGTTGTACGTACATTTTAAATTTGAATTACTACACCATTCACCATTCGAGGGTTGGATTCCCTCTCGTCTTCATCGAAGAGTTTCACTGCCTGGGCTACTCTCAGGGTGCGACTTCGACGTGGAAGATTCCCGCCGTTTCCCTGCCGTGTCGTCTGCTCGCCGTCCGGTCCTCCTCGCCGCCGCCGCCTGGTCGCCGCCTGCCGGTGCTCGCCGCCGCCGCCGCCGCCGCCGCCGCCGCCGCCGCCGTTTGGTCGCCGCCTGCCGGTCCTCGCCGCCGCCGCCGCCGCCTGCCGGGGCTCGCCGCCGCCGTCGCCTGCCGCCGCCCGCCGCCGCCGCCTACCGGTCGCCGCCGTCGCCGTCTGGTCGCCGCCGCCGCCCTTCTCGCGCGCTGCCATCATGTCCCAACCCACCACCACCACCACTATCATTTTCACCTCTCCTTCCGCTGCTCCAACCACCATCACATGGAGCTCCTCCTCCACCCCACTTCCCGTCCTTCCTTCTCTCCCTGTCCACCCCACCCCTGCGCCACTTTCGGCTGTCACCACCCCCAACTCCTCCTCCCCTATCACTGTCGCCCCATCGACAGCTACTGACTTTCCGCCGCTCTCCGCACCGCCTCAGACAGGCTCCAAGCCCGCACAGATCTCTGCTCGACGTTCCACAGTCTCAGTGCCACCCACGCCCCCTCCGTCTGCGTCATCCGCTGCTCAGGGTGGTCCTGCCCCCCGCCATCTCCCCCTGCAACCCGTACCCCTGCCCCCTCTCCACCCGGTCGTGCCCACGAAACCTTCAAAGCGCCCGAATGTTGACCCTTCCCCCGCAGTCTCCTCCAAAAAAAAACCCCAACCCCCGTGACCCACCCACCCCCATGGACGCGGCTCCGGCCCCCGCCCCCGCCACGCCTGCCACCCACACCTTCGTCCTCTCCAATCCTGACCCTCAATTCCCTGATGCCCGCTGCCTCACCCTCGCCATCCGGAAATACTACCCCAATGCTCCCATCTCCCAACTGATTCCTCGCAAGGACTCGGTCCTCATAAAATCCCCCAGTGCTTCCCTCCACACCGATCTCCTCTCCCGCATCCCCCGTATCCAATTTGGCCAACGTGCAACCCTCACCCCCTACCACACCCCGTCGTCTCCCCGTCAGCCTCAACCTCCCCGGCGTCCGCCAACCTTCACCGCTGTGATCACGAAGCTTAGCCCCGTGATCACGGAGGCTGAGGTGTTGGCGGAACTCAACTCCCGGCCCGACATTGAAATCCGCTCGGCCCGTCGCATCTTCAATGATGCCGGGCCGACTTTTCTCATGCGGATATTCACCGAATCCTCCTCCTCCGTTGACCGCCTCCTCACCGAGGGAGCCCTCATCTACAATCAGCGCCATAAGGTGGACCCCTCCCGTTCCCCAGTCCAATCCTACCGCTGCCAACGCTGTCTCACCTACAACGACCACATTACCTCAGCCTGCAAGAACCCCCCTACTTGTCCCCACTGCAAAGCTTTCCACTTCCTCAAGCATTGCCCCAACTTCACCGCTCCCCCCTCCTGCAACACTTGCAACGAACCACATCCTACCTACTCCTCGAAGTGTAAAGCGAAACCTCCACCAGTAACCCCTGAGCTCACCGTGCCTGTCCGTCCTGTTGATGACCCCATCCACCCCAACAACTCGCTCCGCCCTCCCCCTACTGCTGAGGACATCATCCGCTTCACCACCATAGTGCTCCAAAACATCCACCCCTTCCAGCGCTCACACACTCTTTCCCAAATCGCCCTCGCTGCCCGTTCCATCTTCCATCTTACCACCTATGCCACATACTCCCACAACCAGGCCCACTTCACCTTCACCCCCCTCACCACCCTTGTCTAACTCTCCACTCCCATGGTACAACAACCGTACCGTATCCTGTACCACAACATTCGCTCCCTGCCCACCCACAAACTCCTCTTCCTCCACACCCTACGTCAGCACCGCGTGGATGCCTTCATCCTAAATGAAACCTTCCTTCAACCCCGTATCTCCGTCTCCACGGCTCCTTACACTCTACACCGCACCGATAACCCGTACCCTCTCGCGTGTGGCGGAGTTGCTATAGGCCACCTCAAGCACCTCCCTGTCCGGCCCCACCCTCTCCTTAACGATCCTGCTGAGCATCTCACCCTCTGCCTCTTCTTCCCCACCCTTACCATCACCTGTGCCACCATTTATGTCCGCCCTCGCACCCCCATCCCGTACGATTTCCTGGCCCACATTGACCGCACCTTCTCCACCTACGTGATTGCCGCCGACCTCAATATCCACAGCTGTGATCCTGCCGACCTCCGGCGGTGGCATCAGTTTCTCACCACTCTCCAGGGAGACCTGGTTCCCCTGCCTCAGCACACCCGGCCCGAATCCAACACCACTCCTGATGTGGTCCTTGCCTCTCAAAACCTCCTTGGGCGCATCACCGCGGATGTCCTTGACCTCATTGGCAGTGACCATGCTCCTGTCCTCCTCACTATCTCTAATGGTCGCCATCCCCGCCACGCTCCTCGCCCTGCCGTCCCTCCTAAACTTGTCCATGATTACTCCTGTGCCAACTGGGATGCCTACCGGGATTCCATTCACACCCAGGTTGACGGCCACGACCTTACCCTCCAGTCTCCTGATGACATCTCTCGCACTGCTGCCTTCCTGCACCAGACCTTGTCTGACGCCGTCGCCACCCATATCCCCACCAAAGCCATCCACCCTCACCGCCCCGCCCTGCCTCCACAGGCCGTCCTTCTCCTTCGAGAGTCCCGCCGCCTCTACCGCTCTTTTCTCCGCACTCGTGACCGGGATACACTTACCCGCCACCGGCAATTACAGCGACACATCCGCAACCTGCTTGTTGCGAAGAAACGCCGAGCCTGGTGCCAGACATGTACACAACTCAACACCACGCTCCCCATCAACTCTTCCAAGTATTGGTCTGCTTTCCACCGCCTTACTGGGAACCGCCCCACCCCCCAGTACCCTCTCCTCCTTAATGACCGTCCCTTTCCTGACAACCTCAGTAAGGCCAACCACTTTGCCTCCCACCTCTCTGATGTTTTTTCCATCCCAGATGATCCCCACTTTGATTATTCCCTCTTCCCTGATGTCATGGACCGTACGAATACCTCTGTTCCTCCCCTTGCTCCTAGCTTCCAGTACTTGGGCCACACCCCACCTTCTGCACTTAACACTCCCATCACTACACAGGACATCAGCCTCACACTCCGCACTAAACGCAACACTGCTCCCGGCCACGACTGCGTTACCTACCGCCACCTCAAACACTGCCCTCCCTCCTTCCTTTCCCTCCTTGCCACCCTCTACAATGTCATCCTTGCCACTGGCTTCTAACCCGACCTGTGGAAAACCTCCCGTATCCTGATGTTCTCCAAACCCAATAAGCCTCCATCTGATGCCTCTTCCTATCGTCGTATCTGTCTCACATCGGTGTTCAGCAAGCTCTTGGAATCCATCCTTTCCCGGCGCATCCATCTCCACCTCCACCAAAACCACCTCCTCCCAAACACCCAATGTAGCTTTCGACCTTCCTTCTCTGCTGATGAGCAACTCCTCTGCCTCACTCATCTCCTCTCCCTCCAGCTTAACTCCCGTCGCTCCGCCATTTTTGTCTCACTTGACCTCGAAAAGGCCTACGACCGTGTCTGGCATCCCAGTCTCCTGTTTAAACTCCAAACCTACACCCTTCCTATCAACTACATCCGTCTGTTGGCCTCCTTCCTCTCCCACCACCCCTCCTATGTTACCATCCATCATGCCAATTCCCACACCTTCTACCCCTCTGCCGGTGTGCCCCAGGGCTCTGTCCTCTCCCCTCTCCTCTACCTCCTGTACACGGCAGATATGCCCCAACCCCCCCCCTCCAGTACACCTCTTGCAATATGCTGATGACACCGCATTCCTCGCCCCCGCTCCTACCCTCCAACGGTCCCAACGCCTTCTCCAGAATCACCTTGACCTTTTTGCTGCATGGTGTAACCAATGGCTCCTGAAACTCAATCCTTCCAAGACCCAGGCAATCATCGTAGGTCGTACCACTCCCTCCTTCCGGCTCCTGGATTTCTCCCTTACTGTCTGCGCACGTCCTGTCCGCCTCACCCCCACCCTCACCTACCTTGGCCTCACCACTAACCGTCACCTCACCTGGATACCTCATCTCCGCTCCATCCAATCCAAAGCCCGCAACCGCCTCCGAC
The DNA here is from genome assembly GCF_023898315.1 of Schistocerca nitens. Taxonomy (NCBI): domain Eukaryota; kingdom Metazoa; phylum Arthropoda; class Insecta; order Orthoptera; family Acrididae; genus Schistocerca; species Schistocerca nitens. The sequence continues at coordinate 568,886,826 of NC_064616.1, read as the reverse complement.
TCCTCAAACTCCTCTCTGGCCGGACATGGGGTTTGCACCCCTCTACCATCCTCCACACCTACAAATCCTTAATCCGTCCCATCCTCTGTTATGCCAGTCCCACCTGGATATCTGCTCCCACCAAATTCTATAATTCCCTCCAGATCCTTGAGCGTCATGCACTCCGCCTCGCCTTCCGTATCTGCCTCCCGTCCCCCATGCGGATCCTCTATGATCTCATTCCTTTCCCCCATCTGCTCCTATTCCTCGAACATATCCGCATCCTCTACACCTCCCGCCGTCTTGAACCCCCTCACCCCCTGGTTGCTCCTCTCCTCTCCCATCCCCGCCCCCTGCCACGTCTTCACCGTTGTGTCCCCCCTACCCTCCATCTCTACACCCTCCATCTCCTTTCCCAAGGTGGCTTCCGTCAACTCCCCCTCCCGGATGATGCCCTCTCTCCCTCCATTTATCCTTCCTATCAACTCTGATCCTCAATCCCCCTCCTTTCCTCTCTCCTTTCCCTGGGCGCCCTCTTCCCCCCCCCCTCTTCCGTCCTGTTTTCTCCCCACTAAACCTCTCCCTACCTCCCTTCTCCCCCCCAGTCCTTTTGTATTCCCCTCCTCTGCCTACCCCACTCCCTGTCGCGTCTGCCCCCCACCCCTCTTCTGGGTCCTCATCCTCCATCAGCTCCTTTCCCGGTTCCCCCCTTCGCTTTTACTCTCCTTTCCCCCCTTTTTTTTGTTTTCCCATCTTCTGTCCAGTTTCCCCCCACCTGCTCTCGACTGTGGTGTCACATTTGCCAACTTTTTAGTGCAGTGTTCCAGTGACTATTCAGTGTTGTTTGTCTTTCTCGTGTTGCGAACAGAAACCATGCTGTCGCTAGGTGTGAATTTTATGTCTTTTGCGAACAGAATCCAGACTGTCGCCGTGTTTTTTAATTGTCTATTGTTTTCTCTGTCTGCTTCGTATGTATTTTTATTAGCATCATCATCCCTCTGTTGTTGTTTTAAGTTCCACTATTTCTTTTCGCCTTGTTACTCTCTAAGTCTCCGATTTTATCGCCTGTTTTGTTATTATTTGTTCTCTTGATCTTTGTCACAAAATCTGTCGGCTGAAGAGCGGCATACTAAGCTGCTGCCCCCTTCGGCGGGAATTGAAATTCAATAAAGGAAAAAAAAACACACCATTCACAAAAGTACAAGAGTTATTTAGTGTTAATAATTCGCAAAACCAATAATACTATGTCTTCACGTGACACATGTCACATAGAGGGCGTGTCAAGCCCCGTCACACCGAGGTCTGCTGAACAAGTGCAGGTAAACAGCGGCCTCAGTCTATGTGATTGCCGTAAGCTTAGTGACAACAGTGCATCCCAATTTAAGTTATACAATATAGGTTTGTTTCTAACAAGTGTTATGTTCATATGCAGATGTAATTGTGATTTTCTATGTTGTACTCTCTGATCGTAATGTGAAAATTTTAACTTCTAGCACTGAAGATGGTCACTCAGTGACAGAAAATCGATTTTGCAATAGTAAAAAATATACGACCAATGCTGTCTCTTTTTTCAAGTATACCTGTTATCTGGTCGTGGTGCACAAGACAACATGGAGTCGCCAATCAATAATATATTTGTCCAACGAATACCCGTTTATCATCTGCATTTCTTCTTGGTGTAGCAATTTTAATGGCCCGTAGTGTATATTTTTAAGTGTGCATATTTCACACTTAAATAAATAGTTCTTTGAAAACAGTTTTTTGACTCGTTTGTAGCAGAAACTTATGATTTATTTTGCCGTAAACCATTTCGAAACCTGTGAACACAAAGGCTAGTTTGGTATGGCTAGGTCAAGTTAGGTGAACGAAAGCTTTGTATTCTGATAGAATACTCGGTATCTTCTTTCCCGTTCCGCAGCTGGCGTAGTACGATCCTGTGACATTTTTAAGAATGGACTTCACCCTTTCATTTTTCAGTCGTGATTTAATTTTGAAATCCACTTTCAAGTCTTTAATCGGTCGTTAGCGTTCCATTGTTTTCACTGCCTTACCTTTTGGGGTTAAAACAATAACCACGTCAGCGAATTTGACTGAAAGACAGTCGCCCAATAGGAGCTCATTATGCATGTTCCTGAGGTGGTCTCCAAGAATGGTCCAGAATTAGAGATAAAATTCGAGAAAGAGTCAATCTCTACCTGCCACCTTACACTTAGGTGACAAAAGTCATGGGACAGCGAAGTACACAATACAAATGGTGGTAGTATCGCGAACACAAGGTATAAAAGAGCAGTGTATTACGGAGCTGTCATCTTTACTCAGGTGGTTCACGTGAAAAAAATTCCGACGTGATTATGGCCGCACAACGGGAAGTAACAGACTTTGAACGTCTAACGATAACAGGAGTTAGAGGCGTGGGACATTCCATTTCGGAAATCGTTAGGGAATTCAATATTCCGAGTTCCACAGTGCCAAGAGTGTGCCGAGACTACCACATTTCAGGCGTTACCTCTTACCACGCACAATGCAGTGGCCGACGGTCTTCACTTATCGACCGAGAACTGCGGCGTTCGTGTAGAGTTGTCAGTGCTAGCAAACAAGTAACACTGCATGAAATAACCGCAGAAATCAATGTCAGACGTACGACGAACGTATCCATTTGGACGTTGCGGCGAAATTTGACGTTAATGGGCTATGGCAGCAGACGACCGACGAGACTGACTTTGCTATATAAGCACGACACCTCTTGCAGTGCGTCTCCTGGACTCGTTGCCATATCCGTTGGACACTCAACGACTGGAAAACCGTGGCCTGGCCAGATAAGTCCAGATTTCAGTTGGTAAGAGCTGATGGTAGGATTCGAGTGTGGCGCAGACCCCACGAAGCCATGAGCCCAAGTTGTCAATGAGGCACTGTGCAAGTTGGTAGTGGCTGCATAGTGGTATGGGCTGCGTTTACATGGAATGGACATAGTCCTCTAGTCCATCTGAACCGATCACTGACTGATTATTTGGTTGGTTGATTTGGGAAGGGGACCACCCGCCAGGTTAGCCGAGAGCACTAATGCGCTGATTCCTGGACTCGGGTAGGCGCGCCGGCCCCAGATCGAATCCGCCCGCCGGATTAACGATGAGGGCCGGTGTGCCGGCCAGCCTGGATGTAGTTTTTAGGCGATTTTCCTCATCCCTCTGGGTGAATACCGTGCTGGTCCCCACGTCCAGCCTCAGTTATACGACTCACAGACATTTGGAACACATCCACACTAGACGCAGACAGATGAGGTACTCTGATTCCGTCCTGGGGGGTATGGGGTGGCGGCAGGAAGTGCATCTGGCCACCCCTTCAATTTAACATGCCAAATCCGATTTAACCACGCCAACCCAGCGCACAATGCGGGACAATGGCGCAAGCGATAGATAGAATTTGGGGAGGGGACCAAACAGTTAGGTCATCGATCCCATGGGATGAGGGAAGGATACGGAAGGAAATCGGCAGTGTCCTTTCAAAGGAACCATCCAGATATTTCCCTGAAGCGATTTAAGGAAATCACAGAAAAGCTAAATCAGGATGGCCGGAGGCGGGTTTGAACCGTCGTCCTACCGAATTTGATTGACTGGAAATGGTTAAGTCGGCTGCTTGGAGACCATTTGCATCCATTCACAGACGACATGCTCCCAAATAACGATGGAATTTTTATGGATGAATATTCGCCATTTAACCGAGCCACAGTTGTTTTCAATTGGTTTGAAGGATGTTCTTGACAATTCGAGTGAATGATTTGGTCACCAAATTCGCCCGACGTGAATCCCAACGAACATTTATGGGACTTGATGGAGAGGTCAGCAAGTGCACAAAATCCTGCAGCGGGAACACTTTCGTAATTATTGACAATTGTAAAGACAGCATTGTTCAGTATTGCTCCAGGGGACTTCCAACGACTTTTTGAGCCCATGCCACGTCGCGTTGGTGCTGTACACCAGCCAAAAGGCGGTCCGACACGATAGTGAGAGGTATCCCATGATTTTTGTCACCCCATTGTACTTCACAGGGATTTTTTGTTGTTGTCTGCAAAACGTACTGGCTAGCTATAATTTCCAAAAACATAAAATGGAGGTTAATGATACGAGGGTTGTCCAGAAAGTAAGTTCTGATCGGTCGCGAAATGGACACCACAGTGAAAACCCGACGAAGCTTTGCACGGATGTGTTGGGCAGTGTCTCTAGTATGACCGCCTATCGTATCAAGACGCTCTTCCAAGTTATGAGCGCATTATGAGCGAGTAAAGATGCCTAGAACAACGTCTCCCACCAAGAAGGAGAGCCCGCTGAGAGGTTTCGCCTTAATGAATGCAGCCCACCTAACACAACTGCTACGCACTTCCTTCTTCATGGCAATTCTCAGCCGCACTCTGCAGGGGCAGTGAAGACGCTCCTGAAGCCTTTTCGATGGGAAGTGTTCGATCACCAACAACACAGCTCTAAATGGCTCTTCCTAAGTATCATCTCTGTTCACATGAAACGCTGGATACGAAGACAACACTTGGGCGCAGGCTACGCGCTACAGACCAGAGTAGAGATTTATCAGAAAGCACAGGCGGATGCCTTCTATGACGATGGTGTTGGAAATTTGGTATAGAAGTCCGACAAATGTCTAAGTCGGAGCGGCGACTGTGTAGAGAAGTATCTGGAAAGTGTAGTTAACTCTTGCAAATAAAATGTTTCTGATTTTCACTGAGGTTTCCATTTAGCAACCGATCGGAACTTACTTTCTGGACAACCCTCGTACATCTTTCTGGTTCGCGATTGTCTGTGGCTCTCCGCACAGATTTGAGAAATGATAATTAGTTTGTGGGGGGGGGGGGGGGGAGGAGGGGGGAGGAATGTTCAGTTATATGTCCAGCCGTGTACTTCATGCTCCCCTTGGTCGATAAATTATCATTTGTTTCGCTTTCTTTTTCTCTAATGAAATTACATTGGGATTTTATTTCGATTCTTAACTCTTTCTTGTTCCTTACTCTTTCAGCTTCGTCGTAAACATACAGTCTATTTTTTACTCTTTCACATGATGTATGATAAACTAAATACCGATATCTCTCACCCAATACACTCGTGTTTCCTCTATGTCGATGTAAATGGCCTCTAATTATTCTTCGAGGCGCGACTATTCGGTCATTAGTATCTTTACGTTATATGGTGAATGGACAAAAATATGGAACACCAAAAACACAACACATTACCTTGCCTAAGAATGCGTTGCGAACGCGTTGTCATTCGAAAAAAACTTCCAGTTGTCTCGGAATGGAAAAATACATTTCTTTGCGATTTTCAAGGGAACAGTCTACCTTCCTGCAAAATAGTGGCAAGTTCAGTTAACGATAATGGCGATGGACAGCGATCACATACCCTCTCTTCAAAGCAGACTACAACTGTGGTGCCCAGTGGAGATGCGACACTTCATCCTCGTGCTCACAAAACCAGTCCTGGATGATGCGAGCTGTGAGAACAGGGCTCTGTCGTCTTGAGACACGACATCGCCACTGGAGAGCAAACGTTATACCAGGGATGGACATGATTAGCCAAAATGGTAGCCTAATCCTTAGCAGCAATGCGACCTTGCATAGTAAGGACGGGGCCCATAGAATACTACGATATGGCTGCCAAAATCATCACCGGACCCCCCCCCCCCCCCGCAATGTTTCCCTCTTGGGACGTAAACTCTGCCAAAAGCTGAAAACAGCGTGAAACATCCGGCCAAATCACATTCTTCCATTCCATCATAGTCTAGGTTTTATCGCTTCAGCGTCACGTTCTCTTGTAAGGTGAATTTGCATGACTGATGTGTGTTTTTGGAATTCCAGCTCCTGTTGTTTTGATGATGACAGGATTCGCAAGTGCGACATTCAAATCTGCAATGACTTTGCCAAAGTCGGCCTCGTATTTTACATCATAATCCTCTGCAAGGAGCGTCCGGCACGGTCACTCAGTACACACTTTGGTCCGCTTTGTGACTCAGCGGATGATGTTTTACCGCTTTCCCAGTATGCGATATAAATCTTCGATACTGTTCCTCATGAAACATCGAACACTTCGGCTATCTTCGCTACGGGAGCACACACCATACGAGCACCAACAAATTGTCCACGTTCGAATTCATTTAGTTCCGACGTAATGCATTCACAATTACACAGAACACTGTTCTGACTTCGACTAACAGTTGCATAGTGTTGGGGATATTGCAAAGGAGTCGTTCATGGTCAAATAGAACAACGCAACCTGTAGGCTTTCATAGCATCTACATTTATGTTCAAGTATGCATTTCGCGTTGTGTTTCCACACTTTCGTCCAACCCCTGCATCTCTCTGTATCGTAATCTTTATTTTCTTCTCTTGCAGTTATTTCCTCTTTTTTTAATTACCCTCGATCTCAGATCATGTAGTTCCTCATTAATTCGCTTTACCTCCTTTTTATGTTTCTTTGGGTGTCAAATTTATGTTTTTCCTGCTTACGTGGGCTGTTGACATTAAAGCTTATATTTGTCAGCTTGCCTTATGTTGCTGCCCAGTAGTATCCTCGGACGCTACTAAATCTATTTTCGATATCTAATATGCTTCCGTTTGTTCCCTATAATGTCACTCTCAAGTGATTCACTATTTGTATGTGTGTCGGACAGTGGTGATTTTTTTTTCCGCTCTACTCTGCTATTATCTGATTATCTGGCAGTGCTGTGCTCTTAGTGTAGTAGGTGCCTTTTAGGTAAAAATTTTTACTCACGTTTGTGTGTTTTTACGTACTTGAAAAATAGAAAATGCATTGATGTAGAAGTCGCTGATATTCTGCCACTGTCTGGTGATCATGTGTAAGTCTGACCGATTACGAAGTGGCCATTACCTGTAAGGGGCAGTAAAGTGAAAACGAGACTTATCGACCGTTTATTATTTCAAAACTAATGGTTACAGGCTTTTAAAAAATTATTTCTCCGTGAGACACGATGCTCCATTTCTTCATGTAAAAATGTTTGCTGTTGCCTACGGAACCATGATTAGACCCAATCGTGCACCTATTCGTCTGAAGCAAATCTACGGCCACGAATGTTTTTCTTCAGGGATCCAAAAATATGGATCGGAACTGTACAGAGGATCTGTGACCGCTTACCAGTGAAACATCTGCTGCGTAGGCGTAACAGCCTGCCAACAAATACTGGACCACATGTAGGCAAGACTGTTTCGACTACGCTACAGGAGTCTCGCTGGGAAGCCCTTACACATCCCCCATACAGTCCCGATCTCTTCCCATGTGATTTCCATATTTTTGGAGCTTTGAAGAAAGGCGTTCGTGGCAGTCAATTTGCTTCGAACAAAGACGTTCACACTCGTGTTCAATCATGGTTCCATAGGCAACTGCGAACATTTTCTCGTGAAGGGATTGACCGTATTGTCTCACAGTGGGATAAACGTGTTAACAGCTATGGCGATTACTTTTGAAACATTAAACACTTTACTCGCCTTTATCCATACATCTAGCTTTCATTTACTTATACAAGCTGTTTTCTAGTGCGGTCTTGCGTTGCTCTTCCAGTTATTGTGTTTGTTACCTTAAGATGGTCCATCGAACCGAAGTACTGTCAACAAATTTAATTTATTTGTGAACTACTAGATTTCCAATCTATTAATGGCTTCGTAAATGTGATGTGTTAACGTCATCCGTACCAGAGAAACAATGGATATAAGAAATTGAAGAAAGAATCATAAAATGTGTTCCAGCATGTAATACGGAACCCGTGCAACAAGAGTCTACAGCAGTGGTCGTCAAAGTGCGGCCCGCGAGCCGCGTGCGGCCCCTATCAAGTATTCTTGCGGCTGGGGGATCTCATCCGTATTTTATAGTAAGATGCATCTAACAACTAACATCCGAGACAAAGAGGCAACTAATCTTAAGAACTTCTTAAGGATGTAGTTTTCCTGCTCAGAAACAGACAAAAGTAAATACTGGAAAAGCAATATTTTAAGATGTACTTAATTTTAATTGACGTTGCTGAATTCGACAGTGAGTCAAGCCAAGTAGGCCGTTAACCTCAGGGGCAGAGGGTCAAGTAATGCGAACACAGCAGTGTTGGAGGGTGGTGAGAGGAGGAAATTTTTTTTTTGTTTTTGTCTTTCGGTGCTGATAACTCACTGGTGTACGTGCATCGCACCGATCAGCTGTTATGGTATAAATTTCAAACGGAAGTAACATGGATCCGTGAATGCGCATTACAGTCACAGTCATCTTCAAATACGATATACATATTTATAGTAAGGAATACGAAATTAAATTAAGGCTGTTGAAATAGAACGCAATGAATAGAAGAAAAATTACGTTCAAAATTTTAATAAACATTTTTCTCGTGTCCCATGTTGCATAATGCATTTAAATGAAAGTACTGTTACTGTTTCTAACGTTTTGGTTGCCAATCCCGTCAGCTGACGGAACGTGAAAATTTCGGTAAACTACATATCTCGACATATGACAGGATACTTCATCTCTCGCTTTTAAATAGAAACCGCTTATCAGCCTGAAAGAAGTGCTGTATACATACAAAACGAGAAGCGAAGCACGGAACTCAAGCACTGGTCAGCGCTGCGTAAATTACTTAACTGAACACATTAGGCAAATGAACATAAATCACCTTGGAAGACAAAGAACATTGTTTTGTAAGCAACACTGCCAGCTAAATCTATGAAAGAATGTTCGCTTACATGAGGACTGAAAAATAAGGGCGGAAAAAATAAGGAAACTGCGATACGCGGCCGTACGTGAGCACTGGGTGTCTATAGGAAACGAGATTTAAATAACAGTTTCTTATCCCGAAGACTTTAGACGAACTGAGCCATGGTTTACCTACGTGATGTTACTCATTGTAAAGATTTAAACTAACAAATCTGGGCCAAATGTTTCACTAAATATCATTATATTTACTAACAACGATTAGTAAAACAAAGGATCCAAGTGTGTTAACCCACTGCTCCTCTGAATGTGGGGAATTCATTGCTCCTTTGAGTATGGAGAGCCGGAATGGACTGGACCCTCACGTGGGATGGCTATCAACTAACACTAGTTAACAAATTTAAACTTTTTTTCTGCATCTGGGTGGTAAATGGGTGGATTTACCTAATTTTGGGGTGCTGAATACTATGGTAAATTCAGTTTTTCTCTATGACGTCACATTTCCTAGATACACAGCAGAATAAAAAATGGTAATAGAGAAAATTGACACAATTAAGTCGAACAAAAATAAACATTCAGAACGTTTGAAATCAATACTATTTTGTATGTATATATGGGCATGATGACAAGAAAGGTCCAAATTAGTTCAGAAGATATTTTCACCTTTAATCGTCTTTGGTTTTTGAAAAATGCGTCGACGGAGCTCTTCTTTTGTTTGCAGTTTCATCACACTCCCTAACAAGACCCCAGCAGTAGTCACCCATCATCGAAGGGTTCCAATGGCCTTTGTAACGGCGTTCCATGGTAATAATGTCTTGGTGAAAGGGTTCACCATGCTCATCGCTTACGCTTACGCTTTTCCGGGAAGAAGAAAGGTGAGAATGTAAAAAGTGAATTTTAAGCGACATTCTACACCCCATGCTCTTACAGTTATCTAACGGATCATTCACAATTGTAACATAGTTTTTGTCTTTTCTGCTACCCAAAATGCCCTTCACAGTTGCTTTATAAGAAGACCAAGCAGCTGATTGTATTCCAGTGAGTTTGGTAACAAAGGTTGTATTTTTCAGCAATTTTCGTATTTGTGGTCCAACAAATATATTCTCTTTCAGTTTTTCCTCACTTAATTTGGGAAACTTTTAAGTGATTGAAAGCCTCGCCTTCTTTATCCAGAGCTTTTACAAAGTTCTTGATAAAGCCCCACTTGATATGAAGGGGAGTCAAAATTATTTTGGGCAACGGCCTCGCCGCAGTGGATACACCGGTTCCCATGAGATCACCGAAGTTAAGCGCTGTCGGGCGTGGTCGGCACTTGGATGGGTGACCATCCAGGCCGCCATGCGCTGTTGCCGTTTTTCTGGGTGCACTCAGCCTCGTGATGCCAATTGAGGAGCTACTCGACCGAATAGTAGCGGCTTTGGTCGAGAATACCATCGTAACGACAGGGAGAGCGGTGTGCTGACCCCACGCCCCTCCTAACCGCATCCCCCTCCGAGGTTGACACGGCGGTCGGATGGTCCCGGTACGCCACTCGTGGCCTGAAGACGGAGTGCAAAATGATTATATTCAGCTCAACCGATGGGGTATTGTTCACATTTACGTTTCCAGGAACATATAACTTCGTTATAGACCATTCCTTGACTGTAAGTGGTTTTTGGTGTCATGGCGGTCCCAAAAGCACAAAAAGCAGCAGTATTTCGTGAATCCAGTCTGTCACCCTATAAGGAGTGCAACAACTGTTAAATCACAGTAAAGCTGCCATTCATGATCCTTATATTTGATTGCCTCTAGCAGCAAAGCCATGGTTTCTTAAGTTTCTTTCGTGTCTACTGCGTAAGCCAAAGATATAGATGGAAATGCATTGCCATTATTCAGTAGTACTGCTTTCAAGCTGGTTGAACTGGAGTCAATACATAGTCGCCACTCCTGTGGATTATGTTCTACACCTAACTGAATCATCAGAAAATTGACATCTCTACATAAGCAGATAAAAATTCACTTGACGCCTTCCTGAGAGACAATCTCCACTCATTCTAAATTAATTATATAAGTGTAGATCAGATGCGGCTTTAATTCAGAGAAATAGTATCGGCATCAATTAAGAGATTTATCCCTAATAAATTAACAAACGACGGAGCTGATCCTCTTTCGTACACAAAACGGGTTAGAACACTGTTGCAGAAACAACGAAACATACATGCCAAATTCAAACAGACGCAAAATCCCCAAGATTGGCGATTTTTTACAGAAACTCGAAATTTAGCGCGGACTTCAATGCGAGATGCTTATAACAGAATCCACAACGAAACTGTATCTCGAAACCTGGCAGAAAATCCAAAGAGATTCTGGTCGTATGTGAAGTATGTTAGCGGCAAGAAACAATCAATGCCTTGTCTGCGCGATAGCAATGGAGATACTATCGAAGACAGTGCTGCCAAAGCAGAGTTACTAAACACAGTCTTCCGAAATGCCTTCACAAAAGAAGAAGAAGTAAATATTCCAGAATTCGAGTCGAGAACAGCTGCCAACATGAGCGACGTAGAAGTAAATATCCTCGGAGTAGTGAAGAAACTTAAATCACTTAATAAAAACAAGACTTCTGGTCCAGACTGTATACCAATTTCGTTCCTTCCGGAGTATGCTGATGAGTTAGCTCCATACTTAACAATTATATTCAACCGTTCGCTCGACGAAAGTTCCGTACCCAAAGGCTGTAAAGTTGCACAGGTCACACCAATATTCAAGAAAGGTAGTAGGAGTAATCCACTAAATTACAGGCCCATATCGTTAACGTCGATATGCATCAGGATTCTGGAACATATATTGTGTTCGAACATTATGACTTACCTCGAAGAAAACTGTCTATTGACACACAGCCAATATGGGCTAAGAAAACATCGTTCCTGTTACACACAACTAGTTCTTTATTCACATGAAGTGTTGAGTGCTATTGACAAGAGAGTTTAGATCGATTCCGTATTTCTGGATTTCCGGAAGGCTTTTGACACGGTACCACACATGCGGCTTGTAGTGAAATTGCGTGCTTATGGAATATCGTCTCAGTTATGTGACTGGACTTGTGATTTCCTGTCAGAGAGGTCACAATTCGTAGTAATTGACGGAAAGCCATCGAGTACAAGAGAAGTGATTTCTGACGTTCCCCAAAGTAGTGTTACAGGCCCTTTGCTGTTCCTTATCTATATAAACGATTTGGGAGACAATCTGAGCAGCCGTCTTAGGTTGTTTGCAGATGACGCAGTCCATTATCGATCAATAAAGTCATCAGAAGATCAAAACAAATTGCAAAACGATGCAATGATGCGAAAATTGGTAGTTGACCCTAAATAACACATTAGCGCTAAAAGGAATTCGTTAAACTTTGGTTACACGATAAATCAGTGTAATCTAAAAGCCGTAAATTCAACTAAATACCTAGGTACTAAAATTACGAACAACTTCAATTGGAAGGAACACATAGATAATGTTGTGGGAAAGGCTAACCAAAGACTGCGTTTTGTTGGCAGCACACTTGGAAAATGTAACACATCTACTAACGAGACTGCCTACACTACGCTTGTCCGACCTCTTTTTGAATACTGCTACGTGGTGTGGGTTCCTTACCAGATAGGACTGACGGAGTACGTCGAAAAAGTTCAAACAAGGGCAGCACGTTTTGTATTATCGCGAAATATGGGAGAGAGCGTCACAGAAAGAATACAGGATTTGGGCTGGAAATCACTAAAAGTAAGGGTTTTTCGTTGCGCCGGAATCTTCTCACGAAATTCTAATCACCAACTTTCTCTTTCGAATGCGAAAATATTTTGTTGACACCGACCTACATATGTAGAAACGATCACCACGATAAAATAGGGTAAATCAGAGCTCGTACGGAAAGATATACGTGTTCGTTCTTTCCGCTCGCTATACGAGATTGGAATAATAAAGAATTGTGAAGGTGGTTAGATGAACCCTCTGTCAGGCACTTAAATGTGATTTGCAGAGAATCCATGTAAATGTACATGTAGATTGAGCGAAGGAAGCACCTCTTGATCTCAAACAGGAAATTTTTGTCGCTGGAGCTATAAGGTTCCGTTGTTGCAGTCTCGATCCCAAGAGTTCAGCTTGCTGTTTCGAACGTTTTAGGTCGCGAACCAAATCGTTCGATTCCTTTCGATTAAAGAGATGAGGCGAAGGGTCATGATATTAAGGGCAGTGCTTTTCTATATGTTCAATACTTTCTGATTCACTTGACACATGTTGTCTGGTTTCAAGTTACGGACAGGAACAGGCAATCCCTCATTATCGGGCACCGGCAAATGCACAGAAGATACATTTTGATACTTTATCTTATGTCTAGTTTTGCTTGAATGTCCCGAAATATTTGTAAGACAGACTTAACAGCCTGAATAATGGTCATTAGGCTTACACCACACCATCGGAACAGCGAAAGGCATGGTTCGGCGTTTTCCTTTCAACTACTCGGTTAAGGTTGTAGCAAAGGTTATGCAGGCAACATGAGGTGTTAAATTTTTATCTTGATCACCAACAGGACGATCAAAACACAATTTATATGCCTTCTTAACCAAATCAGTGATTGGTTTTCTTTGGGCTTTTCCAGTGAATTTCCCACACTAAGGTTGTCGGGGTGGTTTGGACAACAACGGTATTTACTAGTTGCCATTTTTCTTAGTGTAAGTTTTAAACACAAAAAGTTTGCACTATCTTTCACGGGAAACACTCACTGAAGATCTCTTTCACACCACTGGATTATCATGCCAACCATTTACTGACGATTTGTAGATCTTCAAGCTCTCCTCTGCAAATCAAAAAGAAACAATTAAACATCAAAACAGAAGAACAGCAAAAAGCGAAATACTGAATACTAAAAATAAATAACCTTTAAAAACTCAAAAATGGTTCATGCTAGAACATTTTGAAAGGTATATTCGGATTCTACACACCAAAACACATACTAGTTGATGAATCACATCCCAGATGCAAAATCCGTCTGTTGACTAGTGCAATCAGTCAACCTCAGTTCAGTCATTTAGGTGTTCGCTATCAGCCAGTAAAATATTTTGCAACTGAAATTCCGTCATTTCATTTCTACAGACTTATTTATGTCATCTGTGGAATGTGGGGCATCGACTTCCAAAGAGACTGGCCATATAATTTTATCCCGACCAACAGTAGTTCCTCTCGATTAACAGGCGCAAACGAGGACGCGCGCTCGATACAAGCAGTCGTATGGTTACCTAGCCCCCCCATTCCTACAATAACTATCGTACTTCAACTCCATCGAGACATTTGGCTATGTTCATCTTAACTTTTTCTAGCGCATACAATGGGTCCAGAAATGTTGCGACAAACGTCTAAGGCTTAAAGGGAGTGTCTTCAGGAATAATTATAAGACAGGAACCCATGTCCGAAAACATCATCCAACGACTATACAGAGTGTCAAAGTTATAGGCGCCGGCGCCTGATACTAGGCCACCCCTTTGGCAGCTAACGTGACTTTGTGCGTTGACTATGACAGCAGACAGAACGTCTCGCAATGCTGTTTGTTATTCAGTTATCGTCACTGATTGCCACGATCGCCCGTGGGGAAGTTGGAACGAGCTGCTGCATAAAAAGACCTAGTCTCCTATGAATGCGATGCTCATTTATATTGGTGGATGACGATTTTGCACACGGGTTTCCAGTCACAGTATCTTTCTTCTGGAACCACCTAAAATCTCCGTTGTTTTTCAGTACACGGGAGAAAAATAAAGTGCAGATGAAAACCTGTGTCCGAAACCGTCATCCAAAGAGGAAACAGAGCATCTCATTCACAGTTGACAAGGCCTTTATACGCAGCAGCTAGCTCCTTCTTCTCCAATGGCAATCGTGGCAATTAGTCGCGATCACTGAACAACAAATAATATTATGAGACGTTCCGCCTACGGTCTGTCAGCGTACAGAGTTTCGTTAGCTCCCAAAGGAGTGGCACAGACCAGCGCCCGTAACTTCGACTCTCTGTAGTGTCGTTCGATGACATTTCCAGACATGTGTCTGAAGTTTTTCGCAACATTTATGGAACATTATGTATACACCGAAGAGCCAAAGCGTTATAACCACTGCTCATCACAAGGCTGAGTGCTACCTAGTGGCCTTGCGAGCACATGACACGGCAAGAAAAGTGTGGTGTCCATCATGTACCGTGTGTACCGTGATGTGCCTACAACCCCAGAGGTTATGAAACAACGTATTGTGGCAGCCTGCGGCGACATTACACCAGATGTACTGCGGCGTGTACGACATTCATTACGCCAGAGATTGCTATTGTGTGCAGCAAATGATGGCCACCACATTGAACATCTATTGGCCTGACATGTCGGGACACACTCTATTCCACTCCGTAATTGAAAACGGAAACCACGTGTGTATGTGTACCTCACCCCTCATGGTAATGTACATGTGTGTCAGTGAAAAAGACCAATAAAAAGGTGTTAGCATGTGAACGTAATGTGCTGTTCCAGTCTCTTCTGTACCTAAGGTTCATCACCGTTCCCTTTGGATCCCTACGTAATTCGGTGCTCTCCGATACACACGATCGAACAGCGGAGGAGTGGTACTCAAGCGTCAACTTTAGGTTACAATATCTCCGAATGTAATAAACATTTTACAATGCAACAAACGGCACTGATCACGTATTTGTTTATATGTTCAGATGTGCTAACAAAACTAACGGGGTTCCCTTTAGAAAAACGTAGGTTTGTGTTAAAAAACATACTTCCGTGCATTTTTGTATGGTTTGTATTAACCAATTACACTAGCCCTTCTCCTCACGTTCGGTCTGTGGAATCGATTCGTCAGTATTTGATGTGGTTTACGAAATATACCCACCGGTAATGTTAGGTGACTCACCCTGTATATTTACGTATTGATTTATTATTAGATTTTCTGTACATTAACAAGCTAGCAGCCTACTTATCCCCTTTAGAGAAAGGGTTGCAAGGAAAACGATGCACGTTCACACTTGGCGATAGCCACTTTGCTAACAGTGAAAAGGTTTCCGGTAAGTCCATCATTCGGTTTCGTCACATATCGGGTTTGTCCTAAACACTTCTTGCCGACTTTCCTGTTCCTTTTCATTTCTGCAAACGCCAGCGATCTAGCAGTTGTAGTGTCATAACTGCGTGGTGAAGTTAAACGTTGCAGTTTCTGTTGGTAGCGCCGAGTGCCAATTGCGTCAGCATTTCCCCGTCGACCAATCTTGTAATTTAGATTTTTGTTCATCATTTTCAGCTACTGTTTCTGAAGAATACCGATGTGAAGAAATAGCACACTAGTTGAGTTACTGACTTTTTTTTAACGCAACTGGCATGCTATTTCTTCTCATCGGAAATCTTGTTATTCCATTCACCCCGGCACCTCCCAGTGCAATCGGACTTCTTCTTTTGTGGCACCTATACTTGCTTCACACAGTCAAAGAGAAACACTGGGCGTGATGAAAGTTCAAAAAGTACTAAGACTCCACATAGTGAAAATAAATTTACGTTGTATTGCGAGTTCAAAAGAACAATTTCAAGTATTTATCGAAAATTGCGAAAAAAATATCGGCACTAGATATTGTCATTTTAGTATTGATGTATTGATATGTCTCGCGGAGAGATATCAGAGGTATATATTGCAATTTTGGAAAAAGTATCGATGTATAGATATTTCGTCAGCAGCCTTAATCTGGGTGACGTCAGCGTGTTTCGGGAGTCGCCTACAACGCCACCAACCCGCAACGTCGCACCGCTGTGCGGGTCATCGCTCCAGCTCCCGAGGCGCACCTGCTGAAGTCACCCTAACTTCGCCTGATCTGGCATGTTACTTCCGTGGGAGCGCACGTGTACAAGATCAGTAGAGGTGTCACAGATACGAATCTTTTGGTGCATCCGTCGCGCCAATTTCCCCAGCCAGTCCGAGCAGACATAGCTAAATCAATACTTTTCTAATAGTCATCCGCTACGTGAGTACAACTGCCCACGCCCGGCGAGCAGCAGGCAGTTCCATCTCCGCCAGCAGAAGCAGAAGTTCGCCAGCACCATTCCGCCGCTCAGACTCGATGTCGCCTTTGCCACCCGGGTGGGTGAGTCCGCATTAAGAAGTGATAAATATCTCGTGTAGAGGGAACCCTAGTGCGAGGAAAGTCTTCATGGACATAACTGTACTCAACAAGAAAAAGCTTGATATGTGATAGCAATGGTGCAGTGTGGGTCAGGGCGAGCGGTGGTTGACAAGAACTAGGTGCGAGTTTGTCGAGTACAAGTCCTGTGATGCTGGTGAGGCTGTGATTCCGTAACTTCAAGATTGTATACACGTAAAGAGCTCTGGCGCGCGCATGGACACTGACCAGGGCGAGACTACCTCTTCACTCACTGAATGTGAGGATGTCATACTTGACAGTGAATATGTGACCGGAACTGGCAATACAATCGAAGGCCGCTTGGATCCGATGAGCCATCACGGTAGAGGTAGGTAAAATTTGTGCAATATGTTTTATGTGGCATGCCATATAAATGTTAATAAACTGCACCTTTTGTAACACGTCCATTTTTCACAATAACTGGCTTCGAACGCTCGTCCTGATGTTCTGAAGATGAAACCCAAAGTTGATCGCCGTGGTGCGACGGATGTCCTGAATGAAAACCATTCCTACACAGCGTCGAGTTTCCATTGTTCTGAACGGAAGCACACTTTCCTCTGGGAGTCCCCGTCCAGTCGTTATCGTGCAGGATTTGGCCACTGTCATGTGGCTGCCCGCTCCGCTCCCATATCGCTCGATCCACCGTGTTACCTCTTAAACTTCCTTGTCGGTGCGTACGATGAAGACGTGGTCGTCTGCGTAGACGCAGCATTTGAATGTGTGTCCTGGCAGGATGAGCTCTGATAAACGACGTTGCAAGCCTCAGAGAGGCGGTTCTAGCGCGATGGCGTACATGATCGGTGAAAGAGGACAACGCTGTGCGACCGACCTTGCGATCGATATTGGTGTCGTCATCCGTCGGTTCACCATCACCCTCCACGAAGCATTACGAAGTAGGCGCATAATTAGGAGGACGGAGGCAGTTGGGAAAGCCATCTGTTCAATCACCTTTGTGAGGAAAGTGTGATTGACGCGATCAAATGCTTGGTCGAAATCGACGGAAAACATGGCTCCCTGCAGTCGACAGACTGTTTCAATGGCGTTGACGTCTCTGTAATCACATAGTCTTGATGTTATATTAATATATTCGCCCAAGGACGTCTGCGCAGGCGGCAGACCATGACACAGGACTCGTCTTAGACGCATCGTGAGGTGTCGCCTAAAAATCTTAAAGTCCGAGTTGAGTAAAGTGATTGGCCGATAGCTTTCAAGTCACATGCCTCCAGAGGGTTTTGTTATCGGAATAATTAGACCTTCCAGAAATTCCGGTGCTGGCAGTGTCGTAGGGGACAGTAATTCCTGGTATATTTCCCTCCATTCCGGCAGCATTAAGTCCTTGAAACTCCTATAAAATTCCAACAGTAGGCTATCTGGTCCTGGGCATCGGTTGAGCGCCTCCTTTGTGAGTCCATCAGTGATATTTGCTAAAATATAGTCCGTTGCCTAACCATCGAAGGTACGAGGTGCTGTTTGTGGTATGTCTGTAAGTGCCTCAACTTTAGTGTCTTCCTCACAACGGAAATGACGATAGAGAGCTTCGAAAGTTGTTGCGATGTTGGCCTGTAATACCAGCCGTCGGCTGTCAGCTAAATCTATAGAACGTATCAGCGCTTGTAGACGGCGTCTGAGATCTGCAACGATATGATGCAATGAGGGCGTTTCTCCGTTAATGCTGTCTTGGCATCGCGCTCAGACAACTGCACCTTCCTGTCGGCGCCGAGTAAGGGCCAAAATTTAACCCTGACGCGTTGATCCTCTGTCTGATGTTCTACGGACAGCGGGTGGTCCATAAGGCCCTAGAGGACCGTGTAGTAAAATTCTGTTGTCTCGGAACCATTGCATTCGTTCCTTGCTATACTGGACTAGTGTGCGACGTAGAACTGGCTTCCCATATTGCACCCACCATAGAAGTATAGACGAGTATTGTGTGATGCGTCTTTCACAGGATTCCCATGTGGTCGTGATCATTCGTCGAAATCCCGGTTCCTGTAAATAGGCAACATTACGTTTCCACTGACCCCGACTGCGCCATATTCATTCACGTTGAAGGTTGATCGTCCACACATTAACACTATGGTCTGAGAAGGCTAAAAGGCTATGTTTCCGCGTTCAGGGCGACCCAAGAGAGCGTGCAAGTCACGTAGACGCGATCCAATCGACTGGCTGAGTGGCTTGTGACGTACGTATATTGTTGTGTCCCAGGTACAAACTACCAAGTGGAAACTCGGAATTAATGACATACGAGGCCTGTTCAGAAAGTAAGCTCCGATTGATTGCCAAATTGAAACCACAGTGAACATCAGAAATGTTTTACTTGTAACAATTAGCTACACCTTTCAGCTACTTCTCTACGTAGTCGCCGTTCTGACTTAGACTTTTGTCATAGCGTTGTACCAACTTTTCAATAGCCTCATCATAGAAGGCAGCCGCCAGTGCTTTCCGCCAATTCTCCACGCTGGCCTACACCTCGTTGTCTTTGTCAAAATGTTGTCTTCAAAGACAGCGGTTCATGTGACCAGAGATGAAACTCAGGGGGAGACAATTGCGGACTGTATTGTGGGTAACCTCACATTTCCATTTGAAAACGATGCAGGAGCATCTTCATTGCCCCTGCAGAACGCGGCTGAGAATTGTCTTGAAGAAGAAACAGCACGACAGTTATGTAATGTTAGCTGCATAGCTTCAGGCGAAATTTCTCACCAGGCCCTCGTACTTGGCGGCAGACACTATTTTCTAGACATCTTTACGCACTCACTGCGAGCTCAGAAATGAGAAGAGCGACGTGATGCTAACTGGGGTTATACTAGAGATACTACCCAACACATCTGTGCAAAGCTTTATCGGATTTTCATAGTCGTTTCCATTTCGCGACCGATCGGAGCTTACTTTCTGAACGCCCCTAGTATTAGAAGATTTATACTGAAAACAAGGTGAAACATAACTCAGCGTAATCGCTCGTGTCCCGGTCCGTAGCCAAAGTCCATCTCCTGTAAACTCTATCACAATAACAGCGTCGCGAATGAGAGGAGACCTCCTCCGTACTCCAGGAGCCACACCAGACGACTCCCATTCCCGGCCACGACGACGCGATCTAATTGCGTGGGGCTTCATCCTGATTGGCTCCATCGTCTCCAGCAGTACGACTGCTGCATGTCTTGTGGCGCCCCCACTGTGAGCACTTTGAAGTATGCCGTGCTGCTTGCCACTGGAGCGTTGGCACACGGTGCTCGAGAAGGCGGTGGCCGCATCTTATGTGCGGCGACCGAGCTGTATGAACGCACGGCACAAAGTATATCCCAGACGATCGCTGAGCACCAGTTCACAAGTGTCTACAAGACTGAGTCGACATACTAATCAATGGAGTTCGCGACATGTGGTAAAATTTGGAAATTGGTCCTTCCTTACGAGAACACAGTTGAAACCTTCGACGACAATTATGTGCTCGCATCGTCCCAGAAAAAGCTGTGTCATTGTTTCAGAATAAAACTGTGAGCTCTCTCGTCTTTGGTCTATGCTGGATGGTGCACAGTCATTCACTAGTCTGATCCCGTGTATTGGCAGCAAGCAAGTGACGTCTTCGGAAATGCCATCGCGCACGATAATCGCTGCTCCACTCCTTCCGTTGGTGGCTGGGTGACGTAACCATAAAAATCGGGCCACGTCTCCGTCCGTAACTCTTGGAACAGGGCAGTGTCAACGTCCGCTGCACGCACCGTGTCATGTAACAATTGTAGTTTAACATAGGAGCCAATCATATTGAAATTGATGATGACAATTCTGTACGCCTGCCTGCATAGGCAGAACATTTCCATGCGCACCCTTTTTGGTAAGAACGAATGTCGTCGGGTCTTAAGCATTGTCTGTCTCCTGCTCATGCTCGGTTCAACGAGGCAGCCTGTGGCACTTCTTCGCCTGGTGGGGACAACGTCGTCCGGCGACCAGACGAGGCCGTCAGATCCGACCAGCACTGATGCAGGAAGATCGGTTGTCGACTGAGTGTCGAGGATCCATTGTCGTCAGGGTGTCCATGCTTTCGGCGTGAGAAAACCCACCGTTGGGGTCTTCAGGGCGTTACCGTGTTGTCCAGTCACAGACCTTGATGATGGTGGATACCGACAACTGAGTGTGAGACGTCCTCCTGAGAATCATCTGGCAAGCGTGCGACAGATTCATCTTGGAGGCACGACTCAGACTCTGACGTCGATGTCGTCCTCCTCTTCTTGCGTCGTCTTGGTAATCTTGTTTGCGGATTGCGACGTTCAGGAACGCAGGTGGCTGTACGTACAACCATGACATCGAGATCCATGTCACCTTCACTTCTGTCAACATCCCCATTTGGCACTGGAATCTCCGGCCGAATGGCCGGTCGCTGTTGTAGACGGCCGGCCTCACCTCGTCCGGTCTCTGCAGGTTGTGAAAGATCTTGTGGAAGTTGCTGTGCAGGCTTCTGGAGGTTATCGGACCTGTTGCACTGCGTAGATGTGTGGAAGAGGTGTCATAGCTGGAAGGGGAGAAGCGTCGTCAGTCGAAAGCTGCGTAATTCTGCGTTGGAGGCATTCGTTTCGCACATATCCTTCTTTACCGCAACTAGAACAGGGCTTTGGCTGTCCATCGTTTATGACTATGGCCAGGCATGCGACAATGAAGAGGTAGGATGCTTTAGCTCAATGCGGACTTGCTCCACTCATTTCAAAACTGGTTATGTAGTGAAGTCCGCCCATTTCTCTGCTACATGGCCGTGTACGGTTCCATCACGTCTTCTGCCGGATATTCGAACGGAAGTTCAAAATATGTGAACCACGCATAATCCCAGGCCAGCACGTTCAACAGTTACTGAGCCAATTTGTGGCCGTCCGAATGCCGGGATTTTGAGCCGTCTTTCGTCCGTGCTAAGATCTAGTTGCAAGTTGCGTCGCTTGTCAGTTTGACGTAAACCACACTACTAACGATGGACAGGTGTATACCATTGGGGGATCTTCACTTCATCGCGTAACAATTGACCGACAGAAAGTGCTTTTGGTCATACATTTATGTTCGAAAAGGAGAACTTCAATGTGGTTTTATAGTAGGAGTTGGATATTCTATCGTGGATCGTAGCATGCACGAATACCGCTGTGAAAGTAAACAACCGTGAGGCATACGCTACGGCAAGCAGGTAAACAGCTGTTATGGCACAGAACAGTAAGAGCTTGAAAATTAGAAAATTTTATTAAAAATCATTCATCTTGCTAGAAGAGAACTGCGGTCACGCCATAGGCAGAGACAGAACCAGTAAATAAGTGGTAAGTCGCAAATGTGTCAGGTTACGTTAGGTAAAAAATTCGGAGTTAACCCTAAACAGCACCGCCATTTTTACAGTTAACAAGAAAAATCGATTTGTTCCTTTCCAGTCGTTGATTGCAACTTTCTTTTTCTTTTTCCTTTTCATTTATTTTTTAATTTTAAAAAAAGACCAAAAGGCCACAAAAATGAAATAAATTGTGAAACACGGTACCTGAAAATGGATGAGGACAAGAATACCACATGGACTGGCAAACTCAACCGATACCTTGGCATTGAAATATAAGGTTCAACACACTGGCGAATTCGTCGCGATACCGTGGCAAGCACAAACTTTTCCTATGTGCACTGGTCGTACATTGGTGAAACGCGAGTGGGTCATTATTGGCCATCCATCTGCAATGTAATGAACGTAGTGGCACAACAGCCATACAGTTGCTTTTGACTTTGCCCTTGGAAAGTAGAAGTGTGGACACAGTGGGATATCAGCCGAAAAGGCAGTCTCGACGGATCTAGTTAGAAACGCTAATTGTTTTTGTAAGCCAGTGCCAGTTCGCTTTGTGACCATGACAAGTTAATCTATGGTCTAGCGTGTCTATGACGGCACAGCGACTGCAGTGATCCGTGACACTAACTCCAATACGAAATAGGCGCTCCTTGGCGGATAACTGGTTGTATAGCACTTGATAACGCTAAGATGTCACCGCCACTGGCAGAACTAGAAGCCTAAGATGAACCCATTCTGTCTTCCAAGAAGTTCGTGGCAATGAGCGTTCAATAGGCGCCGTACAGTCAGTTCCTCCCCCGAGCATTAACAAAACTATGGTAGTAAGATGCTGCCTCTGTAGAATATCAGCCCCCTAATAAGTAACCGCAATATAAAATTCACAGACATTTTTTAACTGTAA
Source organism: Schistocerca nitens (assembly GCF_023898315.1). Lineage (NCBI taxonomy): Eukaryota > Metazoa > Arthropoda > Insecta > Orthoptera > Acrididae > Schistocerca > Schistocerca nitens. The sequence goes on along the minus strand of NC_064616.1, from coordinate 568,863,784 downwards.
ATTCACTCGATTAACATAGACAGGCGGCTCCAGACTGCCCGACCGCAGACAGTAAAATAATTGAGACGTGAATGGGTGTATTTTGTGAGAGATAGTCAAAACTGTGTGCCGAAAAAATAACACAGACGCTTTTCTTTGAATATCGGAAAGTCCCAAACCCCCGAGGGAACGCACACGCTCAACCACCTCGTATCGTAATCTCAAAATATGATGCTTACATAAAAACCGACTAGACAACTATTTTAGTTTCCTAGCTATCATCGCGGGAAGAAGAAAGATCTGAACAATGATATACGCTTTGTACAAGACTTAGGAATTCATTATCTGAGCTCTCTAAAGGAGGTTAATGAAACGCAGTTCATGTTCCAGGATTTCACGTTGTATCTTCTCCATAACTTACTTCCAATTAAGTGTGGCCATTTTGAGTGGAGAACGACCAGTTATGACTTCCAAAGACTTATGTCTACCGACCACCATCGCTTGCGAAGTGACACCATTATTGATGCTGGCACCAAATACAAGGCAAAAGGAATGCAACGTAGGTATGAGCGATGGAATCTCAGCGGAAGAATGGAGTAACACCATCACATCATCCGCGTATGTCTGCAACGAGATCGTCTCCCGCAAGAGTGACCATCCTTGTAACTGAGCGACGATCCTTCGAAGAAGGGGTCCAAGTGATAAAACAACCAGCCTCACTGAAATTGGATCCGGCCGCAGTGGCCGTGCGGTTCTAGGCGCTACAGTCCTGCCTCGGGCATGGATGTGTGTGATGTCCTTAAGTTAGTTAGGTTTAATTAGTTCTAAGTTCTAGGCGACTGATGACCTCAGAAGTTAAGTCGCATAGTGCTCAGAGCCATTTGAACCATTTTTTTGAAAGTGGACTTTCCTGTGGAAAACGCATGCGGTTGATAATAGGTGTCGGTTGGCCACAGACAGCCAATGAAGTTTGGATACCCGTAAACAAATTAGACAAGACCCTTCGCCATTGACAGCCAACGAAGCTTGAATAACTGTAAACACATAACTGAAGACCCTACGAGCTTGATTTGTGAACCCAACAGCTTCCAGTACCTGCCAGAGGAAGCCATGGTTGACCTTGACGAATGCCATGTCAAAATCCAAAAAAGCCAGAGCACCAGCAACGGAACTAACAGCGGCCATCGATATGGGGTCACGACTCAGCTACCAAGGTCAAATAGACTCGATTAATGTCTGAAATAATACTGGAGGGAATTGACACCATGAATCCTGCACGGCTGTCCGTAAATCCGAAAAAGTACGACAAGGTGGAGATCTTTTCTGAACAGCACGTTGCATCGCATCTCAGATATCCAGATATGCTCAATAATTCTCACGTCTAGGGAGTTTGGTGGCCAGCGGAAGTGTTTAAACGCAGAGGAGTGTTCTTGGAGCGACTCTGTAGCAATTCTGGACGTGTCGGGTGTCGCATTGTCCTTCTGGAATTGCCCAAATCCGTCGGAATGCACAATGCACATGAATGGATGCTGGTGATCAGACAGGATGCTTACGTACGTGTTACTTGTCAGAGTCGTATCTAGACGTATCAGGAGTCCCATATCACTCCAATTGCATACGCTCCACACCATTACAGAGTCTTCACCAGCTTGAACAATCTCCTGCTGACATGCAGGGTCCATGGGTTCTTGAGGCTGTCTCCATACCAGTACACATCCATCCTCTCGATACAATTTAAAACGACACTCGTCCGACCAGGCAACATGTTTCCAGTCATCAACAGCCCAATGTCGGTGTTGACGGGCCCAGGCGAGGCGTGAAGCTTTGTATTGTGCAGTCAACAAGGGTACACGAGTGGGGCTTCAGCTCCGAAAGCCCATATCGACGTTTCGTTGAATGGTTCGCAAGCTGACACTTCTTTATGGCCCAGCATTGAAATCTGCAGAAATTTGCGGAAGGGTTGCACTTCCGTCAGGTTGAACGATTCTCTTAAATCATCGTTGGTCCCGTTCTTGCAGAATCTTTTTCCGGTCGCATCGATGTCAGAGATTTGATGTTTATCCGGATACCTGATATTCACGGTACACTCGTGAAATGGTCGTACGTGAAAATCCCCTCTCATCGCAACCTCGAAGATGATGTGTCCCATGGCTCGAGCGCGGATTATAACACCGCGTTCAAACGCACTTAAATCTTGATAACCTGCCATTGTAGCAGCAGTAACCTATCTAACAACTGCGCCAGACACTTTTTGTCTTATATAGTCCGTGCCGACGGTAGCGCCATATTCTACCTGTCTACATATCTCTGTATTTGAATACGCATGCCTATACCAGTTTCTTTCGTGCTTCGAAGTATATTTCATTGAGATTTGTCTTGTGATATTCCGGTATACTTTTCATCAACTTCCGAGCCCTATTCATGACACTATAATGAAAGCGTCCAGAATACACTGCTACGCAGCGCAACACCACGGAAAGACAGACAAGCCGCGCCCGGGTTCCCGGGTTCGATTCCCGGGGGGTCAGGAATTTTCTCTGCCTCGTGATGACTGGGTGTTGTGTGATGTCCTTAGGTTAGTTAGGTTTAAGTAGTTCTAAGTTCTAGGGGACTGATGACCATAGATGTTAAGTCCCATAGTGCTCAGAGCCATTTTTGAACAGACAAGCAAGTAAGATTGCTTTAGCCGGTTTGGTTTGGTCGTAGCTTGACTTGGATGGGAGTAAAGCAATATGCCCATTCTGCTGACAACGTGCTGCGGCTCTCGTGCCTGGCTAACAGGCAAGCATGGATAGATAAAAAGCGGAATGTATACACCTCTGCCACACTCGTATAGCGCTCGCCGCTGTTGCCATGGATACAGCGCGGGAAATGGCCTTAAAGCAAGCAAACGTGCCTCCACAGCCCACCCAGCTCCCGCCAGTAGCTGCGTCACGGAGCAGCCACGCCCCCAGACATCAACCAACCACAAGCCGTCACGTGCACTAACCGAAATTTGAACCGGGAGTTCACCACGACACCTGTCGACTTCTCTGTCAGTATTGTGTCTCAACAGCTCAAACCCACGCTCAACACATCGTCTGATTCTAAGACGAACATTTGCAGACGTTATATGGCTCTCTCTCTCTCTGGATCATCGATTGGATTGTCTGTGCTCAATTGCTAGACGACCTGAACTGTCTACGGATCACGGCTGTTATTTTTGTTTCTGTGTATGGTATTTACGTATCTGAAAAATGCCTGGTTCACTGTGCCACTGTCCCCAGCTTGTAGGTCCTTACTGAAATGATTCCTTGTGAAGTATACTTCAGAGTTTAAGTACATGTGCCTACTCTCTGTTCATAAGCCTTATGTCACATTCCTTCTGAAGATCTACTTTCAAGTTGGTGATCAAGCTTACTTTTGGAGAGCATTCATTTATTTAAATTTCCCCGTGACAGTAATACTTGCAACAGTAACTGTGATTGATACTAAAATGCTGAATAAAATCAGCCATCAGTGTTTATTGCCGAACAGCGCGTTTTAAAGATTATGGTTTCACATTCAAAACCTTCTTAAAGTTGTTACACTAGGTGTTTTTTTTTTAATTCAGTACCTGTTACAAAAACATTCTTAAATTACTTCATTTTTCTCCCTCCTCTTTACATTAAATTAAAATGCACTGTTAATGATATTTTAATATAGCTTTGAAATTACATTTAATGCGAGTATTTAAAGCGGTACTTTGGGGATTTTGACTTTTATATGACTTACAATTAAAAAATATAGAGGAGTAGTAATAGTTGTATGGTAATCTGCCATACGGCAGGTCTTGTCATCGGTTAAGCCTCTTCCACTTTTGTCTGTCCATAGCCACTCTTTTCATTTCTGAATATTTGTCGCCTTTTATATTGTCCAGCATTTGATATATTCTTTTTCCCCTTCCTCTTTTTCCCTCCACCATTCCTTCTATTCCTTCCTTCAATAAACAGTTCCTCCTCAAACAATGTCCAATCCAGTCCCGTTTGCTCTTGATTTTCAGCATGTTTCTTTCTTCTCCATCTCTTCTTAATACTTCTTCATTCCTTACTCGGTCTTCCCATTTCATTTTTTGCATTATTCTCTATATCCACATCTCTAGTGCCTCCAATCTTCTTTCATCTTCCTTCCTCAATGTCCAGGTCTCCGCACCATATAGTGCAACGCTCCAGATGTAACATTTGGTAAGTCTTTGCCTCAGATCTTTGTTTAGTGATCCACAAAGTAATTTCTGTTTCTTCTTGAATCCTTCTTTTCCCATTGCAATTCTTTTCCTAATTTCTGTTGAGCAATACATACATCCATTATTACACTTCTCAAGTAAGTGAAGTTATTCACTTGCTCTGTTTCCTCTCTTCCTATTTTCACACGGCATTTTTCTCCCCTTTCTTCCAGTTACCATGCTTGTCGTTTTCTTCTTGTTAATCTTCATTCCATATTCTTCTAATTTTGTGTTTAGATCATTTAACATTTGTTCCATCTCTCTTGCACTCTCTGCCATCACAACAATGTCGTATGCAAATCATATACACTCCACTCTCCGACCCCCTATACAAACTCCTCTCCTTCCATCAAAACTTTCACTAATAATTTCCTCCAGATATATATTGAACAGTGTTGTTGATAAACAACAACCTTGTCTTACACCTCTTCTCAGTCCTATTTCTCCACTCATCACATCCGCTATTCTTACTCTTGCTCTCTGGTTCAAATATAAATTTCTAATTAGCCGTCCATCACTTCTGACAACTCCATGTTTCCTTAGGATTTCCATCAGTTTGTCCCATCTGACTCAGTCAAAAGCCCTCTCAAGATCAATTAACACAACATACACCTTCCTTTTTTTCTCCATGTACCTCTCCCCCATCACTCTCAGTAGCTCAATGGCATCTCTAGTTCCCACTCCCCGCCTGAAGCCAAATTGTTCATCTCCTATTACGCAATTCAGCTTTCCATATAGCCTTCTGTTGAGCATATAGACCCAACTAGTTAATATCTGATACACATGTACACATCTGTGACATGTTTTCTTCAAATATACGAGGCCTATACGGAAGGTAAGTTCCTATCGGTCACGAAATGGAAACCACCGTGAAAATGAAAATTTTTTTTTGTAACAGTTATCTACACCTTCCAGCTACTTCTCTACATAGTCGCCGCTCCGGTTTACACATTTGTCGTAGCGTTGTACCAACTTTCGAATACTCTCGTCATAAAAGGTATCCTCCTGTGCTTTCTGCCAATTCTCTACGCTGGTCTGCAGATCGTTGTCTGTGCCAGAACATTGTCTTCATAGTCAGCGGTTAATGTGAACAGAGATGAAACTCAGGGAGAGTCAGTTACGAGCTCTACTGTGGGTGCAAACACTTCTCATCGAAAACGCTGCAGGAGCATCTTCATTGCACCTGCAGAGTGCGGCCGAGAATTGTCATGCAGAAGGGAACGCATGACTGCTATGTTATGTGGGCTGTATGAAATCAGGCGAAATCTCACACCAGGCTCTCATACTTGGCGGGAGACACTATTGTTCTAAGCATCTTTACGTGCTCACTGTGTGCTCACAACTCAAAAGAGCGACGTGACGCGGTCGACGGGCATACTAGAGGCACTGCCCAACGCATCTGTGCAAAGCTTCATCAGATTTTCCCCGTGGTTTCCATTTCGCACCCCATCGGACCTTACTTTCCGAATAACCCTCGTAACTGAAGGTGGATTTTATTCCAGACTGCAATGTGCATTTATTCAAAATGTTTCAAATGGCTCTGAGCGCTATAGGACTTAACATCTGAAGGTCATCAGTCCCCTAGAACTTAGAACTACTTAAACCTGACTAACCTAAGGACATCACAAACATCCATGCCCGAGGCAGGATACGAACCCGCTCAGCCACACTGGCCGGCATGCATTTATTCACTGGAGGAAACATTTCACTAGTTGAATTGCTGCGAGATAGATTTTCCCTCACAGTTCTCTTTTCGTACTGTCCAGCTATGTTAAGTTCTTCAGCACTTTCAAACTCCATAGCAGTTATTAAAGAGGGAAACTCTGGCATAGGAACGAGAATGCTTCTAACAATATTTGAGGAAACAAAAAAAAATGTTTTGTCTTGCAGTATGAGAAATTCCAATCCTTCTTCACACCCAGAACTTTTAGAACTTTCTCCTTCGAGATTAGCCGTCTGAGATGATTACCGGTATTTACTACGCGTTTATGAATTTAACAATGTCTTTAATATTCTTTATTAAGTGTCATTTGACAGGCTGCATGACAAACAATGATTACTTATATTCAAGCTCCCAGTAAAAACATACAGTAACTATTTAAGACCGATAAAACAGGAAAATTTATAAACATTGTCAATATATCTACACTATATATCGAAGTCTCAATATCGCTGTTATTTCTACGAAATATGTCAGAGACAGTCCAATGAAAATGAGCCACATGGAAAAATGTAAGTAAACTGTATATTATTTCAAAAGTAATCTGCATATTTGTTAATACATTTATCCCACTGTGACACTAGATGGTCAGTGCCTTCATGGAAAAATGTTTGCGGTTGCCTTTAGAATAGTGATTGTACCCAGTAATCCGAAGCAAATCGACGCCCGCGATTGTCTTCCTTCAGGGCTCCAAAATTATCGAAATCACATAGGATTGGGACTGTATTGAGGCTTACCAGCGTAACTTCTGTAGGGTACTCGAAACAATTTTGGCCTACATATTTTCGGAATATTTCCACCCCAACATGTCTTATAACAATGGCTCCTAGACGCAGACGTAGGGACGATAAAGTAGCATAATGCATTTTTGAGTGGCGTAGCGAACGAGACTGTTGGTTCCGAACTGAACATCAGTCAGTAGATAAAGGGGGTTTGAGAGTAAGAGGCACTTACGCACTAAGCATTAATATACTTAATGAAGTACGACATGATAATCGTAGCCGGACGCTGTGGTTCAAATGGTTCAAATGGCTCTGAGCACTATGGGACTCAACTGCTGTGGTCATAAGTCCCCTAGAACTTAGAACTACTTAAACCTAACTAACCGAAGGACATCACACACATCCATGCCCGAGGCAGGATTCGAACCTGCGACCGTAGCAGTCGCACGGTTCCGGACTGCGCGCCTAGAACCGCGAGACCACCGCGGCCGGCCCGGACGCTGTGGCCGTGCGGTTCTAGGCCCATCGGTCTGGAACCGCGTGACCGCTACGGTCGCAGGTTCGAATCCTGCCTAGGGCATGGATGTGTGTGATGTCCTTAGGTTAGTTAGGTTTAAGTAGTTCTAAGTTCTAGGGGACTGATGACCTCAGATGTTAAGTCCCATAGTGCTCAGAGCCATTTGAACCATTTGATAATCGTATTTGGGGCACCTGTGATTGTTATTTTTGTATTTTCATCTACATCTACATCTACTTCATTATTCTGCTATTCACAATAAGGTGCATGGCAGACGGTTCAATGAAACACCTTCAAGCTCTCTCTACCGTTCCACTCTCGAACAGCGAGCGGGAAAAACCAGCACTCACATTTTTCTGTGCGAGCCCTGATTTCTCTTAGTTTATCTTGATGACCATTTCTCCCTATGCAGGTGGGTGCCAACAGAATGTTTTCACAATCGGAGGAGAAAACTGGTGACTGAAATTTCATGAGAAAATCCCGTCGCAACGAAACACGCCTTTGTTTTAATGATTGCCACTCTAATTCACGTATCATGTCTGTGGCACTATCTCCCCTATTTCGCTATAATACAAAACGAGCTGCCCTTCTTTGTACTTTTCCGATGTCATCTGTCAGTCCCACCTGATGGGGATCCCACACGCACAGCGGTACTCCAGAATAGGGCGGACAAGCGTGGTGTAAGCAGTCTCTTAAGTAGATCTGTTGTACCTTCTAAGTGTTCTGCCAATGAATCGCAGTCTTTGGTTTGCTCTACCCATAACATTATCTATGTGATGATTCGAAATTATGTTATTTGTAATTGTAATCGCTAAGTATTTTGTTGAATTTACAGCCTTCAGATTTGTGTGACTTATCGTGTAATCGAAATTCAGCGGTTTTCTTTTAATACTCATGTGAATAACTTTACACTTTTCTTCATTCAGGGTCAATTGCCACTTTTCGCACCATACAGATATCTTATCTAAATCATTTTGAAATTTGTTTTGGTCATCTGATAACTTTACAAGACGGTAAATGACAGCATCATCTGCAAACAATCTAAGACGGCTACTCAGATTGTCTCCTAGGACGTTAATATAGACCAGGAACAATAGAGGGCCTATAACACTTCCTTGGGGAACGCCGGATATTACTTCTGTTTTAGTCGATGTGTTTCCGTCTATTACTGCGAACTATGACCTTTCTGACCAGTCGCACGACTGAAACGATATTCCACAGACACGCAGTTTGGTTAGAAGACGCTTGTGAAGAACGATGTCGAAAGCCTTCTGGAAATCTAAAAATATGGAATCAATTTGACATCCCCTTTGGATAGCACTCATTACATCATGAGTATAAAGAGCTAATTGTGTTTCGCTAGAACGATATTTTCTGAATCCGTGCTGGCTATGTGTCAATAAATCGTTTTCTTCGAGGTACTTCATAATGTTCGAATACTGTGTATGTTCCAAAACGCTACTGCAAATCGACATTAGTGGTATGGGCCTGTAATTTTGCGGATTACTCCTGTTTCTCTTCTTGGGTATTGCTGTTACTTGAGCAGTTTTCCAGTCTTTAGGGACGGATCTTTCTGTCAGCGAACGGTTGTATATAATTGTTACCAACATATCGTCTACAGCCGTGAAGTCAAGAAACTATCCGGGCATTCTCAGACTGTTTTAGATGGTGTGGGAGAATATATTACCGCTGATTACTTTATCTCTTATGTTGATATACTATGTTCAACAAAATAAGAAAAACGCTGTTTAGTATACACTGTACTAATACAAACGACGTAAAACATATTTTTTAACAGAACAAACTATCCCACATTTTCACTAATTAGCAGGATACTACGCACTTTCGGCTTGTAAATCGTCTGTGTCTAGGTTCAGTCCACAGTCATACTGAAGTATCGTTACACAACTACCATGAAAGTATGCAAATGTAGCAGTGGTAGTAGATACGTAACGAAATTCAGCTAACAAACCATTCAGTGCTACAGTTAAGTCAATAAAATTGATAGAAGCAGAAAAAGCACGCATTAACAGCTGTGCAATTCAGCAAGTTTTTCACCTTCAGATCTACAGGATATAAAATCAAGGTGGCGACAAAACTTATGGAGGAGAATTTGTCTTAGAAGTACTTCACCGATTGTCAATCTGCCAGCTAGTGGCTCTTTTACAGGAGAGATAAAAATCTTTTCTCCAGTGATACTAGAAGCCAAAACTAATGAAGTGTTTCGCTTGAAAGGCGAAAACTTTGTAGCTACGCTACCATACAACAGCATCAGTCATTCCTAGGACTCCTGTCACCTTCGCCTCTGACAGGTACATTTATAAAGTGCTCAACAAAGGCAGGCGGGTGAAACTGATATGTTGCCGAACTGGGTGGTTTGCAGTTGTATTTATGCGTGTGTCAGTGTTGCATCTCTCCGTGATCACATCATAGGTAGGTGCGAAGAAGGAGAGCTGAAAAAGCGTAAACACCCTTTTCAGTTTCGGGATTCAGTGGGGTTTCTGGTCCACGATATCCGTAAAGAAGGGTTTAGTCAACCGAGGGCTCTCAGTAGTGACAAAGGTTTTCAAGATCGTCGCACTCTTGCTCACTGCACTGTGAACTCTCTATTTCGACAACGAAATGTGTAGGAATCAAAGCCCCAAGAACAGGGGTGGTTTCTTTGATGGCCTTTATGACACCCCCAGAGGCGTTTCCTTTTCGTTTCTGACCGGCAGTGTGTCTGAAAGGTATTTCTCAGCTACCTATAAGAAAACTGAGTGATTTCAACGCTAGACGTCGCGAGTCTGACCCCCATCATATAGGCGCAAAAGAATAGTTGAAATGTGGCTAATAGGATGTGCGGCGACCTTCAAATTGCGTGATGCGATAAGGGTGGCTTTGGGCAGAATTGTGGTGAAATTTGGTGCCAATGTGACATCATTAACCCACCTCACAGCTCACATGAACTTATGAGCTCTGGCCTTTTTGCTCATGTGTCGACACCTATTCTGTCCGAAGCTTGGCCGAGCGCGAGGGTGACGTCGCAGGGCGCCACGCTTCTGCACCTACAAGAGGAAGGCCGCAGGAACCTTTGAGAGAAACTTCAAACTTCTGCACCACAATGGGAGACAATTACGGTGTTTGGAAAAAGTGATAACTTAACTGAGTTGCCCAGTGTAGCCCAGACCACAAAAGCATGCCGTGCAAGAAAATCTACTGCAGTGAGAGAAAAATAGAACTCAGAAGCTGTAAAGATATGTAAACAAGCGAATCACTGCAGTGCATGTTCGATTCTAGCTTCTGACAACATGAAAGGAGAAGCAGTTGTGATGTGAATGTGAAATAAGATGAAAAAGTACCTACAGTAATGTGTCAAATATGCCATTCTTAAACAAAACTGTCGTTCATTCTATAAAAACCAAAGAAACGAAAAGTATCATCTACTAGCAACGATAGCAATATAACTGCTGGTGATGACTTGCCAACAAAAGCGAAAGACGCCCGATGAATGAGCTTTCCAACTTTCAGACAGCTTATGACAGAGAGGAATCAAAGTAAGAATTTGAGATTATCCTAGATGAGCGTGGGGCGGAATTTCTATGCAGTACGTCGCAGGTGACTCGTATTGTTCGCAGCTTATTTCCCGGTTGTTTTACACTAATGGCCCCTCTAGCTATCATAACATATGTATTAGAATTATCGAGGTATAATTGTTAAAAAAGACGCCTATGTTAAATATTACGGCACTTGCGTCCGAATCTGACATAGTGGGCAACGCTAACTGTAATATCATGCCGGCCGGTGTGGCCGTGCGGTTAAAGGCGCTTTAGTCTGGAACCGCGTGACCGCTACGGTCGCAGGTTCGAATCCTGCCTCGGGCATAGATGTGTGTGATGTCCTTAGGTTAGTTAGGTTTAATTAGTTCTAAGTTCTAGGCGACTGATGACCTCAGCAGTTGAGTCGCATAGTGCTCAGAGCCATTTGAACCATTTTTTTGTAATATCATCTCATCTTAGAGACTATTGGAAAAGCTTAATAACGCTTTCAAGATCGCCCTTATCCCCACCAACGCGTCTACAGATACAATCGCTCATCAGTTCTTGCTTAAGTAAACAGTTGAGGGTCGCATAAATAAGGTAATACTAGAAAGATAGCCGCTCGGAGTGGCAGCGCGGTTTGAGGCGCCAAATCACGGACTGTGCGGCCGCTCCCGCCGGAGGTTCGAGTCCTCCCTCGGGCATATGTGTGTGTGTGTGTGTGTGTATGTTGTACTTAGAGTAGTGTCTAAGTCTAGGGACCGATGTCCTCAGCAGTTTGGTCCCATAGGAATTCACACACATTTGAACATTTGAACTAGAAAGATAAATGGGCAGGAAGACTGGACAGCTCATTCTTTTCATGGCCGCGGAATTCTTGAAACAGTTAAGCATTGGTACGACAACGAACTAGTTGAAATGAAGTTGGCGAAATAAATTAAACATTTCGACACGAAAACCTAAATGATTTCAGCGGAGTGTGCGCTGATATGAAACTTACTGGCAGATTAAAACTTTGTGCTGGACCAAGACTCGAAGTCGGGACCTTTCCCTTTCTCGGGAAAGTTCCTTCATTTCTTCCATTAGTATTTCCGTTTTTAAATCATTCCTACACAGTTAAGAAACGCCAAATACGCTTTCATAATTCTTTGTCACTGAGGGGAGTGTTCGTCAACCGATACTATCGTCATGCCAGTTCCGGTGCGATGCAATCCCCAACTAGCATCCTACAATTTCATCTAAAAGCTCAGCAATGATGTAGTTTCAAAAAGACGGTCGAAAAGAGGACTCAAAATTTCACAAATCACGAGAAATGAAACAAGTCAGTACCCACGGTTCAGTACAGTTCAACCTAACTGTAACAAGCCTAATATCAACATAGAAGTCCTGAGGGACGCAGGACGTAATGATTAATTTCGATAGCAAATTAGTTTCTCAAGGAAGATGTCTTAGATCCGTAGGGATTGGCGGAGCCATGTTTCTTGTGTGGTTATACTTAACGAAGGCCATCGTTCGTGCTCTGATGTGAAGCCCTTTCTTGCCAGTATTTCTTACGAGGGGAACCTACCATAGTTCGCTCTCTGACGCCGTCAAAACATCGTTTGGTGAAAAAAGAGTAAAAGTAAAGAGACACTTACTTTGTCTTAGGTGCCAACACTCAATAGTTTCCGAGAACGTTTTGGTGCTACTACATCAGTTAGCTCCCGCAGAATTGAACCAAGACGCAGAATAGTTGCAGTTTCGATTTTTTGTGTGCAGTGTTCGAATCCGGTCTTACGTTTTTGTTATTATTATTATTATTTGTAACCGAAGTATGTGACGTAAATTACAACATTTTTTGTGATATACAATGCAATTATTTATAAAACAAATAAGCCTTTCAAATGTTATTAAAAATAGATTTTATCATCACAGATATTATACAGCCTTATATGAAAACCATGCAAATTCTAGGATTGTAATTTTTCTAAGTCTTTTTCTTTTTACTTTTATATTTCAAGAGAATCAGAGCATTCCCTAGAGTGAAATATATCATTATGACGTCCAAAATGTAAAAAATCAGAGGACTAACGGCTAGGGTTTCCGCGCGATTGCCAGTCGCGTCACGTAAGATACGTGCCCCTGCGGGTCGTGCATGACTCTTCATGTGTTGTTCTGTTGAGAGAGATGAAAGTGGGTAGGATGGACTATGCCGCGAAACTGGAAAGTGAAGAAACGGCACAGACAGCTATGGGTCCGCGCTGTCGCCAGCCGCGTCACGTCACTTTTCTGTTTCGCGACATAGTCCATTCTAACCACTTTGATCTTTCAACTATCAACATTTGCAGGCTCCAGCTGTCGAGAAAATGAATTGATATGCTTGGTCTGCCGTGAAATTATAGCCAGATAGCTTGATATTTGACAACATTAACAAGGTTGCTTTTCCTAGTGATATTAACACTAAAATTTGTTATTGTGTCAGATGTATGGTTCTCTTGTTCATCCAACAGACTAGGTATATGGCCAAAGCATGCTCGTTCTGTGGGCACGATTCACTCTGTTTATGTTACCTAACGCGGGGGTAGGCATGTGGTATGTCCCTCCAGATAAACATTCAAATACAAATGAAAATAAAACATGGTTACATCCCAAATTACCCTTCCAAAATAATAATGAAAATAAAACATGGTTACATCCTAAATTACCCTTCCAAAATAATTTCTTACTTAAGACATCATTATTACTAAACACTTAAATAATTAGCAATACTCAGGAACTTATCCTAGCATACTTGAAATCCTACAAAAATTATTATCCTCATCAATCTAGTAACACAGTGACACATGGAAACACTAGGTTGATAGAAATACTAAATTACTGTTGCTGGCAGACTCGAGCTAAAACTCTCTAAACATTTGATAATAGCATCAATGAGACATGGACAAAATGAACAATAGTAAAAATAACACATCGACATAAGTAACTGGGCATAAATAATTAGACATAAGTTATTGGACATAAGTAATTGACAACTCGTCATAGCGATATAAGCGGTGGCAAAACCGCAACAAAAGCAAAAGTTCAAAATATTATTTCCTTTACACAAAATTCCCTTATTCTCCAGTTACATTTCGTAGCAAAACTAATGCAAGTATCCCCTGGTATTCTTTTATGCTCTCGTTTATATTTTCATACCAACTGATAGTCTTTGGTACTTCTACCTACAAGAAAACTGTCGTTATGTGTAATGCTGTGGAATAGTGTAATGTCACGTTACTACTTCCTTTAACAAGATTCTGATGAAAAGTTGTTTTATGTCTCCTTCAATGAACAGACCAATAATTATTAAACATGTGATATGCTGTTTCTTGTATTTATTTGTATTTGCAAATATTGGTGATTATCAGTCACCCAGTCACAAATATGATTGTTTTTCCTTTTGTTAAATCTCTCACCTCCCTGCTTCCATATAATCATTATTGGCGGCTCGACGAAGCTACTTGCATCTCGACGACGTCGATATGACTTACCTGCTGGTGCTTTTGTTTTTAAATAATATTAGAGTCCAATTGTCATGTGTAATGTGTATAGGAAGGAAAGTCAGTTCCTTAGTATTGAAAATGTGCGTAAAGTTATTCAAAGGCTTCGTTATATAATGGTTAAGAGTTTCTGTGTTGAGATTCAGTGCAGCTTGAGGTGCTAAGGTGCGACAGGCGTCGCGCTCGTGAGATTGTAAGTTGCTGACAGCACAGCTGACAGTAGGGCTGTGTCCGGTTTCACTGGCTCGGCGGCAGAACTGGCTTTCACGCTGGGTCTGTCCTCTTGCTATGCGTGGAGTTTAGTCCCTCGGCACTGTCACAAAACTTCCTTCCAGATTTAGCTTATGTAAAATGATCATGACTCATTTATTCGTTTAGTTACCCTGTCCAAAGATTTAGGTAACTGGTAGGTTTTAGGCTTCTAAATAAACTGTATTTTGCGATAGCATTCCAAACCCAACTCCTTGGCTAACGCGTTTCCTATACAGCGGTCGTTTACAGGATAGATATAGCCGCAAGTGCCGGCTTCCTTGACGCCATATAGATCCGTTTATTGACCGTGGTGGTAATACAACATAGCCGGAGATCGATCTGAAATTCCAACGTTTTCTAATCCTGATGGTTTAGACAATGCGTACCAGGAAAAAGTTCTCTCTCACGATTTTGTTCCTTACTGAAAACTCAAATAGATAACACAAATAGATTCCCATCTTTAGATAAGACTAATAACATCTATAGTGCAATATTAAGCTGGTGAATTTATTTCTTTAACTTTCCCCTTAGGTTTGCTGTTTAAACTGCAACATAGGAATGTACGAAGGTGTAGCGTGGCTGAGGCACGTGGCCTGCAGGGCGGAGGGATTGTGGTCAGCAGAGGCGAGGGGAAAGTTGCAGATGTTGCACGCGCCAAAGCCAGCGGCAGCGGGCTGGGGAAGGGAGAACTGCAATGGCCGCTCTCTCGGCAGGCAGGAGGGAGGAAAGGGAAGGGGGCCATGTCGCCAGCTGACAGGGAGGGGCGGGACTCGCCGCATGTGAACAGCTGTAGTTAACAGCGGCGGTATTTACGCGACTCCTTCCGTGACATTTAATTAAAAGAAATACGTGGTACCAAGAAAAAAACTTACCTTGTTGTCCGTATCATGAAAATAATAAAATAGCACTCGAGGACGACTCACTTTACTTTCTTGTTTAACTTGGACGTACTTATTCATGTTATTATCGTTGTGTGATCATTTAGCAAAACATGCATGTAATAGGGCGTATTTCAAATGTCAGGTAGATGGCAGCATGTAGTCACTGATCTACTGACAGTTACAAAGGCGTGTTACTGTCATGTTCTTATCGTAACGCTTTAATAGCTGTGTTTGTGCACTATTCACTAAATCAACTGGTGAAGTGTGAATCCTTTTGACATATACAACATTAACTGATTATTTCTCTACATGTTCTTTTGACAAGGACAGCTTACACCTTAATTCCATGATTAAAGAATATTTGTGTTTTTAATTCTCGACTGCTAGGATAACATTACTGGAGATGTTGAATGACACAAGACAAAATGATTACAGAACTTCAATAACTTACATTAACATGTGACATCATAAATTCTATTACCAATTACCAATGGTTGCCAATTCTTATGTCTACTTATAACTAACATGCACAACTTAATTAAATGTATAGTAACGATGGTGTTTTCCGTCAATTAATTCTCTTGCTGCATGCAGGACTTTTCCAACTGTTTACATACCATCTCCTATCTACGTAGATCATAGGGGTTTGACCTTAGAGCATATCTACGTTGCTGTCTAGGCGGTTGTATTACCTTCTTTCTTGCTTTTTTGGGTGGAACTACTGGCGTAACAGGCCCGGTTTCACCGTTAGGTGGGGGTGGCTCGGGTCCTTTACACAGTTTCTGTCAAAATGAACGATCACTGTGCGTTCCACTAACTGACTCCTTAATGTCGACGCGACATAGCGCACTTCTCTAACTGAACATTTCTTTCTTCTCCTTCCTTTCTCATCTTTGTCTCGCAACTTCTCAGCCCCTCTTATTTCCTCATAAATTTCCTGTCCACTGGCAACAATAGTACCCTTCGGAATCACAACATCTTTTACACCAAAATTATCTATACTTACTGGTATCGCAAAACCCTTCTGTCTCCTTTCCGGTCGGCAGATACTTCTCTTTATATGTACTGACTGACGATCTAAGACATCATTCTGGGTGAGCGGGTCAACCAGAATGTCTGTCTTAGGCTGTTCTTGATCTTTGACATCTATCCAGAGAAACTTTCCACTTCCGCCTTCTATCCTCACGTGGTTTTTATCGCCCACATCTGCGGTTTGATGGGAGACTGTGAACGGCGCCTTTCACAACTCCTTCGCGTCTGATGGGGGTGCGCACTGCCAAATCGGTGAATTGCTTGGCCGAACTGCACAGTTCACGTCGATAATCCACTATCCCCTGATAACGGTGCAGGAAGTCATTCCATAGTATGATATCAAATGGTTCAAATGGCTCTGAGCACTATGGGACTCAACTTCTGAGGCCATTAGTCCCCTAGAACTTAAAACTACTTCAACCTAACTAATCTAAGGACATCACACACACCCATGCCCGAGGCAGGATTCGAAACTGCGACCGTAGCGGTCTCGCGGTTCCAGACTGCAGCGCCTAGAACAGCACGGTCACTTCGGCCGGCTATGATATCAAATTCACCCTTCTTTAGCCTTACTACTTCCATCCTCTGACCTCGTCTATTGTCCGCAGCTCGTGGTCGTGCGGTAGCGTTCCCGCGCCCGGATTCTCGGGTTCGATTCCCGGCGGGGTCAGCGATTTTCTCTGCCTCGTGATGACTGGGTATTGTGTGATGTCCTTAAGTTAGTTAGGTACAGGTAGTTCTAAGTGACTGATGACTATAGATATTAAGTCCCATAGTGCTCAGAGCCATATGAACCATTTTTTGAACCTCGTCTATTTGCAGATTCACTACACACCAACCTGCAGGGAGAGTTACTTCCTCTCCAAGGCCACTGATATGGAATCGGGGTGGCTGTAACGCCCTTCGATCATTTTTCTCCACAAACAATACACTAACTTGAGCACCAGTATCAACTAAAATTCTGTCTATTTTGTTCCCGAGTACACCAACTAGACTAACGTGTTCCATCTCTTTACATTTTCCGGTCCTAAGCGGGTGTATTATTTTTGTCGGGGGTGCGGGTGGGGGTCGGAACCTGCCCCCCCCCCCCCACGTGTTTCCCTGATTCGACCCCGCGTTGCGGCGGTGGCCGCGCATCTGATTTGAAAATGGTGATTTTGTGGGGCAAACATTATTAGCATGACCTGCTGTCTGGCAAATGGTGCAATACGGTGCGCAACAGCGCATTGCCTTATGGATGGGCCTCCCACAACGGTGACAAAATACTTCCCTCGATGGAGCCGGTACTGAGTCCGGTGGGCGTGGTGCGGCAGCACAAAAGCGCAATACCTCTTCGCGTACCATTGCCAAACGAACAGCTTCAAACAGAGAAGTGGGGGAGGCTGCTTTGACTTTTCCTCCGATGCGGGGGTTAATACCGCGAACAAATGCATCAATTTCACGCGCTTCCGTTTCCGAGCACAAGATCCTATTTTCACTGGCATTTGCACCTAGTTTGTAGGTATGACAAGATACGGCTCTTAGGCGATCTGCAAAGGCTTCAAAATCCTCATTAGGCTATTGCCTCAGAGTTGATAACTGATCTCTGTAATATCCGGTACCTCTGGTATCGGAATAACGCGTAGTCAATCCGCGAGCCAATACTTCAAATTCATGCGTATCACGCAATTCGTCCACCGTTTCTATAAACATTCGGGCTTCCCCTACCAACTTCAGTCTGGCTACATTGACCAATAGATCATCCGGTCAGGCACACGTGCGACCCACATCACGAATATTTTGTAGGAAAATAGCCACACTTTCGTGGGACTTCCCAGAAAAGATGGGAATGAAATCAGCCGCAGGAAAATTGCTTACATTCGCCATGTTAGCAGCAATTGTGGCGTTTGCATTAGAGACAGAATTATTGTTAATTGCCACTGTTTGAGCATTTGTTACAGGAGTGGAGCTAGCAACAGGTATGGAAGTTCGCGCACTAGCTTCCAGCGTCTGTTTCAAGACACGGTTTTGTTCAAGTACCTCCTGATTTTGTGATAATAATTGGCGCATTTGTGCATTTATGGCCCTCTGCAGGAGTATCCCGTTCCGTAGCTCGTGTTCCTATCGGCATGTTTACAAATTTATGGGACCAAAAAAAAAGTAATAATTGTTACAAAAAAAGGACGGCCACAAAGTTTCTTAATCCAGCGGCGGACGATCGACGAAGTTAATGTTGAAACCATCGCGGCGACTTACATGGCGGTGGAGGTGGTGCAACGCATTGGCGGCGGCGACGGCGTGGTGGAGTGGCTGCGGCGGCAGCGGGCGGCGGCGGCGTCCGGACCCTCGGGCGGCGGCAAATGTGTTGGCGGCGTACGGCGCTGGCTCGGCCGGTTCGCGATGGCGGCAGGCCCCTAGCCCGTCGGCGACAGCGGCGGGCGACGCTGGGCGGCGCGGCGCGGCGGCGGCGGTGTGCCGGCGGCGGCTGGCGCGGTGTCGGATGACGGCGGCCCGGCCGGTCGCGCAGCTCACGACCCTCGAACTCAGGCAACGGGCAGCGCGGCGGCGTCCGGCTCACGTGGCTGACTAGCGCGGGCAGCCGCGCTGCAGCGCGCGCTCTTTGCGTGTTTACTGGAGCAGCCACGGCCCACGTGGAGCAAACGTGGCGGCCGGTTGGTGCGTTCCATGCGCGAAGTGCACGGCGTCTTTGGTGTCATTCGAAGAAAGCACGCCAACATTTGTTTCGCCATACGCCACACTGCCGCCGATGCGCCACAGCGAAGTCGGTGTTGATCGTTGTCTTAGAAAATGGCTCTGAGCACTATGGGACTTAACATCTATGGTCATAAGTCCCCTAGAACTTAGAACTACTTAAACCTAACTAACCTAAGGACATCACACAACACCCAGTCGTCACGAGGCAGAGAAAATCCCTGACCCCGCCGGGAATCGAACCCGGGAACCCGGGCGTGGGAAGCGAGAACGCTACCGCACGACCACGAGCTGCGGACGTTGTCTTAGAGTCCAGAGCCCGTGCACAGAGGCGAATCCGTCCGTGAAGTCTCGATCTGTTCACGCACTTGCCATTAACCGTAATAAACGACATCGCAGAGACGGCGGTGTTCAGCGTAATATGGTGAAACGTCCAGCGCACTACGTTCCAACAGACGTTCACGTGCTTCCCCTCCACCACGTTATTTGGTCGTCCGTGCTGCATGATACGATATACTGCACGTGCCGTCGCCATTCGCGATCGCTGGTAGGGACAGTCGGGCGTAACTGAGGTCAAGGTAAAAGATACCGATGTAGATGAGTCACGGAGGGATATGTTGTGTCTTCACAGGCGGCGTTAGGTAGGGCGACACCAGTTCCCCTAGTAACAAACCCGTCAAACTGTTCAGACGGCGGTGCCATAATTTGATTAACGTGCTTACAAACAAAGCGACCGCCCTGGCATAAACATGGACAAGCCCTCCCCTATCCGGAAGTAATGTGAGAGTTTCGTATTTGATTTTCGAAGAGCATACTTGAACTCACAAAGAATCCAAAAGCCACTAGTGTAAGGCGAGTTAACATCTTCGGTATAAGCAGTATCTGAGCGATGTGTGGGATGCATAAAGTCACAAGTGTGTGGACATACTGATTCCTTTGGAGGATATCCAGTGCCTTTAATTGATTGGAGGCAATCCCTGTTCAAAAATTTGTAAGAGCCATCGGTAGCTGTGAGCAGCGGTGAGTCGTATATCGTCAGTGAAACCAATGCTGAGGCATTTCGTGGTAGCTCTGAGCTGAAAGGGGTGGGGGGGGGGGAGGAGGGGATAGGGGAGGGTACACAGTCAACAGGCAGCCCGACCCAGATTTTCATTACCACTGATTTGGCGACATTGATACGACTAGCCGAGGCCATGCCATGCGCGGCGATCGAATCTAGTGCGCTACCAGTGTCGTTGTCATTGCGGATCACAATCACCACGCCGTCAGTACACGCTTTACATCGGAATGTATAACCTCGTGACGTCACACCCATCAGTCGCTAGCGTAGGCCTCATAATAGTGGTTCGAGATCCACGGCAATGTAGACAGAGGACAGCCCTGGCGTACTGATCGAGAAATCGTGAGGGGCGGCGTAGCCGGTCTGTTGACGATCTTCGCACCACGGAGGAGTCACATCGCGACCGTAATAAATGGCACATGGTTTCGCATATGTCGGAGAACCGCTTCCAAATAGCCAGGACTCACGCGATCGAAGGCTTTACAAAAAATCAATTGATGCCAATGCAACCCTCAGACGACATGACCTCGCCAATACGATCAAGTCACAGTATTCCCTGAGTACTGTTCGAATTTTATTGTCACCTCCTATCGACGTCTGATCGGGTAAAATAACTTGCTGTAAGGTCCGCCGTAAACGTGCCGCCAACAGTCTGGAAAAAATATTAACGTCACAATTCAGGAGCGTCAGCGGGCGGTAATCCTGTAACCGTGAGCCACCGGACGGTTTGTAAATTGGTATAGTCACCCCTTACACAAAGCTGCAGGAAGCGTCACGTCTGTAGACAGATGTCCGTCCATCGGGTGGCTAATAAATGTTCAAAAGTCCGGTAAAATTCTAAGGGGAAGCCGTCAGGGCCCGGAGTCTTGTTCGCCGCCCCTTTATCAATGGCGCCTATCACTTCCTCTTCCGAAATTTCTTCCAGCAGAGCTGTCTCCATTGTCGGGTAGTGGTCCGTAAATCGTCTTAGAAATGTCTGCTAACGCCACTGGATCAGGGGTCTGAGCTGAGTAAAGCTGGGAATAATAGTCGTGGGAAGCAGTGCCTATGTCGTGTTGGAAGGAGAAGCGAAAACCGTCCTCCGTGTCGAGCGCTCTTCGGTGTCGTTTATGTTCACGAAGTACATGGAACATAGACGGGCGTTCAGGCATTCACTTGCTATCCTATCCTGCGTCCTCGATCGGACCACCGCCCCCCCCCCCCCCCACTCCAAGTGGCGTCACCTGTGGGCGCTGATCTTAGCCTTAGCATGGTGAGTCGCGTTTGTCGTTCTGGAGATGGTGCCATATTATCATAATCCCGCAGTATCTTGTAGTTGAAATCAACCGTACGTCTGCGCCAAGCTGCGTAGTTCATTATCATTCGTTATAGGGCCGATTCAGTACAGTCCAGCCACCAGCGGATCGTCGTAGGATATGCACGGAGGCGGATTTCACACGAATGCCAGATATCCCCAATGCCTTGCCGGCTGTCCGGATGAGCGAGGTGAGCGACGTTTGACTTTCACGGACTGCGGCTTCTCCACACTCGTCGAAGAAGGGTGATGGCACATACGTAAGTCGAGTGGTCCAAGAATGCGGCAGGCCACAGTTCCTCATCCTGTATCTGAGGGGCGAGCGTACGTGAAACGCAAATGTGGTCAGTGTGACTGGAAGAGTTATTCGTGGAGAGTGTGAACCCAAGTCAGTGGCCGTCAATATTTTACCGAGTGTCCACCACCTGCGGGTCCCGGATTAGACGCGTGAGTTCCGGAAACTGATTACGTCGAGGTAGTTGGTCTTTGTGTTCCAGGACGTAACTGAAGTCACCACTAAATATTACATGCTCTTGGCGGCCTTCGAAAAGCGGCGCAACGTCTCCCGGAAAGAATCGACGTCTGTCCGTGCCTGGAGATGCGAATATATAAGCCTGACCCAGCACTGTGAAAACCATTCCCCGATCCTGGGGGAGGTAGTGAATATCATCCGCCATTATCCCCTCCCGTAGAAGTTTAGTGACACCACCACTGTCTGTGGAAGAGGCATGGGAATTGTACGAGTATATATATATCACAGCCGTACATGCCTGGAAAGTCGTCGACCTGGAGAAAAGCTATATCGATGGCATCAGCATTCAGCATATCCTGTAAGACGGATAATTAGTGCGCGTCCGTATAGTGTTAACATTAACAGTCGCAACACGATAAGGTTTTAGGCTGTCCATCGCACCTGTGTTGGCCATCAACACCCCATGAGTGGTGTGAGCGAGTTACATCTGGGTGTCTCCCGTGTTCGGTGATAGCGGCGAGGAATCAACACTCATGGGGTGAAATCCCTCGAGCGGTGTCCGACACTAAGTGCGATGAGTCTTCTTCGTGATCGTCCGCCCAATCTTCATGAGATACCGTCGACTATTGACGGGATATTTCAGCTGCGACCCTCTGCGCAGACTTCGCCGGCACTGCAGGCTGGGAATTTGCGGTAGGTATCTCCATGCGACACTGCCTTACAGAAGGGTTGGAAGAACTGAAGCCCTTGTCAATGAGATCAAAAAGGTGTCGTGCTACTATGATACCTGTATCCCTGTCCGACTGTCAACAATCCTGTTCAAAAGTTAGCAGTAGGCAGTATTCTGACAGAGCACGGCGCCCTTTCTTGCCTCTTCGCAGGGAACGCTATATGTAGAGGTCTGTTTCAGTATCCAAATAGGGATGGATCCCTTTGATTGCTCTCATGTCGTGAAGAAAGGCTGCAGTCGGCACCACCCGTGAGCCAGTCCATACCCTCATGCAAGGTCGTCGTAGTGGATAGGTCCAGTACATCTGACTCCACTATGTTCATCCTGCCAGGAGCGTCTGTTTGACAAGTGTGGTCGACCTCGGTTGGGAAGGCCGTCCGTGCAGCATCTGCATAATTGCGCCAATGTGTCACTGCTGCTCTCGTACATTACGTATATTCCTGTCCAGGAAGGCCATATTTATCGAGAGTCGACGGTCTGGTATTGGCGAATACATACGAAATACCAGTGCCTGTGTTATTAAGAAGTACGATGCAATGATTTTGTTTGGACATACACGCAAGTCCCAGGAAACATAGCATCGAACTTCTTAATAACAGCCGGTCGCGGTGGCCGAGCGGTTCTAGGCGCTTCACTCCGGAACAGCGTGACTGCTGCGGTCGCAGGTTCGAGTCCTGCCTCGGGCATGGATGTGTGTGATGTCCTTAGGTTAGTTAGGTTTAAGTAGTTCTAAGTTCTAGGGGACTTGTGGCCTCAGATGTTAAGTCCCATAGTACTCAGAGCCATTTGAACCATTTTTTTCCCTTAATAACACAGACACTGCTACTTCGTATTTGCAAACCAATACAGACTATGAGCAGTTTAAAATGATTGCTGATATTTGATGAATATATTTTTGGTAAGAAATGTAATAGTAGTAGCAACAGTAGCAGATATATTATTCATCCATACATCACTGTTACAAGGATACTGAGATATCATGGTACTGCAATTTAAGAAGGACAGAAATACCGTAATTCACCTACAAAGCCGTGTTTCTTTAATTAATGTGTTACTATTTTTGACAGATATTTATTTAACAGTTTATCATGTAACTTAAGAAGTGGTCAATCACATGTGTTAGCTGCCATTACTATCGAAAAGAGACCCAAAAGACGCTTCTATCAAAAAAACCTAAATAATAGTTTAACTATGGCTCTAAGCACTATGGGACTTAACATTTACATCTACATCCATACGCCGCAAGCCACCTGACGGTGTGTGGCGGAGGGTACTTTGAGTACCAGTATCGGTTCTCCCTTCTATTCCAGTCTCGTATTGTTCCTGGAAAGAAAGATTGTCGGTATGCTTCTGTGTGGGCTCTAATCTCTCTGATTTCATCCTCAAGGTCTCTTCGCGAGATATACGTAGGATGGAGCAATATACTGCTTGACTCCTCGGTGAAGGTATGTTCTCGAAACGTCAACAAAAGCCCGGACCGAGCTACTGGGCGTCTCTCTTGCAGAGTCTTCCACTGTAGTTTATCTATCATCTCGTAACGCTTTCGCGATTACTAAATGATCCTCTAACGAAGCGCGCTGCTCTCCGTTGGATCTTCTCTATCTCTTCTATCAACCCTATCTGGTACGGATCCCACACCGGTGAGCAGTATTCAAGCAGTGGGCGAACAAGTGTACTGTAACCTTCTTCCTTTGTTTTCGAACTGCATTTCCTTAGGATTTTTCCAATGAATCTCAGTCTGGCATCTGCTTTACCGACGATTAATTTTATTTCAAAAATGGTTCAAATGGCTCTGAGCACTATGGGACTCAACTGCTGTGGTCATAAGTCCCCTAGAACTTAGAACTACTTAAACCTAACTAACCTAAGGACATCACACACATCCATGCCCGAGGCAGGATTCGAACCTGCGACCGTAGCAGTCGCACGGTTCCGGACTGCGCGCCTAGAACCGCGAGGTCACCGCGGCCGGCTAAATTTATTTGGTCATTTCATTTTAAATTACTTCTAATGCCTACTCCAACATAATTTATGGAATTAACTTCTTCCAGTTGCTGACCTGCCATATCGTAGCTAAATGATAAATGATCTTCTTTCTTTCTATGTATTCGCAGCACATTACACTTGTCTACCCGGAACCGTGCGACTGCTACGGTCGCAGGTTCGAATCCTACCTCGGGCATGGATGTGTGTGATGTCCTTAGGTTAGTTAGGTTTAAGTAGTTCTAAGTTCTAGGGGACTGATAACCACAGCAGTTGAGTCCCATAGTGCTCAGAGCCATTTGAACCATTTTGAACACTTGTCTACATTGAGATTCAGTTGCCATTCCCTGCACCATGCATCAATTCGTTGCAGATCCTCCTGCATTTCAGTACAATTTTCCATTGTTACAACCTCTCGATATACTACAGCATCATCCGCAAAAAATCTCAGTGAACTTTAGATGTTACCCACAAGGTCATTTATATATATTGTGAATAGCAACGGTCCGACGACACTCCCCTGCGGCACACCTGAAATCACTCTTACTACGGAAGACTTCTCTCCATTGAGAATGACATGCTGCGTTCTGTTATCTAGGAACTCTTCAATCCAATCACACAATTGGTCTGATAGTCCATATTCTCTTACTTTGTAAATTAAACGTCTGTGAAGAACTGTATCAAACGCCTTGCGGAAGTCAATAAACACGGCATCTACCTGGGAACCCGTGTCTATGGCCCTCTGAGTCTCGTGGACGAATAGCGCGAGCTGGGTTTCACACGATCGTCGTTTTCGAAACCCATGCTGATTCCTACAGAGTAGATTTCTAGTCTCCAGAAAAGTAATTACACTCGAACATAATACGTGTTCCAAAATTCTATAACTGATCGACGTTAGAGATACAGATCTATAGTTCATCTACATCTACATCTACATTTATACTCCGCAAGCCACCCGACGGTGTGTGGCGGAGGGCACTTTACGTGCCACTGTCATTACCTCCCTCTTCTGTTCCAGTCGCGTATAGTTCGCGGGAAGAACGATTGTCTGAAAGCCTCCGTGCGCGCTCGAATCTCTCTAATTTTTCATTCGTGATCTCCTCGAGAGGTATAAGTAGGGGGAAGCAATATATTCGATACCTCATCCAGAAACGTACCCTCTCGAAACCTGGCGAGCAAGCTACACCGCGATGCAGAGCGCCTCTCTTGCAGAGTCTGCCACTTGAGTTTGCTAAACATCTCCGTAACGCTATCACGCTTACCAAATAACCCTGTGACGAAACGCGCCGCTCTTCTTTGGATCTTCTCTATCTCCTCCGTCAACCCGATCTGGTACGGACTCCACACTGATGAGCAATACTCAAGTATAGGTCGAACGAGTGTTTTGTAAGCCACCTCCTTTGTTGATGGACTACATTTTCTAAGGACTCTCCCAATGAATCTCAACCTGGTACCCGCCTTACCAACAATTAATTTTATGTGATCATTCCACTTCAAATCGTTCCGCACGCATACTTCCAGATATTTTACAGAAGTAACTGCTACCAGTGTTTGTTCCGCTATCATATAATCATACAATAAAGGATCCTTCTTTCTATGTATTCGCAATACATTACATTTATCTATGTTAAGGGTCAGTTGCCACTCCCTGCACCAAGCGCCTATCCGCTGTAGATCTTCCTGCATTTCACTACAATTTTCTAATGCTGCAACTTCTCTGTATACTACAGCATCATCCGCGAAAAGCCACATGGAACTCCCGACACTATCTAATAGGTCACTTATATATATTGTGAAAAGCAATGGTCCCATAACACTCCCCTGTGGCACGCCAGAGGTTACCTTAACGTCTGTAGACGTCTCTCCATTGATAACAACATGCTGTATTCTGTTTGCTAAAAACTCTTCAATCCAGCCACACAGCTGGTCTGATATTCCGTAGGCTCTTACTTTGTTTATCAGGCGACAGTGCGGAACTGTATCGAACGCCTTCCGGATGTCAAGGATAATAGCATCTACCTGGGAGCCTGTATCTAATATTTACTGGGTCTCATGAACAAATAAAGCAAGTTGGGTCTCACACGATCGCTGTTTCCGGAATCCATGTTGATTCACAGAGTAGATTCTGGGTTTCCAAAAACGACATGATACGCGAGCAAAAAACATGTTCTAAAATTCAACAACAGATCGACGTTAGAGATATAGGTCTATAGTTTTGCGCAGCTGCTCGACGACCCTTCTTGAAGACTGGGACTACCTGTGCTCTTTTCCAATCATTTGGAACCCTCCGTTCCTCTAGAGACTTGCGGTACACGGCTGTTAGAAGGGGGGCAAGTTCTTTCGCGTACTCTGTGTAGAATCGAATTGGTATCCCGTCAGGTCCAGTGGACTTTCCTCTGTTGAGTGATACTAGTTGCTTTTCTATTCCTTGGACACTTATTTCGATGACAGCCATTTTTTCGTTTGTGCGAGGATTTAGAGAAGGAACTGATGTGCGGTCTTCCTCTGTGAAACAGCTTTGGAAAAAGAGGTTTAGTATTTCAGCTTTACGCATGTCATGCTCTGTTTCAATGCCATCATCATTCCGGAGTATCTGGATATGCTGTTTCGAGCCACTTACTAATTTAACGTAAGACCAGAACTTCCTAGGATTTTCTGTCAAGTCGGTACATAGAATTTTACTTTCTAATTCACTGAACGCTTCACGCATAGCCCTCCTTACACGCATAGCCTTCTGCACATCTGTTCGTCGTCCCTTCTTGAAAACGGGAAAACGGGGATGACCTGTGCCCTTTTCCAATCTTTTGGAACGCTACGCTCTTCTGAAGTCATCAGTCCCCTAGACTTAAAACTACGTAAACCTAACTAACCTAAGGAGGCAGGATTCGAACCTGCGACTGTAGCAGTAGCGCGGTTCCGAACTGAAGCGCCTAGAACCGCTCGGCCACAGGCGGCCTGCAAATAATTGTTTAAACAATATTTATCAACAATTCAATGTCAGTTAACGCGAGCGCACTTATGCAAGACTACATGCTCATTTATTTATTAACAAACCTCTATTTGTAATTATTGTGAATGGTCTGAGTGTTACCGAATGTTTATAACATTTTTGTTGAAATGTTGTTGTAATACATTAGTGTGGGAAATGGTCAAGTTGAGTCAAATCATGTCTGTAGAACTTAAGAATGACATATTTTTGTTGGGAAAGCAGGCAGTGACGGAACACTACTGGAGTCAAGTGAAGACAAACCTTTTTTCGAGCGGTGCGCTCAAGGGAGAGATGCTTTTACGTGAGATCTCTAACAAGGACACTTTTACGTTTTTTCTTGAAGAAGCAGACCTGCTTGTTGTAAAGAGTGTTATTTGATCGCGTAGGTGACAGATTCTGGGCGGTAAACATCCACTACAAGACTTTTATTTTTGAGGGCACTTTTTATTTGGATCTTGAAAAAGGCGCGTTATGTCATGTTCTAGCAGAAGGCAGACCTTACGGTGATATAGTGCGTTTTTCGATCGAGAGGGTGATCGATTCTAGGCAGTGAAAGACCGCTACGATTCTCTAACTTTTTCCGATTGCATTACAGAACTGAGAATAGACAGAATATGAGTTCCTACTCGTTCTCTCTCGTGTGTTATTGTGTAAATTGTCATACTAAACTCTGAATTATTTTGAGTTGGGCAACATTTCGTGTACTGTGATAATATAATGCACATAGTTTTCGCGCGTCTTGGATGACTATTTAGCGTGTGGATTCAGCTACCGTTTTCGTAACGCTCTCAACATAAATTCCCTACATTTGATAAGGATATTTTCTGTCCATATTTTAATTGAAAATCCAGGGACCATTTTCGGTTTACTTGAGATATACATTCATGAATAAACATCGTTCAACGTAATTCTCTGTCGTCTACATCAAATATAGAAATTATAACAGAACCATCTTTATTAAATTGTCCGTTTATCTTTTATTTTATATTTCTGTGTATTTCTTATTTCGCAATTCTAGCCAATGCATAGCCAACTTGACTGCACGATAACAGCTACAAGTTATTATTTGCAGCGAGTTAGCTGCTGGGGAATGGAATCAGACGTGCGCGGCTCGACCCTATGACTACATCGAACTGTTCCTTTTAACAGAGCAGTCCATAGCCCAACTGCCTAATGTGCAAGCAATGTCAGATAATGTCGCAATTTGTTCGCCCGTAAGTACTGCTGGTTAGAGAGTAGCTACTCAGCAGGAAACCGTTAGATAACTCGTGTTCTGCTTACATGTTTTCCGAAAGGTGAATTGCGAAATCTGGCGGTTGTTGTAACCGTTTTCCTTGAATACTTTTCGTAAATGGCTTCCTTCGGCAGATTTTCAACGTCTGAGACGGCTTCCGCCTGATGCTCCAAGATCCTCAGAACAGAAGATTTCTCTCACGAGTGGTGATAGCTGTTAGCTTGCATATATCAGTCCGTGTGGACAGATTTACGGTAAACAGTGAGGCTGAGAAACTCATTTTCTTTACGACAGATGAGGACGTCAAGAGACGGCAAGGCACCATTTGCTTCTACTTCCATCGTGAACTTGACGTTGTCGTGGATACTACTGATGTGGTCCAAGAATTATCCTAGCTTTTCAAGCTCATGAGACTAAGCAACGGAAGTGTCGTCGATGTAATGATAAAAGACATTAGGTTTTGCAGGAGCCATGTCCAGGGCCATGTCCTCAAAGTACTCCATAATTAGGTTGGCTATAACCGGATCTAATGGGCTCCCCAGTGTGACTCCGCACGTCTGGTTAAAATAACATCCATCATACAAAAAATACGATGACCGTTTTGAGCCCGAACACAGCGCATCACTTGTTTGTATCGCCTCAACTTATCATCGATTTTTATGTGCTAGAAGAATGAAAAGATTAAGTTGTTTACATAGTTGTCTTATATTTTTGTCTTAAAATGTTTTAGATGTGTGACACTCGATGGTCGAGAAAAGCCGTGTCGTGTCAAGTCAGTGAGTTTGCAACGCCCAGCCGATTGCTGAACCGCGGCCTGCGGCAGAGATAACAACTACGGTGCAGCTGCACACTACGAACGTTTGCCGGCGACTGCAAAGCAGAAACACTTATTACTAAAGAGAGATTTAGTGTGCTATGTTTGTTCGCAGCGAATGGTTATTGGCTTGTCCTTTGAGAATTTCAGTAATAGTATTCGAGTAGTAGCCTCAAGAGAGACTATCTCAGGAGTGTGATGAGATCGGCTCACACATACGATACATGAACTAGTCTGCAATGGGGATAGAACTCAAAAGTGTTCAAATCAGTTCTAAGTCGTTTAGAGAGCCATTTTGCGAAGATGAACGGCTTTTGTAGGAAATGACTATTTCGCCGATTTTTGGTAGAGTGTAGACTCACTAGGGAAAGCTCCCAATTACTGAAATGTGAGATTATTTTCTCCTTGATGTGATTAATTGTGCGTTGTGCTGTTAAATAGCCACGCAGTGGTAGGCGAACCGTATTTCAATATTTTTATGAGATTTTCCGTTGGATGGTGTATGTGAAGAGACGTGTTCACGCGAAGTCGTTAAGTTACTTTGTGGTTGAGGATTAAAGTATGTACTAAGGGAGAGTAGCGTTGTATTGTATTATTGTGGCCGTATAGGTGTACGCAAGCACTAAGGAGTAGTGACTTAGCGATATTAGCCGGCCGCGGTGGTCTCGCGGTTCTAGGCGCGCAGTCAGGAACCGCGCGACTGCTACGGTCGCAGGTTCGAATCCTGCCTCGGGCATGGATGTGTGTGATGTCCTTAGGTTAGTTAGGTTTAAGTAGTTCTAAGTTATAGGGGACTGATGACCACAGCAGTTGAGTCCCATAGTGCTCAGACCCATTTGAACCATTTTTTGAACTTAGTGATATTATGGTTAGGATTTATTGTGTGACTTCGGCGTGACCGTCGCAATATAGTAAATTCCGGAAATCTAGTTGGACTGAATGTGTAGTCTGCATTAAAGAGAAAGGTCGTCCTACGCAATAGTTATTTATTGAGAAACAGTAGGAAGTTTATTGAGAATGTGACAGCTTTTCCCTTTGGCCCTAAACGACAAATCAAGAACAATTTAAAAGAGAACACACTAATTCTCTCTGAAAGAGATCACCGACTGCTGTGTTTTGAATTTTAAATATTAGTGGGTCGCGGAAGTCAACGCCTGAAGTGGTGGAGGATTATCTGATTATTTGAGTTTATATAGCTGAAAAGTGTCGATGACCATCAGATTTTTTGTCTTTTTTTTTACATTTCCGCATAGTGGAGTTTTGAATAGTGAACCAGCACTCGTAAATAAGACGCTGACCTGTAGCTGTAAATGATTTAAGTGCAGGAAATAAAGAAAACAGTTTTAAACTGAAAAAGTTTATCCCCAAACTATTTCCAATAAAACAAATCAGAGGCCTATTTGAAAGCAGACTTACATCTGGAATATGCCTTGTCGGAATATAGTAAATCCAAAGGCCAAGAAAGAAAAAGACTGAAATATTTACAAAAACAAAGTTCAAAGAAATTAAAGAAAAGGAGTAGTATTTTTCAGCGAACGACTTGTCACGAAAAGAAAGATAATTAATCTTTAGACAGGGAAAGTAAGTTTGCGAGGTATGAAAAAGTAATTGATCATAAATGAAAAGTTAGTCCATTTATTTCTGAAAGATTGAGGTTAACGAAATAGTTTATTATGTTAAAATTTCAGTAGACTCAAGGATTTTGTTGTAGCAAGGCGCTACTTGTGGATTTCATTGCTGATTAACAACGAGATATAAACAGTATAACATTATATCTTTGCCTTGTGAACGTATTCGCCAATATACGTTGCTGTTCTTGGTAAAGTAAATACATCGTTCCTACTCCCCGTGGACTCTCGCATTTGGTATTTTTCTGGTTACTGATACTAGCTTTGGTGCTATTTTATCTTTCGAACTTAGTGAGCCCTGAGAGTCAGATGCGTTGTTGTAATTAATATCCAGATAGCTATCACTGACCCTATTATACCACGAAAAGTGTTATTGTGTACTTCAGGCGTTGACTTCTCGTACATAGTGAGGTCGTAACGAGCGGTAGTGTAATTTATAGCGTGAGAAACTAAATATAAAATCTAACGTGAGGTCGTTGTGTTAGTACAGACGATTATTTCACGTCACACAAATTACGTCGTTGAGTTTAGGCAAGATCTTGTCAGGACAACTAATTGTAGTATTACGAGAGTGTGCTACATTGGCCGACGTTGCATTTCGCCTATGTATTGGAGCTTGTTCATACAGTGTATCTCCTACGATTGACACCTAGTACAAAGTTGGCGTTAGTGGTATGTAAATGGTTGTGAAGTACAAGCGTATGCTTAAATAGATCCACAACAATATCGTCAAATAACTGGGAGAGTAGATCTATAGAATCTTTGATGACAACGTGCGTGAATAATGGCGCCACATCAAAGCTGGCAGTAAAGTCTCCTTCTCCAAGAAGATATTATGGTCAACTTTGATGTGGTGTCCCTTTAAAGATGCTAGGAAGCTCTAGAAAATGTTATATCTCCGAGAAATCATCCATTCGTATAGCTCGACTACTGTCTCTCGTTATTATTCTCATGGCCCTTTTCTGTACTTTGAAAACTGTGCTTATCTTTTGTTCATTTGTTCTCCAGAAAAGAATCCCATAACTAACAACTAAGTAAACATTGTATGTAACTAAAAGAACTTGGCTCTAACCAACTGATGAGAGAACTTGAAGGGCATAACATTCTGACGACATTCTGTTTGTATCTTTGTGTGTTCACGAAACTTCATCTGATAGTCAATATTAATTGTAGACCCAATTTGTCCATATGATTAGTACTATTGGGAAAGTCATTGAGGTATATTAAGAAGAGTATTACACTGATTTGAGGTATATGCTATCTTTACTCTTTGTGCTCTGTCTTATAGGTATGATAAGAATTAGGTATCAATTACACTTCTTATTCCTAATGCTTCTAACTTAATTAGTAGAATCTTACAGTCAACATTATCAAAAGCCTTAAGTATGCCTGTGAGACACTCATCTTTGTCAAGAGCATCAAGTACCACTTTTGTGAATTTTGTTATCTCTGATTCTGTACTTTTATCATTTCAGAAACCAAACTTCGATTCACTTAAAATGCCGTATTTATTCAAATTATTCGTTAATCTGTCTCTCATAATAGATTCCGTTTTTTTCGACAATAGTGGCAACAGAAAATGGGCCAGTAATTTTCTATGTATTCACATTACTTTTCTTTAGCTGAGGTACAGCTCTTGCCTGTATTAAACATTCTCGAAATTTCGCCGATTTGAATGATTCGTTTATTACGTTCGTTAAGGGAGCTTTTATTCAATGTATGCGTTATTGTAGGACACACATTGGAACTTTATCTATCCTCTGGCTTTTAACTCTTTAGGTTTTGTATAGTTTTACTGACTTCATGCCCTGTGGTTGGTAGTAACATCACTGTACTTTGTGAAAAATAATTTACAGATGATATATGGGTTTTTGGAATTTTTGTTCTAATTTCTCTGCAGTACTTAAAAATGGCCATTCTCATCGTTTGCTATGTGGTGTGGATCATTTATTACTTTATCCCCTTCCCTTATGAGTATAGTATTATGCCTTCGTTCGCCTTTCCTTCATTCCTATTTAATGATTTCTGACACTGCTTTGCCTTTGCTCTCTGCATTGTACATTATTTTGTTATTAAATAACTTTTTTCAGAAGTCAACACCTTCCTATAAATATTTTGGTAACTATGACAGAAATTTAAGAACTCTGGCTCATTATGATCTTTTTTTATTGAAGTGGGGTACTTAAAGGTTTGGGAGGACGTCTTAATACCTGCTGTTATCCATTTCTTTCTGGGAGACACTGACACTGATGTGCCCTTGGTAATCCAGCAAAGAAAAGTGAGACTGCAGCCGGACATGAAGTACTTGAACAATGATAATAAAACCAGTGACTGTATTTAAATTCACACTGTTTATTCTTTTTAACACATGCGACCAGTTTCGACACCAAATGGTGTCATCTTCAGGCCCCTGCATATGGAAACACACATAACATGATAGAAGAGTATGAGAGCACAGACAACATAACTAATAGTTTATGACTAAAAAGGGATAATTCACATCATACAATTACATAATAACAACGTAGTATTGTTATCTGTACAAAACAAAACTTAGCATCTAACTCTTATCGAAATTTTTTAATATACCAATGACGTAATGGACTTCAGAGTAGCCCACACGTACAATGAGATACTCCAGCAAAGCGATCGCAGTCACATACATCCCTCAGGGGAATACTTAAAAATTCGAAATATAGCAATAACAAAAAACGAAACAAACTAATAACATAATACCAAGTTGTATTATTCTAAGCCGGCTGGGGTGGCTGAGCGGTTCTAGGCGTTACAGTCTGGAACCACGCGACGGCTACGGTCGCAATTTCGAATCCTGCCTCGGGTATGGATGTGTGTGATGTCCTTAGGTTGGTTAGGTTTAAGTAGTTCTAAGTTCTAGGGGACTGATGACCTCAGAAGTTAAGTCCCATAGTGCTCAGAGTCATATTATTCTAAAGCAACCCAGTCATATCTCTAATGTCCATGATACAAGCTTAGAAAGTGTGTAACTTGCGTATGTAAAGGACCTTGGATGCAATATCTCCAAAGAAACAACGAAGCATGTCAGCAAAGTTCCTATTAACTCCAAGAAATCTACCGGACAAAAATAATGTTGCCAAAATTAGTAACAGCTTCCGCCAATTTGCACCCACAAGGTTAAAAGAGGCATACATGATAGATGTCGACAAACTATTGCCACACAGGACGTTCCTCAGCAATAGTTTTCAACTCACTGTACATGTGAGATCACATCAAGTCCATTAGGTCATTGGTATATAAAAAAAATTGCAGTATAAGTTAAATGCTAAATTTTGTTTTGAATGGATAACAATGCTATAGCTTATTATGATGTAACTTTATGATGTGATTCATCTTTTTTAGTCATAAACTGTGATTTACGTTGCCTATGCTCTCATACTTTTCTATCATGTTTGTTTTTACATGCAGGGGCCTGAAGATGACATCATTTGATGTCAAAACTGGTCATGTGTTAAAAGGAATTGTAAGTAGGCTGTTTAGGTTTTTTTTTGGTAACGCCACGTAGCGCTCTGTATGAACATCACTGGCTGTGCTGTGTGCAGTCTGTGGCTAGTTTGCATTGTTGTCTGCCATTGTAGTGTTGGGCAGCTGGATATGAAAAGCGCGTAGCGATGCGCAGTTGGAGGTCAGCCGCCAGCAGTGGTGGATGTGGGGAGTGAGATGGCGGTGTTTTGAGAGCGGATAAACTGGAAAGAGACAGAGAGACAGTAAATTTGTAAGGATGGATATCATGAACTGATATATATATATATATATATATATATATATATATATATATATATATATATATATATATATATATAATGACTTTTGAACACTATTAAGGTAAATACATCGTTTGTTCTCTATCAAAATCTTTCATTTGCTAACTATGCCTATCAGTAGTTAGTGCCTTCAGTAGTTTGAATCTTTTATTTAGTTGGCAGTAGTGGTGCTCGCTGTATTGCAGTAGCTTGAGTAACGAAGATTTTTGTGAGGTAAGTGATTTATGAGAGGTATAGGTTAATGTTAGTCGGGGCCATTCTTTTGTAGGGATTATTGAAAGTCAGATTCCATTGCGCTAAAAATATTGTGTGTCAGTTTAGTGTTAATCAGAATAAGTAAAGAGAGTAATGTCTGAGTACGTTCAGTTTTGCTCAGCTGTTTGAAAAGCAAATAATGTAAGAGGTTTACCAGCACAGCAATTCATTAATTTTTCTAAGGGGACGTTTCATATGTCGACCCTTAGCCGACGATACCTCACTGGAATTTTCTGATTTTTTCTTGTAGTTTGTGTAATTAGTGTAGCTATTGTTTATTGCTAGCGCGTAATTATAGAGAGAATTTCCTTTGTAGTTGTAGTTTTCATTGTTGTACAGTAAAACAGTTGTGGCATGCATGTAGATCTGCAGCAAGTATTTCGCAGCTGCGCTTGCAATTAACGAGATATTATTTTCAGTGCTATGTTAATGTGTTCTCTTACTTTTGCTCTTCAAAGTGCTTTTCTGTGTTATCGTGTGAAATATTGTGACAATAATGGCGTGTGAAAAACGTAATACTAGCTCCAAAGTAAACTGAGAAATGACAGTGAAGACGAAAGTAGTGTGTTAGCGTCACCGAGTAATGAATTAACTAATGTTCAAAGTAGTAATTTGGTAATTGTGCATAGGGAAATGGAGCGGGCTGCAAATAATGGTGTAGACAGTAAAATAATTAGTGAACAGGGAAGCATTATCGATCGATCAGTCGGCAACAGCTCGCCTCAGGATTCCGAAATGACAGGACACAATCTAGCAAATACTGTAGATTCTGGTTTTGCGTCCTCACCGTTTTCTCAAATAAGTCAAGACACAGTTTCTGCTTTTCAAAATGCGAATATTGCCGGTTCAAATGCACTGCCGAATAGCACTGAGGAACATGTTTCAGACACCAGTGCATTGTTATTGCAGTTAATGTAAAAAATGGACAAAGGCTACAAAAGTTAGACACAACGCTTGAACAAAATCAGAAACAAATGGAACAAAATCTTCAAAAGTTAGACACGATGGAATAAAATCAGAGACAAACACAGCAAAAGCTTCAAAAGTTAGACACGATGGAACAAAATCAGAGACAAACACAGCAAAAGCTTCAAAAGTTAGACACAATGGAAGAAAATCAGAGACAAACGCAGCAAAAGCTTCAAAAGTTAGACACAATGGAAGAAAATCTTCGAAAGTTAGACACCACACTTGAACAAACACGTGAAGGTTTAACTGCTGAGTTACTTAAAATCGAATCGAAATGTCAAAAAGTCTGTAATGACGTAAAAACACAAATTTGTGAGCATTTCCAAACTATTTTTTCGCGTCATGAAAATGCATTACAGAATCACGAAGCAGCCATAAAAGAACTGCAAACTATTGTTCATGAAAATCACGACACCTTGCAAGCTAAAATTGACTGAGTTGCATCTACCGATTCGGTTACGCAACTTGAAAAAACTCAGGAAAACTTAAAGGACAAAGTAGATACGATTTCAACACAAATGGACACTCTAAAAATTGGTTCAGAAAAACACACAGAGGAAATAATTTCACTATCGGATAAAGTAGCCGAACTTTCAGATCAGTTCACTAACTTATCTATAAAGGTAGATGATGATCTGAATGACACAAGACCTGTAACCATCACTGACACTGAAGAGTATGAACAAATTAGAAAATTCAGTCAAAATCAAAATCAAATTAATACACAGTACAAAAGAGAAATCCGGGAAGTACAAGATCTGTTGGCACAAGTAATACAAGAATTACATACACTCCTGGAAATTGAAATAAGAACACCGTGAATTCATTGTCCCAGGAAGGGGAAACTTTATTGACACATTCATGGGGTCAGATACATCACATGATCACACTGACAGAACCACAGGCACATAGACACAGGCAACAGAGCATGAACAATGTCGGCACTAGTACAGTGTATATCCACCTTTCGCAGCAATGCAGGCTGCTATTCTCCTATGGAGACGATCGTAGAGATGCTGGATGTAGTCCTGTGGAACGGCTTGCCATGCCATTTCCACCTGGCGCCTCAGTTGGACCAGCGTTCGTGCTGGACGTGCAGACCGCGTGAGACGACGCTTCATCCAGTCCCAAACATGCTCAATGGGGGACAGATCCGGAGATCTTGCTGGCCAGGGTAGTTGACTTACACCTTCTAGAGCACGTTGGGTGGCACGGGATACATGCGGACGTGCATTGTCCTGTTGGAACAGCAAGTTCCCTTGCCGGTCTAGGAATGGTAGAACGATGGGTTCGATGACGGTTTGGATGTACCGTGCACTATTCAGTGTCCCCTCGACGATCACCAGTGGTGTACGGCCAGTGTAGGAGATCGCTTCCCACACCATGATGCCGGGTGTTGGCCCTGTGTGCCTCGGTCGTATGCAGTCCTGATTGTGGCGCTCACCTGCACGGCGCCAAACACGCATACGACCATCATTGGCACCAAGGCAGAAGCGACTCTCATCGCTGAAGACGACACGTCTCCATTCGTCCCTCCATTCACGCCTGTCGCGACACCACTGGAGGCGGGCTGCACGATGTTGGGGCGTGAGCGGAAGACGGCCTAACGGTGTGCAGGACCGTAGCCCAGCTTCATGGAGACGGTTGCGAATGGTCCTCGCCGATACCCCAGGAGCAATAGTGTCCCTAATTTGCTGGGAAGTGGCGGTGCGGTCCCCTTCGGCACTGCGTAGGATCCTACGGTCGTGGCGTGCATCCGTGCGTCGCTGCGGTCCGGTCCCAGGTCGACGGGCACGTGCACCTTCCGCCGACCACTGGCGACAACATCGATGTACTGTGGAGACCTCACGCCCCACGTGTTGAGCAATTCGGCGGTACGTCCACCCGGCCTCCCGCATGCCCACTATACGCCCTCGCTCAAAGTCCGTCAACTGCACATACGGTTCACGTCCACGCTGTCGCGGCATGCTACCAGTGTTAAAGACTGCGATGGAGCTCCGTATGCCACGGCAAACTGGCTGACACTGACGGCGGCGGTGCACAAATGCTGCGCAGCTAGCGCCATTCGACGGCCAACACCGCGGTTCCTGGTGTGTCCGCTGTGCCGTGCGTGTGATCATTGCTTGTACAGCCCTCTCGCAGTGTCCGGAGCAAGTATGGTGGGTCTGACACACCGGTGTCAATGTGTTCTTTTTTCCATTTCCAGGAGTGTATTTCAGACGATACTCGCGCTCCAGTACGGGAAGAGGGACATAGAAATACGGAACAACCACAAAAAAATAACACAGGACACTTCGCAAATTATGAAAGAAATTGGCAAGGCGCATTGAATTTTGAGATGGAACCGCCGAAACGAAGTAACAATGAGCGATGTGCGACTCGCCGACACGATGATTTTGACTATAATCTGTTCATTACTACACGTAAATTCAATACATTTAAGAATTCTGGCAACGACATTCATCCACAAGCATGGCTTCATCA
This sequence comes from Schistocerca nitens, assembly GCF_023898315.1. Classification (NCBI taxonomy): domain Eukaryota; kingdom Metazoa; phylum Arthropoda; class Insecta; order Orthoptera; family Acrididae; genus Schistocerca; species Schistocerca nitens. The sequence goes on along the minus strand of NC_064616.1, from coordinate 568,825,002 downwards.
ATTCTCTCATTGTTTTCCTCCCAACTGGTCATTGGAGCACAGGTTAGAATTTATGTGTGGCTACTTAGAGAATGAACCAGCTGTAAGAATGCGATCGGTCATTCACGATTGTCACAGTGAAGGAGAATTTTATCATGCCTTCCTCTCAGCGTATTGGTCTCAAGCTACACAAGACCGAGTAAAACATAGCATGATGAAACATTTCGAACAATCTGAATTTCCCAGTCCTGTGAAATATGTTGAAGACATGATGCATAAGAATCAGTATCTTTCAAACCCATACAGCCCCTCAGAACTCATTCGCATTTGCTTAATCAAATTACCTGAACATTTACGACATATTATTTTAGCAGGACGTTGCAAAGACGACATTGAAGCTTTTCAGGGACTGTTACAAGAACTGGAAATTGACACTGACAATCGCGGAACGCGAAAACAGAAGCACAACAATTACAGGTCACATCTGTCACAATTCCGCGATGACAGAAATAATACACGACAAGGCTATTCTTACAACGTAAATCGTGACCAAAACAGACACCACCCGTATGACAACCGTTGGCAGAGTAGTAATAATTACAGGGAAAGATCACCTCTCCACGGTAATGACTATCACAGAGAAAATAGAGAAACAGACAATATGGGAACCAAAATAATTATTATCAAGGGAGACAGAATAACTTTAGATGCAACGGTCCAGCGCGCAGTTACGATTCAGGGAGAAATTCTCCACCACATGACCGACAAGAAACTATGGAATCTACCGACAAGACGACAGACGATATGATCGTAACGACAGACCTGAATTGCATCAGAACTGGCGGGATTCAAACAGGGCAGGGCCCTCTCGTCAAGGTTAATTTGTAGAAGTTAGGTCTCCAAATCCCAATATCGACGCGCGCCAACAAGACACAATAGGTAATGACTCATACCGCTGGCAGCCACAAAACGTACTTATGAAACTGACGACGCAGCTGCCGTAGCTGGTAATTACGTAAAAATGGTAGACATTAGGGACATCTTACTCCAGGAACACGACGTAGAACATAACAACATTGCATATCCTGTGCTTCACATTACTGTAAATGATGTATAATTTACGGCAGTACTTGACTCCGACAGTCCCATTTCAGTAATTAGTGAAACAGCTTTTAGCAAATGCAACAAATCGAACTATTGCCCCACACTTCCGTTACTTAATATTAAATTACAAGTTGCAATCGTTGGAAAAAGTGTAGATGTACGCCAACAAACCAACTTAGAATTCTTTTGTCAAAGCCACAGCTTCTCTATGAACTTTCTTATTGTTCCATTATTGTCGACGGAAATTATACTGGGAGTAGACTTTTTGAATGAATACAAAGCAATCTTAAACTTTCACGATGCTGAAATAAGTTTAGAGAAAGAAGGTAGGTCAATAGCTTTTAAATTTGAAGATTGGCTCTCAAACCATGACGAGGAAATTAATCGGCTTTACCTTCTGTTAGACAACAGTTCGGAATTTTCTACGGAACTAGACACTAACAATCACTCTGCAAGTACTGACAGGGATGATATCGACGGCATATTTGAAACTAATGAGTTAATTCAGAATAAAATTCAAACAATTGAGAACTGTAATGACACTGATGGGCAGGACCTTTTTGAGATTTTACAAGCACATTCCACAGTTTTTACTCACAAAACAGGAACAATCAAGGGATTTCAATACCAATTTCGTGTTCGTGAGCATACTAAATTTTGTGTTAGACCATACGTAATTCCAGCACATTATAGGGACCGTGTTAGAACAGAAATACACTCTATGCTTGACGAGGGCATTATTGAGCCTGCAGTAAGCTCATACAACAATCCATTACATGTTGTTGAGAAGAAAAATGGATCGATCAGACTTGTCTTAGATTCGAGACAAATCAATCCTATCATTATTCCTGAGACAGACAGGCCGCAAACGTTGGAAGAACTTCTTCAAAATTTTAATGGTGTAAAAGTGTTGTCTTCCATTGATCTCAGATCCAGCTTTTATCAGATCGAACTTCATCCAAAATGTAGAAAATACACAGCTTTCCTTTGTTTCGGCGTTTGTTATCAGTTTCAGAAACTTCCTTTTGGTTTGAACATTTCTTCGGCAGTATTCATTCGCGGGCTAAATTCCATATTACCTGAGTTCTTAAAACGTCACATCACCTTATATGTGGACGATATTCTAATAGCAGAAGCTTCATTGGAGAACATAATCGCATCCTCAACAGTTTGTTACGTATTTTTGCAGAATCTGGAATTACAGTTAACTTGGAAAAGTCTGAATTCGGTAGGTCAAAGGTGAGGTTTTTGGGACATATTATTTCTTCTGAAGGCATTCAGCCGGATCATGAAAAGTTAGAAGCAATCAGAGCCATTCCAGTTCCATCCACAAAAAAACAAGTCCGCAGTTTTCTAGGTCTCGTAAATTTTTACCGTCGTTTTCTGAATATGCAAATTCTTGTTACACCAAAACTTTGTTCTCTCTCTGTAAAAAATACTATTTGGAACTGGGACGAACAAGCACAGTTGGAATTCAATTCTTTGAAAGAATCGCTACTTAACGCGCCAATACTAGCCCATCCAGATCTGTCACAAGATTTCTGCCTTAGCACGGATTCTTCTAAAGTCGCCCATTTATTTCAAGAAGCCATAGAAAATGACACTACCGTTCAGAAAACCATTGCTTTTGCTGGCCGAGTGCTAACAAAATCTGAAAAAAAAAATTATTCCGTTACTGAATTAGAAGCTTTAGCTATCGTTTGGGCATTTAACAAATTCCGCTTCTTTCTTTCTGGTAAGCACGTAAAAGTATACAGTGATCATCGTGCATTACAATTTCTTATGTCTTCAAAATTAAATCATGACAGGTTAAAACGTTGGGAATTGTTTCTGCAAGAATTCCACTTCACAATAGTCTACATTCCCGGTAAGGAGAACATTGTTGCGGACGCACTGTCACGCGCACCGGCTGGGCTTGGGAAAAGTAACACAGAAGGTAACCTCAAGAAAAATTTCACTATTCTTTACATTCAGAAAGTCGCCTTTGAAAACTTCATCACCACATCTTGAAATGACATTGCTCATGAACAAGATAAAGATCCAATTTGCAAAGACATCAAAAGTAAATGGCATGAAAAGACACACACTCAGATTCGGCATTATTATCTGGTTAGAAACAACATACTGTTCAAACGTTGCACTGTTGATGACAAGCTATGGGTACTTTGCATTCCAGACGATTTTGTTAATAAGCTCATTTGGTACGTTCATTTCAGCTACGCACATTTTGGTCCACGAAAATGTTATCGTATTCTTCGAACGACTTGTTATTTTAACAATATGGAAAAGAGAATTCGAAGAGTCTTGTCTATTTGTAAACTTTGTCAAAAGGCGAAACCATCTACTATCTCCCATCGTGCTCCGTTTTTTCCTATCATTCCTTCTAAATTAAAAGAATTTGCTGCTGTTGATCTCTTGGGACCGCTTGTCAGAACATCTAATGGATTTTCGTACGTTCTAGTCGCTGTTGAACTTACTTCAAAATTTGTTTCTTTCACACCTTTACGTAAAGCCACTGGACGGTCTGTATCCAACGCCTTTGTTAAAAATTTCTTACGTAAGGTGGACACGTTAGTAAAGTCATTTCAGATAACGGACCGCAATTCAGATCTGCTGTTTGGTCACGCATGCTTCGGAATAATAAAATCAAACCTGTTTTTATTTCATTGTACTCACCACATTGTGACCCGTCTGAACGGATTATGAAAGAAATCAATAAGCTTTGCAGACTTTATTGTCACAGAAAGCATCAGCATTGGGACAGATATTTACACATTTCAAAATGTGCTGAATGAAATGCCTCATGACTCCACTGCTTTACCACCTACCCTTGTACTGAAGAATTAAGAACCACCAAGCAGAATCAGAGAGCTTGTACTTTTTCCGAATACCCGTAAACTTCGACACAAAGACCCAATTGATTTGGCCATTAAAAATATAAATTCTGCTGCAGACAAAAGGAGAAAACTACACGGTAAAGCAAATGCAAAGAAACTATATATTGGTCAGAAAGTTCTCATTAAAGCTCATTCATTGTCACATAAGAAGAAACACTTGAGTCACAAATTCTTTCTGGTTTACAATGGACCTTACAGAATCCGACGTATACCACATGATAATTGCGTTGAAGTTGAAACTCTGCGTACTAGGAAGAGTAAAGGTTTACACAACATTTCACATGTAAAACCGTTTCTTGAATGATAATCTGCTTTTTAACTTAGTCTTTGCTATAAAATTTTTCACTTCACGTTACTGGTACTCTTTATCACACTTACAAACTGTTAACATGCAACTATGTTTTAAAGTTAACTATCCAGTCAAGAACCTAGGGAACTTAGACAAGTAATTACGAATGCATTGTTATAGTGAACAGACGACACAGTGTTGTTATTTGTACATTCTTCCCTGTTAGTTGCAAGATTACGTAACGAATATACGGCTTACATACTTAGAACATATACTGTTAATGAGATTTTAATGCAACATTTTGGTTTACTTGAAAAGACATTCTTTATTTGAAGTACTTTATGTGAGATTACCGATGACTTAGTATTTGGTTTCTTTGACAGCTACACGATTATATCACGACGCTACTAATATGTGACACGATTTACATTGTTGCTTTTGCGGTGTATCTGTTTTATATCTGCACAGTTTTTCTGAATTTTTCGGGAAAGTAAAACATGTTTAGTAGTAACTTTTGTGGTATAGCTACAATGAGACAGCCTTTTCCGTAGCACAACAATACATTACAGTATAGTACTTTCTTGATCACGGTACTGTACGTAATAACTACAATATCTATACGCAAAGCATTTCACTTTTGTTTATTACAAGGTGAGTACATTGACTTCAGCAGAACTTTGCTTACAGAGGACAATAACTACGACACTTCCACAGAATTATCTTACGGCAAGACGCACATTTAGCGCTAAAGGACAGGTATTTGAGTGATTAATTTTGTACTTAAAACATTTATTTTTTTAGAGATTTTTGCATTACAAAGAAAGTTTTCCATGATACATTTTATTCCATTTCTGTAATCTGTAACACCTGAGGGTATAATTACATTAATCCTCAGGGGGGTACAGGCTTACTTTGTGTACCATGTGTTTGGCAAGCACAGGGAGCCCTAGCTAATATGGTATTTGCCTATACAACTTTACACATCGGTACCATATTCCTCTAACACAGAATTACACAGCTATCTGATAATTTAACAGAGAAACAAACATTTTTTTTACTACGTCAGTGACAGATATTTACGCAATTACACAGTTGGGTAACTACGATGTGTATTATGCTGCTGAGGTATGTTTATGATCAATAAGCTGATGTTATATGAGGTTTTTGATTATGCTACGTATCTGTTATGATGAAATATTGAAGAAGTGTCGACGAATATGTATATGTGTAATAAGGTAAGGAATAATGAGAAGTGGTTAGGGACTCTGACTTGTGAAAAAGGATGTTGGAAACCAAGAATCGTACTTTAAGAGTTATGAAATGTGTGTAAGTGTGTGAATGTACCACAATGCCGACGAAAATTTTTTTGGACACTGTAATATTTACAGGAATTTGTTTCTACACATTTGTAACGCAAATTCTCGACCTGTGAAATTTTTTATATGAGACTGTCACTGTAGTGCAAACTGGTGTCGTAAATATTTCGGTAAGAAAGCAAAGTGACCTTGATGTAATGCATTATGGGCGACCAGCTGTGCGAGTTGCCTGGAGAAAAAGCCATTCGGTGGAAAAAAAAGAGACCATTAACCTCGCTATTGACATTCCATTGTAGAAAGCATCGCAAATACGACACGCTCATTACTTGGAAACATATCGTACTTTGTGCTACTTACTGAAATGCTTATGAATGGATGGGAAATATTCTTACATCTGCAAACCTGATTATGACAAGTGCCTTTCTACAGGAGTTGAGAGCTACTGACTTACGAAATGCCACATAGCTATTGAATGATGTTTTTATGCTTTGGTTTGCGTAATTGCTTATTTCATTTGATATCTGTGTTCCAGCTGTGTTGCAGCATTGGTTTTATAAAATAAAATTAAGTGCATTTGCTAATGTGAACACTTTCTGCCAACAGATCTATTAAATAATAATTTTATGATCCATATTCTTCGAAAAAGGAGTACTTGGAATGGAAAGTACAATAAGAAGGGATTAATAACAGTAACTGCATACATACTTTTCTTTTCAACTACTTGGTAATTTTTTTGGCAGAGTAAGTTATCGTGATGCATCACTCTAGTGTTAAGATGTGACATAGATATTAAACATGGCCATTTTTACTGTAATGTTTTTTCAGCTTGTGGGTTTGTCATGTTCAGATATAAGTTATTGCATTTTCTGCTGCTGTTTGCCAGGCATAGTGCTACTGAATTTCATTTTGTATTACTCTGCTAAGCCAGTTTTACTACTGATTTATTTTTCTTGTTGCTGTGCATTGGCTCATATCTGTTGTAATGTTGCATTTGCTTTGCTAATTTATATTTATTGCTGAAACTTACTGGCAGATTAAAACTGTGTGCCCGACCGAATTTCGAACTCGGGACCTTTGCCTTTCGCGGGCAAGTGCTCTACCATCTGAGCTACCGAAGCACGACTCACGCCCGGTACTCACAGCTTTACTTCTGCCAGTACCACATCTCCTACCTTCCAAACTTTACAGAAGCTCTCCTGCGAACCTTGCAGAACTAGCACTCCTCAAAGAAAGGATATTGCGGAGACATGGCTTAGCCACAGCCTGGGGGATGTTTCCAGAATGAGATTTTCACTCTGCAGCGGAGTGTGCGCTGATATGAAACTTCCTGGCAGATTAAAACTGTGTGCCCGACCGAGATTCGAACTCGGGACCTTTGCCTTTCGCAGGCAAGTTCTCTACCATCTGAGCTACCGAAGCACGACTCACGCCCGGTACTCACAGCTTTACTTCTGTCAGTACCTCGTCTCCTACCTTCCAAACTTTACAGAAGCTCTCCTGCGAACCTTGCAGAGCTAGCACTCCTGAAAGAAAGGATATTGCGGAGACATGGCTTAGCCACAGCCTGGGGATGTTTCCAGAATGAGATTTTCACTCTGCAGCGGAGTGTGCGCTGATATGAAACTTCCTGGCAGATTAAAACTGTGTGCCCGACCGAGATTCGAACTCGGGACCTTTGCCTTTCGCGGGCAAGTGCTCTACCATCTGAGCTACCGAAGCACGACTCACGCCCGGTACTCACAGCTTTACTTCTGCCAGTACCTCGTCTCCTACCTTCCAAACTTTACAGAAGCTCTCCTGCGAACCTTGCAGAACTAGCACTCCTGAAAGAAAGGATATTGCAGAGACATGGCTTAGCCACAGCATGGGGGATGTTTCCAGAATGAGATTTTCACTCTGCAGCGGAGTGTGCGCTGATATGAAACTTCCTGGCAGATTAAAACTGTGTGCCCGACCGAGAGTGCTAGTTCTGCAAGGTTCGCAGGAGAGCTTCTGTAAAGTTTGGAAGGTAGGAGACGAAGTACTGGGAGAAGTAGAGCTGTGAGTACCGGGCGTGAGTCGTGCTTCGGTAGCTCAGATGGTAGAGCACTTGCCCGCGAAAGGCAAAGGTCCCGAGTTCGAATCTCGGTCGGGCACACAGTTTTAATCTGCCAGGAAGTTTCATATCAGCGCACACTCCGCTGCAGAGTGAAAATCTCATTCTGGAAACATCCCTCAGGCTGTGGCTAAGCCATATCTCCGCAATATCCTTTCTTTCAGGAGTGCTAGTTCTGCAAGTTTCGCAGGAGAGCTTCTGTAAAGTTTGGATGGTAGGAGACGAGGTACTGGCAGAAGTAAAGCTGTGAGTACCGGGCGTGAGTCGTGCTTCGGTAGCTCAGATGGTAGAGCACTTGCCCGCGAAAGGCAAAGGTCCAGAGTTCGAATCTCGGTCGGGCACACAGTTTTAATCTGCCAGGAAGTTTCATATCAGCGCACACTCCGCTGCAGAGTGAAAATCTCATTCTGGAAACATCCCCCAGGCTGTGGCTAAGCCATGTCTCCGCAATATCCTTTCTTTCAGGAGTGCTAGTTCTGCAAGGTTCGCAGGAGAGCTTCTGTAAAGTTTGGAAGGTAGGAGACGAGGTACTGGCAGAAGTAAAGCTGTGAGTACCGGGCGTGAGTCGTGCTTCGGTAGCTCAGATGGTAGTGCACTTGCCCGCGAAAGGCAAAGGTCCCGAGTTCGAATCTCGGTCGGGCACACAGTTTTAATCTGCCAGGAAGTTTCATATCAGCGCACACTCCGCTGCAGAGTGAAAATCTCATTCTGGAAACATCCCCCAGGCTGTGGCTAAGCCATGTCTCCACAATATCCTTTCTTTCAGGAGTGCTAGTTCTGCAAGGTTCGCAGGAGAGCTTCTGTAAAGTTTGGAAGGTAGGAGACGAGGTACTGGCAGAAGTAAAGCTGTGAGTACCGGGCGTGAGTCGTGCTTCGGTAGCTCAGATGGTAGAGCACTTCCCCGCGAAAGGCAAAGGTCCAGAGCTCGAATCTCGGTCGGGCACACAGTTTTAATCTGCCAGGAAGTTTCATATCAGCGCACACTCCGCTGCAGAGTGAAAATCTCTTTCTGGAAACATCTCCCAGGCTGTGGCTAAGCCATGTCTCCGCAATATCCTTTCTTTCAGGAGTGCTAGTTCTGCAAGGTTCGCAGGAGAGCTTCTGTAAAGTTTGGAAGGTAGGAGCCGAGGTACTGGCAGAAGTAAAGCTGTGAGTACCGGGCGTGACTCGTGCTTCGGTAGCTCAGATGATAGAGCACTTGCCCGCGAAAGGCAAAGGTCCCGAGTTCGAATCTCGGTCGGGCACACAGTTTTAATCTGCCAGGAAGTTTCATATCAGCGCACACTCCGCTGCAGAGTGAAAATCTCATTCTGGATACATTTATTGCTGCTTGCTTTGCCAATTTGCATTTTTTGTCATTGCTGTTTGTGTTAATTGTTTTGTGCTGCTGCATTGCCTCGTCCCTTAGTATATACACTCCTGGAAATAGAAAAAAGAACACATTGACACCGGTGTGTCAGACCCACCATACTTGCTCCGGACACTGCGAGAGGGCTGTACAAGCAATGATCACACGCACGGCACAGCGGACACACCAGGAACCGCGGTGTTGGCCGTCGAATGGCGCTAGCTGCGCAGCATTTGTGCACCGCCGCCGTCAGTGTCAGCCAGTTTGCCGTGGCATACGGAGCTCCATCGCAGTCTTTAACACTGGTAGCATGCCGCGACAGCGTGGACGTGAACCGTATGTGCAGTTGACGGACTTTGAGCGAGGGCGTATAGTGGGCATGCGGGAGGCCGGGTGGACGTACCGCCGAATTGCTCAACACGTGGGGCGTGAGGTCTCCACAGTACATCGATGTTGTCGCCAGTGGTCGGCGGAAGGTGCACGTGCCCGTCGACCTGGGACCGGACCGCAGCGACGCACGGATGCACGCCAAGACCGTAGGATCCTACGCAGTGCCGTAGGGGACCGCACCGCCACTTCCCAGCAAATTAGGGACACTGTTGCTCCTGGGGTAGCGGTGAAGACCATTCGCAACCGTCTCCATGAAGCTGGGCTACGGTCCCGCACACCGTTAGGCCGTCTTCCGCTCACGCCCCAACATCGTGTAGCCCGCCTCCAGTGGTGTCGCGACAGGCGTGAATGGAGGGACGAATGGAGACGTGTCGTCTTCAGCGATGAGAGTCGCTTCTGCCTTGGTGCCAATGATGGTCGTATGCGTGTTTGGCGCCGTGCAGGTGAGCGCCACAATCAGGACTGCATACGACCGAGGCGCACAGGGCCAGCACCCGGCATCATGGTGTGGGGAGCGATCTCCTACACTGGCCGTACACCACTGGTGATCGTCGAGGGGACACTGAATAGTGCACGGTACATCCAAACCGTCATCGAACCCATCGTTCTACCATTCCTAGACCGGCAAGGGAACTTGCTGTTCCAACAGGACAATGCACGTCCGCATGTATCCCGTGCCACCCAACGTGCTCTAGAAGGTGTAAGTCAACTACCCTGGCCAGCAAGATCTCCGGATCTGTCCCCCATTGAGCATGTTTGGGACTGGATGAAGCGTCGTCTCACGCGGTCTGCACGTCCAGCACGAACGCTGGTCCAACTGAGGCGCCAGGTGGAAATGGCATGGCAAGCCGTTCCACAGGACTACATCCAGCATCTCTACGATCGTCTCCATGGGAGAATAGCAGCCTGCATTGCTGCGAAAGGTGGATATACACTGTACTAGTGCCGACATTGTGCATGCTCTGTTGCCTGTGTCTATGTGCCTGTGGTTCTGTCAGTGTGATCATGTGATGTATCTGACCCCATGAATGTGTCAATAAAGTTTCCCCTTCCTGGGACAATGAATTCACGGTGTTCTTATTTCAATTTCCAGGAGTGTATGTCTGAGCTCAGTAGATTTAAGTTAGCTTAAGAGGGGGTAGACTATATAAGAAACTGACTATGGAGAATAGGGAAAGAATGCATTGAGAAGTTATATGAAAAAGATTTGGGCCAAAATGAGTATTGTTCAACGAGAAATAATTATTTAGAAACGGGATATGAACAAAACAGTAGGGTTTAGGGACAACAGGTATAGATAGGACTTTTGGGAATAATGATGAATGAAGGGAGATCTCCAAGAAGTAACTTGTATTTTTGCCTTTCCTGTCTTTATGTGTTTAGCTGATACGAGTTATGTTGTAGAATTTTTCTAATAATATGTTATTTACTTTGTAAAGATGTTTAGACATTATTTATTGTTTTGTTTTAATGCTCACGTGTGAAGTTGATGTTTCAAAAGTTATTCTGATCTTTTATGTATGTACTTATGTCATAATTCCTGTAACACTGATGTATATGTTATTTCGATTCTTTTGTAAAGCCCCTATTACCACAAATGTTATCTGTATTGTTATGTTCTTTAATGATGTATTTTGAACCTTTGTTATTGTATTCTTATGTTATAAAATTGTAATTGACACCAGTTCATCAAATTAAGTAACTTGTAAGTTAATTTCACTGTACACGTTTCTGTTGGTCATAGTATATGGACAATATGTGAGAAGTAGGGACTAATAGTGTTTGCACGTGTGTTAATAATTCAGCAAGGGACTGGTTAACAGCATTGCTGGTTCTAAGGACAATTAAAAAAAAAAAACTTCGTGAGTGCACAAGTGGCGGTTTACGGACTTGCTATATTCTCCGCAAGACTCTTCGATGGTGATTGTGCACCTGCACAGTCGCAACAGATGGCTGCTGGCCGTCTCTACATGGGCTACAGTGGGTCTGCACCTTTGATGGCCCACCAATACCATTATTTCTACAAGGACTGCAGTGGGTCTGCACCTCTGGTGGCCCACCAATACCATAATCTCTGCCAGGACTACAGTGGGTCTGCCCTGTGATGACCTACCTACCAGTATTCTTCAAAACTTCGAATGACTCTGCTGTGGGTTTGCTCTGTTGTGGCCCATTACCTGTCTGAATGTCAAGAGTCAGCACTGTCTTTCCGTTGGAAGGACAACACTACTTCTTCAAGACTGCATGGAAATCCACTACTTCTGTGTGCATATTCTTTTACTGCTCAGACATTGAGAATAACACTGCTATTTTACTGTGATGAACGATCAGGACTGTCTTTATGGACTGTGAGAAAATTTTAGCTTTTGACCAACATTGTATCAATAAGTGTGTGCATTTGATTTCTTTGTTATTGTAATGATCATTACGAAAAAAATTTTCAAATCTGTATTGGCCAGTGCCCAAAAAATTTGTAAAATTTTTTGTGGGGATCATGGGGCTATGTAAGTAGGCTGTTTAGGTTTTTTTTATTGGTAACGCCACGTAGCGCTCTGTATGAAAATCACTGGCTGTGCTGTGTGCAGTCTGTGGCTAGTTTGCATTGTTGTCTGCCATTGTAGTGTTGGGCAGCTGGATGTGAACAGCGCGTAGCGTTGCGCAGTTGGAGGTGAGCTGCCAGCAGTGGTGGATGTGGGGAGTGAGATGGCGGAGTTTTGAGAGCGGATGATCTGGACAGAGACAGTAAATTTGTAAGGCTGGTTATCATGAACTGATATATATATTATGACTTCTGAACACTATTAAGGTAAATACATTGTTTGTTCTCTATCAAAATCTTTCATTTGCTAACTATGCCTCTCAGTAGTTAGTGCCTTCAGTAGTTTGAATCTTTTATTTAGCTGGCAGTAGTGGCGCTCGCTGTATTGCAGTAGCTTGAGTAACGAAAATTTTTGTGAGGTAAGTGATTTATGAAAGGTATAGGTTAATGTTAGTCAGGGCCATTCTTTTGTAGGGATTATCGAAAGTCAGATTCCGTTGCGCTAAAAATATTGTGTGTCAGTTTAGTGTTGATCAGAATAAGTAAAGAGAGTAATGTCTGAGTACGTTCAGTTTTGCTCAGCTGTTTGAAAAGCAAATAATGTAAGAGGTTTACCAGCACAGCAATTCATTAATTTTTCTAAGGGGACGTTTCAGAATAAACCACGTGGATTCAAATACAGCCGCTAGTTTTGGTATTATTATTATTATTATCATTTAATTACTTCGATACTGATGTGGTACTTTTGGAAATGTCTTTCCAAAGTTCGATTTAATTAATGTTGAGAATTCCGCATTTTCGTCAGTTTCTGTATACACTTCATCCCAACTTTGGTTTGCTAGTTCTCTTGAAAATCTTGTATTTTGAATTATGGGAAACGTCTTTTGTATGCCTACAGTTTAGCGATTGTTTTCCCATATCCGAATTTACTGTTATTATTTGGAAGAAATAGACTTGATATTGCAAGATCTCTTACAGCTACACCACACTTCTTTTGTCTGTCCATATTTCAGGCCACATGGTCGATTACTAATGCAGTCAGTGAAGTAACCCTAGTTGCACTACTGAACGACAAGAACATACCAAAACTCTGAAGTATATTCGATTTTACTAGTTTCATGTAAGATATTTGTGTGTATGTTTATGTATCCACACAATATCATATTTACTTTTGTACTTGAGACTTTATCAAGAACTTCCGTCAATTTACTGAAAAGAGTGTCCACGTTGCCACTGAGTGGTTGATACACACACAAAATCATTAATTTTTTGATGATATCAAGCCCTCCTAATTCAACAGCTGATATTTTAAAGTGTTTGTCTTCATATACAGTACTAAAGGCACGCCGTGATTAAAACTGTGTTCCTTTTCTGATATAAATGCATGATCCTCAACCCTTTGAAGTATTCCTACAGCAAGAGACTGTCATTTCACACAACAATAATACTACAAGCTGGATTTCTCTGCACCAGTGCTCAGTAGCACAATCTACTGTGCAGATCAGATATTGGAGCTGAAGTCCAAATTACTGTGTTCTATTTTTGATTGATTGCTTGTTATGATGCAAGAATTGCCCCATGTTATTTTTTTCCAGTAGCTTCTTTTTCTTTGTGACATGTATTATATGTGATATTTACTGTTAGACTCTGTTATGTGAGTGATTATTTCAGAATTTCTCAGACTGCTGGAAATAGGCAGGAGACCTGCTGTCTGGATTTATCTTAAAGATCTACTTCTCTTACGCATGACAGGTGTTTTACCAAGCGCAGATATAGAAAGCGCCCATTTTCTCAACTCACTATTAACTGGACAGAGATCCAAATCATACTGTCCTCTAGTCTGAGTGTCATCCATTAATCACGATCTGGACAGTTTCTTACATCTATTTTTGTTATACTGATGAACCTGGTGAAGCAAACATAATCTGCCAAATTTTAGTAACTTTCTTTTTTATGTAACTATTGACTAGTTTTTGGTGCAAATTGTGACTGTGTTAGTTTTTTGGCTATCGAACTACAGCTTTCCAAAAGTATTTTGTCGCCTATTTCAAGGCCTCATTATTTCAATGAACTTATGATATTTGAGCATTTGAAAAGATTTGGCTGTTAAAAATTGTGACAGTAAAAGGTACAATGAGGTTCGAAGTTTCATTGCAGCTGTTATTCACTCATTCATCAGTTTATTAATCACCGTATTTAGTAACTGTAAATGTTATGAATCAAAATTATTACTTAACAGAATTTTCCGATTCGCTTAGTGAAAAATTTGCTTCTGGATGAGAAGGGGTTGACGGTGCGGCATTTATGCCCCACGTCAGATCACATTTTATTAGATTTCATCATACAGTATAGTAAGGTTCACTTAGATGTAAGCCAGCGAACAGTTAAGAGTGGTAGCACCCCCCTCCCACAAAGCGGCATATGGGCACGAAGTGTGAGAACGGATTTTAAAGTAGAAGCCATGTCGTACTAGAGTGTACGGAGAACACGGTGATTCACACAGCGAGGCTTGGCGGCGAATGCAAGACTTCCTTTCTTATCATTAACTACTTAAATTTTTATATACGTCTCCAACTAGACTGTCAACATTATCCACACTGACAGCTACCTAAATGTTGTGAATCACTGGTCGACTAAAGCGACCAATCAGAAACGGGCCCTTTGCAAGCAGAGGTGAAACACTGGCGTTAGTTTCTGAACCAGTCTTTGGAGAAGTAACACGTATGTGCCGTGGACGGATTGTATTTCAAAGTAATAGCCATTCAATGATTAAAAGTGTCTCGTAAAATATTTATGCGCAATGTCCGTGTGTGTGACTTTGAATGGTCATTAAAGAAGGGTGGAAATAATTTTATGAACTCGCGCTGGTGCTCTAAAAGTGAAAATCAGACTACGTGAACTTAGATTTAATTATTGGTGTTTATACTGGCTCTAAAATTTGTGTTTTCCCTTCTTTTTAATTAAAAATAATTATTTCGAGACTTTCATTGAAGTGGTGTAGAGACTTTTCCACGTGCCGAGCGGTCTGAGGCGCTGCAGTCATGGACAGTGCGGCTGGTCCCGGCGGAGGTTCGAGTCCTCCCTCGGGCATAGGTGTGTGTGTTTGTCCTTAGGATAATTTAGATTAAGTAGTGTGTAAGCTTAGGGACTGATGACCTTAGCGGTTAAATCCCATAAGATTTCACACACATTTGAACATTTTTTTTTTATCACGTGCCATTCCATTATTCACATCTGATGGTATGCATATTAGAACCTACGACCGAGGGAGAAGAAACCCTGTAGGGACATCGAACAGGTTCATAAAACATGAGGTAAGGAAACCTTTTACTTTTGAACTAGGGAAATTACAAGCGAGAAACCTCCAACACAGTCCTACACATGCAACAATCTGCAAGGACCAACTTGCGCTGTTAGCATGTCCGACGCAGCAATGGGTCACGGCAGGAACATTCCTTGCATCTCATCTTAACTACTCAATCAGCTAGGTAGTGGGGTAATTAAAGCAACTGCTCATCAGAAGGAATTGAACCTGATATTACGTGAACGTGATCCTAATCATAATTAACTGATTAAAAACAAACTGTCCGCTTAAGGACAGGCGCCGGTTTTTTCGTTACCTTATTAATATTAAACTGAAATACAAATAGTAATCGACGACTCTTTCGGCTGAACAATCAAAATAGAACTTTGTTGGTTAAGATTCTGTTAAGCACGTGTTTACTTCAACTGTGTGTTAAGTGCCGTGTAGGTGGTTAGTTGTAAACTTTCCAATGTCGTTTTCGTCAAAATACTCAGAAAAAGATGCCTTACTGAATTATTAGGTATTCGTAATCACGACCAAATTAATTAAGATCAACGAAGTGGGAAGATTACCGAAGGACCGTGGCTGCTGGTTGCTGGATTTGAAGGTAAAAGTAAAATACGAACGACGTTCTAATTGAAAGTCGGAAAATGATATTGGAAAAAGTTCTGAAGCAATATCAGTAAAAAAAACACCCAATAGACGGTGTTAAATGGCTGATGATGAAGAGATGATAGGAAGCATTATATTTTTTGGAGCCTGAAAATGTGCACTATATACACTGACGGAAAAAAATGCAACTCCAAGAAGGAGGTGTGCGACTTAAACGAAAGCTGGCAGGCGTGTTTCTGCATCTAAAAGATAATGTCTAATCCAATTTAACTCCAACAGCATAAAAGTGGCGCTAGTAGCTCCACTAGGAGGATGCAAATCAGGCTTGCTCTAAATACACAATGCAACTGTCGTGAGCGTTAGTTACATTTCAGACTGGAGGGTCTGAGTTGATGTCAGTCAAGAATGTCTTTAAGGCGACAAAGACGCCATTATCAACACCTCGCTGAGTTTCAAAAAAATCGTATAATAGGGCTTCGAGAAGCTGGATGTTTCTTCTGCGATATTACAGAAAGACTTAGCAGGAATGTATCCACTGTACATGATAGTTGGTAGCACTGGTCACGAGAACGTAAGGTCTCAAGAAGACCCGACTCCGGACAGCGATGTGTGACTACCGAGAGGGAAGACCACATGTTCGACGAATGGCTCTGGCCCATCGTACTGCATCTGCCGTTTGTGCAGCAGTTGGCACCACAGTGAAATAACGACATAGTTCAAATCGGTTACTTAAAGGACAGCTCTGAGACAGACGCCCTGTAGCGTGCATTCCACTGACCCCAAACCACCACCATTTGCGACTTCAGTGGTGTCAAGCGAAAGGTCTGTTGTGTTTTCTGCCTCCGTGACACGGATGGCCATGTGATGATTAGAAGAAGGATAGTCTGCTAGTTGCTAGTTGAGGGTCTGCAACCAACCTGTCTGCGTGTTACACACACTGGACCTACACCTGGAGTTATGGTCTGGGGTGCGATTTCGTATGACAGCAGGAGAACTGTCGTGGTTGTCGCACGCAGCCTGACTGCAGATTCTTAGGACAATCTGGTGATTCGACATGGGCTGCCAGTAATGAACAGCATTGCAGGCGGTGTTTTCCAACAGACTAACGCACGCCACATGCCGCTTTTGTAACCCAACATGCTCTGTAGAGTGTTGACATGCTACCTCGACCTGCTCGATCACCAGATCTGTCTCCAATAGAGCACATATGAGACATCATCGGACAACTCCAGTTTCATCCACAGACGACATCAACAGTCCCTGTATTGACCGACCAAGGGCAACAGGCGTGGAATTCTACCCCACAAACTGACATCCGCCACCCGTACAACACTGTGTACACACGTTTGCATGCTTCCGTTCAAAATTCTGTCATTTACACCGACTATTAATGTACTACCATTTCACGTTTGCGATGGTTTATCTCGCGCTTACAGTAACCTGTGATCTTCAAATGTTAATAACTTAAATATTTTACCTAGATAAATGTATTCCCGAAATTTCATTAGTCTACGTTAATTACTTTTTGCTGTTGCGATTTTTTTCAGCCAGTGTACGATTGCGTGACGAGTATGATAAAGTTTCGTGCAAAAGGCCACTTACATCTATGTGAATTTCTAAACTTGTCAGAAAGCCGAATATGAGCCGTGCGAAATGGTGCTCAACAGAAGAGCCAGCCGGATTAAACCAAAATAACGAGAAAAAGGAAGACACTGTGAACACAGCGAGCGAAATTAAAAGATTTAATTTGATTTATGCTTTTACTGTAGTATTTTCTCCCGTTATCAGCAGGTTTTCGTCTTCTTTTCATCCTGCTACGGAATTACAGGGAAATCTCATGCAGTAAAGTAGCCTTCCATTCTTATCTCATCGAATGTTAAAACTTAATTCTTTTTTTATTTTAATTATCAGAAAGGTGGCTGAGAATTGGGGCTCGTAGACTGGTATACAAGGGCTCTACGTTTCCTTTATTGCAGTACAGGGGCGTTAACTGTTCTCAGGTGTGCAAGAAAAGAGGCAATGGTCCTATCGTCTGATAGACAAACGTTGGACTGACAGTGAGTTACTAGTTGGAAGGAGGTCGGTCAATCGCTCTAACGGCAATCAAGGGAAACGGCCCTGTGGGTGGTAATCGTTTTACGACTGGAGCTGCTTCGCTTCGGGATCCAAGACACATGGCTTAGTACCGTCTTACCCCGAAAGGGCAAACCTTTTGGCCAGAGAGGGCTACAGCCAAACGCGGTACTGCACACGCCGAGATTGCAGGCTTATTAGTGAAGCATTGCATTCGGCACCGACGGTTTACGCAATGGCAACGGCGTTTTACGGACTCCTATTCAAATTACATGTATATTTTTTTCTGAGGTAATTGCAGTCAACACAGAGCTGCATTGTAGGCAATTAGGTGTAAAACTATTTATCAGACAGTTCAAAATATGCTCATACATGAGATGTATCGCCGCAGAAACATCCTATAATATTAGTGTATACTGTTATTGCCTGGTTTACTGGAGAACTCAATTTAGTAGACAACAGAGACAAAATTACTATTTCGTTAAAATTTGTTTTTCACTTATATATGTAAGATTTGTGCTTATGCATGAAAGTATTTCTGATAGTTGATCAAATAACGAAAAGATCGGAAAAAACTTCCGTAAAGTTACAAAAAAGATGGTTCAAATGGCTCTGAGTACTATGGGACTTAACTTCTGAGGTCATCGGTCCCCTAGAACTTAGAACTACTTAAACCTAACTAACCTAAGGACATCACACACATCCATGCCCTAGGCAGGATTCGAACCTGCGACCGTAGAGGTAGCGTTGTTCCAGACTGTAGCGCCTAGAACAGCTCGGCCACCCCGGCCGGCCCGTAAAATTACAAAGACAACGTTATCACATGTACTAAGAGACCATATATTACACTGATATAACTTTACTAGTTCGGTGGTTTAAATATCTGGGCGTAACTCTGCAAACCAATACGAAATGGAACGAGCATGCGAGGATTGTGGCAGGGAAGGTGAATGGTCGACTTCGGTTTACTGGAAGAATTTTAGGAAATCAGGTTCATCTGTAAAGGATGACGACGACGATGATGATGATGATGATGATTATGATGATGATGATGATTATGATGATATTTGGTTTTTGTGGCGCTCAACAACACGGTTATCAGCACCCGCACAAATTCTCAACCTTAACACATTCCAGATTCGCCACTTTCACGAATGATGATGAAATGATGCGGACAACACAAACACCCAGTTCCCGGGCGAAGAAAATCCCCGACCCGGCTAACAATCGAACCAGGGACCCCGTGATCTAGAGGCAACAACGCTGGCCACTTTTTTTATTATCAGAATGTTTGGTACTATCATGAAACTTCAGTAGTCCATAGTCAAATCATCATGTAATATAAGCTGCAATGGGGGGAAAAGTTAATTATGATAACAGAATAATAAATAAAAGGAGAAATATGTATCAACAATTATTTTTTTATAGTTTTCATATTTTAGTATTTTTTATTTTGTATTTCCTACATGTACTTTTTGTTTTAGTTTTTATATAGAATCTAAAAGCAGGAGGATATGGAAATCAGATTAGATTCTAAATAACAAACTAAGAAAAATCCCAATTTGATTTCAAGGGTTGATAGAACTGGAGCGATGCTGAGTCAAAACAAAACGAACAGCGAAACAAGGAGAGAACAAGCCGAAGCGAATCAGATGGGAACATACATAACGAAGAAAAACACCTATCATCAGAAAAATGAAATTAACCAACACCTTGCCGACGGAAAACAAGACTCAACATGTTGACGAAGAGGTCTCGATATCGAGTCATTCGCAGGCATGTCCAGAAGGCCGTGAACATGTACTGCATGCAGTTCATGTGATCTCCCCTAGCGCCCGTTGTCACCTATTATTGTACATTTGTTTATGGAAGACTTCGAGGAACGTCTCTTGGACTCAGTGGTTTCGAAACCTACGTGCTTTTCCAGATACGTAGACGATTTTTTTTTTGTTTGGTCTTTTGGCGGTGAGAATTTGAACAACTTTAAAGAACACCTCATTTCCATCCAGCCGAATATTCTTTTCACGATGGAGGTGGAAAAGGATGTCTGCCATCCACTCCTTGATGTGTTGGTCAGGAGGAAGATGAATTGTACGTTGGAACGTGCTGTTTATAGGAAACATACTCGAACTTATTTAAACAGTATCTATAGGCTGACAGTTGTCACCCCCGGCTCAGCATCAAGCGGTACTTTGTACCTTGGTTCTCAGTGCCCACGCCATTTCAGACCCTGAAAGTTTTTCAGCTGAGTTAACCCATCATGAGGTCGCGTTTCGTTAGAATGGATGTAGTGCAAGACAGATGAGACGTGTGTTGCGCTATCGATCAGCCGTGCACCGCGTGAATGATGATAATACCGAGTTGGCACCAAGATTTACGGCCTTTTTGTCCTATGCAGGGAGCATTTCCTGTAAGATGGGTGATATTTTGCGGAAATGTGATGTGAAATGTGTTTTCCAACCTCCAACTAACATCAGGGCCCTTTCAAGTTCCGTTAAGGATGATCCTGGCTTGCGTAAAGTAAGTGTGTATATCGTTTTCCTAGCAGTTGTGGCATGTCATATATTGGTCAGACTATCTCGACCGTGGCGGACCTGTGTACTGAGCTTAATTGTTTCGCACGCTTACAACAGCAGAGCAAATCGCCTATTGTAGAACACTGCCTTGGCACCGGTCACCCTTTGGAATATCACGCCGTGGAGATTCTGGCATGCACTTCCACCTATTCGGATAGTGTTATTAAGGAGGTAGTTCAAATTATACTAACAAGTAACTTTTTAAATAGAGATGCTGATTTTTGTTTAAATTCTGCGTGGAATCCTACTCTCTCCCTCGTCAAAAAACAGAGGGACAGAGTTATGGTTATCTCAAGCGTTGTTCAGTAATTTTCACTATCGATAATTTCTGGCATCATTCATCTTTGGTTGGTGTAGTAGCGCCAGTGTTTACACTGTGTGTGTGTGTGTGTGTGTGTGTGTGTATGTGTGTGTGTGTGTGTGTGTGTGTGTGTGCGTGCGTGTGAGTGAGTGTGTGTGTGTGAGTGAGTGTGTGTGAGTTATCTTTCCGGGATTGTTCCGAAAACCGAGCGTTTTCGTCCAGCAGTTTTGCGTTGAAAATGACAGATCTCCTTCCGAAGTCTATGCGATTGTTCACGACACCATACGGCTGCTTTCCCGTAAATTATTTGAACATTGTGGCCGGTCGGTACTGTTGCGGTTTCATGGCCTGTTCTAGCAGAGTTTAGTTTTTAATGTGCTGGGAGAAACTCAGGTCTCAAATGGACTCTAATTTCTACTTTTTAACTTAGTTAAGAAGGATCATTTCTTGAGTAAATAAATTTCAGTTGTATGTATTTTCATCCGCAGTTAATTGTGGTATTGTGTTTTTACTATATGCACATTAACTTAAATAAATGTACTTGATTGTATGTTGCTCGCTGTGAATATCTGTCATTAACGCATTTTGTTCCACTTCGGCAACTGTCATCAGAACAGACAAATACCCGTAAAATATAGTAGGTTGTTTTGGAAAAAGGTCTTATGGGACCAAACTGCTGAGGTCAATAGTCCCTAAGCTTACGCACTACTTAATCTAACTTAAACTAACTTACATTAAGGACAACACACACACCCATGTCCGAGGGAGGCATGTGGTGCATGTATACATGAAGTACAGTATCTAGTCACGTAAACGTGACCACCTGTCAAAAGCCTGAACAACCACCTTTCGCAGTCCGAAACCCTGCGAGACGTGCAGGAAGAGAGTAGTGAGGTTCTGGAACGTACCGACGGGGTTGTGGATCCATGTCGGCTCTAGTGTGGGTCCGGTAAACTTATCCGTGTGTTCTTCGAATCACGCACTACACTGCGAGATGTGTGACACGTTGCATTGTGCTGCTGATAGATACCATCATGCCGAGGAAAAACAAACTGCATATATGGCCAGAATGACGAGATCACCCAGGGAAACATTCCCTTCTCCGCCCTAGGCCCTTCCGACGATAGTTGCAGGGTGCTTGCTTTCAGACGTTTCAAGCCGTACACGCCAACGGCCATCTGTCCATGGCGTATAATATGTGATTCACCTGAAAGGGCCTCCTGGTCTTTGAAGAACATAGCAAAAGTTGGAGAGATGTTAAGGATAACAATATATAAAGCACAGATATGTTGCAAGTTCTTTGCAGTAACTGTAACACCTTTATTTTGTCGACAGTTGAATATAATGAACGAGAATTATTAATATTCATATAAAGCTTAGGAATTAGTAAAATCACCCCTAATCATTGAAAGGCTAATGTAACACTTAAAATAATGTAAGTAGTAATGTGGGATTCTTTACCCCCGAAAATCTTTTACAAATCGGGCCAAAACGTATGATAAAGTAAGAGCAAGGGCTGTATAAGAAATCTATAAACCAGCAAGAAGTTGTGATACTGAGAATAAATTTGTAAAATCTACAAAGTAATGTATATAGTCTGCAAGTTTATTTTGTATGTAATAAGCTAATATTCATATCTGAGAACAAACAGAGTTTCTAATACGTTCCATTAGACACACAAAAATCTTGCTCTGCTAATAATTTTGACAAAGATCAGATATTCAAAAATTGTAGTTGTAAGTTATGTAGACTACAATGAATTATTATTTATACACAGTAAACTGTACTTATGAATATTTCTTAGGGTTAAAACAAATTCCGTCTAGTGCAAAGTGTTTTAGTTTTTGTACATGCTTGAACATGTGACAGGAAGTCCTGCATCGACACTCATACCTGTTACTTGCTATTGTAGGAATTTCAAAAGACAGATTGGTAGATGAAAAGCTTTCATAGTAGGGAGAGGTTGAGAACCATAAGACAAGGAACAAAAACCAACGAAGAAGAAGGAAGAGAGAAGAAACACCTCAAGAAATTTGAAATTTTCATTTCTTTCAACCAACTTTTTAATATTTCGACATAATTTCTTGGATCGCTTTGATAAACTATGCAAAGAAATACACGTTTCAGGGGAAGGGGGGGCGTAAAGATTACTTATGCAAAAGCAGTTACATATCAGTACTGACAGACTCCCAAACATAATCTTATGCAGGAAATTCTGGGGAGTGTTGAAATGTAACTTACTGAACTATCAACTTACACAAGGGTTGAACAAAAATATGGATACACCGCGAAAATGCATGCCTGAATATAAATACAGATGCTAGTCTAGCCTGCAGGTTGCGCTGTTGTATTTCATCACGAACGACTCCTGCGCAATGTCCTTAATATGTTATAGGTGTCAGTCGTAGTCAGAACAGTGCTGTGTGTAGTTGTGAGTGCTTTATGTCGGAGCTAAGTCAGTTCCAACATTGTTCGTGCTGCAATGGTGGATGTTTCTGCAGCCAAGGTAGCCGAAGTGTATGATGTTTCAAGAGGCGTCGTTTCGAAAATGCATACCGCATACCGGTAAACTGGGAAACATCGTCCCTTAAGTCACAACCCGGACGAAAGTGTGTGTTGCGTGATCGTGACGGCTGGTTCTCGAAAAGGAATTTGACGAAAAATAAGAGGACGACAGCTGCAAAAGTCATTGCAGAACTTAATGCGCACTCGCGAAACCTGTCAGCACCGAAACATCACGAAGGGAGCTGCAGAAGCAGGTAACTGCGTGGTGAGATGGAATTACAAAACCGCTCGTCAATGACGAAAATGCCCATTACAGGAAAACGTGGTGCCGAAGCCATAAAACCTTGTCTATGGAAAAATGGAAGAATATCATTTGGTTTGGCCTGATGAGTCTTGTTTCACACTGTTTCCAGCTTCTGTTCTGGCTTACGTCACAAGACTGAAACACGGCGGGGGTTCGGTGATGAGTTGGGCAACCACATCGTGATATTCCATGTGCACGATGGTTACTCTGTAAGGTCGCATTACTGCCGAGGATTATACGACCATCTTGGCTGATTAGGTCTCTCATAATGCACAGTTTTTGTTCCCTAATGATAACGCTATGTTCTAAGACGAGAAGTTCATTGTTCACACAGCTCGCAAAAACTTCCATTCTCTTACCAAAGAATGAAAAATATTGCAAGAAGTGAGATTCGATGCCAAAGGAATTGATCGTCATCTCAGCGCAGTATATCTGCATCAAACTGAAATCACAGATCCTTTCATTTCTCAGAAACCATTAGGTAACGAACCTGACACGTATGAATAAAATTTCATTTTCGAGTGTTCCAACGATTTCACCTGATCCGAAACACATTTTGTGTTATGACTTTGACTTTGATTTTCTCGAAAATTGTGAGCGGGAGCGTAGTGACATAATACTTTCACAAGATTACGATTGGTCTCCAATTAGTGTGGCAAAGCTCGTCGAAATCTGTGCGTCGCAGTGTCTGGGCTCTCGTCGTAAGTGTTCTGCAGGTGCAGTGGGTGCATTCACTTTACGTAACTGTCTAGTGGGTTGCACAGCCTAACAGATTACCAAACGCATTCCGCAGAAACGTTGATGCCACAGTTCTCAAGCTTCGGCGCCTCACAGAGCCCAAAGTAGTCATTTCTGGACGTGGGCTACCTCGAAAAAATGACTGTTTTGCCGTTCCGCGGGAGAAAACGAATCTGCCGTACCGCACAACTCACTAAGCGCTGTTGGTTTTTCTCCAAACGCCATTTCGTCTCCCTATAGCATACCAGTCGTGGTCTGCAGAATTCTGGCTCAGAGACGTTCCTGTCCTGTCCATGTGGTGAATAGCTTCACATTTGAGAAATTCAACCACTTCACTATCATGATGTAGATAGGATTCATTGTCCATGAAAAAAAAAAATTAACCACACCTCTGAAAACTGACAGTTTAGTAGAAACACTTCATTTCTGCATTTCTGGAGAAATAGTACTTCGATCGCCAGTAGAAATGTGAAGCTCCATACATCTATCTAAGGTGATACTTTCCCATATCAGCTTCAACACAACACCAAACTTTTTTCATTGGACTTTGTTACTGCGACGGCACTGTTTGCGACTTTCCTCCGAGACGAATGTATGACAAAAATAGTTGTGCACACTTAAATCGCAGACTAATTGTTGTGTACTTCTGATAAACGTTTTGTTGGGAAACTGAGGCAGATCAAGACTCTGTACGTAACTGTCTTGCAGAAATCGTCAGGTTCAGTCGTATAAGTATGACTAGGTCTCCATAGTGTTGTGGAAAGTTTTCTTTCGGTGAACCTGGTGCTAGCCTGCGAGGAACGTTACCTCTGCCTATAAATCATCAAAAAACTCTTTATGCGTCAGTGTGTGACATTTTCTACATTGCTGACAATATGGCCTATGTCCGCTTTGCTTTGAGGGATCCTAGAATTCTGCCGTGCAAAACAACGCCCAAGTGGCGCCTTAACGGCATTAGCCAGTAACCTTTCATATGAGATCACACTTTTCTCACAATTACAGTGCTAACTTCGTAGGAATAATACACTGCTTTCCGTTACCTTTGAATTAAGTGTTTATTAGAAACAGATAGTATTTATTTCCTATTACAGCAGAATTATGTTCTGTACAGAAACCCTGGTGACCATTTTCATTAGCTCCTCACGTCTCTTCTTTCCCTTTTTCTCGTTTCCAGATCATGCTCAACTTCCGGACTCTATAGATCAACACTATTTTCGAGTAACTTCTTGGAAACGAGAGTTACTGGGCTAGCAAGATTTGAAAACTCTCGAAGAAATGTATCCTGCCTTTATCATAATACAGAATCACACATTTACATTTTTGCCAACATAAGCATAGGAAATAGTATGAGAATACGACATGCCAGAAACATATCGTGTATTGAGGTGAAACAAGCAATAACAAGTTAAAATTCTGAGTCGATATGTAACTCGTGTAAGGATAGGAAAGCTGATAACACTATTCGCTAACGTAACAGTCTGCATTCGAGCCACAGTCTAGTAAAAAATAATAATTTGTATCTAGTGTGTCATGTACTGGTAGGGAGACAAGTGATTTTAGTTAACAACTTTCGTTTTACTCAATCCATTGTGCTCCTTCAGCTATGTCAATGATTGGACTGTATCTACTTTTCTGCAGCGTATGTAGTGACGCTACGCGATTCACAGCACCTGTCAAAATTCCAAGGTACAGATAAAACCCTAAACACTTAATTTTAATAAGCAGAAAATTAATTGTTGATAACTCATGTCCACACATGTAGCGAATTAACAAGATTAGCACACCACAAATAAATAATGTTCTTGTTCTGCAATCGATATCGAATAATTGTCTCCTATAATTCATGTCAAGTACAATAACACTTGAATAATAATGTCCGGGTCAGACTTAAGTCACCCCAAAGTGTTAAAGAGTACTAGTCTGAGCCCAGACTGAACCAAATCTCAGACGGCAGTGCTTGAATACAATCACGAAAGTCAATACCAACCAGCAGATACCAAGTGCTGATGTCCAGAGCCCAAGGGAGGCCAATACCAAAGAGGCAGACGTTCGCAAGCGACGTCTGGTTGCTCACAGTGGCTACAGAGGCGAAATTGCCAAGATGGCGTGGTGGCTGGAACGGCATCAGTGCAGGTTTCTCTCTGCGACGCAACTACTTGGCTCAGCGAACATAGCTCAGCTGCTAATGATTTGAGCACCATCTTAAATACACACCCAGTGGACGGATATCAATTCAGTGCTTTGACAGGTGACTGGCAGACACCAAGTTGTGTCTGCGAATGTCGTGCCCCCAGCGGTGATACAAACGTAGCCTGTTGCCAAAATGGTTTCCGTGACATCTGCCAGAGTTTCTATTGACAACAACCAGCGTGTTTTGGTCGACCGCACTGCTTACAAGGTACGTGGTGGACGCCAGCCACTGTTCCGATCGATAACGTGTTGCCTGCCGGTTTGTGAGGTGACACCTGTACTGTAGCGCGGCAACCCAACGGCCTTAGCTGTTTGCTGGGTAGCCGCAGTTGCAGGCGATAGCCTAACACACACTGAGCAATACAATTACAGGATCAGTTTCTCGAAACCCCGTAATTATTTCCCATTGTGGTGTATAAGTTTGAAATTTGGCTCAAAGGTGCCTACAACCTTCGTCTGTAATGGTGCAAAATTGTAGTGCCCTTCGATGTCACCCTTGGGCTCGAAAACGCTTCAAACCACAATATGTTGGGAAAAAAAATCACAGCTCAGAAGTTCATGAGAGGTATAAGGAGAGTTAATGATGTCACATCGGCACCAAATTTCTTCACAACTCTGCCCGACGTCACCGCCACAATAAGAAGAAGATCGTCGCAGCCCTCTTAACCCCTTTTTTTGACGACTCCGCGATGGAGGTTAGAACCGCGACGCCCAGCGTTGAATTCACACTGTTTTCTTATGAGTGGCCGAGGAAAACGTTTCAAACACACCGCCGCTCAGCATCGACACTTAAACGCCCTAGTGGGTGTCAATGACTCCACTCCTTCCCTTGAGGCGTTGATTCCCACACACTTTGCGGTCGAAAACGATAGTTCGCAGTGTGATGAGCCACAGGACAACGTTTGCACAGGACAACGTTCTTTGACAATCTTTGACACTGCTGACACTCCAAGGACGCTTCAGCTCTTATCTAAGGACATCGTGGGCTAGCAACCCTACTGAACGTGATCGCACTCCTTTGGCGTGCAGTGCAACCGCAAGTTTTGCTCTGATGTACAGTGTGGAACCACTAGAAAACTAAATTAAACTTAACTCCTCCCGAACAGGCCATGAAGGCCCAACGGTATCGACCGGCCGCCGTGTCATCCTCAGCCCACAGGCGTCACTGGATGCGGATATGGAGGGGCATGTGGTCAGCACACCGCTCTCCCGGCCGTATGTCAGTTTCCGAGACCGTGGAACCACTAGGGTCCCTTCAAAACCAGCTGGCGATGTTTGAAGGTGATCCGAACCAGCAAAGGGTGCTTATGCTTTTTCAGCTCTCCTTTTTTACATCCTACTGTGACGTGATCACGGAGGGGTGCGGCATTGACACATACATGAATATAACGGCAAATCACCCAATTCGGCAACACTCTCGGTGTCACCCGCTCGTCGTTGTTGTGCGCTTAAAATGCACTTGTACAGAGACAAACTGTGATGAGAGTCCCAGCGCCTCCAGCTGCAGTTGTATATTAGCTTACAGATAAATTGTTCGTCCTTCAAGCGGAAAACTGCGTTATTTGTCGGTTCCAATCTCGTTGGAGAAAAGATTTTTACCCCTTCTGCGGAAGATCCAGTAGCACGCATATCGGCAGTCAGTAAAAAATATCCCAAGATAACTTCTCCACCATAAGTTTCTTTACTACCTTGATTTTGTACCCTGTAGATCGAATTGTAGAGTCCTGTAAACTGAATGGGTCCACTGGAGATATCGGCGCAGCCGAGATGCCCTACTAAGGGATGCATTGTTATAGCCAAAACTCCTATGCACACCTGCTCACTGCCGAGCAACAGGCTGTCAGGAGCTTCTGCAAATAACGAAGCAATGCCATTATCGAATGAAATGGAGGAATTCGAAGTGTCTGCATGAGCATTTGGCACAATAAGCATATTTTTAAAAGATACCGAAAATAAATCATGATAAGTGTGGGGTGATCTGTTCTGAAAAACGACTGGATACCTGAAGTGTCGCTACAGGGGAGCTGAATATGTTTAAGCAAGTATTTCCAGAGAACCTGCTAGTAGAGAGTTGTAAGTTTGTTGCGTCTGGGCGGAAGATATTGGTCCTGTGGAGGCTGAAGCACCTTGGGCTTCGAGTTTGTTTACAAGGAGTAAGGACTGCAGGGAATCCTGGAGCGTTAGGGATGATGTTGCGAATTGTTTGTTGTGCGGATGAGCAATGAGAATATGACAACCGTGAAAGGCTTACACGGAGTCCTGTGGCGTCGCGGAAGACGTCACAGACTGGAATTACGAAACTCAGTGAGAACCAGCGGATACCAATTCTTGATGCCTGAGAGTTCACGGAAGGCTAATTTCAAATATGCAGAGGCTCGGAGGCGACGCCTGGCTGTTCACTGTGGCTGCAGAGCCATAATTTATGGGTTGTTGTGGTGCCGTAACACCTGTCGCTGCATGGCGTAGATCCGGTTGGCCTCTGCGACAGAGCTACTTGGCTCTCGGACTCATCTCAGCTGCCGACGCCTCGTCACCAACTTAAATACACGCCAGATGGACGGATATCAACTCAGTGTTTGGTAGACACTTGACTGGCGGACGAGAAGTAGTGACCGCGAATGTCATACCCGCAGTGACGATACAAATTCCGCCTATTGGCGAATTGGGCGTCGCCCATTTCCATGGCGTCTGCCAAATGCTCTTGACAGCATCTGTCATAATTTGGTCGGCCTTACTGTTGACATGATAGGCAGCCGACTGCAGCCAATGTTTTGATTGATAACATTGCCTGCCGACTCGTGTGGTGATTCCGGAGGTTTGCAGTGGACCTGGTTTCAGTATCTTGAACCTGTTCACGAAATACAATGTGTTTTATACCTCTGGCAATAGATATAGATTTGATGGTATGTTTAGACTAAATGTGGATGTTTTTCTAGCAGCTGTAACTAGATGCTCCTTGATTGTCGGAAAATTTTTTGGCAGTCATTTTTTCTTTCATTTTGTAAATTGTTTTGCTGATAGGTGAGTCACAGCTTGTAAGTGTGTGAAAATGAGAAAACGTTAAAGTTATTAAAAGACTAAGTGGTTGACCAGTATCCGCCTTCAAAATACAAAATTCTAAGTCCCTCCTGATAACAACACTCAGAAATACAAATAAACTTTATGCATGTATCTGGTATTGTTTGTTCTTTCCGTGGGGAGAGACGTTGGTGGATTGTCAAAGCTTGAAAAGCAGAGGCAAGTTACTGATACAAAAGATAGCTATAGCTTTATCTATTTATAAGTCCTTTTACTGCAAATAAAGGGAGTTTCACATATAACGCAAGCACCTTTCCCACCATTTCGCAGAAACCAATACCACTGCCTACGTAGCTGGATCGGGAGGCACCAAGTAGAATATTGGCCTAAAGTCCTAAAACAAAACATGGGAATCTAATAATACCGAAACCACGTCTTAAGAGAAGTTCTGGAATCCTGGGGTTCAACAGGAGGCTGGAGACCAAAATACACAAAATATGTGGGTAATTAATTTATGAAGAAATTTTGGCGAACGGAAATCAAATAAAGGGGCTTCTACTAGTATTTAAGGGTATTGGTTGGATTTTACAGAATGGCAGGGAGAGAGAGCCCACGATAAACTCACTATCGCAGTGGGCAACAGGGGACTATGACCAGTTTTGTTTTGTCTCCCTGGTTAAGTCAAATCGGTACCACTGCAGGCAGGCTGAGATCACTGCATAATGCCTTACTCCGTTGTTCCATCATCATGACTTATTGTTTTACCGAGGATAAACCCAGGGAGTTAGCAGTAGCCTTACAAGGAAGCCTGAGAAAACAGGTGCACCATTTAGTATTTCAGACTGGTATCTCAGAAGTATTTCGTCACAGAGTTATGCTCAAATTTGTAACCTTACACAATAACAGTAGTTCATTGACTGTCCAGTTCAGTTACTGGTGCTGAAGTCTGTGCTGGAAGTTAATAATTGATTCTGAAATATTCTTTCTTTCTAGTGGGGCATGTCTGCAGAATTCCTTATATCTTGTAACGTTTTTTCGAATTTCCAAATTGAGATTACCTAAAATGTGAGCAAGATAGGTGAACTGAAGCCATAGGTAAATGAGGTAAAAGTGCATGTGTCTTGCAAAAATGTTATTACTCGTATGTTCTCAATTACAAGAGTCCGTTTAGGATTTTGGAAATTTTGCGATACGATGCAGCTTTCTTTTCTCTTCGGTTGCACGACAAATTATACATATTTAAAAGTTATCGATGCATGTAAATAACTAGGAATTAAAATTACAAACAACTTAAATTGGAATATTACGCAGAAAATTTTAAGGGGAGGGCGAACCAAAGATACGATACGCCATAAAGGGAAGCGGAAATTACGCAGTCCTGAAGAGGGTGACAGAAGACAGGAGAGCATAGAGAGTTACCATGTGAAACCCTGCCTTTGGGGAGAACGCAAATGACAAGATATGATACGCGAGTTGAGGTGGCAATCATTAAAACATAAGCAGTTTCCGTTAAAGCGAGATCATTTAATGAAATTTCAATCATTTCTGAACGCAAAAATATTTTGTGGACTCGCACCTACACAGGGATAAATGGCCATTGTAATAAAATAAGATAAATCAGAGATTGGACAAAAAAATTACATTCTCATTTTTCCCACGTGCAATTCGAGAGTGGAGCGGTCGACAAATATTCTTGAAATTTGCTCAGATTGTTCAAATGGCTCTAAGCACTATGGGACTTAACATCTGAGATCATCAGTCCCCTAGACTTAGAAGTACTTAAACCTAAGGATATCACACACATCCATGCCCGAGGCAGGATTCGAACCTGCGACCGCATCAGCAGCGCGGTTCCGGACTGAAGCGCCTAGAACGGCTCGGCCACAGCGGCCGGCGAAATTTGCTCATGGAGCCTCTGCCAAACACTTAATTGTGGATGGCAGAGTAATCATGCGGCTGCAAACTGTTTGTTTAGTAATCAGTGTTACCATCTTCACTGTCCTTCCACGTTTTACTATCAACTCAGAGTTTTACGAAGTGTCTTTACAAAATAAACAGCCTATGACTTAATGGACTAGTTTACCTTCATCTCACAAATAATCAATTTTTATTCAGTAATATTGTCGTGACTGTTCATTATTAATATTTTTTAGACACTGACGCTTATTTAATTGTCAATTTAGAACTGTCTGATTGATGGCGGAACTGCCTGAACCTCACTTGCTTCCCTCTCATCAAAACATTTTCAATACCACCAACTTGCTCTATTGATCATTTTCATTTTCTGTGGTTATTTCAGTTGCTACCTTTCCGGAAGGGCTTTTATCAGCGTTTGAACACTCGCTGCTGTTCTTGATGCCTGACAAGCTAATGCCTTTACCCATTTGTTCTAACAAAGTTTAAAATTCAGTTATCTGAACTGTAAAGTAGCGCCTCGTTACCCATTGAACTTACTCACTGGACTTATACACATATTTGAAAAAAAAAGAGCTGAGTTTAATGAGCAGTGTGGGATGACAGAACGGTTCTTTTTCTGCGAGGCGGCAAAGTAGTCAATTTTTTTTTTCAAGGGCTAACCCCTGTCTTGAAATGCATACTTTGGACCCTGTGGGGCTCCGAAGCTTGAGAACTGTGGAAGCACCTGCAGAAAGCGTTCGGTAACCTGTCAGCCGTCAGGTTATGCAACCCACTAGACACTTATGTAAAGCGAATACACCCACCGCGCCGGCAGAACAGGAAATTGAGTGACAGGCAATGTATTCGCAGTTGCGAATTTGAACCATCTCCAGCTGTGTAATGGACCGACGACAATGATAATTTGTGCCGGACCGGGACTCGAACCCCGATTTCCCGCTTTATCCGACCGGTCGCCTTAACCTCTTCGGCAATCCGAGCACGACCAACGGCCAGACACAAATTTCTATACATCGTCGTCCTTGTGTCATACATATACTCGTTCATTCTATTAATGCTATTCCCGTACAGGGGAACCTCTTTATTTTTAAGTTGCAGGCGTGGTATCGGCAGATAAATACGATATTGCAATGCCTGTGCTGTGAAGAAAGATTTTAGATCATTACGCTTCCATTTTCGAGAAAATCGAGATCAAAGCGAGATCTATTTCTGACCAATTAGGTTCGTTGGAACACTCGAAAATAAAGAAATTGTATTTGTACACATCAGGTTCGCAATCTAAAGTTTCTGGAAACTCTAACAATTTGTGATTTAGATTAGATGCAAATACGTTGCGCTCAATTTGCTTCGAGTCAAATCTCACTTCTTGCAATATTTTTCAGTCTTTCGTAAGACAAATGAAGTTATTGCGAAACTTATATATCGTTACTTGAAATTAAATAAATTTCGTTGAGAAAGGGGAAAAAAGTGATCGACGCACATGTCTACGAACGCAGATGACGTGTTTGATTCTCGGTGCAGATTGTATGTTTCTGTGTGGATTTTGACCGTTCTCTTTTCTCATAAAATGTTCCGTACTGTTTTAGATGTGAAGATGAAAAAGCATCAGGAACAGTTACTCAATTTTGGGAAGGACTGTCTCTAAGTGGTAAAAGCGAAGAGAGGTGTCTTATTACGAGGAAATTGGCAGTCTGGTTGAGATGAAAATTTGTGTTAATCGTAATCTTAACAAGGAACTGAAAGACAAATTGATAATTATTGTATTGGAGAGGGTGGTGGTGTGATCAAATCAAGTGCAAAAATGAATTTTCAAAGAACATGTTATTGTTCGCTGTCCCGTGAAACAAACAGCTTGTAAGAAATGAACATGCACCTTGTCATTCATAAAGAGGACAGAAACTGTGTTAGCTGGGAGTCGTCTGAATAAACGGAACATACGACCTACTAACTTTCAACGATGTTGTCATCGAGATAGTTAATATTAAGCTTCTAGCTGCGTTTTATATCGGGTGTTTTATAATTGCTGTTACAGGTTTGTAGGTGTTGTGGAGGCCAATTAGCGGATAAAGGGCCGTCTGGACGTAAAACACCGCGTGGCCATAATTAACGTGCAGGAACTCACAAAGGTCCGGTGTCGGCTGTAATTATCGTATGACAGCGAAACTTAGTAGATACGCTAATGCGTTAATGAGGTACCGATTTACGCTGGAAAAACTTAGTTCTAGTTGTGGCCACCAGGTGCAAAACTGGCGTTGTACACTGTTTCTATGACCGTATGGCATTCACGCTGTCATTTGACAAGCCATAACATGAGCTAACAATATGGCTATCGAGCAGAGAGACCGTGTGCTGTTAGTGAAACTGTTTTATGTGATGGGCTGTAATATCAGTGCTGCACTGAGAGAGTATAGACGACAAAGGTCTGAGGTGACGCCCTTTGTCATTAAATGCTTTAAAGGTGATAATAAAGAAATTCTAAAACACGGATGAGCTTGATGTGGCACCTGGAAGAGGAAAGCGTTCTGTCCAGGTGCAATTTATTGGTAGGACTGTTGTTGCTGTAGCTGACCATACAGTACGTGCCCCGGGTAGTGCTAGTGCTCGTGCAGTGTCACGAGGATTGTCCATCCAATGTCGACGATACGGAAAGTTTTGCGGTCTATTTTACACTGGTACCCGCACAAGAGCCAGACGGTGCAGCAGTTAGAATCTCATCTCATGATCCGCAGCAACATTCCTAATTTGCTCTTTGGTTTCTGGCACGGATCGAAGTTGATGACATGTGGCCAGGAAACATTCTACGGAGTGATGAGGCATATTTTACACTACTCATAGAGGGTGCAGTGAATACACAGAAGTACCGAATTCGGGGAACTCTTAAACCGAGTGTCATGCACGAAGAGTCGTTACACTTGCCGTATGTGACTGTGTGGTTTGGATTTACAAGCACTTTTATTCTCGGTCCGTTATTTGAAGTGAATACCCGCAGAGGGCCTGTCAGATATACCGTGACATCTGCACGTTATCGAGACCTCCTTCTACAGCATGTGATTCCTGCTTTGGAAAAGCGTAACTGTGTGAAAACCACTGCTGACATGCAAGACAGGACAACACCTCACGTCGCTCGCCCAGTGAAAGATCCGTTTAATGTAACCTTCCACGAACTTGTTATCTCCAGAGGTTTTCCAGATACATGGCCCGCAAGATCACCTGATCTAATAGAACGTGTTTACCAAAGATATTTTTGGTCTGTACCTGATCTGAAGGCCGGTGTACAGGAACACGTTGCTCAGATTCTACCGGAACGTCTTTCTTGTATCCACAGCTCCAGATTCGTATCTGGTGGCCAAACCTGGAACTTTTTTCCCAACGTAAATCGATTCCGAGTTAACACATTACAATATCTGCCACGTTTCGCTGCAATACGATAATTGCAGCCCACACTGGACCTCTTTGAGTAGCTGCACGTTAATCATAACCACCTGATATGTTTGAAGATCGTATCACTTTCAAATCTTCCGTTTCACGGTACGTACATAGCGTAGACAATAAGGTCTGGCCTTTGTGCTCAACAGGAGCAAATGGCATGGGCAATGTTTCGATTACTTATCGTCGGGTTCTCTTCCGCGCGACGAAGGACATTCTCTTCACAGTCGAGGGCGCGGGGCGTTCGTAGAGCACCAGTCAACCCTCCTAGTTGCGAACATACCAGTTCCTAGCAGCCGTCATTATAATCGGACTAACATGGTGTGTGAAGTCATAATTACAATTACATTACTGACAACGGCGCTCTTCTCAGTTTCTATGTGTACTATGAAGCGGGAGATTTGAAAGACATACGATCTTTAAACTTACTTTTTATTCAAACGATACATTTCCGGAGACAGATTCCTTACAAAACTTTATCTACAAAATCCTTTCTACAACGCTTATAAGCATGTAATAGGTATTGTGAAACACAATGTATATATAAAGGTTCTGTTATTAACTATTCTTGTATCTCAGTGGGTTACGTTTGCACATTCTGATCTTCGGAACATGAAAAGAAGTAAATTTTCGCCCACGCCCCCCACTCCCCTATAAAATTTCCTGAAAGGGGAAATTAATACCGAATACGAACTTTCAGTTGTCAAGTGGACGTCCCGCTACAAATGCAAAGACCTAAGAGTTCAGTCCTACCATTTTTCTATTATTTATGCTTTTTGGTAACTATATGCAACCATTACTTGTACCGCATATGAAGCTTCTGTGTTTAAAGTACCTACGTGCATAATTACGAACATTACATCCAGTCCTTATGAATATAACATATATTACATACCACATGTGATAACTATATGGTTGTTATAAAGTTTATACGTAAAATCAATATTTGGATCTCCAATGCAGAAAACTTACACAACCACTGAACTAAATAATAAAACAATATACATCAAACCAGTTATCGTTTTACTGAATGGAACCTGAATAGACAATCACTGCTCACTAAGTGCACAAAACAATGTTTAATTTTGGTCCAAATAATCACTTGGCTTACTTGTGCGACAAAGAATAATCAGTCCGTTGCAAAGCAATTGCATTTCTCTGGAATACGCCGTAAGATATCACGTTCCTTTGGTTGCTACTTAAACACAACTTGCGACTACTTAAATACAACTTGCGTAATGCACTGCAAGTGATAATTTGATCTCGTCAGCTGCTATTCGAGACCGAATTCCTATGTTTAAAAAAAAAACAGTTTTTAAATAACTAGTGGAATGTGGAGGCTCAATGTCGAATAATCTAGAAACTGTTTTGATCTAATCGTATATTATTCAGCGAAATTAGAGAGGAGTACAAAATTGCATTACTGATTATTGTTACTTTAGTGTGAATACTAAACACAAAGCTCATGAAATTAATACTTTAGTCGAAACTTTTTACATTCATGAAGTTATCTTTTTAAACAAAATTTAATAAGGAGGAGGGGGGATAAAGCGTGACGTGAGTCTTTCCTAAGTATATGCATGTTCTGCCTTAATTGAAACACTAGTACCAAACACTCAAACAATGCGAATTACGAAATTTTCAAACCAAAACTGAAAAGTTTCTTTAAACACTACATCCCAATTTTTGCAAAGCTATCGCACGCAGCGAATTACCTTCTTTAAGGTATACCAAGCTACAGTAACAGTGTTCCGAAATCGGGCCTCCAGACCAGTGCACACATCTACTTCAGCCAACGCTCGGCTTCGAAGTCTTGCACACGCGGACTTGTTACTTGACAAAAGCAGAAACTTCGGAATCCAGATAGTCCCCTTTACACCTGTACTAAGTAAAAGTGTTTACTGTAGCAAATATAACAAACAAAACTGCCACTTCTCATATCGTAACAACCTCTCGCCTTCGGCAATAAATTTTTCCCATGTGAAGAGTTTCAAATTCTATCCGTGTTTGGAGTCTATGTTAAACTGCGACTTTCCGTGTAAGTGCCTGGGTAAATCAGCTCAAAGATTCGGGAAAGACAAGGCCACTTCAACTCCAATAGGATATTGCCTAGAAAAACAATGCGACGTTCTTGGTGAGAAACTGTACTTACTGCTGTAAAATTTGTTTATGTACTATGTTACTGATGTCTGTGATGGATATTGCCCAAAATGTTCATGTAAACATCATCTGGACGCTGGAACAGCTTCCGACGACAAAGAACAGGAGTCGCTTTTATACGAGCAACCAACGAGTTTATCCGTAGTTCTAACGCTTTTAACAACCACCATTCACTTATTCCTAAATGAAAATAAATGCTTATTGGCAATTTTCACAGATTTAACAAATGCCTACGACAACGTATCAGTACCGTTTTTAACACATAAACTGATTAACTATGGTGTGCCCAAAAGATTTGCTCAAAATCTACAACACGTTTTACCGCACCGACAAAATGTTATTACAAATAGCCCACACATAATCGGACCGTGGATGACGATTGCTGGCTTGCCGAAAGATTCTATTTTGTCCCCATTGCTCTTCAAGATTTACAGTAAGGACATACATGATCTAGTGAGGGATATCACTCAGATCTTTAAATTTGCTGGTGATCTCTGCATTTATGCAGCCGGAGAGACATTAAATCATAGCCTTGAGACATTAGGACAACTGATGGAGAACTTCTAGTCTTCGCTGCTAAATAACTCACTTGATATAGTAAGACCTCTCTCAGTGTTATCACTACACACACATATATAGGCCTGAATCAAATAAAAGTAGGCCCATATACACTTCCAGTAAAAAAAATAAAATAAAAGTAGGCCCATATACACTTCCAGTAAAAAAAAAAAAACTGTTAAATAGTTGGGCTTCGAAATAGCCCATAAACTGACATGGAGCCCACATGTTGGAAGAGTAACCTTCAATAAGCAATTCTAATTCTGAGACCTTTCCTTGGATGCTCCTGCAGTTTACGAATATCACATTAACCTTTTCTATTCCTATCTACGAGGACGAGCATTCTCTGAGAACACTGTGGCTGGTGTAACTTCGAATACGGCAAGCAGTTCGCCTCTCGACCCAAAGGGGGTGGGGGAGGGGAGGGGGCTTCTCTAACCTACAAGGGGCGCTGATAACGCCTCCGTTGAGAACCCCTAAGCTACAAACACACACACACACTCACACACACACAGTAACCTATAACGAGTTACGCATCATACAGACAACTCAATAAAGCGAAAACGTCGTTCAGCACAGTGACAGCTGCTTACAGCAATTGAGTAATCCATCTAAAGTACGGTTTGCCGTACATCTGTGCACAGTTACATTCACACTCTTAGTGCACGCGGCATCGACAAAGTTCGCAAAACCGTCCAGTTCCTTCTAGTTATCTGTCAATAGTTTCTGATCTTTCATACAGGGTGCTTATAATTAAAGTGCGACAACTCATGGAGATACAGTGTGGCCTGTAATTATAGTATGACAGCGAAACTTGATAGGTATACTAATGCGTTGATACTGAACAGATTTACGCTAGAAAAATTTAGTTCCAATTTTGAACACCAGGTGCAGATCTGTCGCTGTACAGCATTTCGTCAACATGTCCAGTGCTCATATTGAACAAATTATATATGCGGTGATTAACAATAAAATCAACATAATTCCTTTCTGACTTGTTTGACCTTTTCTGCTCGCGTCTCGTTCCTAATCCATTGCATGTGGAAACATTTGCATAACTTTTCCTTGCATTCACAGCACCAGATTTGCACATGGTGGCCAAAATTGGAACTACCTTTTTTCAGCGTAAATCGGTTCCGCAGCAACTCATTAGAATACCTACCAAGTTCCGGTGCCATACGATAATTACGTCTCACATTGGACCTCTGTGAGTAACTGTACTTTAATTATAACCACCTGGTAGGTATCCACAACTCAATATTGTTTGATTCATCAGTATCAAATTACAAACTTCCACCTGCATGATTCCATTCTGATATATTATTATATCTTGAAGCGTATGCCTGCCCTGACCTGCCGTTCCACTGCGATAAACAATATGTCATAGATCCACTTGATAGTAATCAATGTTTGAGGCTCTGGCGTACTCTAAAGTGGTACATCATTTTACGGTTTCCCTCTCGTTTTCTACATTCCTAATTCTGCGATTTTTTCTTAAGTATTGTTTACTTTTTATTATTTATATTCAAATTTCTAGAGTTAGGACATAAATAAACTAAGTATGGGGCATCGATTCCTCGTGTGATTATCTTTCTACAGATGTTTTCGAGTGCTTTCCGTTTTCAAGAAACTTCATGCTTTTATGATCGTTCCGCTTCACAGAAGCTAGTATAAACATCTAGCAATCTACTTTTAAACGAGAAGGAAGAAAAAGACTCACAATTTCGGCAATTTTAATGCAGCAGTAGTAGCTCAGCACAAATGAATTAAATCTTAAGTTTCTCGACACGTAATTTGTAACCACGTAAAATTTGTCCTATTTTTTAAACATATTACTAACAAGATGAAAAATACCGTTTGAATATTGCATTTCCTTAAGAATCCCTTATTCCATGCAATAGACACATTGTAGTTCCAACGATATGAAGTTAAACATCACAGTTTTTAAAAAAAAACTGTAAGTATTGTGTGATTTCTGGCAGTGTCATTGCATCAAATTGAATCTTCTGATTCTGATCAGAAACGAACTAAAAATGGGTCGAGACTATAACATCGGACAGAAACTTCAGCCTCGTTTAACTATGATAAGATAGCCTTTGCAGGGAGTATCTGGAGACGTTATCAAAGAAGGTGACGCAACCTGTAATTGCATCTTACACTACAGCCTCGACTCGCGAAAGACGCAACAATTCTCCTGAAGAATGGCTTGTTCATGCTTCCTTAGTTACCCATTTACGACTTTTCGTATCGCGAAATCAAAGATCTGAAATATTCCTGCAGTAAGAGATTCTCTCCTATCCCTGCAGAAGTCACTACTGCACAGCATAATAACTGATAAAATTTCGAAACATGATTTCCTTAAATTGTCTTTAAGGTATGTATGGAAACCAAATCAGACGTTTGCGCAGTGACAGTTTGTGTTTTCATGAAATGTCTCTTCATGAAATGTATTCGCAGTTGCGAAGATGGACAACCATGAGCTGTATAATGTAATGACGATAATGAAAACTCGTGGCGCAGCGGAAATCGAACCCGGGTTTCCCGCTTATCGCGAGTGGTCGCATTACCATTAGGCCATCCGAGATCGACTCACGGCCCCACCCAAACTTCCATATGCCGCCAGCTACGAAGCGTACAACGAGCACTCGTACATCCGTTACGTACACTCCCCTACAGGGGAGACATTCTAATTGATAGCCACTCGTCCGGTTCGGCGGATAAATGTGATATTGCAGTAATGGTAAGACGACCACTCGCTATAAACGAGAAACCCGGGTTCAAGTTCTGATCCGTACAAATTTTCACTGTCGTTATTTCATGACACAGTTAAAGGTTGCCCTGAGAAAACATTTCATGTATTTAATAACGGCTGTAGTCGCCGCAATGCCTGTTCCTTCAGTCATGCAGTAATGTCCGAAGGTACTTCACGTCATACTTCTGAACAAGACAGGCACTGCAATATCGTGTTTGTGTATTCGTTGAGTTTACGGCTTGAAACCAATATGGCCACGATGCATCACAAAATACGGAAAATTCGCCTTCTGGCGATAGCCTAAATATTAAACATAATTTGAAGTTAGGAAAGAAAAAATCAGTATAATCATCAAGATCCTTTTGATGAAACAACTATGATTACAGCTACGTTATTTTTACTTTTCCTGGAAAACTAAATTAAAATTATATATGAAATGATAAAAAAATTGGCACAAGAGTTTGAAACTTCTTCAAACAACAATTAAACAACATTTTATTTGAGTTTCTCTAGTGACATTCTAGAATGCTTTCTACTTCAGTTGTTTTATATTTTAACCCTTTTTTAACGCTAGTGAATCCCTTTCCGCTGTCTAAAGCTAAATCAGATATTATGTATGTATGTTTGTGAAATCTTACGGGACTTAACTGCTAAGGTCATCAGTCCCTAAGCTTACACACTACTTAACCTAAATTATCCTAAGGACAAACACACTCACCCATGCCCGAGGGAGGACTCGAACCTCCGCCGTAAATCAGATATTCAGCTATCGACAGGGTAACGTGATCTTTAACCTTTTCAACTTTATCTAACAGCTGAAAGTCGGAACACTAATTACATCTAACATGTTCATTATCGCTTCTGACACTTACAAGTTCCAACCCTTCGCAAATAGATAATGGTATATTCTTCCTTCTAGTAAAGATGTTGTGTAATTTTTGCAGTGATGAAACAAGACGAACTTTCCATTGATGGGGAAATACATTCACGGTTTCCAGCAGAGTCAAGTATACGAATGAAAAGGGAAATTTGTATTACAGATTTTGTCGTATTTTTAAAGAAATGCTCTTACTATCTATGGTTTTTTGCTAATTTAATGTGAAACTTTTTAAATATGTAAAAGAAGCAATGTTCTGTACATTTACATTTTAGTTTTGACCAGGAACTTTTTATCTTATTCAATAATTGCGTACGGTTTAAATGTTTTTCTTGTATTTTACCTTCTTCTGCTTCTTTATGTTTTCACCATTTTTATAGCCTATTCCAGAGGAATAAAAAACATAATGATAAACGGACTGTAGTATTGTGTCTGTAAGTACTGACACTCAGCCTGCATATCCTAACTCATTTTTGTTTCGTTAGCGTTAGTTACTGAGCTTCATTGGTATTGCAATAGCATCCAAAATACACCAATTTCTATCGAACTGGCAGAAGAACTCATCTGTGTGAAATCATATGTTTGCACTTAGAATGAGATTTTCACTCTGCAGCGGAGAGTGCGCAGATATGAAACTTCCTGGCAGATCAAAATTGTGTGCCTGACCGAGACTCCAACTCGGGACCATTGCCTTTCGCGGGCAAGTGCTCTACCATCTGAGCTACCCAAGCACGACTCACGGCCCCTCCTCAAAGGTTTACTTCTGCCAGTACCTCGTCTCCTACCTTCCAAACTTTACAGAAGCTCTCCTGCAAACCTTGCAGAACTAGCACTCCTCTAATATAGCCGGCCGCGGTGGACGAGCAGTTCTAGGCGCTTCAGTCCGAAACCGCTCGACTGCTACGGTCGCAGGTTCGAATCCTGCCTCGGGCATGGATGTGTGTGATGTCCTTAGGTTAGTTAGGTTTAAGTAGTTCTAAGTCTAGGGGACTGATGACCTCAGAAGTTAAGTCCCATAGAGCTCAGAGCCATTTGAACCACTTTTTTGTCTAATATATTGACACAAGACTGGAACATTCTTACAGAAATAGTATCGCCTGCCTGTGCTAGCCATTGCTTCCAGCTCCAGAAAGATTT
Source organism: Schistocerca nitens (assembly GCF_023898315.1). Classification (NCBI taxonomy): domain Eukaryota; kingdom Metazoa; phylum Arthropoda; class Insecta; order Orthoptera; family Acrididae; genus Schistocerca; species Schistocerca nitens. The sequence continues at coordinate 568,782,600 of NC_064616.1, read as the reverse complement.
GCGCAGAAGTATTCATTTCCGGAAAGTTCTGTTAGTTCTGAACAACAAACGAGCAGATCGTAGTCACTGGTTCTCTATTTATCGATTATTTCATGTAATCGTTTAACAAAGTACTAAGTCGGTTAAACAGGAATTGTGGAAAAACCTTTCACTTCATATGTTATACACGATGGGGCAGTAAAAGTGCCCTAGGCGAGTGGATACGATTGGACGTCAATTTGTGGCAGCATTAACGGAGGAAGAAAAGAGCTACAGTTACTTCCAACAGGATAGAGCAACTGCCCATACAGCAGGCCTAAATTTGGATCACATTTACACAATCTTAACGCCTAACAGAGTTGTTATCAGAGTTCACAGTCGCGGCTCTAGTTGGCCATCCAGGTCACCTGATCTGTCAGTGTACGATTACTTTGGGTGGGGAGCCCTCAGGCCTAAAGTGAATCACAGCAACCCTCATAGTCTTCAAGAGCTGTGCAGAACATTTCGGATGCAGCAATTCCAGCAGCACAGCTTCGATCCGCCTTCAGCAAGTTGCTGACCAGGGCCCAAAAATGCCACTAGATGAATGGTGGTCGTTTTCAGTATCTTCTGTAATCACATTAGTAGTGTGTTTCTTGTCCTCTGCTGTGTTTCTTTGCATCCTGGAAAAAAGTTCTCCGTGCCACTTTTACTTGCCACACCCTGCAGTCAGTGACTACTCATGAATAACAAATGTTTTTGACGGGTCACGAAAAGGTCACACAGCGGCAGTTGCGCATCCGCTCGTCATTTCAGCCAGAGACTCCACACGTGGCACCAATAACAAGGGGTCACTTCTGCGAATAAGCTTCATTAGCCCGGTATCGGCTCAAATTAACCATCCGTTAACACCCATTGTTCAGCTTGAAGCAACGTAGTCAGGCCACCTCGTGATTACCAGCATTTAGTGTCCAACAAATCAGACAATGTACGTACCGTTCTGAATGAGCTTCCTTTCAACTAGCGGAGTGTATAATAAGGGAAATGTTGCGCAGCCTGTAAGTCAATTAGTACCACACGATTTGTTCGTTTGTATGTTAAACTTAATTTGCAGACTTGCGAGAGGAAGGAAAACACGAAATCAACTCCCATTCGGCAGCGAGTAATAACTGTCAATCAAAATAAATGACATCACAGATTGTTTGTGAGCTGTTGTGTCTCTTCTACATGCGTCAATTAGAGTCGGCATGATAACTATAAATGAGTAACGCGAGTATGGCCGGGAGAGTCGACAGAATCGTTACAGAAAGCACTCTTATTGGACTGAGATCCTGCTCCTCATTGTTCAAGCTTGGACGAACAATCAGACATCATTTACAAAACTAAATGTGTCTTCGGCGCAGATAATACTGTTTTCGTTCTTTGTGTTTATTACATGAGATACACTAGTATGGAAGCGTTACAATTCTTGGAGGGTCTTGAAACGTCAGCTATCAACTTTAAGAGCAATTATACCAACGAGTTTCTAACATCATCTCCGGAATTTCAGCATTTCGGTACATTCTCATATGGAGTTCAAAAATGGCTCTGAGCACTATTCGACTTAACTTCTGAGGTCATCAGTCGCCTAGAACTTAGAACTAATTAAACCTAACTAACCTAAGGACGTCACACACATCCATGCCCGAGGCAGGATTCGAACCAGCGATCGTAGGGGTCGCACGGCTCCAGACTGTAGCGCCTAGAACCGCTCGGCCACTCCGGCCGGCTCATATGGAGTAAATGAGGGCGTAAGAAACTGTGCAGCTCTTTGTTGGATCTCCTCTAACTCTGCGGTTAACTCATTTTGGCATGTCTCCGACTGTCAAATAATATTCAGTAACCGATTCTTCGAATGAATCTCAATCTGGAATCGTTCGCCCCACAATTAGATTTCCGTGGACATTCCACATAAGTCTCTCCGAAGGGACAATTGTGACTGAGTGCAGTCCAGTCTTATCCCGTACGATGCGTATATTGAGGGTTATCCGCTAGTATTTGCACCAAGCATTCACTAGATGTCTCTGCATTTCCTAACCGTTTTCTAATGATACATCATTTGTCTGTACAACTTCATTGTTCATGAACAGTCACAAAGCGTTGTCAAAGTATAACTGATGTCCGTTGTAACAGTAGTATTTTAACACAAATGAAACCGCATGAAAGTAAATACTTAGTGTTATGATTTATGTAAAATTGAGAGTAGCTTACATTAACGTATCACATCAGGAAGATCTAAAGTTTCAAAAATTTTCACGATTTTCAGGGAGCCTGTGGAAAACTGAAGGGAGAGGTAAACTTCTATCTGCCTTAAACGCTATTTTAGAATTATAAAAGTATCTTTTGAAGGCCACGAGTATACCTTAGACGTTAAGACCGAAAACAAGCTATTCACTGGTAGCCATCGTCTTCATGATGGACATAGATTCTACATTTTTTAAAACTATAACAACATTTTCCAGCAATTAGTTGTAATTCTCCAAATCAGTAATTTTTACGGCGGCGTGGTACAGTTCATAATTGTGCTCATTTATACCCGCTTTACATGGGAGCCTCTGGACGTCTGACAGCAAGTCCATGTAAGTTTTCATTAGAACCAGCCAATAAACCATCTCAATAACAAAGGACATCTGCCCTTGAATTTCTAAAACACCACCTGTGTATGGAGAAGCAACTATTCTCGCCATTATATTTTTAATTGTATTAAAATTTGATTTGTTTCTACGAATTTCTCTAGAAAATATGTCATACTAAAAGCAATACTTTTCAAACTATTGAATTTCTTCTTTTTCTGTTATTTCTGGATCACCAGGTGTCTCTAAGAATCAGGAGCCCTTGATTTTGCGGCCGTATACTTGCAGAGGAAGACTTTCCGCATTTCGGTTTATAGTTTTACAGTATTCGGATGGTTTATTTACGAGGTGGTCACCCTGATGTCGGAAGTAAGTTCTGGGTATCCTGTTGTTTAGCGTCGTATGAAACGAAGATTTGATTGCTTTGAGTTTTATTGGAACTTGAAGCAACTGTTCGATAGCCTTGGGATTCCTGGAAAATCGACTGTATCGTTGCTTATCGATAGAAATAAGGTTCGTATCTCGATCAACCCATTCTGGTTTAGTCTGTTCTTGGCATCTCACTCATAAAGGTGAACGGTAGATATTTCCTCCGTCAGCGTGATAAGTTCAATGGGTTTCTGCTTATTCGTACTTCTCTGCATCTAAGAAACTTATTGGCGTTTAGACTTTAACATTTACAAAATAACATACAGGCATTCATATCAGAGACCTGCGCCAGAAGTTCAGCCAGTTCTCCTTGAAGTCTTTACAAAGGTTCAGTACCTGCTGATTATTTTTTTTTTTTTTACTGAAAACGAATCTAATGTAGAAAATTAGTGTTTGCTTTCTTGCTATAATGTGCGCCTTCTCACTAACGACCTACGTTATTCTTCTACATTATGAACAAACAAACGGTTAATGAGCGTTACTGGAATACGGCAAACGACATATTCGTCGCACTGATGTGGTACTAACTAGAACACTGCGGAGTCGAACTTCCTCCGACCTCTAGTTTCGACCTGTGTGACGCTGAGATATTGCAGGACTGACAGTACGTTACAACTACTTCGTTTCACCACTCCTGTATAATCAATTCTTTATTATAGTATATTGCCGATGCAGCCAAATTCTCGCAAACCGATATATTCCGGAAATAGAACGAATCCGTTGCTTCCGCACCTTTTGTCGTGTGCCGACACCCGATGTTAATGCATGTCGCCTGAACATTGTTTTGTGAGCCTCTGCCTCGCCTTAGTTTTAAACATGCCTTTTGTTCTTATAAGAGTAACTGATGAGCTGCTTTGTCGAGAACTATCGGACACTGTTTCGAAAGCCGACATAAATGGTCGGAAGGTGTTACGTTAATCCTCCAAAACAATCGTCCAATGACGCTTCAGATGATAATTAAATAGCACTCTACAGCACTTCACGTTGCTTGTAGACTGTTTTTGTGGCCGATTAATCGAATGAAATGACCGCATCTGTAAATTTATACGTATGTAGAAGTCGCTGTAGGGACCAGACATGAAAAGTGGATTGTTGTGTGCAACAGTATTCTAGTGTCAATGGGAATGTGTACGGACGCTAATAAGCACGCAGTTGAGCGCCCCACAAACGAGAACATCATCATCATCATCATCATCAGTATTCTAGTGCAAATATAAAAGACGATTCTATCGGTGTATGATTAGATTCCAAACAGAGGGTACACCATCAGTATTATTCCTCGCGACTGTGGTAAATAGCACCAAGGTAGATTTTCAAATCTTTAGAAAAAACGGACAGACAGCTGACTGAATGCCTGGAAAAGTTTCTGCGACATAAAGAGTAATTTCTCGTTTATGGGATATGAGAAAATCTGTTCTGCTATATTTAACACTTAGAATGTCATGCCCGTAATAATATGCTGTTTTCGATGTTGAAGAGAATGCCATGCCCGAAATATTACGTTGCTTTCAATGTAGGAAAAAATGGCGTTACTGCCACAACATATTAGTGAGGGCTTCCACGCCCAGAATAACGGGTGGTTATAATTAAACTTTCCCTATTTAATGCGTCATAACACGGAAATTAATTACCGTACGAGTACCAAACTTGGCAGCATTAATGTCAAGGACATGGGGAAGAGAAATAACGCAGAATCGTTTGAAAATCTTTTACTGTGCAGCTGCGTTACATTATACCATTACATGCCAGTACCATTACTGCCACAAAATGAAATCAATATGGCGCCCATCAGTGTCCAGAAGTCTCTAAAAGCGGAGAGTTGCATTCTGCACAGCAGAACCAAGTATGTCCGTAGGTATGCTGGCTACCTCTCTTGATATGCTGCGCTTCTGATCAGCACATGTGTGGATGTTCCCCTGCTAAATCTGTCCTTGAGGTAGCCCCACAACCAGAAATCACAGGGAAGGATAGCAGGTGGTCGTGCCGGCCAAGCATTTGGGAACGATCGGCTGATAATTCGATCGTTTCCAAACGTGTTTAACAGAAGCAGGTGAACTTCACGAGCGATGTGCGGTGGGGCCCCATCTTGTGTGAATACTGTTGAGTTCAATGCGTCTCTCTCCTGTAGGGCGGGTATGACATGCTGACGAAGCATATCGCAGTCACGCTGGCCAGTCACTCAGCACGTCTTTCGTCCTTGGGCGCCAACCTGTTCAAAAAAAAAAAAAAAAAAAACGGACTGATGATGAACGTAGCCGTAAAGCCACACCATACGATGACACATTCACCATACAGAGGAACTTAATTCACAGTGGGTGGAGGTGAAGATCCCCACACTCGGCAATTATGTGTGTTCACCTCACCCGTCAGAGAAAAATGAGCTTCGTCTGTCCATAGGATGGTCCAGGGCCAGCCCTCATCAACTTCAATCCTTGCGAGAAAGTAGAAAGCGAAGGCAACACGTAGTCGTGCGTCCTGTGGTGCAAGCTGCTGTGCGATACGGATTTGTACGGATACCATTTGAGAATGGTTCGAAGCACCTTCCCTGCAGTGGACCAAGGGATGTTCAACTGTTGTCACTCAGCACAAGCACTGCCTGACGATCGGGAATTACGCCCAGCGTTGTCTGCCATAGCAACATCGATTTCATCAACCAGCTGTGGTGCAACCGGTCGTCGGCCCTGCTCCTTTTGCCCAAGCTGATGTTGATACGTCAACAAGTGCACTGCAACTGGTCACGGGTGGGAGACAATGAATCACGATGACAGATCACGGCACCTGGAGGCCATAGTTGGAACCGGACGGTGGCGCTAAGGCGCAAGGAAATCGTGCACCTCATACTCTGGACATTAATGCTACCAAGTTTGGTACTCGCACGGTTATTAGTTTCCGTGTTATAACGTGTTAAATATGGAAAGTTTGATTATAACGACCCGGTGTTAGAGGCTGCGTTCGTCATTCAATCGTTAGCTCTCGTGAATAATATTAGCCGCCCAGCAGATAAGAGAAGGCACATAAAGACGCCTAGTACACATTTCTATCAGCTCGGTTCACGTCAGCATCACCTGATAATCAAAACAGTGAAACTAGTCAGGTGAGTTTGAGGAGTCACTGTTAGCGCGTTGTATACTGGAAACAATATGTCTGGTAACAGTCCACTAACAAGGATACTGCGCCTAACATTCATCACCGATTTTGTCCAAATTTATGGTATAGGCAGAGCTTGGTCAGAAATAAAGTAACTAAAGTTACAAAAAGTAACGTAGAGCTTGGTCAGAAATAAAGTAACTAAAGTTACAAAAAGTAACGTAGTTGGTGCTGGTCGGGAGAGGCATGAGTATTTATGTTGGCTTGGTTTCCAAACAGCATAGGCGCAGGTGTACGAATACAGAAACATAACCCGAGGGTCGTTGGGTTGAGAACGTTATGCAGAGACATAATACGCTGAAAATAAAACGAAATAATGCCCAATAACCTGCAGTTACTAAATTTTCGTAAAAGTCATGAAAAGGAATATGACTGAATCAAAATACGTTCCACTGTACATCACCAGCTTTCGTCGCCAGTATTAGGCGAAATGATCTGTTAGGCGTAGGTTGCTGCCAAACTGTGTGATGAGAGATAACCTTTTATGTATGTAAACCAAGTTTGTTTATCTACAGAAACTTTAAAGCAACTATGTAATTGTAAAAATGCGGCATTTACAATGTGCGCAAGACGCCGAGAAAATTACTGTTTCCATTGGTTTCTCGATATCACCCCAGCACGTGTGAATCATCAGTTGTAGAATAATAGACGTATCCAATTTTCTTAACGAAGTTTGCGAGCTAACATCCCAAAGACGTTCTGGCTCACATGCGGTTCCTCTTCGTCGAAACATCTTGGCTCAAACTCATCTAGGACTTGAACCCCACGTGTCGCATTACACGCCGTAAATTAGACACTTGTGACCCTTGGTTAAATTGTCTGGCTGATGGCAAGTTTGCGAAATACAAAGTTAACATCACATATAATAACAGTAATAATAATATCGAGAACGAAATTAACGACCCATAAATGATGTAGACCACACAGTTGCGATTTGATTAGAATAATGTTTATTCAGAAAGCAAACTAATAGCGAAAGTGGTCGTATTTAGAGTTACTATAACACTCGAGCGCATATCTATTTGACACAGTTCGATCATTCACAATCTCATCGCGAAATACAAGTTATCTACGCAAAAAGTTAAGAGTTCACACCAGGCGCGCCGCTGCTCACCGCTCAGAGACTGTCCCGCGATACCACACAACGCAAAATTTTCTAAGTCGTTTCACTTCCTAGCTGCCTAAAGACCGACCGTCCGCTTTCGCGTCTTAGTCCGAACTGTACTCTTTGGTGTCTCCAGCCGAACTGATACAGATAAGAAAACAAGAGTGCCATTCAAAAATTTATTACAGTCATTTTGGATATGAGTGTTAGCAAACAACCGTGAATTTCAGGCCACTGGAGAATAAATTCAGATACGTGATTTCAGTAAGCTGCATGGGAAGTGGGGTTGTGTGTAGAACCTGTTCTGCTCGTTGTATGTAAAATTAAACTCATTCTATTTACTCGTAAATTGTAAACGAAATGCTAAAAGAATTTTTTGTACCTGAGAAAGGGAATCTTTTCCACCTCCTGTGGTGAGAGGTTTAACATAACACGGTTTACACTTATTTAAAAAAAGCAATTATTATGCTTTATTTCGAAGTAAGAAAATAGTTTCACTTTGTTTCTTGAGTTAGTACCAGAGAGTCATATTATAGCGAGAATGGCTGGCATAGGTTAAGTTGATTTACGTGACTGGCACTCAAGTATTAACTGTTAACTCTTTCAAGCGTTTTCGATGTTTATTCTTCTGTTTGTATCCGCACGGGCAAGATATTCACTTATTCGTGCAGTTTAATTAAATAATAATAGTTTAGCAGGAAACAGACTGGAATTTTATAAGTGGCGACAGGTACTGCGCTAACTACGTTGCTGTCAGTTGTACCTCATGGAAGTACCAATTTTGTTTTCTCTCTGCCGCCACCTGTGAGCCGACATGTGTTCCTAAAGTAAACAACGTGTGACGCACTGCGCAAAACGCAAGGTAAGAGCTTACATCACTCTAGCCGATGATTACAACACCAATTCGACGCTTTCTGTCCGCAGCTACGTGGTACTTTTCTCTCACGGAAACCAGGTGAGATAGGGCACTGCTAACACACTGGAGCCGGCCGGGGTGGCCGAGCGATTCTAGGCGCTACAGTCTGGAACCGCGCGACCGCTACGGTCGCAGGTTCGAATCCTGCCTCGGCCATGGGTGTGTGTGATGTCCTTAGGTTAGTTAGGTTTAAGTAGTTCTAATTGTAAGTTCTAGAGGACTGATGACCTCAGAAGTTAAGTCCCATAGTGATCAGAGCCATTTTTTTTTTAACACACTGGAGGGCGGTGGTCCAAATCTGCGTCCGGCTAGCTAGATTCAGGTTTTCCGTGATTTCCCTAAATCGCTTAACGCAAATGCCAGGATGGTTCCTTTGAAAGGGCACAACTGAATTTTTGGCCATCCTTTCATAATATGAGCTTATGTTCCCACACAATGACCTCTTAGGTTATGTTATGGAACTGGGGACCTAGAAACGACGGAGAGGCTTCGTCCCCGCCGTAGCCCTTAGTATGGCTACAGGCTACAGCAGTCCACTCACCCCACCGCCGCCCCACACCGAACCTCCCGCCGGAGGTTCGAGTCCTCCCTCGGGCATGGATGTGTGTGTTGTTCCTGGCAAAAGTTAGTTTAAGTACTGTGTAAGGCTAGGGACCGATGACCTCAGCAGTTTGGTCCCTTAGGAATTCACACATTTGAACATTTTTTCAAACTCAGGTGTTCGGTTGTGTACTGTTGCATTGTGCCCTTATGGAAGCAACGATTAACCATACGACCAGCCTCATGAATTGTCAGTGAAGAGCTTACAAAAACACATAAATGAATGAACTGATTACTAAATGAATGACATAAGAAAGACATTATCAGGATAATGATGTAGCTTAATCACACGATAAAAGTTCAGTATCGGTATGACTTGGATCAAGCAAGTTGCTCTGGTAGAAGCCTTAATCAGGCAATAATAAAACAAATTAGATATTAAATAACTAGTAGGGTAAGCAGGCATTGATTAATGTAAGCCAAACACATTTTGCCGTGCACCAAAGCCACCTAAACTGAATAAAGTTGCTAATGTTCAACAAGTTCATCCAAGTTTATATCAAATAAACAGTGCACCATAGCAAAGTTCAGACGTAGCACTCACGGTTCGCATTTTTTTAAAGTTACACTAAAAAAAATTACTAAGTCCCAAACAGGTGTATATCGAAATAATTCTGTCCACAAACAAACATGAAAACATGCTGCTAGCTGGCCGCCAAACCTTGTTGGCTAACAAGTCGCAAAAGTCACTTCTCATCCCATCACATACCATACATGCTCGATTGGAGATATATTCGGAGACTGTGCTAGCTAGGAAAGTTGTTGCACGTCTTGCTGGCCATGTTGCGTTTCAAGGACAGTGTGTGGGCGAGCATTATCCTGTTGGAATAACACATCACCTTCCTGTTGCAAGAATGGAAAACTAACGGGTCTAACAACATTCTGCATGTACCGAGAGCTGGTTAGCGTCCCCTCCTGAAACACCAAAGGTGAACGAGAGTTATAGCTTATTGCACCCCACATCAGTGTACCTTGGACCCATGCATTCTGCGAGGCAGCGCTCACCAGGTGTATGTCGTACGGGCAAAACGACCATCACTTGCATCCAGGCAGTATCTGCTGTCATCGCTGAAGACCACGATGTGCCATTCACCTTCCAAGAGATTCTCTGATGGCACCAGTCGAGCCGTGCACATCGATGTTGTGGTGGGAGAGGAAGATGGGCTAGAGGTGTACGTTCCCATAGTTCCACTGCTAATAACTGGTTCTAAATAGTTCGTGTTGACAGGTCTAGGCTCACAAGCCGTCTTATCTGTGCTGCGGTAGCTAGATGTCTGCCACTACTACCCTTACAATATGACGATCCTGGTGGGCTGCATGGACATCAATAGTAGAGGAAACTGCATTCCAAACCATTTTGTTAGCACTGGTTGCATACATTCAGGGCCAAGCGTACATTCAGGGGTTACCTGATAGATTTATGACCTTAACCTATTGTTTGGCTAAATGGTTTATGACACCCTGACGGTTTATTTATGACCCTATGGTAATAATCCATCCTTCTGAGAAACACCCACCACTCCCCCTACACATCCACTTCCTCCACCCATCTGGGAACCTTCAACCTTCTCCCATAACCCTCGTCGATACAAGCACACCTTTGAAATCAAATTAATTGACTAATTAATTAAATCGATCAGTTAATCAACCCTTCTCCCTCTGGTAAATTTTCCAGCCCCCCTCCCCCTCTAGAAATTGGTCAGAAAACAGTAAGTCAGTGCTGCAATGAAGGTTCTCACAACAGGAAATTAAATTACACAGCAGAGGATATACTGTTAACTTATAAAATTCAGTTTTCAGGGGTTGAATCTCTTTATTTGGCGGGGAAAACTCACATCCAGCAACTTATCTCCTGATTACGTAACTACACGGTTTCAGATTGGAGATGTCTTCTTGGGAAATTTTGGTATGTGCACCCACCTTGACATGCAGGAATCGACTGAGCTAGTGCACAATGTCACCACCAGAGGACTTCCCACCCCCAACCCTGGCCCCTTCCCTCCCTTCCCCTCCCAGAAAAAGTTGGTGGGAAAAAGAATCACTCAGTGCTGGAGAGGAAGGATCTCATGATACGAAATTCAATTCAGTGTCAATAGCCGGCCGGAGTGGCAGAGCGGTTCTAGGCTCTACAGTCTGGAACCGCCCGACTGCTACGGCCGCAGGTTCGAATCCTGCCTCGGGCATGAATGTGTGTGATGTCCTTAGGTTAGTTAGGTTTAAGTAGTTCTAAGTTCTAGGGACTGATGACCTCAGCAGTTTATTCCCATAGTGCTCAGAGCCATTTGAATCAGTGTCAATAATATATTGATGCATATCCTTTATTTAGTAAGTTCCCGGGAGAGAGGACTTCGCCACTTGGGCACAGCTCACGTGAGCACCTTCCAACCTGGCTTCCCATGACGTGATAACTGTAAGTACTGAGGAATGAAATGAAGTGCGGTTTAGTAGCCACCGTTTGGGGTCTCCCGCGTGTGCGTCTATCGTTAGAGCACCGCCACGAATGTCAAGTCTCCCAACGTCCTAATCACAAATCACAATACTAAATACCGCCGACCACGGACCAGGTATCGGTCTGCTTTTGATATCGCGGCCCCAAACAAAGCATTAAGTGGCAGCATGTGTTGTCAGAATACTGTATTCCTGTTGGCTAATGCTTAGGACAAAGGGAAAGCTGATGCAATTTCGATATAAAAAAAAAGAAGGAAATAGTCCATTTGCACTACCCTAGTAAATTAATTGTTTAACATTTTACAAGAGTCAAATAGATCGTTTAAAACACTCATCATCACCTTACGATGATTCTTCTTCGTAATAAAAACATATTTTCAACGTTTTGGTATCACATGAAAATATTATGCAAATCAACTAATTAAATCTCCGCCACAAATAGATCGTAGTGCTAAATATATCTGCAGCCTTTTATGCACCGAAGTTTGAGAGCACAGGCACCCTCCTCCACCACATACTTTCCATTAAACCTATCAAGCGAAAAAATCCAACCGATCACATACAGGCGCGATCGCAAAGAGCACGCCATCCGTCGACTGCCAGGAGCCGCGTCGCGCGCCCCGCTGCTGGCAGGGATATCGCATCCACTCGCGGGAGTCGGTAAGCAGAGACCTGCACAGGTATTGGCTACGTCGGGAGCTGCACGTCCTCCCCCACCCCACCCCACCCCCCACCGCCCACCCCACCCGCCAGCCACAGCGCACTGAGAGTCAAACACCAATGGTTTGGCTGTATACAGCAGTTCCACCCTGACATAGAGCCCCTCAGTTTAAAAATCCGAAACGGGAATGTTGTTGACCATAAACCTCGAATTTCCCACGCGAAATGTGTATTTTATTTCTTCCTTTTATAAAAGTTATTTTTCAAAACAGAAGAAATCGGGCATATACGAGTTTTCACATCGCTGAAGTATCGTTACTTGTGAAAATCCTGTAACAGTATGGTACAGCCTATATTTACTCTAAGTATTCTCTCATCAGGTAAAAAAATTGGTTCTAATAAGCTCAATATCTGTTACTTCCTGCATCACAGGAACAGCATATTAGACTTACGTTTGGATCATGACGGAGTGCTATGATCTACATCTGCCACAGGTTGCCGCCTCATTTTTGAACTCACTTAAAGTAACCAAATGCTTTGTCACATACGAAGTGCCTTAAGGTAACAGCACAGAGAGCGTGTAAAAATCATATTTTTACTATGTATCACTTTATAAACTCTGTAATACATGTAATTTTATTACGACGGTCATCTCTTCCTGATAAGGATGGCCGGCCGGTGTGGCCGAGCGGTTCTAGTCACTTCAGTCTGGAAGCGCGCGACAGCTCCGGTCGCAGGTTCGAATCCTGCCTCGGGCATGGATGTGTGTGATGTCCTTACGTTAGTTAGGTTTGAGTAGTTCTAAGTTCTAGGGGACTGATGACCTCAGCTGTTAAGTCTCATAATGCTCAGAGCCATTTGAACCATTCTTCATAAGAATGCATTTAGGCAATCTTTTTCCCTTGCTCTGTTTGCGAGTGGATTTGGAATGCAAATACCTAATAGTGGTGCAGGATACCCTCCGCCTTACACCCTGCAATTGCTTGCGAAGTAAGCATATAGATGATGCAACTGTAAATTTAGTCTACCAATTAACATGTCAGTCTGTCCATTGATGGGTACACAAATCTCACTGAACAATGTTGTCTCATACTTATCGGGATCCTTTGTAACAGAAACATTACATGGGTTTCTGAAGGTGTATGACCCCCCCCCCCTGTTGTTTACGAAGTTCAAGCACGATTATGGTTCGGAAACTATGATATGAATTAAGACTTCCCCTCTTCCCGATGTTCCACAAGCATGCATCTTGGGGGGACACTGATGAGAAGCATAGTAACAGTCATTTAGTACCTATATGAGACTCAACGAGTGGTGCAGATTATGGATATATTGGAAACACGAAGTCTGTAAACAATTCTGTTTATTACTCTGACCCATCGGAGAGCATGTCTGCAGACCTATGTAGTGCTGCACTTGATCGAAACTCAAAGTCTGGAAACAGTTCATTTGACTTCCTCTCCGTCGTGTAGGAATCTGCAACAGGGTGCTGACATGTGTACAGAGTTGATATCTGTTGCTGCTCAGATTTTTTTCCATAAGTATATGCTCTTATTGCTTAGCAGGTGTGTTTCGTTATTTGTGTTTCTATATTCCAACTCTGATGCATAGCCATAAGCGTGCCAGGACATCTACAAACTATACCTTTAGGGTATTTATTTTTATTAATAAGTCATTAGAAATTTATTAATATGCTATTCGTTAGTTGACAGTGTGTCGACTGAGTTAGTGTCTTGAGCCATAAGAATTTCCGTCTCTCTCTCTACCTACAGAGTGCGTCTGTCCGGTAGCGTCATTTATAGACGAACAGTTATCAAATTATGCGTCCGGACTATAACAATATTTGTTTATGGTTTATTTAAAATTTTATAATTTTTTTTGCTTTAGAATTTTCACATATTGGTACTGTATTTTCTGTATCTGTAAAATAAAGCGTGTTGTATTGGACGTTGAAGTTGTTTGTATTGTATGTAAGTAATGTAACTAAAACAAACAATTTTCTGATGATCTTTCGTATTTAAAAATATATTGTGTGTATAAATTGTTCATGTTGATGTAAATTTGACAATTTAAGAAACAGTCACGCTTAAATGGTTCAAATGGCTCTGAGCACTATGCGACTTAACTTCTGAGGTCATCAGTCGCCTAGAACTTAGAACTACTGAAACCTAACTAACCTAAGGACATCACACACATCGATGCCCGAGGCAGGATTCGAACCTGCTACCGTAGCGGTCGCCCGGTTCCAGACTGTAGCGCCTAGAACCGCACGGCCACTCCGGCCGGCAGTCACGCTTAACAACAATATAAGAATTAGGTATTATATAAAACCAGTGTGCTTTTGTTTAAAACGAAAGTGGCTCTGGTGAGTGGAAAAGGTGGCAAGGGCGAATTGGTGCGCTACCTAGAGCAAGCACGGGAAGTAAGTCACACAGTGTAGGCAGCCGTGACTGATGCAACACCTTTGTGGAGCAGGAGAAGCTTTGCCTACAAATTCGTACAAAATGCCTCGGATGGAGACTGCAAAAGGCTTACGGCATAGCTGCGAGTTGTTGGGCTACGTAAAATTGAACGACGCCATGAAGAGAAATTGAGCCCATACAGCAAGATACTTGCAGGCCGTTGGGTTGGGTTGGGTTGTTTTGGGGGTGACACCAGACATCGACGTCATCGGTCTCATCGGATTATGGAAGGACGGAGAAGGAAGTCGGCCGTGCCTTCTCAGCATTTGTCTGGAGCGATTTAGGGAAATCACGGAAAACCTAAATCAGAATGGCCGAACGCGGGATTGAACCGTCGTCCTCCCGAATGCAGGCCGTACTGTGGGTAGTGTAGCGGTCATAATTGTTCGCCACACCCAAGCCTACAGCCACCAGATAAGATATTTTTTTGTATTTTACTTTTGTACAACAATAACCATTAATTTAAACTGTGTGTTAATAGTTATCCCATATAAATAGTGTATTTTCCATTACATCCGTCCACTGGTACGCTGTTGATTACCACATTCTGATTGACTGACACCACTTGTTTGAGATGGAGAGCGTTTTGGTGGGAAAAACACCTACTGGGGATGGGCAGCACCGAAAAAGTTATGTCCGCAGCTCGTGGGCGTGCGGTAGCGTTCTCGCTTCCCGCGCCCGTGTTCCCGGGTTCTATTCCCGGAGGGGTCAGTGATTTTCTCTGCCTCGTGATGACTGGGTGTTGTGTGATGTCCTTAGGTTAGTTAGGTTTAAGTAGTTCTAAGTTCTAGGGGACTGATGACCATAGATGTTAAGTCCCATAGTGCTCAGAGCCATTTTTGAAAAAGTTATCGCGTACATGGCATCAATATGAGGAATCAATGCTCTTGATCTCTTAGAAATGGAACACCAAGATACCTATAACCCCATCACTGTAGAAGATGAGATCGAGTGTAGAGGTAATCACCTATGGACAGCTGTTTGGAAACGCTCCACGATTCCACAAACTTCCAATTTCCATATCTTGCGATGTCTTCCACATTTTTGTCATTGAGAAACACAGCCTATGTCTTTCATTTCAATCACCCTGTGCGTTATGGGAGTGGCATTGTTTGCACCATGCGATGTCCAGCTTCTTGTGAGAGCGAATGGATTAAAACATGGTAATGTCATATCAGCACCTAATATAGATCTCGAAGTTGTGTAAAAAAAAAAAAAAAAACCTCTCCCTGTGCTGATAGTCGACATGGTCTTCCTCCAGTACAGGCAAAAAACATTACAGTCTGTGAAACGACTTCGAGCACTGGTCGCCTGCTGCAGTGGACAATACATGTATATTTAACGGAATCACACACATAGTCGATGTCAACACGCAGACGGTATTTGTTTCCCGATATATCGGAAGAGAGAGACAGGGTAGAATCTTATTGAGTTCTCTACAAGGTGACGTTAGCGAAGCTTTCATAGTTCGTAGTTTTACTTAATTGGATATTACAAGAACAATGAGGAGCGTGAGAGAATGAGAGAGAGAGAGAGAGAGAGAGAGAGAGAGAGGGAGAGAGAGACACTGTGCTGTCAACGAAGACTCGGACGCCATTACACTGTTGTCTTTCTAGCGTGGTAATCATAGTGTAAGTAGGCTGTTTAGGTTTTTTTATTGGTAACGCCACGTAGCGCTCTGTATGAAAATCACTGGCTGTGCTGTGTGCAGTCTGTGGCTGGTTTGCATTGTTGTTGGCTATTGTAGTGTTGGGCAGCTGGATGTTAACAGCGCGTAGCGTTGCGCAGTTGGAGGTGAGCCGCCAGCAGTAGTGGATGTGGGGAGAGAAATGGCGGAGTTTTGAAATTTGTAAGACTGGATGGCATGAACTGCTATATATATTATGACTATTAAGGTAAATACTTTTGGCCGGCCGAAGTGGCCGTGCGGTTAAAGGCGCTGCAGTCTGGAACCGCAAGACCGCTACGGTCGCAGGTTCGAATCCTGCCTCGGGCATGGATGTTTGTGATGTCCTTAGGTTAGTTAGGTTTAACTAGTTCTAAGTTCTAGGGGACTAATGACCTCAGCAGTTGAGTCCCATGGTGCTCAGAGCCATTTGAACCATTTTTTTGTAAATACATTGTTTGTTCTCTATTAAAATCTTTCATTTGCTAACTATGCCTATCAGTAGTTAGTGCCTTCCGTAGTTTGAATCTTTTATTTAGCTGGCAGTAGTGGCGCTCGCTGTATTGCAGTAGTTCGAGTAACGAAGATTTTTGTGAGGTAAGTGATTTGTGAAACGTATAGGTTAATTTAGTCAGGGCCATTCTCTTGTAGGGATTACTGAAAGTCAGATTGCGTTGCGCTAAAAAATATTGTGTGTCAGTTTAAACACAGTCGCCCGCATCTCGTGGTCGTGCGGTAGCGTTCTCGCTTCCCACGCCCGGGTTCCCGGGTTCGATACCTGGCAGGGTCAGGGATTTTCTCTGCCTCGTGATGGCTGGGTGTTGTGTGCTGTCCTTAGGTTAGTTAGGTTTAAGTAGTTCTAAGTTCTAGGGGACTGATGACCATAGCTGTTAAGTCCCATAGTGCTCAGAGCCATTTGAACCATTTTTTTAAACACAGTCATGTATAATTATTCTAAGGGGACGTTTCATATGTCGACCCTTAGCCGAGGATACCTCACTGGAATCTTCTGATTTTTTCTTGTAGTTTGTGTAATTAGTGTAGCTTTGGTTTATTGCTAGCGCGTACTTGTAGAGAAAATCTCCTTTGTAGTTGCAGTCTTTCATTGTTGTACAGTAAAACAGTTGTGGCATGCATGTAGATTTGCACCAAGTATTTCGCAGCTGCAATTAACTAGATATTATTTTCAGTGCTATGTTAATGTGTTTTCTTATTTTGCTCTTCAAATTGTGCTTTTCTGTGTTGTCGTGTGAAATATTGTGACAATAATGGCGTGTGAAAAACGTAATACTAGGCTCCAAAGTAAAATGAGAAATGACAGTGAAGACGAAAGCAGTGTGTTAGCGCCACCAAGTAATGAATTAACTAATGTTCAAAGTAGTAATTTGGTAATTGTGCATAGGGAAATGGAGCGGGCTGCAAATAATGGTGTAGGCAGTGAAACAATTATTGAACAGGGAAGCATTATCGATTGATTGGTGGGCAACAGCTCGCCTCAGGAATCCGAAATGACAGAACACAATATTGCAAATATTGTAGATTCAGGTTTTGCGTCCTCACCGTTTTCTCAAATAAGTCAAGACACATTTCCTGCTTTTCAAAATGCGAATATTGCCGGTTCAAATGCATTGCCGAATAGCACTGAGGAACATGTTTCAGACACCAGTGCATTGTTATTACAATTAATGCAACAAATGGGACAAATGCTTCAAAAGTTAGACACAATCGAACAACACCAGAGACAAACACAGCAACAGTTAGACACAATGGAACAAAATCTTCAAAAGTTAGACACAATGGAACAAAATCAGAGACAAATACAGCAAAAGCTTCAAAAGTTAGACACCACACTTGAACAAACACGTGAATATTTAACTACTGAGTGACATAACATTGAATCGAAATGTCAAAAAGTCTGTAATGACGTAAAACCACAAATTTGTGAGCATTTTCAACCTATTTTTTCGCGTCATGAAAATGCATTACAGAATCACGAAGCAACCATAGAAGAACTGCAAACCATTGTTCATGAAAATCATGAGACCTTGTGGGCTAAAACTGACTCAGTTGCATCTACCGATTCGGTTACGCTCCTTGCAAAAACTCAGGAAAACTTAAAGGACACAGTAGATACGATTTCATCACAAATGGACACTCTGAAACTTGGTTCAGAAAAACACACTGAGGAAATAAGTACACTATCGGAGAAAGTAGCCGAACTTTCGGATCAGTTCACTAACTTATCTACAAAGGTAGATGATGATCTGAATGACACAACACCTGTAGCCATCACTGACACAGAAGAGTATGAACAAATTAAGAAATTCAAACATAATCAGAATCAAATTAATAGGCAACACAAAAGAGAAATCCGGGAAGTACAAGATCAGTTGGCACAAGTAATACAAAAATTACAAATTTCAGAGGACACTCGCGCTCCAATACGGGAAGAGGGACTTAGAAATACGGAAAAGCCGCAAAATAATAATACAGGGCATTTCGGAAGTTATGAAAGAAATTGGCAATGTGCGCCGAATTTTGAGATGGAACCGCCGACACGACGTAACAATGACCGACATGCGACTCGCCGACACGATGATTTTGACTATAATCTGTTCATTACTACACGTAAATTCAAAACATTTAAGAATTCCGGCAACGACATTCATCCACAAGCGTGGCTTCAACAATTCTCTCATTGTTTCCCCCCCCCCCCCCCCCAACTGGTCATTAGAGCACAGATTAGATTTTATGTGTGGCTATTTTGAGAATGTACCAGCTGTAAGAATGCGATCGGTCATTCACGATTGCCACAGTGAAGGAGAATTTTATCATGCCTTCCTCTCAGCATATTGGTCTCAAGCTACACAAGACCGAGTAAAACATAGCATCTTAATGATGAAACATTTCGAACAATCTGAATTTTCCAGTCTTGTGAAATATTTTGGAGACATGTTGCACAAGAATCAGTACCTTTCAAACCCATACAGCCCCTCAAAACTCATTCGCATTTGCTTAATCAAATTACCTGAACATTTACGACATATTATTTTGGCAGGACGTTGCAAAGATGACACTGAAGCTTTTCAAGGACTGTTACAAGAATTGGAAATTGACACTGACAATCGCGGGACGCGAAAACAGGAACACAACAATTACAGGTCACATCCGTCACAATTCCGCGATGAAAGAAATAATAATTGGACACGACAAGGCTATTCTCACAACATAAATCGTGACCAAAACAGACACCACCCGTATGACAACCGTTGGCAGAGTAGTAATAATTACAGGGAAAGATCACCTCTCCGCGGTAGTAACTATAACAGAGACAATCATAGAAACAGACAATATGGCAACCAGAACTATTATTATCACGGGAGACAGAATAACTTCAGATGCAACGGTCCACCGTGCAGTGATAATTCAGGGAGAAATTCTCCACCACTTAACCGACAAGTAAGAAACTACAGGAATTACCGACATGACGACAGACGATATAATCGTAACGACAGACTTGAATTGCATCAGAACTGGCGAGATTCAAACAGAGCAGGGCACTCTCGACAAAGTGAATTTGTAGAAGTTAGGTCTCCTAATCCTAATAACGACGCGCGCCAACAAAGAGACAGACAATGACTCGCACCGCAGGCAGCCACGTGCGCTGGCTGGCTCAGAGAAAAATAGCATAGACGCTAACCTTGAGAAAACTTCCAGTATTCTTTACCGACGTATACTGCATGATAATTGCGTTCAAGCTGAAACTCTGAGTACTATGAAGAGTAAAGGTTTACACCACATTTCACATGTAAAACCGTTTATTGAAAGATAATCTGCTTTTTAACTTTGTCTTTGCCATATAACTTTTCACTTTACATTACTAGTATGCTTTGTCAGGCTTAGAATCTGTTAATATGCAACAATGTTTGAAGTTAGATATCCAGTCAAGAACCAAGAGTACTTATTTAAACAGAAATTACGAATGCATTGTTATTGTGAACAGATGACACAGTGTTATTGTGTGTGTACATTCTTGCTTGTTAGTTGCACGATTATGTAACGACTATAAGGCTCACATACAGAACATTTACCAGTGCTGCTAATGAGATTTTAATGCAACATTTTGGTTTACTTGAAAATACATTCTGGATTTAAAGTACTTTCTGTGAGATACCAGATGACACAGTGGTTAGCTTATGTGACAGCTACACGATTTTATCACGACGCTACTGATGAGTGACAATTTACAATGTTGCTTTTGCAGTGTATCTGTTTTATATCTGCACAGTTTTTCTGAATTCTTCTGGAAAGTAAAACATGTTTTAGTAGTAACTTTTGTGGTATAGCTACAAGGAACAGCATTTCCGTAGCACAACAATACGTTACAGCACAGTACTTTCTTCATCACGGCAATAAGCGTAATAACTAAGATATCTATACGCAAAGCATTTCACTTTCGTTTATCATGAGGTAAATACATTGACTTCTGCAGAACTTAGCTCTCGGAGGACGATAACTACGACTCTTCAACAGAGATTATCTTACAACAAAACGCACAGTTTAGCGCTACAGTACACGTATTTGAGTGATTAATTTTGTACTTAAAACATTTAATTTTAAAGATATTTGAAGTACAATGATACAAAGTTTTTTCCGTGATACATTTCATTCCATTGCAATAATCTGTAATACCTGAGGGTATAATTACATTAGTCCTCAGGGGGGTACACGCTTACTTTGTGTACCATGTGTTTGGCAAACACAAGGAACCCTAGCTAATATGGTATTTGTTTATACAACTTCACACATTGGTACCATATTTTTCTAACACATACATTACACAGCTATCTGATCATTTAACTGAGAGAGACAAACATTTATTTTACTACATCAGTGACAGACGTTTATGTAATTACACAGTTGGATAACTTCACACTTATGAAATTGTATTTTGTCTGTACTGTGTGAACCCTTCATATTTTTCGGAACCATTGTGATACTATGAGAGCTTTGAATGATTTATTTGGTATGGGATCATGATTTTTAAAGTACGTTTGAGGTAGATGACACTATTGAAATGAGCAGAGAATTTTTTTTTTAGGTTTTGAAATTATTGGAGGAAGCTACGACGATTTTGAGAATTGACTGAGATGTTATATTATTACGACGACGATATGTATTATGCTGTTGAGATATGTTTATGATCAATAAGATGATGATACCATATATGAGGAATTTGATTATGCTACGTATTTCTTGTGATGAAATATTGAAGAAGTGTCGACGAATATGTATATGTATAATAAGGTAAGGAATAATGAGTAGTGGTTAGGGACTCTGATTTGTGGAAAAGGATGTTGGAAACCAAGAATCGTACTTTAGAATTATGAAATGTGTGTGCATGTGTGAATGTATCACAATGCCACTGAAAATTTTTTGGACACTGTTGTATTCATAGGATTTTGTTTCTACACATTTGCAACGCAAATTCTCGACCTGTGAAATTTTTTGTATGAGACTGTCACTGTAAGCAAACTGGTGTCGTAAATATTTCGGTAAGAAAGTTAAGTGACCACCTGCACGTAATGCGTCATGGGCACCCAGCTGCGCGACAGTCGCCTGGAAAAAAGCCATTAGTGTGTGCCTTTCAGAGGCACAGGTGGAGAAGAGAAAAAAAAGGAGGCCATTATCCTCGCTATTGACATTCCTTTGTAGAAAGCATCGCAAATACGACACGCTCAAACTTGAAAACATATGATTATACTGTGGAGATCTTAATTTATGATATTTACTAAAATGCCTAATGAAATGATGAGAAATATTTTACATCTATTGTCTTTCTAGTTGAGAGAATTTTTTTGCCTTTGGAGACGCCATTTGCCTAGTGAATGGCGTTTCATATGTTGCTTTATATAAATATATATATATATATATATATATATATATATATGCTCATTTTGTTTAATATCAAGTTTCTAGCTGCAGCAGCATTGGTTAAAATAAAACTTAATAGATGTACTAATATCACTATTTTCTGTCTACAGACCCAGTAAAGAATAATTTTATGATGTACTTTCATAGAAAAGAGAGCACAAATAGACATTTCCCTTCACAGGAATTGCAAAAATAATTTTTTAACAGTAAGTCAAGGTGATGCATCACTCTAGAGTTAAGATGTGACATAGGTATTAGACATGGCCATCTTTACTGTAATATTTTTTATGCTTGAGCTTTGTCATAATTAGATATAAGTTATTGCATTTGCTGCTGCTGCTTCCTTTGCCAATTTCCATTTTTTTGTCATTGCTGTTTGTGTTAATTGTTTTGTGCTGCTGCATTGCCTCGTCCCTTAGTATATATATCTGAGCTCAGTAGATTTAAGTTAGCTTAAAATGGGGTAGGCTATATAAGAGAACGAGTTGTGATGAATTGGAAGAAATGCATTGAGAAGCTATAAGAATATGGTTTGGCCAAAAAAGTATTTTGAAAGAGGATATGAACAAAAAAGTAGGGTTTAGAGACAACAAGTTTAGGTAGGATTTCCTTGGAAATTAATGATGTAAGATAATGGAAAATAAATAATGAGGTAAGAAATATGTGAACATATAAATACAGAAAGCATGCTTGGATAGGATGTTTTGGTGAAAACAAATGTTGAAATAAGACGAAATATCTATGGACTGAAGTTTTGGGTTGGACTGCAGTACCAAATGTTACACTGAAAACGAACCCTGTCCTTTCCATTGTGTTATCCTCCTATGTGTTTGTGTACTCTTGTATATTTGCGTTTTTCCTGTCTTTATGTGTTTAGCTAATAAGAGTTATGTTGTAGAATTTTTCTAATAATATGTTATTTATTTGTAAAGATGTTTAGACATTATTTATTCTGTTTTGTTTTAATGCTCATGTGTGAAGTTGATGTTTCAAAAGTTATTCTGATCTTTTATGTATGTACTTATGTCATAATTCTTGTAACACTGGTGTACATGTTTATTTCTATTCTTTTGTAAAGCCTGCATTACCACAAATGTTATCTGTATTGTTATGTTCTTTAATGATGTATTTTGTACCTTTGTTATTGTGTTCTTATGTTATAAAATTGTAATTGACACCAATTCATCAAATTAAGTAACATTTAAGTTCCATTTCACTGTACACGTTTCTGTTGGTCATACTATATGGACAATATGTGAGAAGTAGGGACTGATAGTGTTTGCACGTGTGTTAATAATTCAGCAAGGGACGGGATAACAGCATTGCTGGTTCTAAGGACAATTCCAAAAACTTTGTGAGTGCACAAGTGGTGGTTATGGACTTGCTATATTATCCGCAAGACTCTTCAATGGTGATTGTGCACCTGCACAGTCACAACAGATGGCTGCTGGCCATCTCTACAAGGACTACAGTGGGTCTGCATCTTTGATGACCCACCAATACCATTATTTCTACAAGGACTACAGTGCGTCTACACCTTTGCTGACTCACCAGTACCATTATTTCTACAAGGACTGCAGTGGGTCTGCACCTCTGGTGGCCCACCAATACCGTAATCTCTACCAGGACTACACTGGGTCTGCTCTGTGATGACCCACCTACAAATATTCTTCAAAACTTCGACTGACTCAGCTGTGGGTTTGCTCTGTTGTGGCCCATTACCTGTCTGCATGTCGAGAGGCAGCACTGTCTTTCCGTTGGAAGGACAACACTACTTCTTCAAGACTGCATGGAAATCCACTACTTCCGTGTGCATTTTCTTTTACTGCTCAGACTTTGAGACAAACACAGCAATTTTACTATGATGAATGATCAGGACTGTCTTTATGGACTGTGAAAAAATTTTAGCTTTTGACCAACATTGTATCAATAAGTGTGTGCATTTGATATCTTTGCTATTGTAATTATGAAAAATTTTATCAAATCATTATTGGCCACTGCCCAAAACAATTTGTAAATTTTTTTGTGGGGAGCATGGGGGCTATGCAAGCAGGCTGTTTAGGTTTTTTTTATTGGTAACGCTACGTAGCGCTCTGTATGAAAATCACTGGCTGTGCTGTGTGCAATCTGTGGCTGGTTTGCATTGTTGTTGGCTATTGTAGTGTTGGGCAGCTGGATGTTAACAGCGCGTAGCGTTGCACAGTTGGAGGTAAGCCGCCAGCAGTGGTGGATGTGGGGAGAGAAATGGCGGAGTTTTGAAATTTGTAAGACTGGATGGCATGAACTCCTATATATATTATGACTATTAAGGTAAATACATTGTTTGTTCTCTATCAAAATCTTTCATTTGCTAACTATGCCTATCAGTAGTTAGTGCCTTCCGTAGTTTGAATCTTTTATTTAGCTGGCAGTAGTGGCGCTTGCTGTATTGCAGTAGTTCGAGTAACGAAGATTTTTGTGAGGTAAGTGATTTGTGAAACGTATAGGTTAATTTAGTCAGGGACATTCTCTTGTAGGGGTTACTGAAAGTCAGATTGCGTTACGCTAAAAAAATTATTGTGTGTCAGTTTAAGCAAAGTCGAGTATAACTGTTCTAAGGGGACGTTTCAATAGGAACACGATAAAGGAGATGAGGACAGGTACAGAGTGATATTTACAGATCGTGACTTGATACAGATGAATTGTAGGTGTCATGCTTCTGAATTTCTTTGTACAGTCCATGTATACTCTGCATGGTTGTGAATGTTCTGTTGTACATTAGTGTGCTATTTTTCTCCTTGTGATAGCTCTCTACCTGTCAGCCTTCTAACAAATGAAATACAGCTGCCGGAAAGTGATGAGATTTCGAGAGAATTAGCGGGGGTCTGTGACTTGCTGGGGACATCTCTTACTCGTGGAAATGATGTAGATTCAAATGCTATACATCGAAGACTGGAAGATTCGTGAGAATATTGTAGGTAAGCGATACTCTGACGAAACGGGAGTTGACAGGTGAGCTCTATACCGCTTCTTATAAGTGTTGTGGGCAAACATATTACAACCTCTGACACTCGTCTTGCGAAGTGACTGCAATGAGAAAATTTGGGGCTAATATGAAGATTTGTACCGAGAGAGAATCAGCAACAGAAGTTCCAGCTTTTGTTTTCCGGATAAATAGGAGACAACATTCTTCCCTGAGATTTGTGTACCTATCAATGGACAAACTCACATGTCAATTGGTAGACTAAATTTACATTTACATCTATATGCTTACTTCGCAAGCCACTGGCGTGGGGCGTAGGGTATCCTGTACCATTATTAGTCGTTCTCATTCCTATTCCACTCAAAAATACAGCGATGGAGAAAGACTGCCTCTATGACTCCCTATGAGCGCTAATTTCTGTTATCTTGTTTTCCCGGTCCTTACGCGAAATGTGCGATGCCAGCGGTAGAATCCTTCTGCGGTCAGCTCCAAATGTGCTCTTAATAGTGTTTCTCGAAAAGATCATTCGCATTAGAGTGACCTGGCAAGCGAAATTCGACTGCTGAAAAAAAATATTACTAGTGATGCAACGTGATTCTCATAATCAATTTAATTAATTATTCTATTAATTTGATATCAATAACGTGCCGCCTGGCGGCTGAAAGCAATGGCTAGCGCACCACATATATGATTCCGGAGCTGGAGCGGTAATCACGCGTATTTTTAGTTGGGGCGATATCTGTCAACGAAGTTTCTATTTCCCACCTACGCAGGGAGAGATGACAATCATAATAAAATCAGATGTATTACCGAATTTATATAGTGAAACGTAGGATAAACCTGGTAATTACACCTACTCTGCACTGTTACCTTAAGGAACTTCGTATGTGGGTAACCATTTGGTTACTTTAAGGGAGTTCGAAAGCGAGGAGGCATCCAGTGACAGAGGTAGATCTTAGTACTCTGTCATGAGCAAAAAATTAGTTTAATATGCTGATCTAGTCGTGGTCTAGTTCTGTGATGCAGATCGTAGCAGATACTAAGCACATTAGAGCCACTTTTTTTTATCTGATGAGAGAACACTTAGAGCAAATATAGGCTATGCCATACTGTTACATCCGGCCGCAGTGGTCGAGCGGTTCTAGGCGCTTCAGTCCGGAACCGCGCGACTGCTACGGTCGCAGGTTCGAATCCTGCCTCGGGCATGGATGTGTGTGATGTCCTTAGGTTAGTTAGGTTTGAGTAGTTCTAAGTTCAAGGGGACTGATGACATCAGATGTTAAGTCCCATAGTGCTCAGAGCCATTTGAACCATACTGCTACAGGATTTTCACAAGTAACGATCCTTCGGCGATGTGAAACCGCGTGTATGCCCGATTTCTTTTGTCTTCGAAAATAACTTGTATGAAAGGGAGAAATCTACATTTCGCGCGAGAAATTCAAGATTTATGGTCAACAACATTCCCGTTTCGATTTTTTTCAACTGAGGGGCTCTGTGTAAGGTCGGAACTACTGTATACATCCAAACCATTGGCGCTTTACCCGCAGTGCGCCGCGCTGGCGGCATGAGTGATCACGAGGAGTCGGCGACCCGAAGTCGCGGATTTTCTCGGTCTTTGACGGGCAGTTGGGTACAAAGAGTGCGCTGACCTGTCTGCTCTTGCCCACGGCAGCGGGGCCTAACTGACTAGTGTGCTGGGTGAGCGATGACAGAGGCGGCCGTGTGTGTTTGTGCCGGACGGTTATTCCTCCCATGTAAGTTGATAGGTTGACTGCTTGGTGACAGTCTCTGCGACCTCTGAGCGTTTGGTACGGTGGGCCTGTGCAGCCCAGAGGGTGGGCGCGCGGCTCCCGAGATAGCCGTGTACGGGTCTCTCCTAAACGGCTCCCGCGAGACGATGCGATGTGGCGGTGGAGTGCACGACTGGGGCTACTGGCAGTCGGCGGACGGTCCGCTCTTCGCGATCACGAGTGTGTGTAATCGTTTTGATTTTTTCATCTGATAGGTTTAGTGCAAAGTTTGCGGTGGAGGAGGGTGCTTGTGCTCTCAAACATCGGTGCATACAAGACCTCAGATATATTTAGCGCTGCGATCTATTTGTGGCGGAAATTTAATTACTTGTTTGCATAATGTATTTATGTGATAGGTGACGATCTACATCTACATCTACATTTATACTCCGCAAGCCACCCAACGGTGTGTGGCGGAGGGCACTTTGCGTGCCACTGTCATCACCTCCCTTTCCTGTTCCAGTCGCGTATGGTTCGCGGGCAGAACGACTGCCGTTGTCCCCAGCATTAGCCGGTAGGAACACAATATTCTGAGTAGCGATGAAAACCTACATTTGCGTGCTCGGAGGCGTTGGTTCACAAGACAAACAAGAAGTGGCCTCTTGAGAGGGACAGAGACAAGAAACGAATCTGGAATTTTCCGGTCAACAGAATGCCGCAACTTGATCCATTGTTTGGGACCGCGAGATCAAAGGAGACTGATATCCAGTGCGTGTTCGGTAGTGTTTAATATTGTGATCATTAATTAGGACATTGGGTGGTTTTTAAATTTTGTGGCAGTTATCGGATGATAGACGCATACATGGGAGACCCCAGACGGTGGCAACTATACTGCACTTCATCCATTACTCAGTACTTACAATCAACACGTCATGGGAAGCTGAGTTGGACGTTGCAGATGTGAGCTCTGCCCAAGTGGAGGAGTCCTCTCTCTCACAAACTGATTAAATAAAGAATATGCATCAATATATTATTGACATTGAACTGCATTTCGTGTCATGGTATCCTTTCTCTCCATCACAGAGTGAGTAGTGAGTCTTTTTCCTGCCAATTTTTATGGGATGGGTGGGTAGGGAGAGGGCGATGGGTGGGGGGTGAGATGTCCACTGCTGGAGACACACGAAAATTTTCCAGCAAGACAACACCTCCAATCTGCAGCAGTGTAACTATGTAACAAGGACGTTATTTGCTGGATATGAGATTTTCCTGCCAAATATAACGATTCAACCCCTGAAAATTGAACTGTATAAATATACAGTATATCCTCTGCTATGTAATTGAATTTCCTGTCATGAACTCCTTCCTCTCCAGCACTGACAGAGTTCTTTTCCCAACAATTTCCAGGTGGGGGAGGGAGGGTGCTGGGGGATTTACCAGAGATGGAGGGCTAATTAATTGATCGATTTAATTAATTTGTCAATTAATTTGATTTCAAAAGTGTGCTTGTATTGGCGAGGGGAATGGGGGAGAGTTGTGTTATAGCTAGCTTATTAGCTCATGATGTATATGACTTCATGTGCATTGGTGAAGTGCATACACAAACTTCTGTGGAAAGCACAGCACTCTGAAAGAATGTCTCTATGATTGCAAACCCAGCAAGTAAAATATCAGAACAAAAATTATGTGAATTGCATCTAGGTGACTTCATATGTGTGTACTAGGTGTAAACTCTTTTCCGTTCTTTCCAATTCCTCCACTCCGCTCTGTCCATCTCCTGCTCCCGCTCTTACCTCTTCTCTGTCCACCTCCTCCTCCCACCTCTTTTTGTCCACCCCCTCCTCCCTCTGTCTCTGAGCATCTCCTATCATGCCCTGTCTCTGTCCATCACCTCCACACCCCTCCTTGTGTCCATCTCTTTCTCCTCCTTTCTCTTCCATTTGCTCCTCATCCCCTCTGTGTCCATCTCCTCTCCCCTTTCTCTGACCATCTTCTATGTCACTCGATTTTCACCCCCACCCTAATGAGAAGTGAATGGCTCTTTTCGCACAATACGTAATATGTGTATCCAGTTTGGTTGAAATCAGTCCAGTGGTTTATGAGGAGATATAGAATATACACACATCAAACAAAGCATTTATTTATTTAATCATTGTAACTTGAAAACTCTTCTGTTGGTCTGTGTTTTCACAGAACAATATGAGACAATATGAATATGAGACAATATAGAACAATACGAAGGAGGAGGGGTAGGGGAAGAAGTCAGGTGTTTTTCAGGAGGATGGAATACCCCAGGGATCATAAATCAACCCTCAGGGTGTCATAAACCATTTAGTCAAACAATAGATTAAATCGATCAAGTTTACCCCTGAATGGATGCCTGCCTCTGAATGTATGCGTCCTGCACTAACAAAATGGCTCAGAACGCAGTTCGCCCTACTACTGACGTCCAGAACTTCGTCTACGGGTGTGAGTATGTTCTCATTATCATTGATACCAGCAACGTTGCTGGCGCAACTGACGCAACACGTCCAGCCTGCGTGGCAATTCTGCGAAAGGACCATGCCGCCATTCGGAAGTACACAATTCGACCCCTCTCAAACTCGCTCAGTTTGCTGTAGGAAGCACGAGTGTGTCTCTGTAGCGCAGTTGCCTGCTTGCATCACACGTTTGCGCCACACTGAGTCTTCTGGTTGTGGGCATTCCCTATTACAGGGCAGACATAGATGACGCTCTGGTATCTATGCCACTACGCTATCTGTTGGTCGGACGACGTGGAAACCATTATCAGTACATCTACTATCCCCCAGTAATACATGCTGTAATCGAATCAAAATCGACGTCATCTTTACATGTGTATTAACTTTTTCTCAGCAGTGTATTACTTCATTACACGTTAAAAATTCTAGGATAATCAACTTTAAGTTACATTTTATATATTGCACAAGAAGAAACGATAAGCGCTAGTCAAATAAACAAATTTATTTAGCTTGCCGCTTCGTCATTACATTACTCAAACATCCATCTTATAAACATTGACTTACAGATGTTCTTTTTAAACAAACATAAAATTGAACAATAGTACAGATCTTTCATGCTGGAGCTAATGTATCATGTATCTGCGGAGAACTCTTCGTTTTAGGACTCAGTTACTAACTATTAAATGATTTATTTACAAGAATTAGTTTCTCTCTTCAGTATTAAGATAAATATGCCCATTTTCTAGATGACTTCTAGCCTCTTCAGATGGTATGTCGTACACACAAGTAACGTGTCTATAACTTTTGTTGCAGTTTTTATGAACAATTTTACACATAAATATTAATAACTTTGTTAACACTTGTTGTATAAATTAGGTGTTTATTTTAATGAATTTGTCTCTTTATTGCGGCTGTCATCAGATATTCTTTAGCTGGTCGCGAAGTGATTATAGTCTCTTCGGTGAAAAATTGAGACTTCGCTATTAACAAAGTCATGATCTCGTCATGCTGCTTACACTCAAACCTCCAGACATCAGACACTCAGATCGGTACCAAATGTTGTATATAGACAGAGCATCAACCAAAACACCGTTTTAGTTGTTCTATGTGCTGTCGTCCAGTGGAACATGTGTAAACGGTAATTAAAAGTAAAAACCAGAACTACGGAGCACAGGGAAGGTGTATCAGTGAGTAAAAGTTTTGCAGATCTCCCGTGGGTGAGCTGGTAGAGAGTGAGATTATCGTACCAAGGATCCCACGTTCAGAGCCCACTGCTGACAATTTGTTTTAACTGTTTGCGCTTGAAACTTTTACATGGTAGAATGATTTCCTGACATGTAAAAGGACTCTTCGGAGTTTGCAGAAATGTTCTTTTGCCAGTCTGCTTTCGCTTCGTTAGTTGAAGTTAGCAAACCCAAAGAGTACATCTATATAGATAGGTGTGGTGCTCCGTCGGACATGCGCGACAGAACAGACACCACTCGTGATGAAGCAGCTAGTGCGTTTCTAGTTTCACAGAATAAACATAAACAATCGGAACAGTTGAATAGAGAAACAATTGCATCATATGTGCGTAAGTATTACTATTTCCATACAAAACTTTCACGAGTAATACAGTAAAAAAGTCGCAATCATTGAGTTATGAACCCAGAACTTCTGGTAAGACGATATAACGCTCTACCAATTTCTCCACGAAATCCATATATAGCACGTCCTCATAGTTATGCTTTCCCTGTGCTCCGTAGTTGTGGTGTTCCTTTTAATTAACGTTCGGCTGGACGAAGGTACATAGTACGAGCTAAACTGGAGTTTTAGTTGATACTCTATGGACATACAAAGTTTGGTACCAATCTGAGTGTCTGACATATGGAGGTTTTTGGGTGTTAGCGTCCATAACCAGACGGTGACACGGTTTGCACTTGCCGCCGCGGGAATTTCAGGCAGCGACCGCTCAGTGGCCTGTTGGTCTTCACACCACCTTTTATCATGCTTGCTGCAATCAGTTGAAAATCTCCACACCACTTACGTACCTGCGTGTCCCAGCCACCTCGTAGTAACTTGCCAGCTATATGATACTCGACCAACCCTTCCCTTCTTTGATTCATTTGTACATAGCCAACGTATCGCTCGTAATTTTACAAAAGAACGGCTCATGACTCTCAAATTTGCAGCATACACAACGCCGTACTAAAAAGGACGAACAATTTCTGTGGCTTGCGGGTCACTTAATCTGAAATAGCAAGAAAGCCTGAAATCATGTCATGGAAACAATTCATCCAATCCAAAAAAGTTGACAACGCAACATCTGGCAAAATGGCTATGCAGACGGTGTTTCTCCGTATGTTATTGCCCATTTTAATAAAATTTAAGAACTCAGATTTCGTAATGAACAATCAATAGTACACCAAAACACTTAATCTGCGTAAGACTATCAAAACCAAGTCACCTAGCCAGATGTCTTCAGGAGGTAACAGCTTGCAGGAGGGAAAGAAGGTCCCATCGGTCGCAGTGTCATCCGTCTTTTTTTATTGCATTGCAAATCTAGATTACAACGGACAGTGCAGCTATCTTCAGTGCGTTAGCAGTACTCATGTAGACTGAACGTAATTAAAGGTGACACATTTCCAATCTAACTCAGTCATGTACAAGCTTTAGTCCAACTAAGGCCTGCAGATGCCTGAGTTAGATTGAAATCTGTGTCATTGTAATTACGTTCAGACTACATGACTACTTATAACACAATGATGATAGTTGCACTGTCAGTTGAAATCTCGATCTACAAGACAATAAAAAAATAGATGACATTACAGCCGATGCTGACATTCTTTCTGTCCTGGATTACATAATTGTCGTGGGGCACAATCATTCCCATGGAATCGAACATTGAATCACTAACCAGAAAGTATGAGGAGTCCTCGAACAACTATCATACAACAGCACGCCAAATAATGATGTATTTCTCTGTGTTTATTTCAGAATCAAAGGTCTCTCTGTGGTCTTCATTAGTTTGTGCGTGCGCCCTTGCCTGTATGTGTGTGTGCCTGTCCATGTAGAGGAGACGGCGTCGAGAATATTTCTGACCTGTATGGATAACCTGGCTTGTCCATAGCTGTCAGTGCCTTTGATAATTCAAAAGCTTCAATAGGTAACATCTCTTTCAAAGGCATATCTCGATGATACAGCAGCCCATGCCCTTGATGACCTTTACATCCTTTGGTACTCACCTCTCAATAAAGTTTACTGCCCTTTTTTGGGCAGGCGTTAGCGGGTAGGGTCGTGGAACATGTCACTGGCCATCTTGTGCATTTATTTCTGCCGGCCGCGGTGGTCTCGCGGTTCTAGGCGCGCAGTCCGGAACCGTGCGACTACTACGGTCGCAGGTTCGAATCCTGCCTCGGGCATGGATGTGTGTGATGTCCTTAGGTTAGTTAGGTTTAAGTAGTTCTAAGTTCTAGGGGACTGATGACCACAGCAGTTGAGTCCCATAGTGCTCAGAGCCATTTGAACCCTTTATTTCTGATAATCCAAACATTTACTTCAGAGAGCCCTTATTCCAGGCGACACCTGCCCGACTGCGTAAATGAGCTACCCTTAAATGTGACTTTTTAAAAATATTCCATTTGATAACGCGCTTTGCCCTTTCTGAACTCATGTGATACTCTCTTATACTGCTGATGCCGTGAAAATCATACCGGATACTAAAATGTTACAACCTATAACGTACTAATTGTATTATCAGAGGTTGTCGAACTGAACAGCACGGTGGAGTCGACTGAAGCGGCACTCTAAAATTAGGCGCCCCCGCAGCAGCCTATCTCACGGTTCGTAGTGAGTCACATGGATGCCGCGTCGCCGTTTCACTACACGTGGTCCTCGGTGCTGGCTTATGTTGTTATCGAAGCGCTTTCAGCTGAATCTTCCCGCGACGAAATTCACTATACAGTGAGGTGACACTTTCGTAATTAGAACTACAGAGGTAGCATGGCTCAATATTTCTGGAGGGGGGCTTCCAGCGACTTGAGTCCATGCCACGTCGAGTTGCTGCAATACGCCGGGAAAAAGGAGGTCCGAAGCGACATTAGGAGGGATCACATGATTGTTGTCCCCTCTGTGTATGTCTTGCTGAAAGAGTTATTTATTGTTATGAACATCTAACTTGGTGACTGGAAATTCTAGACATTGCAGAAAAAAATGGCTCTGAGCACTATGGGACTTAACATCTGAGGTCATCAGTCCCCTAGAACTTAGAACTACTTAAACCTAACTAACCTAAGGGCATCACACACATCCATGCCCGAGGCAGGATTCGAACCTGCGACCGTAGCGGTCGGGCGGTTCCAGACTGAAGCGCCTAGAACCGCTTGGCCGCACCGGCCGGCGACATTGCGGATAAAATGCTCTATATTGTTAGGCCATATCATGATCTTCTTCTAGTTCTTCTGCACGATCGACGTTTAGTACCCCGTGTTAGTATCTTCTTCAGGATCTTCTGGAGTTCGCTGTTAGCCAAACACATTCCAGGAAGCACTCTTATATGAAGTACTTAACTGTGAGCTACATCACTCGATACATCATCTTGTATCTAGCATATAGGCCCTCAGGTTCATTTGGTTTGTATCTGTTGTCTTTGTCTTACATCTTGGTCTTAGAACATATTTCAATCAATTTGTGCCTTTACACATACGATCGACTGATACCTTATTCCTTATTATACATATGCTTAAGGCTACTTATGATTGTAGTTAATATCTGATGGATCTATTGTGGCGCTTTCGAGTTTCCTATATTGCTTGTTGCGCATCGTAACAGGGACTACATAACAATAATGGTTATGCTTTGCATCAACAGCCGAGGTTACAACATAATGTAAATTAATCTCTTTGCTTCTCTTATATGAAGCACTGCAACTGAGTCATCTTACTCGGTATGTACGTATTGTGTATGTAACATCTATACCTTAAGCTTCATTTGGATCATACATACGTCTACGTCCTCTGTATGTTGGTTTGAGTATGACTGACTTCACTAACGTGTATCACAGAGTAAACAGAAATTATACTTATTGTTCATCGGTTATCATGTATTTTGACATGTATCGTATGTGCTATTATTTAATGATGCATTCTATAGCAAATACCTAGGCGTAAGGTACTATGGTCATACTCATGAAGTTCGATCCTTGTAACCGACTTTAATGTAACATCTATTGGCTCAGTTGTACCACTTAGGTTTTATTCATCTATTAACTGGTTTATAATGAAGGCCACTTATAATACCGATTGTAATTGGCACCTAGACTTCCGGTTACAGTATTACTCACTTTATTATTCAATATTATGGATTTATGATTTTGTTGATCATTGACACTGTATATAATTTCCTGTGTCTTAAAATATTGTACTGTTTTGAACTGTGACCGTATTAATTCCCTTCTTTTTTTAGTACGTTCTAGTTTTGTATCACTTAACGAATAGCCTGTGTTCGGTAAACGGTTACTACAGATTTTAGAAATTGAACATAGTTCCTCATATTGTATGTAACATGAATCTAGAAGTAGTTCGTTACGTGACAGTTCCTTGTATTATTATAGAGGCACGACATTGTAAAACTTCGTTGGTTAGTAGCGCCTTCTGGAAGCTAACGTTCTTATGTTACAATGACGCTACATGTGGGGCCAGTTTCTGACAGCCCTAATACAACTGTTTCCTTGTCCCTATAGCTAACGTTGCGAGTGATATGCCATATTTCCACGCAAACATTGACTATATGATAGTTACCACTGTCAATCACCTTGCGTTTAAACCTATAAGAAAAGAGACGTTACCGCACGGACAGAGGCTTATAGGCGGTTAGTTTTCCTTTCCTCAATAAATAAACAGAGTAGGGAGTAATATACAGGGTGGTCCATTGATCATGACCAGGCCAAATATCTCACGAAATAAGCGTCAAACGAAAAACTACAAAGAACGAAACTTGTCTAGCTTGAAGGAGGAAACTAGATGGCGCTATGGTTGGCCCGCTAGATGGCGCTGCCATAGGTCAAACGGATATCAGCTGCGTTTTTTTAAATAGGAACCCCCATTTTTATTACATATTCGTGTAGTACGTAAAGAAATATGAATGTCTTAGTTGGACCACTTTTTTCGCTTTGTGATAGATGGCGCTGTAATAGTCACAAACATATGGCTCACAATTTTAGACGAACAGTTGGTAACAGGTAGGTTTTTTAAATTAAAATACAGAATACAGAATGTAGGTACGTTTCAAAATTTTATTTCGGTTGTTCCAATGTGATACATGTACCTTTGTGAACTTATCATTTCTGAGAACGCATGCTGGAACCGCGCGACCGCCACGGTCGCAGGTTCGAATCCTGCCTCGGGCATGGATGTGTGTGATGTCCTTAGGTTAGTTAGGTTTAAGTAGTTCTAAGGTCCAGGGGACTGATGACCTCAGATGTTAAGTCCCATAGTGCTCAGAGCCATTTGAGAACGCATGCTGTTACAACGTGATTACCTGTAAATACCACATTAATGCAATAAATGCTCAAAATTATGTCCGTCAACCTCAGTGCATTTGGCAATAAGTGTAACGACATTCCTCTCAACAGCGAGTAGTTCGCCTTCCGTAATGTTCACACATGCATTGACAATACGCTGACGCATGTTGTCAGGCGTTGTCGGTGGAACAAGATAGCAAATATCCTTCAACTTTCCCCACAGAAAGAAATCCGGGGACGTCAGATCCGGTGAACGTGCGGGCCATGGTATGGTGCTCTGACGACCAATCCACCTGTCATGAAATATGCTATTCAATACCGCTTCAACCGCACACGAGCTATGTGCCGGACATCCATCATGTTGGAAGTACATCGCCATTATGTCATGCAGTGAAAACATCTTGTAGTAACATCTGTAGAACATTACGTAGGAAATCAGCATACATTGCACCATTTAGATTGCCATCGATAAAAAGGGGGCCAATTATCCTTCCTCCCACAATGCCGCACCATACATTAACCCGCCAAAGTCGCTGATGCTACACTTGTCGCAGCCGTAGTGGATTTTCTGTTGTCCAATGGTGCATATTATGCCGGTTTACGTTACCGCTGTTGGTGAATGACGCTTCGTCGCTAAATAGAACGCGTGCAAAAAATTTGTTATCGTCCCGTAATTTCTCTTGTGCCCAGTGGCAGAACTGTTCACGACGTTCAAAGCCGTCGCCATGCAATTCCTGGTTCATAGGAATATGGTACGGGTGGAGTCGATGTAGCATTCTCAACACCAACGTTTCTGAGATTCCCGATTCTCGCGCAATTTTTCTGCTACTGATGTGCGGATTAGCCGCGACAGCAGCTAAAACACCTACTTGTGCATCATCATTTGTTGCAGGTCGTGGTTGACGTTTCACATGTGGCTGAACACTTCCTGTTTCCTTAAATAACGTAACTATCCGGCGAACGGTCCGGACACTTGGATGATGTCCAGGATACAGAGCAGCATACATAGCACACGCCCGTTGGGCATTTTGATCACAATAGCCATACATCAACATGATATCGACCTTTTCCGCAATTGGTAAACGGTCCATTTTAACACGGGTAATGCATCACGAAGCAAATACCGTCAGCACTGGCGGAATGTTACGTGATACCACGTACTTATACGTTTGTGACTATTACAGTGCCATCTATCACAAAGCGAAAAAGGTGGTCCAACTAAAACATTCATATTTCCTTACGTACTACACGAATATGTAATAAAAAATGGGATTCCTAGTTTTAAAAATGCAGTTGATATCCATTTGACCTATGGCAACGCCATCAAGTGGACGAACCATAGCGCCATCTGGTTTCCCCTTTCAAGCTAGACGAGTTTCGTTCTTTGTAGTTTTTTCGTTTGATACCTATTTCGTGAGACATTTGGCCCCGTCACTATCAATGGACCACCCTGTAGGACATGAATACACAACTACTTATGAGTAAGCTCAACTCACATCTGGGATCATGGTGTGAGGAGCCATAGACTATAACATCCATAAACGTCTAATGTTTGTTGAGGTGACACTGAACAGTCCAGGATGCCTCCAGAACATAATATAACCCATTTAGCGACCCTACTACAGTGTTTGGGTGATTTTCCCATCCAGCATGACAGTTCCCGAGCAGTCACACCTCAAGTTTTTGTTGTTGTTGTGGTCTTCAGTCCGAAGACTGGTTTGATGCACCGGAGAATTAAAATACAAGGTGATTCAAAAAGAATACCACAACTTTAAAAATGTGTATTTAATGAAAGAAACATAATATAACCTTCTGTTATACATCATTACAAAGAGTATTTAAAAAGGTTTTTTTTTCACTCAAAAACAAGTTCAGAGATGTTCAATATGGCCCCCTCCAGACACACGAGCAATATCAACCCGATACTCCAACTCGTTCCACACTCTCTGTAGCATATCAGGCGTAACAGTTTGGATAGCTGCTGTTATTTCTCGTTTCAAATCATCAATGGTGGCTGGGAGAGGTGGCCAAAACACCATATCCTTAACATACCCCCATAAGAAAAAATCGCAGGGGGTAAGATCAGGGCTTCTTGGAGGCCAGTGATGAAGTGCTCTGTCACGGGCTGCCTGGCGGCCGATCCATCGCCTCGGGTAGTTGACGTTCAGGTAGTTACGGACAGATAAGTGCCAATGTGGTGGCGCTCCATCCTGCTGAAATATGAATTGTTGTGCTTCTTGTTCGAGCTGACGGAACAGCCACCTCTCTAACGTGCTACATTTTCATCACTCGTTCTTGGCCGTCCAGAACTTTTCCCTTTGCACAAACACCCATTCTCTGTAAACTGTTTGTACCAACGTTTACTACACCACCTATCAGGAGGTTTAACACCATACTTCGTTCGAAATGCACGCTGAACAACTGTCGTCGATTCACTTCTGCCGTACTCAATAACACAAAAAGCTTTCTGTTGAGCGGTCGCCATCTTAGCATCAACTGACGCTGACGCCTAGTCAACAGCGCCTCAAGCGAACAAATGTACAACTAAATGAAACTTTATAGCTCCCTTAATTCGCCGACAGATAGTGCTTAGCTCTGCCTTTTGTCGTTGCAGAGTTTTAAATTCCTAAAGTTGTGGTATTCTTTTTGAATCACCCTGTAGTACACATGTGTGAAATCACAACGTAACTTCTCGTACAATTTGCCGCTTTGCCATGACAGTTGTTCACCATCATGATGCGATGGACTGGCCCGTGGGGCAAGGTTCTCTCTCTCTCTCGCTCTCTCTCTCTCTGTCAGTGTGTGTGTGTGTGTGTGTGTGTGTGTGTGTGTGTGTGCGTGCATTATAAGAAGATTGTTATGGCTGGGAAGGTTCAAATGGCTCTGAGCACTATGGGACTCAACTGCTGAGGTCATTAGTCCCCTAGAACTTAAAACTAGTTAAACCTAACTAACCTAAGGACATCACAAACAGCCATGCCCGAGGCAGGATTCGAACCTGCGACCGTAGCGGTCTTGCGGTTCCAGACTGCAGCGCCTTTAACCGCACGGCCACTTCGGCTGGCTGGCTGGGAAGAGGGGAGGGGTTAGGGGAACTGTATGGTTGAAGACATACGTACTCGCACCTAAAATTTTAGAAACTGGACAGTGATATAACCTGGCAAGTTTCAGTATTTTCCTTTTCATTCAACTATGTTGATTAATTTTTGTGCTTACTCTGATTGTTTCTGTCGACGATCTAGCTGTCGAATTCTAGGGTTATAATAGTATTTTGTCGCTTATGTAAAGGCTACTATTTCAGTGAATGGACGTTATGGATGGTATTTTAGTATTTGAAAGATTTGTCTGTTAGAATTTGTTACAGTAAACATACAATGAGGTTACACAACTACATAACATATGTTACTCATTCATTTGTTGTTTTCCTAATCACCATATTTAGTAAAAGAAAACTTTATGGTTCAAAATTTCGCCTTAACCAAATTTTACGTTCTTCCAAGTACAATGTTTCTTTCAGCGCAAGTAGAGGCTAATGCCATCATAACGAGTAGATCTGACAGTTACGCGAACGTAATTCCAATCATAATTATTCTATTAAAAATAAGAGTGTGTAGGGAAGCAGCCTACTCACGCCGTAGTAAACTCACATCAGTCTTTCCATTGTGTGCCAGCCAGTCCGCTGTAACTAGCTCTGACGTCATAAATGTTGCGCAATACTTTTAAAATCAAGTAAATAACCTGAAACGGTTCTAGCATGTCAGGAGTAATACTAAATTAATATGTGTTGAATATCAGTTCGATAACTTTAACCATTTTCGAAATTTGGACGTTTTTCTGTAAAACTCATTGGCGCAACAGAAAAGAGCTAGAGACTTAAAAATTTATATTTAGATTCCTTTTTCATAATTATTTAATAGAAATTTTCTGGTTTTTGTCTTAAAAATTAAGGAAGCAAGATAGATTAAGTAGGCTAATAAATAAGGCTAGGATGTTTAAATTTAAGTAGAATGGAGATCCGCTATTATCATAAAGATGTGAGAAGTTTCAATTGAATAACTATAAAACTATAGTGATAGCGTACCTCCAAAGGGCAAGTTCAGAGTTCGTCTACTGCGTGTAGTGTAATTAAATTAATTCTCTCGCCCAAAATACTTAACTTAGCCACGTCAAACTTTTATTATGATTACTTACCTGTGTGTTGAATGCACATTTAAATTGAGAGTTTCATCGCCCATCAGCAAAAGAAGCAATGATTTATTCAATAACTTAAATTGGTGCATTACTAGCCCAGCGGCTAGTCGGGAGAGCCGATTTGATCAGGCGTTCCCTTAGCCGTCCGCACCGCGGCTTTATATATAAGAACGCTGCGCGAGGAAGCAAGGCCCCAGTTCTCTCCAGATGCTGAATAGCACACCACCTGTGTCGGGAGTCGCGTCGCGTCGGCATCATTGCTATAAACAGCCTCGGATGCCGTATTAAGTTACTCGGGATACGCGTAACCATGAAATCATTTTCGAGTGAAGTGTTAATTCTGGGATGACTTTAATAATCTATCTTCAGTTTGCGTATGTCGTATTTTCACGTGCCTACCATTATTTAGTGTGGCGTTTGATGAGCATTATCATTAAATTACGGCGAGCATTCACTTAAACATTTAATTTGGACAGTTATAGTTGCATCAGCGCATTAGACTCTGAACTGCTCTGTTAGTCAGATTGTGTGGATTCTTTTTTTTTTTTTTTCATCCGTGACTTTCAGAATATAGAGAACTTTTTTTTACGATCGTTTTTGATTATAAATCCCAGACAATTTCCTAATTCCTCAGAGCTTTAAGCTGTAGTCGTAAGTGTATTTCTCAGATGAAGTGGGCACTAGGAATTCTAATTACAGGCTTCACGTTTTGCTAATCACTTTCTGGTTGCCAACATTGTAGTTAGAGAGCCAGTGCTGAAAACGGCAAAAGACAGCATAAATAACATTCTACATTTTAACAACAACATAATTTTCTATCAGCCGCCCCACATATGGTGCATCGGCCGTGAAGTGTTTCTACATTCAAACATTTATACAACAGTAAATTTTCCTCCCGCCGCCCCATATATGGTGCATCGGCTGGGAAAGAAACTGAGTAAAAGTGAAAGTGATTTTTAAATATTCGGATTCACGAGTGAAATGCGACATGCAACTGAGTAATAGAACAGTGAAAGTGTTACGTGTGCATGTGGACGACACAATTGGATTAACAACGCATGTGGATTGACGGAGCTGGCACTGAGTCTAGCGGCGCTGCCAGCATTGCGAGAAGCCAGTTTCGCCTCATCGCAGTCATCCGACGGAGCCGCGCCTGCAGTTGCGGGCCACGCAAACACACAACAGCCGTCGGAGTGCCGTCTGTAGTTCAACACGCTGCATCGCATGAGTAATCCTGGTACGCCGCGCAGGCAACGCCATACGTCGTGCAGAAGGAACTAAGTTAAGTGAAAAGCTTTTAAAAATTTTACTATCCTGCACTATAAGACTGTCGGAAATGGAACTGCCAGAAGAAACCGAGGTTGAACTTAAATCAGAACCTATGTCTGTTGAAGGAACTGTAAATCCAGACAACGGTTCAAGTGTAAATATGCATGAAAGTAGTAATGTTAAAGTGAAATATGAAGTATTGTCTCCTGACAGTAGTGTGGGAAGGGGCAATGATTCAATAATAGAGACCCCTGTAGTAAAGCAGAAAGCAGAAATTGTTAATTTATTGGATGATAGTTTATCTGATGAGTTAAAAACGAAACAGTCATCAGAGATGGTACAGTTTAAGAAGAAGTTAGATATGACTAATCAATCAGAAGTTTCATTTAGTTTTGATGATTCTGGTGTTGGAGCTAGTTTTTCGTCACCTGAGTGTGATAAAAAGCCAGCTAGTGAGCAACCCAAAGATACTGGGGCTATTGATTTAAATGTTATATTACAAGCAATAGCTACCAGCAATGCTGAGTTAAAATCTGATATAATTGATGTAAATAACAGGATTGTGGCCAGCCAAACCAATTTTGATAAACGATTGGAGGTAATGGACAATACCTTCAAGGCTGGTTGCAATAAGTTGAAAGAGGATCTGGACAGTTTAAATTACAAAATTGATTACAACCATGAGGATATTAAGAAAGAGGTTGCTCAACAATTTTCTGAAATGTATAAAACAGTAAAATCCGAAGTTGCTGAGGTTCGCAAGGACTTCCAAATGGAAGATGCGAAGCTGGAGCAGAAGTTAACAGAAAAGATTGAGGCGGAATCTGAACTGTGCTCAGATAGGTTTAAAGATGTTAATATAAAAGTAAACATATGTCAAGCAGAAGTAGACGCAATCAAAACTGATACTACTCATATTGTGCAAAGAGTAGATAATGTTGAAATGAGAGTAGAAAATATTAGTACTAACATTGCTAACATTGAGAATAAAGTAGCTTCAGTAACTTCTGGTAATGGTAGTATGCAACAAATTGTAGCTGCAAACGCCGCTTTTATCGGGTGTCGGCAGTTCTTGCCATTCGATCCAGATAAAAATATCCACCCACTAGATTTCTGGAACGATTTTGAAGATGTGATTCCACCAACTTGGTCTGAACGAGAGAAAATCTCATTTATTAGAAGCCATTTAGCAGGTGACTCCATGCGTTGGTCAGCTGATGTTATGTTGAATTGTAAAACATTAACGTAATTTAAAACAGCTTTCATTAATGAGTATTGGTCTAGTAATAAGCAAAATGAATTGTTGAGAGAATTTTGGAGTGGAAAACGCTTCAATGTAGGCAAGGAATCTATTAAAGAATTTTCTAGGTCATGGATCTCACGTTTGTCACATTTGGCGGAAATGCTGAAACCTGAAATGATAATACTAGGTCTTGAAGCCAAACTGCCATGGTATTGGCAAACTAGAATTAGATCTGCCCCTAGAGA
This sequence comes from Schistocerca nitens, assembly GCF_023898315.1. Taxonomy (NCBI): domain Eukaryota; kingdom Metazoa; phylum Arthropoda; class Insecta; order Orthoptera; family Acrididae; genus Schistocerca; species Schistocerca nitens. The sequence goes on along the minus strand of NC_064616.1, from coordinate 568,740,047 downwards.
CAATCTTGATCGTTTCATTGAATATTTGGAACGTGTAGAGCGTGTGGCTGCCAATGAGGAGCAAGCACGTAATAATAGAAATGCTAATAACACTAGTAGTAATTTTAAGAAGGAGCAGAATGGCAACGTAAACATCAGAACAGTAGGTGTTCGCCATCCTAAGAGAGGTAGGAATTGGAGAAATAATTATCAGAACCAACAATGGCATCCAAATGATAGTAATTTTGTTCCAAACAAAATTATGCAGGTAAACAACAGTGCGGAAAGCAATGCTGTGCCAGTTAACTATAATGGAAATAAAGGAAACAGTAGTAGGCCCAGGCAGGAAAACTAGTTCCCGTCTATGAGGACACTGGCGCTCACCAGGCGGTTACTGTTCGTAAGCCAGTAATTACAATAATTGGTAAGACAGATCAGAATACTCAAACTGAACATGTGGATGAAGGGTCGGTAGCATCTAAGGATACAACAGAAATATTAGATCACTTACAGTATTTGATAGATACCGTGTTAGAGACGCTTTCTAAGTGGGAAGAGAAAGAGAAGGCGCAGCAGTGTAACGATAGGGAGGAGCTACAAAATACTGAATTGTCAGGTGAAGAAGCAGAAGAAATTCATGCTTATATTTACGATGAGGGTGATGTTCTCTTATCTAAAGTGCCTGTGCAGGAGGTTGATACTGTACTAATAGATTTAGGACAGGAGGTAAGTGAGAATGTAGAGGGTAGCCTGTTGGGGGTCGATGAACCCAGTAGCTGTGACCAGTTGTCACTTGAGAAGGAACCCGACGATAATAGTGAAAGTGGTTTAGCTGTAACTAGTGTTATGCCCGGTCTGGAGGCGCAGAATCGCTCAGACTACAGTAATTTGGGTCATGTTCAGCAAACTAAGTGTAATGAAGTCGTGCGGTGTTTCGATTTGAAATTAATAGACCGACTGGAAAAGGCAGCTGAAAATGTAATTCAGGAAACCCCTACACACTTTGACCTAAATGTAATGAAGACAGATGTCGATCACTTTAGTTGGAGACAAATCAAAAAGGAACTATTGGATGAATTTGAGGAACCACATGTACAACCTAGAATAAGCCACCCTATAATAATAGTGAATATGTTGGGTATCAATGTACGTTGTCTCTTAGACAGTGGAAGTGAGGTGAGTGCGATATCTCAGTCCTTTGATGCATTACCTGGTAAAGACAAGCTTACAGTAATGAGGGTATCAGGACTAAGAATAATTGGTGCTACTGGCAAGGTGTCAAAAACGGTAAAGCAAGAAGCTTTGCTGCCCTTTAACATTAATGGTAATTTAATTGATCATCCATGTTTAATTGTAAACAATCTCAATATTGAGGTTTTAATTGGCATAGATTTCTTGTCGAAATATCAGAGTGTTGTTGACTTTGAAAGAAGCCAGTTAAAAATGTTCTTGCCGATAACCGGAGTAATTACAGTACCTTTTAGTGATAAACATGTAGTAACTAATGATGAAACTTGGGAGCTGCCTATACGAGTTATGAAAAATAGGAGATATTGGGACGAAGGTGTTAATCTTAGTACAAGTAAGCTAAACACAGAAGAAGAAGAAACAATTATTTTGGACAAAATATAAGCTAAATTGCAGGAAATCGATAAAATTTCAGCTAATCAGAAGGAAGAACTGAGACAGGTTCTAAAAAGGCATCATAAGGTATTTTCAGATCGACGTGGCGTGGTCAAAGGTTATGAATGAATTCTGTAGGGAGGAGGTTGTTCTGTAACCTCTACACAGTGTGGCAGCTGTGCAGTCCCAGCTGTGTGAGATCTTCTTTCCCATTTCAGGTCTCACTCACTCTTCATCTTTTCTATCCACCTAAAATTTCGACCTCTTCTTTCCAACACATTAAATTTTCCGTTATGGTTATCAAACCAATAATAAACTAATGAATGCTGTAGGGAGGAGGTTGTTCTGTAACCTCTACACAGTGTGGCAGCTGTGAAATCCCAGCTGTGTGAGATCTTCTTTCCTTTTCAGATCTCACTCATTTTTCATCTTTCCTATCCACAAAAATTTCGACCCCTTCTTTCCAATACGAAAATTTTCTGAAACTAATGAATTCTGTAGGGAGGAGGTTGTTCTGTAATCTCTACACAGTGTGGCAGCTGTGCAGTCCCAGCTGCGTGAGATCTTCTTTCCATTTCAGGTCTCACTCACTTTTCATCTTTCCTATCCACAAAAATTCCGACCCCTTCTTTCCAATACGAATATTTTAATAAGCTAATGAATTCTGATGGGAGGAGGTTGTTCTGAAACCTCTACACAGTGTGGCAGCTGTGAAGTCCCAGCTGTGTGAGATCTTCTTTCCATTTCAAGTCTCACTCATTCTTCATCTTTCCTATTCACCAAAGTTTCGACTCCTTCTTTGCAATACTAAAATTTTCCGTCATGGCTATCAAGCCATGAGTTCTGTAACCATTCTATCCACCGATTAGTGAAGAAAATACCTAATGTGACAAACCTAACAGTGACATAAACAACAGAGAAGTATGATGTAATTAAGATACAATGTATTTGAGTAACAAGTATGTATAGAACCCTGGTAATATTATAAGTACAAAGTTGTTGTTTTATTGGAAAAGGTCCACCTACAGTAATTTAAAAAGATGTACAAATTCGTGTACAAGCAGGATCTGAAGTGGCAGTGAAACCTATTGTATGCTGTAGAGCTAACTAATTAATAGTAAAAGAGATTGCTCAGTGATATGAAAAATATGCAGATAAGTTGTAAGAATAAGCTCACCTTGTGTAGCAAGAAATGGCAGTGTAATAGAATTGAACAGTGTTTGTGGTTGAGACGTGAAGGACACGTCTTTGAAATATTTATAAGGTTGGAGCTGGCCGTTATTTGGTGTAGTGTGTGAGGACACACCTACATGTATTGAGGTTATGAGTTGGAGGCGTGAATGCGACCACAGGTACCCTTATGTTAGATGAGACAGAGCAGCTCATGATGTCCTATAGGTTTAAGGAATTTAGCATTACGCTCGTCCATAATTACTTGATGCATTTTAGTGGTAGGTCGAGAGAGACTACCTGTGGTTTCAGCGTCCGATCGAGTGGAAATGGATTGCCACGTGAGCAAACTGATCAGCTGCAATACACTATAGATATGAAATAAATGTGATATCTTGTGCTTTAAATGTTAATGGAGTGAGTATTACTTAAGTTCATACACTAGCAAAGTAAATAAGTAACATAATGACAGACGTGAAACATTATTGATAGCTCAGCATAAATGCACTTCAAAGTAAGTAAGTACATAATTGCAAATGTGGAACTGACACAGTAGCAGAGGACCAATAACTGAAGTTAGTAGTCAACTAAACGGAGTGTGTTTTGAACACTCAGAACTGTACTATTACCAAAAGTTACTCACATGTACAAAGAAACTGAGAAAACAACTACTAATCAAATATGCTCATACTATCTCTAAGAATAAGGTAATCGAAGATGAGTCAGCTAAGTAAATAAAATACAAATGTATCAGGAATGTACCGAGCATTGGTTCAGTGTTCCGGCCCAGAAATAATAAATTCAGATTAAATAGGATTTATGATTGTATGCCTTGAGCATAAATTTTCTCTAGTACGTGACTAACGGCGTTTTGAGCCATTTGTTTACCGATTTTATGACAATTAAGTAACCACGAGAGTAAAATTGAAAAAGTTCTGTTAACTTTGTTCCAGCAAAATATTGAAGGATAACATGTATATATCCCCATTTCATTGTGACCCACCCTTAGATATTAAGTGAACAGAGTCTGAGGCACTCTTTTTGTTTGTTCTACAGGACAAACCAGATAATGGCAGCCTGGTAGCTGCGTGAAAGCGTGGAGTGACTTGGACACAACTCACAGTGACCCCTCCCCTTTCCCCATGTAATTTAGAATGAACGTGAAGGACGCATACCATAGCAACTTCCCCTCCTCTACCCTTGTGAATGGAACATAGAATGCAAGCCAAAGCGGCTACAACCACGTGTGTAAAAATGAAATTGTCATGATTATAAAATTTTCTTTCAGGTTTAGAAAAGACTGCTAAGATATAATCATCTGTTTATGTATCATGAATAACTGTGTTATTTTCTTTGAATTTGTGTATGTAAAAATGTATTTAATGGATTTAAGATTTTCATAATTTTACATATTTTTATGTGTTTGTTTGTCTAAGGCAATATGTATGCCAAAGTGTTTCATTGATTTTGCTTAAATTTTGAGGGATAATGTTGCTTAAGAGGCAGTGAACATGCCAGCAATTTAAATAATTAAAGTAGGTAATCAGTTTTCTTTTAATATTTCTATATGTTTACATTTCAATTTTAAATTTCATAGGGAGTTAAGCTGTACTCTTGCTTCCCTTTTTGTAATTAAATTTTTTTTCGTTCATTAACATTCAAAAACAAAAAAATTAAGTAGAGGGTGATGTAGGGAAGCAGCCTACTCACGCTGTAGTAAATTCACATCAGTCTTTCCATTGTGTGCCAGCCAGTCCGCTGTAACTAGCTCTGACGTCATAAATGTTGTGCAATACTTTTAAAATCAAGTAAATAACGTGAAACGGTTCTAGCATGTCAGGAGTAATACTAAATTAATATGTGTTGAATATCAGTTCGATAACTTTAACCATTTTCGAAATTTGGACGTTTTTCTGTAAAACTCATTGGTGCAACAGAAAAGAGCTAGAGACTTAAAAATTTATATTTAGATTGCTTTTTCATAATTATTTAATAGAAACAGTACTTTGGATCTCACAAATTAAGATTTTAGTTGAAATTCAATATTTTCTGGTTTTTGTCTTAAAAATTAAGGAAGCAAGATAGATTAAGTAGGCTAATAAATAAGGCTAGGATGTTTAAATTTAAGTAGAATGGAGATCCGCTATTATCATAAAGATGTGAGAAGTTTCAATTGAATAACTATAAAACTATAGTGATAGCGTATCTCCAAAGGGCAAGTTCAGAGTTCGTCTACTGCGTGTAGTGTAATTAAATTAATTCTCTCGCCCAAAATACTTAACTTAGCCACGTCAAACTTTTATTATGATTACTTACCTGTGTATTGAATGCACATTTAAATTGAGAGTTTCATCGCCCATCAGCAAAAGAAGCAATGATTTATTCAATAACTTAAATTGGTGCATTACTAGCCCAGCGGCTAGTCGGGAGAGCCGATTTGATCAGGCGTTCCCTTAGCCGTCCGCACCGCGGCTTTATATATAAGAACGCTGCGCGAGGAAGCAAGGCCCCAGTTCTCTCCAGACGCTGAATAGCACACCACCTGTGTCGGGAGTCGCGTCGCGTCGGCATCATTGCTATAAACAGCCTCGAATGCCGTATTAAGTTACTCGGGATACGCGTAACCATGAAATCATTTTCGAGTGAAGTGTTAATTCTGGGATGACTTTAATAATCTATCTTCAGTTTGCGTATGTCGTATTTTCACGTGCCGCCGCGGGACAGACATTCTACCATTATTTAGCGTGGCGTTTGATGAGCATTATCATCAAATTATGGCGAGCATTCACTTAAACATTTAATTTGGACAGTTATAGTTGCATCAGCGCATTAGACTCTGAACTGCTCTGTTAGTCAGATTGTGTGGATTCTTTTTTTTTTTTTTTTTTTTTCATCCGTGACTTTCAGAATATAGAGAACTTTTTTTTACGATCGTTTTTGATTATAAATCCCAGACAATTTCCTAATTCCTCAGAGCTTTAAGCTGTAGCCGTAAGTGTATTTCTCAGATGAAGTGGGCACTAGGAATTCTAATTACAGGCTTCACGTTTTGCTAATCACTTTCTGGTTGCCAATATTGTAGTTAGAGAGCCAGTGTTGAAAACGGCAAAAGACAGCATAAATAACATTCTACATTTTAACAACAACATAATTTTCTACCAGCCGCCCCACATATGGTGCATCGGCTGTGAAGTGTTTCTACATTCAAACATTTATACAACAGAAATTTTTCCACCCGCCGCCCCACAAGTGTCCGCTTCAGAACTCGCGATATATTTCCATTTTTCATTTTCTAAGTTGTATTTCATTGAAATGCAAATGGCAATCAACAATATTTTCAGTTGACAAATCTAAATTAAACTTTGTAGTTCTTGCAGCCTTCAGTCTCAAGACTGGTTTGATGCAGCTTTCAATGTTAGCTCCCCTATCCTGTGAAAGCCTCTAGAACTACGAATAACTACTGCAGCCTACATCCTTCTGAGTCTGCTTAGTGTATTCATCTCTTGGTCTTCCTCTACGATTTTTATCCCCCACACTTCCGTCAAAAACTAAATTAGTGATCTTTTGATATCTTAGAATGTGTCTTACCAACCGATCCCTTCTTCTAGTCAGGTTGTGCCACAAATTTCTTTTCTACCCAGTTCCATTCAGTACCTCCTCATTATTAACGTGTCTACCCATACAATCTTCAGCACTTTCTGTAGCACCACATTTCATAAAATTCCATTCTCTTCTTGTCTAAACACTTTATTGCCCTTTTTTCACTTTCATACATGGCTACACTCCATACAAATACTTTCAGAAAAGACCCCCTCAAACTTAAATCTTAATTCGATGCTAACAAATTTCTGTTCTTCAGAAACGCTTCACTTGCCATTGCAAGTCTACATTTTAAATCCTCTCTACCTCGGCCATCGTCAATATTTTACTGCCCAAATAGCAAAACTCACCTACTACTTTAAATGTTTCGTTTCCTAATCTAATTCCCTGAGAATAATCTGATTTAATGCGACTGAATTCGTTTATCCTTGTTTTATTTTTGCTGATGTTCATGCTACATCCGCTTTTCAAGACACTGTCCATTCCGTTCAATTGGTCTTCCATGTCCTCTGCTGTCTCCGGAAAAATTACCATGCCATCAGTAAACCTCAAAGTCTTTATTTTTTCTCCCTGAACTTTAATTCCTACTCCAAATTTTTCTTTGGTTTCCTTTCCTGCTTGCTCAATGTACCGACTGAATAACTTCGGAAATCAGCTACAACCCTGTCTCACGACCTTCTCAGTCACTACTTCCCTTTCATGCCCATCGAGTCATAACTGCCGTCTGGTTTCTGTACGAGTTATAGATAGCCTTTCGTTCCCTGTATTTTGCTACTGCTACGTTCAGAACTTCAAAGAAGTTATTGCAGTCAATATTGTCAAAAGCTTTCTGGAAGTCTATAAATGCTATAAAAGTAGGTTTGCCTTTCCTTAACCTATCTTCTAAGATGAGTCGTAGGGTCAGTATTGCCTCGTGTGTGCCCACATTTCTCCGGAATCCAAACGGATCTTCGACGTCGGCTACTGCCAGTTTTTCCATTCTTCTGTAAGGAATTCACGTTAGTATTTTGCAACCGTGACTTATTAAACAGATGGTTCGGAAATATTCACACCTTTTAGCCCCTGCTTTTCTTGGAATTGAAACTATTACATTTTTCTTAAAGCCTGCGGGTATTTCACCTGTCTCATATATCTTGCACGCCAGGTGGAAGAGAGCCATTGTTGGTTCTCCCGAGGCTGTCAGGAGGTCTGACGGGATGCCGTCTACTCTCGAGGCCTCGTTTAATCTTTCAGTGCTCTGTCAAGTTCTTCTCGCAGTATCATTCCTCCCATCGTCTCTCCATCTGCGTCCTCTTCCATTTCTATAATACTGCCTGCAAGTCATCTCCTTTGTAAAGACTCTCTGTATACTGCTTCCACGTCTCAGCTTTCTCTTATTTGCTGCGGATTTGTTTTCCATCTGAACTCTTCATATTCATACAGCTGCTTCTCACGCTATACAACGCATTCTCTAACGCGTGTGGAAACTTCAGCGCTATGTTATTCATAATTACTTGACTCCATTGTAATTAAAGCAAGCCGTATAAGACAGAAAAATTGTTGTCCAAGAGAATCTGTCAATTTCCAAGTAAAACTTGATTATCATAATCAGCGGTGTGCAGCCTGTAAAATACACTGAAGAGCCAAAGAAACTCCTACACCTGCCTAATATCGCGTAGAGCCCCCGGGAGCAAAAGTGCCGCAATACGACGTGGCATGGACTCGACTAACGTCTGAAGTAGTGCTGGAGGGAACTGACACCATGAATCCTGCAGGGCTGACCATAAATCCGTAAGAGTATGACGGGATGTAGAGCTCTTCTGAACAGCACGTTGCAAGGTATCCCAGATATGCTCAATAATGTTCTTGTCTGGGTAGTTTAGTGGCCTGCGGAAGTGATTAAACTCAGAAGAGTGTTCCTGGAGCCACTCTGTAGTAATTCTGAACGTGTGGGGTGTCGCATTGTCCTGCTAGAATTGTCCAAGCCCGGCGTAGTACACAATGGACATGAATGAATATAGGTGATCAGACAGGATGCTTACAGACAGGATGCTTACGTACGTGTCACCTGTCAGAATCGCATCTAGACGTATCAGGGGTCCATTATCAGTCCAACTGCACACCCCCCACACCATTACAGAGCCTCCAACAGCTTCAACAGCCCCTGCTGACTTGCAAAGTCCATGGGTTCATTAGGTTGTCTCCATACCCGCTCGATACAATTTGAAACGAGACTCGCCCGACCTGGAAACATTTCCAGTCATCAACAGTCTATTGTCGGTGTTGACAGGCGCAGGCAAGGCGTAAAGCTTTGTGTCGTGCAGTCATCAAGGGTGCACGAGTGGAACTACGGCTCCGAAAGCCCATATCGATGATGTTTCGTTGAATGGTTCGCACGCTGGCATTTGCTGATGTCCCAGCGTTGAAATCTTCAGCAATTTGCGGAAGGGTTGCACTTCTGTCACGTTCTACGATTCTCTTCAGTCGTCGTTGGTCCCGTTCTTGCAGGATCTTTTTCCGGCCTCAGCGATGTCGGAAATTTGATATTTTATCGGATTCTTGATACTCACGGTACACTCGTGATATGGTCGCAGGGGAGAATCCCCACTCTATCGCTACCTCGAAAATGATGTATCCCATCGCTCGTGCGCCGACCGTAAGTCCACGCTGAAACTCAATTAAATCTTGATAACCTACCGTTGTAGCAGCAGAAACCGATCTAACGGGTGCGCCAGACATCTGTTGTCTTATATAAGCGTTGCCGACAGCAGCGCCGTTTCCAGCCCCTTTACACATCTTTGTATTAGAAAACGCGTGCCTATACCAGTTTCTATGGCGGTTCAATGTGTATGGATAAAACAACATACATGGGGGGCTATTGCTTTAGTTTTTTTAGAAATAACATGTTCCTCGTCTACAGTTACTAAATTCATTTACTTACGATCATGATTTCGCCTTTTGTGTTATTCTCAAGTAATAGCTGATTATGAAGTGCTCTCTGTTTTTTTTTCCTTTTCCACAACTTTTTTTCTGTGAGTTTTTGTGGCATGGTCTGTGCAATCGCGCGATTATAACTCATGTAGGAAGATGTGGTACATGACACCGCCTCTCTATTGTTTCTGTGAGTTCAGGTTAGTCATTTGTTTTCTTCGTGAGCTTCGAATGTGTTAGTTACTGGTAAACGCGACGTCAGTTAGCCATGTGCTGCCGCTAACGTATCTAAGATGATCATTAAGTGTGTCTGTTAAACCTTTAAGTGGCCATGACGGGTATATTCGTCCACGGGCCGGATATACCCCCTGGGAGAATTCTGTGACTTGTAGCTAATGCGAAGGACGAGTTTCAGGCTTTCTGGTGTCATAATGCTATTAGTTAATTCTTTCGTCACTGTACGCTATCTCTTGTCACACAAGGTATTGTTTTATCGGCCAATTATAACGTATTTCGTTGTTTATCCTGGTAAAGACACAAATTATGGCAGTCATTTCCTAAAAAGAATGTAACTTCTCGAATTGTTTTGCAACTTGTTCATGATTTGCTTGAAATAATTATTGTATCGACCTCGACAACTGCTGTACTAGTCAAAGTTCGGCTGACATACTAACGAGTAAGAACACCGATGTTGTCGGCCCTACGCGGCGAACCCAATTGAAATTCCCTGACTTAATGGAAAATGATACACTGAAGAGGAGCGAATACGTGACGGCGTACATTAATAAGCATATGTTACAGAAAGGAAGGAAAGAGGGATGTTTTGATCGTCAGCACGTTCCATGACGATACATTTCAAGAAGTAAATTCAAAGAATGGTACTGAGCAAAAGACAAGTGCTGTCATGGATTGTAGCAAGTATTTGGGAAGCCTCGGTAGGAGTGATCCCCAATTTCAAAGCCGTCAGATATCCTGGAGCAGGCTGAAAAAATATGTGGTGTATGCGCGATAAAGAGGCCTTCGCACTCTTTTATTGGTGTGCAGAATGCGAGGATTTCAAAATGTTTCAGACAGAAAAGACCTGTAACTTTGTGAAAATAATATATTATTATCTTCTTTAATATATTCTATTCGATCCTAATCCACTTTAGTTTTGGTCCATAAACTAAAATCAACTAAGAAATTTTTATTTAAATGAGTGATGAAAGCACGTGACGCGAGTGTTCCAGACAGTGGCAGGGGAAACTACACGTTGACTTGTGAAGTAGAGGGGCGCGCCAGTTAGGGGTTAATATTTGTCTAGAAGTTGCTATCGGTCCGAGCCGGTAACATGGCAAATTCTTATCTTCTATCACTCTTTAAGGATATTATCATAAATATGCATATGTGTTTTTGTTCAAGACACTGGAGTAGCTTTCTGCATCTTACAAGCGGAGGCCACGACGTTGGGATCACAGAAGTACTTCAAATTATGTACACCTTTAGTAGACCAATTAAAAAACAACATAATGTGCAAGTACTAAGGTGCACTACTCTAACAATTCCGAGAAAATAGCAAGAGAAGTTTTACTCCTCTATTATGTGGCTTACGTATCTGTACGTAAGTGCTGTACGATAGAGTTCATGCTGGTCAAGTAATTAGCGTTCGAGCTTTGAAAGACGAAGGTATAGGAAGCGATGGTTCAGCTCTCACTCAGACTTAATTATTAATCTATTTTTCATCATTTTATTTAATTTATATGACATTTGAGAGGTAATATAATAAAAATACCACGTGTATTTCCATGAAATATTTGCATGGAGTTCCAATTTATGTTTTCCATGTCTGTATAACAAATGCGGTCCTGCATCGTGTGATGTCGAGAGTACATCCCACGAGTAACTGTACATTACTCTTGTAGTCTGGCTGATTGTGACTTACTATATTACTGATTGTAAATACCGTCATTCGCATCATTATTTATCGATGTTTGACTTGGGTTTTCCAAGCCTGTCCCTCGTCCTTGAAAACTTAATTACAAATAGTAAATAGTCATGGTGGCAACGGCCTTGCCACAGTGGATACACCGGTTCCCGTGAGATCACCGAAGTTAAGCGCTGTCGGGCGTGGCCGGCGCTTGGATGGGTCACCATCCCGCCGCCACGTGCTGTTGCCATTTTTCGGGGTGCACTCAGCCTCGTGATGCCAATTGAGGAGCTACTCGACCGACTAGTAGCGGCTCCGGTCAAAGAAAACCGTCATAACGACCGGGAGAGCGGTGTGCTGACCCCATGCCCCTCCTATCCGCATCCTCACCTGAGGATGATACGGCGGTCGGATGGTCCCGATGGGTCGCTTGCGGCCTGTAGACGGAGTTAGTTTTAGTTAGTTTAAATAGTCATATAACATATTAAATTCACTACAACTTCATGAAAATGTATGTGGATTTTTTTTCACTCTATTACCTCTAAAATGTCATATAAATCAAATAATGTGACCGGTGATGAAAAAAATATAGATTAATAAATAAGTATTAGTAGAATTCGAACCGGTGCCTCGTCCACGACCCTCTTGCAACGAGCGAACACTAACCACTTTTTTGTTTTTTCTTTTTATCATTAAAAGGAAATACAAATATTTGCCTTCCCTCAGATTAGATCCCTGGTCTTTTTTTTTTTAATTTAAATTTTTTCCGCAGCTGGGCAGGAAAGGGAAACTACAAAAAAATCTACTTGCCACTGCCACTTGTGCCCTGACAAATAAATAAATTGCACCTCTTCAGGCGTTGTCTCCTATCCACGCCTGTCCCAAAACAACTAAAATATTACTACGATGGTGTAGGAAAGGAAGAAAGTAGGGGAGAAGAACATAGAGAGTAGCGATGAAAATGAAAGCAGTTGTGGACGGGATTTTGTTTTTTTAGTTTATTTTATTGCACTTTTTTGTTTTTTGCGTCTTTTGTATGTTTATTTTTATTTTCTTTTATTTACTTATTAATTTTTGTATTTTTATATTTTTTTATTAAATTAGTCTATGTACCAGAATTCCAAGAGCCGCCAGCGCCTTCCTAGTGGCGGAACATCCAAATGTGTCTTCTCGAATTTTTAATGGAGATTCCGTTTGTAGTGCGTTCAGAACATCATGTCGGCAAAAAAGCATCAGTATCTCATGGCTTGGACGTTCCAGCTGGAAGGCGGGTCATGAAAGGCGCCCCATAGAAAACTGGAAAAGGACTGCTTGTATCTGGGGTTGCGAACAAGTGCACAGTGTCGATCGTTAAGGTACGTCCAATAACCTAGTTCTGATTTCTCGTCGGGGCCAAAAAGGTAGCGGACCGTATGACCGCATATCCAGTTCACAGCGTTAGTTTTTGTTACGCGGTAATGAATCACATCCGGGAATAAAAGTATCAGGAAAGTTATCTGAGCACGTGTCTGTCGGATAAGGAAAGCCAAGATACGCTGCGCGCTCCTCCAGATGTCAGACGATGGACCACATGAGAACCGATGAGCGTCTGTGTCATCTACACCACAGTGAACAGGACAGGATTTGTGATTAGTGTAAAGAATGGCAGCTAACTCTAAACAGCCGGCCGCGGTGGCCGAGCGGTTCTAGACGCTACAGTCTGGAACCACGCGACCGTTACGGTCGCAGGTTCGAATCCTGCCTCGGGCATGGATGTGTGTGATGTCCTTAGGTTTGTTAGGTTTAATTAGTTCTAAGTTCTAGGGGACTGATGACCTTAGAAGTTAAGTCCCATAGTGGTCAGAGCCATTTGAACCATTTGAACTCTAAATATAGATAAATGAAAATTAATGCAGATGAATAGGAAAAAGAATCCTGTAATGTTTGAATACTCCATTAGTAGTGTAGCGCTTGATGGTGGTGGTGGTTAGTGTTTAACGTCCCGTCGACAACGAGGTCATTAGAGACGGAGCGCAAGCTCGGGTTAGGGAAGAATTGGGAAGGAAATCGGCCGTGCCCTTTCAAAGGAACCATCCCGGCATTTGCCTGAAACGATTTAGGGAAATCACGGAAAACCTAAATCAGGATGGCCGGAGACGGGATTGAACCGTCGTCCTCCCGAATGCGAGTCCAGTGTGCTAACCACTGCGCCACCTCGCTCGGTGTGTAGCGCTTGACACAGTCACGTCGATTAAATATTTGGGCGTAACATTGCACAGCGATATGAAGTGGGACAAGCATGTAATGACAGTTTTGGGAAGGCGGATAGTCGTCTTCGGTTCGTTGGTAGAATTTTGGGAAGATGTGGTTCATTTGTAAAGGAGACCGCTTATAAAACACTAATACGACCTATTCTTGAGTACTGCTCGAGCGTTTGGGATCCCTATCAGGTCGGATTGAGGGAGGACATAGAAGCAATTCAGAGGCGGGTTGCTAGATTTGTTACTGGTAGGTCTGATCATCACGCGAGTGTTACGGAAATGCTTCAGGAACTCGGGTGGGAGTCTCTAGAGGAAAGGAGGCGTTCTTTTCGTGAATCGCTACTGATGAAATTTAGAGAACCAGCACTTGAGGCTCACTGCAGTACAATGTTACTGCCGCCAACTTACATTTCGCGGAAAGACCACAAAGATAAGGTAAGAGAGATTAGGGCTCGTACAGAGGCATATAGGCAGTCATTTTTCCCTCGTTCTGTTTGGGAGTGGAACAGGGAGAGAAGATGCTAGTTGTGGTACAAGGTACCCTCCGCCACGCACCGTATGGTGGATTGTGGAGTATAGATGTAGATGTAAATGTTGATGTAGATGTGAACACAGAGGAGTGTGTCAGCGAGGTACATGCGGTGCAAACGAAACTGGTTGACCTGTTTGCCATTGACGGTGATATACCAGGTGGACTGGACGCTGGTGTCGAGATAACCAGCATGCACCGCTTTCCACACACAACGCCTTATGATCTGGGGAATCTTGTGTTCGATGGGGTTGGGAGTTCGACACATTTGTAATGTGTCGTGTACAGTCTTCGTCTGGAGTATACATGGAAGGGATAAGGAGTGCAGGATGTAACTTAATTCAAGAAATAAGTACCGAAAGTGGGGAAAGCGGGATGGAATGTCTGATAACATGCCTTGGGCTGACCTGGATACTGGCGTGTATTCATGCAAAAGCAGTCCGGTGAGGTTTGTCAGGCAGCGATGCCAGACTTTCAGTTGGGAGCTAACAAAAAGTGCCGTAACTCTGTCTGGCGTATGGCATAAGCCCACTCCACCATACTCCTGCGGGAGGGTAAGGAAGGGATATTGAACTTTAAATAATATCCCGGTACAGTCAAAGGATCCCATCGCCATCAACATTAGACGTGCGAGGGTAATTGGGACCGGGAGAACGTGTGCCACATGGGGGATGTGTGAGTCGTGGTAAACATTCACGTATTGCGCACGCTGTACAACGTCGAGGGATCTAAGCCGGTGGTCTACAAGGCCAGCCCTGATCGTTTGGAGGAGCCGTCTAGTGTTGGTTGCCGCTGAACGACGAAGGTCATTCATAAAATCAATGCCCAAACAGCGGAAGCAGGTGGCCACACTTAGAGCAGCGACATATCTCTCAGGTAGACCCTCGCCAATGAGCAGAACCTTAGATTTGGAAATGTTAAGAGGACTGCCCGATGCCTCCCCATATGTCTCCACCCAAGTCAGAGCCGCGCGAACACCGTCTTCATTGCGGAGATAGAGGACTAGATAGTCAGCATAGGCTGCACAACAGAAGCGGTGCCCATGCAATGTCGCAGGCCGGTGTGACCGAGCGGTTCTAGGCACTTCAGTCTGGAACCACGCGACCGCTACGGTTGCAGGTTCGAATTCTGCCTCGGGCATGGACGTGTGTGATGTCCTTAGGTTAGTTAGGTTTAAGTAGTTCTAAGTTCTAGGGACTGATGACCTCAGATGTTAAGTCCCATAGTTCTCAGAGCCATTTATTTGAACCCATGCAATGTCAGGCCCACCAGACGATGGCGAAGCTCCTGGAGTAGGGGCTCTAATGCCAAAGCATACAGTATCGTGGAAAGTGGGCAACCCTATCAGACAGCGCTTGATCGCTAGAGGCGCGGTGAGGCGACCATTACAGAGTATTCTTGAAGTCGCGCCGTTCAAGAGGCCGCAATACCACTGTCACTATACGAGCTGGAAAACCCATGTGTTGGAGGACCGATTTCAGAAAGATATGGTTGACACGGTCGAATGCCTGACTGAAGTCAAGCGGTGCTAATGAACCAGGTAAATGCTGCGACCGCACGAGCGCGATCATGTCCCTGTAACGGCAAAGGGCCGTATGGATGTTGTTGTCCCCGCCCAGCGAAGTCTCATTAAGGGAGATGAAGTATCTTACTGCCTTCTTGAGTCATGAGGCCAACAAACGGGTAAAAATTTTCATGTCAGACATGAGTAGGGTGATGGGCCGGTAATCACAGATCCGTGATCGCCCATGTGGCTTAGGGACCAGAATGATGACCCCATCAAGGAAGGTGGCTAGGATCGCCGTTCTGGGTGACATCAGTTCACGACAGATGGACGTCCAAGTGCGTACCAAAAGATAGCTAAAACACTTGTAAAATTCGAAAGGGAGGCCATCAGGTCCAGGGGACTTGTTGGCAGCTCCCACCTTGATAGCATCTAGGACTTCATCGGAGGTCACTTGTTCCTGAAGTTCTTGAGCCACGTCCTCTGACATGGTGTTGACAGTCAGTGCTGCTACCCCCTCAATTAAGGCAGGGGGATGTGGGACGGCAGCGTACAGCCGGCGGAAATGAGAATGGTGCATTTCATAGTGTATCGTCACCCTTCCGCGTCAGTGAAGTCGTGTACGAGAGATCGAAGACGACGTCGGCGTTCTGTGAGGAGGTTGTACATCAATGGTGTTTCGTAAGGCATATGGTCACGGGTGCAGGATCTGACAAAGGTCCCTTCCAAGTGTCATCACATGAGTGAAGTGATCTGTGCTTTAGCACTATGTACTATTGTCAGGAGAGAATTCCAACGAAGTGCAGTCACGAAGCGCTGCATAATAAACGTACATGATGCTCGCTTGCAAGCTCTGAAGTCTTTGCCATATTTTATCAGTGCCCTGTGTAGAGCTGGTTTCACGCAGGATAGCCACCAGGATAAGGTGGATGTGTATGCGGGGTGACGACGACAGAGGGCCCACGCATCCTCAACGATCTGATGGCAATCGGGGACAGTCAGGTGGGAAATGTTTAATTTCCATAGGCCGCGGCTGTGCCACACCTGTTGGCGGGCGAGGACAACATCGCAGATGTAGACGTCATGGTCAGAGAAAGCCAGAGGCCATACTTCGGCATGTAGAGTGTCAGCAGCAAGAGAACAGGTGAGGTATATACAGTCAAGACGACTGGACGAATGCGCCATATAGTATGTGAAACCTGTGCAGGTGCCATAACCTTTACCAATGTATGAACAAGTTGAAGTCCGTCGATGATGATGGAGAGGGCCGCACACAGGGAATAATGAAAGGCCCTTGTGTGGAGTTGAAATAGCCACTGAGGACCATTTCATCCAGGGGAACCTCAAGAAGTAGCGTTATCTCGTCAGCAAAGAATGTGTGTCGGTCATGACGTTGACTGGAGCCGGACGGCGCATATACATTGAGGATGCGGACGCCATCAGCGTGAGAGCCATACCTCTAACATTAGGAAGGAACACTACATCCTCAGCAGGGAGTCCAGAATGGAGGAGGATGGCGACTCCACTACTGTTGTCAGAAGCATGAGGGATGTGTGCCCTGTAGCCAGTGGAGGTGTAGAAATCAGTGACGATCACTTCTTGGAGAAGGGAAATGTCGACATCAGCAGTATAAATGGTCTCTCAGAACATTGTTACTTTGTGGGAAGCCTGAATGGTGGCCAGATTCATCGTCGTGATGCGGTAGTGTTGTGGGCGTGCTCCCACCATTGGCACAGATGTTCTGGCAGAGATGTCCAGCTGGCTGGCGTGTAACATCCGGCGTAGTCACTGTAGTCGCAACCACTGGGTGGAAGGTGGCCCAGGCAACTCCAAGGGGCATTGTCTGACAGGAGGCCACCATGTCGATCTGCTCCGTCATCAACATCATAAGTCCAGGAGACTGGAACAGGTGGCAAATGACTGTCACACTGTTTGAGGGCGAGTTGTGGTGATGCTGCTGTAGCGGGGTCCAGGGGCTCTCCCTCCATGGAGCCATCATTGTTTGGTGGGATCGTTCCTCAGATGGGACATCATGAGTGGCCACTCATGTCATCAAGGCTGTCGAAGGCAGATATCTGTCTTGAATCCGCTCCACTGCCTGTGATGCCACATGAAAAAGTGTGTCGTTGGATGGCGTTTGACTTCTCTTCTTTCGTTTTTGGGGCGACCGCTGCTTTTGGAGGTGCTGTTCTGTATCAGAATGTGGACATTCAATGTCAGATGTTGCGCCCGTCTGAAGAAAAGCAGAGGTAGGCACCGCACCTGCATCAATGTCCATCGAAGTGGGCAGGCTGGTCATCGAGCTCTGGAGAGTTGGTGTTCTCATAGCCGTCAGAGGAGATGTTGCTGGTGAGGCTGTGGCAGCATTGTCATTTCCAGTGGGGAGTGACGGGGGGAGAACAGGCGCTTCCTGAAGTGACACATCGGGGCAGCGTACGGCTGTGGCGTAGCTGTCTGGTAAAGAAGTGAGCGTCACTTTGGGAGCTGAGTGACTGGTCGGGACCTAGAGCAAATGTCAGCGAAGACAGTCTCACCGAACATGGCCCCCTTGTCCGCAACCAGCGCATGTCCGAGGCTGCCCATCATACATAACGATGGCTCGACGCCACCTATCAGCAGATGGGATGTTACATGTTTGGAGAGTTCGATTTTGATTTGGCGGACACCATTCAACACGTGGTATGTCGTGAACGTCTGTCTTTTTCCGCGATGTGCCCCACAACACTGCTGTAGGGTCGGAAAACTTCGACGACCACGTCTTGAGGCACTTCCAAAGCGAGCTCGAAGATCCGAATTGTTCGAAGACCGAAACCAGCGTGATCTACCGTTACCTCTCCAATATGCCCGTCAGAATGCTTGAACTTGAGTTGTCGAACTACCTCATCACATGCTTCCTCCGTCGTCATTTTAATATAGACGATACTGCCACTGATAGAAAAGTGAATACCTATCACTTATTTGGTGTCCAGACGTAGCTCTTCGCGAATGCGTTATGGATTGGCATGAGAGCCAACCCACTAATGGTAGAGGAAGCCGAAAGGCGCGCGTTTTAGCTCACGCAGGCTGGCGTGAGGTCTGGAACAGGACAAGGAAGTTAGACTAGAAAAAAAGGATGTAGCTGGTGGAATACTTAACTTTAATCCATTAATGTTGAACGTAGCTCTTGTCTGTACATTCTTTACAATATCAAAAGCAACTGATAATGGCGCCTTGCTAGGTCGTAGCAAATGACGCAGCTGAAGGCTATGCTAACTATCGTCTCGGCAAATGGGAGCGTATTTTGTCAGTGAACCATCGCTAGCAAAGTCGGTTGTACAACTGGGGCGAGTGCTAGGAAATCTCTCTAGACCTGCCGTGTGGCGGCGCTCGGTCTGCAATCCCTGATAGTGGCGACACGCGGGTCCGACGTATACTAACGGACCGCGGCCGATTTAAAGGCTACCACCTAGCAAGTGTGGTGTCTGGCGGTGACACCACAGAATGAATGGTTCAATTTCATAAGCGCGTGGTCGTGCATGTTCGGCTTGGAATGTTGCTTTAAGTGTCGCTCGGAGGTAACAATGCGCCATGAGGCGCAGTAGTAATGGACGCTACACAACACGAAAATATCGCGACGCGGAAGTAAATAACTGCGCTGCGCTGTCCGGCGCGCGTAGCCCGTCCGCACGCGACCACGGCCGAAAGCTGACTTACCGCTTGACCGTAACGACTTGTTGCGGCTGATGCCTTCGCACAGATACATCAGGTACAGTCGTGGACAAAACGAGCGAGACGCCTCGCCTTTTCGTTATGCTGATCCGCACAGCTTTAAAGTCTGCTACACAGCATAACAGGCAAGGCGACGAAGTGCTACCAACATACTTTGCACAGGCATGAAATTGAAAAACTGTCCGAACTTTGTCAGACTGTTTTCAATCATGTCTTAGACTGTATTAATGCTGATTAGTGTGTTAAACACTATAAGATATAAATGAAAGAATTGACGCTAATTAGTATGAACTGTACTATACAAAATGAATTTCAGCTTATCGAGATAACATGTTTTAGTACGGAAAAGTACCCCAGATCGTTACGAATTAGCAAAATATTATTCGCATTCGGCCGCGAAACGGCCTGTGTCAACGTTCAGACCAGTCACACTGGATTACCGTTGCGCACCTACCATGATAAGGTGCAAATCTAGCAATACGTGAAGATTCATAACGAAATTCAGTTAAAAATCATTCAGTGCCACACTTAAGTCAATTCAATTATTGACAGAAGCGGAAGGCAGTAACAAGTATGAAATTTTACAAGAATTTCATATTGACATCCACAGGGCGCCGGTACAGAATAAAGATAGCAAAAAAACGTACTGGGGTTGCGAGAATTTCTTAAAATTGCTTTATTGATAGTCTATCTACCTCCATCGAGATTAGAACCGAAAACAAACGAGACCTCCCCTGCAGCAGCAAACACCTTTCACTACGCTAGCAGACAACCCAGCCCTCTATTATTACCCCAGACATGAATAAACCGGCAATTTCGCAATGAAAATGGCAAAATGATCTGCAGTTTCTGTGGCATAGAGCTTTCTGGACTCAAAAACATGAATTTTCTACCTTTATGTCACCGCTTGTATGACAATCATTCGGGATGTTTATCGAAATACCAAATACTGTCATTAGCGAGTAAATTTAGTAGGATAATTCTGCACCACCCCAGGAAATAAACGGCGATATAGCTGCAAAACGTATACTACAATGTTTCGAATTCTCCATTAGACTCGCCACAGCCAGGAAACGTTCATTATCCGACGTGTTTCTTAAGCTATGGGAACGCTCGCATTTCTAAAATGCAGTGGCATTAATACTACGATCTGAATTACCACGTGTATAGGCAAATGAATTTTATTTGCTCTCCTGTAAACGTGATTTGGATCGAAAGTGTAGCTACGATTAATATGCTGATGTATCGACTGCAACTAGAACATTTCGAATAAAGAGGAGGGGAATTATTTATGCGGCCCTCATCTTCAGTAACCGTCGTAGCTATTTTTGTTGTTAGGATTTAGTCACCTAAATCGGTAAAAATGGAACCCTACTAGTCTCACTTTCTTGACCGTCTATCTGTCTACCCAACCCTTAATATCCGTTTACCCCTAGTACGGTTAGACATAATTAGCGGAAATGTATCGCACTTCCTGCGGTATACGGTCCCTTGGTGGTGTAAAAAAGTGACCTTCTGTGTGAATGCAATCTAAAGATACGGCTCTCTATGCAAAGAAAATTTAGGCAACAGTAATCCAGTATGACTGGTCTGAACGTTGACACAGTTTCGCGGCCGAATGCGCATAATATTTTGCTAATTCGTAACGATCTGGGGTACTTTGCCTTACTAAAACATGTTATCTCGATAAGCTGAAATTCATTTTGATTAGTACAGTTCATACTAATTAGCGTCTCTTCTTTCATTTATATCTTATATTTACGTGTTGTGTTTAACACACTAATCAGCATTAATATAAACTTAGACATGTTTGAAAACAGTCTGTGCAAAGTTCGGATAGTTTTTCAATTTCACTCCTGTGCATAGTATGTTGGTAGCACTTCCTCGCCTTGCCTGTTATGCTGTGTAGCAGACATTAAAGCTGTGCGGATCAGCACAACGAAAAGGCGAGGGGTCTCGTTCGTTTTGTCCACGACTGTACATAACAGACGCGTAAAACTTCTCTTGCGATTTTCTCGGAATTGCCAGAGTAGTGCACCTTACTACTTGCACATTACATTGTTTTAATGGCCTACTAAAGGTGTACAAAGTTTGGAGTAATTCCTTGTCCGCAGCTCGTGGTCGTACGGTAGCGTTCTCGCTTCCCACGCCCGGGTTCCCGGGTTCGATTCCCGGCGGGGTCAGGGATTTTCTCTGCCTCGTGATGACTGGGTGTTGTGTGCTGTCCTTAGGTTAGATAGGTTTAAGTAGTTCTAGGGGACTGATGACCATAGATGGTAAGTCCCATAGTCCTCAGCGATTTGAACTATTTTTTTTTTTTTTTTTTTAGTAATTCCTTGATCCCAATCTCGTGGCCTCTCCCTGTTAGACATACTAGGTGGTATACTCCGTTACTGTCTTACTTTTGCATCCAAGTATTATGTGCTATGTCACCTCTAGAGTATTTCAGCCAATACCGCAATAGTCTTTCTAAAAAAGGGGTCTTTTGCAATGTACTTGAGATAGTCCCTCAAGACAATCTATTGGTGGCAGGCAATTAGCATTAAATATTCAGTTTCTGAATAAAGTTACCTGGATATCAACAGGCGGTACGAAACATCTGTCTGGTCTTTTCCTTAGTTGTAACTTTCAGATGACAACAGCAGTAACTTTGCAGTCAATGAATTTAGTTTCTATTTTACCTACCCCAGATGCAGAACTGTCTTACTTTTAGTTTGGCTCCACCTGGTGAAATGGCATGAGCCTGAGTTTTCGCAAAAATAAATTCTCTGACAATGACTGTTTTTATTATATTACGTTTTATCATAAAGACAAGAATAATTCCGTATTTTGAATCTGAAATTTATTCTTGAGTAAAAGATATCAAAATCATACTCACATAAAAACAGGAACAAAACTTAATACAAAAAATCCAGCAGCACCAATGCCTAGAAGCCAACCAAACCCGCGTAAAGATAACATTTCTTCAAGACCTGTTATTAATTTCAAGAGTGCTCCCACATACCACATTGCAAAGTTTGCACACAAATACCACAATGAACATTCCAACCTAGAAAATAACAGAAATATAAGAAGCTTCTTGGAACTGATCCAAAAAAATAACAGATACTCATATCCTATCAACTGCAAAACTGATATCCTTTGATGCGAAAGACATAACAGTTCGGTTTCGCTTGATGGTAGAATTAATATTACAGAAGAAATTATACAAATCATAAAAGTGATAACTGAGCGAAACTACTTTCAGTTTGAGAATTCATTCTATTTGTAAAAAGGTCTGTCAGTGGGAATCCCAGTCTCATACACACTATGTGATCAAAAGTATCTTGACACCTGGCTGAAAATAACTTACAAGTTCGTGGCATCCTCCATCGGTAATGCTGGAATTCAGTATGGTGTTGGCCCATCCTTAGCCTTGATGACAGCTTCCACTCTCGTAGGCATACGTTCAATCAGGTGCTGGAAGGTTTCTTGGGGAATGGCAGACCATTCTTCACGGAGTGCTGCAATGAGGAGAGGTATCGATGTTGGTCAGTGAGGCCTGGCACGACCTCGGCATTCCAAAACATCCCAAAGGTGTTCTATAGGATTCCAGTCAGGGCTCTGTTCAGGCTATTCCATTACAGCGATGTTATTGTCGTGTAACCACTCTGCCACAGATCGTGCATTATGAACAGGTGCTCGATCGTGTTGAAAGATGCAATCGCCATCCCGAATTGCTCTTCAACAGTGTGAAGCAAGAAGGTGCTTAAAACATCAATGTAGGCCTGTGCTGTGATAGTTCCAGCAAATCAACGTGGGGTGCAAGCCCCCTCCATGAAAAACACGACCACACCATAACACCACCGCCTCTGATTTTTACTGTTGGCACTACACACGCTGGCAGATGACATTCACTGGGCATTCGCCATACCCACACCCTGTCATCGGATCGCCACATTGTGCACCGTGATTCGTCACTCCACAAAACTTTTTTCCACCGTTGAATCGTCCAATGTTTACGCTCCTTATATCAAGCGAGGTGTCGTTTGGTATTTACTGGCATGATGTGTGGCTAATGAGCAGCCACTCGATGATGAAATCCAAGTTTTCTCACCTTCCGCCTAACTGTCATAGTACTTGCAGTGGATCCTGATGCAGTTTGGAATTCCTGTACGATGATCTAGATAGATACCTGCCTATTACACATTATGACCCTTTTCAACTGTCGGTGCTCTCTGTCAATCAACAGACAAGGTCGACCTGTACGCTTTTGTGCTGTACGTGTCCCTTCACGTTTCCACTTCACTATCACATCGGAAACAGAAGACCTAGGGATGTTTAGGAGTGTGGAAAGGAAATGGAAATGTCGTGTGGCTAGGGCCTTCCGTCGGGTAGACCGTTCGCCTGCTGCAGGTCTTTCGATTTGACGCCACTTCGGCGACCTGCGCGTCGATGGGGATGAAATGATGATGATGATTAGGACAACACAACACTCAGTCCCTGAGCAGAGAAAATTTGCGACCCAGCCAGGAATCGAACCCGGGCCCTTAGGATTGACAGTCTGTCACGCTGACCACTCAGCTACCGGGGCGGACTTAGGAGTGTGGAAATCTCGCGTACAGACATATGACACAAGTGACACCCAATCACCTGACCACAATCGTAATCTGTGACTTCTGCGGAGCGCCCCATTCTGCTCTCTCACGATGTCTAATGAATACTGAGGTCGCTGATATGGAGTAACTGTCAGTAGGTGTCAGCAAAATGCACTTAATATGAGAAACGTATGTTTTTGGGGGTGTCCAGATACTTTTGATCACATAGTGTATACTCGCAGATATCCTCATGAATTACACTCAAACAAAAGTTTTGCAGAAATAATAGAAACAAAAAAAATGAAGTAATATACTGGTACAGATATGTAAATGATATCATATACCTCACAGATGAACCACAAGAACATATAAACAGTTTACACAGACAGATAGATAATATACACCACGACATACACTTCAGCATGGAAACAGAAACAGAAGCGGCAGTATGTCACCTTGGCCTTAAAATCGTAAAATTTAACAACAGACACAGTTTCAACATTTTCAGAATGGAAACAGCAACAGACATGATAATTCACCAGGAATCAAACTGCCTACATTCTCAAAAACTTGGAACCCTCATTTGCATGGTATACAGACTATGCAGAATACCTCTAAGCAAATGGAACTGTAGTTATTAATGCAGTTAAAGTAACATAACAGGCGTTTTGATGGAAATACATTTGTTAAATTCTGAATAACTAGACACAATACAGCAGAAAAGATGAGTGTTACAGCACGTGAGGGAGCCACGATTCGACTCGTCCAAAGAAAATCCTTCACCGATAAAACACACTTTTTACTTATCGATAGTTGCCACAGACCCCCACCCCCCTGAAGTGCGGAGCACGCTGGAGAGGTTGTCTGGAGGCCCTGTGGCGTAGAAGACTGACTGCAGCAAGAAGTAGTAGTCTTTGTGCTAGCAGGACGGTTGAATATGGCGCCCAGCTCTGTAGACGGGAGGCGCATTAGCTTGTGTGGGTTCAATGGGAGCATTGTCATCGTGTTTGTGCACTTAGGGGAGGCCCCAGGGGGGTGTCGTCTTGGGGCAATGTGGGACGCAGTGCCTCAGGGGAGTCTACCAGGGCTTTACACAGTGCACCATTACTGTTTGAGATTTGGTTCAAAAATGGCTCTGAGCACCATGGGACATAACAGCGGAGGTCATCAGTCCTGCCCGAGGCAGGATTCGAACCTGCGACCGTAGCGGTCGCGTGGTTCCAGACTGAAGCGCCTAGAACCGCTCGGCCACTCCGGCCGGCTTGAGATTTGTTATTGAGCATGATGCGCATAGTATTGGTGCTGTGCATTAGCACTTTACGTGGTTACGAGTTGGGGAGGGTTGAAGAGCCACACGTGGTAAGTTTTAAGGGGGAGGTGGGACGTCGTCCACAAACTCGGCAGGCAGGATAAGTGGCTCCCTGTACAGGATTTCGGCGAGTGATACGTGCAGGTCCTCCTTGTGTGCTGCTCATATGCCTAGAAGTATCCAGGGAAGTGCCTCGGACCAGATCCCACCATGGCACATGAATGCAGCCTTGGGTGCCCTGTGCCAGCGTTCAACCAGGTCGTTGCTCTGTGGGTGGTAGGGCGTGGTGTGGAAATTCGACACACCACACAGAGCACACAGCCGGTCAAACAGATTAGACTCAAACTGGCGGCCAAATCAGCAGATCCACATATTGATGAATGTATGGACAATGGTGGCAGCCATGATGTCCTCCAAAGGGAGGGTGCGTGTTCATATCATGTCAGGATCTACTCGTCACAGAACTATTAAGAAAAACTAAACATAATCATTAACATACCACAAAACAATGGATAGAGCAACGACATAGTTCACAAACTACAAGACACTCTTAAAAAGAAAATGTAGACAGAAGACAGAAAAATTAAAAAGAATCCAAATATACCAACAAATAGTAATAATATAAAATGCATGCTCATACCAGAATACAACTGACTCAACAAAAAATTGCACACCATGACATACCACAGTCAGCTCACACACAAAATTAATAACATCTTCAAAAAGCATAAAATTAATGTACACTTCAAGACGCATGGCACAATACAAAAGAAACAAAAAACTGTGATAGAAGAGAAATATAAGTACAATGGTTTGGGAATATATGAATTAATATGTAATAGCTGCAACTGTATACATTGGGATGACTGCAAGAAATTTTAAGATCAGGAAAAGATAACATACAAGGGCATTGAATTGTGAGTGTACCCACCCCACATATGCTGAACATCTGATAAAGGAAAAATCATCATCGCACTGGGATAAAAACAAGCATGACAGTTTTATGCTGTAACAACAAAAGAAAAGGAATGCTCAGTTTAAAGGAAAAATATTTCATACGGATGGCCACAAATAAAAACGAAAATATCCTCAGTCACCAAAAAGAGCAACAATAGGTGACCAATAGTCATACTAATTCACATTATACCATAAAAAACAGTAACACACATACACACACACATACACACACACACACATACACAGTGCCCCACCATCCACCCTTCCTCCATCTCCACCCAAAACCTCACTACACTCTCTCAGGATCCCTCAGTCAGTTTCCATGATTCCTCAGTCAACTCTAAAAGCGTGTGACCAAGAGCAGTGCAAGCATGTGCAGTTTACTATGAGTAGGTTATATACAAAGAAATACTATTTGCTGAAAAAAACCTATGCAATGTGCATTTAGCAAATATAGAACAACAAATGGCTGCATGAACAGGACATAAAAATGAATGTAAGTAAAAAAAAAAAAAAACCATATAATTGTAAATACAAATAGCTTGATCTAAACAAACTGCCAGAGAATCACTACAAATTTCATATAAAATACGTATAATTAAATAATTGTATATGTATTATAGACCATCGAAGATGCCTAACGTGAATAGGCGAAATAGGTCTTGTGCTCAAGCACAAATTTCAGTTGCAAATGACGCAAATGTACGATAAAACGTAATTGAAATTAGCAACTGACGAAAATTTCTGCAATAATTAACAATATTGTTCTTATTGTGTCAGTAGTTGGTCTAAATTGGACCTATGTTTGCTTCACATGTTGTAAATGTTGTCTGCATCGTCGCTAACTTTGTCCAATGCTTTCGAGCTTTTGTTGTAAGCACTTGGCCCGTCCATCTTACTTCTTCAGTATCAGCACAATTCCAGTTGTCCACATCTAATGAAGGTCGTAATACAGTGCCGACCTAAATATCTAGAGCTTTGGCCACAGTCTTAAAGTAATATTGATCTTGAGCATCTCCCAGAAACACTTTGTCAACAGATCAGCCAACATCGGTAAGTTAGCACAGTGGACTCCTATTCTGTAGCAAATGTTTTTAAACTTCCTCCGAAGAGTGCGTCTACACTTCGGCAATTCACTTAATCTGGCAGCCTGTGATTTCTTCTTGTTCCCTAAAACGAAAGAACTGATTACAAGAAGCATCTTCTCTACTGATGAAGGGGTTATAGAATCCTACACCTATGTGTTGGATGGTAACAACTTACGTACTAGAATACGAGTCGAGCCTGGGAAGTACCAATAAACTCGGACACTGCTGCTCGTAACAACCCCAGACTGATATTCATTTTCCAAATTGAATCGATCGATCTCAGTCTCTCTATTTATGAGTCGTCCGATTTCATTTTTTGTCATATTTACGTAGTAAATGATTTTAGAGGGGAAGTTTGGGTTGTTGATGCGTTTATCAATTATTTATATTTCTTTATCCTATTTGATATTTATGACAACACTCGGTACGATTTTTATGCTAAAGTAATCAACCTGGTAATGATAACGTTTAATTTAAATAAAAATGAATAAAGTGATATATCTTGTAAAGTGAAAATAAGTTCAGACAATGAGGAATTCAGCCTTCAGTTGCAAGGTAAAATTTTTTTAGTTTACCTAGGTTTCGATGCCAATAATGGTATCTTCTTCAGAACGAAAATTAAATTATTTTGAGGGCCAAACGTTGGCCATGTAATTTAATTGTTCATCAACAGTAGTGACGGGCGTATTGGGACGAGCCAGTTGCTCGGCCACCATTGACCAGACGTTTTCAATTGGTGAGAGATCTGGAGAATGTGCTGGCCAGGGCAGCAGTCGAACATTTTCTGTATCCAGAAAGGCCCGTCCAGGACCTGCAACATGCGGTCGTGCATTATCCTGCTGAAATGTAGAGTTTCGCAGGGATCGAATGAACGGTAGAGCCACGTGTCGTGACACATCTGAAATGTAACGTCCACTGTTCAAAGTGCCGTCCATGCGAACAAGAGGTGACCGAGACGTGTAACCAATGGCACCCTATACCATCACGCCGGGTGATACGCCAGAATGGCGATGACGAATACACACTTCCAATGTGCGTTCACCGCGATATCGCCAAACACGGATGCGAACATCATGATGCTGTAAACAGAACCTGGATTCATCCGAAAAAATGACGTTTCGCCATTCGTGCACCCAGGTTCGTCGTTGAGTACACCATCGCAGGCGCTCCTGTCTGTGATGCAGTCTCAAGGATAACCGCTGCATGGCGAAATATGTGTTCAAAAAATCGACGAAGAACATGCCACAAGACATTCGTTTATCTATTCTGCAATCACACATTACCTCACTTAAGACGCACACTTGATTATGCATTTCAGAATGAAATGTTCATCCTTTATTTTTCGGAACTTACGTTTCCCATCATCTCATACACGAGCAGAAGTAAATGACGTTTTAAGAAGATTATCTCCTGACGATGAAACCACAGGGTCCGAAATACATCGTTTGATTCAATAAAACACGATAAAATTGTTACTGAAGTAGGTACTCTTTATACTTGCTGTAGTTGTAGCGATGCCAAATACAGGTTGAATGTTTGACAGGTACAGGTGCTGCGTCCATAGCTCCTCTTAGGTAAGTCAGTTGATGACCCTCGTTCTAAAAGACAGCTTGAAGCCCCATGCGCATATAATACAAGAAATGTCCCCAAGGGGTTCCGTGAGTATTCTTGAGAATTTAAAACAATATACCTGCTACAACGTCGGGTCTGAACGCAAGTGAAAATTTTTGCAATGTTGTGGACAGATTCCCAGCCGTAAATATCAGGCATCTTCGGGGAGCTATTGGCAGAGTGTTTCTCGTTATTAGTTTACAGTTGTTCCAGTCACTAGATGAATCGACCCCTAGTCAAGTTGCTGTTCATCATCCAGCTAGAGAACAAGCTACACGATTGACATCTTCACCTTTTGTAGTCCTGTCTTCCTCAGTGGCGTGTAATATTACGGTATATTGATAACTTTTACTTGTGGACCGTCTGACAGCAACCAGTTGCTGTCAGACGGTCCATAACTAAAAGTTATCAATATACCGTAAAGCTACACGATATTTTATACCGTTACGACCACTGCCCACTAGAGATCCGCATTTGGAATTTATGGTCGCTCGAATTGCTCGGTGCAGATTGTTCCGCGTAAGTCCAGAAGATGTCAGTGCAGCCGCTTTGGCCACGATGATCAAGTGCACTCGACTTCCTTGGCGCTCGTTCGACCATTCCATGTTCAAATTGCCTGGTCTTCTACTCTAGTTACCTGAGTGCCGCTCAGTCCGCTGCGTGATCACGGTGCGCGAAGTGAAACGAATGCGGAACTTGATTCCAAACAATATATTCCGAGGGTGAAAGACGGTGGTCATAACAATGTTTGGGAGAGATTTTCATTAGTGACTGATAAGGATGTCGGCTACATGTACGGTGGCAAATGCTCTGCTCTCCTGTCTTATACAGGGTGTTACAAAAAGGTACGGCCAAACTTTCAGGAAACATTCCTCACACACAAAGAAAGAAAATATGTTATGTGGACGTGTGTCCGGAAACGCTTACTTTCCATGTTAGAGCTCATTTTATTACTTCTCTTCAAATCACATTAATCATGGAATGGAAACACACAGCAACAGAACGTACCAGCGTGACTTCAAACACTTTGTTACAGGAAATGTTCAAAATGTCCTCCGTTAGCGAGGATACATGCATCCACCCTCCGTCGCATGGAATCCCTGATGCGCTGATGCAGCCTTGGAGAATAGCGTATTGTATCACAGCCGTCCACAATACGAGCACGAAGAGTCTCTACATTTGGTACCGGGGTTGCGTAGACAAGAGCTTTCAAATGCCCCCATAAATGAAAGTCAAGAGGGTTGAGGTCAGGAGAGCGTGGAGGCCATGGAATTGGTCCGCCTCTACCAATCCATCGGTCACCGAATCTATTGTTGAGAAGCGTACGAACACTTCGACTGAAATGTGCAGGAGCTCCATCGTGCATGAACCACATGTTGTGTCGTACTTGTAAAGGTACATGTTCTAGCAGCACAGGTAGAGTATCCCGTATGAAATCATGATAACGTGCTCCATTGAGCGTAGGTGGAAGAACATGGGGCCCAATCAAGACATCACCAACAATGCCTGCCCAAACGTTCACAGAAAATCTGTGTTGATGACGTGATTGCACAATTGCGTGCGGATTCTCGTCAGCCCACACATGTGGCGGTGAATCGAGGAAGTACTGTACAAACTGACGAAACTAAAATGAGCTCTAACATGGAAATTAAGCGTTTCCGGACACATGTCCACATAACATCTTTTCTTTATTTGTGTGTGAGGAATGTTTGCTGAAAGTTTGGCCGTACCTTTTTGTAACACCCTGTAGATCCACCACCACACATCTGAAGGCACATTTCTGCAGAACCCGAAAAAGTGTAACTTCTGAATCATTACCAGCTTCAGTGAAAGCTACGGAAATTAAAAAGGTGCTTAGGAACGTGTACAAGAGGTCTTCGTCGATTTACATTAATACGGTACACAGCATTATCCAGGCCATAGGGGTGAATGCATGTGGATGTGCTGCAGATATACAGATATGAACCGATACATATCGAAAATGTATCACCTACCTATTACTGCGCACTTCGTTTATCAAGATTAGGCACTGCGAATCACACTGACGGAAAAACAAAGAAACCACTACACCAAGAAGAAGTTGTGCGACCTAAACGAAGGTTGGTAGGCGTATTCTCCATCATCTGGAAGATGATGTCTGTTTAAATTTCGGGCAAGCAGCAAAAGAGTGGCGCTAGTAGATCCACTATGAGGATGCAAATCAGGTTTGCTCGACACACACGCTACAAAGGCCATGAGCGCATGTTACCTTTGAGTCTGAACGTACTGAGCTGATGTTAGTCAATAATGCCTTTAAGGCGACAAAGACACCATTATCAACACCTCACTGAGTGTAACATGGCGACGAGAAACTGGATGCTACTACTGACATATTGCAGAAAGACTTGGCAGTAATGTAATCACTGTACATGATTGCTGGCAGTGGTGGTCAGGAGAATGTACGGTCGCAAGAAGACAGGGCTCCGGACGGCCACGTGGTACTACCGAGAGGGAAGTACATCGTGTTCGGCCTATTGCTGTCGTATTTGTACAGCATCTGCAGCTGTGATTTGAGCAGCAGTTGGCACCACAGTGACACAACGAACTGGTACATATCGGTTGCTTCATAAACAGCTTCGAGTCAGGCGCCCTGTGGCGTCCATTCCGCTAACCTTAAACCATCACCATATGCGAATTCAGTGGTGTCAAGCGAAAGCCCATTGGAGGGGAAGGTGGAGGTCTGTTATGTTTTCTGATCAAAGCTGGTTCTTCCTTGATGCCAGTGATGACCGTGTGCTCGTTAGAACGTCAACACCTATCACAAATACAGCAATCTGAGCAACATCCGTTACATCTATGATTTCATCCAATGCTAAACAGAAAACACCAAATATTTAGTCATATTTTTCAGTTGCGTTTCCACGTCGTTTGCCATTTCTTCTGTGCGCCTTCCAACTGTTCTCCTTGAAAAAGGAACTGCTTCCAAATCCGGAAGAGTCTCTGGACACAAGATTGCTGCGTCAGTAAGAAAACACTTAAAGAAATTCTCCATCGCTGAAGGACGCACTGTTTCGGCTATTTTAAGAGCTATGTGATAGCTCACTATAATACACCATCGTTGTGGGTGAGGCCGGTCGAAGTGGCCGTGCGGTTAAAGGCGCTGCAGCCTGGAACCGCGAGACCGCTACGGTCGCAGGTTCGAATCCTGCCTCGGGCATGGATGTTTGTGATGTCATTAGGTTAGTTAGGTTTAAGTAGTTCTAAGTTCTAGGGGACTAATGACCTCAGCTGTTGAGTCCCATAGTGCTCAGAACCATTTGAACCATTTCGTTGTGGGTGACATGTTTCTCTTCCTATAGACACGTTACAAGGAAGTGATAAAATAGAGCCGGCCGCGGTGGCCGTGCGGTTCTAGTCGCTGCAGTCCGGAACCGCGGGACGGCTACGGTCGCAGGTTCGAATCCTGCCTCGGGAATGGATGTGTGTGATGTCCTTAGGTTAGTTAGGTTTAAGCAGTTCTAAGTTCTAGGGGACTGCTGATCTAAGATATTAAGTCCCATAGTGCTCACAGCCATTTGAACCATTCTTTTTTATAAAATAGAGGTCAAAACCACATAATGGTTTATAAATAATGGTAACATTTTCAAGAAATGACATATATCTATATCAACCTCCCTCTTTCTCTCGTTCCTCTTTTTGATCGAGAAGATTTAGGGTAACAAAGTGATCACGAAATTCTCGTGAGGGAGTTGAAAATGTTGCCCCATGTTGTTCTTCTTCCACGTCTGAAAAATAGCATTAAAAAACAGATACTGAGGGGCTGTTTCTGTTTCAGTTAAAAAATAATCTTCTTCCCACTATAGCCGGCCGAAGTGGCCGAGCGGTTAAAGGCGCTGCAGTCTGGAACCGCAAGACCGCTACGGTGGCAGGTTCGAATCCTGCCTCGGGCATGGATGTTTGTGATGTCCTTAGGTTAGTTAGGTTTAACTAGTTCTAAGTTCTAGGGGACTAATGACCTCAGCAGTTGAGTCCCATAGTGCTCAGAGCCATTTCTTCCCACTATGGTTGAAGCGTAGGGATTTTCTTTTTGAGGACCTTTTTTCTTTCACTAGTTTTGTCCCACCACAAATGCCAAAGAGACTTCGACACCGAACACTCTTACGCAGGGGCGGGCAGGAATCCTGCACATGTGCGGTGCACTTGCACGCGTGCAGTTAAAAGGTGTTCCGCGTGCACACAGGGGCAAGCTGGCCACCCGCTTATCTCCCATCCCCACCATACCTTCTGTCTGCTCCTTCCTCTGTAATGCGTTTTGTTTCCTAGCTTGCTTTATTGAGTGAATCAATAAGGTTAGTAGGAGTGCTTGAAAGAAATCATGGTTTGAAAGAGTACCTATTACCTACGATACGTTTTATTTAATTATCACAGGTGGAGTTTACAATACGTTTAATATCTGGAACAAAATTTCTACATACAGACAAACACAAACAGTTACGTAAATTTTCATCACTGATGTTTGCTCTTAACCGAGACTTATTAATTCAGCAAATGGTTTTCCAGCTCTCGCTATATTAAGCGCAGTCTTATAACTTGCACATACCGCTGGGC
This sequence comes from Schistocerca nitens, assembly GCF_023898315.1. NCBI lineage: Eukaryota > Metazoa > Arthropoda > Insecta > Orthoptera > Acrididae > Schistocerca > Schistocerca nitens. The sequence goes on along the minus strand of NC_064616.1, from coordinate 568,706,749 downwards.
TATTATTGTTGTCGTCCTGAAAACTTGAAAACAGTGCTCCATAAAATGTTAGATCAGTTAGATGAGAGACATGACGAGAGAAAGTCGCAGATCTCTCGTGACAACAGCAACTACGAAAAATTCAAATGGCTCTGAGCACTATGGGACTTAACTGCTGTGGTCATCAGTCCCCTAGAACTTAGAACTACTTAAACCTAACTAACCTAAGGACATCACACACATCCATGCCCGAGGCAGGATTCGAACCTACGACCATAGCGGTCGCGCGGTTCCAGACTGTAGTGCCTAGAACCGCTCGGCCACTACGGCCAGCCGGCCGAAGTGGCCGTGCGGTTAAAGGCGCTGCAGTCTGGAACCGCAAGACCGCTACGGTCGCAGGTTCGAATCCTGCCTCGGGCATGGATGTTTGTGATGTCCTTAGGTTAGTTAGGTTTAACTAGTTCTAAGTTCTAGGGGACTAATGACCACAGCAGTTGAGTCCCATAGTGCTCAGAGCCATTTGAACCACCAACCACTACGGCCGGCCAACTACGACAGATTCATCTGGTATCGTCAGATCGGTCTTCTTAAGCTCAGTCAATTCCCCATCCGCTCAGAATCCGACAATAAATTGTACTCGTCCTTGTGAAATTTATTATAATGGCCTTCAATACTAAACTTCCGTTGACCAGCGAGAATACTGCCACATATTAAACATTTCGAATTTTCACGTTTTTGCACAAAGAAAAAATGATTCTGCCATTACTTTTTAAAAGATAGCAAATCTCCACTTCTCCGTTTCTTGAAATACAACGTTCACTACATAGTGCTCGCTTCGCATCAACGACCGCAGCTTAGCCTGGCACTACACTGCCGCAACCTGCCGGCTGTCGCCACAGCCCCGGTCGACGTCTGCACGCGAGCAGCACACGTGCAGCGCTGTGCGTTCATGAGCCGCGTGCAACGTTTCCCACCCCTGCTCTTGCGCCACGAAGTATACACATCCGTAGTGCCGCGCGCACATCGGTAATAAGCGATTGATGTTAGCAGAGAGGTGAAGAGGGAACTGCTGGCTGACAGCGCCCCCCGGCAATCAGAGTGGGCAACCACAGGCGCCCACGTCCGCAATACCGCATCTGCCCTCCCCTGGTCTACGCTCTGAGTACAACTGACACTAATTGTGTCCGGCGGGCCCCTCGAATTTGCGCGCGGAACGGCCTGGTTGGCTAAATTCAATGCTAATTAACTCGGAAACGGAGCAACATATCGAACTTTTTTCTTAACAATTAATACTCAGCACAAGCTACTCTGAAAACCCGTACAAGCTTTTGGGAATGTTGCTGACCAATCCGTATAACCGGAACAGAGTAGAATTGGAGTCATTCTTGCGACGATACGGGCCGAAAATGGAAAAATCCACTAACGTAACCGACTTTGACAATGGGTATATTGCCGGCCGATGTCACCGAGCGGTTCGAGGCGCTTCAGTCTGGAACCGCGTGACCGCTACGGCCGCAGGTTCGAATCCTGCCTCGGGAATGGATGTGTGTGATGTCCTTAGGTTAGTTAGGTTTAAGCAGTTCTAAGTTCTAGGGGACTGATGACCTCAGATGTTAAGTCCCATAGTGCTCAGAGCCATTTGAACCAAAAGGGTATATTGCTATGGCCCGCCATTTGGGAACGAGCATCTCGGAATCGGCGAAGACGGTCGTCTGTTGGCGTGGTACTATCTAAGGAAAGTGGTTGAAGGTTGGCGAAACCACGAGTAGGCGACAATGTGTTGGATGTCCACGCCTCATCGACAGAACGTGGAGGTCGGAGGCCTGACCGCTCTGTAAAGCTGGGTTCTCCACGGGGCAAGAATAATGCGCAGTGCGAACAGGTGGGAGGGGGGGGGGGCGTTTTGCATCGACAGGGGCGCAAATCTTAAATACGTCGCGCATTTCTGTTTTCCCAGAAAATGAAACCGCTAGCAGGAGAAACGTACCAGTCACTGGTCTTTGTTTACCGCATCTCTCCATCTCTTATAAGCACGTTTGTATCACAAGTAATCACAACTCTTCGTAAAAAGCTTGTGCCGGCATTCCTACCTCCCTCGGACCAAATAGACAGGGAGCAAAAAGCCAAGGAGTTTAGGACTCGTTGGGTTTTTCCTAACTGTGTTTCAGCCACTGATAGTAAACATATGTGATTGGTAGCGATCGCAAATGCTAGAAATTTGTATTTTTCGATTGTAAATATTGCCGCGGTTGATGCCAATTGCAAATTTTCTGTTGTTGGTGTTGGTTCTTATAGTAAAAAAGGTGACGTCGGAATATTTAGAAAGTTGAAAATGAGACTTTTGGTAAAAAATAAATCCTCATTTTCTTCCCCACAACATATCCCATGTTCAAGCATCTTGGTGTCATATGTAATAGTAGGTGACGAAGCTTTAGGCTGCGCGAACATATCACGACACGGTACTACAAATACCAAGTGTTGGATGATGCACGAAAAAGAACAGAGAGAGAAGAGCTTCAGAGAATGCTTTAAGTCACTTCAAGAATTGTCTTCACTCTCATAAATTTAAGAACTGAAACAGAGTTTGATAACTCTTGTGTGTGGTTATTTACACAATATGCTCAGGGAGGAATACTTTTCTGTTAACCCAAATGGCACTGATAGGGTGGAAATCGTTGAGGAGTTTCCAGCGGAAATGTGATTACTCTAGCAGGTAGAGGAAGTTTTGCTCTGTGTCATGGATTCCAAGACAGAAGCCCAGTCAAAGATTACTCACAAGTAAGCCTATCCAAAGAATACACTACGATTTTGATGGACTTTGAATATGTTGTGGTGTAGAGCAAAATAGGAGACACACAGTTTATTTTATGATTGTCTATACGGCCATTAAGGTGGTGAAACAATCCCTTGGAAAAAATTGAGGTAATATTTCTGAATTAATACTGTTTAAACGGTAACAGGTACATGTAAAAAAACTTCTAATAAACGTTTTGTGGCTTTCAATGTACGTTACAGCGGTGCATCCAGATTTGTCAAAAATGTAATTTTTTTCGAAATTTCCTCTCCTCTACTGTTTTGTTTTTCATTTCGACATTTGACTAATAGCATCGTTACTACCAAATTCAAATATATATCACGAAGCGATACGGTAATTGTTTGATCTTCTTGGTGCGCAAAGTCAAACTGCATTCAACATTTGTTTCACCCGAACAGTTCTGCACTTCCTCACTACTGTACAGATTTACAATAATGTTACAACAACAATGTATGACCAGCTAATAGAAAGCACAGAAGCTGGAATCGTTATAGGTACAGAAAGCTGGCTAAAGCCTGAAATAAGTTCTGCAGAAATGTTTACGAAGTCTCAGTCGGTGTTCAGGAAAGATAGATTAGGCAGAATTGGTGGTGGAGTGTTTGTGTCTGTCAGTAGTGGTTTATCTTGTAGTGAAGTCGAAGTAGATACTCCGTGCGAATTGGTATGGGTGGAGGTTATACTTAACAGCCGAATTAAGTTAATAATTTGCTCCTTCTACCGACCCCCAGACTCCGATGATATAGTTGCTGAACAGTTCAGAGAAAATTTGAGTCTCGTAACAAATAAATACCCCACTCATACGGTTATAGTTGGTGGGGACTTCAACCTTCCCTTGATATGTTGGCAAAAATACTTGTTCAAAACCGGTGGTAGGCAGAAAACATCTTCCGAGATTGTCCTAAAAGCTTTCTCCGAAAATTATTTCGAGCAGTTAGTACACGAACCCACGCGAATTGTAAATGGTTGCGGAAACACACTTGACCTCTTAGCCACAAACAATCCAGAGCTGATAGAGAGCATCATGACTGATACAGGGATTAGTGATCACAAGGTCGTTGTAGCTAGGCTCAATACCGTTTCTTCCAAATCCACCAGAAACAAACGCAAAATAATTTTATTTAAAAAAGCGGATAAAGTGTCACTAGAAGCCTTCCTAAGAGACAATCTCCATTCCTTCCGAACTGACTATGCAAATGTAGACGAGATGTGGCACAAATTCAAAGATATAGTAGCAACAGCAATTGAGAGATTCATACCTCATAAACTGGTAAGAGATTGACCTGATCCCCCGTGGTACACAAAACAGGTCCGAACTCTGTTGCAGAGGCAACGGAAAAAGCATGCGAAGTTCAGAAGAACGCGAAATCCCGAAGATTGGCTAAAATTTACAGACGCGCGAAATTTGGCACGGACTTCAATGCGAGATGCCTTTAATAGGTTCCACAACGAAACATTGTCTCGAAGTTTGGTAGAAAATTCGAAGAAATTCTTGTCGTATGTAAAGTACACAAGCGGCAAGACGCAGTCAATACCTTCGCTGCGCAGTGCCGATGGTACTGTTACCGACGACTGTGCCGCTAAAGCGGAGTTATTGAACGCAGTTTTCCGAAATTCCTTCACCAGGGAAGACGAATTGAATATTCCAGAATTTGAAACACGAACAGCTGCTAGCATGAGTTTCTTAGAAGTAGATACCTTAGGGGTTGCGAAGCAACTCAAATCGCTTGATACAGGCAAGTGTTCAGGTCCAGATTGTATACCGATTAGGTTCCTTTCAGATTACGCTGATACAATAGCTCCCTACTTAGCAATCATATACAACTGCTCGCTCACCGATAGATCTGTACCTACAGATTGGAAAATTGCGCAGGTCGCACCAGTGTTTAAGAAGGGTAGTAGGAGTAATCCGTCGAACTACAGACCTATATCATTGACGTCGGTTTGCAGTAGGGTTTTGGAGCATATACTGTATTCAAACATTATGAATCACCTCGAAGGGAACGATCTATTGATACGTAATCAGCATGGTTTCAGAAAACATCGTTCTTGTGCAACGCAGCTAGCTCTTTATTCGCACGAAGTAATAGCCGCTACTGACAGGGGATCTCAAGTTGATTCCGTATTTCTAGATTTCCGGAAAGATTTTGACACTGTTCCTCACAAGCGACTACTAATCAAGCTGCGGGCCTATGGGGCATCGTCTCAGTTGTGCGACTGGATTCGTGATTTCCTGTCAGGAAGGTCGCAGTTCGTAGTAATAGACGGCAAATCATCGAGTAAAACTGAAGTGATATCAGGTGTTCCCCAGGGAAGCGTCCTGGGACCTCTGCTGTTCCTGATCTATATAAATCACCTGGGTGACAATCTGAGCAGCTCTCTTAGGTTGTTCGCAGATGATGCTGTAATTTACGGTCTAGTAAGGTCATCCGAAGACCAGTATCAGTTGCAAAGCGATTTAGAAAAGATTGCTGTATGGTGTGGCAGGTGGCAGTTGACGCTAAATAACGAAAAGTGTGAGGTGATCCACATGAGTTACAAAAGAAATCCGTTGGAATTCGATTATTCGATAAATAGTACAATTCTCAAGGCTGTCAATTCAACTAAGTACCTGGGTGTTAAAATTACGAACCACTTCAGTTGGAAAGACCACATAGATAATATTGTGGGGAAGGCGAGCCAAAGGTTGCGTTTCATTGGCAGGACACTTAGAAGATGCAACAAGTCCACTAAAGAGACAGCTTACACTTCACTCGTTCGTCCTCTGTTAGAATATTGCTGCGTGGTGTGGGATCCTTACCAGGTGGGATTGACGGAGGACATCGAAAGGGTACAAAAAAGGGCAGCTCGTTTTGTATTATCACGTAATAGGGGAGAGAGTGTGGCAGATATGATACGCGAATAGGGATGGAAGTCATTAAAGCAAAGACGTTTTTCGTCGCGGCGAGATCTATTTACGAAATTTCAGTCACCAACTTTCTCTTCCGAATGCGAAAATATTTTGTTGAGCCCAACCTACATAGGTAGGAATGATCATCAAAATAAAATAAGAGAAATCAGAGCTCGAACAGAAAGGTTTAGGTGTTCGTTTTCCCCGCGCGTTGTTCGGGAGTGGAATGGTAGAGAGATAGTATGATTGTGGTTCGATGAACCCTCTGCCAAGCACTTAAGTGTGAATTGCAGAGTAGTCATGTAAATGTAGAGGTAGATGTAAATGTAGATGTAGATGTAGATGTATCAAATATAACATAATTATGTTCAAAAAGATTACAACCTGATAACAAGAAATACGCCACTTATGAAAAGAATACACAAATGAAACACAAAAATTTTATTTTACATAAAATTAGAATAATGTATATAGAACAATATATATAGAATATTCATGTAATATATACTTATCTTGGAAAGATCTTTGAAACAACCCATCATAGCAATTGGCAATGAAACAGGCACATATCAGACACTCATTCAGCAATACATAAATATTTTTAACTTATTTCCAACAAATGCGTGTTTGGAATAACACTTCATCATACACGATTGAACTTGGTATTAACGACGCTATACGTTCTGCTATTAGTCTAATATCGAAATTAAAAACAAAATAGTGGGGGAGAGAGGATTTCGAAAAAAATGGCATTTCTCGACAAATCGGGGCGCATTGCTATAACGTACATGAAAAACAATGGAACTTTCATTTGATTTTTTTAATAACTGTTACAGTTGCTACGTTATTCATTCAGAAATATTAGCCATTTTTTCAAGAGGGGATATATCACCCCCTCAACGACCGTATGGGCCTCATATTTTGCTCTACACTACAACATATTCAAAGCCGATCAAAATCGAAGTGTATCCCTTGGGTAGGTTCACTTGTCACTAGCAGAAATTAGGTTTGCTGTTGCCGTTTAAAAAATTAATGAAACCTACGTTATGTGTTACTACAGTTCCATTCTTCCCGACATGTATCTCGTTCTTATGTGCTTGTTATCGTCGTTGTTATTAATATAGTAATAATAACGTAATAACTTACTTAGATATTATTAGTAATGCTGTACTTTGCATTTGATAACAATGTTTACTATAAATTATAATTTGTTAGAATAATGCGTTATTAAAATGTGTAACTAAAAATATTACCTGTAGAAAAATAAATAACACTAATAAAAACAATTAATAATTAATAAACAAATGAAGGACAACGTATGGTGTTTTATCCATTGCCTGCTTTCACGTTATTCCATTTTTTACTTGTTTGCCTTGTTGACAACTTTCCGTCAGATCACGTCGTCTTTTACCATTTTACCTGGATTCGTCACATCTCATACACTGGCATGTACAGACATTGTATCGAATTAGAGTTCATCTTCCTCAGAACTATAACGCACTTATGGCTTTTAGCACACTTTGTAGTCATTTTGCACTCGAACTTTACCTGACTTGCAACAACTGCCTCAATGTTAACGCAAGGTACATCGCGTTAGTCTCGTCCAGAACGAGCTGGCCTGTCACGACTGACGTATAGCGATGGCGCACTAAGCATTGCGCTCTGCCAGAAAACACATTCAGTATTTTGTTACGGTCGAGACGACGATGCACCAGGGAAACGCGGCTTAAGCAGGATTGGCGGCTACCTGTAACACATCTAACGACAGAGCGCAATTCCAGTACAGGCACAATTATATGCAATTTTGTCAAAAACTGTTTATTGAGCCCGTGGCTGTGTACAAAGTATAGATTGACTGTTATACAGAAGATTACAGCAAGGAGCCACTTTTTACAATGCTATTTATTTATTTAAACAGCACCGTTACCGGTTTCGAACCGATAGGTTCATCTTCAGACGGCTAGTTCACGTTTTACATTACATTTCGTGTTTTGTTTCCCCACCTGACGAAACTTCCTTGGGGTGGCGATGCTCTACAAGCAAAACAGGATGTGTAAGAACGTCTTTGTAATTGTACTTGTGCCTCGTGGCGATGTTTCCGTTATTTGCAATGATTTGTAAGTAACCGAAACATCTTCCATTGCCGGCCGAAGTGGCCGTGCGGTTCTAGGCGCTACAGTCTGGAACCGAGCGACCGCTACGGTCGCAGGTTCGAATCCTGCCTCGGGCATGGATGTGTGTGATGTCCTTAGGTTAGTTAGGTTTAATTAGTTCTAAGTTCTAGGCGACTGACGACCTCAGAAGTTAAGTCGCATAGTGCTCAGAGCCATTTGAACCAACCATCTTCCATTCAATGATAATAATTTGTTTACATCACTTAAAATGGTCGTGAGGCACAGTTACAATTAAAAATACGTTGTCTCACATCTTTTTTTTGTTGTAGGGCATCGCCACCCCAAGGAAGTTACGTCAGGTGGGGAAACAAAACACGATATGTAATGTAAAACGTGAACTAGCCATCTTAAGATGAATCTATCGGTTTGAGACCAGTAACAGCGCCGTTTAAATAAATAAATAGCATTGTAAAATGTGGCTGGTTGCTGTAATCTTCTGTGTAAGAGTCAACCTATAACAGGCACAATGGACTTCAAGTCCATCTTTCAGCGCACATTGTGGATCATGGAGCTCTGCAGCAAACGATCCCATGTTGACTCAAGACCGTCGTCAATTACGGTTATAGTGGGCACAGGTTCGTCTAGACTGAACCGTGGATCAATGGAAACGTGTCGCTGGTCGTATAAATGACGCTTCTGGTTTCACCAGGTCGCTGATCGTGTCCGTATACGCCGTCATCCAGGCGAACGGCTGCACCGCCGACGCAGGCCAGGGAGGTCGATATAACGCTGTAGGGTCACTCTAGGAATGGCGGTTATCTCTGCAACAGCCAGTCTTCCGTTATATCGGTTGTTTCCACACCAGTTTAACCTGACAGTTAAAATAGCTCAAAATAATCGGTTTCTGGAATAACAGGTTTTCGGTTTTTTATTCCTATCATTTCCTATCATAAAGGTACAAATCGAACAGTGATTCAAAAATTTTGACTCATTTCAAGATACATAGGATCAAAATATTAAATTAAATACGCAAATAAAGGAATCTTAGTCCGTTCACAGGTCACTGCTACCCTCGAAAAGTGGTTGAATACTACAAAAAAACATCAGTATTCTCCTATTTATTGTAATTTTTTGAAACTCTGCTCAAAATTCATGTTGTCACTGAGGATCATACCGTTATTTGGGCATTACGTATAGTCAGTGCTAAAGGGTGAAATCTGAGGTTGAAGAACTCTGTTTCTCGTGTTAATCTACCCTTTCTCGAGGGCTACACGTAGTTAATGCATATTATGTAGACACAGGCAGCATATAAGCTACTCTCTATTTTTCTTGTAGACTATTAGTGTATTGTTAAGTTTTTAATTTATTAGTCCTAACACAATTTCACCCCCTTTTATTACTTCATAGAAATGATAGACAAATCTTTAATATTTTAAATCAAATGAAGCAATAATATCTGCAGACTGGCATTGGTGCAATTCTGCAATACAACGGATGTCTGTCGACGACAGCGAGAAACTCCCGTGCAGACCAGGTGGGGGCAAGACTTGCACACTGCATGTACACACGCACCTTCAGCCACAACACACGGCGATGGGAACTTTATTGCCTCAGCAGTGCTGTACCAATTCTTATGCCATGTGTTTGTTACTCCTCTCTGTCGGCATTGTTATTAAAACAGCATTGATCCCTTTTCCATTCTCTATAGCAACACAATATTTCAAACTAACGCAAATTTTATTAATAAAAATTACTCCTCTTTTATTCATTTATTATTTTGAGCTTTTCCTCATTACAGAGGCTTATCTCCGACATAATAACTTACTCGGAAATTACTATACAAAGAATAAACGTTCTTAAACTATATTTTCAAAATATTGCTCCAGGTGTTTCGATCTTGTGTGTCCTCTTCCTCTGCGCCCATTCTCCTCATTGTGTGCTGTACATTCTGGAGCCAGGTGTTCATAGGTCGTCCTCTTCTTCTCCCCTCCGGTTCCCACTCCAGTATCAATTTTGGTATTCTGGCTTCCTCCTATCGTCGTACATGCCCGTACCACTGTAATTTCTTCCTAACCATTATGTCATATATTCTTGCTTTTATTTTTATTCTCCATATTATTTCGGTGTTCCTTATCTTCTCTTTCCTGGAGATTCTTGCCGATCTTCTCCAGAAGTCCATCTCTAGAGCTTGCAATTTTTCAATGTGCTTCAGGTTAATTGTCCAGGTTTCCGTTCCATTCAGAACAACACTTTCTAATATGGATTTGTATATTAATTTTTTAGCTCTTCTCATTACATTCCTGCTCCATAAGACTGAGTTAAGCATCCCAATGACCTTCCGTCCGCTACTAATTCTTTTATTGATTTCTGACTCTGATTTTCTCTCGATTTCTAAAATGGATCTCAAATTACAGAAAGTGTTTATCTTTTTGATTTTCTTTCCTTCAATGAACTCCTTTTTTAACAAAAGGTTTACTTAAAAACAAAAAAATTTATCACTGTTGGTATGGCTAATTGATATTTATTTTACTCGGCTATGAGTAAACAATAAAATCATCTGTTGTAATCGAGAGCAAACAACTGCCGAAAAATACCGGTTATTCGGAACTAAAATACTGGAATTGGATCTAACTGGTCGGTTTTTCCCGTCCCTAGGTCATTCAGGTGCGTTCGCATAGGACCTGTGCTACCAATCGAAGGTATCATAACAGCTATGGCTATATTGTTGCAGACCACCTGCATTCTTTCATACTTAACGTCTTTCCCGACGGCGATGTGTCTTCCAGCAGGATAAACTACCCGTGTCACAAAGCAAGAATCGTGCTACAGTGGATTCTGCAGCACGATAGTGAACTTCCTTCTCCGCCAAATTCGTGTGATCTTAAACCGATGAACACATCTGGGATGTAACTGGGCGCCAGCTCCGCACCCACAAACCAATGGCCTGTAATACAGGGTGCCCAGGAGGAGTGGTCAATATTCAGGGATATAACAAGAACGTTGGTTCGAAGCAAGAAAAGTCTACTAAAAGTGGGCTCTAAAATGCACACCTTAAGAGCTATGAGCACTTGCTCAGTAGAAGAGATGGGTTTCACAGTCGCGAAGATGAACCAGTGCTCATAGTTCGTAAGGTAAGCACTTTGGAGCCCATGTTTACCGGACATTTTTCTTGTTTTTACAACCCTCAAAACACGCAGAAAAGGGGTTTGCATTAGAAGAGATCTGTTTCACAGTACTGAACATTGCAATAAATAGTAAATCAAATATAAATTTAGAAAGGGCAGCTAATCAAATTTTTACTGACATTAATAAGTGATTCATAGCCAATTCACTGTCATTAAACTTTGAAAAGACCCACTATATGCAGTTCAGAACTTCCAAGAGATTTCCTTCCGGTGTGTGTATAAAATATGATGACATGGAAATAGGAGAAGTTGAGAGTGTAAAATTCTTCGGATTACAACTTGATAATAAATTCAGTTGGGAGTAACATACTAACGAACTGCTAAAGGGCCTAAACAAGTCTGTGTTTGCAATGCGAATGATGTCAGACATGATATAAATATAAAAAAACTGGCATATTTTGCTTATTTTCACTCCATTATGTCATATGGTATCATATTTTGGGGTAACTCCACAAACAGAGAAAAAATTTTTGGAGTACAGAAGCGTATAATAAGAGTAATGAGTAGTGTAAATCCAAGAACATCATGTCGAAACCTATTCAAAGAATTGGGCTTATTAACCACAGCCTCTCAGTATATTTATTCCTTAATGAAGTTTGTTGTAAATAATACATCTCTTTTTCCAACTAACTGCTTAGTACCCAGTATCAATACTAGGAATAAGAACAATGTACATAAAGATTTAAAATCACTTACTCTAACCCTGAAAGGAGTCCAGTATTCAGCAACGCATATTTTCAATAAGTTACCAGCAACCATTAAGAGTTTAGTTTCAGACAAGGCACCATTTAAACATAATTTAAAAGAATTTTTGGTCGCCAACTCCTTCTATTCCATCCATGAGTTTCTCAACAAGTGCAGTAGACCATTTTAATGAAAATTTATTGTACTTTAATTTTTGACAATACTTGGTTGTAACAGCCAAGTAACTACCTGCTGTGTGAAAGTTGGATGTATGGAAAGCAGATGTAAGTCTTTAAATAGAGAAAGTTTAATTTTAAATTTTGTACATAATCTGACTGTTCTTAACTGAGGATCACTGAAATGAATAATTGACTTTAATTTTTGACAATACTTGGTTGTAATAGCCAAGAAACTAGCAAATGTCTGAATGATGGATTTAATTAAACCTGTAAATATTAGAAGTTTAAATTTAGTTCATGTACATAATTTTACTGTTTCTTGACTGAGATCATTAAAATTAATGAAACTCATGTTTTTCTAATTACATTTTTGTAATGTGTTTCTCTGACATGTTCCACACCCAGGAGGATTCCCTCTTTTATGGGTCTATGGAATGAATAATTAATCTAATGTAGGACGCGCTCACAGCTCTTGCGGTATGCGTTTTAGATGGTGATGGAACACCGTGTTCAATAATCGATTGGCCAGTCGATTGTTTCTTCGTTTAGATGGTTTTTTTGGACGAATGAAACAACCAACGTCAGACACTCTCTCCAGGTTTGAATCCTTAACGTGAGAGGACCGACTGACCCAAGTATCTGTCGGTTACGCCAGTTATATGAATGCTTTCACTTAGTGTCTGGGGTTTGAGTGATTTCACTACCAAATTTAACTTTTTCACCTTTTTTTCCATGGGGGCACCTAGCCGTCTCCTGCTGCTGCCAGGGCAAGGGGTACAGCCGGAGCGAGGAGATGGCGCGGTGTCCGGTACGAGCGCCACGTAGCTGGGACCTGTGCTAGGGGTGGCTGGGTACCTCCTCGCACCGTCTGCCACCCTGGCCGTGACAGCAGCAGGACGCTGACTTGGAGCGAAATTTTAATTTTATTTTAATTAAATAACAACGAACATCACCAGTAACGCAATACAAACATTCACAAAAATTTGACAACGTTCTTTTCTTCTTCACGTACTCCTAAACGAACTTCTGTGCTTGCTCAACTTTGTACGCATAATGAAGCTTTTTTATTCGTTCTGTATTTATTAATTGCACTTGCAACAAACAATCAGTGCATGGCAATCTGTTTATCAGTTTTAAATGCTGAAAAGAAGAATTAATTAGTCTTTTCAGTGCATCATTAAAAGAATATGCATATTGTTTATTTTAACTTTGGCATACTCATTGATATGTATGTCTGCGCGTACACCTGTGGGTGAGCGAACCTCCGGGGGTGGAGGGGGGGGGGGGGGGGGCGCGGTATGTGTACCACAGTTTACTTCATCTAATGAAAGTACTACAGACAGGTTGCTACTCAGAAGAATAACTGTATAACTCAGCTAAACCACTAAACGATAAATAATAAAAGTACTTCAGACTTTTTTCACTGAAAAGAAAAACTGGGTATTTCAGTCAACTAAGCCGCTAATCAGTAGTTTTAGTTGATGAACGAACGAATATATGCCTCAGTCGACAGATTGGTTTCACATGAAATGAATGAATGAGTAACTTAGTACGCAAAACACCACCGGAAGGTGTCAACTGTTTTCATTCTGTTGCTCCCAGAGACTGGTTTCACGCGAAAGAAATGAATTCAACCGACACGTAAATCTCAAACCGACTGAATCGGTCGTTTTCATTCGGTTGTTCCTACCAATACTTTTAGAGCCCATGTTTATTAGTCTTCTTGCTTCGAATGAACGTTCCTGTCATATCCCTGAACATTGACCATTCCTCCTGGGAGACACTGTATATAGGAATTTTTGACCTGTTCGTAGATGTCTCGTGCCACATATCTGCGAAAACTTACCGAGGACTTTTCGAATTCATGTCATGCAGAACTGAGCTGTATTGCGTTCTATACATGGTTCAACGCAGTATTAAGCAGGTGGTCATAATATTTGAGTTCATCAGTGCAACTTATCTCATTTATATAGTGCTCGTCTTCACTTATTTCAGATGCTGAATTTTTTCTGGATCACTTCCGTCAACGCGACTCAACGTAACACTTAACCATTAACGCTGTTTTTTTTTTTTTTCTTATCAAAATCAGCTGGAAGAGCTATCGTGCAGACAGATGTTCAAATACCTAGATCATGACAGGTGTTAGATCACGTGTAAGAATATCTCTCGATAATTTAGTTATCTGTTGATAAGTCTTAGCATTCCAGAATCACTTGCCGATAAGATTAGCACTTATCCGTACAATGTGATGTCATGATGGATTTGCAAACTGACTCGTTTGACTGAAAATAACCCGTGAGTGAAGTTTAACTATATACACTGTGGTGGAAGTGTTTCCAGGGAATATCTTTAAAAACAGTATAAAGTTGTTTAAAGTTGGACAACCTCACTTTACTATGAGAAATAAAAGTAGTAGAAGATTACATATCACACAAAAGTTGCAAATACATAGTAAGGAACTAGAATAGAGGCATAGGTTGTACCTGAAGGCATTAACTAACGAATAAAATTTCATTTGGAAAACACACTCTAACAGTGGAGGATAGAAAATGGGAGGAAAAAAGATTCCTATACAAGTCGCGTTAGTGAATATAATATTTTTCTCACTTCAGTTACTAACAGGCGCTATATGTTAAATGGTTGAGCTCACACACAATCAATCTTACTATCACTCTGAATTGCTGCCACTTTATGAACGATTTTTGGGATCATTGTGTACGTATTATCTAGTTACAACCACTTACATCCTGAAAGATGATAACAAAATGCCCATCAGATGCACTAACACATCTAGTTATTAGTTAATGAAAAGCTGCTCCAGTTGCTAATAAGAACTTCATTAAGTCCACTATCGGTTTCGGCCTTTACGTCGTGCCATTTAAATGTTGATCTGAAAATGCCGTTTTTAACGCGTAACATGATGGACATATAAATATTTTATATAAAAGAACCTCAAAACATAGCTTAGATACGTACAGTAAAAGTACAGGAAGAATATATAGCTTACATTTTGCTGTATACAAGCAATGTGACTTCTGTGTAAAATATTTATAAATCCATCATATTATGCATTTACAGTGGCAGTTTCAGAGCCACTTGAAAATGGCCCGATGTAAAGCCCTAAACCAGTCGCGGACTTAATTAATTCCTTATTAACAACTGAAGTGACTGTTCATTAATTGAACATACGGTTACGGAATTGTGGAATCAGCACCCTCCGAACAGGGAGAAACGAATAAACAGCTCGTTGTATTAAAAGAGAAATATGCAAAATTAAATATCAAGCCTGTGCTTGCAACTGGTACGCAGTCATAAGAATCATTTTCGTTTAGTCTTAGTTAACCTGACCTTGATCAATACGCTGTACTTTATAACAGCACATGGTTTCCGTAGAAATTATGCCAAAATAACAACTCCATACGAGTAACTACAACGGCGGTAAGTCGATTTCTTAAAAGAAATCTTATCTCTACTAGTGTATTTACAACGTATAAATCTGCGGAAAACTTTGAGTAGACAGAAGCATTTAGGTGTAATGTGAAGCAAAACCGAAAAAGTTCAACGAACAACGAGAGCGTTATCGAACGCTGACAGAATGAAAGCAGATCCCCCCCCCCCCCCCCCGCCATACGCACACACACACACACACACACACACACAAACACACACCACAATTCTGTAACAGTTTCCTGTGTATGTGTTTGAGTTAGTGTTCTTCAGACCTGAACTACCACATTTCTGACTCGCATCAAATACCTCGTGTTTTATATTGAGCCACTTTTTTCCACCCTCAGTATCATATGAGTTGACTATTACTTCTTGTTGTTTAATTTCTGCCTCTGCTGCGCACATCACGAGCCCCGACCAATTGAGATTGGTCAACCAGTGGGCATGGTGAAACGTTACCCCTTAAGAAAGAGAATGGGTGATTACTTCTCTTAATTCGCTGGGGAGAGCGTTGCGTACTCAGTTACGATGGGTGACGTACATTTATCCTGAATATGCTTTAACATAAGCTCGAGTGAGCCGGTGTAGTGTTTAAGATACTGGACAAGCATTCGGGAAGACGTCAGTTCAAATCACAGTCCAGCCCAATTTGAGCTTGCCTTCAGTCTTCGTCGTTGATAGGACTTTAAATCCTAATCTTACCTCCTTCTTAACATAAGAGTTAAATTTAAATGTGACGTAGGAGAGCAAATCTACACTCACGTGTGGAAGGCTAACCTTATCTCATAAAGTCGGCAAGCGCTAAACAACTTCTCACTTTTAGATAATGATAATCAATACAAAGGGGGCGTATCATTTATGTAGAATCCAGATTAGCAGTCGAACTTCGAACTTGGAGCATTTCAAAAATCGTAGCTCGGAGATGGCTGCCGTTTCCAATTATTCAATCGTGTGGCTTCTAACAATGGTCACAATATATTTTCTTGAATGCCTTAAGCCCCACTAAAGTGTTTCAGATATTAGTACGTTCTTGAAACACAAAAGGTCATCAATAAAAGTAAGTCTCAGCACTAAACAATCCTTAGGAAATGATCAGAATTTCTCAAACTTGCATAGAAGCTGAATCGAACAGTAAATGTGTGAAATACTGCATAGCTCAATACTGCTAAGCTTACAGGAAACCTATGTCTTATTTCATTGTTCTAAATGTTCGTGTACTGAAAAGCCTCCTGGCTAAATTAAAAAAGTTGGACTCAGACTTAATCATCTTTTACTAAGAACTCTATGACACAGTGGCTGCTATAAGACACCAGACGCCTAAATCTTTGCTCTACAATCTGACGGCAGGCAACGTTCTGTACGGTACTGCAAAATTGTGATCGCCTAATTAGTTAATTACTTACATGTTCCATAGACCATGTGTACGATTCTTTTATGGAAATGGTGTGGAACGTGTCAGTTTACATGATATGTACACACGATTAGTGTTTATATTAATGAACACTTTTTAGTCCTACTCATTCAACTCCAATTAGAATTAAGTTTTCTACAGGCTACCAGCTTTTAAAGAGAAATTCGTCCAGGGAATAGAGGAGAAATGACTATGCAAGTGTTCTGAAGTTAAATCTTTACCAGCCTACCTGCATAACAGGCTGCATATCATCTTATTTGAATTCATGATTTGAAAGTGACAATCATAGCTATTGTGGTAATAAAATTTTTATGTGGTATCCTATGTTCGTCCATGAGTACGTTGGTTGGGGTCTACCTTCTTCTAACTAAACTGTACTTTCGTTTCAAGTAGCTTGTATGCTTGTATTTCCACTAAATGTGCCACAGTGATTAAAGCTCTGAACTCACATTCTCCAGAACTGGTGCTCAGTCCCCAATTATCTACTCATATTTACGTTTTGCAAATTTTGTCTAAGTCATTTAAGACGAATTTTAGGTTTGTTCATTTCAAAAGACCGTGGTTGATTGCCTGCCCTATCCTTATGCAACCCTATGTAAACTTCCTAATAACCCCGTCGTATATAGCACTTTATACCTCAGTCTTCCTTGTCTGTTAAATTTTTTGATCGTATTTTTATAACTTCACTCGACTGTCAGGTAGTCTCCCTCGACGAGTTACGGTTGGTAAAAACTGTCTGCAATGAGATAATAGCGTGAATTTGCATTCTGATGGCTTTAGAATACATGTTCCTTATTTGCATTAACGTTTAACGAATATATAAACGGATTTATTTCTTGTATTTACTAAAGTTTATCATCAACCGACATGTCTTTATGGCAGCCTCGAAATTTAAAGAGGCACTGTAACGAAGTCGATGATCACTAAAAGCATTAACGTTTAACGATTATATGAACGGATTTATTTCTTGTATTTACTAAAGTTTATCATCAACCGACATGTCTTTATGGCAGTCTCGAAATTTAAAGAGGCACTGTAACGAAGTGGATGATCACTAAAAGCACGGAAACGTTGACACGATAACGTGACTGCACCTGCCACAAAAATTCATTGAATTATCAAGTGAAAATAGATACTTTAAAACAACAACTACAATCGACACAGCACATTGCTTACTCCAGGAAAAATAACTGAGCAAGCACGTTAACTACTTACTGAAGCAGTGTTTCGTTCGTAATCTCGTTGCAATAAAGGGTACAGCATTTTCTCCTGTATCATCACAGTATAACGCAGAAATGATAGGATAATTCAGTTAGAAAAACAATGAATGGTAAACTAGTATGGTTAAAAGTGACCCACAAAAGTATCTGTGCATGAAATATGAAAATGAAGCCAGTTGCCGCCTGTCCAGTTTGGACGTTCATTGACATTGACCAGTTTGTTGAACAGTGTTACGTAAGTGGTGTAAAATTGCAATGCGAATCTAATGTATCGTTTTTATTACCAAGAAGCAATTAGACAGAATGAAAAGAGTCTTAATTCACTGAAATACGAGGGCTATCCACAAAGTACATTACGTTTTGGAATTAAAAATAAATAAAGTATTGGAAATTTTTTTTATTATATACAGATGAAAGCCACACTTAAATACTACTTTTCTACATAGTTGCCATTTAAATTAAGGCAATTATCGTAGCGATGGACGAGCTTGGAAATTCCTTCGTCATTGAAAACAAGTTATTGACTAGGCATGACCCAGTACATCAATTGTTCTAGAATTCCACCCATTAATAGCCAAAGAAATCGGTCGTATACTCGTTGATGGGTTCTCTTCAACGTGATGCAATACGGCCTCTTCCAGTTCGGGTGTGCTGCTTCTCCTAGGAGCACCACTATCACGCCTGCTGGCGGTGAAAGGTGCCCCTTTCTCGAAACCGTTGCGCAATCATAGCGAAAAGGGTATGCGATGGAGTCGGGCGTTGTGCACAACGATTTTGATTAAGGTGATAAGCAGCTCTTCCATTACCGTGAGCTTCGCCACTCAGAAGGATCAGTTCGATGTATTCTGCAAACGTGTACTTAACCATATTGCTCTAACACTCACTGACACTGAATGAGGCTCGAACCAGGTCAGAGAGATATGACTGACTTCTAATGACATCAGCCGATCAGATGTAGCCATTCCCGACTATGACGACCCTATTGCATACCTACCTAGAAAATGTGTTTTCAAACGGCGTTTGCACGGAAACGGTACAATTCCAGGAATGTGTTCCTGCTTAAAATATTGTATACTCATTCCCCTCTACAAGTCCTTGAAGTCTATAACAACAATTTCTGAACACCCTGTAGTTTCAGGAAACTGCTGATGTAACGCCACACTTCCACATGGAGATAGAGTTCTTGCAGTATTTCCGCCCAGAAACATAGCTCGATCAATCCCCATGGGTCCCAAATGTTGGTCTTGAGAAACTAGTATATTATCGAAATTAATCACCACCTCTTGCATTCCTCAGGACAATTATGATGCAATTAGGGTTGTTAAAGTAAGATTCGACTCTGTTTCCTGTGATTTATTATCTATTTGTAACTTTCTTCCTGAAACTGCATCATTGCTGAACTTTTAAAGTAAATTGTAGCATGCTAGTGTGGACTGCATCGCACTAGGACTGGGATGATGGTAGTATCGGGTGGCGAACACTCCCCATTGCGACCTGGAGCTACGAAAGTGTTTAAAACGACTCGAAGAGATCTTCAGCTACGCGTATTTAGCGTTCGTTAGCTGTATAGTAGTGATTTCAAAACGGAAATACTTACTGGAGAAATGATATCGGTTTCATCTCGAAAGGTTTAGTTTATTTCATCAACCTCATTTCATCTAAAGTTGTTGGCTTACCAATGCTTAACTTTTTCAAGTTATTCCACAGTGATATCCTTCTCTTTTTACCGTATTTATGTGACCCTCTAGTTTTTACCTATGCAAGAACTTATGAGCAATTGTGTCAGGAGAGAAGTTGATGTGTGTAGTGACTAGCTCGAAAGTGTTATTAAGCCATTCCAACAGTTTTCCAAATGAAATGGAATTACAGTTAGTGTTGTTCAGTGAGTCAGATCCAGCCACAAGTGGCGTAATGTTTAAAATTGCAATCTGGTCTAACAATTACACCTCGATAGTTCATATATGAATGTTGTGATAGCCTTGAGGTATCTTTAGCATGAATCAACTGACAAACTAAGAGAAAAATGCGCCACCGGTGAGATATTGCATAGAAATTCTATCCCACGGTCACTTACAGTACCATCTTTTTGTTAGTTTACTTCCTCTCTCTTTTAGCCTGTCTGAAAATTGAGAAACTCATTCAACGGACGCTTTTCCCCGTTATTAACAAAGCATCATCATCAGTTATACTGTAATCATTAAGAGTAGACGATATTTTTCATGTCCCTGGTTTTTATTGAATGAACGTCAGTTTTGCTTAAGAATGACATATTTGACACATTATTGTCGGCATCTTTTGTTCCTTGTGTCACATTCTCATCACAACTGCTTCTCCTTTCACGTTATCAGAAACAAGTATCGAACTTGCACTAAAATGATTAACTTGCTAATTATCTTTGCAGCTTTTGAGTCCTATTTTTCGGCGATTGCGAAAGATTTTCTTGCACAATTTCCTTTTGTTTTTCGTAGCATATGAAATTTGATTACTAAAGCCGAATATCCACAAGCAGTACTATGTTGTCTTTTCATTTGTGTTATTATGTATTAGAGGTGGTACCAACGCAAGCCTTCATAAGTAAAACTCTTGTTAAGTATATGACATTAAGATGAATGTAATTTATTTATAATATAAATAGTGACTGGTGATGGTAAAAAAACCAATCACTTTCCGTGAATGAGTTTGTTAGTTTGTAGTTTGCTTAAGGCAGAAAACCAAAAATATCTACGATAGCTACAGAAGAGGAGAACCACCGAAATGATTTTCCCTGCTATTTAATTGTGTTGTTAGAGTTGCAGTTAGTGCCCCTGTATATTATTCATAACTGCGCTTTAGACCGAAATCATAGTTACAGAAATATGAAAAAAATTCATTGGCCTATACTATGTATTTCTGCTCCTAATCGATGCAATGGCAGCCAGCGACACCGCAGTTTCAAAGGACAAGCTTTCCCACTGCCATCCGGCTCAAAAAACACATTACCTGAGTAAATGGAATATGTCTCTCGCTACTCTAATGGGCAATTGCCAACACTGTAGAATACGTTCCGCAGTTATGTGACCATAGATTTAGTTCCTGGTTTGGTTCAGAATAATCCTGATCAATTCATTCGATATTTTCTAGTTATTTAGGTTAAATATTCTGAATTATTCTCACTTAAGGGATGACACAGAGGTAGCAGATTTATGCTTATGAGTCCAGGAAGCTCGATCCGACAAACACTGCAGCTTACTTCGCCAGTTACGTAGCGAATTCTTTGTCTCAGTCATCACTTGGATACCAAGGTAGCGCTGTTTAACGCAGTTGTATGCTAGCTTAGCGGTCAAGTGTTCGACCTTCTACCGAAAGGATACGTTACTTTTCGGTTCGAATCTGTTGGACGGAAGATTCCCACCTCCTCCGTGAAAGTGCCATTAGCAGGCAGATCGACAGACAGTAAAGAAATCCTAAAACAACCTCTCCATAAGCTTCTACATCTACATCTACATGATTACTCAGCAATTCACATCTAAGTGCTTGGCAGAGGGTTCATCGAACCACAATCATACTATGTCCCTACCATTCCACTCCCGAACAACGCGCGGGGAAAACGAACACCTAAACCTTTCTGTTCGAGCTCTGATTTCTCTTATTTTATTTTGATGATCATTCCTACCTATGTTGGTTGGGCTCAACAAAATATTTTCGCATTCGGAAGAGAAAGTTAGTGACTGAAGTTTCGTGAATAGATCTCGCCGCGACGAAAAAGTCTTTGCTTTAATGACTTCCATCCCAACTCGCGTATCACATCTGCCACACTCTCTCCCCTATTACGAGATAATACAAAACGAGCTGCCATTTTTTGCACCCTTTCGATGTCCTCCATCAATCCCACCTGGTAAGGATCCCACACCGCGCAGCAATATTCCAACAGAGGACGAACGAGTGTAGTGTAAGCTGTCTCTTTAGTGGACTTGTTGCATCTTCTAAGTGTCCTGCCAATGAAACGCAACCTTTGGCTCAACTTCCCCACAATATTATCTACGTGGTCTTTCCAACTGAAGTTGTTCGTAATTTTTATACCAAGGTACTTAGTTGAATTGACATCCTTGAGAATTGTACTATTTATCGAGTAATCGAATTCCAACGGATTTCTTTTGGAACTCATGTGGATCACCTCACACTTTTCGTTATTTAGCGTCAACTGCCACCTGCCACACCATACAGCAATCTTTTCTAAATCGCTTTGCAACTGATACTGGTCTTCGGATGACCTTACTAGACGGTACATTACAGCATCATCTGCGAACAACCTAAGAGAACTGCTCAGATTGTCACACAGGTCATTTATATAGATCAGGAAGAGCAGAGATCCCAGGACGCTTCCTTGGGGAACACCTGATATCACTTCAGTTTTACTCGATGATTTGCCGTCTATTACTACGAACTGCTACCTTCCTGACAGGAAATCACGAATCCAGTCGCACAACTGAGACGATACCCCATAGGCCCGCAGCTTCATTAGAAGTCGCTTGTGAGGAACGGTGTCAAAAGCTTTCCAGGAAATCTAGAAAGACGGAATCAACTTGAGATCCCCTGTCGATAGCGGCCATTACTTCGTGCGAATAGAGAGTTAGCTGCATTGCACAAGAACGATGTTTTCTGAAACCATGCTGATTACGTATCAATAGATCGTTCCCTTCGAGGTGATTCATAATGTTTGAATACAGTATATGTTCCAAAACCCTACTGCAAACCGACGTCAATGATATAGGTCTGTAGTTCGATGGATTACTCCTACTACCCCTCTTAAACACTGGTGCGACCTGCGCAATTTTCCAATCTGCAGGTACAGATCTATCGGTGAGCGAGCGGTTGTATATGATTGCTAAGTAGGGAGCTATTGTATCAGCGTAATCTGAAAGGAACCTAATCGGTATACAATCTGGACCTGAAGACTTTCCCGTATCAAGCGATTTGAGTTGCTTCGCAACCCCTAAGGTCTCTACTTCTAAGAAACTCATGCTAGCAGCTGTTCGTGTTTCAAATTCTGAAATATTCCATTCGTCTTCCGTGGTGAAGGAATTTCGGAAAACTGCGTTCAATAACTCCGCTTTAGCGGCACAGTCGTCGGTAACAGTACCATCGGCACTGCGCAGCGAAGGTATTGACTGCGTCTTGCCGCTTGTGTACTTTACATACGACCAGAATTTCTTCGGATTTTCTACCACATTTCGAGACAATGTTTCGTTGTGGAACCTATTAAAGGCATCTCGCATTGAAGTCCGTGCCAAATTTCGCACGTCTGTAAATTTTAGCCAATATTCGGGATTTCGCGTTCTTCTGAACTTCGCATGCTTTTTCCGTTGCCTCTGCAACAGAGTTCGGACCTGTTTTGTGTACCATGGGGGATCCGTTCCATCTCTTACCAATTTATGAGGTATGAATCTCTCAACTGCTGTTGCTACTATATCTTTGAATTTGAGCCACATCTCGTCTACATTTGCATAGTCAGTTCGGAAGGAATGGAGATTGTCTCTTAGGAAGGCTTCTAGTGACACTTTATCCGCTTCTTTAAATAAAATTATTTTGCGTTTGTTTCTGATGGATTTGGTAGAAACGGTATTGAGCCTAGCTATAACGACCTTGTGATCACTAATCCCTGTATCAGTCATGATGCTCTCTATTAGCTCTGGATTGTTTGTGGCTAAGAGGTCAAGTGTGTTTCCGCAACCATTTACAATTCGAGTGGGTTCGTGGACTAACTGCTCGAAATAATTTTCGGAGAAAGCTTTTAGGACAATCTCGGAAGATATTTTCTGCCTACCACCGGTTTTGAACAAGTATTTTTGCCAACATATCGAGGGAAGGTTGAAGTCCCCACCAACTATAACCGTATGAGTGGGGTATTTATTTGTTACGAGACTCAAATTTTCTCTGAACTGTTCAGCAACTATATCATCGGAGTCTGGGGGTCGGTAGAAGGAGCCAATTATTAACTTAGTTCGGCTGTTAAGTATAACCTCCACCCATACCAATTCGCACGGGGTATCTACTTCGACTTCACTACAAGATAAACCACTACTGACAGACACAAACACTCCATCACCAATTCTGCCTAATCTATCTTTCCTGAACACCGTCTGAGAGTTTGTAAAAATTTCCGCAGAACTTATTTCAGGCTTTAGCCAGCTTTCTGTACCTATAACGATTTCAGCTTCTGTGCTTTCTATTAGCGCTTGAAGCTCAGGGACTTTCCCAGCACAACTACCACAATTGACAACTACAATTCCGACTGTTCCTTGATCCAAGCACGTCCTGTATTTGCTATGCCCCGTACTTTCCCGAGGCCTTCTAACCTAAAAAACCGCCCAGTCCACGCCACACAGCCTCCGCTACCCGTGTAGCCGCCAGCTGAGTGTAGTGAACTCATTACCTATTCAGCGGAACCCGAAACCCCACCACCCTATGGAGCAAGTCAAGGAATCTGCAGTCAACACGGTCGCAAAACCGTCTGAGCCTCTGATTCAGACCCTCCACCCGGCTCTGCACCAAACGTCCGCAGTCGGTTCTGTCAACGATGCTGCAGATGGTGAGCTCTGCCTTCATCTCGTAAGCAAGACCGGCAGCCTTTACCAAATCAGATAGCCGCTGGAATCCAGAGAGAATTTCCTCAGATCCAAAGCGACACACGTCATTAGTGCCGACATGTGCCACCACCTGCAGCTGGCTGCACCCTGTGCTCTTCATGGCATCCGGAAGGACCCTTTCCACATCAGGAATAACTCCACCCGGAATGCACACCTTAATTCTGTACAGTGTAGATCTAATGGTGAAAAAGTTACTGGATTGTACACAAGTTAAAGCCTGCTTTTTCTGCTTCTGTCAATCGAATTGACTTAATTGTAGCACTGAAATGTTTGTTAACTGGATTTTGTTATGTTTCTACCCCAATTGCTACATTTGCATAGTTTCGTGGTAGTCCTGTAACGCTACTTCACTACGACTGTGAACTGAACGTAGAAACAGTCTGTTTCGAAGCCGAATGTGCGTGTTATCCCGCTAATTCTTGATAATTTGGGATACTCTGTTTTACTTTTTTGTAACGTTATCAAGGTAAATTGTAATTCATTTGCATTTGTACAGTGCTTACCAGATAGCGTTTCTCTGTTAGTTTGTTGGAATAAATCAGCAGCAGTATAGTTTCCCACATTATCTAAAACAGTCTGACACTGTTTGGATAGTTTAACTTCACGTCTATATGCAATATGTTGACAGCACTTCGTCACATTGTATGTTATGCGGCCCTAACACACAGTTAAGCTGTTAGTTCACCACAACGGTGAGGCGAGGGGTCTCGCGAATCCTGTCACCCATTTACACATGTACAACAGTTAGTAAACATTAAAAATGCGTTTTACAAAGTATCAATTGAAATATGAGTATTGTTAACATATTCACCTTTAAGCGTTATCCTACACGTTACTGTACAGCTGTTGTACAGTTCACTGTAAATGTTCGAATGCACCACCGCCAGCTGCAATCAATTTGTGCACTCTTGGAATGTTACTTGTCTGAGTCGCTCTTCACGTCCCCTAATGAGGACAGGAGCGTCCATGGTGCTACCAAACATTTACTCTCGCGTGACCTCACACTTCATTCAACCACATAAACAAAAATCTAATGGCATATCTCGCGATCTTGTTTTTTTTTCTTTTCTAAATTGTTATTTCATCCCCCGTCGCCCCAAATGGGCGGGGGAGGACTGTCAGCGGTAGTCAATCCGTTCTTCAGCTAACTGACAAGTTAAACTAAGTGAGACGGCAAAAAACACTAACATAAGGTGATATACTTACAAATAATTTAAAAGATCTTTTAAGATGAAAAATAATGTGAGTATTTACATTCCACGTAACAAGGATATCTTCATGTGTAATTTAAAACTGTGATAATGTAAGGTAAAAATTGGTCAGGTGCAAGTGGGATTCGAGCATTGAGGATTACGTACAAATTTAATTATGTATACAGACAGTGCATCCATTGCGGAAATCGAGAATCACGACGGTTTTTGTGTGTTATTGACATTGATACTGGCACGATATCGGTCCAGGAATTCCAAAACTTTCAAGAATATGTTAATTTCAAATTAGAAGTCGACTAACAAATGACAAAACAAATATTTTTTCCTGTGATATAATTGCAAATTACAATTTTCGAATTTTTTCCTTTTACTTGTACTGTGATACCTATCTTCTTGCCAAATTCCGTTATTTATGTCAAGGGAAAGTACTCGTAAGTTTTTAATAAGAGAGTTTGCAAGTATCAAAACATGTGACATAAATGGCCGTATCTTTTGATTGTACTGACTTAGATTGTAGCGACTTAGAAGCTTCACTTTTATTCATTGCAAAAGGACCTTAATATGTGTCATAAATTTCACACTGATACGTCTACCTATTCCCGGGGAAAAAATCGGATAAAAGAGAGAAACAGCAACGTGATCCTATAATGTTTACGTCTTTACCAGTTGAAGTGCGGAACTCTAAAAACGAAGAAAAAAGAGAACGAGAGCAGTACATTTAAAACATTTGAAGCACGGTACAGAAAACACTGATCTTTAGAAGAGGCACTTCCATTTCATTAAAAGGGGAATGATCTGCCCTGCGATCCGTTGATATAGGGGAAAAAGTTGCTGCGATCCGTTGATGTAGGGGAAAAAGTTGGTTACTAAGGAGAGTTGGAGGGTGGTAATAGGCCGGCCGCGGTGGCCGTGCGGTTCTGGCGCTGCAGTCCGGAACCGCGGGACTGCTACGGTCGCAGGTTCGAATCCTGCCTCGGGCATGGGTGTGTGTGATGTCCTTAGGTTAGTTAGGTTTAAGTAGTTCTAAGTTCTAGGGGACTTATGACCTAAGATGTTGAGTCCCATAGTGCTCAGAGCCATTTGAACCATTTTTTGAGGGTGGTAATACAAGGATGGAGGACTGATACGTGGTCTCGATGAGGTAGGACTGACCGTTGGGAGACAAGAAAGAAGGAGTAGATGGTATCGGCGAGGTGAAAAATAATTGACAAGGAAAAGGGAGTAGGGGAAGAGTGGGGTAGGGGAAAAAGGGGTAGGGAAAATATAGGGATGGGAAAGACAGGGAGCCCCCAGAAGACGGAAAAAATGGAGTGGATTTAGAGTTGGTAGGATGGATAAGTGTTGGGACGAAATTCATGGTCTGGGAGGAGGACACACTAGAAATTTCATAGGAAGAGTAGGTGAAGGCCGTGCAGGTGTAGAGTTGATCGGATGTGTTAGTACAGGCGGGGCAGTGTACTAGGATTCGAGAGTAGAGGTGAAACTACAGGATTAGTGGAGTCGAGTTTGCTGATGGTGTAGGTTGTTCACAGGTGTTCAGTGTGAGTGAGGAGAGGTGGAAATTTGATGAGTGGGTAAAAGATCCTTGTGGGGGAAGGTAAACAGATGCAGAAGCGAGGCGGAGTGCATGGCGTTCAAGGATCTGGAGGGACTGATAGAACTTTTGGGGGTTGGCTATCGATGCAACATTTGCGAAGCAAAGGAAGGTTTCGTAGATGTGGAGAACAGTGGAGAGGTGTAATCCCCAACTTTGCCCATTTAGTGGTCTTAATAGTTTTTGTCTATTGTGGGTTTCCTGTTGGATGGCTTTAGATGAGATTTCCATGTTAGTTGCAGGTCAACTGCTAGTTCATATTAGTTAACCGGATAGGACGGTAGTAAATGGCAAGGAAGAACTCATGCAGATGGAAGGTGCAGGTCGTGTGTCGTAGAATTGTTACCTAAGTTTTGGAGGGGTTGGTATTCAGGACCCAATGGTTACACAGGGAGGTAAATTGATTGAGATTGATTTGGACGGATCGTTGGGATTTCTGGAGAGTGAGGAAAGTGGTGTCATCAGCATACTGAAGGAGGTTGACTGGTTGAGATGGTTTGGCCATATCAGCGGTGCAGAGGAGAGGAGAGTAGAGTAGAGTAGAGTAGAGTAGAGTAGAGTAGAGTAGAGTAGAGTAGAGTAGAGTAGAGTAGAATAGAGTAGGGTTGAGTAGAGTTGAGTAGAGTTATGTAGAGTTGAGTAGAGTTGAGTAGAGTTGAGTAGAGTTGAGTAGAGTTGAGTTGAGTTGAGTAGAGTTTGCGAGGTGCCAGGGCTAGCAGTGTATTTAACACTAAATTCTTAGAGTCTTCATATATAAATGATGCTCTAAGCCCCCCCCCCCCCTATTCTAACTCCGACTTTTGTTGTTGCACATGGATTAAAAAGAAACGCGAACCGACTGTAATCGACACTGAAAGTGGAGTAGAAAAGAGTTTGGCACCTGCAATAATTTAGTTTGATAGACATTAATTAAATAAAGGAAAGTTTCAGTAACGTAGTGAGAAATGAAAGGGTTGCTCTACCGATTAACAGAATGAAAGTTCTGTCCAAAATAACAATATGATTTATTATGACTAAACTCAAAATAATAAACAAAACATATGAAACATTTACAATACATCAAATTGGCTCAATTGGATACTCAAATAAATGCTGTGAAGGTGAAGTTGTCCCTAAACTAGATTGCGACATTTATGACGAAGTGGTATGTGGAGCCAATTCCATGCAACTCAAATCTTAAGAGAAAACTCAGCCAACCCAACATTAATTGCTGCTACCCAAGACAGAACAAAGTTAGAAAAAGACGAACAGGCGTGCTCTGCTGAGCTCTGATTATCACCTAGGAAAATCCCTATCTGCCGGTGCTGCGGACATACATTACCAAACTGTCTTCTTAACTGCCAGAAAACGATCTGGCGTACCGGAGGCGATGGCTGGTTGCTTCGACGTCCCGTCATGGTGATGATAATGACGCGAGTATAGCCCGAAACAAATTATCCTGGTTTGGTTGTTCCAGACTAAAGACTTCCTAGCAATACAAATGCGCCTCTGAGGGAGACAAAGAAGGCTCGCCACGCAATCACTGACGGTACAGTGATTGATTTTAACAAGCGAAGTCACACTGTAACTCCGATACAGTCGACTTTAGCCAAAACTGCTCAAGACAGACAACATAGGCCGCTTGTATGCAGAATGCTCAATTGCCAACTGTACTCGGAAAGTTACGTTCAAGTCGAAACTTCAGCAACTTCGTCAAACAGTTACAATTAAATAAAAGTACATTAGACAGCCAACGGAAGGCAGGCTGTCCAGAGCAGCGAGAGCTCAGTCTTGTAACCTACTCCGGCCGAAAGGCGAGAGCCGACTACTCAAGAGCACCCGTACAGGCCGAACACAGAACATTCCCGCCCCCACGACAGTGGCCGTGGTAAAAACCCAATCAGCAACTCGAAAACCGGCGGAAAATTCCACTCTATTGCCGGAGCACTACCATTCCACCAATGGAGATTCTTGGCGCCAATTTCTGCGCTGATTTTGCTACGTCACGGAGCTATGCCCTGAGCAAGCCAATCACAGTTACTATTTTGCAGAAAGCGCGGGAATTTTCCCGCCACAACTGCCTGGGTACACAAGTCATTCCCACGCCTCGCTGGTAGCCCGCCAGAAAGTGTTTTCGCTAAGTTTCTGCGAAGTAACGGAACCTCTAGCCCAGCCGCTACTTCAGGCCCCTGCGGGCGTGTCTTTTGACAATGTCGGCGTCTGGAAAGTATTCACTCGACTCCCTCACACCCGTTGGCTTACCCTTTCAAGATCAGCAGAGCCCGCCTGTTACCAGACCACCCGGGTGACGAGAGACGCTGTGTGGGAAGTCCACGTGTGAAGGAATAGCAACTTTTCACCGCATGCAATTAGAGAGGAAAATCGTAAGATAGAAATATGAGAGGGAGCTCATGCCACCTCTCAAGTAGAGTAGAGTTGAGTTGAGTTGAGTAGAGTAGAATGGAGTAGAGTAGAGTAGAGTTGAGTTGAGTTGAGTTGAGTTGAGTTGAGTTGAGGCATGCCTGCAGTGGGACAGAAAGTATGGGAATTGGTGACAAAGGATGGGCGATTACAGAGGAAGGATGCAATAATGCGAACATAATTAAGTGAAAATGCGTAACTCTGACATTTGAAGAGGGTATCGGAATGGCATACACGTTTGTAGGCTTTCTCTAGGTTGATGGAGACAAAAACAGCGGATTTACGGGTATTGAGCTGGTGGGATAGGAGATGGGTAAGGTAAGGTGCAGGAGCTGGTAATCACAGGAGAAGGTGAGATGGAAGCCACACTGATAATTGGGAGGGAGGTGGTCTTGGTTCAGGTGTTAATGCATGCATCATGAAAGAATGGATTAGAAGATCTTGCTAAAGACTGAGGTGAGGCAGATGAGACAATAGGAGGAGGTATCAACAGGGAGTTTGTGTAGTTTTAGGAAAAATAGGATTCTGGAGGTTTGCCACAGCTCTGGATAGTAACCTGTGGATAGAATAGTGGTATAAAGGGTTTCGAGGGTGACTGAAAAGAAGACAGGGCATTCTTTAATGTGACGATAGGTAATATGGTCATGACCAGTATTGCATTTTCTGTGAAGTACTTGTTTTGTGCCATGTACTGGTATTGGGATGTTTAACTCTGTTTGTGGTATGTTGTCCAAGCACTGAAAGCTGGGAGCCAGGTTTGGGACAACGGCGTTTGTGTCTTCATGAACAATAAATGGCTCTGAGCATTATGGGACTTAACATCTGAGGTCATCAGTCCCCTAGAACTTACAACTACTTAAACCTAACTAACCTAAGGACATCACACACGTCCATGGCCGAGGCAGGTTTCGAGCCTGCGACCATAGCCGTCGCGCGGTTCCAGACTGTAGCGCGTAGAACCGCACGGCCACTCCGGCCGGCTCATGAACAATAGGGAGCAGGGAGTAATCAGAATAAGGGTCATCAAGGATGGAGAAAATGTTGGAGGGATAGATTTGCTTTACTCAGGTTGTCAGGTCAGGAATGGTTGTTGTACAGTAGCAGGTAGTGAGGAATGGAGTTATTATCAGTGAGTAGATGGAATGTTTTCCAGTACTTGGAAGAGTTGGTGGAGAGTGCAGCATAATTTGACCCATTTCAAACTCGCCCAGCTGGCTGTTGGAAGCACTTGGGCATCTCCGTGGCACAGCTGCCTACTTGCTTCGCAATTTTACATTACACTGGGCCTTCTGACTGTGAGCATTCCCTATTAAAGGGTAGACACAGGTGGCGCTCTGCGAGCTATGCCACTACGCTATCTGTTGGTGGACGACATTGAAACCACTTATCAGTACATCTACCATCCCCCAGGTGGCATATGTCATTATCGGATCAAAATGGACGTCATCATTCCAGGTGTACTAATTTTTTCCGATAGTGCATTAAATTTAAATAACTTCCAGGCCTGTAGTTGTAGTGTATTGTATGGAACTGGGTACCTAGAAACGACGGAGATGCTTCGTCCCCACCGTAGTCCTCAGTGGTTAACAACCCCACAATAGGCTACAGCAGTCAACTCAGTCCACCACCGCCCCACACCGAAACCAGGGTTGTTGTGCGGTTCCGCCCCCAGCGGATCCTTCCGGGAACGTCTCACACCAGACGAGCGTAACGCCAATGTTTGCGTGGTAGAGTAATTATGGTGTACGCGTACGTGGAAAAAGTGTTTGCGCAGCAGTCGCCGACATAGTGTAACTGAGGCGGAATAAGGGGAACCAGCCCGCATTCGTCGAGGCAGATGCAAAACCGCCTTAAAAACCATCCACAGACTGGCCGGCACACTGGACCTCGACACTAGTCCGCCGGGCGGATTCGTGCCGGGGACCACACGGCTAACCGGATGGGATAGGTGGTCTGTAGTTAGTGCACACTTGAAGTATTTGATGAATAAATAAATAGTCCCGTACTCAGGAGATGAGAGTAGAGGAGCAAATGCAGGAATCCTTCACTGCAGCTCGTGGCGAGATTCTAGTGGAGGTAGTTTGGCGTTGCCTCCCTCTAGCCTGTTATAAAGTGCTAAGTGTGTACCTGGGTTGTGTGGATGACTATGATGAGTGTTCGTACAGTGTACTTACTACCCGACCACGATATTATTGCACTTGGCTTCCCTTGACCGTTATCAGAAGCACACGGTGACGTTGCAGTAAACAAGTACAGTTGTGATTTAGGAAAGCGCATCGCACTGCGAATGATTTCAAGGCAGTTGTGTATAAACTATCAATTTTTGCATCGTGTCCTCGTAAAATTGCACTACAAAAACACTCCCAGGTGCAATAATATTGTGGTCGAATAATAGTGGTGCGGCTGGTCTCGGCGGAGGTTCGAGTCCTCCCTCGGGCATGGGTGTGTGTGTTTGTCCTCAGAGTAATTTAGGTTAAGTAGTGTGTAAGCTTAGGGACTGATGACCTTAGCAGTTAAGTCCCATAAGATTTCACACACATTTGAACATTTTTTTTTACTAATAGTTCTATGTTTGCTTTGTTATGGATGAAAGAAAGGGAGGGTGTGTAACTCGGTGTTGGCACATTGCCTAATCCTCGCGCAAATAGCACCAAGGGGGCATCTGAGCATAACGTCCCCTTCCACAGGACCGGTCACCATCAACGGTGTCACTTGCCCTCACTTCATGAAATAAAGCAGAGAGGTTTGGAATTTAATCCAGAACA
Organism: Schistocerca nitens; assembly: GCF_023898315.1. Taxonomy (NCBI): domain Eukaryota; kingdom Metazoa; phylum Arthropoda; class Insecta; order Orthoptera; family Acrididae; genus Schistocerca; species Schistocerca nitens. Next base: position 568,674,232 of record NC_064616.1, on the reverse strand, counting down.
TTGGCGCAAAGAATGGTGATCAGAAACTTATCGCCACCATCTCTCCACTACTTGCTGGCCAGATACTGGCAGCGAAAATGTCATCCACCACCAAGATTCGAGTCGGCTTATCTCTGAGTCGGGTGCCACCGCACAAGCGTACATTGGAGACCTCGGCTACAGAGGTAGGTATCTAAGCAATACTAAGCAATAATTATTTTTTTAACACTGACAGTCGGTTATGAAATGTGATTCTAATTTTTTATTATTTTACGACCCTATAGGTCACTAACGAGACATGGAGAAAGGAGCATATCCCAGGTAACATGAACTGCGACTCTCATACGCTGCAGTCACATAATTATAGTTTCACATCTAAAGTATTCAGTTCAGGAAAACACGTACTGATCGATGCATTTACAGTTACAAATAATACTGTGTCTGGAGGTAGTGCAAAGCTGTGTCGCGGCAGAATTTTGTTCCCGTCTTACGTGCAATTTCTTTCTACATACGACTCACAATGGCGCTGTTGGCCGGATTTAGACTCTTCTTCCCGGTTCCGTATAGGATAACATGCTATGGATCCTTGCTGTCACTCTTCCAGACATTTTATACGCTAATAACGTCTATGTCAGGCTACCTGATCCAACTACTTGCACTAGGTTGAGCATTGTCTGTACGTCTTGTTTCGAAGCCAATCTCGGTCGTACTGGGCTTCGTTTCTTACCTGACGCGTATACAGCCGGATCCTGTCGCCTGTCCTTTGATTCCTCTTAATCTTTCTTTTACATAGAGACTCTCGCCGTAATTTTCCTGTTCAAACTTAGTCACCTTTTCTACCGATTATCCCTATCGCTACGTGGATCAGTCAATACATTTTAAGAATTAAAAAAAAATACAATAGACACACACGAAATTTAAAATTCACTAAAACATTTAGTTAAATATTCACAGTAAAGTCGTTCGGTTCACGTCACAGCTACTTTGGTTGGGACATGTGGAATAACGTACAATTTTATCGAATAGTAGCAGTGTAATAGTAGTGTAACGGCAAAGAAAAGATGTTATAATTTCTCGTATCCTGTATCAGGGTGACACCAGATTCCAAAGATCGTCTATTCTGCTGGTAATCTTTCGCTGGGTCAATATATATATATATATATATATATATATATATATATATATATATATATATATATATATATATATATATATATATATATATATCCCGATCCATAAATCTGCCACAAATACACTGCAAACAAGCTTATCGCACTGTCTGAGAGATCCGCAAGAAAACATTTAGTAGCATGCCATCATTGTAAATTGCCAATGATTCTCCTTTCCCTTTCAGTTTTACACTTCTGTTAGTATCAGACCATAAGAAAAGACTTCTGGCCAGGAGGTGGTCGAGTAGGTATCAGGTAACATATAACATCCAGCGTAAAGTAAGCTCGTGACGTACTGAGTCTTATTAGCTTGTTTAACTGTTTTCTGATTGGACATAAGTTTCGATGCCACAGTTTCACAGAATACGCCAGAACATGAACATAGAAAATAAAACTCGAAACTGTAAAATGGCGGAATAAAGTAACACTGAAAATCAACATTAACAACAACAGTAATAATGTTAATAATATTCAAATACTGTAATAATTTATTTCAGTTTAAACGTCTTGATAATGGAGAAAGCAATAAAAAGATATCAGGAATGAACCAGTAGTAGGTATCATCTCACCACTCCCCTGGAATAACTTTAGTGAAACCTTGAAAACCGACGTCAGGATGCCTAGGTTAGATACAGAGGCGCCTTTAAAGAGCATTTTTCATACTTCCCCATTCATTTTTGTAATTCACAGTTAGTATAAAACAATCAAGCAAGTCAAAGTGATCGCGTATGAACGCCATCGTCTACTGTTGCATTTATTTAAGTGAATTATACCCCCATAACTCAATTAAGTGGACTTAGGAACAAGCAAACCTGAAAAATCACACTTTTAGCAAAAATTTTTAACTAAATTACATTACAGAAATACCGTGCTAGATGGCTAACAGGGTACAGTATGGGCGAAACACGATGTACTAATCTAATCTCAGAGACAGATGGGTTTACTCTAAGCATTGCTACACGTAAGGCTATGTAAATAGCTATAGCTAGGAAGGAAGAAAGCCTGGAAAGAAGCCTAGCGCAGAGGATGTGTAAATAGTTGAAACTTCCTGGCAGATTAAAACTGTGTGCCCGACCGAGACTCGAACTCGGGACCTTTGCCTTTCGCGGGCAAGTGCTCTACCACCTGAGCTACCGAAGCACGACTCACGCCCGGTACTCACAGCTTTACTTCTGCCAGTATCTCGTCTCCTACCTTCCAAACTTTACAGAAGCTCTCCTGCGAACCTTGCAGAACTAGCACTCCTGAAAGAAAGCATATAGCGGAGACATGGCTTAGCCACAGCCTGGGGGATGTTTCCAGAATGAGATTTTCACTCTGCAGCGGAGTGTGCGCTGATATGAAACTTCCTGGCAGATTAAAACTGTGTGCCCGACCGAGACTCGAACTCGGGACCTTTGCCTTTCGCGGGCAAGTGCTCTACCACCTGAGCTACCGAAGCACGACTCACGCCCGGTACTCACAGCTTTACTTCCGCCAGTATCTCGTCTCCTACCTTCCAAACTTTACAGAAGCTCTCCTGCGAACCTTGCAGAACTAGCACTCCTGAAAGAAAGCATATAGCGGAGACATGGCTTAGCCACAGCCTGGGGGATGTTTCCAGAATGAGATTTTCACTCTGCAGCGGAGTGTGCGCTGATATGAAACTTCCTGGCAGATTAAAACTGTGTGCCCGACCGAGACTCGAACTCGGGACCTTTGCCTTTCGCGGGCAAGTGCTCTACCACCTGAGCTACCGAAGCACGACTCGCGCCCGGTACTCACAGCTTTACTTCTGCCAGTATCTCGTCTCCTACCTTCCAAACTTTACAGAAGCTCTCCTGCGATGTGCGCTGATATGAAACTTCCTGGCAGATTAAAACTGTGTGCCCGACCGAGACTCGAACTCGGGACCTTTGCCTTTCGCGGGCAAGTGCTCTACCACCTGAGTTACCGAAGCACGACTCGCGCCCGGTACTCACAGCTTTACTTCTGCCAGTATCTCGTCTCCTACCTTCCAAACGTTACAGAAGCTCTCCTGCGAACCTTGCAGAACTAGCACTCCTGAAAGAAAGCATATAGCGGAGACATGGCTTAGCCACAGCCTGGGGGATGTTTCCAGAATGAGATTTTCACTCTGCAGCGGAGTGTGCGCTGATATGAAACTTCCTGGCAGATTAAAACTGTGTGCCCGACCGAGACTCGAACTCGGGACCTTTGCCTTTCGCGGGCAAGTGCTCTACCACCTGAGCTACCGAAGCACGACTCACGCCCGGTACTCACAGCTTTACTTCCGCCAGTATCTCGTCTCCTACCTTCCAAACTTTACAGAAGCTCTCCTGCGAACCTTGCAGAACTAGCACTCCTGAAAGAAAGCATATAGCGGAGACATGGCTTAGCCACAGCCTGGGGGATGTTTCCAGAATGAGATTTTCACTCTGCAGCGGAGTGTGCGCTGATATGAAACTTCCTGGCAGATTAAAACTGTGTGCCCGACCGAGACTCGAACTCGGGACCTTTGCCTTTCGCGGGCAAGTGCTCTACCACCTGAGCTACCGAAGCACGACTCGCGCCCGGTACTCACAGCTTTACTTCTGCCAGTATCTCGTCTCCTACCTTCCAAACTTTACAGAAGCTCTCCTGCGATGTGCGCTGATATGAAACTTCCTGGCAGATTAAAACTGTGTGCCCGACCGAGACTCGAACTCGGGACCTTTGCCTTTCGCGAGCAAGTGCTCTACCATCTGAGCTACCGAAGCACGACTCGCGCCCGGTACTCACAGCTTTACTTCTGCCAGTATCTCGTCTCCTACCTTCCAAACTTTACAGAAGCTCTCCTGCGAACCTTGCAGAACTAGCATTCCTGAAAGAAAGCATATAGCGGAGACATGGCTTAGCCACAGCCTGGGGGATGTTTCCAGAATGAGATTTTCACTCTGCAGCGGAGTGTGCGCCGATATGAAACTTCCTGGCAGATTAAAACTTTGTGCCCGACCGAGACTCGAACTCGGGACCTTTGCCTTTCGCGGGCAAGTGCTCTACCACCTGAGCTACCGAAGCACGACTCACGCCCGGTACTCACAGCTTTACTTCTGCCAGTATCTCGTCTCCTACCTTCCAAAATGGTAAATAGTTGTACCAGCAATTAGTGATTAAGCTTACAGAGAGGTGGCATACACTTAGGCCCATCAGTGCCTAAAACGTGTTCGAATAAAAACTGATACGCCTAGCACATCCGTAAAAAAAGCCTCCTTACCAAGTCGAAACTTCATAGTAAATCAAAGGCTATAATTATCAACATGGGAGTGATTACAAATGGCAAAGAACGATCAGAATGGGGTAGACAGAACATAACTACGTAGGATTCTGCAGGCGGTGCCATAATGATTAAAATTCTTCTGGGTGCTGTATTACGTCATTGTATAAATTAAAATACTGCAAAATGTATAAACTATACAGAAGACGGGTGATGTCAAAATGATTAAAATTCCCCTGGGTGTTGTATCATTTCATTATATAAAATAAAATACTTTAAAATATACCAAACGACATACCCTGAGCAGCCAGAACATTATGACCACTTACCTGATAGCCGGTATGTCCACCTTTGGAATGGATAACAGTGGCAACGCGTCGTGGCATGGAAACAAAGAGGCCTTAGAAGGTCGCTGAAGGGAGTTGGCAACACATCTGCATGCACATCTCACCTAATTCCCTTAAATTCCGCGGAGGGGGCTCTGGGCTCTGACGCTACGTTCAATCATATCTCAGATGCGGTCGATCGGGTTCACATCTGGCGAGTTGGATGGCCAGCACATCAATTGGAAGTCGCCACTGTGTTCATCGAACCACTCCACCAAACTCATGACCTTGTGACAAGGCGCATTAACTTGTTGAAAAATACCACTGCCGCCGGGAAACAAGATCGTCATTAAGGGCTGTACGCTATCTGCAGTGAGTGTATGATACTCACGGTACCTTGCACGAACTCCACTAGACCCGTGGATGTCCATGTGAATGTTCCCCAGAACATAGTAGAGCCGCCGCTAGCTAGTCTCCGTCCAGCAGTACAGGTGTCAAGGAGCTATTATCCTGGAAGACGGCAGATTCGTGTTCTCCCATCGGCATGATGAAGTGAGTATCGGGATTCATCAGATCATGCAATGATGTCATTGCACCAACGTCCAGTGCCGACGGTCACGTGCCCGTTTCAGTCGTAGTTGTCGATGTCATGGTGTTAAAATTGGCACATGCATGGGTCGTCGGCTGCGGAGGCCTATCGTAAGGAGTATTCGGTGCACTGTGTGTTCGGACACACTTATAATCTGCCCAACATTAGAGTCCTATTTTACCAGTATGCCCAGCCTACAACGTCCGACATCTGTAATGAGGGGTGGCCGCCTATTGCCATAACGTCTGGACGTGGTTTTACCTGTGATTTCGTCACGTGTTGAACACACTCACCACAGCACTCCTCGAACACCCGACAACTGGTGTAGCTTCCGGAATTCTCGTGCCGACCCACCGGTCATCACAATCTGCCGTCGGTAAAACTCAGATAGATCGCGCGCCTTCCCCCTTCTACAGACGGACAGCACGCTCACTGATGCTACGTGCACTGTGCGCGTGTCTGACTAGTGGTCAATCCTCGTCAGATGACGCTGCTGTCGCTTTGACTGGTTTATATCGACAGTAGGTCAGTGGTCATACTGTTCTAGCATATAAATGTAGACCACGGGTGACGTCAAAATGATTAATATTCATCTGGGTGTTGTATCATGGCATTGTATAAAATAAAATACTTCAAAATATATAAACGATATAGACGATGGACGATGTAAAAATGATTAAAATTCTTCGGGGTGCTGTAACACGTCAATATACAGGGTGGTCGGAAACTCCCGTTACAAACTTCTAGGACATGTAGAGGGTAGTGAGTACATAACATTTTCAATGGGAACCCATGTCCGGAAACGTATCGTTCTACGACAGTTTCAATGTAGATGATTATCTCATCTACACCCACGTGGGAAATGTACTTAGGCGTGACCCAGTACAATTGTTGCAATCGATATGAAAAGAATACTGACTCGTTCCGTTATTACTTACGCATTTGCATTACAACTTACACCTTATTGTTTACATTAGTCGACAACAACAAGAGCCAGCATCTACGACACCAGCCGCAACGTACCGATGCATTTCAACAGCGGCTCGATGTGGCGACCAGCAACGTTGTTACACACATTGTACCTCCGAAGAAAATCTTCTGGTACACTCTCTCCATCCCACCTGGTGTCTCTTCAACGTCTTGTGCAGCGGCCAGAACTCGTGCCAGCAGATCTTCCTCTGTCTCTACAGGTGTCTCATAAATTAGGCTCTTCATACGACCCCACAAGAAGTAGTCCATATGGGTTAGATCCGGCGATCGTAGCGGCCACGCGGTTGGACCACCACGGCCTATCCATCTTTCACCATACCGTCTGTTGAGATGTCTCCGAACAGCCAGTGAAAAGTGAAGTGGTGCTCCATCATGCTGAAACCACATTTCCTGACGGACATTCAATGGCACAGCTTCCAAGAACGGGTCCAGTACGTGTCGTAGGAGGAATAAGTATGCGAGACCCGTGAGATGGAAGGAGGTTTCTCTTGCCCTGAGCAGACGTTGACGAGGTACACATCTGAATTGAAACTGTAATAGAACGGAAACGATAAGTTCCGGGCATGGGTTCCTATTCAAAATGTTCTGTACTCACTACCCTCTAAATGTCCTAGAAGTTTGTAACGGGAATTTCCGACCACCCTGTATATACTCTAAGACCAAAGAAATGACTCACCACGAAGGACTAACCCAAATGGGCCAGAAATTGGTAGATGTGATGTACAAGTACAGACAAACAAATCCTTACAATTTCAGAAAGCTTGGATGATCTATTCGTGAGAAAGATCTTCACAAATTAAGCAAGTGGGCAACGCACTGGTCCACCTCTGGCCGTTACGGAATCAGTTACTTGGCTTGGCATTGACTGTTACAGTTGTTGGATGTCTTCCTTATGGATTCTGTCCAGCTGGCGCGTTAGATCGCAAAAATCACGAGCCGGTTCGAGTGCCCTGCCCGTAACGCTCCAGAGGTCCTCTATTGGGCAGAGATTCGGAGAACAAACTGGCCGAGGTAGGGTTTGACGAGGATGAGGACACGCTGTAGAAACACTCGCCGTGTGCAGGCGGGGATTACCTTGCTGAAATGTAAGCCCAGACCATGTAAGGCAACGGAACGGGGAGTATAATATCGTCGACGTACCGCTGTGCTGTAAGGGTGCCGAGAATGACAACGTATGGCACCCCAGACCATCACCCCTAGTTGTCAGGCCATATGGCGAGCGACAGTCAGGTTGGTATCCCGCCACTCTCCGGGGCATCCTGGAGACCATTCTAGTCCAGTCAATGAGATTCTAGGCCGAAGACGTCTCTGGAGACGCCCCAGACAGCGGTGGGATAACAACCCGAGTGTCGCCCGCCATACTGAACGACGGCCAGGAATGATGGTCTGTGATGATAGTTATTTTCATAGCAGGGCCCCTTTGGTTATCATCTGTGGCACCCTTGCAGCACAGCTGTACGTCAAGGATATTCTACGCACCGTTTTATTGCTTTGATGGCAAAACATTCTGGACTTACATTTCAGTTTCAGCAAGATAATGCCTGCCCACACACGATAAGAGTTTGTACTGCTTTTCTTCGTCATTGCTAAGCCCCACTTAGGCCAGTAAGGTCGCCGGATCTATTCCCAATTGAGAATGTTTGGAGCATTATAGGCTGGGCTCTCCAACCAGATCGGGATTTTTGCGGTCTAACGCTCCAATTGGACAGGATGTAGCACGATATCCCTCAGGAAGACATCCAACAACTCTATCAATCAATGTCAAACCAAATAACTACTTGCGTAAGGGCCAGAGGTTTACTAACTCATCCTTGGTTTGATAGGTTCGTAAAGCTCTTTTTTTTTAATAAATCATCCAATTTATCTGAAATTGTAGCCATTTGTTTGTCTGCACATGTACATCACGTTTACACATTTTCGTCCCATTCGGATAATTCCTACGCTGTGCGTCCTTTTTTTTAGTGTACTTTAAAATATATACACGACATTGACGGCGTCTTGGCCGACCGCACGCAGCACACAGCTACGTGGGAAATTACACTTCCAAATCTCCCACCACCGCCCCGCCAGCGAGCTCGCTCTTCCACTGCTCGCTGTCTCCAATGGGTGCCGCCATGCATATACACCTCCAGAGGACGTTAAATTCGCATTATCTCACTGCCTGCGACTGTAATTGACTGACGCCTTTTTCAGCAGCCGCACACAGAGCTTCGCCCCAGATTCAGTACACTTTCAGACTCATATCGATCTTAGTATGGAACACTGCAGTGAGAAAATTACATCTCTGCAGTACGCCGATACTAACCATTTCTATTTGTCAGCAGCTTGTCGGATTTTATCAGCATTCAACACACTGTTTCTATCAACATCATCACTCCGACTGTATATAACGCAGTACCATAGAAGAACCTACAACGCTTTAGAGTTATGTATACCTCAATTGTTAAGTGTACACATTCTTACCAAATTTAGTAATACGTTACTCTTTTGTAGATGGCTGATTGTCTTTATTGATCACCTCAACTGTCACACATGATATAAAACGGATGTTTCAGGCGTATTACAACGGCCTTATTCAGAGCGAGACTGGTTTTACTGCAGAAAAGATGCCCCTGTTTATTGTAAACTGTCGTTCGTAAAAAAGGGGAGAGGGTAGGAAGGAAGATGTTCTTGGACTATGCATCTTCTCAAAGACAGGTGCTTGTCTGCAAACAAACGCTTGGTTTCTGGTGATCATGTTTTCTTCCTGGTACGCGGAGCAATGCACTGATAATTCCTATATAGCCGTTTGTTTAGGCTGCCATGTCCGTGCCCGGTGAGGCTTCAGTCCCGTGACTATTTGCGGCTCGTCGAACCAGGACAGCTGGCGGCCAGGACTCCAGAAGTTTGCAGCCATTCTCTCTATGAATGTTGTCAGGCTGCTTGATATTTTCTGTTGCTTTTCGTATTTTACACTGGTGCATCCACACTCCTTTACTAATGTACAGGATTCCTGGGACGTGTAATCTGCTCTCGCCGATTTATTGCGTTTTTAATCGCACGTAGCGTTCATGTTCTGCTATGCATGTACTGAGTGGCCTCCCAGTCTCGACTATGTAGGCAGCTCCACTCTCAGTACATAGCTCTCGTACTCCTGCAGTATTCAGATTGTTCGCCACATCCTTGGTGAAAGCTATCATGTCTTGGATCCTACGACTGCTGCGGAAAATCAGATTGAAACCTCGTCGGCGAAAGGCTTTGCCTAGCCACTGACTGACGCCCTTCACTTACTGTAAGGGCACTTGAGGAAGCTTCTCCTCCTCTCCTTCTTCTCTTGTTTTCAGCCGCGAGTAGTGGCCGAGCGGTTTGAGGCGCCCTGTCACATATTGCGCGGTCCCTCCCGCCAGAACCGAGCGAGGTGGCGCAGTGGTTAGACACTGGACTCGCATTCGGGAGGACGACGGTTCAATCCCGCGTCCGGCCATCCTGATTTAGGTTTTCCGTGATTTCCCTAAAATCACTCCAGGCAAATGCCGGGATGGTTCCTGTGAAAGGGCACGGCCGACTTCCTTCCCTATCCTTCCCTAATATGATGAGACCGATGACCACGCTGTCTGGTCTCCTTCCCCAAACAACCAACGAAACCTCCCGCCAGAGGTTCGAGTCCTCCCTTTGGCATAGGTGTGTGTGTGCTGTTGTTAGCAAAATTTAGTTTAAGTAGTGTGTAAGTCTAGGGACCGATAACCTCAGCAGTTTGGTCCCTTAGCAATTAACACATACACAATCTTGTTTTAATGTGCTTGACCTTGGTTTCTTTCTTATAATGTTGTTGCCATACTCATTGTTGCGAACGTGTGGTATAGCTTCCTCCAGACTTCTTTGATATGATTAGTATCACTTATGCGGTAGGCATGGGCAGTCGGCATATGCAGGACAGAGTACTTCTGAGCTGGCTGATGATGGCTGTCAATGGCGGTTCTATTTACCTCCACGTCCAAAAATGGTCTCGTTCTGTTGTTCTTCATTGAGGCTTTTGAGAAAACGACCATAGCTTCTGCAACATAACTCCCTGCATTGGCTACAATATGTAGACGACATTTTCATTATCTGGCCAGACGGAGATGTGGAGCTGAGAAACTTCTTTCGGCACTTAAACAGCCTACTAAGAATACAGAGTCCATGCAACAAAACCGAAAATAATGGAGGTATATTGAGCCGTTCGTGAAGAGGTTAACCACCATACCTGAATTGAGTGACCAACACAGATATTAAATAAGACAAAACTAATAAAAATTGAATCCGAGTAGTTACTGAGAAGCCACTAATACAGTTACAAAGACAAAAATAAGACTAGTGTGTGGGTAAAAACGCGCCCTCGATTCGGAGACTAGTTTTTAACTTATTTCATATTAAACGTTTTACGTATAAAATGAAATTTGAAAATTAATATCTCGACAATACCTCAAGCGATTTTCACAAACGAAGTGTGAACAGGTAGGCCTCCATAAGCACTATTGCGAGATCATGGCAAATTTAAATTACAGATCGGAATGAGCATTCTGTACTTAAAAACCTGAATTTTTACCTAAATAATAAATGAAATACTGAAAGGTGCGGCAGTATTACTAAGTAAATACAGATACGTATGTATGAATGCAGCTAGTTTTAACTGTGTACATTTATTAGGTAAAACAGCGTAAAGCAGTGTTTTGATTGACAGAATCGCTATTTATGAGCAAACTAACATAGAGGAAAGCCAAGAACAGTAATAGAAAGCTGTGGAAATTTACATGCAAATTGATGTATGATACACATTTATAACATTAAATTTATAGTTTTTAAGTATTTTGCAGAAGTTGGAAGTGTGTGCCTCAAGTCAAAGCGAGGGTTTAAATAAGGCAGCAGTCTTGCACGGGATATTTTGGTTCGGATTCATGGAGTAATCGAGTTTGAGATGTGGGAGAGGCAGTATATGTGAGCGGCGTTAAATGTAGAGTCAAAAATGGTTCAAATGGCTCTGAGCACTATGGGACTTAACTTCCAAGGTCATCAGTCCCATAGAACTTAGAACTACTTCAACCTAACTAACCTAAGGAAATCACACACATCCATGCCCGAGGCAGGATTCGAACCTGCGACCGTAGCGGTCGCGCGGTTCCAGACTGTAGCGCTTAGATTAGATTAGATTATTACTTGTTCCATAGATCATGAATACGACACTTCGTAATGATGTGTAACGTGTCAGGATAATAAAAGGTGTCTATACAAGATATTACATTACACAAAATATTACATGACAATTAATTTTTTTGTGGGGGTTGGAGAAATTACCCACTTATTATATCCAAAAATTCATCTAATGAGTAGAAGGAGTTGCCATTAAGAAGTTCTTTTAATTTCCTTTAAATGCTATATGACTATCTGTCAGACTTTTGATGCTATTAGGTAAGTGACCAAAGACTTTCGTGGCAGCATAATTTACCCCCTTCTGAGCCAAAGTTAGATTTAACCTTGAGTAGTGAAGATCATCCTTTTTCCTAGTGTTGTAGCCATGTACACTGCTATTACTTTTGAATTCCCTCGGATTGTTAATAACAAATTTCATAAGTGAATATATATATTGTGAGATTACAGTGAAGATCTCTAGCTCTTTAAATAAGTGTCGGCAGGATGATCTTGGATGAGCTCCTGCAATTATTCTGATTACACGATTTTGTGCAATGAACACTCTTTTACTCAATGATGAGTTACCCCAGAATATGATGCCATAGGAAAGCAGAGAATGAAAATAGGCATGGTAAGCTAATTTATTCAGATGTGTCTCGCCAAAATTTGCAATGACCCTAATAGCATAAGTAGCTGAACTCAAACGTTTCAGCAGATCCTCAGTGCGTTTTTTCCAGTTCAACCCCTCATCAATGCATACACCTAGAAATTTTGAATCTTCTACCTTAGCTACCGATTCCTGATCGAAGTCTATATTTATCAATGGTGTCATTCCATTTACTGTGTGGAACTGTATATATTGTGTTTTGTCAAAGTTTAATGAGAGCCCATGTGCAGAGAACCACTTAATGATTTTCTGAAAAACATCGTTTACAATTTCAACACTTAATTCTTGCCTGTTGGGTGTGATAGTTAAACTTGTATCATTGGCAAAAGTACCAGCTTTGCATCTTCGTGAATATAGAATGACATGTCATTAATATATATTAAGAACAGCAGTGGACCCAAGACCGAACCTTGCGGCACCCCATTCTTGATTGTTCCCCAGTTTGAGAAATCACCAGTTTCTGCGTATTATGTGAACTGCTTATTTCAACTTTCTGCACTCTTCCAGTTACGTATGATTTAAACCATTGGTGCACTGTCCCATTCATACCACAGTACTTGAGCTTATCTAGAAGTATTCCATGATTTACACAATCAAAAGCCTTTGATACATCACAAAAAATCCCAACGGGTGACTTCCGGTTACTCAGAGCATTTAATATTTCATTAGTGAAAGTATATGTATAATTTTCCGTTGAAAAACCCTTTTGGAAACCAAACTGACATTTTGTTAAAACTTTATTTTTACAAAGGTGTGAAGCTACTCTACAATAATTGCTTTTTCAAAAATTTTGGATAAGGCAGTCAGAAGAGAGATTGGGCGGTAGTTGTTGACATCAGACGTATCCCCTTTTTTATGCAGTGGTTTAACAATGGCATACTTCAGTCTATCTGGGAACATACCGTGCTTCAGAGAGCTATTACGTATGTGGCTAAGAATCCCACTTATTTCTGGGGAACAAGCTTTTATTATCCTGCTGGAAATGCCATCAATTCCATGTGAGCTTTTATTCTTGAGAGAGTTTATTATCTTCGTAATTTCAGCAGGAGAGGTGGGTGGAATTTCAATTGTATCAAATGGTGTGGGTAAGGCCTCTTCCATTAACTGCCTTGCTTCTTCTAATGAAAATTTAGATCCTAGTTTCTCTACAACATTTAAAAAATGATTATTCAAAATGTTTTCGACTTCCGGCTTGTTGTTTATCAAGTTTTCATTCGCTTTGATGGTGATGCCATCATTCTGTACTCTTGGTTGCCCTGTCTCCCATGTAATAATATTCCAAATTGTCTTGATTTTGTTATCAGAGGTACTAATCTCAGACATGATGCACATGCTTCTGGACTTTTTAATAACCTTTCTTAATGTATCAGAGTAGTTTTTATAATATTTAGCTGTTTCTGGGTCATTACTCTTTCTTGTTGTTAGATACAGTTCCCTTTTGTGGTTACAAGATATTTTTATTCCTTTAGTAAGCCAAGGTTTTTTGCATGGTTTCTTATAATTTGATTTAACTACTTTCTTGGGGCCACCCCGACCTGCAAGTGTAGAGGCGTGAACGCGAATAATCTGAAATATTTTCAACTTGTGGACACCGAATATATCGTATTTGGCGAACTAGTCCAAACTCCAAAATTTGATTGCGGTAATTTGCGATTGATCTGTACTCAGAATTTAGATTCCTGTCTCGTCACGAAGAGGTCTCCGGAGGTCCAACAGTACCGACTGACCGCCGTGTCATCCTCAACCGATAGGCGTCACTGGATATGGAAAGACACCGCACGTCCTGCTGTTGGCAGTTTTAGTGATCCTATAACGAGTCACGCTCATCTAACATTACCATTTTTTATAGAAATAACCGATACCATGCACACTACCGATTCTTGCAGAGGTTAAAGTTATCTCAGCTGTATCATTAAGAGAATTCCTTATGATTTTGTGTACGATGTACTATATTTCAGGCTAAAATGTATAAAAAAGTAATTAATGTGTTACAATCGATATGTACACACAGTTAAAATTACTCTCCTTTTAAAAATAATTGAAATTACAAAATTTGTGGCATACTTAAAATTCATATTATTATTTGCCCATTCTAACGCTAATTATTAAATTTATTTCTAGATTGATTAATAAAATAATGACATATTTTAGAGATGATTCATATTTTGTTTCGTAAACACTTTTGCTTTGTAAACTCTTTGGAATAATGTGAGCACTGCAGAAAGTAAGCAGTGGTGGGCATGCCTCTGCTGGAAGTAGACGTTTTCTAAGATTGTCGCCATATATGTACTTATTGGTTTTTTGAATGAGGAAAATGTAAAAAAACGGTGTGATGTTGAAAGGTGTGACAAAGAATAAAATTCAAGAATAATACAGACATATCTTCATCAGTTATTTAGTCATCAAGAACCTAAGAAATCTAAATTTCAGCTGCAAGAATGTACCCGTAGACAAGACTTTGAGTCATCGACAACAACAACGTGATAAGAAGAAAATTATTATTTTGTATATCTTACACCTCTCGAAGCTTTTGAAAATAGTGAAGATACTAAGACAATGAATTTAATAGTGATGCGTGGGAGGGTAAGATTACAACCGGAGACGCTACTTTTCAATTAAGAGGCTCGTCAATTGGCCTCCCAACGGCTGAGTGCACCCTGCTTGCCAACAGCGTTCAACATACCCAGATGTTAACCCATCCAAGTGGTAGCCAAGATGACAGCGCTTAACTTCGGTGAGCTGACGGGAACCGGTCTTGCCTACATCTACATCTACATTGATATTCCGCAAGCCACCCAACGGTGTGTGGCGGAGGGCACTTTACGTGCCACTGTCATTACCTCCCTTCCCTGTTCCAGTCGCGTATGATTCGCGGGAAGAACGACTGCCGCAAAGCCTCCGTGCGCGCTCTAATCTCTCTAATTTTACATTCGTGATCTCCTCGGGAGGTATAAGCAGGGGGAAGCAATATATTCGATACCTCAACCAGAAACGCACACTCTCGAAACCTGGACAGCAAGCTACATCGCGATGCAGAGCGCCTCTCTTGCACAGTCTGCCACTTGAGGTTGCTAAACATTTCCGTAACGCTATCACGCTTACGAAAGAACCCTGTGACGAAACGCGCCGATCTTCTTTGGATCTTCTCTATCTCCTCTGTCAACCCGACCTGGTACGGATCCCACACTGATGAGCAATACTCAAGTATAGGTCGAACGAGTGTTTTGTAAGCCACCTCCTTTGTTGATGGACTACATTTTCTAAGGACTCTCCCAATGAATCTCAACCTGGCACTCGCCTTACCAACAATTAATTTTATATGATCATTCCACTTCAAATCGTTCCGTACGCATACTCCCAGATATTTTACAGAAATAACTGCTACCAGTGTTTGTTCCGCTATCATATAATCATACAATAAAGGATCCTTCTTTCTATGTATTCGCAACACATTACATTTGTCTATGTTAAGCGTCAGTTGCCACTCCCTGCACCAAGTGCATATACGCTGCAGATCTTCCTGCATTTCGCTGCAATTTTCTAATGCTGCAACTTCTCTGTATACTACAGCATCATCCGCGAAAAGCCGCATGGAACTTCCGACACTATCTACTAGGTCATTTATATATATTGTTAAAAGCAATGGTCCCATAACACTCCCCTGTGGCACGCCAGAGGTTACCTTAACGTCTGTAGACGTCTCTCCATTGATAACAACATGCTGTGTTCTGTTTGCTGGGTCTCATGAACAAATAAAGCGAGTTGGATCTCACACGATCGCTGTTTCCGGAATCCATGTTGATTCCTACATAGTAGATTCTGTGTTTCCAGAAATGACATGATACGCGAGCAAAAAACATGCTCTAAAATTCCACAACAGATCTAAATCAGAGATGTAGGCCTATAGTCTTGCGCATCTGGTCGACGACCCTTCTTGAAAATTGGGACTACCTGTGCTCTTTTCCAATCATTTGGAACCTTCAGTTCCTCTAGAGACTTGCGGTACACGGCTGTTAGAAGGGCGGCAAGTTCTTTCGCGTACTCTGTGTAGAATCGAATTGGTATCCCGTCAGGTCCAGTGGACTTTCCTCTGTTGAGTGATTTCAGTTGCTTTTGTATTCCTTGGGCACTTATTTCGATGTAGGCCATTTTTTCGTTCTTGCGAGGATTTAGAGTAGGAACTGCAGTGCGGTCGTCCTCTGTGAAACAGCTTTGGAAAAAGGTGTTTAGTATTTCACCTTTACGCATGTCATCCTCTGTTTCAATGCCATCATCATCCCAGAGTGTCTGGATATGCTATTTCGAGCCACTTACTGATTTAACGTAAGACCAGAACTTCCTACTATTTTCTGTCAAGTCGGTACATAGAATTTTACTTTCGAATTCACTGAACGCTTCACGCATAGCCCTTCTTACGCTAACTTTGACATCGTTTAGCTTCTGTTTCTCTGAGAGGTTTTGGCTGCGTTTATGCAGTGAAGCCCTCTTTGCTTTAGCAGTGAAAGTAGGCTGTTAAGGTTTTTATGTTGGTGACGCCAAGTAGCGCTCTGTATGAAAATCACTGACTGTGCTGTGTGCAGTCTGTGGCTGGTTGGCATTGTTGAAATAGTCGGTATTGTAGTGTTTGGCAGTTGGATGTGGACAGCGCATAGCGTTGCGCAGTTTCAGGTGAGCCGCCAGTAGTGGTGGATGTGGGGAGAGAGATGGCGGAGTTTTGAGAGCGGATGATCTGGACGTGTGTCCATCAGAGACAGTAAATTTGAAAGACTGGATGTCATGAACTGACATATACACTCCTGGAAATTGAAATAAGAACACCGTGAATCCATTGTCCCAGGAAGGGGAAACTTTATTGACACATTCCTGGGGTCAGATACATCACATGATCACACTGACAGAACCACAGGCACATAGACACGGGCAACAGAGCATGCACAATGTCGGCACTAGTACAGTGTATATCCACCTTTCGCAGCAATGCAGGCTGCTATTCTCCCATGGAGACGATCGTAGAGATGCTGGATGTAGTCCTGTGGAACGGCTTGCCATGCCATTTCCACCTGGCGCCTCAGTTGGACCAGCGTTCGTGCTGGACGTGCAGACCGCGTGAGACGACGCTTCATCCAGTCCCAAACATGCTCAATGGGGGACAGATCCGTAGATCTAGCTGGCCGGGGTAGTTGACTTACACCTTCTAGAGCACGTTGGGTGGCACGGGATACATGCGGACGTGCATTGTCCTGTTGGAACAGCAAGTTCCCTTGCCGGTCTAGGAATGGTAGAACGATGGGTTCGATGACGGTTTGGATGTACCGTGCACTATTCAGTGTCCCCTCGACGATCACCAGTGGTGTACGGCCAGTGTAGGAGATCGCTCCCCACACCATGATGCCGGGTGTTGGCCCTGTGTGCCTCGGTCGTATGCAGTCCTGATTGTGGCGCTCACCTGCACGGCGCCAAACACGCATACGACCATCATTGGCACCAAGGCAGAAGCGACTCTCATCGCTGAAGACGACATGTCTCCATTCGTCCCTCCATTCACGCCTGTCGCGACACCACTGGAGGCGGGCTGCACGATGTTGGGGCGTGAGCGGAAGACGGCCTAACGGTGTGCGGGACCGTAGCCCAGCTTCATGGAGACGATTGCGAATGGTCCTCGCCGATACCCCAGGAGCAACAGTGTCCCTAATTTGCTGGGAAGTGGCGGTGCGGTCCCCTACGGCACTGCGTAGGATCCTACGGTCTTGGCGTGCATCCGTGCGTCGCTGCGGTCCGGTCCCAGGTCGACGGGCACGTGCACCTTCCGCCGACCACTGGCGACAACATCGATGTACTGTGGAGACCTCACGCCCCACGTGTTGAGCAATTCGGCGGTACGTCCACCCGGCCTCCCGCATGCCCACTATACGCCCTCGCTCAAAGTCCGTCAACTGCACATACGGTTCACGTCCACGCTGTCGCGGCATGCTACCAGTGTTAAAGACTGCGATGGAGCTCCGTATGCCACGGCAAACTGGCTGACACTGACGGCGGCGGTGCACAAATGCTGCGCAGCTAACGCCATTCGACGGCCAACACCGCGGTTCCTGGTGTGTCCGCTGTGCCGTGCGTGTGATCATTGCTTGTACAGCCCTCTCGCAGTGTCCGGAGCAAGTATGGTGGGTCTGACACACCGGTGTCAATGTGTTCTTTTTTCCATTTCCAGGAGCGTATATTATGAGTTTTGAACACTATTAAGGTAAATACATTGTTTGTTCTCCATCAAAATCTTTCATTTGCTAACTATGCCTATCAGTAGTTAGCGCCTTCAGTAGTTAGAATCTTTTATTTAGCTGGCAGTATTGGCGCTCGCTGTATTGCAGTAGTTCGACTAACGAAGATTTTTGTGAGGTAAGTGATTCGTGAAAGGTATAGGTTAATGTTGGTCAGGGCCATTCTTTTGTAGGGATTATTGAAAGTCAGGTTGCTTTGAGCTAAAAATATTGTGTGTCAGTTTAGTGTTGATCAGAATAAGTAAAGAGAGAAATGTCTGAGTACGTTCAGTTTCCCTCAGTTGTTTGAAAATGAAATAACGTAAGAGGTTTATCAGCACAGTAATTCATAAAAGTTTTCTAAGGGGACGTGTCATATGTCGACATGTAGCCGAGGATACCTCACTTGAATGTTCTGATTTTTTTCTTGTAGTTTGTGTAATTAGTGTAGGTATTAGTTATTGCTATCTCGTAATTGTAGAGAGAATCTTCTTTGTAGTTTGTAGTTTTTCATTGTTGTACTGTAAAACAGTTGTGGCATGCATGTAGATTTGCACCAAGTTTTTCGCAGCTGTGCTTGCAATTAACTAGATATTATTTTCAGTGCTATTTTAATGTGTTTTCTTATTTTTGCTCTTCAAATTGTGCTTTTCTTGTTATCGTGTGAAATACGTGATAATTATGGCGTGTGAAAAACGTAACACTGGGCTCCAAAGTAAACTGAGAAATGACAGTGAAGATGAGAGTAATGTGTTAGCGCCACCGTGTAATGAATTAACTAATGTTCAACATTGTAATTTGGTAATTGTGCATAGGGAAATGGAGCGGGCGGCAGATAATGGTGTAGACAGTGAAAAAATTAGTGAACAGGGAAGCATTATCGACCGATCGGTCGGCAACAGCTCGCCTCAGGAATCCGAAATGACTGGACACAAACTTGCAAATACTGTAGACTCAGGTTTTGCGTCCTCAGCGTTTTCTCAAATAAGTCAAGACACATTTTGTGCTTTTCAAAATGCAAATATTGCAGGTTCAACTGCACTGCCGAATAGCACTGAGAAACATGTTTCAGACACCAGTGCATTGTTATTACAATCAATGTAACAAGTGGGACAAAAGCTTCAAAAGTTAGACATAATGGAACAAAATCTTCAAAAGTTAGAGAAAATGGAACAAAATCCTCAAAAATTAGACACAATGGAATAACACCAGAGACAAACACAGCAACAGTTAGACGCAATGGAACAAAATCAAAAACAGTCACAGCAACATCTTCAAAAGTTAGACACCACGCTTGAACAAACACGTGAAGGTTTAACTACTGAGTTACTTAAAATCGAATCGAAATGTCAAAAAGTCTGTAATGACGTAAAAACACAAATTTGTGAGCATTTTCAACCTATTTTTTCGCGTCATGAAAATGCATTACAGAATCACGAAGCAGCCATAAAAGAACTGCAAACTATTGTTCATGAAAATCACGACACCTTGCAAGCTAAAATTGACTCAGTTGCATCTACCGATTCGGTTACGCAACTTGCAAAAACTCAGGAAAACTTAAAGGACACAGTAGATACGCTGAAAACTGGTACAGAAAGACACATGGAGGAAATTAGTTCATTATCAGAGAAAGTAGTCTAACTTTCGGATCAGCTAAATAATTTATCTACTAAGGTAGATGATACTCTGAATGACACAAGACCGGTAGTCTTTAATGACACAGAAGAGTATGAACAAATTCGAAAATTCAAACAAAATCAAAATCAAATCAATACACAGTACAAAAGAGGAATCCGGGAAGTACAAGATCAGTTGGCACAAGTAATACAGGAATTATATATTTCAGAGGACACTCGCGCTCCAATACGGGAAGAGGGACTTAGAAATACGGAAAAACCACAAAATAATAACACAGGGCATTTCGGAAATTATGAAAGAAATTGGCAAGGTGCACCGAATTTTGAGATGGAACCGCCGAAAAGAAGTAACAATGACCGATATGCGACTCGCCGACATGATGATTTTGACTATAAGCTGTTCATTACCACACGTAAATTCAAAACATTTAAGAATTCTGGCAACGACACTCATCCACAAGTATGGCTTCATCAATTCTCTCATTGTTTTCCTCCCAACTGGTCATTGAAGCACAGGTTAGAATTCATGTGTGGCTACTTAGAGAATGAACTAGCTGTAAGAATGCGATCGGTCATTCACGATTGTCACAGTGAAGGAGAATTTTATCATGCCTTCCTGTCAGCATATTGGTCTCAAGCTACACAAGACCGAGTAAAACATAGCATCATAATGATGAAACATTTCGAACTGTAGTGGACTGTTAAGGCAGCTAGTCCACAGTGAAGTAGCCGAAAGGGCACGCGTAAACTCACGCCGTCTTGCGTTAAGTCTGGAACAGGATTCGTAATGAATGTGATAAAGAAAAGAACGTAGCTACTAGAACACTTAACTTTTATATTGTCCTTTGGTATACAGCATTCTGGATGATACAAGTGAGACTCTATCTTGAGGTACATGCAACATTACAAATGGTTAATGGCGCCTTGCTAGGTCGTAGCCATTAACTTAGCTGAAGGCTATTCTAACTGTCTCTCGGCAAATGAGAGAAAGGCTTCGTCAGTGTAGTCGCTAGCAACGTCGTCGTACAACTGGGGCGAGTGCTAGTCAGTCTCTCGAGACCTGCCTTGTGGTGGCGCTCGGTCTGCGATCCTGACAGTGGCGACACGCGGGTCCGACATGTACTAATGGACCGCGGCCGATTTAAGCTACCACCTAGCAAGTGTGGTGTCTGGCGGTGACACCACACGAACAATCTGAATTTTCCAGTCTTGTGAAATATTTTGAAGACATGTTGCATAAGAATCAGTAGCTTTCAAACCCATACAGCCCCTCAGAACTCATCCGCATTTGCTTAATCAAATTGCCTGAACATTTAAGACATATTATTTTGGCAGGACGTTGCAAAGACGACATTGAAGCTTTTCAGGGACTGTTACAAGAATTGGAAATTGACACTGACAATCGCGGGACGCGAAAACAGGAACACAACAATTACAGGTCACATCCGTCACAATTCCGCGATGAAAGAAATAATAATTGGACACGACAAGGCTATTCTCACAACATAAATCGTGACCAAAACAGACACCACCCGTATGACAACCGTTGGCAGAGTAGTAATAATTACAGGGAAAGATCACCTCTCCGCGGTAATGACTATCACAGAGACAATCAGAGAAACAGACAATATGGGAACCAAAATAATTATTATCAAGGGAGACAGAATAACTTTAGACGCAACGGTCCGGCGCGCAGTTACGATTCAGGGAGAAATTCTCCACCACGGGACCGACAAGAAAGAAACTATGGAATCTACCGACATGACGACAGACGATATAATCGTAACGACAGACCTCAATTTCATCAGAACTGGAGGGGTTCAAACAGGGCTGGGCCCTCTCGACAAGGTGAATTTGTAGAAGTTAGGCCTCCTAATCCTAATAACGACGCGCGCCAACAAAGAGACAGACAACGACTCATACCGCAGGCAGCCACGTGTGCCGGCTGGGCTTGAGAAAAATAACATAAGCTAACCTTGAGAAAAATTCCAGTATTCTTTACCGACGTATACCGCATGATAATTGCGTTCAAGTTGAAACTCAGCATACTAGGAAGAGTAAAGGATTGCACCACTTTTCACATGTAAAACCGTTTATTGAGAGATAGTCTGCTTTTTAACTTAGTCTTTGCTATAAAATTTTTCACTTCACATTACTAGTACGCTTTGACACACTTAGAAACTGTTAACATGCAACGATGATTTAAAGTTAACTATCCAGTCAAGAACCTAGGCAACTTATTTAGATAGTAATTACGAATGCATTTTTATAGTGAACAGACGATACAGTGTTGTGTGTACATTCTTCCTTGTTCGTTGCATGATTATGTAACGACTATAAGGCTTACATATTTAGAACATATACCGGTACTGCTAATGACATTGTAATGCAACATTTTGGTTTACTTGAAAATACTTCTGAGAGATACCAGATGACACAGTGGTTAGTTTATTTGACAGCTACATGATTATATCACGATGCTACTAATGAGTGACACAATTTATATTATTGATTTTGCACTGTATCTGTTTTATATCTCCACAGTTTTTCTGTATTATTCTGGAAAGTAAAACATGTTTTAGTAGTAACTATTGTGGTATAGCTACAATGAGACAGCCTTTTCTGTAGCACAACAATACATTACAGCATAGTACTTTCTTGATCACGGTATGGTACGTGATAACTACGATATCTATACGCAAAGCATTTCACTTTTGTTTATTACGAGGTAAGTACATTGACTTCTACAGAACTTTGCTTACGGACGACAATAATTACGACACTTGGCACATTTTTTACCCTCAAGTAATGACAGATATTATCTTTCAACAAGACGCACAGTTTAGCGCTACAGTACACGTATTTCAGCGATTAATTTTGAACTTTAAACATTTATTTTTAAATATTTGTGAATTACAAAGATACAAAGGTTTTCCGTGATATATTTCATTCCATTGCTGTAATCTGTAACACCTGCAGGTATAATTATACTAATCCTCAGGGGGTACACGCCTACTTTATGTACTACGCGTGGCGAGCGCTAGGAGTCCTAGCTAATATGGTATTTGCTTATACAATTTACACATCGGTACCATATTTCTCTAACACAGAATCACAAAGCTATATGATCATTTAACATTTTTTTACTATGTCAGTGACACATGTTTAAGCAAGTACACAGTTGGATAACTTCACACTTATGAAATTGTATTTTGTCTGTACTTTGTGAACTGTTCATATTTTTTCGGAACCTATGTGATACTATGAGAGCTATGAATTTCGTATTTAGTAAGGGATCATGATTTTTGAAGTACGTTTGAGGTAGATGACTTTATTGCAGGTCTTGAAATTATTGAAAGAAATTGTGACGATTTTGAGATGTGATTGATCTGTTATAATGTTATTATTACGATGACGATGTGTATTACGCTGTTGAGGTATGTTTATGATCAATAAGCTGATGCTACCGTATATGAGGAATGTGATTAGGTGTTTATATGTATATAAATAATGAATAGAGGTTAGGGACTCTGGTTTGAGAAAAAGGAGTTATGAAATGTGTGTACATGCGTGAATGTGTCACAATTGGACACCGTTATATTTATAGGATTTAGTTTCTACACATTTGTAACGCAAATTCACGACCTGAGAAATTTTTTTTATATGGGACTGTCACTGTAGTGCAAACTGCTGTCGTAAATATTTCGGTAAGAAAGCTAAGTGACTTGACGTAATGCATTGTGGGCTCCCAGCTGTGCCAGAAGCCTGGAGAAAAAGCCATTAGGTGGAGAAAAAAGAGGCCATTAACCTCGCTATTGACATTCCTTTGTACAAAGCATCGCAAATATGACACGCTATTACTTGGAAACATATGATTATACTGTGGAGCACGTACTTTGTGCTACTTACTGAAATGCTTATGAATCATCTGCACACCTGATTATGACAAGTGTCTTTCTACGAGAGTTGAGAGAATTTCTACTGACTTATGAAATGCCACATGGCTACTGAATGATGTTTTTATGCTTTGCTTTGTATATAGTTGCTTATTTCATTTGATATCTGGTTTCCAGCTGTGTTGCAGCATTGGTTTTATAAAATAAAATTAAATGCATTTGCTAATGTGAACACTTTGTCAACAGATCTGTTAAATGACAATTTTATGATCCACATTCTTCAAAAAAGGAGCACTTGGAAAAGAAAGATCAATAAGAAGGGACTAATAACAGCAATTTTTTTTTCAGGTACATGGTAATTTTTGTTGTAGAATATGTTGTTGTGGTACACCACTTTAAGATGTGAACAGGCATTTCCCTTATCCGCTTTGTTGTCTTTAGTGTACTATTTTTTCTGTTTGAACTATGTCATATTTAGGCATAAGTTATTGCATTTTCTGCTGGTGTTTGCCAGGCATAGTGCTTCTGAATTTCACTTTGTGTTACTCTTTTAAGCCAGTTTTACTACTGCTTCATTTTTCTTGTTGCTGCACAGTGCCTCATATTAGTTGTAATAGTGCAGTTGCTTTGCTAATTTAGATATACTGCACCTTGCTTTCCCAATTCGCATTTTTTTGTCATTGCTGGTTGTGTTAATTTATTATGTGCTGCTGCATTGCCTCGTCCCTTGGTATATATATCTGAGATTAGTAGATTTAAATTAGCTTAAGAGGGCGTAGACTGTATAAGAAATTAACTATGAAGAATAGGGAAAGAATCCATTGAGAAGTTATATGAAAAAGATTTGGGCAAAAATGAGTATTGTACAATGAGAAATATTTATTTTGAAAGAGGATATGAACAAAACAGTACGGTTTAAGAACAACAGGCTTTTTTTGGCAGGAGCAAATGTTGAAATAAGAGGGAAGATCTATGGAATGAAGTTTTGTATTGGACTGCAGTACCCGACGTCCCACTGAAAACAAACCCTGTCCTTTCCTTTTGTGATACTCCGCTATGTGTTTGTGTACCCTTGTGCATTTGTGATTTTCCTGTCTTTATCTGTTTAGCTAATAAGATTTATGTTTTATAATTTTTCTAGTACTAAGCTACATTCACAGTGATGAGGAATACTGTTATACTCAAATATAATTTGCATTAATAATATGTTATTTACTTTGTAAATATGTATAACACTATTTCTCCTGTTTTGTTTTAATGCTCATGTATGATGTTGATGTTTCGAAAGTTATTCTGATCTTTCATGTATGTACTTATGTCATAATTTCTATAAAACTGATGTATATGTTATTTCGATTCTTTTGTAAAGCCTGTATTACTACAAATGTTATCTGTATTGTTATGTTCTTTAATGATGTATTTTGTACCTTTGTAATTGTATTCTCATGTAATAAAATTGTAATTGACACCAGTTCATCAAACTAAGTAACTTGTAAGCATCCATTTCAGTGCACACATTTCTGTTGGTCATAGTATATGCACAATATGGGAGAAGTTGCGACTGTTAGTGTTTGCACATGTGTTAATAATTTAGCAAGGGACTGGTTAACAGCACTGATGGTTCTACGGACAATTCCAAAAACTTTGTGAGTGCACAAGTGGTGGTTTATGGACTTGTTATATTGTCTGCAAGACTCTTTGATGGTGATTGTGCACCCACACAGTCGCAACAGATGCTGGCCATCTCTACAAGGACTACTGTGGGCCTGCACCTTCGATGGCCCACCAATACCATTATTTCTACAAGGACTGCAGTGGGTCTGCACTTCTGGTGGGCCACCAATACCATAATCTCTACCAGGACTACAGTGGGTCTGCTCTGTGATGACCTACCTACCAATATTCTTTAAAACTTCGACTGACTCTGCTGTGGGGTAGCTCTGTTGTGGCCCATTACCTGTCTGCAATTTTCTAATGCTGCAACTTCTCTGTATACTACAGCATCATCCGCGAAAAGCCGCATGGAACTTCCGACACTATCTACTAGGTCATTTATATATATTGTGAAAAGCAATGGTCCCATAACACTCCCCTGTGGCACGCCAGAGGTTACTTCAACGTCTGTAGACGTCTCTCCATTGGGAACAACATGCTGTGCTCTGCTTGCTAAAACTCTTCAATCCAGCCACACAGCTGGTCTGATATTCCGTAGGCTCTTACTTTGTTTATCAGGCGACAGTGCGGAACTGTATCGAACGGCTTCCAGAAGTAAAGGAAAATGGCATCTGCCTGGGAGCCTGTATCTTAATATTTTCTGGGTCTCATGCACAAATAAAGCGAGTTGGATCTCACACGATCGCTGTTTCCGGAATCCATGTTAATTCCTACAGAGTAGATTCTGTGTTTCCAGAAATGACATGATACGCGAGCAAAAAACATGTTCTAAAATTCTACAACAGATCTAAATCAGAGATGTAGGCCTATAGTCTTGCGCATCTGGTCGACGACCCTTCTTGAAAACTGGGACTACCTGTGCTCTTTTCCAATCATTTGGAACCTTCAGTTCCTCTAGAGACTTGCGGTACACGGCTGTTAGAAGGGCGGCAAGTTCTTTCGCGTACTCTGTGTAGAATCGAATTGGTATCCCGTCAGGTCCAGTGGACTTTCCTCTGTTGAGTGATTTCAGTTGCTTTTGTATTCCTTGGGCACTTATTTCGATGTCGGCCATTTTTTCGTTCTTGCGTGGATTTAGAGTAGGAACTGCAGTGCGGTCGTCCTCTGTGAAACAGCTTTGGAAAAAGGTGTTTAGTATTTCACCTTTACGCATGTCATCCTCTGTTTCAATGCCATCATCATCCCAGAGTGTCTGGATATGCTATTTCGAGCCACTTACTGATTTAACGTAAGACCAGAACTTCCTACTATTTTCTGTCAAGTCGGTACATAGAATTTTACTTTCGAATTCACTGAACGCTTCACGCATAGCCCTTCTTACGCTAACTTTGACATCGTTTAGCTTCTGTTTCTCTGAGAGGTTTTGGCTGCGTTTATGCAGTGAAGCCCTCTTTGCTTTAGCAGTGTAAGTAGGCTGTTAAGGTTTTTATGTTGGTGACGCCAAGTAGCGCTCTGTATGAAAATCACTGACTGTGCTGTGTGCAGTCTGTGGCTGGTTGGCATTGTTGAAATAGTCGCTATTGTAGTGTTGGGCAGTTGGTTGTGAACAGCGAGTAGCGTTGCGCAGTTGGAGGTGAGCCGCCAGTAGTGGTGGATGTGGGGAGAGAGATGGCGGAGTTTTGAAAGCGGATGATCTGGACGTGTGTCCATCAGAGACAGTAAATTTGAAAGACTGGATGTCATGAACTGATATATATATATATATTATGAGTTTTGAACACTATTAAGGTAAATACATTGTTTGTTCTCCATCAAAATCTTTCATTTGCTAACTATGCCTATCAGTAGTTAGCGCCTTCAGTAGTTAGAATCTTTTATTTAGCTGGCAGTATTGGCGCTCGCTGTATTGCAGTAGTTCGACTAACGAAGATTTTTGTGAGGTAAGTGATTCGTGAAAGGTATAGGTTAATGTTAGTCAGGGCCATTTAGTGTTGATCAGAATAAGTAAAGAGAGAAATGTCTGAGTACGTTCAGTTTCCCTCAGCTGTTTGAAAATGAAATAACGTAAGAGGTTTATCAGCACAGTAATTCATAAAAGTTTTCTAAGGGGACGTTTCAGCTGTAGTTTCCTAACTTTGTTGTTGAACCACGGTGGGTTTTTCCCGTCCCTCACAGTTTTACTCGGCACGTACCTGTCTAAAACGCATTTTACGATTGCCTTGAACTTTTTCCATAAACACTCAACATTGTCAGTGGCGGAACAGAAATTTTCGTTTTGATTTGATCCTATAACTCTTGATAAACAGATAAACCTTCCTCCCTTTTTTTATATTCCAATTTACTTCCATATTCAGGGATGCTGCAACGGCCTTATGATCACTGATTCCCTGTTCTGCGCTTACGGAGTCCAAAAGTTCGGATCTGTTTGTTATCAGTAGGTCCAAGATGTTATCTCCATGAGTCGGTTCTCTGTTTCATTGCTCGAGGTAATTTTCGGATAGTGCACTCAGTATAATATCACTCGACGTTCTGTCCCTACCACTCGTCCTAAACATTTGGGTGTCCCAGTCTATATATGGTAAATTGAAATCTCCACCTAAGATTACAACATGCTAAGGAAATTTATGTGAAATGTATTCCAGATTTTCTCTCAGTTGTTCTGCCACTAATGCTGCTGAGTCGGGAGGTCGGTAAAAGGAGCCACTTATTAACCTAGCTCGGTTGTTGACTGTAACCTCCACCCATAATAATTCACAGGAACTATCTACTTCTACTTCACTACAGGATAAACTACTACTAACAGCGACAAACACGCCACCACCGGTTACACGCAATCTATCCTTTCTAAACATCGTCTGTGCCTTTGTAAAAATTTCAGCATAATTTATCTCTGGCTTCAGGCAGCTTTCCGTACCTATGATTTCAGCTTCGGTGCTTTCTATCAGCGCTTGAGGTTCCGGTACTTTACCAACGCAGCTTCGACAGTTTACAATTACAATATCGATTGCTGCTTGGTCCCCACATGTCCTGACTTTGCTCCACACCCTTTGAGGCTGTTGCCCTATCTGTACTTGCTCGAGGCCATCTAACCTAAAAAACCTCCCATTCCACGCCACACAACCCGTGCTACCCGTGTAGTCGCCTGCTGGGTGTAGGGGACTCCTGACCTATCCAGTGGAACCCGAAACCCCACCACCCTATGGCGCAAGTCAAGTAATCTGCAGCCCACACGGTCGCAGAACCTTCTCAGCCTCTGATTTAGACCCTCCACTCGGCTCTTTACCAAAGGTCCGCAGTCAGTCCTGTCGACGATGCTGCAGATGGTGAGCTCTGCTTTCGTCCCGCTAGCGAGACTGGCAGTCTTCACCAAATCAGATAGCCGCCGGAAGCCAAAGACGATTTCCTCCAATCCATAGCGACACAAATCATTGGTGCCGACATGAGCGACCACCTGCAGATGGGTGCGCCCTGTACCCTTCATGGCATCCGGAAGGACCCTTTCCACATCTGGAATGGCTCCCCCCGGTATGCACACGGAGTGCACATTGGTTTTCTTCCCCTCCCTTGCAGCCATATCCCTAAGGGGCCCCATTACGCACCTGACATTGGAGCTTCCAGCTACCAGTAAGCCCACACTCTGCGATCGCCCAGATCTTGCAGACTGAGGGGCAACCTCTGGAACAGGACAAGCAGCCATGTCCAGCTGAAGATCAGTATCAGCGGGAGACAGAGCCTGAAACCGGTTCGTCAGACAAACTGGAGAGGCCTTCCGTTCAGCCCTCTGGAATGTCTTTCGAACCCTGCCACACCTCGAGACGACCTCCCACTCTACCACAGGTGAGGGGTCAGCCTCAATGTGGGCATTATGCCGGGCAGCCACAGCCGTAGCCCGATCGGGGGATGCGTGGGACGAGCTGGCCGTCCCCGACAAACCCCCGTCCGGACCACCACAATGATGTCCATTGGCAACAGTCTCAAGCTGTGTGACCGAAGCCAACAATGCCTGAAGCTGGGAGCGAAGGGATGCCAACTCAGCCCACATCCGAACACAGCAGTCGCAGTCCCTATCCATGCTATATACTGTTGTGCAAAGAAGGTCTGAACTAATGTACAGAGAGCACAAACAATTCGACACAAGTAATGCTGCTACTTGCGCACTGCTGACACACTGCTCGGCGGCAGAAGGCTAACTGTACTGTCAGTAACATACAAAGACTATTTGAAAAAAATAAACAAATGACAGACGACTACGCGACTTTACACATCACAATTATTAAAATGCAAATCTGCCCCTGCTAATTACGAAACTATACAATGATTTGACGGATTTAACTGAGCAAGTGCGCTAAGAACACTCAAACAAATTTTCAACTTGACTACTATACTTATATGAACGCTAAATAAGCCACTTGCTGCTACTTGCGCACTGCTGACACACTGCTCGGCGGCAGGAGACTACGCGATTTTACACTATTCAGGTACTAAAACGCGATGCTACAACTCTCAAATACTATAATACGCCCGAAATTTGTGAATTAAACAATGCAAGTACCCAAAAACACACAAAGAAATTAAGAACTAAACTATGTAACAAATAAGTGAGCTAAGAGTATACGACTTGCTGCTGGCAGCTGCTTATCCAACGGTGGCAGGGGCACACTGGCTGTGACCAACCGACAGTGGCCGTTCAAAACAAAAACAGAAGACAGACGACTACGCGAATTTACCACTGTGACAAGGCCGTTGGCACTCGGACTTCGGCTAGTTCGCAGTTGTGGAACTTAATATACAATAGTAGGCTCTTGACTCTCAATAAATATGTCCTTCCTGGACGCGAATATACGTAACGTATCAGTGCAGGTTGCGACACGTGGATGATGACATACGTAAGTTTCGCTGCAGCCGCGATTCGAGTTCGGATGGCCGAAGTAGTTAAGGCAATCGTTCTCGCAAAGCGTGAAATCAGTCTGCTTTCGGGAGGTGAGCGGCGAGGACGTCTTGTTTACGCCCCGTCCGCTGAGTCGCGAGCGCGCATAGTTTGTTTACTTCTTCACCGCAGCTAGTACTCGCGTCCGTTGACATTGAGTCGCTATGGCACATTCGTACGGAAAAGTTACCATCAGGACCAGCTTCCTGCCCGACCATAAGAGACCGCGAGCCTTTGAAATAGAACGATTCATCCGTGACGAAGTTCAAATACCACCACAGCACATCATCGGTATCCACGTATCCATCACAAGTAGCGTCGTTTACGTCAAGATGGTCGATGACGAGTTATGTCACGTTGTTGTGAGCAGATGTGCGAACACTCTCAAGTTCAAACAGTCCGATTGTCACTTCGGGGCGGTTACCGTTGAACAAACAGGACTAGGATTACGCACATTATGAGTCTTCGAACTCCCATTCGAAGTGCCGCCGGACGTAGTTACCGCAGCTTTCCGCCCGTATGGGACGGTAATTAGCCACGTGGCCGAAAAATGAAACAGCTTCGTGACATAACAGGTCCTCAATAGCGTCCAACAAGTCAAAACTGAATTAAAGATATACGTGGCACCCTACTTAGTCATAGGTGGATGTCGAGCAATCGCAATGTACGATGGACAGGCTCGCATTTGTTCCTGTTGCGGCCAGGAGGGTCATGTACTCTCGGCATGTATTCAACGTCGGATTACACAAATTGCTTTAGATGACAAGGCACCATTTCCTACGCTCTCGGCCCTCCCCCTCAATTACGCTGGGGTGACACGATCGACCGTCATGGCAGGCGAAAGACCTCTTGGAAGACAGGAAGCGTTAGAATGTATACCCGTCGCCAGTCCTGGATTGACCAACACCATTACGGAGTCCACAGAGACGGCAGAAAGCCGCCCATCGACTCCACAACAAGATTCAGACGAAAGAACGGACCTCGACGCTAGGGTTGTACCGACCTCAGCTTTTCTCCTTGGGGGGAATGCGTTGCGGGAACCACACACTCTTTCGGACGCAGAAACACACGTTGGCAAACAAAGATCACCGAGGAAACATAAAAAGCGTCGCCGCACACCCTCAGACGATTGCCTCCAGCAGACGTCTTCTCCAGTTGACGACCGGAAGGCCGACGACGCGAGAAAAATGCATGACACAGGATGGCTCTCACTTGTCACTTTCTGTGATTTCGACACACCCGCTTCCGCTCTATCGGGCAAACAGATCACAAGCACTGAACCCACCACTGGTACACAACCAGAAACACCTGCGGATTCACCCTTGGTCGCTCAGCTCACAAGTATTCTACCGCAGCCACTGTTAACTTAAGGACCTCGGGCGGACGACACTGAAGACGATTCTACGCCCGTTGTGGTGGATGAGGAGAGGGGTCTCTCCTCCCACACCTCGGCCCCTCCCGAGTAGCACCGGATGACGGCGCGGACGCGGTCTGCAGATTCCAGGCCCCAACTTTTACGGCGACGCTGACGACGGCCTCCATTGAAGGAGACGATCTACAGACCTATCGCTTAGCGACCATTAACATTAACACTATTCGGACACGTACGAAGTTGTCGTTGCTCCAAGACATGCTCAATGCAGAAGACGTTGACATCGTCTTTCTCCAAGAAGTCTTCGTCGCCGATTTCCCGTATATGTATGGTTATACGGCTCATGTGTCCGACGGCTCACCAACAAACAGTGAAGTCGCAGTTCTCCTCAGGAAGGGCCTCGAGGCGAACGAAGTAGATATCTCCCCGAATCTAGAGGATTGCCGTAGCGGTGCTAGGCGTCCAGTTTATCAATGTGTACCTCCCTTCCGGAACGAATCGCTGTCGCTACCGATCGCTCTTCTTCGTAGAAGAAGTAGCACCACTTTTTCAGGGCAGACACGATGACTTGGTATTAGGGGGCGATTTCAATAAGACCCAAGCACCTAAAGATCAGCTGCCACGCCATTCGCCGTGCCCGGACCATGGGACACTCATCAGCAACCTCCAGCTGGTAGATACCTGGGAACATGTCCGAGGAAATCGACCGGGATACACTAATTTCACGAGTCACTCGTCTAGTCATATCGATACAATTTACGTCTCCTGTTCGCTGGCAGCAATAGTGAGCGACGCGGAGGTGTGACCAGTAGCCTTTTCTGATCCCGAGGCCTATATATGTGCCGTCAGCCTTCGTCCCCAATGGGTGTGGGGCACCCGACATCCCTGGAAATTAAACCTTGTTCATCTCGCTTCTCCGGATTATCGACGCGTCATCGAGGACACGTGGAGTTCGTGCATCCGCCGCCTCCCGACGTATCCTACATCGATCAGTTGGTGGTTAAACTGCGCCAAGCCGGCCCTACGGAGAACCTTTATTACGTATGGTCACGAGACCGCTGCTTGGAGGCGGCAGACCCTCGATGTTTGTTTCACCGTCCTTCGCGAATGCGCCTTCTTGCCACCCACACCAGAATGAAGATGACAGTACAGCGTGCGATGGCACAGATCGTAGCCCATATGCGCCGGCACCTCAAAGGGACGATCGTCCGAGCGCGAACACATGACAGACTCGCAACAGAACGACCCACGATGTACCACGTCATTAGAGGACGTAAACTGCGAATACGGGCGCTGATATAGCCCATCACCACTGTGGACGGCCGTCACCACATCACACAATGCGATATTGGTGCAGCCTTCTTCGACCATCACGCACGACTTTATTCTGCTCAGTGTTCCGACCCGACGACGGTGACAGGAGTCTCGCGACTGATATACGGAATTGTCCCACAAAATTTACAAACTGAATTGTTGAACGAATTTATGGAAGACTAAGTTATCGACACCATCGGTAAAAGGTGCGGCGAACAAGTCATCTGGCCCCGACGGGCTCACTGTGTAGTTCTATAGAACTTTCCAGTATTTACTAGCACCCAAGCTGACAGACATCTGTCGGGAGCTTATGTTCCCCGCGGTGCCGGTCCCCGCGGCCTTCGTGGAAGGAATAATTATAGCGGTTGACAAACCTAAAGGTAGTGCTCGAATACATGATTACCGCCCGCTAACACTCGCCAACTGCGATATGAAGATATTCACCAGACTATTAGCAAACCGTAGACGACCGACCGTGCCTCACGTCATCTCACCAGATCAGGCTTCCCTAGGGGGTATCAATAACATGCACACAGCACTGTGTCGATACCGTGACAACTAGGCCTAGCGAGGGCACGCCGCATCCCAGGAGCGCTGGCAATAATAGATTTTAGCCAAGCTTTCGATCGAGTGGAACACGCGTATCTAACGTCCGTTCTCCAACAGATGCAGTACCCACAGCAATTCACAGACGTCGTGATGCGCCTCCTCCGAGGGGCGACTTCCAAGATGCTCGTTAACGGGCGTCTCACGCGGTCCCTCACGATCTTCAGATCGGTGCGACAAGGCAGCCCCCTATCGACCTTACTCTACGCTCTGGCGCTGGAACCGCTCCTCTGTGGCCTCCGTCAACGCCTCACCAGACTCACCTTACGTGACGTCACATTTCGCTATAAAGCATATGCAGACGACCTAGTTCTCGTACTCCGCGGCAATGTAGCCAGGCGCACTAGATTGGATAACCACATACGGTGTGGCTTCCGGCACCTGTCACAACCTCTCCAAATCGGTCGCCATGGCCATAGGAGACAGGTTGACCCCAGTGTGTGTCGACCCCCTACAGCTTAGTGGCACTATCAAATGCCTCGAAATAGAGTTTCACGCCGATATACGGCGCACTGCGGCCCTCAACTACCGCCGCTTACTACAACAAATTCGGGTCCTGATCTCCAACCTTCGTCTGCGGACCCTCGACATTCTTCAAAGGAGACATTTCGTCAATGTTTACCTCGCATCGCGCCTTCCACACATAGCGCGTGTCCTTCCAGTACCGTTACTGATGGCTCGACGTCTATTACCGACATCGGAGCCTACTTCAGTGCAGGCATGCTCTTCGAAGTCAGTTATGAGTCGCTGACCCTTCCCCCAGAAAGGGGAGGTGTTGGCGTAGTCCATGTTCACGACAGAGCGGTGGCCCTGTTTGTTAGCTCGCACATCAAACTGTGGCGCCACCACTTGGAAAATTTGACAGATTTGCTGCTGGAGTCCTTAGCTCCGTCCTCCCTCATGTCCCCACCGACGCCGTAAAACATACCCTACCCTTCTAATAATTCGGGTACTTTTACATTGAACACAGTTATGTCCGTATCGCAGTACCACAGACGAAACAGGCGTCGGGGTGAGATATATATCACGTCCTACAGCAGAGGCGCCCATCAAACATCGTGGAGGCCAAAAACCCTCAGGTTGGTTGGCAGGTGATGTGGTGGACGATACACACGGTTACACTGGATACAGACGTACAATTCGCGTGGTACATCATAGTCAGCGGTAAACAGATCACCCGATCATGCCTCCACAAGATAAATATGGCGAACTCACCTCTATATGCAGACTGCAGAATACTGGACACCGACAAGCAGCTTCTCACATGTGATGCGGCAGAAGACGTATGGCGCTTGTGAAACAAATTTTGTCGTATTTTATACGACTGACTCCGGAACACATCACACCTCGACTTCTACTATTTCTGGATGAACAATATTTCCCACTCGCCAAAACCAGGGCAGTCACGTGGGTTCGAGGGCATGCGGTACAATACTTATTTCACGATGGACCTAAAGATGTATTGGACTTTTGGAACTACCTACAAGAACGTCATTCCAAGATTGTACCGAATCCAAAATATGGACAGCATTTTTCTAAATACTTGGGGAGTGCCCTACGCGACCCTCCACGCAGCTGGATCATCAACAGGTAGGAGAAGATACCCACTGACTGAGCTGAGAAGAACATGTTCGATTATCGGTGGAATAACATACGACATGCGTGAAGAAGTACCTGGATGATGAAGTGTCAGGAGAATAGCGACACACCGTTATGCATCGTGTACGAAGCACATTTTTCGTTTCCCCCTACATATTATCTCGGTGTAAGAAAGTACCGAGATATTTGTTTTGTTTGCTCAGAGCACGATGCGGTGCTCGGTACATGTATTTGCGGTGTGGTATAAAGTAAATACAAATTAAAAATATATTTAAAAATAAATAAATTAAATTAAAAAATTAAAAATTAAAAAAATAAACAATTCCCACAACTCATTTCCCCTCACCATCCGTGATACCTTGACAGGTGAGTGGGACATTGTGGTTAGGCATAGGGTTACGACCTCTGCCCGCTCTGCCCTCCCCACCCTCCCCTCCATGACACCCCTCCTTGTGTTCGCCACCAACCGTATCTCTTTTTTTTTACCACATGTCGGCCCTCGTCTAAAGTTATGAAAAAAACTTAAAAAAGGGAAAAAAAAGAAAAATCTGGATCGAGTCCCCGTCAGGCACAAATTTTTATTTTCGACATTCGAATATACAGCTGAGGGTGGTTCATATTCGCAACTGCGAATACATTTCCTGTAGTCAAATAAGTGTATTTTACCACAAACATAAAATTATGCATTGCACTCAAACGCTTTGTTTCCACTCCTAGCCGTGGATGGATAAATTTAGAAAATCCAAGCTACTTGGTTTCCTAATATGATCACATTACTGGAAGTTGAACGTCATTCTGGAGTAATTTTCTTATAAAATAACCTGTCATGTTAGTCGTTATCGTACATGTTGTGCCAGTATTCTGCTCCAATGACAAACAGTCTAATGTGACGTGTTACGTTTGCAAGCGCACTATTCACTGTACAACTCAATGTCAGAAATCTGCACAATCTCACTGTGAGACCAGCCACTAATCATGAACCATGGTCCATAGGAAGGAAGCTATTTATGACGGCGTCATTGCAGTTGTGGACAGACGGAGATAAATTATAACTAAGTTCGGTGCACTGTGTGGCGTTCCTGAGAGCGCTGTGCTACTACGGATCAGACAGCACTGAGATAGTGGAGAATTCAATAGCCATTTTCAACAGCTGTAATCCTATTGACGATGCGGCGCTCTTTTCTTGTGTGTTTCTAGAGACTGTGTCCTTATCAGAGGCAACAAGGTGTTAACCCTTCAATTGCTTTCACAGTTATAACTGTAAATATGTATGTACCGTACACCCTCTAACCTGATTGGCTCCTGCGTGAGATGTCAGGTAGTTCAAATTTAATATCTGGACTTTTTTTTTTTTTTTGGTTAGATGTTCACTCAATTCCACAAATTAAGGAACCTCTTGTGCCACCAAACAATACGCGCACGTCGATAATGTGCACATTAAGAAGACGTTTGGAAACGTTATGACATCTGGCTCAGCGATACGGATATAACGACACCGGGAAACCGGACACGGTAATGGTTGGCACTTACAGTGTGTGATGTCCCACCAACGGTGGATGGGAAGTGACGCCCTCTCATGGCAACACACGATACGAAGCAGATCCCTGTTCTATGGAATAGGCTGTCTAGATGATTTCCGCCATCGCCACCTATTCCTCGATAAACTCACTGTGGAGGTGTGCCAGACGAACAAAAACGTGAATCACTCTCCAGGCTAATCAGTCTCTCAACAGCGAACGTGATACTATCCCGATCTTACTCAGCCACTTACGCTGGGTAACACAAAACGTTCGCTGAGTCACGTTGTGCACATTTGTGAGGGGAATAAATCCAGCAGGTTGCCGATCAAACATAACAAGCTCTCGAAGCGTTGTGAAGGTATATGTTTAATCCAGAGACTGCTGCAAGTTCTGCGGACCCTTCCGGTACTTAGTGCAAGGTGACGAACCTTCCTTCGGACTGTAGCATGTGATTGCCCTTGCCCTGCTGTTAAATGTTTCCTCCACCTGGAATCTTCTCCACAACAGTGAAATGACTCTATAAGGCACATTCATTAACATGTTCATTTAGGGCTGATTACGCCTGGCCCCAAATATGCCAATGTTCTGGCCAAGTGCAATATCATCCGAAGTATTTTGCCCTGCTATCCTGCTTCTCCGCGACTCAAAAATTGTATTCCATACGCACACAACACATAATCAGAACCACTGCACTCGAGACTACTGATCGCTGACAGTTGGTGGACAAAAATATGGAAGCGCTAAAAACGCAAACACATTAGCATGCCTAATAGTTGTAGGGAAATCGTTGGTATTCAAAACAGGTTCCACTCGTCTCAAAATGGTATGGTTTTCAGCGGAATTTTCTATCATTCTTAATGCAAAATAGTGGAAAGTTGAGATAACGATGATGGAGGTACATAGGGCTCACGCATAAGTTTTCCAAAGCAGATCTCTAACTCTCAATAATATTGGCATATGGTGACTGTGGCGGCCAGGGTAGATGCGATAATTCATCTTTACACTCACAAAACCAACTGTGGGCGATACGAGCTGTGAGAACAAGAGCCCTGTCGCCTCGGAACACAGCATCACCACTTGGAAACAAACATTGCACTATGGGATCGATCTGATCAGCCAAAATGCTCATACAATCCTTGGCAATAATGCGACACTTCAAAGTAAGCATGAGGTCCATAGAACAGGGCGATATGGCTGCTCAAATCATCACCGAGCACGCCATGTTTCACTCATGGGACGTAAACCCGGCCAGTAGTTGGAATCAGTGCAAAACAAGACTCTCTTCAATTGCTCCATAGTCCAGGTTCTACAGCTTCGGAACCACGTTTTCTTATTACAGGCATTTGTATCACTGATGTGTGGTTTTGGAATTCCAGCACACCCTATAATTGCCGGCCGAAGTGGCCGTGCGGTTAAAGGCGCTGCAGTCTGGAACCGCAAGACCGCTACGGTCGCAGGTTCGAATCCTGCCTCGGGCATGGATGTTTGTGATGTCCTTAGGTTAGGTAGGTTTAACTAGTTCTAAGTTCTAGGGGACTAATAACCTCAGCAGTTGAGTCCCATAGTGCTCAGAGCCATTTTTGAACACCCTATAATTCCCAGCTCCCTTCTGTTGTTCTCGAGATGATAGGGCCCACGAGTGCGACATTCAATTCTGCAGTGACATTTGCAGCTGCAGTACTCTTCTTTTTTTTTGCAGTATTCTTTTTTGTCACCATCTTGTTCACTGACCGTCAGTCACGATTATTCAACACACACTTTCGTCCGCGTTGCGACATAGAGGATGAAGTTCTTCTGCTTTCCTGCATGCGGTACAAATCTTCGATACGATGCCCCTTGACACACCTCACACTTCAGCTAGCTTGGTTACAGAGGTTCCCATCATACGAGCACCAACCATTTTCGCGAGTTCGAGCTCCGACGTAATGCTCTCACAACTTCACAGAACGCTGTTCTGAGCACTGATTCTTGCAACGTGCTGAGCACATTGCACGTGTGCCGTTCATGGTCAAATACAACAGCGCAACCCTTGGGCTTAAACAGTGCGGCGCCACACCCAGTTTTAAAAAGGTTATATCACAGATATGTGCTACAGTAATGAAATCTTTAGATCATATGTGGAAAGAACCAAACGTTGACTTTAACAGACCTCTTTTCCAGAGGGGCACCGCAACGAAAACTTGAATTAACTCAAAGAAGTGTTCTGATTAGCTTTCTGAAAGTTCGGAAGTTGAGAGAGATGAAGATCAAGTTTTCTGCGTCTCACACATTCATAAAATTTTTTACTTTCTCCAAATTGCATCATTTGCCTAATATCTCTGCTGGCAAATTTCAGTATATCGATGGGTGCCTCACTTTAATATTTAACCACCTTCCAAAATTCATCAATGATATTCGGTCATCAAATCAGTCATCACATGACGACGACAGGCTATAAAAAATCATACATGTCTTTATCATTTTCCAAAATATCAATATTCTTTATTGAGAAACACGTCAACTTTCACAATTAGCGATGTATATTTTCGCATCAGAAGTCATACACTAACACAGATGTTCTTAGTATCAGGTTTAAACAAGACCTGATCTTAAACATGGCATTTCCAACATAGCTCTCCATTATTACAAAACATTGTAAACGATTATTTTCATTCATTAATTTGACTTAAGTCAAAGGCAATAACACGCACCGAGAGGATCTTCTCTCGCCCGACGGCCTTCATGCGGAGAACAACAACGACCAGCTCACCGTCACTGGCGGCGGCGTCGAAGATGCTGCCATTTGCAATTTATGGCGCCTTTCCTCTACACGGAATAGAATACAAGCAGAACATTGAGTATACAGTTCAAACATTTTTAGTTACAACAACAATATTTAACACACATGCTATTAAACATAGGTCATCGTATCGGTATAGTATTGACTCACCTGCCAACTGAGCGGTAGGACATGATGTAACTGTCTCGACTTCCTTGTCACACCACATTAGCATCTCCATTTATGTTAAAGCATGCATTTCTCGAGTTACTTCCATGTTTTTGTCCAAACCCTATGCACTATCTGGTCAAAAGTATCTGCACATCCTTCTGTAATGCAGAACTGACCGCTAGATTTTGAAACGTAGCTACAACAAATATTCCCTATGTTCGTCTGTAAAAATGGACTCGATAAGCAACCTGAGCTATCAGTAAACGGAACGTAACCTACATAACACTGCGCGCGTGTTGTATGAGTGTCAGTTTCACTGTCATTTAAGCTCTCAACAGATCGTTACATGAATAACTTGAAACTAACATTTGGACAAGCGTCTGAATGCGTATTTGAATATGAAAAACTACATGAACAAATGAACCTGTAACAATGAATACCTAAGCTATCTAAATGCTTTTTTGAACAAGAATTTACAAGTGATAGAGAATCTGGCTTTTTCAACGGGATTTACTGGATTGGAGTACATGATACGTTGTGGTGTGTCAGTGTCTCTGTTTTCGTCCAAAGTTTTGCACACACCTCTTTAGATGGCTGCCTTTTTCCGTGTGGTTTACAGCAATTCGCAGCAGCATGCAGCAGCACCGGCTAAAGCTTATTGTTACTAAGGATGAATTTAATAAAACATGGAGTTTCTTTGGGTCCTGTTAAGTACTAAATAACTTGTGAGAAGGGATTTCATAAATTAAGTCTATTTAAAAATTCAAAAATCGTAGACAATGACAGTGACATAAGTATCAATAATGGCTGAGTGCCAGATTAACAAATTATTTCAATTTCAGAGTTGCATTAACATTTAATAACGACAGCATATTTATCAATTAGATGTGGAGAATAATTATTATTATTTGGAGGATAAGGAAGCTTCTTTAACTGACAAGCAAACTATGGGATTATTGCGGACTAAAAATCACGAGTCTATCCCTGCAATTGCTTTTGCGCTATGGTTGCAAATTTTACCTCGAATTCCATCTTAAAGCGTAGCTAAGCCATGAAAATCTCTCCTGGTTATATAAAAGAAATCAGGCCTTGAGTGTGGTGAGATCTGCCATCACCAACGTGAGGGCAGCAAGACACGTCTTCTGTCTCCGAGCTCTCGACCGACACTACTACATCCACTCTCGCAGACAGACCTCGTCTCAAAAAATGGTTCAAATGGCTCTGAGCACTATGGGACTTAACATCTATGGTCATCAGTCCCCTAGAACTTAGAACTACTTAAACCTAACTAACCTAAGGACACCACACAACACCCAGTCATCACGAGGCAGAGAAAATCACCTCGTCTCACAACAATGCTTAGAACAGCGCTCCCATGTTTCGCCCTTAGATTGTTTCTATCGATATCTGAGTGCTTACTTATTTCCAGTTTTACACAATGTAAAGAATAGCGTTAAGCTGGCTATATTGTTTTCAGTGTAATGGAGAGCTCTTCAAATGGTTCAAATGGCTCTGAGCACTATGGGGCTTAACATCTGAGGTCATTAGTACCCTAGAACTTAGAACTACTTAAACCTAACTAACCTAAGAACATCACCACATCCATGCCCGAGGCAGGATTCGAACCTGCAACCGTAGCAGTCGCGCGGTTCCGGACTGAAGCGCCTAGAACCACTCGGCTACTGCGGCCGGCAATGGAGAGCTCTGACACACTCCTTACAAATTCACTAGAGGCGGATCCGCCAGTATAAAATGAGGTGGGGAGTATTGTGTTGTCAGTAAGAAGGAGTAACAGCAGAATAGGTTGGACGGAAGAGCAAAGTTACTTCAAATGTGGACAAGTTATTGAATGCCATCTGAGTAACAACCCATCAGGGACATTTTAACTCTTTTAAAACAGCCCAAGTCGACTGTTTAAGATATGACTGTAAAGTGAAAACGCTAAGGAACTGCCACAGCTCCCCCGCAGACCAGGTAGACATCATGTACTGACGGGACACAGACTGTCGAGCACTGCAGAGGGCGCATATGGAAAATCGAATGAAATCAGCGGAAGAAAGTCCCAGAGTTACCAGCACTGCAGGTAGCACAATGACTGTACGTAGAGAGGTAAAACGAATGGGAGACAATGGTGGGCCAGCTCCTCACATGCCACACATTTCTATAGTCACTGTTAAGCGACATTTGAGATGGTGTAAAGAGCTACTCCATTGGACTGTGGATGACTCAAAACAAGTGATCTGGAGTGACGGATCACGCTATACCCAATAGCAATGCAAAAGAAGGCTTAAATGGCTCTGAGCACTATGGGACTAAATATCTGAGGTCATCAGTCCCCTAGAACTTAGAACTACTTAAACGTAACTAACCTAAGGACAAACACACATCCATGCACGAGGCAGGATTCGAACCTGCGACCGTAACGGTCGCGTGGTTCCAGACTGAAGCGCCTACAACCTCTCGGCCACACCGGCCGGCGCAATGGAAGGGTTGGGTTTGACGAATGCCTGAAGGACGTTGCCTGCCACCATATATGGTGTTAACAGTACAGCGCGGGAGAAGTGGTGTTGTAATATGGAGGTGTTTTTGAGGCTATGGTGTTGTGTCCTTACTGTGCTTAAGAAAACGCAGCATTAGGTACTGCGTACCGCGGAGGCACAGTTCGGAGACGATGAATGTATCTGCATGAGAATGCACCCTGTCATACAGCAGCATCTGCGATGCAATGCTTCGAGGACCATAACATTTCTGAAATGGACTGACGTGTTCATAGACCAGATTTCAACCCAATGGAACGTCTTTGGAATTAGTCAGAAAATCGACTCCGCCCCTGACACCAGTGTCCAACACCACAACCTTCTCTGGTTTTGGCTCTTGAGGAAGAATGGGCTGCCATTCCCACAGACATTCAGACATCTCACTGAAAGTGTCCCTGGCAGAGCTCAAGTCGTCATAAAAACGAAGGGGGGACACATCCCATATTAATGTCCACTAATAGGATTTCGGATGCTTTTTATCATGTACTGTATAGTGCAGCAGGCTCACTAAACGACATAGTGGCTGGCGTGCAATGTTCCCATGTTGTGCTGACACAATGAAGTCCTTACTGTGACCCAATAATGCACTGTTTCTTCATGGACACAAAAGATCCCTAAGCTTCCGGACATGAGTGTAATTAGGAAACAATTTTCCTAGCACTCGCAGTGTCAAAAACTCTTACTGTTATGACCGGTTCTGGTAGTTACGTCCTCTTCACATAGTTTGCATTACATAGAGAAAGATCATCACTACTAAATGTTAATATATTGTGGAATGAAAAGCCTAAATGACAATAATTCTAAAGTAGGAGTATATCGGTAATGAAGAACTATGTCAATGACTTATTAGTGACCACTTGTAACTCATGTTCCGTCCAGGGACGGATTAGTGGAGGCTGCAAATAAAATTATTTTCTGTAAATGACAATCACTGACACTCCGCCAACATATGGTTAATATAAATATACATTGAAGCGTCAAAAAACTGGTATAGGCATGCGTATTCAAATACAGAGATGTGTAAACAGGCAGAATACGGCGCTGCGGTCTCTGGCGCAGTTTTCAGATCGGTTACTACTGCTACAGTGGCAGGTTATCAAGAGTTAAGTCAGTTTGGACATGGTGTTATAGTCGGCGCACGGCCGATGGGATACAGCATCTCCGAGGTAGCAATGAAGTGAGGATTTTCCCGTACGACCATTTCACGAGTTTACAGCTAATATCAGGAAACCGGTAAAACATCAAATCTCCAACATCGCTGCAGCCGGAAGAAGATCCTGCAATAACGAGACCAGCGACGAATGAAGAGAATCGTTAAACGTGACAGAAGTGCAACCCTTCCGCAAATCGTTGTACATGTCAGTGATGGGCCATCATCAAGTGCCAGCGGGCGAACCATTCAACGAAACATCATCGATATGGTCTTTCGGAGCCGAAGGCCCACTCGTGTACCCTTGATGACTGCACGACA
Organism: Schistocerca nitens; assembly: GCF_023898315.1. Taxonomy (NCBI): domain Eukaryota; kingdom Metazoa; phylum Arthropoda; class Insecta; order Orthoptera; family Acrididae; genus Schistocerca; species Schistocerca nitens. The sequence goes on along the minus strand of NC_064616.1, from coordinate 568,630,456 downwards.
CAAAGTTTTACGTCTCGCCTGGGCCCGTCAACACCGACATTGGACTGTTGATGACTGGAAACATGTTGCCTGGTCAGACCTCATGAATCCATGGATCCTGCATGTCAGCAGGGGACTGTTCAAGCTGGTGGAGGCTCCGTAATGGTGGGTGGGTGGGGGGGGGGGTGCAGTTGGAGTGATATGGGGCACCTCATACGTCTAGTTGCGATTCTGACAGGTGACACGTAGGTAAGCATCCTGTCTGATCACCTGCATCCATTCATTTCCATTGTTCATTCCGACGGATTTGGGTAATTCCAGCAGGACAATGCGACAACCAGCACGTCCAGAATTGCTACAGAGTGACACCAGAAACACTCTTCCAGTGTAAATACTTCCGCTGGTCATCAAACTCCCCAGACTTCAACATTATTGAGCATATCTGGGATGCCTTGCAAAGTGCTGTTCAAAAGAAATATGCACCCCCTCGTATTCTTACGAATTTATGAATAGCTGTGCAGGATCCATGGCGTCAGTTCCCTCCCTTCAGACATTAGTAGTGTCCATGACACGTTATGCTACGGCACTTCTGTTTGCTCGCGGGGATCCTACACGGTATTAGGCAGGTGTACCATTTTCTCTGGCTCTTCAGTGTAAGTGCAGTAGCTGAGCTCGTAGTAAGCATCACACAATACTTTTAGACATGTGTGTGGAAAGGACATTGTGCCAGTTGCCAGTTGTTTATGATTCTTCTGCGTGATACAAGACCCATCTCTTCTAGCTCAGATGTGAAACACATCGTCTTCTGCCATCGTCTCCATTTCTCTTGATAATTCCTATTGGTTATGGGAATTGTCTTTCATTTCGTATGAAAAATGAAAGGAAAGAAGGTTAGAGTTTTGCGTCCTACCGACGTTGGTGATATTATAGACCAGGGCCGGCCACGGCGTGCCAAACTTCACGTGTGCAGTGTGTGTGTGCCTCGTGTAGGCCAAGGCCCGGCCTGTCAATCGCCTTTGCTCGCTCCTTCTCAGAAGTAACCGGAACAACGCGTCATATCATTTAGCATTGCGGTGACGCACTTTTCGGTCAGCACACCTCTCTGAGTTCGCCAGAATCGCGATGTCAGCGATATTTATCCATCGCTATGTGTTCTTGGTATGAAGAACGTTCACAGATGCACAAAAAAGGTAGTCTATCGATCTATCGTCACAATCCTTTAAAAATGAATGGGAATGACAGAAGACTGGGATGAGCATTCTCAGTTCGCATAAGCGAAGGGTACTGCATATTTGCTATGAAACGACATTACAATACCATGCAGAAAGAATTTAAAGATTTAGTTGACAATGAAAGGGCAAAAAATTAAAACGATCGACAGACTGGATTCATTGTTCTGTACATCAAGAAACACTTCGTGCTAAATTTGCAGGCCTGGAGCACGTGAAGGAATTGGTGATACGAATAATTAAATTTCTGAAGTAGCCCGCGTTATTCCATTGTCAGTTGCAACAGTTTTCAAAGGGGCTGAACTAAGACCTTATACATCACTGCAAAATACGTTGGTTAAGTCAAAGGCCATGCGTGGAACGATATTTCGATTTAAAATTCGCTATTGTTGGATTTATGAAGGAAAAACGAGGGCAGAAACGAATATTAGAACATCTGGAATGGATTGCAGACTTTGCATTTTAAGCAAACTTGACACACTGCCCACAGTACGACATTGCAAGGTAACTTCCTTTTGATTTGATAGGGATGCATTTAAAAAGAAAATCGCGTTGTAGAACATTCTGAGAAAGACAGTACAGTTTCCTAAGCTCACTGCTGTTGAAGAAAACACAATATTTGAAGAACTGATTGTGGCCTTGAAAGAATTACGAGGATTGTTTCCTAAACATTTTGAGGACACTCTCAGTCTTACATCTGTTTTCAAGGCGTTTACGGGACCGCTTGCCGTTTCAGTTGAAAGTGACCCTGTGCGTGTGCAGATTTAACTGTTGGATCTGCAAGATAATCCCTATTTTAAAGACGAATACCTTTACTGTTAAAACTGTCTAGAATGTCTACACTGTTTATCTCACGTAGAGTTTCCACGTCTCCATAATAAAGTTACAAAAGTGCTACAATATTTCTATCAGCATATACGTGTGAAAGACGTTTTTTCGATTATGAAGCTAAATAAGGCACGATTACGTGCCAACCTGAGTGCGAAAGTCTGTGACATTGTCTGCATTTGTCCGTATGCTGATAGTTTGTATAAAAAAATATATTATGCCTTCAGTGCAGCAAAAATAATTAAACAATACTGAAAATTTGTTTTGTTTTTCAACTATGTTGTTGAAAAACGTGTGAAATATAAAACCAAGTCGTGTGCAGTGCGACTGCACTGCCATTCAAATGCGGTGCGTTCTCGGCTTCCACCTCTTCCCTCTCCTCACGGTCAGACAACGTAGCGTCGGGGTGGGGGAACTGTGCCATCCAGTTTGAGCGCCATGGCACTCATGCCAAGGTGCGGCTCGTGAGCCAATTTCTTGGCAACCCTTCTTATAGACAAACGAAAAAGTCATACTGAGCAAGGAAATGGACTGAAATTGCATGTCGCCATGTTTTATAAACGTTACTAGCATTCGCACGAAGTGAATTAGGGAAACTGTGGAAAAGCGAAATCAGTATTACTGAACACAGATTTTAACCCTGCTCCTGACCAATTTAAAAAGTGAGACCATTCAATCAGTAATTAAGATGCTGCGCTGCGCAGAGTGGTCGCGCGGTTAGAGGCGCCTTGTCACTAATTGCGCGGCCGCTCCCGCCGGAGGTTCAAGTCCTCACGCGGGCGTGGGTGTGTGTGTTGTCCTTAGCGTTAAGTTAGTTTAAGTAGTGTGTAAGTCTAGTGACCGATGACCTCAGCAGTTTGGTCCCCTAGAAATTCACACACAGTAATTAAGATAGAGTCAATTTGGGAATTTCTCTCAGTTCATTCTACTTTTGCTGAGGTGCAGTTAGAAGTGATTTTCGTGAAATGCATTTTTTCCGTCTTGTTCCCAGATGCCGTCTGCGTTGTTCTCTATCTAAACGTTCATAAGTGGTTTCTTTTTTCGTTGGGTCCCTCTATTACAGATCTACTTTTGACCCAAAATCATAGAAACACCTTGTAGTGAAAGTATCTCCTGAGAGAGAAAGACTCGAATAATTGATGATGAACATGATGAACGTGCCATCATTCATTTCCTTCATTCTTTTTTATGTCCAAGACTTCATAAGTTCTAAGGTATTTTCGAACAACAGAGAAATAAACGAAAGAGCAGCGCTTAAACAAGGGACATATTTTGTTACAATTTTTCGATCGCAGCTTTGTATCTCTAGTAAAGCGTATCTACATCTACATCTACGTGATACTCTGCTATTCACAATGAAGTGCGTGGCAGAGCGTTTAATGAACCACCTTCAGGCTGTCTCTCTACCGTTCCACTCTCGAACGGCACGCGGGAAAAACGAGCACTTAATTTTTTCCGTGCGAGCCCTGACTTCTCTTGTTTTATCGTGATGATCATTTCTCCCTATTAAGGTGGGTGCCAACAGAATGTTTTCACAATCGGAGGAGAAAACTGGTGACTGAAATTTCATGAGAAGATCCCGTCGCAACGAAAACCGCCTTTGTTGCCACTCCAATTCACGTATCATGTCTGTGACACTATCTCCCATATTTCGCGATAATACAAAACGAGCTTCCCTTCTTTGTACTTTTTCGATGTCATCCGTCAGTCCCACCTGATGCGGATCCCACACCGCACAGCAGTACTCCAGCATAGGGTGGACAAGCGTAGTGTAAGCAATCTCTTTGGTAGACCTGTTGCACCTTCTAAGTGTTCTGCCAATGAATCGCAGTCTTTGGTTTGCTCTACTCGCAATATTATCTATGTGATCGTTCCAATTTAGGTTATTTGTAATTGTAATCCCTAAGTATTTAGTTGAATTTACAGCCTCAGATTTGTGTGAGTTATCGCGTAATCTAAATTTATCTGATTTATTTTAGTACTCATGTGAATAACTTCGCACTTTTCTTTATTCAGGGTCAATTGCCACTTTTCGCGCCATACAGATATCTTATCTAAATCATTTTGCAAGTCATTTTGGTCATCTGATGACTTTACAAGACGGTAAATGACATCATCATCTGCAAACAATCTAAGACGACTATTCAGATTGTCTCCTATGTCGTTAACATAGATCAGGAGCAATTAGAGGACCTATAAAACTTCCGTGGGGAACGCCGTATATTAATTTTGTTTTACTCGATGACTTGCCGTCTACTACTACGAACTGCGACCTTTCTGACAGGAAATCACGAATCCAGTCCCACAACTGAGGCGACAACCCTAATAATTATAATAACAATACCAACTCTATTGCCGTCCATAAAAAGCAGTTTGATCATAGGCGAACGTATCATTAAATAAGTCTGCACGTGAACTTGTAACTCAGTTCTGTTGTGTCGTAGTGTCATTACAGAAGACCACAGACACTGAAAAAATAAAAAAAGGAATTTTTTTGCAAATAAAAAGTTCTAAATTGGAAAACTTTTTAGACAAAGTTACATGAGCATAGAAACAAAAAAGTTGTTTGCTAAATCATCTGTCTGGGTCTCATTCTTACATGATGTTGAAAACTGGACATTAAAAAGACAGGAAGACACCATTTGGAGGTAATGGAGATGCAGCTGTCGATAAAACTCCATAGAATGTCTTGCATAGACAAGAAAAAGTTCTGCCTAATAATGAAAAAATCTGTGAAGGAGGTATCTACTTAAGCAGGTGACGAAAATGTTTTAAGATGAGATTGTAGACGGCTTTATGAAACGTTAAAATTTCTTAGGAAACGTATTGGGAGACGAGATAAGGACCTATAACGAAGGAAAAGAGGGACACCGAGAAAAAAAAAGTTATCTGAAGTACATCAAACATATAATGGATTTATAACATACATAGAATAAAAGGCGGCCTTGAAGACGGGGCTACTGTCTTTTCTTTAGAAAACGGACAGCAACAATAACATTTGCAATAACATTTGTGTAATTCATTAAGTGAATAGACGAAGAGCTGTAAATAGAGCGTACACGAGTAATAATAGTATCAATATACAGGGCGAACCACCTAAAACTTGTGCCGCAAATATTGTGGAAATGTACAGTCCTGTTGACGTGCGGTTCCCACAGAATGGATTGGTAGTCAGGGGCTCGTATTGATAGCCAATAAGCAGATTGTAACAATACTTAAAAAGTGTGTTTTTTGTGCAAACTTTTCCAATGGAACAATGTCTATTGACATTAACAAACTAAAAGTAGGGTAAACTAGAACGTCAGTAGTTTTTGTTGCAAGATTACAGTGCGAGTCGTTGACGTGACACTGTATTTTGAAAAGTTTTCACACCGACACTTGTCTGTGTCATTCAACCTTCGCAGATGCTAGGTATGATGTTGTTACGTTTTCTTTCCGTGTGCTTGTGTGTTCCTTGAGTGCATTGCGACTTGCTAGTCAGTTACCAGACAAACGTGTGGTTCCTGAAGAGGGGCAGCATCCTTTTCAGTAGTTGCAGCGGCAACAGGCTGGATGATTGACTGATCTGGCCTTGTAACACTAATCAAAACTGCCTTGCTGTGCTGATACTGCGAACGGCTGAAAGCAAGGGGAAACTACAGCCGTAATTTTTCCCGAGGGCATGCAGCTTTACTGTGTGGTTAAATGATGATGACGTCCTCTTGGGTAAAATATTCCGGAGGTAAAATAGTCCCCTATTCGAATCTCCGGGCGGGGACTACTCAAGAGGACGTCGTTATCAGGAGACAGAAAACTGGCATTCTACGGATCGGAGCGTGGAATGTCAGATCCCTTAATCGGGCAGGTAGGTTAGAAAATTTAAAAAGGGAAATGGATAGGTTAGAGTTAGATATAATGGGAATTAGTGAAGTTCCGTGGCAGGAGGAACAAGACTTTTGGTCAGGTGAATACAGGGTTATAAATACAAAATCAAATAGAGGTAACGCAGGAGTAGGTTTAACAATGAATAAAAAAAAAATAGGAGTGCGGGTAAGCTACTACAAACAGCTTAGTGAACGCATTATTGTGGCTAAGATAGACACGAAGCCCATGCCTACTACAGTAGTACAAGTTTATATGCCAAATAGCTCTGCAGAGGATGAAGAAATTGATGAAACGTGTGATGAGATAAAAGAAATTATTCAGTTAGTGAAGGGAGACGAAAATTTAATAGTCATGGGTGACTGGAATTCGAGAGTAGGAAAAGGGAGAGAAGGAAACATAGTAGGTGAATATGGATTGGGGTTAAGAAATGAAAGAGGAAGCCGCCTGGTAGAATTTTGCACAGAGTATAACTTAATCATAGCTAACCCTTGGTTCAAGAATCATGAAATAACGTTGTATACATGGAAGAAGCCTGGAGATACTAGTAGGTATCAGATAGATTATATAATGGTAAGACAGAGATTTAGGATCCAGGTTTTAAATTGTAAGACATTTCCAGGGGCAGATGTGGACTCTGACCACAATCTATTGGTTATGACCTGTAGATGAAAACTGAAGAAACTGCAAAAAGGTGGGAATTTAAGGAGATGGGACCTGGATAAACTGAAAGAACCAGAAGTTGCACAGAGTTTCAGGGAGAGCATAAGGGAACAATTGAAAGGAATGGGGGAAAGAAATACAGTAGAAGAAGAATGGGTAGCTCTGAGGGATGAAGTAGTGAAGGCAGCAGAGGATCAAGTGGGTAAAAAGACGAGGGATAGTTGAAATCCTTGGGTAACAGAAGAAATATTGAATTTAATTGATGAAAGGAGAAAATATAAAAATGCAGTAAATGAAGCAGGCAAAAAGGAATACAAACGTCTCAAAAATGAGATCGACAGGAAGTGCAAAATGGCTAAGCAGGGCTGGCTAGAGGACAAATGTAAAGATGTAGAGGCTTATCTCACTAGGGGTAAGATAGATACTGCCTACAGGAAAATTAAAGAGACCTTTGGAGAAAATAGAGCCACTTGTATGAATATCAAGAGCTCAGATGGAAACCCAGTTCTAAGCAAAGAAGGGAAAGCAGAAAGGTGGAAGGAGTGTATAGAGGGTCTATACAAGCGCGATGTACTTGAGGAAAATATTATAGAAATGGAAGAGGATGTAGGTGAAGATGAAATGGGAGATACGATACTGCGTGAAGAGTTTGACAGAGCACTGAAAGACCTGAGTCGAAACAAGGCCCCAGGAGTATACAACATTCCATTAGAACTACTGACGGCCTTGGGAGAGCCAGTCCTGACAAATCTCTACCACCTGGTGAGCAAGATGTATGAGACAGGCGAAATTCCCTCAGACTTCAAGAAGAATATAATAATCCCAATCCCAAAGAAAGCAGGTGTTGACAGATGTGAAAATTACCGAACTATCAGTTTAATAAGTCACGGATGCAAAATACTAACACGAATTCTTTACAGACGAATGGAAAAACTGGTAGAGGCCGACCTCGGGGAAGATCAGTTTGGATTCCGTAGAAATGTTGGAACACGTGAGGCAATACTGACCTTACGACGTATCTTAGAAGAAAGATTAAGGAAAGGCAAACCTACGTTTCTAGCATTTGTAGACTTAGAGAAAGCTTTTGACAATGTTGACTGGAATACTCTCTTTCAAATTCTAAAGGTGGCAGGGGTAAAATACAGGGAGCAAAAGGCTACTTACAATTTGTACAAAAACCAGATGGCAGTTATAAGAGTCGAAGGGCACGAAAGGGAAGCAGTGGTTGGGAAGGGAGTGAGACAGGGTTGTAGCCTCTCCCCGATGTTATTCAATCTGTATATTGAGCAAGCAGTAAAGGAAGCAAAAGAAAAATTTGGTGTAGGGTTTAAAACCCATGGAGAAGAAATAAAAACTTTGAGGTTTGCCGATGTCATTGTAATTCTATCAGAGACAGCAAAGGACTTGGAAGAGCATTTTAACGGAATGGACAGTGTCATGAAAGGAGGATATAAGATGAACATCAACAAAAGCAAAACAAGGATAATGGAATGTAGTCGAATTAAGTCGGGTGATGCTGAGGGAATTAGATTAGGAAATGAGACACTTAAAGTAGTAAAGGAGTTTTGCTATTTAGAGAGGAAAATAACTGATGATGCTCGAAGTAGAGAGGATATAAAATGTAGACTGGCAATGGCAAGGAAAGCGTTTCTGAAGAAGAGAAATTTGTTAACATCGAGTATAGATTTAAGTGTCAGGAAGTCATTTCTGAAAGTATTTGTATGGAGTGTAGCCGTGTATGGAAGTGAAACATGGACGATAAATAATTTGGACAAGAAGAGAATAGAACCTTTCGAAATGTGGTGCTACAGAAGAATGCTGAAGATTAGATGGGTAGATCACATAACTAATGAGGAGGTATTTAATAGAATTGGGGAGAAGAGGAGTTTGTGGCACAACTTGACAAGAGGAAGGGACCGGTTGGTAGGACATATTCTGAAGTATCAGGGGATCACAAATTTAGAATTGGAGGGCAGTGTGGAGAGTAAAAATCGTAGAGGGAGACCAAGAGATGAGTACACTAAGCAGATTCAGAAGGATGTAGGCTGCAGTAAGTACTGGTAGATGAAGAAGCTTGCACAGGATAGAGTAGCATGGAGAGCTGCATCAAACCAGTCTCAGGACTGAAGACCACAACAACAACAGTCAGTTACTGTGTGACAGTCCAAGCAGTGGGTTGTGAGTGGACGATGGGGTTTACCAATGCAGAAAAAACCGACATGTTCATGCTGTATGGAGAGTGTAGGAAGAATGCAGTTCGTTCTTGTACGGTGTATGGAGCAAGATATCTCAACTGACGACAATCATCTCTGCAGTTATTTATCAACCTCTTCAACTAGGCCACCCGTTTTGGCCGAGCGGTTCTAGGCGCTACAGTCTGGAACCGCGCGACCGCTACGGTCGCAGGTTCGAATCCTGCCTCGGGCATGGATGTGTGTGATGTCCTTAGATTAGTTAGGTTTAAGTAGTTCTAAGTTCTAGGGGACTGATGACCTCAGAAGTTAAGTCCCATAGTGCTCAGAACCATCTTCAACTAGTTACGTAAAAGTGGCAGTGTAACACCTAGACAACGTAGCAGAAGGAAACAAGTGACGAGAGAAGAGAGGGAAATTATTGTTGTTGCTGCTGTTGCAGTTGATCCGCACATTAGCTCCCTCGCAGTCGCACGAGAAAGTGGCATGAGTCAGACAAGTGTCCTACGCATTCTCCATCGATATAGGTTCCATCCCTATCACATCTCTCTCCGTCAAGAGCTGCATGGCAACGATTATGAGACTCGTGTTAACTTCTGCACATAGGATACTCCAGAAGCACCCCGTATCTTGTTTAGTGACGAAGCCACATTTACCAATCATTGACAGATACACCACTGAAACATGCGCTATTGTTCTTTTGACAATTCCCGTTGGCTTCGTCAGGTGGAAGGTCAGCGTCCATGGAGTGTAAACGTGTGGTATGGGATAGTGAAACATCAGCTTAAAGGCCCCATTTTTCATAGGCGGAACACTGAATGCGCACAAGTATCGCAGCCTCCTAACAGACCATCTTCCACGGTTTCTAGAAGACGTTCCTCCGCATACTAGGAGGAACCTGTCGTAACAGCTTGATGACTGTCCAGCCCATAGTGCACGAAGTTCTACAGTATGTCTTCACAATTTGTTTCCAGATCGTTGGGTTGGACGCAGAGGACCTCTACTTTGCCCGGCCCGTTCCACGGACTTGACGCCTGTAGGCTTTTTTCTGCGGGGAAAGCTGAAAGACGCTGTTTACGAGTGCATACCAACTGCATACGATGATATGCTGTTACTATTACTGCAGCCTGTTCGGACATATTCGCTGAAATACCAGCACGTGTGCAGCAGTCTTCCATGCCAGACTCGAAGCGTGTATTGCCGCTGCCTGTGGTCATTTTGAATACAACCTTCTGTGGTCAGTTGTCTCGTTACCGGTCAGAATCCACATAACTAGTGTATGCACTTCTGTTGTTCTTTAGTGTGTGCTACCACAGGTATTGTACAAGTGTCGGTGTGGGCACTTTTCAAAATACAATATTTCGTAAAGGACTCCCAGAATCCCGCAACAAACACCACTGACATTCTAATTTACCCTACGTTTAGTTTGTTAATGCCATTATTATCTAACAATACGATCCCCTGACTACCAACCCATTTTGTGAGAAGCGCACATTAATAGCTCTTTCCATTTCCGCAATGTTTGCGGTGCAAGCTTTATGTGATTCATCCTTTATAAGTTAATAATCCCTGCATTTTGTCTATGTTACAGTACGTGAAAAGTTCACCACTCACTCAACGATGTAAATTGCTATGCTTGGTAATATTATTTCTGGATTCTGAGGGGATCAATTCTAAGATTATTATTCGTCAATGCGGAACGCCCAAATTTGCACGAATCGCGTTAATGCACGTGCTTGAAGTTCAGTTTATGTTCCAACACCATCATCTACTATGTGGGCAAATTAGACCTGTTAATCGAGGATTTTCATGATTCATGAGGGTATTTATGACCCGTCGTTGCAACTACAAAAATGCGTGATTTTATTACCAGACGCATTTCGCTTTATTGAGGTAAAGCATCATCAGTGGTGGTGATTTTTCGGCTGCTTTCTCACTTACATCGGGAAATGTCGTTTGCTAGCACATCGTTACTTTTCTGTGTTAGACACTGATAATTTTCGTCTACATTTTAGATGTTCTGCAGCACTATGCGTTTCTCACAACACACTTTTATACACACCACTGTATTCTGTTTGTTTTCCTACTTCAAGTATGTGTTGATGTTTCATTTTCATGAGTTGTTGCTATGTTGTAGAGCGACTTGCCCTGATCACCAGGCTAATGGTTATTCATGCAGTAGCCCCTAGTTTCCGAGAAAATCGATGCTGCATTTCTAGAGTACATCCTATCTTTGTAACGCTAATTATGTTTCGACCGAGCAAGCGTAGCGCTGGGGTTCACTGTTACTAATGCGGTATGGGTCCGATCCATACCCGTGTAGTTTTATTTTTTCAATTTCATCGGACAGAGTAACATTAAATAGTATATGTCATGCAAAATTATCTAAAAAGGGTCATTTTCGGCGTAGTGATTTCATTAATAAATCGCTCGTTAAAGAACACATTTTTCAAGTGTATATCCCGTTTGTGATTTGTAGCTCAGATTTCAAATACACTCCTGGAAATGGAAAAAAGAACACATTGACACCGGTGTGTCAGACCCACCATACTTGCTCCGGACACTGCGAGAGGGCTGTACAAGCAATGATCACACGCACGGCACAGTGGACACACCAGGAACCGCGGTGTTGGCCGTCGAATGGCGCTAGCTGCGCAGCATTTGTGCACCGCCGCCGTCAGTGTCAGCCAGTTTGCCGTGGCATACGGAGCTCCATCGCAGTCTTTAACACTGGTAGCATGCCGCGACAGCGTGGACGTGAACCGTATGTGCAGTTGACGGACTTTGAGCGAGGGCGTATAGTGGGCATGCGGGAGGCCGGGTGGACGTACCGCCGAATTGCTCAACACGTGGGGCGTGAGGTCTCCACAGTACATCGATGTTGTCGCCAGTGGTCGGCGGAAAGTGCACGTGCCCGTCGACCTGGGACCGAACCGCAGCGACGCACGGATGCACGCCAAGACCGTAGGATCCTACGCAGTGCCGTAGGGGACCGCACCGCCACTTCCCAGCAAATTAGGGACACTGTTGCTCCTGGGGTATCGGCGAGGACCATTCGCAACCGTCTCCATGAAGCTGGGCTACGGTCCCGCACACCGTTAGGCCGTCTTCCGCTCACGCCCCAACATCGTGCAGCCCGCCTCCAGTGGTGTCGCGACAGGCGTGAATGGAGGGACGAATGGAGACATGTCGTCTTCAGCGATGAGAGTCGCTTCTGCCTTGGTGCCAATGATGGTCGTATGCGTGTTTGGCGCCGTGCAGGTGAGCGCCACAATCAGGACTGCATACGACCGAGGCACACAGGGCCAACACCCGGCATCATGGTGTGGGGAGCGATCTCCTACACTGGCCGTACACCACTGGTGATCGTCGAGGGGACACTGAATACTGCACGGTACATCCAAACCGTCATCGAACCCATCGTTCTATCATTCCTAGACCAGCAAGGGAACTTGCTGTTCCAACAGGACAATACACGTCCGCATGTATCCCGTGCCACCCAACGTGCTCTAGAAGGTGTAAGTCAACTACCCTGGCCAGCAAGATCTCCGGATCTGTCCCCCATTGAGCATGTTTGGTACTGGATGAAGCGTCGTCTCACGCGGTCTGCACGTCCAGCACGAACGCTGGTCCAACTGAGGCGCCAGGTGGAAATGGCATGGCAAGCCGTTCCACAGGACTACATCCAGCATCTCTACGATCGTCTTCATGGGAGAATAGCAGCCTGCATTGCTGCGAAAGGTGGATATACACTGTACTAGTGCCGACATTGTGCATGCTCTGTTGCCTGTGTCTATGTGCCTGTGGTTCTGTCAGTGTGATCATGTGATGTATCTGACCCCAGGAATGTGTCAATAAAGTTTCCCCTTCCTGGGACAATGAATTCACGGTGTTCTTATTTCAATTTCCAGGAGTGTATTTGGATACCTCCAAGGCGTTCGCAACGATGGACGAAGTATTAGCAGCCGCAGATAATGACGAAAGTACTCATTCATAATTTTTAGCTCTATTATGTAATTAATACTAATCAAACTGGCTGCCAGTACTAATCGACGTACAATAGACTGAGATGACAGAAGTCATTGGATACCTCCTTATATCGTCTCGGACCTCCTCCTGCCTGGCGTAGTGCAGCAATTCGACGTGGTATGAACTCAACTAGTCGTTGGAAACCGTCTGCAGAAATGTTGTGCCATACTACCTCTATAGCCGTCCATAATTTAAAAAAAAAGTATTTGCACTAACTGATCTCTCGATTATGTCCCGTAAATGTTCGCTGGGATTCATGTCGGGCGATATGGGTGGCCAAACCATTCGATCGAGTTGCGCAGAATGCTCTTTAAACCAATCGCCTGGTGACATGGCGCATTGTCATCCTTAAAAATTCCGTAAATGGCTGCAAATGCTCTCCAACTAGCCGAATATCCAGAGGACACTCTCCATTCCATGCAAACACAGCCCACACCGCTATGGAGCCACCTCTGTAGCGTGATGACTTGGATCCATGGCTAAGAGGGGCTGGGCCTCACTCAAACCCTACCATCAGCTCTTACCAACTGAAATCGGGACTCGTTTGATCAGGCCACGGTCATGAGCCCAGTAGACGCGCTGCAGGCGACGTCGTGCTATTAGCAATGGCACTCGTGTCGTCTGCAGACATAGCCCAATAACGTCAAATTTCGACGCATGGTCCTAATGAATACGTTCATCGTACGTCCCATATTGATTTCTGCGGTTACTTCACGCCGTGTTCTTTGTCTGTTGGCACTGACAACTCTACGTAAACGCCGCTGCTCTCGGTCGTTAAGTGAATTCCGTCAGCTACTGTGTTGTCCGTGGTGAGAGGTAATGCCTGAAATGTGGCATAATCGGCACATTTTGACACTGTGAATCGCGGAATATTGAATCCCTAACGTTTTCCGAAATGAAATGCCCCATGCGACTAACTCAAACTACCAACCCGCGTTCTAAGTCTGTTAATTCCCGTCGAGCGGCAATAATCATGTCGAAAATCTTTTCACATGAATAAAATGTAAATGTCGTGTGACTAGGGCCTCCCGTCGGGTAGACAGTTCGCCGGGAGCAAGTCTTTCGATTTGACGCCACTTCGGCGACTTGCGCGTCGATGGGGATGAAATGATGATGAGCAGGACAACACAATACCCAGTCCTTGAGAGGAGAAAATCTCCGACCCAGCCGGGAATCTAACCCGGACCCTTAGGATTGATATTCTGTCGCGCTGACCACTCAGCTACCGGGGACGGACTTCTCAGATGAAGCACCTGAACCAATCCGCGTTCAAAGTCTGTTAAGTCCCGTCGTGCGACAATAATCATGTCGAAAATCTTTTCACATGAATCACCTGACTACAAATGACAGCTCCGTAAATGCACTGCCCTTTTATACCTTGTGTACGCGATACTACCTCCATCTGTATATGTGCATATCACTATCCCACGACTTCTGTCACTCAGAGTAGATCCCATGCGGAACTAGGATATAAAACCATCCCTGTGCAGAAAAATGATTTGAACAAGATTGGGCATTGCTTTACAGCACAGTATACTATAAGTGCGCCAGAAAAGATAGTCCCTTACTTTTTCTTACGTGTAGAAGAACCATGTGGGAAATTTGGCCCGATTGTTCAGAAAAGAACTGAAGAGTTAACTCATAAACTAAAAAATGTAACTGATACCTGCATAAAGTCAGTAATGTATACGAAAATGCTGTATGAAGAGTTTTTAGAGACAGGTTAAAATTTTCTCGAAAAAATTTATTAACTGCGTTGAACACAAAATTTGTGTAAAATGGGTTGTGAGGCAGCTATGGGACAAAAAATTTAAAAAATAAAACAGACTTAGTGTTGACAGAGAACACGAATTTTGTCATTTTGACGAAAGACGTAGGTATTTTAAAAGAATAAGGATACGTTTAAGGCTGAGGTCATTATCAAAAGCTTAATTCCAGTATACTTGATGCGGGAGCATCGTTCGCTTCTAGAAAAAAATAAAATGCAATTTTATCAAATTAGACATGGTTGGAGACAGTGGCTGTTTTATATAATAAATTGTTGATAGTGTACAGCAGCCAGCCACAAACTGGTTTTAGGTTACTTTATTTAAAAAGGACCGTTACCGGTTTCGAATTTTTCACAATTCATCATCAGAAGGTTCTGGCACATTTGCTTTTGCAATTTTCTTCCAGTGAACTATATTCTCGAAGATATTTGTATTTTCACTGGGCGTACAGTTAGACACGTTGAAAGGTCTCTGTTGGATTCCTTTCATGTTAATTTCTTAAATCTGTTGTCATTTACGGCATAAATTCCTCTTCTAAATTTACTGTGGTGTTTCTGACTATCTGGGAGGAGACTGAGCAGTGGAACGTGTTACTTTTACACATAAACAAGAACGATCTGTCACACTACTACACTTTAAAACACAGTTTATATGTAATTCATGTCACACAGTGTCTACAGAACCTACATCCGCTTTCTTTTATATACTGTATATGATAAGATCCTGTCATCCCCCTTCCCTTCTGTGTGAGAGGATGAATGAGCAAATGTATTTCTAGTTGCATGCTTGATGGTAGCAGACAAGCCTGTCTGCTAGAGAACAGTAGGACCAACGTCGGAACAGGTAGCTACGCTTTCTAAAAGCAGAGAGGTTTCTATTCGTAGTATGGTCCTGTCCGTCCCTTGTCATGTTGGTATAGGAAGCTGCCTCTCTGGTCACTTCCGTTTGTATCTGTTAAGCACCCTCGGTAGGGGCCCAGTCAGTCTGTCCGCGGCGAGCGTCTGAAGTGGTAAGATCTCCGGCTAAGTGCGTGTCTGCTAAGTCCGTAGGACAATGGATTTCTTAAGTTCAGACTAACTGAAAATTTAATCACCTTTGTTTCAGGTTTAGCTCTAAAATATCTAACGTTATCTTAAATTGCAACGCAGTGTAATTCGAGTGTGAAGTTCAGAATATCTTCCGGTAGTTGCTTTGTCACTACTTTGTGAGTAAAGTGGAACCACGTGTTGATCAGTAACTCTATCTAAGATCATCAATCATAAATGCGAATGTGCGTGAGATTATAACGTCTCGTCTTGACAATATTTTTCAATATAGCAACTTTTCTTTATGTTCAACCCACGTGGGGTGTACTTTGTGAAACCAGTACCACATGCTTATACGATTGTTTGACCCATAAGGTTAATAGTAAGACGATAGTAACCAGTTCGAGGTTTTTCTTTTGTAAATTGCGTTTCGATGTAATTTATTTTAATTATCAAAATTATTGTGGAGTTACACTCTTTGTGTAAACCAAGTTGACCACGTGAAGCATGTTGTGTAAGCATCAAAGTAGCCCTCAGCTATTCTTTTCGGGAAGTTTTCACAGAGAGTTAGTATGAATTTAGTATACCAGTGTGTGGTAATTTCATGACGGACAGGATTGCGCTACGAACGTAACTTCTTTGGGTGAAAATTGAATCGGTTGGTTGTGGTTGATTTCCTCTTGGATATGTTTCAACGTTCTTCGTGCGTTATTTTATGAATGCAGTGTTGTATGTATTCTCCCAATCTTGGCTCCCTATTTGATGTGTTCTATAAGATTACAAACTCACATTTTCACAATCCTAAATAAGGCACCAGTTTAGTTATGAATCAAGTTTGATATGCTGAAATTTTAACGGAACAATGATCAGTGTTAAAATAAATGTCCAAATATAAACTGATTTATTTCTTTTTATTTAAATTGTCTTTATATATATATATATATATATATATATATATATATATCCCCGGTTATCGTAAGATGAGTACTAAAAGATTATAATTAATGTTAGTCTGGTTGGGAATTTGGTAAGCTAGACTGGATATCTGGTGAAACAGTTGCGCAGTAATGCAAGGTTAACTTCCTCACATAGCTCACAACTTTTAACCCACTTTTATGGTCTTGAATATCAGCACCGCTTTCAGAATAAATTAATGCAACAACCTTACACATAACAACATTACAACGTTTCAAGCGAACGATATTTTCATTTGCTCACAAAACGAATTTTCAGAGTGCACCACATATTTTGATTCACAAAATGCAAACCAACGTATGTGATTGTGAAAATAGGAACATCTTTGAGAACATATTTCGTTGGAAGGAACAAATGCGCCAATCATTTCACGGCAACTCACTGGAAACCATTGTATCATTTGTTCTGATAAAGGCATGAAAACCTTCTGATGATGAATTGCGAAAAATCCTAAACCGGTAACGGTCCTTTTTGAATGAAGTAATCTAAAACCAGTTTGTGGTTGGCTGCTTTACACCATTAACAATTTATAAAAAATAAAATATAATTCAGTACCAATTATTGACAGTCAAAGTATTGCTGTCGATAGTATAGGATTCGAAAGCTAATTTTCGCTCTATCTGATCAGACAGTGTTTGCTTAGTCTACATAGTTTAAATAAGCGCGCGCACGTGAAGATCAGTGAACGTCTCTTCTACGTCTCTTCTACTGCTGCAAAACGTTGAGAAGTAGTCTTGCAAGACGGCACTCGTATGTCGTCTTCAGTACTGTTATCTGCAAAACGTACTCCACGTGCTCGACCATGACGCAACCAACTCTCCCGTGCCAGCACGCACTGATACCACAGACTGGGCGCACAGCGAGACCCGTTTTACACGGACGACGCTTTCGTCCCTCAATACCCGTCAATACAAGGTTTCCTGACTGTATCTGCTACTTTGATGACATAAAAGACGTTATTTACATAGTTATGTGGAAAGGAGTTTTATTTTGATGAGGAACTTTAAGTCAGTAGCTGGAAAAGGAAAAGAAGGAAAAATAATAGGAGAACAGATGCCATGTAAGCAGGAGATCCCGGGTTCGAGTCCCGGTCGGGGCACACATTCTCAGCTGTCCACATCGAGGTATAACAACAACACCTGTCGGTAGCTGAGGTTGTCAGTTAGTCATCATTTATTCCAGGGAAAAGCTGCACGGTCATCAACAGTAACTGTTCTTTCGAGAACAAGTTACTGTCTTCATATATATAGTTAAAGGCTACCCAGCCATTGACCTTCGTCTGTGCGAATGCGCACAGGTTGCCCAAACTCTTACGGGAATCGCCAAAGCGTGCGCGAGTAATGAGTGGGTGGGCAAATGTCTATAAGGTACAATACATATGTAGAACTGTGGACAGTTGGGAATGTGAGTCTCACGGGAAGCGTGCAAGGGATAAGTTCCTGCAGACGCGCTATTCACCTGTGTCCTCGGTGGCTCAGATGGATAGAGCGTCTGCCATGTAAGCAGGAGATCCCGGGTTCGAGTCCCGGTCGGGGTACACATTTTCAGCTGTCCACATCGAGGTATAACAACAACACCTGTCGGCAGCTGAGGTTGTCAGTTAGTCATCATTTATTCCAGGGAAAAGCTGCACGGTCATCAACAGTAACTGTTCTTTCGAGAACAAGTTACTGTCTTCATATATATAACCTTGGATAACGCACAAATTACTGAAGATAATGGATGAAAGGAGAAAATGCAAAAATTAAGTAAGTAAAAGGCAATAAAGACGTATAAAAATGAGATTGACAGAAGAAGTGGCTAAGAAGATTTGGTTGTAGAACAAATTCAAGGTTGTAGAAGCATCCATGACTACAGAAGAGATAAATGCTGCCTACTAGAAAAATTAAAGAGGGCTTCGGAGGTAAGGTAAGCAGCTATATGAATATCAAGTGCTCAGATGGCAAGCCACTACTAAGCAACGAAGGGAAAGTTTAAAGGTGGAAGGAATATGTAGTTGGTCTGTGTAAGGGGAACATACTAGACATTGTAGATAGGGAAGAGGAAGTAACTGAAGATGAGATGGGAGATATGATACTGCGAGAATGCTCTGTCACAACATTTAAAGACCTAAGTCGATAGAAGGTCTCTGAAGTGCATGCCATTTCTTCAGAATTAGTATGATTCTTGGTAGAGCCAGCCACACCCAAACTATTTCACCTGGTGATCAAAATATATGAGACAGGCGAAATATTCTCAGACTTCAAGCAGAAGGTAACAATTCCGGCTCCAAAGAAGATATGTTCTGACAGGTATAAATATTACCAAACTATCACTTTAATAAGTCCTGCCCACAAAATACTGACACGAATAATTTACAGAAGAACGGAAAACTGGTAGAATCCGACCTCAGGGATGATCAGTTTGGGTTCCGGAGAGAAGTAGGAACACATAAGGCAATACTGATCTTAAGACTTGTCTTAAAAGATAAATTAAGAAAAGCCAAGCCTACGTTTACAGCATTTGTAGATATACAGAAAGCTTATAGTAATGTTGACTGTTATTCACTCTAAAACAATAAAGAAGGACACACTAGAAAGGAATTATCCGAATGGGACGGAAACCGTTAGATTTGTTGTACATGTTCCAACAAACAAATGATTACAATTCCATAAAAATTGGATGATTTATTCAAGAGAAAGAGCTTCACAAGATAATCAAGTCAATAACGCGTTGGCCCGTCTCTGACCCTTAGGCAGGCAGTTAAAATTGTTCAAATGGCTCTGAGCACTATGGGACTTAACATCTGAGGTCATTAGTCCCCTAGAACTTAGAACTACTTACACATAACTAACCTAAGGACATCACGCACATCCATGCCAGAGGCGGGATTCTAACCTCCGACCGTAGCAGTCGTTCGGTTCCGGAACTGCTCGGCCACCGCGGCCGGCCGGCCGGCAGTTATTCGGCTTGGCATCGATTGATAGATTTGTTGGATGTCCTCCTGAGGGGCATCGTGCCAAATTCTGTCCAATTGGCGCATTAGAACGTCAAAATCCCGAGATGGTTGGAGGACCCTGCCCATAATTCTCCAAATGTTTTTAATTGGTGAGAGATGTGGCGACTTTACTGGCCAAGTTAGGGGCTGACGACCACCAAGCCGTGTGCGGGGGAGCATTGTCTTGGTGAAATGTGAGCCCAGGACGGCTTGGCTTGAAAGTCAACAAGGATGCCGAGGTTGACAACCAAAGAGGTCCTGACATTAAAAGAAATTACACTCATGACCATCATTCGTGGTTGTCTACCCGTGTGGCGGCGTCCCACCGCTGTCTGGGGCGTCTCCAGAGATGTCTTCGGTCTGGAATCTCATTGACTGGGGTAGAATTGCCTTCAGTCAAGAGACTCGCATTGACCTGGGCCCCGATGTCCTTCGTGGCGCGTCTTTCTCTTGTGTTAGAATGTGCATTCCTTGAAATTCTGAAGGTAGCGGGGATAAAAAAGAGCAAGCAAAAATTTATATGTAACTTGTACAGAAACGAGACTGCAGTGAGAAGAGTTGAAGGACATGAAAGAGAAGGAATAGTTGAGAAGGGAGTGAGACATGGCTGTAGCCTCTCTCCAATGTTATTTAAGTTGTACATTGAGCAAGCAGTAAAGGAAACCGAGGAATAAGTTAGAGTGTGACTTAAAGTTCAGGGAGAAAAATAAAAACTTTCCGATTTGCCAATTACATTGCAAAGGACTTGGAAGAGCAGTTGAATGGAATGGGTAATATCGAGAAAAGAGGTCCTCAGACGACCATCAAAAAGAGCAAAACAAGGGTCATGGAACGTAGCCGAATTAAATCAGATGATACTGAAGGAATTAGACTGGGAAATGAGACACTAAAACTAGTAGATGAGCTTTGTTCTCTGGGAAGAGAAGGAAATGTGACTGAAGTACAGAAGATGTAAAATGTAGAAAAGCGTTTCTGGAAAAGAGAAACTTATTAACATCGAATATAAATGTAGGTGTTAGGATTTGTTATCTGAAGATATCTGTCTGAAGTGTAATCTTATAAGGAAGAGAAATTTGGACGATAAACAGTTCGGACAACAAGAGAATAGAAGCTTTTGAAAGATGCTGCAGAATAATGCGGAGGGCTATATGGGTAACTCATGTAGTTTATGACGAAGTACTGAACCGTACTGCGCAAAAAGGAAATTTAGACACAACCTTATTAATAGAATGGGTCGGTTAATAGAACACATCCTGAGGCATCAACGAATCGTCAGTTTGGTAACACGGTGGGAAGTGGGGCGGGGGGGGGGGGGGGAGGGGAGGGGGGTGGAGACTGCAGTGGGAAACCAAGGCTTGAACGCAGGAAGAAGGTTCAGATTTCATATGGATGTAGGTTGCAGTAGGTATACAGAGGTAAAGAGACTTGCGCAGGAGAGACTAGTGTGGGGAGCTCTATCAGACCAGTTGTACACTTAAGACCGCAACAATAGTAATTATTTTGCTATACGTACGTCGGCGTATAGGAAAATAATGAATCGCTTACGCACTTTGATTGATTTAAAAGTCATCAATATGCCTTGTGATTACTCTTGCCCAAAGTTTCTTTCATTTTACTGTTACTTGCTTGGCAAACACCATCATGCAAACAGCTGATCACTGATTTATTTCTGGTGATGATTGGTTGGGTAGAAGGATGACTATGGCCGTTTTTGATCCTCCAGAACGAGTTATACAAACCATCGGGAATGACCCGACAAGACTAATTTATCATCGCAGTGTCAAGAGTGGAAGTTAATGATCACGAAGCAGGCCGCAAAAACCAGTCGGTAATATGTTGAATAAGTAGAACAATTAGAAATAACTGCATTTTCAAATCTAGGAAGACAGGATGATTCATTACGGCGAGAGTCGTCACTCCAGCCGTTGCGATTGCGTCTTCCTACGGTAGTCTTTTCTGGACGGAACATGATGGAAATCTCTGTAAAACCAGACTGGCTTACTGTTCATATAACACCTACATCACGGCTGTAGCTCCGTCATTCCGAATAGTCACTGTGTCCAACACTACGAAGTCACTTCATCTTGTTGAACGTATTCGATCCTAGACGCTGCAGCAGACAACCCTTCAGGTTGTCATGCCAATCGTTCTGAAGAGAATCGTCAACGAACTTGTCGATATTGAGAGTTTCATGTTACATGGCACAAAGACATTTGTGTCTTTGTGCCATGAAACATGAAACTCTCAATATCGACAAGTTCGTTGACGATTCTCTTCAGAACGATTGGCGTGACAACCTGAAGGATTGTCTGCTGAAGCGTCCAGGATCGAATCCAGCTTTTATCAAGATATGAATATGACTCACCATGCCGCCAGAACGGACGTTGTCGCAATGTGTGTTGATATTCCCTTCCTAGAGAAGCACAAGTACCCACATTCCATTAGGATAACACAATCCTTAATAATTCCCAGGTCTTTACAAGTAGAACTGCGACTTCTGATTTCGACACCGATGAGCGTAAACATGTGAGCACTGCCCACAGCGTGATTAAACGTCACGTAATGGCAATGCGGGCAGGTGACGCGCTGAGGTAAGAACGAGGGCCTTCAATAAGTAATGCAACACTTGTTTTCCGAAAGCAGGTTGGTTTTATCCTGAATTCCAATACACCATATTATTCTCTTCCCCACTCTTTTGATTGCAACACTCTATTTTTCAACATAATCCCCGTTCAATGCTACGGGCTTACGCCACCTTCCTGGGAGGGCCTGTATACCTGCACGGTACTATTCTACTGATCGATGTCGGAGCCAACGTCTTGCTGGATCAGTAAACTCCCCATCATCCACTTGCTACTTCTCGCGGATTGATCCTTCATTGAGCCAAACAAATGGAATTCGGAAGGCGCGAGATCCAGGCTGTAAGATGAATGAGGAAGAACAGTCCAATGAAGTTTTGTGAGCTCCCCTCGTGTGAGCAGACTTGTGTGAGGCCTCACGTTGTCATGGAGAAGGAGAAGTTCGTTTGTACTTTTTTCGCGACGAACACGCTCAAGTCGTTTCTTCAATGACCTGAGGGTAGCATAGTACACTTTAGAATTTATCGTTACACCTTTAGGGTGGACATCACACAGAATAACTCCTTCAGAGTACCAGAAGGCTGTCGCCATGACTTCACCGGCTGAGGGTGTGGCTTTGAACTTTTTGTTCGTAGAGGTGGCGTGGCGCCACTCCATGGATTGCCGCTTTGTTACCGTTTTGAAGTCATGAACACACGTTTCATCGCCTGTGACGATGTTCGATAAAATAATGTCACGATCAACCTCGTAACATTCAAACAATTCTGCACAGATGGTCCTTTGTTGCTCCTTATGGTCTTCTATTAGGGGGTGAGGAACCCTGCGGGCACACACCTTCGAGTACCCCAACTGGTGGACGATTGTGTCATCTCTACCAACAGAGACGTCCAGTTGTGCAGCGAGGTGCCTGGTTGTGACCATTAGACCACCTCGAATCAGAGTGTCCGCACGTTCCTATATTGCAAGAGTCACAGCCATGTGTGGCCGACCGGCCTGCCGGCGTCGTTGTTGCGATGATGACAGACGCCTCACCCAACGACTCACCTTGCTTTTGTTCACTGGGAGCACTCCGTAGATACATTATGTGATGAAAAGTATCCGGACACCTGGCTGAAAATGATTTACAAGTTCGTGGCACCCTCCATTGGTAATGCTGAAATTGAATGTGGTGTTGGCCCAGCCTTAGACTTGATGACAGCTTCCACTCTCGCAGACATACGTTCAAACAGGTGCTGGAAGGTTTCTTGGGGAATGGCAGCCCATTCTTCACTGGGGAGAGGTATCGATGTCGGTCGTTGAGGCCTGGCACGAAGTCGGCGTTCCAAAACATCCCAAAGGTGTTCTGTAGGATTCAGGTCAGGACTCTGTTCAGGCCAGTCAATTACACGAATGTTATTGTCGTGTAACCACTCCGCCACAGGCCGTGCATTATGAACAGGTGCTCGATCGTGTTGAGAGATGCCATCGCCATCCCCAAATTGCTCCTCAAAAGTGGGAAGCAAGAAGGTGCTTAAAACATCAACGTAGGCCTGTGCTGTGATATTGCCACGCAAAACAACAAGGGGTACAAGCCCCCTCCATGAAAAACACGATCACACCATAGCGTCACCGCCTCCGAATTTTACTGTTGGCACTACACACTCTGGGAGATGACTTTCACCGGCCATTCGCCATACCCACACCCTGCCATCGGATCGCCACATTGTGTACCGTGTTTCGTCACTCCACACAACATTTTTCCACTGTTCAATCGGCCAATTTTTTCGCTCCTTACACTAATCGAGGCGTCGTCTGGCATTTACTGGCGTGATGTGTGTCTTATGAGCAGCCACTCGACCATAAAATCCAAGTTTTCTCACCTTCCTCCTAACTGTCATAGTACATGCAGTGGATACTGATGCAGTTTGTAATTCCTGTGTGATGGTCTGCATAGATGTCTGCCTATCACACACTAGACCCTCTTCAACTGTCGGCGGTCTCTGTCAGTCAACAGACGAGGTCGGCCTGTACAATTTGTGCTTTACGTGTCTCTTTACGTTTCCACTTCACTATCCCATCGGAAACAATGGACTTAGGGATGTTCAGGTGTGCGGAAATCTCGCGTACAGAAGTGTGACACAAGTGACACCCATCACCTGACCACGTTCGAAGTCAGTGAGTTCCGCGTAGCGCCCCATTCTGCTCTCTCACGATGTCTAACGACTACTGAGGTCGCTGATATGGAGTACCTGGCAGTAGGTGGCAGCACAATGCACCTAATGTGAAAACGGTCGGCCCGAGTGGCCGAGCGGTTCTAGGCGCCACAGTCCGTAGCCGCGCGACCGCTACGGTCGCAGGTTCGAATCCTGCCTCGGGCATGGATGTGTGTGATGTCCTTAGGTTAGTTAGGTTTAAGTAGTTCTAAGTTCTATGGGACTGATGACCTCAGAAGCTAAGTCCCATAATGCTCAGAGTCATTTGAACCAATTTTTTTTTTTTGCGAAAAACGTATGTTTTGGGGGTGTACGGATACGATCAGATAGTGTATACTGCAAGCGCCTATGAATGCGATGCTCTGGTTTTCCGCCAAAAGAAACTCAGTGACAACTCTCTGCCAGTGGCGAAGTGTCCGTTAAGCCTCTAAAGCTGAACCTACCCAAAAAGTTCCAAAATAATTCGTCCAAACAGAATTTAATTCGACCTGAACACTATCAGGTATCCTCGTAAATGTTTTAAAATATTTTACGTCTGAACTTCATCTATGCATCCGTCAGTATAATGCATCATTCATCTAGCTTTGCAACCAATAGCAGCTCGGAATTCCGTGCTTGTTACAAGCGTGCCCGTTTCTTCCACATGGCGCACTGGAGTTTCTACAACGTGGATACGGTTTCTAATTTGTTTTTACCTCTCGCCAGCAGGTGGGCACACGCCAAGGTGGAATGACGAGTCATTCAGCAGTTCCCTAAGAGATAGCGCTATTCCGAATCATCTAGCGCGCTAGCAGCAAGCCAGGCCTTAATTCAAGTGCTGACTTAAAACACAAATAACAAGAAGACATTCCTAATTCATAAAAAATAAATGCAATGCATCATTGGATGTTGTTGCAAGATGATACGAAATGGCCTATATATTTTCATTGTTCCTCAGATTAAAATTTAGTAGCCTTACTTGTTCCAAACGTTCGTAGTTCCGTAGCGTGTCTGAAAGTTTTCATGTCAATAGTACTAGACGTGCTAATGGTGAAACGTGAAAATTTAATTTTGTAGTTGAAGTGTAGTAAGAAGTGGTAGTGATTAGTGAACTATTTCCTTGTGCCCTCTCAAGTGTGGGGTGTCGTTGTCAATTTGCCGTGTCATTGTGTTGTCGAAATGAAAACTTAAGTTGTCTGTTTCAAAGACAATGGTACAATTCAGAACCGTAGTTAAGTGGCAGCGTTGTAAGGAAGAAACGTTTTTGTTTGTACTATGTGTTATTTAGAATGGGTAATGACGGTTTTGAGGAGCAGGCGAAGAGAGTCTTCCAAAGTTCTTTTCGAAGGCTAAAAAGCATGAATGTTCCATTTCACATGTCACAGCAGCTGTTAAATACAATCAGCTAGGTACAGTAAGAACCAAACATGCTGTTTCAGAAGCAACACACCTGGAATCTTTGAAATATAAAGAGAGGGTTGATAGAAGCAGAAATAATGAAGAGACTATTTCGACTGTCTGCTTTTTAGTACCGCAAGAGTTGGAGTATTTAACGGCACTTCCTCCGACACACTGATTGAATTAATAGCTTTTTCTGCGGATGTTGTTAAAGAAGAATTTTCAAGAGAAGTTAAAAAATAGTCCTATTATATCAGTACAAGCAGACAGAACAACGGATGTCTCAACCAAAATTCAAATGAGTGTAATTTTTCGTTTTACAAATAACGAACCAGGAGAAACACAAGAGAGATTAGTAGGGTTTTATGGCGTATCCAAAGATTGAAGTGCACAAGGCATTGCCGCCGTTTGTTGCAAGTGCTAAGCAGTTGGAATTTTGGTAAAACCAAATTGGTATCAAAAATATATGACGGCTTCAGTGCAAAAAATGGTTCAAATGCCTCTGAGCACTATGAGACTTAACATCCGATGGTCATCAATCCCCTAGAACTTAGACCTACTTAAACCTAACTAACCTAAGGACAGCACACAACACCCAGTCATCACGAGGCAGAGAAAATCCCTGACCCCGCCGGGAATCGCACCCGGGAACCCGAGCGTGGGAAGCGAGAACGCTACCGCACGACCACGAGCTGCGGACGCTTCAGTGCAACGGCAGGGAAAAACTATGGTGTCCATTTTATTGTGCAACAAGTATATCCTCATGTTCTCTTTACCCAGTGCGGCAAACTTCAGTTGACCATAGTCCTCCTCCATGTTTGTAAAGAAATCACGCAAGTAAAAATTTTTGTGGCAAATCTATCAGGATTTCGCACATTTTTTAGACGCAGTAAAAGAAGTTAACTTCTGAGGGAAGGGGATTTAAACTACCACGTCCTTGTGAAACTAGGTGGAATTTTCATTCGCACGCTGTACAAAACATTATTCTTCAGTATACAGACCTCAGAGCAGCATTTAATGATATGATAAATAATGAAGGGTGGGATAATAATTCTTTATAGCAAGCAGTTTGGCTAAATAGCATGCTATATGATCAAACTTTCCTTTTTCTACTACAAGCTGTACAGTTCGATTTTTAAACATACAAGTATCTTGTTTGACACCTTATAAAGTAAACCTGTGGATATAAGACGCTGTAAGCTCGAAACTGAAACTGCATTAATGCTGTTGAAAGATTAAGATGTGAGGAAATTATTCTGAAATGCCAAGTGGAAGTTAAGAGCCTTATAAATTTAGTGGGATTATCTGAAATTAATTTTAACGAAACAGAAGCAAATATTCAGAAATTGAGAAGGCTGTCATTCGAAATAATTGACACAATAGTAGTAAACACGAAAACTAGATTCCAGGACTTTCATAAAACAGATTTTACAGAACTTGTAAATGAGAAAAAGGTCCTCAGGCTACAGTAGGTCAAAAACTTTCCCGATACATGAAGTTGAAAAACTACTTAAAATATATCCTTTCTTTGACAGTGAAAAACTGAAGGGACAGCTTACGTTTATTTACAGCAGAGAGAATAAACGTCTACAGCCTCAGGACGTCCTTAAATCCATTATAAACAATGGACTAAAAAACGTGTTCTCTGAATGTGTGGAACTACTGTCGTTGGTTCTTGCAATTCAAGCAACCACCGCGTCTTGCGATAAAAGTTTGATTACATTAAAACGCGTTGAAAGCTACACAATGACAAATGAAAGAGTGTCAAACTTGGCTAATTGGCTGTAAAGAAGGGAACTGTGAAATCTTCAATGAAACGGCAGGAGCCGGAAGCTGTGACCGAACGGTTCTAGGCGCTTCAGCCGGAACCGCGCAGCAGCTACGGTCGGAGGTTCGAATCCTGCCTCGGGCATGGATGTGTGTGATGTCAATACGTCAGTTAGGTTTAAGTAGTTCTAAGTCTAGGGAACGGATGACCTCAGATGTTAAGTCTCATAGTGTTTAGAGCCATTTGAAGCGGCAGGAGTTCATCTCTCGTATTATCGATGTTTACTCCCAGAATAAGGCAGGATAGAGCTAATTCATAAAAAGATGTAACAGTGAGTTCCTATGCGCTATATTTTTATTAATTTGTAGCTGTTTAATATTTTTATATATTTATTTATAACATTTCCTGTAGTAGTTTCAATATTAGTATAAATATTTAACTAAGCTGTTTTTGCTGTGTTTCCACTTTACAGGTTTGTGTTTTGAGATTGTTTTCCTTTTTTCCGATATCCGTAATTCTCAACCTACTCCACTAAAAATACCACGCCTCGCCACTGCTCTCCACTTGGCACGCACCTCGGTTACAGACGCATTTTGAAGGCTACGCGTAGAACTTCATGAAGCTACAGCGGGTGAAGCGGGAATATTCCACGATGTTCCACAACAAAATCCGTATTTTTTCAGCCGAAATTGTCAGAGAAAATAATGTGCGGCATTGTTTATTGAACGCCCCTCGTAAATAACCGGAGCAAAGACGGATGGGTAATATGGACAGAAAATGGCGAAAACCACTGACATAAACGACTTTGGCAAAAGTCAGATTGTTATGGCTCGGTGTCTGGGGACGATTGTCTAGGAAACGGCTAAACTGGTCGGCTGTTCGCGTGCCGCTGTAGCGAATATCGATGGAAACTGGTTAAGAACGATGAAACCAAGAGCAGGCGACAATATGTTGGACGTCCACGCCTTATCACAGAACACGAAGGTCTGTAAAGTAGGACAGGCATGTCTGACGACAGACTACAGGGCTAGTGCAAGTATCATTATTTAGGAGTACATCACTTATCGCACGTTGTGGCACTCTCATCTGATCCGCCATCACTCACGAGGAATAAATCTCCTGCGAATATAACTGCGAGTGTGTTAAATACAACGCAACAATGTATCAGGTACGGTTCGCTTATCTGTTATGGTTGCAGTGGACAAGGGATCATTGAGACTGAACAGTGGATTAATGGAAGCGTATCGCCTGGTCGGATAAATCACGTTTCTTGTTACCTGCTCGAAACATGCACCTCACGATGGGCGCACGCCGATGGGGCCGGTATTATGTAATGGAGGACAATCATCTGGGACCTGGGGTAGTCATCGAAGACACTACACAGCTGAGGAGTACGTGCAGATTATTGCGTTCCATCTTCATCCCTTAATACTCGATATCTTCCCCGACGGTGTTGGCATCTTCCAGCAGGACCTACATCTACATCTGCATCTACATGGATACTCTGCAAATCACATTTAAGTGCCTGGCAGAGGTTTCATCGAACTACCTTCACAATTCTCTATTATTCCAATTTCGTATAGCTCGCGGAAAGAATGAACACCTATATCTTTCCATACGAACTCTGATTTCGCTTATCTTATCGTGGTGATCGTTTCTCCATATGTAGGTCGGTGTTAACAAAATATTTTCGTATTCGGAGGAGAAAGTTGGTGCCGGCCCATGTGGTCGAGCGGTTCTAGGGGCTTCAGTTTCGAACCGCGCGACGGCTACGGTCGCAGGTTCGAATCCTGCCTCGGGCATGGATGTGTGTGATGTCCTTAGGTTAGTTAGGTTTAAGTAGTTCTAAGTTCTAGGGGACTGATGACCTCAGATGTTAAGTCCCATAGTGCTCAGGGCCATTTGAACCATTTGAGAAAGTTGGTGATTGGAATTTCGTGAGAAGATTCCGTCGCAACGAAAAACGCCTTTGTTTTACTGATGTCCAGGCCAAATCCTGTATCATTTCAGTGACACTCTCTCCCATATTTCACGATAATACAAAACTTCCTGCCCTTCTTTGAACTTTTTTGATGCACTCCGTCAATCCTATCTGGTACGGATCCCACACCGCGCAGCAATATTCTAAAAGAGGACGGATAAGCGTCCTTAGTAGATCTGTTACATTTTCTAAATGTCCTGCCAATAAAACGGAGTGTTTGGTTAGCCTTCCCCACAACATTTTCTACGTGTTCTTCCAATTTAAGTTGTTCGTAATTACAATTTCTAGGTATTTAGTTGAATTTACGTCCTTTAGATTTGACTGATTTATCATGTATCCGAAGTTTAACGGATTCTTTTTAGCATTCATGTGGATGACCTCACTCTTTTCGTTATTTAGGGTTAACTGCCAATTTTCGCAGCATTCAGATATCGTTTCTAAATCGTTTTGCAATTTGCTTTGATCTTATGATGACTTTATTAGTCGACAAACGACAGCGTCATCTGTCAAACAACCTAAGACAGCTGCTCAGATTGTCTCCCAAATCGTTTATATAGATAAGGAACAGCAAAGGACCTATAACACTAACACTAAGTTGGGGAACGCCAGAAATCATTTCTATTTTACTGAATGACTTTCCGTCAATTACTACGAACTGTGATCTCTCTGAGAGGAAATCACAAATCCAGTCAGATAACTGAGACGGTATTTCATAAGCACGCAATTTCACTACAAGCCGCATGTGTGGTACAGTGTCAAAAGCCTTCCCGAAATCCAGAAATACGGAATCAATATGAAATCCCTTGTCAATAGCACTCAACACTTCATGTGAATAAAGATCTAGTTGTGTTTCACAAGAACGATGTTTTCTAAATCCATGTTGACTGTGTCTCTTCGAAGTAATTCATAATGTTCGAACACAATATATGTTCCAAAATCCTGCTGAATATCGACGTCAATGATATGGGCCTGTAATTTAGTGGATTTCTACCTTTCTCGAATATTGGTGTGACTTGAGAAGCTTTCCAGTCTTTGGGTACGGATCTTGCGTCGAGCGAACGGTTGTATATGATTGTAAAGTATGGAGTTATTGTATCAGCATACTCTGAAAGAAGCCTAATTGATATACAGTCAGGACCAGAAGACTCGCTTTTATTAAGTGATTCAAGTTGCTTCATACTCTGATGGTATCTACTTCTACGTTACTCATGTTGGCATCAGTCTTTGATTCAAAAAATGGTTCAAATGGCTCTGAGCACTATGGGACTTAACATCTGTGGTCATCAGTCCCCTAGACTTAGAGCTACCTAAACCTAACTAACCTAAGGACATCACACACATCCATGCCCGAGGCAGGATTCGAACCTGCGACCGTAGCAGCAGTGCAGTTCCGGACTGAAGCGCCTAGAACCGCTCGGCCACAACAGCCGGCAGTTCTTGATTCGAATACCGGAGTATTTACTTCGTCTTCTTTTCTAAAGGCATTTCGGAAGGCTGTGTTTAGTAACTCTGCTTTGGCAGCACTGTCTTTGATAGTATCTCCATTGCTATCGCGTAGAGAAGGTATTGATTGTTTCTTGCCGCTAACATACTTCACATACGACCAGAATCTCTTTAGATTTTCTGACAGGTTTTGAGACGAAGTTTCCTCGTGGAAACTATTATAAGCATCTCGCATTGAAGTCCGCGCTGAATTACGAGCTTCTGTAAAAGATCGCCAATCTTGGGGATTTTGCGTCTGTTAAAATTTGGCATGTTTGCTTCGTTGTTTCTGCAACAGTGTTCTGACCCGTTTTGTCTACCAAGAAGGATCAGCTCCGTCGTTTGTTAATTTATTTGGTATAAATCTCTCAATTGCTGCCGACACTATTTCTTTAAATTCAAGCCACATCTGGTCTACACTTATATTACTAATTTGGAAGGAGTGGAGAGTGTCTCTCAAGAAGGCGTCAAGTGAAATTTTATCTGCTATAACTGACCATGTCACAATGTTAGAATTATAGTATAGTGGTCTGAGGATTGTGGCAGCCAACTCACGTTGATATCTTAGTCACAAATTTCATTTGAACTGAACCTTATGGATTACATCTGACAAGCTATAGTTTGGTGGCTCCACATCCGTTCGTAATATTCAATGCCATCTTGACAGAGGATGTTTGACAAATACTAATCGCATCGTTAAACTCTCAAGTGTTTAACAATCAATTTCGAGTTATAATGGCTCCTTTGTATTACTGATCCCTATCCGTGAACTCTGCTTCATGCCATTGCGTGAAACTGCTTCGTGCTGAGTATTTCCCGCGCAGATGGAGGTACCGTATTACATCTTCCCTGGCATCTGGTCGGCCATGACTCACACACAATAAGTAAATCTGCTGAGAATATAATTGTCAGTATATTAACTACAATACGTCAGGCATGGCTCGCTTGTCTATTATCGTTAATTTACCGTATATTTTCCACGGGTAAAAGTGACCATCGAAAGAAACGCACGATAAAAGCTCAAGAGGTACTACGTCTTGTTCACCGAAATACTTTCTGAAAGTGGAGGCTCACTTTGGGACAGTATGACAAAGACTTAAAGCAGTTTTTTCAGTTGCTTGCGAAGAAATTCACTTACCAAATCTCCACGATCTCTTAACAATGCAGTCAAGAGACTACATTTATTCACTGTACTCGTTTTAGAACAATTTTTCGTTTCTATTTAATTCATTGTCTCATTTAATTAATGTTATAGTTCTTTCATATCATCCCACGTACGACGGTATAACCTACAGTAGAAAATAGTGTGCGGTTGCTGAAAACTACAGAAAAATATTTTCTCTTTTGAACCCTCTTGTTATAAATTTCCTTACAGTCCTTATTACAAGGTCACGGCTTTCTGCATCAACCTTCAGAGCTACGCCGACATACACATAGTTCTTAGTCCTTTAGCCGGCCGAAGTGGCCGTGCGGTTAAAGGCGCTGCAGTCTGGAACCGCAAGACCGCTACGGTCGCAGGTTCGAATCCTGCCTCGGGCATGGATGTTTGTGATGTCCTTAGGTTAGTTAGGTTTAACTAGTTCTAAGTTCTAGGGGACTAATGACCTCAGCAGTTGAGTCCCATAGTGCTCAGAGCCATTTGAACCATTTCTTAGTCCTATACACGAGTGTATGTTTCCTGCGTTCGAGATGATTCATAGTTATTGTTCAAAATCGTGCAACACACCTCTGTCTCTAAATTGATTCTATTATCCTGTTAATGTACTTCGCGCATGTGCTTTAAATATATGTTGCTGTTGACTATGACAGCCGCACCAATGCTTTTGTAAAATTTTGCTGAACACCCGGAAGTAACAATGTGTAACACACTACAAAATTTGAGGTAAAAAAAAAGCCCTCCATGACATTCAAACGTTAAATACACAGGAGAGTATAACAGTGTTCTGCTGCCATCACACGAGAGACGGAGCGTGACGTAGCGTGAGGAGGTTTACGTTCTCAGCTATCAGTCATATGTGATAACGTAAGTGGCTTAAGTTGGCCCTGAAGCCACGAAGCGTACGTGATGCAATCCTGCAAGTCATGGTGCTAATTGGGCAACCGTGCTCTGTCATCCATTTCACGGATACACGAACGAAGACGTCAGACAGGGCACAGAAAATCAAAAGAATCTATGCGGTAGTTTCGGTTGATAAAAAACGCAGAAGTAGTTCGTAAGTTACTTGATTTGACATAAACCGGAAATCGCTTTAATATAGACCTGAGCGACGGTGTAGGAATTTGAAATGCGGATTGTACTAGAGGCAGATATAGCGTGTACCTGTCGCGCGTTCTTCTCCTGTATCAGTATCAGTTTCTTGTGAGTTCCTTTGGTACGTTCAGTATTATATGTTGTTGTTGTGGTCTTCAGTCCTGAGACTGGTTTGATGCAGCTCTCCATGCTACTCTATCCTGTGCAAGCTTCTTCATCTCCCAGTACCTACTGCAGCCTACATCCTTCTGAATCTGCTTAGTGTATTCATCTCTTGGTCTCCCTCTACGATTTTTACCCTCCACGCTGCCATCCAATACTAAATTGGTGATCCCTTGATGCCTCAGAACATGTCCTACCAACCGATCCCTTCTTCTGGTCAAGTTGTGCCACAAACTCCTCTTCTCCCCAATCCTATTCAGTACCTCCTCATTCGTTATGTGATCTACCCATCTAATCTTCAGCATTCTTCTGTAGCACCACATTTCGAAAGCTTCTATTCTCTTCTTGTCTAAACTATTTATCGTCCATGTTTCACTTCCATACATGGCTACACTCCATACAAATACTTTCAGAAATGACTTCCTGAAACTTAAATCTATACTCTATCTTAACAAATTTCTCTTCTTCAGAAACGCTTTCCTTGCCATTGCCAGTCTACATTTTATATCCTCTCTACTTCGACCATCATCAGTTATTTTGCTCCCCAAATAGCAAAACTCCTTTACTACTTTGTCCCATTTCCTAATCTAATACCCTCAACATCACCCGACTTAATTCGACTACATTCCATTATCCTCGTTTTGCTTTTGTTGATGTTCATCTTATATCCTCCCTTCAAGACACCATCCATTCCGTTCAACTGCTCTTCCAAGTCCTTTGCTGTCTCTGACAGAATTACAATGTCATCGGCGAACCTCAAAGTTTTTATTTCTTCTCCATGGATTTTAATACCTACTCCGAATTTTTCTTTTGTTTCCTTTATTGCTTGCTCAATATACAGATTGAATAACATCGGGGAGAGGCTACAACCCTGTCTTACTCCCTTCCCAACCACTGCTTCCCTTTCATGTCCCTCGACTCTTATAACTGCCATCTGGTTTCTGTACAAATTGTAAATAGCCTTTCGCTCCCTGTATTTTACCCCTGCCCCCTTTAGAATTTGAAAGAGAGTATTCCAGTCAACATTGTCAAAAGCTTTCTCTAAGTCTACAAATGCTAGAAACGTAGGTTTGCCTTTCCTTAATCTTTCTTCTAAGATACGTCGTAAGGTCAGTATTGCCTCACGTGTTTCAACATTTCTACGGAATCCAAACTGATCTTCCCCGAGGTCGGCCTCTACCAGTTTTTCCACTCGTCTGTAAAGAATTCGTGTTAGTATTTTGCATCCGTGACTTATTAAACTGATTGTTCGGTAATTCTCACATCTGTCAACACCTGCTTTCTATGGCATTGGAATTATTATATTCTTCTTGAAGTCTGAGGGTATTTCGCCTGTTTCATACATCTTGCTCATCAGATGGTAGAGTTTTGTCAGGACTGGCTCTCCCAAGGCCGTCAGTAGTTCCAATGGAATGTTGTCTACTCCGGGGGCCTTGTTTCGACTCAGGTCTTTCAGTGCTCCGTCAAACTCTTCACGCAGTATCGTATTTCCCATTTCATCTTCATCTACATCCTCTTCCATTTCCATAATATTGTCCTCAAGTACATCGCCCTTTATAGACTCTCTATATACTCCTTCCACCTTTCTGCTTTCCCTTCTTTGCTTAGAACTGGGTTTCCATCTGAGCTCTTGATGTTCATACAAGTGGTTCTCTTATCTCCAAAGGTCTCTTTAATTTTCCTGTAGGCAGTATCTATCTCACCCCTAGTGAGATAAGCCTCTACATCCTTACATTTGTCCTCTAGCCATCCCTGCTTAACCATTTTGCACTTCCTGTCGATCTCATTTTTGAGACGTTTGTATTCCTTTTTGCCTGTTTCATTTACTGCATTTTTATATTTTCTCCTTTCATCAATTAAATTCAATATTTCTTCTGTTACCAAAGGATTTCTACTAGCCCTCGTCTTTTTACCTACTTGATCCTCTGCTGCCTTCACTACTTCATCCCTCAGAGCTACCCATTCATCTTCTACTGTATTTCTTTCCCCCATTCCTGTCAATTGTTCCCGTATGCTCTCCCTGAAACTCTGTGCAACCTCTGGTTTAGTCAGTTTATCCAGGTCCTATCTCCTTAAATTCCCACCTTTTTGCAGTTTCTTCAGTTTTAATCTACAGTTAATAACCAATAGCTTGTGGTCAGAGTCCACATCTGCCCCTGGAAATGTCTTACAATTTAAAACCTGGTTCCTAAATCTCTGTCTTACCATTATATAATCTATCTGATACCTTTTAGTATCTCCAGGGTTCTTCCATGTATACAACCTTCTATCATGATTCTTAAACCAAGTGTTAGATATGATTAAGTTGTGCTCTGTGCAAAATTCTACAAGGCGGCTTCCTCTTTCATTTCTTAGCCCCAATCCATATTCACCTACTACGTTTCTTTCTCTCCCTTTTCCTACACTCGAATTCCAGTCACCCATGACTATTAAATTTTCGTTTCCCTTCACTATCTGAATAATTTCTTTTATTTCATCATACATTTCTTCAATTTCTTCGTCATCTGCAGAGCTAGTTGGCATATAAACTTTTACTACTGTAGTAGTTGTGGGCTTCGTATCTATCTTGGCCGCAATAATGCTTTCACTAAGCTGTTTGTAGTAGCTTACCCGCGTTCCTATTTTCCTATTCATTATTAAACCTACTCCTGCATTACCCCTATTTGACTTTGTGTTTATAACCCTGTAGTCACCTGACCAGAAGTCTTGATCCTCCTGCCACCGAACTTCACTAATTCCCACTATATCTAACTTTAACCTATCCATTTCCCTTTTCAAATTTTCTAACCTACCTGCCCGATTAAGGGACCTGACATTCCACGCTCCGATCCGTAGAACGTCAGTTTTCTTTCTCCTGATAACGACATCCTCTTGAGTAGTCCTCGCCCGGAGATCCGAATGGGGGACTATTTTACCTACGGAATATTTTACCCAAGAGGACGCCATCATAATTTAATCATACAGTAAAGCTGCATGCCCTCGGGAAAAATTACGGCCGTAGTTTCCCTTTGCTTTCAGCCGTTCGCAGTACCAGCACAGCAAGGCCGTTTTGGTTAGTGTTACAAGGCCAGATCAGTCAATCATCCAGACTGTTGCCCTTGCAGCTACTGAAAAGGCTGCTGCCCCTCTTCAGGAACCACACGTTTGTCTGGCGTCTCAACAGATACCCCTCCGTTGTGGTTGTACCTACGGTACGGTTATCTGTATCGCTGAGGCACGCAAGCCTCCCCACCAACGGCAAGGTCCATGGTTCATGGGGGGGGGGGGGGGGGGGTCAGTATTATAGGAGGGATAGAATTCCGTATTTTGTCATATCATGTCATTCAGTTGTAGTAATTCAAATAAATAGAGAATATCTGCGTCACGCCGCGCGGGATTAGCCGAGCGGTCGGAGGCGCTGCAGTCCTGGACTGTGCGTCTGGTCCCGGCGGAGGTTCAAGTCCTCCCTCGGGCATGAGTGTGTGTGTTTGTCCTTAGGATAATTTAGGTTAAGTAGTGTGTAAGCTTAGGGCCTGATGACCTTAGCAGTTAAGTCCCATAAGATTTCACACACATTTGAACTTTTTTTTTCTGCATCACGGCAACTACCTCGGAGATGAAAGGCAGAGTTCGGACAACCTTCTAAAGAGAGAAGCTTTTCCCTAACGTAGATTTTCCGTACGGATCTACGTCCGGAGACAGCACCTTACTGAAATACAGCATGTCGTACCACAGGGAGGAAACATTTCCATATCTCTAACACGAATAAATGCGTCGCAGTTGTAGCGATGTGCACATCTGATTAAAAAACTAATCATAGTAGATAATTATGAGGGTTATATTGTGGACTGAGGCCACAGCGTATCCTCATGACTATCAACAATCTCAACCACATAGCACCAGTTGGCTCAGCAACCGGTAACATTACCATTCTTAAGAAAAACTTTGCTACTAAATAATCTGCTTATGAGCCCTATGCATTCATAGGTGTGGTTAACTTTAACGATGTAGAAACACTAATATTTTCTAAGTCATCTCGTTTACAGACTTAGTGCCATACCATAATTTTTGCAATAAAACGTACCATTCATTATAGTGCAACTTCTGTAAAATTTCATACTCCATCACTGTTACAGATATTTACAGGATCAACGTCTTTCACTTTCAGTTTGTTGACAACTTCAAATTTAAGATTCTTGTAATGCAAAGGTAAGAAGAAGATAATGAATTATCAATTTACGGAGCAATCGAGGGAAAGCTTTCTTACGAGTGTTTCACGTGACAAATTAAGTACTCCCGAGACAATCGCTGCTTGCATGTTTTTCTTTCTTCTGAATCGAACGACAAACTTCATGAATTGTTGTCATGTATTTTTTGCGATTACACTATTTCCACTACTGATTTCAGTGTGTATCAGTCACTGTCCTTCATAGCATCTGCTGCAAAGGTCTCTTCGAGAAACACACAACTATAAGTGTATATTTTGTCTGACTGTCGAAAAACGACGTAGTAGTTACGAAAAGATTTGCGCGATATTAACAATTATCTCGTTAAACATTTTAAGATTTTAACAAAATAACTACGAACGTGCGTTCATTAATCTTTTCGTTTTCCTGTTCCAAAAACTGAAGACAGAATCGTAAAATTGCTACAGGCTAGAGCAGATGGACGACACTAACGAAACATAGTTGTATCTTTTTATACGTCTAGTAAATAACTCGGTTAGATACTCTTTACTAAGTGTGAGTATGGAGAGGCTGAAGTCCATTGTTATCCTGTGCAGGGTCGTAACTCTTGAGGTGCATGGCACTGCCTTCCTCTGACCTATGCGTGACTGCAGCGGATGTTTGTTAAGCAGGGGTGTCCAAACCGCGGCCTTCTGGCCGCATGCGGCCCAAAGCAAATATCAATGCGGCCCAAGAAGCGAACATCTGTCACACTCTCAGTAACAAAAATCCATAAAATTCCGTTAGTGTAAAGTTATGATAAATTGAATATTTTTAATCTGAAACTCCCGCCGCATGATGCTGTTCTCTCATTGATCCATGCTGTTTGTTTTCTCTCTCTCTCTCTCTCTCTCTCTTTCTTTCTCCTTCTCTGCGGTTATTGTTAGTGATAAGTAAATTATGTGCGGCCCAAAAATACTGGCCTTCTTCCAGTGTGGTCCAGCTAAACTAAAAGATTGGAAATCCCTGATGTTAAGCGTAACATGCAGCTTGAAGAAGTCTGACCGTGCTTTATGAAATTCAGTTATGAAGATCGAGTTAGCTACTCGGTACGCTGAAGCTACTTCACAAGACGAATACTGTCTCAACGAACATTCTCGTCTTTTCGTCATAACTATTCAGCCTAAGAATTCAGAGTCATCTAGAATCTCATCTCTGTAGAATTAAAGGAAGTAAACAGTGCTTGACGCCCCATATACGTTGAGATCATTAGACACGGAGTGCAGTATCGATTTGGACGACCACGGGAATGAGAATCGGCCACGTCCTATTCAAAGAATCCATCCTGACATTCGACTTAAATTACTCAGATAAACCGTTAAAAATTTAAATCTGAATGGCTAGGCCCTGATTTCAGCCACGCTCCGCCTGAATGTGAATCCAGTGTGTGAACCGCTGTTTCGGCACACTCGGTGTATACACTGATCAGCTAAAGCAAAACTGGCTTAAATACCACTTCCACGAAACGTTCTGCGGACGGTACTGGATATTATGATTGCATCAGCGGCTTTTTCAAGGGGATACAGCAGTTGGGATATGGTTGTGGTCCAGGTCTTTCAAGTTCGCAATAATAAACTTCGTAACTCCGTGCAATGTGGCGCAACGGTTAAAGCACTTCAGTCGTATTCAGGAAGAGTGGAGTACGAATTATCGTCGAACCATGCACATTCAGGTTTTCCTTGGGAACCCTAAGTAACCCTAGCGAAGGCTACAGTAGTTTGCCTGAATAGGCCATGGTCGACTTCCCTCCCCATCCTTGTCCTACTGAACTACTGTAGTTAATGATATGCACGGTAGAATGAGAGGTGTAGTCAAAAAATTTTAATTATCACATCGAAAAAATAAAATTACATAATGATTTTTATTTGTTTGCAGTTGCATGTTTGCAGTCGTGATACGCATTGAAATCCCCGCACCACAGTACGTTACCTGGTCACTAGTGGAACCAAAATAAAACGGCGCAATGCACTTATACAGTAGAGTAACTTGCGGTAATTTGTTTTCTGTGTTCGAATAACGCTGCAACAACTCATGCTGAGTTGATGGATGTGTACGGTGACAACCAGTCATCGTACAGTGGTCAAAATAAATGTTGCATATTGCATTATTGTTAGTACTGGACATAACAAAAAACTATTTTTTTTCTGTCCGGTATAGTCGTTAAGAAAACAAAAATAAATAAGATAAATACATTTCCACTTGATAAACTCAAACATACGAAAAAAAGAAACCCTTACAAATTATGCCACTGCAAACACTACATTTTCTTGTCCTGTCATCTTATACAACACATTGTTATTAATCAATTGACCTTATTCATAATTGGAGATACTTTTTTATGTTCTTGGGCATACTGCTTACCAAATTGTCCTGATAACCCTATGGGATATTGTCCCAATATGGAGGCCATTCCATCCGACTGATTCTACGCTGCGCTAGGAAGGTGTTCACAAGAATGTGACAATGGGGCATGCCTTGTCATCCGTCACCGTGAATCTCGCTCCAATATGTTAATCAAATGGAACCATAATACGTGTAAAGATGTCGTCCCGATACTTCACATGTATTGGCACTAGGAGTGTCTTGCAGCCATACGTGATTCCACCCCAGAACATGAGTGACCGGCCTTGATAAGAGTGGCGGTGTACTACACAGTTTTAAACGTTGTCCTCGTTGCCACAAAGAGTGGTTTCTTGCCCGTGGGATACGAACCACTCTGCGAACACGATTTCGAGGATGAGCCTTGAGAGGTCTTCTGCACGTAAATCCTATTCATGGAGCGTATTTCGTATCGTTTGTGTTGACACCTGCACTCCCGCAGCTGTTTGGAACTACCGCCGTAGACGTGTAACATTGTGTTGAGGGTTTCTGCTTGCTGTTACACGCAGATATCGGTCATGCACACCTGTTGTTTTTCTTCTTCCGATCACTTCTTTGCGATCCTCAACTGATCCTGTCGAACTTTGATCCACAGCGACATTTGCTGCGACATCTATCTGCTCCATTAGAGTCACGATAAGGAGCCTCTTAATGTACGTTGTTGTTGTTCGCTCCATCCTGGAGCAACACAACTCCGGTAATGCAATGTTTACAGGTGACGCGGTTGCCATGGACTGCAGGTACTGCTCCATCGCGGTAGAAACATGGGCTGTTACGTTACAAACAAAATATTCTATTGATACCATAATGTATTTCTGGATCACAACGTTCAGTATCAAAGTTTCGGCAGTATGCAACATTTATTTTGATCAATATATTATACAATGGTTAGTATGCACAGACGTTTCCAGTCTGCTCCAAAAAGTGGCAGAACATCTCTCTGTCAACAACCAAGAATCGCAAGAGACTGGAAGCCCTGGGGATCGCAGACTGGCCAATCACAACCGAAGCGATAGTTCACAAAATGAAAATCAGTCGTGGGTCAGTTTTACCATCTTGCACAACATTTTGGACATGAGAAATGTCACCACACGCTGGGTACCACGACTGCTCATGTCAGTTCAAGAAGTCCGCTGTATCAAGGCAGCAGCGGAAATGTTGCAGGCCGGTCCAGGTGGCTTCTTTAATTGCTCAGTCACCATGAACGAGTGCTGGGTGTCTCACTATGATCCCGAGGCAAAGGAGCAGAGCAACCAGTGGAAACTTGTGGCTTCACCCCCGCCGAAAACCATCGTGAAGACCATCGTCGCGAAACATAAGACTGTGTGTTTTTTGCGGCTGCCATTAAGTGATGCTAGCAGATTATGCTCGTTAAGTGAAACCGTCAGAGGAGCACACCGCCGAAATCTCCCGAGGTCCACGACAACTCCTCAGTTCATTCTACACAGGAAACAGTCACGCATAGTGCTTCTTTGGGCTATCAAATTTTCCCTCAGCCCTGGTGTTTTCTCGAGATGGCACACGGTGACTTCTTCCTGTTTCTTTGAATGAAGTAACCATTACGTGGCAGACATTTCTAGAACGATGGCGAGGTGGTTTTCAAGGTGGAATGTTTTCTGAATAGCCAACATGCTGATTTCTACAACCATGTTCTCCACCACGTCTTCCATCGTTAGTAAAAATGTGTTGCATTGAAGAGTGAATAAGCAAAGAAGAACTAACACCATCACCAAGTTTTATAGTCTCAGCTTGATTTTTTTACGACGTGATAACTAAAAACCCTACTTTTACAGTATTTGTTGACGCAGAGAAAGCTTTTGACGATGTTGATTGGAATACACTCCTTGAAATTCTGAAGATAGCAAGGGTAAAATACAGGGAGCGAAAGACTATTTACAACTTGTACAGAAACCAGACGGCTGTTATATGAGTCGAAGGGCATGAAAGGGAAGCAGTGGTTGAGAACGGACTGAGACAGGGTTGTATCCTATCCCCGATGTTATTCAATCTGTATGTTGAGCAAGCGGTAAAGGAAACTAAAGGAAGTTTGGAGTAGGTATTAAAGTGCAGGACGAAAAAATAAAAGCATTCAGATTTGCCTATGACATTCTAATTCTGTCAGAGACAGCAAAGCACTTGAGAGAGCAATTGAACGGAATGGACAGTGTCTTGAACGGAGCATATAAGGTGAACATCAGCTAAAGCAAAATAAAGATAATGGAATATATTCGAATTAAATCAGGTGATGCTGAGGAAATTAGATTAGAGAACGAGACACTTAAAGTGGTAAGTGAGTTTTGCTATTTGGCCAGCAAAATAACTGATGATCGTGGAAGTAGAGAGGACAAAATGTAGACCGACAATGGGAGGAAAAGCGAAGAAGAGAAATTCATCAACATTGATTGTAGATTAAAGTGTTGGGAAGTCTTTTCTCAAAGTATTTGTATGGACTGTGCCGCGTATGGGAGTGAAAGATGGACGATAAACAGTTTAGGCAGGAAGAGAATAGAAGCCTTTGAAATGTGGTGCTACAGAAGAAAGCTGGAGATTACGTAACTAATGCGGTGGTACTTTAATAGAATTGGGGATCAAAGAAATAAGTGGGACAGCTTGACTAGGGATCGGCTTCAGGACACGTTCTGAGAAATCAAGAGGTAAACAATTTAGTATTGGAGGGACGTGTAGGGGTGGATGGGAGGGAGGCTAAGAATCATAGAAGGAGACCAAGAGATGAATACAGTAAGCAAATTCGGAAGGATGTAAGTTGCAGTAGTCACTCTGAGATGAAGAGGCTTGCACAGAATAGGGTAGCGTGGAGAGCTGAATCAAACCAGTCTTCGGACTGAAGACCACAACAACAACAGCAACAAAAAAAGAACAAAATAAACTTATTACTACCCCTGATTTGCAAGCAACGGGTTAATAACCCTCCTTCGGATTTAGTCCGGCAAATGATACCTCGATACTATTCGGGTAATATACTCTCACAGCTGCTCAGAGTAAAAGTTTTCTCGCAGCACCCTCTGCTGTCCAAACCTCAATAAGCAGTGGCCTACCAAATAAAGATGAGCCGATATCTTTGTAGCGCCGCTGGAGTACACAGAGTGGTATGAATGGCATATTCATCGACCACATCCCAGCACGCCACGCGCCGCGCACAGCTACGCCAGAGAAGGCCCATTTCAACTCCCGTCACTGCTAACCGAAGGGGCCCGGGTTCGATGCCCGGTCGGGTCGGAGATTTTCTCAACTACCGGACTGTGTGTTGTTTTGTCCTTACGCCCGTATCGTCATAACTGACATTCCATTCTTTAGATGGCTGTATGGGCTCGTCCCGAAAGCCAACTAAAAAAAGAAAGAAAGAAACTCCCGGCAGCGCGCCGCCAGCACACCGCAGGCGAGTACACTCTTCCATCGCTTGCCATCTCCAATAGGGGCCACCACCCATACACGCCGCCAGAGGCCTAAATTCACGTGACCTCAATGCTTGCGACTCCGATGTCTGGTGCGTCTTTTTAAGCAGCCGCACTCAGAGCTTTGCCCCAGAG
Source organism: Schistocerca nitens (assembly GCF_023898315.1). Classification (NCBI taxonomy): domain Eukaryota; kingdom Metazoa; phylum Arthropoda; class Insecta; order Orthoptera; family Acrididae; genus Schistocerca; species Schistocerca nitens. The sequence continues at coordinate 568,587,005 of NC_064616.1, read as the reverse complement.
ATTCAGTGAATTTGGAGACTTATTAACTTTAGTACAGAAGACTCCAGTGAGGGCAATACACTGACGTAGTATGAAGCTACTAAATTTTACTACATCTCAGTGTTTTGGATGATAGTATCAGCATTCGACACTATTTGTTTCTATCAAAAACACTACTCTCATTGTACATGGTGGCTATCATTAAACTTTCGCTACTTGAGCCATTGCAGACGGAAAACTATTTACCGAATGGGTAACCAACTTGATAGGAATGATGTTCAGACTGTGTGCTTAACGATTTGCGTTGGTAGTAGTATCAATGTCATGACTTGTCGTTAGGTTACTACTAGTACGGCGACGTATGGTTGAAACACAAGCATCAGTGTGTATTGTAGTTGCAGGCAGTCAACATGGGACTGGATCTCCGAAGTTACGCCCTTTTCTTAAATTTTCTTTAAATTTTCCAAAATTTGAGGAAACTTATGTAAGAGGCATAGCAGAAAAATAAATAGATTAACGTTTTCACAAAACATTGATAATCTAAAATGGCTATAATTTTGGTTCCTCGCTTTTTGTTCGGCTGCACAAGAGTAAATCCTAAGCAGATAATATCAAACACAATCATTTGCTGCGCTTTAGATCGTACCGGTACCCGCCTCCGAAGCCGCAGTCGCTAACGCACGCCTGTGTGGTGGAACTCGACTCGGAGGTAAGTCGGTTCGAAACCTGGTGAAACATGATACTTTCACTATCAGGATTCGGCCGGCAAAGGGAGGAGAGGTGATGGCGTAAAGTCCAGAACACCAGTCTTTGCACCAATGTCCTAAATTTAATCCCAAATCTCTCCCTCGTGCCTCATGAAGTGAGAACATGTGACACAGTTTTGATGGTGATCTGTTCGTCTGATGGGGAAGGTAAGATGGGAAGCTTCCTTGGTGCTATTTGGGAGTAGTAGTGTAAGTGCCGGCACTGGGTTTCACTCTCTCATTCTCATCATAGAACACAAACATAACACTACACTTTACACGCATCCTTTACACTCACCTGCAATCCACGAACACGCATTCGACACAACTCTCCCATATGCGCGAGGAAAGGGGCCAGTGTACGCGGAGGAAGAACAACCTTTCCGACAGGATATCCCAACTAAAAGTACCATACACTTATATTTTTTGTCGTATCTCATACTTTTACAGCATTGTCTCCAATACCAAAGAGAAAGGGTTCACAACTTACAGTAACTGTAAAAATGTAAAGGTGATTTCTATTAGGTAATTTAGAAAAGAGTAATTAGTAGTGCGGGAGAAAGCTATTCTGCAGTAGAACGACGTCCATTGGTAGAAACTGTTCTTTGGAAAAGTCGGACACAAAGAAAACGAGCTTGTTGCTCAATCTGGAACCGTATTATTGACTCTCGCTTAACGATGTGCGAGCCCCTTACTGCAAGATTTCGGACAACCGAGCCAGGTACTACCATACTGCTGCTTAGTAATAGCGATGCGCTTGAGCCCGACTCAAACCGCTCGAGAAACTTACACGACAGCTCAATAAATCTCAAATCCTGCTCGATCTTTCGATCTAATCACTTTTGTTGGTACTACTCGTATCTGCACGATCTGTGTTAGCGTGTTTTATGCACTATGATTTGAATAATAAAAATAACTTTAAACACAGACTCAAATACGACGGTGAGCCAAATGGAAACCTTAAATATTTTTTTAAATATTATTTATTGTGCAGTACCTCTTCATTAGAACGGAACTTCTTTCCTCCCATTGCGTCTTTGAGTGGTCCAAACATATGGAAATCACTTGAGGCAAGGTCTGGTGAGTATGGTGGATGAGTAAGACACTCAAAATGCAGGTCTGTGATTGTTGCAGCTGTTGTACGGGCAGTGTGGGGCCTTCCATTGTCATGTTGCAAAAGGACTCCTGCTGACAGCAATTCATGTCGCTTTTGAGTGCAGGCCGCAGTTGATTTTTTAGGAGATCTGTGCATGATGCACTGGTGACAGTGGTCCCTCTAGGCATGTAATGCTCCAAAATGACGCCTTTTTCATCCAAAAAGAGAGTCAGCATAACCTTCCCTGCTGATGGTTCTGTTCGAAACTTCTTTGGCTTTGGTGATGAGGAATGACGCCATTCCTTGCTCGCTCTCTTCGTTTCCGGTTGGTAGAAGTGAACCCTGGTTTCGTCTCCAGTAACGATTCTTGCAAGGAAGCCATCACCTTCTCATTCAAAGCGCCGAATAAGTTCTTCACAAGCATCAATACGTCGTCCTCTCATTTCAGGAGTCAGCTGCCGTAGCACCCATCTTGCACGCACTTTGTGAAACTGGAGCACATCATGCACAATGTGGTGTGCTGACCCATGACTAATCTGTAAACGTGCTGCAATGTCATTCAGTGTCACTAGGCGGTTTTCCTTCACTATGGCTTCAACCGCTGCAATGTTCTGTAAAGTCACAACTTGATGTGCCTGACCTGGACGAGGAGCATCTTCCACTGAAGTCACACCATTTGCGAACTTCCTACTCCATTCGTAGACTTGCTGCTGTGACAAACATGCATCACCGAACTGAATCTTCATTCGTCGATGAATTTCAATAGGTTTCACACTTTCACTACGCAAAAACCGAATATCAGAACGCTGTTCTTCCCTGGTGTGTCGTTTCTATCACGGATTCGATCCCTGGTCAGTCATATGGTTTTATCTGGCAGTTATCACGTATTTCACCTCTTGTAATACTTGTTCATACAAAAAATCCCGCCGGATGGTGTGGCCGTGCGGTTAAAGGCGCTTCAGTCTGGAACCGCGTGACCGCTACGGTCGCAGGTTCGAATCCTGCCTCGGGCATGGATGTGTGTGATGTCCTTGGGTTAGTTAGGTTTAATTAGTCCTAAGTTCTAGGCGACTGATGACCTCAGAAGTTAAGTCGCATAGTGCTCAGAGCCATTTGAACCATTTAAAAAATCCCAAGTTGCATTGTGGTTCGGATTCCACAAAAGATACAGAAAAGTGGTCAGCACCTACATTTACAATTTAATTTATCTGAATGTATAAGGACTCGTTCGTTCCTACGATCTATCGTGCAAATGATCCGTGAAACATGAAACTAACTAACTAGCCCCTATAACTGCCTGGGTAAGTCAGTTGAAACGTCGGAGGAAGGCGACGGCATAGCAACTCCAAAAGGACCATGTCTTGTAAAGCACTGCGGTTTTTCAAACTAACCTTCCGGTTGATCATAGTAATATCTCTGTTAGTATGGAAAGATGCCTTATTGGTACGTCGGCTCCCGATCACTTGCAAAGAACGTGTTACTTATATCGTACGAGTCGTCTTTAGAAAACTCACTATATCCCAATGAACAGTAAAACTTCAGTGTTGCACTTGTTCAGCGGTAACCTAGAACTGCTCTTTCGAAGTACTGTTGCTGAATACTACAGAAACACTTTCTTGCACAAGATGTAAGGTTCCGTTCGAAAAGTTTGCAATGAAAATTGGTGACGCTATAATTTTGCGTTTGGTGCGTATTACACCACATGCTGCTGCGTATGAAATTTAGCTAACATGTTGAATTTTTCTTTTAGAGGTCTCTATCTGCGTCCGGTCCCGAGAAAACAGATCGTATGTAGCGCGCTCACTCCCGATCTCACACCCGCGAGAATAAAATATTCACATCCCTCATATCTCCTAAACAGCTCGAGACATCGAAACTAGATTTTGGCGAATGATAGCACACAAGGAGGAGAGTATTTTGCCAATTCGTAAACACACGAAACTTTCTTATATATATATATATATATATATATATATATATATATATATATATATATATATCAGTAGTTATACTTCGTTTTTTATTTTTTTTCACTCCAGTGACTATAATTTTCATAGTAGGAAACAAGAGTTTCTTAGTATCATAATAAACATGATATTTCTTCTCTTATGTTACTGCAAACCGACACTATGACGTTTTTCGTAAGCGATTGATCTCTCTAATTGCCAATTGCTTGTTTAATGAGGCATTCTGTTTCAGAATTCTGTCGCAATAGCTGCTGTGACATGAGTTAATGCAAATTACACTGTGTTTTGGCAAAGGAAGTACAATTAAACCGGTCAACTAGAGAAATGTGGCCGTTACTCATAAATGGTGACACCTCTTCGAATGAGAAAAGGTTAACAATTCAGACAAAATAAATTGCCAATTCTGTTGAAATTTTGGTTGAATCCACGTAACCCATCGTATTTTTACTACTGAACGGCTCGAATACAAGCTTACCAAAGTATTTTATTCCTTCTCTTCATCTGAGCAGTATTAAAATAATGACGAAAGTTCCCTTCAAGCGGAATGATAGGCGCATGCCAGATGCTGATTACTCACCTGCGACTTGCCAAACTGACAATGTGTGATTCGCGAATAAAATAGTTGTTATTGAGGAAAATAAACAATTGATCTGTCACACAACGCGATGGTCAGTGTATTGTCAGCAGCTGAGTATAATGCACGCGACAGGAATGCGGAAGCTAATCATGTATGTCCCGTGAGCGGGAGTTCACGTCGTTCGAAAAACATTGTCATGAAAGTAGATTTGCCTTTGTCAGCAATACATTTCAACAAATTAGCTATATCTAATCACCACACTCTTTCAGGATACTCATACTTTCGTAATAATACCGACTACTACTTCATTTGTGTAGCCTGTTGTATAATTAGTTTATTAATGCTAATAGTGTGTAAGCAACCACTGAAATGCTTTTTCTCGGCTCCGCGAGCCAATTAAAACATTGTAATTTGTGAGGGCTTTTCGACTGTTTCTAGCTTGCAGTGGAAATGTGCTGTCCACATGTACATAATATAATGCCTCTTATTACATCCATATCCATGTAACTATAGTGAAACTTATGCACTTCATATCTTGGACGCTTTTTACCAGAAGTGCAAAGGGGTCATATCTGTGGAAATTACGCCTTTTCGACTTTTTGCAACAGTTCGTAAAGATACGTCAGCATAACAGGCAGCAAGTAGATAACCTTGTTTACTTTCTTGCCTTGCTTCTAGATCACGTGATTTTATAATTTTCCTTACTTCCTTATGTACTACCCTCACGATGAATCGTCTGTCCCTTGGTACGATCTGAAAACACTGTGGAGGCAGAAGATATAATCCCAGTGGCTAATGGCTCACCAGTTATTGAACCGTGCATTGTTCTTGACAAAAGAATAAACAAAACAAAAGAACTGTAGAGATATATGTTACTGAAAACTATTATGTATTAACGAAAATAGGTGGATCGCTTAAACGGCGAAAAACGGAATACTACCCAGTGATAATAAAATTCCCGGATGGTCGATACTTCCACTGTCCATATGCGCCATGCCGAAGTGAGCACATGGCAGGGTTAAAGGTTTACCTTGATCGAGCTAAATCATTTCCGGCAAACTCTGGGTTGATTCTATAAACTAAGACAAAACTTATTGCACCAACTATCCTTATTCAACGGAGTTTAAATTCCATCTCTGTTAATACTTGTAGATGTCTTTAACAGGTAGCTTATTACTCTTATCTCTTACATGTTCTGCTCTAACGTAATACGTCTACGTCTATATATTATTCCACAAGCTACCATACGGGGCTTGGCGGAGGGTACTTTGTATCACTGCTACTCATGCCCTTTTATCTTCCACCCACAAATGGAGCAGTTTGCCTACAGTGTGAACTGATGCAGTAGGAAGAACTCTTCCGTAAGAATGGATATACAAAACATCAAATTAACAGAGCTCTGCAAGTGAAAACGCCAACCGAAAGAATACAAAAGGAAACAGATGTAAGGTCTACAGCCTTTCTACCGTATATCGGATGTGTTTTTTCAGACTCTGTAAGAGAAATGGAGAAGCATAGAGTGGATGCGATCTTCCTTCCACCGGCCAAGACGGCAGCTCTTCTAGAATCTGTGAGATATGATCTGCTGTTACGAAAGGCGCGTAAATTTGAAATTCCTTACGAGTGTGGTAAAAGATGCATAGAACAAACAATATGCACCGTACAAGAACGTTGTACTGAACGCTAACAACACACCCTTCGCCCAATAAATCTGCAGTGGCTGAATATTGCATTTCCGGTGGCCATTCCATGGGTTACGGTAAGGTAAAGTTAAGATACTGGTCCCAACGTCAACCTAGTGGGCTTCATTAGTCAAGAGAGAGTGGAAATACAATTAGCAGACAACCTGCTCAACCGAGAGGAGGATTTCGAACTCAAAAAATGATGGAAACCCCTCACTTCACGACTGCAGTCTCGAAGAAAATATTGTTCTAACTCTGCACCGCCTGGCACTCCGACATATGCCACCCATAATAACTACGTGGGCACTGTGGATTTGTTGATTCTGGTCTTACTTTGTTTTACTTTTAGACGCATAAAGTTTTATCTATGACTGACGCTTTTGTTTCCGACATGTTGTCTCTGACACATGCGCGGTTACTCCACAGTATCGCGTAAAGTAATTTAAAATTCTTGCAAGCTACTTACCTTGAAAATGACAAAAAGGTTGTCAGCCAAAATATTGTAACAAGAAGTAACAATATGCCGGATGTACGCCCGAAAGAAGGTGGAATTATAAATGACTCAACAGTATTTCTCTAAAAGAACGTCTGCTTCTCTCGTGGGATTCCCATCTGACTTCAAGGATCATTTCCGTAATGTTCGTGTATTGATCGAACCTACCAGTAACAGCCCTCTAAATTGTTTCGACGTCTTCTTTTAATCCGACGTGGTCGGAATCCCAAACACTCGAGCAGTACTCGAGATCAGATCGTACTAGTGTTCGGTACATTATCGTCCTAGAACCCTCCCAATTAACCAAAATAAACCATTGGTCTTCCATACAATCAAATTCTGCGCAAGCCATCCTGTATTCTCCTATAGTCACTCAACGACGACACCTTCCCGTGCATTACAGCGTCATTAGAAAGGCAAGAAGAAATTTAGTTGTATGTACAGTCATCAAGGCATTTAAACTGTATGTCTCGTTATTAAAAGCGAAAAAGTTTTATTAATAATTGCTGTCACTTAAGAAAATGTGGAAAAATGGTGTCGTTGTGTTCATACTGACGGCACGTTACACTCGATAACGAACACGTGGACACACACCATGTTTCCGTCCTGCCTATCTTCGAACCTGTTATTATGTGTATGGCGTAGCGCAACCATTTTATAGCATCTTAAGAACTATTCCACCAATAAAATACAGTAAACTTGAAGACACAGATCAGGGGGTATCCGGAATTGTACAGGGGCAAAAGCTTAGCGAAGAGCAGTTCGCTTAATTTTATCGCAAAATATGGGACAGATTATCACGGATATGGTACGCGTGTTGGTGTGGCAATCATTGAAGCAAAGGCGTTTCTCGTTGCGGGGAGATCATTTCACTAAAGCCGCGCGGAGTGGCCGCGCAGTTTGAGGCGTCATGTCGTGGACTGCGCGGTCCCTCCCGCCGGAGGTTCGAGTCCTCCCTCGAGCATGGGTGTGTGTGTTGTTCTTAGTATAGGTTAGTTTAAGTTAGTTTAAGTAGTGTGTAGGTCTAGGGACCGATGACCTAAGATGTTTGGTCCCTTAGGAATTCACACACATTTGAACATTTTTTTCCCTAAATTTCAATCACCAACATTCCTCTCCGAATCAGAAAATGTTTTGTTGACTTCCCTCTACATATGGAGAAATGACCGAGGAATCAGAGATCCCATGGAAAAATTTAGATGTTCATTTTTCCAACGAGCTATTGCAGAGTGTGACTACTGAAAAATATGTCTGAAAGTGGATCTATGAACCCTCTCCCAGACAATTAAGTGTGAGTCGTAAGGCAGTCATGTAGATGTAGATGGGTGGAGCAGCCATTGCCCATCGGCCAGCGCTATGATTCAGCATACTGAGAGGCTAGCTGTGATGTCACAGCTTCCTCAAGGATCGCGATTACTCGCAGAGGTCGACGAATGACTTGCGGTTCTCGCGGCCTTGTCGGCCAGCGGAGGAGATACGTGAGCAGAACGGTCGGTTTCTCTCGGAACCTGTAGCTCACAGAATGCCAAGCCTTGGTCCCATTTCCCGCCAGAAAACTATAGTCTTTCACTTTAATATTCGGTAGCCTTTGTGAAACAGATATGTTTATAAATTTCCTCGAATGCATACATATTATAAAAATGTATGTATGTATGTTCCACATCTCCTCCTAAACCACTGGACCGATTTCAACCAACCTTGTACACATATCACTTACTATATGGAAATCATCGATGTGCGGTTAAAAACCGCCTACCTATCAAAGGGGTGGGGATGACAAAACAATGTAGCCCATGACGCGCCAATACTAATACTTCAGTCACACGGTACTTGAGAATGAGAGCACGTAGTGACTTATAACAAACTTTACACTTGATTTCAAACGCTTGCGTAACTTTTTCTCGCTGACGAACCCCACAAAATGATGAAAGGAGAAAGGTTTATCGTTTACTACATTTTCGCTGTTCGTACAGTAAAACTGTTGCATGAAGCATGACATTTTAATATCTTACTTCTGTTCTGCTAACTATATTCGATACATGTTTTGCGGACAGTATTCGCATATGCCACTGAATGAACCAGAACAATTACGTCACAGTTCAGAAGACATGACGAACAAACATTGACCGCTTGAAAATGAAACTTCAGCGGGAAATTTGTTACAGATATAGGGGAAATAAATGTACAGACACATGTGAAATATGTTAAATATACGCCGAAGCGCCAAACAAACCGGTATAGCGATGCATATTCAAATACAGAGATATGTAAACAGGCAGAATACGGCACTGCGGTAGGCAACGCCTTTATAAGACAACACGTGTCTGACGCAGTTGTTAGATCCGTTACGGCTGCTACAGTGGCAGGTTATCAAGATTTAAGTGAGTTTGAACGTGGTGTTGTAGTCGGCGCACGAGCGATGGGACACAGCATCTCCGAGATAACGATGAAGTAGGGATTTTCCCGCACGACCATTCACGAGTGTAACGTAAATGTCAGGAATCCGGTAAAACATAAAATCTCCGACATCACTGCGGCCGGAAGAAGATCCCGCAAGAACGGGACCAACGACTACTGAAGAGAATCGTTCAGCGTGACAAAAGTGCAACCCTTCCGCAAATTGCTGCAGATTTCGATGCTTGGGCCATCAACGAGTGTCAGCGTGCGAACCATTCAAGGAAACAAACTGCCTATTGGCTTCTGTCTCGGGTTCTTCGGCCGACGTTCATCTAATGATTTTTCTGACGTTTCGCCAGCACGAGTGGCTGGCATTGTCAAAGCTTCACCCTCCATTGCCGGTGGTGAAGCTTTGACAATGCCAGCCACTCGTGCTGGCGAAACGTCAGAAAAATCATTAGATGAACGTCGGCCGAAGAACCCGAGACAGAAGCCAATAGGCAGTTTGTCAACAAGTGGCCACGAAAGCCTTAACAATTTTGCATTCAAGGAAACATCATCGATATGGGCTTTCGGAGCTGAAGGCCCACACGTGTACCTTTGATGACTGCACGAAACAAAGCTTTACGTCTCGCCTGGGCCCGTCAGCACCGACACTGGACTGTTGATGACTGGGAACATGTTGCCTGGTCAGACAAGTCTCGCTTCAAATTTTATCTAGCGGATGGACGTGTACGGTTATGGAGACAACCTCATGAACCCATGGACCCTGCATTTCAGCAGGGGACTGTTCAAGCTGGTGGAAGCTCTGTAATGTTGTGGGACCCCTGATACGTCTAGATACGACTCTGGCAGATGACACGTACGTAAGCATCCTGTCTGAACACCTGCATCCATTCATGTCCATTGTGCATTCCGACGGACTTGGGTAATTCCAGCAGGACAATGCGACACCCCACAACTCCAGAATTGCTACAGAGTGGTTCCAGGAACACTCTTCCAGTTTAAACACTTCCGCTGACCACCAAACTCCCCAGACTTCAACATTATTGAGCATATCTGGGATGCGTTGCAACGTGCTGTTCAGAAGAGCTCTCCACTCCCTCGTACTCTTACGGATTTATCGACAGCCTTGCAGGATTCATGGTGTCAATTCCATCCATCAGTGCTTCAGACATTAGTCGAGTCCATTTCACGCCGTGCTCGCTGGAGCCCTACGCAGGTGTACCAGTTTCTTTGCCTCTTTAGTGTACAATGGCTCATTCAGGTATTAACTCTTTATGTGTGAGATAACAAATGCGATTCGTGTTTCAATCAGACAAATACTTAGGCCACAATGATCCTGCCACGACTAAGTTTAGGATAATTTCATCATGGTGTGAAGATCATGAAGGTTTATAGATACTTTAAAGAGTGAAACCACCAACAATTCTCTTGCTACCCACAATGAATACAGCCATTGATACAAGTGTCAGTATTCTGACTATAAGAAAACATTTGCTAACCATTCATATGTGAGAACAACTCCTTCCAAAATCAGTAACTGTTAGTAAGTGCAAAGGTAATCACCACATGGGAAGATCATTCAATACACAGTAAGGAAACTATATGTGTGCCTTGACATACTATTACACTCATAAAAGATAACATATATAAAATGTAACATGGAATACCGCACAATGGACAGTTATTTTTTACAGGTAAAATATATCTTAGCCAAAATCGATGTCATATGATTGTTCCAAGTAGTTTGTCAGACAATAGTGTAGAATTTTGTTCCCTACTACGTAGCTGGTGCTGTGGTGATAATCCTGAACATTCATCTGTGTCTTACTTTCAGCATTCGTTCTGTTTTTGCACTATTCCGACTGCTAATTACCAGTGCATTCATTGTAACTACATTTAATTAATATAAACGTTCATATTAAGAACTTCTCTTTATAGCTTTGTGGACGGAGGAAATTCGTTTCACTTTCACATGGCTGTGGTCCCTTGCGTTTGCCACATGCATCATACACAATAGAAAGTGCATCCCCCTCAGGGAGTTTACTAATTTTCCACTTTTTCATCACTTGTTCTTCCCTTTCTACTACTTTTCTTTTGCAAATTGGTATTGCACAGGGCTTGATAAAGAGTAAAACATGTGGTCACATTATTTTCAATTTTTGCATCTTCTGAAGTTTCCTTTCTGCCACTTTTATTTTGCAAATTGGCACCCCATAGGATCTTCTCTTCAGTACTGCTCTGTGTACATTTGGTATTCGTATGTTTGCTTCTTAAAGTCCAGTGTCGTATGTTGATATTCATGGCATGCGCTACACATTATTTAAGTAGTAACTAATGTAATGTGGTGGCTTCAACCATTTTAATCCTCATCCATGAAGACGGACCAAGACTTAATCCGGTTCATATTTCGGTTTAAAATAAAAGAATCTGATTGTCAAATATGCATTTTAACACTGTTGAGCAAGCACTAACAACGGAATACATTGGAATGGTTTAGCTATATCTCAAGGTTAAAGCATTAGTAAGACATAAAAACAGCTGCTGTTGTAGTTTTTACAATGTACCCACTCGATGATTAATTACATGAAGACGAAATTAGATTCAGTATTCCTACCATGTTTTTGGTATATGTATGATTAGATCTTTTTATTAGTATAAACAGCAGTTTTGTGCTTCATGCTAAAACTACATTTTGAAAATTTAGTTCATATCTTTTAAACTGCTCTATTCCGCAATTTATTTTAATTTATTCTGAAAATTGAAGACTTATATTACGTACACTTGTTTTACAAATTGACAGTAGCAGTTCACATGATATTTCAGGTATTTTTGGCTAACAGTCGAAAATGAATACCACTGTAGAACATGATTTCATTATATGTTAATTACAACAGAATACCTTAATTTCCGACGTTCCTACCAATTCAGTTCTATAGATTCTATAAACTGATGTCCTGATGTTTCATAATTCTTTATATATTATTTACATAAAAAAGGGGATAAATCGGATGTGAACAACTATAGAGGAATCTCCTTACTTGCCGTCACATACAAGATATTATCAGCTTGTCTTCTTGAAAGAACACAAAAACTGCTAGAACCCAAAATCTCAGATTTCCAAGCTGGTTTCAGACCAAACAGATCATGTCCAGAACAAATTTTAAACTTGAAATTGATTACAAGGATGAGACAAATGCGAAGGAAGCCTACAGTATATGTCTTTGTCGACTTTAAAAAGGCATATGATTCAATTCACAGACCCACACTATTTAAAATTCTTGAAGAACAAGGACTGGATAAGAAGACACGGAACATCATAGAGCAGACATTAACAAATACAAAATGCAAAGTGAAATTCATGGGAAAACTTTCAAAATCATTTGAGATAAAAACTGGGGTTAGACAAGGTGATGGATTATCACCTCTGTTATTTAACTTAGTTCTGGATAGAGTCATGGCAGAATGGGAAAAAGAACTCAAAAAATAAAAGTACTGGAAACCAATATCACTGGGAACCAAAAAAGATGACCTACAAATCCCCTACTTAGCCTACGCAGACGATCTTGCAATAATGGCAGATTCTAGTGAAATGGCAGTCAAACAGATAGAAACCTTAAAAGAGTGTGCAGGAAAAGTTGGCCTACAAATATCTTTTGAGAAGACGGTGTTTACAACAACAAATCTAGAAATTTCTAAGTTACAAACCAAATATGGAGAAATTAAGAGGGTACCATACTTTAAATATTTAGGAGAGATAATTTCTGAAAAATACTCACAACAAGAAAGAATATTAAAAGCTCGTAGGGGTCTAGGGCTGGTCCAAAACATTTACAATAAAAAAATACAAAAATTAAACATTATAAGTCGGTAATTAAACCAATAATGCTATATGCCAGCGAAACCTTGACACTTAAAAGGAAAACAGATATGGAAAACCTGAAGAAAGAGGAAAGGAAAATCATTAGGAAAATTCTGGGACCAAGATGGACCAAAGAGGGCTATACATTACAGAAAAATTCTAAAATTGAAGAATTTTCTAACATAGAGATAGACATGAGGAAGAGGCGTCTAAAATTCTATGGCCACATAATGAGACTTCCCGATCACAGACTTACAAAAAAAATAGTAAGATACGTAGCATCCCTTGTTAATGGAGGAGAATGGATCAAAAATGTAAAGAAAGATCTGGAATTAGCCAACATTACTACTGAAGACATAACAAAAGAAACAATTTCAAACTTAAAGTTGACAAATGGGAGGTCAAACCAGAGACAAAAGCGCCGAGAACTGGAACAAAATGGAGCGAAGAAAGAAAAGCTGAATTCTCGCAAAGAATGAAGACCTGGTGGGCAAACAAGAAGAATAAGAAGCCCCAGAAGTGAACCATCTTTACTTAGCGTCTTCCATGTTGGGAGCTTTACGACTAATAATAATAATAATAATATTTACAAGTTAAAGATTGCTATTTTAACATGGTTCTGACATTATAATTTTCCTGTTAGCTGAAATCGGGGTGTTTACTTGCCCTAAATGAACTAAGGGTTGTGATATCGATCAGTTCAGTATGCTTCCAAACCTGTTTAGTTAGATATCACATTACGTTATTGGAGATGATATCCGCTTGTCTCCCTCCACCCTTTGAACTGACTTACCCAGCCAGTTATAGCAGCACCAACAGTTCAACGTCGACCACAAATCATGGTGTAGCTTCGTAGTTTTCAAAAATTCATATCATTGCCAGAAGGTAAAGACGTGATAAATGAAAGAAAGAAATTCAACGATCGACCGAGGGTTTTTCGCCTGACACCTATTTAGTCACTGCGGCATTTTCCTTAGTGATAGCTTTTACTAGTATTAAACAAACAAATAAAGAACAGCGTAAGCTGACAACAGCTTTGATTAATGTATTTTCCCCAGGTGGCACGTTTACGTATCAGGGGAAATTCTGGAACGGCGATGGGGGAATCGATATGTTGTTTACGATTTAATGGTTTTTAGCTTTTCGAACTTTAATGCCACCTGGTCTTGAATATTGACAGTATGGTTATTTGTTATTTCACTGAATTGCGTGTCTAAAAGTGATAAGTGTATCTGAAAAACTATTTTGTACATTTATCTGATCCATTTGATATGGCAAATTTTTATCTGTATTATCAATAAAACTGTAACATTAATTGTTTTAGGATCTATGTAACAACAGGAGTTGCTCACTGAGCATCACTGTTGATCGGAGGTTTTTTAACGCTTCGCCTACATAACTTTGCGCAATAAAAATGCAAATGAAAAGTATAAAGGCTTACTATTCCTTAATCCACGTAATATACTGAATGAACTTAATATCTGAATCTAGTTCTTGGTAAGAACTCCAGGACAATGAGCAGAAATCAAGTTAAATATCCAGAGATGTACCACTCAAAAGGACTATAAACATTCCGTCGAGACCGAGCGAGGTGGCGCAGTGGTTAGACACTGGACTCGCATTCGGGAGGACGACGGTTCAATCCCGCGTCCGGCCATCCTGATTTAGGTTTTCCGTGATTTCCCTAAATCGCTCCAGGCAAATGCCGGGATGGTTCCATTCAAAGGGCACGGCCGACTTCCTTCCCTAATCTGATGAGACTGATGACCGCGCTGTCTGGTCTCCTTCCCCAAACCAACCAACCAACCAATTCCCTCGAGTTTAAAATTGAAGCAAGTTTTTTTTCGTTTTCAGCTGTACCAAGTTTCCATAAATTCATTTTCATTTCTTAGAAGAAAATCATTTGTAATGTCTCAGATGCTCATGAAGGAACTGGGTTTTCCAACCAATCTTTGGATTCCTGATTGCTGCACCTTTTACCTTTAAGGTACAGACGTGGGTTTCATCTGCAAGTATGTGGTTCAGTAACTAACCTGAGAAAAGAACATACCTTTGTAACGAGCTAGAAAATAATAGACATCAAAGGAAGAAGGTTTAATTGATGCCATTCAAAAAAGTAAATACAGGAAGCAGAAAAAATAGACAAGTTCAGGTGACATCATTCTAGTACAGTGTGACACCGCTTCTAGCCTTTATAACGACATCAGTTGGCTGAGAAAGAGAGTACACTAGTTTATTCAGGTATGCCATACCCAGCTGAAACCAGTGATTGATGTTTAGATCCTGTAGACTTACCAGATTGCCAGTACGTTGATCGTTGCAGGGCTAGAGTTGATCAGCAGCAATTTCGAAATAAACTTTCTGGTCCATCTTCATGGTAAACTGAATATGTGAGCCAAAGTCATGGTATGAAAGACACCCTCAAAATATGAAAGAGTCACCTCCAGCCCAGCTCTATCCTCCACATACTGTAAGTTAAATGCCAAATTCGTGCACTTGATGCCTTGCATCATTTGAATAGTGGCAAAATAGTGGCTAGTTCCACTACACTACACGAAGCAGATCAGTTACCGTTCACTTTCTGAGGTATTTGGCCCACTAAAGGCATGCTGCTGTAATCCACCCAGATAGCTGTGTATTGCTTCCAGGGCAGGGAGATGCACCAGCTCTGGATCGAATCTGCCTGATGGATTAACGACAAGGGTCGGTATGCCAGCCATCTTGGTAAGGTTTTTAGGTGGTTTCCTACATCAAAAATGGTTCAAATGGCTATGAGCACTATGGGACTTAACATCTGGGGTCGTCAGTCCCCTAGAACTTAAAAATACTTAAATCCAACTAACCTAGGACATCACACACGCCGTCCGGAGTGGCCGAGCGATTCTAGGGGCTTCAGTCTGGAACCGCGCGATCGCTACGGTCGCAGGTTCGAATCCTGCCTCGGGCATGGATGTGTGTGTTGTCCTTAGCTTAGTTAGGTTTAAGTAGTTCGAAGTTCTAGGGGACTGATGACTCAGATGTTAAGTCCCATAGTGTTCAGAGCCATTTGAACATCACACACCCATGCCCAAGGCAGGATTCGAACCTGCGACCGTAGCGGTCGCGCGGTTCCAGACTGAAGCGCCTAGAACCGCTCGGCCACACCGGCTGGCTTTCCTACATCCAAATAGGTGAATACTAAGCTGGTAACCAAGACTCACCTCAGTTACAAGATTTCAAACATTTAGAAGACTTTTGTACACATGAATAACACAACATGCAGACAGCGATGGCACACACTCTCTGTCCCGGAGGGTAACTAGGCGGCGACAAGACGAGCATCCAGCTACCCTTTAAATTAACCACACCAAATCCGTAAATAACAATGCCGATGCTCTGCGGACGCAGGACAAAGGCGCAAAAAAGAAGAAGAAGAAGATGTGCTGCTGTGAAGCCTTTCGCAAGACACCTGACTACAGATGTCTGCTGCGTGTCTCTTCATGATGTTCGCTTGGAAACTGATAGGGATGAACCTGGGGGGAGGGGGGGGGGGTTGGGTTGTGTTGGAGGAGGAGACCAAACTGCGAGGTCATCGGTCTCACCGGTTAGGGAAGGAAGTCGGCCGTGCCCTTTTCAAAGGAACCATCCCGGCATTTGCCTGAAGAGATTTAGGGAAATCACGGAAAACCTAAATCAGGATGGCCGGACGCGGGATTGAACCGTCGTCCTTCCGAATGCGAGTCCAGTGTGCTAACCACTGCGCCACCTCGCTCGGTCATGAACCTGCATTCACTGATAGTTCCTATTGCGTTTGAAACAGACTGTCAGTGACAAAGTGTGGCTCTCATATCTGGTCTCTATTCATTAGAATCTTTTGAGATCTACTCTTCTTTCGCCGTTTTATATGGCTGCAAGTGATGTAGAGCTCCTTGTAGAAACGTTGGCCAATCTGTTTTGATACACAAACAAATTGGGCATCTCCATTGATAGTGTTGTCATGTGCCCATCCAAACATGACACTCCTTTCTGATATCCTGTTACATCTCCTTCTGGAACCATCTTACTGTTCTGACTGTACTGACAGGCGCATACAGAGCACATAATTGTAATGACTTACACCAGCAGCGGAGGGTCCCATGACAGCCTGGTATCAGTTCCACGCAATGTACAGTGCCCAGAGACGACCAGTGTGCATTTTTAAGTCAGTGACTAATAATTGGTCTGGACAGCGTATAATGGGGGCTGAGTATAAAACTCCAATCTTCTATCTTTTACCTTATGTATGTGGGGCTTTAATAACCGTGAAATAAAAGTAAGCTAAATATTTGTAAAGTATCAAAATGAAGTTGTTTAAGTGACAGGAATCTCATTCTTAGACTACAACATTTCACACTTGTTACTGGTAAGTCTTATTGTAACATCATCTGCGCTGATACTGCTTACTTAGATCACCTTACAGGAAATCCTACTGCAAAACAGTGTTTGATAAGTGTTCCCACTGATCATTGAAACTAAATTTTGTAATAAATGGAATGCAATATAATAATTTGACTTTGATTGTACATTCGATCAGAGATTTTAAGCTACTATTGACTTAAACAAAATTTTCACGTAATCACAATGCATCAAAAGGTATTCAAATAATTATATTTACTGGCGTAGTAAATGTAGTGCGGGACAATACGTTGAGAATGTGGGTTTCGCATGAGGCGTGCCAGAGATAAATCCCTGCAGTCGCGCTCTCCTCTGTGTTCTCGGTGGCTCAGACGGATAGAGCGTCTGCCATGTGAGCAGGGATCCCGGGTTCGAGTCTCGGTCGGGGCACACATTTTCATCTGTCACCGTCGACGTATGTCAACGCCTGTAAGCACCTAAGGGTGTTCATTTCATTGTAATAAATGTTATGCCACTGCCGTATTGGTGTACTTGTGGGAAGCGGAAATCCTTACGAATATTAAGGTGACAGGAAATTTGAAAAGAGATTTCGTCCTTTAAAAGAGACAGTATGGTGGTTATTATGTCAAATCAACGAGAGATTGGAATTTTCTTCCATTTGGAATAACTATGTCTTGCCCACGAACAGACTTCTAATTACATTAAGGGCATATGCGACTGATGTATTTAATATAGTTATTGTTCACAGTGCTGATGTTCGTAGTACAACAGCACTAAGAACTATCAGTGGTATATCGGCGATTGTAGCAACAATGTCTCCACAATACGTAAAGGTCCCTTCTCGAACGAAATTACACTCCGTGATAGATGGTTCCTGGGTACTGGATGGATTTCCTGGAGTCAGCGATATAATGGATTTCAGTGCTACTGTACAATGATGATCTATTAAAAGTGCGTCGTTTTTATACAGGTTCTCATAGTTCAATATCAAATACCAACATTTGTAGATACAGTCTGTACACAGTGTATACCTAAGTGGAAAGTCGAAGCTGTAGGCTAATTTATAGCCTCATGAGCTCTAAAGAGAATGATAGCAGTTTCGTGTCCACCTCCTTACAATTTTTTTTTTACCTTTTGCTTCTTAAACGATTCTGGGTCTTTATTCTTAATTTAATAGAAGTATTACATGTAGTAATCTGTGTTGTGTCCTATAAATAACGTATTTGTTGCAATTCTTGTTGCAAAGGCTAACGTCTGGAATGCTACCCCAGTGGCGAGAAATCTTAACCTAGGGGTATCAGTCAACAGTAACCACAAGTAACACAATGGAAGTTTTTGTTATTATGAAACTTCATGTAAAATACACTACTAGCCATTAAAATTGCTACATCACGAAGATGACATGTTACAGACGCGAAATTTAACCGACAGGAAGAAGATGCTGTGATATGCAAATGATTAGCTTTTCAGAGCAATCACACAAGGTTGGCGCCGGTGGCGACACCTACAACGTGCTGACATGAGGGAAGTTTGCAGCCGATTTCTCATACACAAACAGCAGCTGACCGGCGTTGCCTGGTGACACGTTGTTGTGATGCCTCGTGTAAGGAGGAGAAATGCGTACCATCACGTTTCCGACTTTGATAAAGGTCGGATTGTAGCCTATCGCGATTGCGGTTTATCGTATCGCGACATTGCTGCTCGCGTTGGTCGAGATCCAATGACTGTTAGCAGAATATGGAATCGGTGGGTTCAGGAGGGTAATACGGAACGCCGTGCTGGATCCCAACGGCCTCGTATCACTAGCAGTCGAGATGACAGGCATGTTATCCGCTTGGCTGTAATGGATCATGCAGCCACGTCTCGATCCCTGAGTCAACAGATGGGGACGTTTGCAAGACAACAACCATCTGCACGAACAGTTCGACGAAGTTTGCAACAGCATGGACTATCAGCTCGGAGACCGTGGCTGCGGTTACCCTTGACGCTGCATCACAGACAGGAGCGCTTGCGATGGTGTACTTAAACGACGAACCTGGGTGCACGAATGGCAAAACATCATTTTTTTTCGGATGAATCCAGGTTCTGTTTACAGCATCATGATGGTCGCATCCGTGTTTGGCGACATCGCGGTTGAACGCACATTGGAAGCGTGTATTCATCATCGCCATACTGGCGTATCACCCGGCGTGATGGTATGGGTCGCCATTGGTTACACGTCTCGGTCACCTCTTGTTCGCATTGACGTCACTTTGAACAGTGGACGTTACATTTCAGGTGTGTTGAGACCCATGGCTCTACCCTTGATCCCCACATTTCAGCAGGATAATGCACGACCGCATGTTGCAGGTCCTGTACGGGCCTTTCTGGATACTGAAAATGTTCGACTGCTGCCGTGGCCAGCACATTCTCCAGATCTCTCACCAATTGAAAACGTCTGGTCAATGGTGGCCGAGCAACCGGCTCGTCACAATATGCCAGTCACTACTCTTGATGAACTGTGGTATCGTGTTGAAGCTTCATGGGCAGCTGTACCTGTACACGCCATCCAAGCTCTGTTTGACTCAATGCCCAGGTGTATCAAAGCCGTTATTATGGACAGAGTTGGTTGTTCTGGGTACTGATTTCTCAGGATCTATGCACCCAAATTGCGTGAAAATGTAATCACATGTCAATTCTAGTATAATATATTTGTTCAATGAAGACCCGTTTATCATCTGCACATCTTCTTGGTGTAGCAATTTTAATGGCTAGTAGTGTACATATATACCTATCTCGTGGTTTTATGGACAGCTTCATGTTTGTATCTTGTCGATAAACATCGTTTTCAGAGATGCTAAGCAGCTCCGAAAAAATCTCTTCCATTCAAATGAAATTACGAAACGAATCTCGATCTCGAAATGTATGTGATGAAGTATGTCACTTCAGTGTGACGCTAATCAATTCAACAATTGGAATGTTGTAATAGCGTGTGCAAACTGACATTAGACACTATAGTTTAACTATATTCATCTTAAACCCGAAAATGTCATCAATTTTCAATTGAGTTAACGAATGACTTCAGCTAGTATGTATCTCAGATCGCTGTACTGCATTATTCGTTGTTGAAGCGATCAACGAGTCTCGATTCTTCTCAACACTACGCCAGTCCGTTATTTTGGATTCTAAAATTTTCGCATTCCAGCCGACCAGCTCTAAAACGATAGCAGTTTCAAATTTTGAGAAATTAGGCATCATTTTCTTGTTCTCCATAGCGCAGTAACGATACCCACGCTACGATAACTAACGGAAAAGCTCGCGCAAATACCACAGACATTGATTATCATTATCTCTCCATATACAATGTTCGCTTTCCTCAGTAACGCACAGAATTAATCGATGTTCAATTTCTGCATACCTGAAATGTTTTGCTAACCGCGTTTAACGATGGTGCAGCGCAAAGGCAACTTATCGCATTAAGTGTTACTGTCATCATGGGAACCTCGGTCATCTTGCTTTTTACTCGATGTTGGTCCAGTTGGCCATTAGTCATTGTCATATGTTCTTTTATTAGGATATTCGATACTCCTGAATGATTTCTGTGAGAAATTAATTCCCTCACTAAATATTCGAGATTTAGGGTACTACACAAGCACCAGTTTATAAGCTGACCGACCGACTGACCATTTCGTGGCACCCTACACAGTGCCTACTGCATCCAGCGATTACAGCGCTGCCCAAAGAGACAGAGGCAACACCGCGACCAGAGTGAAGAAAGCTCAATAATTCACCGCCATGCTTTCAGAAGACAAACGAAATGGGCGTGATACAGGATAGTGGCAGATAATGTGTCATATGACTACGAAATAACGTCCAACTGTTAATGTGTAGCATTTACAGCCTGCTACCTTCAGAATTTCGTTGACTGTATTCCAGTCAACAATGTCAAAATCTTTCTCTACGTACACAAATGCTATAAACATACGTTTACCTTTAGATAATCTATTTTTTAAGATAAGTCATAGGGTCATTATTGCCTTGCTGTTCCTATATTTCTATAGAACCCAACTGATTTTTCCTAAGGTTGGCCTCTACCGGTTTTACCATTCTTCTGTAAATAATTTGTGTAAATATTTTGCAGT
This sequence comes from Schistocerca nitens, assembly GCF_023898315.1. Lineage (NCBI taxonomy): Eukaryota > Metazoa > Arthropoda > Insecta > Orthoptera > Acrididae > Schistocerca > Schistocerca nitens. The sequence goes on along the minus strand of NC_064616.1, from coordinate 568,565,708 downwards.
TATGACTAATTAAACTAATAATACAGTAATATTCACGGCTGGCAGAATCTGTTTTCTTGGGAACTGGAATGATTATATTCATCTTGTACCGTGACATTGTTTCGCCTGAGTGCATGTGTAGAGCCCTTTAGTATCGTCTCTTTCAGTGCTTCTCTATACCAGTACTCTTTAGGTAAAATTAACAGTTAAACTGACACCCACCAGAGCTACTGTAATTGACACCATGTTGGAAACTATGCCCATATACACTGATGTAACAAATGTCATGGGATAGCACTTACAAAGATTGCGGTAGTGCCGCGTACACAAAGTGTGAGAGGGCAGAGCGTTGGTGGAGCTGTCATTTGTACTCAGGCGATCCGTGTGAAAAGGTTCCCGACGTGATTATAGCCACACGATGGCAATTAACAGACTCTGAAAGGGGACTGGCATTTGGAGCTATACACATGGGACATTCCATTTCAGAAATCGTTTGGTAATTCAGTATTCTGAGAGCCATAGTGTCAAGGGGGTGCCGAGAATACCAAATTTCGTGCATTACCTCTCACAATAGACAATACAGCGGCGTTTGCTTAAGGTTGGCAGTGCTAATAGACCAGCAACACTGCGTGAAATAACCGCTGAGTCCATGTGGGACGTACAACGAACGTATTCGTTAGGTCATTGCTGCGAAATTTGGCGTTAATGGGCTATGACGGCAGACGACCAACGCGAGTGCCTTTGCTAACAGTACATCGGCTGCAGCGCTTCTCCTGGACTAGTGACCACATCAGTTGGACCCTAGACGACTGGAAAACTGTGGCTTGTTCAGAGGAGCCCCAATTTCAGTTGGTAAGAGCTGATGGTATGGTTCGAGAATTGCGCAGACCTCACAAAGCCATGGACCCAAGTTGTCAAAAGGCACTGTGCAACTTGGTGGTGGTTCTGTAATGGAGTTGGATGTGTTTACGGGGATCATTGACTGGAAATGGTTATTTTCGGCTACTTCGAGACCATGGACCCCCATGTTTCCAAACAACGATGAAATTTTTATGGATGACGATGTGCCATTTCACCGGGTCACAATTGTTCATGATTGGTTTGAAAAACATTCTGGACAATTCGAGGTAACGATTTGGGCACTCAGGTAGCCTGACATGAATCCCATTGAACATTTATAGAACATAATTGAGTGGTCAGTTCGTGTGCAAAACCCTGCACTGGCAACACTTACACAATTATGGACGGCTATACAGGCAGCATGACTCAATATTTCTGCAGAGGACCTCCATATTCCAATTGCAGTGTGTTAAACAGTAGCTGGCGTCTGATAGTGGTGATCGATTTACGTGTGGTCAAGTTTTAAATGTGTGTGCAAGCCCATCTTTACCTAATTCAGTTATGTTCAATTTCAGCTATTTACTGCACTTCCGCTGGGTGCATTTTTCATGCAAAAGATGGATTATGTGGCCATTTATGGTATATTCATAAATTAAGTTGTTCATAAGTCCAAACTGACACATGCAACTAAGGGGACAATAGTTAAGTTGCAAGTGAAACATTCAGATCAAGAAGCTTTATTGATCACGTACCTTTGCAAGACAATATACGTCCTAACCGATTCAGTACAATATCATATTGATTTCTGTGTGTACACTACCGGAAAATTCTTAAATATTGTATTATTCTTAAAATCTACTGAACCATCTACAAAGGACATAATAAGATTGTATTCAGAATAGTATTGTGCAGCAAAATTATAAAATTCTTAATAGATTGTGATACCATTGGTGAAGTACATATTACTGTAGTAGGCAAGTAGAGTATAATGAAGTAAAATTTCTAAAAGTTAGTGTCACTATCCAGCATCTCAGAAAATCCTTTTCCGCTATAAAATGGATTGTTTGTAAGCCACTTACACTACTTCATTTTAAAAATTGTAACAGGTAAAGACAAGCCAGCGAGTGATAATTTGTTGAAGTTTCTGATTATGTTTGTGTGCTTTTCCCTTACTGATTAATCTTGAAATAACCAGATTTGCTTTAGTTCTTGTATCATAATCGTGAATTTTCTTCCTGACTACAAGTCCTCTATTACTACTTTTGTAAGGGTCTACGGACTGCGTGCAGCCGTACGGTTCATTATTGCCATCAGTACCAGTGTTTAGCGGGAAACCTGATGATGATGTGAAGGTGTTTTTTCGTAAACCTGTTAGGATTATGGACAGATTCCGATAAACTAGTGGTTGCCAAATTAAGAATTCGGGGAATAGCATAAGATTTCATTAGCGCAGAGCCTACTTACATGAAAACAGAAGATTACAATGAGTTTAGAACGATTGTTGTTCAGAAATTTAAATGTAAAAACGCGATCAGATTTTACAGAGAGTAACTTCACAGTTTGAGAATGCGACGAGGCGAATCTATCGAGCAGTTTGCAGACAGAATTCGAAACATCAACGTTCAAACGTACGAGTTAGTAGAAGATGGAAATGAAAATCACATTCAGTTGTTCGAAGCCGACCAGAGAGCCTTTGACACATTCATTCATGGGTTGTACGGAGAGAAAGTAAACAAAGCTGTTCGATTGGCACAATGTAAAACGTTTCAGGAAGCAGTATAATCAGCTGTAAGACGACCGAATGAGATGCAGAAACAAAAACAGAGAGTTTTCAACACAACAGCACAATGCTACAGATTCAATTAGCTGGGTCACAAGCGTAAGTATTGTAAAGAGAATCGGATCTACTATCACTGCGGGATGCAGGGTCATGTTTCGAGAGATTGTCGCAACAAGAAGAAAGTTAATGCAAACAACAGACACACTGTCAGATCTTTAAACGAGTACGGGAACGTACGGGCCACCACTGCGTCCGCCCCTTGCCAGAGACAGTGATTCCTGTTAGTTCCAGCGAAAATTAGACGAAAATTACTTCGTGATAGGTGCTGTATATCGTGGGAAAAACAGCAAACTACTTATTGACACAGGAGCACAGACCTCATTAATGTGGTGTGGCATAGATAAACGGGATAAATTGAAACCGCCGCCATTAAAAGTGCGAGGATTAAACGGAGGAAAGCTACGTAACTATGGAGAAGTTGACGTGTAATTAATTAGCCAAGATGAAGTTGAAAATAAAGGTGAATACATAGCAAGGGTGCAAGTAGTTTCAAATAACGAAACGTGCTACGACGGTGTACTTGGATTTGATTTCTTGTCCGCTAACGAGGCAGAGAAATTTGTCGCAGAAAGAAGTAACTACAAGCTAGGAAATCGTTTTTCAGATCGTACTCAAAGGAGCAGCAATACTGATGTCATCGGAATGGACCGCCCAAACGATGCATCAGTTCAAACCGTCCGAGTCGATTGATCAGCCTCAGCAAATTCCCAAGGGAGCAGGAAAGACAATCTACGTTGAAGTTAAGTCACCCCGATGTAAGGAAGGAACTTTGTTATTAATTGAGCGATCCGAGAAAAGTGAGTTACTGGATACAATGCATTATTATGTTGCTAGAGGTGTAGGTGTCGCTACAATGGTGAGACAGATTGTCGCAAAAGTGCCGGTTACAATAATGAATATGAGCAATGAAGGTATTGTTTTGCCACGAGGAACGAAAGTTGCTGAAGTATCGAGCGTAAGTAACAGTGACGTAATACAGATTCCAGATGAGGTAACAAATGCTGCAGTTATAAACACAGATTTTTGTAACAGTACCGCAAAATTGCAACGAGGAAACGAAGAATAATGAACTGAAGCTCAAGATTTGGAGAAAGATAGAACATTTAACAGCTGATGAACAGAAGATTTTAGAACCTGTTTTGTTGGAGTATATAGATTTATTCCGAGAACGTGCAAATTTACCTGTCACTCATTTAGTTCAGCATCGTATTCATACAGGCAATGCAGCCCCAACCACACAGAAACCTTACCGAATACCATTTAGTCAAAGAGAATTGGTAGAAGACATGGTTAAAGAACAATTAGAAGCCGGAATTATAAAACCAAGATATCCTTCAGATCCACTGTGGTGTTCGCCTGTTGTACTTGTAAAGAAGAAATCAATTTCTAGGGAACCACAGTCCCGTTTCTGTTTTGATTATCGATCTTTGAATGCTGTGACCACACCCGACATTTACCCCTTCCAGATTTAGTGGAAACCTTGGATTACTTGGGCAGATGTCGAATTTTTTCAGTATGTGATTTAGCAAGTGGTTATCACCAGTTAACAGTGCATCCAGATGTTTAAGCAAAAACGTCAATTGTAACAGCAACAGGATTATACAGGTATCTTTGCAAGCTGTTTGGACTGTGTAATGCTCCAGCTACATTTCAAGGCCTGATGGATTCATTTTTGCGAGGGCTCACCCCAACACAAGCACTTGTTTACCTTTATGATGTAATAATTGTTGGTGAAAACATGAAGCAGCATACTGAGAGACTACAAGCTGTATTTGAGCGTATAAGAAGCGCAAACCTGTCTTTATCAATAGATAAATACAATTTTGCACAAAGTAAAGTTAACCATCTTGGTCATGTTATAACCAGTGAAGGTGTTCGACCTGATCCAAAATTAATTGAGGCTGAAATGAATTTTCCTGAACCACATAATTTGAAAGAACTGCATTCATTCTTGGGACTGTCAAGTTTCTATAGACGATTTATAGACAGTTATGCGAATATAGCACGCCCATTGACACAGTTACTAAAGATAGGAGCCACATTTAATTGGTCAACAGAATGCAAAAAGGCATTGGAAGAACTTAAAGCTGCTCTAACCACAGCCCGTGTTAGCCTATCCGGATTTCAGTAAACCTTTTATTCTTTCAACAGATGCATCCAATTTTGCCATAGGTGCAATCTTGTCTCAAGTAGTTGATGGTCATGAACATCCAATCTCATTTGCTTCCATTCAATTAGACAAAGCAGAATGTAATTATACTATAACTGAGAAGGAGCTTTGTGCTTTGGTTTTTCGTATAACACATAACAGATGTTTCTTAACAGGAAGATAATTTGCAGTTATTACAGATCATTCCGTGCTTAAATGGTTACTGAGCTTAAAGGATCCAAGTTCCAGATTAACAAGATGGACAGTAAGGCTGAGTGAGAACCAATTTAAAGTTATTCAACGACCTGGTAAACAACATGTGAATGCTGATGCAATGAGTCGAAAAGCCAATGTTTGTGTTACGATAAGTCGAGAAGAAGAGTCAAAGGCAGCTCAAGAAGAAGATCCCCAATGCAAAATATGGAAAAATTATCAACGTTTTGTCGAAATAGATGGATTATTGTACAAAATCACTAGTAAAGGAAACCGCCTAGTTATTCCATAAAACATGAAAGAGCAAATCATGAGAGAGCAGCACGATTCTTTATTATCAGGACATTGCAGTAAAAAAGCAACAAACATTAAAAGAACTCAAATGTTTTAGTGGCCGAGCCGCAAAGTTGACGTTTTCGAGTTTGTTTCACAGTGTGATGCCTGTAACAGACGGAATAATGTAGGAAAAAGTAGAGCACCATTGCAAGAACTGCCAGAAACAAGTGAACCATTTGAACGATTAGGATTAGATGTCGTAGGACCGTTGCCTAAGACTTAAGATGGAAACAAATACATATTGACAATGTTAGATCATTTCTCTAGATACATTCTCATGATACCAATACCTGATCAGAGAGCTGAGACTATAGCTAAAGTTTTTGTAAAAGAATGGACTCTTAAGTTTGGATCACCATTAAGTATAATTAGTGATCAGGGAACGAATTTTATGAGTGAAGTACTTAAACAGACTTGTAAGCTCATGCAAATAACTCGGTTAAGGACTACACCAGCACACTATGAAGGAAATGGAAGAATCGAGCGAGTCCACAAAACAATTATTCAAATGGTTAGCCATTATGTGAGCAGAAAACACGACAATTGGGATGTCTGTTTACCGCACTTGGTAAGTTGTTACAATGCCAAAATGCACAGCTCAACTGGCCTAAGTCCATATGAGATCGTCTACAGAAGAAGAATGCATTCACCCTTGGACTTTGCACGATCGACTGCCGGAATCAGCAATGAACGTAAGGGATCTAGCACGCAACCTAAAGGAAGCATGGAGTGAAACAGCGAAATCATCAATCCTTTCTTCAGCAAGCGAGACAACACGATCGCCAAGCAGCAGTGTCAGAGTATCGAGTTGGAGATTTTGTGTATCTGAGCAACGTGGTGTTAAATAACAGTCAAGTCAAAAAGTTTAAGAAGTTTTGGAAAGGACCATATCCAATCTTGGAAGTGTTGTCGCCAATCATCCTTTAGCTCCAACTGCCCATTCTTTCGATTGTCGCTTGTCAATCGTGTAAAGCCATTTCTGGGTAGATTTCCTGTAGTATCGCAGGAAGCGAGAATCGCGAGGTCGCAGTCCAGACTTAGAGACCGAGGCATCGCCACATTCCGAGCGATCCTGTTGAAGACACCCCTACAATCTGCGTAAACTTGTGCAGTGTGAGAGAGTGCAATGCGTGTGTTTATTTCAGCCATGTCCTTATGTGAATGTGTTGTGAAAATTTAGAATTGAAGCTATTGCACAAGCGCTCAAGTGAAACCAAACCTTTTATTCCACAGGTTACCACAAGAAACTCATTTATTTAATGTTCATTGTTAGACCAAGTATTTAGAACTAATTAACCATGTTCATTTTTTTGCTATGATCAAGAAACTCATTTATTTTATGTTCATTGTTAGACCAAGTATTTAGAACTAATTAACCATGTTCTTTTTTTTGTTAAGATAGCGTATTCTACTAATGCTGTAGTAATAGTACCACAGAGTACAGTTGTTTTGTTTGAAACACGATCAGACATGGTAGTTTCAACAAGTAATACGACACTTGTCCTCAAGTACAATTTGAGTGAAATCCAGCAACAGTTCAATTCGGTAAAGAAGCAAATTGATCTAATTCGTTCTGTTAAGGGTAATGATACAATTTTGGAAATGGGTACATCTTGGTATAATAACTAGATCACAGCGAAAATGCAGGTAGAGTCTACATTTGCTAATTATGAACAAGAGATTTACTGTTTTTTTAAAGCTTTTTCCACACAAAACTTTAATTAGGCATAAACGTGCCGGGTTTAATTTTGGAGAGAGTATTCTTCGTACTGTATTTGGTACTTTAACTAGTCCAGATCTACTGGAAGTTAAAGGCAAAACATTAGCTTTTGAACAACAGTCCAGTACAGACTCAACTAACCTCTCTAATGAAATTATCGTATTAGAGAATATGCAAAGAACCATTACTAACCACACAGTTTTCATCGTAAAGATTGTAATGCAATTTATCTCACATTTCCACGTAACTCATAATGAAACGAACGCAAATATCCAGGGACTATTCCAAGGATTAAATGCTGTGAGTGCACACTTAGATTTAAACACTCTTTTGTTAATGATTCTAGAGTTGATGCCCTTAACTTAAGAACAGACTTAGAAAGAAGTTCAAACGATTGTTTAAGCAGTGTATTACTACATCCAGAACAATTTTTACAGATCCTACTATCAATTGAACAAAAGCTAGATGCAACAATACTATGATTTACCCTTTTAACTCTTACAATTTATATGCTTACTACAAGTTAACCACCACACACTCTTTAATGATTGAAGATGAATTAACTGTTATTGTTTCTATACCCTGTGAAATGGAAACAGGCAGGTATTCATGTAAAGTACGTACTGAATGATTATCTGCTGATAAGCAAGGATCGAAGACATTTTGTGTCCACAAATGAAAATGATTTGCATATGTGTAAACCTAGTCATAAGTTAATTTGCCCTGGATCGGCAGTATTCTTAGATAGTAGAGTGTACAGCTGTGAGAAAGAATTGTTTATGGATCATCCCCCAAGAGATGATTGCCCTAGAATTTTAACGGATTTTTATCATCCATTTCTTAAACGATATTCTGAATGTATAATTTTGTAATTTAACTCCAAGCTTGATGTCACATTTACATGCAAAAATTATTATACACCTGGGCTACCCTTTACACTCAAATTGAATAATAGTGGATTAATCTTGAATGTCACACATTGTGATTTATCAGGTGAAATATTTCATATTCCTAGTGAATTGTCAACTACATTTCATGCAACAGGACATTTGCCATTAACGAGAATGTTATCTGTTTATTACAATGATTCATGCATATTAACAATAGAAAGCATTCCTTATCAAGTTTTTCTGAAGACAATAATTTAATTAAGGCCAACCATAAAGCCGGCCGTTGTGGCCGAGTGGTTCTAGGTACTTCAGTCTGGAAAGGCGCTGCTGCTACTGTTGCAGGTTCGAATCCTGCCTCGGGCATGGATGTGTGTGCTGTCCTTACATTAGTTAGGTTTAAGTAGTTCTAAGTCTAGGGGACTGATTACCTCTGATGTTAAGTCCCATAGTGCTCAGGGCCATTTGAATCATTTTTGGCATCCATGAAAATGTAATCTCTTCCAATAATGAATTAAACTTCAGTGAAGCAGCGAATAGAATTAAGTCCTTCGATTCATCCAGTAATGTTAATGCATACTTGATTGTTGGTATTGTGTTTTTATTGCTTTTGTTATTTTGTCTTTTGTCATCAGCATTTGCCTTGTATGAAATTGTCATCCTGAAGGCACGCTTCTCTGTAACAAACGGTTCCATCTGATGCCACAAATGGCCAAATAGATTCATAACGCCCAGGAGGTCGTTTTGAGCCACCTGTGGTTGCTCTTTTTCTCTAGGGAGAGTGATGTAAGGGTCTATGGATTGCGCGCAGCCATACCGTACATAACACCCGCTCGGAAGCCGACCTGTCTGGAATGGTGATAGTTGCTTGGTCAGTAGACACGCGTCCAGCCGCACTGTGACGCGGGTATGCCACTGGCCAGTGGTGTACACGTTCCGCTTTTAACCCGCCCATTCTTGCCCGGTGGCCAGGCGGGCAGGCCGCCGCGCGTTGTCAACAGAACGGGCAGGCTGCTCCACTCCCAGCCAAGCCAAGCAGAACCCAACCCGGGCAGGCTGCGGGAAACTTGTTTGCCTGCCCATATTACAGCTGAGCTGCGCTACGCAGCCGTTTAGTCTCCGCGCGTCATTGTCGTATTATGAACGTTAATTAAAAGTTTTTATTTTACCTGAGCACCAAAACACTAACCCCAATATATATATATATATATATATATATATATATATATATATATATATATATATTAATTTCAGGCCGAAAAATAATGGGTTTTATTTGTACATTCTTCCTTTACTCTTATATTTAGGGCTTATTATCTATATAAATAAAAATGAATTACCAAATGTGTTGATAAGCGTGAAACTCGAGAACGGCTGGACCAATTCGGCAAATTTTTTTTTTTGCTGTGTTCGTAATTCTCAGGACAAGGTTCTTATGAAATAAAAGTTTTGTAAAATCGAGCGAAAAATTGGAAAATTTGAGGAAAACTGAAAGTGCGTTTTCATTGTGTCCGTGTTGCTTCGTTTACATAAAACAGTTTTTTAGAGTCACAGCAGCTGATTCGATATTTGGTTCTCCGCACTTCGTTCCGCAGCTACCCTCCTGTCTACAGGACTGTGCGTCTCGCCGCAATACGTCTCCCGTGCGGAGGCACTCCGCTCGTGTGGCCCCACCCTAGTAATTAATTGTGTTCTGCTCCAGACGAGAGCTAGGAAAAACTAACAACGCAAACGAACCATTTGTGCATCTGTACTGGCAAGAAAATGAGTACTGCGTTGCGTACCTTGGATGCCGTAGGCCACGAAGTGCAACTCCAGCTGTTGACGGCACAGGTCTCAGTGATTCTGACGGTCAAACACACGAAAAGTCGGCGCACATAGGGGAGTGGTGTGCCGAGACACAACAGTAGTAGCCAATACCCAGGTGAACTGGCTATTTGAGGGAAGAGAGTCTGTGAAGCTCACACTGTATGATCTCAGCAAAGTGTTTGACTGAATGCCCTACAAGACCTTATTCAAAATATTAAAATACTATGGTGTGGTAGGTGCTGAACTATCTACTTTGCAGTGCTACTTAGGAAACAGGTGGCAGATTGTTTCAGTTCACAGAACAATATCTCAGGAACAGATGATATAACACAGTGTGCCACCAAGTTCTATCACAACTCCATTCTTTTCCTCATTTCTGTAAATGATCGAAGTCAATATGGTGCCACACAACATTTTGTCGACGAAACCGCTTTTATTGCAGTTGTAGAATCAGATTTGCTATTTAGAAAGGCCAATGAGTGGCTCATGCCAAATAAGATGAAAATAAATGAAGGAACAACGCAGCGTATAGTGTTCAGCCTCAGCAAAAACAACAATTAGAAATGGCAAAATTGCTGGGTTATATAAAATATTACAAACTTCCAAAGCATGGACACACTGATTATGTATGCAAGAAACTGTCACATGTAACGTACCATCTAAAGGGACTGAAAAGAGTAACTAAACGCTAGCGTCTATTAACTACACTAAAACTAAAAACTAAACATCGTGCGAACAAACCTTAAACGTCCAACGTTACCTCCCGACCGCTGTGTCATCCTCACTAGATGCGTACATGTGGTCATCACACCGCTCTCCCGGCCGTTGGCAGTTTTCGTGACCGCAGCCGCTACTTTCCAATCGAGTAGCTCCTCAACTGGCCTCACAAGGGCTGAGAGCACCCCGCTTGCCAACAGCGCTCGGCGTACAGTCATGCATCCAAGACAAGTTCGACAGCGCTTCGGTGATCTGACGAGAACCGGTGTTACCAGTGACAAAAAAAGTGACGCACCCGGAAGGAGATGACGAAACGAAATGAAACTTCACGGGTTGAGAGAGTATGTCATGTTATTTCAGTGATTACAAAATCTAGTCAAATTTAAAAAGAACTTAAGGCCATGAGCCCTCTTATCAGTATGACGTTGCACCCCCTCTAGCCCAGATGCATGCACTAATTCGATTGGAAACAGTGTAAAAGCCGTTACATTCTCTCCTGAGACAGTGTGGCCCACAGCTGCGGTAAAGGGGTCCCCGATATCCTGGATGCTTGCTCTGAGACAGGGTTGTCGTCCAAACTGGCCCCACATACGTCCTATCAGGGATATATCTGGGGATCTTGCTGACCACAGAAGCACGTCAGCATCACGTAGCCAGTCCATAGAGACAGATGTCGTGAGTGGACGAGCATTGTGTAGCTGAAAATGGCACTACGATACTGTTGCATGAGAGGTAACACACGAGGACACAGGATGTACGTGACATACTATTGTGTCGTCAGAGTTCCATCAACCATTACCAGCCATGATCTAAAGCAGGGCTTCACAACATACGTGCTCGCGGAGCAAGCTGTGAGCAGCAAGGCGCGAGCACGGAGCAGCGCGAGCACGCTACCCCCACTACCGGACCAGAGTGGAGAGTGGGGAGAGTCACGTGGGGTACACAACAGCTGCCGCCAGTCAATGTAAATCTGCGGCCACCTGAAGGGATATCACTCACGAATTATTACTGCGACAAATGAAACAAATAAAGGAGAATGTACACGTGCCACATAATTTTATTAGCTTAGTGTATGCCTCTACCATCTGTAGACACTGAAACTAAAGAATTCCACGACAATCCTATATATTCAACCCTTTCTTAAACACTACTTAAAATATCACCTCCGGTTGTAGTGTTCTTCATGGCTACTACATCGAGGAGCTCCTCCCTCACCAGAAGATCTCTGTTAACACCTCTAATAAATATGGCAAGCTGCGCTGTTCCAGTGATATCAACACTTTCGTCCAGAGCTAGAGAATACGCCATAAAATCTTAACAGATATTTGCAAGCTGGCTCTGGACGTCGTCTGCCATGTCCTGTATGCGACGCATAATGGTCATGTTAGATAATGGCACAATCCGAAACTGTTCAACTTGAGATGGACACAAATGTTCCGCTGCAACTACCAAACATTCTTTTATTAAATCGCCATCAGTTAAGGGGACCAGGGATTTTGCTAAAAGCAAAGCAATTTTGTAACCCACTCTGAGAGCTGCCTCAGTTGATTTTTCTTCGTCGTCCAGATCTTCTTCGGATAGCTTCCTTTTATGTTTAATAACTTCCTGTGCACGATCTGGTCAATCACATTTTCCACGTCCGTAGTCTTTCGCGTGGTACGACATATAATGTCGCTGCAAATTAAATTTCGTAAAAGAATTCAGCGTTTTGTGACATACTAAACATTTTGCAACATCATCTTTTTCAGTAAACAGATACAATTCCTCCCAATGGGGGTTGAACTGCGAAAGCATGGTTGGGGTTACACAACGGCGAATTCACATGATTCTTAACCAGCGAAGTGACTGTTAAGAGCTGATCGTAGTACTTTAAACGTTACACAGTCGGCGCGAATTCAATAGGCATGCTGCGGCCCTATTCAAACGTGCGCGCGCATTTCCCTTCCCTCCCCTCCCACCGTACTCCACGACCTTGCAGCTGCTCGCGAGCACGTGCCTGAGCAGACGCGAGTACTCGCGCTCAAAACCGGCCAGTTGTTAAGCCCTGATCTAAAGTAATGCCCAATGGCTCCCCACACCATAATTCCAGGAGTAACACCGCTGTGCATCTCTAAAACATTGGAAGAATGGGACCTCGCCGTAAGCAGCCGCTGTACTCACCGACTATAGTCATCCGACATAGTATGGGATAGTGATTCACCACTTACCACAATACAATGTCTTTCGTCGGCAGTCCATGCTTCCCGGTCGTGACACAATCCAACCACAGTCGTTTGTGTTGCAAATTTAAAGGCAGCCTATGTATGAGACGTTAATTCCGTAGTCAAGACTGCTGTTAGCCCACGACCAATGCTGCAGGATGACAAAAATGTTGCAGGGAGTCCATTACTTCTTCTCAGACGGCAGGCGCAAATGTCAAGGTGTTGCAATATGATTGGTGCACAATATGACGATCGTCCATTGTGGTGTTCAGAGGTAGTGGACTGGAACTTTGGCGCTGAGTATGCCTGCTCTCACACTCCAATGCACTCCAACATCGGGCCCTGTGACATCTGAATGACGCACTAATTACAATATTATCAGTTGGTAAACGGAGACCCACAATAATGCCTATTTCAAACTCTTTCAGGTGCTGAGGACGCTGTCTCTAGAATATGTGACATTTTCATGCCGTTCATAGTGATCACTGAACATCTGACGCTGTTCACGATCCTTATATACCCTACCAGGCCTCATAACAACACTGAACGCGGACAACACTAACACAAACTGGTGACAGTTCTGCCTCTCATAGAGAATTGCAACTCTAAATCATTTATATACCCTCAGATTGTGTGTATGTTTACAAAGCTACATTGCTTCACTTTTTGCTCAGGCAGTTTATGAAACACACTCATGTAGCCTATGGGCTACAGCTGTGGAGTAATGTGTCAGGCTGCAAGAACATGACACTACTGCAAAAGAAGACTCGAAGTATTATCATAAGATGGGATATAATGACTGCCAAAAACAAGAGATAGCTTCCCAACGATTGCTCTGACAACGTTTACTTCACTAACCTTGGTAGTTCAGATCTTACTGCTGGAGAAGTGCAAGAAAATATTATAAGAGACCTAAAACTACGCCCATCATACTCAATACAGGAGTTTCTGGTGACAGTGAATAGATCTAATGAATTTTCGTCACATTTAATAAACCTATTAATAAAATATGTATTGATCATAAATGTAATCTACTTTAAAATGTTTAATTTGCTTAAACTAGTTATATTCTTTATGTTGTTTTTACTATAATTTATTACCATTGTAAATCTGAGGCAGTCTGTCCAGCCATAGCTAGTGAATGAGGCAGATCTGGTAATAAATGATAATCTTCAAGGAGTAAGAACTGTCTAACGATGTGAGAGAAGAAGATGGGATGAGAGTTGGCGTGGGTGGCACAGGCAGTCCAGTAGTAGAGTCAAAGTATAACATAGTTTTGAAAGACTTGCGATCAAATAATGAGGAAGGCATAGATAACATCCTTCAGAATTTCTAAAACATTCGTGGAAAGTAGCGCCCTAACGACTACTGAAATTGGTTTGTAGAAAAAACAAGCCTGAAAGCACACCATCAGACTTGCAGAAAAATATTACCCAAACAGTCCGAAAGACAGCAAGAGCAGACACGGACGAGAACCACTGCATAATCAGCTAATCAGCTCATGCATCCAACTTCCTGACAAGTATAACAGACAGAAGAATGTGAAACAGAGAGTATGTTAGATGATGATTAGTATCGATGTAGGAAAGATAAAGTTCAGGCAAAGCTCTTGATAAAAGAGTTAAGATTTGTCGACATAGAAAAACATTCGACAATGTAAAATAGTGCTTCATACACTACATTCTCAGCAAAGGAGGTGTAAGCTATATGAAAAGACCGATAATGTAGTATATGTACAAATACCAAGAGGAAAAATAAGAACGGAAGACTAAGATCGAAGCTCTCGGTTTAGAGAGTTATGAGGCAGGGAGAAGCAGTCATAGAAATAAAGGAAAGATGCAGGAATGGGATTAACATCAAAGATGAGAGAATACTAACGATAAGTTTTGCTGATGAGGTCCCTACCCAAAGTGAAAGTAAGGAAGAATTGCAGGACCTGTTAAATGGAATAAAATGTCTAATGAGCAGACACTATGGATTGAGAGTAAACCAGAGTTACTTAGTTAGTTAGTTATTCAGTTGGTTAGTTTCATGTTCTATGGATCATTTGCATGATAAATTTTAATGATGTGGAACAATTCATTTTACATTTAGATTGCAAATTAATTTGTAAATATGGCTACATGATGAATATTCATAACTTTTTATTTTTGTTAATTTTTTGTTATTACATCTACAGAAGTGAGTTAGTCATTCCTGTCCAGCACCTTTCACACATTTACATGGTTAAAGCAGGTGGCACACTTGCTTTCATGCGTAGAATAATGGGGAAATACATTTAGTCTACAAAGTAGATACCTTACAAAATGCTTGTGTGACCCATCCTAGAATATTACTCAAGGGTGTGCTATCCATGCCAGACAAGACTAACAGGGGATATTGAACGTAATTAGTTTCATGCTCTACAGACCATTTGTGAAATTAATTTTAATGATGTAACACAAGTCATTTTACACTCACATCATACATTCATTTGTAAATATGGCTACAAACTGACCATTTACAATTTTTGTAATACAGTTGTGTGTTATTACTACCTACTCACCACTTCTCACATGTTACAAAAATAGAAATTCTTCTACAGAATTGAAGGGTTTGTCAAGGAGAAACTGTTTTAGTTTGTTTTCAGATTTAACTTTGTTACCTCTTAGATATTTACATCACTCAATAAGTGATAAAAAAATTTTAATGCACACTTGTGCACCCCTTTTTGTACTACAATCAGCCTTAATGTGTAGTAATAAATGCCATTCTTTCTTCTGGTATTACAATTATTTACATCCTTGTCCCTTTTGAACTGCAGTGGGTTAATTATTACAAACTTCAAGAGGGAATGAACATACTGTGAAGCAGTAGTCAGAACACCCAATTCCTTAAACACGTGTCTACAAGACGATCGTTGGTGAGCACCACATATTATTCTTACCGCACGTTTTTGAGCAATGAAGACTTTCTCTTAAAGATGAGTTACCTCAAAACATCATTCCATATGACATTATTGAAGAAACATATGCAAAACATGTAAACTTATTGATTTGTCTCTCCCCAAGATTTGCAATGGTTCTAACTGAAAATGTGGCTGAACTAAATTATTTAAGAAGTTCCAAAATGTGCTTTTTCCAGTTTAAATTCTCTTCAATATGGATCACTAAGAATTTTGAAGTTTCCATCCTATTTATTATTTCCTCACAATGTGTTACACTTATCGTTGGTGTAGTACCCCTAGATATGCAGTACTGAATAATTTGCGTCTTTTTAAAATTGAGGGTGAGACTACTCACAGACAAGCTCTAATGATACTTTTAAGGAAGACAGAAGTAATAAGGAGAAGCAGATTTGAGATTAGCAATGAACTTAACATCAAAAAGAAGCCAACTAACATCAAACATTGGCCTTGATTTGAGGAAGAAATTTATGAAAAGTCGTTTGAAGCATACTATTGCATCGAAATGAATCACAGTCTGTGGGAAAACAAAAAAGAAGAGACTTGAAGAGTTTAAGATTTGGTGCTTTGCAAGAATGTTGAAAAATAGGTGAACTGATGAGCTAAGAAATGTGGAGATTCTCTGCATAATTGGTGAAAACATTGACAAGAAGAAGGAACAGGATGATATGTTAAGACATCAAGCGATAACTCTCATGGTACTTGAAGAATCTGTAGAGAGTAGAAAAAAACTATTGACAAAGTGAAGAACTGGAACATATCCAACAAATAAATAAGGACGCTGGGTGCAATAACTACTCTGAGATGAAGAGAGTGTTACATTACAGGAGTTTGTGGTGGGCTGCATCAAACCAGTCACTACGACCCCTCCCACCAGAAGTTCGAGTCCTCCCTCGGCATGGGTGTGTCTGTTGTTCTTAGCATAAATTAGTTTAAGTAGTGTGTAAGTCTATGGACTGATGACCTCAGGAATTCCCACACATTTGAACCAGTCACAAAATGGTGTACTTCCAGGTGTCCAGCCAAGTTGTTCTTTCCATTTTATGCATGATATTTCGACAACTGATCCAGTCGAAGTCTTCAGGTACTGCAGTTAGGTAGAACACCTGGATGTACACCGTTAATCAATCATGCCGAGGAAACCTGAGAGTTTACACTAAGCGTGTCTACCAGAAGTACCCTCATGCTGAAGCAATCTTTGGAAGTAGGATGTCATTTACTTCCTATGAAGCTTAAGCCCAATACCATTAACAATATCACACATCACTAAATGAGCTGTATTGTTGTTTAGCGTAATTTACACTTTGTGTGGATTTTGATTGTTCTTTAAAAAAATGGTTTATTCCTTTTGAAATCTTAAGTGAGGAGAGAATTTGGCATCTTAATAACCTTTTCCTATGCTGCCATGGTCACCTACTACAAGTATGGTCTACTGAAAAATGAAACTGAAGAAGTATTCAAAATATTTGATCAGGAGAACATCAACGACCGAGGAGCATATTAATAGAACAAAAATCCACTTTGTTGGCAAGTAATTAGTCTTTTTGGTTATATGACCAGTTTCAGAAAATTAAAGCTCTATCATCAGGTGCCATCAGCTGAGAACAAGAAGAGGAGCAACTAGATTACAGAACTATTGTGTTGACACTCGACAAAACATGATAAAGCCATGAAAATGGCATTACTCAAAAATATGAAGGTGTGACAGTCAGAACCATCAATCACAAATGATTGAGACTATGCCAAACAACAAATAGGTGTGAAAAAAAGACACTAACGTAGAGGGAGAGGTCCAAATGAAAATAAAAACAATAATACATAAATAATAGTACTCAAGAATAGGTACAGCAACCAGGACACCTGCCTCGACAGCCGATGAGGAATTGAATATTGCAGCCTGCTGCAGAACAGCTGAATGTGGTGGTGCAAGCGACTAATCTAAGGATCAGTGAGATGAGGAAGCATGGGACATGGCAGAAAATTGAAGGAAAACAGGGCTGACAGGTCTGTTTACTTACATCTGTGTGGCTAACAAGATAGAAAAGAGATAAAAAGACAGAAAAAAGAAATGAATATAATATACATGTAAATGTACATAGTTGTGCTTAAAACTTACTTCTACATTTATGTTATATTTATTCCTTTTTTCTATCGATTTATCTCTTTTCTATCTTGTAAGACACAACTATGTACATGGACTGACCTTTCAACCCTATTTCCCTTACATTTCTGGTGATGTCATATGTTTTCCCATCTCACTGGTTCCTTTGTTAGTCACTTACACCAACACATTAACCTGGCTTACCAGCAGGCTATAATTTCAGTTCCTCTTCGGCTGTTGAGGCAGATGGGGACTATCACAGGTTCCCTTAACCATTGCAGTCGAATTCCAGGAAAATTTTTTTCATTATTCTAAATAATGGTAGTGATCATTCTGGACTCACTGTTGATGTAACACTAGTATTACTGAAAACATAATTAATCATTTACCTAATTATTGTTTCCTAACACATAAGACTACAATAGGTCATTATTATTCAGTATATTACAACAGGATTCCAAAAGGTCAGTGTAAGGATTTCATCTACATCTACATCTACATTTATACTCCGCAAGCCACCCAACGGTGTGTGGCGGAGGGCACTTTACGTGCCACTGTCATTACCTCCCTTTCCTGTTCCAGTCGCGTATGGTTCGTGGAAAGCCTCCATGCGCGCTCGAATCTCTCTAACTTTACATTGGTGATCCCCTCTGGAGATATTAGTTGGGGGAAGCAATATATTTGATACCTCATCCAGAAACGCACCTTCTCGAATCCTGGACAGCAAGATACACCGCGATGCAGAGCGCCTCTCTTGCACAGTCTGCCACTTGAGTTTACTAAACATCTCTGTAACGCTATCATGATTACCAAATAAGCCTGTGACGAAACGCGCCGCTCTTCTTTGGATCTTCCCTATCTCCTCTGTCAACACGACCTGGTACAGATCCCGCACTGATGAGCAATATTCAAGTATAGGTCGAACGAGTGTTCTATAAGCCACCTCCTCTGTTGATGGACTACATTTTCTAAGGACTCTCCCAATGAATCTCAACCTGGCACCCACCTTACCAACAATTAATTTTATATGATCATTCAACTTCAAATCGTTCCGTACGCATACTCCCAGATATTTTACAGAAGTCACTGCTACCAGTATTTGTTCCACTATCATATAATCATACAATAAAGGATCCTTCTTTCTATGTATTCGCAATACATTAGATTTTTCTAAGTTAAGGGTCAGTTGCCACTCCCTGCACCAAGTGCCTGTCCGTTGCAGGTCTTCTTGCATTTCGCTGCAATTTTGTAATGCTGCAACTTCTCTGTATACTACAGCATCATCTGCGAAAAGCCGCATGGAGCTTCCGACACTATCTACTAGGTCATTTATATATATTGTGAAAAGCAATGGTCCCATAACACTCCCCTGTGGCACGCCAGAAGTTACTTTAATGTCTGTAGACTTCTCTCCATTGAGAACATGCTGAGTTCTGTTTGCTAAAAACTCTTCAATCCAGCCACACAGCTGATCTGATATTCCGTAGGCTCTTACTTAGTTTATCAGGCGACAGTGCCGAACTGTATTGAACGCCTTCCAAAAGTCAAGGAAAATGGCATCTGCCTGGGAGCCTGTATCTAATATTTTCTGGGTCTCATGAACAAATAAAGCGAGTTGGGTCTCACACAATCGCTGTTTCCGGAATCCATGTTGATTCCTACAGAGTAGATTCTGTGTTTCCAGAAATGACATGATATGCGAGCAAAAAACGTGTTCTAAAGTTCTACAACAGACCGATGTCAGAGATATAGGTCTATAGTTTTGGGCATCTGCTCGACGACCCGTCTTGAAAACTGGAACTACCTGTGCTCTTTTCCAATCATTTGGAACCTTCCATTCCTCTAGAGACTTGCAGTACACAGCTGTTAGAAGGGGGTCAAGTTCTTTCGCGTACTCTGTGTAGCATCGATTTGGTTTCCCATCAGGTCCAGTGGACTTCCCTCTGTTGACTGATATCAGTTGCTTTTCTATTTCTTGGGCACTTATTTCGATGTCAGCCATTTTTCACTGAAACACGTCTCCACATCTGCCTATATGAAGCTTCTAGTTCTGTATGTTGATGTAACAATGTTAAGTACACACATTAGATGAATTACCTGTGTATGCACACGCACACACACACACACACACACACACACACATACACACACCCATACACATGCTCACACATGAAAATACACAGAGAGATGCAGGGGTGAGATATTGATACAATAAGAAGCTTTTGGTTTATCATTTTATGTTAATGAATATTTCTCCTCTGTTTCAAATCAATCAGTGTGCAATATTTTGTGACCAGGTAATGTGCACTACAACTATAAACAAACGCCTGAAATACATGTGAATCAAATAACACACCTTCTCAAATATTCAACTTGTGCAAGTGAGATGCTCATTGTAGTTCCCTTCCAAAATCGTTTAAATAAATGAGCACACCACACACACACACACACACACACACACACACACACACACACACACACACACACATCCAGAAACACACATTCAAAGTGCCCAACCACCCAACCTTCCTCTATCCCCTCACCAACACCCCACTCAACTCTCCAAGGATCCCTCAATCTGTTCCCATGATCTCTCAGTCAGCTCTAAAGCATGTTACCAAGAGCAGTGCAAACGTGCAGTTTTCAACAGTATAGGTTATGTGCAACATATTTTTACTGGAGAAAACGCATGCTATGAGCATTTAGCAGATACAGGACAAAAACTTTGCACATCAATAGGAGACAAAAATGAATGTAATCAAAAACCACAAACATATAACTGTAAATAGAAATAGCTAGATCTAACCAAACTGCAAAAGAATTACTACAAATCTCATATCAAACTATGTGTAATTAAATAATTTTGTGTTATCGTAGACCACTGAAGAAGCTTAACATGAACAGGCGAAACATGTCTGTTACTCAAGAATAAATTTCAGTTGAAAAAGACAGAAGTTTTCTTATCTTTATGATAAAACATAACTGAAGTTATTTACAAAGTGTTCGTGAAAGAAGACAGTCCTCAAAAATTGGAACAATGCTGTAACTACTTTCCTTCACAAGAAAGAAGCAAATAAGAAAATTATAGATCCGTCACCACCTTTTGCAAAATCTACAACACATTCAGTACAATTATCATCATGAACAAAGGAAAACATTAGATTTTAATCGGACAAAGGAATAATATGGCTTCATATGTAGTCACAGCACAATGGACAAGAGATATAAACTAGAACGATGAATATGAATCAAGACCTTCTCACAGATTCATAGGTATTGAGAAAGATTTTGACTTGGTTTCAATGAAATCTGTATTAATCGTCCTTGACAAACAAGTCAGTGATTCAACCCATGTAAATTTACTGAAGAATTTATACATCACTGCTACGGCTTCTGTTATGTGATGTTCACTGTGGTACTGAAAATTCAGAACTGAAAGAATAATTTGACAAAATGGTCCAATATCACAAAAAGATTTGTTAGCAGTACTAGGAGAGGTTTTCAGATTCCTTGATCTGCATCTATGTACATACTCCACAAGCCACCATAGAGTGTGCAGCAGAGTGTATCCTGTACCACTAAAAGTCATTCCCTTTCTTGTTGAGGTAAAACCGACTGGTTGTATGTCTCGATATGAGCCATCTTCGTGGTCCTTACGCAAAATGTATGTTGATGGTAGTAGAATTATTCTGCAGTCAGCTTAAAATGGTGGTTCTCTCAATTTCGTCAACAGTGTTCCTCGAAAGAAACGTCACCTTTCCTCCTGGGATTCTCAGCAGAGTTCCTGAACCATCTCTGTAATACTTGCATGTTGTCTGCACATATTTGTAACAAACCCAGCAGTACACCTCTGAAATGCCTCGATGTCCTCCTTTAATTCAACCTGGTTTGGATCGCAAACAATCAAGCAGTACTCAAGAGGAGGTCACACTAGCATTCTATACGAGGTCTCCTTTACAGATGAACCACACTTTCTTAAAATTTTCCCAGTAAACCAAAGTCGACATTTACTGTCCATCACATCCTCACTCCATTTCATATTGCTTTGGAGTGTTATGACCTCATATTTAAATGACATGACTGTGTCAAGCATGACACCAGTAATGCTGTATCTGAAGATTAGAGGTTTGTTTTTCCTACTCATCTGGATTAACTTACATTTTTTTTACATTTTGGGCTAGCTTCTATTCATCACACTGAATAGAAATTTTGTCTAATTCATCTTGTGCCCTCCTACAGTAGCCCAACTTCATCACCTTCCTGTACACCACAGCATCATCAGCAAACAAAAGAGT
Source organism: Schistocerca nitens (assembly GCF_023898315.1). NCBI lineage: Eukaryota > Metazoa > Arthropoda > Insecta > Orthoptera > Acrididae > Schistocerca > Schistocerca nitens. The sequence goes on along the minus strand of NC_064616.1, from coordinate 568,543,677 downwards.
TAACGAAATTAGAATTATATATTAATACCTTCAGCTGCTGACAGGCGTTGATATATATCAACGGGGACAGGTGAAAATGTGTGCCCTGACCGGGACTCGAATCCAGGATCTCCTGCTTACATGGCAGATGCTCTATCCATCTGAGCCACCAAGGGCACAAGGAGTGTGCGACTTCAGGGACTATCTCACACATGCCTCCTATGAGACCTACATTCTCACCTTATATGTCCACACACTACATTTGTAGTGTCCCTACCCAACACACTCATTACTCATGGAAGACATTCTTACCAAGTCCTGTAAGAGTTTGGGTAATACATGTGCATCCGCACAGAAGAGAAAGGTCATGGCCGATACTGCCAGAACCATATACTTTATATGAATATGGTGTATGTTCTTTCGGACACGTCCAAAATAACAGACACCATTGATGACCTGCAGCCGTCTAGAAAGAAATTAGAATTATATATTAATACCTTCAGCTGCTGATGGGCATTGATATATATCGACAGGTACAGGTTAAATGTGTCATCAATGGTGTCTGTTCTTTTGGACATGTCCGAAAAAACAGACACCATATTCATATAAAGTAACATCAGATTTTGTCCATCCGGTCCACCAGATCATATATACAAAATAATAGTGGTCCTGTCACACTTTCCCTGGGCACTCCTGACGATAGCCTTGTCTCTGATGAACATTTGCAGTCTAGGACAAGATACTGGGTTGTGTTACTTAAGAAGTCTTTGAGCCACTCACATATCTGGGTACCTACTCCATATACTCATACCTTTGTTTACAGTCTGAGTTGATATGATAAACAGACAAGGACTGTATATTAATGTAACACACATGAACCATCTTCATTTTATGGAAATCAATGAAAATACAACTAAAACGTAAATTCAACCCACCAAAAGGAAAATTGTACAAATTAATTTCCAGTTCATAGAATCAGTTGTGTTTTCGTATTTATGGTGTATTTTTGGAAATCTAAATAAAGCTTTCTAAACTAAGCTTCGAACTTTGTATTACCAGTTTCAATTTTTGACGGTGAAGCATGGACTTCTTTTCATTTAAAAACTGAGGACTCCTCTGCATGGAATGATGGGAATTGCTTGACGATAGCCATTAACTGTACAAATAACAACATTCTTTTGGAAAAAACTTAAAGATTGTAGCTTTCAAGGTGTAATGAGTAAGTGCTTCACTTAAAGTTCAATTGATAAGAAACAAAGGATCATGTTAGATAGCTCTAGCAGCTCTCATGGTACTCTTTTTCTGAATGGGGACAAACCACTAATGCCATTTCTCAGGTATCAGTTCTGGGACCATGCCTTTTTTGCTCTCTCTCTCTCTCTCTCTCTCTCTCTCTCTCTATATATATATATATATATATATATATATATATATATATATATATATATATATATATATATATATCATCTCCCACATTACACTGAAAAAGCAGGAATTTTTCTCTTTACTAATGATGCAAGCACAATAATGAAACCCAGCACAATAAGCAATAACTGAAATATACAGAAGTAATATTGATCATGATTCTTCAACTTATCCCAGTATAATTCACGATGAACTACCTCACAGGTAAACAGCTGGATGCCAGTGTCCAATGAGCACAATATTTCAGCTAACGACCACCTTGCCATTGTACAGCTGATGTTGGCAGTGTGGTAGTTTGCCGAAATATTGTGCCCATTGGACACTGACATCCGGCTGTTCACATGTGAAAAAATAATAGTATTGACTGATTCTAGTAAAATTGTCTGTCACTTAACTCAGAAGAAACCCTGTTCATTCATACTGTTAATACACTGAGGTAACAAAAGTCTGGATACCTCCTAGTATCGAGTTGCACCCCTTTTTGCACAGTGTAGTACAGCAACTCGATGTGGCATGGAAGCTCCCTGCAGAAACACTGAGGTATGCTGCTTCTGTAGCCGTTCTGAATTGCAAATATGTTGTTGGTGCAGAATTTTGTGCATGAACTGAGCTCTCGATTGTGTCCCATAAATGTTCGGCAGGATTCATATCGGATGGTCTGGGTGGCCAAATCATTCGCTTGAATTGTCCAGAATATTCTTCAAACCTATTGCGAACAATTTTGTCCCAGTGTCATAGCCTATTGTCTTCCATAAAAATTCCATCGTTGTTTGGTAACATGAAGTTTATGTATGGCTGAAAATCGTCTCTAAATAGCTGAACATAACCATTTACAGTTAACGATCATTCAGCTGGACCAGAGGACCCAGTCCACTACATCTAAACACGGCCTCCAACATCAGGGAGCCGCCACCAGCTTTCATAGTGCCTTGTTTACAGTTTTGGTCCATGGCTTTATGGAGTCTGCACGACACTGGAACCCTCCCATCAGTCATTACCAACTGAAATTGCGACTCAACTGACCTGGCTACAGTTTTCCAGTCGTCTATGGTCCAACCAATATGGTCATGAGTCCAAGAGAGGCAATGCAGACAATGTCATGCTGTTAGCAAAGGCACTCGCATCGGCCATCAGCTGCCATACATAACACATTAAAGCCAAATTTCGTTCCATCGTCCTAATGGGTACGTTTGTTGTATGCCTCACATTGATTTCTTGGTTATTTCACGAAGTGTTGCTCGTCTGTTAGCCCAGACAACTATATGCAAATACCACTGCTCTCAGTAGTTAAGTAAAGCCCGTTGGCCAATGTATTGTCTAAGGTGACAGGTAATGCTTGAAATGTAGTGTTCTCAGCACAATTCTGACACTGTGGAATGTGGACCATTCACGTATCTCCCGTTTTGTCCCATGCATCTAACTCCAACGAGTTTGTTAATTCCTGTTGTTTGGGACCATATTCAATTCAGAAACCTTTTCACATGGATCATCTGAGTACAAGTGACAGTTCTGCCAATTCACTACTCTTTTGTACCTTTTGTATGGAATACCACCGCCATCTGTATATGTACGTATCACTGTCCCCTGACTTTTGTCACCTCAGTATATTTGCATTAGTTTTCCCTAATTGCTAATTGTAGCTTCAATTATATTTTATAATAAAGGTAAGAAAACTTATGTCGTTTACAGCTGGAATTTATTCTTGAGAACCAGACAAGTTTCGCCTATTCATGTTAGGCATCTTCAGTAGTATTCATTTTTTTGTCCTGTTCATACAGTCATTTTTTGTCCTATTCAATTCATTCAGTTCTATACAAGGTATGATATATCACCCTTAACAACAGTACAGCATGGGTCTCCATAGTGATATTAATATAGAACATTACCTGAACTGAAACTCACATATTACAGATGTTTTCAAATTTCTTTAATTTCGTGGCATTTGCTTTAAGTGTAACTGCTGATTTTGGTAATTAAAGCATCAGAAAAAAAGCTTACTTCACACTCTCACATTACTTGACCTCATAAGGCATAACTCTAGGGGAAAAGCAGCCTCCACTCTTAATTGAAAGAAATAGCAGCATTCATAAATAGAAAACTAGGAACAGCAGTATTCTCCACTTAATGAACGTTTTAAAAACAAATTGAAATAATTTCTACTTGACAACTCCTTCTACTCCATTAATGAAGTTCTGAGGAAATATTTTGTGTGTGTTTTGGTTTTGTATGACAATTTTTTTAGATAAAGATCAAAACAATGTAATTGAAAGGATGGAGCTATATTTCTACATAAGAAATGTACCGTACTTGTGAATTTGCTGACTCGTTTCACATCATGGCGAGTTGTAAATATGATTCATGGAGCACAAAAAACTGAAACTGAAACTAACTGACAGTAAAACAAAGAAATAAATCAGGGAACAGACTAGATCAGAAGATGTGATTATGACCATAAAGAAAATCAGGTGGAGATAGATGAAATATCTCGACATATGAATGTATGGTACATGGCTCAAGGAAGTTATTTGTTGAGTTCCAATAAATACCAAACCACAAATACCACAATCTAGTGGAAAGAGGATGTATTACATTAGAAAAGATGCAGACACAGTATGGATACATACAGCTTAAGTCAGTAATCCATGGAAAAGCTTAAAGGAGGAATTCTTCTAGTGGAAGGTGTCAGATGGTTGATGGTGATGGTAAATACTGCAAGTCTGATGGTCAGTTATCATTTCCTTAATTTGGTGAATATGATAGCTCCACGGCATAATATTCCATTGTGGGGCTATTTCAAGTTCAGAAAACATTTACTGTTGTTGTACATGCACAAGAGTTGTGCCATTGATATGTCTGCCCAAATATCTGTAACTAACTGAGTTTTGCAAATTGTTCACTTATTCTCTGTCACATGCGGATTGTCATTATTTGCTGCCACTGATTACACATGTGTTTGGCTGCTACTATTTATGGTTTTGAAATGCACTGTTATATACTACTATGAATGGATATTACTTTCTACAAAAACTGTGAACTCAACTCGAGACCTTTGCCCTTCACAGGCAAGCGCTCTACCATCTGAGCCACCTGAGTACAATTCACAACCTATCCTCAACTTCCGCCAGTACCTTATCTCCTATCTTCCAAACTCATGGCGGAAGTAAAGCTGTGAAGAAGGCCCAGGAATTGTGCTCAGTAGGTCAGATTCTAGAACACTTTCCCATGAAAGGTAAAAGTCCCAAGTTCGTGCCTGTCTGGCTCAGAGTTTTAATCTGACAGGAAGTTTCATATAAGTGCAAAAGTCACTGCTAAGTGAAAAATTCATTCAGAAATTACTTTTTATGTTTCACAATTACCCACAATCACATGAAATAAACAAAATGCATGCTAAATTTCTTACACTGATATAACTCTATTTGCTACAGATCTTACGATGGAGGAATTATTGAATTTAATGTAGTAATACCTATAATTCTTGTCTTATTGGTGGTGGGTCTCACCACAATACATCTACATTGTGCCTATATACTTGCACCACATACAGGCATATTCCATTCTAGACAAGTGTGTTACAGTACATCCAGTGCTCTTCACATCTAAATGCATAAGAAAAAAGCAATTAAGCACATTTACGTGAGTGTGTTCCAAGTATCGAAGTCCTTGGTTGAAATTCATTTCGCAGTTGTGCTGCAACAAAACAGAATCTTACACTCATATTACTTAAACTATTCCGTATTGTCCTGCTGAAAACCTGTTCCTCAGATAATTTTGTATATCCTTGATGTTTCGCAACTTATTATTTCTGATTATCATAAGCAGTTCAGTAATTACACATAATTTTAAGGAGAGAGTTTGTTTAAAGTCGGCTAACTCTTGACAGAACAGAACAAGATTGCCCAGAATAATTTGTCAGTGTCAACATTCATCGACAAGAAAGTGGTGACGTTGGCGAGGTGTGACGAGGTTGGGAAAGTGGAGGGTGGTGACTGCGTCTGATAATATCAGAAGTTAACCCCCTCTCTTCGAGCCTACTAATATTAGAGTAGTGAATTTTGTGTTTTTGTGTCTTCTAAGCATTTGATTTAATTATTTATTGATTTGTTTTCGTGACACATTTAAAATTATCCATAACGCCTTGGATATTTTCCGATGAATGTTCTTCCACAAAAAGGCCAGATAAATGAAAGCAAAAAAGTATTAGGGTTTTCACAATACCTGAAAAAAGAAAAAGTTTAGACTGTGCATAAATAAGCATATAAATTGATGAAACAATTTTGACTAATAACCACCTCTCGACAGTGAAAATTCAGCACTGTTCAAGGAGAAAAATATAGTTTTTTGCGTTATTTTTACTTAGAAAGGAAAAATACAATTGATAAGGTAATAAGGCTCTATGTATTGTCTTCTAAACGTTGTTTAATGTGTTCATAAGTAAATATTTTCTCTGGCAAATAAATGTAGATGTTTTGAAATGTGTTTACGGCACTTTTCCTGTAGCTTCACTTCTCAGCAGTGAACCCGACAAACTTTGTCAAGAATATGTAGCCATTAATAAACTGTGTCATGGCTAGTTCCTTAATCCTGATCTATGTTCTGATATTTTTGTTATCTCAGATAGTATATTATAGCCTCACTTTTACCATTCGGTATTGGGCTAAGGAAAGTGATGTTGTGTTGACGTTTCGTCTATTTTGAACACACCGGCATTTTACAGCAACTTCGCTCGATGTTCCTTCACTTTCTGTTGACGTACTGTGTGAATAGCCCGTTAAACGCCATTAATTCAAGTCATCAGTAGTATTTATAAATCCATAAACATTAAAGAGAAAAATCAACAATTTCACAGTATCTCTTAGCAAATCAATACAGGCCTACAGGGTAAGAATATCTGGGTTCTGATGTGAACAATAGAATCCTTACTTTGTTTGCACAAACATGTAATGTATGACCAAGTCTAATGTTAGACTGTGTGATTGTTAGTACTGACATCTTTGGCATGAATTACGCAACAGAAGGAAATGGGTATAGACACTATGGTTCAGCTGTGTTTAAACTAGTCGTGGCGTGTGTGTTCTGCTGTGTGGAGTTTTGGTGTATAGATGTGACGTGTGGTCCTTAACGTGTGCGTGTTTTGGCACTAAGATTGAAGATGAAAGCCGCACTCGCAATTTTGTTTGTATTTATTGGTTGCTGTAGCAACGTCGTGTTTTTGGAGCTTCTTATTAAGTAAGCATAATCACATTACAGTTTGTAAGGGATGATTAGCTTTCATAAAACGTTGTAAATAAGCTTTGACATTAGAAAAATTGTTTGCTGTTATCATGGGGTAACCTGTTTGTACAAATCAAAAATACTTTCCAGTAACCCTACTGTCCCCGGCACTTTGATGATGGTTATGCTGCTGAGAGCATTTTCATAGAACGCGAATCTTCTCTTGGGTGTAGTTGTGTAATTAATTTCTAATTTGGTGGAGGGCAAGGTAACTCTAAAGACAGTTCTGTGACATACTCTACGAACTGATTCACAGTTAATAAAATAAGTTTTATCAAAGGTGATTACTATTTTCATTTGTCTCGATTCTCTTTCGTGTATCGTTGATTTCAAAATTGAAATGAAGCTACCTCCGTCCAACGGTGTCCACCTCAAAAAATCTGTGATTTAGTAGTATCTGTCACATATTTCTAATCAACTTAGGCACTGACATTTAATTGCATATAGCTCACATAAAAAGAAACAATCTGAGTATTGGGAAAGCATATCTGTGGGGTTACAAATGGCAATTATGTTAAAAGATACAGAGTAATGCTATATTTATGTATGAGTGCAGTTGCTATTGTTTGGCCTTGAGAAAGTTGTGGCACCTGTAAAACATTAATTTGAGGGAACAGTGCCTGTATGAAAAATTTCATCATCAAAGGTTTATACATAACTTTCTTAGCACTGCACCAATTTTCAGATGACAATTTGTGATGTACCTTTCAGTTGGCCTGTCTGACAGTTCTCCCATAGAAGTTTGCCTCTATTCATGTTGTTGATATCACAAATAGCATTAAGATTGTATTGGTTGATTCCACTTCTCTCTTTATGAAATAACTGCCCTATTTTGAGTACGTAATTAAAACCTCAAGAATTAGAAAGAGAAACCTGCCTTTACTGCATTTGTAGCTTTAGGGAAGGGTTTTGACAATTCTTTAAAACTGTGAAGGGAGCATGAGTAAAATGTTGTTTACAATTGTTACAGACCCTAGACAGCAGTTATAAGAAGTAAAGTTCATGAAAGGTGAGCAGAAGGTGAAAAGGAAGTGAAACAGTTTTGTAGTCTATCTGTGAAGGGAGGATCTGCAAATGGGATTAACATTCAGGGAGCACAATTAAATACTTTGATGTTTGCCAGTGACATTGTAATTTTGTTAGAGGTGCAAAGGACTTGGAAGAGCAGGCAAATAGAACGGATAGTGTGTTGGGTGGAAAAAGCATGTAATATCAATATTATGAAAAACAAAGAAAGGGTAACAGCATGTAGTGAAATTAAATCGGCTGCTGCTGTGGGAATTATGTTAGGAAGGACACCAATCAAAGTAGTAGGTAAGTTTTGTTATTTTTGCAGTAAAGTAACTTATGATGCTATAAAATAGCAAGAAATGCATTTCTGAAAAAGAGGAGTTTGCTAACATCAAACACAAATTTAAGTGTTAGAAAGTCTTTTCTGAAGATATTTGTGTTGAATGTAGCCTTCAGTGGAAGTTTGTGGACAATAAACAATTCAAACAAAAAGAAAATGAAAATTTTGAAATGTGTTACAGAAGAATATGAAAGATTAGATGGGTAGGTTGCATTACTGATGTGGAGGTTGTGAACCAAATTTGGGAGAAAAGAAACGTGGTACACACCCGGACTCAAATAAGGGATTGATTGGTGGGTCACATCCTGAGGCATCAAAGAATAGGCAGTAGTAAATTTGGTAATAGAAGCAAGTGTCGGGGTTAAAAATTGTAGGGGGAGACTAATGATTGACTACAACAAGCAGGTTCAAGTAGATGGAGGTTTCAGCAGTTGTGTAGAGATGCAAAGTCTTGTGCAGGATGTACTAGCTTGTAGTGCTGCACCAAGTTAGGCTTCTGACTGAAGGTCACAACAATATTCTTGATAATTTATTTTCTAAGTAATATCTCTGCCAATATAGATCCATAACTGTTCAATATCATTCTGCTACATCAATGTTCAAATTTTTCATTTGTCTTAAAAAATATTGTGATCAGACAGCTTTAATAGATTTTTAATGGTAGCAACTGGAATGCATATGTATGACTCTTCGTTTTACTTATTTTTCAGGGAGGATCCAAGTTCTGGGAATATAATTACATTTTCTCAGTTCTTATTTATTGCTCTAGAAGGTTTTATATTTACATCAAGATGTGGTACAAAGAAGCCAAGTATTGGTTTAAAGTAAGTGAATAATATATTGTAGTTTACTAGATGTGTGCTTAAACCTGTCTCCTGTAATTGATGTATGCATAAACCTACTGGTAATATACACCAAAATGCTCCTTTTAGTTCTCTATATAAATGTGTTTCTTAATTAAGGTATCAATTTTACCTATTTAGAAAGAAGAAATTCCTTCTTATGACATAGACACTTCGTAGTTTTCCACATATATGGCAATGTGTATAGCTGGCAGTCATGCTTTCAGATCTTTCCTGTTGACATTTATGTAATGGAAGAGATGAAAGCAAGGGCCAGGTCCACTATCATACTCTAGACAACATTGAACACAATCACACAACATTATAACCATCATAACCAGTTTTGGCCATCATTATCATGGAAACTTAATTTGCCAAATGCGACATAAGATTGTAAGGTGGCATAAACTGCTGTTACAGGGAGTAAATTTTTCCACACAGATTGTCAAATCCTACAGGCACTTAATCAGCTCCAGATCTGCTGCTGCTGGTAGGTTTAAGAATACTAAACACCTAGGGTCATCAGTCTCCTGTTAATGCCCTCCCCACCCCCTCCCCCCTTTCCAGTGTGAAATAGATGTACTCATATCTCTGTTTCTAGAATAAATTCTATGTGCAAGTGTGAGAATAAAACTTCCTTGCATATTGAAACTGTGTGTCAGTCTGGGACTCGAACATGGGACCTTTGTCTTTCACAGGCAAGTGTCCTGGAACATTCTCCCAGACTGTGGCGAAACCATGTCTCCACAGTATCTTTTCCTCCAGGAGTGCTAGTCCTGCAAGTTATGGAAGAGAACTGTGAAATTTGGAAGGTAGTAGATGAGGTACTGGCAAAAGTAAAAGTAAATATGAGAAGGGTTTGGGAGTCATGCTTGCGTAGCTCAGTTGGTAGAGCACTTGCCTGCAAAAGCAAATTCCCACAGTTGAGCCCTGGCACACAATTTTAATCTCCCAGGAAGTTTCACATCCGTGCACACTCAGATGCAGAGTGAAAATTCATTCTGGAAAGTGTGAGAACATTTTATAAATGTTTGTGTAGCATGTACCAGAGGCAGAATGTGGGTACCACCCTGATATTCACCTCCTGGCACGTGGCAAACTACCTAAAAAGCACATCCAGGCTGGCCAGTTCACCAACCCTCATCGTTAATCTGCAAAGTGGATTCAAATCGGGTCAGGCTCACCTCCACATGTCGTGCAAGTGGTGCATTAATGCACCCTGCTAACCAGACAGGTAGCTCTAGATCCCTTTCCTCTATTGAACAGTTTTAGTTCATTTTCTAATTTGTGATCACTAATCTCAGTAAATGCCATTTCAGTGTTCATGCACTGATTAAATGAAGAACCTTATGAAAATAATTTTAGGAGACCGAATTGAAGATTTTTGTTTTCTATGTGTGTTCTATTTTTGTACCAAACTGCACACTGAGGAGGTGAATAGATGATTTTAATCAATTTTTTGGCTGTTTTTAAGACCAAAACTTCTTGGGATTTTTTATTAGAATTGCTCTTCTTACACTTCTTATGCGATCAACTTTTGTTTGCCAAAAAGACTTTGATTAAATCTGTGATTACACTCTTTGTTTTTGTAGAAACTTTGTAACACCTTTGCTGAGCCAATGTGGGTGTTTCCCAACATTATCTCAGTACGTACTCATCTGAAATGTATAGTACAATCCTTTTGAATTTCATCCATTTGTGCTCCACACTTCCATCCCCAGAGCTGAATGTTATATGTTGACTGCTCAGGTACTCTGCAATTTGTTTCCTGTCCTCCTTACTTAGCAAAAATATTATCATACCTGTCTTAACTTGTCTTGTGACACTTTGTCATCAATGCTACAATGGCTTTGTGCCAACTGATACACTCTTTCAGGTAACTGATTCGAAAGTGTGGATCTGTTTATTGATTGGGGGTTAAGAACATTTCCCTTACAGGTTTGTTCTTTGTTGCTTGAAGTATTCTTCACAATAGTATATTGAGAATAATCTCACATGAATCACTGCCTCTGGTACCACTTTTAATCACACGACTCCCATTTTGTGGCTGGTTAATTGAAGTCTCTCCCTGTTAAAACAGTATGATCAGAAACTTACCTGTGATTCATTAGTTTTTCAGAGCCTTAAGAGTGATCATCCTGTAAGATCACTTTTGGAAGATAGAATATATTGTCACACATAGTAGATTGAAAGGTATGAGTATTTTGTGGTATTGTATGTGGCAACATCATGTACAGAAATCACTAGTGTGTGTAATGTTACCATTTGTATAGCAGTTGGTGTTTGTGATTATAGTCTTGGTTTACTTTTCTAAGTGTTAGGGTACCTTAGATTTTCTAATTTCTTTGTTTTTTGTTTCAGAGATTACAGTATTCTAGTTGCAATGTTTTTCATTGCCAACCTCTGCAACAACTATGCGTTTAATTTCAACATTCCCATGCCTTTGCACATGATATTTAGAGCTGTAAGTAAAGACACAGACCTTAGGTTTAGTTTTAATATTTTGTTGCAATATTCCAGTTAATTAAATCCTGAAATAAAAAAAATCCATCATTTTTAATTGACTTATTAAAATTAAATTTGCATCCTCCTCAAATTTCTCTTCTCTGAAGATTCAGTGATGATTATATTCATAATTCATTAATGTCACTGTTTGATTTTTCCTTCCTAGTAATTACTGTTACATTCATGCATGGATTCTTATATAGGTCTTTTTTTTCCAGGGCTCTTTGATAGCAAACATGATTATGGGAATTATAATTTTGAAGAAAAAATACACATTTTCAAAATATCTGTCGGTCTTCATGATTACGTTTGGAATAGTTATGTGCACAGTGGTTTCTGGTAAGGAAGTGGTAAGTTTCATCCTGTTGTAGAGATAAATGTTTATGTATATATTCTGCTGTTTTAAGTAATTTTTTTGCAGAAAGTTATAGCCACACATTTTTTTCATTGGGATAGTAAAATAGGTGACAGTTGTTTATATTACAAAATAACCCATTATTGTGATAATATGCTGAGTTCAGATTAAATTAATGATTTGTGCATCTTTGGATAAGAAATTCTTAGCATGGCCAAAAGATTTCCTGCTGAATGCAATGCTATTGTTCACTGGTAGATTACTTCACCATATACTACGTAGATTTTTTCTGTTTTTCATACTGGGTTTGTTTAGAACAGTAATTCCCAGGTTATTTCACCTTACTAGGAGCATTCATCATCTTTTGTTGTTTCATTTTGTAATTGTTACTCCAAAACAGCTGTATCAAGGAACTACTTTCCTTTAGGTATTTAGTTTTCATCTGTCTTCCTATACTACTTCATTATTTTGTGTCGCTCAGTACTTTATCTGTGTAGTGTTTTCTCTAATCAACTCCTTCAGTGTTTTAACTGCATTATGATGTTTTTCTGTCACCGATTGATGTCTTGTGTTTTATTGTGTGTAGTTCAGACAGCGTGTTAGATTCTGAAAAGTAATTGATATTAAGACACACACAACCCCCTCCTCTCTCTGTCAAAAAGTAAGCAACAGTTTAAAAAAATTGAGCTGTGCAGCAGCCAGAAGACACATGGAATAATGTTTAGGAAGTAGTATGCATACTAGGTAAGCAGAATTTTATTGATTATTCTTGGGCACTGGACTGTGGTAGGCTTGTTTTGCACAACTTAAGAATTAGTTATACATTATCTGAGACAAGAGCTTTATCAGGAGTGCCGCAGGGAAGTGTGATGGGACCATTCTTGTTCTCAGTACAGAGCATGAGTAATTGTACTTTCACTATGCTAGCCACTTTAGACGGAAAACTATTTACCATTTGGGTACACAACTTTATGGGAATGATGTCCAGACTCGCTGCAAGATTTGATTTGTTAGTATTGTTAGTGTCAAGATGTGCCTTTAGGCACTGGTACTACTGTGGGGAGATTGGGTTGAAACACAAGAAGTCAGTCAACATCGATCTGGACAAGGTGAGCAGAGCTTTACTCGTAAAGCTGTCTTATCAGACTGCCACTCTTCACAAATATTGGTGCATTAAAGGAATACAGAAAGGTCTTCTTTTTGCAGCGGAGTTGAAGAACGCTATTCAGAAGTTTGAATTAATTGGTGGTTAGGAAATTGCCCCTGGAAGAGGCAGTCAGCCAACAGTGCCATGAATTGTTGAAAAAGTCACTGTTGCCATGGCTGAGAATGTTGGGCGTAACATGCAATCTTCAAGCTGTGCATTAGCTTTGTCCTGACAGCTGAACATTCTGTGGTCCACCATTCTAAAAGTGTTGGAAACAGTTGTGAAATGTTATCCATACGAACTTCTCATTACTCACCAACCTTTGCCACGTGACAGACATTCCAGAAGACTCTGAAGTTGAAGTTGATGACCTGTGGCTTTGGAAAATTTTGGGAAGTGATGAAGCACATATTATTCTTACTGGGGTAGAGAAGACACAATTGTCTTATTGGGGGATCGTCACTGCCCATGAACGTTCGTGAAGTTCCTCTGCATAGGGACGTATCACTGTGTGGTGTCCTTCCGCGGGTCCGGGAGTTAGAATAGGCCCAAGGTATCCCTGCCTGTCATAAGAGACGACTAAAAGGAGTCTCACACTTTTGGACCCTATAACTTTAGATCCCAGTTTATGGTTTGACCTGCCACTTTCCAAATTCTACAGAAGTGTGGGCCATATGGGGAAGGACACCTTGCGTGGTGCTTGAGTTATCCATAGTGCCCTTAGATTCAATCTTCTTAACCTCTTGTCATTGCTTTGCATCTCCACCTGCAATTCAACTATTTGGGCAAGGACACTTTCTGGGGTTTGTCATCTTCTTCTGTTGTCTCCTGTCCTCTTTCGCCCCCATGACAGTATCGTATTTCTCTGTGCCCAATATCCAGCACAGTAGCCAGTCAATTGTGGTGGGGCTTTCATGTACCTATTTGGTGGTAGCCCCCTGACAACACAGGGATCACACTGCTGATGCCTGAGCTGTAAACTCCCCACGTATGCCAAAGAGTAGATGCCTGTCTTCCTGGGGCATTGGGAATCTCGGCAATAGCCATCACCCAAGGTAGCCTTTGCTGTGGCTGGGTGGCGCCCGTGGGGAGAGCCCCTGATCGGAGTGGGTGGCATCAGGGCAGATGACCCGTAATGAAGCGGAGTAAGTCATTTCTTGCTGGTGACTGTACGACGCCAGCAGCCTCTAAGAAGGGCAACATCTAGTACAATGCTGACAGATATGACCCTAAATCTTTTCCCTCCTTCACTACACCATGGGGCGAATGTAGGGCTACAGAATGATGAGAGCCGTATTCACCTCGGTATTTAGTCTGTAGCAGAATGGACGGGGACTCCTTTCTACCTATGAAGCCTCAGTTTTTTGTTGAACATCTTGAGGATAAGTTTGGGGAAGTGACAGCACTGTCGAAGATGAGGAGCAGTGCAGTCTGGATCCAGACAGCATCCCCATCCCAATCCTGGGCGTGACTCGCTTGTGACCGGCTGGGTGATATTCCTGTTTTCGTCACTCCCCATAAAAGCCTCTACATGGTCCAGTGGATTATTTTCCATTGCTACCTCCTCTTGCAGTCTGATGACGAGCTCTGTGCCAATCTAGAACGGCAGGGTGTTCGTTTCATCCAGCACCTTTACAGGGGACCCAAAGGCAATGGGGTTCCTACAGGTGCCTTCATCTTGGCCTTTGGGGGTGATTCATTGCCTGAAAGGTCAAGGTGATGGTTTACCGCTGTGACGTTAAACTATACGTCCCTCCCCCTATGCTGTGCTTTAAGTGCTGGAAATTCAGGCACATACCTTTTTGCTGCACTTCCAGTGCCACATGTCTAGACTGCAGACATACACTGCATCCAGATGCTCCCAGTGCTCCTCCTCCCACTTGTACCAATTGCGGGGAGCAGCACTCCCCCTGCTCGCCAGACTGCACAGTACTCCAAAAGGAGCGGAAAATCATGGAGTAAAAGACCCTGGACTGGTTGACTTACCTGATTGCACACCTTTCGGTTGATGTCCACATACGCTGCAGCTACATTACCATCACCATCACCATCACAAGTACCAGCCATACCACTCTCTGTGCCACGAACAGTGGGCACCCCGGGCCTACAGAATACATCTGACCCCTTGGTGGTAAGGGGAAAATCTCCTTCCGTTGCTCCCAGAGTACTTCGGGAGCAAGGCCTCCCCCCTGCCCCCCGCCCCCCCCCCACTCCCCGCCAAACGAAGGGGACATAAGTCCCCTCCCCCCCCCCCCCCCCCCCCACACACACACAGCCGGAGAAGCAACAGAAAGCAGCAGCCTCCCCTGGTTCCTTTCGTGCGGAAGGGGTCCCTGGGGACCCTCTCTCTCAAGGTCCAGTAATGCCACAGCAGACACTTGCCAGTGGCTAAAGGAGCCAAAAGCTGCTGGACAAAGAGCTTCATGGTCTTCCTCCATGCCTGAAGCTACTTCAGAGAAGTCCTCCCAGCAAGCCCCTAAAGGGAAGCAAGAGGGCAAGCAAACAAAGAAATCTGCTAAGAAAAAGGACCCTCCGGTGGCCCCAGCACCGCCACTCCCTGCCAGTTCTGCAATTGTGCATGAGGTGGAGATCTCAGCATCCCATGAGGACCTGGTTCTCACTGATGTCTCATTCACAATAGGTATTGATACACGCACTCAGTCGGTGGCAGGAGGTGACCCTGAGGTGTAACCTGACTACTTACATGTTTCATGCCTTCCCAGCCTCACGATAACGTCATCATCCAGTGGAATTGCTGCGGTTTTTTACACCACCTGGCTGAGCTATGGCAACTGATAAGCTTTACACCTCCTTTCTGCATTGCCCTCCAGGAAACCTGGTTCCCGGCAATGTGGACCCTTTGCCCTTTGCACTTACTCAGCCATTGATTTATCCCTCTGCTGCCCAGGACTTCTCTCATCCGTCCACTGGAGAGCCCACGATGACTTGCATGGTAGTGACCACTTTCTCATCTTCCTGTCACTCCCCCAGTGCCATTTCCCCGGACGTCTACCAAGATGGGCTTTAGACAAGGCAGACTGGGAAGCTTTCACCTCTGCTGTCACCATTGAATCTCCCCCACATGGTACCATTGATGTGGCAGTTGAGCAGGTCACTAGAACGATCATTTCTGCGGCAGAAAACACCATCTCTTGTTTTGTAGGGTGCCACCAGCCAAAGTCAGTACCTTGGTGCTCGCCTGAAATTGCGGAGGCCATTAAAGAGCATCGGTGAGCTCTACAGTGACATAAGTCGCACCTAATAGCTTTTAAATGGCTCCATGCGCAGGTTCGCCAGCTTATAAAAAGACAGAAACAGGCGTGTTGGGAGAGGTACGTCTCAACCATTGGGTGTCATACATCACATTCCACAGTCTGGACAAAGATCAGATGTGTTTGTAGGTACCAGACCCCATATGTGTTACTGGCATTGACATCAATGGCATGTTATCTACAGACGCAAAAGCAATTGCCAAGCACTATGCTCGGGCCTCTGCGTCAGAGAATTACCCCCAGCATTTCGCACCCTCAAACAGCGGATGGAAGGGAAAGCCCTCTCGTTTACCGACCATTGCAGTGAATCCAGTAATGCTCCATTTACAGAGTGGGAGCTCCTCAGCGTCCTTGCACACTGCCCTGACACAGCTCCTGGGCCAGATCGGATCCACAGCCAAATGATCAGACATCTCTCGTCCGACTGCAAGCGACATCTCCTCGTCATCTTCAACCAGATCTGGTGCGATGGCATCTTTCCAGTGCAGTGGTGGGAGAGCACCATCATTACAGTGCTCAAACCCAGTAAAAACTCGCTTGATCTGGATAGCTATCACCCCATCAGCCTCACCAACATTCTTTGTAAGCTGTTAGAATGTATTGTAAGTCAGCAGTTGTGTTTGGTCCTGGAGTCACGTGGCCTACTGGCTCCATGCCAGGGCAGTTTCTGCCAGGGTTACTCTACTGTTTATAATCTAGTTTCCCTTGAGTCTGCCATCCGAACAGCCTTTTCCAGACGCCAACACCTGGTTCCTGTCTTTTTTAATTTACAAAAAGCCTACGACACAACCTGGAGACATCATATCCTTGCTATGTTATATGAGTGGGGTCTCAAGGGCCCGCACCTGATTTTTACCTAAAATTTCCTATCACTCCTTACTTTCCGTGTCCAAGTTGGTGCCTCCCATAGTTCCCCCCATATCCAGGAGAATGGGGACCCACAGGGCTCTGTATTGAGTGTATGTCTATTTTTAGTGGCCATTAATAGTGTAGCAGCAGGTGTTGGGCTGTCGGTCTCACCTTCTCTGTATGCAGACGACTTCTGCATTTCGTACAGGTCCTCCAGTATTGGTGGTTGCCGAGCGGCGCCTAAAGGGAGCCATCTGCTACAAGGCGCAGTCATGGGCTCTGGCCTACGGCTTCCAGTTTTCAGTCGTGAAGTCATGTGTCATGCATTTCTGTCGGCGTCGTACCGTCCATCCAGAACCAGAACTTTACCTTAATGACAATCCACTCACTGTAGTGGAGACATATCAATTCTTAGAATTGGTTTTCGACGCCCGGTTTAAATGACTTCCTCATCTTCGTCAGCTGAAGCGTAAGTGCTGGCAGCATCTCAGTGCCCTCCACTGCCTGAGCAACACCAACTGGGGTGCAGATGGCTCTACACTGCTAAAGCTCTACAGAGCCCTTGTTCAATCTCGGCTTGAGTATGCGAATCTGGTTTATGGTTCGGCGGCGCACTTAGCATTGCATTTACTCAACCCAGTGCACCACTGTGGCGTTCGACTGGCAACAGGAGCTTTTAGGATGAGTCCGGTGACCAGTGTCCTGGTGGGGACCGGAGTCCCTCCATTGAAGGTCAGGTGTGCACAACTGCTCACCAGTTATGTTGCACACATTCATCGTTCTCCTGAGCATCTGAATTACTGTCTCCTTTCCCCATCCATGGCGGTTCATCTTCCGCATCGGAGGACCAGGTCAGGGCTTAAGATTGTGGTTTGCGTCCAATCTCTTCTGTATGAAGTGGAGTCCTTGCCTTTACCACCTATACTTGAGGTCCATTCACGTACACCTGCATGGTGTACACCTAGGCCAAAGCTTTGCCTGGACCTTTCACATGGCTCTTGCTGTCACTTCCTCTCGATTCTTGACATGTACTGGGACCATGAAGTGGTTTACACTGATGACTCGATGGCTGAGGGTCATGTTGACTTCGTGTATGTTCATAGAGGACATATTGAACAGCACTCCTTGCCAGATGGCTGCAGTGTTTTCACTGCAGAGCTGACTGCCATTTCTCGTGCTCTTGAGCGCATCTGCTCATGCCCTGGCGAGTCGTTTCTTCTCTGTACTGACTCCTTGAGCAGCCTATGAGCTATCGACCAGTACTACCCCCGCCATCCTTTGGTAGTGACCATCTAGGAGTCAACTGATTATGCCCTGGAATGGTCCAGTCGTTCCATGATGTTTGTGTGGACCCCAGGCCACTTCAGAATCCCAGGAAATGAACTTGCCAACAGGCTGGCCAAACAGGCTATGCGGAAACCGCTTATGGAGATCGGCATCCCTGTAACTGACCTGCCATCATTATTACGCCAAAGGTTTTTCAGCTTTAGGATAATCTCAGTATGCACAACAAACTGTGTGCCTTTAAGGAGACTATGAATGTGAGGAAGACCTCCATGCGGGCCTCTAGCAGAGACTTAGTGGTTCTCTGCCGGCTCCGCATTGGCCACGCTTGGGTGACACGGGGTTACCTCCTATGCCGTGATGACCCATCTCAGTGTCGGTGCGGCGCCTGGCTGACAGTGGCCCTTATTTTAGTGAGCTGTCCTTCTTTGGCTGCCCTCCGACAGACTCTTCAGATACCAGACTCTTTGCCATTAATTTTAGCTGACAACATGTCAACAGATAATTTAGTTTTACGTTTTATACGTGATGCTGGATTTTATCATTCTATATGTTTTAGCGCATGTCCTTTGTCCCTTTGTGTTTGCCACTCTAATGTTTTTAGGGTGGATGTTTTAATGTGTCACGGAGTGGCTGGCTTTTCCTTCTTCTGCTCGTGGTCGGCCAGCCACAGTCGTCTGCTCTCGTTTTTACCCCCTCTACCTGTTTCTTGCTTCTCTCTGTGCAGTTTTCTTTTCCTGTTTTGTCCATAGTAGTGTCGATCGTCCTTCTGTCATTCTTCGGGTTCTTCCATTCTCCTGTTGTTGTGCTGTTCGTCTCCTTTCTTTTCTTCTTTCCCTTTTTTAATTGTTTTACCGGAAACGAAGGACCAATGACCTCGAAGTTTGGTCGCCCCCCCCCCCCCTTTAGACAAACAAACCAATCAACCATTTAGCCTTCTCTCTGAGGTCGGTGCCCTCCCTCCGTTTAAACTCTGTCGCACTTTCTTTGCATTTGTTTGTCTTGGTGGTCATCTTTTTCCCTACATGTATTCAGCTCACCTTATCTTTTTGGGGTGGACATGAGTGGCTGGCTCATCCTCTTTTTTATTATTGTGATCATCCAGCCCAGACCATATGCTCTGTTTTTTAGTACCTTGTTCTACTTTTTATTGTGGTGTATGTCTTCCCCGTTTTTGTTCGTTCCATTCATTTTCTTTTTAGGTGTGGTGTTGGGTGTTTTTGTACCTCGAGCCTTGCTTGCATCAGAAAAAAGGGACTGATGACCCTGTAGTTTGATCCCTTTATACCTCAAACCAACCAACTGTGTGGTGTGGCTTCATGGCATAGTTCATTAATGGTCCATTTTTCTTTGAGGAACTGGGACCTCAAAGACCAAGGACATGCAGTGTAAACAGCAAATGTTACTGTGATCTGCTTCGCCAATGTGTGGTCCCTCCTCTGCAGAAGAGAGGGGCTTTGCACTCAACTGTTTTGATGCGCACTAGAGCTCCACCTCACATAGCCCGTGAAGTCTCTCAATTAGTCTGTAACACATTTGGAGAAAACCAAATCATTGACTGATGGTGCCAAACTGTGTGGCCACCAAGATCCCTTACAAAAATTAAAATGTAACCACCCTGTACATAAACAATTTGACAGATTGATAAGCAGCAATCTGTGAATTTTTGATGACACTGTAGTGTACGGGAAAGTGTTGTCATTGAATGACTGTAGGGGATGACTAGGACAGAATTTCTGTTTGGTGTGTTTGAATGGCAGCTAGTTCTAAACATAGAAAAATGTAAGTTGATACAAATGAGTAGGAAAAGCAATTGTGTAGTGTTCGAATATGGCATTTGCGGTGTTCTGCTTGACACAGCCATGTCAAGTAAATATTTAGGCATAACACTACAAAGCAATATGAAATTAAATGAGCACATGAGGTTAGTAATAGGGAAGTGAATGGTCAACTTTGGTCAGTTGGGAGAATTTTAAGAAAGAGTAACTCATCAGTAAAGGAGACTGCATATAGAACACTACTGCAACCAATTCTTGAGTAGTGCTAAAGTATTTGGGATACCCGCAGGTCAGATTAAAGGAAGACCTCAAAGCAATTCAGAGGCATGCTGCTAGATTTTTTACTAGTAGGTTCATTCAACACAAGAGTATTATGAACTTAAATTGAAATCCATGAAGGGAAGACAACATTCTTTTTGCGAAACACTATTCAGAAAATTTAGAGAAGTGACATTTGTGGCTGACTGCAGAATACTTTGTCTGCCAACAACACACATTTCACCTAAGGACCATGAAGACTTACTAAGGGAAATTAGGGCTCATGTGGAGACATATAGACAATCCTTTTCCCTTGATGCATTTTTGAGTGAAATAGGAAAGGGAATGACTAGTGAGTGGTACAGGACACCTTCTACCAAGTGTCATTTGGTGGTTTGTGGAGCATGTATGTAGATGTAAAAGTTCAGAGAATGAACTAGGGATACCAGCTTATTGTGGCTGCCAGTCTGTGAAGGTCCAGTTCTGTTCTTCCTTGAATAATTTTGCCACAAAAGTGAAAAATAGGGCTACAATTTCTCTGCTGACTAAATGCCTGTTGTGAATTCCCAGTCATTAGTTACTCAATCACCTGCACTATAGTTTATTGATGGTTCTTTCCACTCTCAACTATTGGTTCTAAAAATTGAATAACATAACCAAGAACAGAACTGTAACAAGTTTTGACAGCATATTATAGGCCTCTTGATCTACCAGGTACTGAAGTACCTAAACATTGTGAAATCTAGTGGCATATAGAGGAATGATGATGTCACCAATGCATGTAGTGTGATCATTTTGTGATTGTTACTTTTATCAGAACAGAAGAAGACGACAATCGTAGTGGAGGGAGCAGC
This sequence comes from Schistocerca nitens, assembly GCF_023898315.1. Taxonomy (NCBI): domain Eukaryota; kingdom Metazoa; phylum Arthropoda; class Insecta; order Orthoptera; family Acrididae; genus Schistocerca; species Schistocerca nitens. The sequence goes on along the minus strand of NC_064616.1, from coordinate 568,522,507 downwards.
TCATATTGCTCAGTGAGACTCCAGCAGGTCATAAGTTCCACTTAAATGTTTGTTTCTATCATGTGTTCACCTTGGTGTAACTTCTGTTGCAGTCCTTATTGATGATTTCAGATTTATGAGATACAATATATTTAAAGTGGTTAATCAAGCCAATCTGTAATTCTAACATTCCACCATGCTAGTCACACCCAAATTGAGTGTGCCATTCATAATTTCTTAATTTCCATGAGGATACTTCATCATTTTCCTAGTACACTTTACCACAGCAGCATAGTATCAGATCTTGAAAAAATGCTACTCCTTGATATGTAGCTCTTCTCCAGAGTAAATGAGCTGGCATGATGATGCAACACATTGGACTTGCATTTGTGAGAAGCAAGGTTCAAATCCCCATGTAGCAACTGAAATCTGATTTTCCTTGGTTTATGTAATCATTTCATATTAATTCCAGGATGGTTCTTTGAAAAAGACTCTACCAAGTTTCTTCTATGTCTTTGTCCAATCCAAGCTTGTGATCCGCCTCCAGTGACAGGAGATGAAACCATGAGCTCCCTTCTCTCTTCCCCATGTTAGTAAGTCAGATTTGGGATGCACAGTTGTCTCCTATGTGGCAGTGACAGGACAGATTTGAAGTTTTCTACTTGATGGCCACCCTAATCTTCAATGTAGCACCATCTGCCTCCTCCTGAATGAATCATTTAAACTGCCGAGTAGTTTTGGTGTATACTTGGACCTCTTTTGACACTTTTTTAAAAATATTTTAATGTTTATTTGTGTAACATTTGAACAGTGTCGGAAGTCCAGCATATTTGTATTGTAGAGAAATTGTGGAAATGTTAATACCAGTCATGCATTCCTGCAAGTGACTTAAATACTGATAATTCCCTTGTGTTGCTTGTGATATTCCTTGATGAATGTATTCAGCATTGTCACCAGAGGCTCACTATAGACTACCAGTGCTCACAAGAGGAATGGATACATCCTTTCTGATGACATAAAAGGCAGGGTTTTTGCTTTCTTCAAGGATGGTGTATTTTTGTGAGAATGCATTAAGTAGACTTATATGTCAAAACAAAAGCTGTATGTCATACTCTGATTAAAGAATATAACTACTATAATAACCTTTTTAGCTTATACAAAGTGCACATGTTGAAATGATGGGTTTCCAAATGTTTGATGGTAGTATTTTCAAGATATTTTTTAATCCTTGTCCAAAGGATCTACAAAATGAAGTCCAAACCATCTGCTCTTAGTAGTGAAATAATAGTAAAAAATAAAAGGTGATAATATTTAGCAATATTACATTATCAAATGCAAAATATGTGACTAGCATGTTTACGTATCAATAAATTGAGTACAGTACTTGCAAATTATTGCTACAGGTTGGTAGAACTGACAACAGGAACTTCTCTGTGGAGCTACTAAAGAGTCTTCAGTACACTTTGTTTACATATTATTGCAGGCACAAAATAGTTAAAAAATATCATGGTTTTGTTTTTCCTGCAACTTTTCCTAATGTAACATGAAAAGAGTGACTGACACAGCCTTGACATTTTAACACTGTGAAGAGCACAAAAAGTTGTGCATCTGATCCACATACCTCACATTACTATTAGTTGCCAGCTGAAATTTAGCCAAAACTTAGCTAGAGCTCACACAACAGTTTGCAGCCCTCCATTGAATACCTCATAAAACCTTGAATCTATAATCATTTTGTCCAGCTTAGTTTTATTCGGTAGGTTCTGTAGGGAACATAACTGGAAAATTTCATTCAAGTTGTAGATGAACATGTGTTAACTGCTGGTTCATTTGGCTTGGAATGACCTGTATGTATGTATATAATAATATTGTATTCACCTGAAAATATATTCTTATTACTTTTTTTGTTCTTTAGAAAGCAACATATGCTGTAGGTAAAGAGCCAGAAGTACCAGCATCACATTTAGAGGTGTTCTTCTGGTGGACAGTAGGTGAGTGTATTTAAAATTGTGAATTCTATTGCCTCTAAAACTGTGTGCCAAATTGTGACCCTTGCCTTTTGAATGTGTTGGTCTGACCAGTGCAGTAGCTACACACAACTCATGGACTCACTTCACAATCTCAGTTCTACTCCTGCAGACCTTGCTGGAGTCACTCCTTGAAGAAAGAGCTTAATAATGCTTGTTTAGAATGACATGACACTTCAACTCTGCAGTATAACATGTATTGTTTTGATTCTCCCTGATGTAGTAACTGTGAATTTGTGTTATATCAAAGCCTGAATAGCCTCAGTCAGTAAGAGCATTGATAAGAAAAGATATTCTTCAGTATTTCTTACAAGCATTATAAATGCATGCCCCACAACCCACCCCCACATAATCCTAGGTAAAGTCCTGCATGTGTCACAAAACTGTTCTTTTCCAAAGTTGTAACACGAGGATTCCATCTAATACATAGTATGTTGTCATTCAAGCCACTACAAAATACAGAGCACCATTAATATCGAAAGAAAGTGTAGAAAACTGTGGTAAGTACCTAGTCCAGCATCCTTAAAGCGGATGATGGTAAGCATGCAGCTGCTAGCCCAATCTACTTCATAGTACAGAGCTGAGAAATGTTTATCACAACTCCAAATATATAGTTCCATACTCAAGCCCAGGTCCAAGAAAGTTCAGAATCAATAACAGAATGTTGGCAAAGAAAGGCTTCATAACCAGATACGGTCTGCCAATTCACTGCTGTATTGCTGCCTTTATTTCCTGTAAAATACTAATGGCTCTTTCCATGGTTCACACTAATGTCATCCCTTTGCCCGTTCCCACCTTTAGCTGAACTACGGTCTGCCAGTGGTGGTCTCTGTGGCTCTGTGGGGTGGACCTTCTGTGTGGGCAGAGCTAGTACCTAGGACTTGCAGGGGTCTAAGGATTGTCCACAGCTATCATGTACTGTGTAATTAGGGGCATTGTTGTGAACTTATGCTGGCTCTTCTTCAAAACTGACAGTGGTGATGATCTACTGCGGTTACCCTGGCCCTGATATCATCTTATGGGGAGAGTGTAGTCATTAAGTTCTTGCTGTTAGGACTGATTTTGTTGCCATCCAAGTTTCTGTGTGGTGGCACTTCATATGACTAGCGACAACCCCATGTGCCAACCCCTGTGTACAGCACCATGTGCAAGTCCACATCAGTGAGCCTGTGCTGGCTTGGCCAAGGGATCTGTTTTCACTGAGGTTTAAAAGTAAGAAGTGAAGCAGTGTGTGAATAATCCTTATTGTATTCACCTGGACCATCCCCTTCATTTCACTGTTGGATACTGGGTGAAATGGAGCAGTGGTTAGATGTGTCATGGTGTTTCTTCAACAAACAGAATAGAATTCACCAAATATGGAATATAGGATTGTTATCAGATACAGTGTGCGACATACTCTACAGTGAATTTAGTTGTTAATGAAACTATGCCTGCTGTCATCAGCACAACATACGGATACCTGGCATCTGACCTCCCACCCCCTCTGCATGGCACGCATGCGCACGCCTGCATACATACACAAAGACCCCCTTTTTAGATGACATGACATTTAGGAAGAGTGATCAAATGTTATTACAGTGTCAATAAAATGCAGTACAAAATATGAAGTTTTAGCTGTTATAGAGTAAAGTCTTGTAGGCTCTTAAAAAGCTGAAGGTACAAATGAAAATTGTCCATAGTTTAATAGTATGGTTAATGAAATGTGACAAACCTGTAATGTTTCTTTTCCAGGTATTACTCTCCTGACAGTAGCCCTTTTTGTGTCTGCAAGGATGGGAATATACCAAGAAACTCTATATGCTAGATATGGGAAGCACCCAAAGGAAGCTTTGTTCTACACTGTGAGTACATTTTCAAGTCAGCTGTAAAATTATCTGCAGGTGCATTACCGAACGATTTTACATGCGTTTTTGCGATATGTTTATGGTAATGGTGTGAAAATTCATCATATAGGTGGTGGTGTCCAATGACTTTAGCTTTAGTGACTAACTAGCGCACACGTGCCCCCCGCCCCATCACACACACACACACACACACACACACACACACACACACACACACACACACACAAAGAAATACCACTGTTGTCTGCCACTGCCTGACTCAAATATTGTTGTCCATTCTTTTTCTCTGTCTTTCCTTATCCAATGTTTCCATTTGTACCTATTTATTGCTGTACAATTTCACCACTCAATTACAAGAAATCATTTGTTTTGTGCTTGATCTTTAGTTCATTATTACTTCCCTGACCTTCACCTCATATGATAGACACTTCAGACTGATTTATCAGCACATTTTACCTCTTTTTTTCATGTTAATTTCTTTCTTTTTCTTCTGGCAACATTTACTTGAGTTCAAAGAATTTATGTAATCATCTATTAAAAAAAAGATTTATTACTCTGCTTAATTTTTAATACTACAACTTTACTATAGGTTACATTGGTCATTTTAAACAGAGGGATGGCACTGAATATTCCACTGTATTATTAGCTAGCATTGCGAATTCTCCTCCCAGCCAAAATGAATATTTTTGATGTGCACACTACAGCAGATGTGGATTTTTCAAAGGACTAAATGTATGATCTTCTACCTATTCATACAGATTGTGAAACAGATGAACCCAGTGGAGGAAACTATGAGAAATATTCATGATACCCTCATGCTGTTCATAATGATTGACTCTCATTTTGAACCCCTGTTTAGATTCTGTCATTGGATGATGTGCATCCATGTGCCAAGACCATGGCTGTGCTCTTTTTACATTTTAAATGTGAATAATATACTTTTTTAGAATGGGGAAGACATGTTGAGAAGTCTTTGTGAGAACACTCTTGCTCTCATTAGCTTTGGAAAGTTACAGAAACTGGAGAGTATTTTTGTGATCTATCTCCTGTGCTTAGCCCTTTTCTGTTGGCTAGCAGGTTTTCATACATCTCTTATCAATGAAATCAAATGCAAAATGCTATGATTCTGCTTGATATAGTGCGTATTGGGGTAGAAAACTACAGCTGTTGCTAAAATCACGTACCTTTACTTACGAATATTTGGAAAGTAATTGTTTGGTGACAAAAATCTGTGTAACACTGTGATCCAGCATAGTTGTGGAATCAGTATGTTTCGGCTGTGATAAGCACGCAGTCTGCCAACAAACAACACTAACTCCATTGTGGAACTTCAGTGCAGCACTGCGAGTCTAAATCTTTGGCACTTCAACAAGAATTTAACTTTCAAATTGGTAACACAACTACCAAGGAGGTTAAGAAAGCCAATGTGCACTCTGTGTGCACACTGGGTGGAGCCATTCCAGACATGAAACTGGTTCTTCCAGACGCCATGATGAGCGCAAGGTGCAGTTAGCTGGCTCACGTCAGTACCGATGATGTCTGTCACTTTGGATCCAAAGAGATTCTCTCTGGTTTAGAGTGGCTATCAAAAGTGATAAAGGCTGCCAGTCTTGCGAGGTGAAAGCAGAGCTCACCATTTGCAGCATAGTCGACAGGACGGATTGAACCTGTGGTACAGAGCCAAGTGGAGGGTCTGAATCAGAGGTTGATGGTTCTGCAACTGTGTAGGCTGCAGATTCCTCAACTTGCACTATAGGGTGTGGGGTTTTGGATTCTGCTAAATAGATCAGGAGTACACTACATGCAGGAAGTGGCTACATGGGTAGCAGGGGTTGTGAGGTGTGGACTGGACAGTTTTTTAGGTTAGAGGGTCTCGGGGGAAATGCAGAAAGGGCTTCTGCCTCAAAGGGTGCAGGTTGAACACGGGAAGAACATAGATCTAGGAACCACAGGTACAACAGTTGTACATTGTCACAGCTGTGTTGGGAAAGTATCAGCGTTCCAAGTGCTAATAGAAAGTCCTGATCAAATTGTTATAGGCATTGAAAGCTGGCTACAGCCAGAGATAAGTTCAGCTGAAATTTTTGTGAAGGACCTAATGGTTTTCAGAAAGGATGGCCTAAACACCGGTGACAGTAACGTGTTTGTTGCTGGTAGTAGTAGTTTATGTTGTGGCAAAATTGAAGTAGATAGTTCCTGTGAGTTAGTATGGTTAGAGGTCATTCTTGGTGACTGGAATAAAATAATAATTGGATCCTTTTACCAACCTCCCAATTCAGATAATACAATTGCTGAAAGATACAAAGAAAACTTGAGTCTAATTTCAAAAATGTACCCAACTCATACAGTTTAATTATAGTTGGTGGTGACTTCAATTGATCCTTCATATGTTGGTAAAAATACACGTTCAAATCCAGGGGTACTCACAAGACATAATCCAAAATGGTGCTAAATGCATTCTCTGAAAATTATTTTGAGCAATTAGTTCACGAGCCCACTCATATAGTAAGTGGTTGTGAAACCGCACTTCACCTCTTAGCAGCAACTAATCCTGAGCTAATAACAAACATCAAAACAGACACAGGGATTAGTAAATACAGTGTTGTCGTAAGAGACTGAATACCATAACTCCCAAATCATCCAAAAATAAATGAAAAATATACCTGTTCAGAAAAGCAGATAAAAACTTGTTTGGTGCCTTCCTGAGAGGCAATATCCACTCCTTCTGAATTAACAATGTAAGTGTAGACCAGATGCGGCATGAATTCAAGAACATTTATACCAAATAAAGTAAAAAACAATGAGCTGATCCCCCTTGGTACACAAAACGGGCCAGAACACTGTTGCAGAAAAAAAAAGGCATGCCAAATTTAAACGAATGCAAAATCACCAAGATTGGTAATCTTTTACAGAAGTTTGAAATTTAGTGTGGACTTCAGTGTGAGATGCTTATAATAGTTTCCACAACAAAACTTTGTCTTTAGACTTAGCAGAAAATCCAGAGATATTCTTGTAGTATATAAGTATTCTAGTGGCAAGACACAATGATGCCTTCTTTGCACGATAGCAGTGGAAATACTATCTATGACAGTGCTGCTAAAACAGAGTTACTAAACACAGCCTTTTGAAATTCCTTCACCAAAGAAGATGAAGTAAATATTCCAGGATTTGAATCAAGAACAGCTGCCAAAATGAGTAACTTAGAAGTAGATAACCTTGGAGTAGTGAACCAGTTGAAATCGCTTAACAAAAGCAAGACTTCCAGTTGAGGCAGTATACCAATTAGATTCCATTCAGAGTATGCTGATCCAATAACTCCATACTTCAGTCACATACAACAGCGTTTTCGAAAAAAGATCCGTACTCAAGGACTGGAAAGTGACACAGATCTCGCCAATGTTCGAGAAAGGCAATAGGAGTAATCCACTAAATTACAGGCCCATATCATTGACTTTGATATGCAGCAGGATTTTGGAACAAGTATTGTGCTCAAACATTATGAATTACCTCAAAGAAAACAGTCTATTGACACACAGTCAACGCAGATTTAGAAAACAACTAGCTCTTTAGCCAGGTGAAGTGTTAGTGCTGTTGACAAGGCATTTCAAACTGGTCCTGGTTTCTGGAAGGCTTATGACACCATACGTCACAATCAGCCAGTAATCAAATTGCTTGCTTATGGAATATAATCTGTTATGCGACTGGATTTGTGATTTCTTGTCAGAGGTCACAGTTCATAGTAATTGATGGAAAGTTACAAAGTGAAACAGAAATGATTTCTGGCATTCCCCATGGAAAAGTTGTGCACCCTCTGTTGTTCCTTACCTATATAAATGATTTATGAGGCAATCTGAGCAGCTGTCTTGGGTAGTTTACAGATGATGCTGTCACTTATCATCTAGTAAAGCCATCACAAGATCGAAACAAATTGCAAAAAAATTAAGTGTGCAAATTGGCAATTGACCCTCAATAGTGAAAAGTGTCAGATCATCCAGATGAGTGCTGAAAGTAATCCATGAAATTACTGTTACATGATAAGTCAATCAAATCTAAAGACATTAATTTCAGCTAAATACCTAGACATTATAATTTACACTACACTTGTTCATCCTATTTTGGGGTAATGCTGGCACTGTGTGGGATCCTTACCCGATAGATTTAATGGAATACATCGAAAAAGCTCAAAGAAGTGCAGCACGTCTTGTATTATCGAGAAATAGGGGAGAGAGAGTCATGGACATGATACAAGATTTGGGGTGGACATCATTAAAACAAAGGTGTTTCTCGTTGCGGTGGGACCTTCTCACGAAATCCCAATCACCAACTATCTCTTCTGAATGCAAAAATATTTTGTTGATGCTGACCAACATAGGGAAGGAAAAAAAAGGAAAATCGGAGCTTGCACAGAAAGATATGGGTGTTAGTTTCTTGAGTGCACTGTTCGAGAGAAGAATAAATAGAGAATTATTGTGAAGGTGGTTTGATGAACCCTCGTGTACTTACTTGTGATTTGTAGAGTATCCACGTAAATGTAGGTGTAGATGAACTGTAGCTACACAAGCAGTTTTCAGTAAGTAAATGAATAAATGTATAAATGTATAATGCATTTTCTAACCATATACGGCAAATTGACATTTGATGTGTAATGATTAGCCAGAACAAATTTTGCAGGAGATAATAAGCACTCAGTTTGTTGTCGTGTTAAGTCAGATATCTTTTTGCATATGCATTTCAATTGTGTGCAAATAAAGATACTTTGGGAACACTTTGTGCAGTGAAGTGACACAGTTGTCAAGTGTCTTCATAAATGCCCACAAAAGCTCATAAGTGTTGAATTCGCAATGTGCCACAGGTAACAGAAGCCATTTATCAGTTGAACACAATACACTGAATGAAGGAATTCTTATGACTTCATATAGGGTCCAACATATTCCAGTGGAAGTGTTTTCATACGTTCATTATAAGATTTGGCATTAGATGGAAGCTCCATGTCATTGTTTTAAGGTCATACAATAGTAGGTCCCTTTCTGTCTTTCATGAATAGGTTTGTCATTGTCTGACACTGAGCATGATCTGGTAAAACTGCTAATCAATTTGATAATGTTTCAGGAATGTTCTTAAACCGCCTCCCCCCCCCCCCCCCCCTTAAAAAAAAAATCTGCAACATCTCCAAATGGTAATCTGTACCACATTTTCATCCAGTCTACATGTACATGATTACTCGGCAATTCACGATTAAGTGCCTGAAATAGGGTTCATCGAACCACCTTTACGCTACTTCTTTAATGTTCCACTTTTGAACAGCATGCAGTAAAAAAACACACACAAATCGTTTCGTGTGACCTCTAATTTCTCTTATTTTGTGATGATCATCATCTCTCCCTATTTAAGTAGGTGGAGGAGAAAGTTTGTGATTGAAATTTCATGAGAATGTCCTGCCCAGCAAAAAACATGTTTGTTTTAATGTCTGCCACCCCCGTTCGTGTATCATATCCATGACACTCTCCCCCTTATTTTGTGATGATACAAAATGAGCTACTCTTCTTTGAACTTTTCAATGTCCTACATCAGTCGTATCTGATGTGCATCCCACACTGCACAGCAATACTCCCAAGGAGAGCGGACAAGTATAATGTGAGCACTCTCTTTAGTAAACCTATTACATTTTCTAAGTGTTCAGCCAAAAAATCAGTCCTTGGTTTGCTTTCCCCAAAACATTATCTATGTGATAGTTTCAATTTAAGTTATTCATAATTGTAATAGCTACGTATTTAGTTGAGTTTACAGCCTTTAGATTTGTGTGATTTACCATATAACTGAAATTTAGTGGATTCTTTTTAGTGCTCATGTGGATGACTTCACACTTTTCATTATTTAGAGTCACTTGCCACTTTTTTCACCATACGAAGACTGGTGACTTGTCATGACGATAAATGACAGCCTCATCTGCAAACGATCTAAGAGGGCTGCTCAGATTGTCTCCTAAATCATTTACGTAGATCAGGAACAATAGAGGATCTGCAACACTTTCTTGGGGAACGCCACATATTACTTCTGTTCTACTTGATGATGTTGGGGTCATTTATTGCATACGGGCTGTTACATTTTCGAGAGGAAATCACGAATCCAGTCACACAGATGAGATGATAAGCACGCAATGTAATTAGAAGTTACTTATGGGGGAAATGTGTTGATGGTCTTCTGGAAATCAAAAAAATATGGAATCAATTTGACGTCCCCTGTTGATAGCACTCCATTACTTCGTGAGAATAAAGAGCTAGTTGTGTTTCACAGGAACAATGTTTTCTGAATCCATGTTGGCTATTTGTGAATAAATTGTTTTCTTCGAGGTGACTCATTATGTACGAGAACAGTATATGTTCCAAAATCCTACTGCAAATTGATGTTAGTGGCATGGATCTGTAATTCAGTGGATTACTCTTATTTCCTTCCTTGGTTATTGGTGTGACCTGTGCAACTTTCCAGTCTTTGGATACGGATCTTTCTATGAGCGAGCAGTTGTGTATGATTACTAAGTATAGAGTGATTGTATCAGCATTCTGTGAAAGGAACCTGATTGATAGACAATCTGGACTGGAAGCCTTGCTTTTCTTAAGTGTTGTAAGCTGCTTCGCTACACTGAGGATATCTACTTGATTAGAATTTTGCAATATTTACTTCATCTCCTTTTGTGAATGTATTAATAACTCTACTTAAAGTGGCATTGTCATCGATATCACCATCATTGTTATCGCACAGTGAAGGTATTGATTGCATCTTGCCACTGGTGTGTTTTACATACAACCATAATCTCTTTGGGTTTTCTGCCAGATTTTGAGACAGAGTTTTGTTGTGGAAACTATTAAAAGCATCTTGCATTGAAGTTCGCACTAAATTTTGTCTGTAAATCTTGGCTAATCTTGGGGATTTTGCGTTCTTTTAAATTTGGCATGCTTTTTTCATTGCTTCTGCAATAGTGTTCTGACCTGCCTTGTGTAGAGTCAGGGAGGGGAGGGATCAATGCCATCTCTTATTGCTTTATTTTGTACACATTGCTTTATTTTGTACACATCTCTCAATTGCCATTGATACTATTTCTTTGAATTTAAACCACATCTGGTCTACGCTTACATAGTCAGGTTGGAAGGAATGGAGACTGTCTATTAGGAAGGTGTCAAGTGAATTTTTATCTGATTTTTTTAAACGGATGCACATTGCATATATTTCTGGTGGGTTTGAATATTATGGTGTTCAGTCTAGCTACAACTACTTTGTGGTCACTAGTCTGATAAAACAGATGCCATCATTTGGCATGAACTTGTCTTCATTCCACTTTTCCAGAATCAGATTGTGTCAGATCTATTTTCATAATGCATGAGGAAAACACACTGAGTGTACTGTGAAATGCCACTACACAGTTTAGCCACAATAGGATCTCAAAGAAAGGGGATCATTCATTGACATTGGTACTAGGAAATGTAGTTACATTTTGCTGGGTAGCTGGGATGGGAGTCTAGCGGAACTAGAAAACAAAGGCAGGGCCCAAAGAGGAATGCGACGGAGTATGTTGCAAAATACACTGTGTATCTAAAAGACCACTTCTCAATGGGAAACTGAATAGGTGGATAAACAATTCTGACTCTGGCCATCCATCAAGGTGAAATCTCACTGCCGACAGGGTACTGTCGACTGTTGCATGGCTGTCTTTTATGCCACACGTCAACACCAAATTATAGACAGATTACAACTTCCTCGAGTTGTATAGGGAATGTGCGGTATGATTTAGGTGAAAATGAGGCAAGCATTATGAATTTAGGAAGGATGTTACACAGGATCAACCACTTTTTGTTAACGGTAAGCAGGTTATACGTGGTTTTCATTTTTAAGTTGTCATTCATGTGCATTTATCTAGTATTCAGTATTTTAAGTTAGCCGCTTCATGGTTTGTGTGTGTGTGTGTGTGTGTGTGTGTGTGTGAGAGAGAGAGAGAGAGAGAGAGAGAGAGAGAGAGAGAGAGAGAGAGAGATTTTATGTATAAAATATTTATAAACTTATGTACAGTTAACTAAAGGAAATCACAATCCATTCTTTTCTTCTTTCAGCATTTGTTACCTCTGCCAGGATTCCTAATAGTTGGCTATGATATTTATCAGCATATTATATCTGTTTTTGAAAGTGCTCCTATGGTTCTTCCAATAGTGGGTGCTATACCAAAGATGGTTGTTTATCTTGCTGGAAATGTTCTGACACAGTATCCTTCATCAAATTTGCTGCATGTGAAATACTTAATTTTCTTTTATTGGTGCTGATTGTGTGTAATTTGAGTGGAATTTATCTTAACAAATCTAGGTATGTGCGGTGGTACTCATCAAATTTTGAATCTGTGTTTTCATAAAATTAATAAGATAATGAGATGCCAGTATTAAAGCAAGGCAGTCAACACAAAAATTAAATTTATCAGGTGCCAGGTTTTAGTAATTGAGCACTGGAGGTGGCACATTTATTGTATGTTACAATTTTTCATACTTTGACAGTTCACCATCTGTATCTGACATTTTTAGTCTTGTTGCAATGTCTGGGTTCTGAAATCCAAATGTGTTAAAGTAAAACACTCATCTTTTCTTAAGTGTAAAAATGTACAAATAAGGCACTTACCTTAATAGCTGCAACAGTTTACATGTAAGTTGGTGGAAGTCATGGGATGTAAGGAGGGGGTGGGGGGGGATGGGGGGTATGTTCTGTTACATACCAGCCAAAGAAATTACACTATTATTGTAATGAGTCGGGTGCTGTCCTGGAGAAGCAACACAAACCTGATCCTTGTGTTACACTATACTGAGTAGCGCACTGTTCCAACTTTCGTTAGTGAAGAAACATCAAGCTGGAAATTGGTTTGATCACCACAGAGTCCTATTGGAGGCCCTTGCCTTCCTCTAACCTTTGAATTGACATACCAAATAGTTATAAGGGGACCTACAGTTTAAAGTGGTCTTGAAACCATGATCCAATTCAACATTTTTTGTTTTAACACACAACTTGCAGAGGTGAGATAAAAAAAGTAATCATAGGACTGACTGGCAGTATTGCACCTGAAACTGTGGATTTATGCAAAGCATGGTAGGCAGTTTTAATGGCTCAGCAATCCTGTAGGCAATTTCCAAGTAGAAAACCTTTGCACTCCCAATACGGCGGCACTGCTGCTCTCTGAATTTCAGAATGCAGTACACCTATATCTTGTCACATGTATTTTTGCCAGAGAAAGTTATCTTATCTTATGATAAGTACAGGGCTATTACAAATGATTGAAGCGATTTCATAAATTCACTGTAGCTCCATTCATTGACATATCGTCACGACACACTACAGATACGTAGAAAAACTCATAAAGTTTTGTTCGGCTGAAGCCGCACTTCAGGTTTCTGCCACCAGAGCGCTCGAGAGCGCAGTGAGACAAAATCGCGACAGGAGCCGAGAAAGCGTATGTCGTGCTTGAAATGCACTCACATCAGTCAGTCATAACAGTGCAACGACACTTCAGGACGAAGTTCAACAAAGATCCACCAACTGCTAACTCCATTCGGCGATGGTATGCGCAGTTTAAAGCTTCTGGATGCCTTTGTAAGGGGAAATCAACGGGTCGGCCTGCAGTGAGCGAAGAAACAGTTGAACACGTGCGGGCAAGTTTCACGCGTAGCCCGCGGAAGTCGACGAATAAAGCAAGCAGGGAGCTAAACGTACCACAGCCGACGGTTTGGAAAATCTTACGGAAAAGACTAAAGCAGAAGCCTTACCATTTACAATTGCTACAAGCCCTGACACCCGATGACAAAGTCAAACGCTTTGAATTTTCGGCGCGGTTGCAACAGCTCATGGAAGAGGATGCGTTCAGTGCGAAACTTGTTTTCAGTGATGAAGCAACATTTTTTCTTAATGGTGAAGTGAACAGACACAATGTGCGAATCTGGGCGGTAGAGAATCCTCACGCATTCGTGCAGCAAATTCGCAATTCACCAAAAGTTAACATGTTTTGTGCAATCTCATGGTTTAAAGTTTACGGCCCCTTTTTCTTCTGCAAGAAAAACATTACAGGACACGTGTATCTGGACATCCTGGTAAATTGGCTCAGGCCACAACTGGAGACCGACAGCGCCGACTTCATCTTTCGACAGGATGGTGCTCCACCGCACTTCCATCATGATGTTCCGCATTTCTTAAACAGGAGATTGGAAAACCGATGGATCGGTCGTGGTGGAGATCATGATCAACAATTCATGTCATGGCCTCCACGCTCTCCCGACTTAACAACATGCGATTTCTTTCTGTGGGGTTATGTGAAAGATTCAGTGTTTAAACCTCCTCTACCAAGAAACGTGCCAGAACTGCGAGCTCGCATCAACGATGCTTTCGAACCCATTGATGGGGACATGCTGCTCCGAGTGTGGGAGGAACTTGATTATCGGCTTGATGTCTGCCGAATCACTAAAGGGGCACATATCGAACATTTGTGAATGCCTAAAAAAACTTTTTGAGTTTTTGTATGCGTGTGCAAAGCATTGTGCAAATATCTCAAATAATAAAGTTATTGTAGAGCAGTGAAATCGCTTCAATCATTTGTAATAACCCTGTATGTGAGTAGTTATTTCTCTCTTCAGTCAGCAACCATGGAATGAAGTGAAGAGACACCAATTGGAATTCTGACCCGCATAGCCCCTGGTACTACAAGTTCAGTAATGTGAAAAACCCCTTTAGTGTGTTCAAGCACCCTGTGCTCTAAATTATGATGCTAGGGCAGGCACAGTATGGTTTCAATACTCTAATGACCTTTTTGAAATACTAAATCAGTGCTGCATGATCATTCATGAGACAGTTTATTGCACAAGGTTAAGTCAAGTATTATCCGCAATTTAGTTATATTATTGTTTATTTTGGTAGTACTGTCATTTTACATAGATGATGCATGCTTTGTTTATTTGTTGTTATATATTTGCAATTTTCAAGCTGCTAGGCTAGTTTCATTATCGTTGCCGTGCTGTTAATCATGACTGCTCTGCTGTCTATTTGCACAAAAGAAGAGCAATGTTCAGCGATCCATTTTTTGTGGTCGGAAGGCATACCAGGGGGCGAAATTCATCGAAGACTTTTGGTACAGAACGAGAACGGTGTTTTGCCACAACGGAGTGTCTATAAATGGATTGGAAAAATTCTGAAATGGTCGCACAAGTGTTACGCACGATGGAGGAGCCAGACGACCGTTTACTGCCACAAATAAAGGAACATTGAGCGTTCACCTGAAATGATTCTTGTAGACAGATAATTAACTATTGGCGAAGTGGCACATCGTATGCAAATTAGTCATGTTTCTGCCTATGAAATCATCCACAACAGACTTGGATTTGATAAAGTTTGTGCAAGATGGGTCCCAAAACAACTCGCACAGTTGCATAAACAAATGCTCTTGGACATCTCGCTATGGTAACAAACGGGACAACTTCTGAGACAGGATCATTACTAGTGACAAAACATGGATCCATCATTTTGAGCTGGAGAGTAAACGGCAGAGTATGGAATGGAAAAATCCAAATTTGCTGTGCAAGAAAAAGTTAAAGACCCAGCCGTCTGCAGGAAAACGGATGCTTGTGGTTTTTTGGGACGCACAAGGTCCCGTACTGGAACATTATGGGGAAAGCGGCACAGCAATAAAGAGTGTATGTTACAGTGAGATGCTTACTGCCAGGCTAAAATGTGCAGTTCAAAGCAAACACTGAGGATTGCTGTCAAAAGGTGCTGTGTTGTTGCACGACAATGCCCATCCACACACTGCTGCCCACACTGCTGAAATGCTCCAGAAACTCAAATTTTAAGTACTTTATCATTCTCCATATTGACCCAATCTTGCCCCCTTCTGACTATCACTTGTTTGGTCCACTCAAAGAGGTATTAAGGGGCCATCAATTTGCCTCGGACAAAGCAGTGAAAGAGAAGGGGTGCATTCCTGGCTCGCAGCTCAACAGATAACTTTCTTTTATGAGGGCATTAAGAAGCTTGTAAAACGATGGACCAAGTGCGTTGAAATGCAAGGAGACTATGTTGAAAAATGATGTTCTTGTAAGTTTCCTATTTGATTACAATAAAATTTTATAACTACTTTGCAGACTGGACATGTCATATCATCTACACATCTCACCTGTGTAATGATTTTACTCCCTTTGCACATCCACAGGGCATCAAAATTTTTTTAAATGCTTAATAATATTTTATCCACCACAGCAATGTGACAGTCTCAGTTGTCTATATTTAACCATTCACGTGTTTGTGATTTCTGGTTGCTGAACTTATAAACAAATGCAAGTGGAGTGTAAATGCTGCTAGGGAGCATGAATTAGTATTTAGAGAATCCAAAATATAATTCAGTTTCTTATGCATTACAACTTAAGTGTTTCACATTATTGTGTTAAGTAAATCCTTAACGTTTGACCAGATACATGTGCATCAGCTCAGTCTATGTCCTGACTACAGAATGCTCATCTCTTACTGTCACCCTTGTTGTAACTTTACGAAAGTTTATAAGTCTGTTATTTTCAATTATCTATTTCAAAAATGACTTCACCCTCATTCACTGGATTGGAACTATACTAGTCTTTTCAGGCACAATCATATTCACTGAAGTGGTACAAAGAATCAGAGGTGCCTTGACACCAGTTTCGAAGAAGAAAGATTAATAATAATAAAAAAAAAGTGGTAAAGCTACGTAGATACAGGTTCCAGATGAGAGAAAATGATAATTTTAAATTTTGGCATTTGTTGTGAAGGACTTCAGTAGTGATGATGAAATGCTTTAACAGCTGACAGTAACTGATAAACTGTATACTATTGGATGAAAAGAAAAGGAGAACTATAAAATTGTGGAACAAAGTTGCTGGCCAACATGTCAGTTCATCTCGTCCGGTGGTCTGAGTAACTAACCTGCCCTTCCTCTTTAACGTTCCACAGTCTACATCACCTCTTCAAGGAAGGAACTATTAATTCTCAAAGCTAGGTTAGTATTATGGACATGCCTCCTGACCAGCAATTTTGCTCATAATTTTAAAGTAGTCATTTGGACAATTCAGGTTGTACTGGATTTCTTAGAAGGGTATCAACTGTTAAGAGAACTATGTATAAAATTTTTGACAGATTTCAGGGACCACAGTCATAATTTCATACCTTTAACATTTGTAAATATTAAGTTTTACATGCAGAATTTACTAAATGTGAGATGTTTTTAGAGATCTGCTCTCTGCAGCCAGACATCAGCAGCTGGGAGCACCATACTGTTAATATGTGGGAGGGTATTTCCAGTTCTGGTGTTTGACTTAGAATGAAGCAAAACTGCTTTAAAACTTTGGTTGTAATTGTGGAATAGAACTCTTTTTTTTATTTGTAACTGGGTTATTGCTGTACCAGTTTAAATTATGGAAATGCTTACATCTCCGTATGGCAGAGTTGTCAATTTTATCGGCATGTACTGAAGTGTACCTGCAAATGTTTCGTGCAAGTTGAGATTTGAAAGATAACAGAACTCAATGTCTTAGATGCCTAATTTTATACAGATTATTTAAGTTAAGAACTCTGTGCAGTATTATGTACATGGTGTTTCTTTCCAAAGAAAATATGTTTAGGAAAGTGAGGCACGACTTCAGGAACACTTGTTATCATTTTGTCTTTTTTTAAATTCATTGCTGATTTATATTACCTAGTAGAGTGTGCAACTAACTAGTGGTCATTGTGAATTACATGATCTCGAAGTTTTGAAAAGCATTTATGTGGTACTCTGGTTTCTAAAGTGTGTGTGTGTGTGTGTGTGTGTGTGTGTGTGTGTGTGTGTGTGTGTGTGTGTGTGTTTTACACTGATGTTAATGGTCAGTTTTGTAGAGTACTTTAAAATGCATAAGTACTCACAGAACTGTTGTATATGCTTTAATATAAAGAACTCATGTTAATATATCTGTGATGAAAGTAGAATGCAACTGAGTCTTGAGAATTTTATTTTATTTTCTGCTGTGTGTGACAAAGTGAGTTTGTTCAAGTTATTTCCTTACAGGAGGCCAGAAGAATCAGAAAAATAAAGCAATACCATATTTTCAAACTTGTAATATTTGACGTTAAACAAAAAATATATTTATATATAATCATTAAAATAAAATTTTCATATCACTACAACATGCTATGCTGAAATTCATTTATAATAAATGCTATGTCACACAAATTGCATCTCTTTCTAACTGGAAGGGGATAACGTTGAAACATATACACAGTGACATACGGAAAAATTGCTCTGACAGTAGGGGGGGGGGGGTGTTAAAATAACACAGAACAATTCAGCCTAATATCAGATCACAATATTTAGCAAACCACATACACTAATTTGCCTTATATCGTAAGGAAAAATCGTACAATAAACACTTTCTCCTGCTTCAAAATTACATACTGTTCCATTTCACTATTGAAGATTGGCTGTGGAGAGTGAAAATTTACATTCTACATAACTTGACAAAGAAGTTTGGCTTAAGTCTTTCGCTGCTATGGGTGTGCATAGATGTCGTACTACACCATTCCCCAGGTGCTGTGGTCATGTATGCGTGCACCCTTGGGTTTTCCTACATTGCTGTGGATGTCAGTATACGTCTTGAGCTGCCAACATCTTACTGCTGTGGATGAGTTACTTCCATAAGTTTTTGAGTATTTATCAGAATACATAAGTGCCTCGTTGCACGCTATCATTAGCAAACCACTTCATTTCTGTATCTTGAATCGCTTGAGGTATGACCACACAATTCGCGGTGCACAGACATGGGCTGATATAAAACCCAGTAACTCAAGAATGGAGTGAGATGATATTCTGTTCTCAATTTTATTTGCTACATTTCATTTATTGCAATGTATGAGCTAAATCAACCATACACAAAGTTTACACAGTACATTTTTATCTCTGCAAAATCTTTAAAATGTTTTTCTTAATTTGATGCAGCACAGCAAGTATGAAGGATAACAAAAATATATTCAGTTCTTTATGAGCAAAGATAATACTGTAAAATCTGCAAAAGAAATTTCACATAAGTCTCCGAAAAATCAGGTAATAAGTATTTCATACCAGATGGAACAGCATCTATCAGCTCAGGCACCAGCATTTAGCAAGCTATACAGCCATAAAAAATAAAAAGCTGCCCTCAGCACAGAATGCAGAGAGCACATCTGTAGGAGCAAATATTATTTGATCTGTAATAGGTGGTGTTGAACTCCATGAGTAAAGTCTTTTAATTTATACACGTGTTAACTGAAATAAATGCTTTCGTAACTTCAGTTAAATAATGGTGCAGAAAACAGTATTGAGACATATCAGTGCTACAATATTGAGAGTGATCTTGTGAAAATAAATTTTGGCAACAAACCATACAAATGTTGAGATTGTTCCACTTTTGAGATGTTACCAGCCTCAGCTGGAAAGTTGTGTGTGTCATATCAACATTGACTGCTTATATCAGTTATTTACTCAAACATTAATTTGGTTTCTGTTGGTAATTCTATTATCAGATAGGGTTTATGACTTGTGGCCTACATCTCAATAGGAAAGCAACATTGGCTGGATCGATAGCAGAATCTTTCCAGAGGGGGAAGGGAGGACATTGCCACACAGGAGGGTATCCTTATAGTAACAGGTGGGAAGTATAAACTCAGATATGGGCTATTAGTGGTAGTGACTAAATCTGACAAAGATAAAAAGGAAAATACAGTGAACTTATTGCAACAAAATAGGATTAAAAAATAAAACAAATGGACTGATTTTTTTTGTTTAAGTGAACTGCATCCTACAAATCTTGTAGCCGTAGTATGAGAGTGGATATACCACAGCATCGAGTTAGTGAAGGTCTGGTATCGAGCAAGAAATACTTGTCACTTATATTTAAGAAAACTTTGATACCCTTAAAATTTGGAGTGATTTTACAAATTGATGAAATATTTAATGAAACAATGATACATAAAATCCAAAATTTTATATTTTTTTCTAGAAAACGCAAGTTCACAGGTAGGCTAGTCAAAATATATACATTAATTCTTAATCAGTTCACTTCCACTACAAAGTGCTTAAGTACACGTGTCTGCTATTCAAGCCACACTGTAAGGGGATGCATAAGTAATTATAATTTACCTTTCCAAATGTTCTGTTGCCATGCACAGTCTTCTGTCTGACAATATGTTTTTATAAATAGAGAAAAATCACTCAACTTTGCAAAAAGTCAACATTGCATATTTATACAAAGGGATTGTGCAAGGAATAATATTCTCAGGGGCTTTTACAATTTCACCATTAAATAAGTGAGACAGAATAACAAGAATTTGAGTACAGATTGTAGTTTAGTGGAAACCGCACCACCCACTTCACCTCGTACAACACTCATTTTGTTTTAGGGCTCAAAGACAACTAGGCTCAGATGCACACACCCATGTCAGAACCATAGAACACAAAGGAAGAGAGGGGGGGGGGGGGAAGTTAAAAACTACTACACATTAAGCCCAATTGGTGGAAGGAAAGATAGCTAAAAACAGGGACTTGAAGAAAGGTCCATAAAATGCACCACAGAGAACAGAGGTCATGAACTAAAGATTAAATGTCCTTTGCCATAGTGCTACAAAGGATAAAAAGTAAAACACGGTCGACAGCCCGTGGGTCGTTTGCTAAAATCACTGATAACTCAAGACTGTAAACATAAATGATTAAAAAAAGGGGGCATGCCTACAGGAAATGGCGAACTGTCAGAGATTGAGGGCAATGAGCTTAAAGTGATGGGGGAGCACCACTTAACAAATAGCGATGGCTAAAAAGACAGTGCCCAACACAACGTAGCTAAAATGATGTCCTCATGGTGAGAGGGCTGAGAGGCTTAATTCCCCGGAGCTTGTTCCCATGAAGGGAGGACCAGTGGTGATGCCAAAGTGACACCACCTGCTGACCTGGTACAACATTGATAATGCAAACTGCATCTTCCATTATTCCCACAGCCTCATGGAGAGGCATATTTGAAGTTTCCAGTTCCTTGATACCGTCATGAAGCGAGGTGAAGTGACTTGTGATGCATGAAATTGAACTGATCACCTTAGAACTATTGAATGCTGATAGGGATTCACTCACAGACACTGCAGGATCAGAAGGAAAGTTCTCCATCACTGACTTCAGAGGCTCAAAGTGCTTACTGTAGAAAATCACAAATACAATTCATGTTATCCACCTCGTTACCACTGGCTCCAGAGGCAGAGGTACAACAGGTAGCTGCTGCTTTCAGCAGTTGTACATAAGAACATTTCAAGAAAACCACCACTGTAGCTATCAGTATATTTACTTCTGGGAAATGATGTGCAGCTCACTCTGTCACTTGTTGCAATGCATGAGCCATACATGTAACATGCACTAAGTTTGGAGAAAATACGTCAAGCAATTTCCCTGCTCTCAACATATATGGAGGGGCATCTGTGTACATAAATAGGACCCTCTCTTCCTCTACACCATCTCACCATAGTACCTTAAGTCCATCATTAATCAATCTATCAATTCTGTAACTGTTTGTTGCCTCGAAAGGTTTACAATAAATTAAATAGGGTTTAGCTCTAGCCTCCGAGTCCAACTTGCCCACAATTAGATTAGCAATAAAACAGCCTAAAGCATCAATTGTCTTATCAGAAGAAATACATATAGGTGATGTGTCAACATAGCAAGATTATTCTTCCATGGAGTGAACTCATAGGTAATGTTGCACTATTTCTGGAGGAACTGTTTAAATTCAGGTACCTGTAGTTTGTTCCCTGTAACCAATACAAAACACAGTTCTTTGTAAAATCACTATTAGATGAGGTAGGCTGTCCATGCAACTGTGTAAGTAGAACCTGTTTCTTTAAACAAATCCGTTGTTTATTTCTAATATGTAGATTGCTTCGAAAAAGTAGATCAGTGTGAGATTTCATCATACATCCTATATGTTTATCACCAGAATTGCCTCAGGTTCTGGAAATCAGGGAATTTCAAACACATCAGGGAAATTTGGGAGGGGGGGGGGGGGGGGGGGAAAGCACTAGAAAAATCTCATTTTTTGTCTAAGTAGATGAAATCGTTAGTTTACTGAGGTGTCATGCATCATCACTGGCTGTATGCAGCTGAGTACATGTACTGTTTCCCTTCACCCTCATTCTTACTGCTTCTCCCCTTCCTACCACTCCCCTCAGCTTGCAGTCAGTGCTGCCGCCATTACTTGTCACTAGCCTAGCAGCTGGTGTGTGTGTGTGTGTGTGTGTGTGTGTGTGTGTGTGTGTGTGTGTGTGTGTGTGTGTGTGTGTGTGTGTGTGTATGTATAAAGCTAGGGCAGAAAATTTAGTCGTGAGAGGGTGACTGTCTTTTCTATGAGCCTGTCTGTGGCTCACCAATCATCTTTACAGTGAGTTGCTACCTATCCTCACTATTATTGATTCTCAGAGTATTTGAACAAGTTATCTGTTGCACGGATTGATCACCGCAGTCGCATTTCATCGACATGCTGTCTGTGGCTCGTGAATAGCTGGCCACACGGATGGATTTCTATGACGGGCCAAAACAGCAGGCCGTTTCTGCAGGTATTTGCAATGGATTGGGCCTGCTGATCATGAAGCCATTTATTTCCCACCAATGTGCAGGCCCTGCCCATCGGATCTAGTCTCACTGATCAGTCCACAGGCCGGGTCTATTTGTGTGTGGCGTAATGCAGTGGATATTCATCGTTTATCCATGGACCGAGGACTGCAGTGCTCCTCGGCAGGCCAGAGGCCACAGGTGATGGATTTAGGCCAGAGGCCACAGGCCATGGATTTCAGGAATTGGTTGGTTGGTTGGTTTGTTTAAAAGATGGGGGGGGGGGGGACCAAACTGCAAGGTCATCAGTCCCTTGTTCCCAGTAAAATAATTACACAATGGAAAGAAGAAAAGAAAGGAGACATACATCACAATAACAAGAGAAAGGAAGAACCAGAAGGACAACCAATACTATTATGGACAAGAACAGGAAAAGAAAACCATAGAGAGAAGCAAGAAACAGGTAGAACGGGCAAGAACAAGGGAGCAGATGAGCGTGGCTAGCCAACCACGAGAAGAAAAAGGAAAAGCCAACCACTCTGCGACACATTAAAACATCCACCCTAAAAGCATTAGAGTGGAGAGAACAAAGGACATGCGCTAAAACTTATACAGGGTGTTACAAAAAGGTTAATTTACATGTTAGAGCTCATTTTAGTTTCGTCAGTATGTACTGTACTTCCTCGATTCACCTCCAGTTGGCCCAATTGAAGGAAGGTAATGTTGACTTCGGTGCTTGTGTTGACATGCGACTCATTGCTCTACAGTACTAGCATCAAGCACATCAGTATGTAGCATCAACAGGTTAGTGTTCATCACGAACGTGGTTTTGCAGTCAGTGCAATGTTTACAAATGCGGAGTTGGCAGATTCCCATTTGATGTATGGATTAGCACGGGGCAATAGCCGTGGCGCAGTACGTTTGTATCGAGACAGATTTCCTGAACGCAGGTGTCCCGACAGGAAGACGTTCGAAGCAATTGATCGGCGTCTTAGGGAGCACGGAACATTCCACCCTATGACTCGTGACTGGGGAAGACCTAGAACGACGAGGACACCTGCAATGGACGAGGCAATTCTTCGTGCAGTTGACGATAACCCTAATGTCAGCGTCAGAAAAGTTGCTGCTGTACAAGGTAACGTTGACCACATCACTGTATGGAGAGTGCTACGGGAGAACCAGTTGTTTCCGTACCATGTACAGCGTGTGCAGGCACTATCAGCAGCTGATTGGCCTCCACGGGTACACTTCTGCAAATGTTTCATCCAACAATGTGTCAATCCTTATTTCAGTGCAAATGTTCTCTTTACGGATGAGGCTTCATTCCAACGTGATCAAATTGTAAATTTTCACAATCAGCATGTGTGGGCTGATGAGAATCCGCACGCAGTTGTGCAATCACGTCATCAACACAGATTTTCTGTGAACATTTGAGCAGGCATTGTTGGTGATATCTTGATTGGGCCCCATGTTCTTCCACCTACGCTCAATGGAGCACGTTATCATGATTTCATACGGGATACTCTACCTGTACTGCTACAACATGTGCCTTTACAAGTACGACACAACATGTGGTTCATGCATGATGGAGCTCCTGCACATTTCAGTCGAAGTGTTCGTACACTTCTCAGCAACAGATTCGGTGACCGATGGATTGGTAGAGGCTGACCAATTCCATGGCCTCCACACTCTCCTGACCTCAACCCTCTTGACTTTCATTTATGGGTGCATTTGAAAGCTCTTGTCTACACAACCCCGGTACCAAATGTAGAGACTCTTCGTGCTCGTATTGTGGACGGCTGTGATACAATACGCCATTCTCCAGGGCTGCATCAGCGCATCAGGGATTCCATGCGACGGAGGGTGGATGCATGTATCCTCGCTAACGGAGGGCATTTTGAACATTTCCAGTAACAAAGTGTTTGAAGTCACGCAGGTACGTTCTGTTGCTGTGTGTTTCCATTCCATGATTAATGTGATTTGAAGAGAAGTAATAGAATGAGCTCTAACATGGAAAGTAAGCGTTTCCGGACGCATGTCCACATAACATATTTTCTTTCTTTGTGTGTGAGGAATGTTTCCTGAAAGTTTGGCCGTACCTTTTTGTAACACCCTGTATAGAATGATAAAACCCACCGCCGCATATAAAACGTAAAACTAAATTAGCCGATGTGGTGTTGTCAGGTAAAATTAATGGCGTCAAGTCTGGTAGATGAAGAGTCCGTCGCAGGGCAGCCAAAGGAGGACAGCTCATCAAGATATGGGCCACTGTCAGCCAGGCGCCGCACCTACACTGAGGTGGGTCATCACAGTGCAGGAGGTAGCCCTGTGTCACCCAACCATAGCCAATGTGGAGCCGGCAGGGAACCACAGAGTCCCTGCGAGAGGCCCGCATGGAGGACTGCCACACATTCGTAGTCTCCTTAAAGGCACACAGTTTATTGTGCATGCTGAGGTTATGCCATTTCATCTCCCAAAGCTGCAAAACCTTGCGGCGTAGTACTGAACACAGGTCAGTGGCAGAGAAGCTGATCTCCATAGCGGTTTCCGCATAGCCTGTTTGACCAGTTCGTTGCCTGGGATTCCGACGTGACCTGGGGTCCAGACAAACACCACTGAATGACCGGACCGTTCCAGAGCAATGATGGACTCCTGGATGGTTGCTATTGTAGGATGACGACGGTAGCACTGGTTGAGAGCTTGTAGGCTGCTCAAGGAGTCAGTATACAGAAGAAACGCCTCCCCAGGGCAGGAACGGATGTGCTCAAGAGCACGAGATATAGCCACCAGCTCAGCAGTGAAAACACTATAGCCATTGGGCAAGGAATGCTGTTGAATATGTCCTCCATGAACGTATGTGAAGCAGACGTGAGCATCAGCCATTAAGCCATTGGTGTAAACCACTTTGTGGCCTCGGTACTTGTCAACAATTGAGAGGAAGTGGCAGCGGAGAGCCATGGGGTTAACTGAGTCCTTAGGGCCACGTGAAAGGTCCAGGTGAAGCTGCAGCCTAGGTGTACACCATTGAGGTGTACATGAATGGACCTCAAATATAGGTGGTAAAGACAAGGACTCCAGTTCAGAAAGAAGGAATCGGACACGAACTGCAATTTGAAGCCCTGACCTGGGTCGTCGATGTGAGAGACAAACTGCCGTGGATGGGAAGAGGAGACAGTGATTTGGATGCACAGGAGAACTATGAACATGTGCTACGAAACAGGCCAGCAGTTGTGCACGCCTAACCTGCAAATGGAAGCACTCTGGCTTCCACAAGGATGCTGGTCACCGGACTTGTCCTAAAAGCTCCTGCCGCTAGGCGAACACCACAGTGGTGCACTGGGTCGAGTAAACACAATGCTGAGGACACCACCGAACCATAAACCAGATCCCCATAGTCAAGGCGGGATTGTACATGGGCTCTGTAGAGCTGCAGCAGCGTATAATGATTTGCACTGCAGTTGGTGTTGCTCAGGCAGAGGGTATGAGGTGCTGCAGGCACTTCCGCTTAAGCTGACAAAGGTGAGGAAGCCCAATCAATCAGGTGTCGAAAACCAGTCCTAAAAATCAATATTTCTCCACTACAGTGAGTGGATCATCATTAAGGTAAAGTGCTGGTTCTGGATGAATGGTACAATGTCGACAGAAGTGCATAACACCCGACTTTGCAGCTGAAAACTGGAAACCGTGGTCTAGAGCCCATTACTGCGCCTTGTGGATGACTCCCTGTAAGTGCTGCTCAGCAACAACAGTACTGGTGGAGCAGTATGAAATGCAGAAGACGTTTGCATACAGGGAAGGTGAGACAGACGGCCCTACAGCTGCTGCTAGACCATTAATGGCCACTAAGAATAGAGAGATTCAATACAGAGCCCTGCGGGACCCCATTCTCCTGGATATGAGGGGAACTATGGGAGGCACCAACTTGGATATGAAAAGTAAGAAGTGACAGGAAATTCTGGATAAAAATCGGGAGTGGGCTTCAGAGACCCCACTCGTATAATGTGGCAAGGCTTTAATGTCGCCAGGTCATGTCATACGCTTGTCGCAAATCAAAAAAGGCGGCAACCAGGTGTTGGCGTCTGGAAAAGGCTGTTCGGATGGCAGACTCTAGGGACACACGATTATCAGCGGTAGAGTGACCCCCGTGGGTTATTACCGGATTTGAGCACCGGAATGATGGTGCTCTCCTGCCATTGCAATGGAAAGACGCCATTGCACCAAATTTGGTTGAAGATGACGAGGAAATGTCGCTTGGAGTCTGATGAGAGATGTTTAATCATCTGACTATGGATCTGATCCCGTCCAGGAGCTGTGTCAGGGCAATGTAAAAGGGCACTGAGGAGCTCCCACTCCGTAAATGGGGCGCCATACGATTCACTGTGGCGTGTAGTAAACAAGAGGACATTCCCTTCCAGCCACCGTTTGAGAGTGCGAAAGGCTGAGGGTGGGGGGTAACTCTCCAATGCAGAGGCTCGAGCACAGTGCTCGGCAATCGTGTTTTCATCGGTAGATAACACATTTATGTTAACACCAGGAACACCTGTTGGGGTCTGGTACCCAAAAACACGTTTTATCTTCGCCCAGACTTGGGAAGGTGACGTATGGCACCCAATGGTGGAGACATATCTCTCCCAACACTCCTGATTCCATCGTTCGATAAGTTGGCGAACACGAGCACAGAGCCATTTAAAGGCTATGAGGTACTCCAGCGAAGGGTGCCACTGTAGAGCTCGCCAATGCTCCTTAATTGCTTCAGTGACTTCCGGTGACCACCAAGGGACTGTTTTTCGCTGGGGGCACCCTAAAGAGTGAGGGATTGTGTTTTCTGCCACAGAAACAATTGCTGTAGTCACCTGCTCAACCATCACATTGATGTTACCGTGTGAGGGAGATTCAACGGTGACCACAGAGGAGAAAGTTTCCCAGTCCGCCTTGTTTAAAGCACATCTGGGCAAGTGTCCGTGGGCTTGACGATGGAGCAGTGACAAGAAGATGGGGAACTGGTCATTACCAGACAGATTGTCATGCGCTCTCCGGTGGTCAGATGGGAGAAGTCCTGGGCTGAAAATTGATAAATCAATGGCCGAGTAACTGCCTTGAGCCACACTGAAATGTGTGGTGGCCCCAGTATTTAAGAGGCAGAGGCCGAACTGAGACAGTAAAGTTTCGACAGAGGTTATGGGTGTTAAAATCTCCCAAAAGTAGGAAAGGTTTAGGGAGTTGATCAATCAGTGCAGTTAATACATTCCAGGATACTACACCATCTGGAGGAAGACATACATTGCATTTCCTCTGTCTTCCTTATTCTGACAGCCACAGCTTCAAGACGGGTTTGAAGTGGCACAGGTTCACTACAGACTGCGTTAGGACATAAACGCAAACCCCACCTCACACTCGATAACAGTCACTACGGTTCCTATAGTATCCCTTATAGCTGCGGAGGACAGGGGTCCCCATTGCTGGGAACCAGGTTTCCTGGAGGGCAAAGCAGAAAGCAGGTATAAAGCTGCCACAGCTCAGCCAGGCGAAAGAAAAAACCACTGCAATTCCAATGGAGGATGACGACATTGAGAGACTAGGAAGGCATGGAACATTCAATGAGGCAGTTTACCCTCAGGGTCACCTGCTGCCACTGACCTTTTGCTTGAGCAGTCTATATCCATTTTGTCTGAGGGTCTGGCGAGATGTAGGTCTTCAGCAGATGCCAGAATCTCCACCTCATCTGCAAATGCAAAGCTTGGAGGTAGTGGCGGTGTGGGTATCACCGCAATTCCATTGGCCTTGGGGACCTTCTTTTTGTATTTCTCTAGCTGGTCCTTGGGTTTCCCTGGCTGGGAGGGCTTCACTGATTTAGTCGCCGGCACTGAGGATGAGTGTGAAGCCCTGCAACCAGCTGCTTTTGGGCTCTTGAGTCACTGGCGGGTGTAATCTTTCCAACTAGCAGAAACCTGGGAAGGGAGTGACCCAAGGGGACCCCTTCCTAGCAAGAGCAGCTGAAGAAGTTGTACACTTCTCTGGCTTGGATGTGGGGACGGATGTCGCCGATGGCTGGGGGGTGTTGCTCCTGAAGTATGTGGTGCAGGAGCAACAGGGAGCAAAGTGCCCCCAACATCAAGGGGGCAGGTGTAGTCTTCTGGCTCTGAGAGAGAGGTGACTGTGGTTGGCGGAGCTGATGGTGCAAGAACTGTTGTAGTTGCGGCATAAGATGGTGTCATGCGTGCAGGATGTAGGCGTTCAAATTTCCTCTTTGCCTCAGTGTAGGTCAGTCGGACCAGGGTCTTGTACTCCATGACTTTCCTTTCTTTCTTGAGAATCCTGCAGTCTGGCGAGCAAGGCGAATGGTGCTCTCCACAGTTGACACAGATGGGAGGCGGGGCACATGGAGTATTGGGATGTGATGGGCGTCCACAATCTCGACACATGGTACTAAGTACAGCAGGAAGACATATGACAGAACTTCCAACATTAAAAGCACCACATTGGGAGAGGGATATAGGGTTTCACACCACAGCGGTAGACCATCACCTTGACATTCTTAGATAATGTATCACCCTAGAAGGCCAAGATAAAGACACCAGTGGCAACATGATTGTCCCTTTCATCCCAGTGGACACGCCAAACAAAATGTACACCTCGCCATTCTAAATTGGCACACAGCTCATTGTCAGACTGCAAAAGAAGGTCCCTGGACCATATTTAAGATCTTATGGGACGTGATGGTTAAAGAAACATCACCCAGCTTGTCACAAATGAGTAATACCCATGACTGGACAGAGGCTGCTTTTTCGATCAAGACAGACCCAGATCTCATTTTGGACAAGCCCTCCACCTCCCCAAACTTGTCCTCTACATACTCAACAAAAAACTGAGGCTTCATCATCATGAAAGATTCCCCATCAGCTCTCTAACATACAAGGTACCATGGCGAATAAGAGCCACTGCCATCCTTAATCTGACATTCCTCCCATGGTGTGGCCAGGGAGGGGAACGATTTGGGGTCATACTTCTGTGCATTGAACTGAGCCCGTGAATGCTTAGAGACTGCTGGTGTTTGACCACCAACAAAAGATGATGTACTACGCTTCATTGCGTGTCATCCATCCTGATGCCACCCACTGTGACCAGGGGCCCTCCCCACAGGCACCACCCAGCCACAGCAAAGGCCACCTAGGCAGGATGACCATTGCCAGAGGTCCTGATGCCGCAGGGGGATGGGCATCTGTCCCTTGGCATACGTGAGGAGTTAACAGCGCAGGCATCAGCAGAGCAATCCCTGTGTGGTCAGGGGGCTACAACCAACAGGTACATGCTGGTCCCACCACAACGGACTGGCTACTGTGCTGGATATCAGGTGCAACCAAGCAAACAAGTCCATTATCATTGTCAGCGTAGAAAACGATACTGCACAGCTGATGGAAAAATACGCACCCAGGAGGGTGACCTCGCCCAGCAGTTGGAGAATGAGCAGAAGTAGAGATCCACGTCAACAAAGGATGCGATAGGTATCAGCGCACGATGCACCATGTAAGGCGCCCTTCCCCAATTGGCTCGCTCTTCGGGAAAATTTTGAAAAACAGAGGTCAAACCATACAGGGACCATCACAAAGGCCGAAATGTGAGAGGGACCTTTTAGTTACCTCTTACGACAGGCAGAAATACCTTGGCCTATTCCAACCCCCCGGACCCACAGGGGGAGAATATTCAGGAATTGGGACCGTCTCATCACAAGTACATTGTACAGTGTGGCAATTTATAGACATTTTATTTCTTTTAACACATTTTGGCACTTCGAAAGCTGTTTATATATTAGAAAGTATCGTGGTTTGTAATGCTAAGTTCTCATATATTTCTCGAAAGAAAAATCACACAATAACTGTAAAGCAACAGATATAACACAGTGGGTAATAACCGACAATAACGAACATAGTAGAACCAACCATCGCCTACAGTGCTGGTTTACACAATTCTTCCCCGCCTTACAAACTTTTTTCAAGAGGCCTATTTTTTCTGAGGTTATTTCTGAAATCAGTGAAGGTATTTTAAATCTGTCTTGCGGCTCCAAGGAAATACATACTTTATTTCACCAAATGTGTTTCGTTTTATTGAAGTAAAATAACATCAGTGGTCTTAATGATACACACACACACCATTTGGCTTGCTTTCTCCATCTAAAAACAGTTCATTAGAAAAGATGATGTTAGTACTAAAGATTTTTGCTCACTTTGGGAAACGCCATCTGCTTGCAAGTTTATTTTACATATTTCCTCATTTGCACTATTGTTTCTTGTACCGAAGCTACAAAGACAGATTGTCATCTAACATCTTTACTTACCTTTGAGACTCAAAATTTTTCAGGGAAAAATCAGGTAATTTCACTAGGTGGAACTTGTGGCAACCCTGACGACAAGTTTAGGAGAGAACTATTTTACCATCAGTGGTTAAAGCACTGTCAATAGAAATACCTGTTTACAGCTTTGATGACAATGAAGATGCAACTGGTTCCATGGGTAACTTAATGCAGCTGACTATTATACATTGTGAAGCATTTGAGAACAAGAAGTAAGTGTTTAAAATGTACCATTGTGGTCCATATCAAACTTGGGCAGTTAAACTCAAAGCTAAACAGTATTGGCGACGATGTGAGAAACACAATAATAAAACTTAATTTTTTTTTTTTGTTTTCTTACTCTGTAATAAAAATGTATGGAACTTATGAACACGTGTAACAACTTGGCAATAATATCCAAATATGTAAAATCACCAGTATGTAGTGTAATGTGAAATATGTATTATACCTCAAAATATGTAATTTAAAGCTTTGAAATGAGGATTCTTTCAGTGCGATTTGTCGACATTTTAGTTTTTCTTATGACAATGTATAAAGGAACAGAATATATAATTACATAAAATCCAGGCTCTAGTGATTAGCATTGAGAAGTTTGTGCCACAGAAGTAGAATTTTATGGAAAATGAACAGTAATAGTCACAATATAAAGGGCTCCATCTAATCAATTTGAGTTATTCATAAAAGAATTTGAGGTATTATTAAGCATGTCACCTTCCAAACAGAATCAGTCAGTACTAAATAGAGATGATAATTTAAAGTTTTTAGAGCTATACAGGAATCAATTGCTATTTCATATAATGTAATGTACAATGCACACTGAAGGGGCATAAGAGGTAGTGTGGTACTGTTTCAAGTCACCCCCTGTACTAAACATACAGTGGTGGTGTGCCAATGACATATCCCTTCTTCCATCACACAATGTACGATACTCCGAAGTGATGTTTGGCAGAGATGACCAAATGTGGGGTGCCATATTCATAACACGGTTCAAATGTGGCACTGCATGGTCTCAGGGATAATGAAATCTTATTACTAACTGCAACCACTTGAGAGAGTTTGCAAGTTTCAGACCTAGTTAACTTTATAACATAGTTTTATGCAATAAAATCAGTTCCTGTCAGAAATTACATTTCTTCAGATAATGGACTCAATTCTGACAGATGAACATGTTTTTGGTACAAAGCTCATAAATGGATGTTGCTCCATAGTCATCTATGTTCACTATAAAATTACATCAGCAGACCATAAGATCTACAAAAGGTATATTCTAGTTTTTGTTGCACCTTAAGTCTTTTGTGTGTACTCTCTAAACTATCAATGCAGTTGGACAGACTGCATGGTGTACAGAAAAGGTTAGATACCTCCTCTCACCTGGGTTTTTGTCTGAATGCTGTCCTCCTCTTAGTGTGACAATACAGAATTTTTTTGAAATTTTGTGGAAATAAATAGATTAATTGTTCATTTCCTTCACTGTCTAATATGCCATATTTCTTTTACAATTATAGTGAATGCACTCAATATTTTCATCACTGCTAAACATTTACAAGTTGTAAAAGATCCATTGCATCAATACCTTGATCATGAAGATGACATATTTGATGCTATTCATAGCACGAACACTTTGCCCTAGCAGGCTTTGCCCATTTCCTGCACACACCACGTCCTTGCCCCATCCTTTCTCTGTACACTGCACCTAACTTCTCCAATATAATTTGCAAAAAGAGTTAAGATAAGCAGCAGCACTGGTATTGACAACATTTGTAAAGATACACTGAGACCGCAAAGTTAGTGTATTTCCTATAGTTAAGGATCTGTTAAGATCACTTACCAAAAAGCATAAACGTCGAGTTGTTGATAGGTACACACAAAAAGAAAGGAAACTTGCTAGCCTTTGTGTCAAGTAGGGTGGATAGACGAAGACAGAGGTAGGAGGCAGAGCGAGGGATTGAGGGTGGGCATCTAGTTGCTGGCTAGGAATGTGGGAGGGAGGGGTGGCAGATACATGGGCTAGACATGTGATGCACAATTCTCAGAGCTGGTGGGGAGTGACATACATTGAAGGTGACATGGGGACTGAATTGGGAGGAGCTGACAGGATGTAGGAAGGGGAAACTGTTCGGTGGAGGGTGTGGGGACAGCAGACTACCAGAGATTGGGGCCAGGCTGATTAAGGGAATGAAGGATATGTTGCAATGATATCTCCTATCTTCATAGTTCAGAGAACCTGGTGGTGGAGGGAATGATCCAGATGCCCAGGGTTGTGAAGCAGCCATTGAAACTGAGCAAGTTGTGCTCAGTTCCATGTTGTGCCGTCAAGTGGTCAACTTGGCTATTAGCAACTGTTTGGCATTGGCCTTCCATCCTGGTGGACAACTGGTTGGCAGCTGTGCAGTACTTGCAACAGAGTTGGTATATGACATAGCTGCTTTCACAGGTGGCCCAGCCTCTGATGGGGTAGGATAAGCTTGCGTCAACGAGTAGGCAGTGCTGGGTGGGTAGATCGGACAGGTCTTGGACCTTGGTCTACTGCAGTGATATCACCCCTGTGACAAGGGGTTGAGAGTGGGAGTGGGAGTGGCATGGGGAGAGGGGTGGAGAGGATCTTGGGTCATATTCCCTCATTTCAGGGCATGATGAGACATAATCAAAGCCATGATGGTGGATATGGTTCAGTTGCTCCACTTCTGGGTGATGAGGATGCAGTACTCCTTTCTACCTGGTTCTTTTGAGTAGTGGGATGGTTATAGGTGTGTGAGGATATGGCATGGAAAATCTGTTTGTGAACTATGTTTGGGGGCAGTGCCTGTCTGTAAAGACCTTCGCGAGATCTTCAGCTTACAGGGCAAGGAGTTCTTGCCACTGGAGTTATGCCATCCACAGGTAGCTAGTCTGTGTGGGAGAGATCTTTTGGTGTGGTTCACTCAGATGGCAGCTGTCAAAATGCAGGTACCACTGGCGGTTAGTGAGTTTCATATGGACAGAGGTATGGATGGAGCCACAGAGAAGTGGATGTCAATGTACAATGTGTAAGAAAGTCGCATGTTTTGTTGAGAGCACCAGATGAAGTGCATAGGGGAGAAGGTGTTGAGGCTTTGAAGGAATGTGGACAGGGTGTCTTGCCCCTGGGTCCAGATCTACAAGATATTATCAATAAGCTAGGAAGGTTTCCTCTACATGGCCCATAAATAGGTTGGCATAGGAAGGTGTCAAGCGGGTGCCCATGTCTGTGCTGCAGATTTGTTTGTATAACTTCCCTTCGAAGGAAAAGTAGTTGAGAGACCATCTATAGTTTGTAAAGTGTATAAGGAATGAGGTGTGGATTTAGAGATGGAAGGACATCGGGAGAGGCAGTGTTTGGTAGTGGCAAGGGCATGGGTATGAGGGATGGTGGTGGCATCAAAAGTGATGAATGTAGATCCAGATCTATCACCCACCCAATAGAAAAAAAATAAAGTCTATCCCTATGCCATTCCCACTCCCAAATCCTTGTCAGAAGGGTAAACCATGGTGCAAGACATGCCCAATTTACCCACCAAGTACTTATTACTCCAGTCCTGTCAGGGGCTTATCCTATCCCATCAGAGGCAATGTCACCTGTGAAAGCTGCCATGTCATATAGCAACTCTGTTGCAAACACTGCACAGCTTTTTATGTCAGTATCTCCACTGACTAACTGTCCACCAGGGTGAATCACCTTCACCACCTGGGCCGTCTGGATCCTTTCCTCCACCACCAGCTTCTGTGAACTACACAGATAGCAGTTATCCTTGCAACACATCCTTCGTTCCCGTAATAGCCCTGGCCTGAATATCTAGCAACCTGCTGTCCTTGCACCCTTCACCCAACAGTTGCCCTTCCTCCTTCCTGTCATTGCCTCCAAACTCCAGCCCCCACGTCAACTTCAGCATGCGCCACTCTCCATAGGCTCTGACAACCATGCATATTGTAGCTAGCCTGTTTACCTCTCTCTCCTGCATTCCTTGCTGGCAAACTGGCTGCCTCCCTCCCAGCTACTAGCCACCCACCCCCAATCCCTCTCCTTGCCTCCCACTTCACTCTCCCTCTCCCATTCATGGTTCTTATCTGTGGGATAAGGAAGCAGATAGCAGAAAACAATAGTCATTCACAATATGAAACAATCATACACGACTCTATTTTTGATCCTCTGTTGTTTCTTATGTCTGTCAATATCAGGGATGGTCAACAACTCCACTCATGTGTGGTGCTTCTGGAAGTGTACCAATCTCTCTCTTACGCAAGTGCACACTCGCCCCCCATTCCCCCCATCCTCTATCAGGTGTCAATGTCAGAGTGGAAAGCTGCAAAAGTGCAGCGTTCGACTTTGTGTCATATTTCTCAACAACATAGATCACAAACAAAATAAATTTTTAGTATTATTTAATTATTTTTGGCTGCTGATGTTGTTGTTGTTGTTGTTGTCTTCAGTCCTAAGACTGGTTTGATGCAGCTCTCCGTGCTACTCTATCCTGTGCAAGCTTCTTCATCTCCCAGTACCTACTGCAGCCTACATCCTTCTGAATCTGCTTAGTGTATTCATCTCTTGGTCTCCCTCTACGATTTTTACCCTCCACACTGCCCTCCAGTGCTAAATTCGTGATCCCTTGATGCCTCAGAACACATCTTACCAACCGATCCCTTCTTCTAGTCAAGTTGTGCCACAAACTCCTCTTCTCCCCAATTCTATTCAATACCTCCTCATTAGTTATGTGATCTACCCATCTAATCTTCAGCATTCTTCTGTAGCACCACACTTCGAAAGCTTCTATTCTCTTCTTGTCTAAACTATTTATCGTACATGTTTCACTTCCATGCATGGCTACACTCCATACAAATACTTTCAGAAATGACTTCCTGTCACTTAAATCAATGCTCGATGTTAACAAATCTCTCTTCTTCAGAAACGCTTTCCTTGCCATTGCCAGTCTACATTTTATATCCTCTCTACTTTGACCATCATCAGCTGTTTTGCTCCCCAAATAGCAAAACTCCTTTACTACTTTAAGTGTCTCATTTCCTAATCTAATTCCCTAAGCATCACCCGAGTTAACTCGACTACATTCCACTATCCTCGTTTTGCTTTTGTTGATGTTCATCTTATATCCTCCTTTCAAGACACTGTCCATTCTGTTCAACTGCTGTTCCAAGTCCTTTGCTGTCTCTGACAGAATTACAATGTCATCGGCGAACCTCAAAGTTTTTATTTCTTCTCCATGGATTTTAATATCTACTCCGAACTTTTCATTTGTTTCCTCTACTGCTTGCTCAATATACAGATTGAATAGCATTGGGGAGAAGCTACAACCCTGTCTTACTCCCTTCCCAACCACTGCTTCCCTTTCATGTCCATCGACTCTTATAACTGACATCTGGTTTCTGTACAAATTGTAAATAGCCTTTCGCTCCCTGTATTTTACCCCTGCCACCTTTAGAATTTGAAAGAGAGTATTCCAGTCAACATTGTCAAAAGCTTTCTCTAAATCTACAAATGCTAGAAAATTAGGTTTGCCTTTCCTTAATCTTTCTTCTAAGATAAGTCGTAGGGTCAGTATTGCCTCACATGTTTCAACATTTCTACGGAATCCAAACTGATCTTCCCCGAGGTCGGCTTCTACCAGTTCTTCCATTCATCTGTAAAGAATTCGCGTTAGTATTTTGCAGCTGTGACTTATTAAACTAATAGTTTGGTAATTTTCACATCTGTCAACACCTGCTTTCTTTGGGATTGGAATTATTATATTCTTCTTGAAGTCTGAGGGAATTTTGCCTGTCTCATACATCTTGCTCACCAGATAGTACAGTTTTGTCAGGACTGGCTCTCCCAAGGCTGTCTGTAGTTCTAATGGATGTTGTCTACTCCCGGGGCCTTGTTTTGACTTAAGTCTTTCAGTGCTCTGTCAAACTCTTCACGCAGTATTATATATCCCATTTCATCTTCATCTACATACTCTTCCATATCCATAAAATTGTCCTCAAGAACCTCGCCCCTGTATAGACCCTCTGTATACTCCTTCCACCTTTCTGCTTTCCTTTCTTTGCTTAGAACTGGGTATCCATTGGAGCTCTTGATATTCATGCAAGTGGTTCTCTTTTCTCCAAAGGTCTCTTTAATTTTCCTGTAGGCAGTATCTATCTTACCCCTTGTGAGATAAGCCTCTACATCCTTACATTTGCCCTCTAGCCATCCCTGCTTAGCCATTTTGCACTTCCTGTCGATCTCATTTTTGAGACGTTTGTATTCCTTTTTGCCTGCTTCACTTACTGCATTTTTGTATTTTCTCCTTTCATCAATTAAATTCAGTAGCTCTTCTGTTACCCAAGGATTTCTACTAGCCCTCGTCTTTTTACCTACTTGATCCATTATTGGCAGGGCAGCCTTCATAACCAAGTGATTAGCTTCACTGCCTCTGGTGCCAAAGGACCAGGGTTTGATTTCACATACGTACTCGGACTTTTGTTTTCCTCTCTTTGAAGTAGGGAGGTCTGGTATGGGGTCCATTAAGCCCTTGTGAGGCCTAATGAGCAGCTGGTGGAATAAAAAAGCAGTGGCATCATCAGAATTCATCCACTGGCAGTAACAGCTGGAAGGATCACTCCTAGTACTGCTTTGTAGGCAGCATTCGAAACAGACCTAATCCATGAGTGGTGTTTACATTTTACAAACTGTCAGCATACAGAAAGACATAGACACAAGGGTGCCACCAAGGATTTTTTTTTTTTTTTTTTTTTTTTTGGGGGGGGGGGGGGGGGGCTTCTCGATCTACACATTACACTATCTAAGTAGGTCAACCCACTTAGATTAAATTAGGCATTTATGTTAAGTTTAAATCACACTGTAATCAAATATGAATCTAAATAGGCATCTCATGCCTTTATTTGAATCTGCACTTCAGAAATACGTCTCTGCTATTGACTTGTGCGAGAGAGAGAGAGAGAGAGAGAGAGAGAGAGAGTGTGTAGTTGTGAGTAATTGTGTGTTTTCTTAAATTATGCATCACATATGAAGTTTTCTGTGCAAAAGGCACTAGATCAACATCAATTATGATGATGATACTTCTCAAATTATGGTATCCAGTCCAGGTATGTTATTTTTGTATTTGTACGCAAATTAATTCCTGTCTCTACATACCTTAATCTTGTCACTCTCTGAAAGTGAATTACTGAAATTATTGCTATGTTTGTTAGTGTCATGTTCAGTTTACCCATATATTGGTTCTAATTTAAAAAGTGAGAGTGGGGTATTGTGAGTTGCACAGACTGCATTCTGTAAAATACTGAAATAGGATTAACTTTACAAACTTCTCAATAACAGATTGAGAATACTCACTAATTTCTGGTGAAAACTCACTAGTTCAATTGTAAGAGTGTAAGCACACTCTTCTTTTGCTTATTGGCACCAGTAAAAATATTACATTGCTTGATCTCGCAAGCAGCAACACAACTACAGACTTGAAGTTGTTAAGAATTCCTTCAACACCCAGTAAAATGTACCATTTTAAAAATGATGTATGTGTTGATGATAAATGAGCCTTTCAATCTGAATAGCTTACAATCTAGCTGTTGTTGGCCTGATAAAATATAGCTGAAAGATCTTGCTGTCGAATGTGAATTTTGTTAAGACCTCCAGTACAATGTGGCCAACAAGGACAGTTCATCATTTTTCCTTGTCTTAAATTTCAAAAGTTTTATGAAGCTGCACAGTCTCATGGGCTAAAGAAGTGGCATTGTGACATGTTGGGTTCTTCAAAAACATTTGAAACGGTCATGGGAAAACTGGGACTGAGTGTTCATGAATGCTTAAATACAGCATATCACAATGAAGTTTAAGAAAACCGCATGAAACTTTGGTCACTTGTATCAACAATATTATTTTCACACACCACGATATTTTGCTTCACAGGGAAGTTGATGATGGTTCCATGTGCAACCAATTATAAACAAGTAAATATAAATGTAAAGACAGTTCATGACCACACAAATAAATTGAAAGACATGCTTCAACCACACCATCATAATGCCTTGGCAGATTTCAGGGTCATCTTCAACAAAGCTAAAACAACTTGTGAAGAACTAGATGTTGAATTTAAATGTCTGTGAGTAATGGCATGACAGACCTACAGAGCAAATCAACCTTCTGAAGATGTAGAAGGATTTATCAGTATATCTGTCTTCATCCCATAATTAGACACTGTAACTTCCTCTCTGAGAGATCAGTTTTCTTCTACACACAAAAAGGCATTTTTGCTTATGCAGCTCCATCCTGAAAATTGAACAAACTTAGACAACTCCTCATTTTTATCCATTGCAGAAGACATACAGAACTTTTGTGGAGGTTTTTTATGGTATTTTATTCCTGAGGCTACCACTTGGTACAAAATGTTTAAGGCAAATGACGTGAGTGATATAACCTTAAATAAATCCACAGAATACACAGTTTTGATTGATCTAGCCACTCAGTTTCACTGAGCTGTGTGTGAGGCAGTCAGGATTGACCTGACTATTTGAGTGACAACATGTAGTACTGAACATTCATTTAGTACATTGTGACATTTCCAGATGTTGAATTGGTCTACGATGGGAGACATTAGACTCAGTGGTCTGTGCATGCTCATTGTACACAGGAGAAGTGTGAGGGAGAACATAGAATTCACTGACAAGATGTTAAACAATTTTGGACAACAGCCTACACACTTCAAGTTTCTAGTCGCATGGTAATTGTCTCCAAAGCTTACACTGAAATAATTTCTTTAAATAATATAATAATTTTTTTTATTTTCTCATCTTTTCCTGTGTGTATTTTCTTCCAAGACAGGTAAATGGGAGGGGGGTGGGCTGCAAGTGCATCTCCTTGCACCCCTCTCCCAGTGCCCATGCGCACACACTTTCATAGATTTTTGTCACTCATCTTGCCATGTAATTGTGACTTATTTAGTTTCCTAATCAAAAAAAGTCTTTCACACGCATATGTTGATTGAAATATTAGTATCACATTTTCTACCTTATTATGGAGACATGAAAATTATTCTCCAGGAAAACAATCTAGAACTACTGGACAGTTGTAACATAATAGATTTTGTCTTTTAAATGGGAATTACTTTGCATATTGACTAGTTCCATCTGCAGATGTACACAGGCACTTTCAACTGAAATGGAAAACCGTCTCAAAAACAGATGTAACATTTGCAGCTTTCTCAAACATTTAGATAGCTATTCCTGGAATTCTTTGAATGTCACAATGGATTGCTCAAAATTAACATTTTCTTTAAAACAGTGAACTTACAGAAATGGACGGTGTTTGTCAGATGTTGTTGCTTCCACAATCCGATTTTCTTTTTAGATGTATCCACTTTGACCATGAGATTAGAAATAAATTGCTTCTCACCTTGCACTATTTTACTGAGGGCAGTCTGCAGTCAATTCTATTTAAAATGCAAGGTGTACAGTCCATTCTGGATTTTCTAATTTTCATTCTTGCTTTCCTTCTTCCTTCATAAATTCAACAATAGCAAGTCTGAAACCAAAAACTTATTCCAGGCATGTCCTTTGACTTAACCAATGTACTTTGCAGTAATTTATAAAGTCTCCATACTCTTCTTTCAGTTCCATTAAAAATTGTTGTACTGATGATGTAATAATATGTATGACTTCAGAAACTTTACAATTCACACCACCATTTCCACCACATGTTCTATGCCTGCATATTTAACACTGTGCTGTTTTATGTGTAGAACAAGGAACCCCATACAAATACTCTGTTGACTGTTACAATTTTTAGCTTTTTTGTCACCAATTAAATCTTTAAATTCTTTCTGCATGATGTTGGAATTCCGTTTCATAGCAAATTTGTAGTACCCATCAGTTATGTGACTATGTAATAGATATTGACAGTTCTCATCCTTGTCCTCTGTGATTTCCATTCATTTTTAAAGAATTGTGATGATAGATCATTAAACTTCCCCCTTTGTGCAAACAGCCTTTGGACCTGCGATCTTCCTTTATACCACAAGCAAACAGTGAAGCATAAACAGAATTTAAACCATGATTCTGCTGAACTCAACAAAGTTGTGCCGGCCAAAATAACTTGCACTAAATGCTGGTAGAAAGTGTTCCATCACATTGCTAAATGAAATATCGTGCTGTGCTGAGAAGGACTGAGCAAAGTCGAGATGTGCTGAGTTTTGGCCTACATGTGGGCAGCACATAGTGCAATATTCTGCATGTAATCATATGTATGTGATGGAGAATACCCTGTGCCACTATGTAGTCATTCTGTTTCCTGTTTCACCCATAAACAGAGTGAGAACAAAATCTGTCTGTATGCAACTGTACGAGTCCATTTCCACTAACGAAACGAGTCAGGGAATACAGACATCTAAAAATTGAGATTACGGACAAAGAGAAATGCAGAGCTGTAGAAATGTGCTTGACTATAGGGAACACAGGTGATGCCTACATGAAAATTAAAGTGACCTTTGGTGAAAAGAGAAGAACCTATATGAATATTAAAAGTTCATACAGCAAGCCATTATTAAGTAAAGAAGGGACTGCTGTAAGATGGATCAAATATCTAGTAGCACTACACAAGGAAAACAGGCTTTAAGACAGAAAGTGAAGAAGCAGCAGGCAAAGATTAGGTGGGAGAGGAGGAGGAGGAGGAGGAGGAGGAGGAGGAGGAGGAAAGGGAGATTAGTGTTTAACATCTCGTCGACAACGAGGTGATTAGAGACGGAGCACAAGCTCGGGTTAGGGAAGGAAGGAGAAGGAAATCAGCTGTGCCCTTTGAAAGGAACCACCCCGGTATTTACCTTAAGCAATTTAGGGAAATCACAGAAAACCTAAATCTTGATGGACGGACATTGGTTTGAACCGTTGTCCCCCTGAATGCAAGTCCAGTGTGCTGCCACTGTGCCACCTCGCTCTGTGATGAGGTGGGAGATATGATACTGGCAGAAGAATTTGACTGAGTACTGAAAGACCTACATCAAAACAAGGTACTAGGAGTAGACAACATTCCCTCAGAATTACAGAGATTCTTGTGGGGAACCAATCATGGCAAAACTGTCCCATCTAGTGTGAAAGATATATGATGCAGGCAAAATACCCTCAGACTTCAAGAAGAATGTAATAATTCCAGTTCCAAGGTAGACAGGTGTGAATACCAGCAAACCATCAGAGCCATAGTTGAAAAAACACTAATACAAATTATTTACAGAATAATGAAAAAAGAACTGATAAAAGCCAGCCCTGGGAGAAACCAGTTTGGTTCTGGAGAAATATAGGAACAATTAAGGCAATACTGGCCCTACCACTTATCCTAGAAGATAAGACTGAACAAAGGCAAACCTATGTTTATAGAATTTGTAGTTCAACAGAAAGCTTTTGACTGGAAGACATATTGAAATTCAGGAGGTATCACGAAAAAAATACAGGTAGTAAAGGTTATTTACAATTTGTACAGAAACCAGATTGCAATTAAGAGGAAGTAGTTTAGAAGTGAGTGGTATGACAAAGTTCTAGGCTATCCCCATTATTATTCAATCCATATTTCAAACAAGCTGTGAAGGAAACAAAGGAAAAATCTGGGAAGGGAATTACATTTCTGTTATATGAAATAAAAATGTTAATGTTTGCCAGTGACATTGTAATTCTATAAGGGATGGCAAAGGATGTGGAAGAGCAGTTGAATGAAATTGATAAGGTCTCAAAACCAGGTTATAAGATGAACATCAACAAAATTAAATAAAGGGTAGTGGAGCGTAGTTTAATTAAATTAGGTGACACAGAGGGAATTATATTAGGAAATATGGCATTAAAAGTAGTAGCAGCAAAATGACTGATAATGGATGAGGTAGAGAGGATATAAAATGCAGACTGGAAATAGTGAAACATTAATGATAAACATACCAGACAAGAAGAGAATAGAAGCTTTTGACAATTGGTAGTGCAAAAGAATGCTGATGACTAAATGCATAAATGAGGAGGAGGCAGTTGACTGAATTGGGGGAGAAGAAATTTATGGCACAACTTGATGTAAAGAAAGGATCACTTGGCACAACATCCTGAAGCATCAAGAAATAGTCGGTTTGGTAATGCAGGCAGGTGTGGGGAAATAGGGGTAAAACTCTAGAGGGAGACCGAGGCTTGACTATAGTAAGAAAGTTCAAATCTCATGTAGTTTGCAGTAGTTATTGGATAAACTAGGGTGGAGAACCATATAAAACCAGCCTCCGACTTAAGTCCGCAACAGCAACAATGTAATTGTACAACTCAGAATGTCTAGTTTACCTGCTCAAAGTTTAGGGTTCCATTCTGTCTCTTAGTAAAAGTTAGCTTTTTGAGTGAGGAACAATTTAGAATGGACAGTCAGTTAAATATTTATCACTATTACTATGCCATGGTCCTAAAAAAAAAAAAAGTGCCAGCACACACTAAGGATTGGTGGGAGGTATGAATAAGAGACACTTGAGTGAATTAAAATGTCTCATATATTTAGAAATAGTGAAAATTTTTGTTAAATTATATAACTTACTTACTGCATGAAATTTTTATAATGTTATTGCTTAAAATATGAAACAGGTGTGAGATGCAGGTGTTTCTTGGCAGCTACTGTTAGTGGATTGGTGTCACAGATTTCATAGAAATAGGTAGATTCAAGTGTCATTTGGTTATTTATTCTTTAATTAGTCACAAAATCAGCTGATAAAAGTTGATGAGAATTTCGCACCATCACTAAAGATCATTTATTATTGGAGAAATGAATTTAACTTGGTAGTGTGAGTACTGCAGATTTGCTGTATTTGAGATTCAGAAATCTGATGATGAAATGGTCAATATAATACATGTCGTCATTATAGAGACTTAAAGCTACAGCGTATCATATGAATGGATACTTAATACCCAGAAAGAAGCTGAATGCATGATGGGTGCTGCCTTTGTCGAGTACAGAAAAAGACATTTTGACATAGTGTTTGGAAAATGTACACACATCAAAAGTTTTTGCATCACCCCGGTTCCCAGAACTCCTGAAGACAGACTTTGACTGTGGATATTTTATCACAGACACAGTCCCTTTGACTATTCAGAGTGTCACTAAACCCACCAAAGGATGTAAATAACCATGCATGAGCAGCACCTATTAGATGGAGGGGGTCTGACAGCCGATCAGCTCCAGTCATTCCACCAGAAAGGAGGTACACAGCTCGTGTTGTCTGTAGTTAAACCATGCCTAGACTGTCAATACCGCGGTTTGATCATGTCCGCATTGTTATTTTGTGCCAGGAAGGGCTCTCAACAAGGAAAGTGTCCAGGCGTCTTGGAGTGAACCAAAGCGATGTTGTTTGAACATGGAGGAGATACAGAGAGACAGGAACTGTTGATAACATGCCTTGCTCAGGCCACCCACGGGCTACTACTGCAGTGGATGACTGCTACCTATGGATTATGGCTCGGAGGAACCCTGACAGCAACGCCACCATGTTGAATAACGTTTTCTGTGCAGCCATAGGACGTCGTGTTATGACTCAAACTGTGCACAATAGGCTGCATGATGCGCAACTTGACTCCCGACATCCATAGAAAGGTCCATCTTTGCAACCACGACATCACGCAGCATGGTACAGATGGGCC
Organism: Schistocerca nitens; assembly: GCF_023898315.1. Classification (NCBI taxonomy): domain Eukaryota; kingdom Metazoa; phylum Arthropoda; class Insecta; order Orthoptera; family Acrididae; genus Schistocerca; species Schistocerca nitens. The sequence continues at coordinate 568,478,032 of NC_064616.1, read as the reverse complement.
CAACAACATGCCAAATGGACCACTCAGGATTGGCATCACATTCTCTTTACAGATGAGTGTCGCATATGCCTTCAACCAGACAATTGCTGGAGACATGTCTGGAGGCAACCTGGTCAGACTGAATGCCTTAGACACACTGTTCAGCTAGTGCAACAAGTTGGAGGTTCCCTGCTGTCTTGGGGTGGCATTATGTGGGGCCGATGTACGCTGCAGGTGGTACTGGAAGGTGCCGTAATGGCTGTATCATACGTGAATGCCATCTTCCAAGCGATAGTGCAACCATATCGGCAGCATATTGACAAGGCATTCATCTTCATGGACAACAATTCGTGCCCCCATCATGCAGATCTTGTGAATGACTTCCTTCAGGATAACGACATTACTCAACTAGCGTGGCCAGCATGTTCTCCAGACATGAACCCTATCGAAAATGCCTGGGATAGATTGAAAAGGGCTGTTTATGGACAACATGATCCACCAACCACTCTGAGGGATCTGCACTGAATCGTCGTTGAGGAGTGGGACAATCTGGATCAACAGTGCCTTGATCAACTTGTGGACAGAATACCACAACAAATACACGATCTGGACCACCACCTCTGAAGGTCTCGCTGTATAGTGGTACAACATGCGCTGTGTGATCTTCATGAGCAATAAAAAGCGTGGAAGTGACATTTATGTTTATATCTATTCCAATTTTCTGTACAGGTTCCAGAAGTCTCGGAACCGAGGTGATGCAAAACTTTTTTTGATCTGTGTAAATCATAATTAAGAGGACTTTTGCTGTTGTTATTGTGGTGTCACTGCCAGACACCACACTTGCTAGGTGGTAGCTTAAATCGGCCGCGGTCCATTACTACATGTCGGACCCGCGTGTCGCCACTGTGTGATCGCAGACCGAGCACCACCACACAGCAGGTATCGAGAGACGTACGAGAACTCGCCCCAGTTGTACGACGACGTTGCTAGCGACTATACGGACGAAGCCATTTCTCTCATTTGCCGAGAGACAGTTAGAATAGCCTTCAGCTAAGTTAATGGCTACGACTTAGCAAGGCGCCATTAGCCTTAAATGGCTTGTATATAAAGAGTCACTTGTATCGCCACAATCTCCAGATGTCTCATCAAGAACGATGTATACAAGGATGTATTAAAAGTTAAGTATATTCCAAAGATACGTATTTTCTTTATCACATTCATTAAGTATCCTGTTCCAGACATCACTCCATCCTTCGTGAGTTAGCGCGTGCATCTTGGCCGCCTCTTTCAATTAGTGTGCGTAGTGTTGGCAATTCTGCCGACACTACAGTTATTTAAGGGTCTTGACTGCAGTTTAGTGATGGATCCAAGTTTCTCTACAGTGGGTTAACAAACGTAAGTGGAAGCAACTAAGATTAGGACCACAGAGGTTTAGTTGCTGCAAGCTAGTGCTGCTAATTGGCTGTTAGAAGGTGAATGTTACAGGATTTGTGCTTCACCACAGTTCCACACCTGATCTATTCCCCATGCTTGGCACCATGTGACTTCTTAACCTAAAGAAGAAAGATTCAACATAATTTTGTGTCTGTGGGTAGACACATGTCAGTGGAAAGAGAATCTCTCCCAGTTTTACCTCTGATTGCAGGTGCTCAATGTGATCATTATTTGTGATTCGGGAAATTATACACAGGTGCAGGTGCAGCTGTGGGTGGGTACGTGGGTGCGCTCGCACACAACAGCAACAATCCACTTTAGAAATCTGTTCATTGGGTTGCTCACCTCCATGTGTGAACGAATCCAATGTGACAATATTGAGCAGATGATGTGTGTACATGTTCTGACATGGCTGCCCCCAGCGATACACTCTGAAACCACACCATGGTGCATATTACAGATTAAAACTTGGAGATATGCTCTATTCACTGATACGTTTAACTTTTCTGTCTATCTTTTTATCTCCTGCAGTCCTGACCCAAATGTCATTGTTATATTTGAGTAAGAACAAAGAAACATAATTGAAACTCTGAAAGGTTGACAGGCACATTAAAAAAGACTGAAAACACTGCTAAGCATTCAAACTATGTACTTGTTCAGAGCTTAATACTACTAGAGAGAGAGAGAGAGAGAGAGAGAGAGAGAGAGAGAGAGAGAGAGAGAGAGAGAGAGAGAGAAGCACTGAAGGATGACATCGTCTGAACACTTTCAGTCTTGTTTATTTGTTTATCAACTGTTCAACTATACAGTGAGATGTTTTCTTTACTCCTTCCACTCATGACTTCCCATTCTCAAATTTACAAAAATACTTCTTCTTAGTTCAACATATTAAGGAACTCATTTCACAGTTTTGTGCATTTTCTCCATCATTTATGCCTTTCCTTTTGATATGAGATAACTTTTCATTCTTATGCAAATTAGTTCAGTTTCTTCTTGTTTGGCCATTTCTTCCCTGTTTACTTCAAGCCTCTGCCCATAAGTCTTTCTTTTACGCAGATACTGATAAGTAAATTTTTACTTCCAAATCACATATTTTTCTGTCTACTTTCACTAAAACACTCTTAAAATTGATTGTTGATCTGTGTCTGTCAGTTGTGAGTCAGTTCTTTCTGTTCCTCCCATCTAAATTTTCCCAGTCATGTCCAGTGTGTCCAGTGCAGATTGACACCATTAGTACAATTGCTTCAGAAATGTTCTCTCCCATAAATTAAGAACTTGTCTCATCATATCGCGAGATATTTTTGCATTTCCATCTTTTTATTGTGAGCATAAATGTAATTTTGACTTTAACCTTCCCGTTACCAAGCCTTTTCACACCTCTATTTTACCAAGTGGGGTATTTGGACTACCCCAAAAGAGTTTTGTGTTTTATTGTAATATTTGTTCTCAGATTTCATCATTTCCATTGAATGGGTTTATTTAGTATTGAAAAACAGCTTTTCAGGTTATTAGAAGTATTTAATCAGATCACAGATACAAATTACAATTTTTTTTTCATATCTTTCACTAAATTCAGTACTCAACAAACAGAAAATTAATAATCTATGTACCTCAACAGTCACTGCAGTAAAATAACACAAGACTTTTTAAACTTTTCAGTCAGGTACTTTTTTGCACTGTTTGCACTTCACAGTAACAGTTTCTTCTCTGTGTATATTACAAAAAGGTTTCTTGCACGTTACACAGTTACATTCATTTTCGGATCTTCGTTTCTCTTGCAATCTTGACATCATTGTGGCATTGGTAACTTGGAACACTGGGTCTGGATCACTGCTGTAGGAATTGCAATACCACAAGCTTTCAGTGTATCTTGTACATCTTTATGAAGGCCGTTGATATGTTTGGCTCTTTCTTCCATGTTGCCTTTGCTGAGTCCAAATGCCAGTTCAGTTGTGAAGAGTTTACATCGGCTTCGGTTATTCTTATGCCATTCAGGAAATCTTTCAGTGTACAGAATATATGCATTCAGTGCTGCAATATCTATCATTTCCATGAAGATTCTTAGTGGCCACCACCTCATTCCTTTAACACAACTGTATTCTCTTGTCATTTTGTCCCCATCACCTACAGCACCTTTGGTTTTGTTATAGTGCAGTATGATTTCGGGTTTGTGTTCACTTTCTTCACCACTCACTTGTCTCTTATTATGCTGAGTAGAGAGTAGTTTTACAGCCTTTCCCTTCTTTAGAACATAGGAAACTATGGTCAAGTCATTTGTGAAACCAAACATTGAAGAGTGAAATTCTCTCTTTCTGTTTGGCAAGAATTCCATTGGAATCTCTTTCTTATTGGAACGCAAGGTACCAACCAATGTCGTGTTTCGTTTTAGTAGTTCAGCAGCCAATGGAATACTGGTGAAAAAATTATCAGTTGTTACACTATGGCCATTATTCAGAAATGGTTCCATCAGATCCAAAACAACTCTCTGTCCTTGATTCACTTCCCAAGTATTGTCCACCATTCCTGTGTAAATTTGGATCCGTAATAAGTAACATGTCTTCACATCAGGACAGACCCAAATTTTAATGCCATACTTGCCAGGCTTGCTCTTCATATAAACCCTAAAAGGGCAGTTTCCTCGGTATGTTGCTAATCGTTCATCAATAGTCACATATTCATAAGGATAGAAGTTCTTGCACAAGTTAGATTGAAATTAGTTGAACACTACCCTGATGTCTTGTACCTTGTCCTTGGTTTCTTCAGTTCTATGTGCTCTTGTGTCTCTGTTGTCTGTCCAATCGCAAGAATTTCAGTATAGACAAAAATCAGATTCTTGCCATGGCAGCAGAAAATAATGGTTGCCGAAAGGCAACATTACCTCCCCACATATCAGAAGCAGTTGTGCTATGTCCACGAGTTCGACCAGCTCCTATTAGAATTGCTAATACAGCATACACTTCAGTTGCATTTATATCTCTCTATGTTGTTTTGTTCAAAGAATGAGCTGCATTCCACAAAGAAATTACTCGTTTGGCTTCCCTGTTTGTTTTTTCTACAATGATGCTCACGATTTCCGGTGAGATAAATAATAAAAATTTCTTTGTTATTGTTTTGATTGTTGCTCCATCATTCACTGGGCCAGGTGTTAACGTTCAAAATGTTGCGACATGCTGCACACCTTTTGGTGGTTCACTAGAAAATTGTAGTCCATTTCTAGAAACAAACAAATCTCCAGTGTCTTCTTCTTCTTCCTCTTCACATGAATGTGTAGTGTCTTCTGATATTTCATCATCAGCTTCATCTGATGCTATGGTATGGTCTTTGTCAAGAGGTTCCACATATTCATTCAGTTCATTATCAATGTCCCACTCATTTTCATTGTCACTGACATCAGAATTGCTAGAAAGTCCTTTGGACATCCTTACTTGCAGATGAAATACTGACCCATGTAATGTCAGCTCAACAGTGAACGTCAAATTCAACTTAGCAATAGCAACCAGCAACAATAACAAACATTGGATCTATGGCAAAACTCAATAAAGATGATGAATGGTAAATATATTTCCCAAAATCTTCTTTTTCTACAAATAAGAAAATAAGATGTTTCATACCAAGCGGGGTAGTCTTGACTTGAATAACAATGATAAAGCCAAAAAAATTAGACAGTCGTGAGTGTGAATACAACGTCAATCATTTTAGTACAAAGTCATGAAACCAAAGGCATGTGGCCCTTCAGATAACATTATTATAGGGAAAAAATCCACCTGGGGTAGTCAGAATACCCCGCTTGGTAATACGAGGGTTAATCAAGACCCAACTGGTGCGTACTTCTGCGCCCCTTACTATTTCCCACCTTCATGCATTTTCGCCTTTGATTCTCTGTAAATTGCCACACAATCAGCTTATATTCTTCAAGACAGGACTGGAAGATTCCCATTGGTCTGATATTCTTTGTAATTTGTTATCCTCAATTGGAATTCCGAAACCTGACACACTGTGCTAGCCTCTTTTTAGTTATGTGCTCTGTGTAGTGTCCCATTATTTCTGTATTTCCTTACTTTTACTAAATGACCCACTGGCAGCCTAATACTCCTCTCAGTACTTTGGTAAAGGGCCTCTAACTCTTCCCAAAACTTTAACTCCCTTCTTGCCAACATTCATTTACTGGGGGTTGAATACTGATTAAATTATACATCTTATTTCCAAAATCTTAGTGGAGAAGTGGTAATCTTTCCGACACACTTTCAAAGCCTACAAGTGAATCTGTTAAGCTCTTCACTACTTTAATTGATGTTCTCTGTTTTCTATATGCAGATGTTTCATGATAGGCAGACGCACGCCCACACACACCCACACACACACACACACACACACTCACTCACTCACTGTGTGTGTGTGTGTGTGTGTGTGTGTGTGTGTGTGTGTGTGTGTGTGTGAGTGCGCGCGCGCAGATATTTGAGATAAGGCACTTTATCAACACAAAGTACCAACATGATAGCATCTTATCATTAAACGTAACTTGTCCATTAAAAGTTCAAAAAGCCAAGTGCTGGAAAAATAAACTGTAGAACTTAGAAAGAAGCAGTCAGAAAAGCTTGTATTTCATTCTAGTTATGACTAATATTTATATAAATGAATATTTGCAATAGATGGTTCATGCAATGAGGTAACAAAAGGCATGGGATAGCGATATGAACATATCCAGATGGCAGTAGTATTGCATACACAGGGTATAAAAGGGTGTTGCATTGGCGGAGCTGTCATTTGTACTCAGGTGATTCATGTGAAAAGATTTCTGATGTGATTATGGCCGCATGATGTTAATTAAAAGAATTTGAATGCAGAGCGGTAGTTGGAGCTAAATGCATGGGACATTCCATTTCGGAAGGTGTTAGGGAGTTCAATATTCTGAGATCCACAGGGTCAAGAGTGTGCCAAGAATACCAAGTCTCAGGCATTACCTTTCATCACGGACAACACAGTGGACGATGGTCTTAACTTAACAACTGACAGCAGCGGTATTCGTGTAGAGTGTCAGTACCAACAGACAAGTGACAGTGCATGAAATAACCATAGAAATCAATGTGGAATGGAGGACAAATTTATCCGTTAGGACAGTGCAGTAAAATTTGGGGTTAATGGGCTGTGGTGGTGGATGACTGACGCAGGTGCCATTGCTAACAGCACGAAATCGCCTGAAGTGCGTCTCCTGGGGTCGTGACCATATCGGATGGTCCCTAGACAGTTGGAACACTGTGACCTGGTCAGATGAGTCCCCATTTTCAGTTTGTAAGAGCTGATGGTACAGTTCAAGTGTGGCACAGACCCCACAAAGCCATGGACCCAAGTTGTCAACAACGCACTGTGCAAGCTGACGTTGGCTCCATAATGGCGTGGGCTATGTTTACATGGAATGGATTGCATCCTCTGGTCCAACTGAACCAATCATTGACTGGAAATGGTTATGTTCAGTTACTTGGAGGCCATTTGCAGCCAGCCATTCATGCACTTCATGTTCCCAAACAATGATGCAAATTTTAGGGATGAAAATGCAGCAATTCACCAGGCCACAATTGTTCACAATTAATTTAAAAAACATTATGGACAACTGAAGTGAACGATTTTGCCATACATTTTACCCAACATGATTCCATCGAACATTTATGTGGCATAATTGAGAGGTCAGTTGGTCAGTTTGTGAACAAAATCCTGCACTGACAACACTTTTGCAATTATGGATGGCTATAGAGGCGGCAACGCTGAATATTTCTGCAGGGGACTTCCAGTGGCTTGTTCAGTATATGCCACATCCAGCTGCAGCACTGTGCCAGGCAAAAGGAGGTCCGGCATGATATTAGGAGGTATCCCATGACTTTTGTCACCTCAGCGTATTACTACAACTACACTCCTGGAAATGGAAAAAAGAACACATTGACACCGGTGTGTCAGACCCACCATACTTGCTCCGGACACTGCGAGAGGGCTGTACAAGCAATGATCACACGCACGGCACAGCGGACACACCAGGAACCACGGTGTTGGCCGTCGAATGGCGCTAGCTGCGCAGCATTTGTGCACCGCTGCCGTCAGTGTCAGCCAGTTTGCCGTGGCATACGGAGCTCCATCGCAGTCTTTAACACTGGTAGCATGCCGCGACAGCGTGGACGTGAACCGTATGTGCAGTTGACGGACTTTGAGCGAGGGCGTATAGTGGGCATGTGGGAGGCCGGGTGGACGTACCGCCGAATTGCTCAACACGTGGGGCGTGAGGTCTCCACAGTACATCGATGTTGTCGCCAGTGGTCGGCGGAAGGTGCACGTGCCCGTCGACCTGGGACCGGACCGCAGCGACGCACGGATGCACGCCAAGACCGTAGGATCCTACGCAGTGCCGTAGGGGACCGCACCGCCACTTCCCAGCAAATTAGGGACACTGTTGCTCCTGGGGTATCGGCGAGGACCATTCGCAACCGTCTCCATGAAGCTGGGCTACGGTCCCGCACACCGTTAGGCCGTCTTCCGCTCACGCCCCAACATCGTGCAGCCCGCCTCCAGTGGTGTCGCGACAGGCGTGAATGGAGGGACGAATGGAGACGTGTCGTCTTCAGCGATGAGAGTCGCTTCTGCCTTGGTGCCAATGATGGTCGTATGCGTGTTTGGCGCCGTGCAGGTGAGCGCCACAATCAGGACTGCATACGACCGAGGCACACAGGGCCAACACCCGGCATCATGGTGTGGGGAGCGATCTCCTACACTGGCCGTACACCACTGGTGATCGTCGAGGGGACACTGAATAGTGCACGATACATCCAAACCGTCATCGAACCCATCGTTCTACCATTCCTAGACCAGCAAGGGAACTTGCTGTTCCAACAGGACAATGCACGTCCGCATGTATCCCGCGCCACCCAACGTGCTCTAGAAGGTGTAAGTCAACTACCCTGGCCAGCAAGATCTCCGGATCTGTCCCCCATTGAGCATGTTTGGGACTGGATGAAGCGTCGTCTCACGCGGTCTGCACGTCCAGCACGAACGCTGGTCCAACTGAGGCGCCAGGTGGAAATGGCATGGCAAGCCGTTCCACAGGACTACATCCAGCATCTCTACGATCGTCTCCATGGGAGAATAGCAGCCTGCATTGCTGCGAAAGGTGGATATACACTGTACTAGTGCCGACATTGTGCATGCTCTGTTGCCTGTGTCTATGTGCCTGTGGTTCTGTCAGTGTGATCATGTGATGTATCTGACCCCAGGAATGTGTCAATAAAGTTTCCCCTTCCTGGGACAATGAATTCACGGTGTTCTTATTTCAATTTCCAGGAGTGCATATTCCAACTAAAAAATTAGTTTTTGTTACAAGCCAAAGATTATCTGGTATTTGTTGTATCAAAGAATCAAATAAGTGGCAGCATTTGCCAGGCAATTACAAGTAGTTGGAGGTGTGACAAAAAGTCTTGAGGAAGCAGCCTGCCTCTGACAGTTATGTATGTAGCATGTAACTTCAGTTCATCTTTACAACTTGATGTACCTGTCATCTGATGATGGATTATACTGAAATATATAATATTAAAGTCATTCATTCTCATTCACCACCTGATGACATTTTAGCTAGTGATTTATTCAGCATTTATAAAGTAATGTTCCAATTATAATTTCAAGTAGAGTCTACAACTCAATGGCACTGATGGTACAGTTGCCAAGTGACCTTTAACTCATGTGATTTTAACAGCCGCTTCATTCATGTGGGGGAAGAACTAATATGCTGCGTAGTAGATGTGCATCATGCATTACGGTCACAACGTGACAGAGCCAGACCAGAAGTATGCCAACAGACTTGAGCTCCTGCAACTTATTGTAATATCTTATAATACTCTATGTACATTTGCCAGTTCTCTCATCCATAGCTGAAGTATGGCCTACCTGTAATGTACAGAAAGTCTTGTAACAGCTCACAGTAGCATCACAAATGCCAGTAACATGAAACTGCAACATTTACTTGTAGCGTAATTATTCATGTATGTGCTTAACTTCACAGTTTCCCAATGACTCTTTTTTTGCGGGGGAGGGGGGAGGGGAGAAGAGGAGACAGAACAGCTTGAGAAATTCAGTCTCAACTGCTATTTTTGAGAGAACAAAATAAACATTCCAGAATGAGATTTTCACTCTGCAGCAGAGTGTGCGCTGATATGAAACTTCCTGGCAGATTAAAACTGTGTGCTGTACCGGGACTCCAACTTGGGACATTGCTCTAGAGCATTTACCCGCAGAAGGCAAAGGTCCCGAGTTCGAGTCTCAGTATGGCACACAATTTTAATCTGCCAGGAAGTTTCAAAATAAACATTAGTATAATATCTGCAGCAAGGAAAACATTTCCCAATTCACGCAGTCACACACAGCTTGGTACAAACTTAGAAAGGTAGCATCATGACTTACATTTGTTACAGAAAAAAAGAGAAAGACAGTATTAATTTTCTCTGAGCACATTTATAAAAGAAACTATGTCGAACGCTCATTAAATATGAACACAGTTTATAGTCCCGTCATTGGCATTTAATCTTGCGTTTAAAAAGTGATGGCTTGAGCTCTTAATCATACAGTACTTTCCATTGTAGTAAGTTTCACTACAGTACATACCTGTAGTTCATCACAGTAGTATTAACAATCCATTATTTAATCTTTCTTTTACACTGTTTCTGTATTTCAGGTACCCTACTAATAATGACAATTTTGTTTAAAGGTAAAAGTGACATATTTGGTAAAGATTAGTTGCACTTATACTTTATGGTGACTGACAATAGTGAAGACTGAAATGAGGATATAAACACAACACCCATTTGAAAAAAAGATTCAGCTGTTTGTTATTTGTCCTACATTGTCACTGAGTTTATAAAATAAACAAAACTACAGAATCTTTGCAATAGTCCTATTGCATACAGCACTGAAGATTAACTTTTCATATCAAATTATTTTAGTGCACGAGTTATGAAATATCATGCAATACATAAACTGCATTTTTTTCAGTACTCATTTATTTTTCAACAAGTCAGTTTCAGAGTTCTCATAAAATGTAAAAACTTTTATACAGCTGAAACATTCAACAATTAAATAATTATATTCTGTGTACATTTTCCTGTTTTTTGGGTAGCTTAATACTGAAGAATAATGACAGCACAATTGTAACTGAAGTCTTTGTAAGGAGATATTTCAGATAGCACATTAAATAAAAAGCTCGCCACACAAAAATTGGTCACCTTCATCTTAATAATCCAATGCCTCCATGCAAATCAGTAACACCTGTGACTCAGTATCATATGGATGGTACATATTCCTGGACCTATAAGGTATCAATGTTCAACAAACGTGCCACAACACTCACAGGTAAGCCAGACTGCAAGGTTACCATTCATGATATTTGGCACATAGTTCCAGAATTTCAGATGTGCCACCACTGCTCAGTGTTCCTCGTGCCATACAGGCTTTGCCCAAAGGGAGACATGGTTGGTAACTTTCAGGTTGTTCACAATGGATGTCATATTACATAATGACAACAGCCCTTAAATGGAAATTTCGTTCACACTGCACAAAATATCAGCATCATGCCACATAGCCCAGTTCTGAACAGTGAAAGTTAGGTTATGGAGAACTGTCCACCTTCTGAAAAGTCATGAGATAGTCTCGGAATTAAGTAACTAGCCTAAATGATAGCAGTCACATTTATGTAAGATAAAACAAAGCCCCTCCCAGAAGTCAACCAACCTAAGACTAAACAAAACCTACAATGAATGTTTTCAACAAAGCTTATCTGATAAATTCTACACACTTTAGGGGACTGAAACCAACAGAATAGGTCTTAAAAACACGGTGAGACATCAACCCTAAAATGTTAACTGTGAAAATTTATACAAGTGTTCATAACAGTATCCTTTTACTTTATCCTTTGCATCTTATTTTCTTATAACAGTCAAATATAGGCTTGTTTTACATTATTTTTCCCTTCTGTCTGTTAGTGCTAAAACACTGTGATGAAGATTGCTTTGCAGGATGTTTATTTATGATTTTATTTAGACATAGGTGGACTTTTTAATAGGCTATGTATAGTAAAATCTAAATAAGATTCCTTTTTCAATAATTAGGACTATCTATCAGAAAAAAACACTCACCCCTCATAAAACATGTGTCCAAGGGCTGTGGAGAGGTGGGAGCAAGCAAAGTTTAAGAAGTACAAAATCCACATCTTAATATAAGTGCTTGTTCCTGTTTGCTATGATTGGCAAAGAAAGAACATAGCAAGTGATAGTTTATGTTAAACTTGTTTTCACTATAAATAAAATGTCTTCTTATACCCCTAGAGATAAAGGAAGTCTCAGGAAACAACATAAATAAATGTGTACCTCAAATCACAACTAATGTGCTTTCAGCTTATACACCATGTCTCTCATAATCACAAATGTCTTCATACTACTTCTGCTTAACACCAACTGACAGATAAGGTTACTCTTCACCCATATGGGGCTAATATTCGTAAAAGAGAAGCTCCTATTACTGCTACTTAGTGCTGTTTCAGGAAACTGACATGTATAGTAACACACAATACTAGTTTTCCAATACTGCATAAAAGCACAAAATTACACATCAGGTTCCATTATAAAACAGTAAAAATCTAAATGATACATGTTTACCATTGACTTCCTCTGGTTTTGGGCCTATTTTAAGTTGACATACATAGTCTAAACTAGTTATGGCAATACATATTTACTGTGCAAGTGTGAATGAAATAATGGAGATTTCACATACATAAGTGCAGTGAAAATAGGTTAACATCAGATCTAGACAAAGAACCAAGGAGTCATGTGATCCACTTTACCAACAATATAAAGACATTATTCTACAGAATCATGAAGTTTCAGCTGTTGGCATCCCTTTCCATTATATTGACAGTTGGTGTTAATGTTGTGCTTCTGGATGTTCACCCAAGTTGTTGTTTCCAGTTTATGTGCAATATTTCGACAACCAGGTGCTTTGAATTGTGCTGTTGGGTGTACTCACAGCATGGACTCCAACCAGACTGAACTTTTGTTGGTCTCATGTGGCTGTTTACAGCCAAGTTTGTTAATGTTGCCCACTAAACCCTCTGATGCTCTTTTGTTTTTCAGAGCCTGCTCATGTGTTCTGTGAAATTCACATTATCTCAGCTACAGCTGATGTGACACATGGTGAGATCTTAATAAATTGAGTTCCTGACCCCAAGCTTTATTTAAACTGAAACCTCCATCCCTGTTTATCAGGTTTTCTGACACGTTTATTTATTGTGCATAAAATTTAAACAACTCAGCTAAATGTCCAGAAGCACACCACCAATCAATCAAACCATGAAAACCTGAGAGGTTGGTGTGATTGACTCCATTTGATATACATTAGGTATGTTCTGACATGACATTTTATTATATGACCTGATGTGCACTGTGAATCAAACTTTGCAGTCTTCATTAAGATAGTGTACAAACAAGAAAACCTGGTTGTCTGGGAGCTTTGTGTTGTAATTCTGATTCAAGATAACTAGAAAGAAACATTTTTGCTTACTGAGCAGTGTCATACAAGTTTACCAATATGTAGCAGACACAGGCTACTCTTGAGTTGTGATGAACACAATGTCAAATACAGTTGAGATATAGGCAAACAGATACAATTTCAGTCCTCCACATCATTGTTGCTATATCTTCACCCACTGCAAAAGAAGTAACACTGTTGGTGGAAGAGAGCAAAGGCCTCTTGCTCAAAACAATGTTTCAAATGTTCATACATGGTGACTTCACACAGTGTGTTTGTTCACAAAAAAGTTGAGAAGGATTTGTGTTGATGTCCTGCACATACTTCCAGCTCATTGCAAAGATTTTTAGCCTCAAACCAGAACACAACCAATCAGTCCCAGTTCACCACGATTTCATTTTATGACAATCAGTCTCAGTCCACCATGATAGTATTTTGGCTGCAAGTCTGATGTGAATCCCATATAGATTAGTAGGCTATGTCTGCTACATACTGGTAAACCTCTATGACATTGTGCTGTGGTACACTTTCTTTAGAGGATGACTTTTCACATGTTGACTTTGACACACTAGGTGATTAACGTTTTTGTCTGGTGAGCTTACTGAGTATCTATGGTGGAAATCACAAGCTTCTAATAAAATGTCCATACATTTCTTTGTACCAATTATGTCACATTTAAAATAACAATTTTACTCTGAAGAAAGTGCCAATTAATGGCTTTTTGCCATTATGAGGCAAAAAAACATCAAAAGCCCTCTTCTCTTGTCCAAAGTTACATCCCATAATCCAAAACACTTGAGCAAAACATATTCCAGTAATACTGGAAAAGATAATATACTCAATTTGCAACATATCTATCTTCACCACAAGAAACAAAGAAAACTGTAACATATCTCAATGTTCAGATTGCCTGGCATGCATCTTTGCCAGTTACATAATGGTTACAGGAGTCTATGTATTAATAGATCATCCCACATTCAAAAATACATTTTTTTTTTAAATAAAATAAGCTAATGCTGAAGTCCAGTGAAACAAATATATCAGAAATATATTAACTCATAAAATGAAATGACATATTGCTGGCAGATGAGCACATCTCTTAAGTCCACAGTAACCAATGAATAAACTAAGAGAAGCCTCTTATAACAACAACATTGCTGTCAGCATAAACAAACAAAAATTCACATTTACAGTAGGGTGAATTGTGTTTCTCAATTCTCACTTTATCCATCATCAAATCTCCTACATATAAAGTATTACGACTTTTCATTTTCATAGCAGTAGATGCAGTATATGTACTAACACTGTATTAACAGATGAAAATGCAGTAATAGTATAAGATATAAAGTGCATCTTGAATAACAGCTCTGGTACAATTACAGAGGATACTTACAAAAACATCTTGACATATACAGTTGCATTGACTAGGTATGCTTACTGCAGGACTTCTAACACACACAGAAGTCATCTGCTTTCGAGGATATTATGATGCTTGCTTGTGATAGAACTATCATTATCTTTTCTATCACATGAAATGTGAGTAAGAACACTGTCTGGATGTCTCGCAAAAGTACTGTCTGTGAATGGTTTCTTACACACACAACAGTAACTGCAAAACAAAGTATTTGTTACTCTGAGTTGTAAGAAATAACAATATCAATAACTTAATTTTTTGTACAAATTTTATGCAAGGTTTTTGGCTCATATCTACTTAACTAAAAGTCTCTATTCACTGTAATCTGTGGCATTTATAATCACAACAGTACTTTGTAACACACAAAAGAGGAGTTACATTAGGAGGAACCAAAACTAATATCCATCTGTTGACATATGGTACTTCTGTGTAGAGTAATTCCACAACAGTTTTATGATGTAAACACAGGGTTCAAGGAGGGGTGTAAAATTAGGGCTACAGATATTTACGTATGTGAATATTAAATGCATCTCTGCCATCCTTTAACATTTCTAAATATTTTGTTGTTCTACTGCATGATCAAAGTTGTCTAATAATTATGGTTTACACAATATGAAATAAAGTAGTACATTGGTTGGCTAATAGGTAACAAGTATACTGCAATTAAAATTTATGATGATGCAAAGTCAAGTAAATGTATATTTTTTAGCATTTCAGGAAATATTATTACTCACCTTGTCTCCTGCAATACACATGATGTTCGTTCTACATCATATCTTGCAAATGCTTTACATAAATTTTCACCACGTGCTAGTGACGATTCCACCTTTCTCAAGCGATACTAGAAGGAAAAACAAAATATTTTTAGTTTGCTTTTGAAATAACCCCCCTCCCCCGACACACACACACACACACACACACACACACACACACACACACACACACACACAGAGAGAGAGAGAGAGAGAGAGAGAGAGAGAGAGAGAGAGAGAGAGAGAGAGAGAACTAACCTTGTGCATAGAACCTCTTATGCTGGATGTAAGAAACATTTCAACACCAGCAATAGACCATGCAGATGGGATTGTCTGTAAAACCTGGGTAGCATCGAAGTCGACAGCTCTTGTACACAACAATTCTATTGCATTAACTGCAAATTCTTCCCTCTTTGGAGACCTAAAAGCATTAGATTATAAAAAGATAAGTGTATTATGAGTTCAACGGCAAATTTTAATAGAATGCGTGACATACTAATACTCCGTCTACAGATTGAGTAACCTAACATTCTCATCGCAAATATCATTTGGTATAGCAAAGGTTCTAATAAACTTTTGCTATCTTGTTGAGGTCACAAAAGGCTTATATATTGATGATCAATGTGTCTTAACCTTATTAATCACCAAGATAAAGACATCAACTTCATTTTTTTACCCAAATAGAACTACCTTACTTTTTAACTCCACAATATCACTTAATTTTACTCTACAAGAAAAATTATGCCACTTTTATGAGCAAAATTTTTATTGACGCATTCTCTAGTTGGTTTTGGAGTTTTCACTCACAAGTGGCACACGTGATTGTGACAGAAAATTTAAAAGTATCCATCTCAGTCCCAAGATCATCTAGGGGTATACATGTTAACTCAGAGCTCCACATACCAGGGCAAGCATTCAACACCCATCCACACCCATTGGTATGTAACTCACTTTTAGTTGGGTTATGTTTTAAAATTGAGGTTTGTACCATCCTCACAATCTGGGCTTACTCCCAGGGAAATAGAATGTTCAGTGATGTCAAGCAGTGGTCACTAAGTCATGTGGAGTATTTATACTATAGATGTCTGGCAGTGCTGAACAGCACCCAACTAGCAGAGTTCCCTTACAGGTGTGCTATTTGGCATGATTCCTGGGATGTGGAGAGTTCATTGAATAACACAGACATGAAGAAAATTACCTCCACTTGCTGTTATTATTGCACAGTGCACTCAACACACATTTTCTCAATTCATGAAACTATAATTTTGCCATCACGAGACATGAGTCTGTCTGTCTGTCTGTCTGTCTGTCTCACTCACTCTCTCTCTCTCTCTCTCTCTCTCTCTCTCTCTCTCTCTCTCT
Organism: Schistocerca nitens; assembly: GCF_023898315.1. Lineage (NCBI taxonomy): Eukaryota > Metazoa > Arthropoda > Insecta > Orthoptera > Acrididae > Schistocerca > Schistocerca nitens. The sequence goes on along the minus strand of NC_064616.1, from coordinate 568,461,544 downwards.
CTCTCTCTCTCTCTCTTTCTCTCATGACCAACTCAGTTAACCTAACCACAGTACACAATCACCTCACTTCTGGGAAACATTTTCTGTGGTTTCTCTCAGCTATCTTCATATTCCATCAGAATATTCCTTTTTAAGGTTCTGTAGCCCAATCAGTAAAAATGGAGCGTAATCACTCTGTTGCCCATCATAAGAACCCTCTGACTTGGGACTGGTATGTGAGTTATATAAAACACAATATTCAAGGAAGACAAAACATACCTCTCAAAATTATGAAGCACTTGAATAAACAAGAATGAGATACTTTAATATTAAATGTTATATCCAAAAAGGAATAGTTAAAATACTTCAGATGTCTATGGACTGATAATGAAGGAGAGGCAGAAATAACCACCAATACTAGCAACTCTGTAGATCTGGTAACAATGGAAGAACTACAAAATGTGGTCAAACAAACAAAACAGAAAAAGTCAACTGGCTCTGATAATATCTGATAACAATGGAAGAGCTGCAAAATGTGATAAAAAAAACGTCACCTGGCAGTTATAGTATAAACATGGAGCTGATTATATATGGATCTGATCATCCAAAGCATAGACTCTTAAATTTTATGAACGTTTGCTGGCTGAATGGACATGTGCCAAACGAATTGAATGAAGCTTTGGTATGCCCTATTTACAAGAATGGCAATAAATTACAATGCATAAATTACCAAGGAATAAGTCTACTAAATTCCTGCAACAAACTGTATGCTGAAATTATAAACAAGAGATCTGTGCCAATAATCGAAGTGCATATGTTAGAGGTGCAACATGGTTTTAGAACAGGTAAATCATGTTTTGGTTGTCTTTTCACTTTGGCACAAGTAACTGAGAAAATAAGGGAATTTAGATTGCTACAGGATGTATATATAGCCAAATCAATTGCACAAAATTTTTGTCAAACTGACCATGGTTTCGATTGCATAGGGCACTCTTCATCAGAATAGTAACAAGCAATATTTTGACAAAAACTTTGTGCAACTAACGTGGCTATATACACATCCTGTAACAAAATAACGTACGGTTGCTGGATCTCAGCCAATAAAAATGTTTGGAATTTAGATTGCCGACTTACCATGTTTTTACTGACTATGAAAAGATGTTTGACAAGGTAAATGCTATGGAAATCACTTAAGAAATTGGGAGCTGTAGCATATCTGATTACAGCAATTCAGTCATTATATAATAATAATAATAACAACAACAATAATAATAATATAAGGATCCATACTGTCCAAAATGGGACGGAATCTGCCAATATCAATCAAGAAGTCAGACAAGGCCACTGTCCTCCACTCTTTTTAATGTTTACATTGATTAAATGGAACATTAAGAAGTGATAATTTTAGTTGTATGATGATGCTATTTGCTGATGATTAGATTATAATTGGAAAATCTGAAGGAAAGGTCCAAATTTCAGTAGACAAATTGAGTCAAATTGCTGCTAAATACTGACTGAGAAAATCAACAGATGGAACAAAAGTGATGCGATTTCAAGGACTGAAACTCACAAGAGCCAAAATTGTTATAGATGCAAAAATAACTGAACAAGTAATAGGATTTACATATTTATGATGCAGCTTTAAAACTTCCCAACTCAGATAATGTAGAGCTCAAACTGGCCAGATTCAGACATTTTTGTGGAACTATACAATGTATATATAAAGAAACATTAAAACTGTTTCCAGAAACATCATAGCCTTTGCTTCTGTATGGCAGTGAATGTTAGAACCTAACATCTAATCAACTGCGATGAATCGAATTATCAGCGATGAAGTTCCTGTGCTTTGTAGCAGGATATTCATTGCTGGACCATAAAAGAAATGCCATTATTAGAGAAGAACTAAATGTTACAAACATAACTGAAAAATATCATCTGAACTGGAAAGACCATGCCGAACATATGTCTAATGATAGAATAACTAAATTGGCAACACAACATAACCCAACTGGTAAGAGGAGCACTGAACATCTATTAAAAAGATGGCATGAACAGTTCTGAGGCGAAACAGGTCAAAAGGCCCAACCCATGAAGACAACAATGATGATGATGATGATGATGATTGATGATGATATCTTCAGCCTCCCCATTACTTTGAGGATGGAATGCCACTGTGTTGGTAGAATTCCTGGAATTTCTTTGACGTAAATTATGGTCCACTGTCTGAGATGATGACTTTGGGAAGAGCTTCAATGGAGAGTATTTTGACTAGCACCTTCAATATAGCTTCAATGGTTGTAGACAACATTGGGATTACACATGGAAATTTTGAAATAGCTTCAGTGATGATCAGTCATGTGTTTGAAGAATGCTCCAGCAAAGTTCAGACAGATAACATTTCCATGGCTGAATTTGTAGCACCATGGTGCAAAACACTGAGGCAGCAGTGTGGCCTCATGTGTAGTGCACTGGGGCCAGTTGTGAACTATGACTTCCAAATCATCATAGATGGCAGGCCAGTAGAGATGACAGCAGACCAGTATGCAAGTGTCACAGTGGGATGGATTTAATAGCTGCAAAACTTTCTGCTGGGGCACAGTAGGAACCATTACACACATAATTTCTATTTCTGTGGTGAAAAGGGGAATGCTATAAAGCCCTCAAAAATGATGTTGATTGATGAAGAATGGATGTGCAGATGCTGACAATAGCATGCATGCAAACCACCCATGCTGTACAGAGATTAAAACTGTTGATACAGAGGGGTAAAGCATGTACTGCTTTGGCACCTGTTGTTGCAGCAAGTAGAAAATCATCATGGATTTATCAGAATTACTCTTTTATGCAGAGGTACAAGCTGTCTTTCTCATTGAATGATGTATAGGACTCACATGGAAGGAACAATAATATGTCTGCATTTGCATACTGTGCAGTACTGTGATAGTGAGTCTCTTAGTAGTAGATGCTTAAATATAAGGCCCAATGCTGTAATCTCTGACCCACGCATTCAGATAGGTTGTTGCATAGACCAAAAGCTTTGGGGTTTGTGAAGCATTGAAAACAGGGGCCACTAATTTACTGCCAAAACTTAGTGACAGCAAACATTATACCAAGTGACTCTCTCAATCTGAGTTCATTTGTGTTGTGCCTCTATTAAAGTTTTGGAGATGAACGTGATTGGATGTCCCATGCCATTTACACAGCAATGAAAAATAATAGCACTGATGCTGTACTCTGACATACCCACTGCAGTCACAGCTGGGTGATTTGAAATGAAAGGTACTAAGCACAGCAGAGTCCATGGCCTTATTTCGGTGCTTGGAAAGTTTACTTACACACTGCAAGCCACTCAAAATTAACTTCTTTTCATTGAAGTTGATTTAATGGGTATGTGATCTGAGCTGCGCTGGGGATCAATTTGTCATAAAACTTAACCTTCTCCACAATGGACTGCAACCGTAAAGAGCTGGTAGATCATTTTATATGGTCGACAGCACTGAGATGATGACATGATGACCTGTCAGTGTAATGACTTATTTCATGAGGAAATTGTCCAGGTATTCAATGCAGTTTTGTAACCCCCACTCCACCCAACACACACACACACACACACACACACACACACACACACACAGAGTTGTAGGCTACAGTGAAAGACAGCAGCCTGCAGATTTTTTTTAAAAAAACATAACGTGAAGATTTTTTGAATGTCTCTGATAATTTGTTTGCCTCAGACAATAGTGTTATCCAATAGTTTGCACAGCATGGGGGGTTATCATCCATTAGTTATTCCAGATAACAATGAAAAATGGTAAGGGCTGATGTGATGCCAGAAAGAAGGTGCTTATAGTGGCATAATTCAAAAGGTGCACTCAGAACAATAAGATGAGACGTTAAGTCCAACAGAAGTTGTGGGTAAGCATCTGCCTGCACCATAGTAAAGTATTTCCCTGATTCCAACTTTGGATGCAGCTCCTCATGCCACAGGATATGATATGAATTGATGATGGCTTGAATATTAATGGTGGCCTTAAAATCCCCACATAGGTGCAATCCACCCAAAGTTTTTCTGACCTTATCACCATGACAAGTGTAGCCCAAGAGCTAGCGGTGATGGGTTCAATTACTTCAAATGCCTGGAAGTGGTAAAGTTCAGCTTTAAGAATAGGTTTAAGCTTGAAGAGTTCTGCTCCCACAGAAAGAAATTTGGAGATTATTGTGTGTTTTTTCTCAAATCCACAGTAATCTCCAATTTAGGGCTAGGGCATCATTAGTGGAGCCCAACCAAGATTCAAAAAGGAATGCATATTTTCAACAGCTCTTCTAAATATTTTTTTTTATGGAATGATGTCAGACACCAAGTTAATAAGGTCTGAGATATAGAAACCAAAGAGCAAAAATGCACCTAGTCCAAACATATCTGCAACTGCTGGGGTTTCAATAAGTATCAGATCCAAGGAGCCTCTGACCTTTTGGTATGTCACTTGTGCAACAATCATGCCTTGCATGACAATGGTTTGTTTGTGATATGCAACAAGCTTAAGAGATGTGTACCACTGTAGTGAGCAAACCATGCCAATTCTACATCTTGAGATTAATGAGAGAAATGACTGCACCTGTATCACTCTGGAAATGCACCTGCTACTTGTTAATTTCAAGTTGCAGGAAAAAAAATGCACAGGAGTATCTGATTCTGGACACATCATTGGTGTAATAGCATGGACATCCACTGGCATGTCAACATCATGGGCTCATGGTTTGCCTTTACAAGCTTCCACCATGTCAACCTAGACAGGTTTTGATGCAGTATGGGCATTGGGATTTGCGGTGGTCCTAGAAAAAGATCTGGAAAAACTGGATATACACTCCAATGCTGGGAAGTACAATAGTATTTCCTTAACTGCCATGTCCATCAGACAGTGGTTCATGTTTGTTGCCTGTAAAGGGAGAAAACTGTTGACAACTGGGGACATGTGACTGGGGTTGTGCTGGCATACAAGGTGTCAGTTGAATGCCAGTCTAACCTAACCTAACCTAACCTAACCTAACTTCATATGGCCTGGGACACTCTGGTAGATGCAAGTTGACCAAGTGCACCATTTCAAAAGCAGTAGTAGTCTGGAGGACTTCTGCTAATGAGGGGATAGAGAGCTTAAGTGTATTTCACCAAATCTCTGGGTCATGAGCAAACCTGGACAACAATGTCCTATATAAGAGAACCTGCTTAAGATTTCTAATAGCCATCACATGTTAAATCACAACCTGACTTAATCCTTTTAGACTGATGATGTATGGACAATAGAATTTATTTCTGTGGCAGGAATATAGTTGCAAGCAGGAAGCCACCACATGAGTCTGAACATGGTAATGACTACACAAAATGTTAAAAATTTTATCAAATGTCAGCGCTAACAGATTGATGAGTGGAGAGAAATTCTGTATGAGCTGTAGGTTTTGAGAATGGAGTAAGAAAGAGAGATTTTTGAGCTTATGGGTCCAGTACCTGGTACCCTTGAAGATGGTGAGGAAGCCATTTCTCATAACTGTCCCAGTCCTCCTTATCTTCCAGGAAGGATCTGAATAATGGTGGTAGCTCTGTTGGTTGCATGGACGAACTTCTGGGGAACACTTGTACTAGTTAGTGCTGTTGCAGGAATGGCAGTAATGTGTGTAGTTGCTCTTGGTGCTGTTTTTGGAAAATGTGCAGTTTGCTGCTGGTAACATTCACTTATCTTCTCCAACTGTTTCTCTTGCTTCTCAAAATGTTTCCCTTTCTTCTCAAGATACTGCAAAAACTGGATCCATGGTGATGCACTCTGGAACTTCTATTGCACAACAGTGTTCGAAGCAACTTGTCAACAATTTTGTATTTTGACCATTACAAATTCATACATACACAATTCCACCTCTAGTTGATCTCTTAACAATGGCTGATCTGTCTTTCAGTGCCAGCCAATTATTCCATCCAGTCCACAACCAACATCCACAATGAAAATGCACAACAAATTCAAGTATACAATTCATCAGAGCCCTAAACAACAACCAAGTCACTGTCAATAATCCAACCCTATGCATAACTGTCTGGCATCCTTGGTGTGAGCTAAACTGCTGGCCTGTGGCAGTGAAGCACTGTTTATCTCAGCAATGGGTTGCATGGCTACTGATGTGTGGCTGAGGTACTCTTTAACATTTCTTGGTGGCACCTCCCATTACTGCATAACAGTGTGCTGCTTTCAAAGTTGTATTTGACTAATGGTTCAATAGCTTCGTTATAAGTTCACAACTCTCCATGGCAAATACATTTATATTTATTCTGTGCAAGTGAGATGAGCACCGGCTCTACAACTGACAGCAAAATGAGTATCCTAGCTGTTCTGTTCAAAGTTTTGATCCATACTGTTCAAGGGCAGTTGGTGGACCACCTGAGCATCTTAAACATTTAAGGTAAGTATCAATTAGGTTTTTGTAACAGCAATCATATGCACATGATGTTGTCAACTTTAAAACATGGTTCTTTAAAGATTAACAAGCTCAGTCTTTTACACCAGCAAGCCAAAGTAGTTCAAGAACCACCTTACAGACAGATAAAACAGTATTCTGTGAACTTAAGTCATCTCTGAAGCATATTATTTTCTAAATTGCACAGACCACTGTTACTGGTCTATTATTACTGAAACACAAGCCCAGGGATACCTCTTTACTCATATCATACATCACTAATGACTTTTGACCATTATCAAATAGCATGCAAAATCCAACCCTTCTCAGCTACAGCCTCCTACCCTTGGGGCAAGCAATTCCTTTGATTTTCAAGGATATAAAACCCACATTCACTAACTCACGAACAATGTTATACAGGTCTCAGTATAATTGTGAACTTTTTGATAGATGAAATGAGTGAAGAACTAGTGAAGTTAAGCTAGATTATAATGTTTGCTTTGTGGGGCAGTCATCAAGCACCTGTACAAAGTCCCAATTTTTACACAGTCCAATCTAGCCACTATAACAAATGATGATGATGATGATGATGATGATGATGATGATGATGCTGAGGACAACACAAACACCCAGTCGCCAGGCAGAGAAAATCCCCAACCCTGCTGGGAATCGAACCTGGGACCCTGTGATCCAGAGGCTGCAACACTAACCACTAGACCACGAGCTGCAAACAAAGTTAAGCTAGGCCAACAGTTAACTTCTTTGTTGTTAGTCTGTTTATGTTATTCAAGAAGGGGATGCCCACATTCTAGAACATTTAAATTTATTGTAAAAAAATCTTAATTAGCAGAAAAGTTTCAGATTTTCCAGTTTACATTCAGCTGTTATGTATATACAGTAAAACCTTCACATTTCTATAACTAAACTGATAATCCTTTACATAAAACAGCTACCTACACACAAAAAACTGAGGCTTATATTACATTACTTCTTGTAGTACTGCCAATGATTTGTCATATTACACTCCATTTAATGGTAAGAAGCAGTACCAGAATCCATATTAAGTTAAGAAGTATGACTAATGTGCCAATCTCAAACAATTTTCCTATAGTAACTTAGAAAAATTTTAAAAATGTGGTTGGTTGGGGATTTGAACTCTACCCCCTCGAAAAGGAAGTGCAGTGACTTAACAGCTGTGCCATTTTCCTCAGTTGAAATAATATGAAACTGTGGGACATGTAAACAGAAATTACTTCATACTTAACATTGTGGCAAATTTGACACATTGAGGAATACACAAGACCATGAGCAAAAATAATAATCTCTTACTTAAAGATACTAATATCCTCTTTTTGACCAGTATTTACAGGTGTAATTTTATTTTTTCCTCCTACATACCATTTTCTTCTTTTATTACTTTCTTTCTGCTCTGTATATTACCCTCTTGCGTCCTTTTTTCTGTATCTTTATGTAATACTTTTGTCCACATATTACTTTGTTCTTTGTATTAACTTTTTCTCTTTTTCGATGTAACTAGTGCACTATGGACAATGTAACTTTAATTGTAATAACCTTTTTGCCATTATAATTATATTTTGTTTCTTTTAATTAATTAATATTTTTATTCTTACATTTCATCATATAACAGTGTACTGCCACATTTGCTTTAAATTACAATTAATATCATATATGCAATGTCCAATGCAATTACGATCACATATGGCTTGACATAAAATGAGGTCTCATGACTCAACCCTTACCAAATAAAATAACAGTACAAAAAACACAATAATTACTAAATCTGCAAGTAGCCGGATATCGGTGCACATGTTGGAGCTCCTGAAGAAATGGAGGAAGCCACCAGGCTGGAGACGTGCCTGTGATAAAGATATCCAGACTAACCATAGGCATGCAAAACACGACAGTGAGACTGTGGGCAAAGCAATAGACCAGGACAGAGATAAGGACAAGGTCAAACAATCTAGACAACAACAAGGTGCTAAGTGAAGCCTTCACCACAATGATGATGCCAAGGAGCAGAGCAGTGGAGAGAGAAATCCGAAATGCAACCAAAAAGAGTAACCAGGTAACAAGTGAGGTAATTATCAAGCAATCCTAGTACAGCAAAGAAAGAACCAGCCATGCACTGGGCGGCTGCATGTATACTGACCACACTGAAAACTATTGGCCACCGTATTCATGTGGCAACATGGTGGCCCCCTCACTCTATGAGCACAGCGCTGTGTGGGCATGGTGACCCCTAACGACCATCTAAGTCGTCGTCCTCTGAGAGGCATTCAAAATCCGCCGCGCCCGATAGCAGATCCCTCCCCCCCTTAAACAAACACGTACAGGCAGAAACGCACTGGATGGTGAGAGTGGTCGTGGTGTCCATCATGACATTGCTGAAGGTGATGGCACCAGAGGGTTCCCCCCCAATCCTCGTGGATGCAGAAAGTAGTGCTGGTGTACCTGTGGGGAGTTGACAGCAATTACCAGTGGTACTGGCCCTGGGGCCTCATGGTCACCAGAGAGCAAAAGGTGAGGGAGAGGGGGGTAGCGACAGGTCTGATGCCTCTGCTCGAGGCCGGAGCTGGCTGTGGTGGTGGCCGAGTCCTTTCTGTGTCTGCATGTGTGTAACTCTTTGCCTGTGGGATTCTACTACCATCACAAGCATCCAAGTCATAGTATCTCAATAGGAGCAGATCCACACAGCCACGCCCCGTGTGCAATGCTGGGGTGGCCAAGAGCAGGGTGCAGAAGGAGGCAACACCAAAAGTTGAAGTAGGGTCTGCGGTTGCCACCTGTGGAGCAGCTCTGTTGGGCTAGAATTGTCAATCGGCATTGCGCAATATATGCTCAAAAAGAGGGTAAAGGCCAATGCAGTGGCAGAGGTTTTGGCACCCATCTTCATTTTCTGCTTAAATGTCTGAACGAGACATTCTGCTTCCCCATTGTAGGAAGGATGGAACAGAGGGCTGAGAATATGTTTTATGCCATTGGCCTCAAACAACTCTTCAAAAGCAGACACTGTGAATTGAGGTCCAGTACCAGAGACTGAAACATGAGGTAACCCTTTGACAGCCAAAACCTGGGCCAAGGCAGTGAGGGTGATGCCAGTCATGGTGGATGCAATATGTAACACATATGAGTACTCTGAGTAGGTATACACAATACCATTGATCCCAAAAGTGGACCTGCAAAATAAAGGTGAATATGGTCCCATGGATGGGGTGTAGGCCAGGGTACAAATGATTGAGGGGATGAAGCTTGGTGCCAGGCGCACACTTTGCAGCCATAATGGGGAACTGACCAACGTATGTTGATTTGCAGTATAAATGTGGAAGCAGAGGACCTTTTGTTGGTTGAGATCAGAATACGGCTAGTGGGTAGACACGACAAAGCATCAGAGTTGGAATGTTGTGCTAGGGGCTTAAACCAGATGGTATCTCTAGGACTAGTTCTTAGTCAAAACAATGCATATCCCCTGAGAGGAGAGTGTGACAGGGTCTGACAGAGAGGTCAACTTCCAAAGCAGAAAGGATGCGTCTGGTACAGCTCAAGACAAAAACAGTGATCACTGCAATGAATCATGCATGGTGTGAAACACTGTGAAATGCTGTTTTGGATGATGCAAGTGTGTGTCCCAGCGCTCCTTTATCATCACTGAAAGGTGGAAACGACAGAAGATGTTTTGGGGAGCCAGTGGCAAAAAGCGCTCAGACCTGGTGCAATTGAGCTGTGTGTACTCACAGTTTGTTCACCTGAAGCTGAAGTGATTTTTGTAACAAGTCTAACTGGAGCTGCTGTTGCAGAATTAACTTTGCTGTTGTTCCAGCAGGCAAACCAGTTGGGCATCCATGCTACTAAATAACATCCTTTTTCCTGATTGCCAATGCTATATCTGTGGGTAGCTGGATATTGGTATTGGTGTGTGTGTGTGTGTGTGTGTGTGTGTGTGTGTGTGTGTGTGTGTGTGTGTGTGTGTGGTGAGTGAAACAAGAGAGAGATTGCAGTCAAAACAACAGATCAGAACAAAAACAAGGTCAAGCAACACAGATTACAATGAGGTGCTACGTGGAGCCTTCGCCGCAACAATGATGACAAGGCCCAGACAGTGGAGAGAGAAATCCAAAATGTGACCAAAGAAAGTAACCAGGTGACCAACAAAGTAACTATAAAGCAATCCCAGTACGGTGTAGATAGAACCAACAATACCAAGCACAAGCACTGAACTGATGAGCTGTAACTGTGCAACTGCCTAAATACCAGCGGCATGGAGTGCTACCAGCTGCTTTATTCATGTGGCGAGACAGTGGTGCTCTCACCATGTGAGCACAGCACTGTGTGGCTGTGGTGCCCATAATGACTAAATCTATCTCCTCTGACTGGCATTCAAACTCTGCAGTGCCCGATACCAGAAGTAGGAAATATTTTTAATCAACATAAACCAGGGACCTCGCCATTGGTGGAGAGGCTTGCGTGTCTCAGCAATACAGATAGCTGTACCATAGGTGCAACCACAATGGAGGAGTATCTGTTGAGAGGCCAGACAAACATGTGGTTCCTGAAGAGAGGCAGCAGGCTTTTCAGTAATTGCAGGGGCAAACAGTCTGGATGACTGACTGATCTGGCCTTATAACATCAAACAAACCAGCATTGCTGTGCTGGTACTGCAAACAGCTGAAAGCTCGGGAAATCTAGTCATAATTTTTCCCTGAGGGCATGCAGCTCTACTGTATGGTTAAATGATTATGGCATCATTTTGGGTAAAATATTCTGGAGGTAAAATGCTCCCCCATTCAGATCTCTGGGCAGGGAATTCCCAGTAGGATGTTGTTATCAGGAGAACCAAAACCAACATTCTACAGATCAGAGCGTGAAATGTTAGATCCCTTAATCAAGCAGGTGGATTAGGAAATTTAACAGGGAAATGGATGGTTTAAAGCCAGATATAGTGGCAGTTAGTGAATTTCAATGACAGGAGGAACAGGGCTTTTGGTCAGGTGAATACAGGGTTATATATACAAAATCAAATAGGGGTAATGCAGGAATAGGTTTCATAATGAATAAAAAAAGGGAATGTGGATAAGCTATTATGAACAACATTCTGAATGCATTATTATAGCCAAAATAGACATGAAGGCCACACCCACACCGGAAGTACAAGTTTATATGCCAACTAGATATGCGGATGATGAAGACATTGAAGAAATAGATGCTGAAATAAAACAAATTATATTCAGATAATTAAATGAGATGAATGTTTAATAGTCATGGGGGACTGGAATTCATTAGTAGGAAAAGGAAGAGGAGGAAAAATAGTAGGTGAATACAGACTGGAGGAAGGGAATAAAACAGGAAGCCGCCTGGTAGAATTTTGCACAGAGCATAACTTAATTATAGCTAACACTTGGTTTAAGAATCATGAAAGATGGTTGTACACATGGAATAGACCTAGAGACAACAGAAGGTTTCAGACTGATTATACACACATCAAAAAAGAGTTTTGCATCACCCCAGTTCCCAGAACTCCTGAAGATAGATGTTGACTGTGGATACTGTATCACAGAGACAGTCCCCTTGACTGTTCAGAGATGTCACTAAACCCGCCCAAACATGTAAACAACCATGCATGAGCAGTGCCTACTAGACGGAGGGGATCCAACAGCTGATCAGTTCCAGTCATGTGGTACATGGCTCGTGTTGTCTGTAGTTCAACCATGCCTAGACGGTCAATACCGCAGTTTGATTGCATCCACATTGTTACTTTGTGTCAGGAAGGGCTGTCAACAAGGGAAGTGTCCAGGTGTCTCAGAGTAAACCAAAGCGATGTTGTTCGAACATGGAGGAGAGACAGAGAGACAGGAACTGTCGATGACATGCATCGCTCAGGCCGCCCAAGGGCTACTGCTGTAGTGGATGACCGCTACCTACTGATTATGGCTCGGAGGAAACCTGACAGCAATGCCACCACGTGGAGTAATGCTTTCTGTGCAGCCACAGGATGTCATGTTATGACAAACTGTGCGCAATGGGCTGCATGATGCGCTACTTCACTCCCGACATCCATGGCAAGGTCCATTTTTGCAGCCAGGACATCATACAGAGTGGTACAGATGGGCCCAACAATATGCCGAATGGACCCCTCAGGATTGGCATCGCATTCTCTTCACCGATGAGTGTTGCATATGCCTTCAACCAGACAATTGTCAAAGACGTGTTTGGAGGCAACCTTGTCAGGCTGAATGCCTTAGACACACAGTCCAGCGAGTGCAGCAAGGTGGAGGTTCCCTGCTGTTTCGGTCTGGCATTATATGGAGCTGATGTACGCCGCTGGTGGTCATGGAAGGCACTGTAATGGTTGTACGATACTTGAATGCCATCCTACGACCGATAGTGCAACCCTATTGAACAAGCCTGGGATAGACTGAAAACGGCTGCTTATGGACGATGTGACCCACCAACCACTCTGAGGGATCTACACCGAATCATCAATGAGGAGTGGGACAATCTGGACCAACAGTGCCTTGATGAGCTCGGGGATAGTATGCCACAATGAATACATGCATGCATCAATGTAGGACGACATGCTACAGGGTATCAGAGGTACCGGTGTGTACAGCAATATGGACCACCACCACTGAAGGTCTTGCTGTATGGTGGTACAACATGCAATGTGTGGTTTCCATGAGCAATAAAAGGGGCAGAAATGATCTTTATGTTGATCTTTATTCCAATTTTCTGCACAGGTTCCGGAACTCTTAGAACCGAGGTGATGCAAAACTTTTTTGATTTGTGTATAATGGGAAGACAGAGATTTGTGGAACATATTTTAAATTGTAAGACATTTCTATGGGTAGATGTGGACTCTGACCACAATTATTGGTTATTAACTGTAGATTAAAATTGAAGAAACTGCAAAAAAGTAGGAATTTAAGGAGATAGGACCTGAATAAACTGAAAGAACCAGATGTTGTAGAGTGTTTCAGAGGGAACATCAGGGAATGATTGACAAGAACAGGGGAAAGGAATACAGTAGAAGAAGAATGGGTAGCTCTGAGAAATGAAATAGTGAAAGCTGCAGAGGATCAAGTAATTAAAAAGATGAGGGCTATAAGAAATCCCTGGATAACACAAGGGATACTGAATTTAATTAATCAAAGGAGAAAATATAAAAATGCAGAAAATAAAGCAGGCAAAAGGGAATCCAAACGTCCAAAAAATGAGATTGATAGGAAGTTCAAAATGGCTAAGCAGGAATGGCTAGAGGAAAACTGTAAGGATTTAGAAGCACACATCACTAGGGAAAAGATAGATGCTACCTACAGGAAAATTAAAGAGACCTTTGGAAAAAAGAGAACCTACTGAACAAATTGCAATAGCTCAGTTGGAAAACCAGTCCTAAGCAAAGAAAGGAAAGCAGAAAGGTGGAAGGAGTATATAGAGGGTCTATACAAGGGAGATGTACATGAGGGAAATATTAAATACATAGATGAAGATGAGATGGGAGATATGATACTTCCTGAAGGATTTGACATAGCACTGAAAGACCCAAGTCAAAACAAGACCCTGGGAGTAGACAACATTCCATTCGAACTATTGATAGCCTTGCGAGAGCCAGCCATGACAAAAGTCTTCCATCTGGTGAGAAAGATGTACGAGACACACGAAATACCATCAGACTTCAAGAAGAATACAATAATTCCAATTCCAAAGGAAGCAAGTGCTGACAGGTGTGAAGATTACCAACCTATCAGTTTAGTAAGTCACGGTTGCAAAACACTAACACGAATTCTTTACAGAAGAAGAATGGAAAAACTGGTGGAAGCCAACATCGGGAAAGATCAGTTTGGATTCTGGAGAAATGCAAGAACACAAGAGGCAATACGGAGCCTACAAATTTTCATAGAAGATAGGTTAAAGAAAGGAAAATCTATGTCTATAGCAGTTGTAAACTTAAAGAAAATATTTTGAAAATGTTACTGGAATACTCTGTTTCAAGTTCTAAAGGTGGCAAGGATAAAATACTGGGAGTGAAAGGCTATTTATAATTTGTAAAGAATCCAGACAGCAGTTATACGAGTTGAGGGGCATGAAACGGATGCAGTGGTTAAGAAGTAAGTGAGACAGGGTTGTAGATTATCCTCAATGTTATTCAATCTGTATACTAAGCAAGCAGCAAAAGAAATAAAAGGAAAATTTGGAGTGGGAATTAAAGTCCAGGGAAAATAAATAAAAGCTTTGAGATTTGCTAATGACATTGTAATTCTGTCAGAGGCAGCAATGGACTTGGGAGAGCAGTTGAATGGAATGGACATAGTGGATATAACATGAACATCAACAAAAGCAAAATGGCGATAATGAAATGAAATCGAATCAAATCAGGTCATGCTGAGGGAATTAGATTAGGAAACAAGATACTGGGCGAAGAGCCACAGAGCGAGAACAAGAGATGAATACAGTACGCAGATTTAGAAGCATGTAGGTTGCAGTAGTTACTCTGAGATGAAGAGGCTTGCACAGGATAGAGTAGCAAGGAGATCTGTATCAAACCAGTCTTCAGTCTGAAGTCCACAATAACAGATATATGCTTGCTGATACTCCAAACTAATGACTCAAAATATCAAACCAACAGGTACTTGTTACGCTGTTTAATTTCAGTTATACTTTCAACAGCAAATGCTCGAATTGTTCCTTCTGCAATAGCAAAACTTACTTATTTCTTTGTTTTTGCTCAGTTGAACAAATCTTCCATTTTCAAAGAAGTCAGCGTTCAATGGTTGTTAAATATCAAACAGAAAAAAAGAATATATGCCCATACATAAATTGAGCTATAACTAGATAAGTTTTTTGTTTTTTTGTTTTTTAATATAATGCAATATGAAGGAAATTTCCTCAGCAACTGATTGCGCATTCCTTGTAACTAAATCACTGATCACTGAAACAAGAATATCATAACATTCTCACATGTATACTGAATTTTATTACTTCTAATGCCCAACTTTTGTATCTATTTCTTTTAAGGGTTCCATTTATCAAATTTTTAATTAAAGTTCATGAACAACTAAAATATCTGTTTCAGAATGTGTGCTTTCACAACATATTGCTGCTACAGACTTTTGTTTCCAAGTCTATTACTAAATGACAGTTCAAAAATGGTGCTGAGCACTATGGGACTTAACATCTGAGGTCATGAGTCCCCTAGAACTTAGAACTACTTAAACCTAACTAACCTAAGGACATCACACACATCTATGCCTGAGGCAGGATTCTAACCTGCGACCGTAGCAGCAGTGCGGTTCCGGACTGAAGCGCCTAGAACCGCTGGGCCACAACGGGCGGCTTACTAAATGACGTAACACATCACACAACTCTATGGCAGCATAATGGTAGCTGATGGATGTTAAGACTGTACAGTTAGTTCTCCAATAAAATATTTCTCTCAGAACAGAAATCGTACAAATATTAATGTTAATGTAATTTTCGGTACTTATTTCCAATTTTCATATACACTGTCCTCCTGCAATCATCTTCGTGCATCTCTCCTATGGATTCAGCTAGTTGGTACATATTTAGTATGAGAGATGTTAGAAATGAGAATGTTTAGGATTAGAACTTCAGAACTTACAGTTTACCAAACATGATCAAAGACAAAGGAACAAGGAGCCCAAGGCAAAATAGAGTGCTAAGCCTGACTATACAATGTTACAATTTACATTAGCTTTTACATACACAATACTTACTCTATTTTAGGGTTTAGATAAATACTCAAAAGAGTATAAAAAATATCATTTCGATACTTCTGTTCCTTTCCTTGTGCATTATTCTCACAATACAGTTCTGCAGCTTTAAAATCCTTTAATTGGTTCACCAAAATATCAAGAGCTTTCTCGTGCTCTTCAATCTGTAACACAAAAAAAGAGAAGAAAGGCTTTAAAAAAAAGGTTAAGTGTGTGAATTTGTTTTACAATTACTGGCATACTACAATGTTCCACAAGAAATGTCAGTTTCATGAAGACATTAAGTGTTCTAAAATGCCAGTAGATGCGGATGAGGAGCTGGAATGAGGCACACACTCACTACTACATGCGAGCAAGTAAAGATTCAATACTTTTGCACATCACAATCACACTCATATTCAGAATCAAATGAAGAATGGCTACTATTTATTTGCAAATTTAAACCATGCCCAAACATTCTATAGGTACTCGAGAGAGAGAAAAAAAAGAAGAAGAAGAAGAAGAAGAAGAAACCGCATCATCAGTACTTTAGATGTAAATGAGTACACTATGGAGTGATGGCTCCAAACATTTTGACATGGTAACACAATAACTGAATAGTAACAATTTGCCCACAAGACAGAAGCCCTAACAATGACAAACTGCTGGCACTGAAGGAATATGACACTTCTCAAACTCAAGTGACCCAGAAGTGATCATAGGTGAACATTATTCCACACTTTCCTTGTATTTCCATTAATAAATGAAAGTCAAACAGCTGAACAGAACAGTTCTCCATAAACTCACTGAACAGCACATGAACCTCATCTTATCGTATTCTTTCAGAATAGAAATGTTTCACTTAAAGTGATATTTTTAATTAACCATTGCAAAAATCTTGTGAAAGAATTAATATCACACATTTTTGGGAATAGGGAGGTTCAATCACAAAGTAATTGTTTTGGTAGTCTCTATTTATTTACTCTGTTACTCTCACTCTTTTGCTCATCCCTCCTCTCTCTCCTACCTCCACTTCATCTTTGCCTCCCCTCATCTTCAGAAGTGGTACCCTCCAAAGCTGAGGCCTGAACAAACCTATCCCCACCAATATATCTCCCTTTTTCTCACTGGTGAAGGAATTGAACAGTTCCAAAAATTAGGATAGTTGTTTCTGCTTTTGTGTGTGTTGCTGGCAGTACATACAGTAGTGTGCCAGTTCTCACAACTGGCCATAATTAGTAACACCACTAACAACATCCATCGTACTTTGTTTGTGCAGTGGGTTTAGTTTAGCTTCTTTATTACATGATTCCATGTGTAAGTGAACAGGTACTAGCTTTAGTTTGTGATCAGTTGTGATTTTTAATTTCTTTATTGGTTTGTGCATTTTCAGTGAGCCCAGTTAGGCTACTTCTCATTTCCTAGGATTTCTGTAGCAGGGGTGTTTTGGGTAGTTTGTTTTCCACAGCTTGTCTTATTCCCTTATTTGTATGCTTACAACAACTAGTCACATGTTATGATCTCAGTAAAATGGCATGGTGAAAAGTTCTGGGACTGGAAACTGAACAATGTGCTTTTTAGGCCAAAAAGCACGTTTTTGGCATAAGTGCACACACTCCAATTTTTTCCCATCAAGTAGACTCCAGCCCTGAAGTATGGATGTCAAGACCTTTTTAGACAACTAAAACTGTTTTCCAGCTAGTCAACTAAAACTGTTTTCCAGCTACAAATTTTATTGGCTATGGTAACAGATGGAGATTAGATGCAAGACTTGTTTTCTTTCACAAACAGAGCCGTGTTGTATGTATGCTTTTATGCGGTTTATTTTTTTTAAATTTTTTTAAGTTTTACACTAACAAGAGCCTGTTTTGCATCTTGGACAACACTGTTCACAAACTTTCCAGCAGATGAAATAAAATCACCTTTTTGGTAAAGGGCCATAAGTTTCCATACTCTCCTTTGATTAGTGATTAGTTTGAGGTACAGACCAAATCTTGTACATAATGAAATACTGGTGCGAAACTACGTTTAAGGCTTTTCAAAATGGTCCCAATAATTCCTGAGAAATCTTTGTTTGCATATCATTTTGACTACTGTTCAACAATAGTTGCATCAATTTAGCATGAAGCTTTCTCATAGTTAACTCTTATTAAAAAGTTTTTTTCTGCTATGCCTGTAGCATCAGCTATTTCATAAACCTTGAGTGGCTGTTTCGCCAATACCAAGTCGTGGACTTTATTTGCATTTTCATCTGTGGTTGCAGTTTTATGAGATCTTCCACTTTCAAATTCAGCAACCCATTTGTCAACTGTTAAAAATAAATAAGCAAATTTCTTACAGATCTTTATCAGTTTTAGGTGACTTTACGTTGGCAGTCAATGAAATCAAGCAAATAATTTTATGGTAGCATGTATTTCAAGGATATCCATTTGAATGAAACACACACAATGTGACTAAATAAACAAAAACACTCCATAGGTAAAGTTGGCACTTAGACACACATTATTACACGTGTACCAACATAAGAAAATTTCACCGATATCAAAATCATCACTGTGTCAGGCTGGGGACTTTTTACCTATCGAGTACAGCAGATCAGCCAGTTTGAGCTCCTTTTAACTGCCATATGTATTAATGTAGTGATGTAGATGTAGAATTGCAGACTGACAGTTTTGTAAACTCTTATATCAGGTTAAACAGTTTTTGTTCTTTTAAATCTTCCAAATGCTTAATTATTTCTGTTTTAGAATTTCATTTACCTAGGGACTGCACTTCTTGTGCGCAGGTGCAGAGGGAATCTGTGAATAGCTAGAAGCTTGACTTGGCTCACTTCACGAGTTCGATACTTAGCATGGGATCTACAAGATGTATTTGCTGCAGATAGTCAGCACTGATATTTGAAGCTGCAAGTGACTTTTCAGGTAAAGACAGCCTGTGATCACAGTGCTTAGTGAGGAAGACCATTCATATTGAACAGTACGATCAAGTGTGAATTTCATGATGAAAATGTTTGAAGTTTACAATGTTGAAGAAAAGTGGACATCAAAATGCTTGACTGATGACAGAAAGTAATTTTGTTGTTGATTTACTGAATTTAACTACATTCTTGGAAAGATGTGACGTGATGCCACATATGGAGAAGCCACTTTTTTAAATTATTTTTTGTTGTGCTGAGTGTAACTGTTTTCATGCTGTTTTTGAATTGTTGCAATAAAGTATGTGCTGCCCCAGTGACTTCATTACTATTTTGCAATAGTCATATGCCATAGCCTACTTCTGAAGTAACACATATCAAGGTCCTGTAGCATTCAGATTGGAGGGATGTACAATATCTATTGAGGAATGCCAGTTGAGTGGTCAACTCACTGACACAGTAGCAGACTGTGAATCATATTTAGAAGTTACATTTGATCCAATACGACATGCCCTGTAGGCTACAATCTAGGTTACCACTCAACAAATACCACTACAGATCCAGTGGCAAAATGGGGTAAGAAGTTGCAATGTTTTACATGGTGTCCTTTGTGTGGAAACTTCTGATTACAAGTACTGCCAGAGGTGCACGTAAAAGAACTGTGTTACTTGACAGAGAGGAGAAGAAGAAGAAGAAGAAGAAAGAGAGAGAGAGAGAGAGAGAGAGAGAGAGAGAGAGAGAGAGAGAGAGAGAGAGAGAGAGAGAGAGACATGCGGCAGTAGAAAAGTAAAGAAAAAAACTGGAAATAATAAGTTTTCTTCTGAGGGTTCTTGTTAATTTGTCAAATTTTGTGTGTGTGTGGGGGGGGGGGGGCAGTTAGTGGACTCACAGCAGTATGTATACTGTAATAGCATTATTAATTTAATGTACTGAAGCCACAGGGGTTGTGACAATGTTTATTAACCATTTAACATCACTAGTCCAGATATTTGTCACCCACTTAAAAGAGCACACTGATATAGAACAGACTCCAGATGGTCATGTGACCCTCCATTGCCCTTCACTGATGCGAGATGTGGCAGTGAAGTAGTGTGTTTGTGACAGCTGGTTTTAAGGAATCAGTCCAGTAAGGTGTGGAGACATGACAAGGGTAGAAAGGAGCTATCATCTTTGGATTTGCCAATGACCACATAGTGAATGAAATCATCTAATCTGTCAGTGTATCGATGCAGACTGTCCAATGTATCTACATGGATGGTGTACCATTCTCAGCCAGGTAACACGGTGTTAAGAACAGTGGTTGTAAGAAGACCTTAACCAACAGTGTGCAGACGAGTGTCGTGCATTGTCAACTACAATCAGTATCAAACCCAACAAACATAGGTCAACAAATATAGGTCCTGCTCAAACAGTTCCCAAGTGAACATTGCAAATGGAACTGCATGCAATGGATGCTTGCACATTGCAAACAGCCACTGCTCACAGCAGCACATAGAGTTGCATGTATTTTATGGACCAAGCAATGCAGAAACTGGACAGTAGCTGATAGGAAGCATTTTGACTATTTTGTTGTATCCTCATGTATAAATCCTGAATATGCCAAATTTTTTTTATCTACCACTGGATGGGGATATCAATATAGTCAGCATAAGATATGTTATTGGGAGGTAGAGCCTAACATAGGTCGTATACAGAACTAGAGGCAGCTGCAGATGCCAACTGCACTGAACAAACCCTCTGACATCACAATGCTGATAAAGTCCACCACACTGTACAGCACAACAGATCACTCTACTCTATGATGCTGTGCAGAAGATGTCATACTAGCTACAGGGTGACAACTTTACAGTGGACTTTCATTCTGTAAATATAAGCAATTTTTTGAACTGATCCAGATGGTGAAAACAAATTTGTAGCTCATCCATCACTCAAATTCTTGGCCCAGCTTCAGTTTTGCAGAGCTCATCCGATTCCGTTCATCCTGCATGAACAGATAAAGGCAAAATTAGACATGTTACAAGGAGTAGGGGTTATTAAACCCATTACATATAGTCAACGGGCAAACCTACAGGGTTTGTGTGTATTTGTGTCAATTTTAAGGCTACTATCAATGTTCAGACAATACTGACTTCTATGTTATTCGAAAGCCAAATACGTTACTGGCAAAACTTTTGGAAAATACATTTATTGGATGCATATTTCCAGTTACCATTAGATGTTAAGTTCCAGAACCTCTTAGTGGCAATTATACTGTATGAACTATACAGGTACAATAGATCACCTTTAGGTGTCACAAGTGCACCCGCCTTATTTCAGATGTACTTGCAATAACTCGTCCAGAGAATTCCTCAAGGTATAAATTACCTGGATGACATTAGCGGCCCAAGGGCCATAAGAGAGCAACATCTTCAAAATCTACAAGTATTTTTTGGTAGACTCCAGTCAAACAAGTGAAACTGTCATCTGGATAAATGTAGTTTTTCCTTAAACGCTGTCATGAATTTAGGGCACATATCAAGTAAAGTTAAGGTAAAACCAACAGCTAAGCATGTTGAAGAAATAAATAATCCACCTGCTGTCAAAAACCTGAAAGAATTACAATTATTCCTATGGGAAGTAACATGTGATGGCAAATTCATACACCATATGGTTCAAGTAGCTCACCCATTAATCCAGTTATGCAAAAAGGGTGTTAGTTTTAAATGGTCTCCAACACAACTTTTCAACAATTAAAAAGGTACGTACAATCTGCTCACAGCTTTACAAACTATCCGATGCTAGCAATTGACACATCGCAATATGGAACCCCACAAAAATACTGACACCATGTGGCAACCAATTATGGCACCAAATTTCATTTTATCATCGACCATATGCCACTGATTTCCTTATTCATCCCCCACTCAAAGCTCCCAGAAAAGACAACACAGTGACTATCGAAGTGGGCACTGTTCTTAGCCAGTACCATTATGACATCCATTATATACTCACCTCTAAGCATACTAACATGGATGCATTGTCCCAACTAACTATGGTGTCAACCAAAGATTTTAATACATAGGAGGCACTACGTTTTCAACTTGACAACCATATGCAGCAAACATTAAACGATTTCCCCACCTTCCCACAGAAAGAGAGTGGGATATGCTTCTTCACGGGGTACCATTGCCAGTTCAACATTGGTGGTTAAGACAGATATCAAAAGGAGCAGACCCACATTTCACACCTACTTCTCCCTCCGAGATCACCTTAGTGCCAAGGATGGTTTTTTGTTGGCCATAGAGACTACAGAATGTCTTGTCATCATTCTTCTCATGCCCCAACCAAGAATTCTAAAGTTGCTTCCATCAATTACACTGGGGCATGAGCTGCATCAAATCATTAGTGCAACTAGCCAGGCATAGGTAAGGAAATCTAAATAATGGTCTGCACTTGTCACGCCTGTGCCCAAAATCAGCCAGGCACTGCTGAACACTTATCCCAGAACACCCACAGGTTATTTTGGACTGATCAAAGGTGCAATGTGGCTGTTGGTGGCGCTCTCTCCCATTTCCCAAATATGGCCAGATATTCTCAATGTAAACCCTTCATCTGGGTTCAAAAATTACTGTCAGAGGAACATATTATTCAACACAACACCTGCTCCTTTCCAACCAGCATCAAATTGGCCGGTCAGGGTATTTAAAACTTAGATAAGAAAGGCAATGCAAACTTAGTTGCTATGAAACCTAAATCAGTTTCCTCATGAGGTGGTG
The DNA here is from genome assembly GCF_023898315.1 of Schistocerca nitens. Taxonomy (NCBI): domain Eukaryota; kingdom Metazoa; phylum Arthropoda; class Insecta; order Orthoptera; family Acrididae; genus Schistocerca; species Schistocerca nitens. The sequence continues at coordinate 568,438,736 of NC_064616.1, read as the reverse complement.
GTCAGCCCTCATCAATGGTCATAGTCCAGCAGAACTGCAACACAGGCTTTAAAATGGTTTAGCTCTTACCTATCGGATAGGAAACAATGAGTCATTTTAACTTCAATTGGAACCAATTATTCCTCAGACTGGAAAACAGTTCCCCAAGAAGTCCCACAAGGTTCGATATTGGGTCCCTACCTGTTTCTTTTTTATGTAAATGATCTACCACTTGCTATTGATGTTCGTTCAGTCTTATTTGCTGATGATACATCAATTCTAATTGAAAATGGCGTATCTGAAAGTATTCCAGAAAAAGCCAAAAATACTTTAGAAAAACTCGAATCTTGGTTCCATCAAAACAAACTAAAACTAAATGTAACTAAAACCAAAATGACGCAACTTGAAGCTAAATTGGTTGAAAGGACTGAAATAAAGATAACTTGCAATGATCAGGATATCACAGAAGCAAACCACATGAAGTTCTTAGACCTAAATCTTGATAAAAATTTAAATTGGAAGGTACACACAGATTACATAGCAAATAAACTGAACAGCTTGCCATTTGCAATGTGTATTTTGTCAGGTGCCACAAACATGGATACCATAAAGATAGTTTATCACTGCTACTTTGAGTCAGTTATTCATTATGGCACAATCTTCTTGTGAAATTCAGCAAATGTCACTAGGCTCCTAGTATTACAAAAGAAGATAATTAGAAACATGTGTGTTGCAAAAAAATGGGAATCCTGTCGACCATTGTTAAAAAATTTAAAAATACTATCTATCCCCTCACTCTACATATATGAGGTGGTGTTGTTCTTATATAAAAATCAACATAAACTAGACACTTTCTGTTTTGACCACAACTACAGCACTTGCCACAGAGATAATTTCAAACTTCCAACACATCGTTTATAAAAGTTTATGCCCAAATGCCAGAGTATTTGGGGTTAAAAATTTTCAATAAAATAAAAGGCAGTAATATATTTAAGATGGAGCTTGGTTCATTGAAAAGATTGCTCTTTACTCTTCGGATGGAAAAGTGTTGTTATTCCGTCAAAGAATTCATTGAGGACAGCTTCAGTCTGAACACAGGGATTGTATTACATGTATTAGTTTATGTACTTGTGTAGCTGTAACTTAAGAATGTAAAATATTATGTAAACTTCTGTATTGCTCTTAAAAAAGAGGAAAAAGTTTCTTTTTGTAAACCTTGACATGTCTCCTGTACATCAAATCAAAATTATTTGAAAATTGTACATAATGAGATGAATAAATCACATAACAAATAACACCTGTACCATTGTTAGATCTTTTGCAGCCAATCCATAGAGTCCAGAACAGCACTGTATTATCATGTGGGCTCCCATTTAAGGGCTCATATATTTGGCTGCAACTTGGTGTGGACCATAGGCACCATTGTGAGCAAAGGGGACACTCATTTTTCGAAATCCAGGCTGGGCAAAACCAACTGGTCTGCCACCATCAACACCCGTGGCCACAACAGGACACCACCACACCCCCTAACAGCAACATAAGCCCTTTGATCACTGAGCGCTTAGTCGCAGCCAGCCATTGTCCCAATCTCCACCTATATGGCAACAAGACTTCTGCTCTCATGCTTGTCCAGCACTGTAACCACAACCCACATGAAGCAAACCTATGAGGGTTGAACCGCACCCTACACTGCCCTATGATCTCAGTCCCTGCACACACCTCGGAAAGCCAGGCAAACTTGTGGAGGCAGGCATGAGCACTGACTACACAGAAAATGTGCTGCCCCTGCTATCTCACTTAAACATGGTAGATGATATCACTATCCTGTCTCTCCTCTCATGACAGCAGAGCTGTTAGTGGCATTACCAGCATCACCAGCAAAGCACTGTTTGAACAATTTTTGTCCTATGTGCCAGTTAAATGAAAGAGGAATATGGTATCCTGATCCACCAGTGACGAAGACACACATGTTTGAACTACCATCAGGTGAAGATATTGATACGATCTGCACAGTGTAGAGACTGTGGGCAGAACAAGAAGCCACTGCATATGTTAACTATGTAGGACAAACTCTCTGGCATCAAGTGGTCTATAAAGTCCAGCATAATGTACACCAGAATAAATCACTCAAGTATATGAAGCTGTTTGGAACATGCTACACAAGCCCAGTGAATTTGGATTTTGTATTGTATTTTTTGAGTGGCTTGCATTCTCTTGCTGACAGACTTTTCTGTGTTTACAGAATAATTGCGTTGAAACTTCTCATGTAAAGTCACCAACTACATCTCCAGACAGATAAGAACTCTGAATATAACCCTTACATCTGGCAGCCAATACACTGGTGTTCAGTAGTTGTAAACTTGTACCCAAGCACAGCTTTGATGGAATCTCATTCAATGGGTGTAGCAGTCAGTGGTTACAAAAGTTTGTGCATATCACTGAGTGCACTGGCAGCCCAATGACACATTTAACCCACAGTATGTGGAAAGTCTAGTTCAGGAAAGAGGTGGTTCAGTGATGTTTTGGGGGTGTTTCTCGTACCATAATTTGAGTGCACTTATTTAGGTTACTGTTAACATGAGCCAGGACATTTATTTAAACTTTCTTGGTGACTGAGCATTACCTTTTCTTCTACATCTTCATTATTAGTATGCTGTAGATACTCCTGTCTTCCAGGATAACAACAACTGTGTTCAAAGGACTGCATACGTATTTTTCTGGTTTGACAAACACTCAGGCACCCTATTCCACCTCGACTGGACCACTAAAACACCCAATCCCACACTGAAAATTTGAGAGACTATTTGGAACAGTGGGTAAAATATACCAATCAACATCCTGCAAATTGGTAGCTCTACAGGTTCTAATCATTGAATAAGTTGAGCTGTATATAAAGGAAGACAGGAAGTCTTTATAAAGTATTAAATGTTATTAGCTTAATGTTTCCTAGTGGTGCCTAGTTTTTCTCTAGTTTGCATATTAATGAAGGTTATCACAAGAGGCACATAAAGGTGAAAGAAGCAGAAATTCATGATCATACATTTTGCTTGATTGTGGGGAAAACTACCCCACAAGTGACATTTTATGATGCCAACTTCCATGAGCAATACTGAGGTACAGTAATAAGGATTAATCCTCCATATACACATGATGTAGAAAGAAATTAGGAGAATGCACAAAATAAAGTGAAAAAACAAAAATTTATTTTAGGTGGGAAGCTACATAAAATATCAGCCCACAGTAAAAAACGGATCAGAGACAGCAGACGAAGGTAGAGTGCACTGAATGATAAGTATATATAGCCACAAGTAAAACAGCTGAACATAAAAGATATTCATTCATTTATTTATTTATTTAAATGTCTAGTTCCATAGGACCAAATTGAGGACCAAATCTCCAAGATCATGGAATGTGTCACTCCAGGAAATTACAACATAAAAGTAATAACAGATAAAGTAAAATGTTTATGAACCCAAAAAAGTCAAGCCTTAAGTTTAAGTAAACCCAGTGAACAATATAACAAGAATCAGCTTAATTTTTCAAGGAACTCCTCAACAGAATAGCAGGAGTGATCCATGAGGAAACTCTTCAGTTTCGATTTGAAAGTGCATGGATTATTGCTAATATTGTTTAATTCTTGTGATAGTTTATTGAAAATGGATGCAGCAGTATACTGCACATCTTTCTGCACAAGAGTTAAGGAAATTCAACCAAAATGCAGACTGGATTTGTGCCAAGTATTAACTGAGGGAAAGCGGCTAACTCTTGGGAATAAGCTGATGCTGTTAACAAGAAATGACAGTAAAGAATATATACATTGAGAGAGCAATGTCAAAGTACCCAGACTAGTGGACAGGGGTCAACAAGAGGTTAATGAACGTACACCTTTGCCCGAACTGCCCATTTCTGAGTCAGAAATATCCATTTAGAATGGGTAGAGTTACCCCAACATATAATACCATAGACATAAGTGAATTAAAATAAGCAAAGTAGACTTATTTTTGTTTAAAACAGTCACTCACTTCAGATACCATTCGAATAGTGAAAATGGCAGCATTAAGTCTCTGAACAAGATCCTGAACGTGGGCTTTGCATGGCAGTTTACTATCTGTCTGAACACCTAGAAATGTGAACTGTTCAGTTTCACTAACCATATGCCCATTGTGTGAAATTAAAAAAAAAATTTTTTTTTTTAATAGTGTGTTAGAAACTGTAAAAACTGAGTCTTACTGTGATTTAGGGTTCGTTTATTTTCTACAAACCATGAACTTATGCCATGAACTGCACTATTTGAAACAGAGCCAACATCCTTTACTACAGAGCTAGTGTCATCAGCAAACAGATATATTTTAGAGTACCCATAATACTAGATGGCATATCATTTATATAAATCAGGAACAGTAGTGGACAAAGAACCCTCTCTAGCTAGAGCAGAAATGCTCTGAAGTCAGAGTTAGGGGACCTATAAACAACAACAATTAGAATTTTAGTTTCACTAATGGGGCACTCCCCATTTGAACATACCCCACTCAGCCCCCATATCACAGCCACTCTCAACACTGTGAATAATAACCTTTTGCTGTCAGTTGTTAAAGTAAAAGGTGAACCAATTGTGAGCTACTCCCCATATTCCGTAATGCTCAAACTTCTGGAGCAATATTTCGTGATCAACATAATCAAATGCCTTAGTTACATAAAAAAAGATGCCTAGCACAGAAACTTTTTGTTTAATCCATACAATACCTCATAGAGAAAATAGAATATAGCATTTTCAGTTGTTAAATGACTCTACATTTGATAGCAAATTACGTCATATAAAATGATCAATTATCCTTATATACACAGCCTTTTCAATAACTTTAGCAAACACCGATGGCATAGAAATAGGTCGAAAATTGTCTACATCATCTCTATCTCCCTTTTTATAAAGCAGTTTTACTACCGGGTTCTTTAATCTTCAGGAAACTGACCATTCTTAAAGGAAAAATTACAAATATGGCTAAGTGCAGGGCCAACTTGTGCAGCACAGTACTTTAATATTCTATTAGGCACTCCATTATATCCATGACAGTCCTTGGTTTTCAGTGATCTAATTACTGACTCAATCTTCCCTTTGTCAGTATCACAGAGGAGTATTTCAGACATCAATTTTGGAAAGGCATTTTCCAAGATAGTTATACGATTCCCTGTAGAAACTAAGTTTTTATTTAATTCACAAGCATTGCCCAGAAAATGATTGTTAAATACCGTACATATATCCGACTTATCAGTAACAGAAACATTTTTACTACAATCTGACTTTATATCATCGACCTTGTGCTGCTGCCAGACACACAACTGACCATATGGTTTTAATTTTATCCCGTGAATTAGCAATTCTAACCACATACTCTTTGCCTTCCTAATAACATTTTTAAGCACCTTACAGTACTGTTTGTAATGGGCTACTGTAGCTTGATTGTGACTACTTCTAACATTTTGATATAATTCCTGCTTTGTTCTACATGATATCCTTATCCCACTAGTCAGCCAGCCAGGCTGCCTTTTACTCCCAGTGCCCCATTTAGAATGTTCTAATGGAAAGCAACTCTCAAAACGCATGAGAAATGTGTTAAGGAAAGCATTATATTTGTCTTCTATGTTATTGGCACTATAAACATCCTGCCAATCTTGTTCCTTAACAAGGTTTCAAAAACTCTCAACTGCTATTGGATTAGCTTTCCTACAAAGTTTGTCATTATGTGTGACATTTATTTGAGTACAAAAGCCTTTTAGTGTTAAAATTTGTGCATCATGATCTGAAAGGCCATTCACCTTTTTAATAACAGAATGTCCACCCAGTAATGAGGAATGAGTAAAAATATTGTCTACAGCTGTGCTATTTTCACCTGCACCATAGCTGGAGAAAACACAGTCTGCATCAGATCATATGAGCTTAGGAGATCTACCAGCATCCTTTTTCTTGCACAATCATATACAAAATTAATACTGAAGTCACCACAGATAACTAATTTCTGGTAATTCCTATAAAGTGGACAAAGAACCCTCTCTAGCTAGAGCAGAAATGCTCTGAAGTCAGAGTTAGGGGACCTATAAACAACAACAATAATTAGGACTTTAGTTTCACTAACTTCAACTGCCCCAGCATAACATTCAAATATCTGTTCATTGCAGTGCCATGATATGTCTATGGGCTCAAATGGAATACCGTACATAGCCACTCCCCCACCCCACAAGAAACTCTTGAAAAACAGCCAGCTAATCTGTATTCTGGTAAAGGAAGACTCTGAATTGTCAAATTATTTAAGTGGTGCTCCAATATCACAATAATTTCAGAGTTAACATATACAAGCAGTTCACTAACTTTATCTCTAATACCTCTTATAAGTTGATGAAATATGCTAATTCCTTCTCTACTTGGATACCTGACCACCCCTGAAGGTGATTCCTTAGTTAGAAGGACTTCTTTAAGCAGGCATACCTATCAGCTGACTTCAATCTAAAAAACGTGCAGCTCTAACACTAACTACTACAGGAATTTTTCCATGGGTTAACATACTATCACCCACTACACTGTCACCTATAAGATTTGCCAGCCTCCCCTTTCCGATACCTACTGAGGTGCAGGCCATGACTTGTGAAACCCGATCTACTGGTAGATTTAACTGGCACCACTGCAATGTGACCCATGCCCTCTGCCATCAGTGCCTTCTCCAGCCACATGTTAACACACCTAACAGCCACATTAAGATGAGGCCTATCATGATGCTGAAATAGCTGCACAAAATGCACATTAGTGTCACCAGTCTGAGCAGCTATTCTGTTCAAATATGATGAGTTAAGGTAATGATATCATACCAACACATATGTGTTATTGCATTAAGCTCAAATTTTTCTTCTTTCAGAAACATTTTTTTATTTATTCTTTGAAACAAATTTAGATAGTTGACAAGTGTTGACAAAAGCAGCTGCAGCCATACCTTCCCATTCATTTGCTAGACTGGGTAGTCTCACAGGTCTCATACATATACCACAGATTTGTGAGCTTAAATGTAGTCTTAAGACCCTTACTGAAAGTAAATAATTTGTATTGTAATGTCTTTTATGTGCCTTTTTCTGTAAACTAATGTGAAAAATTTTTATAAGTTATGTGGCTACAGTGCTATGATAGAGGGATGGAGGAACCATTAAATGCTGGTTGATGTTAATTCAGATGTATGTTCCTGAGGTCTGTCCTAAAGAAAACAAACCTATCAATATTGGCAATAGAGCAAAAACCTAAGAAACATTTTAATCACTTCATCTTCCAGTTAAGTGACAAGTAACTCCAACACGAAAAGAAATGGGCTGTGGGTTACCACCTGACCACATAATTGCAATGCTAATTGTAAGTTTGACTTTATCCATAATTAAATGTGATGTCATGGCTGTATTCAATTTGCAAATTGAAATGTATGTTCGACACCTCACAATGCAAAAACATTAATTTTCACACATTTCATAATCATTTTGATGAATGCGCTACATTTGGTCAGTAAAATTTTGGACCGTCAAATAGGGTGATTTCGGACGGTTTTGTCATTATTTTGATTGTAACTTTCGTATATATTGTTAGATTAAATTGATTGTTATGGAAGTGGTAGGGTATAAGTGTAACAAATAAAATATCCCAGAACCAGAAAGTGTATGTGTAGGTATATTTACCTGAGGCAGTTAAATAAAGTGTCCGAAGTCACCCCATGGATTGGGATGATTTCGGACACATGTGTTTTTTAAATCTCTGTCCGAAGTTACTGCATATAGAGGGCGAATTCAGACAGTTACTGCATTTTTTTAAATTCTACATGCTTTTTATTTGATTTTGGTGACATTTTACACATTTTTAAGGCAGCCTTTTGTTACGAATACGTGATATGGAATGATATAATGAATTTTATATATTACAGATAAGTTTTTATTTTGCAAGCATTTAAATAAAGGGTCCCTTTGTTCACTTCTGCACGAGCTCATTTAATATTTTTGCTTAAGCGAACAGAAAGATCTTCTGAGTGTTGTTTGAGGAATAAATGCACCCATTCTTCTCCTGGCTAATTATTACGAAATTTCTTCTCTTTTCAGCTAGATTTATCAAGGCAGCCTTTAACTAAATATCTAATATCCAATTTAGTGAAGAGAAATCCCCAATATGCAGCCCTCAAGATACCTTGCTTCAACATCATTTCTTCTTCTTCTTCTTCTTCTTCTTCTTTATTTAGCACTGGCTGTCCTCCCATTTTTTTCGGATGTGCTTCCTGCACTTTATTTTGTAGGGTTGATTTAGGTATACAATACAAATCACATGCTTTTCTGTATGACGATTTACCACTCTGAATATCACGAACAGCTTTATCTAAAAGTTCCAGGTCATAATTATACCATACTGTAGCACCTCTGCTGCTCTTATACATTCTTGGCATTGTCCGAAATCACCCCACACAGTACACAGTATTACAAAAACCGTCATCATTTTATAACCTTGCACATGAAATTCGACAAACTTGTACAGAAATTGTCTCAATGCTGTTAGCAACTGAGCACGTCGACAATTACGGATACAATAACTTCCCGTTTGGCGCAACAATAGAAAGTTTCCACTTTACGATAATGCATGGATCTTTAACACTGAGACTGTTCGTCATTTATTCACCTAGGGAAACAATTGACGCAAAATAAAAGTTGTGGAAAGTGATAAATGCAATCTTGTGCTTAAAATAACTGGTGCATGGATGTAAAAATAAGTAACTCTTTGTTTCTATGCAGTAACAAAGAGCAAATAAGACATACTGTCCGGATTAGCCCCAGTGTCCAAAATCACCCCATTTGACGGTACTACAAGCACTCTGTAGACAATACTCTGTTGTTAGTAGATGGCAGGGAATGATATATTATGGAGATTGTTAACAAATTTAATACACTCTAAGACAAAAGAAGTGACACACCATGAAGGAACTATCAAAATGTGACAGAAATTGGTAAATGTAACATACATGCGCAGACAAACAAATGATTACAATTTCAGAAAAATTGGATGTTTTATTCGAGAGAAAGAACTTCATAAATTGAGCAAGTCAACAATGCACTGGTCCACTTTTGGCCTTTATGCAAGCAGCTCTTTAGCTTGGCAAGCATTTATAGAGTTGTCGGATGTCCTTCTGAGGGATATCCTGCCAAATTCTGTCCAATTGGCATGCTAGATCATCAAAATCCTGAGTTGACTGGAGGGCCCTGCCCATAATGCTCCAAACATTCTCAATTAGGGAGAGATCTGGTGACCTTTCTAGACAAAATAGGGTTTTCCAAGGATGAAGACAAGCAGCAGAAACTCTCGCCATGTACACAAGAGCATCATCTTGCTGAAATGTAAGCCAAGCATGGCTTGCCACGAAGGGCAACAAAATGGAGCAAAGAATGTCATTGACATACCACTGTGCTGTAAGGATGCTACAGATGGCAGTAAAAGGGGTCCTGCTACGAAATAAAATGGTACCCCAGACCATATTCCTGCTTGTCGGACCATATGGTGAGTGACAGTCGGGTTGGTAGCCTACTACTGTACAGGGTGTCTCCAGACATGTCTTCGCTCGTCATTGGGGCTCAATTCGAAGTGGGACTCATCACTGAACACAATTTTACTCCAGTCAATGAGATTCCAGGCTCTAACAACCAGCGATGACATGTCTGGTGATGCCCCGGACAGCAGCGAGATACCAACCAGACACTCACCTGCCAAACGGCCTGACAACCTGTAGTGATGGTCAGTGGTGCTGTTTCATTTCATAGCAGGACCCCTTTGGTTGCCATCTGTGGCACTCTTACAGCACGACGGTACATAAACGATATTCTATGCCCCATTTTGTTGCTCTTCATGACAAGCCATCCTGGGCATACATTTCAGCAACATAACACCCACCTGCACACAGCAAGAGTTTCTACTGCTTGTTTTCATGCTTGTCAAACCCTACCTATACCAGTAACATCACTGCATTTCTCCCCAATTGAGAATGTTTGAACCATTATGGGCTAGGCCTTTCAAGTGCAAGGCCATCCAACCAGCTAGGATTTTGAACTCTAATGCATCAGTTGGACTGAATTTGGCACAAGATCCTTCAGGAGGACATCCAACAACTCTGTCAATCAACACCAAACTGAATAACTCCTTTGTAGACTAGCTCAATTTGTGATGCTCTTTCTCCTGAATAAATCATTCAATTTTTCTGAAACTATAATCAGTTGTTTGTCTGTACATGTATGTCACATCTAACGATTTCCATTCCACTTGTATAGTCCTTCATAGTCAGTCTCTCTCTCTCTCTCTCTCTCTCTCTCTCTCTCTCTCTCTCTCTCTCTCTCTATCTATCTATCTATCTATCTATCTATCTCTCGCCTTAGTGTGTATTTTGCATGATAAAACTGAATTTACCACTGAATATGAAAATAATGGTGAACTGTAATTCCTTGATCTGAATACTGAGAATCAAGAAAGTAGGCACATATAGAGCGTACAGAAGTCAACAACAATGGATATTTTGATACACAATAAATCTTTTCATCCAATGGCAAACAATCTGCCCTTTGTTATTGTCTAGTAGACAGAGAACTCAGAATTTTTATGGGTAAAGAATATGGGCCTGAATATTACTACAGTTATCCAAAGGAAGTGGACACCAAGAAAACATGGCGAATTAATTAATATGTAAGATGCAAAGCACAAAACAGGAATGCCAAACTCAATGTTAAGAGAATTCTAATTCCATATTTTAGTAACTTGTTACAGAAGGCAGATAACATTTTAAGCAGTTTAAGATTCAAGTTGTATTTGATATGAACAATGTGTTATCATATAAACTCTTAAAACAGAAAACTGATCAGATTAACAAAGCAGGTGACTGCAAAATTCAGTGCAACACTTGTCATGTAAATTAAAATGGTCAAATGGACAGGTCCTTCAAAACAGAATAAAGTTCACACAAGAATGCATTTCAGCTCAATAATTTGCAAAAGGTACCTGTGTCCTTCTACATTTCTGTAACTGGCCACGCTTTGTTGCGAACTGAAGAGGTTTTCACAATCTTGCACGTGTGAAATAATTTTAGGAAACTGGATCTGCTAAAACAACTGGAAATTACAGTGCAAAGTGCAAAAAATAAAAATATATTAAATGAACATCCCCCTCCCCCAACTTCAGCCTAAAGCAGACTATGGGAAACATCCAGTATGCCATTTAGTCTTTTTTTCTCCTCTCAGAATCTCTTCATTCTTTTGCTCAGGTTCCTCCTGCTCTCCTCTGTCTAGATGGTCTTGGTCTTTGTACTTCGTTTTTAATGGAACCCCTTGAAGCTTTCAACCTTCATTTGAAACACATCTTTATCCCAGAGTTCTTTCTGATTGAGCCCAAATTTCTCCATTTTCTGTCTTCTTTCCTCAATTCATTTTAAAGTTGCTTTCAGTTTGATGATGCAATTGATTTTATTTGTCAATCTACATTCACTCATTCTGAAGAGGTAGCCATAAAACATCAGCTTTGCATACAGTGTCTGTGATTGCCTCCACTTGTTTATACAGATCAATTTCTCATCTTCTTCCATGTATCATCATTTCTTTTTTCTTTTTTTTCTGTCTGAGGATCTTCCAAACATTCTATCATCATCCTCTGGTGCTTCCATTTCACCTTTCTTATTCAATATCAGGCATTCTACGGGTCTATTCTGTAATAACCTGTATGATAGTGTATCTTTCTGGCTCATCCTTTGCTTCTTTATCAAGCCCATTCAGTTTGATTCATTCACCAAGATACCTGACTGTATCTGTTTTCTTGATTTTTCCGAACCTTGCATTCAGATGGATTTCTCCATCGTGTTTGTACTCCTTGTATTCCATTTTTTCATAAAATATCATGAGTCCTGTTCTTTCTGCTATCTCATGTAGTTTTGTCAGCATTATTAGAGCTTGTTCTCTACTGTTAGCTAACAATGCCAAAATCATTGAGTGCTTACCCACTCCATCTTCAAAACCTGTTTCTTTGGAGCAAAGCAAATCCCTTCCACTCCTCCTTTCATGGATTCCTTCATGTTATTATCTTTCCCAGGACAAAGTTTAAGCACAATGGAAATAACAGTTTTGCCAATTTTGTGGAACTATTACAAATACCAGTTATATTAGTGATAAGGGTGCCTTTGAGGCATGAAGTGTATGTGACATAATTAAGAATCTCAGTAATTTCCATACACTGTGTTTGATATCTTTGATACTTAGTGGAAGTGTCCGAATCCTTGATTATGTGCACAAGATGTTCAAGGTCATGTCACATATCTGTTTAAATCAGGATGTGCATTTCCTGGAGGAAAAGAGACTGTGTACACAAATGACTATCTCTGTGACACTAACAAGATTCACAATCCGCATATGCCAATTTATTTTCTCTGAACTACAGTTACTGACTGGTTGCATTTTAAGATGAGGACAAGGTTACAAGACAAGTGATCACAAAATTTTTATACCCTTTGTTTTAATTTTTATCTTCATATAATGACAACACGGCTATCGGGATTTTGCATATATGAACATTTTGACGATGCTTTCCATGGAATGCAGATTCTAGTGTTAAGGCATTTCTGGTGGTGGTGGTGGTGGTGGTGGTGGTGGTGGTGGTGGTGGTGGTGGTGATGATGATGATGATGGCATGTAGTGCTTTTGCATTGTGCATGGTTAAACCTGCATTTCGGGTAACAAAATAGTGTCAGAAACCAAAATGCTATGAATATACACTTAATATTTTCTTTCAAACAATCACAGAAAATATTTCATATTGTGTGGTATCAGCCACCACTGGCCACAGAGCACCACTGTCCACTGATACTTACCTGCCCCCAGTGAACCCCCAAGTCCATCTCTCATAGCATCCAGACTATGCCTTGCTGACCTTTTCCAGCAGCCATATTCTCAAAAAATTCCCTCCCAACAGCCCACAAAACCCATTACCCAAAGAAACCCAAAACACTGTTGTCAATCTGTCTACGAAAAACCTGAAACCTACAGAAGTTTCAGTCCTAACCAAAGCCCTCACCATCTGCCCTACACCCAGTTACAACCATGCTGGACTTATCAAAGACCTACTCTCATTCTCCTGAACTCTACAGACAAAACACTTTTTTCCACTAATCCCTCCAACCAAAGCCATCCAAAATCCAACACTGAACACTGGTTGCCCAGTTCATACTTTCATCCTACCATTACCATCCCCTAGTGCCATCTAACTACCACCTGGTCACCTTCCACCTTATTCCTTGTATAACTAACTAACTAACTAACTAACTACACCCTCACACATAATTACTTTTCCTTTGAGTGGAATATTTACAAACAAATCCATGGTCTGCCATGGGCACCTACATGGCATCCCCTTTGTGCCAAACTGTTTGCAGGCCATCTATAGGAAACCTTCCTAACCACCCAAAATTCCAAACCCCTTACTGATTCAGGTTCACTAACAATACCTTCGTGACCTGCACCCAGTGCAAGAAACTCTATCGGTCTGTGCACAACAGCACACAGTACCAATATGTTCCAAAAAGGGGTGCATAGAAATGTGATACCAAATGGCTTAAATTTTAACTGTACATTCTTTAGACATTCATCTAGAAATGCCATTTACGCATTTTCTATCGGTATTAATTATCGAAGCATATCATAAAAACCACAATTTTTGGGTACCAAAAGTATCAATTGTGGGGATGGCCACTTCTATCATTTTCATTCACAGAAAATCGCCAAAATTTTTACCATATGCTCTTAAGATTATTTTCTCAGAGACCCTTTAAACCTTTTTTTATATCACCATCCATTACTCAGATCCATAGCTTCAAATTTATCATGCAAGTAATATTCAGTCTGAGGGGTAAATTTAGTTTTAACTGACATTGTGAACAATGGCAAGGGTTCTGGGGTCATCGCTGAGGTTCTGAGGTCATCAAACCATGTTTTTAGTTGCCATTTTTTCACCACTAAAACTTTATGGCTTGCTGTGTCTGTATAATGAGTACTTCATGCCTATATAGGCAGAAGACCTTCTTCCAAAATAGACAATGTGCCGTGTCGTGCCGCCCCCCCACTCTCTCTCTCTCTCTCTCTCTCTCTCTCTCTCTCTCTCTCTCTGTGTCTCTGGGCCAGACCCGGCAGCCAGAGACAGTGGTCATGTATGTGAGCTGTGTTTGTGTGTGTGTGTGTGTGTGTGTGTGTGTGTGTGTGTTGTCTATTTCAGAAGAAAGCGTTCTGGCTGAAACTTTATATGTTTAGTAGTGTTTTTGTTGTGCTTGCCTCTGACTCAACATCTCCGCTATGTGGTGAGTAGAAATCTATCCTTTTCATAATATTTATATAAAATTTTGTCACATAAAACTCTTTGTACTTGCGAATCAAACACCACATTTTTTTGGTATACTGTAAGTGTACCCTAAAATGTTGTGCATTTATATGTAAAATAGTATAAAGAAAAGTTTCAGTATAAAGTGAACTTGTGTTGAATGAAAGTCCTGCACTCACTTTAAACTGTATGATGCACATAGTTTATGGTGTTGTCACTTTACACGGTACCTTTGTCGTAACACTTTAAAACCTTTTGTTTTTATTTCTCAGACAGCAGTTTCAACATTTCATTGAATGTAACTTAGGACTCAATATTTTGTATTTGAATGAAACAAATGGTAATTCCCATTTGTGCAAAAAGAACCATCCTGCATTCTGTGTTCACCTTCTAATACGCATATCTATTTACTTTTTTTATATGTGTCAAAGTACATGAATGTGTACTGACTTCATTTTATATCATCAGTACATCTTGCTGTAGTGGGGAAAAGGAGGGAACCAGTGGAAAAATGCTCCTGCCTGACCACAAAAAAGGCAAGTATGTTCCTCTTTAAAAGACACTGACAGAAAAGTGAGGAACCAGCTGCCTCAATCCTCATTCCACCTTCCTCACCAAAAATTTTAACATGCGTACATATTTGCACTTTTTTAATGCTTCAGATAGTAGCAGACAGGCAGTGACAGCGGAAGAGAGACGAGATGGTGTAGTTGGGAGAAAATGGCAGTGAAAAAGAAAGAGAGATGGATGAAGACGATAGAAGTGGAAGGCAAAGAGAAAGAGGAGATAGTGATGGTGAGAGACAATGGCACTGAAAGAGAATACTCACTCACTGAAATTTCCTTGTCTAGGGGTCACAACCCCACGCACACCCTCGCCAAGGACACGGGTGGAGAGGAGACAATGGTGGTTGAAGAGAAGCACAGCAGACTGTAAGAAAGGAAGAAAGAGACAGTGACAATGGGAGAGAAAAAGAACAGGACAAAGGCAATGTTAGTGGGGCAGAGACACAGTGAAAGTGGCAGAGGACACAGTGGTAAGGGAGAGCCCAAGAAAGGAATGGTGACACTGACAGTGGGAGACCGACAGGAGAAAGTGTCAGTGGGAGAAAAAGAGACAGTGGAAAAAGAAAGAAATATTGACAGTGACATTGGAGGGAGATGCTGAGTATGAAGGCTTTATTACAAAGACAGATTTGGTAAATGATTTACAATTTTCTGTGTGGAAAGAACTTGAATACCTCTGCACGCCAAAAAATTGGTGAGGATGGCAGAAAGGGGGTTGAGGCAGCTGGTTACCCACTTTTCTGTCAGACTTTTTTTAAGAGGCAGTATTCACCTTTTTGTGGTCTGACAGCAGCATTTTTTGCTGGTCTTTATTTCTCCGCAGTCTCAGCACCTTCTTACCCCTCTGCTTCACCTGGTCCTCCTCAGCCCCGTGTGACATCTACCTCGATAATGACCTCTGCCTTTCTGATGGCTCCATACAAACAAACCTCCATCCATATCAAACCCATCAGCAGTAACTGGATTTTGGCACCTGCCATTCCTTCCACAAGACAAAGTCACTCTCATATAGTCTGGCCACCTGTGGAAGGTGCAGCTGCAGTGATGAGAAACCCTATGCTCAGTATTCTAAAAGTCTTACTAAGATCTTCACAGACATGCACTACCCTCACCAGCCCAAACCTAGACTGCAGGCAGATGGGGTTGGGTTGAGTTGAGTTGATTTGGGGGGAGGAGACCAAACTGCGAAGTCATTGATCTCATCAGATAGGGAAGGATGGGGAAGAAAGTCGGCCATGCCCTTTCAAAGGAATCATCCCGGCACTTGCCTGAGGCAATTTAGGGAAATCACAGAAACCCCAATCAGGATGGCCAGACATGGGATTGAACTGCCGTCATCCTGAATGCGAGTCCAGTGTGCTAACCATTTTGCCACCTTGCTCAGTACAGGCAGATGCTGGATTGTCTTACCCATAATATTGGATGTTGGCAGGTATCTTATTGCCATTTGAAGAGATAGCACCCTGTGCTGAAGTTTTGTATTCCACTAGTGAAATGACATACTGTTCGGTAAAAGTAACCCATAATCTATGCCCAGTTGCGTGTCATATTTTGTACCTTTATCACTGTTTCATACGTCACAATATTCTCATGGCACCTGGCTATATGTGATGTCATGCCCTGTTCAGTCCTGTCTTTCGTCTCTTCCTTAAAAGAACAATTTGTTCATGTTCCACATTTACATTTATCCCAACTTACTGCACCTGCATAATTCGTGGAAATTACTGTCACCTTATGTCACTTAGTCAGATTCAGCTCTTAAGTAGCACTCTGTGTGCACCACTCATGAAATTGCTTCACAGTCTTAATGCTGGCAGGCTTCTCAGATGGAAATAACAACATTATGCGTCTTAACAAAACATCCATATTACTCAAATTCTTTTATGTTCCGATCAGTGCACAAGAAATTTCATCATTAGTTCAAATGATATCGTATTTATTACAAATGAATTCTAATATGGAGCAACTGTGGATAAATGAGATCACTGTGAAATAAAAATTTAAAACTTGAAGACGCACAATGTATCCATACCATCAATCAGAATTTTGTATGTTCCAATTTGTCCTGATTTCCTTAATTTTCTTTCTTTCTTGTCCAGCTTTTAAGTAGTAAGCTCTGTGTCTGAAGAAGGGTATTTCATTTTATAACTGTGTATACTAGAAGGTATCAGATAGATTATATAATGGTAAGACAGAGATTTAGGAACCAGGTTTTAAATTGTAAGACATTTCCAGGGGCAGATGTGGACTCTGACCACAATCTATTGGTTATTAACCGTAGATTAAAACTGAAGAAACTGCAAAAAGGCGGGAATTTAAGGAGATGGGACCTGGATAAACTGACTAAACCAGAGGTTGTACAGAGTTTCAGGAAAAGCATAGGGGAACAACTGACAGGAATGGGGAAAGAAATACAATAGAAGAAGAATGGGTAGCTTTGAGGGATGAAGTAGTGAAGGCAGCAGAGGATCAAGTAGGTAAAAAGACGAGGGCTAGCAGAAATCCTTTGGTAACAGAAGAAATATTGAGTTTAATTGATGAAAGGAGAAAATATAAAAAATTCAGTAAATGAAGCAGGCAAAAAGGAATACAAACATCTAAAAAATGAGATTGACAGGAAGTGCAAAATGGCTAAGCAGGGATGGCTAGAGGACAAATGTAAGGATGTAGAGGCTTGGCTCACTAGGGGTAAGATAGATACTGCCTACAGGAAAATTAAAGAGACCTTTGGAGAGAAGAGAACCACTTGTATGAATATCAAGAGCTCAGATGGCAACCCAGCCCTAAGCAAGGAAGGAAAAGCAGAATGGTGGAAGGAGTATATAGAGGGTCTATACAGGGGCGATGTACTTGAGGACAATATTATGGAAATGGAAGAGGATGTAGATGAAGATGAAATGGGAGATATGATACTGCTTGAAGAGTTTGACAGAACACTGAAAGACCTGAGTCGAAACAAGGCCCCGGGAGTAGACAACATTCCATTAGAACTGCTGATAGCCTTGGGAGAGCCAGCCCTGACAAAACTCTACCGTCTGGTGAGCAAGATGTATGAGACAGGAGAAATACCCACAGACTTCAAGAAGAATATAATAATTCCAATCCCAAAGAAAGCAGGTGTTGACAGATGTGAAAATTACCGAACTATCAGTTTAATAAGTCACAGCTGCAAAATATTAATGCAAATTCTTTACAGACAAATGGAAAAACTATTAGAAGCCGACCTCGGGGAAGATCAGTTTGGATTCTGTAGAAATATTGGAACACGTGAGAGAATACTGACCCTACGACTTATCTTAGAAGAAATATTAAGGAAAGGCAAACCTACATTTCTAGCATTTGCAGACTTAGAGAAATCTTTTGAGGATGTTGACTGGAATACTCTCTCTCAAATTCTGAAGGTGGCAGGAGTAAAATACAGGCAGCGAAATGCTATTAACAATTTGTACAGAAACCAGATGTCAGTTATAAGAGTCAAGGGACATGAAAGGGAAGCAGTGGTTGGGAAGGGAGTGAGACAGGGTTGTAGCCTCTCCCCGATGTTATTCAATCTGTAATTGAGCAGGCAGTAAAGCAAACAAAAGAAAAATTCAGAGTAGGTATGAAAATCCATGGAGAAGAAGTAAAAACTTGAAGGTTCACCAATGACATTGTAATTCTGTCAGAGACAGCAAAGGACTTGGAAGAGCAGTTGAACGGATTGGAAGAGCAGTTGAACGGATTGGAAGAGCAGTTGAACAGATTGGACATTGTCTTGAAAGGAGAATATAAGATGAACATCAACAAAAGCAAAACGAGGATAATGGAATGTAGTCGAATTAAGTCGGGTGATGCTGAGGGAATTAGATTAGGAAATGAGACAATTAAAGTAGTAAAGGAGTTTTGCTATTTGGGGAGCAAAACAACTGATGATGGTCGAAGTAGAGAGGATATAAATTGTAGACTGGCAATGGCAAGGAAAGTGTTTCTGAAGAAGAGAAATTTGTTAACATCGAGTATAGATTTAAGTGTCAGGAAGTCATTTTTGAAAGTATTTGTATGGAAGTGAAACATGGATGATAAATAGTTTGGACAAGAAGAGAATAGAAGCTTTCGAAATGTGGTGCTACAGAAGAATGCTGAAGATTAGATGGGTAGATCACATAACTAATGAGGGGGTACTGAATAGAACTGGGGAAAAGAGGAGTTTGTGGCACTACTTGACTAGAAGAAGGGATCAGTTGATAGGACATGTTCTGAGGCATCAAGGGATCACCAATTTAGTATTGGAGGGCAGTGTGGAGGGTAAAAATCGTAGTAGAGAGAGACCAAGAGATGAATACACTAAGCAGATTCAGAAGGATGTAGGTTGCAGTAGGTATTGGGTGATGATAAAGCTCACACAGGATAGAGTAGCATGGAGAGCTGCATCAAACCAGTCTCAGGACTGATAACCACCACAACAATAACAATACAATTGTGTTTCACGAATGTCTGCGAACAGCATCTCCTGACAGCACAGTTTCTCAATTTCTGTCATGTTATTCTATGTTTGGAGGTTAAATGACACTGTTCTAGCAATCCCGACATTACAGGTACAATCAGTACACATTCTGGCCAAAGTTAAGAGTAAAACATTGGCAACTTATATCACTGTAATCATTCTTTCTATCACTCTACGGTGTTATTGGAAGAAAAGCCCATAACTAAATAAAAAATATTTGCGCTAATGTTTATTTACATAAAAAGTTGTCAATATCCGATAGACTGCAAAATACTTGTCCCTTTGGGAACTATCACTTACCAAAATCTTTTTTCTTCCTTTTAAACCAATTACAGAATATTATATGGAATACACTAGACACAAAATCAAAACACCCACATAACATTTTATCTATGAGGTTCATTCAAATGAAACCGGGTCAGTGCATCTACCTTTGTCTTACACATAAGGTGGCACCACATAATTATGGGTATGGTGGCGCCATCTATTGGTAGAGAGACTGATGTGTGCACACCGTTTGATGTTGCATACCACCAGTGTGGTTTCACACCTAAGAGAAGGTGCTCACACATGTTATCGTCCACTACCAAACATGTGAGTAAGTAGGAACAACAAGGAGTCATTCAATTTTTGGTGGCGGAGGGAGTTGGAGGCCGTGAAATGTATCGACAGATGAAGGCTGTGTACAGTGAGTACAGTCCGATTCATTCAAGTGTTGTGGAATGGCGCCAATGATTCCTTGAGGGATGTGAGTCACTGGAAGATGATGCTCGTCCTGGACAGACTCATCATGTCATCACACTGAAAATGGTTGTGGAAGTGAATGCTTTAGTCTTGGACAACCGCAGAATCACCATGGACGAGATCCATTGGTTACAGCGTATTAGCGTGAGCACTGCCCACACCATAATGCATCAACACTTGAACTTTCGAAAAATCTGTGCGCAGTGGATTCCCCACCAACTGACTGCTGAACAGCACAATACTCAAATGGTGCTGTCTTTGAGTCATCTGCAACATTATCATGAGGAAAAATACGGCTTTCTGTCACATATTGTCACAGGTGATGAAACATGGTGTCACCATTTTGAACTGGAAAGCAGAGCAAGCAGTGGAAGCACACTACTTCACCACCTCCAAAGAAATCAAACGACATGCACACCAGTTCTGGTAAGGTCATGATGTCCTTTCTTGACCGTAAGGGACCACTGCCTGTCGAGTTCCTGGAACAGGGAACCACCATCAATGCCCAGTGTTATCAAGCCACTTTAAGGAACCTTACATGAGCCATCAAGCCAAAACACCGAGGCATGTTGTTCAATGTTGTTATCCTCCTGCATGATAATGCTCACCTACACACGGCCAATGCGGTGACGACAACACTGCAGCAGTTTCAGTGCGAAATGCTGGAACATCCACCATACAGGCCCGACCTTCCACCATGTGACTTTCATGTGTTTGGACCTCTAAAACAAGCTATTAGCAGCCGATTCACAACAGATGATTAAGTGTGTGACTGGGTCCAGGCCTGGATCCGACAGCAGCCTACTAACGTCTTCAAGGATGGAATCGACTGGCTAGTGTTGCAATGGGATAAATGGGCCATCAGTTTTGGCAACTATTTTTGAGTATGTGTACAGTATATAAATACATTTTTGAGTTAATAAAATCATGACTGTTACCTTACACTAGTGACTGGGTTTCATTTGAATGCAGCTCATAATGAAACTCAGTTGCTTCAACAAAACTCTCAAAATAGTGCACTGTATCGAAGGACAGTCCAAACGCATCAAAATAGTCAAACTTTTTGCACTGGAATGTTAACTTGAAGGAAGTTTTCCAGTACATTATCCTTAAGTTAAAAGGATGGAAATGCAGGAAACTTGAACCAAGACACTCGGAACAAGATCTGAACCTAGCACTCTTGTGGAATATTTCAAAATTTCTATGTAAAATCCTCTTAAGTAATGCTAATATTGGAGATAGAATATTTATACAACAAGGAACCATTGTTGTGAACTGCCGCTTTTTATGTCAATCTAGTTATCTACTTTGTAGTACTGGCATTGAAAGGATGTTGTATAGTTCCTTATTAGGGGTGCAAGGCTGAACATATAAGGAATTGTAAAAATTAACAACACAATATTTAAGTAATGAAATACCTTTCCATACAATACTGCACATTCCTCATGCAGGTTGCTGTTAAGCATTTTCCCCAACAAGAGCTGCGTGCGACAAAGGTTGGAAGTCTGAAGCAATGTCTGAAGTTTCAGTCTAATAGTTTTAATATTTTCTGGTGAAGTTCCATCTTTTTGGAGCTTTGCAATGTTTTCTAAATACAAAATAGCTAACTGAGTGTGAAACTTCTCAACCTGAAAAATAAACAGTATACTAGTTAAAGGGACAAAATATGACTGATCTTCCACTGCATCACAGCAAAGCCTCACTTTGACTATTTTGTGACTGCCATGAATCATCAGATACGTGGTGTTGTAGTTACCTGTAAATGCTTGTCTAGTACTATATGTTCGAGGTACTTTATTACTGCTTTTGGGTAACGGTAAAGATATTCTACCACCACATCAGGCTTCAGAGCTCCATCCTGGTGAGTATCTTGTGAACGCAGTGTGAAAGCGCCAACACCAATTTCTTCATCTTGGCTTAAGACATAGTCTACATACCTCCATATAAGATCAGTATCTTTAAGACTGTAAAAAAAAAAAAAAAACACTAGTTACTCTTTAAATATGATGTTCTTTTTTATGTGATTTTAATTCTGAATTTTATTAAATAAAAGCTATACTAAAAGTATGAAACAACATTAAAAACACCAGTATTAGCAAAAAGAGCATGCAGCTTTGAATGAAATCATAAAATATCAGTTAATATACACTCCTGGAAATGGAAAAAAGAACACATTGACACCGGTGTGTCAGACCCACCATACTTGCTCCGGACACTGCGAGAGGGCTGTACAAGCAATGATCACACGCACGGCACAGCGGACACACCAGGAACAGCGGTGTTGGCCGTCGAATGGCGCTAGCTGCGCAGCATTTGTGCACCGCCGCCGTCAGTGTCAGCCAGTTTGCCGTGGCATACGGAGCTCCATCGCAGTCTTTAACACTGGTAGCATGCCGCGACAGCGTGGACGTGAACCGTATGTGCAGTTGACGGACTTTGAGCGAGGGCGTATAGTGGGCATGCGGGAGGCCGGGTGGACGTACCGCCGAATTGCTCAACACGTGGGGCGTGAGGTCTCCACAGTACATCGATGTTGTCGCCAGTGGTCGGCGGAAGGTGCACGTGCCCGTCGACCTGGGACGGGACCGCAGCGACGCACGGATGCACGCCAAGACCGTAGGATCCTACGCAGTGCCGTAGGGGACCGCACCGCCACTTCCCAGCAAATTAGGGACACTGTTGCTCCTGGGGTATCGGCGAGGACCATTCGCAACCGTCTCCATGAAGCTGGGCTACGGTCCCGCACACCGTTAGGCCGTCTTCCGCTCACGCCCCAACATCGTGCAGCCTGCCTCCAGTGGTGTCGCGACAGGCGTGAATGGAGGGACGAATGGAGACGTGTCGTCTTCAGCGATGAGAGTCGCTTCTGCCTTGGTGCCAATGATGGTCGTATGCGTGTTTGGCGCAGTGCAGGTGAGCGCCACAATCAGGACTGCATACGACCGAGGCACACAGGGCCAACACCCGGCATCATGGTGTGGGGAGCAATCTCCTACACTGGCCGTACACCACTGGTGATCGTCGAGGGGACACTGAATAGTGCACGGTACATCCAAACCGTCATCGAACCCATCGTTCTACCATTCCTAGACCGGCAAGGGAACTTGCTTTTTCCAACAGGACAATGCACGTCCGCATGTATCCCGTGCCACCCAACGTGCTCTAGAAGGTGTAAGTCAACCACCCTGGCCAGCAAGATCTCCGGATCTGTCCCCCATTGAGCATGTTTGGGACTGGATGAAGCGTCGTCTCACGCGGTCTGCACGTCCAGCACGAATGCTGGTCCAACTGAGGCACCAGGTGGAAATGGCATGGCAAGCCATTCCACAGGACTACATCCAGCATCTCTACGATCGTCTCCATGGGAGAATAGCAGCCTGCATTGCTGCGAAAGGTGGATATACACTGTACTAGTGCCGACATTGTGCATGCTCTGTTGCCTGTGTATGTGCCTGTGGTTCTGTCAGTGTGATCATGTGATGTATCTGACCCCAGGAATGTGTCAATAAAGTTTCCCCTTCCTGGGACAATGAATTCACGGTGTTCTTATTTCAATTTCCAGGAGTGTATTTTTATTATAAATATGAGGGAACATAATGTTACGCAATACAGTAAATGTAACATGTGCCTGATGTAAGACTAAGGGTGCAAACAAACCAGTCCTTAACAGTCTTGTCATGCTGCAAATGAGGGACAATAAAATTCGCTGCAAAGTGTGCTGTCTTCTCCCTCTCCTACACTGCTAATGGATTCACTGGAATAACTTAATCAAGTTCAAGTGCTTGTGCCCTTGGAAAACAATGTGCCACCAGACAAAACATTATGGTTCCAATATTAACCTGTGTTATGAGATAAAGATGTAATTATTACGGAAGAATTCTGTGTTTTCATAATAGATTATTTACAGTGGACAATTGCTACAAACTAATAGAACTGATGCATTTCTGTTGTTGAATATTAAACACAAACAAGCCTATATAGACAGGTCTCAAACATACAACACCCAAAAGGTATCGTGTTCACAATTTTTTAATGTGTCAAAGAAAAAGAAAGATAGAAGTTTATCTTTCACGTGATGACAAGGCCATTAGAGACTGAGCACAAAATTGGATCAGATCAGGGCGGGGAAGGAAATTGGCTGTATCCTTTTCAAAGGAACCATCCTGGCCATCCCTTTTATCATTTTATATTAATGATGGAAAAGCTAAATCTGGATGGCCATACTGAGATTTGAAGCCCACTCCTCTGAAATCATCTTGGCCACAAAATCATTTTACTTGATCAATTTGTTTGAAAGACAGTGAGAGCCGGGAGAGGGGGGGCAGATGGGGGGGGGAGATGGGGTGGGGGGAGGGAGGACAGGGAGAGAGACAGAATTCCTCAAAAAATATCTAACAAAAAATTTTTCTTTGTTGGTATTGATTACATTGATTATTTCAATAAAACAACATGGAATCATTCCCAAAAAAACTATGAGAGATTTTTTACCAATTTCTTTAAACTGGAGTCCGCAGCTGCACAAGTGATATAATTTCTCCTTTATTTGGATGTAAATTTTCCACATTTACTTTTGTTTAATACTTACAGCCAACTAAATGTATAATGATATTATATAACATAACACATATTGTGGGTATTATGGTTCAACTGAACAAAGCAAAAATACAATTCTACTTATGTAAGGTCACAAGTAAGTGGTGATATCTTAGTGTGCATTGGTGCACAGCTATCAATGTCTACCAATGATAAAACCAGTGGAAATGTCAATAATATGTAGTCTAAATATTTTATCATTCCTGAAGTTTAAGAACGTTCACTTCTTCAAACATAATCAATGCAGTGCCATTAGGCTGATTTTAGACTGTTCAACTATCAAGACTGCATCACAGCCCAGCACAAGAAAAGCAGAATGTTCCCCAGTTGCCCAATTGCATCACATAGAATGTTTTTGTATCACTGTAGCATAATTAATTTAGTATTTGCTATGTTTCTGAATTTTCATTAAGTAATTACCATAGTTTTCTTTGAATTAAAGGTAATGACCAAATGGTCCACAACACCAAACTTGTAACAAGCCACTTTAATACTCTAGTGGGCACGCCGATGTATAAATGGTGCCAACCTCAAATAACATTGTCTTGTACTGTACTGATGTTGTTCGACAATGTGAGCCCGTACCTATTCTCTCATCATTGCTTCAGCTAACACAGTGATAAGCTGTCTTGTCATATGTCCAAGTGAGCAGCAGTAATATAAAAGAAACAGTGAGTTAGGTGAGAAAACATTTACAATCTGCGCAAGAAAATGACCCAGATTCTGGGCTAGCAGCGCAGTCCCACAATGAGGTAGTTGTCTGTGAGACAATTAGTAATCAAATAAGCATTTGGCAGGTATCTGATGCAATTATATTGTTTAATGCCCCAAGGTAACATGTATGTGGCAAGAGAGTGATACAGCAAAAGTTAATTTTATTACTGCTTAATTAAACAGTGATTTAGCTCATATAACAAAGTTTATTTTATCATTTTTAATTAAACTGTGATTATGCTCATAAACATTTACCTTGGTAACATAAAGATAGCTATTCTTTATATGTGTAGAAAGTACACTGCGCAACCCACTCAAGGGTTAACAATCATAAATTTAATGCATCACTTTCACAGGGTATATTTACACACAGAGTAAAGTATGCCATTATAAGATCCCTCTCTTCAGAAAGGTTGTAAGGACAGATATTAATAACCAATCAACCATATAATTATTAACTTCCTTCTCAAAAATTTTAGAAAAGATAATGTCTTTAAGTATAGTTGGGCATATCTTCAAATATAATAAGCTGAGTCAGTCGCAATTTGATATAAAGAACAGCCTCTCCACTAAACTTTCCTTCCAGATTTTCACTGAATATTTATTAAAATATCTACATGACAAGATTCACCTACAGTGATTTTTTGTGATTTGTCTAATGTATTTTACTGTGCAAATCACAACATTCTTTCAAAGAAACTTAAAAGCTCATAACTTTCAAGGTATAATGTGTAAGTCTTTCACTTTATATTCAGCTGATAGGAAAGGAAGAAGGAAGATCCGTGTTTAACATCCCGTTGACAAGGCCATTAGAGATGGAGCACAAGCTCAGATTAGGGCTGGATGGGGAAGGAAATCAGCCATGCCCTTTCACAGGAAGTATGCCAGCATTTGCCCTAAGTGATTTACGGAAATAATGTAAAAACTACATCTGCGTGGCCAGACACGGATTTGAACCATTGTCCTCTCAAATGCATGTCCAGTGTGCTAGCTACTGCATCACCTCATTTGGTTAACTAATATGAAGCAGAGGGGCATGTTACATAGCTACCTCAGCTCTCATGATGAATCTTCTTCTGAGTGGGGGCAACTTATAACTGGCAATTCAAAGGTTCAGTTTTGGTCTTGCTATATATAAATGACCTCCCATCTCACAGTGATAAAGCAGAATTTTGCTCCTTGCTTATGATACAAGCATCATAATCACACCCAACAGAACAGATAACACATGAAATTTTTGAAGACATGTTTGAAACAGAATGTTCAAAATTTACGGGTGTGCATACTGATCATAATTTGAACTGGAAATCACATATTATAGGTATTCTCAAACACTTAAGTTCAGCAACATTTGCTCTATGTGTAATTGCTGGTTTTGGTGATGAAACCAGCAGAAAATTGGGCTGCTTTGCATTATTTCATTCTTTGAGGAGATACGGACAAATCGTGTGGGGCACTTCCACAGTACGCGTTACATGGAAGCATGCTGTAAGGATAATATCTACTGTCCATCCTCGAACTTCATGTGGGCAACTGTTTAAAAACTCTGGCATTCTAACAACAGCCTCACAATACTTTAATCTTTTATGAAAGTGTCGTGAAGAATTAGGCATTATTTGAAAAAAAAAAAAAAAAAAGAAAGAAAGAAAGAAAAGGAAAAAAAAAGCAAATGTGGCATACATAAATACAGTATAACAGATATGCTCTGTGGTTCATACAAGAGCACCGCTGAACTGTTCAACAGTGCTCTTGTATCAGTGGTGTACTCTGTGGCTTGTAATATGGGACAGATGCACTTGGCAAAACATATTATAAATACTGGTTTCAACTTGGATATGCCAACGCATCTTACATCAACTATCCAGCTAATTAAGATATGGAGTACATTTATAGATCTAACTGGGTGCTTGCATTAACCTGTACCAAGATCAGATGACGGTAACTCTGTTTTAGCAAAACCAGTCATTGTAAATAAAGGTTTTGCAAATACAATCTTCACTCACAAGTTGTCTTCCTTCAAGTTAAATATAACAAACACAACATAATCTCACTCTTGCACATAAAGAAGCAAAGTATGCAGCCATAAAAACATTTGATCAACTCACTAGTTCATTAAAGGTACTGGAATATAATGAAAGTTTTAAAAACAAATTCAAATCATTTCTGTTTGACACCTCCTTCTATTCCATATACTAATTTATGAGTAGATAGTACACGAGGGGTGGATAAAGATATGGAAAGATCAAATACACAACACATTACCATGCCTTATACAATCCAAGAAAACTGTTGGCAATGAAAACAGCTTCCTGTTGTCTCAGAATGGATAAACACACATTCTGTATTTCTTATACCATTCTACCAGCAAAATAGTGGCAAGTTCAGGCAGCAATGATGGACGCAGATAGTGACTGTGCAACCTTCCTGCCTAAGTAGACCACAAAAGCTCAATGTTATTGATATCTGGTGACTGTGGTGTCTTTGTGCTGACATAACCAGTTCTGGATGATGACAGTTGTGTGAGCAGGGGCCCACTCATCTTGGAACACATATTGTACCATGGGATGGACCTGATCAGGCAAAATGGTCACATAATCCTTGGCAGTAATGTGACCTTGCAGGATAACCATGGAGCCCAAGGAATGCTATAATACGACTGCCAAAGTCATCACTAAACACAAACCATGTTTCACTCTTGGCAGCAAGCAGTCTGCACTGCACGCTTGGGGCAACCTACACCAGACATAAACTCAGCCAGAAATTGGAAACAGTGTGAAACAAGACTCATCCAAACAAATGACTTTTATCCAGTGCTCCATAGTCCAGGTGTTATGGCTTCCATATGTTTTCCTGTGATGGGCACTTCCATAGCTGATATGTCATTTTGGAATTCCAGCTCACCTTGCAATTCCTAACTTATGGAGATTTTCTGTCACTATCCTCTTCAACAATCGTCCATTACAGTCAAGCAACACACACTTATGTCTGCATTGTGACTTGGCAGATTATGTTGTTCTGCTTTCTCTGTATGCAGTATAAACCTTTAACATGATGCTTCTTGAAATGCCAAACACATTGGCTATCTTTGTTATGAAAGCACCCACCATATGAGCAGTAACAATTTGTCCACATTCTAGTTCACTTAGCTCCAATATAATCCACTCACAACTACATACAACACTATTCCGACCATGACTAATACATTCCACAGGTGCATTTCATGGTCAAATACAACAGCACAATATGCAGGCTTGAATAGCATTTCATTTATGTTCAGGCACGCATTTCTCACAGCGTTTTCATAGTTTTGTTCAAAAATGGCTCTGAGCACTATGGGACTCAACTGCTGTGGTTATCAGTCCCCTAGAACTTAGAACTACTTAAACCTAACTAACCTAAGGACATCACACACATCCATGCCCGAGGCAGGATTCGAACCTGCGACCGTAGCAGTCGCACGGTTCCGCACTGCGCGCCTAGAACCGCGAGACCACCGCGGCCAGCCATAGTTTTGTCTAATCTCTATACATGTGGTTGGGTTGTGTGTCTCAAATTTTGAAAGCGAGAAATCTAGTTCTGTAAACGGCCAGCATGTAGTCATGCTTTCACAGAGAAAACATATTTTATTTATGAACCTATTGATACATTCTGTGTAATGATGATTTGTCATGAATATGATTCACAGAACATGAAAAAACTAAAACTAACTTTCAAGGTGTCTGGGTTTATGTTACTGCATGCAACGTACTTAATAACTGAAGTTATTAATTGGAAATGATATAATCACAGTAGTTTTCTGTTTAGCCTCTTTTTGTGTGTACCTATCACTCATGACTGTGTGTGATTTTTGAAAACTAATTTTTTCCACCTAATGGGCTTTCAAAAGAACCATGTAAACATTCCTGGATCTCAATCTCTACATATTCAGATGAACTTTTCAAATCCAAAATCGAAGATGAAAAGAAGTTCTAAAGATAGGATCCTATCCTTCACCTGCATGAGTGGGTCCATGATTATTTACAATCAACATGAGATTTCCACATGACTTGTATTCATGATCTCGTACAGTCAAATCAACTTGGTAATTGCTCTACAGCCAAAACTGACCAATACTAGAACAAATAAACACTATTATTGACAAAATATTTAGTGCAAGTAGAAGTAATGTAGCATTTGAAATAATTTCTACTTACTGTGGAATCAAACCTTAAAAAAGCTAACTGATCTCCACAAACTTCAGCATATTAAGAAACGATAGATTCACTGCTAATTATCATAAAAAGGTCTGGCATTCGGCTCCGTGGTAGGAAATGGACCTAGGAGGCTGTCAGATGGCATAGTATTGCAGCAGCACTGTGCTCGCACAGTGAGCATACCACACATCTCACCACATGTATAAACCAGCCAACAGTGTTTCTCGCAGCCGGTATAAATACAACTGTCCTGCTAATGGTCAATCATTTCCATACTCATGTCTCATATTGTCATTACTATCATCACTGTATTACAGGTTATTTGATAACAACCTTGCCTGGCACTTTCGCTCTCGCTCTCTCTCTCTCTCTCTCTCTCTCTCTCTCTCCCCCCCCCCCCCCCCTCTGGCCACGATTTGGATATTTGGATTGTTTCTCTTTTTTTTCTTGGCCTGTTGACATTGTTGTGGTGAAGGTTTTCCCTTTACATCTTGTTCTTACATA
The DNA here is from genome assembly GCF_023898315.1 of Schistocerca nitens. NCBI lineage: Eukaryota > Metazoa > Arthropoda > Insecta > Orthoptera > Acrididae > Schistocerca > Schistocerca nitens. Next base: position 568,408,562 of record NC_064616.1, on the reverse strand, counting down.
GGTTGCTTTGATCTTGTCCTTGTCTGTGTTCCATCCACCATCAGTCAGCCGTGTTTAGCTTGGCTATTGCTTTGTGTCGTGTTATCTTCCAAAGGTGACCCATCCTCATTGTGGCTTCACTTATTTCTCTCCTGGGTTCCAACATATGTGCTGACATCCAGCTACTGATAGATACAGCAAAGCGATATTCTTGTCTGTATATTTTCTTCTGCGACACACCACAGTAGTCACCACAAAAACCAAGACTTGAATTAACTGTAAAAACTTAACATGAAGAGCGAGTCAGTAAGCAAGAGTTCTTTCACCAATCATGTAAACACATCAGCAGCCTCCAAAATTAATCTGACACAAATGAGTTAACACGATGATGACTGTGAAAAATTTAAGAACTCTGGTAAACGCGTGGCAAGCCTGAGGACCTGCAAGGAGTGGGGAAGAAGGAGCTAGTGGAGTAACACCGTGTCAAAAAACCTTGGATCAACTGGCCTGCATGATAATACCTTATAAGGGCCCCTAGCCAGGAACAAGGTGAAGATCCCAATGGCAGCTTTGGTGGGAAAGAAGTACTTTAGAAAGGCAGCTGGGGTTAATAAAGAGACAAGCTGATGCATTTTAGATTCTGTGGTTTGTTCTCCAGAGGCTAAGGGAAGAATACCGTGATTAAAAATCACCCCCGTCCTGTGGCAGAAGTTGGACATAGGGCTAACAACCTGATTTGCAAAAAAATCTGTTGTGAAACCTCAACAGAGGAAAGCCTGACAGATTAAGGAAGATAGACGAAGCATGGAAAGGACTGACAGCAATGGACAAATGACTTGGGGAAGAAAAAAAAAGGCACACAAAGTGTAAGTCAGATTTATATATGGCACATGTTTCATGGTCCAACAACAACAAAAACATTTGGTAATCAGTTTTACGTATACAGACCGAAGCAGCGAGTGAAAATTTGTACCAAGTCCATGAGTCAAACACGGATCTCCTGCTTACTAAGCAGGTGCATTAGCCTCTAAGCCATCTTTGGCACAGCGGTTCCCACAACTGCACAGATTACTCTGGCACGCCTCCATCCTCGATCCACATTCTCAGTGCCACACCAGTCTACTTTAAATTCCCCTTACACACGAACAGAACTGCCGAGGCTCTCCATGTTCTGGAATAGTACCTCCGCATCAAATGTAAACGGTGGATCCAGCCTGAAACCCAGATGCTGTTACTTACATAAATGAAATGTTCCAGTTTCAGAGACTTTACTGGTCACATACAGATATGTTTTTACGAATATAGACTTAAGCAGTGAGCAAAAATTTGTACCAAGGCCAGGAATCAAACTCAGGTCTCCTGCTTACTAGGGGCAAGGTGGCAGTGACTGGGGTGGCAGTAAGAATTAGGATCGAGGAGCAAGGCATGCCAGGGTAATCCATGCAGTTGTTTGAACTGCTGTGCCAAGGTGGCTTAGTTGCCACCTGCCTAGTAAGCAGAAGACCCAGGCTCGATTCCCAGCCTTACTACAAATTTTCACTCACCACATTAATCTACATACATAAAATCGTATCTCTGAAGACTTTATTGGTCTCACACAGATAGATTTTATGTATGTAGACTGAAGTGGTAAGTGAAAATTTAATTACAATTAACATCCATGCATCAAATAGAAGAATCCAAAGAAGAAGAGAAAGAACTTTTGGGAAGTTCATACAATGGCTGTCCAGAATACACCATTAAAATAACAGCTTTTGACCTAAATGCTCAACTGGGGAAAGAACAGTCAGCTGAAATTAGAGAAGAGTACTATAAGAGGATAACACAGATACTCAGAAATGGTGGAGAATGCAGTAAAATCAAATACCAACGGAGAATAATTATAGACACATACAAGGCATCAGCAAATGAAATGCTAGGAAGTGAAGCAAGGTACACAAGACCCTCATAGTTCAATGCCAAATGCAGAATAGTAATGGAAGAAACAAACAAGGCACCAATCACAGTGTATGAAAGATGTGGAAGATTACAAAGAAAATTGGAGGACTGGAAAGAAGACTCCCCAGAGAAGAAATATAGTTTCTGAGGAATAAGGATGAGGCAACAAAGTTTTACAGAGAAGTAAATGTAGTATGAAACCTTTTGGTTGTAAAACAAGCCTGATAAAAGATGAAAATGTTTAAGTGAGTGGAAAGTAATATGTGAAAGATGGTTCCAACACTTTGACAAACTGCTCATTCCAGAATACTAGCATCAAGAAGCCCAACAGGGGTACATGGAGAAAAAGATGCTTATGGCATAGATCCACCAAACCTATGAGGAATAAGAACTGCCATGAGAAACTGAAAAACAACATGAGAGCAGGAACAGACTGCATCACAGCAGGACACCAAGTAGGTAGCAAATTAGAATGGATCTTCTTAAAGATGGCTACTTCAGTATGGGAAGAGGAGAAAATGCCTCAGCAATGGAAAGAAGGAATAATATGTCCCATGTATAAGAAAGGAGATCAGTTAGAATGCGTAACTGTTGGGGGATCACATTACTTAACTTGGAGTATGAAGAATTCTTCTCCAATATAGTATTTGACTATTTCCTCCTACAATTCAGAGAGAGATAGAGACATATCAGTGTGGATTTCTCCATTGAAAGTCAACTGTATATAATATCTATACTCTAAAGTAAATCCTAGAGAAGATGATCAAATTCGGGATTGGCACAGATCAGCTCTTTATAGACATTAAAGCTACATATGATAATATAGATAGAGAGCAATTATATCATGCCCTGGCTGAATTGGGAATCCCCAGCAAAACAGTGAGGCTAGTGAGACTGACAATGAGCGAGGCACAAAGTAGCATGAGAACTGGAAGAATGTTGTCTCAGATACACTGAACATCGAAAACAGGGTACAGCAAGGTGACGCACTGGCCTGTTTCCTTTTTAATGCTGCCCTGGAGAAGATGGTGAGAGATGCAAACATTTTGAGCTGAGGGATAATCTCCCATAAATCAGAGCAAATGCTCACTTACACAGATGATATAGATATAGTGGGAAGAACCCAAAAGGCAATATAAGAGACTTTTATTGCCCTTGAATGGGATAGTAGGAACACTGGATTAAACATCAACCAGCAGAACACAATATACATGGGTGCCAGAGAGGTACACAAGGGGAACATATCAGTCTCAATAACAGTGGAAAACTATACATTTGAGTTAGTTGAGCAGTTCAAGTATCTGTGTTCAACAGTCACCTATTCATATGACACTGCCTACAAAATCAAACAGAGACTAATATTTTACTCTAACAAGATTCTTATCATCAAGGCTCCTGACCTGTACTTCCAAGTTACTCACCTACAAAACTCTTATAAGACCAGTGCTTCCATATGCCTCTGTAACTTGGACCCAACTGCAAACGACATCAAAATACTGCACACGTTCGAAAGAGAGATTCTTCGAAGCATCAATGGCCCAATTTGTGAAAAAGAAATATGGATGAAAAGGTACACTCATGAGTTGTACATCATTTACAAATGCCCACATACCAGAAGAATAGTGAAATCATCCATAATGAGGTGGGCTGGGCATATAGCCCAGATCGGTGATGCTGAAGTACCCAGAAAGGTCCAGGAGGACAGAGATGGTCTGGTCAGCCAAGGATCAAATTCAAGGATGAAGTCGTTGAGGATCTCTGGAAAATGGGTTACAGAAATTTCAGAGCTCTTACAATGGGCTGACATAAATGGTGGGAAACTGTTTAAGAAGCCAAATCTTACAAGGAGCTGTAAAGCCACAAAAGATTAAGATGAAGAGGAAGAGGAGGTGGAGGAGGAGGAGGAGGAGGAGGAGGAGAAAAGTTTAATAACTTGATATGTTTGCTACTTCTCTTAATTCCCCAAACAGGATTCGATACTGATGTGATAAAAACATGTGTGACATATAAATGATGGAACTGCCTTCTCAAACACCTTGTACACCCTTTCCACATATAACAAATCTCTCTTCATTTTTGTCCTCTAAATTCACAATGGAATTTAAACTGTAAAGCTATCCCAGTAGTTTTCTATCTACCTGATAGATGTGTTTAAGCTTAAACTTTGTGTCAAATTACATAAAACAGTTGAAAATTCTCTTTCGGTTTCATGCAAATATCCTCTAGGATTTTTTTAGTGGATGTTTCTAACATCAGAGTTAACCTCACTTTTCTTAAGCAAGTCACTCTTCAATAGTATATACTTTGTGTTTAAAGGAAACTTACTATTATTTTAAGTTCCATATCTGGCGATGTAACTGACACAAAAACCCTTCTGAACAAGCACCGCACTTACAATCGCACATAGATACAAATATTTCCTCATATCTGTGGTCATTGTGGAATACTTGTCTCATCACATAGTCAACTTTGATTGTCCTTGTTTCCATATGTCAACTAAAATTCAGTTAATCAGACTTCTATAGTTCAATGCTAAGAACAATGTTTTGACAAGAAACTGGAAACATTCATACCCATTTACCATCATACTCAGCTCCCTACATAAAATGTGTTCTCACCAATGTGCACAGAATCCATTTTCTCCTTGGTCTCTCTTTGGTAATTATTGTACCTCCTATTCACAGACACTATACACTAAGGTGACAAAAGTCACAGGATAGCGATATGCACAATACAGGTGGTGGTAGAAGTGCATACAAAAGCTATAAGAGGGCAGAGGATTGGCGGATCTGTCATTTGTACTCAGGTGATCCAAGTGAAAAGGTTTCCAATATAATTATGGCTGCACAGTGGGAATTAACAGACTCTGAATGCAGAAAGGTAGTTGGAGCTAGATGCATGGGGCATTTCACTTCAGAAATTATCTGGGAATTCAATATTCCAACATTCACAGTTTACAAAGTGTGCCGAGAATATCAAATTTCAGGCATTATCCTTCACCATGGACAACGCAGTGGCCAGCAGCCTTCACTTAATGACCAAGAGTAGCAGCGTTTGTGTAAAGTTGTCAGTGCGAATAGACAAGCAATGGTGCATGAAAAAACTATAGAAATCAATGTCAGACATATGACGAACATATTCGTCAGGACAGTGCACCGAAATTTGGCATTAATGGGCTATGGCAGTAGATGACTGACATGAGTTTCTTTGCTAACAGCACAACATTGACTGCTGCATCTCTCCTGGGCTCATGACTGTATCAGTTGGACCCTAGATGACTTGCAAACTGTGGCATGGTCATATGAGTTCCGATTTCAGTTGGTAAGAGCTGATGATAGAGTTCGAGTGTCGCAAAGATCCCACAATGTCATGGACCCAAGTTGTCAACAAGACACTGTACAAGCAGTTGATGGCTCCATAATGGTGTGTGTGTGTGGGGGGTGGGGGGGTTGTTTACATGAGATGGACTGAGTCCTCTGATCCAAATGAACCAATCGTTGACTGGTAATACTTATGTTCAGCAACTTGGAGACCATTTGCAATTATTCATAGACATCATGTTTCTGAACAATGATCTCATGTCACTGGGCCACAACTGTTCCCAACTGGCTTGAGGAACATTCTGGACAATTTGAGTCAATGATTTGTTCACCCTGATCACCCAACATGAATCCCATCAAAATTTATGGGGATAATTGAGGGCTCAGTTCATGCATGATATTCCTGTAGTGGCAACACTTTCGCAGTTATGACTGGCTATAGATGCAGCATGACAATATTTCTGCAGGGGACTTCCAACTATTTGTTGACTCCATGCCACATTGAGTTGCTGCACTACACTGGGCAAAAGCAGTTCCAACATGATCTAGGTGTAACCCATGGCTTTTGTCACCTTAGTGACAGACTATGTTGCTAAATTTTCTTTTCATAGCAAATTAACACCAACAATTTTTTCACATAATCTGCAGCAACTGATGTCATCTACACCAGAAGACATATCTCAGGCTCTAGCAACAGCTGCATCTTACTGTATGTTTCAGTTTACATCACTCTATATTTCACAATGAAACAAATAATGACAATTAGGGTTTAATATCACACTTATATGTGGAAATTGCTCCATGATACAGACCATCTAGCTACACCAGCCAAAAAAATTTAACATACTGTTTTTTCTTCTGAATTAGTTGGTGGTCCCTCAATGCAGACATTCATCCAAGTACAAGGAACATCTTAGGCAGACTGTAATGGTCATAACCATCTTTCAAATATTAAAAATACATGAACTGCCTAACTACAAACAAAATCTCCTGTATTATTTCAATGTGTCCTCGATTAGACCACAATAAGTGCAGTGAACCAACTTCAGAAATTAAGTGATCTCTTCTGTAATGAATTCAACTGTCTCCTATATTGTGTAAATCCAGCATTTGTCAGGATATCTCCAGCGAAGTTTGAGGAACATCAAGTCACATACAGTAGATCATTTATTGTTAAGGAACACATTCTTTTAACCCACTTTTTATACATCATCATATGTCATGTCAAGTAAGGAACTGAAATTAAGCATCAGCAACTGAACACAAATTAGATTTTATTACACACATGTTCAAATAGGCGGCCCTGATCCTCATTACACACCTGATCCCTTTGCAGCAATGACAGTCTAACTGTTGGGCATGGTAGGATTCTGTTTCACTTCTTGAAATGCACAGCTGATTCAGACAGTGAGTTCAGCTACATTGTCAATTGTATTAATGTACACCATACTCTCGAAATGCAACTCTCCTCTCCCCCCCCCCCCCCCCCCCCAAAGAAAGAAATCATGGGACATTACATCAAGTGAATATTCTAGCCATACAACAGGTCTCCCTCAATCTCTCCAGTTTCCCAAAGTCCACAATCACCTATGTTCACACGTCAATAATGAAATATGCTGGCACTCCATTACATTGTAACGCGAGGTTGTATGCTTTCTCATTTTATATCCTAGCGATTTACATTTCCGACACCAACTGCACTTGTTATAACAAGTATCATCCATTCAATCAAACTTAGACAGTCTTGTGAAAAGATCAGTGTCATCAGACAAAGACGCTGCATTTGTTGCCTCATAGTATACATTAATACAACAAATTTGCTTCCTGAATAAGCAGCAGCTCAACAGATGTGCAACCGATTGAAACACAACAATGTGCTTGGCAATATGCACTGATCATCCAAAATTTATGACTACCTACCTAATAGTTGTCCATCTTCAGCACAGATAACAACAGTGACACTTCATGGCATGGAAACAATGAGGCCTTAATAGGTCTCTGAAGGTCTACACACACACACACACACACACACACACACACACACACACACACACACGAGTCATCTAATTCCAGTACATTCTGGGGAAAGGGGGAAGGGGGGGGGGGGATGAGCTCTGATGCCGATTTCAATCACATAGCAGATGTGTTCTATTGGGTTCAGATCTGGAGAGTTGGTGGGCCAGCACATCAACTGGAACTTACCACTGTGTTACTCGAACCACTCTGTCACATTCCTGGCCTTGTGACATGGTGCATTATCTTGTTGAACCATGCCACTGCTATCAGGGAACATAATTGTCATGAAGGGATGTACATGGTCTGCAACCAATGTACAAAACTCCTTGGCCATCATGATGCCCTGCACGACCTTCACTGTACCCATGAATGCCCATGTGAATGTTCCCCCGAGCATAATGAAGCCACCAACAGCTTGTCTCCATACCACAGTATAGGTGCCAAGGAGCTGTTCCCCTTGAATACGATGGATTCGCACCCTCCCATCAGCATGATGAAGAAGGTATCTGGAGTCATCAGACCACACAACACTCTGCCACTGCGCCAATGCCCAGTGCCGATGGTCATGTGTCAATTTCAGTCATAGTCGCAGATCTTGTGGTGTTAACATTGGCACATGCATGGGTCATCAGCTGCAGAGGCCCATCGTTAGGAGTGTTCAGTGCACTGTGTGTTCAGACACACCTATACTCTACCCAGCATTGAAGTCTAATTTTAGTTCCACCACAGATCACCACCTGTCCTGTTTTACATTTACATCTACATCTACATTTATACTCCGCAAGCCACCCAATGGTGTGTGGCGGAGGGCACTTTACGTGGCACTGTCATTATCTCCCTTTTCTGTTCCAGGTGCGTATGGTTCGCGGGAACAACGACTGTCTGAAAGCCTCCGTGCGCGCTCGAATCTCTCTAATTTTACATTCGTGATCTCCTCGGAAGGTATAAGTAGGGGGAAGCAATATATTCGATACCTCATCCAGAAACGCACCCTCTCGAATCCTGGCGAGCAAGCTACACCGCGATGCAGAGCGCCTCTCTTGCAGAGTCTGCCACTTGAGTTTGCTAAACATCTCTTAACGCTATCATGGTTACCAAATAACCCTGTGACAAAACGCGCCGCTCTTGTTTGGATCTTCTCTATCTCCTCCGTCAACCTGATCTCGTACGGATCCCACACTGATGAGCAATACTCAAGTATAGGTCGAACGAGTGTTTTGTAAGCCACCTCCTTTGTTGATGGACTACATTTTCTAAGGACTCTCCCAATGAATCTCAATCTGATACCCGCCTTACCAACAATTAATTTTATATGATCATTCCACTTCAAATCGTTCCGCACGCATACTACCAGATATTTTACAGAAGTAACTGCTACCAGTGTTTGTTCTGCTATCATGTAATCATACAATAAAGGATCCTTCTTTCTATGTATTCGCAATACATTACATTTATCTATGTTAAGGGTCAGTTGCCACTCCCTGCACCTAGTGCCTATCCCCTGCAGATCTTCCTGCATTTCGCTACAATTTTCTAATGCTGCAACTTCTCTGTATACTACAGCATCATCCGCGAAAAGCCGCATGGAACTTCTGACACTATCTACTAGGTCATTTATATATATTGTGAAAAGCAGTGGTATCATAACACTCCTCTGTGGCACGCCAGAGGTTACTTTAACGTCTCTAGACGTCTCTCCATTGATAACACCATGCTGTGTTCTGTTTGCTAAAAACTCTTCAATCCAGCCACACAGCTGGTCTGATATTCCGTAGGCTCTTACTTTATCAGGCGACAGTGCGGAACTGTATCGAACGCCTTCCGGAAGTCAAGGAAAATAGCATCTACTTGGGAGCCTGTATCTAATATTTTCTGGGTCTCATGAACAAATAAAGTGAGTTGGGTCTCACACGATCGCTGTTTCCGGAATCCATGTTGATTCCTACAGAGTAGATTCTGGGTTTCCAAAAACAACATGATACGCGAGCAAAAACCATGTTCTAAAATTCTACAACAGATCGACGTCAGAGATATAGGTCTATAGTTTTGCGCATCTGCTCGACGACCCTTCTTGAAGACTGGGCCTACCTGTGCTCTTTTCCAATCATTTGGAACCTTCCGTTCCTCTAGAGACTTGCGGTACACAGCTGTTAGAACGGGGGCAAGTTCTTTCGCGTATTCTGTGTAGAATCGAATTGGTATCCCCCGTCAGGTCCAGTGGACTTTCCTCTGTTGAGTGATTCCAGTTGCTTTTCTATTCCTTGGACACTTATTTCGATGTCAGCCATTTTTTCGTTTGTGCGAGGATTTAGAGAAGGAACTGCAGTGTGGTCTTCCTCTGTGAAACAGCTTTGGAAAAAGGTGTTTAGTATTTCAGCTTTACGCGTATCATCCTCTGTTTCAATGCCATCATCATCCCGGAGTGTCTGGATATGCTGTTTCGAGCCACTTACTGATTTAACGTAAGACCAGAACTTCCTAGGATTTTCTGTCAAGTCGGTACATAGAATATTACTTTCGAATTCACTGAACGCTTCACGCATAGCCCTCCTTATGCTAACTTTGACATCGTTTAGCTTCTGTTTGTCTGAGAGGTTTTGGCCGCGTTTAAATTTGCAGTGAAGCTGTCTTTGCTTTCGCAGTAGTTTTCTAACTTTGTTGTTGAACCACGGTGGGTTTTTCCCGTCCCTCACAGTTTTACTCGGCACGTACCTGTCTAAAATGCGTTTTACAATTGCCTTGAACTTTTTCCATAAACACTCAACATTGTCAGTGTCGGAACAGAAATTTTCGTTTTGATCTGTTAGGTAGTGTGAAATCTGCCTCCTATTACTCTTGCTAAACAGATAAACCTTCCTCCCTTTTTTATATTCCTATGAACTTCCATATTCAGCGATGCTGCAACGGCCTTATGATCACCGATTCCCTGTTCTGCACTTACAGAGTCGAAAAGTTCAGGTCTGTATGTTATCATTAGGTCCAAGATGTTACCTCCATGAGTTGGTTCTCTGTTTAATTGCTCGAGGTAATTTTCGGATAGTGCACTCAGTATAATTTCACTCGATGCTCTGTCCCTACCACCTGTCATAAACATCTGAGTGTCCCAGTCTATATCTGGTAAATTGAAATCTCCACCTAAGACTATAACATGCTGAGAAAATTTATGTGAAATGTATTCCAAATTTTCTCTCAGTTGTTCTGCCACTAATGCTGCTGAGTCGGGAGGTCAGTAAAATGAGCCAACTATTAACCTAGCTCGGTTGTTGAGTGTAACCTCCACCCATAATAATTCACAGGAACTATCCACTTCTACTTCACTACCGGATAAACTACTACTAACAGCGACAAACACGCCACCACCGGTTACATGCAATCTATCCTTTCTAAACACCGTCTGTGCCTTTGTAAAAATTTCGGCAGAATTTCTCTCTGGCTTCAGCCAGCTCTCCGTACCGATAACGATTTCAGCTTCGGTGCTTTCTATCAGCGCTTGAAGTTCCGGTACTTTACCAATGCAGCTTCGACAGTTTACAATTACAATACCGATTGCTGCTTGGTTCCCACATGTCCTGACTTTTCCCTGCACCCTTTGAGGCTGCTGCCCTTTCTGTACTTGCCCGAGGCCATCTAACCTAAAAAAATCGCCTAGCCCACACCACACAAGCCTTGCTACCCGTGTAGCCGCTTGCTGCGTGTAGTGGACTCCTGACCTATCCAGCGGAACCCGAAACCCCACCACCCTATGGCACAAGTCGAAGAATCTGCAGCCCACACGGTCGCAGAACCGTCTCAGCCTCTGATTCAGACCCTCCACTCGGCTCTGTACCAAAGGTCCGCAGTCAATCCTGTCAGTATGCCCAGCCTACAATATCCAAAATCTGTAATGAGGTGTGGCTGCCCAATCCCATGACATCTGCACATTGTTTCACCTTGGTTTCATCACATTTTAAAGACACTCATCACAGCTCTCCTCAAACACCCGACAAGTTGAGCGGTTTCCAAAATGCTCATGCCAAGCCTTGGGGCCATCACATCTGCCATCAGTCAAACTCAGACACTACATGCACCGTGCGTGTCTCACTAGCAGTCATTCTTCACCAGGTGACACTGATGTCACTTGGATGGGTTTATACTGATAGTAGGTCAGCAGACGTAATGTTCTAGTTGATCAGTGTACCTTCTTCAACCATAGTTGTGTCACCCCGTGTCACCATGGAAACCAAGCTGCTAGTACAAAATTACTGTGAATCACCATGGCACTACTACTCTGATGTCACTTGTTGCCAGGAATACCCTTTGATTAGACCATGCAAAAATCCTACATATAAGCCAGCCAACAACCAGTCTAAGACAATTGTAACGTGATCACTGAAGTGTGCACTTTGTGTGCTATTGGTTTCATTTATGGCATTTATCTTCTGGACTCTGTTCATTATCAGCAGAACTCTGATACTGTGTGAACTGGATTTTGACAAACAGTTACCTACAATACTTTGCACTGCTCTGAGGAGCATTCAGTAATCTCTATTACTTTTATGTGTAATTTGCCTTTAAAAACCCACCATTCTCATAAAACTGTCAGAGACTTTTTGTCCTTCTCCTCGTCTGTTGTCTTGTGTCTGCAGTTTCTCTGTGGCATTTCATTTGCCTACCACAGTGACTCTCCTGCCTGGCACTTTCCTGCATTCCTCCATGTCTTCCAGAACTCCAACATGCACACCGATATCTGGCTACCACCCCACCTCCTCCTACTTAGTCCTCCCTAACCACTTTATTACACACTTGATCCTGATTGCATCATTTTAATGTCCCTTATCCATCTCCTACTCCTAGGTAACCACTCACCTTGTCTCATTATGTCATTCAATGTGTTAAAGTGTGTATGTCAGTCATTACCACCCATAATTAAAACAAAATATTCATAAAACTTGGAAAAGTATGCACTGTTCAGTTTTTCCTACTTCACATTATTGTTGAATGATTGACTTTCTTTTCTCCCATTGTGATCAGCTGAAAAATTATACCTGAAAGGAATACAGGTCATTAATCCTGCTAGTGAAACTTGGATATTTTACTATGAATAGTTCTTTTATACAGAGAAGCTTAACAAATATTATTTTGTATTATTTTGAACTGTCATAGAAGCTCGAAAAATATAGATCATTCAAAGTGACACCATGTTTCATCTGTCTTGCAACTGAATTACAGAAGTACTGCACTTAATCAAAGACACAAAAAAATAAAATTCAATGCTGAAAATCAAATCTTACTTTGCTAAACACTCCACAAAAAACTGAAGTCCTGGGAAACTGCTGTCCTGGTATTCCCCACAAATAATTTTAAGCCATACTGAGAGAGCTTTTTCATGATCCTGAGAGTGACGGTACAGTAGAGCAAGTGCATGGTAACATTTATGACGCTCTAGCCAACTGCTGCAGTCTTTCACATCACAAGTAATTTCTCCCGCAACAATAAAGGCTTCAAGTTCTGCAGCATTTAATTCTGAATACAGTTTTAACAGAGCTGTGTCAACCTCCTGAAAAAGTAATTATTATTAGCAAAATGTTCTTCTGATTACTAAGAATAACAACTGAAAAACAATCTTAGATTTATTATTTGTGTAGTTATGTACTAGTTGTCTCAAAAAAACTTCCTATTTATTTACTTTGAATCCCTGATCTTTATCATTTAGTAGTTCTCATGGATGCTGCAGGTTATGACAAATTGTTAAAGTCACTATAATATTGCTAAAATTACGTGAAACCTTATACTCTTATTTATGAACTTCACAGTGAAATGCAATACTCAATTCTACACACTGTTTTGAGCCAATGTTCATTCACTTTATTGACAATTGGCCATTTCCATGCAGCAATTCATTGTACCCAAACAATGTACCCTAAACCCATACATACTGAACATATTGGTCTTCCTGATCTAGTGTAATTAGTGCAATGAAGTAAGAAACTGTCTGGAATCCATTCTGCCATTGACTTGAAGCAATTTGGGGAAACCAGGGAATACCAAACTCTGGATGGCTGTATGCAGATTTAAATCCTGGTCCTCTTGAATATGAATTCAGTGCCCTAAATAACACACTACCTTGTTTAGTCAGGTTACTGATTATGCAACTATTACTATTTACAAGAAAAGATTATTTGATGTTTCAAACTTTGAGTATGATTTGAGAATGAGAAAGAATGAAAAGCAGCTTGTGCCTAACTAAGTAAGGCAGCCCCTACTTATGAGCCTGTTAATTTCATTGTCATGGTCATGCTCAATATGTATTTAACTGCAGAAAAGGATTTCTAAGCTGTTACTACTGTCAAGTTATGTCCTGCAGCAGCATACAGACAGACAGGAAAAGTGAAAAGTGAAAAGTGAGTCATGCATCATGGATGCTAGGTTTCAGAACTAGAACTTGCCCCACAAACATTCCATGCCAAAGCTACACGCCTTGTAGCCTTAGTTTCTGAATAACCCTTGTATTGTAGCTCTCAGAAAGTCATCATATTTCTAAATATGCCATCATTATTATATGATATGTGAGTAGAAAGTTGCAATACATTCGTCATCTCCTCTCAGAATGGGGATTCACAGAATTTATACAACCTTTCTGAGACATTCATCACCTTTGTTTTGGAGTCTTCCAAAAGAGTCAAGCAAATTTGTAATACTTTCACACTAAACAAATCTTCGATCAGTTCCACAGATTTTTTCTGAGGTGACCCACCACTGTTTCTGTCTTTCAATTTGATATGAATCCCAACCAGAGCAACAATCATCATCAATGGAGCATACAAACATTTTGTAAATGATATCCTTCACAGACAAGTTATAGTTTCTAATAATACAAAAAACTCTGCATGGATCATCAATAACTACACTTTATAGTTGTTCAATCTGTAATTGCATTTAGCCTCTAAACATTTGATTGTTCTGAATAATCACATATCAGCAATGGTGCATTCAAGTAATAGAACCAAAACACAGAACCTATTTGTACTGTGTTTAGAGCTGCTTGCATTGAGGGTAAGCAAAGTTCTCATTATGCCAACTCTCTGTATTAAACAGATCACCACCATATGGTCTCAGTAGTAGTAATGTTGCCGGCTTTGTCGTTTATCTACATACATAAATGTACTCCTACATTTATACTCTGCAACTCACTACAGACTGTATGGCAAAGGATATTTCCCATTGTACCACATGTTACGGTTTCTTATTATTCCAGATGTCACAGAGCAAGAACGATTGATTTAATATCTCTGTGCGAGTGGTAATTAGTATAATTTTATCATCGCAACCTCTATGGTACTGGTATGTACAAGTCTGAAGAATATCCACGTTTTCCTCGCTGAAATGGGGTACATCCTTCCATATACATTTTACTGAACATGCAGACTTTAGAGATCACTGTTACTTCAACCAACCCATGATCACTGATACCTGGCTCCATGTTAACATCCTCCATAGGTCCAAGTCTCATTGATTACAAATCTAATGTATTTCTATCATGGGTAGTGGTCCAAAATATTTGTTCTGTGCAATTTTAACAGAAATCTTTGATAGCTGTTTTGCAGGAAGTTTTGTTCTGTAATTTTCGCTATGTTACTGTTACTGAACTGAGGGTTTATCTGAAGTTCTCAGTTACTTCTATAGATTAGAATGGAGGCCAGTTGATTGACTGAACCAAAACCTTTATCTTGTCCTTGAAAGCTGTTCTTGTACGAACCATTTCACAATCTGATTCAATTTCTCTCCCAATTTATTTTAAGATGCTGATCTACTGCTGTGAAGACACCACCTCCCCTCTCACTGAGCCTGCCCGTTCAGGAAAAATCTGGCTTCATCCCAAAGATTTCACTATATCAATTCCCAGTTCCCACCAACTATTGTTAGCAAGTACTACGTCAGACCTATAGCTTTTCAACAGTGCTTCAAACTAGCAATTTTCTGAGAATGTTTCGGCAGTTGATCACTTTTGTCTCAATATTCTCTGCTTTTGGGACCATTTCTTGAAATTGGATATGAGAATTTTAGAGCTGTCTGACACAATAATAACCATCTCTTGATAGAGACCTTGTCGAAACCACCCTTGTGTAGATTCCATAAGCAATCAACTACATTGGTAGCTTCCTCTGGTGTGAAATGCACCCCTGAGCAATTTAGTGGGACCTTAAATCTTTCTATCCTATGATTCAAGTCGAGGAAATCACAAACCCTAAGTCATCACAGAACTGCCTGAGTCTCTGGTTGAGGTTTAGCACTTGGGTCAAAACCAGATGTTTACAGCCAATTCTATATGTGATCCTACTGATTATGAGTTTCACTGATACATCGTAACCACCAATTACTGGCCCTCTGCAAACTACTTTGACCTGGCACAATATGATGTAGGCTGTCAAACAGAATAAGTACATTATATTCTTCATTTCAATCAGTGCTTGGTAAAGGTGATGAGTATAGTGCCCTGATGTCTTCCCCTTCTTACCCACCCCTCTACCACCATCCCCTGCCCTTGTACCCTGTTTCTGCTATGCAAAGTGCCAAGGCCTCCCACTAACATATCTCTTACAATCAGAAAGATGCACAGTTTGCAGGCCAGGTTTTTTTCCTTTTTTCCTACAGAAAAATCCATATCTATGGGATTTGAGGTATTGTTGGTATTTCATGTACTTTTCAGAGTTGAGTGTTATCATAGCCATCTGCAGCAAGTTTCAGTTGCTTGACACTGGTCAAAAAAGCTTTCAGCTACACACAAATTCCTGCCTACCCCATGCCTGGAAACTGTAATTACAATGGGGTGTTTCTAATTCGATCTATGAGCTTACATCCCCAAGTTATACTAAATGATTGAACTTGCATAGGAATAATGGCAAGAAATATCAGCCTAACAAATTAAAATACAAGCAACACGTTTAGTTTGCACATAAGAAAATGAAACACTGAATTTTCATGTTAATTTCTCTAACAATGCAGCAAGTTTAGTGACACAGAACACACTAATGATATCTAAAATAAACATTATAACCTCAATTAAAAACCTTGAAAAATGATAAACATGCTTCTAGGTTGGCTCACTCTCCTGAGGCAGCTAAGAGTGACTGTGAAAATCAACAGTCCTATTGCACTTCCTTTATACGTACCAAATGGCACTTTTTTATGAAGGTATCTCCACTGAGCGAGACATATTGGATACTACCTACCAGCAAGTTCTAAATCCAGTGACTTAGGCATATGTTTGGTTACTACACAACAACTGGAACTGTATAATGGCCTTCTACTGGTTGTGTCTGAGGCTTTGTTTCACAACCACAAAATGTATTCCGCAACAATAAAACAAATTCAGATTCATATTGGTCTGTATTTTTGGGCATCCGTTCTATGATACTACACAAAAACATAAACAACATCTGCTCCTTCCTAATTACACTGGATGCTTTGTTGCTGCTAGAACTTTTGGCAAACTGTTTATAGAAAAGACCAGTTTTGTTATATTAAATATCATACAATGAAACTGTTATTCTATTAGATTCAGTGTCCTTGCCACTATCGAGTGGCAAAGACCAATCATTTACCCCTCTCTCTCTCTCATTTTCATGTCAATGCTATGATCAAAGAGCATGGGCTCCAGTATTACATTATTAAATGATACCTTTCCAGAAGACATAATTCAAAATTTCAACCCTCTTCCACCTCTGTGATTATAAAGGGTGATTCAGGAGGAATATCTCAATTTGTGTGGTGATTCTACATGTGAAAATAAACCAAAAAAGTCCTATGAACATGTGTCTGATTGTTGCTGTTATGCAACTGGAGCAGGTTGAAGACTACACACAACCATGAATGATTATGAAAACAAGTGTGACTATTACTTACTGAAATGCAGTGTAGGTGCTGTGGTTGACAGAATAATGGCAGGATATATGACTGAGTCATCCTAAAAGAGGTGTTCTAAAAGTCCCCCCCCCCCCCCCGGCAATCTCAATGTGCTTATCAACACATTGGCGGGTAGTATACATACACCCCCTTTAATCAGCCCCAAAAACAGTCTAATGGGGTTCAGTTGGGTGATCTGGCAGTCTGGTTAATGAGTCTGCAGTGGCCAATCCAGCACTGAGGAAATGTGTTATTCAGTTACTGGGATACTTGTCTGGTACAGTGAATCAGCGATCCATTATGTTGCAGGTACATTTGCCTTCATTGCTCTAATGTCACGTCTTCCAAAAGTGCAGGTAGGTCGTCTAGCACAAAACGTAGATATGCTGCAGCTGTCACTCAATTTGGCAGGAACACAGGCCGTATCACCAGGTCATCAATCATACCACACCAATGTTTACTTAGGACCTAACTTGGAATCTTGTTTCTCTGGAGTCGTGGATTCTCCATCAACTATGTATGAGAACTTCTGGTGTTTATGATACCAATGCATGTAATGTAACTTCATCTGTAAATAAAATTTACTGCACAACATTTCTGTGAACAGCCAACCATTTGCAAAATTGTTGTTTGCATACTGAGTCACCTGTAGGCAGATGTTGCACGAGCTGTACATGGAATCGGCACAAGCCCCTTGAATGTAGTGTATGTCACACTTGCATTTGTAGAATATTGAGGTGATGGTTAATGCAGCATTTAGTGGTGGTGGGACTCCATTGCACCATTGCAATAATGTCTTCTTTTTCCTCAACTGACTGGGCAGCCTCACATTCTGATGTTATGTGTACACGGGGTAGTGTTCTGAATTTACAGTTCCGTAATGATAAAAAATCGGACACATGTTCATATCTGACATTCCTCCTGAATCACCCTGTATAGTCAACAGCTGAACAAATATGTAATATCACCCTGTTAGCTGATTTTATGTATGACCAAACTTCCTGTTTCTTCCAATACTCTGAGATGCGTGTGTGTGTGTGTGTGTGTGTGTGTGTGTGTGTGTGTGTGTGTGTGGAAGGGTGGTGCACGCACCACTGTTGAGCAAGTAGCTTTCCCCCAGTTTTATAATTGGGAAAAAAATCTGCTTTTACAGTTGCTGAAATTTATATGAAACTGCCCTCAAGGAATATTAATACCTCAACTTATGCTGTTGTCAACAACAGTTCTGTAAGAATGATGCTTTTTTACTTTCAGACAGTCGACGGCAAACACTTTTTATTTTGTGCTTGAAAACTACACCTTTTACAGAAACAAATCCCTAAAGTAGTTCTTACTGATACTGTGGTTCAAACTACCCCTCTTGAAATTACAAAATACATCTACTTGTCACTATGACCATAAAGTGAGATAGAGTTGGATTTGTATTTCTGCATCTACATACATACTCTGCATGTCACCATATGGTGCCTGATGGAGGGTACCCTGTATTACAACTAGTCATTTCCTTTCCTGTTCCACTTGCAGATAGAATGAGAGAAAAACAATTTTCTATATGCTTCCAAATGAACCCTAATATCTCTTACCTTCTCTTCATAGTCCTTACACAAAATGTATGTTTGTGGCAGTAGTACTGTTTTGCAATCAGTTTCAAATGCCAGTTCTCTAAATTTTCTCAACAGTGTTCCTCGAAAAGAACATTGCCTTCCATCCAGGGATTCCCACGTGAGTTCCCAAAGCAGCTCCATAACCCTTTGTGTGTTGTTCGAAGCTACCAGTAACACATCTAGCAGCCCACCTCTGAACTGATTTGATGTCTTTCTTAATCAGACCTGGTGAAAATCCCGAAAAGTCGAGCAGCACTGAACAATAGGTTGCACTAGCCATCTATATACAGACGAACCACACTTTCCTAAAATTCTCCCAATACACCAAACCCAACCATTTGCCTGTCCCATCACAATCCTCACATGCTCATTCCATTTCATATCACTTTGCAATGTTATGCACAGATATTTAAACAAAGTGACTCTGTTAAGAAGGACACTTCTAATGCTGTATCTGAACATTGCAGTTTGGTCTTTCCTACTCATCTACATTAACTCACATTTTTCTACATTTAGAGTAAGCTGCCATTCGTCATACCAACTAGAAATTTTGTCCAAGTTATCTGGTATCATCATACAGTCACTTATCTTCAACACCTTTCCATACACCTCATCATCATCAGCAAACAGCAGCAGATTGCTACCCACCTTGTCCACCAGATCATTTATGTACACAGAAAATAATAGTAGTCCTATCACACTTCCCTGGGCACTTGACAATACTCTTGACTCTGATGAACACTCACCATCGAGAACAACATACTGGGTTCCACTATTTAAGATGTCTTTGCGCCTCTCACTCATCTGGTAATCCATTCCATATGCTTGTACCCTCATTAACAGCCTGCAGGGGGGTACTGTGTCAAATACTTTTCAGAAATGTTAGAAATATGAAATCTGCCTGTTGTCATTCTGATGTACCTTCACTCATGATGCACACGATTTCAGAGGTCCTGCGTCCATACAGTTTGTAGACCCACTTATGATGCAAACTGGTGAGCCGCCAAAGACAGTATTATTTATGTGATCGCAAATGAGCACTTGGCCTATTCTGTAACCTGTATTACTGTTGTCCATTCAATGTGTTCAGTGCTATGCAGGTGTACTTCATTGTATTTTACGTTGGCTCTATAAAGTACTATGTTCGATAAATTGCATTTGTTCTTGCTATAACAAACTTGGTGACAAGTGAGGGTTATGTTTTCTCTGTGTGTTAAGAGTCAGTGCTAGGCCATCCGACAAATATCTAGACAGAAGAAATACTCTGCCGTATCATTACCCAGCAGCAAGTTTTCGCAGAACAGCAGTAGGCTCTCACCACCATTCTCAATCAAGTGGCATCTGCGTGTTAGCGGCAAGTTACTCTTCCATCAGTGCAACTGCTGCCCTTTCTGGCATGTGATGAATCAGTTGAAGACTGGGACTCCTATAAGACATGGTTACACCAACATTTCCATGTTTTTTGCATGGACAATGCAAGCCTGTGTAGGGCTTTCTTTCTTTCCTGACTTTCACCATGTATTTGTAAGTTGTGCCAACTTGTGCCTTTGCAAGAACCTGCCAGCTTATCATCTGACGAAATCTGCAAGCTTCTCTCAACCTATTACTGCGACAGAACCCATGTCACTGCAATGTGTGTAGAATTTTAGAATTGTCAGAAAAATCCAAACCAATCTTACAAAGCCTTGGCAGCAGAGTAACACAGATTGAACTGTCATCGTAAATCTATCACAAGTACCCATCACAAATCCTACATTGATCACATGGTGCGTGACGATATTATTCATCTGGTCCCAGATAGGGGAGTCCACAAAAAACCACTTCAATGTGAGAATCCAACACTTACGGATGTGCTGAATATAGCAGTCCTTTGAAGTATCAAGAGCCGCAGGTGATCAGATTACTGTGTGGCAGGAGGTATCGGAAATTGCTCAGTCAATCCCTGTTAGGCCTGATGCAAGTGTTCAGGATGAGGGGGAAGCCATTGCAGCAGTATAACCTTCGACTCAGCGTCGTATGGAGCAGTGTCGGTTATGACCACAGCAGCAACAGGCCACGTCACAACAGCAGCTGCATGCCCCCCTTCTCTCTTGCCCATACTGCTTTGTCCAGCATGAGCATGCTGTGTGCCCTACGCATTGGGCTGCCTGCAACAAATGTTGAAAGAAAGAGCACATTGCATCGGTGTGTAACTCTTCAAATGTGGTGGACACAGTGGTACCGACGGACACAAACTGTATCTCTACAATGACTGTCTTGCTAAACAAATTGATTACTGACTTGTGTGTGTTTAATAAACCACAACAAATATAAGTGGACACACGAGCTGCAGTGACTTTAGTAAACGTGGAAACATACGTGGACTTGGGCTCCCCTACCCTCATACAGATTTCACGGAAGTTGGTTAGCTACAATAAACAGCAAATTCCAATCCTAGGTCAGTTCTCCACTCCTGTATCTTACAAATCTGTTGTTTGCCCTCTCACCTTCCTTGTTGTGGATCATTTCCGTACTGCAGACCTGTTTAGGTTAGATGCATTTAATGCTTTCAGTTTCTCCAGTGCCAATGAGGTAAATTTAGTTTCAGATCAAGTTCCACATCAGCAACTGGAATCCCTCTGCTCTGAGTTTTCAGCACTGTTTTCCCCTGGGCTCAGATGTACTACTGGTTTTCAGGCAAACATTAATGGAGGGCTCTGTGAATGGCTAGAAGCTCTGCTGTGAACACACTACATGATCCCGACAATAAACTGTGTTCTAAGCCAGTAGGATACGTGAAAGTGTATCCTGTCTTATCTATCATCTTAGAACTATCAGTGTAGAAGATGGTGGCACCCTGGAACTCTCCAAGGATGGAATGTACAAGATGCTGGAAGACCATGGGGGTGACAGAGACCTTGCGATCCTGGGGAGCGCGAGGGGGGGAGAGGGGGAGGGGGGGGGAGAGGAAATACATGGGATGCATTCCGATGAGTGGAGATGGAGATCCTGACAGAGGGAAGTGAGATGCATTGCAACCAACAATGCCACCCATGGGCGGTTATCAGGAGGGAGGCACCAATAGCAAGACGCTCCCCACAATGGTGAACAGGTTCAAGTATTTTCAGAGTGGAAGGAGCCACTGAACCATAAACCTGACTACCATATCCAGTCTGGACAAGACCAGAGCACAGTAAAGATGGAGAAGAGTGGTATGGTCTGCAACCCAAGATGTGTGGGCCAGGAGGTGGAGAGCATTAAGCTTCCGCACGCCTGTAATCTTCAGGTGGCGAATATGGGGCAACCATGTCAGCTTTTTATTAAAAATAAGGCCCAAGAAACGAGACTGTTCTACAACATCTATGAGCTGGTAACCTAAATAAAGTTCTGAACCAGGATGTACTGTGGGTCAACGACAAAAATGCATAACCCGCACTTTGCAGGGAGAAAACTGACTGGAAGCCATGGGAGATGGTCCATACAGAGGTCCATCAGATGGCACCTTGGGTCCAAAGCTAGGCAGATGCTACTGAGTGGGAGCTGCACCAGATGCAAAAATCATTGACATACAATGACAGGGTAATCACAGGCCAACAGGGGTTACAAGCCCATTGATGGTTATGAGAAAGAGTGTAACACTTAACAAAGAACCCTGTGGGTTACCGTTCTCCTGAATCTGAGGGGTGCTGAGTGAAGTGTCAACTTGAACACGGAAAGGCCGGTTGGATAAAAACTCGCAGATAAAAGTTGGAAGGGGCCCCTGTAAGTCTGCATCATGGCACCAAGCCGTGTCTTATGCCCCATGTAGGTCAAAGAAGACTGCGACAAGGTACCGGAGGTAAGTAAAATCCTGTCAGATTGCTGTTTCCAATTTGAGTAAATGTCACCTGGAGGTCATCCTTCCTGGCAACCACACTGATTGAGGCAAAAGGCTCCGACATTCAAGTACTTAACATAATTGGAAGCTAACCATCCTCTCGGGCAGTTTACAAAGTACGTTCGTAAGGCCAATCAGGTAGTAGATGTCAAGAGACATTGGGCTTAAGGACGGGGATAACTATACTGTCTCACCATTGTGATGGCAACGCACCCATGAGCCAAATGTGGTTGAAGGCGTTGAGTAGATGTGGCCTCTGCGTAACGTCCAAGTGTTGGATCATCTGGCTGTGGATGGAATTCAGGCCTGGGGCTGTGTCTCATGAAGAGCTAAGATCCTGCAAGAATTCCCATTCAGTGAAGGGTTTATTATAGGGCTCAACATGATGCAGGATGAAACAGAGGGGGTCTGTTCAACTCCGCATTTATGCCGGAGAAAGGTATTGGAATAGGAAGAGGATGCTGATGCAGTTGCAAAGTGCATCGCAAGGTGTTCTGCAAGAACCAATGAATCTATACACAGACAACCTTGGAGGATAAGACCCTGGACAGTTGACGGTCATTGGCAGCCCAGAAGGCTACAGAGCTTGGACCAAACATGCAAGGAAGAGGCATACATCCCCTGGGAGGGGGGTGGGGGGTGGGGGGTTGGGTGGACATAGCGCTCCCAGTGTTACTTTTCACTCTGCGTCAGCATCTCAGCATGGAGATGCTTAAAAGCAAGGAAGTTGGTCTGTGAAGGGTGTCATTTAAACTGCTGCAGTGCCCATAGGCGGTCCTGGATAGAAATCGCTACTATGTCTTCAGTCCATCACGGTACTGGTCAACGACAAGGGGGCCTGTGGATAAGGCGACAGCAGTGCCAGCAGTAAGAAGAATAGTGGCAGATATGCCCTGCACAACCGCATCAATGCAATTCGAGAGAGAGGTGTCGAAGTGCAAAGTACACGCATATAAAGGCCGATTGGCCCTGCAGAATGCCCAACGTGGGGGCCTGGCTGCCTGGCAGCAGCAGGGGAACAACAGAATCACTGGAAAGTGGTACTGTCTCAAAGATCATCATGGGGCAACCAATGTAGGGAAGCTACAAGAGCATGGGAGGAGATCGTAAGATAGATAGATAGCAGTAAAGGTGCCAGGAGCGGCACTGTAGTGGATAGGGGAACCATCATTGAGGAGACACAAATCGGAGTTTGTAATAAGTTGTTCAGTAAGGAGACCACTACCTATTGAAGTGGCACTCCCCCACGTGATATGGTGTGCACTAAAGTCCCAGAGGAGGAGAAATAAGAGCGGGAGTTGCTATATTAAGGTAGACAGTTCAACATAAGAAAGTGGCCTACCTGGAGTGAGGCAGACACTGCAAATGGTGATTACCACAGTACTCTTGAAGAGCTACACAGAACACAAAGTAGGAGGAAACACGACACTGTATTTCCGGTAGGTGACAATAGTATCCATCTCAATTCCACTGGATTATAGTGTGGCGAGAGTCCAGGTTAAACATACGGGGGGGGGGGACATCCATAATTAAGATGTCAGACTCAGGTTGCGAGGAGAGAGACAGCACCTCCAGGGGCACTGGGGAGGCTTTGTCCTGGGACTTATGTTTCTTCTTCCTTCTTCTCTTTCCGAGGTGGAGTAGGGAAGGGGAAGGAGGGAGTACAAGTGTCAGCAAGATCTGAAACCCAAAGAGAGTGCGCAACCGTGTGGCACACCGATGGTGCATCTCATAGTCAATTGGTGATAGGAGTCTTCTGGCCTGAGAGATGCTGGGGAGAAGGGTCCCAGGAGGGAGCCCAATCACTGGCAGGTGCCAAAGACGGGGGGCACTTCTTTGGCCAGGGAGGGGGAGTGGCTCTCCTGGACAGGAGGAAATAGGAACTGCAGAGGAGGGCAAGGAGAAAAGGGGCTGAGGCTGGTCTAAGGAAAAGTTAGGGGAGGGAAAAGGATGTAACAGAGGTAAAAGTTGAAGAAAGTGACCTCGGATGGAGTGTCTCATTTTTGGCAAGCCTCAGCGTAAGACAGGCAATCAAGCGACTTGTGTCTCATATCTTCTATTCTCTCTTGTAAGCTGGGCAATCTGGCAAGTGAGGAGAGTGGTGGTCATGACTATTGACACACACACAGGTGGCGGAACACAGACACACCCCTCATGGAGTGGGTGTCCTCAGTCACCACACAGAGGGTCCGCCATACAGCAGGAAGACATATGCCCAAAACACAAACACCAAAAGCATCTCACAGGTGGTGAGACATACGGCTTCATGTCATATCTGTAGCACATAACATTGACCTTCTCTGGAAGAGTATCCCCCCTCAAAAGCCAGAATGAAGGTGCCAGTATCGGAGCGGTTGTCTTTATGACCCTTCTGCACTCATTGAACAAAATGAATGCTGCGTCACTCCAGATTAGCCCGGATGCAGGATTAGATCCCTATGAAAAGTCACTCCCTGCACCACATTCAAAGACTGGTGAGGGGTAATAGTCACTGAGACATTGCCACAACAATCACAATCACGAAGAGCTGCCGATTGGGCAGCTGAAGAAACTTTGATCAACAGGGTGACCAACAGCATATTACTGAGAGATTCCACTTCACTAAACGTCCTTGATATTCTCAACAAAAGACAATGGCTTTGTGGCAGTAAATGTGTCCCCACCCATCCTAGTACAGATGAGGTAGTGGGCAAGTGTTTATTCCCAAGATGGCAAGCCTGGCCCTCCTCCCAGGGTGTAGCCGGGGAAGGGAAGGCTGCCAGGTCATACGACGCTGCATTCAATGATCCTTCACCATTTGAAGAGACGGACGTTTGAGAACAGCCAGATTTTTGCAGCTTGATATGCTTCATGCACCAAGCATCTGCCCTGATACCACCCACTCCAATCAGGGGCTCTCCCCATGGGCGCCACTCAGCCACAGCACGGGCCACCTGGCACGGCGGCCACTGCCATGAGTTCTGATGCTTCAGAAAGACAGGCAGCCACTCCTTGGAGCATACAGGGGGAGGGAACAGCTCAGGTATCAGTACTACGATTCCTGTGTTGTGAAGGAGTCAGCCAGATGGGTATGTAACAGCCCCACCACACGAACTGGCTACACATGCTGAGGACCTAGCGGTGTAGAGAAGGGCTACGGTGGGGAAGGAAGGGGGGAGAGGAATCCATACCATAGACACTGGGGAGGGAGTTCTTCCCAAAATGGCTCACACTAAAAGCAGAAAATTTATAAATGAAGGTCAAACCTCAAGTGGGGACATGAACACCGTAAACGATGAAAGAGAACAGGCAGGAGGAACAAAACTGCAAGAAATACATGGAACCAGGTGGGTAGCCAGGTCGACATAAATCAGAACACCAAGAGAGGGGAAGCAGGGGACAGGGGGGAAGAAGTGAGGATAGAGAGGGAGCGGCAGAGTGAAGGAAATGCAGCTAGGGAAGGAAGAATGGGCTGCAATAGTTCAGGGGCCCGTGTGCACCATGCATGAACTCACAAAATTACTGTGAGCCCCCTAGCCCCCTGGGGAGAGAGGGGAGGGGGTTGGGGGGGGGGGAGTGGGACCTGAAATTTTTCAGCATCTTTTAGAACAGCTGAGAGCTTCTGAGCCTGGCTGCACCAGTTACCTCAATGATACTGTTATTCGGCTTCTCCTACCGACAACCACGATAGCAATCTCCAAGCGTTGTTTCCTGTTTTGTAGACTCAAGTCTCAAGTGCAATCTTACAAAATCTCAATTTATTCAGCCATCAATTGAGTACCTAGGTTTTGATGTTTGTTGCACAAGGATCAGGCCTTGTGTCACTATGTTGACACAATTGCGGCTTTGCTGCGGCCAACCTCCGTTAAGGAACTGCAGGTGTTTCTAGGTGACGTTGCGTACTACCATAAGTTTTCACCAGATGCTTTCACTGTTGCTCAGCCTCTGCATGTGGTTTTGCACAAATATCTGCCCTTTTTCTGGTGCCCTACTTGTGACCCAGCCTTCGTTTGCTTAAATCTAAGCTTCAATCTGCCCCATGTCTGGCCACTTGTGTTGGCTCTCAGCACAGTCTTGGCACGATGTTGGTGCACAAATACGTGGACGGGTCTGAACGACCCACTGCTTATGCTTCTGAGACTTTAACTCCTGCTCAGCAGTGGTGTTCTCAGACTGGAAAGGAGGCTTTAGGGACTGTGTTAGCTCTCAAGAAATTTCACAGCTTGTTGTATGGTTCTAAGTTCCATTTAATCAAGGATCACAAGCTAATGGTTGTTCTTTTTAACCCTATGGCTTCCGTGTCAGACAAGGCAGCAAAGGGCTCTCTTCCTCTCCCATTTTTATTAGATCCATTACCGGCCGACAATGGGACATGCCAACACCAATGCCCTATCTTGCCTTTCAATCAGCGTTCGATCAGGACAAGTTGCTTTGTTTTTATTTAGATACTGAGAGCCAGAAAGCAGTCAACAGTTTTCTTTCACTAGTGCCACAATAGCATCAGCTGTTGCCATGGACCTGTACTTAGTCAGGTCCTCTCTTTTATGCAGCACGGTTGGCCGGAAAAACCCCCAGGCCATGCTTAGATCCCTTTTGTAATTACTTCTCCCTCCAGCACCGCCTTTCTGTGTTCGATAGGGTTCTTTTTTTTAGCAACAGAGGACACTGCTCCCTGGGTTGTGATTGCTGCTTCCTCATGCAGTAATGTACTGCGGCTTCTGCATGCCAGTCATTGGAGGACCTCTTGCACCAAAGCTTTGGCCTGATGGCATGTGTATTGGCTGGGCATAGATGAGGACATTATCTTGCTTATCACTGCTTGCACTCACTGTGTTCAGCAACATGCAGCTTTGTAAGTGTCTTTCTCCCCCTGGCTGACTTTGCAACGCTCATGGGAGTGTCTACATGTCTATTTTGCTGGGCCCTTCCTAAATCAGTTTTGGCTCACTGTACTGGATGCCTATTCCAACTTTTCCTATGTAGCCAGTTGTCTGTCCATGTACGTGGTAGCCAGTATTTTAGCCCTGTCTAAGATTTTTGCAGTTGAGGAACTTGCACATTCCACGATTACCAATATTGGCCTCCAATTTCATTCTCGAAAATTTGCATCTTTTTTTCAGGCTAGTGGTGTTCGCCATCTCACAGCTCCCTCGTTTCATCCTCAATCTGATGTTGAGGCCAAACACATGGGTTGGACATTTAAAACTCAGATGCACAAGTATGTATCTGGTAGGTCCCCCGGAACTGCTTTAGACCATTTTTTGGGTTTGCACTGTTCCACTCCAGTGATGTACAAGAGCCCAGCCACACTGCTACAGGGGTGCCACCCACGGACCCTCCTTCCTCTGCTGCATGCAACACCACGTACACTGGTGTCACTGGTTCTGGCGAGGTGCACCTGTCTGGGCTCATGGTTTTGGCCGCCAAAAGAACTGGGTTCCTGCCATCATTGAGAGTTGCCGGGGCCAGCGACTGAGCTTTGTGCACACTTCTGAAGGGCGGATGTCCCATCACTTTGACCAGCTGCAGCCATACACAATGGGGTCTGTTCCCATGGGCTCACCACCTCCCTCACCTGCAGCGGGGATTGCTGCCTGGCAGATCACTGTCTGGGATCCGTGCTTCCACCCCCGCTCCTCGACTGCCTTTGCTAGTGCTGCCCCCACTGCACCTGACATTGCAGCCGCCGCCACCTACCTTGCTGGGTCCTGTGCGGCTGTCGGCTCTGACGCTCCCCACTGACCTCGACAAGAACATCCCTATGGAGATGCCACATACGTTCCTGCTCTATGGGTATCACAAAAGACCGGACAGCGTGCCAAATTGTCCCCTCATCACTTCCACCCCTACTCGCCAGTGCCTGCCCGCCACATGCTGCAGCAGCTGCCATTATTGGGCGATGAAATGGACATCACTGCCATCATTGATGTTTTCCATTACTAGTAATCTCAGTGCCTTGTGAAGTCAATGCTTTTTTCTGTACCATGCATTTTTTCTGTGCCACACCATTTTTCTGTAACATGCTTTTTTCCGCGTCTCTTGTTTTTATATATGTATGTGGTTTTCCTACCTCCTAGATGGGAGAAATGACGTACTGTCACTCATTACGCGCATGATTGCATGTCCATACAGTTCACATATCTGCTTATAAGGGGCACCTGGGTTGGCCCCTGGTGCACTCTGATGAGCCACCGAAGAAACGGTATTATTTAAGCAATCACAAACAAGTGCTCAGCCTACTCTATAACCTATATTACTGTTGTCCATTCAGTGTATTCAGCGCCCATGCACAACTTGTACTTCATTGTATCTTATGTTGGCTCTCTAACGTACTATGTTCCATAAACAATGTTAGTTCTTGCTATAACATGTTCATCCATAGTTAACAGTACATCATGTGAGAAAAGGACCAGCTGAGTTTGATATAAGCAATGCTTTCTAAAACTGTGCTGATTCATTAACATAAGCTTTTTGGTCTCTAGGAAATTTATTACATTAGAACTAGAGTTCTTCAGCAAAATGATGATAAGATAATGGTCTGTAATTTTGTAGGTCCATTCTCTTACCCTTCTTATACACAGGAACCACTTGCACTTTTTACCAGTCGCTTGGGATCTTGCACTAGGCATTAGATTTGTAATAAATGCAAGCTAAGTAAAAATTCAATGCCGTGAAGTACTCTTTGTAAAACTGAATTGGAATTCCATCTGAACCCGAAAACTTATTTGTTTTGAGCTTTTTCAGTTGTTTCTCTACACCAGGAATGCATATTACTATACTATCCATATGGGACTCTGTGCAATGGACAAACAACAGATTTATACTTCTCTTTTATTTGTGAGAAATTACTTTTGCTTTTAGAAGTAAAGTCATTGCAGATTTGCTAACATAAATATTGAACTGGATTATATCTGCAGTGTAAAAAAACCAATACAGCACTTACTGCAATAAACTAATCGAAATATAAGTGGGAATGATAAAATTGAACTCATGCCTTTGTACAGACAGGAGTTCTTTAAGATATCAGATACTATTAGTTATAAAACAATATTTCTATTCCAAACATTTCAAAGCAGCTAGCTGCTCCTTGGTTGGCTACCCACAATTACATCTCAAATGTGAACATTTGCTTTCTATGTAGTTTATCTGGCAACACTCTCATGCAATCTTGTGTAACACATAGACTAATAAAAAGATTTGTTGTCTTTACACGTCACATTACAGTTTATTGTAGATTCAATGTTGTCATCTTGTGTGTGTGTGTGTGTGTGTGTGTGTGTGTGTGTGTGTGTGTGTGTGTACACGCTAGTGTGGGTGCGGGGCCCTCATTGCATGAAGTTTGGAAAATAATTTCTTACCAGAGCATGTTTAGTAGATGAAGAATCACGAAGATCTCGCAAAAAATGCAGTAAAAACGATTTAGCAGTCTTCAGTTTCTGTTCATTTCCATGAAACAACTGGTTGACATCTGCTATCCCATGAAGAGGCGGCACAGATCTTATGAAATTGGACGATGATGGTAAGAATCCAGGAAATAACGATATAACCTCTCGCACATCGATACCGCCACTATCAAACATTTCTCTAGCTTTATCAAACTCCGAGTTAGCAAAATAAATAAATCCACATTTCTGCTCAATTTTCCTTAGCTTCATCTGAAACATTTCCTTTGTCATTCCACTCATGTTAGAATTCTGTGCTAGCTGGAGGGCTTCATTAACTCTTGAATCCTGCAACAACCCCTGAAACAGCAATAAAACATAATTAACCAGAGCAGCAGCAGTATTGCAGCCACAGCTTGAGTGCTCACTGTTCTAATATGATGGCTGTAGAACACAAACAGAAGTTGAAGTTCCAGGTTATTAATTTTCAGGGGAAACTAGGAAAAATGCAGACGTGGAGTAATGAACTGCATTGAACTATGAATCAAAGGAATTGGTGTGACAGGAGGGGAGAGGATAGGGGGAGTTATGTACATCATATGCAATTATTAAAA
The DNA here is from genome assembly GCF_023898315.1 of Schistocerca nitens. Classification (NCBI taxonomy): domain Eukaryota; kingdom Metazoa; phylum Arthropoda; class Insecta; order Orthoptera; family Acrididae; genus Schistocerca; species Schistocerca nitens. Next base: position 568,377,992 of record NC_064616.1, on the reverse strand, counting down.
TATTTTAATAACTATATTCAGTGGCACCTCATGAGTAAACATTCTGAGTGTTCACTAATAAATAAAAATAAATTTGAGAGTGTGAAATTAATACCATATGCTCTATAAAAATTACACTTATCAACAAATTTATACAATTACAGCCACTGCCAATAATAATAATAATAATATGCATAACTTATCTGACACACGAAGGAATTGTTTCTGTGGAATTTTATTGTTTTGTACATAATTAGATACAGTTTAGGCCAGTAATGAAATAATGTGTAAGCGTTTGAAACTCCATTTCACATTTTTGTGTAAGTGACAGTTTTCATGCTTTTCCGTTTTCTCAGACATATGTACCAGGTGTACCAGTATGAAATGAGCGTTTTTTTTTTGTGAAAATGAAACACTAATTTTGAATTGAAAAGTAAAAACATTTTATTCAAAGCACTGACCATTGCTTTCTATACATTTTGACCACCTTTCTGGCAATTTGTGGACACCACGCCAATAGAAATGTTCGTCTTTTGAAGCAAACCAATCAGATACCCAATTTTTGACTTCTTTGTAGGAATCTAAGTGTTCCTCACCCAATGCGTGTCCCATTGATGAAAACAAATGGTAGTCGGAAGGGGCCAAGTCAAGTGTTTTGATTGTATCCTGAACCAGTTTTGCTTCGTGTGCAGGTGCATTGTCGTGTAAAAAAATTACTTTGCCATGTCTTCTGGCCCATTCTGGTCTTCTTTCGATCAATGCATAGTTCAAATTGATCATTTGTTGTCTGTAGCGATTAGTATTCACAGTTTCACCTGGTTTTAGAAGCTCGTGATACACCACACCTTTCTGATGCCACCAAACACAGAGCATTGTCTTCTTGCCGAATCGATCTGGTTTTGCAGTCGATATTGATGGTTGCCCCAGATTAACCCACGATTTTTACCATTTAGGATTCTTAAAGTAAATCCATTTTTCATCGCCAGTAACAATTTTATGCAAAATTTATTTTCTTTCATGTCTTTGAAGCAAAATTTGACAAATGGTTTTTCGGTTTTCCATCTGTCTTTCATTCAATTCATGTGGCACCCATTTTCCACACTTTTGGATTTTTCCCATAGCTTTCAGTCAGGAATTGTTTGTTGTGCAACATTTAGCATTGCTGTCATTTGCTTCTGACTCAAAGTATCATCTTCATCCAATATTGCTTGCAATTCGGCGTCTTCGAACTTTTTTGGTGGTCTTCTATGTTCTTCATTTCTTACATCAAAATCATTACTTCTGAACCGTTGAAAGCATCTTTTCCATGTTGCTTCTGATAGAGCACGGTCACCATATGCCTCGACAAGCATTCGATGCAACGTTGCAGCACTTCTTTTCAAATGAAAACAAAAAATTAATGCTTTCTGCAAACCATCACTTTCTGGTACAAAATTTGACATTGTTAACACAATGAAAACATATGATGATGTTTGTTCCATGACTTGATGTATACTAAATATCTTTGACAGATGTCATACCAACCAAACAAAAAAAAACAAAAAACAAAAAAAATTAAGGCTCCTTCACTTAAAACTTCCGGGCTGATAGGCCGTGGTCGAAGTATAAAGCAGTTCGCCGCTTTACCTCCGAGGACGTCTCCCGCAGTCGGAGACGAAACGTCAGGAGACAGTTTTATACTTCGACCACAGCCTATCAGCCCGGAAGTTTTAAGTGAAGACAATACCGGCCATGAAAGTTTACATTGTATGATCAAATTAAGGCTCGTTCACAACAAATGTTCTCTATCGACACATTTCATACCGGTACACCTGGTACAAGATTGCTAAGAGAGTATTAGTTCATGAATTTCCTTCTGGGCTGAAAATCATATATTCTTATGTTGCAGCCCCACAACTTGTAATAGCTGTACACTTCCTTGTTAAATGTTTGCTTGTAGTCACACTTATTTGATTTCGTCACTCTCTCAATCAAAGGATCTATTCTCGGAGGCTCTAGTTCCTTTGCAACTAATTTTTCCTGGTAATTTATTTCCCAGTTCCCACGTTGAGATTTTCACTCTGCAGTGGAGTGTGTGCAGATATGAACTTCCTGGCAGATTAATGCTGTGTGCCGGACCGAGACTAGAACTCGGGGCTTTTGCCTTTCATGGGAAAGAGCTCTAGCAACTGAGCTACCCAAGCATGACTTACAACCTGTCCTCACAGCTTTACTTTTCTGTTAGCATTCAAAATAGATTCAACACAGTTCATGTTTTCACTGCACGTGAAAGCCGATACCTGCACAGTAAACAACCAACTTCAAGTAAATTTCAGAGAAACTAGTGATACAGCTTTTCGTGAATTTTCACATATTCATTGTGGGTCTACAGCACAGATAAACCCGACTCCACCATAAGATCAATGGATTTCAGAAGCATAAATAAATGCTATAGTCTCACAATCGACAGTGATGTGCTTTAGACCCTTATGATTCTCAGCACCTCCAATGGATTACTGTATGACAAAATCCGTAACTTAACATACTACAACTCATTCAGAAACTTACGAAATAGGTTTACTGTCAGTACAACTTTCACACATACTGAAGTCCGATCTAATTTCTCCACAGTACACAGTGAGTAAATTAGCACATCTGAGGAGTCTGCTATCAACTAGCAGGATTTATGCTGAGAGAACGGGGATAAAAGTCTGCTGTAGTGTGCTATCACCTGGTGGCACTGACGGAAACTTCCAGTTGAGTGGCAAGGGCCAGTTGTGCATGTAGTGAACCATGCACATTATTTACCAATCAATATATATTTGGCCCATAAGGCAATTGTCACGCAAGCTGCGCATGTGCAAAAGCTCCTTAAAACATGCACAATTGGAGGTGTGCTCACAACCCTGTTGCCAAGTTTCACTGAATCTAGAGGAGCAGTAGCGCGGTAGTGCCATATCTTTCAGATTGTAGCATCTATGTTACATTTAACAGAATTCAAAGAAAAATAACTAATAAACCCACAAGCTGTCAAAAGTCAGGGTGTTCATGTGCTTTTACACAGCAGCCACCACTGATTATATTTGTTTCGTAATTAAGCAAACGATAAAAAAAAATTGTTCAAATGGCTCTGAGCGCTATGGGACTTAACATCTATGGTCATCAGTCCCCTAGAACTTAGAACTACTTAAACCTAACTAACCTAAGGACAGCACACAACACCCAGTCATCACGAGGCAGAGAAAATCCCTGACCCCGCCGGGAATCGAACCCGGGAACCCGGGCGCAGGAAGCGAGAATGCTACCTCATGACCACGAGCTGCGGACAGCAAATGATAAGCTTTATGACATTCCATCTTAAACTGTCACTAAACACACAGTAATGGATAACAGAATGAGGTATAAAAACTGAGACCATTGAATTTACTTACATTGTGCACCTTACAGGGTGCACCTCTCTTGAGAATACTACTGTGTGAATTTATAATATATATTTAATTTTTCATTCTCTACTACACATACAAATTTAAGTGACCAAAAGCAACTGTCACAACAACTATAACCTCATGGTAATGGATATTCCTGAGGCTGAACCCAGAGTGCAAGCATGAGCTCTATCAAGTGCAGCACTGTGCACACTAAGCCACACACTACACATGTACACTGGAGTATAAAATACGGATAAGGAAGGACAGCATCACTGACAACACATACCTCAAGGGTTCACATGAAGCCTCAATAACAAAGTAGCATGTGAACAAGACATTACCTTTTATAAACTAATCTTTCAATAACTGCTATAGTAAAATATTATTGGAGAACCAGTCCCAGAATCCCAAAAAAATTTTATTGTATGAGAAGTCTGTCAGTGGGACAAGAAACAACATTCAGACATTTTTATACACAACAGGAGCTGAAATATGAAATAGCAAAACAAAATTTGAAATGTTGAAATCTGTCTTCAAATGTTCCTTTACAAAGTGAACTCAATGTCATGATCATTTAACAGTAATACTGCCAAGATGAGCTACAATGTAATCAGTAAGAACAGTGTCCAAAAACAGTTTAAACTGCCAAAATTCAATAAGATCCCATGGTACAATAGAGACCCTGTCAAGTTCTATGGAGAATTCATGACTACATTAGCTTCACTCTTGTTCATGATTTCCTGTGAAATTTCTTTGAGCAAAAGAAAGAAAAATAAGTGTCCATAGTCCTGCTAGTGACAAGCTCATTAGAGATGGAGCTGGGGAAGAATGAGATGGAAACTGGCCTTGTCCTTTTCAATGAAACCGTGCCAGCTTTGCCTTAAGGCCTAAGTATTTTTGGAAACATTAAAAAAAAAAAAAAAAAGAAAGAAAGAAAAGAAAGAAAGAAAGAAAGAAAGAAAGAAAAAGAAAACAAATTCAGGTGGCTGGACAAGTATTTTAACCACTGCCCTTCTGAATTTGAGTCCAATGTCTCAAAGCTGCAACATCTTGCGCAATCTCTTGAGCAAAGCTATGATTATCATGATTGTAAACACAGGTCAAAGCCATCTAAAAAGTGTTGGGTGGGGACATTTAGTAATAATGATTCATAGAAACAGCATATTGTATCACTGCCAGCCATTTATAGTGGAATCCTACAGCACCTTCCGAGTTAAAATTTATGACCTATCTGGAATATAACAACTTTTTTCTTGGAAATCAGCACAGGTTCCAAAAACATCAATCACACACAACTCAACTAGCACTCTCAGTGCCACAGATACAGGAAAAAAGTTGATTCATTATTACTAGACTTTCAAAAAGTTTTTGGTTCAATACCACATCAACACATTCTAAACAAAACACAACACTGCACGAAAAAAACAGATTGCCACTTATGGTAAAGAAGCCACGTCAAGTTGTAGACAGGCACAATTATAAGATACTTACATATAGCTTTTGGCCACAGCCTTCCATCAGTAAAACAAACAAACAAACACACACACACACACACACACACACACACACACACACACACACACACACACACGACCACCAGAGAGCCGGCATAGTTGCCTACAATATCTGGTTTGCCCCATGAAAGTGTAATTGGGGAAGGGGGTTGTTGTTCATTTACACATTAATGATGTATAAAACTGTGTTAGTCCCAATCTCAGACTTTTCATGAATGATGCATTCATCTATGAGGAAGTTCTTTCTATTAAAACTTGCAGTAACATCCATTTCAATCCTGAAAAAAATAGTATCTGGTACAAAGACTGATAAAAAGTTCACAATATAGGGAAATGCGAAGTTCTGCACTCCACAAAATGTAAAAGCTTGGTATCATTGTGTCATATGTCATTATAATTGAAGACAGATTAATGGATCTCATCTAAGGACAACCATGTCATACAGTATTTGAGAAAAACAGTGTGTAGAAATGTGAAGAGGTATTGTATAATCACTTAGGCTCTGTTATAGGCAAAGCAAACAGCATGCTGTAATGAATTGGTATGTTGCCTGGGAAGTACAGTTTGTCTACAAAAGAGATTTAATTCAGAACACTTGTATGGCCCATACTTAAATATTAGTCAAGAATATGTAACCCATATCAAGTTGGGTTAAGAGATGACCTTCAGCATATACAAACAAGGGGGGAGCAAACTGTGGGCAGCAGCTTACAACATTTGATGGTCCAAGGAGTTTCTAGTGCCACAGTATCAACCAACTCTGCCGACTGCACCTCTGTCGACGGCTCAATCAGACATGGAATGTTCGGCATTGCCAGTCCCATGTCTACACGAGTATAACTTGTGCTCCAGGACATATGCAGCAGTTTCCGTGGATGTGGAGGTCTTGAGACACCCTCTCCACTCTCAGCTCCCCAGAGAGAGACCAGCCAGTGCACTTAAGTGCTGGAACACCAACAGTGCCACCAGTTTGCCTTCCAAAACATCATTCAGGGCACTTCTGGCCTTGTGCGCCCATTTGAGGAGGAATCTGGTATTGTGGCCCATCGATTCTGAAAGCTCACCAGACAGCACAGAACCAATGACTGCTACATCTGTGCATCTGTGAGCCCTAGCCTTGCACAGCAGTGCCAGCTGCAGATACACACTATCTTGCCGGCCAACTGGTGCTCATGGCTGCATTATAAAGCTAGCTGTGCTCATGTGTCATATTGTTTACTCTCTGGATCACTACACCTTAGGTTTTCATTCTTGATACTTGCTCTGACTAGGTATTCTCCTTGTGCCATCTCCACTGTCCATCTTCCTCTCGTTGTTGTCCTCCTATCCACACTTGGCGACTTCTTGTTGTCTGCCCTCGATTGACTGACCTGTTTCTGCTGGTTCTTGAATTTTTCCTCACCATGTCCGACTCTGCTCACAATACCTTCCTCTCCATATTCACAGATTGGTGTGTTACTACAATCCACTTGATACAGGGTATAAACTGTGAGCTGTTAATAGGCGCATCATAAATTGGGTAGGGGAAATGTCACTCAATCCGGGCCACTTCTGATGCTCAGTAATATGCTGTATTACCTGGCAGTCTCTCTATTGACCCAGTCAGACTGCAATTCATCCAGCTTCTCGCTTCATAAATGTCTTATCAGTAATATTAGGTCCTGTGATTTCATACACACAAGCATATTGTTCACACCCCAACCAATACAATGCTGTCCTATAAGGTATCCATCATATAGATCCCAAGAATCACTATAAACCCTCAAAAGGTGTAGTGCAAAATGCACCAGTAAGCCTGAGAACTTTGCTCCACTAAAACCATCATTGTATTGTTCTGTAGCTCTCCAGTCAAAGATGATGCATTAAGACACTGGCTGCAAAGCTCACAATAGCACTGAAGATAGCTTCATGATACGACTGTACAACATATAATGGTGATCTCCAGTGCCAGGACAGGCAATCTTGTGTGTAACTGTAGCTGATTTATGAGTAATAGGTTTTACAAGTTCCAGAAAGTTGCTTTTTTCATCTAGAAGGATGCCTAGACGCCTGCAAACAGTGCTGCATTTTATAGGGATTCTATCAAGCCCCGGGGAAGGAATTTTGGTGAGAGAAAGTCTTCCCTTCACAAGTATGTATGCAGTTTTATGAACAGTTACAGTCAGTCCGTTGCCCATGCACAACTGCTGCATCTGACCAATTTTCCTCAAGTCTCGTCCTGGTGTCCACAGACAAAACTACTTTATGAAACACTGCCTACAACAGTATATTCCATGTCTAAGAGATGTATTAGGTGTCCAATACTAAGAACCAAGAACAATGGACCACTTTAGAGCCTTGGGGACAGACCTTTGTAATCTTTTTGATTACTTTTCTCTTCCCCACAAGCCACTGGTCACTATGTCCACTAAAGTAATCAATGAAGCTCTTGTGCAGCCATCTGTGCCCATCGCAGGCCACCGAATATTATCAAAAGCACCTATGATGCCAATCATCAGCACAACTGCATGCTTTGGAATCAAATTTTCTACCACCTGAAGAGCTCTGTTAACTGCACTGTCTATAGACTCCCCTATTCTGAATCTATATTGGCATTCATTCGGACTCAAGAGCTCCATGTACGCCTCCAACCAGTCACAAAGCAGACCATCCTAAGCCTTGGGCAAGACATTTAATAAGCAAAGAGATCTACAGCTTTTTGGTGAGGCCAGGTCTTTATCCTTGCCCTTTTTAATCACTACTGCCCTAAATGTTTTCCAGATTGCTGGGATTCTATTACCAATGGCTCATTTACAAATATTGTCAAATAAGGCACTGTCAGTGGACCTATCATCTGCATGACATCTGGGTAGACACCATCTCAACATGATGTCCTTCCAGTTTTTGCGACAGTTGTATGTGTATTTCAGTATCTGTGTTTGTGTCGTTATCAGGTAGTAGTGCAGTTAGCAAATATTCTGTTGACTCCCTTCATCCAGCCATCACTGACTCATCCCCTCTACAAAATATAGGTATGACAGTAGGTCCCTTAACCTTTTCAATCAACACCTTATATAGTCTTCTCCAAATGTCGAATTGCAGTTGTCTTCATAGAAACTTTTCCCAGTGCATTTTATTGATTTCCTGAATCAATGTTTTATAGTGCATCTGAATTGCCTTATATTCATGGAGCTTCACAGTGCAGACATATTGTCATATTGATAAGCTCCTCTTCTTTATCTAGAACATTGCTCAGCATGGAAAGTTCTGAACACCATGAAATTGTAGCCTAACTATTTATCTTTTTCTTTGGTTCAAATGGCTCTGAGCATTATGGGACTTAACATCTGAGGTCATCAGTCCCCTAGAACTTAGAATTGCTTAAACTGAACTAACCTAAGGACATCACACACATCCATGCCCGAGGCAGGATTCGAACCTGCGACCACAGCAGTCGCGCGGTTCAGGACTGAAGCGCCTAGAACTGCTCGGCCACCGCAGCCGGCTTTTTCTTTGGGCTATAAATGTCTTTTACTCTTTTCAGGAGTTCAATTAGTAGCTGCACACCCAAGTCTACATGTAACAGTAGCTATTCCATTGGAAATGCTAAAATGTAAGCAATTAAGCTACGCCAGTTCATTTTCCTGATATCTAATTTACTCGTGCTTTCCTCTGCTTGTCTCCCTCTATTGTTGCCACTTTCTTCTTTGATGACAACTGCATTATCATCACTGGATGTCAGGTACCAAAGCAATTGCCAGCTATTAATCTTAGATGCTGCCATCTGGTTTGCTAAAGTGACAGCTATATTAGTGGCAACATCTGCTTGTCCCTCAAATGTACTCAGTTGGTCCTCTACATTTAAAAAGTAAGTGCAGTTCCTGTACTGCATCCTCTAGTATCTCACCTCATTCATCAGTTTGCCTACTGTGCCACAGAGAGGATTTTGCATTCACATTTGTTGCCACAAGGAGGCACACGCCATGTCCATACAGAGCTAACATCCTGAATTTAATCACAGTGAACTTCCTATTTGTAATGACAATGGCGGACACTGTCTCATTATGGCCAATAATTGTTCAAATATATGCAGGAAATTGTGAGAGCCTATTGTTTCTACAGTATGGTTCTCACAAACAGACTACATCAACACCAGCTTGTCAACCATATTAGTTTCGGTATTTCAGTCATGTATCTGTAGTATATTTATCCCTTTATGTGTACTGAGTGTGAACAAAGCACTTTGGAGAGGAGAAAGCTGGGACAAAATAAACACATCCATATTCTTTTACAAAATCCACATATAATTGCTTGTTGCTGAATGGCTAATTTCTTCTTGTGAACATCTGGTGAAGATCGCATGATGGTTTAAACTCTGTTGACAGTTATTCACTCTCAAATTAATTCTATCTGATGCCTCAGTTGTGGGATGCATAACAGATTTCACTTTAGGAGGAGGAGGAGGAAGAGAATGGGAATTATTGTTTAATATCCCATCGACAGTAAGTTCATAGAGATGGAGCCCAAGCACAGACGGTGTCAAGGATGGAGGAGGAAATCAGCCATACCCTTTTCACGGGAACAAGCCCAGAATTTGCCTGAAGGGATTTAGGGAAATCACATAAAACCTAATTTGGATGGCTAGATGGGGATTTGAACTGTCCAGTGTGCTAACCACTGACACCTTGCTCGGTATTTCCCTTTAGGATGCTCAGCTCTCTGATAAGGTGTTTAAGAGTAATGGTATCCTCCAACTGGACATACAAACTTTTTGATAATTTGGAAGTTAGTCAGCTCATAATTGAACATAATTTCTAGTAGGGCTCCAAATGCTGGAAATATTTTTGTATTAGACAGGAAGTTCTGATTTTCACTGCATTTCACCATTTTGTGATTTTTATACTTGCCAGTTTAACATGTTCACCACATTCCACTCCATGTGGAAATAGGGGGTTATCCGCAGATGATATTGAATCTACATGCACATCTGCTGCTATTGGAAATGCAGAAATGATATCATGAGCATCACCATCTCTCTCATGCCCTTTGACAGGAGCTCCATGGAAATGCACACTGAACTTACATTTAGGAGGATGAAGACTTAAACCCACATCCATTTCCCTAATCATTTAAGACAAATGTCGGTATGGTTCCTTCAAAAGGGCATGACTGCTTACCTTCTCCATCCTTTCCTAACCTGCATTTTTGCTCCATCTCTAATGACCCCACTGTCAACAGGACATTTAACTCTAATCTCCTACTGTCACCTCCATGTAGATGCAGCACTGGATTGGACAGATGACACACTGGGAAGCCTCCTGTTGCAGTCATTGCTGCAGCAGAACCTTCTTATCTGTCATCAGCCACTGCAGCTTGAGGATTAGATGCAGGTGTTCTCCATAGGGTATCTCCTCGAACAAAGTTCACAAACTTCATCTGGTGGGATTACACATGAGATGAGTAAGTGCACTCTTGTCTTGTGAGCAGGTCATACCATCTGTGTTTAAGTCTCAAATTTTCAGCTTCATTTCCACAAACTTACAATAAGGGAAGGTGAGGGCTCTCACTTGTCAGAAATTACAGTGCTCTGTCCTTTTCAGCCCACAAAGAATTAAATGCATGTATGGTACAATAAAGCCAAATAGTTATAGCAAATTTTTGATAGTAAAAGTGTCTTAAGGGATGGTATTAAAAGGTTGTGGTTATCAAAGTTTGAGGGTAGAGAGTCCACAGAAAAAACTGAAACATTCATAAAAAATAAGTGCAGTCTTTCAAAATCTGAGTAAAATGGTAAAATATGCAAGTAACTGGACTTTTATAAAGTTAAAATGCCTTTATTTTTATTCATCACTTTTTAAGCATCAGATTTTCTGTATTTCTAAATATCAAGTTTTCCTCTGATTTGAACAGTGAATTCTGATTTATTCATCCACTTATGTTTACAAATTGGATGATCAGGGTACAGGAGAGACTCCAAATATATAACATAACTTCATGGCCTACAGATACAAGTAATAAGAGGTGGCAGTATTTTAATATTAGTGTAATTTTCATTGTCTACTCAATACAGTCTAATGTTGCACTGCATATCCTGCACAAATCATCAATTCATCCCTCATGAACTCTTCTGCGAGTCTTTACATCTCTAAGGCAGGGTATCATGCATATCTCCTCCATTTTTTCAGTGGACCTAGGTTTAGAATACTTTTTAATGTGTTATAGATTTTCATCTCAATATTTTTGGGTGGAGGAGGGAGTGGCTGAGACTAACTTTAAATGATAGGTATGGAGCCAATAATTTTTATTTATTTTATTATGTGAATAGCAGAAATTGTTATTCAATTTAATGTACACAAAAATGATAATTTGATAGATGTAAATATATGCAGGTTTCTAAATAATGGGATGTAAATGATTTCGACGTGGAATACACATGCTCCTGAAGATTTTTTCTGTAATTTCGGTGTACAAAATATGTTAGTATAGTTTCCCAAAAAATATCATATTTTATACAGGTACCTTACTGAAAATAACTACGCTATGTTATTCACCATGCATCTATATCTGTGATACTGCAGATGATAACTTCAGTTCAGTGTCTGTCCTAATGAAAGCTCACTTTATACCTATGCTTTAAATATTATTTTAAAAGGAAACTGTGCCATTCATTGTTACTAAATGAGGATAAATCTGCTGTCTACGTAATTTCAGAAAATTAATTTACTAATACTTTTTCCACATTAACCTAGACGTGTGACAAAGTGAAAAATACTGACGGGACTCTGAAGCACACAAGCAATTCCGCATCACTGAAAAGTTGTAGAAAGACTGCATAATCACATATTCTACAGTTAGGTGCAGAAGTGGTGAAGTATTTGGACCCATATTAATTTAGAATCTGTACTAGTTCAAGCAACAAAACACAGTTTCACAGTCCTCAAAGTGTATTGCATTCTGAGGTTTCTTAGAGAAACTTTCTGTCTCTCACATTGCCAAAACAATTTTTTCATTGCACAGGTATGTTATGCATTAATATAACTGTCTCTGCACAGAACCTTTTTCAAACACTATAGCTCTCAAATGATGATAATTTTTTAGAAGCATTATGTGGAAATTTTAAAGGGAATGAGGAGATAAGAACTACTGTATAGTCATGTGTGTGTGTGTTTAAAGTCTAATGTACTTCAGTGCTGATAATTACCAAGGGGGATAGTACCAGCAAATATTCACTTTGCACACACTAGAAAATTATGCAGAACATGACTTACCTCAACTTGTTCTTCCCATGATATTGCAATTAGGGCATTAACTGAAGTGACAGAACTAACATAGAGTCTACCATCAAAATTACCAATAGTCCTGCCACCACTAAAAGGTATCACTTGCTTCTGTTGTTGATCAAGAATACTGAAATGTAAAAAAAATAACTGCTTACTATGATCCTAAATTGGATTATTATTATGCTGTTTTTATATTTACAGGCCAAATCTGCCTCCTGCTAGAATTTACTACATAAAAATGATTATGCAGTTTGTTTCTACAAGAATCTGACAGATAATTTTATAACAAATTATTTCAGTCACTGATAAGTAATTGAGTAACATTTTACTACATACATGCTGTGATTGGGAAGGTGTCACACAATAAACCAAATTAGAGTTCTTACTTTTTGCTATAACAGTTACAACAGTAAGCCCTCACTAATTCAGAATTTGCATTAATTAAGACTTTTTTATTTCATGCGAAGTGAAACACTGCCTTACTATACCTGACACAATTTGCACCTAGCTCATTAGTTGTAAGATGTTGAATGCATCCTCACCCTTCCCATTTCCTTCATGTGTGGCCAATAATGAGTAACAGCAATGTAAGTATCATTATTGGTCACAACCACAAAGTCCAAAACTGCTCCGTTTGCTTGGTGAAGCCCACACGACAAGTCATGTTAAATTCCATTTCTGTGATCATTTGAAAGTGTGTTAAAGTGTTGTACACTAAAATACAGTAACCAACATGAGTGTTAGGAGGAAACATTAATCATTAATTTTAGAAGATAAACTGAGAATGCTTTATAAAAACCAATCCGAAACTTCTGCCCACAGTGCTATGACTGAGTTCAGCATTAACCCGTTAGTGCCCAATTTATTTTTAGTTAATGTATATTCTGTATTTCTGGAAAACTTTATCCTGACAATCCAGTTCATGGAAATGTGAAATTTTTGGCCGTTCCCATTTGAGGATGTTGGGCACTTGGCAGTTGTTTTGTCATTACACTGCTTACTATGAAAAACGACAAGGGATCAAAAAATTTGTAATAATAAACCTTAAATAACATTCCAAAACTATTATTTATTTTACAATAAGTAACATTTATGGAAGTTTTAACCTACTCTCCAAAACTGAAATTTCATTAAGGCCTGATATGATATTTGGGAAAGCATTCCATACAGAGCATAACATTGTACTTCTCACAATATGTTCTCAGCTTTCCTTTGCAGGTCTCATACTGGCACTGTCTTCACTTTTCACGCTTCTGGATGACATGTGGCTTCTGGTCATACCGTATATCTGGTACATTACTCCAGGAAGATGAGATGAGCTTTGTTGGTCTTCCCTTAGCTTCTTCAGGTATGTTCTCATAATCTGTCATCTGAATTCTTTCACCAAAAGAGAATTTCCTTCATTGCACATTTTGAAAGCCAAATATGCATTCACAATAGTCAAATTTAGCATCCTTGTAGAAAGACACCAGTACCACTTTTTAACAAGCACTGAAGTGGTATGTTTCTACAAGAATCTGACAGATAATTTTGTAACATAAGAACATCGATGCCTCCTATGAGATTCTTGTATATATTCAATGCATGTGGTTGTAGAACACTGACCTTTCCTTTCTTTTTAGGATGACTTCCAACATTGGACTTTGACAGTAGCAAGCACAGTGTCAAAATTAGTTGCTAGTGTAACACACCTGTTGTCATTCCATTGTATAATCTAAACTTCCTACTCTCTGCCAAATCTGAACTCAAAATGTCCCCTTTCTTTCTTTTTCATAACATTATCTGGTGAAAGGGGCACTTATTTGTTCCGCTTTCTCTTATAGGTCCACTTGCACAGGATCCCAGTTCCTCCAGTTGGACGAGCAGGTCACGACTAATAAAGTAATTGCCAAAAAATACTTTTTAACTGTTTGGCTCATCAATAATAATAGACAACATTTCAAAACTACTTTGGAACCTAATGGTAGATTTTCATCATCATCATTCTGGTCCTTCCTGCAATACAGTCAGTAATTTTAACAGTAGCCATCAGTACCACGTAAGGCCCAAAGTTTATATCCAAAGTGTATGGGCTTCAGTCTGATAAACAGCTTTATAGGATGATGTCAATAGTATCTCACAATCATGTCATCAACTGCCAGATTTTCCTCAAAGGCTCTCCATTTTTGATAATTTTTTTTTTTTTTTACCGGAGCCTCTGCTAATGGTTCTATTTTGTAAGATATGTCACTATTGTTTTCATTTGCCTTTTTATTATAACTGAAATGTATTACAGATTTCATTTCAAGATAACTGTTATGAGTCATTGCATCTTTCACTATCTGAACACCGAGATTGTCCTCTTCAGACCAATAACCTCTTTCAATGGCAATTTATGGTACCCAGCAAAGATAAGGAACCCAACAAATGCACCAATTTCATCAGGTGAAACTGAAAAATTTATTTGTTTTTACATTACCTAGCATATGCCTCAGTTTCCTCTACAATCATGCTTACAATTTCTTCTGCAGAGAGTTCTTCAAAAACCTACACGTGACAGACCTTACAACTTTTCTTTCAGTTCATGCGACAAACAAGAAGCTTTCTCTCCAAAGTCAGGAAATGAATATTTCTGAACCTTATCATGCCATTTAACTTCCTCTTTTAGAAGAAACATGAGGAATGTCTTTGTTGTCCCTCTCATGTGAAATTTCAGTAGTACCTGCAATATCACTTAAATACATGTTTCCTAACAGGTCATCTTCAATATTTTCCTCATCGGTCTGCTCCTCTACATCTGGAGATAGAGTGAGTGTTTCTGCTCCTATTTCCTCAGAAAACAGTTACAAAAAACATGGCAATCCATGGCAAAGAAATCTGAAAAGACCGGAAAATCTAACATTTATCATGGAAATGCCCAGTGCCCTCAAACAAGGGCAGCAAGTTTTCATGCATTGGGACACAAAATGTAATAAACTATTTTGCCTTCATAAGTACCAAATCATTTCAGAGTATTAAATTATGCAGTAGTCAGAAAGTGAGATTTTTCATTACCTTAGATGCAGACACTAAAACAGAAATAGAAATAACCAGCAGGCTCTGCAAAAATGCTCCACTTCTGTTAACAGTCTTCAACTGAATAGCAGTAGCAGAGAGATAACAATGGTATCCATTGTTGACAGAAAGCTTGCTTTACAACAACAAAAGGCCATTGTTGGTTTGGAGTAGCACACATTGTAATAGTGACAGAAAAATGGACTGTGATCAACTGAGGACAATGGGCATTAATGGGTTAACAAGTCTACTTCTTATGACATTACAGAAAATCACATCAAAACTTCAGACTTTATACTAAAACAAGATAAACTAGTTGGGAAAAAATAACAGGCATGTGAGCCAAAACTGCAACCAATGACGATGCTGTGTACGTGTTCTTTATGCCATTATCAAGAGATATTGTGGCTGAACATACTGCTATAGCATCAACACCAGGTAATAGTGCCTCTTTGGCTGCTATTTACCATATTATTATAGATCCAGATGACAGCAGCAAATAATTGGTAAAGCAATCATCATCCTTCAGTTAACACACCATATAAATTTCCAGCAAAGTGCTGATACACATTTTTTTTAACTCATATGTTCTGCAACTTTAAATTTTTTTAATCCTATTGTTCACCAAGTTTTTATTTGTTCATTCAGTTTTTATTTAACCCTATCATACAATGTGGGTTATATTCCTAACTAATGTTCAGGTAAATATTTTAGTAAACCTATGTATAATTCAAGCTTTTCATAATTTAGTCTGGAACTTGCCCCCAATTAGTCCAAACTAGTGAGGTTTCACTGTATCAAAGCGAAATTTATGCAAACAACACACAGTGATCTTGACAACAACATTGTAATAATTACACCTTGACCCACTCCATACCACTGTCAGACCACTTGTCAGACTTGACTAATGCAAGGCACAAGTTGGATCTCTTGAAAAGTGTAAGCTCACTGGACAAAAAATTAGTCACATTAGAGTGCACTCACAGATGAATCATTAAACGTTTACAGATGGTACAGCAATGAAGTCACATACTCAACCACATGTGCACTGTCTCTATGTGAGCACAAGGTAGTAGAAATCAGTGAGACTTTTATGTTGCAAGTGGACACTGTACATAAACATGGGTAAATGCAAGGATGCAACAAAGTGCAACTGCATTTGACTGTGCCCATGGCCACATTGTGTGTGAAGTTGCTGGATTTGTTGGTGATTCATGGTGGGCTGTTCAACATGTCTACAAGCAGTGGTGTAGCACACGTGGCCATGAAACACGATGTCAGAATTCTGGTCAGAAAAAGATACTGACCGAGAGGGTCCGGAGATTCATTTCACCGCTTGTGAATCAAAATCACTTACAAACGAACAGGAATTGCTGAAGACTGTCAATCAAAGTCCATTCCAACCTGTTAGTGAGAGAACATTGTGATGGGAACTGCATGCAATGAACGTTTGGAGTTGGTCACTTCACTTCATGAGAGGCCATTACTCACACAAGCACAAAAAAATGATGACAGCACAGTTCATCAAGCTGGAAGATAACACTGCACCATCCTATTACATCCCGAATGGCCTGTAAAATCACCTGACCTGAGCCCCATACAAAATCTATGGGGAATCTAGGAACAGTATGTAAAACGCTGACATTCACATCCCCGCAATTTGATGGGATTGCGCAATCAACTCTTCCGTGAGTTGCTTAATGTGGATGCGAAATGCCTGCACAACCTTGTGGACTTGCCACCTAATTGAATCAAGGCAATTATGAATTCCAGGGACAGAACTGCGTAGTATTAAATTATTCTTGTAATAATTTTTCTAGGGGTGACTGATGTTTTTGGCTGGTGAGCTCAGATTCAGACCACTTTTTGGTATGGGCATGGGCGAGGGCTAGAACATCCAATCCATCAAAAGGAATCCAAATAAACAAACACAAATATAACATAACAGCCCTGGAATCATCTTAAATTAGGAACCAATACCAGGAAATTCTTGAAAGGGCTCGAGTGAACTAGGTGCATAAGATCTCCCATGGTTTGATACTTTGCATGAGACAACACATGGAAAAGAATGAGGCATACAAAATAATCATATAATCAAACTGTACAAGAGGACTGGAGGCAGTTTATAAAGAAAAAGGGAGGACTGAAAAGAGGATACATCAACCACAAAGGGAGAAAGAAAGAAAGAAAGGGGGGGGGGGAGGGAGAGAGAGAGAGAGAGAGAGAGAGAGAGAGAGAGAGAGAGAGAGAGAGGATGAAAGGAAACTTCAAAGAACTGGAACTTCTGAGGTATAAAATTGTGATATAGAAATTTATAGCACAGTAAATCCTGTTCAAAATCCCTTCAGTGGGGAAACTAGCTTGGTAAAGAATAAAATAGGGAAAATTGTAAGGGGTGGGGAAAGAGATCTGTAAGAGATTGTGCTAACATTTTGATAAACTCCTCTATTCCAGAATGATACCAAGAGATCTCATACGTGTGTATGGAAAGAATCACTCTGATAAAATTCCTGGCTCACCAACTTTGGAAGAGATGAGAACTGCTTTGAATAAACTGAACAACAATAAGTCACCAGAAATAGATAATATTCAAGCAGAACTGTTTCAAGCTCCTAAAGCTGGACATTTCAATATGAAATGTTCCAATAATGGAGACAAGGAAATATATTCCCTGCATACAAGAAAGGAGATATGCTGGACCATAGCAACTATCAAGGAATTTTGGTGTTGAACTTCGGATATCAAGCATTCTCTATCATGGTGTTTGACTGTCCCAATTGTTTAGAGAAAGACTGACACACAGCAGTGTGGATCTCTTCCAGGGAAATCAGCTGTAGATCAGATCTTCACCCTAAAGTAAATTTTAGGAAAGACAGTTATATATGGGATTGGAATGCATTGCCTCTTTATTGACTACGACACGGCACATTGCAGAAAACAAGTACAAGAGATCACTCCTCTGGTCTACTCATGAGAAAATTTACTCAAGGCAGCATATGATTGCACAGACAGGTAGCAACTGTAGTGTGCTTTGGCTGCACTATAAACTCCTGGATAATTGTTATGACTTGTGAGAATTACAATGAACGAGGTACAGAGTAGTATAAGAATGGGAGGATTGATGTCTGATCCATCACATACACAAGATGGTGTAAGGCAAAGAGATGTGCTGGCATGTCTTTTTTAATGTTGTCTTGGAGAAGGTTATGAGGGATGGAGACCTACTAAGCAGTACAGATTCTCATTTATGACACTGATATGGATATATCTGCAAGAACTCTGGAGGCAATGAAAGAGACATTCATTGCACTTGCACAGACCATTAGTAATCTCTAATCAAATATCTAACTACATAAAACAAAATATATGGTTCCTGGGAGAGATGTAAGGAGAACATGGCACTCTCAATGACTTTGGGCAATTATAATTTGAGAGAGTTGAGTAGTTTACATATCTGCGACTGACAATCACCCACACAAATAATACCTCATATGCAATTAAACAGAGCTTATTCTACATTAAAAAGCTGTTTTACTCCAGTCACTTAACTCGTATCAGCAAATGAACCATTTACAAAACACTTATTCCAATTCCTGTCCCTGCAGATGATGGCTTTTATGTTGCCTAATTGGAGCCATAGTGATGTAAGTCTTTTGGAGTACCCTGGGCCTCCACCAAACAATCAAGCCCAAATCCAAAAACAGTGTTCTCAACTGAGCACAACACGTTGCACTTGAATCATGTTTATTGCAGACACCAACGTGCAAACAGAACAGAACTGAACTCTTGTATGGAAAGTGCTGCTATTTATACAAATGTAGACTATTCCAGAATATACAAATTTTAAAAACATAAGAAATTTTTAAAACCTTACAGAAATGATAAATACTAAATAACAAATATTTGCTGGTGGTCACATCTGAACTGGTTATCTGCAGCACCATTACTCTACAAAGCATGCAGCACAGCTGGCAGCAATATTCTTAGTGGCATAAATACTCCTCTCTACAAAATTGCTGATCACAGGTCTGTACCATAATCCTCCCGAATTAGTTTAGTTTTAAACAGTGCAATTGTTTAGAAGCTCAACTGTAATGATACACTTCAGCAAAACAATCTAGCTACTAAGAATGACCCCTGATTAGTTTCATGAGTGTAAAAAAATGCAACATTTCACTAATCATCTAAACTACTGCATCATGTTTGTTCACAAACTATCTACAATATAGCATTTTCTCCACCTGTTCAGCTTCATAACAACATAGAAGTTATACTGGCATTTCCATTTTTTCCAATAACACATTTACAATGTATATTATCTATGGAACAATTAAGCATAACTAACCACCCTCTACAAAGTGTTTCATATTTCTGGGTTTTCTTGCAGCATTACCACATTAAACAACAATGAACTGGAGAAATTTTACAGCCTGTTGCTGGTTACTGTAAATCTTTTTGGAAGCTATGGTCTACTGGTTAGTCAGAATGACAGAGAGACAAACATACTGTTTGTTGAGGATTTTATGTTGCACTGTAAATTGTTTTCAATTTATCTCTTACAAAGAACAATTACATAGTAAAAATTTGGACTATATGATATCAAAAAATATTTTTTGCTATCAATTTGCTGATACTGAGAATACCATAATTTCATGAAGAAATTCTAGACAATTTGAAATTATCTTCATTTGTCCAAGGGGACAAGATAAAGAAGTGGTTAAGCTACTAGAGTAAGATTTGGAAGGAGGGAAGATTAAATCCCCATAAGAACTACCCTGAATTAAATTTTTTGCAGGTTCCTTAAATCACTACAGGCAAATACTTGCACAGTTCATCAATAAGATCCCACTCAGTTCTCCCTTCCATCTCTTATAACTTCAAAGTCAGAAGAGTGATCCTTTCTTCTTCTCATTTGATTGATAGCTCTCTCACTTTTCTGTTAACATGCTTTCAATAGTTTTAAATTTCTATACACATTAAAAGATACAGCAGCAGTATTGGACATGCAACCTTAAGTGAAACAGTGGACATGAAGCAACATGTCGGAGCTTGTCATTGCATGCCTAGTTATCAAAAATTTTATTTCAGTTCAGTTTAAAGACCTCTTTGAGTTCCCTCTGAAAATCTGTATCAAGACATTCTTCAAAGTGCTGCAAATTATCACTCTCTTCAGATGCTAAAAAAATGAAACTGAAAATATCTTACATAATGGAAACAAAAGGGTTAAAATAGTTAATCTCAATGCAAATTAAAAGTTTACTCTTCTTTGGTAGTCTTTACTGTCTCACCACAAGACAAAAGCTCTTAATATTAAATAAATAAAGCAGTTACTAAAATTATTACATGAAATTCTTTTACATATGATTTACATAAAAACACACATTAGTTCTTCAGCATTTACGTACCTATATACGACAATCACTTCCTCATTCAAGCCAAGAATGTAAGGATGGTAGAATGTCAGAGAAATAGGAGGGCATGGCCATCTCACGGGAGGACGTTCTGACATACCTTTTGTCGTCACGAACATTCCTAAGTCCTCACGTGCACTAACAAGAAATTCATCCTACAGAAAGAAATCATAACTACAAAAATTTGAAACCAAGCAATGTAGAACATACCAAATTTTATACAAATACAAATAATAGCTACTGGGTGTAAGATAATTTCTACTTGACAAAACATTTGAGATTTCAGAAATTATTGTTAAGTGTATTACCTGTGATATTGAGCAAATAAGTGGAAGAAAATTATCTCCACCATATGTGAACAGTTGCTGCATATCATTTGTCTCAAAGTTATACAACAAATACTGACTCTGCAGAGCTGTACATATGTATGGACCAATCATTGCCATCTTTTGCACTGGTTCAGATACATTTATCTCTTTCACAAGAGCCAGCCTGTCATCTGCCAAGTTGAAAACCTGCAACTGGCGTTTTCGTGCCACACACATCTGTCGACAATTAAGGAAAACTGTAGTATATGTACCCCATTCAACAGCACAACAGTGTATCTTTCTGATATACACTGAAGAGCCAAAGAAACTGGTACACCTGCCTAATATGGCATAGGGCCCCTGCGAGTTCGCAGAAGTACTGCAACATGACGTGGCATGGACCTGACTTATGTCTGAAGAAGTGCCGGAGCAAACTGACACCATGAATCCCGCACGGCGTATGAGGGGGTGGAGATCTCTTCTGAACAGCACATTGTAAACCATCCCATATATGCTTAATAATGTTCATGTCAGGGGGGCTTGGTGGCCACCGGAAGAGTTTAAACTCAGAAGAGTGTTCCTGTCACCACTCTGCAGAAATTCTTGACATGTGGGGTGTTGCATTGTCTTTCTGGAATTGCCCAAGTACGTCAGAATGCACATTGGACACAAATGAATGCAGGTGATTGGACAGGGTGCTTACGTACATGTCACCTGCAGAGTCGTATCTAGAGATATCAGAGGTCCCATACCACTCCAACTGCACACGCTCCAACCATTACAGAGCCACCACCAGCTTGAGCAGTCCCCTGTTGACATGCAGGGTCCATGGATTCATGAGGTTGTCTCCATACCCATACATGTTCATCTGCTCGATACAATTTGAAATGATACTCGTCCGACCAGGCAACATGTTTCCAGTCATCAACAGTCTATTATCAGTGTTGACGGCCCCAGGTAAGGCATAAAGTTTTGTGTTATGCAGTCATCAAGCTCTGAAAGCCCATATCGATGATGTTTCGTTGAATGGTTCGCATGCTGACACTTGTTGATGGCCCAGCATTGAAATCTGCAGCAATTTGCAGAAGAGTTGCACTTCCATCATGTTGAATAATTCTCTTCAGTCGGCACTGGTCCCATTCTTGCAGGACGTTTTTCCGGCTGCAGCGATGTTGGAGATTTAATGTTTTACCAGATTCCTGATATTCACAGTACACTCGTGAAATGGTCATATGGGAAAATCCCCTCTTCATCGCTACCTCAGAGATGATGTGTCCCATCGCTCATGCGCTGACTATGACATCACAATCAAACTCCCTTAAATCTTGATAACCTGATATTGTATCAGCAGTAAACAATGTAACAATTGTGCCAGACACTTGTTGTTTCATATAGGTGTTGCCGACAGCAGTGCCGTATTCTGCCTGTTTACATATATCTGTATTTGACTATGCATGCCTGTACCAGTTTCTTTGGTGTTTCAGTGTATATTCTATTTGGAATTAATGCTCTCACTTCTACATACTTTTGACATTAATAACCTATCCATTCCAATCACTATATTGTTTCTATTACCACTAATAATTATGAGTAGTTTTTGCATGTTACCACTTAACTCTTCCAAACTGAATGAGATACTAAACATAAAAAGCTTAGAGTCAACTAAGTTGTAATCTTGGCACAGTTACAACTTTTTCCAATCTATTTTTAGCGCATTCTCTACCACTATTGTGGCCCCAATTCAAAGTTCATTTTCCATTTTAAACAGTTGTAGTAACTATATCAAGAGGTGATTGCTTCTGAAACTTTTAACTGGAATCTATTTTATTCACTACTCTTTGCTGCCAATTTAAAACTTTTATTAAAATGATCACATATGCAAAGAAACAAGTTATGCTTGCAGTATCTAAAAATGAAGCAAATGAAAGAAGAAAGAAGAAAAAACAACAGCTTGACCAAATAGTTCTCTATAAATTTCAAACACATTTCTAGAACACCAGCAATAACAGTTAGTGTGCCAAGCTAACTGGCTTGGGTCTGGTTCACAGGAATTCTTTGAAATACTTAAATATTCTCAATGCAGATTCAGTTAACTTTGATACCAGTTTCAAGTAGTATAGACTAAAACATACCTGTACCAGTGGAAATGGACAATATGTTGGGTTCTGGTTCATACAAAATGTTGTTACACCTCGAATCCTTGGCCCATTGCCAATGATATCCAATTCAGGAACATTAAAAAGTAGCAGATAGGTATCACATTGAACAAGCAGTCTATTTATTGCTGACAGTGATTTAATGCAATGTATTGGCTTCCTCTGAAATCAAGAAAACCACATTTACTATCAATAATGGAGTACATACAAAAGCAATTTTGAATGAAGATTTAAGGCACACTGAATCGCAGGTGTTCACTGTTAACAAAATTTACATATAAATTCCAACCTATGTGCAATACCTCTCTTTGAAACTTTAAAATACCTATCATACAAAGACTAAAACAAATAAGTTTTAATATGCCATTTTATTGTGGCTGGCCATTACAGCAAATAAAATGATGTGATGGCTCAAAATTGAAGGAAAAAGAGAAATAAAATAAGAGAGCCAAATAAATGGCAATAGCGCTAACATTTGCAATGTATCTATTTATGAAAGTTTCTGGTATTGGTTCTTACGTCACAAACAAATCAATTTATTTCACATCATTTCTATCAATTATTTCCTATTATCAAACTGGACTCGCATTTGGGAGGACGACGATTCAATCCCGCGTCCGGCCATCCTGATTTAGGTTTCCCGTGATTTCCCTAAATCAGTCCAGGCAAATGTCGGGATGGTTCCTCTGAAAGGGCACGGCCGACTCCCTTCCCCATCCTTCCCTAATCCGATGAGACCGATGACCTCGCTGTCTGGTCTCCTTCCCCAAACAACCCAACCCTATTCTCATGAATTACATGAAAATATTGTAAATACACTAATCACAACATTCACAAATAATGTCCTAAATTAATCCAAATGCAAAGGTTGCAGAACAATGAATCAGCAATAAGTGATTGATATTGCAGAGATGCTACATACTTGTAGCCCCAGCAACACCCTGTAATACATGGCCCAATAGCTCAGTGCCTGCACACATTCCATCAATGAAGTGCCATAAAAATGAAATGGAAACACAAAATCAAGTGCAAGTACAACTCACCAGCATCAAAGCGAGAAATTTTCACTGTCTGTGAGATTTGGAATGAGTAAAATAACAAATCTTTGGGAAATGGGTTTGTCTATGGTTCATTCAGAGCGTGTGTGTGTGTGTGTGTGTGTGTGTGTGTGTGTGTGTGTGTGTGTGTGTGTGTGTGTGTGGGCGCGCGCGCGCAGGGTGGTTAAGAGATGAGTATATGAGATGTGGCTATAAAATAAGGGAACTGTTGGTGCAAAACATTTTATTTAAAAAACATACATATTTAGTTATAATCACCCTCAATATACACCCCCTCTCCCCTCTTCCATCCCTACAATGCTCCATACAAATTTTCCATTGATGGAAACAGTGCTGGAATTTGTGATGACTTGTCCTGCGTTTTCTTTCACTACTTCAACAGACTGAAATCTTGTTTTTCGCCCTAGGGAAATAGATAAAATCACATGGTGCTAGGTCAGGTGAATAAGGTGGGTGGTCCAACACTGGGATGTTTTACTTCGCTAGAAACCTCTTAACTGAAAAATGCAGTACTTGTTCTTCCACAGTTCAGGTTTCTCCCTCCTCCTCCTCCCCCTCCCCTCCCCCCCTCACGGATTGAGCAAGAACCTCAAGGCAGTAATGTTGATTATTAGTTTGACCTTCAGGAACCCAGTGAAGAGACAATTCCACAAATAATGGGAAAAAAAAAAAAAAAAAAAAAACAATCGTCATCGTTTAATGAAGTTGGGACCTTCCAATGCATGGATTGGTGCTTGGGTTCTGGACCATAGGTGAAAAACCAAGATTCATCACATGTACAAATGTTACTACTATTCTGAAGAAATCAGGATCATTTTCAGTGGTATTCAGGGAGTCAGTACAAACATTTTCATAAGCTTTTCTTTGTTCAATGATGAGAATTTTCGGCACCAGTTTCGCACAAACCTGTCATGTAAAATTTGCCTTATGCATTTTTTTGCAAGTCTTACAGTTTCACCAATCAACCGAATACTTAACCAATGGTCAGATGACTCAGATTACCCACTTTTCTGATATATCCATCTGTTTTGGATGCTGAAGGGCATCGCATGCAGGAGTCATCTTCAACATCTTCTCGGCCATCTTGGAAATGCTAAACCACTCAAAAAGTCATGTATGGAATAAATAGTTTTCACCCTACACATCTTTTAGTAACAGATAGGTTTCGTTAGCAGTTTTTCCAAGTTTCACGTGAAACTTAATGACAATTTGTTGCTCAATGATTACACTTGCCATTTTTCTGGAAAAAAATAACAGCAGCTCTTACACAGATGAAGGCCACTGCCACAGTGATCTGTCTACAGAAACCAGAGATGCTGCATTTGACTGATAAGGCTTCACAGCTATTGGTCATTCATCTTTGGCACATGTGTACTTACTCTGTGATGGCATCAGTCACATTATTTTACAGCCACACTGTGTATGCAACACTAAGAGACTACAAAAAGAGAATTCGCCTGGGACAATTTAGGGAAATCACAGAAAACCTAATCAGGATAGCCGAACATGGGATTGAACCATCATCCTCCCAAATGCAAGTCCAGTGTGCTAGCCACTGCACCACCTCTCTTGGCAACACAGTTTATGTTAACCTGCACTGGTGGTGATGCAGAGACAGGGACCAAACATATGACTTATACAGGGTGTATCATAATTAATGGTACAAACAGATACAGTTGAAAGTACACGATACTAAAAGCAAAAAAGTCTCGGTAAACATAGGGTCAAAAATGCATACCTTAAGAGATACGGGCAATTTTTCATCTTCGATACTGTGAAGCAAATCTCTTCTACTGCAAGCTCTTTGCTTTCCACATGTAGGGGAGTAGTAGTATGGACCAAAACGAGAAAAAAATCCCAATAAACATTTGCTCTAAAATGCATACCTTAAAAATTATGAGCAATTGTTCATTAAAAGAGTTCTGTTTCCAAGTAGCGAAGATGAGCACGTGCTCATAGCTCTTAAGGTATGCATTTCAGAGCAAATGTTTACTGGGCACTTTTTTCTTGTTTTGGTACCTACTACTATTTCCCGACATATGGAAAGCAAAGAGCCCGCAGTAGAAGAGATTTGCTTCACAGTATCGAAGATGAAAAATTGCTTGTAGCTCTTAAGGTATGCATATTTGACCCTATGTTTATTGAGACTTTTTTGCTTCTACTATTGTGTACATTCAACTCTTATGCATTTATGCCATTAATTATGATACACCCTGTATGTTGATGACAGCAGAGCTCCCAAAGTGAGTGGCCAGCCAGAAGCACAGTCCACAGCATAGCACACGTCATCATAAGTGTGGGAGGGGGAAAAAAAGGAAAAGCTGAGGGAGTGATCCAGCTCGAAAAATGTAAACAAGGGGAAGGTCAGTTACTGTATTGGTGCATACTGAAGGCTTCAGAGAAATGTGAAAACTAGCAGACAAGTGTGGGGCACAGCATTATTAGACTATGTCACATAAGTGGATGAGCCCACAGTATATACACATGGTGGCAATTGTGCCCTCAATGGAAGCAAGCTGCAGCTATGGTACGAAGCACAAGTATCTCCATGGTCTCTTTCATATCGATATTTGGGCTGGGCAGGGACTCTGAATCACTGTTAGATACCAAACACTTCACCCTGTTTAGTTAGCACATGGGGCCGGAAAGCTAGCCTGAGCCAACTTCACACTGGATTCCCCAAAAAAGGCACCCATGTCATTTCCTCATTGCAATCGGCTGGGTCGGACGATGGTGCTGCCTGTGGAAATGCCAGCAAATTGATGGTTTCCGGAGTGCTGCTCGATCCTGCTTGCAGGGTGCCACATGTAATTCAGATGAGAACAAAGGTCCAGCCTCCATGAGTACCTCAGTCTGAGAATGCTCAACCTCCCCCAGATGTTTTGTGAGGAGCCTATGCTGTTGGTGAGAGCTGTAAGTGGCTTAGGGGGTGGACGGCATTCCTTCCCCAACAGGTCCCATCAATGGTCATTGTCAACTCCTTATCGGCACTTAAAATGAGGGGAAAGGTTGTAACAGAGGTAAGTAAGCTGTTGGGGAGGTTTGTTCTGGGCATGGTTGTGCGAGACATGCCCGATCATCTACTGAGGGGGAAAGGGGGAGTGTAACAGTGTTGGGGCCTGCTGAGCCAGGTGCAGCAGATCAAAGATGTTGCAGGATGGCTTGAAGGTTTTGACCATCAGTTCACCTTCTGGACTGGATACTGGATGGGAAGGTGGTGGTCAGGTGTAGAGACACATCACCTTAACAAAAATCCTGAAACACAGAACCCTTGAACTGAGGGCCATTGTCAGAAACTATGGTGGAACATGTCTTCTGTAATGCAAATATGATGAACATGGCACAGATGGTAGCTGCCAGAGTGGTGGTGGTGGTGGGGGGGGGGGGGGAGGGAGGGGGAGGGAGGGGGCGGTGGCAGCAGCGGCAGTGGTGGTGATGGTAGCAATAGCCATCTGTGCCACATATGGGAAGTTAGAGAGGAACTAGCAACCATATTTCTCCTTGCACCTTGCAACGGTCCGGCAAAAAAAAAAAAAAAAATAAATAAAAAAAAAAAAATAGGCACTCTTTGTCAGGGGTAGTAAGAGCATGGTTGAAGGCTGACATGCTGCAGCAGAGCTAATTGGTTGTGGGAGTAGGCCTGGCAGTTTCCGACCATATGTTCTATGGTGATGTCAACACCGGACCAGCAGACACAATGTTGCAATATTAATTTCATTCTGCACGTTATCCATTGTGCAGTGTGGAGGAGCTTCAGTACATGGGAGCGGAGAATGAGTGAAATTAACATCCATCGTTCAGATTCATCCATGGCTGACAATATGACCCCATCAGTTGCATTTAATCCATCTGTACAGCAGACATCTTGCAGAGCAGTAATTGTGGACTGATTCTGTTGCTACTTTACACACCGTTATTTGGAATTCATCACGGGTGTGTTGCTGATTGGCTTTGTGCCTGTCAAACTCTGTATAAGGGCCACAATACGAGAAGGAAAGTGTCCATGTTTGAACGCTACATGGTAGGCCTATAATGGATCTTGTAGTTAAAGTTACTATGGAGTAATACCCACCATTGTAGCTGCTGTGGCATCTTATCAAGAAGTTTTAAGTGGGGGCCAAATAGTGAAATGAAGGGCTTGTGATGAGCGATTAGGTGAAACTTAGCACCACAGAGAGAGACCTGAAACTTCTTGATGCTGTATACAATAGCCAACGTCACTTTCTTGATTTGCGAATAGTTTCATTGTGCCACATTTAATGTTTTAGATGCAAAGTCAATGTGCTTTCCTATGCCATTGGCATTTTTATGGGACAGCACTGCAGCAATGAAAAAATTTGAGTCATCAGTGCAAAGTGTTGAGAATTTGCCAGGATTGAACATTGCTCCCAACATCAGGGGGCAGACTTAAGGCACTTTTTAAATTGTAAGAAAGCTTCCTCACACACCTATGACCACACGAATTTAACTTTTTTTTTTTTTTTTTTTTTTTTTTTTTTTTTTTACACAATTGGTTAAGCAGTTATATCTGGGCCATGAAGGGAATGAATTTTGCATAATAATGAACTCTACCTATGAATAATGGCAGTTCTTGGAGTTATTTTGGAGCTGTTAAGTTATTGATTGCATCCACATGATCCTGTGTGGGTATTTGCCCTTCTTTACCAAAAGTATGTTCTAGGTACTCTACACTTGGCTCAAAGGGGCAACAATGCAGACAATAGACCAGAAGGTGCTCAAACAACATTCACAGGTTTTGGTGATGCTTCTCCCAAGTGGCCCCAGTAATTAACAAGCCATTTAAATCATTAACACAATTAGGGATACCTCAGATGAGTTGTTCAAGATATCTCTGAAATATTGCAGGACACTTGCAACCCAAATGGAAGTCGCTTATAAAAATACCTGCCAAATTGTGTTTTAATCACTAAAAACTGTCTTGTCTGATCATCTACAGGTAATTGTAAATAGGCATAAGTGAGATCTGTCTTGGAGAAAGAAGGGCCCCCAGCTAATTTTGTCAACAAATACTCTGTCCAAGGAATTATATAAATACCTACATTAGCTTGAGTATTAATGGAAGACTTGAAGTGGTCACAAATTCAAAGTGATCCATTTGGCTTCTTAAGATACTACCATGGGTGTTGCTCATTGGCTAGACAACAAAAAGCCAAGAATCATGTCGAAAGCACTTTAAGGAACTTAACATCTTAACATTACCTTCTCTGTATATAAAAACGTGTCTTCTTTCCATAAAAAAATACATACCTTACCTTCCAGAACAGATGTTCATTCACATGATACCAGATATAAAAACCATCTTGATGTAGACTTTACTAGGCTGTTTAAGGTCCAAAGTAACTTTAAGCAAACAGGATTAAAATTATATAACAAGTTACCACCATCACTGAAAGACCTACAAGGTGATGCCTTCAAGAAGCAGCTGCACAAATTGTTAGCTGATAAGTGTATCTACGATGTAAAGGAATTGGAATGTAGTAGAGAGTAACTATGATGTTAAGGAATTATAATGTAGAGAATAACTCTTTATCCTCATGTAATGTAATCTGAATGTACATAGTTTCCCAATTTTAGATTCACTATCAAATGTAATGTCAAAACTGTCTATTTCAACAAATGTTGGCTAATGACAAGTAATAAATAAATAAATAAATAAATGAGGATATTACTCTCATACTTTACAATCTATCTAGTTTTGCTTTAACTTCACCATGAATGGTGAAAGGCGATGGACGCTGTATAACATAACAGCCTTGAATATGATATTGGACTGTGTGATACACAGCTTTTAATGTATTTCTTGATTTTGAGTATTTTACTACTGTATGCCAAATTTCAAATTTATTATTCATTATGTAATGTTATATGGAAGAACTGTAGATTATATATTGACTGATTCTAAACACACAGTCATCAACACAATCACAAATTTTAATAATTTTTAATAATGTGTCTACAAGTTTACATTTAGCTAAAACAGACTGTCAAATTTAAAGGAATATTAACTCCATTTTGTAATGCAATTATTTTCATATAAAATTATCATTTTAAAGGTTCCAGCACATCAGCATAGAAATATCAAGACTGTTTAGTAATGTATAACATAAAGTACAAAGTAACTTCCACAACTAAAAAATGTAATTCTTGTGCAGAAACATTTGTAATTATTGGTAATCAAAATAATTACATTGTTTAATAAATGGAAATGGAAATGCTGTGTGGCTAGGGCCTCCTGTCGAGTATACCGGTCACCTGTTGCAAGTCTTTCGAGTTGACACCACTTCAGCGACTCTAGTGTTGATGGGGATGAAATGACGATGATAAGGACAACACAACACCCAGTCCCTGAGCAGAGAAAATCTCCAACCCAGCCAGGAATTGAACCTGGGCCGTTAGATATGTCATTCCGTTGTGCAGACCACTCAGCTACTAGGGGCGGACATTGTTTAATAGAAAATTATTTCAGAACCAATTGTTAATAATTCGTATTTTACAAACTTTAACACTGAAAGACTTTGCATTCTATGAAACAATTTATGTCAAATATGCACATTTTCTGTTGAGCACACTTTCATGTATAAATAATTCTCTACGAATTTTTCTTCATGCACATAACACAAAATATTAATTATATCAATACTGTAAATACCACACATTTTTGAGATATTACATAAGTGACTTAAGTACCCATGTATTGTTGAGAATTATATATGTGACTGAGGGGAGAACAGTGGTCTTTAGTTGCAAGTTACTTCAAGTTCAATTGAAATGTGGTGTTTGCTCTGCCCGACATGTCCAACAGAACAGACACTACTGGTGATACAGTAGCCATAAAGATACAATTTTACGAGAAACAGGTCTTCAGCTGCCTACGGGCACTGATATAAATGGGTGATGAAGGTTGAAAATTTATGCCCGACTTGGACTCTAACCTAGGTGTTCTGCTTCTCTAGAATGGCTGTCTCAATTGCCTCAGCCATACTGACACACTTCACGGCTGACACAAATCTTCAACCCGTAATGTGCAAGTAGTGCCCCTCCCATTAACCCCACTGCTCATAGCATTCACAAAGTTCTGCAGCGTGCATCTGCACTGAAAGTACCTAGAGCTGTCCTCATTCATACATGTGTATTATAAAGATATACTGAATCCTGTTAGTAAACTATTAGAGTCTTTTCAAATAAATTTGTAATATAACAATAAAAATAAAGGCTTATTAGACTTTCCTGAAAAATTATGTTATTGACTTTTTCATCTTTCACCTGACGCCCTACAATTGTTAACTACTGTTCTGTAAATTGTATATCATATTCCGTCATGGGCATTTTACCATTTCTTTTTAATATTTGCACTTATGTATAAGGGGCAGTCAAATAAAAATGTGGCAGATGGAAAAAAGTAAGTAAATTGTTTATTACTCTGAAAGCAATCACCATAACCATTAAAACATTTAGCCCACTGTGAGACACGACTGTTAATGCCTTGTGGGACAAATGTTTGCAGTTGCATAAAGAACCCCAGTTGTACGAAGACACACACTTCCTCGCCTGAAGCAAACTTACGGCTACAAATGTATTTCTTCAAGGCTCCAAAAATGTGGAAATCACATCATGAGAGATTGGGACTGTATGGACGGCTCTTACAGCTTCCCAGCAAAACTTCTGTAATGAAGTCAAAACAGCAGACATGCCAGTTTCAGGAAAGTAATAATTACCTTTTTCTTTGAGTGCAAGAAAGGATAACACTTGGCTGTCAAGGAATTTAAAATAAACAGCCAGGTTCATATTCAAGGTAACATGAATGGGTGGTCCCAAGAAACATTACGGAACTGATTCCGATCTGAACTGCACCTTCCACACCTATTGGGCCACACTTGACACCCTGTATCATTTGCAATGGAACAAAATTTTAACTCTTCACTTCACACTACTGGCTCCCAGTCAGTAACCACCCAGTTTCTGTGTTATATTGTGCACTGAAGGCATGCAGCTTAATGTACCGCAGTGATCAATGGCCTTGTGCAAGGTACCTGACTCCGAACGCCCAGTGCATGCAGTTTCCTTCGCAAAGTTAGCTTGGACACTAGCTGAGATGAACATGCATCAACTTAAAGCAAAAATTCCTATAAGCTTTGAAACCAACTGTCCCTGACAAAGTGTAACACTCTTATCCACTCTCAGCTGATTAGGATATTTTTAAGGCACCTAGTCTTATAAATGTAGACTGGCAATGGCAAGGAAAGCGTTTCTCAAGAAGAGAAATTTGTTAACATCGAGTATAGATTTAAGTGTCAGGAAGTCGTTTCTGAAAGTATTTGTATGGAGTGTAGCCATGTATGGAAGTGAAACATGGACGATAACCAGTTTGGACAAGAATCGAATAGAAGCTTTCGAAATGTGGTGCTACAGAAGAATGCTGAAGATAAGGTGGGTAGATCACGTAACTAATGAGGAGGTATTGAATAGGATTGGGGAGAAGAGAAGTTTGTGGCACAACTTGACTAGAAGAAGGGATCGGTTGGTAGGACATGTTTTGAGGCATCAAGGGATCACAAATTTAGCATTGGAGGGCAGCGTGGAGGGTAAAAATCGTAGAGGGAGACCAAGAGATCAATACACTAAGCAGATTCAGAAGGATGTAGGTTGCAGTAGGTACTGGGAGATGAAGAAGCTTGCACAGGATAGAGTAGCATGGAGCGCTGCATCAAACCAGTCTCAGGACTGAAGACCACAACAACAACAACAGTCTTATACCACATTAAATTGCTCTAGCTGGTACACCATACCTCATATACACTGGACAGTTCACTTTGATACATTAACAAATCAGGTGACTTCATTTGTGGTGTGGTATAGACATGTCTGAAACATAACAGCTTCATTCTGTGATGGTTCCACATCTTACTGCACTGATTCCATACAACTGACTGGCACATATAAACCACTTCCCTGGATGTTACACATCGGGGTGGAGTATCACATGCACAGCTGGTAAGAGTTCTAGAACACCTACAGTGCTCCAACATGACCCTTTCAAAGTGATGTGTGTGTGTGTGGTGGGGGGGGGGGGGGGGGGAGGGGCAGGGGGGGGGTTAATATTTTGTCCAGTTTGCTTTAGATGTTGCCATAGCTGTGAGATGCGATTGGAACTACACAAAGTGACAACACGGTCTATTTTAATATTTTCAACAGAGTTCCTTTCAGGAACTGCATTGCCTTTTGCTAAACACTATCTGACTCATGAATCACTGGTGCTGCAATTGTCTGTACTCACCTACATGTCTTCAAAAGTGTGCACAACTGTCCTCTGTTATACTCAGATTTGCATGATGAGCTGCCATCTCCAGGTTCGTAGTTTTATATAGTCTGTACATTTGAGTCATTACATTGTCAGATCACCAAACAAACAGTACACATTCTCCTGTACTAACGGACAGTGTGTTTGTCCTAGAGGATATTCCTACTGTTTCAGTACAAAGATATCTTGATGAATGGTATACCGACATCATTTACAGATAAAAATCAATGTTATGTGGCCATGGACTCTAATCAAATTTACCAGTTTCAGTCCATCTCATGCTGTTTGCACTGACATCTCCATTTCCTCCCCCCCCCCCCCACCCCTTTCCCCATCAACTCCTCTGTAAGTTCCATATCCACAGTGTTAGGGTTTATAGCAGCATAGAGTTTTACATCTTCTTATACAACCTACTTTTCCACAACAGTATCATCATGGGTACTACACTGGTTTACGTGTCGTCACCATTGTGGTTGAACACCCCCAGAAATTGCTGTTTCCGGTGTAGAAAACTGTTCTGGATGATGAGATAATGATCAGTCCAAAAACATTATGTGTGAATTTCATTCTGGCCAGTCCCAAGATGAATACTGTGCCTTATCTTGAACAGAAAACATTTTACTTTCCACCTGTCTCTACTCATTTAAACTGAACATATTTCTTGCTACACTTGTATAACTGCACATTCATTACCTGACTGCTACAAACTAATGGATGCTTTGAGTTCCTCTTTCCAGCTGTGGTAACCTTTGGAAAGTTTATCACAGTACATTAATACCCCTCTACTGATAGTAAAGCTTGCAAATAAATAGTAATTAATCAACAGAAAGTGTTAAAATGTTGCTGATACAAACCTGTTCAAGATTCCTGTGTTTCACCTTCCTGCAGTTGTACACAATGTTACCATTTTCCTGGTATTTTTCTTCCAAAACATAACTTATGATGCAACTGCAAAAGGAGTTAAATGGGAAAGTTTCAATAACAGTCACTCAACATAACAATGAAAACAAAGCAAGAACCAAAGCTCATTAGAAAAATTAGTCGAACAATTTATATTGATGTAATTCATTTGGACAAACAGCTGTAAAATGTTTTCACACACACAACTTGTGAGATTACAAATATTGATACAGTTCTTAAGCCCACAGGTTGCACAGCAATGCCTCATCATCTGAGCATAGGAGTGGTTGGACACCTATTGATTTGGCACTTTGGTATTGGTCTGAGGGAAGCTGCAGAATAAGTTGCAGGAGAGTGTGATGTGCATAATCACAGATTGGAGGAAGGAAATTAGGTGTGAACATTAATAATTGTTGATTTATATTAGTTTCGTATGAAATGGGACAACATTTAATATTTTATGGCAACTGGGATGAATCAGAAAAGCAATACTAATTTCAGTGGCATTGTGAAATCATGTGAGCGTTAATCTACTGTGAATGAACTCTGGACATCACCGTGACTTTTTTTTTATGAACTTATGATACTGTTATGATGAGGAGGATATAAGATGAACATCAACAAAAGCAAAACTAGGGTAATGGAATGTAGTCAAATTAAGTCGGGTGATGCTGAGGGAATTAGAGTAGGAAATGAGACACTTAAAGTAGTAAAGGAATTTTGCTATTTGGGGAGAAAAATAACTGAGATGGTCGAAGTAGGGAGTTTGTTTGTTGGGGTTTAAGGGCGCTCAACTACTGAGGTCATTAGCGCCCAGCCACAATTGTTAGAGCACATAGAATCTAGTAAAACACAAGGGGGTGGGGGGGACACCAGAAAGTTCTTACAAAGATGCAGATAAAATAAGTGAAAGAGTTAGATGTCTTTGGACAAGCCAGTCAGAGTAATGAAACGAAGAACACGAGCAGCTGCTCGAGCGTCATCAGCTAAAATATCCTGTAAAGTAGATGGCAGAGACAGTACAACATGAGATTGACTAAAACGGGGACACGACAATAAAACATGGCGCACTGTTAATGCATGACCACAAGGGCACTGCGGGGCTGGGTCACCGGAGAGCAGGTAGCGGTGGCTAAACCGGCAATGCCCAATCCGCAACCTGGTCAGAAGGACCTCTTCTCGCCGAGATGGTCGGGAGGAGGTTGTCCAAGCAGTTGGGAACGGTTTGACTGCCCGGAGCTTGTTTCCTTGAAGTGATGACCAAGTATCCCACCACAACGACACAAGCCTCTTACAAACAACCCCACTAACGTCAGATGACGGGACACAATGGGAGGCTGGCTGAGGCAGGAGGACTGCAGCCTTGGCTGCAGCATCAGCAGCCTCATTCCCAGGCACTCCTACATGGCCGGGAACACACAGAAAGCTGACAGGAGAGCCATCTTCAGCAAAAGAATGGAGGGACTGCTGGATCCATTGCACCAAGGGATGGACCGGATATGGAGCTCCAAGGCTCTGAAGAGCACTGAGTGAATCAGAGCAGAGTACATACGATGAATGGCGGTGGCGCCATGCATACTGAACGGCCTGATGGAGAGCAAAAAGCTTGGCCGTAAAGCTGGAACACTGGTCGAGGAGCCGGTATTTAAAGGTGACGGCCCCGATGACAAAGGCACAGCCGACACCATCATCAGTTTTGGAGCCATCAGTGTAAATAAAGGTGTGACTGGCAAGTCGCGCACGAAGTTCGACAAACCGTGAGCAATACACTGCAGCCGGAGTACCCTCCTTCGGGAGCGAGCTGAGGTCGAGATAAATATGAACCGGAGCCTGGAGCCAAGGTGGTGTCGGGCTCTCACCCTCTCTGAAGGTGGTAGGGAGGGCAAAATCCAATTGTTGAAGCAGGTGACGAAAGCGGACTCCAGGGGGCAGCAGGGCAGACACATACAACCCATACTGACGGTCGAGAGAATCGGCGAAGGAGGACTGATAAGAGGGGTGGTCGGGCATTGACAACAGCCGGCAGGCATACCGACAAAGCAGTACGTCGCGCCGGTAGGTCAATGGTAATTCGGCAGCTTCAGCATAAAGACTCTCGACGGGAATAGTGTTGTATGCTCCGGTCACAAGACGTAACCCCCTATGGTGGATGGAGTTGAGACGGCGTAAGAGGGACGGCCGAGCAGACGAGGCTCCCATAATCCAGCTTTGATCGGACTATGGACCGATACAAGCGAAGCAGGACAGTGCGATCCGCTCCCCAAGATGAACCACTAAGAACTCTGAGGACATTAAGGCAACGTGTACAACGGGCAGCCAAATAAGAGACGTGCGGCGACCAACGAAGTTTCCTGTCCAGTGTGAGCCCTAGAAACTTAGTTGTTTCCACAAATAGGAGAACAATGGGACCGAGATGTAAGGATGGCGGAAGGAATGCTTTATATCGCCAAAAGTTGATGCAAACCGTCTTCTCTTCAGAGAACCGGAAGCCATTTGCCACACTCCATGAGTATAGGCTGTCTAGACAACACTGAAGGCAGCGCTCCAGGAGGCATGTTCTCTGGGCACTGCAGTCATCGACAAAAAGAGAGCCTGAGACATTAGGTGGAAGGCAATCCATAATTTGATTGATCGCTATGGCAAAAAGGGCTACGCTCAAGACGGAGCCCTGAGGCACTCCGTTCTCCTGGAGGAAGACGTCTGACAATACGGAACCCACACGTACCCTAAACTTTCGATCTGTTAAAAAGGAATCAATAAAAAGGGGCAGGCGACTGCGTAGACCCCACCTGTGCATGGTGCAGAGGATACCTCCTCTCCAACAGGTATCATAAGCCTTCTCCAAATCGAAGAACACGGCTACCGTTTGGCGCTTTCGCAAAAAGTTGTTCATGATGAATGTCGACAAGGTCACAAGGTGGTCAACAGCGGAGTGGCGGCGATGAAAGCCGCATTGAACATTGGTAAGTAGCCGTCGAGATTCAAGAATCCAAACTAACCGAGCGTTAACCATGCGCTCCATCACCTTACAGACACAGCTTGTAAGAGAAATGGGGCGGTAACTAGAAGGAAGGTGTCTGTCCTTCCCGGGTTTGGGTATAGGAACCACGACGGCGTCACGCCAACACATGGGGACTTGACCTTCGGTCCAGATGCAATTGTAGGTACGAAGAAGGAAGCTTTTGCCTGCCGGAGAAAGGTGTGCCAGCATCTGAACGTGAATGGCATCTGGCCCCGGAGCAGAGGACCGGGACAGTGCAAGTGCACGTTCGAGTTCCCGCATAGTAAAGGGGGCATTATAATTTTCCAGATTCAGCGAGTGGAAGGAAGGTCGCCGAGCCTCTTCTGCCTCTTTCCTGGGGAGGAAGGCAGGGTGGTAATGGGCGGAGCTTGAAACCTCCGCGAAAAAGCGGCCGAAGGCGTTGGAGACATCCACAGGATCAACAAGGACCTCATTACCTGAGGTCAGGCCAGGTACCGAGGAGTGGGCCTTAATGCGCGACAGCCGGCGCAGGCCACCCCAGACGACAGAAGAGGGAGTAAAACTGTTAAAGGAGCTGGTGAAAGAGGCCCAACAAGCTTTTTTGCTGTCTTTGATGACTCTACAGCATTGCGCTCGGAGTCATTTGTATCCAATACCATTCGCCAACGTAGGATGGCGGCGAAAGGTGCGTAAAGCACGTTGTCGAGCACAGATAGCGTCTCTACAAGCCTCATTCCACCAGGGGATGGAAACGCGACGTGAAGAAGAGGTAGTACGAGAAATGGAACGTTTGGCAGCATCGATGATAACAGCCGTGAGGTATTCGACCTGACTGTCACAACTGAGAAAATCGTGGTCCGGAAAGGTCGCCAGGGAGGAGTAAAGTCCCCAGTCAACTTTCGGTATGTTCCAGCTCGAAGGACCTGGGGATGGGGTGTGGTGCAGGAGACGAACGACACAGGGGAAGTGGTCGCTCGAATAGGTGTCAGAAAGGACATACCACTCGAACCGACGGGCAAGAGTGGTAGAACAGATCGAGAGGTCCAAGTGGGAGTAGGTATGAGTAGAGTCCGAGAGGAAAGTCGGGGCGCCAGTATTGAGGCAGACAAGATTGAGATGGTTGAAGACATCCGCCAAGAGGGAGCCTCTCTGACAGGATGCAGGAGAGCCTCAAAGGGGATGATGGGCATTGAAGTCGCCAAACAATAAAAACGGCGGAGAAAGCTGAACAATCAGGTGCATCATGTCAGCCCGACTAACTGCGGATGACGATGGAGTGTAGAAAGTACAAACAGAAAAAGTAAAGGCAGAAAGAGTAATACGGACAGCTATTGCTTGGAGTGGGGTGGTCAATGGGATGGGATGGTAATAGACATCGTCCCGAACGAGCAACATGACCCCACCATGAGCTGGAATACCGTCCACAGGGGTGAGGTCAGACCGCTCCGAGGTATAGTGGGTAAAAGCAATACGGTCAGTTGGGCGCAACTTGGTTTCCTGGAGACCAAGGACGAGCGGACAGTGCAGGCGGAGGAGCAGTTGTAATTCATCCCGATTAGATCGAATACCTCGTATGTTCCAATGTAACAAAGCCATTGCTAGTCAGAAAAAAGGGGGAACGAAACGGGTGAAGAGCTGGTCACCTCAACGACCGCGAAGGGCCAGGTTTCGAGGGAACGACGCTACAACCGGAAGGAGGCGGATCCTGTTCCATCAAGTCATCGCCAGCTGCGGCCGCTTTCCCGGGTTGTGGAGGAGGGGCAGCATCATTCGCTGACGAGAGGCCAGCTGAGCGCCTAGCAGCAGAGCGTCCCGGCGAAACTGAGGATGGCCGGGAGCAGCGTCTCACGGATGGAGCGTCAGACAAAACGCGCCGGGGTGGAGAGGGGGATAAGGACTTCTTCTTGGAAGTCCGATGAGCCATGGGGATGGTGGACTGGACCCAAAGAAGGTCCTGCAGCACGGGGTCCGTTTTGGAACGCCGGACCTCGGGAGCCGGGGTCCGGAACATTTCCCCGATGGACGCCTGAGAAGAGGATCGCTTCTCAGGCAGCAGAGGGGGAGGAGGAGGAAGGGTGGCCCCTGGGGCAGAGGGGGCAGGGGCCGCGAGAGAGGAGGATTTGGAAGGGAGGGATTTGGGAGGCGGAGGCATAGACCTCGGATGGGGTGAGGAGGTGGAGGGGGGAGGATACTGTGGAAGGAGTGGACACGACTGAGGCAAACGAAGTTGTCAACGTCACGGGATGGAGGCGGTCATACTTCTTCCTGGCCTCAGAATAAGAGAGACGATCCAAAGTTTTTAATTCTTGAATCTTCTTCTCCTTCTGATATGCGGGGCAGTCTAAAGTTCTAGGCGAGTGGATGCCAGGACAATTGACGCACTGAGGTGGTGGGGTGCATGTATGTTCCTCACGAAGAGGATGGCCACAATCGCCACAAAGGGGCTCAGCCTCACACCGTGACGACATGTGCCCGAAGCGC
Source organism: Schistocerca nitens (assembly GCF_023898315.1). Classification (NCBI taxonomy): domain Eukaryota; kingdom Metazoa; phylum Arthropoda; class Insecta; order Orthoptera; family Acrididae; genus Schistocerca; species Schistocerca nitens. The sequence goes on along the minus strand of NC_064616.1, from coordinate 568,338,184 downwards.
AAACACCGAAAGCAGCACATAGGAGGTGGGACGTAAGGTCGCACGTCGCACCGGTAGCACATCACCTTTACCTTCTCCGGGAGAACATCCCCCTCGAAGGTGAGGATAAAGGCCCCAGTGTCGATGCGACGGTCTTTGGGGCCGCGCTGGACTCGCCGGACAAAATGCACGCCTCGGCGCTCCAGGTTGGCCCTGAGCTCCTCATCAGATTGCAGCAGGAAGTCCCAATGAAAAATAACCCCCTGCGTCCTATTCAGTGCCAGATGCGGGACAATGGACACTGGGATGTCCCCTAGTCGGTCGCATGCCTGGAGCGCCGCCGACTGTGTGGCGGAGGTGGTCTTTATAAGAACGGACCCCGAACGCATTTTACTGAGAACCTCGATTTCCCCGAAGATGTCCTCAATGTGCTGGACAAAGAACATGGGCTTGGAGGTGGCGAACGTCCCCCCATCGGTCCGAGAACAGACTAAATAGCGGGGGAAGTACTTCGCCCCAAGCCGGCGAGCCTGTCCTTCCTGCCAGGGAGTGGCCAAGGGGGAAAGGGCGGGAGAACCAGAACCAGAGACAGTACCTTTCTTTTTAAAAGACTCTGCCGCAGATCGACCTGATACATGTTGACGTTTCATCTGCGAAATGTCCACCCCGATACCACCCACTCCGACCAGGGGCTCTCCCCACGGGCGCCACCCAGCCTCAGCAAGGGCCACCTGGCAGGATGACCGTTGCCAGGAGTCCTGATGCCCCAAGGAGACGGGCATCTACTCCTTGGCCGACGTGGGGAGGGTGCAGCTCAGGTATCGGCAGTACGATCCCTGTGTAGTCAGGGGGCTACAACCTAGAGGGTGCATGACGACCCCACCACAACGGGCTGGCTACCGTGCTGGATTTCGGGTGCCATGGAAAGTCCATCATGATCGTAGGTGCAGATGGGGACGCACTATGGGCGTAACTTGTGCAACCCATCAGGCGTTTAGGCCCAATTTGAGGAATAGTGGGTGTGGTTACAACGCCATTATAATGCTGAGTGCCAAGGTCTTAGTGCACTGAGGACCAGTGATACACCACATAAGGCGTCCTTCCCAAAAAGGCTCATACTTCTGTAGAATTTTGAAAAATGGAGTTCAAGCCCCAAGGGGGATCATCACATGGAAGGCTGAAACGGTTGAAACTCCTTTTAGTCGCCTCTTACGACAGGCAGGAATACCTCTGGCCTATTCTTACCCCGGACCCGCAGGGGGGTCGAAGTAGGGAGGATATAAAATGTAGACTGGCAATGGCAAGGAAAGAGTTTCTGAAGAAGAGAAATTTGTTAACATCAAGTATAGATTTAAGTGTCAGGATGTTGTTTCTGAAAGTATTTGTATGGGGTGTAACCATGTATGGAAGTGAAACGTGGACGATAAATAGTTTGGGCAAGAAGAGAATAGAAGCTTTCAAAATGTGGTGCTACAGAAGAATGCTGAAAATTAGAAGGTAGATCACATAACTAATGAGGAGGTATTAAATAGGATTGGGGAGAAGAGAAGTTTGTGGCACAACTTGACTAGAAGAAGGGATCGGTTGGTGGGATATGCTCTGAGGCATCAAGGGATCACCAATTTAGTATTGGAGGGCAGCGTGGAATGTAAAAATTGTAGAGAGAGATCAAGAGATGAATACACTAAGCAGATTCAAAAGGAAGTAGGTTGCAGTAGGTACTCTGAGATGAAGAAGCTTGCAGAGGATAGAGTAGCATGGAGAGCTGCATCAAAACAGTCTCTGGATTGAAGACCACAACAACAACAACAACAACAACAACAACAACAACAACATATTTAAACTTCAGCATTCTTCTGTAGCACCACATTTCAAGAGCTCTTACTGTTTGAACTGTTTATCATCCATATGTCACTTATGTACAATGATACATTCCAGGCAAATATCATCAGGAAAGAATCACTCAAATTTAAATTGAACATAAATAAATTTCTCTTTTTTAGAAACAGATTTCTTACTATTGCCAGTCTGCATTTCATACCCTCTCTACTTTGGCTTTGGTCACTTATTTGCTGCCAAAATAACAAAACTCGTCTACTTTTAGCATCTCATTTCCTAATCTAATTGCCTAAGCACCACCTGATCTAATTTGACTACATTCCATTACTCTTAAGTTACTGTAATTAATATGCAGCTTATCTTTTTCAAGACACTATCCATTCTGTTCAACTGTTCTTCCAAGTCCTTTGCCATCTCTGACAGAATTACCATGTCATTAACATACCTCTATGTTTTTATTTTTTCTCCCTGAACTTTAAAGCCCTTTTCAAATTCCTTAGTTTCCTTTACAGCTTACTCAATACACAAATTGGATAACATTGGGGATAAGCTACAGCCCTGTCTTACTCCCTTCTCAGCTAACGCTTTCCAAGTAACTGAAACAGTTCACTCAAGCACTGAAAAATCTGTTTAAACACATCACTGAACACACTGACTTACTTCTATCAGTCACTCAAAAAACTATTGAAACAAACAAAATTGGACATTTCAACAATGTTTTTAGTAATATTGCAGCTGCAATACCTCAGAAAATATTCGTAAATAGAAAAGGTATGTCTTACATCAACAGACACAATATATGTGGATTTTGTTTTTAAACAGCAAGCACTATTCTTGTTAATTGCTACATCTTCCCCTTCACAATTTTTGCCTAAGATTTGCTGTTTATCAACACCTTTACACACATCCTTCATTACTGTCACTAAGATTCACTGGGATTCTTTCTCAAAATGCTCCTCCACTGTTCTCATGGCTGAAGTCACGAAGGAGTGTCAGTGTATGACAATAATCATCATGCAGTTCTTTTACTCCTACTAGTTCTATCATCTATCTTACAGCTGAAGAATCATCTGACAAAACATCTAAAAATCTGCACATAGCCTGAAAAATATTACAGATCTACAATACTGATTCCTATTAAGTTTCCCCGAGCTTATGTGATATAGGAAGATGCTAAGGGAAGTGTTTTAATTCATATATACTTTTGTATTCTGGTAGGTTCTTTTATAAAGATTTTCTCAATGAAAGATACAAATTTGTTCACAAATGAGTCATCTTCTTTTAACATCTTGCAAACTTGACAATTAGGTCGGGTGTTTTAACTTACAGAACACAGACTTTAGACTGAAAACGCAAGCAATTGGTAAGAAGGATGATATGTAAGCACTAATCATACTCAATCATATTTTATTCCACCAGGCCACAACACGAACCATTCATAAGGTAGTATTGTCTGTTTTTATATGAAAGCAAGTTAACAGACACATGGGTTTGACTTTTTCTCCATTCAGGGGTCCCACTAAAATATTCATTACATATCTATTCTGCTTGCAAGTGGTTTCAACTAGAATAAAATACACCAGCTCATCAGATGATTTGTGACACTTTTTTACATATAAAGGTTGAAGATACAATTTTCTTAAAGTAATCTCATAGGGAACAGACTTCCTGACATACCTCCCCAGATACAATTTCATAATGAGATTGCTGAGCTTGGAAGGGAAATACCACATAGTAGGAATGCCACCGTGTCATAAAAGAATTATTTCTACTTATTGAACATTAAGATGCCCGTGTCTCACCAATCAACTACTGTCACACATTGCTGCATTGTAGTTTCTTATTCTTGGCACCCTTAGTGCTTGCCATGTGCTGTCTAAAGGCCTTTGACACTTAGCATTAATTGTGACAGAGACATTACAAATGCTGCATGTTACAACAGGTCCATCACCCTGGATGACATCAGTCAACTAACGATGTCATACATTCTCCCAGCTCTTATTTGAGATTTTGGTGGCCAGAATTTTGACAAACAAGAAAAATGAATAAAGTAAAAAGAGCACCACAAGTCACACAACCTACATTTGCCACTGTGTGTGATGTACAGGAACTCCAACTTCCTGTGCTCATACATTGGTCATGAGACACACATCTGTCTATCCTTCTTGCGATCCAGAACACTTGAAACTTCTTGGCAGATTAAAACTGGGTGACAGACCAGGTCTCAAACCTGAGACCACTGCCTTTCACAGATAAGCACAACTCACGACCCTCCCTCACAGTGCTACTTCCACCAGTACCTCGTGTCCTACCTTCCAAACCTCATAGTAACTATCCTGCATCTGAGAAGTTTGGGTGGTAGGAGACAAGGTACTAGTAGAAGTAGAGCTGTGGGGGTGGGTTGTGGATCATTCCTTGATAGCTCAGTTGGTAGAGCACCTGTCTCCAGTTCCAGTCCCAGTCTGACACACAGTTTTAATCAGCCACAAATTTTAAAATCAGCACACATTCTGCTGCTGAATGAAGTTTCATTCCATAATCAAGAACACTTTCTAAGAGACATAGTGTTCTGTTACTGTTAAATATACGCTTTTGAGTTAAAGCTCACAGTGGAGTCTCTAAAGCCCTTTTCCCCATTTGGAAATTGTTAATTTGATATGACACACGAACAGCATTGGAAGAATTTTTATTTGAATAAGTATTAACAAAGTCATTCCTATGAGCTTCTGCTTCTCCAGTCCTCTGTTCCACTCCTTTTTGATGATGTCCAGCCTCCTCCTTCCTCTCCTCTTACCTTTGATGACTCTTCACTGCAGGCAATTTGTTCACACTGTATGTCTGAGGCAACTTATTTTCACTTTCGTATCACTTCCACTCGTTGTCTTATCTTTCCCCCTTTTCAAGTATTTCATTCCTCGTGCAATCTTGTCTTATTTCACTGTGTGTATTTTTCTCCAGAAATGCAGTTCAGAGTTACCTAAGCATTTTTCTTCTTCTTTTCAATTGTTTGTGATTGACCACATTCCAAATAAAATACTCTGCAAATCTGTCTCATAGTTCAATGGGAATCTTTTTTGCCGTCAATAAAGCTTTCATCTTTTTCAAAAGCTTTCTGCCCATATAGTCTGTTCATTTCCACCACACAGCTTACACTTTCCATCACCAAATTTCCTAAATACTTTTCCTGTACTTACATTTATTCCAGTGTCTTTTCTCATTTTTAATGTCCTCTCTATCACACATTGCAGTTATTCCTCTGATTCTGTGAACATTGCTCTGTCATTTGCATATTTAATCATCTTTTGCCTTCCTTCTCCTACTAATGTCTCTCTTGCTTTTTTAAAATGCAATGGGGTGGACAGAGGACGAGACAGGCGGGAGGCAGGGAAAGGGATTGGGGATGGGTGGCTTGTGGCAGATGGAGGCAGCCAGTTTCCCAGCTAGGAATCCAGGGTGGAGGGGTGGGAGGTACATGTGCTAGGCAAGTGATGCACAGTTGGTGGAGCCAGTGGGGAGCAGTAAATGCTGAAGCTGATGTGGGGACTTGAACTGGGATGCTTTCCATTTGGTATGATCTAACGAACACGTGTAGCTTATCAAATGCAACAGAGTGGTGAACACCTCTATCTCCTCTAAAGCTTGTATACTTGTGTGTGTGTCTTAATTCCTCTCATTGTCATTTTGATCCATGTACAATATGTGTTCATGTTGAAATAACAGACTATTAGAATCTTCATTGAAGGCAGGTTCTCAGAATATCAAAAATGGCTTTTCACAGAATACAAAAGTCTTCTTTGAGCTACTACAGTCTATATGACTTGACGCAAATCAGAAATTAACAATATTGGAAGATAGTGCATTGTAAGCTGTCAGTTTCATACATCTGAATGATCACTGTTGGCTGACAGCTGCCTTTCAATCTCTAAAGTTACAAGATGGAGACTGACCTTTTCATGGCTGTGTTATGCCCAGGTGTTTTATTAATGTAACTGGCTAAATGTTTTATCATAATGCTTTAATTAAATTATATGCTACCTTCTTGCTATTTGCTCAAATTATGTTGCATTTTCTTAAATGTAGGCTAAACAATCAATTATCATGGCTGATGAATGAAGTTCACAAAAAAGTTGTTCTAGTAGTTTAAACTAACAAAATGGGTTATTAGGACTGTTTGAGAATAAGCACATGGTAAACATGATGGAGGAGAGGAGACTTGCCCATAATACATGAGCATTCCAGCCAACTGTGATCTTCCACACTAATTTTATTACTGTAAGACATAAAAACACTCAGTTTAACCCTGGCAGTTTTTAAAATTACTTTATATGATTATTTTGAAATATACAAATCTTGGAGAAATGAAGATATGGTACCATGTTTTTGAAGCCAATGTAAGAAATCACCTAAAAACCACAATATCACAGACCAGAATTCTGTACTTTGGATCACTGAGGAGAGAGTGGTAGGGAAAGCAGAGACTGACATTCAATCAGTACTGTATTCTGCCTGTTACAACCACAAATATTTCTTACCACCACTTCACTACATTAACAGGTAGAACGAGTCCTGTGCAGCTGAAAATTTCATACATAATATACATAACACATAATATGATTAATTATTAAGATACATTAAATGCAAATGCCTGAGGACTAGTAATGGATTGTTCACACTGGCACAGAGGTTCCAAGAAGAATCTAGGTTTGAAATGTGGAAAATCTATTGCTTACCTATCAGTTGTGCCCAAGTAAAGATCTTTGCCACAGCATTCTATGGATTCAATCTGCAAAATAAAGAGAGAAATAATTATCTCAAAAGTCCAATAGGAGCATTTGCATGACAAAGTTCACAAATAAAACCAATAAGCAACTGCCCACATCTTTATGCAAATATTTTAGCAACAAGAATATTTCCCACTCAGTACAAATTTGCAATAAATGAAAATATCTCTTGTAATCCTTTTCACAATATGTGATGAAATGCTTTTACAAGCACACTTACGGATCTTTTAAATTAAAGAGTATAATTAGAAAAATACCATAACATTTAAATCATGAACCATACACCATAAAATGCAGTTTCACATTTGCATCAAAAGTTATTAAAAACATTTACAGAAACTATGTAACAAACAATTACGTACTTCATTGTCCATGTCTCAGGCTTAGAACATACATATGAGAGAAGTGACAATGTACTTGTCATCTTCTCTTAAAATTAAATTGTCAAAATTATTTGAACATTTGTGGTTTTTCAGCATTTTTTAGAGTACACCAACGGTAAAGTGTCAGGTGAAAAGTCAGATATTCATTACTAATTTGCTAGTAATTTTGGAATTAGAATGATTGTATCTGTAGACTTTTTAGGTCCTTCCACAATTCATGGCATTGGACAATGTGTCCCAACACAGGTTCACTTTCCACTGCCACACTTAACTCTCTATCAATGCATCAATTTCTGATAAAGACAAGTCCGTACACTACACTGTACAACACAATTAAAGGACTACTTTTTCAAAATCCCATAATTCTCTCCCACTTTGAAGCAGAAGTTTGAAATTTGGCTCAAATGTGCCTACAATCTTCCTCTGTAATGGTACAAAGGTGTGGCAGCTCTGATGTCACCCTCGGTATCAGCGATGCTTCAAATAGCAAGGTATTGACACATACATAAAGGGGCAAGAGCTCAGAAGTTCATGTGAAGTGTAAGGTGGATTAATGATGTCACATTGGCTCCAAATTTCACCACTGTTCTACCCAAACCCACTGCGAACATCACAATATAGGAATATCATCACACAGCCTCTTACACACATTTCATCCCATTTTTCAACGCCTCTGTGATGCAAGTCAGAATCACAATGTCCACCCTTGAAATCACACAGTTTTCTCATGGCTGGTCGAGGAAAACACTTCAGACACACTGCCACTCAGAATTCTCATGAAAAGGCCTCAGGAAGTGGAATAAATGGCATCAGTGAAATCACTCCTTTCCTTGAGGCATTGATTCTTATACATTTCGTGGTCAAAAATGACATTTCAAAGTGCGGTTGATATTCTTGACAACTTTCAACACTGCTGATGCCCCCCAATTGATTCAATCCCTTTCTAAGGACGCTGTGGTGCTGTAAATCCATTTAATGCGATCTGACCCCTTTGGAGTGGGACTACAATTTTTGCTTGGGTATACAGGGTGGAATAGCCAGGGACCATTCAGAGCCATTTGATTAAATTAGAGTGTGATCCAAAGCAGAAAGAGGTGTTTATGTTTTTTCAGCCCTCCTGTTTTGTGCCCTCCTGTGGTGTGATCACAGGGTGTGTAAATAAAATGGCAAAAGGTCTTTCTAAGAGCACTCAGTTCAGCAACACCCTCAGCTGCACTACACTCCAATAGGGTCAGATCACATCCAATGGGAAACCAGCCCTACAACATTCCTAATAAAAGGTTGAATCATCTGGGGTCTCAGCAGTGTCCAAAGTTGTCAAGAACCACACTGCAAATTGTCATTTTCGATCACGAAATGTGTGGGAATGAATGCCCCTAGGGAAGGTGTAGTTTCACTTATGTCCTTTATGTCATTTCCTGAGGCATTTTCATGGGGATTCTGAGCATTGGTATGTCTGAAATGTTTTCCCCTACCACCCATAAAAAATTGCACGATTTCAGTCCTGAGCTCCATCACATAGGCACCAAAGGAAGGAGTGAAATGTGGGTAAGAGAGGGTGTGATGACTTTTCCGCTGTGCAACACGTTCATGGTGGCATTAGGCAGAATTGTAGGGTGTCAATGTGACATTATTAACTCACCTTCACCTCACGTGAACTTCTGAGCTCTGGCCTTTTATTTCGCATACGCCGACGTCCTGGTGTATGGAGCATTGCTGAGCCTGAGGATGATGTTGCAGTGTGCCATTCTTTTGCACCACTACAGAGGAAGATTGTAAGCACCTTTGAGCCCAATTTCAAACTTTGGTGTCAAAATGGGAGACAGTCGTGGGGTTTCAAAAAAAGTGACCCTTTGATTGTGTTCTGCAGTGTATATTAAACTCTTACCAGCATAAATTAGTAAATAGATTAATCAGACTAGAGTGAGGTGGTGAGGAGTTGATGTTGAGGTAGGAGAGAAATTGTTCTTATGATATGAACCATACATCTCACTGCATTTATAAACTATCTTGTACACTCTTGACTTTTATCTCACCCAACAGTGATCTAATTTTGGCATGTATGTGTAATATACTTAATATGTCTGATGATTCTTGTGTATGTGATGATTCTTCATGATAGAATGCCAGGGTATGACTGCAGCTAACACTAAATGTAATTTCATACTCTAAGTAACTACTACCAACAGTTTACTCCTTATTGTAGGATGTCGGAACATGGAGCAACTGACAGTTCTTATATAATTTTGTGTTCACATAATCTATTTGCTTATTCCACCCAAGCCATTTTGTGCCCAATAATTCAGCTCCTTTACTATGATTATAACACATGTATACATCCATTCATTCATTATTTGACTTGTCTGCCTATTTACATGACAAATTTTGCAGTCATAAATGATATAGTAATAAGTAGCCAGTTCAGTTAGCTAAATGCAGTTTAATTCCATGTAAAAGGAAACAGGAGCTATATTATAATAGGTAGGACAGGCACATTCCAGTTACAGAACTGCCAAGTATAAATTTGATTTGTGCATGCAAACATGCATTACTTTTAGAAACTGGAGTTACAGACAATTACACGATAGAGATACAAGAAATAGGAAAGTAAGAAATTTAAACAATTATGAAATCACTGAAGAGTAAAAACTACTAAGTAAGGCAAGTGACTGGTGCACCACACATTAAGGCTGTACTAAATCACCTTCCGCATCCATGCTATTTGTGATAAAGCCACACATGGCCCCAAGGTGTCCTAAATTGCGAGCACCTCACCACCATTCATTTGCTAGGTATGGGTTTGGCAAATCCTGGTTTCCTTAGGAGAGACTGGTGAGCACCACCAATCCTGTGTACCTGTAAGCTCTGAGCCTGCTTTAGCAACCACCATGTGGCACAATGGTGAAATTTTGTGTGTCACAGGGAATGGGGATCTTGGCTTAACCATCTAGTTTGTAAGTATGGTCAAAACGTATATAAAACCCTCAGTCTCAAAGTGTGCTGCGTGTCGATGAGATACTCAACTAGAGGTGGAATGGTCGTAAGTGGGAAACATCTGGTTAAAATGCCACACCTCAATTGTATAATTCTTACCAGACATATGGGGCCTGCTCTGAGTGGACTACCCCCATTTCCCTAACTGCTTATGGGACTGAGATGGGACCCTCGAACTTATCCCTTTCAATTCCCAGCAGAACGTGTGTATTGCTGGTGGGTAACAACATCCAACCTAAAAAGAGGGCTCATGAAGCCAGTCCTCCTAACACAGGGTGTTTCCATGTATAATAACAGAATACATGCTGTTGGAATTCCGTTTCAATAGTTACAAGGAAAGAGGGCAGCTTTGAGAAAGTTTCACCTTTCTACATTCAAAAGGATTGAGATGGTGCTTGGTCACTTTAAACTCTGTTAAGTAATTGAGAAATGAGATAATGTTGGTTAACACTTCTAGTTTCCAACAAGTGGCGAACCTCCAGAAAGCTAAATGCCTTGTGGAATATGTTATCAAAATGGAGCTACACAACACTTTGAAGTACAGTGAAGGTGTTCTGTCATGCACAGATATTGTTGAAATTGCCAAAAATGAACTGAGAGATGAGTCGGCTCACAAAAGTGTCACTGATATGTAAAATATAATGAAATGGGTACATGGTGAACTAGTTAAAACAGATTCCTTCAATCTTACCTTTAGTAGCCCAACACTTATCGGGTGTATCAAGGCTGGCTTCCTTCATTTAAATGTGCAGCATTCTGTTCCAAACCCAATCTACTGTTTTGAATGCCAGCACTACGGGCACACCTCTGTAGCTTGTAAGGGAAAAGCCACTTATGGTAAATGTGATAAGGCTGCCCACAAAAGCATTGTTTGCTCTTCTCCAAAGTGTGTCATTTTCTTATGGATCATCTTTCTGTAACAGAGACTGCAGCATCTACCTCAAGGGAAGGAAGATACAGGAGCTCGCAACAACAAAGCATGTCACATATGATGAGGTCAAAAAGTCCTATAACGGCATGCAGCCTCCCATTTTCACTGCTTCATTTGCTTCACCTCTAACAAAGCCTATTCCAAAAGCCAATGCCTCTGCACAAACAGAGGTTGATAGTGTGGTCACTGCTATCTGTGTTTGTCAGTGCTGTAGAGGTGCTGTTATTCTGGTGCCCATAGCTCTCCCAGAACGTAAGACTAGGCCACAGATGCCAACATAGTACAGCTTCCAGCACCTCAAAAGGTAGACTCTTGTAAGCAGGCCAGCATTGTTACTAATACTGCTGCAGAAGTTCCTATGAAGTCTTCTCTGGCAAAGAAACCAAATGGCACGCATCGGCAGCAGCAGCAGAAGGAGAAGAAGAAGAAGAAGACAGGTCATAAACTGTCAGACCATACAGAACTCATTCCCTCTGATGGTTCTAATGATTTGGTCTCAGATATAATGGAATATGAAGTCTGTTTGGATAACCATCTACCCCTAGACCAAGCCTACATACTCTGCAGGACTTCTACACCAATGGATAGACGGGGCGGAAGAAAAATCTCACTGATAAAACAGCTCCCATATTACAGTGGAACAGCAATGGGTTCTGTACATGTGTGGAGGACCAAACTCCTAGCACAGGTATGTCACCTGTGCTTGTGTTTAAAAGAATCACATTTTAAACTAACTGACACACCTGTACTACTAGGCTACACCCTCCACTGCAAGGATGACAAGTGGGAAAGGGGCCAAGGGATGGGTAGCTGTGTTTGTCAATGACACATACCACTCCTCTGCTCTAAATCCAGTTACTAACATGCAAGAAGTTGCCACTGATGTTCATGTCGATCAAAGGATCACTGTATGCAGAAAGCTGTAGATTCCAAGGCCCTCACAGATCTTTTGGGTCAACTCCCTGGGCCATTCATCCTACTGGGAGACCTCAATGTCCATAATGCATTATGAGGCTTTCACTCTACTTGCTCCAGGTTGGTTGGTTGGTTGGTTGGTCCAGGGGATGGGACCAAACAGTGAGGTCATTGGTCCCATCGGATTAGGAAAGGATGGGGAAGGAAGTCAGCCATGGCCTGTCACAGGAACCATCCTACCATTCACCTAAAGTGATTTAGGGAAATCTCCTCACTCCAGGAATCAAGTTTAAGACAGTCTCTGAGGAGCTATGCATCCACAACAAGGACAATCCCAGTCATTTATCCACTACTGCTGCGTCGTACTCAGCCAAAGACCTCTTTTACTGGTCCACTGACACCACAGACTCTACTTATTGGGAATTTACTGATGACCTTCATTTCAGTGACTATTTCTGACTCTGGAGTCACCTTCTGAATGGAGCAATCCTTGAAAGAAAGTTGCTGAAGTGGATCATCTCAAAGCTAACAAGACACTGTTCAGCAAGCTGGCTGTGGTTGCAGCACCTGTAGCCAGACGAATCCACTCATGATGGACAGTGCCAATAATCCGAAAGTAAGAGGACCTCGCTGACCCATACACCATGCAACCATAGCCCAGCCGTAAATGCACAAAAGCCCTATAAAACTGAAGAAGATGCACCCTGTTAGCTCCGCAAGACTTGTGGCTAAGGCACTTGATGATGTTTAGTGCCTTCAGGGTTCTGGATTTCAGGTCTTGCAGGTGTGGTAACGATGAAAATCAGGAGTCAAAAATGAGGCCCCAAAACTGCACTGTGTCTCTAAAATGTAGGTCGGTGTCCCCCATAGTCAAAGCTGACCAAATAAAAAGACAATGAAAATGATTAAAATGAACACACACACACACACACACACACACACACACACACACACACACACACACACACACACACACACACACACACACTTATCTGCAGAAAACTGGAAACCCATCTTTGCAGCCCACTCGTCTAACCTCCGCACTGTAAGTTGCAACTGATGGCTCACCATTGCAACACTGGAGGAGGAACAGAAAACAGGAAAATCGTGTACAAATAAGGAGCACTGCACAGGACTCCTTACAGTAGAAGTGATATTGTTGATGGCTATGGCAAAGAGGATAACACTTAAAACACTGCCCTGAGAAACACCATTCTCCTGCTCAACTCGATCAAACAGCGTGTCACCAACTCAGGTCCTAAAACACTGCTGAGACAGGAAGAATCGTATGAAGATGGGGAAGTGGCCATGAAAGCCCTATTGATGCAGTTGTGTGAGAACACAGCGTCTACAAGGAGTATTGTATGCCTTACTCATATCAAAGAATATGCTGATACAGCGATGCCTACAGAGAAAAGCCTGCCAAATAGCCACATGTAGGAGGGTAAGACTGTTGACAGTGGACCAAAATCTTTGGAATCCACACCGAGAGTGGCTAAGGAGTTGCCTGGTCTCTATCAGCCAGATCAGACGATGGTTAACCATTCGCTCCAGGGTCCTTCCTACACAGCTTTTTAAGGCAATACTCTGATAACTACTGGCACATGTTCAGCCCTTTCCTGGTTTAGGAGAGGGATCAGAATTGCCTCTCTCCACGGGTTGGGAAAGTTGCCTGTCTGCCATATTAAACTGAAACATTTGAGTAGGATTTCCTTTGATGCCGCTAGCAAATGTCTAAGCATGCAGTACCGGATTTGGTTGTGATCAGGTGCTGTGTCACGAATCTCAGTCAGTGCCAATTCGAGCTCCCACATCGAGAAAGGGGAGTTGTAGGCCTCAGAACTGTTGGACCTGAAGTCCAACTTTTCCCTCTCTACAGTCTCACGATAGAGACAAAAAGCCGGATCCTGGCTTGCATTGGCAGCAGTTTGTGCAAAATGTTTGGCCAGCGCCAGAGAAATGTCTCTGGGTGTTGTTTGGAGGCATCCCTATTTCAGCACTGCTGCTATGGGTAAACAGCCACATTTACAGGAAATCCTCCGAATGGCTTCCCATACCTTTATAGAAGAAGTGGAACAATTCATGGAGTCCAGGAACGTTTGCCATGACCTTTTCTTAGTCTCCCTAATGACACATGGAGCCTTGACCCTCATAACTCGAAAGGCCCTAAGGTTGCCTGCTGTTGGTTGGCATTTAAAATGTTGAAGAGCCGCACACCTTTCCTGGATCATGAACAGCACTCATCTGTCCACCATCTGTCCATCTCCTAAGATGACCTGAGGATGGTGGGATGGAGAGGTCAACGGCATGATGGTCCACCCATCCTTGGATGCCGTCACAGTGTTTGAACACAACCAGCTTGCTAAAACGTGTCCAGTTAGCCCTGCTGACCATCCATTTTGAGGGCTTAGCTTCAATGGTGAGCCATTTAGTAGGTGAAGGCGGATTGGGAAGTGGTCACCAGAATGAAGGTCACCAATGAGTCCCACTGAACAGAGTCAGCGAGGGCAGGAGAACAGAAAGAGAGATTGATGGCAAAGAATGACCCAATAGCAGTAGAGAAACGTGTGAAGAGTACCTGTGGTTTTTTTTTTTTTTTTTTCTCCTTGGGGCGCACAACTACAGTGGTCATTAGCACCCAGACTAAATTATGAATGCACTGCAAGGCACAATGTTAAAACAGCAACTAAAAAGGACAACACTATAAAAGGCACATTAAAAGGCAAGGGATTAAAGGAAAAAAGCATAATCAAATGTCCTTAGACAGTTCCGGGCAGATTAAAACTGTGTGCCGGACTGAGACTCGAACTCGGGACCTTTGCCTTTCGCGGGCAAGTGCTCTAGAGTAGAGTCTACCAAGTAGAGCACTTGCCCGCGTAAGGCAAAGGTCCCGAGTTCGAGTCACGGTCCGGCACACAGTTTTAATCTGCCAGGAAGTTTCATATCAGTGCACACTCCGCTGCAGAGTGAAAATCTCATTCTGGTCCTTAGACAGGTTTGTCAAGTGGATAAAACGAAGAACGTGGGCAGCTGCTTCTGGGTCATACGCTAAAATTGCATCCAGAGTACATGGCAGGCCAAGATCAATGTGCAGTGTATTAAAATTCCGACAGGGCATTAAAATGTGGCGTACCGTCAGCACTTGCCCACATGGGCAGAACTGCACCTGCACAGCTGTCAGCAGACGGCGGTGGCTGAACCGGCAGTGTCCAATCCGTAACCGGACCAAAACGACCTCCTCCCCCCCCCGAGAAGGGCGTGAAGAGGTCGTCCAAGCCATGGGGAGAGGTTTCAAGGCCTGAAGCTAGTTTTCAGTAAGTGTAGACCAATCGGCATGCCACAGTGATAAAACGCGCTGACAAATGACCCTGCTAATATCAGATGAAGGCACACAACAAGAAGCTGTCCGGGACCACAGCCTTGGCCGCGGAATCTGCAGCTTCGTTCCCAGGGATATCGACATGGCCAGGAACCCACATAAAGGTAACCGGAGAACCGTCATCCACCAGCTGCTGAAGAGAGCGTTGGATCCGGTGCACGAAAGGGTGAGCTGGATATGGATCACTGAGGCTCTGGATGGCGCTCAGGGAATCAGAGCAGATGACATAAGCAGAATGTCGGTGGAGGCGGATGTAAAGAACAGCCTGGTAGAGGGCAAATAGCTCAGCTGTGAAGACCAAACAATGGTCATGAAGCCGGTATTTGAAACTGTGTGCCCCAACAATAAAAGAACACCCGACACAGTCATTGGTCTTAGAGCCATCTGTATAAATGAAGATCATATTAATGAACTTCGAACGAAGTTCGACAAACTGCGAGCGGTATACCGAAGCTGGAGTAACCTCTTTTGGGAGCGAGCGGAGGTCAAGGTGAATGCAAACCTGAGCCTGGAGACAAGGTGGCATTTGGCTCTCGCCCAGTCTAAAGGTTGCAGGAAGTGAAAAATCAAGGTGCTGAAGGAGGCTACAGAAGCGAACTCCAGGGGGTAGCAGGGCAGATACATACAACCAGTATTGACGGTCGAGAGAGTCATCAAAAAAGGAACGATAAGACGGGTGGTCGAGCATTGATAATAGCCGACAGGCATACCGACAAAGCAGTATATCGTGCCAGTAGGTTAGTGGCAATTCAATGGCTTCAGCATGAAGACTCTTGACGGGACTAGTATAGAACGCTCCAATCGCAAGACGTAACACCCCATGTTGTATAGAGTTGAGGCGGTGTAAGATGGACGGCCGTGCAGAGGAGTATACACAGCTCCCATAATCCAGCTTTGAGCGGACGATCGACCCAATAGGCGAAGTAGGACGGTGTGATCCGCTCCCCACGACATACCGCTGAGAACACGGAGGAAAGCCAAATATGACACATGTGGAGACCAGCTAAGTTTCCTGTCAAATGTAATACCTAAAAATTTTGTTGTCTCCACGAATGGGAGAGCAACGGGACCGAGATGTAAAGACGGTGGGAGAAACTCTTTGTAGCGCCAGAAGTTAATTCAGACTGTCTTCTCGGCAGAAAAACGGAAGCCATTGGCAACACTCCAGGAGTTAAGACAGTCAAGACAACGCTCCAGGAAACGTGTATGCTGCACGCTGCAGTAGATGGTAAAATCGTCCAAGAAAAGGGAGCCTGATACATCAGCTGAGAGGCAATCCATTATTGGATTGATCACTAGGGAAAAGAGAGCGACGCTCAAAACTGAGCCCTGTGGCACCCCATTCTCCTGGCGAAAGGTGTCTGACAGGACAGAACCCACACATACCCTGAACTTTCGATCCATTAAAAATGCACGAATAAAAACAGGGAGGCGACTGCGAAGGCCCCATGTATGCATGGTGCAGAGAATGCCTGCCCTCCAACAGGTGTCGTAAGCCTTCTCCAAATCAAAGAACACAGCCACTGTCTGGCGCTTCCGCAAGAAGTTATTTATAATGAAGGTTGACAAGGTAACCAGATGGTCAACAGCAGAGCGGCACCTACAAAATCCACATTGTACATTGGTAAGTAGGCGTCGAGATTCGAGCAGCCAAACCAAACGAGAGTTAACCATTCGTTCCATCACCTTACAGACATAGCTGGTAAGGGAAATGGGTCGATAACTGGAAGGCAAATGCTTGTCCTTCCCCGGCTTAGGAATTGGGACAACAATAGATTCGCACCAGCATGTGGGAACATGACCCTCAATCCGTATGCGATTATATGTACAAAGAAGAAAACCTTTACCCGCAGGAGAAAGGTTCTTCAGCATCTGAATATGAATAGAATCAGGCTCCGGAGCGGAGGACTGTGACCGGGCAAGTGCACTTTCGAGTTCCCGCATGGTGAATGGGGCATTATAACTTTCACGATTCGAGGAGCGGAAGTTAGGTGGCCTTGCCTCCTCTGCCTGTTTTCGGGGGAGGAAGGCAGGGTAGTAATGAGCGGAGCTCGAAACCTCTGAATAATCGGCCGAAGGCATTGGAGACATCCTCAGGGGCCACAAGGACATCATTCGCGACCGTCAAGCCAGAAACCGGTGAGTGAACCATAGTGTGTTATTACATACATCTACATGGACATCAAAATAAACAGCTTATAACAGGTGAAAAAAGTGTATTTGCCTTACCAGTGTTGGATTAAAAAATAAAAGTTGTTTGGGTGTCATGATTTGATCAGTGTATGGGTGTTGCAGACTTTCTTGGGCAGCCAGTCATTTGACTGTTCCACCACCATCACAATCAACTCCTTTACCACGAGAGGTGGCTGAAAGTGCCACTGGGCTTTAATGTGGAAGTCTTTATAACAACTTAGGCTGATGAATTTATTTCTATGTTTATATGGAACTGACGCTCCGCCAGTGAAGTGATATATTTTACTTGGTTATCTGTTAAACTTGGTTGCTCAAAGTTGATCAAGTATGACTGGAACACAGGCAAAGCACGTGTCGTGTGAGGCATTCAGACATAAGACACGCTCTAGTTTGTTGCCATCTTTGTAATAAGCTACAAAGGTATGAATTGTTGCTTGTGTGTTGAGCCAATGGTAACCCAAGAACTCACGTTCCTTAAGTTCATTTTTCAATATTTTTGGGAGGTTGATTGCTGACTGGCCACAAAGAAAAGCCATGTAAATGATTTTAATTTCTAAAAAGAAGTCATCTGAGGATTTTTTGATGGTTTATAGAGCTGTACAATCAATATAGACCCATTGTTTGTATGTTATCTGGTTGTTACCAGCATCTAACAAGTCTTTACAAGACTAAGTGTTTCTGTTCCTGGACAGAACAGACATTCATCATAACGTGGCAAACATGCAATGAAAGGTTACACACACCTCTTGCAATGCCATCTTTGTAAGGTCTTATTGGAGTATCATTATTATTCTGTGAGCAGAGGAATGTTACACCCAATCCACACAAGCACACAAGTTTGAACTTTTATCGAGTACCACCCACACACACGCACATTGTCCAAGAGTCTTGCCTGGTTTTTTCACCAAACCTTTTCCTTTTCTAGGCTTTTGTATACAGCCTCTTTTTTTGTGCTCATATTAGAATATATATTTTAAATATGTAGGTCTATTTATTAATTTTGAGTTATTAATTTAGCTAGTGCTACACTTTAAAACACAGTTATTTCTATGAAAAGAATAATTTTGTAGCAAAAGTAATAAATCCAACTATGATTTTGTAAAATTGTTATTGGTAGTAAAATAACAGTAACTGACATTTAACAGAATCATAACAAATATAAAATTACTTTTGATAATGATCCCATGCTCATTGCAAGTTGAGGTTTTCTGAACATGTAGTGGAAAACAGTATATTTCACATATACTTGAGAATTTTAAAAACACAGTTTTTCAAAATTCAGTAAATTCAAATTATGCTTTTACAAAAAACTGTATAGTTACATTCGACCAATTACGTTTTATATCATATGAAAGCTCTTTAACAGAACTTTCGCATGAGCTCAGTTTCACTGTTATAACTTAATTAGAAGTTGTGAACGATTCAATACTGTTCTGCAAGTCAAAAATTCAACTGTTTTGTTTACCATCTATTAATACTACACACATATTTAACATAAAATAAATTTAAGAGGGTCAGGTTGTAGCACTTGTTAATTGGACATTGAATAACCCTTCTACGTTGAGACATCTACCAGCACAGTATAGCATTGTTTGCTAAGCCCAGAAATTGCTTTCCTCTTGATTTTTCTAATTTTAGGGGTAATGTAACAGCCATTATCAGCTTAGCAATTGTGTGTTCATTCCATTTATGGAACAATAGCGCAGCAAAATTCTGCAATTTTAATATTTTTCCATAGTACATTCCTTTTAAAGTTCTAACACCTAATTATTTACCCATGGGTGGACAAATTTATAAAGACAACAACCTCTCCACTTCATATCTATCCTAGTAAATTTACACACTAAGCAGTATTACTGAAGATGTGATATTCAAGTTTGATCATTAAGGAAAATAACTGAAGTGGCACCTTAGCACTTGCTTCCAGTGATTAAGGAGAGCTAAGAAAATAAAAATTCGGGCAGGAAGGTGGCAATCGAAAAATAGGTTTTATTTACTAATCTAGGGATCATCTCAACAATGATATAGGAACTGTCAACTTAATACAACAAAAAGAAGTTGCTCAAAATATACATAAACACAATATATATCTATGCGCCAGAACTTCACGACTTTACCACATCAATCGGTAACTTCTCTTCACCTTAATTAGGTAATACATTTATAAACAAATACTATCAATTTCGTGACAAAGGTTTCCATACGTTGCTTGTAGACTAATTTTAAGCCCGTATACTACAAAAGCTGCGGCGAAAGACGCAGAAATTTTTCACATCTCCAAATGGAATCGGCTGAAGCGTATTCTGAATGAACAGTAACCGCATACACTAATGGGTGTTTCAAACAAAAAACTGTATTAATCGTAGCAATCGACCCTCTCCTGATTAAGAACAATGTTTCTTACAGCATTTTGAAATTGCTACCATACTGACAGACAGATTACAGACACACTACCTTTGAAATTTCGCTGTCTCCCGGGCCGTGAAAGGAGTCTATGACAGAGGTACACTCAAATGCTTTCACACTCATATTTCAGAACAAAATGACACATTCACCGGGTTCTGTACATACGAACCAAACAACAACATTACACCTCCATCACAAACAAATGTCACCGCCAGCTGATATGACAGGGCAGCCAACGTATGAACTACGGTAAAATTACCTCTTACATTACTAAGAATTTTAGTCACCAGAAGCGGATAAAAAAAGAAAAACATTTGTTCTGCACACAGACACTAGTCTTCATGGAGCCATCGAGTACATAGCGGGACAGAGTCTTGAAAGGCCAATTCGCACTGGCCGTCAGGTCACGCTAATATACGTAACGGCAGAATTATACCGCTTCCGTTTTGGGCCACAGACTTTTACCACAGTCTAACATTGTGCTTTTACATCATACCAGTACCATCTTTGACTCGATACGGCAAAAGCATTATTCGTTTTGGCGTATTAAGCTGTTTTGTATCATAATTTTCATTAGACCAATGTTGCATCGAAGATTTGGCACATACACCTTAGCCTTATCATTAATTGTGAGTCAAAGGCGCATTAACTATATAAACTTTCCAGAGATACTATAATAACCGAGATAAATGACAAAAATTTTCATACCATTGGTATAGCACATGGCGGTACAGCATAATAAATACTCTCGTGAATCGCAGAGTCGAATGATGTTTATTCACATTCCGCTACAAGCTCATTTTATTTTCCATCCTAACGTTGTTAATACATATTAATGTAATACAAGTACTCGCATGTTCTTCAATATTCATGTTATTTACATTTCCACCTGGTTAGAAAACAAAGGATGAAATAATATTTGGCTGTTTATTTCCGAATATACAGCGATTTCCGGGTATGTGAATTGGTCGGAACCTAAAGGCCAATTCACACTGGCTGTCATGTCACGTCATATCCTGACAAAACATTCTGCAATGCATTTCAAATGACGGCATTCACACTGGCTGTCCCATCAAATCATGGCACCGTCAAGGTTTCTGGAGAAAAAAGTTGTAAAGTTATCAGGGTCCGTATTGTAGTTATTTCAAAAAACAAATTGCCGCCCCTTTGTGGAGAAAAATAAATACATATTTTTGAAACAGAAAAGTTGAAGAAATTAGCGGCATCCTTGGATGCTTTTGCGGCATTGTTAACAACAAAATAGAGAACATAATCTTCATGAATTATATTGTTCAATTCTTTAATGCACTCCTGCTATATCGTCCCTCATATTGGACCCGTTGTAGTAACTCTACCCTCTGCAAATCTGAACCAAGTCATTAAATTCTTCAGTTGTAATATCAGATATTTGTTTTCCTGTGGATCTTCCGTCTGATGAGAAACGTAAAAAGCTTTCATTAATTGTAATTTCAACATCAGCTTAAATTTTATTGCCTGAAACATATGTATGATTGCGAGAGTCATCAGCTCGATCTTACTAATGTCAGGAGTACAGTTAAAAATCTTCGAAAAATATTTGAATTTTTTTTATTTCATCAGAAATATGACATGTTGCGTTTCAATGCAGCGGATTTATTGTCTCGTTTTGCATATTTTTCCCAAGGTAGTGAGTGAGCTTCATTCTCTTCTTTTTTTAGCAGTATACGGATGTGCTCTTCTATAATGGGACCAAATTCATATAGCAACTCGACTATTTTTAAGAAATTACCAATATTATACTCAAACCACTTGTCACTTGTACGTTGAAAAGCCAGACCACTTTCAACAAGCATTTTAGTAATCAGAAGAACTTCATTCCAACGATTTATTTCGACATTAATAATTCATTGAGAGTCTGCATCTATAGTTTTACATTTTATGCCTCGGTTTACTACTAGCCACGATTTTTAGTTCAGGCTATGATTTTAGAATTTTTTCGTGCTCTTTTAAAGTTTCGCTGATGTGCTTCCAACTTTTAAAACCTATCTTAGAAAGAGTACTAACTATACAGCCAAGTATTTTGCAACAGAAACAGTAAATGCAGTTTTGTGAAAGTGTGTACACTAGTCATTCTTGTAAAACTTGCTCTGCATTGCTTAAAATTCGTGTATAATAATTTGCTCTAAAATGTCAACCAGTGTCTTTAGAAAGAAATTAGTAATCTACAAGGGTTTTGGTGGACCTTGTCTCACTTAAAAACTTATTTGGAAGTCTTCTAAAACTCTTGGCCACAATGCTGCATCTGTACTAAAAGTTTGTAGAATGCTTTCTGTGTCAACTTTTTCAGTGTTTTCATTTGGTGATGACTGAGTAAGAATCTCATAAGTTCCAACTGATTTAGAAACTTCAAACATTTGTTGGTCATTTTCATCCTTTCACTGTTCTGTACTTTCTTTTATAACCGTGCTTTATGTTGGTTTCTCAGAGTTGTCATTAGTTTTAGGGCAACTCTGGATATAATTTGTTAATGTGTTTATTTGTTTTTGACTTTTGGCTTCATTTTACAGCCTCCTTTTTTTGTGCTGGTAATCAGAGCTTTCTCTGATCTCTAGGCATTCTGGATAAGGCACACACATAAACAATGGAAGCTAAAAGAATTATAAGAAATTATAATTTTTCTTTCTTCTAAATGAGCTAAAACCATAATTAACATAACTTCAAAATTATAATAGAAAAATGAACAGAAATATTTTTATGGTCTACATAAAATTTTTCGTATTCTATGAATGTAAAGAAAATCTAGTGTTAGTAAATGTGTATCTTATAATAACAAATGTTTCAGCAAATAATAGTCATTAAAAACAATTTTATAATTCTTGGTTTTCAGATTTCATTTAGTTCATTTATTCAAATATATTACTGTAAACCGCGTTTTATCAAAGCAGTGAACTTAATAAATTTCTTATATTGTTGATTCAAAAAATTATTTTTATAAAACAAAACTATAAGTAATTATACATACTGAGCACATTCAAATTTGATGCAATAGTTTATTGATTCAATAAACAGTTTCTCTGTATAAATTAAATATTTGTTTTATTTTAAAAGTCCAATTGTTTCAATTCGATAATCGATGTAAGGCAAAGTAATATCTATCAAAGTATAGATGCACTTAGCTTATAAAAAAACTGGGCAAGTGTGAACAGGACTCATGCTCTGAGAGTTCCTTATCATCAATGACATACAGCTGTCACTCACTTTAGCATGAGCCACATAACAATATAGGCCACACAACCATGACAGTGGTGGTGGTGGTTAGTGTTTAACGTCCCGTCGACAACGAAGTCATTAGAGACGGATGACAGTGGTGCCTCGGAGAAGCTTCACCACCTCAGGACACAGCGAAGCTCATACGGACACTCCGATTGTGCAATGGGTGACATCACCATAATAATGAAAGTGTAGATAACAGACACAATGGAAACCACTTGCATGACTACTATTTATATTTTATGCTTGCATACAGTAATATTTTCCTGGTATTGAATATTTAACACATCAATATTTGTCTCACACTCTCAGCCAAAATGGCGCTCTTAAATTTTGTTGTCCAGGACAAATGGCTGGGTTGCCGGCCCCTGGAGTTGGCCATGGATGTCATCTATCCACTGTTAATCATGTGACCCACAAGTTCATTTCCTCCTGATACATCACCATGCACACATCGGCATATTTCCATTGATAGTGGTTTTCATGGCTGATATCAGTTGTTTGTTGTTCGTTACTTTTATTGTCTCCTATGAATTGTTTCGTTTCGTCATTTCTTTTGTCAAAATTTATAATTTTACAATAAATGACGAAGGATTAGTTGAAGGAGAGAGGGAGCAGTCTGAATTGTATGACATGAGCATACTAAATTACTTGCCGTCTACTACATTTATAAAGTGGATTTTTATACATACCACTACCATATTCAATATTTTACAATGAAATACATTGCAATATGGATGCAACTTGCAGTTGAAAAAGTACAATGGGTAGAATCAGGTTGATTAGTAAGTGTAATTTATTTGCATGTTGTCATGTATTTGTAATGTTTCATCAAGAAATGGACTGAAGTCTTCAGACCCTTCAACATTGGCAGTGTATGCTAAGTAATGTATTAAGAGTTGTTTGGTTAAATATATGTTTATGGCAGGCTTATTTATTGTTAAGTAGCTCTACGGATTGTGTGTGAAGCAGTTTTGGAAACGTCAGTTGTCAATATTCATGTGGTTTCACTATCTAACCCCAGTATGACAATTAAACTATTAGAGTCCATTTACAAGATTTAGAGAAAATCTATAACTGTTAAAAAGAAAGTTATTGATGGAGATGTGAGTATTGCACAAAAATTACAATGGACTGGCAACTAAAATTTAATGAACCAATTTTTCACTGGATGTGATAGTAGCTCATAACAGTGTGCTCCTTTTAGTAATTCTGGGTGCAGTTCGATCTAACAAATGAAAAAAAACCGTGTTGTTCAGCTTGCTAAAATACTTACAATATGCAGATACCTCTTCCTTGAGCTCTGTGTATAGTGTCTAAAATTCCCCTTCTGTACCACATAATGACATTTTTCGGGTCCATGCTCTCTTTTGAGTTGTTTTGCACTTCTGTCTTCCTTCTCGAATATACAATCTATTCCTACAAGCTACAAATTATTCGTCTCCAATAAATCCCATTTTCCACAAATGAGAACTGCAGTACCCAAATATATAAGCTACTATATTGTGTATCTGCACTTTGTGCATAAAAAAGTTGAAAATTATTGTGTGAAGATCTAAATTTCTGCGAAAACAC
The DNA here is from genome assembly GCF_023898315.1 of Schistocerca nitens. Classification (NCBI taxonomy): domain Eukaryota; kingdom Metazoa; phylum Arthropoda; class Insecta; order Orthoptera; family Acrididae; genus Schistocerca; species Schistocerca nitens. Next base: position 568,313,560 of record NC_064616.1, on the reverse strand, counting down.
AGTTGAGTACAGCCATAAAAGTTGAGATCACATGACTTGAATTGACTTGACACACTATGACGTGACAGACAGTGTAAATACATCTTGACATGATGGTGCTGTGAGGTGATGATGCCACAACATTCAGTGTGAACTGACGTTATGAGGACAGTTTAAATTGCTAGGAGTGAAATGTTTGGCTGTTAATTTCCGAATATGTGTTGATTTACATGTGTGGCTAGGAAAGAACATAAGAGGTGAGCTCAAATTGCTGCGAGTGAAAAGAGGATCAACAGTATTTATATTTTTCCCTGCAACAATGTATTTGGCTGTTTATTTCCTAACATACACAAAGATCATGAAGAGACAGATATTTAACATGTTACAGTCAATAGCACTTCCAGCTGATACATTTCTGCCACTAACTGCATGTTGTCACATCATGTCACAGCATGTCAAAACATTCCACAATACATTTCAAATGGTGGCATTCACATCACCTCATGGCACCACCAAGGTTTCTCGGGAGCAAAGTTTTGAAGGCTTACGTATTCTCTGTTGTTGATCAGAAGACCCCCAAGCTCATTTCCTTCTGATACACAGCCATGCTCCCATCCTCCATACTTTGTTTCATTCTGCTTTCTTTTGATCATAGTTTTTGTCATTGATATCGGTTGTTATTCTACATCTTCGTTACACACTCTTTGTTGTTTTTTGTTATTTGTTATAGACTGAAAACAGTTAACGACAGCCATGTGAGTTGATATCATGTGACTTCACTTGACTTGACATGACATGATGTGCAGGACTGTGTGAATACAATCTAACATGACGGTGCTGTCATGTGATGGTGTCATGATGGCCAGTGCTTCTTACATGATGAAGATGGCCATGTCAATGTGAATTGGCTAAATCTCTGAGCCTAGAACTTCTAAGTGCCTGCAGATTCTTTTCGTTTACGTCTTCTGCCATGTTGTAATTAGGTCTGCACATGATTGAGAATCGTTTATTAATACATAGCTGTGAACCATATGTTACTGAGTGTAAAGGCCATTTCACACCTACAGTCACACCTCGTCATGTCACATGATGTCAAAACATTCCACAGCGTATTTCAGATGGCTGCACTGACATAGGCTGTCAATAGACCGTCATGTTGCTGCATGTCACATCACTGTCATGGATTCTTGAGAAGGAAGTATTGATAGTGTTGTCATCTACTAACACTGAAATTCAAACTATTTTCTCCATATTCACTCATGCAATAATAATAGATATTGTGCTTCTGTGCCAACTTAACTTTTATTTCATCGTTTTGAATTGTTTTCGAGTTAAACTGCAAATATTTCACTACAGCTTGGATATTTTTTCCATTGAGGATTCATACATAAGCGAGGTCAGGTATCTGAAAGCGAAATTTATTTTGGGTTTTATAATAACACAATAGGGCTGATGCATACACTTTGTATAAATAAGAACAGAAACTGATGATGCAATTCTCCTTGAATAATATTTTACGTGAAAATGTCAGCCCTGCTGAAGAAGAAAAATACATATGTTTATGGCAATAGTAGTTATGTAAGGAAAAATAGTTTCACTCTACAACAGTGAATGACAACATAAATGCTAATACAAAATACATAATTTAAGATGTCAAGCTGTATTTCATTTTTGATCGAGAAGATACTGTCCTTACAGATTTTAATTCCATTTTACACTTACTGAGTAATAACTTAGTTCATCCATAATTTTTGTAATTAATAGTGGCATGTTTGAACAAGCAATGTTGAAGAGGTGTCTCCATTGTTCATGTTACTTTATGTTACAAATTACATCTGCCTAAAGGTTTTTACTAACATAGTAATAATTTAACCATTTCTGATGCATCTCACGAGATTATTCTGAATGACAAGGTAATGTATGATTAAAGCATTAGTGAAATAAAGCAGAATCAATTTCAGCTCAAGCTGGGAATGTCTGGATCACAGTAGAATTTTGAAATGCGAAGCAGAACTGACACAGTTTCTTGCACCTGTTTTATAAGAATTCATTTTGCTGTATAAAATATGCTTGGACTTTTTGCCACTTCAGTTCTAGGTAAGACCTCAGGTTGTCAACAATTACCACCACAGCCTTTATTGGTAGCAACTGACTCATGGTTGCTTCTGTGGTAGCCTGGTATAGCCCATGGATGGACTGCAATTTGCCAGCAGTTACGTCACGGTCCCATAGATGGTGCCAACGTCTGTGTTGGTGGCGCCACCATTCCAGTAGGAGTGTTAAAAAAAGACACAAATTACGCTGTTTCTTCTCAGTATCGAGACATCGCTTCCATCCATGGCTAAGATTATATCTGCATTTTCCAAGGTGAAGCTGTTCTTGTACATTCTTAATTCTACGATCTCTTGAATAACGTAATCCGCCATTACACCAGTGATGCAAGTGAAGCAGCAGGACAATGAAATTGCTGTAATATACATAGTCAACAACATAGAAGAAAACCAGCAGAAGACATCAGTGATTTCGATTTCTATATATACACTGCCCCCTCCTCCCACCCAAATGGCACACCAGCAGCTACATTTAAAAAATTAAAAAACAATCGACAAATTGCTTAGACTAATCTAGTTTAAGACTGTTTATTTTTAAGTAAACTTTCTCTATGTATGTGCTTGAAAATGAACAGAACATGTTCGAAACGCGTTGTGTTATTTTAGATTAAGCATAAAATAAAATAAAAAGAGACTGGTAGCAGAATCTTGAAATAAATAATAATCCCACACAGTCACGGTCCACAAACATAGCCATTATGGCTTAAAATAACGTAATCCCACTTTGTAGAATCCTGGGGAAAAACTTTTCTTCCATCAGACAGTATTTTGTACTTATTTGTGAGACTGGGCTCAGCAACATGTGATTTCTCAAATTCCCAGTTTTTATTGTGTCCTTGATGGTCTGCACAGCTTTTGTAAACGGTATGGATGGACCTACTGATGTAGTTGCTTCTGCACTCACATGTGATGTTATAAATCCAGGGATCCAGGAGCTGAGACTTAACCAGCCTCAGCATCTCCTTCATCTTCTTTCCTGTTCGAAAATATATATTTTACACAGGACTCTGACTATTTTGTTAGATGTAGCACCACAGAATGGACGGAACAAAATCGTGGTTCATCATGTGATTTTTCAATATTTTCATTTTTCCGTTTCTTGGAGAGTGCTGACTTTATATCATGTGAGTCATAGCCGTTCCTTTGGGACATGTGCTTCAGATGATTACTTTTTGAGTCCAGATGCTTCTCACTAAAAACAGTTGATAGTAAATCTAATGAGATCGCCCCACATTGGGCACAAAAATGCCGTGAATGCTAAGAATTGATATTCAAATCAAACAGATTAATTAAAGGGTTAAGACATTGAGTATTTACATTCATTAAAATATCTTTATACAAAGACAAATTTCAGGGCTAGTTTGACTGGGAGCTGAGAAGCCTCAGTTATTGGGATACAGGAGGGCGGCTCAATTACCTCTCCATTCTTTGTAGTCATTCATTGCATGGCACCATGTATAGTAGATGCAAGGTCGGTACAGCGTGCAGACCGTCTCATAGCTGTGTGGAGGTAATTTTTTAGTTCGGAGATTTCACCTTCTGTTTTCTACAGCTTTTTGGCAAGGCATGGGACTGTTTTTGCATCAACTGGCCACCGTGGTTGTTTCACAGAAGTAGCGTTGCGGCAGTGTTGTGAGGCAGATGTCAGACAAAGAAACTGCAATGTGCAGACACGCTGAAGTCCCAAGCACTGATCGACACTGATTCATCAACTCAACATGGAGAAGGAAAATAATAAGTCATAAACTGACAATGAGCATCTGAATGGGATGACTGCATCTCCCATTGCATGGTGGAAATTTACAATCTTGTATTGGCTGGTCTGTAACTCGGGAATTTGGGATTTTCTCAGGTGTTCTCTGTCATGGCTGTTCCCAGCGTTGGCCACAATGAATCCAGCACATAGTTCTGACATTTTTCTCATTCCAAAGTAGTCATAAAAGTGGCTCCACAACCGATTCACTTGCTTTTGATGACTGAGTCTGTGTGAGGCCTGGACAGTTTGTGTCTGTGCTTTGTCCAAGAACCTGTTGGTGTTCGTCGTGTATAAGTATATTTGTAATTGTCTGCTAAGCTTTTTATGCAGATCAGATCTTCTCCAGCAATTCCAGAGTATCACATGCTCTCTTTGTTTGTATTCTGGGCACTCTTATGTATCCATCATCTCAGTGCCTATAGTGGTCAGCGAGTTATCGGTATTTTCATGCTGAAGTAGAGGGTACCCTATGTGTGGATGGAAATTCGATTACAGTATGCTGCTTCTCTCGCATCACCATAGTTATGTTACACACCGCCGTGTTACATGCAACAGTTTCGAGGCCTCTAATGGCAGAGCTCTGCATGTGCATAGACAAGAAGAATAAAGCTGTGGAATATAATAATGTTAGCTTTATTTAAAAAGCTTTCAGAGTTTTCAGATAAAAATTCTGAGTTATTACTTTCCAGCATGGCCTCATACATAAAGGCACTTCGGAGTGTCCGCGCGGTATGAGGCGTCATGTCGCGGATTGCGCTGCCCCTCCCACCAGAGGTTCGAGTCCTCCCTTGGCATGGGTGTGTGTGTTGTTCTTAGTACAAGTTAGTTTAAGTAGTGCGTAAGTCTAGGGACCGATGGCCTCAGTAGTTTGGTCTCTTAGAAATTCACACGCACATTTGAACATTTTGAACAGACACACCTCACCCAGTCTGAGTAAAATATCTTTTGGGCCAACACTAGTTTGTTTTCGCGGTGGTCTAGCGGTTCTAGGCGCGCAGTCCGGAACCGCGCGACTGCTACGGTCGCAGGTTCGAATCCTGCCTCGGGCATGGATGTGTGTGATGTCCTTAGGTTAGTTAGGTTTAAGTAGTTCTAAGTTCTAGGGGACTGATGACCACAGCTGTTAAGTCCCATAGTGCTCAGAGCCATTTGAACCATTTGAACTAGTTTGTTTGATTTTCTCACAGAGTACTTGGGCATTTTGAATGTGATATTTGCAGTGGCAAACTGTCATAGTCATTAACTTAGTTAAATATTTGGCTAGTCTGTCGGTGGGAGAACCGGTAGCGCTAGCGAAAGGTTCCAACGGCAGGCCTCCTTTGTAGAGGTATAGACCTTCTTTGCAGAACTACAGGAAGTTGAGTTCTGAGATGTTTTACGACAACATCTGGTAGACCCGAATTCTTCAGCAGCTCTACCGCTTTTCTATTGCATGACAGCGTAGGTGCCAGTTTTATGCATTTGTACTTATCATCCTCCAACAGCAACATTACTTTATTATGATACTAAATAGCATTAAGAACAATCATGATATTTCCCTTGTCAGCCAAAAACACAAATATATTCTCATCTTATACATCAAATGCATTCGCAGTTGCGAGTATGGACAGCCATCAGCTGTAGAAGGGAATGATGACAATTATTTTTGTTCCGAACCGGGACTTGAATCCGGATCTCCCGCTTACCACGATCGGTCGCCTTACCGTTTGGCTATCCGTGCACGACTCACAGCCGGACCCAACTTCCATATATCGTCAACCATGTGTCTACAACCTGTACCCGTACATCACTTATATATATTCCCGTACAACGTCACTTGCCCGGTTTCGGCGGTGCCTGCGTTATTCTGAATTACGATGCAATGTTCCTTTGGACATGCATGCATCCTTATTCCATCTTATTAAACATCGTGCCAGTTGTGTACACTCATTCATTGACGAGGTGATTGCTGCTGAAACTGGTAAGCAAGTTGTGTTTCAAAATGACATCCTGCAGGAATTTCACCATTACTTTGAAAATATATACTCTGAAGTCCCAACCGGCAACACTATGGCGGCAGAACTGATTCAGACACTAAATTTTGATGTTACAGCAGAGGTGAACGTGGAATTTTTGGTAGACATTGATGTTGCTGGCGTTTTAAAATTGATCACTCAATCGCCAGCAAACAAATCCCCTGGACCAGATGGTCTTCCTAAAGAGCTTTATTACAAGTTCTGGCATATTACCGGCCCCGTATTCGCAGACATGTTAAATGAAATTATATGTGGACGTGAACTAACATGGCTGAAATAGGTTAAGGTAGTACTCGTACCGAAATAGAGAGGTCATTACACCACTGACAACTTCCAGCCCATAATGTTATTAAATTTTGATTGTAAGACTATAGCCAGGGCAGTTAAAAGTGGACTGAAACTTAGAGCAAAAAAAGTCATCCAAAACCACAAGTCATGTCTTCCAGGCACGACTATTATGTCCACGATGACAGAAATCAGGTATATTGTATCGATCGCTACATCAACCACTATTACAGATGTCTTTTTGTTTGTCGATTTTTCTCAAGCGTTTGATACAGTCAGTCGTATCTTATGCAAGCCATGCAAAGGGTTGGTCTGGAACACAAAGCAGTTCACGTACTCCAGAACATTTCCTGGGTATCACAGCAAGGATTGTCGTTAGCGAGAAAATAACGAGGGCAATACCACTCAGGAGAGGGATACCACAGGGAAGCCCACCCTCTACGATGCTCTTCGCTTTCTCGTTGGAAACCTTCCTCTTGAGACTGCTGTGTAAATTAACGGGCGTATCTTCATCGGGTGCATGTTTCGCTATCAGAGTGTATGTAGAAAATGTTGCTCTCCTGATACGCGGTGAAGATGACTAAGAAACTATTAAAATGGAGATTGACATATACTGCACGGCATCACGTGCTACAATTAATGAAGGGAAAAGTACATTCGTTTCTTTGTGCCAGAAAGTCGAGAATGTTAAAGTCCTTGGCTCTATAATTGACAGGCGTTCACTAAAGATGGCGGCCGCAAATTGGAAAGCAATAACAGCAAGCATGCAGGTTCTCCTCGTAGAAAGCAACTGGCGAGCCGTGTCTTTGATTGAAAAAATGAAGATTATTAATAGACGTATTTTTTTCAAAAGCTTATTACAGGCTAGAAAGATGACACTAGCGAGCAGGTTCCCGTGGAAGGGAAATATTTTTAACTAGGCCCCAGCACACTGACAAATTCAAGAACGGAAGGATTGGAGTTGAATACAAAAAAAGGCCACTGCTCTTTTCCTGAAACGAACCTCACAAATAATATACAATAATCAACGAAACATAACTGCTCTTCCAGATAATCCGTCCAGAAAGTATGAAGCCGCCAGTCGATTTACACACAATAAGATTGCAACTCAAGTACGTTCGTAAACTTTACATGGAAGGAAGTTACGTAGATGAAGCCTTGCTGCGGAAACCCCTTTTTAATCACCAGTGACATAACACAGAAATGACATAGGAGGAATAACCGCCGCACAGTTCAAACGGAGTATCCGTCTTGGCACTGGAAGGTAGTACGGAAGGACGTGAGCCTGAAGATCCACAGAATGGAAGTAGCGTCAACGTGATACCATGTGGTACACAACACGATAGCTACGAATGAAAAATTATATAGAATAGGAATTCTTCTTCTTCCGTATCCGGATGCACCAATTATATCTTCCCTTCCCAGTAATTAGCAACGAAGGTTGCTTTGTCATTGACTTTCAAAATATCGTCTTTAGTGCATGTTATAGACATATCAGGGCAAATGAATAGGTGGTCCAAGTCCTATATTGCTCCGCATTCACACCTATCGCTATCACTGTAGTCCCATTTAAATAGGTTTGATTTGCATCCAGTTACTCCAGTACGCAGCCGGTTTAATGACCTCCAAGTTGAAAAGGTAGTTGAAATCCTGCAGATCCCTCTTCAAGTAGTTCCATTGTGGAGTGTGGCACCATTTCTTCCCAAAGAGATAGCCGCCTTGCGACGGGCTTGGTAGCGAGCTCTTCAGTAGTTTCAATGAAACTCCTGCGGTATTTAAGCCGGACACGTTGTTTTCGGTGCATATGCATAGGGTGTCGAGGATCATTCTTTTGTTTTGATCTTCCGATCTCAGCGGCTACTTGTCTGCGGATAGTGGGTGGTGCTATGCCTATGGTGGTATAAATTTTGTCTTTGGGAGTTGGTTTGAGGCATCCTGTGGCGATACGTACAGTTTCGTTTACGGCGACGTCAACTTGCTTAGTGTGAGCAGAGTTCCTCCAAACTGGCGCCGCGTATTCCGCTGCTGAGATACTCAGCGCCAGACCCGTGGTGCGCAAAACGTGTGGTTGAGCTCCCCACGATGAACCCGTTAGCTTCTGCAGTATGTTGTTCCTGGCACAGACCTTTTTTTTTAGTGTTGTGACAGTGCTGCTTAAAAGTAATCGCTCTGTCCAATGTTACTCCCAGGTATTTTGGGCTGTTTGTAAGCTTCAGCTCTTCCCCTTGCCACATGACTCGGAGTTTCCGTTTGGCTTGTTTGTTCTAAAGATGGAAGGCGGATACTTGCGATTTACTAGGGTTTGGTTTGAGATTATTGCCTTCGTAATAGGTAGCAAGTTCTGTTAAGGCTCCTGCGAGATTCTCCTCCACTTGTTCAAAGGTTTTATCCTGCGTGGCCACTGCTGTATGATTGGCATAAATGAACATTCGTGTCTGGTGGCTGATGGGGAGGTCATTCGTATAGATGTTAAATAATATTGGAGCCAAGACACTATCCTATGCAATTACATTTTTCTGTGTCCTCCATCGGCTGTTTTTAGATTGTAAGGTTACATAGTAGCGTCTGTTCTGTAGCATGCATTGCACGAACATAGAAAGGGTGTAGTCCTTAAGTGACATTATACACTTTCTGGGTAAGCAACATATGATTAACTGTGTCATATGCGGCACTGAGATCCAGGAATGCGACCCCAGTTACTTCTCCTCTCTGATAGCCGTCTTCGATGTACTGTGTGAGATTAAGGATTTGGCCACAGCATGATTTTCCTGGTCGAAATCCAGCTTGTTCGTTAATGAGGGCTTTGTCCACATAATCAGCTATGCGTTTGAGGATCATTCGCTCCAGCACTTTAAAAAGATGACAAAGCAGTGAGACAGGCCGGAAATTTTTAGCTTCAGCTGGGTCTTTCCCTGGTTTTAGTAACGCAACAACCCGAGCTTTCCTCCACAGTTTAGGAATTTGCATTGTTATAATACAGTTATTCATTAGCTCTAGGATCCATGCTTGTACTCTCGGTCCAAAATGTTTAATTTGCTCAGATCTCAGATTGTTTTTTCAAATCGTTGATGGCGTCTTGTAGCTCCTGAATGAAGAACGGGCGAGCTAGGAAGCTAATCTCCTCGTTCAATTTTCTTTTGATTTTGCCATTCCTGATCTTCCTTTTAGTTTTTCCGTTCATGAGCAGTTGGTGAACTATCTGATCAGGTGTAATAACTTCACTGTAATTTGTTGCACCACTTTTCCTTTCTCGCTTCGGAGATACCAGACATCAGTACCTCACCTGCCTGGATCGTTTCCTCTGAGAAGGGGTCCTTATTGTAAAGTTCTTCATACGTTTTCAGAGAGATAAGCGCCGTCGAGAGATTTTCTTGACGAGGTCTATAGAAGTTTCATATGATTGTACTTCTGGTTTAATTTCCAAGATCTCCTTATCAAGGTCCTCTGTGAAGAGTTCCCAATGAGTTTTTTTGAAGTTGAAGCGTCTCTTGAAGGACATTCCATCTGATTTGATTACTGCCGTAATGCAGCAAGTTATTGTTCTGTGTTGCGATCTTGGAATTGGGTCCTCGATTTGCTTTATAGTTTGCAGGGATACCTTCTCGGAGATTATATCCTCGTTTCCATCTTCCGCTGTTAAATGATGCAGGCAACTTTGGGTCATGTATCAATTTCAGTTTAGCCTGGTCTGCCCAGATCTCCAGCATTTCGCCATCGGCATTTGTCTCTTTATAGCCCCATGCGAGACCGTGACAGTTAAAATCTCCTAGTACAACTTTAATGTTTTTTGAATGGAAATTTCCAGGCTCCGTAAATTTGAACCTCACACTGGGTGGTTTGTACACGGATGTTACAGTACATAAATGTAGCTCAATAGTTAAAATTTCTATATTTTCTTCGCAGGTCAAAGCACAGGAGCATACGTCTAAGTTCGGTTTCACAAATGAAATAGGAATGCAGACCACCGATATGTGTCAGAAGTGCGGTCTCGTTGACACATTATCTCACCGCTTCACGTGCTGCGGTCATGTTCACAACTAGCGATGGATGAAAGAAAAACTTGCGTTATTGTCAAGGAGCTCGGTATCTAATTACACCACCGCAATACTCCCGACGACAGAAGAAGAATTCTGCCCGATTACGAAGAATAATATGGTGATCTAGCTGTTAGCAAATTATATACATTACACCATCACAAGACAGGAAGAAGACAAATCCTTCAGTTTCATGGTTTACATGCAGACAGCATACTAGAACGTAAAACAGCTCCAGAACCCTAAACAAACAGTTGGAAATATGATGGACATAATCTTTAAAAAGCAAGGCGTAGATTAGCCATAGAAGCTACGAGGGTAGCAATACAATGTCATTAAAATATAAAAGAAAAGTAACAAGAGGGAACAAAAGGCATTTTACTTGCAATTGAAGAAGCTCCACCTACTTCAGTTCTTTTCACCGCTGAAGAAAATTTTAATTCCGTTTGCGAAGAAGCAGTTACATGCAATTGTTTTTATTATCAGGAGAAGATACGGAAGTTTTTTTTCATTGCTTTAAAAGTGTAGTGAGGCGACCGCTCGCAATAAGAGGGGAAATCTGGGTTCCAGCCCTGATCCGGCACAAAGTTTCTTTGTTGTCATTCCATTCTAAAGCTCATGGTTGTCCACATTCGCAACTGTGAATACATTTCATTTATTTCGTAGGTGCTGCAGTCAGCGCAGTGGCTGTTCCGTTGGACATGCATGTGTGTCCAAAGGAACTTTGCATCGTAATTCAGAATAACGCAGGCACTGGAATATCGTATTTATCCGCCGACACCAAGCAAGCGACTTTCAAGTAAAAGTCTCACCTGTACGGGAATATACATAATGGCTGTATGGATACAGGCTGTAGACGCCATGTTTGCTGACGTATGGAGGTTTGGGTCTGGCCGTGAGTCGTGCTCGGAGAGCCAAATAGTGAGGCGGCTGCTCGCGATAATCGGGAAATCCAGGTTCGACTCCCGGTCCGGCAGAGATTTTCATTGTTGTCACTCCATTCTAAAGATGATGGTTGTCCATATTCGGAACTGAGAATATATTTAAGGTATTTCATAACGGTTGCAGTCGCAGTCGCCGCAGTGTCTCTACCTTTGGACACACATGGATGTCCAAAGGAACTTGGCATCGTAATTCAGAATAACGAAGGCACTGCAATATCGTTTAAATCCTAATCTCTCTGGAATGCACAAATCCCTTTCTCTCTTCTCTGCTGATGCTTGACTTGGGAGGCTTGTATGTGGCTAAGATGCAACGATGCGAATGAGGTAAGCCTTGCCACCTCTCACATCTTAAACACGGCCCAGCCTCGCAAGTCAAGTATCAGCAGAACAGAGAGAGAGAGGACTTCATGCATTGTGAAGAGATGAAGATCTAGTTATGCTTCCGACTGACAAGGCAAATGCCATTGTTATTCTTAGTGCTACTTAACATCATACAAAAGTATCATCACTGTTGGGGTATAACGTGTACAAATGCAAAAAGGGGACATTGCTGTGTCACACATCAGAAAAATGGTGTAGCTGCTGTAGAATTTTGGTACATTAGACAATATCACGAAAAATATCAGAGATCGAGCTCCTGGACCTCCCAGTCTGTATGGTAACCCAAAGCCCACAAAGAAGGCTTGCCAATAAGGACTATCGTTATTGCCGTTTGTTCTCCCACCTGAGATAACAAAAGTCATGGGATAGCGATAGACACATATATAAATGGTGGCAGTATCGTGCACTCAAGCTATAAAAGGACAGCACGTTGGCAGAACTGTCATTTGTACTCAAGTGATTCATGTGGACAGGTTTCCGACGTGATTATGGCCGCACGGAATTAACAGACTTTGAACGCGGAAAGGTAGATGCAGCTAGACGCATGAGACATTCAGTTTCAGAAATCCTTAGTGAATTCGATATTCCGAGATCCACAGTATCAAGAGTGTGCTGAGAATACCAGATTTCAGGCATTATCTCTCACCAACATAGTGCCCGACGGGCTTCACTTAATGACCAAGAGTAGTGGCCTTTGTGTAGAGTTGTCAGTGCTAGAAGACAAGTAACACTGCGTGAAATAGCCACAGAAATCAATGTAAGATGTGCAACAAACATATCATTTACGACAGTGTGGCGAAGTATGGCATTAATTGGCTATGGCAGCAAACAACCGACGCGAGTGCCCATGCCAACAGCATGACATCACCTGAAACACCCTTCCTGAGTCCCGCTTTCATTGGTAAGAGCGGGTGGCAGGGTTCGAGTGTGGTGCAGGCCCCACGAAGCCGTAGACCCAAGTTGTCAACAAGGCACTTCACATGCCGTTGTCGGTTCCATACTGGTGTGCGCTGCGTTTACATGGGATGGACTGGTTCCTCTGGTCCAACTGAACCGATCATTGACTCGCAATGGTTGTGTTTGGCTACCTGGAGATCATTTGCAGCCATTCGTGGGCTTCATGTTCCCAAACAACAACATTATGTCATTGGGGCACAATTGTTCGCGATTGGTTTGAAAAACATTCTACACTGTTCGAGCGAATGATTTAGCCACCCAGATTGTAATTGTAAACTGTCGAAGCTGCGTTGGTAAAGTACCGGAACTTCACGCGCTGATAGAAAGCACCGAAGCTGAAATCGTTATAGGTACGGAAAGCTGGCTGAAGCCAGAAATAAATTCTGCCGAAATTTTTACTAAGGCACAGACGGTGTTTAGAAAGGATAGATTGCATGCAACCGGTGGTGGCGTGTTTGTCGCTGTACTTATCCTGTAGTGAAGTATAAGTGGATAGTTCCCGTGAATTATTATGGGTGGAGGTTACACTCAACAACCGAGCTAGGTTAATAATTGGCTCCTTTTACCGACCTCCAGACTCAGCAGCATTAGTGGCAGAACAACTGAGAGAAAATCTGGAATACATTTCACATAAATTTTCTCAGCATGTTATAGTCTTAGGTGGAGATTTCAATTTACCAGATATAGACTGGGACACTCAGATGTTTAGGACGGGTGCTAGGGACAGAGCATCGAGTGACATTATACTGAGTGCACTATCCGAAAATTACCTCGAGCAATTAAACAGAGAACCGACTCGTGGAGATAACATCTTGGACCTACTGATAACGAACAGACCCGAACTTCTCGACTCTGTAAGCGCAGAACAGGGAATCAGTGATCATAAGGCCGTTGCAGCATCCCTGAATATGGAAGTTCATAGGAATATAAAAAAAGGGAGGAAGGTTTATCTGTTTAGCAAGAGTAATAGGAGGCAGATTTCACACTACCTAACAGATCAAAACGAAAATTTCTGTTCCGACACTGATAATGTTGAGTGTTTAAGGAAAAAGTTCAAGGCAATCGTAAAATGCGTTTTAGACAGGTACGTGCCGAGTAAAACTGTGAGGGACGGGAAAAACCCACCGTGATTCAACAACTAAGTTAGGAAACTAATGCGAAAGCAAAGAGAGCTTCACTGCAAGTTTAAATGCAGCCAAAACCTCTCAGACAAACAGAAGCTAAACGATGTCAAAGTTAGCGTAAGGAGGGCTATGCGTGAAGCGTTCAGTGAATTCCAAAGTAAAATTCTATGTACCGACTTGGCAGAAAATCCTAGCAAGTACTGGTCTTACGTTAAATCAGTAAGTGGATCGAAACAGCATATCCAGACACTCTGGGATGATGATGGCATTGAAACAGAGGATGACATGCGTAAAACTGAAATACTAAACACCTTTTTCCAAAGCTGTTTCACAGAGGAAGACCGCACTGCAATTCCTTCTCTAAATCCTCGCATGAACGAAAAAATGGCTGACATCGAAATAAGTGTCCAAGGAATAGAAAAGCAACTGCAATCACTCAACAGAGGGAAGTCCACTGGACCTGACGGGATACCAATTCGATTCTACACAAAGTACGCGAAAGAACTTGCCCCCCTTCTAACAGCCATGTACCGCAAGTCTTTAGAGAAACGGAAGGTTCCAAATGATTGGAAAAGAGCACAGGTAGTCCCAGTCTTCAAGAAGGGTCGTCGAGCAGATGCGCAAAACTATAGACCTATATCTCTGACATCGATCTGTTGTAGAAATTTAGAACATGTTGTTTGCTCGCGTATCATGTCATTTCTGGAAACACAGAATCTACTCTGTAGGAATCAACATGGATTCCGGAAACAGCGATCGTGTGAGACCCAACTCGCGTTATTTGCTCATGAGACCCAGAAAATATTAGATACAGGCTCCCAGGTAGATGCCATTTTCCTTGACTTCCGGAAGGCGTTCGATACAGTTTCGCACTGTCGTCTGATAAACAAAGTAAGAGTCTACGGAATATCAGACCAGCTGTGTGGCTGGATTGAAGAGCTTTTAGCAAACAGAGCACAGCATGTTGTTCTCAATGGAGAGACGTTTACAGACGTTAAAGTAACCTCTGGCGTGCCACAGGGGAGTGTTATGGGACCATTGCTTTTCACAATATATATAAATGACCTAGTAGATAGTGTCGGAAGTTCCATGCGGCTTTTCGCGGATGATGCTGTAGTATAAAGAGAAGCTGCAGCATTAGAAAATTGCAGCGAAATGCAGGAAGATCTGCAGCGGATAGGCGCTTGGTGCAGGGAGTGGCAACTGACCCTTAACATAGAGAAATGTAATGTATTGCGAATAGATAGAAAGAAGGATCCTTTATTGTATGATTATATGATAGCGGAACAAACACTGGTGGCAGTTACTTCTGTAAAATATCTGGGAGTATGCGTACGGAACGATTTGAAGTGGAATGGTCATACAAAATTAATTGTTGGTAAGGCGGGTGCCAGGTTGACATTCATTGGGAGAGTCCTTAGAAAATGTAGTCCATCAACAAAGGAGGTGGCTTATAAAACACTCGTTCGACCTATACTTGAGTATTGCTCATCAGTGTGGGATCCGTACCAGGTCGGGTTGACAGAGGAGATAGAGAAGATCCAAAGAAGAGCGGCCCGTTTCGTCACAGGGTTATTTGGAAAGCGTGATAGCGTTACGGAGATGTTTAGCAAACTTAAGTGGCAGTCTCTGCAAGAGAGGCGCTCTGCATCGCGGTTTAGCTTGCTGTCCAGGTTTCGAGAGGGTGCGTTTCTGTATGAGGTTTCGAATATATTGCTTCCCCCTACTTATACCTCCCGAGGAGATAACGAATGTAAAATTAGAGAGATTCGAGCGCGCACGGAGGCTTTCCGGCAGTCGTTCTTCCCGCGAACCATACGCACCGGGAACAGGAAAGGGAGGTAATGACAGTGGCACGTAAAGTGTCCTCCGCCACACACCGTTGGGTGGCTTGCGGAGTATAAATGTAGATGTAGATCTCCCGACATGAATCCTATCAAACATTTGTGGAACATAATCGACAGGTCAGTTCGTACAGAACATCCTGCACCGGCAACACTTTCGCAATTATGGATGGCTACAGAGGCAGCGTTGGCCAATATTTCTACAGGGGACTTCTCACGACTTGAGTCTATGCCACGTCGTGTTGCTGCACTATGTCAGGCAAAAGAGCTCGACATGAAATTAGGAGGTATCTCATGACTCTTATCACTTTAATATCCAATTAAGTTAATGACTCCAACAGCTGGCCACTGCGAAAATCCGTTAAAGGTCTTAGAAGTTCACTGAGGAATTCAGACAAATTAGAGTTGGCTCAAATGATACTTTAGTCAGCCTGGATTCAGTCTCTTTATATGTAAAATTCCCTGTGGAGGACACACTGAGGCTGATGACAGAGCAGTTTCCTATTGAAACAATGAAGTTCAAAGAAAACTTGAGTCTCATTTCAAATAGCTACCCCACTCATACACTTACAGTGGTGACTTCAATCTACCCTCGATATGCTGGAAAAATTATACGTTTAAAGCCGGCGGCAGGCAGAAATTGTACTGATTCCTTTCTCAGAAAATTATTTTGAACAATTAGTTCATGAGCCCACTCGAAGCGTAAATGGCTGCGAAAGCGTACTTGATCTCTTAGCAACAAATAATCCTTGACAAATAGGGAGTATCATGACGAATACAGGGATTAGCGACAACAAGGCAGTTGCTGCTAGGCTGGATACCGTAACACCTACAACCATAAAAAAGAAACCCAAAGTAAATCTACTTAAAAAAGCTGATAAAAATGATCATAACGCCTTTTTAAGAGACAGTCTCCACTCCTTCCGATCTAATCACGTAAGCGTAGAAAAGATGTGGAATGATTTCAAAGAGATAGTATCAACGACAAAATGGTTCAAATGGCTCTGAGCACTATGGGACTCAACATCTGAGGTCATCAGTCCCCTAGAACTTAGAACTACCTAAACCTAACTAACCTAAGGACATCACACACACCCATGCCCGAGGCAGGATTCGAACCTGCGACCGTAGCAGTCACGTGGTTCCGGACTGAAGTGCCTAGAACCGCACGGCCACGGAGGCCGGCTATCGACGACAATTGAGACACATATACCACATAAATTAATAAGTGATGATACTGATCCCCCATGGTACACAAAACGGGTCAGATCGCTGTTGCAAAAGCAACGAAAAAAGCATGCCAAATTTAAAAGAACGCAAGATCCCAAGATTGGCAAAGATTTGCAGAAGTTCGAAATATAGCGCGTACTTCAATGCTTTTAATAATTTCCACAGCGAAACTCTGTCTCGGAAACTGGCAGAAACCCAAAGAGATTCTGGTCATATATAAAGCACATCAGTGGCAAGATGCAATCAAATACCTTCACTGCGCAATAACAACGGTGAAGTCACTGGTGGCAGTGCCACTAAAGTAGAGTTATTAACCACGGTTTTCCGAAATTCCTTCACCAAAGAAGACGAAGTAAATATTCCTGAATTCCAATCAAGAAAAACTGCCCAGATGAGAAACATAGAAGTAGATATCCTCGGTGTAGCAAAGCAGCTTTTATATCACTTAATAAAGCAAGGCCTCTGGTCCAGATTGTATACTAGTCAGGTTCCTTTCAGAGTATGCTGATACAATAGCTCCATATTTAGCAATTATATACAACCGCTCGCTCACAGAAAGATCCGCACCTAAAGACTGGAAAATTGCTCAAGTCACACCAACACCCAAAGAGGGAAGTAGGAGTAATCCGCCGAATTACAGGCCCGTATCACTAATGTCGATTTGCAGTAGGGTTTTGGAACGTATACTGTTTTCGAACATTACAAATTACCTCGAAGAAAACGATTTATTGACACATAGTCAGCACGGATTCAGAAAATATCGTTTTTGCGAAACACAACTAGCTCTTTATACTCATGAAGTAATGAGTGCTATCGTCAGGGAATGTCAAATTGATCCCATATTTTTAGATTTCCCGAAGGCTTTCGACACCGTTCCTCACAAGCGTCTTCTAACCAAACTGCGTCCTTGTGGAATATCGCCGCAGTTGTGCGACTGGATTCGTGATTTGGTTCAAATGGCTCTGAGCACTATGGGACTTAACATCTGAGGTCATCAGTCCCCTAGAACTTAGAACTACTTAAACCTAACTAACCTAAGGACATCACACACATCCATGACCGAGGCAGGCTTCGAACCTGCTACCGTAGAGGTCGCGCGGTTCCAGACTGAAGCGCCTAGAACCGCTCGGCCACATCGGCCGGCTGGATTCGTGATTTGCTGTCAGAAAGGTCACAGTTCGTAGTAATAAATGGAAAGTCATCAAGTGGAACACAAGCAATATCCGGCGTTCCCAAAGGAAGTGTTATAGGCCATCTGTAGTTCCTAATCTATATTAACGACATAGCCCTATCTGAGTAGCCCTATTAGATTGTTTGCAGATGATGCTGTCAGTTACCGTCTTGTTAAAGTCATCAGGTGACCAAAACGAATTGTAGAATTATTTAGATAACATATCTGTATGCTGCGAAAAGTGGTAATTGACCATGGATAAAGAAAAGGGTGACGTTATTCACATGAGTACTAAAAGAAATCCGCTAAATTTCGATTATGCGTTAAGACACACAAATCTGAAGGCTGTAAATTCAACTGAATACTTAGGGATTATAATTACAAATAACTTAATTGGAACGATCACATAGACGATGCTGTGGATAGAGTAAACCAAAGACTGCTATTCATTGGCAAAACACTTAGAAGGTGCAACAGGTTTACTAAAGAGGCTGCTTACTGCACACTTGTCCGCCCTATTCTGGAGTATTGCTGTGCGGTGGGGGATCCTGATCAGGTGGGGCTAACGGATGACATCGAAAAAGTTCAAAGCAGGGCGGCTCGTTTTGTACTATCGTGAAATAGGGGAGACAGTGTCACAGACATGATACGTGAACTGGAGTGACAATCATTAAAACAAAGGCGGTTTTCGTTGCGATGGGATCTTCTCATGAAATTTCAATTACCAGTTTTCTCCTCCGATTGCGAATACATTCTGTTGGCACCCACCTACATAGGGAGAAACGATCATCACGATAAAATAAGAGAAATCAGGGCTCTCACAGAAAAATTTAATTGCTCGTTTTTCCCCCGCGCCGTTTGAGAGTGGAATGGTAGGGAGACAGTTTGTAGGTGGTCATTGAACCCTCTGCCAGACACTTTACTGTGAACAGCAGAGTAATCGCGTAGCTGTAGATGTAGACGTCTGCCATGCTAGGGCAATCTCCTACTTCTTATATGGCGGCAGATTTTATGAAACGACAGATAGAATGGCTACAGGTTCCCCATTGTCTCCAGCAGTGGCCAACAGAACATTCTGAGGACTGTGCGTTAAATTTGTCTCCATTTCTCAAAAAATGGCTCTGAGCACTATGGGACTCAACTGCTGAGGTCATTAGTCCCCTAGAACTTAGAACTAGTTAAACCTAACTAACCTAAGGACATCACAAACATCCATGCCCGAGGCAGGATTCGAACCTGCGACCGTAGCGGTCTTGCGGTTCCAGACTGCAGCGCCTTTAACCGCACGGCCACTTCGGCCGGCTCCATTTCTCACATCTTCACTTTATACCCATGTTGACAACGTGTTTATGGTTTGGCCATGAAGCGTCGATATCGTTGAAAGGTTCCTTGAAAACATGAACAGCATGCACCCAAACCTCCAGTTCACTGTCGAGACATAGTGAGAAGAAATGTTGCCATTTTTAGATATCCCAGGAAGGTGAGAAATATTACCTAGTTTTGACAGTCTACGAAGATAACAGACATGGCGTTCCTGGTTAAGGACAGACTTGGCCACAAGGTCCCTATGATTTATAATATCCACCTCGAGTCAAGAAGCAACTACATCAGTCAGTCCATCCATTCCATCTCCGACCGCTGTGCAGAACATCACAGACGTATTAGAAAGATTGGAAACCTGAGAAATCAGGAGTTGCTGAGCACAGTCTCACAAACAAACAAAAGTACTGCTCCGCAGAAGAAAGTTTTGCATTAGGATTCTACATACTGGGTTTATGTTACTAAAGAGGTGGTAGCAATAAGAATGTGTAAAAACAGCTTCAACCAGGTCAGTGGATATTAAGACCATGGCTGTAACAGTAGTAAGTGACATTCCATGTGAAACTGAGTTATTGCATACAAAACATAGTAAGTGATGTGGTTTTCCTTTTAGTTGAAAGTTCCGCAGTTATCTGAGAGATAACAGCTCTGTCTCGAAAATGAGATTCTAGTTAGTGGCGACTTTGGCAGGATGTGTGCACGCAAACAATGTTCCTGGACTCGTGAGCACAGCGGTTGGACTCCAGACGACTGAAAAACCGCGCGCTGAGTCCCGCTTTCATTGGTAAGAGCGGATGGCAGGGTTCGATTGTGGTGCAGGCCCCACGAAGCCATAGACCCAAGTTGTCAACAAGGCACTGCACCTGCTGTTGTCGGTCCCATACTGGTGTTCGCTGCGTTTACATGGGATGGACTGGTTCCTCTGGTCCAACTGAACCAATCATTGACTCACAATGGTTGTGTTTGGCTACCTGGAGATCATTTGCAGCCATTCATGGGCTTCATGTTCCCAAACAACAACATTATGTCATTGGGGCACAGTCCACTTTCTTGATGTCTCAGCTTGTCTGCATAGAAATTCTTGTCCTAACTGAACCTGTTTACGAAAATATTTCAGAATTACGTCGAATGCATTCTTCCTCGAGGTCCTAACGTGGCACCCCATCCATCATGTGTTACTCTTCATGCTCTCAACATACGCAAATGTTCTCACCACTATGTAGGAACTCCTATATCCCAGCTCAAAGGATGTCTTGTGAATGAATCGAGCATTATGTTTGGCTCTTATCGAACTTACTCTCCAAATAACTGATGCCGCTGGTGTGGAAGCACCATCCGCCTTTTCTTTCTTTCTGCAGACCAGAGTTTCAGAGGCAAAAAACTATTTTACACAGATTGCAGTATTGTATCGACAATTAAACCCTGCAGAGTGCCACTACATATCGTCAAATACCGAAAGACTCTTACTCAATTACACTGCTCTCCCACTGAGGACAAGAGATTGAATATTAGAGCATGAAACCGATCTCCAACCCAGCAAAGTATTACCACCTACCATCTTGATGTAGTAAATATACAATTCGTATCCTGCGCCATACAAAATCATCCCTTTTACATCACTTGTACATATACCGCGAAGACAGACAGTGCTGTATATACCCCTTTTAGCACTAGATACTTCCCTGTGAGGTCGGCAGTCATCCACTCCCGATGGGTGACCGGAACGCCCTCAGCGGACTGAAGTCACTGTCAGAACTGTTCTACAAATTCAGGCTCATTCACCCTTGGCACAAACGCGTTACTGTTTCTGGTCTGAACCTGCTTCCTTGTTTGCTTTTCTACATGCTTCTCTAGACTCTGGGATTACAAGAACACATGTATTTTCGCATGGTTTGCCATAATATTATACCATTTTCGCGGTACTTCTCGATATCAAGCACACAGCAGTATCCTACCGAACGCTCATTCAACATAATTCCAAAGATATAGACTTGAAATTATTTCTCTACAAACCTAAAACTTTAGTGCATATCCCTTCTGTGAAGACCTTTACGTGAGAATTCGAAACAAGTAGAGGAAACTGATATTTCCACTCGCGAATACCAATGTTAGTGATGCAGCAGATTGCAAATCATCCATATAATTTACAAGGTCAACTAAGGTGTTTCTCATGTCTAGAGAACTGGCAAATGTGTCTTTCACCTGCTAGATTCACACACCACAATCCATGTTCCCTCAACTAAATAAATGCGCGAAATGTGCAGAAGCAGTCAACTGAACAATTTACATGGGAGGGAATAACGATCCAACGCAAACACATGTCCCTATTCAATCTTCTCAAATTTCCACGCGATCACGAAAGCTACCCCATACATACTAAGTATTAGTTCGCTATTCAGTCATCTAGAGGACAACACAGTTAATTCGTCTAAATTCCTATACTCCAAAAGGCCTCTTCATTCTGACAGCTCCTACTGTTAATGGGAAACATGAATCATTCCCACACAGGTCACCGGCGCTGCAGACCAAGCACGCATAGACATAATGATCCCATGAAATCGTTCACATATATATTGCATCCTTGTACTTACAACTAAATGTTACGATCGTGGTTTCAGGTGAATGACTTTTGACAATGAGCAAAGTATCAGAAATACATCTTGCTGATGGCAGTGGCTATGGGAATAGAAATATCTCTACTATTTTTGTGACTTGAATACTCTTCCCTCTGCTATCACAGTATTCCACAGTCATCTCCTTTGCACATGTCAGAACACAAACACATACTTTATAAGCCTGATGCTCAAATGCGAACCTATCACGCACAGCCTACTACTAAGTATAATACTTCGTCAATAACTTATTGTCTACAATACGAAGTAATACTGAGAGAAAATCAGCGATGTGTGTACACATCTCATAAGTTTTTCTTGCGAGTGCCACCACCGTGTCTTAGAAACAGAGGCATAATCGTCTCAGATGTTAAAAAAAAAAAAAACGATTCCAACAACAACTGTATGTTACTGTCACAAGTGCTCTTGGTTCTACAGGTGCATACAAGTATCCATGTTAAAAGCTATATCCGCTTTACAAATCGATGTATGACATTAACTCTGAATGAGGTGGTTTTTTGCTCAGACAAATACCGTGATGGCGACCACTGGAGTATATAGTATCAGACCAACAGTGTGCTTACACATAGCCAATGGTGCAATCTCGTAATAAAGTTACCCAATTTAGAAAGTGATTTTGTTAAGGAATGTGGTATGCAACCGGTATTTGCGAATCCCTCACGCCACCGCAGCTAGCTATTTCTACAGTATTTGTAACGCACTGTGTCTCGATCCCATGTCAGAGGTTTGGTGATATATCCACTGGGCTATAGGCGATGACTGATTGACAAGGATCACAAACAGTAGTAGAGGGTGTGCTGATTGAGGTCGTAACAAATGTAGACTAACTTTTCAGATCTCTAGTGTTATGCTATCCACTAGAAATGATGTCTATGATTTGGAATCAAGTCCTTCCATTCAACTACATACCTGCGCTGGATTACAGGCACAAGTGAATCATATTTCCGGCCCTCTCATATTTCAAAACGAGTCACCTTTCTCGAACCTGTCTGCTACAGTAAAATTCCAATGTGGTTTTAGTCAGCCCCTACACATCCTGTGTTGGCTGCCATTTCCGCAGCTTTGCACATATGATCGGTCCAATTTAAGTCGGAACTGGGTAGAATCTGGAGAAAGCCATATCTACCATCTCATGCAACCCATGTAGAAACAGAGCGACCTGAGTTAGTGCGACAGGACCGTGTTTTCACCATTTCGTGGAAATGCGTGCATTGTGGTGCATCCACAAACTGGATTCAGATACTACAGATCCACGTCCATTCACATTTATCTCCCCAACATGCTATCTTCGTTATTCTGCACCATCCACCAAAGAAAAATTATGAACTATAAAAGCTCAGCTAACTACATCCTCTAGAGAAGTAGATAAGATTTTTAACGCATCTCTCTCCTCCCATATATCGAAACCAAGTACCGCATGTGTGCAGGCATCAAGCACGTGTGATGATCCTATTAAATATACAGGTATTGATCAACAGCACAGACCAGTTTAAAGTTCCATCATCTGTATTCTAGGAGGATGATCGTATTCCGCGGACTATACTGTACACGCAAGAGACGTCCCCTGTAGCCCTGTCTCGTTGTTTGAAACATTATTTTCTAACATGCTTTGTACACTGCCAAACATTTTATTTTTATGCCACGACTTCAAGGTCAGTGTCAGGTCCTAAACTGACATTAAGAGGTTCTGATCCATGGCCTCTCGCAGACAAAAAGGACATCTCACCAAAGTACAGTTATCCAAGATGTTGCACTGTGATGTGATTGACGTCATTCAAGATGGCTGCTGTGATGTCAGCTGATGACGTGAATACCGTTACCCAAGATGGCGGGAAAGTGCCACACCTCATGTGAAGTCCTACTGGTTCAAAATGGTTCAAATGGCTCTGAGCACTATGGGACTTAACATCTGAGGTCATCAGTTCCCTAGAACTTAGAACGACTTAAACCTACCTAACCTAAGGACATCACTCACATCCATGCCCGAGGCAGGATTCGAACCTGCGACCATAGTAGGCGCGCGGTTCCGGACTGAAGCGCCTAGAACCGCTCGGCCACCGCGGCCGGCCCCTACTCGTGGGAAGTTTGAATTTTGGAAGGAAGATAGATCAACTTGGCTATGTCTAGATTTAAACTCATCTGTCACAGTGATGGCTCTGCATTCCATCTCGACTGATTACTCATATTGCACTCGTTTACGCGATGACTGTTGCAGTGGTAGCAGCGCCCAGAAAAGGCACAGCCGATGTGCTGTAATAATAAGCATCACAGTTGATAGCGTGAACAATTTTAGCAACTTTACAGTAATTTCAACACTGGCCCAATTTCAGTATCATAGCTAAACCGCCCCTTCTCTGCTTTGCGAGTATCATTGCAAATGAAGATAGATGACTGTGCAGTACGTCCATTCATTGTTAATTGTCAAACACATAAATCATTAATGTATACCAGACAGCACTCTACTTATTTCTAACACCTCAAGCATTGTGCATAATTTATGATCTATCTCTATGCGAATGGGAGTCATAGAGCATTCTTGGAATCATACGATAAAATTAGAGACTGAAATGCCTCACTGCACTGTCTTTGACCAGCTCGCCCTGCAGCACCATTACTGATTTAATCTGCAGTTGACCAGAACTAGACAGCTACATTCCACGTCTCGTGAATGAATGGTGTCTGCTGAGTCCTCACCCATCCAAGTGCACAAGATTTACCCAGATGCACCCATGTAGAGGAGGTTAGCACCCCTTATTGGTGTATACTAACAGATTCGAAAGTGCTGTGATGAAATAGCACAAGGTTAAGAAGAACAAGAAACGGGTGATTTTTATGCATGATGGAGCTCCAGACAGATGGAGTTCGAAGCATTTTACGTAAATCAACTACGCTATCAACTCTAAAGTATGGTTCTAGAGTCCAAGAGTGAACATAAACACTTGCACTCCTAAGGCTACAACGTTCCGCACTTAAAACAGGCTATGTTGTTAGATCGCTTGCGTTTGCAGCGCTGTTAATATTCTAGTGTAAGAAATATGTTTACAGCACATGACATACATACATCTTGCAGGTTTCTCTACGATAAACTATGGTAAGAAACTGTAAAACACCAGCTCTGTGTGATACATGGACAATATAGCTTTCCAGAGATGTATACCATCCACTGTCCACATCCAATCGAGTTTCAGAAATCATACTATGACCACATCAGTTCTATATAAAATGATCGTTAATAACTGAGACTGCCTCTTACAAGGAAACAGATAAACGCATAGCAGCGGTGTCCAACAACTGGAGTTATAAGTCTTGCCGCCACTAACTCTGTAAACAGCACATCTGTCAAGCAAATGTATACACAGGGATTGAAGTGTCTCACAAACACCTATCACTAACTTAGTAATGAAAGTGAAGTATCGTTTTTACACTTAACATGCGACAGGGGAATGGAGTACATCACATAAATCTTCGTTCGTTTAGAGGAATGTGTTACGGTTCATCACACGTGAGATGGAAGTTCTCCGATGACCGAGAGGTTTATTGTTAACAATGGCAAGTAGACAATGCTCTAAGACCCACACAGAACAAGCGGTTGTATATGAGTCGAATGCCGGCTGTGTCATGTGACTGATGCATCCTCACAGATCAGCAGAAGAAATGGTCAAATGGCCAGCACCAACATATCCATCCCTCTCTAGAATTCATCATCAGTCTGCCATTAAATTGTACCTAGTTACAGCTTAACCACAATCGACCACCCCATCCATTTGTAGTTATCCTTTAATGCAGATGCAATTAAGTTTAGAGCCAGATCGTTCTCTGTCTTCCTGAAAAGCGTCAAATACAGTAGTCAACTGTTACCTCAATAGACGTACAGTTGAATGCCGCCTCAATACAAGAAAAAGTGACTCATTCCCTGCTTTAGTTCGCTTCCATGTCGACGTTTTCCCGGATTCCTCTTGCTGTCAAATACTTACCCCCATATACAAATTGTTCAGCATCAAGCAGAAGGCAAGCAAGTACTTCCTCAATTTCCCCGGATTTCAGAATATTTTCCTTCAATATATACTTACTTTCCGAAATTCTGTCGATTTTTATGTCACTTCTACCCATGCGATCATGATATAACCTCTCGCTCCGTGTTCTAAAACTGCTTGTAAATGTAGTACAGCTGCCGATACCTAGCGCGAGTTCACTATTTTTTCTGATTGGGAGGTGCAGTATAGCACTGAACTCGATTGTATTCAGTCACCTCCACATTTGCAGAGTGTTTGCTCTGTTTTATGTATGTCTGAGTATGTGCGTGTGTCGCAGAAGGCTTCGAGGACCCAGTCCTCCCGGTAGTGGACCTGACTTCGAACATAGAGCACATATTTGTATGTAACGCATGATTGGTTCACCTGCACTCAGATGTGGTATATCGTGTATCTGCATCACAACACTGCTCCGTACTTTGTGTGTGGCAGATCCACCTTCAAACCCTATCCCGCGCACAGCATATTGTGGATCCGCATCCCAACATCGCTCTGGATATAATGCATGGCGGATACACACTGGAATGGTAACTCGGGTCTACTGCGCTTGCTATGGTATGTAGCTAAGCGTGCACAATTCGTGGAGTTGCGTCAGTCACACTGGGCAGTTAAGCATGGTTAGACACATCTCGCATGTCACACTAGGAACAATGCACCCTGTGCTATTCGGTAATGTCAGTATCCCCAGGTATCGCATCAGCAATGGTAAAACACATGTGCTGCCCAGAGGTACCTCGCATACGGGACCAGTGTGAGCACACGTTGGAGTTCTGTGACGACAGTATAACACTCAGAGGTCTCTATCTGTATACCCGAAAATAGAAGCAACTTTCACCTGCTCGCTGCAGGTAGCAGCGGCATGAGAGGGATGGCTTGTGCTGGCTTGCATCCGGCAGCGGCTAACAGCGGCGGCGACGTGCTCTGCAAATACACTCCTGGAAATTGAAATAAGAACACCGTGAATTCATTGTCCCAGGAAGGGGAAACTTTATTGGCACATTCCTGGGGTCAGATACGTCACATGATCACACTGACAGAACCACAGGCACATAGACACAGGCAACAGAGCATGCACAATGTCGGCACTAGTACAGTGTATATCCACCTTTCGCAGCAATGCAGGCTGCTATTCTCCCATGGAGACGATCGTAGAGATGCTGGATGTAGTCCTGTGGAACGGCTTGCCATGCCATTTCCACCTGGCGCCTCAGTTGGACCAGCGTTCGTGCTGGACGTGCAGACCGCGTGAGACGACGCTTCATCCAGTCCCAAACATGCTCAATGGGGGACAGATCCGGAGATCTTGCTGGCCAGGGTAGTTGACTTACACCTTCTAGAGCACGTTGGGTGGCACGGGATACATGCGGACGTGCATTGTCCTGTTGGAACAGCAAGTTCCCTTGCCGGTCTAGGAATGGTAGAACGATGGGTTCGATGACGGTTTGGATGTACCGTGCACTATTCAGAGTCCCCTCGACGATCACCAGTGGTGTACGGCCAGTGTAGGAGATCGCTCCCCACACCATGATGCCGGGTGTTGGCCCTGTGTGCCTCGGTCGTATGCAGTCCTGATTGTGGCGCTCACCTGCACGGCGCCAAACACGCATATGACCATCATTGGCACCAAGGCAGAAGCGACTCTCATCGCTGAAGACGACACGTCTCCATTCGTCCCTCCATTCACGCCTGTCGCGACACCACTGGAGGCGGGCTGCACGATGTTGGGGCGTGAGCGGAAGACGGCCTAACGGTGTGCGGGACCGTAGCCCAGCTTCATGGAGACGGTTGCGAATGGTCCTCGCCGATACCCCAGGAGCAACAGTGTCCCTAATTTGCTGGGAAGTGGCGGTGCGGTCCCCTACGGCACTGCGTAGGATCCTACGGTCTTGGCGTGCATCCGTGCGTCGCTGCGGTCCGGTCCCAGGTCGACGGGCACGTGCACCTTCCGCCGACCACTAGCGACAACATCGATGTACTGTGGAGACCTCACGCCCCACGTGTTGAGCAATTCGGCCGTACGTCCACCCGGCCTCCCGCATGCCCACTGTACGCCCTCGCTCAAAGTCCGTCAACTGCACATACGGTTCACGTCCACGCTGTCGCGGCATGCTACCAGTGTTAAAGACTGCGATGGAGCTCCGTATGCCACGGCAAACTGGCTGACACTGACGGCGGCGGTGCACAAATGCTGCGCAGCTAGCGCCATTCGACGGCCAACACCGTGGTTCCTGGTGTGTCCGCTGTGCCGTGCGTGTGATCATTGCTTGTACAGCCCTCTCGCAGTGTCCGGAGCAAGTATGGTGGGTCTGACACACCGGTGTCAATGTGTTCTTTTTTCCATTTCCAGGAGTGTAGGTCTTCACTCCTGTCCGATCGCATCAGCAATGGTGCCTGAGTGAACACATATTTCGAGAGGAATTTCTCAGGTAGCAAGTATGAAAGGGATGAACCCACCTCATGCGTGCGGGACCTGAATGGGCATCTGTGCATCACTTCACAGGGGGTGTCAGTGCATCCCGACTTCTGAGAGCATGTACGATAGCCTCCTGTACGGTCCAATCGAGAGAGGGCAGAGGGCGGTGTCTGCGTATGTTGTTTGCATGTCTATTGCATTACTTTGCAAGTGGGTCTGTGGGCTGCACTATGCATTATTTGGACAGTTTACAGGTTGATTTCGTGTCTGCACATCAGTGTAATGCATTATTTACGAGGAGTCTGCATGACTGTACTGAAATTATTTCGGTCATTTAGGAGTTGTTTGCGTGTCTGCAGAGCGTTATTTAGGAATAGTTTACAGATCTGTGGGATGTGTGGCGTGACTCCAAGCAAGTCAGAGCCTTTGTTTTGTAACAGTGTGATAAATATACTATCTCTCAAAATCCGTCCCTAAATAAATTGTTCCTAAATAGATAAAGTACACCGCTTCTTTACTCTCTCCAGCAACCCAGCACAGGCTAAGTCTTTTATGCGCCATTTTCCCCCTCCAGACCACCATCTTGGATTACGTCAGAGGAGGGATGACAGCACTCTCTGGTCACTGTACTGTGTACTAGGTCAGTTGGAGTCTAGATCTTGTGGTGGAGACACTGCCTGCGAAATAAAAACTTATGCCCAGCACAGGCAGAGTCGTTTTCCCACCATTTTCCCCCTCTCCAGACCGTCATCTTGGGTTACGTCACAGAATGGACGATAACACCCTCTGGTGGCAGTAGTATGTACTAGGTTAGCTTGACTCTGGACCCCATGGCAACCACACTGTTTCCTGCCATTTCCCCCCACCATCTTGAAGTACATCAGGGAATGGATGACAGCACTCTCTGGTGGTGTACTGTGTACTCGCTCAAGACCTAGTGGTGAACACACTGTTTCCCACCAGCTTGGATAACGCTACTTACGTCATCAGCTTATGTCATGACCGCCATCTTGGATTATGTCATGGATGAGTGTGCCCTCTGGCAGTGGTACTGTGTACTAGATCAGTTGGAGTCCGGACCTCATGGTGAACACCCTGGATGTTGGTACTGCATCAAATTGTTTAAATAGAGACTGAAAATTAAGACTTACGTCCAGCACAGGTCGATACATTTCCTGCAAATCCCTAGGAGGAGGTGGCAGTTAGGTGACTTAGATTAATGGATGTGGCCCAAATGCCTTTTCTTTACCTCTATTTTCTTAGGTTAGTAGAGATAGCCCAATTGACCTATCTTCCCACCAAAATTCAAACTTGGCACCAGTTCCTAGGATGAGGTGACAGTCGGATGATTTAGGTTAGTGGAGGTAGCCCAAGTGACCTATCTTGTCGCGATTTTCTTAGATTAGTAGAGATAACTGTGGTGTGATGCATTATCCTGTTGGAATTTGAATTTCCCGCCACTTTTCTGGGGAAGGGGAGGGGAGGGGGGTTAGGTTAGTGGAGGTAGCCCAATTTACCTATATTCCCGCCAAAATCCGCCATCTCCGATGATGTCATGCGCTGTTGCCAAGTCTACACGCCTTCATCTTGGATGACGTCATCACAGCCATCTTGGATACATCTGGCAAAAATGGAGAGTAGGGTGGTAACAGCTTTGTCCCAATACTCACAGTGTGTGTTGTTAAATGCTGTTTATGGTCAAAAAGTGTTTTCTATAAAATGACCATTTAAATCTGAATTTTGGAGAGGTTTCACAGTAATGTTTTGTTAACTCGCTCAGGAAGTGAACAGTGTAAGTCAATGGTAACTGACATTAAGGGAACTAGTCTGTGAATACCAGGAGAAAACTTGAAAAAACTGTCAGCTTTGAAACAGTGTAACTCAAAGAATAAGATTTGTAAGCCCATACCATGCTAACAATATTTCAAGACGTCTTTTTGGAATATTTCTATGTATGAACCACAGCTTTAGCTCTCACATTTTTCTTAACTGAATTTTTTGTTGTAACTGTCATAAACCATGCTAATTATTTATGTACATCGTAGGGAAACATTAATCGAAATACAAACAAAGGAGAAGGTTTATTTTTTTTTCCTGTAAGTTTTTTACACTATTATCTTTAAAGCAGACTATTGAAAAGATGGTGCTGTCAAAAATTGTGTTACAAAAAAATTTTAAATATGATTATCAAAAATTTTGGAAGTGAATTCAGGGTTTTTCTTTAAAAAAGCATTTTATTTTCAAAGTTAAGTCACAAGAGTAGGCTACTTTTTAGTTAAACGTGTTTTAACACAGTATACAGAATTTCAGCTGCCTATCTTTAATAATTTACCATAACATGAAATAATTTAACTTTCGAGAAGTTTAAGTTAAAGTTGAAACTTGCTTTCTAATGCATCCCAGGTCCATATTCATCTTGTTTCCTGTGTTGTTCTTCCTCCCTGCTCTTTTTCACACTTCTTCTTCTTTTTCTTGCTTCTTTGGTGGCGTCCAACACTGATTTTTCTTCTTCGAAGAGTCTCCTTCAGTGAATGGTTATTAGAGCTCTATGTACATTTAGTCCATCAGGCAACCCCATCAGTTCCATAACATTAAGCCTTGACACTGTACTGTCATTGAAACATGGAACAGCATCTTGCACACCTATTTTCAGTGTATTTAGACCTACTAGAATAGTTTTCTGGTATCCGTTCCCATATACAATTGTTGAATTTATCATTTAGATTTTGAGTCCTACCATGTAAACATTTCTCTAATAATCTTATGTCACTAATATCCCTATAATAGGTTTTATAATCACTGCCAGGTGAGCAGAGTGCATGATATGGATTGTCATCTGTGGAGGATTTATGAAAGAAGGTAATCCATACTGCATTTTCATTCCTTGAGGTGATTTTTGTTTTGTCTTATGGCTTGTCCATAATAATACTGCAGCCTGTCTATTTCTTTGTCTGCAAGCCGACCATGTCCACTAATGCACTTACCATCAGCTAATTTCTTTCCCTTCAAACTCCTCTTCAAGTTCCTCAATCCTGTACCTAACCTTTTCTAGACATGTCCAACACATTCCATGTTTTTCAGTTTTTGTGTCAGCATACGGTTTGCGTTCAAAAACGTTTTGGTACCCTTTTGAGTGTCCATCCCATCGGTAAGAGATGCATCACACCATATTTCTACACTGTCCTGTGAAATTTCTTCACAGCATCTCCAGATTCCATCCCTCCACTATAACCACTAAAACTGATCAAACATTTGTGATTTTCGGTTCCACTTGTACAGCCATGACAGTACTTGGTAATACATTCCACATCAATGATTTTACCATTTTCCAAGTAGGTACCTGTCACTATACCATTTAGGGAACTACAGCCTCTTCGTTGCCAGGATGCATCCAGGGCTGCACACATATATGTACTGCTGTCATTCATGTCTACACTTTCCTGAATAGCATTTTCCATACTATCATTTGCTACTGCTTCTAAAGTCTGTAGAATAATTTTATTGTACCTGTCAAACCTTGTAGGGGAAGGTATGTCCACAAGAGCATAGAAAATTTGTGCACTTCTGTACCCTTTGCCTATACACCTCATGGCATAAGCAAGTTTAATATTTGGTATACACTCTCTGTTTAGTTATGCCACATGTATAACCACTTTCACTTAAAACACAAAAATTAAAAACAATTCTTAATTTTGATGCACATGCACTTGTTGTACGTATCTCTTCAACTACCTCCACACCACTATTGCCACATTCCTTATACTGCAAAATTCTATTTATTAATTCAGATGGAGCAGAGAGTTCAACAATAACACAACCTCTATATTATCAGCATTAATACTGTCAAGACCATTGTCCAAATATTTCAGTTTAAGCTTTGAAGCTGATTCAAGTGTTGTATCAAGTTGTATTTCAGTATTAGCAGAGTTAATCTGTTTGGTGAACTGATTACCATAAAATTTACGTTGTTTAATGCTGAACTTCTTAATTCTTCCCATTGCTTTCAAGTGGAATAAAAAACTCACGCAAGCAATTACTTCGCTGTAAACAAAATATTCGCGCCAAAACAACAGCAAACAATGGAAAAGTATCTGTACAAACAAAAGATAAGCTACTGTAAAGCTTTCGCACGTTAGACAACTTAAGGGCCTAAAAAGCAATAAAAACGAAACAAATGAGAGCAGAACTTTATTTTTAATGGAGCTGATTGTGTGCATGGGAACGTCGTGGTGCGTGCAGCCACTTTTAAATTCCTCTAATTTTGGTACTTTCTGCGGACCATTTTCCTGGAAGTAAACTTTCCTCATTCAGAAAAACCACAGAGAATTTTTTAGACAAAAATTTAAAAAACCTATTTTTTGACAGTTATTCATATACAAGTCCCCTTAAGTGGATTCCGTTTGCTAGTAAACATTGTTAAGTATCTACTGATGAAATTTTAAGAATAAAATTGTGGGTAGAATTTATCATTTTAAAAATACGTTTCTACAGTGGATATAATATGTGCAAAAATGGCATACCTGGATAAAAAAATCACTTTGGATGTACATGTAATATCTTATTTATGAGATTTGATTCAAACTTTACTGCGCAATTTCTCGAAACAGCCAAAATGTCACTTACCATTGTTTACAGCGGAGGTCTTCATATAATCTTAGTGCTACGTGGAAGTGAGCTCTCGACGCTGAGGAGACACAGAGAAATTTGCCACATTGTTTATGGGACCGGTGGCAACACCACCGCAGACGTTGACACTATCCAAGGCAGCATGACATAATTACTGACCAATCAGAAGCAGTCCATGGTCTCTATAAAGCCACCACAGCAGCAGTCACAACAGTCAGTTGTTCATGATGAAGACGGCGGTGGCAATCATTGAAAACGTGAAGTTTTACCCAGAATTTATGCTTTGAGTAGTCTGAGGATATTTAATGCAAGAGTGTCATCACAAAAAGTTTTGCTCTAGTAGCTCATTTAATCCCTCTGCAGCAATCTAGAACTTTTGCTGTAATGGTCTTGTGTGTACGCAGAAATATTTCCTTTCGTGTTCTACTTACACTTCATAGCCACCGTCTTGTTGTTAGGCAAGAAACGAGAGGATCTTTGGACGGAGTGTCTCATAGCCATGATTCGCGTCGAGGTAGTATAGAGATCAAGAATATGGAAAAAATGCAAGAAATGAATGCTTGAGCTTAAATGCTGATTGCGCTGTTGTATTTGACCACCAACGGTACCTGTGCAATGCCCTCAATATGTTACAAGCGTCAGCCGTGGTCTGAACAGTGTTCTGCGAATTGTTAGTGCACTACGCCACAGCTAAGTGAATTCCAAAGTGAGCAAATTGTTGGTGGTCGAATGTTGGGTGCATCCGTAACCAAGGGAGCCGGGGGATTTGATATTTCAAAAGACACCATGTCGAAGATTTATACCGCTTACAGAAAAAGATGAAAAACAGCATCCGCTAAGTCACAACACAAACGAAAGTGTGTGTTGAGTGATCGTGAAAGACGTTCATTGAACAGTATTGTGGCGGGAAATGCGAGAAGAGATGCAAAAGTCAATGCAGAACTAAATGTCGCACTCAGGAACCCTTTCAGCACCAAATAACACATAGAGAGCTCCGTAAGCTGGGAAGTGCAGGGCGAACTGGAATTTCAAAATCACACATCAGTGATGCAGAAGTCCATAACAGGAAAGTGTGGTACCGAAGCCATAAAACCTGACCAATGGAACAATGGAAGAAAGTCATTTGATCAGATGAGTATTGTTTTACACTGTTTCCAACTCCTGATGGAGTTTATGTTTGGCATACGCGTCCCAGGCCTATGATGCAGACTGATTGCTGCCAGGAGTGAAACATGCCAGGTATGGTGATGCATTCGTCACTCACATCGCGGTATCCTATGGGCCCCATAGTTACTCTGCAGTGTCGCATTACTGCCAAGGATTATGTGACCATTTTGGATAAGCAGGTCCATCCCACTGACAGGTCTGTATATGAGCCATTTCATAACGTTTCACTAAATTTTAAATTCATTTGTAATGCCTTTGCCACCTCATATTCTCGGTTTATTTAATGAAGCATGCCAGGAGAAGGAGTCAGCAGCTGAGTATGTCCCTATTAGCCACAACTCCATCCAGTCTCTGAATTCGGTTTATTCTGTATCTGTTTTACACGCAAATACGTCGTCGTTTTAAGTGTCTGTGTTTCCTCTACCTTCCTCACAGTTGATTATGATGTATTAATGTTGCACTCCTGTCATTCTTTCCCTCTCTTCCTCTCCTTGAATGAAAGGGCGAGTGAAAACGTCTGTGTATTAGGATTGCATAGTGTTCGGTGCTGTATAAACTTCTCGTCAACTACTGTGACAGTTTTGCTAACAGTGAGGCAAAGAGGGTTGCTTCCTTGTTATCGAGGCGCTACTGCGCTCAATTTGACAGGGTGCTGAAAGGGTTTTCTCTAACCACTTCCGTTACCTGTGTGGACACTGATTTTCTTAGGGTGCTCTTTACTCTTCCTGGGATTTTGGTGAATGAGGTTGCTTATGGAAGCTCGTTTGCAGTAGAAGAGTATGCTAAGTGAGTCTGTATAAGTTTCAGCTTAGCTGAAATCTTGACCCATTTCTTTTACAGCTTCAGATATTAATAGTTATGCAGAATGTTTTATTTGGCATCTGAAGTGACAGAGTTTGTGTTATCGTTCGAATTAATAGGTAGTTAGTTTGTTCAGTCAAAAATTAAGAATGTGGGAGGGTGGTGTAAAAACTATGATTGGTATCAGTTACAATTCGTTTTTCTCAGTGTGAATGTGCCTGCACTTTAGTTTCTTATGTTCTTAATTCACGTGCTACAGTATGGTTTAGAGAGTCTTCAGTTCTCATAATCTGTTTCCTCTTGCTATTATTTCGTATATGTAGGTAATTGTTTCACCAGAATAAATGATTTTCAGAAATTTCATATTTTCTCTTGCTCTGGATTTGCGTGGATTGGGCCACATGGTTCTTTCCTGGTCCATGTTAGGTTTATCCATATTTCTTTGCGTTATTGAGCCTCCATTTCCAATCTAAATAACATTTTGTGTCGTAATTTTGACTCATTTCTATGGTATGGATTTTAGGTCTTCATCGTTTAAGTGTTAGGTAGGTGGAGGAAACCTTTGCCGATTGTATGTGATTGTGGTACATACTTCTTCTAGTTTCTTTTCCTTGTTCTGTATGGTGTTAGTGTGGATGTGAAAGGTGTATGTGATTCCCCTAGCATAAAATTATTCCTATTTTATGAGTATCTAATGATTTACATGTCCATCAGGCAAGGATTCTCGTTATTTTTTGCAGTCAGTCAGTTACCCAAAGCAGGCACCAGCCACCATACCACTATGTTTTCATGTATATGTGTCATGTTTTTCTAACTGTCTGAATAGAATAAACGTTAAGTCCATTAACAAGTGAATTTTACTGTTACTGCTAGTGATTTAGCCCACACATCCCAGTCTCTGTTTCATAGGATACATCCTACATCGTTTTCCCTTGTTCAATGTACAAAGGCCCACTCTATTATTTTCTTATTAAGTAAAGATTCATTTTATAAAGTGCTCAAGATAGCAAGAGATTGATTGTTCCAGTAATGATAGATTTAAACTGTGAGTCGACTACTTTCGATCAGCCCTACATTCAGAAGAACCAGTATCTGAATGCGCACTAACCATTGGCAATAGAGGCTTATCCTCTGCTTGTTAAATGTAAATTATTTATCACCGAGCAAGGAGAATTAGAGGACGATGGAGATATGTTTAATTAACCTTGAGATTAAATCCCTAACTGCGCCACTGGCTCACCTCAATCGATTATTCTGTACGAAATCTGGTGATCAGTCAATTACCATACAAACCATACACAGGGTGTTTCAGACGTGGTGGTCAGTATTCAGGGATAGAAATGATCATTCGAAACAAAAAATCAAGTAAACATGGGCGCTAAACTGCATGCCCCAAGAGCTATCAGCAATTCTTGATCTTCGATACTGTGAAACAAGTCTCTCCTACAGCAACCTCTTTGCTTTCCATATTTTAGGAAGTGGTAGTGTGGACCGAAGCAAGGAAAAAATGTCCAATAAACATGTGCTCTGAAATGCATACCTTAAGAGCTATGAGCACTTGTTCATCTTCGCTACTTCGAAACACAACTCTTCTAATGAATAAGTGCTCATAACTTTTAAGGTATGTATTTTTGAGCACATGTTTACCGGACATTGTTCCTTTGTTTTGGTCCATACTACCACATCCAAAAATATGGAAAGCAAAGAGCATGCAGTAGAAGAGAATTGTTTCACAGTATCGAAAATCAAGAAGTGCTCGCAGCTCTTACGGTATGCGTTTTAGAGCCCATCTTTACTTGACGTTTTTGTTTCGAACGATATATATATATCGTTCTGTGTGGTGCATTATTTGTTCTGAAATAGTGATACTAATTTCCAGGACAAGAGTGATACTATTCACACAGCTCAAATTGTCCAGGACTGGTTTTATGAGCACAAGGATGCAAGGATGAATTGTTGCATCTCTCCTGGTCACCATAGTCGCTGGATCTCAATGTTACTCGGCATTTGTGGTCTAATTTGGAGATAACGATGCGTCTTTCCCCATCATCATTCCCTCAAATTGCCGCTATTTAACAGGCAGAATGGTGTAAGATTTTCTGTATTTATCACTTCCAAGAAGACAGGAATCTGTTTTGGATTCTAACTGTTTTCGTTCATCATATTAGGCATGGAAATTTTTTTTTTTTTCGTGTTCCCATGTTTTTGTCCGCTGTATATCTGTACGGATCACATGATCTATAGTCTCTGTTTTCTGTGTGATTGCGACCACTGATCAGTATGTAAGGTTTACAATATATGAGAGAGTGTCATAGTTTCTTAATGTGCCTTGCGACAAATCTTAGTCAGTTTTGAGAAACAGCATATTTCCCGTATTTTTTGTTACTCACATTTCTGGTACAGTCTTTTGATGATCAACCAAATAAATTCCAAAGTGTGCAGTCTTTCTCTGAAAATTTCCTATCCATATCACAGACATCTTCTTCTTTCAACAAACAAACCATCCCAGTGTTCCAATTACAGAGGTCGTCTCACCAACATTTTCTTGGGCTTCCACGTTTATCGTCTCCATTTGGTTCTTTTGATATTCACCTTTCTTGTTCTGTGTTCTGGTTTAACGCATTTTTCGTCATTTTATTTAATTTTGTTATCCTTTTAAAAATGTTCATTTATTTCTGTACATTGTCATTTCTAAATCTATCCAGCAAAACTAACGCAGCTTTCAATTTATAAAATATCATTTCGGCCCCTTCCTCATTTCCTTAGATAGTTTTCTTGATATTGTTCCACATAATATAGTGTAATACTCTCTAGGTCTTCCTGCATTTCACAACAATTTTTAATGCTGCGGAGTTTCTATATACATCTGCTAAACTCTGAGCAATTTCACACTACGTTTACACGCGACAGAACTTGTAGAAGGCAAAAATCGTACACTGGAAACTGAGTTAGCTGTCCAGTTAACACGACAGGCCGCAATATATTTTGTCAGCCCATTTAGTTTTCCAAGGGTTAATTGCTTTCACGAATACCGTGCATAAATCTATTGTTCCGATTTCACTGCCATGATGAAGTTAGGTTTAATGGAGTTAGTATGATTTCCTTACAGATATCAGTGAATTCGTAAGTGGGAAGAGGAGGAGCTGTTCCAGATGAGATGTTTAACAATCTATGCAAACCAAACGTAATGTGTACAAATCAGTTTTTGTACACACATAAAGATCGCATGTGTGTCTGAAAAAATTCGAAGTGTTCTGTGCTTGAACATTATTTTTCGCCAATATTTCAGAGTCTCAGAATGACTAGAAAATTTCTGAATGAAGAGAAACATATTCCTATACCATCGACTGTTTTGTCATGAGCCATTGAATGTTTACTAGTCTATGACACCAGGAAAAGTGTGCTGGTATAGTAGTTTACAAATTAGCCATCTACAAACAAAGGGGACAACGTTCGCCATGTCACTGGCATTCGATATGCCCCACATCCCTTCTGCACCGTGCCAAACAGCAAGAACTTAAAGGAGCTCAGTCATCCTTGTTGCGTTAGGGGTTTGGGGAACCTGCGGGACCATTCCTCTGCAACCGCAGGAGCTATGCATTGTTTAGCGGCCGCTGTATGATGCGACTGTGGAACAGTGTGCAAGATATGGAGCAGGTACTGTGGCCTAACAGCCCAGGAGGATGGTAGAAACCTCTACAAAAATCGCTAACTCTCAAGGTGTGCTATGTGACAATGGGAAGTTTGACTGTTGAGATGGCACAGTATTTTTGTGGGCAACCTCTGGGACGCCTGCCACACCCCAATGAAACCTCGATAAAACTTACAATGTCCAGAACATGCTCATCAGTTCAGATGGGACATTGAGTAGCAATAACAGCGAATCCATTAAGAGAAGTCGGGAGTTCAGCAACCTGTAGACAAACAAGCTAAGATGAGTCCAGACAACAACAAGTCAATACTGATCAACTCCCAGAACACGTTTCTAATCAGAGAGAAAACATTATGTTAGAAAAGTTGTCACCATTCTATGTACGGACGCGTTTTAGGGACTAGCAGAGGCATTGAAATCATTTAAGTGCCTGCGAAATGGGACAGTGTTAGAATGTCATGGCAAATTGCTCTTACAGGTCAATCAACATTTGGTGGCTAAGCAATCATGATGGAGTTGCATAGTATCCTAAATTTTAGCAAAATTGTTATGACTTACAGGGACATAATGCATGTAGACACAAACGAATTAAAAGGAGGCTGATGAAGTTACTGATATTTGTAACATCATAAAGAAAGTCAATAGGAGATTGCAAAAGACAGCTGTATTTATTTTTACCTCTAATACGGCTGCTCTTCTTGCATACATCATAGCAGGGATTATCCACTTAACAGCCTGATCCTACATATCAAACCCTTCAATGTGCTTTAAATGCCACCATTTCAAACACATTACACTGATCAGAAAACATGAGGAAATCGGGACAATGCTGCTCAGGAACTTGTAGCCTCACTCACATATCTGCTCTTATGAGTAAATTATGGTGGAAATCTATGCTGCGTGGAGTCGAGAGTGTCCCATTTACTTTGAGGAGAAGAAAGTCCAAGGAAATGAAAGCACAAACTGAGTGCCTCATCGTGATACGAAAAAATATACTTACTGCGTTGGCCACACAAACGGCAGTCGGTCTTTGGGTTCACCAATCAGCCTCCTCCAGCGTCCTCGGTCCACGTATCATTCTTCAGATAGCCCCAGCGTACTCATATCCCCTCTGACCTGATCAGTCCATCGGAGGCGTGGTCTTCCCCGTGGTCTTTTGCCTCTAATATCCTCCTCCACTACCTGCCTGATGACCTGGCCTTCTCGGTGCATTACGTCTCCATACCACTTCACTCATCTTTCTTTGATCACTACCACGATGTCCATCTACTTGTATAGCTCCTGCAAGTCATAGTTCTTTCTTTTTCTCCATTCATCTCCATCCTTCACTGGCCCAAATATCTGTCTGAGGATGGCATTCTCAAATGTTAGGAATTTTTCTTCCGTGTTTTGGGTGATGGTTCAGGTCTCTACTCCATATAAGACTACAGGTTGCATTATTTTCTTGTAGATCTCGGTCCTTGACGATCTTAATAGAAGCCGGGACTAGAACAGCTTTCCCATAGCAAAATACACAAAATGCAAATCCCGCATACCCAAGTAACACCATTTGCGACGTTAGTGGAAGAACTATTGCAAAGAGTTACCGTGTCCACACAGACTAACGTGCTCGTTTCAGTAGCTATAAAACAGGTTATGTCATCCACGCTGCCAAAGAAACCTGTAATGCAGGCAAACAGTGGCGGAATTAAAAATTTTGCGCCCCTACGCACACCATATTATATGCCCCCCCCAAAAAAAACATGTTTTAAATAATAACTATTACCCAATCACTTCACAATTTTGGGTGGCACCGCTGTGAGCTGTTACCGTACTCTGCTATTCGTTGTTCTGAATGACACGTGAGTTGTCTAGTCGCGCTCAATCAAAATGTAATATGGCTCCTGAACTGTACTTGGTGTACGCCAGCGGTTAAAACAAACTTTAAACTGCATTGTGTTAACACATTAATTCTGTCGAAAGACAACAGAAACGAACTCAAGGAAAATAACTGTTCTTTTATGGCCTAAAAATTCAGCAGAGCGTGTAGGAGACAAAGGATTTTTGTTATACATTCACTTTTAATATGTTCATTTACACGAAACCGTTGAAAATGAAAATAAAAAAGTTGTGTTACGATTTAAAAATTGAAGCGAACGTGTCATACATTAGAAATTAATACATACTTTTACAGAGATGCATTCAAGATGAGAATTAAACTGTCATTTTACGATCTACTAACTTGAATGTGTAGCACATGAAAAAAACACGTTCGGTATTAATACGTGAATCTATAGGAAAGCGTAAGAAATGTAAATGAAATAGAGATATCGGTGCACGAACTAATAACTAAGTACAGACGAGTAAACACAGAACTGGATTTGGTATTACATAATTTAAAGACGAGAGTGGAAAAATCTAATTTGTTTTATAATATAATATTTAATGTGTAAAGCATTAGGGTCTGTGTAGTTAGAAGCTGCATAATAAGTGTACACAATACCTTTAAT
The DNA here is from genome assembly GCF_023898315.1 of Schistocerca nitens. Classification (NCBI taxonomy): domain Eukaryota; kingdom Metazoa; phylum Arthropoda; class Insecta; order Orthoptera; family Acrididae; genus Schistocerca; species Schistocerca nitens. The sequence continues at coordinate 568,272,597 of NC_064616.1, read as the reverse complement.
CCATGTAACGGCTGAACAGTTTTGTGCTGCAGCTGCTGCTCTCACCATAGCTCTTTCTAACGGTATTAGCAAAGCTTTTACGTATTTATCGACAGAACTGAGCTACGTTATTTATTAACACTTTTTCATCTGAGCGTACTCTCCCATAACGTATATTTCCGCGATATTTATACATTTCAGCTGACGCCAAAAATATGCATCAGTTGTAACATACTACAGTATCAGTATGACTTGCCTGTACAGCGCCGAGCGGCCTGGGTCATTCGGATATTGTTTAGTATTGTCGGGCGCCTTCGGTCACGGCTGCACATAAACGAGGTTTATGTATATGTTGTTTGTAAATCCAATGACTGTGCTCTAAGTTATAACACACACATCAAAAAAAGTTTTGCATCATTCCGGTTGGCAGAACTCCTGAAGATAGACGTTGACTGTGCATATTGTATCACAGACACAGTCCCTTTGACTGTTCAGACATGTCACTAAACCCGCCCAAAGCTGTAAACAACCATGCATGAGCAGCGCCTATTAGACGGAGGGGGTCCGACAGCCGATCAGTTCCATTCATTCCACCATGAAGGAGGTACACGGCTCGTGTTGTCTGTAGTTCAACCATGCGTAGACGGTCAATACCGCGGTTCGATCGCGTCCGCATTGTTACTTTGTTCCAGGAAAGGCTCTCAACAAGGGAATGTCCAAGCGTCTCGGAGTGAATCAAAGCGATGTTGTTCGGACATGGAGGAGATACAGAGAGACAGGAACTGTCGATGACATGCCTCGCTCAGGTCGCCGAAGGGCGACTACTGCAGTAGATGGCCACTACCTACGGATTATGTCTCGGAGGAACCCTGACAGCAACGCCACCATGTTGCATAATGCTTCTCGTGCAGCCAGAGGACGTCGTGTTACGACTCAAACTGTGCGCAATAGCCTGCATGATGCGCAACTTCACTCCCGACGTCCATATCGAGGTCTATCTTTGCAACCACGACACCATGCAGCGCGGTACAGATGGCCCAAACAACATGCCGAATGGACAGCTCAGGATTGGCTTCACGTTCTCTTCACCGATGAGTGTCGCATATGCCTTCAACCAGACAATCGTCTGAGACGTGTCTGGAGGCAACCCTGCCAGGCTGAAAGCCTTAGACACACTGTCCAACGAGTGCAGGAAGGTGGAGGTTCCCTGCTGTTTTGGGGTAGCATTACATGGGGCCGACGTACGCCGCTGGTGGTCATGGAAGGCGCCGTAACGGCAGTACGATACGTGAATGCCATCCTCCGACTGACAGTGCAACCATATCGACAGCATATTGGCGAGGCATTCGTCTTCATGGGCGACAATTCTCATCCCCCTCCTGCACATCTTGTGAGCCACTTCCTTCAGAATAACGATGTCGCTCCAATATAGTGGCCAGCATGTTCTCTGGTCATGAACCCTATCGAACATGCGTGGGATGGATTGGAAAGGGTTGTTTATGGACTCTGAGGGATCTACGCCGAATCGCCGTTGAGGAGTGGGAAAATCTGGACCAACAGTGCCTTGATGTACTTGTGGATAGGCTGCCACGACGAATACAAGCATGCAACAATGCGAGAGGACATGATACTAGGCATTAGAGGTACCGGTGAGTACAGAAATCTGGACCACCCCCTTTGCAGGTCTCGCTGTATGGTGGCGCAACATGCAGTGTGTGGTTTTCGTCAGCAATAAAAAGGGTGGAAATGATGTTCATACTGATCTCTATTCCAATTTTCTGTACAGGTTCCGGAAATCTCGGAACCGAGGTGATGCAAAAGTTTTTTTGATGTGTGTAAAAATCACATTATAATCTTATTTTTTGAAACTAATATGAATAAATAAACAAACTCACCAGTCAGCAAAGTTTGTGCCTGGCTCTGATGTCAGAAAACTCGTCGATCATATCTTCATGGTTATCAGTTAGGACGTCGGCTTCGATGTGAAGAATGAACAAGGCGTTCAATCTCTCCTGAGACAACGTAGAACGTAGATACGATTTCAGTCTTTTAAGAGCCGAAAACGAGCGTTCTGCTGAACAATTTGTAAGCGCCATACACTGAAATATTCTAAGAGCGATGTTAACATTCGGAAACACAGGCTGTAACCTCTCTTTTCGTAAAAATTTACTCATTTCGACTGGTATATCACTAATCTCAGAAGATTTCAAAAGTTCCGCGAAATGTACACATTCACTAGGGCAGGAAGGCTCTAAATCTGTCATATGACGCTTGGAGTTTTGCTGCACGTTCAGCAGTATCGTCAAGTGAACAGTTTCTAAGGTTACTGAAAACTGAAGGAGTCCAACAGTGTTCTATAGCTTTCATTCCTCCTCACTAATTCGGCGTACAAGCTGTCGCGTACTGGGAGAAATGTTTCGACCCTAAATTTTTCCCTTCCACTCAGAAAAACTTCTTTAGAGTCCGCTTCTTCGTCATCATGAAGTTTGCGCTTTCGTGATCTTTTATAGTTGCATTCATATAGTCTGTATCAGTCACAATCTGCGTGGATTTATTTTCATGGTAGTCGAACATGCCACGAATAGATGCAATAAATCCTACAAGTGATTCATATAATTCATGCACTATTTTAGTATCAATATTTACACTTTGCAATTTCAGATTTACATTATTAAATCTCTGGAGTATGTCCATCCAAACTGTCATCATGAATACTGTTTCTAGTCATCATGATTACTGTTTCTGCGTTGATTCAACAAAGCTGAAGCCTCATTTCGCACAAGAGGTTTTTCAAATTTATTATTGGCAATCCAGTTTTCATATGGAATTACACACGCTTACTCTCTTGCTGACCAACGTGATTTTAATAAACTTTTTATTGTTTTGCACCCTGGTTTCATGAAAGAAAGAAGTTTATCCCAGCGCTATGTACAGGCAGAGAAAAAATTATAAAGGTTTTGCACTACATTGAAAAATGAACATGCTTCCCGACAACAGCTTGCAGCACTAGTGCCGACTGAATTTAAAGAATGTGCTGTACAAGGCACATAATGCACTTTAGGATCTCGTTCTTTAATGCGTGCCTGCAAACCAGTGTAGGTTCCTGATATATTACTTGGCCACTAGAGTCAGTAATATCAATGGAGTTTGTAGACAGGCCTTTTACTATGGCCTCAGCTAAGTTTTCCGACTTCTGTCCCGGGTTTGGTAAAAACGGAAGAAAACGTTCAACAGGTTCACCATTCTCGTTCACATATCTTAATATGAAAGATAATTGATCAATATGTGAAATGTCCACAGTAGAACCTCCGCCACACACCGTCAGGTGGCTTGTGGAGTATGGATGTAGATATTATAGAGAAATATTTGGCCTGTTTTATTTCACTTATGATAATTCTTTCTATTCGTTCAGAAAGAAGCTCTATTATTTCACCACAGATTGTTGAAGAAAGATAACTTGTATGTCCCTGCCTTGGATTTCCATATCGTTCAATGCGCTCTGTGAGAAAAGACTCAAATTCGGCTATAAGTTCAAGAGACATCATAAATTGACCGTTATATAATGAATGGAATCTTTCAACATGTCTACGTAGGGGAAGTCCACGACTTGTTAGCTTCTTCACTACTGGAAACATCCTTTTCAACACACTGCGTCAGTACATTTTTTCTGTCTCAACAGATGACACGAAATGGTTATTTATTGTTCCAAGTGACTTTTTTCTTGTTAAGAATGATAACTCAGAATTTTTGTGTTCAAGTGAATTCTCATGAGATAAAATATCAGAAATATTTTTTCAATCTGCAATACCATTAGCAGCAATCTGAACAATTTACTCGATGCACAAAAAACAGCACCGGTGCTACAGGAGTGTATTAGAAAACCACTCAAAGTTGATTCACCATTTAAAAGTTTACAGTAAAATACATTTTTGTTCAAATATCTGGTTTTATCGCGTACTGATCTTCTTGAAATAGAAAAATCACCGAACAATGTTGATTAATGCCACGTTGTAATAGACTGTCGATTGTTGATTAATTGACACACCATTCTGCAGGATCATCACTAACGAGGTTATTTCTTTTTGTAATGTCTGACTCGACACTTAGTTTTTCGTGAAACTAGAAATCAGGAGCAATTTGCTTTTCTTCATTTTTAACTTTTCTTTTGTCCTTATTTACTTATTTTACAACAGTTACAGTACCAGAAATATCATCTGTACTACTTGAACTCGAAGTCGAAACAGTAACGTTTTTTGCGAAAAACTTATCTACTCTGCCAAGCGTTTTTAGAACATTGGCTTCTCGTTCTCGCCTTTCCTTCGACAATTTCCGAAATGCCACCCCTCATAATTTTGCACCCTTGCTTTTTTCACTGTTATTCATGTTAAGGCACTTACAAAATTGTCAACCAATAGTCAAAACAAAAGAAAAAAATGTAAAAGGAAAGAAACAAAGACTGTATCCAGTTCCAATCGTACTATACCGCACATAAGCACAAAGCTTTTTACTTTAAACACTGCGCACGAGCACAAAGATTTTTCCTTTAAACACGGAGCGATGAACTGACCAACTCGGATTACTCGACGTAACTGTGCTATGAAAGAACGACAATGCAGAATAATTTAATTTCATTCTCGCCTGTTTCTCTGTTGTCAGTGAACAGTAAAAGCACACCTGCCGGCTGGAATTCATCTCGTAAAGAAAAGGGGACAGTCCCTTTTTTGGTTTCTGTTTCCCGCGTCGCCGGAATTTTAGCTGGGATGCAAATATGTTATGAATATTCTTGACACTGTCTTTCTAATTTAAAAAGTGTTGCGTTGGCTGAAGAGCCAACACCGTGTTACAACAGGAGGCCGAAATGCACGCGTTTTAGCTCACGCAGGCTGGCGTGAGGAGGGAAGAACTATACTGACGTGAGGTCTGAACATGACAAGGAATGAGAATTCAAAAGCGGACGTTATTCGTTTCATACTTAACTTTAATCCATTAATGATGAACGTCGCTCTTCACGGTACATGAGTCACAATATTATCTGTTCAGAAGACATAGTAACTGAATATGGCGCCTTGGTAGGTTGTAGCAAATGACGTAGCTGAAGGCTATGCTAAACTGTCGTCTGCAATTGAGGGCGTCTGTAGACAGTGAACCATCGCTAGCAAAGTCGGCTGTCCAACTGAGACGAGTGCTAGGGAGTCTTTCTAGACTAGACCTGCCGTGTGGCGGCGCTCGGTCTGCAATTCACTGAAGTGGCGACACGCGGGTCCGACGTATACTAACGGACCGCGGGGGATTTAAAGGCTACAACCTAGCATGTGTGGTGTCTGGCGGTGACACCACAAAAAGCAAATAATTTTTGCAGTTTATTGCAGTGGGATGTGCTGGATCGACTCTTATCCCACTTATTCTTATAACATTTTAGCGGTTTCTGTGGCCAGAGAAGAAAGACTACAATGTTTACGTAATCTTGTTGGCAGTTCATGTAGTGTGTTCTCATTTGTGTGAACACTGCTGTAATGTCTACACGCAAATGCACCTTTTGTTCCAACAAAAAATAAAAATAACCTTCCTTCGAAGAAAAAAAGCTTTGTTAAGAAGTTCAATATTAAATCTTCAATGACACGTACTATTCGATTGCACAGAGTGAGAACTTTCATATTGTGCAGGCTGCAGCACAATATATGAGACAAACGGAAGTTGGTTTCTTCTTCTTCGGGTTCATCAATGAAAAAGAAACCTAGAGGCCTTGTGGGAACAATCCGTACACCAGATAATACCGAAGCTTTTCGAGTTGCTGTCATAAGAAGCTCATCTCTGTTGCCATGCATCGACTTTACAGTTGCATAGTTCAAGTACTCGAAAAATATTAGTACAGGACGTGAATTACCATCCATACAATATGCAGATAGTCTAGGAACTTAAAACCAACGCACCGGCAATTCTGTGATCGAATATTTGAAAATATGAATGACAACAAAGAGTTTGTTAACAGCCAGTTGACGTCTGACGAAGTCCATTTACATCTTAATGTACTTGTTAATGAACAAGACTTTCTTTATTGAGCTCAAGTAAATCCTACTCAGCGACACCAACGTCCACTGCGCAGCAACAATGTTATTGTGGGTACACTGTGTCATCGTATGGCATAATAGGCGCTTGTTGTTTTGAGTACGAGAGTGGCCTTGCGGCCACAGTCACATTGAGTGAGGACTTCGTCTTGCTTGAAACCTCTGTTGTGCAAAAACTGCAGACATTTCTTCAAATTACTGACAATGTCTGGTTTCAGAAAAACGAATCAAGGCCTCACACTGCACGAATATTTATGGCTTCTGTACGCCAATTGTTTAACAAACTCATAATTTCCAGAAACAAGTGACATTCTACGGCCCCCCAGATTTCCTGATTTGTCAGCGAGGTATTTCTTTTTTTAGAGTCACCTTTAAAGCAAAGTGTATCGTAGTCCACTTGCAACAACAGGAAATTTGAAAGCTAAGATCCGAATCGGACTTGCCGAAAATCCTGATCAAATATTACTTTGAAATATGCACTATTTAGCTAAAAGACGTCAGGGGTTTGCGGAAAAATGGAGCTCATCTTCAATATATCTTCAAGAAATAAATTTACTTTATTTATTCTATTCTTAAACTGCACGTTTTTACTATTATACTTTTTTCATAACAATATTTATTTTTTTCAATTTACTTTTTCTCTGAATCACCTCTACAACAGGCGTTCCTACATAGTCAGCATTACAACAGATTAATTAGTAATTAATGTTTTAATTCTGGTTGTTCTATCGAGTTGTTTCCATGGTGCGGAACTAACAATAGTACACAGTCTGGTAGAATTCCAAGCAGTGAGTAGACATAACAACAACACTCATTGTACCTGAAGAAGACAGCAGGGTCTATCGTCGAAATACAGTATTGTACATAAAATGAAAACAACAGCTTAGCAGAATACTCAGAAGCACACGATTGTGCATTCTACCTTTTTTCAATAAATTATATTTTGTCCTCGCATAGTCTTCTTTTATTTATACAGGGTATCCCATTTAGTGTGACCACCCAAAACAACATTTCGTCTGGAAGCTAAAAAAAGGTAATAATTATCAGAAGTTAGCTCCAAGGATAATAGACACTCAAGTCTGTAGAGATAAAAATATAAATGTAGACCACTGCCTGGTAAAATTAAAATGGTCAAGATGGAAAAGCAAACAATAAAAAATGAAAAAGAGATGAAAACAATTAAACATAAGGTACATCTTTTGCAGGAATGGAGCTTAAGGAAACTGTATCAGAACGAATTCACTCAACTGCTCAATGAAACACCACCTAATGAAGACATAAACGAAGACAGGCTTAATATTAAAAACGCTATAGAACAGATAGCAGGTGAAGTTCTAGGTGGAAAACATAGGACCAATAGGAAAAGGGGTTTAGAAATGTGGAACGATGAGATGCAGAAAGCCATAAACGATAAACACTTAAAGAAGAAATCATTAGAAGCTAAAGAACAATACCATCAGAAGAGAAATGAGGCAAAAGCGGTCGTAAGATCAGCACATAGTACATCGTGGGATCCGATTATAAGAAGATTTTAATATCGTATCTATGGAAGACAAGAAATAGCACACAAATTAATGAAACCCTTCAAGAAAGAAGAAACAGCTACTGTAAATCTAAATGTAATACAACCATCTAACTGGATTACACATTATAAAGAACAATGGTACAATCCAGAAATCAAAGAAGCCATAAAAAAGAACAGATTACATTGGACTAACGGAACTGACAGTTTTCAAAAAATGGAAAACCGAAAATCACCAGGACTATATGGTAGAAATACCGAACTGATTAAACGCAGAGGAATTATCATAGAATTAAGAATGCTACAGCTCTTCAACATGGGCTGGGTAATATATGAGATACTGGAGCAGTGGACAACAGCAAAGATCATTTCAGTATATAAGGAATGAGAAAGATGTAATATGTAATACATCTAACTAGAGGGCATAAGTAATGTGAATATTGGTTACAAAATCCACAGCAAAACAATAATTGAAAGACTATGATAAATCTCGAATATAATTTTAATGGCGGAACAAGCACTTTCCTAAAGGGAAGATTATGTGTAAATGATGTTTTTGGACTGAAACAGATAATTCAAAACAGACGAGAATTTAATCTGGAAACTCACCCAGCAATTGTGGATTATGAAAAAGCATTTGATAGAATTCGCAGAGAAGCTATGGGCAATGGGAAAAAGAGGTATCCCTAAACATCTGATCCAAGTCGCAAAAAGCCTAAATGTGGAATTAGAATTGAGATGGGTAAAGAAATAGCACCTGAAATACAAACAAATCAAGGAGTAAAACAAGGGTGTAGCTTGTCATCAACATTATTCAGTGTCTATACAGGTGACATGAAGAGGGAATGGGAAAGAGATAGATCACTATCAGGCATAAATGTTAGGAGGAATAAATATATCACCACAATGTCACTTGCAAATGATATAGGTATCATACAAGACAGCCAAGATAAATTGCAAATGGCATTACATAAACTAAACGAGATAAGAGTAATCTACAATCTGACTATATCTATAAATAAAGCCGGACGCAGTCGTCCAACTTGTTCCATAGGAAGCTTCTCGGCCCGAAAGGTCTGGGCATTCACAGAGGGTAGATTTGCTGGTAGTTAGGAGCTCCAACGTAAGGCGCGTATTGGGGCCCCTTAGGAACATGGCTGCCAAGGAGGGTAAAGAAGCCAGTGTGCGCTCCGTGTGCATACCGGGGGGAGTCATTCCGGATGTGGAAAGGGTGCTTCCGGATGCCATGAAGAGTACAGGGTGCAGCCAACTGCAGGTGGTGACTCATGTCGGTACCAATGACGTGTGTCGCTTTGGATCGGAGGAGATTCTCTCTGGTTTCGGGCGGCTAGCGGAAATGGTAAAGACTGCCATCCTTGCGAGATTAAGCCGGAGCTCACTATCTGCAGCATCGTCGACAAAACCGACTGTGGTCCTTTGGTGCAGAGCCGAGTGGAGGGTCTGAATCAGAGGCTCAGTCGGTTCTGTGACCGTGTAGGCTGCAAATTCTTTGACTTGCGCCATCGGGTTCCGCTTAATAAAAAACTTCCTGGCAGATTAAAACTGTGTGGCGGACCGAGACTCAAACTCAGGACCCTTGCCTTTCGCAGGCAAGTGCTCTACCATCTGAGCGAAGGTTCGTAGGATAGCTTCTGTGAAGTTTGGAAGGTAGGAGACGAGGTACTGGCGGAATTAAAGCTGTGAGGACGGGTCGTGAGTTGTGCTTGGGTAGCTCAGATGGTAGAGCACTTCCTCACGAAAGGCGAATGTCCCGAGTTCGAGCCTCGATACGGCACACAGTTTTAATCTACCAGGAAGTTTCATACCAGCGCACACTTTGCTGCAGAGTGAAAATTTCATTCTAATAAGGGAAGGATTAAGAATCCAACCAATAACCCCAAAGACAGTCCAAAACAAGGAAAAACGGAGAGACTATATACTTCGTATGTCACCACAAAGACTTGCTAAACTAGCAATGGATTATATCCAGGACCGGCGATGGCGTGCCAGATTCCACATGTGCAGCGTGTGGGAGCCGTGGGTGGACCAAGGCCTGGCATGTCACTCGGCTTTGCGCAGTCCCTCTCTGAACAGGACGACATTTCAGTTAGTATTGTGGTGCAGCACTTTTCGGTCTGCACAACTATATTCAGTTTGGGAGAATCGTGTTGTCAGTGCAGTTTAACTTTCGCTATTTGCCCATGGTGTGAAGGTCGTTGATTGGTCCAGTGGCTGTTTGCTCAAAAAGAGGCAGTCTAGCAATCTATCATCGCAATCCTTTAAAATGAATAGGAATGACAGAAAAGACAGATTAGAATTCTTAGTTCGTATAAGTGACAGGTACTGTATATTTGCTATGAAACGAAATTACAATACCATGCACAAAGAATTTAAAGATTTAGTTAACAACGAAAGACAAAAAAATTACAACGATCGCCAGGCGGGATTAATTGTTCTGTACCTCAAAAAGCACTTTCTGCTAAATTTGCAGGTCTGGAGCTCGTGAAGGAATTGGTGGTACAAATAGTAAATTTTCTGAAGTCACACGCGTTATTTTGTGGAACAAACCGAAGAGTATGGAGACTTCATATGTTGCTACAAAGTACACTCCTGGAAATTGAAATAAGAACACCGTGAATTCATTGTCCCAGGAAGGGGAAACTTTATTGACACATTCCTGGGGTCAGATACATCACATGATCACACTGACAGAACCACAGGAACATAAACACAGGCAACAGAGCATGCACAATGTCGGCACTAGTACAGTGTATATCCACCTTTCGCAGCAATGCAGGCTGCTATTCTCCCATGGAGACGATCGTAGAGATGCTGGATGTAGTCCTGTGGAACGGCTTGCCATGCCATTTCCACCTGGCGCCTCGGTTGGACCAGCGTTCGTGCTGGACGTGCAGACCGCGTGAGACGACGCTTCATCCAGTCCCAAACATGCTCAATGGGGGACAGATCCGGAGATCTTGCTGGCCAGGGTAGTTGACTTACACCTTCTAGAGCACGTTGGGTGGCACGGGATACATGCGGACGTGCATTGTCCTGTTGGAACAGCAAGTTCCCTTGCCGGTCTAGGAATGGTAGAACGATGGGTTCGATGACGGTTTGGATGTACCGTGCACTATTCAGTGTCCCCTCGACGATCACCAGTGGTGTACGGCCAGTGTAGGAGATCGCTCCTCACACTATGATGCCGGGTGTTGGCCCTGTGTGCCTCGGTCGTATGCAGTCCTGATTGTGGCGCTCACCTGCACGGCGCCAAACACGCATACGACCATCATTGGCACCAAGGCAGAAGCGACTCTCATCGCTGAAGACGACACGTCTCCATTCGTCCCTCCATTCACGCCTGTCGCGACACCACTGGAAGCGGGCTGCACGATGTTGGGGCGTGAGCGGAAGACGGCCTAACGGTGTGCGGGACCGTAGCCCAGCTTCATGGAGACGGTTGCGAATGGTCCTCGCCGATACCCCAGGAGCAACAGTGTCCCTAATTTGCTGGGAAGTGGCGGTGCGGTCCCCTACGGCACTGCGTAGGATCCTACGGTCTTGGCGTGCATCCGTGCGTCGCTGCGGTCCGGTCCCAGGTCGACGGGCACGTGCACCTTCCGCCGACCACTGGCGACAACATCGATGTACTGTGGAGACCTCACGCCCCACGTGTTGAGCAATTCGGCGGTACGTCCACCCGGCCTTCCGCATGCCCACTATACGCCCTCGCTCAAAGTCCGTCAACTGCACATACGGTTCACGTCCACGCTGTCGCGGCATGCTACCAGTGTTAAAGACTGCGATGGAGCTCCGTATGGCACGGCAAACTGGCTGACACTGACGGCGGCGGTGCACAAATGCTGCGCAGCTAGCGCCATTCGACGGCCAACACCGCGGTTCCTGGTGTGTCCGCTGTGCCGTGCGTGTGATCATTGCTTGTACAGCCCTCTCGCAGTGTCCGGAGCAAGTATGGTGGGTCTGACACACCGGTGTCAATGTGTTCTTTTTTCCATTTCCAGGAGTGTACATAGTTTGAGTCAAGGAGCAAGCCTGGAACGATTTTTCGATTTCAAACTCGCTACTGCTGAATTTATAAAGGAAAAACGAGCGCAGCAACGAAAATTAGAACATCTGGAGTGGGGTGCAGACTTCGCACTGGAAGTGGACTTCTGCACACTGTCCACATTAAGACATTGCAAGATAACTTCTTTCTGATTTGATGGGGATGCATTTAAAAACAAATTCGGATTGTAGAAGGGACACATTCTGACAAAGACAATCCAGTTCCCTAAGTTTACTGTCGTTAAAGAAAACGCTAAGTTTTAGGAATTCATTGTGCCCTAGAAAGAATTATAAGGCTAGCTTCCTAAACGTATTGAGGACACTGGCAGTCTTACACCTGTTTTCGAGCTGTTTTCGAGACTGTTTGCCGTTTCAGCTAGAAGTGCCCCTGTGCAAGTCCAGATGTAACTAACTGACCTTCTTGACCTGCAAGGTAATTCCCGTTTCAGTGGCAAATCCTTATACATTAAAACTGTCCAGGACGTCTACATTGCTTTCCTAAGTTTCGAAGTCTCCATAATGAGGCTGCAAAAGTGCTACAATATTTCGATCGACATATTTGAGTGTATGACATTTTTTCGGTTCTGAAACTCTGTGAAATTTCTGCATCTGTCAGTATGCCGGCAATTTGCATCACATAAGAAATATATGTCTTCAACACACGAAAAATAATTAAATAATACTAAAATTTTGTTTTGTTTGTGACCTGTGTTATTGAGAAATCTGAAATATAAAACCAAGCTGTATGCAGTGCAACTGCATTGCCATTTAAATGCGGTGCGTTTGCAGTTTCCCTCTCTACCCCCCTCCACCCCCCCCCCCCCCATCCCGCCCTTCACGGTCAGACGGCGTGGCGTGGCGTGGCGTGACGGTGGTGGAAGTTTGAGGCGTGGCTGAATGCTTTGGCACTCGTACCTGGCCACAACACGTAAGCCGAAATCTTGACTACCCCTGTTATAAACCATGGGGCAAGAGAATAGATGGAAGACCAAGGATGAGATAGTGAGGCCGGAAGAAGCCCTAGCCTAACCCGGAAGTGGGAGAAGAAGAAGAAGAAGAAGAGGAAGAAAGAGGTTGAAGTTGAAGGAGAAGGATATATATATATATATATATATATATATATATATATATATATATATATATATATATTTGAAACAACAGTTATTTAGTTATCAGCTGAACACTAACTAGCGTGATTCCTTGTGATTACATTTGTTTAATGCCATCTCCATGCGACTGTACCTAACCGTTACTGCTGAATAGTCGCTCTTCCAAACAGCGTCCCGTCCGATCAAACGGGTTGCGACTTTACCTGATATTGATCCTACCTTAGGTACTTCGGCTGTGCACGGCTCTATTTAAAAAGAATAGTTCGATGTAGTCATAGCGTCGAGCCACACACGTCTGCTTTCATGCCACCCTGGTAATTCCTTGCAAATTATAACCTGCAGCTGTGATCCTGAAGTCAGACAGTGTATACAATGGGTAGAATTGCAAACTAACAAAATATACAGAAACGTAAGTTAAAACTTAAATGAATAATTGAATAGCAAGGGTTCTAATCTAACATCTGTAATCGATGTAGACGACTGAGAATTATGTTGAATAATGTTTATTTAAGAAAAGACATCTCAAATAAAGGGGAAGTGGTCCTACAATATTCAGTTAAGGTACAGACAGAAAATACCCTTGTAAGCTGCAGTAAAGTTACGTTGAGAGCGTTAAGAAAATGGTAGCAAAATCCCCAAACTAAATAGTCATCAAAGACTCACAAAAATTAAGTCAATTTCGTGATCACAGTATATGAGATATTCGTCAGCTCAAAATAATTCAAAGTTCAACATGGTGATTCACAAATTAACATAAGCGGTACAAAGAATAGTAACTCATACTCCGTCTGTCCTCAGTTCAGTAATATAAGCAGAGCACATTCAGGTCTCTCGTGAGTTAGAGTCCTTCAAGAGTTAGAGTATTGTAGTGGCCGTTCACCGCCCAGAATCAATCGCCTACACCACTGAATCAGCACTCGACACAAAGTGTCAGGAATTGCTACCTTGAGCGCTTCATTCAGAAGTCCCAGTCCCCACTTGACTCCAGCACTGTTCCGCACTGCCCAACTCTCATTGTCTGAAGGCCGTCCCCACCAAAAACACATAATTCTTGAGCTCTAAAGACATGATATGACCCAACATAACCACTTCCTGAAACAAACTAATATGTTAAAATCATACTTAAATAAAGAAATATCATAAACATTCGGTTACACTCAAATTATACACAATACTTATAAATAAAAGTTTGTTCATTAATAAATAAGTCAGCATTTTTGCGAAGGTGTGCTTACGTTACTGACAGCAGATTGTCACTAAAAATTGCTTAAACAATTATTTATGCTTGTTTAACAGAAGTATCTTCTAGAACTCTTTTCAGTTGTGGTGTCCGCCAACACATGCGATAGACCACTTTTAAATTGGCACAGTTTTTTTTTTTAATATTACTTGCTACCAGCATTTCAAAACAGGTACTGGCACAATAGTGAACTATTCATTACATAAAAACACAAGTACGACAAAATATGAGGTATTTATGCTGTATTCATTTGCTGTGTAAATGTGGAGAATACGATGTTCTGACATACATTTGCATAATGAAAAAAATGTATAAGATGTTGTAAGTCAACAAATAAAATAGATACAGATATGTAGCTTTCAGGAATGATAGCTATAGTTCCAGTTAGCATAACAGCAATGGTTAAAATTTGCGACAGGTGGCTTTGCATACACAGGCTTTTGATTTTCAACACACAAATGTGTGTTTGTGTGTTAGTCATTATCTTTACATGGGGCTCTCAAAATGGATTTCGTAAACATATTTCACAATACCGTTTCTGAATGGTTACTTAAAAGTACTGGGACAATGCCGGCGTCACTCAACATTGCATTGATGCCAGATTTATTCAAGATATTGGATCCAAGATGGCGGCCATAGATGTGGCAATGTCACAGTGATGTCATTGTGGGAAGTTCAAATTCTGGTTGGAAAATACGTCAGTTGGGCTACCTCCCCTAACATAACCCCCTCCCCTCCCCACCTCAATCTGCAAATTGATGTAAAAAGTACTCAATTTGTGCTGGGCCAACGAATAGGATAAATTCAAGTCATTATTTTGTGTGCATTGTTTATTTAAGCAATTTGAGTTGTCATAGGCAGTAGCTCCATCCAGTGTGTTCACCATCTAATTAGGAGTCCAACTGAACTAGTTCGAAACACATAAGGGCAGTCTGGGGGAAAATAGTGGGAAAAGGACTCAATATGTGTCTACCCGCCGGACAGGGAGTATAGAGAGAGATAGAGGGAGAGAGCTTCTGAGAATATTTAAACAATTACACGTTTTATTCCGAGGAATACCACCAGCACCATGCTTGAACACAGATTCTAAAAAGATCGTGGCCCAGTTGTGCATCTGTCGCTGAGGCACTTCGCGTGCTTTTGTGGGAAATACCCTTGTCTTTGAGCATGAGATGCTTCAGGAGTCATTAAATCCAACTGAATATCTCTCCAAATACACTTTCAAAAATGATCGGTGCACAGTAGTTTGGTTCAATTTTGTGATGAATACCGCCACACTCGAACATGGACTCAAAAAAGATCGCTGCGCAACTTGTGAAGACCCCTTGCGACACTTCACACGCTTTTGTGGGAAATGGATCCCGAAACCGATATTGGCTGCTATACGTGATTTTACACGCCGAAACAATGATATTCGGAAGTAGAAACAAATATCCATGTAACTCTAAACAGGACGCTCACCACTTTTTGAGTATTAGCTGCATGTTTGAAGGCACTGCAATAAAGAGAGAAATTTCTGAGTCCTAAAGCTGCTGTGGTGTTCATCACTTTTCTGAAATGGAGAGTGGGCTTAGTTTTATATTTGCTCCTGCCAGAGATAGGAACGTTATTTCCCTCACTTCTCAAAACGCACATTGGTGTCTAAGCACAGAAGGGGAGATCAGAACAATTACACAAACAGAATTTGAATCACTGTCCTATACTCGAGAAAAATGGCTGGCGTTTTCGGTGAATTTTCGGTGTGCTGCAGCTGCTGGTCAGGAGATGCTCTAAAGGCACAATGGCAGATGAGGGATAGCATCCTGCCAGAGGTGGATGATCTACGTGGACGTGTCTCTGAACGCTCGAACAAAGAAGACATCACATTACTCTCAGACGTCACAGAACTTTCTGTAGATACCTTTCCCCCGTCTTGGTCGAACCAGCCTGTAGAGGTTTCTACGCCACGCACTAAGGATGTCTTGTGAATGGAGCATTCTGATTGGTTCTTACTGAATTAACCCACCAAATTGCTGCCGGTTTGGGAGCACTGTCCGCCCTTTTATACAGACAGACAAATTAAGAGACTTTCAGTGGCAAAACTGCTTTGTATAGATAAAAAAAACATACATCAGTCATATTGCACTGACAGTTAAACCCTGCGAAAGTGGTCTACACATGATGAAATACGGAAACTATCACCAAAGACACTTCCTCAATTACACTGCTCTGCTACTGTCAAGGAAAGCTTGAATTTTTTCAGCGTGACACCAATCTCCAATATCGATATAGCAAACACAATTCATATCCTGCGCCATACAAACTCATCACTTCTGTATCCTGCATATAGCTATCGACCACCACCACTTGGGCCGGCCGTGTGGCCGAGCGGTTCTACGCGCTTCAGTCTGGTACCGCGTGGCCGCAGGTTCGATTCCTGCCTCAGGTATGGAAGTGTGTGATGTCCTTAGGTTAGTTCTAGGGGACTGATGACCTCAGATGTTAAGTCCCATAGTGCTCAGAGTCATTTTGAACCTTTTTTTGTAATCATTGAAAGACATCTTTATAGCATCCAACGCAGGTATGTGGCCAAATAGAAACACATGATTCCAAATCGCAGAAAGCATTTCTACCAAGAAGTGTAACACTAAACAGGGTGGTCCATTGATCATGACTGTGCCAAATGTCTCACGATATAAGCGTCAAACGAAAAAACTACAAAGAAGGAAACTTGTCTAGCTTGAAGGGGGAAACCAGATGGCGCTATGGTTGGCCCACTATATGGCGTTGCCATAGGTCAAAAGGATACCAACTGCGTTTTTTTAAAAAATAGGAACCCCCATTTTTTATTACATATTCGTGTAGTACGTAAAGAAATATGAATGTTTTAGTTCGACCACTTTTTTCGCTTTGTGATAGATGGCACTGTAATAGTCACAAACATATGGCTCACAATTTTAGACGAACAGTTGGTAACAGGTAGGTTTTTTAAATTAAAATACAGAACTTAGGTACGTTTGAACATTTTATTTAGATTGTTCCAATGTCATACATGTACCTTTGTGAACTTATCATTTCTTAGAACGCATGCTGTTACAGCGTGATTACCTGTAAATACCACATTAATGCAATAAATTCTCAAAATGATGTCCGTCAACCTCAATGCATTTGGCGATACGTGTAACGACATTCCTCTCAACAGCGAGTAGTTCGCTTTCCGTAATGTTCGCATATGCATTGACAATGCGCTGACACATGTTGTCAGGCTCTGTCGGTGAATCACGATAGCAAATATCCTTCAACTTTCCTCGCAGAAAGAAATTCGTGGACGTCAGATCCGGTGAACTTACGGGCCATGATATGGTGCTTCGACGAGCAAGTCACCTGTCATGAAATATGCTATTCAATACCGCTTCAACCGCACGCGAGCTATGTGCCGGACATCCATCATGTTGGAAGTAAATAGCCATTCTGTCATGCCGTGAAACATCTTGTAGTAACATCGATAGAACATTACGTAGGAAATCAGCATACATTACACCATTTAGATTGCCATCGATAAAATAAGGGCCAATTATGCTTCCTCCCATAATGCCGCACCATACATTAACCCACCAAGGTCGCTGATGTTCCACTTGTCGCAGCCATCGTGGATTTTCCCTTGCCCAATACTGCCTATTATGCCAGTTTACGTTACCGCTGTTGGTGAATGACGCTTCGTCGCTAAATAGAACGCGTGCAAAAATTCTGGCATCGTCCCGTAATTTCTCTTGTGCTCAGTGGCAGAACTGTACACGACGTTCAGAGTCGTCGCCATGCAGTTTCTAGTGCATAGAAATATTGTACGGGTGCAATCGATGTTGATGTAGCATTCTCAACACCGAAGTTTTTGGGATTCCCGATTCTCGCGCAATTTGTCTGCTACTGATGAGCGGATTAGTCGCGACAGCAGCGAAAACACCTACTTGAGCATCATCATTTGTTGCAGGTCGTGGTTGACGTTTCACATGTGGTTGAACACTTCCTGTTTCCTTAAATAACGTAACTATCCGGCGAACGGTCCGGACACTTGGATGATGTGTCCAGGATACCGAGCAGCATACACAGCACACGCCCGTTGTTCATTTTGATCACAATAGCCATACATCAACACGATATCAACCTTTTACGCAATTGGTAAACGGTCCATTTTAACACGGGTAATTTATCACGAAGAAAATACCGTCCGCACTGGCGGAATGTTACGTGATTCCACGTACTTATACGTTTGTGACTATTACAGCGCCATCTATCACAAACCGAAAAAAGTGGTCCAACTAAAACATTCATATTTCTTTACGTACTACACGAATATGTAATAAAAAATGGGGATTCATATTTTAAAAAAACGCAGTTGATATCCGTTT
The DNA here is from genome assembly GCF_023898315.1 of Schistocerca nitens. Lineage (NCBI taxonomy): Eukaryota > Metazoa > Arthropoda > Insecta > Orthoptera > Acrididae > Schistocerca > Schistocerca nitens. Next base: position 568,254,232 of record NC_064616.1, on the reverse strand, counting down.
GACCTATGGTAGCGCCATCTAGCGCGCCAACCATAGCGCCATCTGGTTTCCCCCTTCAAGCTGGACGAGTTTCGTTCTTTGTAGTTTTTTCGTTTGATGCTTATTTCGTGAAATATTTGGCCCAGTCACTATCAATGGACCACTCTGTATATCTGAAAAGTCAGTGAACATTTATTGCATTTGTATTTTTTAAAGTGACTGCATCTACTGTATGTAATCATTCTCAATCAACCATCATCTATAACCGAGTGGATGTATCGCAGAACCTGTGACATGGTATCAGGATAGAATGCATTACAAATACTAGAGAAATATCTAGCGATGGCATGATGGAGTTCCAAATACTGGCTTTATACCACGTTCCTTAGCCAAATCATTTTCTAAATTACACGATTTTATTACGAGTTACACCACTGGCGACAATCATCCGCACATTCGCTTTGTTAATACCCACCCCATGATCATCGTTTATATTCAACGTCACTGCATTTGTGTGGAAGACCACTTCATTCGGAAGCAATACCATACCTCGATTTATAAAGCTTGTATAGTTTTTAGTATGAATATCATTAGCGATTCTTGTGTGCGCCAGTAGAACAAAGACCGCTTGTGATGGTGTTTTCAACATGTGGTAGCTTGTAAAACGATTACATCTCTCTTCCTAAGACACACTGGAACCACTTGCAACAAAAAACAAATACCACAAATCCATCCATTGCAGATTTTCACTCAGTATTGATTGATATCACCAGAATTCAGTTATTGGCGAAGCATTAAACTTAGTTGGAGGTGTGCGATAGATTCCCTGTGATCAACAGGATTATAAAGAACGTCAGTGTTCCGACAAGTGCAAAGAAAATGACTATGTCCTGTCATATGGAAGGTATGGGTTTGACATGGATAATTGCGACAGCTGTAAGGGGGTGAAAGATTTTTTTACATGGAAAATTACATCCAGTCATAAGAATGCTACAGATATTGATATTTCCTGAGCCACAGCCGTCGGGAGGAGGTATTTCCGATACTACGCTCATTGTCGAATGTCATCAGACTGGGGCTGCTATCTTAATATTTAATCATAAGTACAGTGATAAAAGGTGTGTGGATGGTTTCCAAGGACGATTCTGCCTGGTATGCAGGGAGTATGCCGCGGCAGTGGCCTATGGCCGGAACGATTGACGTTTCTGGCTTACGGCGGAAGCCGTCAAGACTGGAGAGTCCAGCTGGGATTCAGCAAGGTAGCTGGCCTAACTGTGTCACCCTCTAGGCGGTTGAATAGCGAACTAATACGCAGTATGTGTTTGGCAGCCTCCGTGATTTTGTGTGTTCTCCGTGAAAATTTGAGAAGAATCAATATGGGCATGTGTTTGTGCTGGAAAATTATTCCCTCTCAAATAAATTGTTCCGTTGACTGCTTCTACATATTCCCCGTCTCCATTTGCTTGAGAGAACATCGCTTGTGGAGTGTGTTGTGTGCATCTAGATGCTAAAAGACAGATGGAAGTGACGTTTGCTGGTTCTCTAGACACGAGAAACACCTTAGTTGATTTGTAAAGCAAAAGGATGATTTGTAATCTGTTTTATCACAGATAATTGTATTCGTGAGTGGAACTACCATTTACCTCTATTTTCTGGTTTTTGCGTAAAGATCTTCACAGGCGAGATAAGTTTCTAGCACATTCCACCTTGCTACATCTCATTCAAGTTTTGGGTTTCTCGAGATATAATTTCCACCATTCACCTTCAGAATTATCCTGTGCAAGTGATTGGTAGCTGTTATGTGGCTGATATCGACAACTATCGCCTGAATGGTATGATATTCCGGCAAACCATGTGAAAATACATGTGTTCTTGTAATCCCAACGTCTGTACATGGCTGTACAAAGCATGCTAGCAAGCAAGTGGATCAGGAATTGAAACAGTAACCCCTTTGTGCTGAGGGAACCAGCCCATCCTTTGTACACCAATTCAGAGAGTGACCGTGGTCCTCTGAGGACGCTCTGTTTGCTCGCGGAGGATAACCAACTGGCCTAGTAGGAAATATTTAGGGCTGTAAGGACTATATACGGTACATGCCCTTAAGTTTTTTGGGATGTGCCTGTCTGCGGCATACTGGTATGTACAAGTGTTGGTTCAAATGGCTCTGAGCCATATGGGACTTAACATTTGAGGTCATCAGTCCCCTAAAACTTAGAACTACTTAAACGTAACTAACCTAAGGAAATCACACACATCCGTGCCCAAGGAAGGATTCGAACCTGTGACCGTAGCGGCCGCGCGGTTCCAGACTGAAGTGCCTAGAACCGCTCGGCCACAGAGTCCGGCCCAAGTGTTGGTAGTCGATAGCTATATTCAGGATGCAGAAATGATGATTCTGTATGGTGCAGGATACAAATTGTGTTTACATCAATATTGGAGATCGGTGTCATGCTGAAAAAATTCAAGGTTTATTTGACAATGGCAGAGCAGTGTAATTGAGGAAGTGTCTTTGGTGATAGTATCCATATTTCATTATCTATAGACCCCTTTTGCAGGGTTTAACTGTCAGTGCAATATGACTGATGTATGTTTTTTTCGATCTGTACAAAACAGTTTTGCCAGTGAAAGTCTATTAGTTTGCCTGTCTGCAGAAAAGGGCGGACAGTGCTCCCAAACCTGCAGCAGCAGCAGTTTGGTGGGTAAATCCAGTAAGAGCCAATCAGAATGCTCCATTCACAAGACATCCTTTGTGCCGAGCTTAGGAATCCCTACCGACTGGTTCGAACATGATGGAGGAAAGGTATCTACAGAAAATTCTGTGAGATCTGAGAGTAATGTGATGTCTTCTTTTTCCGACAGTTCAGAGACACATTTAAGCAGACCATCCACCTCTCGTGGGTTTCTGTCTCTCATCTGCCATTGTGGCCTTAGTGCATCTCCACACCTGCAGCTGTAGCCCACCGAAAATTCCAACCATTTCTTCATCTGTAGGACAGTAATTCGAGTTCTGATTTCCACGTCTGTACTTAGACACCAATGTGTGTTTTGAGAAGTGAGGAAAATAGCGTCCCTGACTCTGGCAGCATCAAATATAAAAGTAAGCCCACTCACCATTTCAGAAAAGTGATGAACACCACAGTAGGTTTAGGACGCAGAAATTTCTCTCTTTATTGCAGTGCCTTCAAACATGCAGCGAATACTTGAAAAGTGGTGAGCGTCCTGTTTAGAGTTACAAAGATATTTGTTTCAACTTCCGAATATTATTGTTTCGGCGTGTAAAATAACGTATAGCAGCCAATATCGCTTTCGGGATCCATTCCCCACAAAAGCGTGCGAAGTGTCGCAAGGGAACTTCACAAGTGCGCAGGGATCTTTTTTGAGTCCACGGTCGAGTGTGGCGGTATACATTGCAAAATTGAACCAAACTACCGTGCATAGATCTTTTTTGAAAGCGTATTTGGAGACATATTCAGTTGGATGTAGTAACTCCTGAAGCACCTCATGCTCAAAGACAACGGTATTTCCCACAAAAGCACGCGAAGTGTCTCAGGGACAATTTCACAACTGTGCCGTGGTCTTTTTGGAATCTGTGTTCAAGCATTGCGCTGGTGGTATTCCTCGGAATAATACGTGTAATTGTTTAAATATCTCACATCATCTACAAAGCTCTCTCCCTCTCTCTCTCTCTCTTTGTGCAGTGGTACATTTAGTTCCTGTTACATCTTCAAGTTAAGTATGTGACAATATTCCGCAACACCAGATGTAATAACTCCTGAAGCAGTTCGTGTTCAATGAGAAATGGTATCCATGCGCCAGGGATGGGAAGGAGGAGGTGGGCCGCGGATATTTCCAATGCGACAGTAAGTGCTTAGTACACAGCCCTACAGCTACCGCATTGCCACGCCGTGAGCCAGGACGCTCTCTGCTCGATTCTCTGCACTTGTTGGAAGTGGCCATGTGTTGGACTGGGTGAACATCTTGCCTCTTGCGCTTCGGAAGACTGACTGATTGCACTTTTATCGAATGGTTTACTATTACAGCATACACATTTATCAGTATGATTTGTGAAGTGCAACATAGGCCCATCCTGCTGCACCTTCATTATTTCATGAAACGTATTGGTCTTCACCAAATATCATTGCTATCAACACAGTCCTCACATGCATGGCTACAGTTAATATACTCCTTTTCCAGCACAGACATCTTATCCATTGAACACTGCAAACAATTACGTCTTTCCTCCTACTCCTGGGGCTAGACACAGACTAAGTCCTTTTCAGGACGGGTGAGGAGGAGGGACGACAGCGCCCTCTGGTAGTTGTGAAGTAGTGCAGTTGAATTCCAGACCTGATGGTGAACACACTGGATGGAGCTACTGCCTATGACAACTCAAATTGTTTAAATATACAATGCATACAAAATAAAGACTTACATCCATCCTATCAGGCAGCCCAGCACAGACTGAGTTCTTTTATTCCTAATTTTCAGATGGCAGAGGGGAGATGAGAGGAGAGGTTGGGTTAGTAGAGGCAGCCCAACTGACCTATTTTCCCACCAAAATTGAATTTCCCACCACGACATCACTGCAACATTGCCACAAGTATGGCCGCCATATTGAATAAACTGGGCACAGTGCAATGTGGGGTGCCGCTGGCCATGTCCCACTACTCGTAAACATCTCTATATCAGTTCTGGAAATCCGTTTCTAGCTATCAGTTTTCCACTTCCACAGATTATTTTCGCTTCCATGTAAATGCACAACCCCTTTTGAAACGTTCTTGGGTTGTCAGATTACATTTTGTTTTCAAAGTATTCAATTAATATTAACTTATTGTGGTGTGAAAGAAAATCAAAAATATTAGACAGAGCATGAAACTGTCTACCTATAATACGTAGATTGGATGTTAAATAATGGCAATACTGCTGTGGAGACACTATGCAATGGAATTTACTATTGTCGCTGATAGCACACGTTGTTAAATACCTACCTTACCTCCGAGCAAATGGACTCGCCCGTCCCACGTCAGTGTCGTGCGCAGTCGAGGGAAACAGTCACTTGTGAGCGAGAGTGTCTAACGTAACGGTGTCATTATGTTTTAGAAACAGTAACAACGGCGTTGGATCAAGACTGAATGTGCCAGAGGTCGTACAGCACGCCAGTGTCATCAAGGTCTTCAGGAGGCGTGTGGGGCATCGGCATTGCTGTAGAGAACAATGGCACGTCGGGTAAAAGCCTTCAATTAAGGTCGGCAAACTGTAGCAGACATGCATTGGGCAGGTCGTCCTAGTGTCTCTGAAGAAGAAGTGCATGCTGTTGCCGCGTTAGTGGACAGTGATCGACGCCATACGATTCGTGAGCTCGTCCACGAAACCGGATTAGCGCATACGACTGTGCTTCGCATCCTGAAGGAACGCCTGGGCATGCGAAAAATTGCATCATGATGGGTTCCGCATGACTTGACGGAAATGCAGAATGGACGCGTTACGACGCTGCTCAGACGCACTTGAAGCGCTATGAGCGCGAAGGAGAGGATTTCTTACGCCGTATCGTAACACTGGATGAGACATGGGCCACACCGTACGAGCCAAAACTGAAACGCCAATCCAACGAATGGCGTCACTATGGGTCGCCGCGAAAGTCGAAAGTGCGTCAGAGCCTCAGTATGGTGAAAGTTATGGTGATTCTCCTGTACGACTGACACGGTATTATCCTAACACATTACGTTCCTCCACGGCAGACCGTCAATGCACAGTATTACTGTTCGTTTTTGGAGTATCACCTGCGGTGGCCAGCTTTGCGAAAGAAGCAGCGACGCTTTCTGCGCAACCCACAGATCAATTTGCACGACAATGTGGGAGCGAACACAGCGCAAGCTGTGGCTCCTATGTTCGGTTGATGGGACTGGGAAGTACTGTACCATCCACCATACTCCCCGGACTTAAGTTCTTGTGACTTTGATTTGATTCCGAAGATAAAGGAACCACTTCGTGACTTTCGATTCAGAACTGTTCCAGAGATTCGACAGGCAGTAGACCACTCCATTCGCACCATCAGCAGAACCGGCTCTGCTAACGGTATACTACGCCTTCTAAATCGCTGGCAACGGGTTCTACACAACGCTGGTGTTTACTTTGAAGGACAGTAACAGGTGCAAACATGCAACTCTTTTGCATTGGTTGTGAATAAATAGTTACCACTGTTTAAGTTCCAACCCTCGTATTTAACTGCTGAGAAATAGCAATTGTGTTTACTAAATCAGAAACTGGAACAACTGTTTTGCAGACGCCACATTAACTGAGCTATCTAATCTGCTTCAGACCTTAACATGTAAAGACGACAGCAAAAACGGTTTCCGAAATCCGGTTTTCGTGTTTTGGAAGATGTGTATCATGTAAACGTAGAAAGTGTTAATCAGTCTCATCGTGTTTTTAATGTACGTAACTTTCAAATGAATGACACCATAAACTTTCTCAGGTTTTGGGGATATTCCTGAGCCCCATATTTGACCAAAAACGTTTGTGATTATGACACATAAAATACCTGATGGCAAGAACTTTAAAGGCACTGAACTTCCAGAGTGCCTTAGCCCCAGATCTTTGGGAGCAACAGGCAGATCTACTTCAGTTTTATTAGGTCTTCATGATATCCTGGCTCGATTATGGATGCATGGTTTATGGATCGGCGACAACTCTTTACCTCAGAATCACTGATGCCATCCACCATGGATCGATTGGGTTAGCCACTGGTGGTTGTAGTACCAGCACCCTATCTGGTCTCTGTGCCTAGACTACAGAATCATCACATATTATCTGGTGATATCTCGTCATGATGTGCGAGGTTCGTGAGACCCTCTCTGTTCGAGACTCATCAATATACCATACCATTGCTCATCCTACTATGGAATATATTTACACAAAACATTTACAAGCAGTGGAGCCATTTGGGATCAGCATAATTCATGAACTAGAGGTACTTGTTGCAGTGTAAGTGACAACCCAAACACAGAGTTGGAGCTGACTGATACATGGTTGTGTATGGTAATGTGTATTGAACCGGGACCTAGAAACGACGGAGAGGCTTCGTCCCCACTGTAGCCCTCAGTGGTTCACAGCCCCACAACAGGCTACAACAGTCTACTCACCCCGCCGCCACCCTACACCGAACCCAGGGTTATTGTGCGGTTTGTTCTTCAGTGGACCCCCTCCCCCGGGCAACGTCTCATACCAGATGAGTGTAACCCCAAATATTTGTGTGGTAGAGTAATTATGGTGTTCGCGTACGTGGAGACAGTGTTTGTGCAGCATTCGCTGACGTAGTGTAACTGAGGTGGGAAAAGGGAAACTGGCCACATTCGCCAAGGCAGATGGAAAACCGCCTTAAAAAACATCCACACGCTGGCTGGCACACCGGACCTTGACACTAATCCGCTGTGCGAATTAGTGCCGGGGACCGGCATGCCTTCCCACTTGGGAAGCAGCGTGTTAGACCGTGTGGCTAGCCGGGTGGGCGACACATGGTTACTGAACGGATCTTGAGTAATTACACATTCATCAAGGCATTGGAGAGACTGCTCATCTGCATATGTTTTTAATCATTTGATTTGATTTTTATTTGGTCCTGTTGAATTACATCCTGTACAAAGATTGTACTGTAATGTAGGATAAGTCAACGAATATAATACACTCCTGGAAATTGAAATAAGAACACCGTGAATTCATTGTCCCAGGAAGGGGAAACTTTATTGACACATTCCTGGGGTCAGATACACCACATGATCACACTGACAGAACCACAGGCACATAGACACAGGCAACAGAGCATGCACAATGTCGGCACTAGTACAGTGTATATCCACCTTTCGCAGCAATGCAGGCTGCTATTCTCGCATGGAGACGATCGTAGAGATGCTGGATGTAGTCCTGTGGAACGGCTTGCCATGCCATTTCCACCTGGCGCCTCAGTTGGACCAGCGTTCGTGCTGGACGTGCAGACCGCGTGAGACGACGCTTCATCCAGTCCCAAACATGCTCAATGGGGGACAGATCCGGAGATCTTGCTGGCCAGGGTAGTTGACTTACACCTTCTAGAGCACGTTGGGTGGCACGGGATACATGCGGACGTGCATTGTCCTGTTGGAACAGCAAGTTCCCTTGCCGGTCTAGGAATGGTAGAACGATGGGTTCGATGACGGTTTGGATGTACCGTGCACTATTCAGTGTCCCCTCGACGATCACCAGTGGTGTACGGCCAGTGTAGGAGATCGCTCCCCACACCATGATGCCGGGTGTTGGCCCTGTGTGCCTCGGTCGTATGCAGTCCTGATTGTGGCGCTCACCTGCACGGCGCCAAACACGCATACGACCATCATTGACACCAAGGCAGAAGCGACTCTCATCGCTGAAGACGACACGTCTCCATTCGTCCCTCCATTCACGCCTGTCGCGACACCACTGGAGGCGGGCTGCTCGATGTTGGGGCGTGAGCGGAAGACGGCCTAACGGTGTGCGGGACCGTAGCCCAGCTTCATGGAGACGGTTGCGAATGGTCCTCGCCGATACCCCAGGGGCAACAGTGTCCCTAATTTGCTGGGAAGTGGCGGTGCGGTCCCCTACGGCACTGCGTAGGATCCTACGGTCTTGGCGTGCATCCGTGCGTCGCTGCGGTCCGGTCCCAGGTCGACGGGCACGTGGACCTTCCGCCGACCACTGGCGACAACATCGATGTACTGTGGAGACCTCACGCCCCACGTGTTGAGCAATTCGGCGGTACGTCCACCCGGCCTCCCGCATGCCCACTATACGCCCTCGCTCAAAGTCCGTCAACTGCACATACGGTTCACGTCCACGCTGTCGCGGCATGCTACCAGTGTTAAAGACTGCAATGGAGCTCCGTATGCCACGGCAAACTGGCTGACACTGACGGCGGCGGTGCACAAATGCTGCGCAGCTAGCGCCATTCGACGGCCAACACCGCGGTTCCTGGTGTGTCCGCTGTGCCGTGCGTGTGATCATTGCTTGTACAGTCCTCTCGCAGTGTCCGGAGCAAGTATGGTGGGTCTGACACACCGGTGTCAATGTGTTCTTTTTTCCATTTCCAGGAGTGTATTACGTGGAGAAAAAGAGAAGAAAACCAAATAACACTATAAAAATATAAATACAATGCTTTACGGAATTTAAATGAGAACCACAACTATGTAGCTGTATTGGCAGAGGGGTCTGAGCAGGAGCATTCTCTTGCTGCACTGTGGCTTTCCCTGATTGTGCCACTAAGAATTTAATTTGGATGACCCAGCATTACATGCAGTCTTGAAGACTCTGGGTTAGATGAGATGTGTTCGGGCTGCCTAATTGCTTACATGCGAATTGAGGGGAATGACTAACAGATGCAGCAGCAAAGGAGGCATGTGGTGATAGTCTGGTGAGTCAGTGTCCCCCTACAAGTTATTACCTTACTGTTGAGGTGCAGAGACGTATGAAAATGGGACGAAGAGTGGATGGAAGTGACAGGCAATTAGCGGCAAGTAATAACGCAGCAACAGAGCTGTGGCAGGTATTTTTCTAACAACACTGACAAGGTGAAATGCCTCTTACTCATTTGCTTATAGAACACACTCCTATAATGCATAGCTTCTTGCTCCAATGAGAGGACTCTCCAATGTTTGGTGATATAGATCACAGTACACTACATTTTAATTGACTGTGTTTATATTTAGACAAGGGAACAGTGACTAATTTACCTGCAGATCTGCTCTCTATTTTAGTTGACAAAGACATGTATTTGTTACAAATTTAAAGATCCTGTGAGAAGTCCAACTTGTTCCCTAAAATATTGAAGACGAATTTTTAAAGTAATATCAGGGCTTCTTTTGTATTACTTATGTTTCAAAAAAATAAATTTTAGAACATTTGACAATATTTACAGTACCTTACAGATTCATGACAGTGGGAATTTGCAAGTGGATATGAGTGAGCACAATTTTAAACAAGATCGTACTTTACCCCTATTTAATATTTTAGGCCTTTTAACTACAGTTGCCTCAATTTTGGAAAGGAAGCTGATAACTACATAGCTGAGCACTCTTAAATGCCCTCAGCCCCTCACCCCCATATACACATACAAACACGCAAGCAGAATATAAGGTAGTCTCAAATCAGTTTGGATTTCCTAATTCAGAAAATATACCAGCATTTCTATATTTATTTCCATCTAAAAAGATAAAATTTGTATCGCTTCTAATAAATAAAGTAAATGTATAACTTGCAGGTCACTCTTTATTTTTTCTATTCCTTTAATTCATATAAAATTATTTTGTCTATGTTACCGAGCTGTTTAAAATACAATTAAAAGAACATAATGTTAACCACTGCAAAGATGACGTTGGTTAGAGAATGCTTGTGTGAAGCAGCTCCAGTGAAAATGTATGTTAGTTACAATGTAACATGTAATAAATCTGAAAGAATTGTGAGAAAGGGTACACTTTGTGATCTGTGTTATAAGTGATACCATTTTCGACTGATAAAGCTGTTAACAGTCAGAAAGTTTTTTTTATCATGAAAAAAAGTTTTGTCCGCAATGCGGCGAATCTGGTAATAATAAAATATATTTCGATATGAGATGCGGACAATGTGGTTGTTCTGCATATGTTGAGAATAATGCAGTATGGTAACTACTTCCTGAAACGTGGGAATGGCAAATTAAGACAGGTTAAAACATTTCAAGAAAGATAACGAAAAATTTCCTTTGAAGAAACATGGTCAAATGTAGTCTAAATTTAGAGCACATACTGTCGATAATTCGCTTTATATCTCAATCTTTGAAAGTAGTAGCACAAACTACGTTTTAGATGCTATTTTACTGGAAGGTGAGAAAAGCCCAATAAGAATGACAACTGTGTACTAATTTACACACAACCAAAAATTAGAAAGAAAAAAACAACAGAATAGGCGAAAAAAGTAGAATACAACCAAACATGAAGAAAATGAAAAAAAGCAGGATACTGAGATCATGAGGACCTAAGTTATAGGTAACAATAGCCATAAAACCTGAAATTCTATTTTCTTAATATTCATACAAAAGAAAACACAATCGGAAGTTTCAGTTACTGCAGTAGTAAAACCTGGGACTTGTTTTCAGCAAATGTAAATGATTTCAGTGGCGAAAGCTGCAGACCAATGATATCTTTGTTAAACAGATTTCTGTATGCAACTAAAATGATGAAAGTTGGGTGCCACTTGAGTGGTATTACGAAAGTGGCATGAAAAAATGAATTGCATATAGGAACAACCAGATTCTTGTGACTTCAATCGATAGACACAATTTTAACTTTGTGACCCCCCTTTCATCCCCTTGCCAGATGTTAGCCATATTCGACTGCCTAATCATTGCTGAATTTCGAAACATTGTAGCTGCAGTCCCATTTCCATGTTAGTTAAACACCTATCCAGCAAATTTGCGAAAGGAAGTAACAAGGTTTCTAGTGGCAGTAGAATTCCGGTTTGACTGTAACTTTAAATGAAGTAACATGAATACCCGATCATTGAGATGATGTCCTACCCTTGACTGAGAAGTAGCGACTCCAGTCACGAAAACTGACAATGGCTTGGAGAGCAGTGTGCTGATCACATGCCGCACCATACCAGCATCCAGTGAAGCCTATTGGCTGAAGATGACTTGGCGGTCGGTCGCCACCGTTGGGGCTTCCGAGACCTGTTCGGACGGAGAGAGAGTGTGTTGTGTTTAAATATCTGCATCGTCCTTTTAGGTCTTTCTCTTTTGTTGAGTTGTGTGTAATTGTTAATGGCTCAATCATGTCGTTGATTCTACAGGGTGCTACCTTCGAGGAAACAGAGAATTTTACCAGGCTCAGTAGCTCATTTAATGGAGAGTGATGCAGAGATATCAGCGAGAACTAGGTTAACTCATTTTGTATTGTATGCTTTGTAGAGTGAACCTGGTGTTATTCCCTTCTATGTCTTGTTCGGGCAGTAACAGAAGTTGCAAAGATGCTTGTAGAAACATGCACCGCTAGTACAAGTATTTCTATTGCTGCTCTGTCGAATCAGATATTTAGGTTATAAGTAGCTGTTGACAGAAAGCTTGGGGTTAGAACATTACATGGACCAGGTGGAGGTACTGCATGTCGAGAAGCAAGTTGAATCAGCTTTAGAGGAAACAGAGAAGCAAGAGAAGGAACCTGATGCCTGATGGATACGAGAACGTAAGAGGCCTAATCTAGAATAGTACAAGCTGTCCTTATAAAGAGACAGGAATTACGGTTGGAAAGGGCTCGTCTGAGACTAGATAAGGCGAACAGGCGTCAGGAATCGAAACTTGTGGAAGTACCTGTAAGTTTACTTGCGGTGAAAAGGACTGGCATTGGGGAAGTAACGGATATCTTGTGAACATGCGGAGTCTGAAGTGTCTGAAGTGCCAAACGAAATAAGTGTGTGCTGTGCGGAAATGAATGGATTTTTTAAGTAGCAACATTAGTGATACTGATTTAGGTGCAGTAGTGTCTGTGCCGTTTGGTGATGATTCATGGATGTGCAGGATAGTATATGTGACACTGATTTTGGCGTCAAGCAGGACTGAAATGCAGATGCTGATTTTAACGTAGATACTATGGAGAATGCACAGGAAGCTATTGACGATGTTCGCTCTATTGCGGATGTTGTGGATGATGAAGAAGGTCAGACAGATTTATTTACAAAACAGACAGATTCGTTGCCACTTGAGGTGGCAACACCTTCTCCAAGGGGAGGAGGCGGAGGGGAGGTGGGGTGGAAGTAGGAATAAAAGAAGGAAGAAAAATGCATGCGAGGCTAATGAACAAGCCGACAAGATTAAATCCTTCCAGGAATGTGTGGCTGAGGATCAGAGTAAATCTGAAAATACTTGAAATGTTACAGGAAATGAAGGTAACAAAAAACGTCGTATAATCGTTCCTAAAAACACAGTCAAATTTGGGGCGACAGCTGAGCGAGACAGTTGCAAGTATTACAGCATTGCATGGGTCTATCACCATGAAAATAGAACCACCTAAACCGCCACAGCATCACTAAGATTTGATGCCATGGTAACGTGCCAGAGAGCACAGGAAAGTTGGTTTTAAATGGGAAAGCCATAAGCAAGTATAGCATTAGAAAGTGTAGTCAATTTGGAAATAACTGTGGAATAAGAGAGGTAACTAGAGCCATCAACCATTATATTGTATACCATAGAACTGTGAGTAGTTTGCGGCGGCGCGGTTCCCTTTCGCCATTTACCTGCACCTTCCTACCTGTGAACTCGTTGCAGCAGATGGGCAGTAGTAAAGCCGAGCAGAAACATACCTTACTGCAACTCGCACCAGGCTGCATACAACGTAACTATTCGAAGAATCGTGAAAAGTTCTTAATTTTGAATGAAAGGTGAAAATACTGCCAAACTTCGGTATATTCTGAACCTTGATAATTTACACGTTCACTGCCAAGCCTGAACTAACCTTAAACGGTCATGCAAAACCCTTTCATTTAAGTTACCAAGTTTATGGTAACGTATTTCCCGAAATCTGGATAGCTACTAAGTACGGACCGTTCTTAAATGCAAATGCTCACCTTACTATTAAGTTTATGGGTGTCTAATGCACTCAAGCTTTTAGTCACCGATCTGCTCAATAAGCCAAGCGGAATTACTGTCTTTTCTCATACACAAAATTACTTAAAAATCTGTACTTTCTAAAAAACACACCGGAATAAATATACCTTAACTTTAAAGCACTTTTGAGACGTGTAGCACAACTAAAACCGGCAAATTATAGCTTTCTTCGGAGCTCATACTACCCTTTAGACTGCTGTAAGCATTCTCTGTCTCCAAGAGAAAAGACACGCGAAGACTACTCCGTTCTGATTGGTCGGTTTTCTTTAAGGCCAAGAGAAAAACATTATTCTCCCGCGTTAGTCTACGCTTTTCATGACTAATCGATCAATAAATAACACACTTTCAAACTGTACTTTTTCCTGAAATAAATATTTAACATTCTAATATTTAGTTTATACTTTAAGTTATTAACTACTTTCACTAGCAGTTGAATTAGTTTTCCATTTATCATAACCTTACTTAACATATTGTGATACCAAATTCCCTGTCGTACAACGTTCTTCAGTAGCACAATGATCTACATATTTACATTATACCACATTCACGCATCATTCACACTACTAAAACCATATACAAAACTATACAAACATAAATAAACAAAAAAGCCTTCAAGAAATAAACAGAACAATTAAAAAACATTCTTTCGTTATTTTTCTTGAATGTCTCTGTTCACTACTCTCCTCTAGTAGATGAAAATTAAAACTACGTGCCCAACTGAGCCCGCTTCAGACCATCTGTCACTGTGCACGCATGAGTCATTGTCCCGATATACAGGCTCTAGACAGGAGCGATATAAGGCGCCACACCTCACGTTGTTGTACAAGCATAATTTTAGGGATTTTTGTTTCAAGAAAATGTAAAGAAAACTCTTATTACGAAGATGAAGTTTTGGATGATATACCAAAACACTGAATTAAAGAGCACCTGGCATATTCAGAAAAGAGCCCGCATCTCGTCGTCGTGCGGTAGCGTTCTCGCTTCCCACGCTCGAGTTCCCGGGTTCGATTCCCGGCGGGGTCAGGGATTTTCTCTGCCTCGTGATGGCTGGGTGTTGTGTGATGTCCTTAGGTTAGTTAGGTTTAAGTAGTTCTAAGTTCTAGGGGACTGATGACCATAGATGTTTAGTCCCATAGTGCTCAGAGCCATTTTTTTATTCAGAAAAAAACTATAAATTGGTGATACCTTATAGGAGAGATGTTCGTAACAGCAAATAGAATGAGTTACATCTCGACCTTGTTAAAGAGTAAAACCTAGATTTAAGTGGGAACAAGTAATGTGACTTACTCTTGTGGGGTGTTAACCGGGACTGCATGGTACAAAGTAGAGTCAATTAAACCTGAGTAAATTGCAGTTGTTTTGGGTACACCAAACTAAAATCTGGGACAAAATTCTTGCGGGAGGGAGGGATGTTGCACAGCAAATCCATTTCCCTTCTGCAAATACAAATTTTTAGTTGTTATTTGGTGTGGACGACAGAGAACCAAGTCCAGCTGAGACTATGTGTCACAACCAGTATCTGCGACATGAAAGGAGTGCTATGTTGCAGATGGCAGAGTACCACTCATAATCCACATCAAGCTGAGTCTCAATCGATAGCCGCAAACAGCACAGTATGACAGCACCTAATACAAGTGACTTCAGGGTTTCTCGGCTTATTCCAATGATAAAATCTTCTCAGGTGGCCAGCAGGATTGTGGCGTAATCTTCTCGCAACATTTCAATGAGTGTCATACCAATCAGCTTCAGACAAAGTGTCGGGATGGTGTGTTCTGCATATCTATAAAGCCACTCGATCGCTTACCTCTACTATGAGTGTTAAGATCACGCACCCCCATGTGACATCTGTGACTTGTAAGACCATCAACTTACCAGCAGCTCAGGACTGGATAGGAACACCATCAGAAGACTCTACCCAGGGGCATCTGCGCCACCACGACTATATTACCTCAGAAAAATACATGAGGAAGGAACTCCAATGGGGCCTGTATTGATCACCATAAATTCACCAACATATGGAATAGCCAAACATGTGGCACAGATCACAAAATTTCTTATGAGTCACTGACCACACCTTGTCCATAACTTCACAGGATGTGTGAAGGTACTCCAAGGATTGTACTTGGACGAGAAGGACCTGCTAGCCAGTTTTGATGTCATGTCACCTTTCACCCAGGTGCCACTGGATAATTCCATAGCTCTACTTGAGGGATACTTCAATGAGGACACAGTCAAACTGTTTCGACATGTATTAACCATCACTTACTTCAAATGTGGTGTGAAATTCTATGAGCTGATAGATGAAGTAGCCATAGGTTCCCCCTTAGCTCATGCCATGCCTAATCTATATATCACTCTGAGTACCATCCAACTAAAACTGAAAGCATTTTACCGATACATAAATGACACATTTTTGATGTGGTCACATGACAGAGGAAACCTACGGGAGTTCCTAAGTCATCTCAGTGGCATACACGATAGCATCAAGTTCGCCATAGAGATAAAACAGAATGGAAGCTTAGCCTTCTGGGACATTTTGATCACGAGAAGTCCGATTAGCACACTGGGGTATTTAGTCCACAGAAAGAAGATGCAAGAAAACTTTTACTTTAATGCTCAGAGCTGCCACCATCCAGTGCAGCACAACTCAGTACTAACCACCTTAGTATGTAGAGCCAGGCCCATGTGTGACACGATAGATTGCTGAATGAGTTATAGCATCTGTGGGAAACTTTTCACAAAAATGGTTACAACGAGACTCTGGGACTTGGATTCGATTGTAAAGGAGGCGACAGAAATAATTCTGCACAGCAACATAATAAACCGCTATAGCGGATTTCTTCTCAGCAGAGTGTGGGATTCCACAGTTACGAAAATACATCAAGATCGCTCCATTCTGAAGGCACCGGCGCCCGCAGACACAATGGACTGACACCTGGACGTAATGACCACGCCGGGGCCACACCATATTTCCCCAACGCCGGCCATGCTGTCTGTCCCCTACCATCAGTGCAGCACCCTCTTCCAGGGGCACATGATTATCCCACCGACAGAGAAGGTCAGTAGTCCAATGGCTATATAGATATGGTGCAGACGTCATCCCACCACTGAAGATGATGGGTATGAAACTCAGGGAAACATTGCAACAAGACGACGTCACCACTCCTCTTGCCACCTGAGAAGATTTTATCACAGCGTCTAACACACTGATTTGAAAACCTTGCAGCACTACAGAGCCACAACACGTAACCTCCATGCTCAGCCACTCCATTGCATCCTAGTATGGATGGGAACTGAAAAGGGGAGGGGAATGGCAACAATTAAGACAGTGTGGGGAGGTAAAGTCCGCCTGACAATGTCACCCGTCATAATGTCACTGTGCCTTTTCCCGTTATACTACAGGGTCTTCCTGAAGCCAGCACTCTTATCTGTCTGTGTCTAGCGTATATTTCATGTGCAAGCTTGGTAATATTTTCTAAGTGTGTGCGTAATGTGTAACTGAGGCGTGAAGTTTATACCAGCCTGGTAATTGCCTAGCTGAATGTAGAAAATCACCTGAAACTACGTCCAGGCCGGCCAGCTGCTGATACCTAATCGTTAATACATGAGATGGATTCGATCCAGGGTTGGCCCCAGACGAGACACATTAGTATGCTCAGCTATCTAGGATGGTGAGGGTGAAATTTCAATGATACTTTGAAATTTAAAATCGGACTATTAAAGAAGCATAGATGTCATCCCAGACTACATTACAAAAACTATGGTGGTGCTATTACTATACCACTCTCTCATTTGCGAAACTATTCATTACCAATTGAAAAGTTCCGGAGTTTTTCAAAGAAAGTAAATTTCAAGCTTCCAATCAAGAAACGCAAAAAAGCAGAGGTAGCAAAGTGCAGGACTGTTTCCTTATTATCTGGTTCATTTTAAATAGCAGTAAAACTTTTTCTAAAGAGGCTCCGATTTCTTGTAAGACAATCAACTTCTTTCTGTAGTCCAACATGATTGCAGCGAAAACTGATCACCTGACACTGTATTCCTTAAATTTTGAAGTAAAATTGATATCTCTAGTCTATGCCTTCACGTGTGCAATGGGTCTGGTGTCATACTAATTTAGAAACTCTACATTATAGGCATCAGAGCTCATGCACTTAATTGCTACATTATACCTGATTGAGAGGAAATGCAATTTTATATAAATGACAGTTCAAATAAGTGTTCTTCTATCAGAATATTCAATATACGATATTGATCAGCATTTTAACCTATTTTATTTCTCTTGCATGTAAACGAATTGATATTAAATAAAAGTACCAAAGTATTATTCAGTCTGCAGATGACATAAGTGCCTATAACAATGGTATGAATGTTGAATCCCTTCAGAAAGCTATAACAGAAACTTAGAACGATATCTTGAAGACAAAACTGTAGGATTAAACTTCCAAGGTCCAAGAAGTAAGCATAGCCTGCAGATGCAGTGGAATGAAAAAAACTAATCGGTCAGCAAATATCACAAAATTCCTTGAACTTTGGCTCCAGCATCATCTTGGGTGGGACACACACAATTAAACTGCCTGAAAGTGACTGAATACAACTTGTTAGCTAATGAGAGTACTCAAAAACTGCGATCTTAAATGCTACCTGATAAGTACAAGTATTTATTTTGATTTTCTTCATTTTGCATTTAAAATACGGTGTCATATTTTGCGGCAATAAGAATGCACGCTTTTAGGCCTAGAATAAGCAATTCGCTGTGAAAGTTACAATGGCCACCAGAGTGCACTAGTATTGTTTGTGTTTAGTGTTGTTACCAGACCTACAGTGGTACATGAGGAGCATGGATAGCGTCAGATGTTGAGTGATCACTGTGAAGGACATGGAAAATAAGAAGAAATAAATGTAGTAAACCACAACACACAAAAACAGGAATTCTCTCCTTACCGTGTTTGTTCATTTATGTGACTGCTGTTCTCATTAAGATATATCCAATTAAAAATACAAACCAGTTCCACAAAAAGGAAGATATCCATAACACATCTAAAACATAAATTTCTACACAGAAGAAAAACCAGCCTCAGTCAGAAAGAAACTTTAAATTGCGGCAAAAAGACTTTCCAAATGTTGCACTAAGAAACTAAATCCACGTTAAAGTCAGTTTGAAGGCATATTTATCGATCACTGCATCTATAGCTCACAGAAATCCCTGATCAAGCAACCTGTATAGAAATTTTAGAATTTATTACAAATTTCCAAAAATTTCACAGTAATTTTAAGAATTCACTTGACATAAACACATGACTATGGTTTTCAGGAACATTCTATTGCTAGAAATTACAACTATGAATGTGCTAGTATGCATATAACAACTTCAACAAAATAGACTGCTATGTACTATAATTCTAACTGTTTCATGTTATTGAATCTTACAATAGATGCCAATGATAACATCAAGAATCATGTATCTCATTTCGCAAATGAGATGTCCATAACTTTTACACTGGCTGCAAAATAGTGAAGCGCCCAGGAACATTGTTGGTTGCCAGTGTAACTTTGTAAACGTACATCATATCATAAGGAATGTAAATGATTTGAATTGCAGTCTTCTGTGAGAGGTAGAATGCCCACCAAAGAGCATTTGTGTTGTTAGTAGGTGTGGTATGATATATGGAGGGCGTGAACAGCATGAAATATAAACTAATTGCTGTGAAGAACATGGGGATGCCGAGAAATCATATAAGTCATCTTTATCAGCATGTGGATCAAGTTCACCACAAATAAATTAGCTGATAATATTACACGACAGCAATTTCAGCAAGGAAGAAAGAGAGACTGACATCTAAATAGTCGACCTCTTCACAGGAGGGCAACTTCAGATTACCAGTTGGACACACACTTGATCCTACAATTGTCAGCGCTTATGTTGTAGTTGATGACCTGTAATATCAGAACTAACAGACTTGAATAAGGGTAAAATAGAGGGATCAAATTTCACAAATTTACTAGAAGCATATAAATGGCTCTGAGCACTATGGGACTTAACTTCTGAGGTCATCAGTCCCCTAGAACTTAGAACTACTTAAACCTAACTAACCTAAGGACATCACACACATCCATGCCCGAGGCAGGATTCGAACCTGCGACCGTCGCTGTCGCGCGGTTCCAGACTGTAGCGCCTAGAACCGCTCGGCCACTTCGGCCGGCAGAAGCATATAGAGAGTGTATCTAGTGTAAGAGCTCATATAGGTGAAAGAGCTTGAGGGAGATGTCTTTTGTCTCCAGGCACATTATAGACGTGAGAGCGGTTGTCATATACATCACTGGAATTGAATCTCAAGTGGGTACATAAGCGACTGGACGTAGATGGATTTTTGCGGTCTGACACACCCGTGCAGCTGTTTAAATATAATAAATAAATGTTACTATTCTACTACACACATGACGGAACAGTTTCGGCTATGATGCTGGACTTTGTGGCAGTCAGCGTACATGGTGTAGTGATCTCAACACACAGTGTTTGTTTAGACAAAGAAATGTTCCTTCCCTTTTCTATCCTACAAGCACACATAAACAAATATCGGTAGTGAGATGTGTAAAAGATGTCGCTAGTACAATCAATTTTTGAGTGCATAACAAACCGATATCGAACAAACTCATAAACATTCTGCTAGGATCATAACATTTATGTATACTCCAGACGAAAGTATAGTGGAATGATGCAAAATTCACTTTTTTCGGTGTAATTTTCATCGATTTAAGCACAAAGTTGTACAGTGTGGATTTGATGTGTGCTAGGAATCGCAATGGGAGTGGCAGTGTATGACTCTGGTGTGATGGCCGACAGATTCCTGCGATTCATAGTTCCACTATGATGACATAGTCACCTCCTGTTACACAGATGCTTGGAGCTTTATTCGACTGCAATCTCTAAGCCATGTGCACGTGATGTGGTGTGGTCCGGCGTTTGATACTGATGACAGTTTTCTCGTGTTGAAATGCTGTGAGTAATAAGGTTACAGTCCACTTAAAAGGATATCGTACTTTCTCGTTACATGTATTTGCAGCGTGTTTTCTCGTTAGAATTCGACTTGTAAATAAGAATAGGTGTGTTTTGTTTTCAAATGTGTTTGATCCATGACTGCATGTATGAATAAGGAGTTCATGGCTGGCTATGTGACGCTGGTGAAATAGTTAACATCCCTCCCACACAAATTTTAGAAGCATAGTACCTCAGTCCATTTTTGGGCTTTGAACCTGTGCCAAATATTCACCATACAAGAGTACAAATGTGCATCTCTTGATTTTCAGTTTCCAAGCAGAACTTATAAATAGGCTACAGGTTTCACGTTTCCCATCATTTTAACTTAGGTCACATTGAGTTGTGGGAGTAGCGGCATCACAAACGTTATACAGATGGTATAGGAATGCTGCACCGCTCTGGATCTCTATAAATGGTATGTGCACCAATTGTGGCGAGGTACAAGGACTGTATGTCATACCATCAGGCAATTTTGATCCACATCGTGCAGGAGAGAGTGGATGGTCCCAGTCACAGACAATAGCAGGCGCAGTTTGTTGCTTATATGGAACCGTGTGATGTCATGTGGAGGGCAGCGAGCTCAACACAAGAGCTGTAACACAATGTTTTAAAATTACGGTATGTTTAAATTAAAAATCGTGTATTCTTAGGAGTATGTCTGAAAACTGTGTCAAAATACAGAATGTGCTGATACACTCTGTATCAGGAGACAGGTGAGAGATGCTCTCTTGCATTCCTTACTGTATGACATGATGCCTGCTGCTCTGTTTTTGTAGGTGAAAGTGGCCGAGTCCATAGAGGTGTCTCGTGCGTTCTGCAGCATTCTGGTGCCAGGTTTGTCAACAATTTCATAATAGCTGACGATCATAAAGGCTGCATTAGTGGTTTAATCAGTTTTAGAGATAGGACGAATGCTCTGTAGTTTTCGCAGTTGCAGACTACGATTCATTTTAAACCTGGCGTGGAGCGGTCAGTTGTTTAAACTGTAATGTCAGAGGGGATGTGGAGGTTGTTTAAGCATAGCACAATTAGACTCATGGGGAAGCAGGCCCATGTCAGAAGGCAACTTGGCTCTTAGCAGTTATACTGCAGACTGGGTGGTGGCAGACTTTTAATCTAGGCTGATGATCATGAACGTTGTAGTGATGGATTAGGGAGCCCTCCCTGGCAATGTATTTGTTTAAATAAAGATGCTGGATGATAGCTACTGCCTGACCCATGGTGGCGGTGGGTTCCCAGACCAGCTCTGCTCCTGCAGCCATCGTGATGCACCCAGATTGTGGCGGCCATAGTGATGGAGACGACAGTGGTGGCCTGAGGGTGGAGTGACCTTCCTCTACCCATTTGTTTAAGAAAATGCGAATGGAGAGATCCAAACTTTGAGTATGCAGTGACCATGCACCTCCAAGTGAATAGTAGATTGGAGGGAAAAAATATAACTAGTAGGCCAGCAGAAGGCCTGGACCAGCACAAACATTCTTCATCTCTGATGTCATAGAGCCTCAGCTATTGTTCCATACCTTGAATTATAGAGCCACTCCCAGTACACCACAGCTAAATTCTACACTGTTGTAAACAGGCCAACAGTTCTAAGCTGGATTGTGATGTGATAGAGCCAGTGCCAGTGTTCCAGTCCTGGAGCAACATATCATAATTCTACACTGTTAAAAATAGCCCAACTTGTCTGAACTGCCACATTATTCCAAGTTTTAGATCTGATGACATAGAGCTTGCGTTTTTTTAATTTCCCACTAATTTATTCTTAGGGCAACAACTCTCCTTCCATAGGAAACACATTAGCTTTGCTGGGGTACAATTTGATTTCCTGCCACTATATACATAGGTCAATTGGTCTTTGTCAAAGAGGGAAGGGGCGAGGCTGGGGAAATTCCTTGACTCATTGAAGACTTCATCAATGACACATATTGGTACCCAAATGTCCCTTGTTGTACCACAGAGGTTATGGCGTTAAAATTTAGCCTAGAATCTTATAATACGAAAAGAAAGCTCTTGGAAGTAGATTTTGCACAGAAATAACGTGGAGGCAGCAACTTATAAAAAGAGATGCCACTAGTAAACGAAGCTCGATCCATGAACCACTTTCGAATAACAAAAGCAAATTTATTTTGAATACTTGTTGAAGTTTATTTTGTATACAATTAAAATATACAATACTCACATCGGAAATGCAGTACAGCTTGAGTGAAAGTACAAGTGACACTTTGAAGCGGGGACGTGTGGTATCACCGCTTAAGGTCGTTAACGTGCGTTGAACCGGCTTTATTGCCGTGCCCACGCTATGTTCAAGGGAGAGGCTTGGTGATGGAATGACTACAGCAGTTTTGTCGTGACACATTTATTCTTTGGAAGACTTACACTACGTTACAAATGCAATACACCATTGTCCTTCGTCCGTACAGGCTCGCTGCCCTAGCGGTACGTCTCGATCACAGATCCCGGAGCGTGTACTCTCCAGTGATCAGCCGTGGCGCGACTGCGTGGATCGAGCGAGATAAAGGCCCAGTCGTAGAATGTCCAGCTCCTGGCGCGAGCGGAAGCGCCGCGATATCCGCGGAAGGGAGGAAGACACTGTGAAACGGAAGGGTGCACTCCGCAAAACGAGCGACTGCGTTTCGGACTGCACGTACGCGTTTGCGGGGGAGTCGCATTGACTCGACGCACGTGGTCCGCGACGGCGAAGTCGATGGAGCGGAGACGTGTGTCACGTTTCGTTGACCGGCGCGCACTGTCCACTTGCTTTGTTCCGTGCGTCCGGTGCGCGACGCACCGTTGCCAAAATTCGGCGCCTCGGTATAGCTG
Source organism: Schistocerca nitens (assembly GCF_023898315.1). Lineage (NCBI taxonomy): Eukaryota > Metazoa > Arthropoda > Insecta > Orthoptera > Acrididae > Schistocerca > Schistocerca nitens. The sequence continues at coordinate 568,230,761 of NC_064616.1, read as the reverse complement.
CACTCGCGAATGCCGGGCGTCGCTTACTTGTGTCGGCTGTGCCGTAGTTCAGCCCTTCGCGCGTTTGAACGGTGCGGCCACCACTCAGATCCCCCCTTGGAGAGCGGAGCTACGTAGCTGCTAAAACGCAGCAATCTTTCTGTGGCGTGCATGTGTTTACAAGTTCACGTGCTGCGTGATGGCAGTGCGGCAGCGTTGGCGGGGGTCGGTCAACGTTGGAAGGGCGGTGGCCCGTGATGTCAGCGCGCCGTACCGGCGAGCCTGCGGTAGGCGTGTCCTCACGCGGTCGGCTAGTGACAGCGGCGTGGAGCACCGGCGACAAGTGTCCGCGGCATGCGCAGCAAAGACACGCGCTGCACGTCGTTTGGTATGAAGTCTCGATAGCACTGACATCTTAATAATAACGCCGGGCATCCAGAAGAGCTACAGAAAAGTTCGCTATTTACAGTGTTCAGAGTGGCAAGTCCAAGTGTTCATATGTTACAATGTTCCACAAGTTCACCGAGTGACTCAGTCGCGGGATCACAGCACAGCATTCGAACCGACAGCGAAGCAAATACGTTAAACTGAGACGGATGCTGAACCGGCCTCAAAGCCCGACGCGGCGGAGGCAGAGGGACGCGAACGCGGGTCCAGGAGCTGCGACGGACACAGGGGGCGTTGTCCGTGGCTCGACTGGAGGTACCAGCCGAGGGCGGGGGCAGCTGGAGCCAGATGTCTACCTTGGACGGCGGCACGTGGACGCCGGATTCTGACGGCGTTCGGCGGCTCGGGCGCGCGTTTGCTGTTTTGGGTGGCGCGGCGCGTTGGTGGCGCAGCGCGGTCGTTTGAATCGGACTCGGCGGCCGGCGCTCGTGACGTAGTCCGCTGACGACTGTGGTGGGGACGACCAGTGCGCCTGTGGTGGACGCGGTCCAGGTGGCCATGCCGGCTGCCTGGGCGGGGTGGTGGGAGGCGCACGTGGCGACGCGATGACAGCAGGCTGCAGCTGTGCGTCACCGGCGGCTACGGGTACGCGCTCCGTCTAACCGGTGGCGGAGGGAGTGTCGTCTGTAACCAGATCTTCCGCCGGGTCGAAGAAATGAGTGGCTGCTGGAGCGGACAAGATGTAAGCTGGCTTGACGCGGTCTATTGACACTGCAGACGGCTTCCCGTTGTACTCAATGACCAGCGTTTTGTCTCCTCAGGCAATCATGCGATGTGGTCCACTGTAGGGTGGCCTGAGAGGTGGCTGTACTACGTCCGTACGCACATGACGTGCGTGCAACGCTGCAGGTCGCCGTGCACGAATACCTTCCCGGTGCCGTGCAGCGTCGGTGCGTGCGCCCGGAGGACGGCAATGTGAATGCGCAGACGTTCTGCCAGAGTGGGTGCTGCAGCATCGTGTGGGAGTGGTACTTCCTCGACAAAATCGCCCGGGGTTGTCAGAGGCTGTCCGTATACGAGGTCGGCAGGTGACGCATCGATCTGCTCCTTCGGCGTTACTCGCAGGCCGAGCAGCACGAGTGGGAGTGCCTCTGGCCATAAGGTGTCGTGGCAAGTTAGGGCGGCTTTCAGAGTCCTGTGGAACCGTTCCGCCATGCCGTTCGACGCCGGATGGTATCTTGTTGTCCTGTGTAATCGGATGCCACATAGTCTGGCGGCGTGCATGAACAACGCGCATTCGAACTGGCGGCCACGGTCAGTTGTCACGTGACTGGGACATCCGAAGCATGCCACCCAGGTGGCGACGGTCTCGGTGGTGATGTCCGGCGTTGCTTCCGGCCAGCGAGTGAAGCGGTCCACCATAGTTAGCAGATTCCACTTGCCTTGAGAGAGAGGAAGCGGGCCGACGAGGTCCATGTGCACGTGCGCAAATCGGCGTCTCGCGTCAGGGAAGGTGCCCACGGGTGCGAGGGTGTGCCTCCTGACTTTGACATGCTGTGCGAGTGCGCGCCCATTCGCGGCAGTCCTTCCAAAGCCCGGGCCAGACGAAACGCGCAGCCAAGAGCGTCACAGTGGTGTTGGTGCCAGGGTGTGACAGTCCGCAGATGCGGTCGAAGGCACTGCGCCGGAATTTGTCCGGAAGGAACGGTCGGTGCGTGCCGGTTGAGATGTAACACCAAATCTTCCGTGCAGAGCGAGGGACAGGCACCAGCTCCAGTTGCAGGCCGCTGGAAGTGTCGTGACGGAAGCAGTGCAGTTCTTCATCACTCTCCTGTACTTGGGCGATGTCCTCAAAGTTCACAGGGAGTGAGATGACGGCACACGCTCGGGACAAACAATCGGCGACGATATTGTCTATCCCTGAAATATGTCGGATGTCTGTCGTGAATTGCGACACGTACTCCAATTGCTGGAGTTGGCATGGTGAACACTTGGTGTGGTTGTTCTGGAACGCGTGGGTAATCGGTCTGTGGTCGGTGAAAATTACGGATTGTCGGGCTTCTACGGACGGTAGGAAGTATTTCACCGCCGCATACACCACAAGCAACTCTCGGTCATAAGCACTTCAAGCACGTTGCGATTCGGACAGCTTTTTAGAGAAAAAGCCTAGAGGCTGCCAGCTCCCGCCGACGCGCTGTTGTAGCGCCACACCGATGGCAGCCTGTCTGTTGTCCACGACTACAGCCAAGTCTGCGTCATGTACTGGGCGATGTCCTAAAAGTTCACAGGGGGTGAGATGACAGCACACGCTCGGGACAAACAATCGGCGACGATATTGTCTATCCCTGAAATGTGTCAGATGTCTCTCGTTAATTGCGACACGTTCTCCAATTGCGTCGCTTCTGCTATATTTCGTTTTGAGTCCGTGAAGTTCTGCTCCATTGCGTCTGTCCAATTCACCGGAGTCTTTCCCTTTGAGATAGGACCGTGTAACAACGCCTTAGTCAACGGCTCTTGCGCGGCGGCTGCGTTGGGCAGGTGTCGACGATAGAAGTTCAACATGCCTGCCGGCACTGTCCTGCTATCTTTAAATTTGTTGTCGCGTTGATGAGCTGGCCATTTGAGATGTCAGCTAGCAGCCCGTAGTGGCTGAGAAAGTCCGCGCCTAGAATCGGCTCATTAACGTCAGGCACAGTAAAAGTCCATGAGAATGTGCGGCATAGAGCTAGATCTAAATTGCGGCTGTGTGTGCCATAAGTTTTAATAGCTGAATTGTTCGCCGTTGTGAGGGAGAGTGCCTCAACCCGCCTGCGTTCTCATAACGTAGAATGGAGGAATATCGAAAGGTCCAAACCCATGTCAACAAGATACCTCACGCCCGCATCCCATTCCGCAACAAACAGACGCACTGCAGCCGGGTACACCTAGGCCCAGTCACAGCTGGCGTTTGGGTGCGAGCAAGGGGCGCGGCACCTGGTTGCTTCATTGCCGAAGCGGGCATGGTACCAGCAGTAGTCGCTTTGTGCCTACTCTGACGTCTGCGGGGTACCGTCGGAGCAGCTGTTGCTGCGTTGCCAGCTGCGCGAGCTGCGCTGTCCTCTTGATGCGAGCGCGCCAACTGGTCAACTTGAGTGGAGAGAGCTGCCATCTGTGCAGCCAAGTTTTGCACTAGCTGGTGCAGGTTGGCATCCGATGTGGCTGCGGGAGGCACGTGCCGCCACGGAGGTGGGGGGGGGGGGCGGTGTCGTAAGCTGCCGCGGCCGCTAGGAGCCGTTGTCAGCGCATCGTGCACCCGGTCGGCCAAGTTAGCGACGGCGTCCAGCTGCATCTCTGTCTGTGCTGCTATCACTGCCTGCACCTGAACTGGGAGACTGCACACCCAGATAGTGCGTAACAGAGAATCTGGCACCATGTCGGACTGTGCGAGGCTGTGCAAAAGGAGCAGGAACTGTGAGGACCTCCGGTCGCTGCGTTCCTCTTGCCGCAGCAGTTGGTGCACTCGTTGTTCCTCGGACAACGAGATCCGCCGGATGACCTCCTCCTTGAGTCATTTGTACGATGACTGCGTCGGCGGGGTGGTTATTATACCCCGCACTTCGGCCTCGTAGTTATGATTGAACTGGCTCACTACGTGTCCAAATTTTGCCAGTTTGCAGGTTATGTGGTTGCTCATGAAGACCGCCTCCACATGGCTGAGCCACATAACAGGGTCAAGGGGCCAAAATGGAGGCAGCCTGATCAACACCCGTCCAGTGCTTGTGGATGTTCCGGCGATTGTAGGAGGCTTCGGTGTGGCGGCGATTTGCACGCCAAAATTGTCCTGAGCTGTCTGTGGCTGCACGGCGTCTGTCCGTGTAGCCCGTACTTGTAGCTCACTCTCCAGTCCCTTGTTGCATGCGAGCAGCTCTTCAATGGTCTTTTGCAACTCTTCTAATGTCGCCATCTTAGCTCAGAGTTGAGTCCTCGCACAAGGGGAAAGCACACAATGAAAATAACTCGACAAAGTAAAACACAATAAAATAACACTGGACTGTTCGGAATGAAATACACGCACAAACACAGTACAAAAAAGTACGTTCAAAGAAAAAAAAATATCTACGTAGCACTGTTCGGGTGCGGACGACTACGTGCCAGCCTACTCACGGTTCCACGTCACTCGTACCGACGAACGTTCGTCACCAGGTGTTTTTAGCCTCGGATCATGTCGGGGTCATCAGTGAAGCGGGGACGTGTGGTATCACCGTTTACGGTCGTTAACTTGCGGTGAACCGGCTTTATTGCCGTGCCCACGCACTACGTTCAAGGGAGAGGCTTGGTGACGGAATGACTACAGCAGTTTTGTCGTGACACATTTATTCTTTGGAACACTTACACTATGTTACAAATGCAATACACCATTGACGTTAGTCCATACAGGCGCGCTGCCCTAGCGGTACGGCTCGATCACAGATCCTGGAGCGTGTACAGTTCTCAGTTTATGTGATCGCTCTAAGCTTGTTGACACCAGTGCCTACCCATTTAAATTATATATTACAGCACTGAGGATGGTCACTAAGTGACCGAAAATCGATTTTGCGGTTAATAAAACAAAAAAATACGACCAATGCTGTCTCTCCTTCTAAGTTTATCCATTTGTATTATTTAATGGAAGAGATACAAATTTTATCGTTTTAGATGGAAATTATCCAAACTGATCTATTACATACAGTGTGTGTGTGATTTAAGTGTGCTCAACTATGGGGTTATCAGCGTCCTTTCTGAAATGGTGATGACTATGGATAAAAGGTCTAAAATATTGAAAATGGTAAAGTACAGTCTTGCTAAAAATTGCACTCACATTCTCTCTGTCTCACTCACATCCACCCATGCATTGACACTGTCATGCAACCTGTAGGATAAGCATTACTGTACAGGGGGATGTACGAAGGGCGTAGTGAGATAGGCTTCCACACAGAGGGGGCTACATCTTGTTGACAAGATATGCCCAGCTACAGGTGTCTCTCTTGACCTTACAAAGGCATTTGATACGGTAAATGACAACATACATTTGCAAAAGCTGGTTTCTTGTGTGATAAGGGGAGCTGCTCATGGCTGGCCTGGCAGTGTCAAAGGCTCAGCACAGTTTCTTCATATAAATAAAGTCAATCAATCAGGAATCCTAAATAGGGTGCGCTTTTCTATACAAGCAATAAAACGTGGTGTGCCACAGGGCTCAGTTTTAGGTCCCTTATTATTTATACTTTATAAAAATGACCTCCCCTGCACCCTACCCCCTAGTAAAACATTTCTGTTCACTGCCGATACTAATGTCCTTATCTCAAATACAGAAAAACCTCTCCAGTCAACAGTTAATAGAAACACAACCCAACTAGGTTTGTGGCTTGAATCAAACACATTGTTCCTCAAAGCACATTATTCAGAGCGGAAATCCTCAGGTTCCAACAAAAACACTAAGTGGCAGCCTTGTTGAATTTGTCAGTGAGACTACATTCTTAGGGATTCACTTCACTGGCACATTCACGTGGGAAATCCACATTGACATGATTAGTTCCAAGCTGAACAGAGTCTGCTTTATGCTCCTATCAGAGAGAGATGAGCTAAATTGCAGCACTCTGACATGCATGCATTATGCTTTTTCCACTGAGTATTATCCTATGGAATTACTTATATTGATAGCACTGACTCAATGGAATTATTTATACTGCAAAAAACCAGTTATAATAATCCTGTACAAATGGGAAAGAGAATCCTGTAAATTCCTCTTTAAAAATTAAACATATTGCTTCTCCCTAGCCAATGGACGTTTGAACTGCTCTGTTTCATTAAAAAATACATCAATAGACTGCACAGGAATCTGGACACTCACCACCATAAGACGAGGTCAAAAAATTGTTAAGAATAGTACCTCATTCTACTAAACTGTATAGTTATAGTATTAAATATAGGGGAGTTAAACTGTACAACCATTTCACGAAAGAAGTAGAACATATTCAAGAACCAACAAAATGCAAAAAACCTCCTAAAGAAGCATTACTTCTACAGAATACAAGACTTTCTTGAATGTGATCTATCATAAATTATATTATACACTTCGATTATCGTCCAAAACTAAACTGTGTCATTAGAAATAAACTGCGGTCCATTTATGAACTTCTGCTGTTTGATTATGACCAGAATTATTATTCACACTTATTCTTATATTATTATGAATTCTTATGTAATATACTTTCAGTGTGATGTGCGCTATAAGAAACAATGTTATGTCTGTATATGTTCTCTTATCGTCTGTTTGACTTGTCCCACATCATATTGTACATTTCTGTATATCGAATGACTGAGTGGACCAATTACATGCAGTACAATACAATACAATTAACTCTCGCAATACCGAGGGGGATGTTGTGTTATGTTATGTTAACCGCGGACCTAGAAACGACGGAGAGGTCCGCAACCCCACCATGACTACCACAGTCCACTTCACCCCTCTGCCGCCCCACACCGAACCCAAGGTTACCGAGGAGGATACTTAATGCCCACTGTTTGAAAATATCATAATTTTGTAATGTACATTATATTTTAAAATTTTGAAAAAACATTTATTGTTTTTAATGATTTGTATTGCTACGGTTAACAAGAGAGGTATGTGAGTTGTCCTACCCTCGTTGTCCTATCTTCTGCTTGATGTAATAAGCCTTTTTGCTTGTGCCAAGACCGCAAATGCACGCTGATGACACAGTGTCATTTCTGCGGTGTCATTTTGTCCAAGCAGAATCATGAAGAAACAAATAGCACTCATCACCTGTCGCTTGCTGACTTGTTTACAGTACACTTAGCTCACATAGTCGCCACCTACACAGCTCACACGGCTCAACAATGGAGTTCTTGTTGCTACTTTGTTATGCAGTTGTTCATGGGTGTCTGCAGAAATTTTTCCAAGAGTGAACGAGAGTTAAAATTTGCCAGTCTTGATAATAACAGGTTCTGTGACTCTGAAACCATCTCACACACCAAGTACTAAATCTGTCAATAATCACACAAAACTTAATATATGTTACAATATTGATAATTATCTACTTGGTATTTTTAAAGTAGATTACTTTGGAACACACTGTAAGTATCTTTCAGTAGTATATGCAGAGCACACATTTTTGTGTTGTTAATTAAATATGGATGTCACCTTTATATTTTAACAGTCTGAAATTACATCCTCATACAATTAAATCAACGCGTTTTGAAGCAAACATTGAAAATATTTGGAAAAATAACTTACTCATAGCCCATAACTTTGGGTTGAAACTGAAAACAAAACATCTGAAATAGAAAAAATCAGAATGATTGAGAAAATCCAGCTGGGTATAAAAGTACAACCATGTTAATACCCCTCAAAGTGGAGAAAGAGGGAACAAACTTTGAAAAAGGCTTATTCAGCTCTGAAGCAATCTATAATCATTGGTTTGCTTAAAACACTGCACATTTGTTCATGTTAATGGATTTATTGCATTACTTTCATGATTTGTATTGTCTGGTGTTGACTGGCACAACTGAAGTTGAAAAAAATGCGTTTTAGAGGCTACATTTTTCTGTTTGGTTAGGTAACATGTTGCCCAGAATTAATAAACGATCAGACAAATTTGGGAAACCTGTCGTATGTATTTCGTATCATTTGGTTATGTCCTCCTGATAATTTACAGAGAAGTGATAAGTCTGTATATACAAGGAATATACTGTAAGATATTTATTTGCAATAAGAGTATTGTGACCCCATACCAAGTATAAAGCGAACAGCTCTCTTTTATGACAGAATTATACTGTTCAAGTGTACATCAGTAAAATTTTCTTATAGTTCTATTCCATAGTTTAGAAATGGGAAAGTTGCTCCATAATGTATTGTTTACATTTATTTTATTACATAAAATTTTGGACAAGTGGCTAATTAAGTACAACACACTGTCTGTTTTCGTGCATAAAAAGTTATAATGAGTTTCCCATTGACGATTGCTGTCCAAGTGCAGACCACAAAATTTACAGTTTTTACTGCCCATATATGAAATCTTCAAATATTTCCTCATACCTCTGTGGCATTTGTTGCACGCTTTGAATTCCGGTAACTGATTTTGTGGTGTTTACTTTTAGGTCATAGATATTGCATAGCTGACAAAACTGAAAGGCATTATGCATCTTGCAATCCATTGGAACCTTAGGACAGTCGTCACGACCATAGATTTCAAAAAAAAACATTGGATTCTGTAGACAGACAGGCAGTAGAAATTGCAGGTATAAACAAAAGCACCAGACAGTTAGTTGAACAGACACCCACAGAAACAACTTCAAAAACCAAATTTCTAGAAGTTTCAGAACCCTTCAGAATTAAGACAGGTGTTCAGCACAGCAATGGGTTCTCAGTGATTCTCTTCGATCTGGTCTTAGACAAGGTCACGAGAGAGTGGGATAAAGAATTGCAAGAGATAAACATTGGAAGAATCCATCTAGGGCAAGGAGGGGAAAGATTTGAAGTGAAATGTCTCACTTTTGCTGACGACCCTTGTTATCCAGCTCGGAAACAGGTGTAAGACTGACACTGTCCTCAAAATGTTTAGGAAGCTATCTTTGTAATTCTTTTTAGGCCCCAATGAATTCCTAAAACTTCGCGTTTTCTTTGACGACTGTGAACTTAGGGATGTAGATTCTCTTTGTCAGAACGTGTCTCTTCCAGAATGGTCCGCAGCTCGTGGTCTAGTGGCTAGTGTTGTTGCCTCTATATCACGGGGCCCTGAGTTCGATTCTCGGGTGGGTCGGGGATTTTATCTACCTGGGGATTGGGTGTTGTTTTGTCCTCATCATTTCATCATAATTAGCATTCGTAACAGTGCCTAGATTGGAATGTGAAAAAAATGGACTGTGTAAAAAGTGGGACTTTGTATGGGCGCTGATGATCGCACAGTTGAGCGCCCCACAAACCCAACATCATCATCATCATCTTCTTCTTCTTCTTCTACAATGCAATTTCTTTTTCTATGCGCCCCATCAAATCAGAAAGAATTTACCTGGCAATGTCTTGTGTGGGCAGTATGCAGTCAAGTCCACTTAAAATGCGAAGTCTGCACTCCACTCCAAGATGTTCTAATTTTCGTTCCTGCACTCATTTTCCCTTCATAAATTCAACAGTAGCGAGTCTGAAATCGAAAAATCGCTCCAGGCCTACTCCTTTACAGCCCTACCAATACTATTGTAATTTAGTATGCTTTTACCTAAATAACTGAAACCCTCTCTCTAAGTCGTCACGAGTACCCTCTTACTAAAATTTAGTTTCCAAACAAAGTACACTATGGGAGGATAGTCCCGTTTATAGGAAAAGCTAATCAAAAGAGTTGCCCTTTTTACAGAATTTGTTTTTGGTGTCTAATGGATAAGTAAATCAGACTATTCACTTCTTTTCCTAAGATCTTACCCAGTGGTTAGACAAAAAAAGCAGTATGAATAATATTATACTGAAGCTAAAACAACTCAGTTCCAAGTTCATTTAGTGGTTTAAAATACGTACTAAAGGTCGTCAGCCTATCCAGGCCATGAAACAGTGAAGTATTGGAAAAGCAGAAGTACGAATTTTGCCTATTTTCTTGCTACTGCTTAAGTTGCTTCTTCAAATAAACATTACTCCACGTAAGCAAAGTTGAACTACACCCTTATACATTACGTTTTTAAGTGAGTAAAAGTCCAGTAGGTAACTTCAAGGAAGCCAAAAAAAAAATTTGGCCAGGGGGGGGGGCCTTTAGAAAAGCACTTTCCATAATCAACAAACTTGAATACTAAAATACTTAGATGCTAAGGCACACACTTTTTATACTGAACATTTCACCCAAGAAAACGTCTTTGTTACTGGAATTTAGTTTCAAAAGCTATTATTCTTCGAACTAACTCTGTAGAGTCATTTAACAGATTGTAGTAACTTGGCTACACGCTGATTGAATTTTACATAAGCAAAATTTTCACTACAACACTTTGCAATAGTTAAGAAAACACAAAAACAATTTGAATGGTACCTATTTATATTAACTTGGCACTTCATAAGTCTCTAAAACAGGATACTCGGACTTATCAAACACCAGGAAGCAACCCTATATAGGTGTATGATTAGGATGAAAAAACAGGGCGAACCAGTTTGTTTAAAGTTCAAGAATGATTATTAAAATACCGTTTAAATTAATGGTTCACGCTGTACAAAAGTAAAGTTACAAATAAATCTTATCTGGTGGCTTTAGGCTTGGGTGTGGTGAACAGTTATGAGGGCTACACTACCCGCAGAACGGCCTGCAAGTATCTGGGCTCAATTTCTGTTCTTGGCATCGTTCAATTTTACGTACAGTAGCCCAACAACTCGCAGCTACGCCGTAAGCCGTTTTCAGTCTTCATCCGAGGCATTTTTGTGCAAATTTGCAGGCAGAGCTTCTCCTGCTCCACAAACGTGTTGCCTCTATCACTGCTGCCTACAGACGGTGTGACTTACTTCCCGCGCTTGCCACCTTTTACACTCCCCAGAGCCACTTTCGTTTCAAACAAAAGCAAACTGGCTTTCTTACATTGTTCCTAAGCGTGACCATTTCTTAAATTGTTAAATTTACAACAACATGAAGAATTTATACACACAAATATTTTTAAACAAAAAACGTCATCAGAAAATAATTTATCGTAATAAATAATTTACCTAGTATTTTACATACATTACTCACATATAATGCAAAGAAGTTCAAACCCTAGTATAGCACACTCTACTTTACATCTGCAGAAAATATACTACCAATATGCGAAAATTTTAGAGCAAAAAAAAATTATAAAAGTTTAAATTAAATATAAACAAATAATGTTATACCTTGACTTAACCTATGTCATTTTCAGTAACATATGAAATCTCCCATACTCTTCGTTTAGTTCCATTAAATAATGCGTGTGATTCAGAAATTTTACTATTTGTACCACCAATTTCTTCACGTGCTCCAGGCTTGCAAATTTAGCCGAATGTGCTTTCTGAGGTCCAGAACAATGAATCCCATCTGTCGATCTTCCTAATATTTTGGTCTTTCGATGTTAACTAAATCTTTAAATTCTTTCTTCATGGTAATATGCAGTACCTGTCACTTATGGGACCTGAGAATTCACATCTTTTTTTCTGTCATTCCTATTCATTTTACAGAATTGCTCTTATAGATTGCTAGACCGCTACTTTTTGTACAAACAACCAATGGATCTATGAACCTCCTAATACCACAAACAAATAGTGAAAATTAAACGGCACTGGCAGCACAATTCTCCCGAACTGAAGAGAATTGTGCCGACCGAAAAATACTGCGCCGTAATGCTAAATGAAATGTCGTGCTATTTAGGTACTTTCGAGAAGGACTGAGCAAAGCCGAGTCACATGCCAGGCCTTGGTCCACCTGTGGCTCCCACACACTGCTGGAATCGTGAAATCTGGCACGCCGTGGCTGACCTTGGTTTATAATCTATTGCTAGTTTAGGAAGTTTTTGTGGTGACATACGAAGTACTTGGTCTCTCCATTATTCTTTGTATTGGATTGTCTTTGGTGTTTTTGCTTGTATTCCTAATCCTTCCTTTATTACTTCATTTCTAATTTTGTCTTCCCTGGTGCAGCCTTTCACAGATATTAGAAATTTCATTTCTGTTGCTGGCAGTTGCCGTAAATCTTTCTTTCTCAGTACCACATTTCTATCGCATATAATAAAGTAGGAATTACCGTAACTTTATAAATTTTCAGTTGTGTCTTTTACCTTGTTTTACGCCCACAGTATTCTTCTTATTGGGCCACATATACGCTAGTAGGTATTAATTTATTTCTATATGTCCATATCTTGATCATATGATATGTCACACCCTAAATACTTGAAAAGGGCTACCTGTTCCATCAGTTTATTGCTGAGGACTATTTTTGTTTGTACTGGGTGAATACCTAAAAGGGCCATAGTTTTAGTTTTATTTATAGACATAGTCAGATTGTGGCTTACACTTATCTCATTTACTTTATATAATGCCATTTGTAATTTATCTTGGCTGTCTTGTATGATAACTATATCATTTGAGAATAACATTTATGCCTAATGGTGTTATATCTCTTTTCCATTCCCTGACCATATCACCTATATAGACACTGAATAATGTTGATGACAAGTTACACCCATGTTTTGCTTCTTGATTTGTCTGTATTTCAGGTGCTATTTCTTTATCCACCTCAATTATAATTCAATATGTAGGCTTTTCGTGACTTGGATCAGATTTTTAGGGATTCCTCATTTTCACATTGCACATTGCTTTTCTCTGTGAATTCTATCAAATGCTTTTGCATAATCCACAAATGGTAGGTGAGTTTCCAGATTAAATTTTCATCTGCTTTGAATTACCTTTTTCAGTTCAAAAATATCATGCATACATAATCTTCCCCTTAGGGAACTGCTTGTTCTGCCATTAAAATTACATTCAAGATATTTTGCAGTCTTTCAGTTATTATTTGGCAGTAGATTTTGTAACCAATATTCAGATTACTTATGCCCTTTAGTTAGATGTATTATATATTTCACCTTTCTTATATATTGAAATGTTCTTCCCTATTGTCCATTTCTCCAGCACCTCATGTTTCACCCAGACCATTTCGAAGAGATGTAGCATTCTTAATTTAAAGATACAGCCTCACTTTTTAATCAGTTCAGTATTTATTCTACATAGTTCTCGAGATTTTCAGTCTTCCATTTTTTTAACTATTTTCAGTTCTGTTAGTCCAATGTACTCTCTTCTATTTTATGGCGTCTTTGATTTCTGGATTGCATCATTGTTGTTCATAATGTGTAATCCAGACAGATATTTGTATCACATTTATATTTACTGTAGCTGTTCCCTCTTTGTTGAGGAGTTTCATTAATTTTTGTGCTATTTCTTGTATTTCAACAGACACGATATTAAAATCTGCTTATAATCGCATCTCGTGATGCATTATGTGCTGTTCTTACTATCACTTTTGCTTCATTTCTCTTCTTATGGTATAGTTCTTTAGTGTCTAATGATTTCTTCTTTTAATTTTTATCATTTATGGCTTTTTGTATCTCATTGTTCCATACTTCTATGCCCCTTTTCCTATAGGTCCTACGTTTTCCACCTAGTACTTCGCTTGCTACCTGTTTTATAGCGTTTTTAATATTAAGGCAGTCTTTGTTTATGTCTTCATTTTCATTGAGCAGCTGTCTGAGTTCCTTCTGATACAGTTTCCTTAAGCTGTTTCTTGCAACAGATGTACCTTAAATATCTTGTTTAAATTTTTTCATTTCTTTTCATTTTTTATTGTTTGGTTTTTCCATCTAGAGCATTCTGATTTTACGAGATAGTGGCCTGTATTTACATTTTTACCTCTACAGACTTGAGTGTGTATTATCCTTGGAGCCAACTTCTGATTAATTATTACATTTATTTTGCTTCCAGACGGTGGTGGTCACAGTAAATGGGATACACTGTTTAAATAAAAGAACACTATGTGAGCATAAAATAATTTATTGAAAGAAGGTAGAATTAGTCTTATGAATTAGTTAGCGATCTCTCAGATTTCTCTGTATGACAACAGTTTAGTAGAATACCTGGAAGTGCAATGGTGTGCTTCTGAGTATTCTGCTAAGCTGTTGTTTTCATTTTATGCACAATACTGTATTTCGACGATAGACCCAGCTGTCTTCTTCAGGTGCAGGATAGTGCATACTCCAAAGTAATAATTGATCAGGAATGTTGGCAATTCCTTCTCGGATCATAGCTTTCAAATTTTCTGTTCTGGCAAGTGAACTACGATACACTTCGGTTTTAAGGTGACTCCACAAGAAGAAATCTCTCACTAATGGATAAAGAAATCTGGGAGGCCAATATGTTTGTTAAACAATTGCTGTGCAGAAGCCATAATACTCGTGCTGTAAATCCGTTTTGCTGAAACCAGCCATTGTCAATATTTTGAAGAAATGTCTGCAGTTTTTGCGCAACAGAGGTTTCAAGCAAGACAACGTCCTGATTCAGTGTGACTGTGGCCGCAAGGCCACTCTCGTACTCAAAACAATAAGCGCCTATTATGCCATATGATGACACAGCGTACCCACAATAACATTGTTGCTTTGCAGTGGACGTTGGTGTCGCTGAGTAGGATTTACTTGAGCTCAATAAAGAAAGTTTTGTTCATTAACAAATATATTAAGATGTAAATGGACTTCGTCAGACGTCCACAGGGTGTTAACAAACTAATTGTTATCATTCATATTTTCAAACATTCGATCACTGATTGTCGGCACATTATGTGATCATTGGCTTTCAGTTCCTAGACTATCTGCAAATTTTATGGATGATAACGCAAGCCCTGTACTAATATTCTTCGAATACTTGACTATCTTCTTATGACAGCAACTCGAAAAACTTCGATATTATCTGCTGTATGTGTGGTTCCCACAAGGCCTCTATGTTTCTCTGTCATTGATGAACCTGTTTTATCAAAGTTACATATCTACTTATTAAGTGCATGTGCTGATGGAATGCAACTATAGTGTCTTAAACTGAAGCCCTGTCGAAATTTCCTATGTGCAACCTCCAGCTGTTATCGTTTTTGTAAAAAGCATTGATGTCAAAAGCCTGTTGCATACCAAAACAAGTCTCAATCTTAATTAAAGGCAAGATGGCGTAAGCTGCTGTCTGTATGTTACTCTGCATTAACTTCCCCACTGCTGCTAACACAAACTGTTTCTCTCTATCACTCTGTATAACCGCCTCAAGCAGAGTTAAATTCTGGACAGGGTCATCAGATCCGCCAGATACAACTACTGTTAAATGATCTGACAGCTTTGGAGTCAGTCTCTTAAAGTTTCTGTTTCTTATTCGCCTTTTATATTCTGTTGATGATAGTGGGAATTTATAAAAACGCTGTTAGATTTGTCTTTGTATATTCTTTGTATTGGCATGGTTTTCTATACGCTAGAGGCTTCTTTGGCAGCGTGGATGGCATAACCTGTTTTGTAGCTACTGAAATCAGTATTACTCGCAGAGTCAAAGTTGACACTTGGCGCGGTGGCTGATGGGAACGACTATAAATGGGAAATGCCTTTACTGTCGCTCGCATCAGCCACCGCGGCGAGTGTCAACTTTGTTTGCGCGTCTAAATACGTCAGTCTGTGTGGATGTGGTAACTTTTTGCAATAGTTCTTCTGGGTAATGTTCAAATGGTGTTGCTTGGTTACGTGACTTTTGCGTTTTGTAGCTACATTGTTTCATATCACGATGAGGCTTTCAGCTTCTGCTTTCATTTCCTGGTACTTTCTTCTTCTCAGAGTAAATGGGACAATCTTGACTCCACCATAATTTACTCATAAGGGTAGATATGTAAGTGAGGTGATAAATTCATGGGCAGCTTTTTCACGATTTCCGCATATCTTCTGATCAGCGTAATGTGTTTGAAATGGTGGCATTTAAAACACATGGAATAGTTTGAGATGTAGGACAAACATCAGTGACTTCCTCAGCCTCCTTTTAACTCGTTTGTGTCTACATGCTTTATGACCCTGTAACTTGTAAGAATAATGATAAAACTTAGGATACTACACAGCTCTGTCGTGACTGTTTAACTGCCAGATGTTGATTGACATGAAGAGAAATTTTCAATGGGACTCAAACATTGTCACATTTCGCAAGCATTTAAATGATTTCCGTGTCCCTGCTAATCGCCAAAACGCGTCTGTATGTAGAATGGTGACAACTTTTCTAATATAATGTTTTTTCTCTGATTAGAAACTCATTCTGGGAGTTGATCAGCATTGTGTTATTATTTTGTGGACTCATCTTAGCTTGTTTGTGTACATGGGGTGACTCCCAGCTTCTCTTAATGGATTCGCTGTTATTACTAGTCAGTGTCCCATCCAAACTGCTGTGAGCGTGTTTTGGATATTGTAAGCTTTATGGACGTTCCAGGGAGGTATGGCAGGAGTCCCAGAGGTTGCACACTAAATAGTGATCCATCTCAACAGCCATACTTCCCATTATCACATAGCACACCTTGAGAGTTAGCGATTTTTGTAGAGGTTTCTACCATTCTTGTTGTCTGGGCTGTTAGGCCAAAGTATCTGCTCCATGTGTTGCAGACTGTTCCACAGTCACATCATATAGCGGCCGCTACACAATGCATAGCGCTTGAGGTTGCAGAGGAATGGATCCGCACATTCGCCAAACCCCTGCCCAAAGAAGACAGAGCTCCTTAAGTTCTCGCTATTTGGCACGGTGCAGAAAGAATGTGTGGTATATCGAATGTCAGCGACATGGCGAACATTGTCCCCTTTCTTAATAGGTGGCTGATTTGTATACTGCTATACCAACACTCTTTTCCTGGTGCCATAGACTAGTAGACATTCAACAGCTCGTGACAAAACTGTCACTGGCATAAGGATATGTCTCTGTTCTTTCAGAAGTGTTCTAGTTATTCTGAAACTCTGAAATTTTGATGTACAATAATGTTCAAGCACAGATCATTTCGCATTTTTCCAGACACACATGAGAGTTTTGTGAGTGCAATAAAACAGTTTTGTAAACATTACGTTTGGTTTGCATAAGATTGTTAAACATCTCATATTGAATAGCTCCTGCTCCTCCCACTTACGAATTCACTGATAGCTGTAAGGAAATCATACTAATGTCATTAAAATATTTCGAAGGTACTGTCAACCTAACTTCATCATGGCGGTGGAATCGGAACAAATGTTTTCACAGAATTCATGAAAACAATTAACGCTTGGAAAACTGAATGGGCTGGCAAAATATATTGCGTTATATCATGTTAACTCGACAGAAAATTCAGTTTCCGATGTACGATTTTTCGTCTTCTACAAGTTCTGTTGCGTGTAAACATGGCGTGAAATTTCTCAGAGACTAGCAGATGAATATAGAAAAGCCGCAGAATTAAAAATTGTTGTGAAATGGTGGAAGACATAGAGAGTATTAGACTATATTATGTGGAACAATCCCAAGAAAATTATCTAAGGAAATGAGGAATGGACCGAAATGAAATTTTATAAATTGAAAGCTGCACTAGTTTTCTACATCTACATCTACATTTATACTCCGCAAGCCACCCAACGGTGTGTGGTGTATGCTTCAGAGACTTGACTGTCGAATACAATACAGGGTGCATCAAAAAATGTATACACACTTTGAACTGTCATAGACAATTTATTTCCCATTCTACAAGGTTAAATATGTGTGAGAAAGTAATTTTATGTTTCTTCAACAGTTGGCAGCAGTGGCAAGGAAGTAACTGCAACATGGCGGACGTACGTTTGAGCTTTGAAGCGTGGAAGCAGATAATTAAGTGGTACTGGAAGTTTGAGAATGTAGCTGCGGTTCGAAGATAGTGCAGAAGTGTGTATGGTACAGGCGTTCGCCTCAAAAATCTTCAAGGCAAGCAGCACGTGAGGGTAATGTAAGTGCTAGTGGTTTGCTATGCATTCTGAAGAAAGGCAAGTTTCGTGTGTACATTCCTAGGCTGGTGCAACAGCTAAGTGACGACGATCCAGATCGAAGGTTAGAATTTTGTGAATGGGTTCAGGAGATGGTGAGACGTGAACTGGGATTTATGGGTAGCATAATTTGGTCGGATGAAGCCCAATTCAAACTCAATGGAACTGCCAATAGGCACAATTGTGTGTACTGGGCTGAAGATAATCCTCACATTACAGTTGAAAAGGTTGTGAATTCGGCTGGTGTAAATGTGTGGTGTGGTTTGTCTGCAAGGGGACACATTGGGCCTTTCCACTTTGAAGGTACTGTTACTGGAGAAACGTACCTAACCATGCTTGCTGACTCCATATTCCCTGCCATTCTTGCATTATACGGTAATGATGAGTTTTATTTCCAACAAGATGGCATCCCGCCGCACTATCATAGGGACGTACGAGCATACCTGGATCACAATGTGCCAGGCCAGTGGATAGGATGCAGGGGCCAATCGAGTTTCCTGCACGCTCTCCAGACCTCACGCCGCTGGATTTCTTCTTATGCGGCACAGTAAAAGATGAGGTGTACAAAAGTAAACCACGTAACCTGGACACACTTTGAATGAGATTCGGGCGGTTTGCGCAGAAATCTCATTGGACACTTTGGTACGATGTATGGAATCAGTGGTGACTCGTACTCAGAAGTGTATTGATGCTGAAGGCCACCAGTTTCAACATTAATCACATTTGCAAAGTACTTTTAATTTTCCAATTGGGCTTTAAGCTTTCCTTTTCCAGAAATTTAACATTGTAGAATGGGAAATAAATTTTCTATGACGCTTCAAAGTGTGTATACATTTTTTTGATGCACCCTGTATATTTTGTGAAGATACAAGAAATGAGACACATAAAAGGCTGCACAAGACTGGTTGGATTTAGAAAGGACAATGTACAGAAATAAATGAAGATATTTAAAGTAGAAGATGAAATTAAGGAAAATAATGAAAGATATCTCTTAAACCTGAACAGGATACAAGAAGGGAAAATAGCAAAACAATTTTCATGACGTGGACCTAGTGGAAATGATAAATATGGAAGTCCAAGAAAATGTTGACAAAACTACCTCTGTAACTGGAACAGTTGGATGGCTTGTTTATTGAAAGAAGAAGATGTATATGATAGCGATAGATGACTCACAGTTTAACTGTGTCATTACTCGAACAATCAGTTTGTAGCTATGTTGAGCACTTTATAAAATGAATCTTTACTTAATAAGAAAATAAGAGACTGGGCCTGTGTACAAGGGAAAACGCTGTAGGATGTTCCCTATGAAATAGAGATTGAGATGAGCGGGCTAAATCACTAGCAGTAACAGTGAAATTCAATTAAGAATAGACTGAACGTTTATACTATACAGACAATTAGAAAAACATGATACACAAACACGAAAACATATCGGTTGCTGGTGCCTGTTTTGGATAACGAAGTGAGTGCAAAAATTAACGAGAATACTTGCCTGATAGACTTGAAAATCATTGGATAATCTTAAAATAGGAATAATTTTATTCTAAGGGAAACACACATGCACACCCTTCATATCCACACTAACACCATCCAGAACAAGGACAAGAAACTAGAAGAAGTGAAATATGCACCATGAACACATACCGTTGGCGAAGGTTTGCATCACCTGTCTAGCACATCAATGATGAACACTGAAAATTCATATCACAGAACTTAGTGGAGACTACGACACAAAACATTATTTAGACTGGAAATAGAGACTCAATATTGCAAAGAAATATGTATAAACCTAACATGGATCAGATACGAAACTTGTGGCCCAATCCACACAAAGCCAGAGCGAGAGAAAACATGAAACCTCCGAAAATCATTTATTCTCGTCAAAGAATTACTCACATAAGAAAATTATTTCGAAATAATAGCAAGAGCAAACAGATTCTGAGAACTGATGGGTCTCTAAACCATGTACTAGCAGGCCGAACAGAACTAACAAAGGCACACATACTAATGGATAGAAATTAACAGAATAGAAATGAAACTAATGAGACAGATGGATTAAGAATATAGCAAACGCAGGCAATGGCACATTCACACTGAAAAGCACGAATTCTAACTCATACAAAGCATAACGTTTACACTGCACTCCCACATTAGTAACTTCCAGCTCAACAAAGTACCTACCTATAAAATCGAACAATTATGCAAACTCTTTCAGTTCCTATACCAAATGAAATATTGTGCATGATCATTAAGATTTGAAGCTGAAAAAGAAATGGCTTAAGACTTCAGCTACACAAAACTTACACAAATTCAGTTACTAATCTCATCTACTGCAAACAAGCTCCTAAGAGCAACCTCACTCACCACACATCCAGGAAAGAGTAAAGAGCACGCTAGCAAAATCGGCGGTCACACAGGCAGCAGAAATGGTCAAAAATGGAAACCCTTTCTGTGTCCTGCCAACTTAAGCACAATAGCGCCTTGACCAGAAGGGACCAACCCTCTTTGCCACTCTGTAAGCCTGTACAAGAGCTTGTTAACCTGCAGTAGTAGCTGATGAGAAGTTTATTCACCACCATACACTTTCATGGTACCCAATACACAGACACAATCACTCATCCTGTCATTCAAAGTGGGAGGAAAGGGAAAGAAGGATAATGGTATAACATTAAGACATCATTATCAAGTGGGGGGCAGGTAGAGAAAACACAGATAGTCAAAAAACGACACATACATTGTGGTGGCAAAAGTCATGCGACAGCGATATCACATATGTATATGGGAGTAGTATTACTTGCACAAGGTATAAAAGGGTAGGGCGTTGGTGGAGCAGTCATTTCTGCTCAAATGATTCGTGTGAAATGGTTTCCAAATTGCTTATGGCCGTACAGAATTGGCAAACGTTGTATGCAGAATGGTAGTCTGAGCTAGATGCATGTGCCATCCGTTTCTGAAATCGTTAGGAAATGCAATTTTCCAAGATCCATGGTCTCTAGAGTGTGTCGAGGATACCATATTTCGGGCATTTGCTCCCACCATAGATAATGCAGTGGTCGATGGCCTTCACTTAATGACCGAGAGCAGTGGCCTTTCCCTAGAGTTGTTAGTGCTAGCAGACAAGAAATACTGTGTGAAATAATCACAGAAATCAATGTGAGCTGTACAACAAACCTATACTTTAGGACAGTGCGGCGAAATACGGCATTAATGGGCGTTGGCAGCAGTTGACCGAAACGATTGCCTTTTCTAACAGCACAACATCCCGTGCAGCTCCTCCTGGGCTCGTAACCATTTCATTTGGGTCCTAGACGACCGGAAACCCGTGGCCCTGCGCGATGAGTCCCGATTTTAGTTGGTAAGAGCGGATGGTAGGATTCGAGTATGGTGCAGACCCCACGAAGCCGTGGACCCTACTTGTCAATAACACACTGTGCAAGCTGGTGGCGGCTCCATAATGGTGTGAGGTGCCTTCTGGTCAAACAGAACTAAACATTGACTAGGAATGGTCATGTTCAGCTTCTTAGAGACCATTTGCAGCCTTTTACGGACTTCATGTTCCCAGTCGACAATAGAATTTTTATCGATGACAGTGCACCATGTCACTGGGCCAATTCCTCGTGATTGGTTTGAATAACATTCTGGACAATTTGAGCGAATGATCTGGGCACACAGATTTCATGACATGAGTCCCACTGAACATATACGGGATGTAAGCGAGACGTTAAGTGTCATAAATAAATATGCACCTCTTACAGCACAACAACATGGTTTTAGAAAGTCTAAATTTACACAGACATCAATTTTCGAATTCTTACACTGAATTTTAAAATCCCTTGATCAACATAAATTAGATGCAGGTATTTTTCTAGATCTATCAAAAGGCTTTGTCGTCCTGGACCATAACATTCTGCTCGAAAAATTAGAAAGACGAGGAGTAAGAGGTGTAGCACATAGCTGGTTGTGTTCATACCTAAAAAACTGCAGGCAGAAACCATCACTTCAGTATGAATTCAACAAAATGAATAAAACAAGAAACAACTCCTTTCTTTCTAGGGAATTATCAATAAAATATGGTTTACCACAGGGCTCAATTTTAGGTCCACTACTCTTCTTGACTTATGCGGACGACTTAGTTGAATATATGAGTCCCACAAAAACTGTCCTGTTTACTGATGACACCAGCATATTGCTGACTGGATCCAGTCCAGAAACCCTGCAGTTCACAGCAGAAAGTTCTACGAAAAGACTTTCTGAGTGCTTCACAAAAAACAAATTCATTATAAATACTGAAAAAACTGTGTGTGTCGATTTTCATTTAATTCCTCCATATAATCAAATGTCTATTCAAGTATAATTAAAAAAATTATCACCTAGAAAATGTGACACAAAACTGGTTCAGCAAGACTTAAAGTGGGACACACATATAAATAACTTGTCTAGAAAACTATCATCTGTGTGCTATGGCCTAAGAATTTTAAAGGCTACAACAGGAAAAACAACAGTACTGCAGGCATACTGTGCACAGTTCCACTCACTAGTCTGATATGGGATCATTTTCTGGGGATACTCAACTCACAACGCAAAGGTTTTTAGAATGCAAAAAAGAGCTCTACAAATAATTTGTGGCCTTAAAAAGACGGAGTCCTGTAAATCCTATTTTACTAAGCTTGGTGTTCTAAATGTTCCAAGTTTATTCATTTATGAAACTATCTTGTTCACTAGAGACTACCTCCTGAAAACAGGCAAACTGCTACAGAACAAAAATGTACACAACAATAGTACCAGAGGGAAATCAAATATACATCAAAAATATCACCTATCAGAGGAGCATAATTTACTCTAGTTTAATACCACACAATAAGATACCAGAGGAAATAAAAAATGCTACTCATCCAATATTTAAAGCTAAACTAATAAAGCACTGTTTCTTTTCTGTCAGAGAATTTCTGTATATGTAACAAAATTAGTTGTAATAGGTACCTATTTTTAATTTCCTTACTACTTTGTTAATACTATGTATTATTGTAACTTATCTTTGACCTGCCCAATATCAATTGTACAATTTATGCTGTATGATAAAACTGGACCAATAAAAAAATCAAGTCAAATCAAATATGAACAGCTATAGCGGCAGCATGGCTCAATGTTTCTGCAGTGAACTTCCAGCGACTCGTTGAGACCATGCCACATTGAGTTTCTGCACTATGCTGGGCAAAAGGTCCGACACGATATACGGAGGTATCCTTGACTTTCGTCAGCCCAGTGTATGCTTGTAAAACAGGTACACAACAAACCTGAATACAGAGACTGTATGAAGTTGTGGTTGATGCGGACATATTCTTCTTCTGACTCTTTCTCCAGGCATTCTTTACTAAATGCACCTGGAGTATGAGGTGCTAAAGATATGGGAAATGAGGTTAAACTTTAGTGAAAAATTATGAAATGACTCATGTAGAGACCTCCTATCATCCTTATGGATTTCCAGGGGAAAGACTGCTCTGGGGGTGGATTTAAATAATTAATCTAGATCTCATTTAAGTCATAAAAATTGAATTTGTCACTGAGCTGTTTATTAAAATGAACAGGCAGCTATTACTTCTATGTGGTTCACCTCATACCGCCAAGTGCAAAAGCAAGAAAAGACACAGGTCATTAAAAACCAAAGAGTGTTTACATACATTAACAATAAAACAAAACTGCCACAATGATTAACTTAAATAAAAATGAACTAAGGTAAAAATTACAAAAAAGAATACACTTCCAATATCAATAAACAATGACAAGAAAATAACAGTAAATCAAATATTCAAATAACTTGATTTTCCCTGAACTTGAAAAAAAAACACAGCTATCAGACTGAAACATTATCACAAAAGGAACATGTCAAACTCATCAATAAACAAAGATAATGAAACAATATCACATGAAATACACAAATAATTAAGGAGATTTTTAAAAATGTAGTGTGTTGTTTTTGAGAGTTCTTTCTTTCAAACAGTAGAGGTTAACGAGATATGAATGTTAAAGCACATCATTATAAAAAATATACCAAGGATATCAGTAAATAAAGTTGGGAAAAAACTATTACATTACCTAAATAAACCGTTACTATCATGATTCTAAACACTGAGTTATGTATGCAAAAGTCATTTCTTTTGATCACTCTGAGAGAACAATAACATACAACTAATAAGTGGTATTTCGGTTTGGTTTATACGGTCTTCAGTCCTCTTGCATTACTGAAATAGTAAAAGGTAGATTTTCACCCTCTACAAAAAGTCTTGCTGTTTCCTCCTCCAGGGCAAGGCAATCACCTTCTATCACAGCATCAGTTCTGTGTTCAAACACAGAATGGACCACTCCTTCCCATGTCAAACGTCGAGGAGCATGATGCAGATCTATCTTATACATGAAATTACCCGCTTCTGTTTCTGTTCCTATCAACTGCATATTGAAGTAGAACTGTCCATGTCCTAATGGTTCTGATAACGTAGCAAAGGTAAAGATGAACCACCTATTGAAACAGTGAAGAACAGCCATCCAAACATGTGGGGGATCTAACTCAAATATGCCCCCTATCTGGCAATATTTAGATTGCCCACTGATAACGGAAACAGATGGATGATTGCTCGTTATATGGAGCACTATTGATGTCAAAGGTCCTTGCCAGCAGCACAGATCCGGAAATAAGGGACAACATAAAACTCTGTTTGCTGCTGAAGCCATGTTTGCTTCTTCACAGTACTACCTGTAAAAGTCAAGGGTAAAATTAAGTTCCACTAAATATCATGCGGAATGTTTTAATACACTGAATAAAATACAATATGAACATATAAACTATGTATTTTAGTATTAATAAAAAAATAAAAAGTAATGAAAAATCATTACTAGCTTCCCCCGCCCCTCCCCAGGTATGTATCAGATATTTCTAGTGTGATGTCTATAGTCTATTTGCTTACAAGACACACATTTAAATTAAGCTGATCAACATCTATATAAATATTTGCAGCATGTTCTGTGTTAATAGTTGTCTGTTCCATTGAAATATAGTCAGATTAATGGTTTATTCACCTTGCAACTAACCTGCTGTACCTCATTATTAATACAGGTAAGTAGAGAATGCTTATAACAGTCAAATAGATACATTATGATGATATGGACATTGCACTACCATCCCTGTGAAGAGACTAGTTCTGATCAAACTGTGTATCACTCCAGATATATTCCATTCTTTGTCTTCCCTACAGTTTCTACCCGCTATATCTCCCCCAAGTACCATGGAAGTTATTCCTTGATGTCTTAACACATATCTTATTATTATATCCCTTCTTCTTGTTAATGTTGTCCATACATTTCTGTGCTCACCAATTCTGCAGAAACTCCCCATTTCTTATCTTATTAGTCCATCTAATATTCCATATCCTTCTGTAGCTCCACACCTCAAACACTTTGATTCACTTCTTTTCTGGTTTTTCCACTGTGTACGATTCATTCCGTACAATGTTGTGTTCCAAACGTTCATTCTCTGAAATTTCTTCCTTGAATTCAGGCCAATGTTTGATACTAGTAGACTCAGAATTCCTTCACATCGTCTACTCTATGGTCTCCAATTGTTATGTTAACTTTATCATTAATCTTAATTCTACTATTCCTCATTAGTTTCACTTGTGTTTAGTTTACTCTCAATGTGTGCTTATTATACCGTATGTTCAATTTATCAAGTCCTACAATTTTTCCTTATTTTCACTCAAGATAGGAACATCATCTGTGAATCTTATCATTGGTATCTTTTCATACTAAATTTGAATCCAACACCTGAATTTTCCTTCTATTTCTGTCACTGCTTCAGTGATGCACAAATGGAATAGTAGTGGCTAAAAATCACACTCCTCCCTTATACTTTCTCTAATCCGAGCACTTCATTTTTAGTCTCCCATTCCTTGTTTACCTTCTTGGTTCCTGTACACATTGTCTGCTACCCATCTTTCTTTATATCTTACACTAATTTTTTTGAGAATTTTGAATACCATGAGCCATTTTATATTTTTGAACAATTTGTCAAGGTTGACAAATCCTATGAATATGTCTTGATTTTTCTTAAACATAATTTCCGTTATCGCCAATGCTCTTTTAAACTCTGATTTTTAATACTGGATCCTGTATCTCTTTCATATCAACTGTCATTTCTTCTTGTATCATGCCATCAAACAGTTCCTCACCCTCATAGAGGCGTTCAAGATACTGTTCTTACTAATGTGTTATCTGTTCTGTGTTTAACAAGGGAATTCCTCATGCAGTCCTCATTTAAACTTTTCCTTTGAACTTTAATAAAGCTTGCTTTGACTTTCTAGAAGCTGAATCAGTCCTTTTTGTTGCCAGTTCTGTTTTGCTTTCATAACATTTTTCCTGCAGCAATTTAGCTTTGGCTTCACTGCACTTTCTAATTATTTATTTATTCCATAAGCAAGGTGACCAACATTTGATCATGGTTTTAAGAGAGATGACCATCATCAGACTAAGATTTTAAGATTTCAAGACAAACATTTCAGTATCTACATCTAATATACGTTTTATTGCATCAGGCAGTGTAAGATTTGAGCATTTGGTTTCACCAAATGTTTGCTGTTTCCTTGAAGCAGATTAAACAGAGTTATGCTCCTTGTAATTTACATTTGCAGTATCTTACACAGTATGCAGTGAAGTTCTTTACATATAAATTATGAAACTACAGTGAAGACTTTATCAGACTGTGGAAACAATTAGCTGGATCATCAGCCTCATAAATGAAGCCTAGAATTGTATTTCTTACCTTTTCAGGGTCAAAATACCAAACAAATAGTGGTAATTACTTTCTATTTTTGTGATTGGAGGCATTGGTTGCAAAAGAGAAAAAGTCTCTTCATTCAGTTGGATTTTTCAAGAAGTCAGTGAAGTTCTGAACACTTTTTCACAATAGCTTCTACCTTAGTTTGACCTCATGTCATCAACTTAGCCAAATTAGAGTCATGTAAAACATCCTTCGACAATTTATTTCCACAATTCACACTTCTGTATATGATATTATGTTTGACAGTATGAAAAACTATTGCTAGCTCACCTGCAACGTTTTTAATCTCCCTGCTGCTCTTACCAAAATATTTGAGTATGTGTGACGACGCCTTCACTTCTGTTATGTTCTAATTATGAACCTCTGTACAAGAATGTTGGCTGCAGTCAGCATATCCACTGTGAGTGATGCTGAAGCCTTGCTTCCATGAGTCACAGTAAGCTTTTGTGCATCATTTGAGAAGTAAATAATGTAATGAGAGCATTTAAACATGACTGTCACTATAATCCACTTTCATGAGTCCTTGTTACTTCCATACCTTATTTGTACCATAGCTGCTGACTGGTACAAGGTGAGAGCATCTGCAAGTTGCTAGTACTAACAGAGAAACAAGTAAACATTCCCGTTCTCACGAGCCTTTTGGGTGCATAGGTTACGTCATTCTTCCTCCACTCCTCACATTCTCTCGGGGGCAGAGATACATGGGTGAGAAGGAGGGACAAGGGGTCAAAACTACCCCTCCCCCAGAGCCATATAATTTTTTTGTTTTGTTTTTTATGTGAACTCAAAGTTGATCATGTTATAGATAGCAATTATTGGTTGTACTGAATATGAGATTAAATTTTGCCTGTTTACCTCTTACAATGACAGCAATCAGTGTTCAAATGGCTCTGAGCACTATGGGACTTAACAACTGTGGTAATCAGTCCCCTAGAACTTAGAACTACTTAAACCTAACTATCCTAAGGACATCACACACATCCATGCCCGAGGTAGGATTCGAACCTGCGACCGTAGCCGTCATGCACTTCCAGACTGAAGTGCCAAGAACCACATGGCCACACCGACCGGCAATCAGAGTTCAATTGCAAAGTTTGCAAGCAGCAAAAAGTGCCATGATGTCTATTAAGCTGCAATGCTAAGTTGAGCTTTGGCTCTCTAATTGTTGGTACACATCATGACAACTGTCTTTCTATTTCCCCTGCTGCCAACTTTAGTGATCTAACAGCAATAGCCCTATAGTACTTGTGTGTGCCAACTGAAAAATAATTAGTGTAATAAGTGTGTCTGAACATGAAATACTCTATGATATGCTTTCACATAACCTTGTTACTTTCATATGTAATTTATACTATTGCCACTGATTATTTCTGTGCATGCATGTCTAAATCAGAATCATTGTATGGCAGGCAGAATACATTCCCCTTCTTAATGTATCTTATCAACAACAGGACAAAATTCTTCTTCCTATTCTCTCTGCACCTCTCTTTCAATTGACGTCAAAGCTTAACTCAGCACCAACAACTTATCTGACTTCTGCTGTTATCTACAGAGGGCAGCTATAGTATCTGAGGTCAATAAAGACCAGTTCACACTAGCCATCCTGTCATGTTATATCACGTTCTGTTAAACATTCTAATGCTTTTTCAAATGGCGGCATCCTCACTTGCTGTACCATAAATTCACAACACCATCAAGATTTCTCAGGAAGAAAGTTTTGACCGCTGATTCCAGCCATCTGTTGTTGATCACATGATCCCCAGGCTCATTTCCTCCCAACACACGGCCACACACACATCTCTATATTTCATTTCATTGTGGTTATCATTCCTGATATCAGTTGTCTGTCATTCATTATTTTTATTATTTGTTATAAATTGTTTCATTTAATTATTTCTTTTGTTAAAATTTATAATTTTATGATGAATGATAACAACCCAATTAAGCAGTGGGGCAACAATCTTAGATGTATGACATGAGCATTCTAAATTCTTATACATACTGGTACTGAATTTAATATTTTGCAGTGTAATGGACTGCAATATGGCTGCAACTTGAAGTGAAAAAAAACTGTGTATAGAATCAGATCGATTATTAAGTGGAATTTCATTGTACATTGTCAGGCATTTGTAAGGTTCATAAATAAATGGAGTGAAACCTTCAGGCACAACAACTGTGGCCAAAAACGTTTTTGTGAAGTTAGATTAGATTAAATTCAGCTTTTGTTCCATAGACCCAACAAATGAGATGATTCTTGTGGGTGTGGAACATGTCAGAAAGTATGACATAAAAACAAAACACTTGAATATAGTACTTACTACCCTGATCGTTTGTCAGTATATTGTCGAAATAGGTGAATACAACGCAGTAAAGTGTAACAGCTAATATTTACAGAATTAACACACTGTCAGAATGAAACATTGTTATGCACTATTAATAAATTTATCATACACTAGTTACCTAATCTTCACTGTTGTGACCAAGTACTGTCAAAACTGAAATCTAATAGACATTTTTACTTAAGCTGGCTTAAAAGTCTCTGTTAAGATATTGCTCTATAGAGTAGAAGGAGTTGCCTATTAAAAAATCTTTCATACTCAGTTGAAACTGTGCTATATCTGAAACCAAGGTTTTGATGGTCGCTGGCAATTTATTGAAAATGTGTGTTCCTGAATATTGGACCCCTTTTTGGACCAAGGTAATTGATTTTAGAGCTTTATGTAGATTATTCTTATTCCTAGTATTGATACTATGTATTGAGCTATTGGTTGGAAATAGACATGTATTACTTCCAACAAATTTCATTAAAGAATAAATATACTGAGATGCAGTGGTTAGAATACACAGTTCCTTGAACAGGTTTCTACATGAAGTTCTTGAATTTACACCAGAAATGATTCTTATCGCATGCTCTTACACCCTAAAAACGTATGCTCAGTTTGATGAGTTGCCCCAGAATATGATCCCATATGACATAATAGAATGAAAGTAAGAAAAGTATGCAAGTTTTTTATATTTATATCTCCTACATCAGACATCATTCTCACTGTAAATAAGACTTGTTTAGGTGTTTAAGCAATTCTGTGGTATGCCCTTACCAACTGAATTTAATTTCCAGTTGTAATCCCAGAAATTTACAGGTTCTGAACTGCATATACATACAATACATACATACATACATACATACATTAGTCCTTGTTCCATAGATCATGAATACGACATTTCGTAATGATATGGAACGTTTCACTTTAACTTAATTTTTCTTTACACAAAATAATTAATTAATTTTTTTACAGTTACTACTTCATATCTAAGAATTCATCTATTGAGTAGAAGAAATTGTCATTCAGAAATTCCTTTAATTTGCTTTTAAATGTTGGTTGGCTATCTCTCAAACTTTTAATACGATTTGACCAAAGATTTTTTTGGCAGCATAATTCACCCCTTTCTGTGCCAGGAGTGAGATTTAATCCAGAATAGTGAATATCATCCTTTCTTCTAGTGTTGTAGCTATGCACTTCGCTGTTATTTTTGGATTGGGATGGTTTATTAATGACAAATTTCATAAGTGAATGTATGTATTGCGAAGATACTGTCAATATTCCGAGTTCCTTAAATAAATGTCTGCAAGTTGATCTTTGGCGGGCTCCAGCTATCATCCTGATTAAAGCCTTTGGTGCAATGAATACTTTCTCTCTTAATGAGGACGTGCCCCAAAATATGATGCCACATGAACACAGTGAACGAAAATAGGCATAGTAGGCTAATTTACTAATATGTTTATCACCAAAATATGCAACAACCCTAGTAGCATAACTAGCTGAACCTAACCGTTTCAGCAGATCATTGATGTGTTTCTTCCAATTCAATTTGTCATCAATGCACACACCCAGAAATTTTGAGTATTCCACCTTAGCAACAGACTTCCATTCATAGCCTATATTTATCAATGGTGTTACGCCATTTACTGTACAGAATTGTATAAACTGTATTTTCTCAAAATTTAGTGAGAGTCCATTTGCAGAGAACCTCTTAATAATTCTTGAAAGACATAATTTGCAATTTCCTTAAGCTGATTCTTGCTTCTTGGGTGTGATTACTATACTTGTATAATCAGCAAAAAGAACTAACTTTGCATCTTCATCAATATAGAGTGGCAAGTCGTATATATATATATATATATATATATATATATATATATATATATATATATATATATATATATAGGGACTCAAGACTGAACCCTGTGGGACACCATTCTTGATACCTCCCCAGTTAGAGGATTCTGCTGGTTTTTGTAGACTATCTGTACTGTTAATTGCAACCTTCTGTATTCTTCCAGTGAAGTATCAACTAAACCACTTGTGCACTGTCCCATTCATACCACAATACTTGAGCTTATCTAGAAGACTTTCATGATTCACACAATCAAAAGCCTTTGAGAGATCAAAAAATATCCCAATGGGTGATGTTCGGTTATTCATTGCATTTAATATTTGATCAGTGAAATCATATATAGCATTTTCTGTTGAAAAGCGTTTCTGAAAACCAAATTGACGTTTCGTTAGTACTTCATTTTTACAAATATGTGATGCTACTCTTGAATAGATTAATTTTTCAAGAATTTTGGATAAAGGTGTTAGAAGTGAGATTTGGTGGTAGTTGTTAGCATCAGATCTATCCCCTTTTCGTGCAATGGTTTAACAGTAGCGTATTTCAGTCTATCTGGAAAAATTCCCTGTTTCAGTGATCTACTACATATATCTTTGTGAATCCTACTTATTTGTTGGGAACAAGCTTTTAGTATTCTGTTGGAAACGCCAACAGTTCCATGTATGCTTTTACTTTTGAGTGAATTTATTATTTTCCTAATTTCAGTAGGCGATTTGGGTTTAATTTCAGTTTTATCAAATTGCATGGATATTGCTTCTTCCAGATACTGCCTTGCATTTTCTAATGAACAGCTGGAACTTATTTTCTCTACAACACTTAAAAAATGATTATTAAAAATGTTTTCTACTTCTGACTTCTTGTTAACAAACTTTTCATTGTGTTTGATAGAAATACAGTCTTCCTGTACTCTAGGTTGCACTATTTCCATTTTCACAATATTCCAAATTGTTTTAATTTTATTATCAGATGTGCTAATTTCAGATATAATGCACATACTTCTAAACTTTTTAATAACTTTTCTTAATATAATGCAGTAGTTTCATTGTTTTGGGATCATTACTCCTCCTAGCTATAAGATACATTTCCCTTTTCTGTTTACAAGATATTTTTATCCCTTTAGTAAGCCATGTCTTTTTACATGGTTTCTTACAATTATATATCACTGTTTTCTTAGGGAAACTATTTTCAAATATACTCACAAAGGTCTCATGAAATAGGTTAAATTTTAAATTAGCATTATGCTCCCTGTGCACCTCATCCCAGTCTAGCTGTTGCAAGCTTTCCCTAAAATTTTGAAGTGTTAAATCGTTAATGGAGCGCACTATTTTGGAGGACTGTTTTGCATATTGTGTGGAGCTATATCATATACTCTAACTAGCTGTGCATCATGATCAGACAGACCATTCTTAACAGAAAAAGTTTTTATTTGATTAAATTTATGTTGGTCTATGAAAACGTTATCTATCAGTGTGCTGCTTTCCGGTACCATCCGAGTAGTGGGTCTTCTAATGACAGTGACTTAGCTTTAAACCAGTCATATGTGTCACTGTCAGTGAAAATTTGATCAGCAGCTATTTCTAAATCTGTACATGACTTGCTACTTATTGCAATGTTTGTATCATCTGCAAACCAAACAAATGTAGCACCTGGCAATGTAACAAATGACACGTCATTAATCTACAGGAGAAAAAGCAATGGACCCAAGATGGAACCTTGAGGAACACCACGTGTAAGTAATTCACAGCCAGATGAAGACCGACTGCTTACAGCACACCTCTATTTAGTGTTATATAGATAAGACTCAAACCATTTTGCTACATTGCCGGTGACACCATAATAATGTAATTTACGTAAGAGAATGCCGTGGTTCACACAGTCATAGCCTTTTGACAGGTCATTGAAAATGCCAGTAGTCTCTAATTTATTATCTTATATCACTGTCAGTGTAAATAGCTTCCTCTGTATCAGAACCCTTAAGAAATCCAAACTGTGACTTGGCCAATATATTATTTGCAGTCAAATGCTTAAGGAGACACTTGAACACAACTGTTGCAAATATTTTTGAGCAAGCAGGCAAAAGTGAAATCGGTCGATAGTTTGATGGTATCTGTCAATCCCCCTTCTTGTGAAGAGGCTTAAATTCAGCATATTTTAGCCAGTCTAGAAAAATTTCCACTGATAAGAAATTTATTACATAAATAACTTAAGACACAACTCAACTCACATGAGCACTCTTGATTAACTTCGTTGATATATTATCATACCCAGTGGAATACTTAGGTTTTAAGGATTTTATGATGGATGCTACTTCTTTGGGAGATGTGAGTGTCATTTCCATTTTACTGAAGTTATTTTTAATGACTGGTCTCAGATACTCCATTGCACTGTTCACCTGATAACCCCAAGCTGTTAGTAACAGAAATGAATTCCTTGTTTAATGGGTTTGCAACACTACATGCATTTGTTACCAAAGTCTCATTTTTTTAGAGCTTTCTTTTCTTCTTTCTTTTTGGCCCCAGCTGTCTCTGTCTTCACTGAAGCCCATAGAGTTTTTATTGTGTTGCCTGATGTAATTATCTTTTTCTCATAATAAAGCTACATCGATTTCTTGATTACTTGCTTCAATATTTTGCTGTATTCATTGTAATGCATTAGAATTCTAACATCAGAGCTGTTCCTAGATGGTAGATACAGTCTCCTTTTTGTTCCGCAAGATATCTTTATTCCTTGTGCAATCCACAGTTTATTTTTTGACTTCTGTGTAATTTGAGTTACCTTTAGGGAAAAACAAGTTTCAAAAGTGGAGGTAACTTTATTAATAAGTGCTCTGTATTTTCCATTTGACTCAGAAGTATTGTAAACATCTATGCAGTTCATGTCATTGAGCAATTTCCTGAATTTCTCAAGTTTTGGCTTATTTATTGCCCTTCTGTACTCAGATTTGATAGATTTTTCATACTCACAAGTTTCAAAATTTAACACAAAACGCTGCATGTCATGTTCAGATAGCCCATTTATTATTGGTTTTGTGATATGACTTTTTTCCCTAGATTTGTCTACAAAGACATTATCAAGAGCAGTCTCAGAGGATTTACACATCCTAGTAGCAAAGTTCACAGTAGGAACTAAATTGAATCATAGTGTAACTGACTGCAATAATTGTTCACTGACATAGGTTTTCAATAAATCCACATTAAAATCACACCAAGTACACATCAAGTAATGTTTTAGGGTTCTTTGTTTGAGTGTATGTTTGTGGCAGGCCTGTTTATTGTTAAGTAGCTCTCTGAATTGTGTATGAAACAGTTTTTCAAGCATCAGTGCTCAATATTTATGTAGTTTCACCAGCTAATCCTAGGATAAATAAAGTTCTTGAATCATTAAAAACCAAACACAAGATTTAAAGGAAATATACAAATCTTAAAGGGAAAGTTAATGAGGGAGGTATGACTGTTGCACAGAAATTTCCCCTGGACTAGAAGCTAAACTTAAACAAACCAGTTTTTTCATGGGATGTGATGGTGGCTCATAACAGCACATTCCTTTAAGTAATTCTACATCCAATTTGACATAACAAATGAAGAAACTAGTACTCTGACTTTGTACAATATTTATAAATTGCAAATTCCTCTTCCTTGTGCTCCCTGTATAGTGTGTCAAATTTCCCTTCTGTACCATATAATGACAGTTTTTGGACTCACACTCTCTTCCTTCTCTAATATACAAGCTAATCCTACAAGATACAAACCATTTGCATGCAATGTAATTTTTATAAAAAAGTGGCCCCAGCGTCCACATAAACAGGGTGGTCCATTGATCTTGACTGTGCCAAATATCTCACGAAATAAGCGTCAAACGAAAAGACTACAAAGAATGAAACTTGTCTAGCTTGAAGGGGGAAACCAGATGGCGCTATGGTTGGCCCACTAGATGGCTCTGCCATAGGTCAAAAGGATATCAACTGGGTTTTCTAAAATAGGACCCCCCATTTTTTATTACATATTCGTGTAGTACATAAAGAAATATGAATGTTTTAGTTGGGCCACTTTTTTCGCTTTGTGATAGATGGCGCTGTAATAGTCACAAACATATGGCTCACAATTTTAGACGAACAGTTGGTAACAGGTAGGTTTTTTAAAATTAATATACAGAACGTAGGTTCGTTTAACCATTTTATTTCGGTTGTTCCAATGTGATACATGTACCTTTGTGAACGTATCATTTCTGAGAACACATGCTGTTACAGTGTGATTACCTGTATATACCACATTAATGCAATAAATGCTCAAAATGATGTACGTCAACCTCAATGCATCTGGCAATACGTGTAACGACATTCCTCTCAACAGCGATTAGTTCGCCCTCTGTAATGTTCACACATGCATTGACAATGTGTTGACACATGTTGTCAGGCGTTGTCGGTGGATCACGATAGCAAATATCCTTTAATTTTCCCCACAGAAAGAAATCTGGTGAACTTATGGGCTATGGTATGGTGCTACAACGACCAATCCACCTGTCATGAAATATGCTATTCATTACAGCTTTAACCGCTACTGTAAACTGCATAGTGAATGCATTAGTGCAGCCAAGATAGACACAAAGCCCACACCTACCACAGTAGTGCAAGTAAATATGCTAACTAGCCCCACAGATGAAAAGATTGAAGACATGTATGATGAGATAAAAGAAAGTATTCAGATAGTTAAGTGAGACGAAAATTTAATAGTCATGGGGGAGTAGAATTTGATAGACGGAAAAGGAAGGGAAGGAAAAGTAGTCGGTGAATATGGACTGGGGATAAGGAATGAAAGAATAAGCATCCTGGTAGGGCTTCGCACAGAGTATAACTTAATGATCACTAACACTTGGTTTAATAATCATCAAAGATATTATATTGGTAAAACAAAGGTTTAGGAACCAGGTTTTAAATTGTAAGACATTTCCAGCGGCAGATGTGGAATCTGACCACAACTGACTGGTTATGAACTATAGATTAAAACTGAAGAAACTGCAAAACGGCATGAATTTAAAGAGATGGGACCTGGAGGTTGTTGAGAGTTGTGTTTTATGAGTAGGCTGGACACTAACTGCTCTAAATAGTTTTTAGGAAGTGTATTTAGTATAGCACCATAAGATATCCGTGCATCCAATTGTAAGGCCATGTATCTACTAGTCTATTGCCGGCATGTCAACTGTCTGGAAACTAGGAGTAATTTGTGTCATTGCTTTTATTTCTTTTTGTTTAATAATGCTCCACATTGTTTTTACTTTAGTTTAGATGTTTTAAATTTCCTTGTTTCTACTGCTGGACTTTTGCTTCATTCTTGGTGATGGTATGCGATTTTAAAATTTCTGACAATTTGAAAAAAAAGGTAAAATTATGGATGGTATAGGATACTTTGTCACCAGGTGTTTAACAGCCTTTCACCTTGATTTTGTTAAAACCTCTCATTATCCATCTGGGGAGAAAACAAAAACGACTCCAATTTATTATTTCTCATATCAGAACAGAAGCCCTCCATCAGAAAAAATTATCCTCAATGGAATCATCTCCATCAACTATTTCATACCCCTTATATCTTAAAAGTAGATTCATAACCTTCAAAATGGAATTCACATACCTCATAAATAAACCTGGGATTTTTAGATGCATAAAACTGCGTAAAAATTATAATACTTTCTTTAGCAGTTTCCTACATCGTCACTACATGGGGCACTTGAAGCTACAGTGTTTATCTGTAATAATTTTCAGGCTGTAAGCAATCTTTAGACGCAATGCCAGATGATACTCCAGCTGTAGGAAAGGCAAAAAAACTATCACATCAACGAGGATTATAAGACAGACATTGTGTCATACAAGGACACACATTCCTGACAACATGCATGAGGAAACTGAAGTTTAAATGTTAGGAGATACAAGCACAATTCAATATTTTAATAGTCATGAAAGATGCACTTGAAGGTATTGGTAAACAGAAAATTGAGCAAAACTTATATAAAAAGCCGGATGTGAAGGATGTGACAATGAATGAGAATATTATTAGCACTCAAAAGAGAATTAAGCTTCTCTTGTGTATTTTCATGGAAAACGCTACTTTTCCATGTATTTTTAATTACTGAGTGAAGCATATGCAGTCTCACACAAAAACTTTAAAATATTGTTTCTGAATGAGTGACTAATGCAGATCAGCATGTTTAGTGAATGTTTCACTAGGTTTTTCTCTTTTGCGAGATTCGTGATTTAACACATTGGCAGCTGTGAAGCCATAAGCAGACACAGAAGAGGCGCATGCCTGGTGATATGTACCTGCCAGCGGTCATGCGGTCTGAACTGTTTAGTACAGCATATCTTTTGAAGGTGTGTAAAGTTGCCAAAAATGAAGTTCAAAATGTTGAACAAGATACTGTACCCTACTCCCTGCACACTGCCATCAACTGCCTAATCTTTACTACTGTGATGTAGTTCAACACGGCACAAATAGTGAAAATTCGAGACGCCTCGAGCTAGTGATGAACGCTTGCGTTAGATACGTATGCAATATACGGTTGTATGATCATATCAGTCCTTCATACTCCCAGCTAGGTTGGATACGCCCACATAAGGCACGCGATCTCCACACGATGTGCTTACTTCATCGATTTCTTAGCCACTGGTGCCCCCAATACTTATCTTCTCACATTAAACACCTATCATCATTCCACAACCGCAATACCAGATCGGATACGTCTAGCATCTTGGCTGTACCTTTACATAACACAAAATCTTTCTCCATGTCATTCTCCATCTCAGCCATATGGCTATGGAACGCGCTCCCCTGTGATCTGCGTCTTATCCGGAACCACTCAACATTCAAGAGTGAACTCAAGACTTACATACTAGGGACGGTATAGCCACCATTGTTGGGCCCCTCTCATCTCTTTCTTTCTCCTCTCCATCATAGCATCGAATTTTACCATTCTATTTCTCTTCCTC
This sequence comes from Schistocerca nitens, assembly GCF_023898315.1. NCBI lineage: Eukaryota > Metazoa > Arthropoda > Insecta > Orthoptera > Acrididae > Schistocerca > Schistocerca nitens. The sequence goes on along the minus strand of NC_064616.1, from coordinate 568,192,893 downwards.
TAACCTATCTACCTCTTCTATATCTCTTTCACCCCATTCTATCGTCTTATGTCTCTGCTTGATGAGAATAACTCACAAGCTGCAAGAATATAACGAGAAAATTCCCAACTAGCAATAGGACTGACATTCATAAAAGAAAAATATGTTTACTTTCATATACATAGTCATTATTATTATTATTATTACTATTATTATTATTCTTGATTGTTATAATTAATTTTTGATTGTTATAATTATCATTGTACTACGTTTATAATCTCTATTTTTTTTCTTAACATTAATACTGTATAACATGTGATATGTCCTTAATGTTCTGTAGAAACTGAAATTTGTTGAATCTGAGTATGCCTGGTTAGGTGTAAGAGAGGGCCTGAAGGCCCTAATCTTGCCAGGTAAAATAAATGCATAAATAAATAAATAAATAAATAAACTCAATTACAAAAAGAAGGAAGGTTAGTGTTTAACATCCCATAGCCAATGAGGCCATTAGAGATGGAGAACAAGGTCATCTTTTTGTCAAGGATGGGGAAGAATATCACCATGGCCTTTCAAAGGAACCATCCTCACATTTTCCTGGAGTGATTGAGGGAAATCATGGAAAACATAAACCTGGCCATGAATATGAGTCATCTTCGTCCCAAATGGAGTCCAGTGCACTAACCACTGAGCCACCTTGCTCATTTCAGTCAAGAAATACAAATTCAAGCACAGTGCTACACTATACATGGTGTCCCAGGAGGAATACTAAATATTCAAGAATACGCCAGAATGATCATTTGAAGCAAAATGTCAAGGAAAAAAAGGGCTCTAAACTTTTTACCTTAAGAGCTATATGCTCTTGTTCAGTAGAAGAGATGTGTTTCACAGTAGTGAAAATGAACATGTGCTCATAGCTCTTAAGGTATGCATTTTATAGTCCTTGTTTACCAGACTTTTTTGGTCGTAATGATCGTTTCTGTCATATCCCTGAATATTTAACATTCCTCCTTGGGCACCCAGAATACTGTACTAACAATAGAAAGGTCCATTCTGACATGCTAAAAACATACCCTGAAATTTTTCACACATGAAGAATACACCGAAAGAAATGCATTTTCAAAATTTTAACTGCTAAGACAAGCTGCAAGTATTTAAAAAAAATGTTTTTGCTGCAAGAAGAACCGCTTATAGTGGCAGTTTGTACAACCCTACCTGCCTAGCATGTGAATCGTCGAATAGGCAGATGCAGAGTGCGGACACGCGAATTTTAAGCACTAAAACCATACCAAAAATGTCTCAAATCATTAACTTTTTGAATAACTTGCAGTTTATATCATCAGATAAACTGCTATAGATGTATTTATTTTTTAAAATCGTGGAGCTTTTTTTACTTTTTACATTGCATTATCACAACAATGTCAAAGATATCATTTACTGTGCGTTTGTGCTTCTACCTGGATTGGTAATTTCTTTTCCAATGCAGTTCACAAACGTTTACATGAAATAAACTTCATAACTTTCCATGCAATTACTTCTTTTCGACAATAGTCAGTAAATGTCTGATAGTGACCTTGTAAGCTAAAAAACCTGGTTAATTCAATAAATTAATACTGTAGAACAAAAGCAAACTATTGCTTCTCTTCTTCTTCTGTAGTGGTCATTCCAAGGATTGGTTTTCAACAGCTACAATGGCAGCTTGTCTCCATTCTGCGCGCCTTTCAGCTTTTCTCTTCATTTCTTTATAGGTGTTACATCCCACACGTTTCACGATTTGATCCATTATTATAATTTGTTCTACTAAGCACTGATGCAGGGTTCAGTTACACAATTGATTAGCTGAGGAAAGAAGGTGAAAGCAGTGTGTGATGTTACACTATAGATGGTTTCAATCAATTGGGACTTTAATGTGTTGGCATTAAATATTTTATAACAATTCATGTAGCACTGTTCTTATGATAATTTTACAATAATGTATATTTTATTAACAAAGGAACAGTTCCTTGCCTGTTGGATGATGAAAACCAACATTTTTCTTACACCCGGTGCACACGATTAAAGAAAAATTAATGCAATGAGGCACTTCACAGTAGTTCCTAGTTTTATTTAGACAGAATTGGGATGGTGTAAGAAATGGTCAGGGCATTATTCTGCAAATTGTGCTTCATACCAGGCATACTTGATAAAATGCATACAATGTGGTGATGAAAAGTGACAATGTACATGTGACTAAAGTTTATCAATACACTTCCACAGATAAAGCTGAAATGACAAAGAGCAATATGACAATATTCTGAGAAATTATTTAGGCTGTCTACAAACTTCTCTATGGAGAGGCTGAATCACCCAATTAGTTCCGGGTGAAATTCAAATTATATCAACAGTCTTTTCATCATTCTAAAGACAGAAGTGTCACTATATTCAACCAAGACTCCAACAAAAGCAATAAGTTGTTTTGGATATAATACTGAAAATTTAGCTCTCAAATTTTTTAGAATTTATTACACTAAATATAAGATTTTTTTCAGTAAACATTCCTTTTATAAATTTTTGATCTTAATTTGGCTTGAGGTTTCTGAAGACAGATACAAAGTGGTGAAAATACTAATCCACTGATACTTGTCGTTGATATTATTGTATTTGAATGTGTCATAGCATTCACTGATAGCACAAGTGACTTTCATATTTTTCATTCAAAATGATAAAGTGCAGTTTGCACGCTATTCTTGCACAAAACCTGACTGATGAGCTTCAGACAAAGCAAGACGTTTCATCCTCATATCGGTTATGAATTCCTTTGTAATGTTATCTATTAATATTATTATCTATTATTATCTTCTCAACACGTTTACATGAAATAAACTTCATAACTTTCCATGCAATTACTTGAATCTGTTTAATCTGGCTGGTGAAACCTGGAAATAACTAATGTTCATCTAAATTGTAATTCAGAGGATCCAGTCTCATAAACCTCCCTTGGTAACTGTGCATTGACTCTCCCACACAGTTCCAAATCTTTTGAATGGTTGTTCTTTAACACTTTTGCTAGTTTCATTTTGGTGCATATTTAGTACTTAGGGTAAATATTTCTTTCATTTATACAGTTCATGTTCAGATTTTATTAAACAAAACTGGTCCTGAAATTTAAGCATTTTCTCCCTAATTCATTCAACCAAAAAAATTACAACTTTTTCTAAGTCACTGAAAGCTGTTACTGTATGTGTTTTCTTTGGGCTGGGAAGATACCGTTTTTTGTTCTTGACTTTTAATTAGCACAACAATCATAATTTGAATCACTATCTATACAATTGTCAGCATTATTTCTCGTTTCTTCTAATGTTCGAAATGTCGACAACATTTGAATGAATGTATACGAAACAACTAACAAATCATACAAATATAGGTCTTAAAGAAAAGTAGGTAATTTCGATTACGTACCCAATTTTTTGCACACTACTGTGAAACTCTTGATCCTGCACAAAGACAAATGCTATTAGCAAGCATATATGAAGAAACAAAAATTAATAATAATACAGCATTATCTTCATTATTAACACTCCATAATACCACTAAGGCAACTGAAAACTATTATGGATCTTTAGTGAGTTGCAAATTAGAGTGAACATTAACTGTGAATAAGTGTGTCAAACAAACCATTGATGAAAACTGAAATTCACTTTACAAACTGCAATCACGTTATGTCATGTTATCTGTTTACTGATGTGCTGTCAACAAGGATATGTGCCTGCCGTGTTGGACTTGCGATATCTGCTACAGCTATGGAAGGGGTGTATATTTCTCCCAGCCACCTGGCGAGATACAAAATTGGAAATTTCAACAATTTCTTAAAAATACTTACAGTGTGTCTTAGCAGCTAAAATTTTGACACTGTGTTCATTTGATGTATTATTTCTGCATAAAAAAATCTCAGGGCAGGTTTCAGTGTGTTGGACTGGATCATTCCCTTGTAAGGATAGTGGAGCGTGTGGCCACCAGTGGGCTCCTGGCTTCAGGCATGAACCTCTGCTGTGTTTGCCAGTGACTTTGTGGTAGGCAACGTGTTAATGAGGTATATGTTCATTCTATAATTAATTCTGACTGTTGGAATAGGTACCTTTTTTGTCCAAAATGTCACACTTTTTTGACACATTTTTAACCACTAATAGTTACATCTGAGATGTATTTCCTACCAGTAAAACATATTCTACTATAAAGTTCCAAAAAAATATCTTGGCTTCCCATCTCGTCAAGAACGTAATATCACTGTTTATAGGTAACCACTCACTGTCTTTAGCTATTAAGTCACATTCAACAAGTGTGAAAACCTGGTTTTGCCTTCTTGTTACACTCTGATAGTAAAACTGTTATTCTCTCCACTTTATGCAGGCATTTCTACAAATGTTAACACATACTTCTCCAATTATGGCAATGCCAAATTTTCGCGTTAAATATTTCACCAGTCATTAGCAACACTTCATGAAGTCTTCTATTATGTAAAAGTGAGAAATAAAACAACTTATTTACTTTTGGGAGGTACTCCTTTAACAGTGTCATTTATTTATTACACTTCCATAAAGATTACATCCTGAAGTTGGTATATATTATTTACAAAAAATTTCATTGAGGAATACATATGCAGTAGTTACTACACATAATTCTTGGAAAAGGTTTCTGAATTCACACTGCAAACAACTCAAATTAGACACTATTGGCCCCAAAAACTTGAACTTTTCTCAAAAAAGTATTCTAAAATATAATTATATTCGAAGCATATTGTTCCACAGATGTGCAGTGAGGACATCCTCAAGGATGTAGAACATTTCATACAACTAGACAATACAAACAAAATATACTAATCCCTTCCACAAATCCTAACTGAAACAATCCTTATGGATGTTAATTAAATCAAAATACTGTAAATATATTTCCATCAAGAGACAATGACAATCTTCTCACAAACTATGTCAATGTACACTACTACACTGAGGTACATTTGATAATTCTTAGGGTATTGTAGCTTAGCATCATCAAACAGAAATTCTGTTTATGGCACTTTTACGATTGTCAAGTTTCTGCACTGATGATCTGCAGAAGTCAAATTCAACATAATATTGATATTATTTGATATTATTAATAAACATATACACTAGCCCATTCTGCTAAGAAATTTTGTTAGTGGAGCAGAACAGTTGGTACCAATAAACTCCTTAGAAACCTCTGAAACTGAAATTTATATCGAGACAAAATTTTTATGAGTGTCAGACAAGTTATCGAAAATGTGTGTTCCTAAATAATGAACACCTTTCTGGCCAAAGTTAAGTCATTTTAAATCTTTATGAAAAGTATTATTTCTAGTATTAATTCTTTGAACTCAGATGTTGTTCTGAAAAAGAGATATATTTATGCCAAATTTCACTTTGGACTAAATATATTGGTAAGTAGTAGTTAATATTCCCAGTTCACTGAACTGATCTCTGCAGGTGTTCTTGAGTTCATATCATGGAGTATTTGCATTACATGCTTTTCACTCTATAAGTTTAGCTGTGTTGATGAGTTAATCCTGTATGACAGTATGGAATGAAAGTATGTAACATATGCTAGCTTTTTGTTTTTATGTCACTTACATCTGACAGCATCGACATTGCAAATAAAGATTTGTTTAGACACTTCAGCAGTTTTGTCATTTGTCCCTCTCAATTGACTTCACTATCAAGTTTCAATACTAGACATTTAACTCTTCTTTTACCTGCCCATTATCATATTTTAGACGTATGCTGGGAAGGAATCTATTATAAGTTTTGAACTGGAAACATTGTATCTTTTCAGAGTTTAGTGACAAAGAATGGGCTAGATGTCAATTATTAATGATCATGAAACTTACATTAACCAATAAGTCAAAAACTGTACTTTGAGTGGGTACAAGATTTTGTGCTATTTTATTGGCTAGGATTTCAAAAAAGGAAGCCATCTGATTAATAGGAAAAATCCCATAGCAGCTTGATATATATATGAACAAGCACACATACTTGTGCATTTTGCTGAAGCTGAGTAGAAAGGTCATTTTGAGAGTTAGAACTTTATTTAAAATGTCAATATGTATCTTAAATATTTTTTTTTGCATTTTATTTAATTTGGCTGAATGTCATAGTCTGAATTGGATGTCAGTCTAACACAAAGACACATGCTAATCTCTTGTCAGATGTATAGTCAACATGTAATAAAGTCCATTTGTAAGTCCATGTTATCGGAGTAATGATTTATTAGACACTGGTATTGATTCAGGGTTTAAGAAGATTTCATCTAGTCAGGAGTTCGATGACTGCTATAAGGCAGATGTTTAGTTTATTAGTAACGAATATATCAGCTGAACTCTCACAACTTCATTTCATGTTTATTGTAATCTTTGATTATCTGGAAACAAAATTGACAACTGCTAATCTTACTGATGAAGGGTCATTAAAATACACAAGAAACAGTCAGGGCCCTAAGATGGAACCTTGTGGGACACCATATGTAATTAGTTCCCAGTTTGATGATGACTGATGGATAAATATAGGACTTCTCCCTCTTGATAATCTTTGTTTCCTGTTAGAGCGATATAGTTTCAACAATTTTGTGACATTTCCTATTATACCATAATAGACTATCATAATTTAAAGGATATTGTGATTTGTACAGTCAAATGTCTTTGACAGATCATAAACTATACCCATAGTTTGTACTTTATTTCCTGACAAATTAAGAATTTTCTTGCTGTGTGTATAAATAGCTTCTCAATATCTGAACCCTTAGAAATCCAGACTTTGACTTTGATAGTATATTTTTTGCAGCTTGATGGTTGTGAACCCACTTGTATGTTACATTTTCTAAAATTTTGAAGAATGCTGACAAAAGTGAAAGTGACAGAAGTTTCATGGTATTATGTTATCTTCTTTCTTATGCATAGGTTTATTTGAGCATTTTACTGACAATTGGAAAATGTTCCAGTGATAAACAAACAACTCAGTATGTTACTAAATTCAAAAGACCACTTTTTAATTAACTTTGTTGGTATTTTATAATAGCCACTAGTAGTTTTTATTTTGAAGATCTTATGGCAAATATTACTTTTCCTGGTGTACTGAGGGTTATACTCATGTTACTGAAGTTACAAGGGTGTGTTGAAAAGTAATGCCTACAAATGTTTTGTTATGTTCTCAATATCAGTTGAGGTATTACATGTTATGCACATTACTTGGTCAACTTTCCCACTTCACTCAAGTTGCAGCACTCTTCTGCTAGTGGGCTCTGAATTATAGTGTGTAATGTGACAGTGCGTAACATAACTCTGTCAGTATGTGATAGACCCTCAGAAAACTGAAAGCACTTATTCAAAGGGTTCATCCATGTATGGCACACCCTCTCCTTCAGCATGACATTGCCAAACCACACACAAATGCTGCAAAATCTACAACAAACTGATGCCTTGGATTCACTGTCAACAGTCATCTTCCATACAGTCATGACTTGGCCCTATTTGATTTTAAACTACTTCGCTTTGATAGTGATGAAGAAGAGGTGAGGTTGTGGCTCCACCAACAAAGTCAAACACTGTACAGTGATGCCATCAACAAACTTGTCTCTCATTGGGAGAAAAGTGTTCATAGCCAGGGTTATTATGTTGAGAAATAAATATGTAGGCATGAAGAATAAAGATCTAGAATTTTAATATAGATTACTTTATTCAAAAAACTTTAAGAGCTTTTACATTAAAAAATTGAGGGCATTACTTTTCAGCATGCTCTCATATTTGTAATGCCAGATCTGAGATGTTCCATGGAAACACCATTTAAACCTGACAACCTCACCTTTTCAGAATGAGTTGTGAAATTATACTTGTTAAAATGTCTGCAATTTTGCTCACGTGGTTAGCAATGTATTACAGCCCATATTGTCTTTATTTTGTTACCTGATTTGAATACCTTTTCCTGGTAATGCATTTACTTTGAGGTCTCTACTACTATCTTCAATATTTTGAAGCATACCTTGTAATGAGCTACGGCAGAAATATCAGAGCTGTTTCTGGCTGAAACAGGTAGTTTCTCCTTGTTCTCAAAAAAGTTCTTTATTCTTTGAGTAATCCGTGGCTTTTTGTAGACTTGGGTCTAATTCAGGTTATTTCTGGGGTTTTAAAATAAGGTAAGAACTTTATTAATTAATGTGTTTTATTTTTCATGTGTGTTATCAGCACTGTATACATTACTGCAGTTCCCTAAAATAATCACTTTTTGGCTTATTGCTTAGCCTATAGATCTCAGATTTCTTAGACTTTGTATCTTGATTAGAATTAACATTTAACATAAGGAACTGCTTTTCATGGCCTGAGAGGGCACTGACTATTGATTTTGTTGTGGAACCACAGCCCAGACTTTGCAACCCATTGAGAAGCAGTCAGGTGAGCTGCCTATGAAATCCTGTTGCCAGGTGCTAGAATACTGCTGCCACAGCATGTTGCAAAACCACAATTTTCCACACTGGTGGACTGAATTTCCATAAACTGTGGCACAGCACCATGTTTCCACAATAACCTACACAACCTCTTGTGTGACCCTGTCGCAATGTAGTTAGTCAGAGTGACTATGAATAGTCACTGCTCAGCCCCTAGCAGTGCTTGTGTTCATAATATGACTGGTTCTAAGACTTCCAACTATAGCTGAAGCCACCTTCCCACATGATGATGGCACTAAGGGTGACTAAGCAGCTTCACCTAGCAGCATAATCACCCAGCTGCTCATCTACAAGCTGCCACTAGACCAGATGATTCCAAGTATTAAGCTGGTGCCACCAAGGGTAGACCTCCTCTAGGGTATCTTCATCCAGCACTCAAACAACTTCAAGGGTCAGTGCTGGGCATATGTGAACCAGACCTGCCATTCACAGCCACAGTGGTGTAAGCCCACTGCACACCAGAGGTGCCAACCTTACATCAACATATGTGCATTTCCAGCCATGGCCTTCTGTTGAAGCAAGCTCAGTTATCTTGTGTGCACATGCATTGCCACAAGCTGGGCACACAGTTGGAAATTATTCTGAGGTAGCAACCACCACCTAAGTAACCACACATGCCACGAAGATGCTGTCCTCAGCCTGTGTATGGAAGACTTACACAAGAAGGTATGTTCTTACTAATTGAGCTCTCCTGATTCCATGCTCACCATAGTACCCATTGAGCATAACCTATAGTTCCTGCACCCACCATTCTGGGGCAGAAGTGACCATCCTGGCTAATAATGGTGTCCACACACCTGACACAATTACAGTTTGGTGATCCAGTTTTGTTCACTATACCTTTTTACATCATCAGTGCTGATTTTCAGGAATTAGCTACCCCAATTCAGAAGTTTACAGTGAGAATGAAGTTGAATGATAACATTACAGACAGCAATATATTCTTTGAAGTGCTTTCAAGAAATTGTATGTTACAATAACGAGGAACCACTACTTGTTTTTATTTTACTAGCAGAGAGCAATATATTCTTTGAAGTGCTTTCAAGAAAATGTATATTAAAATCACCAGTAACCCCTACTAGTTTTTATTTCACTGTTAAACAGGGCAATAGAGTTTCCAGGTGATTTATGAACAGATTAAAATTAGCTGCAGTTGCTCAACAAACACTTACTATTCTAAAGGATGTATTACAAAATTCCAGTTCTGTTCACATGCTTCCACATACTACTCCAAGCAAAACATATTAATGCTTGTGTCGATAAACTTACAACAATGCATGATAAATGTCTGCTGACAGAAGTGAGGTACTACCCAACAGCCTATAACACTTAAAATATGTGATTTTTGCTATTGGTCTGAAGATGATATTACAGAATGAAAGTAAGCCAAGTGTATCTGTTTTTATTTAATTATTTTATTCCTACCTTTCCCAGGTCTAAGAACATTCAACTCACAAATATTTTACAGCTTAAGAGGCACATACAAAGGTTAGCCATAGATGGATTTGGATAGGCTCCACTAACTGTAATAGAAATTCAAGCTCTCTGCATCAATGGAAAAGATATTTTCTCCTGCTTCTGGGGTGGGTGAGATCTGAGGCACATACAAAGGTTAGCCATAGATGGATTTGGGTAGGCTCCACTGACTGTAATAGAAATTCAAGCTCTCTGCATCAATGGAAAATATATTTTCTCCTGCTTCTGGGGTGGGTGATATCTGAAGTCTAGGAAACCTCTATGGTAATACAGTCTAGTAAGAACATAGTGTCTTCAAGCATCGGAAATATGTGAATTCAATCAACGCCACTTTTCAGAGACAACTAACAGTAAGTTTGTGTTCCAGCATCCACAGCATGAAAATAAACACAGGAGGTATATTAAATGATAAATATGAATATTTAAGAAAATTATCCATTGATCATTGCATTTATATAACATATCCACATAACGACACTTAACTGAAGAAAATGAATCATATGAAAGTGCACAAAATGCTATGTCATAGTGAAGATTCCATTTCAAAACCATAGATCCATTCTATATGCCAAAAACAATATTCATGGAGCTAAAACATAAACTGTGAAGAAAAAAGAAAGATAAAACTGATTACCACTGCATAAGTGATGTAATGTTCACATCAGTCTATATATTAAAAAAAAACGACCACATGACCCATTCTCACATTTACCACTGCTTCCAACTCCTTTTATCTACAGGGTGTTTCAAAAATGACCGGTATATTTGAAACGGCAATAAAAACTAAACGAGCAGCGATAGGAATACACCGTTTGTTGCAATATGCTTGGGACAACAGTACATTTTCATGCAGACAAACTTTCGAAATTACAGTAGTTACAATTTTCAACAACAGATGGCGCTGCGGTCTGGGAAACTCTATAGTACGATATTTTCCACATATCCACCATGCGTAGCAATAATATGGCGTAGTCTCTGAATGAAATTACCCGAAACCTTTGACAACGTGTCTGGCGGAATGGCTTCACATGCAGATGAGATGTACTGCTTCAGCTGTTCAATTGTTTCTGGATTCTGGCGGTACACCTGGTCTTTCAAGTGTCCCCACAGAAAGAAGTCACAGGGGTTCATGTCTGGTGAATAGGGAGGCCAATCCACGCCGCCTCCTGTATGTTTCGGATAGCCCAAAGCAATCACACGATCATCGAAATATTCATTCAGGAAATTAAAGACGTCGGCCGTGCGATGTGGCCGGGCACCATCTTGCATAAACCACGAGGTGTTCGCAGTGTCGTCTAAGGCAGTTTGTACCGCCACAAATTCACGAAGAATGTCCAGATAGCGTAATGCAGTAATCGTTTCGGATCTGAAAAATGGGCCAATGATTCCTTTGGAAGAAATGGCGGCCCAGACCAGTACTTTTTGAGGATGCAGGGACGATGGGACTGCAAAATGGGGCTTTTCGGTTCCCCATATGCGCCAGTTCTGTTTATTGACGAAGCCGTCCAGGTAAAAATAAGCTTCGTCAGTAAACCAAATGCTGACCACATGCATATCGCCGTCATCAATCCTGTGCACTATATCGTTAGCGAATGTCTCTCGTGCAGCAATGGTAGCGGCGCTGAGGGGTTGCCGCGTTTGAATTTAGTATGGATAGAGGTGTAAACTCTGGCGCATGAGACGATACGTGGACGTTGGCGTCATTTGGACCGCAGCTGCAACACGGTGAACAGAAACCCGAGGCCACTGTTGGATCACCTGCTGCACTAGCTGCGCGTTGCCCTCTGTGGTTGCCGTACGCGGTCGCCCTACCTTTCCAGCACGTTCATCCGTCACGTTCCCAGTCCGTTGAAAATTTTCAAACAGATCCTTTATTGTATCGCTTTTCGGTCCTTTGGGTACATTAAACCTCCGTTGAAAACTTCGTCTTGTTGCAACAACACTGTGTTGTTGCGGTGGAATTCCAACACCAGAAAAATCCTCTGTTCTAAGGAATAAACCATGTTGTCTACAGCACACTTGCACGTTGTGAACAGCACACGCTTACAGCAGAAAGACGACGTACAGAATGGCGCACCCACAGACTGCGTTGTCTTCTATATCTTTCACATCACTTGCAGCGCCATCTGTTGTTGAAAATTGTAACTACTGTAATTTCGAAAGTTTGTCCGCCTGAAAATGTACTGTTGTCCCAAGCATATTGCAACAAACGGTGTATTTCTATCGCTGCTCGTTTAGTTTTTATTGCCGTTTCAAATATACCGGTCATTTTTGAAACACCCTGTATATAAGTGACTTTACTATCCATACAGATTGGGCTACCTAAAAAAGTGGTAAAAATGGACAGAAACTGGCTATGAGGAGCAAAGGACAGAACCTATTTCTTATTTTCAATGCTACAGAAATCAAAAAACTTCCATTATGCCAGATGTCAAACCAGTACTAAACCTTACATTATTTTAGTTTCCAAAGATGATCAAACTGGCAGGAGAGGTAACAATAAATCACTTGGCAAAAGTATTTACTTCCTGCCTGCACTATGCTTCAATCCCACTATCGTCGAACAAGGCTAAGATTATTTTGATACACAAGAAAGGAAGTATTCACAATATTAAAAACTACCATCCTATCAGCTTGCTCTCAATTTTGTACAAAATTTTCACAAAGATCTTGTTAAACCGAATTAGTTCCACCCTAGACTCAGCCCAAGCTATAGAACAAGCTGGATTCCGAAGCAATTTTAGCACTATTGACCACATTCTGACCGTTAGTGAAGTGATAAGCAGAGCGAATGAATACCAACTTTCTCTCTGGATTGCCTTTGTTGACTTTGGAAAGGCATTTGACTCCGTTAGCCATGTAGCTGTCCTCCATGCTTTGAGTGAGCAAGGAGTGGGAGCAGCATACATTGAGGTGCTCAGGAAAATCTACGAGAATTCTTCAACTTATGTTAACATCGGCGAATCAACTCAAGAATTCCACATCATGAGGGGTGTCAAGCAAGGCGATCCCATCTCCCCAAAACTGTTCTCTGCTGTATTGGAAATGGCTATGTCAAAGCTGAGCTGGGAAGGTAAGTGAATTAGAATTAATGGAAGAAGGCTTACCAACTTGAGATTTGCTGATGATATTGCCTTACTGGCCAAAGGCTTCTCAGAGCTCCAAAATTTAGTTACAGATCTTGCATCGGAATGTCAGCTGGTTGCCTTGAACATGCACCTTTCCAAAACAAACGTAATATCCAACAAATGGGTCCCAGCTGGAGATGTGAAAGTCAAGGACAGTCTAATAGAAGAGGTCAGTGAATATGTCTACCTTGGCCAGATTATAAATATGAAGGGAGACATAAGGCCAGAAATCCATCGACGCATCAAGCTTGGCTGGCAAGCATTTGGGAAGAATTCAAAAGTATTCGGATCAAAAATGCCAGTAAATCTGAAGAAAGCAGTATTTGATCAATGCATTCTTCCTGTGATGACGTATGGCTGCGAGACATGGACACTGAACTCATTCACAAAAGGGAAATTTATGACAGCACAGAGAGCTATGGAGAGATCAATGCTGGGCTATATAAGAAAGGACAGGAAAAGGGCAGATGACATCTGGTCTGTGACGAAGGTTAATGACATCTTAGAGAGAGTAGGTTCCTTGAAATGGCAGTGGGCTGGCCACGTTGCAAGAAGAAAAGACAACAGATGGACGAAGCTAGTACTGGAGTGGAGTCTGAGAGAGCACCGGAGGCCTAGAGGAAGGCCACCAGACAGATGGGACAAAGGCATCAAGAAGATCGCTGGTAACACCTGGCAGAGAACTGCCCAAGACTGTCCCACTTGGAGAAGACCTCTGAAAGCCTACCTGAATCCACGACTCGAAGAGGCCACATCATCTAATGATTGAATTGGCTGATGATGATGATGATGATGATGAGATGATCAGAATGTACATGTCAACTACTAGAATGGTTATGCACAATTTCGTAGTCAGTCAGAATCATCCAACAATCATCAATGTCAAATTCAAAATTCCAGCAATAAGATTGCTTGAGAAATTAAGCTGGAACTTCAAAAATCCCAGGAATGTAGTGAATAATCAGACAATTATCTGTGATGGAGACCTATCAAAGTAGAGAACTACTAGTGACTCATGGGAATAATCACTGAAGCAGCTTAACATAACATCCCATAAAAATTTAGGCCTGCTTGAGCAATTTGTGTACAACATCAAAGTACTGGTAATCCTGAAGCAGGAAAACGATTCAGTGACAAAACGAAGGCAGAAAGGAGAAATGGAAAGAGATAACATATTAATGAAACTTTATTCATACAAGTAGGAATGAATGGTAACTGTTATGACAACTTCATATTACATCAAACTGTTGTGAGCAATAACCAGAAGTAACACTAGCTCAAATAGCACCCTACATCAGATCATGAGCGAAGAAAGTGTAGATACATCCAGTGGTTTGACCAAAGACAAAGAAAGAATTGGATGGTACTGATGGTAAACTTCACAATAATTTCACTTTTACAGACTTATTGGTCAACAAGAGAGAGAGAGAGAGAGAGAGAGAGAGAGAGAGAGAGAGAGAGAGAGAGAGAGAAGTATCAAAAAGCTGAAAATGAAAAAGGCATAAAGGCTGGCTGGACTATTCCAGAATTTTATTCAATATCTCTCAATACAAGGGATACATGGCTACAGGGATTCCTCACTTCGAACATCCCACCAAAATACAAGATGATAAGTGGTACATCATTTATGTCAGTCTTTAAACCTGGAAAGCAACAAATGATGCATCAAGCTACAGCCCAGCGTTATTAAACACTTGTTTTTAATTCCTACACTGCTTAATACTCAACAAAGTTTATAGAGTAATTAAAAATAAACTCCAGCATATAAACCAAGTTTCCAAAACAAGTTCAAACCATTATGTACAAGTACTGTCCTTGTCACTTCAAGATTCCTGGAGAAGCTAAAAGCATCAGTAGTGTTCTCGATTTATCTGCCAGGTGTGATACTGTATGGTTTGATGTAATAATAGTTAAACTCAACAGGTGTGTACAATGCAGAAAGATTACCACACTTGTGAGGAACATGATTCCAAAGTATCCTTTCAAGTTTTGAATTGTGCATAGTACAAGTAAATAATACACAATAAGGAACATATAACTTAAGGTTCTATATTAGCTTCAGTACTCTGCCATAGTGAACTCTTCCCTATTCACATCCTTTGTTTCCTGTTGGAGAGATATGACTTGAAACAATTAGCGTAATATCCTATGACATTAAAATAGTCTAATTTCCTTATGAGATTTTGTCATCAACACAGTCAGATAACAATTTTGTTGCACAAAATATTAGTAGTCTGTAGTTTACTGCATAACAAATTATATATTTACATCTGTAAGTGCTTGTAGCATACTTAATATTGAAAGAGTTTAGACACGCATACTGTGACCTTGCAATTATGTTATTTATAGTTACATGGTTAACAAACCTCTTATATTAGCAGATTATTCCATCACTTCATGGTAACACAATTTCTTGTTTAAGGTTGAAAAATAAGAAAACTGGTTTTTTGCCCATATTACAAAGAGAAAAAATGCAGTTCATTTGTTTTTCAAGCTTGCTTTTTCTTTAAGCCACCTTTTCTAAAACTTTGGAGACTGTTGGTAAAAATGAAATTGGTAAGGGGTTTGGTAGTATTTCTTCATACACTTTCTTATAAAGTGGCTTTACATCAGATTATTTCAGCTGTTTGAGAAGTGTTACAGTGATAGACGACTTTGATGATTTTTATTGTAAACACATTTTTTTAATTTTAAGGTTTTGTGGTAGACATTAAGGCCTACTTTTAATCATGTAGGGAGTGCCTATTTTATCTTGCTCAAATTGTGTGTATATGCTGATCTCAACCTCTTTGCATGACATCAACATCTTGGAATTAATGGTGTACAATGCTTTGGCACATTTCTATGTAAATCTGTTACAAGTGTGTCATTTACTCGTACATTTACTTGCCTCCTCATCTGTAGGTCTACCACTTTCATCCTTACATGTATCCCATAGGCTCATTGACCTTATTTTGTGGCTTGATGAGGCAAACTTTTCTCTTGTTACTATTGATTTGATGTTTGGATTACTTTCTTGATTTTTCTGCTGTATTCCCTGTGACGAGCTGCAGTACCAAGTTTTCAGTATAATTTAAGGACTATGTCAATAAACGTGTTGTATTTTTCACACATGTAATGAGTGCTACAATTATCTCCCCAGTTCATAACTGTGAGCGCTCAGGGGCAGCTCTTTTTCCTAAAATAATCCGTTTTTAGGTTACTAGCCTGAGGAACTCATATTTCATAGATTTTGTATCCTGATCACTATGAATACTTAGCATGAGGACCTGCAAGTCATATTCTGAGAGGCCATTAACTATTTGCTTTGTGATATGATTCTCTCTCTTTTTTTCATTAGACACTCCTATAAAATATTATCAATGGCCATTTTCAAATAGTTAACTAGTCTAGCAGAAATGGCCAAAGAAGGAATTTTATTGTATGGTAATATTACTGGTTGCAAGAAATGTTTAGCTGAAATTTTTATTTAGATAATCTATGATAAAATCACCAATAACATCTCTTTCCTTATTTTTTACTATTAAATATACCAACAGAGCTTCTAGGTGATTATAAATGACTGCAGATGCTTAAATAAAGAATTCATTATGAAATTTTACTTATGTTGTTCATAGCTCTGGATGATGCTCTGAGTACACTTTATTAATGTATGGCATTTTTTTAATGAATGAGGCAATGTTGCAGTTACCTTTGTACATTTCACCACATCTAGATTTCGTTTTCCTTTGGAACTATGTTTGTAATAGCTTGTCTTCCTCTGAGGGTACATCGTCAGCAATAATGGACAGTTACGACAGACTGCACAGCAGAGCTATGATATTGTATGCATACATTCAAATAAGTTTTTTAATACTTGCTTATTAGGCAACTTAGCTATCTATGTACTGCAGATACATATCAATGAAACAATACCAAATAGATGTATAAAATGATAGTCAATCCTCAATTTAAATTCCTTCATATGTGGTGCTTTTATCTCACAATCAACTTGCTTCTTTAATCTGCTAGAGAAAGTTTGTGAAATTTTAATGAGATGAAATTGCATAAACCAATGAATGTATCCTGGAGACTTTCTGTGCTATGCTTAAATTCGTTGGCTCATTTGTGTTCTTGAACAAAATTATCATACATATGTTTCACTACAATGCATGTCTGTTAAATTACACAATTGTTCTTGCAGCCAATCTGGGAATAATCATTCTACTGCAAAGCAAAAAGTTTATCATCGATTTAAACTTCAATTTTTGGTTGTTTTATCGCACTCAAACACCAAGCAATATTGGCTAAACATAAAAGCTGTTCCGGTCTTCACATTCATATCATGAGAGCTGGCTGCTATGACTGGTAACCTGCTTTGTCAATGTGTTTAAAATTCTTGGAAAAGTATACACTTACGTTTAAAAATATTTTGTTATTAAAATTCTAAATCGCTCAAGTAACTGTAGACAGAATATATATAAATTTACAGGAAAGACCGATTCGATGGTCCATGGCATCTTAAACACTATTAAATGACATACATCAACAGGGCTTATCATTTGAGTGAAAAATTCTTATCGTCAAAAACAACACGAAATCTGAAAAAGGAAAAGGGAAAAGAAACTGATGTTATATTTCGCTCTCTCAGTGATTCCCATCGGTAGGGTATGTCGGTCAGCGGAAAGTAATTCTTTACGAGTAAAAGTCACTGATGTGTGCAGATATGCCAAGAGTGAAAAAATGTTAAAAGAAAGGGGAAAAAAAGGTGTTACACAAGTGGAGCCAACTACGAGAAGTTTCCTCCCTCGTATTATCTCGCACACAGCTATGTGTTTACGACCCACCTTCAAAATATCCTAGTTATATTTTGATGTAGTCTAGATTAAAGAATGAAGCATTTGTCGATCTAAAATAATTTCACCCGTAATTTTCATTTCACTCCCCAACACAATACTCAGGCACTGCTCCCAATAGTTGCGCAATAGCTATTTAAAGGTCGTCACCACGGCACTGAACAATCGTGCAAAATTCAAATACCTGTTCCTACACCTAACAAATTACATATCGCACAACAAAACTTACTATTATAAACTGTGTGTACTGATTCCATAACGCGGTTACACGTGCTGTGCGTTTTATAAAGACGAGTCGTAGCGTAAATTATTAACATCATACTGGTTTGTTCAGTAGCAAAAGTGGTCACAAACTCATGTAGTATCTTTCACATCATACAAAAAAAAGTTTCATTATAAACAATGTATAACGAGTTCATAAAGCGGTTACATGCGCTGTGGATTTTCTTACGGTGACGCGTTAGTTTTACTGTAATGTCCTCAACTGCATAAATATATGTTAAAATTTATGCTCGACAAGGCCAGCAGTTGCGACTGGATTTCCATAATCCTGAGCAACGCATTAAATAATCAACGCTAAAATTAGATGTGACGAATGAGACCTTTTTTTTAAATTACATAAGAAACACATTATTATATAATAGTTATTTAAAAAATACTCGTTAAATGTAACTGGAGAACATTGCAGTTCTTCAAAAGAGAATTCGACGTAATTACTCACCCTGGACTTGCGGCCTATTTCGGTAAGCAGATTTCTGATCTGTATACGGAACAATCGAAATCTTCTTTCGATTGATCCTCTCCAAATTCACCCGCTGTGGCCGTTGTTCCTCGGTAACGAAGTGCGCGTTCACAAACTACTTTCGGCAAAGATCCTAAGCTGAGCAATAAGCAGCTTATGATTTAACAAATTGCTACTTTAATCAAATTATGTTTACATATCATTGTATTCATTATTTCTACTCTTGAAAATTCTCATTGAATGGCACCTAAATCAACAATATTTTCATCAGTGTGTATAGTCAATACTGATAAATATTTGTTAAATCTTTAATGAATTATGTTTACACTCACATATACTGAAAGATTAACAAATTGTTCAAACATTGTATATCCTGATACATAAATGTAGTTGTATCTGTAGAGCACAGTTCAGAAATTAATGGCTATGGAATGTGTCCACAATAGTTCGGCAAGAATCCTCAACATGACATCGTGCAATAGAAGTCGTACCAAAACAGATTAAGGTTCGCTGTAGAAGTTGGATAACGTTGTAAAACTGCATCACCACAGTACTCTTACCCGAAATGTTGAGCAACTTTAATTGTTACAGGCACTGCTGTTTTTCAGTATGACTCTCACTTCGTGCTGATTACATATATGAGGGTTGCCCAGAAAGTAATGCACCACATATTTTTTCTCAGGTGAAGACAATGCTATGAATCCGAAATTCAGTTTCGATTCGAAAGCTCATGGATTACTGCTAAGATTTTTGAATTCGAGTGGCAGCTTATTGAAAATGGATGCAGCAGTATACTGCACACCTTTTTGCACAAGAGTTAAGGAAGTCCGATCCAAATGCAGGTTTGATTTCTGACGAGTATTAACCGAGTGAAAGCTACTTATTCTTGGGAATAAACTAATATCGGTAACAAGAAACGACAATAGGGAATATACATTTTAGAGGCCAATGTCAAAATACCCAGACGCATGAACAGAGGTCGACAAGAGGTTCGTGAACTCACACCACTTATTGCTCGAACCGCCCATTTCTGAGCCAAAAATCCCAAAATATAATACCATACGACATAAGCGAATAAAATAAGCAAAGTAGACTAATTTTCGTGTCGAAGTATCACTCACTTTTGATACCGTTCTAATAGTAAAAATGGCAGTATTAAGTTTTCGAACAAGATCCTGAACGTGGGCTTTCCACGACAGCTTACTATCTACACTACTGGCCATTAAAATTGCTACGCCAAGAA
This sequence comes from Schistocerca nitens, assembly GCF_023898315.1. Taxonomy (NCBI): domain Eukaryota; kingdom Metazoa; phylum Arthropoda; class Insecta; order Orthoptera; family Acrididae; genus Schistocerca; species Schistocerca nitens. Next base: position 568,173,006 of record NC_064616.1, on the reverse strand, counting down.
GAAATGCCGATGATAAACGGGTATTCACTGGACAAATATATTATACTAGAACTGACATGTGATTACATTTTCACGCAATTTGGGTGCATAGATCCTGAGAAATCAGTATCTAGAACAACCACCTCTGCCCGTAATAACGGCCTTGATACGCCTGGGCGTTGCGCCAAACAGAGCTTGGATGGCGTGTACAGGTACAGCTGCCCATGCAGATTCAACACGATACCACAGTTCATCAAGAGTAGTGAGTGGCGTATTGTGACGAGCCAGTTGCGCGGCGACCATTGACCAGACGTTTCCAATTGGTGAGAGATCTGGAGAATGTGCTGGCCAGGGCAGCTGTCGAACATTTTCTGTATCCAGAAAGGCCCGTACAGGACCTGCAACATGCGGTCGTGCATTATCATGCTGAAATGTAGGGTTTCGCAGAGATCGAATGAAGGGTAGAGCCACGGGTCGTAACACATCTGAAATGTAACGCCCACTGTTCAAAGTGCCGTCAATGCGAACAAGAGGTGACCGAGACGTGTAACCAATGGCACCCTATACCATCACGCTGGGTGATACGCCAGTACGGCGATGACGAATACACGCTTCCAATGTGCGTTCATCACGATGTCGCCAAACACGGATGCGACCATCATGATGCTGTAAACAGAACCTGGATTCATCTGAAAAATTGACGTTTTGCCATTCGTGCACCCAGGTTCGTCGTTGAGTACACCATCGCAGGCGTTCCTGTCTGTGATGCAGCGTCAAGGGTAACCGCAGCCATGGTCTCCGAGCTGATAGTCCATGCTGCTGTAAACGCCGTCGAACTGTTCGTGCAGATGGTTGTTGTCTTGAAAACATCCCAATCTGTTGACTCAGGGATCGAGACATGGCTGCACGATCCGTTCCAGCCACGCGGATAAGATGCCTGTCATCTCGACTGCTAGTGATACGAGTGCATTGGGATCCAGTGCAGCGTTCCGCATTATCCTCCTGAACCCACCCATTCCATATTCTGCTAACAGTCGACCAACGCGAGCAGCAATGTCGCGATACGATAAACCGCAATCGCGATAGGCTACAATCCGACCTTTATCAAAGTCGGAAACGTGATGGTACGCATTTCTCCTCCTTACACGAGGCATCACAACAACGTTTCACCAGGCAACGCAGGTCAACTGCTGTTTGTGTATGAGAAATCGGTTGGAAACTTTCCTCATGTCAGCACGTTGTAGGTGTCGCCACCGGCGCCAACCTTGTGTGAACGCTCTGAAAAGCTAATCATTTGCATATCACAGCATCTTCTTCCTGTCGCTTAAATTTCGCGTCTGTAGCGCGTGATCTTCGTGGTGTAGCAATTTTAATGGCCAGTAGTGTATCTGAACACCTAGAAATTTGAACTGTTCAGTTTCACTCATCATATGTCTGTTCTGTGAAATTAAAACGTCAGGTTTTGTTGAATTGTGTGTTAGAAACTGTAAAAACTGAGTCTTACTCTGATTTAACATTAGTTTATTTTCTACAAGTCATGAACTGAGGTCATGTACTGCACTATTTGAAACCGAGCCAATGTTGCACACAACATCCTTTACTACCAAGCTAGTGTCATCAGGAAACAGAAATATTTTACAGTTTCCCGTAATACTAGAGGGCATATCATTTATATAAATAAGGAACAGTATCGGCCCCAACACGTATCCCTGGGGCACCCCCCACTTGACAGTACCCCACTCACAGCCGTTATCAACATTGTGAATAATGACCTTTTGCTGCCTGTTGCTAAAGTAAGGGGTGAACCAATTGTGAGCTACTCCCCGTATTCTGTATTGGTCCAACTTCTGGAGCAATATTTTGTGATCAACTCAATCAAATGCCTTAGTAAAATCAAAATATACGCCAATCGTTCGAAAATTTTTGTTTAGCCCAATCAGGACCTAACAGAGAAAAGAGAATATAGCATTTTCATTTGTTAAACGACTTATAAAGCCGAGCTGTACATTTTATTGCAAATCGTATGATATAAAACGATCAATTATCCTTATATACACAGCCTTTTCAATAACTTTTGCAAACACTGATGGCATAGAAATGGGTCTAAAATTATCTACATTATCCCTTTGTCCCTTTTTATAAAGCGGCTTTACTACTGAGTACTTTAATCGCTCAGAGAACTGACCATTCCTAAAGAAAAAATTACAAATATGGCTAAATACAGGGTTAACATGTGCAGCACAGTACTTTAATATTCTGCTAGAAACTCCATCATAACCATGAGAGTCCTTAGTCTTCAGTGATTTAATTATTGACTCAATCTCCCTCATGTATGTATCACAGAGGAGTATTTCAGACATCAATCATGGAAAGGCATTTGCCAAGAAAGTTATATGATTTTCTGTAGAAACTAATTTTTTATTTAATCTACCAGCAATGCTCAGAAAATGATTGTTAAATACTGTACATATGTCTGATTTATCAGTAACAGAAATATTTTTACTGCGAACTGACTTTATATCGTCGGCCTTGTGCTGCTGACCAGACACTTCCTTCACAACTGACCATATGGTTTTAATTTTTTCCTGTGAATTAGCTATTCTATTTGCATACCACATACTCTTTGCCTTCCTAATAACATTTTTAAGCGCCTTACAATACTGTTTGTAATGGGCTACTGTAGCTTCATTGTGACTACTTCTAACATTTTGATATAATTCCTGCTTTGTTCTACATGATATCCTCAGCCCACTAGTCAGCCACCCAGGCTGCCCATTACTGCTAGTACTCCATTTAGAATGTTCTAATGGAAAGCCACTCTCAAAGAGCATGAGGAATGTGTTATGGAAAGCATTATATTTATCATCTATGTTATCAGTACTATAAACATCCTGCCACTCTTGTTCCTTGACAAGTTTTAAAAAACTCTTTATTGCTGTTGGATTAACTTTCATGCATAGTTTTTAATTAAATATGGCATTGGTTTGAGTACAAAAACCTTTTAGCGTTAAAATTTGTGCATCATGGTCTGAAAGGCCATTCACGCTTTTACTAACGGGATGCCCATCTACTAATGAAGAATAAATAACAATATTGTCTATGACTGTGCTACTGTTCCCCTGCACCCTAGTCGGAAAAAAAAACACAGTTTGCATCAGATCATATGAATTTAGGAGATCTACCAACATCCTTTTTCTTGCACAATCATATACAAAATAAATATTGAAGTCACCACATATAACTACTTTCTGGTACTTCCTACAAAGTGAATCAAGAACCCTCTCTAGCTTGAGCAGAAATGCTCTGAGGTCGGAGTTAGGGGACCTATAAACAACAACAATTAGAAGTTTAGTTTCACTAAATTCAACTAACGCTACGCAACTTTCAAATATCTGTTCAGTGCAGTGTCGTGATATGTCTATGGACTCAAATGGAATACTGTTTTTTACGTACAGATTTACTCCCCCCCCCCCTCCCCTTGCAAGGAACTCCTTGAGAAACAGCCAGCTAATCTGTAGCCTGGTAAAGGAAGCCTCTGAATTATCAAATTATTTAAGTGGTGTTCTGCTATGCCAATAATTTCAGAGTCAACATCTATTACCAGTTCACTAACTTTATCTCTAATACCTCTTATATTTTGATGAAATATGCTAATTCCTTCTCTACTTGGAAACATTACATCCTCTGAAGGTGAGCCCTTAGTTAGAGGGACTTCCTTTAACCAGGTATACCTATCAGCTGACTTCAATCTAAAAAAGGTGCAGCTCTAACACCAACTACTACAAGAATTTTTCCATATATATATTGACATTTAAGTTTTGTGTTAAAAGTTAAGCAACAGCAACTGACATTGTTGTTCCTAAACCAGCAATAATTCGTTAAGAGAAAAGTTTGCTTTAACCTTCTCATCTACTGGATATGAGCGGTTAAATACTAAGTGCGTTCTCTTTCCCGACCTCCCCCTACCTGTGAGTGTATGTAAGTTAACGAGCATTTCGCTCTCATTTAAGTATATGGCCGAAAGATACAGCCTTCCAGGAATTGTGAAACGAATCCTGTCGTCCAGGACCGTGTTTCACAAAGAGCGCAGATTTGCCACGAGCTGGGGAAATTCACAGGCGTCTATTGTGCTGAAGGAGGCCAGGCTGATCAGGTATAAGCGCTGTAGTGTGCGAGTGAGACAGACGAGAACCAACGTCATAGGAAAACCCCGTAGGAGCTGTTTGGGCCCAGGGAGGCGTAGCATTGTAAAATATGGCGGACCTAGGATCGACCATAAAGGGAAACATTTGTGGAAACTATTTAATTCTGTAGTAATTCAGGGAATGAAATCACAGTATTTTTAATCTACCATCTTTAATAAATTTTCATGGTGATCCCAATAAAAGTCGAATATTGATCATATCTGTAATAGTTTAGGATTTACTGTTAAAGTGAAATTAACAAGTTTTATAACAAAGAGCTGAATGCTAAAATCTGAACGTTTTGGTCGACCTTAACGATCGACATTTCATATAAAAGCACATAATTAAAATGACAAATGTTGTAAATACCAACTCTGTAACCTTATTTGTTTAAAAGATATAGTAAATTTAAATTATCAGCATTTTCAATTAAGCATCAGGTCATCATTTCCTCCACACAAAATACATTGAACTATGACAGCATGACACCTTATTGAGTCATTAGGTAATAGAATATTTGTTGTAAAGTTTAGTGCATAATAATTACTTTCGTTCTTTCTTTATTTATCAGAAAGCACATTGGTGCAAGGCTACTGGCCGTGACATTCAAAGTTAAGAAGGAAATTGTATTGGTTTTATGTAAAAGAATTTAACGTTATTAGGTAATGGGTATTATTGTGATTTTATCTAGAACATGAAAGTAGTCAAGCTCTAATAATTCAAATATGTTAAAATGTAAAATAATGTAGAATAAGCTGTAGCCAATCAAATGGACGGCTTCAGTCAGTTGAGCGACGATGTTCGGCACGCGGTAGACGCGGCCGGAGACGGGCAGGGAGACAGTGCTGGTACAAACGCGAAAGCGGACAGTTCGCCTGGAGACACCAAAGTGGTCAGTGCTGGTCTAGACACCAAAGGGTACAGTTTGGATTGAGATGCGAAAGCGGACAGTCGGTCTTTAGGTAGCTAGGAAGTGAAATGACAGAAAATTTCACGTTATGTGGTATCGCGGGACTTAGTCTCTGAGCAGTGAGCAGCCACGCACCTGGTGTGACTTGTATTTCGCGATGAGATTGTGAATGATCGAACTGCGTCAAGTGGATATGCACTCGAGTGTAACAGTAACTCTAAATACGACCACTTTCGCTGTTAGTTTTCTTTCTGAATAAGCATTATTCTAACCAAATCGCAACTGTGTGGCCTACATCATTTATGTGGGTCGTTAATCTAGCTCCTGATATTATTATTACTGTTATTATATGTTACATTAACTTGGAATTTTTCATACAATTTCGCAAACTTGCCATCAGTAAGACAATTTAAGCAAAGGGTCAGAAGTGTCTAATTTAGGGCGTGTAATGCGACGCGTGCAGTTCAACCCCTAGACGAGTTTGAACCAAGACATTTCGACGAAGAGGAACCGCATGTGAGCCCGAACATCTTTGGGATGCTAGCTCGCACCAATTGACAAAGTTAACAGATTTTCCAAAATTTATATAATAGACAAAGCATTTCATTGAATTCTAGTTATAACGTCTACTTCAGTCAGTACAATACACTACAATGCACGAATTAATGGCTAAAAGAATTTTGTTTGGTGCGTCCAGTAATCCATGATATGAGTCAAAGATGTCCTCAGTGACGACCAGACAAACGATTCCAGACTTTTTTTTTATAACTTATCACTACTTATTGCAATAAAATTGATCAAATCTCCTCCAAACGAGATGTAACTGTGAATTACGAGTATTAATAAACCTTGTATTAAATAACATACTAGGCATGATATGAATAAGTACGGTGAACAACAATACAGTCGCAAGCCTGAGTGATGCAAATAGAAGAAAGGGAAGAATATTAGGGTTTAATGCTCTATCGACGACGATGTCATTAGGGGCCCAGAACAAGCTCGGATTAGAGAAATAATGGAAAGACAGTCCTTTTCAGAAGAAACACCTGTGCGTTTTCTTTAAACAATACAGGTAAACCTACATCTAAATGGCCACAGGGGTATTTGATCCTCTGTCCTCCTGACAGCAAGAGTCTGAGGGTACAAGGAATGGGTGTGTGAGTGTCAGCCATTAGTGATGACGACAAAGGGGGGAAATGTCTGTGAGGAAACGTAAGTGACAGAGGTGGTATGGGGAAAGGTTATGTGAATGATTTAGGGATCATGGACAATAATAGGTGCTTGTAATGCTGCTCGAGCTTTGGTAGCTGTGCACCCCACAGAAGATGATGTTACGTGAAGTAGTATTCGGCAGTAGAGGAAACGAGAGCAATATCTGACTTTTATTCATTACGGATGCTGTGCGGCTGGTCCCGGTGGAGATTCGAATCCTCCCTCGGGCATGGGTGTGTGTGTTTGTCCTTAGGATAATTTAGGTTAAGTAGTGTGTAAGCTTAGGGACTGATGACCTTAGCAGTTAAGTCCCATAAGATTTCACACACATTTGAACATTACGGATGTGGAACACTGTAACTGCGATGAATTTAGATTTTCAGCAATGACTGCGAACAGTCGCCTTTCATGATGGTAGAATTTTTATTTTGCCATTACTATTTGAAATGGTCTAACGACTCGCCATCAAATGGCGCAGTTCTTTGTGTCCTGTGATAGCATCACTGAGAATTGCACCATTTGATGATGAGTCACTAGGACACTTGAGACCGGTAATAGGGTTTTTTTCGTGTTTGGCTATTCCCATTTATTCTAAAATATTTAGTTTTTTGCCCTCTTGGCCGTAGTGGAGGATTTGTTAATTTTGTACCTTAGGTGCCGGATGTTCATTAGCCTTGAGAATTCCTGCGAAGGCCAAGTTGTGTTCGACTTAGCCTTTCTTGTTCAACAGATATTCATGAATTTTTTAGAAGTTCTGCCAGTTTGGCCAATGTACGCAGCCAGACACACATTTAACATGACAGAAGGTAAACACCTGTATTTCGATACTTATCTATGATCAGCTGCTCATTATGCATGTACTTGTACTGAATACTGGTATTTGCAAAAGAAAAAGGAAAGAAATCACTTGCACGTACATCCCTCGAAAGAGTCTAGCCAGGTGGTAGGAGAAGTTACCTAACAAGGGCAATCATACATAATTATTTTCGGAATCAGACAAATTGCTCGAAAGGTTAACACGCTGTCTAGACAAATAGGCTTTTTAAGGAGTGTTTACAATGGCAGCACTATAGCCATTCTTAACAAAAATGTAGTTTATGTTTTTAAGTTCTGCATGATGGCTGCGTCACAGAGTGGCAACTCCATAATTCCGGCAATTACACTGGCCAACAATGAAAATGTTTCGAGCTCAAAAATAATTAATTCTCAGATATTTCCATCTGCTGAACAAAAAAAATCACCAGAAAAATTTCAGATTAGCTCTTGCTTTGGAAGTAAAGTGACATTTCATTTTCATAGGCAAAATTTTCAGTTTGGGGGAAATTTTGTTCTCAGGGTTGGCACACCTGTCCAATAACAAAACACAAATGATCTTAAGCTGTTTCTAAGTCATAAACATAGATACTGTTGCTATGATTGTGAGTTTCATATAGTTTATGCTGCAATTATAGCGGAATTTCTGGTTTGACAGTGCTTTTGTAGCATAAAATTCTTAAAAATGCCATGAAAATCTGTAAATAAGGTAAATAATTTTTGTTACATTTGTGGTGAAATAACATTTTCCTCATAGAAACGCAGTCTGACGCCTCTTGTGAAGACTGCCTATCAGCATTACTCCGGTATGAAGGCAAGGGCCAGGATAAGTCTTGGGTTCTACATGTATGTTGCAACGCATGTTCAGTTGCAGTACAAGAATCGCTGAAAAATAGAAAACAACATTGGCTCACTGTTCGACCGGCCAGGTGGCACGTTGATGAGTCCTCTCTAGACATTCCCTTCTGTGAAGACGTGTCAGAGGTAGAAATACAGCAGGGCTCCGAAAATAAAGGTCACTCTGCCGAAGCCCTCTGCACACGGTTTACCTCGATACAACACATCCAATGGATGCTACGAACTCGCATGCCAGTTGGCATGCAGTACTAAGGCGGTGCTGTCGTGATCTTACAGCAAAATAACGATCCTGTCTTTTGAAGTCACACGTGGTCGGCCTTGCCCTTGTATTCTGGATACAGTTTCTGTTTCTATAAACCGTCGCCACACCCGAGAAACAACAGAACGCTTCACATCAAGCCATTGGTCCACATCAGCTTGCGACTGTCCTGCTTTCATTCTTTCTATAGCTCTCCACTGCAGAGAGTCTTATAGGTATATTCTCCGTGCCATACTGTACCGTCTGTGAGTGTGTAGACAGCGATTGTGGACGTGGGGCTACCCGGCAAACACTACCTCGTTTCATAGGTGCACTGACGTCATCGTTGGCGTAGTTGTCTGTTGACCAGAACACAATCGTACGGACATCTGGTTGACAGTTTGTATGATTATATCGTGAATTACACACAGGACTTGGAAATATCGGTTTGTAGTATTAACTTTGGACACCAGTGTATAAAAATGGTCGTTAGGCCAAGGGCTATCCAAAACATTTTACCCTTTACCTCTGTGATCAGTAGAACCCGAGATATGACCCTCTGAAAAACTGCATTCTTGCACAGCTTTTTGGAACATTTTGTTACCGCGCACGACGGTTCTTTCCACCTACACTCCTGGAAATGGAAATAAGAACACCGTGAATTCATTGTCCCAGGAAGGGGAAACTTTATTGACACATTCCTGGGGTCAGATACATCACATGATCACACTGGCAGAACCACAGGCACATAGACACAGGCAACAGAGCATGCACAATGTCGGCACTAGTACAGTGTATATCCACCTTTCGCAGCAATGCAGGCTGCTATTCTCCCATGGAGACGATCGTAGAGATGCTGGATGTAGTCCTGTGGAACGGCTTGCCATGCCATTTCCACCTGGCGCCTCAGTTGGACCAGCGTTCGTGCTGGACGTGCAGACCGCGTGAGACGACGCTTCATCCAGTCCCAAACATGCTCAATGGGGGATAGATCCGGAGATCTTGCTGGCCAGGGTAGTTGACTTACACCTTCTAGAGCACGTTGGGTGGCACGGGATACATGCGGACGTGCATTGTCCTGTTGGAACAGCAAGTTCAAATGGCTCTGAGCACTATGGGACTCAACTGCTGAGGTCATAAGTCCCCTAGAACTTAGAACTACTTAAACCTAACTAACCTAAGGACAACACACACATCCATTCCCGAGGCAGGATTCGAACCTGCGACCGTAGCGGTCGCGCGGTTCCGGACTGTAGCGCCAGAACCGCTCGGCCACCAGCGGCCGGCGGGAACAGCAAGTTCCCTTGCCGGTCTAGGAATGGTAGAACGATGGGTTCGATGACGGTTTGGATGTACCGTGAACTATTCAGTGTCCCCTCGACGATCACCAGTGGTGTACGGCCAGTGTAGGAGATCGCTCCCCACACCATGATGCCGGGTGTTGGCCCTGTGTGCCTCGGTCGTATGCAGTCCTGATTGTGGCGCTCACCTGCACGGCGCCAAACACGCATACGACCATCATTGGCACCAAGGCAGAAGCGACTCTCATCGCTGAAGACGACACGTCTCCATTCGTCCCTCCATTCACGCCTGTCGCGACACCACTGGAGGCGGGCTGCACGATGTTGGGGCGTGAGCGGAAGACGGCCTAACGGTGTGCGGGACCGTAGCCCAGCTTCATGGAGACGGTTGCGAATGGTCCTCGCCGATACCCCAGGAGCAACAGTGTCCCTAATTTGCTGGGAAGTGGCGGTGCGGTCCCCTACGGCACTGCGTAGGATCCTACGGTCTTGGCGTGCATCCGTGCGTCGCTGCGGTCCGGTCCCAGGTCGACGGGCACGTGCACCTTCCGCCGACCACTGGCGACAACATCGATGTACTGTGGAGACCTCACGCCCCACGTGTTGAGCAATTCGGCGGTACGTCCACCCGGCCTCCCGCATGCCCACTATACGCCCTCGCTCAAAGTCCGTCAACTGCACATACGGTTCACGTCCACGCTGTCGCGGCATGCTACCAGTGTTAAAGACTGCGATGGAGCTCCGTATGCCACGGCAAACTGGCTGACACTGACGGCGGCGGTGCACAAATGCTGCGCAGCTAGCGCCATTCGACGGCCAACACCGCGGTTCCTGGTGTGTCCGCCGTGCCGTGCGTGTGATCATTGCTTGTACAGCCCTCTCGCAGTGTCCGGAGCAAGTATGGTGGGTCTGACACACCGGTGTCAATGTGTTCTTTTTTCCATTTCCAGGAGTGTATTTATGCTTAGTAATTTAAATTGGTTTAAGTTTAGGGCCAACTGTCAATCCCTGCACCAAGCATCGATTTTCTGTAGATCTTCTCACATTCCGCTGCAAATATCTAACATCGGGACTTCTGTGTAGCCGGCCGCTGTGACCGAGCGGTTCTAGGCGCTTCAGTCTGGAACCGCGCGACCGCTACGGTCGCAGGTTCGAATCCTGCCTCGGGCATGGATGTGTGTGATGTCTTTAGGTCAGTTAGGTTTAAGTAGTTCTAAGTTCTAGGGGACTGATGACCTCAGATGTTAGTGCTCAGAGCCATTTGAACCATTTGACTTCTGTGTATACGACAACTAAGTACCCATACAGCCTCAAGCAGCTTTCGTCGTTATTTGTATGTGGTGGTCAGGGTCCCATAACACTCCGTTGGGTCACGTTCTAAGTTTCTTTTACGTCTGAAGATTTCTTTCTTTTCAGAATGACGTGCTGTCTTCAATTTCCAAGGAACTCTTTAATTCAACAACAAAGCTGGTGTGATATTCCATACTCCGTCATTCAAAGATCGAAAATCTTGTTATTGCAGTCCACACGTGACATTTGGATCGTAGTGTTGCCTTCACGGTTGGTAGAACTACAGTTCCTTGTTGTCCAACGGATTTCTCTGGGCTACTCATTCTCTCTTGGAGATGGCAGATCGTAGAATTAGTGCCCCGGTAAGCGCTGTACAGGTCTCGCGGGGTACTTCATTCGCTGTTTACGGTGTTAGTAAAGCTGCAACATACACACACCAAAAAACGTTTTGCATCACCCAAGTTTCCAGAACCCCTGTAGATAGACGTTGACTGTGGATATTGTATCACAGACTCAGTCCCTTTGATCTGTTCAGAGATGTCACTAAACCCGCCCAAAGATGTAAACAACCATGCATAAGCAGCGCCTATTAGACGGAGGGGTCCGACAGCCGATCAGTTCGTCATTCCACCAGGAAGGAGATACACGGCTCGTGTTGTCTGTAGTTCAACCATGCCTAGACAGTCAATACCGCGGTTCGATCGCGTCCGGATTGTTACTTTGTGCCAGGAAGGGCTCTCAACAAGGGAAGTGTCCAGGCTCTTGGAGTGAACCACAGCGATGTTGTTCGGACATGGAGGAGATACAGAGAGACAGACCGTCTAAGCGCTACTAGTACAGTGGATGACCGCTACCTACGGACTATGGCTCGGAGGAACCCTGACAGCAACGCCACCACGTTTGAATAATGCTTTTCGTGCAGCCACAGGACGACGTTTTACGACTCAAACTGTGCGCAATAGGCTGCATGATGCGCAAATTCAAATGGTTCAAATGGCTCTGAGCACTATGGGACTTAACATCTGAAGTCATCAGTCCCTTAGAACTTAGAACTACTTAAACCTAACTAACCTAAGGACATCACACACATCCATGCCCGAGGCAGAATTCTAACCTGCCACCGTAGCAGTCGCGCGGTTCCGGACTAAAGCGCCTAGAACAGCTCGGCCACCGCGACTGGCCATGATGCGCAACTTCACTCTCGACCTCCATGACGGTGTACATCTTTGCGACCACGATACCATGCAGTGCGGTACAGATGGGCCCAACAACATGCCGAATGGACTGCTGAGGTTTGGCGTCACGTTCTCTTCATCGATGATTGTCGCATATGGCTTCAACCAGACAATCGTCGGAGTCGTGTTTGAAGGCAACCCGGTCAGGCTGAACGCCTTAGTCACGCTGTCCAGCGAGTGCAGTAATGTTGAGGTTCCCTGCTGTTTCGGGGTGGGTTTACCGACGTACGCCGCTAGTGGTCATTGAATGCGCCGTAACGGCTGTACGATACGTGAATGCCATCCTCCGACCGATAGTTCACCCATATCGGCAGCGTATTCGCGAGGCATTCGTCTTCATGGACAACAATTCGCGCCCCCTCGTGCACATCTTGTGAGTCACTTCCTTCAGGATAACGACATCGCTCGACTAGAGTGGCCAGCGTGTTCTCCAGACATGAACGCTATCGAACATGCCTGGTATAGATTGAAAAGGGCTGTTTATGGACGATGTGACTCACCAACCACTCTGAGGGATCTACACCGAATCGCCGTTGAGGAGTGAGACAATCTGGACCAACAGTGCCTTGATGAACTTGTGAATAGTCTGCCGCGACGAATACAGGTATGCATCAATGCAACAGGAGGTGCTACTGGGTATTAGAAGTAGCGATGTGTACAGCAATCTGGACCTGCACCTCAGAAGGTCTCGCTGTATGGTGGTACAGCATGCAATGTGTAGTTTTCATGAGCAGTAGAAAGGGCGAAAATAATGTTTATATTGATCTCTAGTCCAAGTTTCTGTACAGGTTCCGGAACTCTCGGAACCGAGATGATACAAAACATTTTTTTAAAGTGTACGTCGCGGAGATAGTGTAATCTGCTATTGGTAGCATTTCTCGAGTGGGCGCGAAATTCAGTCCTTTAGCAAGGATCTTCCCTACATTCTCGTTCACATCTCTCTGAGATTATTTACTGTACGATTACTTGCTGCAAGCGGTCGATTTCTTTTTTCTAACGTACAGATATTTCTAACTACACTGATTCTGCTTGTGACCGGTGATGTAATAAACCTAATCTCAAGAATCTGCACAGACTGTAACCGCCAGGTAAAGCTGGAGACGAAGCATTTTTCAAGTTACGCCTAGCATTCGTCGACTGTCACGTATTCTTTCTCATACTAATGCCAGGCTTACACGGGGCACAAACCTGGCGAACATTGGTAAACCTTGTTCATCTCGATATCACCTTAGGAAGATCAACATACTGAGAACTGGAACTTTCTTCTAGCAGAGCTTAACCAACTTGTGTACGTTGCGGTACATCTGCAGCTACGTACATACTCCGCAAGCAAACATACGATGCGTGGCGGAGGGTACGTTGTATCTCTGCTAGTCATTTCCTTTCCTCTTCCACTCGGAAAGAGAGTGAGGGAAAAACGACTGTCTCTATGCCTCCGTACGAGCCCTAATATCTCTTGTCTTCGTTGCCTTTATGCGAAATGTGCTTCGGCAGCAGTAGAATCGTTCTGCAGTCAGCCTCAAATAACGGTTCTCTAAATTTTCTCAGCAGTGCTTCTCGAAACGAATGTCACCTTCACTCCAGGGATTCCCATTTGAGTTCCGAAGCATCTCTGGAATACTCGCGTGCTGATCGAATCAACTGGCAACAAATCTAACAACATGCCTTTCAGTTGATTCAATACATTCCTTTAACCGACCTGGTCGGGATCCCAAACAGTCGAACAGTAATCAAGAGTGAGTCGCACCAGCGTTCAATACTCCTTCTCCTTTACAAGTGAGCTACACCTTCCTAAAATTCTCCCAATAAACCGAAGTCGACCATTCGCCTTCCCTACTACAGTCCTTGCGTGCTCGTTGCGTTTCACATAGCTTTGCAACGTTAAGATTACACACTGAACAGCTAAAGATACTGGTACAGGCATGCGTATTCAAATTCAGAGATATGTAAACAGACAGAATACGGCGCTGTGGTCGGCAACGTCTATATAAGACAAAAAGTCTCTGGCGCGATTGTTAGATCGGTTACTGCTGCTACAATGGCAGGTTATCAAGATTAAAGTGAGTTTAAAGGCGGCCGGAAAAACATCCTGAAAGAACAACGACGACTGAAGAGAATCTTTCAACGTGACAGAATAGCAACCCATCCGCAAACTGCTGCAGAGTTCAATGCTCGGCCATCAGCAAGTGTCAGCATGCGAATCATTCAACGACACATAATCGATATGGGCTTTCGGAGCCGAAGGTCCACTCGTGTACCCTTTATGACTGCATGACACAAAATTTTATGACTCGCCTGGGCCCGTCAACACCGACATTGGACTGTTGATGACTGGAAACTTGGTGCCTGGTCGGACGAGTCTCGTTTCAAATTGTATCGAGCGGATGAACGTGTACGGGTATGGAGACAGCCTCATGAACCCGAGGACCTTGTATGTCAGCAGGGGACTGTTCAAGCTGGTGGAAGCTCTGTAATAGTGTGGGGCGTGTGTAGTTGGAGTGATATGGAACCCCTGATACGTCTAGACTCCGACAGGTGATACGTACGTAAGCATCCTGCCTGATCACCTGCATCCATTCATGTCCATTGTGCATTCCGAAGGAGTTAGGCAATTCCAGCAGGACAATGCGACACCTCACACGTCCAGAATTGCTACAGAATGGCTCCAGAGAGACTCTTTTGAGTTTCAACACTTCCGCTGGCCACCAAACTCCGCAGACATGAACATTATTGAGCATATCTTGGATGCCTTGGAACCTGCTGTTCAGAAGAGATCTCCACCCCACCCCACCGCTGTACTCTTACGGTTTTATAGATTGCCCTGCAGGATTCATGGTGTCAGTTCCCTCCAGCACTACTTCAGACATTAGTCGAGTCCATGCCACGTTGTGGTGCAGCACTTCTGCGTGATTGCGGGGGCCCTGCACAATATTAAGGTGGTGTATCAGTTTGTTTGGCTCTTCAGTACATTTTTATTGGACTTGACTTTGTGCAGCAGAACACGACTGACACTGTTTTCGAATACCAGGAGGTTGTTTCTCCTACTCATCAGCACTAACTGAAATTTTTCTACATTTGTAGCAAGCTGTCATTCATCATACCGAGCAGAAATTCTGTCTACATCATCCTCACTCAGCGAGGACACCTTACTTTGCACCAAAGCTTCAGCAGCAAACAGCCGTACATTGCCGCCCACCCTGTCCACGATATCGTTTAACGTATACAAAGAATAATAGCGATCCTGTCACACTTCCCTAGGTCCTCCTGACCAAACCCTTGTCTCTAACGGACACTCGCCGTCGAGGACAACGTACTGGGTTCTATTACTAAAGAAGTCTTCGAGCCACTCTGATATCTGAGAATATATTTCGTATGCTCGTACCTCCATTAACAGTCTGCAAGAGGGCACAGTGTCATGGGCGTTCCAGAAATCTGCGAATGTGGAATCTGTCTTATGCTCTTCAAATGGTTCAAATGGCACTGAGCACTATGGGACTCAACTGCTGAGGTCATTAGTCCCCTAGAACTTAGAACTAGTTAAACCTAACTAACCTAAGGACATCACAAACATCCATGCCCGAGGCAGGATTCGAACCTGCGACCGTAGCGGTCTTGCGGTTCCAGACTGCAGCGCCTTTAACCGCACGGCCACTTCGGCCGGCTCTTATGCTCTTCATCCATGGTTTTGACCTCGATCGTAATATTTGGCAAGAGTCGGATGCGGCAGCACTATAACACGAGAAAACGCGAAAAGTATCAATTTGTAATGAAATCTTAAGAAAACGTTACGTTTATTTCATTTATTTTCGTACTGTCGTAATGCCAGTACATCACATTGCTTTCCTTTCTCTTGGGAATTGCTACAGGTATCGAGTGGAAATTTGTGTCATGTACTTAGACATTTGGTCTCTTCCTTCCGCACAAAATGGAAACTTCTAAGCCAATGCAATCGAGAAGTATGGTATGTTATATCTCATATTTTGCTTGTCGAAAACTCACTCATTGACCCTTTTACATGCCATGCAGTTGACCTAGAACCGTAAGATATGGAAAGAGACGAGGTACGGTAGCAGCATTACACAAGAAAACGTGAAAAGAATTAATTTGTAATAAAATCAAAAGAGAACGTTTCTTTTTGTCATATGTTTTCGTACGGTCGTAATGCCAGACATTGCTCGCCTTTCTCTCGGGAATGGTTACAGGTATCGAGTGGAAATTTGTGTCACATACTAAGGTATCCGGACCCTTCGTTCTGTACAAAATCGAAGCTTCTAAGTTCATGCAATCAACAAGTACGCCACATTACGGCTCATGTTTTGCTTTTCGAAAACTCACTTATTGACCTTTTTAATTGCCGTGCAGTTGACCTAATATCGTAATATCTGGCCCGAGACGAGGTTTAGCAGCAACGATACACAAGAGAATTTTTTTTCTTTTTACCGAAGGGCAGTAGGCAGATAGAACGTTTCAGAACTTAATATCCCATAGACATTTACGTTATTGGAACCGGAGCAACAACTTAATTGGGTGATGATGAAGGTTGTTATAACTCATGGTCTTGAGCTGAGGAAATATCCTATTTAGGGAAACTAAGGGAAACCTAAATCAGTTTAATAGATTTATATTTTTACCATTTTATCCCCTAAAATTAATTGAGTGACTTGACCACAGTTTAAGCTTGCTCGGTACAGTGTTTCTCTTTCAGTATTATGTGTGATTTACTTCTGGACAAGCTACACCTGTCTGTGGATAGGACGATAGGAGGGAGCCTCCTCATGATCATCAGTATAGCCTGATATGAAAAGGAAAGCATAAGATATTTTAAACGAAACAGCTAATATGTATTCTCATTCACTTCTGTTACCTTTTCTATCACACCAGTTAACCAACTCACTCAGCATTTTATACACGTACACACTCTCACTGACAAAATACTATTCCAGATCTCTTTAAGTATTGTGAACCGCCACAAGAAGAAAAACGTGTACCCAATACTGATTAAAACCAAGACATCTGTGTAATCTACTCAGCATTAACTCGTTTCTATTCCTAATTTTGACATGATAGTATGTAAAAATGTTTTGTGAAACATTACTGCATAATGAGAGCTAATTGTTAGAATGAAGCTTATATATTTTATGAAAAGAAACTGCGATTATGTTACGTTACATTAGAATTACAGTAGGAGACTACAGAGTGGCATTTCATGTGTGTAAATAGCTAACTGGCGATACCACAAATACGAGAAGTCGGTGTTGTGATGCACGCGTAATAACTTCGATGGTCCCTACGAATATTGTAATATCTGTGTTATAATAGTCTTTGACTCAACACATATGGAAATCAATGTTCTTATTTCTGTAAAATTATGTTAACTGAATTAATTTGTGAATATACACTGAAACGCCAAAGTAACTGGCATAGACATGCGTATTCAGTTACAGAGATATGTAAAGAAGTAGAACACGGCGCTGCGGTCGGCATTGTCTGTGTAAGACAAGTGTTTGGCGCGTTGTTAGATCGGTTACTGCTGCTACAATGTCAGGTTATCAAGATTTAAATGAGTTTGAAAGTGGTGTTATAGTCAGCGCACGAGCGATGGGACACAGCATCTCCGAGGCAACGATGAAGCGGGCATTTTCCCGTACGACCATTTCACGCGTGTACCGTGAATTTCAGGAATCCGGTAAAACATCAACTCTCCGACATCGCTGCGGCCGGAAAAACATCCTGAAAGAACAACGACGACTGAAGAGAGTCGTTCAACGTGACAGAAGTGCAACCCTTCGGCAAATTGTTGCAGATTTCAGTGCTGATCCATCAACAAGTGTCAGCGTGCGAATCATTCAATGAAACATAATTGATATGGGCTTTTGGAGCCGAAGGCCCACTTTTGTATCTTTGATGACTGCACGACACAAAGATTTACGCCTCGCCTGGGCCCGTCAACACCGACATTGGACTGTTGATGACTGGAAACATGTTGCCTGGTCTGACGAATCTCGTTTCAAATTGTATCGAGCGGACGGACGTGTACGGGTATGGTGACAACCTCATGAATCCATGGACTATGCATGTTAGCAGGGGACTGTTCAAGCTGGTGCAGGCTCTTTAGTGGTGTGGGGCGTGTGAAATTGGAGTTATATGGGACCAGTGATACTTCTAGATACGACTCTGACAGGTGACACGTACGCAAGCATCCTGTCTGATCACCTGCATCCATTCATGTCCATTGCGCATTCCGACATAGTTTGGAAATTCCAGCAGGACAATGCGACGCCCCACACTTCCAGAATTCCTATAGAGTGGCTGCAGGAACACTCTTTTGAGTTTAAACACTTCCGATGGCCACCAGACTCCTCAGACATGAAAATTATTGAGCATATCTGGGATGCCTTGCAACGTGCTGCTCACAAGGGATCTCCACCCCCTCGTATTCGTACTGATTTATGGACAGCCCTGCAGGATTCATGGTGTCAGTTCACTCCATCACTACTTCAGACATTACTCGACCCCTGCCACGTCGTGTTGCAGCAGTTCTGGGTGCTCGCGGGGGCCCTACACGATATTGGGCAGGTGCACCAGTTTCTTTGGCTCTTCAGTGTATTTCTGAAAGCTTTGTTCTTTCATAATACAAAAATATTAAAGTATTGTACATAAATTGCTTCATACGCGGGGGATGTAGGATTGTGTGAAATGTAAAACCTGGGGGTAAGTCCCTCCACAATGAAAAGCTTTAGGTGGGATTGTACAAAGTGATTTGACGTGAAGTAGCTCAAGAGGTCTTTGTGTCAGAGACAGTCGCTGGCCAGCATCCAACCAACTAACATCCTGAGTGCTTAATGAGTAAAGAATTGTTGCATGACTGGAATAATAATGCCTCGGATGTGACTTTATAGTGGTAACTAGATCATGGCATTTATGGGTTTGCTCCAAACCGTAAAATTCTGACTCCAGGAAAATATTTTACAGTGTCTTACATCAAAAGCCATGACTACGACAATACATTTTAAGCTTTTATCTGCGTTGTTCGTGGCTACCTATTTTACCAATACATACTAGGGTGTGATGTTGTTTTCGTGTCCAATTTACAAAACATATATCTTCCAAATAAAGTTACATACAGCAGTTAGTTTACTTGATTAGCAGTATGTGTACTTGGAGTTACTGTGCCTAATTCGGCTGGTGACCATACTGATTTGCCTGTTCACACGTTTACTTTCCAACTATAATATTGTTCTTTCGATTACCGCTAAAATAACTGTTGTCTCCTTTCAGCAAGTACTCTTTCTGGTGAATAAATATTGTGCCAGTCATTTTCATTACTACACGATCACGGTCAATTTTAAAATTTATGTCAAATGAGTAACATTATGAGGGACTTGCTCTAGTGTACCATGTAGTGTTATACTTGACTTTTCCTGTAACAGGAGTTCAAGTGTTCAAATGTGTGTGAATACCTAAGGGACCAAAATTGTGAAGTCATTGGTTTCTAGACTTACACACTACTTAAACTAACTTAAACTAACTTAAACTAACTTATGATAAGAACAACACACACACCCATGCCCGAGGGAGGACTCGAACCTCCGGCGGAAGGGGCCTGTAACAGCAGTACTAATAGTAGTAGATAATGTTATAGTGTACACGATGGCTGCTTTGTAGAGTGCTGGGACTTTCTACCAGCAACTAGATGATGGACAGATGGTTCTCGATTGTAGCAGTTCTTACATACAATCTTTTATTAGTTTGGTTCATAATTAGTTTTTTGGTCACAGTCGTGGGTATATAAATATGATATCTACATCTCTACTCCGCTAACCACCTTATGGTGTGGGTCGAAGCATATTTCTCGAACCACTACCTTTTCTCCACATGCCTCTGACATTCATGACTGTCACATGGGAAGAATGACTGCCGGAAAATTTTGCATAAGCTGAAATTTCTCTGATCTTCACGTTTTGGTCCATTTGCAATACGTATATGGGAGTAAGTAATACATTGCTTGATTTTTCGTTGAATGTACGCTCTCTATACTTTAGTACTAAGCCTCTCCGTGATGCACAACTCCTCTCTTGTAGCGCCTGACAGTGCGAAACGTTCTCGCGCCGAGTTAACGATCACGTGACAAAACACACTAATCTTTACTGGACCTTCTCTTTCTTATCTATCTGTGTCATTAAGGACCCAAACCGATAAAAGGTACTAGAGAATCAGTCAAACAGTTATTTTGTAAGCCACTTCTTTTCTGAATGAATTATATTTCCTTAAAATTTTCCCAGTGATTTCAGCCTGACATCCGTCTTTCGTACTATTTTTATTATGTGGTCATCCCACTTTATACCATTCCGGATGGTCATTCCAAGGTATTTTCGGTAGTAACTGTTCCCAGTGATTTATCATCCGTAGTTTAGTCGAACAGTAGTGATTCTTTATGCCTATTTATGCGCAAGGCGTTACATTTATTTTCGTTCAGGGTCAACTTCCAGTCCCTACACTAAACTACCAGTCCTGCAACAGTCATTGATCTGCTGCAGGTTCTCCTGAATGTCGCTGTATCCTTCTGGCATTGTAACTTTTCTATACATAACAGCATCCTCACCGAACACTCTCATGGAGCCCCCAACGTTATCCAGTGTTTTACGTCCTCCAGTGCCCACTGGACGACATCCCTTTGTATCACACGGTGTCACCAGTTGCATAATCATCAGGAGTAGCCGTTTGGCAAAACTAGTAGCGACAGTCGCTTCAAGAGAGCACCGCAGCTAATGGAACTACACTGTCACGCCTTCCGTAGATATCGATCACTCATCGAATGATAACATGTTGCGTGAAGTGCCAATCAGCAAGCAGCTTGTCATCCCGGCCGGCTAGCAAATGACATGGATTGAGTGCACTTATCAGTGTGATAATATAACTAGCGTCACCAGTCCTATACAGTCAGTGTACGCTCTTTTCACAGTGAGTTCACAGTGTGACCAGTCCACAGTTGAGTCCACGCTAAAAAGCCAGTGAGCTACCATTTACGGCAGTCTTCGGAGAGTGGTACCACAGCCAGTGCAGTGGACCTCCAGGATGTCATCTTGGAATATAACTTGGTAGATACTGACCTGTAAGATCAGATCTACATCTACATCTACATCCATACTCCGCAAGCCACCTGACGGTGTGTGGCGGAGGGTACCCTGAGTACCTCTATCGGTTCTACGTTCTATTCCAGTCTCGTATTGTTCGTGGAAAGAAGGATTGTCGGTATGCTTCTGTGTGGGCTCTAATCTCTCTGATTTTATCCTCATGGTCTCTTCGCGAGATATACGTAGGAGGGAGCAATATACTGCTTGACTCTTCGGTGAAGGTATGTTCTCGAAACTTTAACAAAAGCCCGCACCGAGCTACTGAGCGTCTCTCCTGGAGAGTCTTCCACTGGAGTTTATCTATCATCTCCGTAACGCTTTCGCGATTACTAAATGATCCTGTAACGAAGCGCGCTGCTCTCCGTTGGATCTTCTCTATCTCTTCTATCAACCCTATCTGGTACGGATCACACACTGCTGAGCAGTATTCAAGCAGTGGGAGAACAAGAGTACTGTAACCAACTTCCTTTGTTTTCGGATTGCATTTCCTTAGGATTCTTCCAATGAATCTCAGTGTGGCATCTGCTTTACCGACGATCAACTTTATATGATCATTCCATTTTAAATCACTCCTAGATAATTTATGGAATTAACTGCTTCCAGTTGCTGACCTGCTATATTGTAGCTAAATGATAAGGGATCTATCTTTCTATGTATTCGCAGCACATTACACTTGTCTACATTGAGATTCAATTGCCATTCCCTGCACCATGCGTCAATTCGCTGCAGATCCTCCTGCATTTCAGTACAATTTTCCATTGTTACAACCTCTCGATACAACACAGCATCATTTGCAAAAAGCCTTAGTGAACTTCCAATGTCATCCACAAGGTCATTTATGTATATTGTGAATAGCAATGGTCCTATGACACTCCCCTGCGGCACACCTGAAATCAATCTTACTTCGGAAGACTTCTCTCCATTGAGGATGACATGCTGCGTTCTGTTATCTAGGAACTCTCCAATCCAATCACACAAATGGTCTGATAGTCCATATGCTCTTACTTTGTTCATTAAACGACTGTGGGGAACTATATCGAACGCCTTGCGGAAGTCAAGAAACACGGCATCTATCTGTGAACCCGTGTCTATGGCCCTCTGAGTCTCGTGGACGAATAGCGCGAGCTGGGTTTCACACGACCGTCTTTTTAGAAACCCATGCTGATTCCTACAGAGTAGATTTCTAGTCCCCAGAAAAGTCATTATACTCGAACATAATACGTGTTCCAAAATTCTACAACTGATCGACGTTAGAGATATAGGTCTATAGTTCTACACATCTGTTCGACGTCCCTTCTTGAAAACGGGGATGACCTGTGCCCTTTTCCAATCCTTTGGAACGCTACGCTCTTCTAGAGACCTACGGTACACCGCTGCAAGAAGGGGGGCAAGTTCCTTCGCATACTCTGTGTAAAATCGAACTGGTATCCCATCAGGTCCAGCGGTCTTTCCTCTTTTGAGCGATTTTAATTGTTTCTCTATCCCTCTGTCGTCTATTTCGATATTTACCATTTTGTCATCTGTGCGACAATGTAGAGAAGGAACTACAGTGCAGTCTTCCTCTGTGAAACAGCTTTGGAAAAAGACATTTAGTATTTCGGTCTTTAGTCTGTCATCCTCTGTTTCAGTACCTTTTTGGTGACAGAGTGTCTCGACATTTTGTTTTGATCCACCTACCGCTTTGAAATAAGACCAAAATTTCTTAGGATTTTCTGCCAAGTCAGTACATAGAACTTTACTTTCGAATTCATTGAACGCCTCTCGCATAGCCCTCCTCACACTACATTTCGCTGCGCGTAATTTTTGTTTGTCTGCAAGGCTTTGGCTATGTTTATTTTTGCTGTGAAGTTCCCTTTGCTTCCGCAGCATTTTTCTAACTCGGTTGTTGTACCACGGTGGCTCTTTTCCATCTCTTACGATCTTGCTTGGCATATACTCATCTAACGCATATTGTACGATGGCTTTGAACTTTGTCCACTGAGCCTCAACACTATCTGTACTTGAGACAAAACTTTTGTGTTGAGCCGTCAGGTACTCTGTAATCTGCTTTTTGTTACTTTTGCTAAACAGAAAAATCTTCCTACCTTTTTTAATATTTCTATTTACGGCTGAAATCATCGATGCAGTAACCGCTTTATGATCGCTGATTCCCTGGTCTGCGTTATCTGTTTCAAATAGTTCGGGTCTGTTTGTCACCAGAAGGTCTAATATGTTATCGCCACGATTCGGTTCTCTGTTTAACTGCTCAAGGTAGTTTTCAGATAAAGCACTTAAAAAAATTTCACTGGATTCTTTGTCCCTGCCACCCGTTATGAACGTTTGAGTCTCCCAGACTATATCCGGCAAATTAAAATCTCCAACCAGAACTATAACATGGTGGGGAAATCTACTCGAAATATTTTCCAAATTATCTTTCAGGTGCTCAGCCACAACAGCTGCTGAGCCAGGGGGCCTACAGAGACATCAAATTACCATGTCTGAGCCTGCTTTAACCGTGACCTTCACCCAAATTATTTCACAGTTCGGATCTCCGTCAATTTCCTTCGATACTATTGCACTTCTTATCGCTATAAACACGCCTCCCCCTTCACTGTCCAGCCTGTCTCTGCGGTATACATTCCAATCTGAGTTTAGGATTTTATTACTGTTTACGTCTGGTTTCAGCCAACTTTCTGTCCCTAATACTATATGGGCAGTGTGACGGTTTATTAATGAGAGCAGTTCTGGAACCTTTCTATAGACGCTTCTGCAGTTTACTATTACCACATTAATATTGTTATTCCCTGCTGCATTTTGCCTACTCCTACCTTGCCGCGTCTCAGGAGGCGTCTTGTCGGGCCTAGGGAGGGAATTCTCTAACCTAAAAAACCCCCATGTGCACTCCACACGTACTCCGCTACCCTTGTAGCCGCTTCCGGCGTGTAGTGCACGCCTGACCTATTCAGGGGGACCCTACATTTCTCCACCCGATAGCGGAGGTCGAGAAATTTGCACCCCAGATCTCCGCAGAATCGTCTGAGCCTCTGGTTGAAGCCTTCCACTCGGCTCCAAACCAGAGGACCCCGATCGGTTCTGGGAACGATACTACAAATAGTTAGGTATGATTCCACCCCGCGAGCGAGGCTTTCCGCCTTCACCAATTCCGCCAACCGCCTGCACGAACTGAGGATGACCTCAGAACCCAGACGGCAGGAGTCATTTGTGCCGACATGAGCAACAATTTGCAGTCGGGTGCACCCAGTGCTCTCTATCGCTGCCGGCAGGACCTCCTCCACATCTCGGATGAGACCCCCCGGCAAGCAGACAGAGTGAACACTGGCTTTCTTCCCCGACCTTTCCGTTATTTCCCTAAGGGGCTCCATCACCCGCCTAACGTTGGAGCTCCCAATAACTCCCAATAACCCTCCCCCCGTGTGCCTGCTCGGACCTTGCTGAAGGAGCGGCCACATGTCCACTCACAGGCAGAGCGGGCGATGCCACACGGCCAGCCTCCACATTTACCCTCCGCCTCGTGCGCCGCGAACGCCGCTGAACCCGCCACTCCCCTTGGGGAGAGGGTGGCCCAACCGTGCCCGGTACCCGCGAAGATGTCTCGACAGCAGGGACAGTGGGTGAAGCATGTAACACCTGGGGTGTACCATGCGACGCACCAGACTCCCCACTGCCGCTACACTCCGAGGCAGCAGCCTGAAGACGGCTGACCGCGGCCATCAACACGTTCAGCTGTTCGCGAACAGTGGCCAGCTCCTCCTGCGTCCGTACACAGCAGTCACACATCCTATCCATCCTAAGAAATCAATTTACTGTTGAGAGTTAATCAACTTTTAACTAGACTGCTAATTCACTGAAGGCCGCTGATTGTTGACTAAACTGTGGTTGCTAGACACTTCTTGTGGAAAACGATGAAAATAGCACTACCTGTCTCTGGACTGTATTGAAAACGAACACTAGCACTACTGGCACTGTGGCTGACTAAAGGGACTCTCTCTGACTGTATTCAAAACAAACACGAAATCTATGGAACTCTATTACTAGCACTCGACAATTAAAGCTTCCTGAAAGCAAAAACACACGGAAGAAGAAGTGACAAGTAAGAAAAATACAGCTAATACTTAAATTAACGTAGGTCGCTGCACAGCAGACATGACACAGACGGCAGTTACGACGACACTGTATCGCATGTATCAGATTTGTACCTAATACCCAGATGTAGTCTTACTTATGGGAGGTTACCTATTCTTGGAGGCGCTATTGATGTTAAATCACACAAAAATTCTACATTCCGTCTGAGTGTGCTAACAAACATTGTTGTAGTACTTGGATTATTTATTTATGTAGTTGTCTCTGACACTATACTGCAACGGGCATATTGAGTTGACATGCTACTGGACAAATAGCCATGCCACAACAGTGACACAGTCTATTTTGATTCAAGCCTACACATTTTGCAACTCCTCGGTACTGTGTTTGGAAACTTCCACTTCTCCTGCACTGCTCAGGGAGTGAACTTCTTTTTAACTCTTTTCAGGTGCTTCGCAGTGACAATGTGACCATTTCCATCATGATACCTTCTGTTTATTTTCACATTTCGTTGCAGTGCATTGTTCTTCCTCTGATCTCTGGGTATTTCCTTAGTGGCCTTGTACTGGAACTTCGATCAATGTTTTGCTTACTCGAGTAGTGGTTACATGTTCCATGCTTCTAATTCTTATTGTGTTTGTATTATTTCAGATGGCAGAACCTGTTGGCTTCTCTGTTCCCATGTTTACCCTCCTCCATTCCCTGCAGACTACGCTGGACATTTTGGTAGCTGCACAGGGCCAGTTGCTACAGCACTTGGAGCAAGAGTCACAGCATAACCTAGACTTTCAGCGTCCACCTCCTGCATTCCCCTCCCCATTCGACGCTATGCAGGAGCAGTGGACCTGTTACATGGACTACTTGAAACAACACCTTGCTGCTTATGGACATTATGGTGATATAACGAAGCATGCATTTTTCTTGTCCACCCCTGGTGCTCCTGTATTTGAACTTGTGAAGCAACTTTTCCTGGATAAGCAAGCAAGTGAACTGAGTTATACGGACATAACGAGTGAACTAGCACATATTTCTAGGATAACCTTCCTATGGTGGAAGCAAATGATAATTTTTTTCGTACATAGAAACAATCTGGACAGTCATATACTGTTTTGGATTGCCTCCTTGCAAGGTGTAACTTGTAACTGTCAGTTTAGATGTGAAAATCCGAACTGTGTCTGGTCTTACACAGATTCTGCGGTCAGGCACACGTTACTTGTTCATGATCTGGATTCAGGGTTCCAGAATGACTTCCTCCATCTGAAAAATCGCTATTTACATTAATGTTTATTAGTGGTGTGTGCTTTTGAACAAGCTCAAAGCACTGCAAGGACATTTTGGTGCAATGATTCTGATGTGTTTCAGATGATTTTTCAGCATCCTGCTATTAGTGATGATTCTCAGTCAGGTCATCTGCATCATCCTGCCATTAGCGATGATTCTGTCAGGTCATCTATGCTGTGGCCTTCTCCACCAGACATCACGGCGCCTAGAGTATCAGCAACCAAACTGACAGCCTGCAGCCGCAGGTTGCCCGCTTCGCAGGCACACCGAAGCACTACACAATCGGCAGGCGATATTGAGGAACGGCCGCAACAACAACAACAACAACAACACAGCAAAGACATCAGCGGCCACCAGGGGCCACTACCGGCCCACATAAACATATGGAAGAGGTCGCTGCAGATCCCAGAACTATTTTCACACGTCAAACCATGTGATGGAACATAGTTCCAAGGTACTCATCCGCCGAAGCGCTATAAAGGCCGGCGCTCGGCCGCACATCGGCAGTTCATCGGCCGCCAGCAGACGTGGATAGCTGCCACCCCGGTAGCCCGGCTTGGATCTTCTCGCTGATCTCTGGATTAGGCTTGGTATATCGGAGAAGTCTCTGGTGGAGACTAGTCGGAAATTATTTCAGTTGTTTACTATATTATTCTTGTATGTAGTTGTGATTCGAAGACGGATCACTGTTTTGTGTTGGTGTTCTACTTGGAGGATTTGTGTTGGTTAATTGAACAGTCCAATAAATTGTTTTCGGACTTTGATCGTTATTTTCTTCTGCTTACGCAGACATATCAATCTACACGAGACATCCAGACCTCAGGCCACACATTAGACCCCCCCCCCTCCCCTTCCTCTGGTGGTCGTCTGCCACCTGGGTATTAGGCTATGCCATGCACCTGCACTCCATTTCGCCTTCCAAACATGTTGTGTACATCTTTGTACACAATGGCAAGGAGGTGTGGATTACAGAATGGTACAGCAACTGTTGTCATAGGTAAGCTGGACAGGAGCATAAATGATTAACAAGCAAGTTAATACAATAAACAGAACATTTACCTAACTTGTATTCCTCCTAGTGTGTGAAGAATCATTACAAATAATGCAACAAGCGACAGAATTGAGTCATACAACAGCAACAAGGACGAAGCTACCTGAAGTAATCATGAATGATGGTACCAGAGCCACGACTAGGCAATGCCTGTCTAGCGTCACGTAGAGAAGAGTCTCCATGTGCGAATGGGCTGTATCGCTGCCACTGGCCGTCCTGTAGATCGAGCACGATCACTTTTGAGATCTGACGGAAACTTGAAATTCCATTGACAACTTATGAGGTCTGTGCGGTGGTATCAATACATGACACCACATCCCTTCTCCCCCAATCTTCCTCACCATTGTCACGTAGTGTAAATGAGAGAACGACGATAGGGGAAAGGGCTGGATGCAAGTCGAAATGAGAAGACGGGAGCCAAGACTGAGGCTGGTGCCGACCTCCCACCTTCACCCTGGCATACGCCCTGAGCCTGCCTGGGAATTTTAGCCAAAAACCAGGCAAAGGGTACACATCCACATCCAGTGGTGGAGCAGCAAGTGAAGTTGGAGGCATCTCGACAACTGCAGAGGGACCTGAGGCGGGACATGGGACATCAGCTGGGAAGAGAGGCCCACCCCAGACGACTGTGGCTGTCTGGATAGCCACAAATATGAAAGAGCATCGACTTCCATTGGCTCCAGGACCAGGGCCGACGCTGTGGATGGGAGCTGGATGCAGCAAGGGCTATGTGTCCAGGTGGCAAGAAATCTGAAAGCACAAAGCCTGCCGCAGGATAATGCAATTCACGTAGAAAAATTTGATCCTTGTGGTATCTTAGCCGGCCGCGGTGGTCTAGCGGTTCTGGCGCTGCAGTCCGGAACCGCGGGACTGCTACGGTCGCAGGTTCGAATCCTGCCTCGGGCATGGGTGTGTGTGATGTCCTTAGGTTAGTTAGGTTTAAGTAGTTCTAAGTTCTAGGGGACTTATGACCTAAGATGTTGAGTCCCATAGTGCTCAGAGCCATTTGAACCATTTTTGTGGTATCTTAGCAATTCTCTCGGTCCCTGCAGTAAAAAGAGAAAATGTCTAACAAGGCATAAAATGATGCCTCGCTCCCAGCGCCTCCGTCTTCCATGCAATCTTTAAAAGACCGAATAATTAGTGTGATACTTTGCCTGTCTGGACGGAGTGGGCACAACCTGTCAAGCAAGGTGTATCAATCGAGGCAAGGTGCAGTGGCGCCATCCATGTAACAACTCAATGCCAACGATGGTCCGTCACTTGGCCAGGAGCAGTAGGAAGACAAGAATAGCAACAGGGCTTGATCCCATGTGTTGAAGGCACAAAGTTTGTCCATCTGTTGCTTAAATGTTCGTGCAAATCGTTCACCTTCGCCATTGGATTGCGGGTGGAATGGCGCACTCATGATTTAGCTGATGCTGGAGGTTGTACAAAACTGTTCAAGCTCAGCGGCAACAAACTGAGGTCTATTGCCAGTCAAAATCATTTCAGGCAAACCGTTGAGGCAAAAGATTGATGAAAAGACCTGTATTGTGGAACGAGCTCTAGTAGAGTGCACATGAACTAAGAAGGAAAATTTGCCGAAAGCGTCAATGATGATGAGCCAGCGTGTATTCCAGTAAGGAGCGACGAAATCCAGGTGCAAACGTCGCAAAGGTGCACGAGGTTTGGGCCATTCAAAGAACTGCTGAGGCGGGGCTGACTGAACTTCAGCACAGGTGTGGCACTGAGAAGTTCACTATTGAATTTGCGCATCCAGACCATGCCAAGTGCAATGGGGTCGTGCCGACTGCTTGGTGCAGACGACGGCCCAGTTACCTTGGTGCATCAAACGAAGCACATCAGACCAGAGAGCCTGGAGTACCACACCAAGTGACTGGTCACTACTGGTGTGAAGCAAAGTGATACCACTGTAAACTGCAAGGGCGTGCCGATGGGCAAAATATCGGCGAACCGTCGAACTATGAATTTGTCTGGCTGAACACGGGCAACCAGTGCGTATGTAGTGCCACAGAAACTGCAGATCAGGATCCGCTACAGTGGTCTGGACAATCTTCCGGTGATTAGGCTAAAAACTACGCAAAGCATCTGTGACTTTTGCATCAATGTAACAACAAGAAGCAGAGAACTAATGCGGAATCTGGGCCAACAGGGAGGTGAGAAAGAGCATCTGTGTTCGTATGCTTAGAAGCGGGCTGAAACACAATCTCATATTGGTAATTTGACAAAAGGAGAGCCCATCGTTGCACAATCTGCGCTGTGCCAGTTGGGACTGACGGAGAAGGATTAAACAAAGACTGTAGAGCCCTATGGCCAGTAACCAAGTAAAATTTTGCGCCAAATAGATACTGGTGAAACTTACTGACACCACGAATAATGGCGAGAGCCTTCTTTTCAATCTTCCAATAATTACATCGAGTTTTGTTCGATGTAAAGGCAATCAGCCTGTCAACAGCACTGGATTTAAGCAACAAAACTGCATCGATGCTGTAAGAGGAAGCATCCACAGGCAAGAACACAGGTTTGGCTGGATCAAAACGAACGAGTCATCGATCAATAATCAAAGCATCTTTCAACTTCCGGAAAGCAGACTGACACTCTTGCGACCAAAGAAAAGGAAAATTCTTCCTGAAAGTGAGTCACAGTTTGAGTGGCGTTAGGAATAAATCGGATGTAATATGTGAGCTTCCCTAGCATAGACTGCAATCCTACACATTGCGTAGGGGTGAAAGGGCACAGATAGAAAGCAAATTTGATTGCAAATGGTGAACCCCCTGGATATAATGATATGTCCTAAGTAACTCAAGTTCAATCTGAAAAAACACATACAGGGTGAGCCAAAAAGGACTTCACAACTTTGGAATGATATATAAATTTATTGAGATGACTTACAGAGCCAGTCGGTGTGGCCGAGCGGTTCTAGGCGCTACAGTCTGGAACCGCGCGACCGCTACGGTCGCAGGTTCGAATCCTGCCTCGGGCATGGATGTGTGTGATGCCCTTAGGTTAGTTAGGTTTAAGTAGTTCTAAGTTCTAGGGGACTGATGACCTCAGAAGTTAAGTCCCATAGTGCTCAGAGACATTTGAACCATTTGACTTACAGAATCGGCAGAAGTGCCTTTTGGAGCATACAACCGCAGGTCAGTCGCTAGCACACTGGACTCGCATTCGGGAGGACGGCGGTTCAAACCAGCGTCCGGGCATCCTGACTTAGGTTTTCCGTGATTTCCCTAAACCACTTCAGGGAAATGCGGGGATGGTTCCTCTGAAAGGGCACGACCGACTTCCTTCTCCATCCTTCCCTAATCCGATGGGGCCGATGACCTCGCTGTGTGGTCTCCTCTGCCGAATCAACCAACCAACCAACCTCAAGTTTGCTTCACGTAGTGCATCAGTACTCCATTCAGTCACCAGGAGCGTCAGCGTAGCGCACCGTCAAAATTGCTGCTTTCATTGGTGCGGAGCATGCTGGCTGTGTGTTTTCGTTTCACGAAAGGAACGCTGCAACAACTGTTCAGGAGAGCTTTGCCTACAGTCTACAAAAATCAACGCGACGTGCGTCTTGCGAGACTGGAAATCCACAAAAGACTGTTTGGCGAGTACTGTGTAGACGTTTACACTTGAAACCATACAGATTCACAATGGCACAGGACATTAGTGATGCGGATAAGTTTGCTTATGGGGAATTCTGTGTGGAAATGTTGCATAGGACAGAGGATGACAACACAATAATCTTCAGCGATGAGTCAACATTTCATATCAGTGGATACATCTGGACATGCTTGAAAACCTTTTAATTCCACAGATCGATGAAGATGATCGACATAGTATGGTTTATTACCAGAAAAACAGTGCACAACCCCATTTCCTCCCGGGAAGTTCGAGGTTTCCTCGATAATCGCTTCCCAGGTCGGCATATTGGCCGTGAAGGGCGAATCGCATGGTCATCTCGCTCCCCGGACTTGACGTCACTGGATTTCTATCTCTGGCGTTTCATTAAAGACCGTGTGTATGTTCCTCCCCTACCAAACAAATTAGCGGACCTGAATAATCGAATCTACACTGTCACTGCTCAAGTTACGCCCGATTTGCTACAGCGAGTGTGGGAAGACATTGATTACCGGTGAGATGTTTGCTGTATCACAAATGGTAGTCACATCGAACCAAAATGACACTTCACACCTTTATGAAAAACTTGAAGTTGTTTGCTACAAAATGACACGCCTACTGATTCGGTAAGTTATCTCAAAACATTTATGTACCATTCCAAAGTTATAAAGTCCTTTTTGACTCACCTGTTATTTGTCTCAGTCACAGTTGAGACGAGCTGCAGGCAACACTTGAAACAGAGTGGGAAGATTGCTAATGTGATCTTCAGGAGTGCGACCTGAGACGACAATGCAATCTAAATAATTCGAGTAAAAAGGAACATTTACAGTCATATGCTCCAGAAAGCGCTGAAATGTTACGGGTGCGGAAGCACTACCAAACGGCAATCTCCAAAATTTGAAGAGACCCAGAAGAATCTTAATGACGAAGACTGCTTGAGACTGCTCATCCAGAGGTATTTACAAGCAAGCGTCACGCAAATCAGTTTTGGAGAAATAACTACTGGCAACCAGTTTATCCATCAATTATTCCTGGCGTGGCAAGGGATAACTGTTAATGACCATTTAAAGATTCACAGTTTTCTTAAAATCGGCGTACAACGAGAGGCTTCTGGACTTTAGAATAAGAAGAGGGGATACCCACTGACTGGCAGTAGCGAGTGCTATGACGATAGTCCCTTGCAGAACAGAAACTTCCTGAGCACCTGCTCTCAAAGAGCCTGAGGGATAGAACGAGCTTTAACAAAACGTGTCTGTGCATCGTCCTTCAGTGTGACATGAGCAACAAAATTATTGGCTTTGCCTAAATCCTCCGAAAACAAATCCTGAAATTCTTCACATAGCTTAGCAACACTGCCCCGAGGATGAAAGGAAGAAACAGGAAGTGCTCTGTACTGAATGCTTAACCCCAAATAAAAAGAGTCTAGACCAAAAATATTAGCACTGTCTCGGGAGGAAAGCACTGTGAAAGTCACTGTCTTTGTCAAATTCCGAAAAGTAGGAGGAAAGATACAAGTGCCTAAGACAGCAATATCTTGGCCGTTACATGTCGTCAGCGTATCGCGCAATGTGTACAACTGAGGTTTGCCAAGCAACTCGTAAGTGCTACGGATGAGCAGAGTCCATTGAAGCGACAGTGTCAAGTTACAAATGCACTGATTGTCCACCAGTAGTACCGAGCGAGGTGGCGCAGTGGTTAGCACACTGGACTCGCATTCGGGAGGACGACGGTCCAATCCCGCGTCCGGCCATCCTGATTTAGGTTTTCCGTGATTTCCCTAAATCGTTCCAGGCAAATGCCGGGATGGTTCCTTTGAAAGGGCACGGACGACTTCCTTCCCTAATCCGATGAGACCGATGACCTCGCGCCGGCCGGTGTGGCCGTGCGGTTCTAAGCGCTTCAGTTTGGAACCGCGTGACCGCTACGGTCGCAGGTTCGAATCCTGCCTCGGGCATGGATGTGTGTGATGTCCTTAGGTTAGTTAGGTTTAAGTAGTTCTAAGTTCTAGGGGACTGATGACCACAGATGTTAAGTCCCATAGTGCTCAGAACCATTTGAACCGATGACCTCGCTGTTTGGTCTCTTCCCCCAAACAACCCAACCCAAAACTTTTTTGCTCTCAGGTACCACTGCAGAAGAGTAGGGAGCCTGTCCTGAACGGCTATTACACTGTTGTTTTGCACTAACAATACTGTGGCGCCTCGAATACACACTACACACCGTTTGTGACAGACTTGCGTGAAGAGTAACAAAGGAGACGCCTTGCGCTTCTGTAAGCACACATTCTGTATATAAAAAAAAAAAAAAAAGCAAGTCGCTTCACGTGAGGGGCAAGATAAGCGATCACGTGCCGTATTAAAGCTACGACATGACTTCACACCTTGTGCCGGACGCGATATGTGTTTACGTGAGTGTTGTGGCTGACGCCGGCCGGGCCACTGTTTGCGAGCTGCCTGCGAGGCCTGTTTCTCGCCGCTATCTACAGAACGAGCAGGCGCTACCTTAAAAATGTTTACTGCACTTCTGCAGAAATCTTGATAGTCTAGAATTGGCAGACTCTGATGCAAGGAATGATCCAGGTATTAAAGAATCAGCCGGCCGTTGTGGCCGAGCGGTTCTAGGCGCTTCAGTCTGGAACCGCGCGACCGCTACGGCCGCAGGTTCGAATCGTGCCTCGGGCATAAATGTGTGTGATGTCTTTAGGTTAGTTAGGTTTCAGTAGTTCTAAGTACTAGGGGACTGATGACCTCAGATGATAGGTCCCATAGTGCTCAGAGCCATTTGAACCATTTTTTATTAAAGAATCTGTTCCTGAATTCGAGAGTCAGCTACATTTTGCGTGATGGCATCACGAATCATGGCATCACTGTAGTACTTTCCACAGTCACAACTGAGGCTACAATGTCTAGTAAGGCCTTGCAATTCAGTCACCCACGGACGGTATATCTGTCCTTGTTGCTTACGCAACCTAAATAATTTCTAACAGGCAGCCGCCATTTGTATCCAGTCCTCATAATACTTTTTAAGCTCCTGCAACAGGTCCTCATATGGAACCAGCTCAGAGAACGACACTGGAAATAACTTCGGGCACAGCCGATGAATAGTCACTCCCGCCGTGCCCGAGAAAAGGAGTACCTTGTGTGTGATGCTCTGCGATGGGCACGTTGAACCGTGCGAGGTACTCCGTCCAGTCTTCCTTCGCCTCGTCAAGCGCACGAAATGGCGGCATGTACACACACGGTGCAGGGGGTGGCGCTGCTTTGGGTCCGGCGTCTTGTGTGAAGTCATCTGTGCCGTCTTCAAGCAATTGATCACTTCAAGCAGTTGCGCCATTTGTTGACTCTGAAACTGAATAAACTGAGTTAGATCAACTGCAGGCAACCCAGCAGCCGATTGCAGCTTAGTAGCCGTATTAATTAAGCAATGCACAAAATAACAAGACAAACAAGCACAAAGAAAGCAAAAAGGGGTGCGAAAGCAGTAACCTTGAAACGTAGAACATAAAGAGCACAAGCAAGGCAAACACTGGGGACATAAAAGACACGTAAAAAAAACCTATAATAGCAAAAACTCACCAAAAAGACGACAGAATAGGGAGAAAGAAAACTCGAAGACAGCCACAAATAGGCATGATGACTCGTCGCCAGGTATGTTGTGTACGACTTCGTACACAATGGTAAGGAGAGGTTGGCTACGGAGCGGCGTAGCAACTATCATCATATCAAAGCTGGACAGGAACAGAAATGATTAGCGAACAAGTTAACATAATAAACAGAAGATTTACTTAACTTGTATTTCTCCAAGCGTGCAAAGACTCATTACAAATAATGCAGTAAGAATAAAGGCTAGCTCATACAATAGAAACAAGGATGAGGCTCTCTGAAGTAAGTATTAACGACGTCTGCATAGCATTACATAGCAAAGAGGCTCCAAGTGCGAGTGAGTTGTGTCGTTGCCACCGACCATATTGTATTGCGGCGACAGATTGTGCTTGTAGTCCAGACCCACTGTAGGCAGAGGTCAGCGGGCATGCACCACTGGGTCCGCCAGAGCCTGAACGACTGTTATCGGCATCTGTCCTAAACTTGCAGCTCTGTTGAAAATTTATGATGCCCATGAAGTGGTAGCAATACGTGATACCACAAGACATTCTCACCACGACCTCAGGCTACTCCACAGGACCAGAACCCATCAACTCCCTCTACTCATTGCCTGTCAAATCTTGTGCCCAACGCCTCATGCGCTATGACAGGGCATTTTGTCCTTTTCGAGACCTGCAATGCCTCTTTTGGCACAAGCAGGGTCACAAACCTGAAGTACATTTATAAATACTGCACTGCACCAATCCTTCTGGTGCTGCAGGCAATCCAATGTTCTATGCGACTCTCCCCTAAGACTTGAAAATAAGGTGCTTCATATTCAGTTATGAAGCTGTAAAGGTGGTGCTGCTCAAGATGTTTGTTTTACTGTACATTCTATTAAACATAATGTAGATAAAGATAAAAGTAATTGTTCTTCTGCTAATTCTATTGGAACTAATGTGGCCTTAGTTCCTGAACATTTTTATCGTGCAGTTTTTCTGGATTTGGACACTGATGGACAGATTGTTGAATTTTAAGTAGATACTGGGTCTTGTAACTCTCTCTATTTACTACTGCAGACACTTATGCTTTAATTGGTTCTCCACAATTGTTTCTTCAGGTGCTCACAAAAACTATACTTTCCATGAAGTGCTGCTTGGTGGTAGTTATCATGTGCAGGTGCAGTACCATTCAGTCACAGTGTGCTGGTGCAGTTTCTTGTCACACGTTCATACAGATCCGCTGACATTTTGCGCTTTGATCTTCTCCAGTGTCTGAGTCTGTGTGTCCACAAACCAAATGCCCACATCCAGGTCTCGGATATCCAGGTCTGGCGGTACCACCACCATCGCTGCGGTGTCGTCTTGGAAAATAACTTGGTAGGTATGGACTATTAAGAGGAACTATCAGACTTATACTGCATGTCAAGTTGAAGACTTAGTTATTGATGGTTATCTGTTCTAGGAAAAGCTATTAATGTTCAATTATACTAGAATTCTATATTTTGTTTGACTGTAATAATAGACACAGTATTGTACTTGGATTCTTTGCTTGTGTAGGTGTCTCAGACACTACACTGGCAAAGTCATATGGAAGTGACGTGCTACTCGACAGATAGCCATATCACAACACAGTAATTCATTAACATAAACTGTAAACAGTAACGAGCCTATAACTCTCTAGTTGAGTACACCCAAAATTAATTATACATCTGTCGATTTTGTTCCGTTAAAAGCAACATGTTGAGGTCTACAGTACCTGCTCAAAAAAGTGGATCACCCAGAAGACGTGGTCAGATGCCAATGTACTTTCCCATATCTACACACCACCGCTGTGTCTGTTAATGATAAGAGTTACAATTTTCTGACAGGTAAAATGACAACCATAGCTCTAGATCGAAACCACCTTGCGGGTAATGATCGGAGTCAGTGTGCTCGCCAGCCTGTATGTGGTTTTTAGGCGATTTTCCACATCCACCTAGATAAATACCAGGCTGGTTCCAATGTTCCACTTTCTATACACATTACACAAACTCTTCGCAAAGCAATAACACAGTTGACCATGAGACTACAGTAGACTCATGCAGAAGGAGTACATGGATTCTCACTGCGGAGGAGGAGAGGGGAAACTGGCAATAGCTTTAAAATGCATTTGCACAGGCCAACACTGTCATAATAATAGCCTGTATGACGATGTGACTGGTTCTCTATGAAACTGCAGAAGAACCATAACAGTTCTGACTCGGCTGGATAAAGGGCACTAGAAAGGAAGGAAGATAGAACGGCCACAAGAGTGTATTAGTGTTGTTCACGTTTAATGTTGCTACCAGGCCTGATAGGATATATAAGGGATGCTAACATAATCAACTGTTGAGTGATCACAGAGGTGTTGTCAGGCAGTGTTAACAGTGTCTGACATGGTTTCCCAGTAGGGCTAATTGTGGAATACCCCGATTTTTGAGGCATTTGAATGTGACAGTGGCACAATTTGGACTGTACAGGAACGTGAGGGCAGGCGTACTCGTCATCCATGTTCCAGTCAACAGTGTCTGATCACCACAAGGTAGCATCAACATATTGTGCACGAAACACATCATAGCCCTCCCACATCTGCACCCGCGATCCAAGAGCAAGTAATTGCCTTCTTACAACATTCCATGTCATCCCACACAAATGAGTAGATATGTAGTGGTGCAATGACTGGAAGCAGGGACTGTTGACGAATGACGAAACGTTGTGTTTAGTGATGAATTGTGGTTCTGCAGTACCTCGATTGACCATCGTCAGTGAGTATGTCGGCTACCTGGGAAGAGGTCCTATTCTTTCAACGTTTTGGTGAGATGCAGCAGTGTTATTCCTGGTGTCATGGTGTGGGGAAAAATCGGGTATGACTTTAGGTCACAGCTGGTAGTGACTGGGGGAACTCTGATGGCACAGCAGTATGTCACGGACATTCTGTGTCCTCATGCGACAGTACCATGGCGCCCTTTGTAAAGAGGACAATGCTCGTCCACACAAGGTACATCTTTCTATGACCTACTTGCATGATGCTGAGCAAGATCCTCAGAGCTGTCTCCAATAGAACATGTTTTGGACCAGTGCGGATGTCAACTCCAGCCCAGTGCCAGTATTTAGGATATCAGAGACTAGTTACAACGTTTGTGGGCCACTTTGCCTCAGCAGAGGATACAGCGACTTCATGACACTTTTCTCCACAGAATCATTGCATGTATCCAAGCCAGAGGGGGGCAACGTCATAATGATAAGTAGGCTCATATTACCAGATTTGTTGTGAATTTCATTCAGTTTGGTAACTCCTGAAATAACATCACATACTCTCTCAACCTGTGAAGTTTCATTTCGTGTCCCCCTCCCCTTCTGTGTGCTCCACTTTTTTTGTCAGGCAGCGTACCTGCAACGACGTCCAGACTGCTGTTACAAATATGGTTTGATACCAGTAAATTCGTAGTTTGTTCACTAAACGACTGTGTTGAACAGTATCGAATGCCTTTTGGAGTCAAGGAACACCACATCAACATGGGCTCCTTTGTTTATTGCATACTGGATTACATGGACAGATAGTCAGAGGTGAGTTTTGCAAGATTTTTTTGTGTAATCAATATTTGTAGAGGAGATTTTCGTTCACCAAAATGGTGAGAGCATAATACATGTTCCATAACAAAGAAGAATGTGTAACTACGTGATTCTTTGGAACTGTATGTCATAATCTGTTTCTAATTCCGACATTCTACCAACAAAAAGTATCCTATATACCACGGAGACCTCGTTTTTGGAACCTCCTGATAGGATGACGACAGATAAAAATCACGTTACTAGAATGGCGAGTGGAGAAAACCGGCAGTCTCCCAATGTGGACGATAAACAACGAAAAAAGGCTTAGTATCACCAGCTCTTCCAACACCCTGGGGTTGTGTTGATAGTATCGTCTTTTGCAGTACGAAAATTATTGTAGTATCGTAAAAGGGGTATAACTAACTTGGAAAGCAGGCGAAAATCTGGGGGGGGGGGGGGGAGGGAATCAATTTATAAATATCGAAGAATAAAGTGGCACGAAACTAAGAGTCTCGAAAATGACAAGGATTCCAGAAAATTACAAAATATCTTTAACACAGGATACCTACCAGTTGCTAGATCACATGGATGGACTCGCGGTCTAACTGGCTGCAGAGAACAATACAGCCAGGAAAAGGCGCCCATTCACTGGCTGACCATAGCTGCTGTCAACAAAAGTCCAACATGATTTGTGAGTCCACAATAAGAATTGGCAAACTACAAGAAGTTAAGTAATGCAAGCCAGGAAACGAAAGATGCATGATGAAGGAAAAAAGTAACAGCGACTCCCTTGCCAGGATGTAAATGTAATCCTCTTAGAGAAACATCATTCCTCACCATTTACACCCTCACATAGCTGTAATCTACAGAGCCGTGTTCACAATGATAGTACTAAGTGAAACACTGATAATAGTGAGCACACACTTTACGTTTATTGTGTTTAAATTAGGTCTTTGTCATGGTTATGAGAATATTTTGCTGTTTAGTTTTTAAATAAATTGCACGAAACATGTAAATTTCAATTTTTCGAACAAACGCTTTTCATATTATGTGTTTCTTTGAATTATAATTCCTTGTAGTTTTGGTAAAGCGATGTACTAAGCAATCATCTAAATAAATTATTGTTACAATTATTATATTAACTTTTTAATACATTTTATTATTTTATTAAAATCATAGGTTTCTTTGACATGTTGGAAGTGAGAGTGAGGGCAAGATATAATTGAGGGGGGGGGGAGGGGGAGAGGCAGTAGCAAACTAGAACCCCCTTCCCCACACCCAGAACAAATGGTAAAAGGACGTTGTTAGAAGCCGATAACTGAATTAACGGAAATGGTAGACATACACAGGGAAACGCCAGAAAGGAAGAGAAATGCAGAACATGAGTCAGACACGGGATTCGCGCAAGGGAGAGAGAAAAGTGAAGCAGAGATTCAAGCCAGGGTCAGTTTAAGATACAAGCGACACAATCCTCCACTAGGGGCACCAAACTGAGAGAGGCGCCAGATGTACCACAGCAGTTAAGTTTTCTATCAGGACATATCATAATTAATAGCAGATGCTTGAGGCATCAAGGTAAGGAGAAAACCAGGGGCGCCTTAGTGACACATTTATATACAATGCAATTCACAGTTAGTAGTGAAACCTATCATGGATTAAAGTGTGCAAGAGAAAAAAAGGGAGAGGGAAAGGCGCCAAATGGTAAGTAAATTGTGTGGATAAATGGGGCGAAGATTCTAGTAGAGCTCAGTGGCATGTTTTTGTGGCTTTCTTGTAAAAGCAGTAAGAGGCGTAGGGTATGGTCGCAGTAAATTCCTCCTCCCTCCCCTCCTGACTCAAGGCAGGTGATGTGCCTGTACAGTCATTTGCAGCTGAGTGAACAATATATTCTTCCCCACAGATGCTAGTCATATTTTGTCACTGAGATCCTGCATAGCACTAAGTATGGCTCTCCTGAACCATTCATTTCCATATTCACATGATATTCGTGGAATCCTAAACAACACAAGCAGCAATATCACAGAATGATAAACCAGTCTTGATAGTCCACGATCCTGCCACTGTCGAACTACTTACATAACCATTTGAATGTCAAGGAGCTATTTATGAAACTTTCTCTTGAGTTGGGGGCTAAATTAGAAATAGCTCGCTATTTACTACACAGCAATCATTACGTCTCACTAAATTAGGGATACAACCAAGTGTTACCCACAGCCTCATCATGCAAGACGAACAAATGTTACTTGTTGAATATTTGTGTTATGAGTATATATGTAATTTCTTTCAGGAACTAGTCAACTCTAGAAAGACCGTGGACTAGAGGCCGAAAAAAATTGCACAGATATTCATAATATGCAGATGCAAAAAGTTACAAGTCTTTAGAAACAAACACTGTTAAAGTAGTTTACAGTTCAGTACTATCCAATACAAAAATAGTAACATTCCTCAAGGCAAAATTTGACTAACAGTGGTGTCCAAAGAAAATGCAGGGAGTATGGCCACTGACATTTACTGGCTCCATCACTGAAGATAGGGGAGATAGTTTAATTACATAGGGTTGTAGATCACCTGAGTACACAGACATATGAGCTCCACATTCAACTCCTGTGGAAGGCAGCACAAGAGACACTATGGAAAAATATATTGGTCTCCATATGCCAACAGCTCACAGTAAAACATAGAATCCTACCTCACTGAGAGTATCATCAGTCTGAAATGAGGGACAACACACATCGAGTAGTAAAGTCCATCATGGGACACCATACATGTTTTGCCATTCTTAATCATTTTTTTACCTTCTTGGTGAGTCTAAAGATCCTTTCAGTCCCACTGGTCAACACCTCCACGTTGTGCTCTGTAATCTTGTTAATAAATTGGAAGAAAACTTTCGCAGTTGCTGCAAATTGCTCCTCATTAGTCCTGGCTTTCTCTCTTCTTCGGCAGGGAGCTCAATCCATCCCCTTACCAGAGTAACCATTTTTCTTGAAAGCTGACCATAAATGATTAAGCTCATCTGGTAAATAATTTTGCTCCCAAATTTTAGTAGCCCTGGACACCAAGGTTCTAATGACATCTGTTTCTTCTCTTGGAGGTGTCGATATGTGTGTGTAACTTTCCTGTGCATCTTGTGGCCCAAAATCCCATACACTATTTCATCACAGATAGATCCAGAAAATTAAATTGTCCATTGCTCTCTCTTTCCATAGTAATTGAATTTTTGGATTGATACTATAGAAATGTACCAAGAAGTCTTCCAATTCCTGTCTACCCTACGTCCACACTTCTGGGATATCGTCCACACAGTGGCATTAATTGTTATGAGGTTATCACCCAACAGTAAGTACTCTTTGCTTTTGTTTAGAGTGGTTTTTTTTATGCTTTCGATTGATAGTTATCTATTTTTGTTTCCAATGCAAAGAAAAGGCCCAGTTCACACTAGATGCCAATAGAACTAAAAAACGTTCAGTGTAACTATCAAATGGTGATGTGTTTGTCCACGAGACCCAGAAAGCAGCAGATACCAGCTCCCAGGTAGATGCTGTTTTCTTTGACTTCAGTACTATGGCAAAATGAACAAAATACGAGTGTATGGAGTAGTAGACTAGCTGAGTGACTGGACTGAAGAGTTTCTTGCAAACAAAACAAAGTATCTCGTTCTCATCAGAGAGAATTTTTCAGACGCAAAAGTAATTCTGGGCATACCCAAAGGGATCATTATAGGACCGACAATCTTCATTGTATACAGGGTGTTTAAGAAAGGTGTCACATGTTCCTACAGGAGGTAGTATTGGTCAAAATTAGAAAAAAATGGTTCAAATGGCTCTGAGCACTATGGGACTTAACATCTGAGGTCATCAGTCCCCTAGAACATAGAACTAATTAAACCTAACTAACCTAAGGACATCACACACATCCATGCCCGAGGCAGGATTCGAACCTGCGACCGTAGCGGTCACGCGGTTCCAGACTGCAGCGCTTAGAACCGCACGGCCACTCTGGCCGGCAAAATTAGAAAAAATACATATAATTCTGTGTCACGAAACCAATACCTATCTGCCAATTTACATGTGATGAGTAATGTGTAGTATTTTGTGGTGTAGGCTATCTTACTGTTGCA
Organism: Schistocerca nitens; assembly: GCF_023898315.1. NCBI lineage: Eukaryota > Metazoa > Arthropoda > Insecta > Orthoptera > Acrididae > Schistocerca > Schistocerca nitens. The sequence goes on along the minus strand of NC_064616.1, from coordinate 568,130,558 downwards.
GTTGATTGTGCAATGAATTATCAACACCACTGGAGAACGTTGTCACTGCAGAAAGACCTTGACTGTGATTTATGCTTGATGGTGTAAAACCCCATTTTCTATGCAGTGTACCACAGTAGATCACTGCAACATTTCATGGATGACAGATTGGTTGAGGCGATCTTGTAGTATGGCCACCCCATTCACTGCATATGAATGTGGTAGATTTCTTTCTATAAGGACATTTGAAGCCTTTGGTGTATGCCCAGCCCATTGAGAGTGTGCAGGCATTACAGGAGCATGTGTCCAATGCATGTGACACAATCTGAAAGATGCCAGGTATATTTGAAAGAGTGTGTGATCAAGTGTGAAGAGGGCTGAAAGCTGTGTCAGGATGTGTGGTGACCACATATAGCACTGTCTGTAGTGTCTACTTTAAAAAAAAAAAACAGACAGATGAGAATGGGAGGACAGATTGAACCATATCACAACAGATACTGATTTCTGGCCACATCATTATAGGAACTTTTCTTCTAGTTCTGACCAACCCTACCTCTTGTAGAAATATGGAACACATCTGTAAACATGCTGTATATAATCACCTAGTGGATAATGTTGGAAGTTCTCTGAGGCTTTCTGGGGAAGATTGTTGTATACAGAGAAGGCACACCACCATAAAACTGTAGTGAAGTGCAGAAGCCATGCAGCAGGTTGATGCTTGCGGCAGGGATTGACAATCGACCTTCAATATATAAATAAATATAACATATTGCACATAAATAGGCAGAAAGATGCATTATTGCATGTACAACACCATTGTAGAACAATCACTGGAAGCAATCACGTCCATAAAACGTCTAGGAGTACATGTACAGAGCGATTTAAAATGGAACTACCAGGTAAAACTAATAGCAGGTAAAAGCCAGATGCCAGACTCAGATTCATTCGGAGAATCCTCAGGAAATGTAAACCCACCAAGAAAGTAACATACAAATATTTGAATACTGCTCATCAGTCTGCGATTTGTATCAGATAGGATTTGTAGATGAAATAAAGAAGATCCGAAGAAGTGCAGCACATTTCATTAAACATTTATTTAGTAGGCACAAACACATCACAGAGACGCTATGTAAACTCCAGTGGCAAATGCTGCAAGAGAGGTGTTGTGCATCATGATGTGGCTGACTGTTAAAATCCTGAGAGAGTGTGTTCCTAATGCGCCAACTAATATACTGTTCCTCCTACATCTCCCGAGAAGACCACGAAAGTAAAAGTATATTGATCAAAGCTCACGCAGCGATTTCCCACAGGCTGTTCGTGAGTGGAACAGGAAAGGAGGAAAATGACACTGGTACATAAAATACCCTCTGCCATACACCAGCAGGCGATTTGCCGAGTATAGATGTAGATGTAGATGCAACTTTACCTCCACGTCGCTTCGCTGATCCCAGTGCTGAACGGTAAAAGTTGCAAATGAGATATCCCCCATGACTCAAAAAGTCGGAATATTATATCAGAATTAAGGAGCTAGCAGTGATAAGGTTAATTAATGACAAAAGCAAACTCCATAACGGATGTTCTTGATAAAGTTTATCTGGCAAAGTGCTAAGAAGTATGGAACAGGAAAAATTAGTATAAACACTTCAAAACATCGACATTTGTTAGCTAGCGAAAACAGATGCATATAAACACATCAGACATTTTTTATAAGGCAAAACTTAATTTTAACGTTTTTCTCTTTGAGTACCAAATAACGTCAAAAACACCTGCATTTTTTTCCTTCAATAAAGCTGGCTGTTACAACATAAAGAAAGATTATTTAATGAAATTACTTATAATCAGTTTAGGTTTCATTTTTGTCCTAGTATTGAAAAAGCTACATCATTTTCGCTTTCAGGTACCTTCTTGTGGAAGAACACTCAGAGTCGTCATGCAATGGTTACATAGTCTCATGAAAACGAAGCAAACTAATAAAGTAAAAACTAAGAAAATGCAAAAACAAGAAATACACAATTACGCCAAGAGTGGGCCAGATGAGAATAGGTTAATGCCAATTCTGACTGTCACGTCACGCCATATCACAGCACGGCACGACACCGTCACGCCAGGATGTATTCACACGGTCTGTCTCGTCATGTCAGGGCGTTTTAACACTGTCTGTCGCATCATATCACATCAGTTCGCTTAGCCCAATGCCAAAAGGTGTAATTGAGCTTATAAGTGACCATATGTGATGTACAATGTCGTAATATAGTATCGAAATTGAGGAACTAATATCGATAAAGTTTATTGATGGCCAAAGTAAACTTTATAACACATGTTCTAGATCGGTTTTTTTGTGGTACAGTGCTGAGAAGTGAAACAAGGTTCCAAATTGGCTACTTTTGTCAGGCATAGGTTTCGCTCCTGTTGATGCTATTGGTAGGCGGGACTTCACAAGGCATGGGTTGCATCAATAGGGAAGGGAAGGGAAGGGAAGGGAATGGAAGGGAAGGGGAAATTAACTAGGATGATAGCAAAATCTTTAATGGGGGGGTGGGGGCACTGAAACTTATGGGAGTACCTTCTTTAGGCTAAAACTCAGTGTCCAATATTCAACACTGAATGAAATTAAGCTTAATGGAAATCTCAGAAAGGTGGGTACTATAGATGGTAAAATACCGCAAGCTTCTCATCAGAGTACAGTGAAAAATAGTGTTAGTATGTCACAAGATTGTCATAAAAGCACAGTAAAAAATAATGTCAGTATATTGCATCAGAATATCAGGAGATTAAAAAACAAAGTAGATGACCTTTTTGTTTGTTTACAAGATTTAGAAACTGAGGGAGGAATAGGTGCACTATGCCTGTCTGAACATCATATGGCCACAGATATGGAAAAGGTAAATGTAGTTTTCAGCACATGTAAGTAAAAAGGAGGAGTTTCCATATATGTCAAAATTTACATAGTGTAAAAAATTTAGAAACTAAAAACGCTTCATGTAGAGCAACATATAGAAACATGTACATGTCAGCTTAAACTAAATAATGGTACTTTTATAACTGTAACTGTGTATAGGCCCCAGCTGGGAAATTTTCAGATATTTTTGGAAAACGTGGCTCCTTTGTTGTGCTATCTGTTAGACAGATGGAAGCAAATTATTTTTATGGGGATTTCACTGTAGATTTTCGAAAAGAGTTTGATAGAAAGCTTTGACATTGAAGTATTACTTGGTTCTTTCAATTTGGCATCGGTTACTGATTTTCCCACTCAGATAGTACAGGAAAGCAGCACAATGATAAATAACGATTTTTTAGATCAAGATAAATTTAATCATTTAAAAGCTTTTCCTGTTAAGAAGGGTCTGTCTGATCACAATATACAGCTAGTTACACTATATGACATAGCTCCATACAGTAATACAAAACAGTCCTCCAAAATAGTGCATTCAATTAACGAAAAAACAGTTGCAAATTTTAGGGAAAGCTTGCAACAGTTAGACTGGGATGAGGTGTACAGGGGACCTGATGCTAATTTAAATATTATCCTATTTCATGATATCTTTGTGAGTATATTTGAAAACAGTTTACCTAAAAAATGAGTGAAACATAACTGTAATAAACCATTTTAAAAGCCATAGCTCACTAATGGGATAAAAATATCTTGTAATCAGAAGAGCGAAATGAATCTTATAGCTAGAAGGAGTTATGATCCAGAAACACTTGAACATTATAAAAACTACTGTACTGTATTAAGAAAAGTTATTAAAAAGTCCAGAAGTATGTGTGCTATGGCCAAGATTAGCACCTCTGATAACAAAATTAAAACAATTTGGAATATTGTTAAAAGAGAAACAGGGCAACTGAGAGCATAGGAAGACTGTATTTCTACCCAACTCAATAAAAAGTAATTTAACAAGAAGTCAGAAGTAGAAAATATATTTAATAATCATTTTTAAGTGACATAGAGAAAATGCGATCAATATATTCATTAGAAGATGCAAGGGTGTAAATGTAAGATACCCATGCAACTTGATAAAATTGAAATTCAACCCACCTATGCTACTGAAATTAGGGAAATAATAAAATCACTCAAAAGTAAAAGTTAACAAGGAATTGATGGCATTTCCAATGCAATACTTACGAGCAGCCGCTCGGCCATGAAATCCAAGTTTGCTCACCTCCTGCCTAACTCTCATAGTACTTGCAGTGAATCCTGACACAGTTTGGAATTCCTATGTGATGGTCTGGATATATGTCAGCCTATTTCGCATTACGACCCTCTCCAACTGTTGGCGGTCTCTGTCAGTCAACAGACGAGGTCGGCCTGTATGCTTTTGTTCTGTACATGTCCCTTCACGTTTCCACTTTACTATCACATCGGAAACAGTGGACCTAGGGATGTTTAGGACTGTGTAAATCTCACGTACAGACGTATGACACAAGTGACACCCAATCACCTGACACCCTTCAAAGTTTGTGAGTTCTGGGGAGCCCCCCATTCTGCTCTTTCACGATGTCTAATGACTACTGAGCTCGCTGATAATGGAGTACCAGGCAGTAGGTGTCAGCACAGTGCACCTAATATGAAAAGCATACGTTTGTGGTGGTGTCCGGATACTTTTAATTACATAGTGTATTTTTAAAAATGAAGTACTAACACAATGTCAATATGGTTTTCAGAAAAGCTTCTCAAAAGGAAATGCTATATGCACTTGCTGATCAAATATTAAATGCTCTGAAAAACTGAGCATCACCCATTGGGATGTTCTGTTATCTCTCAAAGGCTTTTCACTGTGTGAATCACGTAATTCGTCTAGATTAGCTTAAGTATTGTTGTAAGTGTGGGACAATGCAGAAATGGTTTAATTCATATTTAACAGATGGTCTGCAAAAACCAGCAGAGTCCTCTAACTGGGGAGGTATCAACAATGCTGTCCCACAGGTTTCAGTCCTGGGTCCCTTATTGTTCTTAATGTGTATTAATGACTTGCCACTCTATATTCATGAAGATGCAAAGCTGGTCCTTTTTGCTGATGATACAAGTGTAGTAATCACAACTAATAAACAAGAATTAGCTGAGGAAATTGTAAATAAGTCTTTCAGAAAATTGTAAAGTGGTTCTCTCCAAATAGACTCTCACTAAATTTGGATAAAACACAGAATATTCAGTTCTATACAGTAAACAGCAAACACCATTGATAAATATAGACTTCAAACAGAAGTCTGTTGGTAAGCCAGAATACTGAAAATTTCTTGGTGTGTGCATTGATGAGAAATTCAAAAATTCTCAAGTGTGTGTGAATTCCTAAGCGACCAGGGGACCAAGATGCTGAGGTCATCGGTCACTAGACTTAAACACTAATTAAACTAACTTAATCTTACATATGCTAAGAACAACACACATACCCATGCCCAAGGGAGGACTCGAACCTCTGGTGGCAAAGGCTGCGCAATCCTTGACATGGCACCTCATACAGTGTGGCAATGAGAAATTGAACTAGAAGAAACACATTGATGATATGTTGAAATGGTTAGGTTCAACTACTGATGCTATTAAGTTTATTGCAAATTTTGTTGATAAAAATATCACTAAATTAGCCTACTATGCCTATTTTCATTCTCTGCTTTCATATGGCATCATGTTTTGGGGTAATTCCTCACTGAGAGAAAAAGTATTCATTGCATGAAAGGATGTAATCAGAATAATAGCATGAGCCCACCCAAGATCACCTTGCACACATTTATTTTAGTAACTTGGGGTATTCACAATACTTCCACAATAAATATATTCACTTATGAAATTTGTTATTAATAACCCACCCCAATTCAAAAATAATAGGAAAGTGCATAGCTATAACACTGGAAGAAAGGATAATCTTCACTATTTTGCATTAAATCTGTCTTTGGTACAGAAGTGGGTAAATTAGGCTGCCACAAAAATCTTTGGTCATTTGCCAAATAGCATTAAAAGTTTGACAGGTAGCCAACCAACAATTAAAAACTAATTAAAACAATTTCTGAATGACAACTGCTTCTACTCAATAGATGAATTTTGGATAAAACACACACACACACACACACACACACACACACACACACACACACACACTGAATTTTTCTCCTGCATTAGATCTGACTTTTTCCCTTTATTTAATGAAAATTGCTTCATCAACTTGTGTTCTTATTTATGTTCAGTGTGGCCGTCAGATCTGTCCTGTTACTGTTAAACCTAAATAATTGTTCGCTTTCAGATATCTGACCTCGATTGTTGTGGAAGAAGATTGAGTAGAAAAAATATATAAAAAAGTAAACATTAAGAAGATACAAAAGCATGAAATCAATTATTTTAAAACGAGTGAGCGGGGCGAAAGTAAGTTAGCTTTCGATATCAGGAGACGATGAGGCCATCAAAACTTCCTTTCCAAGGAACTGTGACGTGAGGTGAGGTGATGGTCCGTTGGTGGCTTGTGTGAATGCTGGCATTTAAATTGTACAGTGGAATGTTTTGACGTAATGTGACGGTCAGTGTGAATTGTGTTTAACTCCTACGTTAGCAGACGACACAGTCGGCCCACCGGCGTTCATGCAAGAACCTTCTTCCTAAGTAAAGTTGACTTCGACGTCCCGTTCTGTTCCGTTGACAGCGTATGTGAATTCCACCATTTGATTTTCCGTTCCTATCCGTCAAGTGTGAATCGACGTTAATCGTACTAGTAGCTTCGTAAGCAACATTCGACCATAGATCAATATCTGTGGTGTAAGTTGTCAACAGCATGCATTGTCATCTGTGGTTGTTTTTGTTTTTCGCGCTTTGATTGAAAACAAATCTGATCCATATAAAGAGAAAAATGAAACTATTAGTAACTGACGGCATAGTAAGAAATGAAACGATTTTGCCGATATTTAATGGTTTCTTCGTGTGTTGTTTATGTGGTTGTCACCCTGATAGCTGTGTACAAACTATACTGTGTGGTTGGTGACAAAGGTACATTACTGTATTTTTCTGACTTTGTTTCTCACTATCTCACATCTGTGTTCCTGGACAACAAAGAGAATGTGTTTTCTGTGCTGGCTATGTACCAGTTTTTCATTTAAGTTGCGTTTCTTCACACAACTGGAGTTAGATAATAATTTAGTTTCATCCGCTCTTGTAACGTGAAAGTTTGTTTATATCAATCTTGTGAAGTGTTATTGATCAACGGGTACGTCATGGACAGAGGAACTGGTAATACGGATTGAGGAAGGGTATCCTTGTTCAACCTGATGCATGATGTTAATGGTTCAAGGTTGTACAGTTTTCCTTTGAGCCTCAGAACATGCCATATTCCTGACATACCGTTCATCTCGTACTGCCTCTGCATCTTAACATCCTTAATATCATTTGTGATGAAAATTAGTAGATATGTAGGTAGGATTAATAATACCATTGGAAAATCATGCGTTAATGCCAAATAGTGAGCGTAACTCTTTAGACGAGAACAGAAAAATTGAGAGAGATATTTCAAGACTCTAGACATGTAATTGTAAATGACAAAGTGAAAATTCTAGATTAGGATACCTTTACAGTTTGTTAGTTGTGAAAATAAAGCAGACTGTTTGCAAATGACGTGCATTATTTACACTTTCGTTACACATCAAGCAGGCAGGCCGTGTTATACATAGTTTGATGCAAAGAATTGAGTCGTCAATAAGCAAAGTCTTTATCTTTGTGTGTGCCTGTTGGAAACTGAACACTTCTGCATTTTGGTGAATTAGTGTTACTACATTTGCTCAGTTAAAATTCTAGAAATAAACATGAACTCTTATGCTTGTGTGTGGACACGAACACCCCTACTGTCACACTGAAAGCATTGAGAATAGATAATGATGTAATCAAGTTGTAAGTGTTAATAATCAGAGAAAAACTTCTGCATGAAAGGAATATGCCCTTACTCTCAGTATCAATATAGGTGCTATCGTAATCTAGGACAAAGCTATAGGGTATGACCAAAATAAAAGCAGCAAATCAGATGATTCTGACTATAATGGTAGATAGGAATACTGCAATATGGAATAAATCTTTTCCTTTTTGTTGCCATCCTTGTAGCGGAACAAATGCAACGATACTGCACATGAATTTATCCAATGCTAGGTTGCCATGGATTTAAGACTGAGGAGAATTGAGGTATCTAACAGGAAAATGTGTCTTATTCCACACCAGCAGCAAATGCAAGTAATTGCTTTCTCTATCAGTACTCCGTTTAACACTACACTTTTCTGTATCTAATTTCGTGCTCATGTTTCTCTTGAACAGTGTTTGAATTTGTTAAGCAATCTCCGCCATTGAACAATTGAGTGGTCATAGAGCCAATGTCCCACAAGTTGACTAACTGAGAACTTCATACAACCAGAGGATGTATGTTTTCTAAGTACAGGGTACAGCACACTTTTTAGGGCATTACAGAAGTGCCCGATTCCACCAGTCTGCTCTGACCCATGATGTCATCAATGTGATGGAAACAGCTAGTTCCAGTGAATATAATATGGTGACAATGATTTCACTACATACACACACCAACAAACATGAACAAAAATAAAAATGACACAGTAATGTTTCACTACAAAAATAAAATGAAACTAATGGGACAACTGAGGAAAATTGGGGGTTAAGGGCAGGGACAAGCTAAAATCATAACAATAACAAAAATACACTGCAACATCCTAAAACAAATAATATAAAAAAATTTAAATAACAACATTCCGCTACACCAACAAAACCACAGGAATTGTACATCTCCCTTGATCTATAGCTATTGATACCAAAAAACCAATACTTACATCTCTGAAAGGTGGAATTAGACATTTCCCTTGACCTCAATTGCAGCTGTCGATATAAAAAACCAACACCCACAACTCCAAAAAGTGGAACCAAAACCCCAGCAACCCAAATATCCCATATCACAATTACTTTAGAATAAAGCCAAACCAAAAATTACTGACAGAAGCCTCCGGCAGTACCAGCTCTACGCACGTGCCCCAACCCCCCTGCCCCCCCCCCCCCCAAAAAAAAAAAAAAAAAAGAGAGAGAGAGAGAGAGAGAGAACACCCTTCCTGAAACCGCCACTCATGAACTTCACTGTCATCCATACCTAACTAAAAAGAAGATTAGATTTCTAATCAGACCTAACAATCATGCCAAACACATAAACAGAAAAAAACCTTAGTAACTCACTGGATACACTTCCATAACCCACATTACTGCACCAACTACCTAAACTATGAACTGCATTAGCACAATGACAACCAAAACTGAAGTGAACCCAATACCACCTGTTATACTCAGCACGTCCACATCCACTGCGAGAGGACACCATCAAATACAACAACATCACATCTACAAACACAACCAACTCAAAAACAGTGCCATAGTAATGTCACTCCACAACATTATTACATCCCGGATTAAAACAGATGGGTGGACACTTCCGTTGAACTCTTCTTAGTGCAGAAAATGAACTTTTCTTTGTAGTTGTTCTCTGGACCCCTGTTGTTGGAGACATTGCATTGTGGCAAGAGTATAATGATTTGCACTATTGTAGCAACTTCCCAGTAATTGGCTACATATTTTTCTTGAAGATAAATGCATGTCTTCTGCCAGATACATATGTGAGGAGAATGGGAACTCCAATAGTCCAGTTGCAAAACAGCACACATTCTACTTTAGAGTGAAATATTTATTTTGGAAATGACACACAGGCTGTAGCTAAGCCTGTTCTTTGTGATACTGCTTCTTCTGTGAATAGTAGTTCAGCAACTTACACTTCAGTGATATTTGGAAACTGGGAGAGAAGTACTGTTAGAATTTAAGCTCTGAAGATGAGTCGTGATGATAACTCAGTGAGTAACATGATCATGAACATGACAGGCAGCCTGATTTGAGCTCCTGCCCAGCACACACTTCTGGTGTGCTAGGAAATTGTAAAGATGGTGATAAACTGAGTTTTGACTGCAGTATGTGGCTTTCCATTGTTACAAAAAATCAAAGGTTTGTGAATGTGTCGCCACCATTATTTATTTTGCTGAGCGTTATTCACGTCACCCAGCAACATGGAGTAGTATACTGCAGTTATCGTATTTCTGTCAAGAAGGAAGTTCTGAACAGCGCAGTTTCTGAAACCCGGTACAGAGTTGCAAAATCTTTGCTTGCTGACAGTTGAGTTTGGATTTTGATTTCTATCCTACTTACCCTTTATTCTGCATGTGTCCTCTTGTTCCCTGGGTTGCAGTGAGGGTGACATGTCATGGAGCAGGTTGCAATTTTATTAACAAAAACATCTCATGTTGCTACAAAATAAATGGCAACTGCTATCATATGTATTTCCTGTTTTTCTTTCTGAGGATATAAAGAATCAATCTTCCAGACATATGACAGTGCCCAAAACATGCATAAAGATTGGCCCAAGTACTCACAACAATTATGCAAGCCTATCATTTAAATTCTGCATGTTCATTTCCTGAAGCAACATGATTACTGGTACATTTTTTGGACCAATCAAATACATAATATCTTGACTAAACAACACTCTTGAACTGTGATCACACTCTGGTCAAAATCTCAGATGATTTGACCCATTTGTTGACAGCAAAGTGGGTAATATGAAATTGTTCATAACAAGTGGATATGTATCCGATATTTGCTCATTGCACCGCTTATGAGGGGTTAGAAACTGAAAGATAAGAAATTAATCTTACCCTCCATATGGTCCTGTATAACTACTAAGAGCACACAAATCTGCTTACTGATAATCCAGACTCCACATTTTAAGCTTTGTGTATATTAATATGGCTCCTGTGCAGTGTAATATAACTATCTGTAGTCAAGCAAAATGGACATGTTTATTTTTATTTTCCGTGGACATATGGTATCTAGTGGTTGGAATTACAGCTTGGCAAGATGGTAGTAATTCAGTGATGATTTTGTACACTTTTGCTTTAATAAGTACTGCTTTTAGATTTTTGGTCACTATAGTCACTACTACTGATGATAATAATAATAATAATAATAATACTGTTTTAAAGTATGATGTTCATTTTTCAGAAAGTGATGGCATTTCCCAATTGCATTATCCTGGCATGAATACTCATATCTCCAAAACAGAGTACTTGAAAATCAGTTTGAACAGTGAAACAACAGATAAAAGAAGTAATGTGGAAATTTGGGGAAAAGCTGCTATAGCGAAATATCTGTGGCATCATATTTTGGATGGAAAAGTTGAAAATGGAGAAGGTGGTTTAGTTGAGACAGGTTTCAAAATACTGCATGGCATCAACTTTACATATCGATATGGACCAGGTGTTATACAAACTACAGTGCCTAGTGATGTGGAAAAACTTGTGCTAGTGTTAAATGGTCGCTCAGAAGAGAAAATTAATGTTGCAAAGCAGTGGTTAGATTATGTTCCTCTTTACAAAAAACTGACCCACATTGCAGTTGTGTTATTAGGAGATGAAGGTTGTAGTAACGATTGGCTCCTTCCATATATGAAGTCCAGAGGAGGAAGAATTGATGTTGCCTTTCTGGTGTATGATTCACCACTGATCGATAATGTCCAGTTTTATCAGTGGCCTCTTGGAGTTGCGGTGTAAGTAATTATAGTACAGTTATTGATGCAAATATAAAATTTAATAATTATAAGCCAACTATACAAATAATGCTGTAACTACTAGTTGCTTTCAGTTCTGTGCTTATATGTACTTATTTTTTTTAAGCAAAATGTGCAAGTTAAGAAGTACAAGAGATTAGAATTATTGCTCTCTGTTGGGAGATTAATATTTTCACAAGTGTTTCATTTGATGTTGAACATGGCTGTTGTTTGATTTATTGGTAGCCTATGTTTCTCAGATGATGACAAGAATTGATTATTGATTTGAAAGAAAACCTTTTTTGCATACTGAAAATTAATGTGGAGGGAATCAATTTTTTTGTGCGTAATGAAGAAGTAATAGAATGTTAGGGTCGACAGAAGCGTCTGATCCCACGCGTCGGCTTCGACCCGTGATGTAAGGGTGTTGTCGTGTGTGACGTCATGACGGCGCGGAGTATGGTTTGAGTGTGGCTGTTTCCAGTTCTGTTTTATCTTATTTTATTTACTTTTCTGATCTGTTCGTTCTATCTCGTGAGATTTTTTTAAAATTTAAAAACACTTATTACTTATTTTAATTATCTGTTTCCTCCAATTTCTGTTTTAGTTTATTATATATATATTTCTGATCTGTTCGTTCTATCCCGTGAGTTTTTTTTTTAAAGACAAAAAACACTAATCAGCTACTGAAGCATCTTTATCTTCTATGGGTTGCAGGGGTTACGATCCCTGGGGAGGTGGGTGGGTATTCATGCATGGCTGTCTTCACTTACACGTTGTAGCTACGCAAGGCGTCTAAATTTGTTTATATTTAGTTTGCCCCCCACCCAAAACACCCCATTTCCCGCGGCTGTCCCGTTAGTGTCATTAGGCTTCTTGTGGAAAGTGTGTGTGTTTGTTTTTGTTTCCGCCATATTTGTGACGTCATGGGTCAAAGCAGACGGGCGGGATCGGACGCTTCCGTATTTCCGAATGTTACATCAGTGGAACCTCAATATCTCAGGAAGTTCTTTTCTTTCTTCTATTTCTTCTTCTTCGCGGATGGATCACTTAGGACCACGAGAAATCAACATTTGTTGGCCTTCCTTTTCACCCAGTATTCCTTCGTACACAACGAATGGGCTAGTTTTCATTGCGCAGACCACGTATGTTGGTAAGTTTTTCTCTCTTCTTCCTCAAAACCAGGTGTGTTTGTGATTTTTCTGATTTCATTTCTGTCATGCAGATTTGGAGACCCTAATTCTCTCAGGTATTTTTCCATCTGTTTGTACCAGTTCAGTCTTGTAGTATTTGCTCTTTAAAAATGTATGGATTTTGTCCATTAACCTGTTCGAGTCCATTGTTTCTAAATGCCTCATGAATTGGATTGTTCTCATGCGCATTTTGTCCATTATTTTGGAGATATTTTTATATATTTCTGCATTGGGTTTCGGATAGTGCGCACCATCTTTAGTTCTTGGTCCTAGGATTTTCCTCATTATTTTAAGTTCTTTCACTTTTAATTCCCCTTTTAGTGTTCTGTGTTGAAGATTTAGTGTCTCAGATGTGTAGAGAGCTTCGGGTTTAATCACTGTTGTGTAGTGTCATATTTTGCAGCTCCAGGAGAGACTCTCTTTGTTGTAAACGTTTATTGTTAACTGAAACACCGTCTCCATTTTCTGGACTCTTGATCTGACAGATTTCTTTTCATTACAATTTTCTGCAATCCATTCACCTATATATTAAAATTCTTTTACTCGAGAGATGTAGTTATTACCAATTTTGAGATCGGAAGGTGCATCTTTGATGTCAGTCATAAATTTTGTTTTTTCAAATGAAATTTGTAATTCTATTTTTGCTGCCTGCTCTTATAATTCCAGCTGTTTCTGTGCATCAGTAATGTCTTGTGCGATCAGTGCCATGTCGTCAGCAAATGCTAAACAGACTAATTCTATGCCCTTATGTTGGAAATACGGAAGCGTCCAATCCCGCCTGTCCGCTTTGACCCATGACGTCACAAATATGGCGGAAACAAAAACAAACACACACACTTTCCACAAGAAGCCTAATGACACTAACGGGACAAGCACGGGAAATGGGGTGTTTTGGGTGGGGGGCAAACTAAATATAAACAAATTTAGACGCCTTGCGTAGCTACAACGTGTAAGTGAAGACAGCCATGCATGAATACCCACCCACCTCCCCAGGGGTCGTAACCCCTGCAACCCATAGAAGATAAAGATGCTTCAGTAGCTGATTAGTGTTTTTTGTCTTTTAAAAAAAAATCTCACGGGATAGAATGAACAGATCAGAAAGATAAATATAATAAACTAAAACAGAAATTGGAGGAAACAGATAATTAAAATAAGTAATAAGTGTTTTTAAATTAAAAAAAAAATCTCACGAGATAGAACGAACAGATCAGAAACGTAAATAAAATAAGATAAAACAGAACTGGAGACAGCCACACTCAAACCAAACTCCGTGCCGTCATGACGTCACACACGAGAACACCCTTACGTCACGGGTCAAAGCCGACGCGTGGGATCGGACGCTTCTGTCGACCCCTTATGTTTTGGTCCCAGTCTTTGTGCTGGTGCAACTGCTTTTCTCCATTCCTGAACAACTTTTTCAAGAGCACAATTGAAGAGAACTGGGGACAGCCCTTGTAATACTCCTGTGTCTATTTCAAATTCTGTGCTCAATTCTCCCATAAATTTTACTTTGGATTTGGTCTCCGTGGGTGTTTCTTTTATGATGTTTGTTGTCTTTTGATCTAGTCCAAATTCTGCAAACACTTCAAATAGGGATTCACAGTCTGTACTGTCATACGCTTTTTTTAAATCGACATACGTGATGACATAACTTTTGTTTGAAGTACTGTGCAAATATTTTCAGAAATATGATTTTTTCCCCTGTAGGAGATATGTCTGCCGAAGGTGGCTTGATAAATATCCAGGTAGCAGTGATTGAACAAGTTTATTTATCCAAGATTAATAGCATGTCTACTCTGACGTTGACTGAAACAAAACATAAAATAAGTCATTTCTTGAAACAGATCAATAATACTTCCAGCGAATGAAGGCCGATTAGATTCTTACTGAGCCTAACTTCATTAAACACATTTTATAGAACTCAAAAGTCCTGTAGAATGCTCATTGTTAGAAGAAAAACTGAATGAACAAAATTTAAGTCCCTAACGGACCAAAATTGTCTTAAGTCCAGTGTGTAGCCATTTGAAAGTTAAACAGGAATAAATTTACAGATCCAGAAGTCTGTCACAAGAACAGAGTCCTCGTCTTATTCGGCAAGGAGGCTGTGAAAACCCGTAAGTCCACAGCTGGCAGCTTACGAGGTCATGAAGTCAGATGTGAATGGTAGCAATATAATGAAGACAGCTGTTGAACGAGAATTCTGATTGATGGAATCTGTGCAGAATCAGCACCTGGCCTAAAAAAACTCACTCAGAACGAACTGGTTTGCCCTAAATACCACTTGGTGCTAGGGTACAGCTGGGTCTATTTTCGATATTGTGTCTTACAGAAGAGAATATGTCTTTGTGGCCCATGACCCATAATGGAGCTTGAGTCGCCTCCTGGAGGATGGCTGGAGCATGATTGTCCATATTTCAGAAAATTGTCACCTGTTTGTTAGGCATCCCTCTCTACTTCCACCACTTGCTGGGGCAATTGGGGGGATGATGTCTACATCCATTGGTGAGGGTCCTGACGAAGTGTGTGGAACTGTCGAAGGCCTCTGCCGTGAGCTAGCCACCAACACTGGTTGAGATGAGATGGTAGTGTCTAGGGTGGAAATAATGGGTGGCTCTGTCTCTGGAACAAAAGATAGTGATAGGATCTCAGTGTTGGGAGAAGGACCATGGCTTGGTATTCGTTGCCATTTTTGTGGCACAGTTTGGCATCCTGTCGCCTCAGCCATGGGCCTGACTAGTTACTTGGAAATTATGGCCGGAAACCAGTGTTAGGCATCCATTACTAAGAACAGGGGCCATAATTGAATCCTTAAATGAAAAATGGTGGCAGCTAGACCTCCGAGTAAGGGGCTATGAACTGGGGTGGGGGTGGGGGGGGGGGGTGAAGGATAGAAAGTTGGGACCAATAAAAAGTTTCTCAGCAGGAGCCAAGCTGTCCTGTGCTTTTGACCTGTAGGATGCCAGAGAAAGGATGGCGATGGTGGAGTTTAGACTTCTGGGTTTTAAAAGTATATACAAATTGTTCCATTAGTCCATTTGAGGCAGGATGAAAGGATGCTGTGTGAATGAGGGCAATTCCATTTTTGTCACAGAAGGTGGAGAATTCCGCAGATGCTAATTCGGGACAATCGTTTGTGACAATGGTGTCAGAAACTCCTTTAATGGAAAAAAAAAATGTGAGATGGGTTTGAATAATTTTGACTAGTTGATGTGACAGACATTAGGGAAACATATAGGAATCCGCTGCCAGTGCCTATTGCAATGAGCCAAGTGTGGCCCAAGAAAGTCCCATGAAATCCAAATGAAGCCTCGACCAAGGACTACAATAGTCTGGTCAAGGGAAGACAGGGCTTTGAGTGGTGGCCTACATACTCTGGCACATGGTGCAAGAGGATACCATTTGAGTAATAGCAGTGTCTATGCCACGCCAATAGACATGGTGGTGGGTCAGACATTTAGTGAGCACCAAGCCCCAGTGCCCAACATGGAGAAGAGTCAAAACATGCTGCTAGAAAGCTGCAGGGATGACCACCTAGGTGCAGCCATTTTGATGGCCAGCTGCGGCACACCAGGCAGAGGATCTCTCTGAGGGCCGGGTCCTCTGCGGTGTGGCGTGCAATGAGTTTGGCATCCAGTGGGAAATTGGCCATAGCTTCTTCCGCAACGATGTTGAGGTGGAGGGTACGCTCAGACCAGAAACCCTTGACCGTGGAGCCAGTCTTGGAGAGACATGAGGAGATTTCCCAAGGCAACACGGAAGACGGCGGCCAGGCACTCGATCTGGTATTTGTGAGTGTGCTTTATCTGCTGGAGTAGAATCAACATCTGAGCAGATGGATCCACTGGTTCCATCACACTGTCATCAATGTTATAATGGGCATACTGTCAACTGCAAAACACATGCAAGCAGTGACTACCTGGACCAGAGCACACCCGTGAGCCAGCTGTGAACACAAAACCTCATTGCCAACTGATATGCCCTCCGATGGTGGCAGAAAAAATATCCCATTAGCAATGATTGAACAAATTTATTTATCAAAGTTTAATAGCATGTCTACTCTGATGTGGATTGAAACAAAACCTAAAATAACAATATTACACAAAGGATGGGGTTATACTCACCACATAGAGAAGACTCTGAGTCGCAGACAGGCATGATGGAAAGACTGGTATACAATTTAGCTTTCAGCCAAAATCCTTCTCCTGAAGTAGAAGGCACCCCCCCCCCCCCACACACACACACACACATATGATCACTGTCTTTTTCCACTGTGGGCAGACTGAGTCATAATTGCTCCTAATGGGACAGCAATTCTAAGAGGTAGGGGTAAAGAGATGTGGAAGTGTGGGGGGGGGGGGGGGGGAGATAACAGGATGGGGTGGGAGAAGGTGTAGTGCTGCTTGTTGAAGTGTGCAGGGATGTTGTGGGGACAGGGACAGGGTATGGCAGCTGGGTGCAGTTGGGAGGTTTGGGGGGAGGGGATGGAAAAGGGGAGAAGGACTAGTTAGTGGATTTGGTGGTGGAATGAAAGGCTGTGTTGTGCTGGAGTGGGAGCAGAGAAGGAAATAGGTGTGGAGGACAGGGACTAGTGAAGTTTGAGGCGAATATATCCTACAATCCCCTAACCCCCTTGACCTCATCCTTTGCTAGTCCATGTCACTTACCTATCCCCTTCCCTGCCCCCCCCCCCCTCCAGCACAACACAGGTTTCTATTCCAACACCCCTACGAGTCCTTTTCCCCTTCCCTCCTCCTCTCCTTTTCCACTCCCCATCCGCAGCCCCCAAATGTCCCAAATGCACCTAACAGCCCTTCCCTACACTCACCATATCCCTACATGCTCCCACAAGCAGCACTACACTTTCTCCCACCCTACCCTGCTGTACCCTCCCCCTCCCCCCCCTCCCCCCCTCCTCTCGACCCTATGCCTTGCTTTACCCCCACCACCAGATTGGGTAAAAGTCTAGAATTGGGCCAGTGGCATACTTATGTGTTTTTTATTTTTTGCAGGAATATTGTCAGTGTTTGGTGTGCAGTATGATGGGAACAAGTGAAGGTGTGTCAGCTGTTTGTGTTATGCAACCAGTGAGAGAGCAGCAAGCAGACGGTGTGTGGCAATGTAATACTTTGGAAGACAGGGTGAAACATTGCTGTAAATGGGGATTATAAATTTAATTGCTCCTTGTTTGAGTTGCTGTTGTTTAAACTGTGCCAGAATCTGCAAACCAAGGACAGTGTTGTTGCAACCCGTGATATATTCAAAAAAGCAGTGAAATATTTCTCTGCTCTGTGTTGCTATCGCAATCAATCTGTGCGAGCACAATGAGTAAGTGCATCAATGTTTTTTAATTAAATTTTGGGAGGAGGTAGGTGAATCAATGTTTTTCATTAGATCTTGGGAGAAGGTGGGTGAATCAATGTTTTTTTTAACTAAATCATTGGAGGAGGTTGGTAGATCAATATTTTTAATTAAATTACCAGAGGAGGCAGGTGCATCAATAATGTTTGTTAATATGAACATACATTGATCAACCGCTCTTCTCCCATGATTTAATTAAAAAACATTGATCCACTTACTCATTGAGCTCACACAGACCCCGATTGCGTTCTCATTTCACGACCACATTTGATACATTTTAACATCTCTGCAACTAATCCATGAGACATGCAGCAACGTCAGTCCACTTTATAGTGCTCACTGCCATAATCACAAAATTTTCTCTCAAAATTCACCAACACACCAAAAAACAGGAAGCAAGACAATGGTCTCAATTTTGGTGCTAGAAATACATTGCCTCTCTTCTGGCCTCTCATTAGTTATGTCAAAGAATCATCCCATTGCCTATGCAAAACTGTCGTGTTACCAACCTATGAGCAGTAGATAAGCATTGCTTTAACCTCCGCTAACCCTGATCTAAACTTTAGCCCCAGATTGATGCGTCCATGAGGCACAGTTATGACTCCGTCCAGCCACAGCAGCCAGAAACAGTGATCATGTGTGTGAGCTGTGCTTCTGTGTGTGTGTGGGGGGGGGGGGGGGGAGGCGGAGGAGGGGGTGCGCACCTCAGAAGAAGGCCATATTTAGCTGAAAGCTAAAATGTATAGTAGTGTCTCCTCTATAAGCTGGGAATCCATCCTTTTCATAGTATTGTTGTTAATCCACCCTGGACTTTCCATTGATTGGAAACATAAAATAAGTCTCTTCTTGAAACAGAACAGTAATATTACAGGTAGATGAAGGTAAGTTAGATTGTCACTGAGCCTAAGTTCATTGAAGACACACTTTATGAAAATCAGAGTCCTGTATGACGCTCAGTGTTAAAGTACAAACAGAATTTAAGTCCCGTAGGGAGCAAAATTGTTTAAGTCTGGCATTTAGCTGTTTGAAAGCTAAACAGGAATAAATTTATGAGTCCACAATTCTGCCACGATGACAGTGTCCCTGTCTTCTTCGTCAAGGAGGCCACGAACACTAAGTCCACTGCAGGCCACTCCTGGGGTCACAAGGTGAGATGTGAATGGGAGCAACATCATGGGGGTGGCTCTTGAGTGAGATTCCTGGTTGATGGAATCCTTGCAGAAATGGTGCCTGGCCCAGGAAACTCACTTGGAGTGAATGAGCCTTGTCTGGATTGACCACTACCTTACATACAACTCCTTGCTAGGATATAGCTGGCCTTGTAGAAGAGAATAGCTCCGTGCGGCCTATAGCGTCACTTAACCTTGTGGATGATCAGAGCATGGCCATCTAACTTCAGGAAAATTGTCCCCTGTTTGTTAGGTATCTTCGAAGAACTGATGTGATAGTGGTTGCCGACACTACAGGTGTGAAGCATTGATACAGCAGTAAGGTGGCTGTATTAACATTACATAAAGACCATAGGTTACAGAGCTGTTCATACCAATAGTGATTTTTGTCAACTGTTCATAATATACAGACTGTAATGTACAATTTTTGAGCCAGTAGAGGCTAGTGTTTTTTTGAAGTTGGATCTGATAGACAAATGTGACTTGGAGACATTAGTAATGCAAGAGATGGTGCCGTCTGGGATTTCCACTAATCCAGTGGACTAGGGGTATTTGCTTTGAAACTGGGATCTGATGGATTAGTTTTCCCCTAATCAACTACATTTAGCTGTCAGTGAGATTCGAAATGATTGGTGAATTAGTGTTCCACATTTGTAAGGCTAGCTTGAAGATTTAGAGATTTTCCAGAGAATTACTGTTAGCAGAAGGAATGGATGATAAATGGGACTACATCTACATCCATACTCCCCAAGCCACCTGACGGTGTGTGGCGGAGGGTACCTTGAGTACCTCTATCGGTTCTCCCTTCTATTCCAGTCTCGTATTGTTCATGGGAAGAAAGATTGTTGGTATGCCTCTGTGTGGGCTCTAATCTCTCTGATTTTATCCCCATGGTCTCTATGTGAGATATACCTAGGAGGGAGCAATATACTGCTTGACTCCTCGGTGAAGGTATGTTCTCGAAACTTCAACAAAAGCTCGTACCAAGCTACTGAGTGTCTCTCTTGCAGAGTCTTCCACTGGAGTTTATCTATCATCTCCATAACACTTTCGTGATTACTAAATGCTCCTGTAATGAAGCGCGCTGCTCTCCATTGGATCTTCTCTATCTCTTCTATCAGCCCTCTCTGGTATGGGTGCCACACCGGTGAGCAGTATTCAAGCAGTGGGTGAACAAGAGTACTGTAACCTACTTTCTTTGTTTTCAGATTGCATTTCCTTAGGATACTTCCAATGAATCTCAGTCTGGCATCTGCTTTACCGACGATTAATTTTACATGGTCATTCCATTTTAAGTCACTGCTAATGTCTACTCCCAGATAATTTATGTAATTAAGTGCTTCCAGATGCTGACCTGCTCTATTGTAGCTAAATTACAGAGGATCTTTCTTTTTGTGTATTCGCAGCACATTACACTTGTCTACATTGAGATTCAATTGCCATTCCCTGCACCAGGCGTCAATTTCTTGCAGATCCTCCTGCTTTTCAGTACAATTTTCCATTGTTACAACCTCTCAATATACTACAGCATCATCTGCAAAAAGCCTCAGTGAACTTCCAGTGTTATATATAACGATTGTGGGGAACTATAACAAATGCCATGTGGAAGTCAAGAATCATGGCATCTACCTCGCAACCTGTGTCTTTGGCCGTCTGAGTCTAGTGAACGAATAGCGCGAGCTGGGTTTCACACGATCGTCTTTTACGAAACCCATGCTAATTCCTACAGTGTAGATTTATAGCCTCCAGAAAAGTCATTATACTCGAACATAATGGAACTTGAAAATGGGGATGACCTGTGCCCTTTTCCATTATTTTGGAACGCTACGCTCCTCTAGAGACCTATGGTACATTGCTGCAAGAAGGGGGGCAAGTTCCTTCATGTACTCTGTGTAAAATTGAACTGGTATCCCATCAGGTCCAGCGGCCTCCTCTTTTGAGTGATTTTAATTGTTTTTCTATCTCTCGGTCATCTATTTCGATATCTACCGTTTTGTCATCTGTGCGACAATGTAGAGAAGGAAGTACAGTGCAGTCTTCCTCTGTGAAACAGCTTTGGAAAAAGACATTTAGTATTTCGGCCTTTAGTCTGTCATCCTCTGTTTCAGCACCATTTTGGTCACAGAGTGTCTGGACATTTTGTTTTGATCCACCTACCACTTCGACATAAGACCAAAATTTCTTAGGATTTTTTTCCAGGTCAGTACATAGAACTTCACTTTCGAATTCGTTGAATGCCTCTCGCATAGCCCTCCTCACACTACATTTCGCTTCGTGTAATTTTTGCTTGTCTGCAATGCTTTGGCTATGTTTATGCTTGCTATGAAGTTCTCTTTGCTTCTGTAGCAGTTTTCTAACTCAGTTGTTGTACCACGGTGGCTCTTTTCCAGCTCTTATGATCTTGCTTGGCACATACTCATCTAATGCATATTGTACTATGGTTTTGAACTTTGTCCACTGATCCTCAACACTATCTGTACTTGAGATAAAACTTTTGTGTTGAGCCATCAAGTACTCTGAAATCTGCTTTTTGTCACTTTTGCTAAACAGAAAAATCTTCCTACCTTTTTTTTAATATTTCTATTTACGGCTGAAATCACCAATGCTGTAACCGCTTTATGATTGCTGATTCCACGTTCTGCGTTAACTGTTTCAAATAGTTCGAGTCTGTTTGTCACCAGAAGGTCTAATATTTTATCACCATGAGTTGGTTCTCTGTTTAACTGCTTAAAGTAGTTTTCAGATAATGCACTTAAAAAAATTTCACTGGATTGTTTGTCCCTGCCACCCGTTATAAACATTTGAGTCTCCCAGTCTATATCTGGTAAATTAAAATCTCCACCCAAAACTATAACATGGTCGGGAAATCTACTCGAAATATTTTCCAAATTTTCCTTCAGGTGTACTGCCACAACAGCTGCTGAGCCAGGGGGCCTATAGAGACATCAAATTACCATGTCTGAGCCTGCTTTAACCGTGACCTTCACCCAAATTATTTCACAGTTCGGACCTCCGTCAATTTCCTTTGATACTATTTCACTTGTTACTGCTATAAACACACCTCCTCCTTCACTGTCCAGCCTGTCTCTGCGGTATACATTCCAATCTGAGTTTAGAATTTCATTACTGTTTACATCTGGTTTCAGCCAACTTTGCCGGCCGCGGTGGTCTCGCGGTTCTAAGCGCTCAGTCCAGAACCGCGCGACTGCTACGGTCGCAGGTTCGAATCCTGCCTCGGGCATGGACGTGTGTGATGTCCTTAGGTTAGTTAGGTTTAAGTAGTTCTAAGTTCTAGGGGACTGATGACCACAGATGTTGAGTCCCATAGTGCTCAGAGCCATTTGAACCATTTTTTTTCAGCCAACTTTCCATCCCTAGTACTATGTGGGCATTGTGACTATTAATGAGAGCAGTTCTGGAACCTTTCTATAGATGCTCCTGCAGTTTACTATTACCACATTAATATTGTCATTCCCTGTTGCATTTTGCCTACTGCTATCTTGTCGTGTTTCAGGAGGCGTCTTGTCGGGCCTAGGGAGGGATTTCTCCAATCTAAAAAACCCACATGTGCACTCCACACGTACTCCGCTAGCCTTGTAACTGCTTCCTGTCGGTAGTGCATGCCTGACCTATTCAGGGGGACCCTACATTTCTCCACCCGATAGCAGAGGTTGAGAAATTTGCGCCGCCAGATCTCCGCAGAATCATCTGAGCCTCTGGTTTAAACCTTTCACTCGGCTCCAAACCAGAGGACTGCGATCGGTTCTGGGAACGACACTACAAATAGTTAGCTCAGATTCCACCCTGCGACCGAGGTTTTCCACCTTCACCAACTCCGCCAACCACCTGTGTGAACTGATGATGACCTCTGAACCCAGACGGCAGTAGTCATTTGTGCGGACATGAGCAACAATTTGCAGTCGGGTGCATCCAGTGCTCTCTCTCGCTGCCGGCAGGGTCACCTCCACATCTCGGATGAGATTCCCCGGCAAGCAGACAGAGTGAACACTGGCTTTCTTCCCCGACCTTTCCGCCATTTCCCTAAGGGGCTCCAGCCTCCGCCTGACACTGGAGCTCCCAATTACTAATAAACCCCTCCCCCCGTGTTCCTGATTTAGGTTTTCCGTGATTTCCCTAAATCGCTCCAGGCAAATGCCGGGATGGTTCCTTTCAAAGGGCACGGCCGACTTCCTTCCCCATCCGCCCCTAATCCGATGAGACCGATGACCTCGCGGTCTGGTCTCCTCCCCCAAAAACCAATCACCAATCAATCCCCCCGTGTTCCTGCTTGGACCTTGCTGAAGGAGTGGCCACATGTCCACTCACAGGCAGAGCAGGCGATGCCACATGGCCAGCCTCCACATTGACCCTCCGCCTTGTGCGACGCGAACGCCGCTGAACCTGCCACTCCCCTTGGGTAGAGGGTAGCCCAACCATGCCCGCTACCTGTGAAGATGTCTTAACAGCAGGGACCGTGGGTGAAGCATGTAACACCTGGGGCATACCATGCGGCTCACCAGGCACTGTTTGATAGTGTTGTGTCTTATGTTGGAAGTTAATGATTCAGAGAAATCAAGAAAATTATTCTTCTAGTACAAAAAGCTTCGAGATTTGCCAGTGCATTTTCATGTGTGAACATGGATATCTGGTCAGTTTTTGTAGGCAAGAGTTGCAGCTTAGTATGTGTGTAAGTGATTATTCAACAGCAGGCCTCACATTAGATCATGCATAGATCTGCCTGATGTGATGTTGAGATAACAGTTTCTTGATTTCTCTCTTGTGCTGTCTTGCGGTGCCTTGTTTGACCTAAGAATATAGTAAAGTGTCCTGTTTTATGATGTAGTCTCATTTTCTCCAAGTAATCCAAGGGTGTTAGCTGCTACCAACCTGAATGTAAATCCAGTGTGTTAACTACTGCGTCACCTAATGTGGTAGCTTACAGAACTCAACAATGTTGTCACTTTTGTTGCATTTCTATTGCTGCTGCATGGTAGGCATAAATAATTTGATTCTGTATTTAACGATAGCTACATATTGAGAACCTTTCTTTTAATATTTAGCATTAGCTATGTGTATTTCTTCAAAAGTGTGTCCCTGATAATCACGTAGAGTTTACCACTCTACAGTGTGCCAATTTGAGACTTATTTGTGTGTTCTTTACATTCATGCTGCATTCATTAAGTATTCTCAGCCTGTAACATCAATCCCATTGTTCCTGGTCTCTCTACTATGAGATGTAGTTTGTTCTTTCTGTAACCACTTTTGAAAGTTACCAATCTTTTTTATTTAGAAACCTAATATCTGGTGCCTCTTCGCACAGAATTCTGTTATAATGTGTTTCTATTATCTCTAATTATTCCTCCTTCCCTGTCAGATACTTCCCAGGATTTTCTGGCCAATACTTAGAATCTAAAATCATGGTGCACTCAGACAAATCGGCATCATCTCCTTGAAGCAGTCACTTTCCAACAACTTTTTTCAGACATTTGTAAAAATCAGATGACCTAACTGCAGAACTATGTCTTTCATTTTTGTGGAGTTCAGATCTATTGAATTTCATGATCTGTCTTCTTTTTCTTTCTGAAAGTGATGGATAAGGGCTTCAAAGTCTTGCAACACTGCAGAAACGGTGTGAAAGCTATATGTAACCCTGTGAGTGCATAAAATTCTGTCAATTTTAGGAACCTGAAGATTCAGAGTGACTGCTCAAGCCTGTAGTGTTCTTAGGTGAACCATGTAAGTTATGTAAAGTTAGTTCATAAAACTACTGAAGTGGTTCGCTGCTGCCACTCTGTTCACCGTGTAACTGTTCACTGTTTAACTAGCAGACAATTTGAGGGAATGATTAACATGTTGCCAGGAAATAATATTAGGAAAATTTTCTTGCCTTAGGCTCCTTACACCTTTTTGCATGCCAAATTGCTTGGCTGCACCATCAAAAGATGTAGACAATAGATACACCTTTAAGTAATCTCTAGAGAGTCCCAAATCCTCAAAATGACTGAAGATTTTACAATTTCATTTGCAGTTACATCTGATAATTCTATTAAATATAGGAAAAGACTCTCTGGAGCTGAAAGTTTTGGAAGAACTACACATGTAATAACAATGAATGTGCGTTAGTTGCTCACAATTGTCGATTCATCAATAATTAATGACACTTAGTTCTTGGACTACACTATATTGTGTATTACCATTTTTCTCATTTCATTTACGATGTTGTACACAATGTTGATGCATACATTTGCAGAATAAAGAATATATCCTATATGTATGCCATTAAGTTCCTGTAAATTTATTTTGTCTTCATAGTTAAGTGATTGGTTTTTATTCGCAACTTTATAAGTAGTTAGAAAATTATTTTCTTTTACATCTTTATTGTAAGAAAAAACATTTAAGCAAACTTTCTCCAATATTCGCAAAGTATTTTATATTCTAGGCATATGCCGTTGTTGAAGGGCATGATGTTAAGAAGAATTCTGCTGACAGCTGGTAAAATTGTTGTTCTATTGACACAAAACTGGTTTCACATCCTAAATCTGTGTTGTTAGGTACAACCTATGTGGTAAAGAGAAATATACAGTGTCAGGACTCTGTGGATTATTAAACTTAAAGAAAAGGTAATATCTAAACTATACTCACAATGTTAAAAGGTCATAGGTGCTTCTAGTGAAGATACATTATTCAGTGAATACTGTCTGCATTACATTGGCGAACAAAGGGTGACATAGACGCTATCTGTTAATTTGGTTAAAATAGCTGGCGGGTAAATCATGTATTTGTAGATTCTTTTTTTAAGATTTTCCAGCAGCTAAAAGAAGAAAAAATATTTTATAGTGAGAGTGTTGTATCCTGCCTACTCGTCAAATATGGGGTGCCTAGGAAACCTGCTTTCTCAGATCATTAGACAACAATTCAAGCAAATCATATTAATGGAGTTTATTACAAAAGGAAGTGATTACAATACTTAACTTTGTGAGATACAGATATGTCGCAGGCAAAGGGTGACAGACAAAACAAGAAATCTCTTCAGTATAGACAATGCTACATATTAGCAAGAAAGTGACTAGTCTCGATGCTCTTCTTGAACTCGCTGCTGTAGAACTCGCAGAACTGGAAGTCTTCAAATGGGCTGCGGCCAGTTGGGTGCAGCGCTTATGTTCTCTTCGTGTAGAGAGCACTGCCATCGCATTGTCATCCTAGGGAGGAGTCTGTCAGCTTGCAATTGGCTGGACACTAAAGAAATTTTTTTTTTAAATGAGCTGTATTGGCTATAAAATAGTCACTAGTAACCAGTAATGTGTTCAGTCAGGCACAATGCAAATTACTGTGTGAAATGGTGTAGAGTGGCACTTTCTTACTGGTGTGATATCAGGGCAACACAGATGTTAGGAAGAGGTGCAGTGGCCCGCTCAACTGATGTAAGACAGACTAACAGGCTGGCGGAATGTAAACTGTCTTTTAGACAGCGTAACAGCGTGTACTCATGACAGAGGGGTCACTCCCTCTACAGGCCAGTTTAAAATTGAATTTTATTGCATGCTAATGTTGTTGTTATGGTCTCCAGTCCGAAGACTGGTTTGATGCAGCTGTCAATGCAATTCTATGCTGTGCAAGCCTCTTCATCTTCAAATAACTACGCCAACTTGCATCCTTGTAAATCTCCTTACTGTATTCATCTCTTGGTCTCCCTCTGCAATTTCTATCCCCAACACTTCTCTCTAATACTAGATTTGTGACCCCTCAATGTTTCAGTATGTGTCCTATCAAGTGATCCCTTTTTCTAGTCAAGTTGTGCCACAGATTTCTTTTCTCCCCAGTTATTTTCACTACCACATCATTTAATATTCAAATTTCAAAATCTTGTATTCTCTTCTTGTCTAAGCTGTTTATCGTCCATTTTTCACTTCCATACATACAGGGGATAGGCAAAATAATGACGCATGGTGCAGGGAACGGCAATTGAATCTCAGTGTAGACAAGTGTAATGTGCTGCGAATACATAGAAAGAAAGAAAGATCCCTTATCATTTAGCTACAATATAGCAGGTCAGCAACTGGAAGCAGTTAATTCCATAAATTATCTAGGAGTGATTTAAAATGGAATGATCATATAAAGTTGATCATCGGTAAAGCAGATGCCAGACTGGGATTCATTGGAAGAATCCTAAGGAAATGCAATCCGAAAACAAAGGAAGTAGGTTACAGTACGCTTGTTCGCCCTCTGCTTGAATACTACTCAGCAGTGTGGGATCCGTACCAGATAGGGTTGAGAGAAGAGATAGAGAAGATCCAACAGAGAGCATCACACTTCGTTACAGGATCATTTAGTAATCGCAAAAGTGTTATGGAGATGATAGATAAACTCCAGTTGAAGACTCTGCAGGAGAGACGCTCAGTAGCTCGGTACGGGCTTTTGTTGAAGTTTCGAGAACATACCTTCACCGAGGAGTCAAGCAGTATATTGCTCCTTCCTACTTATATTTCGCAAAGAGACCATGAGGATAAAATCAGAGAGATTAGAGCCCACACAGTGGCATACCGACAATCCTCCTTTCCACAAACAATACGAGACTGGAATAGAAGGGAGAACCGATAGAGGTACTCAAGGTACCCTCCGCCACATGCCGTCAGGTGGCTTGCGGAGTATGGATGTAGATGTAGAATGTGAACAACTGTACTTGGAAAAGGTTTATTAATAAGGGGTTGGACCCCCATTTGCCTGTAATACAGCTGTGATTCTTCTTGGAACACTACCATATAATGATTGTGTAGTCTCCAGTGGAATTTTATGCTACTCTTCGATCAGAACTTCTTCTAACTCATGTAGTGATGAGGAAGGTGTCAATCTGCTCCTGAGTCTGCACTCAAATACCGCCTGCAAGGGTTCAATAATGTTCAAGTCTGGGGACTGTGCTAGCTGGGGAAGACGCTGCAGTTCAGTTGCATGTTCCTCGAATCGTGGGGGTGCACCTGATCACCTAAAATATTCACATAATCATTGGCT
Source organism: Schistocerca nitens (assembly GCF_023898315.1). Classification (NCBI taxonomy): domain Eukaryota; kingdom Metazoa; phylum Arthropoda; class Insecta; order Orthoptera; family Acrididae; genus Schistocerca; species Schistocerca nitens. The sequence continues at coordinate 568,102,250 of NC_064616.1, read as the reverse complement.
GTAACACGGCCTTTGAGAGTAATGATGGTACCAGCAGAATACCACGATGTGGCTGCCCACACCATCACACTTCCACCTCCATGGTTAACCATTGGAATCAAACAGTCAGGACTGTAGTCTTCTTATGGCATTCTCCAGATGTAAACCCAGCTCTATGTTGGAAATAATGAAAATGTCTTGTCGGACCATGTGACGTGTTTCCACTGATCAGCTGTCCAGGATTTATGCTCCTAACACCATGTTTTACTCTTCTTTGAGTTGGTTGTCTTCACTAATGGTTTCGGTATAACAACTCATCCTTGAATATTCACTTTATGGAGTTCTCAGCCAACAGTGTCAATAGATACGGGGTCTTGTTGATGGCTATTGAGCTCTGCAGTCACTTTAGCTGCCGTAGTTTTGTGTTGTTCTGACACAATTTATGTTAGCTACGATGATCTCTGCCATTTAGTTTTGATTCGTGTCGAATATTATGTTTACACGATGATGTTTTTCCATGTTTTGTGTAGGCTGTCATGACTGTTGAAACAGTTGCTCTTGAAATGTACAATAATTTGGCTGTCTTGATTACTTATGCTCCAACTAATCAGGTCCCCACCATCTGCCCTCTTTGGAACCCTGTTAGGTCTTTTATTGCACGTCGACCTCAGCCTCTGACTGCACAAGTAGTGCACACTTCAGTGTGCACTACTTGTATACAACCTGCACTGATGTCTGGTCCGTACTGAACGTAGACAGTCCAGCGTGACACGTGCTGTACCTGCTTTGTTGACCGTCAAACACAGCCATCTGATTACTACCACTGTTCACATTATTTTGCCTATCCCCTGTAGCTACACTCCATACAAACACTTTCAGAAAGGACTTCCCAACACTTACCTCTATATTTGATGTTACCAAGTTTCTCTTCTTTGCAAACACTTTTCTTGCCATTGCCAGTCAACATTTTATATCCTCTCTATGATAGCTATCATCAGTTATTTTTTTGCCAAAATAACAAAACTTATCTACTACTTTTAAGTGTCTCATTTCCTAATCTAGATCCCTCAGTTGTTCCTGTTTTAATGCGAGTACCATCCATTATTTTTGTTTTACTTCTGCTGATGGTCATCTTATATTCTCCTTTCAAGCCACTGTACAGTCTGTTCAACTGCTCTTCCAAAATTTTTGCTGTCTCTTGACAGAATTACAGTGTTGTCAGCAGACCTTAAAGTTTTTTATTTCTTCTCCCTGAACTTTAATTCTTACTCCAATTTTTTCTTTGGTTTCCTTTACTGCTTGCTCAGTGTACAGATTGAATAACATTGGAATTGGCTACAACCTCTCACACTCCCTTCTCAACCACTGCTTCCCTTTCATGACCCTCAGCTCTTACAATTGCCGTCTGGTTTCTGTATAGGTTATACATAGCTTTTGCTCCCTCTATTTTACCTCTGATACCTTCAGGATTTTGAAGAGAGTACTCTAGTCGGCATTGTCAAAAGCTTTCTCTAAATCTACAAATGCAGATTTGTCTTTCTGTAACCTATCTTCTAAGATAAGTCTTAGGGTGAGTATTGCCTCACGTTCCAGCATTTCTCCAGAAACCAAATTGATATTTCCAGAGGTTGCCTTCTGCCAGTTTTTCCATTCTTCTGTAAAGAATTTGTGTTCGTATTTTGCAGCTGTGACTTATTAAACTGATACTTCAGTAATATTCTCACCTGCTTTCGTTGGAATTGGAATTAGTACATTCTTCTTGAAGTCTGAGGGTGTTTCACCTTTCTCATTCACGTTGCACACCAGTTGGAAGAGTTTTGTCATAGCTGGCTCTCCCAAGGCTATCAGTAGCTCTGATGGAATTTTGTGTACTCCTGTGGCCTTGTTCCAACTTAGGTCTTTCAATGTTCAGTCACATTTTTCTTGCAGTATAGTATTTCCCATCCCATCTTCTTTGTGTCCTCTTCCCTTTCTGTAATACTGCTTTCAAGTTCATCTCCCTTATATAGACCCTCCATATACTCCTTCCACCTTTCAGTTTTCCCTTCTTTGCTTAGGACAGGTTTGCCATCTGAGTCGCTGATACTCATACAGGTGCTGCTTTTTTCTCCAAAGGCATCTTTAATTTTCTTGTAGGTGGTATCTTTCCCCTCGTGAAATGTGCTTTATGTACTTAGATTTGTCTTCTAGTCATTTCTGTGTAGCCATTTTGCACTTCCTGTCAGTCTCATTTTGTAGATTTGTATTTCCACTTAAATGCTTAATTTGCTGCATTTTTATGTTTTCGCCTTTCATCAGTTAAATTCAGTGTCTCCTATGTTATCCAAGGATTTGTACTAGGTCTTGTTTTTTTGCCTATTTGATCCTCTGCTGCCTTCACTATTTCATCTCTCAAAGCTACCCATTTGTCTTCTTCAGTATTCTGTTCCCCTGTTCTAGTCAATCATTGTGTAACGTGCCCTCTGAAACTCTCAGCCACCTCTGGTTCTTCCAACGTATCCCGGTCCCATCTGATTAATTTCCTACAACTCATAACCAATAATTGTGGTCAGAGCCCACATCTGCGTGGCCAGAGTCCACATCTGGCCCTGGAAATGTCTTACAATTTAAAATCTGGTTCCAAAATCTCTGTATTACCATTATATAATCAGTCTGAAAGCTTGCGCTGTCCCCAGGTCTCTTCTACATATACAACCATCTTTACTGATTCTTAAACCGAATGATAGTGATGATTAAACTATGCTCTATGCAAAATTCTACCAAGCGGCTTCCTCTTTCATTCCTTTCCCCCAGTCCATATCCACCCATTATTTTTCCTTTTCTTCCTTTCCTACTATCGAATTCCAGTCCCCCATCATAGTTAAACTTTGGTCTCCCTTAACTATATGGACAATTTCTTTTATCTCATCATACCTTTCTTCAATCTTTTTAGCATCTGCAAAGCTAGTTCACTTATAAACTTGTAATACTGTGGTGGGTAAGGGCTTCGTGTTTATCTTGGCTATGATAATGCCTTCACCTTGCTGTTCACAGAAACTTACCCGTACTCCTATTTTCTTAAGTCATTATTAAACCTACTTCTGCATTACCTCTATTTGACTTTGTATTTATAGCCCTGTATTCACCTGACCAGAAATCCTGTTCCTACTGCCACTGAACTTTGCAAAGCCCCCCTACATCTAACTTGAATTGTCCACTTCCCCTTTTGAATACATACTACTACTTAATCATAGAAACAATGAAAATTTTTCTTTTTTATGAAGTATTTTTAAATTTTCTGAAGGTCTGGTGATTCAGGGCCCGCTTCACGGAAGTGCATTCTTAATGCAGATCAGGAATTATTTGAGTTAAGGTGTTGTTGAAATCTGTCTCTGATCCACAATTAATAGAAGTATATTAAAAAAGAAAAATGTTCTTTCCCATAGCAGGTCAGAGGCAGATCTCATAATGTTTACACCAGCGAATCGAAAGAACACTAATTTCAGTAGAATAACATATTTGGGTGCATTATCCAAAAAAGCAGGCAGATGTGTGAAGCCTAAAAACATTTTTCCAGCTTGTTTTATGCATTCGGATCTATGTAATAAACTCAGGTATAAGAAAAAGCTGTGGAAAATAAATAAAATGAAGTGGGTATATACTGCATTACGGGCAGTGGTTGCCCTAAGAAATACACAAGGCAAAACAATAGGTCACTTTGCAGAAGTTTGCAAGAACACCTTAACTTAAATAATCCTTGGTCTGCATTAACAACACACTTACGCAAAGTGGTGCACAGTGTCATAAAACCTTCAGAAAATTTAAAAATACTTCTTAAAAAATAAAAAAAAATAAAAAAAACAAATTTTGAATATACAGGGTGGCACACGAAATGTGTTACCATTTTGTTTTTGAATATAAACTTTATTGTCAATACAATCTGAAAGGAACATATACTACAATGAAGAGCCATCCATGGAGATTTGTTCTAACTCAGCACATGCTCAATATGTCCACCATTTCGTTTCCTGACTTCCTTCAAACGAACACTGAACTTAGTGATCACCCTACGGCACATGTCTTCCGTAATTTCACTGCAAGCTTGAAGAACAAGTCTTCTGAGCTCCATTAAATCACATGGACATTTTGGGGAATTTTTTTCCTTTAGGTACCTCCAAGGAAAAAAGTCACATGGATTGAGGTCTGGACTATTGGGGGGCCAATTTTGTCCGTCATTGAAGCGACCCGGAAACCTGAGTGAAATGATCCGCATGTCAAAATGCTCGTGTAAAAACTCCAACACAGTGTGTGCATTATGTGGCCTTGCTCCATCTCGCATGAACCATTGCGTGTTGAAGGGCAAGGCAGTAGCAAGAAGCTGTGGAATGAAGCTATAGCAAAGCATGCTCAAATAACGCTTACTGTTCACAGTTTCTTCAAAGAAAAAGGGTCCAATAAGTCCATGACTGGAAATTGCTGCCCACGCTGTAATCCTCGGAGCATAATGTTGTCGTTCGTGAAGCACTTGTGGGTTTTCAGTGGCCCAAAAGTGTACATTTTGTTTGTTAACCACACCGTCTAAATGAAAATGCGCCTCGTCTGAAAACCAAACGTTGTTGAGAGTTTCTTCCCTATCCTCCGCCCACTGAGCAAACAGTAGTCTCTGCTGCTTGTGTTCTTCAGTGAGCTTTTGTGCGCAGGTCATCTTGTATGGGTACATATGGAGGTCACTTTTAAGAATGTGATGAATGGAGCATCTGGATATTCCCAGTTGCACTGCTGCCTTTCTACACAATTTCCCGGGACTTCTCTGTACAGCAACTAGTACTGCCTCAATATTCTTTGGTGAACAAACAGGCTTAGGCCGAGGTCGCTTCGCTTCCAATACTGTTCCTTCCTGTACAAATTTATTGTACAACCTGTGGATGGCCTTCTTGCAAGGGACCCATCGTGTGTTCAACTGTTGTCGAAAACGCTTCTGAGTCATAACAAGGCTTTTCGTTTCGTGAAAAAGTAACACAGTTGCCGATCGTTGCTGTGTCATCAGTCTTCCATTGTCAGCCATTGCTGCTTACTAGTCTCCTAGTGGCACTATCGTGAATACACATCATTTCATAACTCATTTGTTTTTCCAAGCTCTGCTGGTACTGCTGTAGAGATCCCAGCGGGATATCTAATGTGCGTCATAAATTGTGAAAGAAGCAATTGGTAACACATTTCGTGCGCCACCCTGTAGTAGAGGAAGTAGACATTTTCAGGTGTAAAAATAAATAAATAAATAAATAAATAATGCACAGTTCACATTCAGTAATCAATTAGGATTAAATTTGGATTATTTATACAATCAAGTAGTAGTATATAAGAAAATTAAGTATTAAATTGTCTTGTAAATTGAGCAACCCAGTGCTCCTAGTCATGAGCACATGACCTCACACCATCCCCAAGATAGTTTCCATTCCACCAGCCTGTTAGTCTGACTTAGTCGCTTGTGCAGGCCACTTCTACTCTCTCCGACATCCGGGTTGCCCTGCCATCATACCAGTAAGAAAGTGCCACCTTATACCATTCCATACAGAAATTTGCATTGTGCCCCTACTAAACACTTTAGTAGTGACACTTTAATAGCCAATATGGCTTTTTACAAAAATTTCTGTAGTGTCCTTTCACTATAAGATGTCTTTTCTTCTTTTAGATGCTGGCAAATATTAAAATAAGGATCTATAACTACAAGATCCACCCGCCAGCAGTTTTAACAAAATTAACGGGTCATTCTTTGTCACCCTTATTTGCCAAGATGTAATGTAGACAGTATTCACTGAATAATATATCTTGACTAGGAGTGATGAATACACCTATGACCATTTAACACTGCGAGTGTATATTAGATATTATCTTTATTAATTTTAATAATCCACATAGTTGAGACACTGTGTATTGTTCTTTACCATGTAGGTTGCAGCTGATGATGAGGCTTTAGGCTGTGAAACCAGTTGTGTGTCAATAAAACAAAAATTTTGCCAACTGTCAGTGGAATTCTTAACATCAAACACTTTAACCATTGTTTTCTTTTTTCCTTCAAATATTATGTTTTGATAAGCTTTTTGCCCCACACTCTCCATGCGATTGTGTATCTAACTGTTGTTTGTGGGATTCTCCAAAATGACTGATTTTACGATTTGCTCTCTCCACTGAAATTTTCATTCCCATCCTTTTATTAATGGCTAGACTTCAGATATCATTGCACTGTTTATTGCCCAACATTTTATTTTTGACATGCAACTCTTCATTTCTCTTACAAAAGTGATTTTTCTGCAACAGTGTCCAACACTGTGGCCATTCATAAACAGTATCTGTCTTTTCTTGACCATGTGTAGGTTCAACAAATTCTGCGAGCCTTCCTTTTTTTACTAATCATGTAAGAAACTATCTATTTTACTCATTTTGAAGAATTGTTGCAGCGATTTAACTTAGACTCAAAACTGACATTAACAGCTCCAAAATACTTGCTTGTAACGGTGAAAACACCACAGAACAAGAAAAACTGATATAGAAAGTGAACTGAATGCAACTTCCTGTTTTGATACCAACATATGAAACAAAAAAGTGTGGTGATAACTTATAAGGAGGAAAACTGGAAATTTGGTTTGCAAAGATAGTGCCATCTGGCAGGATGCAATATGCCCTAAATAAATCGAACACTTTTAAAAGTAAGAAAAACGGTGCAGATACTGTGTACCGTTGCATACCTCCAGGAAAAAAGTGTTGCAGGCTACAAGTTGTAGTCTTACCCTCCCACACGTCACTATTAAAATTCTCATTCTTTGCACAAATTTTGAAAGCTTCGAGAGGCATAAGATATACAAAAGAATAACTTTTTACTTATCTTCATTATCTTGTTGTTGTTGTTGTTGTTGTTGTTGTTGTCGTCATTGATGGCTCAAAATCTTGTCTAGGGGTACATTCTTGCAGCTGAACCTGTGCAAGAATTGTTAGTGTACATGGTATCAGTTACCTCTACAAAAAAAAGTTAATGTTAGTGGAGGGTGATTCATTATTCTTGATTACTAAATAACTTATGACGATTTGCCTGTATTATTCTTGAATTTTATTCTTTGTTACATCTTTCAACAGCACACCATATTTACATTTTCCACATTAAAAAAAAAACCAATAATTACTTTGTTAGTGACAAACTTAGGAAACATCTGCTTCCATCAGAGGCATGCCCACCATACTTTCATTCTGTGGTACTCACATTAGTCCAAAGAGTTTACAAAGCAAAAGAGTTTACAAACTTTCTTCACCAAGTCATATCATTATTTTTATAAATAAATCCAGAAATAAATTTAATAATTAGAGTTAGGTTGTACAGTTAATAATATGAATTTTAAGTATGCCAGAAATTTTGTAATTTCCAATATTTTTAAAAGAAGAGTAATTTTAAATGTTAGTACCTATCAGTTGTAACAAATGAATTTCTTTTTTATACATTTTAGGGTGAAATATAATGCATCACATACAAAATAATATGAATTCTTTTAGTGAAACAGATGAGATAATTTTAACCTGTGCAACAATTGTTAGTGTACATAGTATCAGTTACCTGTACAAAAAAAAGTTAATGTTTGAGGAGGATGATTCATTATCAAGTAAACCTGATATTTTTGAAAATGTCACCAGAAAGAGAGGGATTAGTGAGAATGATGCTGTTCTACACATACATGATAACTCTGCAGTTCACAGTAAAGTGTCTGACAGATGGTTCATTGAACCATTTTCAGACTGTTTCTCTGACTTTTCACTCTCCAATAGTGTGCGGGAAAAATGAACACCTAAATCTTTATTTCTGAACTGTGATTTATCTTATTTTATTATTATGATAATTGCTCCCTATGTAAGTGGGAGTCTACAGGATCTTTTCACATTTGGAAAGGAAAGTTGGTGATTGAAATTTTGTGAAAAGGTCTTGTCCCAATGTCAAATGCCAAACTGTTAGATATACACTGATCAGCTAGAACTTCTCACCACCTACCTACTATTGATATAAACCAGTCCAGGTGATAGCAGCATCGCCTAGTGAGGAATGACTGTTAGTCAGACACACGAATGGTGCACTTAGTATCAGTGAGCATGCTGTCCATGAATAGAATGGGAAGGCATGTGATCAATCTGAGTTTGACCATTATAGACTGGGGCTCAGCACAAGCATTTCAAAAACTCGATGACTTGTCGGGTGTTCGTGGAGTGCTGCGGTGAGTGTTTTCAGCATGTGACAAAACCAAATGTAATCACGTCAGATGTTGTGGGGTTATGCAGCCACCACTCATTACAGATGTTGGACATTGTAGGTTGGGTAGACTGATAAAACAGGACAGGCAGTGAACTATTGCGGAACCAACATCAGACTTTAATGCTGGGCAGAGTATAAGTGTGTCTGAACACACAGTGCACCAAACACTCCTAACGATTGGCCTCTGCAGCTGATGACCCATGCATGTGCCAGTGTTAACACCATGACATTGGCAACTATGACTGAAATGGGCATGTGACCATCAGCACTGGATGTTGGTGCAGTAGCAGAATATCACATGGTTTGATGAATGGAGATACCTTCCTCATTGTGCCGAAGGGAGGACATGAATCCGTCATCTTCCAGGACACAGCTCCTTGACACCTGTAGTGTGGGATTGAGAAAAGCTGGCAGCAACACCATTATGCTCTGGGGAACATTCACATGGGCATCCAATGGAGCTCATGCAAGGCACCATAATGGCAAAGAGGTATTGTACACTGGTTTCAGACCCGGTCACGTTTCCTATCGGCAGTATCATTTTTCAACAAGATAATGTGCCATGTCACAAGACCAGGAGTGTGACTGAATGGTTCAAGGAACATAGTGGTGAGTTCCAATTGATGTGCTGGCCCCCCAACACACCAGATCTGAATGCAATTGAACACATCTGGGATGTGATTGAACATGGCCTCAGATTTCATCACCCTTCTCTCTGGAATTTACGGGGATTAAGTGACTTGTGTATGCACATGTGGTGCTAACTCCCTCCAGCGACGTACCAAGTCCTCATTGCTTCCATGCCACGATGCGTCGATGTTGTTATCCGTTCCAAAGGTCGACATACCAGCTATTAGGTACATGATTGAATGTTCTGGCTGATCAGTGCACACCATCAACCTATTTCAAACATGAATTGAGGACATTCAATTTAAAGAGGTCAACCATGTTCCAGACAAAAACATACCATGTGAAGTAATAAAAGACAGCAAATACCCACCTTGGTTTAATGCTACCATTGAGAGAATTGTTTCATAAACACAGGTTACTACTTGCTCACTACAAAAGAGAGTGCTGGGAAAGTCGCAGAGATAACATAATTTAATTAGGTGCATCCGTGAAAAGATATATGAGTGAAGCATAGAGTGATTTCCACAGTCAGATCCTCATGTAAGATCTGTCAGAATATCCTAAAAAATTCTGGTTGTATGGGTAAAGTCAGTGAATAGATCCAAGCATTCCATACAGTCTGTCATGGGTCAGTCTGGTCCTGAAATTGAAGACAGCTGACACAAAGTGGAAATCTGAAATTCTTTGCTTAAAAATGTATTCACAAATATGGAACTACCATAGCAGTGTTGAATGCCTCACATTGTCACAGATATGACATATTGAAATAAGCATCCGACAAAATCTATGGAGTTGCATATGTGATGTGAACACTTCCTGATGTAGGGGCTAAGCAAATTCTTCAGGTGATTAGCAAGTGAGTACATCGGGACACCGACGTTGGTAACAATGGGTCGTAAAAGGCACTGCATCTTTGTGAGGTTTTGGCTGTTCATAAAGTCTCAGTGGATCTGGTGCTGTGTGTAGTAGCTTCTTAACAAAGTTGTCTGGCAAGCTGGATTCTTTGAGAAACACTATAGTCTTCTTCCCCACCCTCTTGGTAGGATCAGTTTCAGTCTTCTAGTCTTCTCAGAGGTCCTGAATGTCAGACATCAAAATTAGAGTGTATATAAGAGAGACAGCTATGTGATGCTTCCTGCAAGGATGTCTAACTTCTGGAACTGTGTTATTAAAGAATCTGTCGAGATTTGAGTGAGGGAACCACTGATCAATTGTGATAGCAGCTACATCCTTTGTAAGGCTTGGGAACCTGCACTGAGTCTGATTAAGAAGAGCAAGGAGGTATCCTACTATGACCCAAGTGTGGAGGCAAGAGGAGGAACAGCAGAGGTGACACAGCCTGCATACCTGGACTCGAACTGCCAGCACACGTACGAGTATGGAGCAACCGTGTCGGTGAGAGGTGTGGGGGAGATTATGCTGGGCATAGATGACGGACAGAGTGGCAGATTGCAGGGAGGGGGGGAGGGGAAGAGAGGAAGAGAGAAAAATGCAACTCTAGCCCCTAAGCAGCCAATTCATCAGTGTACCTGATAATGGCAACAAGATCACTTGCCAAAATACTTTGCCTCTTCGACACTGACATCTGGCCACTCACCTGTGAACTATTTTGTCATGGAGTATGCCACGATAAGCTGAAGAGGCACAGACTGCCTTATTGTTGTCATAAATCTAAACATTTTAGTGTGATATTTTGAGATTTACTGCTGCTTTCGATGTCTAATTTCTGAAGAACAGATGTCTCCTACCACATTTCTTGTAAGCATTGCAAGAGGTAGTTATAAAGATTGCATTATCACCTAAAAAATACAGAATTACGTAACTAATTTTTTGTTCATTTGCAAATACATATGTGCAAACCTGGTAAACATTGAAATCCTTGTGCTATAGTATCATAGCACGCTGCCAGAGGAGCCAAGACACAAGGCACAGCCCATTGATAAAATTTAGTTTGCGGTGTGTCAGTTTGTACTGGCTTCTAATTGTGTGGTGTGGTACTGAGGCCCAAGAATTTCAGTATATACCAGGACTTTAGACATTTACATGCAATCATAAAAAAATTCTCTACATGACTTGATTTTTCGAAGTAATAATTAAAACTTGATGACTACCCATAGTAGGTAATCGACTTTATTAATGGAATGCATCAGTTTGTTTCCACTCCTGTAGCAGCATGCTGTTGTGCTGTGGCTAGGGGATTTCAGTGTGTATAAGGATTGTTTTTATGTACACGCAAGCAAACAAAAATAAATACATAACTTTTTTTCTGGACGCAGTGATAAAATTTAATGGCTACCCCTTGTAAGGCTTGTTAACATATTGTTACTATCACTGGTATTGGTTTCTAGAGTGACGACTCTCAGCTGATCAGTATTCTCGGGTTTTATTCTATGAGAAGACTGATAGTTCCTCTGAATACCTCTGCTGCTTTGCATTTAAATCTGTAGTAAATTTCAATTTTTTTTGCCCCCACCTTGTGCTTTAACACTTCATCTACCACAGTGCTTTTATTTTGAATGCTGACTTTAGAGTTCTTAAAAATTAAATTATCCTATTCCAGTATGTTATCAATTTGAACCATAGTGCTCATCTTATTGCTACATTTATTCACATGAGTACCAGACCATGACTTTTCCTTTTGTGTAAAGAGAGGTTATAGGTTTTATACTTAAAATTGCATTTCATCACTGAAACACAAGTTCTGGTATTTTCTGTTTGTTCTGACACCAACAAGAAGCACAATTCTAAATGTCCCTCCTTGATGATGACATCGAAGTATTCTATTACTTGTACTGAGTACATTATTTGTTTGCAAATGAAATGATGGGTTATTATTATTGTTGTTGTTGTTGTTGTTGTTGTTGTTGTCATCGTTGTCGCCATTGTCATTGTCGCCTTCAGATGTACGGTTCAATACTTCTACATTTTGTAACTTAGAAGGCTGTAAATGATTACAGGAGATAACAAGCTAATCATATGGACAGTTTCTTTTTAATTTCTTTAAAGTGACACAGGAAATTTCTCTTGGTGTATATACATAAAATAATTAATTCTAACTTGAGTGTCAAACATTACTTTTCAAACATGACTTATTAGCTTATGAATTAGCTCACATTTTCATCTGCAACTCTGTTAAATTATAAATTTATTCTTTCATTTTCAGGAAAACACACTACATTCATTTGGCCTCATTTGATGCTAATGAAATGTAGATGCCAATGAAATATAAATATTTCAATTTTTGATAGTCATAAAATAGTGATGTGAGCATCCTTTGAACTGCAGCGAAGAACAGTTGTATGGTTTTAGGAAAATATGACTACAATGGATTAGTCATTACCTGTATGGCTGATTATTGAGAAATTTTATGAGGAAAAGGAACATATTATCTTTATTATCATTGATTGAAAGACTAGTGATTATGGTGGTGATAAAAAACTCAGGGACTTAGTAATGTGTGGAGGATAGATGTACACCACACATACTTATTAAGTCAAACTGATGAATGAAAAATTCCAAAGTTATGTTCAGTGGTAATGGTGGTGGTGGTTAGTGTTTAACGTCCCGTCGACTACGAGGTCATTAGGGACGGAGCGCAAGCTCGGGTTAGGGAAGGATTGAGAAGGAAATCGGCCATGCCCTTTCAAAGGAACCATCCCGGCATTTGCCTGAAACGATTTAGGGAAATCACGGAAAACCTAAATCAGGATGGCTGGAGACGGGATTGAACCGTCGTCCTCCCGAATGCGAGTCCAGTTTGCTACCACTGCGCCACCTCGCTCGGTGTTCAGTGGTAATCAGTGTTCCAATTGCTTCAGCCCAAAACAAGACAACATACAATACAAGCTTTTATTCATTAATGTAGTAGTTAAAATAAAGAAGAGAATTAAATTCTGACAAATGCAAATAAAGAAGAGAATTAAGTTCTGACACATGCAAATAAAGAAGAGAATTAAGTTCTGAAAACTATCTGAATTTAAATTGCTTGCCATGATTAATGATGTTGAATGAGGCAGAAGTGAAATTTAAGTAAAAAGGAACTGCATTCTAGTGTCAAGACAGGTCACAAAAAACTTTGGTGCCACTGCTCATTGCCTAACGATAAGTACTAATGCTACATTATACAGAAAAGAAGTTATGATAAGTGCACATTTCAAGAAATTGTAATAGTAAAAGATGGAAAACAGCATGAGTTTACTATTTCAGAATAAAGTAAGTTTTTTTTCTTTCAGAAAAGCATTCTACAAGAGCTCCTTTCTACCAGTTACCACATACAGCCTAAATACACTACTGGCCATTAAAATTGCTACACCACGAAGATGACGTGCTACAGATGCGAAATTTAACTGACAGGAAGAAGATGCTGTGATATGCAAATGATTAGCTTTTGAGAGCATTCACGCAAGGTTGGTGCCGGTGGCGATACCTACAACGTGCTGACGAGAGGAAAGTTTCCAACCGATTTCTCATACACAAACAGCAGTTGACTGGCGTTGCCTGGTGAAACGTTGTTGTGATGCCTCATCTAAGGAGGAGAAATGCGTACCATCATGTTTCCGACTTTGATAAGGTCGGATTGTAGCCTATCGTGATTGTGGTTTATCATATCGCAACATTGCTGCTTGCGTTGGTCGAGATCCAATGACTGTTAGCAGAATATGGAATTGATGGGTTCAGGAGGGTAATACGGAACACCGTGCTGCATCCCAACGGCCTCGTATCACTAGCAGTCGAGGTGACAGGCATCTTATCTGCATGGCTGTAATGGTTCGTCCAGCCACATCTCGATCCCTGAGCCAACAGATGGGGGCGTTTGCAAGACAACAACCATCTGCACGAACAGTTCGATGACATTTGCAGCAGCATGCACTATCAGCTCAGAGACAATGGCTTCGGTTACCGTTGATGCTGCATCACGGACAGGAGCACCTGCGATGGTGTACTCAATGACAAACGTGGGCGGGTGAATGGCAAAACGTCATTTTTTTGGGTGAATCCAGGTTATGTTTACAGTATCATGATGGTCGCATCCATGTTTGGCGACATCGCGGTGAACGCCCATTGGAAGCGTGTATTCGTCATCGCCATACTGGCGTATCACCCGGAGTGATGGTATGGGGTGCCATTGGTTACATGTCTCAGTCACCTCTTGTTCACATTGACGGCACTTTGAACAGTGGACGTAACATTTCAGATGTGTTACGACCTGTGGATCTAACCTTCATTCGATCCCTGCGAAACCCTACATTTCAGCAGGATAATGCACGACCGCATGTTGCAGGTCCTGTACAGGCCTTTCTGGATACAGAAAATGTTCGACTGCTGTCCTGGCCAGCACATTCTCCAGATCTCTCACCTACTGAAAATGTCTGGTCGATGGTGGCCGAGCAACTGGCTCGTCACAATACGCCAGTCACTACTATTGATGAACTGTGTATCGTGTTGAAGCTGCATGGGCAGCTGTACCTGTACACGCCATCCAAGCTCTGTTTGACTCAATGCCCAGGCGTATCAAGGCCATTATTATGGCCAGAGGTGGTTGTTCTGCGCACTGATTTCTCAGGATCTATGCACCCAAATTGCGTGAAACTGTAATCACATGTCAATTCTAGTATAATATATTTGTCCAGTGAATACCCATTTATCATCTGCTTTTCTTCTTGGTGTAGCAATTTTAATGGCCAGTAGTGTAGTACCAGATGGGAAACAGAATTTTCAAGAAAACAATGGGCAAGATAAAGAATAATAGTATATGTCACCAAATCTATATAATAGAGCCACTCAAGGTGCTCTGTGCTATAACAAATTAAAAAAGTGTGCTTGTGTTAGAACAGCCACATTTTGGTTTGTAACAGAAGTGAAAGGTATGACGTCAGGATGCTGCTTGAAAGAAAGATGAGTGGTACCAGATGACCTAAGACCTTAAAAGGCAGTAGACTGAAGTGGCAGCAGCATATGAGCGAAACTGCTTTTCTAACTAGGCCAACTGCAGACCACTCACTCAATGGAACCATACGACTGTTTCCTGGATTGATAAATGAAATTTTCACCTATTAAAGACACCTGGTCCTTTGTGAATCAGATGTAGGAGTGTTAAACTCAGCAGTATTCAGCTTTTTTATTTTATTTTATTTTTGTTTGAGGAGGTATGGCTTCATGCAGTGGTGCTTGTAGTTATCAAACCTGTAAGATGTTGCTGTGATAAACCATAAAGCCTAACATAGCTAGGAGCACAATGGTCAAATATGCCTTGTGAGAGTGAGCAGTGCCTTTGGCAGTTCTCACGTGTGTGCTCATAATTTTCAGTGAGCAGTTGATGATTTATTTCCATTACAGATTTTACATGTCATGTTTTATTTTTGCACCAGTCTCTCTCTATTCTTTTTTTTTTTTTCTTTCCAGTTACCGGGGCTTCCCGGATGTGAAACCTAAAGATTTGGATCTCAAGTCATCTCGATCCCTCACCTGTAACTTTTTGGGAACAATATACGAGAACTCATCACGTCAGTTACTAACGGATGTAATAAAAAAGTCTGGTTTGCAGGATAGTTGTTACATAAAAGGCCGTAAGAAGTTAGTATTTTTCTTTGTTATCTGTACCATCTTTAATCTCTAATGACTGCGATATACCTTTTTTGAACAACGTGTTTTTTGTTGTGTTAGATTTTAGATTGAATTCCTTCTTCGCCGTAGTTGATTTTCTTACACATATCTATAAATATTCTGCATTGTTTTAGGCCTATATATAAATGCCAGTAGGCAGTGAATGTTGGCTTCAGTATATCATGCTGTGCAGCAACCTTTGCCTGTTTTCATGGTGCATGTGAACATTTACATCATGTGCAAATATGCTTAAATTGTTTACAGGCTTCTATCTGAAATTATTTCAAGTTCAGTATATTGAAGATTTTTGTTCTGTTCCTTTTTACTTCAGTTGTGTGTATTTGCTGCATGAAGCAAGATACATCAAAGTGTCTTGAGAAATACGAATAACAAAACAAATTCTCCATAAGCAAACCTAATTATACAAAGGGGGTAATAAATATTGCTATCAGTTTTCTAACAGATGATGTTTTTAATAGTGAAATCAGCAGTAGCTTAATTTTTTAACTGGAATTTCTATTTTTTTATTGGAGTGTTAAATCCCATGAGAAAAAATTACAGTCCTCCTAACTAACTAAATAGCTGGATCAGTGAGTTGGAAAAAATGTCATGTGCCAGAAAGTAAATTTTTCAGGAGGGACAAAAAACTGATTTACTACGCAGTGGGATTAAGCATGGTGTCATGAAGTTGCTACATAGCAGTTGGCCCCAGTATGGAACAATATACATCATTACAATATACTTTAGCCATTGACTGTGGTTCATAATAGAATTTGAATGTACTGGAGAACATCCCTTTTCAAACCTGGCAATGTTGATGAGGCAACTAGCAGTATGTTTCCAGTTGAAGGATTGTGCTATGCAAATTTATATTTTTTTGTAGTCATTATAGCAATAAAAATGTGTGTTATGAGCACACAGGTTTATTCATAATGTACTCAAAATACAACTACAAGCAAAATACAGCAAAACTCTGGCAGATGCTGTTATAGAATGGTTTCTGTTCATCTGGTATGTATTATAGAATAATCTTCACCTCGTTTAGTTTCTTCTTTTTTATTGGAACATATCCCCTATAATCTTGTTTATTTGTACATGGCCCCTTCTTTAACTCAATACCCTTCTAAGAAGAACTTCCATTGATTTGACCTTGTTGTACCAAACAAAGCGTACAGATATAATGTTAAAAGTTGTTTTCTATTTCTGTTTATTGTCCTACACAAGGAAAATCTACTTTATGCTGCAGTAAGTGATACATCTATCAGGCTCACTTTAGTTTGGCAGTGGAGTTCATCTAGTTTCACAGATAGGGATGCCTAATACAAACATTATTTGTGGTGGATCTGAAAGAAACATACATCTGTAATAAATAACCTTGTGCTTTACTAATTATGTTGTTGATGTGTTTATTGTCAAAGAAAGTGGGTGCTAACTAGAAACATGAAACAGTGAATTACTTTTACTCACAAAAAATTTCTGTCCTAGCAGTTGTTTCTTCTGCCTCACATTGTGTAATTACTTGTATGATACAAATGTACACAAAAAACCATTGGAAGCATTGGGGAAATTTCTGGGTGTTTCTCAAACTGGTATTATGAAAATACTTAAGCCATGTAAATTTCACAATTGTCGTGTTTTTATGTTTCAATAGCTTCATGAAAATGGTTTTCATAATCATATTTTGAGAATGGGGACATGAAAAAAATGGAAAGACAAACAACATTATAGGTCGGACAACTACAGCTAAAGAACTTGTACATAATGTGAAGGACAATCAAACAATTTAAAATCAAAGATGATAAAATTATCTATGTTAAACTGAGTGAAAGTCCAAATCCACAATTTCTATTTATTTGTTTATTTTTTTTCCCCCTGCATGATGACTGGTTTCATACCTTGGAGGTATATCTGCAGATCATATAAAACCCTTACTTCTAGCGCCATGACTTCCAAGGTGCAAGTGCACATAAGAACCTGTCACTCCGCAGTAAAACCATAGATGAACCGGCAGATGGTCATCCGATATGAACCATGTATCTGATATGAACCCTTTCCGTACTCCCCACGTGTCTCTCCGTGTGTGTGTGTGTGCGTGTTTGTGTGTGTGTACTGTAGCTTGAAAAAGGATTACTTTGAAAGCTAGCAAATTTACAAATTTACTTTATATTTTTGTGTGTGCCTTTCAGTGACTCAACACTTCTACTTTTCGGTGCATGGCTTCCTTTAAACCTAAAGAATTTACATTCTACTGGAACTTTCCTACAAAATTACTTCCATTTCTGTTGAATGTTTGCAATCCAGTATGACATACTGTGTCAAATCAGTGTAAACTTTCTTGAGTCAGTCATGTATCTGAGAATATACTCCTTTAAATCATATCTTGGTTATTAGTAAATGATGTGGCATAGTTTCAAATGTCTTGTGAAAATCTAGGGAGACAGAATATACCTGTTTGGTTTCATCTATTCTTTGCAGACAATGTGTATGAAAAATAGAAACTGTATTTTTCCTGAACCCATGGTGAATATTACAGAGAAACTGCCTTTCTTTCATTAATTTTTATGTGTTTGAGCATAGAATATGCTTGAGATTCCTGCAGTAGACAGACTTTAGGAGTACTGATCTGGGAGTATGAACTGAGCTGGTGAGAAGCTAATTCCATGGTGTATTAAATGTAAAATTTAACAGTAATTGAATCAGGATATTGCTCATTTTCAGTACTTTAGCTTTTTAATATTTAAGCTTATTTCAGAACCTTCATTTGAATGTATATGTGGTGGTTTTACATTGGTATGATCGTAACATCCTGATTTGTGAATGTATTTCTAATTGTAGATTTCATATTTGTGTCATCTGCATGTTGTTGGAAGTTTCAATAGCATACTGATCCACAAGAGACCAAATGAAAGATTTGGTTCAGTTTATTGACTTGACATAGGAACAGAACTTACTAGTATTTTCAGATTGGTCTTTCTCAAGGATCTGGTTGTAGAAATTGTAGGCATTATGTATAGACTCCTTTATGGATGCATGTGTTACCATTTGGTTTTCTCCGTCAGTTTACCTGCAGTCTAGTTTGAAGTGAAAGTGTAAAAATATTTTTTTGTATCAGTCTCCAGAAGATGCATCTTTCACATCATTTATTACCTTATTTGTTAAGCTTTTCACTATAGCACAATTTGTCATATGTTTGAGGTTCAACCACAACTCTTTGCAGGCTAATTGTTTGAGACAGTTGTGTAGTAATGTGTTCAAGATTACTTTGCAATACCATTTGTGTATACCTTTGGTAACATGTGTAGTTTTCATGGTCAATATTAGCCAAGTTAAACTCTCCCACTACTATTGTGATATGGCCACCATATATCCACACAAACAAACTAATGCTAATTTTGAATGACTATGGCCAGTTTAGTGAATTTTGCAGTTAGTATAAATATTAAAGTAATTATCTAATGTCATTACCACCAGTTACTCTTGTCCATGATCGTTTGAAGTTGTATATATTTTAAATCTAACTGAACTTAATTTTTTTATTCATTTAATGTTACACAATTTCTGTGACAAGCCATTACAGATTTCTATCTGTTTTATCATACAGAATCTTAATTTGGATGGAGTAACTTACATGGGCATGTGTATTTTGGACGGGACATCATACAAAAACTAAAGAAATGTGACCTCAATCTGTTCATACTATCAGATGCAGTTTACATACAGAATATCGTTGTTTCTGCATGTGAGAGGTGTGACACTGACCATAGTAAAGAATTGCTACACAACTTATGTAGGAAGATTTACATTTTCTATGTAGATGCATTTTACACATTACCCTCTGATGAAGATATCAACTAGGACAAGATGGCAGAGAGCTTCTAAGCTTCTAATTTCCAGGCAGAACTAGGTGGGATATGCAAAACTAGTCCAATGGTTGTTGGGGGGGGGGGGGGGGGGGGTGCAGCATGCTGTGACCAATAACAACACTGTCCTGACACTCAGTAAAATGCGTACATGAAGTGACATTCATATACCTGTATACTACTCGGCTCTCCTTTGTTTATACTTCAGACTTTACTCTTAATTTCTCAACCGGGCTTATGACTACTTGTCTTCTATTTTGGGTACAATTTGGTTCTTGATTCACTTTGTAAGCAACTACACCCTTCTCTGCATTGTTTTTTTCTGTAGTTCCACTGCTTCAAACCAGGCTTGTGCAGCTCTGCTGCTATTTCAGAACTTATGAATATATACAGTGTTGTCCATTGATCGTGACTGGGCCAAATATCTCACAAAATAAATGTCAAATGAAAAAACTACAAAGAACAAAACTTGTCTAGCTTGAAGGGGGAAACCAGATGGCGCTATGGTTGGCCCACTAGATGGTGCTGCCATGAAACGGATATCAACTGCTTTTTTTTAAAAAAATAGGAACTCCCATTTTTTATTACATATTCGTGTAGTACGTAAAGAAATATGAATGTTTTAGTTGCAGCACTTTTTTCGCTTTGTGATAGATGGCGCTGCAATAGTCACAAACATATGGCTCAAAATTTTAGATGAATAGTTGGTAACAGGTAGGTTTTTTAAATTAAAATACAGAAAGTAGGTACGTTTGAACATTTTATTTTGGTTGTTTCAATGTGATACATGTACCTTTGCGAACTTATCATTTCTGAGAACGCATGCTGTTACAGCGTGATTACCTCTAAATACCACATTAATGCAATAAATACTCAAAATGATGTCCATCCACCTCAATGCATTTGGCAATACGTGTAATTACATTCCACTCAACAGCGAGTAGTTCACCTTCCGTAATGTTCGCACATGCATTGAAAATGAGCTGACGCATGTTGTCAGGAGTTGTCGGTGGATCATGATAGCAAATATCCTTCAACTTTCCCCACAGAAGGAAATCCGGGGACATCAGATCCAGTGAACGTGCGGGCCATGGTATGTTGCTTTGATGACCAATCCACCTGTCATGAAATATGCTATTCAATACCACTTCAACCACACGCGAGCTATGTGCCGGACATCCATCATGTTGGAAGTACATCGCCATTCTGTCATGCAGTGAAACATCTTGTAGTAACATCGGTAGAACATTATGTAGGAAATCAGCATACATTGCACCATTTAGACCGCCATCGATAAAATGGGGGCAATTATCCTTCCTCCCATAATGCCGCACCATACATTAACCCGCCAAGGTCGCTGATGTTCCACTTGTCGCAGCCGTCGTGGATTTTCCATTGCCCAATAGTGCATATAATGCTGGGTCACGTTACCGCTGTTGGTGAATGACGCTTCGTCGCTAAATAGAACACGTGCAAAAAATCTGTCATCGTCCTGTAATTTCTCTTGTGCCCAGTGGCAGAACTGTAAACAACGTTCAAAGTCATTGCCACGCAATTCCTGGTGCATAGAAATATGGTACGGGTGCAAACAATATTGATGTAGCATTCTCAACACCGACGTCTTTGAGATTCCCGATTCTCGTGCAATTTGTCTGCTAATGATGTGCGGATTAGCTGCTACAGCAGCTTAAACACCACTTGGGCATCATCATTTTTTGCAGGTTGTGGTTGATGTTTCACATGTGACTGAACACTTCCTGCTTCCTTAAATAACGCAACTATCCGGCGAAAGGTCCAGACACTTGGATGATGTCGTCCAGGATACCGAGCAGCATACATAGCACACACCTGTTGGGCATTTTGATCACAATAGCCATACATCGACATGATATTGACCTTTTCCACAATTGATAAATGGTCCATTTTAACGCAGGTAATGTATCACGAAGCAAATACTGTCGGCACTGGCGGAATGTTATGTGATACCATGTACTTATACGTTTGTGACTATTATAGCGCCATCTGTCACAAAGCGAAAAAAGTGGTCCAACTAAAACATTCATATTTCTTTATGTACTACAGGAATATGTCATAAAAAATGGGGTTCCTATTTAAAAAAAGAAAAACGCAGTTGATATCCGTTTGACCTATGGCAGTGCCATCTAGTGGGCCAACCATAGTGGCATATGGTTTCCCGCTTCAAGCTGGAGGAGTTTCGTTCTTTGTAGTTTTTTCGTTTGACACTTATTTTGTGAGTTTTTTGGCCCGGTCACTGTCAATGGACCACCCTGTATAGCTCCACTGCCATCATAGTGCTCTGAACCATTTACTACAGAGTACAATAGAAAACCCAGTATTTCAGAGATGGGGGCTACAAATACTGCTTTTGTGGGAACATGAAAATTCAGGTACATTACCTCATGCAATGGAAGGTTTCAAATGTTGTAAGTGAGGGAATTTTTTGGCACTGTGTGAGGGGGAGAAATGACATGTACACATGATAAGCAAGGGGCAAACTTCTGAGGTGGAGGGGCAGGGAGAGGTCAAAATCTGTGTTTAGGTAGATTACAACAAAAATACTTTAAGTGTTGGTTTGTCTGAATAGCGCTTGATGTATGGAGTGTTTGAGCATTATGTAGTGAATGGGTAGAAAATGTGGCTTTCCATATATATATGATGGTGTTGGTAAAGTCCCACATTCTTTCAGAATAGTGTCAGATAAATATTTAACACTGTGTATGTTTATTACACAATGATATGGAGACATGGAAACAGTGCCCAACTCATTTAGACACTCTAAATAATTAACAAACAGTTAAAAAAAGTAGGGAACGAACTAAGCTGAAAATACTGTGTAGTGTGTTCCTAGAGGGGCAAGAGACTAAGCAGAATTGTGTGCTACAGAAGTGCTAGCTACCAGTGCAGTGAATGTAAGGTAGCACTTTGTGAGTTACATTTATTCAAAATTATCATATGGAACAAAAAATTACACTATAAGGGCTTCCCAAAGAACATTCCTTACATGTTATGTGCTGTGTTGTTTGTTGTAAAATAATTGTTTATGAGCTCTACAGCACATTTATTTTTTTCAGAACCGTTATCCTTCTAATGGGGTAGTGGTCTTGTTTCTGGCACATGGATTAGTGAGTGGGACGGGGTCTGTCAGATTGGAGGTGATCACTGACAAAAATGTGGAAAGTGAGCAGAAGCCCCAGAGCAAGAGAGAATGAAATGATAAACCTAAAAACAAGCATTATTAGTATGTGAGGAGTCGGGGACTGAGGTACAGGTGGCAAAATGATTAAGTGTGAACTTTTATTATGGGTAGGTAAAGAAAGAAACATGGTTACGGTTTTCTAGTATAACAGGGTACATGAGAAAAGGCAGGTGGCAAGCTAAGACTGCTGGAAATTGAGACAGGAGGGTTACAGATCCATAGGATCTTCAGGAGGTATAATTCCTATCCGCAAAACTTAGAAAAGGTGATTATCAACAGGATCCAGATAACATGGCTGATCAAACAGCCATTGGAAGTTCATTGCATTGTGCTGAGCAGATTGCTCTAAAATTTGGTTCCTGATTCTGTTTTTTGTCAAAATGTGGCCATGACCATTTGTGTATGTGGCTAGTCGATCGCATCCACAATGAAAGCTGTCCAGTGAACACAGCCGCATAGTTATAACCTTGTCACAGAAGAAGTGTGTGTGTGTGTGTGTGTGTGTGTGTGTGTGTGTGTGTGTGTGTGTGTGTGTGTGTATTTTCTTACAGTACCTCTAGTATGCATGCTTTAGATTCCCTTTGTAAAATCTTTTCATTCGTTCTTCTGACATTTCTGTATCAGGTGGCAGCCAAATGAAACTCCGGAAACACTCAAGATATATATGTCAGCTCTTCTTAAATCAGACTTAACACTTAGTCCAGTGGGAAAAAATACTGAGTGTTACCGTATTTATGAAGCAATGTCATTAGGGAGTGTCCCAGTTGTAGAAGATGTTGTTACTCCAGGAAACTGTGATACGTCTGCAGACTCTCCACTAAGGTTATTGAAGCAGTATGGGGCCCCAATCATTTATGTTAAAAGCTGGCACCAGCTTCATATTGTGCTTCACCAGGAATCACAGTTGACTGTTGAGGAAAAAGCTGCAAGGAGAATACAAGTCACTGAATGGTACAAAAATTTCAAGACACATATGAGTGCCTCATTTGTTCAATTAATTGAAAAGAAATTTTTATAAAAAATATATACTTTTCATTTTGTATACTACAAATTACAGTTTCTATATTCTATTGTTCAGTATTAGCAGGTAATTTTTGTGGAACTAATATTTCTGGTAGATGATATTTAAATAGAGTTAAGAACCTTATATGATCCGCTGTTGTCATTGTGACAGAAAACCAGAACAAATTTATTACTGTATATGAAAAAAACTGTTTGAGCTTTTTGCTCTTGAAATACAAAGTATGTGTTTGCTAAAATTTATTTTTTAAAGTAACAAATGTACATACATTTTATCTAATGTGCCAAATAGGAACAAAGATAGTGTGCCACACTTTGTTTTGTTTATCTTCAGTATGTTATAAACTTCTTGACTTGATATTTTTTGTATGTTGATGTAGTTGATTTAATAACTCCAATAAAATTTATCGTGGGTGGAACCCAGCTTTCACATGTTGTGAAACTGATCACATGAAGTCAGTGATAATGCACTTAATATTAAGCTAGTTTTTATAGCTATGAAAATAGAAAACTCTTGGTGGAAGGGAAGAGTAAAGATAGCAACTCATCCTACAGTTGAGGTGTTGAGCAGACAGTAGGAATATAAACAACATTGGGAACATTAATAAGCTTTCAGTGCCTTCCTGCAGAGCTAAGTAAAACAGAAAACACCACACACACACACACACACACACACACACATACACACACACACACGAGGTGTGTGTTGAGATGAGTAGTGGTGAGGAGAAAAGGGGAAGGGTGAGAAGGGTAGCTGATGGCTGGAAGAAAGAATCAGAGATTAGAATCTTAAAAGGGATAGTTAGAAAGACAAAGAACATGCAGAATGTTCTGTACAAGTCATATTCTTTTTGATGCCATTTATTATAGACAAATAATGGCTGAAGTAAGCCACTTACAGTTTGAAATTGAGAGCAACTTCTTTAAATCATGAGTCCCCCTTCATCAGGCACCATCAATTATTTTTAAGTTACTATTTTTAAAGTTGGAGACAAAAACACTAACTACCACAATAAAATAACAAAAATTTTTGTAGCCCATAGGATAAGACTATTTAAGACATTTACTTTTGCAGCTATATGGAATACATGTCAGAGGCTGAGATGTAATGTTCTGTGCAATGTTAACATGCCTAACCACTCCTGAAAATTTCTATGCAGTAAATACTACAAAGCATTGTTTTTATTCAGAATAGATTTATAGATTCGACTTCATCTGCAACACTGGAGTGCAATATTTGGTTACCTATGGAAACTGGAATTTGAGCCACTTCTCATTTTGCACTGGATGCTCAAGAAGTCGGAAACTGTCAACACCTTTGTGACATGTGGGTGATAATTCTGTATCTAACATCTTTAACTTTTGTAGTCCTGTCTTCCTCAGCTGCTTGGTAATGATATGGTATATTGATAATTTTTACTTTTGAACTGTCTAACTACAACTGAATGAAAAACAATTTTTGTGCCATACGCATTTTGCCTTTATTTTCTGCAAGGCATTTTCAGTGGCCTGGAATATTTTTACTATTTAGTTTATCTCTTGGGGCAATGTATCTCTATCCAACCACCAGAATTGTTTATAACCTGTAGATAAATTGCCCCAAAATGTAAACTAAATAGTAAAAATATGTACATATTTCAGGCTATTGAACATGCCATGCAGGGGAAAAAGGCAAAATACGTACGGCATGAAAATTATTTCATTCAGTTGTAGTTAGAAGGTCCAGAAGTAAAAATTATCAATGTACTGTATTTCTGTATCTCTTTATGGATCTCCTAATACTGAAATGGTTAAAACCAAAACAGTTCATTGTGTGATAACTAAGATTTTCTTGTTATTTCTATACATCATATTTCACATAGATAAAAACAGTTTGTTGCATCATATGCATCGAAGCATGTGGTCCTCAGAAAATACCAATCTTTTATATTGAGTGTTAAACATGTTTCAAGTTAAGAAAATACATTAAAAATTGTATTCAAACTTATATCTGGAAATTTAAGCCCTTTGTTAATCCATTCAGACATTTAAATGACTTTATTCAGTTAGTTATGGAAATCTTACAGTTTTCACAAGATTTCGTTTCCAGTATTCAGTCCATCTTTTTCTGCCAGTGGTATGCTGTGCAGCTTACTTTTGTGTGTACTGTATGATTACTTAGATATCACATGTGGTAGGTACTTTGATTGATAGTGGTCGTGTTGCCACTAATTTTCAGCAGAGTGCATACTTCACCTAGAGTGGAAATGTTTCACCTCTAGTTGTAACTGCTTTCCTGTAGTCATTTTAAGAAAGGAGCATTAAGAACTTTGCCCCTCGGAAGAACATCACACAAATTTCCCAAAAGGGTGTTTTATAGGCAGTAGTTATGTGCAGTGGCACAGCTGATAGGGTTTTCTATCAGTAGATGGAGAACTCCCTTATGACGTGTGACTATTTTCTGTGTGGACTCTTCAATCAGTTACAGTCTACGTATTTCATCAATACCCATCAGTTTTAATATTTACTTCCCTCTGCTCAGTCCACTCTTGAGACACTTTCTGTATGTTACATATTCATGCAACTTGTATTTTAATACAGTGGCTGCAATCATTTACTAATTGCTTACACATGATCAATCATTTCTCATTTTGATGTGGCTTTCTCATCAGACTGATGAAAATATTGATATACATTATTCAAAGTGTTGCTGAATAATGACTTATTAATCGGGCATCACCATCATCATCATTTCCACCACCACCACCACCACCACCATCACACTCTGACATGCGGTATCCATAATTGTGCATACTAGTGTATACAGAATTGTGTTTAGAAATGTATTCCTGTATCTGAAATAGGAATAAATATAGTGACCTTAATCACATCACATCACATCATATCATATCATATCATATTTTACATCTAGAGATGCTACAATCCCGTCCCTACCTCCTCCCCCCCCCCCCCCCCCACACACACACAAAACCACAACGCCACCACTTACTTCATTCCATTGTTCCTTTGATTCCCCATTCTCTTTTATTGAAGAAAGGTGGTGACAAGCTGTTAAATCTAAGATGGCAATGGAAAGTACTAGGTGGAATGTGAGTTGTAGAAAAAGGTAGAATAGATCCGCAGCCCTTCCTTGCCTGTTGTAAGAGGCGACTAATAGGATTCTTTTTGTTTGGTCATGTTTTTACCTTGGTATTTTGACTATACTTTGGACTTCCTAAGGTTTTTAATTTTTAACGCTTTTTCCCCCTCACCTTTTTTGGATTTTTAAATTCTGGTCCCCATTTTGGGTTTGATCTCCACTTTCCAAATTTTACAGAAGTGCGAACCACTTGGGGAAGGACACCTTACTGTCATGCATTAACTCTCCACTATGCGTTGTTATCTTTTGCACCTACCAGTCAAGTGGATCTGCCTCTGCACCCGAAATCTGGCACAGTAGCCAGTCCATTATAGTGTGGTTGTCATGTACCCTCTCGGAGGTAGCCCCTGACAATGTAGGGATCGCACTGCTGATGCCTGATACCTCCTCGTGTCAGCTAAGGAGTAGGTACCTATCAACTTCGGGGTACTGGGACTTCAGGCAATGGCTGCTGAGCCAGGTGGCCTTTGCCTTGGCAGGATAGCGCCCGTAAGGAGAGCCTGTGATCAGAGTGAGTGGCATCGGGGTGGATGGTCTGCAATGAAATTGATCAAACTAGATGGCGGCTGTGCCAACACAGCTGTCTCAACAGTTGGAAATAGTGATTTTAACACAGAGGTTTACAATCTTATGGCATTTCCACTTTTGACCGTGCCTCAAGATGAGAGCCAGATCAAGAGAAATGGAAGTGGACAGTTTGCTGAGTTCTTGGTTTGTTTCTAAACTGATGGTTGACCGTTTGCTACAACAAAGCCACTGTTTTTTGTTGAAAATATTGAGGATTGATTTGGGGAGGTTTCAGAAATAAAAAGTATGAGAAATGCATCTTTGCTGATCAAAACATCGCACGCCAACCGATCACATGCACCTCAGGCATATGTAAAGATAGGAGATATACTAGGCACCATTTCTCCTCATAACAAGCTCAACAGAATCAAGGTGTTATCCTCCATCTGGACCTAACGCTACAAACTGATGAAGAGCTGCGTACCAATCTGACACGGTGTGGAGTCCATTTTATTCACCGCATCCAGAAGGCACCCAAAGATAATAGAGTGGGCAATGGAGCTTTTATCCTGGCCTTCAGTGGCAACATTTTACCCAAGAAGGTTAAGGTCATGGTTTATAAGTGTGATGTCAGGGCTTATCTTCCTCCTCCGATGAGATGTTTTACATGCTAGAGGTTTGGACACATGTCCTCCCACTGTTGCAGTGAGTCTATCTGTTGGGCATGTGGACAGGCATCCCATGAGGGCAGCCGTTCTGACCAACGATCCCTTGCTCCTCTGGCTCATCCCAACAACCAGCAGTGCCATGGGGGTCTGAAGATGTAGCCACAGCTATCAGGGAACATTTCAGGGTGCTTCAACGGCACAAGCACTATCCTTCAATGGATAATTGAATAGCATTCAAGAGACTCCAGGTGAAAACGTGATTTTTAATCAAGAAATGGAAGCAGGAATGTTGGGAGCAATATGTATCATCTGTGCGATCCTACACTCCATCGTCCCAAGTATGGACTAAACTCTGCTGCATTTGTGGCTGTCTACCACCCACAGCAGCTCCTGGCATTCTTGTCAATGGTTATATATGCACTGATTCCGTGGTGCTTGCTGACTGTTTTGAGGCTCACTTTGCTGAAGTATCTGCTTGCAGTAATTACCACCCTCAGTTTCTAACCCCTAAAAACTGTACTGACTGCTGCCAACTGTCCTTCCATGCACCTGGATTTTTATCATATAATGCTGCTTTCAATGAATGGGAACCTTGCAGTGCTTTGGCGGTGTGTCAAGATCGGCCCCTGGACCTGACAAAATCCACAACCAAATGCTCAAACATCTTCGTGCTGACAACATGCAACATATTCTCAGACTTTTTATTTATATT
Source organism: Schistocerca nitens (assembly GCF_023898315.1). Taxonomy (NCBI): domain Eukaryota; kingdom Metazoa; phylum Arthropoda; class Insecta; order Orthoptera; family Acrididae; genus Schistocerca; species Schistocerca nitens. Next base: position 568,073,646 of record NC_064616.1, on the reverse strand, counting down.
TGGCGGGAAGGAAAATTTCACACCCTATGACACGAGGGTAGTATCATTCATTCCTGTCCCGAAACTGGGAAAGGGCTCACATATTTTAACTAACTACTGGCCGATCTTTCTGACGAATGGTCTGCATAAGCTATTCAAACAAATGGTCAACTGCAGTTCTTGGTGGTGCCTTGGAGCTGGAGGGCATATATCACGAAGGCTTTTGGGCCTGCTAGTCCACCACAGATCGCCTGGTTCATTCGGAATCTGCAGTGCACAATGCTTTCACACATCACCAACATCTGATTGCCGTATTCTTTGACCTACAGAAGGCATATGATACCACCTGGTGACATCATGTCCTGTCTTTATTGCATGAGTAGGGTTTCTGGGGCAGTATACCCATTTTTATCCAGAATTTCCTATCTCCGATTTTTTCAGATTTGGATAAGCTCAACTCTCAGCAACAAATATGTACAGGAAACTGGAGTACTTGAGGGATTAGTTCTGAGCGTAACACCGTTTGCTATCACCATCAGTGGCATCATAAATGCAGTGGCTCCCACTGTCTCTCCACAACCGTATGTGGATGATCTTTGCTTGTACTTGTGTGCTCAGCATCACTGCACACTGCAGAGTGTCAGCTTCAGGGGGCTGTCTGGAGAGTACGTGACGGGGCTTTGAATCATGGCTATGTTTTCACCTGCAAAATTATAAGTTGTGCATTTTTGCAGACTGTGCACATGCACCCAAAAATTTATCTTAGTGACCAGTTACTTGAAGTTGTTGAAACATTCAGTTCTTGGGTATTTTATTTGAGAAGAAGGTAACTTGCCTGCCACGTGTCCATCAGCTCAAGTCCACCCACATGAAGAAGCTAAATGTTCTCTGTTTCCTTAGTAACTCCTCATGGGACATAGACCACATAGTTCTTCTGAGATTTTCAAAGTGCTTATTTTATCCCACTTGGACTATAGATATGTTGCCTATGGGGTGGCAGCACCATCCGCACTTAAATTGCTGAACCTTGTTCACTGCACTGGTGTGCAGTTGGCAATGGGGACTTTCGTACGAGCCCTGTTGACAGCCTCCTGGCAGAACCCGGTGTCCTACTGCTGCGGGTTAGACAACAGCAACTTGTGGCTGATTATGCAATCACAATCAGTCAGATGCCTGCTCAACTATGTCACTCAACTCTGTTCCGCAACTAACAGTTCAGGCTGTTTGCACACCACCCTAAACTGGGTTGACCAGCTGGTATCCGACTTCATACTCTACTGAAAGACCTCCAACAGCCTCCTTTAGTGTGTGTTCCTAGGGCTCCCTTTCGATCCCAACCCCATTGGTCTGTACCCTGTCCTGTTATATGGATGGGCCTTTTTTTGTGGCCCCAAGAAGGATGCTGATTCTCCGACATCTGTTTCGTTCAATTCTCCATGATCATTCTAATTCGGTAGGCATCTACACAGATGGATTGAAAGTGAATGACAGGGTTGGTTACGCTTCTATACATGCAAGGGGACACAAGAAGCACTCCCTGCCAAGCGCCTGCAGTGTATACACTGCAGAGTTGGTTGCTATATCTCAGGCATTGCTGTACGTCAAATCCCTTGCCACGACGAACTTTCTGATTCGTAACAATTTTACAAGTTGCTTAAAAGGCATATCACTGTGCTATCCCAAAAATCGTTTGGTCATCAACATCCAGGACCTACTGGTTGACCTCTACAGATCTGGAAAGACAGTGACCTTCATCTGGACACCGAGCCACATAGGCATTCCAGGAAATGAACTTGCCGATCATCTCACTAAAGATGGCACTACAGGGGATCAACTTGATGTTGGAATACCAGGCTCTGAGTTAAGATTACAACTTCAACACAATATTTTGAGGCTCTGGGAGATGGAATGGCAGGCTACTATGACCCAAAACAAGTTAAGAGTGATTAAGCAGTCCACTAAGGTGAGATGTACATCCTCAAGGCCTCTCGGAAAGATGCCGTTGTGTTATGTTGACTACACACTGGCCATATGAGACTCCCCCGCAGGTTCCTTCTGCATTGGGAGGATTGTCCTCACTGCAGCTGAGGTAGTCTACTGATGATGGTGCAAGTTCTTGTTGAGTGTGCCCTGCTATCTGATCTGTGGCATGCTCTCAGCTTGCCTACCTCACTACCTCAGATGCTTGCAGGTGACGAGACAGCCACTACCGAAGTGTTGAATTTCCTGAGGGAAAGTGGATTTGACACTAAACTGTAACCCCCACCCCCCCACTTTCAGTGTTAAGAGGTTGGTTGTGTGTAGGGGGGGGGGGGGGGGGCAGAGAGCCTCCTCTTGTGGCAGGTACACCCCCCTCCCCCCTCCTACGACCACAGGTTACTTTCTTCCCCACTCATCTTGTTGTGCATTCAGACTGCTGCCTGAGTTATCTCAATTTTCTTGTACCTATCTTGTTACAAACACTGTCACGCCCTTTTAAATAAATGCCTTTATGCACACTGTAATTTGTCTAATATTGTCTTTGTGGTACCTAGAAGGTTGTAGCATATTTCTCACTTAACAATTGTTCCTGAAACTGTAAGTAGGGCTTTCTGCCATTGCAGGTCCTTCAATATCTCCTGTTAGTTATATCTGATATGGCTCCCATATACTTTAGCAATATTCTATGATAAGTCATGCAAGAGGTTTGTGAGTAATTTCCTTTATAATCTGCTTGCAATTCCCCAGTATCTTCATGTACTAAAACGTGAGAGACAGCTGATGTGTTATTCAAACACTGGAAAATCCAGGATGGAATGTAACAATATTGTGAAATGGATAGTTGCTACTCACTATATAGCGGAGATGCTTATTCGCAGATAGACAAAACAAAAAGACTGTAATAAATTTAGCTTTCGGCCAGTAAGGCCTTCGTCAAAATGAGACGTCAAACACACACACATACACACTAGTTCTGATGCTCGCAATGTGGCCTTAGTTGCCTGAGACTGCAGTCATGTGTGTGTGAGTTGCGTTTGCATGAGTGTATATGCGTGTGTGTTTGTCGTCTAATCTTGACAAAGGCCTTACTGGCCGAAAGCTACACTACGTGATCAAAAGTATTCGGAGACTTGGCTGAAAATGACAGCAAGAAGGTGCTTAAAACATCAATGTAGGCCTGCGCTGTGATAGTGCCACGCAAAACAACAAGGGGACAAGCCTCCATGAGAAACACGACCACACCATAACACCGCTGCCTCCAAATTTTACTGTTGGCACTACACAGTCTGGCAGATGATGTTCACTGGGCATTCGCTATACCCACAGCCTGCCATCGGATCGTCACATTGTGTACCGTGATTCGTCACTCCACACAATGTTTTTCCACTTTTCAGTTGTCCAATGTTTAAGCTCCTTACACCTAGCGAGGCATCGTTTGGCATTTACCGGCATGAGGTGTGGCTTATGAACAGCCGCTCAACCGTGAAATTGAAGTGTTCTCGCCTCCCACCTAACTGTCATAGTATTTGCAGTGGATCGTCATGCAGTTTGGAATTCCTGTGCGATGGTCTGGATAGATGTCTGCCTATTACACATTATGATCCTCTTCAACTGTCGGTGGTCTCTGTCAGTCAACAGCCTTGACGCTTTTGCACTGCCCTTCACGTTTCAACTTCACTATCACATCAGAAACAGTGGATATAGGGATGTTTAGGAGTGTGGAAATCTCGTGTACATACATATGACACAAGTGACACCCAATCACCTGACCATGTTCAAAGTCCGTGAGTTCCATGGAGTGCCCCATTCTGCTCTCTCACGATGTCTAATGACTACTGAGGTTGCTGATGTGGAGTACATGGCAGTAGGTGGCAGCGCAATGCATCTAATATTAAAATCGTATGTTTTTGGGGGTGTCTGGATACTTTTGATCACATAGCGTATATTTGTGAAAGTCTTTTTGTCGTGCCTATCTGCAACTCACCATCTACGCTATATGGTAAGTAGCAACTTTCCTTTTCACAATACTGATGTATTATTCACCAGATATAAAAACTGAAGCAGGCACTATTGACAGTAGTACATTACGATGATGATTCCATAATACAGAAGCAAAAGGTAAATGAAAGTATCAAAGATGAAGTCTGCAGTTGTAGATAAAAGTACTGAGTGGAAGCAAAGATGCGAGTAGGCCATTTAGGTAAATGACACTGCTAATTGCTGTAAGGTCCAGAAACTTAGAATTTGTAGCAGGACAGGAAAAATTCAGAGCTCCATTACATCTGTAGAATCATTAAATTGGTTTTTCAATAAGCATGACTGACTGTGCTTAATTCGAAGATATACAAAGAGTACAGTTTGGCTTTCTTTTTCAATCAAAGTGTCTGGTGTAGAAATTATCTGCTAGTGACATGTGATCTACATCAACATTCATAGTCTGCAAATAACTGTCAAGTTCATGGCAGAGGGTGTGTCCAATTGTACCAGTTATTAGGGGTTTTTCCCCATTTCAGTAACGTACGGAGCACAGGAAGAATGACAAAATGCCTCTGTGTATGTTGAAATTAATCTAATATTGTACTCACAATCCGTATGGGAGCGATTTGTAGGGTGGGGGGTTGTAGTATATTCCTAGCGCCTCTGTTCTGTTCACAGGCGTACCAATCGGGCACAACTGACTGCTGTATCATTCTCAGCCAATGGCATCATCAAAATGTGGTGGCACATCACTCTCCCACTATTGTTTGATTAACAGACCTGTTGCTGCCACTACTCAAGTAGCTCCTCAGTTGGTATCACAAGGCTGAGTCAATCAAAACTTGATCCCCTGCATGGCAGTCTGTTGTGCTGACCACTTAGTTATCGAAGCAGAGGGTATATTCCTTGAGTCATCATTGACAGCTGGTTCCTGAGATCTTGTAAGTAGACTTCATAGGGATAGTTTATGTTGGGCTTCAAGAGTCAGTTACTTAATTTTTTTCAATATCTCATTGCCACTCTCCAGTGTGTCAAACAAATCTGTGACTATTCATGTTGCCTTTCTCTGTATATGTGCCATTTCTCCTGTTTGCTATGTTTGGTCCCACACACTTGAGAATATTGTTGAAATGGTTGCACTAGTGATTTGTAAGCAGTCTCCTTTTTAGACTAATTGCATTTTACTAGTATTCTACCAATGAAACACAGTCTGCTATCTACTGTTCCCGATGACTGCTCCTATGTGATCATTCCAATTTATATTCCTACAAGATGTTACATCCAAGTGTTTGTGTGAGTTGACCAATTTCAGTTGTGACGCACTGATACTGTAGGCCTAGTCATAGGAAAATATGTTTTTTCGTTCTGTGAAGTGGACTGTATCAAGTACCCAATCTTTGCACCATTTTGAAATCTTATCAATTTCCAACTGAGTATTTCTGCAGCTTCTTTCAGACTGTACTTCATTATAAACAATTGCATCATCTGCTATATTTCTGACATTACTATTAATATTGTCGACAAGGTCACTAGTATACATCATGACAGCAAGAGATGACCCAACTCACTTCCCTGTAGCACACCCGAAATTACTTCTGCATTTGTGAATGACTGTTCATCCAAAATAACATGTTGCATTCTCTCTACAGAGAAATCCTCAATCCAGTCACAAATTTCACTTGTTACTCCCAAATGATTATATTTTTGATAAGAAGCTTGGGAGTGGTACTGAGTCAAATGCTTTTTGGAAATTGAAAATACTGCATGTGCCTGGCTGCCTTGGTCCATGGCTTTCTGGATGCCATATGAGAGTAGTGGAAGTTGCGTTTCACTTGACTGATGTTTTCGAAATTCATGCCGATTGAAATGGAGGGGATCATTATGTTCAACATACCTCATTATGTGTGAGCTCAGAATATGTTCTAAGATTCTACAACACATGGACATTGAGGATATGGGATGGTAGTTTTGTGGGTCACTTCTGTTACCCTTCTTGTAGACAGGTGTGACCTGTGCTTTCTTCCAACTACTGGGCGTGGTTTTTCTAGGGGTCCACAGTAGATTATGGTTGAAGGAGGAGCTAACTCAGCTGCAAATTCAATGTAGAATCTGATAGGGATGCCATCAGGACCTGGAAGTCTGTTCAGTTTTAGCGATTTCAGCTGTTTCTCAACACCATTTACACTAATATCTATGTCATCTTTGCAGTGGTGCAAGGATTGTACTGAGTCAATAGCCCAGGATTTTCATTTGTAAAGAAATGTATGGAAACTGAGTTCAGCATTGCTCTCTTGACAGCTAAACAAATTTCATTTAGCATCTCTTTATCTATAGTGCTGTGCTTTGTTTTATACCTATTGTGTAATAGTCCCTGTTTCTTTACAGTGTCTGTAAACCATGGAGGGTACCTCCCCCCCCCCCATCCCCACCCCCGTGCAAAAAAAAAAAAAAAAAAAAATCATGAACACCCTTATAGGCACATTTCTATCAAGTGCATGGTCAACTGTTCTTTTAAATCTGAGCCACAATTCTTTTACATCCTCCTCGAGCTAAATGTTCTGAGTTCCTTACTGAGATATGACACTACTGCCTCTGTCTAGTTGGCTGAAAATATAAATCCTTTTATTTCTTGTAGTTTCCCTTTGTACTTTTGTAATCAGTGTTGCTATAACTGCCTCAAGATGACTGATACCAGTTTTGATGTGAATGTCCTCAAAGAGGTTTGATGGGATGTTAAAGCGTAATCTTCCTTCATTCTTCCCAAAGGGGTCAGGTCTATTTGTTGCCATTAGATCTAATATATTTCCACCATGAGTGGCATTCCAAACTATTTGTTGTAAGTAGTTTTCAGAGAGAGACCTTATAGTGAAATACGTTGTAATTTGTGCAAAAGGTTATAATTCACTTTGAGAAAAATAAGTGTTCATTTCAGGCTTTTACACTCAGGAAGAACTTCTACATATACATGTTCAAATTCCATGATATGAATACAGATTCTATGTGTAGTGGTAACACTATTTATTTGCCTATGAATTGTTTTGGAATGTGTTTGGAACATAAAATTACAGAATTATGCATGCAATTTACAATCATAATTACGCTATAACCATAACAATATTCTAAGCACTCTTATATATACAAACTCCACTTCTTTCTTCACAATAGTTGTTTCAGTATCTGTTGCGGACTTTAAAGCAGCTGAAACAAGGACAAAAAGAGTAACAGAATCATTCGTATGTATTTGTCTGCATATCTACTTTAATTGAAGAGGTTTGTGTGTGGAAAATGTGCCCCCCTTAATAATCAGCTTCTAAACTTTCGTTTATATTATATAAATGGGCTGACACAAAGTAACTGTCATGGGCATTACAAAGAATATGACTGGAGAAATTAATGCTTTTCTTAGAAATTTGAGGGTTGCTCCTCCATAAATCACCAGAAAAGTTTTCTACTATACTGGGTGGTTACAATTAAACTTTCCCTATTTAACACATTATAACATGGAAACCAATTACTGTATGAGTACCACAGTTGGTAGCATTAATGTCAAGGATATGGGGAAGAGAAATAATGCAAAATAATTCAATTGAAACACTTTTAATGTGCTGCTACGATGCATCATACCATTACATACCAGTACCATTACTGCTACAAAAGGGGCTCAATGTGGCACTCATCAGTGTCCAGAAGAGCCGGAAAGCCAGGACTACATTCTGCATAGCAGAATGAAGCATATCCGTAGGTATACTGGCTACCTCTCTTGAAATGAAATGCTGTGCTTCGGATCAGCCCATGTGTGAATGTTCCCCTGGTAAACCCTGTCCTTCAGGTAGCCCCACAACCTGAAATCACAGGGCGTGAGATCAGGTGATCATGCCGGCCAAGCATTTGGAAATGATTGGCTGATAATTCGTTTACAAATCGGTGCAATGGGGCCTCATCTTGCATGAAAACTGTTGTCTCTTTGTCCATTTCCTCCACCCCCTCTCTTAGGCAATATCTTCCTCCCCCTCTTGCTTTTCCATGTGCCCACTACCCCTCCACACCTTCCACCTGCCTCATGCATCTCCCCCTCACTCTGACCAGCCCTGCTTCTATCCATCTCAATTTGTCATCTGCCATGCTCCTTGGCATGCTTAGCCCCTGCAATACAGGTCAGTAAAGCAGCCCAATACTACTCCCTCAACATGCCTGTCATGCAGGGCAGGCTACACAGCAGGGCCTTGAAACTGAATTTTTTGCCCCTGATATACAGGCTACCATGCAATGCAGGATGTTACTACTCAAAAGCAACATGCCTGTCATACAAGGCAGGCCATACACCAGGGGCTGGAAATTTTTTTTTGTCTGTATCTCTGCTCTTATTGGAGCTAGGAGGTTATAAACCCAACAGTACTAATACTTGTGAGGCTCGCTGTTCCTGTACCAAATTTGTTTGAAATCAATCCATGGGTTTGGAAGGAGATCGCAGACATACACACATACACTGTGCTTTATATATACACTGACAGAAAAAAATTGCAGCTCCGTGAAGGAGTTATGTGACACATACGAAAGCTGGTAGATGTTTTCCTACATCTGAAAGAGGTCTATTTAAATTTCGTGGTAGTCACATAAGAGTGGCACTATGAGGATGCAAATCAGGTTTGCTTTAAATACACGCTGTAACAACTGTGAGCATTAGTTACCTTTGAGACTGGATGTGGTGAGTTGATGTTAGTCAAGAATATCTTTAAGGTGACAAAAATGCCATTATCAAAACCTCATTGAGTTTGAATGAGCTCGTGTAATAGGGCTACGAGAAGCTGGAAGTTCTTTCTGTGATACTGCACAAAGAGTTGGCAGAATTGTAGCCACTGTATACGATTGCTGGTATCAGTGGTCACATCGAGAGGGAAGGCTATGGTGTTTGGTGTAGGGCTCTGGCACATTGTACTGCATCTGCAACAGCAATTTTAGCAGCAGTTGGCACTACAATGACTTAACAAATTGTTACAGATCGGTTACTTAAAGGACAGCTCCGAGCCTGTTGTTCAGTAGCATGCATTACACTGACCCAAATCCGCCACTATTTATGACTTCAGTGGTGTCAAGCGAGAGCTCATTGGAGGGGAGGGTGGAGGTCTGTTGTGTTTTCTGATGAAAGCTGGCTCTGCCTCAACGCCAGTGATGGCTGAGTGTTGGTAAGGAGGAGGCCAGTTGAAGGACTGCAACCAACCTGTCTGTGTGCTAGGCATACTGGACCTACACCTGGAGTTATGGTCTGGGATATGATTTCATATGACAGCAGTAGACACACCCTGACTGCAAATTTGTACGCCAATCTGGTGACTTGACTTGTTGTGCTACCATTCGTGAACAGCATTCCAGAGGGTGTTTTTCAACAGGATAACACTCACCCACATACCGTTGTTGTAACCCAACATGCTCCAGTGCCATCCACAGAACGCATTAACCATCCATATATTGGCTGATCAAGTGCAACAGGCATGGAATTACAACCCACAAATTGACATCTGGCACTTGTACAACACCATGCATGCATGTTTTCATGCTTACATTCAATATTCTGGGAGCTGCACTGGTTATTAATGTACCAGCAGTACACATTGGCAATGATATTTCTTGCCCTTATGCTAACCAGTAATTTCGCAATGTTAATCACTTACTTATGTTACCCAAACGAATGTACTCCCAAAATTTCATTACTCTACATTAATTATTTTTTGGTTATGGGTTTTTTCTATCAGTGTAAAAGGAACTGTAGAGGGCAGGATGTATTGGGCAGGATGTATTAACTGCAGCAAAGCCGGTACACAAACACCCTGTAAGTGTTCGATAGTTCATGCAGTACGGGTTTGACAAAGGTTGTTGTGGAGCCGATTAGTGTGACATTCCGTGTGACGTGGCAACATGTCTAAAAGATATCTTTTGAGTGCTTACGATTGTGGAAGAGCCTTTTAATGGCTCAAAGCCAGTCAAACTGTCACTATTGTGGCCACAATAATGTATATGTGCAAAAGTATCATATCACGACTAAATAAGGTTGTTGAAGGTGGAAATGCTATGCAAAAGCATACCAGTGGTTGTAGATGGACCACGCCATCGCAAGAGGATTGACATGTAGCCCTAGTGGTGAAAAGTAACAGACATCTCACTCCTAATAACAGACGTCTCACTCCTATGCAGATTGCTGCATACCTGGCAACCATTACTGGCACACATGGCCCTGGCAGAACCATTTTGCACCAATAAAATCACACTATTTTGTATGCTTGGAACCGTGTTAAATGGATCCCACATCAACCATGCCCTCATCAAGAAAGAGGTTGTTGGTGTAGGGAGCATGTTGGTTGGGGTCAGCGACATCAGTATAGTCAAGGCATTAGGGTGTGAGCAGGTGATATACACAGTGGCCCTGTGCAAGGTCCTGCTACAGCACAGCAATACTGCAGGGAGATTACTCTGGATCATATCTGTCTGTTTAGAGGTGTGGTGGATCCTGACTTCCTGTTTATGGATGAGAAAGCCCGCCCACATGGGATCGCTGAGGTATCTGACACATTTCAAAGTGAAGATATTGAACATATGTAATAGCCTGCATACTCCTGTATAAAACATGCATGTTATTTATGTGTTATCCTGCTTTCCCATGTCGTGATATCTCTAAATATGCACCGTGTTTCATGTCGTCCATCATTGCCTGTGACTATTCCTATCCAACAATGTCTATGTTGCTTACCAATTGTCAACGAGTGTAGAAGTAACTTTGGTTCTGCCCCAAGGAAATGAGTTGTGTCTCTTGTTGTAATGTTTTATATTAATGACCTTGCAGACAATATTTATAGTAACCTCAGACGTACTGCAGATGATTCAGTTATTTGTAATGAAGTGCAGTCTGAAGAAACTACATAAATATTCAGTTGGAACTCAATAAGATTTCAAAGGTGCAAAGACTGGGAACTTGCTTTAAATGTTCAGATATGTAAAATTATGCATTTCACAGAATGAAAAAACATGCTATCCTATGAATAAAGTATCTATGTGTCACAACTGGAATCGGTCAACTCATACAAATACTTGTATGTAACACTTTGTAGGGATATGAAGTGGAACGATCACATAGATGCAGTCATGGGTATAGCAGGTAGTGGACTGTGGTTCATCTGTAGAATACTAGGGAAATGCAGTCGGCGTACAAAAGAGATTGCTTACAGATCTCTCATGCTGCCCATCCTAGAGTATTGCTCAAGTGTGTGGCACCTATCCGAGTTGGACTAGCGGTGGATATTGAATATGTACAGAGAAGGGCAGCACAAATAGTCACAGGTTTGTTTGATCCATGGAAGAGTGTCATGCAGATTCTGAAGGAACTGAACCGGCTGCCACTTGAAGATAGACATAACCTATCGAGAGAAAACCTACTTACAAAATTTCGGAACCAGTGTTAAAAACTTAATCTAGGAATATACTACAACCCCCTATGTATTGCTCCCATAGGGAATCTGAGGACACGATTAGATTAATTACAGTGCACACAAAGGCGTTTAAACAGTACAATGGAAAGTACCCTCTGCCATATATTTCACAGTGGTTTGCAGAGTATGGATGTAGACGCAATGCACACAAATGAGCGAACAAATTGTAGTGCGTGGACCAGGAATTAGCACAGATATGATATGTTCACAAACTTGAAAGTTGGAGGTTTGACAAAAATTACTGAAATCTTTGTGTGAAAATCACATCTGCTTAGACAAATCATTGCATGTGGACTGGAAATTGCCGCATTTCTGGTTAACAAAATGAGTATGAGTTAGCTGTTTGTTCAGTTTAGTGTTTCTCGTCTTTCATCCACACTGAACCCCCCCCCCCCCCCTCTCTCTCTCTCTCTCTCTCTCTCTCTCTCACACACACACACACACACACACACACACACACAGAGAGAGAGAGAGAGAGAGAGAGAGAGAGAGAGAGAGATATTTTGCTCTTGAGTCTACAAAGTCCGTTGCCGAATTTATTGAACTACGTAGGGGTCACACGTTTCGGGGAAAATTAAGAGAGGGAAATACAATGATGGGGATAACAACATAGCTGCTTATAATCCTTTAAGAGAGAAAAAAAGAGCAGTTGAACCTACTGCAGACAGGGAAAAGATAATTAAAAAAATTGTTGTGTACTGTTTACCACAAAGAGTTAAGACAGTCAATGAATCCATTCGATATACTGCGAGGGATGACAAAATATACAGGGTATCTCTACTAAGAGTAGTCAGGTGCATTTTATTTTATTTTGTGTTTTTTTACTTTACACGTCTAGTTCTGTAGGACCAAATTGAGGAGAAAATCTCCAAGGTCATGAAATGTGTCAATACATGAAATTACAACATACGAGTAACAGATAAAATAAAATGTTTGTGCACAAAAAAAAAAAGACAAGCCATAAGTTTATGTAAATGCACTCAACAATCAGCTTAATTTTTCAAGGAATTCCTCAACAATAGAGGAAACTCTTCAGCTTCAATTTGAATGCATGTGGATTACTGCTAAGATCTTTGAATTCTTGTGACAGCTTATTGAAAATGGATGCAGCATTATACTGCACAACTTTCTGCATGAGAACCAAGGAAGTGCAATCCAAATACAAATTGGATTTCTGCCTAGTATTAACTGAGTGAAAGTTGCTAATTCTTGGGAATAAGCTGATATTGTTAACAAGAAACGACAATAAAGACTATATACAGGACGACTATAATTAAATCTAAACTCTCAGAACGCTGTAGAAATAACACCAGTGGTCAGAATGACATCTAACTGCAACGGAATATTATCAGAGAAGGGGGAAAACGTACGGCAGAAGAAAAAAAATAGTGTGAAAATTGAGCAATAGATTGTGCTGTATGTGTCAGAATACATAAATGAAAATACCTGCCATGTGCACAATCCATTGAAGTTGGTATAAACACTCTGGGTACACGGCTTTTCCTCCTTTCACATCTGCAATGTTTGCCATGACTGTCTCAATGCAGGATCATGCTCTGCTTGTAAAGCTGTATTACAAGAATGATGACTATGCACATGTCACTCTGCAGAAGTTACAGGCACTGAAGGGTTCGAGAAAAGGTGTTGGTCTGATGACTGCCATGAGTTTGGAGAAAATGATTCAGAAATTTGAAAAGATCGGTTCTTTTGGTGTGCAACCTGGTAAAAGGAGGAAAAGAATTGATTTGATGTCAGTGGAAGCAGTAGCCACAGTAATGCTGGAGGAGGAGACGAGTGCTGGTGTGCAAACGTCTAGTGCACAGAGAATTGCCCGAACATTGGATATACCCGTGAGCACAATGCGTAAAATCCTACCCCTCTTTGCTGTCCATTCAAAATTACTCGTGTGCACAAGTTGCTTCCTGCTGACCTCTCAAGAAGAGAGACCTTCGCTTTAGAATCTCTTGCTCACATGGAAGTGGACACTGATTGGCTGTGGAAGATTTTGTGGGCAGACAAAGCCCACTTCCATCTTACAGGATACGTCAATACACAGCATTGTCAGATATGGGCAATGAAAAATCCACATGCAGATCAGTGAGTACCACCTCATCCTGAAAAGGTCATTGTGTGGTGCTGGTTTACGGCATCATTTATTTTTTTGAAGAGACAGGTGCTTCTGGTCCTGTTACCTGTACTGTCACTGGTAAGCACTAACAGTGTCTTTTGTGCAACCACATCATTCCAGCTTTCCAACAGCATGTATGTGTGGATGGGATCATTTTTATGCTAGATGGCGCACCTCCACACATTGCAAGTCCAGTTAAGCGTCATTTCAGAAATGCTAGAATTATCAGCTGCCATTTCCCTACAGCCTGGCCGACCCGATCACCTGATTGTAATCTGTGTGATCTCTGGCTGTGGGGCTATTTGAAAGATGTTGTGTTCCGTGTTCCGATTGCAAACTTAACTGCACTGAAGGCATGCATTGCGCAATACATTCTGAACGTGGCCCGGGAAACACTTCGATCAGTTGAACATGTTCTTTCTTGATTTCAGCTTCTTTCAGAAAATGGTGGACAGCATACTGAACATTTTTTGCACCAGTCACATTGAAATTACTAATCCGATTTGATTTTAATTGATGCTTTTTATGCAGTTTTTGGCCTCGGGACACTTAAAAACCAATTTTTCCCATCCAATGTGATATGATCTTGCTGTGGTGGATGGGCTTACATAACTAACAGTATCGCACCCTTATACCCGTGCACACTGAGTAGTACAGTTTGTGTAATGTCAGACATACACCTTAGGTATTGTTGTATGATTGATTTGTCATTTGTAGTCGTCCACTGTTAAATTATGATGTGTAAAGCACCATCTATTGTTACATTTTGTAACTATTTATTTTTCTTCTGCCATACGTTTTCCCTCTTTTCCGATAATATTACATTGCAATTTGATGTCATTCTGACCATTGGTGTTATTTCTACAGCAGTTTGAAAGTTTAACTTTAATTATAATCACCCTGTATATTGAGAGACCGATGTCAGAATACCCAAACTAATGAACAGGAGTCGACAAGAGGTCTGCGAATTTACTTCACTTATTGCCTGAACCTCCCATTTCTGGGCTAAAAATATCCTTTGAGAATGAGAAGAGTCATCCCAAAATTCAATACCATGTGTCATAAGCGAATGAAAATGAGCAAGGTACGCTACTTTTCATGTCGAACTGTCACTTACTTCAGATACTGTTCGAATAGTAAAAATGGCAGCCTTAAGTCTTTGAACAAGATCCTGAATGTGGACTTTCCACAAGAGTTTACTATCTAACTGAACACCTAGAAATTTGAACTGTTCAGTTTTGCTGATCATATGCCTACTCTGTGAAATTAAAATGTAGGGTTTTGCTGAATTGTGTGTTAGAAACTGTAAAAACTGAGTCTTACTATGATTTAGCATTAGTTTATTTTCTACAAGCCCTGAACTTACATTATGAACTTCACTGTTTGAAACAGTGTGAATGTTGCACTCAACATTCTTTACTACCAAGCTAGTGTCATCAGCAAACAGAAATATTTCAGGATCACTTGTAATACTAGAGGGCAGATCATTTATATAAATAAGTAACAGAGTGACCCCAGCACTGATCCCTGGGGCACTGCCCATTTGACTGTGCCCCACTCAGATCCCACATCATAGCCATTCTCAACACTGTGGATAATGACCTTTTGCTGTTTCATGTTAAAGTAAGGGATGAACCAGCTGTGAGCTATTTCCCATATTCCATAACGATCTAACTTCTGGAGCAATATGTTGTGATCAACACAAACAAACACCTTAGTTAAATCAAAAAAGATGCCTAGCATTAAAACCCTTTCTTTAATCCATCCAGTACCTCACACAGAAAAGGGGATATAGCATTTTCAGTTGTTAAACCACTTCTAAAGCCGAACTGTGCATTTGATAGCAAAGTATGTGAAATAAAATGACCAATTATCTTTACATACACAGACTTTTCAGTAACTTTAGCAAACACTGATGGCATAGAAATAGGTCTAAAATTGTCTGCATTCTCCCTTTTTATGAAGTGGCTTTACTACTGAGTATTTTAATCGTTCAGGAAACTGACTGTTCTTAAAGGAAAAATTACAAATATGGCTAAGTACAGGGCCAAAATGTGCAGCACAATACTTTAATATTCTACTAGGCACTCCATCATATTCATGAGAGTCCTTAGTCTTCAGTGATTGACTCAGTCTCAGAGGGGCATTTTCCAAGAGATTTATATGATTCCCTGTAGAAGCTAAGTTTCATTTAATTCAACAGGAATTCTCAGAAAGTGATTGTTAAATACTGTACATATATCTGACTTACCAGAAACAGAAATATTTTTGCTGCAAACTGACTTTATATTGTTGACCTTGTGCTGCTAACCAGACACTTCCCTCATGACTGACCACACAGTTTTAATTGTATCATGTTAATTAGCTATTGTATTTGTGTACCACATACTCTTTGCCTTCCTCATAAAATTTTTTAGCCCTTTATAATATTGTTTGTTATGGGCTACTCTAGCTTGTTGTGACTACTTCTAACATTTTGATATAATTCCCATTTTGTTCTACTTTATATCCTTATCCCACTAGTCAGCCACCCAGGCTGCCTTTTATTGCTCGTACCCCATTTAGAATGTTGTAATGGAAAGCAACTCTCAAAGAGCATGAGAAATGTGTTAAGGAAAGCATTATATTTGTCATTTATGGTATTGACACTATAAATATCCTCCCCGTCTTGTTCCTTAACGAGGTTTAAAAATCGCTCAATTGGCATTGGATTAGCTTTTCTACATAGTTTGTAATTATGTATAACATCTGTTTGAGTGCAAAGACCTTTCAGTGTTAAAATTTATGCATCATGGTCTGAAAGGCCATTCACCTTTTTACTAACAGAATGCCCATCTAGTAATGGAGAATGAATGAAAATATTGTCTATGGCTGTGCTATTGTTCCCTGCACCCTGGTTGGAGAAAACACAGTCTGCATCAGATCATATGAATTTAGGAGATCTTCCAACACCCTTTTTCTTGCACAGTCAAATATAAAATTTATATTGAAGTAACCACATATAACTAATTTATGGTACTTCCTATCAAGTGAACCAAGAAACCTCTGTAGCTTGAGCAGGAAGGTTCTGAAGTCAGAGTTAGGGGACCTATAAACAACAACAATTGGAATATTAGTTTCACTAAATTCAACTGCCCCTGCACAACATTCAAATACTTGTTCAGTGCAAGTCTGTGATACATCTATGGACTCAAATAGAATACTGTTCTTTGCATACGTGGCCACTCCTCCACTCCACAAAGAAGTACTTGAAAAACAGCCAGCTAATATGTATCCTGGTAAAGGAAGTCTCTGAACTGAGAGGCAGAATCCAGTTCTCCAAATGTGGTGTCAGTGCATCTATAAGCAGTTCACTAACTTTACCTCTGTTACCTCTTACATTTTGATGAAATATGCTAATTCCTTCTCTCCTTGGATACCTGACCATCTCTGAAGGTGATTCCTTAGATATAAGGACTTCCTTTAAGCAGGTATACCTATAAGCTGACTTCAATCTTAAAAAGGTGCAGCTCTAACACTAACTAATACAGGAATTTTCCCATGAGTGATCCCACCACTGCTCACTACACTGTCACCCATAAGCTTTGCCAGTCTGTCCTTCCCATATCTATTGAGGTACAGGTCATGCCTAGTGAAACCCAAGCTACTGATAGATTTTCCTGGTGTTTCGGCAGATATCTGAAATTTTATTTTTTCAGTGTGTAGCTGGAGTCAGCCCAAACAAATGCTGCTTATCACGTGTTTCATGCAATGCCCACCAATGATGAAAAGTGCTGATTTGTTTACTGTTACAAACAAAATTATTATTAATGTGAAATTTTACATGCCCGTTTGACAGAGCTGTCCTAAATTACACTGCATCCACAGAGGCACTGATAACAGTTGTCAGAAACATCCGATAATGTTGACTGACAGCTTGGTCACAGTATGTCCAGTCCACTTCATCAGTTTGTGGCAGGGTCAAGGAGATTAGGTTAGGTCAGGATCTATTCTATGTACAGTGTTAGTTAGGTTATTTTAAACCAGGGGCGGATGGGTACTGCATCGTCTCTGTGGAGACGAGTGTTGCTGTGTGGCTTTTGGTATTAAAAAGTATTAAACAGACATCGAACGCATCTGAGTGAGCTATATCTGTCTGGAAAATAACATGGCAGGTACTGTATACTTGACCATCAGTTATCGCAATAACCAGATAGATTTTACGAATATATGAGATTGAGGGAGAAACAATCTGTTACAAACTTGAGATGATTGATTATGACCATGAAAATAAAAAATACAAACATTCTGTTCTGCTGTATTTATTTGAAGTTGTGCAGAAATATGTCAAGTAACCTTCAATTACTACCTTTCAGGATCATGTGAAAGACAAACATAAAGCTTAGAATAAGGTACACTGAACACCTAAAGCAATGAAAAGTGCAAACATAAAACACCACATTTACAAACCACTTCATATAACAGTCACCATCCAACTGCCATAGAAACGCCAGGAAGCAGAAGTAAAAGTTTGTAGGCAGCTACTACGCACCTACCACAACCCAAAAAGATCTGTTACAGTAACTATAAGCATAAGATATGCCACCATTCTGAGTTGAACAGATTTTTTTTTTTTTTTTTTTTTGAGGTTATAATTTAAGCTTAAAATTTCCGATAAAAATTTTGCTTACTTGTGGTTTCCAATAAACCTGCAATTTCAGTCTATAGATTCTGAACTATATCCCAATTATGATATTTTTCATCCTCAGGATGCCACAAACTCACTCTTCCTTGGAATAAATTTATCAGCTTCTCATAGTCCATACTTCATTACTAAGAACGTCAGTCAATTTGACCAAAGCAAGCAAACTGAATTGAGACACAAAGGAATTACAAACATTAACTGCCAGTTGGTGTTGATTTATGTCAGTGGCACAAGTCACAAATTTGCGGCAACTCGCCGATTCCCATAAGCATTTGAGCTTGATGTATATTCATACCGAAGGAATGGACATCATTGCTTTAATTATACAGGATGAACATTAATAAGACCAACAAACTGCAGGGATGGATTCCTGACTGGAAATGGAGGAAAAAATGTCCCATGAACATGTGTCTGGGAACGCGTCATTGCTGCAGTAGATGATTCTGATGAATTGAAGTTCCTCTGACCACTTGGCATGTGTTCCTTGTGTGTTGTTGGCTGTGTGGCTGATGCAGCATACCATAAGCAGCAGAATGGTCCGGTATTCATGCCAAGAACAAGCTGAAATGGTTTTTGTGTAAAGCCAAGAAAATGGGAATGGCTGAGAGGCAGAATCCAGTTCTCCAAATGTGGTGTCAGTGCATCTTCCAAGTGAGCAGAAGTCCCACATTCAAGTCTCGGTCTTGCACAAATTTTCAACTTGCCCCATTGATATACAAGCCAATGATAACTTTTCATAAATGATGCCCACTACCAGCTAGTATCTTTAATTTAATTGTGTCTTGATTCATAATGGCTGAAGGATCAAAATTGTGTATGTTGTTTAAGACATGTCCAAAAGAACAGACACCACATGTATATAATTAAGACGATGATGGCCAATGATCCCTTCAGTGCAGGTGCACATCAGGCTCGTACTCTTATGGGAATTGCTGAGATGACATGAGTAATGAGAATAATGAGCAAGGGCATTACATCAGTAGTGTGTGGTGTAAATTGAGAATTTGGGCCTGACAGGAGGTGTGCTAGGGTAGTCTGTGCAGCTGTGGTGACCACTCTGTCTAGATGGCATAGTGGTTAACGCATTTGCCTAATGAGCAGAAGACCTGGGTTCAAATCCCTGTTCAGCACAAATTTTCAAAATGGTTCAAATGGCTCTAAGCACTATGGGACTTAACATCTCAGGTCATCAGTCCCCTAGACTGAGAACTACTTAAACCTAACTAACTTAAGGACATCACACACATCCATACCCAAGGCAGGATTCAAACCTGCGGCCGTAGCAGCAGTGCGGTTCTGGACTGAAGTGCCTAGAACTGCTCGGCCACAAATTTTCAACTTGCTCCATTGATATACATCAGTGCCAACTAGCAGCTAATGCAAAAATAGTTCAAATGGCTCTGAGCACTATGGGACTCAACTGCTGAGGTCATTAGTCCCCTAGAACTTAGAACTAGTTAAACCTAACTAACCTAAGGACATCACAAACATCCATGCCCGAGGCAGGATTCGAACCTGCGACCGTAGCGGTCTTGCGGTTCCAGACTGCAGCGCCTTTAACCGCACGGCCACTTTGGCCGGCCGCAGCTAATGCCTTTAATTCCTTTGTGTCTTGATTCATAGTGGCTACAGAATAGAAATGGTGTCAGTTCTTTCAGACACATATAAACTGATTTGAATTTCACTGATACTGAGATCAGTTACAATGTTATCGTGCAAGTAGTGGCGTACTGATTTGAAAAGATCAGCCGTCGTCAGCTGACGTCGGTTGTCGGCGGAATCCACTGATATCGGTGCCACTGTGACCGCAGCCGATATTCTTTTTACCGATATGTATTGACATAGACAGTAAAACACGAGGAATGACGAGTACTCTGCAGCAATAGCACCACCCTGGCCCACACTGACTGGTACCGCGGTGCAGAAGCACGCTGCACAGTCGCTGCTGGAGCGCTGATAATTTTTCATGTATTACTGTTCCTGTTAATAAATATCAGTAAAACTAATATCGTACTACACAAATCTCGAAGCGTTCTGTGGAATAGGCGCGTAAAATTCCGATTTAAAAATAATTTTGTTTGAAATGGAAAACAAACTGACGCATTCCGTCAGCGCTGGGAATCGTATGAAAGACGTGATGAACAGGATTTGTTTGGGCTGACGCCAGATACAAGTTGTAATAACGAAATTGCAAATATCTGTCAAAACACCAGAGAAAATGCGTCGCCGGCCGGAGTGGCCGCGCGGTTCTGGGCGCTACAGTCTGGAGCCGAGCGACGCAACGGTCGCAGGTTCGAATCCTGCCTCGGGCATGGATGTGTGTGATGTCCTTAGGTTAGTTAGGTTTAATTAGTTCTAGGCGACTGATGACCTCAGAAGTTAAGTCGCATAGTGCTCAGAGCCATTTGAACCATTTGCCAGAAAATGCGCCTGACGACCCATAGGAGAGACCCCCAGTATAAGTCAAGTGTTTGGTTTACGTAAGTTCTGCGCTTTCTGGCTGATTGGGAAATACCGAGTCACGGGAGGAACACGACTGAATACCAGACAAAAGAAATCGTACATCAGGATTTACGAGCGACAATGGCTATTTGTTCGTCTCCATGTCCATTTGCAAATAATTTCCCCAGTCGTCAAGTTCGTCCTGTAACTCGCGAAGGAGATTAAAATGTGAATACTATCGTCGCTTAAGGAGTCACTGTTATTTAGATTTTTCTCTCTGCCTGTAGCATTTTTTTTTTTAAGACACATTGCGAATACAATTCACAGAAGAATTTCCTCCATTCGGAGTTAGTGCTCTGAACTGAAATATCCTTTGTGAGAACGTAGCGGCTCACCAATTAAATTTCTTTCTTAAGGCCCGTCCACACGCAACGATCTGTCTGCGCACATCACACCTGCGCAGACAGATCGTTGCGTGTGGACAGAAGATTTGCACCGACTTGAGGTGTGTGCAAACCTGGAAGTTGGAGTTGGAGGTTTGAGCGAAACCTCTCAAATCTGTGGGTTCAAACCACATCTGCACAGACAAGTTGGAGCGTGTGGACAGGAGATCGCCGCAAATCTGGCGCGAAACAGCTGTTTACTCAGTCTAGTGTATGTACACTCCTGGAAATGGAAAAAAGAACACATTGACACCGGTGTGTCAGACCCACCATACTTGCTCCGGACACTGCGAGAGGGCTGTACAAGCAATGATCACACGCACGGCACAGCGGACACACCAGGAACCGCGGTGTTGGCCGTCGAATGGCGCTAGCTGCGCAGCATTTGTGCACCGCCGCCGTCAGTGTCAGCCAGTTTGCCGTGGCATACGGAGCTCCATCGCAGTCTTTAACACTGGTAGCATGCCGCGACAGCGTGGACGTGAACCGTATGTGCAGTTGGCGGACTTTGAGCGAGGGCGTATAGTGGGCATGCGGGAGGCCGGGTGGACGTACCGCCGAATTGCTCAACACGTGGGGCGTGAGGTCTCCACAGTACATCGAGTTGTCGCCAGTGGTCGGCGGAAGGTGCACGTGCCCGTCGACCTGGGACCGGACGGCAGCGACGCACGGATGCACGCCAAGACCGTAGGATCCTACGCAGTGCCGTAGGGGACCGCACCGCCACTTCCCAGCAAATTAGGGACACTGTTGCTCCTGGGGTATCGGCGAGGACCATTCGCAACCGTCTCCATGAAGCTGGGCTACGGTCCCGCACACCGTTAGGCCGTCTTCCGCTCACGCCCCAACATCGTGCAGCCCGCCTCCAGTGGTGTCGCGACAGGCGTGAATGGAGGGACGAATGGAGACGTGTCGTCTTCAACGATGAGAGTCGCTTCTGCCTTGGTGCCAATGATGGTCGTATGCGTGTTTGGCGCCGTGCAGGTGAGCGCCACAATCAGGACTGCATACGACCGAGGCACACAGGGCCAACACCCGGCATCATGGTGTGGGGAGCGATCTCCTACACTGGCCGTACACCACTGGTGATCGTCGAGGGGACACTGAATAGTGCACGGTACATCCAAACCGTCATCGAACCCATCGTTCTACCATTCCTAGACCGGCAAGGGAACTTGCTGTTCCAACAGGACAATGCACGTCCGCATGTATCCCGTGCCACCCAACGTGCTCTAGAAGGTGTAAGTCAACTACCCTGGCCAGCAAGATCTCCGGATCTGTCCCCCATTGAGCATGTTTGGGACTGGATGAAGCGTCGTCTCACGCGGTCTGCACGTCCAGCACGAACGCTGGTCCAACTGAGGCGCCAGGTGGAAATGGCATGGCAAGCCGTTCCACAGGACTACATCCAGCATCTCTACGATCGTCTCCATGGGAGAATAGCAGCCTGCATTGCTGCGAAAGGTGGATATACACTGTACTAGTGCCGACATTGTGCATGCTCTGTTGCCTGTGTCTATGTGCCTGTGGTTCTGTCAGTGTGATCATGTGATGTATCTGACCCCAGGAATGTGTCAATAAAGTTTCCCCTTCCTGGGACAATGAATTCACGGTGTTCTTATTTCAGTTTCCAGGAGTGTATTTGTGCGCACAGGGCATTAAAATGGCTGATACTCGTCAGTGTTCTCGAGAGTTTGTAAGTGAATTCATTGAAATTTATAGAAACCACCCATGTTTGTGGAAGATTAAAAGTAAAGAATATTGTGACCGAGACAAAAAGACAGCAGCATACAATGCTCTAATTGAAAAATTGCGGGCAGTTGGCGCCTCGGCAAACAGAGAAACGGTAATAAAAAAAATTCGTTGCGAACTGGCGAAATTATTTGCGGATGGATGTCGAAACTTATAATTATCTCTTAAAGCTTGTAACCCCTCATATTATGAGAAAAAAATACTTGTATGGAGAAGGGCAATTTCTCCTCATGAACGGCTAGCGGTAACATTAAGATTCCTAGCAACAGGAAGGAGCTACAAGGATTTGGAATTTTCAACTGCAATATCGAAACAAGCATTGAGTAAAATAATACCCAACACATTTGAAGCTATGTACGCTCTCCTGAAGGATGATTCATGAAGGCAAGTCAAGTAAATTAAGTCTGTCAGCCAACTGTTTACCGAAAAGAGTTATCCAAAGTTCAGAAATCTAGAAGATCTGGTGTAAGAGTAGATCAAGTATACCAGCGAATGTTATGGTATTTTGATCTGCTTGGCTTTCTTAGTGATCAAGAAACGCCAAGACCAAGCAAGAGTACAATTGAAGATGAAATTGGAGTGTCAATGTGCCAGGGAATGGAACACGAAGTAATGTGAAACAAAACAGGTTCGCCCTGCAACTCTCGCACTAAATGTACGTGAGAAACCTGCTTTCACTTTAGCAGCCACTGTCTACACCATTTTGACCGCTTTCTCTGTTTCCTGCGGTTGGTCTTAATGTTTTTTGCAACACAAGTTGCGAACACAGACCGGAACAGAAATTCCTCCATTTCTATATTTCAAAATAACTGAATTAAATTTTTGTCGTTTACGGGGAGCGTAGTCGTTTGCCACTGATATTTCTTTTCTACACCGACAGATGGCGGGCGAGTAGTAGATTGGGGTTTGCGTCGTGTGAACACACCACATTTGCAGCGATCTTTTGCATGTACAGACATCTGCGCCGATGTCTGCGCAGACGGATCGTTGCGTGTGGACCGGGCTTTAGACTGACAGTTGACGGGCCAGCTGTAGACTGAAACTGTATAGATAGATAGATAGAGAGAGAGAGAGAGAGAGAGAGAGAGAGAGTGTGTGTGTGTGTGTGTGTGTGTGTGTGTGTGTGTGTGCGTGCGTGCGTGCGTGCGTGCGCGCGCGAGATTTGTAGCGAGTTATTGCGTGCACAGACGGGTAGTTGCCATTTGACCCTCCTCTGTGATATGTTATACATTCATGAGTATATGCTCACTATCGATCTATGCAATAAAAAGTGTATTTAATCTACGATGGAGCGTGAAAGCCAAGAAAACTTCCATGAGGAAAGCTAAACGGTCTTGCTCGTGCAATTTTGAAAGGAGCGAACCCACTCGTTGGCATACTAGTATTCACACAGCCACACATCAGTGCGGGCTTTTCTATTTTGGAACAGAACATCTCTGGTCAAAGATGCAAGCGCAGGGAACAGTCATTTGTTGAGCGGCGTGTTTTGCAGACGCTTAGGCTGTTTATTTGTGTCAGCTGTGATTTACTTGTTACATGACGCGCTGAGTAAAAGTGATAGGACAGCCATGGCAACATTTCCAGAAAAACGGAAAGATGAAGTTTCTCCATGCGAAAATGATTTCGGAACTTTTAATCCGGAATTTGCTACAGAATTATCCAACAAATTGGAACACATATCACCAAGAAACGAAGAAGTTTCTACAATTGATATGTATGATGATCGGGTAAGATTTTTGTGGCTACATATGAACGAATTATTGCCTGTATGAATATGTTAATGAATGAAATTTCTCTTCTTTCGTTTTCTCAGCTGCACGAGATGACAGCTTCGTATTCAGAAATATCATTCGATTCGCTAACGTCACCTCCAGATGCTTCAATTTTTGAAAATCGCTCGTTTGGTGGATCTCCGTGCTCAGACGAAATGGCTTGCAAGAAGAAAAGTGACTCGGAGGGTGCAAGGTTTGAGCCGCAGGACAGCGATAATAAAAGACCTGACAAGCTGGAGCTACAGAGGTGTGCTGAGAGTTCCGCGTTGCAGAAAAAGAATGTACAGTCTATTCATAAGACATTGCAGGATTTGCATTTGGAGGGCACTGTTACTACGGAAGGTGATATGGTGTTATTCGTTGCAGAAGACCTGGAAACCAAAATAAAGCTCTCAAGTCCTATTACAAAGAAAGGTGGTATGTATTACATTTTAGCGTTCTTTTCTAACACTGAAAGTGCTAATGTGTGTTGTCAGTAGACCTACTGTAACTTCCATCGCTGATATTTGTGGTAACT
Organism: Schistocerca nitens; assembly: GCF_023898315.1. Classification (NCBI taxonomy): domain Eukaryota; kingdom Metazoa; phylum Arthropoda; class Insecta; order Orthoptera; family Acrididae; genus Schistocerca; species Schistocerca nitens. Next base: position 568,048,494 of record NC_064616.1, on the reverse strand, counting down.
GTAAACGTTACAGATACGCCTCCGTTTCCTGGATCGCGGATTTCAACTCCTTGTCTTTATAGACAAGCATTAATGCCACAGCTTCCTTCTGTTGATCCCAATGTTCTAAATGATTTGGAGCAGGAAGTGAGGAGGTTAGCTACATCTGTCGATACCCTAACAGAAAACCTAGCAGGGATTTTGCACAGTGTTGGTATACCTATTGAACACATTTGTGCTTCTTTATTTGTCTTAAACACGGAAGTCCAGAGTAATTATGGAATGAATATCTGTCCCTTTTGTTATAGGTATCAGCTATTACAGTTGAGTGTCTGGAAACATACAGAGATGCCGTTTGCAAAACATGTGATGCTGTTGATTCAAATATTAAGGTAAGTTAAAAAAATTGTTGTCTATAATATTTTGTCATAGTTATATTGTTTAGTTGTCAGTTGTGTAGTTCTCAATTGCATAGTTCAGTTCACTCCACAACTGTGAAAGATGAAAGGGGGAAGAAATAGAATGACAGCATAGAAAAGGAAGTTCATTCATAAAGAAGTGATGTTAATCAAGTATTCTGTTAGCAAATAATATGCTATTTAAACTATTTGAGCCAAGTGTTAAAGTGCATGTGCTCTGTGTCTCCAACATTACTTTGAACTGGTATTCTAAAATTTCTATACTATTGTTTGCCTGAATTCCTCTGTTTTATTTATTTGCTTTCTGTAATGTTTTAGTTGATGTACCAGCTCATGGCTAAATGTGAAGAGCTGAGCAAGTTCATGACACGGATATACAAACTTTCTGAACAACTGTATCCTTTTGTTTCCGATGTACATTTACTTTTTCTGATAGTATCTCATAGTTTATGAAGGTAGAGTACTCATTAAATTTTTTAACTAGATTGCAACAGTCCCTAGGCACATTTACCTTCATTTCATGTGCATAAGCATGTAGAGTTGGTGTTTCAGCAATACCACTGTCCAGTTTTGTCCTTTTGTAAGAAAACTGGTGTGTTTCCAGACACCAATAATTTCATTATTACTGTTATACCTTGGTGACTCAGTACCAGATTACAAATCCAAAGGTCTGAGGTTCAATCTCCAGTCACTCCTAGGATTTTTATGTGTCACTTATTGCTGCTGTAACCTCTGGCATTGTTTGTAGATGTGAAAATGCTGAGTTGCACTGTGATTCAGAATTCACATTAAACTGTAGGTTCCCCTATAATTGTCTGGGTAAGTCAGTTCAGAGGTTGGATGAAGCCAATGGCATACCACCTCCAACAAGACTGTGCCTATTAAAGCACAGTGGTGTTCAAAACAGTCTTCGGTTTGGTGACTGCTTTACTTACTGTAACCTGAACCACATATGCAATTCTTATTGTAAATTTACAGTGGTATTGAATTTGATACTAATGATCAACAATAACATAAAAAGACACAAAGCTTTCATAGAAAATAAATTGCAGTTGGTGTAAAACTGGATTTTGTGATGCATATTTGAAAATAAGACTTTTTTCAAATTTTGCTTTCATTGCTGCTAATTATTGTAAGAGAAGCTTTACATTTATTAACATGGTCAATGGCATGGGCATGTTCTTAGAGCAGATACAACAATAGAGACAAAGATTGGTTTTAGTTTGAAGAGTAAATGGTAAATGGCTGGTGGGATGACACAGGAAGTGATAGCTAGACACCTTGCATGAAGATCTCGTGCGTGCACCCTTACCAGACACAAGATAGCATAAAATGGTGACATACTGGCAAAACAGTGGACCCTGCCACCTGACTGGTGTGGCAATAAGAGTGGAATATCAGGTACAGAAAGATCTGTTGCCAGAGCAGACAGGGACTTCAGTTAAGGAATCATAAGTGTTGCTTGGGTGAACCTACAGTTAGAAAATGGGCAGTACTCAACATTAGACACCTGTTTAGGCATGCACCACCCTCATGTGAAATATTATCCTTCTTCCTTAGCATTTGTCCTTCATGCTATCAGGGTCCACGGTTTTGGCTGTCTTTCACCATTTTATCTGATCTTGTGTCTGGTCAGGGTGCAAGCATGAGATTTTGAAATCTTCATGCAGGATGTCAGGCTATCATTTCCTGTGTTGTCTTACTGGCAATTTATCATTTGCCTTTCAAACTAAAATCAGTCTGTCACTGTTGTTGCCTGTGCTCTAAGAACATGCCCATACCATTGTAGATGACTTTTTGTCATCTTATCTACTGTTGGTGCTCCTTCACATAATTTACAAACCTCATCATATGTGACATGATTCTGCAGTGTTACTCCAGATGTCCATTTGAGAATCCTTATTTCCATGACAGCAGGTCACTGTTTCACTTCAGCATTCAGCACCATAAAGTGCAATTAAACAGATTACATATCGGTATACTTTAACAACGTGCAGCTGCCTTGACTTTTCAGTGTTTTTCAGTAAGTGGGCACCACAAATAGCATCTGTCGTCTTACATCCCATCACAGATCCACATTGATTGGTGGTGAGAGTGGTGAGACAGATTATTTGTCAGATCCTTTTATCGATGATGCTGAAGATCTCCATTGTGTGTGTTAGAAAATGTAACAAGCAGTAGTTGCTACATTCACCTGGGTTACCCTTCTGCTTCAAAGTTGGAACTGTTTTACCCCAAGTCCTGTCAGCTTCAACAATTTTGTTTAAGAAAACTGTCAGCCATTCAGTTGAAGGTCCCACTGCATTTCCATTTTTCATTTTATGCAGAGTATCAGCTACCTCATCCTTGGTGATTGGTACAGTGGGTACCTGTACAGGTATTGACACTGGAACTGAAGCCTGTGGAAACTCCTCATTGCAGATTTTCGCAAAGTATTGCTGCCATCACTCTGCTACTTTCTTCCTAGTGGTGATTAGATTAGATTAGATTAATACTAGTTCCATGGATCATGAATACGATATTTTGTAATGATGTGGAATGAGTCAAATTTTCCAATACATGACATAATTAAGTTAATTTAACAACATACTTAAGTTAATATAACAACTTTTTTATTTTTTTTGTGTTTTTTTAATTTTTTTATAATTTTTTTTTCTTAATTTATATCTAAAAATTCCTGTATGGAGTAAAAGGAGTTGTCATTCAGAAATTCTTTTAGTTTCTTCTTAAATACTTGTTGGTTATCTGCCAGACTTTTGATACTATTTGGTAAGTGACCAAAGACTTTAGTGGCAGTATAATTCACCCCTTTCTGTGCCAAAGTTAGATTTAATCTTGAATAGTGAAGATCATCCTTTCTCCTAATATTGTGGTTATGCACACTGCTATTAATTTTGAATTGGGTTTGGTTGTTAATAACAAATTTCATAAGAGAGTATATATACTGAGAAGCTACTGTGAATATCCCAAGATCCTTAAATAAATGTCTGCAGGATGATCTTGGGTGGACTCCGGCTATTATTCTGATTACACGCTTTTGTGCAATAAATACTTTATTGAAAATCTCATTCTGGAAATACTTTATTCCTCAGTGATGAATTACCCCAAAATATGATACCATATGAAAGCAGTGAGTGAAAATAGGCGTAGTAAGCTAATTTACTAAGATGTTTATCACCAAAATTTGCAATGACCCTTATTGCATAAGTAGCTGAACTCAAACGTTTCAGCAGATCATCAATGTGTTTCTTCCAATTTAATCTCTCATCAAATGGACACACCTAAAAATTTGGAATATTCTACCTTAGCTATATGCTTCTGATTAAGGTCTATATTTATTAATGGCGTCATACCATTCACTGTACGGAACTGTATGTACTGTGTCTTATCAAAATTCAGTGAGAGTCCGTTTACAAGGAACCACTTAGTAATTTTCTGAAAGACAGTATTGACAATTTCATCAGTTAATTCTTGTTTGTCAGGTGTGATTACTATACTTGTATCATCAACAAGTTTGCATCTCCATTGTTAATTCCACAGGATTTTTCTGTCTACTGTTTGTCTATCATGCTGCATTGAAAGTCTGTAGATTTCAAGCTCTCTAGTTGGTGTTTCAAGTTTATCATACATTTCGCTTAGATGGGCCAGTTTTGCTGCCACAGCTGTCTTCTTTGCTGCACTCCTAGCTTCATGATAATCATTCCAACTTTTTTCTAGCTTAGAAGCAAGGAACATTTGATATAGCTGCTTATGGCTCAATCTCGATATGTTGAACTCTTTTTGTCAATTAATTAAAAATATCATTCATTAACTATCAATTCCCATATTTTAAAACATTTGGATTTATTAGCAGGCTATTATGTGGTTGATGAGTTCAGTGCAGAGTCTGATTGAAAAATGTTTTCTGTTTCTTACTTTGTGTACACTGTCATCAGTTTCTTGAATTTGACAGTAGACATATTATATATTCTCAGATGATCTGGAAGCTGAATATCTCAGTAATAAATTAAATGCCGCTGTGTAGTTGTTAATATAATGAAGTATCCCACTTATATGTAATTATGCCCCAGCTTTTGCAAAAAATTTGGGTTACTACCTTTGGTTATTGGATATTTGAATTTCTCATTACCTGGATTGAAAATATGTAAACATTATGACCACTCTTAACCATAATGTCCATGGCACTCCCTTTAAGATCCTTGCTCAGTTGTTATTTTCTGACATTTCCTCTATACATGCATTTGTCCTTCCTCTAAGTTTCACCTTGAAGGTGGAACAGAATGAAAGATGCGTATGTTTAGTATGTAAGTACGTTAACACTTTTAAATGAAAATGTTTATCAGAATGCAGCTCGTGTACAGAAATGAACATGTTGAGATACACGTGACTGCACAGCTAGTGTAGTTTTCACATTTGTCCTAAATCCAAAAAGGAATTCAAATTGAAGTTGAAATCATGTTCTCAGATTGTCATTGCACGTACAATGCAGGCTGTAGGTTGATTGGTACATATTGTTCTTGAGAATACACTATTGGGGATTCCTTGAATTTATTATCTATTAATAAGAAGCAAAACAAGTCTTAGTCACTGACACTATTAACTGTGGCTGCATCAAATAGGTGCAGGCAGGGTAACAATAAAAATCACAGCTTTTATGAAACTCTCAGGTTTCAGGTAAAAATTCTTCGTTGTGACTCTCGTTTCTGACTTCTGTAGTAATTTAAAAGTTCAAATCTGCACTAGTATAGAAACTAGCTGTGAAACCATGGTACACCTGCACAGGCGTTTGATGATGTCGAATCTTAGACAAACATTTACTTGAGTACTGCAAGCTTGTTGGCACCATCTTTGATCAACATTTCTGTAGGCCTCATTTCTGAAGAGAGGCCTGAAAATAAGTTCCTTTTGGTGGTGTTTAAATAACAATAAATAAGCAAATATATAATTTAAAAAGGAATTGTCACTTACATAACTTACAAATTGAGATGTTTTTAATAGATTTTTGCTGGGAAAGTACCTATTTCCAGCTCATTAGTTCTCTCATGAATGAATCAAACTGTTAGTAATCCATCCAGGTTGTGTAGAATATTTGGTAATCACTTCTTGTCATTACTTGTAAAGTTTTATAACTCTTAAAAGCTGGTGTCCCGAAACAATTATACCACATGCAGTTACACGAAACAAGCAAATATGAAACTGTATCAGTTATTAAATCAGTAAGAGTAAAGACTCCTGTGGGTATGATGAAATATCAAGTAGTAAGATGAAGATCAGTGCACCATATACTGCTTGTGTTCTGTCACCTGTGCAAAATGTATTTCAGATGTGGTCAGTTTCCTGACAGATTGAAATACTTGTACCTTAAACAAGTTTTTAAAGAGGTGAAAGAGAAGAAGAAGACAATTACAGACCAGTTTCTTTATTATCGGTGTTTTTTATTAAATTATTGAGAATGCAACTATAAGAGAGCAGTGGAACTTCATGGTGCACATAATTCATTGTCACACTCAGTTTGGTCCCAGAAAGGAGTATCTACAGACAATTAAATTTATTCTTTTTTGTGTTGGGTACTAGTGGAGCTGAACAGTAGGCTGAGGACAGTAGTTTGTTGATTTAACAAAAGCATTTACTAGTGTAGACCACATAGCACTTTAGCATAAATTGGTACGTTATAGAATTTGTGGTAAAGCTCAACAATGTTCACTTCATATAAGGAAAGTAGGGAGCAGAAGGTTGTCCTCCGGGGACAGTGTCAACAAACATACAAGAGCTTTGTCTTACTTCGGTCATGTAAAGTGTGTGCTGACAGAGTTCTGTTCTGCACCCATTGCTTTTACTTGATATACATCAATTACCTTCCATTAAACATAATTTACTTACTTATTTACCTTTTTTTTTTTTTGGCCACACAAACAGTCTCTTTGGCCCCACCAATCAGCCTCCTCCATCTTCCTCGGTCCATGTATTCTTCTCCAGGTAGTCTTCATCATATTTGTATCCTCTCTGACCCTCTTAATCCCTCTCAGCCATGGTCTTCCCCTCGATCCGTTGCCTGTGATGATATGGCCTTCTTGACACACAACATGCCCATACCCCTTTAGTCTCCTCTTCCTATACATAGCCATAATGCCCAGCAGTTTGTACAAATCCTGTGATTTCTGGTTTTTCCTTTCTCTCCAGTCATCTCCATCCTTCACTGCTATTGTGCATGATGTCGAATATAATGTAAATGATCTTGCTAATAGGGTAATTTGTAACATCAGCACATTGCTTTCAGAGAACAGATTAATGCTTAATTGCAACAAAACACATTGCATACAGCTTCTGACAGAACTCTTGTAAATATTGTTGACTTAAGATGGTCAAACAGTCAGTGAAGTCAACAATGTTAAATTCCCAGGACTGAGGGCAGATGAAAAGCTTTCTTAAAAGTATCATGTTCAAGATCTTATGCAGAAACTGAATACTGCTGCCTTCACTATAAGCATAAGCTCAGTTGTCACCAATGCTGAAATACAAAGGCTTGTTAACTTTGCTAGCTTTCACACTGTCCCATATGATATCATTATTTGGGGGCAAATATGTGGACTCAACAAGAATATTCGTAGTCCAGAAAAGGAAAGTGAGACAGATCTGCAGTGTCAGCTCATGAACTGCATGTAGGCCATTGTTCACATGTCTTGGAATTTGAATACTGGCATCCCTGTACATATACCTATACCGGCATACATTCTCCACAATCCAACGTATGACAAATAGCAGAGGGTACCATGTACCACAACTAGTCATTTCCTTTCCTGTTCCTTTCACAAATAGAGCAATGGGTAAAGTGATTGTTTATATTCCTCTGTAAGAGCCCTTATTTCTCTTATATTGCCTTTGTGCTCCTTATGTGAAATGTATGTTGGTGGCAGTAGATTCATTTTGCAGTCAGCTTCAAATGCCAGTTCTCTTAATTTTCTCACTGGTACTTCGTGAACAGAACATTGTCTTCCCTCCAGGTATTCATATTTGAGTTCAAGAAGCATCTTAGTAATACTCACATGTTAATTGAACCTGCCAGTAGAAAATCTGGCAGCTTGGCTGTGAATTGTTTCCACATTCTCTTTAAATCCGATCTGGTGGGGATCCCAAACACATAAGCGATACTCAAGAATGGGTCATGCTAGTGTTCTAAACACTGTCTTCTTTACAGATTATCTACACTTTTCTTAAATTCTTCCAATAAACTGAAGTTGAGTATTTGCTTTCCCTGCTGCTGCCCTAATGTGCTCGTTCTGTTTCATACCAATCTGCAACATTATGCCTAGATATTTAATTGATGTGACACTGTCAAGCAACACTGTAGAATATTTTTTGGTATTTGTGTGGCCTGTGTTATAACAGTTTTTTCTTTTTTGTACTAATTACCAGATAGAAAACCAACATATCGATTTGCTACAGCTTCAGTGCTAAAGTTTTCAGATTTTAAATAAAACTTTTTTCAAAAACAAGTAAATATTGTGTTCTTGTAAAAAAAATGGGAAAGTGAACAGTGCTATTTTAATAACAAAAGTGCCATTAGAAAGTAGCAACAAATCGCCGTAAGAATTGGTACAGCATTGATTAAAAAGAGTGGTAGTCCCAACAAAGTTGTGACATTATATAAAGAGGAAACATCTGCAAAGCTCCTTGAGAAAGAAGGTAAATTTGTTTGATATACATATAGTTTTACTGACATGCTATTAACTTGGGATAGTAACTGGACCCTTACTTTTGTGCTTACTTCAGGGTGAAAAATCGATACATTCCAAAAATGACGATGCAGAAAACTCATCCACTTGTGACCTTTTGCTGTCACCATTGCTGAACCACTCATTTTCCCTTTGCAATCTTTGCAGGAGGCAATGAGACAGATTTCTTTCGCAGTCTCTGGCTCATATCAGTTGAAATCTCCTGCTCCTTCCCCTTCATCAGAATGTTTCAATTTTTATTTGAAGTCTGTATTTCTTACTGAAATAATAGCAGTAAAAACTGAAAATTATTTATTTCAGGAACTACTTATTTTGAGCAGTTTTAACAGTCAGGTTAAACTGAACGTGTAGTGTAACAGAACTGGTTATTTCAGTGATGACTGCCATCCCTACAGCACACTATCAGTGCTGTATTCAAACATTACGTGATTGTTTTCCCTACTTATCTGCATTAACTTAAATTTTTCTACATTTAGAGCAAGCTGCCATTCATCACACCAATTAGAAATTTTGTCAAAGTCATTTTGTATCATCCTACAGCTATTCAACAATGATACCTTCCCATACACCACAGCATCATCAGCAAACAGCTCCAGATTGCTGCTTACACTGTCAATAAGATAATTTATTTTTGTAGAGAATAAGTGTTGTTATATCGCCGGTCGGAGTGGCCGTGCGGTTCTAGGCACTACAGTCTGGAACCGCGAGACCGCTACGGTCGCAGGTTCGAATCCTGCTTCAGGCATGGATGTGTGTGATGTCCTTAGGTTAGTTAGGTTCAAGTAGTTCTAAGTTCTAAGGGACTAATGGCCTCTGAAATTGAGTCCCATAGTGCTCAGAGCCATTTTTTGTTGTTATATCAAGATTCCCTGGGGCATTCTGGGTGGTACCCTTGCCTCTGATGAACATTTGCCATTGAGGACAACCTACTGGGTTGTTTGTGCAGTGTATTCGAATATTAAATTTAGTAGTTTTCAGTCGCTCATCAAAATATTAGATGTGTGTTTACATTTCACGGCATGCAGTAGCAGCTGTGGTGGGTGATAGATTAGTGATAAATGTGAGCTAAGTAAGGGGCTGGTACTGTGGAGCACTCTCAGCAAAACTGAATTAGCCTTCTATCTGGACCCGGCAACTTATTTATTTTCAACTCTTTCAGGTGACACTCTATGCCAGAGATGCCTATTATTATGTCTTCCACACGGAAGTGTATGCAACTGTCAGATGATGGTATGTTTATATAATTCTCGAGTGTCAATGATTTCTTAAACACTAAATTTAAAAACTTAAGCTTTCCTTTTGCTGTCTTCTATTGTTACACCAGACTGGTCAACAAATTTCTGGATAAAAGCATTCGACCCACTTTGCAATTTTATGCAGGACTAAAATTATCTTGGTTTTTTGACAAAATCTTTTGCTAAGGTACGACGTGGAAGTTGTTGTATGCTTTGCTCGTTGACCTCCTTACAAGCTCAGATTTCTGCTAACTTTTTCCTGACACAATTCACACATTCTGTTTTGAACTGGGAGTGCAACAGTCTTTGCTTTTTCAGTATTGTATGAAGTTTTGTTATTAAATCACAGTGGGTCTTTCCCACTCGTTATCAAGTTACTCGGCATGTACTCCTCCAGAGCATGATTTACAGTCGGTTTAAACTTTGTCCATAATTCCTCTGCGTTTGTAGTATTGGAACTGAGTGATGTCCATTCACTGTCTAAGTGGGATGCTAGCAACTTGTGACGTTCGCCTGCTTTATTTCTTGATTGATGGTCCTTGGTGTCGACGTACTGCATTGCGATACTGGCTGAATAATGGGGAGTGGAAGTTCAACACTGACTACTTTAAATGATGTAACCTACAGGTGCACATTTGCGTTTCACAGTTCTTTACTTCCATTGTTCACAACCCCACAATAAAACACAGTTATGTGGCCAGTGCAGTATTGTTTAACATTTGATAAGTGTCATTAATAGGTTGCAAGCAAACATCAACATACTGCTACAAATGTTTACTGTTGGTCATCTACGAGCAGTTAAAACCTAACCACACAGTTCTTGCCACATAATATGGTACATATTGAACAGATACTGACATTGTTTTAGCACATCGCTTATTACACTTATTTCACAGTTAAGTGGGTGCATTGTTGTTGATCTAACCAATATGGGTTCTTTGTCTGAAACTCTGCCGTGGACTGACTGCTTCAGGACCAAAAATCGGGCCCTTATATATATCATCACGATAATAGGCACTGAAACTACAGATTTTTCAATGTTTAATTTACAGAAATTACAATTAAAACTTAACTCTTTCAATTAACTGCATACATCAGAAAATTGAGTCTTTTTAACGGTTTCTTCTACTACAATGGTTAAGCCGTATTATTTGTTTAAATCATGAAATTAACAAATATAGTTATGCAAACAATACTTTCGAAGAAACTGGAAATTACTGCCCCCAGGGGCTCAGCATTCATTTGCTGAGTACGGGCTTGGCGACCCCGGGGTCCTGAGCTGGGGTCTGGTCAGCGCCGCCAGTCTCCTGTCACCGTAACCCCCGGACATGCTTCAGCGACCACCGTATGGCGCGGTGGTGGAATATTGTGTGCTGCGGGGAATGGTTATCTTGGCTTGACCGCCTGGATTGCGAGGACGGTAAACCTCTATAAAAACCCCTCAATCTTATGGTGTGCTGCGCGCCTATAAGATGCATGGCTGTTGGGGTGGAACAGTCGCAAGCGGGCAACCTCTGGGGCACCTGCCGCACCCCAGTTGTATAAGGCTTACCTAGGCACGCGGGGCTCTGTCTAGGTGGACTTCTAGTTCCCTAGCTGCTCGTGGGACCGAGATGGATCCTTCGAATTCCTCTTTTCCTCCTCCCAGCGGAAAGGGTGGGCCGCTGGAAAGTTCCAACACCCAGTCTCTGAAGAGGGCTCGTGCAGTCAGTCCCCCTGACTGCAGCACATCTTTGACAAGTCAAGTCTTTAGTAACAGAATGCATTCTGGTAATCAGAATGTGTTTCTCATTGTAAAATGGAAGGAGGGTAGTTTTGAGAAGGTTTTGCCCTTCTATATACAAAAGGGTGTGGAGGGCATCTGTGGCTCCTTAAAATCAGTGAAGCGTTTGCGTAATGAGACCTTGCTCGTGGAAACTTCCACTTCCCAGCAAGCCACTAACCTGCAAGCTGCTAAATGCCTTGGGGAGTATGCCATAGACACTGAACTGCACAGCACCTTGAATTATAGCAAAGGTGTGGTGACATGCCGGGATCTAGTCGACATTCCCAAAGACGAACTGCAATGTGAGTGGGCTCCGGAAGGTATCGTTGATGTTCAACATATCATGAAGAGGGTTGATGGCAATCTTGTGAAATCCGACTCCTTTATTCTGACCTTCAGCAGCACGAAACTTCCAGAACATGTTAAAGCTGGGTTCCTTCGCCTTAGTGTGAGGCCTTATTTCCCAACCCCAATGTGCTGTTTTAAATGCCAGCATTTTGGGCATACCACCTTAGGCTGTAAAGGCGAAGCGACTTGTGGAAACTGTGGTCAGGGTGCTCATGAAGGAGTTGGTTGCTCGTCTCCGCCTAAATGTATTAATTGCTCTGGGAACCACCCTGTTTGGAGTAGGGACTGCCGAATATTTTTAGAGGAATGCAAGGTCCAGGAAATAAAAACAACCAAGCGTATCCCCTATGGTGAGGCCAAGAAGATTTATAAGTCGATGCAACCTCCCACATTTGCTACATCTTTTGCATCCCTGGTACAGAAGCCTACTCCAAAAGTCGATGCCTCAACGCAGACTGAGGTGGTGAGTGTTGGCACTAACACCTGCAGCTGTCAGTGCACTTGCAACACAGCCAGTGTTTCAGAGCCAGTAGCCCCTACTTGAACGGCAGACAAAGGTACAGTGGCGAACTTGGTCCAGCCCCTCGCGCCTCCCACAGCTGAGATTGTTCCCAAGCCCAGTGCTCCAATTACCACTCCCACATCAGCTCCCCCAAAGTCCACCAAACCACAGAAAGCTACTGTACAGCAGCAACAGCGGGTCAAATCCCGTGGTAAACCATCTGACCATGCAGATGTTGTTTTACGTTAGCCTTCATCTGACTCTTCCCCAGAGTTGATGGAGTACGATGTATGTGTGGGGCAATCATCTCGTCCCACGCCTGCCCCTCCACCTGATGTGGTCTCCCCGCACCGTCGGAGAGACAGGATGAAGGTGCTACCCCCAACATAGATGGCTCCCATACTCCAGTGGAACTTACAAGGGTTCAGGACGCATGTGGAGGAACTTCATCTACTCTCTCAGGGTAGACCACTGTGTGTCTGTCTCCAGGAGACGTATTTCCATCCATCATACTCCCCTGAGATACGAGGCTATTCACTCCACAAAAAGGACCACCTGCGTGGAGAGAGAGCTAAAGGTGGCGTAGGTATTTTCGTCAGGACGGACTACCACTCCTCGCCTCTCTCACTTACGACGACTTTACAGGCCACCGCTGTGTCCGTGCACGTGCGTCATCCATTGACTGTATGTTCACTTTACTTGCCCCCACTTGATGCTCTTGATGAAGCGGCCCTCACCGACCTTCTTACACAGCTCCCCCAGCCATTCATTATTTGTGGTGATTTTAATGCCCACAATGTGCTTTGGGGCTCTGCAATTACCTGCCCCAGGGGTAGAGCAATTGAGAGGCTTCTCCTGTCATCCTGTGCCTACTTGCTCAATGGAGGACAGAGTACTCATTTCTGCACGGCGACTGGGTCGTTCTCTGCCATTGACCTCACACTTTGCTCTCCAGCTCTTGCCGCCAGTGCTCACTGGGAAGTGGTTGCTGACTTGCACGGCAGTGATCATTTCCCAATCTGGATTCACCTGCCAGATGGCGTGGGCCCCGAAAGGAGACCACCACGATGGGTGCTCAGTGGAGCCGACTGGACACTTTATAGCCAGTTGACCCAATTCGAACACTGTGCGAATGTTGAGGTGTGGGTGGATCATATTACCAAAACGGTCCACCACGCCGCTGCAGCATCCATTCCACAGTCCACAGGCCACCGGAAGAGGCCACCTGTGCCTTGGTGGAGTGCCGAATGCCGCTCTGCAATCAGGACCAGGCGTGTGGCTCTGTGTCGGTTCAAGTGTCGGCCAACTGCTGAGAATCTTGCAGCCTTTCGGGTGGCGAGGGCAAGATGTCGCCGCATTATTCGTGAGAGCAAGAAGAGGACATGGCAAACGTTCCTGAACACCATTAATCGTTCCACCAAAAGTTCCATTGTGTGGGAGACCATCAGGAGAATTTCTGGCAGAGGAGGGAGGTGCCCCATAGCTGCTGTAATGACTAACGGCACTCTCCACACGGATCCGCGGGACATTGCCCAGACTATGGCAGCGTATTTTGCCACGGTTACTGCAACAACCAGTCAGGATCCAGGTTTCCAGCGCCATAGAGCGGTTGCTGAGAGATGTAGTCTGAACTTCCAGTCCACCTCTCATGAAGTTTACAACTGCCCATTTTCTATGTGGGAGCTGGATTCTGCATTGTCTGGAGCTCGTGACACATCCCCTGGTCACGACAGGATCCATTACAGTATGCTATGGCACCTCACAATGCGCAACAGAGAAATACTCCTCGCACTTTTTAATGCCATTTGAGCGTCGGGTCACTTTCCTGACGCGTGGCGTGAGGCAGTTTTAATCCCTTTTTTAAAACCTGGGAAAGACCGCACGAGCCCAAGTAGCTACCGTAGTATTGCACTCACTAGTTGCATAGGGAAGACCTTGGAGCGGATGGTCAACCGCTGCCTTGTCTGGATGTTAGAATCCCGGCAACTCCTTAGTCGATTTCAGTGTGGGTTCAGGAGGTTTCGTTCCACCTTCAATAACCTTGCCCTCCTGGAGGTGGCTATACACCAAGCTTTCCTACGCCGTCATCACCTTCTAGGTGTATTTTTCGACATCGAGAAGGCCTACGATACCACTTGGAGGCGTCTCATCCTGGAGCAGGTTCACGAATGGGGTTTTCGTGGTTGTCTTCCTCTTTTTATTCAGTCTTTCCTCTCGCCATGATATTTTAGATACCGAATTGGTGATGTCCTGTCTGATCGCTTTGCGCAGGAGAACGGTGTCCCTCAGGGTAGCGTTTTAAGTGTGACTCTCTTTGCCATCGCTATTAATAGCATTACGTCCATAGTGAAAAGTCCTGTCCAGTGTTCTTTGTTTGTGGATGATTTCTCTTTGTTTTGCTCTTCTTCAAGCCTTGCAACGACAACTCGTCAGTTGCAACTTACGATTAGGCATTTGGATGACTGGGCGCAGAAGAGTGGTTTTAAGTTTTCCACCGAGAAGTCTGTATGTGTTCTTTTTAACCGTTCTCGTTCGATTTTAACCTTTCCTGAGTTGAGGATGAGGGACACTATTCTTACTTTTAAAGACACAGTGAGATTTCTGGGGCTCATTTTTGACTCGAAGCTCACGTGGTTACCTCATCTTAAAGACCTGAAACGGCGGTCACTTAAGGCTTTAAGTATTTTAAAATGTCTTAGCCACAGTACATGGGGAGCTGACAGGACTTGTCTGCTCCAGTTTTACAGGGCGTTTGTGCGATCTCGGCTCGATTATGGGTGCACGGTGTATGGGTCTGCGAGGCCTTCTTACTTAAAGATGTTGGACGTTGTGCACCATGAAGGGCTTCGTTTGGCCACTGGGGCATTCCGAACTAGCCCCATACCAAGCCTCTGTGCAGAGGCTGGTGAACCGCCATTTCATATGCGGCGACGGCTACTTACAGTGCGCCAGGCGTATAAAACTTTGTCCACACCATACACCCCTGCATACCATACCGTTGCTCAGCCTCCTCTGGCACGATTGTTTCATAACCGGCAACGTGCGACACAGCCCTATGGGATTCACGCACAGGATTGCCTCGGTGCGATGTCTATGGCTGGTCTTCGTGTTTTACATCGCGGTTGGAGCAGATCTCCACCTTGGCTCCTCCGGAGACCCAAACTTATTTTAGATTTGACTAATTTTAAGAAAGATGGCACACCTGATTTTGCGTTTCAATCTCTGTTTTTTAACATTTTAGATGTGCATCACGGTTTCACTGTCGTTTTTACTGATGGCTCCACACAGGAGATTTTCCTTGGCTGTTCTGTGGTGTTCCCTGATCATGTTACCCGGATTCGCCTCCCTGCTGAATATACCGTTTTCGCAGCGGAGCTCCACGCGATCCTGAAGGCACTGGAGCAGATGAATCATGTTCGGGGCGATCGATTTCTTCTCTGCTCCGATTCTCTTAGTGCCTTACAATCACTGCAGAACCTATACCCGACTGAGGAGATGGTCCAGCTGATACATGACCAACTGTACTTGCTCCAACAGCGGGGTAAAGAGGTATCCTTCTGCTGGGTGCCTGGTCATGTCGGCATATGGGGCAATGAACAGGCTGATCGGGCTGCCAAGGAGGCCTGCAGAGAGCAGGATGTGGTCCAGTGTCCTATCCCCTTGCAGTCAGTCATCACTGCACTCCACAGGAAGTGCATGGATTTGTGGGAGGACGAATGGCTGGCGGTGACGGCCAATAAACTGCGGTCGGTAAAGTCAACCACTCGGCCGTGGCGTTCCTCCTGCCGGTTGCTCAGGCGGGAAGAGGTGGCCCTCACACGTCTTCGGATCGGGCACTGTCCTCTGACGCATAGCTATTTATTACAGCGGGAGGATCCTCCATTTTGTGATGCTTGTGGTGTGCACATTTCTGTCCAGCACATTTTAACAGACTGCATTTTCTACCGTGCTGCAAGGGCAGAAGCACTAGTTGATGGGGATCTGCCTTGTGTTTTAGCTAACGATGAGACATGTGTGTCTAGGGTTTTTAAGTTTTATGATGTGTCTAGGGTTTTTAAGTTTTGTGATGTGTCTGGACTCTGGCCTAAACTTTTAGGCTGGAGGTTTTAGTGTATTGCAGAGTGGCTGACTCCTCCCTTTTTTCCTTGCGGTCAGCCAGCCACTTCCATCTGCTACATTGTTTTAGCTCCCTCTCCCGTTTTCTTCCTGTGTTGTCCATGTTTTACTGCTGACGCCCTGCTTCATCCCATGCTTCGATGTGGGTGAGCACCTATTTTTCAATGATTGTTCCCCGTGTTTTATGTTCCGTTTTATGTCAATGTTCTGAGTTTTTTTTTTCTTGACACCCGTCTCACTATGATACTGAACGGGCGCTGAAGATCTTGCTGTCGTGCGCCCACCAAACCCTTCTACTACTACTACTACTACTACTACTACTACTGGAAATTACTTTGGAATTAAGAGCTGGCTTTGCTTACATGTTTTCAAAAAACGCCAAATAGGTTCTTTAAGAATACTATTAGTTGTTCCTCCAAACATTTACAACCAAACAGAATTTATATTTGTTTATAAGTCAACAATAGAATTTAAGTTACGAAACAATTACTGATATACCCTATAACAAAAGATACTTACTAGTAATAGTCAAAATAAATTAGAAAATCAATTACATATATCTGGTGTTATATTCTTTAAAACTGAGGGCCAAACTTTCTCTGTTATGAAGATGCAGATTATACTCACCTATGTTAAAAGTGAAAAAATGAATTTTAAGGAGGCAGATGACAAAACAAGAGGGGAAATAAAAAAAACATCCCAGCTTGCTTAATCACAAACTGCTTCTCTGCTCTTTATAGCAAAAATACTCTCCTATGATGACATCATGACCACTACTTCCTGTCTCTATACTGGCACTTTTGATAAGGTCAGGTCTGTTTGTAGCCACATGGACTAAAACCTTTCCATTATGTGCAGTCTGTCAAATGAGCTACTCAAGAAATATTTCAGAAAACATTTTCAAGACTAATTTACACGACTGTCTGTCCATAACAGCTGTAATGAATCCATAGACATCCCAGTCAATACTCGGTAGGTTAAAGTTGCCCCCATCTAATGTTGCATGTGCTGGGTACTTCCATGTTACTGAGTGTAAACATTCTTTGTCATAGTGGAATCAGGTGGCAGTAAAAACGTCCAACAACTAATTTCTGTTGCACAGAACACAACTGACTTGTGTTCACCTAAGCCTGTTACTTGCGTCCAGATAACTTCACAGTTAGACTCAATTTCCACCTTGATGGACACAATGTTTTCATTGACTGCAATGAACACTTCCCTTCCTATTGGGTTCTGATCTGTCTTTTTGATAAATATTCCATGCCTCACTAAATATTTTGGAGTTTTGTACATTGGGTTTCATCCACTATTGGTTTTGAGAATAATTTGAGTGTGACAACTTTTCTGGAGAGCAATAAATTCAGGAACTTTTTTATGACTACTTCGACAATTTGCAGTTAAAGTTTTGTCAGTTGAAATGTGTCTACTTTGTACGTGATCTAGTTTTGCTCTCTATTTAATGACTGGCGAATGTTAACCAGAGGATCTTAAACTATTGCCTAGCTTTAAAAAACACCCGTGTGTACTCCCACAAGTACTCTGCTACCCAAGTAGCTGCCTCCTTTGTTAGTGTATATTCCCTCATGGGGTTTGTTGTTGACAGAACTGACTTATTCAAAAGAAAGTGCAATATTCATTCAGTGAACCCTTGATGGAAAAATGATTTGCATGGCTGGCCGGAATGGCCGAGCGGTTCTAGGCGCTACAGTCTGGAACCGCACGACTGCCACAGTCACAGGTTCGAATCCTACCTCAGGCATGGATGTGTGTGACGTCCTTAGGTTAGTTAGGTTTAAGTAGTTCTAAGTTCTAGGGGACTTATGACCTCAGCAGTTGAGTCCCATAGTGCTCGGAGCCATTTGAACCATTTTTTTTATTTGCATGTGAATGACACTCTCTTAAGCATTGCTCAGAAATATGTGCACTATTCAGAAAGTTTCATTTCCAATGACCCTCCAGCAGAACTAGAAAAACAGAGTGATAAACCCCAAGACTTCAGATCTAAATTAAAAGGTCTCCCTGTGGCACACTGCTTCTGTTGCATACAGGAGTACCTCGCTGTAGTTGAAAATGTTTCTCTGTAATGGGTTTGTTTTTTATACTCTCACAATTTCTGTTTGTTTTCTTTTAATTCTTTAGTTTCTTTTGCTTGTAACGTTCATAATCAGCATTTTGTGAACCGTATACAGACTTGTTTCTTGATGACTTAGCTTTGGCTTGTATTGTCCCAGAGAATGAATAGATATCCCAGTGAGTAATGACCTGTAGTTGCAATATTTTATTATTGTGGTGTGTTCACAAAGACACAATCACAAGAAAATTTTGTAAAAAAAAAAAAAAAAAAACCATGCACATACAATGTCAGTATGGTTATTAATTACAAACATTATGATGATGTCTAACCTGCTCCCTGTATCCACTGAATCTTTCATGATTAAGTGAAGAATTCCTCCATGTAGAAATTCATCTCTCAGGGAGGCCACCCAGAAATTGGATTTTTGTAATTTTTTAATGTCAATCTTCCAAAGTAAGTCAATTCAACTCTCTAAAATTTTTGAGAAAACTGACTTTCAAGTTTTCCAAGGGACTTTAATTCCCTAAAACTATGGCGAATTCCTTGATTGGCAGCATGGCTCAGCTGGTGCCATTTGAGAATGATAATCAATTGGATCGCTTGTTTGACTCTTGCTGCGGTCTCTTTTCTCCCAGTTTGAATACCTCCACATTAATATATAAAACTGATCAAATATATCCTAACCAACACATATCCTATCATTATTTTTTAAGAAAAATGCATATCTTCTTGTTCCTAATTACATATCACATGCAAAATTCCAGTGTTCATTGCAAATATAAATTCTTGATTACCAATATTTCATGTAAGATCATAAATAAATTTTGATATTTTTTAATTTTAATAATCTTTTATAAAATATCAATGATCAAGAATTTATATTTTCAGTGCGTGTGATATGTAATTAAAAAGTAGAAGACATGTGTTTCTCATAAAAAAATGGTGATTAGATGTGTGTTAATTTTCACATATTTGATGAATTTCATATTTAAATGATGTAGGCATTCGAATTGGGGCTGAGGGGGAGCTATAGCAAGATTCAAACTAGCAATCCGTTGATTGCCCAATTACCACTCGGTGACACTGCAATGTTAGCCATGTGACCTGTCATCAAATTTGCCACAGCTTCAGTTAATTACTGTTCTTCAGAAGTCTTCAAAGTTGATTTTCTTGAGAATTTTTTGGAGTTACATCAAACTGCCATAGGATATCAATATTTGAGTCTGAATATTACATGTGATACATACAATTGCCAGGTGGTCTCCTTGTGGTTCTATTGTAGTTACGAAATGAATCTGATTGTCTAAACCTACAATTAACATCACCCATTAATGAATCTGATGAATCATGTTATCTTAGATTTGTTCTTCTGGAGTATGTGTCCAGAACAACTATACCTACTGATAGAGTTCGCTACTGTTAGGACAGTAAAGTGTGTAGCTTGATGTTACTTCACTTTATATTGTTCATGAGACATCTTCTGTTGTGATTTTGGAGCATATGAACCAAATGTTTTATGATTTTGTGAGTATGTGAAGTTCTGTACATCTACAGTACATAGATTATGCCGTAAATGAAAGATCATATTTTGTGCATTTTGTTCGCATAATTCACATATTTTTGTGTCAGTTGATTTTTACAAACTTGGCACAGAAGAACATTAGCACTGCATAAGTTAGTAGGGGAGGGGCAGTAATTACATGCAGCCAATGCACTGAAAGCTGTCAGTGTTGGAGGAAGATTGGTAAATATTCAGAAAGAAGGAATGTGGAAAATACCAAATTGGAAATGGCATAAAATGTGTACACTTTCCACTAACTTAGAGTAGGCTGAATTAATGTTATGTGTAATGAAGCATTTTACGGGAATGATCAAGAGCGCACAAATTGGTGAAAACACAGCAATAACTTACTAGTTCAAATTAAATTTTCATAAATCCAACACCAACTTCAGTTAACTTCCCTGATCTCTTCACAAGATTATATTTAGCTATTCAGGGAACCTCATGAGGATAGCACTGTTCATAATGCGAGTAATAAATTTTTCTTTTGTCAGGTTTCTGTAAGTCTCACACCTCACCCAACCCAACAGATGAAAATGTAATGATCTTGGAAAACTTTATGGCAAATGAACATGAATGGTGTGACTGGTTTATCAAACAGGGATTGTTGAATTTAGATTTGTAATGAGTGGAATATTCTATACAGGGTGTTCAAAAATTCAGTGTCCAAATTAACAGGGATGATGATGGAGACAAAAATGAATATATTTTGTAAAGCAACCAATGTGTCACAAACAGATGTTGTTGGAGTACTGAGTGTGCAGGAAGTTATTGTGTGTGATTGAGAATAAAACAGTGCTAAATGTTTTTCATTGATTTATTGTTCTGATCACTATTACACTACAATAAAGGTTCGAAATGAGCACCAATAACCTCAGTGCAGGGTCAGTATTGATGTAGCAGCGAGTCCCATGTTTACAGGAAAAATCACGGTGTGTTTTGTGTTTGTGTGGCTGTCATAAGAATTCTTGCAACCAGTTCTATTTATGAGTTAACAGGTGTAGAATACACTTTGGCTTTCATGTAGCCCCCAACGATTGGCAAAATTAGTGGTTATTACTGCTCGGACTAGTTCTGCAAAGTGCGTTGGGCCCCAATCATGCTGAAACCACTTCATCTTCCTGATATCTAGCCGTACCTCCTCGAATATCATTGTCAGGTGAGCATCAAAGAACACTCTGTACATGTCTTGCAGTTTGCCCCGATGTGTAGTGCTCCATGTTGACCCTGCAACTGTCATGGAGGCACTACTGCTACCCGATTTTTAGTAATTCAGTGTTGCAACATTCTATATATCATAAACTAACATTTAGTGTAACAACTTTTATTTGATCCACTCACGTATTACATATGCATTCTCAGTGCTCATGCAATATAGGTTTCTGATAAATGGTTGCTTTATGATTTTTTGTCTCCTGTATCATCCTTGTTAGTTTGAGTACTGAAGATGTGAATGCCCTGTATTTAATTTTAATGCTGTATGACATCCACAGTTTTGAATCTAAGGAAAACTCTTCAGATAAGTGCCAACTCAGTTTATAGAAAGTATCCATACTTGGTCCTTGTAAGACGATTTGGTAAAATATGAGGCTCAGTTAAACAGTTGTCAAGCACACCTACTTGTGGGAGAGGAACACCTATTCATGTAGCAGCTGTTTTTGTGCTAATGGAAGGAATGTTCTATTGGCTGCAAAATGACTTGTGCTTTATTGACATTTTATTCAATTGCATTTCGGGAAGAAATACGTGTGCTACTAATTGTGCTAGTCTGCTAAAGGTTTCTGAAAACATAAATGATATTCTGAATCTGGTACTCTGAAGTGAAATAACAAGCGTAATTCCACTTTAAAATACCGTATTGTAGCCGATGAAAATATTTTGTTTTGTCAGCCAGGTAACAACATTCTCTTTAAGCAGCATTTCAACAAGTTTCTTGTTTGCGTCATCAGATGAAGACTGAATTCCAGTAGTATCACTTGGCTAATAGCCTAAGAAAAGTACATTTGTGAAAAACACTGAGAAAGTCTGCATTGTCACATGCTGAGCCAAGATATTCAGTATTTGTGTGTGTGCGCGTTTAATTTTTTTAAAATATGTATATTACCACACAACCAGCCTGAAACTGCAGTCTAATATAATTCAGATGCTAGAGCAAAGAGTATTGGTCTTCAATTTCAGACTTATGCATAGACATTGGCACTCCACTAATTGCATTCCAGCAGCCATATTTACGCACACTGAAAATTGGATGCATACTTCTATGAACTTTAAAGATTGAAATTTTCCCAAAAATTACCCTCTGAAATGATTATCTTTCTCTCTGAAATACCGTAACTGTCCAGAATATGTATTTTGGATACTCTTTTCTATGGACCACACAAGAGGGTGCACTGGTTTAAACAATGGAGCCACATTTGGGAGAAGAATGGTTTAAATTACTGTCTTGCTATATGCAAATTTAGATTTCTCATTGTTTCCCTAAGTGACTTAAAGTGGGTTCTGGCATCATTCATTTGAAGAAGGTGAAGTGGACCGAGCGAGGTGGCGCAGTGGTTAGCTCACTGGACTCGCAAACTGGAGGACGACAGTTCAATTCTATGTCTGGCCATCCTGATTTAAGTTTTCTGTGATTTCCCTAAATCACTCCACGCAAATGCTGGGATCGTTCCTTTGAAAGGGCACGGCCGACTTCCTTCCCGGTCCTTCCCTAATCTGATGAGATGGATGATCTCGCTGTCTGGTCTCCTCCCCAACAACAACTTAGGTAGGTGCTGAGTTATGAAAACCCGGTTTCTGCCAGACATTGTTGAAACTAATGGCTGATAAATAGTACTTTATTTTTTCATGTGGTCACCGATAATAATAGCTGGTAGGTGAGTCAGCACACCACTTTCACGTGTGTGTGTGTGTGTGTGTGTGTGTGTGTGTGTGTGTGTGTGTCGATAATAATAGCTGGTAGGTGAGTCAGCACACCACTTTCACGTGTGTGTGTGTGTGTGTGTGTGTGTGTGTGTGTGTGTGTGTGTGTGTGTGTGTGTGTGTGTGTGTGTGTGTGTGCAGGAATGGAGAACACTGCCACGCGTGCTCCGATGGACCTGCTCCATTCCAAAGGTTCTGGCTGTAGTGTTTTCACTGCCTCTCTCGTGCTCTTGAGCATATCTGTTCATGCACTGAAGGGTCCTTTCTCATATGCAGTGACTCCTTGAGCAGTTTGCAAGCTCTCAACCAGTCTTACCATTGCCATCCCTTGGTCATTGCTATCCCGGATTTCCTGCATGAACTCAGACAATGTGTACACTCGGTGACCTTTGTCTGGGCCCCAGGCCTCGTCAAGATCACAGGGAATGAACTCGTTGATAGTCTGGCCAAACTGGTCACCATCAAACTGACTCTTGAGATCAGTATTCTGGGAACAGACCTTTGATCAGTATTGTGCCATCAAGTTTCAGGAATCTGGAATATGGAATGGCTCACTCTGACTTCCTCAAACTAACCACGAGTGATAAAGGAGACTACGAATATGTCGACATCCTCCATGGAGGCCTCTCGTGAGGACTCTACCATCCTTTGCTGGCTCCACATCAGTCATATTTGGCTGATTTGTGGTCATCTCCATTGCAAGGACCTGCCCCACTGTCATTGTGGTTCCAGCTTTACAGAGGTCCACATTTTGCTGGACTATCCCAACCTAGCCAGCCTGTGGCTACCCTAACTAGCTACCCCTGGTGTTAGGAGACAATGCCTCAGCTGCTGACTTGGTTTTACCCTCATTGCCCTCCAGTTTCAGGGATTTCCGACTACTCCCTAGATGGGGCACCTTGCCTGCCTTTCTTCCCCTTTCCTCCTTTCTTCTTTTTGTCCCTTATCTTGTCTTTGTTGATCTTTTGGAGACCTTGGGGTTGGGTTTTGCATGGTAGGCTGTCTCTGCTCTACAGTCATACAGACCTGTCTGTTTGAGGAAAAAGGGACTGATGACGAAGTAGTTTGGTCCCTTTAATCAATCAATCAACCAAGCAAGCAAGCAAGCCAAAGGTTCCTACAGTCATCAAGGAATGTAAGATCTGAAGGGGAATCTTAGAAGATTGAAACCAGTCATCTGAAAATAAAACTAAACAGTTTAAATGCAGTCATGACTGTCTGTATTGAAATAATTTATGATATTAAGAGATAACTGTTTCTCCTGGAACAATGTTCCAAAAAATGTTTAAATACGTGTCAAAAGGCAGTCTTCCTTTCTTTCTCTTTTATTCAAAATAGCAATAAAATTGTTTGTATGGTTGTCATTTGTTAGACTGAAATATGGAATTGTTCTCTGCCTTGTATAAGCATGTCACTCTAAACAACACACTGTGTCATTTTGAAATATTATCATATGTTGAATTCCTTATGGTATAACCAGAAAGGCGATCAAGAAACTACTTGATTTATTTGAGAGTGCTGTCAGTACATAATGGTATGGCACAGAAAATTGTCACCAAGTATTTAAAAGATTTTTAAATATGGCTTGATTTCTGTGGAAACATATGCCAGCTAATAGTGAATGTATGAATCAAGAAATATTCATATAAAGCTGGAACTACTTTAGGATGTGTACAAAATTTTTTATTAGCTAATGTCATCCAGTTCAATGTTTCAGCAAAGCTATTTTGTCTTTGTTTACACATAATAGTAATTAGAGAACCTCTGTCTCTGTACTGAGAGAAAATTATGCAGCACTTTGTTTAAACAGTCTGTGATAAATAATTTTATGAAATACATGGAATTTGAGCTCTGTTATTTATCTGTTGGTGTTTTAAAACTTTATTAAGTTAATTTAAATTGTAAATAAGCACATGAAACTGTAGTGTGATATATGAATTATACATTTCTCTGTATAGACTTTCTTATTCCTTTCTATATCTCTGAATTGTTATTAATAGTATTGTGAATGTTAAGTGATCTCTGTAAGACACATAGTATTAAAAATGTTACCTAATCACTATACTGTTTTGCATTTCTGAACTTTTCCATTTCTGAACTTTTCCACATGTTGAGGAGTACCCTACTAAATAATTTGCATAACTAACATACTTGTGGTCCCCTGCTGAAGGAAAATATTTGATTCTGGGGCTTAGCAGTGTTTCATTTTATTTCTGCATTTGTAAAAGTCTGGTAGTGGTGATGTATATAGTAAACTGAGATACTTGTTGGGAATATTGACACTGGAATATTGTCAGTTTCATTTATGACAGTACCTTCCATTTTTCACAATTTGTTAGATAGATTATTTTTTGACTAATCGTTGAACTTTATTAGCTAGTTTGTAAATTTTTCTACAGGTCTTTCTTGATATGAGTTATAATATCAAATTTTCTATGAGAGAGATAATATTTTCAAATATTTTCCCTTTCCTTGTACTGGGTTATGGCTCCCACATGTTTATATTCCATTTGCCATTAAAATGATTTGAATTTTTATGTCTAAATTTATGTGGATCACTTCATTTGCATTATTCCACTTTTCTGCAAGAAATTTTTTTAATCATGAACAGGGCAAAATAGTTTGAAATATAATGGATTTTTTTTTTGTAGTCATTTACATATCCGAAAACCAAAGAACACTGCAGAAATGGGCACAACAGTACATACTGTACATATATTAAACACTGTGTATTTTTGTACTGGTGAGACATTGAGTTTTTAACATTACATTTTAATGAGGACACAATTAATTCAGATGAAATGATATTTCATTCTTACACATTTGAAGTGAGGCATATATTTTTAGAGAAGTAACTGTAAGTTCGTCAAAAATGTCCAATTTACCCATCTCCAGACAACGTACTGAAGTCTACTGGGTATATTCCGAACATCATATAGAATGATTCCACTGGCTTGCTGCTGAGTGTCCTAGATACCTCTCGGCAGCATGCCTCTGACACAGTGCTCCAGTTATCCTGTTCCACGTATAGGTGATGTGCTGGTTGCAAAGCCTGTACTAGACTGGAGCATTGCATTTTGGTACACTCACATTGTACAAATCAGCATCCTGAATAAGCAGCCTGCATGAAACAAATCATGCATTATTTGTGTTATTTTTACTCCTGTGTGTGTGCTTTGTGTAGCTTTGTTCTTTCTTAAAGTGAGTGCATAAGTGTCTACTCACTGTTTATACAGTTCTTGTCTTCTTTCTGTTTTTTGATTTTTACTTTCCCAAAATTCTCCCAGTAAACTGAAGTTGACCATTCGCCTTCCCTACCACAATCTTCGCATGCTTGTTCCATATCATATCCCTTTGCAGCACTACGCCCAGATATTTAAATGATGTGACTGTGTCAAGCAGGACACTACTAATGCTGTACCTGAATATTATGGGTTTGTTATAAGTGTTAACTTACATTTTCCTACATTTAGAGCCAGCTGCCATTTATCAAACCAACCTAAAATTTTTGTCTAAGTCATCTTGTATCGTCCTACAGTCACTCAACTTAAACTCCTCCTCATATGCCAAAGAGTAGTCAGTAAATGACTGTAGATTGCTGCCCACCCTGTCTGTCAGAGAATTTATGTATATAGAAAACAAGAGCAGTCTTGTCACACTTCTCTGGGGCACTCCTGATGACAACCTTGGCTCATAAACACTTGCTGCCTAGGTTCTATTACTTAAGTTTTTGAGTGACTCAAATACCTTCGTTAAGTCTGCTGTGGGGCACCATGTAAAATCTAGAAGTATGGAATCCTTTTAGGCATCTGTTAGTGACTTTCAAAATGTCACTCACTTCCTAGCCCATGGAGGATTGCACTTGTGATACCAGGAGCTGCATGGTACTCACTGTATGTTACTCTCCAATTTGGTGCTTATTCATCCCACTTCATCATTTTATGAAATACAACAGGTATGTTCTTATTTTTAAATTATATTTATTATTTTAAAGATATTTATGTATCTGTAGCTGTTGTAGAAATTTGATTGAGCCTTCTGGCTATGCGTGTTGTTAACCTGATGTTGCTTATTTCTTGGGCCCATGGGACACTTTGGCACTGTTGCATTTGGTGAGTATTACAGTCCACAACAATTTTTGAATTAATTCAGTGAGGCCATATGTTTTACTGTCCTTTCTCTGCTATATGGCATGAAATGGAAATGTTCCACTAATTGCTTAAGCCTTCATCAGTTCTCCCTGTTCAAATGTAATGATCCTCTGTGCATGTGTTATTTTCTGCCTGTTTCTGAAGTTCTAGATGATTACCATTTTGCTCACTTAAAGTAAGACCATTGAGCACTCGCTAGTTGCTAAGGCCCTCCTATTTGTTACTGATATATCTGTATTGTTGCTAACATATGCTCTGTGATTGTATGTGGTTGCCTTCTCATTTTTCCAACTCTTGTTCTTGTATGACTTGGACCCTGTCATCAGTTCTATGGCAGTGCCATAAATCTGATATCACATTAATGCCTACTACTTACAGTAGATACCTCAGGCAAATTGGGGAGCGTTACAAATTAGGTTGTGTATTGTTCTTTGGTCCTTATGTATTGTGTAAAGAGTGAATCACCAATTTTTCTGCTTACCAGTTAACCTCAGTTGCGATCATAAAGGTGGAGAGGAACTGAGATTCCTTTGTTACTTAACCACAGCTGTTGTTGCTGTGGCCCCTGAGTGACTGACAACAATACTAACTTCAAACAGGAAACAAGCTAACATACTGTTTAGAGCATAGGACCCTTGGAGACAAAGCTCTTTCACACCCTGTTCCTCTGACTCTTGTGTCAGTTCTATTATCATGGTGATACTGTTCAGAACAATGAGTTGTAAGATCTCTAGTATGGGTGCATAGTGAAAACGTAGCCTTTTGGAGTGGCTTGGAAATGTACCATTATCTGGACATATAGAGGTCTTTATACACATTTTGTAGGATGGGATGCCCACAGAGAGATGTGGCAAGAGTTACGGCATGTGGCATGGCACAATGGCGTAACGGTAGTGTAGGAAAGAGGGATACATATTAAACTCTTTAAACACCTTAAAAGCACCACGTTAGTTCACGTAAGTGTCAGTAAAGATATACACGATATCCTTTAGACTTTCGTTGGTTATCATTAGAGTTGTAGAACTACCATAAGCTACTGTAGACTATGACAAGTAAGTGTAGACTTTGGTAGTTTTCCTAGTAGCTTTGATAAGTTAAGATTGTGTTAGGCGTGTTTCATATACCTATCAGGTGTTACCTTATTTTGGTCACTTTGTTTGCACATGCAATCAGTGTCTTAGTAGATTCCTCTAGAAACTGGAAGTGGTGAACCATCAAGAAACAAAGTGAGGCTATATAAAATGGCCACATAACCTACAGAACATTGTTGAGCATAGTAATCCACTTGTCCTTTATGTAAGAATAAACAGTATTTATAGTGAAATTGAAGTTGTCAATTTGTAATTCAGGTTTTATTTGAAAATCGTTGCTTTGTTTTTGAAACAGAGGTATGTTGAGTAAAAATAAAAATAAATTACAGCTTTATCATACAGTGATAGGAAATTCAATTTGCTCAAAAAAGATAAAATTAAAAAAAGGTATCAAACATTGTTTCAGTACTTTATCAAGCCTACATGAAACATGTTTCTGTTATTCATAAACACCACCTGCACTTCAAAGTAATAACAGGAAACTTTTGCCTTTGAGCACAATGAAGAATGTTCTATTAAGTCCAAAAAACAACAGCAACAAAATATAGATTTTTTTCTGTTTGTGGATGTAAAATGTACTTGCTTAAAAATAATTGTTTTGTTTACATAAAAGAGCAGAAGTTAAATGATCTACCAGTTTTTATTACTTATAAGATGCATTTTATATTTTATAGAGATACAGAATACACAATGGACCAACACTAAGTGTTGTGTGGTTCTAATTTTGTGCAAAACAAACAAAAAATGAAGAGAAGTTGTCGGCTGCCAGTTTCTCTCTCACGCACTGATTTATGTATCAGTGCTACCAATACTAGTGGTAACCCTGCCATTTACCATGTCACTTAAGTATAGTACCAAAATGTCTGAACTGTAGGTCTGGTAGAGCACAACTCTAGTTATCATTAATTAAGTTGACTTACGCAGAACACCTTCATCGTCCAAGGAAGATGTTGTGCCACATTACTAATGCCAAATCACTTCTATAAGCATCAAGTCACACACGTGCTGTGCCTCTGCCTTGCAATGTGACACACACACACACACACACACACACACACACACACACACACACACACACACACCCCTCACGTCACATCATAGCGGCGGGCACCCTGCCTAAGTTTAAATTAAACTTTCCAAGCATTATGTAAAAGCCTGCATGAAAGTTTCACAGAGGTTACTTGTAAATGGTGGAAGATTTCTTGGTATAAACCATTATTGGGTAGCTGTTGTTGGCCTTTTTCAAATGAATTGAATCAGTTACTAATATATATATGCCATTAGAAATACATCTTGGTTTTCTGATTTAGAAAGACATGAAGTGATTTCTGTTTCAATTTACTTTGCTCTTTTCCATTTTTTTGGGTGCCTGTGGATTATCCTGAAGTTAGTGTATTACCTTCAAGTTTAAGTTTTGATCAGGATAACTACTGTAATTATCCACATTTTGCAAGGTATTTCTACTTGCTTGAGGAGGAGTAACTTCACTGCGCATGCTGTGAACAGTATCCCCTTCTTCATGGGGTACTATGGAAGTATATTCTCCCCACACAGTGTGTACTGTTTTTGTGTGATGATAACATCTGCTGAAATCACACATAACTGCACATTTCACTTTCCTTGGTTTTCGTAAATTGCTATAGATAAATGACTGAATGTTTCCTCCATCAAGGGAATAACTGAATCCCCCATTCAGTCTTGTCTACAGTAGTTGGCATTTTGTATCTAATTACATTGACATTGACAAAATGTTAACTCTTAACTCTGCTTCTTTATCTCATTTCTTGCTTGATGGAATAATTTTTTTACTATTTTCAAATTACTTGTATGTAGATTTTCCAGTGTTGATGAAATCAGTTTGTAGCGAATTACAACTGCCTATAAGGTTATATAGTTTGACACACAATTTTGGATTATTTGTGGGATCACAATGCTTATCATTGAGGATTGCATTTGTTGATTCTCCCTTTTTGAAATGCTTTCAAACCAGTTCAGCAAATCAAGACATACAGTGAATACCACATGACATCAATTGTAAAATTTGAGACAGGAGTGTGTACTAGCCACTAAAATGATAATGAAGACCTTGACTGTAAACAGTGGTGAGGGACAGTTGACGAGAAACAGAATTATTGCACGTAAACTTGGTAAGTGGTTCACTTTATTGATATTATTTTATAGTTCCCCGAAAACAGAGAAATGGCAACTCTATCTCTAATTTCAGAATATCACTAATGGCAACTTTGTGAGGATGTAAATAGTGGATATGGGCATATAAATAGTAATAAGTGCCAAAACCACGGCTGCCAGTAATAGTAACATGTGTGGTGTTTGTGCCAGGAAAATACTTTTTAGGATAATTTGTACAAATCTGAGAATGATGTGGATAACTATAACTTAGAGGAAAGATCGTGCCTATGATGCTGAATGCAAACACACCTCAGAAGTTGTTGCTAATCAGGTAAATGTGAATAATTATTGAAGCAAGTGAACAATGTAAAATTGTGTCCCTTACCATTAACATGTATTTACATGGCAGTGTGATGGCAGAAATGTTAAGAGCCATCCTTAACATTGTTTATGTGCTGTAGTAATGTGACAATAAAATTAATTTTATAATGTGCTGAATCATAAATTAATTTTTTTAGATTGTTATACTTTATTATTGCAAAAATTGGTTATGCAAATCTTAGTACTATGAACTGAAATAATTTGGACCTTCTAAATTTGTATTTTTGAGAGGTTTCTCAGTGTTGGTTCATTAACTTACACAGAAAGTAAACAGTGGTAGTTAATGAGGAGGATGTAAGACGAACATCAACCAAAGCAAAATGGTGGTGTGGGTGGGTGCCAGGAGGTGCCATATTAAAATTCAGCGAGAACTTTCCAAATGATTTATTTGTTTCCACTACAGTGCTCCTTTCACCTCGGTCTGCATCACAGGGCCCCGCAATGCTGAGGAAGCAGCGCGGCGGCTGTGCAACACAACGCTGTGCCGTGCCAGCCTTGGCCGGCCCACTGAGTTCCGATGATGTCAGGATGGCTGTGCCAGCAGCCGTCTCAGCGGCCACCATCGCTGTTGACTCTGCGCTGCTCCACTGTGAGCTGTAGGCCAGCCTCACTGCTGCTTCTTCCTCGTTGGCATAGGTGAGAACACGGTGGCAACGACTGCCTGTGATCCGGCATCTGAATCTGCGGCCATTGCCTCGGAAGTCTCCGGCGTGTGTCGGGAGCCAAGACGACTGCCCGCGGTAGTGAGACGAAAAGTGGCCTGCCGCTGGTTGGCTGTGGATCCCACGTAGGCCTCAGAGGATCGAACCAATGACCCGCCATGGACTGGGACGCTGCACCCCATCTGTTGCTGCGTGTAACCCAGCGGTGTGATACGCCCCGCCATCCAGGAGAGCTACCACACTTGAATAAATTTCGTTAGAAACAGCACCTATTTATACTTGGCTTTGTGCCTCTGTTTTGCCAAGCACGCTGCTTCGCGTCACGTATGCATAACACTTAGGTTGGCCAGTGGCCGGCCCTCTTCTGCCTGTGACTTGCGCCATGGAAACTGCTGTGTGCACCCTCTCTGGCAGTTCTACGCCCCTGTGGCCTCTATTTGCCTTCGCAACTACTGGTATGCATAAATTATTGCAATCCGGCCCACACGTGGCTGTAACTCGTGCTCCGAATATTGCGCAAAACTAACTTTCCCTGTCCTAAATGGTGGTGCCGCTACATTGAGGATAATGGAGTGTAGTCTAACTAAATCTGGTGATTCTGAGGGAATTAGATTAGGAAAAGAGACACTGGAAGTAGTAAATGAGTTTTGCTATTTGGGGAGCAAAATAGCTGGTAGACTGGCAATGGCCAGGAAAGCATTTCTGAAAAAGGGAAATTTGTTAAAATCGAGTATAGATTTAAGTGTCAGGAATCCCTTGCCGAAAGTATTTGTATGGAGTGTAGCCATTATGGAAGCAAAACATGGATGATAAATGGTGTAAACAAAAAGAGAATAGAAGCATTTGAAATGTGGTGCTACAGAAGAATGCTGAAGTTTAGATCAGTAGATCACATAACTGATGAGGAGGTACTGAATAGAACTGGGAAGATGAGAAATTTGTGGTACAACCTTACTAGAAGGAGGGATCAGTTGATCTGATTTGATTTATTTGATCTCATAACATACAATATCCAGATCATGTGATCTCTTGTACTGGAGATTTAGTTTACAGACTTAAAAATAATAAAAAGTATAGTTATCGAACAATTTTCTAGCAGTACATTACTTTTACATTGTTGTACAAATGGTTGGACACATTCTGAGACCTCAAGGGATCACCAATTTAGCACTGGAGGAAAGTGTCGGGGCTAAAAATCGTAGAGGAATAATACAGTAAGCAGATCCAGAAGGATGTAGGTTGCAGTAGTTACTTGGAGATGAGGCTTGCACAGGATAGTGTAGCATGGAGAGCTGCATCAACCAGTCTTTGGACTGAAGACCACAACAACAACAATTTTGTCTTTATCAAAATTACCATACAGTTAGCAGTCAAGCTTACTAGAGGTTTATATTTTCATACTGCATAGAGAATAGCAGGCATGTATATTAGTAATTGTAAATGCTTCTATGCATAAGAACAAGAAATATAATTAACTGCACAATTAGGTGGAGGTACCAAAATACTGATAGGAGTATCTGGAACTCTGTTAAATTGATTTTTTGAAATATGTCATCAGTATTTTCAACATAGTAGCACTGTAGGTTCATAATATTTTGTTAGCAGTAGCAGGTGTATATACTGAGCTTAATATAATGTGACAAGAAGTGGGTGCAACTTTGTGGGGTACCTACATATCATTCACTTGGAAAATAATTGGTTGCAACCATGGGAAATCAAATTAAGGTTGTTGGATTGGAATCTGAACCTTACTGCTCATTATAACACATCCAGGTATTTATACATTTGCCTCCTTTCTCCCTTTCTTGTGACTAACACTCCATACTAAATTGCCAGTCATCCAATTCCAAAGTAAATGCAATTTAAATATAAATATAATTATCTAGGTGTTTCATTATGAGACTGATAACATTATTTCTTGTCAGTTATTCACTACCAGTGTTAGAATCACATTGTGAAGCTAAGAGTGCCTCTTTTGTTATAGTACTGTAGTACTGGAACGTACACTGACTGTCAGTTCCCTTTGTATCTTGCATCTATAAACTGGTATCTAGTTTACCAGAAACATGCCATACATTCCTGTTTAGTTTTATAGATGCTTCAAGTTATTGTCTAAAATATTAAAAATAGGGAAAATAAGAGTTTAAATTTTCTTTGATGACATGCTCATTAGAATTGGAGCGCACACACATTGGACAAGGGTACCAAAATACATGGCGATTTGAACTCCGCTTCTCCCTAACATAAGACAAGTGTGCTGAACCTTAAAATCTTGAGAGTTTGTACGATTGACTGGAAAGTCTTTGTTTTCTCCTAAATCACCAAGTTCTGTTAGTTATTTGTTTTAGTTTGCCAATATTTCCTGACTAAAACTTTCTTTGTACTGTCATCAAAAGATCAAAGATTGCATATTACCTCTTTGCAGCTTTAATCAAATTACTGATATGAATTACACTTTCTAATGTTTCCTTCATGGCAATTTTTTTTTTTTTTTCCTCTTGTTACACAATGTGTTTAACCAGAATATTATTGGACCAGATGTCTGTTCTGGGAGCAGTTTTCATTAACAACAGAAGCTAAATAAGTGTCTCAGAATATGCTATGAAAAAGAATTCTTGAAATTGTACTGACATCTTTTTTGTTGCATATGTTGTACATTGACAGTCCCATCTGTAATGACGTTTATTTCTTTGCGAGTGTCAATTCTGCTTTTGTTTTTGAATGACTAACATTAAGACATATATCCATTTGGATTCTTCTTTCCCTGTCTAACTCGTAAAACATTCCTATGAATTACTTAAATTATGTCTGATGAATACCATAAAATTTCCATCCACAGAACTACCAAATCCAAGGACTCTTCTTGTCATAGGTAATAAAAATAGTTAAATATATACTTAAGTGATTAATGAAACTTCTGTGTCATTCTCTATTGGGCTGGACAAGTACAGATCTGTGAATGTGGTCCTGGGAAGGCAGGGTCACAGTTTTATTACTACTAGTACTACTATACTGCTGTTGCCGCTGCTACTTCTACTACACAGGGTTAGGAGAAAAATATGGAAATGCCAAAAATACAACACATTGTCATGCTTAATAGGGCATAGGAAACCCGTTGCCATTCAGAACAGCTTCCACTCATGTCGGAATGGGTAAATGCTGGTTCTTTGTGGTTTTCAACCAAATCTCGCATCATTCTTCCCCCAAAATAGTGGCAAGTTCATGTAATGAGGTTTGAGGTGGATAGCGATCACACACCCTTCTCTCCAAAGTAGACCACAAAGTCTCAATAATATTGAGATCTGGTAATTATCGTGGCCAGGGGAAATGTGCCAGTTCATCCTCGTGTTCAAGAAACCACTCCTGGGCAATGTGAATTTGTGTGAACAGGGGCCCTCTCATCTTGGTACACAGTATTACCATTGGTGAACAAACGTTTTTTCTTGGGGGTAAATGGGACCTTGCAGTGTAACTTGGGGCCCGTAAAGCACCAGGAAATGGGTGCCAAAATCATCACTGAACCCCAGCCCATTTCACTCTTGGGATGTGAACTTAGCCACAAGTTGGAAACAGTCTACAATAAGACTTATTCTACCACATGACTTTCTTCCATTACCCCATAGTTCAAGTTTTATAACTTTGGCACCACATTTTCCTGTCATGGGCATTTGCATCACTGAAGAGTGGTTTTGGAATTCCAGATCATCCTGCAATTTCCAACTTATGGAGCTCCCTACATGTTGTTCTGGTGCTGACACGGTTTGCCAGTGTGACGTTCAGTTCTGCAGTGACTTTTGCAGCTGTCGTCGCCTTAATTTTCGTCACAATCTGGTTCAATGATCATCTGTCGTGATCAATCAACACACACTTTCTTCCACATTGAGACTTAGCGCATGATGCTTTTCTATTTTCCCCGTATGCGGTATAAATCTTTGATAGGGCGCGTCTTGAAATACCAAACACTTCGGCTCCCTTGGTCACGGAAGGACCCAACATACGAGAACCAACAATCAGCCCTCGTTCGAATTCACTTAGCTGCTACATAATTCACTCATTACACAGAATACTATTCTGACCACGACTGACGCTTGCAACGTATTGTGGACATTGCACGGGCGCCTTTCGTGGTCAAATATGGGCTGGCTAGTATCTGCATTTATGTTCAAACATGCATTTTTCGCGGTGTTTACATATTTTCGTCCAACCCCTGTATCGTTTTGTTACATTTTCTTTAATGGAGGGTCTTTACCTTGCTGCCTTAACTTCTTGTGGGTTGCCTGTTCTACGTGTTCTCTCATGAACTGTGTCGAATTGGTTGTTAACTGCGGGCATGGGCAGCCTGCGAACGGGCACTTTTTCCTCCCTAGAAGTTTCCCTCCAGGCAGTTAGGCTACAAGCACGTCCATGTGGGCAGGCTCTTAGGCAAAAAGCTGAAAACTGTACAGTATTAGAAACTAAGTCATAAGTTGTAAAATTCCTTGCCATTTCGAGACAATTAGTTTTTCCGTTACTTTATTCTGCGAAAGTTAGCTGAGTTGTTTGGAAGATGATTATAACTGCTTATAATAGAAAGTTCTTTAGGAGGGGATGGGATCATGACCCCCACTTTCAAGAAAAATAACGTTACAACAATCCATGCTGAGTTGGTGGAAGTATTCGGCAAAAATGCACCGAAATATGACGCATTGAAGGGTGAATAGGTAGAGAATTACTAACACCATCACAAATTTCTGAATGCAACTTGATTTTTTTAATGCGTAAAACTTTTTTACTTTCCTCTTAATCTGTGGATAGTAGGCTTACCGATTCTTCCTCACACTTGCCGTAGTTGGGCATCTCCCGAGACCTTCCATTTCATGACAGTGTAAGCCTGTCGTCCATGCTGAAACTACTACTAAGAAACGCTGTTGGGGTATGTGTGCTTGCTTCTGCCTCAGCAAGGCTTTTTGCGAGATCGTCAATCCTCTGAAAAGTGAGACTTATTTTCGGAAACATTAATGTACACGTGTCTGGCAAGTGTGCACATTATCTAATGAGGCTCCAGCAACTATTACGCGAAATTAATATAACTACAGCCAAAAGTTGCACGCTATTGTTTGATTTTGTTCTTCAGCTAGGCTCCCAATGAACCATGGACGTTCCATTGGTGGGGAGGCTTGCGTGCCTCAGCGATATTTGCCGGCACGGTAGCTCAGTGTGTTCGGACAGAGGGTTACGGACCCTCTGTAATAAAAAAAAAACTGAGTTCATCGATCATCAACGAACTTAATCGGATGTCTTACGACGTCCGCCCCGAGCAGATACAAAGAACAAACGCGGACAAAATGAGAATTAAAAAAAAAAAAACAAAAAAAGCGATACAGATAGGCATACCGTAGGTGCAACCACAATGGAGGGGTTTCTGTTGAGAGGCCAGCCAAGCGCGTGGTTCCTGAAGAGTGGCAGCATCCTTTTCAGTAGTTGCAGGGGCAACAGTCTGGATGATTGACTGATCTGGCCTTGTAACACTAACCAAAGCAGCCTTGCTGTGCTGGTACTGCGAACGGCTGAAAGCATGGGGAAACTACAGCTGTAATTTTTTCCGAGGGCATGCAGCTTTACTGTATGATTAAATGATGATGGCGTCCTCTTGGGTAAAATATTCCGGAGGTAAAATAGTCCCCCATTCGGATCTCCGGGCGGGGACTACTCAAGAGGATGTCGTTATCAGGAGAAAGAAAACTGGCGTTCTACGGATCAGAGCGTGGAATGTCAGAGCCCTTAATCGGGCAGGTAGGTTAGAAAATTTAAAAAGGGAAATGGATAGGTTAAAGTTAGATATAGTGGGAATTGGTGAAGTTCGGTGGCAGGAGAAACAAGACTTCTCGTCAGGTGAATCCAGGCTTATAAATACAAAATCAAATAGGGGTAACGCAGGAGTAGGTTTAATAATGAACAGGAAAATAGGAATGCGGGTAAGCTACTACAAACATCACTGTAAACGCATTATTGTGGCCAAGATAGATACGAAGCCCAAGCCTACCACAGTAGTTGAAGTTCATATGCCAACTAGCTCCGCTGATGACAAAGAGATTGATGAAATGTATGATGAGATAAAAGAAATTATTTGGATAGTGAAGGGAGACGAAAATTTAATAGTCATGGGTGACTGGAATTCGATAGTAGGAAAAGGGAGAGAAGGAAACGTAGATGAATATAGATTGGGGGTAAGAAATGAAAGAGGAAGCCACCTGGTAGAATTTTGCACAGAGCATAACTTAATCATAGCTAACAGTTGGTTTAAGAATCACGAAAGAGGTTTGTATACGTGGAAGAGGCCTGGAGACACTGGAAGGTATCATTGATTATATAATGGTAAGACAGAGATTCAGGAACCAGGTTTTAAATTTTAAGATGTTTCCAGGGGCAGATGTGGACTCTGAGCACAATCTATTGGTTATGAAGTGCAGATTAAAACTGAAGAAACTGCAAAAAGGTGGGAATTTGAGGAGATGGGACCTGGATAAACTGAAAGAACCAGAGGTTGTAGAGAGCTTCAGGGAGAGCATTAGGGAACGGTTGACAAGAATGGGGGAAAGAAATACAGTAGAAGAAGAATGGGTAGCTTTAGGAGACGAAATAGTGAAGGTAGCAGAGGATCAAGTAAGTAAAAAGACGAGGGCTAGTAGAAATCCTTATCCTTATCCTTATCCTGAATTTAATTGATGAAAAGAGAAAATATAAAAATGCAGTAAATGAAGCAGGCAAAAAGGAATACAAACGTCTCAAAAAACGAGATCGACAGGAAGTGGAAAATGGCTAAGCAGGGATGGCTAGAGGACAAATGTAAGGATGTAGAGGCACATATCACTAGGGGTAAGATAGATACTGTCTGCAGGAAAATTAAAGAGACCTTTGGAGAAAAGAGAACAACTTGCATGAATATCAAGAGCTCAGATGGAAAACCAGTTCCAAACAAAGAACGGAAAGCAGAAAGGTGGAAGGAGTGTATAGAGGATCTATACAAGGGCGATGTTCTTCAGGACAATAATATAGAAATGGAAGAGAATGTAGATGAAGATGAAATAGAAGATATGATACTGCGTGAAGAGTTTGACAGAGCACTGAAAGACCTAAGTCGAAACAAGGCCCCGGGAGTAGACATTCTATTCGAACTACTGACAACCTTGGGAGAGCCAGGCCTAACAAAACTCTACCATATGGTGAGGATGATGTATGAAACAGGCGAAATACCCTCAGACTTCAAGAAGAATATGAACATTCCAATCCCAAAAAAAAGCAGGTGTTGACAGATGTGAAAATTACCGAACTATCAGTTTAATAAGTCACGGCTGCAAAATACTAACGCGAATTCTTTACAGACGAATGGAAAAACTAGTAGAAGCCGACCTAGGGGAAGATGAGTTTGGATTCCGTAGAAATATTGGAACACGTGAGGCAATACTGACCCTACGACTTATCTTAGAAGCTAGATTAAGAAAAGGCAAACCTACGTTTCTAGCATTTGTAGACTTAGAGAAAGCTTTTGACAATGTTAACTGGAATACTCTCTTTCAAATTCTGAAGGTGGCAGGGGTAAAATACAGGGAGCGAAAGACTATTTACAATTTGTACAGAAACCAGATGGCAGTTATAAGAGTCGAGGGACATGAAAGGGAAGCAGTGGTTGGGAAGGGAGTAAGACAGGGTTGTAGCCTCTCCCCGATGTTATTCAATCTGTATATTGAGCAAGCAGTAAAGGAAACAAAAGAAAAATTCGGGGTAGGTATTAAAATCCATGGAGAAGAAATAAAAACTTTGAGGTTCGCCGATGACATTGTAATTCTGTCAGAGACAGCAAAGGACTTGGAAGAGCAGTTGAACGGAATGGATGGTGTCTTGAAGGGAGGATATAAGATGAACATCAACAAAAGCAAAACGAGGATAATGGAATGTAGTCGAATTAAGTCGGGTGATGTTGAGGGTATTAGATTAGGAAATGAGACACTTAAAGTAGTAAAGGCGTTTTGCTATTTGGGGAGCAAAATAACTGATGATGGTCGAAGTAGAGAGGATATAAAATGTAGACTGGCAATGGCAAGGAAAGCATTTCTGAAGAAGAGAAATTTGTTAACATCGAGTATAGATTTGAGTGTCAGGAAGTCGTTTCTGACAGTATTTGTATGGGGTGTAGCCATACACCCACGTGGACGATAAATAGTTTGGGCAAGAAGAGAATAGAAGCTTTCGAAATGTGGTGCTACAGAAGAATGCTGAAGATTAGATGGGTAGATCACATAACTAATGAGGAGGTATTGAATAGAATTGGAGAGAAGAGAAATTTGTGGTACAACTTGACTAGAAGAAGGGATCGGTTGGTAGGACATATTCTGAGGCATCAAGGGATCACCAATTTAGTATTGGAGGGCAGCGTGAAGGGTAAAAATCGTAGAGGGAGACCAAGAGGTGAATACACTAAACAGATTCAGAAGGATGTAGGTTGGAGTATGTACTGGGAGATGAAGAAGCTTGCACAGGATAGAGTAGCATGGAGAGCTGCATCAAACCAGTCTCTGGACTGAAGACCACAACAACAACAACAACAACAACAACAACTACTACTACTACTACTACTACTACTACTACAGCTAGAGTATTTCCGGATTTTTTAATGACGCATAGTGACTGCTAAATAAAATCTGCGAAATTGTACCTGCAGACACGTACTAAAAGTAAGGAAAAAAAGAAGAAAGAAACAAACCGTAAACTACTGACGATTTCTTGGCTTAGCGCCCGCTAGAAAGAGGTCGATACCACTGGAAGTTGCTGTCCCCACACTACTAGTTGTTCAGGCTCCATGACTTATTGGCGTTTCGATGTAGTCTCTATACCTGGATCTGAATTAGAAAATGATTGACTTCACGCTGTTTACACAGCTGCTATCATAGCAAAGCCAATCAGAGAACGCGCTTGGCTGTACGTCCTGTTCCATTCATGGTTGTCAAATCTCCCAGCTACTGCAGATGACCCTCACGGGCGGTAACGTAAACAGTTGCGGTCCGTTTCGTTGTGTGCTTTGTTTCTCTGTGCGGTGAAATTATTTTGCGCTGCAGAATGTCTGAAGTTTGTAGTGCAAGTTTGCAAAAAAGTGTAGTTGCCAAACGGAAAGTTTTTATCTACTCATGGTTTGCGTGGTCAGATACGTAAGTTTGTGTTCTCGGTGAGGGAATATTTCTAGAAGGAGAGAGAAAATGGTGCGACTCTGTTACCTCTAACGAAGGCAGTAATAAGAACTGCAGACTCTTTGAAGATACGTAAAAACACTGTCGTGGAAGTTTGTAAGGAGAAAAACTGCAGACACCCGGTCAAAAGAGGACAGAACCACGAGTAACAAACTCGGGACTCTTTTTTTAACAAGATGCTGTTCGTCGCCACATATACACTCCTGGAAATGGAAAAAAGAACACATTGACACCGGTGTGTCAGACCCACCATACTTGCTCCGGACACTGCGAGAGGGCTGTACAAGCAATGATCACACGCACGGCACAGCGGACACACCAGGAACCGCGGTGTTGGCCGTCGAATGGCGCTAGCTGCGCAGCATTTGTGCACCGCCGCCGTCAGTGTCAGCCAGTTTGCCGTGGCATACGGAGCTCCATCGCAGTCTTTAACACTGGTAGCATGCCGCGACAGCGTGGACGTGAACCGTATGTGCAGTTGACGGACTTTGAGCGAGGGCGTATAGTGGGCATGCGGGAGGCCGGGTGGACGTACCGCCGAATTGCTCAATACGTGGGGCGTGAGGTCTCCACAGTACATCGATGTTGTCGCCAGTGGTCGGCGGAAGGTGCACGTGCCCGTCGACCTGGGACCGGACCGCAGCGACGCACGGATGCACGCCAAGACCGTAGGATCCTACGCAGTGCCGTAGGGGACCGCACCGCCACTTCCCAGCAAATTA
The DNA here is from genome assembly GCF_023898315.1 of Schistocerca nitens. Lineage (NCBI taxonomy): Eukaryota > Metazoa > Arthropoda > Insecta > Orthoptera > Acrididae > Schistocerca > Schistocerca nitens. The sequence goes on along the minus strand of NC_064616.1, from coordinate 568,007,485 downwards.
GGGACACTGTTGCTCCTGGGGTATCGGCGAGGACCATTCGCAACCGTCTCCATGAAGCTGGGCTACGGTCCCGCACACCGTTAGGCCGTCTTCCGCTCACGCCCCAACATCGTGCAGCCCGCCTCCAGTGGTGTCGCGACAGGCGTGAATGGAGGGACGAATGGAGACGTGTCGTCTTCAACGATGAGAGTCGCTTCTGCCTTGGTGCCAATGATGGTCGTATGCGTGTTTGGCGCCGTGCAGGTGAGCGCCACAATCAGGACTGCATACGACCGAGGCACACAGGGCCAACACCCGGCATCATGGTGTGGGGAGCGATCTCCTACACTGGCCGTACACCACTGGTGATCGTCGAGGGGACACTGAATAGTGCACGGTACATCCAAACCGTCATCGAACCCATCGTTCTACCATTCCTAGACCGGCAAGGGAACTTGCTGTTCCAACAGGACAATGCACGTCCGCATGTATCCCGTGCCACCCAACGTGCTCTAGAAGGTGTATGTCAACTACCCTGGCCAGCAAGATCTCCGGATCTGTCCCCCATTGAGCATGTTTGGGACTGGATGAAGCGTCGTCTCACGCGGTCTGCACGTCCAGCACGAACGCTGGTCCAACTGAGGCGCCAGGTGGAAATGGCATGGCATGCTGTTCCACAGGACTACATCCAGCATCTCTACGATCGTCTCCATGGGAGAATAGCAGCCTGCATTGCTGCGAAAGGTGGATATACACTGTACTAGTGCCGACATTGTGCATGCTCTGTTGCCTGTGTCTATGTGCCTGTGGTTCTGTCAGTGTGATCATGTGATGTATCTGACCCCAGGAATGTGTCAATAAAGTTTCCCCTTCCTGGGACAATGAATTCACGGTGTTCTTATTTCAATTTCAAGGAGTGTATCTATGGATATTACGAGAGAAAAGAACATCCAACTATAAAAAAGGTATGCATTACCCTTTGCGAGGCAGAGTTATTCAGTGGCACCAAGACATCTTTGTTAACGATTGTCGCCGACCTGTGTGGCCGAGCGGTTCTAGGCGCTTCAGTCTGGAACCGCGCGACCGCTATGGTCGCAGGTTCGAACCCTGCATCGGGCATGGATGTGTGTGATGTCCCTAGGTTAGTTAGGTTTAAGTAGTTCGAAGTTCTAGGGGACTGACGACCTCAGATGTTAAGTCCCATAGTGCTCAGAGACATTTTGATTTTTTTTTGGTAAGTACTCAAGCAGTTACAGTCTTCTAATGTTGTTAGTTATTGTATTCACATGATAGATTCAGATCCATTTTTGCGTTCTTTCGTATCGAATACGACAAGTGATTGTGATTCAGTCTCATTATTGTAAAAGACAAGTACGTTTCCTGTTGCCTTCGTTCAGATATACAGATAATAGGAACACGGTATCATTTTATACACAGGAGTGCGTTTTTTTACGTCAAAATGATATTACGACCCTGTAAGCGAACTCAGTGTGTTAAAAGGCGGCGTGAGAAGGTAGTCTAGTAAAGAACGGCACAGATGATGCTGCTACAGCCATACCGCGCGCACACTCTGGCGAAACGACATCGCCACCGTCCACGCTCAACTCTGCTTCTAACAATTTGCCGGCCGCGGTGGTCTAGCGGTTCTAGGCGCGCAGTCCGGAACCGCGCGACTGCTACGGTCGCAGGTTCGAATCCTGCCTCGGGCATGGATGTGTGTGATGTCCTTAGGTTGGTTAGGTTTAAGTAGTTCTAAGTTCTAGGGGACTGATGAGCACAGATGTTAAGTCCCATAGTGCTCAGAACCATTTGAACCATTTTTCTAACAATTTGTTGTTCTGATCCGGGTACAGAAACGGAAAAGACGCTCCCGTGCTGCAGATATTACATATTCGTCTTCCAAGAATGCCATTTACTCACTGGGAAGGATATCGCTTCAACACTTTATGTAGGACAGAAGCGCACATTATTATTAGTTTCTCATAAGCTTCCAGATAACACCATCATCACCAAAAGTTTTCCTTTGTAGAAGTCCACCATCTTCAGTTTAGTCATGTAGGCGATAGCTGATCTTGTGGATGTTCTGCAATAAAACTACTCACAGAGAATACGCATCAGATTTATCTGATATGTGAAGAGATAGGTACACTTTGGGACAGACATGTAAAGGATGCAGACATTTGTGTGGTAACCATTGAAGAACTAATAAATGGGGGAGTAACTCTCCTAAAAAATCGGTTAAAGTAAGTGACGAATCTGAATATGGACCATCTACAAAGTAAAAGTTAGAACCAAAATTATTTTTATAATGGCCGTTTTCGAGGTGTATCTTATCTTTAGATCAGCTGTGAGCATATATTCTATGACAGTTCTGATGTGAGTTTCTGGTGTGCTGTCATCGATGGTCATGGGATTTCCCCACCCCCATCTCTTTCCTCTGACAAAGGCCTATTTTCCGATGAATAAAATCGCGGGAAATTGAAATAATGACACGAAATTCAAATTTATGAGGGAAATTCAAAGGTGAGAAATTAAAAAATAGCACAGTTGCCCTAATGTGTTTCCTATGGAAGCAGGATTGTTGTCCTAAGTGTAAATTGGAGGGAAATTAAAAAAAAAATGCAGTGTCGTACTGGCTGACTTGGAATACTAGCCTTGGCTCGGACCTGTTGGACTATTTAAAACAGCGTAGAACAATGTTACAGTGTCCCAGAGATAAAATACTGGCCTTAGTTCTATAATGTCACAATCCATCTCAGACCTGTTGGGCAATTTATAACAATGTGGAATTCTGACATACTGGTCCAGACTTCACTGTGATGTCAGAATCAGAGATGGTTGACGTGGAATGCGAGATAGCAATCGAACATGGCGACCAGAGCATACAGGGACAGGCTCTATGTCGGCAGAATCGGAGTTCTGGAATACTGGCCCTGGTGGAGTGACATTAGAGACAAAGGACATTTGTGCAGGTCTAGCCCTATCTGCTTGACAGTGGGTGTCCTACTTGATATGACTGTTTGCCAAACTACTATCACTCAGAGGCGTATTGTCACAGCATACTGCTTCTCTGAACAATAATTCTGGATCTTCCCACTTGCATCTTTATTTAATCAAATGCTGGCAGAGGGACAGTTCTCTTCAACCCCCCCTTCCTCCCCCCCCCCCCCCACCACCGACATTACAGATAAAACAATTCACCCTTCCACCGCAGCTACCATAAGTTCAAAGTGTTGAGAAAATTCACTTACCCCAGTTTAAAATGATAGGAAATCTGATGGATGTCAAACTATAGAGCACTGTCCTAACTCAGAAACTGATACACCCTGTATGGTTGTTACTATCATGCTCCGTAGGAATAGGAGAGGTATCCACTTGTGTCTTTATTAATACAAACACACAGGGGAAGGTATCTGCACATCATGAAGCTTAGCATCGCTGAACTGCCACCACCCCACCGCCAGAGATCGTGCAGTGATGTGTAACATCCAAGGCTATCTTTAGACTGTTGATAAGCCCTGGCACCGAATGCAGCAGGACGGTGTACCGCTATGGACTCCCCTACTATAACCTAAAAGTATAGAGCAATAGGTGCCATGTCATCCATCTGCAAACCGTCACCAGGACTGCCACGCCCATGCAGTGCAACGCTGTAGAGAGCAGGCCAGGCGATGCAAACTGCCTTGTCAGTGCCGCATCACACACCTTGCCACCGAGGGATGAAGTCTGCTGCTCCGAACCTCATACATTTACACTGTGCATGTTGTATTTGCAACTGACAATTAGGTGCTCCGTGGTCTTGGTTACCTGGCCATCTTCACCTCCCAAGTACGAGTCCGTAGCAGCAGGTGCCACTTCATACAGTGAAGAATGTAATCTGACATCTCTCACCTTTCGCGTGTCCTACCACAAACGATGCGATTTAGATGGCTGACAGGTATATGGGCGCAGCTCTATGACTACAGAATGCAAGAGCAGGGTTACTTGCGCAACTTTCATATAATGTCAGAATGCAAGATAGCTGACCTAGATTGCAGAGGCAGCTCTATGTGGTCAGACTCTGACATGCTAGGACAAAGGGAAGTAACTTTCCCCTGTAGGGCTACACACACACACTCTCTCTCTCTCTCTCTCTCTCTCTCTCTCTCTCTCTCTCTCTCTCTCTGTGTGTGTGTGTGTGTGTGTGTGTGTGTGTGTGTGTGTGTGTGTGTGTGTGTGTGAGAGAGAGAGAGAGAGAGAGAGAGAGAGAGAGAGAGAGAGAGAGAGAGAGAGATGGCTGTCTGGAGGGGTCAACGCCACATAGCCTACAGATCTGTAAACTACTCCTAAATAATGCATTACAGACACACAAACAACTCGTAAATCACCGAAACAATTTCAGAACACAGCATACAGAGCTGCAAACTACTCGTAGATCACTGAAATAATGCGTGTACAATGCACTGCAGATATGCTCACTACTCGTAAACTGTCCAAATAACACATAGCACAGCCTACAGACCTGCTTGCAAAATAATGCAACAGACACGTAAACAATGTGCGCAGGCACCGCCCGCCGCCCCATGTCCACTGGGACCACACAGGAGACTACTCCACACGATCCCAGAAGTCGGGATGCACTGGCAGCCCCCACAAAGTGACGCGTCCGTCAGCGGCCAAGCCACGCACAGGTGCCCGTTTGGGTCTCTCAAACATGAGGCAGCGGCATCCCTTTCATCCTTGACATCTGAAAAATTCCTCTGGAAATACAGGGACACCTGGGCACCATTGCTGACGCGACCGGACAGAAGCAAAACCTATTTGCAGAGCGCAGATGCTCCAAGGACGTGTGTGCGTTGACGCTGCCACTAGCCACTGTCGGACGCAAGCCAGCATGAGCCATCACTCTCACACTGCTGCTGACGGCATGTCAAAGTCACTTCTACAGTTAAAGTTCTTCGAGTGTTATACTGACATCACATGTCTATCTTAATAAGTGCCAAGTCATCCCCTGGGCCGTGCACTTGTGTTCTTCGCTGTTGGTGTGATCCCTCTCTCTACCTGCGGTATGCGAAGACCTAATTCCGAGTGACTCACCTTCGCAGACGCTGCAGAAATCCATTCCAGAATAGCACACGGTGCATTGTTCCTTGCGATCCTAACAGGACATGTGTGACGTGCATAGTGATGTTACAGATGTGCAATAGAAATCTGTTTGACCACTCGCATTTCTAATGTGATATGTGTGACGTGTGGCTGAAGCATCGCTGCGCGTAGCTACATACCATCACAAGTGCATATATCAACGTTCTCAATGTTATATTGAAGACACATGGCTATCTAAAATAAGATCAAGTCGAACTCTCGGAAATTTTATAGTGTCCCAGCAATAATTAAAATGCACTTTTTAGGAGCTTTCGTGATGTATCGGCTTGTATGCACAGAGATTCTTGGACTAACAGAGCCTGTTTACGAAAATAGTGCAGAATAATGTCGAATGCATTCTTCCTCGCGGTCTTAATGTGGCACCCTATCCATCACGTGTTACCCTCCTGCTTTCAATATACGCAAATGCTCTCGCCGCTATGTAGAGACTCCTATATCCCAGCAGAATTGATGTCTTGTGAATGAAATGGGCATTATGATTGGCTCTTATCGAATTTTCCTGCCGAATTACTGACGCCACCGGTGTGGAAGCACTGTCCGCCAATTTTTTTTTTTCACCCCTGCAGACCACCCTTTGAGCCGCAAAAACTATTTTATGCAGATAGCCATATTGCATCCACAATTAAACCTTGCAAAATGCCCTGATATCATTAAATACAGAAAGACTCTTTCTCAATTACATTGCTATCTGACTGAGGACAGGAGCTTGAATATTAGAACGTGAAACCAACCTCCAACCCAGAAATATATCACTGCATACAGTGTCGTTGTAGTAAACTTACAATTCATATCCTGCGCCATAACAAAATCGTCTCTTTTACATTATTCGTATAGCTATCAACCGGCAGACACTTGTACAGATATCACGAAGACAGACAGGACCATTTATACTTCTCTCAGCACTAGATATTTTCCCGCAGCTGACGGTCACAAGTCATCCACTGTCGATGCGTGACTAGAGCGCCCTCAGCGGGCTGATGTCACTCTCAGAACTGTTCTACAGATTCGGGCTCGTTCTCCCTCGGCATAAACGCATTACTGTTTCTGGTCCGGACCTGCTTGCTTGCTACCTTTTCTACACCCATAACCAGACTCTGGGATTACAAGAACACATCTATTTTCGAATGGTTTTCCATAAGATTATACCAGTTTCGCTGTACCTCTTGATATCAAACAGACAGCAGAATCCTACTGATCACTCATGCAACATAACTCCGAAGATGTAGATTCCAAATTATTTCTCTACAAACCCTAAACTTTAGTGAGGTGGAGCGTGCTGTAAACCACTGAGTAACTAGAAATTTATTCCCTCTGCAAATACCTTTATGTGAGAATTCGAAAAAAAAGAGACTGATATTTCCACTCACAAATACCGATTTCGGTGATGTAACAGATTCCTAATCATCCCTATAATTTACAAAGCCAACTATGGTGTTTCTCATGTCTAGAGAGAACCAGCAAACGTGTCTTCCATCCATCTTAAACCTGTAAGATGCACACACCGCAATCGATGTTCCATCGACTAAATAAAGGCCTGAAATGTGCAGAAGCAGTCAACTAGACAATTTACATGGAAGGAAAGAATGGTCCAGCACAAACACACGTCTGCATTGACTCTTCTCAAAAATTTCCATGCGATCCCGAAAACTATCCAATTGTCCTAGGATAAAAACTGGTCTCATATATATTTTATCCCTGTACTTACAAATAAATGTTACGATTGCGGTCTCAGTTGAACGACATTTGACTATGAGCGAAGTATCGGAAATACACCCTGGTGACAGCTGTGGCCCTGGAAATAGCAAACGCAGAAGTATGTCAAGTCATAAGAATGGTACTGATATTTCTATCACAGTACTCACATCAAATCCATACCTTCCTTACGACTGGACAAAGTCATTTCCTTTGCACGCTGGAGCACAAACACATACTTTATAAGCATGATGCTCAAGGCGAACCTATCACGCACCCCCTACTACTAAGTATAATACTTCATCAATAACCGATTGCTGGTGATACGAAATAATACTGTCCAAAAATCAACTATTGGTGGGCAAGTCTCATAAGTTTTTTTGCGAGTGCTACCACCATGTCTTAGAAAGAGAGGCGTAATCATATTACAAACTGCTGTATGTTAAAAACAAAATACAACCATATTACTTTCACAAGCGGTCTTAGGTCTACAGGTGCACACAAGTATCCATGTTAAAAGCTACACCAGCTTTATAAATCCATGTATGGCATTAGCTACGAATGATGTGGTTTTTCCAGACAGATACCATGACACTGAGTTTAGACGGTGATCGCTGTAGTGTATATTATCACACCATCAGTGCGGTTACACGTCGCTGACGGTGCACCCTTGTAATAAAATTACCGAATTTTGAAAGTGATTCGGCTAAGAAGCGTGGTATAAAACCGGTATTTGCAACTCCCTCACACCGCCACCACTAGATATTTCTCCAGTATTTGTAACCCATTCTGTCTCGATGCCATGTCAGAGGTTCTGTGATATATCCACTGAGTTATAGGCGATGATTGATTGAGAAAGATCACAAACAGTAGTAGATGGTCTGATGATCGAGGTCGTATGAAATGTACACTAGGTTCTCAGATCGCTAGTGCTACGTATGATGTCTATGATTTGGAGTCAAGCCTTTCCATTCAACCACATACCTGCGTTGGATCCTATGGAGAGGTCCTTTAATGATTACAACCAGTAGTGAATCATATTTCTGGCACTCTCATATCTCCAAACGAGCCACCTTTCTCGAACCTATCTGCTGCAGTATAATTCCAACATGGTTTTAGGTAGCCCCCTCAGACTCTGCAGTAACGGCCCTGCAGCTTTGAGCATGTGATTATTCCAATGTAAGTCAGAACTGAGTACAAGTTGGAGAAAGCTATATATACCACCTTCTGCAACCCATGTAGAAACAAGCGAAGCTGAGTTACTGTGACAGAACTGTGTTTTGACCATTTGACCAAAAAGAAGCCTGCTCCTGCAACATGAGGTAGGATAAAAGACAGTACAGGAACTGCATGAAGAACGTGGGTTTTGTTACTGCATTGTGATGCTTCTCCAAACTACAAGCAGGTACTACAAATCCACATCCCACAGGACCCATTCACATCTATCATCCCAACGTTCCATCCACCAGAGAAAAACTACGAACTATAATAGTTCCACTAACTTCATCCAATAGAAAACTCGATAAGACTTTTACTGCATCTCTCTCCTTCCGTATATCAAAAACAAATACCGCATGCTTGCCGACTTTGAGCACATGTGACGATCCTATTAAATATGTAGGTATTGATCCACTGCAGAGACCAGTTTAAAGTTTCATCGCCTATACTGTAGGATGACCGTATCCCACATACTATACTGTAAGTTGCAAGAGGCTCCCTGTGACGCTGTGTCGTTGTTTGAAACAATATGTTTTTCTGCTGCAACACACTTTGTACGCTGCCATACATTTTGTTATTCTGCCACGACTTCGAAGCCTGTGTCAGGCTTTACACTGACATTAATACATTCTGAGCCATTGCCTCTCACAGGAAACTAGACGTCACATGGTGTAAATCATGTTGTTACTGCACCTATGCATAGGATGGAAAAGGAACCCCCGATGTACTGAAATAATAAGCATTACAGTCGATTGTGTGAACAATTTTACCAATTTACAGTAATTTCATCACTGACCAGTGATATGACAGCATATTTCCCAATTTGAGTACACCCCCTCCCCACTTTGCAAGTATCATTATGAATGTGTATAGATGACTGTGCAGTACGTCCATGCATTCTTAATTCTCGAACACTTCCATCATGAAAGTATATCAGGTACCAGTGACACACGCGAGGTGACTACTGTATTTGCCGCTTTCCAGGAAGACAGAGGACCTAACTTGCATGCATATGCGATATAGGATGACAGACAGTGGATGGGGTGATCGATTGAGATGGAGCTGTAACGACGTATGATTTAATGGCAGACTGATGATGCATTCTAGAGTGGGAGAAGTTGCTGTAGGTCAGTTTTTCCACTGTTCTGTGAGGATTCATCATTCTCGTGGCATATCCTGCATTCAACTAGTATACAGCCATGTGTTCTGTAAGTGATTTAAAGCACTATCTACTTGCGATCGCTAGCAGTAAACCTGTCGCTCATCAGAGGTATTCCATCTCCTGTGTGATAAAACGTGACACATTCCTCTAAACGAGCTGTGATTTATGTGATGTTCTTCATCCCCCCTGTCGCATCTTTGGTGTAAAATCAAGACATCAGCTTCATAACTAAGTTAGCGATAGGTGCTTGTGAGGCACTGCAATCCCCATGTATACATTTGCAAGACAGATGTGCTGTTTACAGAGTTAGTGGCGGAATGACTTGTAATTTTCACATGTCGGATACTGCTGCTATGCGTTTATTTGTTTCCTTGTAAGAGGTATTCCCCATTACTAACCATAACAGGCATAGTATAATTTCTGAAGCGTGATCGGATGTGAACAGTGGATGCTATACATCTAAGGAAAGCTATATTGTGCTAGTTTCACACAGAGCCAATGTTTTAAGGAAGCAGTTTTTTCGCTTTACGGTTCGATAACATAGTTTATTGTAGAAAAACTGGGAAGAAGGATGTATGTAATGCACTTGAAATATATTTCTTACATTGGAATATTAACAGCACTACATTCCATATGAGTGATAGGTTGGAAACGCAAGCAATCTAACATTATAGCCCTTTTTAAGCGCAGAACGTTGTAGCCCTAGGAGTGTGTGTGTGTGTGTGTGTGTGTGTGTGCGCGCGTGCGCGTGCGCGTGCGCGTGCGCGTGCGCGCTCTCTTACCAATACCTTCCAGGTACTGATCCTAGACTCTGGAATGATACTTTAAAATTGATAGCTTGGTTGATTTACATAAAAATGCTTCGAACTCCATCTGTCTGGAGCTCCATCGTGCAAAAAAAATCAACCGTTTCTTGTTCTTCTTCACCGTCTGCTATTACATCACAACACTTTCAAATCTGTCACTATACATCGATAAGAGTGCTAACCTTCTCGACATGGGTGCACCTCGAGAAATCTTGTGCACTTGTATGGGCGAGGACTCGGCAAGCTCCCATCATTCCCGGGACGTGGAATGCAGCGGTCTACTTCTAGTCGATTGCAGATTAAATCGGTAATGGTACTGCAGGGCGGGCCGGCCGCGGTGGTCTCGCGGTTCTAGGCGCGCAGTCCGGAACCGTGCGACTGCTACGGTCGCAGGTTCGAATCCTGCCTCGGGCATGGATGTGTGTGATGTCCTTAGGTTAGTTAGGTTTAAGTAGTTCTAAGTTCTAGGGGACTGATAACCACAGCAGTTGAGTCCCATAGTGCTCAGAGCCATTTGAACTGCAGGGCGGGTTGGTCAATTACAGTGTGAAGGGGGTCTTTCAGTCTCTAATTTTACGCTAAGACTGCGAGAATACTCTGTGACTCAGCATAGAGATAGATCGTGAATTAAGCACTTTGCTCAAAGTGTTAGAAACATGTAGAGCGCTGTCTGATATACTTTCATGATGGATGCGTTCAAGAATTAACAATGCATGGACGTACTGCACAGTCATCTATACACATTCGTAATGATACTTGCAAAGTGGGGAGGGGGTGATTTAGCTATAATACTCAAATTGGGAAACATGCTGTCACATCATTGGTCAGTGTTGAAATTACTGTAAATTGGTAAAATTGTTCACACAATCAACTGTAATGCTTATTAATTCAGTACATCGGGGGTTTCTTTTCGATCCCATCCATCCACTGGTACGCTGTTGGTTACAACATAATGACTGATTGACATCGCTTATTTGAGATGGAGAAAGAGTATTGGTGGAGGGACAACACCTTCTGGGGACGGATATCACCGAAACAGTGATCGCGTACATGACTGCAATATGAGGAATCACTTAAAATGGAACACAAAGCCATCAGATATTCCGTCACTGTGACAGATGAGTTTAAATATAGAGGTTGTCAATCACTTTCGGACAGCAGTTTGGAAACTCTTCACAACGCCGCCAAACTCTTCCAGTTTCATTGTGTTGTAACTCTCTTTTATTTAAAATCATCCAGTGTGTGTGGTGTGTTGTGGTGTGGTAGATGCAGTAACAACATGATTTACTCTGTGCGACGTCTAGTTTCCTGTCAGAGGCAATGGATTAGAATGTGCTAATGTCAGTTTTGAACCTGACAGAGACCTCGCTGTTTTGGCGGAAAAACAAAATGTATGGCAGTGTACAAAGCGTGTTACAGCAGGAAAAAAAAAACAATGTGTTAAACAACGACACAGGGTCACGGGGAGTGTCTCTTGCGCCTCACAGTATAGTATGTGGGATACGGTCATCCTCCTATAGCATAGGTGATGAAACTTTAAACTGGTCTGTGCAGTGGATCAATACCTGTATGTTTAATAGGATCATCACATGGGCTCGAAGCCACCATGCATGTGGTATTTGTTTTTGATATATCAGATGAAGTAAGTGGAGCTTTTATGGTTCGTAATTTTTCTCTGGTGGATGGAACAGAATAACGATGATAGGATGTTGGGGTGATAGACGTAAATGGGTCCTGAGGGATGTGGATCTGTAGTACCTGCTTGTAGTTTGAAGAAGCACCACAATGCAGTAGCAAAATCCATGTCATTCATACAGTTCCTGTACTGTCTTTTGTACTACCTCGTGTTGCAGTAGCAGGCTTCGTTTCCGTCGAATGGTCAAAACACGGTTCTGACGCAGTAACTCAGCTTCACCTGTTTCAACACCGGTTGCAGAAGGTGGTAGGTATAGCGTTCTCCAACTTCTATTCAGTTCCGACTTACATTGGAACAATCACATGTGCAAAGCTGCAGGGATGGTAGTGCATAGTCTGAGGGGTAGTTGCATGATGCATGGGGCCTACCTAAACTATATTGGAATTTTACTGTGGCAGATAATTTCGACAAAGGTGGCTCGTTTGGAGATATGAGAGTGCTAGAAATATGATTCACTAGTGGCTGTAATCATTAAAGGACTTCTCCATAGGATGTAACGCAGGTATTTAGTTGAATGGAAAGACTTTATTCCAAATCATAGACATCATTTCTACCGAAAGGGTAGCACTGGAGATCTGAAAAGCTAGCTTACATTTCTTACGGCCTGAGTCATCACATCATCTACTGCTGTTTGTGATCCTTCTCAATCAATCATCGCTGCGCGGAGTGGCTGCGCTGTTAGAGGCGCCATGTCACAAATTGTGCAGCCCCTCCAACCAGAGGTTCGAGTCCTCCCTCAGGCATGTGTGTGAGTGTTGTCCTTAGCGTTAAGTTAGTTTAAGTAGTGTGTCAGTCTAGGGACCGATGACTTCAGCAGTTTGGTCCCTTAGGAATTCACACACATTTGAATATTTTTGAATCAATCATCTCCTATAACCCAATGGATATAATACACAACCTCTGACATGGCATTGAGACAGAATGTGTTACAAATACTGGAGAAATATCAAGTGGTGGTGGTGTGAGGAAGTTGCAAATACCGGTTTCATACCACGCTCCTTAGCGGAATCACTTTCAAAATTCGGTAATTTTATTATGAGGGTGCACTGTCAGCGACGTGTAACCGCACTGCTGGTCTGACAATATACACACAGGTCTGTAGGCTGTGCTGTGTGTTGTTTGGACAGTTTACGAATAATGAGCATGTCTGCAGAGCATTATGCATGCATTATTTCAGTGATCTACAGGTAGTTTGCAGGTCTGTATGCTGTGTTCTGAAATTATTTCAGTGATTTACGAGTTGTTTGTGTCTGTAATGCATTATTTAGGAGTAGTTTACAGGTCTGTAGGCTGTGTGGCGTGTGGCCCCTCCAGACAGTAGATTAGAGATTAGATTAGTTTTCTTGGGTTATGTCACAGAACGGACGACAGTGCCCTCTGGTGGCAGTACTATGTACTAGGTCCAGACCTTGTGGTAAATACTTTTTCCTGCCATTTTCTCCCGCCATCTTGGATTACGTCACGGAATGGACGACAGCGCCCTCTTGTGGCAGTACTGTTTACTAGGTTAGTTGGACTCCGGATCACAGGGGGGCTACACTTGATGGTGGTACTGGCTCTAATTGTTGAAGTAAATAGTGCATGCAAAATAAAGACTTACGTCCAGCACAGGTCGAGTCCCCTTCCCGCCATTTCCTAGGACGAGGTGGCAGTTGGATGATTTAAGTAAGTGGAGGCAGCTCAACTGCTCTTTCTTTACCGCCATTTTCTTAGGTTAGTAGAGATAGCCCAAGTGACCTTTCTTTACTGCCAAAATTCAAAGTTCCCACCAATTCCTAGTAAGAGGTGGCGGTTGGATGACTTACATTAGTGGAGGTAGCCCAAGTGATCCATTTTCCCGCCATTTTCTTACGTTAGTAGAGGTGTGTTGCATTGTCCTGATGGAATTTGAACTTACCACTATTTTCTGGGGGAGGGAAGGGGAGGGTTGATAGGTTAGTGGAGGTAGCCCAATTGACCTATCTTCCCGCGAAAATTCCCCACTTTGATGACGTCATGACCGCCATCTTGGATGACGTCATGTGCTTTTGCCACATCTGCAGGCCGCCATCTTGGATGACGTCATCGCCGCCATATTGGATTCATCTGGCAACAATGGAAAGTGAGGTGGCACCGTCCTGGCCCTAATGCTGACTGATATGTTTTTGTGCAATGTGTAAGGGTACCACAGTGTTAGACACTGACTGAACAAGGAGGTGCAATGGCCGGCCGTTGTGGCCGAGCGGTTCTAGGCGCTACAGTCTGGAACCGCGCGACCGCTACAGTCGCAGGTTCGAATCCTGCCTCGGACATGGATGTGTGTGATGTCCTTAGGTTAGTTAGGTTTAAGTAGTTCTAAGTTCTAGGGGACTGATGACCTCAGATGTTAAGTCCCATAGTGCTCAGAGCCATTTGAACCATTTTTTGATGAGCAATGAAACCAAAGTCCAACCGCCAGTATGTTGCAGGATAGAAGAGGGAAGGAACGTATATTATCTAAGCAATCACAGCGTGAGATGATCGATACACCACGCACACCAACTGCTGCAAAGTCTAGTACAGCCGAAACTGTTTCGTCATGGGTGCGCGATAACATGGAGTTGATGGATGTTGTTGGCTACTCCCCCTCCTTTAGTGGATGAGACACAGGCAGCTGTCGTTCATCGCATCGGATACTTCTGCACCATCCAGTGAATGAAGCACTTCTAATGCCGTGACTATCAATACGCAAAAGATGTAGGCAAACTCCTTGACAGAAATGGACGTGTCCAGGACAGCAGCATTTGACGTCCGAACTTACAATACGCTGCTGTTACTTCGAGAACAGGGACAGAACAGAACACTAGATCACGACAATATCTCTCTCACACACCATAATCGTCAAGCAAATGGTTTTAAAAACATACGTATAGAGCTAGCAGAACCTCGGCAAAAACTATAAATATTCTATGTAGGGGATCCAACATACGCATCGGATTTCTTGTGGGACCATCTTTTGCGTGAGGACGTGTTGATAATGATTCAACGTCATCCAGCGGTCGTTAGGTCCATATGTTAAAGTAAAATCAATCGTGCAGTACTGCATTGGTCTACAGGAGACACAAAACTCCTCTCGTCCCTCCTATATAGGAGTTTGATACAGCTTTCACAGTAGAGCATTCACTGCGGTCGCATCACGACAGACCCGCGGCCACAGCAGTGCAGGCAGCTCTAGCGGACAACTGCGCTAGGTAGTGCCACTCTGTGGATCGGAAAGTCCCGGTATTTCATCCCCCGTCAATCACTCGTAGGATCTGTATCTGTCACTTTCCATTTCTTACTACTCTCTTAATCTTTGTTCGTGTACAGGCAAACACCGTAGCTATAAATTGTACTCTAATGCCATCTCCTTCTTTAGTCAGACACTTCATTCATTTGGTAAGATGGCTATAGATTCATAAATAGTGTTGGAGTCTGTGATAGCGAGTTCTGTGTAATCTATATGTAAGTTAAACACTATAACAAATGAACTGTTGTTAAATGCAGTTATTCCACCATTTTTTAAAAATGTGTCAAACTGCTTCTCAGTGTCTACATGTACCATATGGTGGTCTTATAACTCAGAGGACACATCACAGAACACTATTACGCACCCTACGTCACACAGAAGCATATGACACAGGATACATTACAAATATTGGTTCGTAGTGTGAAAAATACTTTCCAGGGCCATGGATTTGCAAATACAAACTTAGCAGTATGTTCCTTTAGTCATGGTACTTGGTAAATTCAACCATAAATGGTGACCCCTGGGCGAAAGTAAGGTCACAACACAGACTCAGAACAGGATAGCGATCCTGTGCTGGAAGGAACACGATGTAATTGTTGTGGGTGCTATTTCCAGCAATACATCTCTGACTAACGCTATTTATAGTGCACAAACCTTACATTGCCACGACTATCTAACAAGCTTTCACGTTTGGAATGCTACACACTCTTAATATGCCTATTAAGACTTCCTGTCATACGTGTAAGTAAAACAGGCTCTCACCAGTTAAACCTTGTATGAAGCTAAAAGTATCTAATGGTGTGATCTGGAACACCTAAATGCAAATGTCCTCTGGTATGCAGAGCATGGCAGGCGTTTGATGCTTTCCAAAACCATCATATCTGAAACATTTTATAAGGAAGGACATGAACACAGCTATCAGTCACAGCCACATTGGTTTTCTACTATTTTTGCATGTTCAGATTTCAGCTATAAATAGCCACCTTCAGTGTATTTGAGTTATAGTCCAACAAACTCCCAGCGGTAGGTCATAATATGACTTAACTGGTGTACAGGCCAAACATCATTCTACACCTTTAGACCAGTAATGTATAATTAATAGAACACAGTGTTATACGGGCTGGCGAATTTCCCACATCTGAATATACATGAACGATTTAGCAGATAGAAGCAATAGCACTAAAAGATTATTCAGTGACAATGCTCTTGTGTAGAGGGAAGTACAATCGTAGGAAAATCTTACGCAATTGCAGACAACCATGGATAAATTGTATGACGAATGCTATAACACGACCACATATGGAAATGTGAAAGATATGCTCTGGGGACTTACATGGAATTCCACAGAGAAAGGATGATGTAGTTCTCGTATACACAGGACGGAAAGAGTCTCAGAGGATACCTCATAATATCGTGTAGGACCTCCTTTTCTTCGGCATAGTGCAGCAACTCGATGTGGCATGGACTCAACAGGTTGGAAGTCACCTGCAGAAATATTGAGCCATATTGCCTCTATGAGCGTCCACAACTGCGAAAGTGTTGCCGGTGCAGGATTTTGTGCACGAGCTGGCCTCTGTATTATGTCCCATAAATGCTCGGCGGGTTTCATGTCGGGCGATATGCGTGGCCAAATCATTCACTCGAAATGACCAGAATGTTCTTAGAACAGATCAGGAACAATTATGGCAGGTGGTATGACATCGTTGTTTGGGAACATGAAGTCCACGAACGGCTGGAAATGGTCTCTAAGTAGACGAACATAACTATTTGCAGTCAATGATGGGTTCAACTGGCACAGAGAAGCCAGTACATTCCATGTAAACGCAGCCCATACCATTACTGAGCCATCACCAGCTTGCACAGTGCTTTGTTGACAACCTGAATCCATTGCTTCGTAGAGTCTGCGCCACACTCTAACCCTACCATCAGCTCTTACCAACTGAAATCGGCACTCATCTGACCATGACATGGATTCCCAGTAGTGTAGGTTCTAATTGATATGGCGAGGAGCCTAAGAGAGGTACTGCAGGTGATGTCGTGCTGTTAGCAAAGGCACTCGTGTCGGTCGTCTGCTGCCATAGCCCGTTAACACCAGATTTCGCCCACTGTCCTAACTGATACGTTCTTCGCACGTCTCGCGTTGATTTCTGTGGTCATTTCACAGTGTTGCTTGTCTGTTAGCGCTGACAACTCTACGTAAACGCCTCTGCTCTCGGTCGTTAAGTGAATGCCGTCTGCCACTGCGTTGTCCATGGTGAGAAATAATGTCTGAAATTTGGTATTCTCGGCACACTCTGGACACTATGCTGAGTTCCCTAACTATTTCCGAAACGGAATTCCTATGAATCTAGCTCGAACTACCACTCTGCGTTCAAAGTCAGTCAATTACCGTCGTGCGGCCGTAGTCACGTCGGAAACGTTTTCACATGAATCACTTGAGTACATATGACAGCTCCGCCAATGCACTGCCCTTTCATTCATTTAAGTGCCAAAGAAACTTGTATAGGCATGCGCAGACACATATCAACAGGCAGAATACGGCGCTGCGGTCGGCAACGCCTATGTAAGACGACAAGTATTTGGCGCAGTTGTTAGATCGGTTACTGCTGCTACGATGACAAGTTGTCAAGATTTAAGTGAGTTTGAAAGTGGTGTTACAGTGGGCGCACGAGCGATGCGACACAGCATCTCCGAAGTAGCGATGAACTGCGGATTTTCCCGTACGACCATTTAACGAAAATAACGTGAATATCAGGAATCCGGTAAAACATCAAATCTCCGACATCGCTGCGGCCGGGAAAAGATCCTGCAAGAACGTGACCAACGACGACTGAAGAAAATGGCTCTGAGCACTATGGGACTTAACATCTATGGTCATCAGTCCCCTAGAACTTAGAACTCCTTAAACCTAACTAACCTAAGGACATCACACAACACCCAGTCATCACGAGGCAGAGAAAATCCCTGACCCCGCCGGGAATCGAACCCGGGAACCCGGGCGTGGGAAGCGAGAACGCTACCGCACGACCACGAGGACGACTGAAGAGAATCATTTAACGTGACAGAAGTGTAACACTTCCGCCAATTGCTGCAGAGTTCAGTGCTGGGCCATCAAGCGTCTGCGTGCGAACCAGTCAACGAAACATGATCGATATGGGCTTTCGGAACTGAAGACCCACTCGTGTGCCCTTGATGACTACACAACACAATGCTTTATGCGTCGGCTGGGCCTGTCGGCACCGACATTGGACTGTTGATGACTGGAAACATGTTGCCTGGTCGGACGAGTCTCGTTTCAAATTGTATCGACAACCTCATGAATCCATGGAGTCTGCATGTCAGCAGGGGACTGTTCAAGCTGGTAGAGGCTCAGTAATGGTGTGGGGGATGTGCAGTTGAAGTGATATGGGACCCCTGACATGTCTGGATTAGATGTGGGTCTTTCGCAAACTAACATGTCCAAAGGAACGGTTCACTAAGATGAACGGAAGGAGCGAGGAACGAATTCTAAGGAACGGCCTTACATAGTTCACTTCGGTCGCGGCTTTCTACTTGTAATTCCCGGTCTCGTTCCAGCCTCGGTCCCGTTCCCGTCTGTTTCGGTCTCGGTCTCCCTCGGCCGGACTCGTCCTTCCTCGCGTGGCCACTCGTCGCAGTTCCACTGCCGACTGCTCCTCGTCAGTTCAGTATCGAGTTGTTGTTCGTTTCGTTCGCTGCGCACGCCCATTCTAGATCTGTGTCAAACCTTTATTGAACTCTGGACTTTGGTTATTTTCGCATTCCATTCAGCGTCCACGACCGGTAATTAAAATGTATTTTATAATTACCTAAATTACATAAAAATGACGTGATATGTAATACATACATCTTTCCGGGTAACAAAAGGGCATATCAGCTTACTTCACCATTTCGATAAACAGCAGAAGACATACTTATAAAAAGGCAAGTTTTTTGTTATTACACATGCAAAGCAGGTCGGCACGGCACACACGAGTGACCATTTTCCGTCTTTTTTTGATCCAAGGTAAAACAGCATATTCATTGTTATGGAAGGCAGACCGACTCACAACCGAATGAAACCCACGTTCCATAATAGAGTGTCATGTGTCATGATTTGTAAAGAGAATACGATAACTTCGACAATATTATTTCAGTGGTATAGGGTAGCGCACGAAAAATCGGCCCCGAGCGCTAGACGGCTCATTGTCGCCCACCAATCGTCATTTATTGTTTCAAAGTTATTGTTTGCATTAGCTTATTTGTTATTTCTTTACTGCCTAATTATTCCATGTTTATCTATTCTGCTCGTAGCGGTCAACAAATCGTGCGTAATTGGCGAGCAGCCAGTACTCAGGGCCGGTTTTTCGTTCGCCACCTTATATTATTTCACTGCGATCAGCCACATAACGCTACAGTTGGCTAAACGAGAGGTTTTGCAGAATCACGAAAATTTCTTCTATAACTGTATGAGAATACTTTAATGAATAAAAACTCTGTACTCCAGATGGGAACCAAGTGCCCCCTCTTGGCGTCTTCCATCTTCAGTCACCGATACTACTAATTTTCAAATTTTCATAAGAACCATATACCATCCATAAATGAACGGTGAACGAGTAAAACTTAACGGTACCAAAAAAAGAGCGATCACGAATGAACTGGTTCCCAAAGATGAACGAGTTTGCCCATGTAGTCTGACTACGACTCTGATAGGTGACACATACGTAAGCATCCTATCTGATCGCCTGCATCCATTCATGCCCATTGTGCATTTCGACGGACTTGGGCAATTCTAGCAGGAAAATTCGACACCCCAGACGTTCGGAATTGCTACAGAGCGGCTCCAGGAACGCTCTTCTGAGTTTAAACAATTCCGCTGGCCACCCAACTCCCCAGACATGAGCATTATTGAGCATATCTGGGAAGCCTTGCAACATGCTGTTGAGAAAAGATCTTCACCCCCTCGTACTCTTACGGATTTATGGACAGCCCTAT
Organism: Schistocerca nitens; assembly: GCF_023898315.1. NCBI lineage: Eukaryota > Metazoa > Arthropoda > Insecta > Orthoptera > Acrididae > Schistocerca > Schistocerca nitens. The sequence continues at coordinate 567,987,548 of NC_064616.1, read as the reverse complement.
AGGATTCATGGCGTCAATTTGTAACAACAACAGCTGTACATATAATAATTTTTTCTTCTGATTTTCGATAAATTAGTGTAAGCAATGTTTTGATTTCATTTATTTTTCTTTTCGTGTCATTATGTTAGAAACTGTAAGCAACTTTCGATGTGAATATTAATATTTACGTCAAATTTTAAGCAATGCTATAACAGAATTGAAGTGTAACCCATGTTGAATCTATTGTAACATGTTTAAAATTGTAATTGTGCGCCTGCTCCATATGTAGGCAATGTATTAGGATATGTGGGTGCAAAACCTTTGGTGAATATCCTGTCTGTAGGGGAGCGGTAAAAGGTGGATGTCAGGCGAGCGCGGGAAAATGCACACGGGCGCGGCACGGCATAACGGGCTCAGCAATATACACTCCTGGAAATGGAAAAAAGAACACATTGACACCGGTGTGTCAGACCCACCATACTTGCTCCGAACACTGCGAGAGGGCTGTACAAGCAATGATCACACGCACGGCACAGCGGACACACCAGGAACCGCGGTGTTGGCCGTCGAATGGCGCTAGCTGCGCAGCATTTGTGCACCGCCACCGTCAGTGTCAGCCAGTTTGCCGTGGCATACGGAGCTCCATCGCAGTCTTTAACACTGGTAGCATGCCGCGACAGCGCGGACGTGAACCGTATGTGCAGTTGACGGACTTTGAGCGAGGGCGTATAGTGGGCATGCGGGAGGCCGGGTGGACGTACCGCCGAATTGCTCAACACGTGGGGCGTGAGGTCTCCACAGTACATCGATGTTGTCGCCAGTGGTCGGCGGAAGGTACACGTGCCCGTCGACCTGGGACCGGACCGCAGCGACGCACGGATGCACGCCAAGACCGTAGGATCCTACGCAGTGCCGTAGGGGACCGCACCGCCACTTCCCAGCAAATTAGGGACACTGTTGCTCCTGGGGTATCGGCGAGGACCATTCGCAACCGTCTCCATGAAGCTGGGCTACGGTCCCGCACACCGTTAGGCCGTCTTCCGCTCACGCCCCAACATCGTGCAGCCCGCCTCCAGTGGTGTCGCGACAGGCGTGAATGGAGGGACGAATGGAGACGTGTCGTCTTCAGCGATGAGAGTCGCTTCTGCCTTGGTGCCAATGATGGTCGTATGCGTGTTTGGAGCCGTGCAGGTGAGCGCCACAATCAGGACTGCATACGACCGAGGCACACAGGGCCAACACCCGGCATCATGGTGTGGGGAGCGATCTCCTACACTGGCCGTACACCACTGGTAATCGTCGAGGGGACACTGAATAGTGCACGGTACATCCAAACCGTCATCGAACCCATCGTTCTACCATTCCTAGACCGGCAAGGGAACTTGCTGTTCCAACAGGACAATGCACGTCCGCATGTATCCCGTGCCACCCAACGTGCTCTAGAAGGTGTAAGTCAACTACCCTGGCCAGCAAGATCTCCGGATCTGTCCCCCATTGAGCATGTTTGGGACTGGATGAAGCGTCGTCTCACGCGGTCTGCACGTCCAGCACGAACGCTGGTCCAACTGAGGCGCCAGGTGGAAATGGCATGGCAAGCCGTTCCACAGGACTACATCCAGCATCTCTACGATCGTCTCCATGGGAGAATAGCAGCCTGCATTGCTGCGAAAGGTGGATATACACTGTACTAGTGCCGACATTGTGCATGCTCTGTTGCCTGTGTCTATGTGCCTGTGGTTCTGTCAGTGTGATCATGTGATGTATCTGACCCCAGGAATGTGTCAATAAAGTTTCCCCTTCCTGGGACAATGAATTCACGGTGTTCTTATTTCAATTTCCAGGAGTGTAGTCGGAGTTAATGTTTCCAATAGTTAATAGTTTCAACACAGTGATCATAAAAGTTTCAGGGTCCCCCCCCCCCTCCACTCTTTTCTTTTCTATTCATTTAAATTCTGAAGTGTACTGAACTGATTTGACCAGCAAAGTTAAAGTCAATATAAAACCTAAATTTTTCAGTGTTTTACCCGTATTAAAATTGACATTGTATGTGTGTTTCAAAAGTGCTATTTCTAGGGTAACCTATGCCCGATTTCAGTCGGATCAATAGACAAAACGCAGTTTGTAGTAATCATTGTAGTGTAATGTTGTGTATTTATAGCTTGTCCAAATTAGTACAGAAAAGGAAAATCTTAGTTCAGTAGATTTTTCTGGTTCTAAAATTTACCATATAATGCAGTATTACTACGTGTTGTTATGCTTGTACGTACAGCCACTTGTACAAGGAAAAAACTCACTTAATGCCTAATTAGGCTGGCGACCGTATTACTAATAATTGGTAGCATCTGCTGTGTATGTTTCTTGCCCGTCCTAACGTGTAGTTGCACTTTAGACTTGCTTGACGTATCATTGTTGTTACTGAGTGGGTGTAAGTCTGATTGTGCCTCCATTCAGGTACACGCGGTCAACATATTTACTAAAATCCTTTCTTATAAGGTGAAGCCCGTCAACTTACCATAGTACGAGCTTTAAAGAGTTAACGTACGCCCGAGCGTAGACGTTACAAGTGGCTTCCCGGTGACAGGACATCCAGTTGTTGTCGGTCACAAATTAATGTGAATACCGAACAGTGGATGTTCAGTGGCACGAATAGTAATAATATTCAGTAAAGTAAATAGCAGTGAACGTCAAGTACAGTGGAGAGGTGTAATTGGCATTCAGTATGGACAAGAACGTAGAAACAGTAGATATACCGAGCGAAATGGAAAATGCGGCTGGCAGCAGCAGAAGTTTACGCGGCCAGATAACAGATGGCGTTAGCGGAAGACAATTGGCGTACATACAATATCACGAACATGTTAACGAACAGATTGAAATGTCGAGATTGCCTCGAACACAGCAAGGGATAAAACAGGAAGTAGAGGATGACTTTGTAGATGATAGTGGGTACGTGAACGAATCCACTGACATGTTTGATTCTCCACAGATAAAGAAAGAACCGAAAGAAACTTTTGAAGTAGGATCGGAACACACCGATTCCGTAGAACAGAATAGTGTGAAAATTTTAAGCATGAACGAATTATTTGAACGATTGACCAAACAAATTGCAGGACAGAATGATCAGCTTAAAACACATGTTGATGAGCTCAAAACGCAGAATGATCAGCTTCAGAAACAAGTCAGTAATCAGGTTAGTCAGCTTAAAACACACGTTGACGAGCAGCTTAAAACACAAAGTAATCAGCTCAAAACGCAGAACGAGCAGCTTAAAACACACGTTGGGCAGCTTAAAGCACAGGTCGAAGAACAAGGAATTAAAATTAGTAAACAAATAGAACAGGTAGAACAAAAAGTGGGTAATTTAAGCTCTGTAGTAAATACTATGAAATTTGAAATTGACACAATTAACAAGAATATGGGTACTATGCAGGGGGAAATTGACAACATTAACAGTAGATTTGATGTTGAAATCCTCAACATCCAAGAGAAAGTAGAGCCTCTGGTTGAAATAAAAGTAGACAAAAAAGTTTTCGGTCTTAAAACTGAGATCATAAACGAATGTCAACACGGAATATCACAGTTGAAAAAGGCAGTATCAGACACTGAAAGAGATTTAGGCGAAAAAGTGACCGGATGTGTACAAAAGTGTGAACAAAATACTTCGAAAATTCAAGGCAAAATTTTCGATCTTGAGAGTAAAATTAAAGTTAGACCTGGTGTTGTCTGTAATGGCACACCAATTACGAAGCTGTTAGAAGGTGAGGAACGCTTCAATCCCGCCAAGAAACATAACGGATGGCATCCGTTAGATTTCATCAAAAACTGCGAGAGGATATTTCCTGAACACTTGTCTGATCAGGAAAAGATAAACGTAGTAATTAGCGCCTTAGCAGGTGACGCTAAGCGCTGGGGAATTAATTTGAATATCGAACGAATGACGTTCGAAGAATTTAAGCAAAGATTTACGGAAGAATATTGGTCCGAACAAAAACAGGATCATTTGTGGTGCGAGTTTATCATGGCCAAGCTTCATGATAACAGGGGCAGGAATTCTTTGAAAGATTTCTGCGAATATTGGTACCGGAAGTTGACGCATTTAAGAGGAAGAAGATCCGATTCAGAAATCATCTGGGAGCTATATAAAAAGCTTCCACAAGATTCAAAGAGATACGTGGGAAGCAATCATCGCAGCTTCCAAGCGTTTCTCGAAAGGGTGGAAGACGAAGACCATTGGCGCGAAAGTCGTGCCAATTTTCAAAATTTTAGTAACAGGAATAATCGCAATAATGACGAGAGAAATGACGGCGAAGGGTTTCGCGTCAATATGATACAGAAAGGTAGAGGTAGAGGAAGAGGAAGTTATCCTGGTCGCGGTAGAGGGTACACCGCGCAAAATAATAACGACGCGGGAAACTGATTTCCGCGAACGTTGCGGGCCAAACGGAAGCGGACAATATATACCGGCCCCGATTTAAGAAAAGTTACCGAACTGACAGTAATGTTATGAGACAGGTTAGAGATAGGCGTGGAACGACGCAACGTGTTGTTGCGAAACAAGCGTCAGGTGCGAGCCAGAATGACTCATCTTTGCCGCGCAGAGCAATACTTGTTAACAGGCGAGTGGAGCATCAGAGGGCAACTGCCCAGCCTAGCAGAACAGCTGTTCAGAGAGAAGCCGCTAGCAATGCGGCAGCATTAGATACGAACATTGCCGTAAGAGCTGGTGAATACATTATGAGTGGTAATTCCATGGCGAAGGATATAATATATGAAACTGTGGATACACAGAGAGGTTCGGTTAGCAGTGTTAGCAATAAAGTAAAAGGCGAGAATGAATTAGCAGAAGTAAGTAATTGGCGTGTGCAGATCGACGATCTGTACAAGGGCCTAAAGCAATGTGAGTGGGAGGATTTTAAGGAGTATGAGGCAAAGAAATTAGTTAGTGGAAAAGGAGATAGTAGGGACGTCGATAAGGTGACGTGGCCCAAGTTTAAAGAGGAGAGAGTAAATAGCGCCGCGCAAAGTACGCGTGCTGCCGATAGGACGAAGATGAAAATTAGGAAGGAATTGGAGGACGAAATCCTTAGCATTGACGAGGAAGTAACTTCTGTTAATGATCTGCCAACAGTACAAGTTGCTACCGAAAGGCACCATGGGGAAGGGGCAGATAATTACCTAAAAGTAATTGAAGTCCACAAGGATTACACGAAATATTAAGTAACAGTGGATGTGAGTAAAGCTGATGATGAGGCCGTTTTGCCAAAAGAGGAAATTGAATTAAAATTAAAGCCTGACGAAAATGCAGAGGGAGAACTTAGTGCCTGTCTCAGAAAAGCTTTTATGTTAGAACCTGAAAGCGATCCAGAATGGTCGGATTCTGACGATAGTTCAGACGACGAATATTTCGGTACTAGCGAAAATAATGGGGATACAGTTAATTGCGATATTGTATCTATTGATGATGAAGTTTCAAAACAAAACCCAGATGTTGAGACTGAACAAAGAAAGAAAGAGCCACCGGTCGACTCAGTGTTTATTTTACAAAGAGTTCAAGTAAGCAAGGACTTCGAACTCCAGAAACCGAAAAAGCCGCCAGATATAATTTGTTCACAGGTCAGAAACGTATCTTGGGACAATGTGACAGTCGACCAAGGTGCGTTGCGGTAAAAACAGGAAGGGGCATGATTTAGAGTCTGGGGCAGATTTATATCGGACTTTGAGACTGTCATGAACACATTACATCATGACACTACTGGATTCCCACCGGAAGAAATTTTGTTAGGCAGGAATAAAGGTTTAATTGAAGAAAAACTAGAGTTTCCACCTTGTACAAGTTTGGGGTTGAGTCAAAAGAAAGAATTAGTCAGAAAAAGAGCAAAGCAAAAAGCTGAATCTAGATCTAAAAGACACGATAAAAATCTGAAAGTTTCAAAATTTAAAATTGGGGATTATGTTCTTTTAAAAACACACGAAAAGTCTAGTGAACTGAACCATGAAATTTACAAATTTAAATATATTTATAATGGGCCGTATATAATACAGAACATTCCACACGATAATGCTTACTACCTGATCTACCCAAAATCCAAAAGACCTTTAGGTGTAAGAAATGTTGTGGACCTGAAACTGTATGTTCCTAGGAGTGAGTGACATAAGTACACTCAGAAAGCAATTTGCAGTAAATGTGCTGTATCCTGTGCTGAAACTATTTCATTCCAAATGTAACAAATCTTTGTAAATGTATGTATACCATGGACAGTGTGCTAATGTAGTTATGTGAGTTTCAGATTACCAAATGCACTATAAATGTAAGAATGTATGGAGAAAAGGACTGAAAAGGAAAGGGTAAATGCCGAAAACCAAAGTGGACAGTATATGAGTCATAATATGAAGGACTGCCAAACACCAATGAGGGCAGATAAATAGTCAATGGAGAATTGTAAGTGTGATACAGGAGATGTGACAATATGAGGTGAAAAGGACTGCCCAAATCTGAATAATAGGCAGCAAATATATGTAGTAAATTTTCTGAATATTATTGTGTGTGTGTGTGTTTTTTTTTTTTTAAGTAAGGAAATGGACTGCCATTCAATGCAAGCAGCAATAAATTGTCTTATAGTGTATACAGATATTTGCATTTGCTTTTGTAGTTAAATGTTTGTGTTCCAGATTTTGAAATTATTTCTTTGAGAAATTTAGTAAAAATGAGTAATTTGCTATTTTAATAATGTTGTGATGGGAGGTTGGACTGTGCAAAAGGCACTTAAGTAAATGACAAGTAAATGTTCTTGATATGTTAAAAAGTATAGACCTATATAATGTGAGTGAAAGGAAGTATGTGGTATAAATTTTTTTGGACATTCACATAAAGATTCAGAACCACTGTATAAATGTAAAATTTAGTGTTCCCATCAAATTTATACTTAATAAAATTTACTGGAAACAGGGGCATGTGTAACGACAACAACTGTACATATAATAATTTTTTCTTCTGATTTTCGATAAATTAGTGTAAGCAATGTTTTGATTTCATTTATTTTTCTTTTCGTGTCATTATGTTAAAGAAACTGTAAGCAACTTTCGATGTGAATATTAATATTTATGTCAAATTTTAAGCAATGCTATAACAGAATTGAAGTGTAACCCATGTTGAATCTATTGTAACATGTTTAAAATTGTAATTGTGCGCCTGGTCCATATGTAGGCAATGTATTAGGATATGTGGAATGCAAAACCTTTGGTGAATACTCCCCTCTGTAGGGGAGCGGCAAAAGGTGGATGGCAGGCGAGCGCGGGAAAATGCACACGGGCGCGGCACGGCATAACGGGCTCAGCAATATAGTCGGAGTTGGGCATCGGTCTGAGAAACACGCTGTGGATCGAGGAGGCTCTCCTGGAAAACGTGATTTCATTGAGCCTCGGATGTGCCGTTTCCGACGACTACACAGCATGGCTATATTCTATAGGCACTAAACGGAAAAGGATTGCGACGCTAAGAAGAAGCAAAGTGCCGATACACCAAGAGCCATAGCCGTGATTGTATGTGTGCTGTGCGCCTCGCTATCTCGCCGCCCGCCAACCGCCGCATCGACACGAATAGGTTGAATCTTTAGAATTGTATTCGTGTGGACCAGTGTTAATTTTGTTCCTGACTATTCAATAACAACTTAACTTTTACCAGAATTGTCCTATCAATTAATTATCCTCATCACTAACCTAGACAGGGTCCTTTCCACATGTTGTGCAATCCGAGTGTCCCGAAATGAAGATTTAAAGTTTATGTTAATAAGAATTACCTGCAGACCTATCTATGCTAGAAAGATGTCTAAGGAGCTTTATTGTTAATGAAAATATAAGCAAAGAACAAAGGTCTGACAAAGTTGGAAGATAATTTTTGGAATTGGTTTAGTAATGAAGCTTAATTAATTTGAGACAAAAATAATGGTAGTTAAATGAGGAAGTAATAAGACAAAAAGAGTAGTAACTCATATATTGTAAATCTTGAGTGCTTAATGTTTCCAATAGTTAATAGTTTCAACACAGTGATCATAAAAGTTTCAGGGTCCCCCCCCCCCTCCACTCTTTTCTTTTCTATTCATTTAAATTCTGAAGTGTACTGAACTGATTTGACCAGCAAAGTTAAAGTCAATATAAAACCTAAATTTATCAGTGTTTTACCCTTATTAAAATTGACATTGTATGTGTGTTTCAAAAGTGCTATTTCTAGGGTAACCTATGCCCGATTTCAGTCGGATCAATAGACAAAACGCAGTTTGTAGTAATCATTGTAGTGTAATGTTGTGTATTTATAGCTTGTCCAAATTAGTACAGAAAAGGAAAATCTTAGTTCAGTAGATTTTTATGGTTCTAAAATTTACCATATAATGCAGTATTACTACGTGTTGTTACGCTTGTACGTACAGCCACTTGTACAAGGAAAAAACTCACTTAATGCCTAATTAGGCTGGCGACCGTATTACTAATAATTGGTAGCATCTGCTGTGTATGTTTCTTGCCCGTCCTAACGTGTAGTTGCACTTTAGACTTGCTTGACGTATCATTGTTGTTACTGAGTGGGTGTAAGTCTGATTGTGCCTCCATTCAGGTACACGCGGTCAACATATTTACTAAAATCCTTTCTTATAAGGTGAAGCCCGTCAACTTACCATAGTACAGGCTTTAAAGAGTTAACGTACGCCCGAGCGTAGACGTTACAAATTCCCTCCTGCACTATTTCAGACGTCAGTCAAGTCCATGATACGTAGTTTACGGCACTTGTGCGCGCTCGTGGGGGCCCTACACGATATTGGGCAGGAGTAACAGTTTCTTTGGCTCTTCAGTGTATATTGTGTATGCGATACTACCACCATTTGTTTATGTGCATCTCTCTATCTCATGACTTTTTTGTTACCTCAGTTGATGTCTCCTCATAACACCCGGGCGAGCAACGATGCGTGGTGTCAGAAGGCAAAGTCATCCCATACTGGTAAAGGTGGTTGATGGAGACGTCTTCTGTCTCTGGAACCGGTATAGGTGCGAGAACAGTTGTCATACACGCCATTAGAACTGAACCTTAAATTGCTAAGTCTTCGTAAAGCTGAAAGAAATCTTTTTGTGTGATCTGCAACACCCAAATGCTTTTGGAAAGAATTTGAGGCATTCTGACCCATCCCATTCAAAACACTCGAACAGGAGACACAGAACTGTTTCTAGAGGATGCTTTGATGAAGCATCCTATTTGAAATGTACATTGCCCTATACCGTTACCCTACAAATAGTGGCCAACATGGACACGTATAAACCAGAAGCACATTCCATCAATTATTTATAGCAATCCTACTCCCACTTGAATACTATTTCAAGTCTACAAACACGTTTTTCACTCACTTGGAATGTAACACAGTTAACCAAGTAGCAGGAAAGTGGTTCTATGACGTTACCCTACGGCTACTAATCCGTAATAGACCTGGCTCATCGAAGTGTCTTATAGATCCCTCTGTAATGATAGCATTAGTCAGTCACCGACAAGTGCACTTCATCTTGCAAGTTTGAGTGGTAGTACTCCCATTTAGAGCTAGTAATATTGTAGAACAAATATTTATGTATTTAATAAATAATACTCGAAACCGTCATGGTATATGTATTGTCATGAGGCGGAAGGTGTATGAGTTACATTTTCCGATGCAGTTTTCGCACTACCTTCTGACAGATGACAATTCCAGGTATCTTCCCATCATATTCCTGCAGCTGTGGGAAGAGAGTGCAACACTTTCGAGTGTCAAGAAGGTAGATTTCCACCGAGGCAGTGAAAAGATGCTTGAAATCCTAAGAAAAAATAAGCATAAGCTATACGGAAAGTATTGTACTAAACAGCATGTAGAAGAACCTATTGGGATGTAAGTTCAATAGCGAGATGGATGGACTGGCTAGGGTAAGAGAAAGTTACAGTCCTATGAACCTACTGTTGATCATGTACATCGAAGAAGAACCGAGTGCTACTACGATATTCCAGGCAATTGTTCTACTAGAACAGCAATTTTAACGTCATTTTATATGGTATGATCGCAGGTATTTTAGATTTTTTCGTGCTAATTGTACCCAGTATTCTTCATGCTATCACATTGTCACTCCCATGTAGGATAAATGGTTTGCATCTCTCACAGAGATGCGCTTCAGAAATATATCACATAGATAGCTATTACATGTACCACATACATTTCAAAAACATTAGCCAGGTGGACTCGTCATCCTACCAGAAAAGTGAAGGCTTTTAGAGACTTGAAATATAGTAGGAGGATATCTGGTAAATGTCATAAGCTGGATGAAACTGTGGGAAACTGTACCACAAAATCTAACTCTTAGCCCTTTCGTTGCATGACAATACACATACCCTAATGATTTTGGGTATTATTTATCAAAATACATAAAGATTTGTTCTACAACATTACAGGACTGATCTAACTTGCAAGATAATGTGCACTTGTTGGTGATTGACTTACGCTGTTATTACGCAAGGAACTATAAGACATCTCGATGAGACACGTCCGTTGCAGGTTAGTACCTGTAAGGTAACTTCATACATCTACATCTACATCTACGTGAATACTCTGCTATTCACAATAAAGTGCCTGGCAGAGGGTTCAATGAACCACCTTCAAGCTGTTCCTCTACCGTTCCACTTTCGAACGGCACCCGGGAAAAACGAGCACTTAAAATTTTCTGTGCGAGCCCTGATTTCTCTTATTTTATCGTGATGATAATTTCTCCCTATATAGGTGGGTGCCAACAAAATGTTTTCGCAATCGGAGGAGAAAGCTGGTGATTGAAATTTCACGAGAAGATCCCGTGGCAACGAAAAACGCCTTTGTTTTAATGATTGCGACTCCAAATCACGTATCATGTCAGTGGCACTATCTCCCCTATTTCGCAATAACAAAAAACGAGCCGCCCTTCTTTGAACTTTTTCAATATCATCCGTCAGTCCCACCTGATACGGATTCCACACCGCACAGCAATACTCCAGAATAGGGCGGACAAGCGTGGTGTAAGCAGTCTCTTTAGTAGACCTGTTGCACCTTCTAAGTGTTTTGCCAATAAATCGCAGTCTTTGGTTTGCTCTACCCACAACATTATCTATGTGATCGATCCAATTTAGGTTATTTGTAATTGTAATCCCCAAGTATTTAGTTGGATTTACAGCCTTCAGATTTGTGTGACTTACAGCGCAATCGAAATTTAGCTGATTTTTTTTAGTACTCATGTGAATAACTGCACACTTTTCTTTATTCAGGGTCGAGTGCCACTTTTCGAACCATACAGATATCGTATCTAAATAATTTGCAAGTCGTTTTGATCATCTGATGACTTTACAAGACGGTAAATGACAGCGTCCTCTGCAAACAATCTAAAACGGCTACTCAGATTGTCTCCTATGTCGTTAATATAGATCAGGAACAATAGCCGGCCGCGGTGGCCGTGCGGTTCTAGGCGCTGCAGTCCGGAACCACGGGACTGCTACGGTCGCAGGTTCGAATCCTGCCTCGGGCATGGATGTGTGTGATGTCCTTAGGTTAGTTAGGTTTAAGTAGTTCTAAGTTCTAGGGGACTGATGACCTAAGATGTTAAGTCCCATAGTGCTCAGAGCCATTTGAGCCAGGAACAATAGAGGGCCTATAACACTTCCTTGGGGAACGCTGGATATTACTTCTGTTTTACTCGATGACTTTCCGTCTACTACTACGAACTGTGACCTTTCTGACAGGAAATCACGAATCCAGTCGCACAACTGAGGGGATACTCCGTAGGCACGCAGTTTGGTTAGAAGACGCTTGTGAGGAACGGTGTCGAAAGCCTTCTTGAAATCTAAAAGTATGAAATCAATTTGACATCCCCTGTCGATAGCACTTATTACTTCATAAGTATAAAGAGCTAGTTGTGTTTCATAAGAACGATATTTTCTGAAACCGTGCTGACTATGTGTCACTAAATAGTTTTCTTCGAGGTACTTCATAATGTTCGAATATAGTGTATGTTCCAAAACCCTACTGCAAATCTACGTTAGTGATACAGGCCTGTAATTCAGCGGATTACTCCTACTTCCCGTTTTGGGTATTGGTGTGACTTGACCAATTTTCCAGTCTTTAGGTGCGGATCTTTCTGTGAGCGAGTGGTTGTATAGCCTATAATTGCTAAATATGGAGCTATTTTATCAGCATACTCTGAGAGGAACCTGACTGGTATACAATCTGGACCGGAGGCCTTGCCTTTATTGAGTGATTTAAGCTGCTTCGTTACTCCGAGGATATCTACTTCTATGTTTCTCATCTTGGCAGTTGTTCTTGATTGGAATTCAGGAATATTTACTTCGTCTTCTTTGGTGAAGGAGTTTCGGAAAACCGTGTTTAATAACACTGCTTTAGTGGCACTGTCATCAGTGACTTCACCGTTGTTATCGCGCAGTGAAGGTATTGATTTCGTCTTGCCACTCGTGTGCTTTATGTATGACCAGAATCTCTTGGGTTTTCTGCCAAATTTCGAGACAGAATTTCGTTGTGGAAATTATTAAAAGCATCTCGCATTGAAGTACGCGCCATATTTTGAACTTATGTAAAACTTTGCCAATCTTGGGGATTTTGCGTTCTTTTAAATTTGGTATGCTTTTTTTCGTTGCTTCTGCAACAACAATCTGACACGTTTTGTGTACCTTGGGGGATCAGTACCATCACTTATTAATTTATGTGGTATATATCTCTCAATTGCTGTCGATACTATCTCTTTGAAAACATTCCACAACTTTTCTACACTTGCAGGATCAGATCGGAAGGAGTGAAGACTGTATCTTATAAAGGCGTTAAGAACATTTTTATCAGCTTTTTTAAATAGATATACTTTGCGTTTCGTTTTGATGGTTGTAGGTGTTACGGTATTCAGCCTAGCAGCAACTGCCTTGTGGTCGCTAATCCCTGTATTCGTCACGATACTCACTATCTGTCCAGGATTATTTGTTGCTAAAAGGTCAAGTATGCTTTCGCAACCATTTACGCTTCGAGTGGGCTCATGAACTAATTGTTCAAAATAATTTTCTGAGAAAGCATTCAGTACAATTTCAGATAACGTTTTATGCCTGCCGCCGGCTTTAAACGTATAATTTGCCCAGCATATCGAGGGTAGATTAAAGTCACCATCGACTGTAATTGAATGAGCGGGGTACTTATTTGAAATGAGACACAACTATTCCTTGAACTGTTCAGCAACTTAGTCCGATTGTCAGGTAAAACCTCCACCCATACTATTTCACACGAACTATCTGCTTCGGTTTCGCTATAAGGCAAACTATCTCTGACAGCAATAAATACTCCACCTGAACACTGTTAGATCGTTTGAAAAAATTTCGGCTGAACTTATTTCCGGCTTTAGCCAGCTCTCTGTATCTACAACTATTTGAGCTTCAGTTCTTTCTATTAGGGCTTGGAGCTCTGGTTCTTTCCCAACACAGCTACGGCAATTTACAACTATCATACCAATCGTTTCTACAACTACCTTACTGTGTTTTACCAGCCCACTTTTAGACGGACGTCCCTTCTGTGGTTCCCTGAGACCCTTCTAACAACCCTACCACAACAAAGGTCAAAATTTAATAATGATTGTGGTGTTGCTCACGCTGCTAAATACTGTATTTTCGGGCAACAACAAAGTTATTATGTGGCAGGTGTCATTAGAGCACAGTTAATAAAGCCATTTCATGTAATAATGAATAAACTAGGCACTCATCTTTTCGTGTTTCCCATGCTAGTCTTGTTGTAAAATCATGGCTCAATCGTCGAAAATCTAGGTGGTGATGATTCCAAGCGCGGATGAAAAGAGGCCTAGGTTTTATTCTGCGAAGTTTTGTAGATGGGCTTCACAAACCATTCTTGAAGATTACACTTTTGCAGGACAATGGTAATGTAAAAAAAGTAATCAGCACTCCGAATTTAAGTTACACTTCTTTTTTATTACTTTTGCTGCAATATCACGTAACACACAAAACATCATTTCACAATACAAAACACACTTGAAAACATCTTCCTCACTGTTGAAGTTCACATTTTATAAGCTGACTACAATATGCGTCTTTCCAACATGACGTCCAAGACTTGACTTTCTCAAGGTCCGACTCTATAACTAATAATCGCTCACGCGCCCAAAAATCAGAGTTACAAGTACGACAAAGATCATAGTGGCAAAAGAAAGAATACACATAAGAATAATATCATTGCAACATAAACATATCGATGTATCAAAATACCTCTACATTAATGAAATCAAAGCTGAATGTTGTCTCAGAAATATGTGAACTACATTACAGAAACACACTAGAGTATTGCTGGTATCGAGAGGTTGAGTTGAGGTGCCGTAATGGCTACGTAATTCAAGTACCATTACACCCTCTAACCTAAAAAACCGCGCAGTCCCTTCCACACAGGCCCCGCTACCCGTGTAGCCGCCTCCTGTGTGTATTGGACTCCTGTCCTATTAAGCGGAACCCGGAAACCCACCACCCGATGGCGCAAGTCAAGGAATTTGCAGCCTACACGCTCACAGAACCGCCTGAGCCTCTGATTCAGACCCTGCACTCGGCTCTGCACCAAAGGACCACAGTCAGTTCAATCGACGATGCTGCAGATGGTGAGCTCCGCCTTAATCTCGGAAGCAAGACTGGCAGTTTTTACCATTTCCGCTAACCGCCCGAAACCAGACAGAATCTGCTCCGATCCAAAGCGACACACGTCATTGGTACCCATATGAGCCACCACCTGCAGTTGGCTGCACCCTGCATTCCTCATGGCATCCGGAAGCACCCTTTCCACAGCCGGAATGACTCCCCCTGGAATGCACACGGAATGCACACTGGCTTCTTTACCCTCCTTCGCAGCCATGTTCCTAAGGGGCCCCATTATGCACCTAACGTTGGAGTTCCCAACTACCAGCAAACCTACCCTCTGTGAATGCCCAGACCTTGTGGGGCGAGAAGCTTCCTCTTGAACAGGGTGGACAACTGCATCCGGCTCAGAGACATTGTCAGCCACAGATAATGCCCAAAACCTGTTTGTCAAACGAACTGGGCAGGCCCTATGATCGGCTCCTCAAAGTTTTTCGCTGCCTGCCAGGCTTTGGAATGATCTCCCACTCGACCATGGGGGAGAGGTCAACCTCAGTGCAGGCAGTACCCAGCGTGGCCACAGCAGTGGACCAATCGGAGGACACATGGGACGTGCTCGACGTCCCTCACATCCCCGTGTTGGATCCCCACAGTGATGCCCCTTGGCAGCAGCCTCAAGCTGTGTGACAGAAGCCAAAGCAGCCTGGAGCTGTGAGCGAAGGGTCGCCACCTCAGCTCGCATTTGTACACAACAATCACAGTTCTCATCCATTACTGCAGTCGCTCCTGTTTGAAGGTCGTAAAAATATGTAACAATCGAATGGTGTACTCGCCTTATTAGTAGCAGGAGCTAGCGGTGCTGCTCTCGCTGACGGTCTAACCGACACAGATATGTTCTAACCAAACAAACAAAAGCCTGTACGATACGAGGATCGAGACAAGCGTCGATAACAATGGCGGTACTGTACGCTACACTGTTATTGACATAAAAGGTTGTGCCTAGTAAGCACTCAAACACTCAAGAAATTACAAAAATAAACTAGTAACTACCCTGATAACTGAAAATAAGCCGCTCCTGTTTGAAGCTCGTAAAAATATGTAGCAAGTGAGTGGTGTACTCGCCTTATTAGTAGCAGGAACTAGCAGTTCTGCTCTCGCTAACGGTCTAATTGACACTCATAGAAGTATCATTATCCTGCTACGTGGTTTACACGTAACAAACATGTTTGTAGACTTGAGTTTGTAGATTGGAGTGGAAGAAGGATAGCTATAAACAGCTGATGGAATGTGCTCTGGTTTAGACAATTGTATACCCCCCATGAACTATGGACCTTGCCGCTGGTGGGGAGGCTTGCGTGTCTCAGCGATACAGATAGCCGTACCGTAGGTGCAACCACAATGGAGGGTATGTGTTGAGAGGGGCAGCAGCCTTTTCAGTAGTTGCAGGGGCAACAGTCTGGATGATTGACTGATCTGGCCTTGTACCACTAACCAAAACGGCCTTACTGTGCTGGTACTGCGAACGGCTGAAATCATGGGGAAACTGCAGCCGTAATTTTTCCCGAGGGAATGCAGCTTTACTGTGTGGTTAAATGATGATGATCCTCTTGGGTAAAATATTCGAGAGGTAAAATAGTCCCCCATTAGGATCTCCAGGCGGGTTCTACTCAGGAGGACGTCGTTATCAGGAAAAAGAAAACTGGCATTCTACGGATCAGAGTGTGGAATATCAGCTCCCTTAATCGGGTAGGTAGGTTAGAAAACTGAAAAAGCAAAATGGATAGGTTAAAGTTAGATATGGTAGGAATTAGTGAAGTTCGGTGGCAGGAGGAACAAGACTTCTGGTCAGGTGAATACAAGGTTATAAATACAAAATCAAATAGGGGTAATGCAGGAGTAGGTTTAATAATGAATAAAAAAAATAGGAGCGTGGGTCAGCTACTACAGACAGCATAGTGAACGCATTATTGTAGCGAAGATAGACACGAAGTCCATGCGTACCACAGAAGTACAAGTTTATGTGCCAACTAGCTCCACAGATGACGAAGAGATTGAAGAAATGTATGATGGAATAAAAGAAATTATCCATATACTGAAGAGAGACGAAAATTTAATAGTCATGGGGGACTGGTATTCGATAGTACGAAAAGGAAGTGAAGGAAAAGTAGTAGGTAAATATGGACTGTGGGTAAGGAATGAAAGAGGAAGCCGCTAGGTAGAATTTTGTTCAGAGCATAACTTAATCATAGCTAACACTTGGTTCAAGAATCACGAAAGAGGGTTGTATACGTGGAAGAGGCCTGGAGACACTGGAAGGTTTCAGATAGATTATATAATGGTAACACAGAGATTTAGGAACCAGGTTTTAAATTGTAAGACATTTCCAGGGACAGATGCGGATTCTGACCACAATCTATTGGTTATCAACTGTAGATTAAAACTGAAGAAACTGCAAAAATGTGGGAATTTAAGGAGATGGCACCTGGATAAACTAAAAGAACCAGAGGTTGTAGAGAGTTTCAGAGAGAGCATTAGGGAACGATTGACAGGAGCAGGAAATAGAAATACAGTACAAGAATAGGTAGCTTTAAATTGGCTCTGAGCACTATGGGACTTAACATCTGTGGTCATCAGTCCCCTAGAACTTAGAACTACTTAAACCCAACTAACCTAAGGACATCACACACATCCATGCCCGAGGCAGGATTCGAACCTGCGACCGGAGCGGTCACGGTTCCAGACTGAAGCGCCTAGACCGCACGGCCACACCGGCCGGCAATAGGTAGCTTTGAGAGATGAAATAGTGATAGGGTGTCCATTCGTCCCGTTTTTCCCGGGACAGTCCCGTTTTTTACCAAAATGTCCTGCTGTCCTGAAAGTTTTTTTTGGGGATGCTCAAATGTCCCGTTTTTTATGATTCCGCTTGGCTAGAGTATTTTACGCTACTGGTTGTTTGACTTGCTATTAACTGCGCAATTATTTACGCTAGGAAGCGTGTGATGACTTTCAACATACCCCAAACATTTGCCGAACTGTCAAAAATCGCAAGTAATTTTGATCGCACTATAGGTTACGAATAACAACGAAGATTCTTCTCTTCTAAATCGATCCACTGAATCCGTCCTTTCGGTCCAGAGATACTCTACACCACTGATACTTGCTCTCTGGCTTTCGTCACCACACTGTTAATGTTTTGCACTGTGCAATCACTGTTTCATTATGCCAAAACTAAAGTGTAATTTTAACAGCAATATAAAAAGCGAGTTTCCTTTTATCACTGATAGTGGAGAAACTGTAGAATGTACGTTGTGCAGATCATGGTGGAAGGTCTGACATTGTGAATCACATTAAGACGAAGAAACATCGCATGAGTGATCAAACGAAAAGAGCAAATAAATGCGTGAGTGACTACTGTGTATACTTAAGATCAGTAACAGAAATGGATAGGCAGTTGGCAGCACAAGAAGCTACGTTTGCATACCACAGTGCAATGCATAACCATAGCTTTAAGTCAATGGACTGTACTACAGCAGTTGTTAAAAAATTTTTCAATCCTAAATTCACATGTGGACACACAAAACGTAATGCAATCATTTCAAATGGTATTGCACCGTATGCAGCTCAGCAGGTTTTAAATGAACTGAAAAGTGCTCGATTCATTTCTGTAATGATTGATACATCGAATCATCTGAATTTGAAGATGGTTCTTCTCCTTATCAGGTATTTTCACCCTGAAAATGGCATCACGGTGAAAGTGCTCGAATTGGTTAATTTAGCTGGAGAAACTTCAGATTTACTTCAGAATTATGTGCTGGAGGTTTTAAAGAAATATGATCTTGTGGGAAAGTTGATTGCAGTTTCTGAAGACAACACTAACACCAGTTTTGGTGGTAAGCAGAGGAAAGGAAAAAACGATTTGTTCTATAAACTGCAACAGAGCACAGTGAATAATATAGTAGGTGTTGGCTGTCCAGCACATGTGGTGCACAATTCCTTACAAACTGGCTCAGATTGCCTACCCATCGACTGCCAATTAATTGTAAACAAAATCTACCAGCACTTCCACATTTTCTCTGAGATCATTCTGTAAGTTTACTGAGACTGAATACAAAACTGTACTTGGGCACAGCAAGACAATCTCTGCTACCAGCATTGGAAAGAATTGTAGAGATATTTCCTGCTTTGAAATCATATTTTATTTCCCCTGATAAGTGTCCTGTTATCCTTAAACAATTCTTTGATAACCCTGTGTCTATTGTTTTCTACATTTTCTTGTTAGCCAGCGAAAACCTTTCTCCAAGACAATTAAATGTTTTGAGAAACAAGAAATCACAACAGTGGAAGTTTATCAAGAAATAAACAAATTATTCGGCAAATTACAATGTAGAAAATCTGAAAGATTTCTCACATCCTTTGCACATGAGGCTCTAAGGAAGCTGGAAGAAGAGGATGAAATTACTGAGAACAATTTCATATTTATGCTGACATCTTCTATGACTCTTGCACTGAGTATATTAAAGAATGGTGTTTACCATTTCTCACACCTTTTAAAGCATTTGACTGGGTTAATACTGAAAAGGAGAAACTACAGTGGAACGATATTCAGGAATGTTGTGTTTTTGTTAAAAGTATTGTACCAAATTTTCCTGTTGATGAAGACGAACTGTTCGATGAATTTTCATGTGCACAGAACTTCACAAAGAGTGAAGAAGGAGACAAAGAAAGTGTTAGTGCAACGTGGTGTAAAGTATTTGCTTATTTCAAAAGTAAAAACATTAACATGAAAAACATGATTCATTTTATGGAGTTTTGTGTGGCAATTCCTAGGTCAAATGCTGCTGTGGAACGTGTGTTTTAGTTAGCGTCAGATGAAAAAAACAGATTGAAAGTTGAAACAGTGAGGGCCTTGCTCATTGTCAAAACACACTACATGAAAGTGAAAAGTACGGTGATAGTGTGGCAGAATAATTGTAAAAAGTGATTTGGGATCATCTGAGTGCACGTTGTAAAGGTAAACTTGTATGTGTATTAAATTTAGTGAATGCAGTATTTATGCCCCGTTTTTTTCTTCATTGTCCCAGGCTTTTCTCTAATTTATTTTAAATGCGCCCTTTTTCAATGAAAATGAAATGGACACCCTAAATAGTGAAGGCAGCAGAGGATCAAGTTGGTAAAAAGACGAGGACTAGTAGTAATCCTATGGTAACAAAAGAGATAATGAATTTAATTGATGAAAGGAGAAAATACAATAATGTATTAAATGAAGCAGGCAAGAAGGAATACAAACGTCTCAAAAATGAGATCGACAGGAAGTGCAAAATGGCTAAGCAAAGATGGCTAGAGGACAAATGTAAGGATGTAGAGGCGTATACCACTAGGGGTAAGATAGATGCCACCTACAGGAAAATTAAAGAGACCTTTGGAGAAAAGAGAACCACTCGTATGAATATCAAGAGCTCAGATGGAAAACCAGTTCCAAACAAAGAACGGAAAGCAGAAAGGTGGAAGGAATATGTACAGGGTCTATACAAGGGCGATGTACTTGAGGGTGATATTATGGAAATGGTAGAGGACGTAGATGAAGATGAAATGGGAGATATGATACTGCGTGAAGAGTTTGACAGAGCACTGAAAGACTCGAGTCGGAACAAGGCACCGGGAGTAGACAACATTCCATTAGAACTACTGATAATCTTGGGAGAGCCGGCCCTGACATAACTCTACCATCTGGTGAGCAAGATGTATGAGACAGGCGAAATACCCTCAGACTTCAAGAAGAATATAATAATTCCAGTTCCAAAGAATGCAGGTGTTGATAGGTGTGAAAATTACCGAACTATCAGTTTAATAAGTCACGGCTGCAAAATACTAACACGAATTGTATACAGATGAATGGAGAAACTGGTAAAAGCCGACCTCGGGGAGTATCAGTTTGGATTCCGTAGAAATGTTGGAACACGTGAGGCAATACTGACCCTACAACTTATCTTAGAAGATAGTTAGGGAAAGGCAAACTTACGTTTCTAGCATTTGTAGACTTAGAGAAAGCTTCTGACAGTGTTACTGGAATACTCTCCTTCAAATTCTGAAGGGAGCGAAAGGCTATTTACAATTTCTACAGAAACCAGATGGCAGTTATAATAGTCGAGGGGCACGAAAGGGAAGCAGTGATTCAAAAGGGAATTATTCAAACTATATATTGAGCAAGCAGTAAAGGAAACAAAAGAAAAATTTAGAGTAGGAATTAAAATCCATGGAGAAGAAATAAAAACTTTGCGGTTTGTCGATGACACTGTAATTCTGTCAGAGACAGCAAAGGACCTGGATGACCAGTTTAACGGAATGGACAGTGTCTTGAAAGGAAGATAGGAGATGAACATCAACAAAAACATAACGAGGATAATGGAATGTAGTCGAATTAAATCAGGTGATGCTGAGGGAATTAGATTAGGGAATGAGACAGTTAAAGTAGTAGATGTTTTTTGCTGTTTGGGGAGCAAAATAACTGATTATGGTCGAAGTAGAGATAATCTAAAATGTAGCCTGGCAATGGCAAGGAAAGCGTTTCTGAAGAAGAGAAATTTATTCAAATGCTTCAAATAGCTCTGAGCACTATGGGACTTAATATCTGAGGTTATCAGTCCCCTAGAACTTAGAACTACTTTAACCTAACTAACCTAAGGACATCACACACATCCATGCCCGAGGCAGGATTCGAACCTGCGACCTTAGCGGTCGCGCGGTTCCAGACTGAAGCGCCTAGAACCGCTCGGCCACTGCGGCCGGCAGAAATTTGTTAACATCGAGTATGGATTTAAGTGTCAGGAAGTCGTTTCTGAAAGTATTTGTATAGAGTGTAGCCATGTATGGAAGTGAAACACGGACGATAACTATTTCAGACAAGAAGAGAATAGAAGCTTTCGAAATGTGGTGCTACAGAAGAATGTTGAAGATTAGATGGGTAGATCACGTAACTAATGAGGAGATACTGAATGGAATTTGGGAGAAGAGGAATTTGTGGCACAACTTGATCAGAAGAAGGGATCGGTTAGTAGCACATGTTCTGAGGCATCAAGTGATCACCAATTTAGTATTGGAGAGCAGCGTGGAGGGTAAAAACCAGAGAGGGACACCAAGAGATGAACACACTAAACAGATTCAGAAGGCACAGCTTGCAGTAGTTACTTGGAGATGAACAAGTTTGGCAGGATAGAGTAGCATGGAGGGCTGCATCAAACCAGTCTCTGGACTGAAGACCACAACAACAACAACAACAACATGTTGGCCACTATTGTAGGGTAATGATGTAGGACAGTGTAACTACGAATAGCATGCTTCCTCAGAGCAAAGTCTGGAAACGATTCTGAGTGTCCTGTTAGAGTGTTATGAATGAGATGTTTCAGAATGCTCCATACTCTTTCCATGCGCTGCCCAGAAGCATTTGGGTGTTATAGATCACACCCAAAGGTTTATTTCAGCCTCATGTAAGATTTTCCCGTTTAAGGTTCAGTTCTAATTGCGTGTATGATAACTGTTCTCGCGTCTATAATGTGACTTCGTGTTCGAGAGGCAGAAGACGTCTCCGTCTGTGGGATGACTTTGCTTTCTGACATCATGCTTCTTTACTTGGTCAGGTGTTTCCGAGAGTCATATACGAGAACTAATATCGTTTTTCCTCCACGAAATTCCATTTAAGCACCCGGATCATATCTCTCACTCTCGCATATGGGGTCGTATTATAGCCATTATCATACGGTTTATCCTTGGTTTTCTGCAATTCCTTACGCTTTCCTACGGTTATACTTCCTTCTACACAAGAGCATTGTCACCGAACAATCTTTTGCTGCTATTGCTCCCATATGATAAATCGTTTATGTATACTGAGATGTGTGACATTCGTCATCCACTATAACATACTGTGTTCTATCAGTTACGTATCGCTGGACTGAGGATGTGAAATGTTTGGGATATGATGGCTTTAGAATGCCTCAAAGACGCGCCATACGCTCACACCAAAGAACATTTGCATTTAGGTGTTTCAGATCACGCCATTAGATTTTTCAAGCTTCATGTAAGATTTATTTGGCGAGATTATGTTTCACGTACATGTATGACAACGGGCTTTAATAGGCATATTAATAGTGGGTAGGATTCCAAACGTCAAAGCATTTCAGACAATCGTTTCAATGTAAGGCTTGTGCACTATAAATAGCGTTAGTCAAAGGTGTATTGATGGAAAAAGCTCCCACAAAAATTACATCGTGTTCCTTCCATCATGAGAGCGCTATCCTGTTCTATGTGTGTGTTGTGACCTGACTTTCGCCTAGGCGTCACAGTTTATAGGTGAATTTACAAAGTACCATGACTAAAGGAACGTACCGCTAAGTTTATGTTTACAAACCCACGGCGCTGCTAGGTATTATTCGCACTGAGAACCAGTGTTTGTAATGCTTCCTGTTTCATATGCTTCTGTGTGATGTGGACAGCGTAACTGTGTTCTCTGAGTCATAAGAAGATCACATTGTCCATCCATATGCTGGGAAGCAGTATGGCACGTTTTTAAAAACTGGTGGAATAACTGCATTTAACGACAAATCATTTGTTATAGTGGTTAACTTACATGTAGAATACGCAGAACTCGGTTTCACAGACTCCAACACTATTTATGACTCTATAGTCACCTTACCAAATGTATGAAGTATCTGACTAAAGAAGGAATGGCATTAGAGTGCAATTTATAACTACGCTGTTTGCCTGTACACGAGCAAAGATTAAGAGAGTAGTAAGAAATGGTAAGAGACAGATACAGATCCTACGAGTGACTGACGGGGGATGAAATACCGGGACTTTCCGATCCACGGAGTAGCACTATCTAGCGCAGGTGTCTGATAGAGCTGTCTGCACTGCTCTGGCCGCGGGTCTGTCGTGATGCGACCGCAGTGAATGCTCTACTGTGAAAGCTGTATCAAACTCCTATATAGGAGGGACGAGAGGAGTTTTGTGTCTCCCGAAGACCAATGCAGTACTGCTCGGTTGATTTTACTTTAACATATGGACCTAACAACCGCTGGATGACGTTAAATTATCATCAACACGTTCTCACCCAAAAGATGGTCCCATCCGCTGCATATGTTGGATCCCATATGTACAATATTTATAGTTTTTACTGAGGTTCTGCTAGGCTTGACTTCTATGGTGTGCGAGAGTGATATTGTTGTGATGTAATGTTCTGTTCTGTCCCTGTTCTCGAAGTAACAGCAGCGTACTGTAAGTTCGGACGTCAAACGCTGCTGTCCTGCACACGTCCATTTCTGTTTAGGAGTTTGCCTAGAGCTTTTGCAGAATGGTAGTCAGGGCATTGGAATGTGATTACGGTATGTGCTCCATTCGTTGGATGGTGCAGAGGTATACGATGCAATGAATGACGGCTGCCATGTCTAACGCACTAGAGGAGGGGGAGTAGCCAACAGCGTCACCCAAGCTATCGCACATACATGACGAAACAGTTTCGGCTGTGCTGGACTTTGCAGCGATTGGTGAGCGCGACGTATCGATCATCTCACGCTATGATTTCCTAGATAAATAAACGTTCCTGCCCTCGTCTATCCTACAACATACTGTACGATGGTTTTAGGTCTCATGCCTTCTCCTATGACAGTCGACGTCTAACATCGTTGTGTCTTTGTACTTTGGGTAAAAACATATCAAAACATCAAGTAACGTAACTTAAGCGGTGGCAAAACTGTTGTATGCCTCTGTACGAGTCGTGATATCTCCTATTTTCAAGGTTCTTATGTGAGATGTGATTCCTTCTGATGCCTGTCGAAAGTTTGCAGCTACAGTGAGTGGGACGTGTGTGCTGAATGTTGGTCAGGCACTGGAAATAGATTCCCTAGAATGGAATGTTAATGGTGTTGCATTTCGGACGAGTAGTGTATGATGTCTGGGCACCTTGGGAGAGGGCGCCTACAGAAGAAGGGGGTGGAAGACTTAGATTTCTTGGAAACATTAATAGGTCATTAAACAACCGGCAACCGTATTCGGCAAAAATGTGTGTGGCACTCTCGGTTTCCCAGTTGTTGTTTTGCATCTGTAGCAGAAAGTTCAAATGTGTGTGAAATCTTATGGGACTTAACTGATAAGGTCATCAGTCCCTAAGCTTACACACTACTTAACCTAAATTATCCTAAGGAAAAACACACACACCCATGCCCAAGGGAGGATTAGAACCTCCGTCGGGAGCAGACGCACAGTCCATGACTGCAGCGCCTTAGAGCGCTTGGCTAATCCCGCGCGGCGTATCTGTAGCAGAAACGGGAATGTGGTGGTTTTGAATCTGTATCAGAAATGGGAATGGTGCACAAATCAGAAACTGCCCTTCGATTATGGTGTCAGCATTTGTTGGAACTTATAGTCGGTGTTAAAATAAATTTCTAATGGAAAGGGGATTAGCACTTCCTTAAATGAAAATTTCATGATTTCTATATGTTATTTGTTGATTTCACTATAAAACTGATACGAAAAATCTATGATTTGTTGTATGTAAGTCTCCTATTGAGACGCCTAATGTTAAGAATTACGTGTTGTTTGCTGAGGGGGTAATTACATTTGATTCGTCGATGTGTATGTCCAGAAGTGGGGGGGGGGGTTTAGGTTTGAGATGGAAATTCCTCGATCTCGGTGGCAGATTGATTAATTTGTAGCATAAGCAACGATTTCAACTGAATATTCTCGCTGTTTCAATGGAAAACTGACGTGAAACTTTGATATGTATCTCTCTCTCTCTCTCTCTCTCTCTCTCTCTCTCTCTCTCACACACACACACACACACACACACACACACACACACGTAGTGTAGCCCTACAGACAAGTTACTTCCCTTTGTCCCAACAACTCGGATTCTGACGTCATGGAGCTGCACTAGTGTGTACTGGTCAGTCATCTAGAGTGCGTCGACTGTGAAAGGACATACGACCTGTGTCGGGCGAAAGGCGAGAGATGTCAGCTTGCATTCCTCACTGTATGACATGGAGCCTGTTACTACAGACTCGGCCGGCCGGTGTTGCCGTGCGGAAAGGCGCTTCAGTCTGGAACCGCGTGACCGCTACGGTCGCAGGTTCGAATCCTGCCTCGGGCATGGATGTGTGTGATGTCCTTAGGTTAGTTAGGTTTCAAAAATGGTTCAAATGGCTCTGAGCACTATGGGACTCAACGGCTGAGGTTATTAGTCCCCTAGAACTTAGAACTAGTTAAACCTAACTAACCTAAGGACATCACAAACATCCATGCCCGAGGCAGGATTCGAACCTGCGACCGTAGCGGTCTTGCGGGTCCAGA
Source organism: Schistocerca nitens (assembly GCF_023898315.1). Taxonomy (NCBI): domain Eukaryota; kingdom Metazoa; phylum Arthropoda; class Insecta; order Orthoptera; family Acrididae; genus Schistocerca; species Schistocerca nitens. The sequence continues at coordinate 567,961,594 of NC_064616.1, read as the reverse complement.
CTGCAGCGCCTTTAACCGCACGGCCACTTCGGCCGGCAGTTAGGTTTCAGTAGTTCTAAGTTCTAGGGGACTGATGACCAGAGATGTTAAGTCCCATAGTGCTCAGAGCCATTTGAACTACAGACTCTTACTTCAGGGGTGAAAGCGGCCAGGTGCACAGGACCAGGCGGTGCACTGGAGCGTCTGTCAGTTGCATACACGACATGCACGGTGAGGTATGGAGCAGCGGACTCTGTTCCTCGGTGGCAAGGAATGTGGTGCGCCGTTGAAGCAGTGAGCCTCGCCCGGCCTGCGCTCTGCGGCGTCGCGCCGCCGTTGCAGTCCGGCGGAGAATTTGCGGCTGGATAAAAACAGGTGAGGCCGTAGCGGCACATTTGGCCCCTTACACGCGTGCGATTTCCGGCAGCGCTGCTGAGCAGCGCGGCGGCAGCGGTCAGCGTTCCATAGTGCAAATAGGTGGGACAATTTACACACGTGGCGGTTCCTACGCCAGCGGCAGCGGCAACCGCGCGACCATCTGTGCACGAGCGGCTGCCCGCTGCTGGCAGCGGCGTTTTCACGCCTGGTACCTTTCACACATGGCGTTTCATTAGCGTATCAGTCGTTCTCACTGCACCATGCGTCCTGCTATTTGGGATTCAAGATGTAGCAAATACAGCAACAGGATTGTAAAACGCAGAGCATGGGAAGAATTGTGTCAACTGTTTATTCCAGGATTTTCAAATGAAACAAGAGATTTCAAAAACCAAAAGGCACGTCAAATGGTTCAAATGGCTCTGAGCACTATGGGACTTAACATCTGAGGTCTTCAGTCCCCTAGAACTAGGATTCGAACCTGCGACCGTAGCAGTCGCGCGGTTCCGGACTGGAGGGCCTAGAATCGCTCGGCCACCTCGGCCGGCCAAAGAGGCACGTATTTAGAGTTATATGTACAATATGTTACAGCATTATGTACAAATATTACAAGTCCCTAGATCAAATTTTGTGCACCTTCTTCACTTGCAAAGAATTTAACAAATTTATCTCTGATAACTCACTCACTCATTCACTGGTCATACCGGACTCGAGAGTCCATTACCGCAGCAACGTATTTTCGCCATCTGTCCCTGTCTTGGGCTATTTCCTTCCATTCACCTTTAATATCTAGGCTCCTCAAATCAGCCTTCACATTGTCCTCCTATCTACGCCTCCATCTCCCCACAGGACGTTTTCCCTCTAAGTGCCCTACCAGTACTCTGCGCGCTGCCCTGCCCTCATCCATTCGAGCTACGTGACCCGCCCATCGCAGCCTACGTGATTTAATAATACTGATTATGTCAGGGCTTGAATAGAGTTCGTGGACCTCTTCGTTATGCAGTTTTCGCCACTCTCCGCTTGAATAGGGCTTGAATAGAGTTCGTGAACCTCTTCGTTATGCAGTTTTCGCCACTCTCCGCTTGAATAGGGCGTGAATAGAGTTCGTGAAACTCTTCGTTATGCAGTTTTCGCCACTCTCCGCATATGTCATCCATTTTTTTCTCCGAAAATTTTCCTCAAAATTTTGTTTTCAAATACTCGAAACGGCTTTTCATTTTTCACAGTGAGAGACCAAGTCTCACACCCATACAGCATAGTTGGTGGAATAATAGTTTTGTATATTCTAATCTTTAAATTCCTAGACAATATCCGTGATGAAAGTAATCTATTCAGTGAGAAGTAGCACGTATTTCCCGCGCGTAATCTCTTCTTCAGTTCGGATTCAATCTCATTTCTCGAAGTTGGTTTGGTTTGGCTCGGAGCACTATAGGACTTAACATCTGAGGTCATCAGTCCCCTAGAACTTAGAACTACTTAACCCTAACTAACCCAAGGACATCACACACATCCATGCCCGAGACAGGATTCGAACCTGCGACCGTAGCAGTCGCGCGGTTCCAGACTGAAGCGCCTAGAACCGCTCGGCCACCGCGGCCGGCTTCTCGAAGTGATGTCCACGCCTAGATACTTAAATGTGTTCACTTTTTCAAACTGCATGTCTCCAACTCTTAACATTTCCTGACCTACTGCTGTTGGCATTCTAGTAGTAACCAGGTATTTAGTTTTGTCTTCACTTAATCCTTAGACCTACATTTTCACTAGCCTTGATTAACGCATTCGCATTTGCGATAACAGCGTCTGATTTGTTCCTTGTTCTCGGCATTAGGGCTTCCTCGACTCCATGTAGTCCAACGATGTTCAGTGTGTCTTCGAATGTATACCCATCTCTACGACGAACGAAATTATGTAATATGCAGCATGCTTTTATTATATCTGAGACCAAATCAATTGAAACATTGAGTGGACAATGGAATATTCTCCATTTCTTGCTGAGTATTCCAAATGTACTCTCTATGAAACGTCTCGCTCGTGACAATTATGTATCGTTTTGGCGACTGGAAAATTATTTATCTTCTTCGCATCACAAACTGCTAACATCACAACTGAGAAAAAATGTTTGTAATTAAAGAATAGTGAGCCACTAATTCGCGGCTTAATCAAACGCATGTATCTACCATCTATTGCCTCTATACAGTTTTCTAAATCTGCTTTTGTCTTGAAACCTTCTGCAATATTCAATCTGTCCTCTTCAGTAAGCATCGGAAATGTAGATTCTTTCAGAAAATTCCAAATGTTTTGACAAGTGTCCTTTATTGTGCTTGAGATGGTAGAAACACCACATTTCTATGTGTAATGCAGATCTGTGAATGTATTTCTGATGCAAGATATCTGAAATCAGAAAAATGTCTTCACTTCAGCAACACAGTTGCAAAAGAAGTGTAAAAATGTAAGAGATTCGTACACTCGAGAGCTGCAAAACAGAAAAATGTGAAGAGTGGCTCAGAGGCAGATGCCAGGTAGCAGTACATTTTATTCAAGCAACTTTCGTTTTTAGCGCCTGTATGTGAAACTAAACCTCCTGTTGAGAAAGAAACAGACAATATGACAAATAAAGAGTCAAGCACTTATCAAGAACCATCTCGTACTGTCTCAGGCTCTAGCGTTCCCAAAATAGATTATTTCTCTTGTCATTGCTACTTCATTTCAAGGCCATACCTGAAGAAAAGCGGTTTAATGCAAATTTCGAACTTATGAGTGCGCTGCAGAAATACATTACAGGCGGCGATACTGCTCATGGAAACGTGGCTGTATCACAGGGAAATGTAAGTGGAACGCACTTTGTGGAAGATGGCTCATCTGCTTCCATGGCCACTTATGAGAAACAGCTGACTCAGTCAGCAGAAAGGACATCGCTGGAATCACCATGTTAGTTTTCTGATACATTAGTGTACGAAGATTCGTTTTAGGATGTCTGCACACATTGTAATTTTCTTATGGAACACAAATTGCTAAATTAAAATAATTTTACGTCATCTATTTGTACTTACCTTAATGTGATGGTCAACCTTTCCTCTGGAGAAACACTGTTTCACATTCAAGTGTTCTGGTGTGAAATGTGTGTTTTCAGCAAATGTAATAGTTCCTCAAAGGTCGCTACTGACATCCTGAAGTAGTTGAAGAACTTGGCACTGTCTTCACGCAACTCACTTACGTACAGTACAGATGTTGTAATGTTGATGCATTAATTTGTTCTGAAAGCGGTGCTGATATTCAAGATAATAAAAGCGGGTTAAAAGCCGTGAGCTATCTGGGGAAGTTAACCTTGCATTACTGAGCAACTGTTTCACCAGGTATCCAGTCTAGCTTACCAAATTCCCAACCAGACTAACATTAATTATAAACATTTAATAGTCATCTTAAGACAACCGGTGATATATATACATAAAAAGAGAATTTAAATAAAAAGAAATAAATTAATTTATATTTGGACATTTATTTTAACTTTGGTCATTGTTCCGTTAAAATTTCAGCATATTAAACTTGATTCATAACTAAACTGGTGCCTTATTTTGGATTGTGATAATGTGAGTTTGTAATCTTACGGAACACATCAAATATGGAGCCAAGATTGGGAGACTGCATACAACACTGCATTCATAAAATAACACACGAAGAACGTTGAAACATATGCAATAGGAAGTTTAACCACAACCAACCGATTCAATTTTCACCCAAAGAAGTTACGTTCGTAGCGCAATCATGTCCGTCATGAAATTACCACACACTGGTATACTAAATTCATACTAACTCTCTGTGAAATCTTCCCGAAAAGAATAGCTGAGGGCTACTTTGATGATTACACTACATGCTTCACGTGGTCAACTTGGTTTACACAAAGAGTGTAACTCCACAATAATTTTGATAATTAAAATAAATTACATCGAAACACAAATTACAGAAGAAAAACCTCGAACTGGTTACTATCGTCTTACTATTAACCTGATGGGTCAAACAATTGTATAAGCACGTGGTACTGGTCTCACAAAGTACACCCCACATGACAACAGTTTTAAGAAATTGACATGAAAGGAAACCAACAGAGACCTTTCAATGTGTCCATATATTGTACGAGTGGTGCAGATTGGATGTTGCCAGTATTTACGTTTACGACGTTGGCGCCTGAATTTTCTTTTGATCAACAAAGCCAGAGCCAATACTTCTTCATCTGAGTCCATACCATCGACTGAGCGACGCGAGCAGCGCCGATTACGCGCAGCAGCAGTGCTGCTAAGCAGAGCAACAAAAAACAAAGACTGCGGGGACCGACGCACGCTGCTGAAAATCGCCCGTGTGTAAGAGGTCAATGTGCGCACTGCAGCATTCGGCGCCAGGGCTTGACAACAGTTTGAAGTCAGCCTTGTATATTACACAGCGATGCACGTTCTCTGGCGGTGGGGTAGCGGCAGCCCAGCGACGCCTGGTTCGTCAGCCGACTGGCGGCGGTACAGCGATGCAAAACTTCACGATGCGCGTGGGGGATACCCTCCCCTGTGTGATGTTTGTTTTAATAAAGAAGCAAGGGGATACGTCACCTGTTCTTACTAAACATGATAGTGGCGACTATAAAGGTGGGAAACTTGTAGTAAGTTCTATGGGATTAAACTGCTGAGGTCATCGGTTCCTAGGCTTACACACTACTTAATCTAACTTAAATGAACTCACGCTAAGGACAACACACACACCCATGCCCTTAACTTAAACTTACGCTAAGGACAAAACACACATCCATGCCCGAGGGAGGACTCGAACCTCTGACGGGCGGAGCCACGCGAACCGTTGCAAGGCGACTGAGACCGCACGACTACCCCGCGAGGCTACAAAAGTTGCATCAGTGAGGTAACCATTTTTGAAGTTAGGACGAGTGCTTTATAGTTTGACAGTCAGCAGGCTTTCCATCATTTTAAACTGGAGGTAAGAGGATTTTCTCAACATTTTGGAATTCGGTAGCTGCTGTGATGGAGAGACTTGTTTAAACTGTAATGTCGGGAGGGTGGAGGGTGGAGAGGGTGGGAGAAGAGAACTTTACTTCCTCCAGTGTTTGTTTAGATAAAAATGTAGATAGGGAATCAAAAATTAGAGTTTGAAGAAGCATTTGTAGTGACCATACGCCTCTGCGTGAATAGTAGCTTGGGAAAACGTGTCAAGTAGGACATCCTTTGGCCAGCAGACAGGGCTGGACATGCACAAACATCATTTGTCTCTAACGGCATAGAACCAGGGCCACTATCCAGAACACGGATTCTGCCAACATAGAGCCTGCCCCAGCATGCCTTGAATGCCATGTTCAATCTTGTATTCCAGGTCAGCCATCTCTGATTCTGACATCATAGTAGAGCTGCGCCAGTATCTCAAGACTGAGCCAGTATGCCACAATTCCACGCTGTTATAGATAGGTAAAAGATCTGATCTGGATTGTGACATAGTTAGAGTATCCTCGTATTCCAGCTCTGGAGCAGTATAGCAGAATTCTACACTGTTACGAATAACTCAACAAGTCTGAGCTGGATTGTGGTGTCATAGAGCCACGGATAGTATTCCCTCTCAGCCAGCATGACAATGTACAGGGTGACAATTATTAAACTATATAAAAAACGCAAATTAGTAATAAACTACGGCGTGCAAACACTTTATTCAACATTTAAACTTTGCTACAGATATTCGGATTTACGTTACGACATGTTCGATATGCCTGCCAACATTGGCGATGATATGACGCAGACGAATAGCGAAATTCTGCATGATCCGCTAAAGTATCAGAACATCGATGCTGTCGATGACGTCTTGAATGGCTGTTCTCAACTCAGCGATGGTTTTGGGGTTATTACTGTACATCTTGTCTTTAATATAGCCCTACAAAAAGGAGTCGCATGTGTTCAGATCCGGAGAATATGGCGGCCCATGCCAGTGGCCTCTGGGTACCCCAGAGCCCCCACAGCCAGAATGCGGTCCCCAAAGTGCTCTTCCAGGACATCAGACACTCTTCTGCTTCGATGGGGTCGAGCTTCGGCATGCATCAACCACATCTTGTCGAAATCAGGGTCACTTTGGATAATGGGGATGAAACTATCTTCTAAAACCTTCGTGTACTGTTCGGTAGTCACTGTGCCATCGAGGAATATCGAACCGATTATTCCGTGACTGGACATTGCACACCACAGAGTCACCCATTGAGGATGAAGAGACTTGTCGATCGCGAAATGCGGATTCTCAGTCCCCCAAATGCGCCAATTTTGCTTATTGACAAACCCGTCGAAATGAAAGTGGGTTTCGTCGCTAAACCAAATCACGTGCAGTTTGAACTTCCTAACGCAGACCGTTTGGAAGTTGTGACTTTTTTTCATATGGTTCAATAATTGTCACCCTGTATTATTTTACATATTTATATTTTCTGCCAATTTATACTTAGAACAAAAATCCTGCTTTCATAGGAAACACACTAGGGCAATTGGGCTATTTTTAGATATCCTGCCATTTTGAATTTCCCCTTAAATTTGAATTTCCCGCCAAAATTTGAACTTCCCGCTATTTTATACGTAGGGAAATTGGCCTTTGTCAGAGGGAGAATGTTGGGTGTGGAGAAATCCTATGATTCATAATGATGTGAGCACACCAGAAAATCACGGCAGAACTGTCCTAGATTATCTACTGCCGTGTCACTCTCGTAACGAAAAATACAATATGAATGTGAAGTAAATTTCGAAACCGGCCATAAAACAAAGTATTCTGCTGTGTTGACAGAATCATGGGTATGAGTATTTTGGAAAAACCCCGTTACGTCTCCATAATCATATAAAATAAATTACATTGATAAAGCAACGTTGACAGAGAAAGAAAAAATGTGGTGATGTATCCATTGAATGAAGGTGGCAAGAACCGCTTATGATTTAGCATTATTAATCCTGAATGACTTGTATAGGTGGTAGAAGGAAGATCATGAACACTGTAACAACTTTTCAGAGTTTAAAGGCAAAGTTAAATACAAATTCTTCTGGAGCGTTTTGCTGTAGCCACGGGAAAACCATCTGGCGTCCTTGAGAATACTTGGCACAACTGGACTTCAGATATCGCAAACTACAGAAATGCAACAGATTGAAACGTTCCTTTCCTCCGTTTGTTGGAGCTTCCATGACATCGTGCGAAGTCACGTTAGTGACCGTGATATGAATTCAAGTACTATTGGCGTGATGCACAAAGCGCGAACCAAATTATTTGACGTACTCCGTTATTGACGGACGCGGATTAATTGTCTGTTCAGCTTTTGATATTCCCGGCTGTGGACGGCAGTATTTTATTTTGCTAGAAGCTCGCCTTGATACAGTTTGATACACGCGAAGTAGCATATGGTACAAAAGTGGATTGACGTAAAAGCGACAGATGGTACAGTATGTACCAGTCCCGTAAGAGAGTCTGCTAATTGTACTGAACTTGCTTCTGATTGATCAGCACATTGGGATGCTACGCGCCAAAACGCCTAAATTCTCTTATTAATTTATATACTTTTCATTGTATTTAACCCAGTTTTCAGCATGACAATCTCTCATGGTTACCACAGGAGTTTATCGTTTTTGTTTATTAAGTTTCACCAGTTTTGAGAAACATGAGAATAATGATATTGCACCTGAAGTGCTTCGGACACTTTCTGGTCACTTCTTTGTAAGTCGGTTGTTGTCCATTCTCTGTATGTGCCCATAGAAAGTTAATCTGCGTTTTCTGATCGCGTCTGTTAGTCTGTCAGTGTGCTGGTACAGCTCTTTGGTAGGTCGCTTCATCCATATGCCATCTCTGTGAATTGGTCCAAATATTTTTCTGAGAATTTTGCGTTCTATTTTTTCTGTGTCTATGATGCCTGATGCTCCAATTGTGGTTGTTTCTGACGCGTACAATGCTTCTGGTAATACAACTGTTTTGTAGTGCCTAAGTTTGGCCTGCCTCGATATGCTTTTCTTATTATAATGTGACCATGTGAGTTTGTATGCCTTCTGGAGTTTCTTCGATCGTAAGGAATATATATATATATATATATATATATATATATATATATATATATATATATATATAGAGAGAGAGAGAGAGAGAGAGAGAGGCCAATGTCAAAATACCCAGACCCATGAATGGATGTCGACAAGAGGTTTGCGAACTTACACCACTTATTGCCCGAACTGCCCGTTCCTGAGCCGAAAATATCCTTTTAGAACGGGGAAGAGTTAACCCAAAATGTAATACCATACGACATAAATGAATTAAAATAAGCAAAGTAGACTAATTTTTGTGTCGAACAATCGCTCACTTCAGATACCGTTCGAATAGTAAAAATAGCAGCATTAAACCTTTGAACAAGATCCTGAATGTGCGCTTTCCATGACAGTTTACTATCTATCTGAACACCTAGAAATATGAACTGTTCAGTTTCACTTATCATATGCCCATCCTGTGAAATTGAAACGTCAGATCTTGTTGAATTGTGTGTTACAAACTGTAAAAACTAAGTCTTACTGTGATTTAACGTTAGTTTATTTTCTACAAGCCATGCACTTACGTCATGAACTGCATTTTTTGAAACCGAGCCAATGTTGCACACAATATCCTTTACTACCAAGCTAGTGTCATCAGCAAACAGAAGTATTTTAGAGTTACCCATAATACTAGAGGGAATATCATTTATATAAATGAGGAACAGGAGCGGCCCCAACACTGATCCCTGTGGCACCCGCAATTTGACCATACCCCACTCAGACCCCACATCACAGCCATTCTCAACACTGTGAATAATGACCTTTTGCTTTCTATTGTTAAAGTAAGAGGTGAACCAATTGTGAGCTACTCCCCGTATTCTGTAATGGTCCAACTTCTGGAGCAATATTTTGTGATCATCACAATCAAATGCCTTAGTTAAATCAAAATATACGCCAAGCATTCGAAACTTTTTGTTTAGCCCATCCAGTACCTTACAGAGAAAAGAGAATATAGCATTTTCAGTTGTTAAACGACTTCTAAAGCCGAACTGTACATTTTATAGCAAATCGTATGATATAAAACGATCAATTATCCTTATATACACAGCCTTTTCAATAACTTTAGCAAACACTGATGGCGTAGAAATAGATCTAAAATTGTGTACATTATCCCTCTCTCCCTTTTCATAAAACAAGTATACTACTGAGTACTTTAATCGTTCAGGAAACTGACCATTCTTAAAGGAAAAATTACAAATATGGCTAAATACAGGGCTAATATGTGCAGCACAGTACTTTAATATTCTGATAGGCACTCAATCATAATCGTGAGTCCTTAGTCTTCAGTCATTTAATTATTGACTCAATTTACTCCTTGTCTGTATCACAGAGGAGTATTTCAGACGTCAATCTCCGAAAGGCATTTGCCAAGAGAGTTATATGATTCCCTGTAGAAACTAAATTTTTATTTAATTCACCTGCAATGCTCAGAAAATGATTGTTAAATACTGTACATATGTCTGATTTTTTCAGTAACAGAAATATTTTTACTACGAACTGACTTTCTATCGTCGACGTTGTGCTGCTCACCAGACACTTCCTTCACAACTGGCCATTAGGTTTTAATTTTATCCTGCGAATTAGCTATTCTATTTGCGTACCACATACTCTCATACTCTTTGCCTCCTAATAACTTTTTAAGCACCTTACAGTACTGTTTGTAATGGGCTACTGTAGTGTGATTGTGACTACTGCTAATATTTTGATATAATTCCCGCTTTGTTCTACATGATATCCTTATCCCACTAGTCAGCCACCCAGGCTGCCTTTTATTGCTAGTACCCCGTTTAGAACGGTCTAACGGAAAGCAAGTCTCAAAGAGCACGAGAAATGTGTTAAGGATGGCATTATATTTTTCATCTACGTTATCGGCACTATAAACATCCTGCCACTCTTGACGAGGTTTTAAAGACTCTCTATTGCTGTTGGATTAACCTTCGTACATAGTTTGTAATTATATGTGACATTTGTTTGAGTACAAATGTCTTTTAGTATTAAAATTTGTGCATCATGGTCTGAAAGGCCATTCACTCTTTTACTAACAGAATGCCCATCTAGTAACGAAGAATGAGAAAAAAAATGTTTCTATGGCTGTGCGGCTGTTCCCCTGCACCCTAGTTGGAAAAAAACACAGTCTGCTGATCTTGCCCTCTGTAGATACGGAGACTAACGTTGGCAAGTGGCATCCCATAAAAAGCGCCATCACAGATTCCAGATGACGGCATAGCAACCTCCGCCGAAGAAGATCCCATGACTGACGAGCTGCCTTCTGCGCTGGGACACAACTTTAGAAGACGACAAGGTGGTGGAAAGAACGGTTATGGACTCTTATTCAATCTCTCCAGCTTCCAGATCCGACTTCCAAAGGACACGCATGATTTATACAAGGCATCCCTGCCGCGCGGGATTAGCCGAGCGGTCTCGGGCGCTGCAGTCATGGACTGTGCGGCTGGTCCCGGCGGAGGTTCGAGTCCTCCCTCGGGCATGGGTGTGTGTCTTTGTCCTTAGGATAATTTAGGTTAAGTAGTGTGTAAGCCTAGGGACTGATGACCTAAGCAGTTAAGTCCCATAAGATTTCACACACACATGGCATCCCTTGTGGGGCTCGTGTATTGAGAGAAGAGGCTACTATCCGTTAACGAGAACTGTGAACTGCTGAGACGTGAATATCGTAGTGATATCAGTGGACTGCAATGATTATCATAAAACACCGTGTGAACTGTGGAATTATATCCTGTTTGAACTTTTGTAAGTTTCTTGGAACTGTTAGGTAGCAAAATCTATAAATGCTGCTAATTAATCTGCGTCGCGTAGATGAAAGTGAAAATGCGAAAACGCAAATCGAAGTGCAAAGTTAGAAGTGTGTGCGCGGTCCAAAGGGATTACGTTGTGTGTGTGAGATTCTAAGGGATTACGTTTTATTTCACCGGTATGAGAAATAAACGCTTCAGGGAGCAGTTAGCAGAGCAGCGTACAGCAGGCGAGGCCGATGACATGGAATGACACCTGTCGCCTCCACCAGCTGCAGTCAACGTCAGAGAGAGGCGAATGGCAAGGATAGGCGTCTGTGGTTCACTACGGCATCCGAAGACACCCAACTCGACAAAAAAAATGCAGCAAGCAGCAGCATCGCGCCGGAGAAGAAAGGTAGCGTGTACGCTGACCACTTTACAGCTAGCAGGAGGAAGCCAGTATTGACAACCATAGGGATTTTTTAAGAACATTGTTAAATTGTTTCATAATAATTTCTTTATAACAAAATGTCGGGGGAAAGTGTAACGCACTACAATCTGAGAAGTAGAGAGGCAGTACAGCCTCGGGGTAATGAAATGGAAGAGGCATGCCAATTACAGGGCATGCCAGATGAAATTAGTAATATACACTATGTGATCAAATGTATCCGGACACCTGGCTGAAAATGACTAACAAGTTCGTGGCGCCCTCCATCGGTAATGCTGGAATTCAGTATGGTGTTGGCCTACACTTAGCCTTGATGACAGCTTCCACTCTCACAGGCTTACGTTCAATCAGATGCTGGAAGGTTTCTTGGCAATTGGCAGCCCATTCTTCACGGAGTGCTGCACTGAGGAGAGGTATCGATGTCGGTCGGTGAGGTATGGCACAAAGTCGGTGTTCCAAAACATCCCAAAGGTGTTCTGCAGGATTTAGGTCAGGACTTTGTGCAGGCCAGCCCATTACACGGATGATATTGTCATGTAACCACTCCACCACAGGCCGTGCCTTATGAACAGGCGCTCGATCGTGTTGAAAGATGCAATCGCCATCTACAAATTGCTCTTCAATAGTGGGAAGCAAAAATGTGCTTAAAACATCAATGTAGGCCTGTGCTGTGACAGTGCCACGCAAAACAACAAGGGGTGCAAGCCCCCTCCATGAAAAACACGACCATACAATAACACAACCGCTTCCGAATTTTACTGTTGGCACAACACAAGCTGGCAGATGACGTTCACCGGGCATTCGCCATACCCAAACCCTGCCATCGGATCGCCAAATTGTGTACCATGATTCGTCACTGCACACAACATTTGTGTGCCTTAAGAGCAGCCGCTCAACCATGAAATCCAAGTTTTCTCACCTCTTGCCTAACTTTCATAGTACTCGCAGTGGATCCTGATGCAGTTTGGAATTCCTGTGTGATGGTCTGGATAGATGTCTACCTATTACACATTATGACTCTCTTCAACTGTCAGCAGTCTCTGCCAGTCAACAGACGATGTCGGTCTGTACGCTTTTCTGCCGCATGTGTCCCTTCACGTTTCCACTTCCTGTCACATCGGATACAGTGGACCTAGGGATGTTTAGGGGTTGTGGAAATCTCGCGTACAGACGTATGACTCAAGTGACACCCAATCACCTGACCACGTTCGAAGTCTGTGAGTTCCGCGGAGCGCCCCATTCTGTTCTCTTACGATGCCTAATGACTACTGAGTTCGCTGATATAAAATACCTGGCAGTAGGCGGCAGCACAATGCACTTAACATAAAAAACGTATGTTTTTGGGAGTGTCCGGATACTTTTGATCACATAGTGTAAGTAAAACAGCATCAGCTGATACATTGCCTACACAAGATAATAATAAAAGGATATTTGAATTATTAATGGAATTAGTAGATGGGCAAAAAGTATTAAAAATATGGCTAGAAGAAAGATGGAACAAGGGCAAAAATTACTTGCTGATAAAATAGAAGCAACAAACGAGAAGTTAGCGAAAATTAATCGTGAGTCTAAACATTTAGAGAGCAGGGCTGATTCTCATGAAACTAGAATAGGGGCTTGTGGGTTAAGAAATGCCCATGAGAGTAAAGAATCGGTTCAAAAATTAGATAAGTGTAATCAAGAGGTTAATCATAAGATTGATCATGAAGTATCGAAAATAAATGCTCTCAAGCAAGCTCAATATACTTTTGTATTGTCAGTTAGGGATGAAGTCATTAAATTAAGTAATTATCGTGTAAAATAAACAAAACTTGCAAAGACACTCATGAAAGGCAAAACAAACAAGTCGTAGACTTAAAGGACGAAAATTCAGTCCTTAGGCGTAAAGTATGAAGAATAGAATCTGTTTGTAATGGCAATACAAATGCGATTCAGGGTCATTTGAGAGAAATAGAACAGAAGGTAGAAAACATACCTCAGCTAAGTGTGCCGGCCGGTGTGGCCGAGCGGTTCTAGGCGCTTCAGTCTGGAACCGCGTGGCCACTACGGTCGCAGGTTCGAATCCTGCCTCGGGCATGGATGTGTGTGATGTTCTTAGGTTAGTTAGGTTTAAGTAGTTCTAAGTTCTAGGGCACTGATGACCGCAGATGTCAAGTCCCATAGTGCTCAGAGCCATTTGAACCATTTGAATCAACTAAGCGAGATGAATAAAAATATAGATAACATGAAAGTTGTGTTAAAACAGTAACTCGAAAGGTGGCTTGATCAGGAAAAACGTAGAGGTGTTGTCCATATTAATGAAGTAATCAGTAATTCCAACGCTTACGAATTTCATAACTATTCTAGCAAAGGTAGTATACATTCTGTAGCTTTCATTCGTCAGTTTTAGGGTATCATACCTGTCAACATGATAGAATAGCTGAAAATCAAATTTGTATCTAGTCGTTTTGAAGGGGACGCAATATCATGGGGAACAGGAACCAGTAACACATGTAAAACAGACCAAGAATTCGTTGGTACATTCTTAAACCAATACTGGTCCACAAGTATACAAAACAGTATAAAAACAGAAATATTTGATGCTAGGTACTTTGAAAACAGTGGCTGCAGTAGTTATAAGGAGTTCTTTCACTTTCAGCACCACTGGGAAAAGCAACAATATTTAACTGATCCTTTACGTGAATCTGACTTAGTAGAAATAATAGTTCTTACGTTTCCAGTGTCTGTATAGGAGAAACTGATTCATGTCAATAAGAATGAGGTTAAGAACCTCCTGTATGTATTAGAACAGCTGGACGCGCTTTCAGGCAACAGACAAGTGCCGGCAGGCTGGCATAAAAACAGGTAGCGTGCAGATAGCCGCAGAGAAAACCTCAAAGGGCAATAGCACTCTTTGCATTGCTAGGTAGCTGACGCCTACCGGGCACCCGAGTTAACTAACAGTCTACTTTTATTTTCACGCTGTTAGTTCTTCCCTCTTCATCATTCTGAGCTAAAATCTGTCATCTATCCCTGTTCTCTATTCGAGATAAAAAGAGAAAAAAAAAGAATCATTCGAAACAAAAGATGTACTAATTGAATAAAACTATATTTACGAATAACAAAAGATAACATGCAGCATAAAGTGTCCAAACAAGTACAGAACCCAGGATATAAGACATAAGATCATCATCCATACAGGCAGGAGAACATCCTCTAAACTACGTACAGAAACTTATTATGTATGTTATGAAACTCAAGGAAATTTCATACGCATATATACGGAGAAAACAATCTTCTATATTTTTTTATTTAGCTACTAGCTAGCAGCTGACGCAGAGGAAGAGGACAGAATTAGAACAAAGCATACGCAGTGGTCCTGGGACGATTAGATTAAAATTTACTAGCAACAATTGGTAGATGGTCTGCGAGTGATGAGGTTTCCGCTGCAATTCATACATCTTTAGGTTAGGATGAGTCCAGCCACAGTTAAAATGAGGATGAAAAAGTTTTGAATCGACCAGAGAAGTCGACCAATCGTATATGAATGATAGGGAAAAGGAAGGTAAGAGGCGACGTGAGAGTTGGCCACACATTTAGGGATTAGTAGGTGAGTTATTTCCGCCGAAGCATTATTATTAATAGTATCACGACGCAGAAATGTTACCCACACAGCTAACGAACACAACGCATGAATCTCACATAGGACACAGACAATAATAAGTACTGAAGTACAAATACATATTTGTTATATTCATAGTGTTTACATACTTGAGCAGCAAAGTTCATAATAAGCTATAAGTGAATTAAAGCAACGGGATTTGTTTCGCAATTTTTCTCTGTTATCACGCTCTAGGGTATCTTCAGTTCTCTTAGACCTGTGAATCTTGTGTGAATGCCTAGTTAAGTTATCAATTGAAATGAAAATAAAACCTGAAGTATATAATGAGAATTATTCTCATATCTTTTCCATTTCCAATACATAGACGTAAGATAGCAGCGCATCGGGCGCCGTTATTACCTTGAATGAAAGTGAGCGCTGACTGGGATGAGTCACGCCAGATCTGTAAAGGCAAAACATTAACAGGTGGTGCGAGAGTGCACTGACTGATGAGTCAAGGTTAGGAATATTAGCCGCTCGAGGAGATGATTCAAATGAAAGCCCTGTAGTCACCGTAGCAGTAACAAAGTCTTTGTAAATATTATTGTATCATGTTCAATGCATCACTGTGTATATCGTAAAGCTATGTAACATCTTAATGTATGAGTATTATGTTCAAATGGCTCAAATGGCTCTGAGGTCATCAGTCCCCTAGAACTTAGAACTACTTAAACCTAACTAACCTAAGGACATCACACACATCCATGCCCGAGGCAGGATTCGAACCTGCGACCGCAGCGGTCGCGCGGTTCCAGATTGTAGCGTAAAAAAAAAAAAATGTGAGTGTTATTAGGTAAAAGTGGACGGCACTGCTCCGATGTTAGATAAAAAAAGGTAGTGTTATTAGTTAAAAAGTGGACGGCATTTTGCTGATATGAGATAAAAACGTGTGTTGTGTAAAGATGGACGGCCTTGCGCCGACGGCATATATTATTTAGTTCCTCGTACACATCAATAAGTGTAGTGAGTGTTTATGAGGAGATTTAATGGTGCAGGTGCCGATGTTTATTGTTGAATAAAAAGACTAGAGAAAATTTAAAGGACTGCTGTGTGCGGAAAATAATAAATGATATTTTGTAGCAAGAAGAAGATCATGATGTAATGAGTGCTTGGTGAAGTTTTTTGATAGAATTAAGATGAGAAAGTATATGTTTAGCACTAGTAAGTCAATGATTTTGGTTAATTGGGGTAATATTTTAGGAACAGCAATTTCTATGTTTTTTTTAAAAAAAGAATTTCCATAAATGAGAGAGTAGGGGAGCTACAGAGACATTGGAAACTTGAATTTTTTCAAATTTGGGCAGAATTTTCTCATTTCCAAATTTGTTAGTTGTCTTCGGGAAGAGGACAATTTTCGAAATCAAAGAAGGAGGGGGATGTTTAATATTCCTGGCTGTGGCCGCCAGTATTTTATTTTGCTAGAAGCTCGCCTTGATGCAGCTTGATACACGCGAAGTAGCGTATGGTCCAAAAGTGGAGTGTTGTACAGTCTCAGACATAAAAACTGACCGCCGGCCGGCCACCACACAGACTGAGTCGTTCACTTAAGGTGACGAATAAAACCGACCGCCCCTGACAACACAATCTGGCAACAGTGTTAGATGCAGAAGTGTCAGGAGGCAGTGTTATCTACTTCCTAGAGATAGCCGTGTTGGCTGAGCCCGTGGTGTAGTAGTACTTGTCGCGAATTCTAAAATACAGTAGCTAGTTCGCGTCCAACTGTATTTTTTTTTTCACTTTTCGGCCCTCGTCTAAAGTAATGACTGATTGTACATCGAAGATAATTGGCTTCACATTCTACCCACCAGTAATAACTAATACTTCCATAAACAATTCCGCAGGACAGCTCGTGGCTGCGTCGCAATCACAACAGCTTACGCTTGAGTATTTCTTCGCGCTGCAGCGGCTACCGGCCACCGGCCAGACGCCACCCGCCGCCTGAAATCGGGTGCCGCCCAGGTGAAAGCGGCGCGACGCTGTCGGTGTGTGTATCAAATGCCATTTTTGAATTTGAAGTTCTAGTTATCATTTTGCAGTTAAGCACTGGATTATGCGTACTTGAAAATCATGAACTGCGGATAAGCGTTGGAAAATTGGGTCGCAAATGGAAAAAGGTGTAACATCTGCAACACAGTATTTAGTTTTGGTATAATAGAGAGGTGAATGCAGAGAAGGCAGCTCGTAAGATTGGAACTGTGTGTGGAGTGAGTGCTTTTGGGAAAAATACGCCAGAAAAAGATATTCTTGTTTCAACAAGATCGTTTTGGCGTGAATGATTTTCCGCATTAAGGAGGTCTCGACTACTGATATAAGTGATGCATTACCATTTAACCAGCATGCGACATTTACATTCAACATCCAAGGTCCAGACGTCTGGTCTAGGTGTACTGCATGCACTAATTCGAAACAACAAAAATCAACGGAATGACTATTATTGCAGTTTTGCTTGAACGTGATCAGGTCGCTCATTGAGCATTCCTACGCAATACTGTTACTGGTGACGAGTTATGATGCCTTTATCGTTAACTTCCTAAGAAGAAATGAAAGGCTGAGACCTACCAAAAGACAAAGTCGAGCAAAGAGTAGTGTGAAAACAATATTTTCAATCTGATAGCTCCAAATGTGTGCTTTGCACTACAAATTCTTCCCCAAGGGTATGTCCACCACAGCTGGAATTTGTTGCCAACAATTGAGACACCTTTTAGTCGCAATGTAAGAAAATCGACCGACAAAACTACATCACGTGTGCTACTGCATGATAACGCACTCTGTTGATTTGAGAAACAAATATATCCAGGAGCTTGATAGGAAAGTCATCTTTCAGGCACTTGTCCCTCAGATCGTTTACTCGTAACTTTTTACCTGTCCCGCTCTTGATCGATCAACCGTCAAGGCAATTCATTTGTACACGAAAATGCTCTTCAAACTACACTCGTTTCGTAACATCGCTAGATCCAGCAGGTGTCTACAGGCGTAGAATTGGTAAACTACTTTAGCATTGTCAGAGTGTTTTACATATTGTGGAAGAATATGCTGTTGCTCAATAATTTAATTTTGATGATTACTGTTGTGTACAATAAACTAATGGAAAACGCAATTAAAATATTCACTGTACTAAAACAAATTAAATTCAACCTACTACAGAAACATCTCGACGGCAGTCTACCTTAATAACGCATGAAGTGCCTGTAACACGACTGTGCCTATTTTAACAGGAATTCGTGGGATATTACCGACTTTTGACTTCGGAAAGTTATGTTTTTACTTCATGCCCTGTATCATACTCAAGTATTATGAAAATGTGGCAATTCATAGATAAAATTACGTATTCACATCAAAAAAAAAATATGTCGACAGAAAACAAAAGTGGCATTATGAATATTTGCAGTACCATAAGGTTTTCGCTCTGACATTAAGGGGTACTGAAAGTAGGCAGACGACTTTTGCTCGAGCGTAGTCTTAAGATTGCCTTATTGAGTTTCTACCTGCCTGGTTGTAGCTCTGCTACAAAAAGAATTAAAAACCTGGCTTTCAGCGAATCTCGAAAGGAGTACGAAAGCAACTTGCACCTGGTAGGCAAACACTTTACCTCGGAGCAAGCGGAAAGGTGCGGCAGCTGTGTCTTACTTATTGGCCCAGTAGCCTCTATGACAGATAAATCGCAACACAAGAGGCGAGAGTAATTGTATTTCCCTTGAGGAAAGATGTTCATGGACTCAAAAGCATTAACTGATGTCCTTTTATTACATCTCAAGAGAAAATCACCCACATTATTCAATTCAAATGACATGATATTATCAAATGAATATAGCAGTATAGTTCTGTACCATCAAGGAAGTAACTCGACGGCCACAGAATTGCCATACATATTCTGCGTAGTTGCAATGTTTCAGTTATGTATCAGGTAGGATACCAGCTGATGTATTCTGTGAGTGACCTCGGAAGTGACTATAGCTTCGTCTCAAAGCTATGGGTGGCAAGGGCCGGAAATCCTTATTATATGTCAATGAGCCTTAATCGCACTTCTCTAACTAGGTTTAGGGCTAGAGTGTAATTACTTGTAACACATCGATGCACTAAGTGCAAACGAAACGTCATAAATTAATAACTGCGAAATTATTTTCGTTTTACTGTATTAATCGGACCGAATCCTTGAAAGCGTATTCACCAGACGCGGTTCACAATTTTGGAGCTTCTCCAGTGGTTGAGTTCGCAACATATCTTTGTTATACAATATTGTTATTCAGATTATTGTCATTGGCACACCGGAAAGAAGACTGGCATGACCTGGGTTCCTGTTCTCAGTTTTTCTGAGGGATATTCTGCCGTTGCTAGAAACCTGAAGACTGAAGTTGAATCCGAATATCCCAGATGGCGAAAATCTGATGTTTCTATTCCTGCAGCTCTAACATTCAAAAGATAGTTACAATAAGCGGCAGAAAAGTGCCTGTGAACCAACAATTAATAAAGCAGTCATAATTAGTGGACTCTTACGAACAACATCTGACATGTGATAGTTGTGGAAAACTACTTTTTTCATCTGCACAGCAACGCAGTATGAACTTAAGGGTTTCGTAGGATTCCTACACTTAATTTCGTTGTGATAGTTTTCAATGACAGTAGAGGAGGAGCAAAACCATCTGACTTGAAATATACTTTTCCAGCGGGATATGAATCTTTGGCTACAGTTACACTAGTACATCCAGTGAGGTATCAAGGATGTGAACATTCACTCATTGCTGTAGTATAGGCTGAGGCAGAAAGAAGCGGATTCCCACAAAGTAAACGATGAGAGACACCCTAATTATTGCATAAAGTAACCATCTCGCAAACGTAAGTTTACCAAATCGCTGTCACTTAATAACATGAATTGTTCAGAAAATTACAACTGTATCTAATGAAGTGATTAGCTAAATTGCCAAACACGTTCCGAACAGCACTTAAGACACAAGTGTGTGTGTGTGTGTGTGTGTGTGTGTGTGTGTGTGGCGTCTCTTCTTTCGGACACTACGATTCGAAACAGATTGACTTGTTAATCAATTAAATGTCGAAGGAAGGATGTCCAGGATGTCACAGGGCGTTAAAGTTACAGCTACGGCGGGAGATGAAAATTTGTGCCTGACCAGGTTCGAACCCGGATGCGTGGTGTCTTTTCTTTCGAACCTCTTCTGAGGTCGTCTTTGCGTTCTTTTGTGAGGGCTGCACTATGCATAACCCGAACGATCAAATCGGCTCTTGGTTTTACTTTTTCTTTGTAGACATCGCCTTCCAACCGTCCTCACAGGCAAAAATCCAATGGGATAAGGTCCGGAGACCTTGGTGGCCAAGACAAGTACCCATATCTACTGATCCATCTTCCTGGAAATGTTAGGTTTGGATGATGTGTCATCTGACGACTAGAATGTGCAGGAGCCTCGTCATGCTTGAGGAATATACGACTTCTTGTAGCCAAAGGAACCTCTTCCAATAATGATGGAAGCTCATTTTCAAGGAAGTGTAGACAACAGGGTCCTGTAAGGACCAACAAACAAAACGAAAATGCACTGAACCCAGCTGTATGTACTCAATAAAAAGTGGACACATGTTATATAGCAATTTTTCTGCAATTTGTCTATACTACTACCTCCTACAATATTTAATATTCCTCCTGAAAAATCCTGTATGATTATTCAGGTTTCGATGGACCATCGAAAGTTTTTAGTGCTAGACGCTCGTCATCGTCCAAACCCTCACGGGAATACAGTGTGGCTGGGAAAGAGTGGAATAATGGACGGCGGGGTACCGCGTATGTGGTATGCGGCAAAGATGGGAATTTGCGTCTGACTAGGAGCGTGTGTAGATAGGTCCTGCAGGCAGGTCGGCCGTTATGTTCCGATAGTGCAACGGTCAGCGCGTCCGCCCAGTAAGCAGTATGTCCAGGTTTGAACCCCGGTCGGGCACAAATTTTCTTCTGCCGCCGATACTGTATTTCAGCGTCCTGTGACAGTGTGGACGTCTGTCTTTCGATATTTAAGATGCAATTTTTTCTGAGGCAATACGGGTGATTTGCGAACATTTATCTTGCCATCAATATAACGGGACTTCAACGGCATCCATTCCTTAGTCATTGCTTTGTGGTGGCGCTAAGCCATGGTGCTAACCCATGTCATATACCGGGTGAAAATTGACACACATTCTTGGAATGACATGGGGTTTTATTAGAACCACCCCATATTGCTAGACGCATGAAAGATCTCTTGCGCGCGTCGTTTGGTGATGATCGTGTGCTCAGCCGCAACTTTCGTCATGCTTGGCCTCCCAGGTCCCCCGACCTTAGTCCGTGCGATTATTGGCTTTTGGGGTTACCTGAAGTCGCAAGTGTATCGTGATCGATCGACATCTCTAGGGATGCTGAAAGACAACATCGGACACCAATGCCTCACCATAACTCCGGACATGCTTTACAGTGCTGTTCACAACGTTATTCCTCGACTACAGTTATTGTTGAGGAATGATGGTGGACATATTGAGCATTTCCTGTAAAGAACATTATCTTTGCTTTGTCTTACTTTGTTATGCTAATTGCCGGCCGAGTGGCCGTGCGGTTCTAGACGCTACAGTCTGGAGCCGAGCGACCGCTGCGGTCGCAGGTTCGAATCCTGCCTCGGGCATGGATGTGTGTGATGTCCTTAGGTTAGTTACGTTTAATTAGTTCTAACAAAACCCCATGTCATTCCAAGCATGTGTGTCAATTTGTACCTCTCTATCTACATTATTCCGTGATTTATTCAGTTTTCATATTTATACTGACTTTTTGAGCACCCGGTACATGCGAATCAGATTCTAGTGCATATTTGGTCGAATAACGAATGGTCACTATACAAGTATTTACGAACAGTAGAAGCAGGATTGCAGCGAGCTGATCGCTTAACCAAGTGCTACGAAGAGTACCTGTGAAGTGAGTCATTTCAGCTGCATAGCCGACGGTAATACTTGTAAAGCAATTCACTGCAGAACTAATGTAATACCCGCACGATGATCTCTGTAGTCATACTGTATCACTAGCAGCTCATGAATGGAGTACTATGTTCGTTAAATCAGGTTACTCAAGCTGGTGCCAAATAAAGAGGAGCGACGACACCACCTCACTATCATTACTTAGGTATTCAGCGCTAGATTATGTGCGCCACCATTAACGTTATTGTAAGCAGTTTGTCAGCATAACACCACCACATCCACTGTCAGCCTGTACCACTATCATCATACGGTAGTTACTCGCAGTGATTACAAGTTCCTGATGTTTGTCAAGAATAGCGGAAAGTGCCTTAGGAATAGTTACATTTGCTTCACGCCTAGGACAAAGATAATCGTAAATTAACAGCAAGAGGTTACCCAGCGAAGTGAAGAGTCCACGGATTGTCTCGAGTTCTTGCAGTTTCATACTAATGTATTTCCCGATGGTTTCACACTAGCGGGTTCTTTTGGCTAGTGGAATTCTCATATGGGCATTATCAAAGTGTAATTGCAAGAACACTCAACTACCTTAATGTGGCCTCATTTTGGTTTGATTAGCACAATAACATAAGCTTCATTCTGCTGAACAACTTGATGCCCGCAAGCCCTTAAATAAGAATCTGCGAGCGGTAGTAATGCATGAAAGGAAACAATGTTGGACATAAGAATGGAGAGCTCCCGGCTTTTTGCGTTTCCATTCGGCCTACGATAAGAATCTGCTGTAATATTATGCTTCAGAACCCTAAACTGTTTATTTTTCACTTCACACTGAAGCAAAAGCCATGACATGAGAAGAGGAAATGACTTATATGCTTCTCAGAAACTTTGTTTTTTTTGTGTTCATTTTCTCACATCATACTAAAACAAGGGCGTTGATATGAGAGGAGGAAATGAAATATACGCTTCCAAGACATAATATTTCCTTGTGTGCTACTAATTCGTGCATGAAAGCTCTGCAGTTAATTTTTGTGTGTTCGATAAATTTTGATATCACCTCACGTTACTTTGAGAGAAGGTTCCAATTTTCTTGGGATTCAAATATAGTGGACATTTCACCACTAGTTAATATTCTGATGACTAATGACATGATACTCGTTCCAAGTGCTCCATGTTAGTTACTATATGATGGCTACTATAAGAGCGTGAAGGCAGTGAAGTCCGCTCACTGCAGTCAGAGCCAAGGTGATTTCTTTCTGTTTATGGCGAAGCGTCTGCTGCAGTGTCCACGCTCAGCCAACGTAAACAAATCGCGGCAGCATTGAGCACTGGGAATCGCTGCACCTGTCGCGGCTCGCACTGTCTCTGCTAACGATATTATGGAGTTAATAAAAAAATGGTTCAAATGGCTCTGAGCACTATGGGACTTAACATCTATGGTCATCAGTCCCCTAGAACTTAGAACTATTTAAACCTAACTGACCTAAGGACATCACACAACACCCAGTCATCACGAGGCAGAGAAAATCCCTGACCCCGCCGGGAATCGAACTCGGGAACCCGGGCGTGGGAAGCGAGAACGCTACCGCACGACCACGAGACACAAATCACACACACACACACACACAAACACAAACACACACACAAACACACACACACACACAAACACACAAACAAACACACATACACACACAGTTATTGATTCCAACGAGAGTGATGACTGCTGTTTGTTGAACAACACATGCACCAATCAGTTCCTTAGTTGGCGTCGGGTGGATGAGGTTTTTCAGTTACCTTGCACTGCAAGAATTGCGAGTAGGAGACTGAAACTAAAGGGGCTGCGACAAAGCAAACTTGGCTGATTATTATCATATGGTTGTCCTCATGGGTTTGGTGGACGAGTATACTTTTTTTTAGTAACCAACTCACCCACCATAATTACATAAGATTTCTCAAAGGCGTCGAGGCATTGATTCCACTGCGGTCCTCGATAGTGTAGCGTGATGTTTTATTTCGCACCATACGTTTTCTCTGTTCGTCCAAAGGTGGCTTGCATTTGTAGGTCCACATGGCAATGGGCTCGTTACCTCTGCCCACATATTCTCTGTCGGTTTGAAGTCCGGTTCTCGTGGAACAAACGGCAACAGCTTTATCCTCTCTTGGCCCTGAAACAAATCTTGCACTGCACTGCTCTGCTCTGATGGATGAAACTGTGGTCCTGTAAATAAATTGGTATCTCGTTACTTCATATATTTATATTTAAATAACGTATTTGTAAAAAAACACATTATATTAGTATTTTCCATTGTGTTTAAGAATTCAAACCCTGTCATAAGTGGTCTAGATTTATCAGTCCGATACAAATGGTTTACCGAAAAAATGGTTCAAATGGTTCAAAAATGGTTCAAATAGCTCTGAGCACTATGGGACTCAACATCGTAGGTCATAAGTCCCCTAGAACTTAGAACTACTTAAACCTAACTAACCTAAGGACATCACACACACCCATGCCCGAGGCAGGATTCGAACCTGCGACCGTAGCGGTCGCGCGGTTCCAGACTGAAGCGCCTAGAACCGCTCGGCCACTCCGGCCGCCGGTTTACCGAGTCTATCATATGATGAGCGTCGTAGTCTGAAATCCACATTAATACTAACTGGCTGAATTCGATGATCTGGTGTCTAACTGAAACTACAGAAATCGGATAATTTGAACGTCTATTGTAACAATGCTGCACACAAATTCCTTTGATGGAGTAACAGGTAGCAACTGTTAAGAAAAAGTGAGGAATATGTTAACTAGGAGCAATGTAACGTCATTATAACCTATATTTATGTGATAAAAATATTGAATCTAACAATACACATCCATTTCAATGGTGGGAAGATACACCATATCGGATTTGCTGATGACATAAAAATAATAATAGCAATAATAATAATAATAATCCCGTGTGCGGTTGTTAGACCCTCCATCGGGTGCCTCCGCAGACATTAGACCATTCTTGCATAGACCACCAAATAACCCACTAGTCGAAACAACAATAACATCTATCAACACAATCATATCCAACAAAATAAATGAAAATACAACTATGGAAGAGTTATAACTACTGGTTTATATAGGAGCACTCACTACACTAAATATACACACTAGGCACAGATCAGAACAAACCAGCACACAGAGGTAACCCACAAAACCAGCATGGCAACACAGGCTACAGATCAGAATAGAAAAACTGAGAAAAGACATCGGACAGCTAACACAATTTATAAGAAATGAAATATCAGACGAAAAACGAAAACGGTTAGGTAAAATCTCACAACAAGAAGCGATAGAGCAATTAGATGAAAAGAAGCAAAAAATTACAGGCATTGGCCAAACGACTTAGAAGATACAAAAAAGTGAAAATAGAAGGAAACAAAACCAAACATTCAACACAAACCAAAATAAATTTTATCAGACAATAGATAACACACACATTAAAATAAACAACCCACCAAACATAACAGACATGGAACACTTCTGGAGCAACATATGGTGAAACCCGGTACAACATAACAGGCATGCATGGTGGATACAAGCATAAACAGACACATACAAGATGATACACAAATGCCTGAAGTGATAATTTTGCAACATGAAGTCACCCAAGCAATTAATTCTACTCACAATTGGAAAGCCCCTGGAAATGATAAAATAGCAAACTTCTGGCTAAAGAAGTTCACCTCAACACATTGGCATCTAACTAAATTATTTAACAGTTACATTGCAGACCCATAGACATTCCCTGATACACTCACACATGGAATAACTTTTCTGAAACCTGAAGATCAAGCAGAAGCTGCAAACCCAGCAAAATATCGCCCCATACATGCCTACCAACAATATACAAAATTGTAACTTCAGTCATTACACAGAAATTAATGACACATACAACACAGAACAAAATTATAATTGAAGAACAAAAAGTCTGTTGCAAAGGAGCACGAGGATGTAAAGCGCAACTGATAATAGATGCAGAGGTGACATATCAAGCTAAAACTAAACAAAGGTCGCTACACTACGTTTACATTGATTACCGAGAAGCTTTTGATAGTGTACCCCACTCATGGTTACTACAAATATTGGAAATATACAAAGTAGATCCTAAATTGATACAGTTCCTAAACATAGTAACGAAAAATTGGAAAACCACACTTAATATCCAAACAAATTCAAATAATATCACATCACAGCCAATACAGATTAAGCGTGGAATATGCCAAGGAGACCCATTAAGTCCTTTCTGGTTCTTCCTTGCTCTGAACCCACTATCCAACATGCTAAATAATACAAATTATGGATACAATATTAATGGAACATACCAACAGAAATTCACACATTTGCTATACATGGATGATCTAAAACTACTGGCAGCAACAAATCAACAACTCAACCAATTACTAAACATAACAGAAGTATTCAGCAATGATATAAATATGACTTTTGGAACAGACAAATGTAAGAAAAATAGCATAGTCAAGGGAAAACACACTAAACAAGAAGATTACATATTGGATAACCACAGCGACTGCATAGAAGCGATGGAAAAAACAGATGCCTATAAATATCTAGGATACAGACAAAAAATAGGAATAGATAATACAAATATTAAAGAAGAACTAAAAGAAAAATATAGACAAAGACTAACAAAAATACTGAAAACAGAATTGACAGCAAGAAACAAGACAAAAGCTATATATACCTTTGCTATACCAATATTGACCTACTCATTTGGATTAGTGAAATGGAGTAACACAGACCTAGAAGCACTCAATACACTTACACGATCACAGTGCCACAAATATAGAATACATCACATACATTCAGCAAAAGGAAGGAGGAAGGGAATTTATCTACATAAAAAACCTACATTATGGACAGGTAGACAATTTAAGAAAATTCTTTATAGAACGAGCAGAAACTAGCAAAATACACAAAGCAATCACTCATATAAATACATCGGCTACACCATTGCAATTCCATAACCACTTCTACAACCCTTTAGATCACATAACATGAACAGATACGAAGAAAGTAAATTGGAAAAAGAAAACACTACATTTCAAGCACCCATATCATCTAACACAGCCACACATCGATCAAGACGCATCCAACACATGGCTAAGAAAAGGCAATATATACAATGAGACGGAAGGATTCATGATTGCAATACAGGATCAAACAATAAACACCAGATACTACAGCAAGCATATTATTAAAGATCCCAATACCACAACAGATAAATGCAGACTGTGCAAATAACAAATAGAAACAGTAGATCACATCACAAGCGGATGTACAATACTAGCAAATACAGAATACACCAGAAGACATGACAATGCAGCAAAAATAATACATCAACAACTTGCCATACAACAAACTAATAAAACACGCTCAAACAAACAAGTATGCACCACAAAATGTACTGGAGAATGATGAATACAAATTATACTGGAACAGAACCATTATAACAGATAAAACAACACCACATAACAAACCTGACATCATACTCACCAATAAAAAGAAATTAACACAACTAATCGAAATATCCATATACAATATAACAAATATACAGAAGAAAACAGGAGAAAAAATTTAAAAATACATCCATCTGGCTGAGGAAGTCAAAGACATGTGACATCAGGATAAAGTTGACGTCATACTAATTATACTATCAACTACAGGAGTCATACCACACAATATCCACCAGTACATCAACGCAATACAGCTACATCCAAACGCATATATACAACTACAGAAATCTGTAATTATTGATACATGTTCAACTACCCGAAAGTTCCTAAATGCAATGTAACATATACCATACAGTTAAAAGGAAGTCACACTTAATCAAGGTCCGCGTCACTTTCCATTTTTAACCAGACATAACGTCTGAGAAAAGAAAGAAATAATAATAATAATAATAATCCCATGTGCAGTTGTTAGACCCTCCATCGGGTGCCTCCGCAGGTGGCGGATAAGGAAAATGTCTCCTAAATATGGGTGGTACTGAAGAAATCAAGTACTTGGGGTGGACCATATACTAACACAATCCTCAATGGCCATTCAACCTGCTGAACCCAAAAACCAGACACGCCTGACTGAAAATCACCGATACTCTTGTCAACTTCTGTTAGCGCAATGAGCTCGGCTGAAAATATTTGGTTCCAAGGGCTTTAACAACCTCTCGTCCTATCGTGGCCTGGTATCATCCAAGCCAAACCAATGAAACACAAGCAAACATGAACTGTGCAAATAAAGTCAACTTTACCCCATGTGGTACACAATCCGTCCATCGACAAACGGTTCAAATGGCTCTGAGCACTATGGGACTTAACTTCTCAGGTCATCAGTCCAGTAGAACTTAGAACTACTTAAACCTAACTAACCTAAGGACATCACACACATCCATGCCCGAGGCAGGATTCGAACCTGCGACCGTAGCGGTCGCGCGGTTCCAGACTGTAGCGCCTAGAACCGCTCGGCCACTCCGGCCGGCTCGACAGACGGCAACTGGACTTTTGGATTCTGGGGATGTAAGATGTCGTGGTCTCCTGACCTACATTGCTTGCATATTCCACCATTACCATCATATTCCGCACATCAAGATGCTTCATTCGAACCCAAACTCGATAAGATAAAGTCAATGTTGTATGAAGTCATGTAAATAATATACAAATAACAAGTAAATGCACCATAGTTGAAATACTCGAGGCTGGCGTACACACACACACATTCAAGACACGACGGTCGCAGGGGCTTGCTTTTAGTTCGGTAGACGCAAACCACACGTCAGGGGGCCGGTCCCTTCAGAGGACGACTCAGCCTATGTCGGTCTGTGACCACCCGTAGAGCAGACAACGTTGGCCCGAGTGAAAAGGGGGAACGACCCCGTGTTCGGCTTAAAAGTAAATTCCGCTACACTGTGTGGGAGCGGCCAGCCTACACATTCTTTACACATAGCATGCAGTTTCAGAGATTTTCACAGAGAGACATCAAACGCCAAACGCCGATACTACAGGTTTCTCGATTGGTTGCCTTAAACGAAACGCCATTCTCCCGTTTTAGAAGAGCAATGCTGATTGGCATACGATATTTCTGACGCCTTGAGCTGAAGGAGTAATGGAAGAGACCGAAAGATGTACCCCTTCACATCTGGCGTGGAGAGGGCCGTTCCGTTGTCGCTCTTGGAGCGAGAACACGTAACGAGAGTGTGCGCGCTCGTACGTGTACTCAAAGAGCGAGGAGTTGTTTGTGCCACGTAATGGTTCATTGACAAACGCAACTAGTCCTCAACACAGACAGCACGGGTTATTGCAGTTATCAAACTTAGAAACGCCACAGCATAGCCCAGTAAACGACGTACCTGACTGAGTAGAAAACAATAGATCGAGAATACATAGTTCAGCAGAAGGTAGTGTTACAGGACAGGACGCGATCATGGAGATGTTACAAAAAATGAACGCTAGTATGACGAAACAGGATCAGGATATTAATAATATTAATACACAGATGACAAAACAGAATCAGAAATTGAATCAGGATAATCAGGCTATTAAGACAGAGATCCAACAGGATAATCAGAACTTGAGACAAGAGATTAAGACACAGATCCAACAGGTCAAAATCCAGATGGAAGAAGGGATCGCCAGAATTGATAGATCACACAGATAAACAAAGACGCGAAAGAATCTAGAGAAAGAATTCAGGTACTAACAGAAGGTCAGCAGCAATTACGCACTGACGTGGACAAGGTCCAATTGTACATCGTAAACGCTGACAAGAAGGTGGAACGTTTTACGAAAAAAGCCACTCGAACAGCTATACGAGTTTCGGAAGAACAAGCAATTCAAAGCAAGGTCGCAAGGGTTGCACTGAAAAAATATGATCAGCGGATCAATAAAATAGAACTGAAAAACAAAGATCAGTTTGAAAAGCTTCGAACAGAGTTGATATAAACTATCGAAGAAAAGATCAAGACCGATTACACCTGTAGCGAAACAACTGACACGTCAAGCATTAATTCAGTACACGAACACGCGCCGTCTAAGAAAGTTCAAGTAGAACCAAGGCTAGACGTAACACTCGCGCAGAAATCGAAACAGAAAACCCCAATTAAAGTAATACATGACATGCCACAGGACTAGGCACAGTATCTAGAAAAACGCAACACATACATTCAGCCGATACCAATCGAAAGACAGGCAACTGAAGCAGTAAATCCAATGACACAACATAATAGCAGCACAGGTACTATACCGCGAACGACGAGAGTAGAAACACACGAACAACACTTTTGTTCACCAATGATACGATATGACGCGGATATGAATCAGGAAATCGAGAATAGGCAGACAGGCAGTAGATTACCAGAGAATAAACACGACGACACAAGCAGTGACAGATTATTTGAGCCCATGAATCAGCCACAAACCGGATTTATGAGTAGATATGATATAGACCACTTCCTTACAGTTAGAAAATTTCAACATTTCAAGGAAGAAAGCGGTAGTTTGCATGCACGCACATTCATCGATCAGTTTCAAGCAGGCTTACCAAACCACTGGAGCGTGGCTCACAAACTTGACTTCATTTGTGCACACATGTCAGGGACAGTAGCAGAGACGATGTAAAAGATCGCGGCTACCTGTACGTCTTACCTACAGTTCAGAACAGCATTTCTCGAAAGATATTGGTCTAAGGAGGCGCAAAACAAAATTAAATACGAGTTACTTCAGATGACACCATATGAAAACTCAGGAGAGAAAAGCGTGGTAAAATTCTTTGACGCAATGGACAAAAAGAATCAATGCCTAGACAAACCATACAGTAACGGAGAGCTGATACGTCTATGTAGAATGAAATTACCGGCAAAGTATCAACAGGCGACAGTACGAAAAAATGGAAATACCGAAGAATTCAAAGAGGTTCTAAGAGAACTTGAATTTATGTTTAAAGAAGACGAGGTGGGAGAAAAAAGAAAGGAAACAGCAAAAGGAGAGGACTAGGAACGAATATTCCAATAATAATCGTAATCCTAACACAATTTCAGGCAATTTAACTGACAAGGACAGTGGCACAATGGAGACAATTGGCATAGAAACGATAACCAGAATAATTGGTACCGAAATAGGAACGGTAATGGACACTCATACAGTGGCGGATATGGGTTTAGGAATCAAAATGCCAACGGTCAAGGGTACTTTGGAAGAGGTCACGTTGTTAGAAACAGCAACTGGCGAGACCAGGGCGCGAATAATTAGCCGAGGAAATTATGGTCCACAGAGACAAGACCAACACAGCAAAGGTGCGAGGTGCCGGGGCTAGCAGTGTATTTATCACTAAATTCTACTAGAATCCACATATGTAAATCATGCTCTAAGCCCCCCTATTCTAACTCCAACTTTTGCTGTTGCACAAGGATAAAAAAAATACGCGAACTGACTCTAATCAACCCTGCCAGTGGAGTAGAAGAGAGTTTGGCACCTGCAATAATTTAATTTGATAAATAAGTTAAATAAACAAAGGTTTCATTAGCATAGTGAGGAATGATAGGGTTGCTCTATCGATTAACAGAATGAAAGTTCTGTCCAAAATAACAATATGATTTATTAAGACTAAACACAGAATAGTAAAAGAAACACAGGAAATACAATACATCAAATTGGCTCAAATTTGGAGATTCATACAAACACTGTAAAGGTGAAGTTGTCCCTAAACTAGATCGTGAGGATTAAGACGAGGTGGTATGTGGAGCCAATTCCTTGTCACTCAAATCTCAAGAGAGTCACACAGCTAATCCAACAGTAATTGCTGCTACTCAAGACAGAACAAAGTTAGAAAAAGACGAACAGGCGCGCTCTGCTGAGCTCTGATTATCACCTAGGAAAATTCCTATCTGCCGGTGCTGCGGACATACATTACCAAAACTGTCTTCTTGACTGCCAGAACACGATCTGGCGTACCGCAGGCGAGGGCTGGTTGCTTCGACGTCCTCGACCGAAAGGCGACTGCCGACTGCCTAGAGCACCCGTACAGGCCGAACACACAACATTCCCGCCCCCACGACAGTGGCCGTGGTTACGTTCCAATCAGCAACTCGAAAACCGGCGGAAATTCCACTCCATTGCCGGGGCACTACCATTCCACCAATGGAGATTCTTGGCGCCAATTTCTGTGCTGATTTTGCTCCGTCACGGAGCTATGCCCTGAGCAAGCCAATCACAGTTCCTATTTTGCAGAAAGCGCGGGAATTTTCCCGCCACAGCTGCCTGGGTACATAAGTCATTCCCACGCCTCGCTGGTAGCCCGCCAGAAAGTGTTTTCGCTAAGCTTCTGCGAAGCAACGGAACCTCCAGCCCAGCCGCCACTTCCGGCTCCAAACGGGCGCGTCTCCTGACAATGCCGGCGTCCGGAAAGCATTCACTCGACCCCCCACACCTGTCGGCCTACCCTTTCAAAGTCAGAAGAGCCCGCCTGTCACTGGACCACCCGGGTGACGAGAGACGCTGCATGGGAAGTCCGCGTCAGCAACTAGAGAGGAGAATCGTAAGATAGAAATATGAGAGGGGGCTCATGCCACCTCTCAAAGGGAAACCAGAAGTAGCAATTAGGCCACCAAATCCTGAAAAACGTAAAGATTGACGGGAAAATCCGGAAGAGGTTAGGCAAACTGATGTCCATTCATTAAGACAATCACAAAAGGACATTCATGTTTTGGAAGTAGCTAGATCAAAATTAGAAAAAACTGAAAATAGCCAAAATTCAGACAAACAGGGATTCACGAAAATTTCCGATAAAGAGTCAGAACCAGGTACACTTGAATTACACTACATAGCCTGGGAAAACAGCATAGAATGGGAAAATTCCGTGTATTAAAAAATTAAGCGATGAAGAATTGTTAAACGGACTTAGCAATGTATTTGATGAGAAGCAAGTAAATGAACGCGATAAAACAGAGCAGAGTGTCCTAGATAAAAACAAAACACAGACGCCACGAACACAAAAGACGTATAATGTATACAACATGGGTGACTGTGAGGAGATAGAGCGAGAGTACATTCGGGAATGTTTGGAAATGAAGGAAAAGGAGACAAGAGCTCGAAAACAGACGAAAAGAGGTAGATAGGTCGCAAACGGTTTTGCTCACGGAGTTGACACCACAGCAACACAAACACAAAGGGAAGGTACAATTTGTAGTGTTGGCTGAAGAGCCAACACCGTGTTGCTAGAGGAGGCCGAAATGCACGCGTTTAATTACACGCAGACTGGCGTGAGATCTGGAACAGGACAATGTCTTGAGAATTGCAAATAAGGTACGTAGATGATGTAATACTTTACTTTAATCCATAATTGGTGTACATCGGTCTGACGGTACAAGCATCACAAGTTATATATCTATTGAATACGGCGCCTTGCTAGGTCGTAGCAAATGACGTAGCTGAAGGCTATGCTAACTATCGTCTCGGCAAATGAGAGCGTGATTGTCAGTGAACCATTCGTATGAACGTCGGCTGTACAACTGGGGCGAGTGCTAGTAACTCTCTCTAGACCTGCCGTGTAGTGGCGCTCGGTCTGCAATCACTGACAGTGGCGACACGCGGGTCCGACGTATACTAGCGGCCCGCGGCCGATTTAAAGGCTACCACCTAGCAAGTGTGGTGTCTGGCGGTGACACCACACAATTATCCACAGGTTAAGCTATGAATCTATAGCAGAGGATTTGATGCAAGAAAAGGAAATCGTAACATCCACAATTATACAACCAATATTAAAGATAAACATTGGTGAAATCACGACACAAGCAATCATAGATAGTGGGAGTCAAGTGACGGCTATATTTAAAAGACTATTTGAAAGGTGCAATAGAGAGAAAGAATTACCGATTTTAAGGACAAAAAGGATAAGAGTTTTTGGAGCCTTAGGAAAAAATTCAACAGAGGTGAAATACGAAACACGTCTTTCATTCAATTGCCAAGGTTACGAATTTGAAAACAATTTTATAATCGTACCAAAACTTACGGCTGATATGATAGTCAGTGTAGATTTCATTAATGAGCGTAAGATTCACATTTGCATACCACAGTAGATGATGTAATACTATATTTTATTCAAACTTTGAACAATAAAAAAGGACAGGGAAAAGTAAAGTAATTACACTTAAGTCAAGAAGGGAATGAAATAGAAGAGGAGAGACAACCTAGATATAAGTTTGAGGAAAACCTTGACCCACTCCCACCAGAAATAATAGAAGAAATGCATCAAGAGATTAGTAAGAAGATAGAGGAAATAGATGATATTTCGCTCCACGATAAAAAAAATTTAGAAGGCATATTGAGATCACATGCGGAGGTATTTGAACCAAAGACAGGTAGCATTAAAGATTTTCAATACAAATTTGAGGACAAAGATCATAAACCCTTTTGTGTTCCACCTTATTCCATACCATATAGTTATCGAGAGCAAGTATTTCTTGAAATCAAAAAAATGTTGAAAGATGACATAATTGAAACCGCCAAGTCACCATATAATTTTCCCTTACACGTTGTAAGTAAGAAGGATGGGAGCATACTTTTGGTACTCGATTCAAGACAAATAAATACAATTATAATTTCGGAAACAGATAGACCAGAGAAATTGGAAGAGTTGATTCAGAAGTTTCATGGAGCACACATTTTTTCATCCATCGATTTGCGTTCAAGTTTCTGGCAAACAGAATTGGAGCCTTCATGTCGAAAATACACAGCCTTCATTGTCTTTGGTCGTTGCTACGAATTCAAACGTTTACAGTTTTGCCTCAAAATTTCGTCAGCTGCCTTTATTCGCGACCTGAATTCTGTACTAAATCTCGACATACTTCATAAAATTACTTGTTATGTGGACGACGTTCGTGTGGCGGAGGCAACTTGGGCAGAACATAATCATATACTGGATAATTTCCTACAAATTATGAAAAAACATGGGGTCACCGTCAACATTACTAAATCGCATTTTGGAAAATCAGAAATTAAATTTTTAGGACATAACATATCTGCAAAAGGTATAACGCCAGACGAGAAGAAGATAGACGCTATTCGTAATATTCCTACTACCTACAACAAGAAAAGTCTAAGGGGATTCTTGGGGTTGATAAATTTTTACAAAACAATTATATGGATAGACACACTTGCAGCACCTAGACTGTGTGCACTCACAGGAAAGAACACACCCTGGATATGGGATAAACAAGCAGATGAAGAATTTCATATGTTGAAGGAGGCATTGAATAATGCTACAATTTTATCACACCCAGATTTAAGTCAGGAGTTCTGTCTAGTAACTGATAGTGCAAAGACCGGGCTAGGGGCGGTACTGTTTCAACAAATTGAAGAAAACGGTAAGAAAAAACATAAAACAATAGCCCTGGCAAGTAGAGTACTATCGAAAGCAGAAAAGAATTATTCTATAACAGAATTAGAAGCGCTAGCCATAGTATCCCCCCATGAACCATGGACCTTGCCGTTGGTGGGGAGGCTTGCGTTCCTCAGCAATACAGATAGCCGTACCGTTGGTGCAACCACAACGGAGGGGCATCTGTTGAGAGGCTGGACAAACGTGTGGTTCCTGAAGAGGGGCAGCAACCTTTTCAGTAGTTGCAGGGGCGACAGTCTGGATGATCGACTGATCTGGCCTTGTAACACTAACCAAAACGGCCTTGCTGTTGTGGTACTGCGAACGGCTGAAAACAAGGGGAAACTACAGCCGTAATTTTTCCCGAGGGCATGCAGCTTTACTGTATGATTAAATGATGATGGCGTCCTCTTGGGTAAAATATTCCGGAGGTAAAATAGTCCCCCATTCGGATCTCCGGGCGGGGCTACTCAGAAGGACGTCGTTATCAGGAGAAAGAAAACTGGCGTTTTACGGATCGGAGCGTGGAATGTCAGTTCCATTAATCGAGCAGGTAGGTTACAAAATTTAAAAAGGGAAATGGATAGGTTAAAGTTAGATTTTTGGGAATTAGTGAAGTTCGGTGGCAGGAGGGACAACACTTCTGGTCAGGTGAGTACTGGGTTATAAATACAAAATCAAATAGGGGTAATGCAGGAGTAGGTTTAATAATAAATAGGAAAATAGGAATGCGCGTAAGTTACTACCAACAGCATAGTGAACGCATTATTGTGGCCAAGATAGACACGAAGCCCGCGCCTACTACAGTAGTACAAGTTTATATGCCAACTAGCTCAGCAGATGATGAAGAAATTGATGAAATGTATGATGAGATAAAAGAAATTATTCAGGTAGTTAATAGTCATGGGTGACTGGAATTCGACAGAAAGAAAAGGAAGAGAAGGAAACGTAGTAGGTGAATATGGATTGGGGCTAAGAAATGAAACAGGAAGCCGCCTGGTAGAATTTTGCACAGAGCATAACTTAATCATAACTAACAATTGGTTCAAGAATCATGAAAGAAGGTTGTATACATGGAAGAACTCTGGAGATACTAGAAGGTTTCAGATACATTATATAATGCTAAGACAGAGATTTAGGAACCAGGCTTTAAATTGTAAGACATTTCCAGGGGCAGATGTGGACTCTGACCACAATCTATTGGTTATAAACTGCAGATTAAAACTGAAGAAACTGAAAAAAGGTGGAAATTTAAGGAGATGGGACCTGGATAAACTGAAAGAACCAGAGGTTGTACAGAGTTTCATGGAGAGCATAAGGGAACAATTGGCAGGAATGGGGGAAAGAAATACAGTAGAAGAAGAATGGGTAGCTTTGAGGAATGAAATAGTGAAGGCGGCAGAGGATCAAGTAGGTAAAAAGACGAGGGCTTGTAGAAACCCTTGAGTAACAGAAGAGATACTGAATTTAATTGATGAAAGGAGAAAATACAAAAATGCAGGAAGTGAAGCAGGCAAAAAGGAATACAAACGTCTCAAAAATGAGATCGAGAGTAAGTGCAAAATGGCTAAGCAGGGATGGCTAGATGACAAATGTAAGAATGTAGAGGCTTATCTCACGAGGGGTAAGATAGATACTGCCTACAGAAAAATTAAAGAGACCTTTGGAGAAAAGAGAACCACTTGCATGAATGTCAAATGCTCAGATGGAAACCCAGTTCTAAGCAAAAAAGGGAAAGCAGAAAGGTGGAAGGAGTATATAGAGGGTATATACAGGGACGATGTTCTCGAGGACAATATTATGGAAATGGAAGAGGATGAAGATGAAATGGGAGATACGATACTGCCTGAAGAGTTTGACAGAGCACTGAAAGACCTAAGCCGAAACAAGACCCCGGGAGTAGACAACATTCCATTAGAACTACTGACAGCCTTGGGAGAGCCAATCCTCACAAAACTCTACCATCTGATGAGCAAGATGTATGAGACACGCGAAATTCCCTCAGACTTCAAGAATAATATAATAATTCCAATCCCAAAGAAAGCAGGTGTTGACTGATGTGAAAATTACCGAACTATCAGTTTAATAAGTCACAGCTGCAAAATGCTAACGC
The DNA here is from genome assembly GCF_023898315.1 of Schistocerca nitens. Classification (NCBI taxonomy): domain Eukaryota; kingdom Metazoa; phylum Arthropoda; class Insecta; order Orthoptera; family Acrididae; genus Schistocerca; species Schistocerca nitens. The sequence goes on along the minus strand of NC_064616.1, from coordinate 567,923,870 downwards.
GAATTCTTTACAGACGAATGGAAAAACTGCTAGAAGCCGACCTCGGGGAATATCAGTTTGGATTACGCAGAGATGTTGGAACACGTGAGGCAATACTGACCCTACGACTTATCTTAGAAAATAGATTAAGGAAAGGCAAATCTACATTTCTACATTTCTAGCATTTGTAGACTTAGAGAAAGCTTTTGACAATGTTGTAAATACAGGGAGCGAAAGGGTATTTACAATTTGTACAGAAAGCAGATGACAGTTATAAGAATCGAGGGACATGAAAGGGAAGCAGCGGTTGGGAAGGGAGTGAGACAGGGTTGTAGCCTGTCCACGATGCTTTTCAATCTGTATATTGGGCAAGCAGTAAAGGAAACAAAAGAAAAGTTCGGAGTAGGCATTAAAATCCATGGAGAAGAAACAAAAACTTTGAGGGTTGCCGATGACATTGTAATTCTGTCAGAGACAGCAAAGGTCTTGGAAGAGCAGTTGAACGAAATGAACAGTGTCTTGAAAGGAGGGTATAAGATGAACATCAACAAAAGCAAAACGAGGATAATGGAATGTAGTCGAATTAAGTCGGGTGATGCTGAGGGAATTAGATTAGGAAATGAGACACTTAAAGTAGTAAAGGAGTTTTGCTATTTAGGGAGTAAAATAACTGATGATGGTCGAAGTAGAGAGGATATAAAATGTAGACTGGCAATGGCAAGGAAATCGTTTCCGAAGAGAAGAGAAATTTGTTAACATCGAGTATAGATTTAAGTGTCAGGAAGTCGTTTCTGAAAGTATTTGTATGGAGTGTAGCCATGTATGGAAGTGAAACATGGACGATAAATATTTTGGACAAGAAGAGAATAGAAGCTTTCGAAATGTGGTGCTACAGAAGAATGCTGAACATTAGATGGGTAGATCACACAAATAATGAGGAGGTATTGAATAGAATTGTGGAGAAGTGGCGTTTGTGGCACAACTTGACTAGAAGAAGGGATCGGTTGGTAGGACATGTTCTGAGGCATCAAGGGATCACCAATTTAATACTGGAGGGCAGCGTGGAGGGTAAAAATCGTAGAGGGAGACCAAGAGATGAATACACTAAGCAGATTCAGAAGGATGTAGGCTGCAATAGGTACTGGGAGATGAAGAAGCTTGCACAGGATAGAGTAGCATGGAGAGCTGCACCAAACCAGTCTCAGGACTGAAGACCACAACAACAACAGCCATAGTATGGGCATTTCAAAAATTTCGACATTTTCGTTTTGGCAGAAAACATAAGTATACACAGACCACAAAGCATTACAGTCTTTAATCTCCTCCAAATTTACCCACGGACGTTTTGCGAGATGGATGTAAATACTGCAGGAGTATGACTTTTCAATCACATACATACCAGGACCTGAAAATATTCTGGCCGATGCCTTGTCTCGTTCACCACAGAGAATGGCAGATAACCAGAAAATCAACATTGAAGATGAAGAACGGACTATCCATTATCTAAAAAATGTACTATTCGAAAATTTTATCACAAATGCTTTAAATAATTTATCTGGCGAACAAAACAAAGATCAGACCCTCCTCCAGATTAAACACCAACTTATCGATAAAACCAACACAGAAATCAGAAAAAATTACATAGTAAAAGATAAAGTCCTATTTTTCAAGCGTAATAATGATACTGAAAAATGGTTAGCATGCATCCCTGACGAACTTATTAATAAATATATTTGGTATACCCACTTTAGCAGTGGACATTTTGGACCCAAGAAATGCTATCTAAAAATGAAACAAACAGTACACTTCCCAAATATGGAGCGACGTATTCGACGCGTTCTTAAAAGTTGTAAAAAATTCATACAGTCAAAACATGTGACATATCAGACCAGACCCCCAATATTTCCAATTATCCCTGATAAATTAAGACAGATTGCTGCAACTGATATTTATGGTCCAATTCCACGAACAAGGAAAGGCTTCACCAACATATATGTTGTAATTGAACTAGCACCAAAATACACTACACTTACACCCATAAAGAAAGCCACTGGATTTACAATTAGTAGAGCACTTCAAAAGGGCTTTATACAACAAGTTGGGAGAGTGAAAAGAATCATCTTAGATAATGGGCCCCAATACAGATCAGTGCATTGGAAAAACTCATTAGACAAATTAAAAATCAGACTCACCTTTATTTCCAAATATAAACCAAGTGGAAATCCGGGCGAACGTACCATGAAAGATTTGGGAACACTTTGTAGACTATTTTGCAGAAAGAACCATTGTACTTGGGACCTATATCTACGAGACTTCCAAGAAGTAATTAATGAGACACCACATAGTACCACGACTTATCCACCAATTACAGTATTAAACAATATAGATCCACCAGAAAAAATAAAGAAATCATTAAATTTCCAGTTATTCCCCAAAAGCAACCTAAACAAATCGTAGCTTCTGCCCTATAAAACATTCGCTCAGCAGCAATGAGACGTAAAATCACTCAAGACAAATCTGCCACAAAGAAACGCTTCACACTGGGCCAAAAGGTATTCGTAAAAAGTCATTACCTTTCACATAAGAGTAAAAATAAATGCAGAAGATTTTTTGCAATCTATAAAGCGCCAATGATAATTTCCAGGATCGCTCACGAAAATGCCATTGAGCTAACGAACCAAAAAACAGGTAAAAGTATTGGCATCTACCACGTGAGCCACCTAAAAGAATGTGAATGAAAGAAATTGTAAAAGAGAAGAAAGGGAAAGAGACAGAGCGGCAATCGCAAATCGTGTACTAACCACTAAATCAAACAAAATAAATTAAGTATCAACAAAATAACACATTAATTAAAAGAAACAGAGACACAATGCACACTAACAATCTCTTGTAGTATCAAGTACACTACAACATGCACACAAACAATAAATGGTACACAACAATTAAAAGAATGAAGAAGTGGTAGGACATAATTAGAATAAAGAAAAGAAATCATATATATACAATAATTTTTGCCACTATCAGAAAATTTTTGCATTAGATGAAATCAGAGTTTTTGTAAATAACAAATATATGTAAAACAAAAATTGTAAATATTTCTACGCGTCAGAGGGACATCGCCACCAACATCATTCACCAGCTCCTTTAACACCAGATGCTTCGAGATAGCGACGGAGAGGGTACAGACATGTTGAGAAAGCACTTAGGGCAATAATAACAACATGAAGACCAACGCCACACTGGAAATGCATGTTGCAACCAGGTTGGACTTCAGGAGGACAACGCGCAGCACGGACATTTCATATGTCACGACACTGCTACACAACAGAAGAGTGTGGGAAAATCATAATACGACGACGCGACAATGAAGGTACAAAACATTACTGAGATCTACAAACTCATCAAGTAACATTTGGAAAGGCAGTCAGATCCTACAAATCCTATATCACTCCTACACTAAAATTCACATATTCTTAGCCCAAGAAGAACAGAAGAATGCAAGAAAGAAGAGAAGAACAGAAGATGCAAGATGAAGAAGGGCGGAAGACAGCAAGACACCTTTCTTTCCTATCCTACAAAGCAAATTGCTACAAACGTCTTTCCATGAACTTTGAGACATGGCAACTACTACAACCACCTCTCCAAAAATAAACCTTGAATCGTCAAACAAATACAAGCGAACGACAACCGGAATATTAAGTAGTACCAACCAACATTATCTAGAAATAGATTCAGCAAAATGAACAGTATTCTCCCTACCACATCATCAAATTGCTGTACCGAACCAGGTGTGAAGTACCAAGACGTCACAGCACAATATTGGTTGACGATCGTCGGTAGTCAACTACAATCATCGAACTGCCATACCGTCCCAGGTGTGACAGCAAAGGTGTACCAAGACAACACTGTTTATGCAGTAAACCACAGTCATCGTCATCGGTTAAAAGTACCATTCCATGAAGACAATGTCAACAAGTAAGACCTGGCATCGCATGCTAGAGTGCTTCTCTCATGATTTGTGACACCCATACAAATGAGTCGACGCCTTCCAGTATTTCAGTGGCGATCGTCGAGGACAGAAACTGATGCAGCACAAAAAAAAGTAATAAAATACAAGTGTAGAGTTAAGAAAATGATATATTTGTAAAAGTATTTTTTCCTTTTTTGCAAAAGTAATTATTTTATCATATATGTAAAGCCCATAATGTGATGTTGTTGTTGTTGTTGTTGTTGTTGTCTTCAGTCCTGAGACTGGTTTGATGCAGCTCTCCATGCTACTCTATCCTGTGCAAGCTTCTTCATCTCCCAGTACTTACTGCAACCTACATCCTTCTGAATCTGCTTAGTGTATTCATCTCTTGGTCTCCCTCTACGATTTTTACCCTCCACGCTGCCCTCCAGTGCTAAATTTGTGATCCCTTGATGCCTCAGAACATGTCCTACTAACCAGTCCCTTCTTCTTGTCAAGTTGTGCCACAAACTACTCTTCTCCCCAATTCTATTCAATACCTCCTCATTAGTTATGTGATCAACCCATCTAATCTTCTGCATTCTTCTGTAGCACCACATTTCGAAAGCTTCTATTCTCTTCTTGTCCAAACTATTTATCGTCCATGTTTCACTTCCATACATGGCTACACTCCATACAAATACTTTCAGAAACGACTTACTCACACATAAATCTATACTTGATGTTAACAAATTTCTCTTCGAAACTTCCTGGCAGATTAAAACTGTGTGCCCGACAGAGACTCGAACTCGGGACCTTTGCTTTTCGCGGGCAAGTGCTCTAACACGGGGCGTGAGTCGTGCTTCGGTAGCTCAGTTGGTAGAGCACTTGCCCGCGAAAGGCAAAGATCCCGAGTTCGAGTCTCGGTCGGGCACACAGTTTTAATCTGCCAGGAAGTTTCATATCAGCGCACACTCCGCTGCAGAGTGAAAATCTCATTCTGGAAATTTCTCTTCTTCAGAAACGCTTTCCTTGCCATTGCCAGTCTACATTTTATATCCTCTCTACTTCGACTGTCATCAGTTATTTTGCTCCCCATATAGCAAAACTCCTTTACTACTTTAAGTGTCTCATTTCCTAATCTAATTCCCTCAGCATCACCCGACTTAATTCGACTACATTCCATTATCCTCGTTTTGCTTTTGCTAATGTTCATCTTATATCCTACTTTCAAGACACTGTCCATTCCGTTCAACTGCTCTTCCAAGTCCTTTGCTGTCTCTGACAGAATTACAATGTCATCGGCAACCCTCAAAGTTTTTGTTTCTTCTCCATGGATTTTAATGCCTACTCCGAACTTTTCTTTTGTTTCCTTTACTGCTTGCCCAATATACAGATTGAAAAGCATCGTGGACAGGCTACAACCCTGTCTCACTCCCTTCCCAACCGCTGCTTCCCTTTCATGTCCCTCGATTCTTATAACTGTCATCTGCTTTCTGTACAAATTGTAAATACCCTTTCGCTCCCTGTATTTACAACATTGTCAAAAGCTTTCTCTAAGTCTACAAATGCTAGAAATGTAGAAATGTAGATTTGCCTTTCCTTAATCTATTTTCTAAGATAAGTCGTAGGGTCAGTATTGCCTCACGTGTTCCAACATCTCTGCGTAATCCAAACTGATATTCCCCGAGGTCGGCTTCTAGCAGTTTTTCCATTCGTCTGTAAAGAATTCGCGTTAGCATTTTGCAGCTGTGACTTATTAAACTGATAGTTCGGTAATTTTCACATCAGTCAACACCTGCTTTCTTTGGGATTGGAATTATTATATTATTCTTGAAGTCTGAGGGAATTTCGCGTGTCTCATACATCTTGCTCATCAGATGGTAGAGTTTTGTGAGGATTGGCTCTCCCAAGGCTGTCAGTAGTTCTAATGGAATGTTGTCTACTCCCGGGGTCTTGTTTCGGCTTAGGTCTTTCAGTGCTCTGTCAAACTCTTCAGGCAGTATCGTATCTCCCATTTCATCTTCATCCTCTTCCATTTCCATAATATTGTCCTCGAGAACATCGTCCCTGTATATACCCTCTATATACTCCTTCCACCTTTCTGCTTTCCCTTTTTTGCTTAGAACTGGGTTTCCATCTGAGCACTTGACATTCATGCAAGTGGTTCTCTTTTCTCCAAAGGTCTCTTTAATTTTTCTGTAGGCAGTATCTATCTTACCCCTCGTGAGATAAGCCTCTACATTCTTACATTTGTCATCTAGCCATCCCTGCTTAGCCATTTTGCACTTACTCTCGATCTCATTTTTGAGACGTTTGTATTCCTTTTTGCCTGCTTCACTTCCTGCATTTTTGTATTTTCTCCTTTCCTCAATTAAATTCAGTATCTCTTCTGTTACCCAAGGGTTTCTACTAGCCCTCGTCTTTTTACCTACTTGATCCTCTGCTACCTTCACTATTTCATTCCTCAAAGCTACCCATTCTTCATCTACTGTATTTCTTTCCCCCATTCCTGTCAGTTGTTCCATTATGCTCTCCCTGAAACTCTGTACAACCTCTCGTTCTTTCAGTTTCTCCAGGTCCCACCTTTTTGCAGTTTCTTCAGTGCATAATGTGATAGAGACCTTAAAATATTATGTAAAGAAAATTAATTAGTGTAGTCATATAATGTTACAAACTCATGGAAAGTCTATTTATTTATTTTATATGTAAAATTAGAAAAGGATTTATGCAGGATTTTTCTTCTTTAAGTAACATTCAAAAACACCTTTTTGGGGTAATAATATTAATACCGTGGATAGAATTAAGAGGAAATGCTTCTTCATTCTTACACACAAAAAAACAGTGACACATAAATAGAAAGATAATGCCTAAATAAATTATACAAAGTAGCACAACAGAGCTTTTGCGAACATTTACGCAAAGCCTAACTGAAGAAAAGAGATAACCACACCGAGACATAATACACTGTACACTAACGAGTTTAGAAAAAATAATATTGTAAAAATAATTTTTGGAAATGAAAAAGAAAAAAAGAGACATACTGGCAATGACAAAAAATAACATCCTTTGTAGAGTCTATATTTGCCTAACAACAAAACATAAATTGTAGAATTAAAAACTAGAAACAATAGCTATAAAGAAAGAATTAGAAAAAATTGTTAAGAATGGCTGAGAAAAGTTTATTGGAGAATCTAAAAGAACAATTTTTGCCTGACTTTGTCAATGTTTTCCTCGGCATTGACAAACCCCAGACAAAAATTTTGTCAGAAGGAAGACGTTGTGGTCTCCTGACCTCCATTGCTTACATATTCCGCCCTCACAATCATATTCCGCACATCAAGACACTTCATTCGAACCCAAACTCGATAAGATAAAGTCAATGTTGTATGAATTCATGTAAGCGATATACAAATAACAAGTAAGCACAACGTGGTTGAAATACTCGAGGCTGGCGTGTGTGTGCCACTCCGAGCTCTGGGCTTTCGTCTCCGGGTCGTACTGGAATGTCCACGATTCGTCGCCTGTTACTACGTTGTCTAAAAAGTGTGGATTATTTTCCAAATCATTCAACATCTCACGGCAAACGTCCACTCGTTGTTGCTTTTGTTCGGCGGTGAGCACTCGGGGAACCAATTTTGCCCAAACTTTCCTCATCATTAAATCTTGCGTAACAATTTGGTGAACCGTAAATTTATTCACGGAGACCTCATCGGCGATCATTTTGAGACTTAAACGACGGTCGGAGTCGAGGAGTTCTTTCAATTTGGCCACCGCTTCATCCACACGACTCGTTGAAGGGCGTCCAGATCGTTCCATGTCTTCAACGGATTCCCTCCCGTTTTTAAATTCATTAAACCACCGGAACACTTGAGCTCTTGATAGGGAGTCTTCTTTGTAGGCCTCCGTAATCATAGCAAAAGTTTCCGAAGCAGTTTTGCCCAAGCGAAAGCAAAATTTGATTGCATACCGCTGTTCTATCGAGCGAACCATCTTCAGCGTTTTCACAAGTGTCACGGGCACACAAACAACGTAATACGCGAAGCTCGACCCTCACTGCACCAGAGCTCCGACGCGACTGCGAACCGGTTCTATTGTTAGCTCATATCCCCCACCACGTGACGTACAGGTGGAGACCGCCCTGCGAACGACTGGGGCGCCGCGCGGCGGCCAGTCTCATTACTTATCTACCACACCCTGTATTGTGCGGTGTGAACAGACAGAGTTATAGTTAAACGCCTGCGAGCGAATTTTTGAGTGGCATCGCGGCGGACTGATTATCTGACTGGTGTACCAAGCCAATAGTTAGACTAGGGGCGAATAGGAGTTCTTGACTTCATCAAGGCGTAGGGAGAGTTTGATTGCGAAGGTCAATCCAGATAGAACGAGAGTTATCTTATTTGTCAGCAGCGGTCGGCACAGACAGCAGTCATCACAGTTTACGGTATTGTGCGCTACAGCTCTTGCGACCCCATATTTCCTCCACAACAGCACACTTCACTGCATTTCACACGTGATAGCCTCGACCATACCTATCAACATTCTAACGGATAATTATGCAAGTTGAGTAGGCGCGGCTCTCAGCCATTCTGCCAAGTCAATAACAATCTTAAACTTTGTATAGAAATATCATTAGCGAATCCTATCCTTGAGAGATAACTTCACATTCCGAAAAGAACCAGGATATAACTTGTTCAATTCATAACTAAAAGTGCCATTGTGATTTCTCAGAATTATTGCAAAATAAATAATAATTTTCGTTAGTTTCATGTTTTTCTTACACTAACTAGCACTACTCCAGTACCAAAGTATCCCACTAGTTATGTAAGAAATGTTGTGCATTTTGGTGTCATTTCCTTACAGCGGACAACTCCAGAAGATATTTATTGCTGAAAGTTTTTCAGGCATTTCTCTTTAGAACGTTAGCGTCTGTCTGACTTCTGTAGTAGTGTTGGGGTGGAAATTGCATCTTGCAGGAGCCACAGGGTAAACGGTGCATCTCAGATTAATCAGTTGCGCAGAATGACAGAATAGCAACCCACACGCTCACAGGGAGTCCAGGCTAGCACAGCAGAGAATATCGGAGATCTCAGGTAAACTTCCCTACAAGCAGAAAACATGCACTGGAACACTAAATATCAGTACATTGATCCGAAGAGGAAATCTATATAATCTCACATAAGAAATCGACCGACAAAAAATTCTTATCCTTGCTCTTTAAGAAACATGACTAACTGACGATGAAACCTTGCATTACGGAAACTATCGCATCTTCAAGTGTAAAACGCAACAAAACGTAGCGAAAGGCGCACCAATCTACGGCATGGCATTTCTCCTACACAGAGAAATCGCACCCAGCGACAATCGATGTACGACTATGCGCATTCAGAGCGCCAATAAAATATATACACTCATCAACATGCTCTCACCAACATCGAAAATAAGAAAATACCCGAAAATGTTGGAAAATTCTGGAACACATTCTAAAAAACGGTGAGGTAAGTTCACCAAGATGGCGTGAAAACCCTAACGGGAGACTTCAACGCTCAAATTGGGACAGAAAAAACCTATAGAAAAATCATCGTTAAAAATTACGCAATCCAAAACACCAACACAAACGGCACATGCCTGTTTGACATTTGCTAACAATTCAACCGTAAATTATGTCTACCCACTTTAGGAAAAAGCAGAAAAACAGAAAACATGGCGATCTTCGATCCAGCATCTTGGTGAATACCAGATCGACCACGTTATCATCTCCCAACCCCATTACAGAATCATCCATGACATTTACTTACCAATATTGTAAGTACTTTCGCTTTCCATCTCATTAGCTATTTAAACTTGTGATTTTTTATTTAATACATTTGTATACGTCATTGTGTCAATAAATTGTTTTCAGTTTACGTGAGGGCGCTGATAACCTCGCCTTGGAGCGTCTCCAACTCCCCCTCCCCCCTCCCCATCAGCCCCCTTCCAACATACACACACACACACACACACACACACATGGTACATAAATTGTGCTTTACATCAGAAAAGCAGCAGTCATAATGCATGCTCATTGGAATCAGGAGAGAGGAGTTCGTGTTATCGCAGTGATTGAGGACGGAAATTACTGTCCGTCTGAAGCCGGTGAGAGCTGCGGATTACCAAAGAGGACGGCTAGGCGTTCGTGGATAAACTATATCAAAACAGGCTGTATCGGGCGGTAAGTGAGAGTGGGCGACCCCCTGCGTCCACTGAGAGGGACGACCGATGTCCGTTCGACAATAGACACACCAATCAGTTTCTCAGTTACCGTCAACTGTGCGAGATTTTTCATTTTGCTGGTAGTTCAAGAACTGTGAGAAGGAGACTACAATTTATGGCGAAGAGTTGCTATGAAGCAACGCTTGACGGATTATCAGAAGATCGGCCATATGGCTTTCGCGGAAGAGTATATCAATTTTGACTGGATCAGTCATACTTTATGACGAAAAAACATTTTCTTCTGTTACCAGTGCTCCGGTTCAGGTGAGATATCAATAGATTTATTGTATATAGTATCGTAACTGAAATTTTTTTCGATAGAATTGGCTTTACGATGTTGTAAGGCAGAGTAGTTGTTTTTAAATACTTATTTTGTCGTTAAATTTGATCGGTATCGCCTTTGTCACTTACGTGGCTGTGTTGAATTCGTTAGCGCTTTTGTTAACAGATAAACGATTTTGGTATCGTATGTGTACCGACCACGGGCAGAGCGTTGCAATCCGAAGTATATCGTGGAAAGACAGAGAAGTGGACGCTTTTCTGTTGGCATTTGGGGCTACATCTCGGCTCAGGGAGCAGGGCCCCTATGGCATATTGAGGCGTATGTTAACATTTTAGAACATATAATGAAGCCAGGTGCTAAACTGTTGTATCCTCAAGGAGACATCTATTTCCTGCAGGTATGAACAGCAAGTAGCATGAAAGCTGTTTCATAGTTTGCAAATACTGATTCACTCTTTTCCTGTGGCCTACAATTTATCGAAGAAACTACACTCCTGGAAATGGAAAAAAGAACACATTGACACCGGTGTGTCAGACCCACCATACTTGCTCCGGACACTGCGAGAGGGCTGTACAAGCAATGATCACACGCACGGCACAGCGGACACACCAGGAACCGCGGTGTTGGCCGTCGAATGGCGCTAGCTGCGCAGCATTTGTGCACCGCCGCCGTCAGTGTCAGCCAGTTTGCCGTGGCATACGGAGCTCCATCGCAATCTTTAACACTGGTAGCATGCCGTGACAGCGTGGACGTGAACCGTATGTGCAGTTGACGGACTTTGAGCGAGGGCGTATAGTGGGCATGCGGGAGGCCGGGTGGACGTACCGCCGAATTGCTCAACACGTGGCGCGTGATGTCTCCACAGTACATCGATGTTGTCGCCAGTGGTCGGCGGAAGGTGCACGTGCCCGTCGACCTGGGACCGGACCGCAGCGACGCACGGATGCACGCCAAGACCGTAGGATCCTACGCAGTGCCGTAGGGGACCGCACCGCCACTTCCCAGCAAATTAGGGACACTGTTGCTCCTGGGGTATCGGCGAGGACCATTCGCAACCGTCTCCATGAAGCTGGGCTACGGTCCCGCACACCGTTAGGCCGTCTTCCGCTCACGCCCCAACATCGTGCAGCCCGCCTCCAGTGGTGTTGCGACAGGCGTGAATGGAGGGACGAATGGAGACGTGTCGTCTTCAGCGATGAGAGTCGCTTCTGCCTTGGTGCCAATGATGGTCGTATGCGTGTTTGGCGCCGTGCAGGTGAGCGCCACAATCAGGACTGCATACGACCGAGGCACACAGGGCCAACACCCGGCATCATGGTGTGGGGAGCGATCTCCTACACTGGCCGTACACCACTGGTGATCGTCGAGGGGACACTGAATAGTGCACGGTACATCCAAACCGTCATCGAACCCATCGTTCTACCATTCCTAGACCGGCAAGGGAACTTGCTGTTCCAACAGGACAATGCACGTCCGCATGTATCCCGTGCCACCCAACGTGCTCTAGAAGGTGTAAGTCAACTACCCTGGCCAGCAAGATCTCCGGATCTGTCCCTCATTGAGCATGTTTGGGACTGGATGAAGCGTCGTCTCACGCGGTCTGCACGTCCAGCACGAACGCTGGTCCAACTGAGGCGCCAGGTGGAAATGGCATGGCAGGCCGTTCCACAGGACTACATCCAGCATCTCTACGATCGTCTCCATGGGAGAATAGCAGGCTGCATTGCTGCGAAAGGTGGATATACACTGTACTAGTGCCGACATTGTGCATGCTCTGTTGCCTGTGTCTATGTGCCTGTGGTTCTGTCAGTGTGATCATGTGATGTATCTGACCCCAGGAATGTGTCAATAAAGTTTCCCCTTCCTGGGACAATGAATTCACGGTGTTCTTATTTCAATTTCCAGGAGTGTATTATTGATGTTGCATTTTGTTCTGGTCATGATGTCCTGAAAATAGAGATTCCTCTTCGCGCTCGTAGCCCCTTGCCTCTCACGTTGTCCGTAAATACATTGAACAGGATGATGATGTACATAAAGGTGTATGAAATGATTTGCATCTTCCTCCCGTTTATTTTCTCCATTTATATTTCTTTGCGTCACGTGGTGCTTTCAGATTTTTCATTGTTTGCATCCATATTGCTCTAGTTGCTGTCCTTTGCATGTAAACTACTGTTGCTTCCAGAAAGTTCGCCGGCCGCGGTGGTCTAGCGGTTCTGGCGCTGCAGTCCGGAACCGCGGGACTGCTACGGTCCCAGGTTCGAATCCTGCCTCGGGCATGGGTGTGTGTGATGTCCTTAGGTTAGTTAGGTTTAAGTAGTTCTAAGTTCTAGGGGACTGATGACCTAAGATGTTGAGTCCCATAGTGCTCAGAGCCATTTGAACCAACCAGAAAGTTCTCTGCTTAATTCCCCAGAGTTATAGAGATGTAAATGCCGTCTGGTTGATTTTGCATTACATTTATGTATTACCTCTTTGATGTGTTTAATTGTTGAAATGTATTGGCTGTAAATGCTTGCTTTGTTATTACAATTCTTCTATTCACTTGCACTAAGCATCTGTTATTGTTAACTATAAACGACATTCGATGTATTTGAAGAGCTCGACGTGATTAACTTTTAGTACCCAATGCTTTTCCGTCTGCATTGATCTCATTAGTATTTTTCCTCATTGCAGTCTATTCTGTAGTCTGCTTAATTAGATGTTACTTTGTATCTTCTCTTTCGTAATGCGTTGGATGACACCTGCATGGTCATTTTTATTTTATGAATTTTCTGCTGCTACTACTACTATTGCTACTAGTATTATCGATTTATTTATTTCCATTGTTTAGACCAATAGGGAACCACATAAAGCAAATTATGATCTGTTGCTGTTATTTCTCTTGTTCTTCCAGAATTCTTTCATCATCTCGCTGTGTTTAGCGCGATGTTTTCTGTCCGTTCTCTCCCAGATATGTTGGGTTTATTCTCTGGTACAGTTTCCCAGCAGTGGATTTTATGTCTGAAGCCTTTTCGATCGTCGATATCTGTGAGTGTGATGTTGGCATTTTTTAGATCAATTTGGACTTGTTTGATCCAGATTTGTAGTTTTTAGTTTCTGTAGCCACATCAACACTTGCTTTGTTAGTAGGCTGTCGTATAGTCACGTGATGTGACCGTAGAACTTCAGTCGTCGTTTACAGGAATGGGTTTCGATGTTGAAGTATTTTTCTATTACTGTGTGTGATTTCAGACGATATCCCTCATCTGTGAGTTTTGGCCCAAGGATTTTTCGGATGATTTTTCTTCCAGCTTTCAGCTTTCTTGATATTCTCGAGGTTTCTTTTGTAAATGATGCTTAGGGTTTCACTGGCGCAGAGTGTTTCAGGTCTGATAATAGTCGTGTGGTGCCGATTTTTGGTTTTCATGTTCATGCATTTCTTGATGGAGATGCCCGCGATTTTTCCATATGCTTTCCGCACTTTGAGTTCGCGTGCTTTTTGTGCTAACCTTTCTGTACCTGTGGGTTCAATGATTTCACCTAAGTGTTTGACGTATTGACCTTGTTTATTGTGCCGTATTTTGTGATCAAATTTTGTGTTTTGTGGCCATGAATTCGGTTTTTGAGAAAGAAATTTGTAGTATAACTTTCTCGGCACATTCTTTGAGGCCTTCGATCTCATGAACTGCTTGTATGTTCAATTCGGGAAAGGATCGCAAGATTGTCAGCAAAGGCTAGGCATGTTAGTGTTATGCTGTTGTCTTCCTAGCCTGATGGGTCTCCAGATGTTTCTGTTTCTCATTTCTTTTTCCCATTCTTTGATGACTTTATCTACGTCGATATTAAAGAGTAATGGGGAGAGGCCATCGCCCTGCCGGATGCCAGTCTTGATGGAGAAGGGGTGTGAGATTTCTCCGTTGAATTATACTTTGGTAGTTGTGTCTGTTAGTGTTTGTTGGCTGCGCCGTTTTGTTTTAGGGTCGAGATTGCTTTCTTCGTGTATATTAAAAAGGGATGGTCGGTCATTGGAATCGTAAATTTCCTGAAGTCAACGAATGTGCAGAGGGAGATTTCTTATGGCTTGTATTTTCAGTGTGGACTTCATGTTGAAAATTTGTTCGGTGCCAAATCTGTGTGGTCTGAATCTTGCTTGGTATTCACCAATTAGGTGTTCGACTTGTTCTTGTGCGCGTTGAAAGAGGCACGCGGAGATGATTATTTAGGGGACTGAAATTCCTCTGTAGTTATTCACATCAGATTTGTCTCTTTTTTTGCGGGGTGGGTGGATCAGTGCACATTTCAAGTCGTCTTGGAGTTTTTTACTTTGCCAGATTTCCTGAATGATCTGTGTGAGTTCCTGTAGTGATCGTGCAAAGATTTTTCAGTGGTTCTGCGATGATTCCGTTTCCTCCTGACGACTTTCCGTTGTTGAGTTTTTTGATGTGGTGCTGGATTTCTTCTTGTGTCGGTGGATCGGCCTCAGGTTTTGTGTATCTTGGGGACGCGTGTGGGAGTCGTTCGACAGGTTCGGGTCAGTAAAAGAGGTCAGAAAAGTAGTGTGCCAATTTTTAACAGTTTTCTTGGTTGGCGAGGGCGAGTTTTCTATTATGTTTCTTGAAGGTCAAATCTTGTGGTGCGTAACCTTTAATTTTGTTTGCGAAAGTTCTCTGGAAATACCTGCTGTTGTAGTTTCTGTAGTTCTCCTCAACTGATTTCAGCTGTTCCGTGATGTAGTTTGCGTTTGGTTTTTCTGATAGTTCTCTTTGTCTGTTTGCAAATGTCGAAAAAGTGTTGTAGAGCACCTGTCTATTTGTTGCCGTAGTATTTTCGGAAGGCGAGTCGGCGATTGATGATAGCGTGATAGCAGTTGGAGTCCCATCTTGGGTGTTCTGCCTTTTTTTAAGTGGGATTAATTCTTTGGCTTTTCTTATAATTTTACTGCAGAAGTCAGTCCAGTCGTTCCCCGGTTCTTTCTCCGATTCTTCTGTGATACTGGTTTCTTGAATTCTGGACGTATAGAATTTTTGGATACAGAGATTTTTGAGCTAAACTCTATTCGGAGAGAATTTCGCTTTAACTCGTGTGAGGTAGTGGTTTCTCCCAATGTTCGCGCCTCGTCGGACTTGAATGTCGTGGATGATTCCGTAGTGGGCGTAGGAGATGACAACGTAATCGATTTGGTATTCATCAAGATGCTAGATCAATGATCGCCATGTTTTCTGTTTTTCTGGTTTTTTCATAAAGTGGGTAGACATCATTTTGAGGTTGAGTTGTTGCCAAATGTCTATCAGACGTGTACCGATGGTGTTAGTATTTTGGTGTGCTGAATTTTTTAAGATGATTTTTCTATAGGTTTTTTCTGTCTCAAATTGAGTGTTGAAGTCTCCCATTAGGGTTTTCACGCCATCTTGGTGAACTTACCTCACGGTTTTTTAGAATGTGTTCCAGAATTTTTCGACATTTTCGGGGTTTTTCTTATTTTCGATGTTGGTGGGGGCATGTGCATTGATGAGTGTATATATTTTATTCGCGCTCTGAATGCGCATAGTCGTAAGTCGATTGTCGGCGGGTGTGATTTATTTGGCAGAGTTGATGATGGATCTGTGTAGGAGAAATGCCATGCAGTAGATTGATGCACCTTTCGCTACCTTTTGTTGCGTTTTGCTCTTGACGATGCGATAGTTTCCGTAATGCAAGGTTTCATTATCAGTTAGTTACGTTTCTTGAAAAACAAGGATGAGAATTTTTTGTCGGTCGATTTCTTATGTGAGATTATATAGTTCTCCTTTTTGGATCAATGTACTGATATTTAATGTTCCAATGCATATTTTCTGCTTGTAGGGAAGTTTACCAGAGATCTCCGATATTCTCTGCTGTGCTAGTCTGGACTGCCCAGAACCCGAAAGTCCAGTTGCCGTCTGTCGACGGACGCATTGTGTACCACATGGGGTAAAGTTGAATTTACTTGCACAGTTCATGTTTGCTTGTGTTTCATCTACATCTACATCTACATTTATACTCCGCAAGCCATCCAACGGTGTGTGGTGGAGGGCACTTTACGTGCCACTGTCATTACCTCCATTTCCTGTTCCAGTCGCGTATGGTTCGCGAGAAGAACGACTGCCGGAAAGACTTCGTGCGCGCTCGAATGTCTCTGATTTTACATTCGTGATCTCCTCGGGATGTATAAGTAGGGGGAAGCAATATATTCGATACCTCATCCAGAAACGCACCCTCTCGAATCCTGGACAGCAGGCTACACCGCGATGCAGAGCGCCTCTCTTGCATAGTCTGAGTTTGCTAAACAACATCTCCGTAACGCTATCACGTTTACCAAATAACCCTGTGATGAAACGCGCCGCTCTTCTTTGGATCTTCGCTATCTCCTCTGTCAACCCGACCTGGTACGGATCCCACACTGATGAGCAATACTCAAGTATAGGTCGAACGAGTGTTTTGTAAGCCACCTCCTTTGTTGATGGACTACATTTTCTAAGGAATCTCCCAATGAATCTCAACCTGGCACCCGCCTTACCAACAATTAATTTTATATGATCATTCCACTTCAAATCATTCCGTACGCATACTGCCAGATATTTTACATAAGTAACTGCTACCAGTCTTTGTTCTTCTATCATATAATCATACATTAAAGGATCCTTCTTTCTATGTATTCGCAATACATTACATTTGTCTATGTTAAGGGTCAGTTGCCACTCCCTGCACCAAGTACCCATCCGCTGCAGATCTTCCTGCATTTCGCTGCAATTTTCTAATGCTGTAACTTCTCTGTATACTACAGCATCATCCGCGAAAAGCCGCATGGAACTTCCGCCACTATCTACTAGGTCATTTATATATATTGTGAAAAGCAATGGTCCCATAACACTCACCTGTAGCACGCCAGAAGTTACTTTAACGTCTGTAGGCGTCTCTCCATTGAGAACAACATGCTGTGTTCTGTTTGTTAAAAACTCTTCAATCCAGCCACACAGCTGGTCTGATATTCCGTAGGCTCTTACTTTGTTTATCAGACGACAGTGCGAAACTGTATCGAACGCCTTCCGGAAGTCAAGGAAAATGGCATCTACCTGGGAGCCCGTGTCTAATATTTTCTGGATCTCATGAACAAATAACGTGAGTTGGGTCTCACACGATCGCTGTTTCCGGAATCCATGTTGATTCCTACAGAGTATATTCTGGGTTTCTAGAAATTACATGATACGCAAGTAAAAAACATGTTCTAAAATTCTACAGCAGATCGACGTCAGAGATGTAGGCCTATAGTTTTGCGCATCTGCTCGACGACCCTTCTTGGAAACTGGTACTACCTGTGCTCTTTTCCAATCATTTGGAACCTTTCGTTTCTCTAGAGACTTGCGGTACACGGTTGTTAGGGGGGCAAGTTCTTTTGCGTACTCTGTGTAGAATCGAACTGGTATCCCGTCAGGTCCAGTGGACTTTCCTCTGTTGAGTGATCTCGGTTGCTTTTCTATTCCTTGGACACTTATTTCGATGTCAGCCATTTTTTCGTTCGTGCGAGGATTTAGAGAAGGAACCGCAGTGCGGTCTTCCTCTGTGAAACAGCTTTGGAAAGAGGTGTTTAGTATTTCAGCTTTACGCGTGTCATCCTCTGTTTCAATGCCATTATCATCCCAGAGTGTCTGGATATGCTGTTTCGATACACTTACTGATTTAACGTAAGACCAGAACTTCGTAGGATTTTCTGTCAAGTCGGTACATAGAATTTTACATTCGAATTCACTGAACGCTTCACGCATAGCCCTCCTTACGCTAACTTTGACATCGTTTAGCTTCTGTTTGTCTGAGAGGTTTCGGCTGCGTTTAAATTTGCAGTGAAATTCTCTTTGCTTTCGCAGTAGTTTCCTAACTTAGTTGTTGAACCACGGTGGGTTTTTCCCGTCCCTCACAGTTTTACTCGGCACGAACCTGTCTAAAACGCATTTTACAATTGCCTTGAACTTTTTCCATAAACACTCAACATTGTCAGTGTCGGAACAGAAATTTTCGTTTTGATCTGTTAGGTAGACTGAAATCTGCCTCCTATTACTCTTGCTAAACAGATAAACCTTCCTCCCTTTTTTTATATTTCTATTTACTTCCATATTCAGGGATGCTGCAACGGCCTTATGATCACTGATTCCCTGTTCTGCGCTTACAGAGTCGAAAAGTTCGGGTCTGTTTGTTATCAGTAGGTCCAAGATGTTATCTCCACGAGTCGGTTCTCTGTTTAATTGTTCGAGGTAATTTTCGAATTGTGCACTCAGTATAATGTCACTCGATGCTCTGTCCCTACCACCCGTCCTAAACATCTGAGTGTCCCAGTCTATATCTGGTAAATTGAAATCTCCACCTAAGACTATAACATGCTGAGGAAATTTATGTGAAATGTATTCCAGATTTTCTCTCAGTTGTTCTGCCACTAATGCTGCTGAGCCGGAAGGTCGGTAAAAGGAGCCAATTATTAACCTAGCTCTGTTGTTGAGTATAACCTCCACCCACAATAATTCACAGGAACTATCCACTTCTATTTCATTGCAGGATAAACTACAACTAACAGCGACAAACACTCCACCACCGGTTGCATGCAATCAATCCTTTCTAAACACTGTCTGTGCCTTTGTAAAAATTTCGGCAGAATTTATCTCTGGCTTCAGCCAGCTTTCCGTACCTATAACGATTTCAGCTTCCGTGCTTTCTATCAGCGCTTTAAGCTCCGGTACTTTACCAACGCAGCTTCGACAGTTTACAATTACAGTACCGATTGCAGCTTGGTCCTGACATTGCCCCGCACCCTTTGAGGCTGTTGCCCTTCTGTACTTGCCCCGAGGCCATTTAACCTAAAACACCGCCCAGTCCACGCCACATACTGGTTTGACCTGGATGATACCAGGACTCGATGGGACGAGAGGGTGTTAAAGCCCTTGGAAACAAATATTTACAGCCGAGCTCATTGCGCTAACAGACTTTGACCAGAGTACCGGTGATTTTCACTCAGACGTGTCTGGTTTTTGGATTCAACGGGTTGAATAACCATTGACGATTGTGTTAGTATTATTATTTTTATTATGTCATGAGCAAATCCGATATGGTGTATCTTCCCACCACCGAAATGGATGTGTATTGTTCGATTCAATATTTTTATCACATAAATATAGGTTATAATGATGTTACATTGCTCCTAGTTAACATATCCCTCACTTTTTCTTAACATTTGCTACCTGTTACTCCATCAAAGGAATTTATGTGTGCAGTATTATTGCAATACAGACTTTCAAATTATCCGATTTCTGTAGTTTCATTTCGACACCAGATCATCGAATTCAGCCAGTTAGTCTTAATGTGGATTTCCGACTACGACTCTCATCATATGACAGATTCGGTAAACCATTCCTAATCGGACTGATGAATCTAGATCACTTACGTATGACAGGGTTTGAATTCTTAAACACAATGGAAAATACCAATACAATGTGTCTTTTTACAAATACGTTATTTAAATATAAATATATGACGTATCGAGATACCAATTTATTTACAGGACCACAGTTTCATCCATCAGAGCAGAGCAGTGCAAGATTTGTTTCAGGGCCAAGAGAGGATAAAGCTGTTGCCGTTTGTTCCACGAGAATCGGACCTCAACACGATAGATGGGCAGAGGTAACGAGCCCATTGCCATGTGGACCTACAAATGCAAGCCACCTTTGGAGGAACAGAGAAAACGTATGGTGCGAAATAAAACATCACGCTACACTATCGAGGACCGTAGTGGAATCAATGCCTCGACGCCTTTGAGAAATCTTACGTAATGATGGTGGGTGAGTTGGTTACTAAAAGTATACTCGTCCACGAAACCTATGTGGACAATCATATGATAATAATCAGTCAAGCTTTGTTTTGTCGCACCTGTTCAGCATACAAGTCCCTTTACTTTCAGTCTCCTCCTCGCAATTCTTGCAGGGCAAGGTAACTGAAAAATTAAATCCACCCGACGCCAACTGAGGCATTGATTGGTGCATGTGTTGTTCAACAGACAGCAGTCATCACTCTCGTTGGAATCAATAACTGTGTGTGTATGTGTGTGTGTGTGTCTGTGTGTGTGCGTATGTTTTCGTGTTCACGCACAATCTGAATCAATACTATTTTTACCCAAACCATGTCCCGTATATTATGTTACGTAAGTAAAATCTATTAACTCCGCAATATGGTTAGCAGAGACAGTGCGCTCTTGTTGTCGCGGCTCGCGACAGGTGCAGCGATTCCCAGTGCTCAATGCTGCCGCGATTTGTTTATGTAGGCTGAGCGTGGACACTGCAGCAGACGCTTCGCCATAAACAGAAAGAAATCACCTTGGCTCTGACTGCAGTGAGCGGACTACACTGCCTTCATGCTCTTATAGTAACCATCGTATAGTAACTAACAGGTGCCATGGAGCACTTGGAACGGGTATCATGTCATTAGTCATCAGAATATTAACCAGTGATGAAATGTCCACTATATTTGAATCCCAAGAAAATAGGAACCTTCTCTCAAAGTAACGTGAGGTGATATCAAAATTTATCGAACACACAAAAATTAACTGCAGAGCTTTCATGCACGAATTAGTAGTGTGGTGTCACCGCCAGACACCACACTTGCTAGGTGGTAGCTTTAAATCGGCCGCGGTCCATTAGTACATGTCGGACCCGCGTGTCGCCACTGGCAGTGATCGCAGACCGAGCGCCACCACACGGCACGTCTCGAGCGACGGACTAGCACTCGCCCCAGTTGTACGGACGACGTCGCTAGCGATGCACACTGACGAAGCCTTTCTCTCATTTGCCGAGAGACAGTTGGAATAGCCTTCAGCTAAGTCCATGGCTACGACCTAGCAAGGCGCCATTAGCCTTAGATAGCTTGTATCTAAAGAGTCTCGCTTGTATCGCCACAGTCTCCAGATGTCTCATCAAGAACGATGTATACAAAGGATGGATTAAAAGTTAAGTATTCAAGAAGCTACGTACTTTTCTTTATAGCATTCATTACGTATCCTGTTTCAGACCTCATCCCATCCTTCGTGAGTTAGCGCGTGCATCTTGGCCGCCTCTTTCAATTAGTGTGCGTAGTGTTGGCAAGTCTGCCGACACTACATTTTTGGCGACGAGTCAAAAAGGGTCTTGTTCCTTCTAATTGCTTACATTTCCTTGTGTCATGGCTTCGCCAGATGTACTGTCCGAATTTTATCGCTTGCAGAATCAGCAGACGCAGGCGTTATTGGATGCCCTTGGACAGCTCGTCCAGGGTCAACGTGCACTGCAAACCGATGCGGCAGCCGCCGCTTCACTGTTACCACAGCCACAACATGCAGCTGCACCCCCATTTCGACCGTATGACCCAGCCAACGAAAACTGGACGGAGTGGTCACGCCAATTTGGATTTCATCTCGCCGCCTACAGAATTCAAGGTAATGAGCGGCAGCCGTTTTTGCTTTCGTGTGTAGGGGTGCAAACGTACCGTGTGATAGTGAACTTGTTTCCCCGACGCGACGTAGCAACTCTGTCCTACGAAGAAATTTTGTCGGCATTAGATGCCTATTTCAAGGAAACAGTAAATGTTGTTGCAAAAACGGTATACGTTGTTTCGTACAAAACGTACGGCCGGTCAGACTAATAGGGAGTGGGTTGCAACATTGCAAGGACTTACTAGGGATTGTGCTTTTGAGTGTGAATGTGGCCTCCCTTATTCAGATACAATGGTACGTGATGCAATTGCACAGAACGTTTCTGATGTTCGCATACGGGAACAGATTTTGAAACTAGTTAATCCCTCCCTTCAACAAGTGATAGACATATTAGATAGGCAAGACACACTTGACTTTGCTCAGGAATCGTATGAAACTTCGCCAGCCGTGTGTCACATTAACCGGCCCGCCGGGCGCGCTGCACGGACCGCTAAACAGCCCTCGCGCACGTCCGCACAGCTGCGGCCTAGCTCTCAAACACGTGTGCCGCGTCAGCATGCCAATGCAGTTCTGAAATCATGCCCGCGGTGTGCCACTCGACATTCGCGTGAAAATTGCCCGTCACGCCAAGCTATTTGCTTTTAATGTAATAAGAAAGGCCATGTACAAAGTGTTTGCCAGAAAAAGCTCCGATCAGACAATCACCACCATTCCAGGCCCTTTGCTTCGCGCCGGAATCGAACCACGGACACTCAGGCTCGTGGACCTTCGCCCATGGACATTCATGTAGTTAATTCCACCCCGTCCAGTGCCCCTTTCTCTAACAGTGACTGTGTTCGTCCCACAAAAGGTGTGCGTCGACGTCGCCGGAAATCTCGTAAAGTCGCAAGTGCTTCTGTACCTGTATCAGTTCAAATTGCGCGAGAAAGTCGCTCTTGTCGTCAGCAGGACAATAAACTTTTTGTCGACTTGGACTTTGAAGGCAAAGTGATCCCATTCCAGCTCGATACCGGAGCTGCAGTTTCATTAATCGATCACGACACTTACAAACAACTGGGCAAACCTCCGTTGCGTGCCGCAAATGTTCAGCTCACTAGTTATTCAGGACAGCAGATCCCTGTGTTAGGACAGTGCACTCTTCTTGCAACGTAAAAGGGACAAACAAAACTTGTGTCGTTTTACGTTCTTCGTTCTTCTACTGCAGTGAACTTGTTTGGTTTAGATTTATTTCAGTTGTTTAACTTGTCGATAGTAAATCAGGTCCTATCAGTGAATCATACTGTGCCTTCAGACAGTTTCTCGTCTGTGTGAAGAATTTGCAGACTTTTTGCACTGGGCTTAGGTTGCGCTCAGAACTATGAAGCACATTTGGAACTGAAAGTCAAAGCGCAACCGAAATTTTTCAGAGCGCGCAATGTTCCTCACGCATTGCGTGATGAGGTCGCAAGAACATTCCACGATTTCGAATCGCAAGGTGTAATTGAACGTGTGCAGGCTTCTCTCTGGGCCTCACCTTTAGTAATTTTGCCAAAACCTTCCGGAAAACTGAGACTTTGTGTGGACTTCAAGGCAACGGTGAATCCACAACTGCCGGCCGCGGTGGTCTAGCGGTTCTGGCGCTGCAGTCCGGAACCGCGGGACTGCTACGGTCGCAGGTTCGAATCCTGCCTCGGGCATGGGTGCGTGTGATGTCCTTAGGTTAGTTAGGTTTAAGTAGTTCTAAGTTCTAGGGGACTTATGACCTAAGATGTTGAGTCCCATAGTGCTCAGAGCCAATCCACAACTAGTGATTGCAACTTTTCCCTTACCCCGCCCGGAAGATCTTTTTGACAAACTGTGCCCGGGTACATACTTTTCGAAATTGGACCTAGCAGATGCGTACTTGCAACTACCTGTGGACGACGAATCCCAGCGCGTCTTGGTGGTTAACACGCATCTCGGTTTGTACCGATTCAAAACACTGCCATTCGGGTGTGCCTCCGCCCCTGCGTTGTTTCAGCAATATTTACAAACTGTTTGTGCGACGGTCCCTACTGCTGCGAACTATCTGGACGATATTGTGATCTCCGGAAGGACAGCAGCCGAACATTTAGAAAATCTACGAACATTATTTCAGGTATTGCGACAAAATGGTCTTCGCTTGCGGAAGGACAAATGTGTTTTTTGCTCGTGACTTACCATATTTGGGACATGTAATCAATGCCCAAGGCATACATCCGAGTCCAGAGCACCTCCGTGCCATACAAGACTTGCCTTCGCCGCAGAATTTGAAGCAGCTACAGAGTGTGCTGGGTAAAATAAATTACTATCATCGCTTTCTGCGCAATGCCCCTTCCATTTCAGCTCCGCTTCATCGCTTACGCCGTAAAGGTGTTCCGTTCGTCTGGACGACGGAATGCGAACGCGCCTTTCGCCAGTTGAAATCGGCGTTGCTTTCTAATACTTGCCTTACGCCATTCGATCCCCAGAAACCCCTTTTGTTGATGGTAGATGCATCGGATTTCGGGATCGGTGCTGTGCTTGCGCACAAAGATGGATCGCATGATCGCCCTATCGCCTTTGCGTCAAAATTGCTCTCATCTGCGCAAAGAAATTATTCAGATAGAGAAAGAAGCTTTGGCTCTCGTATTTGGTGTTACTACGTTCCATGATTTCTTGTATGGTCGTCACTTTACCATCATCACGGACCACAAACCTTTGACATCGCTTTTTCATCCGAAGAAGCCTGTACCTCCACGTACAGCGCAGAAATTCGTTCGCTGGTCTATTTTCCTCTCGCAGTACCGCTACGATATCTTGTATCGGTCCACTGCTCAGCACGGAAACGCTGATGCGTTGTCCCGTTTGCCTGTTGCTGAGGATAAAGCATTCGATTCTTCCGAACTTGCTTGCATGTTCATTGATGCGGAAACCGATAACGTGGTCGAATCGTTTCCGATTGATTTTCGTCGTGTAGCTACAGCCACAGCGGCTGACCCTGTCCTTGCTCCTGTTTTCCGTTTTGTTGCTACGCAATGGCCCTTGTCGAAGTCACGGATCGAGGATCCGTTGGTTCGCCGATTTTTTGCTCACAAGGAGAGACTTTTTGTACGACGTGGTGTTTTGTTGTTGCGTTCTGATAATGATCAGTCCAGCGTCGTGGTCCCACGTTCGTTACAGTCCTCTGTCTTACGGCTTCTTCACCAAGGACATTGGGGTATGGTGCGCACGAAACAACTTGCTCGTCAGCACTGTACTTGGTTCGGAATCGATGCTGCGATTACGACTATGTGCTCTTCTTGCATGGCGTGTGCCGAACAACAATCCACACCGCCGCGGAAATTCTTTGCATGGCCGAAAGCCACTTCCCCTTGGCAACGCTTGCACATAGATTTTGCTGGTCCATTCTGGAATGCTAGATGGTTGGTTGTGGTCGATTCTTTCAGTAATTTTCCTTTTGTTGTCCAGATGTCTTCCACGACATCTTCTGCCACCATCCAAGCGTTGTCTGCTATTTTTTGCATTGAAGGTCTTCCACAGACTATTGTTTCCGACAATGGCCCACAATTCATGTCCGCAGAATTTC
The DNA here is from genome assembly GCF_023898315.1 of Schistocerca nitens. Lineage (NCBI taxonomy): Eukaryota > Metazoa > Arthropoda > Insecta > Orthoptera > Acrididae > Schistocerca > Schistocerca nitens. Next base: position 567,898,402 of record NC_064616.1, on the reverse strand, counting down.
AGTCATTCTGCAAGGCCAATGGTATTCAACATCTGACATCCGCGCCGCTTTCGCCTCAGTCAAACGGTGCCGCTGAACGATTGGTCCGGACTTTCAAGTCACAGATGTTGAAGTTGAACGAGTCGCATTCTTGGGAGGACGCATTGTTGCTCTTTTTGTCTTCGTATCGCTCTCAGCCCCGCGATGGTCGCTCGCCGGCTGAGTTGCTCCATGGTCGTCCTCATCGAACCTTGATGTCTTTGCTGCATCCGCCGCATCAGGTTCCTGTGCAGCGGCAGACTCCTGTTTTTGCTCCAGGCGACGTTGTATTCTATTGCAACTATCGAGGTTCACGGCGTTGGCTCGCAGGGCGCATTCTTCGCTGCCTCGGCCGCGCGATGTATTTGGTTTTGGGGGCCTCTGGTGAGGTGCGTCGGCATCTCAATCAGCTGCGCCTCTGTCGTCGCCTGGGTTCTGCCGCTCCCCGTCTGCTTTCAGCGACGGTGCCGTCCGGTCAGCGCCCTGGGGACCCATCTACTGGCTCGCCTCATCCCCAGGTGTTACCGACGCTGCCTTCCATTTTGCCTCACGGCGACGCGCCGCCGCCGCCTGTTCTCCCGCCGGCGCCGCCCGCAGTGGACGCATCGCTGCAACCGCCTGGCGCCTCCCTGGGTCACGCGCCGCCGAGAACTTCCCGTGACCAGATGTCCTCCGCCATGGAACTTTTGCCCGCTCCGGACCAGATGTCGTCTTCGCCCGTCGGGTGCTCCGACGCAATGGAGGTCGACCCTTCGGCCCCTCCTGTCTCTCTACGGGCGCATACACCGCATGTTGACGTGCACCCTGGACTAGGTTTTCAGGCGTTTCCTAGCTCCCCTCGGACCGAATGGCAGGGTGCGGGTGGCACAGCCTCGCCTGTTGTTAGGCACCCCACCTCGTCGCATACGTCAACATGGGGTCCTCCCCACGGCGGGCGGACGCCTTATCACACGACCGTCCGCCGATTTGCGGGGGAGGAATGTGGTGTCACCGCCAGACACCACACTTGCTAGGTGGTAGCTTTAAATCGGCCGCGGTCCATTAGTACATGTCGGACCCGCGTGTCGCCACTGGCAGTGATCGCAGACCGAGCGCCACCACACGGCACGTCTCGAGCGACGGACTAGCACTCGCCCCAGTTGTACGGACGACGTCGCCAGCGATGCACACTGACGAAGCCTTTCTCTCATTTGCCGAGAGACAGTTAGAATAGCCTTCAGCTAAGTCCATGGCTACGACCTAGCAAGGCGCCATTAGCCTTAGATAGCTTGTATCTAAAGAGTCTCACTTGTATCGCCACAATCACCAGATGTCTCATCAAGAATGATGTATACAAAGGATGGATTAAAAGTTAAGTATTCAAGAAGCTACGTACTTTTCTTTATAGCATTCATTACGTATCCTGTTTCAGACCTCATCCCATCCTTCGTGAGTTAGCGCGTGCATCTTGGCCGCCTCCTTCAATTAGTATGCGTAGTGTTGGCAAGTCTGCCGACACTACAAGTAGCACACAAGGAAATATTATGTCTTGGAAGCGTATATTTCATTTCCTCCTCTCATATTAACGCCCTTGTTTTAGTATGACGTGAGAAAATAAACACAAAAAAAACACAAAGTTTCTGAGAAGCATATAAGTCATTTCCTCTTCTCATGTCATGGCTTTTGCTTCAGTGTGAAGTGAAAAATAAACCGTTTAGGGTTCTGAAGCATAATATGACAACAGATTTTTATCGTAGGCCGAATGGAAACGCAAGAAGTCGGGAGCTCTCCATTCTTATGTTCAACATTATGTTTCCTTTCATGCATTCCTACCGCTCGCAGATTCTTATTTAAGGGCTTGCGGGCATCAAGTTGTTCAGCAGAATGAAGCTTATGTTATTGTGCTAATCAAACCAAAATGAGGACACATTACGGTAGTTGAGTGTTCTTGCAATTACGATTTGATAATGCCCATATGAGAATTCCAATAGCCAAAAAAACCCGCTAGTGTGAAACCATCGGGAAATGCATTAGTATGAAACTGCAAGAACTCGAGACAATCCGTGGACTCTTCACTTCGCTGGGTAACCTCTTGCTGTTAATTTACGATTCTCTTTGTCCTAGGCGTGATGCAAATGTAACTATTCTTAAGGCACTTTCCGCTATTCTTGACAAACATCAGTAACTTGTAATCACTGCGAGTAACTACTGTATGATGATAATGGTACAGGCTGACAGTGGATGTGGTGGTGTTATGCTGACAAACTGTTTACAATAACGTTAATGGTGGCGCACATAATCTAGCGCTGAATACCTAAGTAAAGATAGTGAGGTGGTGTCGTCGCTCCTCTTTATTTGGCACCAGCTTAAGTAATCTGATTTAACGAACATAGTACTCCATTCACGAGCTGCTAGTGATACAGTATGACTATAGAGATCATCGTGTGGGTATTACATTAGTTCTGCAGTGAATTGCTTTACAAGTATTACCGTCGGCTATGCAGCTGAAATAACTCACTTCACAGGTACTCTTCGTAGCACTTGGTTAAGCGATCAGCTCGTTGCAATCCTGCTTCTACTGTTCGTAAATACTTGTATACTGACCATTCGTTATTCGACCAAATATGCACTAGAATCTGATTCGCATGTACCGGGTGATCAAAAAGTCAGTATAAATATAAAACCTGAATAAATCACGGAATAATGTAGATAGAGAGGTACAAATTGACACACATGCTTGGAATGACATGGGGTTTTTTTAGAACAAAAAAAAAATACAAAAGTTCAAAAAATGTCCGACAGATGGCGCTTCATCTGATCAGAATAGCAAGAATTAGCATAACAAAAAATGGTTCAAATGGCTCTGAGCACTATGCGACTTAACTTCTGAGGTCATCAGTCGCCTAGAACTTAGAACTAATTAAACGTAACTAACCTAAGGACATCACACACATCCATGCCCGAGGCAGGATTCGAATCTGCGACCGCAGCGGTCACTCGGCTCCAGACTGTAGCGTCTAGAACCGCACGGCCACTCCGACCGGCAATTAGCATAACAAAGTAAGACAAAGCAAAGATAATATTCTTTACAGGAAATGCTCAATATGTCCACCATTATTCTCAACAACAGCTGTAGTCGAGGAATAATGTTGTGAACAGCACTGTAAAGCCTGTCCGGAGTTACGGTGAGGCATTGGTGCCCGATGTTACCTTTCAGCATCCCTAGCGATGTCGGTCAATCACGATACACATGCGAATTCAGGTAACCCCAAAGCCAATAATCGCACGGCCTGAGGTCTGGGGACCTGGGAGGCCAAGTATGACGAAAGTGGCGGCTGAGCACACGATCATCACCAAACGACGCGCGCAAGAGATCTTTCATGCGTCTAGCAATAGCATACCACATACGCGGTATCCCGCCGTCCATTATTCCACTCGCTCGCAGCCACACTGCATTGCCACGAGGGTTTGGACGATGACGTGCGTCTAGCACTAAAAACTTTCGATGGTCCATCGAGACCTGAATAATCATACAGGATGTTTCAGGAGGAATATTAAGTATTGTAGGAGGTAGTAGTATAGACAAATTGCAGAGAAATTGCCATATAACATGTGTCCACTTTTTATTGAGTACATACAGCTGGGTTCAATGCATTTTCGTTTTGTTTGTTGGTCCTTACAGGACCCTGTTATCTACACTTCCTTGAAAATGAGCTTCCATCATTATTAGAAGAGGTTCCTTTGGCTACAAGAAATCGTATGTTCCTCCAGCGTGACGAAGCTCTTGCACATTCTAGTCGTCAGAAGACACATCATCCAAACCTAACATTTCCAGGAAGGTGGATCAGTAGATATGGGTACTTCTCTTGGCCACCAAGGTCTCCGGACCTTATCCCATTGGATTTTTGCCAGTGTGGATGGTTGAAACGCGAAGTCTACAAAGAAAAAGTAAAACCAAGAGCCGATTTGATCGTTCGGGTTATGCATAGTGCAGCCCTCACAAAAGAACGCAAAGGCGACCTCAGAAGAGGTCCGAAAGAAAAGACACCACGCATTCGGGTTCGAACCTGGTCAGGCACAAATTTTCATCTGCCGCCGTAGCTGTAATTTTAACACTCCGTGACATCCTGGACATCCTTCCATTGACATTTGATTGATTAACGAGTCAATCTGTTTCGAATCGTAGTATATATACACTTGTGTCTTAAGGGCTGTTCGGAACGTGTTTGGCAATTTAGCTGATCATTTCAGTAGATATAGTTGTAATTTTCTGAACAAATCATGTTTAATAAGTGACAGCGGTTTGGTTGGTTCAAATGGCTCTGAGCACTATGCGACTTAACTTCTGAGGTCATCAATCGCCTAGAACATAGAACTAATTAAACCTAACTAACCTAAGGACATCACACACATCCATGCCCGAGGCAGGATTCGAACCTGCCGGCCGGTGTGGCCGTGAGGTTCTAGGCGCATCCGTCTGGAATCGCGTGACCGCTACGGTCGCAAGTTCGAATCCTGCATAGGGCATGGATGTGTGTGATGTCCTTAGGTTAGTTAGGTTTAAGTAGTTCTAAGTTCTAGGGGACTGATGACCACAGATGTTAAGTCCCATAGTGCTCAGAGCCATTTGAACCATTTGAGAAACAGCCTAAATGTTCAACAGGATTTTCCCACTACCCCTATGTTGTCACTGTGGAAGTAGTGTTTCATAAATTGATGGGAAATCAAAAAGTCCAAGATGGAGCAATGTCCTGCTGTAATTCAAGACAGCTGACCAGATATACTGGAGAGCTTTGCATTGTTGCCAGATTTCTACCTCCCCCTATGATGTCATACACTATTGCCAGATTTCTGTGCCTTACTCTGAGATCCACCCTCTGACAGAGGCCAAGTAGTCTATGTTTAAAATGGTGGAAAATTAAAATAATTGACGGAATTTAAAAAATAGCAGGGATTTAAAACATGCTGGGAAATTCAGAAATAGCCAAATTGTGCTATATGGTTTTCCTGCCACGTCTATGATGACACTGTAGACGTAGGGCTGTATAGAGTGGTGGGAAATTAAAAGAATTCAAGATGGAGCAATGTCCTGCCAGAATTCAATATGACTCACATAAGATACTGCTGTGCTATGCATTGTTGCCAGTTTGTCTGGGTTTCTCCTAGTTATCACTCACCAGTCCCAGTTCTAGGGGACTGATGACCATAGATGTTAAGTCCCATAGTGCTCAGAGCCATTTGAACCATTTGAACCTGCGACCGTAGCGGTCGCTCGGCTCCAGACTGTAGCGCCTAGAACCGCACGGCCACTCCGACCGGTGACAGCGATCTGGAAAACTTACGTTTGCGAGATGGTTACTTTATGCAATAATTAGGGTGTCTCTCATCGTTTACTTTGTGGGAATCCGCTTCTTTCTGCCTCAGCCTATACTACAGCAATGAGTGAATGTTCACATCCTTGATACCTCACTGGGTGTACTAGTGTAACTGTAGCCAAAGATTCATATCCCGCTGGAAAAGTATATTTCAAGTCAGATAGTTTTGCTCCTCCTCTACTGCCATTGAAAACTATCACAACGAAATTAAGTGTAGGAATCCTACGAAACCCTTAAGTTCATACTACGGTGCTGTGCAGATGAAAATTGTAGTTTTCCACAACTATCATATTTCATATGGCGTCCGTAAGAGTCCACTAATTATGACTGCTTTATTAATTGTTGGTTCACAGGCACTTTTCTGCCGCTTATTGTAACTATCTTTTGAATGTTAGAGCTGCAGGAATAGAAACATCAGATTTTCGCCATCTGGGATATTCGAATTCAACTTGAGCCTTCAGGTTTCGAGCAACGGCAGAATATCCCTCAGAAAAACTGAGAACAGGAACCCAGGTCATGCCAGTCTTCTTTCGGGTGTGCCAATGACAATAATCTGAATAACAATATTGTATAACAAAGATATGTTGCGAACTCAAGCACAGGAGAAGCTCCAAAATTGTGAACCGCGTCTGGTGAATACGCTTTCAAGGATTCGGTCCGATTAAGACAGTAAAACGTAAATAATTTCGCAGTTATTAATTTATGACGTTTCGTTTGCACTTAGTGCATCGATGTGTTACAAGTAATTACACTCTAGCCCTAAACCTAGTTAGAGAAATGCGATTAAGGCTCATTGACATATAATGAGGATTTCCGGCCCTTGCCACCCACAGCTTTGAGACGAAGCTATAGCACTTCCGAGGTCACTCACAGAATACATCAGCTGGTATCCTACCTGATACATAACTGAAACATTGCAACTACGCAGAATATGTATGGCAACTCTGTGGCCGTCGAGTTACTTCCTTGATGGTACAGAACTATCCTGCTATAGCCCGCATCTCGTGGTCGTGCGGTAGCGTTCTCGCTTCCCACGCCCGGGTTCCCGGGTTCTATTCCCGGCGGGGTTAGGGATTTTCTCTGCCTCGTGATGGCTGGGTGTTGTGTGCTGTCCTTAGGTCAGTTAGGTTTAAGTAGTTCTAAGTTCTAGGGGACTGATGACCATAGATGTTAAGTCCCATAGTGCTCAGAGCCATTTGAACCATTTTATCCTGCTATATGCATTTGATAATACGTCATTTGAATTGAATAATGTGGGTGATTTTCTCTTGAGATGTGATAAAAGGACATCAGTTAATGCTTTTGAGTCCATGAACATCTTTCCTCAAGGGAAATACAATTACTCTCGCCTCTTGTGTTGCGATTTATCTGTCATAGAGGCTACTGGACCAATAAGTAAGACACAGCTGCCGCACCTTTCCGGTAGCTCCGAGGTAAAGTGCTTGCCTACCAGGTGCAAGTTGCTTTCGTTGCAGTCCGGCTTTCGTCGCCGTGCAGTGCGTACGTGTTGTTGTTTCCGCATGCGGAGCGCGCGCGCTCGCTGTTGTTTACATTTCCGCGGCCGTCACTTACGTGTCGCTAACGTGCACTAGAACCATGGCCAACAGTTTTTGAAAATCAACATTACGATTCACCTTCTGCAACGACTACGCACGACCAAAGGCCTTGGACGTGGAACGCTTCCTACGCGACGTTGCTAAGATCCCAGCTTCCGACATCTTGGGCATCCATTTGTCCATATTAAGCAGTACGGTGTACGTCAAAGTCATCAGTGACGCGGTATGTGAATGAATACTTCGTGACACCGACCATGGATTACGCTTTTGCCACGCCGACGGCAATGTCGGAGCGGTCACTGTCGACCACGCCGGCTTAGGAATGCGCACCATACGAGTTTTCGAACTCCCGTTCGAGCTCCCGGCGGAAGACGTTATCGCGGCTTTCCGCCCATATGGCACTGTACATGGCCACACTGCCGAACGCTGGGCGCAATTCCAAACGTACCCCGTTCTTAACGGTGTACGGCAGATCACCATCGATCTCCATCGCCACGTGCCACCTTACCTGCAAATTAGCGGGTGCCACGCGGTTGTCATATACGACGGCCAACCCAAGACCTGTTCCGGGTGCGGCAAAGAAGGCCACCTCAGATCTGAGTGTCTTCAGCGACGAATCACCCAATTGCCAGCCGCTACCGTGGCACCTCCGGCTCCGACGACGGTTTTACCGATCACCTACGCGTCGGCGCTCTCTTCTCCTCCCACCGGCCGCCACCTGTCGGACCATGTACCGGTGACTCTTCCAGCTGCTACGGATACCGTCGGGGCCGACACGTCGCGCTCAAAGCCTGACGCTACTCCGGCGCCACTACCAACAGCGACGACTTCCGACCCCCACCCGCCCGACCATATGGACGCCCCTTCATTTGACGTTCCCGCGACGACCTTCCTCTCAGAGCGACGCGACTCCCTTCCGTCTTCCGACACGGAGGGACGAACCCGCAAACAACGTTCACCTAAGAGGCGCAAGAGGAGGCGCCATACGGTCTCGGAACGAGACGGATCACCTCCCCCTGATGCTCCAGAGGCCGTCCGACCCGACGAGGCCTCGGAGAACCTACACGACGATACGACTGAGGACAACATGACGCCGACTGTGGCTGTGTCGATGCCTACTCTACTGGCTCGCCCAGGTGCTCCTGAACCAATGGACTTCACCGCTGCGACTGCCGCCGAGACGTCCTCCGCCCCTACGACCGACGTGGAACGTACGACCATCACAACGACAGCGCCTTCAATGGTGTGGAGTGAGGACGTCGATGAGGACCCGGACCACACACTGGGGACAGAGTTACCCCAGACGGCAGCATCGTTACGCCGCTGATAACGTCGTCAGGTGGCGTACGGTACGACTCGCCGTTACCTCGCCCCTCTTCATCCTCTGCCGGTGGAGTTCCCCTCCACGGCGGGGTACGGCTCCAAACCTACCGAATAGCGACGATCAACACTAACACCATTAGCTCACCCGTGAAACTTCAACTGCTGCGAGAGATGATATGGGCGTCGGACATCGATATCGCACTACTACAAGAAGTACACTTGGCCACACTTCCAGACGTCGCGGGATATAACACTTATCCTTCTCCTGGTGACCACCTGGGACGCGGCGTAGCCATCTACGCCAGAGAAGGCATTCCAGTGACCGATATCACATACCTTCCATCTGCCAGAGGCATGGCCGTCACCGTCATGGGGACGCGTATCGTCAACATTTACGCTCCGTTAGGCTCCACCCGCAGACGCGACAGGGCACTCTTCTATTAAGAAGAAATCGCTCCTTTGTTTCTTGGACGCTGCGACCATTACTTGCTTGGGGGTGATTTTAGTTGTGTCTAACGATCAAGTGCCCCACTACAACACCTGTCAAGAACTGCGTCTTGTTGTCCGCGATCTGTTGCTCCGCGACACTTGGGAAGTTCGGCACGGCGACGCGCCTGGATATACTTACCAGACGAGTCACTCCGCGAGCCGCCTTGATAGGATTTACGTCTCTCGGGAACTCACACCTGCAGTCCAAGGTGCAGAACTTTGGCCCCTGGCCTTTTCGGACCACTGTGCCTACATCTGCAACATTCTCTTCCCCAAGCAAGTGGTCTGGCGTAGTCGTGCACCGTGGAAGCTAAACACCTCCCACCTTCATGATCCCGAATGTCTTCAACGTGTTACCGAGACATGGGCCACCTGTGAACGTCGCTTACCTACATACTACACGACCTTGACCTGGTGGTTGGAATGTGCCAAAGCTGCCATTTCGACGTACTTTGATTCAGTATGGAAAGGAAGTAGCTGCGTGGCGCCGGCACACTACCGACTATTTCTACGCCGTTCTCCGTGACCTGGACGCCCAACCGCCCACCCCCGACACCCAGAGGGAACGCAGCAGGATTAAGGCGCAAATTGTAACGTTGACACGCCGTAGACGGCAGGGGGCTGTGGTGCGAACCCGATGTCAAGATTGGGCGGAACAAGAACATCCCACCATGCATCATATCGCCTCCGATAGGAAACATCGGCGACAACAACTCATCACCGAGATCAACACCTATCACGGCCAGCACTTCACTTGCCAAGCTGAAATCGTCAGTGCCTTTGTCGACCACTACCGCACAATGTACCAGGAGGAGACTACCGACAACCACGCTGAGGAGTCTGTGTTACCACACGTAACTCGCACCCTCACCAACGACGAAGCGGACGAGATGATTGAGCCAATTACGCGTGACGAAGTCCATGATGCAATCAAAAAAGGCGCTCTGAATAAGTCACCTGGTGTCGACGGATTGCCGATAGAATTTTATCGCGCTTTCCTCACACTAATGGCGTCACGGTGGACAACGATGTTTCATGAACTGCTGACGATGGGGAACGCCGTTCCGCCGTCCTTCGTCACGGGAATTATTATACCCATCCACAAACCGACACCAGGTGTGACGACAGCACATTACCGTCCCCTGACTCTGCTTAACGCAGACTATAAAATTTTTACACGCCTACTGGCAACGCGATGCCGCAAGGTCCTGCCTAGCATTCTATCCCCGGAACAGAAAACTCCGGGCGGCTCAGTTAATATACAAACGGCTACAGGAGAATGTCGCGATTTAATTGCACTGGCAGCGGCGTGCAGACTCCGCGCCGCAGTGGTTGCCATTGATTTTGACAGCGCATTCGACAAAGTGCGGCATCCTTTTCTGTTCTCAGTGATGAACCGCATGGGTTTTCCACCAGCCTTTATCGACGTCATCCGGCGCCTGTACGGCACCGCCGAATCGCTGATTCAGGTTAATGGCCGTGTGGCGGGACCAGTGGCGATCCGGCGTTCCGTACGGCAAGGCTGCCCACTTTCGACCCTACTCTATGCCATAAGCCTGGAGCCACTCATCGGGAGTCTGACGAGCCACCTTTCTGGTCTCACTTTGCGACAACACAGTTTTCGATGTCGTGCGTATGCGGACGACCTCCTCCTCTTGATCCGCTCACGGAGTGAAACACACACGGTACTTGATTTGATATCAACGTACGGCACAACTAAATCCGCTGCGATGCCCATTGGACGCGGCCTCTCACACGACAACTTAGCACCTCTCCCGTGTGTACAAAAACTACGATACCTTGGTATCATTTTCACCTCCACCGTGCGCCGCTCCGCTGCCATCAATTTCCGGCGTGCACTCCAAACTATCCGCACGACGGTGCGACAAAATCTTCTCCGATGACTCGATTCTTTACAACGTGTCCAATGCCTCAACCAACATGTGGCGTCCAGGATGGTCCACATCGCACAGGTCCTACCTCTGCCATCAACAATTGGTCGCAGCCTCCAGGCTGCCTTCGGATACTTTCTTACTGTCGGTACGCTCTTTAATGTCCGCTACGACACACTCACCCTTCCCACGCGAGCGGGAGGCCTCGGCCTTGTCAATGTGCGACTCCGAGCGGCGTCCTTGTACATGTCCACCATGCACAAGCAGTGGCACGGGGGCACCTCTCTTACGCGCAGCTTGCTGGAAATTCTTGTGCCCGCGACCATAACACCACCAGTAGCAGTCGGACACATCAAGCACCATCTGACGCACATTACTGATTTCATCGTCGACTTCAGTTATGCTCACACACACTTACCGACCACGCGTTCTCCTCGACCTAAAGATTTTTACACCCCACTGCTTCGTTCCATATCCAGCAACAATATCGAACTCAGACATCCGTCCAAGCGGTGGTCCACGGTTTGGCGTCATATCCACCAGCCTTTTCTTCCCTCCAACGTCCGGGCAACATGGTACCAAGTCGCAAATGAAAAATTCGCCACAAACCATCGCCTTCACGCCATCGGACTACAGGACTCACCACTTTGTTCCATTTGCCACCTCGTGGATGACGATGTCCATCAACTGACTTCTGCTGCCACCAGTGACGTCTGGAAACTAGCCCGACAGTTCGTTGCCTGTTACCTCCGCGTTCCGCCGGATTCGATTGACCCATGGACTTTTATCCATCCTGAGAATACTTATTTCCCCGCCGCCAAAAAACATGCGATTGTATGGGTCGAGGGATGGACGATCAACTACATCTATAATGATGGCGACAAATCACGCCTTGATTTCTGGCTGTACTTACAAACCGCCCACAGTCAAGTCGAACACCGACCGCGCTACCGCGCCTTCTTCACCAATTACCTACATGCGATCTTTACGTCACCCCCGCTCAGTTGGATGGTGCCACACGCCGACAACACTCCCGCCCCCCCCCCCCCCCCCCCCCTGCTGACATCTGAGACTCCCCGCGCTACTTTCTATATTTTAACCCACAGTGGAGTAGGCGCATGGACACGCGCCTCCTTTCTTTTATGCACTATACCAGAAACCACTGGTTTTTCCCTCACTCCACTGTATATTGCTTCACACCTCTTAGCTTACATCAGTATTATTATTCTTTTTTTCCTACACCTTGTTCATAAAAACAAACAAAAAATTGCTCACCTTGTACGAGTATAATGTCTTGTGTTATTTTAGACGGAAGGATGGCATTTCTGTTGTATTTCAGTTTGTACCAATAAATATCTTTTGTTAATTTACCCTGTTCCTGGTAAAAAAAAAAGGTAAAGTGCTTGCCTACCAGGTGCAAGTTGCTTTCGTACGCCTTTCGAGATTCGCTGAAAGCCAGGTTTTTAGGGGCCCGCATCTCGTGGTCGTGCGGTAGCGTTATCGCTTCCCACGCCCGGGTTCCCGGGTTCGATTCCCGGCGGCGTCAGGGATTTTCTCTGCCTCGTGATGGCTGGGTGTTGTGTGCTGTCCTTAGGTTAGTTAGGTTTAAGTAGTTCTAAGTTCTAGGGGACTTATGGCCACAGCAGTTGAGTCCCATAGTGCTCAGAGCCATTTGAACCATTTTTTGGACCAGGTTTTTAATTCTTTTTGTAGCAGAGCTACAAGCAGGCAGGTAGAAACTCAATAAGGCAATCTTAAGACTACGCTCGAGCAAAAGTCGTCTTCCTACTTTCAGTACCCGTTAGTGTCAGAGCGAAAACCTTATGGTACTGCAAATATTCATAATACCACTTTTGTTTTCTGTCGACATATTTTTTGTTGTTGTGAATACGTAATTTTATCTATGAATTGCCACATTTTCATAATACTTGAGTATGATACAGGGATATGAAGTAAATACATACCTTTCCGAAGTCAAAAGTCGGTAATATCCTACGAATTCCTGGTAAAATAGGCACAGTCGTGTTACAGGCACTTCATGCGTTATTAAGGTAGACTGCCGTCGAGATGTTTCTGTAGTAAGTTGAATTTAATTTCTTTTACTACAATGAATATTTTAATTGCGTTTTCCATTAGTTTATTGTACACAACAGTAATCATCAAAATTAAATTATTCAGCAACAGCATATTCTTCTACAATATGTAAAACAATCTGACAATGCTAAAGTAGTTTACCAATTCTACGCCTGTAGACACCTACTGGATCCAGCGATGTTACGAAACGAGTGTAGTTTGAAGAGCATTTTCGTGTACAAATGAATTGCCTTGACGGTTGATCGATCAAGAGCGGGACAGGTAAAAAGTTACGAGTAAACGATCTGAGGGACAAGTGCCTGAAAGATGACTTTCCTATCAAGCTCCTGGATATATTTGTTTCTCAAATCAACAGCGTGCGTTATCATGCAGTAGCACACGTGATATAGTTTTGTCAGTCGATTTTCTTACACTGCGACCGAAAGGTGTCTCAATTGTTGGCAACAAATTCCAGCTGTGATGGACAGACCCTTGGGGAAGAATTTGTAGCGCAAAGCACACATTTGGAGCTATCAGATTGAAAATATTGTTTTCACACTACTCTTTGCTCGACTTTATGTCTTTTGGTAGGGCTCAGCCTTTCATTTCTTCTTAGGAAGTTAACGATAAAGGCATCATAACTCGTCACCAGTAACAGTATTGCGTAGGAATGCTCAATGAGCGACCCGATGACGTTCAAGCAAAACTGCAATAATAGTCACTCCGTTGATTTTTGTTGTTTCGAATTAGTGCATGCAGTACACCTAGACCAGACGTCTGGACCTTGGATGTTGAATGTAAATGTCGCATGCTGGTTAAATGGTAATGCATCACCTATATCAGTAGTCGATACCTCCTTAATGCGGAAAATCATTCACGCCAGAACGATCTTTGTTGAAACAAGAATATCTTTTTCTGGCGTATTTTTCCCAAAAGCACTCACTCCACACACAGTTCAAATCTTACGAGCTGCCTCCTCTACATTCACCTCTCTATTATACCAAAACTAAATACTGTGTTGCAGATGTTACACCTTTTTCCACTTGCGACCCAATTTTACAACGCTTATCCGTAGTTTATGATTTTCAAGTACGCATAATCCAGTGCTTAACTGCAAGATGATAACTAGAACTTCAAATTCAAAAATGGCAGTTGGTACACATACTGGCAGCGTCGCGCCGCTTTCACGTGGGCGGCACCCGATTTCAGGCGGCGGGTGGCGTCTGGCCGGTCCTGTATAGCGAGTGAGTTGGAATATCTGAGGAGTATGCTACCGACTAGCGGAATTTATGCCAAGCGAAAAGGGATAAAAGTCTGCTGCAATGTGCTACCACCTGGTAGCATTGATGTAAACTTGCAGTTGAGTGGTAAGGGCTAGCTGTGCACGTCATGAACCGTGAACATTGTTTATTAAAGCCGTATGTATTTGGCCCATAAGGCAACTTTGTCACACAAATTGTGCATGCGCAAAAGCTCGTAAAACTGTGCACAACTGAAAGTGTGCTCGCCACCCTGACGCCAAGTTTCACGCAGCATAGAGGATGAGCAATATAGCATGGCGCGGTAGATTTAATGCCGCGTGTTTCAGATTATCGCATCTATGTAATGTTTAACAGCATTCAAAGAAAAATAACCAATAAGTCCTCAACGTTTCCAAAGTTAGGGTGTTCGTATGCACTTGTGCTCTTACACAACAGCCACTGCTTGTGGGCTTTCAAATTAAATGATGAAAGGATGTGAGGTGGCCCACAACTACGTACTCTCCGATTTGAGTTGCAATATTAAACATTTTGGCTGGTTTCGTTGTCTAGTGGCTGGGATATGTAGTTGCCGCATTACAGGCCAAATACTGCTGAGTCTACAGTATACGAAGAATACACACATGAATCGAACGGTCGAAGGTTTCTATCACTCGGCAATTGCGAATTATGAAAGTAACATATAAATTTATAAATGAAGGATTGCAGTTAAATAAAATCTGCAAGTACTATCTTAACGACTTTAAATGATGAGTACGATAGAAAGCGGTATATTTCTGCAAAACACTTATTGGTGTCGATGGTCCAGCAATTAAATAAAATATAAGATGAATAACAGGGAAAGAATAGATTCCTACTGCACGTAATTAGTTATGAACAACAACATAGCTCTTGAGATGTACACTGCTAAACGCACACTACGTCTTCATTGTAGAAACCTCAGAAATCTCACAAGTTCACTCCAAGTCTCTCTCGCGACCGTGCGTCCGCCGCGCCGCCGCGTCCAGCACTTCCGTGTCCTGTGCGACCGTCCTTCGTGCCGCACTGCCCAGAACTCTTCTTCCATCCAGTCTCCCCATTCACGACTTCTGTGATTGGCTAGAGCGCTCGCGCCATGTCTTCAAGCCAACGCACCCACACAAACATAATGAAACACATTCTAAAAACGAGATTTACATTTAAATAACTTGAAATTAAATAAATATTCCTATGGCTGGACCATAAACGCGCTCTAACCCACATTATTAGATACATAAACAAATTAAATAAACATATATCAAAGGAATAGAACAAAAGGTAGGCCAGTAGCCTAATGTCTCTGTGCTTTCTAAAACACAGTAAATATTTAATCAGTTTCTTCATGAATAGTATATATCGGCTATACACAAAGACATACATGAATAAATATATTTATGAGCATGCTGCTATCGTTTTTTCGTGTAACTGTGGACTACTTCTGGCCTGACGCGATCGATAGTAATCGGCGACTCTGACCTCCAATAACTCATGTGCTATTCAAGTTACATGCCTGTAATTCATTCTTTCTAAAGACATGTCAATCGATAAAATCTGATGAACCGTTTAAATGGTTCAAATGGCTCTGAGCACTATGGGACTCAACTTCTGAGGTCATTAGTCCCCTAGAACTTAGAACTACTTAAACCTAACTAGCCTAAGGACATCACACACATCCATGCCCGAGGCAGGATTCGAACCTGCGACCGTAGCAGCCGCGCGGTTCCGGACTGAGCGCCTAGAACCGCTAGACCACCGCGGCCGGCGATGAACCGTTTAGATTTTGGAAATTCGTTGCTGGGTGTTACTTGTATAATTTATCGTTAGATACTAAACTTTAAACTACATTAGGGTTTCAAAAAGTCCGCCATCTTTGGCTGCTGGACCCCTCTTGCTTCGGCCAGCGTCTGACACCACGTGGGCGGCCAGCCGAGTGGTCCGCGCCCGCCAAGCCGCCCGTGCGGCCAATGCTTCCTCCGAGCTTAGAATATTTTCAGGGCGCGACGACTCGCCCGTTACCTCACATACTGAACAATACTGTCAACGCTATTGTGCTGCCACGACGTAGAGACCTTTGCTACACAGAATGCTAGCAACAGAGGAAAGAGAACCAAAGCAATCGCAGTTGTTGAGTGGGTTGGATGTAAGGTGAAACGACTTACCACCAGTTCATTCTGTGCCAACAACATAATCGCGCCTCGAAGATCAGCTGGGTTTCATGAAATTCCTTACTGAGATGTTACTGTTGAAATGTGATGCTTATTTGTAGAAATGATTGTAAAATGAGTTATATGGAGGCTGTCATAACTCATTTACTGAGTAGAAGAGGTACGACATTTTGAACATCTGTGTAACATGTAGGCACAGAGGCAGTGTGTACCCATTGTTGCCAACTGTGAAGCATAAATTCCCCATATATCGTATTTCAAATGACCCTAAGTTGGGGCAAAATCTCCTAAATAGTTTATCAAAATAAATCGTTATATTTTTTAAAGTGGAATTTTTTGGAGGGGGTGTTCAGAACCATTTAATTATTTTGTAATACGTTAGACTGCAGAATTGTGAATTGCAATTCTTTCAGAAAATACTACGATTTGCCTCGGTGTTTAAATCATTACAAAGAACTTGCAGTTGCATGAAGTTCTCGCGAGTAGAACGCCATTTTCACTCTGCAGCACAGTGTGAGCTGATGTGAAACTTCCTGGCAGATTAAAACTTTGTGCTCGGTCGACACTCGAACTTCGGATCTTTGCCTTTCGTGGACAAGTGTTCTATCATCTGAGCCACTCGAGCACCACACACGATTCGTTCTCACAGCCTTACTTCCATCAGTATCTCATCTTTTACCTTCCCAGGTTCACAGGAGCACTCCTGCGAAACTTGCGGACTAGTGCTCCTGGAAGAGACTATAATGTGGAGACATTTATTAGCCACAGCCTGGGGGATGTTTCCAGAACGAAATTTTCATTCTGCAGCGGAATGTACATTGATACGAAACTTTCTGGCAGATTAAAACTGTGTGCCTGACTGAGACTCGTGTTTTTGAGGACCTTTCACTGTGTTTGTATTATACATATATCTCTGTATACAATAAGTGACTCGCAAATTTGGAAGTTTTCAGTATTTGATACAGGTGATTTTTCCGCAGGAAGTATGGAAATTAACGCTTTTGAGTAGAACATATGTCCGCTCGGACGAGATATAGTAATATCTGTGACGACACCGGAGGTATGAAGGCTGTTCATTTTAACTGATGACATTCAAACATCTCGAAAACTACACATCGGATCAAAAAAACTTGCAACTCCAATTTGTTTGTCCCGAAGGGGGACATCCAATGATACCGCACTCGATACGCTATACCACCGCGTGCTTGGGTGGTTGGGGGCAACTTTTGAAATCTTCAGTGGGATTCCCCGCTTTTCAATGCAGGCTACGATTCTGCGGTAAAGTCTACATACATTTGTCTGAAGCATTTTCTTCGTTTCGCCACAGATGGCGCTGTAAACGGAGGAATAGAAATGGTACTCAATGGCCCTTGAATATCCAATGGCACGTGGGAC
Organism: Schistocerca nitens; assembly: GCF_023898315.1. NCBI lineage: Eukaryota > Metazoa > Arthropoda > Insecta > Orthoptera > Acrididae > Schistocerca > Schistocerca nitens. The sequence continues at coordinate 567,880,860 of NC_064616.1, read as the reverse complement.
CCCACTGCCATGCTTCAGAGGTAGGACAGGCCAGTACTTCATAACTTCTAATTGGAAGTCCCATTTGCAACGCTGTATTCCTCCATCACATCGAACAGGAGACTATTCGACGCAGCACTGTGGGCGTGGCTCGAGGTGAACACTACTCTACTTTCCCAATTAGAGTAAGTGTTCAAACGTAGTATTTCAGTATACTTACTGATCTGATTTTCAAATGACCGTACACAGGACAGAAGCATATTGCGGGTAGGTCAGCACAGGCGTTTCTGATGCGGCTGGCCACGTTTTCACGGCCTCTTGGTACTTGCTGGTACACCTTATCTTTTAGATATCCCCACAGAAAGGAATCTGGCGACGCCAAATCCGGTTGCCTAGCGGACCAATTAATAAGACCACCTCTGCTGATCCACCAATAAATGTAAACACGGTCAATACCTCCTGCACTTCAGTTGCATAATGCGCTGAGCAACTGCCAAGGTAGAACCACAGACGTTGTCGAACATCCACGGCAACACCCTGCAGTAGTACCGATAGATCCTGTTCCAAAAACGATCGATATTTGCGTCCTTAATGTCACAACATTCGTTAACCGACCAAGGACGCTGATGGTCAATTTTCCATAACTATTGGGGATTGTCTACACCCCAGTAATGCATGTTATGCCAGTTAAAGCTACCATGCTTTGTGAATGTTGACTCATTGGATAATAGTACTTTGGCAAAGAACATCGTGGTCATTTCCATTTGTTGATGCACCCCTTGATGCAATGACATGTGATATGGATGATGCTTATGACGATGCAGTATTGTGACATACCGCACACCGCAATTGCGGTGTAATGGCTGAGCTCTTATCCATGGCTTGTGGTGCACTGCTGCTAGTTCAGCTTCTCCTGTAACATATTTGCTTCGTTTCCTTTTGCCGGTCAGTATGCTGTCATTAGATATAAAGACATTCACAAAATTGTAAAGAACGAACAAGAGCGAGTTTCTCAGCAAAATGCTCGGCATACAAGCCAACAGAGCCTCAACATTTCTCCTACATTTTACGTAAATCAGGATCATTTGAGTTTTATCTTCTGTGGTTGCAACATTCATCATCCACTTGCACATCTGTTCTCCAAATAAGTAGGTGTCCAGGCAATAAACACTACGCAAGTATTGTAATGTTTAGAGCCGCTATCTGTTGTACGTCTGCATGACACGTTAAGGCCTATTCCCACTAGGGCGCATAAACCGCGCGGCAGCGGCGTGGTTGCGGCATAGCGGCCTCTGCGTCGCGGTTTGCCCATGTTGGACCGCTGCCGCTGCCGTGTGCCGCGCTCCAGGTCCGCGCCGCCAATCACAGAACGCACTGAGCGTGACGTCAGACACAGAACCCGGCTACACGAACTTTCGCTGAAGTGTTGGCGCTGACGCGGCGGCAGCTATGAAATACTTATCATCCGATTCCAAGGAAACTATTTGGTGAAGAAAAATCATTCTTCTGTATCTTATGGACTGATATTTTCGCTCGATAAAGGACTGAATTTCTTTCGTTATTCGTCGTGATTACTTGCTGTATCGCTTTTATGTGAACTACTACCCGAAATTTTATTGAGTGTGCAGAGGTAAAAGCGCATTGCGTGGACTTTGCGTATAGTTCATTTTAGGTAATACATTATTGCGTATGAAATTTAGTCAACATATCGAAATTGTTTTTAAAGTTGAGAGCAGAACTATAGCTATCACTGTTCTCGAGATATTGGATGGTATGTCAGCGGACAGGCCGCGCGCGGGTCGCTCACGATGCAACCGATACTTCGCCCGCTCGTCGTAAACCGTGTGGTTGTATCAACCGCAAATTTCGTAAACGGTTCAAGAAATCGAAACGTGTTTTTTTTGCAAATGATAACTTGTAAAAAGTCATGTATTTCGTCGCATGATAAACATCCAAAATCGATTTATCCACCGAGATATGAAAGTAACGACAGTTTTCAGAGTGGATCAATGAATTTTTTTTAACGGCATTTAATAGCATGTGGAATGAGAATTAAAGTGACATGGTGTAATATCTCTTTATATACGATGAATTATTCAGATACAATTCTACCCTTGAATGACGTTTACTAATTTTCTATCTTCATACTCGCAGAATCCATGCGAAAAGTAGTTTCATACAATAGCTATGCCATGAGCGCATAAGTATTCTTTGTAGTACTCTCTCTGGTGGTTGTTAGAAAAAAAAGAGAGGGAGCTTCCGAGATTGTCTTCGTGCCGATTAGCCGGAGTTTTGTTTGAAGAACTGTAATCTGATTATTGAGATTTATGACAGAAGATAACGGATACGAAATTGTACGATTAAAAAGTGAAATATATATATATATATATATATATATATATATATATATATATATATATATATATATATATATATGGGTCCTTCATGAAAAAGATTAGCAGACTGCCGCAAAGCACGAGCCTGCAGAGAAGGAGAATCATCGCCTGCTTTCATTCTAACAAGTAAAATTCCAGAATCATTTTGAGTGACTGAGCTATGACTGTGTTTCCTATCATGAATGATTGATTGATCGAACGAATTGAGATCTACATAATTACGTAGATAGGAGAAAAATTTACAGTGGCGCCAGTGTGACAGGACTCTCTTGGATTGTTATATAATATATGTATTTTTTGTTTCATGAAAACCAACGAGAACGAGAAGTAATGAACATGAAGTGAGATACGGTGCCCATAGTAAAAGATTGCTGATACCAAGAAACGATTTCAACTATTGGACAACACCGAGACTACAGAAAAAGGCCAGAGAAATCTAATTTTTTTATCCTGTAGTTAAAATAGTTTGAAATCAATTTAGAAAGGACTTTTTTCCAGATAGTAGTTAAGATTGTAGAACTGTATATTGTGTGATTTTCGTATCTGGACATTGAACTTTATACCATCTGTGAAGTAATTTGAGAGTTAAGTGTGTCTACGACAATAAATTTGAAACTGTATTTTGTGATTAGAACCTGATATTGATAGTTATTTATTGTTATTGACTAGAGCGGCATTTAAAATGTCATTGAATCAGCAACGAGACGTGCAACAGCCTTCAGCTGTTTGCGCAGAAGCAGAGGCCACGGATAGCAATTCTGATACTGTTGTGGCTAGCGGTAGCAATATAAATAATCCCGCTGGTTCAGAAAACATTCATACAACAGCTGATCAGACTGTTGTTGACACGTTAGTTGTTATTATGCAACAGTTGTCTCTATTAGCCGAAGGCCAAGCGGAGGTAAAACGAGACTTATCCGTTATACAAAATGAACTCCAAAATCAATTAGCCGAAAATCAAACAGAATTACAAAATCAGTTAAGAGCAACCTTTACCGAATTAGATCAGAGATTAAATACCCAGACACAGGAAATAAAAGAACAGGCAGAAAGGACCGAACAGAATCTTATTGCTCAAATTGAGCAGGTCCGCCAACAGTGCCAAGAAAACAATAGTAAATTAAAAGCGGAACTAACCGAATATGTATCCGTCAAAATTGACACGATACAAAAACAAGTAGAACTGTTTCCTCAAGTAATACAAGCTCAAGAGGACATACAGTGTTCCGTAGCTATGATACCAGAAATTATAGAATCCCAAGATAATGTAAAGAAGCAATTTGACGAAGTGAAGGAAAAACAGGAGACAGTGGAACATAGAATGAATGTACTTGCGGGAAAGTTTTCGGAAATGACATTACAGCGGCAAAATTTTCCTTCGTAAACCATAGAAGAAACTGTGAAAGTAGCTTTACAGTCAATTTCAGAGAGTTCGGAGGAGAATTTTTTCAACAAAGGGTTAAAGAAAGTTCGAGAACAACTTGGCGAAGAATTCTCGCGTTGGAAAGAAAATATCGAAAGATCACTAAAGCTCTCGCAGGAGGATTTAGAAACAGCGAGAAGTAGGAAACAAAAGTCTCAATCTGCGCGTGACATTCCGTCCACGTCAAGATCCGATGTAAACAGAACTGGAACGTCACCAGTTAGATTCGATATAACGGATAGCCACAGGGAAGAGTACGAACAGGAGGATTTTTGGAATCGTAGTACCGTTGAGGAGAAGATGATTAAACAAAGACAATTTCAAATCTTTAACCCTGACAAAAAGAATGTCAATCCTGTAGTCTTCATTCGTAGTTTCAGAGGTCTATTTCCACGATCTTGGACAGAATGGCAAAAGATTAGTTTTGTATCAGGATATATACAAGGATCAGGAGCATTGTGGGCATCCGAACAAACATCTTCTTGTAAATGTTACAAAGAATTTGAGCAGGCTTTTCTAGCAAAATATTGGTCTGCTGGAGTACAGGAAAGACTTAGGCAGGAAGTATTATATCCTGAGCCTTTCTCATTTTCTAGAGGATCTCTAAAGAGATATTTTGAGAAATACATTAATAAATCTTTGTATTGGGATGTACCGATTCCTTTGCCGGATATACTTAGAATTCTCAAGTCCAGACTACCCACCAGTATAAGGAATCAGCTGATATATATAAATGATAAGGATATAGAATCATTTATGACTACGCTTGATCATATTGATATAATTGAGGAGGACAATAAAAGGGCAAGAGAAATGTCATATCAAAGAAGTGTAATAGAAGCGAATCCGAGCTGCAACTCGAATGGGAATGGCAGTAATGGTAGTGGTAGCAATAATCATAACCAACTACACTCTCCGAGGAGACTTAGAAATGGACAAAATGCAAACAATAATTATTACGATAATGGAAACTTTGGTAATGGTGCAGCGAGGGGCTATTTTAGGAACAATAGGAATTTTAATCGATATAATCCAATGTATGACAACACAAGACAGTTCTACCAACACCAGCAGAACAACAACAATAATTACACAAATCAAGCAAGACAATATAGACCGAATTCACCACAACAACCGATAATCACTGAAGTAGCTGAAGAGACAAATACCAATCGGACCAACAGTCAGTCAAACTAAACATGACCGCATCGTGCCCCGGAGGAGCGGTCAGGGGATCTGTTAGGGGCGAAACAGTAAAATTACAATTGTTAAGATATAATGATGGTGAGCTTGTGACCGAAGAGTTAACAAAGGATTTAATAACGTGTCATAATGACAGATCGAGTGTTCCGGTATCGGAAGTATTTGTTGAAATAGAGGAAGTTCCAACGAATGTGATATTAGACACCGCCGCTTCCGCCAATGTCATCTCAGGCGCTCTTTTTCGGAGAATTATTAGGAAGAAGAAGGTACCAATTTTGCCAGTACAGAACTGCAAAATCATCGGAGCTGTTGGAGCACGCTCTCCCAATGTCAAAATACAAACACAATTAGAGATGAAAATGGGAAATGTAGCAATAAAATGCACGTTCCTTGTAGTGGAGAAGTTATTAGTGGACTGTATTCTTGGTATTGGGAGTATGCAGGAGTACGATTGTCAGATTGATTTTTTGGAAGGAATAGTTAAATTTAGATTAAATGGAGAAGAGATAGCACTGGATTTAAGTAGAAAGGAAACGGTGCATGAGAAATATTGTCGCGGTGCCATAATTCAATTAATTGACACTACAAACGGTCGTTGGAAGGAGCTTTCAAAGGATTTGATACAACACGAGGACTTTAACCAAACAACAATGATAAAAGCTAGTGAATCAAATGAGCTTACCGGAGAACAAAGGCAGCATCTTCATTATTTGTTAGAGGCATATGAAGAGATTTTTGATGAGAAACCAGGAATTATTAAAGGGTATATTTGTCACCTACAAGAGAAGCCACATCAGACTTACTGTTACACGCACTATCCGATCCCCTGGCGTTTAAAAGCAATCCGTTCAAAGGGAGATAAATAGAATGTTAGAATGGAACTTGATTGAGCCATCAACTAGTCCATATTGTTCTCCGCTCTTAGTCGTTCCAAAACCTGGAGGCAACGTAAGATTAGTTCTGGATGCGAGAGAGATTAATAAAATAATATGGAGAAAAGGTTTTATTGAGGCGACACATCCATTCCTCGAAACTGATGAAGAACATAAAGAAATGGAATCTTATTTATACCGGACCATATGTTATTGTAAATATACCAAATCCGGGATCATACTTGTTGGCATATCCCGAATCGAAAAGAATAAAGGGATTATTCCCGCATAATGATATTAAGAAATTTTTTGAAGGATCGTAGATCTGTGATACCAAATATGGAGTAGAATTTAGAGTGGAATTTGACTATGAGTCGAATGTGTATATAAATATCAAGAAGTTTATGTTGTCTAGAGGCTAAGAGACAGTGAGATTACTCCTGTGGTAGGTTAAGAGACAGTGAGATTACTCCTGTGATAGGTTAAGAGACAGTGAGATTACTCCTGTGATAGGTTAAGAGACAGTGAGATTACTCCTGTGATAGTTTAACACAAAAAATTTTAAGATAGGTAGAAGAATGTGTTAATTCAAAATGGCTCTGAGCACTATGGGACTTAACATCTATGGTCATTAGTCCCCTAGAACTTAGAAATACTTAAACCTAACTAACCTAAGGACAGCACACAACACCCAGCCATCACGAGGCAGAGAAAATCCCTGACCCCGCCGGGAATCGAACCCGGGAACCCGGGCGTGGGAAGCGAGAACGCTACCGCACGACCACGAGATGCGGGCAATGTGTTAATTACTAGTGTTTGTAAGTGTGGACTATGAGCAGAAGCCACAGTGATATACAAGGAAAGTGCATCTACATTTCCTCAAGACACGGCAATTATGTGAGAATTGCGTGTGAAACTTGAACAGTGTGGGATATGTAGGTAAATACGCTGTGAATATGATGTGCGCTGTTCGCGCAAGAAAACAAATGAACTGTGAAATGAAGCAACAGTCGATAATGTCACTGTTGAAAACAATTGAAGAAACTCTCTGGTTGCACGAGAGAAAATTATTATAATTTTTAGATTTTTACTATGCGTTCTTTACCAGGAGAATTAATTTAAGAATTTTAATTGACTTTTTAAGAATAGCAATTTGTGTGTTTCATCTTATGGACATAATTGTTGAAATATATTTCCATAAATGTTCATGAGAGGATGAAGAAGATTCTGCGATTGGATGATTTGTTAAATGAACATACGTCATCATTAATGATACTTATTTGCAAGTGGATCTATAAATCAATTAATTATAAGAATAATGAAAATTTTTCAAATCATTCCTTTTGTGGAGTCAGTGTCATATGCCTATGTTTAAAATTTTTCATCAGGTGTAAACTTAAATTTTATCCATAATTTCGTAATTGAAAGCAGACCTTGGACAGATTCAATGCTCTACTTCCACCTGCACTATAACAAAACGAAGATTAGATTAAAAAAATTTTTTGAGAGGAATACATTCAATATGAGCTACAACAAAATTTAAATGCCCACAGTCTATTTGGCAATGTTTTGGACAATCAGCAGTTGTAATGCAAAACACCTTTGGTATTGAGGACTACACAAAAATTCGCGATTGTCAGGACTGATGGATGTTCCAGTCTAGTACAGATGGAAGAATATAAGAATCCACTCCGATTTTGAGTTCACCGATGAAATATGGACTTCGTTGCCTTAATCCACTCTCTTCCAGGGATTTATTCAGTCAGAACCTTTTCTTATTCCACTTTAAACCTGTTTCATGTTCACGTCCCTGACCATATGTTCCTGAGATCATCTTCCTGTTTCTACGGCACATTACCAGCTTCTATCCTGTACCATAAGCCATCGCCTGTGCTCCGTGCCGCCTCCACCAAATGCTGTACGTCGCCTACCCGGTGTCCGTACCCAGTGTTCCTGTTCCATTGACTTCACAACGAGATCGCCGGCTACATCGTCGAAAGAAGAATTATGAAAATTTTTTTTGAGCAATATTGTAAAATTTTTTTTGGCTATGAGGCACTTTTCCTTCCATCTAATCTATGGAGCTTCTATATATTTCAAAATTACTGGATTTAGGCTTTCCTATCTTCTTTAATACCTGAGCTGGGGTCTATTCTTCCGGGTTTTCCAGGGTTTCCCTGTGAAGGCCAGTTCCCAAATGGGTAGACCTTTTCCGTAATTACACCAATCTACATCTTCCCTGGTTATGTACTCGGGATGCGGATATACCCCGGTACATGTAAAAGCTACAGCTTAGGTATTCTCGTAACTTATTGTCTTAACATGTTACCCATACTCTCTATAGTAAAATTCTACGAATTCAAAATATTCCTCTTTTGAATAAACAACCCAACAAATTTTTTTCTGTTAGCTCGCAAAGTGTATTATCATTAACTTTGCTCGCTGTGAGGGGCAATTGTAATATCTCTTTATATACGATGAATTATTCAGATACAATTCTACCCTTGAATGACGTTTACTAATTTTCTATCTTCATACTCGCAGAATCCATGCGAAAAGTAGTTTCATACAATAGCTATGCCATGAGCGCATAAGTATTCTTTGTAGTACTCTCTCTGGTGGTTGTTAGAAAAAAAAGAGAGGGAGCTTCCGAGATTGTCTTCGTGCCGATTAGCTGGAGTTTTGTTTGAAGAACTGTAATCTGATTATTGAGATTTATGACAGAAGATAACGGATACGAAATTGTACGATTAAAAAGTGAATATATATATATATATATATATATATATATATATATATATATATATATATATATATATATATATATATATATATATGGGTCCTTCATGAAAAAGATTAGCAGACTGCCGCAAAGCACGAGCCTGCAGAGAAGGAGAATCATCGCCTGCTTTCATTCTAACAAGTAAAATTCCAGAATCATTTTGAGTGACTGAGTTATGACTGTGTTTCCTATCATGAATGATTGATTGATCGAACGAATTGAGAGTTACAGAATTACGTAGAAAATAGGAGAAATGACATTACAATGGAACATCTTAATATTTACAATATTCTATATAGACTTACAGAAGTTAAACTGAAACTAATTTGCTGGTATGTTATAAGATGTAATTTACAATGTATCTTGATTATTTCGTTTCGTAAGTCACAAAGGTTTTTTTTTTGCTCCAGTGTACTTTATTTGTTCAAGACGCATTTCGCCATTAAATTTAAGGCATCTTCGGTGGACTCTAGAATGATTCAGTTTTGTTTTGATATGTGATACTTGAAGATTATAAAACAGTTCACATCTTTTTTTTAAGTGAATAACTGATTACTTAATGTTAATCGAGTTTTTGGCGGACATCTGCATTTCCCCTCACCTGGTCACATGCCGGAGGTTGAACTAAAACTTAGCTTATGGAACATAAGCACATTTTCATGTTCGCTCTTTTTTCTTCTGTCACTAGCTGTAGACATTTTACCGAAAACTCTAATCTAAAGTGTAAGACGTCGTTGTCTCCTGACCTTCATTGCTTACATAGTCCGCCTTCACAATCATATTCCGCACATCAAGACGCTTCATTCGAACCCAAACTCGATAAGATAAAGTCAATGTTGTATGAATTCATGTAAACAATATGCAAATAACTAATAAATCGCAAGTGCGCACTGTGGTTGAAATACTCGAGGCTGGCGTACACACATACATTCCAGACACAACGGTCACAGGAGCTTTTAGTTTGAGAGAGGCAACTGCATGCCAGGAGACCAGTCCCAACGCATCTACGTCAGTCGGTGGCCGCCCGTGGAGCGGACAGCGTTCGCCCGAGTGAAAGGGGGAACGCCCCCGTGTTCGGCTTAAAAGCAAATTCCTCTACATTGTGTGGGAGCGGCCAGCCTCCCCAACTTTACACATAGCATGCAGTTTCAGAGATTTTCACAGGGAGACAGCAAACGCCAAACGCCAATGCTACGGATTTCCGGATTGGTCACCTTAAACAAAACGTCATTCTCCAGTTTTAGAAGAGCAATGCTGATTGGCAGACGATATTTCTGACGTCTTGAGCTGAAGGAGTAATGGAAGAGACCAAAAGATATACCCCTTCACATCTGGCGTGGAGAGGCGCCGTTCCGTTGTCGCTCTTGGAGCGAGGAACAAGTCTCTCCTCAGTACTTAACTTGGAGAGCACCTCTGTCGAGAGCAAATCGAAGTGCGACTCCATATTGAGTCCTTGCGTTTAAGCATTGTTCACTGTGTTGGCCAACACACTTATTGTGCAGTGTGAACGGACAGAGTTATAGTTAAACGCCTGCGAGCGAATTCTTGAGTGGCATCGCGGTGGACTGGTATCTGACTGGTGTACCATGCCAATAGTTAGACTAGGGGCGAATAGGAATCCTTGACTTTATCAAGCTATAGGGAGAGTTTGATTGGCGAAGGTCAATCCAGATTGACCGAGAGTTCTCTTATTTGTCATCAGTGAGTGGTGCAGACAGCAGTCATCGCAGCTTAAGGTATTGTGCGCTACAGCTATTGCGAGCCCCATATTTCCTCCACAACAGTACACTTCACTGCATTTCACACATGACAGCCTCGACCATACCTAGCAACATTCTAAAGGATAATTGTTCAAGTTGAGTAGGCGCGGCTCTCAGCCATTCTGCCAAGTCAATAACCATCTTAAACTTTGTATAGAAATTTCATTAGCGAATCCTATCCTTGAGAGGTAACTTCACGTTCCAAAAAGAACCAGGATATAACTTGTTCAATTCATAACTAAAAGTGCCATTGTGATTTCTCAGAATTGCAAAATAAATAATAATTTTCGTTAGTTTCATGTTTTTCTTATACTAACTAGCACTACTCCAGTACCCAAGTATCCCACTAGTTAAGTAAGAAATTTTGTGAATTTTGTGTCATTTCCTTACAGCAGACGACTCCAGAAGATATTTATTGCTGAAAGTTTTTCAGGCATTTCTCTTTAGAACGTTAGGAGCATCTGTCTGATTTCTGTAGTAGTGTGGGGGTGGAAATTGCATCTTGCAGGAGCCACAGGTTAAAGGGTACATCTCAGATTAATTCGTTGCGCAGAATAACAGAATCTCAGATCAACCCAACGCTCACAAAAGTCGTAAAGTATTCACCTCATGTCCCTTCCTGTTTGGTTTGTTTATGTACAGGCTGCCAACTTAAAGAATTACATGCTGAAAACTAACGTTTGTTTATTTCTGTTCTCCTTGTATCTGTATGCGTGTGTGGCTAGCCAGTGATAGTTATAGAAAGTTGAACTACACGCACACATAAACACATATAAAGAAAACAGAATGAACAGACTTTAGTTTTCAGCATATGCTTCGTTAGGTTGGCAACGTGTACATAAACAAGCCAAATAAGAAGAGACATAAATTGAACACCCAGTAGTTACGACTTTAAATCAGTTTTTGGTAAAATATTCGCAGGTAGTGACAGAGGAATAATTGTGCTCCGCACCAATTAGCGCAAAGAACATACAAATTGTGAAGGAAAAAAGTTTGTAACGTGAAATTAATGTGCTTACGTCTCCTAAGTGATTTTATAGTGCAATCTATAGCCTGCGACCAAATGAGAGGAAACGCAGACGCGAGCCCAAAATTCGATTAACTGTCAGTAATCACTTATTCACGTAAAAAAATAAGACCTGAACGGTTTCATAATCTACAAATAACACAAAGGTTCCACTGGAAGTGCCTTAAGGTAAAAGGCGAAAAGCGTAGAGAACAAATAAAATACGTCACTGGAAGAAAATGGCGTTTGTTATTTACGTAACGAATATTTCTGTACTTTCTGCAGGTGATGGCCACGTAAACAAATTTCTTATTTATTATTTCGTTTTGCCTTAAAATATTTTGTTTATTTCCAACGTTTCGAATAATTTATAATTACATGTAAAAACACCTGATTGCCAATTACTGTTTATATCATCGCTAAAACAGTCTTTACAGTCAGCTGTATAGTCTTTGATAAGCCGATTTCTTTTACCGAAAGATTCTACATCCCTGATAGAATCTTTGTGTCAAACACCTTGGCATAAAGTACCATATATAATATTATGTGAATCGTTTTCAATATCCATAAAGTCTCACTGATCACAATCTTGCAAGTAGTTATGAAGGTCCAGTCACAATAATTGCTTTCATAGTTAACAGTTTAGGCGTTATAATCCAATTGCCGATTCCATATTCGGTTGCCAAAATGCCTTATTTATTTTTTGATTAACCTGCTTTCCCCGACAAAAAAGGTAATTAAAAATACGACGTTCGTGCATTCTTTAACATGCCTGAGAATGGTCTCATGATATCTGAAGTCAGCGGAAAAACCTCCACTACACAAAAAACGTATGGCAGCAAATGGAAAAGGGCATTACGATACATTTGTCACTGATGACTTCTACCCAGTTTGAGAACTGCCACTGGATTCGAAAGTCATGGATAATACGTAACCAGTCATTGGTTGTTGTTTCATGAAGGAATACATGTCTTATGGAAAATGCTACAGATTGCAGAGTGGCCATAACAATAATTAAACTTCATCAATTGCTGACAGTCGCCATAAGATAACTGCATTCACGTTGTAACTTTTCCTTAACATAAGGTTGTTTGCAGAGACTAATAGAGATGTATACACAAATATATCACAAATATATGTGCTAGAGGCTACATTAAACAAATATTCTGGCAATAAATACGCAACTGACCTACCTAATGAAAAGTGATGTTATTTGCTGTTGGACTGCATTAACAAGAAATACACTTTTGGCCATTAAAATTGCTACACCAAGAAGAAATGGATATGATAATCGGGTATTCATTGGACAAATATATTATACTAGAACTGACATGTGATTACATTTTCACGCAGTTTCGGTGCATAGATCCTGAGAAATCAGTACCCAGAACAACCGCCTCTGGCCGTAATAACGGCCTTGATACGCCTGGGTATTGTGTCAAACAGAGCTTGAATGGCGTGTACAGGTATAGCTGCCCATGCAACTGCAATACGATAACACAGTTCATCAAGAGTAGTGACTGGCGTATTGTGGCGAGCCAGTTGCTCGGCCACCATTGACCAGACGTTTTCAATTGGTGAGAGATCTGGAGAATGTGCTGGATAGCGCAGCGGTCTAACATTTTCTGTATCCAGAAAGGCCCGTACAGGACCTGCAACATGCGGTCGTGCATTATCCTGCTGAAATGTAGCGTTTTGCAGGGATCGAATGAAAGTTAGAGCCACGGGTCGTAACACATCTGAAATGTAACGTCCACTGTTCAAAGTGCCGTCGATGCGAACAAGAGGTGACCGAGACGTGTAACCAATGGCACCCCATACCATCACGCCGGGTGATACGCTAGTATGACGATGACGAATACACGTTTCCAATGTGCGTTCACCGCGATGTCGCCAAACACGGATGCGACCATCATGATGCTGTAAACAAAACCTGGATTCATCCGAAAAAATGACGTTTTGCTATTCGTGCATCCAGGTTCGTCGTTGAGTACACCATCTCAGGTGCTCCTGTCTGTGACGCAGCGTCAAGGGTAACTGCAGCCATGGTTTCCGAGCTGATAGTCTATGCTGCTGCAAACGTCGTCGAACTGTTCGTGCAGATGGTTGTTGTCATGCAAACGTCCCCATCCGTTGACTCAGGGATCGAGACGTGGCTGCACGATCCGTTACAGCCATGCGGATAAGATGCCTGTCATCTGGACTGCTAGTGATACGAGGCCGTTGGAAACCAGCACGGCGTTCCGTATTACCCTCCTGAACCCACCTATTCCATATTCTGCTAACAGTCATTGGATCTCGGCCAACGCGAGCAGCAATGTGGCGATAGGATAAACAGCAGTCGCGATAGGCTACAATCCGACCTTTGTCAGAGTCGGAAACGCGATGGCACGCATTTCTCCTTCTTACACGAGGCATCACAACAACGTTCCACCAGGCAGCGCCGGTCAACTGCTGTTTGTGTACGAGAAATCGGTTGGAAACTTTCCTCATACCGGCACGTTGTAGGTGTCGCCACCGGCGCCAACCTTGTGTGAATGCTCTGAAAAGCTTATCATTTGCATATCACAGCATCTTTTTCCTGTCGGTTAAATTTCGCGTCTGTAGCACGTCATCTTCGTGGTATAGCAATTTTAATGGCGAGTAGTGTACAATTCGTCTGTGTGTTGATAGTGTTCCACAGTAGTCTACCCTCTGCAGGCCTCTTCATCTCTACATAACTACTGCATTATACATACATTCTAATCTGCTTACCGTTGGTAAGCCTTGGTCTCACTCTACCATTTAGCCTCCATTACCAAACTGACGATTCTTTGATGCCTCGTATTATGTCCTGTCATCTAACTCCTCTTGTAGTCACGTTTTGCCATAATTTCCTCTTCCTCCTCCATTTAATTCAGTAGCTCTTCTTTAGTTACACGATCCTCGTATCCAATCTTCACCATTGTTATTTATCACCACGTTTTGAAAGCGTCCACTGTCTTCTTGACTGAACTGTTCATCGTCTACGTTTCACTTATATTCAAGGCTACACTCCACACAAATACCTTTGTAAAGTAGTACCCAACCATTAAAATTTACATTCGATTTGAACACATTTTCTTTTTCAGAACGCTTTTCCTGCTATTGACAGTCTTCATTTTATATCCTCTCTACTTTTGCTTTCTCAATTACTGCTTCGCTTTCAAGTGATTGAAGTCTTAAAAATTCAGTTTGGTTTCTGTACAAGTTGTAGATAATCTTGTGGCCATGTGTTTTATCAATGACATCTCCAGAGCTTCAAAGTATGTTTTTCAATTAAGATTGTCAAAACCTTTCTCTAAACATGCAAATGCTATAAACACAGTTTTGCAGTTCTTCAGACTGTCTGCTTAGCTAAGCGGTAGGATCACTTGCCTTGCGTGTTCAGACATTTAATTGGAATCTAACATTGTGCTTATGTTAGTCTGTATAGCTCCTCCCCTTCTCCTCTCTACATATTCCTTCCATTTTCTAACCTTCTCTTATTTGCTTATTTCTGGCTTGCCAAATGAGTTCTTGACGGTTGCTTCTCCTTTGAGAAAACTTTTCTTTCTTCTTTCTCATTTTCTCATTTTCCAAGTGTAATACTGCGTTGCGATTTTGGACTCTCTGTCAGTGTCATGTTTAGCCATTTCTATTTCCCATGGCCTACTTCATTTGCTGCATTTTTATATATTTTTCCTCTTGTCAATTAAATTCAATATATCACGTTTTATCGAACGATTTCTACTTTGCCTTTTTCCCGTTTATATTCTCTGCTGCATTCACCACTTTTTTCTCTCAAAGATATCCATTCGTACTGTAGTGGATTCCTTCCTCTGTTTCAGTCAGTCGTTGCTTTACGGTAACTTTAAGATTATCGAAAAACTATGGGTCTTGAGTTATTCAAGTTCCATCTCCTTAATTTTCTACCGTTTATTGTCTCTTTAGTTGTAAACTGCAGCTCGTAACCAATAAATTATTGTCTGTTTGCGTCTGCACCGGGAAATGTCTTACAATTTAAAATCTGGTTTCGAAAATTCAGTTCAAAATATGTATTATTCTTTCATGATTCTTAAGTAATGTTTTGGCGATGATTACATTATGCTCTGAGCGAAATTCTATCAGGTGGCTTCCACTTTCATCCCTCCCCCCAAGCCTTTGTGTTGTTACTGTTTTCCTGTACCTGCTACCGTATCACATTTTAAATTTTTGTCTCGCTTAACTATCTGAATAATCTCTTTTGTCGTACATTGTTTCAATGTGTTACGAGATAGTGAACAATCATGAACGGTGGTCATGAAATCTGTTTATGGTGAAATGAGAAAACATCACTAATGAAATATGTGAAAGAGTACATTGTAGCCGGCCGAAGTGGCCGTGCGGTTAAAGGCGCTGCAGTCTGGAACCGCAAGACCGCTACGGTCGCAGGTTCGAATCCTGCCTCGGGCATGGATGTTTGTGATGTCCTTAGGTTAGTTAGGTTTAACTAGTTCTAAGTTCTAGGGGACTAATAACCTCAGCAGTTGAGTCCCATAGTGCTCAGAGCCATTTGAACCAAGTACATTGTACAGAAAATGAAAAACTGGTATGTCCTCAACCAACTTCGTCTTTCCTTCATGTAGGTGTAAGATACAGTTAATCAAACGCACCAGGCGTTGCAGTGGGTCCCGCCCCGTACCTCAGTAGCTGTTCGTCATTGGCTACCGCAAGCGTCTGCCGCTTCCAGATGGGAACGCCAATTCCGCGAGCCGCCGCGTCAAAGCGGAAAACGCTTGCCGGTGCCGTTGTCGCACGCCGCGCTGCCGCGCTGTAGTGGGAACCGGCCTTTAGCTCCAGTCGCAGTATACTTCCTGTTATGATACGGCGCAGTTCGCTACACGACCACGGTGCGACGACGAGTAGTCTCCCCTTCGATATGAAAGAGGAATAGAATGTTGCGCATGTGGTTCCCAGTTATAAGTTATGAAATATTGGCCTATTCTACCCCCACTGCATGGTGTGCCACTGGATATTCAAGGGCCATAGAGTAGCATGTCATAAATTACGATTATGAACCCATTTCTATTCTTCCAATTACAGCGCCATCTGTGGCGAAACAAAGAAAATGCTTCAGACAAAACATAGGTAAATTTTGCCATAGAACAGTAATCTGCATTAAAATGTGGGGTTCCCATGGAAGATTTCAAAGTTGCCTCTAGCCACCAATGCATGGTTGGGTTGGCAGGCAGTGTGTGATATGGTTGCATGTCCCCCTCCGAGACAAACAAATTGAAATATAAATTTTTTTTATCCGATGTGTAGTTTTCGAGATATTTGAATGTCTTCAGTTAAAATGAACACCCTGTATAACACATATACACCATTTCTAACTCACTGGCTCTCCGCCTAAGAGTTCAAACAATACTTATAAAGCATCTTCTCTTTTAGGGTATTAATAAGTCGGCCGGAGTTCTAGGCGATACAGTCTGGAACCGCGCGACCGCTATGGTCGCAGGTTCGAATCCTGCCTCGGGCATGGATGTGTGTTATGTCCTTAGGCTAGTTAGGTTCAAGTATTTCTAAGTTCTAGGGAACTGATGACCTGAGAAGTTAAGTCCCATAGTGCTCAGAGCCATTTGAATCATATTAATAAATCGCATCATCTTTACTTAAGCTTTTATTTTTACATCACTACCGGTTTCATGATATTGGAAGCCACATCTTCAGGTGACGTACACTGACGAGCCATAACATTACGGCCATCTGGTTAATAGCTTGTTTGTCCATCTTTGGAACGAAATGCATCACTGAGTCTGCACATCAGGGATTCGGCAGTTTTTTGGTAGGTTCGTGGAGGTATGTGGCATTAGATGTCTACGCACGAGTCATGCAATTCGCGTAAATAACGGGTCGTTGACTTGCGTAGGCAGGGATGCGCCCGATAGCGACCCAGATGGGTTCCATAGGATGACATCAGCGGAATTTGGTTGCTGGATATCAACGTGAGTTCATTACAAGACTCCTCAAACCACTATAACACTGTTCTGGCTCCGAGACACTGGCAGTTACACTGCTGGAAGATGAAATGGTCGTCGGGGAAGACATCAAGCATAAGGGGATGCAGGTGTTTCGCAGGTGTCAGCGTTTCTTAGGTTACTACCATAAGTCCCATGCAAACGTAGGACGATGTCTCCCGCAGCATAATAGTGCTCCCACCAGCCTGCGTCCGTGGTGTCCTGTAAGTTTCGAGGGGCCGTTCACCTCGATGACAGCGTTTGTGGAGACGACCATCGACCTAGTGTAGCAAAAATCAGATTTACCCGAAGAGCTGACACGTTTCCATTGATAGTCGGTCGAATCCCTATGGTCTCGTCCCCACTAAAATCGTAATTGACTATATCGTTGGGTCAACTTTTGAACACGTAGGGGTTGTCTGCTGCGGAGCTCCATGTTCAACAATGTACGAGGTATGACGTCTTGCGAAACACTTGTGCGTGCTCCAGCATTGTGCTCTTTCGGCAGAGCTGCCACAAATCATCATCTATCCTACTTTTCATAGAAGACAAGCCTGAGAACCCCACGTTCTATGAAGAGTCGTGCACATCCAACCATTTTGCGCCTAGTGGTAGTTTCACTGTCCTTCTACCTCTTTCCGTAGATGCTCTCGATGGTAGCACCTGAACATTCGACCAGCTTCTCCATTTTCGAGATGGTCGTTCAAAGACTCTACGTGATAATAACCTGTGCTTTGTCAAAGTCGCTTATGTCAATGTATCTTCCCATTTGCAGCCCATGTCTTCGCTAGGGTGTTCCCATGTCCGTGTCTGCTCCGTCTGCATTCTTCTGTTACAGTGTCGCGTTCTCGCAACACCACCAGGCGGCACCAAAAGTCGCGGTGGGCACTGGTCATAATGTTTTGACTTATCAGTGTATAACTAAAACCTTAGAGCCTAAAAGCTCGGATGTCTGTCACCAACATTAATTTTCCGTCAGAACAAAACACCTCTAAAAGGTGGTGGTTTGTTCTGACGGGCAACGACTATCGGGCACAAAATTCCGAGCTTTGTAGCTCTGTTGTTTTAGTTGTATATTCACCTGAAGATGTGGCTTTTAGTGCCATGAAACCGGTAGTGATCTAAAAATACAGGACTAAATACATCTGAAGGAATTTAAGGTGGCCCTGCCTACAATGTTGTCTGCATTTTCTCTTTACGCAGTTCACAAAGGAAGTTTGTACCTTCTAGAAGTCTCCAATGTCTACCAGAACTTATACTTTTTCTTTGCTTAAATCAATTTCTTGGGATCATACATGTATATGTTGGACTTCTTCAGCATTTTGCAGTATGGTTCAAAACGAGTACAGCGTATGTTTTCAATTTTTAAATAATAAATAATTTAAATAATATAAAGAGTTTAGTAACTCTACAGAGAGCGTTTTCCTGTGCTGATTTTTTTATATAAGAAAATACTGAAAATATATGCTGTAGCATTTGATATGGGCTGTTAGTAAAACCGATGCAAAATTGCCAATATTCCAAAATCGGCGGTTAACAGTTGCATCTATTATTTTGAGAAACATCTATCCAGAAACCTAAAACGTCTTAAATGTTTTTCCACTGTTTACTTGGCAGGACGTTCCATTCTGACACGATGTCATCTATTCTACCAGTTATCTTTGTACTTCTAGAGCTGGAGCCAAGTGGAAGAATATGTGGTCTCTGCTGGGAAGTTGCAGTGGAAGGGGGAAGTGTAGTCATCCATTGCAAAACTGCTATATTTTCTGGCAATCTCTTTTGGAATTCCCTGCAAAATTCTACTGGAAACATCGTGCATCTCTCATGGGCATCGAAACGTTCTTCTGGCTTAAGAACTTTTGTCATAGATTGAAATTCATAACACAGTTACAAAGCTAAAGTGTTCTTTAGGTGATTTTCAAATGAAAATTTGCGAGTTCATGATCCTTTAGTTCTTATAGCTGAGTGGGAACAATAATCTTTCTGAGTAGAGATGAAAATTAGGAAGGAAGCTTCCAAGATTTTCTCTGTCTCAAAAATCTCTACGTGAAAAGGCAAATTTATTCTGCATATGGATTTTACTTCATTCCTGAGGAACCTAAATAAGATTTTGTATGTTGGTTAGTCCATTATCTAGTAAAGTTGTTAAGCCATGCAGCATTTATCGCTGCTTTTAGAAAGAGAAGATAGCAACTTCAATTGTTCCCATTGCTTCAAAATTGTATCACTGGCAGAATACTTAGCTAGCCATCGTCTACCAGAGAGGCCTTGAATTTTTTTTACGATTGAAATTATCATTCATAATTTAATACAGCTATCTGTGTTAGTCCAGTCTCTTAGGACTGTAATACAACCAATCGTTTGTTTCTCTAATAAGGTATTCCAGCTGACGTGGGAAGGCTGCTGCAGCTTTCTCTGCACTAAGGTGAAGAGAATGGCAAACGCACTTAACAACAATTAAGTCGGGAACTATTTCTTTCAGAAGAGCAGTTAGGGAGCTATTGACTCCTGCCATTGGAGTTACAACATCCACCCCAATTCCTATCAGATTTTTTAATTTAAAACCATTGCTTTCCAATTTTGAATTTAGGACACTGTAAATGGAGTTAACATCATAAGCAAATAATTGCAGAATGCAATAAAATGTAGATATAATGTATTTCTTCAAAGCAGAGGGGTACACAAGGGAATTGCAAAGCTTCTTTTGAATAGTTACATCTATGTTTTCATCAATAATTAAAGAATATGGAGCATTTCCTATTTCTAGAAGTAAATCCTCTTGGACACTAGCACCAGACAGGTCAAGGGCCAAACAGTCCGAAAAGCAATGATGGTAATCCCTTTATAACATGCATTAACACATGGAGAGCAGTAATTAGTATTTATTTTCATCATAACTCTGCATGTCGAGCTACGTATTCATATATTCAGTCCAAAATATCATTGCGGAAAAATATTAACTTTAATATTCTGTGCTTTAGTCTTAACTCAAAAAAGCAGTAACATGACGTATTAAGATGTAAACTGTTGCATATAGGCTACAGGACAAGCTAAATAAACATCGTCACTACTCAACTTTGCATGTAAAATCAAACAAAAAAGAGAGAAAGCAGCTTTCAACAAGGTATCTTATCCTTACGCCTTTGTGTCTCTGGAAATACCTTTTGTCTCCTTATGCCATATTCACTTTATACACTCCTGGAAATGGAAAAAAGAACACATTGACACTGGTGTGTCAGACCCACCATACTTGCTCCGGACACTGCGAGAGGGCTGTACAAGCAATGATCACACGCACGGCACAGCGGACACACCAGGAACCGCGGTGTTGGCCGTCGAATGGCGCTAGCTGCGCAGCATTTGTGCACCACCGCCGTCAGTGTCAGCCAGTTTGCCGTGGCATACAGAGCTCCATCGCAGTCTTTAACACTGGTAGCATGCTGCGACAGCGTGGACGTGAACCGTATGTGCAGTTGACGGACTTTGAGCGAGGGCGTATAATGGGCATGCGGGAGGCCGGGTGGACGTACCGCCGAATTGCTCAACACGTGGGGCGTGAGGTCTCCACAGTACATCGATGTTGTCGCCAGTGGTCGGCGGAAGGTGCACGTGCCCGTCGACCTGGGACCGGACCGCAGCGACGCACGGATGCACGCCAAGACCGTAGGATCCTACGCAGTGCCGTAGGGGACCACACCGCCACTTCCCAGCAAATTAGGGACACTGTTGCTCCTGGGGTATCGGCGAGGACCATTCGCAGCCGTCTCCATGAAGCTGGGCTTCGGTCCCGCACACCGTTAGGCCGTCTTCCGCTCACGCCCCAACATCGTGCAGCCCGCCTCCAGTGGTGTCGCGACAGGCGTGAATGGAGGGACGAATGGAGACGTGTCGTCTTCAGCGATGAGAGTCGCTTCTGCCTTGGTGCCAATGATGGTCGTATGCGTGTTTGGCGCCGTGCAGGTGAGCGCCACAATCAGGACTGCATACGACCGAGGCACACAGGGCCAACACCCGGCATCATGGTGTGGGGAGCGATCTCCTACACTGGCCGTACACCACTGGTGATCGTCGAGGGGACACTGAATAGTGCACGGTACATCCAAACCGTCATCGAACCCATCGTTCTACCATTCCTAGACCGGCAAGGGAACTTGCTGTTCCAAAAGGACAATGCATGTCCACATGTATCCCGTGCCACCCAACGTGCTCTAGAAGGTGTAAGTCAACTACCCAGGCCAGCAAGATCTCCGGATCTGTCCCCCATTGAGCATGTTTGGGACTGGATGAAGCGTCGTCTCACGCGGTCTGCACGTCCAGCACGAACGCTGGTCCAACTGAGGCGCCAGGTGGAAATGGCATGGCAAGCCGTTCCACAGGACTACATCCAGCATCTCTACGATCGTCTCCATGGGAGAATAGCAGCCTGCATTGCTGCGAAAGGTGGATATACACCGTACTAGTGCCGACATTGTGCATGCTCTGTTGCCTGTGTCTATGTGCCTGTGGTTCTGTCAGTGTGATCATGTGATGTATCTGACCCCAGGAATGTGTCAATAAAGTTTCCCCTTCCTGGGACAATGAATTCACGGTGTTCTTATTTCAATTTCCAGGAGTGTATATTCACATTAACCCTTAAACAATTTTCAAACTTTAGGTCACGAGCTTCACTGTACCGTTATTTTTACTAAAGTCACCGAATAATCATAATCGAGGGAGCCCCCAATTCAAAAACAGTTTAAGTTACGGAAGTGGTCCTAAAGTAGGGCTGCCAACGAAAAATCAAGAATGAAATGTTTTAATGTTAAGTCGGCTGAAAAATTTTTAATCGATATCATATTCGAGAAGCCACTAAATGTTTCTCACAAAGCACACTTCCTTCTACGTTTCCACCTGAAGCACTAATCCCGCTAAATTTCCCACTAAGGCAGCTGATTCCCCCTGAATTTAAGGGTACAACGCCCAAGCTGGCAACACTGCGTGTAACTAAACTGTCAGATCGCGTAGGTTGGCGGTTATGTCAACAGTAACGGATTAAACTTTTGTCTACTATTATTAATAATAGGAAGGGACCAAGTTAATGTGGCAGCACAGTATAAGCTATTTTCATTAGTAATATAAACTGGCATAAATGCCTAGTGTTATTGGTAATCAGGCGCACATGACTTTTTTGACGCCAAGAGCGATCGGTTATGAAATTTACATCCGTTATGTAAGTATCGACAAAGATGTCGAAAATTACTCCATGTTATTAATAGCTTTTCTCGGAGCACTTATTCACTTCCAGCGAAAACCCCTGTGTGCCGCAGAACACAGTTTGGGAATCGATGATAGTACTATAGAGCACAGTAGCACGTAACGCAGGGCTGGCTCCAGAGATTTTGTCGCCCCGTGTGAAAATATCAAGTGCCGCCATTTCCCCTCCCCCTCAATGCATTTTCATAAGCAGTCATCCGTTTTCACAATATCATTTTTCCATGACGTTTTATTTTCGCGTTTACTTGTAAGTATTTCTGACTTGAATACATCTTTAACACCAGGGATAGGTATGAGGCACCAGTCAGTTAAACGGAAGTGAAATGTTTACAGTGTAATACATTTTGAATTATAGTTCAAAAATTAATTACGTTAACCAAAATAAAGCTATGTTAGTTATGTCACTCGCAGAGTATATAACTACTTAAAATCTGTTCACTTTTTGTCGGTTCTTCAGCAGAGGGGTGATGTGGAGGTCGAAGTACTACGACCAGTGTTGCCAACTCAGTGGTACTGAAAGTTCCCAAAAGCTGTTTCAAAAGTCACCGTTATCAAGCAAAATACCCCAGATTTAAAACAAATATAGAAACAAATAAAATAGCAAATTTAGCTCAAAATTTGTTATTATGTTTAAACGAAATTGATAATGATAATTAGATGCCAACTAAAATAAAGTTTTTTTTTTTAAATTTACATTTACATTAAGTCCTCATCCACATTGCCATATTCCTCCATTCTTGATGGTGAATCACTAGGCCTGGTTGCTCCATTGTCAGGAGCAGACTGTCTGGTGTAACTTGATATTGTATCCATCAACTGAAACACAGAGTCAGGTGGTTCATATGAATGACAATACTTTTCTATGTGCTTTAGCCTACTTATTAATGTGAGAATCGAGTTCAGGGTATCGATATTCATCCTAATACGCAATTTTGATTTCACATTTGACAGAAAACGCTTTCCACTCTGCCTTTGAATGGGGGAAACTTAACACTTTAATATCGAGACACCATAACTCTTGAAAGAAATTCATGACTGTGGAATCTTTAGAAGTACCTACTTCAGTCCAAACATCCGCTGTATTACTGGTGTTGCGCCATTTTATGAACTGATGTTTCGCAACTGACAAATGATGGATTCCATTACGTCGGGCTCCGTACAAGGAAATATTTCAGCTAATTCAGTAATTGGTTCTTTAAGAGACTTGAGACCCTCGTTTACAGAGAATTTTTCAGGATGTGAACGTTATTAGGAAGCCTATTTCTTAGTTCTTTAGTGAGTTCAATTGTGAAATCTCTGCACCGTTTATGAAGGAGATTTTCAGTTTCACGACTGAGTGTAATTTCTGAAATCATTTGCTCAAATTCATACCCTGTGTATGGTTTAGGATCTACATATGAATCAGTGTCACTTGTCAGGATATCTACTTTCCCTGTAGGTATTATAATTCTCCTACTCGATGATTGGATGAGATTTGTCAAATCCGGAAGTAATTTTGTAAGGTCAACGTTCTCACTATTGGTTTTAAATAACACAAATATAACTTACTCGCAGATTCGCTATACATGTTGTACAGTTTTCTGTAAGTCTGGCAATCTGAAAGTGGAGTTTCATTTCTTTAAAATAATATTATTGTAACAACTCGCTCAGTAGAAAGCCATCACGTCTCACACACAGCTGGAATTTCCAAAGGTTCTTTCCGTTCATTTAGTGTTTTATAAATGTCCCTGTATATTGCTTGGATCTTAGACGAATGCGAAAACCAGCTGTAGGTTTCTCAAACGAAAAAGTCGTTATTTCTTGGCAATGTCTCTTCTGTTGCATGAGAGACTAGTAACTGCAATGAATGACAAAACAACGCATCATAATCAGGTGTCTGTCATATACACCATTGTTTATTCCTGTGTTTACAGAAGGTATGTCAACTCTGACTACAATAATATCTTCCGGGTTATGGTACTCCAACAACGCTTCTATTGAGTTAACAATGGCTTCAGCTGTGCTAGATTCTAATTCCAACAAACCCAAGAACGTGCACACTATTTTTTTGGACTGAGACGCTGTAATAGAATATACAAGCCCCGAGTAATTTTGTAGTGGACATACCTGTTGATTCATCTAAAGCTAAGCTGAATTCATTTTCACCAATATCGTGACACGAAATTTCCGAAAAGTGTGGAACTAACACCATTACGACAGTTTCTCTGTACTTAGTTCTGTGTAACTGGAGTTCTCTGTACATTTTCTATCTTAAAATTGTTTTTTACATAATTCTGACAAGTGATCACATGAAAGAAATGGACTGTGTTCAACGGTGTGCATGCAAATTCCTGCTTCCCATAATTAATTACATTTGTTTTATTTTCTATTTTAAAAGAAAGCTTCCGTTTGGAGAACTTTCGAAAGGATAAGAAAATTTGCTGTGTTTTACCATGCTTTATAATGTCTGTTAATTTCGCATTCATTTCGCACTTGCAGAAAGTACAGTAGGCTCCTGCAGTGTCATTTTCAACATAACGTAACCACACTTTAAACTCAGGATAGGATTCCCAAACCTGTCTGTAACGAAAAGTACAGTTTTGCACACGGCCATATTTGGAATCAAACAATGAAGTGAACTTAACTCAATCCAACACTGCAAGCAAACTGTGTAACAGTACACTGCATTCTGCGAGACTCGTTGTTGTAACGTGTTTGCTTATTTTGTTCTTTAGATTAGAACGAGAGAGTTCACAGCGCAAGTTGCTCTTGCTTCATACATGGTGTAATACAGGAAGGAATCATGTTTATTTACTCAGCAAAGCTCTTAATCATTATTGCTTATATGTAAAATGAGTGCCAGCGTCAAGAATACGGTGATACAAGGCTTACTCACCCCTTACATGGAAAACAAGTTCTTTCTCTCCCCTCATGCACTGAATAACCGACAACCGCAAGAGAGGTATTTGGTGTAAATATTTTCTTAGTATGCCTCTCTACAGTATTGCAAAAGTGTTATAGACGTACCGAATACAGAATATAATTTGCGAGTTATGGTAGTGAAAAATATTAAAATTTTCCTTAATACATCCAAGCAGGCCACAAAAAAGTCGCCAATCCCAAACATGAGTTTTAGTCGCTGTTGGGCTTGTCAAATACTCCCATGTTGGAGTTGGAGTTGGAGTTGGGGTGACCCGGCATAAATTTCCTGGATTTTAGTTTAAAGATGGAAGACAGCAACCATAAATATAAAATTTATCGAAAAGACTCATTCGCTGACACATTCATCCTGGCTTCCTCCCAACATCCTACAGCCTATAAACATGCTGCATTCCACCCCATGATACACCGTCTCTTTTCTATTTCTATGTCCCAAGAAGACTATGAGCAGAAACTTAATACAATAAAAGCAATAGCCACAAATAATGAATATAACCCAAAAATCACTGACAAAATTCTGGGTAAAAAGAGGAAGAAGCAAGCCAGGTCCCTACTGTCCCCAATGAAAAACACAGACAAACTGGAAAGAAATGGTGCAGATTATCTTTTATAGAGAAAATGTCAAACAGGATAAGTAACATTTTGGAGGCAAAGGATTTCTCGGTGCTTTTCTATGTCCCTCAGACAATAGGTAGTTGCTTGTTCAATGCAAAAGACAAGCAACCAGCCATCACAAAAAGTGGGGTTTATAAAATCATTTTCCAGGAGTATCAGTCCAGCTACACTGGACAGACGGGGAGGTTAAATTCCATCAGGCTTAAAGAACATCATAGAATCTGGAGATTGAAGAAGCCTGATTCAGTCTTTGCGGAACATTGGTTTGACAACAACCAAAAATACGTAATGGATGTTCAAGTCTTACATACAAAGGAAACGGGGGCTAAACTCAGTCAGTCAGAAATTTCAGAAAGTAGAGAACAGATGTGTACATCCCCACACCTATTATTAAACGAGCAAACCCAATTTAATTAGTCATCTCTTTTAGATATCACAGCTCCGGGATAGAAGTAAAACTTTGGGCCTCAATCCACCAGTAGATAAAAAGTTCTTGGCTGATGCGTAACTTCTTTCCTAGGTTGTTCAGTAATATAAGTGTAAATGATGAATTGTGTAGATCCATATACAATTTGTCAAAATTGATCATTGAAGTAATTTTACATTAAGTCAAGGATCGATGCATTAACAATCGGAAACGACTATCTTTGCCTTTTATCATGTTTATCTTTCCATTATCATCTTTGGAATCAGTAATGTACGTAAAGACGGGCTTATAACCCGAAACCTAGGTTCTGCAGTAACCATAATAGAATTTGTGAAACAAGCCAAAAAACGGTGTTTGTTTAGTTATTCCTTATTTGCTTGTTACAAAGTGTTTTTCTCAGTGTGACTGCTATAGGCGTTTAAGGTTGCTATATAGGGAGCGTTGAGCCATCAAGTGCTAACCTCGGTCTTTATTTCCTTAGTATAAAGTTTTTCGCTTCTGCAGAAGGTTTCAAACTGACGTAGGTAGGTTTCAAGTGTTGTGCAGATGAATGGTAGAAACAGAAGTGGCAACCCACCACTAGCAAACTTTGCTATTTTGAAAGACACATCCAAGGTGACCAACTCAAGTGCTTCATTTATTATCTGTTTGAAATTATCATTGGATAGTTTACAGTACAATTCTATATTTTATGAATGATTTGTATTTCCAGCTTATTCTTGCACTTCTTTATTTACGGTACGTAAAACTTTCATCGTCTTGTTTAGCTCATCCTTTTGGAATCACATTAAAATTTAAGATTTTGCTGCCCCCCCCCCCCCAAAACCTACCGTCCTGCGTGATGGCACAGTTCACCCCTCCCACCTCCCTCCCCATCCCTCCCAGAGCCGGCCCTAACATAATGTTCTATATGTTACCATTTAACAGCAGATTTAAGGAGACGTGGAAAATGTATGAAAATGTTATATGCAGTTTTAAAGTTTTTTTCAGGTTTTATATTGTGTGTCGAAGAAAAGAAACAAAATTTCTAATTTAGTAAAAACGTACACCATGTGATGAAAAGTATCGAGACACACCCATAAACATACGTTTTTCATATTAGATGCATTGTGCTGCCACCTACTGCCAAGTACTCCTTACCAGCGACCACAGCAGTCAAGAGACATCGTGAGAGAGCACAAAGGGGCGCTCCGCGCAACTCACGGATTTCGATCGTGGTCAGGTGTTTGGGTATCACTTGTATCATACGTCTGTACGCGAGATTTCCACACTCCTAAACATCCCTACGTCCATTGTTTCCAATGTGATAGTGACGTGGAAACGTGAAGGGACACGTACAACGCAAAAGCGTACAGGCCGACCTCGTCTGTTCACTGACAGAGGCCGCCGACAGTTGAAGAGAATCGTTATGTGTAATAGGCAGACATCTATGTATACTATCACACAGGGATTACAAACTGCATCAGGATCCACTGTAAGTACTATGACAGTTAGGCGGGAGGTGGGAAAACTTGGATTTCATGGTCGAACGGCTGCTCATAAGCCACACATAACGCCGGTAAATGCCAAACGACGCCTCGCTTGGTGTAACGAGCGGGAACATTGGACGATTGAACAGTGGAGAAACGTTGTGTGGAGTGACGAACCACGGTACACTATGTGGCGATCCGATGGCAGGGTGTGGGTACGGCGAATGCCCGGTGAACATCTGTCAGCGTGTGTAGTGCCAACAGCAAAATTCGGAGGCGGTGGTGTTATGGTGTGATCTAGTTTTTCATGGATGGGGCTTCCACACCTTGTTGTTTTGCGTAGCAATTCGGGGATGTCAATTGCATCTTTCAACACGGTCGAGCACCTGTTCATAATGCACGGCTTGTGGCGGAGTGGTTCCACGACAATAACATCCCTGTAATGGACTTGCCTGCACAGAGTCCTGACCTGCATCCTATAGAACACCTTTGGGATGTTTTGGTACGGCGACTTCGTGCCAGGCCTCACCGAGCGACATTGATACCTCTCCTCAGTGCAGCACTCCGTGAAGAATGGTCTGCCATTCCCCAAGAACCCTTCCAGCACCTAATTGAAAGTATGCCTGCGAGAGTGGAAGCTGTCATCAAGGCTAAGGGTGGGCCAACACCACATTGATTTCCAGCATTAGCGATGGAGAGCACCACGAACTTGTAAGTCATTTTCAGCCAGGTGTCAGAATACTTTTGATCACATAGTGTGTAAAGAAGACATTAACTCGAGTAATTTTAAAGTCGAGTTTGAACGGTTTTTAAGTGAAGAGAATAAGTAATCAATCAGAAACATGTACAAAAATGTATTAAGCATGAAATCAACTGTTCCTAATGTGTAAATTATATTGAAAATTTTTCTAACTGTGTCAATTTCAAATGCATGAGGTGAACACTCATTTTCTTGTCCGAACAGAGTAAAAATTTTCCTAATAAATTAAATGTCCAAGCAAAGATTAAAGGACATTTTACAAGCGTCAGTCTTGGTCAGAAAAGTGATCTGTGTAGTTGTGAATGCGTTATGCCGGAGCTAACTGAAGTCGAACGTGGGTAAATTGTTGGTGGTCGTATGGTGGGTGCTTTCGTAATGAAAGGAACCAAAGTGTTTTGTATTTCCAGAGGTACGGTATCGAATGTTTATACCGCATATGGGGAAAGTGGAAAAACACCATCCGCCAAGTCACAAGGCGGACAAAAGTATGTGTTGAGTGATCGTGACAGACGGTTACTGAAGAGGATTGTGACGGAAACTAAGAGGGCGACTGCGGCAGAAGTCACTGCGGAATTGAACGTCGCGCTCGCGAACCCTGCCAGCAGGAAAACAACACGAAGGGACCTCTACAGTCCCTGACCAATTTATTAGGCGCACTACAGTTTTTAATCAAATTTTGATTTATGTCTAACGAAATTGTTTTTTAATACATAAATTGTGATAAAATGATTATGTGTGGTCTACTTTATAAGAAAGTGATATAACAAATAAATAAAAAGTAGTATTTGTTGAAAATATTTTATTTCAATAATTACAACAAAAATTAAAATATTGTGAAAGTGAAAACATTAGTTTTAATATCTTGTTGAGCCACCTTTCGCAGCTATGAGATCCTTGATACAACGTGGCATGCTGTCGATGCAGGACCGTACTGTGTCCCGCTTTGTGAATGATGGTACCACACATGGATGATCTTCTCTAAGAGCTGTGTTTTTGTTGTGATGACATCTTTTGCCACCTCCCTCTTCATTACTTCCCATACATTTTCTATGGGGTTCATGGCGGGACTATTACCTGGCCAGTCTAACATAGGGGTATTTCGTTCCTTCAGAAAGGATTTAACTGACCTAGCTGTGTGACAGGGAGCTCCATCCTGCATAAAAATAAATGGTTCCCCATTCGGAAACCATTCTCTGAGCTGTGGTATTAACTGTTTTTGCAGGACTTCCTTGAACTGGTCTTGTCTCATTATGCCTTTAACCACGTAAAGACGTCCTGTACCTTTGCCACAGATGACAAACCAAATAATCACCTTAGTTGCGTGTTTTACGGTCTGAATAATGCGGTCGGGGTGAAATTTGTTTTTTTGTTCGACAGCTCACATACTGAGATTTATTAGTTAAAATTTCAAATTTGCTTTCATTGCTGAAGCATACCTGTAAAAATCAAGAAACATATGTAATTAATATACTATGAATAAATGTATGTAGGTTATATCATATCGTACATAATAATTTAAAGGTAAATTACCGATCTCCAAAAGTACATATCCTCATCACACCACTGTTTAGCCCACTTCAGACGCTTAGCTTTCATTGTGGCTGCCAACTTTGGTTTTCTACAGGGTCGACAGGCCTTGAAATCAATATCCTTCAACTTTCTGAGAACAATGTGTTCAGATGCATTCACATTAGCCTCTTCCAGTTGAGATTGTATCTGTTTCGTTGTTGCAATTCTGTTTTCTAGGCAAATTCTTTTAATCAGTTGTTCCCCACTACCACGATAAAAACCATGTTCTTTTTTTTCGAAGTTAGCTGCTTGTAGTTTTCTTACTTATTTTTGACGACAGCACGAAGAATGAATGCTCGCGTTCTGCAGGAATTTTTAGTGGGGAACCATTCTGTTGGTGTTGTACACAAGTTTCTAAAGACACTCCTTTCTCGAGTAAGTTGCTGGAGCCATGAATAAGAGCAAACGTTAATTCAAAGCCACTTTTCTGAGGCCGCTAGCACTACTGCATGGCAAAGTCCGTGATAAACACTCCTTCATACAACACCTTCAGCGAATATGACAGAAAAAGCTTTTTACTTAACCAGGTTCTTGGAATGATAAAAACAAATACGACCGTTTGCTATATTCAGATGGTCTTTTCTGCAGAATTTCGACGACAAAACTCCTTCTAACCTTGTACGCTAGGAAAATATGGGATACAATTTCAATTCCTTTTGTGTTATGATTGTAGAAATTACATCTTCCATCTCCACAGCCTAGCATTGCGTTAGACTCTGCGATCACTTTTAAATACATGTTATGTTCTAGATCGAAACACTTGAAGCAATAGTAAACAAACACGATAATATTGACAAACTCAGTATACCTTTTTACATACAACGACTGCACCAAGAATTCCACAATAACGTCACACACACAGCAATGAAAATACATTTCCGTCTGTATAAGAGTCAATGTGTCCCTGTGAACGGCAGTGAATATTCGAAAAGCCGGCACCAAGAAGATCATTTGCAGAAATCCAGGCTCACAATTAGTTTTGGGAGCCAGAATAATAGTGTTTTTGAATATGTAAGTTACCTAGTTTGTGACAGTTTCATTGAGTTATTGAAACCATCAAATGGATATCAGGAATTTTTTTAAAAGAAGTTTAGTTACATTACCAACTTCTTTGTTCATGTTTTCGGAAAGGCAAGATGTTTAACTAAGTTTCTTTAGATATCTTTAAATTATGACGTTATTTTATTATACTGTGAGACAACAATAGCATTATTAATATGTTGATGTTCTCTATATAAACTGACATAATGTGTGATATGTATCGCGTATCATATCCTTGACACTCAGTCGTATGAATAAAAAAGAGAACATTCTCCGGAGAAGATTCTCAAAACAAAAGAAGACTCTCTGAGAATGTTCTCAGTTTCGTATGAATACAAAATTTGAAGCATATGCTCTGAGAAGAGAGTTTTTTCTCATTACTTCGCCTTCTTCTTGATAAGGTTCTCGGTGTGTGTCGTCTGCCACATACGGCAGGAAACACACGCGTCAGCTTACATTTCATTCATCACGCTCAAACAGGCAAATTAATCAATGTTCAAATGTGTGTGAAATCTTATGGGACTTAACTGCTAAGGTCATCAGTCCCTAAGCTTACACACTACTTAACCTAAATTATCCTAAGGACAAATACACACACCCATGCCCGAGGGAGGACTCGAACCTCCGCGGGACCAGCTGCACAGTCCATGACTGCAGCGCCTGAGACCGCTCGGCTAATCCCGCGCGGCATATTCAATGTACTAATATGGAACTGGCATCAATGTGTTCTGGATGTTAATTTTATGTGCTACAACAAATTATTGAGGTGATATACGTACTGCTTACGGAAATGCATTTTTTACCGAATTTTCTACATGAGGGAAACGTCTTGTTATTGAGAATACATCACATTTTCGTCTACTTCAAACCAGAACACTGCCAGAGTCTTCTAATACGAGATAATTTTGGTTAAATATGAGGCACAATAGTCCGCTCGCGCGTCAAGTACGTAAGCGGTCGCCCGTGCGGTTTCGTTCCGGGAAACATTAGGTTTGCAATAAAACGATTATCACTTTTTCTGATCCGTCAACATTACAAAATACAAAATTTATGCTGTGAGAAAACATGATGAAGTACATCTGAAATTGTCAGCAAGACAGTTGTCTGCTGTATACCTATATCTTCTCCTACACCAGTCTGAAAACCTGGGTCTGCTATATAGCACAAAAATGTATTCATTTTCGTTTCGTTTGAAAGGTCGACCACCCCTCCCCCCCCCCCCCCCCCCCCCCCCCCCGCCAATCATAACACCGCTCTCTATTCTCTCACGATTTTCTGGAAAGAAGCTCGCTTGTGGCCAAATAATCAAATAATGTTTTTATTGTTAAACCTGTATAAACTTCTACAGTTTCTGCCGTCAACATTTCTTCGAGTTACGTATTTTTGTGAGCAACATCAATGCTGTCATTTTTTACTAAAATAATTCAGTAAAACTTGACCTCGACAGAACTTATGCAGCTCGAAGTATGTTACAGTGCTCGCTTCAAAACAATGACGAATGTTCTCCGCTTGTGAGAAACTTCCCTAGTTTTATTCATAATACGAAATCATAGTATGTTCATCGCATTGAACAATTTCCCCATCCTTTTACTCAAACTGAGAGCATTCTCAGGTGAAGCATATTCTCGAACTCGCTTTATTCATGTGAGCCTGAGCAGTGGCGTAACTAAGATTGTGCTCTCCGTCGTCCCCCCCCCCCCCCCCCCCCTCCTCACAGCAAATAAATTTTGGTGCCTCGTTTACTAATAAACATTTAAACAAGAACATGAAAATATTAGACATTCACACGCCATGACTTAGGCTAAAAGAGATACTGTATATACTCGTCTAAAGAAAAACAACGCTTCCTTTGTGAAGTGAATCTACATGCTAAAGGAAACACAATTTTTACAGTTTTCCTACTCTTAGTACTCAAAACAACTTTTCGACAACACCATCCAAGTTAAGAGAAGAACATACTTCATGTCCAGTGCTTGATCAGGGCTCTGTCATTGAGCTCAAAAAATGGTTCAAGTGGCTCTGAGCACTATGGGACTTAACTTCTGAGGTCATCAGTCTCCTAGAACTTAGAACTACTTTAACCTAACTAACCTAAGCACACCACACACATCCATGCCTGAGGCAGGATTCGAACCTGCGACCGTTGCGGTCGCGCGGTTCCAGACTGTAGCGCCTACAACCGCTCGGCCGCTCCGGCCGGCCAGATATTGAGCTAATAAGAAACGTTTTGATTAGTTTCAATTTAGCAAATGATCTTTTTGCCATAACAGAAGTAACTGGCACAGTCAAGTGCAGATGAAGAGCTGTGCATACATCTGGGACACTACTTGCAAGAGAAGTATAAGAGGCAGTCAAATGAAAGCCAGACAGATAGAAAAAAACATGTTGGAGGGTCTTATGTTGACTAGGTTATTTCGACTACTCTGTGGAAGTTTCGCTAGGAAGCCCTTACACATCCTCCATACAGTCCCGATCTCTCTCTATACGATTTCCATATTTTGGCGGCCCTGAAGGGGGACATTCGTGGCCGTTGATTTGATTCGAACGGCAATAGTACGCCACTCTTCGGCCACAGACAGTACAAGTAGAATCAAGGAAGACATAGAAACACAAAACATAACGATGGACAAAAACAGTTGACATATGAGCAAAAAACACGAAGCCGTTCACAGGCGTAGAAAAATAAAAAACTGTCAGCACTGTACACGAACACTGATGATTGAGATGACACACGTGAACGATGGAGTGTGGGCGGCGAGAACACTGAAGCACTAACACGACGACACACACACAGAACCGATGACGATGATATCCGGCGCACGAATGTTAACGTGACGTGTAGGAGTCCAGGGACCTGCCAAAAGCGGAAAGGTGGAGGAGGAGGGAGAGGGAAGAGTGTAGATGCCAGTGGCAGAGGAGATGGGGGGGGGGAGGAAAGAAGGTATGGGGGGAGTAGGGGAAGCCCGGGGAGATGAGGGGGGAAGAAGGGAGGAGGGAGAGAAGGGAGAGAGAGTGCTCTAAGGAAAAAACACAAGATGTGAAAGAGGACGATCAAAGTTGGTAGGAGGGGTAGATGGAGGGGATGAGGGCATCATCAGGGAGGGGGAGTTGGCGGAAGCCACCTTGAGCGAGGGTATGGAGAGTGGAGAGATGGAGAGCAGGTGGGACGTGGGAATACAGGCGCGGCAGCGGATGGGGGTGGGGGTGGGAGAGGATGGGAGAGACAAGCGGGTGAGGGGAATCACGTTTACGGGAGGTGTAGAGGATCCGTATCCACCTGTCCCGTTTCATTTGACTGCCCCTTATATTTCCCACAAAAAAAAGGTTGTGAGATCTTTAATTTCCAACATGTGCCCTGTCTTTCCAAATTCTTGGGAAGTAAGTACTTTGGTTTAGTAAATTTATGTGAAATATTTATGATAAAATCTGATTCATACTTTTTAACCAGCGTTTCTGTTATTTTCGGTATATCTTTATTTTCTAACTTAATAAGATGAACAGAATGTAAAAAAGAAAATTAATCTTTAACATTCTGTAGGCTGGTAAAATGTTTATTTAATTGTTGAATTAAAATATCAAAAAAAGCTTTGAAAACTGTTACTTGAAAAGATTTAAGTCTATCCACATATCTATGATCTGCAGAGAGTTCGTCAAAAAAGTTCTCATATGGATACGTTTTGAGGTCAACTTTGGGATCAATGCTTCAGACTTTCGCTAGTACTTTCACTCTTTCTACTACAACTTTAGAATTGTTTCTTAAGGTGACTCGATTGTTTCTTGAAGAAGTTGAGAGGCATTCTCTATGTCAGCTTTAGGGGACTGCAGTAGTTTGGAAACGAGGTTAATATTTTCCAAAATCTTACTTTGAAATATGAGAGGCAGGGCAAAAGCAAAAGTTTCCATAACTGTTGTCAAATTAGAAGCTTGTTCCCTCTCTGCTTTCTTCTTACACTTTAAAACGATACTGGATAGGCACTGCAAAATTTGTGTGAACTTCTGTTTGATTGATAACAATAAATCAAATCTAGTTGGGAACAGTTTCTTCAGAGTCGCTGCTACAGGTCTGGCTGTTGCAACAATTCTATTTATTTGTTGCCATCGGATCACAAAAGTTATAAAGAAAACATAAAGGTACTGTACTTTCTCATAAAACTACTGTAATTCCACTACATTCATGACGATATCATTTAGTACCAAATTGAAATTAGTGTTGAACAATGTGTAGACTCAGCATTCTTGATTGCAAACCTGAGTGTTTGCCACTCATAAATGCAGTATCATCGTATTCTTGACCTCTGTACCTACGCAGTTGTATGTTCATCTTCTCAAAGTAAGTTAATAATTCTTTTCCAAAACTCTCAAAGTCATGGACACTTAGCTCACGGAATCCTAAAAAAGTTCCTTCATTTCAAACTCCTTTCTACCGTGTTTTCTCAAATGGAAGTGCAAATGTCTTACAACGACACTGAGTTGATGTTTTCCTGGTACATCGGGAGTTGTGTTTACAATAAGTGAAAAGAATGGCTGCTGTTTAATTTCACTGATGATCCACTCTAAGAAGCAATAATTTAACAATTGTATCGTCTCGATTTGAATTCGTAAGCTTAAATATTTTGTATAACTTTTTTTTCGTTTGGAAGACGTGCCCTCAGAGGAGGACCATATATGGAGAGGAGATCTGTTATATTTAAGAAAGTGTAGTTCTGTTCCCCTATTTCAGATTCACGATGGCCACTGAAAGCAGTTTGACATAGAATGATTCTCCTCGTTTCATCCAGTACTCTATAAAGGGTGAAGATTAATAAAACCGACAAACTGCGGGGACAGATTCATGACTGGAACACGAACATGTGCTCAGAAATGCATCGTTGCCAATGTGGATGGCGCTGGTGAATTATAATTCGTCTGCCCAAGTGCCGTGTATTACATGTGTGTTGCAGGCTGTGTATTTGACGCAGATTTCTGTAAACTACAGCATGGTCCGGTACTCATGCCGGGAACAAGATGGTGTTTGTGGACGGCCAAGAACATGGAAATCTTCGAGGGGCAGCATGGCTATACCAAAACAGGCACCCTCACAGACAGCAACCACATCACTTAACATTTCAAGCCTTTTTTGGGCGTTTGTTTAATCATGGGTCCTATCAGGCAGACGAACATTGTGTGATGTAGTTGGTGTCTGTGAGGATACCTGTTTTGGTATAGCCGTGGTGCCTCTCGACCGTTTCCACCTGCTTGGCCGTACGCAAATACCATTCAGCTGCTTGCAGTACTCTACGTCAATCACACAGCCTGCAACACACAGGGAACACACGGAGCGTGGTCAGAGGAACTTTTATTTGTCATCACATCTACTGTGGCAACGATACATTTGCAGACACACGTTGATAGGACCTTTTTTCCTCCATTTACAGTCCGTAATCCGTCCCTGAAGTTATTAGACTTTATTAATGTTCACCCTGTATGTTATAGCTTTTATTTCGTCATGACCTTCATCGAAAAGTGATTATTGGTTTTGTGATGCTTCCACATGCTGTAAGTAATACATTCAGTTAAATGTACAGCGGAAGTCTCATGTACTTATACTTTTTTGCTTAGACGTTGCCAGTTGTTAATTTGCCAATACTCCATACATTTTCTCTATCTGTGAATAAGCAACACAATGCACAATAGCCGCATTAAAAGTACAGGAATAGCATAGCCAAAATCGTTCAATTTTCTGACCAGTTTCAGAATAATATCAATAAGTATCGCAGCTAAACCGTCTTTTGGGCTTAGTGTCTCTGAGGATCTCTGACGAAAGGAACCTGGGCTTGCATGGCTATTAATTATAATTTTTATTTTAGGGTTTCTTCATTCAGTTTACATTGGACTATTCGTCTATCAATGCTAAATGGTGCATTTTGCTGATAATCTTGAAGTTGGCGATGAATCAACGTCTATTGCTGGTGGTTCGTTTTCAAATTGTGCGTCACCAGAATTTACACCTGATTCGTTTTCACAGGTAGTCTCGGGTCCTCTATGAACTTGAAAACCGTCACAGTCTTCTCCCATTTTGTTACTGCAACTATACTGACTTCCACTTTCCACTTTTAAATTGTCACCCTTTTCTCCAACTTCATTTTCGTTACTAATTATGGTGCGTATATGCGCTAGGTGAGTAGCTGATCGCTGGAAGTTTGTTGCTGTCTTCATTGTTTTTTTAACTACTTACTCTCGGCAGGATTTTAAATTTCTCTTTTGAGCAACAGTTAAATATGAGCTACAAATTAAGCCAAAATATTCTGACCACTGCCTATCGCGACGATGGATGCTGCCTGGTGGTGACGACGACACGTGACGCGGTAACAAAAGGGTATACACGGAGCAGACACGGACGGGGGATCACCCTAGTGAAGATATGGGCTGCAGATGGGGAAATCCATTGAGATGAGCGACTTTGAGAAAGGGCAAATTATTACTACGCAGAGCCTTTGAATGAATATCCCTAAAACGGCGAAGCTGGTCTAATGTTCCCATGCTACTGTCGTCAGTATCTACGGAAAGAAATAGAAGGACAGTGATCTACCACCAGGTGCTAAATGGTTGAACGTTGGCATCTCTGCCAGAAGAGCACAATGCTGGTGCACGCACAAGTGTTTCGGAGCACACGTTGTTGAAACTGGAGCTCCGCAGCAGACCACCCATACGTTATCACATATTGACCCAACAGCATAGTCTATTACGATTGCAGCGAGCATGGAAACATGCGACTGCAGTGGGCACGTGCCCGTGGGATTCGACAGTCGATCAATGGAAACGTGTCGGCTCTTCGGGTAGTGACATTTTTGCTACGCTAGGTCGATAGTCGCCGTCATCGAGGTGAACGTGCAGCTCGCCGCAGACGCAGGCTGGTGGGGGCGTTATTGTGCTGTGGGAGACAGTCTCCTGCGCTTGCATGGGTGGATCAGCCTGCATTAGGTGCGGGGTATTGCTAGTGTTAGATCCACACCTAATAATACTCCTGGACACGTTGTGTTGTGGATCCAATATGCTCTTCATCTGGGAATACTGTTCGGGGCGGATCCACCTGCGCAAAAGCCCAGTATGACGATTGAATGGCTCCATCTATGAAAAAAAAAAGCTCGGCTAAAGTTGTGTATGTATTCACCCTCATATGATTCGATGTACCAACTGAAACGTGAATCCACCAGTGCTACATCAAGGGATATTATCCATACCGGATCAAGTATGTGTTCGGGTTGGATCAAGAATACGGTACATACGGGGATACTGTTCACGGAAGATTCACCTGCACAAGGCCTGGGGTAATACTTGGGCTGGATCCATCTATGCAAAAAGAATTCTGAAAATTTTTTCGGTATGGATCCACCCACATTAGATTCGGGGTAGCATCTGAAAGGTGGAACTTCCTACGCTAGGTCCGGCGGTGCCACCACCACCACTGCCCCCACTGCCTCCTCTGGCTCC
Organism: Schistocerca nitens; assembly: GCF_023898315.1. Classification (NCBI taxonomy): domain Eukaryota; kingdom Metazoa; phylum Arthropoda; class Insecta; order Orthoptera; family Acrididae; genus Schistocerca; species Schistocerca nitens. The sequence goes on along the minus strand of NC_064616.1, from coordinate 567,841,920 downwards.
GACGATGCCTCCAGCGTCAATTGAGAAAAGAAGTGGGGACCCTTGCAGGAAATCCAACGCACGAAATAGCGTAACTGTGTTATGTATGTGAATTTACTACGGAATGAAATCAACACTCTACCCCACAACAATTCATGTACTTGTATGTGTGGTGCGTTTTAGCGCTAGATTTGGAACTTAGTCTTGACGTTTGCAGGAATAAGTAATTTCCCTGGCTGGATTGGGAGCCTGTATCAAAGATGGATGGTATAAAACAATAGCATGCTACACCTGGTTATGTAAACAATGAGAGAGTATATACCCTTGTACATTTACATATAGTATATAGAAAAAATGGATAAATATCGAAAATGTCGAAAATTGTGGAAAAAATCAGGATACGACATGGTCAACTGCACTTACACGTAGAGCGTAGTCAAAATGTGACATAAGCACTAGATCAAAGTGTCTAGAGAGATCTGTGGAATACTTTTCAAGGAAGCTGCAAGGATTAATTATGTATTAGAATCACAGCAACATCAGCTTCCAAATGAACACAGATTTGCGCCAAAGGTAGAGAGAAGATGTTCGGAGACCCGCGGGAAAAAAATGGGTTTTATTATTTATACAAATGAAGAAGTAACAATGAGATCACAGATATACTTAGAAAAAACAACATCAGTATATGTATGAGGAAATAGATCGAGAGGAAATGTAACAAGTAGATATATAAGAGAGGGCTGACACCGCATATGCCTTGATAGTGGAACAATGATGCATTCTAGAAAGACAAGACGAAATTGTACTGCTCCCACTACTTCTGTGTGTGTGAGAAAACGGTAATATTATTATGTTCTGAATGCAGTGGCATATTTCACGCAATACAAGCTAATTGAAAGTCATATGTACTTGGAATCGTAAGAAGAATACAAACGTATGGACACAGTTTAAAAGTGGTATGATTTCAGAACCGACAGGAGCGAAGCTTATTGATCGCGTATGACGTTACTATAGATGAAATCATGAAAAGTTTCGTGATAGAGGATAAAAAGGGAGTATGTGAACAAGAAAGATGTTGTTATAAACATAACTGAGATTAGCTCCTAATATTCTTTTTGGTGTGTTTCTTATTTTTAAACCCATTTATCATACGGTTAAACTTTTTTCCGATTGTTCTCTCCAGTGGTATTAGTTGTGGGAAATTTACTGCTTTCGACACATGTACAAAGGTGTGTTTTGGAGGAGTATTTAAAAACACTCAAGAGAGAAAGATTAGAGACTCGTGAGATGCTGTCAGCCCGATTGCTGGTTTCATGTCTCTACTTCGCCACGGAGGTGCACAGCAGGTCACAGCTATCTCGCAGCTGTATCCTCAGAGTCTTCCAGATACCTGTGTCTGCCTACCTGCCTGCGAGTTTCTGTAACCATCCCCTCTTATGCATTTTACTGTTATACGTTATTATTATTTAGAAATATAAGCAATTGCTGTCTTGCTGTAAATCGACATGGGTAACTTTAAAGGGAATTTCCTCCATTAGTATGCGTTTTGGGTAACGTCGTGCATATAGGAAATAAAACCACTCCACACTACACCTGGCCTCGGGATAATCAGGTAAAAGAATGTAATTAGAACCATACTTAGAGGTTATGAACGAAAGTGCTGTCATTTGGGGCGTCTCCTCATATGTTTCTGGTGTATGGGTGATCGACTAACTGTGTTTGACATGTGCAGAGTATTATTCATCTGCCCATTATTTTAATTGTTTAACGTGGAAATCGATTATTACGTAAACTCGTACTGTTGGTATGTGCTCGTATAAAAAAATAATGTATTCTGAGCCTTTTACTACTACTACAGAGGGTGCATAAGTGTTGGACTGAGGGCTTAGGTCTAGATTATGCATATTATTTTACCAAAATACACATCTTAGTTCTACTTAAAACGATATCAAAGTCATTCATATATTCTGACGACCCTCCATGCTCGGGCTGCATTATCACGATCTTCCATATAGCTGTCAGAAGAGGGGGTTGCATCTTGCATTTTTTTGTAGACACAGGCTGATACCTTAATAAATATATATCGCTAGGTATGTATTGTTGGTGCACAGAGTAGCGCTACGCATGTTGCTTGTCGATGCTGGACCCCACGCAATCCCACTCCCCTTCCACCCCGTGGCCTTGTGTATCCACGCCACAGTGCACACAATATTGTGCGAGTTCAATCACATGTATAAGAACGTGTGACTGGGATCGTGCCGCGCGGGCTAGCCGTGCGGTCTGGGGCGCCTTGCCACGGATCGCGCAGCTGCCCCGGTCGAAGGTTCGAGTCTTCCCTGGGGCATGGGTGTGTCTTTTGTCCTTAGCATAGGTTAGTTTAAGTTAGATTAAGTAGTGCGTAAGTCTAGGGACCGATGACCTTCGCAGTTTGATCTCATAGGAATTTACCACAAATTTTCAATTTTACTGGGAGCGCCGCCATCATGATCTTTACCCAATGGTTTTTTGTCACTACAGTGAAAAATCGTTCTAGTAAAAAAAGTTGCTACTGGTGGTCATATTTCCATTTTAAGATGCAATCCAGTATTTGTCTTACACTTTTATGAATGCTAAAGCTGATGGACGTGAGGTCTAAAATATCATCCGCAGAATTACAGTAAATGATGATGACTTGTGTTGCTATGCATACATTACACATAATCAGAGTCAATAATTGGTTATAAACCTATGCTATATATGTATGTAGTTTTAATTACGTATCGTGAAAATCGACTACATGAGCCACGAAACAGCGAGGCGGACAGTTCTACTGTGGGCTATATGCATATTGGATGTCTGCCTATTCGTCGTAAGCAATTAGTATGAGATATAATGCGACGCCAGTTTTTTTAATAGCTCTAAGAATATGGAAAATTCTAGTGATCGTAAATAAGAGAATGCACAGAGCAGCTATACATCTCCTGAGAGTGTGACTGTCTTTCCGGCAGAAATATGGAACAAATTATACGTTCCTAATACGTAAAAAGGGCAATGTGCGCTGAGTAGATCTATTAAATTTAAGGTAATGCAAACCTAACAACGTTCTGCAGTTTATCTACTGGGGAGGTACTAGTAGCTCTGATGGTGTTTAGCATGACGTCTTTTCTGGTTCCGGTGCCTAAAATTCGAAAATATAAGTGTTGTATTTTTTAGCTGGATGTGTACATGTAGTGGAAGACTGTGGTTTTAATGAATTATTCAGTAATAACAGGGTGCAATACCTCGATACTCTACTTAAAAAAATACAGTCGTGATCTATGAAGATCTGGTAATGGTGAAAGGATGTGGTTCATCTAATCATTTTGTCAGCCGAGTTAGTGGGTCGGAAACATGCTTGTTACTTGTGGTTACTGTCGTTGTCAAGTGTACAACCCTCTCGAGAGGTTTTTGGTTTGTTCAAATGGCTCTGAGCACTATGGGACTTACCTGCTGTGGTCATCAGTCCCCTAGAACTTAGAACTACTTAAACATAACTTACCTAAGGACATCACACACATCCATGCCCGAGGCAGGATTCGAACCTGCGACCGTAGCGGTCACGCGGTTCCAGACTGTAGCGCCTAGAACCGCACGGCCACTACGGCCGGCGAGAGGTTTTTGTTAGGGTGTTAAGGATTTGGAAAAAAATCTTATACGGTAATGCTGATAAAGCAGATATGAGTCCTGGCTGTCTTGCTGGGAACGACATGGAGCAAATTAGCCTTCCTGACATACAAATGAGGAACTGTTTGTCATGCAGGCCTAGACCATTGTCTATAAAATTTTTCGTAATTGTATCCGTAAGATCGTTCTGCTTTGTAGCTACTGGGGGTGTAATACTAGATTAGATGTTGTTGACCATGATGTCATTTTACTGTTACAACTCCTAATATTAGAATACGTATGTGTTATATTTTTAGCTGGATATGTACATGTTGTGGAAGACTATAGTTTTAATGATTTATTCCGTAACGGCCGGATGCAATACCTCGATACTGTAATTAAAAATAATAATAAATAAAATAATAATAAATAAATAACCTGTAATGGTTTATACGAGGGGCGTTCAATAAGCAATGAAATACTTTTTTTCTGAAATCAGGTTAATTTTAGTCAGGATTCCAATAAACCATAGCATTTCTCACTCTTTTGGGCACAAAGCCCTATTTTTTCACCGAGCGAGGTGGCTCAGTGGCTAGCACACTGGCTTCGCATTCGAGAGGCAGACGGTTCAAATCCGCGTCCGATCATCCTGGTTTATATTTTCCGTGATTTCCCTAAATCGCTTCAGGCAAATACCGGCATGGTTTCTTTGAAAGAGCACGGCCAATTTCCTTCCCCATCGTCCCATAATCCGATGGTATCGATGACCTCGCTGTTTGGTCCCCTCTCCCAAATCAACCACCCTATTTTTCAAGATATTTTCCTTTCAGTTCAAAATGGTTCAAATGGCTCTGAGCACTATGGGACTCAACTGCTGAGGTCATTAGTCCCCTAGAACTTAGAACTAGTTAAACCTAACTAACCTAAGGACATCACAAACATCCATGCCCGAGGCAGGATTCGAACCTGCGACCGTAGCGGTCTTGCGGTTCCAGACTGCAGCGCCTTTAACCGCACGGCCACTTCGGCCGGCTTTCCTTTCAGTGGGAGGGCCTTACTCCACTTTACTAGTTCCGCTTCGAACGCCTAGCAGGAAGGTTCTTGTTTATTTCACTTGCTGCAGCGTCGTTTGTGTGGAGTTTTCCTCTGCCGAGTGAGTCGTAGCGCCTCCTCTCCGCCTTACTGTCTGTGATCGTCTACTTGCAGCGGCGATTGCCGCTCCGCTGCGCCTACCACGGTTTCCACATGTATTCCACGAAAAGGTACTGTGAGTTTTACTTTCGATAGAACAACGCGACACGTGCAGCCTGGGCCTCTAGAAATCCACGATCGGCTTGTCCATACAATTTATGTGAAATCTGATCAGGTCCACACCGCCTATTTTGATACAAACCAGTACATGTTTTACGTGAAATTTTTGGATCCCCTTTACGTTGAAAGATTACTGTCGCGACATGGCTCTCAAGTCCCGTTCCAACATCGCGATAATTCCGTTAGTATGGTGTCACTCGAAGATGCTGAAATCGAATATACCAATGTTCGAGTGTTCAACCTCCTGCCGGAAGTTGATGACAACTTTGTAAAGGACATATTGACTCCTTACGGTAACGTGAAAAACGTCCGTCGTGAACGCTGGTCTATTCAACACAGATTACAGTGTTATAGTGTAATTCGTTCCGTGGAAACGCATGTCAAACGCAATATTCCATCACATTTACAATTGTGTGGTTACCGCGTCCGTGTCATGTATACTGGTCAAGAGGCAACCTGCTTCCTATGCAATGAAAGTGGACACGTTCGGTCTAAATGTCCGCGGAGGGTCTTAGTATTAAAGCCGCCATTAGTGCAACGTCGCAAATTGACGGTTGCTGATCTTGTTTCTTCCACTCCCGCCGTCAGAGCTACTACTGCTTCGAATTATGATGAACAAACAGTCAGTTCTGATAATCGTGTCAATGAATTTCAGTCTTTACCTCCGCGACAGGTTCAGAATCCTATTGGCCTAAGGATAGAACCTGTAACGGTGACAAACAAGCGACGTCGCACTCAAAATGTTGATGGTGAGGATTTGGCTGTGCCTTCTGCGCAACCTCCTCCGCATCGATTGTGTCCCTTGCTCCTCTCGATGCTACGATACCTCCCGTCCGTGGTGCGGTGAATGGCGAAGAAGTTACCTCTAGTGTCCCGCCTGCTCGCGAAATGGCTCCTTCTGAGCTGCCTGCGTCTGAGACGATGCAATGTACTCTTGCTCCTTCTTCTTCAGCCGCCGACGGTTTCCTGCATTTTCTGACTGCAGCAACTCCTCAGGAGAATAAAATTAGTGACCAAGTATCACCTGTTGCATTGGTAGTTCCACAGAATGCTTCCGTCTTAGTGACTGGAACTGCATTACATGACCCTAGTACTGAGGGGCAGGCAGCTGTGCCTATGACCCCTCCCTCACGTCCGTCTGCAGAAGCCGCCATGCCACACAGCTGACAGGAACAGCGTATACAACCTGACCGTGCGGTGGCACGTAAGAAATCTAAGAAAAAAGGTTGCGGCGACGGCGGTTCTGTTCCCTTGATGTCTGATTCTTCTGTGGATTCCGCAATGGACCCTGACTCTCAGCTGTCTACCTAATTGTACTCGGACGTTCAGTACATCCCTGTATAGTTGTGATCAATGACCCAAGTCTACACGTTCCTTTCCTTAAACGTTAATCGTGTGGAATTAGAATTGCGATTGGCTTCGCTACGTCAGTTCATTTATGATTCACGTGCGGACATAGTCTTCTTACAGGGGGTGCTATTTAGGCATTTGTCCTCGCCTAGTTTTCGTGTGATTTCTAATGTAGCAACCGAATATTCTACGGCGACCGCCTTATTGTTTCGCGAAGGAATTCCTATTGCTGAGGTGGAAATGTTGGATTCTGGCAGGGGCATAAGTTGTCAACTTTTTAATCTTGCCTTGGTTCTTTTATATGCACCTTCTGGCACTGGTCACGCAGTGGATCTTTCGCGTTTCTATAAAGAGGATACTGTTTATCTGTTGCGTAAGAGTCCTCCGGGTATTCTGTTCGGTGGTAATTTTAACTGTGCGTTGCGTCCTGCAGATCAATCTCCAAGTTTTATTTTCTGTCGAAAATTACATGCCTGCAAGACGTCTGGCTATATAAATACCCGCCGTTAGTTAAATTTACTCACTTGACTGCGACTTCTAGTAGCCGGTTAGATAGATTTCTCATCAGGCTGCCTGCGCGATTGCATTCTCAATGTTGAATTCATCACAGCTTCCTTTACGGACCACTGTGCTGTGACTACAACTCTCAGTCTAGAACGGCAACCAGTCAAATTGTTTCGCACTCCGTGGATGTTAAACGTCACTCAACTAGCTGACTCCTCTCTCGATGACGTGATGCGAGCCGTGTGGGAGTGCTCTTCCATCCTTGACTGGTGGACACAGCTGGCAAAACCGAGGCTCAGGCAAACTCTGATATTTTTCTGTGCTGCCAAAGCGCGAGACTTTCGGAGAACTTACGAATATTACTATTCCATCCTGCGTGAACTTTATGATGCTGCGGATCACGCCCATCTGCGAAAAGCGGATGTTAGGCGTGTAAAGGCCAAATTTTTGACTTTCAAAAGAATACAGATTGAAGCGTTGAAAATGCCATCCAAGCCACGATCATTGGTGACGAAAGAACTGACTTCCTTATATCATTTGCTTCGGCTTGAGAGCCGTCGCCGAAGCGGTTGTATTCATTCTCTCACGACAAATAATGGATGTATCGTATTGGAGCAAGCTGATATATTGCGTGTCTTACACCAGTCCTATGTAGGCATCGATGATTCCAGCGCAATGCCTTATGACCCACTAGTCAGCATCTTGGAGACGACAACTACACCTGAACATAATGAAACGCTCTTAGCTGCATTTCAGCCTGAGGAAATTTACAAACTTATTGTGAGATCGCCTTTTCAAAAATCTTCGGGTCTGGATGGACTTCCCAAGGAACTTTACGTGTGCTTTTGCCGCTTTTGGGTGCTACTTTTACGTCTCTTTTGAATGAAATGTTACAGGGTAGAGTGGTGCCGATCTCGTTCAAAGTGGGAAAAATTATTTTAATCTCGAAACGCCCTGGACCGGCTTCCCCTGGTAGCTTTCACCCAATTACTTTGTTAAACTTTGATTATAAGACTGTGGCGAGGGAAGTTACTAGTAGGATGTCGGCTCTGATGGGGATGATTGTTGCTAAACATCTAAGCTGCATACCTGGTCGTACCATTCGTGACGTGGTTTCGGTTGCTGCTGTAACGTCCGTCCGTTGTGCCTTGCTTTCCTAGACTTCGATAAGGCATTTGATCGTGTTAATCACGACTTATTGCTTCGGATTGTGGAGGCAGTTGGTTTTTTACTGCTGACACACGGCGAGTGCTCTCAAATCTGTTTACGGGTATTTCAGCTTCGGTGGTTGTTAATGGCCAACTGACGCTCCCGATAAATAGCCGTCGGGGAGTGCCTCAAGGAAGCCCACTGTCAATGACTTTGTTTGTGTTGTCTCTGGAGTCCCTGCTTCGGATACTAGCATCCCAGCTGAAAGGTTGGACGCTTTCAGGAGGGACTACAGCTGTTCGTGTTTATGCAGATGATTTGATGGTTCTATTCTACTATTCTCGGAGATACCTCGACTGAAGGCTGTAATCGATGATTATTGTCGGAGTTCAGGTGCAATACTTAATGAAGGTAAATGCAGGCTTCTTACTTTGCAAAGTTTTGATGACGCAGTTGTTCCATGGGCTACTATGTTGAATCGGCATACGTCTCTCGGTATCATCACTGATCGTCGTCCACTCAAAATGGCGACACTCAACTGGAAGTCTGTTACGGAAAATGTTCAGGGAGCGATACTAGAACATGAAAGGCGTTCTCTTACTCTGCTCTTACTCTGATACATATGTTCTATGCAAAACTTATTACGTGGCCCAAGTTTATCCGCTTCCCTCGATGATGGCGAAGAAACTACAGCAACTGTCTGGTTGTTTCTTATGGAAAAGACATATCTTTCGCTTACGGTATGAGGTGGTTACCAAGCCTCGTTCTTTTTGGGGGTTGGGCCTCGCTGACATACGGAGGAAGACGCAGATGCTATATGTGGTGCGACGTACTGTTTTAATGATAACTCAAGGAACTCACACATTCACGTCTCGTTTATTTCTCTGTGCCCGTCCTGCTAGTCTTCAACCTCTTATTGATGTTGGTCGCATAAATTATAAGTTAAAACACATTCGTCACGTCTGTCTTATGGTGAGCTATTTAGGGGCTGACATTTTATGGAGACCCGTCCTCTGTCATTCCTACAGAGTCGTTGGAAAGCAGCCGCTTGCCCGAACTTCGCTGAAAGAGGATCACCGCAAACAAACTGGGCGACATTTTGACACAATATCAGTCTTCCGATATTGCCGATGCGCGTAGCGTCCACTTGGTATAAAGTAGTAAATAACTTGATTCCAACGAACGATCGACTTTTCCGTATTGGGCTTGGCGACACGGATTTATGTAGTCGTTATATGTCTACAGATACGATACGACATCGCTTTACTTGTGGAGGTCATATGGCAAATTGGTCTTGGATTAGGACGCAATTGGCCTTCCTTACTCGATCTTCTGAGACTTTATACACTACGGACATCATATTGCGACCGGATTCTTCCTTCTTTCCACGGTCGAAAACCCATACCGTTATGTGGTTACTGGGACACTTCGTTCATTATGTTGTAGAAGGCGAGTGGTAATATCACATGAACTTCACGTAGTACATGTTGAATCTTGTTTCCCGTCGGGAAAGTGTCGGTTAATTTAATTTTTCTAATGACAGGTGTTTTCCTTGTTATGAATGCTTCCCATCTGATTTGCTTCGGTTTGTTCTCTCCTAGTTTCCCTGCTCGTTTTCTTTAGTGTTTTGACTCAGTATCGCTTCAGTTCTATTGTAAAATGTGTAGATGAAGTATATATACATATGAACGTATCATACTGAAATTTTTCATAGTTTGCTAGTTTAGAATATGATCTGATTCGTTGTCTTTCTGCTTTTAGATTCTATATAATACAAAGTAAATAAAAATTAAAACTAAATAAATTCAAAAACATATATAAAAATTGTTTATACATATCATGTGAGATTGGTGATGGTTTTTCAGCTATGTTCGTGTTTTTTTCCTTTCTCCTTTTGTTACTGTTTTGTTATTATAATTAATTTGTTCTCCCATTAAAATAAGTGGTTAGCAGACCGGCCTCGCATTCGAGAGGACGACGGTTCAAATCCGCGTCCGACCATCCTGGTTCATGTTTTCCGTGATTTCCCTAAATCGCTTCAGGCAAATGCTAGCATGGTTCCTTTGAAAGAGCACGGCCAATTTACTTCCCCATCCTTCCCTTATCCGATGGGACTGATAACCTCACTGTTTGATCCCGTCCCCCAAATCAAGCAACCTGTTTTTCAACATAATTCTCTTTCAGTCGGAGGGCCTTACTCCACTTTCCTGAAAGTGCCTGTATGCCCACATGGTACTACTTGATGGTCGACGTCGGAGCGAACATCTTGCTGCATCAATAACCTCCCCATCATTCACGCAGTGCTTCCCACGGAGTGCATCCTTCACTAGGGCAGAAGACTGGTCCTCCATTGCTCTTTGAGGTCTTCTGTTAGCCAGCTAGGAACCCAGCGTGCACACTACTTTGAGTACCCCAACTGGTGGACGAGTGTGTTAGCACTACCAACAGAGAGGATTGCCGGCCGGGGTGGCCGAGCGGTTCTGGGCGCTACAGTCTGGAACCACGAGGCCGCTACGATCGCAGGTTCGAATCCTGCCTCGGGCATGGATGTGTCTGATGTCCTTAGGTTAGTTAGGTTTAAGTAATTCTAAGTTCTAGGGGACTGATGACCTCAGAAGTTAAGTCCCATAGTGTTCAGAGCCATTTTTTTTAGAGAGGATTTTTTAAATTGTGATCTGTTGATCACCTCGAATGAGGATTTCCGCTTGTTCCAACACTTCAGGTGTCACAGCTATGTGCGGCTGGCTGGCACGCTGGAGATCTGACAGGTTTGCGCGACTTTGATGGTAGACGCTGCGCCAAAGGCTCACAGTGCTTTTGTTCACTGTCAGGTCTCCATAGACATTCTGTAGGCTTATATGAATATCTGCGATGCTCTAGTTTTCCGCCAAAACAAACTCAAAGACATCTCTCTGCTTGGAGTGCATCTCTGTTACAGATGCCATTTTGAAAGCTACGTATAGCGCCGCCACCTATCGGAACTTCATGAAATTATAGTGGTTGAAGCGGGAATATTTCACGACGTCTCACAACCGTTTCCGCATTTTTTGAAACGAAATTGGCCAAGAAGAAAATGTGTTATTTTACTTATTGAAAGCCACTAGTAAAATCATGCACTGCATGCCTACGGTCTTAATGTGGAAATCGATTACACAAAAACAGATATACTAATATCTGTTTTCTAGCCAGTCTAATAGTGAAATTCACAGTTACTCTGTCGGATGATTGAAATCGTTTCGCCTGTCCACATTACATTCTATAGAACCTGTAGTGGACTGACAAGGCAGCCAGTCCACAGAGACGGGTAGCCGAAAGGGCACACGTACACACACGCCGACTGGCGCGAAGTCTGGAACAGGATACGTGATGAATGTGATAAAGAAAAGAACGTAGCTACTAGAACACTTAACTTTTATATCGTCCTTTGGTATACAGCATTCTTGATGATACAAGTGAGACTATCTTGAGATACATGCAATGGTACAAATGGCGCCTTGCTAGGTCGTAGCCATTAACTTAGCTGAAGGCTATTCTAACTGTCTCTCGGCAAAGGCTTCGTCAGTGTAGTCGCTAGCAAAGTCGTCGTACAACTGGGGCGAGTGCTCGTACGTCTCTCGAGACCTGCCTTGTGGTGGCGCTCGGTCTGCGATCCTGACAGTGGCGACACGCGGGTCCGACATGTACTAATGGACCACGGCCGATTTAAGCTACCACCTAGCAAGTGTGGTGTCTGGCGGTGACACCACATTCCTCCCCCGCAAATCGGCGAACGGTCGTGTGATAAGGCTTCCGCCCGCCGTGGGGAGGACCCCATGTTGACGTATGCGATGAGGTGGGGAGCCTAACAACAGGCGAGGCCGTGCCACCCGCACCCTGCCATTCGGTCCGAGGGGAGCTAGGAAACGCCTGAAAACCTAGTCCAGGGTGCACGTCAACATGCGGTGTATGCGCCTGTAATGAGACAGGAGGGGCCGAAGTGTCGACCTCCATTGCGTGGAGGGATCCGACGCGCGATGACGACATCTGGTCCGGAGCGGGCAAGAGTTCCATGGCGGAGGACAGCTGGTCACGGGAAGCGAGCGGCGGCGCGTGACCCAGGGAGGCGCTGGGCGGCTGCAGCGAAGCGTTCACTGCGGGCGGCGCCGGCGGCGGCCGCGGCGGCTGCTGCGGCGGCTGCGGCGGCGGCGCGACGCCATGGGGCAAAATGGAAGGCATCGTCGGCAACACCTGGGGATGAGGCGAGCCAGTAGATGGGTCCCCAGGGCGCTGACCGGACGGCACCGTCGCTGAAAGCAGACGGGGAGCGGCAGAACCCAGGCGACGGCAGAGGCGCAGCTGATTGAGATGCCGACGCACCTCACCAGAGGCCCCCAAAACCAAATACATCGCGCGGCCGAGGCAGCGAAGGATGCGCCCTGCGAGCCAACGCCGTGAACCTCGAAAGTTGCGATAGAAGACAACGTCGCCAGGAGCAAAAGCAGGAGTCTGCTGCTGCACAGGAACCTGATGCGGCGGATGCAGCAAAGACATCAAGGTTCGATGAGGACGACCGTGGAGCAACTCAGCCGGCGAGCGACCATTGCGGGGCTGAGAGCGATACGAAGACAGAAAGAGCAACAACGCGTCCTCCCGAGAATGCGACTCTTTCAATTTCAACATCTGTGACTTGAAAGTCCGGACCAAGCGTTCAGCGGCACCGTTTGACTGAGGCGAAAACGGCGCGGATGTCAGATGTTGAATACCATTGGCCTTGCAGAATGACTGAAATTCTGCGGACATGAATTGTGGGCCATTGTCGGAAACAATAGTCTGTGGAAGACCTTCAATGCAATAGATAGCGGATAACGCTTGGATGGTGGCAGATGACGTCGTGGAAGACATCCGGACAAGCTATCCCATCCTCGTCGCCAATGTAGTGGACTGACAAGGCAGCCAGTCCACAGAGACGGGTAGCCGAAAGGGCACACGTACACACACGCCGACTGGCGCGAAGTCTGGAACAGGATACGTGATGAATGTGATAAAGAAAAGAACGTAGCTACTAGAACACTTAACTTTTATATCGTCCTTTGGTATACAGCATTCTTGATGATACAAGTGAGACTATCTTGAGATACATGCAATGGTACAAATGGCGCCTTGCTAGGTCGTAGCCATTAACTTAGCTGAAGGCTATTCTAACTGTCTCTCGGCAAAGGCTTCGTCAGTGTAGTCGCTAGCAAAGTCGTCGTACAACTGGGGCGAGTGCTCGTACGTCTCTCGAGACCTGCCTTGTGGTGGCGCTCGGTCTGCGATCCTGACAGTGGCGACACGCGGGTCCGACATGTACTAATGGACCACGGCCGATTTAAGCTACCACCTAGCAAGTGTGGTGTCTGGCGGTGACACCACAGAACCAAGCTTGGGAAATTATTTTTATTATTATGCACTCGCAGCTATGAGTGGCAGAAACATTGTTTTTCCAGATGTGTTACAGTTCAACTACACAGTGTTAACATTAGAATGCTGTTGGAAACAAATACCTACGATTGGTCTCCGAATTAGTAATTAATTATCAGATACGTAACATGTTTAGATTTTTCGTGATGTGTTATGACAAAATACGAGGTCTGATCGATAGTCTGAGGCACTTATCAGGTTGGTGTAATGGATGTGGACTATAGTTATCGTAAGAACAACTACCATAGAAACGTATTTTGCTGACTGCGCAATGCTTACATATAATTCTGAACAAATATTAGATACAGAAATAAAGTCGAGCCAGAACAAATTGTTATGGACCTTGAGGGTAAACTGCCCATGAACTGGCGAAACAAAATTATTGCAGCTCCGAGGGATGGCATTCATAAATTCATTAGTTATTCGGCAGGAGTTGACAAGTTATTGCATGAGGAGGAGCATGCAAATCGTAATGTCAGACCACCAAATACTGCAGATCCGAGGCAGAATGTAAACGTTAACAGAATTAGCGTGTGCCGTGGAAACAGCAAGAGCAGGGGTGCCGTGAGGTGGCGCTATCCAGCAAGTGATAGGCGAAATAATGGGGAGCAGGTGCACAATTGTCGATCGTATTCTCCGGTGCGAGAGGATGGTGTTGCGCCAAGGCGACAGCAAATGGAGGTAAACGTAAGAAATGTACAGAATCCCAGAATCCGTTAAACTAAATGCCGTCTGTTAAAGGGCTAGCGGTTGCAAGATGGGAAGTAGTAATTTGAATCCGCTAATAAAACCCTTTGTACGTGTTAGCACAAAACAGACAGGGATTATAAGTGAGGAGCAGAAGAAGGTACTAACAACAGACGAAACGAGATAGATAAAGATCTGTGCATTTAAGGGAGGTTTAGGATTTTTTTGGACAGACATAAACAAAATAAGCACTGTATCGCAGACGATATGGGTGCTGTATTAGTGGAAAACGTGACAGGACATGATTGTCAGGAAGTCTTTAGCTACCAGGTTGAAGTCGAGTCATGTTTTCGGGAAGGAGAAAATACAGAAGCTGCATAATTATGGGAGATTAGTGATGTCAGTGTAGAAGAAATACTAGCGGCTATAAATGACGACGTTTGTGAGCTATAAGGGAGAGGCTTGAAAATGGTGATCAAAATGGAGGTCAGTCAATTAATCGTAGAAAAAGGAAGAGAGAGAGAGAGGAAAGAGAGAATGGCGAAACAGCGGAAAAAAAGTTTTAGCTGTCGTTAGCGAACAGAATAGTTAGTGTGGGGAAGAAAAGTGATAAGGGTAATTCTGCAAAAGTCTGTGTAATTTCTGGAATAAGGGAAGGTTTCGATAGAAGGGAGGTTGTGAACGATTTGATAGAGGAGGGTTCTGACACTAGTAATGAAAGAAAGATGCCGAATCAGCCACTGAAGTGTGTAACGAAGAAGTACAGTGTTTAGCAGATAGTGGCAGTGATTTATGTGCTGTGAGTAAAACTTGGTTAGAATCGTTGCCTAATAGAAATGAACTTGTAATAATGCCAGTAATGAGGGTGCAGATAATTCTAGCTACAGGAAAAGTTAAAGGACCTGTTAAACACGAAGTTCTGTTGCCAGTAAAAATAAATGGTGTGCAAGTACTCCATAAGTTCCTTATAGGCCGGCTGCGGTGGTCTAGCGGTTCTAGGCGCTCAGTCCGGAACCGCGCGACTGCTACGGTCGCAGGTTCGAATCCTGCCTCGGGCATGGATGTGTGTGATGTCCTTAGGTTAGTTAGGTTTAAGTAGTTCTAAGTTCTAGGGGACTGATGACCACAGATGTTAAGTCCCATAGTGCTCAGAGCCATTTGAGCCAGTTCCTTATAATCAGAGATCTATGTATAAAACTGCTAGTTGGTGTAGATTTCTTTAATCAGTACAAAGGGAGATTAAATTTGAATGAAAAGTAGTAATTTTTGAATTAAATGGGAAAGATGTGGTTGTACCATTTTTTTCGAAAAAACAGTGTGACCAAAGAAGAAGTAGTCAGTATATCAGTTAGGTATTGTAGAAGGATGGAAGATTACAATGAGTATGGGGATGATGTGGGGGTGGACCCTGAGGAAATGAAGGTGGTACAAGAAAAAATATGGAGGCCTGAGAGGGCGCTGCAGCCTATGCAGTGCTAGGTGTTTGACGAAGACCAGGTGCTCGGGTTATTGACAATGCTATTTCAGTTTCTTTTCGTATTGTCAATCCTCCTTTTCTGTCAGTCTGAGCTCAATCTATCATCTTTAATTTTCTTCTCTATCAGTGAAGGTAAAGTGTTTGAGAGCCTCAGAGGACGTTCTGGTGTCTTATGACGAAATAAGTTTTATGATGAGAGAAATGGGGGTCAAATTGTAATGAAGAGGGGCGCTAACATAAGTATGTTGACGTAGGAATATAATTAAGGTATGAAGGTGATGCTGAGAGCTGACAGTAGGGTCTGTCTTTAGTAATACGAGAAGTTATTCCATGATATGTGGAAGTGTACGAAGCATTAACGTAGCAGATAGAATATTGGCAGATAGGAAGAAATATCCTGTTGGAATATGTAAAAATAACTGGGAGGCTGAGTGAAATGTACAGAAATGAAAGTAACCGGATATGAGATGTGCAGTTAATAAAGGAGATTTTGATGATGAACACTTAAGTGCATTGGTCAGGAAAGGACGCGTTTTAATGATGAAAATGGATAAACAGTGGCCACATAGTTAAAGCACGTTTAACAAATATGACGAAAAATATATCTGGATAAAACTGAAGAACATTGATTATGAAAAGAAAATGAATGAATGGGAAGATTATATACAGGGTGAGTCATCTAACATTACCGCTGGATATATTTCGTAAACCACATCAAATACCGATGAATCGATTCCACAGACCGAACGCGAGGAGAGGGGCTAGTGTAATTGGTTAATACAAACCATAAAAAAATGCACGGAAGTATGTTTCTTAACACAAACCTACGTTTTTTAAATGGAACCCCGTTAGTTTTGTTAGCACATCTGAACATATAAACAAATACGTAATCAGTGCCGTTTGTTTCATTGTAAAATGTTAATTACATCCGGAGATATTGTAACCTAAAGTTGACGCTTGAGTACCACTCCTCCGCTGTTCGATCACGTGTATCGGAGAGCACCTAATTACGTAGGGATCCAAAGGGAACGGTGATGGACCTAAGGTACAGAAGAGACTGGAACAGCACATTACGTCCACATGCTAACACCTTTTTATTGGTCTTTTTCACTGACGCACATGTACATTACCATGAGGGGTGAGGTACACGTACACACGTGGTTTCAGTTTTCAGTTACGGAGCGGAATGGAGTGTGTCCCGACATGTCAGGCCAATAGATGTTCAATGTGGTGGCCATCATTTGCTGCACACAATTGCAATCTCTGGCGTAATGAATGTCGTACACGCCGCAGTACATCTGGTGTAATGTCGCCGCAGGCTGCCACAATACGTGGTTTCATATTCTCCTTTAACGTACCCCACAGAAAGAAGTCCAGAGGTGTAAGATCAGGAGAACGGGCTGGCCAATTTATGCGTCCTCCACGTCCTATGAAACGCCCGTCGAACATCCTGTCAAGGTTCAAATAACTTCCGGGAATTCAGCCAGGTAACACTTTCAGCGACCGCCGATATTTCGGCGGGAGAACACCCCGCCATTTTCAAGGCAAACTGCAACGGACAGGCGGCGTGCATGCAAATTTAATACCTCGGTTCTGCGACAGAAGCAGGAAAGATAACACACACACTGAACACTAGTGCCACCAAAGATGACCAAAGTCAGAGCTATCGATAGTGAGACTATGAATTCACAGGTGAGGCAGCATTGACTCTGTTCCTCTGTTTTTTGACAAGGGAGAGAGCCGGATTCCAAACAGAGTTTAAACAGAAACCTCCATCCCTGTTAACGAGGTTGCTCGCTAGTTTAATCTCAACTGCCTCCTTAATGACACTGTCCCAATAGCTGGACGTGCATGCCAATATCTCGGTGTTATTATATAACATGGGGTGACCAGTATCCAAGCAATGTTCGGCAATAGCAGATCTATTTGGCTGCTGTAATCGTGTGTGCCGTTTATGCTCAGTACATCTGTCCTCCACGGTCCTGATAGTTTGACCAATATATGCCATACCGCAGCTACAGGGAATACGATACACACCTGCCTTACGCAATCCAAGATCATCCTTAACGGAACTCAAAAGTGCTCTAATTTTAGATGGAGGTCGGAAAACACATTTCACATCGTATTTCCGTAAAATACGACCGATCTTATTGGACGTGTTTCCTACGTAAGGCAAAAAGGCAGTAGACTTAGGTGTTGACTCAGAATTATCATCAATCACCCGATGTACAGTTGGTCGATAGCGCAACGCACGTTCAATCTGTCTATCACTATAGCCATTTTGACGAAATGTAACTTCAAGATGGGACAGCTCAGCTGGCAAAGTCTCAGCGTCAGAAACGACATGTGCCCTGTGTACCAAGGTACGAAGTACCCCTTCACGCTGAGCCGAATGGTGACAACTATTAGCTTGTAAGTACAAATCGGTGTGAGTACGTTTCCTGTAGACTGCATGTCCCAATGATCCATCATCCTTCCTCCTAACCAACACGTCGAGAAAGGGAAGGCAACCATCCTCTTCCACCTCCATCGTAAAACGAATGTTCGGGTGGATCGAGTTCAGATGTTCTAGAAAGACATTCAAATTTTCCCTACCGTGAGGCCAAACAACGAAGGTATCGTCAACGTATCTAAAGAAACAGGCGGGTTTTAAAGGCGCCGACTCCAATGCACGTTCCTCGAAGTCTTCCATAAATAAATTTGCGATCACAGGAGACAACGGACTACCCATCGCAACTCCATCTGTCTGCTCGTAATACTGGTCATTAAATAAAAAGTAAGTGGATGTCAACACATGCCTAAAGAGATTAGTTAAATCAGCACCAAACCTGGCTTCAATTAACCGCAACGAATCAGACAGAGGAACACGAGTGAAGAGAGAGACCACATCGAAACTCACTAAAATATCAGAGTCATTCAGCCTCAGTCCCTCCAAACGACGTAAAAAATCAGCTGAGTTCCTGATATGATGTTCACACTGTCCTACTTGTGGACTCAACAGAGAAGCAAGATGCTTGGATACACGATATGTCGGAGCGCCGATGTTACTCACTATAGGACGGAAAGGAACCCCTTCCTTATGAACCTTTGGAAGGCCATATAACCTAGGGGGAACGGCACTATAGGTGTTAAGCCTCTTGATTGTGTCCTGCGAAAAACCACTTTTCTTCAGGAGGCTGTTGGTCTTTCTCTCAACACTTTTCGTGGGGTCAGCATCGATTCTGCGATACGCTGAATCAGAAAGTAAACGTTGCATCTTTTGTACATAATCAGGTTTATTTAAAACAACGGTGGCATTGCCCTTGTCAGCAGGTAAAATAACAATACTGGGATCAACTTTGAGAGAGCGTAAAGCAGCCCTCTCTGCTGCTGTTACATTACTCTTGGGTGGACGAGCCCTAGTCAAAACACGGCATGCCTCCCTCCTAACTTCCTCTGCAGCGTCAGGAGGTAGTTTGCAAACTGCCTGTTCAATTGAACTAATAAAATCAACTACCGGCAAATTCTTCGGAGTGGGTGCAAAATTTAAACCCTTCCCTAGCACGGATAAGGTTGCGTCGTCAAAAGATTTCTCTGTGAGATTTATCACAGAACGTCGAGATATAACATCCGACTCCGGATGGACGGTGCCTCATGGACCCAAGCTGACTGGGAGTACAACTCCGTTACTGCCCGGCATTTGGCAAAGTTTGAACGTTTTCATCGCGCGGAGTCGGATGTTATATCTCGACGTTCTGTGATAAATCTCACAGAGAAATCTTTTGACGACGCAACCTTATCCGTGCTAGGGAAGGGTTTAAATTTTGCACCCACTCCGAAGAATTTGCCGGTAGTTGATTTTATTAGTTCAATTGAACAGGCAGTTTGCAAACTACCTCCTGACGCTGCAGAGGAAGTTAGGAGGGAGGCATGCCGTGTTTTGACTAGGGCTCGTCCACCCAAGAGTAATGTAACAGCAGCAGAGAGGGCTGCTTTACGCTCTCTCAAAGTTGATCCCAGTATTGTTATTTTACCTGCTGACAAGGGCAATGCCACCGTTGTTTTAAATAAACCTGATTATGTACAAAAGATGCAACGTTTACTTTCTGATTCAGCGTATCGCAGAATCGATGCTGACCCCACGAAAAGTGTTGAGAGAAAGACCAACAGCCTCCTGAAGAAAAGTGGTTTTTCGCAGGACACAATCAAGAGGCTTAACACCTATAGTGCCGTTCCCCCTAGGTTATATGGCCTTCCAAAGGTTCATAAGGAAGGGGTTCCTTTCCGTCCTATAGTGAGTAACATCGGCGCTCCGACATATCGTGTATCCAAGCATCTTGCTTCTCTGTTGAGTCCACAAGTAGGACAGTGTGAACATCATATCAGGAACTCAGCTGATTTTTTACGTCGTTTGGAGGGACTGAGGCTGAATGACTCTGATATTTTAGTGAGTTTCGATGTGGTCTCTCTCTTCACTCGTGTTCCTCTGTCTGATTCGTTGCGGTTAATTGAAGCCAGGTTTGGTGCTGATTTAACTAATCTCTTTAGGCATGTGTTGACATCCACTTACTTTTTATTTAATGACCAGTATTACGAGCAGACAGATGGAGTTGCGATGGGTAGTCCGTTGTCTCCTGTGATCGCAAATTTATTTATGGAAGACTTCGAGGAACGTGCATTGGAGTCGGCGCCTTTAAAACCCGCCTGTTTCTTTAGATACGTTGACGATACCTTCGTTGTTTGGCCTCACGGTAGGGAAAATTTGAATGTCTTTCTAGAACATCTGAACTCGATCCACCCGAACATTCGTTTTACGATGGAGGTGGAAGAGGATGGTTGCCTTCCCTTTCTCGACGTGTTGGTTAGGAGGAAGGATGATGGATCATTGGGACATGCAGTCTACAGGAAACGTACTCACACCGATTTGTACTTACAAGCTAATAGTTGTCACCATTCGGCTCAGCGTGAAGGGGTACTTCGTACCTTGGTACACAGGGCACATGTCGTTTCTGACGCTGAGACTTTGCCAGCTGAGCTGTCCCATCTTGAAGTTACATTTCGTCAAAATGGCTATAGTGATAGACAGATTGAACGTGCGTTGCGCTATCGACCAACTGTACATCGGGTGATTGATGATAATTCTGAGTCAACACCTAAGTCTACTGCCTTTTTGCCTTACGTAGGAAACACGTCCAATAAGATCGGTCGTATTTTACGGAAATACGATGTGAAATGTGTTTTCCGACCTCCATCTAAAATTAGAGCACTTTTGAGTTCCGTTAAGGATGATCTTGGATTGCGTAAGGCAGGTGTGTATCGTATTCCCTGTAGCTGCGGTATGGCATATATTGGTCAAACTATCAGGACCGTGGAGGACAGATGTACTGAGCATAAACGGCACACACGATTACAGCAGCCAAATAGATCTGCTATTGCCGAACATTGCTTGGATACTGGTCACCCCATGTTATATAATAACACCGAGATATTGGCATGCACGTCCAGCTATTGGGACAGTGTCATTAAGGAGGCAGTTGAGATTAAACTAGCGAGCAACCTCGTTAACAGGGATGGAGGTTTCTGTTTAAACTCTGTTTGGAATCCGGCTCTCTCCCTTGTCAAAAAACAGAGGAACAGAGTCAATGCTGCCTCACCTGTGAATTCATAGTCTCACTATCGATAGCTCTGACTTTGGTCATCTTTGGTGGCACTAGTGTTCAGTGTGTGTGTTATCTTTCCTGCTTCTGTCGCAGAACCGAGGTATTAAATTTGCATGCACGCCGCCTGTCCGTTGCAGTTTGCCTTGAAAATGGCGGGGTGTTCTCCCGCCGAAATATCGGCGGTCGCTGAAAGTGTTACCTGGCTGAATTCCCGGAAGTTATTTGAAAGTTGTATACGCCAGGAGAAACTCAGGTCTCACATCCTGTCAAGGGTCAGCCTTGTGTTAATTGCGGAATGTGCAGGTGCACCATCATGCTGATACCACATACGTCGACGCGTTTCCAGTGGGACATTTTCGAGCAACGTTGGCAGATCATTCTGTAAAAACACGATGTATGTTGCAGCTGTTTGGGCCCCTGCAATGAAGTGAGGACCAATGAGGTGGTCGCCAATGTTTCCGCACCATACATTTACAGTCCACGGTCGCTGTCGCTCTACCTGTCTGAGCCAGCGAGGATTGTCCACGGACCAGTAATGCACGTTCCGTAGATTCATTGCCCCGTGGTTTGTGAAACCCGCTTCATCGGTAAACAGGTAGAACTGCAACGCATTCTCTGTTAATGCCCATTGACAGAATTGCACTCGATGATTAAAGTCATCACCATGTAATTGCTGATGTAGCGACACATGAAACGGGTGAAAGCGGTGACGATGCAGTACGCGCATGACACTACTTTGACTCAGTCCACCGGCTCTCGCAGTGTCCCGTGTACTCATGTGTGGGTTCATGGCAACAGCAGCTAACACACCAACTGCACCCGCTTCTCCTGTGACGGGCCTGTTACGGACCCGTTTGCGTGCTACGACCATACCTGTTGCATACAGTTGGCGGTAGATGTTTTGCAATGTGCGGCACGTTGGATGCTCTCTGTCAGGGTACTGTTCTGCATACACCCTGCAGGCTTCAGCTGCATTTCGTCGACACTCGCCATAGATGAGTATCATCTCCGCCTTTTCAGAGTTAGAATACACCATGGTCACAGTTCCTACAACACTACACTATCACAGACGTCTGGTAACACGGGGTACTACAGTTGGTCTGCGTGCGGAGACGAATGCAGAATAACAATAGCAGCAAGCGCTACATGCGGACACTGCGACAGCTAGACCAAACCACAACAGTGCACTACAGCCACACTCGTAAACACGGTCGTCATCGTAAATATGTCCCTGCAGATGCTGCTCACCGACCGTGGCCCGTGATATATATATATATATATATATATATATATATATATATATATATATATATATATATATATATAGGAGATTTCGTCGCCGTTCTAAACAGACAGTTTATAAAACGATCGAGAACATCGAGTTCGCCACAACAGCTGGAGACAAGAAGAACCGCATGCTGCTACTGCTCTTGTCGACGGACCTTGTGTTTTCTGTGGTTGTAGACTTAATTTTAGTATTGACATTAATGATACTTTTGATCATGGTAATGGTTGGCTCACTGTAGCCATTGTACGTGGAGGTACGGGAGTGCCTAATGTACCTGGACTTGAAAGTTTCGTTGATAGAGACATTATCGCCTATCGTACGTACCATATGGCAGAACTTGCAAATAAAGACTTTGGTAAATCAGCTTGTATGTCGCCTTCTGCATTGTCGTTGTATACTCGTAATAAGAGAAAAATATCTGTAAATGAGTCAGTATTTATTTGGGTTAAAGGTAAAGGAGTGTGTGAATATGTAAAGTTTGTTGGTGGCTGTACTTTATATTTTCATAAATAAATTCATCTGTATGCAAACTGATCTGTAGTGTCAGCCATTAACCGGACACGGGTACATCACGGACCGGGGGGGCTCAAGGATGCAACAGCTTTGTTCTATAAATAGACTTATCGCTTGACCTTGATAAGTTCACAAAGGTACATGTATCACATTGGAAAAACCGAAATAAAATGTTCAAACGTACCTAAGTTCTGTATTTTAATTTAAAAAACCTACCTGTTACTAACTGTTCGTGTAAAATTGGAGCCATATGTTTGTGACTATTTCAGCGCCATCTATCACAAAGCGAAAAAAGTGGTCCAGCTTGAAGGGCGAACCCAGATGGCGCTATGGTTGGCCCGTTAGATGGAGCTGCCATAGGTCAAACGGATATCAACTGCGTTTTTTTAAAAATAGGAACCCCCATTTTTATTACATATTCGTGTAGTACGTAAAGAAATATGAATGTTTTAGTTGGACCACTTTTTTCGTTTTGTGATAAATGGCGCTGAAATAGTCACAAACATATGGCTCCAATTTTACACGAACAGTTAGTAACAGGTAGGTTTTTTAAATTAAAATACAGAAAGTAGGTACGTTTGAACATTTTATTTCGGTTTTTCCAATGTGATACATGTACCTTTGTGAACTTATCATTTCTGAGAACGCATACTGTTACAGCGTGATTACCTGTAAGTACCACATTAATGCAATAAATGCTCACGGCATTTGGCAATACGTGTAACGACATTCCTCCCAACAGCGAGTAGTTCGCCTTCTGTAAGGTTCGCACATGCATTGACAATGCGCTTACGCATGTTCTCAGGCGTTGTCGGTGGATCACGATGGCAAATATCCTTCAACTTTCCCCACAGAAAGAAATCCGGGGACGTCAGATCCGATGGACGTGCGGGCCATAGTATGGTGCTTCGACGAACAACCCACCTGTCATGAAATATGCTATTCAATACCGCTTCAACCCCACGCGGGCTGTGTGCCGGACATCCATCATGTTGGAAGTACATTGCCATTCTGTCATGCAGTGAAACATCTTGTAGTAACATCGGTAGAACATTACGTAGGAAATCAGCATACATTGCACCATTTAGACTGCCATCGATAAAATGGGGGTCAATTACCCTTCCTCCCACAATGCCGCACTATACATTAACCCGCCAAGGTCGCTGATGTTCCACTTGTTGCAACCATCGTCGATTTTCCGTTGCCCAATAGTGCATATTATGCCGGTTTACGCTACCGCTGTTGGTGAATGACGCTCCGTCGCTAAATAGAACGCATGCAAAAAATCTGTCATCGTCCCGTAATTTCTCTTGCGCCCAGTGGCAGAACTGTATACGACGTTCAAAGTCGTCGCCATGCAATTCCTGGTGCATAGAAATATGGTACGGGTGCAATCGATGTTGATGTAGCATTCTCAACACCGAAGTTTTTGAGATTCCCGATTCTCGCGCAATTTGTCTGCTACTGTTATACGGATTAGCCGCGACAGCAGATAAAACACCTACTTGGGTATCATCATTTGTTGCAGGTCGTGGTTGACGTTTCACGTGTGGCTGAACACTTCTTGTTTCCTTAACTAATGTAACTATCAGACGAACGGTCCGGACACTTGAATGATGTCGTCCAGGATATCGAGGAGCATACACAGCACACGCTCGTTGGACATTTTGATCACAATAGCCATTCATCAACACGTTGTCGACCTTTTCCGCAATTGGTAAACGGTCCATTTTAACACTGGTAATGTATCACGAAGCAAATACCGTCCGCACTGGCGGAATGTTACGTGATACCACGTACTTATACGTTTGTGAATATTACAGCGGTCCAACTAAAACATTCATATTTCTTTACGAACTACACGAATATGTAACAAAAAATGGAGGTTCCTAATTTAAAAAAAAACGCAGTTGATATCTGTTTGACCTATGGCAGCGCCATCTAGCGGGCCAACCATAGCGCCATCTGGTTTCCCCTTTCAAGCTAGACGAGTTTCGTTCTTTGTAGTTTTTTTCGTTTGATGCTTATTTCGTGAGATATATTGCCCGATCACTTTCAATGGACCACTATATATATATATATATATATATATATATATATATATATATATATAGAGAGAGAGAGAGAGAGAGAGAGAGAGAGAGAGATAACACAAAATTTTTTATTTCTGTTTAATAGTGGTAAAAAAATATGAAGAAGAGACACTGCATAAAGTGGACACTATGTATTATACAGTGTCTGCAAATAATTGTTTTGTGTGAAATGTGTTTTTCACAATTAAATGTTTTCAAGTTGAGTTAAAGTAAAGAAAAAATTAAAGTTTTGCTTTCAATAGCAACTATTTTTTTAAAAAATTCTCATTAAGTGTTCTAAGGGAAATAAACTCTTGAAAATGTTTTCTAGTAGATTTGATCCTGCTGTTTAAAGTAAAATAAAGAAGCAAGGCTCTCTTAATTTACTTTCATTTGAAGTCAAGTTAAATGAAATATAAAATTTGTAAATAATTTCTTGTAGCAATGAGTGATCGTGTATTAGGGTGTATGTAAAGAAAGTAGTCTTAGACTGAAGTATGGTTTCAGGGACAACGTTGCGTATAAGCTTTGGAGGGACAGATATACGAAAAATCGAGGAATGTTATGGGCGCTACAATATAAAGGTGCCGTAATCAAAAACCAGGGAAATGTCTGTGACGAAAAGACGATAGTGATGTGCTGGTGCTAAGGTAGGATAAAATACAATTATTAAATGGAAGGACACAAATCACAGTACCTTTAAATGAAAAAGTGAACATGTGGTTAACTTCGAAAGACTTTCATGAAACATGAATTTGAAAATCTTGAAAATGTTATTAAAATGTTGAAAATTTGTTTTGAAAATCTGCATCAGTTTTGTCAAATAAGAAATGAATTTTCATAAAGAAATTAAAAGATTAGGCTAGGTTAGTTGTAGACTGAGTAAGAAATTTGTAATTTTAGTTTATAAGAATAAGAATTTTTTTAAAGATTTAATATTTGAAGCCAGGAGCGATAATTTGTATAATTCTAAAAATTTCTTAAAAGGACTTTGTAATCATAGGGGGTGTGAGGCACGGTGCCTTATTTTGCTCCTCTATACAGCCTGTGTATCGGATAGAATGACTCACATGTGCCCAATGACAGATGGTCTGAAGCAGGTTCAGTTGAGTATGTAGTTCTAATTTTCATCTGCTAGAGGACAGTAGCGGATAGGACTAAACAGGAAGTTAAGAATTTTGACCCCCAGAGTCCAGTAATGCACAGACACAATCAAGGAAAGAGTCAAAAGGATGATTTTGTGAATTGCTCTGTTTATTTCTTGAATGCTGTGTTGTTTATTTATGTTTGTACAGTTTTGTATATGCTTTTAGTAGCGTGAATGATTCGTGAGTGTGGTCTAAAGTAAATATGTTGATCGTTGTTCTACTGATGAACGTTGTACGACGGGGAATTTTGTGTCATAATATGTTAAGTACGTTTATGGTAAAACGAAACCTAATTCGAGTGCAAATGGAAATAATTAATAACGTAAAGTATAAACAAAATATGAGAAGTTCGAAAGTGTGTTATTTGTTGATTGGTTAGTCATGAAAAGCGCGGACTACGGCGAGAGAATAATGTTTTTCTATTGGCCTTAACGAAAACTGACCAATCAGAACGGAGTATTCTTCGCGCGTCTTTTCTCTTGGAGGTATAGAATGCTCACAGAAGTCTAAAGGAGTCGGAGCCCAGCCTTTCAATGGTGCGGTCGTATGTAGTATGAGTTCCGAAGGAAGTTATAATTTGCTGGTTTTAGTTGTGCTACATGTTCCAAAAGTGTTTTAAAGCGAAGGCAATTTGTTCCGGTTGTTTTTTTAGAAAGTACAGTTTTTAAAGTAATTTTGTGTATGAGGAAAGACAGTAATTCCGTGTGGTATGTTGAGCAGATCGGTGACTAGAAATCTGAGTGCATTAGACGCCAATAAAATTAATAGTATGCCGAGCATATTCCTTTAAGAACAACCCGTGCTCAGTAGTTGTTCAGATTTCGGGAAATACATTAACATAAACTTACTAACGTGAATGAAAGGGTTTGTGCATGAGTGTGTTGAGATTAGTACGGGCTTGGCAATGAAAGTGTACATTATCAAGGTTCAGAATATACCGAAGTTTTGCCAATATTTCCACCTTTCATTCAAAATTAAGACCTTCTCCCGATTCTTAGAATAGTTACGTTGTATGCAGCCTGGTGCGAGTTGCAGTACGGTATGTTTCTGGTCGGTTTTCCTACCGTCGATCTGCTGCAGCGAGTTTACAGGTAGGTGCAGGCAATGGACGAAAGGAACCGCGCCGGTGCAACAGGTCCCCTGGCTGCTTTACGTTTCGACAGAGGCCGTCCTGGTAGCCTCATCAAAACGGCCTTTGGTGATTACTGACACCGTCGCTAGTGTGTGGGCGTTGCTCAGGTATCTCTTCTTAACGGCTGCACTGCGAGTTCAATCTTCTGGACACCACAGCCACAGGTGTGGAGAGGAAATTTCTGACCGTTAAATGGAATGACCCACAGAGAGTCACTACTCGCGGCCCTGGGTCGACAGCATCGACAGACGCACAGCATCCCGTCATAAACATGGATGTGATTGTACTATTATCAGGTATTGCAGCCTGTTTTTTCAGCAGTCGTTGTGCGTGTGTTGTTCGATTTTGAATCACGTTGGTGATAGTTCAATTGGTCAATTGTAACTGTATCTTTGGAGGATCGGTTTATTGACAGACGATGCGCGTGAAATCTGTAGCCCGTTATACATTCTGTTTCTGCCCACACTTAAGGCTGTGGGCTCCAGGGCTAGACATTTTATTTACCCTGAGCGTAATGTTCCTATTACACGTTTCAGCTGCCTGGATCCTTTTATGGATGCAGGAATTTGGTGGAAATAATGATGACTCTACTGTCATTGTGCATGTGTAGTTCACAATTTGAATCATATTGGTTGTAGGTTACTTGATATTTGGAGAATAAGGTTATCGACAGACGGTGCTGAGTCTCTAAGATCGCATTTTTTTATCGTATAGTGAAAGATAATTCGTAACCTCCGAGATTCGCTGACTGAATGTGGGAAGAGTTTATGTTTGCTACATTGTGGCCATTGTTCAGTCTCGTTTGTGTATGGTGAGAAACGTGTACACTTCGAATTATGTTTTCATTTATTTATGAGCCTTATACTGACATCGAACATAATATTTTGTGAGTTTCACGTCTTTTTATTCTGCCAGGGAGTCCTGACGAATCTCGTCAACAGTCAGCGTTCTTGCAGGATTGTATTTTACAAGCCATCTAGCATCGCTGCAAACTAATAATGTTGCAAGGTTTATTTTGTTTAAGATGTCGTAATTATAATTACGGTCTCGGGCGCCTTGTCACGGTCCGTGCGGTTCCCCACGTCGGAGGTTCGAGTCCTCCCTCGGGCATGGGTGTGTGTGTTGTCCATAGTGTAAGTTAGATTAAGTAGTGTGTAGGCTTAGGGACCGATGACTTCTGCAGACCATACCACAAATTTCCAAATTCCACGTGGAACTGCTGCCTGGCTGAAAATGGAATCGCCCACGCTAGTTCAAAACGTAAAGCTTTAAAAGCTTGGTGGTTGAGGGAGAAGGGATCTTGTTTCTGATTGGTCCAGACAGGAGGGTGAAGAGGAGGGCAGTGCTTGGCGCTTACACTGGTAGCAACTTTTATCCGCAAAGGGCTCCACAGATTCCCTCTGGTGAGTGTGAAGGTTTCTGTGAGCGTCTTTCTTGCCCAGGTGGTATGCCTCTTCCATGAATGATTTAGCGTCTTCTGTGCCAGCTGCCAGATTGAAGATGATTACGTATACATTGTCCAAATTTCTCTATGATGCCGGGGGGACAATCTGACTTAGTGTTGGGCGGAGTTTCCCCGTTTGCAATAATGGATTCGGTGATGGTCGCGGCCACTCGAGAAGTTCCATACTCTACCAGAATCTCGCCTCACTCATTCAACTTGCATTATCCGGCCAATGTTGGGATCAGTTTCCCGTAATTTAAGTATGAATTTGCATCAGTCATCGATATTCCCAACGACGTCTTGGGGTCTATTTGAGGGAGATCCCGAAGTCAGAACTGACATAACAGCACTGTCAGCCATCAGCAAGAGAGGAATAAGAAACTTCCTGGCAGATTAAAACTGTGTGCCCGACCGAGACTCGAACTCGGGACCTTTGCCTTTCGCGGGCAAGCGCTTGCCCGCGAAAGGCAAAGGTCCCGAGTTCGAGTCTCGGTCGGGCACACAGTTTTAATCTGCCAGGAAGTTTCATATCAGCGCACACTCCGCTGCAGAGTGAAAATCTCATTCTGGAAAGAGAGGAATAATCTCCAACTTTTCAACCACCGGAGGCTGCAGTGGGTATTGCCCGTGGCTACGCCTAAAATCTCGGAGTCAGAGAGATGGCCTACCGTGCAAGCAACGTACTTTTCGCGAGAGTCGTTGCAGATACTACACACCTCTCTATGAGCGTATTTAGCACCACAGCGCTACAGACACACTATGTGATCAAAAGTATCCGGATACCTGGCTGAAAATGACTTAAAAGTTCGTGGCGCTCTCCATCGGTAATTCAGGAATACAGTATGGTGTTGGCCCACCCTTACCCTTGATGAAAGCTTCCACTTTCGCAGGAATACGTTCAGTCAGGTGCTGGAAGGTTTCTTGTGGAATAGCAGTCCATTATTCACGGAGTGCTGCACTGAGGAGAGATATTGATGTCGGTCGGTGTGGCCTGGCACGAAGTCGGCGTTCCAAAACATCCCAAAGGTGTTCTCTAGCATTCACGTCAGGACTCTGTTCAGGCCAGTCGACTACAGGGATGTTATTGTCGTATAACGACTCCGCCACAGGCCATGCATTGTGAACAGGTGCTTGATCGTGTTGAAAGATGCAGTCGCCATCCCCGAATTACTCTTCAACAGTGGGAAGCAAGAAGGTGCTTAAAACACCAGTGTAGGCCTGTGCCATGATAGTGCCACGCAAAATAACAAGCGGTGCAAGCCCACTCCATGGAAAACACCACCACACCATAACATCACTGCCTCCGAATTTTACTGTTGGCACTACACACGCTGACAGATGACGTTCACCGGTCATTCTCCATACCCACACCCTGCCATCGGTTCGCCACATTGTGTACCGTGATTCGTCACTCATCACAACGTTTTTCCACTGTTCAGTCGTCCAATATGTACAATCCTTACACCAGGCGATGCGTCGCGTAGCATTTACGGGCGTGATGTGTGGCTTATGAGCAGCCGCTCGACCATGAAATCCAATTTTTTCACCTCTCGCCTAACTGTCAAAGTACTTGCAGTGGATCCTCATGCAGTTAGGAATTCCTGTGTGATGGTCTGGATAGATGTCTGCGTATTACACATTAGGGCCCTCTTCAACTGTCGGCAGTCTCTGTCAGTCAACAGACGAGGTCGACCTGTATGCTCTTGTGCTGTACGTGTCCCTTCACGTTTCCACTTCACTATGACATAGGATACAGTGGACCCAGGGATGTTTAGGAAGGTGGAAATCTCGCGTACAGATGTATGACACAAGTGACACCCAATCACATGACCTTGTTCGAAGTCCGTGAGTTCCGTGGAGCGCCCCATTCTGCTCTCTCACGATGTCTAATGACTACTGAGGTCGCTGGTATGGAGTACCTAGCAGTAGGTGGCAGCACAATGCATCTAATATGAAAAAGTATGTTTTTTGGGATGTCCGGGTACTTTTGATCATATATTGTATGATGACTTAGATGGAAACTCGAGAATTTTACAATGACGCCACACAATCTAGTAATTTAGTGGTGGTTCATCTATTGCGATGTGGTATTTCTGATAGATACAATGTCTGTGGTTAGAAATCGCTTGTGCTTATACAATATGCTATGAGAACATCTATAAGCATTGACATAATTATTTCGACCAATGTGTTCGTTTCTAACACAAATTTAACAGAATGCTTACAACTGCAGAGAGGCTTTTGTTCACTTTTATCCATTTCAATTTTGTTTCACTAACATTAAAGAATTACTTCTTACATAACTTTCTATAAACACTGATTAGCCAGAACATTATGAACACCTGCTCAATAGCTTGTTAGCCCGTCTTTAGAATGAAATGGATCGCTGTGTATGCATGTCAGGCCCCGACAGTTTGTTGGTAGGTTTGTGGATGTATATGGCATAAGCTGTCTAACCACAGGTCATGTAATTCGCGGAAATAACGGGTTGCTGGTGCGCGGTTCTGGGTTTGATACAAGAACAGTAATACCGCCTATAGGTGACATTGCCATCAGGGAAGACATCAAGCATGGAGGGATGCAAGTGGTTCGCAGCTGTCAGCGTGTCTTCGATTACTACCATAGGGCCCCATGCTAGCGCAAGGGAATGTCTCCCATGGCATAATACTGCTACCACTGGCGTGTCCGTGGTGTGCTGGACGTTTCGAGCGGCGGTTAGCATCGTTTGTGGAAACGACCTTCGACCTAGTGTAGCAAAAATGCTATTCACCCGCAGAGCCTACATGTTCCCATTAATCGAGGGTCGAATCCCCATGGTCCCATGGCCACTGCAATCGTAATAGACGATGTCGTTGCGGTAACATGTGAACACGTGGGGGTGGTCTGCTGAGGAGCTCCATGTTCAGCAATGTATGGTGAGCGGTGTGCTGTGAAACATTTGTGCATGCACCAGCATTGTGCTCTTTTGGCAGAGATCCCAAGATACCATCTATCCTATTTTACAGAGCATATAAGCCTTCGAACCACACGTTCTGTGAAGAGTAGTAGACGTCCAACCATTTAGCACCTAGTGGTAGTTTCACTGTTATTTTACCTCTTTCTGTAGATGCTCACGACAGTAGCACGTGAACATTCGACCAACTTCGCCGTTTTCGAGATACTTGTTCACACGCTGTGCGTAATGATAATCTGTCCTTTGTCAAAGTCTCATAACTCAATGGATTTCCCCATCTCCTGTCGACTCCTACGCTAGGGTGACCCCCGTCCATGTCTGCTCCGTTTACATACTTTTGTTAGAGTATCTCTTGCCCGCAGCGCCAGCAGACGGCATCCAACGTCGCGATGGGCAGTGGTCATAGTGTTTTGGCTTATCAGTGTATGTGCGACTGGGTGATGAGGGGAAATTAAGGAATCATTTACTTAATTCAACAAAAAGTGCGAAATGATTGTTCAACATAGACTATTGATAAAACGAATTACAACTTAGCAAACTATTTTGATATTGTAGTTAGTAGATTCAGGGAAATAACTGCTTCATTACCTTCTGTGTTCCAAATAGAGAATTAAA
This sequence comes from Schistocerca nitens, assembly GCF_023898315.1. Classification (NCBI taxonomy): domain Eukaryota; kingdom Metazoa; phylum Arthropoda; class Insecta; order Orthoptera; family Acrididae; genus Schistocerca; species Schistocerca nitens. The sequence continues at coordinate 567,809,599 of NC_064616.1, read as the reverse complement.
TTGAGAAAATATTCGGAATTAGGAAATAAATTCCAGCAATTAAGTTTATATTCACAAGAATTAGCAAGATAGATGCCTTCTACCTTACAATGTTAGCTCACACCGGCGGTGGGTGACCGCATTGGGAGGCCGGATGCCGTTGGCACAGGGAAAAACAAATTGCCGAATAGGTGTTCAATTGAAGGATTTGTCCCAGGACGTTGTTCCAAGTGACATCATTATTATAATTATTAGCATAAGAGATAGCTATCATGTTAGTGAAGGAAATAAAGAGTTTAAAGCCCCATCGATACCAATGTCCTTTGGGACGGAGCACAAGGTTGGACTGGACAAGGATGAAGCACGAAATCGGCAGCAACTACAGTTGTAAAACTACCGTAGGCTATCACAGACTTTCATAAATAAGTGTAGACTACGGTAGATTTTCTGGTAGCCATGGTCAGTTACGATCGTAATCGCGTTACCTGTGTGTTAGGTGTGTTGCATACCTATAGGGCGTTACCTCATTTAGATTGCTTTGTTTACATATGTGATCAGTAGAGTCCGGATTGTATGCATCATAAAAACCTTAAAATACGCATGAAAAATGTTTAAAAATGTATGAAAAGTTTCGAAATGTGCATGATCAAATAATAAAAAAAAAAACCATGGTACTTACTGCATACATTATATCTCAAAGTCGAACCCTTGCATATGAGTCACGAGGAAGAGCGCCGGCCACTTTAAAAATCGGTACATTTTCTGAATACTGTCTGATAGAGTCTAGGAAGGGGGCTTTTCTGGGATTACTTTCTACAAATGTGTAAAATGGGGACGCATACCATGTTTCAAGAATTGTTCCTTCTTTGCTATTGTTATCGGTAACAAGCGGATCCGATGCGAGTGAGTCGCAGCGAAACAATCGATATGTACAGAACCAACTTCGAGATATATCGCAGTAGAGGGGCACGCTCAATAACTCCGTAATATTTTATTTAAAAAACAACATAAAATAATGAATTTTTTGAACAGCATTAACTTTTAATTAATACTATTGGACCAAGGCATCATTTACAGTTTATTTTACATTTTTCTGCTATGGTAAACATTAACGACAAAGTAATGTTCCAAATGTCCAGTAGTAAGATTGTGCCATCGATACATTTTTATAAGCAGAAAAGGACCGTTCTACATCAGCTGAGGTAATTGCGCAATATTTGAATGTGGCACTTATTGTTTCTGGTAAAAGTTCACTTGTCCTATTAATAAAACTATCAATTTGTCACAAGCGTTCAAAGCCTGGGTTATTGTTTAAAATGTTTTCAAACTTTTCTTTAAGTTTTCTTGGGAATACCTCTGGCAATGAAGAGTTCACTAAAATAATTTTATTCATTAACTGAATAGACTCATTCAACGCCAATTCTCGACTTTCAAGCTTTTTAATACTTGCAGGTATATGGGAAGAATGAGTGCTTATCACAGCAATGTCTGTTTTAATACCGGAATCATTAAAAGCTTCCTTGCACTGGCAAACTGCCAAAGCCTCGGCACTATAGAAGTCGTTTACTGCCCCTCTAATGGCCTCGCAATGTTCACTGTAAAACAACGCAGCTTCGACCCACGTACCCCAACGAGTTACCACTGGTTCGGGAAGTAAAGGCACATTGGGTTATTTTTATTTGTATGTCTTGATGCGAGCAGGAGCATTTAGAAACAGTTTCTTTGTGGATGAAGTCTGTTTATTTACATTCACAAACGAGGAACGTACTTCTTCAGCAGGGTGGTGTACTCCATGATCGGAGCATGTCACATGAATAAAATTGGGATAAAATACTTGGAGGGCTTTTCTTGCTTTGATCATATAGGAAGCAGCATCTGAAAAACACAAACACCCTTTCATCGGCGGAAGATTCAGGAAATATGATTCCAATACCCTCATTCACAAATCTGGCGACTGTACAATGATTTACTTTTTCAACTTCTTTGCAGGCCGCTAAATAGGAAGAAGAAGGCTCTTCTTTTAAAGCACCAACAATTAAATTTTCAATTTAACGGTCACAAGTGTATAGTTTCGTCAACTGAAATCCAGATAATTCTGCCCTTGAGTTCATTGCGTATTTCTTCCAGAGTATTTACGTAAATTGTCGGTATGTAATTTTTACGCAATGTTGATTCATCTGATATGTGTTGATTTAAGTAATATCTGCACAGGAAGCATCTGAGGATAGGGTTTGTAAATTTGTGAAGAAAATGGTTCAAATGGCTCTGAGCACTATGCGACTTAACTTCTGAGGTCATCAGTCACCTAGAACTTAGAACTAATTAAACCTAACTAACCTAAGGACATCACACACATCCATGCCCGAGGCAGGATTCGAACCTGCGACCGTAGCGGTCGCTCGGCTCCAGACTGTAGCGCCGAGAACCGCACGGCCACTTCGGCCGGCGTTTGTGGAGAGGAATATTGCTTGAGTGAATGCTTCACATAAATCCATGCTACACCGACTTTTTTGGTTACCTTTGGACAAATCGGTGCTACTGCAACTTGCTGTTGTCAGAAGTTGTTGTCGTGGTCCTTTCTTCCGCATTCCTGCGATTTGAAGACTTGCCTTGACATGCTGCTCTATTTGAAACTTTTTTTTGCACGAAACGTTTTTCTCGCAGACTCGGCAATATTAAACAATTCCGTCATATGTAAATGTTCCAGGATGGTCAACCATCCACAAAACTACGTTTCTTTTTTCGGGCAGTATGGCGCACACCACGTTACACACTACATGTCGTAAACACGTTCAACTGAGTACCTGTAAATAGAAAGCTAAACTGAAACAATGTACGTGCGACTAAAAGCTTACGTAGTTTAAATTAACTGTTACCGACGCGTATGATACGACAGTGGAGGGGATTAACCAAGCGCGTGGGCGCAGGAGCATTGACTCTGTCCGCCTGTTCCTGTTCCTCTTCTGTAATGATTTCGCTAGGCGGTGGCCTCTCGGTAAGCGATTACACACAGTTCTAGGTCGCGGTCAATCTGTGAGACATCAAAACTAGATCGAGCTAGAGACCGTCCGTCTATATTTTTAAAATATTGTAAACATAGAGCGAAAATATGCATCGTCACTAGCTTTTAGTTAAAATATGCAATAACCAGTGAAAAGGAGCAAAAATGCATATGCATATACAGCATGCAAATACGTGTAATCAGGTCTCTAGTTATCAGCATCTTACTAGGTTCCTCTAGAAATGGGAAGTGGTGAACAATCTGGAAACTGAATAAGGATATACAAAAGTCCGCATAAGCTATGGAACATTCTTGATCTACATAGTTATCTACCTGTTTGTTACTTGAAAATAAACGTTATTTATAGCAAAATTGAAACTGTGAATTTTAATTCAAGTTTTATTCGAAAATTGCTGATTTGTAACGTGAAACAGAGGGATATAGTAGCAAAAAATGCAGGTTTTTGATATAGCCTTACAAAACGCAGTTTCCTCAAAAAAAGGTAAAATTAAAAAAACTCAAAGAAAAAAAACATATCAAACATCGCTTCAGTACTTCGTCGTGGTTATATGAAACATGTTTATGTTACTTATAAAATAACAAGAATAATTACATAGATTTTTTATGCTTGGTTGCATGAAAGACCAGAAGTTGCACGATCAACCAACTTTTATTTCTTATAAAGTACGCCGGCCGGAGTGGCCGAGCGGTTCTAGGCGCTATAGTCTGGAACCACGCGACCGCTACGGTCGCAGGTTCGAATCCTGCCCCTGTCATGGATGTGTGTGCTGTCCTTAGGTTAGTTAGGTTTAAGTAGTTCTAAGTTCTAGGGGACTGATGACCTCAGAAGTTAAGTCCCATAGTGCTCAGAGCCATTTGAACCATCTTACAAAGTACAATTCATATTAATATAGTATCGTGTTCGGCATATGACTGTGGCGCATCGTACTGCATCTGCAACAGCAGTTGAGCTGTAGTTGGCACCACAGTGACACAAAGATCTTTTACAAATCGGTTACTTCAACGACAGCACCGAGCCAGACGCCCGCGTGTGTTCCACTGACTCCAAACCAGCGCTATTTGCGACTTCAGTGTCAAGCGAGAGCTCGCTGGAGGGCAGTGCGGAGGTCTGTTGTATATTCTGATGAAAGCTGGTTCTGACTCGGTGCCGATGATGCCCGTGTTTTTGTTAGGACGCCAGTTGAGGTTCTGCATCCAACATGTCCGCATGCTAGACATACTGGACCTACACTATATGATCAAAAGTATCCGGATAAATGGCTGAAAATGACTTACAAGTTCGTGGCTCCCTCCATTGGTAATTCAGGAATTCAATTTGGTATTGACCCACTCTTACGCTTGATGACAGCTTCCACTCTCGCAGGCATACGTTCAATCAGGTGCTGGAAGGTTTCTTGGAGAATGGTAGTCCATTTTTCACGGAGTGCTGCACTGAGGAGAGCCATTGTTTCCGTGTTCCATACGCTAATGAAACGGGAAGGAGACTTTGTAGGTTGCAGAATGGATGGTAGAAACTTCCATGCAGTTAACAATGAATTACAAAGTATAATTGTTGATATAGACTGCTAAGTAGCACACTGTTCTGTTCTGTTCGTCAATATGGAAGTAATGCTTCCTCTGCATCGTGGAGCGAGCGATGTAAAGCAGTGATTACGACTCTGGCTATATATTCGGGAGGAGTAAGATTCAAATTTCTGTTCAGAAATCTTAATTTAAATTTTTGCAAAATCTCTAATCACATCTGACAATTCTGACATAATTTCCGTAATAAGATCGCTGTTAGAGTTGCGCTCTATCAGAACTATGATTTGTTAGTTTTGGTACAGTACATAAGTGATGGCAGGCCGGTGTGGCCAAGCGGTTCTAGGCGCTTCAGTCTGGAACCGCGCGACCGCTACGGTCGCAGGTTCGAATCCTGCCTCAGGCATGGATGTGTGTGATGTCCGTAGGTTAGTTAGGTTTAAGTAGTTCTAAGTTCTAAGGGAGTGATGACCTCAGCTGTTAAGTCCCATAGTGCTCGGAGCCATTTTGAACCCATAAATGATGTAGTAAATAAGTGTAGATGACCGGTAGTAGCCGCGCGGGATTAGCCAAGCGGTCTGAGGCGCTGCAGTCATGGACTGTGCGGCTGGTCCCAGTGGAGGTTCGGCATGGGCATGGGTGTGTGTGTTTGTCCTTAGGTTAATTTAGGTTAAGTAGTGTGTAAGCTTAGGGACTGATGAGCTTAGCAGTTAAGTCCCATAAGATTTCACACACATTTGAACAGTTTTTGACCGATAGTATTGGTGACATTGGTAAGGGAAGGAACATAAATGAATGTCTGAGAGAAAAACTGGGACCCGATTACTTCTCTATGTTTTTGTTTCTTTGTTTGTTTTGCCCATAATTAGAATCACACATCGTTTAGTGGTTGTTAATATGTATTTTATATCTTTACAAAATATAAATTGAACTTTATAAGTAATGAAAATTAGCTGATCGCTTAACTTCTGCGCTTTTGTGTAACAACAGTAGTAACTTTTGATGTAAGTACAGTTTACGTGCCGGCTACGGTGGTCTCGCGATTCTAGGCGCTCAGTCCGGAACCGCGCGACTGCTACGGTCACAGGTTCGAATCCTGCCTCGGGCATGGATGTGTGTGATGTCCGTAGGTTAGTTAGGTTTAAGTAGTTCTAAGTTCTAGGGGACTGATGACCACAGACGTTAAGTCCCATAGTGCTCAGAACCGTTTGAACCATTTTTTTACGTGCACAAACATACAAAATAAATATAATTATGGTTGTTATCTAGCATTTAATAGTGCGTTGTTCATCATGATCAAAAGCAAGAGTTTCCTGTTATGACTGATAGTGCGAAAGTGGTTTATGAATAACATAAACATGTTTCATACAGTCTCGACGAAGCATTGAAGCGATGTTTGTTATGTTGTTGTTTTGCGTTTTTAATTTTACCTTTTTTTGAGAAAATTACGTTTTTTAGCGCTATACATATGATTGATCTGTATTGTTTATTTATTTTTGCTACAACATCCCTCTCTTTTACGTTACAGATGGACAATTTCAGAATAAAACCTGATTTAAAGATTGCTAATTTCAGTTTTCCAGTAAATACTGTATATTTTTAGGTAACAGACAGAAAGGTAACTATGCACTCGTAGAACAGAAACGTCCCGTAGGTTATGTGGCTCTTTATATATCCTCGCCCAGTTACCAGACCGTTCACTAGTTCCTGTTTCTAGTGGTAGCTAGTAAGACACTGATCGCATACGCAAACAAAGCGATCGCCGGCCGGGGTGGACGAGCGGTTCTAGGTACTACAGTCTGGAACCGCGCGACCGCTACGGTCGTTGGTTCGAATCCTGCCTCGGTCATGGATGTGTGTGATGTCCTTAGGTTAGTTAGGTTTAAGTAGCTCTAAGTTAGCGCTCAGAGCCATTTTTGAAACAAAGCAATCGGAATGAGATAACGGCCGATAAGCGTGTGACACACCAGATGTATAGGTATCGCAGTTACGATCGTAACTGACCGAAGCCACTAGAAAATTTACCGTGGTTTATACTTACTTATGAAAGGCTACCATAGACTTCGGTGGTTTTACAACTCTAGTCGCTGCAGATTTCGTGACTCATCATTGTCAAGTCCGACTTTGTGCTCCGTCCCAAAGGACATTGATGTCGATGGGGCTTTAAACTCCTCCTTTCCTTCTCCAGCAGGGTAGCTGTCTCTCATGCTAATAATTATAATAATGATGTCACTTGGAACAGCAAGGTGTTTCGATGCGGTCACCCATCCAAGTTATGGCCGGGTCCGGCATTGCTTAACTTCGGTGAACGGGCAAGAACCGAAGTGGTCTAACGTGGTTAGACCGTTGCCATATATCTTGCTAATCCTTGTGAATGTAAACTAAACTAACCGCGCGGTCTATGGCGCCTTGTCACGGCCCGCGCGGCTCCTCCCGTCGGAGGTTCAAATCCTCCCTCGGGCATGGGTGTGTGTGTTGTCCTTAGCGTAAGTTAGTTTAAGTTAGATTAAGTAGTGCATAAGCTTAGGGACCGATGACCTCTGCAGTTCGGTCCCGTAAGATCTTACCACAAATTTCCAAATTTACTTAAACTAAAGCCAATGTTAAGGCAACGGTAATTTTTTACTTCGCGTTGTGTTTCCTGTTCTTTAAGTAACAGCCTGCTAATTAAAAAGACTAACGTTCGATCCTCGGTTAGTTTTACGACTTTTTATGGCTCTTAACGTTACTTGCACTTTAAGAAATGCTATGTGAAGATGAATAACGACGTTAAACTGAAATCTTTGTAATGTTCGCGGAAAACAAGAACATTCCATGACATACGAAAGCATGCCTAGATACGTAATCACTGTGCTAATTGACCTGATGATGGTTCAGATTTGTAACTCCCCTAACTGCAGCACTAAGATTGTAGACATGAGGGCGGATATCTTTTAAAAAATCTGAATTATCCTTGATCTGTGACACGTACTTAACTCAAGCCAAAGTGTGACAATTTTCTATTACGCAACCAAGCGCCTGAACGTGCTGAGAAAGACCACGTAAACGTTTTCAGCATTAAATGCTGAACTCGTTTCATTTTTATCTGAAAATGGCTAGTAATAATAATCCGAGAAGCGAACCTGCCTCTCTTCACGACGAGTAAGTGCTATGACGAAGAAATTGTGTATGGCATAGTATACTCCATAGTGTAAAACAAATGACAGCCATCGCTATACGATGGCCAAATGTTTGAGAATAATTTTCCTCATGATGACGCTTAAATATTGTAGACTGCAACGCTGTCTAGCCGTCACAGATTACGGCTGCTATTTTGTAAACAGTTCACTTTAAATCATATTCTGTTCTGTTCCTGAGAATGGAAATGTACTTGCATTGTTATTATACTGTTAGAAGTATTTCCAATGAACGTCCTTTCAGAGCGATGAGTTTTAGGCTCAGACATGTGAATATGAAGTACAACGCTTTTATTTGTAGACCACACCGAGGAACGCATCTTTAATCTACACAGAGAACAGAAAGTTAATACTACGCTCTGCCGAGGATACCGCAGTGTGCTCGATATGAGGCCATCTTCCAGATTTCTCCAACATGTATATAGCATGCCATTTATAAGCACTTTTGGTTGGCCTGAATGACATTTTTTTCTTTCTCTGCCTCCCCCCTCTCTGTCTCATCGGTTCTAATCGCGATGTGTACCCCGTGTGTAAGTTTTCAGACAGCACTTGGCTGATTTTCGATGATAATGTCTCGAATACACATTGTATACAAAATTAAAATATGAAAAAAGATTAAATACTAGTTATACAGGTGCTCCTGTATGTACGTCATTTCACAGGTAATGCTGCGAACAGTGTGTTTACTATCGCTGGAGGAGAGTGCAGTATATCGATTCGTACCTTACTAAGCACCACATATACATCTACTTGAATATTCTGCGATTCACACATAAGTGCTTGGCAGAGGTTTTATCGAACCACGTTCACTCTATTTCTCGACCAGCTCGTGGGAGAAATGAAAACACGTAAATCTTTCCGTGCGAGTTCCGATTTCTCATATTTTATTACAACGATCATTACTATTTAGGAGGGTATCGACAAAATATTTTCGCATTCGGAGGATAACGTTGGATATTGAAATTTCATGACAAGATCTCGCCGCAACGAAAAACACTTTTGTTTTAATGATTGCCACCCCAGCTCGCGTATCATATCCATGATACTCTCCCACCTATTTTGTGATAATACAAAAAGAGCTGCCTTTCTTTGATTTTTTTCGATGTCCTTTGTCAATCCTACCTACTAAGGATCCCATACAGCACATTGATACTAGTAGAGGGCTGACGACCGAAGTATAGACAGTTTCTTCAGTAGACCTGTTGCATCTTCTAAATGTTCTGTCAATAGAACGCACTCTTTGGTTCGCCTTCGGTTCAATACTATCCAGGCCATCGTTTCAGTTGAAGTTGTTTGTCATTGTAATTTCTAGGTATTTGATTGAATTGACAACCTTTAGATTTGTATGATTTATCATGTAACCGAAGTTTAAGGGTTTGCTTGTAGTACTCACGTGCATGACCTCACGTTTTAAATGATTTATGGTTAGATACCATTTTTCGCTCCATACAGATATCTTACCTAAATCATTTTGCAATTGGTTTCGATTTTCTGATGACTTCTATAGGCGATAAATGACACTATCATCTTGCAGACAATTTAAGATGGCTGCTCAGATTATCTCCTAAATCATTTATACAGATTAGAAACATTGGAGGGCGTATAACACTTCTTTGGGGAACACAAAATATCACTTACATTTTACTCGGTGACTTTCCGTCAATTACAACGATCTGTGACCTTCCTTATAGGAAATGACGAATTCAGTCACACAATTGAGAAGTTTCTCCATACACGTGCAATTTGATTAGAAGCCACTTGTGAGGAACGGTATCAAAAACCTTTTGGAAAGTTAGACATTTCAGTTAATTGAACAAAATTTAAAGATCTAATAATAATTAATTACAAGAATGAAGGCCGCAATCTGTAATACAAGTGTGAATTGCTTTTGGAGCACTAACGACTCCTAATAGATGACTTTAGGTCAAAGATAGAGAAATGGGCTATAAACTGAGATCAAATGAACGTTAGCTGAAACTTATACTGTGAAAGAGGAGACAAGGAGATCAGTTCTAGAAATAGAAATGTGAATGAGCTGGACAGGTAAATCCATGAAGATTTGTTCTTGAACTCAATGTTCTTTCAGTTTTCGCCTATACAGCTGAGAAATCATTTGTTCTTCTGAAGCTTTGGACGGAGTTTTGAAAATTAGTAACATACGGGGACAGATGTCACATCACATTGAAAGATCTCAGTTGCTCACAAGCAATCTTAGCATGTAGTTATTTAAATACATTTCTTTGGCGATGTTTGTACCCTCTTCATTATTTTAGCGCTGTGGGACATATCATTATTCACAATCTCACTCGCTTTTTTATTTCATCTTCTACCCACTTCAAGACTTTTTAGATGGAGCAGAAGTTGCTAATAATGTGACATTATCAGACTGTAGATGGCATGCATGTATCTGACCATCTCTGGATTTTATGTAGGATGTAAGTACTATTTCTTTCTTTCATCTCACATTTACGTTCACAATTTTCAATTTAAGACTGTAAAAGTGGATTATTCCTACAGCGTTAGGATTACTAACTCCATTTTATCAAAAGCAGGACGGTGCTTCACAAAAAGCCTGAAATTTTTTAAAAGAGCCTGACACTTTATTTTAGAATCATTAAATTGTTTGTATTTAACATAGTGGGGTAATAAACATTATCTGATCTCAAAATGAACAGAAAATAATAAATTCAAAATCTGCTGTAGTATTAAACAATGGTATTTAACTGTCGCAAATACATCTTGAAAAAATTATCAGTGTTCTTCAGTAGTGTACGCTTTGAAAGTGTATTTTTCAAGAGAATGTACTGCTGAGGGAAAGCTCAATTATCATCTTGAAGGATAGAGCTATAAAATTCCTCACAACGCATATCGGTGAAATTTTATTCGACCAGTAAAATGACTTTTTCTGAATGTATCAATAAACGGTTCCTTTCTTTTGTCCACTGAGCAGCTATGAAAGAAAAAACACGTCCAATAGATGCTTGCTACTAGGAATCGCAATGGAAATGTGGCCAATTTTCAACATTTCAGAAAATGATTCGACCTTTTGACACTTTTTAAACAAGGAACACCACTGTTGGTTTTGTTTAGAGTTTTAGTTCAGCGTTGTAGATTTGACGCAATTCTTGATGTTTCAGAATTGATCAAATCATTTCGAACATCTATTTTCATACCTTTGGTTTGCAAGTGCTGGAAACAGGGAAGATTGTCCTCAAAGCAAAGATCCTTTAAGTCTTTCAGTTTAAGCCATTTCAAGAACTTGAATATTTCCATGGCTGCATCCACTTTTCTAGGTATTCAGTGCAAGTTTCATAGACACTAGATATACTTTCCACGTACACCTGAAACTCTTTTTCCAAGCGAGCTTCTGAAAAGGATTCAAACCTAGTCTGACTGAGAGGGATGAACTTATTCTCAAACCCGTTTTTCAGGGAAATTAATAGTTTTTAATAAGTCATGCACATCAATAATAGAACTGCTTCCATCATCAGCAGACCTAATTTTGAAGTTAAAAATGTGCATGGTCAAGGAGAGGGGCAGTATCGCAAGGTATCCAACTCCTATTAAGCTTTCTTTTAGCTGTCGTTTGAGAGCAGAATACAGATTTTTTGCTCCTCTGCGTGCAAGACCATCGAAGTTAACATTTGCACTGTACAGTACGAGCAGCCCTTAGCGGCTCGCCATCTGGTAAGTGTTCATGACGTCGCCTTTCCGGCCGAGATCTTTTTTAATATGTGACTTGTAAGTACTGCATCTTTTCGAGTCAGTACAAACTTTAATTTTATTAATGTACTATATACCTAATATTGTAGTACAGTTAGTCTAATTCTGAAGACGACGCTCATAGTAGCGTCGAAACCAGGTCAATTTTGACTTAATATTTGTGACCGAGGGCTTATTTGTTACTATATAAAACTACAATGCCACGAATCGAGGTATCGTATACGGCGACTGCGAATGCAACTTTTCTCTGCCAATCACGTCATTAGTAGCGGACATCGCGAAAAAATGTGCGCAGCTTATAATTCAATCCAGTGACACTACACTTAAGTTCGTCAGATGATGAAAAAAGCCGGAGTTTTTATAAGGAACAAAAATTTTGGGCAGACATTATAAAAAGCACCGAAAAACCGGGCATGTTCGCAAAGAGCCGCAAAGTTGGTAACCGCATGTGGAGTATATAAGGAGCACTAGACAGGCGCGAGCCTATGCTGTGCGAAGCTAGACAGGGCGCAGTCTGGCGGCGCGCTGGCAGACGTTATCGCAGTGTACGCTGTGCCCAGCGTCCTTAAATCTGAGGTCGGCTGTGGTTCCCGCGCCACTTTTACTGCACATCCTCTGTTTCAACATTTTATCGCCCTTCCCACATGGGGAAAGGAAGCGGCAATGGCAGGATCACATGACCGGAAATCTGGCATCATTGCATGAGAAGCATGGTGGGGAGCGCGCGCTGCCGCGCCACGCCGCTGGCGCCAGCTGGCGTACGTTTCGTGCAGCACGTCTGGTCACTGGCCTACGGGGAGGGGGCAAGGCGCGTTTCTCCTTCACCCTTTGCACAGTGACGATACCAAGGAACGATGCAGTGTATTAATCCGTTATTCGTTTAAACTGATAATAACGATAACAATTGTAAGGTTTATAACCTGAAACAGTACCCAGCCACAAGTATGGCTTAAAAGACGTTTATTTACGTCAAACCGTTACCGGTTTCGGATTTCGTACTTACTCATCTTATCTGACAGTCTTTCTCACTTTCCTGCTGGGAACTGGTTTTGTAATCGTTACTGGTTTTGTGCAGTCGTGTATATTTCTGTGCAACGTAATCGTCGTGTATTTCCGTTATACATTTTAAAAATTCCACGTTTTGGCACGTTCGTTGTGTGAGTGCTATTAAATTCTCGAAAAACCGGTTGAATAGTGCCATTCTACTCTGTTTTGCAGCACACACGCTCGACAATGGCAAAACGTGTCCAAGCTTCATATAAGTAACAAAAACATAAGATTTTAAAATGTATGACAGAAATAAACGAGTGCATCACACAGAATTTACACTACGGCATAAAACCTATAACAACTGCAAAACGAGTGCTCTACAGAGAAGCAAGGAAGTCTGTAAGAGCCATCTGAAGATGGATTTGTAAGAAATCCGAAACCTGTATGATTAAAAAAAAAAAAAAAAAAAAAAAACACCCATGAAAACATGGAAAGCAAAGAAATTGCAACAGAAGAGACTTTTTTCACAGTATCAAAGGTGAAGTAGTGCTCATAACTCTTAAGGGATGTATTTTAGAGTCCATGTTTACAAGACTTTTTGCTTCGAATGATCATTCCTGTCATATTCCTGAATACTGACCACTCTTCCTGAGCTACCCTGTATATGCATCCACAGGAGCCTGATTTCTCTTATACAGTCTTCACGTGAATTACGCGAGATGTAACTTAACGTCAGTGGCAGTAGGATCGTTCTGCAGTCTGTCGCAAACGCCGTTCTTATAAACTTACTCAATAGCACTTTACGAAAAGCTTGTCTTGTTCCCTTCGGACCACAAGTTATTTCCATAATAGTGTCGGCTGCTGTGGCCGAGCTGTTCTACGCGCTTCAGTCCGGAACCGCGCTGCTGCTACGGTCGCTGGTTCGAATCCTGCCTCGGGTGTGGATGTGTGTGATGTCCTTAGGTTAGTTAGGTTTAAGTAGTTCTAAGTCTAGGCGACTGATGACCTCAGATTTTAAGTACCATATTTCTTAGAGCCATTTGAAGCATTTTTTCCCTAATATTCGGGTGTTGGTCGAGTTTACCGGTAAAAAATCTAGCAGCACGCTTCTGAGTTGTTTCGATGTCTTTCTTTAATCCGACCTTACAGGCCTCTCAGACACTTGAGCATTACTCAAGAACAAGTTGCACAAGTGTTCTTTATGCAATCTAGATGAACAACAATTTCCTATAATTCTCTCAAGAAACCGAAGTCGACCTTTCGCCTTCCCTACAACCTGTCACTTTGCAACGTTACGCCTAGATGTTTAGTCGACGTAACTGTGTCAAGCAGCACACCGCTGATGTCATTTTCGAAAAATGGTGCAAATAGCGCTGAGTACTATGGGACTTAACATCTGAGGTCATCAGTCCCATAGACTTAGAACTACTTAAGCCTAACTAACCTAAGGACATCACACACATCCCTGCCCGAGGCAGGATTCGAACCTGCGACCGTAGCAGCCGCGGGGTTCCGGATTGAAGCGCCTAGAACCGCTCGGCCACAGCGGCCAGCTGTCATTTTCGAACATTACAGGATAGTTCTTCCTGATTATCTGGATTAACTTATAGTTTTTCAAGTTTAGAGAAGGCTGGCATTCGTCACACCAAAACTAAATTCTGTACAATTTATCCTGTATCCTCCCACAGTCATTCAACGACTGACGACGACACTTTCCCGTAGACTACAACGTCATCAGCAAACAGTCCCAGTCTGCTGCTCACCATGTACGGCAGATTGTTTATGTGTATAGAGAACAAAAGCGGCCGTATTACACTACCACGGGGCGCTCCCGCAGATACCTTTGTCTCCGATAAACACTTGCCTTCCAGGACAACGTACTGGGTTTTATTACTTACGAAGTCTTCGAGCCACTCACATACCTGAGTACCTATTCCGTATGCTCGGACCTTCGTTAACAATCTGCTATCGCGCATGGTGTCAAACGCTTTCGGGAATTCTAGGTATTTGTTAACCTTCGAACACACACATTGTATGGAAATGCAAAATTTTGCAGACAAATTACCTTGATAGATGACAGAGCCCCAGCATCACAGGAAACTCCAGTTTAATTTTACATCTATACCGACATGCGCGTATATTATGGCTACTAGGTATTTCGCATATCCCTCAAAGCATAAAATCGGCTCAAGCGCTCAAGATGATTGTCTGCATATCTTACAAAAAATGGCTCTAAGCACTATGGGACTTAACATCCGAGTTCATCAGTCCCCTAGACTTAAAACTACTTAAACCTAACTAACCTAAGGACATGACACACATCCATGCCCGAGGAAGGATTCGAACCTGCGACCGTAGCAGCAGCGCTGTTCCTGAATGAAGCGCATAGAACCGCTCGGCCACAGAGGCCAGCATGTCTTACAGTGCTGTGTCAGCAGTTGCAGTTTTTCCGACGAACTGCGTATCGAGGATCGGAGCAACAGAAAGAGGAATATCGTACGACAAAATATTTAACTACATTACGAGACTTTAGGATTATTCATGTAACACAGGGCGTTAGGAAAGCGATAGCTAAACAACGTAGTCATTCACGAGGGTAAGGGAGTACTAAACTACTACAGTGACACTTCGTGGCTGACTGATTAGAGATAAAGCTGACTGAAAAGAGATGCTCTATGTACGAGGTCTGTTCAAAAAATTCCGGAACGTTCGTATTTTCGCGCCAATGGTGCGTTGGAGCAAAATGCGGTTGGCATTCCTTCACACGTCTGTGTTTAATGTGTAGCTGCCGGAAATTTCATTGTTGTATGTCTGTTAGTTATCGTTCAGTGCTGTATTGAGTAGAACGTTGTGTCACACGGTGCCCGAATTTTGAGATGGTAGGGTCAGAGGAGCAGCGTGTCTCCATTAAATTTTCCGTGAAACTCAAGAAAACCTTCGCAGACACACACCAAATGATACAGAAAGCCTACGCGGATGAGTGCTTAAGACGTACTCGGTGCTACGAATGGTTCACACGGTTTAAAAATGGCCGGACGGAAGTTAAAGATGACCCGGAAGTTAAATATGACTCGTCCTTCGACGTCTCCCGACGACGCTAATGCCAGGAACGTCAACGAAATTGTGCGTGCCAATCGAATAATGCAACATTTCAAATGGATCATTTAATGAAAACCTGACACAGCATCTTGGAACGCATCGTGTTGCCGCCAAGTTCGTCCCACGGCTCATGAGTCAAGACCAGGAAGACCTTCGCCTCGCCATCTGTGATGAGATTTTGGATCGAGATATTCCATAAGAGAATCATAACTGGTGATGTGACGTGGGTCTACGGTTATCATGATGAGACCAAGGTTCAATCTTCACAGTGGGTCGGGAGAGGTTCTCCAATACCGGAAAAAGCTCATCAGGTCAGGTAAAACGTCAGAGCCATGCTGATAGTTTTCTTTGACTTTGAAGGATTAGTTTATCACGAATTCGGGCCACAGGGACAAACTGTTAATTGATGGTGCTATAGGGACGTGTTGCGACGCCTGCGAGAAAATGTGAGAAGGAAACGGCTGGAAATACGGCGATACAATTCATGGCGCCTGCATCACGATAACGCTCCCGCACATTTATCGCTGTTGGTGCATGACTATTGCACAAAGAAACGAAATCACTGTGTCACTTCATCCTTCAAACTCTCCAGAACTGGTCCCTGTGGACTTTTTTTTATTTCCGTTGTTGAAAACCCCGTTGAAAGTGCGAAGCTTTGCAACGAAAGACGAGATAAAAGAAAATTCGCAGATGGCTCTTCGCGCGTTCCAGCAAGAGGCGTAACAAGACTGCTTCCGGAAGTGGAAACGGCGTTGGTACCGTTGTATCAATTGTGGAGGAGCGTATTTAGAAGGATACCATGCACAGTGAGTAAAAGGTAAGCGCAGGAAAATTTTGAGGACAAAGTTTCGAAATATTTTGAACAGACCTCTTATAATCTCTGTTAATCAGGAAACTGAAATAGTTCAAAAAACCTTTGACGTTAATTACTGACTAAACTGTGGTCAAACAAAACAAACAAATGTTGCATACTTTTCCTCATACGTATCCCCTTCATATTGCCAACACGAACCAGGAAGTCTCCTATTCAGCTGCTTGTTCCGTCATCTGCACGTGGCTTCCTATCCTGTCCACAGTCAGTTTCTGAAGAGCATTCCTATGAACAAAAAAAAAAAAAAATTGACGGTAATTATTGACTAAACTGTTGGTCAAACCAAAAAAATGGAAGCGGAATTTTCTTCCGTAGACTATCTGTTCTCTCTGTAGGTGATATACCCGTACGCACTTAAAAGCCGCCCCAATATGCATATTTCTTGAATTACATCGGTTAGCTGTACTAGCCGTCATTGCTGGGATTAAACCAACTTCTTATTTTGTGTTGTTCTCTACTACGTAGTTTCGGCTGTGAAGCCGTTCTCAAGTGTGTGCAGTGCATATCAGATATAATATAATTAAAATACGAAGCATAAAGCGATTATTGGTTGTTTGGTCGACAGAAGAAAAGGTAACTACTGGGTACAACCCGTTAAAAACATATACTTGGGCTACTGTCGGCATATTAGTCTACGGCACACTTTTTTTAGAAGCAGAGCGTCGCTGGCCTGACATAAAATAAAATAATCACGAATTAAGTGAAGCTAAATATGGTAAGTATAAAAATGGGCGATTGTCATACAATAAAATGCTTAACTTTAAAACATTTAACCACATTACCGGACTTAAGAATTACAAAGACGACATCAGGTGTTGGGAAACCAGTAATTGCACAGTGGAGTCACAAATGTAACAGAGTACTGAGCTATGACAGCGACACGTCGTGACTGATCGGTCAGGGACAAGCCTGAGCGGAAGGATACGCTCTGTCTATAATCTTTCTTAGCCCCGAAACTGACAATATATGAGTGGCATGAAGGAAAAGAAGGAATATCGTTTCTATACTTTGAGGGCAAGGTTCATAGGGCGTCGCCATGTATATTTGTAGCATAGAAATAATTCGCCATTACAGTTATAACATTTTCGGAGCAGCTGTTTACACAGCATACTATAATGATATCTATGAAAAATTGAAGCATAACTTTCCATTTTCCTTCGCGCAGAAATTGGTTGTGACTTTTTAAGTGCGTATGGGAATGTTGCATGCAGATAATCTGCGAACGGAAATTTCGCTTCCACTGGTTTGTTTGACTACAGTTTAGACAGTAATTACCGTCAAATTTTACTGTTCATAGGAATGGCCTTGAGAAACTGACTGCTCAGGATAGGAAGCCACGGGCAGATGACGCAACAAGCAGCTGAATGGGAGACTTCCTGGTTCGTGTTGACAATACGCAGGGGACACGTACGACGAAAAGTATACAACATTCGATTGACAACATTCGCCAAGTAACTCTGCGGTCCAGACTGAAGGAAATGCAGTGTTTCTGAAGTCACGTCCCTCTTTCGTTCGGTTCAGTACTGAAGCTTACCTTACTTTTTTTCGTTTAGACGAAGCAGCTTATGAAAGCGTTATAATGTGATCATTTTAGTTCAACTGGTTAGTATTATATCGTTCCAACAAATCATTTGTGAACAACAGAAAAGTATCGATAGCTATGTAAACACAGAGTTATTCATAAGTACCTCTGGGGTTTCAGATGACGGCAGTGTGAAAACTATAAGACGTGCAAAAATGACATAAATCGCTGGATAGAGCATCTCACTAACTTTTTATACGTAATACGTGACGTGACGTGATTGCAGAGCGCACCACTAGGGAGCAAGAGTGTCAGGACATGTGGACAAATTGCTCCGTATTGCCCCATCGGATAGTTCGCGCCTGCATGTAGGCAACCAAATAGATTTGGGAAGCTGGCTGCTGTCTCTGAGCATTCTGTGGCAGTAGCGCAGTATCGGCAGTAGCATCGATTTCAGTGAATTGCATGCACGTATTGACGTTTGCCACGTCACAAATGGTGCCCCTATTGAGCACCTGTAATGAGAGTTAAAAACTTGCAGAGATGGTCCATCCACTCATATGTATCAATTTTCTGTATGGTTTGTGCACTGTACAGTTAAATTAAAGTGACCACCCGTCAAAAGTCTGAATAACCACCTTTTGCAGCGCGAACCGCGGCGAGACGAGCAGTAAGAGCGTCAATGAGGTACTGGACGGCATCGACAGCGGTGTAGCGCCATGCCGTCTCCAGTGCCGTAGCCACATGCGTTAGGTTTCTCGGTTGAGGATCCATGGCTCGAACAGCACTGTCGAGATGGTACCACAGATTCTCGGTTGGGTTTAAATCCGGGGAGTTTGGTAGCCAGGTGAGTAGAGTAAATTCATCCTCGTGTTCTTCAAACCCCGCACATATACTGCGCGTTGTGTGACGCGTTGCGTTGTCCTGCTGGTAGATGGCATCCTGCCGAGCAAAAGAAAGTGCATCAAGAGGTTTACATGGTCTCTAAGAAAAGATGCATATTTGTGCTGACCCTTCGAGAGTGACAAGATCACCCAGGGAATGCTACGAAAACATTCTCCAGACCATAAAACGTGATTCATCTCAAATGGCCAGCAGTCGCCTCTCGGTGGACGTCCAGATGCGGTGCCGGGGTGCAAACTCCAGTCTTCATTGCCGACGAACAGCAGGCCCATAAGCAATCACGTTCGCTTAACGGTCGGTAAGTAGACTCTGTTGGTGGCCCCTTGGTCCATCTGGGCGGTCAGTTGCTCAACAGCTGCACGTCTATTCACCCGTACACATCTCCGTAGGCGTCGTTAACTCCTGTCATTTATGGCCCTCGGTGCACCACATTTGCCTCGGCGCTGCTTTTGGATAGCGTCATTTTGCCATGCACGGTATACTTTAACCGCAGCGGCACTCGAACAGTTTAAAAGCTTAACCGTTTCGGTAATGCTTCCACCCTTGGCCCGAAAGCCGATGATGATACCCCTATGGACGTCAGATATATCGCTCCGTTTCCGCATTACGTCAACGACTGCACTATTGTGTGCGTCCCCCGTCACGCTTTATACACCCTCCGCTGCTAGTGCTGCCATCTGCTATCTGCGATTCTTTATTGGTTGGCTGGCTGATCTGGGGGAGGGGACCAAACAACGAGGTTATCGGTTCTATTGGATTAGGAAAGGATGGGGAAGGAAGTCGGCCGTGGCCTTTCAAAGGAACCGTCCTGGCATTTACCTGAAGCGATTTAGGGAAATCACGGGCAACCTAAATAGGATGGTCGGATGCGGGTTTGAACCGTCGTCCTCCCGAATGAGAGTCCAGTGTGATAGCCACTGCGCCACATCACTCGGTTGTGGTATTGCACGTTGACGTCGAGCATAGGTGATGGTTACATTAATATCAGAGGATCGTGTAGTTTCGTGCAGTCACCTTCTACAACCCCGACAGTACTTGTGAATAATCGTCTATTAATTTGCCTGAAAAATACTAAATAACTTCTTTTCCCTTTAGCATTATGCGTACATCGTTTGATTTTCTGTTCCCGTCGAAAAGTCGTCCTGTATACATACGAAACTGCCTTACTCCAATGTCCTGAATATCATGTATGTGCTTCTAGCTATCGAAACCAAGTTTCAGGTAATTGATAGCGTGCAAAGCATAAGTAATTTTCTGTACTGATAACGCTTACATAGTTTTGTTTTTCGAATTATTGAAGCAACAATGTTTTTAAAAGAAAAGATACACTTTTTTAGATAGTACTCGAAACTTCTTAGATAGAGGAGTTTCTATTTTACTTCATTTTATTTATTTTCTAACCTTTGAGTATACCTTATACAGCCATCCACGTAAATAAATCAAAATTACGAAGGCGTGCTGAAAATAAATACCTCCAAATTTTTTACGTGAAGCCTCTTAAAACTTTTTAAATAAATCAAAGGTTTTTAAAATTCTACATCTTTGATCTTCATGTCTACATATTTGCCAATCTTTGCCGCTAAAGGGCTCAGAATTATCATGGCGGTTTGTAACGTAACTATGTCGGCGCGTGAGAACCAGCAAACTGTAATCGAGTTTCGGATTCGAAGAATTCGTCCATACATGGAGCACCCTAGCCTTCACCATGACAATGCCACATCACACACGAGCGTTACGATGTCTGCAACAGTCCGACGCCTTTGGTTCACTTTTACAATCCTCCATACAGTGCTGACTTGAACCCATCCGATTTTCATCTGTTTCCAAAAAGTCAAGAACACCTTCGAGGACTTTCCTTTGACAGTGAAGAAGCAGTGCAAGCAGGGGTGATTTTATAGCTCCGTCAACAATGTCAAACATTCTACAGTGACGGTATCAAGAAATGGGTCTCATTGGGAGAAATGTGTTCGTCACCACGGTGAAAATGTTGAGAAATAAATATGGAGGCACGAAGAATAAAGATGTAGAATGTTAGTAACGTTTGTTTCATTCAGAAAGCCTTAAAAGCTTTTACGTTAAAAATAAAAACGGACTCAGTATTTTTCAGCACGCTCTCTTACATGCAACTGGTGTAGGTAACGAAATCAAATTTGTAAAACTAACACTAATGACGATGATGTAAAACAAAGAGAAAAGCTACTGAAAATGACATACTGAAATTACACAAAGTTATTTAGTGTACTGGCTTCGGTGGTACATATACTAAAATTGGAACGATACACAGAAGATCAGCATGGCCCCTGCGCAAAATCGTGAAGCGTTCCACATTTTTTTGCCGGTACGGTAGCTCAGCGTGTTCGGTCAGAGAGCTAGTTGACCTCTGTAATAAAAATCTGAGAGGAAGGACCAACAAACGAACTTTAACGGAACGGATGTCATGTGACGTCCGCAACGACCAAAAGAAAAAAAAAAGTGGTCAGCGTGACGGCTTGCCGTCCTACGGGCCCGGGTTCGATTCCCGGCTGGGTCGGGGATTTTCTCCGCTCAGGAGCTGGGTGTTGTGCTGTCTTTATTTCATCTCCATCCGGCGCGCAGGTCGCCCCATGTGGCGTCGAATGTAATAAGACCTGTCGACGTCGGAGCCAACGTCTTGCTTCATCAATAACCTGCCCAGCATTCACGTTTTGCATCCCCCTGGAGAGCGTTCTTCATTGGGCTAAACAGATGGAAGTCAGAAGGTGCGAGTTCCGGGCCGTAGGGAGGATGAGGAAGAACATTCCAATGAAGTTTTGTGAGCTTCTCTCAGGTGGGTAGATGTCCAATTGCTCAGGGAGGTGTTTGATTGTGATCCGTCGATCACCTCGACTGGGACAGTCTGCACGTTCTAATAGTGCAGGAGTCACAGTTGTCTGCGGCCGGCCGGCGCGTGGGGGATTGGCCAGGTTTGCGCGACTTTGTTGTGATGATGACAGATGCCTCGGTCAACGACTCACCGTGCTTTTGTGCACTGCCTGGTGTCCGCAGATATTCTGCATGGGCCTATGAATATTTGCGATGCTCTCGTTTTCCGCCAAAAGAAACTCAGAGAAAAACAGCCACTACTCGGAATGCACCTCCGTTACGGACGCCATTTTGAAGGCTACGTTTAGCGCCGCCACCTATTGGAACTTCATGAAACTGTAGGAGCTGTGGCGGGAATACTCCACGATGTCCCACAACGAATTCCGCATTTTTTCAGACGAAACTGGCCTAGAAAAAAATGTTCTTCGTTACCTATTGAACGCCCTCGCAGATAAGTTCTTTAAAGTTATTGCTTTGCATCCAATCGTCGATCTGTGTTGTGTTTGGCGTACCTCTTGGAACAGTCATGATAATATGCAATATAATATTCACCATATTCTCATTGTTGTTACTTGGCTGTGCCTTTTGATGGTGCTGAGATGGATACGGGTTGTGAACTGTGGGTGAATTTGCTGTCGTCATGCGAACCATTTTGCCATGTAGACAGTGTCGGGTTGTCGCTCGTGTCTTGCCATCTGCTGCGTGGGTCGGCTGGTGCTGTGCGTCTGAATGGGGACAGTAGGCGCGACCTGCACCACTGGGACCGGGGCGGCGGCGCGCTTGCTGTTCAATGTGTACACAACACGGCGCGCGGTGGGGCAGACGCGTCTGCAGGCGCGAAAAATGTTGGCTGGCTGGGTGTGGGGGAGCTGCCGCTGGTATTACTGGGCACTGGCGGCGGAGCAGCTGACACGACACGGATGTTTCCGTGCAGCATCAGTAGCACGCCATCTTTTACCTTCCACTGCGACAATTTCTTGATATGTTAAATCCAACTCTTCTCATTTCCTGTTTATTTCCCTTCATTTGGCAAAATCTGGGCAAACTTTGACTGTAGCCTTGCGATGAGCTCTGCATTAAATGCTTGTAGCATGAGTGTAGGAATGTCTGTATCATGATTATCGTCATTGCCCTTATGAGGCCCTCCACAGTGAAGACATTTATAGGCTTCCTACGATACTAATTGCGTCCGTGTATAAATCTCAAACAGATCAGACACTGAAAGGCGGATGGTACAAAGGGCTTCACATGGCATCTTATTCCATGGATGGCAATGTAGTCTGGTCTTGTTTGGTACTTCACTGTCATTAAAAATACTGGAACAGGCCTTTTTGAAATATTCCCTCGTACTGTATTACGTGACAATGTTGACTGGAATACTCTCTTTCAAATTCTAAAGGTGGCAGGGGTAAAATACAGGGAACGAAAGGCTATTTACAATTTGTACAGAAACCAGATGGTAGTTATAAGAGTCGAGGGCATGATAGGGAAGCAGTGGTTGGGAAGGGAGTGAGACAGGGTTGTAGCCTCTCCCCGATGTTATTCAGTCTGTATATTGAGCAAGCAGTAAAGGAAACAAAAGAAAAATTCGGAGAAGGTATTAAAATCCACGAAGAAGAAATAAAAACTTTGACGTTCGCCGATGACATTGTAATTCTGTCAGAGACAGCAAAGGACTTGGAAGAGCAGTTGAACGGAATGAACAGTGTCTTGAAAGGAGGATATAAGATGAACATCAACAAAAGCAAAACGAGGATAATGGAATGTAGTCGAATTAAGTCGGGTAATGCTGAAGGAATTAGATTAGGAAATGAGACACTTAAATTAGTAAAGGAGTTTTGCTATTTGGGAACAAAATAACTGATGATGGTCGAAGTAGAGAGGATATAAAATGTAGACTGGCAATGGCACGGAAAGTGTTTCTGAAGAAGAGAAATTTGTTAACATCGAGTATAGATTTAAGTGTCAGGAAGTCGTTTCTGAAAGTATTTGTATGGAGTGTAGCCATGTATGGAAGTGAAACATGCACGATAAATAGTTTGGACAAGAAGAGAATAGAAGCTTTCGAAATATGGTGCTACAGAAGAATGCTGAAGATTAGATGGGTAGATCACATAACTAATGAGGAGGTATTGAACAGAATTGGGGAGAAGAGGAGTTTGTGGCACAACTTGACAAGAAGAAGGGACCGGTTGGTAGGACATGTCCTGAGGCAACAAGGGATCACAAATTTAGCATTGGAGGGCAGCGTGGAGGGTAAAAATCATAGAGAGAGACCAAGAGATGAATACACTAAGCAGATTCAGAAGGATGTAGGTTGCAGTAAGTACTGGGAGATGAAGAAGCTTGCACAGGATAGGGTAGCACGGAGAGCTGCATCAAACCAGTCTCAGACTGAAGACCACAACAACAACAACAGCTACAACTACAACAAACTATATTTGGTGTAACGTCTCACATTGGCTACAAATTCGCTGCCTTGGATAATATGAAAAATTTCTTTCACATCTTGGATGATACCTTGCTCTGTCGCCAAAAGGACGAAGTATAAGACTCTATGTTAGTACCCTGAAAAATATTGCCTCCGATCTATAGCATCAGCAACTTCACCAGAACACTTTTCTTCTTTTCGCGATTGCAGCTTGCCTATACTGTGTTTGTGATACACTGAGGTGACGAAAGTCATGTGATACGTCCAAATACCGTGTCGGATCCCTTTTTTCACGGCATAGTGCTGCAACTCGACGAGGCATGGACTCAACAAGTCGTTGGAAGTCCCCAGCAGAAATATTCATCCATGCTATCTCTATAGCCGTTCATAATTGCGGAAGTGTTGCCGGTGCAAAATTTTGCGCACGAACTGACCTCTCGATTATGTCCCATAAATGTTCTGTGGATGGCCAAATCATTCGTTCGAATTGTCCTGAATGTTCTTGGAATTTGGAAATTTGTGGTAAGGTCTTATGGGACCAAACTGCTGAGATTATCGGTCCCTAAGCTTATACACTACTTAATCTAACTTAAACCAACTTACACTAAGGACAACACACACACCCATGCCCAAGGGAGGACTCGAACCTCCTACGGGGGGAGCCGCGCGGACCGTGACGAGTGTTCTTCAAACCTGTCGCGAACAATTGTGACCTGGTGACATGGCGGACTGTCATCGTTGTTTGGGAACATGTAATCCATGAATGGCTGTGGATGGTCTCCAAATAGCTGAACGTAACCATTTCCAGTCAATGATCGGTTCAATTGGACCAGAGGACCCAGTCCGTTCCATGTAAATACAGTCCACATTGTTGTGGAGCCACCACCAGCTTGCACTGTGTATTGGTGAGAACTCTGGTCCGTAGCTTCGTGGGGCCAGACCCAAACTCTAACCCTACCGTCGGTTCTTACTAACTGAGATCGGGACTCATCTGACCAGGCCACGGATTTCCAGTCGTCTAGGCTCCAACTGATATGATCACGAGCCCAGAAGAGGCGCTGCAGGCTATGTCATGCTGTTAGCAAAAGCACTCGCGTCGGTCGTCTGCTGCCTTAGCTCATTAACTCCAAATTTCGCCGCACTGTCCTAACAGATACGTTCGTCATACGTCTCACATTGATTTCTGTGGTTCTTTCACGCACTGTTGCTTATTTGTCAGCAGTGTCAACTCTATGCAAACGCCACTGCTCTTGGTTGTCAAGTGAAGGCTGTCGGCTACTGGGTTGTCCGTGGTGAGAGGTAATACCTGAAGTGTGGTACTCTCAGCACACTCTTGACATTGTGAATGTCGGAATATTGAATTTCCCAAAGATTTCCGAAATGGGATGTCTCTTGCGTCTGGCCCCAACTACCATTCCGAGTTCGGAGACTGTTAATTACTGTTGTGCAGCCATAATCACGTCGGAAACCTGAATGAGCCGAGTACAAACGACAGCTCCGCCAATGGACAGCCTTTTTATACGTTGTGTACGTGATACTACCGCCATCTGTATATGTGCATATCGCTATCCCTTGACTTAGTCACCTCAGTGTAAGGGCTGCGTCTTGAGACATCTAATTTTGTGAAAGAATCGCCCGGACCTTCATGTTAGCGATGTTTATTCTTTAATAAATGTTTGTGCTGTTTAAATGAAATCCATTTCAAAATGACGCAAGTTGGGGAGCAGAAGCAAGCATGTGAAACAACCAGGCGGAAGCCGCAGTGCACAAAGCCTCTGTTTCACAGAGGAAGACCGCACTGCAGTTCCTTCTCTAAATCCTCGCACGAACGAAAAAATGGCTGACATCGAAATAAGTGTCCAAGGAATAGAAAAGCAACTGCAATCACTCAACTGAGGAAAGTCCACTGGACCTGACGGGATACCAATTCGATTCTACACACAGTACGCGAAAGAACTTGCCCCCCTTCTAATAGCCGTGTGCCGCAAGTCTCTACAGGAACGGAAGGTTCCAAATGATTGGAAAAGAGCACAGGTAGTTCCAGTTTTCAAGAAGGGTCGTCGAGCAGATGCTCAAAACTATAGGCCTATATCTCTGACATGGATCTGTTGTAGAATTTTAGAACATGTTTGTTGTTCGCGTATCACGTCATTTCTGGAAACCCAGAATCTACTCTGTAGGAATCAACATGGATTCCGGAAACAGTGATCGTGTGAGACCTAACTCGCTTTATTTGTTCATGAGGCCCAGAAAATATTAGATACAGGCTCCCAGGTAGATGCCATTTTCCTGGACTTCCGTAAGGCGTTCGATACAGTTCCGCACTGTCGCCTGATAGCCAAAGTAAGAGCATACGGAATATCAGACCAGCTGTGTTGCTGGATTGAAGAGTTTTTAGCAAACAGAACACAGCATGTTTTCCTCAATGAAGAGACGTCTACAGAAGTTAAAGTAGCCTCTGGCGTGCCACAGGGGAGTGTTATGGGACCATTGCTTTTCACAATATATGTAAATGACCTAGTAGATAGTGTCGGAAGTCCCATGCGGCTTTTCGCGGATGATGCTGTAGTATACAGAGAAGTTGCAGCATTAGAAAATTGCAGCGAAATGCAGGAAGATCTGCAGCGGATAGGCACTTGGTGCAGGGAGTGGCAACTGACACTTAACATAGACAAATGTAATGTATTGCGAATACATAGAAAGAAGGCTCCTTTATTGTATATGATAGCGGAACAAACACTGGTAGCAGTTACTTGTGTAAAATATGTGGGAGCATGCGTACGGAACGATTTGAAGTGGAATGATCACATAATATTAATCGTTGGTAAGGCGGATGCCAGGTTGAGAATCATTGGGAGAGTCCTTAGAAAATGTAGTCCATCAACAAAGGAGGTGGCTTGCAAAACACTCGTTCGACCTATACTTGAGTATTGCTCATCAGTGTGGGATCCGTACCAGGTCGGGTTGACAGAGGAGAAAGAGAAGATCCATAGTAGAGCGGCGCGTTTCGTCACAGGATTATTTGGTAAGCATGATAGCGTTACGGAGATGTTTAGCAAACTCAAGTGGCAGACTCTGCAAAAGAGGCGCTCTGCATCGCGGTGTAGCTTGCTGTCCAGGTTTCGACAGGGTGCGTTTCTGGATGAGGTATCGAATATATTGCTTCCCCCTACTTATAACTCCCGAGGAGATCACGAATGTAAAATTAGAGAGATTCGAGCGCGCACGGAGGCTTTCCGGCAGTCGTTCTTCCCGCGAAACATAAGCGACTGGAACAGGAAAGGGAGGTAATGTCAGTGGCACGTAAAGTGCCCTCCGCCACACACCGTTGAGTGGCTTGCGGAATATAAATGTAGATGTAGATGTAGATGTAGATGTTGTGTCATCTTCCGCCAGTGCTTGGGATAAGATGCCAACTACTAAACAGATCCAGTTTCATGAATATTGTCTCGTTCATTATAATCATATATGTTGCAGAATTAACGTAAAACAATTCAAATCGACATACTGTTGTTGTTGTTGTGGTCTTCAGTGCAGAGACTGGTTTGATGCAACTCTCCATGCTACTCTATCCTGTGCAAGCTTCTTCATCTGCCAGTACCTACTGCAACCTGCATCCTTCTGAATCTGTTTAGTGTATTCATCTCTTGGTCTCCCTCTACGATTTTTACCCTCCGCGCTGCCCTCCAATACTAAATTGGTGATCCATTGATGCCTCAGAATATGGCCCACCAACCGATCCCTTCTTCTAGTCAAGTTGTGCCACAAATTTCCATCTCCCCACTTCTAGCCAATAGCTCCTCATTAGTTATGTGATCTACCCATCTAATCTTCAGCATTCTTCTGTAATAGATACACTAAATATGTTATTTTGTAAGATAGGAACATTAATAATCCATAGAAGTCGCCAGTTTAGTGTAAATAATGCCATAAAGTGAACATATCTTGATTAATAATCATGTTAGAAACACATTGTTTATCTATATGTTTAATTAGTTATTCATCATGCCTTAAAACAGATCATGGGGAGAACGCATGAGCGTAAAACTCAACTCGCAGCTCGGTCAGAAGAGGATCTGCAAAAGGCTTGTGAAGTAGTGAACAGTGGCTCAATGAAATTACGGGATGCAGCAAAAACATTTGAAATACTATACAAAACATTAAAGCTGCGTCTTCAGACATCTAATTTTATGAAAGAATCGCCCGGACCTTCATGTTAGCTATGTTTATTCTTTAATAAATGTTTGTGCAGTTTAAAAGAAATCAGTTTTAAAATATTCTTTACAATTATTTGCAGGCTATCCCGGAACAGAAAATGAGAAAAGGAGCAGACATCCGACGTTTAGCCTTTTGATTTGGCTAAAAGAATAATTTACCCTCCACTTCAACAAACAAACGAAAATCGCTGGCTACGAGTAAATGGTTCAAATGGCTCTGAGCACCATGGGACTTAAATTCTGAGGTCATCAGTCCCCTAGAACGTAGAACTACTTAAACCTAACTAACCTAAGGACATCACACACATCAATGCCCGAGGCAGGATTCGAACCTGCGACCGTGGCGGTCGCCCGGTTCCAGACTGCAGCGCCTAGAACCGCTCGGCCACTCCAGCCGGTCTACTGGATTTCGTATCCGAACATAAAGTGATACTGCTCTGCCTCTCAAGTCACGCGACTTGTTTCAAGCCATTGAATACATTTTGACAGCAGGCCCTAAACGACTGGATTCATTCTAACCCGGAACGCAGAGTCACCAGACTTCATTATGGGTTTTTGTTGAGCGCTGCGTGGAATAGGGCAGCCACTCTTGGAAACAGCAGCGTGGGATTTTGTGCAAGTATAATTTATCCATAAGATCCACAAAAAATTACAGAACATGCGTTTACCATTTCTGACATTATGAAAGGGAATTTGACTGACAACCACGAACTTAATACCCCTCCTGCAGTAGCTACAAAAAGCAGCAGTGGTGTTACAATTTCCTTTGAGGAAATTAGTCCTATCCCCAGATCGCAGTCAACCAAGCAAACTAGAAGAAAGAAGCAAACTGCAGAAGTCCTTACGACGGTGGAGAAACGGGAGGTGCTGAGATGAAAGGTTGCTCCGACGGCAAAGAAAGGAAGAAAAATACCGGAGAAGAGAAAGAGGAAGGACAGTTAATCTTCAGCATTCTCCGCTCTCGAGGAGGACGATGATACTTGTATTGTGTATAAGGGATATCTTTATGACGAAACGTGCCCAAAATGCGACTTGGATCAGTGTATATCATGCAAGAAATGGTTACATGGAATCTGCAGCAAGGACAATTTGCACTGCAATAAATGCTGAACAGAAAGCAACGAAATAAATGTACTATTCCCTGTCTCCCCCCGCCCCCCTATCCCCCCCCCCACACCCAGTGATTTATAATGGATACTGTGCAGTGTACCTTTTATGTTGAAATAAATTTTTGTAATTTTGTCCGTCACAGTTGGCATTTTAAGATATGTTGCGTCTTCCCCCACATAAATTGGCAACTTCCCCACATGGTGGGGGCCGGCCGCGGTGGCCGAGCGGTTCGAAGCGCTCAGTCCAGAACGTGCGACTGCTACGGTCGCAGGTTCGAATCCTGCCTCGGGCATGGATGTGTGTGATGTCCTTAGGTTAGTTAGGTTTAAGTAGTTCTAAGTTCTAGGGGACTTATGACCTCAGATGTTAAGTCCCATAGTCCTCAGACTCATTTGAACATGGTGGGGGAACATGCCAGTTTTGTTACCTTCCAGGTAAATGTATACTTCTCAGTTTGATATTTCATTAACCACACTAATATATCTGTGATTAATAGTTTAAAAACCGACCAGGACGTTGATATGTTTGGCGTTTTTGTTCATCACTTATTTTTGCTAGTAAACTGACATAAGTGTTAGGTATTGCATCTTCCCTCGAGTTGCCTTATATTTGTTTATGCCTTTGCACTCACTGTGTAGTAGTTTATCCAAATGAAGTCTGAATTGGGCATTGGCGCGGCTCGGACTTGTTGTCCCGGCCGCGAGAGGCAGTGTTTACAAGACTGATACTCGCGCCTGTTTTTGTCTGAATAGATTGCCATGGCACACAATTTTAGAAAGACTATGATCCAATTTACGTTTAGCAGCGACTATTCCGGACTCAAGGCTTTTGAAATAGAGCGTTTTTCGAGGGAAAAATTTCGTTTGCCTGCTACAGACCAAGTTGGGATACATCTATCCATTGTAAGCAGGACAATATACATCAAGATGACCGATGAAGCTGCATGTGAAAGAACTATCGCCGCTGCTCAAAGGGGATTTAAATTTGCCGGCCGCTGGTGGCCGAGCGGTTCTGGCGCTACAGTCTGGAACCGCGCGACCGCTACGGTCGCAGGTTCGAATTCTGCCTCGGGCATGGATGTGTAGTTCTAAGTTCTAGGGGACTTATGACCTCAGCAGTTGAGTCCCATAGTGCTCAGAGCCATTTGAACCATTTGATTTAAATTTCGACACTCTGATGGTCATATCAATAAGGCAACAGTAGCTTCTTCAGGCCTGGGAGTGAGGGGCATTCGGAACGGTACTCAATCATACGTCTGAACGATGGGCGAGTTTTAGCCCGTGCTAAACGGCGTCCGACAGGTGCGGATCGTCCTTAACAAAGGTATCTCTTCATATTTATATACTGGAGGATTTCAAGCTATTGTGATTTACGATGGCCAGCCACGGGCATGTTTTGGCTGTGGTGGAGAAGGACATATCAGCTCGGAGCTCGGAGCGTGACACGGACGTGTTGATGCGAGAGGGAACGGAGTTAGGGGAGCAGGGAGGTGACGCAGAGGATGCCCCTACACCCACCTCACTGCAGGTGAGGGAGGAACCTTTCGCATCCTTACAAGTAACACGCGGCGTGGAAGTGGTGGTCGAGACTGGCGGCAGCAACGGGCCAACGAGCGCCCAATGACAATAGTGAGGCATCACCTACGGCGGTAGAGGGCAAGGCGCGCAAACAACAATCGCCGAAACGTCGCAAAAAGCGCCGCCATATTTCGGGTAACACGTCCTGCCCTAGCCTAGGGGACACGGAAGCTCTTCGAGCAGAAGAGACGTCTGGCATTAAACATGTGCCTTTAGAGGAACGTTGAAAGTATTACTTCAGATGGTGGCTGGGTGTCCTACCTTTAGACGGTCCCTTTTCAGTGACACCGACTGACCTGGCACTGCCGACACAGGCAGTGATATTAGTCCCGGAAGGGATTCCAGTGTGTGGCCTCAGTTATCT
Source organism: Schistocerca nitens (assembly GCF_023898315.1). NCBI lineage: Eukaryota > Metazoa > Arthropoda > Insecta > Orthoptera > Acrididae > Schistocerca > Schistocerca nitens. Next base: position 567,778,253 of record NC_064616.1, on the reverse strand, counting down.
CCCTTCGGCCTGAGGTTTGGCGATGACAGTGAACGGCATTCGTATTGTCGACATCTATGCATCCTCCAGATCTGACAATCGACAGGCGCGTGCGCAGTTATACTCAGAGGAGACTGCGCCCCTATTCCATGACAGATGTGATTACATCTTCGTAGGAGGGGATTTTAATCGTGTTCTCACACCGAAGAATCAAAACCCGAATTTTAACTTCTGCTATCCATTGTACCCGACCTACCGAGACATGACACCAATGGACACGTCAGCAGAGATCCGTGGGAGGCGTGAGGGCTACAGGTATTTTACTAGCCACTCGGCGAGCAGAACGGATCGGATTTATGTTTTTGATGGGGTACGATATCACACATTGGCTGCTGAACGTTGTCCCACAGCTTCTACGGATCACCTTGCATATTTATGCACGTTAACCCTCCCACGGCAGCAGGTCTGGCGGAGCCGTAGATTGTGGAAATTTAATTCATCCTTATTGGTGGATCCCGAATGTCGCCAGTGGATCAAAAAAGCATGGGAGACATCCATTCGTCCTGTCCCGATGCACCGTATCGTTCTTAGATGGTGGCTGTAATGTGCAAAACCGGCGATACGAAGAGCTCTCATAACTTATGGCGAGGAAAAGGAGAGATGGCTCCGGGATACACTTGAATACTAGTACATGGTGCTTCGTGACCTGTCCTCCAGGGCCCCATCTCCCGAGCGTCAAACAGAAGTCCATCGCGTTCAGGCGTGCGTTTTATAGACCACAAGACGTCGATTGGACGGACTTACGATCCGTGGTCAGTGCTTGGACAGTGTCGATGGAGAACGTATTTCCGTACATCATGTGTCCAGGGGAGATGCGCGTAATCGCCGATCCTTGATCACAGTACTCCATGATGAGGATGATCGGCCCTTGACGCCACAACAGGACATTGCTGCTGGTTTCTGGAGCATTGCCGTGTCCTTTTCACTGGAAAGACGATCGGCTAGGAGAATAGATTTTGCGACAGATGCAAACGGGGATGGATGGTACGTATGCAGAGGGGTTATTGGAACCCCTCACGGAAGATGGCATACGGATGACACTCACGAAGGGTGCGGTGCATAAATCTCCTGGACCACATGGGTTGACACTCGAATTTTATCGCGAATTTGCTGATCTATTGATGTCCCAATAGAACAACGTCTGGGAGGAGTCGTTTAATCTGCATACTGCACGTAGAAAGACTACTAAACTATAATCAACACTGAAGAAACCAGATGGTACTACCAGAAGACGCTGGAGATGCACAGCACAGTACCTTCTCAACAAACTACTCCTGAGGATGACCACCCTCAGGACAACCAACTTCACATTGCCCTTCGCAGACTACTTTATGACAAATACGCAAACTAAGGTATCACCATCCCTTTCGCTCAACAACAAGTTCCATTGGCAGTACACAAAATAAAGAAGAAAAAGGCTCCGGGCCCTGATGGTATCCCACCCGAAACCATCAAACAAGTTGCTCCACTTATCGTACCATACGTGACAGACTTGCTGAATGATACTCTCTACCAGAAGGACGCATACCGAATACATGGAAGACGGCAAATGCAGTTATAATCAAGAAAGCGGAGGACAGAGACCCGACTGACCCTAAGACATCCAGACCAATATGCCTCGTTAACATTCTGGTAAAGGTACAGGAGAGATTGCTGTGCGACAGACTTCAGTCGTACCGCCAGCTCTTCGGCCTTAGTCCACATCAGTTTGGTTTTCGACCACACAAGTCCATCGACAACGCGATAAATGGGGCCATAGAAATGACACAGACAATACATGACAAATACATAGTAGCAATCGTAATTGACATAACTGGTGCTTTCGACAACCTTTGGTGGCCGGCGGTGTTTGCAAAGCTTAGAGAGATGAATGTTCCACTGGCTCTGTACAACTGCCTTAGAGATTATTGTAAAAACAGGATAGTGGAATGGAAGACTGCAAACGCTAGGTCTCAATTAGAGAGTAAAGCCACGTGGCTCCTCGCATTCATCGGTGAATGATTCAGGAACAACAAACTCACAATAACAACAAACAAAACTGTTTACCTACTTCTAAGAGGCACGCTGAAAAGTAATCAAATTATAAAGTTAAACAACACATCTATAAAAAGAAGAGATGTGACAAGATACCTTGTTATTTATATTGACGAAGATTTCAATCTTAACAAACATGCCAGACTGACAATTAACAAAGCGACGAAATTGATCCACAAACTCGCAAGACTGAACACTATAAGATACAGACTACCCCTAAGACAATGAGGACGTATTACACAGCACTCTTTGACACAATAACTTGTTTTGCGTCTAGTGCTTGGACACATCGATCATGCTTAGGTACGCATAAAACCATTGAGAGGCGTGGCCAGAGGAGTGTTCCACTCAGAATCTCGGGGACTTTCGGTACGGCCTCAATTGAGGCACTGCGCGTGGTAAAAAATTTGGAAGTTTGTGGTAAGTTCCTCTGGGAGCAAACTGCTGAGGTCGTCGGACCCTAGGCTTACACACTACTTAAGCTAACTTAAACTGACTTACGCTAAGGACAACACACACATCCATGCCCGAGGGAGGACTCGAACCTCCGACGGGGGAAGTCACGCGATACGTGGCAAGACGCCCTAGACCGCGCGGTTACCCTTGTGCGGCACTGTGCGTGGTACTGGGAATTTTCGCTATAGACATTACAATTCGCCACAGAGCAGCTGCATACCGGCTGAAGAGGGGAAGACGCGACTAAATAAAAGAAGTAACTGGACAAGACATAACTGACAGACGGAAATAAAACAAGTGAAGAATTGATACATGGCAGACAGAATGGGACATAACTGATAAGGGAAGACGAAACTACTCTTTCTTCCCCAGTATACGAAAACGGATGAATTTGAAGTACATAAATCCAACACGCGGGATGGTGCACATTCTCACGGGCCATGCCCCGTATCCTGTGCACACCCACAGGTTTGGCCTAAAACAGATTCACACTTGTGCCTGTGCTGAGAATGATACACCTGAACACATTGTTCTCATCTGCGATGCCCTAGGACACGTAAGACCGAGTTTAGGAAACCAGGACATACGACAGTTAATACGCAGACAAAATGACTGGAACTCTATAAACACCATCGCAGATGAAGTATGACGAGCGCTATATGTTACATACAAACAAGAGAGACCAAACGCTAGAGTAAGACAGGCTCCACGTCGGACAGATCAGCAGTACACTATAAACGACACAGACACAAGCACAGATACGGAATCGGATGCTACATCACACACAGGAAGTGAAGACGAGACAAACATACAAACATAACAAAAGTACGCGAAGGTTCAAATGTGAGTGAAATCTTATGGGACTTAACTGCTAAGGTCATCAGTCCCTAAGCTTACACACTACTTAACCTAAATTATCCTAAGGACAAATACACACACCCATGCCCGAGTGAGGACTCGAACCTCCGCCGGGACCAGCCGCACAGTCCATGACTGCAGCGCCCTAGGCCGCTCGGCTAATCCCGCGCAGTACGCGAAGGTTCTACAACACTACGTCGAATTAATCTGAAAAAAAAAACCTATCTGTGCAGTTGTTTGTTATAACATTTCGTACCATGTAACACTGTCTGAAGATGTGACATTTCTTCTTCTTTCGCTGCATCAGGTGTGACTGGCTCGAAGTTTTATCGAGCACTCGCACCTGATGCAGGTGACTACCGCATTTAAATCGACTCCCAATCTCGACTGTTACCTTAAGTTCGGAAACACACTACAACGTAACTAATCAATTCATTAAATTGTTACCGCTGTGAAGAGCCCGCATTTTAAATAAACAGACGTAATCATACACGCAGAAGATATAAAGTGTATAATTTATTTTTTTGTGAAACTTTCAACATAAAGGAAATGCACTAGTAATAAAACTGACTTTGTATGATAGAACATGTAAAATCACACATTGTACGACCTGCTGTATAATAAATAAATAAATGTCCGAACGGATGTTGATGTAAAAGGAGTTATTTGCCCTGATGCAGACGTCCCTTCGCAATTCATGGCGCGAATGCATATACGAATACCGAAATCGGCAGGGAATGTCAGCGTCCATTAATTCCGACCGCTCACGATGCTCATTACTGACTAAAAGATCTTTTCACGAATATTGGTGGCAAGGCTCAAGAAAAAAAAAATGTTCAAATGTGTGTGAATTCCTAAGGGACCAAACTGCTGAAGTCATTGGTCGATAGACTTACACACTACGTAAACTAACTTATGCTTAGAACAACACACACACCCATGCCCGAGGGAGGACTCGAACCTCGGCGGGAGGGGCTGCGCAATCCGTGACATGGCGCCTCTAACCGTGTGGCCACTCTGCGCGGCAAGGCTCGAGACTGTAATGTGCAAGACATTACCACCAGACCAGGCTTGTCTAGCTGTTCGGAGCAACATCCACTCTACCCTAGGTGAATACCGTGACTTCATTGCCTTGATGGAAGCATGTGACTTGCGAGCGGCGTTCGTGTAAGTGGATTTTGATCGTGCCTTTGACAGGAACAACAATGGTTCCTTGACTTGACCATGCGACGCATGGCGAAACCTCAGGATTTCATTGCCGTCCTCATGCACCTCCTTCGCGGCGCTCCTTTGACAGTGAGAGTCAATGGCATGGAGGCAGGGACAATTCCTGTTTACAGCTCAGTTAGGTAAGGATGTGTGCGGGCGTAAGCTGTCGCCAGCACACTGGTCGGCAAATATGAAGCGGGAAGATCGATTAATAGGCGCTGGATCAAGCACACCTATCACGAGAGAGGCCAGAGACACATCTGCAAGCAACACGCTGCCAACGTCCTCTCGACAGCATGTATTTAGGCTGCCGCTGCTGACCAGGGGGCCTCACTCAATCATCCAGTTTACTCGCAGAGCGAGTTTAGCTCGTCACAGGCTACAACCGTACATAGCGACCAGATTAGTGACTATAGTGGGACTAGTTTACCTCAACCAAAACTGTGCTTTACTAGCAGTGAGAAACTTAAGTTTGTAATAGCAAGATTGCAGATATTGACATTACCTCAGTCTGGAAGAGGACTATTACTGATGAGCTTGTACCTCAAATCATGGACTCTATTCCGATTAACTAAATGTTTTCATTTCATGTAAATAAAGAATCGTATTACTCCACGTGTGCATCTGTGTTGTAGAAAGAGGATACCGGCCACCTATAACAACATCCTCCCCCTTGCTTCCTTGTAGTACAAGACTCTACAGGATGTCCCTTGTGGATAGTTACGTTTGCAATAGCGCTCGAAGCATTGATGCAGACTTTTCGACGGACTCTTACAGGTGTCCGACTCCCTGCGAGTTCCATCATCGATTAATAGGCACTGGATCAAGCACACCTGTCATGAGAGAGGCCAGAGACACATCTGCAAGCAACACGCTGCCAACGTCCTCTCGACAGCATGTATTTAGGCTGCCGCTGCTGACCGGGGGGCCTCACTCAATCATCCAGTTTACTCGCAGAGCGAGTTTAGCTCGTCACAGGCTACAACCGTACAACGTAGCCAAAATGCCGACGACTAGATGATACTCACTCGTCCTATCGGAGAATGAAGCATGTAAGGTCGTTGCCCTTCTCACTGCATACGACATGGTGGTGGGTAGCAGGGTCAACGTGAATAAAACAAAGATTATACACATCGATGGGGGCTGGACGCACTGTACAGACCGTTTACGACGGTGGATATCATGCGATGCTTAGGAGTTTTGATCACGCGATCGCTACGGCAGTCAGTGGCGGCGAGCTGCCGGCGACTGCTCCAGCACGTCCGAGTGCACATACGCAACGATTCACTGCGACCCCTCGACCTGCTCCAAAGGGTGGAATACACTAATGTTCATCTTGCCTCAAGACTGCCACACCTGGCACAGGTACTGCCAATGCCACATGGTATTGCTGACAGGTTAATAGCGGCCTTGGATGCTATGTCAGCCAAGGGATGCTGTTTAAGATCAAATTCGAGACTTTAACTCTCCCACACCATTCTGAAGGACTTAATCTCATGAATGTTCGGAACAAGGCTCTCGCTCTATACCTGGGAGCGACGCTACGGACCTGGAACCAATGGCAACACACCTTCACGTCGGCGATCCTGGACGTTCTTCTTCCTTCGTTCTTTGACCCGCTGGTGGCGGTAGGCACAGTATCGCCTCCTTTGTCTCACCTCGCGGGATTCTTTGTTGATTTCAGTTATATTCGGGTAGAAATATCTACTACGAGGATCCCCACAACCTGTGAGATGTATCGATACTTGAAGCGTCATTATGGCAGCAATGTTGTGAGCTTAAATACCCAACTAGGGATAGGCGACAGATCCAACGAGCTGTCCACACGCCTCTCCTCGCCATAGCAGCGAGATGTTCTTGGTGTACATTAATCAACCGCAAGACTGTCACTCGTCGACGATTGTACGACACTCACATCATAGACTCCCTACTTGCCTTATATGTGTCATGCAGGACTCCGACGAACATTGTCCGCACTGCGGCGAGGCGAAGGATGTTTGGCGGCTGACGAAACGGTTCACGGCACTCCTCCAACGCAACGACGACCTCGTGATCACGACGGCCGCTTTATATTTCCCGGACGCGGTCTTTTTCCCCTCACAGAAAACGTAGCCAATCCGGTGGATTGGAGGACACGCATCGCACTACGTGCTTTCGCGGACCGTGATATCGGGCATTAACTATTGGCTCTATCTACTAGAACAACATGAGATCATCCGACGTCACTCTAAATACAAAACGCACTTTGCAAACTTTCTAGGCAGCATGTTTCACGACTCCCCAGATCTGTGTTGATTTCCAGGTTTACGCAGTTTCTTCCCAGTGAAGTGACGAGGATGTCACTTCGCCCCTACATTTCTTTCCTTCCTTTTTCGTATGTGACTCTTTTTTCCTGGGATATTAAAATTAAAATAAAAAGTGAAAAAAGAATTAAATAAATGTACAATGTTTCCTTCCCGCTGCCTCTCCCTTATCCTGTCAGGAAACGGGGACTCCGTGGCCAGGCCTCTAAGCACGACCCCAGCCCACTGTGCCCGCTGACTAAACCATAAAAAAAGAAAACATAAAAAATAAAAAAATAATAAAAATAAAAAAGTGAGAGGGAGACCAGGGTAAAGAAAAAAAAGTCGGTGGAGCACTTGGCTGTGAAAATAATTAAAAAAAGAAAAAAAGGGGAACTGCCAAAAACAAAACTCGAATAAATATAATGTAGGCTACCCACAGTCTTATCCTTGATTTCTGTTTGTATGACCAGAGCGGCATCCGCTCTGTCTTTCTGCATCCACACGCAGCATTTTACGGACCTGCCCCTTTGCTGTCGTTCATCGATCGCTTCCGTGAGTTCTTCCCAGGGCGTTTCATCTCGATGTGTATGATCTCGTATAGAATGCTGTCGACTCTGTATTGAAAGTGTCCACAATTATAGCACCTAGTTCTGTCTTTGTACTTGACTATTGTCACTGTCCAGTTCATTGTTGTCGCTGTCGCCACTGTCAACGGTGACAACTAGTCGTTAACTTAGTTGAGGTGAGGTAAAGTTCCGCCTTCTGACCTTACGGGCCAGTTGGGTCCGACCGACCGCCGTGTCATCCCCTTCCATGGAAGGGCATGTGATCGGCACACCGCTCTCCCGGTCGTCGTCGTGATTCTTGCCTTGGAACCGCTTCTGATCGGTCGAATACCTCCTCAGTTGGCCTCACAAGGCTGAGTCCACCCCGTACCAGTCCTCGCATCAAGGAAAAATCCCTGAAAGTATCAGGAATCTAACCCGGGCCCACCGAATGCAGTCAACTGCGCTGACCACTCAGCTACGGTGGCAGACAACTTGGGAGAGAGAACTTTAGATTTTACTGTTTACACCACACGTTAAGTAAGCAGGAAAACTGAGCTGTTGACGCTAGAGGAGGCCCGCTCTTCCACGTCCGTACCTCTCCGAAGGCGGAACGAAGAACTCGCAGGAGGAGCTCAATGAAGTTTTATTAAATATTTCAGAGAAATTTTAGCAAAAAAGCAGGATAATTTCTAAAGTCAAATGCCAAGGTAGGCGACCAGGTGCTGTCTCTCCTAAATTGAAGGCGCAAACATCGATGAACAAAGGTCAGCCTGATGACAGAAATGATGCTCTCTAGTCATTGGTTCGAGTCCTCCCTCGGGCGTGGGTGTTCGTGTTTGTCCTTAGGATAATTTAGGTTAAGTAGTGTGTAAGCTTAGGGACTGATGACCTTAGCAGTTAAATCCCATAAGATATCACACACATTACATTATTACTAGTCATTGGCGTTGTCTCATTCCTTCTACGACAGTGCTTCAATTATGAGAATATGGAAGAAAACTTGATATTCATTCAATTTACGGTTAATGTGGAAGGAATGTAAAACTAGCTGTCAAACACCAATTCCCGATATATTGTGACTCAAGCTGGATTCGGACAAACATCGTCGTTCGAATACTCCACCGACATAGGTTTCGTCTGCAACATCAGTCTCCATCATCAGTTACATCAAGAAAATTTCCAGCATCAGTTTTTTTTGCAAATTTATGTTGATGTTTGTAAGGGACAACAGATCTGTCTTGAACTAGATATTGTTTAATGGTTGCCAACGCGTAAACATCGAGGCACAATAATACAGAAATGATTTTAGATTACTTTTGTTAAGATGCTTTATTTAACAAGTATTAACTTGGAAAAAAATCGAGGTGCAATATTTTTTCATGCGCACTTCACAGACACATTGTAGATTTCCCAGTGATTGTAGTTAAATAAAGATGACTTTTAAACCCAGGTATCTAGTGCAAAAAAGGGAAAAGGACCCTGTAGTGCTGTGGTAAGAAGCCGGGATTACAGCCTAGATCGCACCCAGGATCTGAACAATGTTATGAGAGGGCGGGGGGGGGGGGGAGGGGGGAGGGATGCTCGCTGCATATGACGAGATAGTTTTGTGATTTCGTGACGAACTGTTCGGGATACACTTGCTACTAGTCAATATCCATTTCACGTCCTGGCATTCTTCAGACAACTGAATTGGCACGTCTGACTGAATGTGAATCTCTTTTTCTTTAAGACGTCGCGGGGTGGGGATAGTACATCTGCCCTTCGTTGAGTAGCCCTTTGCTTACAGCGAGAATCTGCGTTCACACTTCGAATGGCCGTACTAGGTCAGATTTACCGTTGGTCGAAATATCACTGTACACCCTGGCGACCTGAACAAGGTTATGGCCTCTCCATACCAAATTAGATCTCGTCTTCGATCCAGGAAGACCTCTCTTTGGATGAAGTATTAAATAAAATTAAAATAAAGTTCCCCTATTTGTTAACCAATGTGTGAAAATGAACAGTGTAAAATGTACGATTGAAAATGGGACTTTGCAGAGCCCTTTGTTAACTTTGGAAATACTTGTCCATAATTTATACAAATAATAGCAGGAGAAAGTAGTAGTGCTTGAGGCGGGAGGGTGGGGGTGGGGGAAGGAATTGTGTACCTGGCCGTGCGGTTAAAGGCGCTGCAGTCTGGAACCGCAAGACCGCTACGGTCGCAGGTTCGAATCCTGCCTCGGGCATGGATGTTTGTGATGTCCTTAGGTTAGTTAGGTTTAACTAGTTCTAAGTTCTAGGGGACTAATGACCTCAGCAGTTGAGTCCCATAGTGCTCAGAGCCATTTGAACCAATTGTGTACCTAAGAAGACTATGGATGGATCGCAGAAGTATCGGTTTTGTTGCGATGCAAAAGCAAGTATTCCTCGATGTTGGACTTAAAGAGCGGATACCATCAGTTAGACGTTGCTCCTAAAGATGGACAAAAAAGAGCTTTATCAGCAAAAGGGGGACACTACCACTACAGGACGATACCTTTTGGGTTGAAAAATGCGCCGGCACATTCCAACGGTTGTTGCACGGAGTACTGAGAAGCTTCAAACCACGTCAGTGCTTAGTATGTCTTGATGACATAATCGTCTATTCAAGCGATATGCAGGAACATAGAGAACTTCTAAAAGAAATGTTCAACAGATTACAGACAGTAGTCTCACACTCAATACTGAAAAATGTCACTTTGAGCTGGAGAAAGTAAACTATTTGGGCCATGACGTAAGTAAGGATGGCGTAATGACTGATCCGAGGTTGGTGCAAGCAGTGCAAGATTTTACAGTACCACAAACTACTAGGAAGTTACAATCTTTCCTCGGTCTCGTGAGTTATTATAGGGGGTGAGTGAAGGGATTTGCGCATGTTGCAAGACAACTTACGCAATTATTGAAGAAAGATGTCAGGTTTGTGTAGTCGGAGGAATGTCAGGGAGCATCTGACGAGTTAAAGAAGGTGTTGACATCCAGTCAAATTTTGGCGTTTCCAGACTTTCAGGAAAAAAATTTATTTTCATGTGATGCTTCAAACTACGACCTTGGCTGCGTTATGAACCAGAAGGTCGATAGTCAAGAACATCCTGTCGCCTTTGCATCAAGACAAATGAAAGCCGCAGAAAGAAATTACTCTGCAACAGAGAGAGAGATGCTTAGTCTGGTCCACGGAATAGTGTACTTTCAATGTTATTTGCGCGGGAAGAAGTTTAAGGTGATAACGGACCATGAGCCTTTAAAGTGGTTACTAGACTTGAAGGACCTGTCTAATAGATTAACGAGATGGGCATTGAATACGAAGTAGTACACAAGCCAGGAAGGACTAAAATACTGCAACCTTAATCATGGAATCCCTAACAAAAGTCATATAGGGCAGTCACTGGGGTTTAAGTTTTTAAAAATTTTTGCTATAAATCTGTTTGTTTTTCGAACCATTTGAAAGCTATTTCCAGGGTTTGAAATGCTTCCGCATGAGGTGGTGTGCATCATTTTCTGCATTTACGTTTTCTTCTGTTTCACCTTTTTGCACTTCCTGCTGTTCGTTTGCATGCAATATGTTTTCGACAATGTCTTATTTGTATCCTCCAAAACAGAAGCAATCGCATCGGTTATTAAGTTTTCGTGCTCCAGTTTCCGTATTTTGTTCCGAGCTTTGCTCAAAATCTTCCTTTCAATCAAATCCCAAGCATCTACAGCCCTGTAACGACACTCCCTCAAATTAATTTGCTAGAAAAATGACAAGCGGACTTCTACATTATCTTCAGCAACAGATAACGATCTACGTAAAAGCTGTTGTCTATAAAGCCGTTTTACTGTTAAATTTCACTGGAAAATTCCATTTTCTGTCTCCAACAGTTCAGCAGTTCGCGTATTAATCAGTAAAAGTAAGACTTTCCTTGTTTACCAATTTCGTTTTTTTTTTTTTTTTTTTTTTTTTTTTACTTCAAGGATAAAAGTGTTGTCACATCAGTCAATGAATATCTCGGCGTTCATCCATGTGCTTTTTTGGTTTTTATAAATTTAAGGATCCCAGGTATTTTTGAAGCATCTGGGGTTTTTGATTTTTCGATGAGGAGCAAAGGCATTTTATGGGTCTCGTTAGCGTTTGCGCAAACTAATATTTCTACTCGCTCTTTACTAATTTTATATCTTGGAGCTGAACTCTCTCGCAAAGAAGCTAAAGATTTTGACGGTAATGATTCCCAATTTAATCTGGTTTCAGCAGCGCTGTAAACAAAGTCCACGTCATTGTCATTATGCTCCAATTCATTTTTAAAACCATCTTTAAAGAATTTGTTGCATCTACATCAGCTGACCTTTTTTTGCCTTATATATCCAATTCGCGAATTCTATGACGAGATTTCAATATCTGCAACAATCCGTTGGCACCCACCTATGCCTTTTCACAGAGCAAAGGATCAGACATCGCTTGCCAAGTTGGTCGTTTTTATAAAAACGAACAGTACAAAGGTTCTTCCAAAAGTTCTCTTATCGTAGAAATACCTACACCATGCTTATCGGTTAACTCATTTTTTAAATAATTCAATGATGTTTATTATGTCTTTGAGCAATAACGCCTCTCTCTTGCGCTTAGATATTCTTAAGCACAGACTCGACACGGCGCAGCGATTGGCAACTGTCTTAATTCTAACAATAATGAAACGCACGTTGTCTAACTCAAAAATTAATGAAATGGGCAGGACAAAGATCGCGCGGGATGCAGGCGGGAAGTCCAGCATGACATGTCCGTACGCACGGACTAGACTACACAGATACTTGCTCGCAGTTGACAATCCAGATAATCGCGAATCCGTATAACTGAACCCCCAGGGGGCCCACAGCTCTTTTGTGAGAACCTGTGTGGCACGCACAGGTCTCCGAGCCATTGCAGCCTTTCTTCTTTTTGGGGCTGCTTTAGCTTCCCCTTCCTTCTCCCTCCCTGTCCTTATTCCTTTCCCTCTGCCCCTTTCTTTCCCTTTCTTGGTGTTCTTATTTATGTCGACCCAACTATCCTCCTGACATCGTTTCCTCTTGCAGTTTTAGTTTGTTTGCTTTTATTCCTCTTTTTCGGCTTTTCTTTTGGTCCCCATTAGTGGTGTGCCCCCCCCTCTCTAAATTTGACATGTGCAGTGTGAGCCAGATGGGAGGAACTTCCTTTCTAAGGTTTTTGGCGTGGGTTCCTCTCCGCCTCCATCTCCTATACCTCTCCATTTTCCCCCTTCCCTTCCTCTCCACCATAGCCCTTTCGCCTCCTTGCTAGGTCACCAGTTCGGTAGTCAGTCCGTGTGGTGCGGCTATTATGTACCAATCCGGCCGAGCCCTCTGACACTACAGAGATCGCACTGCTGGTGCCTGCGCTATGAACGCCTCGTGGAAGCCTAGGAGAGGTTGCTTATGTTTCTGGGGCATCGGAATTCCTGGCAACGACCGTCATGGCAGGGGGTCGTTGCTGTAGCTGGGTGGCCCCCACGAGGCGAGTCCCTGATCCAAGTGGGTGGTACCTGGGCGGACGTTTGTCACATGAAACGTTTTAAGCTCTCTGGCCACTCTTCCATGGCCTCATCTCTTCCTAGAAAGAGTTCTGTCTCAGCGCCTGTTTCTGCCTTCTGAGCCTTTTCCTTTGACTACCCCCTAGGAGGAGGGCCAAGCCTGTCAGCTTGGGGTGAAACCCTTCCCATGGTTGATAGGGGAGACTTTTGCCACCATCAAACCTCTTTTTTTTTGTGGAACCCATTGAGGACAAGTTTGGTGAAGTTGAATCCTTAAGGAAGATGAGGTCTGGCTTCCTCCTTATAAAGACAACTTCTGCTAATCAGTCGACCTCCTTCCATGCCTGCGACCATTTGGCAGACATCCCATTCAATATCACTCCTCACAAGTCTCTCAATGTGAGACAGGGTGTAATTTTCCATAGGGGCTTTCTCCTCCTGTCCTATGATGAACATAGGACTAATTTGGAACAATGTGGCATTCATTTTGTCCGGCATGTCCAGAGAGGCCCTAAGGACAATCGTGCAGACACTGACGCTTTTATCCCTGTCTGAAAAAGTTAAGGTGACATTATACAGATGTGAGGTCAAACCATACTTTCCACCTCCCATGCATTGCTTCCATTGCTTCAAGTTCGGCCAAATGTCCTTATGATGCAATGCCACCCCATCTGTGGTGACTGCACCACCTGCTTCATATGGGAAGCCTTTGCACCCCACCAAATGAATAGGTTAACTTTCTGGTCTCCATTCTCCCCACTCACTGGAGTGTCCAATGTATGCAACGGAAAAAAGACTTCAGGAAATAAAGATCCTTGACTGTCTCAGCAATTTTGAGACCAGAAGAAGTTTGATAGACTTCACCCTGTGAGTCTCTCAACTGTCTTTGCCTCAGTTATGTCTTCCTCTCTTCGCCCCTCCTCCTTGCCCAATCCTGCCCCCCTTCCCTTTCCTCCCCCCTGGCAACTTCCACCCCTTCCCCTCAAAGAACTGCTGCTCCTCCTCAGTCAGAGAACCAATCTTCTTCTCTGACTCCTGCTTGGTATGGGGTTCCCTCTCAGAACATCCCCTCCCAGCGTTCTCAAGACAGGAAGCCTGCTACCTCGGGTCATCAGACAAGGGACCCACGCTCTGAGGGCCCCAAAGCTGCTTGCTCTCTGTCCGAGCCAGACCTCGCCGCAATCTATTCCCTTACTGATAACATCTCGTCCTTCCCTCCAAGGGAGAAGAAGAAGCAGTGCAATACCAAGGAGGCTTCTCTGGCATCCTGCAGTGCTTTGCCTCCTCCTTCTCACTCTGAATCAGTCCCACTTTTCCCAAGATAGCATCTGGAGGTGTCTGCACTCTGGTTTGTGCTGATGTCATAAGCGACTGGATACCCTTCATAACAACCTGGAAGCAATAGCAGTACGAGTTCATATGATTCCCCTTATCACTATTTGCAATTTCTACCTCCCTCAGGTAGGCCACTTACTTATGTTGAACTGCGAGCCTTAATACAGCAACTCCCACCCCTGTATCTCCTCCTTGGGACTTAAATGCACACCACTCCCTCTGGGGGACTGCCACTTCAACGGGTAGGGGTCTTCTAATTGACCAATTTATTACAGACTTGGATTTGTGTCTCCGCGATGAAGGTTCGCCTATCGATTTCAGCGCCACTCATGGCACCTTCTCTGCTATCGATCTCATAGTCTGCTCTCCCGCTCTTGTGGCTTACTTACACTGGTCACTCCATGACCATTTGCAACTCCCACCCCTTTGTGACATGACCACTTCCTGGTGATTCTATCGTTCCCCTGCCGCCGCCAGGCAGACAGGCCCCACACTGGGCATTTCACAGAGTCAATTGGCCTTTATAAACGTCTGCACGTCTGCTGTGCCCTTCAGCACCTCTTTCTCTGACTGCATTGATGCAGTCGTCCAAGACGTGCCGCTGGGCACTGCTACTCCCCTATCCACAGGTCTCCTCATCGTCGACCGGTACCATGGTGGAGCCGGCCGACGTGGCCGTGCGGTTAAAGGCGCTGCAGTCTGGAGCCGCAAGACCGCTACGGTCGCAGGTTCGAATCCTGCCTCGGGCATGGATGTTTGTGATGTCCTTAGGTTAGTTAGGCTTAACTAGTTCTGAGTTCTAGGGGACTAATGACCTCAGCAGTTGAGTCCCATAGTGCTCAGAGCCATTTTGAACCATGGTGGACTAAGGACGTAGCAGTCGCTATCCAGGACTGCCGACGGCAGCGGCAGCCTTCTGGGCCACCGGATACAGTCAAAAGTCCAGGGTCTTATCCTACAGGATGCTCGGTGTACTGATATACCACTCCTTGCAGAACACCTCGCGACACACTTTGCGACAGCATCGGTGTCCTCTTCCTATCCTGCTACCTTTCTCTGGCAGCAACGACGAGCTGCAGTACCCCCTCCCCCCGTTTCAACCCACAAAAAGCTGAAGCCTATAACGGACACTCATTAAATGGGAATTCTTGCAGGCTCTTACCTCTTCATATGACATGGTCTCAGACCCTAATTACATCCACAGCAGATGATGCAACACTTGAATGTTACCCAGAGGCAACATCTACGCATGGTCTCCAACAGCATTTTGGCTCATGGGTGCTTTCCCCTTGCAATGGCGAGACAGCATAGTTATCCCCGTCCTTAAGCTCGGGAAGAACAAAGCGTCTTTCGACAGTTACCGACCAATTAGCCTAACCAATGTGCTTTGTAAACTACTTGAATGGAATGGTTAGCTTTTCATTATGTTGGGTACTGGAATCTCCTTTTTGTCCCTGTATCAGTGTGGCTTGGATGTAGGACGATCTACAACTGACCATGTACTCAGACTGGAAACAGCAATCCGCTAGGCTTTTATAAACCAACACCACCTTGTCGCGATCTTCTTGAACTACATAAGAAATACGACATGGCTTGGCACCGTCACATTTTAGTTACCCTCGATGACTGGGACTTACGCGGCCCCCTTTCGATTTTTAGCCATGATTTTTTATCCCATCGGCTCTTCTGAGTTAGAGTTGGCACTTCAGATCCAGGAGAACAGTATCCTGCAGGGTTTGGTGTCGAGCGCCACACTCTTCCTCATCGCTATCAATGAGCTTGTAACCTCTGTTGGGCCTCTGGTTAACCCGGCGTTGTATACCGGCGATTTTTGCATCAGGTGCAGCTCCCATTCGGTAGTATGTGCAGAACGCCAGTTCCAAGGCGCCATACAACACGCCCCTGCGTGGGACCTTTGCCATGGCTTCCAGTTTTCTCCGTCCAAAACGCGGGTTATGCATTTTAGCCATCGACCCGCAGTAACACCCCGATCTAGACCTTTATTTAGGCAACCAGTGCCTGGATGTTGTAGCACAGTCCCGTTTCTTGGGCCTTATTTTTGATAAAAAGCTGACGTGGCTGCCCTATATTCGCTACCTAAAGGCTACCTGCATGCAGAAGCTTAATGTTCTCTGCCTCCTGTTCCACCGTGCTGCTCTTCTCCATATTTACCGCGCTCTGGTATTGTCCAGACGTGATTATGGTACTCAGGTTCACGCCTCAGCGGCTCCTTCCACTCTGAAACTACTTGACCTTGTTCATCACTATGGGGTGCGTCTGGCTATTGGTGCCTTTTCCACTAATCCTGTTGACAATCTCCTCGCAGGAGCAGTGATTCCCCCTTACAGGTACGATAGAGCCAACTCCTGGTTTCTTATGCAATCGCGATTCGACGATTCCCTCACCATCCTGTGTACCCCATCCTCTTTGCAAACAAAGGATCTCTCCCTCGTGATACATGCCTCCGGGTGGGATTGCAGGTCGAGATCTCCACCTCCACTCCCTGGAAAGTGCCCAAAGTTTCTGTCACCTCTATGATATTCCGACGTCTTGTATGTTCCGTTATTGAAGAGTTCCAGGGTGCTACCTACCATCTTCTACACTGATTGTTCTAAAACGATAGATAAAGTGGGATATGCTTTTACGTCTCCTACTGGCATGGAACACCATTTTCTGCCGGGATCATGTCGTGGGTTCGCGTAAGAGCTACTAGCCATTAACTGGGCCCTCCATTTTGTTACTCAGGCCTCCCTCCACGGTGTTTTAATATGTACCGACTCAATGAGTAACCTGCAGGCTAGAGATTGCAGCTACTCTGCTGCTACTGTCGCAGGTTCGAATCCTGCCTCGTGCATGGATGTGTGTGATGTCCTTAGGTTAGTTAGGTTTAAGTTCTAAGTCTAAGGGACTGATGACCTCAGATGTTAAGTCCCATAGTGCTTAGAGCCATTTGAACCATTTGATTTTGCAGCTAGTCTCATCACCGTTTGCTCTCTGCTGTCATGATCTTCTCTCTGCCCTTGGCTGTACTGCGTGTTAATTTGTCTTTCTCTGGGTCCCAAGTCATGTGAGCATCCCAGGGAATGAACTGGCTGACCGTTTGGCTAGAGAGGCAGACACTTATCCACTCATTCCCTTTCATGATTCCGTTGCAGATACGCTGATACACATCAAATCTCTCTAATGCAGTTTGGAGCTCGTCCTTCCAACCCTCTCAGAAGTAATCCACTGTCTTATGCCGCCTACGCATCGGTCATACTAGGTTCACCCACTGTTTCCTCTTGTGTAACGAGCTACTTCCACAATGTGGTTGTGGAACCAGTTTGTGCTAAGTATAGCCTTTCAGATTCCTTGTCTTTAATATTAGCCAAAGATTCACGGATGGATGAATTGGTCCTCAGTTTCCCTTGTTAAAGTGGTTTTTATATACAGTTATGAGGTTTTGCTTTACTCTAGGAGCAGGGTGAGTGTGGTTGGGGCCCTCTTTGTGTTTTCTGAGTCTGGGACCCATGACCAGTCCCCCATGCAAAGATCACTCTTTTATTCCTCTGTTTTTCGAGTTTTTAGATTTGGCCTACCCTTTTATGCCTTTATGCCTTTTATGCCTTTCTCGCATTACAGTTTCATCCCTCCGACTGGATTCGTCCACTTTTAGAGGAATTCTTTATCTTGCGCATGTAACTTTTGAACTGCGGGACTGATGATCTCACCGTTTAGTCCCACAACCCCCCTCAGTCAGTCAATCAACCCATATAACAGAGGTCCTGATAATCGAATTTCCACTGTATTATACACTCCTAGAAATGGAAAAAAGAACACATTGACACCGGTGTGTCAGACCCACCATACTTGCTCCGGACACTGCGAGAGGGCTGTACAAGCAATGATCACACGCACGGCACAGCGGACACACCAGGAACCGCGGTGTTGGCCGTCGAATGGCGCTAGCTGCGCAGCATTTGTGCACCGCCGCCGTCAGTGTCAGCCAGTTTGCCGTGGCATACGGAGCTCCATCGCAGTCTTTAACACTGGTAGCATGCCGCGACAGCGTGGACGTGAACGGTATGTGCAGTTGACGGACTTTGAGCGAGGGCGTAGAGTGGGCATGCGGGAGGCCGGGTGGACGTACCGCCGAATTGCTCAACACGTGGGGCGTGAGGTCTCCACAGTACATCGATGTTGTCGCCAGTGGTCGGCGGAAGGTGCACGTGCCCGTCGACCTGGGACGGGACCGCAGCGACGCACGGATGCACGCCAAGACCGTAGGATCCTACGCAGTGCCGTAGGGGACCGCACCGCCACTTCCCAGCAAATTAGGGACACTGTTGCTCCTGGGGTATCGGCGAGGACCATTCGCAACCGTCTCCATGAAGCTGGGCTACGGTCCCGCACACCGTTAGGCCGTCTTCCGCTCACGCCCCAACATCGTGCAGCCCGCCTCCAGTGGTGTCGCGACAGGCGTGAATGGAGGGACGAATGGAGACGTGTCGTCTTCAGCGATGAGAGTCGCTTCTGCCTTGGTGCCAATGATGGTCGTATGCGTGTTTGGCGCCGTGCAGGTGAGCGCCACAATGAGGACTGCATACGACCGAGGCACACAAGGCCAACACCCGGCATCATGGTGTGGGGAGCGATCTCCTACACTGGCCGTACACCACTGGTGATCGTCGAGGGGACACTGAATAGTGCACGGTACATCCAAACCGTCATCGAACCCATCGTTCTACCATTCCTAGACCGGCAAGGGAACTTGCTGTTCCAACAGGACAATGCACGTCCGCATGTATCCCGTGCCACCCAACGTGCTCTAGAAGGTGTAAGTCAACTACCCTGGCCAGCAAGATCTCCGGATCTGTCCCCCATTGAGCATGTTTGGGACTGGATGAAGCGTCGTCTCACGCGGTCTGCACGTCCAGCACGAACGCTGGTCCAACTGAGGCGCCAGGTGGAAATGGCATGGCAAGCCGTTCCACAGGACTACATCCAGCATCTCTACGATCGTCTCCATGGGAGAATAGCAGCCTGCATTGCTGCGAAAGGTGGATATACACTGTACTAGTGCCGACATTGTGCATGCTCTGTTGCCTGTGTCTATGTGCCTGTGGTTCTGTCAGTGTGATCATGTGATGTATCTGACCCCAGGAATGTGTCAATAAAGTTTCCCCTTCCTGGGACAATGAATTCACGGTGTTCTTATTTCAATTTCCAGGAGTGTAATTGGTATAATATTCATCGACGCAGAACATATTTTTCCGGGTACATTTTCATGATTTCCACATTAGATATGTATCACTTCTTTCTCTTTTGTTTATAAAATGGAGCCTTCAATTGCAGTGTCATCGCCAGCCGGAAAGAGAGAGCTTTTGAAGGACTGGAAGAATAACAAATACTCCGCAGAAGATGAAGTGGATGTCTATTTTTTAAAGCACCCCAGCGATGATGGCATCTTAAAATTGTGGAGCAGATATGAAAAGAATCTACCAGACCTGGGTACAGTCACTAGACATATTCTACGTATCCCAGCAACAAGCGCACCAAGCGAATGGTGCTTTAGTAAAGCTGGCATAATATTAACGAATCACCGCAACCAATTAAATCCAATACGCTTTAGTGACCTACTGTTGATTAAGAGTAACTATAATTATCTTCTCTTTCCAACAAGTGAAAATGTGCAAAGTTACAGCTGTAAATGTACAATGTTCTTCGTATGTTTTCTTTATGAAGACAGTAATCTCCTGTATTCCAGAGGTAGTGCTGAAAAATTTCCGTCAAACCTCCTTGCCTAGGGACGCCAGATGAAAGCTGATGTCATCAAGTCCTGAATGAAAACTTCGCAACGGATAACTGGGGAGGGTAGCTTGAGAGCGCTACCTAGAGAGCGTGCCCTTTCTGTGCGATACTAGGCAAGGCGCTGGAGGGCTCACACGCTGATGCGTGGGTCCCTGCATTCTATATCTTTTATTTTAAATGAATTCCTTTAACTTAACTCCTATGTGATTTTTGGGGTATGTTAAAGATTGATGACAAGTGATTACCTATTTATTTTAAACATTATCACTCGACTTTACAGCGATTGCAGCAATTGTTCCAGTTTACAGATATTACAGTTTTACAACTTATAGCTCGGGTATAATATATACTTATCTGCACGCACATTTCTAAGGGCAAGACGGAAATGCGTTGGCCAAATGTATACCATCAAAGTCTTCCAATATTTTACATGGGACATCTACTATGTGAGGAGGATAACGGGCAAACTGGGGACCAGATACGTTAACACAAGGGGTCAAATTTCCGAAATAAACGAGAACATTCATTTCTTTACACAATCCGGAACTGTAAATAAAAGAATTAGTGCAAATATTCAAATACCTCTCTTCCACGCCTGAACATCGAGACAGACGCACTGAGGGCATGTCGGCTCACTTACCCGTCTTCTGTTTGTTGTTGTTGTGGTCTTCAGTCCTGAGACTGGTTTGATGCAGCTCTCCATGCTACTCTATCCTGTGCAAGCTTCTTCATCTCCCAGTACCTACTGCAACCTACATCCTTCTGAACCTGCTTAGTGTATTGATCTCTTGGTCTCCCTCTACGATTTTTACCCTCCACGCTGCCCTCCAATGCTAAATTTGCGATCCCTTGATGCCTCAAAACATGTCCTACTAACCGATACCTTCTTCTAGTCAAGTTGTGCCACAAACTTCTCTTCTCCCCAATCCTATTCAATACCTCCTCATTAGTTACGTGATCTACCCACCTTATCTTCAGCATTCTTCTGTAGCACCACATTTCGAAAGCTTCTATTCTCTTCTTGTCTAAACTATTTATCGTCCATGTTTCACTTCCATACATGGCTACACTCCATACAAATACTTTCAGAAACGACTTCCTGACACTTAAATCTATACTCGATGTTAACAAATTTCTCTTCTTCAGAAACGATTTCCTTGCCATTGCCAGTCTACATTTTATATCCTCTCTACTTCGACCATCATCAGTTATTTTACTCCATAAATAGCAAAACTCCTTTACTACTTTAAGTGTCTCATTTCCTAATCTAATCCCCTCAGCATCACCCGATTTAATTTGACTACATTCCATTATCCTCGTTTTGCTTTTGTTGATGTTCATCTTATATGCTCCTTTCAAGACACTGTCCATTCCGTTCAACTGCTCTTCCAAGTCCTTTGCTGTCTCTGACAGAATTACAATGTCATCGGCGAACATCAATGTTTTTACTTCTACTCCATGAATTTTAATACCTACTCCGAATTTTTCTTTTGTTTCCTTTACTGCTTGCTCAGTATACAGATTGAATAACATCGGGGAGAGGCTACAACCCTGTCTCACTCCTTTCCCAACCACTGCTTCCCTTTGATGTCCCTCGACTCTTATAACTGCCATCTGGTTTCTGTACAAATTGTAAATAGCCTTTCGCTCCCTGTATTTTACCCCTGCCACCTTCAGAATTTGAAAGAGAGTATTCGAGTTAACGTTGTCAAAAGCTTTCTCTAAGTCTACAAATGCTAGAAACGTAGGTTTGCCTTTTCTTAGTCTTTCTTCAAAGATAAGTCGTAAGGTTAGTATTGCCTCACGTGTTCCAACATTTCTACGGAATCCAAACTAATCTTCCCCGAGGTCCGCTTCTACTAGTTTTTCCATTCGTCTGTAAAGAATTCGCGTTAGTATTTTGCAGCTGTGACTTATTAAACTGATAGTTCGGTAATTTTCACATCTGTCAACACCTGCTTTCTTTGGTATTGGAATTATTATATTCTTCTTGAAGTCTGTGGGTATTTCGCCTGTCTCATACATTTTGCTCACCAGATGGTAGAGTTTTGTCATGACTGGCTCTCCCAAGGCCATCAGTAGTTCTAATGGAATGTTGTCTACTCCCGGGGCCTTGTTTCGACTCAGGTCTTTCAGTGCTCTGTCAAACTCTTCACGCAATATCATATCTCCCATTTCATCTTCATCTACATCCTCTTCCATTTCCATAATATTGTCCTCAAGTACATCGCCCTTGTATAAACCCTCTATATACTCCTTCCACCTTTCTGCCTTCCCTTCTTTGCTTAGAACTGGGTTGCCATCTGAGCTCTTGATATTCATACAAGTGGTTCTCTTCTCTCCAAAGGTCTCTTTAATTTTCCTGTAGGCAGTATCTATCTTACCCCTAGTGAGACAAGCCTCTACGTCCTTACATTTGTCCTCAAGCCATCCCTGCTTAGCCATTTTGCACTTCCTGTCGATCTCATTTTTGAGACGTTTGTATTTCTTTTTGCCTGCTTCATTTACTGCATTTTTATATTTTCTCCTTTCATCAATTAAATTCAATATTTCTTCTGTTACCCAAGGATTTCTATTAGCCCTCGTCTTTTTACCTACTTGATCCTCTGCTGCCTTCACTACTTCATCCCTCAGAGCTACCCATTCTTCTTCTACTGTATTTCTTTCCCCCATTCCTGTCAATTGTTCCCTTATGCTCTCCCTGAAACTCTCTACAACCTCTGGTTCTTTCAGTTTATCCAGGTCCCATCTCCTTAAATTCCCACCTTTTTGCAGTTTCTTCAGTTTCAATCTGCAGTTCATAACCAATATATTGTGGTCAGAATCCACATCTGCCCCTGGAAATGTCTTACAATTTAAAACCTGGTTCCTAAATCTCTGTCTTACCGTTATATAATCTATCTGATACCTTTTGTATCTCCAGGATTCTTCCAGGTATACAACCTTCTTTTATGATTCTTGAACCAAGTGTTAGCTATGATTAAGTTATGCTCTGTGCAAAATTCTACAAGGCGGCTTCCTCTTTCATTTTTTCCCCCCAATCCATATTCACCTACTATGTTTCCTTCTCTCCCTTTTCCTACTAACGAATTCCAGTCACCAATGACTATTAAATTTTCGCCTCCCTTCAATACCTGAATAATTTCTTTTATCTCGTCATACATTTCATCAATTTCTTCATCATCTGCTGAGCTAGTTGGCATATAAACTTGTACTACTGTAGTAGGCATGGGCTTTGTATCTATCTTGGCCACAATAATGCGTTCACTATGCTGTTTGTAGTAGCTAACCCGCACTCCTATTTTTTTTATTCATTATTAAACCTACTCCTGCATTGCCCCTATTTGATTTTGTATTTATAACCCTGTAATCACCTGACCAAAAGTCTTGTTCCTCCTGCCACCGAACTTCACTAATTCCCACTATATCTAACTTTAACCTATCCATTTCCCTTTTTAAATTTTCTAACCTACCTGCCCGATTAAGGGATCTGACATTCCACGCTCCGATCCGTAGAAAGCCAGTTTTCTTTCTCCTGATAACGACGTCCTCTTGAGTAGTCCCCGCCCGGAGATCCGAATGGGGGACTATTTTACCTCCGGAATATTTTACCCAAGAGGACGCCATCATCATTTAATCATACAGTAAAGCTGCATGTCCTCGGGAAAAATTACGGCTGTAGTTTGCCCTTGCTTTCAGCCGTTCGCAGTACCAGCACAGCAAGGCCGTTTTGGTTAATGTTACAAGGCCAGATCAGTTAATCATCCAGACTGTTGCCCCTGCAACTACTGAAAAGGCTGCTGCCCCTCTTCAGGAACCACATGTTTGTCTGGCCTCTCAACAGATACCCCTCCGTTGTGGTTGCACCTACGGTACGGCCATCCGTATCGCTGAGGCATGCAAGCCTCCCCACCAACGGCAAGGTCCATGGTTCATGGGGGGGCCGTCTTCTGTAGCACTCCCAGAATATCGCGGGCATCCAGAGGTCTTCCTGGGCCCCGGTGGAGGGGATGGTCGAACCACTTGGCCGTGACCAACCTCTCCACCCCAAATCTTGTGACACTAGAACGTCTTTGACTTTTACCTGCCTGTGCTGTCTTTCTGATCCCTTACCCAGGCGTAAGGTTGGCACTACTATACTACAGAACTACTTCCCAACTAAGATTTGGCCACGCTTTATGGAAAGGTGTGATGAGGATTAGGTAAGTTCATGTGCAGATTCACATTCATGTACAAGAAATGCATAAAACACGACAGTATAAATATGTATTATGAAGCCTGACACATTTCTTTCCACCCGTCCGCTTGGGTTCTGTTGCACCCGCGGCCGGCCGCGTCGTGCAATAAAATTGGCGTCGGAGCCGCCTCTGTTTGTTTTTCCCGTTGCGAGCGAGCAGCGAAACCTGCTGCTTATGGAGCGGAAACTACTGCACCGTTTCAGTACTTATTTAATGTGTATGTGGTTTCCTATTAAGGACTGGGAGAATAAATCTTCTGTTTGGATATAAGTCTTCTATTTGCCAGTGATTGTAATGAAATATCAAATTATTTTCCATGTGCTGTTTGAAGTTAACTGTAGCATGTAGGCGTTCTTGAAGACAGAAGGCGTTGGATTTGTGCAGTGCGGTGAGATGAGGTGAGACGTAGCAAAGACCTGTCATGCTCGGCTCTTCGCATGGCCGGAGTCAGGACATCAGACATGGAACGAGTAAGTGACTGAGACGTCATATGGGACCATGGGACCAAACACGAGCGTCTCGGACCCCATGTAGCAGTCGATCCATAACCTGTCAAACATATACCGCTGCAGCACTCTCGTCCTAATACAGTTTGTGCTGAAAAGTATCCAAACGATTATTTATCAATCAGACGCTGTTCTTTTTCATTGGCGTCTGTAGTGGAAGACTCATCATAGAGCACCAGTAGGCTCCAGCAACTACCCCCAAACAGGATAAATAGTCGTTTAGGTACAGTTACCCCCTTCGTCTCATAATAAATTGCTGTTTCACAATTTCGAATTAATTTGTTGCAAGTTTACCAATTACCACAGTCCACTATTTAACAAATTATGTCAATATCCTGAGTTAAACAGTTCCCTCAGTGCATTATTTAACAACAAATACGCTCTTGGCAAGACATTAAACATTTAACAAATTATGTCTATACAAGAAATACACTGTTCGTGAGACATTAAATGTTTAACAAATTACATAGATTTTCCGGTTTAAAGTATTTTCACAATGCATTGTAAACAATACGTATGCTATTGCGGAGACTGTATGTGTCAAATATACACCATAACACGATATTCAAACAAATAAACTCTAGATACATTTCAAATCTACCTTATCCCAACGTTATCAGTGTGTGTGATGTCACAGTGTATATGTTACAACGACCACGTTCACACATAGCCACAAATACGGCAATATAAAACTGTAAGTCACGACATAATTTTCTCAAAAAAAGGTAAAAAATAACAAATTTATGATGTAAGACACTTTGACAGTACAGTATATATAAATTAATGTCGTCATGGCAAACTCTGTAAGCACGCTAACCACCCATTCCAGTTTTACTGATTTTCTCCCATTTTCCAAGGTTGTTAAATTAAGCGGTATAAACACTAGCAAAGTTATCCTGGAAAGTAAACACATTTATTATTTCGTCAATTTTTCCAAAAAACGGTTAGGGTGCAGTCACGATGACAATGCTAAATTTCGTCATAGTGTACCTTTCCAGGTAGGCTGCTCAGGTCCAGTTGTCGCTAGTGATGGCTGGCGCCATATGCCTGCCACGAACGTCCCCAGCTCCAGGCCGGGGGAATTACCGACGCAGACGCCGATATGTGCAGGCTACAGGACACGACACGCAATTGTCACACTAGGCATCAGCTGAACAAGTCGTCCACCATACAGCAGATAGTGGGCAGCACGAAGTAGCTAGCAGGGCCGTATCGATCACAAAACAGAACTCACGCCAAAGTGTATGGACTCAATCTCGATAAACAGCAGAATAAAGTCTGCATCAATTGCTCTCACGAAGCGTTGCACTGCGTCCGCCAGTGTTTCTGCCGCCATCACTTTGGTAAATTTAGTGTATATGAAACATCTGGCAGTTTCCTTCAAACTTGGTTAGGAGATGCGTGATGCTATCGATGCACTTCACATGACGTTTTCCACAGACATTCCTAGGACCAGCTACGGATCGCACCATGCCTTCAATGGAGGCACATAATATTTGTCAGCGACCACCGAGGGCTGTTGTGTCACGCTGTAGCACTGTGTAGCACCTGCTTATATCTTCTGCATACACACACCTACGAATGACCAATCCCTCCATTACTCTTTATTACTCTTTACTGGTATCGTGGATGGCCCAGGAGAGACTGTTGCAGTTCTAAATGGGATCCTACCGTCCATGAGAAATCTCCCGTCCATGCCCCCCCCCTCCCCCTCTCTCTTTCCCTCTCCTGACCAAGAAGAACCAAGCTCCCCAGTCCCTGCTTCTGCTTCTATTACTAGGGAAAGCGTGTGGTGGCGGCATCTTTCTTGAACCGTTCAGCGCAGAGAGTGAATCATCATGAAACACCAGCAACAGCAAGGACCAGTCAGCGCCCCTCAGGCAGAATAAAAAATAAGAACGCTTGTAAGTACAAGTAACCTACCACAACACGATATTTAAACAAGTAAACTCTTGCTACATAACAAAACTACACCTCTTCCACACTATTAATGTGCTCGTGATCTTGTAGTGTGTATTAAAAAGAGGGGCATTATCCTATCAACAAAATTATTATAATTTGATGATGTCACAACCTTTTCTGTATGTACTGTAAAGTATGACCCCCACCAGCATTCCAAAACACATATGAAGCGCTTCAATGTTTAATAAATTACACATTGCATTATTTAACGACAAATACACACTTGCTAAGTACCAAGCCTACATTATACCTGCACCATTAATATGTGACGTCACAGTGTTGACAGAGAACGGCATAAATAATCCAATGTATAAACACATATTGCTATTTACATTACTTTGACTCACTATTCCTCACTTTTTCAGGAAGACACACGTAAATCTTTGACTGAGCAACTAAGACACATTACAACAAATAGAGTTAATTACATTACAAAGCCAGTAAGGGATGCATGTGCATTACAAAACTGTAGTTTTAACAGAATATTTGTTATCGGCAGTAGCGAGTGAATTACCAGCTCTTTGTTTATGTGGAAATTGACCCATCAGCCAAGTTACTGGGGTTGAATACTTACTGTAGAACCAAGAATGGGTAAGATGATGATATAGGGAAATTGTTTATTATTTACGGTTATGCATTCCCAGCTATGGCTGGCAAAAGCATCACCTTCCCAGAGGTTTTTGCTGATGTTATGAATATGGAAAAATCTAGTGAGAGTCATTGTCCCCACGGCAGTAAATCTGACGATGCAAAAAATAACTATACATCTCTGCTGACAGAAGAGAGGCCTGATTGTCTTGTTGGCAAAAATGTAGAGCAAATTTCGTCTTCTTGATGCATAAAGGAACCAATCTGTAGAGCAGTTTAAACCATTATGCGTCATAGGTTTCTAATATAAATTATATTCACTGACGGAAGAAAATCGCAAAACCACGAAGGAGTTGGACGACATAAGCGAAAGTTGGTAGGCGTGTTTTTAAATTTGACAGATGATGTCTATTTAGATTTCGCAAAAGTCGCACAGGAGTGGCGCTAGAGGACAAAAATAAGGTTTGCTTTAAATACACGCTGTAACGGTCGTGAGCGTTAGTTACCTTTGACATTGGACGTACTGAATTGATGTTAGACAGAAATGCCTTTAAGGCGACAAAGACGCTATCATCAGCACCTCATTGAGTTTGAACGAGTTCGTGTAATAGGACTACGAGAAGCTGTAGGTTCCTTCTGTAATACTGCAGAAACACTTGGCAGGCCTGCAACCGCTGTACATGATTGCTGGCAGTGGTGCTCAAGGGAATGTAGGGTAGCAAAAGACCGAGCTACGGACGGCCACGTGGCACTACCGAGAGGGAAGGTCATCGTGTTCGGCGTATGGCTGTGGCGCATCGCACTACATTTGCAGCACCAATTTGAGCAGTAGTTGGCAACACATAACATTTTGACTATCAGTACAATACTGGTCTTTTTTCTAGAAACGATGAACAGACCTTCGACTGCACTACTGTACTAAACCTATCTACTTCTGTTATCGTCTGTTATTTAATTAACACAATGGTTCTGCTTTAAATATTTCTCTCTAATTAATAATATAATACCCTCCTCTTAGCAAGCCCCAGAGTGAGGCCAGTACCCGTTCCAATTACGTGGAAATGTGCGGAGTCCTTCCACCTTGCACGAACTACTGCCATATTTAACAATTACACTTCATTACTCAATTAATTACAAAATTCTTTGACAGTCTCATATATTTAAATGATCATTACAACCAAGTTCCACACACGAAGAACATCTCTACAATATGACTTACTGCATTTTTATTTGGAAGATTAGGAAGAGCCAAACCATCTACTTGATCCAGTCCGTTTTGACCTCACCCTGCCCCTAGATACGGCCAGCTGGGGAAGTCTACCATCACTAACTCTCCTTACCTCTATAACCTACCTAATCTGGTCGGGGCAGGAGCCATCTGAACCATGAGCCGGCCGACTCCTCACTAACGGAGGACATTTTCTGGTTGTAAACTCAATCAGATTGCTGTCAATGCACGCTCCTCAATACATACGGCCTTTTTCTCCTATCTTTCGCCACACTGCGGAATTTCTCTTTTTTACACTTTCTAAGTGTGGACTGATACTTTCTCTGTTAATACACACAATGTTTCTGCATCACATAAAGCTTCTGTTATGTTAGGAACTCCGATGGTCAGCCTCTCATTGAAGGCAACTTGTTTGTAACTTGAGCATCCGAAGACTATGTGTTCCGGGGTGTCTACTTGTGCTCCACTCACACAGGCTAGTCCTGACCGTTTCCCAATCCGGTGTAGATACAGTGGATAGGGTCAGTGACCAGCTGAAAAATGAATTATCCCTTTAGTTGGTCGGAACCGCTTGATTTTCAATCTCTCTGTAACTGAAGGCAAAAAAATCCATGTATTCGTCTTGCTGTTCTCGATGCATCCCACTCCGTTTGCCAGATCTCTAGGACTAGGTTTTTTTATTTCCGTTACATTCTGGCAAACTTTTCCCATGGTGTATTCCGCCTTTATAAAGTTGTGCTTTCTTAACCAATACATTGCTGCACGTTGTCGAATCATTACTTCAGCTGGACATAGGCCCATTATTACTGCTAGCCCATCTGTTGCAGAGGTGCGTAATGCCCCAACTGACCTAATGATTATGTTTCTCCGCGCTATTCTTATGTCCGCGGACGGCTGAGCAGCCTGAGTCTGTGAGCCCAGACACTCGCCCCATACCCAATTATTAACGCAAGTAGACTCGTGTGGTAATACTTGATAACATGCAAAGGGAGGTGAAATCTCATTTGTCCGATACTTATAACGATGATGTTTTATTTGAAACTTGCTCAATATGTGTCAAAATTAAGCTTCTGGTCAAGTTGGACACCCAAGCGTCGCGTCAATGCTCGGATCCCTTTGTATCTTTCCTTTAAACATTATATAACTGATTTCTGTGGTACCAAAACAAACAGTTCAAAAGGCTCTGAGCACTATGGGACTTAACTTCCGAGGTCATCAGTCCCCTAGAACTTAGAACTACTTAAACCTAAATAACCTAAGGACATCACACACATCCATGCCCTAGGCAGAATTCGAACCTGCGACCGTAGCGGTCACGCGGTTCCAGAGTGAAGCGCCTAGAACCGCTCGGCCACATCGGCCGGCTCTGTGGTACCACATCCAACTTGGACCTCTGACACCATTCTATTAATCTCAACATTGAAATTGTGGTCCTTTCTTCCATATGCTCCCTCGAATTGGATTGAACCAAGACAAGCAGATCATCTGCATAAGCCACAGCACCCATGACGGCCGCCTCTTGCTGCAAGGTGTTAAGCAGCGGCTCCATGTTAGTGCCCCAGAATATGGGAACACGAATGAAGCATTGGGGACACCCTTTCGTTACCCTCTTAATGATCGATCGTACTGGTGGCTCTAGCTCAGCAAATCT
The DNA here is from genome assembly GCF_023898315.1 of Schistocerca nitens. Lineage (NCBI taxonomy): Eukaryota > Metazoa > Arthropoda > Insecta > Orthoptera > Acrididae > Schistocerca > Schistocerca nitens. The sequence continues at coordinate 567,748,016 of NC_064616.1, read as the reverse complement.
TTCCTCGCAGTATGCCTTTAAACAACCATATACCGGGCCCGGACACTCCATCTCCCTTAATCGGAAGAAGAGTGAGGACCATCAAGGTTACTAAAGGCGCCCGCGATGTCCACCATGACTCCATTCACATATTTGCACTCCAAGGAGTGTGCAAGACTGATTTCTTTGTTAATAAGGTATTCTGTCGATTTTCCCCTTCTGAATCCGAATTGCCACTCGTTCGTGTTGTGCAACATCCGATGACTCGTCAGTGTATCACAAAAAAGTTCTTCAAATGGTTTCCCCATAACATCTACTAAGCAAATTTGCGTATAAGACTCGGCGTTCGCAGGATCTTTATCCGCTCCATTTTTAAGTACGAAGACATTTGCCTCCTTCCATTTGCAGGAAATTATCTTTGATTTAAGCATGAGTTATACAATTCAGCTAGAACCGGCGAAAACTTTGGTGTTAAATTTTGGCCGGCCGGTGTGGCCGTGCGGTTCTGCGCACTTCAGTCTGGAGCCGCGTGACCGCTACGGTCGCAGGTTCGAATTCTGCCTCGGGAATGGATGTGTGTGATGGCCTTAGGTTAGTTAGGTTTAATTAGTTCTAAGTTCTAGGCGACTGATGACCTTAGAAGTTAAGTCGCATAGTGCTCAGAGCCATTTGAACCATTTTTTGTTATATTTTGAAGCACAACTACCGGTATCCCGTAGTGCTTTGTTTCTCTTGAAGCTCATAATTTCTCCGTTGCCTCTAAAGGAGAACATGCATAAACTTGTGTGCTTTTTCATAAATTTCTTGTAGCCCACGCCTCAGACCTTCTTGTTCAGGTGTATCTACCGAAGGATCATCATCTCGTAGAAGAACGTTGAATAGTATGTCCGCTGTACCTTCCCAGTATATGGTGGTCGCATAGTTCATATCTCCCCCCACCCGTTGTGGTGGGGAGAACGGTTGACGCTCGAATTTTCTCCCTTATGATTTTGTATTGGATCCCTCAAGGACCTAGGCAAACATTTTCTTTCACAAATCTATCCCAACTATGTTTTCTTACCTCGTTTATTTTCCCTTTATATCTTGACCTGTTCCTTTCATAAACTTGAAATAAATATTCCCTTTCCTCGGGAATGTAACTCGTCTGATATATTCTTTTACATCGCCACATAGACTGACGAATTTCATCTAATTCTGGAGACTATGCTACAAGACACGGGGCAAGTGATCTCCTCGTCTTTGGGACAATTCTTTCTACTATATCTTAAATGAAACCCATTAGATTTTCTACGTATTTGTTAATTTCAAGACTGACAAGATCGTCCTCCGGCTCTGAAGGCTGGAACTCCTGGAGAAGCAGCTCCCAGCTAGTTTTTGCATAATTCTTTATTGTCTGCCACTGATGTGGTTGGTCTTGTCCTTCAACTATTATTATTTCAATCACATTATGGTCATTTGTTGTGGCTCCGTCTAGGACTTCCCAACCCTGCACTTTTTCCACCACAGTTTCAGTGACACTGTTACAAATCAGTTAACTTCGAGGACAGCTCCGAGACACGCCCTGTAGCGTGCGTTCCACTGATCCCAAACCGCCGACGTTTGCGACTTCAGTCGTGTCAAGCGATAGGTCACTGGAGTGCAGGTTGTCTTTCTGATGAAAGATGGATCTGCCTCGGTGCCAGTGACGGCCCTGTGGCTGGTTGACGGCCTGTAGCCAGCCTATCTGAATGTAGACACACTGGATCTACACCTGGAGTTATAGTTTGGGGTGCGATTTCGTATGAGACCAGGAGCCCTCTCTTGGTTATCCCACGCGTCCTGATTGCAAAATTGTAAAATGATATGTCAGTCTGGTGATTCGACATCCAGAAACAGAATTAACTGACCCTGTACTTACCAAACAAGTGCAACAGCATGGAAGTCCATCCCCAAAAATGACATCTGGCGCCTTTACGGCACAATGCATGCATATTTGCATTCAACATTTGGTGATTACACCGATTATTAATGTAGAAGCAATGGCTTATCTCGCGCGTTCATTAACCTGTGATCTTGCAATGTTAATCACTTAAATATGTTACCCAGACAAATGTATTCCCGAAATTTCATTACTCTATATCAATTATTTTTTGATGTTGCGATATTTTCTCCGTCAGTGTATGTATGTATATAGGTTTGCAGTTTGTCTACTGGCAAGTCTATCATGTAATCATGACTTTACTCCCAGTCATTATTTGTAAAAAAAAATTAGAGCACATATTGGCAGTACTGATGAAAAGTCGTGTTATGCGATTGGCTGGGCAGATTCTCGCCCTCCTGCTACAACGAATAACGAATGAGCTACGGTTTCAACACGCTGCTCTTATATCAAAATGCTATTGTAAAATACCTTAGATTACCCGTCATGATCGATCTAGTCTATGATTGTTTATCACTTGCATAAAATGTTTGGGGGAATGATTCGGATTATCAATTGCATTTTTGTCCTATGTTACGTAACATCACGTTATGAGGCTTTCTCAATGAAAAAGATTTAAACAGAGATAGATAGATAATGTCCTATCAAAAGATTTCTCCTCTCGGCAGCACCAAGCATAAACAAATGGTTACTGAACTGGACTCTGATATTAAGCGATTTATGCTTCGTCTTCGGTGACATTGTCTTAGACAACTGCTCTAACGATACAAAAACGACAGATGAGAAACAGGAGACAAGGATTTGTGATAGATCTTAACGTCCAATACTTTAAACTTGATGATCTTATTGTAGTGAAGGGAAAGCACAAGTACATGCAGGAGTGTATTTGTTGTTAAATAATGCATTTGCGGATACTGTTTAACCCAGGATATCGACGTATTTAGTTAATAACACTGTTTGAGTAAATCCAGCAGCTCACAGATGCACTTAACGGCATACTTGAGCCGTGTAATAAAAATGATTTTTGAATATTTTCAAGACCACCTCTCCGCTTCTGAGAGAACGCAGGTCTCTTTAATCTCCGTGCTTGTGTGAGGCTATCACGCGGGGTTCCTTTCAAATGGCTCTGAGCACTATGGGACTTAACTTCTGAGGTTATCAGTCCCCTAGAACTTAGAACTACTTAAACCTAGCTAACCTAAGGACATCACACACATCCATGCCCGCGGCAGGATTCGAACCTGCGACCGTAGCAGCAAGTGCTCTACCAACTGAGCTACCCAAGCACGACTCACGCCCCGTCCTCACAGCTTTACTTCTGCCAGTATCTCGTCTCCTACCTTCCAAACTTTACAGAAGCTCTCCTGCGAACCCTGCAGAACTAGCACTCCTGAAAGAAAGGATATTGCGGATACGTGGCTTAGCCACAGCCTGGGGGATGTTTCCACAATGAGGTTTTCACTCTGCAGCGGAGTGTGCGCTGATATGAAATCATATGAAATCATATCAGCGCACACTCCGCTGCAGAGTGAAAATCTCATTCTGAAAACATCCCCCAGGCTTCTAACCCCATTTGTCTTTTATCTACACTGCACTGAAAATACCTGCAGAAGAATGAAAATGTAGACGGTGTGCACTGTCGTGTCTTGTTTGGAAACACACTCATTTCATTAATTCACAATACCTTCTGTCGACAACAGTAATGCCCACTTTGCTCTTCACTCTGAAGCCTGCGTTCAGTACTGTTCCGTTCTGTCTCGCATTTCTTTTCCGGGCAGTGTTAGTTGTACGTTAACACCGACAAGCAGCAGTACGGATAGTTTTACGGATAAAGAGTTGATTGATGTGGATATCGTACATGGGTTCACTCAATGCAATGGGAGAACGACAGAATGATGCTATGCTGAGCTGCTTTCGCAGCGATAGCTACCACATCACTGTATTTTGGTATTTAAGGATTGCTGCAATACTCTGTGTTCTGTGTTTATTTTATTGTTTATCATATGATTTTTCACTATTGTAAAGGTATTTTCACAGGAGCACCCCCGTCCGGAGATCCAAAGATTGCCCTTATGATTTAACCATACTGTAGAGTTGCATGCCCGTGGGATAAAATAATGGCCATAGTTCCCCTTTGCTTTCAGGTGTTTGCAGTACCAGCACAGCAAGGGCGTGTTAGCTGCTGTCACAAGGGCAAATCAGACAGTCATCCATTGTTGCCGCTGTAAGTACTGAAAAGGCCGTTACCCCTGTTCAGGAACCACATGTTTGTCTGGCTTCTCCACAGATACCACTCTGTTGCGATTGCACATAATGTATGGCTATCTGCATCGTAGAGGCATGCAAGGCACCCCATCTGACGTTGATCGGGGAGGGGGTGTGTTCGAACTTACGAATTTGCAATACTTGTATTCATATTCACCTGACGGGTTCTTTTCTGTCACATTGTCTCTCTTAAGTTACTGTTATCTCCGTTAAGTTTCGTCTCAAGAACAATTCACGGCAGGTCTCCACAGCGTCCACATTCCCGTATTTTCTTTACATATCAAACTATACATGCTTATTCTTTCACTGTCCAAATACTTCAACATATTCTCCAAGTCCTCTAGAGATTCTGAAAACATTTGAGTTTCTCTTAAACTAATTAACCGCCTAGTGTGATATTTGCCGCTAACAACTGACTCGATTCGAAATTTAGACAATAATAACATGGTATACTATACACTTTTTCCACCTACATAGTTCAAAAACCGTGCCATTTACAAAGTTCACATCCGGTTTAATCGTTTGGGAGAAGTTAAGTTCAAATCCCCATCTGAGCAATCACGCTTAGATTTCCTGTCTTTTCTCTGAAGTGTTTAAGGCAAACACAGGAACGAATCCTTTGATAAAAGCACGGTCGATTTATTTCCCCTATCTTGTTCTAGTGTGAACTTGAGCTTCCTCCCTAACGATATTGTCATCAACGGGACCTTGAGCCCTAATCTTCCCTCTCCCAAAGCTCAATAAACTAGACTAAACTAACACCCGTTTGAAAACTAACTTTTGGAGTCAATTTGTTAATCAACAACTATGAAGACTGTGATGGAAAAAACCCACTAAATAGCGATTCCCCTTAGAAAAAATACCTTTGTGCAATCATGTTCTCTTTAGCAGGACCAATGTTCAGCTTCGTCAAGGTCGCTTATATATCTGAGGAAGGGGTGGTACAATAATCTCGTCATGTCGCTAGAATTAAGTAAACTACCCATGTCCCCTGTGCCGTGCCAAATGGCGAGTACGTCACTGAACTGCACTAGGTTTGGCTGAGTATGGGTTTCCAAACCCGAGTTTCTCGACCTAGGGTTTAGTGGGTCATCCATGGTCTTCTATACCCGTAAGTTCTGGACATGTTTCAGCGATCATTGCGAGACGCGAAGGTGGCATGTAGTCTCAGAGAACAAAAATCTTGGATTAGGCGACCGGTTCGGGAGGACTGTACAAATCTCTATCAAGGTGTGCAACGTGCTGATAGATGGACGCCGAAACATTAGTTAGTAGGCAAATTCTGCCACATGTCACTTATATTTTATTTGTCTAGGCTCTATCTGGCTCGACCCTTGCTTCCATAACTGCTCGTGGGAACGCCATGGTTTCGTACTCTTCGTCTAAAAAGACTCCGAAAGTAATTAATGAACCGTCTAGCAGCAATAACAAACATTAGTCAAAAAGGGAATTCCACCAGGGAAAAGGACACGGAATGTGTCACAGAAGTCAATGTATTTGTTGTGTTAAAAAGGGAGGTGGAATGGTTTACAAAGCTGTCATAATTTTAAATTAAAAAAATATTACAGAGCATAGAGAGTTCTCTTACGTCTGTCAAATGATTGAAACGTGGAGCTCGTCTGGCTGAAGTAGTTACACCATAACAGCAGAACGGATTCAGATGACGAAAACTCTCGGTCATTATCAAATTGTAGACGAGTAGCACAATATCTCGATTGTACTTGTGGTGTTGTCACCGCTGCTTGATGAATATAGACATAGAAACATGTGGAGAGGGGTATGAAGACAGGCAGTTCTCTTCAAATGCGGGTAAGTGAAAATAGTGTCTACAGCAAAAATGAAAGAAAGGTATCTACTCATCTATACATATTACTAAGTCCCTCGCCGCATTTTTCTGTTTGTGTCTGAAGGCTAATCTCAGGAACTGTTGTAAAGATTCTGATACGACTTTCACTAATAGATAAACTGATTCACCAGGAGGTCTTTTGTATATAATTTATTACTGCTACGAAAAACGAGTTGTCTTTCCGTACATACTTTCTACTACACTTGCGAGGTCGGGGCACATTGCTAGTAGCAGCTGATTATAAGATTAGTGGTGAACATCTTGAACATGTCACATCTCATAAGTACTTAGGAGTAGTACTAAGAAGCAATATGAAATGAGACGATCACGTGAAATCAGTATTCGTGAAGTTAAATCGAAGACTTAGATTTGTGGGAAGGATACTGGAGAAGTGCAGTGCGTCTGTAAAGGAAATCGCATACAAGACTCTAGTGCGACCAATTCTAGAGTACTGTTGATATGTTTGGAGTCCTTATCAAGTAGGCATGGAAACCGACATCGAACGAATTCACAGACGCGCAGTTAGGATCATAGGAGGTCAGTATAGTCCATACTAAAATATAACAGAGATGCTCGGAGAAGTTAAATAGAAATTTTGGAAGAAAGATGAGGTAGTTCTCGCGAAATCCTGCTATGTAAATTTAGAGAACCTCTGTGACTGTTCGACCATTTTACTACCATCAACGTAAATCTAGCGTGGAGATCTTGAGAAAAAGATAAGAGATATTGTGACACGTACGGAGGCATTCAGATGATAATTTTTCTCTCGCTCAGTATGTGAATGGAACAGAAAAGAAAGGTGATACTACTGATGCTGTATCCTCCTCCATGCACAGTGACATGCTCAGTATTTATGTAGATATAGATGTGGAAATGTGTGTAACCTGCAAATGAAGATGGAACTTCGTTTTCATCTTCTGTATTTCTCACGAATTTCGCAACCAACCGTGCTGTTTGGAGTCATAAGTGTCACGCTTTCATTGTCGACAGAAAGACCAGAAATTTGAGGTCACGAACGAAATACCATATGCGGAGACCAAAAAATTGTTTCACTCGAAAGCTACGAATTATCACCATCCGCTTTAGTGGCCAAAGCTACATTTAAAAACAAAAAGGTTTAACCGCACAGACTTTAGTACCAACTAACTCCGACTCTGAAACTAGTAAATACTCTCGTTGGATATGGAATAAAATCACTTGTGTTCTCCATACAACCAGCAAGTCACAGAAAAAGTGTACGTCAGAAGCCATATACCTCAAGCCTTAAGAAAGAGAACAGATGAAGACTGTACCGCAACTCATCTTGTCCGCACTGCCTCTTGAGAAAGATGAACATGTGGGGTAGAACCAAAATCATAGAGCGTGAGTAGGAGACCGTCTGACTAGGCCTATGCCTATTTAGTAGTGTTTCAAAACTACCGCAGACATTCGTAAGTGTAGACTACAGTAGTTTTCCTTGTAGCCTTGGTCAGTTGCGGAGGAGCTTACGGGCATTCAGCGCCGAGGGTATCATCGTTTCCTGTACATTAGGTATGTTGCGTACCTATAGGGCGTTACCTAATTTCGATGGCATTGTTTGCATAAGCGATCAGCGTTTTATTAGATTCCCCTAGTAACCGGAAGTGGTGACTCTTCTGGATGCTGAGTGAGGATATACGGGGTGAAGTTGCATCGCAGATATTGCGGAAACAGAAAGTGCTACGGATGTTCGGTTTTCACAGAATAGGATGGTAGCCAGGGTTTCGTACTGTTAGCCAATAAACAGATTTTAATAGTACTTAAAAAGTATTCTTTTTGTGCAACCACATACTTTTTTTTAATGGAACAATAGCTATTGAGACTGATAAACTAAAAGTATGGTAAATTAGAATGTTAGTAGTGTTTGTTGCAGGATTCTAGTGCGAATCGTTTACGAGATAGCGTATTTTCAAAAGTTTCCGCACCGATCTTTCTTTGTGCCATTCAACCTGCGTATGGCCGCTACGGTCGCAGGTTCGAATCCTGCCTCGGGCATGGATGTGTGTGATGTCCTTAGGTTAGTTAGGTTTAAGTAGTTCTAAGTTCTAGGGGACTGATGACCTCAGAAGTTAAGTCCCATAGTGCTCAGAGCCATTTTGAACCATTTTAAAACAACCTGCGTAGTTGCTAAGTACGATGTTGTTATGTTTGCTTACAGTGTGCTTCTGTGCTCCTTGAGTGCATGACGACTTACTAGTCATTCTGCGACAGTCCAAACCGTAGATCGTGAATATATGGTGGGATTTATCAAAGCAGAATAAGCCGATATACTCATGGTGTATGGAGAGTATAGGAAGAATGAAGTTCGTTCTTGTATTGCCTACGCGACAAGATATCGCAATAAACGTCAACCATCTCGGCAGTTATTTATCAGCCTCTTCAACGAGTGGGTTAGGTGAAACTGGTAGTGTAATACCTAGACAACGTAACAGGAGCAAGCAAGTGAAGACAGAACAGGGGGAAATTAATGTTTTTGCTACTGTTGCAGTTGATCCGCACGTCAGCTCCCTCGCAACCGCACGAGGAAGTGGCAAGAGTCAGGCAAGTGGTCTACGCATTCTCCATCGACATAGGTTCCATAACTATCACATCTTTTATCCATCGACATAGGTTCCATCCCTGTCACATCTTTTTGCATCAAGAGATGCATGGAAACTACTGTGAGAATCGCGTTAAATTCTGTTCATAAGCATTTAGACAGCATACTCCAGGTGCATCATGTGTCTTGTTTAGTGATGAGGCCACGTTTACCAATCATAACCACGTAAATCGCCGAAACATGCACCATTGGTCTGTTGACAATTCCCGTAGGCTTCGTTAGGTGGAACATCAGCGTCCATGGAGTGTAAACGTGTAGTTTGGGATAGTGAACCATCAGCTCGTAGGCCCAATTTTCATAGATGGAACACTGAACACGCACAAGTATCGCAGCCTCCTCAGAGACCATCTTTCACGAACGCTAGAAGACGTTCCTCTGCAGACTAGGAGGAACCTGTGGTACCAACATGATGGCTGTCCAGCCCATAGTGCACGAAGTACTACAACATGTCTTCACGAATGGTTTCCAAATCATTGGACGCTGAGTCCTGAACCTCGGCCGGCCCGTTCCCCGGATTTGACGTCTGTAGATTTTTTTGTATGGGGAAATCTGAACCTCGCTATCTGCAAGGGCATACCAATTACATCCTATGATATGCAATGACGTAGTACTGCAGCCTGCTCGGACATCTCCGCTGAAATGCTAGCACGTGTGCACCAGTAATTTCATATCAGACTGCAAGCATGATTGTCACTGCCGATTGTCATTTTGAACACAGCCTGTGATGGTCGATTATCTCTTTACTGGTCAGAATCCACATAATTAGTGTATGCACTTGAGTGCACTTGAGTTGTTTTTTAGTATGTGGTATGACAGGTATTGTACAAGTGTCTGTGTGGGAACTTATAAAAATGCGAAATCTCGTAAACGACTCGCACTAGAATACTGCGACAAACACCACTGACATTCTAATTTACCCTACTTTTTGTTTCTTAATGTAAACAGGAATTGTTCCATTCAAAAAGTACACTTGCTAAATATTATTACAATCTGTTTATTGAACAATACGAGCCCCTGATTTTAAACCCATTCTGTGAAAACCGCACATCAATAGCACCTTCCATTTCCTGTTTAAAGGGCCACGTAACCTACGGAACGTTTTTATTGCACACAGTTATCTTCCCGCCTTTTACTTAAAACCAAACAGTATTTATAGTTAAATTGATATTGTCAGTGCTTAATTCAGGTTTTATTAATAAATTGTTCATTTGTTACGTGAAATAGAGACAGAGAGAGAGCAAAAAAATAATACAGATTTATTGTATAGAACTAGGAAACGCCGTTTACTCAGGAAAAAGGTAAAATAAAAAAAAACACATAAAACAAAAGTGTACCAAACATCGCTTCAGTACCTCATCGAACCTATATGAAAAATGTTTCTGTTATCCGCAAAAAGCTTTCGCATTTATCAGCAATAACAGGAAACTTTTTCCTTACATCGTGATGAAGAACATTCTACTGAGTACAAAATAACAACGATAATTATATAGATTTTTTTATTTTTGTGCATGTAAACTGTACTTGCATCAAACGTTACTGGTCTGGTTACATAAAAGCGCAGAAGCTATGCGATCAGCTAATTTTTATTAATTATAAAATGCAGTTTATATTCTATAATATTATAGGTACCCCACTCATACAACTGTAGTCGTTGGCGACTTCAGTCTACCCTCGACATGTTGGTAAAATTATACGTTTAAAGCGGGCAGCAGCCATAAAACGTCATCCGAAATTGTACGGAATGCTTTCTCAGAAAATGATTTTGAATAATTGTTTCATGAGCCCACTCGACTCGTAAATGGTTGTGAAAGCATACTTGACCTCTTAGCAACAAATAATCCTGGACAAATAAGGAGTATCGTGACGAGTACAGGGCACTTTCTGCTAGGCTGAATACCTTAACGCCCACAACCATCAAACAGAAACGCAAAGTACTGTACATCTATTTAAAAAAAGCTGATAAAAATACTCTTAACACCTTTCTAAGAGACAGTCTCCAGTCCTTCCGATCTGATCACGTAAGCGTAGAAAAGATGTGGAATGATTTCAAAGAGATAGTATCTACGGCAATTGAGAGATATATACCACATAAATTAATAAGTGATTGTACTGATCCCCCATGGTACACAAAACGGGTGAGATCGCTGTTGCAGAAGCAACGAAAAAAGCATGCCAAATTCAAAAGAACGCGAAGTCCCCAGGATTGGCAAAGTTTTGCAGAAGTTCGAAATATAGCGCGTGCTTCAATGCGAGATGCTTTTAATAATTTCCACAACGAAACCCTGTCTCGGAATCTGGCAGAAAACCCAAAGAGATTCTCGTCATATACACTCCTGGAAATTGAAATAAGAACACCGTGAATTCATTGTCCCAGGAAGGGGAAACTTTATTGACACATTCCTGGGGTCAGATACATCACATGATCACACTGACAGAACCACAGGCACATAGACACAGGCAACAGAGCATGCACAATGTCGGCACTAGTACAGTGTATATCCACCTTTCGCAGCAATGCAGGCTGCTATTCTCCCATGGAGACGATCGTAGAGATGCTGGATGTAGTCCTGTGGAACGGCTTGCCATGCCATTTCCACCTGGCGCCTCAGTTGGACCAGCGTTCGTGCTGGACGTGCAGACCGCGTGAGACGACGCTTCATCCAGTCCCAAACATGCTCAATGGGGGACAGATCCGGAGATCTTGCTGGCCAGGGTAGTTGACTTACACCTTCTAGAGCACGTTGGGTGGCACGGGATACATGCGGACGTGCATTGTCCTGTTGGAACAGCAAGTTCCCTTGCCGGTCTAGGAATGGTAGAACGATGGGTTCGATGACGGTTTGGATGTACCGTGCACTATTCAGTGTCCCCTCGACGATCACCAGTGGTGTACGGCCAGTGTAGGAGATCGCTCCCCACACCATGATGCCGGGTGTTGGCCCTGTGTGCCTCGGTCGTATGCAGTCCTGATTGTGGCGCTCACCTGCACGGCGCCAAACACGCATACGACCATCATTGGCACCAAGGCAGAAGCGACTCTCATCGCTGAAGACGACACGTCTCCATTCGTCCCTCCATTCACGCCTGTCGCGACACCACTGGAGGCGGGCTGCACGATGTTGGGGCGTGAGCGGAAGACGGCCTAACGGTGTGCGGGACCGTAGCCCAGCTTCATGGAGACGGTTGCGAATGGTCCTCGCCGATACCCCAGGAGCAACAGTGTCCCTAATTTGCTGGGAAGTGGCGGTGCGGTCCCCTACGGCACTGCGTAGGATCCTACGGTCTTGGCGTGCATCCGTGCGTCGCTGCGGTCCGGTCCCAGGTCGACGGGCACGTGCACCTTCCGCCGACCACTGGCGACAACATCGATGTACTGTGGAGACCTCACGCCCCACGTGTTGAGCAATTCGGCGGTACGTCCACCCGGCCTCCCGCATGCCCACTATACGCCCTCGCTCAAAGTCCGTCAACTGCACATACGGTTCACGTCCACGCTGTCGCGGCATGCTACCAGTGTTAAAGACTGCGATGGAGCTCCGTATGCCACGGCAAACTGGCTGACACTGACGGCGGCGGTGCACAAATGCTGCGCAGCGAGCGCCATTCGACGGCCAACACCGCGGTTCCTGGTGTGTCCGCTGTGCCGTGCGTGTGATCATTGCTTGTACAGCCCTCTCGCAGTGTCCGGAGCAAGTATGGTGGGTCTGACACACCGGTGTCAATGTGTTCTTTTATCCATTTCCAGGAGTGTAGAAAGCACACCAGTGGCAAGACGCAACCAATACCTTCACTGCGCTATAAAAACGGTGGAGTCACTGTTGACAGTGACACTAAAGCAGAGTCATTAAACACCGTTTTTCGAAACTCCATCACCAAAGAAGACGAAGTAAATATTCCCGAATTCCAATCAAGAACAATTGTGAAGATGAGAAACATAGAAGTAGATATCCTCGCAGTAGCAAATCAGCTTAAATCACTTTATAAAGGCAAGGCTTCAGGTCAAGATTGTATACCAGTCAGGTTCCTCTCAGAGTATGCTGATAAATTAATTCCATATTTTGTAATTATATACAACCGCTCACTCACAGAAAGTTTCGTACCTAAAGACTGGAAAATTGGTCAAGTCACACCAATACCCAAAAAGGGAAATAGGAGTAATCCGCTGAATTACAGGCCCATTCATTAATGTCGATTTGCAGTAGGGTTTTGGAACTTATACTGTATTCGAACATTATGAAGTACCGCGAAGAAAACGATTTATTGACACATACACAGATTCAGGAAATATCGTTCTTGCGGCACACAACTAGCTCTTTATACTCATGAAGTAATTAGTGCTATCGACAGGGGATGTCAGATTGACTCCATATTTTTAGATTTCCAGAAGACTTTCGACACCGTTCCTCACAAGCGTCTTCTAACCGAACTGTGTGCCTGTGGAATATCGCCTCAGTTGTGAGACTGGATTCGTGATTTCCTGTCAGAAAGGTCACAGTTCGTAGTAATAGATGGAAAGTCATCGGATAAAACAGAAGTAATATCCGGTGCTCCCCAAGGTAGGCCCTCTATTGTTCCTGATCTATGTTAACGACATAGGAGACAATCTGAGTAGCCCTCTTAGATTATTTGTAGATGATGCTGTTATTTACCGTCTTGTAAAGTCATCAGATGACCAAAAGGAATTGAAAAATTGCTTAGATAAGCTATCTGTGTGGTGCGAAAAGTTGCAATTGACCTTGAATAAAGAAAAGTGTGAAGTTATTCACAAGAGTACTAAAAGAGATCCGCTAATTTTCGATTACGCGATAAGTCACACGAATCTGCAGGCTGTAAATTCAACTAAATACTTAGGGATTACAATTATAAATAATCCAAATTGGAACGATCACACAGATTATGTTGTGGGTAGAGCAAATCAAAGACTGCGATTCGTTGGCAGAACACTTATAAGGTGCAACAGATCTACTAAAGAGACTGCTTACACCACGCTTGTCCGCTCTATTCTGGAGTATTGCTGTGCGGTGTGGGATCCGCATCAGGTGAGACTGACGGATGACATCGAAAAAGTTCAAAGAATGGCGGTTCGTTTTGTATTATCGCGGAATAGGGGAGATAGTGCCACAGACATCATATGTGAATTGGAGTGGCAATCATTAAAACAAAGGCGGTTTTCTCCTCATGAAATTTCAATCACAGGTTTTCTCCTCCGATTGCGAAAGCATTCTGTTGGCACCCACCTACACAAGGAGAAATGATCATCACCATAAAATAAGAGAAATCAGGCCTCGCACACCAAAGTATAAGTGCTCGTTTTTCCCCCGCGGCGTTAGAGACTGGAACGCTAGAGAGACAGCATGAAGGTGGTTCATTGAACCCTCTGCCAGGCACTTAATTGTGAATAGCAGAGCTATCACGTAGATGCAGATGTAGATATAATATACACAGTGGACTAACCCTGCACGATGTGAGATTCTAATTACGTGAAAAAAAAAAGAACTAAGAGAAGTTGTCGGCTTCCAGTTTCTCCCTCAGACCTTTATTCATGTTCCTTTTCCTACCAGTGCTACCAGAACTACCAGTAATCCTACCAATAACCGTGTTATATTTGTACTGTTCCAAAACTATCGAATCGTAGTTTTGGTAGAGCACAGCTCTGCTACTTAGATTGAATGTCGATTCTGAAGGTGGCTCTAGTAAAGACGACATGGAAATCAAAATCTGCTCGAGGGAAGCAGTAGGTTCCTCGAACAACCCAGTTTCGTAACAGCAATGGAAAGATAAGAGGAAAATAAAATAAAAACCCGTTGGTAAGATAACTAACATTTTACAGTGGAATATAAATAAGTTCAGGGCATATGCGATAAAACTAAAACCTCTAGTGCCAGATAGAACCTTGTGCTTGTGCTTGTGTTTGCAAGAAACCCAGTTTAAAAATTGTGAATTATAACCACGCAGAAAAGACATCATCGGGGTGGTGCGGGGGGTGGGGGGTAGGAATACATGGATACATAGTGTATATAAAGTCCGCGAACACTTTCAATTATTTATTGCACAAGAACTGAACATTGTACAGATGTCATACATATTGTATTTTCAAGAGAAATCGAATTCTTGCCATACCCATCCAAGCATGACATCGTCGACTGTGGCAGTCACTTCTCGGGCACAAGCAACCCGTCGTAACGAATTTGTTGTGCCAGTGGTAAATGGCCTTCCTTGTTGGTGGCTTCTTACCGTACTTGGTTCTAAACATCCGTTGAACAGCTGTGTGCAAACTTGTTTTTGTCGAATTCCAACACACAGAAAGCTCGCTCCGCACCTGAACTCGCCATGTTGGCGACTAGCGCTGACTCTCATCAAATTACCGAACTACGCTGTGGCGGTATACATGAAAAAAAAAAGCTTTCGGAGTTTCTTTTGTGGTGTCACCGCCAGACACCACACTTGCTAGGTGGTAGCCTTTAAATCGGCCGCGGTCCGTTAGTATACGTCGGACCCGCGTGTCGCCACTGTCAGTGATAGCAGACCGAGCGCCACCACACGGCAGGTCTAGAGAGACGTCCTGGCACTCGCCCCAGTTGTACAGCCGATTTTTGCAAGGAAAGGTTCACTGACAAATACGCTCTCATTTGCCGAGACGATAGTTAGCATAGCCTTCAGCTACATTTGCTACGACCTAGCAAGGCGCCGTATTCAATTGATATTGAGATTCTATTAATGTATCATCAAGAGCGATGTTCTACAAATGTGGATTAAAGTTAAGTATTCCAGAAGCTACGTACTTTTCTTTATAGCATTCATTACGTATCCTGTTTCAGACCTCACGCCAGCCTGCGTGAGTTTAATCGCGTGCCTTTCGGCTTCCTCTCATTGTGTCTAGGCTGTCTTGTCTAGACACAACACTATTCAAAATGACAAATGTATGATACAGATGCAATGTTTGTTTCTTGTGCAATAAATAATTGAAGCCGGCCGGAGAGGCCGTGCAGTTCTGGGCGCTACAGTCTGGAACCGCGAGACCGTTACGGTCGCAGGTTCGAATCCTGCCTCGGGCATGGATGTGTGTGTTGTCCTTACGTTGGTTAGGTTTAAGTAGTTCTAAGTTTTAGGGGACTGATGACCTCAGAAGTTGAGTCCCATAGTGCTCAGAGCCATTCGAATTTGAAATAATTGAAAGTGTTCCCGGACCTTATTTACACCCTGTATATGTCAACAGTAAATACCATCCTTTTTTCTCCCCCGCGGCACAATCGTGAGAGCCGTCGGTATTAGTATCGATGTGCCATACAGGGCAGTTGGATATGTCTGTTCATTTAAATCAAGAGGCTGTCAATGACCTTACTGCATAGCTACTTATCCCTTCCTCATTTGTGGGGGCTCACTGCTCGCAGTGAACTATGGGGTTTTACCACCTCAAGTCACTGTCCTGAGTTTCACGTCCAGAAGTGTTATGCCTCCTAACTACGGGGCAGAATACGTATTTTAAGCGTGCTATGGGGTTGTTCTCTATCGTAAGTCCTTCAATATGCTCTCCAGCCATCGTACCTTTTCCTTATTGAGAATTGGCGCCTGATTTGCTTTACAGTGACAAATTACCTGTCTGGAGTGACCTATCAGACAAAGCGATGTCAATAAGTAAGCCACTCAGATGATTTCTCTGTGGGAGATGATGCACATTGTACAGCCGACATGCTGTATTAGACTAGCTGTCACAACATCCACGAGTGGGTGCTTATATTACCAATTTGATCAGAGGACCGTGTTAACAGTGTAATAATGGAACCCATCACGCGGCTCAATCATACATCCGACAATCTTTAGACCAACGTTGAAGACAGTCTGTCGTTTGGAACAGCGACGAATGCGATTCCGCAGTTCAGGGTAAGCGGGCAGCTCTGCTTAGATCCAAGAGACTGTCAGCCTCTAGTATGTGTGCGAATTATTAAGGGAAGCAATAAGGTAAGGTGGTAACAGTTTCTGAACACCATAAAACATTGCGCTAAGTGTTTGATTATATACTGTGAGATTTCTAGCCTATTTTTGGTATCCAATGAAACTGATGTGAGGCCTCTTTTTATTCAATATGTCATACTTGCGTCTGTACCTAATGATTACTGCTGTGTGTAGTTGCATTTCTAAACAGCATCCCATACGAGCAAACCACTTGCGTCTTTGTCTGTGATTACTCATACTTTAGGCACTTGGGTTATTAACGGTTCTGTTTAAAAAAGAATAGCTCATTTTAGTCATAGGGTCGAACTGTACACGTCTACTTTCATGCCACGCAGCTATTTCGCTGCAAATAATAACCTGATCGCTGTGATCCTGCTGTCAAATAGTCTAGGCATTGCCTAGAACTGCGAGTTAATAAAATATACAGAAATACAAAATAATAGTTTAATGAATAACTTAATAACAAGCGTTCTACTCTAACGTCTGTTGTAGAAGACAGAGAATTATGTTGAATAATGTTTATTCAAGAAACGACAGCGCAAATAAACGGGAAGTGATACTTATGATACTCAGTTAAAATACAGATAGAGAGTATTCTTGTCAAATGCAGTAAGTTTGCGTTGAGAGAGTTACGAAAATGGTAGCAAAATCCCCTAACTAAATTGTTATCAAAGATACGGGAAAACTAAGTTCATTACGCAATCATAATACACGAAATAGCCGCCAGCTCAAAACAATTCACATTCAACTTGATGATTCACAAATTAAAACACGCGATGCAAAGAATAGTAACTCATTGTCTCTCCCTTCTCGGTTCATTAAATCAAGCGGCAAAAGTTAGAGTCCTATTCTGGAGCACTTCCAGATCTGTCGAAATATAAAGTGCCTTGAGAAATTAAAGTATGATAGCGGCCGTGCACCGCCCAGAATCAAAGAGCTACACGACTGAATCAAGCACTTTGCCTCAGGTAGAGTCTCCCTTCTTCAAGAATTTGACGTAAAGTGTCCAGAATCGCTCCCTTGAGCTCTTTACTCGAAAAGTCCCAGTCTCCATTTGACTCCTGCAGTGTTCCACTTCTGTCTGCTTTTCCACCAAAAATACACTCATGGAAATTGAAATAAGAACACCGTGAATTCATTGTCCCAGGAAGGGGAAACTTTATTGACACATTCCTGGGGTCAGATACATCACATGATCACACTGACAGAACCACAGGCACATAGACACAGGCAACAGAGCATGCACAATGTCGGCACTAGTACAGTGTATATCCACCTTTCGCAGCAATGCAGGCTGCTATTCTCCCATGGAGACGATCGTAGAGATGCTGGATGTAGTCCTGTGGAACGGCTTGCCATGCCATTTCCACCTGGCGCCTCAGTTGGACCAGCGTTCGTGCTGGACGTGCAGACCGCGTGAGACGACGCTTCATCCAGTCCCAAACATGCTCAATGGGGGACAGATCCGGAGATCTTGCTGGCCAGGGTAGTTGACTTACACCTTCTAGAGCACGTTGGGTGGCACGGGATACATGCGGACGTGCATTGTCCTGTTGGAATAGCAAGTTCCCTTGCCGGTCTAGGAATGGTAGAACGATGGGTTCGATGACGGTTTGGATGTACCGTGCACTATTCAGTGTCCCCTCGACGATCACCAGTGGTGTACGGCCAGTGTAGGAGATCGCTCCCCACACCATGATGCCGGGTGTTGGCCCTGTGTGCCTCGGTCGTATGCAGTCCTGATTGTGGCGCTCACCTGCACGGCGCCAAACACGCATACGACCATCATTGGCACCAAGGCAGAAGCGACTCTCATCGCTGAAGACGACACGTCTCCATTCGTCCCTCCATTCACGCCTGTCGCGACACCACTGGAGGCGGGCTGCACGATGTTGGGGCGTGAGCGGAAGACGGCCTAACGGTGTGCGGGACCGTAGCCCAGCTTCATGGAGACGGTTGCGAATGGTCCTCGCCGATACCCCAGGAGCAACAGTGTCCCTAATTTGCTGGGAAGTGGCGGTGCGGTCCCCTACGGCACTGCGTAGGATCCTACGGTCTTGGCGTGCATCCGTGCGTCGCTGCGGTCCGGTCCCAGGTCGACGGGCACGTGCACCTTCCGCCGACCACTGGCGACAACATCGATGTACTGTGGAGACCTCACGCCCCACGTGTTGAGCAATTCGGCGGTACGTCCACCCGGCCTCCCGCATGCCCACTATACGCCCTCGCTCAAAGTCCGTCAACTGCACATACGGTTCACGTCCACGCTGTCGCGGCATGCTACCAGTGTTAAAGACTGCGATGGAGCTCCGTATGCCACGGCAAACTGGCTGACACTGACGGCGGCGGTGCACAAATGCTGCGCAGCTAGCGCCATTCGACGGCCAACACCGCGGTTCCTGGTGTGTCCGCTGTGCCGTGCGTGTGATCATTGCTTGTACAGCCCTCTCGCAGTGTCCGGAGCAAGTATGGTGGGTCTGACACACCGGTGTCAATGTGTTCTTTTTTCCATTTCCAGGAGTGTATATTGTTCTTACGTGCTACAGACATGATTTGACTCATCCTGATCACTTTCCGTACTAATCTCATATATTTCAACAACATTTAAATAAAAAAAAATATTATAAATATTTGGTCACAGTGAGAATATTCACAATAAGTACAAATAAAAGACTACTCATAGATATATAAGCTAGTAGTCTTGCGCAAGTGCGCTCACGTTAAATGACAACGAAATGTCGTTAAATATTATTTGAACAACTATTTATTCATTTTTGACAGAAGCGTCGTTTGGTTCTCTTTCGAATTGTGGTGTTCACTAACACATGAGATTGATCACGTTTAGATCAGCACAGTTTTTAGTAGTTATTGCGATCAACATTTCAATACAGTTATTGACAAAATAGTAAACTGTCCATTAAATAAAAACACAAGTATGACAAAATATGAGATATTGATGCTGTGTTTGTTTTCTGTGCAAATGTGGTGAATACGATGTACTGACAAAAATTTGCGTAATGGAAACGATATGAAAGACGTCATAAATGGTTCAAATGGCTCTGAGCACTATGAGACTGAACATCTGAGGTCATAAGTCCCCCTAGAACGTAGAAGTAGAACCACTTAAACCTAACTAACCTAAGGGCATCACACACATCTATGCCCGAGGCAGGATTCGAACCTGCGACCGTAGCGGTCGCGCGGTTCCAGACTGAAGCGCCTAGAACCGCTCGGCCGCACGGGCCGGCAAAGACGTCATAAATCAATAAATAAAACAGATACAAATACATAGCTTTCAGGGATGATAGCTATAGTGCAGTGGTATGATCTGAGATATCGTTTGTTGAAATCACATGAAGCTATTAAAAGGTGTTAATCTGGATGTTCATTGATTAAATGTTTTACTGTGAAGTATTAACTTCTGTTGTTTTAAAGATATTGAATTGTTGTTGCGTCATTGGATGTGCCTCATTGTTCTGAGATAGCAGATGTATTCAGATCTGCATTAATATTTAATGTGAGTTATTGTCGAATCCCCAAGAGCTGTAACTAAGCCATCTTGAATATTGTCTGCCAGTCCGCCGTTTCTTGGAGCATCTTTTGCACAAAGGCCATGCGAGTAACAGCCATCCAAATTTCCAGCTTAGGGATTTTCTCCGTCTCCGGCTACGCGCTCATTGCTTCTGCACCTGGACTCACTCGTAGCGGTCACCTAGTCAGAAGTCGAAATTTCAGCGGCGCGTCGGCCAGAGTGGCCGAGCGGTTCTAGGCGCTACAGTCTGGAACCGCGCGACCGCTACGGTCGCAGGTTTGAATGGCTCTGAGCACTATGGGACTCAACTGCTGAGGTCATTAGTCCCCTAGAACTTAGAACTAGTTAAACCTAACTAACCTAAGGACATCACACACATCCATGCCCGAGGCAGGATTCGAACCTGCGACCGTAGCGGTCTCGCGGCTCCAGACTGCAGCGCCAGAACCGCTCGGCCACTTCGGCCGGCTGGTTTGAATCCTGCCTCGGGCATGGATGTGTGTGATGTCCTTAGGTTAGTTAGGTTTAAGTAGTTCTAAGTTCTAGGGGCCTGATGAGCACAGCAGTTAAGTCCCATAGTGCTCAGAGCCATTTGAACCACTGTTTTCAGCGGCGCGCCCAGAGACCTGGGCCCGCTATTGTTCAGCCATACAACAAATTCATCTTACCTCGTGCCGTTACTGGACGGCCTAGCTGGCCTGAATACGCATAACGTTACGTCCCTCAGATCTGTACAATGGATATTTTTATATTTTTCAAACAGAAGTCTTCAACAGTCAATATGTTACGCCACAGAGATACTGAATACAAGCAATGTGAATGTTGGTTGTCAGTAGCACTGTCGTCGGCAGTGTAGCATTCGGTGAGAAGTAATTGAGAGAGTCGGGTGTTGATCGCGCTGCTAAACGGTCTGGAAACAACTAGCAGTACCCAGACGTGCAAATGCAGAGAATGTCGCTTTTCAGAAATATTATTTTGTAAAGACGGAATTGAGAAGTGTGAAGATATTCAGGTTATTTTGTCACTGTAGTACTTATCCGAGTGTAATTTGTCACGAATTTGAGAAAGGCAAATATTTCGCAAGACTTTTTCATTATTAATTCGGGTCAGATTAAACAAAACGGGCAGCCTACATGGCTTCGACTCAGAGCTACAAATCTACCACTTCTTTACTATTTATAATGTATAGTATGGAAGAGTGATATCTTTTATAAGAAGTAAGTTTTGTAAAGATGGTTGTAATTGTTAAGGAATGAGGTTCACAATACAGTTTGAATGCTAGTCTCTTTTCAGTCATTTAGCAAGTCGAGTTTCTTCCTCCATTTCCTTACGAAAGTTTAAGTTTGTAATTGTGTATTACTTCATTGCACTGAGTGGAACACAGCCACTCAAAGCACACAGCATGATGTACATATTATAGATGCTTTTCCCTGCGTTGCACTTGGCAAAGTTTTTTTTCAGCTGGTTTGATGAAGCGTTGTATTTTAATATTTATGACAGTATCGAGTTTCCGTTGTGACAAGGTGAGTCTGAAATAATTGTTAGGGAAATTTTAACATCAGTCAGGACAGAATAAAATCCTTTATAGTGAAGCTATGCATTTCAAAATTATCGTCAGGTTCTGTCCAATACAGTTTAAATCAGATTCCATTTACTCTGTCAGACTATCTTATTCTTAAAGTGCACCGTTAAATGTGTGTTTGTGTGTCATTTCGTGTTTGGAGTTTTATTTAGTCAGATTGCGTATGTAAATTTAAATGGCATTTTTGCAGAAGCCTTTTGGTCAGTTGTTATTTCAAAATTCGATTTGTAATTTTATTTAGAATTCGTACTCTGTTAGTTTCGTGTGTTGAATTTGAAGACACACGCATTTTACCACTGTTCACTGCACTGCACAATACAGAATTCCACAGGATAGCATATTTAGCGAACAGTTTTAGGATTTGTAATTATATTTGGTAACAGTTAATTGCAATACAGTTACACGGTGTGAGATGGATTTGGCGACTCTTTTTATCAAATGGTGTTTGCGTAATCACACCACTTGTGGTATTCAGGTTCACAATCAACACAGACACAATCAAGATAAGGATAGGAAACCAGTTGACAGTCCTCATACACACAAAATTAAACAAACCCTTTACAATGTGAGACCATTAGAAGAATTTCTGGAAGAGATGGGAGGTGGCCACTCACTGCTGTGATGTGAAATGGATGTCTGCAGACGACCTAGCGAGGCACAGCTCAAGCAATGGTGAAATATTTCGCCAGAATTATCGTCACCGCCAGTGTGGATCCAGCTTTCAGATGCCACTGGACGGTTACGGAATGGGGCGGTTGGGGCTTAGTTCTACCAATGGCTAAGCATACAAGTGCCCCTTCTCCATGTAGACTGAGACACACCACGTGGTTATGGCATGATCCAATTCAGCATGCTTTCTCTGCCTCGTGATGACTGGGTGTTGTGTGCTGTCCTTAGGTTAGTTAGGTTTAAGTAGTTCTAAGTTCTAGGGGACTGATGACCTCAGATGTTAAGTCCCATAGTGCTCAAAGCTAATTCAGCATGCTGCTATATTTCACAGAGAGAAGTAAACAAACTTCCTGAAACATTAAATTGTATCTAGAGGACAGGATAAGTTATCGAGTCATAGACAGAACCAATTATAATACCACTCTTGAAACCTGAGTAGGGCTGCTATCATTGTGGTGCTCTCACGTGGGAGAAAGACCTTGGAGATGGCCGTCAACCACCACTCGTGTGGATCTTAGAATCCAGGCATCTCCTTAGTCGTTTTCACTGTGGTTTCTGGAGACAGCACTTCACTGAAGATAATATGACCCTGCTGGTGACGGCCATGTGACATTCTTTCTTACGTTGATGATACCTAATAGGTAGTTTCTTCGACTCTAAAAGGTGTTAAGATACTACTTCTAGGCATAACATCTCCGGACAGCTCCAAGAACGGGGCTTCAGAGGATGTCGTCTCGAGTTTGCAAGGTCCTTCTTCTTCCCAAGTTTTATGTAATGTTGTCAGGAACGTACTTGTAGACCCAATCAAACACCAGAATGCTGTTTCCAAGGCAATGGTTTCAATGTGATTTCCTTTTTAAACCTAATATCTAATAACGCACACACTGAGAAGTCCAGTTCAGTGTTCATTATTTGTTGACGATTTCTCTGTCTTGTGTTATTCCTGCAGCCTCACGAGAAGCTTCAACTGAAAGTAAGGCGAAACCGAGAAATCTGTTTGTATATTTGTAGCCGTTCGTTCTGTTTTTTACTTTCCTAGGCTGACGATGAGGGTCGTTGTTCTCAAATTTGATTCGAAGCTTCCTTCTCTGTCACACCTTAAGGAAACATGGTCCATGAAATTTTATGGTATTTAAAAAGCATTAGTCAGAATTCATGGCGAACATGCAGCGCCAGCGTGCTCCAGTTTTACAGAGCTTCCGTGTGCTCGTTGCTTGATTATGGGCTCATGATATACGTGCACACCAACCAATCCTATTTAAAAATGTTATACGTGGTGCACCATGATGGATTTAGGACGGCCACAAGGGTTTTCATGATCTGCCCTACTCCCAGTATGTATGCTGAGGCTAGTGAGAAGGGTGTTTGAAACCGAAGGAGCGAGTAGAGTACAATGAAACAAGCAAATAATGCTAATAAACATAGGTCCGAAGACTGAGTACACTGACACCTTATAGCAAATCCCCAGGATCCAAATTGTAGATACACACCTGAGGACAAATATTACAACTTTACCGCTCGGCCACTGTTCATGTGAAGGCAGGCTTCAGCGCCTCTCCTCAGCGATGCCAGCACTCGTTCAAAAATCCCAAGAGTGTTCCGGTTGCAGTGACAACCATGCACAAAGTATTCGCGGAGTTCATAGACACAGTCAAGAGGGCTGGAATACAGCATAGATTTTAAATATCCTGAGACAAAAAAAGTCTAAAGTGTTCTAGTCGGGAGACCAGGGAAGCCATGGTATTGTAGAGACACGACCGATACAATTGTACTCGAAGTGTCGTGCTATGTATTCCCGAACAGTAACATGGAAGTGTAGCAGTACACCGTCATTCATGTACCACATGCGCATCCTTTCACTATGAAAAGCATCATCGAAAACGTAGCTTTAGATATTGACAGCGTTGCAAAATTGGCATGACTTCACTTGCACATACACCATACGGGGGAAACAATTGGTATCCGGACATATGTTTATTAGGGTTATTCGCTTGTTTCACTGTTCTCTTCTCCTCACTGTCGTTTGTACTGTATAATACTATCAGCAGATACTTGAATGTCATATTGTCTCACCGATGGAACGACTGTTTGATGATCGAAAGCGAGCAATAAGGCCTTTTGGGATCTGTACGAGAAATCGTCTTTTAAAAATGGGAGTGGTTCGTATCAACGTTTTGCACTAAGACTAGAGCAGATCGATACTTTAGGATTATTAAGAAGCACATAGGTTGCTCTACCTGTAACTTTTAACTCTTTATTCCCAAGATTTTATAAAAGCAGCGTAATTTTATTGTAGTATGCACTGACGGAGTTGTTTGTTCGGTCGTTACCCCAACTGTAACTGCAGGTTTCTTCTTCCTAAAGAATGAAGTGTGTATAGTATAAACTTATACACTGAGGTGACAAAAGTCATGGGCTAGTGATATGCACATATGCAGATGTGTTTGCGTAGTTTCGCGTACACGAGGTATAACAGGGTAGTGCAATGTTTGAGTTGTCCTTTGTACTCAGGTGATTCACGTTATAATTTGTCCGACGTGGCTGTGGCCACAAGACGGGAAATAGCGGACTTTGAACGCGGAATGGTAGGTGGAGCTAGGCTCATGGGACATTCCATTTCGGAAATCGTTAAGGAATTCAGTATTCCGAGATCCACAGTGTCAACAATGTGCTGAGAATACCAGATTTCAACCATTGCCTCTCACCACGGAAAACACAGTGGCCGACAGCCTACAATTAACGATCGAGAGCGGCGACGTATGTGTAGAGTTGTCATTGCCAATAGACGAGCAACATTGGGTGAAAGAACCGCACAAATCACTGTGGGACGTACGACGAACGTATTCTTTAGGGCAGTGCGGCGAAATTTCGCGTTAATGGGCTATGGCAGCAGACGACCGACGCGAGTGCCTTTGCTAAAAGCCCGACACCGTGTGCAAAACGATGGAAGGGTTCCAGTGTGGCGCAGACACCACGAAGCCATGGACCGATGTTGTCAACAAGGCACTGCGCAAGCTGGAGGTGGCTCCGTAATGGTGTGGGCTGTGTTTACATGGAATTGCCTGCGTCCTTTGGTCCAAATGAAACGCCCATTGACTGGAAATTGTTATCCTCGACTACTTGGAGACCATTTGCAGCCATTCATGGACTTCATGTTACCAAAAAACGATGGAACCGAGCTATAATTGTTCGAGATTGGTTCGAAGAACATTATGGGCAATTCGTGCGAATGACGTGGCCGCTCATATTGCCCGATATAAATCCCATCGAACTATTATAGGACATAATTGAGAGGTCAGTTCGTGCACAAAATCCTGCACCGCGAACATTTTCGCAATCATGGACGGCTATAGCGGCAGCGTGCCCGAATATGTCTTCAGGGGACTTCCAGCGACTTGTTGAGTCCATGCCATCTCGAGCTGCTGCACTTTGCCTGGCAAAAGGAGGTCCAACACGATATTAGGAGATATTCCATGACATTTGTCACCTCACTGTAAGCGTCTGAAAGGCACTAGAACAGATGAAGTGTCATCACATCAAATGTTTCTTGTCTACACTGATTCCCTCACTACTCTAAAAGTACTGTAACAGATGTTCCCATCAGAGAGAGTGAGACAGAAGGTACAAGAGACCCTTTTCCTTCTTCACCTACGGGGAAAACGTGAGCGATTTCCGTTGGGTATCCGGACACAGGGGAGCTCATCAAAACGAGCGAAGTGGCATAGCAGCCGAGTGGGCACGCAACGATCTCAATGTGACATTCTGTTTCATTTGCCTGCAGACTGTCATCTCGTGGTTGAGTCAGGCAGACATGCAACTGTGGGAAGAGAAGTGACCGACAGCGAGCGGCAATAAGCTGCAGCCGGTGAATCACCGTCCGGCCGTGCTGAACCCCATACCTCCCACTCTAATAGGAGTTAGCGTTAAACCTGACTCATCTCTGAATATGGCAGTGCGCTTGAACACACGATGTCACACTTCTGGGGAGGGGGTGGGGGGGGGGAGGGACTCCCTAGTCTTTGGTACTTCTGACGTACAAATCATCGTATGCCACGTTTAAACACCGTTAATTTTTCTACATCACGAGGAAAACAGAAGCAAAGTTAAATGGGGGTCTCTCCTTCATTTTAGCTGACAATAAATGAGTGAGATAAAACTACTAAAATCTTGCTTATTTATGACAACGCACCCGGAGACTTAAGCGTGTAGAGTTTAGCGAGCTGCAGCATGGCTAGACATCGATGGTCAGCTAGACACCACATGTCTGCTATAGTATTTTAGTCTCTTCTCTGTTGACGTACGAGCTTAATTCTCTCTCTCTCTCTCTCTCTCTCTCTCTCTCTATCTATCTGCCCCCCCCCCCTCTCTCTCTCTCTCACTCTCTGTCTATCTCTCTCTCTCTCTCTCTGTGTGTGTGTGTGTGCGTGTGTGTGTGTGTGTGTGCACGCTGATATAGGAACATTTATTTTCGTTGAAATGTTTAATCTTTAACCACATAAACCATACTCATATGTGATTAACTTAGTGTGCGTATAAAAGATACGCAGTGGGAAGTGAACACCCCTGTTATCACAGTTTGACGAGAGTGGTAAAACGGAAACGTTAATGTATTGTGACAATTCCAGCCTAAGCTAAATAAACGGGAAATTTTAGTGTTAAGAGCCACTTGCTCATCTTTCTTTAGGCCAACTATGCTTTGCTGTACTATTTCAGGTTTTCCTCTACCGAGCCTCGAAAGTTTATAGGAAGGTTTAGACATTAAAAAAATCACTTGATTACATACGTATATGGCGCAGCTAACAAACGATACGTTCCTAGAACATTAATTAACTCATAAGTAAAATAATCTCACTATAAAGATTTCATAGCGCTACTGTTGACTAGATTTGACTTCCTTAGCCGGCCGTTATAGCCGTGCGGTTCTAGGCGCTTCAGTCTCGGACCGCGTGACCGCTACGGTCGCAGGTTCGAATCCTGCCTCGGGCATGGATGTGTGTAATGTCCTTAGGTTAGTTAGGTTTAAGTAGTTCTAAGTTCTAGGGGACTGATGACCACAGATGTTAAGTTCCATAGTGCTCAGAGCCACTTGACTGCCTTAGACTGTTTTCTCTGGGGAATTCTGTTTATAAGGACATAAAGACTAAAACATGCGATATGTAACAACATATTTCAACTGTCTACGATCAGTTTATAATGAAATTCAGGAACGTGTGCACCACTCTTTATGTGACAGACTGGATGTTTGTATAGAAGATGGTGGTCGGAATTTTGAACAACACCTTAGAAGACCAGTTCTCTTTCTTCTTCAAAACTCAAAGCATTTATTTATTCATTTTTTTCCTTAAGTTAGTGTTGACGTCTGGAGAAGACAAGTACCGGTATTTACAATTTTCAAGCTGTGCTAACTCGTGGACTACTTGTATTACAACCCTGAAAAAAATTAGCATTGCGCGCATGCACTCTTGCGTGCAAGTGCTCTATGGGTATTAGGGAAATGCTGTATCTGTATGTAAGAAATTTTATTTTTGCTCATTTTAACTACATTCACGTCTTAAGATTTTAGAACTAGTGCTACAGACTTCGATGTTGTGTGCCGAAAGACATACATCATCGCTGGGGTCTCTCTTATTCCTAAATTCTATCATTCTCTGCAGGCACTAGATCACTACAGTTTGCTCCTCATTTTCTATATCAAATTATCCTCTACCAATCAACTCGCCTTATTTGTTTAAATTTTTAAAACATTGTAAAAGTACAGTTTCTCTGAACCAGAAACACATCATCGAGCTTTCTTCCTTTTTACCCTCAAACATCCAGGCACTCAACGACTCTTACCAGATTTATCCATTCATGCACTTCTCAAATGTGTAGATATTTTTCAGAGCCTTTCCGATTCCAAACTCCTCCTGAGGGTTATCGGGCGGTACGTCGTAATCCTATCTGTAAAACATTGATTCATTATCTGGTACCTCCTTCCGTGCCCACCCAGTACCCCTCACAAAGCCGACTCTCAATCTCTGTAGTCTCCAGTACTCACACATCCTTATGTATTCCACTTTCTCACATACCCTGAGACACATATAATATTCACTAAATCACCGGCCTCTTCAATTCGCACTTACCAGGAGCTCATCGTTATCTTTCAAGAATGTGAGTAGATTTACGTGGGTTGCTGACAGCAATGTTGTCTGTAAAAACAATAACTGTAGATGCAGCAGCTTCACTATGCCAATACTCAATGTTCCTATATCACAACGTGTTTTTAATATACAGTTTACATCGTAATTACAAAATGTGTCTTGCATTTCACATTTAAGTTTACAGCCTTCTTCAGATAGTACCATGAGTGAATGTTTGAAAGCAGTGGTCTAGGTCCATCGTAAGACAACTCCTTATAGGCCAAATTTTTCGCCGGCTGGCTCTTGCAACGCTGTGAATGGTAATTCCGCCGGGCAGCATAACATAATGTGTGTTTAAGAAACGCCGCAGACATAGAAACAATTAAAATTTCAATAATAATTTTCTAAGGCCCCTGAGAAAAGAGAGACGGAAGTCAGATCTTGTTATTCGTTAAGCAATGAAGTATGTTTGGATTCTCGTAATTGTGATATAACTCATTTAAATTTCTGATTATCAAGTTCCATCAAGATGAAGTTAACTGCTAAGTAGATTGCTTTATACTAGGACGTGCTGAAAAGTAATGCCTCCGAATTTTTTATGAAAAAACTCTTAAAACTTTTTAAATAAAACAGATTTTATTAACATTCTGCATCTTTATTCTTCATTTCTACATGTTTATTTCTCGACATTGTCACCCTGGCGACGAACACATTTCTCCCAACGAGAGACCAATTTGCTGACACTGTCACTATAGAATGTTTGACATTGTTGACGGAGCCACAATTTTACTTCTGCATGCACCGCTTCATCATTACCAAAGCGAAGTCCCCTAAGGTGTTTTTCCAGTTCTAGAAACACATGAAAATCGTATGGGGCCAGGTCGGGACTGTATGGAGTATGAGAGTGAATCCAAGGCGGCGGATTGTCGCAGATGTCACAGCGCTCGTGTGGTGTCAGGCATTGTCATGCTGAAGGAGAGGGTGTTCAATCTGCGGAGGAACTCTTAGAATTCGTGCTTTCAGTTTTCTGATGATCTCACAGTACCATGCGGAGTTTATGGTGATGTCTTTAGGCATGAATTCAAAATATAACACACCTTGAACATCCCAGAACACAGTGAGCGTAACTTCGCCTGCTGATGGCATGGTCTTGAACTTTCTTGGTTTTGGTGATCCTCTGTGGCGGAACACCATTGATGCTCTCTTGTTTTCATGATCAAGATGGTGAGCCCGGTTTTAATCACCTGCCGCATTACAGATGTCGATACAATCATCACCGTACAAAGCTTTCATCCTTCAATGTATTTCAATTGGAGGCACGTTTCTTGCGGTTAGAAATTCGATTACAACACACTGTTTCTCAGGCACCGACATAGTTACGTTACATACCACCATGTTACACGATGCAGTTCGGAGCCCTCTAGCGGCAAAGGGTTGCAACTCGGGCCAGAAAAGCGGGAAAATCGACAGAGTGATGTGCATGAAATGTAATACCTCAACAGATATTGAGAACAGAATAAAAAATTGAGAGGAATTACTTTTCGGCACGCCCTCGTATAAAGTAGGACGCCATGAGTATAAGGACATCTCTTCTGGGAGTTAGTTGGGAGGTGCGACCAGGCAGGCAACGGAAATCTATACGATCTGTTGAGTTCTCTCAGAAATTACTTGTAACAGTGATGTAGCTTTTCAGGAATGTCAACTTAGGGTGGCAATAGGAAACACAGAACCCACGATAGCATGGAATCTCCCTGGGGGCAGATAAAACAGAGTCTTAAAACACCCAACTGCACACAGAAAAGCGTCTTTCCATTCAGTGGTGTATTGTCTCATATCTGTTCCAATGCCAAAAGAAGATTTAGAAGCATAGTTCGACACTACAAAATTTACTGTCTCAACGAATGGCTATAGCCTGGTCCTGATTGACAAAATCTTAAATAAGCCGGCCGGGGTGGCCGAGCGGTTCTAGGCGCTACAGTCTGAAACCGCGCGACCACTACGGTTGCAGGTTCGAATCCTGCCTCGAGCATGGATGTGTGTGATGTCCTTAGGTTAGTTAGGTTTAAGTAGTTCTAAGTTCTAGGGGACTGATGACCTCAGAAGTTAAGTCCCATAGTGCTCAGAACCATTTGAACCATTTTGAAATTTTAAATAAGAAACAAAAGCTGAATTATATCTCTCCTTTCGCTCTCTGCCGTACCTTCTAAGATCTGCAGGAAGTGGTGTAGTCTCCCACACTTCGAATAAGTATAACAGAGTGTATTCGAACCACTGAGTTCCTGCAAGTACAAAATTTCCTACTATATGAGGGACACAAGAGCCGGCCGCGGTGGTCTCACGGTTAAGGCGCTCAGTCCGGAACCGCGCTACTGCTACGGTCGCAGGTTCGAATCCGGCCTCGGGCATGGATGTGTATGATGTCCTTAGGTTAGTTAGGTTTAAGTAGTTCTAAGGTCTAGGGGACTGATGACCAACGATGTTAAGTCCCATAGTGCTCAGAGCCATTTTTTGATGAACTTAATGCTTCCCCTCTCCTGAACTTCACTTAGTCCCAAAATTTCATCAATTCTTAGCCCGCTGTCTGTTTCATTCTAATCCTGCATTTTATTGTGATTGTCAGTGTATTCGAAATTCTTACATATTCTGTCGATTTTCATATACTCATTTTCCTTGCAGTAATTGATTTCTTCGCAGTTAGATAAACAGGGTATTTATAATTGAAGTTAAACTTTCAAACCGCTGTAGAAATAACACCACTGGTCAAAATGACGCCCAATTGCAACGGAATATTATCGGTGAAAGAGGAAAACGTATGGCAGAAGAAAAAAAAGTTACAAAATCTAGCAATAGATGGCGCTGTAAGCATCATAATTTAATAGTGGTCGACTACAAATGACAAGTCAATCATACAACAATGCTTAAGGTGAATTTTTGACGTTAAACAAACTTTACTATTCAGTGCGAATGAGTGTACAGGTGTGATACTGTTAGTTACGTAGGCCCACCCACCACGGCAAGGTTATATCACATCGGATGGGAAAAATTGGTTTTTAATTGTCCTGAGGCGAAAAACCGCATAAAAAGCATCAGTCACGTCGGTTTTTAGTTATCCTGAGGTCAAAAACCACACAAAAAGCATCAATCAAAATCAAATCGTATTATTAATTTCCGTGTGACTGGCGCAAAACATGTTCAATATGCTGTCCACCGTTTTCTGCAACAAATTGAAACCGAGAAACAGCATGTTCCACAACTGCTTACACTACACTCGTTCGTCCTCTGTTAGAATATTGCTGCGCGGTGTGGGATCCTTACCAGGTGGGATTGACGGAGGACATCGAAAGGGTGCACAAAAGGGCAACTCGTTTTGTATTATCTCGTAATAGGGGAGAGAGTGTGGCAGATATGATACGCGAGTTGGGATGGAAGTCATTAAGGCAATGACGTTTTTCGTCGCGGCGAGATCTATTTACGAAATTTCAGTCACCAACTTTCTCTTCCGAATGCGAAAATATTTTGTTGAGCCCAACCTACATAGGCAGGAATGATCATCAAAATAAAATAAGAGAAATTAGAGCTTGAACAGAAAGGTTTAGGTGTTCGTTTTTCCCGCGCGCTGTTCGGGAGTGGAATGGTAGGGAGATAGTATGATTGTGGTTCGATGAACCCTCTGCCAAGCACTTAAATATGAATTGCAGAGTAATCATGTAGATGTAGATAATCGAAGTGTTTCCGGGGTCACGTTCAGAATGTGTTGCGCAATGCGTACCTTCAGTGCAGCTAAGTGTGCAATCGGAACACTGAACACGACATCTTTCAGATAGCCTCACAGCCAGAAGTTACAAGAATTAAGATCAGGTGATCGGGACGGCCAGTCTGTAGGGAAATGGCGGCTGATAGTTCTAACATTTCCGAAATGGCCGCTTCAGCAGCTGCTTAACTGGATTTGCAATGTGCGGAGGTGAGCCATCTCGCATAAAAATGATCACATCGACACATCGACGCTGTTGGAGAGCTGGAATGACATGGTTGCACAGAAGACACCCATAGCGCTTACCAGTAACGGTACAGGTCACGGGACTGGATGCACCTGTCTCTTCGAAAAAATATGGTCCTATGATAAATGATGCCGTAAACCCACACCACATAGTGGCCTTTTCAGGATGAAGTGGTATTGGCTGATTTGCACGCCACCTCTCGTCTCCTCCTGCATTGCAGTGGCCACTGCTTCCACTGACGTCGAATCAATTTGTTTCATCCCTTTTCCAGATAGCACACCAAAAGAATCCGTCTTTTCGAATTTCCGAATCATTTTCTCCAGTCCCATGGCAGTTATCGGACCAACTCCTGTTTTCAAAGCTTTCAGTGTCCGGAACTTCTGCAGAGTGACGTGTGCACAATCATCATTCTTGTAATACAGTTTTACAAGCAGAGCGCGATCCTGCATTGAGACAGTCATGGCGAACGTCGCAGATGCAGAAGGAGGAAAAGCTGTGTATCCGGCGTGTTTATACGAACTTCAACCGGTCGTGAGCATGACAGGTGTTTTCGTTTACGTTTTCTGACACATACAGCGCCATCTACTGATCAATTTTCACACTATTTTTTTCTTCTGTCATATGTTTTCTCCTTCTTCGATAATATTCCGTTGCAATTTGACGTCATTCTGACCAGTGGTGTTATTTCTACAGCGTTCTGAAAGATTAACTTTAATTATAATCACCCTGTATATAGTTTAGCTTATGTATTTCTAGTCATGTTTCATTTTTCAATGATATCTTTCACTCTCTCTGTGTCCCCTTCCATACCAAATAATTTTTCAATCTATTCTGCAAGACTCTTGTCTTCCATTTATTTAATTTAATTGATTATGAATTTAATTTAACTTACTGTGTGGGATATTCCATTCTTTTACCACGTATGCATCTTCTCTTTCTGTTGAGTTCATGTTTCGTGTTTAACGTTTTTAAAAATCAATTTACATTTATTTACTGTTTAACATTAACACGTACGACACGATATTACAGTTCCTACGTTGTTAAAAAGAACGATGCAATCAATGTTCCTTCGGAAGGAACATGTCATCGTTCTTCTTAAAAACACAGGCACTGCAATATCGTTTTTATCCGCTGATGCCGGACAACGAATTTCAGTTTAAAGTGTCCTCCCATTTACGGGAATTAACTAATGTGTGTACGAGTATGGATTCTGACGCAGAAACGACGATGTATGGAAGTGAGGGTGTGGCTGAAAGTCACTCACGGATAGCCAAAGCAATGCCGGCACGGTAGCTCAGCGTGTTCGGGTGGAGGGTTAGTTGCCCTCTTTAGTAAAAAATCTGAGCTTCAACAGGTGTCATGGGACGTCCGCAAGGAACAAAATGACTTAAAAAATGCGGTTAAGGCAACCGCTCGCGTAAAGCGGGAAATCCGGCTTCGAGTCTGGGTCCAGCACAAATTTTCATTGTCATCATTCCGTTATACAGGTGAGGGGTGTTCGTATTTGCAACTGCGAATACGCTTCATGTATTAACATATTCAATTATGTTGGTACTGTAGTCTCAACGACGAAATTTACTTCGTTTTTGCACCAAACTCTCCTAGTTTGATATATTTTTCAGTGTTGTTGATCAGTGCTTAATTTAATTAATTAACATTAAAGATCAGCCACAACTTTGAACTTTTCTTTTATAAAAAATTTAAGTACAGGTAGTTTGAAACAGGATCACTCAGGATCACTTTTATCAGTTTGCGTGCTAAGAGCTATGTTGGCGAGAGAGAGTAACACTACGTATTATGAACCTCCCAAAGACCGGTAAGTGCAAAGGCGCGCGATAGGTGGTTACACAAAACAGCAAACAAAGAAAGAGTCGAGTAGGAATCAATAAAAAATCACTCAGGAGACAGATTCAGAATACTTCGGTAATGAAATACCGTCGCTGTATCCAAAATTCCCCTGTCAACTTTATTTCGAGTTACTTAAAAACTGAATTGCGGTTTAAAACTGTTACGAAATTGCATACTTAGGAACCGAAATCCGGCAACTGATTTCGGCTGCCGTCATTTTGAGATGAATTAACAATTCACTTAAGGTAGCAGCAACCGTTAAAAGCAGCTCAAGTCCAAAATGGTCGTCTTCTTGATAGTGAAAAACCGTCGTTCTGACGGTTGGGCTTGCGCCTGCGTAGAGAACCTGTGTAGCAAAACCGCTGAAGAAGGAAGAATACAGCTTAACATCCCTGCGACAGCACGGCCATTGGAGACGGAGCACTAAGAGGGATTACTAAAAAATGGGGAAGGAGATCGGCCATGACCTTTTCAAAGGAACTATCTTGGCATTGGCCTGGACCGATCTAGGGAAATCGTGGAAACCTAAATGTGAGTGGCTAGACAGGGAAACATCGTTCCTCAAAACGCGAGTATAGTGTAAAAAAAAGCTGTGGTCAGCTACTACGTCTAAGCAGGCAGGTTCCAGCCCCTCAGCCTCTCACGTAGTTGGCTACAGCGCTATGTCGTTTGATGGAAGTCTATCAGAGTGAGGTGCCAGTCGTCTAAAAACAGGTCTGGCGATTACCACGACCAGATCATTATGTTAGAACTTTGAAACGGACTAGCAGCTGCAGCTTCATCAGCATCTGCGCCCGCTATATCATTCGAGTTCGATCGTCATTTCATTTGCTCGGCGAGCTCAAATGTACCGCGCAATGACTGCAAACCAACGGCGCCAGCCGTGTGGTAAAATTCACAGAAATCTGTCCGTTTCTTATCTTGATCTGCTTCTCGTGGTTCAGTATTCTCTTTACTGTTTGATCGTAGTCCTGATGTAATATGGCGGAATGGGACAATATATTAAGAACAGATCGATATAAAATCAAGCACAAACTGCGTTACCCATATCACTCACTGCATATGTGAAGTACATGCAGATTTATACGTTTTGTATTAATGTTATCTAGATAAAAGGGACACTTTACGGTGTAATTTACCGAACTGAAATAAAATCTGATTCTAATAATGCAAAATAATGTACCAAAACATTTTTGGTAATTACAGAACGTAAACAAAGAGTGACTTTCACTTTGTATTACTGCTATTTATCAGGGAAGAAAACAATAACTGTATCTGTAATATCTAAGAAAATAATGTCGAAAACATGTTTAATTATGTACCACTGTAACGATATTGAGAATATATTTAAAACTGTTGCATGTCACATAAGTACCATTGACGGCAGCCACGTTACGTCAGTCTTGGGTCGAACTTTGTGACGTGTAGTGTTAACAAACGACATGTGATATCGTCTAGTTGAGCATCCAACATAACTGCTTGATCATGCGAGAAGAGTCTGTCTGTTTCTAGTGAAGTCATTTATATACACACACTCAGGTTACAAAAGTCATGGGACACCTTCTAACATCGTGTCGGACTTCTTGTTGTCTGGTGTAGTGCAGCAGCTTCACTCAACAAGTCGCTGAAACTTCCGTGAGGAAATATTGAGCCATGCTGCTTCCATAGCCGTCCATGAGAGTGAATGTGTGTCCAGTGCAGGATTGTGTGCACGAACTGACCTCTCGATTAAGCCCCATAAATATTTGATGGGATTCATGTGGACGATCTGCGTGGCCACATATCATTCGCTCGAATTGTGCTGGATTTTCTTAAAACCAATCGCGAACTATCGTGGCCCTGCGACACGATGCATTGTCATCCATAAAAATTCCATCGTTGCTTGGAAACATGAAGTCCATGAATGGCTGCAGAGTTCACCAAGAAGGCGAACATAACAATTTCCAGCCAACGAGCGGGTCAGGTGGACCAGAGGATCTAGTCCACACCCCACACCACCATCTTGCACAGTGCCTTGTTGACAAACTAGGTCCAGGGCATCGAGGGTTCTGTGCCACACCCGAACCCTACCATCAGCACTTACCAGCTGAAATCGGGAATCATCTGACCAGGCCACTGCTTTCCAGTGGTGTAGGGTCCAACCAATATGGTGACGAGCCCAGGAGAGGGGCTGCACGCCATGTCGTGCTGTTAGCAAAGGCACTCGCGCCGGTCGTCTGCTGCCATAGCCCATTAACGCCAAATTTCGCCGCACTGTGCAAACGGATACGTTCGTCGTACTTCGCACATTGATTTCTGAGAATATTTCACGCAGTGTTACTTGTCTGTTACCACTGACGACTTTACGCAAACACCGCTGCTCTCGATCGTTAAGTGGAGGCCATCGGCCATTGCGTTGTAGGTGTTGAGAAGTAATGCTTGAAATGTGGTAGTCTTGACACACTGTTGATACTGTGGATCTCGGGATGTTGAATTTTCTAACAATTTCCGAAATGCATCGCTCCATGAGTGTAGCTCCAACTACCAATCCGCGTTCAAAGGCTGTTAATTCCCGTCGTGCATCCGTAATCACGGCGGAAACCTTTCCACAAGAATCACCCGAGTACAAATGACAGCTCCGCCAATACACTGCCCTTTTATACCTGGTGTACGCTACACTACCGCCATCTGTATATGTGTATATCGCTACCCCGTGACTATTGTCACCTCATTGTATTTCGGCACCCATCCACGGAAGTAGTAGATAAAAACTGAGTATATTTCAGTGTGTGTAAGAAAAGATACTTTGGATTACCTTAAAAAAAGGAACATTTTACTGTGTGTCTACCTGTGATTCAATACGTATTCTTTATGTCGTTGTGATATCTTCACACTTCAAATACACTCCTGGAAATTGAAATAAGAACACCGTGAATTCATTGTCCCAGGAAGGGGAAACTTTATTGACACATTCCTGGGGTCAGATACATCACATGATCACACTGACAGAACCACAGGCACATAGACACAGGCAACAGAGCATGCACAATGTCGGCACTAGTACAGTGTATATCCACCTTTCGCAGCAATGCAGGCTGCTATTCTCCCATGGAGACGATCGTAGAGATGCTGGATGTAGTCCTGTGGAACGGCTTGCCATGCCATTTCCACCTGGCGCCTCAGTTGGACCAGCGTTCGTGCTGGACGTGCAGACCGCGTGAGACGACGCTTCATCCAGTCCCAAACATGCTCAATGGGGGACAGATCCGGAGATCTTGCTGGCCAGGGTAGTTGACTTACACCTTCTAGAGCACGTTGGGTGGCACGGGATACATGCGGACGTGCATTGTCCTGTTGGAACAGCAAGTTCCCTTGCCGGTCTAGGAATGGTAGAACGATGGGTTCGATGACGGTTTGGATGTACCGTGCACTAATCAGTGTCCCCTCGACGATCACCAGTGGTGTTCG
Organism: Schistocerca nitens; assembly: GCF_023898315.1. Classification (NCBI taxonomy): domain Eukaryota; kingdom Metazoa; phylum Arthropoda; class Insecta; order Orthoptera; family Acrididae; genus Schistocerca; species Schistocerca nitens. The sequence goes on along the minus strand of NC_064616.1, from coordinate 567,710,243 downwards.
GCCAGTGTAGGAGATCGCTCCCCACACCATGATGCCGGGTGTTGGCCCTGTGTGCCTCGGTCGTATGCAGTCCTGATTGTGGCGCTCACCTGCACGGCGCCAAACACGCATACGACCATCATTGGCACCAAGGCAGAAGCGACTCTCATCGCTGAAGACGACACGTCTCCATTCGTCCCTCCATTCACGCCTGTCGCGACACCACTGGAGGCGGGCTGCACGATGTTGGGGCGTGAGCGGAAGACGGCCTAACGGTGTGCGGGACCGTAGCCCAGCTTCATGGAGACGGTTGCGAATGGTCCTCGCCGATACCCCAGGAGCAACAGTGTCCCTAATTTGCTGGGAAGTGGCGGTGCGGTCCCCTACGGCACTGCGTAGGATCCTACGGTCTTGGTGTGCATCCGTGCCTCGCTGCGGTCCGGTCCCAGGTCGACGGGCACGTGCACCTTCCGCCGACCACTGGCGACAACATCGATGTACTGTGGAGACCTCACGCCCCACGTGTTGAGCAATTCGGCGGTACGTCCACCCGGCCTCCCGCATGCCCACTATACGCCCTCGCTCAAAGTCCGTCAACTGCACATACGGTTCACGTCCACGCTGTCGCGGCATGCTACCAGTGTTAAAGACTGCGATGGAGCTCCGTATGCCACGGCAAACTGGCTGACACTGACGGCGGCGGTGCACAAATGCTGCGCAGCTAGCGCCATTCGACGGCCAACACCGCGGTTCCTGGTGTGTCCGCTGTGCCGTGCGTGTGATCATTGCTTGTACAGCCCTCTCGCAGTGTCCGGAGCAAGTATGGTGGGTCTGACACACCGGTGTCAATGTGTTCTTTTTTCCATTTCCAGGAGTGTAACTTCCTTGTTTGCTGCCGGGTGACGTCGTCGAACACAGCCGATATTTCGACAGGAGCACACCCTACCATTCTCAAGGCACAAATGCAAGGAGGAAACAATGTGCAACCGGTCATCCTATGGAATACAACAACACGGAGATTCTGGCTTGCACGTCCAGCTATTGGGATAATGTTATTAAGGAAGCTGTTGAAATCAGACTATCAAGCAACCTTATTAACAGAGATGGTGGATTTTGTTTAAATGCTGCTTGGAATCCGGCTCTGTTTCTCATCAAAAAACAGAATTAGTGCTACCTCACCTGTTGATTAATAGTAACTATCGATATTTCTGATGTTGGTCATCTTTGGTTGTGTTGACACTTGTTCTGTGTGTGGTATCTTCCTTGTTTCTCCTCTGTGAACCGAGGTATTACATTTGCTTGCACATTTTTTTTTCCCTTGCATTTGTGCCTTGAGAATGGTAGGGTGTGCTCCTGTCGAAATATCGGCGGTGTTCGACGACGTCACCCGGCAGCAAACCCGTAAGTTATTTGAACATTCGATTCGCTGGGAAAAGTTAAGGTCTCACATCTTCACACTTTGTTTAGCATCCAGTCCGATGTGGGTCCCCTGCAAGTAGGATAGTTGCCGGCGCCTTAAGGTACCTTCACACCGAAAACCACTTCCAATAAACTCGGCTGACAACCGTTTTCAACTCAAAGTTTGACGCAGTTTTCAAGTGCCGTCAGAAGCTGTTTGAAGTCGCGAGTCTGAAAAGCTAGTTGAGGGAAGTTTTGTCTGGAATTTGTAGTTTAAGGTCAGTGAGCAAAAATATGGCAGAGTTGGGTGAGCGCCGTATGTCAGCTTCGATTCTTTCTTGTGTTCATACAGTGGCGACGGAAGTAACTATATAGTTTTTATTAGAAACTGAAGTTAGGAAATCTCTTTGGGACCCTTCTGATTCAATAATGTTCTGAATAAGTCGATTCAATTTAACATTTTTTTGTTCTAAGTTTAAGGCAATGACATCTACTATGATGTTCATTTTGGGTTTTGAAATATTTTTTGGCTGCTTCCTTTCAGAGGGAAATGTCCGCATGATATAGTGTATCTGAGTGTAGTTGTATATATCTTAAGTGTTTCTGGAAACTTATGTTTTTTACTTAAAGGTTGAAGTACCTGTCAGCTACTACGGTAATCTGAGACCTTAACAAGAACTTTCAGTACCTTGCCTGCAGACAGTGCGATATTGGGAAGAACCTGATTGTATACTGTGTGCCGGTAAGTGCATGTACACTCGTGTTCGGAAAAAAAAAACAGAACACCTTGAACGGCTAGATATAGGACGTTCATATTCACATGTACATTAGTATGTTCTGCAGAAATGATTAGCATTTGAATCATGTCAGCCCCTGGGTTCAAGGTCAACATCGATATCGCGACGCAACACCACCTCCCTGTAAAATGTGCCAGCGGCTCTCGTTGTCGCTGTAAACCGAAGGTAATGGATCAGTGTAACTTGAGAAGACGTGCAGGATGCCTCGCAGACGTATGCATTATTGGCATGAGAGAATGTGATACATCCATACGAGAAATTGCTCCTCGTGTGGGACGAAGTGTTTCGGTAGTGCAACGAATGTGTGCACAATGGCTCACGGAAGACAGTAAAACACGAAGATCGACACTTATCCGAATGGCATTGCATGACGGATCTGCCTCCTCCTCGACTTTGGTGCAACAGTGGAAAAGTGTAACGCATCGTATACTGTCAGGGGTGACAGTCCGTTGCCGTTTATTACGGCATGGGTTACGTGCGCGTCGTCCTCTTTTCCACCTACCTTTGACGAATGTGCAGAACCACGCTAGACGGCAGTGGTGTACAGAACGATGTCACTGTGGGCAGGAATGGCATCAGACAGTGCTTTCGGACGAATCAAGGCTCTGTTTGTCTGAAAATGATGGCCGCATTTTGGTTCGCCACACACGGGGGGGAGCGGCATCACAATGACTGCATTCGCACAACACATACAACGCCAACTCAAGGCCGTATGGTGCGAGATGCTATTGGGTACAACCACAAATCACAGTTGGCGTGTTTCCAGGGCATTGTGACCAGTGTGACCTACGTGAATGACATCCTGCGACCTGTAGCCATACCTTTTCTGTACAAAATACCAGACGCCATTTTTCAGCAAGACAATGCACGATCACATATTGCCGCCTTCTTGGTGTCACAGGACATCAGTCTTTTGTCCTGACCCGCCAGATCACCAGACTTGCCGCCAGTCGAAAATGTGTGGGATATAGGGAAAGGACAGGTGCAGCTCTGTAACCCAATGCTAACCACCACGGAAGAGCTTTGAAACTAGATGAATACAGCATGGATGGCTATACAACAGGACACCATTCGCGCCTCATAGGTGTCGATGCCATAAAGCATGGAACAAATTATCAGGGCCTATGGCGGACCCTGTGCCTACTAGGCAACGGGTACTTGGTAAATCGAGGTGACTGAAATGCTAATCATTTCTGCATTACTTACTAATGTACATGTCCTGTGAATATGGACGTCCTGTCTCTAGCCGTACAAAGTGCTGTGTTTTTTCTGAACATGAATGTGTTAATGTGTTAAGAATGCGTAGAAAGTAAATTTACAGTACTCACTTTGAGTACATCCACAATAACCCAGCACACTCCATGTACAGTTTCACTAATCTTGAATAGTGGTATTCGATGATAGTACTTAAACTTATATAACTGTCACTTGTTGCCAAAATTAGAATTGTTACAATAAGTTGTTCTACTGATAATACTGCACCTTTAAGATCTATGTCTTTCCGTTGAATATGTGGTGCTACTAGCCTCAAGCGTTCTTCAAACTGCCCATATGTCATTCTGATAAAATTCTTGAAACCTTGCCTATCTTCAATATAGAGCTCCGTCAATACAGAATTATAAGCTTCTTGGGTTTCTCTTTGTAACAAAAACTTTCTGGACAACACGCCTCTTTTTCTGGGTCGATTTTCGTGACAAACAACTATACCAAGAATTATAGCATAAAGTGCTAATGTGTCCCCACAGCAAAAATACAAAATGCCGAATGTGTGTGTTTACAAAAGTCTGAAGCTGTTGTCAACATTTTGCACCAGTTAACAACAGTTGCAAGCGCCGGCCGCTGTGGTCTCGCGGTTCTACGCGCGCAGTCCGGAACCGTGCGACTGCTACGGTCGCAGGTTCGAATCCTGCCTCGGGCATGGATGTGTGTGATGTCCTTAGGTTAGTTAGGTTTAAGTAGTTCTAAGTTCTAGGGGACTGATGACCACCGCAGTTGAGTCCCATAGTGCTCAGCCATTTTTCGAACAGTTGCAAGTTTGCCAAACGTACAACAGTTGTGTCTTATTGTTTGTTGGAGTTATTTTCCAATGTGAAGGTACCTTTACACGATCGGATACTGGATAGGAAATCAATTTTAAATCTCGGCGGGCTGTTAATGTTTCCGCGACCGCAAACTGGGGCAAGTTCTTTTCATTTTTGCCGCCTGGTGTTGCAAGAGGTGTGGCAGGAAGCTGGGTCTGGTAGCGCAGGAGCTCTGATGAAAGTTCACGGATTCAGAGGGGTATTAATTCTTAAATACTACCCATCCCAAATATTATATTTACCCTACCAGGAGTACTGGAGTACTCCAGATTTAAAACTCAATAAATAAGGATTCAGAATTAAAGCATCTTGTTTTACACAATACGGTTGAACTAATTATACATCAGAGAATCCTTTTCTCTGTTTATTATCTTACATTTGCATATTCTGGACATATTTTCACTTGATGTTCCGCAAATATGAATTTATTGCCTGTTTTGCAGCAAGTTTCCCTTTTAGGGTTCTTGCTTCAGGTATGGAACGCACAACTCCTTGAAGTAGTGTTCCTTAGGACAGGCAATTGCTGCTTTACTGGTATGCTCAGAATTCCTGCCATTGTTTCTCGGAGATTACGACACAAACTTGGGATCTTCACTCTTGACTCAATATGTGGCCTTCTTTAAATATTTTCGTCGATTTGACAGGGATTCTTAAGATTTTGAATCATAACCCAGTAGAAGTACCACTTAGTTCATTCCGACGGCATTCAGCAACCCGATGAACATGCCTAAAGACCATCTATGAATCCTACTGGCACCGAGTAGCTATGGCGTAATTTATCGAAGCATTCAAAGCCACCCTTTGTTGCACTGTAGAACTCTACGGTTTTGGGGACTGTGACCATTCAACCCTCATCCTTTTCGATCATGCATTGTAGACAATATTGTCACAATCTTTTACTTCTTCTTGGGAGGACAGTAGGACAGAAGAGTCGTTTCACCACTGTAAGCCAACATTGCACTGCTGTGCAGGCCGGTGTGGCCGAGCGGTTCTAGGCGCTTCAGTCTGGAACCGCACGACCACTACGGTCGCAGGTTCGAATCCTGCCTCGGTGATGGATGTGTGCGATGTCCTTAGGTTAGTTAGGTTTAAGTAGTTCTAAGTTCTAGAGGACTGAGGCCCTCAGATATTAAGTCCCATAGTGCTCAAAGCCATATGAACCATTTTTTTGCACTGCTGCTTTTACGGTCACTGAGATCTGCAAATATTGGAGGATTTCTGGCTTGTTTGATTTCATTGTTCCCACCATTGTCACATAGAGGTCACTAGCAATTTATTTGGCAATGACACAGAAGTGAATCAAGTATAGGTTTGACCATTTCCAGAGAATAATACCGAGCAACAATTATTCCCTTAAGAGTTTAATGCCTGTCGGTACAAACTTCTGCATTTAACATATAAAATGTCTTAGCATCACACTTCATTATTATCTTTATCCCATATTTGTCAGATATGAATGGGGTGAACATCTTAAAAATGCAGCGGCGCGGAAACCACTGAACTAGTCATGTACCGTACAGTACTCTGATGGCACGTGCTGTTCCTGGCTGGTTTTGATTACATGATCGAAAATCTGTTTCATTGCAGACAGTCGGTCATTTTTTCGACGTTCACCCCTACGTTCGCCATCATCAAACTGTAAGCAGTTAGTCAGGGATTCCAGTCTTTCCTGTGATGATGTACCATGAAAATTGACTACATCTGTGTGTTTTAAATACTACACGAGTGGTTAGAGAATACATTTTAAAAACCCCAGCAAGGTGATATGATCCAGAAAGTGCTTTCAGTTCTGAAACATTTGTCTCACGTGTAAATGATGGTCTTATTGCCCTTCATCATTTTCATTTTTTTTATATCGATTACTGGAATGTTCTGTATGCTGCGTGGGAATATGTGCATTTGTATGACTTACAATGTCACTTAGTACCTCTTCTGTGAAAAATAACTTCTATACTATGGCTCCACAGTTAAATGCTTCTTGCCGTTCCTTTGTTCGTATGAAGATGAAGCACAATGTTTCTTGGAGAACATCTTACGTTCTTTGGCTTTTTACCACTCCATTCGGATTTATTCTTGCCAAAAAGACTATCAGGCACATCAGTCACAGAAAGGAGACCTCCAGATTTACTACTTGAGTCTTCTTCACCAGTTGGAAGAGAAGTCCCTGAAACACACTTGTCGCCATTCCCTGAAGAACCACACATTCGTCATCACTATTTTTACAGGTCCATTGTTTTCAGTTGTTACTGAAATAATACTACGCTACATTCTCTGAAGAACTAATTTCCTTACTACACTCCCCATCACTATTTCCTTGGATCCTGTTTTCAGTTACTCCAACTGCTCCACAGTCTGAAAAGAAGTCACTTATATCGGAGTATTCATAATATGATTTCAGTATTAGTTCCGTAATGTCATTCTCAGTCAGTATTTGCGCGAATTTCTTTCTTTGGTTAGCCGGCCGGGGTGGCCGAGCGGTTCTAGGCGCTACAGTCTGGAACCGCGCGACCGCTGCAGTCGCAGGTTCGAATCCTGCCTCGGGCATGGATGTGTGTGATGTCCTTAGGTTAGTTGGGTTTAAGTAGTTCTAAGTTCTAGGGGACTGATGACCTCAGAAGTTAAGTCCCATAGTGCTCAGAGCCATTTTCTTTGGTTAGTGCTATTCATTTGGCGAAAATGCAACAATCGCCATCCGAATAACAAAAATTCAACTTGGGTACGATATTGATAGTTCGGTAATATTGACACCTGTCAGCACCTACTTGCTTTCAATTGGAATTACTACCTTCTTCTTGGACTCTGATGGTACTTCGCCTGTCTCATACATCTTGCGCACCAGATGAAAGAGTTTTGTCATGGCTAGCTCTCTCAAGGTTATCAGTTGTCGGTTCTGATGGAGTGATACCTACTTTCAGGGGGCTTGGTTTCGACTTGGAAGTTTCAGTGTTCTGTCAAATTCTTCTCGCAGTATATCTCCCATCTCATTTTCATCTATGTCCGCTTCTATTTCTATAATATTGCCTTGGAGGTGTGCTGGGCCCATAAACCAGAGGTTCGTGGTTTAGGGGTGTAGGAGTCAGACTGAACTGCTGTTGATTTGTTAGTCATTCTTTTGCGATTTTATCAGAATAAGCGTAAGTACCGTCCGAGACCCACACCTACTGAGGCAGGGGGAAATTAATATGAAGTCCGGATTCGAGGAGGCCAGAATCAAGGCACGGTGCAGGAGCTACTTGGCGCACTCAAGAATTTGGGGGAAGCGTCTGTTTCTGTTTCATCCTGTGGCAGTGAAACGGTGAGTGACGCGCTATCGCCTATTAAAGACACAGTCGCCGAGTTGCAGGTAGTTAGAGAACTTTTCCATACCAGTAAACCGTCATTGGCTCAGCAGTGGAGATTAAAAGCAAGGAGCGGAGAAAATGCAAAGGCAGTTGGAGCAACTGCAGAATGGTCTGGGTGGGTTGTTGCAGTGGGTGGAGTTGGGGAGTGGTGATGGTGTGGAAGACAGAAGTGCAGCGTCAATGTAATTCAGGGTTAGTGACTGGTGGAAATAAGGGAGAGATAGTATTTGGTAAACTGCCCCATTTTTTGCGGAATTTTATGGGTGGTGTGATAGTTCCGCTGAGATGTCGTTAAGTTTTTGTACATGCTACTTGATTTACAAGAGAAGGGTGGAGTGTTTGGTATTGGAGGTACTGGATTGATAGTTTTAATAGTATCAAAGTTGGAGGGTGGTTTCATATCTTACGTGCAAAGGTTAGTTCGCCTGCTTAGCTGGGTGGTAACGTGCTCGCCTCCCATGCAAGCGGGCGGGTTGGAGATTTTCTCCGCTCGGGGACTGGGTGTTGTGTTGTTCTAATCATCATTTCATCCTCATCACAGGCGCGCAAGTCGCCCAATGTGGCATCGACTGAAATATGACTTGCACTTGGCGGCTGAACTTCACCGGATGGGACCTATCGGCCAACGATGTCATACGCTCATTTCCCCCCTTTTTTCGTGCAGAGGTCTATAGATCGTCGGGAGGGATTGATCCAAATTCGAAGTCAAACTGTAATGTATATGGTACCCGAGCGCGCCCTCCAAGAGTTGGTGTACGTACATTACGGTAGAGAGCAGGCACCCCAAGAACCGATAGGTGATCATATACGGAGAGTAAAACGAAGTATTAAGGCGCTGGGGTTGAGATATACAGAAAATCAAATGGTACGCCACATTATTAACGGTCTAAGACCGGAGGATAGTGTGAGACTATTATTGTGTCAAGCACCGCAGAATTATCAACAGTTGGAGCAGTATCACTCTAGGTTCAGGGAATAACGTATACAGACCAAAGAAGGTAGATTAATCTACAGATCTGTCGCAACCAGCAGGTAGGTAAAAGATTTGGGTGCGGAAAGGTCTGCGTTGCTGTTTATCGTTTTGGTTATTAGTTGTATTCAGTCAGGATACTGGAGAGAGTAGTTCATAACCAAGATTTGTGACTAGGCTCGGCTTATCGTTCCCGTCGTCTTTCTCCTACGTTTCCGGCTAAGTTCGGTTAAGTGTAGAATAGCGTCATTGTAACATTTATTTCTACCTTACCAAGAAAACGCCGATTGACCACGCCGACGATAAGAAGCTGTGTGGTGTTGCCACGGTGGTTGTTGACTACGATAACTGGCTAAGACAGTTACATTGGTTCCTTAGCTTCTTGGTGGTGTTTTCTATCGTATTAAAATGTCGGTAACGACTGCAAATTGTTATCGTTATTCTTCAAATGTGTGTGACGTGTAGATTTCCTTGTCTTGTTTTATGTTGTGGCTGTTGCGAGTTATTGTAAGGATTGACTCTGACACCAGCTACGCTTAGTAACATTCTTGTTGCTAAAGAAAACTACAAAATCATGTCCACTGTAGTAAATTGATGAAAACTAGCGTTACGGAGTATCTGCTACCATTCTAGAAGCGCTGCGTTTAATTCTCTTTGCCTTGTTGTGAAATGCTGTAAGGATTGCCTCTGGCGGCAACATTGGTGGCAAAAGTTTCATTAGTTGGAACGGAGTATTAGCAGGTGGTCCCGTTGTAGTCGACTGGCGGAAACGGTCGTTGTTCAGCAGCGATAGCATTCTTGGCTGCTTCCATTCTGGATCGTCCATATCAGGTTGTTGCTGTTGATGTAACCCCAAAGGGGGGAGGGGGAGAGGTGGGGTACAGGTGGTCTGTTTGCGTGGGTACTTCGTGTTTTAAAAAACTGAAGATTGGACTTGTGAAAGTTGAGACGTACCTGTGGTGTTTTGTGGGATCGCAATGTCCATCCAGCGTAGGGCGTTGCATGGTTAGGGCTTTTATAGCATTGTTCCTTTGAATTGGCTGTAGAGTTTTTATTACAAAGTGTGAATGTTGCCCTTTTGGGACGGCTGTATCTCGGAGTGAGTTCTTTGAAGTAGCGTGCTTCGCTTCTGTAGAATAGTAGAGTGGTTCATCATTGCAGCTAGTGGATTTTAAGTAAGAGTGCTGGACCGCAGCTGATGAACTGGGTACGGTAGCATGGGCTTGGTTAACATTGATTTGCGCAGCCCCTTAGTGTCCGCACGGTTACAGCCTGGCCAGTGTTCGACTTCCCATACGTGGCTACGCCCCGTTCAGGTTAAGCTATCGCGTTGCGGTTATAGGTCTGTAAGCGTATAACGCGTCTGTGTGACTGGAGCTTATTGTTTGAATGTAGTGGTCATTGAGCTTCGACAGTATTAGGTTTAGTGTAGTAAGTTTGAAAAGTCTTGTTGCTAAGCCCTATTCGCCTGTTACGTTTGAATGTAGTAATCATGCTCTTGGCCAGTAAAAGGTTTTTTTTTAGCATAGAAAATTTTAGAAGCCTTGTTAGTAAAGCTGGGCCCTGTTAGTTTAATGTAGTTCAAATGTGTGTGAATTCCTAAGGGACCAAACTGCTCAGGTAATCGGTCCCTAGACTTACACGCTACTTAAACTAACCTATGCTAAGAACAGCACACACACCCAGGCCCGAGGGAGGACTCGAACCTCCGGCGGGAGGGGCCGCGCAGTCCGTTACGTGACGCCTCAAACCGCGCGGCCACTGAGCGCGGCGTTTAATGTAGTGACCATGCGCTTGGCCACTATTAAGCATATGTTGAAAGAGCCTTATTGTTAAGGATTTATTATGTTTTGACTGCCATTTACGTGTTCGGTGGTTAAAAAACGTTGCCTACCTCTCTACCATACATAGAAAGAACTACAACTGTATAGTACAGAAGGTACTTGTATGAAATACGCAATGCGATGAACAGCAATGACACTTGTATTCAAAAACAATAATTACACTGATGTCACCGCGGTTTATGATGGTCCCCTAGATATTACAAAACGTGCTATGCGGTTCTCAACAGGGTGTATGATCATCACGGACGACAGTGGATGCTCTGCAGTGTGCTCCGATGCTAGCCACAATGCTGTTAAGGCGTTGTTTTGGTAGGGCATTCCATTCCTCCACCAGTCTGACAACTGTGCGATACTTCTTCCCGACGCATCCCACAGGTGCTCTAGGGTATATAAGTAGAGGAAACTGGCAGGCCATTTCATCCGCCGAATATTTTCTCGTTCCAAGAGCTCTTCTACCTGCGCAGATCGATGTGAACCGAATTGCCATCCATAAAATTGAAGTCAGGGCGGAATGCACCCCTGAAAAGACGCATGTGGTTAAGGAATACAGAGTGACAATAACGTTCAAAATGGTTCAAATGGCTCTGAGCACTATGGGACTTAACATCTTAGGTCATCAGTCTCCTAGAACTCAGAACTACTTAAACCTAACTAACCTAAGGACATCACACACATCCATGCCCGAGGCAGGATTCGAACCTGCGACCGTAGCAGTCCCGCGGCTCCGGACTGCAGCGCCTAGAACCGCACGGCCACCGCGGCCGGCGACAATAACGTTCATCAGTGAGCGTACCGCGTTCAAAGATTTGGAGGTCAGCACGCCCCATACAACACTGTGCCACCCTACACCATAACACCTTGACCATCAAAACGATAATTTTCGGCAATGTTCGTGGTGGTTAGCATGTGGCCGATGGTCGCTATTTACATAGTTCTCTCCAAACCGGAATAAATTTCGTGTCTCTCATCATTACACTGTCGTCAGGATGTTATATTTCAAACAACAATTACCGTTAGTGGAAAAAAGGAAAGACCCAACTGATCGTGGTGGCAGCAAATTGGTTGAGCGTGATCTACTACAGTATCTTCAAAGAGGACCGCATTTGATCTCGTCTCGGTGTTTAGCATCCAGTCGAGGACGAGAGTATCATCTGTATAGGCAGTGGGAGAGTTGTAATGGATCTTAACTGAGTGGATATGACCACTGATTAGCTCATCGCGGGAAGCTCCGTGCTCTTCCTGTCATTATTATTGCGGAGCCCCTGGGCTCGTGGCTGCCCCCTACCGGAGGTTGGCCAAATGTTGCGACTGCCGCAGAACACATCTCAATATACCCTTCTCTTGCACGTTATGTGGTGCGTGTGCTTACGACACTTCTGTCAACAATTAATCGGTACAAAGCGATTTCTATTAATCACGATCGGTAGCATTCGCTATTGTGAACATTGCCGCTGACATTAAAACTCTGCTAGAGACGGCAAATGACTTGGAAGAGCAACCGAACAGTGGGGATAGTGCTTGGAAAGAGATGAACATCACAAAAAGTAAAACAAGGACAACTGAATGCACTCGAATTACATCGGGAGGTGCTGAAGGAATTAGATTAGGAAATGAGACAGTAAAAGGAGTCGGTGCGCTTTTTATTTGTGCAGTAAAATAGGTGACTACAACCAAATTAGGGAGGATATAAAACAGTCTGAAAAAGAGAAATTTGTTAACATTGAAAATAAATTTAACTGTCTGGAAATATTTTCTGGTGGTTTTAGTCTGAAGTGTGGGATGATAAAAAGTTCAGACAATAGAGAATGAAATGTTTTGAAATCTGATGCTACAGAAGAGTATTGAATATTAGATGGGCATATCGTAGAAGTAATTAGGGAGTATTGAATCGAAGTGTGGAGAAAAAAAAAAGACTAAAAGAAGGGGTCGGTTGATAGAACACATCTTGAGGGATAAAATATTCGTCAGATATGTACGTGTGTGTGTGTGTGTGTGTGTGTGTGTGTGTGTGTGTGTGTGTGTGTGTGTTTGTGTGGATTGGGGGTAAGGGGGTGATTATAGAGCGTAGTAAAGTTATGACTATAGTAAGCAGGTTAAAATAGACGTAGATTCTAGTAGTTATGCAGAGAAGGAGAAATTTGCACAGGATAGACTATCGTGGAGAGATGTTTCAGATCAGTTTTCGGACTGAAGACTACAACAGTAATAAAAATGTACAGAAAACTGTAATGTCTGCTAAAAACATTGTTATTTTCTTTTGTTTCGACATGAGTGGGGTAAATAATAGCCAAAATGCTGTCTACCTAAAGTTTCCGAAATGCCCAAGAACCCTCTAATTGAAACAACGTGAAACGAAAAGTGGTTTTTGCTACCGACTCACGAGTCAGTCTTCAACGACTGAAATACATACTTTTCACGTACCTTGTCAATTCTTTTCGAACCCCCTCCTCCCGAATACGAGCCGTTCACTGGAGCCCCAGCAATTGAAACGCGCACTTTACTCTGATTAAGTGCAGACCCCACGGTTCAAAATTGATGCAAGGCCTGTGTATAGAGGAGACAATGGCAACAAGTCCTGCTTACCAAGAAGACAAAAATGGTTCAAATGGCTCTGAGCACTATGGGACTCAACTGCTGAGGTCATTAGTCCCCTAGAACTTAGAACTAGTTAAACCTAACTAACCTAAGGACATCACAAACATCCATGCCCGAGGCAGGATTCGAACCTGCGACCGCAGCGGTCTTGCGGTTCCAGACTGCAGCGCCTTTAACCGCACGGCCACTTCGGCCGGCCTTACCAAGAAGACCCAAGTGTTATAGCTCGACCAAGCAAATGTGTGGCTGGAAGGACAGCGATGAAGTTTAGAATTACTAAAGGTGTATAGTATGCTTACGAAAACTTGGTTCTTATCCTTCTGTTTCCGCATCCGCAGCTTTGGATTCGACCTCCATATTTCATTTCGACCTGCAATGCAAATATCACCATCTGTTTCCTTCTGAAGGACAATGTCGTGTAGTTGTAGCGTCATGGCCAAGTGCACACTTCCAAGGGCCTAAAATATTTAAAACTTTCACACATCGACCCAGATATACATATTTATCAAGAGTCTTTAACTTCTTAAATACATGGTGTAATGGGGATACGTCCAGGTATTTCTACTGATGACTGAGGACGATATACTGAACAACATTACATCAGTATTTACACCGTTTGTAGACTTATAATTGTAGCTACTGCAGGTCGAATGTTTTTATGTTGGGTAGAACATTCATATACTCATGGTACAAGCAAGCCATTAATGCTTCTTTTCCCCTGAGCAGCAGGTCGGAAGCTGAAGTGGGGATGCGTGGAAGCAAAACGATTAGTCTACACTGACAAGCGTAGATCACTTAGAGGTGCAGTTACTACCGTGCAGCAAACATTTGGTTGAAAAGCTTTTGGCATTTTTGTGGAAACACTGATCGACACAGAGAAAAAACAAACCACACACTGATGTGTGTACATATTAAGGTAACACGTATAAAAATACCTGCACTTACACCCATTACAGCCTGTCTACTGAAAGAAGTGTGTCTAGGATTGTCATGTTTTGAACTGGGAAGCCACAGTAAGAAAATATGATGTTTTGTCTTCAATTCATATAGCTGCCATACATTTTCTTGCTTGTACATTGCTGGCCGTTAAAACTGCAATACTTGGAAGGATAGCTAATAAAAAAATTTTACTTATTGTACGTATACAATGGAGCATGGAGTATAGATGTTTAAAGTTATTTATAGGGTGCAAACGTTCGTACATAGATCTATCACCACTGGCACTGACAATGGCTCTAACCTGACTGAGTATCCACTATTACTGTGCTTGGATGACAGAGATGGGTACGCCTAGGATGATTCTTATTTTTAAAGTTTGACTTTTTTATTGTGCAGCCCCCTAATCTGGTTCCACTGCATGAAAAAGGAGTGGTGTGTGTATAGAGCAGACAGACTCAAAAAGTTCTACTTGTCAAGAAGGCATTGGTCTCCATATAAAAAGAGGATTGTCGCAGCCCCAGGCCCCAATATTTACTTTTTATTTTACAAAAGGATTACGCTGAAGTAGCCGAATAATTAGTTACTTTCACTCTATATACTGTAAGGTGGCTATAATTTCGCACCTTACAAGCATTCATCCACATACTTTGGCGTGAACTACAACCACAAATAGGTATCATTTGATAGGTTGTACATTGTATATATGAATATTTAAAGGAGACTGACATTGTCGCGTACGCCTTGTAAATAATTGTTAATCCTTACTGCAGGAAAGGTGACGGATTGTCTTTATTATCAGAACGGCATAATGAATGATTGCCTATACTAGCAGAGGTTGGAACGCCAGTGGAGATGAAACGGCAGGCAGAATTCAAGCTCTGGGTGGAAGGCCCGCACAGTTGTTGGGCTGTTGAGAAACAGGAAGTAGATAGACGGACGTCGTGGCACCTGAGCTTTGGAGCACAATAGGGTGACGGCCGACACTATTGTAGCAGGACCGGAGGGATAACCGGGAACACTGCAAATCTTGGACGCAGGTGAGAGGAACGAAGAAGCGGCACCTCAGAAACCACGCAGGCTGGGTTATTTCCAAGGATTTCTACTCAGAAGCGTACCATTGTACGCGTATATGTTTTTCCTCGCCAGCTTTCCGCGCTGGACGACAAAAGACTAAAATATGGCTGGTCGGTGTTCAGAAGAATCTGTAGAGAGGGAGAATATTCCGTGGTTTCGGGAATATGATTCGTTTTCAGAATTACGAGGGTCGGGAGCTGAGCCTTGCTGGGAAGCCAGCGGTGGAGAGACGAGGTCTTCCATTGTGAGCGCCCGTGTGTGACGGTCGCTCGGTATCAGCTTTGTTGGTACAGACGGACTTGCTGTCCTTGCTCTCAGGAGAGTTTATAGTTAGAACAGTTAGGCACTGTACTTTTGCGAACCTACACGATTCTGGACTTCACCTCCGTGTTGGAAGTGGTCATTGAGTGCACAGCGTTCAGTAATTGAGAGCACTTCTTCTGCCTATACTTCCGTTGAGACGTTATCTGAACTCCGTCCTTGTGGCTGGGAGTTTGTGTTTCTCATCTATACAACACAGAGAGGAGAAGACAGTATTAGAGTATATTTGTTAGAGGACCGCCATCTGCCGTCCTAGTGTTTGAAAGAGTTTATTTGTGGCTGGAGTTCTCCCATCGTCACAGACGAGTACGAGAACCACCTCTTCGACGCACCGGACGCAGTACATACGGTGATATCGCAAATTGCTTTGGCTTACTAGGGCTATAAAGCTAAATAGCTATGATCACGTTAGTTTATTTCGAATGAGGTTCCACACCACCGTAGATCATCTTTGAAAGTAGTGTCTTCTAGTGTTTGGTACGTAGATGATATCAGTCATTTCGCGTTAGTGATATTAGACCGCGCAGTCATAATAAGGGGCAGAGTTGGGCAATTGATTAATAATTTTAGTTAGGAAATACAGACAGCTGTACTTAAAGGGTTGATTTTAATCTGTAACAAATATATATTGAACAACAATGTTTATCATTCAGTAGTATTAGTTGCCTCCATCATTCATTTATGTTTAGATTGTAATTTATAAGTAAAAAAGAGCATTAAGAGATCCTAAGATCTGCTTCAGGGGGTAGTCAGACAGGGCCAAATCATCATTTTAGCGTTCAATATTTTCCGTTGCGCACATTCATTTTTATACCCGCCTGGAGTAGCATTTTGGAATACTTGTTTTGTAAATAAAATTGCCTTTTCCTGCTGCAAAACAAGTATTTATATGCTTGCTGCGAAGGATGGCCACGCAATCAAACTTGATACTTCCGCCACACGGGATTAGCCGAGCTGTCTAGGGCGCTGCAGTCATGGACTGTGCGGCTGGTCCCGGCGGAGATTCGAGTCCTCCCTCGGGCATGGGTGTGTGTGTGTTTGTCCTTAGTATAATTTAGGTTAAGTAGTGTGTAAGCTTAGGGACTGATGACCTTAGCAGTTAAGTCCCATAAGATTTCAGACACATTGGAATATTTTTTTGATACTTTCACTCTAATTTATGCATTTGTAACTATAATAATTCAGTCTACATCGCTATGACAAAAGAAAAGTCAAGGGATAGCGATATACACATGTACAGATGGCGATAGTATCGCATACACAAGGTATGAAAGGGCAGTGCATTGGCGCAGCTGTCATTTACACTCAGGTGATTCATGCGGAAGGGTTTCCGACGTGATTGTGGCCGCATGTCGTGAGTTAACAGACTCTGAACGCGAAATGGTAGTTGGAGCTGCACGCACGGGGCATTCCATATTGGAATTCGTTAGGGAATTCAATATTTCGAGAACCACGATGTCAAGAGAGTGCCGAGAATACCAAATGTCAGGCTTTACCTCTCATCACGGGCAACGCACAGGCTGATGGCCTTCACTTAACGACCGAAAGCAGCGGCATTTGCGTAGAGTTGTCAGTAGTAACAGACAAGCAAGACTGCGTGAAAGAGCCGCAGTAATCAATGTGGGACGTAAGACGAACGTATCCGTTAGGACAGTGCGGCGAAATCTGGCGTTAATGTGCTGTGACAGCAGACTACCGACGCGGGTGCCTTTGCTAACAGCACAACACGTGCAGCACCTCTCCTGGGCTCGTGACCACATTCGTTGGACCATACATGACTGGAAAACAGTGGCCTGGTTAGATTATTACCCATTTCAATTGGTAAGAACTGGTGGTAGGGTTTGTGTGTGGTACATACCCGTCGATGTCATGGACCCAGGTTGGCAACAAGGAACTGTACATGCTGGTGGTGGCTCCATGTTTTCAAACAACGATGGAATTTTTATGGATGACAATGCACCATGGCGCCGAGCCAGAATAGTTCGTGATTGGTTTGAAGAAAATTCTGCATAATTCGAGCGAATGATCTGGCCACGCAGATGGCCCACATGAATCCATTCAAACATTTACAGCACATAATCGAGAGGTCAGCTCATGCACGAAGTCCTGTATTTTCAGTACTTTCGCAATTATGGATGTCTGCAGGGGCAGTATGGCTCAATATTTCTTCAGGGGACTTCCAGCGACCTGTTGAGTGCATTCCACGTCGAACTGCTGCACAACGCCTGACAAAAGGTCTGATACGATACTAGGAGGTATCCCATGACCTCTGCCACCTCAGCATAAAACATTTCCAAATAGAATCTTTGTGAAGCAAATATGACGAGAAAATCAAATTTTGTTTTATAGATAATTTTTTGACAGTCTCTTTTTATGCTTTGGAATATTCGGATACAAACAGAAGCACATACGGCTTCGTTTCTTGTTTTTTCATGACAGCTCTCTGTGAGCATGGCGCCGGAACATTAACAACTTTCTCCTTATTCAAATGGTTCAAATGGCTCTGAGCACTATGGGACTCAACTGCTGAGGTCATTAGTCCCCTAGAACTTAGAACTAGTTAAACCTAACTAACCTAAGGACATCACAAACATCCATGCCCGAGGCAGGATTCGAACCTGCGACCGTAGCGGTCTTGCGGTTCCAGACTGCAGCGCCTTTAACCGCACGGCCACTTCGGCCGGCTTTCTCTTTATTGACTATGTGTACAACGTTAATGAATTTCATGCCGTTGTGAAATGGCATCACTGAAGTCGAATCTTGTTTTTCGTTTAAGAAACAATCTGCTCTTCCTTATTGATGATTTCTGGTATTTGATCGATTCCTAGTTCAACCCTTTTAATATTTTCCTCTGACGATTCCGACTCGTGATTCAGTGCATTAACCATTTACATTTTTGAGTAAAAAGGCAAATTATGATCAAAGAATGCAAAGGCAGCAGACTGAGGAAACAGGTAGCATAAGTAATTTCTCAGTTTTTGTACAGCCACACGAGAAATATCACAATCGACAAACATATACACTCCTGGAAATTGAAATAAGAACACCGTGAATTCATTGTCCCAGGAAGGGGAAACTTTATTGACACATTCCTGGGGTCAGATACATCACATGATCACACTGACAGAACCACAGGCACATAGACACAGGCAACAGAGCATGCACAATGTCGGCACTAGTACAGTGTATATCCACCTTTCGCAGCAATGCAGGCTGCTATTCTCCCATGGAGACGATCGTAGAGATGCTGGATGTAGTCCTGTGGAACGGCTTGCCATGCCATTTCCACCTGGCGCCTCAGTTGGACCAGCGTTCGTGCTGGACGTGCAGACCGCGTGAGACGACGCTTCATCCAGTCCCAAACATGCTCAATGGGGGACAGGTCCGGAGATCTTGCTGGCCAGGGTAGTTGACTTACACCTTCTAGAGCACGTTGGGTGGCACGGGATACATGCGGACGTGCATTGTCCTGTTGGAACAGCAAGTTCCCTTGCCGGTCTAGGAATGGTAGAACGATGGGTTCGATGACGGTTTGGATGTACCGTGCACTATTCAGTGTCCCCTCGACGATCACCAGTGGTGTACGGCCAGTGTAGGAGATCGCTCCCCACACCATGATGCCGGGTGTTGGCCCTGTGTGCCTCGGTCGTATGCAGTCCTGATTGTGGCGCTCACCTGCACGGCGCCAAACACGCATACGACCATCATTGGCACCAAGGCAGAAGCGACTCTCATCGCTGAAGACGACACGTCTCCATTCGTCCCTCCATTCACGCCTGTCGCGACACCACTGGAGGCGGGCTGCACGATGTTGGGGCGTGAGCGGAAGACGGCCTAACGGTGTGCGGGACCGTAGCCCAGCTTCATGGAGACGGTTGCGAATGGTCCTCGCCGATACCCCAGGAGCAACAGTGTCCCTAATTTGCTGGGAAGTGGCGGTGCGGTCCCCTACGGCACTGCGAAGGATCCTACGGTCTTGGCGTGCATCCGTGCGTCGCCGCGGTCCGGTCCCAGGTCGACGGGCACGTGCACCTTCCGCCGACCACTGGCGACAACATCGATGTACTGTGGAGACCTCACGCCCCACGTGTTGAGCAATTCGACGGTACGTCCACCCGGCCTCCCGCATGCCCACTATACGCCCTCGCTCAAAGTCCGTCAACTGCACATACGGTTCACGTCCACGCTGTCGCGGCATGCTACCAGTGTTAAAGGCTGCGATGGAGCTCCGTATGCCACGGCAAACTGGCTGACACTAACGGCGGCGGTGCACAAATGCTGCGCAGCTAGCGCCATTCGACGGCCAACACCGCGGTCCCTGGTGTGTCCGCTGTGCCGTGCGTGTGATCATTGCTTGTACAGCCCTCTCGCAGTGTCCGGAGCAAGTATGGTGGGTCTGACACACCGGTGTCAATGTGTTCTTTTTTCCATTTCCAGGAGTGTATTAATAAAATTCTCAAAGAATGCTGAAATCTATATAAGGTGACTTGGCTGCATAAAAGGTAGAGAACCAAATATCGACATATACAGTGATAAGTAAAATACAAATATGAGAAATATAGTCTCCTCTTGTAGTGATACTTCAGATTTATCACTGAACACAAATGTGTTCTAGTCATAAGTGGCTTTGCATGGTGAACAATGCCTGGAGTAGAAAAATATACTCTAAGAGATGGCGTCTCATCAAGAAAGATCTCAGTCAACAAAAAGTCTCTATAGTCCTCTCTAAATTGCCGTTGTCTCAAAATATCTCTTACAAAATCGTGTTTTTAAGACACAACAACTTGATCCAAGAGTTCCATGACTTCCCGTGCTGAGTTCCTATCCAAGTGTTTTGAAATTTTTTAAAGGTTGTTATAGCCCATGCTAGGTTTCGACATCCCTATCTTATGCTCAAATGCACTTTTGATAATAAAGTCATGTATTTGATACTTGCAACGTAAATAAAACAATTTTCTTTTAAAAGTTTTCAGTAAAAACTCACGCACAACTGAGAATTAACCCATCTGTTGCATCAAAAACTAATGTTTTATGATAGAACTGAAGGCCCCATACAGTAAGGGTTGCATACAAAGCTGTAACCAGCTCTTTTATGCTCTCAGATCGTAATGCAGGCACTCAGAGAAGCTGCTCAAAGCCATAAGGTAGAATAACCACAGCAAGTCTATCTACCGTACTGTTAACTGTCAATACTGGTAGGAATTTAACATTGCAATACAGTACCAGCCTGAATTTCTTATTCTTAAACTGATTCTGGATTTCAGTAGCCATTTCCGTTCATAATTTTTCTCGGGGCTTATGATCAGAACTCCTCTTGGCGTCAAAATCTCCAACATCTTGACCAAATTCTTGAATAGTAACTGTCAGGATGAGAACTGTTTCTATACCACTCATCCTATAGTTGTCAGGAAGCTTTAGACTCATTACTGCTTGACGTCTTCTTCCCATTTTAGTTGTGGTTACGGGATTTTTGAGACAGTATTGTAAAATATCTGGGAGTATGCGTGCGGAACGATTTGAAGCTTTAGACTCATTACTGCTTGACGTCTTCTTCCCATTTTAGTTGTGGTTACGGGATTTTTGAGACAGTATTGTAAAATATCTGGGAGTATGCGTGCGGAACGATTTGAAGCTTTAGACTCATTACTGCTTGACGTCTTCTTCCCATTTTAGTTGTGGTTACGGGATTTTTGAGACAGTATTGTAAAATATCTGGGAGTATGCGTGCGGAACGATTTGAAGTGGAATGATCATATAAAATTAATTGTTGGTAAGGCAGGTGCCAGGTTGAGATTCATTGGGAGAGTGCTTAGAAAATGTAGTCCATCAACAAAGGAGGTGGCTTACAAAACACTCGTTCGACCTATACTTGAGTATTGCTCATCAGTGTGGGATCCGTACCAGATCGGGTTGACGGAGGAGATAGAGAAGATCCAAAGAAGAGCGGCGCGTTTCGTCACAGGGTTATTTGGTAACCGTGATAGCGTTACGGAGATGTTTAGCAAACTCAAGTGGCAGACTCTGCAAGAGAGGCGCTCTGCATCGCGGTGTAGCTTGCTCGCCAGGTTTCGAGAGGGTGCGTTTCTGGATGAGGTATCGAGTATATTGCTTCTCCCTACTTATACCTCCCGAGGAGATCGCGAATGTAAAATTAGAGAGATTAGAGCGCGCACGGAGGCTTTCGGACAGTCGTTCTTGCCGCGAACCATACGCGACTGGAACAGGAAAGGGAGGTAATGACAGTGGCACGTAAAGTGCCCTCCGCCACACACCGTTGGGTGGCTTGCGGAGTATGAATGTAGATGTAGATGTAGGTATATGTTCTTGGAGGTTCCTGGAAATCACGTAACTCTGATTCACCAGTAACTGAGCTTGATGTTACAAATTCGGAATGACAGTCTGAGAAAAAGCAAAACTGACGAGGTGCGAGTAGGTCACGCAATCTGAGGGTTCTGTAAAAACTTAATTACGTATATAGACAATCGGTGTCTCGACGAGTTTTCCCTGTTATCGATATAGCTACTAGCAGATTATCAGTCCTGGAAATTCCAAGACTTTAGAGAATGCTTTAATTTTTAGTTTGAAGCCGGTTAACAAATGAAAAAAAAGAAACATTTTTTGGCTTGATACAATTACAAATCAACAGTTTTAGGATTTTTTCTATGAAACCTTGCTTCTTGCCCAATTTCATGATTCTAGGTGAAGGGAATGTACCCTATAGATTTCAATGAGTGCGTTTGCGAATGTTAAAGTATCATACAAATGACCGTATCTTTTGATTACATTGACTTAGAACTCAACTTTTTTACACCTCCAAAGGACCATAGACCTAAGTGTGTGGCGTCCATTTCAACTCAATACGTCTACCCGTTCATGAGAAAAATGCGTCTAAATAGACGGACGGCAGTCAATCTGATTACAAAAGACAAAATTTTTTTTCGTGTTATATAATTACAAATTAACAGTTTTCAAAATTTTTCCTTTACGTATACTATGAGACCTTGCTTCATGGCAAATTTCATGACTGTATGTGTATCTATTGAATGCAATGACACAGAACTTTCAATGTCATGTACCGTTAAGGGACCGTTGACCTTGGTGCAGGGCATAAATTTCAACTTGAAACGCCTACCAGATCCTGAGAAAAATGGTTTTTAACCGTATGGCAGACAAACATACGGACAACAAAGTAATCCTCTAAGGGTCTCATTTTTACCGACTGAGATACGGAACGCTAAAAAGATAAGAAATATCTAATTGATAGCAAGTTAAACGACCAAAATATGAGTAAAATTAACAGCATAGAAAGTGTAGTGTATTTTTCTTTTATTTGGTTTTTAAATGTATTTGTATATAAACTTTTGTTATCTACTGTTACGCAAAAGACACAGAATCGTTGAATTCGATCTCGCCTCTTCCGGGTTATCTCTGCTCACTCAGATGCTCCTCTCACTTTCTCAAGTAGCTAGTGATCGATTCCATCCATTAACTCTGGCCGTGCGGTTGATAAAAACTATTTGTCTTCATCAAAGACTATTTGTCTTCTGCAGTGGTAATGATATTTAAGCATTAGAATGTTCTATGTCATAAATACTATCAAGTTATTGGAAAATCATGTTTCCAGAATGAAATTTTCACTCTGTAGTGGAGAGTGCGATGACATGAAAATCTCATATCAGTTCAAGTTTCATATTAGAGCACAATCCGCTGAAGAGCGAAAATTTCATTCTGGAAACATTCCACAGACTGTGGCTATGGCTTGTCTCTGCAATGTCGCTTGTTGCGGGAGAGTTAGTCCTTTAAGTTCCGCTGGGGAACTTCTGTGTAAGTTTCGAAGGTAGGAGACGAGCTAGTGGCGGTACTAGAGCTGTGAGGAAGTGTCGTGAATCGTGCTTAGGTAGGTCAGTTGGGAGAGTACTTACCTGCGAAAGGCAAAGGTCCCGAGCTCGAGTCTCCGTCCGACACACAGTGTTAATCTGTCAGGAAGTTTCAAGTCTGTTTATATTCGCTTTTGAGCGTCTAATTACATCCGAGTAGGTTTTTGTAGTTGTCCATTGCTGATACAAAGCTTCAAATTTTGGCATATAGGTTCTCAGCTCCTGTGTTGGAAATTGTGCTTCTTCCCAATAAATCGTCACTCCCCGCACAGCTGGAGTGAAACTTTGACGCGCAGTTAATTTATACACCAACAAATCGTAAAAGATAGCCTTTATCGTTTTTTTGACAAATGGCAGTTTGCTTCCAGTTGCTTCGTGAGAGTAACACTCCTGAAGATGAAGATTCTGTCCTTGGTAAGACTGCTTCCTTGCTTCGAAAGTGAACGTCTTCTGGGATGGTCCGTGTTTGGTCGTGAAAGGAAACGACTCGGCTAGCTGTGTCCTCTCTCTACTTGTCTTGTGGTCACTGACTCGTCAGATCGCCCACCCACTGAAGTCTGTGACATGAATACCAGTTCATTTAAGAAGTCTAAAGTAAAAATAAAATACTCCTTACACTGGATAATCAATAAATTTATCGTGCATAAGCCATATTTTACGCCGGCCGCGGTGGCCGTGCGGTTCTAGGCGGTGCAGTCCGGAACCGCGGGTTCGAATCCTGCCTCGGGCATGGATGTGTGTGATGTCCTTAGGTTAGTTAGGTTTACGTAGTTCTAAGTTCTAGGGGACTGATAACCTAAGATGTTAAGCCCCATAGTGCTCAGAGCCATTTGAGCCATATTTTACGAAGCTGATGGTTTCATTTTTATTGATTTTCGGATTTTGAAGGTCTAGTTAGTTATTAATTAGCTGATTACGTGTTCCATAAATCATTTGAACGGCTCTTTTATCGAAACGATGTGGAAGTAGTCAGTTTACAAGATATGTGTAAATGATTAGTGTTAATATTATTAATTTTAGTCTTATTCATGGAACTACACTTCTTTTTCTTCTGCTTTAACTGCCTCATTAGACCACTTCAGTCAAGCATTTTCTGGACATCTTCTTCAATAGGTTTTCTTTCCGAATTGCGCAGTGTCTATTCATTCGTTCTGTTGTTCCTTGTCGTGTCTCATCTGTGCATACTCTTTTTACTCTGTCATTTGTTTAATTTTTGGTTTAAATTTTATTTTTATGTTTTTCAGTTTCTTTAGTTTTCTGTTTTGTTTTGCAAATGTCTCAGAGTTAATTCTCTTTCATATCCTCCCCGATTTCCTTTACCCGTCCTGTTTGTTGCTTCATGTTCCAAGGTTTGTCAAGAATTTTTGTTGATAATCTGTTTTCTGGTGTCCTCATAATGTGAGCGAAAAAAGATCCCCCTTGTCCGTATAGTACCTGTAAAGGGCTCCAGTTCGCTATACACCCAGTTTTAAATCGTAAATGGCTCAGATACTTCTCCTCTGAACTTTACTTGATATCTGGTAATTGTTAGAGTTAAGTTTGTCATTTTTATTAATTTGAAATGGACATCGAAACTGCTTAGTATTTTTATCATTAAAGTAGAGATTCGTCATTGGTTTAGAAGTTTTCCAAGAGAAATGATTTTAAGTTGTATTTAAAACTTGCTTCGCCACCTGCCAGACATTTTATGTCACTGGGCAAATAATCAAGAATTCTTCTTACAGCGTATTGAACTCCTTTCTGAGCCACTGACAGAGTAATTTTCCCTCTAGTGTTGTAGTTATCGTTATTACTGTTCTTCTCAAATTGTTATAGACTCCATACGACGAATTTCATTAGCAAATATATGTATTGTGACGGCGCAGTTAAAATGCTTACCTCTTTAAAGAGGTACCTACATGATGTCCGTGGGTGAACATTACATATTATTCTCACCGGTCGCTTTTGTGCAATCAATAGTTTCTTTCTAAATGATGAGTTACCCCAGAAAATTTTCCGTAAGACATTATTGAGGGGAAATATGCAATATATTCCACGAGGCTGATTCGTTTGTTTTCAAGATTGGAAATTATACGAAGAGCAAAGTAGTTGAACTTAACTGTTCCAGAAGTTCAGTAATATCCTTCTTCCAGTTCAAGTTTTCATCAAAACGTACATCCAAAAATTTGGAGCATCCTACCCTTTTTACTGGTTCATGCTCATCTACTACACTCCTGGAAATTGAAATAAGAACACCGTGAATTCATTGTCCCAGGAAGGGGAAACTTTATTGACACATTCCTGGGGTCAGATACATCACATGATCACACTGAAAGAACCACAGGCACATAGACACAGGCAACAGAGCATGCACAATGTCGGCACTAGTACAGTGTATATCCACCTTTCGCAGCAATGCAGGCTGCTATTCTCCCATGGAGACGATCGTAGAGATGCTGGATGTAGTCCTGTGGAACGGCTTGCCATGCCATTTCCACCTGGCGCCTCAGTTGGACCAGCGTTCGTGCTGGACGTGCAGACCGCGTGAGACGACGCTTCATCCAGTCCCAAACATGCTCAATGGGGGACAGATCCGGAGATCTTGCTGGCCAGGGTAGTTGACTTACACCTTCTAGAGCACGTTGGGTGGCGCGGGATACATGCGGACGTGCATTGTCCTGTTGGAACAGCAAGTTCCCTTGCCGGTCTAGGAATGGTAGAACGATGGGTTCGATGACGGTTTGGATGTACCGTGCACTATTCAGTGTCCCCTCGACGATCATCAGTGGTGTACGGCCAGTGTAGGAGATCGCTCCCCACACCATGATGCCGGGTGTAGGCCCTGTGTGCCTCGGTCGTATGCAGTCCTGATTGTGGCGCTCACCTGCACGGCGCCAAACACGCATACGACCATCATTGGCACCAAGGCAGAAGCGACTCTCATCGCTGAAGACGACACGTCTCCATTCGTCCCTCCATTCACGCCTGTCGCGACACCACTGGAGGCGGGCTGCACGATGTTGGGGCGTGAGCGGAAGACGGCCTAACGGTGTGCGGGACCGTAGCCCAGCTTCATGGAGACGGTTGCGAATGGTCCTCGCCGATACCCCAGGAGCAACAGTGTCCCTAATTTGCTGGGAAGTGGCGGTGCGGTCCCCTACGGCACTGCGTAGGATCCTACGGTCTTGGCGTGCATCCGTGCGTCGCCGCGGTCCGGTCCCAGGTCGACGGGCACGTGCACCTTCCGCCGACCACTGGCGACAACATCGATGTACTGTGGAGACCTCACGCCCCACGTGTTGGGCAATTCGACGGTACGTCCACCCGGCCTCCCGCATGCCCACTATACGCCCTCGCTCAAAGTCCGTCAACTGCACATACGGTTCACGTCCACGCTGTCGCGGCATGCTACCAGTGTTAAAGACTGCGATGGAGCTCCGTATGCCACGGCAAACTGGCTGACACTAACGGCGGCGGTGCACAAATGCTGCGCAGCTAGCGCCATTCGACGGCCAACACCGCGGTTCCTGGTGTGTCCGCTGTGCCGTGCGTGTGATCATTGCTTGTACAGCCCTCTCGCAGTGTCCGGAGCAAGTATGGTGGGTCTGACACACCGGTGTCAATGTGTTCTTTTTTCCATTTCCAGGAGTGTATATCAGTTGTTGGTATGACTGTTTCTTGTACAGAACTGTGAGTAGTGCGTTTTTCAAAATTTAACGAAAGTTCATTTACGGAGAACTAGTTAATAATTGTTTGCAAAATATCATTTATCAACTCTTCTGTTGATTTCCCTCTAATGGGATGTATTATAAAAATAGTATTGTCTGCAAAGAAGTACCAGTTTTGCTTGTTGAATGTTAAGTGGGAGATCATTCACATATATAAGGAATAGTAGTGGACCCTGAACTGAATCCTGTGGGACTGCCTTTGTGATTTGTCTGCAGTCACTTAAATTTTCAACCTTTCCGACGTCTGAATTATTCAGCACAACCTTCTACATTTTGTTTGTTAAGTATGATTCTAACCAGTTATGCATAAATGCATCACTTCCATGAAACTTGAGTTTTACTAAGAGGGTAACATTATCTACATAATCAAACGTCTTAGAAAGTTCGCAAAAAATACCAGTTGGCGATATATTATCATTTAAGGATTGAACCGTTTGATGAGTGTTGTGTAAATAGCATTCCCAGTCGAGCAATCCTTCTGGAAAACTGACTGTCATACGCTGAGATAATTGTTTTCATTAAAGCGTGAGACTACTGTTGAGTACATTACTTTTTCGTATGCTATAGGAAAAGATATCAGTAGGGAAACTGAACAATAACTGTTGAAGTCCGTCTTGTCACCTTTCTTATGAAGTGGTATAAAAATTGTATATTTTAACCTGTCTGGGAAAATTCCCTGTGTCAGCGATGCGTTGCATATGTCACTAAGGACATTCTTGTAAGCTGGTACAGTTTCTCAGATTTCTGTTTGAAATTCCATCACCCCCCCCCCCCCCCCCTCTTGAGCAGCCCTATCCCTTATCTTACAGAGCTCAAATTTAGCATAGCTTAGTTTTACATGGAGTGGACAGCCTAAGAAAAATTTAAAAAGTATTTAAGAATGTGGCAAACAAGAGCCACCGTAGGGTATGCGATTTCATGGTGCTTCAGATCTATGCCAAAGCTCATTAGACACAGTGGTAGCATGCCAGTCTCTCGGCAAACCATGATTAAAATTTTCAGTGGTTGTGAGATCTGTCGAAATTACAGGATATGCGAACAAGAAGTGATCGTGTTGTGTATACAATGGCAACTCATACCATCATGACAGGATCTGAGTCTGTGTGACACTGGCAAGGTCCTGGAGGTCTTGTGTGCCGTAGAGATCGACGCTCCTAGCCCTATAGATTCCATATTCGCATGTCAGTCGTGGTGCCCCAAATGATGTGAGCAGCAATATTGCAAAACGAAAAGCCGCTGTCTCGATAGATTACGATGCAGCCACTGCGGAATTTCTCCGTCTTACACGTGGCGTAACAGAATGTCTTCACAAATAAACCGACGTTCAAATGCGAAACTGACCACGAACAGTCCGATCAAAAACATCCAGGCAACCATTTGTAATGCGGGATTGACAACTAGATGTCACGAAATGTGGACCTGCCAATATAAAAAGAGGAAGCGAGTACTGTGTTATCAGTAGAGAAGAGTAACCGCAGAATGGGTAGGTCAGGAGAGCTCAGTGACTTTGAGCGAGGACGAATCATTGGACGTCATCTCTGTAACAAGTCATTCAGAATCAATTCTTCTAAGGCGGCCCAAGTTGACTGTTGGTGGAGTGATCGTGAAACGGAAACGCGAAGGAACAATAGCTAAACGGAGACCAGGCAGGAGGAGGAGGAGGAGATTAGTGTTTAACGTCCCGTCGACAACGAGGTCATTAGAGACGGAGGACAAACTCGGATTATGGAAGGATGGGGAAGGAAATCGGCCTTACCCCTTCAAAGGAACCATTCCGGCATTGCCTGAAGTGATTTACGGAAATCACGGAAAACCTATATCAGGATGGCCGGAAGCGGGTTTGAACTGTCGCCGTCCCGGATGAATCCAGTGTTCTAACCACTGCGCCACCTCGCTCGGTCCCCAGGCAGGTATCTTGCTTTGAAGTAGAGGGACCGTCGAGCATTGCGGAGGGTGGTTGTAAAAAGCTCTTGGAATCAAGCGGAAATAAGCACTCGTGAATTTCAAAGCGCCACCAGCAGTCAATTAGCACAATGGCTGCGCTAAGGAGTTAAAAAAAATGACGTACAATGGTCGAACAGCTCAAGAGACACACATTTCTGTAGACACTGTAAAGCGACGAGTGAGGTGGTGTAAGGAGAGACGCCAGTGGACGGAGAACGACTGGAAACGACTGATTCGGAGAGATGAATCACGCTATACCCGGTGGCAATCGCATGCTAGTTGTTGGGTCTGGGTTTGGCGAATGCCTCGAGAACGCTACCAGCCATCATGTGTAGTGAAAATAGTGATGTACGGATGAGGTAGTGTTATGGTGTGAGGGTGTTCTTTCTGGTTAGGGCGTGGTCCTCTGATCGTCCTTAAGAAAACACTAAATGCGGAAGGATATGAACACATTTTACAGCATTGTGTATTAGTAACAGTAAAGCAACAGTTCGGAACATGCATGTGGGAGGCAATGTTTTGTGGACAATAACATTCCTGGAATGGACTTACCTACCTAGGATCCCGACCTGAAACCGATAGCACACTTTTGGGATGAGTCAGAACGTCGACTTCGCTCCCCACCTGGACGTCCAACATCACTACCTTATCTGGTTTTGGGTCTTGAGGAAGAATAGACTGCCAGTTCTCCACAGACATTGAGACACCTCATTGAAAGTTTCGGCAGCTGAGTTCAGGCCGAAGCAAAGGCGGAGGGTGGACACACTCCATATTAATGTCCGCTAATAGGTGTCGGACACTTTTGATCAGACAGTGTAGATGGTGTTACTCCCAGCTACTTAGTGTGATTACGCTACTATTTGCCTATCTGTGTATGTAGCTCACTACATAAAAATCTGACGTTTCTTGCAAGCCCTCTTAATGATATTACAATTTTAATGGCCATTAAATTATATTTAATTGCAAATGCTGCACTCGTGGGAACGTATTTAAACGCTGGTCAACAGATATTTACTTTGTACATGTCATGTTTGCACAGCTACATCAGTAGCCACGCAAATGGGCCCGGGTTCGATTCCCAGCAAGAGACTGGTTGTTGTGTGTCCTTCATCATCATTGTCATCATCATTGACCCGCAAGTCGCCGAAGTGGCGTCAACTAAAGAGAACTTGCAATACGGTGGCCGAACTCCCCCGTATGGGGCCTCCCGGCCAACAATGCCAAATGATCATTTCCATCAGTAGCCCACTAATGTCGAGCTGATTAGACTGCCACATCAGCAGTTAGAGACTGGAATGCAGCGGGGGTGGGATGCTTCCGTCTTTCCTCTTAGAGAACAGTGACGGCACAAGCCACAAGTTAAAAGTTGCTGCCTTGGCTGAAGATGGAGAAAGGACGTAAGCTATATCGGTTGAACAAAAAGATGAAGACATCGTGGAAAATCCGTGCTGGAACATATAGATGGTATCCAAGCCAGCAAGTTGCACTGAAGCATTTGACCATGACCGGCACGTGTGCAATGTCATCAATACGTTGCAAGAGTTAGTCGTGGTCAGTACAGTGCTCTGAGTAGTTGTGAGTGCATTATGTCAGAGATAAGTGATTTCGAACATCGGCAAATTGTTCGTGCTCATATATTGGGTGCTTCCCTAACCAAGAGAGCCAGAGTGTTTGGTGTTTCAAGAGACATCGTATCGAAGATTCACACCGAGGTGACAAAAGTCATGGGATAGAGATATGCACATATATAGATGGCGGTAGTATAGTGTATGCAAGGTACAAAGGGGCAGTGCATTGGTGCAGCTGTCATTTGTACTCAGGTAAACTCTCCTCCCGAACAGGCCATGAAGGCCCAAAGGTACCGACCGGCCGCCGTGTCATCCGCAGACCCTAGGCGTCAATGGATGCGGATATGGAGGGGCATGTGGTCAGCACACCGCTCTCCCGGTCGTATGTCAGTTTCCGAGACAGGAGCCGCTACTTCTCAATCAAATAGCTCCTCAGTTTACCTCACTAGTGCTGAGTGCACCCCGCTTGCCAACAGCTCTCGGCAGACTGGATGGTCACCCATCCAAACCCATCCAAGTGCTAACCCATCCCGACAGCGCTTAACTTCGGTGATCTGACGGGAACCAGTGTTACCACTGCGCCAAGGCCGTTGGCTTGTACTCAGTTGATTCATATGAAAAGGTTTCCGAAGTGATTATGGCCGGACGACAGGGGTTAACAGACTCAATGCGGAATTGCAGTTGGAGCTAGATCCATGGGACATTCCATTTCGGACATCGTTAGGGAATTCAGTATTCTGACACCCACAGTGTCAAGAATGTGGCGAGAACAACAAATTCCAGGCATTACATCTCACCGCGAACAACGCAATGGCCAGCGGCCTTCACTTAATGGCCGAGAGCAGAGATGTTTGCGTAGAGTTGTCAGTGCTGCGTGAAGAACCGCAAAAGTCAGTGTGGGACGTACGACAAATGTATCCGTTATGACGGTGCTGCAAAACTAAAGTTAATGGGCTATGGTAGTGAACAACCGAGGCGAGTGCCTTCGATAACAAAAAAATGGCCCTGAGCACTATGGGACTTAACTTCTGAGTTCAACAGTCCCCTAGAACTTAGAACTACTTAAACCTAACTAACCTAAGGGTATCACACACATCCATACCCGAGGCAGGATTCGAACCTGCGACCGTAGCGGGTGCGCGGTTCCAGACTGTAGCGCCTAGAACCGCTCGGCCACATCGACCGGCCCTCGATAACAGCACGACATTACAGGCAGCACCTCTCCTGGACTCGTGAGACCAAATTGGTTGGACTCGAGACGACTGAAAAAACGTGGCCTGGTCAGATGAGTCCTGATTTCAGGTTTTGGTAGGGTTCCAGTGTGGCGCAGACCCCACAAAGCCACGGATCGAAGTTGTATATGAGGCACTGTGCAAGCTGGTGGTGGCTCCATAATGGTGTGGGCTGTGTTTACATGGAATGGACTGGGTCCTCTGGTCTAATTCAGCTGATCATTGACTGAAAACTGTTATGCTGGATTACTTGGAGACCATTTGCTGCTATTCATAGACCTCATGTTTCCAAAAAACAATGACAATGCGCCATGTCACTAGACCATTATTGTTAGCGATTGATTTGAAGAACATTCTCGACAGTTCGAGCTAATGATCTGACCACCCAGATTGCCCAATATGAATGCCATTAAACTTTTATGGATAATGCTGCACAGGTAAGTCCGACACTATATTAAGAGGTATCCCATGACTTTTGTCACCTTAGCGTACACTGCATACAGGGAAAACGGGAGAAACATCATCCGCTAAGTCACAACGTGAACGGAAGTGCGTTTTGAGTGATCCTGATAGATGGTCAAAAAATATTCAAATGTGTGTGAAATCTTATGGGACCTACCTGCTAAGGTCACCCGTTCCTAAGCTTACACACTGCTTAAAGTAATTATTCCTAAGGACAAACACACACACACCCATGCCCGAGGGAGGACTCGAACCTCCGCCGGGACCAGCCGCACAATCCATGACTGCAGCGCCCAGACCGCTCGGCTAATCCCGAGCGGCGATGGATGGTCATTGAAGAGAAAGGTAAGAGGACGACAGCTGCAAAAGTCATTGGAGAACTCATTGTGGGACACGCAAACCCTGTCAGCCCTACAACAAGGCGAAGGAAGTTCCAGAAGCAGGGAATTACAAGGCGTGATGGAATTCCAAAACAGTCATCAGTCCTGTAAATGTCGGTAACAGCAAAACGTGATACCGAAGCTGTAAAACCTGGACTATGGAGCAATGGAGGAACGTAATTTAGTCGGATGAGTTTTGCTTCACGTATTTCCCAACTTCTGGTCGAGTTTACGTGACAAGACTGGAACATTTCGGGGTTCGGTGATGGCTTTGAGCACTATGGGACTTAACATCTGAGGTCATCAGTCCCCTAGACTTAGACCTACTTAAACCTAACTAACCTAAGGACATCACACACATCCATACCCGAGGCAGGATTCGAACCTGCGACCGTAGCGGTCACGGGGTTTCAGACTGAAGCGCCTAGAACCACTCGGCTACAACGGCCGGCGTTCAGTTATGATTTGGGCAGATATATTGTGGTATTCCATGAGCCTCCTGATTACTCTGGAAGGTCGCACTGTTTTGGCTGATCAGGTCCATCCCATGGTACAGTGTTTGTTCCCCAATGGCGATGCTGTGTCCCAAACTCTCATCGTTCACTACTGATTTTGTGAGTACAGGGATGCATCGACGCATCTCCCCTGGCCACCAGAGTCATCAGATCTCAGTATTACTGAGCTGTTGTGCACTAGTTTGAAGAGAATGGTGCGTTACCGCTATCAACCTTCCGTATTGTTTCCTGAACTTGTCACTCCTTTGCGTGAAGTATGGTATAAGATTCCTTTAGAAACCCGGCGAGACCTGTATTTATCCACACTCAGATGACTGGAACGTGTTTTACATGCCGTCGGGTTTCTACACCGTATTGTGTTTGTGTTTGCTTATTTTTATCCACCCTCTATATCAGTTTGTTCATGGACACAAATTTTATGCTTCCATACAGCCATATCAAGTTCTTCATACTATGTCGGTGCTATCGTACGTGTTTTTTATTTGTACTTAAATTTTTTAAGGAATAAGTATAGAAACATTTTAAGCAATGTTTATCCTTCAAACATAACAAAAATTTCAAACCCTGTGGAGAAGCCGTTGTCTTACATCCGTGGACGAGACAACGAGGTGAAATTCTTTTAATTCCTTTGGCCCCTAAGGGGGTATAGGGCATCCAGGAGAACTCGCCATCCGTCTCTGTCTTTGGCCATTTGCCTCAATTCTGCCCAGGTCTTGCCAACTCTTTTTGCTTCCCCTTCCACTGTCCTCTTCCATGTGCCCCTTGGTCTTCCTCTCTTCTTTTGTTCCCTGGGGATTCCATTCCAATGCTTTTTTCTCGATGGCTCCATCTGGTTTTCCCAAGGTGTACCCCAACCAGCACCACTTTCTCTCTCGTATCTGGTCTTCTATAGGTATCTGGTTTGTTATTCGCCAGAGCTCCTCATTACATATTTTTTCTGGCCACCAGATATTCATGATGCGTCGAAGACATCTATTTATGAAGCTTTGTAACTGGGATGTTATCTTTTTATCCATTTTCCAGCTTTCACTGGCGTACAGAAGGACAGCCTTCACATTTGTATTAAAAATACGGATTTTTGTTTTGTACGTGATATTTCTATTTTTCCATATTGGATACAATTGTATGAAGGCAGCATTTGCCTTTTTAATGCGGTTTTTCACGTCATCTCCAGCTCCACCATCTACCGCCACTATACTACCCAGATACAGGAATGAGTTGACAGTCTCCACGCGCTGCTCACCTGTTAACACTGGCACTGTTATATCCTAGCCAGTAATTCCAACCGAGCCCGCTGCCAAAAAGGTTGGCAGCATCAAAGTCCGGACGCCGTCCGCATAAGCAGCGCCAGCGATACAGGAAATCGCCGCAAGTCTGCGCGCGCCACCGCTGGCTTCTGGCTTCTTAAGCGCTGGAATCGCGAGCGCTAGGAGTTCTGGATTCGCCGCTCAGTTGTATACTCGCCACCGAATTGTGTACCTGCTAGTCAGTTGTGTGTTCATCGCAGCAGAGTAGTTGTTTGTCGTCAGCCGACGCTGACCTAGCCGCACCGACTCGAACTAGACAGATTTCTGTAGACCATGTTCACCACTGTGTTCTGTATCGTCGTTAATAAAGATAAGTACCGACTTTCATTTAATCCGAGTGTTTGGGTTTTCATCTTTCTGTTCACTGTTCCAGCGGACCGGTCGGCCCGCTATTAAAAGTGTGGCGGTGACTTCGTAGGCCGTTTCTACAGCGAAGTGTTGTCGCTACGAAGGCCGTCACAAAACTGGCGACGAGGATGGGATGAATGCCTTGAGCATTAATAACATGTCCCAGATACTCCAACTCCGTAAGGAAAAATGAACATTTATCGATGTTGCAACGTAGGCCTGCCTGAGACAGCACTGTAAACAAACACTCCAAATTACGGAAATGTTCAGCAGGCGTCCGACCGGACACAACAATATCGTCTAAATAGTTGCAACACGATGGCACATTAGCCAAAAGTTGGGACAAAAAACGCTGAAAAACAGCTGGAGCTGACGCACAACCAAAAGCTAACGCAGAAAACGGAACAACCCCAACGACGTGTTTATGACAAAATACTGTTGTGATTGCTCGTCGAGGGGCAATTGCAAATATGCTTCACGGAGATCAATTTTGGAAAAGAAACGAGCTTCCCCTAACTTATCCATCAGCTCGTCCGGTCTAGGTAAAGGACATATCGGATCCTGTGGTTCGTCGCTATTATCCGCAACGTCATCTGTTATCTGTTTCGCACGGAGTTTTGCTGTTACGCACCGAGAATGACCAGCTTCGTGTAGTGGTTCCCCAAGTGCTCCAATCCAAGGTCCTCGACTTGTTGCATCAAGGTCATTGGGGAGTGGTCCGTACCACGCAGCTTGCCCGCCGTCATTGTACATGGATCGGTATTGATAAGCAGATTACGCAGATGTCTACAGATTGTTCGACGTGTGCCGAACACCAAGCTGCTCCGCCTCAACGCTATTTTGAGTGGGCACGCCCTGCCGGTCCCTGGCAGCGAGTACATATTGATTTCGCTGGTCCATATTGGAATTCTCGTTGGCTCATCGTGATAGATGCATTTAGTAATTTTCCGTTTGTTGTGCCCATGCAGTCTACAACGTCTGCACAAACTATACAGGCGTTGACTTCAATTTTTTGTCTTGAGGGTCTTCCAGAAGTTTTAGTGTCTGACAATGGTCCACAATTTACCTCTGCTGAATTTGAAAGTTTTTGTTCTGCCAATGGCATTCGCCATATTCTTACTCCGCCGTTCCACCCTCAATCGAATGGTGCAGCGGAACGTTTTGTACGCACATTCAAGGATCATATGGACCGCCTTCGTGCTACGCACTCTCGTCAGCAGGCCCCCATCACGTTCCTGTCGTCGTACCGGACCACGCCACGCGACGGCCCTTCGCCTGCGGAGCTTCTCCACGGCCGTCGTCATCGCACCCTACTACGGTTGTTGCACCCCCCGGATCGACCCGCCGCTTCTGAGCATCGCACGCGTTTTCAGCGCAACGACGCCGTTTTTTTCAGAGTTTATCACGGTCGCCGTCGTTGGGAACGTGGTACCGTGATAAGTGTCCAGGGTCGCGGTTTTTATACTGTTCAAGGTGCTACTGGGGTGCACAGGAGGCATCAGAACCAGTTGCGCCGCGCTGGCCGCCCGGATTCTGCCGCTCGTTCTTTGTCCACAGATTTGGTCCGCGGCGGGTTCCAGACGCGCCTTCCGACTTCGCTGCCGCCCCCAGGGCAGCAGCTGCAGCAGCCGTCGCCGCTACCACGCCGACAGCCCGTCCCGTTGATGCCTCCCGCGCAGCTTCATCCGGGAGCGCCCCAGGTGGTCGCTCCGGCGCCTGCAGTCCCTCTTCAGTCGCCACCGCCTTCGGAGCTGATGGACGTCGACCCCTCAGCCGGGCCGCCTTCCCAAGCGGTGGCTGTGCAGCCTGTCCTGCCGCCGCTTTCCTTGGGCACCCCCAAGGAGTCTGACACCGCAGCGCCTTGTCCGGCGCCCACTCAGCAGCCGTCGACGCAGCGTCAGGAGACGCTGCCTCTCTTCGTGGGTCCCGACGCCCCGTCGCGTCCAGTACCAGAAGCTGCGCCCGTGGTCACAGGCGTGCACCCTGACCTCGGTTTTCAGTCGGTGTTTCCCGAGGCCCCGCGCAGCCAATGCTGGGGTGCAGAACGGGGACTGCCACCGACAAGTCTCCGCCCCGGTCTCTTCTGCTACGTCTGCGGCCAGACCCCTCCCCCGCCGTCGACGCTCGCCACGTCATTATTCAACGACGGTGCGGCGATTTGGGGGGGAGGAGTGTTATATCCTAGCCAGTAAAGCCAACCGAGCCCGCTGCCAAAAAGGTTGGCAGCATCAAAGTCCGGACGCCGTCCGCATAAGCAGCGCCAGCGATACAGGAAATCGCCGCAAGTCTGCGCGCGCCACCGCTGGCTTCTGGCTTCTTAAGCGCTGGAATCGCGAGCGCTAGGAGTTCTGGATTCGCCGCTCAGTTGTATACTCGCCACCGAATTGTGTACCTGCTAGTCAGTTGTGTGTTCATCGCAGCAGAGTAGTTGTTTGTCGTCAGCCGACGCTGACCTAGCCGCACCGACTCGAACTAGACAGATTTCTGTAGACCATGTTCACCACTGTGTTCTGTATCGTCGTTAATAAAGATAAGTACCGACTTTCATTTAATCCGAGTGTTTGGGTTTTCATCTTTCTGTTCACTGTTCCAGCGGACCGGTCGGCCCGCTATTAAAAGTGTGGCGGTGACTTCGTAGGCCGTTTCTACAGCGAAGTGTTGTCGCTACGAAGGCCGTCACAAAAGGCACCTCCATGTTCCCTGAATTTACTCTCATTTCCTTTGTTTTGCCTGTATTTATCTTGAGGCCAGCAGTCTCTGCTTCTTCTTTCAGCATGTTTAATTTAGGTTGCATGTCAGTCAGCCTTGCAGCTAATAAAAGTATGTCGACTGCAAAATCCAAATCCTCCAGACGTTCATGGATCCCCCACTGGATTCCTCGTCTCCTGCCTGCTGTGACTCTTCTCATTACAGAGTATAGAACAAGTAGAAAAAGTGTTGGTGACAAAATGCAACCCTGCCGGACTCCAGTTGTTACTTTTATGGGCTCTGTCATATTTCCCTTGTGGAGTACGCAGCATTTTTAGCCATCATATAGAACTTTTATGATGTCTAAGATCTTCTGTGGTATGCCATACGTCCGCAACACCTGCCAGAGCACTTTGTTTCACGGAATCGAAAGCCTTTTGAAAATCAATGAATGCCAGGTACATGGTTGCTTGGAATTCTTTGCTTTGCTCTAAAATGATCCTAAGAGTGTTAATAAGATCAACACAACTGCGTTGTGCCCTAAAACCGGCCTGTTCTTTACGCAGTCGCTTTTCAAGGGATACTTTAATTCTGTTTAAAATAATTCTGGTGAGGACCTTACTGGGCACTGACAACAATGTAATACCACGCCAGTTGTTACAGTGTGACAAATTTCCCTTTTTTGGGAGCTTTACCACCAAACCATTTTTCCACTCCTTTGGAGATTTCTCTTCAAGCCAAATTTGCTTCAGCAAAGGATGGAGCATTTTAACAGTACTTTCAATATCGGCTTTTAAGAGCTCCGGTGCTATGTTGTCTGGACCTGGAGCCTTTGTATTTTTTAGTGTTTTCAAGGCAATCCTAATTTCGTCCATTGTGGGGCACTGCAAATTTATATCTTGATCTTCTTCGACTTCCTCTGGAACATCCCTTACCTGTTCCTCTTGGTTGTCTTCACAATTTAACAGTTCCTTGAAGTGCTCCTCCCATCTCTGTAGCTGTGCCTGTTGAGCTGTAAGCATCACCCCATCCTTGTTCTTAACTGGTCCTTCATGTCTGAAGTTCTTCATTGACAACCGTTTAGTAATATTGTAGAGCTCTTTCATATTTCCTTGTCTTGCTGCCTCTTCTGATAATTGTGCTTGATCATCTATTCATTTCCTTTTATCTCGACGTAGCAATATTTTCACTTTTTTGTTCGCCTCCGTGTATTCTTTGTGCTTCGCTCTTCTGCGCTCTTGTCTTACAAAAATTTAACTTAAGTTTTAGTTCTTACCTGTAGCTGATTTCATTCCATGTAGCATCGCAGATCTATTCCTTCTTTGATGTGCCTTAAATCCTAAGATTTTTTCTGCCACATCTAATTAACTGTCTTTGATTTTTTGCCAGCATGTTTCAATTCCATCTTCCATAAAGTTTTCTTCAGAGAGGACCTGGAATCTGTTTTGTAGTTCAAGGGCAAATGTTTCTTTGAACTGTCGGTCTTTTAACCTTGCCACATCTATTTTCTTGCACCTGTGATTGAGCTTGGTTCTATTTGCCACTATCTTCAGTCTGAATTCCACCAAAACTAGGTGGTGGTCACTTCCAACGTCTGCCCCTCCTCTATTTCTGACATCTAACAGAGAGTGTCGGAACTTGCGGCTTATGACTATGTGGTCTATTTGATTTTCGGTAACGTGGTCTGGAGAAACCCACGTTATCTTATGGCAGTTACGATGTGGAAACAATGTGCCTCCAATGACTAGGTCATGTTCAGCGCATGTATCTATCAACAGTTCACCATTTGCATTCCCGATCCCCATGCCATGCACGCCCATGATATGTTCAAGCCGTTCATTTTCTGAACCAAAGTTTGCGTTCAAGTCACCCATTAAAATTTTTATGTCCCTAGAATTTGTTTGTCTGAGGACTCCGTTAAGCTCTGTATAAAATGCATCTTTTAATTCTCCTTTAGCTATTTCAGTAGGTGCACAGCATTGAATTACAGTGACATATCGCACATTTGTTTTAAAGCGTGCGGTTATTATCAGTTCTGAGATTGGTTTCCACTCCAGTAAGCTCTTCTTGCTGCTTTTAGATAATAAGAGCCCTACACCATTCCTATGCATCGCGTCCTCACCTGTCTGACCCGCATACAGCAACACTCCACCATTTTGTGTTTGGAATTCCCCAGATTCTTGCCACCTTACTTCACTTTGTCCCAATATATCTAGTCTATAGTTATCCATCTCTTTTTCAACCCGTCTTAGCCTCCCTGCCTCTCTCAACGTCCTTACATTCCAAAAACCGATACGGGTTTTCCTTTTCAGGCCAAAGGTCATATCCTTAAGATCCATCCAGCTGTTTCTCTTTTTAGGTTCTGTGATATGTGTTTTTTGGTGGTGCGGGTTATCAGCCCACAGCCCCCGAGTGTCCTGGTGGGGCTGCCACCTCATGGCCTGGACACCTGCCAAGGTTTTATTTCAGGGCCTTACCCCTTAGATAGCTTGTCTTCACCACGACTACAGAATGCTATCCATCCCTTCGCAGTAAGGCCTATGTGCATCAACGTTGTCTTAGTTTCCAAGGGTCTTCCGCTGTCCACATTAGGGGACTGTGTCTGCTGCCACACAATCACAAGGAGGAAAAGGAAAGGAGGGAGTGTTTAGGATGGGACAGAACAGAATAGGATAGGACACTAGACGGGACGTTGTGAGACACACTTTGTCTGGATCCTCTATAGAGACCCGTCTGGCTTGGGAGGCCCTGCTGGTAGTTACACCACCGCCAGCATAGCCCTCCACTTCATTGTATCACACAAACACCCTCGCCCACACGGACAGTGTTTCGTTAAGGTGGTGTCTCCTGAGGGGGAACGAGGTGAAATGCTAAGAGATAGCCGGCCGAAGTGGCCGTGCGGTTCTGGGCGCTGCAGTCTGGAACCGCGAGACCGCAACGGTCGCAGGTTCGAATCCTACCTCGGGCATGGATGTGTGTGATGTCCTTAGGTTAGTTAGGTTTAACTAGTTCTAAATTCTAGGGGACTAATGACCTCAGCAGTTGAGTCCCATAGTGCTCAGAGCCATTTTTTTAGATAAGTGTGATATCCAGGAATTTTCTGACTTCGCCGATTTACAAGCATAAATTCATGAGGTGTTCAAGGACTTATCAATAAACAGCAACTTTAAAAGAAGGAAGGAAAGAAAAAAAATTGAGTTTAACGTCTCATCGACAGCGAGAGCTGACCACAAACTCGGATTACGAAATGATGGGGAAGGAAATTGCCCGTGCCCTTTTCAAAGGAAGCACCGCTGCATGTGCCTGAAGGGATTTAGAGAAATCATGGGAATTTACACCTGGAACGTCGAACGGTGATTTGAACCGGTGTCCTCTCGAATGTGAGGCTAGTGTAT
The DNA here is from genome assembly GCF_023898315.1 of Schistocerca nitens. Classification (NCBI taxonomy): domain Eukaryota; kingdom Metazoa; phylum Arthropoda; class Insecta; order Orthoptera; family Acrididae; genus Schistocerca; species Schistocerca nitens. The sequence continues at coordinate 567,669,481 of NC_064616.1, read as the reverse complement.
CAACCACTGAGAAGCCTCGATCGGTAACAATAAATTATGTAAGTTAGAGTACAAGGTGTCTAGGGCAGCTTGTGGTTGAATGGAAGGGAGCACCTAATATGGAAGATCTACGCTGATGGGGATGATGGCAAATTTTTCTATAGCCCCATTTAATACCGATTAAACGTTCCCATATAGCAACACTTCGATCCATCACACTACGACCTGCTGGCAATGGGGATGCGTGTCAAGTGTGCTTTTTCACCGGTACGATCTTTGCAACATACTTTAAGTATCGAATGACAGTATTCCTGGGCCAATGAAAGTATCTTTACCGTATGAATGCGATAAGGAAAGTACTCCTGCGGGTCAATGGCTTTCGACCAGGAGATACACTACTGGCCATTAAAATTGCTACACCACGAAGATGACGTGCTACAGACGTGAAATTTAACCGACAGGAAGAAGATGCTGTGATATGCAAATGATTAGCTTTTCAGAGCATTCACACGAGGTTGGCGCCGGTGGCGATACCTACAACGTGCTTTCATGAGGAAAGTTTCCAACCGATTTCTCTGACACAAACGGCAGTTGACCGGCGTTGCCTGGTGAAACGTTGTTGTGATGTCTCGTGTAAGGAGGAGAAATGCGTACCATCACGTTTCCGACTTTGATAAAGGTCGGATTGTAGCCTATTGCGATTGCGGTTTATCGTATCGCGACATTGCTGCTCTCGTTGCTCGAGATCCAATGACTGTTAGCAGAAAATGGAATCGGTGGTGCAGCCATGTCTCGATCCCTGAGTCAACAGACGGGGACGTTTGCAAGAGAACAACCATCTGCACGAACAGTTCGTCGACGCTTGCAGCAGCATGGACTATCAGCTCGGAGACCATGGCTGCGGTTACCCTTGACGCTGCATTACAGACAGGAGCGCCTGCGATGGTGTACTCAACGACGAACCTGGGTGCACGAATGGCAAAACGTCATTTTTTCGGATGAATCCAGGTTCTGTTTACAGCATCATGATGGTCGCATCCTTGTTGGCGATATCGCGGTGAACGCACATTGGAAGCGTTTATTCGTCATCGCCATACTGGCGTATCACCCGGCGTGATGGTAAGGGGTGCCATTGGTTACACGTCTCGGTCACCTCTTGTTCGCATTGACGACACTTTGAACAGTGGACGTTACATTTAAGATGTGTTACGACCCGTGGCTCTACCCTTCAATCGATCCCTGCGAAACCCTACATTTCAGCAGGATAATGCACGACCGCATGTTGCAGGTCCTGTACGGGCTTTTCTGGATACAGAAAATGTTCGACTGCTGCCCTGGCCAGCACATTCTCCAGATCTCTCAATGGTCAATGGTGGTCGAGCAACTGGCTCGTCACAATACGCCAGTCACTACTCTTGATGAACTGTGGTATCGTGTTGAAGCTACATGGGCAGCTGTACCTGTACACGCCATCCAAGCTCTGTTTGACTCAATGCCCAGGCGTATCAAGGCCGTTATTACGGCCAGAGGTGGTTGTTCTGGGAACTAATTTTTCAGGATCTATGCACCCAAATTGCGTAAAAAATTAATCCTCATGTCAGTTCTAGTATAATATATTTGTCCAATGAATACCCATTTATCATCTGCTTTTCTTCTTGGTGTAGCAATTTTAATGGCCAGTAGTGTATTTGTGTAATATGTTGCGACTACTCAGCAATGAAATGGAAAATGATGCGTTTCTTTGAAGCCCGTCTATCTCGTTTTACGACCCCAGACATCAGACGGCAATTCCCATCAAGTAAACACACACTCCTGGAAATGGAAAAAAGAACACATTGACACCGGTGTGTCAGACCCACCATACTTGCTCCGGACACTGCGAGAGGGCTGTACAAGCAATGATCACACGCACGGCACAGCGGACACACCAGGAACCGCGGTGTTGGCCGTCGAATGGCGCTAGCTGCGCAGCATTTGTGCACCGCCGCCGTCAGTGTCAGCCAGTTTGCCGTGGCATACGGAGCTCCATCGCAGTCTTTAACACTGGTAGCATGCCGCGACAGCGTGGACGTGAACCGTATGTGCAGTTGACGGACTTTGAGCGAGGGCGTATAGTGGGCATGCGGGAGGCTGGGTGGACGTACCGCCGAATTGCTCAACACGTGGGGCGTGAGGTCTCCACAGTACATCGATGTTGTCGCCAGTGGTCGGCGGAAGGTGCACGTGCCCGTCGACCTGGGACCGGACCGCAGCGACGCACGGATGCACGCCAAGACCGTAGGATCCTACGCAGTGCCGTAGGGGACCGCACCGCCACTTCCCAGCAAATTAGGGACACTGTTGCTCCTGGGGTATCGGCGAGGACCATTCGCAACCGTCTCCATGAAGCTGGGCTACGGTCCCGCACACCGTTAGGCCGTCTTCCGCTCACGCCCCAACATCGTGCAGCCCGCCTCCAGTGGTGTCGCGACAGGCGTGAATGGAGGGACGAATGGAGACGTGTCGTCTTCAGCGATGAGAGTCGCTTCTGCCTTGGTGCCAATGATGGTCGTATGCGTGTTTGGCGCCGTGCAGGTGAGCGCCACAATCAGGACTGCATACGACCGAGGCACACAGGGCCAACACCCGGCATCATGGTGTGGGGAGCGATCTCCTACACTGGCCGTACACCACTGGTGATCGTCGAGGGGACACTGAATAGTGCACGGTACATCCAAACCGTCATCGAACCCATCGTTCTACTATTCCTAGACCGGCAAGGGAACTTGCTGTTCCAACAGGACAATGCACGTCCGCATGTATCCCGTGCCACCCAACGTGCTCTAGAAGGTGTAAGTCAACTACCCTGGCCAGCAAGATCTCCGGATCTGTCCCCCATTGAGCATGTTTGGGACTGGATGAAGCGTCGCCTCACGCAGTCTGCACGTCCAGCACGAACGCTGGTCCACCTGAGGCGCCAGGTGGAAATGGCATGGCAAGCCGTTCCACAGGACTACATCCAGCATTTCTACGATCGTCTCCATGGGAGAATAGCAGCCTGCATTGCTGCGAAAGGTGGATATACACTGTACTAGTGCCGACATTGTGCATGCTATGTTGCCTGTGTCTATGTGCCTGTGGTTCTGTCAGTGTGATCATGTGATGTATCTGACCCCAGGAATGTGTCAATAAAGTTTCCCCTTCCTGGGACAATGAATTCACGGTGTTCTTATTTCAATTTCCAGGAGTGTAGTTCACAACAGCAATAGGACTTGGCAGCTATGGTTTTCCTTTAACTTACTTACGATGTATCCCATAGCGTTGTGGTGGTTTGTGAGAATTACAGAGACCGCACGACGCCGACAACGGATTATCCAATGCATCTGCCCCCGATGCGATCAGATATTCTGATATCTCCTGTTTTGCGCAACTTTAACTGATTGGCATTTAGATGTTCAGTGTGAGGTCTGATGATATACTGACGGGAAAAATCGCAACACCAAAATATTATTGTTTTGGCGAGGGGTGTAGGGTGAGGGGAGGGGTAATGGATGTGTACTAAGTCCCACTACAACGATTCTGGCAGTCGCCTTTTCAAACTCGAAATTTCAGTCCATGTACCCAGTGGTCTGTCTAAGTGCACTAACTTTTGAAATTCCGACTCGTAAGCCGGCCGTGGTGGCCGAGCGGTTCTAGGCGCTTCAGTCCGGAACTGCGCTGCTGCTGTTGCACTCTGACAGGACCGTATTACTCTTCCCACCAAAGTACCCTCAATTGCAGTAACTCTTTCTTCTAGCCTCTGCTCTGTCTCTTTGATATGGATGCCAAACCCTTCTAGTTTACTGTCAATCCCCTCTATTCGAGATCCGACTTCCTCTCTGTTATTTTAAATTTGATTTTGCATCTGAGTTTGCATATTTTGACTTACTACTGTGGTGTCACCGCCAGACACCACACTTGCTAGGTGGTAGCCTTTAAATCGGCCGCGGTCCTGTAGTATACGTCGGACCCGCGTGTCGCCACTGTCAGTGATTGCAGACCGAGCGCCGCCACACGGCAGGTCTAGAGAGACGTCCTAGCACTCGCCCAGTTGTACAGCCGACTTTGCTAGGAAAGGTTCACTGACAAATACGCTCTCATTTGCCGAGACGATAGTTAGCATAGCCTTCAGCTACATCATTTGCTACGACCTAGCAAGGCGCCATTACCAGTTTATATTGAGATTATTATTGATGTATCAACAAGAGCGATGTTCTCCAATTATGGATTAAAGTTAAGTATTACATCAACTACGTACTTTATTTGCTACTATTAATTCCCTTAACTGTTCCAGACCTCACGCCAGTCTGCGTGAGCTAAACGCGTGCCTTTCGGCTACCTCCGAGTGGCTTGGCTGTCTTGCCAAGTCACTACAACTACTCTATGATTTTCAAATTGAGCTTTGATTTCAGTTTGCATCTTTTGCATCATAAGAAAAAACTGAGTCTGCTAACTATCTGCTGCCAAATTCACTGCTGTTGCATTAACCTCAATATCCCCAAAAACTCTATTCTCCTCTCTCTCAGACCTAGCTGGGTTACCCATATTATCTCAACGCCGTCTGACCCGCGCTCACTGGGCGACTGCTTAATACCATTGGCTACGGCTGAAAAGCTGCACACAACAACACGTAAACGCGAATGATGCCCCTACGTACCTTACGCTGCGACCTGTTCGCTGCCGTTGGCGTGTGGCTACAGACTGCTTGAGGCGCGTCGGCTGGCGTGGAGTTGGCTGGCACGTGGCTGCTGGACACGGAATCTCGTCGGCGTTGGCGCACAGACGGCTCCGGCGTGGCTGCACCGTCGGGACGGTTAGCGTGAAGGCGGCGTGGTGCGTTGAACTGATGAAGGACTCGCGTTCTCGGCGACACATGTCTTTCACACGTAGCACTCGTAGTGCCCCTGGCCTTCAGGTCTAGCTGTGATCCATCTTAAATAGCGGACTAGCCCCCAGTTGCGACGGTTGGCGGAATGGGAATGGCGCTGCAAATGCTTCAGCCCCGAATGAGCCGCCAATTGCGACAATCGGTGAATGGGAAAGGGGCTGCAAATGCTTCTGCTCCCTGGCTGTCGTCGTGTAACTCGGGGGTGATCTCCTAACCTGTCTACTGCCAGACACGTAAGCTTAACACCTGTTAAACTGCTTGAATAAAATGCTCTCGATGCTTCTGACCGACAAGTACAAATGGTAAAGAGAGTACATTCTAGGAAGCTGATATCAAATGACGAATCGAAAGTTCATTAAAATTCACAAGTTTTTATTCATAACCAAATACAATTCACTGGTGGTATCTTCCAAACAGTTACGTGCCATTTTAGTTATTCTGTCCTCGAAGTCTTTTGCAGTGACACCTACGAATAAAATCTCGGTTTTCAAGCCACGTCAGTTCAAATAAAATGCTCAAACTTTCGATGGCTATCCCCGCCATCATCATCAGGAGTAAAACTACTGACTGCCGGGGATGGCACGATTTGACGCTTGTGTAGCAACTATTATGGCCGCTGGCATGAAGCAGGAAGGGCAGAAACAACGCGTGTGCGGAAAGTGAATTGGGCAGCTCATGGCAGCTCTGGCCCGCCACGGGACCGAGTGACGTCAGGTGGCGCGAGGGGTCGGCGCTGAAGTGTTGGCAGAAGAGCCAACACCGTGTTGCTAGAGGAGGCCGAAATGCACGCGTTTAATTACACGCAGACTGGCGTGAGGTCTGGAAGAGGACAACGTCTTGAGAATTGCAAATAAAGTACGTAGATGATGTAATACTTAACTTTAATCCATAATTGGTGTACATCGCTCTTGACGGTACAGGTTTTATAATAAGCTCAATATACCTGGTAATGGCGCCTTGCTAGGTCGTAGCAAATGACGTAGCTGAAGGCTATGCTAACTATCGTCTCGGCAAATGAGAGCGTAATTTGTCAGTGAACCACTGCTATGAACGTCGGCTGTACAACTGGGGCGAGTGCAAGGACGTCTCTCTAGACCTGCCGTGTGGCGGCGCTCGGTCTGCGATCTCTGACAGTGGCGACACGCGGGTCCGACGTATACTAATGGACCGCGGCCGATTTAAAGGCTACCACCTAGCAAGTGTGGTGTCTGGCGGTGACACCACAGGCGCCATGTTTGAAACTGCCGCTCCCGCCTCCCTGCAAGCGTTAAGCATCCGTCGTCGCTTCCTTTCGACATCCAGCCCCAACCTCCACGTCCTACTCAGTATGTACCCTTGGTCTCTGTTAAAAATATTGCTGTTCTTTCTAATCTCAGCCGCCTCTTTTATAACGGAATCCCAGTACATTGACACATGAGCCGAGAGTCTCGTGTTTGTTTTTCACGCAATGCTCAGACAATGAATCGGCGGAAGAAGCGAAGTCGGCGACTTTCCTGCCATACTGTGGGGCAACGATCTCCAAGTTAGGACGTGTACTGCAGAGGCACAGATTGACATCTGAGTCCCCACCCGCCCCCAAGATACGAGATACGTTGTGCCCTGTTAAAGAAGACATAGCTCTTCGTGTGGCCGGTGTGTATGGTGTCCCTTGCGAGTGCGGCAGCTTCTATACAGGCCAGACAATTCGCACAGTTTCAGAGCGTTGTACCTAGCACAAGAAACATATTAAACAAAGAGAGCTCGACAAGTCGGCCATAGCTGAACATTGCCTGAAAAACGGACACAAAAAACATTTTAAGAACACGAGGGTCTTGGCTTATGCATTAACGTACTGGGACTCTGTTATAAAAGAGGTGGCTGAAGTAAGAATGAACAGTGACAATTTTAACTGAGACCAGAGGTACACACTGAGTAAGGCGTGGGGGCGGCCTTAGGAAATCGAAAGGGAGCAACGATGGATGCTTAACGCTTGTAGGGAGACGGGAGCTGCAGTTTCAAACGTGGCGCGGGCCCCTCTCGCCACCTGACGTCACTTGTCCCGCTGCGGGCCGGAGCTGCTATGAGCTGCCTGCCTGGACTCCCCATCTCCTTATAGTCCAACACAAAGCCCACAGTGGACTCCACCTCCTGAAACTCCTGTCCACCCGGACATGCGGGCTGCATCCTTCCACCATCCTTCAGACCTAAAAATCCTTGATCTGTCCCATCCTTTGCTATGCCAGTGTCGCCTGGATTTCCACCCCATCCAGATTCTATAAAGCCCTCCAAATCCTCGAACGCCATGCACTACTTTGTCTCGCTTTCCACATCCACCTCTCCTCCCCCACAACGATCCTATGTGACCTGATCCCCTTCCCACATCATCTTCTTTTCCTTGAACACATCCGAACCCTGTACATCGTCTGCAAACTTGATCCCCCTCAACCACTGGTGACTCCTATCCTCTCTACCTCCCAGCTGTTGCCGCGTCTTTACCATTCTGTCCTACCCTCTCTCCATCTCCACACCCTCTACCTCCTTTACCAATGCAACTTCCAGCGCCTAACCCTCTTTGGTGATGAGAATCGCCCTGATATCTACCCTTCCTACCAACTTTAACCCCCACCTTTCTCCATCTCTCCAGGGCTCCCTCTAACCTCCTTTACCTTCCCCTGAGCGGTTTTTCTTTCCTTCTACATCCCACCCCTACGTTTCCAGCGAACCCCTTTTGCGGTCCCTCCTTACTTGCTTTCCCTCTACCACCCCATCCGTCTTCTTCTCCTTATGTGCCACCTGACACCATTTTTTCATCCCACCCTCTCCAGCTTCCCCTCCCCTACTGCCCCCTCCCCCCCTTGTCGTCTCTTCTATCAGCTCTGCTCCCCCCCCCCCCCCCCCCCCTCCACGCCTCCCTCGTCATGGCCCTCTCAATTTCTTTCTCACACTTCCGTTTGCGCGCACTCGCGAAATTCAGAGTTCAACTCTTCTGGAACCGCCAAACTATCACCAAAGTGTCGCGTCGAGCAACACAGGTCCGGCGTTGGCAAGGGCACACAGAACTCTGACCTGGAGCTTTGTATCAGACCCGCTTAAATACCCTTGATCCAAAATTCCCCAAGCTACGTCAGGCGGCTGCTTTCCATTCATCACCACTTCTCCGCATAACTTTTAACATAGAAGAGCAATCTTAATTCTGTTTGCATCATTATACGCGCTCAAATTCTCGTAAAGTAACATGTTGTTGTTGTGGTCTTCAGTCCTGAGACTGGTTTGATGCAGCTCTCCATGCTACTCAATCCTGTGCAAGCTTCTTCATCTCCCAGTACCTACTGCAACCTACATCCTTCTGAATCTGCTTAGTGTATTGATCTCTTGGTCTCCCTCTACGATTTTTACCCTCCACGCTGCCCTCCAATGCTAAGTTTGTGATCCCTTGATGCCTCAAAACATGTCCTACCAACTACTACATTACGTATATTTGTAGCTGAAATAGTTTCCCAGAACTGATATTTTAATGTTTTGCAATTATCTTTGCAGAGTGTGAAAACAATTTTTGTCCATTTGTCCCACTAAATAACATTACAGTTATTTATAATGAGAGGTGGCATGAGCCCCCTCTCATATTTCTATCTTACGATTCTCCTCTCTAATTGCATGCGGTGGGAAGTTGCTATTCCTTCACACGCGGACTACCCACGCAGCGTCTCTCGTCACTCGGGTGGTCCGGTGACAGGCGGGTTAAGCCGACGTGTGTGAGGCAGTCGAGTGAATGCTTTGCAGACGCCGACATTGTCAAGAGACACGCCCGCTGGGGTGTGAAGTAGCGGCTGGGCTAGCGGTTCCGTTACTTCGCAGAAGCTTAGCGAAAACACTTTCTGGCGGGCTACCAGCGAGGCGTGGGAATGACTTATGTACCCAGGCAGCTGTGGCGGGAAAATTCCTGCGCTTTCTGCAAAATAGTAACTGGGATTGGCTTGCTCAGGGCATAGCTCCGTGACGTAGCAAAATCAGCACAGAAATTGGCGCCAAGAATCTCCATTGGTGGAATGGTAGTGCTCCGGCAATGGAGTGGAATTTCCGCCGGTTTTCGGGTTGCTGATTGGAAGGTAACCACGGCCACTGTCGTGGGGGCAGGAATGTTGTGTGTTCGGCCTGTACGGGTGCTCTAGGGGAGTCGGCTGTCGCCTTTCGGTCGAGGACGTTGAAGCAACCAGCCCTCGCCTGCGGTACGCCAGATCGTGTTCTGGGAGATAAGAAGACCGTTTGGTAATGTACGTCCGCAGCACCGGCAGATAGGGATTTTCCTAGGTGACAATCAGAGCTCAGCAGAGCGCGCCTGTTCATCCTTTTCTAACTTTGTTCTGTTTCGAGTAGCAGCAATTACTGTTGGGTTAGCTGTGTGTCTCTCTTGAGATTTGAGTGGAAAGGAATTGGCTCCACATACCACTTCGTCTTAAACCTCACGCTCTAAGTTAGGGACAACTTCACCTTTATAGTGTTTGTATGAATCTCCAATTTTAGCCAATTTGATGTATTATATTTCCTGTGTTTCTTTTACTATTCAGTGTTTAGTCTTAATAAATCATATTGTTATTTTGGACAGAACTTTCATTCTGTTAATCGATAGAGCAACCCTATCATTCCTCACTATGCTAATGAAACCTTTGTTTATTTAACTTATTTATAAAATTAAATTATTGCAGGTGCCAAACTCTGTTCTACTCCACTGGCAGGGTTGATTAGAGTCAGTTCGCGTATTTTTTTTTATCCTTGTGCAACAGCAACAGTCGGAGTTAGAATAGGGGGGGCTTAGAGCATGATTTACATATGTGGATTCTAGTAGAATTTAGTGATAAATACACTGCTAGCCCCGGCACCTCGCATAATATGGCGACCCTTAGCCTCGGATCTTTCCTGAGAATCACTGATTAACAAACAGTATTCTTAGTACGAATATTCAAATTTTTTTTCTCTAATTTTTTTATTGATTAATACCCAAGTTTTTTTCTGGTAGTTCCGCGTTTAGTTTTAAGTAGCGGCGCATGATTACAGTTTTTGTTTTTAGTGTATATATTTTTTTGTTCATTGTTTTTTGTGTTTCGTTGATGTGGTGTCCGTACCACATCGCACTTTGTCGGATTTGTGTGCGGTTTCTGTACCACATAAAATTGTGCTTGTAATTACAGCGTTGGAACAGCGTTGTTGAAATTTTATGTCTATGTGTAAAAAAATACAGGGAGTAGATTATTTTATTGTGTATTTTAGATAAATTTTGTCTCTCATGAATGATCACGAGAAGTAAGGCACGACTATTAGTGAGCGAAGCTAAAACAAAAGTGGATACTATAATGGATAAGGGGCACGTTACTGACGGGGATAGGTTCGGAGGTGAGATGGGCACATTTTTAGCAAGACAGGACGACAGGGTCATTGATGAGGACGGTGATTTGGACGCGATCTTAGAGCAACGTCGCGGCCGTGATTATGATAGTGAGGTAGAGGATGAAACAGAGACAGGCACACAGGTCGAGACGGTAGCAGAAGTTTATAATCAAACGAACGAGAGCAGACAGGGGCTAGCTCGGCCACGTCAGAGCTCTAGCGCCCAGGTGTCCAGAGTTACATCTTCCACGTTTGAAGAGGATCAAAAAGATGACGTAAACCCAATACTGAGCTTCCTACGATCAATGAAAGAAGAAGATGAGAAACAGCGTAAGGACACTCAGACTATAATTTCGCATATAGGGGAAATTCGTGGGGAATTAATAACAATAAAGGAAGAATGTAGAGAAGCAAAACAAATGTCAATGGCTGCACAAAAAGTAGCAGGCCTGGCCAAAACGGCAGCAATAGGGGCAATGAAAGTCGCGGAAGCAACTTCTAAACTCGCAGGGCGCTTGCGACGTACAACACAATCCCACTCAAAATCCCTAGCATTCTTAAAAACTCAAGGTAATATCGCGGTTGCAAACACCACGAAACGAATGGAAGAAGTAGAGAGTCGGATAGCAAAACTAGAGCAAAACGGGCACACGAGCACTGCGCGTTCGGATACCAATGATGGAATACACAGAATTGTGTCTCTGAGGAAAAGCCCGCCGTGCTCTAGCCCAGTGACAGAGTGCGGAACTAACAATGCACACGCAGAAACAGCGAGTAATAGCTCCAATAATTATAGCCCACCTAGGAGAGTGAATTCTGAGAGCCACTTCCACTGTGATACAGAGGTAGCACATCACAGTTATCAGCAAGATAGAGCAGGACACTCAGCAGACGTGCAAGTATCGGAAACGAGTGACAACACCAGTGCGAGGATCAGACAGGATTTTGATCACAATCACTTCCTGTCGATACTAAAATTCCAGAAGTTCAAAGAAAATGGAGGGTCGATGCATCCGAAGAGCTGGGTGATGCAGTTCACAAATTCATTACCGGCATCATGGCCAACCCAGGCAAAATTAGAATTCATGTGTGGACACATCGAAGGCCAAGCCGCGGAAAAGATGCGGGGTGTGGCAGTGACGTGTCGGACTTATCAGGAATTTGTTGGTGCATTCCTGCGGACCTACTGGTCAAAGCAAACGCAAGACAGGATTAAAGAGGAAATAATATTTTGTCCTGAACTGGAAGTGTCCGGGCATAGGAGCGCAACCAAATTTCTTGATGAGTTACTCAAGAAGAATCAATTTTTAGATAGTCCATATAGTAACGGAGAAATCATTAAATTTTGCTTTTCCAAATTGCCAGTTAGGTACCAACAGACACTTGTCGGCAAGTGTGGATCTGACATAGAAGCATTCAAGAGTCTATTGCGCGAACTCGAAGTAGTCTTTGATAAACAAGACGCAAAGGACAGGAAGAAGGGGCAAAGTAACAAATACCACGGGCCAGGAAGGGAAGACGACAACAGATCGCATAATCGCACTGGTCAGTTAGGAAACCAGGGTTACGGAAGTCTAGGTTACGCTATTCAAGGTTATGGAAACCAAAGACACGGAAACCAGAACGTCAGGGAGCAGGGTCAATCTAGACAAGGAATCTGGGATAGGAGGAATAACGAACGGCAAAGCGACCGTAATTGGAGAGAGCGAAACCAAGGACAACAGTGGAACCAGGAGATTGAAACTAGACCCGCAAATCCTAATGCACGTCAGAGGAGGGGGAGCTTAACAAGGGATTGACGCCAGACTAGTGCGAACACAGGCCGCCGTAATTTCGCACGTAATCTCGGACCTGGCCAACTACGGATGATACATTACGAAGATTTATCAGAAATCCTGCTCGAGGAACATAAAGCAACTCCTCGACAAGATCGGCAGCCTCTTATCACAGTAACAATAGCTGAAAAGAGTATGAATGCGATAATAGATAGTGGAAGCTACATAACAGCAATATCTGAGGCAGCGTACAAGAGGTGCTCTCAGGAGATGGACTGGCCTGTTCTATCGGTTAAGAAAACCAAAATAAAAGGGGCATTAGCGGGTAAATGTACGGAGGTCACCCAACAAACAAGACTGGAATTCTCCTGCCAAGGACACAAAATAGAGTCTAACTTCTGGATCGTGCCAAATCTGGCGATCGACATGATAATAGGAACGGACTTCCTAAATGAACATGAAGCGATAGTTGATCTAGGACGAGGTGAAGTGGTTTTGAGGAAAGGGAATCCCGTCCACATTAAGTTCGACGACCAGCTGATCCCAGCTCAACTACCGTCTAACTGTGTACGGATAAACTATGCGTGTCTGAAAGACAGAAAGGAAGAACAGGTCGACGTTGCGGGTAAGGGAGAGGACACGGATGAGAATGAAGTCGGAATAATGGGAGAAATAAAGGAGAAAATAGGAGAAAAAGTGGAAGCAATAAAGAATATAAGGAGTGACCACCGCAAAGAACTTCATAAATTACTAGTAGAACATGCGGAGGTCTTTCTTCCCAAGACAGGATCAATAAAGAACTTCCAATATGAATTTCGTGTTCGTCCGCACAACCAGTTTCGTGTGCCACCCTATCCAATCCCCTTGGCATATCGACTGAAAGTAGCAGCTGAAATTACGCGAATGCTGAGTGAAGGAATAATAGAACCTACGGCTTCAGCCTATAATAACCCGTTAAGAGTAGTCGAGAAGGCAGATGGTAGTATTCGTTTAGTCTTGGACTCGCGACAAATTAATACCATAATAGAACCCGACACAGACAGACCGGAACGATTAGAGGAACTCTTACAAAACTTCCATGGAATATCAATCTTCTCATCAGTTGATCTAAAATCGAGTTTCTGGCAGATCGAGCTCCATCCAAATTGCAGACAGTACACAGCCTTTTTAGCATTTGGAAGATGTTACCGGTTTCGTCGTCTCCCATTTGGTTTGAACATTTCGTCTGCCGCATTCATTCGGGGGCTGGACGGCATACTAAGCGATAATTTGAAACGTCATGTCACCAGCTATGTGGACGATTTGCTGATCGCGGAGAAATCTTGGGGAGAGCACAATGCGGTCCTCGGTGAACTCCTTGCGACATTCAAGGAATACGGAGTGACTATCAATATCGAAAAATCGAATTTTGGGACGTCCTCTGTCAAATTTCTAGGACATATCATCACGGGTGAGGGCATTGCGCCAAATCCCGAAAAGATCGAAGCGATTGAAAAGTTTCCCATTCCTACGACAAAGAAGCAGTTAAGGGGGTTCTTGGGGATCATAAATTTTTACAACCGCTTTATACATGTCAAAACTCAGAGCAGTCCTCGGTTGCATCAACTTACAGGAAAGAAGATTCCTTGGGAATGGGATGAGGCGGCAGAATCCGAATGGAAAGCATTAAAATTCGCATTATTACAAGCACCCATCCTATCACACCCTAATTTAGCAGAAGAGCTTTGCATAGTAACGGACAGTTCATACTCCGGTCTGGGTGTCATGGTGTTCCAAGACTATGTACATGAAGGAAACAGGGTGTGGAAGACAATTGCGTTTGCTAGCAGAGTACTAGCCAAGAGTGAGAGGAATTACTCAGTAACCGAGTTAGAGGCGCTGGCTATTGTATGGGCGTTTGAAAAATTCAGATACCTTCTGTTTGGTCGCAAGACGAGGGTCTACACAGACCACAAGGCACTCGAGTTCTTGATGACTGCAAAGCTTAATCACAGGCGGCTCATTAGGTGGGCATCATATCTACAGCAGTACAACTTTTCGATAGAATATATCCCCGGCAGTCAGAACATTATTGCAGACGCCTTATCACGGTCACCGATCGGATTTGAGCACAACATGGAAGAAGATCTAGAGGAAAATCACTACTGCCTTTACTATATGCAGAAAGTAGCCTTTGAAAATTTTATTACCTGTAGTATGCAGGACATCAAGAAGGAGCAAGACAAGGACCATGCCCTAGTGTTATTGAAACAGAAATGGATAGACAGAAGACACGCCACCATCAGGCAGTTCTACCTCTTGCGGAAAGGCATAATTTTCCACCGAAATTATACCAATGACACTGAATGGGGGGTATGCATCCCTGAACACCTAATAAACAAGGTTATATGGCATACTCACCTCAGCTATGGGCACTTCGGACCACGCAAGTGCAATCTCAAGCTAAGGACCATGTGTTACTTTCGAAACATGGAGCGTCGAATTCGGAGGGTACTGTCGGTGTGTAAAGACTGCCAAAAGGCTAAGCACACCACTGTGAGCATGCAGGCACCATTATACCCAATCGTACCGACCAAATTATGACAATTAGCAGCAACAGATTTGATGGGACCTTTGCCAAGAACAAGAAGAGGATATACTTACGTATTAGTGTTTGTTGAACTAACGTCCAAATACGTTACCTTTACGCCACTGAAGAGGGCGACAGGACGAACTGTATCACGAGCCCTAATCCGGGATTTCCTACCACAGGTTGGTCATGTGAGTAGAATCATTTCTGATAACGGGCCACAGTTTAAGTCAAAAACATGGAAGGAGACGTTGCGTCGATGTAAAATTGATCCCATTTTTATATCTTCTCACCATCCGAGCTCGAATGCTGCAGAACGGGTTATTAAAGAACTCGGAAACTTGTGCCGGTTGTACTGTAACAAACAGCACACGACATGGGACGTTTTCCTTAAAGACTTCCAGGAGGTGATCAATGAGGCACCCCATGGGATAACAAGATTGGCACCCATTACAGTACTGAAAAACCGGATTCCTAAGGACTTGATAACCAAGGTCGTAAACTTCCCACCAAGGGCGCGAACGCAGCACCAAGCCATAGTGGATTTGGCTCTCAAGAGGATACGGGCTGCAGCAGAGGTCAGGAAGAGACGTGCCGACAGGGGAGCTCGTCTACGACACTTCCAAATTGGACAAAAGGTGCTCGTTAAGTCTTTCCGACTTTCG
Organism: Schistocerca nitens; assembly: GCF_023898315.1. NCBI lineage: Eukaryota > Metazoa > Arthropoda > Insecta > Orthoptera > Acrididae > Schistocerca > Schistocerca nitens. The sequence continues at coordinate 567,654,226 of NC_064616.1, read as the reverse complement.
AACAAACAAAAAATGAAATGCCAAAAATTCTATTCTGTTTACAACGGCCCGTACCGTATAAGGAGAGCAGCTCACCACAATGCGTATGAATTGGAGACGCTGAAAGGAAAGAAGTCCATAGGACTCCACCACATCTCTCACATAAAGGAGTTCGTAGAATAGTAGTAGTGTAAGAAGTGTACATAGTAGAATAGGCAAATATATGAACCTTTGTTCGGGGAACAATAATCGTTACATTAATAGATTAAGATTGCTAAAGTATTAACACGCTGCGTTGTCTTGCATAAGAATTTACTGCTGCTATCCTCTTTTTGTTTATGTTCGGGATCTCATCTGTCGTTGCGATAAGAGGGACTACCTTTCCATGAGCAATGTTTTTGTCCTTTCCTATCTGGTGTCCATGTTAAGGGATAAAGATGAGTGACGAGACGTCACACAAACGGGCGCATACAAGAACGTGCTCTTAGAAGCGTTCTGAGAAGTCGTGATACGCTCAATAGCGGCCACAACCAGTTCGTGAAACGTTCATACCAATGCTTGCAGGCACGCGTCAGTGCACGGCAAGATTGTGGTATATTGCGTGATTTCGAGGATGAATATGGGCAGTATAGTTTTTTTTGCAGAGCTGCGCCAGCATCGTTGTCTTGGAAGTCGGGGTGATCCTGTGAGCGTTTGACTCCAATGGTGCCCTAGACGAGAGAAATGCGAGCATAAAGCCTACCATGCCAATGTGCTGGTTGGGGATTTAGCGTGCTGCTCGTGAGTGTCACAGATGAATAACCAGGGACTTATACTTGGATATTCGTGACATACTGTGTAGCTGGCGTGTGTTGGGCGACTGAATCCTCAACAGGAACCACCCCTGGCTTGGTCATATTACATTGCTTCTGGAAAGGTGTGCTTTGATCCCGAAAACCGCATCAGATAGAGAAGGAAGTTGCAACTATAAATTTATTGTCGTGTATAGCCATGGCTAACCCAGTCTCTGGAGTTTCAGTGAGGCGTAGTGAGAACTCGGAGGCCATGTCGTACGGCGCGCACATCACTGTCGTCAATAGCGGCGAGCAGCGAGACATCTCAACGTAACAGGAATTATGTAAGAGTATTGTATAAAAAAAAAAGTAATAATAATAATAATAGAGTACGATATTCTAGGATAAATTAAACTTTAGGATTTTTACAATAACTAGATTAATATTGTGGGGGTTTTCTACCACAAGTGTTGTGTTTGGCGCGCGCCTGTTGGGATGTTATTTTTCAGGTCATGAAACCACAGACCCGAGATGGAGGGACGACCGGCGAGCGAACGTACAATAGTTGCATGTTCGAACGTACAATAGTTGCATGTTCTTTATAGCACAGTAAAACTTAGACCTGCATAACAACATAATTGAATTAAAGGACATAGAATGTAGATCGTTGGCTAATGGTAGTTAATTCTTGAGCATGTCTACTGTCGATCTATATAATTAATAGTAATATTAGTGCGGGCCCGCACATTTAGTTGTTCATCCATTACAAAGCATCAGTTATCACACACCATGTACATACTGAGATCGGTCTCTACACATATATCAAAATAAATTATTTCCATGTCTAGATTAGATGTTATAATGATTGCCATAGATTAATAACTATAAAAGTAAAATAGGAGTGTCTGAAATGACAGACCATCAATGTTTCATTATGTAAATTTATTATAACATAGAAGGTCATGGGAAAAAGTTAGGCATAAGATTTTTGTAAGAATTGTGCAGATGACGGGGATCGTGGCAATGCGGAGGCCGGCCGGAGCGGGAACAAGAGGTCTACGGCTACCTGCAAGAAAAGAGCGTCAGCACCCCACCTGACGTGAAGGGCGAGAGCATCCGGTTCTACAGGCTGACAGTCACCCGGCCGCCTACCTGAGGGATTACGCGGGACCCTCGCCGGGCCACAAGCGAAAGTGGGGCTGGCCGTTGACCCTGACACGCGACAGCCTGCTAGCTCTCCGGACGCGGCAGCCGCTTGGAGGGATTCCCTGCAGCAGACCACGTTGTCGTGAGTACACGAAGAAGATCACATATCGTGTCAGAACCTGCGCCTCATGTGCCTCAGGACAGAAAGGGACGCTCTATACTCACCTGTTTGGGTTTTTACAACTCACTAGCATTGGCCGATCTGCATACACAAAGCAGTATCGTGCCACACTAACAAATGTATGGTCTCATTTCTTACTTCTCCTCTCTATTAGAGAGCAGTTTTAACAATAGTCGCTCCTAGTTCGATCCTGTATGGATGACCTCACACACTTGTGGAGTCACTCCACGTGCCATCATCCCTCGTCGAACTGCAATATTGGGAAACGTAAAGTTCTGTCCAGCGAGAGAAGAGACCTAGACTAGTGATGTATCCCAACAAGGAGATCTCAGAGACAATTAATCGACGTGAGGAGAGCCTATCACTGTGTCTTCCTACCGTACTGCCGTGATCATATGCGTGGGTCTGACTACAATCTCAACAGCGTACTGCAGACACTCCAGAACTCCCTATTGCTGTTGCCACAACGTAGCAACTACACCCGACGTTTAGCCTAATGTGATGTCAGTACTGTGGAATTAGTGAAGTGCCACGGATATTTCTAACAATGTGATTTAGTGCCTCATTCTCAGCACAGTCGTGAACTTTGTGCAATGTGCACGCACAATTTGATGCCCCATGAACTTTGTTTTTTTCTTAAATTTCTTTCTCTAGTGTTGTTTTTGTAATGTATGTTATACCTTGTATGTGTTTGTGTTTTACACTGTAATTCTTATTACAAATTACTGTATTGTTCTCCACACCATGTTTTTTTTGTATTTTGTATTTATTGTTGTGTGTATGCAAACAGTGTGCCTGAAGTCCCCATAAACTGAAGCAGATACCACCACTGTCATTGTGAATGGACCATCAGTTCAGGGAACATTTTGTAAAGGCTATTCTTGCTGCAGGGAGACAGAATGAATCGGAGGTTGTAACTAGATTCTGAAAGCTCACAAAGAGATTGTTAACTTAAATAGTATCATGTGTGAGTGAGTTCAGGTTAGTTTAATGATACAAATTGTTGTAACATCTTGGGCATTTAATTGCGGAGCACTCCAACTCTGATTGTAAAGAATAAACTGCTCCATATTTGGCTCACATGCCCGGGCCATATTTAGAGCGTGAATGTCTGTGTGAATCGGTGTTTGGAAGGGGCTCCCTGGGTATGGATGTGTGTTGTGAGTGTTAGTGTTCCATATTAAGAAGGTGAAGTTGGCTACATCATAAATAATCCTCCCTCTATGAGCTGCATTTTTCAGTTGCAGTGATTTTTTTTATAGAGTGCGGCATGTGGAGTCAGTTTTTAAGATTGTTCTTGGGCGATTGACTCACTACCTTGCTCCTAAGTGAGCCAACCGCTCACCAATTACAATCTAAAATGGCGTAGGGGCAATGAGAGGTGGCATGAGCCCCCTCTCATATTTCTATCTTACGATTCTCCTCTCTAATTGCATGCGGTGGGAAGTTGCTATTCCTTCACACGCGGACTACCCACGCAGCGTCTCTCGTCACTCGGGTGGTCCGGTGACAGGCGGGTTAAGCCGACGTGTGTGAGGCAGTCGAGTGAATGCTTTGCAGACGCCGACATTGTCAAGAGACACGCCCGCTGGGGTGTGAAGTAGCGGCTGGGCTAGCGGTTCCGTTACGTCGCAGAAGCTTAGCGAAAACACTTTCTGGCGGGCTACCAGCGAGGCGTGGGAATGACTTATGTACCCAGGCAGCTGTGGCGGGAAAATTCCCGCGCTTTCTGCAAAATAGTAACTGGGATTGGCTTGCTCAGGGCATAGCTCCGTGACGTAGCAAAATCAGCACAGAAATTGGCGCCAAGAATCTCCATTGGTGGAATGGTAGTGCTCCGGCAATGGAGTGGAATTTCCGCCGGTTTTCGGGTTGCTGATTGGAAGGTAACCACGGCCACTGTCGTGGGGGCGGGAATGTTGTGTGTTCGGCCTGTACGGGTGCTCTAGGGGAGTCGGCTGTCGCCTTTCAGTCGAGGACGTCGAAGCAACCAGCCCTCGCCTGCGGTACGCCAGATCGTGTTCTGGGAGATAAGAAGACCGTTTGGTAATGTACGTCCGCAGCACCGGCAGATAGGGATTTTCCTAGGTGACAATCAGAGCTCAGCAGAGCGCGCCTGTTCATCCTTTTCTAACTTTGTTCTGTTTCGAGTAGCAGCAATTACTGTTGGGTTAGCTGTGTGTCTCTCTTGAGATTTGAGTGGAAAGGAATTGGCTCCACATACCACTTCGTCTTAAACCTCACGCTCTAAGTTAGGGACAACTTCACCTTTATAGTGTTTGTATGAATCTCCAATTTTAGCCAATTTGATGTATTATATTTCCTGTGTTTCTTTTACTATTCAGTGTTTAGTCTTAATAAATCATATTGTTATTTTGGACAGAACTTTCATTCTGTTAATCGATAGAGCAACCCTATCATTCCTCACTATGCTAATGAAACCTTTGTTTATTTAACTTATTTATAAAATTAAATTATTGCAGGTGCCAAACTCTGTTCTACTCCACTGGCAGGGTTGATTAGAGTCAGTTCGCGTATTTTTTTTATCCTTGTGCAACAGCAACAGTCGGAGTTAGAATAGGGGGGCTTAGAGCATGATTTACATATGTGGATTCTAGTAGAATTTAGTGATAAATACACTGCTAGCCCCGGCATCTCGCAATAAGGCACCACATTTGTCACAGACTTGAAGGTTTCTTTCTGATACACTCATCAGAATTTATGTATATACAAAGATTAAATAAATATGGCCAAAACTATTCAAAAATTATTAATAAACAAGGACAAGATATCGTAATAATTACAAACATCCCAAACTAATCATGTTGAAATATGTATAACGACACCCGCTATCATATACTGCCTTGCTGTTCGTGTATCTGTCTTGAATTATTTATTTTAATTAATTATTAGTAACAAATTAATAAAATTGGCGTTTTAGGAGTAAAATATTAATGCTGCAAATTATACAAGTATGTCAGTCGTTGCGTTTCGACGAGACATTTAAAATGAGCACTCGCTCTACTCTGTACCTGGACTAGTTCAAAAGCTATAAATTTGCACATGTTGCATATTTGTTTATTTAATTGTTTTTGATGCAAAATTCGTGTAAACCGTATTTGCGTCTGGGGTGATTCTTCTCGAACTCTACTTTCATTTCCCGTATCGTAATTTATTGTACGAATTTGCGCCTGCGGGTAATCAACGCAAAAGTGGGTAAAGCATTGTCTTAAAGCCATGTGCTGGAACGTAACGTCACATAACCGCGAGCTCCTTGAAACTGACAGGTCCCCGTGGAGAGATCTGCCGCTGATCCGTCTCTTGCCTCAGCCGGCCTCACTGAGCGCTGTGCGCGCGACTTTTAAGAATGACCCATGATCCTGGTTATCTAGTGCAAAGGTGGCGGTTTTGCCCTAGCTACATATTTTGTAGACATTCTAGAATTATTTCTGCATCTTAGATACGGAAAACAATTAATTTACGACTCTGTTGTGCTCTTTCAACCATGCAGCAATCTTTTGGTGGCAGTAAGAAATCGCGGTACATTTCGAACATCTCTTGATTTTACCATGCAGCTATCTGCTTGTGGCTGTAAGCACACTTTTCTACAGTGAAACCATCAGCTTGTGACAGGAGCAAGCAAGATATGAAACAAAACTTGTTTCCAATTAGCGTTTTCAGGGTTTGTGGGATAGTATTTAAAGTAAAACTCATTTTCAGCAAATATGAATTCCTAATTCATTATTTATATTTTACAAGCAAATGTTGGTTTTTAATTGTTTGTAGAGAAATATGCTACACATTCATTCCAGTATTGTATGGTGAATGATTTATACCTTCAACTGAAAAATTCCAGTGTGCATTGTTAGACAGTCCTTAAACGAATTTTGGGATTCAGTAATGCAACATAGCTGATAAACAGCTGATAAATGTTTTAGCAACTCAGATGCAGTACCATATTTTGATGCTGAGTGGGGGCATGGGTGTGGGCGGAGGCCACCTGCTCCCCTCCTCTCCCCTCCGTTCCATGGGTACACAAGGTCATATGTCACGATTCCTGTAATGGCCTTGGAGATGTGGAAGTACTGATGCTGCCGTCACCGTAACATAACATGTGCAGTTGTCTCAGCTGTAATACAACACCACAGATCAGAAAGTGCTGATGCTGATGTCAGCATTTTTTGAGCTCGTACTGGCAGTGAAATACTAGCACCCAGTAGCCATCATGTGCTCACGATATTCTAAGAAACAGTTAATTCTTGTATGGAAACTATTGAAAATAAACTTGCATATGAATGAAATGCTAATCAACATATCCAATAGGTATGAGAATGCTGGAGTACTCGTAATTTTTGGTTAAGCTGTTCATTTGTAGCACTTTCGGTTTCAATCAGTGTATCAAGATTTACAAGTTTAAATTTATATTCAGTGCAGTTTTCAGAATTTTTACCTTTCCTCGTACTAATGCTACTTCATTGTGTAGCCATAATTAAGTACACAGTTAGTATCATGCAACATTATAGGTCTACAATTATGTCGAGTGAGGAAAGATTAAATCGGTATTTGATTCTATTTTTGCAGTACAAGTAGTACTTGACCTTCATGGTAAACAATATTTTCCGTTTTTCGAGGAATTTAGATGTTATCTTACTTCTAAGAAAATAGTCAGCACCAACTATGACACCAAGCAACGACAAATTTTTTCCGTGTATGAGCAGTAAATGGCAGTACATGAAGTACCTTTATTGTAAGTGCTATTAGTTATTGTGTACTTGCGGGCTTATTGTAGGGTATGAAATGATTTGCGATGCACTAATAAATTTTGTGGGAGTTTCACATTCATTTTTGGTGACGAAGGGGACAATGAATACATTTGATGCCACTGTCTAGTGATTAGTGAATGGATACGGCTGAAGTGATTATTATTCAATGGAACAAGTTGTGTGATGTCATCTGGTAGTTTGGTTATGAAAGCAAGTAATACAATATATTCGTTGCTGGGCAAGGTAGATGACTTGCATACTTCGCAACGTATGTGATCACGGTGTGTAATTTATAAAACAATTAATATGGACAACACAACATGAAACAAGTAATAAACATTTATTGTATGTACACGAATATATACTATTGTGCAAAATGGAACGCAGTGCGATGAAATTTGGACCATACATGGAAAGAACTGCTACAGTACAGTGAAGAAGATAACTGAAGGAAATATGCGAAGAGACGAACAGAAATGATATTTTTATTCAAAGATAATAACTACACTGAAGTCACTGCGATTGGCGATGGTCCACTGAACACTGCAACTGGCGGGAAATCGTTCTTAATAGGGTATGAGATTCTCACGGGCGGCAGTGTATAGTTGTAAAGACAGCCAAGGGTAAAGGTGGTCAACCAACATGTCCTCGCGAAGATACTAGTAGTTCTAGTGGGTTCACATACGTGAACAGATGAGTCTAAGCATTGTGTTTGGTGCTGCGATAAAATAATATTTCTATGGTAAAACAACAAAAGCGTTATTGTGGGTTAAGAAATTTCAGAATGAGAATACATTATGCACTTTCGTGAATGTGTTGGTTGAAATAGTAGTGGATTTCCTTATTTCAGGATGAGTACCGTTTTCGTTTAGTTAGTCTAATCTCTAATTATCTACCAAAATTTTGACAAGGTGTTGTTTCCTGAAACTGGGCATTTGTCCCAGGAATTTGAGAAAGATGGCCACTAATTCGAAGGGATAGATGGACCGTCATTTTTAAGTGTATTGTTAATTCAGATTATCTACGCTAAAATTCCAACAAAATGTAATGGAAAAACACAGATCACGGAAGATATACCTAAAAATGTATGAGACGTGCAATAGAAGCTGTCAGAAACGGTCGTCTGTAAACAATGCCTTTCAAAAAATATGGCATACCTAATAGTCTTGAAACGAAGATAAACAATATCTCTGAAACAGATAGAATGGACAGGAAATGGTTGTTGAGGGAAAGAAAACTTGTTCTAAAAATTAAAAATGACGCACAACCTTAGTTTCCCTATAAATATGCCATGTATTTAAAATCTAGCCAATAATTTCGCTGAGCAGAAAAAGCACCAAGAGACGTTATTACAGCGATTTTAGAGGAGAAGGATAGAGCTATCACATGCATCGCCAGCTGTAACGCTGATTATTGTTTTCTGCTTCCACTTTTTATGTTAGAAGCCAAGAACTTCAGGCATGACTGGAATGATCCGATGCCACCTGGCACAGGTATTATGGTGTTCAAAATCAGCCTACGTAACGTCCTTGGGTTACAAAACACTCTCTTAGATACAAATGTGACCACAAAATTATGTCAATTATTGAGGATGTGCATCTCATTGCTCTTCTGTCGAGCATTTATAAACAGCCGAAGCGAACAGTGTTCTTTATTATTCCTGCCTCCGCAATGATATTTATTATTTATCAACGGTTTTTTGTCGGTAAGCGGTATTCCCGTATTTTTTAATAAAAATGAATGACTGAGACATTATTTTCAATATTTCGTTCACCACTAATGACAAAAAAATACACAAATAATTTAATGTTATAGTTTTCGTTAATATATTTATTTTGAAAACATTTTTATAAAAACAATTTAGATGGTGCCACATATTGAAGATATGTTTAACTGTGCATGGCAGGGTACAGATTATAGATTATTTACGCAAGCATGTTGTATCATGCAGTTTCGGTCATACACGTCGATGTAAACAATTTAGAAGGCGCCATCTATTGAGAATCTAATTTTATTATTATGCATAACAGCGGTTGCAGCTTTTATTGTCTTTAAACAACCATTATGTACTGCGTGAATAAACTGAATTTCGTCAATGTTCACCGTCACAGATAGGTAATGATTATTTTTGTAACTTAGTTTATAATCTTGATATATTTAACTTTTAATTCGCCATTACTTTACAGCGGTTCCAGCGTTACGTTTCACTTCTCCTAACCCGAATACCATTAATTTACGTCACCAGCAAAGGAAAAACAAACATTCACTGCCGGGAACTTTTATTTCATATTAATTTTTCTTAACGAATGAATAATTATATAAAACCAAATATTGCTAAATGTCTGATAACTCTTTTCTTCTGTTTTTCACGTTTCCACGATGCCAAGGGGCACAACATGCAGACCGAGAGGGAGACCTCCAACCACAGGGCGTTCCACACCACTGAAACGTGTTACAGACCGCAGAAGAAATTTCAGACTAAGTATGAACAAAGACAACGTCGACTTCAGCAATATAAAAGAAACTCAGCGTAGTCACATACAAAACAGATTCACTGCACAACGGCAATAATTAGTGCAAGACAACGATTTTGTGTCAATAGCTTGCTTACATTACCTTCATCAAAATTTCACTTCAAGAAGACAATTACGTAAACCTCCAAAAACATATTATTATGTCCGTCTTTTCCCTAATGACAAAGAAATGCAAACACACAGTGATGGTGCTATGGACCAAATGTGCGTAAATTGCTCTGTAAGGTTGTTCGCAGGGGGGTGTAATGACAATTCAGCTACTTGTCTTTACGTTTTGTTAAGCAATACGCGAGATATGACATACCGTCAGAAAACGGCATTGAGAAATAATACGTATGATGCTATTATTATGTTAATTAGACATCTCAACCCTAATCAGGGTTTAATTAATGGTGCGAGAGTCGTGGTAACTCAACAGGGCGAATACCTCATCACCACTAAATTCGCTGACTCCGATAAAACTATGCTCATAACCCGCATTAACCTCGCACCTTCTGACTCAACCATGGCTTTCCAGGTGGTAAGAAAACAATTCCCAATAAAAGTAGCCTTCCCTATGACCATTAATAAAGGGCAAGATCAGAGGCATCAAAGGGCGCGAGCAGAAGCAGCATTCTCCTGAAGATGGCGACCAGTTGGATCGCCGAAATATCGAGTCAAGTTGACTTTAGGATCCGACAGCAAACCCAAAGAGAGTTTAAACACTTATTACGCTGGGAAAGCCTACGTAGTCACAGTATTGTAAGGTGCTTAAAATGTTATTAGAAAGGTAAAGAGTATATGATACGCAAATAGAACAGCTAATTCACAGGATAAAATTAAAAGCATATGGTCAGTCGTGAAGGAAGTGTCTGCTTAGCAGCACAAGGCCGACTATATAAAGTCAGTTCGTAGTAAAAATGTTTCTATGTTTCTGTTACTGGTAAGTCAGATATATGTACAGTATTTAACAATCACTTTCTGAGCATTGCTGGTGAACTAAGAACTAAATAAAACCTTATTTTGACGACTGAAATACTCCTGTACGATACTGACAAGAGGGGGGGGGGGGGGGGGAAATCGAGTCAATAATTAAATCTCTGAATACTAAGGACTTTCGTGGATATGAAGGAGTACCTAGCAGAACATTAAAGTACTGTACTGCACATGTTAGCCCTGTACTTAGCCGTATTTGTAATTGTTCTTTAACAATTGTCAGTTTCCTGAACGATTAAAGTATTCAGTAGTAAAGCCGCTTCTTAAAAAGGGAGAAAGGGATAATTTAGACAATTTTAGATCTATTTCTATGCCATCACTGTTTGCTAACGTGTATATGTAATGCTGTATATGTAAGGATAATTGATCATTTCATTTCACGTAATTTGCTTTCAAATGAACAGTTCGGTCTTAACAACTGAAAATGCTATATTCTCTTTTCTACGTGAGTTACTGAATGGATTAAAAAAAAAGTTTTTGAGTTAACTAAGGTGTCTGACTGTGTTGATCACAAAATATTGCTCCAGAAGTCGGACCATTATGGAATACAGGGAGTAGCTCACAACTGGTTCACCTCTTACTCAGACGGCAAAAGGTCACTCTCAACAGTGTTGAGAATGGCTATGATGTGGGGTCTGAGGGGGGAACAGTTAAATGGGGTGTACCCCAGGGATCAGCGGAGGGGCCACTCACGTACCTTATTTATATAAATCATTTGCCCTCTAGTGTTACAGGTGATTCTAAAATGTTTGTTTGCTGATGACTCTAGTAGCTTGGTAGTAAAGGATGTTGTATGCAACGTTGGCACTGTTTCAGATACTGCAGTTGAAGACATACGGTCATGACTTGTAGAAAATAAACTAACGCTGAATCACAGTAAGGCTCAGTTTTTGCAGTTTCTAACAGACAATTCAACAAAACCCGACTGGCGTGGACAGCCATCGTTCAAGATCTTGTTCAAAGACTTAATGGTGCCATTTTTACCATTCGAATGGTATCTGATGTAAGTGATAGTTCGACACGAAAAGTAGTCCACTTTTCTTACGTTCATTCGCATATGACGGATGATATTATATTTTGGGATAACTCTTCCCATTCTCAAAAGATATTTTTGTCTCAGAAACGGGCGATTCGGGCAATAAGTGGTGTAAGTTCGCGAACCTCTTGGCGACCCCTGTTCATTAGTGCAAGTATATATATATATATATATATATATATATATATATATATATATATATATATATTCTTTACTGTCGTTTCTTGTTAACAATATCAGCTTATTCCCAAGAATTAGCAGCTTTCATTCAGTTAATACTGGGCAGAAATCCAGTCTGCGTTTCGATCGCAGTTTCTTGACTGTTGTACAGAAAGGCGTGCAGTATACTGCTGCATCCATTTTCAATAAGCTACCACAAGGATTCAAAAATATTTGCAGTAACCTATGTGCTTTCAAATAGAAACTGAAGAGTTTTCTAATGGTTCACTCCTTCTATTCTGTCGAGAAGATCCTTGAAAAATTAAGCTGATTCCTATGTTTTATTGATGATTGTCTTTTTTGGGTTTATAAACATTTTATTTTATCCGTTATCACTTTTAAGTTGTAGTTTCATGTACTGACACGTTCTATGACCTTGGAGATTTGCTCATCAGTTTGGTCCTACGGAACTAGACGTTTAAAATAAAATAAAAAGAACGCGAATTATTCACACTGTTCAACCACTAACACATTATTTGCAGAAACGTGAAGAGCGTTTTGCAAGTGTCTGAAGTATTGTTATCAACGGGTACACACAATGAAATGTAGGACAACTACTGTTTGGTGAACTCACATAAAGCTGGGAAAATCAGACTACATTGGAAATGCTCTTGCAGGCCCTAGAGCTATAGGGATATTTCCCTGGAGTCCTAACACTAATCCCGATAATGTTTACACAGTGTCTGATCAAATGTGAGCAGAAGACCAAACGCACTCCCAAGAAATGAACGGTCACGATGCAGACTCCCAACCAACAGACTATGAAGCATCCCATTGTGAAGACCTTCACCCAACTGTAAGTGCTCCAACTGCGACATCATCATTCGGCAAAGCAGGTGAAGTTCTGTGTGAAACAGCAGTGTCTCGTAGATCTCCATTTGTTCCAGATCTGACTCTGGGGTGGCCACAAACACAGGCTTGTCACTTCCTCAAGAGTGAACAAATTTCGTGGCCGCTCTGTTTTCTGTCTCAGTACTCATTTCAGTTATTGAAAGTAATTATGAAAAGAAACAAAAAATGTAGAGAAAAAAATTTAGCAAAATAGAAATGCTCAAGAGACAAGACGCTCAGATTTGTCAAGTTAAGAAGAAGAGACCGAGAAATCAAATAAGGATGAAAAGAAAACAGAGAAAGCACGAAAGGAAATTTTAGGAAAGAAAGTGCTCAGAAATGCCTACGCTCAACTTCAACAAGTTCAGATGACGATAATGAGTATACAGCGGCCCTGTATCAAAAGGGAAGAGTATCGCTGAAGACGATAGTGAGGCAGAACGCGAACGCGAACGGCACGGTGAAAGTTATAATACCACTCGAAGAAAAGAAGACTGGTTGAAGAGTAACATGTGAAAATGCTGCAAACTCCTCTTTTGTTATAAACACTTACCAGAGCCGCAGCAAAATCGCATCCGAAAAAAGAAGTAGCAGCTGAAGTCAGCTTATTTTTCATTACCGTAAGACAGGGGAACTTTGAGACACTTGTGGCACTTTTTGTAGCATAAACGTACATAATATGTACTGTGATATTTAATTTTCAAGTATAAGAATTTTTATAACTTATATCCTCTAATTTGGATAGAATTAAAGCTTGTGTGTGCAGTGAAGCATTCGGAATACGGAATATTAATTGTCGCATTGTTACCCTCCACCTCAAGACAACATTGTGACAATGAGACAGGGAAAGTAGAGTTAAATTCGTCTGACACATCAATCGGCTGACCTACTGTGTCGTAATAACACACAGATATAACTTTGTTACAAATTTACTCTGTTTTATGAATTCTTTTTATCCATATACAGAAAAACATCTGTCACAGTTTGCCTTCTGATGAGTTTTATTTTTCTAATTTTTTTAAACTCCAATTATAGGCCTATCCTCACTGTAGCAAAATTCGAATTAAAAGAAACGCGAGTTGCAAAGTAATTAAACGAAACTTTTACAGACTGAGTTACACATCTGTTCAGTGGAACTGTATGAGAAAAAAGCAGGTCACAAGAATCACATTTAACATAATAGCCTTCAATAAACTTAATTAGTTGAAATTGTTAGACACAAGTTCAGTGGTATGAGAAAAAAACTGGCGTGACTTTCAGTATAATATTGTGAGCAATTGTATCTTGTATTTAGAAACGAATTTATAACGCAAAATAAAATTTTGTACTTTTACTAAAGCATTCACAGCTGTCTCCAACTTCGTGAGTGAGACTTGTTTTCTACAATTTCACTGTCACACTTACTTCTACAGGGCCACGTGCTGTCACAAAAATTACCCCTACAATCTACGGAAATAACTCTTTGACTTTCCAAGGACCGAAAATTTTTCTAATATTTAACAGAATAATCCGTGCATATAACTTATTTATATGTACATATTTATCTCTACTATCTAGTAGCAGAACGTTTACAGAAAATCTACAACTAAGTTTTTCCACCTGCCAACAAAATGGCTTTGTGACCAGTTTGGGTAAAATGTGCGTACTTCTAGCTTCCGTCAACAATGACAGCACTACTGAAGAATACACTCCAGCAGAATTATGTTTTGATGTGGACCCTAATTAACAGTATTTAGGAATAAAAATTCAGAGTGCGCCGGTGTCACAAGGTAATATCTCAGTCATAAAGTTCCCCAATTTTAAGGTATAAGTTACTTTATTTTGATAATTTCTTTTTTTTTTACAATCGTATTGTCCAATTAGGATCACTCTAACAACTTCAGTTCCTCTTTTTCCTTTGTTGTTCTTTCTTATTTTTCCAGTATTTCCTCACTTTCTCCCCATGAAGTCTCTTCCTTTCTTCTGTCAATGTTGTCCCAGATTTTTTATTTCTTCTGCTTTGAAAGCCTTCCAAATCTAGTATTTTATTTTTAAAACGGTTTCTTTCTGCTACTTCTGATTCTCTGATGTTGTTCCTTTCTAGATCTTTCCTTATTTCTGTAATCCATACTTTTGTCGATCTGTTCTTCCAGAAGTATGAGAGTATTTGTTTTGTTAGTCTATTTCCATCTATTCGGTAGAGGTGTCCGAAAAAGTTTAATCTTCAGATATTTTCTCTATATCTTTGTACACCTCCTCACTACTTCTTATTTTCCAACCATCTGCAGTTTTATTGCACCCATCATTTTTCTAATAATCCTTCTTCCCAGTACCTCTAGTTTGTTCATCTTATAGTTCATCGTTAGGCATCCAGATCCATATAAACATTCTGGTCGTAACACTGTGGAGTAGTGTTTTAATTTTGTTTTTCTAGATATACATTTCTTGTAGTAAATATTTTTGGTCAAACCATATGCTCTTTCCATTTTGTTAATTCTTACATCTATTGCAGATTTTTCTAGTCCATTCTTTTGTATAGTTTATCCAAGATATTTAAATTTATTTACTCGCTCTATTTTATCTATTTGTGTTTCTATGAATTTTGGCGCATTTTCTATATTTGTCATGAATTTTGTTTTTTCAGCTGACATATTGAGACCAGTTCTGTTTGCTATTTTTTCCAAAAGATCTGTCTGAATGACTGCTTCTGTCAGGTTTTCTGAAAGTATTGCAAAATCATCCGCAAAAACCAAGCAGTTTACCTTTATTCCATTCGTTTTCCTTCCCAGAGTTACTGGTTCAGTTTTGTGATTTTTTAGCTCCGAATTCCAGATCCTTACAATTATTTCTAGACCAAAATTAAACAGTAAATGTGATAAACCATCACTTTGTCTAACACCAGTTTTTATTTCAAATGGCTGAGATACCTCTCCCGTAAATCTGACTATAGATATTGTACCTGTTGGTCTTTCATGAATTACACTTGCTAATTTTGATTTAACACCAAATTCTCTAATGGCTTTATCTACTGTTTCTTTGTCCACACAATCAAATGCTTTCTTAAAATCAATAAATGACACTATTATTGGCTTGCTGATTAACATTCTATGCCAAATTGTTGACTTTAAGTTAAAAATTTGTTCAGCACAGGATCTTCCCTTTCGAAACCACCCTGATATTCTCCCAGTTGTTTGTCTAAAGTATCTACCACTCTGTTCAGGAGAATTTTTGATAATATTTTGTATGCCGCTGGCAGAAGTGACACTCCTCTCTAATTATTGACATTTTGTTTATCTCCCTTTTTATGTAGCGGTTGGATTAATGATATTTTCCATTCAACTGGAATATTTTCAGTTTTAGAAATGTTCTTAAACAGCAGCTGTAAATCCTTTTTGATTTTTGGTTCTGACCACTTCAATAATTCTGCTGTAATGGAGTCTTCACCACTTGCTTTACTGTTTTTGAATGTTTTGATGGCTTCATGAATTTTTAACTCTGTTGATGGGAAATCTTCATCTAGATTTTGAGGTGTCACTAGAAATTCAAATTTATCTCTTGTAACTGGACAGTTTAACAGCTTTTCAAAAAATTTTGCTAACATTACACAATTTTCTTTCTTCTTTAATCTCATTTTGCCATTTTCATCTTTGAAACAAATACTTGGTGCCTCATATCCTTCTAGTATGTGTTTAACAGTTTGGTTAAAGTTTCTAGTATTATTTTTGGTGAAATTTTCTTCTGTTTCAGTAAGCTGAGAATTTTCAATTTTTTTTTGATTTTCCGGATTATATTTGATGTTTCTTTCCTTTGTTGTCTGAACTGTTCATGGTCTTCCTCTTTTTTCGAACATCTCCATTTTCTCTATTTTTGAGCTCTTTGTATTATTACTTCTTCACACTCCTCATTCCACCATGTCTTCTTTTTATTCTTGGCCAATCCTAAAGTTTTCTCTGTTGCTTGAGTTCTTTGCATTTGGAGTTCACGTCAATCACCTTCATTACTTGTCTCAATTTCTTCTCTGAAATTTTCTGTATTTTCTTTTGTAATATTATCTGTAGTAGTGTTGTATCTGATCACTTTCTCGGTCACTTTTTTGTTTTAGATGGGAGAAATTCTATTTTAATCTTAGAGAGATAATGATCTGAAACGAATTCCCCATGTCTGACTATTTTAACATTCATAATTTCCGTGATATACCCTTTAGATATGGCTATGAGATCCAGTTGAAATTCTCCTAGTTTGGATTTGGATTTCTCCAAGTTTTGGCTTCTCTTGGTAGTTTGCGGAAATCTGAGGACATGAGTTTAACTGGAACATTTTACACATATTGATCAGTCTTTCACCATTTCTGTTTGTTCTTGAGTGTGCTGTATATTCATCTACAATAGCCCTAAATTTCTTTCCCCTCCTAGTTTGCGCAATGAAGTCACCACGAAGAATTTTAACATTTGTAAATTATAGATTATAGGGATCAGTCGTCCTTCTTAAAATTTTGCTGTGCAGATCTAGATTTCGGCTAGAAGCCAACCATTCTCAATGCACTATTATTTTCGCTCAATGAACTATTGAAGAAGCCCAATCAACAGGCATTACATCCAGTGAGCAAAAATAATAGTGCATTGAGAATGAACTGTAGAAGAAGCCCGACCAACAGGCATTACATGCATTGAGCAAAAATAATAGTGCATTGAGAATGGCTAGCTTCTACCCGAAATCTAGATCTGCACAATGAAAAATCTTAAAAAGGACGACTGATCGCTGCAGTCTCTAATTTACAAGTCAATATAACAGTCGATGAGTGCAACAGCTTCCTGAATGGAAGGTAACCTGATGGATATTTTAACATTCTTTTTAGGTATGATTGAAATTTCAGATTCTAAAAGATCCCAGAACTGATTTACTTTCTCCAGATTTCTTCTGTTGTCAGCATTTATAGGTGCATGACAGTTAATGTGTAACTTTTATTCTTCGTCTTTAGTGTTAACATGGATATTCTTTCTGAATTCGATCTAAATTCTATTAGACTGTCTACGATTTTTTTGTTTACATATAATGCTGCCCCAAACATCGACATGTTTTCCATTATTCTCACTGCTGGTTTCTCTTTATAAATTCTATAATTTGCATCAACTACATTCTCATCTAACAATCGTGTTTCCTGGACTGCTATAATTTGTATATCGTTCTTCTGCAGCAATAATTCTAATTCCTTTTGTTTCGCAATTTTCAGAAGAGAATTTTCATTTAATGTTCTAAAGTAGTACTTCTTCTTGAACTGAAACTTGGAAGGCTTTTCAATACGTTCCACCTCTTCTTCACCGCAAATGTTGGGACTATCCAGAATCCTAGGTCCCATTGCATTATATGATGTAATGGTGGATTCCTAATCAGAGTTACCACCTAGGGTAGAGCATCCATTGTGTGAACTTTCCATTTTGCGACTTGAAGCTGTAAATTGTAAAGAGTAGGGAATCCAAAGTCATCCCTGAATTCCCAAAGTAATGGTTCAAATGGCTCTGAGCACTATGTGACTTAACATCTGAGGTCATCAGTCCCCTAGAACTTAGAACTACTTAAACCTAACTAACCTAAGGACATCACACACATCCATGCCCGAGGCAGGATTCGAACCTGCGACCGTAGCGGTCGCGCGGTTCCAGACTGTAGCTCCTAGAACCGCTCGGCCACTTCGGCCGGCTCCCAAAGTAAGAGCAGGTTGCTAGCCTGGAATATTATTTATTCAGCCGCCACTAATATGTGGAACAGAAGCTGTCGGGGTGCCGCCACTAACATGTGGAACCGTCGTGCCCTCTGTCCATTTTGGCCTTGGACCAGAGGCTGCCTCTTTCACCAGCTCCGCCGTACCGAGGTCCATCTTCTCCGCCTTCGCTGCCGTTGAGGTCTTCACCGTATCCCTGGCAAGGGGCCCTCACGAGGTACTGTCACCCGGACCAGATGAACCAAGGTTTTTTAACGAGGTGTTACTCCTCCACCTCCTCCTTTCTCAACCGGGCTTGGGACCGGTTATGGTGGAGTTTGATTTTTCTTTTGTTAATGTCATTTTTCCTTGTGGATATTTCTCCCGTATTGCACTGGTAAGTAACACAGTTAGATAGGGACATATGGTCACCTGCAACTTTTTTTGACAGTATCTTGAAAGTAAATGTTTTTCAGTATTTAAGTCTTAACCTTATTATACATGTTCACATTGTTAGTAAGTTACTGTATAAGTATAAAATATTACTTTTAAACTTTTCAAATAATTAAAGCTACGTATGTTTTCAGCAACATATTATATATATTCTCCCAGGTGTGTGCTACAAAGGACTTTTTATTAATTCGTTATATTTACACTGATCACCCAGAAGATTAATACCATCTATCTAATAGCCGGGATGTCCACTTTGGTACGGATAACAGCGGCGACGCGTCGTGACATGGAAGCAATGAGGCCTTAGTAGGTTGCTGGATGGAGCTGGCATCATACCTGCACACACAAGTCACCTAATTACCATAAATTTCGGGGAGGGGGCGATGTGCTCTGACGACACGTTCAAGCACATCCCAGATGCATTCGATCGGTTTCAGATCTGGCAACTTGTCGGGCCAGCACATTAATTGGAACCATTCCATCACACTCCTGGCCTTGTGTTGTGACGCATTATCTTGCTGAAAAATGTCGCTGCCGTTGGGAAACATGATCGTCATGAAGGGGTGTACGTGGTCTACAACCAGTGTACGATACTCCATGGCCGTCATGGTGCCTTTCACGAGCTCTACTGGACCCTTGGATGTCAACGTGAATATTCCCCAGAGCATAATAGAGCCGCCGTCTGCTTGTCTGATGTCTCTGTCCTGCAGTACAGATTCAGGGAGCTGTTCCCCCGGAAGACGACGGATTCGCGATCTCCCAATGGCATAATGAAGAAGGTATCGGGATACATCAGACCATGCAATGCTCTGCCACTACGCAAACGTCCAGTGCCGATGGTCACGTGCCCAGTTCAGTTGTACTTGCCGATGTCGTCGTGTTAACATTGGCACATGCATAGGGCGTCGTTTGCGGAGGTCCATCGTTAGGAGTGTTACGTCCACTGTGTGTTCAGACACACTTGTACTCTGCCCAGCATTAAAGTCTGAGGCTAATTCCGCCACAGTTCAACACCTGTCCTGTTTTACCAGTCTGCAAGCCTACGGCATGCGACATGTGTAATGAGGGTTGGCCACCCGACCCCACGACATCTGTACGTGGTATCACCTTGGTTTCGCCACGTGTTAAAGACAATCACCACAGTACCTCTCGATCACCCGAAAAGTCGTGCAGCTTCCGAAATGCTCGTGCCGAGCCTCCGGGCCATTACAATCTGCCCTCGGTGAAACTCAGTAAGATCGCACGCCTCCTCCAGCACGCTCACTGATACTAAATGCACCGTGGGTGTGTGACTAGTAGTCATTCCTCGCCTGGTGAAGCTGCTATCACCTGGACGGGTTTATATCGATAATAGGTGGGTGGTCATAATATTCGGGCTGGTCAGTGTACATAGCTGTGAAGCGTGGATATGTATTAGTGGCCGGCCGTTGTGGCCGAGCGGTTCTAGGCGCGTCAGCCTGGAACCGCGCTGCTGCTACGGTCGCAGGTTCGAATCCTACCTCGGGCATGGATGTGTGTGCTGTCCTTAGGTTAGTTAGGTTTAAGTAGTTCTAAGTCTAGGGGACTGATGACCTCAGATGTTAAGTACCATAGTGCTCAGAGCCATTTGAACCATTTTTATTAGTCGAATGCGGCATCTCTGGTGTTTGTGGCCGTGTGGTCGTGGACGTTTGTGTAAGGCTGTTATTTTGTTTTTACGTAAAAATGATATGTGCAGAAATAGAGCAATGAATTGTGATGAAGTTTCACTTGGAAATTAGAAAAATTGCCATTAAAGAAGTGCATGGCGAAGACCTATTTATCACCTACGCGTGTTTCAAGCATGTGGTTCAAGCGTTTGGGAAGGCCGAGAGGACGTTGAGCACAACTCACGCATGGAATGCCCTTCTTCACAAAAAAAATCGGCTAGCTGCGAGTAGAACTCGCGCTCTGAGCTTAAAGTTGTATATAGACAGTTCATCCATTCTGGGAATCGAGAATCTCGAAGATTTTTGCCTTTATAGACACTGATATTGGCAAGATAAAAATCGGATGAACATATCAAGAAAAGTAAGTAATCTGATTGATCTGGCCGTCGGATGAGTTTTCGAGCGACTGCTGAAACTGTAGGAATTGACAAAGAATTCGTTAGGCAAATTTTACCTAACGAATTTAACATGAGAGAAGTGTGAGCGAAACCGAAAATTCTCACGACAGAACAAAAAGAAGCTCGTGAGAATGTTTGTACTGACACTTTAAATAACATGGAAAATGATCCTAATTGCTTGTAAAGAATGATAATATGTGACTGATCTTGGCTTTTCACTTACCATCCAGATCAAAGCGTCAATCCATTCATTGAAAGGGGCTAATTTCACCCACAGCAAAAAGAGCTCGAATGAGCAAATCAAGGTTTAAAGTGATGACGATTGTTTTTCTCGATATTACCAGAACTGTGTATCTTCGGTGAGTTACTGAACGTAAAATTATTAATGAACATTGTTACCTTTACGTTCTTGCTATAAGAACACCCAAATTGTGGATGAACAGATCACGCCTTCTGCGTCAAGACAAAAGGTGTATGGCGAAGACGTTTATCACGTACGCGACTTTTTGAATGGTTCAAGCGTTTCCAAGATGGCCGATGTCCGCTTTGGTAGCCGCGCGAATAGCGCGGAAGATTGTTTAACGAAGGGACCTGGGCTCGATTCCCGGCCGCGTCGGAGATTTTCTCTTCTCGGGGACTGCAAACTGTGTTGTCCTTACGATCATGTGGTCGTAATTGACAGGAAAATCGTCTCCAATACACCTTCGTGCCATTTCCCCAATACTCAGATGGCTGATGGGCACGAACCGAAAGCTGGACGAATGTTGGTAGCTGTTTGTGCTACAACATATACGACAATACATAATTTTGCTGCAAAAGTATGTGACTTATATCTATACTAATGGTTCTTTAGATAATTTTTCAATTCAGTATAATGGAAAAGTATATGACTTATGTATACGTTAGTATCTGTTTGCCTTGCCACTCACCCAAATTTACCTTACAGCAAGCTCACCGGACAAAGTATTAGACCCTATCTTGATAGAGCACACTGAATGCTTTTGAGCTCTTTAAACGGTGTAAAAGTTACCAGGTGGTCATGCCACCCAGCAACTCCGAGGTACAGTGGACAAAATAACTGTTCTCATGTCTTGATCAGATTGTGTACCTTCAGTTGTTTTTAGCTCGCACCAGTGGTAACACAACACACGCTGGCAGCAACACGCGAAACACTTTGGAAGAGGAACGTAATACACTTCCAGGACCAAGACTGCCGCCGGCAAGTGGGCGCAGAGTGGGCCAACTGTTACCGACGTCACTCCCGATACCACCTGACTTTGGCGAGGTGGTTCCTCTGCGCCAAACCGTCAATCCGCAAGACACTTACGCAGTTTAGCAAGGACACAGCTGCATGACACTGGCAGACCCTGGACGTACACTACCCAGCTCCCAGGGACCTCGATGCTGTATCCCCATCACCAGACAGACAACGAGAACGACACAGAATCAAGGCTCACATGTTATAGTTGACAGAGCCCCGACTGGAAGGCGCCGTAGTCCACTCGCGGTGGTACGACGGAACGACCGCAGAGCTATCTACTATGCACCACATCGTGCGGGACATATACTGACACTGCCGACAGTTAATCGCCGGCCGGCCGGTGTGGACGAGCGGTTCTAGGCGCTTCAGTTTGGAACCGCGCGACCGCTACGGTCGCAGGTTCGAATCCTGCCTCGGGCATGGATGTGTGTAATGTTCTTAGGTTAGTTAGGTTTAAGTAGTTCTAAGTTCTAGGGGACTGATGACCTCAGATGTTAAGTCCCATAGTGCTCAGAGCCATTTGAACCATTTGAAGTTAATGGCACGCCTTACGACACGAGACGGTTGCTTCCGGACGACCCAAGGAACCTGTAACGGTACCACCGACCATCTTAAACCCGCGAGAAATTTTTGAGAAGTTGTGGCCGTGAGCTGACCTAATGGAAACAGAAAAATCAAATTCCAGCAAAGTATAACCAACAGTAAAAGATGGGGCAAAAACATACGTTCTCCCAGCAAAAAAGTAGGTTGTAACATTACATATTAAAACCGGTCCCCAGGCTAATTAGGCATTCTTGTGTCAAGCAAAATGATAAAGCAGAAGGCAGTGCTAAGGCTATCCTAACCTTCCTTGACACACACGAAGCTCTTTCCTTACATCTGTTCCTACTACAACACAGTAACGTAACCTTGCAGATGAATGTGCTACTAACAAACAAATCGCCTATGAGATAGTAAACAGTAACATATGCCTCTCAACAACACGTACCTTAACTGAACTAGGTGTAACAGTTTATAAAACCAATTACCGACACACATGAAACTAGCAGCAATACTGAACAGGGAAAAGCTTGAAATGATTCTGAATTTAAATTAGGGGGTCTGCTAATGATCATAATCTATAACTTCATTGATTAGTACAGGGTCCCTACGCCTGCGCATTAACCAACTTGCATTAAAATACATAACACAGTAAATAGTTCTTTATTAAACTTGGTTTGAAGCAACTAAACAGAATGGAAATCTAACTACACTGGCTCTGAAGGAGCCTTTGCATTGCTTCATTAACTAACTAGCCTAGTACATGAGGACCCTTCAACTTTGATTGTTCGAAGAACCATGCTCATTAACAGGACTATACCAGTAAGTATAAGAAATGGTGCCGGTCGCTGGTGGCCGAGCGGTTCTGGCGCTAGTCTGGAACCGCGCGACCGCTACGGTCGCAGCTTCGAATCCTGCCTCGGGCATAGATGTGTGTGTTGTCCTTAGTTTAGTTACGTTTAAGTAGTTCTAAGTTCTAGGGGACTTATGACCTCAGCAGTTGAGTCCCATAGTGCTCAGAGCCATTTGAACCATTTTTTTGAGAAATGGTAAGTTTTCTCATCGTTAATTATTAATGAGGTTAAACACAACAAACTATAACTCTTTAAATAACAAACGTGCTTTCATAAGCAGTCTTTTGGCCTACTCTAAAGTATTACTTGCTTTGCAAATGACGACACAACATTAAATTCAGGTTCAACCACTTTCTTATAATAAATTAGTACACTCGGAATTAAATTCACTAGGATAGGATTCCTGTCCAGGTTTGTGACTTGGGATACTCACGGGTGTAAGATAGAGTTATTATTAAAAGCTCATCCAAATTTCAAAAACACCTGGTCCATTTACAAAGTGCCAAATATAAACAATTTAGTGGAAGGCTGGTGGCACTGGTGGCGCAATTTGCAGTGGCCATTAACGTGGTGGCGATGCAGTCATAGCATTTATGTTGGCCTCCCCCTGTTACATATCTTCTTGGCACGCCTACCCGAGTCCAAGAGGTAGCGCGTTAGCGCTCTCGGCTACCCTGGCGGGTCCGTCGGAATTATATTTATATATGGCCAAAAGGACAGCAAAGGACTTGGAAGAGCAGCTGAACGGAATGGACAGTGTCTTGAAAGGAGGGTATAAGATGAACATCAACAAAAGCAAAACGAGGATAATAGAATGTAGTCGAATTAAGTCGGGTGATGCTGCGGGAATTAGATTAGGAAATGAGACACTTAAAGCAGTAAAGGAGTTTTGCTATTTTGGGAGCAAAATAACTGATGATGGTCGAAGTAGAGAGGATATAAAATGTAGACTGGCAATGGCTAGGAAAGCGTTTCTGAAAAAGAGAAATTTGTTAACATCGAGTATAGATTTAAGTGTCAGGAAGTCGTTTCTGAAAGTATTTATATGGAATGTAGCCATGTATGGAAGTGAAACATGGACGATAAATAGTTTAGAGAAGAAGAGAATAGAAGCTTTCGAAATGTGGTGCTACAGAAGATTGCTGAAGATTAGATGGGTAGACCACATAACTAATGAGGAGGTGTTGAATAGAATTGGGGAGAAGATGAGTTTGTGGCACAACGTGACTAGAAGAAGGGATCGGTTGGTAGGACATATTCTGAGGCATCAAGGGATCACCAATTTAGTACTGGAGGGCAGCATGGATGGTAAAAATCGTAGAGGGAGATCAAGAGATGAACATACTAAGCAGATTCAGAAGGATGTAGGCTGCAGCAGGTACTGGGAGATGAAGAGCTTGCACAGGATAGAGTAGCATGGAGAGCTGCATCAAACCAGTCTCAGGACTGAAGACCACAACAAAAACAACATGGCCAAAAACGATGCCATGATAATGGTATCACTAGATGCAGCATCCGAGGCCCATAAATGCTGCGCTTAAGCTCTTCTGGCCTCAAAACTCCAGGATTATGAGCCACAATGATCAGCTACTGCTAACGAGATGTTAACCACAGCAGTGCTCAGCCCTGACTCCTTACTCATTACAAGGGACGAGTTGCCACTTGCGTGCCGACCACACCTTTTCCACTCCGCCAGGCTACTTCCGAAAGCTGCGGGGCTTCCCATATCTTTACATTCAACCCTATGTTCACTAACTATGGACCGTGTCATTTACATTATGTTACATAACAATTATTCCATTAGTTATTTAAATCCACAAGCATAATTTAAACAACATCGTTCAAAAGTTTAATAAAACTGAAACATGCGTACATAGTCAAAGAATTTTCATGACACATACAACAGTATACATAAACAATAATACAAACTGAGATAGAAATATCGATACAGATAAAAAAATAAGTCAAAAATAGGTATTGCAAACCTTAATGGAAGCCATGGCGGATCGTTTTCGGCTGGTCGCTGTGGCCGAGCGGTTCTAGGTACTTCTGTTCGGAACCGCTATTGCTACGGTCGCAGATTCGAATCCTGCCTCGGGCATGGATGTGTGTGATGTTAGTTACGTTTAAGTAGTTCTAAGTCTAGGGGGCTGATGACCTCAGATGTTACGTCCCATAGTGCTTAGAGCCATTTGAACCATAGTTCCTAGAGCCAGTTGATCGTTTTCGTCATATTTACTAGGAAAGAACCATAGATGATGAGGCCACTGTGGAAACGTTACAATAGGTAACACATACAACATGGAAACAACGGCGGCATTAATGGGGAAAGTCCCGTGTGAGGTGTAGGGAGACGCCATGGACAAAGGTGAGCTCAATAAGTGTCCAGGGCTGCTTGGATTACCAATGACTTTTGCCCTGGTGGGTTATAACGTTTCGAGAATTCATGTCCCCAGACTGTACTGTAGTGCCTACTTTTGTCGAAGAACTTTACCAGTACACAAGCGAACGGGAAGGCAATCGGTCGATGACTCTCGGCCATTTTAATGTTCAGCGCTGACTACGACACCTTCGCCAGGCTTTTGGCAGGCCGCAATAAAGAAGATTTTGCCAATGATACTCGCCACAGAACAGACGTCGCAGGGGAAAATGCCAACATTCAAATGGCCACTGGCGACTGTAGGGGTTTAAAAGGACTTAAAAGCGATCGCCTCAGCATGCTGCCTGAGAGTGGCGATTGTCTCCATCGATTTCAGTTGGGCCTTCGATAGAGTGCACCATAACTTCTTCCTACTGGTGATGAACCGTATGGAGTTTCCCCCGAGGCTCATTGGCATCTTACAGCATCTTCTGGCAGGAGCTAGGCCTCAGATCCAGGTCAAACGACGGACGGTTAGCCTAGTATCCATTAAGATGTCTCTACGACAAGGCTGCCCCCTTTCTATCTACCTTTATGCAATCACACTAGAACCGTTTCTCGGTGATCCCAACCACATGTTACCTGGCATCACCCTGCAGGACATCACCCTCCGCTATGGGGCATATGCCGACGACCTACTGCTGGTGGTTCATTCCACCGATGAAGTCCACAGCGTACTAAATTGGATCGAGCGATATGGACACGCTGCTGGCAGCCTTCTGAACATCAACAAGCCGGGCGGAGTCTCCGGCTGAGCGCTGTCCCCCTTCTCTCGCCAGTGAGATATTTGGAAGTCATGTTTAAGAAAGATGTGCGTGGAAGAGCTCAGGCAAACTATCGACGGTTACTACAGATCGTACTGCCGATGGTGCACCAGAATTTGCTCCGAAACTTGAACCAACTGCATAGTGTGAAATACCTGAAATTCTATGAGGTGTCGAAACTCTGTCACGTGGCACAGGTCCTCCCCCTACCGGTGGTGATGGGTCACAGACTTCAGGTGGCCTTCGGTTATTTCCCATCCACTGGACACATATTTAAAGTACTTTACGACACTCTCACCCTCCCCCTGCTCGATAGAGGGCTGGGATTGGTTAACGTCCAGCTGCAGGCGGCTGCCCTTTATATCAGCAATATGTGGAAACGATGGATCAGTCAGTGCGTCTCCCTCATGGGTCTTCCACTGGAGGTCCTGATGCCAGTCTCTCACGTCCCACCAGTGTCAGTGGCGAACGTCGTTACTCAGCTCTCTCATTCTGGACTACAGATATGTGATCTTGGATCTACGCGCAACGCGCCTGCTGAAGGCAAGACATTATTACATCACTCTTCTGCGGCTAGTTCCATGGCTGTTTGTGTGACGTCGAGCTCTTTGGGATCACCGGAAAAACTATTTTCTTTTCCTTAGGTACGATGCTCTAAATGGTTCTTTCACACACAGCGTGAATCTAACAGTAGTACAGATATTTCTCCCTCTCTGGGAAAGAAAACACCTTTCAAATAACTTTTGACATGATAAGACGTTTGTTTAGCAGATTTCGATGCTGTCACAAGAGCATTTGGATCTTCACAAACAGATTGTCGAATTCTTGGTCAAAACTCACCATTATATTTTTTGAAACTATAAAAACGAGGGTGGTATTTCTGAAGAAAAAATATTTTAAGTGTCGTGACCGATGACAAGAAACCTCTGTTCATCCCATAGGTCGCTATGGCACACGAACGACAGTGGAACGTACACGGTTTTCGATGTTGGAAGAACTTTGCGAGAATATTTTCAGATCTAGTTCTGTTGAATGATTATGACATCAGTCCCCACTTGAGAAACAATACAACCAAGCTGCATCATTAGTCTCTTCGCCAAGGCTTACCAACGTACTGAAATAAGCCTGATACAAATTAAGATATTTAGAGGATCACCCGTGACAATTTGAAATCTTCCTGAATTTTGTTATGTGTTTTCCTCTGTCGTGTGTATTAAATGAGGAAATTTCGTTCATTTTATGTGCGTAGTGTAAAGAAACGATCTGTCGTAAGCATTTCCTTACCAATTATCATTACTGTAATTATTTGCTACCGTAATAATGAGTTATTAATTATTCTGAATTAACAAAAACCATTAATGTTGAACTTGAAATAACAATTTAAAACATAAAAGAAATATAAGTAAAGTAAATAATTAGAACAGCAATGAATGTTTAGCTATTTTAATTAGGTGTGTTGAAAATACTCGGATTACACTGTGTACAGCTTATTTTCCAGAAATGGTATTTCAAAAAGCAGCTTTATTACACAGGGATGCGAGTGAGTTGAGAAGTTCTTTAATTATGTTGTAACAAAAGCTTTCATTTTTCAAAATTAGTTAATGGTGGTGGGGTATTTTGTAAAATTTCAACTTATTACAATAGTTGATTATACAGTTCTGAAGAACATTAATTACATACAACTTTTATATGAAAACTATTTTTTATATATCATCACTTCGACGATATTTACCCTAAACCTAAATGCCAAATCGCCTTTTGCGGGTTCTGTTTGACCCCTTAAAAGTGAAACTGGGTACAAACAAAAAATACGTATTGCACTATTTTGCCGCTTCTACACGCCCGCCTAGTTACACGTCAGCTAGGTTTCGTCAAAATCTTTTAATGATACTTGGGAATGTTACCTTGTTAGCTTGTTACCTGCGTGTCACATCTGATGTGATAAACCTTTGAGCCACCTGTGTCTGAATGACTATTACTTATCCCTCGCAAAATATCACGCGCTTACATGGTTAAAGGGAATGACCATCGACTACGTCTTCGGCTAAGGGGAAGAAGTTGAGCCTGATTATTAGTGATACTTACAAAATGCTCACAAAGGTCTTGAACTCATATCAAGGTACCGTACGTTATTTACATAGTGTGTCATGAGCCCCCCCCCCTCCCCGCCCGCCCCCTCTATTACGGGAGTGCCAGGCACAGTGTGACGTTCCGCGCAGCATCACATCGAAGACAGAATGACCTGAATTGTAAGCAGCGATGACGAAAAGAGGTCAGCTGATTCATGGAAAGCTGCATTCATTGAGGCATTAATAAAGCAGTATCAGTTTATTGTAGACATTTTAGGCGGCATTGGTGGTGAAAGAAAACGCCAGTTGAAGTGGACAAGAAAACACCAGTTGCACCATTTCCTGAATGAAGATTCTTTTAACTGAAATAGTGCAAGTAATATACGAGTACGACATTATCTTTGGTTATCCTCTTAATAAAATTTTTTTGTAACGTTCTGTTTCATAGAATTTTCATTTGAAAACATTTACTAATTATAATCATGTAATAAAAATAAAAATTAATAGAAATAAGGAAAGAAAAATTATAGAACCGTAGATCCTATCGCCTTTGGAGAAGTTTTGGGAATAATTTTGGCAAAGCCTGGGAAGGGATAGTGCGTTTTTTTGTGGTAGGGTAAAAGTGGCGGTGCCAAGTAGGCGCAGATTTGATTTCCGTTTCATTTTTTTTTTTCGAGATTAAACTTAGATAAGAAGATAGGCTCACAAATAAAATAAAATAAAATGGCAATGTTCGTGGCTCTGCTATTCCACTAAAGTAATTAGTGTTCGTGTCCCCACGATATAATGTATTTTTTACACTGTATTGTATTTTGATATGTTGTAAGCGTAACAAGAATTTAGCCATGGTATGCTGAACATAAAAACACTCTGCGCGCCGGCCGGAGTAGCCGTGCGGTTCTAGGCGCTGCAGTCTGGAACCGAGCGACCGCTACGGTCGCAGGTTCGAATCCTGCCTCGGGCATGGATGTGTGTGATGTTCTTAGGTTAGTTAGGTTTAATTAGTTCTAAGTTCTAGGCGACTGATGACCTCAGAAGTTGAGTCGCATAGTGCTCAGAGCCATTGAACACTCTGCGCCAGAGATGGGTGTATGGCAACCAGGCATTTACTGCCAGAATGTCTCAGCATACGCAAGCGACCAGAGATAGCGTCCTGTCATTTGTCCAGTATGATGGTTTCAGCGCACGTGAAGCGACAACCAGGTGCGTCCTTCAGCCTCACTGTCGACCGGATAAAGCGGTGGCACGAGAGAGGGGTAACTGGCCGGCTTCGATAGTCGGACATAGGAAAGGTGTCGAAGCTTCAGCAAGACAACGTGTTGACACCTGTACGGCACGTCCGTTTTTAAACGCTGTTCAACTCAAGAATGAGACCAATTTCCCTGGCTGTTTGCAGACGGTTTGCAACCGCTTACAGGATGCAAGTAAAGAGGCCCTCTCTGACGATCACAAACTTTAGAGGCTCGTCTTCGTTGAATTGAATGTAGATCGTGGCTGGCAGCACGTCATCTTTTCAGATGAGTCAGTATTTAGGTCAGTGAATAATGGTCCGTTGGTGGTCTGTAGGCCACGAGCAGCACGTTACGACGCACACGTGGTGCAACATTAGCGTGTTGGACGCAACACAATTTCGTGCTGGGAGTGGATTTCATCAGATGTGGCAAGGATACTTCAGCGAATTTGTGGTCATCTCGCGGGGGATCAGTTTCATGAAACACACTGTGATGCCAAGTGTAAGGATGTGATATCCCAACGGAGTGATTCAGTTCCAGCAGGACCACTTGCCGTTTCACATGAATCGAATAGTTCAGCAATGGTTTTCGGAACAGGCTGATATCGACCTAATCGACTGGCCCGTTCGAGCGCCGGACTCGAATACCGTTGAAAATTTGTGGGCCAGAATGAAGCGTCACGTGTACATAGACTAGCGACACTGGCATCTCACGCACCTGAACGACTGTGGAACCTAGTGTTGGATACATGGAAGAGTCTCGGGGAGATGACACATATTTCCCGAGGCTAACTGTCACTATTCCTTGTCGGATGAGGCAGGTAAATTGATGCTAATGACGAGTGGCCCTCATACTAGCCTCATCCCTAATGTAACACTACGCTCATCTCACTCACATTTCTTCACCTCATATTACTACATTTGATATAATTGTGTGTTTGCTAATTGGAAATCTACGCGATATCATTGTACTTTACATTTTGTTTATTGAATTCTTGCTACGCAGCACTTAATACAAGTACATTTGGAAAAAGTGCTAACAAGTCAATTTGAATCGAAATGGTAATGGTGTCCTAATGTGAGACAATCAGGGAAAACAATATCGACCAAAATAAGAACCAGAAAACCCTAAAACAATAATATTCTCTTCCTTATTACAAAAGTATCTTTTCAAGTTAACGTTCTTCGGGTGCCCAAGGATAGCATTCTATGTTATGTACCTATTTCACTATGTCAGTCTTCAGAGGAACGACCACTGCAGAATACGCATTCCATGTCTTCTCCTTTAGATTGTACATTTGAGGCGTTGTTCTCAGTCAAATTTGTGTCAGAATCCGAACGACTGGAAGATTATGTTTCTTGTGTTTTACCCTTTCTCAAGAACAAAACTTTCACTACTGCCTCCTTTGATTTCTAACAGCCTTCTTCTCTTTGAATTTTTTCAAGCGTTCCCTGTATGAGACGACATTGGCTAGTTAAAAGATTCAGCTGGTGACTCTAGACATGGCTTTTGGGAGCTGGCCAGATACCATTTGGACTCACGTTTATTCCGCTGTTTTCTTCTCGTATGTCAAACTCCTAGTGCAGTGCAAACTCATAGTCTCTAAGTTTATGCCTGTTACATGGGAAGAGTCCCGTTTTCCAGTAGCTAGTTATAGCATTTTCCATTGTCACTGCTTTCAAGTAGGCAACTCCAAACAAATTCGTAATAAAAAAATTAGGTTACTAATTTACGTGGGTTATTTGTTCACCAGATTTCTATTTCTTTAAGGATAATTCGTCGTAAACGGTCCTGCGAATTTCACGGCAAATGCCGCAATTCATGCGTGGAATGGGGTGACAAGCAGACGGTTTTCTCTTGCATTCTGTATCACACAAATATTACATGATGCCCATCAAGCATTAGAACAATATGATCGTCAGCAGATGCCTTCACAAAGTTCAAAAAATTGACAGACCACTTAATAAAAATATGAGTCTGAATCCATCTACTAGGGTGTCAAGCTGAAATTATGCGAACATGAGATAGTGTCTTCTAATACGTGGCACTGTCGCATATTAGGATAGCCATGGTATCGCATGTTGGGAATAAGCCATATTGGGCTAGAAACCTAGTATCATCGTTACGCTGCTCGGTTTGAACAACAGTTTATTATAGGGAGTGAGAGTGCTTCATGAAGAATATAATCATATGAATATTGCTTCAGCAGCTACTCCACTCCAAATATTACAGCTCTACAACATATACACCCAAAAGACTGAGATTCAACACTTTTAAAATCGAGGATTCTCGATAGTGTCCAGCCTTCTAAAAGTCTTCCTGTTCTACAGCTCAGACTCTATGAGAATTAATATCTGGTATTTCTCAACAGAGCTAAGATCTTACTTTAGTCAGAATATAGCTGTCTCACATTAGCGAACTCTCACACAATAGACACCTTTCTTGTAAATTGAAAACCGTTTTTAGTAATGATAATGTTATTTGAGTAAATTAAAAAAATGAGAAATCAGAACATAAACAGCTTTTTTAAATTAAATTCTATTTGCAATAAGGCAAAGCGTAATGCTTTCCCTCATCTGGCATCTACTGTTTCACACCCGCAAACAACCAAAATTAATGACTTCTATTTTCCCTGAAAATTAGGGAGAAACGAGCCATAATATCCGTTGGAAAATCAAATTCTGCGCTTGTCTTGTAAATTGGAAGGTCTTGGAATTTAGTACCAGCTTTTCTCTTTCACCCCCTTATAGACATTCAACCGAATTTTAATAAGTCTTGTCTGACAGAATTAAAAGTCTTATTCAGAACCATTACGCTGAAGAGTTGAACATATTGTTCCTAGCATATTTGTAGTTTTACTTGGTGAGCAAAATTTATGAGCTCATCATAGATCATTTATTCTCAATCGCTCAATTTCATCTCAACGATTTTTTCTGCTGCATCTGTTTTCCTGTTCTGTCTGCTACTTCTGTGAATAATTTTATTCATATAGACAAAATTTTCTCTTCGGCAACTTAATTTGGACCTGATTGTTTTCGAAATTTAGAGTGATGGTGAATGTTAATGTTCTCAAACAAAAGTGCAGAAAGATTGCTGTTCAGTTTGGCGCTTACATTTGAGTGTCTAATTTTTAAAAAAATTATGTCATTACCTATTTCATTCATGACAAAGCCCTGAATAACTATTCGATTATTTACTCTCTCCCACATTTGAAATACGAGCGTCGCAAAAGTTAAAATTTTGCTAGAAGTATGACTGATCGAAAATCATTAACTCATCAAAAAATTAATTTTTTCTCGCTGCTGTATAACGAATGACCTTAAAATAACTTCGATGAATTTCTCTTAAATTTTTTGTGAGTTTTGTGACATGCAATCTACATCTACATCTACATCTACGTGATTACTCTGCTATTCACAATGAAGTGCCTGGCAGAGGGTTCAATGAACCACCTTCATGCTGTCTCTCTACCGTCCACTCTCGAACGGCACATGGGAATAACAAGCACTTAAATTTTTCTGTGCGAGCCCTGATTTCTCTTATTTTATCGTGATGACCATTTCTCTCTATGTAGGTGGGTGCCAACAGAATGTTTTCGCTATGGGAGGAGAAAACTGCTGACTGAAATTTCATGAGAAGATCCCGTCGCAACGAAAATCGCCTTTGTTTTAATGATTGCCATTCCAATTCACGTATCATGTCTGTGCCACTATCTCCCCAATTTCGCGATAATACAAAACGAACTGCCCTTCTTTGTACTTTTTCGATGTCATCCGTCAGTCCCACCTGATGCGGATCCCACAACGCACAGCAGTAATACTCCAGAATAGGGCGGACAAGCGTAGTGTAAGGAGTCTCTTTGGTAGACCTGTTGCACATTCTAAGTGTTCTGCCAGTGAATCGCAGTCTTTGGTTTGCTCCACCCACAATATTACCTATGTGATCGTTCCAATTTAGGTTATTTGTTATTGTAATCTCTAAGTATTTAGTTGAATTTACAACGCTCAGATTTGTGTGACTTATCGCGTAATCAAAATTTAGCTGGTTTCTTTTAGTACTCATGTGAATAACTTTACACTTTTCTTTATTCAGGGTCAATTATCACTTTTCACACCTTACAGATATCTTATCTAAATCATTTTGCAAGTCGTTTTGATCATCTGATGACTACAAGACGGTAAATGGCAGAATCTAAGACGGCTACTGAGATTGTCTCCTATGTCGTTAATATAGATCAGGAACAATAGAGGGCCTATAACACTTCCTTGGGGAACGCCGGCTATTACTTCTGTTTTACTCGATGACTTTCCGTCTGTTACTACGAACTGTGACCTTTCTGACAGGAAATCACGAATCCAGTGGCACAACTGAAGCGATACTCCGTAGGCACGCAGTTTGGTTAGAAGACGCTTGTGAGGAACGGTGTCGAAAGCCTTCTGGAAATCTAAAAATATGGAATTAATTTGACATCCCCTGTCGCTATCACTTATTACTTCATGAGTATGAAGAGCTAGTTGTGTTTCACAAGGACGATATTTTCTGAAACCGTGCTGACTATGTGTTAATAAATCGTTTTCTTCGAGGTACTTCATAATGTTCGAATACGGTATATGTTCCAAAACCCTACTGCAAATCGACGTTATGGATATGGGCCTGTAATTCAGTGGATTACTCCTACTTACCTTTTTGGGTATTGGTGTGACTTGAGCAGTTTTCCAGTCTTTAGGCACGGAACTTTCTGTGATCGAGCGGTTGTATATAATTGCTAAATAAGGAGCTATTTTGTCAGCATAGTCTGAGAGGAACCTGACTGGTATACAATCTGGACCAGAGGCCTTGCCTTTATTAAGTGATTTAAGCTGCTTCGTTACTCCGAGGATATCTACTTCTATGTTTCTCGTCTTGGCAGTTGTTCTTGACTGAGCCGGCCGGTGTGGCCGAGCGGTTCTAGGCGCTTCAGTCTGGAACCGCGCGACCACTACGGTCGCAGGTTCGAATCCTGCCTCGGGCATGGATGTGTGTGATGTCCTTAGGTTAGTTAGGTTTAAGTAGTTCTAAGTTCTAGGGGACTGATGACCTCAGATGTTAAGTCCCATAGTGCTCAGAGCCATTTGAATCATTTTTTTGTTCTTGAGTGGAATTAAGGAATATTTACTTCATCTTCTTTGGTGAAGGAGTTTCGGAAAACCGTGTTTAATAACTCTGCTTTAGTGGCACTATCATCAGTGACTAAACCGTTGTTATCGTGCAGTGAAGGTATTGAGTGCGCCTTGCCACTGGTGTGCTTTATGTATGTCCAGAATCTCTTAGGGTTTTCTGCCAGATTTCGAGGCGGAATTTCGTTGTGGAAATCATTAAAAGTATCTCGCATTGAAGTACGCGCTATATTTCGAACTTCTGTAAAACTTTGCCAATCTTGGGGATTTCGCTTTCTTTTAAATTTGACATGCTTTTTTCGTTGCTTCTGCAACAACGATCTGACCCGTTTTGTGTACCATGGGGGATCAGTGCCATCACTTATTAATTTATGTGGTGTATATTTCTCAATTGCTGTTGATACTATCTCTTTGAAAACATTCCACAACTTTTCTACACTAACGTGATCATATCGGAAGGAGTGAAGATTGTCTCTTAAAAAGGCGTTAAGAGCACTTTTATCAGCTTATTTAAATAGATATACTTTGCGTTTCTTTTTTATGGTTGTAGGTGTTACGGCACTCAACCTAGCAGCAACTTCCTTGTGGTCGCTAATCCCTGTATTCGTCATAAAACACACTACTTGTCCAGGATTATTTGTTGCTAAAAGGTCAAGTATGGTTTCGCGACCATTTACGCTTCGAGTGGGCTCATGAAATAATTGTTCAAAATATTTTTCTGAGAAAGCATTCAGTACAATTTCGGATGATGTTTTATGCCTGCCGCCGGCTTTAAACGTATAATTTTTCCAGCATATCGAGGGTAGATTGAAGTCACCACCGACTATATGAGCGGGGTACTTATTTGAGATGAGACTCAAGTTTTCTTTAAACTGTTCAGCAACTATGTCTTCTGAGTCGGGGGGTCGGTAAAACGATCCAATTAATAGTTTAGTCCGATTGTCAGATATAACCTCTACCCATACTATTTCACATGAACTATCTACTTCAATTTCGCTACAAGGCAAACTACCTCTGACTGCAATAAATACTCCACCATCAACTGTATTTAATCTCTCGTTTCTGAAGACTGTTAGATAGTTTGAAAAAATTTCGGATGAACTTATTTCTGGCTTTAGCCAGCTGTACCTACAACTATTTGTAGGTATAATTTTCAATCACCAGTGTTGTGCTAATGAAGAGAAGACAAGCTACCACGGAAAGGTTGTTGACACCTCTACATCTACATCTACATCCATACTCCGCAAGCCACCTGACGGTGTGTGGCAGAGGGTACCCGGAGTACCTCTATAGGTTCTCCCTTCTATTCCAGTGTCGTATTGTTCGTGGAAAGAAGCATTGTCGGTATGCCTCTGTGTGGGCTCTAATCTCTCTGATTTTATCCTCATGGTCCTTCGCGAGATATACGTAGGAGGGAGCAACGTAAAAATTATTCAGCCGTCAACAGGGATTGAAATAATCGGTGGCGAAGGTTGAAAATTTTTACCACACCAGACCTCGAAACTAGATGGTCCGCTTTTGCAGAATGGTGGCCTTAACAGCCTTCGCCATCTGTACGCACCTCCTACAGGGTGTTTCAAAAATGACCGGTATATTTGAAACGGCAATAAAACCTAAACGAGCAGCGATAGAAATACACCGTTTTTTGCAATATGCTTGGGACAACAGTACATTTTCAGGCGGACAAACTTTCGAAATTACAGTAGTTACAATTTTCAACAACAGATGGCGCTGCAAGTGATGTGAAAGATATAGAAGACAACGCAGTCTGTGGGTGCGCCATTCTGTACGTCGTCTTTCTGCTGTAAGCGTGTGCTGTTCACAACGTGCACGTGTGCTGTAGACAACATGGTTTATTCCTTAGAACAGAGGATTTTTCTGGTGTTGGAATTCCACCGCCTAGAACACAGTGTTTTTGCAACAAGACGAAGTTTTCAACGGAGGTTTAATGTAACCAAAGGACCGAAAAGCGATACAATAAAGGATCTGTTTGAAAAATTTCAACGGACTGGGAACGTGACGGATGAACGTGCTGGAAAGGTAGGGCGACCGCGTACGGCAACCACAGAGGGCAACGCGCAGCTAGTGCAGCAGGTGATCCAACAGCGGCCTCGGGTTTCCGTTCGCCGTGTTGCAGCTGCGGTCCAAATGACGCCAACGTCCACGTATCGTCTCATGCGCCAGAGTTTACACCTCTATCCATACAAAATTCAAACGCGGCAACCCCTCAGCGCCGCTACCATTGCTGCACGAGAGACATTCGCTAACGATATAGTGCACAGGATTGATGACGGCGATATGCATGTGGGCAGCATTTGGTTTACTGACGAAGCTGATTTTTACCTGGACGGCTTCGTCAACAAACAGAACTGGCGCATATGGGGAACCGAAAAGCCCCATGTTGCAGTCCCATCGTCCCTGCATCCTCAAAAAGTACTGGTCTGGGCCGCCATTTCTTCCAAAGGAATCATTGGCCCATTTTTCAGATCCGAAACGATTATTGCATCACGCTATCTGGACATTCTTCGTGAATTTGTGGCGGTACAAACTGCCTTAGACGACACTGCGAACATCTCGTGGTTTATGCAAGATGGTGCCCGGCCACATCGCACGGCCGACGTCTTTAATTTCCTGAATGAATATTTCGATGGTCGTGTGATTGCTTTGGGCTATCCGAAACATACAGGAGGCGGCGTGGATTGGCCTCCCTATTCGCCAGACATGAACCCCTGTGACTTCTTTCTGTGGGGACACTTGAAAGACCAGGTGTACCGCCAGAATCCAGAAACAATTGAACAGCTGAAGCAGTACATCTCATTTGCATGTGAAGCTATTCCGCCAGACACGTTGTCAAAGGTTTCGGGTAATTTCATTCAGAGACTACGCCATATTATTGCTACGCATGGTGGATATGTGGAAAATATCGCACTATAGAGTTTCCCAGACCGCAGCGCCATCTGTTGTTGAAAATTGTAACTACTGTAATTTCGAAAGTTTGTCTGCCTGAAAATGTACTGTTGTCCCAAGCATATTGCAACAAATGGTGTATTTCTATCGCTGCTCGTTTAGTTTTTATTGCCGTTTCAAATATACCGGTCATTTTTGAAACACCCTGTATCTGCCCCAATCTCTCAACGTGCCACGGTTAAGTAGCGCTCCCATCTATGAGCCCCACTGCTCGTACCATTCGCTAAATCCCGCGGGGGTTCGGACGATGTGGTGCATCCGCGCTGAAAGTACGTAGAACCGTCATCGTTCATATATACACTGACGGAAAAAATCGCAACACCGAGAAGGAACTGTGCGACATTAAAGAAAATTGGTAGGCGCGTTTCTAGATCTTAAATATGATGGCTATTAAAGTTTCGCGCTAGTAGCACCAATTTGAGGACGCAAATCAGGTTTACTTTAAATACACCGTATAACGGTCGTGAGCGTTAGTTACCTTTGAGACTGAACGTGTTGAGATGATGTTAGTCAAGAATGCATTTAAGGCGACAAAAACTCCATTATCAACAGCACATTGAGTTTGAACGAGGTTGTGTAATATGGGTACTAGAAGCTGGAGGTTCCTTTTGCGATACTGCAGAAAGACGTGGCAGGAATGTGGCCACCTTACAGGACTGCTGGCAGTCGTTGTCACGAGAATGTGCCTTCGCAAGAATACTGGGCTCCAGACAGCCATGTGGCACTACCCAGAAGGCAGACATCGTGTTCAGTGCATGGCTCTTGCTCATCACACTGCATCTGCAGCTACAGTTTGAGCAGCAGCTGGCACAACAGTGACACAATGATCTGTAAGAAATCGGTTACTTCAAGGACAGCCCTGAATCAGACGCCCTGTAGCGTGCATTCCACTGATCCTGAATCACCCCCACCTGCGACTTCAGCAGTGTCAATCGTGAGCTGGGTGGAGGTCTGTTGTGTTTTCTGATGAAAGCTGGTTCTGCCTCGGTGCCAGTGATGGGCGTGTGTTGGTTAGGAGGAGGCCAGTTGAGGGCTTGCAATCAACCTGTTTGCGTGCTAGACACACTGGACCTACACCTGGAGTTACTGTCTGGGGTTCTATTTCTTATGACATCAGGAGCATTCTTGTGTTATTCCACGCACCCTGACTGCAAATTTGTACGTCAGTCTGGTGATTCGACCAGTTATGCTGCCATTCTTGAACACCATTTCAAGGGGTGTTTTCCAACAGGATAACGCTCGCCCACATACCGCTGTTATAACCCAACATGCTCTACAGAGTGTCGGCATGTTGCCTTTTTCTGTTCGGTCACCAGATCTGTCTCCAATGGAGCACATATAGAACATCATCAGCAGACAACTCCAGCGTCATCCACAACCAATAATAATCGTACCTGTATTATCCGATCAAGTGAACTCCATCCCACAAACTGACTTCCGATACATGTATAACACAATGGGTGCACGTCTGCTTGCTTGCATTCAACATTCTGGCGATTACAGCGGTTATTAATGTACCAGCAATTCACACTTTCAATGGTTTATCTCGCGCTTACATTAACCTGTGATCCTGCAATGTTAATCACTTACGTATGTTACTTAGACAAATGTATTCCTGAAGTTTCATTATTCTACATTAATTATTTTTTGATGTTGCAGTTTTTCACCTGTCAGTGTGTATTGATATGTGGTGTCTGTTCTGTCGGAGATGTCTGACAGAACAGACACCACATTTCAATATAAAAAATACTGACCAAATGACGGAACCGAACTCTGATTCAACGAATGACGACCAGAAACTTTGGCGTTGATTTATTTTTTTGGAGGGGAGTGTGTGTGTGTGGGGGGGGGGGGGGGGGGAGGGCGGTCTTCCGTCAGTGATTCTGTGTGGATGTCACATGACACCGCTGAAATTTCATCGATATCTTCACTCAGGTTTTTTGTTATTATTATTATTACAGAGGATGGCTACTTCCTTAACCGAACATGCTGAGCTATCGTGCTCGCTTTATTACATATTGGCATAGCTACACTAACACCTCCTTTGGGCCAAATCTAGTGCTGCTGGTCAGATCTTAACGTACTGCCCGATAGTTGTCGGTATCCTATACTTCCGGGTGTAATCTTTAATGGGTGTTAATTTCCAGTGTGCTGTATAGTACGTCACGCTAGCATGATAATATGTTGCTGCTAAACCCAAAATGGGCATTAACGGGGCGAAAGTGTAGCCACATTTTGTGACGTATCATAAGCGCCGAGAATGTCCGATGTGGGACTTGGCGGCCGATGTGGGACTTAGCGGTTATCCATGTGAACAATTTTGTTTTGTCGACTGTACTTCATGGTAGTGGTGTGGTGTATGTGTCAGTCGACTGTATGGACTAAGTGCAGTTATATGGGTTGATGTGAGGACGTGACAGAATGGTAGGAAGTGGCAACACCCGGAATGAAGTTGTCCGATTTGTTGTTATAACAACTCGGACTATCCAATGTGTCTGTAAGAAATGGTGTACCATTAGTAGCCGTGGTGTAACGCGACGTACCAGTGATTGTAAAATGATCCTAACCGACAGGTATTGGAAAAGAGTGTCACGCCTTGTAAATGGCAGTAGGTTTCAAAGCCTACAGAAATTGTGCTGTTAGTAAATGCAGATCCATTATCACCCGTTTATGAGTGAAAATTTTGAATTGCATTACATGCAGTGGACATTTGGAGCAGAGTATCTCGCAGTGGTAAATAAAGCTGCACGTCTTCAGTGTTCCGAACAACTCAGAAACTGGACATTAACTGACTTGAAGTGGGTACTGTGGTCCGACAACTTGCCTCTTGTCAAATGATTCAAGGAATCAAGTGCACCAATGGCTAATGAGACATTTAACCCACGGTGTGTAGAGCATGTTGTTCAGGGCAGAGATGATCACGCGGAGTTTCCAGAGTAGTTTTCCTACCATGATTTAGGCCCATTCATACAGATTACTGTGAACATGTCCTATGATATTTGTATCAACATTCCTTGTGACCATGTGCTGTCCTTTTATCTACGTCTTCATGATGGTTATATACACATCAAAAAAGTTTTGCATCACCCTGGTTCTCAGAACTCCTGAAGATAGACGTTGACTGTGGATACTGTATCACAGACAGAGTCCTTTGACTGTTCAGAGATGTCACTAAACGCGACAAAATATGTAAACAACTATGCATGAGTAGCGCCTATTAGATGGAGAGGGCCCGACAGCCGATCTGTTCCAATCATTCCATGAGCAAGGGGGTACACGGATCGTGTTGTCTGCAGTTCAACCATGCCTAGACGGTCAATACCGCGCTTCGATCGCGTCCACATTGTTACTTTGTGCCAGGAAGCTCTCTCAACTAGGAAAGTGCCCAGGCCGGCCGCTGTGGCCGAGCGGTTCTAGGCGCTTCAGTCCGGAACCGCGCTGCTACCACGGTCGCAGTTTCGAATCCTGCCTTGGGTATGGCTGTGTGTGTTGCTCTTAGGTTAGTTAGGTATAAGTAGTTGTAAGTCTAGGGGACTGATGACCTCAGAAGTTAGGCCGAGCGGTTCTAGGCGCTTCAGTCTGGAACCGCGCGACCGCTACGGTCGCAGGTCCGAATCCTGCCTCGGGCATGGATGTGTATGATGTCCTTAGGTTAGTTATGTTTAAGTAGTTCTAAGTTCTAGGGGACTAATGACCTCAGCAGTTGAGTCCCATAGTGCTCAGAGCCATTTGAACCATTTGTTAAGTCCCATAGTGCTCAGAGCCATTTGAACTATTTGGAAGTGTCCAGGCGTCTCGGAGTGAACCAAAGCGATGTTGTTCGGACAAGAAGGAGATACAGAGAGACAGGAACTGTCGATGATATGCCTCGCTCAGGCCGCCCAAGGGCTACTACTGCAGTGGATGACCACTACCTACGGATTATGTGTTGGAGGAACCCTGACAGCAACGTCACCATCTCGAATAATGCTTTTCGTGCATCCACAGGACATCATGTTACGACTCAAACTGTGCGCAACAGGTTGCATGATGCGCAACTTCACTCCGACGTCCATGGCGAGGGTCATCTTTGCAACCACGACACCATGCAGCGCGGTTCAGATGGGCCCAATAACATGCTGAATGTACTGCTCAGGATTGACATCAGGTTCCCTTCACCGATGAGTTGCATATGCGTTCAACCAGACAATCGTTGGAGACGTGTTTCTAGGCAACCCGGTCAGGCTGAACGCCTTAGACACAGTGTCCAGCGAGTGCAGCATGGTGGAGGTTCCCTGCTGTTTTGGTTTGGCATTATGTGGGGCCGACGTACGGCGCTGGTTGTCATGGAAGGCGCCGTAACGGCTTTACGATACGTGAATACCATCTTCCGACCGATAGTGCAACAACATCGGCAGCATATTGGCGAGTCATTCGTCTACATAGACGACGATTCGCGCTCCCATCGTGCACATCTTGTGAATGGCTTCATTCAGGATAACGACATCGCTTGGCTAGAGTGGCCAGCATGTTCTCCATACATGAACCCCATCGAACATGGCTGGGAAGGGCTGCTTGTGGACGATGTGACCCATCAACCACTCTGAGGGATCTACGCCGAATCGCCATTGAGGAGTGGAACAATCTGGACCAACAGTGCCTTGATGAACTTGTGGATAGTATGCAACAACGAATACAGGTGTGCATCAATGCGAGAGGACGTGCTACTGGGTATTAGAGGTACCGGTGTGTACAGCAATCTGGACCACCACCTCTGAACGTCTCGCTGTATGGTGATACAACATGTAATGTGTGGTTTTCATGAGCAATAAAAAGGGCGGAAATGATGCTTATGTTGATCTCTATTCCAGTTTTCTGTACAGGTTCTGGAACCGAGGTGATGTGAAACTTTTTTTAATGTTTGTACTAAGGAAGCTCCTTCTTCCAAGATGACAACAATGGCGTTAGTAGTTAGGCTGTATGGCCTTCTGGTGTACGTTCGACTGTTGCCAAATTTTCCCCTCCCCTCTATGACATCATACAATATTGCCTAATTTCTGCCCCCTTCCTGTTACATGTACCATTCTAAAAGGCCAAGTGCCCAGTATATAGAATGGCAGCAAATAAAAAGCGTGCAAGGAAATTCAAACAATGGCAGGAAATTCAAAAAATGTGGGGAAATTGAGAAACAGCCGCCGGCCGCGGTGGTCTAGCGGTTCTAGGCGCTCAGTCCTGAACCGCGAGACTGCTACGGTCGCAGGTTCGAATCCTGCCTCGAGGATGGATGTGTGTGACGTCCTTAGGTTAGTTAGGTTTAAGTAGTTCTAAGTTCTAGGGGACTGATGACCACAGATGTTAAGTCCCATAGTGCTCAGAGCCATTTGAACCATTTGAGAAACAGCCTAAATGTTCTACAGGATTTTCCCACTACCCCTATGATGTCACTGTGGAAGTAGTGTTTCATAAATTGATGGGAAATCAAAAAGTCCAAGATGGAGCAATGTCCTGCTGTAATTCAAGCCAGCTGACCAGATATACTGGAGAACTTTGCATTGTTGCCAGATTTCCACCTCCCCCAGTGATGTCATACACTATTGCCAGATTTCTGTGCCTTACTCTGAGATCCACCCTCTGACAGAGGCCAAGTAGTCTATGTTTAAAATGGTGGAAAATTAAAATAATTGACGGAATTTAA
Organism: Schistocerca nitens; assembly: GCF_023898315.1. NCBI lineage: Eukaryota > Metazoa > Arthropoda > Insecta > Orthoptera > Acrididae > Schistocerca > Schistocerca nitens. The sequence goes on along the minus strand of NC_064616.1, from coordinate 567,610,637 downwards.
AAAATAGCAGGGATTTAAAACATGCTGGGAAATTCAGAAATAGCCAAATTGTGCTATATGGTTTTCCTGCCACGTCTATGATGACACTGTAGACGTAGGGCTGTATAGAGTGGTGGGAAATTAAAAGAATTCAAGATGGAGCATTGTCCTGCCAGAATTCAAGATGACTCACATAAGATACTGCTGTGCTCTGCATTGTTGCCAGTTTGTCTGGGTTTCTCCCAGATATCACTCACCAGAGACAAGGTATGTCTGTTTCTCCTGCAAGTCCAAGCTGGCCTGTTAGACCAAAGATATTTTCTCCTGAAAGCCTGAGCCTGTGGTTTTCAGAAAAAGTGTATTGTCTCCCTAGGTCACCCTTGCTGCCACTGTACGTGTTCCAGCACAAAACATTGTCCTATGTGAGACAAAGGATGATTTCCCTCCTCCCCCCCCCCCCCCCCAACTCCCCCAAGCAGATCCAAGCCTGCCTGTTATTCAGAGCTGGGACAAAAGTGTTTGTTTCCCCTGTAGGTCCAAGCCTGTCTGTTAGATAAAGAGTGCCAGTCTGAACCAGTTCGCTACATAAACATGTTTCTCACCTAGCAGGTAGTAACCAGTCTTAACGTATCTGCTGACCTACTTTTATTTCCATTTAAGTTCAATTCAGTTCAACTCATAAATCAGAGGACACTTTCCCTAGGTTTAAAAAATGTTGCTAGCTCAGTTGTCCAGAGTTTAAAAAATTACACTCTGACACCACGCCTACTTTGGATCTGACTTGTCCTAAGATTAAGTCCATTTGCTCTGTGCTTAAACAAGTGCCACCACTGCTGTGAGAGGGTATTCAAAAATAGTCACTCGTACTAAATTTAAAATGGTGAGAAATTCACGCACCCTAAGTTTAAAAAGATGGAAAACCCTCTGGTTGTCAGAAATAGACTGCTTATCCTAACATTAAAACTGTGTAGTTCACTAGTATGTCGTATGTGGTAAAACAGGAATAGGAAGTGGATGCACTAGCATCTTTATTTTCACAAATACGCTGGGAAGGGGGAGGATCTTTTCTGTGGCAGACAGCACCATACTGGGCTTCTGCAGTCTTTGCATACTGGGGGAGGTTCCATGTCGCTGCTTCAAAGCCCTCCACCACCGCTCTGCCAGCCATCTCATCTACTCAGGGCGTGGCCATGAGGAGCTGTGTCACACTCCACAGCTACCGTCAGATTGCCGATAGACGCTAGCACACAAGTACCGCACTGAGCATATGATGCACTGCTACAGTGAGGCAGCTTGTACCTGTGGGTCTAGACTCGGAGAGGTACCACTGCGCTGGTAACAGGACGCTCCCTAGACTGGCGGCCGACTGCTCAAGAGCCTAGAGTGCTAGAGTAGAATAAGTGCAGTGGTACTACAGCAACTTGCGCACTGTGTGACGTCAGATGGTGTTCACCTACCCAACCAACAGGCCACAGCCTGCCTGCACCGACGCATCCGTGGCTAGAGTTTGGAATGTAGGTAAGCCTCTATCGTTCGGTGTGGGCTAAATACCCTCCCACAGTCGACTATACGACTAATAGACGAAATTTTCTTTTTATTCCGATTCGTAAGTTTTGATTTTTTCAATTATTCAGGCAGAATTCATAATGGCGTCGAAATGTTCATTAATGAACGTCAGTGAAATGTATTTCGAGGAGAGCAGCACAGGTAGCAAAAGAGGTGGAAATTACTGGATGAATTTCTAACATGTGGCAATACTATGCTTTGTATTATCATGTTAAGATATTCCCATTTGTTCTTCGTACTCAAAACCACAACAATAGGAAACAGAGTTCTGTACATATTCTGATGAATATTGGTGTTAGACGGGACATCAGATGTTTCCACAGGATTCCTAAATAATTTTCGACGAATGCAGCTGTGCTTCAATCAACAAGAACGCTGTTGTGGAGTACATAGTAGCCATAACCATGGTAAAACTTCAAAGAACTGCAGTGATGTAATGGATTGCTCATGTTTTTTCAATGAAAGTTCTCAGAAATGGTCTGTATCATACGAGCACATTCTAATCCATTTTTCCTTTAGAGCACATGGTATTTAGAAGCCACTCTGTAATGTATGTTGTTTTTCAATACGAATTGTACTTTAGGAAGTCAAAGAGCGATTCCTCTGTGTTGTGAAAGGTTTTCAAGATCATGATAACAGTGGTATTATATATTTTACGCAGTTTCGCGTGTTTAGTGATGCTTCATCTGTCAAGTCCGTTATGTTTACGTATCTAGCTGGTGACATACTTGTCAAGTTTGTGGAAGTCTCGATAATGATTTTTCTGGTTACTTGGACTGGATAAACCCCCGTAGGTTGAAAGATACTGGAACGCATGACTTCTGTAGAGTTATACATAACTGTTATTCCTAGTAAGGCATCTGTGCTTTCACTACAATTCAATATTTGTTGTCATGCACTCGAAACAGTCTAGAACTGATCGTATTAATATTTTCCAAGCCAGTTTTACTTTACGGTACATAGTATTTTCCGAAAACTGTTACAACAAATACGTCTTCCATCCACATCCCTTGCACTTTACGAAGTCAAAGAATGGTTCTGCTACATCTGCGAGCGGTTTTCGACGTATACACAAACGGTGAGGGTGCAGAACACACAATGCGAACTTGCTGATGATGATTTAATGCCAGCCAACAGTCATTAGGTTCATATGTTAAGATAGAATAAATAGAGCAGTACTGCATTGTTCTGGAGGACCACAAAATTCCAGTCATTCTTCCTATCAACAGACAGCGATCTATCATTCAGGCGATTTTAAGCGATTTCTCTCATAAATTGTGAGTTTTTACGTTGTGCGTGGGACATGGGGGGATGCTGACTCAGTTTTTCGGGATAGTAAATGGGCGGTACAGAAAATGGCCCAGTGTGTGTGTGTGTGTGTGTGTGTGTGTGTAGTGAGTGAAGTGTTATGAAACAATGTGTATATAGTGTGTGCAGTGACTGATAGTGAGATATGAGTGAACAGTGTGGCATTACACTATTTAATAAGTTATTTGTAAGAAAAGTATTGTACACCAGGAGTAAATCTAATGATTGTCTCCAACTAGAATTCTGTAAATGTATGTGTATACGAATTAGCTTATTTTAAATTGATATAAACTTGTAAATACATTGACATGTCCTATATCCTTGTAAAAAGAGATCTACGGATGAATAAAGCTACTACTACTACTACTGCTACTACATCAAACATCCCCAGCCGATTTCTTATAGTACTGTCCTCTGGGGTTTAACATCAGGTGGACATGTGAGCCACTGATCTCAATGTCATCGAAAGGAAGATGAACGTAGGTACTTTATGGATAGACCTCACCAGAGCAGATCTGTAATATTGCCCCGCTTAGGACAGTGGAAGCATTGAGATGGAGATCTGCTATTCCTGATTTCGGTCACTCAATATTTGCAAGATCAACGATCGATCATAAGTGTCACAGGTTTGCAATTGAAGGATGGTAGCACAGAACATTCATTCGGAAACGTCACAAATAAAAGTGCAGTGTGTTAATTGTTGGATATTACATCACATATTTTCATATGTTTGTAAATCATTTATGATGAGTACAGGTGTGATTCCTTCAATAACACGTTTGAGTTGGAATTCTCGTGCTGATCAAGGTATCGAAGTATACAAGATGCGACAGAGAGGATTCTTTTAGAAGTTTGATATAGCATTTGACAGTAGGGCATGCCCTACAATTCGTCTATAAATAACTGCGTCACCCCACAGCCACCAGCACACTATTAACGTATCAGAAGTACCATTAGCGTGAACTACATGTACCTTCAAATCAAAGTAGCACAATTCAACTCTCCTACCACAGACACACATCCTGCTGGAAGACAGAACACAGTTCGTGATACTGGCTGTGAATGTCCCACATCTAAATATAGATAAGTGACAGATGTGTCTGCATGACACACATAACTCGAGTCATCCCTCCTATAAACAGAAAGCGATGTAGTATACAGACGATTTTATTATTCAGGCGATTTTAAGCGATTGATCACATAAATTACAAGCGTTTTACTTTGTACATAGGACATTCAACATCACAGTGGATTTCTTATGGTACTGTCTTCTGGGGTATACGTCAGGTGGACCTGTTAACCATTGCAGCTCAGTGCCATCGTAGAGTAGTATTACGTAAATAACTTCCGAAATAGACTATTCTCAGTATGTATACTCACGATCATAAAACGAAAGGTGTAAGAGAGAGAGTTTCTGGCACAGCTTACCACAGTTTCATAACAGATGGTTATAGTCAAGCCCTTCTCTGGATCGCATATTAATCACTAGTACTGAATTTGAAGTGAATTTTAGGTGATTCCTCACATAAATTGCAAGTGTATTTAGGTTAAACATGAGATACCTAACATTCACAGCGGATAGCTAAATAATGGCTCTGAGCACTATGGGACTTAACATCTATGGTCATCAGTCCCCTAGAACTTAGAACTACTTAAACCTAACTAACCTAAGGACGGCACACAACACCCAGTCATCAGGCTAAATAATGACAGCTGAGGAATTTGAAGATGTGAGTGTTATGTGTAACATGATCGTAAGCGACTGGTGGGATAGTGGGACTTCTATTAGTAAACTTACACGCTTCCATAGGATTTCTAAATAATTTTATGACAGATGTCTGTGTGATTTGCTCAACATGGTCGCTTGTACAGGACGTCTTTCTGCTGGTCACAAAAGCGAATGCCGGGAAACGTGATGCAAAACGATTGCGAGTGTGGACTTGGAGAAATTCCTCAATCAGTGACAAAGAAACATTATAGATCACATCCTCCCCCCCCCCCCCCCCATTCATTTCTCCATTTGGTAGACTCTAACCTCAATAGGGAATGCTACTTGATTTTTCAATTTCGTGCTGAAATCAAGGAATTTAATGTTAAAAATGGTTTTCCAGCTGTTTACATTCCAGCAAAATAATTACAGTCTATATAGTCACTTTTTGAAGGTCACTGTTTTAGCTTAGCAGAAGGAGCGTGAATTTCTCATACCTAAGCGTTGCAAAATAATTTTAGACGTGACATAACAGCTTTTTTTTATTGATGAAATTCGTGTCTTGGTGCAGGGCCAGGCACCGCGTGCCAAATTTCACGAATGCAGGGTACGTGGGCTGCATGGGGGCCAAGGCCCGGCCTGTGACTAGGATTTGCGGACTATTGCGGTGTGGCATTTTTCGGTCGGCACAACTCTCTTCAATTCGACAGAATCGTGGTGTCAGTCCTGTTTACCTTTCGCTGTTCGTTCGTGATATGAGGGACGTTCACAGGTGAAGTGCTGTTTCCAAAAAAACAGGTAGTCTAGCGACCTATCGTCACAAGCCATTGGAAATGAATTGGAATGACAGAAGGAAGATATGAGAATTCTCGATGTATGTTATGCAGTCGACGAATGCTCCAGATCTGCTGTGTAATGAGGTTATAATACCATGCAGAAGGAATTTAAAGGTTTAGTTGTTCTGTACATCAAGATGCACTTTGTGTTAAATTTTCAGGGATGGAGCACGGGAAGAAATTGATAGTATGAACAGTAAATTTCTAAAGTCACACGCATTATTTCACTGTCGGTTGCAACAGTTTGCGTTGGTACTGAGCTAAGAGTATCTAGACTTTGTATATTACAGAAAAGTTAATTGGTTAAGTCCAAGGGCATGCCTGGAATGATTTTTCGATTTAAAACTGGATATTATTGAATTTATGAAGGAAAAAGGAGTGCAGGAATGAAAGTTAGAACAACCGGAATGGATTGGAGAGCTTGAATTTTCAGTGGACTTGACTGAACACTGCCTACCGTGAGACACTGCAAGGAGAGAAGCAATTTTTTCCGATTTGATGGGGATTCATTGAAAAAGAAAATCACGTTGTAGAACTGACATATTCTGACATATACACTTCAGTTCCCTAAGCTCAAGATTTTTAAAGAATTCATTGAGGTCCTAAACGTTTTGAGGACACTTTCAATCTTATATGTGTTTTCGATCCGTTTTCGACACCGTTTGCCGATTCAGTTGAAAGCGCTCCAGTGGACGACAGATGTAATTGATTGATCTGCGAGGTAATTCCCATTTTGAGGACTAATCCCTATAGCGTTGAAACTGTCCAGGATGTCTACATTGCTTTCCTCACGTAGTTTATATGTTTTCATAATGAGATTGCTAAAGTGTTACAATATTTCGGCCAACATATGTGTGTGAAAGACGTTTTTCCAATTATGAAACTAAATAAGCCATCATTACACAGCAATCTCAGTGCAAAATTCCTTGAAGTTGTCTACGTCTGTCCGTATGCCAACGGTCTGTACCAGATAAAAATTATACCTCTTCAGCACATCAAAAGTATACTGAAGTACCAAAGAAACTGGTATAGACATGCATATTCAAATGGGGGCCAAAATCCGGCACATGCAGAATACGGCGCTGCGGTCGGCAACGCCTATATAAGACAAGTGTCGGGCACAGTTGTTAGATCGGTTACTGCTGCTACAATGGCAGGTTATCAAGGTTTAAGTGAGTTTGAACGTGGTGTTATAGTTGGCGCACGAGCGGTGGGACACACCATCTCCGAGGTAGCGATGAAGTGGAGATTTTCCCTTACGACCATTTCACGAGTGTACCGTGAATATAAGGAATCCGGTAAGACCTCAAATATCCGACATCGCTGCGACCGGAAAAAGATCCTGCAAGAATGGGACCAACGACGACTGAAGAGAATCGTTCAATGTGACAGAAGTGCAACCCTTCCGCAAATTGCTGCAGATTTCAATGCTCGGTCATCAACAAGTGTCAGCGTGCGAACCATTCAACGAAACGTCATCGATGTGGGCTATCGAAACCCGGGAAGTTCGGCCGCAAATTGCAAGTGTTATTTCAATCGACGCCGCATTGGCAGACTTGCGCGCCGGTGAGGAGGATGAAATGATGATGACAACATAACAGCCAGTCCAGGAGTGCAGAAAATCTCCAACCCGCCTGGCAATCGAACCTGGGCCCGCTGCACGGGAGGCAAGCATGTTACCACCCAGCTAAGCAGGCAGACTGTCAGCAGCTCTAATATAGGTGGACAAGGTATGGTCGATGGGGGTGAGAAAATTGTCGGGGATGGAATTGTTAGATCGGATGTAGATGGTAGCACAGGTAACGGTTAAGTGTTTGAAGAAAAGGCTTAGGATAAGATGTTCGGTGGGATGTTGAGCAAGGCCAGGTGCCCCCCCCCCCCTTTTTTTTTTCTTTATTGTGATTTTGACACCTTATACAAAAGGTGGGCTGGCAGCGGCAATATTACGCCGCTCTTCAGCCACAGTCAGTACAAAAAGAAAACAATTAAGACACAGGAAAACATAACATAACGGTGAAACAAAAAACAGTAGACATATTAATTAAAAAACACGGAGCGGTTCACAGGTGGAGTAAAAGATAAAAAACGGTCAGCACTGTACACAAACACTGACGACTGAGAGAACACACGTGAACGCTGGAGCGTGGTTCGGTGAAAACACTGAAGCACAAACACGACGACACACACACAGAACCGATGGCGATGATCTCCTGCGCGCGAATGTTCACTATGACGTGTGCGAGTCCGGGGACCTGCCAAAAGGGGAAAAGGTGGGGGAGGAGGGAGAGGGGAGGGTGTAGATGCAAGTGGCAGTGGTGATGGGAGGGGGAGGAAAGGAGGTACGGGGGTAGGGGAAGCCCGGGGGGAGGAGGGAGGGAGGAAGGGAGGAGGGAGAGGAGAGAGGGTGCCCTAAGGAACCAAAGGGAGGGGAGAGGGATAGGTGCCCCTATAAATCTAATACCTTATATACACGAGTCCTGTTGCAACAGCATTGGGCAATGAAATGCACTTATAGCTATTTATGAGTTGCATGTCACATCCTAGCCAACAGAATCGTCGGAAATACATACTATATTTTTGACAAGTATAGTGCTCATTATCTTACTTGTACATGGCATCTCAAGACGATGTCCAGCGCCATATACCGAGTGTATTGTGTACCTGAAGAGCCAGAGCCTTGCTGTTTACTTGCTGGTCGCAACAGGCTAAGTCGCAGGTTCTGGTCGGCCGACCCCTTGTGACTGTGCATGCCGTTAGCCATGGACGGGACGGGCGTCGCTAACTCCCAGCACACGGCGAGACAAGCGGGTGCGGCTTATGCTTAGGGTTCTAACTTCAATTCCACTGCCGACATAGACTCCTCAGTTTAAAAAATCTGCTTTACCCAACCCAAGATGGGGATGTTGTTGTCCAAACACCTCAAATTTCTCATCTGAAACCTAGATTCCTCCATTTTATGTGAGTTATTTTCGAAGACAGAGAAATCATTGCATACACTCGTTTTCACATCGCTTATGTATGGTTACTTGTTGTGAAAATCTAGTACAACAGTATGACATTGGCTATATTTCTTCTAAGTATATTCTCATCCAGGAAAAACAATTTGTTCTTATCAGTTTAATGTCTACTATGTCCTGCATCACAGGACTACAATATTATACTCATATTCGAGTCATGACCAAGAGCTAAGATCATGCTCTACATCTGGCATAGGATGCCCCCTCACTTTAGAAATCTCTTAGGGTAGTGAAATACCTCATCTCCTAATAAGTCTCTTACGACAGCCAAATGGCAGCCCTAAGGCGTTGTAATACCAGGTTAATGCTATGCATGAGTTTATAAATCCACTAATATAGGTGATTTTATTACTATTGCCATTTCTCTCGTTGTAGGTGAAGTATTGAAATTTCGTTAAAAATATCTCTGATTACCGCTCCAACTCGCGAATCATATCTGTGGCAATCTCGTCCTCAGTTTCACCCACCCAGATGATATCAAATTGATTCACTAGTTAATTAAACTGATTATGAGGGTCCCTTTGCACGGTAATTTTTTTTCCTTCAGTCGAATTACGCTCCTCAGGTAACTCAAATGGTAATACCTGGAGGGGGGCGATGTTCCTTCCTAGGAGCACTATTGAGAAAATTAAGAGAACTGACATTTGAAGCTGACTGCAATAGTATTCTACTGTCTCCATTATACATTTTGCGTAAAGACGTCGAGGACAGGATACAAGAAATTAGCGCTCATGTGGAGACATGTAAATAGTCTTTTCTCCCTCGCTGTATTTATGAGTGGGATAAGAAAGAAAATGACTAGTTATGGTGGTACAGAGTACCCTCCACCACGAAAAGTACAATGGCTTGTGAAGTATGCATGAAGATGTAGATGTAAATTTAGTCTACATATTACGTCAGCCCATCCATTTATAGGCACACAAAACGTACGGAAGAATGTAGTCTCATATTTAACGAGAAAGCAAAAGACGGAACTTCTACTGCTGATTTTCTCATTGCAGTCACTTCAAGAGAAGTATGTGGGAGGAAGTAATGTGTTGGGTCATAACGATTAGAGGAAGTGGTAAAGAAATCACGTCTAAGTTTCCCTTTGTCAGTGTGTCGCTTACCCCCATATTGGCACGAACTTTCCATTCTTCGATATATAGCAATATGCACCTCTATCCAAGTCACAGACCCCTGATAAGTCTCTCGAAATCCCATTAAGTTGCGATAGCACTGTTCTATTAATTAGAATGTTGTCTAGCCCTCTACCGGTCACTGGCTATGTAGAGCTATCACAACGAGAAAAAATAGTACACCTCCATTAAGGGAAACATTCACTACCATGTGGATGCTCATGTCCAGATATTTGATGTGATTAGTACTGCTTATAGTTATTTGTAGTCATTGACGTAATAAAAACCTATCCGCACACATACACAATAACAGCGCAATTGCATTAAGTGTTTACAATTGTACTACATTTACAAGCAAATTTAGAATACATTGCCCGAAATGACATCATGATCATGTAAACAGAAGTGTTTGCATCTTGGATCTTTAGAGTAGGCTATATATAAAGGGAGTGTCGCTGTGTAACATAGTGGATGCCTTGGGGTGGTGTGGTGGTATATCGGTGGGTCGAACTGTTTGTTTTACACAATATTTGTAACCTGTGCAGAATGGAGATGCTCCCACATTCATCTCCTGAATTAGTGTCGTTATACAGTTCAAGATGTGGTGTGCAGGAGGTTAGGTTAGCTCAACCCAAGTATAGAACATACAATGGGAAGCTGGCATCTTTCAAACGCTGGTGTTTAGCTATTAAGCAACGTCCTGACAAACAAAATGAAGCTGGATTCTTTTATACCGGTGATGTAGAAGAAACCATGTGTTTCCATTGTGATGGAGGGCTGAAATATTGGGAGAAAATGAATAACCAATGGGTTGAACGAGTTGTGTGGTTTTTCAAGTGCTTGTTTGCTTGCAGCTAATATTAAAACTACATCAAATCTTCTAAAAGCGGTATCAGAATACCATATGACTACAAGGGCTTCTGACAATGCTTATAGATGTAAAATCTGCTTCTAGGAAGAGGTATGAGTGCTATTCTTTCCTTGCAGACATATTGCTGCCTGAGTTAAATGTGGACCTAGCCTTTTCTCGTCTGCCGTGTGTCAGAGACCTATTTGAGCTACAGTAAGAGCATTTTTTATGAAGGCTGTGATGTTGTAAGAGATACTATTATTGTATGAAGCATTTTTAGACTCCATTAATACACATTGTGATGATTAAAGCATTGTCGTTAAAACACGAACTTTTCTTTTTTATTCCTACGTCAATCAGATTCAGGCCTGCTCTTAATATGATATATGATTACAAAGTGACCACCTCCTGACCTGCATTGAAGGATCTTGATTTTTTAGAGACGAAGCGTGGAACTGACATACAATATCACCGTTCTGTCAATGTATGCAGTCTTCTATCGGACTGAAAACATCATTTCGTCCCCCAGCAGTGTACTATTGTTAAAATCTGGGTAAAACAGTTTCATATGATTTGATGACGAGTGCTTTGTTACATGTACGCCTCACTAAGCTAGTAGCGGCTAGATTATGAGTAGGAGTGTACTGCGGGGTGAAAAAGAAAATCTGAGAGGTGCCTACGGACATGTGTCATATTACTTTAATACATAGCATTAAACAGCGGATTTAATCGGGATTGGCGGTTGAAGGTGCTTGGTTTCTTAATGTATGCATTATATGATGGATGGCTGGATGATGTCATATGTCAGTACTTTAATAGGAGAGAGTCTTTGCATGCTACAGACATTGTATCATACTTCACAGTCATGAGAATGGCGTATATTAGGAGAAATTGGTATGGACTCAGCGGGGATATAGAGAAATCCATGTAAAGCGGATTAGAGCGTGAGATTGGGATGGAAGGGTAATCAATAATACTGGTGTGATTTATCCTCCATCAAGTGCTGTACAGCGGCTTGCGATGTATTTGTTTTATTTGTTGAATATTAGGTAATAGAGTTGTCTGCAAGCAGGTCGAGTGTCGAGCTGTCGAATCTATGTTACTGTTCACTAGTACATATCAGTTCATTACAAACGTCTCTATACATGTTAATGTCGGGATAGCATCTGAAAATGACCGCAAAGTTGAAGTGGAAAGTGAGGTACGAATATGGGACTCGTTCAGATAGAGTGGAGGAAGCTGTGCGGCAAACTGCCATATACAGGGTGTTACAAAAAGGTAAGGCCAAACTTTCAGGAAACATTCCTCACACACAAAGAAAGAAAATATGTTATGTGGGCATGTGTCCGGAAACGCTTACTTTCGATGTTAGAGGTCATTTTATTACTTCTCTTCAAATCACATTAATCGTGGAATGGAAACACACAGCAACAGAACGTACCAGCGTGACTTAAAACACTTTGTTACAGGAAATGTTCAAAATGTCCTCCGTTAGCGAGGATACGTGCATCCACCCTCCGTCGCACGGAATCCCTGATGCACTGAAGCGGCCCTGGAGAATGGCGTATTGTATCACAGCCGTCCAGAATACGAGCACGAAGAGTCTCTACATTTGGGTTGCCGGGGTTACGTAGACGAGAGCTTTCAAATGCCCCCATAAATGGAAGTCAAGAGGGTTGAGGTCAGGAGAACGTGGAGGCCACGGTATTGGTCCGCCTCTACCAATCCGTCGGTCACCGAATCTGTTGTTGAGAAGCGTACGAACACTTCGACTGAAATGTGCAGGAGCTCCATCGTGCATGAACCACATGTTGTGTCGTACTTGAAAAGGCACATGTTCTAGCAGCATAGGCAGAGTATCCCGTATGAAATCATGGCGGTGAATCGAGGAAGTACAGTACTCACTGACGAAACTAAAATGAGCTCTAACATGGAAATTAAGCGTTTCCGGACACATGTCCACATAACATCTTGTCTTTATTTGTGTGCGAGGAATGTTTCCTGAAAGTTTGGCCGTACCTTTTTGTTACACCCTGTATATCGAGGGGCAGTTGACGGCTAAGTACGACATATTCTGTCTCGCATTCCCATCTTCAACAGCAGCAGTGTTAGTGCAATAATACTCATTGTGCTTGGTGCTGCTACGTGAAAATTAACAGCTCGAGAGTCACCACAGGACGCATTTCTAAAGCAACAAAGGGGCGCAAACACACATGATCTGCAGGAAGTGGTATGTGCTGCAGTGCAGCGAGAGTAGATCGGTAGTATTGGTTTGTTTAAGAAAGTGGGTGCATTTAGATGGAAATGTGCAGTTCGTGATTTAGGTCACTCACTCATTATAATATCAACGAAAATTCATAGCAAGATGGTAAACCAACTCCAGCAGTTTTTGCATGCAATAAATGTGGAATCCAAAGCATGCAAAAAAACAATTATTTGCGAAATACTGTAGCATAGTTTCCAAACGCCAGACATTGTTATTTAAGTACAGTGATTCTGTGTGTGGTACTCCTTCCCATCATTAACAAATGTTCCATTAAATCTAGAATCTTCCATGCCATGTAAATGCATATAGACTCCATCCTGTAATCTGCTTACGATGAAAATACAGCACATCTAGCGAAACAATGGTATCAGATATCTGTAACATAGTTACCAAACGTCTGTCAGGGTTATTTAAGTAAAGCTGTGCTGAGTGTGGTGCTCCCTCTCACCATTAACAAGTGTGTCATTAAAACTACATCTTCCATGTCATATACCTGTATACATATCCCCTCCTGATTTCGAAATCTAATTTACTTAAAAAGAAAAAATAATACTCAGTAATCCAGCGGTGCAATGGAATGAGATGTGTGTAACTTAATCTCCACATACCTTTCAGGGCTATTTAAGTACAGTGATGCTATCTGTATTACTCCTGTCCATCATTAACAAATGTTCCATTAAAAATACAGTCTTCTGCACCTTATACATCCCATAATGATTTTTGAAATGTACTTCCGTATCTCTGGCATATAGAGAGGATCAAACTCTAACAGTCGATTTCCAATGTTGCAAATCAAATCTTAAAAACTAGGTTTTTTTTTATTGGAGGAAGATGTAAACGTTTCTCCCACACGTTATGTACTCGCACAAATCCAATATAATTATCCGAATCCGTAAACTAGTAGCCATACATAGAAGGCCATTGCAATAGTACAGGCTGATGGTTCATTCCAGTGAACCGACACATAACTAGCGTAGTGATATTTGGAATACGATAAAGGAGATTAACACGTACATGGACATATTTATAGACAATCATCCGATATTGATGAATTTCAGATACATCAGATTTTCTTTGTGCAGTCCTCGCACAGTAGAAATGCAGGTGCAAAGCCTCCTTGGCCATTAAAAAACCTGTATCTGGCGTAGCGATCATAGAGGAGATTAGGGCATATACAGAGGCATACAGATAATCATCTTTATTCGATCATTACGCATGCGACTGGAAAAGAAACGAGGAAATCGATAATGCTGCTATGACATAGTCCACAACGTGCGGAATACGTATTTAAATGTAGGCTCCTGTCTATAGCAGGGGTGCGACACGGTAAGCTAGGGGTCTCCAAACTACGACCCGCGGGCCGAAACCGGCACGCGAGGGCCGGCAAACCGGCCCGCGTTACCTGGCCGGACATCCCCGGTATCCGGCCCGCCAAATATTTGATGTGGTACCTATACTGCCAACAATTGAGTTTCGAGGCCTATCGCGACCAATACACCGCGACATTGGCTCTGCTACTCGCTACAAGACTACATAACTAAACTTATTGTTGCGCCGCTTGAAATAACAATGCGTTGACATACTCTACATCTGTTACGTCTTGCAGTAATAGTGTTACTAACAATGATTTTGAGATTTCGTTAACTTTGCAGGACGCTTTCGTGAAGAATGTGCAGTGACATACTTTTTTGTCGGTGAAATTCACCGGAATAAAATACGCCAGAATTTCGGGCAGGTACGTCCACCAATCAAAATTATATAATTAAATAAAAATCGTAGTTCGTTTCAGTGCTAGCTATTCCCACAACCTCAGATTTTTGCGATTCCATTTTTCTTTTAGCCTTACATTACGGTGATCATGGAGTGCTAGGGTGCTTTAATCCCACTAGGTAGATCTTGGCCCTTATGACTTCGTGGAGGAGTCAATGTGGCCCCCGGACTAAAAAGTTTGGAGACCCCTGCGGTAAGCTATAGCGATTTACAGAGGATTGGTGATTGGAGGTCGTTGGAGCTGAATGTAGATGAATGTAACTACTGAATCTAAAATAGCAGAAGACACCTGCTACTTTTCTATTATGTCATTGACTACAAATCACTAGAAGCAGTACCAACCGTAAAAAACATCCGGGTGCGAGCATCCACATGGTGCTGAATTTTTCCCTGAACAGTAGTGTGCTATTTTTCTCGTTGTGATAGCTGTCTACATAGCCAGTGAAGCGTAGAGGACTAGAGAACCTTCTAATTAATGGAACAGTGTTGTAGCTACGTGATGGGATTTCGAGAGAATTATCAGGTGTCTGTGAGCTGGCTGTGATATATATCGCTGTGCATCTAAGACTGGAAAAATCGTGTCAATATGGGGGGTAAGCGATACTCTGACAAAGGGAAGCTGAGGGGTGAGCTCTTTACCGTTTCTTCTAATCGTTGTGAGTAAATACTGGTAAAACGATTATATAAAATCTTAGGAACGAGATAAATAGGAAGTGCAGGGCAGGCACTGCAGTACGGCTGCAGGAAAAAGTGTGATGTGCTATTTTTCTCATTGTGAGAGCTCTCTACCTAGTCAGTGATGAGTGGGGGAGTAGACAGCCTTCTAATTAATGGAGCAGTACTGTCAGAACCTGATAGGATTTCGAGACAATTAGCAGGGGTCTGTGACTTGGCGGAGGACATCTCTTATTCGTCAAAATCAGATGGATTCAAATGATATATAAGAAAGACTTGAAGATTCGTGAGAATATGGCGGATAAGCGATACTCCAAAAACCGAAGAGTTGAAAGGTGAACTCTATACCACTTCTTCTTAGTGTTGTCGGCAGACATGTTACAGCCTCTCACATACATCATGCAAAGTGATTGCTATGTGAAAATTAGAGGCTAATACGAAGTTTTTTTCTGATAGAGAATCAGCAGTAAAAGTTCCATCTTTTGTGCTCTCGATAAATAACAGACAACATTCTTCTGTGAATTTTGTGTGCCTATAAATGGATGGACTGACATTTTAACAGGTAGACTAAATTTACATCTTCACCTATATGCATAATTTACAACCATTGTACGGTGCATAGTGGAGGGCGTCCTGTACAACTACTAGTAATTTGCTTTCGTATTCCACTCGCAAACAGAGCGAGGGAAAAAGGACTACCTACATACCTCCGTAAGAGTGTTAATTTTTCGCATCTTATCTTCGTGGTCCTTATGCAAAATGTGTGTTAACGGCAGTAGGATGCTACTGCAGTCAGCTTCAAATGCTTCAAATGTCAGGTTCCTAAATTTTCTCAATAATTTTCCTCGAAAATAACGCGCATAATAGGAAGGAATCTATATTTTGCGTGAGAAATTCTAGATGTATGGACAACAACATCCCTATCCCGAATTGGGTAAAGTAGGTATTTCAAACTGTGGAGTCCATGTTGGGGGTGGAATTACAGTTAGAACTCTACATACAAGCCGCGCCTGATTGCCTCTCAGTGCGCTAGGAGTTAAAGTGATGCATTCAGGAGGGGTCGGCCGACCAGAAGCCGCAGCTTAGCGTTTGGCGACCAGCAGGTACAAAGCATGGCTCCTGCTTTTCAGGTACACAATACATTTTGTAGATGGTGCTGGACTAGACTAGAGGTGGCAGGCCAGTTTTTCCGCCTTGAACTGCTGTGTTGAAGAATGATAATGAGCATTACACTACTCGCCATAAATATCGCACCATGTGTTTCCCACGTTTCTGTTGGCTAGGATGCGACTTGTAACTAGTAACTAGGTATAAATGTGTTTCATTGTCATATGCTGTTGCTACAGGACTCCCGTATACAGGATCTTAGCTCACTCAACATCCCAGCGAACACCTTATGCTTAGCCTTTTCTTCAAAACACTCACTGTTACCTGTGCTACCACCTATATCCGACCTAACTGTCCCATCCCCTATGATATCCTCACCCACACCCACCATACCTTTTCCACCTGTATTTTTGCTACTGGCAGTGGCATCAGTCTACCAAATCCCTGCTGGTCATATTGTCCATATCACACAGCACATCTGACCTGAAAGCGACACCACCCCCAATGTCACCCTAGCATCTCCCAGCCTCCTTTGACACCTCACTGCAGATGTCCTTGATCGATTTGGAAGTAACCACCTACCTGTGCCCCTCACCATATCCTACACACTACCTCGTCCTCATGCACCCCAGCCCATTCTCGGTCCAAAAGTCAACGACTATTCCTGTGCCTACTGGGAATCAGTAGATACCTAGATTGGAAGCCACACCCTAACTTTACAGCAACCCAATGATATCCCACATGCCACAGCCTTTCTGCAACATACCTTGTCAGATACTGTTTCCACTCATATCCCTACTAAAGCCATAAATCCTCAACGTACCATTTCCCACCACAGGCTGCACTCCTTCTCCCGTCGCTGATTTCACATCTTCCTCCTAACTCGTGACTGGCATACACTGACAAACACCTGGCAAATGCAGCGAGAAAAAAATGTTCAAATGTGTGTGAAATCTTATGGGACTTAACTGCTAAGATCTTCAGTCCCTAAGCTTACACACTACTTAACCTAAATTATGGTAAGGACAAACACACACACCCATGCCCGAGGGAGGACTCGAACCTCCGCCGGGATCAGCCGCACATTCCACGAATGCTGCGCCTTAGACGGCTCGGCTAATCCAGCGCGGCAAATACAGCGAGACATTATAAATTTACTCAATGCCAATGAACTCCGGGATTGGTGCCAGTCATGCATCAGACTCAGTGCTATACTCCCAGTTAACTCCTCCAAGTACTGGAAAGCATTCCACGACCTTACTGGCAGCCAGCCTATCCCTCGTTAACCGATCCTTCACAACAACGTTCCCTTATCAGACGACCTGAGCAAAGCCAATCACTTTGCATCCTATCTCTCTGACATTTTCTCCATCCCTGACGACCTTCACTTTGACTACTCCCAATTCTCTGCTGTATATGAAAGAACATATATCACGGTCCCACACCTGGCTCCCAGCTGCCGGTACCTGAGCAACATACCAGAAACAGAATTAAATGCCCCATTCACCACACAGGACATAAATAAAACAAGTACTTCACAGAAAATGCAATACATCCCCTGCTGATGACCGCATTACCTGTCACATCTAAAAGAATGCCCTCTCTCCTTTTTCGTAACTGTTGCAGTCCTGTATACCACTGTCCTCTCCACAGGCTATTATCCCGACCTGTAGAAAACCTCCAAAATCCTACTTTTCCTCAAACCATACAAATCCCCGACTGTAGCTCCTCGTACAGCCTATCTGCTTCACCTCAGTCTTTAGCAAGGTCTCTGAATCCATCCTCTCCTGGCGCATCCACTGACATGTGCACTGACGCCATCTGCCTCCTATCACCAAGTGTGGCTTTTCTCTCTCCTTCTCTGCAGATGATCAACTCCTGAACCTCACCCCATCTTCTGTCCCAAGAGCTTGTCAACTGTAAATCCACCACCTCTGTCTCCCTTGAGTTAGAAAAAGCATATGGCCACAAATGGCATTCTGGTCTCCTTTACAGACTCCAGGCTTATGCAGTTGCAATAAACTATATCTGCCTAACTGCATCCTTCCTCTCCAGTCGTTCATCATATTCATTTTTAACAACACCTATTCCCATACCTTACAGCCCACTGTAGGAGTGCCTCAAAGTTCCATTCTCTCCCCTTTCCTTTACCTCTTATACACTGCCAATATGCCTAAACCACCTACTCCCATCCACATCCTTCGGTATGCTGATGATACAACTTTCCTCCCTCTCTACCCTATGCTCCAGAAATCCCAACGGTCCTTCCAAATCCACCTCAATCAGTTTGCCTTCAGGTGTAACCAATGGCTCCTTAAGATTAACCCCACCAAAATCCAGGCAACAACTATAGGACACTCCACCCACGCCTTTCATCTCCATGACTTCTATATCACCATTTATGAGCGTCCCATATGGCTAACTAATACTTTAAAATACCTTGGACTAACCTTTGACTGACAACTAACGTGAAAACCTCACCTACTTACCATCCAACATAAAAACTAAAAGCATTAAAACTACTTTCTTGTTGAACATGGGCACTACACCCCTCCACTGTCATCCACACATACAAATCCCTGATCCTCCCCATTTTTTGCTATGCAAATGTTGCAGGGATTTCCATCCCTCCTAAGTTTTATAAGTCCCTCCATTAACATGGTGCTCTCCATCTCGCTTCCTGCATCCACTTACCTTCCCCCACAGGGATCTTTATCACCTACATCTACATACATACTCCGCAATCCACCATACGGTGCGTGGCGGAGGGTACCTCGTACCACAACTAGCATCTTTTCTCCCTGTTCCACTCCCAAACAGAACGAAGGAAAAATGATTGCCTATATGCCTATGTAAGAGCCCTAATCTCTCTTATCTTTGTGGTCTTTCCGCGAAATGTAAGCTGGCGGCAGTAAAATTGTACTGCAGTCAGCCTCAAATGCTGGTTCTCTAAATTTCCTCAGTAGCGATTCACGAAAAGAACACCTCCTTTCCTCCAGAGACTCCCACGCGAGTTCCTGAAGCATTTCCGTAACACTCGCGTGATGATCAAACCTACCAGTAACAAATTTAGCAGCCCGCCTCTGAATTGCTTCTATGTCCTTCCTCAATCCGACCTGATGGGGATCCCAAACGCTCGAGCAGTACTCAAGAATAGGTCGCATTAGTGTTTTATAAACAGTCTCCTTTACAGATGAACCACATCTTCCCAAAATTCTACCAACGAACCGAAGACGACTATCCGCCTTCCCCACAACTGCCATTACATGCTTGTCCCACTTCATATCGCTCTGCAATGTTACGGCCAAATATTTAATCAATGTGACTGTGTCAAGCGCTACACTACTAATGGAGTATTCAAACATTACGGGATTCTTTTTCCTATTCATCTGCATTAATTTACATTTATCTATATTTAGAATTAGCTGCCATTCTTTACACCAATCACAAATCCTGTCCAAGTCATCTGGTATCCTCCTACAGTCACTCAACAACGACACCTTCCCGCACACCACAGCATCATCAGCAAACAGCCACACATTGCTCTCCACCCTATCCAAAAGATCATTTATGTAGACAGAAAACAACAGCGGACGTACCACACTTCCCTGGGGCACTCCAGATGTAACTCTCACCTCCGATGAACACTCACCATCGAGGACAACGTACTGGGTTCTGTTACTTAAGAAGTTTTCGAGCTGCTCACATATTTGGGAACCAATCCCATATGCTCGTTCCTTAGTTAGGAGTCTGCAGTGGGGCACCGAGTCAAACGCTTTCCGGAAGTCAAGGAATATGGCATCCGTCTGATACCCTTCATCCATGGTTCGCAAGATATCGTGTGAAAAAAGGACGAGTTGCGTTTCGCAGGAGCGATGCTTTCTAAAGCCGTGCTGATACATGGACAGCAACTTCTCTGTCTCAAGGGAATTCCTTATATTCGAACTGAGAATATGTTCGAGAATCCTGAAACAAACCGATGTTAAGGATATTGGTCTGTAATTTTGAGGATCCGTCCTTCTACCCTTCTTACATACAGGTGCCACCTACTCGGGACTTTACGTTTGGCAAGAGATTCGCGATAAATGCAAGCTAAATAAGGAGCCAATGCAGTAGAGTACTCTCTGTAAAACCGAATTGGAATCCCATCGGGACCTGGCAATTTATTTATTTTCAACCCATTCAGCTGCTTCACTACCCCAGGGATGTCTATCACTATGTCTTCCATACGGAAATCTGTACGAGACTCAAACGGCGATATGTTTGTACGATCCTCTTGCGTGAAAGATTTCTCAAATGCTAAATTCAAAATTTCAGCTTTCGTTTTGCTGTCTTCCGTTGCCAGGCCAGACTGATCAGTGAGTGACTGGATGGAAGCCTTCGACCCGCTTACCGATTTTACGTAAGACCAGAATTTCCTTGGATTGTAAGTAGGCTGTTTAGGTTTTTATGTTGGTAACACCACGTAGCGCTCCGTATGAAAATCACTGACTGTGCTGTGTGCAATCTGTGCCTGGTTGGCATTGTTGAAATATTCGCTATTGTAGTGTTGGGCAGTTGGACGTGAACAGCGCATAGCGTTGTGCAATTGGAGGCAAGCCGCCAGCAGTGGTGGATGTTGGGAGAGACATGGCGGAATTTTGAGAGCGGATGATCTGGACGTGAGTAAATTTGTAAGACTGGATGTCATGAATTGATATATATATATATATATATATATATATATATATATATATATATAATGACTTTTGAACACTATTAAGGTAAATACATTGTTTGTTCTCTATCAAAATCTTTCATTTGCTAACTATGCCTATCAGTAGTTAGTGCCATCAGTAGTTAGATTATTTTATTTAGCTGGCAGTATTGGCGCTCGCTGTATTGCAGTAGTTCGAGTAACGAAGATTTTTGTGAGGTAAGTGATTCATGAAAAGTATAGGTTATTGTTAGTCAGGGTCATTCTTTTGTAGGGATTGTTGAAGGTCAGATTGCGTTGCGCAAAAAATATTGTGTGTCGGTTTAGTGATGATCAGAATAAGTAAAGAGAGAAATGTCTGAGTATGTTCAGTTTTGGTCAACTGTTTGGAAATCAAATAATGTAAGAGGTTTATCAGCACAGTCACTCATTAATTTTTCTAAGGGTAGGTTTCATATGTCGATCCTTAGCCGTGGATACCTCACTGGAATCTTCCGATTTTTTCTTGTAGTGTGTGTAATTAGTGTAGCTATTGTTTATTGCTAGCGCGTAATTATAGAGAGAATTTCCTTTGTAGTTGTATTTTTTCATTGTTGTTCAGTAAAACAGTTGTGGCATGCATGTAGATTTGCACCAAGTATTTCGCAGCTGCGCTTGCAATTAACTAGATACTATTTTCAGTGCTACGTTAATGTGTTTTCTTATTTTTGCTCTTCAAATAGTGCTTTTATTGTTATCGTGTGAAATACGTGATAATTATAGCGTGTGAAAAACGTTACACTAGGCCTCAAAGTAAATTGAGAAATGATAGTGACGACGATTGTAGCGTATCTGTACCACCGTGTAATGAATTAACAGACATTCAACGTAGTAATTTAGTAATTGTGCATAGGGAAATGGTGCGGGCGGCAAATAATGGTGTAGACAGTGAAACAATTAGTGAACAGGGAAGCATTATCGATCGATCGGTAGGCAACAGCTCACCTCAGGAACCCGAAATGGCAGGACACAATCTTGCAAATACTGTAGATTCAGGTTTTGGGCCCTCACCGTTTTCTGAAATAAGTCAAGAGACATTTTCAGCTTGTCAAAATGTGAATGTTGCCGGTGGAAATGCACTGCCGAAAAGCATAGAGGAACAGATTCCAGACACTAAGACATTATTATTGCAATTAATGCAACAAATGAAACAAAATCAGAGACAAACACAGCAACAGTTAGACACAATGGGACAACACCAGAGACAAACACAGCAACAGTTAGACGCAATGGAACAAAATCAAAAACAGTCACAGCAACAAATGGAACAAAATCAGAAACAAATTAAAGAAACACTTCAACAAACACTTGAAGATTTAACTACTGAGTTACATAAAATCGAATCGAAATGTCAAAAGGTCTGTAATGACGTAAAAACTCAAATTTGTGAGCATTTTCAACCTATTTTTTCGAGGCATGAAAATGCATTACAGAATCACGAAGCAGCCATAAAAGAACTGCAAACAATTGTTCATGAAAATCACGAGACCTTGCGGGCAAAAATTGACTCAGTTGCATCTACCGATTCGGTTACGCAACTTGCAAAAACTCAGGAAAACTTCAAGGACACAGTAGATACTCTGAAAATTGGTTCAGAAAGACACATGGAGGAAATTAGTTCATTATCAGAGAAAGTAGTCGAACTTTCGGATCAGTTAAATAATTTATCTACGAATGTAGATGATAATCTGAATGACACAAGACAGGTAGTATTTAATGACACAGAAGAGTACGAATAAATTAGGAAATTCAAACAAAATCAGAATCAAATTAATACGCAACACCAAAGAGAAATCCGGGAAGTACAAGATCAGTTGGCACAAGTAATACAAGAATTACATATTTAAGAGGAGACTCGCGCTCCAACACAAGAAGAGGGACTTAGAAATACGGAACAGCCACAAAATAATAACACAGGGCACTTCGGAACTTATGAAAGAAATTTGGCAAGGTACACCGAATTTTGAGATGGAACCGCCGAAACGACGTAACAATGACCGACATGCGACTCGCCGACATGATGATTTTGACTATAAGCTGTTTATTACTACATGTAAATTCAAAACATTTAAGAAGTCCGGCAACAACATTCATCCACAAGCGTGGCTTCATCAATTCTCTCATTGTTTTCCTCTCAACTGGTCACTGGAGCACAAGTTCGAATTTATGTGTGGCTACTTAGAGAACGAACCAGCTGTAAGAACGCGATCGGTCGTTCACGATTGTTACAGTGATGGAGAATTTTATCATGCCTTCCTCTCAGCATATTGGTCTCAAGCTACACAAGACCGAGTAAAACATAGCATCATAATGATGAAACATTTCGAACAATCTGAATTTTCCAGTCTTGTGAAATATTTTGAAGACATGTTGCATATGAATCAGTACCTGTCAAACCCATACAGCCCCTCAGAACTCATCCGCATTTGCTTAATCAAATTGCCTGAACATTTACGACGTATTGTTTTGGCAGGACATTGAAAAGACGACACTGAAGCTTTTCAGGGACTGTTACAAGAATTGGAAATTGACACTGACAATCGCGGGACGCGAAAACAGGAACACAGCAATTACAGGTCACATCCGTCACAATTCCGCAATGAAAGAAATAATAACTGGACACGACAAGGCTCTTCTTACAACGTAAATCGTAACCAAAACAGACACCACCCGTATGACAACCGAATGCAGAGTAGTAATAATTACAGGGAAAGATCACCTCTCCGCAGTAATGACTATCACAGAGACAATCAGAGAAACAGACAATATGGGAACCAAAATAATTATTATCAAGGGAGACAGAATAACTTCAGACGCAATGGTCCACCGCGCAGTTACGATTCTGGGAGATATTCTCCACCCCATGACCGACAAACAAGAAACTATGTAAACTACCGACAAAACGACAGACCTGAATTTCATCAGAACTGGCGGGATTCAAACAGGGCAGGGCCCTCTCGACAAGGTGAATTTGTAGAAGTTAGTTCTCCAAATCCCAATAACGACGCACGCCAACAAAGAGACAATAGGCAATGACTCACATCGCTGGCAGCCGCAAAACATACTTATAAAGCCGACGACGTAGCTGCCGTGGCTGGTAATTATGTAAAAATGGAAGGCATTAGGGACGTCTTACTCCAGGAACACGACGGAAAACATAACAACATTGCATATCCTGTAATTCACATTACAGTAAATGACGTAAAATTTATGGGAGTACTTGACTCTGGCAGTCCCATTTCAGTAATTAGTGAGACATCCTTTAGCAAATGCAACAAATCGAACGATTGCCCCACACTTCCGTTAGGTAAGATTAAATTACTAGGTACAATCGTTGGAAAAAGTGTAGACGTACGCCAACAAATCAACTTAGAATTCTTTTGTCAAAGCCACAGCTTATCTATGAACTTTATTATTGTTCCATTATTGTCGACGGAAATTATATTGGGAGTAGACTTTTTGAATGAATACAAAGCAATCTTAAACTTTCACGATGCTGAAATAAGTTTAGAGAAAGAAGGTAAGTCAATAGCTTTGAAATTGGAAGATTGGCTCTCAAACCATGAGGAGGAAATTAATCGGCTTTACCTTCTGTTAGACAACAGTTCGGAATTTTTGATGGAACTTGACACTAACAATCACTCTTCAAGTATTGACAAGGATGATATCGACGGCGTATTTGATACTAATGAGTTAATTCAGAATAAAATTCAAACAATTGAGAATTGTAATGACACTGATAGGCAGGACCTTTTTGAGATTTTACAAGTACATTCCACAGTTTTTACTCATAAAACAGGAACAATCAAGGGATATCAATACTAATTTCGTGTTCGTGAGCATACTAAATTTTGTGTTAGACCATACGTAATTCTGGCACATTGAGCCTGCAGTAAGCTCATACAACAATCCATTACATGTTGTTGAGAAGAAAAATGGATCGATCAGGCTTGTCTTAAATTCGAGACAAATCAATACTATCATCATTCCAGAAACAGACAGGCCACAAACGTTGGAAGAACTTCTGCAAAATTTTAATGGTGTAAAAGTGTTGTCTTCCATCGATCTCAGATCCAGCTTTTATCAGATTGAACTTCATCCAGAATGTAGAAAATACACAGCTTTTCTTTGTTTCGGCGTTTGTTATCAGTTTCGGAAACTTCCTTTTGGTTTGAACATTTCTTCGGCAGCATTCATTCATGGGCTAAATTCCATATTACCTGAGTTCTTAAAACGTCACATCACCTTATATGTGCACGATATTCTGATAGCAGAAGCCTCATGCGAACAACATAATTGCATCCTCAACAGCGTGTTACATATTTTTGCAGAATCTGGAGTTACAGTTAACTTGGAAAAGTCTGAATTCGGTAGGACAAAGGTGAAGTTTTTGGGACATATTATTTCTTCTGAAGGCATTCAGCTGGATCTTGAAAAGTTAGAAGCAATCAGAGCCATTCCAGAGAGACAAACATTTTTTTTTTACTACGTCAGTGACAGATGTTTATGTAACTTAACAGTTGGAAAACTTCACACTTATGAAATTGTATTTTGTCTGTCCTTTGTGAATTGTTCATATTTTTTTCGGAACCATTGCGATACTATGAGAGCTTTGAATGATTATTTGGTATGGGATCATGATTTTTAAAGTACGTTTGAGGTAGATGACACTATTGAAATTTTTTTTAGGTTTTGAAATTATTGCAGAAAGCTATGATGGTTTTGAGATTTGACTGAGATGTTATGTTATGATGTTATTATTACGACGACGATGTGTATTATGCTATTGAGGTATGTTTATGATCAATAAGCTGATGCTATATGAGGAATTTGATTATGCTATGTATTTATTATGATGAAATATTGATGAAGTGTCGACGAATATGTATATGTGTAATAAGGTAAGGAATAATGGGTAGTGGTTAGAACCTCTGATTTGAGAAAAAGGATGTTGGAAACCAAGAATCGTATTTTAAGAGTTATGAAATGTGTGTACATGCATGAATTTATCACAATGCCAGCGAAAATTTTTTGTACATTGTTATATTTATTGGATTTTGTTCCTACACATTTGTAACGCAAATTCTCGACCTGTGAATTTTTTTATATGAGACTGTCACTGTAGTGCAAACTGCTGTCTTAAATATTTCGGTAAGAAAGCTAAGTGAACTTGACGTAATGCATTGTGGGCGCGCAGCTGCGTCCGCCGCCTGGAGAAAAAGCCATTAGGTGGAGAAAAAAAGAGGTCATAAATCTCGCTATTGACATTCCTTTGTAGATAGCATCGCAAATAAGATACGCTCATTACTTGGAAACATATGATTACTCGTACTTTGTGCTACTTACTGAAATGCTTATGAATTGATGGGAAATATTCTTACATCTATTGTCTTTCTAGTTGAGAGATTTTTTTACTGCCTTATGAAATGCCATATGGCTAGTGAATGATGTTTCATGCTTTGCTTTGTATGTATATTTGCCCATTTTGTTTAATATCTAGTTTCCACCTGCACTGCAGCATTGGTTAAAATAAAATTTAATAGATGTACTAATGTTAATATTTTCTGTCTACAGATCCATTAAACAATAATTTTATGATCTACTTTCTTTAAAAAAAGGGAACAGAAATAGACATTTCCCTTCACAGAAATTGCATAAATAATTTTTGTACAATGTGGTAACTTGTCTGCTAGAGTGAGTTATCGTGATGCATCACTCTAGTGTTAAGATGTGACATAGTTATTTGACATGGCCATCTTTACTGTAATATTTTTTGTGCTTGAGCTTTGTCATGTTTATGTATAAGTTATCACATTTGCTGCTGCTGTTTGCCAGGCATAGTGTAACTGAATTTCACTTTGTATTACCCTGTTAAGCCAGTTCTACTAGTGATTTATATTTCTTATTGCTCCACATTGGCTCATATTAGTTGTAATGTTGCATCTGCTCTGCTAATTTAGATATACTGCTGCTTGATTTGCCAATTTGCATTTTTTTGTCGTTGCTGTTTGTTGCTTCATTGCCTTGTCCCTTAGTATATATATCTGAACTCAGTAGATTTAAGTTAGCTTAAGAGGAGGTAGACTATATAAGAAACTAACTAGGAAGAATAGGGAAAGAATGCATTGAGAAGTTATATGAAAAAGATTTGGGCAAAAATGAGTATTGTACAATGAGAAATATTTATTTTGAAAGAGGCTATGAACAAAACAGTAGGGTTTAAGGATAACAGGCTTAGACAGGATTTTTTTTGGCAGGAGCAAATGTTGAAATAAGAGGGAAGATCTATGGAATGAAATTTTGGGTTGGACTGCAGTACCAGACATCTCACTGAAAACAAACCCTGTCCTTTCCTTTTGTGTTATACCGCTATGTGTTTGTGTACCCTTGTGTATTTGTGTTCTTCCTGTCTATATATATTTATCTGATAAGAGATATGTTGTAGAATTTTTCTAATACTATGTTATTTACTTTGTAAAGATGTTTAGACATTATTAATTCTGTTCTTTTTCATTGCTCATATGTGAAATTAATGTTTCAAAAACTATTCTCATTATTTTATTTATTTACTTATTTTATAATTCCTGTAACACTGATGTATCTGTTTATTTCTATTCTTTTGTAAAGCCTATATTACTACAAATGTTATCTGTATCATAATGTTTTGAATGATGTTTTCTGTACCTTTGTAATTGTATTCTCATGTTATAAAATTGTAATTGACACCAGTTCATCAAATTAAGTAACTTGTAAGTATTCATTTCACTGCACACATTTCTGTTGGTCATAGTATATGCACAATATGTGAGAAGTTGGTGCTGTTTGTGTTTGCATGTGGGTTAATAATTCAGCAGGGGACTGGTTAACAGCATTGCTGGTTCCAAGGACAGTTCCAAAAACTTTGTGAGTGCACAAGTGGTGCTATATTGTCCACAAGACTCTTCGATGGTGATTGTGCACCTGCACAGTGGTAACAGATGGCTGCTAGCCCTCTCTACAAGGACTACAGTGGGTCTACACCTTCGATGGCCCACCAATACCATCATTTCTATAAGGACTGCAGTGGGTCTGCACTCTGGTGGCCCACCAATACCATAATCTCTACAGGACTACAGTGGGTCTACTCTGTGATGACCTACCCACCAATATCCTTCAAAACTTCGACTGACTCTGCTTTGGGTTTGCTCTGTTGTGGCCCATTACCTGTCTGCATGTCAAGAGTCAGCATTGTCTTTCCATTGGAAGGACAACACTACTTCTTCAAGACTGCATGGAAATCCACTACTTCCGTGTGCATTTTCTTTTACTGCTCAGACTTTGAGAAAAAAAAACACTGCCATTTCACTGTGATGACTGATCACGACTGTCTTTATGGACTGTGAGAAAATTTTAGCTTTTGACCAACGTTGTATCAATAAGTGTGTGCATTTGATTTCTTTGTTATTGTAATTATGAATTGTTTTTTCAAATCTGTATTGGCCGCCGCCCAAAACAATTTGTAAAATTTTTTGTGGGGAGCATGGGGTTATGTAAGTAGGCTGTTTAGGTTTTTATGTTGGTAACACCACGTAGTGCTCCGTATGAAAATCACTGACTGCTGTGTGCAATCTGTGCCTGGTTGGTATTGTTGAAATATTCGCTATTGTAGTGTTGGGCAGTTGGATGTGAACAGCACATAGCGTTACGCAGTTGGAGGTGAGCCGCCAGCAGTGGTGGATGTGGGGAGAGAGATGGCGGAGTTTTGAGAGTGGATTATCTGGACGTGTGTCCATCAGAGAGTGTAAATTTGTAAGACTGGATGTCATGAACTGATATATATATTATGGCTTTTGAACAATATTAAGGTAAATACATTGTTTGTTGTCTATCAAAATCTTTCATTTGCTAACTATGCCTATCAGTAGTTAGTGCCATCAGTAGTTAGAATCTTTTATTTAGCTGGCAGTATTGGCGCTTGCTGTATTGCAGTAGTTCGAGTAATGAAGATTTTTGTGAGGTAAGTCATTCATGAAAAGTATAGGTTATTGTTAGTCAGGGTCATTCTTTTGTAGGGATTGTTAAAAGTCAGATTGCGTTGTGCTAAAAATATTGTATGTCAGTTTAGTGATGATCAGAATAAGTAAAGAGAGAAATATCTGAGCATGTTCAGTTTTGGTCAGCTGTTTGGAATCATACCCACTTTTTCGGCACATACTTCTCCAATGCGTGATTTACAATGTGTTTAAAATTTGCCCATAATTCTTCCACGTCCATCGTACCGGAAGTAAATGAAGTCGATTCGTTTACTAAGTGGAATGCTATCAACTGCTTACCTGCTGTTTCTGGTAAGAATACTCTCCTAGCCTTCTTGACAGACTTTTTAACTTTCGTAACCATAGTCGTAATGACAACATCAGGATCACTAATCCCTGTCTCAACACTGACACCGTCGATGAGGTCTGGTCTGTTCGTGGCTACCAGATTTAGAATATTTCCATTACGCGTTGGCTGTCGATTTAGCTGCTCAGGACAGTTTTCGTATAATGTGTTCTAAAGTAATTCACACGACGGCTTGTCTGTACCACCTGAAATGAATCCATAGGCATCCCAGTCTATACTAGGTAGATTGAAGTCGCCTCCGACTAATATAGCATGGTCCGGGAACTTCTGCGATACATTGTGTAGACTCTATTTGAATTATTCTAGAACTGTCACAGTGGAACCTGGTGGCCGGTAATAACACCCAACAATTAATTTTATTTCTCCTAGCCGTATTAAATGTGTCCAGATAACTTCACAATCACACTCTATTTTGACCTCAGTAGACACAATATTTTTGTCAACTGCAATGAAGACACCACCTCCTACGGTGTCTAATCTCTCTTTCCAATACTCGTTCCAACCATAACTAAATATTTCAGAACTTCCTATCTCAGGGTTCAGCTAGGTCTCAGTCCTGAGAATAATTTGCGTGGCACACGTTTCCTGGAGGGCAGTAAATTCAGGAACTTTATTCCGAACATTCTGAAAATTTACTGCTAATATCTTGATAGCTGAAGTGTCTTTACACAGAGCGTGTCCTGATTTCCCTGCCTGCACTTCGACTGGTGAGTGTTCATCAGGACACCTCACACTACTGCCTAGCCTAAAAAAACCCTATGTGCACGCCACAAGTACTCTGCTACCCGAGTAACTGCTTCCTTTGTGTAGTGCACCCCTGACCTATCTAGGGGCGTCCTACAATTCCCCACCCAATAGTGCAAGACTAGAAATCTGCAGCCAAGACCGTCACAGAGTCGACGAAGCCTCTGGTTGAGACCCTCCACTCGACTCCAAACCAAAGAACCCTGATCCACTCTGGGAATGATGCTACAAATAGAGAGCTCTGCTTGCACCCCGCATGCAAGGCCAGCGGTCTTCACCAAATCCGCCAGCTGCCCGTACGAACTGAGGATCGCCTCACAACCCAAGTGACAGGCATCATTGGTGCCGATGTGAGCAACTACTTGCAGACAACTGCACCCCGTATGCTTGATAGCTGCAGGCAAGGCCGCCTCCACATCTTGAATGAGGGCCCCCCGCAGACAAACCGACTGCACAATGGAATTCTTCCCAGCCCTGAACGCTATTTCCCTAAGGGGCACCATCACCTGCCTAACATTGGAGCTCCCAATAACCAGCAAGCCTTTGCCCCCATGTGCCTGCTCGGGTCCTGCTGAAGTTGCGGCCCCCTGCCCACTGACAGGATGAACAGGCGAGGCCAGCTGGCCAGCCTCCACATTGAACCTCCACCTCGAGCGACGCGAACGCGTTGCAGTCCGCCACTCACCCTGAGGTGAGGGTGGCCCCAACGTGCTGGGTACACTAGAGGGTACCTCGGCGGCTGAGTCAGTGGACGCAGCAAGTGACATCTGGGGCGTCTCAAGCGACGCGCCAGACCCTCCGCCATCGCTGCACCTCGAGGGAGCAGCCTGAAGGCGGCTGACCGTGGCCAACTGCACGCTCAACTACTCGTGAACCACGGCCAGTTCCTCCTGTGCCCGCACACAGCATGCACACACCCTATTCATCCTACTGGTAATATCTGGACGTATAGAGTTGCAACAAATAAACTGCCACCTGTCCTTGCCTACACTGAACACCTCCGAATAACCTACACCATCCATAAACTTGACTCTGACAATCCTATTGTATCGCCTTTCCTTCCCAATCCTTGTGTGCTACCACGCCTCTACCCACACATCCTACCAAAATTTCACCTCCTCACTCTCCACATACTTCCCCAGAGAAATTTCAACTTTCTCCCTCTCCCTGACCTCGAACTCTGCCCCAATGTATACCTGTCCTACCAACTCCAGATCCATTCTACCCTGACCGCCCTCCTGCCCTGGGTTCCCTCCTCCTCCTCCTCCTCCTCCTCCTCCTCCTCCTCCTCCTCCTCCTCCTCTCCCCATATCACACCTCATCCTTTTCCCATTCCCTGCCACTCCAACCCCGTTTACTCTTCAATCTACAGATCCCAATACTAGTTGCCCCTCACTACTTGTCCCCCATGGCCACCCTGACCTTGTCGCCACATCTTTCCAGTTCACCATCCTCATCACCACCACTCCTGTATCTCTCTCTCCATAACCCCCCTTACTTTTCGTCTGCAGTCTACCATCTCAGGGCAGGTCCTTTTCCAGCTATAGTGAACGTACACAGTGCTCCATTTTTAAAAGTCAGTGCATCTTCTGTCATGTTCAGTGCTTTTAGAGTGTTTTTTTCAAGTGTTCAGTGTTCAAGTGTTTGTCAAGTGTTTTTAATGGTGCTGTCTGTCCACATCTTCATAAATGTTTTTAAAATGATTCTCTGAAAACAGAATTCTATTACTTATATTTCATCCATTCATGTCACCTTTTCAATTACTTTAAATGTATAATACTCGTATCACCCTGTTTCTTTTTTTTTGTTTTTAGTATCTATGTTAGTATTACGTTCTACTGGCTGAAGAGTGGGTTACTTGTGCCGCTGCCAGCCTACCACCCTTCCTACATGTAACAATGGGGAATGATATAACAATAAAGAAAAAAATTGGAGCACTGAGACAGTGGGTCGCTGTCCTAATATTATCATCCATGCTTATGTCCCTTTGAACAGCTATTCACTAGTAGAGCAGGAAGAGGCTATTCCCCTGCACTTCAGTGATAGTTTGCTGCTCTATTATTATTACCCATTCTTCCTATGCAGGGGTATTGGCTAGACTGGCTGGAAAAACTCTCTAGAGCTAGACTAATAGCGAAAATATCCTCTCTGTATCCAGCAGTTGTTAATGAGACAGGACAGTGTTACTCTCTAGCGCTTGATCAATGGTAACTACACCTCTCCAACTCCAATGCTTCACCGGCAGAGGAAAGAATTTGGATTTTCC
Organism: Schistocerca nitens; assembly: GCF_023898315.1. NCBI lineage: Eukaryota > Metazoa > Arthropoda > Insecta > Orthoptera > Acrididae > Schistocerca > Schistocerca nitens. The sequence continues at coordinate 567,578,313 of NC_064616.1, read as the reverse complement.
CACTGATTATTGAATTTTCCACCAATTTTTGAATTTGCTGCTAAGAGGGGGAGGGGAGTTACATTTCGCCAGTATTCTGCGTTGGCCGTTTTCGGTTGTGATGATGTAGTTAGCCTGTGCCAGCATTCCAGAGAGGATGGAATAAAGAGAGTACCCTACATCTTTCTACACCACCAATATGCAAAACGAATTTTTATAAATAGACTACGTTAATCTAAACTATTATTATTATTATGTCGTTGCATTGCAGTCTAATTAGCAGTTACCAAAAGAATTCGAATTTTCCAAGAAAATTGAAATTTCCTACCAATTTTTGAATAACCCACCAATAAGGGTGGCCTGCAGAGTGGTGGAGACTTCCCAGAGGTAGAGGCAGAGAGGGGGAGGGGATTAGGAGGGCTGGGGATTTCCCCAATTGGGAGGGGTGGAGGGACCCTCCAATGGGTTGGGGATATCTGAGAGGGAGAGGGGATAATTAATTTATCAGTTTTTTTAATTAGTCAATTAATTTGCTATCATAGTGGTGCAGAATTGGTGAAGGGGATAGGTGAGGAGTGGGGAGGGTTGGTGATTTCCTAGAGGGGGAGGTGGCACCCCCCCCCATGAGGGGCTGCATATTTCCCAGAGAGGGTATTTAGTCAATTAGTTTTATATCAAAACTGCACCAGAACTCTCTTTACCCTACTATTTTTGTGATATAGGAAGAATAAATAAAAACCGGAAATCAACACAGCAGATGTAGCGGTTAATGTACTATAGTAGCACACAAAACTGCTTCCAGACAAGCTCCATGACATATAGTTTCCACTACCTCCAACCTCTACGCCACTAGTATTGCATGGAGCATAGATGGATGTAGTGTTGCTCTCAGCGACATTAAATGTGTTGTTACAGGGTTGTCATCAAGTCGAATGTTATTTGTAGTCTCAATTCTCGAAAAGCCACGATTTGATTATGTGAAGGTAGCGCTGTCAGAATATGATTGATATCAGTTATGTCAGAATTCGGCACAAATAACTCAATTGGTCAACTCCCAAACGCTGACAGTGTTGCTGAATTACCACGCAATCTGTAGAAATTACCCAAGAATAGCGAAATTTACATTGACAACTAGAATACCATACAATGCAATAATTTTGAAAAACTTGATATATGTCAACAAAACCATCCATTGTGTGATATCTTCACATGTACTGATTTTATCAAATTGTTAAGTGATGCTTTATAGTGCTCTTCCTTCAGAAGAAGTTTTTGCTAAGAATTTCTGCTGTATAATCGACATGTGAAATTCCAACATAGTAAACCACTTAGATGAAGCTAACTATTTCTAGTGTACATTCCTATAGATGGTTACCCTACAGGTAGCAACCAGCATGGTCATGTCTAAACTAGAAGTATATTCCATAAGTTATTTACAGCTGTCATACTTCAACCCAATACTATTACAATTTTGAACATGGCTACCTTTCACCAATCTTATGTACGTTTCAATGGAGAACTAACACAGCCAACTGGTTGCTATTAATTTTTTAATACAGTAACCTAGGTTATGACACCTCTAAAGATGTCTTCATCGGAATAAAATTTTAAAAACCCTAGAAAATAATACGCAGAAAAATATGTTTGACAGAAACATTAACAAAGATCAAAAATGTCATAACCTAGAAAGGTTACTTACGTAAAGTTACATTGTGAGAAGGCAGCACTCAAAGTTTTGAGCAGACAAGCTCAAGTCAAAAATTAAAAATTAAAAATTTACCAGCCTTTGGTACAGATTCCTTGCAATGAACAACATACGGCTGATGGCCCAATGGCTTACATTGCTGCTATGAAAACAGGACACAAGTTGCTTCGCCTATCGGCTCATCTGCATGAAAGAAACGTTAGGAGTACATATCTCCATGAGATTTGAATAAAAAGGATGTTTCGAAACTAGAGGCAAAAAAGTAGTGAAAAATAAAGGAATAAAAATTCCTTGAGTAATGTATTAAAGCCACTGAGAAAAAATTTGTTACGTAATTGTAACTGTTCGTTGAAGATGAGGCCATTTTTCTTAGAAATATCTTGATAATCTCCAACTCTTCAATTACAACAAGCCTATGACTTTTCTTTTCCCTGCTTAAAATGGTAATTTCATCAACATTTTTCGGTTTGTGGCCAGAAATTAACAACTGACCAGCAAAAGTGGAGTTTTGTACATTAGTGCCTCTTTTTCCCAATAAATGTTTCTTGTATCCATAATAAACAGGACCCGTATCACAAGTGATTTTCACGAACTCCTGAATTGTGCATAGAAGCAACTGTGGACTTGAGATTCTGAATAAGATTTATCTACAAGTTGTTGTCAGACAAAAGGTAACTTTGCATCCATACTTTTTAAGCATAAGACGACGAATTCTATAAGAAATAGGGCCTAAAAAACGGAATCAAAAAACCTTTTTTGTAGTCGTTACTGTCAGAAACAGCACTGATGCCTCAAGTAGTCACTTTAGTGTACGTTTTCAGTCTGAAGATGTTTTCAACTAACGAAGTATCACAACCGTTATTAAATGTAATAATTTTACCAAATTCTTCCCATCATTAAGCTTGTTTTGTGACAAACGTACAGACATGTCACGATGAATGGCTGAATGGAAAATTATTTTTTATGATAATGAGCTTGTACTGCACTAGTGGGCACAGTCTGATGTGTATTAATGGTTTTTCGAAAATTATTCGAAGGAAACCCTGTCATTGTCTGTGGCTATACTAAGTTCCAAGTAATATAGTTAATGATCATTATTTTCTAATTCACAAGTGAAGCTCCTTCCTGGGAACTACTGTATGTGATCAAAATTTCATCCATGTACCGAGAATATGACAAAATATCCTAATCAGTAGCTGAAAGCCGGCCTATCTGTTACCGTTTATATTATTGTATAAATCCATCAGGAATCATATACAAGTCAGATGGATCCATCCATTTTCCTGACACACCAGAAGTAGATAAATTTTGTCAGTTTTGGCGCACTAACGCAATTTTTAAAAAAAATCTGTATTTTGCAAGTAAAATAACTGGTTTTTAAAAATGGTGCATATTTAATTAAATAAACCGATTTTAAAACGTTTAGTAAATTCAAATTTTTTAAAAAATAACACAGCTAAATAAAATAAACAACTGATTTCTAACTTCATTATTTCTTTTACAATGTGATTTTAACACAATAACGTGTATAAGTTAACAAAAGTAAGTTATTTTTAACAATTTTAAACTGTGGACATAAGTAAATTAATTAAAATGTATTAGTAAACAACATACATTATTTTAAAAAATTACATTGTGAATGTAAGTAAATAATTAAAATGGTTTAGTTAGCAAAAATAAGTTATTTTAAAATTTTGAGTTTTTATTTTTTCTATCTTTCTTAAAATGTTTCAGAAATGTATATAAGCATGAAGTTAACACTTTTATAAATTTTTGAAGCTTTACATTCATTTATATAGAAGCAAATAATTAAAAATTTTCAGTGAGTCATTTATGTTGTGCATCATATGTAAGACACTTTTTAGCATACATAATTACATAAGCAACTCTATCATTCGGAATTTTATCACTAAAAGTTGCACAAAGTTTCATATTCGTTTTTTGTGTGGTTATAATATTCTTTCTACATGTCATATTCATTACATAAATTGGATAATTAGTTATAAATTTAAATGGATTAATATCAATATCTGATTTTAGTAAAGTAATTCTTTTAAAACATAGAAATGCATCATATGCTTTTAGAAAATTATTTGGTGGTTTAATATTCCACATTTCTTGAGGAACAACTTCATTTTTACTATTTTTTATATTTATATTCTCTAGTTTAACATGATCTAATAATGACGAATCAACTAATTGACTATTTCTTAGTTTTGTTTGAAATACAACAAAAACAAAATATGGCATATGAAATTCTGTGGACTTATAATAATTTGTTATATCTAGTTCAAAAATGTTTTTACCAGATAATCCAGCAACTTCTTCTGTTTGAATTTCATAAAAAGAAGTTGGTTTTGTGGATTTTTAAAAATATTTTCACTTTGTTCTAGTTCGTAATTTGGTTCATATTTATCAACAGGTACACGAATTTCCATAGATTCTATAACTATTTAACGTTCTTTTATTTCAGCACCAGCATCATTTTTATCAAAGCAACATAGAATTGTATCTCCAGAATATGAAGTATGTGTAAAAACTACAGTTAAGTTTCATTCAGGAATAATTTCTTTATAATCTTTAAAAAATCCACCAAGCATTGACAATGGATACAGTTCACTTTTTTACTATTTATTTTTCCTGTATTAAGAATATGTCCTTCTAAACTTATTTTGTCAGTAACAGATAAGTTAGATGTAGTAAAACTGTTGATGAAATAAAAGGATGTTCGATTGTAGGTAATATATTATTTCCTTTCTTATTGTTATAAAGTCAAAAAATTTAGTTACAAAATTATCAATTATTTTTTGTTTAATTTTCCATTATAAGTTGGATAATTTTTACCATTGTTTCCAATAATACTAAAATTCATATATAATTAAGAATGATTTGCATGAAGCCAACCATCACCAATTTTTATTTCTATTTCTGTATCTTTGTTAGGAACATTTAAAATATTTTTAGTATTTACATTAACAGGAAATGAACAAAACTGATAACTTTCAATTTTATTCATGATTGTTTTAGCAATAAGTCATTTATTAAAGAATAAATTTATTAAGTTATTTCTGAAATAACTGTTCCAGTAGCATCATTAAAGTCAATTAAATTATCATTTTCATCAGTTATAGTATTTTGTAAATCTTGAATTGTATTAAAGATAGGAACAATTACAGGTTAATTTGGTTCATAAACTATTGGTGCACCAAACTTGCATTATGTTCAGTTGAAGGAATAATATTAGTTTCTTTATGAAAATGATCATTATGTTTTACATCATTCCATCAGCAAAATTAAAATTTATATTTATTAATTCAAAACAAATTATTTTAGGAACATCTTTAGCTACAGCATTTTCATTATCTTGTACCTTCATATCTAAAACCAAGTAAACTTCCAATACTATCTGCTATATCCATATCTAATTTTATATCACTTTCAATGGAAATTCTGTTTTAAATTTAATCCCTTTAATATGTATATTGGGGGTTTTCAAATGTATAAATTTTTCAAACTATTTTTACCTGTATGTATTTCTATTGTTTCTCCATCACAAAGTTTATTACTTTTGTTATAACATTTGGAGTTATAAAAGTCAAATGAAACAGTAGTATAATCATCACATATTGGAACAGTTATCGGTTTCTAAGTATAGATGATTGATCACAATGTTGAAATTATCTACTCATTTACTATTGAAAAAATTTTTAACAAATAAAAAATTTATTTATAATTGAAAAAATATTAATAATGAAAGAAATTATAGTAACTGAATGAAACAGATTGGGAACCTAAAGAAAGAATTCCAGAAAATAAGTTAAAAACAAACAAATTCTATCAGATATGTAATAATTGGTCCAAGAGATTGTGGTAAAACAACATTAATGATTGATAATTATATTTCAGCTAGAGGATGGCTGAAATGTAATAAATACAAACATTTGTATGTTTATTCAGAAAGTTTAGAACAACCAAAATATCAAGTATTTATAAAACAATGTAAAAAAATTGTAAATAAATTAATGAACGAATTGTTAGTTTTATTGAAAATAATGAAGAAATTATTCCATTAGATGAATAGGAAGGAAATTCACTTTTTGTATGTGATGACTTTATTGTAGAACATCACGATATTGTTAGAAATTATTTTCTACAGGTGTATGTAAAGGTATAGGATTGCTTTTATTTAGCAGAATCATATTCCAAAATACAAAAACACTTGGTGAGAGACAATATAAATTATTTAAATATTTTTAGACAGATGATACAAATTTAAATCATATTTACCATGCAATTTTGAACATGGTCGATAATGCAGCAACTGTAGACGTAATTTATAATATTACTTGAAAATACAGCTCTTCGGTTCCACAGGTAAAAAATTTTCAACTTTACCTAGGTTTCAACTGCTCTAAGGCAGCCTTCATCAGAAGTAAAAAAATTTTACATTACCCACAACAGAGTTTTGGAATAATATAAAGATTATTAAATTAAACATAAGTAATAAAATTACATCATAGCTAACTGCTATGGTACAGTAGACAAAGAAAGCATACGTACATAGAGTAAATAGTTATTAAATGGTTTAGAGCAACAGTGCTCACATTATAGATAAAAATATATTTGTACATTATAAAATTTTCCTAGGAATGCACAACTTGATTAAGACACGCCGCTAAGTGTCGTGTGTGCGGCCGGCACCGTAAGCAGCATCAGACTGACAGGCGCGCGCGCAGTCGATGTTAGCAAGTCGAGACTCGAAGTCGGGACCTTTGCCTTTCGCAGGCAAGTGCTCTACCATCTGAGCTACCGAAGCACGACTCACGCCCGGTCCTCACAGCTTTACTTCTGCCAGTATCTCGTCTCCTACCTTCCAAACCTTACAGAAGCTCTCCTGCGAACCTTGCAGAACTAGCACTCCTGAAAGAAAGGATATTGTGGAGACACGGCTTACGCACAGCCTGGGGTATGTTTCCAGAATGAGAATGGTTTGCAGGAGAGCTTCTGTAAAGTTTGGAAGGTAGGAGACGAGGTACTGGCAGAAGTAAAGCTGTGAGTACCGGGCGTGAGTTGTGCTTCGGTAGCTCAGATGGTAGAGCACTTGCCCGCGAAAGGCAAAGTTCCCGAGTTCGAGTCTCGGTTGGGCAAACAGTTTTAATCTGCCAGGAAGTTTCATATAAGTGTGCTCTCCGCTGCAGAGTGAAAATCTCATTCTGGAAACATCCCCCATGCTGTGGGTAAGCCATGTCTCCGCAATATCCTTTCTTTAAGGAGTGCTAGTTCTGCAAGGTTAGCAGGAGAGCTTGTGTAAAGTTTGGAAGGTATGAGATGAGATACTGGCAGAAGTAAAGCTGTGAGGACCGGGCGTGAGTCGTGCTTCGGTAGGTCAGATGGTAGAGCACCTTCCCGCGAAAGGCAAAGGTCCCGAGTTCGAGTCTCAGTTGGGCACACAGTTTCAAATGTTGGAATAATGTATTTGGTTTTTTAACAGTAGATGTGTATAGAAAACCAAATGAAGGTAAGTTTAGAAATAAAACACAACATTTCTTAACAATATAAGCATTAAACATTAAACAAAAACATTTAACAATAAACATTAACAATAACATAAACATTAGTAATAACATTAACATAAATATAAATATAAACATAAAGACAAACCTAAATATAAACATAATCATAAATATACATATAGACATAAAAATAAACATAAATATATACAAACATTAAACAAAAAATTAACATAAACATAAATATAGACATAAGCATAATCAAACATAAACATAATTAATGTTTTTTCTTCATTAATAAATGTTTGAAAAGTATAATGAAAAAGTTGGTAAACAAGCTAAACAAAATATAAAGACAGTTGAAAAACTAAAAGAAAAATTTAAACTTTGGAAAAGGAACCAAGCAGAGAATATGACAAATATAAAAAGGAAGGTCAATATGTTATTGATGCTATTGAAAGAGTAAAACAAGACATTTAAAGTTTAGGTGACAATGTTTTAAAGCAATTGAAGAAAATAGGGAAGTTGAAAAACAGATGATTCCATATCATGATGCAGAAGATTTTGAAGAATTGTCACCAATTAAATCATTAACAGATTGGGCCTATGATATTCCTGGAAAATATGATTGTAAATTAAGTGAAACAAAAATTAAAGAGGTACTGGGTAAATATGGAGCAGAAAATAAAAGTGAAAATGTAAATGAAACAAAAAGATAAATGAAACTAGAAAGATAAATGTTTCTGAAAGAATGTTAAAGTATAATAATCATAGTGACATAAAGTATTTGCTTTAAAACCTGTTGTTAAGTTAAAATATTTTGTTAATTTATCTGTAGAGTTTAATGCTGATAAATTAACAATTGGTAAAAACATATGAAGATACAGATAGAGTAATGGGACTTTTAACTGAAAAACAAATTACTATAGTAGATTGAAGTGGAAAGTTTAATGGTGACGATTTTTCAAATTAAGGAGATGTATTATTAAATTCAGGAGCATTATATACCGATAATACAAATAAAATAATATCAATTAGAGGTAATAAATACAAATATTTAATAAAACCAATTTTAGAAGATTGTTTTCCAAAATTTAACGAGAGCAACTATAGATGACACAGGTATTAGTTCTCCTGAAAATATTGGTGAAGGTTTAGGTAAAAAATATTCAGATAAAGCAACTGAATATGTTTTGATGAATGATGTTTTACAATTAATTGATGGTTTAGAAGTTTTTCATGGTGAAGAACCAGCTGGAAAGAAAAATTATTATAATTAAAAAGTTAATATTGCACAAATGTTAAGAAATAAATTTAGTGACATTATTATTGATAATCCAAAACGAATTCCATATTTAATTACGTTTTTGAATAATCTTCCACATACATTTTGGGAAAGTGGTAAATATGGGAAAGGATTGGTCATTAGTTTAATTAACAAATTGCTATTTGAAATTAATCTTACAGGTTATACATTTTTGTCGTCCAGGTACAAAATTATAAGAAAGATTAGTTAAAGGTGTTAAAGCTATAAATCTATTAGATGAAGCTTATAAAAAATATAATATTTTTTACAGAGATAATAAAGATTTAGAAACAAGACATATAGCTGATAAAGAACTTCAATTAGCTGCAAAGGAAAGAATGTATATGAACGATTTGGTGAAAAGGTCTGAGCAACAGCTGTTAGGTGAATAATGTATGAAAATAAAAAATTAGTTATTGGAATTAATGTTGATATTGATGAAAATGGTTGGGGATTAAAAAATGTTTAAAACTTTTTAACCTTAGAAAAATCTTTATAAATTTTTATCTATATAAATTTTCCAACTATATAAATATTTTAACTACAGAAAATTTTAAGCTATATAAAATCCTTTTTAGATTTTAACTATATAAAAAATTATTGTAAATTTTAAATTATTTATATTTTTAACTATATACAAATCCTTTATTAAATTTTTAACTATATATATGAATAACTTTACTATTGATTGTACTTTGCTAGCTAGTGGTAAAACTAAACTGAAATCAAATAAATTAAAGTTAAATAATGAATTATCAAATGCATTATAACCATTTTAACAGATGTTCGAAAAAGATAGAAAGATAAGATGGTTGGTGGAAACTTACTTGTTATAGTAGCTATTCTTGTTGTTAAAAAATTATTGACTAAGATGGTACAAGATTAACACAATATGAAGGTGTATTTTTACTATTTTTATTAACTGCATTGCCATATTTATCAACAATTGATTCATTATCTGGGAGATCAGTAGCAATTGCAAATGCAGTATTAAGAAAAAGAAGAATGATAAAGAATTAGAAGAATGAAAGAGACATAATTTAGAAATGGAAAAAAGGTTGATAATGGAATAAAGGAAAAAAGTTCAAGAAGTAGTTGATAAATATTCTAATGCACTGCGTAATTTTCATATAGAAAATCTAAGTAAACAATTAAAAATTAAACAGTTTCATAGTGTATACACGATTGATGAATTATTAAACCAACCGTTAATAATTAAATGTGGTATAGCAAATTTAGATACATCTTATAATCCTGTTATTCATTGGATTTGTTATTATAAAAATAATGATAAATATGAGTTTTTGATTCATTTAGTATACCAAAACAATCAGTTTACTAGTTAGGAAAAAATGAACTTTACTGCAATACATAAATAATGCAAAATTTTGATTAAGTAATATGTGGTCATTTATGTTTATTTGTTTCAAAATTGTTATGTGAGATTTATAATTTTAATGATAATTTAGGTATAATAAATGGACATTTTTGGAAATAAGATACATCTAACTAAACAAACTGAACATGTACTTATTACAGCAACATTCAATTTAAAAATAATTGAAAAAATTGAAAAAATTGTTAACCAAATTTAATCATGAATAGATCCAAAGATAAGTAATGCAGTTAAAGATTTCCAAAAAGTTTGCTGTTTTTAAAATAACTAAAAGTCATATTGGTTGTAAAAATGGAAGTCTTGCTAATATAAATGATCTAATTGAGGCAAAAGATAAAGTTCACAAGCAATACTTGGAAAAAGAATATGTTAGAAAACCAAAATACACAAGATTTCCTTAACAATTCAATAATTATCTTACCAAAAAGAAGTAGAGAAAGCTTTTTGAGATTATTTCTCAAAAACAGATTTAACTCCATACTGGAATAAGTTATGTAAATTTAAAGATAAAATATATGATAAACAAGTAATTGAATTTACTTACTTACTGGTGACAAAAAAGGATGTAAAATTTTCAAAATGAAATCGTACTTAAAAAGGATTATTGTTGTCTGTAGGATTAAAAATATAGTAGAAACTTTGATGATTTTGTATAACATTAAGAGTAGTTAATAAGCTATATCAAATAAATAATAATAATTCTTCCATAATGGTTCACAAATCAAATTTTATAACTTATATCGCAAGATTCGGTTAAAAAATTCCATGTAGATGTAAATATAATTGTATTGGTGATATAATTTAATCTTTATAAATTGTTATATAAATTTTTATCTATATAATTTTGTAATCAATATAAATTATCTATATATAAATGGAAAATCACATTTAGTTCATACAGATGATCAAACTTATTGTTTGAAATGATAAATTTTAACAGAAACACATAATCCAAATAGAATAACAACAAAAATAAGAAGACAAGGAGTTGAAGGTATCATACAATTTGTAAATCTAAAAATAACAAATTCATTAAAAGCTTTCGTATAAGGTGAAGGTTTAAATAATATTCATGAAAATATAATTAATGAAGTATATAAATCAATTGGAAAGGATTTTGAAATGAAGAAATGATGTTACTTTTAGTGTAGATGATTTTTGGCATGCTGATCTAGTTGAAATGGATTCAAGTAATTTAAAAGGAGATTCAAAAATTAATAAAAGTTATAAATATTTATTAACAATAAAAGATTTCTTCAAAATTACCATTTGCTGTATCCATCAAAGATGAAACAGTTAAAGAAATTATAATTGATGTTTTTGAAAGCAAATGTAATAGTTAGGAAGCCAAATAATTAACAAACAGATAATGGTAAAGAAATCTATAACAAAGACTTTAAAGATTTAGTGAAGAAATATAGTATTAATCCTTATTCAATTTTTTCAGGATTAAAAGCATCTGTTTTTGAACTTTATAACAGAAAACTTAAAGAAAAATGTGGAAGAAGTTTCCTTTACAAGGTAATTATGGGTGGTTAAATGTAGTTAAAAATCAAATACATGAACACAAAACATTCTGCAATAAAAACGAAAACAATAGAAGCTACTTACAAAATTTTAAAATAAGTGACATTGTATCTAATTTTGTATATGTTAAATTTAAAGAAGGTGATAAAGTTGGAATTATTTAAATTCAAAGGTGGTTTATAAAAAGTATATGCAGCAAACCGGTCAACAGAAATATTTTGAATTGATGATGTTTTTTATTCTAATCCAATTACATATAAATTAAAAGATATAAAAGGAAATTCTTATTAAGAAGAGCTACAGAAAACAAAATACCCAGATGTATACTTATTTGAAAAAGGTTTAAGAAAGAATGGTATCATGTTTATGTTAAATGGTTAGCCTTTGACAATTCACATTACTGCCAGATAAATAAAGAATAGTAATTTTATAAAGAACTAGTTTACTATTTAGTTTAACAATCGATTACCTTTTTAATAATTATTTTTTAAAACAATTATTTTACAATTAATTTAACAACTATTGGTCTTTAAAAGAATTTGTTTCCTATTTAGTTTAACAATCCATTAGTTTTTAAAAGAATTAGTTTACTATATAGTTTAACAATCAATTAATCTAAAAATCAATTAGTTTTTAAACAATTACTTGATAAACAATCTGTTTCTAATAGAATTAATTTACTATTTAGTTTAAAAGTTAATTAGTTTTTAAACAATTATTTTTTAAAGCAATTAATTCCCTTTTTGTTTAACAATACAATAAAGAATTAATTTTTGAGAAAATTAGTTTTATATAGAAAAATTTTGTATAAAAATTTTTTTATTAAATTTATATAGAAACAAATTTGATAATTTTGTATAGAAATAATATTATTAAATTTACATATAAAATTTTATTACACATTTAATAACTTATGATGACCATATGGCAATGTATCTATTATATTTTCCCAAAACGTATCATTTATTATCATGAGGACTTATTGCTTTTTTGTTTACTTGAGTTATATTTATTTCATGTTTTTCGCTTTAATTAAATTAATTTTTTTCTTTTGTCTTATATTGATAAAGAAACAGTCTTTTTAATCTTCTAAGCTTATTTTGTTTTCAACAGTACATTTCTTACTTCCATTAGTTATTTTCTATTTTGTCACCAACTTTATACACATTCAGTTTTGTTCTCAAACCAGAAACTTTTTCAATTACTTTGTCATGATATTCATCTTTCATTTTACCATCAACTTATTTTGGAATATTATTTTTATTATCTATTGACTAATCACTTGTATCAAAGTAATATTCATAAAACTCTTCAGATTTAATATTGTAATTTTAACAATCTGTATCTTGATTATATAATTTAAAATTTTCTACGCAATTGGGTTTCATAACTGTATAGAGAAATCATAAATTAATTCTATAGATATATCTAGTATACTTAATACAACATAAAAATGTTTCTCACATGTAATTTTAGTTTTATACATAAAAATAGCACAAGGCATTCACTAAATATAGCTGTACATTTGAAGTTTGATTTAGCTACAAGTTTATCACATACTTTACTATTTGAAACTAATTTTATATCTTGTCTTTTTCTTATCTTGTCCATTGCTTTACCAAATACAGAATTGTGCATTTGTTATAGAAAACTTTTCAAAATCATTTGCAATTCTAGTTCTTAACTGTGTGTTTATTTCTATATACTTCTTTAACCAATTAGTTTGTTTGAATATTAAAACATGTTGAATTTTTGTAAGTTGCATTGCCGGAGATTAATATTGTTTAAGATTTCTATAATATACTATATAATTATTTTTTAATCTTAAGTAGTTATTAATTTACTTTCATTTGTACCTGGAACAAGTTTTGATTCAGGATATTATGTTAAATTTTTATTAAATCAAGTAATTTTTGTCGATATTCTAAATCTCATTCAAATATATAACCATTTTCACAATTGTTTGAAATTTCATTTATTTTTCTACAACTAAGATTATTTGGTTCATCCCATTGAAATCCACCATATTGTAAATATTGTGTCATGGCACAACCACATTAGTTATTTGCACATACATATGTTACATTACATGTTATTTCTTTATTATTAAAATCTTTTAAATATTTTTTATTTGCTTTCACATATCTCTTACAACATTGTGATATACCTCCTCTTACTCCTTTTTCAGCCATAAAAAGCATATCATGACGATTTATTGATTTAAGTTTTTGTTCAATTATGTTTAATATTGCACCCCAAGATAAACCGGGTTTTTTAAAACAACAAGAAGATTCTAGATTTTATGTTTATATACATTTTTTCCAAAATTTTAAAAACATTATTTTGAAGATACAAATTATGATATTGACCAAGATTTTTTGTAAAGAATTTTCCCAAACTAATTTTACATATATGTAACCATCATCAGTTATGTTACAATCGTTTAATTTCTTGTAAAATATTTCTTTTGTTGTGAATTTTGTTTCTTCAAATTTTTCACAAATCTCCATATAATCATATGAATAATCATATTATATAATTACAAAATTGAATAACAAGAGGAAAACACTTTATAAAATTTTAAGTGATTTTTCTTTAAATTTGTTGAAAATTCGTCAAGTGAAGAAGCCATAAATTTAAATGTATCAGCAAATTTCATTTTTAATTTTTTCTACTTTTACTAAAAATAATGTATTTACTTTCATTGTTTGGTATAAGGTCTATTTCTTTATTATCATAACCAAATTCTTTTACAAAAAGATGTGAATCATAACCAGATTATTATGTGAATAAATAGGCACAAAATCAGGTTGTTGTCGTTTCAAATTATAATTATTGCACAATGGAGTAAAATATTTTCCAGTTAGATGATCATGATGACGACCTTTCTGGATTTTGGTCACAATTGTATATTTTTAAAAGTAAACTTTCAAAATCAGCATAAATAACAAATGGAACTTTTTGTGTCTATTGATAATTTTTAAAATATACACATATTAGTTGTCATTTCAACTTCGATGGGTTTTTGTGAAACAATTTGGTTTAGGATTATCTAATTTTTCATTAGTATTGAAATGTAGTATACATAAATCGCAAATAAATTTTACATTTTCATCTTTGGTAATGACTTCATACAAGTCTTGATAATTTTTTTATGTAATGGCAGTGTGACATATCTTTCTTGAAATGAAGTAGAATTACATATATTTCCTTGTTAAATTTTGTAATATATAATGGATACACTTGAAACTTTTCAATATCAAATGAATAAACATTAACAGATACATTAATTATATTTTGTATTTGTGAAATAACAATTCCAAAAATTTTAGTTTGTAATCCCGTTATAAATGTTTTTCCAACTAAATAATCTTTAATTGTATTTCTATCTCTTGGTTTCGGTTTTACAAATATATTTATAGAAAATGGAAATATTTTTTAATGGTTTATCTTTTTTAGTTAAAAAACGTCATCAATATTCTAATACAGTATATTTTTCCATAAGTTGTCACTTACTTCAGTTGTTCAATTTCTAACAATATTTTTATGATTTTCACTTTCTTCAGGTGTATAATGTTTTACAAAATTTTGTAACTGTTTCCAAAAATTATCACTTCAGGTGTAAAATTTTTTAACAAATTTATATGATTTTCACATACTTCATAATTATAATTTCTAACAATAATTTGCCTATTTCTAATAATAAGCCTAATTAAATCAGCTTTACGTAAATTTGAATACCGTCTTAAATTATTGACTTTTCCAAAATTCATGAAGTGTGGCAACTTTAAATTGTTGTAGTTCAGTAGCAATGTATGCTTCCATTTTGCTCTTTATTTATTACAAAAAAAATTCGTTACATTCGTAAAAATATTTTTTAACAAAATGACAATTAAATTATAGAAGAATATGTATTACTATTTAATAGATAATTAATCGATAATAGAGGTAGTTTATTATGTAGTTTAACAATCAATTAGTTTAACAACCAATTAGTTTTAAAGAATTAGGTTTAAAATGATTGCTTTACTATTTAGTTTAACAATCAGTAAGTTTTGCAACAATTTGCTTTTTAAAAGAGTTAGTTTATTATTCCGTTTAACAATCAATTAATTTTATTAATTTATTTAATTAATAATAAAGGATTATAATTTAATAAATAATAAATCATATAGTTAAGCTTTCTTATTCTTAATATAATTTATAGTACACTTCTTTCGTTTATTATATATTTATCTTTATGTGAAGGAGTTATATAAAAACAATTTAAATCCTTAATTCCTTGGAACTTTTACATTTCTTTGGAGATGTAGATGATTCTTCAGTTTCAACTTCTTCATTATTCATTGCAGATGTAGTTTTCTTCATTATTCATTGTTAATAATATTGTTGAATGATCTTCAATTCGATTTTGTCGTAAATGTTCGTTGAAATAATATTTAGTTACACATTTTTCACATACACAAGGAATTCGATTTTTATTGTAAATTTTTTTCATGATATTTAGTTATACATGGTCTACAAATAGTTCTATAACCATCTTTTGTTTATTTCTGTCAATTAAATATACAAATTTATTTCTGTGTATTAAAATATTTAATAAATTTAGATTTCATAGAAGACTCTTGTTGAACTTGCTCCATTTAAATATAAAATAAATTTATGAGATTTGTGAAAAAGTAAAATTTTATAATTTTTAAAATTATTACAACTTAAATCTGTAACTAATCAGCTGCATAATATGCTGTATCACTATAAAATGCTGCCTCACCATAATATACTGCTGCATCTTGAGCATCAAGCAAATTAAAAATATTAATTATTTTAACTGTTTCTGGTACAACTGATTCTGGTACTTTATGTTTAAGTATAATTCTTCTAAATGGACTGTTTTCTTTTTCCTTTAACCATTCATCAATTTATTTAAATGAAAAATATGCTTGCATATGGTTTTAACAAATTGATTATTATTTTCATTACTTAAACAAATGGGACAATCAATATCTTTTTCAGATTGCTCTATTAGTTCATTACTTTCCATTAGTTTAGTTTTCATTTGGTACAGGTTCTCCATTTATGAGAAATAATTTTTATTAGACTTATAAAAAAAAAGAATTATTTTCAATGAATAATTATGTTGAATACATACTACGATTTTATTTATATAAAATTAATAAAATTTTCTCTGTATATATGGAAACTACTATCACCAAGGAGCTCAACAATATAAGTATTTCTAAAGAATTTAAAATAGTAAGAGAGTTTGCAATAAGTGTTCTATATAATATTACGAACTGTGAAAATTTAAATACTAGATATGGAGAATAATTTGTCTAGAACTCAATAATGATTTTAAAGTTATTATTACCATAATGATTTCCTAATTTAATTGATGAATTTCATTTTGTAATATTTAAAAAAGGACAAATGAAATTGAAATATAAAGGTATGAAGATACTTAAAAATAGAACTAATGAATTTCGTGATGTAGAGTTCACAATGTAAAATTTTTAAAATAATGTACTTTGTGAACAAATACATTTTAGTCAATTTACCTTTGTAAACTAATAAATTTTATTTATTTACTTACCTTCACAATATAAAATGTTTAACATAATTTTCCTTTGTTAACTAACCTATTTTAATTAATTACTTACATTCACAATGTAATTTTTTAAAATTACCTAATTTTTAAACTTATACATTTAAATTATTTACTTACCTACACATTGTAAAATTTTTAAAATAATTTACTTTGTTAATTAATGCATTTATACTGTTAACATATGTTCACAATGTGATCTTTAAAAATAATTTAATATCTTTAATTAATACATTTTTCAATTAATTTACATACATTCACAATGTGATTTTTTACAATAATGTACTTTGTTAACTAATACATTTTAATTATTTTACTTATGTCCACAGTTTAAACTTTTTAAAAATAACTTACTTTTGTTAGCTACTACATCTTATTGTGTAAAAATCACGTTTTAAATGAAATAATAAAGTTACAAATCAGATTTTTAAATATTTAGTTGTGTTGTTATATAAAATAGTTATTAAGCTGATGTTTAAAATCGGATTATTTAATTAAATATACTTAATTTTCAAAAATCAGTTGTTTACTTATAAAATACAGATATTTTTAAAAATGGTATTAGTGTGGTAAAACTGGGAAAAAGTGTCTACTACCACAACAGGTTATTATGTGAGCTAATTGTCTCTTCTGCGACCCTTTCCTTCAATATTGTCTTGACCTCATTCTGCATCTTTTCCTTATACAATGAAGAGCCAAAGAAACTGGCACTCCTGCCTAATATCGCGTGGGGCCCACACAAGCACATATAAGTCTCACAACACGAAGTGGATTACTCGAATAATGTCTGAAGTAGTACTGGAGAGAACTGATACCGTGAATCCTGCAGGGATATCCATAAATCCGTAATGGTGCATGGGGGTGGAGATCTCTTCTGAACAGCAAGTTGCAAGGTATCCCAGATACGCTCAATAATGTTCATGTCTTGAGATTCTGGTGCCCAGTGGAAGAGTTTAAATTTAGAAGAGTGTTCCTGGTGCCACTCTGTAACAATTATGTACGTTTGGGGTGTTCACTTCCCTGCTGGAATTGCCCAAGTCCGTCGGAATGGACAATAGGCACGAATGGATGCAGGTCATCAGACAAGATGCTTATGTACGTATTACCTGTCAGGGTCGTATCAAGACATATCAGGGGTCCCATATTACTCCAACCACACACACCCAACACAAGTACAGAGCCTCCACCAGCTTTAACAGTCCCCTGCTGACATTCAAGGTCCATAGATTCATGAGGTGGTCACCATACTCATACACGTCCATCTGCTCGATACGATCTGAAACGAGTCTCTTCAGGCCAAGCAACGTGTTTCCAGTCATCAACAGTCCATTGTCGGTGTTGGCAAGCTCAGGCGAGGTGTAAAGCTTTGTGTCGAGCAGCCATCAAGGTATATGAGTGGGCCTTCGGTTCTGAAAGCCCATATCGATGACGTTTCGCTGAATGGTTCGCATGCTGACACTTGTTTATGGCCCAGCACTGGAATCTGCATCAATTTGCTGAAGGGTTGCACATCTGTCACGTTGAGCGATTCTCTTCCGTCGTCGTTGGTCCCTTTCTTGCAGGATCTTTTTCCAGTCACAGCGATGTAGAAGATTTGATGTTTTACCAGACTTCTCATACACTCGTGAAAGGGTCGTACGGGAAAATCCCCACTTCATCGTAATCTCGGAGATGTTGTGTCCCATCGCTAATGTGCCGACTATATCACGTTCAAACTCACATAAATCTTGATAACCTGCCATTGTAGCAGCAGTAACCGATCTAACATCTGTGCTAGACACTTGTTGCTTATATAGGCGTTGCCTGCTGCAGTGCTGTATATTGCCTGTTTGCGTGCCTATACCAGTTTCTTTGGCGCTTCAGTGTAAATGAGCAACAGTTGATGGGCTTAAGAAAAGTCTTTCGATGTTCTTTAACCTTAAATTTATGCAAGAAAGTTCGTATTGTTACTGGTGTATGTGAAAACACTCTTGCGTTTCATTTTCAAATATTCTCAAGTCTTGCTCTTTAATACTAGGATTCAATGCGTCAAAATTTCGCCTCTATTCCATCATAAACTGTTTCGATTTCGTCCTCGTGGGTTCCTACAGATCTCAGTGCTACAACTATGAAACGTCCCCTTTTTGAACAATTTATACAGGACTGTGCTTATACTGACACACAATATTTTTTAGCGCAACGCAATCTGACTTTCAAAATTCCCTACAAAAGAATGGCCCTGACTAACATTAAACTATACCTTTCACAAATCACTTACCTCACAAAAATCTTCGCTGCTCAAGCTACTGCAATACAGCAAGCGCCACTACTGTATTGGTGGGCCACCAGAGGTGCAGACCCACTGCAGTCCTTGTGGAAATAATGGTATTGGTGAGTCATCAAAGGTGTAGACCCACTCTAGTCCTTGTAGAAATGACGGTACTGGTGGGCCACCAGAGGTGCAGACCCACTGTAGTCCTTGTAGAGATGGCCAGCAGCCATCTGTTGTGACTGTGCAGGTACACAATCACCATTGAAGAGTCTTGCGGATAATGTAGCAAGTCCATAACCACCACTTGTGCACTCACAAAGTTTTTGGAATTGTCTTTAGAACCAGCAATGCTGTTATCCAGTCCCTTGCTGAATTATTAACACACGTGTAAACACTAACAGTCCCTACTTCTCACATATTGTCCATATACTATGATCAACAGAAGCGTGTGCAGTGAAATGATACTTAATTTGAAGAACTGGTGTCAATTACAATATTATAACATGAGAGTACAATTACAAAGGTACAAAATACATCATTACAGAACATAACAATACAGATAACATTTGTAGTACAGGCTTTACAACACAATAGAAATAAACATATACATCAATGTTACAGGAATTATGACATAAGTAGATACATAAAAGTTCAGAATAACTTTCTAAACATCAACTTCACACATGAGCATTAAAACAAAACATAATAAATAATATCTAAGCATATTTACAAGTTAAATAAGATATTATTAATACCAATTATATTTGAGGATAACAGTATTCCTCATCATAGTGAATGTAGCTGAGTATTAGAAGAGAAAAAAGTTCTATGAAACTACACAAAGACAGGAAGAAAACAAATACACAAGGGTACACAAACACATAGTGGGATAACACAATGGAAAGGACAGGGTTCGTTTTCAGTGTAACTTTTGGTACTGCAGTCCAACCCAAAACTTCATTCCATATATCTTTCGTCTTATTTCAACCTTTGCTTCCACCAAAAAAATCCTATCCAAGCATGCTTTCTGTATTTATTTCACATATTTCTTAACTCATTATTTATTTTCAAGAAAATCCTACCTATATCTGTTGTCCCTAAACCCTACTTTTTTTGGTTCATATCCTCTTTCAAAATACCCTTTTTTTGGCCAAAGCATTTTCTTTAAGCTTCTCAATGCATTTCTTCCAATCCATCATAGTTAGTTTCTTATATAGTCTACCCCCTCTTAAGCTAACTTAAATCTACTGAGCTCAGATGCTAAACTAAGGGACGAGGCAATGCAGCTGCACATAAAACAATTAATATAAACAGCAATGAAAAAAAACGCAGATTTGCGAAGCAAGCAGCATTAAGAAATTAGCAAAGCAATTGTAATATTACAACTAATCTAAGGCACTGTGCAGCAACAATAAAAATAAATCATTAGTAAAACTGGCTTAACAGAATAATACAAAGTCAAATTCAATAACACTATGCCTGGCAAACAGCAGCAACTTATACCTAAACATGACATAGCTCAAGCAGAAAAAATATTACAGTAAAAATGGCCATGTTTAAAACTTACGTCACATCTTAACACTAGAGTGATGCATCACAAAAAACTTACTCTACGAAAAAAAATTACCAAGTAGTTGAAAAGAAAATTATGTATGCAGTTCCTGTTATTAGTCCCTTCTTATTGTTCTTTCCATTCCAAGAGCTCCTTTTTCGAAGAATGTGGGTCATAAAATAATTATTTAATAGATCTGTTGACAGAAAGCGTTCACATTAGCAAATGAAATATTTTTTTTTATAAAACCCATGCTGCAACACAGCTGGAAACTAGATATCAAATGAAATAAGCATCTATGAAAGGCAAAGCATAAAAATATCATTCAATAGTCATGTGACATTTCATAAGTTAGTAGAAATTCTCACAACTCTCGTAGAAAGACGCTTGTCGTAATCAGGTGTGCAGATGTAAAAATATTTCTCGTCATTTCATTAGGCATTTCAGTAAATATCATAAATTACGAGCTCCACAGTATGCTTTCAACAAGGAAATGTCAATAGCGAGGATAATGGCCTTTTTTTTTCTACCTGTGCTTCGGGAAAGGCACACCCTAATGGCTTGTTCTCCAGGTGTCTGACACAGCTGTGTGCCCACGACCCACGTGCAGGTGGTCACTTAACTTTCTTACGGAAATATTTACGACAGCAGTTTCCGCTACAGTGACAGTCTCATATAAAAATTTCAGAGGTCGAGAATTTACGTTGCAAATGTGTAGAAACAAAATCCTATGAATATAACAGTGTCCAAGAAATTTTCGCCGTCATTGTGATACATTCACGCATTTACACACATTTCATAACTCTTAAAGTACGATTCTTGGTTTCCAACATCCTTTTTCACAAGTCAAGAGTCCCTAACTTCTATCCATTATTCATATACATATAAACACGTAATCACATTCCTTATATAGCATCAGCTTATTGATCATAAACATACCTCAACAGCATAATACACATCGTCGTCGTAAAAATAACATCATAACATCTCAATCAATTCTCAAAATCGTCGTAGCTTCCTCCAATAATTTCAAAACCTAAAAAAATTCTCTGCTCATTTCAATAGTGTCATCTACCTCAAACGTACTTTAAAAATCATGATCCCATACCAAATATATCATTCAAAGCTCTCATAATATCACAATGGGTCCGCAAAAATATGAACAGTTCACAAAGTACAGACAAAATACAATTTCATAAGTGTGAAGTTACCCAACTGTGTAATTGCGTAAACATGTGTCACTGATGTAGTAAAAAAAATGTTTATCTCTGTCAAATAATCAGATAGCTGTGTAATTATGTGTTAGAGAAATATGGTACCGATGTGTAAAGTTGTGTAAGCAAATACCATATTAGCTAGGGCTCCTTGTGCGTGCCAAACACATGGTACACAAAGTAAGCGTGTACCCCCCTGAGGATAAATGTAATTATACCCTCAGGTGTTACAAATTACAGCAATGGAATGAAATGTATCACAGAAAATTAATCACTCAAATACGTGTCCTATAGCGCTAAATGTGCGTCTTGCTGTAATATAATTTCTGTGGAAGTCTCGTAGTTATCGTCCTCCGAAAGCTAAGTTCTGCAGAAGTCAATGTACTTACCTCATGATAAACAAAAGTGAAATGCTTCGTGTATAGATATCGTAGTTATTACGCTTATTGTTGTGATGAAGAAAGTACTGTACTGTAACGTACTGTTGTGCTACGGAAAAGGCTGTCTCATTGTAGCTATACCACAAAAGTTACTACTAAAACATGTTTTACTTTCCAGAAGAATTCAGTAAAACTGTGCAGATATAAAATAAATACACCACAAAAGCAACAAGGTAAATTGTGTCACACATTAGTAGCGTCGTGATAAAATGGTGTAGCTGTCACATAAACTAACCTCTGTGTCATCTGGTATCTCACAGAAGGTACTTTAAACCCAGAATGTATTTTCAACTAAACCAAAATGTTGCATTAAAATCTCATTAGCAGTACCAGTATGTGTCCTAAGTATTTAAGCCTGATAGTCGTTACGTAATCGTGCAGCTAACAAGCAAGAATGTACAAATACAACACTGTGTCGTCTGTTCACTATAACAATACATTCGTAATTTCTGTTTAAAAATGTTCCCTAGGTTCTAGACTGGATGTTTAACTTCAAACATTGTTGCATGTTAACAGTTTCTTAAGTCTGACAAAGCATACTAGTAATGTAAAGTGAAAAATTTTATGGCAAAGACTAAGTTAAAAAGCAGATCATCTCTCAATAAACGGTTTTACATGTGAAATGTGGTGTAAACCTTTACTCTTCCTAGTACGCAGAGTTTCAACTTCAACGCAATTATCATGTGGTATACGTCGGATTCTGTAAGGTCCATTGTAAACTAGAAAGAATTTGTGACTCAAGTGTTTCTTCTTATGTGACAATGAATGAGCTTTAATGAGAACCTTCTGACCAATATACAATTTCTTTGCATTTGCTTTACCGTGTAGTTTTCTCCTTTTGTCTGCTGCAGATTTTATATTTTTAAGAGCCAAATCAATTATGTCTTTGTGTCGAAGTTTACGTGTATTCGGGAAAGGTACAAGCTCTCTGATTCTGTTCGGTGGTTCTTCATTCTTCAGTATAAGAGTAGGTGGTAAAGCAGTGGAATCATGAGGCATTTCATTCAGCACGTTTTGAAATAAGTGTAAATATCTGTCCCAATGCTGATGCTTTCTGTGACAATAAAGTCTGCAAAGCTTATTGATTTCTTTCATAATTTCCGAAGTGTCCTGTGTTATTATTTTGTGGTTGATCCGTATTTCTATGTCCCTCTTCCCGTATTGGGGCGCGAGTGTCCTCTGAAATACGTAATTCTTGTATTACCTGTGTCAGCTGATCTTGTACTTCGCGGATTTCTCTTTTGTGTTGCGTATTAATTTGATTCAGATTTTGTTTCAGTTTCCTAATTTGTTCGCTCTCTTCTGTGTCATTAAAGACTACCGGTTTTGTGTCGTTCAGATTATCATCTACCTTCGTAGATAAGTTAGTGAACTGATCCGAAAGTTCGGCTACTTTCTCCGATAGTGAACACATTTCCTCAGTGTGTTTTTCTGAACCAAGTTTCAGATTGTCCATTTGTGTTGAAATCGAATCTACTGTGTCCTTCAAGTTTTCCTGAGTTTTTGCAAGTTGCGTAACCGAATCGGTAGATGCAACTGAGTCAATTTTAGCCGACAAGGTCTCATGATTTTCATGAACAATGGTTTGCAGTTCTTTTATGGCTGCTTCGTGATTCTGTAATGCATTTTCATGCCGCGAAAAAATAGGTTGAAAATGCTCACAAATTTGTGTTTTTACGGCATTACAGACTTTTTGACATTTCGATTCGATGTTATGTAACTCAGTAGTTAAATCTTCACGTGTTTGTTCAAGCGTAGTGTCTAACTTTTGAAGATTTTGTTCCATTGCGTCTAACTGTTGCTGTGTTTGTCTCTGGTGTTGTTCCATTGTTGTGTCTAACTTTTGAAGATTTTGTTCCATTGTGTCTAACTTTTTAAGATTTTGTTCCATTCTGTCTAACTTTTGTAGCTTTTGCTGTGTTTGTCTCTGATTTTGTTCCATTGTGTCTAACTTTTCAAGCTTTTGTCCCATTTGTTGCATTAATTGTAATAACAATGCACTGGTGTCTGAAACATGTTCCTCAGTGCTTTTCGTCAGTGAATTTGCACCGGCAACATTCACATTCTGACAAGTGGAAAATGTGGCTTGACTCATTTGAGAAAACGGTGAGGACCCAAAACCTGAATCTACAATATTTGCAAAATTGTGTCCTGTCATTCCCGATTCCTGAGGCGAGCTGTTGCCGACCGATCGATCGATAATGCTTCCCTCTTCACTAATTGTTTCACTGTCCACGCCATTGTTTGCCGCCCGCTCCATTTCCCTATGCACAATTACCAAATTACTACTTTGAACATCAGTTAATTCATTACTCGGTGGCGCTAACACACTGCTTTCGTTTTCACTGTCATTTCTCAGTTTACTTTGGAGCCTAGTATTACGTTTTTCACACGCCATTATTGTCACAGTATTTCATACGACAACACAGAAAAACACAATTTGAAGAGCAAAAATAGGGGAACACATTAACATAGCACTGAAAATAATATCTAGTTAATTGCAGCTGCGAAATACTTGGTGCAAATCTACATGCATGCCACAACTGTTTTACTGTACAACAATGAAAAACTACAACTACAATGGAAATTCTCTCTATAATTACGCGCTGGCAATAAACAAAAACTACACTAATTACACAAACTACAAGAAAAAAAAATCAGAAGATTCCAGTGAGGTATCCTCGGCTAAGGGTCGACATATGAAACGTCCCCTTTTTGAACAATTATACACGACTGTCCTTAAACTGACACACAATACTTTTTTGGCGAAACGCAATCTGACTTTCAAAAATCTCTACAAAAGAATAGCCCTGACTAACATTAAACTATACCTTTCACAAATCACTAAACCACTTACCTCACAATAATCTTCGTTTCTCCCACTACTGCAATACAGCAAGCGCCACTACTGCCAGCTACATAAAAGATTCAAACTATGGAAGGCACTAACTACTGAAAGGGATAGTTAGCAAATGAAAGATATTAATAGAGAACAAACAATGTATTTACCTTGATATCATCATATATAGAGCAGTTCATGACAAATTTCAAAACTCCGCCATCTCTCTCCCCACATCCACCACTGCTGGCGGCTCACCTCCAACTGCGCAACGCTACGCGCTGTTCACAGGCAGCTGCCTAACACTACAATGGCGAGTATTACAACAATGCAAAGCAGCCACAGACTGCACACAGCACAGCCAGTGATTTTCATTCAGAGGTGGCGTTAACAATAAAAAAACCTAAACAGCCTACTTACACAACTCCTTGTCTACCATCCTTCTCCACATAGTTACTGGAAAGCAGAACCACAATTTTAGTCGGCCGGGGTGGCCGAGCGGTTCTAGGCGCTTCAGTCTGGAACCGCGCGACCGCTACGGCCGCAGGTTCGAATCCTGCCTCGGGCATGGATGTGTGTGATGTACTTAGGTTAGTTTGGTTTAAGTAGTTCTAAGTTCTAGGGGACTGATGACCTCCGATGTCAAGTCCCATATTGCTCAGAGCCATTTGAACCACTTGAACCACAGTTTTATCTGCTAACTACGTAGTAACGAAATTCTCTCCTAAGTGCAGAACTTGCCACACTCAGCTCCTCCAAACATTGCCTTCCGTGTCTTGAACATTGGCCATTCTTTACCTTATCACAAACATCGCAAATACTCTTATCTGAAACTGAATCTTGACTAGTTGTATAAAGTACACACTAGACTAATCTACCATTAAAAATCTACATTTACAACAGGGTATTCACAAACTCCAACCTACTCTCCTCCTCCTCCTCCTCCTCCTCCTCCTCCTAAGTTCGTCGAAACTTATATACAATACTACTGCTCTGACACCCAAGTTTCTCCTGGCGTATGCAATGTTCATATAACATCTGGAAATGTAGCCGGGTGACGTCGTCGATAATAGCTGTTATTTCGACAGGAGCACACCCAGTCGTTTTTAAGGCAAAACTGCAGCAAGTAAGTGCTGTTTGAGGATTTAAAACCTCGGTTTGCAGAGAAACTCAGGAGCGATTTCACACACACACACACACACAGACACACACACATGCACGCACCCACACACTGTAAATACTAGCGCCATCACAAACCAGTTCTAGGCGCGCAGTCCGGAACCGTGCGACTGCTACGATCGCAGGTTCGAATCCTGCCTCGGGCATGGATGTTTGTGATGTCCTTAGGTTAGTTAGGTTTAAGTAGTTCTAAGTTCTAGGGGATCAATGACCACAGCAGTTGAGTCCCATAGTGCTCAGAGCCATTTGAACCATTTGAACCATCACAAACCAAAGATCACCGACGTTGAAGTTATCGCTAGTGAACTTGCGTTGTGCAGGGATATTTCCAACAGGTATTGGTCGTATTTTGCAGAAATATGATGTGAAATGTGTTTTTCGATCACCATCTAAGGTCAGGGTCCTATTGTATCAAGTAAAGGATGATCTTGTTTTGCATAAGACGGATGTCTACTGTATTCCTTGCAGTTGTGGCACGTCATATATTGGTCAGACGATCAGGACTGCGGAGGACTGGTGTAGTGAATATAAGCGTCACACACGCTTACAACAGCTGATCAAATCCACCATTGCAGGAAATAGCCTTGGCACCAGTCATCCTATGGAATACAACAGCGCAACATATTCTTCCCGCAGTTAGGATAGTGTTATTAAAGAAACAAGTTGAAATTAAATTAGCAAGTAACTTTATGAATAGGGATAGTGGTTCTTGTTTAAATTCTGTATGGAATCTTGCTCTCTCCCTCATCAGTACAGAGTTACTACTACCTCATCCATTGATTATGAATTTCACCATCGATAACTTCTGACACAGGTGATCTTTGGTTTGCGATGGCGCTCGTTTTTACAGTGTGTGTGTGTGTGTGTGTGTGTGTGTGTGTGTGTGTGTGTGAGAGAGAGAGAGAGAGAGAGAGAGAGAGAGAGATGTTACCAGAGTTTCTCTGCAAACCGAGGTTTTAAACTCCGTTTCACAGCACTTACTTGCTGCAGCTTTGTCTTGAAAATGACAGGGTGTGCTCCTGTCGAAATGTCTGCGGTTGTCGACGACGTCACCCGGCTGCATCCCAGTAAGTTATTTGAACAATGCCCCTGCAGTTCTAGTACACTGAACGTTCCGTTCTGGAGCGGGTGTTCCTAATCAGTTTGCGAATCGTTTCTCTACTTCTCATTCCTGAGGTTTTGTCGGAGTCAGGTTCTCTAACTGCAACAATCTTTACTCTTCCCTCTTGTCTATCACCGCATCTGTCGTTATTCGGTCGGTCGTCACCTCTCTAGTTGTTTCTTCGGCCATCTGGCCGATAGTGATGTCCCCAACGTCTGTTATCACTTCCTCTATTCCATACATTTCCGTTCCTTCTTGGTGGGTCTCTCAGTCCCCATTTCTTGTTGTCTACTTGTTTGTTTACCGGCGGAAAAGTTGGTCTGAACGAAGTGTACCTGTGCACTCGATTTTGCACTCCTCTCGTATCCTAATTCATGCAAGAGCTGCTGAATCCTGGAATATCGTTCATGTTTCTGACAGCTATCCTTATTTCTCTCTAATTTTGACTCGGGAGTTTAGTCAAGCAAATGTATATCAGTTCCGATGGTGCATACGGCGCGTCTAAAAATTGGTTCCTCCCTACCACATCTTTGAAAAACTGCACTGGATCCGGCCACCTCGAATCTACGTAACTTTATGTTATCACCAATCCCATCTTGATGTGTTTTTGCACTTCTTTCGAGTGCTGTTTTTCGAGAAAGGTGCATGTGAATTCCTATTATGTCGTGAACGGTCCCTCAATCGATCACATCTCCGTTGCTGCTTCCTCTCTGAAGTGATCATATACGAACCCAGTTTTTAGAACACAAATTTTGGTAGTGTTTCACGGAATTTCTAGATCCATAGATCCGAGTGTTGGCGGTTCGCGGTGTCTGGAAATAATGAAAACCTTTGCACCGTCACGAACGGCTCCCTAACTTCCTCCTCGTCCATGTTGCTTGATACGGTATCAGCAGTGACGGTGGTCACTGCTGCCGGATCTGAACGTCCTGGAACTTTTCTGATGTGTAATCCTTTGGTCAGATCTGGGATATCTTGTTCTTCTGTGTTGTGTTCTTCTTCACTCTGAACCGTCATGTTCTCTCTTTCATTATTTCTCGTCGAAAATCTACTACTCTCCTACATCTACATCGATACTCCGCAACCCACGTTACGTCCCGTGACGGGGGGCAATCCCGTACCACTGCCAGTCATTTCTTTTCCTGTTCCACTTTCAAATAGAACGAGGGACAAACGACTGTTATATGCCTCCACATGAGCTCTAATTTTTCGTATCTTATCTTCGTGGTCCTTATGCGCAATGTATGTTGGAGGCAACAGAATCGTTCTGCTGTCTGTTTCAAATTCCGGTTCTCTAAATTTTTTCAGTAGTGTTCCGCGAAAAGAATGTCTCATTCCCTCGAGGTATTCCAGTTTAAGTGGCATCTCTGTAAAACCTGCGTGTTATTCGAACCTACCAGTAACACATCTAGCAGCACGCCTCTGAATGTTTTCGATGCCTTCCTTTAATCAGACCTGTTAAGGATCCCAGACACTTGAGCAGTACTCAAGGACAGGTCGCACAAACGTTCTATATGTGGTCTCCTTACAAATTAACCACACTGTCCTAGAAGTCTCCCAGTAAACCGAAGTCGACCATGCGCCTTCCCTCCACAGTCCTTATCTGCTCATTCCATTTCATATCGCCCAGATATGTAAAGGACATGACTGTGTCAAGCAATACACTACTAATGCTGTTCCAGAATATTACGGATTTGTTTTTCGTACTCATCCGCAGTGACTTATATTTTTCTATGTTTAGAGATAGCTGTCATTCATCACACCAACTAGAAATTTTGTCTAAATCATCTTGTGTCCTCTTACAGTCGTTCAGCTTTGATAGGTTACTGTGCACCACTGCACCATCAGCAAACAACCGTAGACTGTTGCCCACCCTGTCTGCCGAATCATTTATGTGATAGAGAATAATAGCGGTCGTATCACACTCGAAGACAACATATTGGGTTCTATTACTTAAGAAGTCTTCGAGCCACGCCCATATTTGTGTAAATATTCCATGTGCTCGTACCTTGTTCAACAGCCTGCAGTGAGGCAACGTGTCAGACTCTTTCCGGAAATCTTGAACTATGGAATCTACCTTCATCCATAGTTTGTAGTATATCATGTGAGAACAGGGCAAGATGAGTTTCGCACCAACGATGATTTCTGAAACCATGCTGATTCGTGGACATAAGCTTCTTGGTCTCAAGAAAATTTATTGTATTCTAACTGAGAATATGTTCGAGGATTCTGCAGCAAACCTATTTTAGGGACATTTGTCTGTAATTTTGCGGGTCCTGTCTTTTACCCTTGTTATATATTGGAGTCCTCAGTGCTTTTTTCGATTCTCTTGGCACTATGTACTGGACGAGAGATTCAGGATAAATGCAGGTCGTAGGGGGCCATGTCATAGAATACTCTTTGTAAAACCGAACTGGAACTCCATCCAGACCTGGTGACTTATTTGTTTCCTACTGCTTCAGTTGTTTCTCTACGCCAGGAATGCTTATTACCATGTCGTCCATATGAAAGTCTGTTCGATGGTCAAATGACGGTATGTTTGTACTTTTCTCCTGCGTACTTTCTTGAACGTGCAATTTAAAACTTAGACTTTCGCTTTGCTATCTTCAACTGCCACACAAGACTGGTCAACAAGCGAGTGGATGGAAGCCTCAGACCCTCTTAGCGATTTTACATAGGACCAGAATTTTCCCGCATTCTCAGCCAGATCCTTTACTAAGGAATCACAGTGGTAGTAGCTTCGTGAGGGCGTCTGATGTCTCCATGTTCCTGTGATTTATGGTTTCCTGCGCGTCCTTAAACTGCACTAAATCTCCTATCTCAGGGTACTATTCTATGTTTATTAGTACCGTTCTGTCTGATTCTGCTTCATTACGATTAGGTACCTGCTTGAAGGTGCTGGTTAGTACTTCGACTTACTCTGCTACCTTCTCCTCCCTTTGTGAGTTAATTGCTTCAAAATATTTAGTATTGGCGTTGACATGTTTCCTCAAATCGCCTACTGTTCATGTAGTGACTTGCGATAATGTATCCACATTTGAACCACTTCTTGTGTCTTGTAGTCTACCTTATTATCTAAAATTTTCTCTGCTCCTCGCAATTCTTTATGTGGTCTTTGAGTTTATGATTTACAGCTCCGATCTGTTCGTCTAGCTT
Organism: Schistocerca nitens; assembly: GCF_023898315.1. Lineage (NCBI taxonomy): Eukaryota > Metazoa > Arthropoda > Insecta > Orthoptera > Acrididae > Schistocerca > Schistocerca nitens. The sequence continues at coordinate 567,547,555 of NC_064616.1, read as the reverse complement.
CTCGCTTCTCGCATTCCTGGTTTCTTCGCTTTTCTTTAATATGTTGTCTCTTTTCTTTGAGCCGTTCACCTTGTTTCTTGAGTTATGTGTCATTCTTTTCTTCTTTTTTCGTTAGCTGTTGCACATTCTGTTTAAACTCTTCCACTAGAAAGCTTCGCAGGCCCCTTAGATCGAATGCTGCGAGTAGTAGAGGCTGGGCTCTGAGAAGTCGTCACTCTGCGCTCCACTTTCGCTGCACGTAATTCTTGAATTTTTCGCATCATGTGAAGTTTCACACTCGTCTGTTCTCCTAATTTCTATCTCAGATATTTCGTTACTACTCTGTTCCTGATCTTTTTCGTTAATCATGTGTACTTCGTCCTGAGACGCTACGTCATACAGCTCGTTATTATCTACCCCTTAAAACTTCCTTGCGGCGCTTCTATATCTGGGCCACTGTTTAATGTTTCACCGTTACTTGAGATTTCCCTTTCTACCTCTATCATCCATGCTAAACGTCTCGCCCTCGCTCTTTTAAACCTTGGTATTCCCTGCAGTAACCGTTAATTTTTCATCCACACTTGATGTTTAAGACAAAACTAACCAACCTGTTACCAAATATCTCAATCCTCGTGCACGCACTAAAATTCGATCCCCTCGTAATATGCAATGTATAACATACACAAAGTCAATAAAATCCCCTGCGGATTTCAACGATGGTTCTTCAGCTGGACAATGGATATGTACAGGGTGACAACTATTGAACTGTCCGCAGCTCGTGGCCACGCGGTAGCGTTCTCGCTTCCCGCGCCCGGGTTCCCGGGTTCGATTCCCGGCGGGGTCAGGGATTTTCTCTGCCTCGTGATGACTGGGTGTTGTGTGATGTCCTTAGGTTAGCTAGGTTTAAGTAGTTCTAAGTTCTAGGGGACTGATGACCATAGCTGTTAAGTCCCATAGTGCTCACAGCCATTTGAACCATTTGAATTATTGAACTATATGAAAAAGGAACGTAACTAAGTTACAAACGACGGCGTGTACACACTTTATTCAACATGTAAACGTTTCTACAAATATTCGGATTTAGCTTATGACATGTTCAATATGCCTGCCGTCATTGGCGCTGATGTGGAGAAAAATTGTGGATGACCCACTGAAGTGTGGGAACATCTATACTGTCGATGACCTCCTGAATGGCTGTTTTCAGATCAGTAATGGTTTTGGGGCTGCACACCTTGTCTTTAATACAGTACCACAAAAAGGAGTCGCCTGTGTTCCGATCCGGAGAATATCGTGGTCAATCGAGGCGCATGCCAGAGGCATCTGGGTACCCCAGAACCAGAATGCGGTCCCCAGAGTGCTCCTCCAGGACATCAAACACTCCCCTGCTTCCATGGGGTCGATCTCCGTCTTGCAGGAACCACATATTGTCGAAATCAGAGCCACATTGGATATTGGGGATGAAATCATCGCCGGCCGGAGTGGCCGAGCTGTTCTAGGCGCTACAGTCTGCAACCGCGCGGCCGCTACGGTCGCAGATTCGAATCCTGCCTCGGGCATGGATGTGTGTGATGTCCTTACGTTAGTTAGGTTTAAGAAGTTCTAAGTTCTAGGGGACTGATGACCTCAGCAGTTAAGTTCAAATGGTTCAAATGGCTCTGAGCGCTATGGGACTCAACATCTGTGGTCATCAGTCCCCTAGAACCCAGAACTACCTAAACCTAACTAACCTAAGGACATCACACACATCCATGCCCGAGGCAGGATTCGAACCTGCGACCGTAGCAGTCGCGCGGTTCCGGACTGAGCGCCTAGAACCGCTAGACCACCGCGGCCGGCAGCAGTTAAGTCCCATAGTGCTCAGAGCCATTTGAACCATGAAATCATCTTCCAAAACCTTCACGTACTGTTCGGTAGTCACCATGACATCAAGGAACATCGCACCGATTATTCCGTGATTGGACATTGCACACTACGCAGTCACCTGTTGAGCGTGAAGAGACTTTTCGATCACGAAATGCGGATTCTCAGTATACCAAATGCGTCAATTCTGCTTATAGACGAACCCATTCAAATGAAAATGAGCTTCGTCGTTAAGCCAAACCATGCATGCGCATACTAATCCCCATCATGCCCCACGGTCAATCGTGCAGTTTGAACGTCCTAACGCAAACCGTTCAAAAGTAATGGCGACTTTATTTCATATAATTCAGTAATTGCCACCCTGTATCAACCTCACCTCAATAAAAACAGTACAGAAATTAATTCTAGGCAAAGAGAACATAATTATTTTTTAGAGAGCATTGCAAGTCCTTCTGTCGGTTTTAAGTTTCTCGAATCTATCTGTGTGTCAGGAGATTATAAATCAACGACTCCTGGGCAGGAGTGGCCAAAAATTTTGGAGGTCAGTGGCTGGGTGATGTAATCCGACATATGTTAATTAGATACGCTCCAAAATAATGAATCGGGAATTCAATGGCTACGAAATGAAAGAAGAATCACAATTAATTTGGTCTCTTCCGTTAAAGTGACTCGTAAATCATTTGACTAGGAGTAATAATATTGTCGCAGAAGAAACTGAGTAGCACCGTCACTAGCGTGTAGCGGTTATGATGCTAGATTATTGTATGGAGGGTCGACAGTTCAAAACTCACCTGGACTGTACAATTTTAATTTCTACATTCGGTTCGAGGACATTCTAAAAGTATCCACAAATACAGGGTGTTACAAAAAGGTACGGCCAAACTTTCAGGAAACATTCCTCACACACAAAGAAAGAAAATATGTAATGTGGACATGTGTCCGGAAATGCTTACTTTCCATGTTAGAGCTCATTTTATTACTTCTCTTCAAATCACATTAATCATGGAATGGAAACACACAGCAACAGAACGTACCAGCGTGACTTCAAACACTTTGTTACAGGAAATGTTCAAAATGTCCTCCGTTAGCGAGGATACATGCATCCACCCTCCGTCGCATGGATTCTCCCCTGATGCACTGATGCAGCCCTGGAGAATGGCGTATTGTATCACAGCCGTCCACAATACGAGCACGAAGAGTCTCTACATTTGGTACCGGGGTTGCGTAAACAAGACCTTTCAAATGCCCCCATAAATGAATGTCTAGAGGGTTGAGATCAGGAGAGCGTGGAGGCCATGGAATTGGTCCGCCTCTACCAATCCATCGGTCACCGAATCTGTTGTTGAGAAGCGTACGAACACTTCGACTGAAATGTGCAGGAGCTCCATCGTGCATGAACCACATGTTGTGACGTACTTGTAAAGGCACATGTTGTAGCAGCACATGTAGAGTCTCCCGTATGAAATCATGATAACGTGCTCCATTGAGCGTAGGTGGAAGAACACAGGACCCAATGAAGACATCACCAACAATGCCTGCCCAAACGTTCACAGAAAATCTGTGTTGATGACGTGATTCCACAATTGCGTGCGGATTCTCGTCAGCCCACACATGTTGATGGCGAAAATTTACAATTTGATCACGTTGGAATGAAGCCTCATCCGTAAAGAGAACATTTGCACTGAAATGAGGATTGACACATTGTTGGATGAACCATTCGCAGAAGTGTACCCGTGGAGTCCAATGAGCTGCTGATAGTGCCTGCACACGCTGTACATGGTACAGAAACAACTGGTTCTCCCGTAGCACTCTCCATACAGTCACGTGGTCAACATTACCTTGTACAGCAGCAACTTCTCTGACGCTGACATTAGGGTTATCGTCAACTGCACGAAGAATTGCCTCGTCCATTGCAGGTGTCCTCGTCGTTCTAGGTCTTCCCCAGTCTCGAGTCATAGGCTGGAATGTTCCGTGCTCCCTAAGACGCCGATCAATTGCTTCGAACGTCTTCCTGTGGGGACACCTCTGTTCTGGAAATCTGTCTCGATACAAACGTACCGCGCCACGGCTATTGTCCCGTGCTAATCCCTGCATCAAATTGGCATCTGCCAACTCCGCCTTTGTAAACATTGCACTGACTGCAAATCCACGTTCGTGATGAACACTAACCTGTTGATGCTACGTACTGATGTGCTTGATGCTAGTACTGTGGAGCAATGAGTCGCATATCAACACAAGCACCGAAGTCAACATTACCTTCCTTCAATTGGGCCAACTGGCGGTAAATCGAGGAAGTACATTACATACTGACGAAACTAAAATGAGCTCTAACATGGAAATTAAGCGTTTCCGGACACATGTCCACATAACATCTTTTCTTTACTTGTGTGTGAGGAATGTGTCCTGAAAGTTTGGCCGTAACTTTTTGTAACACCCTGTATAAAGAATCATTGTACTGTTCTATAACTGTGTATATACCGTATGTGTTCTAGCCGGAGGCAGTTCGCTCCGCGCTCTTGTATGTGCAAGTACTGAATAAACCTTCGTTAAGTGAAGTTAGTGTTCGTCATTCATCTGATTACTCCTTCTTCTAGGTGACATTATACTGGTAGAGACGCTGGGTGTTGGAACTTGTGATAGCGCACATATCGACGACACAGTGGCTTCCATCAGGCCACGACAGAGCCGCCGTTTACGTGGCGAGAAACCCGAGTTCGAGCCATGTTCAACAGATCGAAATGTATCGGAGACTGAAGAAGAGGGGGACGCTACGATGACAGCAACTGTGTACCACCACATGAGACATCCTTCCGGGTTCTCTGGTGACGATGGCCATGATCCAAACAAGTGGATGAAGGTATATGAGCGTATAACCAAATTTGACAAATGGGATGACACAGTGTGTTTGGCTAACATATTTTTCTACTTGGAGGGCACTGCCAAGCAATGGTATGAGAACAACGAAGAGAGGTTCACAAGCTGGGAAGTATTCCAGGCGAAACTACGCAAGCATTTCGGCGACACACAACGACAGAAGCGCAAGGCTGAAGATAAATTAAAGTGCAGGGCACAGCGTCCAGGAGAAACTACAGCATCCTACATTCAAGACGTCTTCGAGCTGTGTAAAATAGTGGATCCTAGAATGAAGGAGGAAGATAAGGTTGTACATCTAACGAAGGGTGTTGCTGAGGACATGTATCAAACCCTGCTCCTGAAGGACGTTTCGACAGCAGACGACTTCATAAAAGGGTGCCAGTATATCGAGACAATGCATCAAAAGAGAATTACACGCAAGAAGTTTGAACGGCTTCCAAACGTTGTAACGATGTCTGTGATGGAGGAAGATACTGAATTCACAAGTGTTCCTAGTCAGATAGTGAGAGGGGAAGTTCACAAGCCACCTGGATTGCGCGGCGAGCAAAAAACCGAGACGCTTCAAGATGTCATAAGAGAGGAAGTGGAACAGTCATTGAACCCAATCTCTCGTCCTTCATTTCCCTTTAAAACGGTGAAAAAGTCAAGACCCAGGCGAAGTTACGTTCCTACAATGCCGCATGCGGGACCTGTTTCGGCACCAAGGAAGACTGACGTCTGGAGGACCAAGGATAAGTAACCAGTATGTATCCAGTGCGGACGACCGGGACATGTGGTGCGCTATTGTCGAGAAAGGCGGCGGATATTTGATGACGTCCGCGCCAGAAGACAGCAGGCTGATCTTAGCCGACGCCAGCTCCGGGACGACGAAGATAAACAAGATGATGTGGGTGCAGGACGACGTAGGTCACCATCGCCGCAAGCTAGCCGCCGTTGAGAAGCTCCACCCGATCACCTAGCCGCCGAAACCTTGGAGGACAGGCCGCCGAAGAGAAAAATCCTCCGCCGTCGATCACTACAAAAATGATAGGAAACTACGTCGATATCCTCATGGATGGCCGACCAGCCCAAGCTCTTGTGGACTCTGGAACATCATATTCAGTCATTTCGGAGAACTACCGTCGCCAGTTGCAGAAAACCGTATTCGTCGACAGCAAAACATCTCTGCTGAAGGTGGCTAATGGAAGATATGTAAAAGCTACAGGAAGATGTGTCCTTCGTCTGGGTATAAGTGGCCATACACAGCCCTTAGAATTCATCGTCTTACAACAGTGTAGTCATGACGTCATTCTCGGATGGGACTTTTTGAAAGCTTCTCAAGCAGTTATAGATTGTGGTCGCTCGAAGATTATGCTAGACGAGATGAGATACTGTGGACAGGAAGATGCGCATCCGCGTGTGTGGAGACTATGTATGCTGGATGAAGTGATCATTCATGGAGTCAGCATTACAAAGGTAACTGTCATGAGTCACGCCATGCATCAACCCGTGGATCTTGTAGTGGAATGTAAGAGAAGAATACCAGTGAAGAATAACTTGGTCATCCCAGCCTCTGTCGCCTCGTTTAAGAACGGATTCGGTGAATTGTGGATAGTTCACTGTCGCCGAGAACCGCAGGTACTTCCAAGACGCATGTGCGTAGCAAATGCTGAGCCGTTAATTGCAGAACAGTTGAGCGTCATAAAAACCTCCCATGTCGAGTCTGTGGGTGAAATTAGCGCTGCCACTACGAGACAATATCTTCTAGCTCGACTATCACCAGATCTCACTAAGGAACAACAGAAGAAGCTACTTGCCATTCTTCAAGAGTTCTCTGAATGCTTCAATCCACAGGTGAAGAGCAGATTAGGCAAATCGACGGTGAAGCACAGAATTAGCACTGGAGACCATCGGCCAATAAGCCATATAGCATACCGTGTATCAGCAACGGAACGTCGAATAATTCGCGACGAGGTAGAGAGAATAATGAAGAACGGCATCATTCAGCCTTCGCAGAGCCCATGGTAGTCACCAGTGGTTCTCGTCAGGAAGAAGGATTGCAGTTGGCGCTTGTGTGTTGATTACAGAAAGCTCAATAATAAAAAAGGACGTTTACCCTCTTCTACGAATTGACGATACACCTAGATGGTCTGAAGGGGGCTAAGTATTTGTCAACCATGGACATGTACTCGGGATACTGACAAATCGAAGAAGATGACGCTGATCGTGAGAAAACTTCATTCATCAGCCATGAGGGCCTGTATGAGTTTAAGGTAACGCCATTTGGTTTATGTAATGCACCAGCAACTTTTGAACGGATGATGGATAATCTTCTAAGTCGTCTGAAGTGTACGATGTGTCTTTGTTATTTATATGATATTATAGTGTCCTCAGAGACATTTGATGAACACATAAAAAGACTTAGGGACGTTCTTAAGTGTCTCCTCGGATTATGTTATTGTTACCGTCGTTTTATCAAAGACTTTTGTATCAAAGCCAGGACACTCCAAGAGCTGTTAAAAGCCGATGCTAAATTTATCTAGGGCGGTGCTCAACAACATTCTTTCGATGTGCTGCGAAAAGCTCTGACAACTGACCCTGTGCTTGGTCTGTATGATGAGAGAGCACCTACAGAACTACACACAGATGCCAGTGGGTATGGGATCGGTGCCGTTCTGGTGCAAATGTCGGATGGAAAAGAGAAGGTTATAGCCCATGCTTCTCGGACACTTACAAAAGCCGAGAGAAACTACTCAACAACAAAAAGGGAATGTCTTGCTGTGATCTGGGCCATGTGCAAATTTCGACAGTATCTCTATGGAAGGTCATTCACAGTTGTTACAGATCATCATTCACTTTGTTGGTTGACAGGTCTTAAGAATCCATAAGGACGACTCGCAAGGTGGGCGCTACGTCTTCAAGAGTATGACATTACCATAGTGTACAAAAGTGGAAGAAAACACCAAGATGCCGACTGTCTCTCAAGAAAACCTGTGCAAGACCATCAAGACTTTGATGAAGATAGTGACTGCCTAGCTGCACTCCAGGATATCTCTGCTGAGCATAAGAAGGACGCCAAGATATCTAAAATTATGCTTGCCTTGAATCGATCAGATGATGTGAAAGGACAATTTAAATGGATTACTTTGCAAGAAAAACTTTGATCCGTATGGAAAGAGGTGGCTACCAGTGATTCCTAAACACATGCGCTTAGATGTTCTACAGTAATTCCATGACACACCTGAGGCCAGACATTTAGGATTTATTAAGACATGTGATAGGATCCGCAAGAGATTTTTCTGGTCAGGTTTATTTAGGAGTGTCCGTCACTATGTGTTGCACTGTCGAGAATGCCAGAGGAGAAAGGCATTTCCTCAGAAACCACAACTTCTTCTACGTGATAATATTATTATATTAAAACCTTGGCACATCTGATTAACGGAACTGCAGGGTACTATTCCGATAATGGCGTAAATGAAACAACTGCAGTCACATTGGAGCACTGCGTTTGTCGTGATGTTACTAGAAAACATAGACAGTGCTAAAGAAGGGCACGCGTTGCAGCTGTAGCCATAGTTGAAAGCAAACTGATCATTGAATTGAATCCAAATCTTCAGTGTAACATGAGTTCAGTGTTCCTACGTATCATCTTGCAGTTGTAGCTCGATCTCACCATAGCAGACTGTAGGTGAAGACTGAAGTGGCTGCAGAAACAGTCGTTGTTGGCACACCAACAACCCTCGGCAACGGCTAAGGGCAAATCAGCCCGAACTGTCTCTCTCAGTTCATATGTTCTGGCTGTATCACATTCTTCAAAACATTTGATGCAAACCACTGTGTATTTTGAAGGTTTCCTGTTATTTTGTGGATAGCTCTATAGCATGCAGCTGCCTGGTCCTTATCATTTGGAAATTGCAGTACTATTACATAGCCTCCTTTTTTAATCATGCCCAAGTAGTTGCTGAAACATCCTCGAATTTTGGATCTATCTGCAAACAAAAATTACATTTTACTGACATGATGCAAACAGGTCAGCGAATGTCTTACATCAAAAGCTAGAATTGTATCCAAAAGAAGTAGTCTGACAGTACATGTAGATTGCTAACACAAATGTCTGCTAACTCAAGTATTTTACAGGATAAAATTTCGATATATATACTTTCATTTCACCATTATTAAATATTTTTTACAATTTTCATGTTCACAGAAGAAACATGTCAGTATAAGCTATTTTGTGAAAGGCTACCTCTCACTTCAGGACTAACAAATGACAATTTGGATACTGTTATAACTTGAGCCTAGATGCTGGAGGCCATCATCGGGACTGTCTGTAGGAGATTTTTGGTGTTATGAGGGCAGTTTAACGTGTATTCTCTGAACATGTCCTTGGTCAAGCGAATATTTTCATTCATTTTTAACCAAATAGAGTAGTCAGAAAAATTAGAAATTGTAACTGAATATCATGAACAAAAATGGTAGAAAAATCTGCAAAATAAAAAATTTTAATTCAATACCATAAATAAAAAACAAGAAACAACAAATTTTATGAGAATACTGTAAAAAATCAACCAAATAACAAATTTTAACACCATTAAAAAGTTTCATGCAAGAAAACATTTAAGATTTTGCGAATAAAATTTCACACATAAGCGCAGGAATGAAAATTTTGAAAATTATGTACTTTATTTATTTTTATTTATTGTTCTGTGGGACCAAATTAAGGAGAAGTCTCCATGGTCATGGAATGAGTCAATACATGAAATTATAACACGATATTAGAAACAGATAAAATGAAATATAAAAAAACATATTCAGGTGACAAGTTGTAAGTTTAAATAAAGAAAATCAACAATGTAACACTGGAATTTGCTTAGTTTTTTAGCTCTTCCAGGAGCTCCTCGACAGAATAGAAGGAGTGAGCCATGAGAAACACTTCAGTTTAGAATTAAAAGAGTTTGCACTACTGCTAAGATTTTTGAGTTCTTGTGGTAGCTTATTGAAAATGGCTGCAGCAGAATACTGCACTCCTTTCTGCACAAGAGTCAAGGAAGTGCATTCCACATGCAGATTTGATTTCTGCCTAGTATTAACTGAGTGAAAGCTGCAAACTCTTGGGAATTGGCTAATATTGCTAACAACAATCGACATTAAAGGAAATATATACTGTGAGGGCAATGTCAGAATTCCCAAACTATTGAATAGGGATCGACAAGAGGTTCTCGAACTTACACCACATATAGCTCGAACAGCCCGTTTTTGAGCCAAAAATACCCTTTTTGAATCAGAAGCATTACCCCAAAATATAATACCATATGACATAAGCGTATGAAAATATGTGAAGTAGACTACTTTTCGTGTTGAAGCGTCACTTATTTAGAATATTTTAGGCAGAAAAATTACTTTAAAGAATATAAATCCTACAATATAAACCTAAAATAATTTATGTATAAACTCGTTTGTTTTCATTTTTTAAAATTGTAGTAAATTTTTATTGTATAAATCATCTCCCAAAATCTAATATTCAGATATTCTCAACCTATATGAGAAAATATAAACTTGTTTTTCCATTTCTATTTTAATCTATTGAATTCTTTTATCTTTCACTATTTGTTTTAGTCTACTGTATTTTTATTTATCATTTCTGTTTAAATCTATTTTTTTTTTATTTAAATACATAAAATCTTTTATTTTTCATTATTTTTAAAAGTGTTAAATTTCTTTCCTTATAATTGAGAGACTAATTAAAGAATTTCACTGTAGCTCAACTGCATGTAAAAGAAATAATTTAAGGGGATATTTTAAATTAAGAATGGTTAGTTTAATCAATTTCACAATTAAACACATTATCATCAATTGGAGAAAAATCATAAGAAAAACTAGGAACAATGAACTTACTCTAAAACAGAAAATAGTGAGGAAGTTTTTGAGAAGGATGAAGCTGAACAATGAAAGGAATTATTTGCTTTTCCTACTAATATGTATTTGAGAAAACAGAAAAAGAGAACAACAGTTAGTCAATAATTTAGTTAATACAGCATTAAAAAAATATTACAAATACTTAATTTCGAAAATAAAATAAACTATCCATTTCTTGAATGCATTGAAACCAAAAATTATAAAAGTAGTTGAAGAAAATTTTAAATTATATAATGGTTTGAAAGTAAATTTTATATTTTATTGTAAATGCAGAATGCAGACCAGTAATGAAGTTATGGAATTTGGGCATCACATTCAGAATTATAGGATTACTACAGAAAAATATATATCTAAAAAATTTAAAGAAGGGGAACAAAATATTTAAACACAAATGGCTAATTTCAAACATTTGCGTCAGAATGGACAAAATACAGAATTATTGGTATACAGTTAGTAATTACTACATATAAAGAAACAAAAACATATAAATTTATAATGGCTTAAAGAATAAAATGCCACACGCTACTCTTCAGTAAGAGATTCATATACACTTGTTTCATGCGAAATTAATAAAAACGATCATCAAAATTTTTTTGTGATTTGTGTTTATAAAATTTTTGTAAATAAAAAATAGATGATCACTCAAAAAATTGTTTAGTTCTTGAACCAGTAAAATTATAACTACCAGAGGAAGGCTCATATATAAGTTCTAAGATTGACACATGTACACAAAAAGTTCCTTTTAATATTTATGCAGATTTTAAAAGGGTGTTATTGAAATTAATTGAAAATCATCTTGAATTACCTGCAGCAGCTGTTAGTAATGGTCTGTATGGAGATAAATTATTAAGATATATATGATTTTAACAATGAACAATTACATCAAATTTAGTTAAAATTAAAATAATATAACCAACCTTATACTATGAAAAATCAAATACATGAACCAGTGGTATTTGTTATTATATTAAAGTTATAAATTAACACTATAAAAATCCTGTAGCGTGTACAGGATGAAACTACCATAACAGTTTATAGGAGGTATGCAAAAAGAAGTTGAAGTAATATGAAGGTATATTCTGACGAAGAAGAAATGAAAGTTTAACTTATTAAGAACACACAAGACATAGTTAGTCTAAAATTTGTTCTTTGTGTACATAACATTATGCAATATTATAAAAAAGTCGTCATGAATATTATTTCACAAGAAAATATGAATCTATTGTGTATTAATTGTAATTTACGATTGAAGCATTCAACAGTTCATTAACATAATTCATTGGAATATGATGCTCATTTATCTGTGAAATAACTTGGTTAAAATGAAAAATACATAGATTTATTGCCAAATAATGAAAGTAAATGAATTAGTTTTATAAAAAAGGAAAAAAATGAAAATAGAATTAATTGAATCATTTAAATTAATAACTTCAAGCCCTGATAAACTGGCTTCAAATTAAAAAAAAGAACAAATGGATAGTAGAAAAATTTTTAGAAAATTAATATAAATCTTCAATATCTTGACAGTTTATGCACTTTCTGAATTATAGTATTTGGCATCTTTTATATTTAAGTTTTCATCATCTTTAACTGGTAAGGATATTTTGGTTGTACTTAAACTAGAATTCGCTTATGTTCCACACACACAATAAAACTGATTTTAGGTATATACAGTAGTTTTTAATGTTTTACACATTATTGTATAACCATCTATTTGCATATTTCTCTGAAGTAAAATTAGTAATTGCATTCCCTACTTGGCATGCCTAACACTTTTCAAATTGGATGGCTTCCATTTATTTACAAAATATTACATAGAAAAAAGGAAAATTTACGTACTAATAATTTTTAAAAACCATTAAAAATAATAGACACAAGAAATTGACAATACAACAACAGAAGAACTTAAAAATATAAAATTAAAAATTAATAATATTTAAAAAAGCAAGACTGTAAAAATAAAATAATTTCTGTATTATATGGAATCCTTCACCAACAGACTTAACAATAATGATAAAAAAGATTTAATGATTACTGATGCAAATACTAATCCTTGGTTTAAAGTAAATGGTGTTGCTGAAATTTTAAAACATAAAGGTGTAAAACAAGTCAATATAAAAAATGATAAACACTGTAAGACGATTTATGAAAATATCAAGGGGGTTTGCCAGACACCCATAAGAAGTAATGAAAAATCGTCTATATATGTTAATTAATCTGTTTATATTCATAATTTTGTATTCTAACAAAGAATGTAAAAGATGTAAACAATGGGTTTCTAAAGATGTGTTATCATCTATAAAAAACATGGTGAATATAAAACTAGGAAAGAAATAAATTCATTGAGAAACAAAATATAACACAAAAATTACTATATAGAATACATAAAAAAATAAAAAATTAAGAAATAAATGGGAAAAGAGAGGAATATAAAGCTTAAGAGTAACAGTGAATGGAACTTCAGATATAATAAACAAAAAAAATTATGAAATAAATAGAATATTGCACCACACCCTGCATTTTGGAAACAAATAATAACAAGTTACATCCTACAGTAAAAATTTTAAGATAATATGATGATAAGTTTAGATTTAATTATTATCCTGGATGACACTAAGAAAGAGACTAGGCAAACAATTAAATGAAGTTTGAAATTGACACCGTAATTGTGAGGAAATGTTAAGAGTTGTGTGTTGCTCTAATTCTGTAAATTAATAATAAACAGTCAGAAAATTCAAGCCTTTAATGTCGTCACAATTATTATAATATATTGGATAAGCAGAACAGAGGTAATCGAATGCTTTATGATATTCACTTTGAATTTTAATATTATTCAGTTTCAAAAAAATTTATTTTAATGGTACTGACTTTTAGAAACTAATTTTAAATTTTTTAAATATCATATCATACGTTTTGAAACCAAACTATCATAAGATTTATGAAAACCAAGTCATGTTACAGAAAGTTCATCTATATTTTTTTAACATTTTCTAAAAGGTATGTACCGTGGAAATTTAATTTTAATTAGTACTTTTAATAAAAAATTCCTTTTATATCTTTTAATTTATATGTTATTCGATATAGATACATAAAATATTTAATTTCAAAACTTCTCTGCTGATCAGTTATCATTATATCCATCGTCAAAAATTCCTTTTAATCTACTAATTCGAACTTTAACTCATATGTTGTATTTCTTCAATTCTTGGATCTTTTACCAGTTAGAAATTTTTATTTACACGCTACTTTTATAGACCAGTTAGCAGTAGTTATTTCTCAAAGAACACTATACATGCATAACGAAGTAACAAAATGAAAAAAATGATAAGTCTTTGAATATATTTTTACCAATAACAATAATTTTATTTATGGAGAAGTACATACTCACTATTATGTATTTTTTGGTCATTCCTTGGTATAAATGAAAATACAGTTATTTTTGTTTCATACATCTTATCTTTTAGTCCATCAAATTAATCTAAGGTCTCATTAAGTGTTGAATTAGTGTTAATTATCCTTTTAGGATAATCTCCAATTGTATTGTCATAAATTGTATTTCATTTATTGAATTGGGTTTGAATGCTCATATAGTCAGATGTTGTAATAAAACTTTTAAATTATATTTCTGTATAATTTTGAGTAACATAATTATCAAATTGTGTAAAAATAAGTATGTATCCAGCTTTGGTGACAAAGTACAGTTTAGCTGCACCTATTTAGTTTCTAAATATTTGATTGTCACAACATCGTAACTACTCAATGGATCAGAAACACCAACCAGCCATCTACCTGTATAATCAATATAACTCTTACCTGTTTAGAAAATATTGCCAAATTTTTTTATGAAATGGTATAATTAAATTTTCTATTTTGTCATTTAAATCATGTTCACTAGTTTTTTATTAGGTTTTGATTCCATTTCACCTAAACTTTTTCTTTGTTAATTTTTTGATTCAATTCCTTATTTTTTTTCAGTCTCTCAAATATTTATTTTTTATTAATTTTTTATTCTGATTATTTATTAGTCTATGAATCTATGTTAATTCATTTTATTAAATTTTGATTCCAATTCCTTATTAAGTTTTCATTAGAATTCTTTCTGTATTTTTGATTCTGTTTGTCATATACATAATTTTTCCAATTAATGTATAATTAATTTTTAAATTAATTTCCATTGTAATTGATTCTAATTCTATATTTCTTTATTTTATTGTGAAATATGTACAATTATTAAATTGGAAATGACATTTATTTAGAATTATCTGACAATAGTTTAAACACAAATCAAAATAAATGACCAAAAATACATTCATCAAACGTTTGTATTCTTTCAATATTATAATATAACTAGTTTTTCCCAATTAATTAATTAATTATTTTGGTATATTGCCATGAAATGACTGAAAACACGTTTTGTAAAATGTTTTAGTAAAATAAATACTAAGAGTAAAACATTATCAGAAAAATCAAAATCAAATTCAACATTAAATAATTTTTCGTTTATTAGTTGATTGCTCAGTAACAATTATCAACAGTTATCAATACTAGTTAATTTTCATTATTTGGTTAAATCTCACTTGCTTAGGATTAATTTTAGCGCTTTCCAATACAGAATATCACATACTATGATTGTTATCTTCTCTTTTGTAAAATTTACAAAAAATTTAATAAAGTGAACAATGATTAAAAAATTTAATATCTTAAGAAATCTAAAAATTGTCTTATTTTTAAAAATATAGTCTCTGTCCATTTTTATTGTGGCCCATACCTGATTTTCTTACATGATTCCTCTTATTGCTGTAGCTGCTAATTTTTCTCCTAGTGTTTAATCTTCAGAATAATTTCTCTTCTTTTGCAGTCTGTTGGAGTTCTTTATGTGCTTCATGTTTTTTTGTAATACATTTTTATCTTTATTATATCATTTATATCTATTATATCTTTGTATCTCTATTTTATATTTCCTCTAGTTTTGTTCCTGGACCACAATAAATATAACCAGCAAGATGTATGTCAAGTCATAGTTTATTATTGAAAGTATGTAGTAAACCTTTACAATACTTTTCTTGTTTCCAAAAAGGATGTGATGCTTTAATAAAAACTCCAGTTATTTAAGGTGTGCCTTGTTAGTTATTAATACAATAATAAAAATGTTAAAATTAATTGTTATTCTAACATTTTCATTATTCCAACTTTTAGCTCTAGATGATTCTTATCCATGGATAATAGCTAATCTATCGATTAAATCTGTAACATCAGTCATCCAAATATATATATTGTTTTTATGTACTTTTTCTTATGGCTTCACCATTTTTCTCATCTACAGTTTAGCCTAAATCTGTTGATATGGGAAATAAATATCAGCAATTTCTTTTTACACCCTATTGTATTTAATACTATTTCCTGATTTTATTTTATTTGGATTCTTTTCCTAATGTAGTACTCCTGAATGAAATAATATATCTGTATAATTCGGTTAATTCATTTGGTAATTCTATCATTAATAGTTATTTGGTTTTTAGTTAAAAATACATTAAAGCATCTGTACCTTCACATGCTCCATGACCAATTGCTAATTTATCTCCATCAACGTTTACTGGGAAGTTACCAACAAATTTATATATACTGACAGATGTTAATCCATGGACTTGTTTTTCGCAATGGTAGATACATTCATTCACTCATCTTCTTGTTCTTAACATTTTGTTCTTCATTCTTTAACTTTTTCTATTTTTAACCTCCTCTTTTTATTTATTTGATGCATCATTCACTTAATCCATAAGCAGATCGTTTAAGTGTTGGTGTGTCATCAGAATATTGTAAATATTATGATGATTATAAGAAACCATTTCTTTTCAACCTCTCTATTTTCTTCTATAGCTTTTAATACATTGTAACTTTAACCTTATTTAATTTTTACTTTGCATCAATAACATATTGAACTTTTAAAAATTTGTTTCGTATCCTCTTCTATGCTGTTTCTTCTATGTTTTACACTCCTCTTTTAATTTTTCTTCTTCCTTTCTATATTTTCTTGTTACACAAACATTTAGTTAGAATATTAATAATTGTTTTCAAATGTTTTACGTTTATTACTAATATTTTTTGTTTTATACTTTTATATTTTATGTTGTTAATTTATATATGCTTAGCTTCATTAACTTTCTTTTCCTATCTACTGTAATGAATCCAAATATATCATTATTTCAACATTTACTACATATTTCTTTTAAATCATCAGATTTTAAGTGACCACCAATTAACTTGTGGTATATATGATTTAATTTTATTTCATCTTGCCTAAATGTATTTTAAAAATTTATATTATCTATAACTATCTGTTTTGGTGGTTTTGGAAATGTTTGGGCCAAATAAAAATAAACATTCCTTTGTTTTTACCGGTAGTCAAATATTCTTTAACTAAATCTTGATTGCCAAGAATAATATTATCAAATAAAACAACTGATTTATCTTCACATACATATGATGTTATAATTTTATCATTATAAACTACGAAAATAATACAGTCAATTAGTATGTCTATATTTTTGTTACATATTTTAAAATATGAAACATGAAATATAAAAAATAAAAAATTTAGAATATATATATGAATGTTTAATGCTACTACAGTTTAACCATCCTGGAGTTAAAATATAATAGTCAATCATTGATGTTCTCTTGCCTCAACTTGGTCATGTTATAGAATATCGAACAGTATTTGGAAAATGTTTACTATAATATTTTTTTTAAATTTCTATTCCGGCAGTCTCATTTTCAGTTACCAGTTACTTTTCATTAAATCAAATATATATTTTTTAATATTAAATGAACTACTTCTTTCAATTAAAATGTAATTCATCAGTTAAAGAAAGAATTATTTGTTTCTATGAGAGATAGGTACAAAAATGTTATAGGTTTTTTTACATAACATTCTTTAAACCAATGTTGAATCTGTAGCAATTCGCACTAGGCAATATATTTAAACAGTTTAGAAAACTTTACTCATTTTATGAACCACTTATATATATTAAAGAAGATGAAATATTGGTTATTCTGAGTGATGCTTAGTTATATTTATATATAAAAAATATTCGAAAAGCTTTAGGATTTAACAATCAAATTAGTGAAGCTAAGAAAAAACTATTGCCAGTTATTTACAAAAATAATATAGTTTGAAGTAATATGTGTAAATTTTAATTTAGGGGATGTCCTGAAAAAGGCAAATACTTTCATCAAGAATCTAATATAACTGTAATTTTTCAATCTGCTTTAGATTTTGGTGCTCATATAATAAATGAATCAAAATATCCTTTATATGTCCCAATTCATGATATAAGAATTCAGGGTTTGGAAATTAATGATACTGACAAAAATAACAATTTGATAGATATTTTTAGGGTTATGTTTTAATAATTAATTAGGAAATTAATTAAAAAAATTTAATACGAGAAAGAAATTTAAAAACTTTCATCCTTAGAAAAATTAATCCTTATAAACTTTAATCCTTACAAATGAACAAATTTGAGAGCTCCCAATTTTATTCTTTTCAAGGATGAGGAAAGTAAAAATATTCCTAGTAAATGTCTTGATATTAATATAACCACTGATGATGATTCGGTTCATCAAAATCATACTCAGTTATATATGTGTTTTTCAATTATTCAAGCAGTTGTTCAGAGTACCCTCTATAGGATCTAAAAACTAGTAAAAATTTATTGAGAACTATGTTGCAGTTATTTGATGTCATTACTATAAAAAAAAGGAAATAGTATTTTATCAAGAACAGAACATCTTTTTATTTGTTCATTGGTTTTATTAAATTTAACTTCATCTCTTTTTGATATAACTTATGTCAAAGGACATAGACTTAATAATGGTAAAATAAAAAATAAAGTTATTTACCCTGTAGAAGTTTTTGGAGTGTTTTAAATGTTATAGGGAAGCAATTGTGGGAAGAAGAGTCAACTATAATTTGTATATGAATTTCAAGTGCTGATGCTTCTGCACTGAGTTGGGTTGATTATAATGTAGAGGTACCTAATAAAAGACACTTTTTGAAAAGATGTCATGAAAAAAAGCATGGAAATTAGAGTACCTTTTGCAAAATGTGAAACTCAACATGAACTTGAATTAGTACAAGAATGATAAAAAGTTATAAAGTACCACTATCTTTCTATGAATTACAAGTTGTTGAAATCACATAGTTAAAAAATTAAAAATAAATATTAAGTTGGATTTAAAAAGCATTGTGATTCAGCAGAGTGATATGCCTTATTTTATTTAAGTTGTTTTTCAAATAAATTTGAAAAATAATCAGTTGGCTTATTCTTCATTATTTGGTCATGTTAAATTACAGATTATCTGTTTAAAAATGCAGGTAACGAAATTTTAACCACGCAATATGGAGATTGTATCCACAAAATAACTAATTAAAAGCTTATGCCTCATTTAAACAAGAAGCACAGTTTAAAGGGGATGCTGATATAAATCCATATAATTGTATCAGAAATTATCCCATTTGTGCTGTAAATATGACTTTAAGAAAAATTTCGTAGTAACACAATAACAACTACAAAATTATGTGCTACTTTTAATGATAAATTTTATAATGATAGTTTAGCTTGTATAATTTTTTTTTGAAAAAATAATTAAAATTGCTCTCCATAATTTTTTATCCTATATATATATATATATATATATATATATATATATATATATATATATATATATACAGGGTGAGTCACCTAACATTACCGCTGGATATATTTCGTAAACCACATCAAATACTGACGAATCGATTCCACAGACCGAAAGTGAGGAGAGGGGCTAGTGTAATTGGTTAATAGAAACCATTAAAAAATGAACGGAAGTATGTTTTTTAACACAAACCTACGTTTTTTTTAAATGGAACCCCGTTAGTTTTGTTAGCACATCTGATCATATAAACAAATACGTAATCAGTGCCGTTTGTTGCATTGTAAAATGTTAATTACATCCGGAGATATTGTAACCTAAAGTTGACGCTTTAGTACCACTGCTCCGCTGTTCGATTGTGTGTATCGGAGAGCACCGAATTACGTAGGGATCCAAAGGCAACGGTGATGGACCTTAGGTACAGAAGAGACTGGAACAGCACATTACGTCCACATGCTAACACCTTTTTATTGGTCGTTTTCACTGACGCACATGTACATTACCATGAGGGGTGAGGTACACGTACACACGTGGTTTCCGTTTTCAATTACGGAGTGGAATAGAGTGTGTCCCGACATGTCAGGCCAATAGATGTTCAATGAGGTGGCCATCATTTGCTGCACACAATTGCAATCTGTGGCGTAATGAATGTCGTACACGCCGCAGTACATCTGGTGTAATGTCGCCACATGCTGCCACAATACGATGTTTCATATCCTCTCGGGTTGTAGGCACACCACGGTACACATTCTCCTTTAACGTACCCCACAGAAAGAAGTCCAGAGGTGTAACATCAGGAGAACGGGCTGGCCAATTTATGCGTCCTCCTCGTCCTATGAAACGCCCGTCGAACATCCTGTCAAGGGTCAGCCTAGTGTTAATTGCGGAATGTGCAGGTGCACCATCATGCTGATTCCACATACGGCGACGCGTTTCCAGTGGGACATTTTCGAGCAACGTTGGCAGATCATTCTGTAGAAACGGGATATATGTTGCAGCTGTTTGGGCCCCTGCAATGAAGTGAGGACCAATGAGGTGGTCGCCAATGATTCTGCACCATACATCTACAGTCAACGGTCGCTGTCGCTCTACCTGTCTGAACCAGTGAGGATTGTCCACGGACCAGTAATGCCTGTTCTGTAGATTCACTGCCCTGTGGTTTGTGAAACCCGCTTGATCGGTAAACAGGTAGAACTGCAACGCATTCTCTGTTAATGCCCATTGACAGAATTGTACTCGATGATTAAAGTCATCACCATGTAATTGCTGATGTAGCGACACATGAAACAGGTGAAAGCGGTGACGATGCAGTATGTGCATGACACTACTTTGACTCAGTCCACCGGCTCTCGCAATGTCCCGTGTACTCACGTGTGGGTTCATGGCAACAGCAGCTAACACACCAACTGCACCCGCTTCTCCTCTGACGGGCCTGTTACGGACCCGTTTGCGTGCTATGACCATACCTGTTGCATACAGTTGGCGGTAGATGTTTTGCAATGTGCGGCACGTTGGATGCTCTCTGTTTGGGTACCGTTCTGCATACACCCTGCAGTCTTCAGCTGCATTTCGTCGACGCGCCATAGATGAGTATCATCTCCGCCTTTTCAGAGTTCGAATACACCATGGACACAGTTCCTACAACACTACACTATCACAGACGTCTGGTGACACGGTGTACTACAGTTGGTCTGCGTGCGGAGACGAATGCAGAATAACAATAGCAACAAGCGCTACATGAGGACTCTGCGACAGCTAGACCAAACCACAACAGTGCACTACAGCCACACTCGTAAACACGGTCGTCATCGTAAACATGTCCCTGCAGATGCTGCTCGGCAACCGTGGCCCGTTTTTGTTACAACACGCAACTGAACGTCGGAGGTTTCAAGTGTCAACTTAAGGTTACAATATCTCCGGATGTAATTAACATTTTACAATGCAACAAACGGCACTGATTACGTATTTGTTTATATGTTCAGATGTGCTAACGAAACTAACGTGGTTCCATTTAAAAAACGTAGGTTTGTGTTAGAAAACATACTTCCGTGCATTTTTTAATGGTTTGTATTAAACAATTACACTAGCCCCTCTCCACACGTTCGGTCTGTGGAATCGGTTTGTCAGTATTTGATGTGGTTTACGAAATATACCGAGCGGTAACGTTAGGTTACTCACCATGTATATATAAGTTACTGAGTGAGAACTTTACAATGTAATGTATATTCATTACTAATTCTGTAATATTTTTGGTAAATTATTTATTGGTAAACTATATTTTTGTAACATTTAGGTACATTATTTAGTGGTTAATTATAACGATCCAATAAATAATAATTATATTAATAAAGTTGATAACTTACAATTTTTTGCAGTCATAAAAAAGAGATTTGATTTTTAAATTTCTTCCCAAATATCAACATCTGTTTCATCATGATTGTGAAAAAACAGATACATAAAATTCTTCTCCATAAAAGCATTTAATATAATCAGTACCATCATCATGTTTTAAACTTTTCAAATGATCTATATTTGATGAATTTTTGCTAATATTAGATTAAATTTCTTTCTCTCTTTGTTTTCCAAGACAAATATTTTTGTCAAATTTAAATTCACCATATAAACTAGTCATATTTTATTTGTCCTAATGTAAAGGCTAAAAATGTATTAGATTTTAAAAATGCAAAAAGAAATAAGTTTTAATTTTTATATAGTTTATGAATACTTGAATACTAGATTTGGAGAGTTAATATATAAAATAAATAATTATTTGATTTTTCAAAATAAGAGAAAATGTTGTATTATGTATTTATTTTTAAGTTTAAATTTGTAAATCCTTTTATTGTGTTTGTATGTTTAGAGTATGTATCTTTTTAATTTTTTCGTGTGTGAGGCTTTTATCCAGTTAAAAATTTATGTTAATAATAATTGAATTTAAAATAATTTTATATTCATTTAAATTTATAATTTATCTGAGTTTTGCAATCAGTTTTTTCATGGTATTTGGTTGTCTTATCTCCTAGTAGTAGGCGGTACTTGGCGGCACGCTACTTTTTATCATACACAGTGAGAATTATGAATTTTAACAGATTATGTTAGAAAGAAGGGCAGGCACAGCAAATATCATCTAATCCCATTCACTGAGGTGACCAGTAACATTCACCGGCATGTTTATTTCAATATTCTGAGTGTTGAGGTGTTACGTTTCAGTCAACATATGCATGATGAGTATCCTATTGATACCCCTTTTTTGAGGATGACAAAAGTGTTCATAGGGCTGGAAAAATATGTTACTGGTTTTTTGAACATTCCCACATCTTATTACTTGTCGACAAAAGTGTTCATAGGGCTGGAAAAATATGTTACTGGTTTTTTGAACATTCCCACATCTTATTACTTGTCAACTGGGCAGCAGAGTCACTTGATGGGAAATGTATACCAAATTTGTGGTACATGCCGGAACAGCAGCTAAGACACTGACATCCGCTTCTCTCTATTTAGCTGAATTGTGCGATCAAATCCTCAGCGAGTGGCTTAACTTGGATGCGACAACCTTTTGAACCCATTTCCTATCTGAATCCATGTGGTTATCAAGTCCAGGGTGTAATGACACAGTGTTAAATGACAGTACAAAGACCATTCACACGCAATTGACATTCAGGATGTAGATGTGAATAATCTTTGTTTGTGAGGAGATCACATTACGTATCGTGTAAGAAGCAAAAATGTCTACCAGTACTTTTCGGAATTTAGCAGCAGCAGGATCGTGGTCCGTCCTGGATGTAGTTTGTCTTTCTGCAGTATTGCTATTCGCATTGGTTATGATCCCACTACTGTCAGGTGAATACGGAAATAATGGTTCACGATGGAAATTTAAAACACCATGTTGTTTGTTTGGCTGTGCACCACAATACAGCCACGTATCTATAGTCAGGGAATGGGGTATTTTTCAGCAAGACGAGCAACTACCCTGACTGTTCGATGACATCTGGAGCACCATGAACTATCATCTCAGTGACCATGGAAGGGGGCTTCCCTTGTCATGGTAGCAGAGAGAGGTGTGTCTACAGTCTACCCAATAGAAACACTGGGTGCATGAGGGCACCATGTCAGCTTTTACGGTGAGCTGCAGTTCTGTGTACAGATTAATGATGGACATATCTGTGTGAAGGCTCTGAGGGGAACGAATGTTGGCAGATTGCATTCGTCATCATCATACAGGCCTGGCACTTTTGTGTGATGATGGGAGGTGTCATTCAGTACACAACGGGATCACCTCTGGTTTGCATAGTTAGTAATTTGGACAACAGCTGTTGCATTTCTCACGTGATAAGGCGTTTGACTGTGCCTAGACTTTGATGTCTCAGTGACAAGATAACACAAGACCACATGTTATCATGCTATCCTGTCCTACTTTCACTCAGTGGATGTGCGACTGTTGCCTGACCAGTACATTCTTCAGATCTCCCACCTTCTGAAAACATATGGTCAGAAGCTGCCAAAAGACTGACACATCACCACCTGGCAGTCACTATTATTGACGAGCTCTAGTGTAGTAGTGAAATGGCATAGTGTGATTTATCTTTTACGAGTATATACACAAATGAAATGACATCATACTGATATGATTTTATATAAGGCTGAAAATAATGCCGTTGCCTAGTAAGCAGGAGATCTTGGTTCGATTCCTGGTCTTCGTACAAATTTTCACCTGCCTGTTCAGTCTATATACACTACTGGCCATTAAAATTGCTACACCACGAAGATGACATGCTACAGACGCGAAATTTAACCGACAGGAAGAAGATGCTGTGATATGCAAATGATTAGCTTTTCAGAGCATTCACACAAGGTTGGCGCCGGTGGCGACACCTACAACGTGCTGACATGAGGAAAGTTTCCAACCGATTTCTCATACACAAACAGCAGCTGACCGACGTTGCCTGGTGAAACGTTGTTGTGATGCCTCGTGTAAGGACGAGAAATACGTACCATCACATTTCCGACTTTAATAAAGGTCGGATTGTGGCCTATTGCGATTGCGGTTTATCGTATCGCGACATTGCTGCTCGCGTTGGTCGAGATCCAATGACTATTAGCAGAATATGGAATCGGTGGGTTGAGGAGGGTAATACGGAACGCCGTGCTGTATCCCAACGGCCTCATATCACTAGCAGTCGAGATGACAGGCGTCATATCCGCATAGCTGTAACGGATCGTGCGGCCACGTCTCGATCCCTGAGTCAAAAGATGGGGTCGTTTGCATGACAATAACCATCTGATACTAAAATGTAGACTTTCACGGCCGGAAATATCATGTCCATTATAATTATCCGGGCTGTTATGCCGTGGTCGGTAGCGAGCCAGTGGGTGTGCTGGACCTTCCATCGAGCTACGGACCCCCTTGAAGATGTCTCCCGCAGTCGGAGACGAAACGTTGGTAATCACCACAGAATTCATCAAGCGACCACGGCATAACAGCCCGGATAATTATAATGGACATAATAACCATCTGCACCAACAGCTCGACGACGTTTGCAGCAGCATGGACTATCAGCTCGGAGACCATGGCTGCTGTTACCCTTGACGCTGCATCACAGACAGGAGCGCCTGCGATGGTGTATTCAACGACGAACCTGGGTGCACGAATGGCAAAATGTCATTTTTTCGAATGAATCCAGGTTCTGTTTACAGCATCATGGTCGCATCTGTGTTTGACGACATCGCGATGAACGCATATTGGAAGTGTGTATTCGTCATTGCCATACTGGCGTATCACCTGGCGTGATGGTATGGGGTGCCATTGGTTACACGTCTCAGTCACCTCTTGTTCGCATTGACGGCGCTTTGAACAGTGAACGTTACATTTCAGATGTGTTACGGCCCGTGGCTCTACCCTTCATTCGATCCCTGCGAAACCCTACATTTCAGCAGGATAACGCACGACCGCATGTTGCAGTTCCTGTACGGGCCTCTCTGGATACAGAAAATGTTCGACTGCTGCCCTGGCCAGCACATTCTCCAGATCTCTCACCAATTGAAAACGTGTGGTCAATGGTGGTAGAGCAACTGGCTCGTCACAATACGCCAGTCACTACTCTTGATGAACTGTGGTATCTTGTTGAAGCTGCATGGGCAGCTGTACCTGTACACGCCATCCAAGCTCTGTTTGACTCAATGCCCAGACGTATCAAGGTCGTTATTACGGCCAGAGTTGCTTGTTCCGGGTACTGATTTCTCAGGATCTATGCACCCAAATAGCGTGAAAATGTAATCACATGTCAGTTCTAGTATAATATATTTCTCCAATGAATACGCGTTTATCATCTGCATTTCTTCTTAGTGTAGCAATTTTAATAGCCAGTAGTGTACATAAAATCATATCTGTATGAGACCAGTAGCGTCTCTGTAATTGTGTTATTTCATTTGTATAAATACCTGCAACTGGGTTTCAGGCTGTTTCCCCATTTGCGTTCGGTGCTGAGGTGATGTTCCAGAACACGGAGAGCCTCAGCAATTCTGCTCGTGTTTTGGGCGAATTGAGAACAGATTGAGGTGGCAGTGAGAACATGGGTTGAGGAGGGAGGTATACCATGGTTATTCATTTAATTGTGTGAACTGCTGTGCCAGGGTGGCTTAGTGACTAACGCACCTGCCTTGTGATCAGTACGTCTGGGTTCGATTCCCCTGGAGGAGATCGAAAGGATGCTACAGCATACATAGTCCAGACATATTAATGTGACCACGGCCTATAGTTTACATGAACGTGCAATAATGACTCACAGACGAGAGGTGGCAGTACTAGCAGTGGACTGTACCTGGTGTAGAAGTATTTGGTTGCAAAAATTACACTCTGTTGCTTGAAACTCATAAACAATATTTTATTCAAAATAATCTCCATTCCTATTTCTACATTTCTCGCACTTCTCCAGTAGGCAGTGAATCCCACGACAAAGAAGCGGTTCTTATTTTAAAGCGAACCAGTCAGCGAGCCATTTTCGTACATTTTCATACGAATTGAAGCACTGTTAAATGAGAGCGTGTCCCAGTGATGCAAACAGATGAGCCAAGACTGGGGCACTATTCTGTATCGTTCATACTGAACGATCGAGTAGGTTAGCCTCGGTAGTGACGTAATTTTCGGGTCTTCGTCCGAAGCTGCTGTTCTGTAAGCTTCTGAGACTTGTTACCGATCAGTCCTCCCTCCGATTTTTCGACAATTGTACCGAGAGGTTTTAGGTTTCGGTATGGCCAACTCGCACGGTTCGGTGTGATTTATTTACACCTACAACTTGTTATTTTAGACAGACTGAACGGTTTTCGCTTGGGAAGAATCACCAGGACGCATCTGGGCGGAAAGTGAGTTCATAGTAGACTGTTTTTCTTTGTTAGAAATGTGGTTTGTATTTTTGTTACTGTGAATGATTACAACATCAAAAACACCGTTTTGGTCAATATTCTCACAAAATACCTGTTATTTTTACGTAATTAAGAGTTTAATTTCAAAAGGACGGACCTGCTTACGAATTTCACAGCAGTGTTAGCTAACATTACTAGTGACTTCGCGTACTTTTTTCCGCACATTGTTTACTTATTAATTATTGAAACGCGTTTAAAATTTTTAAGTAACAGTGGAAAGGAATTGTGTGAAGCCTGATAGAGGAAACCTTCCAAAATTTCTGGCATTTATGGCAACGAAATCAGCCTGCGTCTCTCTCGTCTGGAATTAGGTGGAATAAAGCTCTGAGGGCACGAGAGTTGTAGTTGCCAAACAGTCGGCATTTAACCATGACACGGATCGGACACGCGGCGTGCTCCGCAGCGCTCCGCATCTGTTCATTTGTGTTTTAGAGCTCTCACTAGATATGGCGTTCTCTTACTGCCAGGCGACTACTTACGGTCGACGATTCTTAGGTGCGTCCAAAGGCTTACGAAATCCAACGGTTTTTGAGTGACGACATGCATGTCGATCCCTATGAGCTGATAGGCATAGATCTGTCTATCACTTCCAGTACACTCTATCTGAAGATGAAGAACGAAGAGGCATGTGTTAACCTAGTCCGAAGTTCCAACAACGGTTACCGCTTTCGCCATGTAGACGGTAACGTCAGCACGGTAGCCGTGGACAACGCAGGTATGGGCGTGTGTACGGTGCGCATATTCGAACTGCCGTTTGAGGTCGCGGCCGCTCTCATCACTGGCACGCTACGGCCATATGGAACGGTCCTAAGCTACATGGAAGAGACGTAGAACACCTTTGAAACCTATCAAGTTGTCAATGGCGTCCGATAGGTACGCACTGAACTCCGCAAACATGTGCCATTGTACGTGTTCATCGGCGGTTGCCGAGCACTCATTATTTATGATGGACAACCGCGGACGTGTGCCGGCTGTGGACAGGAAAGCCACGTCCGCTCAACCTGCCTCCAGGACCGCTTCGTTCAGCTGCCACGTGCGGAACCAGTACAGGCAGCTGTGCCGACCGTGTTGCCGCTTAAGCCGTCGGCACACGGACCGTGCTGTCGAACGTTAACGTTGAGCGTGCCAACTTCAACGTGCTGCTGAACGCTCAGGAATGATGCAACTTGTGCATACGGTACGTGGGCCCCAACGTACGAGGGCAGTTCAATAAGTAATGCAACACATTTTTTTTCTCGGCCAATTTTGGTTGAAAAAACCGGAAATTTCTTGTGGAATATTTTCAAACATTCCCGCTTCGTCTCCTATAGTTTCATTGACTTCCGACAGGTGGCAGCGCTGTACGGAGCTGTTAAAATGGCGTCTGTAGCGGATGTGCGTTGCAAACAACGGGCATTGATCGAGTTTCTTTTGGCGGAAAACCAGGGCATCTCAGATATTCATAGGCGCTTGCAGAATGTCTACGGTGATCTGGCAGTGGACAAAAGCACGGTGAGTCGTTGGGCAAAGCGTGTGTCATCATCGCCGCAAGGTCAAGCAAGACTGTCTGATCTCCCGCGTGCGGGCCGGCCGTGCACAGCTGTGACTCCTGCAATGGCGGAGCGTGCGAACACACTCGTTCGAGATGATCGACGGATCACCATCAAACAACTCAGTGCTCAACTTGACATCTCTGTTGGTAGTGCTGTCACAATTGTTCACCAGTTGGGATATTCAAAGGTTTGTTCCCGCTGGGTCCCTCGTTGTCTAACCGAACACCATAAAGAGCAAAGGAGAACCATCTGTGCGGAGTTGCTTGCTCGTCATGTGGCTGAGGGTGACAATTTCTTGTCAAAGATTGTTACAGGCGATGAAACATGGGTTCATCACTTCGAACCTGAAACAAAACGGCAATCAATGGAGTGGCGCCACACCCACTCCCCTACCAAGAAAAAGTTTAAAGCCATACCCTCAGCCGGTAAAGTCATGGTTACAGTCTTCTGGGACGCTGAAGGGGTTATTCTGTTCGATGTCCTTCCCCATGGTCAAACGATCAACTCTGAAGTGTATTGTGCTACTCTTCAGAAATTGAAGAAACGACTTCAGCGTGTTCGTAGGCACAAAAATCTGAACGAACTTCTCCTTCTTCATGACAACGCAAGACCTCACACAAGTCTTCGCACCTGAGAGGAGCTCACAAAACTTCAGTGGACTGTTCTTCCTCATGCACCCTACAGCCCCGATCTCGCACCGTCAGATTTCCATATGTTTGGCCCAATGAAGGACGCAATCCGTGGGAGGCACTACGCGGATGATGAAGAAGTTATTGATGCAGTACGACGTTGGCTCCGACATCGACCAGTGGAATGGTACCGTGCAGGCATACAGGCCCTCATTTCAAGGTGGCGTAAGGCCGTAGCATTGAATGGAGATTACGTTGAAAAATAGTGTTGTGTAGCTAAAAGATTGGGGAATAACCTGGTGTATTTCAATGCTGAATAAAACAACCCCTGTTTCAAAAAAAAAATGTGTTGCATTACTTATTGAACTGCCCTCGTAGTATACGCGTTCGCAACGCACTCCAGCGGCAGTTGAGGGATGTTTCTAGTTCGTAGGGTTGGGTTGTTTGGGGAAAGAGACCAGACAGCGAGGTCATCGATCTCATCGGATTAGGGAAGGAAACGGCCGTGCCCTTTCAGAGGAACCATCCCGGCATCTGCCTGGAGCGATGTAGGGAAATCACGGAAAACCTAAATCAGGATGGCCGGACGCGGGATTGAACCGTCGTCCTCCCGAATGCGAGTCCAGTGTCTTTCTAGTTCGTAAATCGCACTGCTTACTCAACGGGCGCGCGTAAAATTCCCACGTTAGCTCTATTAAAACGCACATTTCCTCCATCGTCCACGAAAAGGAAAGTACCATGTCCAGTCAGTAAGGACACAGACTTATAGAAGTTCAATTACAAACAGTGCCGTACTAATTTGGAATACTTCTCCACATAAGATAAACATTATTTAATCATTTCCACATTTTAGTAAAACCCAAAGATTAGTCTTTCTTGATGACTGTTCCTACCCAGTAGCAGAATCTTTGCAACATGTGAATTACGAAGCGTAAAAGAAAAAGGAGCAAAATATCTTTATACAAGCTGTCCTGTAGATTAAGCCAATCGACCAATAAAATCAGAAACTAATAAAAACGCGAGTGTTAGGAAAAAAAGGAAGTGTTTAGACGCGAAACACCGCCCCAACAAAAACTCATGAGTAGACAGAGACGCTGCTCATTACGCTAAACCAACACGTACCTTATACGTAATCAAATTGTATTACCCCTTGCTAAAAAAGTTAATTGTAGACGTGCTGTTCCACGCTATGACTTCAGAAACTCGGCACGCTCAACGCTCAACGTTCGAATGCACGATCCGTGTGCCCACGGCTTTACGTACGTTGAAGCAGTGCGGCAGATGTGCGCAGATGCCGCGCCCGTGCTGCAGTCCCACGCGACCGCCAGCTCAGCCGCCGACGACGCCGTGATGGCGGCGCCGCACGAGACGCCCTTGAAACACGCATCGCCCGCCACCACCACCACCGTCGTCGGAACAGAGGCGTCAGTTCGGACGCCAGACTCATGGCCGAAGATATTGGCCTCAGCCCCTCGACAGGGGTGGACACACAGACGCGGAAACAACGGTCGCCGATGCGTCATAAGAAACGCCGCCTCTCGACGGAAGAAAACCAACGGGGTGGAGAAAGGGAGCAAGTTTCCGACGCCGTCTCTGACGTGTCGTTGGCAGTGGACTCTACCAGTACTGCCCCAAGGCAGGTATCCGACACCACGGACAGGATGTCGGCCTCACCCACCCCAGATAATTCCCTGACTGAAGCCCCTCAGGACAAAGACCAGGTGATGGGGTCCATTGCCCGCGACGACGCGCTGTCACTGACCCCTTCCCCGCTTGGTGAGTGGGCTGCTGAAATGGAGGAAGAAGACGCAGCAGACGCCCTTGACGCTCCTCCGCCACACAGGACCGGCGCACCACATGGGGAGAGCCTAACACCCGCAGACGAGCCACGTTAAACATGCCTGCTACAAGGATGGGTAGCCAGGTGGCCCCATTACCACTGAGACGTCGCCATTTGCATCTTCATACTCCACATTAAGATGTCCCAATCCTACCATGTCGGTACAGTCAACGTTAACGGCATACTCCCTGTCATCAAAACGCGCATATTCCATGATATACTCCGTGCTGCGGACCTGGATATCATCCTCCTCAAGAAGTCCATCCAGAGCTGCATTTTAACATTTATTAATACTCAGTCTACAGCATCCCATGAAGCGACAGTGCTGATGGAACCGCCATCCTATTACACGTCGGCATCGAGGCATCCGAAGTCACGTATCTGCCATCAGCACGAGTTATTGCCATCATGGTGGGAGCAGTCTGTATTGTCGGTGTATACGCGCCATCCGAGACATCTCGCTATGGTGAAAGGGTCACCTTTTATTTCAACGAAATTGCTCCACTCTTGAATGGGAATACAGAACAGTATTGTTGAGTGGTACTTAAGTAAATAAATTAGTGAAATCAAAGTGAACTAGAAATTAGGATATAAATGAAAAACTTGGTTTAGTTTAGAGAGTTACATACTCGCAAGCAGCGGGCCGAACAGCAGAACAGAAGAAACAATGACCGTGAAGTCAGCAACTTCCACATAAGCGGGCGCTGTCGATTCAGCCGTCAGGGCATCGCCCGACCGGCTCACGTGTTTCTCAGTTGTCGTATGTGAGCAAAGGCCCTCGCCTAAATCCCAAGAGCCAATGACCGACGTAAAGAAGATTCTTCAAGAAGCTATTCAACGTGACAGAAGAGGCAATGACCGGCTCACGTGTTTCTCAGTCGTCACATGGGATCAAAAGCCCTCACCTACATTCCAAGAGCCAACGACCGACGTTAAGAAGATTCTTCGAGAAGCTTTTCAACGTGACAGACGAGGCAATGACCGTGAAGTCGTTCACCTCCAGTAAACTGAAGTGAATAAATACGCGAGACGCAGTGGGCCAGAGGGATGAAGTCAGATGAAGACGGAGACGGAGACGGAGACGAAGACGGAGACGGAGAGAAGAGACGAAGAAGACGAAGAAGTTTTCAGTCAGTTTCGGTGCTGAAGACCATCATGCAAGAAGAGACTGCATCATGCACAGACGCACCAAGTCCGCCGCTGTAATGGAATAGCAAGCAGCAGCCGCGGCGCCAGAAGACAGAAGTTAAAAGGTATTTGAAGTCTGGTTTTTACATACCCGGGTGACTCGTGCGGACGGGAAGGAGACGGCCTCACATCAGTAGTCACCTGTGAGCTGGGATGAAGACCTGACAGCCGAAGACTGGCAAGCGGGAGTCCGTGGTTCGAGTCCGCCACACTGGCCTTCCCCCGCCGCACCGCTCCGCTGGCCGACGCAGAACACACGCGGCCACTTAGAGAAGAGAAACACTGGGACGCGACACCCAAGATATCATCCGATGCACGATTTCGCTCGCAATAATTAAACGGGCCACCTCGCGCTGCGCGTCTCCAGTCAACTGGGCGAGACAGCGACACGAGATACACACCGCTACGCGTAATCAGACGCCGCCGCCGCCGCCGCCGCCGCCGCTGCCGCAGCAGAAGACTTCACAAACGACACAGCTGCCGCTCTCCGAACCAGAACATCCCGTAAGATACAGTTGTACAAATCTTCAATAAAAGTTATCTTATGTAAAAATGATGTTTCATTCGACCTCATACCCGAGCCAAGGAAGAACCCACCCTGCCCACATGTTGTTAAGAGAGAAAAGTTAATTTATTTAATATTTTCACCCTGACAGAATGCTTTAGAATGCTCATCCTGACAATTGACAGCATCAAAAGAGAAAACCCAGTTACGTTTAGTGACAGAAGTGTCACATTTAGTAACACAACTGTTACATTAGGTATCAGAAGCCGCATTAGTTGTTACATTTGGTGTCAGAGAAAAAACACTTGGCTCAATATGAGGTGTGAATGAAAGTCACTAAAGGTCCACAGTTAGTATTGTTTAATGTGTGAAAGAATAGAGGTTTGCATAGCAGTCGTAATATTTTCTTTATTTTGAAGGGTATTCTCTCTCATAATTTTAAGAGTTTGTCGAAAATATTTAAACATCTTTTGAATTCAGTGTGGTAATATTGTGTAACTAATAGTTTGTAAAATGATGACACGAAATCGTACAAAGTCAGAGTCAGCACCACAAGCGGTTTCTACTGAGGAAGCTATTCAGAGCTTAGTTAATCAAATAGCACAGCTTAAAAGTGATAATAATGCATTATTTAAACAGTTGAGTGAGGTTAGGCAAACCAGTTCAATCCCTCCCAACCTAGATTCCTCAGCAGCAGCCTTAGTAACTCCTTTTTCAGGCAAACCTGGCGAAGACATAACAGCATTTTTTGATGATTTAGTAGCAGCTGCAAAGTTAGGATCATGGTCAGATGAACAGCTCTTACAAATGACAAAGTTAAGATTGACAGGAGAGGCTAAAGCACACGTCTTATACCATGAAGAATCACGGAATGCTCCAACATTTGAGGAATTGAAGAAAGGATTGCTTAAACGTTTTCAAAAACAGAACAGCTGTAGATTTTATAGGGAAAAATGAAACACTATCACTCAGAGGCAAAACGAGTCGTTAGAAAGCTTTGTAGATAGGATTAGAAAAGTTAATATTAACACCTATCAGTTGACAACTAGTGATGAAACCAATAAAGTTATTTTACAAGAGGCAGAAAATAGAGTTCTGGATACATTTTTACGTGGGTTACCTCCTGAAACGTCTCGTCGTGTCAGGGCAGAGTTTCCTAAAAATTTAGCAGAAGCTGTATCTGTGGCGACGGCTTTTGAAGAAATTGACATTGCCACCAGATACAAGGAGAAGCGAAATGTATTTTCAGCAGGAGTACGATGTTTTAGGTGCGAGCGACAGGGACATATAGCAAAAAACTGCAGACAACCTCAATGCACTAATTGTCAAAGAATAGGTCACACATTCAAGGAATGCAGGTCTAAGAAAGTTTTTCGAAATAGAAATCAGTTAAACTCAAACGGGAATGTCGGAGCCGCCGCCAGGCGTTCCCAATAAAATTTCATGCCATTAAGGCTAATGTGAAGGCGGAATGCTGGTTATCTGCTACCATACAGGATAAAGAGGCAAGGATACTAGTGGATACAGGCGCAAACGTATCAATAGTAAGTAATGAATGTATTGGAGAAAAGAAATATGACCCTCCAAGGTATAGATTGAGTGGAGTAGGAGGAGGTAGAGTGAAGTCATTAGGATGTACATCATTGATTTTCTATATTCACGGTGTACAATTTCAAGAAGATGTAGAAGTGGTAACAAAGGTAACTGACGGGTACGACGCGATCCTAGGACTGGATTTCCTGAATAAACATCACGCTAAAATCGACCTCAGACAGCAAACTGTAGAGCTTAGCGGAATAGTCATAGTGTGTAGGCTTTCACGGCCGGCGTCTTCAGTAATTAAAACTTCCGGGCTAAGAGGCCGTGGTCCAATAGTAGAAATACTTCTCCCTGACGTTTCGTTGCCAGCTGCGGGCAACATAATCTGAGGTGAGTCTACGACTGGCTGCTAGGCCGTGGAGGTCCTGTTTATATAGAGCGCGTAGAGGGCGCCACCACTCGTCACGTGTTGTCAACAGTAAAACTATCTCTGGCTGGCGTCATTACTCTCGATCGAAGGTAATCGATTGTCACATCTTTGGTATAGAGTCGATCGCCATATCTTATCTAGCTTCAAGCCTTCTTCTTTCCTGTTAAAATTATTGTGGTGTTTAAAAATCTCTACAGCCTCTCTATACATACGTGCATAATAATGCGATGTCTTAGCTAGCACGCTCGTCTCACTAAATTTTATTTGATGGTCACCCGTTTCAAAAACATGTTCCGCTACAGCCGATTTGTCCGTGTGTCCCAGTCGACAGTTCCTTTTATGTTCAGTTAGGCGAGTATTGATACTTCTTTTTGTGGTTCCAATGTAAACCTTACCACAACTACACGGAATCTTATAGACACCAGGAGTAGCTAGAGGGTGTCTTGCATCTTTCGCCGATCTTAAGCATTCACTAATCTTAATTTTAACAGGAAAGAAGAAGGCTTGAAGCTAGATAAGATATGGCGATCGACTCTATACCAAAGATGTGACAATCGATTACCTTCGATCGAGAGTAATGACGCCAGCCAGAGATAGTTTTACTGTTGACAACACGTGACGAGTGGTGGCGCCCTCTACGCGCTCTATATAAACAGGACCTCCACGGCCTAGCAGCCAGTCGTAGACTCACCTCAGATGATGTTGCCCGCAGCTGGCAACGAAACGTCAGGGAGAAGTATTTCTACTATTGGACCACGGCCTCTTAGCCCGGAAGTTTTAATTAGCGGAATAGTGTTTCAGCTGGGTGACACCGCTGCAAAGGGCCCGCTGCCGCAAGATTTCCCCAACCGGAAGGCGAAATCAACTATACTGCGTGCAACGTCCTTGAAGGTTGATTCGCGGGATCAGATACCATCTGGCTCAGGAAAACTTTTCTGGATGACCGTTGACCCCGAGGTACCTACAGATACAGTGTGTCTAATAGAGCCTTTAGAGGAAAATGAGGAATTAGATGTATCACATTGTTTTGTACGTAGAAGTGTTGTACGGGTTCAAGACGTTGAGGGAGAAAGAAAAATACCGGTACATATTGACAATTTCGGAGTGGAGGACAAAGAGTTACATAAGGGAATATTAGTAGCTACAGTCAGTACTTTTGAAGAAGAAGATTTCATTTGGTCAGATATTAATGATGGTCAGAAACCAGACGCCTATAAAACCGCATTACGCCAGAAGATTGAGCATTTGAAAGGAAATGATAGAGACACGATAGAAGCAGTTTTAGTTGAGTTTCAAGATTTATTTAATGCAGAAGGTCCACTGCCAGCAACAGATATCACACAGCATAAGATCCCAACAGGAAATAGCCCCCCAGTTTATAGGAAGCCTTATAGAGTTCCGCATCACTTACAGCCAGTACTGGATGAATTTATAGAACAGCATCTAAAAGATGGAATTATAGAATATTCTGTTTCGCCTTATAATTCAAATATCGTAATTATTCCAGAAAAGTCTCCCGACGGTACGAAACGATATAGATTTTGTTGTGACTACAGACACCTTAACAAACAAACTATCTCAGATGTTTATCCTCTTCCAAACATTACAGACATCATTGACAGTTTGGGTAACAGTAAATACTTTTCAACAATCGATCTACGTAGCGGATATCATCAATTGGAAGTTGCACCTGAAGATAGGCATAAAACAGCATTTTCTACCCCTGGAGGCCACTGGCAATTTAAAAGAATGCCTTTCGGTTTGAAAAATGCACCAGCAACTTTTCAAAGACTACTCGATGGAGTATTGCGAGGACTCAAAACTCAGCAATGTTGTGTATATCTAGACGATATTATTGTATTCTCCAAAGACATTAATGAACATGCTGTGCGTCTGCGTAATGTTTTTCAGAGACTTAGAAAAGCTAAATTAACATTAAATATGGAAAAATGTACTTTTGCATTGACAGAGGTTACATACCTAGGGCATGTCATTAGTGAAAAAGGAATTAAAACAGATCCTCGATTAATTTCGGCAGTTAAGGACTTCCCAACACCACAACGCGTTAAGGAAGTACAAAGTTTCATTGGTCTCGCATCGTATTACCGAAAATATGTTCAAAATTTTGCTGAAATTGCCCGACCCTTAACCCAATCTTCGAAAAAGGGTGCAAAATTTCATTGGTCTGAAGATTGTGAATCAGCATTTCAAACCCTTAAAGATAAGTTAACACACAGTCCAGTATTAGCCTACCCAGATTATAATAAAGAATTTATTTTATCCTGTGACGCAAGTGGTCATTCAGTAGGAGTTGTTTTGAGTCAGAATATTAATGGCGCGGAACACCCCATAGCCTACGCTTCGAAACAACTAACAACAGCAGAAAGAAATTATTCCACAACGGAGAAAGAATTGTTAAGTGTTATTTATGGTATCAAATACTTTAAATGCTACTTGTACGGTAGGAAATTCAAGGTCATTACAGACCACGCAGCTTTAAAATGGTTGCTTGGATTAAAGGATCCATCTAGTCGTCTCACGCGTTGGGCCCTATGTCTTTCCGAAATGGATTTCGAAGTTATCCATAAACCAGGCAAAAAACACACGAATGCAGATTGCCTAAGTCGGAAAATAGCACTTTTGGAAGCAACAGGCCGAGATACTGAGGACTGGAGAAAGGCACAAGATGAGGACACAGAATGCAAAAAATACGCAACTCAAAAACAATTTTGCTTTGAAGATGGTGTGTTATGCCGTAAAACAAAACTTGGACCGCGAATTGTTGTTCCCCAACACCTTAGACAAGAAATAATGGCAGAGGCCCACGATCATATCCTTGCAGGACACGGTGGACAGCGGACAACCGAAAGACGTGTAGCAGAGCGATTTTGGTGGCAAACCAGAAAGCAGGATGTTGCGCAGTACGTTCGTAATTGCATTGCGTGCGCACAACGAGCTGAACTTTCTCGTTCAAAAATACCCTTACAGAGGCTCCCCGAGGCTTCATGTCCATTTCAAATCTGCGGAGTCGATCTCTACGGGCCATTTCATAAAACACCGGCTGGTAATAAGTATGTCCTTACAATTATAGATCACTTTTCACGCTATCTAGCTATGGTGAGTCTCCCAGATCAGCAAGCAAATACAGTTGCCCAAGCTTTAGTTAACAACTGGATACTTAAATTTGGCGTACCTGAAGCTATTATCACAGATCAGGGATCTAATTTTATGTCGGAATTAATGAAACAGCTATGCCACTTACTGGCTGGCTCTGAGCACTATGGGACTCAACATCTTAGGTCATAAGTCCCCTAGAACTTAGAACTACTTAAACCTAACTAACCTAAGGACATCACACACACCCATGCCCGAGGCAGGATTCGAACCTGCGACCGTAGCAGCCCCGCGGTTCCGGACTGCAGCGCCAGAACCGCACGGCCACCGCGGCCGGCGTGCCACTTACTAAAAATACGTAAATTACGCACAACTCCGTTACACCCTCAGTGCAACGGGCGCACAGAAAGAGTTCATCGGACAATTGGCAAGATGCTTACTTATTATATTAACGAACAACATTCTAATTGGGATACGTATTTACCAATAATCGTGTCGGTATACAACGCCAAAACGCATGAAGCAACTGGCATGTCACCTTATGAAGTGGTCTATGGCAGAAAAATGCCGTCCCCTTTTGATGTAATCAGGCAGAAAAACGGAAAAGTCGGAGAAACAGTAAGAGATTTCAGTCGAATGATGAAGGATGTATGGAAAAAGGTTCAAAAATCTAATACAAAGGCTTTGGAACGACAGGAAAGATTAGGTAATGCCCAAGGTAAATATCCAAATTACAAAATCGGTCAGTGGGTTATGCTTTCAACTCCTTATATTGCGAGAGGAAAAACGAAGAAATTTGTAACAAACTACAGAGGTCCTTATCAAATTATTGAGATCACGTCACCAGTCAACGTTAAATTGCAACTGCCCACCCGAACTACCATTGTCCATGCAAGTCGTTTAAAACCTTTTAAGGGCGCCCCAGATGTAATTCCTTCAACAATAGTGTCTGCTTTTCCGAAGGGTGGAGGAAGTTCCTGTAAAGGAAAACGAATGGCTACGCCAGCACAACTTACAGACATGGCACCATACAATCTTCGATCAAGGGTGCGAATGTCCTAGTGGAATCTTAGTAGACTGTGGATAATATACAAATGTAAATAATTAATACATAATAATGGTTTATTTTTTAAGAAAGAAAAGTTGAACGTAGAAACATGTAGATCTTGTAGTTAACAATGTATTCATTCTTTTCTTTGTTTTCGTTTTTACTAGGTTGGTAGGCCCATAACCATGTTGTTTGCTTTTTTTAGAAAACGCCATGCAAGCATTTCCTACACAAAACCTGTC
Source organism: Schistocerca nitens (assembly GCF_023898315.1). NCBI lineage: Eukaryota > Metazoa > Arthropoda > Insecta > Orthoptera > Acrididae > Schistocerca > Schistocerca nitens. The sequence continues at coordinate 567,508,767 of NC_064616.1, read as the reverse complement.
CTACCTCAATGACTCCCTTGACAGTTCCCTTCTGAAGTCATTAGCTATGTTCATAAACTCACAGCAAGGCAAAATTGATGCCAATGTTATGATGCAACATGTTTTCAAATTAAAAGGTGAACACAAAACTAAAATTATAATGCTAGGAACGGGTATATCTGGAACCTTTGTGTTGGTGTTTCTACTTTGTACAGTTTTCTTTTATCTAAACCGAAAAAAGAAGCCCAATAATAATATACCACTTCATCAAATCCCTGTTAACTGGATACCACACTCTTAACTGGTGTACTTCAGTGGTTACTTTTGAGCATTACTGTATTAATTTTGTTTATTGTACTTCACTCTTTACTAAACAGTCTTATGTTAAAATAAACAATACTGTAGAATAGATATTCTTGCATTAGTATAGGGTACATTAAACAGGTGTTGCTATGTTACTTTCTAAGTGAATAATCTATTTTTGTTCATTCATTGTCATAAAGATTTGTTACACTTATTACAACCATTTATGTGTGAACTATGGGATTTATGAGCGTACAGTGCTTTAGTAAAGTGATAAAGTGTTTTCAACATACTTAATGTGAAGCGTGTGTAATCTTCTAAGTCGAGAGTTTTCATTGCTTATGTTAGTGCTTTTGCCGTGTGAAGAGTGGAGGAATGTTGAGTGGTAAATTCGAGGGCGAATTTCTCCGAAGGGTGGAGGAATGTTGAGTGGTACTTAAGTAAATAAATTAGTGAAATCAAAGTGAACTAGAAATTAGGATATAAATAAAAAACTTGGTTTAGTTTAGAGAGTTACATACTCGCAAGCAGCGGGCCGAACAGCAGAACAGAAGAGACAATGACCGTGAAGTCAGCAACTTCCACATAAGCGGGCGCTGTCGATTCAGCCGTCAGGGCATCGCCCGACCGGCTCACGTGTTTCTCAGTTGTCGTATGTGAGCAAAGGCCCTCACCTACATCCCAAGAGCCAATGACCGACGTAAAGAAGATTCTTCGAGAAGCTATTCAACGTGACAGAAGAGGCAATGACCGGCTCACGTGTTTCTCAGTCGTCACATGGGATCAAAAGCCCTCACCTACATTCCAAGAGCCAACGACCGACGTTAAGAAGATTCTTCGAGAAGCTTTTCAACGTGACAGACGAGGCAATGACCGTGAAGTCGTTCACCTCCAGTAAACTGAAGTGAATAAATACGCGAGACGCAGTGGGCCAGAGGGATGAAGTCAGATGAAGACGGAGACGGAGACGGAGACGAAGACGGAGACGGAGAGAAGAGACGAAGAAGACGAAGAAGTTTTCAGTCAGTTTCGGTGCTGAAGACCGTCATGCAAGAAGAGACTGCATCATGCACAGACGCACCAAGTCCGCCGCTGTAATGGAATAGCAAGCAGCAGCCGCGGCGCCAGAAGACAGAAGTTAAAAGGTATTTGAAGTCTGGTTTTTACATACCCGGGTGACTCGTGCGGACGGGAAGGAGACGGCCTCACATCAGTAGTCACCTGTGAGCTGGGATGAAGACCTGACAGCCGAAGACTGGCAAGCGGGAGTCCGTGGTTCGAGTCCGCCACACTGGCCTTCCCCCGCCGCACCGCTCCGCTGGCCGACGCAGAACACACGCGGCCACTTAGAGAAGAGAAACACTGGGACGCGACACCCAAGATATCATCCGATGCACGATTTCGCTCGCAATAATTAAACGGGCCACCTCGCGCTGCGCGTCTCCAGTCAACTGGGCGAGACAGCGACACGAGATACACACCGCTACGCGTAATCAGACGCCGCCGCCGCCGCCGCCGCCGCCGCTGCCGCAGCAGAAGACTTCACAAACGACACAGCTGCCGCTCTCCGAACCAGAACATCCCGTAAGATACAGTTGTACAAATCTTCAATAAAAGTTATCTTATGTAAAAATGATGTTTCATTCGACCTCATACCCGAGCCAAGGAAGAACCCACCCTGCCCACATGTTGTTAAGAGAGAAAAGTTAATTTATTTAATATTTTCACCCTGACAGAATGCTTTAGAATGCTCATCCTGACAATTGACAGCATCAAAAGAGAAAACCCAGTTACGTTTAGTGACAGAAGTGTCACATTTAGTAACACAACTGTTACATTAGGTATCAGAAGCCGTATTAGTTGTTACAGTATATCATAGGCGGCGATTTTAATAGCGTCTTGGATCCAGCAGACCAAACACTGCACCATTCTCCATGCCTGGCACTCTGGGCACTCGTGCGAGATCTGGCGCTACACGACACGTGGCGTCTTCTTGACGAGGACTGCTGTGGCTATACACACTTAAGAGACCGCTGTGCCAGCCACCTCGAACGGGTATACATCTCCCAAGGACTCCGAGCCGCTACAAGGGACGCGCAACTCTGGCTGATAGCCTTCACTGAACATTTGGCATACATCTGCTCAGTCACACTCCCCTGATAACTTATATACCACAGCCGCAGTACATGGGCATTAAACGTTTCCTAGATGTACGAGGACGCGTATAAGTGGGCGATCGCTACTACATGGGCCACTGCCTCCAGAGTTTGCATCTCTCTCCTTCCACCTTACATTGGTAGCTTGACCGCGCCAAGCTGGCCCTCCGATGGACACTCATGGAATAAGGCTGTGACAGAGCGTGCTGGCGTTAGGCGACGTCGGAATTTTATTACACTGCACTGAGGGAACAAATGAGACAGCCGCCATCACAAGAACCGCAGACAGCGGTTAATCGTAGCAAAGCTCACCTACTATGTCTCACTGCGGCCAGCTTGACGGAGCCTGAGTTCGGGCAAGGGTGCAGGATACCATCCCCACTGATAAGGCATCTGTATATCACGTCATCAGAGAGAGACGCCACTGCAGACGCCACCTTACAACATCAGTAGAGACAGCAGTGGGTGGATGCATTGACTCGCAGTGTGCCATCGCTGCAGCATTCGTCCAGCGCCGGCTGAAGTGGCCGTGCGGTTAAAGGCGCTGCAGTCTGGAACCGCAAGACCGCTACGGTCGCAGGTTCGAATCCTGCCTCGGGCATGGATGTTGTGATGTCCTTAGGTTAGTTAGGTTTAACTAGTTCTAAGTTCTAGGGGACTAATGACCTCAGCAGTTGAGTCCCATAGTGCTCAGAGCCATTTGAACCATTTTTTTTATTTCTGCAAAACTTCAAAACATGTATTTTTAGATACGAGTTATTTCTAGTTATCTTCGTACAGATAATTTCATTTGAAAGTTTCCTCACTCTCATGAAGTATCGTATAATACAAGCCTTCGTAACACTTCAGTTTGCCGGCCGCGGTGGTCTAGCGGTTCTAGGCGCTCAGTCCGGAACCGCGAGACTGCTACGGTCGCAGGTTCGAATCCTGCCTCGGGAATGGATGTGTGTGATGTCCTTAGGTTAGTTAGGTTTAAGTAGTTCTAAGTTCTAGGGGACTGATGACCACAGATGTTAAGTCCCATAGTGCTCAGAGCCATTTGAAACACTTCAGTTTACACACAAATCACATAGCATGTTTGAGGCTAAACGTTCATCTGTGCCGTAAACACTTACCTGCACATTTAAAACAGTTCTCAGCATTTGGGTTTATTTCCAGTGATCTCAATAATACTGCTGTTTGCTTAACATCTTACGAAATGAACACTTTACAGTTATTTTTACACTTTGCGAAATACACTTTGAGAGCACTTTGTCCAGATATAATCTCTCGTTGAGAGTAAGGACATAAAAACAAGATTTTTTACGGATAAAGTTACGTCTCGCACATGCGACACTTGCAGCAACCGGGATATTGTCCCTCTATTCAAACTGGATCTTCGTTATATGGCAGTCTCCGAAGATCTGAATGTGAAAATATTCGTCTCTCATACACGTTTCTATACAGGGTGTCGCCGGCCGAAGTGGCCGAGCGGTTCTAGGCGCTACAGTCTGGTACCGCGCGACCGCTACGGTCGCAGGTTCGAATCCTGCCTCGGGCATGGATGTGTGTGATGTCCTTAGGTTAGTTACGTTTATGTAGTTCTAAGTTCTAGGGTACTGATGACCTCAGAAGTTAAGTCCCATAGTGCTCAGAGCCATTTGATTTTGATACAAGATGTCAATTTTAACTGAAGACACAGATATCTCGAAAACTACGCATCGGATCAAAAAAAGTTATAGTTCCAGTTCTGTTTGTCTCGGACGGTGTCATCCAACGATACCACACTCTACCTACCACACCACCCCGTGCGTGGGTGGCGGATGACAACTTCGAAATCTTCCATCGGAAACCCCGTTTCTTACAGCAGATTACGAGTATACGGCAAAATTTACGTCCGCTTTTGTCTGAAACATTTTCTTCGTTTCGTCACAGATGTCACTGTAATCGGATTGGAATTATAACTATTTTTGATTCGATGTGTAGCTTTTGAGATACTTCTATGTCTTCAGTTAAAATGAACACCACGCATACTTCTATCTTTATCTAAGGATCTACTAGGACGTGCTGAAAATTAAAGCCTTCAAATTTTTTGTGCGAAAACTCTTAAAGTTTTTTAAGTAAAACAAACGTTATCAACATTTTACATCATTAATCTTTATACACTCCTGGAAATTGAAATAAGAACGACAACGCCAGACCCCACACGAGCGCTGCGACTTCTGCAACAATCCGACGCCTTGGTTTCACTGTCTAAGATCATCCACCATACAGTGGCGACATGACTCCATCCGGTTTTCGTCTGTTTCCGAAACTTAAAGAACACTTTGGAGGACTTCACTTTGATAGTGATGAAGCGGTGCAAGCAGAAGTGAGGGTGTGCCTCCGCCAACAAAGTCAGACATTCTACAGTGATCGTATGAACAAACTGGTCTCTCGTTGAAAAAAATGTGTCTGTCGCCAGGATGCCTGTTTTGAGAAATTAATGTGTAGACATGAAGAATAAAGATGTAGAATGTTAATAATGTGAATCTTCAGGTTTTGGCGGCGCAAAGACTGTTCCATTAAGTTTCGGGTGTGCAGCTGCAATAAATCTCCTTCTTCTTCTAATATTTCGGCTGTATACCGTCCAGCCTTGCGACTCACTCTGAAGATGGGTGGACGGTATACAGCCGAAATATGAGAAGAAGAAGGAGATTTCTTCCGGCTGCACACCCGAAACTTAAATGGAACAATGTTAATAATGTTTGTTTTGTCTTTGAGCGTTTTCACATCAAAAATTCGAAGGCATTACCTTTCAGCAAGTTCTCGTAAATCTACCATTCAGTTCTGCAAGTACCTGCAGGGCAACCAGAATATGTGTTTCGCATTAGGCAACACGCTTGCAGAAGGTGCAGGTGTCATTCTTCAGATATGAGTTCAATCGATGCATCCAACATAACTGGGGAATTCCGTTCTCCGCTTATCAGAAAAACTCATCGCATACACAATCTGATCAGAAATATCCGGACACACGTATGTATTGCGGAATTGACCACTAGATCATGTAGTGTTAACCTATGCAGGATATCACTCAAAAGTATCAAGAGGATCAGCAAAGAATGTGCTTCTCTAGAGTATAAGTTTTGTCCTTAGGAAAAGTATTTGAAGTAAGAATGTTGCCAACGATGCAACGATACTAAAAACTCCTGCAATACATCTATGCGCCTACTCTGCCGATAAGCAAGTGTATAGTGGCTGAACCACTAAGTTTTGCCGGCCGGTGTGGCCGAGAGGTTCTAGGCGCTTCAGTCTGGAACCGAGCGACCACTACGGTCGCTGGTTCGAATCCTGCCTCGGGCATGGATGTGTGTGATGTCCTTAGGTTAGTTAGGTTTAAGTAGTCCTAAGTTCTAGGGGACTGATGACCTAAGATATTAAGTCCCATAGTGCTCAGAGGCAGCCACTAAGTTTTGTTGGATGAATAACAGTTTTTCACTTTTGTGTCGACAGAGATAGTGAAGCAAGTATGGTTATTTTTGTTTGTAATGGAACGAAGTACTTCTTTCAACGGCATTGGAAAAGTCTCGAGACATGAATAAAATGATGTAACGGTTGTTAATTTTGGCGAAAAGACTTTTTTTTGCAAAAAAACTACGTACCCTCAGACTCAGAGTTGAAATATTGAAAGTTTTGGCTGGTTTCGTCGTCTAGGGGCTGGGATACATAGTTGTCGCAAAATACTGCGGAATATACACATGAATCGGATGGTCGAAGGTTCCTATCACTCGGCATTAGCGAATTTTGAATGTAACAAAAGAAATTTATAAATGAAAGATTGCAATTAAATAAAATCTGCAGGTTCTATTTTAAATATATTTATAAGCATGCTCCTACCGTTTTTTCGTGTAACTGTGGAGTACTTATGACCTGATGCGATCAATAGTAATTGGCCACTTTTACCTCCAATAACTCATGTACTACTCAAGTTACATGCCTGTAATTCATACGAATTTAGGTTTACACTAATAGCTTTCTAAAGACACGTCGATCGACAAAATAGGATGAACCGTTAAAATTTTGGAATTTCGTTGCTGGATGTTACTTGCATAATTTATGGTCAGACACTAAACTTTAAACTAGTAAAGGTATTGAAAATCTGATTACACCATCAGAATCGTCGTGCAAATAATGGTAACGCACATGTTTCTTTTTAAGGTATCATGATTCCTCTGGCTATTACACTCCTGGAAATTGAAATAAGAACACCGTGAATTCATTGTCCCAGGAAGGGGAAACTTTATTGACACATTCCTGGGGTCAGATACATCACATGATCACACTGACAGAACCACAGGCACATAGACACAGGCAACAGAGCATGCACAATGTCGGCACTAGTACAGTGTATATCCACCTTTCGCAGCAATGCAGGCTGCTATTCTCCCATGGAGACGATCGTAGAGATGCTGGATGTAGTCCTGTGGAACGGCTTGCCATGCCATTTCCACCTGGCGCCTCAGTTGGACCAGCGTTCGTGCTGGACGTGCAGACCGCGTGAGACGACGCTTCATCCAGTCCCAAACATGCTCAATGGGGGACAGATCCGGAGATCTTGCTGGCCAGGGTAGTTGACTTACACCTTCCAGAGCACGTTGGGTGGCACGGGATACATGCGGACGTGCATTGTCCTGTTGGAACAGCAAGTTCCCTTGCCGGTCTAGGAATGGTAGAACGATGGGTTCGATGACGGTTTGGATGTACCGTGCACTATTCAGTGTCCCCTCGACGATCACCAGTGGTGTACGGCCAGTGTAGGAGATCGCTCCCCACACCATGATGCCGGGTGTTGGCCCTGTGTGCCTCGGTCGTATGCAGTCCTGATTGTGGCGCTCACCTGCACGGCGCCAAACACGCATACGACCATCATTGGCACCAAGGCAGAAGCGACTCTCATCGCTGAAGACGACACGTCTCCATTCGTCCCTCCATTCACGCCTGTCGCGACACCACTGGAGGCGGGCTGCACGATGTTGGGGCGTGAGCGGAAGACGGCCTAACGGTGTGCGGGACCGTAGCCCAGCTTCATGGAGACGGTTGCGAATGGTCCTCGCCGATACCCCAGGAGCAACAGTGTCCCTAATTTGCTGGGAAGTGGCGGTGCGGTCCCCTACGGCACTGCGTAGGATCCTACGGTCTTGGCGTGCATCCGTGCGTCGCTGCGGTCCGGTCCCAGGTCGACGGGCACGTGCACCTTCCGCCGACCACTGGCGACAACATCGATGTACTGTGGAGACCTCACGCCCCACGTGTTGAGCAATTCGGCGGTACGTCCACCCGGCCTCCCGCATGCCCACTATACGCCCTCGCTCAAAGTCCGTCAACTGCACATACGGTTCACGTCCACGCTGTCGCGGCATGCTACCAGTGTTAAAGACTGCGATGGAGCTCCGTATGCCACGGCAAACTGGCTGACACTGACGGCGGCGGTGCACAAATGGTGCGCAGCTAGCGCCATTCGACGGCCAACACCGCGGTTCCTGGTGTGTCCGCTGTGCCGTGCGTGTGATCATTGCTTGTACAGCCCTCTCGCAGTGTCCGGAGCAAGTATGGTGGGTCTGACACACCGGTGTCAATGTGTTCTTTTTTCCATTTCCAGGAGTGTATTAATTTCTACATGAACTGTGAATTGTCTGCCATTATGGTTTCACAAAGGTCGCCGCCATCTTTGGCACTCCCGGCATACAAATCTCCTTCATTGACACAAAGCACAGTCCTTGTCACAGCGTCACCATGGAAGTCCCAGCCACGCTGTCGGCCTGGACCACGCACTGGGGCTACCCCTCTTGCTCCGGCTAATGTTCGGCACCACACAGTTGCTGACGAGCCCCAGCTTGCCGAGCGGCCCGTGCGGCCACGCCAACTCCGAACTTACAAGGAAACCTCCCCATCGCACCCCCCTCAGATTTAGTTATAAGTTGGCACAGTGCATAGGCCTTGAAAAACTGAACACAGGTCAATCGAGAAAACAGGAAGAAGTTGTGTGAAACTATGAAAAAATAAGCAAAATATACAAAATGAGTAGTCCTGCCGAAGATAGGCAACATCAAGGATAGGGAGCTCAAGAGCGCCGTGGTCCCGTGGTTGGCGTGAGCAGCTGCGGATTGAGAGGTCCTTGGTTCAAGTCTTCCCTCGGGTGAAAAGTTTACTTTCTTTATTTTCGCAAAGTTATGATCTGTCCGTTCGTTCATTGACGTCTCTGTTGACTGTAGTAAGTTTAGTGTCCGTGTTTTGCGACCGCACCGCAAAACCGTGCGATTAGTAGACGAAAGGACGTGCCTCTCCAATGGGAACCGAAAACATTTGATCGCAAGGTCATAGGTCAACCGATTCCTCCACAGGAAAACACGTCTGATATATTCTATACGACACGGCATGTGCGTCACATGACAGGCGTATGTTGTCGACCCACCTAACTTGTACACTTGGCGAATGGGTAAAAAGATTCTTCTACCTTACCCGATTTAGGTTTTCTTGTGGATGTGATAATCACTCCCAAAAAAGTGCTGAAAACATAAGAGTTTGCCACATAAACTGAAAATAAAAAATTAAACGTTTCAACTGTGGGAAGACTTGAACCAATGACCTCTCATTTCGCAGCTGCTCTCGCTAACCATGGTACCAGGGCGCTCCTAAGCTCGCACCCTCTTTGTTATTGCCTATCTTGCGCGTGAACTACTCAGTTTGTATATTTTGCTTATTTTTTCATAGTTCCACACAACTTCTTCCCGTTTTCTCGATTGATCTGTGTTCAGTTTTTCAAGGCCTATCCACTGTGCCAACTTGTAACTAAATCTGAGGGGAGTGCGATGGGGAGGTTCCCTTGTTAGTATATTTTCAGGACGCCACAATTCGCCCGTTACCTTACAATATCCAATAAAAATGCTAAAATTGAAAGGAAAAGCGGTCGGAATCGCCTATATCAGTGTAAACACCACCAAGTGAGGCTCTCATGACAGGCTCCACTGCTGTATCTAGTCTTTCGGCTTTACTTTTTTGCAGAAAAGCTGTTTACTGAAACGTGATTCTGTACACAGATTTGAAATACACTCCTGGAAATGGAAAAAAGAACACATTGACACCGGTGTGTCAGACCCACCATACTTGCTCCGGACACTGCGAGAGGGCTGTACAAGCAATGATCACACGCACGGCACAGCGGACACACTCCTGCTACAACGAGAGGCGCCTTTGTTTTAATGATTGTCACCAAAATTCGTGTATCATATCCATGGCACTCTCCGCCCTATTTCACGACAGTAAAAACAGAGCTGCTCTTCTTTGCCTTTTCCGACGGCCTCCGTCAATCCTACCTGATTCGGATCCCGCACAGCACAGCAATAGTTCAGAAGAGGAAGGACAGGTATAGCGTAAATAGTCTGTTTAGTAGATCTGTTGCATTTTTTAAAGTTTTCTGCCAATAAATGGCAGTCTTTGGTTTTCTTTCCCAGCGACATTATCTGTGTGATCGTTCCAGTTTAAGTTATTCGTGACTGTAATCCCTAAGTATGTATTTGATTTTGCAGCTTTTAGATTTGGATGGTTTATCGTGTAACCGAAACTTATCGGATTCCTTTTAGTACTCATCTGGATGGCTTCACACTTTTCATTATTTAGAGTCAAATGTCAATTCTCGCACCATACAGATACCTTGTCTAAATCATCTTGCAATCGATTTTGATCATCGGATGACATTACGAGATGGTAAATGACAGCATCATCTGCAAACAATCTAAGAGGGCTGTTCATATTGTCTCCTAAATCGTTTATGCAGATAAGGAACAGCAGAGTGGCTATAAAACTTCCTTGAGGAACGCCAGGTATTACTTCTGTTTTACTCGATAACTTTCCGTGAGTTATTACTAACTATGACCTTTCTGACTGGAAATCACGAATCCAGTCACACAACGGAGATGATAGTCTATAGGCACGCAATTTGATTAGAAGTCGCTTGTGAGGAACTGTGTCAAAAGTCTTCTGGAAATCTAAAAATATGTAATTAACTTGATATCCCCTATCGATAGCTCTAATTAATTCGTGAGAATAAAGTGATAGTTGTATTTCAAAACAACAATATTTTCTGTATCCTTGCTCGCTATTTGACAATAAATCGATTTCTTGGAGCTAATTCATAATGTTCAAACACAGCTCATGTTCTAAAATCGTACTGCAAATCTACGTTAGTGATATGGATCTATAATTCAGCAGATTACACCTATTTCCTCTCTTGGGTATTGGTGTGACGTGTACAACTTTCCAGTCTTTGCGTAGGGATCTTTCTACGAGTGAGAAGTTGTATACGACTGCTAAGCATGGAGCTGTTGTATCAGCATACTTGAAAAGAACCTGAATGGTATACAGTCGGGACCGGAGGCCTTGTATCTATTGAGTGACGTAAGCTGCTTCGTTACACCGAGGACATTCACGTCTATGTTATTCATTGTAGCAGTTGTTCCTCATTCGAATTCTGGAATTTTTACTTCGTCTTATTTTGTGAAAGAATTTAGGAAAATCGTGGTAAGTAACTCTGTTATAATTTCACTACCATCTGTAACGACCATTGAAAATCGCGCAGTGGAGGTTTTGATGGCATCTTGCCTCTGCTGGACTTTGCATTCGACCAGAATCTCTTGGGTTTTCTGCCAGATTTCGAGACAAAGTTTAATTGTGGAAACTATCGAAACACTGACCAGCTCGAGTACACGAAATAATCCACTGCCGAACCTACAGCTATGCAACTGTGGTCAGTTACTGGTCGCCCACTAATGCATGTGGACCTGTCTTTCTGGTTATAGTGGTTTCCACGAACATACATTCAGTAGCAAATTAATTAGAAATACTGCTGTGTTGGTGAGAGCGGAGTCTTGTCATCTTGGCGAATAGAGCTTCTGCTTCAGTGTGTCCTGTAACTGCTGTTTCGTCATAACTATTATTCTCCTTCGGTGTGACTGTAGGCCGCGCGGGGTAGCCGCACGGCCTCAGCCATCTTGTCACGGTTTGCGCGGCTGTCCCCGTCGGAGGTTCGAGTCCGCCCTCAGGCATGGGTGTGTGTATTGTCCTTAGCGTAAGTTTGGTTCAAAATGGTTCAAATGGCTCTGAGCACTATGGGACTTAACATCTGTGCTCATCAGTCCCCTAGAACTTAGAACTACTTAAACCTAACTAACCTAAGGACATCACACACATCCATGCCCGAGGCAGGATTCGAACCTGCTACCGTAGCGGTCACGCGGTTCCAGACTGAAGCGCCTAGAACAGCACGGCCACACCGGCCGGCTAGCGTAAGTTTAGATTAAGCAGAGTGTAAGCCTAGGACCGATGACCTCAGCAGTTTGGTCCCATAGGAACTTACCACGAATTTTTGAATTTCGGTGTGACTGTAGGCGCTCGAATAGCAAGACGGGCGATATGAACGAAATTGATCACTAATAGATCGTGGGTGCTCAACGCACGGTGCACTCCGTCTCCGAGGTCTTTCCGGCACTGCGCTTTTCACGCGACTCTGCGCCACAGGTGTACCGTGTGTACCACAATTTGGGGAAACTGCCGCCACCTACAGCGTCATCTGCAATGGGAACCCACATTTTAAAGACAGCGGTCGCCGTCAACTACGGAGGATCCTAACGTAGGATAGAAACCATTTGCTAGTTCATTGCGGGACAGTAACTACCGCTGAGCAGCCGTACGATCCAGAGCCACGGACTCGTGGCAGTGTAACAGCCATTTGACTCTTTATTCACTGTACGGAGCTTAAAAAGAATATTACAGTTTAGGGTCCTATAGACAGCTTAGTCAATTGAGACGGAGCGCAAGCCAGCAGATATACGGAAGGATAGGGAACGAAATCGTTACTCCCTTTCAAAGGAAACACCCTGATATTCACCTTAAAGCGATTCGCTGAAATAACGCGATTTGCAAATTAAACCGAATATTCCCAGTTTCCTATTTCGAAAATGTGGCATTAATATTCCTTCAATCAGTAAATAGAGACAGCATCTATGTCTAGGTTTACAAATATTGTTACGAGGGTAATTCCAAAGGTAAGGTCTCCTATTTTTTTATAAGTACATAGACCTGTTTATTTCTACAATGGTTTACATCAGTTTACAGCTTGAACATTTAGCTATTTTTCGACATAATCACCATTTCTGTCGGTGCATTTTTGTAGACGCTGTGGCAGTTTTTGTATGCCCATGTCATACCAGCTCGCCGGCATGCTGTTCAGAAAGTTATGAATCTCTTCTTTCACCTCGTCCTCGGAGCTGAATCGCTTTCCGGCTAAATGTTCTTTTAACTTAGGAAACACGTGATAGTTACTGGGCGCCAAGTCAGGACTATAGGGTGGGTGGGTGATTATGTTCCACTGAAACTGTTGCAGGAGAGCAACGGTTTGCCGAGCGATGTGTAGGCGAGCGTTGTCATGCAGAATCTGTACGGTATAAAGTGGTATGCCCAGGCTTCGTCACACGTGACAATTGAGTCCAGAAAGTTGTCCTTTTCGGCTGCAAGGCGGTGAAGAAATGCGCGGGAAGCATCAACTCGTTGCCGCATGTGGTCCTCAGTCAGCATCCGTGGCACCCATCTTGCGCACACCTTCCGGTAGTTCAATGCTTCTATCAAAATTCTATGAGCGGTGGTTCGGGAAACCTCAGGAATCAACGTGCAGAGAACATCCACGGTGATCCGCCGATCTTCACGCATGCTTTGCTCAGCCTTCAACACTATCTCCTCAGAAATTGACGTTATCCCACTCCTTCGTTCGTCGTGAATTTCAGTCCGACCAGCTGCAAATTCCCAACACCACTTACGAACATTTTTGACATCCATGCACGACTCACCATACACTTCCGTCAGCCGACCGGAGCGGTCGAACGGTTCTAGGCGCTACAGCCTGGAACCGCGCGACCGCTACGGTCGCAGGTTCGAATCCTGCCTCGCGCATGGATGTGTGTGATGTCCTTAGGATGGTTAGGTTTAAGTAGTTCTAAGTTCTAGGGGACTGATGACCTCAGCAGTTAAGTCCCATAGTGCTCAGAGCCATTTGAACCATTTGAACACTTCCGTCAATTGGCGATGGATTTCAATAGGCGCAGTGTGCCCTTTGCGTTCAAGAACCGAATAACTGCGCGCAATTCGCACTTGGCGGTAACATCCAACGGGAGCTCCATTCTCAACGGCTGCCAAGCCAAGACTGAGCGCCTCAGCGTGGCGTGCCCATGTTTACACACAGCGCGTGAAGCACTCTGCATAACAGTGTGACCAACCGCCACACAAACAGAGTTCTGTTCTTATCAAAAAATAGGAGACCTTACTTTTGGGATTACCCTCGTAGCTGATTTTTCGCGTCTGTCTAGAGGCAACAAGTCCCCGCTTTCTGTTGCCGACATTCTTTCGAAAACAAATATGATTAGCACTGATAGAGCGGCGCAAAACTCACAGAACGATAATTATTTAGACAGCTAATCCCCGACATCACTAGCAAAAAAACGCAAACTTTTATGGAATTAGCATGAATTTTAATCAGGTTCGTAATTTGGAAACAAAACTGTAGTTCTTATAAGCTAACGTAGAGCTACTTAGATAAAATTACCACATTGTGCAGTGCTTGTTAGTTGTCAAATGAACCCACTTATGGGGGGGTTAGTGGATATGTCGATATTGTTGTGATCTGTGACGACAGCCGCCAGTGTAAATGTGGGGAAATCAGAAACGCAAATTAGTACGGATCGGATGAAGAAACAGTAGAAAACCAAACACTATTTTTGTGGGTCCCACAGTGTACAGTTTCATTCCTGGAACTGCCTGACCGGGCTTCCTCCACGAGCAGTTGAAGGTTCCTGTTACGATAACGATGGGCCTCTGTTGGTCACGTTAGAGTTTCCAGAGACTCTATTCTATCAGGCCTGCTGTAAGCTCGTGGACGCTAGCTTCCACTTGGCCGAACTGATAATCCAGCAGTCTTCTCGCTTTGAGATTGCTAAACAAGGGCATTCCAGGCAACGAGAGGTAACATCAGGCAGTCCCGCTATAGCAAAAGCCGTACGGGTGACATCTGTTAGTATTATTTATACCAAGAAGTTGTTAGTATTATTTATACCACCACCAGAGATACGGCGAAAATATGTTCTCCTCAGAAAATACAACAAGGTAATTAATAACCCTCAGCCACCCATACATAATGATATAGCTGACCTTGAGCGCAGAAGACTTAAATCGAGAAGACCACCACTACTCACTGCTAAAGACATGACGACCTCCAACTTTGAGATACACAATCTCTGGAAACAACACTGGCGAGAATACTGCCCACCAAAATCCCAAAGCTCCATGGTAAATGAGAACCCTCCCGACTTCAATCAGCCACGCACAGTGCGGACAACATTAAACCGCACACCCACTGGCTATGGATAAAGTGCTGACACCCTCTATAAATGAGGAAAGATACCAACTCCAAATTCTTACTGAGATGCCGAAAAACAAACAATCCAGTACATAGTAGAAGAATGCGCAGCCCTAGCTTACAAGGGGACCTTCATCGACTTCCTAGCTGCAGCAGAGGAGGCTATCGATTATATTCAATGCCTGGATGTCAATTTGTAATTTAATTGTATAAGAAGTGTATAAGAAAAGTGATGTATGCCATACGATAAATAAGTAAATAATAACACAAAAGAGGTAAGGAATCATCCCTCGCCTGATATACGAAAGGAGACATGTACAACTTTGATATTAGGGGCATTCAAATGAAAACGAAACAGATGTGAAAAAGAGTAAAGCGTTTATCGCCAGATTGAATTTTACACTCTGCAGCGGAGTGTGAAACTGATATGAAACTCCCTGGCAGATTAAAATGATATGCCGGACCGAGGCGGGAACTCGGGACCTCTATTTTTGTCGGGCTAGTGCTCTACCACAGGGGATAGGCAAAAAAATGTGAACAATGGTAGTAATGGGATGGTTGTATTTGATGGTCAACAACGCAGGTAAGGCCCGTGTCGCGCTGGCCTGCGAGTGTTCAGTACGGTCTAAGCATCAGTGCAGGTTGTTTATGAGTAGTGCACACTTTATATTTGCATTCACAGATCGAGGTCGACGTGCAATGAAAGACCTAACAGAGTTCCAAAGAGGGCAAATGGTGGGGACCCGATTAGCTGGAGCATCAGTAACCAACACAGCCAACCTATTGAATGTTTGAAGAGCAACTGTTCCAAGAGTCATGAAAGCCTACACAAAGCATGAAAAGACATAGTCGTGTAAACATAAGAGTGGGCGCAAATCAAAACTAAATGACCGAGATCGTCGTACGCTAACACGAATTGTGTCAAAAAAACACAAAACTACGGCTGCTTAAGTGACTGAAAGGCTCAATAGCCATCTTCGAGACCCCTTATCTATCGACACAGTCCGCTGAGAACTCCACAAATTGAATATTTATAGCCAAGCTGCTATACTGAAACCATTAGTGCCGACAACCAACGCAAAGAAGCGTAAAACATGGCATCAGGAGCATAAATCATCGACGGCTGATCAGTGGAAACACGTCACATGATGCGACGAGTCAACGGTTTCGTTATTTCTTACATCGAGCCGGGTTTACATCTGGAAAACGTCAAAAGAAGCCTACAGTCGTGATTGCTCGGCCGGTCTCAGTGGCCGAGCGGTTCTAGGCTCTTCAGTCTGGAACCGCGCGACCGCTACAGTCACAGGTTCGAATCCTGCTTCGTGCATGGATGTGTGTGATGTCCTTAGGTTAGTCAGGTTTAAGTAGTTCTAAGTTCTAGGGAACTGATGACCTCAGATGTTAAGTCCCATAGTGCTCAGAGCCATTTGAACCATTTGATTGCTCGATTCCAACGGTTAAGCATGGAGGTGAAAGTGTGATGGTGTGGGCAGCCGTATCATGATATTCTGCTGGTCCCATCAGTATTCTCAAAGGCCGTGTTACAGCCAACGATTACGTGAACATTTTAGGCGATCAGGTGGATCCCATGATTCAAATGTTGTTCCCCAACAATGATACCGTATTTCAGGACGATAATACAGTCATTCACACAGCCAGGACAGTACAATCGTGGTATGAGGATCATGCAACTGAACTGCAGCGTCTTCCCTAGCCAGCACAGGTCCGGACTTGAACATTATCGAACCCTTGTGGACAATATTGGAGCTCAGACTCAGGAGGAGATTTCCGCCTCCCTCGTCACTACAGGAGTTAGAAGAGGCTCTGATTACAGAGTGGCGTAACATACCACTGGAGACTATACAATCACTATACACAAGTATTCCAAGAAGAATTACACCAAATGGGGGTCAAACCCCTTATTGATAAACCATTCCCAAGTAAGTACTGGTGTTCACATTGTTCTACCTATCCCCTGTACCCAAGAACGACTCAGGACCGCCGGCCGGGGTGGCCGAGCGGTTCTAGGCGCTACAGTCTGGAACCGCGCGACCGTTACGGTCGCAGGTTCGAATCCTGCCTCGGGCATGGATGTGTGTGATGTCTTTAGGTTAGTTAGGTTTAAGTAGTTCTAAGTTCTAGGGGACTGATGACCTCAGATGTTAAGTCCCATAGTGCTCAGAGCCATTTGAACCATTTGATTGCTCGATTCCAACGGTTAAGCATGGAGGTGAAAGTGTGATGGTGTGGGCAGCCGTATCATGATATTCTGCTGGTCCCATCAGTATTCTCAAAGGCCGTGTTACAGCCAACGATTACGTGAACATTTTAGGCGATCAGGTGGACCCCATGATTCAAATGTTGTTCCCCAACAATGATGCCGTATTTCAGGACGATAATGCAGTCATTCACACAGCCAGGACAGTACAATCGTGGTATGAGGATCATGCAACTGAACTGCAGCGTCTTCCCTAGCCAGCACAGGTCCGGACTTGAACATTATCGAACCCTTGTGGACAATATTGGAGCTCAGACTCAGGAGGAGATTTCCGCCTCCCTCGTCACTACAGGAGTTAGAAGAGGCTCTGATTACAGAGTGGCGTAACATACCACTGGAGACTATACAATCACTATACACAAGTATTCCAAGAAGTCTGGCGTGAGGTCAGTCACTCGACGGCGCGTTTCGGCGCGGGCCCGCCCGTTGCCGGCGCGCCGTAAGGCACGGAAGCTCGCACTGGGGCATATCGCTTTTCAGTCGGGTGTGCCGTGGCTGTCCTCACAGGGGGAGTGATGCGTCTCTTATAGCCTCTCCTTCCCAAGTGGCTCTTTCCGCCTTCCTGTGGTGCCAGATGTTAAGCTTGGCATTCTGCCTTGCGACAAAAGGGAGAGCTGCGACCCAACCCGATGCGAAAGCGAAGGGTGCGTGGCACAGGGGGAGCTGTGTCGAGGGACCGAACACCAGTCCCTTTCTGTTCGCAGGGCACAGACCAGCAGGTGCTCTGCATGCCGGCGACCTCGTTTGTCGGCGTGGGATCACGGCGCGAGTCGGCAAGGGTGCTTCGCCGCGCCCCTGGGTAACCGGGGCGTGTTCTGCCAAACCCAGGAGGTGGTGACATCGCCTGGGCTAGGTTAGATGGGCCCAGACCGCTGAACGACTGGGGGACCGACCCACCACCTGAGTAGGAGTGGGTCCCTGGCCCTCTGGTGGAAACTCGGGCAAGTAGGCGGCGAAGGGCGAGGGGTGCATCCGCCTCTCCGGAGTGCGGGGTGCAGTTGCCGAGGAGCGTCGTGTGAAATCGTCGACGACGGGGCCATCGATGGGGACCAGTGCGCTGGTGACGGCGCGTTGAACCCGGCAGCTCTGGAGTGCCCTTGACCTAGGGGCGAGGTCGGTGGGCGAGCTGCAGAAGTCCCCCCCCCATGCCAGTGGAGCCGGTCCGGGGCAAGAGACGGGCTCCCACTTCTTTTCATCACTCGTTAATTATGGCTACGAACGAAACGAGTGATTCGTGTGCGCCTCAGCGAGCTTCCTTTGCGCCTGATCCCTCTCCTCAGGACGAGCAGGGACAGGCAGAGAATGAAACAGTCATGGGAAGATATACGAGAATCATGTCGCTCATGGAGCAGCAGATTAAAAATGGAAAGATAAGCCAAGCAGGACTTGCCATTATCAAAAATGAGCTTTCAGTTTGGGCTATTGCCCACGCTAAACTAGAAGGTAGGGTAGAGGAATTAGAAAAGGAGAACAGTAGATTAAGGAGTCAACCGACAAAGACGTGGGCGGCCGTGGCCGCGCAAGCGCCCACTAAGCGCCCACAAACCACGACAAAAGACACCATTGAAAGAATGACAAAGAGAACAGACACAGCAGTCTTCCTCAGGACACTACCTGGGCAAGACACAAGTGTGAAAAAGATTCAAGAATTATTCACAAAAAGCATAGACCCGGTGAAAGACAAAATCAGAATCAAAAAAGTTAAACCGAGTAGAAACTCTGTTATTGTAGAAGTAGCCTCTGAGGAGGATAAAGATAAATTGCTAAACAACCAAAAACTGAACTCGGTGGTCAAATGCGAACCACCGAGGAAAAGAAATCCTCTCGTCATACTATATGACGTTCCAACAATAATGTCTAATGACGAACTGTCAGATACAATCAGAATGCAAAACTTTGATGATATAGATGAAGAGGAATTCAAAAACAGCTTCAAATTAAAATTTAAAACTGGGCCAAGGGGTCGTGATGTTGTACATCACGTCGCCGAGGTATCAGCACAGATGTGGAGAAAAATAATAACAATGGGCAGAATATATGTTGGCTTTCACGCCATAAATACTAGGGATTATGTCGTGGTACCTCGTTGCCACAACTGTGGGGACTTGGACCACGTCTTGAGGCTGTGCACCAGGGAGCCGGCATGCACCAGGTGTGGGGAACATGGTCACGGCCGCAAAGATTGCAAGGCGGCTGCAGTCTGCATACCGTGCAAAAATCGCGGGAAGAAGTCTTGCGGAGCCACAGGCAGGAATTGCCCGACATACAAAATGTTGGAGCAAAGGTTAATTGCTAGAACCGACTATGGCTGAGCCCGGCATACCGAACAGGATGCCAAAGCGAAAGTCCCCGAGCAAAAGGAGGAGGGACGCCATGAGGGCAAACAGATTCAAGGATTTCTTGAGGTCGCTCTCGGGCACCACTAAAACTGAAACAATAGACAAGGCTATACAAACCGAATTTACAACTATGGACATTGGCATACAAACTGATCTCCCCCTCATGGTTGAAACTCTCTCCTCTGAAAGCCGGGGAAAAAAGCCGGAATTACACCAGCAACGGCAAGGGCATCCTGTGGCTGTGGCAACGCTTAAAGACAATCATAATCAACAACCCATACAAGAAAATACAGTAACAAGCTCGAGTACGAGCCCAACAACACAAAGTTCACCAATAGTCAGACTGCCACCAGTTGATCCAGTCAGGGTGTACCCCAATTTGGAGTACACCATGCAACTATCCAGGTTGGAGCAGCCGGCTACCCTGACCACTGCCTTACGACATGTGGTCCGCGTAGGGCATAAAGAAGGCAGAAAGATAACCTTCTCGGTTATGGAGGCTGTTGACAGGATCCAGCTAAAATCAGTGAATCTTCCCACCGACTTCGGAGCCTTGCGAGATCTGCTCACGAAAGTTTTTGAAAGACGAGGTGAGACATTTAATCTAAAAGACATTTACGAACAATCAGTTTTAGCACACGGACGGATTGCATTCGACTGGAGCAAGACTTGGCCACATGACCGAATACATACTTACTTCCCATGACGAAAATAACTATTGGACAGCTTAATACTCATAACAGCAGACTCGTCATGCAAGAGCTCCGAAGGGAGGTGGAGGAGAGGAGACTAGATGTACTCTGTCTGCAGGAGCCATACTCCCTGGCAGGAAAAATAGCTTTCGCTGCCACGGGCTGGCAAATAGTCAGCAGAGGGGACGACCCGAAGGCAGCAATTATAATTGCAAATAGACTCCTAAGAGTCACTACGCTCTCGCAATTCACAACAAGCCACTGTAATGTCGTGGAGCTTCAAACCCCTATGGGGACCATGACTCTCATAAACATGTATTTCCAGTATGGGGATAGCATAGAACATCACTTAGACCATCTAGCGAGAGTCACCACGGCGTTACAGGGGAGAAAGCTCGTGATAACAGCTGATATCAATGCCAAATCTCCCCTGTGGTACAGCGGCACAAGGGACGCTAACGGTGAAAAAGTCGAAGAATTCGTAATGGCATCACAACTTGTGGTTGCAAATAAGGCCGGCAATCCTCCTACCTACGCTGCAGGGGGAGGACAGGGCACAAATATTGATGTTACCCTTGCAACTCCAAATATGGCAAACATTATCCAAAACTGGAAAGTCATAGAAAACGCTACCACAAGTGATCACAATCTAATATGTTTCACCCTGGGAGAAAGAGAGTGCCGCTGGGCCACGGGGTGGGAGGTGCAACTGAACTACAAGAGAGCAAATTGGGAACGTCTAGCGAGGGAGTGTGACATTCCTCCATTACCAGAAGGTGACGTACAACTGGACATAGACGTGGACCAGAGAGCTGAGGAACTGGTGAATGCAGTGACAAGAGCGGTGAAAGCAGCCGTACCGACAAGGAGGAGGGCCATGGCGGCCTCTCCGTCACCATGGACTGCTGAACTGGGGGAACTGCGTCAGTCTGTCAGAAGGCTGAGGAAGCACTACCAGCGCAGTGTCGTCTGGCAGGAACGACAAAGGTGGCAGATGCTATATAGAGAGGAAAAGCGGAAGTTCCAAAAGGAACTGCGCGAAGTCAGGATGAGAAGCTGGGAAAACTTCGTGCTTAACCAGCTAGTCACTGACCCATGGGGGCTTCCGTACAAATTGGTAAGGGAAAAAATCCGCTCTCCTCTGGAACTATCAACAGTCAGGCACGGGGATGGGATGACGGAGTCCTGGCAGGAGACTGCGGGGGTCCTTCTCCGGTCCCTGTTGCCTGACGATAATGCGGATGGGGAGACAGAGGGGCAGAAGCAACTTAGAGAAGAAGATCAAGAGGAATATATTAATGAAACGGCTGTCTACCCCTTCTCAGAGGAGGAGGTGGCAACCCACATAAGATCACTAAAAAAAGGAAAAGCACCTGGGCCAGACGGCATTGTGGCGGAGGTAGTGCAGTTTCTGGCGCCTCAGCTAATTGCGCCACTAACACATCTATATAACGAATGCGTCAGACAGAAAAGATTTCCGAAGAAATGGAAAATGGCGAACGTAGTAATTATAAAGAAAGGACTAGATAAGGACCCTGCAGAAGTAAAATCATACAGGCCGATTTGCCTGTTGGACGTATTTGGCAAAGTATTAGAGAAATTACTAGCTGACAGACTGACAGCACACCGGGTTTTGTGTGGGATGAGTGACAGGCAGTTCGGGTTCAGGCCGGGGCGATCGGCATCTGATGCAATTGCTCTGGCGGCCGAGGTCTGTGGCTCGACCCCTCACAAATACGTGGTCGGCATCATGGTGGATATCAGTGGCGCCTTTGACAACCTGTGGTGGCCTTCGCTCTTCTCCTGCTTGCGGGAGAAAGAGTGTCCAGGGCCGCTATATGGATGCCTGAGGAGCTATTGTAAGGATCGAGAGGTCTGGTTATCATCATCTAGCGAAAGAGTTGGGAAGGTAATTACGAAAGGATGTCCCCAAGGTTCTGTCTTAGGACCCCTTTTTTGGGACATCCACATGGAGCCTTTATTAGATAGATTGCAGCAAAGTAATGAGGTGCTAGATGTGATAGCCTATGCGGATGACCTCCTTCTGTTGGTCGGTGGCCGTAGCCGCGAAGACATTGAACCAAAAATAGAGACAGCTTTAGATAAACTCCAACAGTGGTGCCGCACGACCAAAATGATGATTTCACCTAGTAAATCCACCTACTTATTACTAAAAGGACAACTCATCAGAAACCCGACAGTAAGAATAGACGGTTCACCAGTTCTCCGACGACGAGAGACACGTTACCTGGGAATTATCATTGATGAGAAGTGGAACTTCGGAAAACACATTGATACTGTCACCCAAAGAGCCCTTCAGATATTAAATAATCTCATTTCAATAGGTCACAAAAGATTTCATCTTCCTCCACACTTAATTAAACTTTATCACAATAGTATTTTAACCTCGGTTGTGGGCTATGGCTCGGGAGTCTGGGCGCACAGGCTCACGAGGGTTGTGCCCGCCATGGCCGTGAGAAGGGTCCAGAGAAACATGGTACTAAGAGCAGTAGGTGCCTATAGAACATCTCCGGGGGGGGCCCTATTAGCCATAATGGGGCTCTGCCCCCTGGACATAAAGATAAGGGAGCAGGCGGCGTGGTATTGGGCCAAGAAAGGAAACTATGAAAAGATTGCGGACATAATGGGTATTAGAGTGGGGGATAAGCGAGAGATAAGGAAAAGAGGGGAGGTGCTCTGGCAGGAGACTTGGGAGGCAGAAGAGACGGGACGAAGAACCTTTCAGTTCCTACCTGATGTCAGGGAACGTCTTGAACTAAAGTACTTCGAGCCTACGCGAGGGTTGATCCACTTTCTCACTGGCCATGGACCCTACCCGACTTATTTATGTCGATTTGGGAAGAGGGCGACACCAGCGTGTGACTGTGGCGATCCGGAGGGTACACCTGAGCATGTAGTTTACGAATGTCCCCTCTTCAATGATGTTGCCAATACACTACGAGACAGACTACCCAACCGCGACACATACCAATTACTCAGACAAGAGGGAACATTTCAGACCTTAAACAGCTTGGCTAACGAGGTATCTCGAAAAGTTCTCATTGACTATTTAGGCGAGATACAATAACCACCAATTGCGTCCAGGAGCCCTACTCCCATGCCGCCTGTGCGTGGATCGGCCGACTACATCTAAGTTGGAATCCGCCACGTGCAGGATCAGGGGGGGTGGGGAATAAACACCGAACGTGACACACACCGGATTTGACGTAGGATTAGTTAGTTTGTAGGATTTAGTTATAGGAAATTAAGATAGGGACTGCAGCAAAATAACATCGAAGCCTGCCCAGTGCCAGGGGCATGCTCTTCGGGGTTAGCTCGAAGAGCAAGGCAAAAGCAAGTAGGTTTATATCTTTGCTGGCACACATGTGATGCTGCAGTATATATATACAAATTAGACTAGTCATAAGAATAGGAAATACATAGTACATGTAGATATTAGATGCCCATTGTTATTAATAAAATATAACTGTAGCTTACCAACTAACACTAATATAGCTGCAACATTTTAATACAAATGTATAAATGTTAGGACCCACTAATGTAGTAAGGTAGTGGGTTATTTTTGTATCATTATAAATGGTTTGATAATAAAGATTTTAAAAAAAAAAAAAAAAAAAAAAGTATTCCAAGAAGAATTACACCAAATGGGGGTCAAACCCCTTATTGATAAACCATTCCCAAGTAAGTACTGGTGTTCACATTGTTCTACCTATCCCCTGTACCCAAGAACGACTCAGGACCGCCGGCCGGGGTGGCCGAGCGGTTCTAGGCGCTACAGTCTGGAACCGCGCGACCGTTACGGTCGCAGGTTCGAATCCTGCCTCGGGCATGGATGTGTGTGATGTCTTTAGGTTAGTTAGGTTTAAGTAGTTCTAAGTTCTAGGGGACTGATGACCTCAGATGTTAAGTCCCATAGTGCTCAGAGCCATTTGAACCATTTGATTGCTCGATTCCAACGGTTAAGCATGGAGGTGAAAGTGTGATGGTGTGGGCAGCCGTATCATGATATTCTGCTGGTCCCATCAGTATTCTCAAAGGCCGTGTTACAGCCAACGATTACGTGAACATTTTAGGCGATCAGGTGGACCCCATGATTCAAATGTTGTTCCCCAACAATGATGCCGTATTTCAGGACGATAATGCAGTCATTCACACAGCCAGGACAGTACAATCGTGGTATGAGGATCATGCAACTGAACTGCAGCGTCTTCCCTAGCCAGCACAGGTCCGGACTTGAACATTATCGAACCCTTGTGGACAATATTGGAGCTCAGACTCAGGAGGAGATTTCCGCCTCCCTCGTCACTACAGGAGTTAGAAGAGGCTCTGATTACAGAGTGGCGTAACATACCACTGGAGACTATACAATCACTATACACAAGTATTCCAAGAAGAATTACACCAAATGGGGGTCAAACCCCTTATTGATAAACCATTCCCAAGTAAGTACTGGTGTTCACATTGTTCTACCTATCCCCTGTACCCAAGAACGACTCAGGACCGCCGGCCGGGGTGGCCGAGCGGTTCTAGGCGCTACAGTCTGGAACCGCGCGACCGCTACGGTCGCAGGTTCGAATCCTGCCTCGGGCATGGATGTGTGTGATGTCTTTAGGTTAGTTAGGTTTAAGTAGTTCTAAGTTCTAGGGGACTGATGACCTCAGAAGTTAAGTCCCATAGCGCTCAGAGCCATTTGGACAAACTCGGGACCAGTCCTAACAGATTTACATCAGCCAATACCTCATCTCCAACCTCCGAATCTTCACAGAAGTTCTCCAGCGAAACTTACAGGTCTAAAACTCTTGGAAGAAA
Source organism: Schistocerca nitens (assembly GCF_023898315.1). NCBI lineage: Eukaryota > Metazoa > Arthropoda > Insecta > Orthoptera > Acrididae > Schistocerca > Schistocerca nitens. The sequence goes on along the minus strand of NC_064616.1, from coordinate 567,483,772 downwards.
GATTGTCATATAGACATGACCTAGCCACAGCCTGATGGATGTTTCGAGAGTGAATTCTTCACTCTGCAGCGAAGTGCACGCTGTTGTGGAACTTCCTGGCAGTTTAAAACTGCGTGCCTGACCGGGATTCCAACTCGGTACCTTTGCCTTTAGCGGGCAAGTGCTCTACAAACTGAGCTGTCCAAGCAGTATTCATGACCCACCCTCAAGGATTTACATCCGCCAGTACGTCATCTCCTTCCTAACTGTTTATTACTTCAAAAGTAGTCGTCATAACTGTCAATACATTCAGTCCACTGTGAGACAAGACAGTCAGTGCCTTCATGGAAAAATAATGTTTGCGGCTGCAAAGTAACCATAATTGTACGCATCCACGCACATCTTCTGAAGCAAATCGACGGCCATAAATTTCTTTCTTCAGGGCTCCAAAAATAAGAGATTGGGACTATATGGAGGTTGTGTAAGGGCTTCCCAGCTAAACTTCTGCAGCGTAGTCGAAGCAACTTTGACAACATGTTGGCAGGAATTACCATGCAAGAGAGTGATGCCGTCTGTCAACATTCCTGGTCATTTGGACTTGACGGGACACTTCAGTTTTTGCAAAGTGTCCACGTTGGTTGTGTACTATGTAAATCTAGCACATACAGAAAACACATAAAGCAATGAAAAGGACATAAAATAAATATGTCTAAAAACACACAACCATATACACGTCGGAAGAAAATCACTACACCAAGAAGGAATTGTGAGACGTAAACGAAAGTTGGTTGGCTTGTTTCTACATCTGAAAGATGATTATCAATGTTTCGCGCCAGTTGCGTAAGAGTGGCGTTAAAAGCGCCAATATGAAGATGAAAATCAGATTTGCTTTAAATACACTCTGTAACAGTCATGAACATTGGTTACCTTTGAGATAAATTGCATGTGGTGAGTTGATGTTAGTCAATAATGCCCTTAAGGAAACAAGGACGACATTATCAACACCTCATTGAGTTTGAACGAGATCGTGTAATAGGGCTATGACAAGCTGCATGTTCCTTCTGTGATACTGTAGAAAGATTTGGCAGGAATATAGATGGTGGGATAGGGGGGTTCTGGGCCATTTTGTTTCTGTGGGTTGCATACATTCAGAGGGAAACATACATTCAGGGGGAAATTAACTCCTCCCTTCAGCCTTTTGTTATGCTAATTGATGTATGATCCCCTGGGGGTTGATTTATGACCACTGGGGACAGTCTGTCCTTCTGAGAAACCCCCACCCCAACCCCTCCTCCTCCACACTTCTGGGAAATCTCAGACCATGTCTCCTCCCCCTCCCCCTCATCGACACTTTTGATATCAAATTAACTGACTAATTAATTAAATTGATCAAGTAATGACCCCCATGTACTCTGGGAAATTCCCAAACCTCCTTTCTCCTCCCCCACTACCCCTTCCCCCCGCACTCACCCACCTGAAAATTTTCGAGAAAAAGACTCCATCTGCGTTGAGGAGGAAAGATCTCATGAGTCGAAATTCAAGTCAGTGTCAATAACATATTGTTCAATTCAGTTCGCATATTCTTTATTTAATCTGTTCGCAGGAGAAACGGCTCTCCCTACTTGGGTAGAGCACATGCCTGCAGCCCCTGCCCCCACTTTCCGTTACTGAGGAATGGAATGAAGCGCAGTATACCAGCCACTGTTTTCGATGCTACACACCACCGACCCGATACTGGAAGTCAGCGTCCTTGAGAAACCACCTCAGCTCTTTCTCAAGTGGCTACTTCCTATTCTAAATCTAGCCTCAAACCCATAGACGAAGCTGACGTACCGGCCCGACCAAGGGACCCCCACTTGTTCTCGCAGCTCCCAAACAAAGCGTCAGGTGGCTGCATTCTCTTGATTGAGGAATTCCAGAGCCGCTGTCCCTCTCAAGTGATAACTTCCTGTTTGTGTGAACACATGCCTGAACCAACAGGCAGATGGAGGTTTTCATATCTCCTCGGAATACTGGATTCCTATTGTCTAATAATGGGGACAAAGGAAGAGCTGACGCAGTTTTGATATAAAAAATGGTGGGAAATAGTCCATTTACGCTACCCTATTGAATTAATTGCTTAACAAGTTACAGAAGTTAAACAGATCACTTAAAACATTCACCAACCTCACAATGATTCTTCTTTGTAGTAAAACATATTTTCATCGTTTGAGACCCACATGCAAACATTTTACAGATCAAGTAATTAAATTTCCTCCACGAATAGATCGTAGCGCTTCATACATCTGAGGCCTTGTATGCACCAAAGTTTTAGAACACAACACCCTCCTCTACCACAAGTTTCCACTAAACAGATCTGGTGAAAAAACCTTCCAATCGCACACACTCACAATCGCGAAGCACCTGCAATCCGTTAACTGCCAGAAAGCCACGGCTGCGCCGGTCGGGAGAGGCCCACTCATGCATTGGCCATGCCGGCAGTTGCGCACAAATCCCCAACCGTATCAGATGCTCAGAAGCCAGAGAGATTGTCACCGTGACTGCCAAGTACTCAGTCGATTAATTTACATGGTAGAAATAACTGTCCAGCGCAGACGCTCGCCATATTGAATCTTCTCTCGCAACACACGCATCTGCTTCTGTCACTGCTCAACCAGCATACTATTCAGCTGCCCACAGGGCGCCGCCGTTGGTAATTGTCCCCTGCAACTGCGGGCAAGAACCGACAGGTTGGAGCATTCTTTGTGACTAACTGGTCATCACGGGCTAAGCCGCAGCTTCTGGTTGGCCAAGTCCCCATGACCGCCACTCCCACTGGCTGCAGCACATTGGGAGACAAACTGATACGGCTTGGACGTATAGTTCTAACTGTAATTCCACCCCCGAGACAGACCCTCTCTAGTTTAAAAAATCCTTTTTACCTAACCTGAGACAAGGATGTCGTTGTCGATACAACTCGAAATTAACACGTGAAATGTAGATTCCACCCTTTTATAAGAGTTATTTTAGAAGAGAGATGAAATCGGAGCATACACAAGTTTTCACATCGTTAAAGTATCTTCGCTTGGGATCAGAAACCCGTATAACAGTACGGCATAGGCTATATTTCCTCTAAATGCTCTCTAGTTAGATAAAAAGATCTTTTCTGCTACATCCTGCATCAACGGGCTAGAATGTTAAACTCATCTTTGGCTCATGACAGAGTGCTAAGAGCATGTTCTACCTCTGTCACAGGATTCCTCCTCACTTTAGAACTCTCTTAAAGTATCCAAATGCCTCATCATCTATCAAGTATCTTAAGGTAGCAGCACAGAGGGGTTATAAATATCGTGTTAACACTGCGTATCACTTTATAAATGCGGTAATATAGATGATTCTATTACGATGGCCGTCTCTCCCTGTGTAGGTGGGAGATTAAAATTTTGTTAGAAGATCTCGCCAGAACGAAAAAACACCTAATTACCGCTGCAGCTTCCGAAATTATCCGTGGTACTCTCTCCCTCGCTTCCAAGTGCACAGCGGCAAGTCACTGATATCGAATTGACTGAGAAATTAATAGATAATGAGGATCCCATTGTATAGTGAGTAATTTTTTTCATGCAGTCGGATTACACTCGCCAGGTAACTTTTACTAACACTTCTGTGACGTTTCTGTGGATTTTCCACAGGCTTGGTAATCACTTCCTCAATTACCAAGATGCGTGGTAACGGTCATCAAATAGCTGAAGATATCCAACGTTACTCAAGTTCCGTTTGTAGATGCCCTGTCAAGCTTATGGAAATAAGATACTTAGAATTCTGGTATACTACTCCCGAACTAATTTTGTTGGGACCTGTCAGTCTATGCGGTCAATAGGATGTTTCTCTCTCTCTCTCTCTCTCTCTCTGCTCCACCCCCGTAATGCCTCCTCCCCCATTTCCTCAGCTGACACCGCCCTACAGGCCTACAGCAGCCACCACCGACACCATCAAATGTGTATGAGGCGGCACACAGGGTTTCCCTCAGAATACAGCACTGTTGGAGCATTCCTACTGGCTCCCGCCAGATTAATGGGTGGATGCTTCAAGAACTCAACTGCAAATCCTTGGACTGAATGCGATGTTGTTTTTGAGGAACGCTATTGAGAACCGACGTTGGAAGCTGACAGAAGAAGGATTCTACTGTCGCAAACACACATTTCGTGTAAGGCTCTGAGCACTATGGGACTTAACATCTGTGGTCATCAGTCCCCTAGAACTTAGAACTACTAAAAACCTAACTAACCTAAAGACAGCACACACATCCATGCCCGAGGCAGGATTTTTCGTGTAAGGACAAGGAAGATTAGATAAGAGAAATTAGTGCTCATACGGATGCATATTGCCAGTCCTTTTCTCCCTCGCTCTGTTTGCGAGTGGAATAGTAAACGAAATGACTTGTAGTAGCGCAGGGTACTCTCCGCCACACACCGCACGAAGGCTTGCGAGGTATGCATACAGATGTACATGTTAATTTAGCCTACCTATTAAGGAATCAGTCCATCAATTTATAGGCAGACACAAAACTCACGGAAGAATGTAGTCTCTTAAAGAGAAAACAAAAGACGGAACTTCTGCTGCTGACTGTCCCTCGGTAAAAACCTTCGTATTTTCTCTTATTTTCTCACTGCAGACACTTCGCGAGACGTATGTGAGAGGATGTAATATGTTTGTCCACAAAACTTAGCAGGAACAGTACAGAGCTCACATCTCAACTCCCCTTTCGTAAGAGTATAGCTTACCTACCCTATTTTCACGAATCCTCCAACCTTCGATATATAGCATTCCAATCCACCTGATTTTGGCGAGTAAGATACAGCCCTCGCCAAGTCACAGACCCCTGCTAAATCTCCTCAAATCCCATCACGTTCCAACAACACTGTTCCTTTAGTTAGAGGACTGTCGAGTCCTCTATCCATCAGTGGCTAGGTTATCAGCTATCACAATGGGAAAAATAGCACACTAACGTACAGGAGGAAACTCACAACCATGCAGAGTATACGTGGACTGCACAAAGAAATTCAGAAGCATAACACCTACAATTAATTGGTATTGAATGACCGTCTATTAATATCCCACTGCAAAAGTCCTAATCTCCTTTATTGTATTCCTATTGTTACTATGCTAGAAATACGACAGTGTAATGGTATCAAAGTCTTCGTTGACAGCACAGTGTCTCTCTCTTTCTCCCTCTCTCTTTTATTTACGTTTATAGCATCCAGCGGAGTAACACTACGAATTATAAAAACCTTGCTATCGTCACCTGATAGAGAACTCGATAGGATTTTACCACATTTCTCTCTTTCAATACACCGGAAACAAACACCGTCTGCATGTTGACATCGACAGTATGTGGTAATCCCATAAAATATACATGTGATCCGTTGGAGCACGCAGTCTGTGAACGAAGTCGTTTCTACGGATCTGTGTAAAGTCTTGTAACAACAACGACGCTGTACTATTGTACATATAAGTATTTTTTTCTTCTGATTTTTCTATAAACTTGTCTAATTGATGTTCTGATTTAATTTTTTTTTTTTGTTTCGTGTCATGATGTTAAGAAAACTGTAAACAAGTTTCAGTGTGGATATTAATGTTTATGTCAAATGTCAAGTAATATTGTAATAGAATTGAAATGCAACAAATGTTGAGACTGTTGTAAGATGTTTAAAATTGTAACTGTGCGTCTGGTCCATACGTAGGCAATGTGTTAGGATATGTAGAATGCAAAACCTAAGGTGAATACCCGGTCTGTCAGAGAGCGGTAAAAGGTGGATGGCAGGCGAGCGCGGGAAAATGCGCACGGGCACTGTACGGCACAACGGCCGGCCGAAGTGGCCGTGCGGTTAAAGGCGCTGCAGTCTGGAACCGCAGGACCGCTACGGTCGCAGGTTCGAATCCTGCCTCGGGCATGGATGTTTGTGATGTCCTTAGGTTAGTTAGGTTTAACTAGTTCTAAGTTCTAGGGGACTAATGACCTCAGCAGTTGAGTCCCATAGTGCTCAGAGCCATTTTTGAACGGCACAACGGGCTCAGTAGTTTGCTGGAGTTTGGCACTGGTTTGAGGAACGCCTTCTGGAGCGAGGAGGCTCTCCTGGAAGACGTAGCTTCACTGAGCCTCGGGTATGCCGTTCCAACGCCCACACAGCATGGCAAAATTCCATAGGCACTAATGGTAAAGTATTGCGACACTAAGAAGAATTAAAGTGCCGATACGTCAAGAGCCATAGCTGTGGTTGTACGTGTGCTCTGTGCCTCGCCATCTTGCCGCCCGCCAACCGCCGTATCGACACTAGCAGGTTGAAACTTTTAGTACTGTATTCGTATGGATCAGAGAGTGAACTGTGCAATAATAACCTAAATTTTACCAGAACTTTCCCATCATTTAATTATCCTCACAACTAACCTAGACAGGGTCCTTTCCAAATGTTGTGCAATCCGAGTGTCCCAAAATGAAAATTAAAATTAGTGTTAATAATAATTATTTGCAGAACTAGCTATGTTAGAATGGTGTTTAAAGAAATGTTTTGTTAATGAACCAGTAAATGAATAACGAAGGTCTAACGAAGTTGAAAGATAACTTTAATATTGATATAGGAATGAAGTTTATTATTTCGAGACAGATATAAAGGTATTTAAATGAGCAGTAAATAAGATGATAAGAGTAGTAACTTATATACTGGAAATCTTGAACGCATAATAAATTCAGTAATCATTTTTTTAATACAACGATCATAACAGTGCAGGGTCCCCCCCTTAATTTATTTGAATTCTGAAGTGTTCTAAATTGGTTTGACCAGCAAAAGTTAAAGTCAATATAAAAGTCAAAATTTATCAGTGTTTTATCTTTATTAAAATTGACATTTTGTGTGTGACACGAAAGTGCTATTTCTAGGGTAACCTATGCCCGATTTTAATCAGATTAATAGACAGTATAAAGTTTTGTAGTATACATTATAGTGTAGTGTTATGTATTCATGGTTTTTCCATATCAGTACAGAACGTGAAACTATCAGTTCAATAGATTTTCTGGTTCTAAAATTCTACTATATTATGCAGTGATACTACTTGTTGTTTTGCATGAATATATACCAACTTGTACAGGGAAGAAACTCAGTTAATGCCTAATTAGGCTGGCGACCGTATTATTATCAAATTGGTAGCATCTTCAGTGTTGCTTTTGGTCCATCCTGACGTGTAATTGCGTTTCAAACTTGCTTGACGGATCATTGCTATTACAGAGTGGGTGTAAGTCTGATTTGCCACCATTCAGGTACACGCGGTCGATATCTATACAGAAATCCTTTCTCATAAGGTGAACCCCGCTCACTTACCATAGTAAAGGCTTTAACGAGTAGTGTGTCACGCGGAGGTTACAGACTGTCACCTGTATCTGAAGAAGAACATATCCCACAGACTATCAGACACAACAGAGAGTTCTTGTGTTGGTGTTTCATAAGCAGTCTGATGGTTTTTTTTTTTTTTTTTTTTTTTTTTTTTTGCATAACGCCATACGTTTTCTTTCTCTACCATGAATTTGAGGTCTGTGTCCGCTGCTCCTGCAGTAACATGTTTCGATCCGTTGTCTCCTACAAAAGCTTGACTTCGCATGGTGTTAGGTAAGCTGCTCCTACAATGCACAGGATGGTTTGAATAAAAGACTGAGGTGGTGCATATAAGTGACAAAAATGTTCAAGACATCGCAGTATATGGAAACTGGAAGCGTTTGCAGCACCGTGTAGCCTCTCCAGACAGCTGTCCGAAAGTGAATTCTTCTTTTGCTAGTGCCTTTGTCCAGCATCTGTTCGCAGGGTCGGCATGGTTAAATCTGATTTGGCATGGTTAATTTTAAGGTGGCCAGATGCTCTTCCTGCCGCCACCCCATACCCCCTGGAACGGAATTAGTGTACCTCAGCTGTCTGTGTCTAGTGTAAACCGTGAAATAGTGCGAACGTTTTTCAAATGTCTGCCAGGAGTGTAACTGAGGCGGGACGTAGGGACCAGCCCAGTATTCACCTAGTGGGATGTGGAAAACCGCTTAAAAAACACATCAAGGCTGACCGGCACACTAGCCCTCGCCGTTAATCCACTGGGAAGATTCGATCTGGGGCTGGCGCGCCTACCCGGTTCCAGGAAGCAGTGCATTTGCGTTCTTCACTAAAGCTGTCTAAAGGTGAATACCTCTACATTTAATCGCATCATCCACAGTGACTAGGTAGCACATATCTCAGTGTTCCGTTTCTGAAGAGACCAAATGGTTCAAATGGCTCTGAGCACTATGGGACTCAACATCTTAGGTCATAAGTCCCCTAGAACTTAGAACTACTTAAACCTAACTAACCTAAGGACATCACACACACCCATGCCCGAGGCAGGATTCGAACCTGCGACCGTAGCAGTCCCGCGGTTCCGGACTGCAGCACCAGAACCGCACGGCCACCGCGGCTGGCGAAGAGACCAAGAGCTCTGATTTCCCATATTGGTCGTGCATATTGCAAGCTTGTATATGATCATAGTATCGGTGTACTAGATGGTGGTCATCCTGACCTTTGAATCTTAGGACACTGTGTCTTTCATTTTTATGACTTATGATGCGTAACAACATGTGGAACTAGAGCGTATTCGGCAGGCATCTCTTTCCATAGAGCATGAATAGTATGCACCACGAGTTGTCAGTCCCACCAATGGAGGAATGGACCGATTTTCATACAAAAAAAAAAAGGTTCAAATGGCTCAGAGCACTATGGGACTTAACATCTGAGGTCATCAGTCCCCTAGAACTTAGAACTACTTAAACCTAACTAACCTAAGGACATCACACACATCCATGCCCGAGGCAAGATTCGAACCTGCGACCGTAGCGGTCGCGCGGTTCCAGACTGTAGCGCCTAGAACCGCTCGGCCACTCCGGCTGGCAACATAGATTCTTGTTATGCATGCACTGAATGCATTATGTGATTAAAAAGTATCAGGACACCCGCAAAAATATACGTTATTCATATTAGGTGCATTGTGCTGCCACCTACTGCCAGGTACTCCATATCAGTGACCTCAGTAGCCATTAGACATCGTGAGAGAGGAGAATGGGGCGCTCCGCGGAACACATGGACTTCGAACGTGGTCTGGTGACTGGGTGTCACTTGTGGCATACGTCTGTACGTGAGATTTCTACAGTCCTAAACATCCGTAGGTCCACTGTTTCCGATGTGATTGTGAAGTGGAAACGTGAAGGGACACGTACAGCACAAAAGCGTACAGGCCGACCTCGACAGACACAGCTGACAGTTGAAGAGGGTCATAATGTGTAATAGGCAGACATCTATCCAGACCATCGCACAGGAATTCCAAACTGCACGAGGATCCACTGCAAGTACTATGACAGCTAGGTGGGAGGTGAGAACACTTGAATTTCATGGCTGAGCGGCTGCTCATAAGCCACACATCACACCGGTAAATGGCAAACGACGCCTCGCTTGCTGTAAGGAGGGTAAACATTGGACGGTTGAACAGTGGAAAAACGTTTCGTGGAGTGACGAATAACGGTACACAATGTGGCGTTCTGATGGCAGTGTGTGGGTATGACGAATGCGCGGTGAACGTCATCTGCCAGTGGTTGTAGTGCCTACAGTAAAATTCGGATGCCGTGGTGTTCTGGTGTGGTCGTGTTTTTCATGGAGGGGGCTTGCACGCCTTGTTGTTTTGCGTGGCACTATCACAGCACAGGCCTACACTGATGTTTTAAGAGCGGGCCGTAGTGACCGAGCGGTTCTAGGCGCTTCAGTCCGGAACCGCGCTGCTGCCATAGTCGCACGTTCGAATCCTGCCTCGGGCATGGATGTGTGTGGTGTCTTTAGGTTAGTTAGGTTTAAGTAGTTCTAAGTCTATGGGACTGATGACCTCAGAAGTTAAGTCCCATGGTGCTCAGAGCCATTTGAACCATTTTTGAACTTATGACTGGTCTTCGCACCGTTCATCTGGTCAATTCTCTCTTTTATCTGGATTTGTTGGCCGGCCGGGGTGGCCTAGCGGTTCTAGCCATTTTTTTATGTTTTAAGCACCTTCTTGCTTTCCACTGTTGAAGAGCAATTCGGGGATGACGATTGCATTTTTCAAGACGGTCGAGCACCTGTTCATAACGCACGGCCTGTGGCGGAGTGGTTACACGACAATAACATCCCTGTAATGGACTGACCTGCACAGAGTCCTGACCTGAATCCTAAAGAACGCCTTTGGGATGTTTTGGAACGCCGACTTCGTGCCAGGCCTCACCGGCCGACATCGATACCGCTCCTCAGTGCAGCACTCCGAGAACACCATATTCCAGCATTACCGATGGAAGGCGCCACGAACTTGTCATTTTCAGCCAGGTGTCCGGATACTTCTGGAGGTGTATAGCGCCCACTGTACACGTACGAATACGGTTCGGAAATTATGCTATACTCTCATCAGTCCTATAAAATGATCGTCAGCAACGGAAAATGCATGAAACAATGACATCTTATGAAGAAATACTCAAATTACACATCATGCAGCCCTAACTCCATGAACAGAACACAGTTTGTCCCACACACAACAACTGTCAAGCAAATGTATAGACAGCGATTGCAGTGCCTCACAAACCAATGTCACTGACTTAGAGTCACTGCGGTTATGAAACTGAACATTCGATTTATGTCCAAGATCTGGCAGGGAAATGGAGTACTTTGCATACATCTTCGTTCATCTAGAGGAGGGTGCCGAAATAGGTTTTCCATCGGTTTGGTGGACATGACTATTCACAAATGCATTGAAAGTCCTCTGTTGACTGTGGTATGGAAAGGTTTGCTTCAAAAATGGTTCAAATGGCTCTGAGCACTATGAGATTCAACTGCTGTGGTCATAAGTCCCCTAGAACTTAGAACTACTTAAACCTAACTAACCTAAGGACATCACAAACATCCATGCCCGAGGCAGGATTCGAACCTGCGACCGTAGCGGTCTTGCGGTTCCAGACTGCAGCGCCTTTAACCGCACGGCCACTTCGGCCGGCCAGTTCATAACAGTTAAATAGTTTTGCACAGGGTCAAAGACACGATTCATTCTGTAGTTGTATATTGCAGTCCCCGAGCTGGTAATACAACTATCGGTAGCTACGAAGGACGTAAGGTTTATCGTAGTCACATGGCCAGACACTTTATAAAAATCTAATTGGTTTGTTGCCGATAACATTGGGGACACGTCTGAGCTTGTGATCCGACATATATAAATTTATTACTCTATATTTGGTGGTCATCCACGTTAAACGATCTATTCCAGCCGTCTTATCACTGTCCACAATCAATTACTGTCTCCCTTGTTCCCAGCGCTTCCATGTCGACTTTTTATCTTATTCCTCTTGTAGTCAAACACTTGTCCCATGTACAAGAATCCTGCACCAAGCAGATATGTAAGCACTCTCTCATTCTCCCTCAGTTATCTACTATTCTGGCCTATTTTCCCTCAATTTATATGTTTTTTTTCTGTCAGTTTTCGTATTTTTACAGTTTTATGTAACTTCTGACTACGTGATCATAACGGCAGTCCTGGCAACGTATTCTAAATTTTCTTGTAAATATAGTACAGTTGTCAATACCTAGAGCATCAGCGCTGTTTTCCGTTGGAGTGTGTGTGTGTGTGCAAACTCTTCCCGTTTCCATATATTGCAATGTCTTCTACATTTCTCACTAAGAAACACCGCCTCTATCTTTTATTTCAACCATACTGTGTGTTGTGGGAGCAGCTTACCTTACATCATGCGAAGTCCACCTTTCTGTGGGAGCTTAAAGAAAAGAAGCCAGAATGTTGTCCTTGACGGCAGGTGTTGATCAGAGACAACAGTGTCGTCAGGAGTGCCCCAGGGAAATTTGATAGGCCCGCTGTTGTTCTCCATATACATAAATGATTTGGCGGACAAGGTGGGCAGCAATCTGTGGTTGTTCGCTGATGGTGTCGTGGTGTACGCTAAGATGTCAAAGTTGAGTGGCTGTGGCAAGACACAAGACGACTTTGACAAAATTTCCAGTTTGTGTGATGAATGGCAGATAGACCTAAATGTGGAGAAATATAAGTTAATGCAGATGAGTAGGAAGATTAAACCTGTAATTTTCGGATACAGTAATGCTAGTGTCCTGCTTGACACAGACAAGTCGTTTAAATATCTGGGCTTAACATTGCACAACGATAGGAGGTGGAACGAACATATCAAAACTGTGGTAGGGAAGGTGAATTGTCGACTTTGCTTTATTGGGAGAATTTTAAGAAAGGGTGGTTCACCTATAAAGGAGACCACATATAAGAGTTCTTCCTGTACCAGGTCGGATTGAAGGAAGACATTGAAGGAACTCAGAGGTGGGCTGCTAGATTTGATACTGGTAGGTTCGAACAACATGTAAGTGTTACAGAAATGCCTCGACACCTCGGATAGGAATCCCTGGAGGTAAGGCAATGTTCTTTTCTAGAAACACTACTGAGAAAATTTAGAGAACTAACATTTGAAGCTGACTGCCGAACTATTCTACTGCCTCCAACATACACTGCGTATAAATATCACGAAGATAAGATACGCGAAATTAGGACTTATACGGAGGCACCGAGGCATTTAGACAGTCGTTATTCCATTGCCCTATTTCCGAGTGGAACTGGAAAGGAAACGTCCAATAGTGGTACAGGGAACCCTCCGCCACGCACAATATGGTGGCTTTGGGAGTATCTATGTAGATGTACACGTAGAAAAGTGTTAATGTTGGTTTGTCATCTGACACAGATCTACATATCATGGTAGAAAATTGGAAATTTGTGGTAAGGATTATGGGACAAAACTGCTGAGGTCATCGGCCCCTAGGCTTACGCACTACTTATCTAACGTAAACTAAATTATGCTAAGGACAACACACGCACCAATGCCCGAGGGAAGACTCGAATCTCCAACAGGGGGAGCGGCGCGAACCGTGACAAGACGCCTTAGACCGCAGGGCTACCCCGCTCATGGTAGAGAAACAAAATGTATGGCGATGTACACAGCTGTAGTCATACATTCCTGCGATGTGTTGTGTTACAGCAAAAAGAAAAAAAAGAGAAAAACAAACAAAAGCTACTTATGAAACACCAACACAAGAACCCTCTATTGTGACTTATAGTCTGTGGGATATGGTCTTCCGCCGGCTGGAGTGGCCGTGCGGTTCTGGGCGCTACAGTCTGGAACCGAGCGACCGTTACGGTCGCAGGTTCGAATCCTGCCTCGGGCATGGATGTGTGTGATGTCCTTAGGTTAGTTAGGTTTAATTAGTTCTAAGTTCTAGGCGACTGATGACCTAAGATGTTAAGTCGCATAGTGCTCAGAGCCATTTGAACCATTTTTATGGTCTTCCTCCAATACAGGCGACAAAACTTTACAGAAATCTGTAGAAGCGACTTCGGTCATTGACCACCTCCTCCAACGGATCACATGTATATTTAATAGGATCACCACGTATTGTCAGTGTCAACACACAGACGGTGTTTGTTTTTGATATATATGGAAAGATAGAGATGTCGTAAAATATTATCGAGTTCTCTGCCAGGTGACGTTAGCGACGTTTTTATAGTTGGTAGTATTACGCTGTTGGGTGCTATAAGAATAACGAGGAGAGAGACAGACAGACAGACAGAGAGAGAGAGAGAGAGAGAAAGACTGTGTTGTCTACGAAGACTGTGACACTATTGCACTGTCGTATTTCTAGCGTAGTAATCATAGGAATACAATAAAGGAGATTAGGACATGTACAGGGGTATATATATAGAGTCATTCAAAATCAATGTTTTGTAGGTTTTATGCTCCTGAATTTCTTTGTGTACTTCATGTATACTCTGCATGATTGTAAACTTCGTCCTGTACATTAGTGTGCCATTTTTTTCGTTGTGATAGCTCTCTACCTAGTCAGTGACGAATAGAGGATTCGACAGCCCTCCAACTAATGGAACAGTGTTGTGGAAACGTTATGGGATTTGAGGAGAATTAGCAGGGGTCTGTGACTTGGCGGGGACGTATCTTACTCGCCAAAATCAGGTGTATTCGAATGCTATATATCGAAGGCTGGAGGGTTTCTGAGAATACGGTACGTAAGCGATAATCTGACGAAAGGAAAGTTGAGATGTGAGCTCTGTACCGTTCCTTTTAAGTATTGTGGACAAACATATTGCATCCTCTCACATACGTCTCACGAAGTGTCTGCAGTGAGAAAATTAGGAGCAAATACGAAGGTTTTTACCGAGAGACAATCAGCAGCAGAAGTTCCGTCTTTTGTTTTCTCTGTAAGTAAGAGACTACATTCTTTCGTGAATTCTGGGTGCCTATAAATTGATGGATTGACATCTTAATAGGTAGACTAAATTTACATCTACATCTGTATGCACATTTCGCAAGCACTGGAAATAGAGCGAGGAAGAAAAGGACTGGCTATATACATCCTAATGAGCGCCAATTTCTTCTATCTTATCTTCGTGGTCCATAGGCTAAATGTGTGTTGGGGGCAGTTGAATCCTTCGTCTGTCAGCTGCAACCTCGGTTCTCAATAATGCTCCTCGAAAAGAGCATCACGTTCATTCCAGGAATTCCCATTTGAGTCCTCGAAGCATCCGCCCACAAATTTGGCGGGAGACAATGGGAATGCTTCTGCAGTGCTGTATTCTGAGGTAAACCCCTTGTCTGCTGGCTTACACACGTTTGGCGGTGGCGGCGGTTGCTGCTGAGAAACTCGAGGTGCATGGCCAACAACATCCCAGCCTCGGTTTGTCTGAAGTGGATTTTTTAAACTCATCTCAGGTGAGGAATTGCAGTTAGAACTATACATCCAAGCTGCATCTGATTGTCTCACACTGTCCTGCAGCCAGGCGTAGGGGCGGTCACTGGGCTTGACCGACCGGAAGCTACAGCTTAGCCTGTGACGACCAGTTAGTTTCAAAGGATGCTCCGACCATTCAGCTCTTGCCTGCAGCCACTGGGGACATGCTCCGGCGGCGGCGCCTGCCGGGTGACTGAACAGCGAACTAACCAGCATGCTGGTTGAGTGGCGATCAAAGCGGATGTGTGTAAGAAGGTTCAATATGGCTAGTGTTTGCGCTGGACCATTATTCCCCCTCCCCCCCCCCCCCTCCACCGCCCCGCATGTAAATTGGTCAGTTGGCTGCTTGAAGGTCACAGTGACAGTCTCTCTGGCTTCAGAGCATCTAGTAAGACTGGAGAGGTGCGCAGTTGCCGGCGTGGCGATGCGTGTGCGGGCCTCTCCCGACTGGTGTGACCGTGGCTCCCCGGCAGTTAGCGAACGGCGCACGCATCGCGATCCTGAGTGTGTGCGTTCGGAAGATTTTTTCGTCAGATATGTTTAATGGAAACATTATCGTGGAGGAGGGCGCTTATGTTCTCAAACGTTGGTGCATACAAGACCTCGAATGTATTTAGCACTAAGAGCTATTTGTGACGGAAATTTAATTACTTGGTTTGCGAAGCGTGGAACTGTAGTTGTGAGTGTTTTAAGCGATCCATTTGTCTCCTGTAAATTGCAATTAATTTTACAGCGACTGCAAATGGACTATTTCCCGCCAATTTTGATATTGCAGTTGCGTCAGCTCTCCATTCTTTGCCTACTATCAGCCAATAGAAACACAGAATTCTGAGTCGCGATGAAATCCTCTGTCGGCGTGTTTGGACGCGTTGGTGCATGTTTGTGTTTACACAAACAGGAAGTAACCACTAACTGAGAGACTCAGAGAAAAAAAAAAAAGGTTCAGATGGCTCTGAGCACTATGGGACTTAACATCTATGGTCATCAGTCCCCTAGAACTTAGAGCTACTCAAACCTAACTAACCTAAGGGCAGCACACAACACCCAGTCATCACGAGGCAGAGAAAATCCCTGACACCGCCGGGAATCGAACCTGGGAACCCGGGCGGGGGAAGCAAGAACGCTACCGCACGACCACGAGCTGCGGACTAGACAGGAAGCGAGTCTGGGATTTCTCGACCAAAGGAAAGCCTCCACCTGACAACAGGAGCACTCGTGTGGTTATCCCATGCAAATCTGTACGTCAGTCTGGTGATTCGAACTGTTGTGCTGAACAGCGTTCGAGATGGCGTTTTTCAACAGAATAACACTCGCCCACATACCGCTGTTGTAACCCAACATGCTCAATAGGGTGTCAACATGTTTCCTTGGTCTTCTCTATCACCAGATCACCAAAGGAAAGCCACCACCTGAGAACAGGAGCACTCGTGTGGCTATCCCACGCAAATCTATACGTCAGTCTGGTGATTCGAACTGCTGCGCTGAATAGCGTTCGAGATGGCGTTTTTCAACAGGATAACACACGCCCACATACCGCTGTTGTAACCCAACATGCTCAATAGGGTGTCGACATGTTTCCTTGGTCTTCTCTGTCACCAGATCTGTCTCGAACCGAGCACATATGAACATCATTGGACGACAACTCCAGCCTCGTTCACAAACAACATGAACTTCCATATACTGACCGACCAAGTGC
Source organism: Schistocerca nitens (assembly GCF_023898315.1). Lineage (NCBI taxonomy): Eukaryota > Metazoa > Arthropoda > Insecta > Orthoptera > Acrididae > Schistocerca > Schistocerca nitens. The sequence continues at coordinate 567,467,242 of NC_064616.1, read as the reverse complement.
AACAGCCATGGAACTCCACCCCACAAACTGACATCCGGCACCTGTACAACACAATGTATGCACGTTTGCGTGCTTGTTTTCAACATTCTGTCAGTTATCCAGTTTATTAATGTACCAGCATTTCACACTTCCGCCGGCCGGCGTGGCCGAGTGGTTCTAAGCGCTTCAGTCTGGAACCGCGCGACCGCTACGGTTGCAGGTTCGAATCCTGCCTCGGGCGTGAATGTACGTGATGTCTTTAGGTTAGTTAGGTTTAAGTAGTTCTAAGTTCTAGGGGACTGATGACCTCAGATGTTAAGTTCCATAGTGCTCAGAGCCATTAGAGCCATCTCACACTTGCTTATCTCATATGAATATCTTTCAAGATTAATCGCTTTAATATTACCTAGACGAATATATTCCCCAAAATTTCATTATTCTACATTATTTATTTTTCGGTGTTGCGTTTTTTTCTGTCAATGTAGTTGCAAATAAAATACTTGTATCTAAATTCGCTGCCAAGAATCACTACAGTTCTACCTAAATATGTATAATTAATTTTTTTCTATTATACAGGGTGTTACAAAAAGGTACGGCCAAACTTTCAGGAAACATTCCTCACACACAAATAAAGAAATGATGTTATGTGGACATGTGTCCGGAAACGCTTAATTTCCATGTTAGAGCTCATTTTAGTTTCTTTCACCTACGCTCAATGGAGCACGTTATCATGATTTCATACGGGATACTCTACATGTGCTGCTACAACATGTGCCTTTACAAGTACGACACAACATGTGGTTCATGCACGATGGGGCTCCTGCACATTTCAGTCGAAGTGTTCGTACGCTTCTCAACAACAGATTCGGTGACCAATGGATTGGTAGAGGCGGACCAATTCCATGGCCTCCACGCTCTCCTGACCTCAACCCTCTTGACTTTCATTTATGGGGGCATTTGAAAGCTCTTGTCTACGCATCCCCGATACCAAATGTAGAGACTCTTCGTGCTCGTATTATGGACGGCTGTGATACAATACGCCATTCTCTAGGGCTGCATCAGCGCATCAAGGATTCCATGCGACGGAGGGTGGATGCATGTATCCTCGCTAACGGAGGACATTTTGAACATTTCCTGTAACAAAGTGTTTGAAGTCACGCTGGTACGTTCTGTTGCTGTGTGTTTCCATTCCGCGATTAATGTGATCTGAAGAGAAGTAATAAAATGAGCTTTAACATGGAAAGTAAGCGTTTCCAGACACATGTCCACATAACATATTTTCTTTTTTTGTGTCTGAGGAATGTTTCCTGAAAGTTTGGCCGTACCTTTTTGTAACACCCTTTAGATCACTGAAGACGCCTAGCGTGAATAGGCGAAACAGGTTTGGTACATATAAATAAAACTTTCAGTTGCAAAAGGCGGAATTTTTCTGATCTATATGATATCTATATGATAAAGCTTAATTGACCAGCAAATCAAGAAACATGGCTACAGATAATAGCAATAGTGTTCCTTGCAGTTATGACATGTCATAAATCGGTGGGACTATTAGGACCGTGGAATACTGGTTTATTGAGCAGAGACGTCACACGCTTACAACGGCCGAGGAAATCACGTTGCCTTGGGTCAAATATGACAACTCAGAAACTCTGGCATGTCCTTACAATTGTTTGGGTAGTGTTATTAAGCAAACAGTTGAAATTAATTTAGCGAGTGACCTTATAAATAGAGGTGGGGTGTCTCCTTAAATTTTGGGTGGAATCGTACTCTCTTCCTGGTCTGACAATGGAGGGTCGAGTTATAGCTGCATCACCTGTTGGTTATAATATTCACTATCGATAACTTATGCAGTTGGTCATCTCTGGTTGTATGGTGGCGCTAGTGTGTGTGTGTGTGTGTGTGTGTGTGTGTGTGTGTGTGTGTGTGCTCCACATATCGATGTTTTAAATTCCCTTGCACAGCGCTCTGTCGTTGCATTTTTGGCTTGAAAATGACAGGGTATGTACCTGTCGAAATGTCGGTGGTTGTCGCTCCCGTCAATTATTTGAATATTTTATAGGCTAAAAATGGTTGGTTCAAATGGCTCTGAGCACTATGGGACTTAACATCTTAGGTCATCAGTCCCCTAGAACTTAGAACTACTTAAACCTAACTAACTTAAGGACATCACACACATCCATGCCCGAGGCAGGATTCGAACCTGCGACCGTAGCAGTCCCGCGGTTCCGGACTGCAGCGCCTAGAACCGCACGTCCACCGCGGCCGGCTTTAGGCCTATGTAACGAGAAACCCAAGTTTCAGGAAGATGGAAGATTAATGTCCAGTTGACAATATCATCAGAGACGGGATGTGGCTGGCTAACAGTAGAGCAAGGGAGGGTATTGCCGGATAGGTCTTGTAATTTCGAATGACAAGTATCGTGCCCATCCAGTGGTGCCACCTGATGTGAAAGTCATGAATTACGTTCTCTGCAACTAGGCAAACATCTGCAAGGGCAGCTATTTCTTTTGACTGCTTCACTGTGTGTGAAAAGTGTGTTTTCAATTTCTCTGTAAGTAGCAAACTTTTCAAGGGTAAGTGAAACGACTTTTTGGTTACAAGTTACTAATATGCAGTAGGTGCCCAACACAAAATGCATTACTTTCTAGACCATGAAGAGGCCTTCATAATTCCCTAACTGTAAAAATGCTGCGCACATGTTTCAGGGAGACGAATAGCCTCGGATCCTATCTTACGGCATTTCAGTAACGTGTGGTTTTTAAAAGCTAGTACAAACCCGTGAATAACAAGACCTACAACATTTTTATTCATTTATTAATAAACTCGAGTGCTGTTTGTTGCGTCGAACATGTCCGACAGAAGGGAAAACGCTAGGGTTGCGGCAGTCTGTGCTTCATTTTCTGAGATAGAGGAAGGAGGAAGAAAGACAGACGGGTAGGTGGGAAATTATGACTCCCCATGGGAGCAACACAGGGTGTTGCGGTAATGCAATGGCGAAAGCTGAAAATTTGTGCCGGACCATGACTCGACCCCGGATGCAATGCAATGCAGCGTGCGATAAGTTGAGAATTTAGGTTGGACGGGAAGCGCATCTGCGTAGCCTCGACGATTAGGGCAATCGTTCTAGACAAACGTAGCATCCGCATTCGAGTCCCGGCCCGTCACAGATTTTCAACTTTCACCATTGTAGCACCGCAATGTCTTGTGCGATTGGGAGGCGTGATTTCCCACCTACACCTTTCCCCCTCTTCCCCTTTCCTCTATATCAGAAAAAGAATTATCCACGTTTATTACAATCAATTTAAATAATTAAATTTCTTTTATTGCTATAAATAATTAATAAACTGCACATACCTGATAAAATAAATAACAAAATTTATTTCACAGTGCAGCAATCCTTAGATTTTTAAATGAAATCGTTCCACTTTCGGCTGTCAAAACATTATTTATTGTGATTGCAATTTCGACACGTGGTCATTTTCAAACATTGTGCTATGTTGTACCACATTCAACAATGTAAAGCTGTGATATGCTGTGTATGAGCAGTTACATGTAGTGGTATGAATTGTTCTGCTGTTCCATATACCATACACGTCAGAAAGCTGGTGAAATAACGATAAAAATGTCTAAGTTTAAACCTCGTGCAGCAGATGGATCCAGTTACCACGCCTGCTACACGAGATTTAAACTTAAGTGTTTATATCATATTCCACCAGGTTACTAAGATGTATGGTATATGGAAGAGCAGAAAAATTCGCACCATCACACGCAACTGCCCTGAAATAGCATGTCAAATCTTTTTAATATTGAGTGGATTGCAACATCCCACATTGCTTGAAAATGACCACGAGTCGAAACTACAGTCGCAGTAAATAATGTATTAACAGCCCAAAACAGAATCATTTCATTGAAAATGTCACGAAGGCCTTGGACCTAGCAATTATCAAACAGTATTTAAATTCTTGCTCAGAGGGATGTTCGAAATAAAACTATTTAATTAATTATTAAATACTTTCTTCATTATTCGAAAATTGAAAAATAATGGATTCTTTCTTCTTTCGATATTTGCAGATACCTAAAGCCAAATAAAAAAAGAGGTGCAGTCTGAAGAAGTGGAGCTCCGATAATACACACATCAAAAAAAGTTTTGCATCACCTCGGTTCCAAGAGTTTCGGAACCTATACAGAAAATTGAAATAGAGATCAACATAAACATCATTTCTACCCTTTTTATTGCTCATGAAAACCACACATTGCATGCTGTACCACCATACAGCGAGACCTTCAGAGGTGGTGGTCCAGTTTGCTGTACACACCGGTACTTCTAATACCTAGTAGCATGTCCTCTTGCATTGCTGCATGCGTATATTCGTCGTGGCATACTATCTACATGTTCATCAAGGCATTTTTGGTCCAGATTGTCCCACTCCTCAGCGGTGATTCCGCGTATATCCCTCAGGGTGGTTGGTGGGTCACGTCGTCCATAAACAGCCCTTTTCAATGTATCCTAGGCATCATACTAACAGAATCTTCCGTCGCTTCTTGGTAGAACAGCATTATAATAAATGAAAAGCCCCAGTCTGCTTTCGTTCTACAATATTATTTTTATTGTTAACCGGTTTTCGGCTTACTAGGCCATCTTCAGACATTTACTGTCTGAAGATTGCTTAAGAAGCCGAAAACCGGTTAAAAATAAAAGTAATATTGTAGAACAAAAGCAAACTGGTGCTTTTCATTTATTATCCTAGGCATGTTCGATAGGGTTCATGTCTAGAGAAGATGCTGGCCACTCTAGTCGAGCGATGTCGTTATCCTGAAGGACATCATTCACAAGATGTGCAGGATGGGGGCGGATATCGTTGTCCATGAAGACGAATGCCTCTCCAATATGCTGCCAATATGGTTGCACTATCGGTCGGAGGATGGCATTCACGTATCGTACAGCCGTAATGACGTCTTCCATGACCACCAGCGGCGTACGTCGGTCCCACATAATGCCACCCCAAAACAGCAGGGAACCTCCACCTTGCTGCACTCGCTGGATAGTGTGTCTAAGGCGTTCAGCCTGACCGGGTTGCCTGCAAACACGTCTCCAACGATTGTATGCTTGAAGGCATATGCGACACTCATCGGTGAAGAGAACGTGATGGCAATCTGAGCGGTCTGATCGGCATGTTGCTGGGCCCGTCTATACCGGGTTGCATGGTGTCGTGGTTGCAAAGATGGACCTCGCCATGGACGTTGGGAGTGAAGCTGCGCATCATGCAGCCTATTGCACACAGTTGGAGTCGTAACACGACGTCCTGTGACTACACGAAAAGCATTTTCAACATGGTGGCGTTACTGTCAGTGATCCTCCGAGCCATAATCAGTAGGTATCGATCATCCACTGCAGTAGTAGGCCTTGGGCGGCCTGAGCGGGGCATGTCGTCGACAGTTCCTGCCTCTCTGTATATCCTCCATGTCCGAACAACATCGCTTTGGTTCACTCTGAGACGCCTGGATACTTCCCTTGTTGAGACCCCTTCCTAGCACGAAGTAACAATGCGGACCCGATCGAACCGCGGTATTGACCGTCTAGGCATGGTTGAACTACAGACAACACGAGCTGTGTACCTCCTTCCTGGTGGAACGACTGGAACTGATCAGGTGTCGGACCCCCTCCGACTAATAGGCACTGCTCATGCATGGTTGTTTACATCTTTCGGCGGGTTTAGTGACATCTCTGAACAGTCAAAGGGATTGTGTCTGTGATGCAATATCCACAGTCAACGTCTATCTTCAGGAGTTCTGGGAACTGGGGTGATGCAAAACTTTTTCGTTGTGTGTATGAGAAATGCCATTATCGCTGTAAGACAAAAAAGAGTGGGCTATCTTGCTGCTTCCAAGAGATTCATTGTATCTCGTTCAAAGCTTTTTGATTATTTCATGATCGGAGTCTAAGCCCACTGAAGCTATAAGGTCTAAACATGGACATAAACCAATGTTATCAGACGAACATGATAAAGAACTAGTTTTATATTGGCTAATGATGCAGAGGAAATATTTTAGTTCTGCAAGGAATTATTTTAAGAGGCTTGCATGTTACCTTGCTGAAGTAATATGTTCCCAATCAGTTTTCCATCGTGAAAGATGTCACAGGTGAAGACTGGTTCAAATGCCCCAAGCAAAGACATAATCAGAAATTATAGCTGCTTACTCTGACTGGTACATCTGTTGCTAGGATCAAGGGCTTCAGTACTGAAAACGTGGGAAAATTCTTTGACCACTACGAAGAAGCATTAGAAGCCCATAACTATTCCCCTTCACGTATATTTAACGTGGGAAAAACAGGATTAACTGTAGTCCAGAGCAAAAGGCCAGCAGTGTCAATGTCATCTGCTGAGAGGGGCTCCTTAATTACCACTTTAGTGTCAATGAGTCTGAGTGGAATATTTATTCCTCCTGTTATGATATTTCCTGGCGAAAATTTCAGTCATCTGCTGGCAATAGGGTCTCATCCAGGATCCATTTTCAGATGTCAGCAGTCCAGGTGGATCAATTCAGAAGCTGTGAAACGTCCCCTTAGAAAAATTAATGAATGATTGTGCTGATAAACCTCTTACATTATTTGCTTTTCAAACAGCTGAGCAAAACTGAACGTACTCAGACATCACTCTCTTTGACAAACTGCCTATTGGCTTCTGTCTCGGGTTCTTCGGCCGACGTTCATCTAATGATTTTTCTGACGTTTCGCCAGCACGAGTGGCTGGCATTGTCAAAGCTTCACCCTCCATTGCCGGTGGTGAACTGGAGCCGAGCTCGCGGCCGCAGACTATATGTACCTGCCGCGCCAACGTCCGAGGGCTTCTCCGCGGTCATTTCCGGTGCGGTTCTCCTCTTGCTACCTGCGACGGTCGTTCGCTGCAGTACGGGAAGCCAGGATCCGTTTACCTTAAGGCTTTCCTCTTTCTTGTTCAAACTGTTCGCGTGTTTTTGTATTTCTACAGCTTCTCTGAACAAGCGCGTGTGATAATGCTTCTCTACAGCCAGAACTTCCGTGTCGGCGAATTTTATTACGTGGTCGGTCTCATTAAGTGCGTGCTCTGCCACGGCCGATTTCTCCACCTGCCCCAACCTGCAATGTCGCTTATGCTCTTTGATCCTGGTGTTGATGGATCGTCCAGTCATTCCGACATAAACTTCTCTGCATGTGCATGATATACGGTATATTCCCGACATTGCAAGAGGGTCTCTTTTCTCCTTCGCCGATCTAAGACACTCTTTGATCTTCCTTGTCGGTTTAAAAATCGTCTTTACGCCAAGTTTGCGCAATATACGGCCGATTCTGTCCGTCACTCTGGGAATGTATGGCAGAAAGGCCGTACCCGACATTTCTTTTTCTGGTTCCTTACTTCGCCGAGTGTTTGGCTCTGTTACACTTCTAATATAATTTGTGGAGTACCCATTGCTCCTCAGGACAGTTTCCAGGTTTTGCATTTCTCGTTTGAGGTGTTGCGGCTCACATATTCGTCCTGCTCTCGTTACGAGCGTACTAATCATTCCTCTTTTCTGGCTCGGATGGTGGTTTGACAGTTTGTGCAGGTATCGGTCCGTGTGTGTCGGTTTTCGATACACGCTGTGTCCCAGGTTTTCGCCGTCCCTTGTGACCAGCACATCTAGAAATGGCAGTTTCTTGTCCTTTTCTACTTCCATGGTAAATGTTATGTTGGCATGGAGGCTGTTCAAGTGTTTTAGGAAGTCACCGAGCTGTTCTTCACCATGGCTCCACACTACGAACGTATCATCGACGTACCTGTACCATACCTTAGGTTTGCAAGTCACCGAGTCCAGTGCGTGTGCTTCGAATTGTTCCATGTAGAAGTTGGCCACCACTGGACTGAGAGGACTACCCATGGCGACGCCTTCCAACTGTTTGTAGAAATCGGCATTCCATGTGAAATAGCTCGTGGTGAGACATGCATAGAAGAGCTTTCTGATGTCCTGGGGGAAAATGGAACCGATGTGCTCCAGAGCGTCACTGAGTGGCACTTTCGTAAATAACGAAACAACATGAAAGCTGACCAAGATGTCGTTTGGTGCAAGTTTCAATTTCTTCAGCTTCTCAATGAAATGTCCTGAGTACTTAATGTATGTGTCGGTCTTCCCCACGTGTGGCTGGAGCAGAGAGGCCAAGTGTTTTGCCGGTTTATATGTCGGTGATCCAGGAGCGCTAACGATCGGTCTCAGTGGAACATTGTTCTTATGGATCTTGGGTAATCCATACAGCCGAGGTGTTAGGGCTTTGTGTTGCGCATTTCTCTGTATGTCCACCGGCAGAGAAGACGCCTTGATTAATCGATTCATATTCCGTGTGATACGCTGCGTCGGATCTGCGCTTAGTTTTCGGTACGTCGTCGGATCTAATAGGTCTCGGATCTTTTGCTCATAATCTTCGGTCTTCATTACGACGGTCGCATTCCCCTTATCGGCAGGCAGTACCAATATACTCTTGTCGGCGTTGAGATTCTTAATGGCTTGTACCTCTTCTTTCTTCAGACCGAAGATAAATTTTTCACAAAATTGACCTAATTATCCACAACATACAAAATCAACCAACTATCCCTTTACCTAGTAATTAATAATTATAATCTAATATAATAATATCATATATAACAATATAATAATATCTATTAAAAAATTATTTATTTTACAAACATTTCCCATAGGTGAATGTAATAAATATATAATATGTAATAAATTAAATATATGAAATTATTTACTTTCTGCTTTAGCAGCTGTAAGATTTTTATAATTTGTTGTTTGTAAATGTTTCTTGAGGGAATACTTATTTACAGTTTTACCACATTCACAAGTAACTTCAATTTTCTGATGTTCTTTGCAGCATTCTTTACATACATATCTATGTCCACCCGTTCGATATTTATCTTTATAAAATTCCTCAATAATTTTTTTAATCATACATTCACTACCCTGTCCTAATTGTGGCCTAGTGTTGTCCATTTAAATAAATTAACATTAATGAGAAAAATAATTTTTTTAAAGTTTTACATTGTGAACATAAGTAAATAATTGAATGTATTAACTAACAAAAGAACATTATTTTAAACATTTTACATTGCAAACTGTATATTATGAAATTCATTATTTCAATTTTGAAGTTTCTTCAATCCTTTGTATTTTAATTTCATTTGTCTTTTTTTAATTATTTCAAAATCGTCAATTAATTTAGAAACCAAATTCGTCAAAATAACTTTAAAATCATTATTGATTTCTAAGCAAACTTGTCCTCCAAATCTAGTATTTAAATATTCACAGTTTGTAATATTATATAAAACATCTACTTCTAGCTCATTTACTTTTCTAATTTCCTTAGAGGTACTTAAATTATTTAGCTTCTTGATTGAAGTACTTTCCATTTATATAGAAAATATTTTTATTAGTTTTACAAAAAGAATTTATAGTTTGTATTAAACATATTGTTAAAAAATGTATTTTTGAACATATAGCTAAATGATTCACTGAATATTTTAACTTTTTTATTTCCTATAAATCTAGTAAAAATTATTTCTCATAAATGGAGAACCAAAAAGAAATGCAAGCTAAAGAAAAAGATACTTATGAAATAATTGAGGTATGTGAAAAAGATATTGATTCTCCTTTTTGTTTAAGCGATGAAAACAATAATCAATTTGTTAAAACAGATTGCAGTCATATTTTTCATAAATATAGTATTGATAAATGGTTAAAGGTAAAGAAAATTGTCCACTTAGTAGAATTATTATTAAAAATAAAGAACCAACATTACAAGATATATTAGCTGCACTTTTTTATGAAATATAGTAGAATCTTTTGAACATAAAAATTTTAGAAATCAGCATTATGAATCTGATGATTATTGGTGATGATTATTTTTAAAATAATCTATACGAATAATTGAAAATCAAAATTTAAAAAATTATAGAAATTATAAGAAATATAAAAATTAATTTTTTCACAAATCTAAAAAAAAATTTCTATGGAGCAAGCATCAGATGAAGCAGTTATAGAAATGTGTCAAGCAGCAGCTGAAGGAGGCTTAGAACTGTGTCAAGTTCAACAAAATTGGTCTCTGAAAAATAAATCTTGTAAAAATTGTAATATGGTGAAATCAATTGATTACTTCACTTTACAAAAATACACAACAGATGGTTATCGAACTATATGTAGGCCATGTATAAATAAATATCATGTACAAATTTGCAATACAAAATCGAATTCCTTGTGTATGTGGAGAAAGTGCTAGTAAATATTACTTCAAAGAACATTAACGACGCAATCCAAGTGAAGAACATAAAAATATTATTAAGAATGCATATTGAAGAAAAATCTACATCTACAATGAATAATGAAGAAGTTGTAACTGAAGAAACATCTACATCAACATCTACAAAGAAATGTAAAAGTTGTCAAGAAATTAAAGATTTAAATTGTTTTTAGATAAATCCTTCAAATAAAGATAAACCTAATAATAGATGTAAGACATGTACTTCAGAATATATTAAGAATAAGAAAGCTTTAACTTCCTGATTTACTATTTATTAAATAATATTCCATTATGAATAATTAAATAAATTACTAAATCTAATTGATTGTTAAACTAATTGATTATTGAACTTATTGTTTACAAACTATTAATTGTTAAAACCAATAATAAACTAATTCTCTTTTTGATTAATTATTTATTAAATAATAATCCTTATCCATCAATAAAATAATTATCATTTTATTAAAAAATATTTTTAGAAATCTAATAAATTTTTTTGTAATGAATAGAAGAAAAAAAAAGGAAATTAACATAGCTGCTCAGCTACAACAATTCAATGGAGCAAGACCTCGTGAGTTTTGTAAAATGTAATTTACGAGGATATTCAAATTACATGAAGCTGATTTATTCAGATTTATTATAAGTAATCGTTCAATTATTATTAGTACTTTATATTGCTAGAAATAGTATAATACAAATTTTGTTCAAAATAATAATAATAATAATAAATCTGAAGTAAGTGAAAATTATAAAGATTATGTAACTGAAGTAAGTAAAAACTATAAAGTATTGTTGGTATTTGTATACCCGAAAGCAGATCTAAGACTGCTACATGTTTCTGAAGATAATACAAATATTGTTAAAAACACTAAAGCTGAACCTAGTGAAAATTTTTGTAAAAAGTTACCATTTTATTATATTTATGATGATTTTCTAACTAAAAAAGATAAACCATTGAAAGGAATATTTCCATTTTCTACAAATATATTACAGAAAATCAGAGATAGAAAAACAATTACAGATTTCTTAGTTAATAAAGCATTTGAAAATAGATTTCAAACTATAAATCTTGAAAATAGTATAGGAATTCTTGATCCTAAACATTCCTTAAATTCAGTAAAAACAAAATAATTTTAAATTGTGAAGAAGTATTTGAAAGTACATCATTGTGTAAAGATAAATTTTAATTTATTTTGTGAATATAAACTAAAAAAAGATCAAATAGATGAAACTTTTCAATATATTTGACAACAAACACCAAACTATACTATTTGAAGAGAAAAAAATTTTAATAAAAAATTTAAACAGGGTAAAAGACATATTTTAGAAAAAAATTTCTTGTTTTCAAGCACAAGAATAAGGATGGTCATTAAATAGAGTAACTGGTGTACACCTAGCAATTAATAAATATGTTTCATCAACCTATACTGATTTACCTAAAAAATAAAAAACAGAAAAAGCTTGTATTAATGTAAAAAATAGTGATGAAAAATGTTTTTATGGTCTATAAAAAAGCTTTGTTTCATGTAGATAAAATGCAGAAAGAATAACAAAATATAAAGATGTTGGTCATGATCTTGATACAAATATTGAATTTCCTGTATTAGTTGATCATATTCCAAAAATAAAAAATATTATAAATGTATCTATTAATGTTTATTCATTTGATGATGAAGATGAAAAATATCAAGTGTTTCCATAGAAAATAAAAAAATGTAAAAAAAGAAAAACTTGTAAATCTACTTAACTGTAAGGGAAATTTTAATATTAAACAAAAATTAGATAATCATTCCTGAAATTGTTTAACTTAAAAATCATTAACAGTTGAAATTCCAAGTAAAGGAGAATCTGTATATTTTTTAAAAAATTGTCAGTATACACAGAAAGGTCTTTCCTTATTTATGCTGATTTGGTAAGTTTACTTTTAGGAATGGATAATTTTGAACCAAATCCAGAAACAACATATACAATGAAATATTAAAAACATGAAGTGGATTTTGTTATTATATCAAATATTTATTTTTAAATTATCTGCATCAAACAAGTCTCTGGACCGAAGATCACAACAACAACATGGAAATTTTAAAGATCCTGTTGTTTATAGATGACCAAATTGTCATAAGAAATTTTTAGAATGTATAAAACAAGAAGTTGAGGAAATTGGAAGAATATACTATGAAACTGAAGCAATGTAACCACTTACAAATGAAGAAAATAAAATACACAATAATTCTAAATATTGTACATTATATAATTGTAATCATTCAAAAAATAAAAATGTTAATTATCATGATAATTTAAGTGTAGGATATACTGCTCCAATATGTAACAATTGTAATTTAAAACTAAAACAATTTGATTTTGTACCTATTTATTTACATAATTTATCTGGTTATGTTTCTCACCTTTTAGTAAAAGAACTTGGTTATGATGATGAAATAAAATTAATACCAAATAACGAAAATAAGTATATTAGTTTTGGGAACATACAAAAACTATTAAAAATGAGATGTTTTTGATAGATTGAAATTTAAGGCTTCTTCACCTGATAAACGTTCGTCAGATCGAAAGAAAAATCAATTAAAATATTAAAAAAAGTATTTTTCTACAGAATTATTTAATTTAGTAATTAGAATAGGTATTTATCCATATGATTATATGGATTCTGTGAATGAAATTGAAGAAATACAATTACAAACAAAAGAAAAATTTAATAGTAATTTAAATGATTGTGATATAACTGATGAAGGTTATAAACATGCAAAATTAAATTGGAAAGCATTCAATATAAAAAGTCTGGGTGAATATCATGATTTATAGCTTGAAGCTGATGTTTTATTATTAAGTAATGTTTTGAAAATTTTAGAAAAACATGTATAAATACATACAATTTAGATCCCTCTTGGTATTTGACAGCTTCATGGTTATGTTGGGATACAATGTTAATTATTATTGAACATGAACTGGAATTGTTATATCATTATAATTAACTTCTAATGGTTGAAAAAGGAATAAGAGGTGGAATTGCACAATGTTGTAAAAGATATATTAAAGCAAATAATAAGTGTTTAAACGATTAAATAGTAAAGAATTATCAAAAAATATTTAATGTATGTAGACGCAAACAATTTATATGTTTATCCTATGAGCCAATATTTATCGTTGATTTCAATGGGATGAACCAAATATCATTAAATGTATAAAAACAAGTCAAATGTGAAACAACTCTGAAAATAAGTTTAAAATAAAAAAGTATGTAATAAAGTAGCTAAAACAAACTTTAAACATAGACTATATTTAATGAAAATCTTGCTTCTATACATATGTATAAAACCAAAATTATATTTAATAAACCTATATATACTGAATTAAGTATACTAGATTTATCTCAAGAATTAATGAAGGATATCCACTATACAGTTATGAAACCTAAATATGGAGCAACTATTGAATTATGTTTACAAGATACAGATAGTTATATTTATTATACAGAAACTGAAGGTTTCTGTTAAAATATGGAATCAATGATTGATTAATTTGATACAAGCGATCATTTAACAGATAATATGTATGACATTCCACTAGTAAAGAAAAAAAGGTTGGTAAAATGAAAGATAAATGTAATGGAAAATAATGGAAGAATTTTGTGGTTTAAGAGCAAAGATGTATGCTTGTAAAGTTGGTGATAAAATAGAGAATATATCAAAAGTTCTTAAAAATGTGTTGTAAAAACAGAATAAGCTTAGAAGATTATAAAGATCGTTTGTTTAACAAAATTGAACAATATATAAAATTTAATTTTATTGGAAGTGAAAAATACGAAATTCAAGTAAACACAAAAGCACTATGTCCTCATTATAGTAAAAGATATGTTTTTGAATATAAAGTAGATACATTACCGTATGGTCAATATAAGTCACTAAATTAATAAAAATATATCTACATAAAACTAACAAAAAATTTTATTTATAAAATATATCTAAATAATTTGAAACTTTTTACAAAGATTGAACAAAATCTCACGAAAATCGAATAAAACAAGAAGATTATTGTATACAAAAACTAGAAAGATTAGCTAAATTAAACAATGGAATAATTATAATAAAAGGTGATAGAATTAAATTTAAAGATGAAAAAATTGAAGTAAAAGATAAAATAATTAAATCAAAAGATGTTCATATTCAAAATTTCATGGATATATTATAAACCTATTTAAAAACTAATTGTTTGTTAAACCAAATAGTAAACTAATTCTTTGAAAAACTAATTGTTTAAAATCTAATTGATTCTTTAACTGATTGATTGTTAAAGTAACTAGTAAACCAATTCTTGTTGATAGTGAAGATAAAGTAAAATATGAAGATTTAATAATAGCTGGTAAATTGTCGGGTCTAAGAACTATATATATTAATTAAGTAGTATTATATTCTCTTGAAATAGGCAAACATTTTAATAATGAATTACAATTAAGGTGTTAAGAATTAAAACAAAAAATAATATAATACATATAGCTATTTTCATTTCAAATTCAATTTAATCTTTATCGTCAAGAAATCCAAACTACAAATCTCAACTACAGTATATTTTTTGCAAAACTATTAAAAAAATGTACCTCTTAAATGGAACCGATTGTAGACCTTATGAACAGAAAGCTTATTTACAACAATAAACAAGTTTTCATGATTATTGATGAAGAAAATAATCAATGGTTTAAAGCAAAAGACGTTGCACAGATATTAGAGTATAAAGATACTGACGATACAATTAGAAATCAAGTTGATATTGATGATAAAGTAAAATACAAAGATATATCCAAACCAGATAAATAGCGGTGTTTAAAGGTAATGATAAATCTCCAATATATATTAATGTATCTGGATTATATTCTTTAATTTTATCTTCTAAGAAAGAAGAAACTGAAAAATTTAAATATTGGATTAAACATGAAGTTTTAACATCAATTAGAAAACATGGAGAATATAAAACCAAAACTTTTTACAAAGATCGAATATAGCATAAAGATAATTGTATACAACTACAAACATTAAATAAATTAAACACTTAAATAATTCAATTACAAGGCGGTCAAATTCAAAATTTGATAGAAGCAATTCATACCGCTGCAGAAATAATAGGTAAAAGAAATGAAGAAATAAATAGTTTATTACCACGTCCAGTTCCTAAAAGAATTGATGACATTCACTCATATAAAATTATTTGATGATGAATCTGAATTTACAGAAACAACTGTAAAAATCGAAGATAGGCATCCAAATTGTGAAGAAATGTTTAATTGAACCATAATCCTAATTCAATAAATCTGTATCAAATAATGAAAGATAATTTAAGGACTGTCCGTCATCTGAACTATTTCAATTTTTTTAATAAAATGCAGCCAAATGGGCATATACAGTTACTTTGCTTAACATTTTACATTTACATTTTACATTTTTGCATATTCATTTATCGATTTCGCTCTTTTACTGCACAGTTCTATGTGATATCGTTCACAGGCCTCGTTACACAGTTCAGATACAAATGTTTTGCTTGGGTTGTGATAACTTTTGTTTTTGCAAATTAGATGATGAAAGGTTCAAAAAATGGTTCAAATGGCTCTGAGCACTATGGGACTCAACTGCTGTGGTCATAAGTCCCCTAGAACTTAGAACTAATTAAACCTAACTAACCTAAGGACATCACACACATCCATGCCCGAGGCAGGATTCGAACCTGCAACCATAGCAGTCGCACGGTTCCAGACTGCGCGCCTAGAAACCGCGAGACCACTGCGGCCGGCGATGATGAAAGCCGTGAATAGAAAGTCTAGTTATGACATGTCGCTGTTCGAAGTTTGGTGAGCGGTTCGTCATTGCTTCAGTGCCATAGAACTCCAGCCATAGTTTTTCTCGTTTGTCCTCCATGATCTTCAGTTGCTTTCTGGAAGCCCTGGTGTGTGGCATCATATATTGAAGTCTGATGTCTTCAATCAGGAATGTCTCTCTCACTAGCAGGTACACTAGTCTAGATCTTGATGTCTTTTAGAGACCTAGTGCTCTTTTTAGATAAGTCGATTTTATCTTTTCTAGTGTTCCTAGATCTTTTTTCAGTATGGTGGTCCCATATAACCTCCATCCCATAGGTCAGCATTGGCAAGATTTTTGTGTTGAATAATTTCATTGCTGTTTGTAGACTGAGTAGGCGGATGTTTTTGATGTCCTGGGTTGCTATTATTGCTTGGGTTGCACGTTCTGTATATGTTTTGTGAAGCATTTGGCTGTTGGTTGCTGTTTCACTCCTATTTGCTTAAATCTGATGAGATTTTTATTTTTTGTCCTCTGATGCTGATTTCCGCTTTTTTGGGTGTTTTGCCTCCTTCTCTGAAAATTACCATTTCTGTCTTTGTTATATTAGTGTGTAGTTTGTGTTGACTGCACCATTTGTCTATCTTCTCAATGATTCTCTGCAGCTTCTGTGTATCTGTTGAATGTATGGCTATGTCATCAGCCTATGCATATACATATACATCTGCATTTTCTGAAATTTGGAGTATAATACACAAGAACGATTGATTAATGATATTAAAATGCTTCATCAAACTGAAGTGCTATAAAATTACTTTATCTTTATGTATCCTACTGTTATGTGAATTATCGAAACCTAACCATTAACCATAAACTATATTATTTTTCTAATTTAAAATATTTCAACTAAGTATAAACCTGGATACTTCATTCTCTGTAGTTCTTATTTATAAAAATTTCCTTTTATATCTTTTAATTTATATGCAATTTTAATTAGAAGAAATAACATGTTCAATTTCAAATATTTTTGTTGACCAATTAGCTGTATATCCTTTCTCAAAAAGACCTTTAAGTTTAATAATTCTAACTTTACCACCTTTTTTAAATTCAGGTTCTTCATTACATACAATGTTCTTATTTTTAAACTTTTTTCACTTACATCTATTGGTTTCATTTTTATTGTAGAATGTTTTCCGTTATTGTATTCATTTATAACTAAATATATTCATTTATAATTTCCTTGAAAAGCAAATTTCTTATGTATTTTTCCTTTAAGTTTTCTGTTAAATTGTTCAGCAACAGATGATTTTAATTCTGAAAATGTTGAATAATGATTAATGTTACATCTCTTCATTAATTGTTTAAATACTTTGTTATAAAATTCTTTACTGTTATCTGTTTGTATATTATTTGGATTTGTAACTTTAAAAAAATTTTGACGACATCAACTATATTTTGAGCGGTTTTATCTTTAACAGGAATAGCAAATGCGTATTTTGAAAATCGTCAATTATTGTTAATTAATATTTATAGCCTTTATTTATTTTAGAAATTCCTTTTAAACTATGAGAGTCTATTTCAACTAAATCAGCTTGCCATAAATCATCTATTCTCACAGAAACAACATTTCTTCTTTTATAATTCTTTCTAACTGATATATGTAATTCATTAATTTTATTTTCCCGATTAATATTATTATTATTACTGTTATTATTTAAACCTTCATCACTTACAATTTTTTTAACAAATTTACTTTTTTTTAGATTTACAAATTTATGAAACCTTCAATTCTTTGTCATCCATTTTTAGTTGTTAGTCTATGTGGTTTACGTGCTTCTGTATACTTTTTACATTTCAAACAATAAATGTGATAGTCATGTGAAATATGATTTTCCATTTATATGTGAAAAAATTAATATACATTAAAAATTTTTAATAAAGTTAAACTTAATCTAATGATTTCAATGCTTCTAGATCTTCATCTAATTTCTTATTGAAGCTTTTACTACTTTGTGATTCTTATCATTTAATGTTACTTTCTACTGAATAAATTTTAACTAATGCATTAAGAAGACTATTTTTTGTATTGTTTATTTCTTTATTATACTGTTGCGTAATACAATCCATAATACCATTTCTTTGTTTTAAATGAAACAGAAATTAATTATAATCTTCTTTATTATCATAGTTATTAAATTGTGTTGGAATGTTTGCGTGTTCAAGTGTTGTAACGTTTTCCTTTCCTAACTCTTCGTTAGGAACAGCATCATTTACATCAATTGGATCATTTACATTACAAGCCTTCTATTTTTAAAACCAATATAATCATTAGTTATTTTAAAAATTGCATTGAATTCATTTATAATTGTGTATTTGCAATATTTATCTTATGATCTATTGATGAATCACGTTGTTTAATAATATTTTCAATTTTTTCTAAAATGAATGTAGATGTATAAAGTACTTGTAAATTTTGTTTAATTAGATGTATCTTATCTCCAAAAATGTCCATTTATTAAATCTAAAATATCATAAAATTATAATTCTAACATAGTAATTTAAAAAAACATAAACGAACACATAATACTGCATCTAAATTTTGTATCATTTCTGTATTGTAGTATAGATAATGAATCAAAAACAACTTTTTTATAGACGCAGTCTGAAGACTGCTTTAGCTGTCGCTCACTATTTTTGTAATAACAAATCCAGTGAGTAGCAGGATTATAAGATGTATCTAAATTAACTATACCACATTCGATTATAAATGGTTTATTTGGCAATTAATGTATCATGCATAGACCACAGAAGTTTTTAATTTTTAATTGTTTAGTCAATTTTTAAATTTCAAAATTACTTAATGCATTAGGATATTTGTTAATTATTTGTTGAATTATTTTTGTTTTCTTCATTCCGGTGCCAGAAGCTTTCTTTTCCATTTCTAAGCTGTCTTTTTTGTTCTTCTAATTGTTTATCATTTTTCTTTTTATATAATACTGCTTTTGCAATTGCCGCAGAACCAGCTAAAGAACCAATTGTTGCTAAATAAGCTAATGGAGCTAATAATAATGGTAGAACTACATCTTCACATTGTGTTAGTTTTTTAACTTCTTCCTTTTTTGTTAAATATTCAATAATTTTTTAACAGTAGGAATACCTAACGAAATAAGTAATTTTCCACCAGTTTTTTATCTTTTTTACTTTTTTTTGTGGTTAAGTTAAAAATGGTTAAATTGCATTTAATTGTTCATTATTTTACCTTAATTTAATTGATTTTGATTTATAAAGTTATTCATTTATATAGTTAAAAATATAATTTAGATTTTATAAAGATTTTTTAACAGATTAAAATTTATAAAGATTTCTTATATAGTTTAAAAATGAATAATGAGTTTATTATAATTTAAAAATGGATAATGATTTTTATATAACTTAAATTTTATAAAGATTTTTACAATCCCAACCATTTTCGTCAATATTAACGTCAATTCCAATTCCTAATTCTACTTTTCCATACATTATTCATCTAACTGCTGTTGCTGATACATTTTTACCAAATGTGTATCAGTTGCATACATTTTTTTGCAGCTAATTGAACTTCTGTATCAGCTATATGTCTTTTTTATAATTGTTTGTTATCTCTATAAGCAATATGCTTTTTATAAGCTTCATCTAATGGATTTATACCCTTATAACCTTTAGGTAATCTTTCTTCCAATTTTATACCTGGACCACAATAATTATTACCTGGAAGATGCATTTCAAATGGTAATTTATTAATTAAAGTATTTATTAGCCTTTTCCATATTTATCACTTTTCCAAAATGTATGTGGAAAATTAATTAAAAATCTAATTAAATATGTAAATCCATTTTGGATTATAAATTATAAAGTCGCTAAATATATTTGTTAACATTTGTGCAATACCAACTTTTGCCTGATCATAATTCTTATTTCCAGCTAATTTTTCACCATGAATTACTGCTAATCTATTAATTATGTGTCAAACATCGTTTAACCAAATATATTCAATTGATTTATCTGGATATTTTTTAATTAAACCTTTACCTTTTCGTTCTGGAGAGCTATTATCTGAAGAATCTGTAGTTTGTTTTCTTAAAAGTGGAAAATAAACATCAAAAATTAATTTTATTTAGTAATAATATTTATTACCTCTACCTGATCTTATTTTATTTGGATTACTATCAGAATATAATACTCCTGAATTAAATAATTTATCTGCATAATTTAATAAATCTATGGCATCATACTTTGCATTTAAATCTTCTATATTGATTTGTTTTTGAGTTACACGTTTCATTAATCCATCTGTACCTTCATATGTTTTGTCACCGATGATTAAATCATCACCATTACATTCTACAGGTAAATTAACAACATACTGAAATTTACCATCAAGTTTTAAACCAAATCGTCACTATAGTTTCTTTACTTTAACATTCTTTCACTAACATTTATTTTTTTAGTTCCACTTATCTTTTTACTTTTATTTTCATTTATATTTTTATTATAACTTTCATTTATATTTTTAATGTTTTTCTTCTTCATATTTGTTTAATATGAAATTAATTTCTGTTTCACTTAATGTATAATTATATTTTCCAGGAATATTATCAGACTAATCTCTTAATAGTTTAATTGGTGACAAATCACCAAAATCTTCTATATTATGACTATATGGAATCATTTGTTTTTCAATTTCTCTATTTCCTTCAAATCTTTTAAAACATTATAACCTAAACCTTCAATACCTAGTTTTACGTTTTCAATAGTACCAATAAGAGGTTGATTTCCTTTTTGTTTTTTTCATATTATGTCCTTGGTTGCTTTTTAGAAAGTTTAAAATTTTTTTTTAGTTCTTCAGCATTCTTTCTATTTTGTTTTGCTTTTTAACAACTACTTCATCACACTATGCAAACATTAATTAAGGAAGAAAAAACAATAATTGTGTTTAATGTATATGTTTTATGATTATATTTATGTTTATGTATAAATTAGTGTTTAACATGTACATTTATGTCTATGTTTAATGTTTACATTTATGTATATGTTTATGTTACTTTTACAATTATGTTTATGTTTTTAAGAAATGATGTATTTTATTTCTAAACTTATCTTCATTTGATTTTCTAGACATATCTATTCTTAAAACACCAATATTCATCATTCCAACATTTACTACCGATTTTTTTTTAGTTATCAAACTGTAAATCTCCACCAAAAACCTCATGGTAAATATGATTTAAATTGGTATCATAATGTCAAAATATATTTTAAAAATTTAAATTGTCTGTAACTAAGTATTTTGGTTCTTTTATTAAATTTCGGCTAAGTAAAAACAATCTATCCATTTGCTGTCTGCCTCTAGTAAAGTAATCCCCAACAATATCTTGATTTTCTAGTCATCAAATACATTTACTGAATTTTCTTTACATTCATGTAATGGAATAATTTCTTCATTATTTTCAATAAAACTAACAATTTGTTTAGGAACTTCATCTTCAATTTTTTACATTGTTTTATAAATTCTTGATATTTTGGTTGTTCTAAACTTTTTGAATAAATATATAAATGTTTAATTAAATTCCAATTTATCCATCCTGGAGCTAAGAATAATTATCAATATTTAATGTTGTTTTTCCACATCCACTTGCTCAAATTATTGCTCATCTAATGGAATTTGGTAAAGGTTTAACATGTTTGTTTTGTAACTTATTTCTGGATTTCTTACTTTTGGTTCCCAATCTGTTTTATTCATTTAATAATAATTTTTTTAGTAGTAAATGAGCAGATTGACACAGTCTAAAGTCAGCTTTGGCTGTCGCCTTTTTCAACTTAGTAATAAATCATCTGTACTTAGAAAACGATTAACTGTTCCAATAAATGTAATTATACTAATGTAGTTGGTTTTTATTCAACTTTTTTAACACCAAATAATACTACAAAAATAATTAATTTTATTGTGATGGAGAAACAATAGAATATCCAGGAGGTCAATATAGTTTTAAGAATTTATACAAAGAAAAAAAACCTATTATATGTATTAAAGCAGATGAAATTTTAAATAGAATTATTATTGAAAGTGATGTAAAATTATATATGGATATACGAGATAGAATTGGAAACTTACTTGGTTTTAAAGTTCAAGTTGTTTTATCTAATGAAAAATCTGTAGCTTAAGATGTTCCCAAAATAATTCCTTTTGAACTAATAAATTTAAATTTTAATTTTGCTGATTGAATGTACGTAAAACATAATGATCATTTTCATAAAGAAACTAATATTATTGCTTTATTTAAACCTAATGCAGAATTTGGTGGATCAATAATTCATGAATCAAATTATCCTTTAAATGTTCCTATTTTTGATACAATTCAAGATTCTAAAGTTACTCTAACTGATGAAAATATAATATAATTGACTTTAATGGTGCTACTGAAGCAGTTATTTTAAAAATATCTTCATAATTTTTTTCCTTAATAAATCAACGATACCTAAAGCAATCTTTGCCTGTGTCGTGAATAAAATTGAAAGTTATGAATTTTGCTGATTTTGTGTTAATGAAAAAATTAAAATTAATTTAAATATTCCTAAAAAAGATGCTGGAATTGAAATAAATATTGGTGATGGTTAGCTACATCCAAATCATGCACAGTTATACTTGAATTTTTAGTATTATTGGAAATGATGGTTCAGATTATCAGACTTATGATGGAAAATCAAATGAAAAATTAATTGATAATTATGTAACTAAAGTGTTTGACTGTACAACAATAAAAAAAGGTAATATTTTATCTAGAATTGAACATTCTTTAATTTCTTCATCTGTTTTACTACATCTAACTTCATCTGTTACTGATGAAATAAGTTTAGAAGGACATATTCTTAATACAGGAAAAATAAATGCTAAAAGAAATGAAGTACTTTATCCATTATCACTACTTGGTGGATTTTTTATAGATTATAAAGAAACTATATTTGAAGGTGACCTAATTGTAGTTTTTACACATAGTTCATCTTCTGGAGATGTAATTCTATGTTGATATGATACAAATGATGCAGGTGTTGTAATAAAAGATACATTACCTAAAAGAGGTAAAATTATTATAGAATCTATGGAAATTCGTGAACCTGTTCTTAGGTATGAACCCAATTATGAACCTGAAAAATGTGAAAACATTTAAAAAAATTTTAATACTTCTATTTCCTTTTATGAACTTCAAACAGAAGAAGTTGTTGCATTATCTAGTAAAACAAGTTTGAACTACATATAACAAATTACTATAACTCTACAGAATTTGATATGCTATATTTTGTATTTGTTGTATTTCAGACAAATCGTAAAGTAATAAATTATTGAATTCGTCGTTATTTGTTTATGTTAAACTACACAATATTTATTTAAAAAATGCTACAAATGAAGTTTTTCCTCAAGAAATGTGGAATATTTGTCCACCAAATAATTTTCTAAAAGCATATGATGCATTTTTAGATTTTAAAAGAATTACTGTACTAAAATCAGATATTGATATTAGTCCATTTAGTTTTATAAATAATTATCCAATTTATGTAGTTAATATGACACATAGAAAGAATGTTGTAACTACTCAAAAAACAATTATGAAACTTTTTTTCAAATTTTAAATGATAAAATTCCAAATAATACACATGCTTATTTAATTATGTATGGTAAAAAGAATCTTAAATATGATGCACTATGTAGATTAATCACTGAAAATTTTTAATTATTAACATTTGCTTGTATACAAATGAATGAAAAACTTAAAAAAATTATAAAAATGTTAACTTCATATTTATTAACATTTATAAAACATTTTAAGAAATGTAGAAAAAATAAAAACTGATAATTTAAATGTAATTTACTTTCAGTCAGTAATAAATTTTAATTAATTTACGTATGTTCACTATTTGAAAATTTTTAAAAATAACTTACTTTTGTTAACTAATACATTTTATTTATTTTTTTTCTTAACATTGTTCATTTTTGTTGTCCATTTTATTTTTAATATAATTTACCTTTGTTAACTAATACATTTCAATTAATTTACTTATGTTCACAATATAAAATTTTTAATATAATTTTCATTTGTTAACCAATTCATTTTATTTGTTTTATGATGTTCACCTATCTGAAATGTATGTAAAATATGTGATTTTCTAATATAGTTATTATGAGATCATTATATATTATATTATATTATTATTATATTGTATTATAATTATTAATTATTAGGTAAAGGAATAGTAGGATGATTTTGTAGGTTCTGCATAATTAGGTCAATTTTGTGAAAAATAACAAAATTGTGATTGTTAATGAGCAATTGTTTATTTTTCATAAAATTGAGCTTGTGAGCCAGAACCTACAAAATCATCCTCCTTATTATTATTATTATTATTATTACTATTATTTTATCGATGGGACTAAGCAAGGTGGCGCAGTTGTTAGCACACTGGACTAGCATTCGGTAGGATGATGTTTCAATCCCGCATCCAGCCATGCTGATTTTGGTCTTCTGTGATTTCCCTAAATCGATCCAGGCAAATGCCGGGATAGTTCTTTCAAAAGGGCATGGCAGACTTCCTTCCCTTATCCAATGCGGAAGATTACCTCGCTGTTTGGTCTGTTCCCCAAAAGCAACCCAACAACAACTCTATCGGTGGTATTGTGGAAACATCACTTCTGTTACCATTAGGGAAACAGTATAATTCTAAACCAAACTCTTCACAATTAGCGGTGTCAGGATGAAACATGCAGTACAGTATCTGTCAGAGGGGTATAGCATGTTAGGTGAAACGCTGCACAGGACTGACAGCGTATGCACTCTCAACCAGACAGGAACTAGTTGTGAGTGGACTAACATGTCCGTGATGGAATTCAATGTACATGCGTACATGTATCGAATTTTCTCATTGTAAACCTCTAAACCAGTGTGGCAGACATATGGCATACATAAACAATGAATATGTGGATATGCTTCTGGTCCTTGGTGCATCTGATAACTGGACTGGTGTTACTGCTCTTGAATGTGCTGCTAGATATCCTCATTGACTCCATCCAGATACAAATGTGTTTTGTCGTCTGAAGTTGCGCCATTGGGAGTCAGGTTCTCTCCTTCCACCATCGCGTAACAGAGGTCATCCATGGACTCACCGTACTCCAGCTACTCAGGAAGCTATTCTGGAGGACATACACCAAGAACCACAACGAAGTACATACAGCATAGCATGGCAGCTTAGTGTCTCACAGCGCATGGTCGTTAAAATGCTGCATGAGCATGGGCTGCTCTCCTATCATTATTGCTTTCACGCAACACAGGTATCCTGCAGATCGCCATGAGCGGATGCAATTTTGTGGATGGTTCCAACAAGAACACTAAGCCAACAATGACTTTGTGAACACCATACTATGGTCACATGAAGCAGCATTCACTTGTGAGGGAATCTCAAAAATGGTTCAAATGGCTCTGAGCACTATGGGACTTAACTTCTGTGGTCATCAGTCCCCTAGAACTTAGAACTACTTAAACCTAACTAACCTAAGGACATCACACACATCCATGCCTGAGGCAGGATTCGAATCTGCTTCCGTAGCGGTCGCACGACTCCAGACTGTAGCGCCTAGAACCGCTCGGCCACTCCGGCCGTCGAGGGTATCTCCAGTATGCACAGTGCCCACCATTGGTTTGTGGTTAACCCGCACGTCACCTGCAACCTTGGATATGAAGTTCGTTTTGGTATCAACGTTTGGGTCGGAATATTGGGAGACAGGTGTTTGGGCCCCTAAATGTTGCCTGATCGGTTGACTGCACGAAGGTATAATGCATTCCTCTCAAACTATCAGCCTGATGCGCTGGAAGATGTTCCACTACATGGTCGGCAAAGGATATGATTCCAACATGATGGTGCACCTCCTCACTCTGGAATTAATGTGCGACATTATCTGGAAGGAACATTTCCTGGGAAATGGCTCAGATGTGGAGGTCCAGTTGTATGGCTACCACGTTCACCTGATCTATATCCCCTGAAGGAGCATGTGACTCTACTCGACCGACGAATGTGCAAGAATTGGTAGCACATGTTCATGTTGCTATTGTTACTGTGGATGCAGCTTTGCTGCAAAGTGTCCAGAGCTGTATGATCCAGCGGGTTGCGCAATGTTTGGATGTGCAGGGAGGTCACTTTGAGCATCTGTTGTTCTGAGGACAACATATTCTGTTGTGAAGGACATGTGGTCATTAATATGGGCATTATTATTGTCACTGGTTACTAATATGCGAAATCTGAGCGCTCATATTATATGCAGTATAATTCTTCTTAATTACGTTAAACTTCAAACAGCAATATGGTATGCGACAGCTCCCACCCTTATTCTATAAATCGATATGAAGTACTGAAATTGAAGACTTTAATTCATTAAGAGAACTATAGGAAAACGAAATAGATATTTTAGGGAGATAGTATACAACAAACCATTGCAACCTATGCTGTAGTGGGCCTACTATTCCAACGTCTTGGCCCTGTATAGTAACACATTGTCGAAAGTCGTTGGCGGAAAAGGATCGTAACAGATCGATTTGTACCATATGAAACTGAAACAGATTTAGATAATTTAAATGGAAAAATGGAAATCGTTGGAAGAAAGGAAATTTGCGCTCACGAAACCCCGTTGAATAAATTTAGAGAACCGATAATCTTGCATTCATCATGTGTTTCGCGTACAACCATAAGATAACAGAGATTAGGGAACTTTTAGGAGCATTATCGACAGTTACCTTTCCTACGATCGACACGTGAATTGAGTCGTGCAGGGTGTGTCGATGTTGGTACGCAGTTACATCTTCCAGGCAGTGTAGAATGCATTGCGGTGTATTTGTATGCCGTTGACTCAATAAGCAAGATAACAAGTGCTCTGCGAGAGAGAGTTTTTACTGTGGCACTGGTGCAAATTACTTTCCCACGTAGTCACCATAGTTCTTTCTCTAGGCACTTGTTCATATCGGTAAACCGATCTGTCGAAATCGACATAAAAATAGTCAGGATCCAAGACTAGGAGTAACATAACAGCAGTCTCTTGAAAGTTAGTATCATTTCTGAAGTGACGACCATCCAGATGGTTGTTTAACTGTCCGAAAATATGAAAATCGCTCGGTGCGAGGTCTGTGTGATGGAGGGTCTTGCGGAATGGTTTATCGGAAACGTCGGACCAAATCAAGCACAAGCGAGACCGTTTGCGGTAGAGATTTCTTGCACGACAAGACGATACCTTTCCAAAACGGTCTGAATCGTCTTCTGCAACCGTTTCAGCTTGACACAATAACAAGCAACATTTACGGTCTCTCTATAGATGAGAAAATCAAACCGCAGCATACCCTGCGTAGCCACAACTTTAGTCACAGATACTGTTCTTCTTAAGGTCTTATGGCGTGGGGGAATCGGAGGAGAGAGGAGACGAAGGTTATCTCCATGACATTTTGATGCTTTCTTCGTCTCAGGTGATGTACATAAGTTTCGTCCCCTGTCTCGGTACAGAACTGAAGTCGAACACTCTTCGACTGAGACCGAATTCAGTGCTAGAGAGTAACGCTGTTAGTTTTGCTTTATTCTCATCTGAGACTTGCTACGGCACCCAGCGAGATCTCATCTTCCGGAAGTTCATTGTGCTGTATATGACATCCACTATATGGCAAACGGAGAAACTGAGTGCGTCTGCGATTGGACTCATATGAATGCGGTGATCGGCTTACACCCTTAGACAGCGCACACTTTGCCATCTGAGGTGGGCGTGCTTGGCCACCCTGACCTCTACTAGTCTCGCACGTCTTTTCCGCCTTTATCAAATTACCCACACCAAAATTATACTCGTTTTTGCGACATTACAGCCAGTCCGTAATATTCCAGTAGTTGGTGATGAATTGCAGCTGAGAACGTTTTCTTCAAACGCAAAATCTTACTAACCTTTGCACTTTAATGGACGAACCTGTATCCATCAACACCTCCACCTTGAAACTGTATTTCGAAGCACAGCGACGAAGCTGTCTCCATCTACCGACGGCATTTGAAAGCTTTGATCCTCTTTTCTATCTAGACGTGGAATTTAATTCGCACTAAGAATTTATGTACACGTTGTAAGTAGACTGTTTAGGTTTTTTTATTGGTAAGGCCACCTCTGTATGAAAATCACTGGCTGTGCTGTGTGCAGTCTGTGGCTGCTTTGCATTGTTGTAATACTCGCCATTGTAGTGTTAGGCAGCTGGCTGTGAACAGCGCGTAGCGTTGCGCAGTTGGAGGTGAGCCGCCAGCAGTGGTGGATGTGGGGAGAGAGATGGCGGAGTTTTGAAATTTGTCATGAACTGCTATATTTATATATGATGATATCATGGTAAATACATTATTTGTTCTCTATTAATATCTTTCATTTGCTAACTATCCCTATCAGTAGTTAGTGCCTTCCATAGTTTGAATCTTTTATTTAGCTGGCAGTAGTGGCGCTTGCTGTATTGCAGTAGTTCGAGTAATGAAGATTTTTGTGAGGTAAGTGATTTGTGAAAGGTATAGTTTAATGTTAGTCAGGGCCATTCTTTTGTATGGATTTTTGAAAGTCAGATTGCGTTGCGCTAAAAATATTGTGTGTCAGGTTAAGCACAGTCTCATATAAAAGTTTAAAGGGGACGTTTCATATGTCGACCCTTAGCCGAGGATACCTCACTGGAATCTTCTGATTTTTTTCTTGTAGTTTGTGTAATTAGTGTAGATTTTGTTTATTGCTAGCGCGTAATTGTAGAGAGAATCTCCTTTGTAGTTGCAGTCTTTCATTGTTGTACAGTAAAACAGGTGTGGCACGCATGTAGATTTGCACCAAGTATTTCGCTGCTGCAATTAACTAGATATTATTTTCAGTGTTATGTTAATGTGTTCTCTTATTTTTGCTCTTCAAATTGTGCTTTTCTGTGTTGTCGTGTGAAATATTGTGACAATAATGGCGTGTGAAAAACGTAATACTAGGCTCCAAAGTAAACTGAGAAATGACAGTGAAGACGAAAGCAGTGTGTTAGCGCCGCAGAGTAATGAATTAACTAATGTTCAAAGTAGTAATTTGGTAATTGTGAATAGGGAAATGGAGCAGGCGGCAAACAATGGCATGGACAGTGAAACAATTAGTGAAGAGGGAAGCATTATCGATCGATCGGTCGGCAACAGCTCGCCTCAGGAATCGGGAATGACAGAACACAATATTGCAAATACTGTAGATTCAGGTTTTGCGTCCTCACCCTTTTCTCAAATAAGTCAAGACACATTTTCTGCTTTTCAAACTGAGAATATTGCCGGTTCAAATGCAGTGCTGAATAGCACTGAGGAACATGTTTCAGACACCAGTGCATTGTTATTACAATTAATGCAACAAATGGGACAAAAGCTTCAAAAGTTAGACACAATGGAACAAAATCAGAGACAAACACGGCAAAAGCTTCACAAGTTAGACACAATGGAACAAAATCTTCAAAAGTTAGACACAATGGAACAAAATCAGAGAGAAACACAGCAAAAGTTAGACACAATGGAACTAAATCAGAGAGAAACACAGCAACAGCTTCAAAAGTTAGACTCATTGGAGCAAACTCTTGAACAAACACGTGAGGATTTAACTACTGAGTTACATCACATTGAATCGAAATGTCAAAAAGTCTGTAACGACGTAAAAACCCAAATTTGTGAGCATTTCCAACCTATTTTTTCGCGTCATGAAAATGCACTACAGAATCACGAAACAGCCATAAAAGAACTGCAAACTACTGTTCATGAAAATCATGAGACCTTGCAAGCTAAATTTGACTCAGTTGCATCTACCGATTCGGTTACGCAACTTGCAAAAACTCAGGAAAACTTAAAGCACACAGTAGATACTCTGAAACTTGGTTCAGAAAAACACACTGAGGAAATAAGTACACTATCGGACAAAGTAGCCGAACTTTCAGATCAGTTCACTAACTTATCTACAAAGGTAGATGATGATCTGAATGACACAACACCTGTAGCCTTCACTGACACTGAAGAGTATGAAGTAATTAGAAAATTCAAACAAAATCAAAATCAAATCAATACACAGTACAAAAGAGAAATCCGCGAAGTACAAGATCAGCTGACACAGGTAATACAAGAATTACGTATTTCAGAGGACACTCGCGCCCCAATACGGGAAGAGGGACATAGAAATACGGAACAACCACAAAATAATAACACAAGACACTTCGGAAATTATGAAAGAAATTGGCAAGGCACACCGAATTTTGAGATGGAACCGCCGACACGACGTAACAATGACCGCTATGCGACTCGCCGACATGATGATTTTGACTATAAGCTGTTCATTACTACACGTAAATTTAAAACATTTAAGAATTCTGCCAACGACATTCATCCACAAGCATGGCTCCATCAATTCTCTCATTGTTTTCCTCCCAACTGGTCGTTAGAACACAGATTAGAATTTATGTGTGGCTACTTAGAGAATGAACCAGCTGTAAGAATGCGATTGGTCATTCACGGTTGCCACAGTGAAGGAGAATTTTACCATGCCTTCCTCTCAGCATATTGGTCTCAAGCCACACAAGACCGAGTAAAACATGGCATCATAATGATGAAACATTTCGAACAATCTGAATTCTCCAGTCTTGTGAAATATTTTGAAGACATGTTGCACAAAAATCAGTACCTGTCAAACCCATACAGCCCCTCAGAACTCATCCGCATTTGCTTAATCAAACTGCCTGAACATTTACGACATATTATTTTAGCAGGACGTTGCAAAGACGACATTAAAGCTTTTCAGGGATTGTTACAAGAATTGGAAATTGACACTGATAATCGCGGAACTCGAAAACAGGAGCACAACAATTACAGGTCACATCTGTCACAACTTCGCGATGAAAGAAATAATAACTGGACATGACAAGGTTATTCTTACAACGCAAATCGTGAACAAAACAGACACCACCCATATGTCAACCACTGGCAGAGTAAAAGTTACAGAAAAAGATTGCATTTCCGTAGTAATGAGTATGACAGAGACAACCATAGAAACAGACAATATGGTAACCAGAACTATTATTATCAGGGGAGACAGAATAATTTCAGACGCAACAGTTCAGCGCGCAGTTACGATTCAGGGAGAAATTCTCCACCACATGACCGACAATCAAGAAACTATGTAAACTACCGACATGACGACAGACGATATATTCGTAACGACAGACCTGAATTGCATCAGAACTGGCGGGATTCTAACAGAGCTGGGCCCTCTTGGCAAGGCGAATTTGTAGAAGTTCGGTCTCCTAATCCAATAACGGCGCGCGCCAACAAAGAGACAGACAATGACCCGCACAGCAGGCAGCCGCGTGCGCCAGCTGGCTCAGGGAAAAATAACATAGACGCTAACCTTGAGAAAAATTCCAGTGTTCTTTACCGACGTATACTGCATGATAATTGCGTTAAAGCTGAAACTCTGAGTACTTTGAAGAGTAAAAGATTGTACCACATTTCAAATGTAAAACCGTTTATTGAAAGATAATCTGCTTTTTAACTTAGTCTTTGCTATAAAACTTTTCACTTTACATTACTAGTATGCTTGTCACACTGAGAAACTGTTAACATGCAACAATGTTTGAAGTTAAATATCCAGTCAAGAACCAAGAGAACTTATTTCAACAGGAATTACGAGTGTATTGTTATAGTGAACAGACGACACAGTGTTGTAACTGTACATTCTTGCTTGTTAGTTGCACGATTACGTAACGACTATCAGGCTTACATACTTAGGACACATACTGGTACTGCTAATGAGATTTTAATGCAACATTTTGGTTTACTTGAAAATACATTCTGGATTTAAAGTACTTTCAGTGAGATACCAGATGACATAGTGGTTAGTTTATGTGACAGCTACACGATTTTATCACGATGCTACTAATGAGTGACAATTTACAATGTTGCTTTTGTGGTGTATCTGTTTTATATCTGCACAGTTTTTCTGAATTCTTCTGAAAAGTGAAACAGGTTTTAGTAGTAACTTAGGTTTTAGTAGTAACTTTTGTGGTATAGCTACAATGAGACTGCCTTTTCCGTAGCACAACAATATGTTACAGCACAGTACTTTCCTCATCACGGCAATAAGCGTAATAACTAAGATATCTATACGCAAAGCATTTCACTTTTGTGTATCATGAGGTAAGTACATTGACTTCTGCAGAACTTAGCTTTTGGAGGACGATAACTACAACACTTCCACAGAATTATCTTACAACATGACGCACAGTTTAGCGCTACAGTACACGTATTTGAGTGATTAATTTCGCACTTAAAACATTTTTTTAAGATATTTGAAGTGCAATGATACAAGGGTTTTCCGTGATACATTTCATTCCATTGCTATAATCTGTAACACCTGAGGGTATAATTACATTAATCCTCAGGGGGGTACACGCTTACTTTGTGTACCATGTGTTTGGCAAGCACAAGGAGCCCTAGCTAATATGGTATTTGCTTATACAACTTTACACATCGGTACCATGTTTCTCTAACACAGAATTACACAGCTATCTGATTATTTAGCTGAGAGAGACAAACATTTATTTTACTACCTCAGTGACAGATGTTTACGTAATTATACCGTTGGATAACTTCACACTTACGAAATTGTATTTTGTCTGTACTTAGTGAACTGTTCATATTTTTTCGGACCCATTGTGATATTATGAGAGCTTTGAATGATATATTTGGTATGAGATCATGATTTTTAAAGTATGTTTGAGGTAGATGACACTATTGAAATGAGCAGAGAATTTTTTTTAGGTTTTGAAATTATTGGAGGAAGCTACGACGTTTTTGAGAATTGACTGAGATGTTATGATATTATTACGACGATGATGTGTACTCTGCTGTTGAGATATGTTTATGATCAATAAGATGATGCTACCGTATATGAGGAATAAGAAGTATGTTGGAAACCTAGAATATTTTTATATAAGACTGCCACTGTAGCAGAAACTGCTGTCGTAAATATTTCCGTACGAAAGTTAAGTGACCACCTGCACGTAATGCGTCGCAGGCACCCAGCTGTGTCAGATGCCTGGAGAAAAAGCCATTATTGCGAGCCCTTTTCAGCGGCACAGGTAGAAAAAAAAGGGGAGGCCATTATCCTCGCTATTGACGTTCCTTTGTAGAGAGCATCGCAAAAACGACACGGTCGAACTTGAAAACATATGATTACACTGTGAAGCTCTTAATTTATGATATTTACTAAAATGTCTAATGAAACGATGAGAAACATTTCACGGCTATTGTCTTGCTAATTGAGAGAAATGCCATATGGCTTGCTTTATGTATTTGTTTACTCATTTTGTTTAATATCTAGTTTCTAGCTGCACTGCAGCATTGGTTAAAATAAAATTTTATAGATGTACTAATATAAATATTTTCTGTCTACAGATCCAGTAAATAATAGTTTTGTGATATATTTCCAAAAAAATGAGGGAGCACAAAAAGACATTTCCCTTCACAGGAACTGCATTCATAATTTTCTTTTCAAGTACATGGTAATATTTTTTTTTACAATAAGTTGTTGTGGTGCACCACTTTAATTACATAGACATTAAGATGTGAACAGACATTTCCCTTATCTGCATTGTTGTCTTTAGTGTACTATTTTTTCTGCTTGAGCTTTGTCATGTTTAGATGCTGCTGCTGTTTGCCATGCATAGTGCTACTAAATGTAACTTTGTATTATTCTTTTAAGCCAGTTTTACTACTGATTTATTTTTCTTGTTTGCTGCTCATTGCCTTATATTAGTTGTAATTTATGCTGCTTGCTTCGCCACTTGTATTTTTGATCATTGCTGTTTGTGTTAATTGTTTTGTGCTGCTGCATTGCCTCGTTCCTTAGTTTAGCATCTGAGCTCAGTAGATTTAAGTTATCTTAAGAGGGGGTAGACTATATAAGAGACTGCATTGCGATGAATTGGAAGAAATGCATTGAGAAGTTATACAAAAAAAGTACAGAAAGCAGGTATAGATAGGACTTTTTGGAAATAATGAAGAATGAAGGGAGATCTCCAAGAAGTAAAGAAAGTTTTGTTTGCAAAATACTGCAGTAAAACAAACCCTGTCCTTTCCTTGTGTTATCCCACTATGTTTTTGAGTACCCTTGGGTATTTAGGTTTTTCCTGTATTTATATGTTTATCTGATAAGACTTATGTTGTAGAATTTTTCTAATACTAAGCTACATTCACTATGATGAGGAATACTGTTATCCTCAAATATAATTTGCATTAATAATAAGTTATTTACTTTGTAAAGATGTTTAAACATTATTTGTTCTGTTTTGTTTTAATGCTCATGTGTGAAGTTGATATTCCAAAAGTTATTCTGATCTTTCATGTATGTACTTATGTCATAATTCCTGTGACACTGATGTATATGTTATTTCTATTCTTTTGTAAAGCCCATATTACTACAAATGTTATCTGTATTATTATGTTTTAATGATGTATTTTGTACCTTTGTAATTGTATTCTCATGTTATAAAATTGTAATTGACACCAGTTTATCAAACTAAGTAACTTGTAAGCATTCATTTCACTGCACACATTTCTGTTGGTCATAGTATATGGACAATAGGGGCGAAGTAGGGACTGTTAGTGTTTGCACGTGTGTTAATAATTCAGCAAGGGACTGGATAACAGTATTGCTGGTTCTAAGGACAATTCCAAAAACTTTGTGAGTGCACAAGTGGTGGTTATGGACTTGCTATATTAGCCGCAAGACTCTTCAATGGTGATTGTGCACCTGCACAGTCACAACAGATGGCTGCTGGCCATCTCTACAAGGACTACAGTGGGTCTAC
This sequence comes from Schistocerca nitens, assembly GCF_023898315.1. Lineage (NCBI taxonomy): Eukaryota > Metazoa > Arthropoda > Insecta > Orthoptera > Acrididae > Schistocerca > Schistocerca nitens. The sequence continues at coordinate 567,432,218 of NC_064616.1, read as the reverse complement.
ATCTTTGATGATCCATCAATACCATTATTTCTACAAGGACTGCAGTGGGTCTGCGCCTCTGGTGGCCCACCAATACCGTAATCTCTACCAGGACTGCAGTGGGTCTGCTCTGTGATGACCTACCTACCAATCTTCTTCAAAACGTCGAATGACTCTGCTGTGGGTTTGCTCTGTTGTGGCCCATTACCTGTCAGCATGTCAAGAGTCAGCACTGTCTTTCCGTTGGAAGGGCAACACTACTTCTTCAAGACTGCATGGAAATCCACTATGTCTATGTGCATTGTCTTTTACTGCTCAGATTTTGTGAAAAACACGGCAATTTTACTGTGATCAACGATCAGGACTGTCTTTATGGACTGTGAGAAAATTTTAGCTTTTGACCAACATTGTATCAATAAGTGTGTGCATTTGATTTCTTTGTTATTGTAATTGTGAAAAAAATTTTAACAAATATGTATTGGCCAGTGCCCAAAAAAATTTGTAAAATTTTTTGTGGGTAGCATGGGGGCTATGTAAGTAGACTGTTTAGGTTTTTTTATTGGTAACGCCACCTCTGTATGAAAATCACTGGCTGTGCTGTGTGCAGTCTGTGGCTGCTTTGCATTGTTGTAACACTCGCCATTGTGGTGTTAGGCAGCTGGCTGTGAACAGCGCGTAGCGTTGCGCAGTTGGAGGTGAGCCGCCAGCAGTGGTGGATGTGGGGAGAGAGATGGCGGAGTTTTGAAATTTGTCATGAACTGCTATATTTATATATGATGATATCAAGGTAAATACATTGTTTGTTCTCTATTAATATCTTTCATTTGCTAACTATCCCTATCAGTAGTTAGTGCCTTCCATAGTTTGAATCTTTTATTTAGCTGGCAGTAGTGTCGCTTGCTGTATTGCAGTAGTTCGAGTAATGAAGATTTTTATGAGGTAAGTGATTTGTGAAAGGTATAGTTTAATGTTAGTCAGGGCCATTCTTTTGTATGGAGTTTTGAAAGTCAGATTGCGTTGCGCTAAAAATATTGTGTGTCAGGTTAAGCACAGTCTCGTATAAAAGTTTAAAGGGGACGTTTCAATGTGAGAGCTCTCATTATCTTGCTTATTGAACTACCCTCCCATGTGGATGTAGCTGTAGATGCAGGCTCTTCCTTGCAGGCCGAACGTCACTACACTAGCGTGCATTGACAACCTCGACGACGCCAACTATATATAGGCTGTGAACGATAACTACTTACGATGCACCACATTGGCATAGGAGAAATCGTGAAAAACAATTTGATGTAAGACACTTGTGGTCTGTCAAGCTGGGAAACAAAATCAAATTAGTTTACAAAACCCACCTTACGCTTCAGTGATCGCACGCTGCGCGAGATGTTACATATCCTCTCGCCCTATTATGTCACTGGTTGTCGTTAAGACTAGTAAGCTCACTTTTCCCATGAGGGTAATGAAAATAAAAGACTTTTAAAACAGTTATGCAAAAAAAAATTACGTTCCCAGTTTGGTCTAAACTTAAACCTTACAAGCGGAGTAGTCCTGTAGTAAGAAGGGCAGAGAAACAAAAGGATTTAACTGTTAACTTTATGCTGTTGAAATTCACAAAAATATAAGATAAAATTTCCACAAATGTCAATTTTGTGGCAAATAAATTCGCGGATAAGCAGGTGGCATAAGAGGGTGAGACGATATTCCAAAATCTCGTACAGAGCGTATGCGCTGCAGCTGAGATGGCTTTTGTAGACCAGTTTGAGGTCGTTTCCCGGCTTGACACATCATATGTGTCCTGCATCAAATTTTTCGCCACGACTTCCACTACATCACTGTTGAATGCTGTAAGCAGCTGTCTTTTACACTATGTAAAGTAAAATGAAATCCTGTACGCAAGATGGTCGGCATCAGTACTGGTTTAATTCCAGAACATTACAAGGCCAGATGCAAAGAATGATAAGAGGGCAGTCTGCCAGGGGAAGGCGGCACGTGGCGCGCGTGTGGTTGGTAGCAGCTAATCGGCTTCCACAGTTGCCTTGCCGACGATTAATCCGCGCGACAGATGAGCCCACGAACCCAAGCGGTCTCGGCAGTACTGTTCTAGGCAAGCTGCCATCTGGCAGTCTTTACAGCCACCTGGAAATAATTTTAGGCTAATAAAAATGATAACTCTGCAGTTGCACACGTGGAAGGATAGGAGGATATGACGACAGTTGGAATTATTCAATCAAACGCACAAGGTCACGTTGAGGTGGGGAAATACGGGACCTACCAGAAATGTTGGAAACTGTCACAGATGGATACAGAGATTGTTTTCTGAGATCATACTATTGTATACAGCGTGTTGCAGTTGGAATAGTAAATATGCTCAAAAAAAATTATGCACAACGAAGGAATTATGTGAGTGGGACTAAAATCGGAAAATGTGGTGTAGATGTACAGAAAACAAATGATTACAATTTCAGAAAAAATTGATTATTTATTCAAGAAAAAAGATCGTCACTAATTGAGCATGTTTACAGCGCGTTAATCCACCTCTGGCCCTATTTTGAAGATATAACTCACCAATTGGACAGAATTTGGCACGATATCACTCAGGAGGACATCGAACAACTCTATCAACTAATGCCAAGCGGAATAGCTGCTTGTATAAGGACGAGAAGTGGACCAACACGTTTTTGACTTGCTCAATTTATGAATCTCTTTCTCTTGAATATATCATCCAGTTCCCATGAAATTATAATCATTTGTTTTCCTGTACATGTACATCACGTCTGCTGATTTTCGTAGTGTTCTGATAAATCCTCCATGGCATGTCGCTTTTTTTGTATTAGAATGTATTTTAGAAGGTGATAGTATGGATTAATTCGAATAAATCTTTTACAGCTTGTATGCATGTTTTATTGTTCACAGAAGTACAACTAGTTTTCGTTTCCCGTGATTTACAGATTATCATTTTTGTTTCGAAGCTCAAGATTTGATTGAGTTTACATAATTGAATATTTCATGTATTACTGTGATTTTGATTTGTTGGCTAATTTCACTGTATCATTTATGTATGCCGCATGCATTTACAAATACAGGTTTTGTAATGAAACTTTGGTGCTGCTCTGGAAAACGAGGCAGGTAATTTCCTGACCCCAGAGCACCAGATTCAAGAGCGTTTACTCGTGTTTTAACTACACTGCGTGAAACTAGTTTACTTCCCTGTAGCCGTATCTCAGCTGAACCTGCAAATGAGCTGAGTTTGGATGAAGCAGACGATCTTACTCAGTTGACAGAACATATAGCACTTAAACAAGTACACACAGAACTTCTTCTCGTATCCATACACAAAGATATGCCAGACATTACGTGTGCATAGCCCCTATCCTTACCATTTACAGCTTTGGTCAGTTAAGGTCGTACTCGCGTTAGCTATACGTCTGGTGTGTTTCATACCTATCAGGAGTTACCACATAACGATCGCTTTCTTTATGTAAGCGATCAGTGTCTTACCAGATTCTCCTAAAAACCAGAAGCGGTAAACCGCCTAGAAACTGAGTGAGGATATATATGAAAGGCCTCATAACCTACGGAAAATTTTTGTTCTACATAGTTATCCTTCTGTTTGCTACTGAAACATAAACAGTATTGAAAGCAAAATTGAACTTTTTCAATGTTTAATTCAGGTTTTATTCGAGAGTTGTGGATAATTAACTGGTTACAAAGCGATGTTGCAGTAAAAATAAAGCAATTCAGATGTATCATATAGCACTAGGAAACGCAATTTCCTCAATAAGAAGGTAAAAATAAAAAAGCCTGCAAAACAAAAATATATAACCATCGCTTCAATATTTTGTCGAGATAATATAGAACATGTTTCTATTATTGCTAAACAACCTTCGTAATTATCAATAATAACACGGAACTCTTGTCTTTGATCATGATGAAGAACGTTCTGTTGAGTACAAAATAACAATAGAGACTGTATACATATTATCTTATTTCTGTGCACTTAGACTGAACTTGCATCAAAATCAGTTGCATTGGTTACATAAAACCGCTGACGTTACGCGACCAACTAATTCTTATTACTTATAAAATGCTGCGTATATTCCGTAAGGATATAAAATACACAGTGGACTAATGGACTAATACTAAGCCGGCCGGTGTGGCCTAGCGGTTCTAGGCGCTTCAGTCTGGAACCGCGCGACCGCTACGGTCGCAGGTTCGAATCCTGCCTCGGACATGGATGTGTGTGATGTCCTTAGGTTAGTTAGGTTTAAGTAGTTCTAAGTTCTAGGGGACTGATGACCTCAGATGTTAAGTCCCATAGTGTTCAGAGCAATTTTTTGACTAATACCAGTGATGTGCGGTTCTAATTACATGCAAAAGAAATAACCAAAGAAACAAAAAGACGAAGAGGAATCGCCTGCTCCCAGTTTCTCTCTTGCACATTTTTTTATGTTTCTTTCCCTGCCAATGCTTCCAATGCTGCCGGTAATCCTGCGATTTACTACGTCATTTATGTACTGTACCAAAACTATCGGATCGTAGTTTTGGTGAAGCGCAACTCCACTGATGAAGACACAATCATTCGTGACTGTATCAATGACACTCGTAACTCAGCTCGGTGGTCCGACGAAAATTCACGTGACTTTGTGGAGAGACATTTTCAAACGTCCGGATATCGAATATTATTCCATAGAGGTACCATAGGGCTTTGGACTTCTGACATCTAGCATGATTTTGATGATAATTGAAAATGGTGGCTATTAATTACTCTGTATGATAGTGTTTATGTATGATTGTTATTTATAATCTTTTATAACCTAAATTGTCTGGTGAAGTGGACACGGGCCTCTTATCTGAAGCGCGGGGGTATTGTGTGAATGAGTTCGTGGGTCGAAGTGACGCCTCCTCATAGAGGATTTCTGGCTTCCTTTTAATATATATATATATAGGTAGATGATTCGCCTAGGAGGTCCCTGATGTGTGTGTTTGGCGTGTATCTGACTGCGTCGGCTATTGTTGATTTTGCTTTGCTCAGATAGGTGTCTGCCGCCATGGACGACACCTCTTATCCGCACAGCACGGTAGGAGGAATCATGCTCCTATAAATCTTTAGCTTAATCTCTAGTGACAGGGACGAACCCTATAGGAGCGGGTACAGCTGACGGTACACAGAGGAACCTCTACATCTTCCCCTACTGCTTTGCTTTGCGAAAGTTAAGTGTCTATATAGCTGAAGGTCAAGATAGATCGCCGAATCATTCCATTCTATTTCTCTGCCTGCCACAGAAATCTGGCAGTTTGGAGGTGTTATCTTTCTAGTAACATTACTGCGACGCTTTTGTCAGGGTTCACACCACTGGGAGAAAGCGTCTAGGTTTTCCTGCAGTTTTCGTGCAATGAAGTTGAGGTTTCTACTGCTTCTATAGATCACCATGTCATCTTTCTATTAGATCATTTATATACACTACTGGCCATTAAAATTGCTACACCAAGAAGAAATGCAGATGATAAACGGGTATTCATTGGACAAATATATTATGCTAGAACTGACATGTGATTACATTTTCACGCAATTTGGGTGCTTTGATCCTGAGAAATCAGTACCCAGAACAACCACCTCTGGCCGTAATAACGGCCTTGATACGCCTGGGCATTGAGTCAAACAGAGCTTGGATGGTGTGTACAGGTACAGCTGCCCATGCAGCTTCAACACGATACCACAGTTCATCAAGAGTAGTGACTGGCGTACTGTGACGAGCCAGTTGCTCGACCACCATTGACCAGACGTTTTCAATTGGCGATAGATCTGGGAATGTACTAGCCAGGGCAGCAGTCGAACATTTTCTGTATCCAGAAAGGCCCGTCCAGGACCTGCAACATGCGGCCGTGCATTATCCTGCCCAAATGTAGGGTTTCGCAGGGATCGAATGAAGGGTAGAGCCACGGGTCGTAACACATCTGAAATGTAACATCCACTGTTCAAAGTGCCGTCAGTGCGAATAAGAGGTGACCGAGACGTGTAACGAATGGCAGCCCATACCATCACGCCGGGTGATACGCCAGTATGGCGATGACGAATACATGCTTCCAATGTGCGTTCACCGCGATGTTCGCAAACACGGATGTGACCATCATGATGCTGTAAACAGAACCTGGATTCATCCGAAAAAATGACGTTTTGCCATTCGTGCACCCAGGTTCGTCGTTGAGTACACCATCACAGGCGCTCCTGTCTGTGATGCAGCGTCAAGGGTAACCGCAGCCATGGTCTCCGAGCTGATACTCCATGCTGCTGCAAACGTCGTCGAACTGTTCGTGCAGATGGTTGTTGTCTTGCAAACGTCCCAATCTGTTGACTCAGGGATCGAGACGTGGCTACACAATTCGTTACAGCCATGTGGATAAGATGCTTGTCATCTCGACCGCTAGTGATACGAAGCCGTTGGGATCCAGCACGGTGTTCTGTATTACCCTCTAGAACCCACCGATTCCATATTCTGCTAACAGTCATTGGATCTCGAGCAACGAATGCAGCAATGTCGCGATACGATAAATCGCAATCACGATAGGGTACGATCCGACCTTTATCATAGTCGGAAACGTGATGGTACGCATTTCTCCTCCTTGCACGAGGCATCACAACAACGTTTCACCAGGCAACGCTGGTCAACTGCTGTTTGTGTATGAGAAATCGGTTGGAAACTTTCCTCATGTCAGCACGTTGTAGGTGTCGCCACCGGCGCCAACCTTGTGTGAGTGCTCTGAAAAGCTAATCAGTTGCATATCACAGCATCTTCTTCCTGTCGGTTAAATTTCACGTCTGTAGCACATCATCTTGTAGTAGTGGCCAGCAATGTAATTTCACCTCCTGCCAATTTAGGTACGTCGTTGGCGTAGTGGACGTGGGGTACAGGGCCCCGAACCAAGCCCTGTGGGACCCCAGCCACAGTGTTCCTCATCGTGCTAACATGCTTGCTGCACCTGACAGTGTACTGCCCTCCTGCCCGGAACGAGTCAGTCATGTAGATCACTTGCTCCGGAATGTGTAACTGGGATTGTTTGTAGATTAAACCATCACGCCGTACCTTATAGGACACACTCTCGATGTCGAGACGTACGGCTCCACTGCTATGCTTCCTATCTCTAGGCCTGCTTATGTGTTCCACCAGACCTAGGAATTGTTAGTGGGCGCTGTGTTCTGGAAGGAGACCAGACTGCGAAGGGGTGATAATGTTGTGAACCTTTACGGTACTGGATGAGACTCACCAGTACTTCTCCAAGAAAGTAAAGAATTGAAATGAGTCTGTACCTTTGTGGGAGGATAAAGTTCTTGTTGGATTTTGGTAATGTTATGACCTGAGCAGTTTCCCAAGTGGTTGGGAAGTATCTTAGGGAGAGTCACTGGTTGTAGACAGTGGTGGGTAGGAGACTGCTGAAGGAGGTATGTGATTTAGGTGGGGGACACGGACCCTGTCGGACCGGAGGATTTGTTATTCCCTAGCTGTCTGATGTAGGCACACACAACGCCATTAGAAATCGGTGTAAACTCTGTTTCTAACCTATTATTTCTCAATTGAGCCACTCTTCCGATTATTTTCCTCTCCTAGCTTTCACTCTCGTCACCTACGGTGACGTGATTTCGGAATTGTGACTTCAGTGATGTCGCCAGTACTTCGACTTTCTCCTCGTCTTCATAGACAGATCCATTTTCCCTTCTGAGTGACCTGTCTGCCAGGGAAGATCCTTCTGCGCTTTCATGATGTTCCATATTTAGTTCATGTCTTGTTCCGCTTCTTTGAATCTTCCTTCCCAACAGAGGCTTTTGTTGTCCTGTAATGTGTTTTTCACCCTTCCTTCCTGCCACCTAAGCAACGATCGGAGAGATCGCGGTAGCGTTGAAACTTCTTCCACACGCGCTGCTTGGTGACTACCAGGTCCCATGTGTTAGGGAGCAGGTCCCTAGCACTGGATTCGGTGGTCAATCTGGTGCTTTTTTCTCGAGCACAGGTCTGGAGAACTTTTTGACAATAGTCAACTTTTGAATCCACCTCCCTTTCGTTTCGCATTTGCGATATGTCCTCCATGTTACGTACAACAAGGATGTTACTCCCAGTTAATAGAATATGTTATTTTGGCATCCCCCTATCTGCGTCTTCGACGCTGGCGCATTAAAGGACAACTGGGCTGTGGTTGCAGTCCAGCTCATGATGAACTGTGTTCGTGGTTCTCCATGGCAGGCCCTTTGTCAGGACGATATCTAGGATATGGCCAGACTTGGCTTCGGAGGGGATATGGGGAGGCTCCTCAGGAGCGATTACCCTCAGGGAGGGATTACCTCATATAAACCGCCTCGCTCTCCTCCCACTAGCGCTTCTGGAGTTGCAGCCCCAGTCACCATGTTTGTCGTTCAGGTCCCTGCTAGTATTACACGCTCATGATTGCCTGGTAAAACCTGAAGGCCCTGTGCACTTATGACACTGTGTGGAGAGTTGTCTGCCGACATTATTTGTAGGCTATTGTTCCCTACTTTTAACTCTTCGCCAGAAGCCTCTATCGTGAACAAATTTGATATTTTGCTTGTCCGATGGCAAATCCTCCGTCTCACAAGAACGGCAATCCCTACGCTACGTTGGTCGCGGGCAGGTCGGTCCATCTTGTGGACAGAGTAGTTGCACACTTTTAATCGATCGGTCAACAATAGATGCGTCTCCGTAATTGCAAGCTACGTTTAAAGCTTGCCGGTCCAGGAAGGACCGTAGCTGCGCTATGTTATCATTAATACCGTTAGCATTCTAGTTTAATATTCGGACATTTCTCTGCCTAAGGGCCATTATCAAAGACCGATATGACTGCTTCTGCTAGGATCATCATTTTTGTGAACTTGTGTGGGTCAGCATGGAACGCTGTCATTGATTCTTTGATGTTTGTTATTATGTTTCTAAGATTAAGTCTAACAAACATCGATCCAAGTTCTCTTAACTCTCTCATCAGGCTGCCGAGATTGCTGCCTGTCCCCTGCTGGTGCGGGCTATGGAGTGCTACTGGCAACACCGCTGCTACAATAGCTGCCGTTGGTGGGAGTACTAGTGGTGGGGGTGGGGCCGTCGCCGGCGTTAATGGAGGGGGCTTCGTGGCAGGAGTGTGAAGCGGAGAGGCCCATGGCTTCTGCCGAGGTGGGAGAGCTGCGATTTGGCTGGGCTGCAATTGAAACTCCACCTTCCGGATAATTTGTGAGTCAGAGCTTGCTGCATCAGCTGTCCTGATAGCTTTTTGCCGCCACTATTCACGCACCAGTCTCGCAGCCGCGGAAGTTTGCCGGGTGATTCTCGTTACAGTTTGCACAGGTGAGGGCCATTCTCCTGTCTTTTTGGCAGAGCTTCGCGAAGTGTGCCCCTGTGCACTTAACATGCTGAGGCTTTGCAATGCAATTTTGGGCAGTATGGTTATATCTCAGGTATCGGTGACACTGCTCAGGACCCTCAGGTTCTCTACTCTGATATTGAAGCGCAATACATTGCGTATTCTGAAAATTCTTTGTGCCTCTTCATTGTTGACTAGTTTGGTTCTCTTTTGCGTCCTTCTGTCTCCTTCCCCAGAGGAGCAGGCTTCGTGAATTTATGTATGCCTGTTACATAGAATCCCTCCCCTACTAGCACTTCCTGAATTTCTAGTGGTTCCACAGCTATTGAGAGGTTTTTGATGACCACTCTTAGTGCTTACTTAGGCTCCACGGGGCAGGTGTGGAAATTTGTCTCTCCTCTTTTCAGCCCTTCCTTTACTTTATGATAATCTTCTATAGATTCTGCCTGTACCTTTCCGGTCTTAGAGAGGTAGATCGCTGTTGCGTTTTATAGCCCCCTGCAAGTTTTTAACGAGCGCTGAACTTCCATGGGTCAGGTACACTATGACCGGCGGTACTCGCTCTATCTTTTTTCTATCGTCTACCTGCATACGCCTTTAGCCTTCCTCCTCTTCACTTTACAGAGTAGAAGACGAGTTAGAGATCGGCACATTGACGACTACTTCCTATACCCTTTCTGGATTTTCTGTATCCTCCTCGCTTTCGTGTATGATAAGCCTTTCATCATCAGAGCTGTCCTCCTTATCCTCTCTCAGGGACTCTAACCTCACTCTGTCTGTTTTAACTGCTGTCTGTAGTGATGGTGATGTCCTACCCAAGTCGTGTGCACTCCGACGAGTACTAAAAGACAAAAGATTCCCTCGTTGAATTCCACAAAGCCATGCTTGTAGTCTGGCTTTTTGTGGTGCCACCATGGGACACTGTCTAACGCTTGGTTCTCACCTTCACACGGTTGATATCCACATCAGAGACAGTCCTAAATCTCGACAGACGTGGGTATCCGTGCAGCGCAACGAGCCCTAGCCTGAAAAACCCTACACATTTTTTAAATCTATTGGATATTGGAAAGTGGCCATACGGCCATCGCAACACTGGGGTTGTTATACTACACTTTGCTTTGAGAATTCAGAGTATACATTAGTGTAAGTCGTACGCCAGCATAAAGTTACAAATGTTTAACAATGGACAGATTCCGACATAAACCAAGTTCCACATTCACACTATGCTGAGACGAGTAAACAAGACGAAAATGTAACATATGAGACACAGAGGTAGTGTGCATTAAAAACCCTACTGTTAAAAAATAAAAAAAGATAAATCTCTGATGGTACACATTTGAGATATTCCCAGTTCTATCCATAACAATGACATGTATCTAAGTTAACAATAAAGTATTCCTTTGTGTGTCCTGTAATAATTGTTTCAAAAGGGGCGGAAAAAGCAGTGAATATTTGTACATGTCTGTAACACCTAGACAGAACGTGAGAACAGTAGAACAGTACACAAGAACCAGATTTGTGTGTTACAGCCTTATGTATAGTTACGCCAGTATTCAGACAGATACATATCGGAGGTACATAGTGACAACCATTTATAGGCTGAGCATTCCATATCCTGCTGGGTCTTCCTCAGGCATTCTAACTACCAAGAGCATTGGATTAGCAGCGCAGAGAGCTACATCTGGTTGCTGGCACTGTTGACGAACTTGTACAGTATTTTATACGTTGCTGTATCGTTGGATCAAGGTTTAGAGGCTGCTTGAGAATTGATCACCAACTACACTTATATGATATGTGTTCCTAGGACGTTGTAGGAATATATGATTGGGATCTTCTTCCTCTTTACAAATACATAGAAAGGTGGAGCTTATGTTGAGCCGATAGAAGTGCTTTTTGAACTTCCAATGACTAAATTTCAGCCGTTCTATAACTGTCTTATTATACCATGGCACTCGTGGAATCGTGGGATGAATTAGTGCGTAGTGACTGCTTTTGATTTTAGATGTCCTTGACCATTCCTCAGGCCAGTCTGATGACAACAGTTTTCTAATCATGGATATCAAATCTGGGAGAGAGAGTTTTTATTACATTTAATGGCTCCATGTAGGGATGATTTCTATGCTAGGACATCTGCTTGTCCATTTCCCTATATCCCAGGGTGGCCTCTCATCCGCACCATCGTGATGTTACGGTGTTTCCTCTGCACCCGAAACATAACGTCGACAATTGTTGTAACTATAGGTTTGATGACAATATTATGATGCTTAATAATCAGCTGGAGGGCTGACAAACCATCAGAGATTATGACTGTAGTGTCTGCTATAGTCGTTTGTGCGAATATCAGGGCTTCGAAAATGGCAATCAGCTTAGTTGTTATAATAGTGGAGTGTGACTCCAGGCCTTGTCGTTTGCTTCGCGGTACCTAATAGGCACTACCAGCGCCGTCACTAGACTTGGACCCATCTCAATACACAACATGCGATTCGTGATAGGAGACAGGAATTCTTTTGCCGTTACGTTTTATGGGTTCCGGTTCTGAACCGTTAAACTGGTCTTGGCGTCAGTCTGCAGAGTCGACGTTTTGTATGGCTTATTGTAATCCATTATAAGAGAACTCTCCCACAGCTTGTGCCTTAATGCCTGCATCTCCATATATTCAACCGCGGGGGGTGGAAGTTGCTTAGTTATCCAATATCCTCGCACGTACAGTAGGATGCAAATTCACGGATTTTTTTCTACGGGCCCATATTCGTCGAAACAGAGCAGTAGAAGGAAGTTCTCGAAGAGGGATATTCGTCGCAGCTTTAACGGTGGCTCATTCGCTTCAACCAGTAATGCATTGGTTGAGTTCGGTACGAGTGCCCCAGTAACTGTACATAAGGCTTCTCACTGCATAGTGTCGAGTCTTTGGAGCGTACTGTCTGACGCTGAACCGTAGTACATCTACATCTACATCATACTCCGCAAGCCACCTAATGGTGTGTGGTGGTGGATACTTTCGGTACGACTATCTGATCCCTCCAGCCCTGTTACACTAGCGAATAGTGCGTGTAAAGAATGATTGTTGGTAAGCCTCTGTACTGGCTCTAATTTCTCGAATTTTCTCCTCGTGGTCAGTACGCGAGATGTATGTAGGGGGGAAGTAGTATGTTGTCCGACTCCTGAAAAGTGCTGTCCCGAAATTTCAATAGTAAATCTCTCCGTGATGCACAACGCCTCTCTAGTAACGTCTGCCAGTGGAGTTTATTTAGCGTCTCCGTAACGCTTTCTTGCCAGCTAAACGATCCCGTGACGAAACGCGCCGCTCTTCGTTGGATCTTCTCTATCTCCTCTATCTGTCCTATCTGATAGGGATCCCAGATGGATGAACAACATTCAAGAATCTGGCAGACAAGCACCTTAGTAGCCACTTCTTTCGTGGATGAGTTACATTTCCTTAAAATTTTTCCGATGAACCTGAGTCTGGCGTCTACTTTTCCCACTGTCTGTTTTATATCGTCATTCCACTTAAGGTCGGTCTGGATAGTTACGCCTAGATACTATACGGCAGACGCTGTCTCCAGCTGTTTGTCATCAACAGTGTAGCTGTACAGTAGTGGATTTCTTTTCCTATGTATGCGCAATATGTTACATTTATTTACGTTCAGGGTCAACTGCCAGAGCCTGCACCATTCATCAATTCTCTGCAGGTCGTTCTGCAAATTCTTACTATCTTCTGGCGTTGCTACTTTGGTACAGACAACTGCATCATCTGCAAGTAGCCTTAAAGAGCATCCGACGCTTTCTACTAGATCATTTATATATATTGTGAACAGCAACGGTGCTATCCGACTTCCCTGTTGGATATTACCTATACATCTGTACCTTTACATCCGTCGATTTAGTTCCGTTAAGAGCGACGTGTTGAGTTCAACCTGCAAGAAAGTCTTGAATCCAATCGCAGGTCTGCCCCGATACTCCGTAAGCACGTATTTTTTTCATTAAACGGCAATGAGAGACGGTGTCAAATGCCTTGCTGTATTCAAGAAAGACGGCATCAACCTGAGCGCCGTTGTCCACTGCGTCCAGAGTCAAAGCATGCCCTTAGTGGCGACCGATAGAGTCATCGCTGTCCGCCGAACAGATCCCCACCACACTCCAAATGTAGCTCTGATGAGATTGCGTGCTTTTTCACGTGTAGTAATGGTATGTCGGATATGAAGAGTCTATCTCAGTTTATCATCGATAATCGTCATAAGATGTGTTGTTTTCGCAACTGGAAAACTACGTTGTCACAGTTCAATTGTTTGGGGAAGTGAAATCCTGTGGCGAGTACAGATCATTAGAGTAGACTTGCTATCATAGATTTTGAGGCCACTTTCTGTACACCACTCATGCAGACGTATGAGAGCGCTGTGCATTTTCAGACGACAGGACTCGAGAGTACTGTCTTCGCAATATATGCATACGTCGTCTATGTACTGTAATGTTTGGATGCCACTGGCAAACAGGGCATGAAGGTCTGTAGTAGAGAGATTGAATGACAAGGGAGCCAAGACTGATTCCTATGGGAGCCCTCTGCTAGTTTCCCTTGGTCCCAGTGTAGTTTTGTGTTGCAAAATGCTTGTTTGTCATTTCTCAGGAAGCTTACAATGTTACACACGAGTAGTTTAGAATCTGAAGTTCCTCCAATTTTTTCCCTAAGATTGAGAAGACCCCGTTGTCGTATGCTTTAGTAACTACGAACGGTACTGGTTCAAATGGCTCTGAGCACTATGGGACTTAACATCTGAGGTCATCAGTCCCCTAGAACTTAGAACTACGTAAACATAACTAACCTAGGGACATCACACACATCCATGCCCGAGGCAGGATTCGAACCTGCGACCGTAGCAGTCGCGCGGTTCCGGACTGACGCGCCTAGAACCGCTTGGCCACCGCGGCCGGCCGAACGGTATAATCAGACAATAATTCAGAGAGAAATTTAGCTGGATGTCAGTAACAAAAAGTAGAGGGATTTCAGTTCTGATTTTTCCTTTCCGAGAGCCAAATTGTTTTTCCGGCAATATTTTCTTGTTTTCGCACCAACATTCTAAGCGCCGCTTAATAACCCTTTCCATTACCTTCGCTGAACATGTTAGCAAAGTGAGAGGCCGATACGAGTAGGGTTTATTACACCTTTTTCCCGATTTGTGAATGGGAACGACACGACATGTTTTCAGCGAGTCCATTTCGAGCTTTTATGTCCATTCGATATTGTAAATTTTGAACACCAGCAGTTTTCCTTTGTGTGGATGTGTCGTAGCGTCGATTAGGTAATATAATCCGTGTCAGCTGCGACACCCTTCCCTTGGGAGAGCCCATTCTGGAGTTCTTCCAAGAAAAAGGGTTATGTAATTACATTGTCGTCCTCTTCACATTCCGCCTCGTATTCCGTGCTCATTACGCCCGGTGGTGTTATCACAAACAAGAACGATTCAAAAGTTCGTCGACGGTGGGATGGTGGAGGTGTATACATGTCCATTGTCAGTTCCTTCTCACATTCCAAATCCTGGTTAATTGTGTTTCTTTGCTCGACGCAGTGCAGAAACTTTGCCACGATTTCATATTTTTGTTCTGGAAACTTTTTTGGCTGTAGCTTGTGCTTTCTTAAGAGCAATAAAGTTTACATGATTAGAGATGCTTTTGTATGTTCTTAATCCCTCCCTTCGTTCCTTGAGGACTGCGTCACATTTTGAATCCCACAAGCCCGGTGATGGTTTGTGAGTAGTCTACTTATGTCCTTTTTGAGGTACTGAGACTTTCACTGCGTCATTGATAAGCGATACCAATACCCATAGTGTCTTTCTGGATCCTCAGTTCTGACGATCGATTCCAGTTTTTTTCCGGTAGTGGTCGATATATGTTTCAATTAGCTTTCTTTATGTTCCATTTCCGTCTGATTGCGTGTGTGAAAGTCTCTCCCTAGTTGTGTGTTTATTATAGTTTGAATTGGCAAGTGATCCGAACCTAAAGTATCCAGTATCATTTCCCATATTGTTCCGGTAGACAGTGCAGGGGATGCTATGCTCAAGTCTGCTGCTGACGGAACTTAATTTTATCGGACTATTCATGTTGGTGAGCCATCTTTTAGTACTGTAAGGTTTTCCGAATCTTGTACATTAAATAGTATTTTTCCCAGTGTTTTGACATTTCTGCAGCCCTATAGTGTTTGGTGGACGTTAAAGTGACCTAGTAATACAAGGGGTTACCCTATTGAGCTCATTATTGTTTTTAACTGTTGTTTGGAAAGCCTGTCGTTAGGTGCTTTGCATGCTGAAACCAAATTCAGACGAAGGTCTTTGATACACAGGCGGACACCCCCCATTTGCAATGTACCTTGCTGAGTGCCAGTACTGACAACGTGAAAGTGCAATTCCTGTTTTAGCAACAACGCTGCACCGCCGTAGCCATCATCTCTATATTCTCTATTAGATATTAGTATCGAGCAAAAAATGTCGAAGGCTGTATTTTTTGCCTTGAGTGATCTTGCTTTCCATTCAATGATTTTATAGGTTATTTTGAGGTGTAAGTAGTGTGGTTAACATATTTTGGATTGACATCCAGACCGAATCTGCTTTTAATACTAGAGTGGGCCCATTATTAGCTTGCTGGTACGATATATCATTCAAATTGTGGTGGGTAAGGGGGTTGGGACCCATTGGAACAAGAGGATGGCAGAGTTCTGGTTGGCACAATTGATGCCGGGGAACCACACTTTGTTGGGATCCTCTACGTTCTAAAGAATTTACGCGTTGCTGGTTGTGTAACTGGGCATGCTGTTTTAGAGTAGGGGGTGGTGGTAACGGCGGTGAATCCACTGGAGCCACCGTCTGCGGCATTGTCTTCTAAATCTACATCTACATCTACATCTACATTTATACTCCGCCACCCACCCAACGGTGTGTGGCGGAGGGCACTTTACGTGTTTGTTACGCTATCATATAATCATCCTTCTTTCTATGTATCCGCATTACATTACATTTGTCTATGTTAAGGGTCAGTTGCCACTCCCTGCAACAAGTGCCTATCCTCTGCAGATCTTCCTGCATTTCACTGCAATCCCCTAATGCTGCAACTTCTCTGTATACTACAGCATCATCGGCGAAAAGCCGTATGGAACTTCCGACACTATCTACTAGGTCATTTATATATATTGTGAAAAGCAATGGTCCCATAACACTCCCCTGTGATACGCCAGAGGTTACTTTAACGTCTGTAGACGTCTCTCCATTGAGAACAACATGCTGTGTTCTGTTTGCTAAAAACTCTTCAATCCAGCCACACAGCTGGTCTGATATTCCGTAGGCTCTTACTTTGTTTATCAGGCGACAGTGCGGAACTGTATTGAACGCCTTCCGAAAGTCAAGGAAAATAGCATCTACCTGGGATCCTGTATCTAATATTTTCTGGGTCTCACGAACAAATAAAGCGATTTGGGTCTCACACGATGGCTGTTTCCGGAATCCATGTTGATTCCTACAGAGTAGATTCTGGGTTTCCAGAAATGACATGATACACGAGCAAAAAACATGTTCTAAAATTCTACAACAGATCGATGTCAGAGATATAGGTCTATAGTTTTGCGCATCTGCTCGACGACCCTTCTTGAAGACTGGGACTACCTGTGCTCTTTTCCAATGATTTGGAACCTTCCGTTCCTCTAGAGACTTGCGGTATACGGCTGTTAGAAGGGGGCAAGTTCTTTCGCGTACTCTGTGTAGAATCGAATTGGTATGCCGTCAGGTCCAGTGGACTTTCCTCTGTTGAGTGATTTCAGTTGCTTTTCTATTCCTTGGACACTTATTTCGATGTCAGCCATTTTTTCGTTTGTACGAGGATTTAGAGGAGGAAATGCATTGCGGTCTTCCTCTGTGAAACAGCTTTGGAAAAAGGTGTTTAGTATTTCAGCTTTACGCGTGTCATCCTCTGTTTCAATGCCATCATCATCCCAGAGTGTCTGGATATGCTGTTTCGAGCCACTTACTGATTTAACGTAAGACCAGAACTTCCTAGGATTTTCTGTCAAGTCGGTACATAGAATTTTACTTTCGAATTCACTGAACGCTTCACGCATAGCCCTCCTTACGCTAACTTTGACATCGTTTAGCTTCTGTTTGTCTGAGAGGTTTTGGCTGCGTTTAAACTTGCCGTGAAGCTCTCTTTGCTTCCGCAGTAGTTTCCTAACTTTGTTGCTGAACCACGGTGGGTTTTTCCCGTTCCTCACAGTTTTATGCGGCACGTACCTGTCTAAAACGCATTTTACGATTGCCTTGAACTTTTTCCATAAACACTCAACATTGTCAGTGTCGGAACAGAAATTTTCGTTTTGATCTGTTAGGTAGTCTGAAATATGCCTCCTATTACTCTTGCTAAACAGATAAACCTTCCTCCTTTTTTTTTATATTCCTATTTATTTCCATATTCAGGGATGCTGCAACGGCCTTATGATCACTGATTCGCTGTTCTGCGCTTACAGAGTCGAAAAGTTCGGGTCTGTTTGTTATCAGTAGGTCCAAGATGTTATCTCCACGAATCGGTTCTCTGTTTAATTGCTCGAGGTAATTTTCGGATAGTGCACTCAGTATAATGTCACTCGATGCTCTGTCCCTACCACCTGTCCTAAACATCTGAGTGTCCCAGTCTATAACTGGTAAATTGAAATCTCCAACTAAGACTATAACATGCTGTGAAAATTTATGTGAAATGTATTCCAGATTTTCTCTCAGTTGTTCTGCCACTAATGCTACTGAGTCGCGAGGTCGGTAAAAGGAGCCAATTATTAACCTAGCTCGGCTGTTGAGTGTAACCTCCACCCATAATAATCCACAGGAACTATCCACGTCTACTTCACTACACGATAAACTACTACTAACAGCGACAAACACGCCACCACCTGTTGCATGCAATCTATCCTTTCTAAACACCGTCTGTGCCTTTGTAAAAATTTCGGCAGAATTTATGTCTGGCTACAGTCAGCTTTCCGTACCTATAACGATTTCAGCTTCGGTGCTTTCTATCAGCGCTTGATGTTCCGCTACTTTACCAACGCAGCTTCGACAGTTTACAATTACAATACCGATTGCTGCTTGGTCCCCGCATGTCCTGACTTTGCCCCGCACCCTTTGAGGCTGTTGCCCTTTTTGTACTTGTCCGAGGCCATATAACCTAAAAAACCACCCAGTCCACGCCACACAACCCCTGCTACCCGTGTAGCTGCCTGCTGTGCATAGTAGACTCCTGACCTATCCAGCGGAACCCGAAACCCCACCACCCTACGCCGCAAGTCGAGGTATCTGCAGCCCACACGGTCGCAGAACCGTCTCAGCCTCTGATTCAGACCCTCCACTCGGCTCTGTACGAAAGGTCTGCAGTCAGTCCTGTCGACGATGCTGCAGATGGTGATCTCTGCTTTCATCCCGCTAGCGAGACTGGCAGTCTTCACCAAATCAGATAGCCGCCGGAAGCCAGAGAGGATTTCCTCCGATCCATAGCGACACACATCATTGGTGCCGACATGAGCGACCACCTGCAGATGGGTACAACCTGTACCCTTCATGGCATCCGGAAGGACCCTTTCCACATCTGGAATGACTCCCCACGGTATGCAAACGGAGTGCACATTGGTTTTCTTCCCCTCTCTTACTGCCATATCCCTAAGGGGCCCCATTATGCACTTGACCTTGGAGCTCCCAACTACCAATCTGCGACCGCTCGGATCTTGCAGGCTGAGGGGCAACCTCTGGAACAGGACAAGCAGCCATGTCCGGCTTCATGTGGAATGGTTGTTGCGGATCGTAGTTGGCGGTGCTGACATTTGCAGTGAACCGCTCTTGAGTCGGAAGGGGCGTAAATTCTGTACCTCGTCTCGGAATGTTTAGGGGTTCAAATGGTTCAAATGGCTCTGAGCACTATGGGACTCAACTGCTGAGGTCATTAGTCCCCTAGAACTTAGAACTAGTTAAACCTAACTAACCTAAGGACATCACAAACACCCATGCCCGAGGCAGGATTCGAACCTGCGACCGTAGCGGTCTTGCGGTTCCAGACTGCAGCGCCTGTAACCGCACGGCCACTTCGGCCGGCAATGTTTAGGGGAAAAGTACTTGCATTCACACAAGGCGTGTTTTCGAACACAGCTGCTGCTTCTCGGAATGCAGTTTTATTGAGAGACACAATTTTGTTAAGTTCCTTGTGTTTGAGATACATTGGGCAGGTTCGAGATAGGACACTGTGACAACCGGCACAGTAAATACAGGTTGGTTGATTGGCCATCTCACAAGCATCATTTCAGTGCGGGCCTGCGCAGCACGCACATCTTACGTTACTTCCACACTGTTTCCTGTCATCACCAAAAAGCAAACAATTGTAGCATTGTAAGATGGAAGATATGTACATGTCTACTGGATAGCGAACTCCATGAGTGTAAACGGTGTGTGGGAGCCGCTGTAATCTAAGTGTCAGCCAGCCGAAGTGGCCGAGCGGTTCTAGGCGCTACAGTCTGGAACCGCGCGACCGCTACGGTCGCAGGTTCGAATCCTGCCTCGGGCATGGATGTGTGTGATGTCCTTAGGTTAGTTAGGTTTAAGTAGTTCTAAGTTCTAGGGGACTGATGACCTGAGAAGTTAAGTCCCATAGTGCTCAGAGCCATTTGAACCATTCTAAGTGTCAAAACACAAACTAGTGACAGCTTTGTTACTTTTTTCCCATTCAGGTTTATAATTTCACTAAATCGATTGATGGCAAGAACTTCGCAGGAACACGTCATTTCCATTAGCAATTCGTCCTCCATAAGTGAGATTTCAACGTTGTTGATGACGCCTTGTATACTATTGAAGAATTTTGGAATAAAGGCCCTCAAATTTGCTTTGCGTATGAAAAGACACAGTCTCAGTTTTCAAACGGTTTTTCTCTGCTGCCATAATATTAATAATGGCTCACATGCCCGTATAATAAATTTGCCTAGAGCCATAGCATGGAGCCTGCCTATGTTTCCGTCTCCACTTTCAATAAATAAGGTAAAAGCACCTTAATCGCTAATTGCGTAGAAGTTAGCACTGCCACATACTTGTTGGTGGGTGATGGTTCCTTCTTGGGAGGTGTCGACACGCAAAACTTTCTCCACTTTGTCTCATTGGTCGTCATGTCCTACACCCTCCGTGCATCCTGCTGAGGCTTCCGCGAGAGCTGTGAAACATGTTGCAGGGCGTCCGCGTTGTGGGATGACTGCGTCGGTAAGTAATAGACTGATGTGTACATGAAGTGCATCAGTATCCATTGCGGCACTGTGAGGTTGGTTTGGCGAAGTTTGTAGAGCAGGGGAACTGCAATCGCCACCGTCCATGGGTGTGATTGCAGTGTAGCCAAATATTTAAGGATTTGGTACGGCCTTTGGAAGTACACTGAGGTGACAAAAGTCATGGAATACCTCCTAATATCGTATCGGACGTCCTTTTGCCCGGTGTAGGGGAGCAGCTCAGGGTGGCATGGACTCAAAAAGTAGTTGGAGTCCTCTACAGAAATATTGAGCCTTTCTGCCTCTGTCAGTCCATGATTACGAAGGATCTTGTGCACGAACTGACCTCTCGATTATGTCTCACAAATGTTCGATGGGATTCATGTCGAATGATCTGGATGGACAAATCATTCTCTCGACTTGTCTAGAATGTTCCTCAAACCAACCACAAACGACTGTGGAGAGATGACAATTCCATCGTTGTTTGAGAACATGAAGTCCATGAATGGCTGTAGGTGGTCTCTTAGTAGCCAAACACAATCATTCCAGGTCAATGCTCGGTTGAGGTGGACCAGAGGACCCAGTCTACTCCATGTAGACACAGTCCGCATCACTATGGAGCTACCATCATCCTACACAGAGCCTTGCTGGCAACTTAGGTCCATGGCTTCGTGGAGTCTGTGCCACACTCGAAGCATACCAGCAGCTCTTGCCAGGCCACGATTTTCCAGTCGCATAGGGTCCAACTGATATGGTCACTAGCCCAAGAGAGGCGCTGCACGCGATGTCGAGTTATTAGCAAAAGGTACTAGCGTTGGTCGTCTGCTGTCATAGACAACTAACGCCAAATTTCGCCCCACTGTCCTAACGGATACATTGAGCGTACCCCCCCCCCCAGAATGATTTCTGCGGTTATTTCACGCCATGTTGCTTGTCTGTTAGCACTGACAACTCTACACAAATGCTGGTGCTGTCGGTCGTTAAGTGAAGGCCGCCAGACATTGCGTTGTCCATGGTCAGAGGTAATGCCTGAAATCTGGTATTGTCGGCACACTCTTGACATGAGGGATCTCGGAATAATGAATTCCCTAACGATTTCAGAAATGGAATGTCCCATGAGCTCAGCAATAATACTGCAATCTGTACATGTGCATATCGCTGTCCCATGGATTTTGTCACCTTATTGTATAGCAAATACTCGTACGAACTATCACTGTTTACACTGGGTGTGAGTACTAGCCGAGTGGGAAGTGTTTTCACCGTTTTAGCGCGCCAATGACATCCCTTCTGCATCTCGGAGCGAAGTGTATCCTACACCTTGGGGAGAGCGGGGAGGGGGGGGGGGGTGAAGAGGGGTGAGGAGGGGAGGCAGTGTGGATGCCCCGCGGCAACAAGGAAAGTCAGGAGTACGGCATAATTGACCACCTCAGCTTCACAATTCTCAATCACCAGTATACTGGCAGGCGGTAACGCTATGTACGCAAAATGAGAATCTGTCAGGGGTAGTCACGACAACATTGCTCCAAGACAATGACGAAACGCGACAATTATGCCAAAATCTACGGAAACTTCCTAGGGAGACCACTAAGGTGAAACGCTCCTCAAATGCGTCTGCTGTGTCCGCGAGTACATTTCTCTGTAAATGTATGGTGTGTATGGTCGACAATCAGTTTATTGGGCCTGTTGTGTCTTACTGCATCGTCTTACAGGGCTCCGTTATATAGAATTTCTTGAAAATGAGCTTCCAGCGTTATTGGAATGCGTTCCTCTGGCCACGAGAATGGATATGTTCTTTTATCATGGCGGGGCCTCTGGAAGCTCTAGTCATCATGTAACACACCATCTAAACCTAACATTCCTAGGAAGATGGAGCGGCTTCAGTGGTGAGGTTCTTGCACCAAGGTCCCCAGAACTTGTTCCTTTACAGTTTTGTGTGTGGGGGTCGGTGAAAGGCGAAGTCTATAAAGAAAAAGTAAACACAAGGAAGAATTGAACATTCGGATGATGAGTAGTGTTCTTAAAAGAACGCCAAGGCGACCTCAGAAGAACTAGAAGTAGTGCAGTGCTGTCAACAGAATTCGAAAGGGCACTGAAGTCGGAAGTGTAATTTATGAAACCCAACTTTGAACTTAATCGTTTGCCTTTACTTAACACCTTCTGTAAGTATCTGCTTAGCCAACAGCCTTACCACAGTGGTAAAACCGGTTCCCGTCAGGTCACTGAAGTTAAACACTGTCGGGCTTGTGAAGGACTTGAATGGGTGACCATCCTGGTCTGTTGAGCGCTGTTGGCAAGCGGGTTGCAGTGAGTACTTGTGATGCCAACTGAGGGGCTACTTGATTGAAAAACAATGGTCTCGGTAACGAAAGCTGACAACGGCCTGGAGAGTGGTGTGCTGACCACATCCCCCTTCATACCCACGTCTGGTAACGCCTATAGGCTTAGGACGACACGGTGATTGGTAGGTACTGTTGGGCCATCCGAGGCCTGTTCAGACAGAGTATTTGTTTAGGTTACATTCTAATAGTTGTATTTCTGTAGCCAATGAAAACTGGACGTTTTGTAGGGGGAATGTTTTATTCGAATTAGTCTACACTACCATAACCTAAAACATTTACTATTCCTCTTAAAACAGCCTGTATATACTTTTGACGATTCGAAAATCAGTTAGTGATATTTGTCTTAATTTACTTCTACTAGACACATAGCGATAATACAGCGGCACACTTGCCTTCCCGAAACATACAATACAGGGCATCCACTCTACGTAGAAAGTGTCCAGGAGATACCAAACATTTTATCAGGGACATTATACAACGTGAACATGAACACCACTTAAAATTCCTGGGGTTGCTCAGGCATATTTTCTGATTATTTTGTTATAAGAGACACATGGTCTCTGGTGGTTTGTCACAGAGTAATTGTATTTGCTTTAATTTCTTTCCACAATTTGTCTTCGTATCTGTATTGCACTGAAAATATCTGCACAAAAGGGCAAGTGTCGGCGATATGCACAGTTTGTCTCGTTTGGAAACAAAATCGTTCCTGCTTCAAAACAAGGAGGAATTAAAGACATTTTCTGTCAGTGGGCAGTGATTTACATCAGTGGGTCAACTAGAAAATTTGTTCTGGATCAGGATGCGAATGCGGATTTCTTGGTTACTTGGTAGATGCTCTGACCACTACGCCATTTGGAGACCACGAGCTCCACAACCGCACCACTGCGCTAGTGTTAGTCTTAGTCATAGAAAAGGGGAATTTTGCTAAAATTCAGTAAAGGTGCGGTTTGGCGATGAAGTCTGCGGCCGCTGGCAGTGTGTGGTAATAATTGGCAGCTATTAGGCCAGACAGAGTAAACATGGTGTGGAGCTGTAGCGGGGTATTGCACATACGACTGGTTTGGAATGGTGAAACAGCGAGGCAGGAAACTGCAGCATTGCTTAAAGTTATTGCGATGAGTGAGGCAAAGCAGTAGGCCAGAGCCAGGGAGGCGATGTGTAAATGGCTGACATATGGGAATTTACCCTTGCCATAGTTTCTGTCTCTCTCTGACACTATGTCAGAAGCGAGGGGAAAACCATTATAAATAGTCAGGCACTTTTAGCTTGAAGTGTGTGCCAGGTCAGTCGAGAGTCGGGTCGGAGCTGTGGTAGTCTACACTTATGGGGACCATTCTGGCAGCGATGTTGTAAATATTCCGTGTAAACTGTTCTTTATTTCCATGTACTTGTTCGCCCTGTATTCTGCCTCTGGGGACACGACACCGGAGAGGGATGGAACGGCAGCCGGGTACTTGGAGATTGCACGGTCTGCCTGAATGACGGCAGTGACAGCAGTCTGCAACGGGACTAGGATGGCCCACATTCGTTTCCCACCTGGTGTACGGGTCCAGGCTAGGCATACGCTCTGGGAGGCGCAGCAGCGCTGGAGCAGCGCCAGAGGCGCCATCTGGCAAGCACCACTAGCGGCAAGTTGCGGCACGACATCCAGGAGTGTGCGGGTTCCAGTCCGATCCTCTTCTAGAAGCAGCGGCCGCCCGAGGGCCAAGGGTGACCAGTACAATCACCTTCATCCCACGGTCGCACAGAGCAGGCCAAACAGGGTGGGGGGGGGGGGGGGGGGGGACGGCGAGGACCAGGGACTGTAGCAGTCTCTGGAATCGTGGGCAGCCGGCTGGTGTGGCCGAACGGTTCTAGGCGCTTCAGTCTGGAACCGCGCGACCGCTACGGTCGCAGGTTCGAATCCTGCTTCGGGCATGGGTGTGTGTGATGTCCTTAGGTTAGTTCGGTTTAAGTAGTTCTAAGTTCTAGAGGACTGATGACCTCAGAAGTTAAGTCCCCTAGTGCTCAGAGCCATTTGAACCATTTGAACCAATCGTGGGCAGCTATGCAGCGCCTGTCGCCCCCCCCCCCCCCCCCCCTTGAGAGGCAGCTACCGGGCAGAGCACGGCCGCCTTCCAGATGAGCAGTCCTGTTGAGAGCAGCAGTGTTGGCATACCAGGAGTTGCTGAGCCGACTGGACTCACGGAACAGCACTGCGAGCAGCACGCTGACGCTACACTGCACCCATCATAGTAGTGTAAACTACGTGAATAAAGTAATGCTTCCGAATACCGCCTGCAGTCCGGAACCGCGGGACTGCTACGGTCGCAGGTTCGAATCCTGCCTCGGGCATGGGTGTGTGTGATGTCCTTAGGTTAGTTAGGTTTAAGTAGTTCTAAGTTCTAGGGGACTTATGACCTAAGATGTTGAGTCCCATAGTGCTCAGAGCCATTTGAACCATTTGAACCGAATACCGCTGTATCACTCTGCACTGCCCCTTGACGCTATTGAACTTCCTCGGCCTCCTGACGAAATCTGGTGTGGTGGGTCCCGGCTTCAGCTCAGCCATCTTTAGTCCCGGGTTCGACCATCGACACCCCCGCAACGGTGGTGTCAGAAGTGGTGCCAGTTACAACGCTGGTACCGGATTTCCACTCCCACATCTTATGTCGAGCAAGTAGCATTGAGGTGTGCCTGTGTAGAGGCGTAGTTGAGGTGTACAGTTGTGTTCATGACTGGTGGTCATACACTTCTTGTTATTTCTTGTCGTTCGGGAAGTGTTCGTCCATAGGACCCTAAAGGGAGGAAAGCAGGACTGTCACCTGCACATGAGCACAATGGGGATGGGTGAGTGACGTTCGATTTAGTGTTACGTGTCATTCATTTGTGTTTTAAGGGGTTAAGTGTCAATTAGGATGGACTTTTTGAAGGTGTCATTTGTAAGGCCAGAGAGCATGTAGTTTTATTTGAATTCAGGGGAAATGGGGGACATGACGACATAGCGCCTAAACGATGTAATTTTTGTAACCTGTCAGGTCACGGATTACCATGTACAAAGTTGGTGCCAAAGAGTTGTTTTATTTGTAACAGATTTGGATATTTGGCGCGCAACTGTTCAGAAAGTAGACGGGCGATGATTCGCTGCAAGAACAAAGTTTTAGGAATAGCAGAGTGGAATTAATAGTAACAGTAGAGCTATAAGCAAGAATGGTGGAAACACAGCAAGCAGCAGAGGCTGCGGCAGTGACTACAGCGGAAGCTGTAACTTAGCAAATTCGGGTATTGTTGGAGGCAAGGGTAAGGGACAAAGAAAAATATGAAGAATTAGCGGGGAGATTTGAGGCATTGCAAGTAGGGAAAGGGATGTCGAGTGAAAGTAAATTGCAGGTCGGGGAGTGTCATAGACCGTTTGACCTGGCAATCGCGCCATTGATTAACTCCTTTTCGGGTAAAACAACAGAGGATGTGTCGGTATTCCTTAATGACATTATCACAATGGCTGATGCCAGTGGGTGGTCGGATGTTGTAATGTTGAGATTGGCGAATTTGTGCCCGACAGGGGATGCCAAGTCGTACGTACTATACCATAAAACGTTGAACAATGTCGGGACGTTTGCAGAGCTTGGGGCTGGGTTACACCAGAGGTACCAGAAACAAAAAAAATGGCTCTGAGCACAATGCGACTTAACTTCTGAGGACATCAGTCGCCTAGAACTTAGAACTAATTAAACCTAACTAACCTAAGGACATCACACACATCCATGCCCGAGGCAGGATTCGAACCTGCGACCATTGCGGTCGCTCGGTTCCAGACTGTAGCGCCCAGAACCGCACGGCCACTCCGGCCGGCCCAGAAACAAAACAGTACCAGGTTTTTTTGGGAAAAATTAAATGCGTTAGTTATGAGAAGAAATGAGACTATGGAGGTTTTCTCAGGCAATATTCGAAAGCTAAATGCACAAACGTTCGAACTGTCACCGAATGGGGAGACGAATAGAGTGCTGTCACAGGATGCCGAGAACAGGGCGTTAGATGTGTTTTTGCGGGGAATACCGCCGGAGAAGTCACGTTGGGTGAGAATGAAGAATCCCAGTGATCTTGCGGCGGCTCTAAGGATTGCCACATACTTAGAGGAGGTAGATTATGTGACGAAGCAAAGCGTGGAGCATAGAGTTCTGGCAGCGGAAATTAAGTGTTTTGGTTGTGGCCAGGTAGGACATAATATGAAGCAGTGTCAGCGTCAGTTGCGGTGTTACTCATGTGGGAAAACGGGTCACTGGGCAGTGAACTGCAGGAGTAAAAGTAAGGGGGAACCTTGGCGACAGCAGCCGTTAAACGAGAATGGGAGTGCTTCAACCGTTGGAGGTCGCTCCCAGTGAAATCAGGTAATGCGCTTGTAGGTGCACAGACGGAATGCTGCTTATTAGGCTTGGTGAACGGAAGGGAACAGAGGTTTCTGGTTGACACGGTGCACACGTGTCTGTTATTAGTCTAGATCTGGTTAGCAGGGGAAGGCTTGAACCACCATGTTATAGGTTACGTGAGGTGGGGGATAATAAAGTGGAGTCATTAGGTACGACGGCACTTCAATTTGTGATCGCAGGAACTAGGTTTAGCGAGCAGGCAGAGGTGTTACCATGTGTGGGTGAGGGGTATTCGGTGATTCTCGGGCTGAACTTCCTTCAAATGGTTCAAATGGCTCTCAGCACTACGGGACTTAACATGTAAGGTCATCAGTCCCCTAGACTTAGAACTACTTCAACCTAACTAACCTAAGGACAGCACACACATCCATGCCCGAGGCAGGATTCGAACCTACGACCGTAGCAGCAGCGCGGTTCCGGACTGAAGAGTCTAGAACCTCTCGGCCACAACGGCCGGCCTGGACTTCCTTGACAAACATCGTGCGAAGATAGATCTTTGGCAACAAACAGTGGAACTCAGTGGAACAATGTTTTGCATGGGGGAAACCGTTGTAAATGGACGGATGTCGCAAGGTGCACTTAACGCGAAGGTGACACCGGCTAAACTGCGAACGGATTCATTAATGGTCTATCAGCAGGATAACATACCGGCAGGTACAGGGACTTACCAAAGGAGCCACTCTCGAGTAATGAGGAGTTGGATAATGTACACTGTTTTGTGCGAAGGAGTTCAGCTCACGCAAGTTATGTGGAAGGAGATTATAGGGTTCCTGTGAGTATAAGATAACTTCGGTAGAGCGGATTTCAGCTTGTCGAAACGGCTGTTATTGGCCACATTGGTTTTTTTTATGAAGATGATCTCGATAGGGAGGATTTAGAGGCGAGCCATAAGCAAAACGTCGGTGCAGCGCAATTTAAGGGAAAATTACAGCATTTACAGGGAGACGACAGTGTCACGTTGGAGGAATTGTTATTGACATATAGCGATTTATTCGGAACGGAGGGTAGGTTACCGGTAACACTGATTACGAAGCATCACATACCAACGGAGGATAATCCATCAGTGTTTAGGAAACCATATAGGGTAGCACGTCATATGCAACCGCTACTAGAGGAGTTTATATAACAATAACTACGGGATGGAATCATAGAGCATAGCGATAGTCCATATTCAAGCAATATAGTTCTCATACCTAAGAAGTCGGTGGATGGTACAAGGAAATACAGGTTTTGTTGTGATTATAGGTTTCTGAATGCGAAAACCATTTCGGAAACATATCCGATTCCGAATATCACGGACGCATTGGATAATCTGGGACAATGTAAGTATTTTACGACAATGGGTTTATGGAGTAAATACCACCAGTTGGAAGTTGCGCCAGGCGATAGGGCAAAGACAGCTTTGACTGTTCCTGGGGGACACTATCAGCATATACGCATGCCGTTGAAGAATACAACGGCAACTTTTCAGCGATTATTAGATAGGATTTTAACGGGCGTGAAACCAAAGACATGTATGGTTTACCTAGTTGACATTATAATATTTTCGAAGGATATACCAGAACATGTATTGCGTTTAAGAGAAGTCTTTAGAAGATTGCGGTCGGCACGGTTAACATTAAGGTTAGAAAAATGTAATTTTCGCAGGCGCAGGTCGAATATTTAGTTCAAGTAATCAGTGAACAAGGGTTCAAAACGGTCCTCGGTTGACAGAGGCAGTTCAAAATTTTCCGTCAGTACGTACAACGAAGCAATTACAGTCGTATATTGGGTTATGTTCATATTATCGTAAATTCGTAAAGGATTTTGATAAAATAGCCAAGCCGTTAACAAAACTTTCAAAGAAAGGGTTTAAATTTCAATGGACGGAGTGAAGTCAGGATGCTTTCGATGAATTAAAAATGAGATGAGTTTCTGGTCCGGTGTTGGTGTTTCCGAATTTTGAAGAAGACTTCATCTCATCATGTGACGCATCAAATGGCGCAGTAGGATGTGTTCTGGGGCAAATGGTGAATGGACAGGAGCATCCCGTGGCGTATGCTTCTAGACAGTTAAATAGGGCAGAGCGGAATTATTCCACAACGGAAAAGGAGATTTTGTCTGTAATATATGGAGTAACGTATTTTCGTTGTTACCTTTATGATAGGAAGTTTAAGGTCGTGACAGATTATGCGGCGTTGAGATGGTTACTGGGACTCAAGGATCCTTCTAGTCGATTAACACGGTGGGCTCTAAAATTAAGTGAGTTTGACTTTGAAGTAATTCATAAGCCAGGGAAGAAACAGGGGAATGCAGACGCATTAAGTCGCAAGTTACACGCATTATAAGTAATGGGTAAGAGTGTCGCCGAATGGCAAAGGGCACAAGTAGAGGATGAGGAGTGCCAGGGTTTTAGAACTCAACCACACTTCATTGTGGAGGGAAATTTGTTATGTAGAGTTACCAGGTGTGGACCACGGGTAGTGGTACCAAAGAGTTTCAAAGAGGAAGTCTTAAAGCAGGACCATGATCATGTGTTTTCAGGGCATGGTGGTCATCGAGCAACGGAAAGACAAGTAGCAGAACGATTTTGGTGGCGCATTCGGAGGAGGGATGTGGAACAATACGTAGCAAATTGTGTACCGTGCGTGCAGCGAACGGATGTGACGCGTGCAAGAATTCAGTTGCAACGGTTACCAGAGGCTTCGAAACCTTTCGAGTTTATCGGGCTAGATGTCTGCGGGCCATATAACAAAACACCGGCAGGGAATCGTTACGTTTTAATTATAATTGATCACTTTTCGCGGTTTCTAGCTATGGTCGCAATACTAAACCAACAGGCAAGTACGGTAGCACAAGCTATCATCAGTAACTAGTTATTGAAGGTTCGGGTGCCTGATACTATAATTATGGATCAGGGAACGAACTTCATGTCCGAATTAATGCCACAGTTGTGTCGGTTATTGAGAATAAAAAAAAATTGTGGACCAGTCCATTTCATCCGCAGGCGAATGGGAGCACGGAGTGAGTACATAAGGCAATTTCAAAAATGCTAAGTCATTATGTGAATGGAAACTATGATAACTGTGACATTTATCTTCCGTACGTGGTATCGAGTTATAACACCAAGATACATTCAGGGATCGAAATGTCACCGTTCGAGGTGGTCTATGGAAGAAAGATGGCATCACCGTTTAACGTTCTATCTCCGAAATCGGGAGGTAAAGGGGACGCAGTGAGGAAATTTGCACTTACAATATGGGAAGTCTGGAAGAGGGTACGTAAGGACAATACTAAAGCGTTGGAAAGGCAGGAAGAACAGAATAAGCGGTTCGGACCTATACCACAGTACAGGGTAGGTCAATGTGTACTGATCACAAATCCATATACACCTAAGGGAAAGACGGAAAAATTCTTGACGAAGTACCACGGACCATACCAGATCATGGAGATGACTTCTCCTGTAAATGTTAAAGTGCAGCTGCCAACAAAAACGTCAGTTATCCACGTAAGTAGAGTATAGCCATTTAAAGGAATGGTGGCTGGATGACCTCAATTACAAGGAGGTGACCCAATTAAGAGGCTAGGCAAAGCAAACGGAAGAAGAAGGTCTCGGCGGAGGGACAACAGCGGGTGACCGAGCGGATCTAGGCACTTCAGCCCGGAACCGCGCTGCTGCTACAGTCGCAGGATCGAATACTGCTTCGGGCATGGATGTGTGTAATGTTAGTTAGGTTTAAGTAGTTCTAAGTTCTAGGGGACTGATGACCTTAGATGTTAAGTCCCATAGTGCTCAGAGCCATTTGAACCACTTTTTTGACAACAACGGATGCATAACGTTCCCTATGTGTTACGGTCACAAAGGGAGTAAATTATTATAAGTGTAATAATGTATTGCATGTTTATATTTTGTGTTTTGGTATCAAGGGATAATTTGCGTTTTTTTGTGTTTTGGTGGGTCAGATAATAGTTGCGTTTTTCTTGTTTGTTGTGTTTGTTGTTTTGTTTTGTTATTGTATGGGGGAGACTATTTTCAGAGAGTTCGATAGGGGAGAGTGAACTATCGGGAATGTTTGAGGATGTCGTACGATGTTGTAGAGACTTCTAGTGGTAAGTGGTTCTGGAGATATTACCAATGCAGAATGTGACATATTTAAACTCCTCGTTAAATCCAGAGCTTTTGGAAACGTTGCATTCCTTTATTAATGCACAGGAAGGATCTATCACGGTTAATAAAGTATTGGAACACTTTCGAACGTTGCATCAGCATCACACCGGCAGAATAATGACAGTGAGCATTTCATCCACAGGGTGTGCCGTTTTTCTATTTTTCTTGGGTAAAAGCTTTGTTGAGAGTGTGGAAACGTGCACCAGTAGAGGAGGTGCCAACACATCAGTTGCCTATGGCATGGGTAAACAGTGTAAACAGTGTATAGGTGTACAGTTAATGTTTTGATGTCCTCGTTAGTTTTCGTCTGTAGAATGTAAGTTTTGTGAACAAGGTATGTTTACGCAGCCACAAGCCACGTCTGTTGTATTTCGATTCGGGACGAATCTTGTTGAAAGGAGGGAGGTGTGCTGCTCTAGTATTAGTGTTAGTCATAGAAAAGGAGAATTTTGTTAAATTTCAGTAAAGGCACGGTTGGGCGATGAAGTCTGCGGACGCTGGCAATGTGTGGTAATAATCGGTAGCTAGTAGGACAGACAGAGTAAACATGGTGCGGAGCTATAGCGGTATATTGCATATACAATTTGTTTGGAATGGTGAAACAGCGAGGCAGGGAACTGCAGCATTGCTTGAAGTTATTGCGGTGTATGAGGCGAGGCAGTAGGCCAGAGCCAGGGAGGTGATGTGTAAACGGCTGAAATATGGGAATTTACCCTTGCCATAGTTTCTGTCTCTCTCTGACTCTACGTCAGAAGCGAGGGAAAGAGCAATATAAATAGTCAGGCACTTTTAGCTTGAAGTGTGTGCCAGGTCAGTCGAGAGTCGGGTCGGACCTGTGCTGGTCTAAGCTTATAGGGGCCAGTCTGGCAGCGATGTTGTAAATATTCTGTGTAAACTGTTCTTTATTTTTATGTACTTGTTCCGCCTGTATTCCGCCTCCAGGGACTCAACACTGGGGCAGGACGGAACGGCAGCTGGGTACTTGGAGATTGCACGGTCTGCTTGAAGGAGGGCAGTGACAGCGGTCTGGAACGGCTCGGTCCAGGACAGGACACGTTCGCTTCCCACCTGGCATACCGGGGTCCGGGCGAGGCACTGGAGCAGCGCCAGAGGCGGCGGCGCATGTTACCATCCGGCAAGCACCACTAGCGGCAAGTTGCGGCATAGCATCCAGGAGGGCGCGGGTTCGAGTCCGGTCCTGTCCTGCGAGCAGCGGAGGCCCGAGGGCCACGGGTGACCAGTACAACCACCTTCGTCCCATGGTCACACAGAGCGGGCCAAACGGGGCGGAGGACGGTGAGGACCAGGGACTATAGCAGTCCCTGGAATCGCGGGCAGCTACGCGGCGCCTGTCGCCACGCCTCGGCGAGGCGGCGACCGGGCAGAGCGCGGCCGCTTTCCAGATGAGCAGCCTTGTTGACAGCAGCAGCGTCGGCATACCAGGAGTTGCTGAGCCGGCTGGACGCGTGGAACAGCGCTGTGAGAGGTACGCCGACGCTACGCTGCACCCATCGTAGTAGTGTAAACTGAGTGAATAAAGCAATGCTTCCGAATACCGCTGTATCACTCTGCACTGCCCCTTGACGCTATTGAACTTCCTCGGCCTCCTAACGAAATACGGCGCGGTGGGTCCCGTCTTCAGCTCGGCCATCTGGAGTCCCGGGTTCGACCATCGACGCCCCCGCAACAGCACGGAGTATTCTACCACGCCTCCCATCAGACCCAACTTCTCAACTTATTCCACGCACTACTGATGTAGTGCTCCTACTCATTAGCCTCATTACTCGTGACATCTTGCCAGTTCCTGTCAGTGTTCGAGATTTTTATGCACACTCACTGAAGGGATCATCGGCCGTCATAGCCTTAATTACATATATATGTGGCGTCTGTTTTTCAGACATGTTGAAAAAACCTATCATTCCTACTTGCTGTTGGCAAAAGTAGTGCTCACTGCTTTTTCGTTATGAGGCTTGCGATAAGCGCTGCTTGGTTTGTGTTGTATTTATTTTTCCGGTAGCTTTAATTGTTATACGTTCTGCAGTGATAACTGTCATGACATTTTAACAATGCCCATAAGGAACAGTTCTGCATTTGTTACATACTGACAAAACAGATCTAACACAGTGTAATAAAAGTGTTTCCCTTTTCTGAGGACTGCTGCGCTACTATGTTATTTATTATGTACGTTTCATTGATAGAGCGTATTATAGACTTTTTCACTGCTGTGAAGATATTTTCACAAAACTTTACTACACATATGGACAAATTGTTGCGGCCAGCCGGAATACAAAAGAAAATCGAGACTGTGGCGTGGCTTGGTAGTTTGGCACACAGTACGGAGTTTTAACTGGGCACCTCGCCACCCCCACCAACCCCACAAGAAACATCAAATTTATTTTTTGTAGATACAGTGTTTGATAAAAGTGATTAAATAAGCAAAGTTTGTAAACAATTTTTATGAACGCCAACAACACTTAAAACCCAGTTTTATAATTAAGACAGCTTAATTGATTGTTAATGAAGTAGTATAAGTAACGAAAGATCATTTTAGTGATAGGTAACTTTAATATGTAGCTTAGTCTTTTTCATCTAACTTTCTCATCTGCAAAATTTAAAGCTGCATTAGAGTCGATACCCTCAGCTTCACTGTTTCCGATTGCTAAAATTTCCGAACTAGAGAGTCGTGTTTGTCTCTTAGCCATTTCAGTGGACCTAAGATATTTGTTAATTAGTTTGAGTTTTGAGAAACTCCTCCCATACAATGCTGCCGAAACACGCAAGGTTAATAAAAATCTAAACGCCAAAATGAGGTAGAGGACAGAGTCGGAGAGTTCATATTCAGTCGCAGACTGTAAGCATTTTACAGATGTCCAAGCAAGAGTTACTTCTTTTGGAAGTTTGACAGATTGCAGATATCTTCTTAGGCGTGGAACTTCTTCGGGAATATCATCTTCAGAAATCACATTATAATTGTCGACTAAGCTTTTCACAACTGTGAGAAGTTCCGTTCCTGAGGCTTGGAATCAGTTTGTTGTACTCTAAAACAGCAAAACTATCTCATATACGTTCCATGTTTTTGCAAAGTGTATCGATTTCTTGCCGAAATCTGTCGGTGCATTCTAATACTGACCTTCCGTCTTCCTGGTGCGAAGGCAGCGTCTTGTCAGCAGGATTGTATCAAGACATCATTTTATTTTTCCTGATAGTTTTGCTTTTTTCAGTTTTGCTTTTCTCCACAGGAATACCCGTATCGTGACATATGTCCTTCCAAAACTGAAGTGCTTCGTTAGAATTATAATTTCTCTTGCCTTAAAAACTTCAAACGTCTCATCTTAGTAATAAACATTCCGAATCTGTCTCCATGGATCTGTGAACAGCTTTGAGTATGGTTGACTTGTTTTAGACAATTCTCTACAATCGCAAAAAGTGAGATCACACAATGCACGCAACAGAATTTGAGCAGCTCTTATGGTTTCCATAGTTACCAAAGAATCAGACAGTTCCTCAGTGGCATCGATAATTTCTGTCAAACAGTGAAACAGAAGCTTAACAGGTTCGTAGCGGCTGTGCCATCGTGGATATGAACGTCTCTAAACTGTAACGCCATTGTGTTTCAGGATTTTACATTGGTAGGAATAGCCGGCCGGAGTGGCCGATCGGTTGTAGACGCTTCGGTGTGGAACCGCGCGACCGCTACAGTCGCAGGTTCGAATCCTACCTCGGACATGGATGTGTGTGATGTCCTTAAGTTAGTTAGGTTTAAGTAGTTCTAAGTTCTAGGGGACTGATGGCCTCAGCTGTTAAGTCCCATAGTGCTCAGAGCCATTGGTAGGAATACGCTGATTAAAACATGTAAAAACTTTGTATGTTCCCAAAAAAAGTCACACATAATGGAACTGTTGCAAAAGCGTGTGACTGACACAGATTGAAAAAGTAGTGTGCACATGGTTCAAACAACTCCTTAGCGAAGTTCACTGATTCTTGCTTGAACTTCTGAATGCACTCTAGTCCTTGTAGAAGCATTGCAGTCTCCTGTACTTGGCACGTCGGTATATGCAGACCATCTTGTTTAGCAAGCTCCTCCGTTATGTTAACGACATTCTTCCCCGTTTCTAGAAAATAACCCTAGAATGACTCCTTTCCTTCTCCTTTTTTGTTTTCTGTGCGAACGTAACCAATGATTTCATTGATTCGACCTAAGTGTGCAATGTCCAGCGTGCTGTCAAAGATGATACAAAAATACTTCACATTTTTTATATCATTTGAAATCTTTTCCTTGTCAGTACCGCTCAGAAGTGAGACAAATTCATTTTGTGTACTGGGGAATAAATAGCTTATAAATAGGTCTCCTGACAGTGAATCAGTGAACTGTACTGACTTGATAACGTGTTCTCTTAGTACAGCATCCTATTTAGATAACAGTCTAATCAGCTTCAGAATATGTTCTTTGTTTTCCGCCAGCTTATGCTCTCTGTGGCTGCTGAACTGAGGATTTTATTCAGCCAAAATCTTTGTGACTTCTAGCAGTCTTTTTAAAATATCTCTCCATTCCCTTTTTTCTAGTTCAGATGCTCTCTGGGTAACATGAGCAAGTGTTCTATTAAAAGAAATACGGAAGATTAGTATTTAACGTTCCATAGACAACGACATAATCGGAGACGGAACACAAGTTCGGCTTGCGGAAAGATGCTGAAAGAAATCGACCATGCTCTTTCAAAGAAATCATCAAGGCATTCGCCGTAAGCGATTTAGGAAAACCACGGAAAACCTAAATGTGGATGGCTAGACGGGGATCTGAAATGCGAGCCCTCTGTGATGACTATTGCATCAGCTCGCTCGGTGTAACTGTTCTCTTGGTAATTAAATTTGTTCTTCAGCTTTTTCATTTTTCAGCACAAACTTGACGTTTTTATCAGGTTTCGTGGTTTCAAACTTTCGGACTAAGTTTCCACCAAGCTTCTAAACCAGCAACAAGTTTAGATGCAATGGTCAGTTTTACGTCTGTATTAAAGAGGCTACAGAAAACTCAGCACAAACTTTGGTTTTTAGTTGAGAATACCATCCAGATTCTCATTCTTGTCTCAGTATTTGACTGATATAGTACTAATTAGACATCAACTGTCAGTTAGCACCTTTCGATTTATCCTTATAGTCTTTTCTGTTAAGTAGGATAAATGGTCCATCGTTGTTTTGAAATGTTTCACTTTCTATTTTCATTAATTCAACCCTCGGATTTTTCTGTAAAAGAAAAAGGTCACTGAGAGATATCTTCCCTCATCTGACACGCCGTCTTCCAACTATTTTCATTTGCGTTACAGTTATCTAAAATATTTCCTCCATTTTCTTTGAAATCTTCAGTTTCTTCGTGAGTGTCCTCTCTAAGTGGTTTTTCACTTTTGTTACTTTGTCAGTTTTCTGTTATTTACAAATTCACCCTCCATGTCATTTTGATCTAGCGAGTTCTGAATAATTGATACTGACGTAGAAGGTTCAACAAATTTCATCATTGAGATAGCCAGCGATTGGACTTCCAAAACTTTGGCCTTCTGTTTTTAATTTTTTTAATTTTTTGCTGTGGTCCACTTAGACGATATCGTTTCATATTCGTGACAATCGTGTGCAAAACTTAAGATCGAAAGTAACTTTTGCATGATTTTTCACTAGCAAGCTATATAGCTCGATGAAACTTGGACCATACATAGAAAGAACTGTATGGTAAAGAAGGTACTCAATGAGACGAACGGAAATAAACAAAAAATGGTTCAAATGGCTCTGAGCACTATGGGACTTAACTTCTGAGGTCATCAGTCCCCTAGAACTTAGAAGTACTTAAACCTAACTAACATAAGGACATCACACACATCCATGCCCAGGGCAGGATTCGAACCTGCGACCGTAGCGGTCGCGCGGCTCCAGACTGTAGCGCCTAGAACCGCTCGGCCACATTGGCCGGCGGAAATAAACATTTCCATGCAAAGATAATAATTATATTGTAGTCACGGCGATTTATGATGGTCTTCTGGACATTAAAAAAAGGGGGGGCATGGTTGTTAATAGGATGTGTGATCACCGTGGACGGCAGTGCTCCCATGCTGGCAACAAGGTTGGTGCGGAGTTCCTGTGGTAGGGCGTTCCATTCCTCAACCACTGCGGTTCACAACTGCTGGATGGACGCTGGGGCATGTGGACGTGCTGCATTGCGTCTCCTCAACGCATCGCAGCATCCCACATGTGCTCTGTGAAGAAGTCTGGGAAATGGCCATGCCAGACAATTCGCCGAATATCCTCTCGTTCCAAGACCTTCTCCACCTACGCAATTTTGATGCAGTCGCACAGTCACGTTCGACAATGTTCCTGAGAGCATTACCTTTCCTCATATGGTGAGAGGTATTGTAACGTCGCGAGTCAATTATCAATAGCATTTATTGCACGACTCTGCAGTACGGCTCGTAGCTTTGGAGTCGTGGGCGGTGAGAGAAACAGCCGCTTGTATCTTAGCGTGACTCATTCGCTTCTGTCGGTAGCCTAGCCGTGGCAAGCGCAACCTGTGTTAATTAGAGCGACAGAATATTCCAGCCCCTAAGAATCTAAATAAACTGTATTAAATATTATTCAATTTAGTTAAAAGTCAATATACTATCCTTTGTTATTAAAAAGAAGACTATGTAAAAATCTCAGCTTTCTAGCTGGTATACTTTCAAAGTTAGAGAAAATTACCTAAAACACCCCAAACCGACACTTATAAGATTAAAGTCAGTTAGGATTCATAACAGTTCATCTTTTAGTATCATTTGGAATCATTACTGAAGTTCACAAAATGTTAGGTCAATTTGTTTGAATTTTCATAATGAAAAAAGTTAACTATTTTTCATTTTCGTAATATAAAATTCAGAAAAGATCAATATTTATTATGTTGTGTGAGTAAATGAGAATGAGTCAGTGTGTATGTGGGACATACGAAAAAATTCAATATTATCTCATGTTAAACACTACGTAACTGTCATGGGAAAGCGTTAAGCAAGCAAGTTGCAATGGAAAATGTGATTTCCCCATCGTGCTGATGACGTATGTCCACGGGTACTTGCTTTTGTAAGAAGTCAGCCAGAATAGCCATTTGCAGAGTAATAGTTTTCTAAAGTTATTTCAAGATTAGTTTTCTTTTCGTTTGGTTTTGTTAAACATTTTATTAATATTTGCATGATGAAGTGACGTAAATGCATCTGTGAATGTTGATTGGCGCAAGAGAGTTTTAGCGCGAGAAAGAACTCGAGGGATTGTTTTGATTGGCTGGTCATTTTGAACAACCAAACAGAGTTAAGCATTTCCCGCGCATTACAGGTAGTTATAGGCTGTGAGAGCCGGCCACGGTGGCCATGCGGTTCTAGGCGCTTCAGTTTGCAACCGCGCGACTGCTACGGTCGCAGGTTCGAATCCTGCATCGGGCATGGATGGGTGTGATGTCCTTAGGTTAGTTAGGTTTAAGTAGCTCTAAGTTCTAGGGGACTGATGACCTGAGATGTTAAGTCCCATAGTGCTCAGAGCCATTTGAACAATTTTTTTAGGCTGTGAGAGGAGCAGCATGGAGAGGAGTCGCTACTCAGCTATCGGACGTGCAGGTCATGTTGAACGCTTCCGTCTTTATTATGAGTAAAATGAAGAAATAATTGGCTTCTCGCGTTCAGATTGTGTGGCTGTAATAGCAGTTGCATTTACGGACAGTCTTGTGAATTTTGGAAGTTTTTGGATTATTTTGTATGAAATAGAACCGCGTGTGAACTTTCGGCCTTTGTGAAATCCCGCGTGGCATGTTTAATATTCGTCTGTGGAATATTTGGCGAGTAGTTACTTTATTAGAAATCCACTGAAAGGGACCGAATGTGAAACTTCAAAAAAAAATGGCTCTGAGCATTATGGGACTTAACATCTGTGGTCATCAGTCCCCTAGAACTTAGAACTACTTAAACCTAATTAACCTAAGGACATCACACACATCCATGCCCGAGGCTGGATTCGAACCTGCGACCGTAGCAGTCGCGCGGTTCCGGACTGAGCGCCTAGAACCGCTAGACCACCGCGGCCGGCCGAATGTGAAACTCATATATTGTAACAGAGTAATGACTGTAAATCGCGTAATAATTCGGGTCGGACTTAAGTACTTTTTCTGGCTTCCTTGCGTGTGTACAGGGTTGTCTGGACTGTGAGATGAGGACAGTAATATTATTCGTTAACTAAGTACGGGCTGACGGCAAGTGTTTATTTTGAACCTAAAGAAATAAAAGAACTCGTTGGAGAATTTTGACTTTTATCTAAAGAGATGAAGCAATCGCCCTCCACCCGAAAATTGTTGTAAGATATTACAGGATAGCTTGCTACCAGAGTCTACGCGGACTTTGAAAACGTAAGTACTGACGATGTTTTTCTTCAACGCTGCTTTTAACATCGTCTGAACAGTATCTACGTATGCAGAGAAACGGGCTGGTGGTCTGATGCCGTACTGAGGTAGGTGGAACTTTTTTAGTGAACAGTACGACGAGAGCCAGTGAACAAACATTTACGCCCCATTTACAAACCCGCCCCGCCGTAGTATGAACATGTAATGCACCCACGAACACTGTCGAACATGATCATTTTGGGGATCTATTTGTTACATTGTGGGAAGCATAACGTTGCATGGGCACACTAACCTGCAAATCTTTGAACATGATACATTCACTGGTCAACGTTATTGTGACACTGTACTCTTTCCCCGTATGCAGCTTTTCAGGTGTGCATTCTGTGGCGTTGTCCGAAGAATAAAGTCCCATAGTAAAGTTGGTACCTCACAACGGAACCACAAGCTAAAGGCAGTCGTTGCCCGACCCATCCACGAATGAGAGACGTCGACGAAGACACGCCGTGATAAGGTTCTGTACGCCGCCGCTATTGGAAGTCTACAGAGCGCAGCAGCATTCGGCCCACTCTTTGATAGCCGACTAAAATAGCAGCATCACCATAACTCAGATCCAGCAGTATCATTAGTCGGAACTGTGTACCAAAGTTTGTAGTTGAAGGAATGTGGTATTTGATTGTGATTCAGTACTGTTTGAAGTAATAAACAGCTGTCAAGATGTTTTTTTGACTACTAAATGAAGGGTCGAAGGAATAAAACGAATTAGTTTTTAGCAGCGTGAAACAGCAATGAAAATAGCTTAGAAGTGGATTTATCTGTCCTTAAATTTTTGGGGCACGGGAAAGTAAGCAGGTAAGTCATTTGTTCCAGAGAAAAAACCCAGGTAAGTAAATTTTTCCAGAAAAAAACCAAGTAAGTCAACACTTCCAGCGAATAATCCAGGTAAGTCAACTGCAACTTCGCAGGCGATCGTGCGATCGCAGAAATTTCGCTCCATTATATGTTTGAAATTTGCGCTCATTATGATGAATTCTCATCCAAATTAAAAGATAAAGAAGAGATTAAAAAGTTAACAGCCATGAAAGTTCTTCACAAAAGAAATGCTGAAACACTCTACCAATGCAAAAGAGATGCAAGACAATAAGCTATGTAAACCGAGAAGATGGAAGCAATTCGTATAGATGATGCTAAAAATGTCTCAATACCACATATAACAACGAACAATGTATGTTGTAAACATCAGGTATCAATGTATTCATTCTACATCCGCATTCTCTTTACGGGGTAGTCAGTTTTCTATGGTACCGTGAGAGTATTGTCAAGAATGGTCCTAACGAGGTAGTATCATTTCTTTTTCAGTTCGTTATGAAATATCTAGATAACAACGTTGAAGAACTTCAAGAACTTCTGCGACTCTGCCGGATGACAAAATAAGAATTTCACAATTTTTCGCTTTAGTCACTACGTCATTCATAATAACGTCAATGAGTTGGAAAACAACTAGATCACATTTCCAGAACGAGGTCATCCATACCTGGAATGTGCTTAGAATGTTAATCTTGGGAATTTGAAACAAAGGACGGAAAGGCCAGAGGACTTCATCAGCTTGAATGAAAATTCTGGAATGAAACCACCAACTTCCATTTTGGAGAAAGTCTGTCAGGAAATAGTGTACGATTGGAAAGACTTTTTAAATGAAGAAAATGTACTGACATGTCTATTTAAGACCCAAACAGTGAAGGAAATTGAATCGTCATCCATCCACCTTCATCTGATGAACTGGAGAGAGACGTATAATGAGCCCTTGGTATCCATCATCATAAGAAAGGCAGACAAAGATGCATTGAAACATAAGACAGGAGAATTCAGGTTATCATCTTTTTCCATGCGCACTTCGCAGCTTGGCGAAAATTGGAAAATTTTCAAACGCGCGTAGCCGGAGAAATAATTGCCATACAAAGCTCTGGTTTGCACTAGTCGACAGAGTTTTTAATTCTGCTTGTTCCGATGTGGGGAAAGTCGTGGTTTTGAAGAAAAAATAAATAATTTTGCTTCAAAAATGGAAAATAATCGTGCACGTCCCGACCTGTAAACTTTTCAGTCTTTTTTCGAAACTTTTTCTTTAAAATTGGTTTATAAAAATATGTAACAAAATTCTTTGTTATCTACACCTCGCCTACGTATTTCCAGAGCAAAGAACCGGGATTTAATGAGTCTCATGAAGTTCTGTGGCCAGGCAGCAGTGAAGTTTTTCCAAGGATTATCAGATGACTGATAATTTCGAAGACAGTTGAGTTTCCCTGGCTATAATAATAATAATAAGTATACCCTCATCAATGCACATGCCCCCATCAACATCGACAATAAGAAGAACTCCCAACCCATCGAAAAATTCTGGAACCAACTGGAAAAGACCATTAGAAAAATTCATCAAGATGACGTGAATATCCTAATGGGAGACTTCAGTGCCCAACTTGGCAAGGAAAATATCTATCGAAAAATCATTGGCAAGAATTCTGCACACCAGAACACAAACACGTACGGCACATGGCTGGTTGATATCTGCCAACAATTTGACCTAACGATTATGCCTACCCACTTCAGAAAACTCACACACAAACAGCAAACGTGGCGATCACCAATCCAACAACTCGGTGAATACCAGATTGATCACGTAGCCATCTCCCACGCCAACTACAGAACCATCCATGATGGCCAAGTCCGACGGGATGCGAACATGGATTCGGACCACTACCTCACGCGAATCAAAGTAAAATTTTCCCCGAAGAGAGTTCACCACAAAAAGCCCACATCCAAAAGTCTGATGTATCGAAAATTGAGGAAACAAAAATCGCAGAAGAATGGGAGGAAGAACCAACGAATAATTGGACTGGCTTCCGCAACAAAATAATCAAAAAAGCCAAAAAACTGATCCCACTGCAAAAGAAGGTAAAACACCCCTAGTGGAATTCTTACTGTGATCAAGCCATCATTAACCGGCTCACCTTCCAAAAATACGACAGCCACAAATCATCAGAAACCCAACAGCACTTCCTCAACATCCGCAAGCAGACAAACAGAACCGTCAGGAAAACAAAACACAACTACATCACTGAACAACTCAAATCAGTAGAAGATAACTTCAGGAACTTCAATAGCTGAAATTTTTACAAGACTTTCGAGAGCAAAATTAAAGGTTATTCACCGCAGAGTCTAACTTTCATGAAACGAGATGGAAAACTTGCACTCACCAGCCAAGAAAAGTGCGAAGGACTGACACGGTACT
Source organism: Schistocerca nitens (assembly GCF_023898315.1). NCBI lineage: Eukaryota > Metazoa > Arthropoda > Insecta > Orthoptera > Acrididae > Schistocerca > Schistocerca nitens. The sequence continues at coordinate 567,389,064 of NC_064616.1, read as the reverse complement.
TTTCCGACCTCCTTAACTGCCCCAGAACCACCAACACAAGAAGAAATCCATTACCACATCAAGAAACTCAAGAACGGAAAGGCATCCGGAGAAGATAGAATCGTCGCAGGATTATTGGAAAATCTGGGGCCACGATCACTTCAGGAAATCACACAGATCGTCCAAGAAATCTGGAAAAGTTGAAAGCTCCCAGACATTTGGAAATGTGCACTCGTCCACCCACTCCACAAAAAAGGAAACAAATCCAACGTAAATAACTGCAGAGGGATCTCCCTCCTCCCTGCCCCTTACAAAATACTCTCCGCATCCCTCCTACGCTTAATTAGTGAATACCAGACAGGGTTTAGACAACACAGATCATGCACTGAACAAATTTTCAACCTGAAATCCACATTAAAACTTGGAGCCACACGAAATTCCCAACCATCTGCACATTCGTCGACTTCAAGAAAGCCTACGACTCCATCGATCGACACTCCCTCTTTACTCACAAGTGCCATGGAGGAATTGCAACGGGTATCACGTCATTAGTCATCAGAATATTTACCATTGATGAAATGTCCGCTCTATTTTAATCCCAAAAAAAATCGGAACTTTCTCACAAAGTAATGTGAGATGATACCAAAATTTATCTAAGACGCAAAAATTAACTGCAGAGCTTTCATGCACGCAGTACTAGCATACAAGGAAATATTATGTCTCGGAAGCGTATATTTCATTTCCTCTTCTCATATCAACGCCCTTGTTTTAGTATGAAGTGAGAAAATAAACACGAAAAACTAAAGTTCCTGAGAAGCATATAAGTCATTTCCTCTTCTCATATCATAGCTTTTGTTTTAGTATGAAGTAAAAAAAATAGAGAGTTTAGTGTTCTGAAGCATAATATGACACCAGATTCTTATCGCAGGCGCTATCGGAAAAGCAAAAAGCAGGGAGCTGTCCATTCTTTTGTCCAACAGTATGTTTCTTTTCATGCATTACTTCCGCTCGGAGATTCTTGTTTAAGGACTTGTGGGCATCAAGTTCTTCAGCAGAATAAGCCTTATGTTATTGTGCTAATTACAGTATGGGAAAAATGCAACAAAGACGAATTCCCGTAGAGCAGTGAGGATATTTTCACATGTCTGTATTCAGCAATGACTGCCAGCTGCAACAACAATTCACAGAATACATGCGGCAGGCAACACAAGTGTGCGTGCATTTCAGACTTCATTGAGTAAGACGTCAGGAGATGGACGGCAACGTCAAATTAACGTCACTTTACGAGTAGTATTCAAACCAGAATGACGTGTTATTAAGGTGGTTGAGCGTTCTAGAAAATAAACTTTGATAATTTTCATATGAGTGTTCAGATAGCCAAAAGAACCCGTTATTGTGAAACCATCGGGAACTGCATTAATATCAAACTGCAAGAACTTGAGACAATACGTCGACTCTTCTCTTCGCTGCGTGACCTATTACTATTATGTAGGTTTCTCTCCGTCCTAGGCGTAATGAAAGTGGAAGTTCACATTCATGAGGCGCTTGCTGCTATTCTTGACAAACTTCAGCAAATTGTAATCGCTGCGAGTTACAACTTTGTGTTGATAATGGTACAGGCCGTCAGTAGTAGTGGTGGTGTTGTTGTCAAACTGCTTACAGTGAAGTTATTGGTGGCGCACATAATTTAGCGCCGACTACCTACTTAAGTAAAGATAGTGTCGTGTCGTCGTCGCTTCTCTTTATTTTGTATCAGCTGGAGTAATCCGATTTAACGAACATAGTACTCCATCCGCGAGCTGCTAATGGTACAGTATGACTACAGAGATCATCGCGCGGGTATTACATTAATTCTGCAGTGAATTGCTTAACAAATATTACCCTCAGCTATGTAGCTGGAATGACTCATTACACGGGCACTCTACGTTGCACTTCCTTAAGTGATCAGTTCGCTACAATCCTGCTTCTACTGTTCGTAAATACTTGTATACTGACCATTCGTTATTTGACTAAATATGCGTTACAATCTGATTCGCATGTATATGACATGGGTTAGCGCCGTCACAAAGCAATGACTAAGGGTTGGATGCCGGTGAAGTCCCGTTACGTTGATGGCAAGACAAATGTTCGAAAATGACCTCTATAGTCTCAAAAAACAATTGCGTCTTAAATATCGAAGGACTGACGTCCACAATGTCACAGCGCGTTGAAATACAGCAACGACGGCAGATTAAAATTTGTGACCGACCGGGCTTCGAACCTGGACCTCCTTCTTACTAGACAGACGCGCTGAGCACTGCACTATTTTTTTTTTTTTTTTAAGTTTGAGAAGACTTTCAGCACCAGGTAGGCGGAGGCAAAGAGGGCATGGGTCGAAGATCCGAGGCCTGGCCACAATGCCTCCCCCATACCTTTCACTGAGTAGCTGCATTATTCCCATGTATTCCATGTTTGTTCCTATATGTGCCTTAAATTGCACAACAAAATTGAATTAGTATTTAAGGTAAAATAAATTACAGATTGCCGCCTCCAATGGCGTGCGTTCCTTGTAGAACATAACTTATAACAGTCAAATGGGTGACGGAAAAATACATAACAAACATTCATTCAGAAACATATTCACAATTTAAGCTATTATGCACTGGATGCAAACGAGGTCTGTAAGGAAGCTCCCACCAATATCTAAAATAAGAAAAACACAGAAAATATCGAAAAACTCTAACACACTCGAAAAAACTATGAACAAAATTCACCAAGATGACGTGAAAATACTAATCGGAGACTTTAACTCTCTATTTGGGACAGAAAAAACCTATAGAAAAAAATCATTGGTACAAATTCAACAGACCGAAACACTTACCCCAACGGCACACGTCTGACTGACATTTGCCAATAATTCACCTCAAAATAATGTCTACCCTCTTTAGGAAAAAACCAGTTCTCAGGTAACATGCTTGGTTACCAGGTGCAAGGTGCTTTCGTTCGCCTTTCGAGACTCGCAGAAAACCAGATTTTTAATCCTGTTGTAGCAGAGCTACGAGCAGGCAGATACAAACTCAATAAGGGAATCGTAAGAGAACGCTCCAGCAAAATTCGTCCCGCTACTTTTAGTACCTTTTAGAGTCAGAGTGAAAAACTTACGGTACTGCAAAATTCATAATGGCACTTTTCTTTTCAGCCGACATATTTTTTGTTGTGAATACATAATTTTATCTATGAACTGCCACATTTTCATAATACTTGCGAATGGTACAGGAAATGAAGTAAATACAGACCATTTAGAAGTCAAAAGTCGGCTCAAATGGTTCAAATGGCTCTGAGCACTATGGTGCTTAACATCTGAGGTCATCAGTCCCCTAGAACTCAGAACTACTTAAACCTAACTAACCTAAGGACATCACACACATCCATGCCCGAGGCAGCATTCGAACCTGCGACCGTAGCGGTCGCGTGGTTCCAGACTGAAGCGCCTCGAACCGCTCAGCCACCCCGGCCGGCTCAAAAGTCGGTTATATCCTACTAATTAGTGTTAAAATAGGCTCAGTCGTCTTACAGGTACTTAATGCTTTATTAAGATAGACTGCTGTCGTGATGTTTCTGTAGCAAGCTGAATATAATTTGTGTTAGTACAGTGAATATTTTAATTTCCTTTTCCGTTAGTTTACTGAACGCAACAGTAATCATTGAAGAGAAATTAATCAGCAGCAGAATTTTCTTTCACAATATCTAAGATAATCTGACAATGCTAAATTAGTTCATAAATTCCACACCCGTAGAAACCTACTGGTTCTAACGATGTCATTAAACCAGTGTAGTTTGAAGAGTATTTTCGTCTAGAAATTAATTGCCTTGACGGTTGATTGATTAAGAGCGGGAAAGGTAAAATTCTAACAGTATATGAGGAGAGGAGCAAGTGCTTCAGAGTGGACTTCCCTATCAATACAAGTGCCTGAGAGACAACTTTCCTATCAATCTCCTGGGTAGTTTTGTTTCTCAAAAATGGTTCAAATGGCTCTGAGCACTATAGGACTCAACTGCTGTGGTCGTAAGTCCCCTAGAACTTAGAACTACTTAAACCTAACTAACCTAAGGACAGCACACAACACCCAGCCATCACGAGGCAGAGAAAATCCCTGACCCCGCCGGGAATCGAACCCGGGAACCCGGGCGTGGGAAGCGAGAACGCTACCGCACGACCACGAGATGCGGGCATTGTTTCTCAAATCAACAGAGTGCGTTATCATGCAGTAGCACAGATGATGTAGTTTTGTTGGTCAATTTTTTTTACACTGCGACCGATAGGTGTCTCAGTTGTTGGCAACAAATTCGTGCTGTGATGCACACACTCCTTGGGGCAGAATTCGTAGCCTAAAACACATTTTTGGAGCTATCAGATGTAAACTATTATGTTCACACTACCCTTTGCTCGAGTTTATTTCTTTTGGTGGGGTCAGCCTTTCATTTCTTCTTAGGAAGTTAACGATAAAGGCATCATAACGTCACCAGTAACAGTACTGCATAGGAATGCTCAGTGAGCGACCTGATGACGTTCAATATTAGTCACTCCGTTGATTTTTATTATTTCGAATTATAGCAAGCAGTACTCCTACGCCAGACTTCTGAACTTTCCCTGTTGAATGCAAATATCGCATGACAGTTAAATGTTAATCCATCACATATGTCAGTAGTCGAGATTTCGTTTATGTGGAAAATCAATCATGCCAGAACGATCTTTGTTGAAACAAGAATATCTTTTTTTGGTGTATTTCCCCAAAAGCACTCGCTCCACACACAGTTCAAATCTTTCTAGCTGCCTCCTCTGCATTTATCCCTCTGTTATACCAAAAGTAAATATTGTTTTGCAGATGTTACACCTTTTTCTAGTTGAAACTCAATTTTTCAATGCTTAACCGTAGCTCATGATTTTCAGGTATGCAAAATCCAATGCTTAACTGTAAGATGATAACTAAAACTTCAAATTCGAAAATGACAGTTGACACATTGACAGCGTCGCGCCGCGTTCACCTGAGCGGCGCCGGATTTCAGGCGGCGGGTGGCGTCTGGCCGGTGGCCGGTAGCCGGTGCAGCGCGAGGAAACGCTCGAGCGTAAGCTGTTCTGATCACGACGCAGCCATGAGCTGTCCTGCGGAATTGTCTCTGGAAGCTCTTGTTACTGCTGGTGGGGAGAATGTGAAGCGAATTATGTTCGATGTTCAATCAGACTCATAACTTTAGACGAGGGCCGAAATGTGGTTTATCAAGAAAAAAAAATACAGTTGGACACGAACAGGCGGCCATAAGTTTAGAATGCACGACGCTTTCCTCTCTCTCTCTCTCTCTCTCTTTTTTTAGTGCTCTACCAATTTTTTTTTCTTTTTTCTTCACTTACATGGCATACGCTCTATCCATCTTTTTTTCTTTATTCAGAAAATTGTACACTATCACACAACGCATTATTCATATACAGTAATTGTTCCTTTTTTTCTAGGATGGTCAGGGCGTGGTACACGCCGCACTAGCAGTGGGGTCTCTTCACGGCACTGCCAGTGTGTCGAGGCCCAAATCCCTCCCACCCCTTTCTTCATGTCCCCTGTTGGGTCATAGCACTAAGTGTGCAGAAATCTTAACACAAAACTCCCATTCTCCGATGTAAGAAAGACAAAGAAACCTCTTCTCTGAGTAGAAAACTGAACACTGATAAAACTTAACAATTCTTCTTGAATCACACAAATACTTTGGAAGTCAAACACGAGTAATTCTGCACAAAATGTTTTGAAAAAAAAAAAAGAAAAAAAGAAAAGAAAAACCTCTTCGTGTAACATAGAAGTTCCGGAAGCAAGGTAATAGTAAATACTAGTAAGAACACAAGTGACTTTTAATTTTCTTCTGTTTGTTTTCTTTCAAGGTGTTTTAGTTGTTCCACGTAATTATCCGACACCCATTCTTTCAAAAATGATCTTCAGCGTGTTGCCGTAGTGCTTCTTGTGGTTGCGATACGTGCTGATTTTTGCATATTCACATTTCATGTAAACACGGAATTCTATCTCGTTGTCCGACCCAAGTTTGTTGATTTTTTTTTTTTTTTGTGGTTTTAGGGCGCACAACGTCAACGGTCATTAGCACCCAGACTACTTTAGGAATGCACCGCGAGTCACAAGTTTAAAACAGCAACGAAACGGAAAACACGATGAAAGACATACTGACAGGCATAGGATTAAAAAAGAAAACAGCATAATCAAATGTCCTTTGAGAGGGTTGTCAAATTGATAAAATGAAGAACGCGAGCAGCTGCTCGTGGGTCATCCGCTAAAATGGCTTCTACAGTACATGGCAGGCCAAGATCGAGACGCAGGGTGTTAAAAGCCGGACACGACGTTAAAATGTGGCGGACCGTCAGCAATTGCCCACATGGGCAGAATGGCGCCGGCGCAGCCGTCAGCAGATGGCGATGGCTGAACCGGCAGTGGCCAATTCGCAACCGGGCCAAAACTACCTCCTCCCGCCGAGAAGGGCGTGAGGAGGACGTCCAAGCCACGGGAAGAGCTTTCAAGGCCCGAAGCTTGTTGTCTGGAAGTGCAGCCCAATCGGCATGCCACAGCGATACAATGCGCCGACAAATTACCCTGCTACAATCTGACGAAGGGACACAACAAGAAGCTGTCCGAGGCTGGAGGACCGCAGCCTTGGCCGCGGCATCTGCAGCTTCGTTCCCAGGGATACCGACATGGCAGGAACCCACATAAAGCTAACCGGAGAACCGACGTCCACCAGCTGCTGAAGAGAGCGTTGGATCCGGTGCACGAAAGGGTGAACCGGGTACGGATCACCGAGGCTCTGGATAGCGCTCAGGGAATCGGAGCAGATGACATATGCAGAATGTCGGTGGCGGCAGATGTAAAGGACAGCCTGGTAGAGGGCAAAGAGCTCAGCTGTGAAGACCGAACAATGGCCATGGAGCCGATATTGGAAACTTTGTGCCCCGACAATAAAAGAACACCCGACCCCGTCATTGGTCTTAGAGCCATCTGTATAAATGAAGGTCATATTAATGAAGCGATTGATAAGCGAGTGACTGCGTGTGAGATCGTTCTCTAAGTTTTCACATATTTTTAGGTTCCAGATACATATTTTAACGGTTTTTGTGATAATATTTACTATATAAGTGACGTATTAGTGGTTTCTTCATTCAGCTCTGCCTTTCTTCTGTTGTGACGTGATATTTGTGAGTGTTTCGTATCGAGCAACTTAACCTCTTGCCTGTGTTTACATTCCGCGCTGACCAGTTGCAGCTGTAGCGGCGCATCGAAAGCTAAGTACTAATTAATTGTTTGTGCATAGTGATTTATTTAGGAACTTTAGTAGTCTTCAACCGGTGTTCGTGGTGTTTTCTGGTGAAATAATTTCAGAAGAACCTTTTGGGAACTGTTTACAGCTCGTTACTGTGTGATTAGACGTTTGATTCTCTTTCTGTATTAGTCTTCTGTTATATTCACATTTGTTGTTTATTAATACTGTTAATAATAGTAGTTACTTCCCTTGTAGAGTAAGTTTGTGATTATTGTAGTCAGGTTTTTAGCATCTTCTTATTGTAGTAGCGGAACTTAGAAAAAGTAAAATTTTACCATGAGTGAGAAGTGTGGGCTTTGCCGTAGGTTCGTGAGTAGTGGATTGCGGTGTGACACTTGTTCGAAGTATTTTCACTGGGGGGAATGCAGTGGGGAAGCCAGTGGGCATTCTGGTGAGATCCTCTCCTGGAACTGCAGGTTATGTAGCAAGAGTAAACTGATAGAGGAGCAGGAGCGTAAGATCTGTGCCCTTCAGGTGCAGTTGAAAAACGCACAGGAGGAGCTAGATAGGATGAGGAGGGAGAAGGGGGTTGGGGAATGGGAGCTGGCTGTTGGCAAGAGATCTGCTAGGAGAAGAAGATTTTCAGATAGTTTTACTATTGGTGTTTACAATAGATATGACCAACTGTCAGAGTCTAGTGGAGAGGAATCTCTAGTAGCTGTAGATGTAGGAAGTATGCAGCAGACCTCAGTAGTTACTGTGCCTAGAACAGTTGCAAAGTCGAAGAGGAAGAAGAAGGTTCTGCTGTTAGGTAGTTCACAGGGCAGAGGTGTAGGCCAGCAGTTGCAGGAAGTGCTGGGAAGTGAGTACCAGGTCACCAGCATTGTGAAGCCTAATGCAGGGTTGGCTCAGGTGACTGTTAACATAGGGGGGTTATGTAGGGATTTTACTAAAGAGGATCAGGTAGTGATTGTGGGTGGGGCTGGTAATAGTATTGGTAGGGATGGGGAGTATAACATAGATGGTGACCTGGAAAAGATAGCCACTCAGACTGGCAACACGAATGTGCATTTCGTGGAACTGTTTCAGCGTCACGATCGGCCTCATCTTAATACAGCCATCAGGCGTAATAACATGAGACTTGGGGGTGCGCTGATGACAGAAAGCATGGGTCACATTTCAGTGGTGTCGGTGGAGTCTATCAGCAGGACGGGTTTCACTAGACACGGCCTGCACCTCAACAGGTATGGGAAGGGGAGGTTGGCAAAGCTTATAGGTGACAGCATAGGTGGGGTTGGTGGGATCACTCATGGGAAAATTCCTGCAGTAGTGTGTGTTAGAGCTGCACCTTTTTTAGATTGAAGTCAGCTGATAGGTATTCCTGCTTAAGGGAAGTCTCTCTAACAAGGGAATCACTTTTGACAAAGCTTAGGTATCCGAGTAATGAGGGAATTAGTATATTTCATCAAAATATACAAGGTATTAGGGATAAAGTTAGTGAACTGCTTATAGATGTTGACTCTGAAATTATTGGTATATCTGAACACTTCTTAAATAAGGAGATAATTCAGAGGCTTCCTTTACCAGGATACAGGTTGGCTGGCTGCTTTTCGAGGAGCTCTTTGCGGTGTGGGGGAGTAGCCATGTATGTGAAAAACGGCATCGCATTTGAGTCAATTGATGTTTCAAAGTACTGCACTGAAAAGGTGTTTGAATGTTGTGCAGGTGTGGTTAAATTTAACGGAGTTAAACTTGTAACTGTTGTTATTTATAGATCCCCAGACTCCGATTTCACAGCATTTTTGCTAAAGCTAGAGGAGGTTCTTGGTTCACTTTATAGGAAATACAAAAAGTTAGTTATATGTGGTGACTTCAATATTAATTGTATAAGTGATTGTGCAAGGAAGAGGATGCTGGTAGACCTCTTTAATTCATATAATCTTATGCAAACCGTATTCTTTCCAACGAGAGTGCAAGGGAACAGTAGAACAACCATAGACAACATTTTTGTTCATTCCTCATTACTAGAAGGGCATTCTGTTAGAAAAAAGGTGAATGGCCTTTCAGATCATGATGCGCAAATTTTAACTTTAAAAGATTTTTATGCTGCAACTCGTGTTAAATATAGTCATCAGCTGTTCAGGAAAGCTGATCCGGTTGCTGTAGAGACCTTTGTAAACCTTATAAAGGAACAAGAGTGGCAAGATGTTTATAGCGCTGAGACAGTAAACGATAAATATAATGCTTTTCTAAAGACCTTTCTCATGCTCTTTGAAAGTTGCTTTCCGTTACAACGTTTAAAACAGGGTACTAGCACAAACAGGCAGCCTGGGTGGCTGACTAGAGGGATAAGAATATCTTGTAGAACAAAGTGGCAATTATATCAAAACGTTAGAAACAGTCAAAATCTAAATGCAGCAGCCCATTACAAACAGTATTGTAAGGTGCTTAAAAATGTTATTAGGAAGGCAAAAAGTATGTGGTATGCAGATAGAATAGCTAAGTCTCAGGATAAAATTAAAACCATATGGTCAGTCGTAAAGGAAGTTGCTGGTCTGCAGAGACAGGTCGAGGATATAGAATCAGTGCGTAGTGGGAATGTCCGTGTTACTGATAAGTCGCATATATGTACAGTATTTAATAATCACTTTCTGAATATAGCAGGTGAACTAAATAGAAACCTAATTCCAACAGGGAATCATATAGCGCTCTTAGAAAAAAGTGTTCCGAGACTGTTACCTGAAATGCTCCTCCATGATACTGACAAGAGGGAGATTGAGTTAATAATTAAATCACTAAAGACCAAGAACTCTCATGGATATGACGGGGTATCTAGCAGAATACTGAAGTATTGTTCTATGTATGTTAGCCCAGTACTTAGCCATATCTGTAACTTTTCCTTTAGGAGTGGTCGGTTTCCTGATCGATTAAAATACTCGGTAGTGAAGCCACTTTATAAAAAGGGAGACATTGATAATGTTGACAATTTTAGACCTATTTCTATGCCATCGGTGTTTGCTAAAGTTATCGAGAAGGTTGTATATACAAGGTTACTGGAGCATTTAAATTCACATAATTTGCTGTCAAATGTTCAGTTTGGTTTTAGAAATGGTTTAACAAGTGAAAATGCTATATTCTCTTTTCTCTGTGAGGTTTTGGACGGATTAAATAAAAGGTTGCGAACGCTAGGTGATTTCTTTGATTTAACGAAGGCTTTTGACTGTGTTGACCACAAAATATTACTGCAGAAGTTGGACCATTATGGAGTAAGGGGAGTAGCTTACAATTGGTTCGCCTCTTACTTTAAGAACAGAAAGCAGAGGGTAATTCTCCGCAATATTGAGAGTGGTAGTCATGTTCAGTCCCAATGGGGCACTGTTAAGTGGGGCGTTCCCCAAGGGTCGGTGCTGGGGCCACTGCTGTTTCTTATTTATATAAATGATATGCCTTCTAGTATTACAGGTGATTCAACAATATTTCTGTTTGCTGATGACACCAGCTTGATAGTGAAGGATCTTGTGTGTAATATTGAAACAGTAACAAATAATTTAGTTCATGAAATAAGTTCGTGGCTTGTGGAAAATAATTTGATGCTAAATCACAGTAAGACTCAGTTTTTACAGTTTCTAACTCACAATTCAACAAGAACTGACATTTTAATCAGACAGAATGGGCATGTTATAAGCGAGACGGAACAGTTCAAGTTCCTAGGCGTACGGATAGATAGGAAGCTGTTGTGGAAAGCCCATGTTCAGGATCTTGTTCAGAAACTAAATGCTGCTTTATTTACCATTAGAACAGTATCTGAAATAAGTGACACTTCAACACGAAAAGTAGTCTACTTCGCATATTTTCATACGCTTATGTCGTATGGTATTATTTTTTGGGGTAATTCTTCTGATTCAAAAAGGGTATTTTTGGCTCAAAAACGGGCTGTTCGAGCTATATGTGGTGTAAGTTCGAGAACCTCTTGTCGACCCCTATTCAAAAATCTGGGAATTCTGACATTGCCCTCACAGTATATATTTTCTTTAATGTCGTTTGTTGTTAGCAATATTAGCCTATTCCCAAGAGTTAGCAGCTTTCACTCAGTTAATACTAGGCAGAAATCAAATCTGCATGTAGAATGCAGTTCCTTGACTCTTGTGCAGAAAGGAGTGCAGTATTCTGCTGCATCCATTTTCAATAAGCTACCACAAGAACTCAAAAATCTTAGCAGTAGCCCAAACTCTTTTAAGTCTAAACTGAAGAGTTTCCTCATGGCTCACTCCTTCTATTCTGTCGAGGAGCTCCTGGAAGAGCTAAAAAATTAAGCAAATTCCAGTGTTACATTGTTGATTGTCTTCATTTAAACTTATGACTTGTCACCTGAATATGTTTTTTTTTCTATATTTCATTTTATCTGTTTCTAATATCGTGTTATAATTTCATGTATTGACTCGTTCCATGACCATGGAGATTTCTCCTTAATTTGGTCCCACGGAACAATAAATAAATAAATAAATAAATAAAAACTTCGAACGAAGTTCGACAAAACGGGAGTGGTAGACTGAACCGGGGGTAACCTCCTTCGGGAGCGAGCAGAGGTCAAGGTGGACGCGAACCTGAGCCTGGAGCCAAGGTGGCGTGTGGCTCTCGCCCACTCGAAAGGTGGCAGGGAGTGAAAAATTAAGGTGTTGAAGGAGGCGACGAAAGCGAACTCCAGGGGGTAGCAGGGCGGAGACATACAACCCGTATTGACTGTCGAGAGAGTCATCAAAAAAGGAACGATAAGACGGGTGGTCGGGCATTGCCAGTAGCCGACAGGCATACCGACAAAGCAGTATATCGCGCCGGTAGGTGAGTGGCAACTCACCAGCGTCAGCATGAAGACTCTCGACGGGACTGGTATAAAACGCTCCGATCGCAAGTCGTAAACCCCGATGTTGTATGGAGTTGAGGCGGCGTAAGATGGATGGCCGTGCAGAGGAGTATACGAAGCTCCCATAATCCAGCTTGGAGCGGACGATCGACCGATATAGGCGAAGTAGGACGGTTCGATCCGCTCCCCACGACATACCACTGAGAACACGGAGGACATTGAGAGAACGGGTACAACGGGCAGCCAAATAAGACACATGTGGAGACCAACTAAGTTTCCTGTCAAATGTAAGACCTAAAAATTTTGTTGTCTCCACGAATGGGAGAGCAACGGGACCGAGTCGTAAGGACGGTGGGAGAAACTCTTTGTAGCGCCAGAAGTTAATACAGACCGTCTTCTCGGCAGAAAAACGGAAGCCATTGGCGACACTCCAGGAGTAAAGACGGTCAAGAGAACGCTGAAGACAGCGCTCCAGGAAACACGTACGCTGCGCGCTGCAATAGATGGTAAAATCGTCCACGAAAAGGGAGCCTGATACATCAGCTGGGAGGCAATCCATTATTGGATTGATCGCTATGGCGAAGAGAGCGACGCTCAAAACTGAGCCCTGTGGCACCCCATTCTCCTGGCGAAAGGTGTCTGACAGGACAAAACCCACACGTACCCTTAACTGTCGATCCATTAAAAAGGAACGAATAAAAAGAGGAAGGCGACCGCGAAGGCCCCATGTATGCATGGTGCGGAGAATGCCCGCCCTCCAACAGGTGTCGTAAGCCTTCTCCAAATCAAAGAATACAGCCGCGGTCGGGCGCTTCCGCAAGAAGTTATTCATAATGAAGGTCGACAAGGTAACCAGATGGTCAACAGCAGAGCGGCGCCTACGAAATCCACATTGTACATTGGTAAGTAGGCGTCGAGACTCGAGCAGCCAAACCAATCGAGAGTTAACCATTCGCTCCATCACTTTACAGACACAGCTGGTAAGCGACATGGGTCGATAACTGGAAGGCAAGTGCTTGTCCTTCCCCGGCTTAGGAATCGGGACAACAATAGACTCGCGCCAGCATGCGGGAACATGTCCCTCAATCCAGATGCGATTGTAAGTACGAAGAAGAAAACCTTTACCCGCAGGAGAAAGGTTCTTCAGCATCTGAATATGAATAGAATCAGGCCCTGGAGCGGAGGACCGTGATCGGCCAAGTGCGTTTTCGAGTTCCCGCATGGTGAATGGGGCATTATAACTTTCACGATTCGAGGAGCGGAAGTTAGGTGGCCTAGCCGCCTCTGCCTGTTTGCGGGGGAGGAAGGCAGGGTGGTAATGAGCGGAGCTCGAAACCTCTGCGAAAAAGCGGCCGAAGGCATTGGAGACAGCCTCAGGGGCCACAAGGACGTCATTCGCGACCGTCAAGCCAGAAACTGGTGAGTGGACCTTAGTGCCAGATAGCCGGCGCAGGCTACCCCAGACAACAGAAGAAGGAGTAAAACTGTTGAAGGTGCTTGTGAAAGCAGCCCAGCTGGCTTTCTTGCTTTCTTTAATAATACGACGACACTGTGCACGTAATCGTTTATAATTGATACAATTCGCCACTGTAGGGTGGCGTTTAAAGGTGCGTAAAGCACGTCGACGAGCACGTAAAGCGTCTCTACATGCTGCGGTCCACCAGGGGACCGGTACGCGACGTGGAGAAGAAGTAGGGTGAGGGATGGAATATTCAGCAGCAGTGAGAATGACGTCCTTGAGGTGTGCGACCTGACTATCGCAGCTTGGGAATGTTTGATCCTGAAAGGTCGCCCTGGAAGAGAAGAGCCCCCAGTCTGCTTTGGAGATGTTCCAACTAGATGAGCACGGAGAGGGGGTATGCTGCAGGAGATGGATAACACACGGGAAGTGGTCGCTCGAATATGTATCAGAAAGTGCATACCACTCGAACCGGCGTGCAAGTTGGGGAGTACATATAGAGAGATCGAAATGGGAATAGGTGTGAGATGTGTCCGAAAGAAAAGTAGGGGCGCCAGTATTGAGGCAGACAAGATTGAGCTGGTTGAAAAGGTCTGCTAACAGGGAGCCCCTCGGGCAGGATGCTGGAGAGCCCCAAAGGGGATGGTGGGCATTGAAGTCTCCAGTTAACAAAAATGGTGCAGGTAGCTGAGCAATAAGTTGCATCATGTCTGCCCTGGTAACGGCAGACGACGATGGAGTGTAAACGGTACAAATGGAAAATGTAAAAGTGGGGAGAGTAATGCGGATGGCAACTGCCTGCAGGCCGGTGTGCAACGTGATGGGATCGTAGTAAATATCATCCCGGACCAGCAACATAACCCCTCCATGAGCTGGGATACCTACCACAGGGGGTAGGTCAAAACGCACAGAGGTGTAGTGTGCCAAGGCAATTTGATCGCATGGGCGTAGCTTCGTTTCCTGGAGGGCTACGACGAGCGGACGGTGCAAGCGGAGCAGCAACTTCAAGTCCTCTCGGTTGGAGCGAATGCTGCGAATATTCCAGTGAATAAGTGCCATCGTAAGAAAAAAAAAGGGGGGGAAGATGAAAGAAGGGGTCACCTCGAAGGCCGCTGAGGGCCTGGCTTCGAGCGAGCTCTGCCGCCGCTATCAGTAGGCGGACAGTCAGCGTCCATTGGGTCTATAGGTTCATCGGCCATCTTGGGAAGATGGCCGGGAGGGGGAGCTTCCTCCGCCGGTGAACGGCCAGATGTTCGGCTACCAGCGGTGCGGCCAGGCGAAACGGATGACGGCCTGGGGCGGCAACCGCTGGGTGGCGCAGGAGAAGAAATGCGCCGTGGCGGAGAAGGAGAACTGTGCTTCCAATTAGCCTTCTTGGAAGGTCGTTTGGTGGAAGTACCGGTCGAAGGCTGGGAGGTCGAGTTACGTAGGAAGTCTGCACGGGACGGTTCCTTCTTGAAGGCCCGTGCATCTGACTTCTGGGTCTTCGTCTTAGCAGAAGCTGATGAAGGGGCTGGTGTCTGTGGGGTGATGGGAGGAAGAGGAGACGTCGACCGCGCGATCTTAGCACTGGCCGAACGGACGACCGTGGTGCTGAAGGTCAGATCGCATGTCTGGGTTGCCACCTCCCTGGTAGTCCGAGGAGAGGCGAGGACAGTACTGAATTTCCCCGCTGGGAGCAGCGTGGGCTTCCTACTAGCCAATAGCTTGCGAGCAGCCGAGGTGGACACTTTCTCTTTGACCCGAATTTCTTGGATACAGCGTTCTTCCTTATAGACAGGACAGTCGCGGGAGGATGCGGCATGGTCACCCTGACAGTTCACACAACGAGGAGACGGAGGTGGACAGTCACCCTCATGGGCATCCCTGCCACAAGTGACACATTTAGCCGCATTGGAACAAGACTGGCGAGTGTGATTGAAACGCTGACACTGGTAGCAGCGCGTAGGTGTCGGGACATAGGGGCGAACAGAAATAACCTCGTAGCCCGCTTTGATGCGCGATGGCAGCTGAACACTATCGAAGGTCAAGAAAAGTGTCCGGGTCGGTACAAGGTCATTGTTGACCTTTTTCATGACCCTATGGACAGCCGTCACGCCCTGCTCAGCGAGGAAAGATTGAATCTCCTCGTCAGTCAATCCGTCGAGGGATCTAGTATAGACCACACCACGAGACGAATTCAAAGTTCGGTGAGCCTCCACCCGGACAGGGAATGTGTACAGGAGTGTGGCCCGAAGCAGTTTTTGTGCCTGAAAGGCGCTCTCAGTTTCGAGTAATAAGGTACCGTTACGCAACCTGGTACAAGATTTGACAGATCCGGCTATGGCATCGACGCCCTTCTGGATAACGAAACGGTTGACAGAGGAAAAATCCTTTCCGTCCTCAGATCGAGAAACGACGAGGAACTGTGGGGCAGGCGGTAGTACTTTTGTCACTGGTAGCTGGTCACGTTTCCGTTTTTGGGCAGAAGTCGAGAGAGATGGAGTGAAATCCATTGTGGAGGAATCCCCCATGATTGCCAGCGTCTCCGATGGCGCGCTCCTTCCTTGTGGGGACCCTCTCAAAGTGCACTCCCGCCTTAGGTGAATGTTTACACCTCAGGTCACACCTCCCGAGAAACAGACGGAGGAACCAATCGGCATGGTCAGAAGGTATCAGCTCAGGCAATCACCCCTCCCCGGGCCTGGCCTTTACCAGGGGGTACGCGCGTGCCTTACATGTCTACCCAGGGCGGGGAATTACGCGTTACCCCGTCACCGGCTACGCGTGCGAACGCGTGGGTTGGCCTTCAGGCGCGCACAGGGAGGAAGGAAGAAGAGGAAAAAGGAGAGGAAAAAGGAGAGAGAGAGAGAGAGAGAGAGAGGACAGACTGTCTCAAACGCCGAGGCGGAGACCAGAGAAGGCAAGGAGAAGAAGGCAAGGAGAAGAAGGCAAGGAGAAGGCAAGGAGAAGAAGGCAATGAGAAGGCAAGGAGAAGAAGGCAATGAGGAGGCAAGGAGATTATGCAGGGGAAAGAGTAAGGAAGACAGTGAGGTGGAGAAGGGCAAAGAAAGGAACCAACCAAAGGAAGGAAGAAACGAGAAGTGAAAAAGCAAAATGACCGCAAATAGAGGTCGTGGAACCGTCCATCTCCGGACGCAGGCGCTAACTACCCCCTTGAGGGGGAGGGACTCCTTTTAGTCGCCTCTTACGACAGGCAGGAATACCTCGGCCTATTCTAATCCCCGGACCCGCAGGGGGGAAGTTTGTTGATGACATGACTAACATATTTTACCAGTAACCAGCTAATGGCGTTGGTTTTTAATTTCGGAAAGTATGTCATGTCTGGTCTCAGGAGGAGCGATGGCGTTATATTTTCCGTCGAGGATCTGGTGAGAAAGGCGATTTGTAGCCTGATCCAATTCGAGTTATTCACAGGTGAATCTGTGGAGGAGTGTATCCACCAGATTGCATTTCCCACAAAGGTGTGTCTGGTTTAAACCAGTCTCATATAGTCTCTCGTTGGTGCTCATGACAGTGTTAACTGTTTTGTACCATGCGGAAATAGCGTCTGTAGATAGCCCGGCATAGTTGATGTTCCGCCATACAGCTTTCCAGTCACAATTAGGGAATTTCGTTTCAATTTTGTTTCTGCCCTCATTTAACTTCCTTTCAAGTATAATGTCGCGCGCTGTGATACATGTGTTGCTTCTGATTTTGTCAGTAAGATAACTTGCTTCGAGGAAAAAGTTCCTCACATACTGCAGACGGGCATTAATCCTTCGCACATCAATCGGTGCTTGCAGGCTATGGGGTGAGACAGCCTCAAAGAGCTTTGCGGTTATACTTTGTGGAAGTTCTCTGAGTATATGGAAAGTCCGTTTGAGGAACAGAGCAGACGCTTTGTTTCGAATATCCACCAAACCGAGGTCCCCGTTTCTGACATCCAGGATAACGGTAGTCGCACCAACCCTGAATATGTCTCCTCGCCATAAATAATTGGTAACAGTGTACACGATCCCTTTCGCTACTAGTTTAGGGATTGGAAATACCTGCGCAGTGAAATACGCTTTAGACAAAATGCAGGAGTTGATGAATCTAACTTTTTGCACCTGGTCCATAGTTCGATGGATGTTCTCCATTATAGCACCATGAACTTTCCTCCTAGTTTCCGTCCAGTTAAAAGCAGCCATCCTCATCGGACATGCCATTAAGGTTATTACCAAAGTTTTATGTTTGTTGTCTTGTTTTGCCCATGCCAGTCGGAGGTGATCTAGGCCCTGTAGATTCAATATTTTACTTTTGTTTCCATTTTTGTCGCTTCCGACGCTAGACAACACTTTTGGATTTCTCTTTCCAGTGGAACTGTCTCGTCCTTATTCCCTATTACAACACCCACGTCATCAGCATAAGCTCGTATGACAGTTTTCTCACCACTCAATGTTATGCCTGTTAATCTTGCGTGGACAGTGCTGAGAAAGGGCTCTAAAGATACGGAAAATAAAAACATAGATAAGGGGCTGCCCTATGGAACCCCTCGCCTTATCTGTAAGGGTTTAGATGTATGGCCATTGACTGCTATTTTCGCATTTATACCTGTTGCAATATTTCTTAGCATATTGACAATCTGAGGGTGGAAAGCCATTCTTGACAGCGTCGCAAAGAGGTATCTATGACTAACGCGGTCAAAAGCTTTGTTGAAATCTATAAAGATTAAAGCACATTTTATACTTATCACTGAGGTAATTGCAATGACGTCTCTGTATGCAGATAGACTTTCGAATATCGTTCTGGTCGGAGAACAAGACTGATGATGACTCAATATTTTGTTGGAAAAGGCAGTGTGTCTTTTGTTGATAATACGCGAAATTGTTTTGCAATCAGAATTTAGTAGCGAAAGAGACCGAAAATTGTTTAAGTTGGCTTTGCCTTTACTCTTAGGAATCAGTACTATTTTACTTTCCTTAAACTCTGCAGGGGCCGCTTTTCCGTTCAGGACCTCATTCGCCATGGAAGTGTTCTTGTCCCCAATTATAGACCGAGCGAGGTGGCGCAGTGGTTAGACACTGGACTCGCATTCGGGAGGACGACGGTTCAATCCCGCGTCCGACCATCCTGATTTAGGTTTTCCGTGATTTCCCTAAATCACTCCAGGCAAATGCCGGGATGGTTCCTCTGAAAGGGCACGGCCGACTTCCTTCCCCATCCTTCCCTAATCCGATGAGACCGATGACCACGCTGTCTGGTCTCCTTCCCCAAAACCAACCAACCCAATTATAGACCAGTAGCGGGCATAAAACTCCACAGGGAGGCCATCAAGTCCCGGATATTTTTTGAGAGGTGAGTTACGCACTGCCTCATGCACTTCATCTTTAGTAATAGGTGACAGGATTTCAGCGTTTTCTGTTCCCGACAATTGTGGACCTAAAATAGTGAGAAAGTCCTCGAGACCTGCATCTTCCACTGTGGTAGGGGCATATGAGGTTTCATAGTACCTGTGGACTTCGTCCAGTATTTCTTTCTGGCATGTGAGCCTTGTACCAGTATGCGTCTGGACTTCATCAATAAAAGGCTGACGTCTGTTTTTAGCATGCCGCACCAAGTGAGACAGAGAAGCTGTTTCCATCTGTTACCACTGATGTGGCTTTCGATTTAATTTTTAGTCCCTGCATCTGTTGCCGTTTAATGCTTAATAACTTGGCTTTTATTTTTTTGATATCATTCAGACGAATTACGTCATCATATGCCTGTTGAAGTAAGTCTCTTAAAACTTTATAATAAAACTCCATTGTATTCCTCAACTCCCTGTGCCTCGCTGCACTAAACTACATGACAACTTTCCGCAGCCTCGGTTTAGCCCTCCTAGTCCACCAGTCAATGACTGTTGGGTGCTTGTCTGCTGTGCGGAGGCACATAGTCCACGCTACTCTTATTTCCTATTCCAATTCTACGTCAGTTAAAACAGAGATATTCAAATTCCATTGGCCTCTGAATCGACAGGTTGGCTGTACACTTTAATTAAAGCAAGTTAAAAGTGTACTGTGATCGCTAAAATACACGGGAATAGTTTCAACGTTTAATAAAAAATTTTGCAAATTTGGTGACACATAAATTCTATCTAGTCTGCTGCGGGAGTGGCTGGTTATATACGTGAACTCGACTGACGTCGGGTGCTGAAGTTCCCACACATCCTTAAGTTATAGATCACTTACTAACTTTTTTAACTGTGGCGAGTAGTTGAAATTGGGTTGTTGATCTTTCTGGTTTAAAACACAGTTAAAATCTCCACCTAGTATAAGAGAACACGGATTTTGCCTCAATAAATAAATCAGTTCATCTTGGAAAAACTTCGCACGACCCAATTTATGGGAATTTCCTGATGGGGCGTAAAGGTTAGGCACGGTCACAACGAAAATTTTTATGCCTATGACTCTTCCTGATTCTAGTCGTTCGATTTCAGTCACCAGAATGCCTTCCCTTATAAGAATGGCTGTACCGATATTGGCTTCCGTAGATACATTAACAATTTCAAAAAAGCCTGGGATCCGAAATTCCGTTATCGCAACTTCTTGTAGCAACGCGATATCTGTCCCAGACTGGTACAAGAATTCTTTCGGTGCTGCCAATTTCAAGGCTGACTGTATTTTATTAATGTTAATAGTAGTAATGCTATAAGCTTGCTTCACAGACATAACATAAGAAGCTATTTGGGATCGGTATGATTACAGCAAAAACGTGCTTCTCTACAAGTCACGATCTTTTCAAGCTGTGTGCCCATTACATGTACTAACTTCCTAGAAAAATTTTTACTGCTTTTAAACAAAGTGCTTGAAAAGAAAATTATCCTAATGTCCTGACGATGCATTGCTATAAGTCACTGTGGTCTTTCTCTTTCTCCTCGTCAGTGTTGGCCCTGATGACTTCACATTTAATATTCTTTTTTATAGGCTGTGGCCATCGAAAGGGTACAGTCCTGGCATTTGCCTGGAGAGACTAAGGAAACCACGGAAACCTTAGTCAAGACTGCCGGACTGGGAACTGAACCCAGGTCCTCCCGAATGCGAGGCCCGAGCGTTACCGCTCACCCACCACGCTCGGTGTATAGACCACAGGCTCACACAAGCTGACAACATCTCGGAAGTAGACAACACTTCCCCTTGACACTTCCGCATCTTACAGTGTTGCCAGATTGTGCCGATGGCCGGACTTGGAGTTGTCAGGGATGGTCAGTTTTATTGGCCACCTTAAGTGAACGACTCGGACTTAGTCTCTGTGGCGACCGACCGGCGGTCAGTTTTTATGCCTAAGACTGTACATGCAAAGTAAACCAAGAGTCGCTAACTCACATGATTTGTTCTCTTTCTATTCCTGGAGACTAACTGGTTTCGTTCCTAAAACGTTTGTAGTTTGGGGGAGTTTTTTTAAATATAGTTACGTATTATTGATGTTACAAACTTCAAAATGCATCTTATTTTGTTCATAAAAGGTAAGAATTCAATATTTCACTTTATATGAAAATATTACTTCGTATGAAAAGTACTTACTGCGTTTTGAAATAAAAAGTTCATTTTCTGAGTTTTATTGAAAAAGTGACTTACCTGGTTTTTTCACTGAATCCTTCAAATACGTAATGTCATTCATACGGAAATGGTTTGCATCAGAGTTAAGTATTCGATATTAAAGAGTATTACTAAACTGAAACAAAATTTTTTGAGTGTTGTAATATCCGCTCGACCTTCTCCAAAAGTAAATCTATTGCACTATCATCTAGGCTTGCTTCGAAATTCATAAGAATGAGAGTGTTCTCAAGTGTGATTTTTCGTCTTGCCGTATAAAAATGTTAGCGACGATGTTTGTGTCTTATATAAAGCGTTTAACCTTGTGTGAGCCCCCACGTGACGATGCTGCTCAGTTCCGGATGTAGCTGACTGAACGACTGCAGCTCAGTGTTCAACAGATGACGAACTCGCCGTCGCAGTAAGCAACACCGCAGCCGGTTGCTGCACCCCAGTTTCGCCAGTTTAACAACAAGGAAGAGGATTGGGAGGAGTGGTGCAAATATCGCGTTCAATTTGAAGCCCACTTCACTGCATACAGAATTAAAGATATGGCATGCATTGCATTCTTTCTGTCCACTGTTGGAGCCTACGACACAATCAGTAGCCCACAGCTACAAAAGACCTCTTATGTTTTTTCTGGTTATAACAGACACTAAATAACAGTACTTGGCGTGTGCAGCTTTCCTGGAACTTTTTGTGACATTACAAAGTGTGTTTCATTCCACGTACTTTGTTATTGACACAGTGCAAACATTTTTGGTTTAGACTTGTTTGATTTGTTCAGCCTGTGCATACAAGACATTGCGTTACAAATCAGTGTTTCAGCGCCTCATACTCATGCTTCTGACTTTTACCGTAAGTACAGTGAGTTTTTTGCACCACGATTAGGAAGGGCTAAAGATTTTAGGTGCACGTCACTGTTAAAGACAATGCGCAACTACAATTTTATCGTGCTGGGCCTGTCCCCCCAGCCATATGTGAGAAGGTTGCTTAGGAACTGAAATTATGGAATGACAATGGAATGATATAATCCGTTTATGCAAGCCGGTGGGCATCCTCCTTTGTCATATTTAAAAAACCATCAGGAGATTTACGTCTGTATGCTGATTTCATAGCCACGGTTCACCCACAAATCGTCGTGTATTTATTTCCTCTCCCATCACGGGAGAAATTAATTGACATATTGGGACAGCGCAGATTCTCTACGAAGATCGACTTATGTGAAGCGTACTTGCAGTAACCGCTGGTCAAGCAGTCCGAGCAATATTTCGTGATCAGTACTCACCTTAAATGGTTCCCGCTTCAAAGACTACCACTCGGAAGCGCTTCAGCTCCTGTTATTATCCAATGTCTGCTGGAACCATTAACAGTCAGTCATGTACGAACTATCTGTATGATATTTTTGTCACGGATCATATGCCTGAGGGACATTTGGAAAATTCAGAGTGTTTATTTAAAGTGCTCGCTGAGGTTGTCTTAAGGCATAACATGGAAAACTGCTCCTTTTTAAATGAAAAACTTAAATATTAAGGACATCCCACACACAAGTCGGAACTGATAGGATAGCGATAGTCACATATACAGATGGCAGTAGTATCGCGTACACAAAGTATGAAACGTCAGTGATTCTGGCAGCACGACGGGAATTAACAGGCTTTTGAACGCGTAATGGTAGTCGGAGCGAGAAGCATGGGACGTACCATTTCGGAAATCATTAAGGAATTCAATATTCCGAGATCAATAGCGTCAAGAGTGTGCCGAGAATACCGAAGTTAAGGCATTGGACTGGAAACTCGAATTCAATGCATTTTTAACATCTGCATCGAGCTCGTCATTCGATAAAACTAGTACAGTCGATGGAAATTTATGTCCTGAAAGGAATCTGAGCAGCACTTAATTTTTCTTAGCTTGAAATGTTCTAATGCAAAATTGACAATTTGATAAAATGCGCGTGATGCGTCAGTGAAAACAGTATGGACCGCCTGGGGCTATATGAATATGATGTCATCATCAGCAATGGCCGCAGCGCAGGAAACAGGTGCTGTAATTTCACAACTTCTGACGTCATCACAGCCGTGTGCCTGTTGCAACATAGAGCTCGCCGCTTCTGAAAGAAAAATAATTTTGTTGCTAAGAGAATCAGACGAGAATGAAACGTGAATATATAAATGTAGCTCTATTATTACTCTGAAAATAGGGCTATAGCCATGTACAGGAAGCGAAAGTCACAGAAGATATCTCAAGACTTTTTTGTGGTATTTTGTTACTCTGTTGTATTTCCCTCAATACTGTTAATTAAGGCAGGTAAATTGCTTGAATGGAATTGTGTGAGTCTACATGTCTATACATAGGCCATTGTTTCCCGTCAACACCTAGTTTCTGTGTGTAATTGTACCCTGAGATTTTGACAGTAAATGTCCCCCCATCCCCCCCCCCCCCACACACACACACATACACCCACACCCACACACAAAATCTTGTTAATGCAGAAGTCACAGTGAATAAAAATGATGCTTTTTCCCCTGTGAAACTAAATGCGAAAAATTTCCTGATATTAATTCTCATACACATATGTACAAGGAATTACAAAATGAGACTATTATTCTCAGGACCTACCCATCATTCAGAAGTTCAAGGAAAAACACAAATAAATTTCATATCGCTCTAGAAATGTAACTGAAGGATACAATGGGAATATTACTCTCCATTTTTGTTACAACATCCCACTGTTTCAAGTTGCAAATCAACAATTTTCTAATAGTATCTGAACTAAACACCGACAGTTTTCATTTTTAAGTAGCGGAAAGAGGATAACTATTTACAACAAAAATATACCATACGTTATGCGGCCCTTTATGTATTCTCACTCAGTCTCTATACAGTTCTCTACTTATGGTTTCTAGGGAAATCTAGTAAGACACTGATCGCATATGCAAACAAAGGGATTGAAATGAGATAACGCCCGATATGTATACAACACACATAACGTACAGGTAATGCGGTTACGAACTTAAATGACAAAAGCCACTAGTAAAACTACCGTATTCTACGCTTACATATGATAGTCTACGGCATCCTATGGTAAGTGTTCGGCATCCTATGGTAAGTTTTACAACTCTAGATCTGAGTAACAAATCCATCAGGGACGTTCCTAACCTTCTAAAGCTGCCCAAGTCGACCCCTGGTGATGTGACTGTGGAGTGGAAACAATAAAGAAAAACCACTGCTAAACCAATAGCAGACAGACCTCATGTACTGCCTTACAGGGGGCGTCGAGCATTGTGTTAGAACGTCGACTTCGCTCGAGATTCCAGCACCTAACATCACTATCACTATCTTTCCTTGATTTCCACTCTTGTGGAAGAATTAACTGCCGTTCCACACCACACTTTAGATAAATCATTGATAGGTCTCCAACAGGTTCATGAACAACTAAGTATATACTTCAAAAGCCGCGGTGCATGACAGAGGGTACGTTGAACCACAACTAGTTACTGTCTTTCATGTTCGATACGCAAATGAAGCGAGGGAGAGACGGCTGTCTATAAGCCTCTGTACAAGCCCTAATTTCTGTAAGCTTGTCTTCATGGTTCTTACGTGAAACGCATGTTAACGCCAGTAGAATCATTGTGCAGTCAGCCGTAATTGCTGGTTCTCTGAATTTTCCCACTATTTTCCTGTGTTTCGCAAAAAGAACGTCGTCTTCCCCTCCTCTCCACCCCCATCTCCCCAGGTCACCATCTGAGTTTACACGAAGCATTTCCGTACTACTCGCATGTTGATCGAACCTACCGATAACAAATCCAGCAGCGCACCTCTGAATTGCTTTTGAGTTTCTAGGGAAGTTATTATCTACATCTACATCTACATCCATACTCGGCAAGCCACCTGATGGTGTGTGGCGGAGGATACCCTGAGTACCTCTATCGGTTCTCCCTTCTATTCCAGTCTCGTATCGTTCGTGGAAAGAAGGATTGTCGGTATGCTTCTGTGTGGGCTCTAAGCTCTCTGATTTTATCCTCATGGTCTCTTCGCGAGATATACGTAGGAGGGAGCAATATACTGCTTAACTCTTCGGTGAAGGTATGTTCTCGAAACTTCAACAAAAGCCCGTACCGAGCTACTGAGCGTCACTCCTGCAGAGTCTTCCACTGGAGTTTATCTATCATCTCCGTAACGCTTTCGCGATTACTAAATGATCCTGTAACGAAGCGCACTGCTCTCCGTTGGATCTTCTCTATCTCGTCTATCAACCCTATCTGGTACGGATCCCACACTGCTGAGCAGTATTCAAGCAGTGGGCGAACAAGCGTACTGTAACCTACTTCCTTTGTTTTCGGATTGCATTTCCTTAGGATTCTTCCAATGAATCTCAGTCTGGCATCTGCTTTACCGACGATCAACTTTATATGATCATTCCATTTTATATCACTCCTAATGCGTACTCTCAGATAATTTATGGAATTAACTGCTTCCAGTTGCTGACCTGCTATTTTGTAGCTAAATGATAAGGGATCTATCTTTATATGTATTCGCAGCACATTACACTTGTCTACATTGAGATTCAATTGCCATTCCCTGCACCATGCGTCAATTCGCTGCAGATCCTCCTGCATTTCAGTACAATTTTCCATTGTTACAACCTCTCGATACACCACAGCATCATCTTCAAAAAGCCTCAGTGAACTTCCGATGTCATCCACAAGGTCATTTATGTATATTGTGAATAGCAACGGCCCTATGACACTCCCCTGCGGCACACCTGAAATCACTCTTACTTCGGAAGACTTCTCTGCATTGAGAATGACATGCTGCGTTCTGTTATCTAGGAACTCTTCAATCCAATCACACAATTGGTCTGATAGTCCATATGCTCTTACTTTGTTCATTAAACGACTGTGGGGAACTGTATCGAACGCCTTGCGGAAGTCAAGAAACACAGCATCTACCTGTGAACCCGTGTCTATGGCCCTCTGAGTCTTGTGGACGAATAGCGCGAGCTGGGGTTCACACGACCGTCTTTTTCGAAACCCATGCTGATTCCTACAGAGTAGATTTCTAGTCTCCAGAAAAGTCATACTCGAACATAATACGTGTTCCAAAATTCTACAACTGATCGACGTTAGAGATATAGGTAAGTAGTTTTGCGCATCTGTTCGACGTCCCTTCTTCAAAACGGGGATGACCTGTGCCCTTTTCCAATCCTTTGGAACGCTACGCTCTTCTAGAGACCTACGGTACACCGCTGCAAGAAAGGGGGGCAAGTTCCTTCGCGTACTCTGTGTAAAATCGAACTGGTATCCCATCAGGTCCAGCGGCCTTTCCTCTTTTGAGCGATTTTAATTGTTTCTCTATACCTCTGTCTTCTATTTCGATATCTACCATTTTGTCATCTGTGCGACAATCTAGAGAAGGAACTACAGTGCACTCTTCCTCTGTGAAACAGCTTTGGAAAAAGACATTTAGTATTTCGGCCTTTAGTCTGTCATCCTCTGTTTCAGTACCATTTTGGTCACAGAGTGTCTGGACATTTTGTTTTGATCCACCTACCGCTTTGACATAAGACCAAAATT
Source organism: Schistocerca nitens (assembly GCF_023898315.1). Lineage (NCBI taxonomy): Eukaryota > Metazoa > Arthropoda > Insecta > Orthoptera > Acrididae > Schistocerca > Schistocerca nitens. The sequence goes on along the minus strand of NC_064616.1, from coordinate 567,362,367 downwards.
TCTTAGGATTTTCTGCCAAGTCAGTACAAAGAACTTTACTTTCGAATTCATTGACCGCCTCTCGCATAGCCCTCCTAACACTACATTTCGCTTCGCGTAATTTTTGTTTGTCTGCAAGGCTTTGGCTATGTTTATGTTTGCTGTGAAGTTCCCTTTGCTTCCGCAGCAGTTTTCTAACTCGGTTGTTGTACCACGGTGGCTCTTTTCCATCTCTTACGATCTTGCTTGGCACATACTCATCTAACGCATATTGTACGATGGTTTTGAACTTTGTCCAGTGATCCTCAACACTATCTGTACTTGAGACAAAACTTTTGTGTTGAGCCGTCAGGTACTCTGTAATCTGCTTTTTGTCACTTTTGCTAAACAGAAAAATCTTCCTACCTTTTTTAATATTCCTATTTAGGGCTGAAATCATCGATGCCGTAACCGTTTTATGATCGCTGATTCCCTGTTCTGCGTTAACTGTTTCAAATAGTTCGGGTCTGTTTGTTATCAGTAGGTCCAAGATGTTATCTCCACGAGTCGGTTCCCTTTTTAATTGCTCAAGATAGATTTCAGATAAAGCACTTAAACTTTCACTGGATTCTTTGTCCCTGCCACCCGTTATGAACGTTTGAGTCTCCCAGTCTATATCTGGCAAATTAAAATCTCCACCCAGAACTGTAACATGGTGGGGAAATCTACTCGAAATATTTTCCAAATTATCCTTCAGCCACAACAGCTGCTGAGCCAGGGGGCCTATAGAGACATCCAATTACCATGTCTGAGCCTGCTTTAACCGTGACCTTCACCCAAATTATTTCACATTTCGGATCTCCGTCAATTTCCTTCGATACTATTGCACTTCTTATCGCTAGAAACACGCCTCCCCCATCACTGTCCAGCCTGTCTGTGCGGTATACATTCCAATCTGAGTTTAGGATTTCATTACTGTTTAGGTCTGGTTTGGGTTCAAATGGCTCTGAGCACTATGGGACTTAACATCGTATGTCATCAGTCCCCTAGAACTTAGAACTAGTTAAACCTAACTAACCTAAGAACATCACACACATCCATGCCCGAGGCAGGATTCGAACCTGCGACCGTAGCAGTCGCGCGGTTCCGGACTGCGCGCCTAGAACCGCGAGACCACCGCGGCTGGCTTAGGTCTGGTTTCAGCCAACTTTCTGTCCCCAGTACTATATGGGCGTTGTAACCGTTTATTAATGAGAGCAGTTCTGGGACCTTTCTATAGACGCTCCTCCAGTTTACTATTAGCACATTAATATTGTTATTCCCTGTTGCATTTTGCCTACTCCTACCTTGCCGCGTCTCAGGAGGCGTCTTGTCGGGCCTAGGGAGGGAATTCTCTCACCTAAAAAACCCCCAAGTGCACTCCACACGTACTCCGCTACCCTTGTAGCCGCTTCCGGCGTGTAGTGCACGCCTGACCTATTCAGGGCGACCCTACATTTCTCCACCCGATAGCGGAGGTCGAGAAATTTGCACCCCAGATCTCCGTAGAATCGTCTGAGCCTTCTACTCGGCTCCAAACCAGAGGACCGCGATCGGTTCTGGGAACGGTACTACAAACAGTTAGCTCTGATTCCACCCCGCGAGCGAGGCTTTCCGCCTTCACCAATTCCTCCAACCGCCTGTACGAACTGAGGATGATCTCTGAACCCAGACGGCAGGAGTCATTGGTGCCGACATGAGCAACGATTTGCAGTCGGGTGCACCCAGTGCTCTCTATCGCCGCCGGCAGGGCCTCCTCCACATCTCGGATGAGACCCCCCGGCAAGCAGACAGAGTGAACACTGGCCTTCTTCCCCGACCTTTCCGCTATTTCCCTAAGGGGCTTCATCACCCGCCTAACGTTGGAGCTCCCAATAACTAATAAACCCCTCCCCCCGTGTGCCTGCTCGGACCTTGCTGAAGGAGCAGCCACATGTCCACTCACAGGCAGAGCGGGCGATGCCACACGGCCAGCCTCCACATTTACCCTCCGCCTCGTGCGCCGCGAACGCCGCTGAACCCGCCACTCCCCTTGGGGAGAGGGTGGCTCAACCGCGCCCGGTACCCGCGAAGATGTCTCGACAGCAGGGACAGTGAGTGAACCATGTAACACCTGGGGTGTACCATGCGACGCACCAGACTCCCCACTGCCGCTACACTCCGAGGCAGCAGCCTGAAGACGGCTGACCGTGGCCATCAACACGCTCAGCTGTTCGCGAACAGTGGCCAGCTCCTCCTGCGTCCGTACACAGCAGTCACACATTCTATCCATCCTAAGAAATCAATTTACTGTAGAGAGTTAATCAACTTTTAACTAGACTGCTAATTCACTAAAGGCGGCTGATTGTTGACTAAACTGTGATTGCTAGCCACTTCTTGTAGAAAACAAAGTAAATAGCACTACCTGTCTCTGGACTGTATTCAAAACAAACACGAAGTCTATGGAACACTATTACTAGCACTCGACAATTAAAGCTTCCTAAAAGCAAAAACACACGGAAGAAGAAGTGACAAGTAAGAAAAATACAGTTAATACTTAAATTAAGGTAGCTCGCTGCACAGCAGACGTGAAGTGACAATGAAGACGTTTCCGTTGGAATGCCACACTAACCCTTTGCCTGTATGTCGGTGCTTATATACAGGCATCGGAGTGGCGCTGGGTTGCATATACGCTGCAGCAACGCCCGCAATTGGGAACTTTTTGATGGCAATTTATAACACTGCAGGAAAAATATTGGTACACCCTTTTAGAGGCTTACAGTTCACTCAACATATATTGATGCAAAAGAGCCCACGGAGCACATGAAATGATTACATTTACAGATCAATAGCATAAGCGGTTCTGAGGTACCAAGTATCGACCCATACTGAAACATCCATATTAGTACCTAGTGTAGCCTCCACGGGCGGCAATGCAGGTGACGACTGACATCCTATCGTTCGTACAGATGGCGAATATCGTCCTGGGATACGTTATGCCACTCCTGCTCGACCTTTTCTCGTGGTTCTGTAAGAGTTGTTGATTGACAAGTCACACGAGTCACTTCTCGTCCAATCGTATCCCACATGTGCTAGATTGGCAACAAGTCTGGAGATTGAGTTGGCCAGGGAAGGTGTTGCACGTCTTGCAGAGCACGTTGAGTTTCACAGGCAGTGTCTGGACGAGCAATATCCTGTTGGAATAACGCACCACTTTCCTGTTGCAAGAAGGTCAAAAGAACTTTTGTATGTCCATCCTTTTAGCAAGATTTCTCTGGGACGACGGCCGTTTACTATCGTGACAAGTAAATAAAAACACCTACAACCGTCCTTATGATTTTATTTTATATTGTCGCTACCAGTTTCAACACTTCAGTGCGTCATCTTCAGGCTCTTTTTGATGCGATGCAAGTTGATATGATCCCCATGCATACCACATCTGTTGCCAGCATTACTGGATACGCATATAATGTGTGAGCGCTCCAACCATCAACTGCCAACTCAGTTGGAGTGCTGACACATTATCTGCGTATCCAGTAATGCTGGCAACAGATGTGGTATACATGGGGATCATATCATCCTGCATCGCATCAAAAAAAAGCCTGAAGATGACGCACTGAAGTGTTGAAACTGGTAGCGACTAAATAAAATAAAATCATAAGGACGGCTGTACGTGTTTTTATTTACTTGTCACGGTCAACAGAACGATCTAACAACATTATGCAGGTTCCACGCTCTTGTTAGCGTCCCCTCAAGAAATACCAAAGGTGAAAGAGAGTTGTTGCTTACCAGTCTCCTGACCATAAGGCCTGTGGTACGGCCAGTGTGCCTTGGGTGGATACACTTTACGAGACACCGCTCTCCAGGTCTACGTCGTACGCACAAACGACCATCACTTGTGTGCAGACAGAATCACCTTTCATCGCTGAAGATCATGGAGCTCTATTCTATCTTCCAAGTGATCCTCTGACGGCATTAGTCGAGCAGTGCACGTCCATGCTGTGGTGTAACTGGAAGATAGGCTAGAGGTGTGCGTGCCTTTAGTTTCACTGCAGTTCCGTTTTTCTGTCCTGCTTATCTACAGGAGTCACCTGCGCTCTTCTCCCGATGCTCGGGACTGTGTGCTCGATGATAGATTCGCAACAACTGCAAACAAAGTAAGGAGCCACTGCCGAAGATCACTCTGTTACACCGAACTGGTATTCTGTACGGACCTGTAAAATATTTGTTTTCGCTCTTTCAGTTGTTTCTCAATGCCAAGAATTCCCATGTCTATGTTCTCCATACAGACGTCGGTGTGATGTTCAGATGATGTTCTGTCTGTTAGAGATCAAAAATGAGCACCTTACAGTCGCTTTGAACTCGCCAGCGAGTCCTCTGATGTCATCTCCGAATTTGCGTCTCCGTGTGCTCAATGACTCGATTTGTGAGTCTCCGCAGCAAGCCACTCGTTACCCGAGTCTGTTGTAGGGGACAAGTGGACTCGAATCCCTCCGAAATAAGAGCGAGTACACGATTTCTCAAGCATAACAGTGGACTCTAGGCATTGCCGCTACATGTGCAACCGTTTTTTTTTAAAGTTTCCGCCATTCAACAGTCAATTTAAATTCATGTTTCGGCTTCATAGCCATTCTCACGAGCAAGTGTCAAAAAATGTCCGATCTGGCCAAACGACAGAAGCAGTTTAAATGCCAACATAACAACTGATAGATTAGCAGTGAATATTGTTTGTTTTCACATATGTTTATATAGATAAAACCTTTTCGAGGACTGTGGGAAATTTGTTTAATGATTAATATCTATTCAGAGAATGTCTGACAGTGAAATGTCTAACAATTAAGTCGGCATATACAAACTTTCGAGGCTTTACCGGGTCTGTAACAATAATAGCAGAAAACATATAAGGATGAAGTGTAGTCTCTGAATGATGATTAACTATCAAATTAAATTACAGAAATTAATGGTAAGCTACACAATTCGCTCTTAGTCGTAAACGCAAGTTGCCGTGACCAAATTAATACAGAAATAGCGCGCTTTTTTGTTGCAGGGATGTAATAGTGACGTTACTCTTGTCCAGCTTTCATTTGACGCAACACATATGTTTTCTCATGGTGGAGGTGGAATAAACATGAATACCACCATTTCGTTTGCGTTGGACGAAATTTGTATTTTTTTCGTCTGAAACGTCGACTGTAGCATGAAACTTATTCACTCTATCACTTCTTCTTTAATGGAACACATTTGCAGTTGTGTACTTTCCATCCATTAATTTTCGTCTTTCACCATCCACATTATCTCCAAGGACTCCTTCGTTAAAGGCCGTTTGACCCCGACAATCGGTTATTTCACCTTGTCAGTGCTACTTGACAGCAGCACGATCGTGTACTCATTTACCGTATTAACCAACTTTACACTCCTGCATGCTTCAGTAAGAGAGAAAGAGCCGACGAGTATGAAACGACCGCATAACCATAGTTCTCAACTCGTCCTACTCGCGGACCTACAGCGAGAACGAAGGAAGCCCGTAAGCACTGACGTAACAGTGGCGCCTTCATTTGTCAAGTATGCTACGCGAACATTAGACTCGTACTCGCTCCGTCTCTGATCTCTAATGTCTGTACGATCCTCATAGCTGAATAATTTTTTAAAGGCGTAGTTTAAAACTTCAGATTAACTTTTCTGTCTTCTGTTCGCACACTAGACTGGTCGACGAGTTAGTCGACGGAAGCTATGACGAAACAGTTTGTCCTGGAATATTACCGTAAGTGGACATGACTGTGTTAACCCAATAAAAGTATAGGAACCCTGATTCGTCTCTCCTGGTTTCTCACTCACGTGAATTTTGAGGTAACTGAAATCAAGAGTATTTAACTTTTGACAGGATTAACTAAATATTACGCTCACACATGCAAGAAAGGCTCATAAAACTGTACCATAATGAGTATTTACTTATCTGCTAAAATCATACATTTCCCCTAACAAAATATTTCACCAAACACATTGGACAAGTCGTGGTGAGCTACTGTCTGTTTACGTAATGGTTGGCACTGCACAATGCGCGTATTTGTTCGACACAGGACAATCATCCACACGAGAAATAACATAAATACAAGAAAACATGGAAATACAAATAACACAAATAAGTATGCACAAGCAGTTAAAAAGCGAATGAAAAATAAAGACTGAATAACTTTGGTCCCACCAGTAACAATAGCAGTTATTTGCAATAATAAGGACAGACTCGAAAGTTAATGGGCTCGCAGAATTATGACTACAGTAAAAATGGTGTAATGAACGAAACAACTTTTCATTATGATTCTGAATGTCACTGACAAGAAAAAAATGCAGTTCAATGTGATAATTTGCAGTTACGTAAAACCAGTGACAATGAGAAACTACCACCGCTTTTTCAAAAAGTATTCAGAGCATTATTTAGAGAAATAATACGCGGTAGTTAAGATTTTTTACCAGTGTTTTTCGAAGTGAATCTCCTGTAGCTGGTGCTGTCGACGTGTCGTCGACGTCCGCATCGTTGGTTCCTTAAACTTGCAGTCTTAGTAATTATCATCTTGCTGTTGCTCTTGATAGAAGCCGCCCGTTCTGAATGCAGCTGGAACGCACGGTATTTGTAGAATTATCTTATTTAGTGTATCTAGGTGCAGCGATCAAAGACACGCTTCATTCAATAAACGCATGATGTATCCCGACGTCACAATGTTTGTTATCCGTTACTACTCTCAGCTTCAGATTTATGGTCTTCCGTTCGACCGCGGCTTGGCACATTTCACATTACAACCGTCCGCAATAAGAAATCTGACTTTCGTAACATTGGTATTTATTGGCTGTTCTTCCTCATCCGCAGTTTTTAAACTTCTTTAAAGCTGGGTTGAAGTTTCTCCATTTTAGGAACTAGCTCTCAACGAAAATTTTAGTTCATGGTAGCCCCTTCTGTATGGTACTGATAAAGTTTAATAGCACTGTATACTACATGAAGGAAGAAAAGCCATTGGAATGTTGCTCTCTTATAAGATGCTGTTTGTAAACCTTTGTAATGCTACACGCAGAATGATAGTCGTAAGTCATGGGTTGTGATTGAATGTTGTTAAGACTAATGCCTCAAGTACCAACAGCCGTTTAGCTGTTCTGCTTCATCTGGCATTTGTAAACTTCTCGAAGCACAAAAGGGCTCCATTTTTGTAGTTAGCTTTCAATTAATTTTAGTTTATGGTACTCAGTCCCCCTTCGTTACAGTATTTATTACTTTTAATAGTACTGTTTATTACAAGCACATTGACGAATGTCTTGAATAGCAAACAGTACAGTTTATGATATGGTATCTCAGTCTCCAGAGCTGACTCTCAGAGAGTGTATTGTTACCAGCAGCTGAGGCCATATAGCCAGCACAAATCTGCTGAGTAATTACGCAATTTTATCGTTAAGTTTTGGTCACAAGGTTTCTAAGCTACTCGTCACTAACCCGTCTTTCTCCTTTACCTAAAATGGACTTATGACGGGAAAGGATGAGGCGAATTTGTCATCTAGTGTTTCGTTTACAGTCATTCTGTGAAAAGATTCACTTAAAACGGTGCCAAAGTAATATATAATACTTTAATGGCAGAAAAGTGAAGGCTTTCATTACCACTAAAATAGTGTTAAAGAATATGTGGGAACTGAATGCTACAGAGCTCGGTGCTACGCACACAAAATAAATTAAGTGGCACATGGTGTGGAAATAAGTGCAAATATTCTATGTGCTCCGTGCCATGGTCTGACGATTTCCATGTCATGCAATGAGGAACAGTAACTTGCGAATTAATGTAGGCTTATTTACATGAATTATGTAAACTACCTTGTTAACAAACATAAAACTTTATGCTGTGGCGTGTTTCCTCCCATAATATGCCTTGTGCCTCCACTATCAAATCATTTTATGTTCGGTATATCATCTGAGGACCACTGTACGCGTACAGTCTGGAGTTCTTTGTGCCACTAATATTTTTCTTGTAGGCCTTGCCCGAACAGTACTCGACGCTGAACACAGTAGAATCGTCTTTGCTGCCCATATGAAATGCTTGTTTTTACAATTTACCCAATAGCATTTGACTAGAAAAACACCGCCTTTCTCCCTTAAGTGTATAGTTCTTCAATCAAACTCTCATGCAGTACTATCGAGTGAGGTATCGTAGTGTTAAGACACTGGACTCGCACTCGAGAGTACGTCTATTCAAATGCCCGTTCGGTTGTCCATATTAAGAACTTTAGAGGTTTCCTAAATCACTTGACCTGTATTCCAAGAGAGGTCCTTTGAAAAAGCCGTAGTTTAATTCTTTCCCGTCGCTCCACAATTCGAGCCTATGCTCCGTCTCTAGTAACATCGTTGGTGGGACATTATAACAGTAATCTTCGTCTTCCAACATTACTCAAAGATAGTTGGTATTAGAAAAGTCTTTCATCCAGTTTTCTTTACAGAAATCAATTATTCATACTCACCCTTGACTCCTAGTCACCTTTCCAGGAAGAGAGATCGCTTGAGAGCTGACTTGCACTGTGTGGAGAGATAGTTTTAAGTCGTTCGAGATTTCCTTACAGGAATTGCATGTTTGTTTCGAAATTACGATACACGAGAGTTCTAATTAAAATTCGTGATACCTCCCTAAAGATCGCACGCGCAGAGATGTCTTTCTCGGAGCCTAGAACTATGCTTGAAGAACGAAATCGAGGGTTTGTGGTCAACCAACAGGTTGCCTCACAAACACACATGAAATACCTTGACCTCATAAACGGTCGCTAAAGCCTCATCTCAGTTTCTGAATAGTTGAGCCGCACCGCAGACAACGTTTTGTAGGCGAAGACGATTGGCCGTTCAGAACCATCTGACACCTTTGGGACAAAACCACTCCAGTTCCGCACTGGGACGAGTCCATCGCGAGTCAACGGCAAGTCCAGAACACATGGCGTCAGTCAGGGCTCTGCTTGAGACCGTCCTTAAGCAACTGAACAGCCTGTTTACTGGTAGCCGGCTACACAAATTTGACGCCCTTTTTGCGCAGCTGATTTAGGATGTGTGCGATTTGCACCACTTGGGGAACAAAATTGGATTGTTACGTGATTTTATCCAGTAACGACTACAACTGTTCAAAATAAAAATGTCGAATCAAAACACCTTTCAGTCGTCTAAATTTTCAATTGTTATTTTATTTGAGCAACCACTCTCGGAGCTACATTACGCCAACTTCACACCTTTGCTACTAAAAATGTGTCCAAGGTATCTGTAACTAGATGCGAAGAAGTTGCACTTTTCCAACTGACAGCGTCGAGACCTGGAGTCTTTTCAAAATGGATTCAAGTCTTCTGCAGTACTGCAAGTGCATCGACGCTGTAACGATGCCATCATTCAAATAATTAACATTTTGGGAACATGGCGGGTGCACTAGCAACCCCAAATAGTAAGCAGTTGTGCATGTATGAGCCGAACGGTACATTGAAGACTAGCAGTTAATGCGCTGCATCATATAGTGGAAGTTCTATACGCATCCTTCAGATTTACCTTTAAAAAATGGAGAGTCCGACTAGTTTAGCTAATAAATCCACTGGGTGAAGTATAAGATGGACGTCAATGTTGGATTGGGCATTTAGAGTGGATTAAAAAAAAATCCTTTTTCAGAGCAACCATAGGCATCTACCATTGACTGGTTGAAAGCCAGGAAATGACACCTTGGTCCTGAAATCGTGAAAGTACTGCTTGAGCAGCCTCACTAACCGTAAATGGTGGCGGGGGAGTGTAACAAATTTTTGGCACTGCTGAAGGTGTCATAGAAATGTGAGCAATAAAACTGTGTGCACACCCTAGCGTTAGTCAACGATATCCTTTTACGAATTACACAGAGCGGCAAGGTTAGAAAAAAGCACCATTTTGGACACTAAATTCGCTTGGTCCACTACTTTGAAACCAAAACTAAGAAAGGCGTCCAAGCGAAAATGTTAGCAGCAGTAGGGGACTGCAGGACTAAAATGGTTAACACACTTTCGACGTTTTTGTACACTTTAAAGTCACATTAATGCGACCACCTGCCAAACCCTGAATAACCACCTTTGCAGCGCGGATCACTGTGAGGCATTCAGGAAGAGTTATCGTGGTTCTGGAAACTACCGACGGGCATGCGGAACCAGGCTGACACTAGTGCTGTGGCAAGCTGGGCTTGGTTTCTCTGTTGAGGAGCCATGGTGCGAACATCCCGATACAGTTTGTCTCAGAGGATTCACGATTGGGTTTTAATTCGGGGAATTTGGTGGCTAGTGAAATACGGTAAACTCATCCTGATGCTCACGGAACTGAACACGTACACTGCGAGCTGTGTGCCACGTTGCACTGTACTGCTGGTAGATGCCATCTTCCCAAGGAGGAGGAGGAGATTAGTGTTTAACGTCCCGTCGACAACGAGATCATTAGAGACGGAGCACGACGTCGGATTAGGAAAGGATGGGTAAGGAAATCTGCCGTGTCCTTTCAAAGGAACCATCCCGGCATTTGCCTGAAACGATTTGGGGAAATCACGGAAAAACTAAATCAGGATGGCCGCAGACGGGTTTTAACCGTTATCCTCCCGAATGAGGGTCCAGCGTGCTAACCACTGCGCTACCTCGCTCGGTCGTGCCAAGGAAAAACAAACTGCAAGTAGGGGTGGACATTGTCTCCAAGAATATATGCATACTTATGTTGATCCCCTGTGCCTTCCAGAATGACGAGATCACCCTGGGAATGCCACTAAAACATTCCTCAGGCCATAACGGTCACTGCTGGTAGCAGGGTGTTTGCTTTCCAATATTTCACACCGTGTACGCCAACGGCCATCTGTCCGATGGAGCATAAAATGTGATTGATCTGTAAAGGCCACCTGCCGCCACTCAGTGGACGCCAAGTTATGGTACAGGACTGCAAATTCTAGGTTTCGTCGCCGATGAACACTGGTCAGCGTGACAGCATCAACAAGGCACCTGTTGGGGAGGCCCATATGCAGTACCGTTCACTGAACGGTACTTGAGGAGACACTGCTCGTAGCCCCTTGGTCAATTTGGGCGGTCACTTGCTCAACAGTTGCACGTCTATTCGCCTGTACTCATCTTCGCAGCTGAGTTCATCCTTGTCATACATGGGCCGTAGAGCACCACAATTGCCTCGGCGCCAGTTTTGGATAGCACCATTTTGCCATGCAAGATATAACCTAACCACGGTGGCAAGCGAGCAGTTCACAAACTTAGTGATTTCAGAAATGCTTTCACCCTTGACCCGAAAGCCAATGATCGAGCCCTTTTGGACGACAGATGTCTCGCTCCATTTCCGCGTTACAACAATGAATCCACTGTTTCCCGTGTCCCCCAAACGCACTTTATATACCCACCACTGCTAGTACTGCCACCTGCCGTTTGTGAGAGGTTATTGCACGTTGACCTCGAACATAGGGGGTGATCCCATTAATGTGACTGAACCGTGTGCTTAGCTGTCACCGACAGCACTCCAAGGAGAGTGGCGGTGGTAAAGCTTAACCCAGTCCTGGGTCGTTCAGAGCAAAGGAAAACTGAGCCACCGATACATTTCCTCATTGAGTAATGACGTGGCAGCACAGGGGTCCAACTGGAATTCGTCGGACTGACCAGACAGCGTCGAGTCCAACAAAGGCTTCACAGTGGAAGACACCGCAGCCACGACAGTGTGAACCAGTGTGCTGTCTCTGCGCTGCGGCTGAGGACGCGCCTAGCGGGCTGCTTGTTGACACACTGCCGTCAAGTGGACCCGCTTGCCACGAGATCAGCAGTCCGCTGTGCGATGCAGGCAGCTGCTTCTGGGATGCCTGCTGCAGCAAGTGAGAACGATCTGTGGCGTTTCTTCGACTTGCATCAATTATGTCGCAACGCCCAGAAAGTTTGGCGTGTCTGATCCACCCAGTTACCATTATAGAAAACGCCACTTAATACTGAGGTGGGGAGAGGGTGAGGGAGGGACGGGGGAAGCAGGATGACCGCCATACTTCAAGTCTCTCATGAGACGCCCGTGGTCCGGACGACCGTGAACTCGGGCGAGGCGAGTGTGAAAAAAGAAGACAATGAATCAGAATCATCAGTTAGCTGTTGATTGTAATGGCAACTAACTACCTTTGAAATTTGAATTTAGTTGGTAAAAGTATGCTGGGTGTCGGGAGCAACTTCAAAAGATTTAGCAATCTTAAGAACTTCTTTAAGACTATGACTGCATGAGGGCCAATGCTTTAACCACGACTTACCTGTTAGACGCTAGGCCCACAACCACATCAACGATTCCGCATAGGGAACTTTACAATTCTGACAAGTGATATTGCGCTGTCGTGCGAGAACCCGCAAATCGGCAGCTCATTCTGCGTAATATTTTCCATGCTGTTTGTGATACAGATTAAGCTGGAGCCTAGATACAAAAAGGTATGTCTGATGACCGAAGTATTCGGTTAACAGAGCACATACTGTATCCATTGAAACACCGTTACTAGGATTTGAGAGTGGTCACAACATATGAATGGTTCAAATGGGTGGTCGAGGGGTTCTTGGCGCTACAGTCTGGAACCGCGCGACCGCTACGGTCGCAGGTTCGAATCCTGCCTCGGGCATGGGTGTGTGTGATGTCCTTAGGTTAGTTAGGTTTAAGTAGTTCTAAGTTCTAGGGGACTGATAACCTCAGAAGTTAAGTCCCATAGTGCTCAGAGCCATTTTTTTGGTTCAAATGACTGAGCACTATGGAACTTAACATTTGAGGTCATCAGTCTCCTAAGCTTAGAACTACTTAAACCTAACTACCCTAACGACATCACACACATCCATGCCCGAGGCAATATTCGAATCTGCGACCGTAGCAGCAGCGCGGTTCCGGACTGAAATCTCACAAATATCTATCCATTTACTAACGTCTGTTCACTTAACATTAAAATTAAGTTCAAAAGGTATTCAGTTGATAATGGTTAGTTATTGTGGGTGCCAAACTATCAAAGGCGAATAGCAATACCGGGCGGAAAGGAGAAATTTCTGTAATATGGAAGTTTCTTCAGTGTCTTGTGGTTGTGTCAAAGCAGTCTGTCGGGTTAAAGCAAGAGGTCTGTTCTCAAAGGTGTGAAATGTCTGAAAGTGAGATGTCTACCACTGCCATTGTCCATGATCAACCGCCATATGGTGAGCATACGAGATGTGATTTCTGTAACGAAGAAGTACAGCACGTAGTGCAGGAAACTGCACTGTGACATGTACATCGCAAAGGGTTTGTGAGAAAAAAAAATCGTCTCCCGCTAGAAAAACTGGGGTATGGAATCTCAGTTACACTGATGTACTGTAACGACTAAGGTGATGAGCAGGTATATACACGATGTTTGTGGCGATCTTAAAATATAGCAAGAATGACGCTATAGGTTTCAAACTGAATGTGTAGTATGTTATGTTGTATTACGGAGCAATGAATTTGGCGTCTGGAAGGGCAAGTATAGAATGTCCCTCTCCATCTTTTCTGCAGGCTTTCCCACTCGTGTTCGACCCATACACCGAAGTCGACAAGTCGTAAGCCATCGGTCCAAGTCGTATCCACCAGACAGTTCCATCAGACAATGCTGACTGGCACATGCGTGCACAGTGTGTTAAAGGCGCTCACTTGTTAATGATATGACATCCAAAATCGGCAGATATATTGCAATAAAAATTTTATAACCACAGACGGAGAACGATTTCTTTTAAACAATTTTTATGACCACAAAATCGTAAATCAAGAAATCATTAAAAATAAGTGTAGTGAAGTAGTATTCATAGCTCAACTCTTCTGCCTTTCCATAGTAAAGCATTCTCATTTGATTTTAACATGTATTACTGCAAAATACACTATTACTGCTCATATTTTAAATTATAAAGCTATTTCAGTTTTGATTAGGTGAACACTTAAGCATTCCTTGGCTTTACATGTTAATTTAACTTCGATAAAAACCAGGAAGCACGGGTACTTTGCTCCTCAGAAGTAGATCTAACATCGACGAACCCATCGGTACAAACAGTGTACAACCGATGGTTGTTATATCTCGTATTACCGAATTTTTGGGTGGAGAGAGGAAAGGGAAGACGACAAAAAAGGAAGGGAAGAGAGGATACAGCTGTTACAAGAAACTAGAAAAAAACGTTAATGCATTTATTGTTAACTGCCCTGTTCTGCAGAGCTAACAAAGGAACGCTCCAATCCGAGATGTCGAAACTTACCAAGAATACACCGAAAGAAATGCACTGTCGAAATTTTAATTGTTAAGGAGCACTACAAGCATTTTTGAAAAATGTTATAGTTACTCAGTTTTGCCGCACGAAGAACGGCTTATAAAAGTGATTTGTACAGCCCTTCCTGCCTAGCGCGCATACACAGCCATGACAAGAGAACGTAGCACCGCGTAGCGTGAAGCCACGAAGTCCAAAACACACACGCGCGAGCTTTAAGCTCAAAAATGTCTCAAATCGATAATTTTTTTGAATACGATGCAGTTCATTTTGACAGCTGTACTGCTGTGGACGTCGTTGTTACTTAAGTGATCAGCAGAGGAAACAAAATGAAAGAAGTGTGTAATGTTTCATTACAGACTTCATTACGGGACCATAATTTGACGACATAAATTATTTATAACAGTTTCAGTAGCTCAGTTCTTATGATAATTTTGAATGATATGTATTTTACTGACAATGAAACAGTTCCTTATTTGTTCCCTGTATTAGTCATAAAAATTTGAAGTGTGTATTGCGTGTCGAAAACAAACAGTTTTCTAACACCAGTCACACCTGATAAAAGAAAATGCACTCAGGCGCTTCTCAGTAATTTATGGCTTTATTTAGACAAAATTACAATTCAGAAAGAAATGGCCGTGGCTGTTCTGCATTTTTTGCTATATACCAAGCATACTTTATGAAAATCCGCGACTGCTACGGTCGCAGGTTCGAATCCAGCCTCGGGCATGGATGTGTGTGATGTCCTTAGGTTAGTTAGGTTTAAGTAGTTCTAAGTTCTAGGGGACTGATGACCACAGATGTTAAGTCCCATAGTGCTCAGAGCCATTTTTTTTATGAAAAATCGAAAAAACGAGGTGATGCAAACTGACAATGCACAAATGAATGAAGTGTAACATTACTGTTCCGCTGATAAACCTGAAATGACAAAGAACTATCGGAAATTATATTATCCGACAATTTTCTGAAAAATGCTTTACACCGTCGAAGAATTTCTTTATCGACAGGCTGAACCATATTACTAGTAGCGGGTGGAATCCGAATTATATTATCAATCTATTCGTCACTGTCCTAAACAAAGTAGTGTCGTTATGTCCAGGCCAAAGGTCCAACAAAAAGCACTGAATTGTTTTCTGCAGCTGGTAAGAAGACGTTTTGGATGTAATATTGAAATTTATTCTCTCCCATTTTTTTTTCAGAATTTGCTACGCCGATTACAAGGTTTTTTTAACTGAATAGTTCTGTTTTTAATTTTTGGTCCTAATTTGCCTTGAGGTTCCTGAAGACAGATATAAAGCTGCGGAAACAATAATCCGCTCATATATTGTTGTGTATCCACAACTGACTGTCTTTTCTTCGCTCGAAATGATTAAGTGCGGTTTCCATGCAGTTCCTTCACGACACGAGACTCATTGGCTTTATACAGAACATTTTAAGAGATAACAAAGCTACGAATTTGTCTATAGTACTAACTGTTAATGACATCCCCTCTACACGTTTACCTGGAGTAAACGTCGTGATTTCCTTTCACGTGTAATTTTGTGAACCTGTTTACCCAGGTCGAAGAAGCCTGGAAATTAGTAATTTTCATCACACTTGCAATTCAGTGGGCATAGTTTCGTGTATTTCTCTCGGTAACGGTGCATGACTTTCACGAGCAGCTCTAAATCCTTGAAATAGTTTTTCTTTAATACATTTTCGAGTTACATTTTGGCCCATATTTCGTACTTCGTGTTAATATTTCTTCCATTTATGCAATTCACATTCAGATTTTACAAAAAGTAACAGGCTTTGCACACATTTTATCTATAAGTCTTTTACAGCTTTGGGTTTGTCACTGAAAGCAATTACTCTCCGTGTATTCTTTGTGCTAAGAAGATACTGTATATTTGCTCTTGACTTTAATTAGCACTACAGTCACCGTTCGCACCAGAGCTCACGAAATCGTCAGAGTTAGTTGTTCTTTCTTCTAATGTTTCCTCAATTTCTAACGAAATGTCGATATCTTTCGAATGAATGTCTAAGCAATTAACTAGTAAATAAGACACACGTAGGTATTCAGAAGAAGTATGTGATTCTTCATATTTTTTCTGTGCAAAGTGGAAAACAGTAATTGGCTACCACATTACTACGAAACTCTAGGCTCTACACGTAGATGCTATTGGCAAGCGCATACGAAGAAAACAAAGAAAAATCCAGTTTTACCTACACTATTAAAACTTAGAGATACCGCAAAGGAAACTGCTAGTTGTTATGGGTATTAAATGAGTTGCAGATTCGAGTGGGATTAGTGACTGTAACCAGCTGTGTCAGTGAAACACTCAATGTAGACAGAAATTCGCTTTAAAAATTACAATCGCGAAATGCCATCCATCAAGCAGTGATGCTCGTGCATTGTCTGCTACAGCTACATTAGGGTTTTACATTCTTCCAGCTGCCTGCAGAACGACGAATTTGTCGATTTTCAATATTTTTAAGACACTTGCAGTGCGTCTTAGTAATTAAAGTTTTGACATTCTGTTTCTTTCATTGTATTTTTACTGTATAAAAAGCTCCAGGGCAGGTTTCGACATGTCGGGTTGGACCGTTCCCTTGTAAGCGTATCCGAGAATTCACTATACAATGAGCCAATGAAGGATTGACAAGGGTTCCATCTAAATTTTGGTCGGATACTTTTCTTTAGCGTCATTTTCCTGCAAATACTCAACGTGATTTACCCACTTAATCCAGTATTCCACAGTAATATCTTCAATGGTCAATCCAGAAAAATTCTGCACACCTTTCATTCTGAATGTGCAGTTTCTGTATGCGATCTCTCCTTTCACTAACGTCCATACATTCTCTATCGGTATGTACTAGCAGTGATAAGGGGGCAGCCTCAGAGCCTCTTTCTGGTGGCAGCATGAATTTATATGTGTGCGTAAGCAGAAGAAACTAACGATCAAAGTCCGAAAACAATTTATTGGACTGTTCCATTAACCAAAACAAATTCTCCAACTATAACACTAACACAAAACAGTGATCCGTCTTCGAATCACAACCACATACCAGAATAATATAGAAAACAACAGAAATAATTTCCTACTAGTCTCCGCCAGAGACTTCTCCGATATATCAAGCCTAAGCCAGAGATCAACGAGAAGATCCAAGCCGGGCTGCCGGGGCGGCAGCTATCCAAGTCTGCTGGCGGCCGATGAACTGCCGAGGTGCGACCGAGCGCCGGCCTTTATACCGCTTCGGCGGATGAGTACCTCGGAACTATTTTCCATCACGTGGTTTGACGTGTGAAAATAGTTCTGGGATCTGCAGCGACCTCTTCCTTATGTTTATGTGGGCCAGTAGTGGCCCCTGGTGGCCGCTGGTGTCTTTGCTGTGTTGTTGTTGTTGTTGTTGTTGCCGTTCATCAATATTGCCTGTCGCTTGTGCAGTGCTTCGGTGTGCCTGCGAAGCGAGCAACCCGCGGCTGCAGGCTGTCAGTTTGGTTGCTGATACTCTAGGCGCCATAATGTCTGGTGGAGAAGGCCACAGCATGAATGAAGCGCGATGTTGCCACATAAACCCAATCAACGAGATATGTCTGGTAGTCGACAGATGCTCAGTTCATCACAAAGTGAGACTATGCCGTTTAGCAATGTGGTACTGTAAAAGACTTACCATTGTCATACATTCAATATTTGTAAATATTGTAGTGCTTTCTGGTAAACTGTAAACAGCACTCAGTGTTAAATATTTTCCTAAATCATTAACCATTAGTAGGAACCTTTCCCGTCGTCATTATTAACGAGTGAAGCAATATTCAAAGAGATATTATTTGAGACTAAAGACATTAAATGCACTTACCATTAAAATCTAAACTTGGTTACTTCATGAAACTAGAAGTAGTAATAATTACCTGATGTTTACATATTACTGTAGTAAGTTAACTGCAATCTGTAACCATTTGAAAAAAATTAAGATTAGTACATATTAAGAATAACTTCAAACCACTGGCAATGTATGCTGTGTTATTTAAATGCATTGTATGATCTTGGTTCTTGTAAGTTCGGCATTGACTTTAATGATTGCTGCTATTTGTAAAATCATACTGAGGGTAACTGCTATAAAATCTGGTATGGAATACTGATTAATCGTAGGTATTGCTTCATAAAACATAATGACAGTCAACATTACTGAGAATGAAGTTGCTCACTACATACTGCGTTACGTGTTGCTAGTGGATAATAAGTATTGGTTTTCATTGATTCTAAACTGTTCCAGTGCAATAATAGTTAAATTACAGTCATATCATTATTGCGGAATTTTCATTCGAACTTCCACGTTTCTATCGTTATCACCTAAACACATGTCAGTAATAACTGTTACATAACATCATTTGTAACTAAACAGATACCAACTCATAACTTTTGCTTTAGCATGAGCTGGCGAAAGTCTATTATCATTCTGTTGTCTCAGTGAATCTAAGTTATGTAATTAATTAAAATTTGAGTAACTACACTAAATTAATTAACTTGAATACAAAGTTTATTTCCAATCGTTCTCGTATAGTATACTTAATTGTTCAACAATGATCAACGATAATCTTGCTGGCATTCCTTAGGTCATAGTTTTCTCTTTTGTGAAGTACAGTACCTTAGGTTATAGGTGCCATTAATATACTGCAGAGTGCGGGTGGTTATAGCGTGACTGGGCCAAAGGCTTATCATTGCCATTTAAATACGAAGAGAAGACGAGGGGGACGAGAACTAAAGTTTTCCTTCCATCCGTCGGTTCGCTGCTTCCTAGTATCGTGTACACAAGATATAAAAGGGCAGTGCATTGGCGGAGCTGTCATTTGTACTCAAGCGGTTTATGTGAAAAGGTTTCCGACTGATGATGGTGGCACGACAATAATTAACAGACTTTGAACGTGGAATGGCAGTTGACGCAGGGGACATTCTACTTGGTAAATCATTAGAGAATTCTATATTCCGAGGTCCACAGTGTCGACAGTGTACGGAGAATACAAATTTCAGGCATTACCTCCCACCACGGACAACGCGGTGGCCTACGGCCTCGACTTAACAACCGAGAGCAGCGGCGTTTGCGTAGAGTTGTCAGTGCTAATAGGCAAGCAACAATGCGTGAAATAACCTCTGAAATCAATCTGGGACGTACGACGAACGCCTCTATTAGGACAATGTAACGAAGTTTTAGCATTAATGGTCTATGGTGGCAAACGACCGACGCGAATGTCTTTTCTAACAGCACGGCATCGCCTGCAGCGCCTCTGCTGGGCTCGTGGCCATATCGGCTGACCCTAGACGACTGGAAAATCGTGACCTGATCAGATGAGTTCCGGTTTCAGTTGTTAAGAGCTGACGGTAGGGTTCAAGTGTGGCGCAGACCCCACGAACCTGTGGACTCAGATTGTCAACAAGGAATTGTGCAAGCTGGTGATAGCTGTATAACGGTGTGGGCTGTGTTTATACGGAATGAAATGGGTCCTCTGGTCCAACTGAACCGATAATTGACTGGAAATGGCTATGCTCAGGAACTTGGGGACAATTTGCAGCCATTCATGGACTTCATGTTCCCAAAAAATAATGCAATTTTAAAGGATGACAATGCACCATGGACTACTGTTCTCGATTGGTTTCAAGAACATCCTGGACAATTCGACTGAATCATGTGTCTACCAATATCTCCCGACATGAATGCCATCGAACATTTATAGGAAGTAATCGAGGGGTCAGTTTGTGCACAAAATCCTGCACCGATAACACTTTCACAATTATGGTTCAAATGGTTCAAATGGCTCTGAGCACTATGGGACTTAACATCTGAGGTCATCAGTCCCCTAGAACTTAGAACTACTTAAACCTAACTAACCTAAGGACATCACACACATCCATGACCGAGGCAGGACTAGAACCTGCAATCATAGCAGTTCCATACTGAAGCGCCTAGAACCGCTCGGCCACACCGGCCGGCTCACAATTATTGACGGATATAGAGGCAGCATGGCTCAATATTTCGGCAGGAGACTTCCAGCGACCTGATGAGTCCATGTCACACAGTGTTGCCGCACAACGCCAGGAAAAACGAGATCCGACACCATATTAGGAGGTTCCCAAGAGTTTTGCCACCTCAATGTAAGTTATCAGCGCTGCAGGAGTAGCGGGCGCGTGTGCCCAGTAGTGATTTCTTTTACGTGATTGGATAGGTCAGCGGAAAACGAAAAATTGAAAATTTGTGGTAAGTTCTATGGAACCAAACTGCGGGGTCATCGGTCTCTAGGCTTACACACTACTTAACCTAACACGCTAAGGACAACACACACACGCATGCCTAAGGGAGGACTCGAACCTCCGTCACTTGCTCTTTACATCAAAGTGGATATCATCATCATGAGAGTTAGTTCTAATGGGGAGAATGATCGGTCCCCGGGAAATATGTTTGTTAATGCCACGTCATTTCCTATCACAAAGGGCATACTGCTAACGCTGTGTGCGACTGCAGTACGAAGAAAGGTCTCAGGCAGAGACAAGTGATGACTGGACCATGCAATACGACCACTCCCATCTACACTACTGGCCATTAAAAGTGCTACACCACGAAGATGACGTGCTACAGACGTGAAATTTAACCGACAGGAAGAAGATGCTGTGATATGCAAATGATTAGCTTTTCAGAACATTCACACAAGGTTGGCACAAGTGGCGAGACCTACAACGTGCTGACATGAGGAAAGTTTCCAACCAATTTCTCATACACAAACAGCAGTTGACCGGCGTTGCCTGGTGAAACGTTGTTGTGATGCCTCGTGTAAGGAGGAGAAATGCGTACCATCACGTTTCCGACTTTGATAAAGGTCGGATTGTAGCCTATCGCTTTTGCAGTTTATCGTATCGCGACATTGCTGCTCGCGTTGGCCGAGATCCAATGACTGTTAGCAGAATATGGAATCGGTGGGTTCAGGAGAGTAATACGGAACGCCGTGCTGGATTCCAACGGCCTCGTATCACTAGCAGTCGAGATGACAGGCATCTCATCCGCATGGCTGTAACGGATCGTGCAGCCACGTCTCGATCCCTGAGTCAACAGATGGGGACGTTTGCAAGACAAAAACCATCTGCATGAACAGTTGGACAACGTTAGCAGCAGCATGGACTATCATTTCGGAGACCATGGCAGCGGTTACCCTTGACGCTGCATCACAGACAGGAGCGCCTGCGATGATGTACTCAACGACGAACCAGAGTGCACGAATGGCAAAACGTCATTTTTTCGGATGAATCCAGGTCCTGTTTACATCATCATGATGGTCGCATCCGTGTTTGGCGACATCGCGGTGAACATACATTGGAAGCGTGTATTTGTCATCGCCATACTGGCGTATCACCCGGCGTGATGGTATGGGGTGCCATTGGTTACACATCTCGATCACCCCTTGTTCGCATTGACAGCGCTTTGAACACTGGACGTTACATTTCAAATGTGTTACGACTCGTGGCTCTACCCTTCATTCGATCCCTGCGAAACCCTAAATTTCAGCAGGATAATGCACGACCGCATGTTGCAGGTCCTGTACGGGCCTTTCTGGATACAGAAAATGTTCGACTGCTGCCCTGGCCAGCACATTCTCCAGATCTCTCACCAATTGAAAACGTCTGCTCAATGGTGGGCGAGCAACTGGCTCGTCACAATACGCCAGTCACTACTCTTGATGAACTGTGGTATCTTGTTGAAGCTGCATGGGGAGCTGTACCTGTACACGCCATCCAAGGTCTGTTTGACTCAATGCCCAGGCGTATCAAAGCCGCTATTACGGCCAGAGGTGGTTGTTCTGGGTACTGATTTCTCAGGATGTATGCAATCAAATTGCGTGAAAATGTAATCACATGTCAGTTCTAGTATAATATGTTTGTAAAATGAATACCCGTTATCACCTGCATTTTTTCTTGGTGTAGCAATTTTAATGGCCAGTAGTGTAGTTGTGCTGAATGACAAAATGTGCTACTTACGGTCGAGTCCCGCTTCGACCCGAACTTAACGCGTTCACCGCTTCCGTAGTGACAGCAGTCAAACAGCCTACATTACAGAGCAATGTAGCGGACTAACATTCTGCAACGGGACATTCAGGAGGCAACGTCACAGAACTGTTGAAGAGTTTCATCGAGGCGTTTTGCTTTAGTGGTATCAAGTGATGAAAGAATCAACCAGTATGTGATACTCAAACTTCACTTCTTCGGAGAGAAGAAACAAATCATCTCTTGCGTTAGGGTGGACTTAGCTTACTGGAGCGAACGCTGATTTTGTTGGGCATTTCATCACCATCACGCTAGTGGCAAGGAATATGCAAACGAACAGTGGTTAGAAATAGTTGTCTGGGAAACTGTGCAAAATAAGAAAAGTTCAGTTAGGGAAGATAGCGACAGAGCAAGCAATGAAAAAATGCAATTTGACCCACTCAGGGCTCAAGTAAGCTTTACTTTGTCGGAGAGGAGGAATTAGCCACCTCCTTTATTAGGGCGGACCTAATTTCCAGAAGAGAACGTTGATTCTGTGGGGGATTTTATCACTGTCATAGTAGCTTTAAGACCTATGCAAACGAAGAATTGAGAGCAAATGGAAACAGATGCACAGAATATAAGGCAGTATAGGAGATTTTTAGTTAAGGAAGAAAGCGACAAAGGAATGGATGAAAAAGTGCATTTCAAGCCACTCAGACCTCATGTAAAGTTTTCAATGCAAAAACAATTTTCTAATGAGAGTGCACGATTTAATGACTTTATAGAAGTCGTACACGATAAAGATACTGTTTAGAAAAAAGTTGCTTGTGATGAAATTTCTTGATAATGGGCCACTATAGGTTTATACAGGATGTTACAAAAAGGTACGGCCAAACTTTCACGAAACATTCCTCACACACAAATAAAGAAAAGATGTTATGTGGACATGTGTCCGGAAACGCTTAATTTCCATGTTAGAGCTCATTTTAGTTTGTTCTTCCACCTACGCTCGATGGAGCACGTTATCTTGATTTCATACGGGATACTCTACCTGTGCTGCTAGAACATGTGTCTTTATAAGTACGACACAACATGTGGTTCATGCACGATGGAGCTCCTGCACATTTCAGTCGAAGTGTTCGTACGCTTCTCAACAACAGATTCGGTGACCGATGGATTGGTAGAGGCGGACCAATTCCATGGCCTCCACGCTCTCCTGACCTCAACCCTCTTGACTTTCATTTATGGGGGCATTTGAAAGCTCTTGTCTACTCAATCCCGGTACCAAATGTAGAGACTCTTCGTGCTCGTATTGTGGACGGCTGTGATACAATATGCCATTCTCCAGGGCTGCATCAGCGCATCAGGGATTCCATGCGACGGAGGGTGGATGCATGTATCCTCGCTAACGGAGGACATTTTGAACATTTCCTGTAACAAAGTGTTTGAAGTCACGCTGGTACGTTCTGTTGCTGTGTGTTTCCATTCCATGATTAATGTGATTTGAAGAGAAGTAATAAAATGAGCTCTAACATGGAAAGTGAGCGTTTCCGGACACATGTCCACATAACATATTTTCTTTCTTTGTGTGTGAGGAATGTTTCCTGAAAGTTTGGCCGTACCTTTTTGTAACACCCTGTATACGCTGAAGATCCACAGAAACTGCTATAGGCATGCGTATTCAAATACAGAGGTATAGAAACAGGCAGAATACGGCGCTACGATCGGTAACCCCTGTATAAGGCAAAAAGTGTCTGACGCCGTTGCTAGATCGGTTACTGCTGCTACAATGGCTGGTTATCAAGATTTAAGTGAGTTTGAGCGTGGTGGTACAGTCGGCGTACGGGCGATGGGACACAGCATTCCGAGGCAGCAATGAAGTGGGTACTTTCCCGTACGACCATTTCGCGAGTGAACCGTGAATATCAGGAATCCGATAAAACATCATATCTCTGACATCGCTGCGGCCGGAAGAAGATCCTGCAGGAACGGGACCAACGACGACCGAAGGGAATCGTTCAACGTGACAGAAGTGCAACCCTTCCGCAAATTGCTGCAGATTTCAGTACTCGGCCATCTACAAGTGTCAGCGTGCGAACGATTCAACTATACATCATCGATATGGGCATCCGGAGTCAAAGGCCCACTCGTGTCCCCTATGACTGCACGACACGAAGCTTTACGCCTAGCCTGGCGCCCGGCAACACCGACATTGAACTGTTGACGACTGGAAACATGTTGCCTGGTCAGACGAGTCTCGTTTCTAATTGTATCGAGTGGATGGAAGTATACAGGTATGGAGACAACCTCATGAATCCATGGACCCCTCATGTCACCAGGGAACTGTTCAAGCTGGTGGAGGCTCTGTAATGGTGTGGGGCGTGTGGAGTTGGAGTGATATGGGACCCCTGATACGTCCAGCACGTACGTAAGCATCCTGTCTGATCATCCACTCATGTCCATTGTGCGTTCCGGCGGACTTCGACAATTCTAGCAAGACAATGCGACACCCCAAACATCCGAAATTGCTACAGAATGGCTCCAGAGACACTCTTATGAGTTTAAACACTTCCGGTGGCCACCAAACTCCCCAAACATGCACATTATTGAGCATATCTGGGAATATATATTCAGAAGAGATCTCCATCCCTTCCGTACTCTTACGGATTTATGGAGAGCTCTGCAGGATTCATGGTGTCAGTTCCCTCCAGTACTACTTCAGACATTAGTCGAGTCTATGCCATATCACGTTGCGGCAGTTCTGCGCGCTCGCGAGGCCCTTACATGATTTTAGAGAGGTGTACCAGTTTATTTGGCTCTTCAGTGTAGAATGTACTTACAGGAACCAGCGGCAGTATCATTGTTTGTCAATATTGAAAAAACAGACAGAAAGTAGAAACAAATAGAACCTTAATAGAAAATATTTTGGTGCAATTGAACAAATTATTATTCCGTTCCATTTATTATTTATGCAGGGACAAGATATATCTCGCCTACAGGAAAATTAAAGAGTCCTTTGGAGAAAAGAGAAGCAGCAGCATGAACACCAAAAGCCAGTCGTGAAGAAACTATTCCATGTGGTTTGTAAGATGCATGTGACAGGCAAAACAACATCAGATTTCAAGAAGAATGAGTAGGTGATTACAGGTGTGAATATTACTTATATATCAGTTTAATAAGTCATATTTGCAAAATACTAACATGAATTCTGTACAGAAGAATGGAATAACTGGTAGAAGCCCAACTCGCGGAAGATCAGTTTGGATTCCGGAGAAGTGTAGGAACACTCGAAGGAATACTGACGTTACGACGTCTCTTAGAAAATAGGTAAGGAAAGTCAAACCTACATTTATGACATCTGCAGACTTAGAGAAAGCTTTTGACCATCTTGAATGGCATACACTTTTTAAAATTCTGAAGGTAGCAAGGGTAAAATACAGGGAGCGAATGGCTATATGCAACTTGTACAGAAACCAGATGGCAGTTGTAAAAGTCGAGGGCATGAAAGGGAAGCAGTGATTGAGGAGGGAGTCAGACAGGGTTGTAGCCTATCCCAGACGCTGATCTGTGACTGTGTACATTGAGCAAGAAGCAAAGAAAACCAAAGAAAAATTTGGAGTAGGAGTTAAATCTCAGTGAGAAGATATAAAAACCTTGAGGTTTGCCAATGATATTGTAATTGTATTAGGGACAGAAAATTACTTGAAATAGCAATTGATCGAAATGGACAGTGTCTCGAAAGGAGGATATAAGATGAACATCAACAAACGCAAAACAAGGGTAATGGAATGTAGTCGAACTAAATCAGGTGATGCTGAGGGAATTACTCGTAGATTAGGAAACGTGACACTAAAAGTAGTAGATGAGTTTTGTATTTGGGCAGCAAAATAACTGTTGATGACCGAAGTAGAGAGGACATAAATTGTAGAATGACATTATAAAGAAAAGTTTTTCTAAAGAAGAGAGCTTTGTTTACATCGAATATACATTTAAGTGTTCGGAAGTCTTTTGTGAAGGCTTTTGTATGGAGTGTAGCCATATATGGAAGTTTAACATGGGCGATAAACAGGAAGTGATTAATGTCTTTTAGAAACGTGATGCTATAAAAGAATACTGAAGATTAGATGGGTAAATCATGTAATTAATGAGGAGGTAATGAATAGAATTGAGGGTAAAAGAATTTGTGGCACAACCTGACTAGAAGCTATCGGTTGTTACGACACATTCTGAGACATCAGTGGATCATCAATTTAGTATTTGAGTGAAAGATGGGGGGGTAAATATTGTAGTGGGAGACCAAGAAACGAATACAGTAAGCTGATTCAGAAGGATGTAAGTTGCAGTAGTTTTCTGAAAATGAAGAGCCTTGCACAGGCTAGAGTAGCATGGAGAAATGCATCAAACCAGTCTTCAGACTGAAGACTACAACAACATTCTGCAAGTTTCGTCTCAAATTTTCGTCCGCTACTGTCCCTGAGGCAGATGGGGTATACAAGAATTCGATGGCAATGTTTGATCCACCTCCAACTGTTATATTTACCCAAATTATTGAGCATTTGTTGTCTGTACAATCTCACTAGATATTATCGTATTCTTTACTACTACAAGACACCTCCACCAACGCAGTCCAACCTGTTTTTGTAATATACGTTCTTATCAGAAATTTGAATTGCATTGCTATTAACATCTGGCTCGATCCAGCTTTATCTCCCTTGTAATATAATATAAAAGCGAGACTAGTTTTAGGACCTTTCCATAAATGCTCCTGCAGTTTAGTAATATCATATTAATGCTTTTTTCTTCGATCTACCATGAATAGCTGGCCGCTGTGCCCGAGCGGTTCTAGGCGCTTCAGTCCGGAACCGCGCGACCGCTACAGTCGCAGGTTCGAATCCTGCCTCGGGCATGGATGTGTGTGATGTCCTTAGGTTAGTTAGGTTTAAGTAGTTCTAATTTCTAGGCGACTGATGACATCAGATGTTAAGTCCCATAGTGCTCAGAGCCATTTGAACCATTTTTGCCATGACTAATTGTACTCTAATTAACGGGGATAGAATTTTTCCACGTCTGAAATCACAACGTATCTTATCGGGACCGTGGAGGGATTTCTCTGTCCCAAAAAATCAACATCTGCCCTCCACACGTAGTCCAATACCCTAGTAGTCGCTTCCTGCATTTGGTGCACGCCTGACCTATTAAGAGGAGGGGAGTCCTATAATTCCCCACTGCATAGCGGTAGTCGACAAGTCTGCGTCCATCATCGTCGCAGAATCATCTGAGCTCCTCGTTTATGCTTTCCACTTGGCTCCAAACTAGAGGACCACGATCGTTTCTGGGAACGATCCTGCGAAACGCTACCCCTGCTTTCATCCCGTGATCGTGGCTATCTGTCTTCACCAAAGC
This sequence comes from Schistocerca nitens, assembly GCF_023898315.1. Classification (NCBI taxonomy): domain Eukaryota; kingdom Metazoa; phylum Arthropoda; class Insecta; order Orthoptera; family Acrididae; genus Schistocerca; species Schistocerca nitens. Next base: position 567,334,735 of record NC_064616.1, on the reverse strand, counting down.
AGGCAGACACCTGTAGGAACCGAGGATAGCGTCTAAACTCAGGCAGCAGGTGTCTTTCATGCCAACAGGAGCGACTAATGGAGTGGACAGTGGCCTTCTTTCCCGATCAACCTGTTATTTTTCTAAGGGGCTCCTGGAGCTCCTAATGAAAAGCAGTCGCATCCTCTGCGCTTGTTCGAACCTCTCAGCAAATTAGTTCACAGTGAATTAATTTAGGGGGCAAGTGATTATTCCAATATCGCAGTGGCATTCTTCGCAGCCCAGCAAGCCGCTGCATATGGATGCCAAATAGCAGGAAACAATATAATCAAAATACTCCTAGTTAAAATGATCTTACATCACTCGAAGAAAATAATCAGTTAAATAAGTTTAGATCGAATCCAAGAAGAATTATGACAACCCCAATTAATTTTGACCTTCATCTCCAATAATAATGAGTCTAAACCTCCAGAAATTAAACATAACATGGTAATTTTTAATGCAACTATGTTAACCACGACCGGTTTACGGCACATAGCATACCAAAACCAGATACGTGAAGTATATTTGGTGAATAAATGGATGACACTAAGTTGTAACAGTGGAACTAAATATTTTTGTTATAAAGGATAAGAGCAATCCGTATCCATCTTGTATCATACAAAAGAAATTAAAGAAATGGTTGTTCCGTGAATTTGCAGAGGGCTGCTTTTTCGCTATTTTTCGCATCAGTCATCATTAGATACTGGGACTGAAACTTAATTTCCTGGTTTGGTTGCGTTAATATACATTGTTTTTTCCCCATACTATAGTGGAAATCAAGATAAAGGCACCGATATTTGTAGGAAAATTAATATTTTTGGTGGAATAATACGAGAGTCAGTACACCGACAAATGCAGTCAAATGTTATCGCCTTTTGTGTCAGTAGTACAGTATATAACAAGACATCAACGATTCAGGCAGTAAAGGGTGGGACTCGGTATAAAGGCAATCGGTTCTGTGTGGTCCTGGTGTGTGCGTACGTGCCTTTACTCCAGATAGGAAACAGACACCATTAGTGACAGTGCGTTTTGTGTACATATATCACGATTGTGATAATGCCACGCTGAAACCATTAATCATGTGATGAAAAAGCAAAAAGTCGGTGAGTAGAAAGAACTGGGACTCTAATAGTCAAAGCGCCAAAAAGTTAGGACCGCTCAAGTACAGTGATCGATAATTTCGTTATATTGGGAATGCGATGTGGACAGACGGAAAATAAGGGCAAAGTAGAAAATTATCAGAGGCATCAAAACGGTTGCTTTTGCACACTGCAAGGGGAACAAACTAATATTCTTCTCAACTTTTTGCTGATTTAATCTTATATCGTGGACTTCAGAATGTGATAAAGTGATCTTCAGTGATGAGAAACTTAATTTAGATGGTCCGGATAGATTTCAGTTTTGTTGGCATGATCTGAAAATAAAGCAGCAGGTAAGAATGAGCAGAAATTTTGATGGTGGACGTGTGAATATTTAGGCAGCCTTCTGTGCTAAAGGGAAATTACAGCTCATACGGTGGCATATAGATAGTCATTTTTCCCTCGCTCTATTAGCGACTGGAACAGGAAAGGAAATGACTAGTAGTGGTAGAGCGTACCGTCCGCCACGCACCTTGCGGTGGCTTACGGAGTATCTGCGTAGATGTAGATTGCTTGACTGAACACTAGAATGAACTCTAAAATGTACGCTGAGATATTAGAGACAGAATTGATTGGAATGTATGAGGACCTAGGGGATGAAAGTCTAATGTTTCAACAAGATAATGCATCTGTGCATGTTTCTGCTACAAACAAAAAGTGGTTTGAAGATAAAGGTATTGATGTCTTCCCCTGGCCTGCACGTAGCTCTGATTTGAATCCTGTGAAAAGCCTTTGAAAAAGCATGCAAGGCGTGTTTGTCGCAATGGAAGGCAATTTGAGGTTATATGTGAGCTGAAAATAGCGATACGAGAAGAGTGGGCGACATTTTCGCTGCAAAAACTACAATCATAACAAAATCAATACCAAAGAGAATTTTTGAGATAATTAGGAAGAACAGCGATCGGAAAAACCACTAACAATTCAAAAGCAAAACAGGTCAGGGAGTACCTCTACAACTGTTTCCTTCCAGGAATTGCAAACGCCATATTTTGTTACCCGTATTGTAAAAGAAACTAAGTGACTCCGTCATGATTGTTTATGTCTTATATGCATCTACCACTTTCATTATAAATTCGATACATATACATGCTTCCAACATTGTACTATTAATTTTATCGGAACCCTGTCTTTATTGTGATTTCCACTACTGTAGGCAGTTGACACAGTACTCCCAACGGAAATAAAACGTGCCGATGACGCACGTTTCAATCGAACTATATATTGTAGCTGTACAGAAAACAGAATGTGTCTCACAGAGATGTTCCCCGTATTGAGACGTGTGATACCACAGCGGAGGGCTTTATACTGTCTTTAGGAGTGAAACAGAAGTGACTGCTATTTTCTGTCTTTACTGTGAGGCAAAACTTTAGGTTTTGTAAAAACTGGTGCCTGCAGCTGGTTTCAGATTCTGTGGTACGTCATCGAGCAGTTGCCATTTTCAATATCGCACCAGCCGCTTTGTTTCGAATGTAACGAAAGGCGTATAGCTTTTCAGGAAAATGAGCACAGAAACAAACAATAGGCCCACCCATTCTTGGAATTCTCAGTTGTCTGTAACAGATGAGGCAGTGCTTCATTGCAAGCACCTGTGGAAAATATGGTGATTCTACTGTATCCTCAATCCATGTTCTGCTGTTAACTGTTTACTTCCAAATATTTACTCAAATTTTTATACAAAATATCTTTCGTCTATCAAATGATTAACGTATTACCTCGACGAGCCCTTTTTCGCCCAGTACGTCCAGATCTCAGGAAACAGCGTACTTTCCGCGTCCACAGAGCAATGATTTGGACAGTACTTACGAGGGGACTTCAAAAAGCCAGTTACACATTAAAATGACAAGCAAAGTAACTTCATTGAATATTGCACTACACTTCAAAGTGACACAGATATACGACCCACTTGTTCAACATAGTCAGCAAGTCTCTGTAAATAACTGTCGGAACATTCTACCAGTTGTTCAATTACTCCACGATACAAATCGTATCATTGGTCACAGAGCCTTTTGAGAACCGCTTGTGAATGTCTACAGCGTTGGAAAATTTCTTTTCCCCCAGATGTTCATTCAGCTTGCCAATTGTCTTGACGTTGTCACCTGTGATCAATGACGATGGCCTTCCTTCGCTATCAGCTTCAGCCACGTGCCCCTGGTAACTGAGTGGTCATACCTAACGGCCCGGGTTCGATTCCCGGCTGGGTCGGAAATTTTCTCTGCTCAGGGACTGGGTGTTGTGTTGTCCTTATCATCATCATTTCATCCCCATCAACGCGCAAGTCGCCGAAGTGGCGTCAACTCTAAAGACTAGAACCAGGCGAACGGTCTACCCGCCGGGAGGCCCTAACCACACGACATTTCCATTTCCATCAGCCACGTCTGTGTGGCGTTGGTGAAACTGTTGGCTCCGTTTCACTACGACTGGACGCAATATTGCGTTTGATCCATTTCACAGTGAAACTTTGTGAAATTTAGACGTTGACCACAATAATGGCACTAGTCACCGTACTTCAACCTTTGGAACACATTTCCAGTTGCCACATCATTTCAGTCGCACACTGTGATGCACCTATTATACATACTGCAGCAGAAGTGGTTTGCAAGAAACCCAGAACAAGCACTCTCTTCTGCCAAATTTATTGCGCAATGTTCTTAGCGTGGGACGACATCTGTAACGTATTTTCTGAATTCCTTACGTACATCTAAAAGTATTTTCCTAGGATGCTAGCGATGTGTACTTAACGTTAATTAATAACCAATAAATGCAACACAAAACCCGCAAACCTGGGCTCAGCGTTGGAGAACCAGGCTTAGTCTGTCACAAGCCACGGTAAGTGGTGAGTGACAGAGAAGTAACACCTCATTAAAAAAGCTTGGTCCTGCTGATTCAGCAGATAATGTGTTGTAAGGATCCCTTTCCGGCATTACATGTGAACATAGCGGTTTTGAGGGCGGAAGAAACGATGTGTCTCAATGGCGGATCAAGCAGAGGTACTAGCTCCAATCCATCAGGTAGCGTTTGTTCCTCAGGTTAGAGACGGCTACTAGCAGCGTCGGTTACCTTTGTTAAAGGCGTCTGAAATAACCTACAAAGCTGGTCTAGAAGCTATAAGGTGACAGCCTCATCACTGGACTTCCTTCCAATGCTTTCAAACCTCGACCGTGACATAATGGGCTGACTAACATGTTGAGTCCAACAGCCTGTGAAATGAAATTCTTGATATGAGCGGCTGGTTACGCCAAATGGGATCACGAAATGAATGAAACTATGTTGAAGGAACTTAAAACAGAACCCACCACCCACCACATTCAGAACTATCGAAACAAGTAGAGAAACCACCTGCAGGGATTGAGCTCAAAGACGATCCCCAAGTCATGCTACACTACTACTCCAATGGTGTAAGATCGCTACGTCGACCAATGGAAAAATGGCATTAGGACTTTTCGACGAGATCGTAACAGGTCAAGAGGCCTAATACTTGGGAGAACGATGGTGATGATGATGAAATATAACACAAAAATATAAAAATGAAATTACAATTACGATCAGAAAACAAATATAAAAATGAATTTATAATTATGATTAGAAAATATTACAAAAAAATGGTTCAAATGGCTCTGAGCACTATGGGACTTAACATCTGTGGTCATCAAACTTAGAACTACTTAAACCTAACTAACCTAAGGACATCACACACATCCATGCCCGAGGCAGGATTCGAACCTGCGACCGTAGCAGTCGCGCGGTTCCGGGCTGAGCGCCTAGAACCGCTAGACCACCGCGGCCGGCAGAAAATATTACACAACTTCTAGATTACTGCGGTACCACAATTTTATTGCAAAACAGTTTTCCTTAACAACGTCACCGAAATCGATATTGTAATGGTCCACTGTAGCCTCCTTTCCAATTCAGCGATGACGCCGCGTCTTATTTTCGTCCCCATCACAGGGGCATCATTTTGCGCAGTTCAAGGGACATTCATCCATCTGTGGATGGGTTCACATCCTTATCTTCATTTATGTTGTCAGTGTGATACCGACATTATTACGTATCTGAGTGTCTTCCTTAACAACTTGTCTCCGAACTGTACACACGAAAAATTCTCAAGGTCCTTGGCACTATAGCTTCACAACATCCTACGAGATGTCCTTTCTGCAACCCGTCAGAATCACAACTTCCCTGGAAATTCTAATGCAGCGTCCTCTTTCGGCTGTGTTATTTTATTTAGGGCACCAGTCATAAAGCTGTTTGTTCACCTTCCATCTTTCTGGCTCGTGTCATTGGATACGGTTTCTGAATTTTGTTTCCGACACAGCTACTCCGATTCTTTTTTCCCAGTCATCGCATAGGGTGTCGTTCTTCCGTTAGGTTGACTATCCCTTAAACTGAGGTCCTCCGTCTTTTCTCCACAATTTAACGTATTTACTTTCGATGTATTTCATCTTTCAAATTTCTCCTCACTCTTATTAGCGATTTATATCATTTTTCCTAATAGACCTAGAGACTAGATTCCGAGGGACACTAAGAAGACGTTATTTGGTATAGTCGTCACTGCACTCATAAAACCCTCTCCTCGCGTCGCTCCATACACATCAGAACTAAGTTTCGTGTCACCATTTCTCTGTCTACCCACTCGCATGCCCAATTCCTTGTCATATCTCTCTAATAGGTTCTCTGTTTTTTTTTTTCTGATAATATTTAGTAGGAGTTCGTGCTTCTAACATTCTGTGTTCCTCAATTTGTTCATTTCGAACTGAGAGGGTAAGACACACTAACGCAAAAGTGTGTGTGATGGCCACCACTTCCCCAGTGGCTAACTCATCAACTTATTAAGCTAAAGATCGAAAGAGGGTGGGGTGTTGGTCTGTTATACTTCACAGTAGAAAAACGTAAGCTAAAATCGGGATTGACTGACTATCCGATCGAGTTAATGGATTCCTTCCATAAACAGACATTTTAGTCTACTAATCGGCGTTATTTCCCATTCATTTAGTAACCTTACTATCAGCTTTAGAAAAGAGTAAAGGGGGAATACAGAAAAGCTAAGATGGGCCTACGGACGACAATCGAAGACATTCTTTTGAAAGAAGATCTCAATACAAAGAAGTCAGAATACTGTCAGTTTTGGGGTGCAGATGTAATTCTCATGAAAGTAATGCAACTCGCGTCGAAGTACGTCACCGCGCTGTTCGGAAAGAGGTTTCAACTGAAGTGTTACTTGAGTGAGAAATAGTATTTCCGACCTCTGTGAAGCTGACAATGGATACGGGAGCGTTGTGCTAATATCACACCCTCTATACCGTACACGAATAACAGTGGCAGATCGACAATAAATGGTCCACCAAGGCTGGAACGCTAAACTGGTAATAGAGAAATTACTGTTTCTTGTTTCAAAATACTCGGCTTAGGATTCACTACAGTGTAATTTCGACCGTAGAGGTCTGAGACACCTTGAATATTAGTACTTCGAACATACGTCTTATTTGTGTTATAATAGCGGGCAGTCACTAACATGCTTTGTGGAAACTACTCATGTATAGAAGAGTCAGGCTTTTTTGACTGATCTAATTATGGGTTTTTCAGTATTTAGATTTTCCAAAGTTTTCCAAAATCGTTACAGATAAAAGCAGTGATAATCCGTATAAATACACCGTTTCCGACACCCTTCCCATTCCTTTCAGATTCGGGAAGTAGTTTGAGTTCTTATACTTGTCTGTGTTATTATTATTATTATTATTATTATTATTATTGGAGAAACAATACAGACCGGCAAGGACCTATTGAATCCTGTATCAGGAATCAGCTGAGAGAAATGGTATGGTATAGTTTCATAACTAGCCATGAAACAGAATAGCCATAAAGCATGGAAGTTGCTGGAGAAAGTTAATAGTGATTCAAAGAGTACTCCTCCAAGTTCATTTTAATGTAACTCCTGATCAAATTGCACATCAACTACTGGTGAATGGGAAAATTAAAAGAATAAGTGCAAACAGGAAGTTTCAAAGAAATACTGGTGAGGAAGAATACCTTGGTTCTTGTTTCATCATGGAAGAACTTGAAGTTACTTTTCAATGTATTAAGAATAACAAGGCTGCAGGTTTACATGATCTAAGACCAAAGAAAATTAAAATGTTTGGGCAAGTAATAAAGCAATGGAGCTTAAACTTAACGAACACTAGCACTTCTGAAGCCGGGAAAAGAACCAACGGACGCTAAACACTTCCCGCCAATTTTATTTCTTTGCCACCTGTATAAAGTCTGGAGAAGGCTGACCTTCACTCGCATCGCTCAAAATGTTGATACAAACCTATAAATGAGCATTGAGGTTGGCGCCCAGGATAGCCATGCTGTGGTCAGATCCATAGTCAGACTCAGTAAACAAAAAACTTAGAAGGAAGGGGACAAGTTACAGGAGCGGCATTCACAGACCTCTCATCAGCATATGACACTGTGAACCACAAGAAGATGATTAGAATAGCACAAAAGACAATGCACCACGAAGGGTTGTCCGAATTGGATGGATATCGGCAGATGTGACGTACACGTACATATAAACAAATGATTACAATTTCAGAAAAATTGGATGAATTATTCAAGAGGAAGATCTTCACAAATTGAGCAAGTCAATAACGTGTTAGTCCAAAAATGGTTCAAATGGTTCTGAGCACTATGGGACTCAACTGCTGAGGTCATAAGTCCCCTAGAACTTAGAACTACTTAAACCTAACTAACCTAAGGACAACACAAACATCCATGCCCGAGGCAGGATTCGAACCTGCGACCGTAGCGGTCGCGCGGTTCCAGACTGTAGCGCCAGAACCGCTCGGCCACCAGCGTGTTAGTCCATTTCTGGCCCTTATGCAAGCAGTTATTCGACTTGTTATTGATTGATAGAGTTGTTGGACTTCTTCCTGAGAGCTGTCGTGCCAAGTCCTGTCCAACTGGGGCGTTAAATCGTCAAAATCCCGGGATGGTTGGTCGGCCCTGCCCGTAATGCTCCATATGTTCTTAATAAGGGAGACATCGGGCGACCTTAATGGCCAAGCTGGCCAAGGTAGTGTTTCGCAGGCACGAAGCACAGCATATCGGGGAGTATATTTCGTCGACGTACCATTGTACTGTAAGGGTTCCGCTGATGACAAGCAAAGGGGACCATTGCTTTTCACAATATATATAAATGAACTAGTAGATAGTGTCGGAAGTTCCATGCGGCTTTTCGCGGATGATGCTGTAGTATACAGGGAGGTTGCAGCGTTAGAGAATTGTAGCGAAATGCAGGAGGATCTGCGGCGGATAGGCACTTGGTGCGGGGAGTGGCAACTGTCCCTTAACATAGACAAATGTAATGTATTGCAAATACATAGAAAGAAGGATCCTTTATTGTATGATTATATGATAGCGGAACAAACACTGGTAGCAGTTACTTCTGTAAAATATCTGGGAGTATGCGTGCGGAACGATTTGAAGTGGAATGATCATATAAAATTAATTGTTGGTAAGGCGGGTACCAGGTTGAGATTCATTGGGAGAGTGCTTAGAAAATGTAGTCCATCAACAAAGGAGGTGGCTTACAAAACACTCGTTCGACCTATACTAGAGTATTGCTCATCAGTGTGGGATCCGTACCAGATCGGGTTGACGGAGGAGATAGAGAAGATCCAAAGAAGAGCGGCGCGTTTCATCACAGGGTTATTTGGTAACCGTGATAGCGTTACGGAGATGTTTAATAAACTCAAGTGGCAGACTCTGCAAGAGAGGCGCTCTGCATCGCGGTGTAGCTTGCTCGCCAGGTTTCGAGTGGGTGCGTTTCTGGATGAGGTATCGAATATATTGCTTCCCCCTACTTATACCTCCCGAGGAGATCACGAATGTAAAATTAGAGAGATTAGAGCGCGCACGGAGGCTTTCAGACAGTCGTTCTTCCCGCGAACCATACGCGACTGGAACAGGAAAGGGAGGTAATGACAGTGGCACGTAAAGTGCCCTCCGCCACACACCGTTGGGTGGCTTGCGGAGTATAAATGTAGATGTAGATGTTAAGGGGTCCTGCTATGAAAAGAAATGGCACTCCAGGCCGCCACTCCTGGTTGTCGGGCCATATGACAGGTTGGTATCCCACCACTGGCCCAGCGTCTCCAGACACGTCTCTGGCACGGAATCTCATTGAATGGAGAAGAATTGCCTTCAGTGACGAGTCTCGCTTTGAACTGAGCTCCAATTACCAGTGAAGACGTGTCTGACAACGCGTAAAACTGTAGTTGGATACCAAACCGTCCGTCACCCGCCATACAGACCAACAACCAGGAGTGATGGTCTGGAGCGCCATTTCTTTCCATAGCAGCACCCCTTTGTTTGTCATCCACGGAATCCTTACAGCACATCGGTACGTCAGCTTACATTTCAGCAAGATAATATAGCCCTAGCAACTCCCCTCACCTCCACTCGTCACGACGCTCAAAGCGAAAGTTTCTGCTGCTGGTCTTTTTGCTTGTCATATCCTACCTAGGCCACTTTGGCCAGTAAGGTTTCCACATGTCTCCCCAGTTGAGAACGTCTGGAACATTATGGACGGGGCACTCCAACCAATTCGGTATTTTGAAGGTCGAACGTGCCATTTGGACAATATTTGACACGATTCCCCGTAGGAGGACATCCAACAACTCTATCAATCAGTGCCAAGCCGAATAACCATTTGGATAAGGGTCAGAGATGGACTAACGCGGTATTGACTTGGTCAATTTGTGAAGCTCTTTCTCTTGAATAAACTATCCAATTTTTCTGAAATTGTATTCTTCTGTACTTGTACGTCACGTCTAGCGATTTCCATCGCACTCGTATAGTTCCTAGCCCCTGTTTGGATGTTGTTGTTGTTGTGGTCTCCAGTCCTGAGACTGGTTTGATGCAGCTCTCCATGCTACTCTATCCTGTGCAAGCCTCTTCATCTCCCAGTAACTACAGCAACCTACATCCTTCTGAATCTGCTTAGTTGATGAAGATGATTGTTTATTTAACAATATAAAACAATACAGAAAAATTAGTTGTTTCCTGTAGTTCTTGTTCCTAAAAATTTCCTTTTATATCTTTTAATTTATATGTAATTGAAATTGTATAAATAACATTTTCAATTTCAAATATTTCTATTGACCAATGACCTGTTTATCCTTTTTCAAAAAGACCTTTAAGTTTACTAATTCTAACCTTATCACCTTTTTAAAATTTAGGTTCTTCATTACATACAATTTTACTTATTTTTAAATTGAGTTTCACTTACTTCTATTACTTTCATTTTCATTGTAGACTGTTTTGTGTTATTGTATTCATCAACTAGATTTGTAACTAAATATAACTATTAATAATTTCCTAGTAAAGCAAATCTCTTCCACATTTTTTCTTTAAGTGTTCTAGTAAATCGTTTAACAACAGATGCTATTATACTGAAAAAGTTGAATAATGATTAAGGCTATATTTCTTCATTAAATCTTTATATTCTTTGTTATAAAATTCTTTACAATTATCTGTTTGTAAATTATTTGGTTATCTAAATATTAAAATTTTTTGAGAAGCGTCAATTATATATTTAACTCTTTTATATTTAATAGCATCAGCAAATTTTTGAAAAAAAGCAATATTTTGAAAAACATCACTTATTGTTAATAAATATTTATAACCTTTTGTTATTTTCGAAATTCCTTTTAAATTAACAGAATCCATTTTAGTAGGTCAGCTTCCCATAAATCATCCTTCCAATACAAACATTTCGTCTTTTACAATTCTTTATAATTGGTTTATGTAGTTCATTAATTACATTTTCTAGAATATTATTTAACTTTCACCATCCTCAAAATTTATTTAGTAAATTTACTCTTTTTAAATTTACAAATTGTACAAATACCCTCAATTCTTTATCTTCGATTTTTAGTCGTCACTCTTTGTGGATTATGTGTTCCTGTATGATTTTTTCATTTCAAACAATAGAAATGATCGTCTTCAAGAACTTAAGGTGATTTGAGATTTTTCATATATATATATATATATATATATATATATATATATATATATATATATATATATATATAGATAACAAAAATATATATAGATAAAAATGTAATAAATTTAATGATTTCAGTACTTCTAGATCTTATTCGACTTTTTTTCTAAGGTTTTATTAACTTGTGAATTTAGTGATTTAATGTATCTTTTATAATGTAACTGAATCAATTCTTACCAATGCTTTAAGAAGACTATTTTCGTATTGTTTATTTCTTTATCATAATGTTGCATATTACCATCCACAATATCACTTCTTTCCTTTAAATCTAAAAGAATCTTGTTATAATCTTCTTTATTAACATAATTATTAAATTTTGTTAAAAAGGTTGTGTATTCTGGTTTTGTAAGAAAATTTGATAGTTTATTATCAAAATAATATTTGTTAATACATATTTTTCGTCAATTGGATTATTTATATGAGCAAGTCTTCTGTTTTTGAAGCCAACATAACCTTTAGTTATTTCAAAAATATTAACCAAATCTTTATGAAACTTTTTAATTACGTTAGTTATTTTTATGTCTATTGATGATTGAAGTTATTTAATAATATTTTCAATTTATTCATTTTTTTCTAAATCGAATGTAGGTATATTAACTAATTGTTCATTTGTTTATTTAGATGTATTTTATTTCAAAAATGTCCAAATACTAAATTTAAAATATCATTAAAATTAGAATTCTCACCTAGCACTTTCATAACAAAAAAACATAAATGGCCACATATTACTACATCGAAATATTGTATTTTTTCTGTATTTTAATATAACCCAATCTTTCTAAGTAGTTAACTAATTGTTTTGGTATATTACCATCAAATGAATCAAAAATAAATTTTTATCATTATTTTTATAATTACAAATTCAATGAGTACGTGAATTACCAGATGTATCTAAATTTACTCTATCACATTCAAATTTTATATTTACTAATTCGTCAATTATTTTTACAGCACAAAAGTTTTTAATTTTTAATTGATTTCTAAGTTTTTCTATATGAAAATTACACTTAATGCATTGGGATATTTATCAAACACTTTTTGAAATTTTTGTTTTCGTTATATCATTACCAAATTTTTTTCCACTTCTAACTTGTCTTTTTGTTCTTCTAATTCTTTATTTTTTTATTGTTTAATTCTGCATTTCGAATTACTGCAGATCCACTAGCTAATGAACCAATTGATGCTAAATATGGCAATGCAGCTAATAATAATGTTAAAAATCTTCCTTTATGTTGTGTTATTCCATTACCATCATTATTTTTTGCTAAATATGCAATAATTTTTTAACAACATGGAAAAGCAAATATAACAAGTAAATTTCCATGGACTTTCATCCTTTTTTTCTTTTTTTGAACATCTGTTAAAAATGGTTCAATTGCATTTAATTGTTCACTATTTAACTTTCATGTAATTGATTTTGGTTAAGTGTTACCTCTTGGCAGCAAAGTCTAATCAGTTGTAAAGTTATTCATTTATATAGTTAAAAATTTAATAAATATTTTTTACATAGTTTAAAAATGTATAAAGATTTTTTTATAGCTTAAAGATTTTTATAATCCCCAACCATTTTAGTCAATATCAACATTAATTGCCATGCCTAATTGACTTTTTCCATACATTATTTTTCTAACATCTGTTGCTGGAACTTTTTCACCAAATGAAGCATAATTTTCATACATTCTTACTTTTCCATCTAAATGAAATACTTTATCACCTATATGTGTTTTTTCTAAACCTTTATTATCTCTATAATCAATAACATGTTTTACAAGCTTCATTTAATGGATTTATAGCTTCCCCCATAAACAATGGACCTTGGCATTGGTGGGGAGGCTTGCGTGCCTCAACGATACAGATAGCCGTACCGTAGGTGCAACCACAATGGAGGGGTATCTGTTGAGAGGCCAGAGAAACCTGTGGTTCCTGAAGATAGCCAGCATCCTGTTCAGTAGTTGCAGGGGCAACAGTCTGCATGATTGACCTACCTGGCCTTGTAACACTAACCAAAACGGCATTGCTGTGCTGGTACTGGGAATGGTTGAAAGTAAGGGGAAACTACAGCCATAATTTCTTCTGAGAGGATGCAGCTTTCTGTATGATTAAATGATGATGGCGTCCTCTTGGGTAAAATATTCCGGAGGTAAAATAGTCCCCCATTTGGATCTCCGGGTAGAGACTTATCATGAGGACGTTGTTATGAGGAGAAAAAAAAACTGTCATTCTACTGATCAGAGCGTGGAATGTCAGATCCCTTAATCGGGCAGGTAGGTTAGAAAATTTAAAAAGGGAAATGGATAGGTTAAAGTTAGATATGATAGAAATTAGTGAAGTTCGGTGGCAGGAGGAACAAGACTTTTGGTCAGGTGAATACAGAGTTATAAATACAAAATCAAATAGGGGTAATGCAGGAGTAGTTTTAATAATGAATAAAAAAATAGGAGTGTGGGTAAGCTACTAGAAACAGCATAGTGAACGCATTATTGTGACCAAGACAGACACGAAGCCCATGTCTACTACAGTACTACAAGTTTATGTGCTAACTAGCTCTGCAGATGACGATGAGATTGATGAAATGTATGATGAGATAAAAGAAATTACTCATGTAGTAAAGGTAGACGAAAATTTAATAGACATGGGTGACTGGAATCCGATAGTAGGAAAAGGAAGAGAAGGAAACATAGCAGATGAATATGGAATGGGGGTATGGAATGAAAGAGGAAGCTGCCTGGTAGAATTTTGCACAGAGTATAACTTCATCACAGGTAACACTTGGTTCAAGAAACATGAAAGGAGGTTGTATACATGGAAGAGGTCTGGAGATACTGGGTGGTTTCAGATAGATTATATAATGGTAAGACAGAGATTTAGGAACCATATTTTAAATTGTAAGAGATTTCCAGGGGCCGATGTGGACTCTGACTACAATCTATTGGTCATGAACTGTAGATTAAAACTGAAGAAACTGCAAAAAGGTGGGAATTTAAGAACATGGGACCTGGATAAACTGAAAGAACCAGAGGTTGTAGAGATTTTCAGGGAGAGCATAAGGGAACAATTGACAGGAATGGGGGAAAGAAATACAGTAGAAGAAGAATGGGTAGCTCTGAGGGATGAAGTAGTGAAGGCAGCAGAGGATCAAGTAGGTAAAAAGACGAGGGCTAATAGAAATCCTTGGGTAACAGAACAGATATTTAATTTAACTGATGAAAGGAGAAAATACAAAAATGCAGTAAGTGAAGCAGACAAAAAGGACTACAAACGTCTTAAAAATGAGATCGACAGGAAGTGCAAAAGGCCAAGCAGGGATGGCTTGAGGACAAATGTAATGATGTAGAGGCTTATCTCACTAGGGGTAAGATTGGTACTGCCTAAAGGAGAATTACATCCTTACATTTGTCCTCTAGCCATCCCTGCTTAGCCATTTTGCACTTCCTGTCGATCTCATTTTTGAGACATTTGTATTCCTTTTTGCCTGCTTCATTTACTGCATTTTTATATTTTCTCCTTTCATCAATTAAATTCAATATTTCTTCTGTTACCCAAGGATTTCTACTAGCCCTCGTCTTTTTACCTACTTGATCGTCTGCTGCTTTCACTACTTCATCCCTCAGAGCTACCCATTCTTCTTATACTGTATTTCCTTCCCCCATTCCTGTCAATTGTTCCCTTATGCTCTCCCTGAAACTCTCTACAACCTCTGGTTCTTTCAGTTTATCCAGGTCCCATCTCCTTAGATTCCCACCTTTTTGCAGTTTCTTCAGTTTCAATCTGCAGTTCATAACCGAGAGATTGTGGTTAGAATCCACATCTGCCCCTGGAAATGTCTTACAAATTAAAACCTGGTTCCTAAATCTCTGTCTTACCATTATATAATCTATCTGATACCTTTTAGTATCTCCAGGATTCTTCCAGGTGTACAACCTTCCTTTATGATTGTTGAACCAAGTGTTAGCTATGATTAAGTTATGCTCTGTGCAAAATTCTACAAGACGGCTTCCTCTTTCATTTCTTCCCCCCAATCCATATTCA
The DNA here is from genome assembly GCF_023898315.1 of Schistocerca nitens. Lineage (NCBI taxonomy): Eukaryota > Metazoa > Arthropoda > Insecta > Orthoptera > Acrididae > Schistocerca > Schistocerca nitens. Next base: position 567,319,501 of record NC_064616.1, on the reverse strand, counting down.
CCTACTATGTTTCCTTCTCTCCCTTTTCCTACTGACGAATTCCAGTCACCCATGACTATTAAATTTTCGTCACCCTGATCCTTGTGCTTGAAAATTAGTTGTTTTCTAAAATATTTCTCTTACCTTGTTTAAATTTTTTATTAAAGTCTTTTTCTCTCAAAATAAGTAAGTTTCGTCTTTCTCGTCTAAATTCTTGAACTTTTTCATTTATTTTATTTTTTTGTAGTTTATATTCACTCACTAAATTAAATTTTATCTTTAAACCAAGATGTACTTTCAAATAATCTTTAACAATTTAAATTTGTTTTTGTTTTTATTGCAGTTAAGAAATGATTAGGATCAAGTATATCTATACTATTTTCAATATTTATTGTTTGGAATCTGTTTTCACATGCTTTTTCAACTAAGTAATCTTTGATTATATTTCATTTCTTGGTTTCAGTTTTACATGTATATTTGTAGAAAATAGAAATATTCTCTTTAATGGTTTTTTTGTTAGTTAGAAAAACCTCATAAATATTATAATATGGTAATTTTTAAAAAAATTATCACTTACATCAGACATATAACTTTTTAACAATATTTTTATGATTTTTCACTTACTTCAGGTACATAAATTTGAAAAATATTTGTACAATTGTTACTTAGTTTAGTTATATAATTTTTGTGATTTTCACTTTCATCAGCGACAGCTGTAGCAGTCTTAGAACTGCATACAGGTGTATAATTTTTAACAATATTCCTATTATTTTCACTTACGTCAGGTGTATAATTTCTAACAATATTTGGAAGATTTCTAACAATAATTGAACGATTACTAATAAAAAATTTAGTTAAATCAGCTTTCTGTAAATTTGAATATGCATGTAACTTATTTTACAAAATTCATGAAGTTTAGCAACAGTAAATTCTTGTAGTTGTTTAGCAGCAATTTTGCTGTTTTATTTAATATAAAAAAATCATTAGATTTGTAAATTTTTTTAGCACAATGATAATTATTTAATAGATGTATAAGGATTACTATTCAAGAGGTAATTAATCAAAAAGAGAATTGGTTTATTATTTATTTTAGCACTCAATTAGTTTTTAAAAGAATTTATTTATTATATAGTTTAACAATCAATTAATTTACTATTTAGTTTCATCAATTAATTTCATTAATCATAAACAATTATTATTTAATAAATAGTAAAACATTTAGTAAAGGTTTTCTTATTCTTAAAATATTCTAAAAGACTCTTCTCACATTTATTATTATGTTTATCTTAATGTAAAGGATTTATGTAAAAACAGTTTAAATCTTTAATTCCTTGACAAGTTATACATTTCTTTGCAGATGTAGTTGTTTCTTCAGTTACTATTTCTTCGTTATTAACTGTAGATGTAGATTCTTCTTCATTATTCATTGTTAACAATATTTTTGTATTTCCTTCAATTGGATTTCGTCGTAAATGTTCCTTAAAATAAAATTTAGCATCACTTTTTCGACATACACACGAATTCGATTTTTATTTTAATTTTGTACATGATATTTACTTATACATGGTCTACATTTAGTTCTATAACAATCTTTTGTATATTTCTTTAAAGTAACATTTTCAATTGATTTCTCTGTATTACAATATTTACAAAATTTAGATTTCACAGATGATTCATCTTGAAATTTCTCCATTTATATTTAAAAAAACTTTATTGGATTTGTGAGAAAGTGCATTTTTATAATTTTTATAATTTTTTAAATTTTAATTATAAAATATTCATATAAATTATTTAACAAAATCTTCATCAGAATCATCATCAGATTCATAATGCTGATTTCTAAATTATGGATTTGTATCAAACAAATGATGAAAAGATCTTATAGTTACTGTTAAAGAATCAAAAAATTGATCAAAAAGTCTAATTACAGTTACTGGTAAAGAATCAAGTGTTGCCAAAATCTCAACTGATGTTTGTTCTTTTTTTTAATAATAATTCTATGACATGAACAACTTTCCTTTTCCTTTAAACATTGATCAATACATTCTATATTACAAATTTGTTTGCAACTTCTTTTAACAAATTGATTATTATTTTCATTACTTCTTCACGTACCTCAATTAGTACATAAGTTTCTTTTAGTTTAGTTTCCATTTCGTTTAGGTTTTCCATTTATAAGAAATAATTTTTATTAGATTTATGAAAAAAGAAAAAAAAATAGAACTTTTTCCGATGAATCATTTAGCTATAATTTCGAAATTACAATTTTTTAAAAATATGTTGAATACAAACTAAAAATTTATTTTGGTAAAACTAATAAAAATTTTCTACATAAAGGGAAAGTACTTTAATTTAGAATCTCAACAATGTAAATATTTCTAAGGAGATAAAAAAAGTGAATGAGCTAATGAAAATGTTTTATATAATATGAACTGTGAATGTTTAAACACTAGATTTGGAGAACAACTTAGTCTAGAACTCAATAATGATTTTAAACTTACTTTACCAAACAGATTTTCTAAATTAATTGATGAATTTGATTTTGAAATAATTAAAGAAGGACAAATGAAATTATGATATAAAGTAACGAAAAAACTTGAAAATAGAAATAATGAATTTCATGAAATAATATTCACAATGTGACTTTTTAAAATTATGTACTTTTGTTAGCTAATATATTTCAATTAATTTACTTTTGTTAAGTAATACCTTTAAATTATTCACTTATGTTTACAATATGAATTTTTTAAATAATGTACTTTGTTAACTAGTACATTTTAATTAATTTACTTACGTTCACAATGTGATTTTTAAAAAATAATGTAATTTGTTAATTAATACATTTTAATTAATTTACTTACCTTTACAATATGTTTTTTTAAAATACTGTACTTTGTTTAGTAATACTTTTTAAATAATTCACTTATGTTCACAGTTAAATTTTTTTTAAAATAACGTACTTTTGTTAACTAATACATGTCAATGTGTTAAAATCGTGTTAGAAATCAAATAATGAATTTAGAAATCAAATGTTTATTTAAATTAGTAGTTTTATTGTAAAAAATAGGTATTTAGTTAACATTTTGAATTCGGTTTAGTTAATTAACTGTGTTGAATTTTAATTTAATTTTAAAAAACTTGTTATTTTACTTATAAAACACACAATTTATTTTAACACTGAGCTAGTGAGCCAGAGCCTACCAAATGTATCTACTGATTGAGAAGATAATGGTGCTGTTCGGACTTGTTGAATTCCATTTTGAATGCATTATTATTGACATTCCGTCGAAAAACACAGCATAACACAGTCCATAACAATCATTTATGTCTAACATTCTAAGTAAAAGACAGAAGATTGTTCTATGTCAGTACTGGTGCTAAGAGTCGAATGCCTTGCAATGACAGAAAGGATCATTTCTGAATGCAGCAACCATAATGAGCCATCTTATGTTCCAGAAAGGGCCAGAAAAATCAATATAAATACATTGCCAAGAACCGCTGTGTTGAGGCCAATTGAAGAATTCTTTCACAACATTCCTTGGTTATCTATGTAAGCGTGGCAGCAGGTGGCCATATCTTCTATCTGTTTATTAAGTGCGAGCTGTGATCAATGATGTTGTCTTAAAGTGCGCGTTATTTGTGACGGCGGCCGTTTTTAGGTTCGTTCTGCGCATCTGACAGCACAAAACACAGTCAGCCAATGAACAGCGAACGACATTGCCAGTGCTCGACTGCAGTGCAGAGCACAGACGAGTGTCTTCAGTTTTAGAAACGTTCAGTCATAAATAAAGTAATTGAACAAAAGTAATGTCTTGATAGCAGACATTATTTTATAGAAAGTATGGAAAAAGCGTTCTTTATACCAGTTGCTTCATATTCTATTAATTAATGAAACCAAACAAGCAATAAGCCTCGTGATTCAGGCGATAGGAAGGGAAGGTGTTTATATCATTCTCACTAACCAGTTTTTCGCAATAAAGAACAGCTGTAATTGTTTATTTCCTATTGTAGTTCGACGAAACGTGAGTAATTCCTAGTCATACAAACAGTGTTTGTCGTTATTTTGCGTGATATTTTAAAGTCCTCCAGAAAACGTATTGAATGGCGAGCTACGATAGTGTAATGGTTAAAGTGTATGGTTGCTAAGTGAAAGGTGGTGAGTTCAAACCTTGCTCGGTGCTTAATATGTTCTTTATTAAAAAACAATATCGAAGTGTCTTACTTCATGAATTTTATTCGTTTGAATGTAATTTTTTGAAATTTCTAGAGGCAACTAAAATCGACCATACAGAAAGTAGAAGCTATGGACTTTTGCCTATGCAAACTCTTCAAAATTTCGTGGAATGGTTTACTACATCTAATGCTGCACAATAACTACATTGAACACCGAAACAAAATTAAGTAATTTATGGGGGGGGGGGGGAAGGTATCAGTCAAGAAGATGTGTAAAAATCAAATTTTTGGGCCAAATAGTTTTTGTGAAATCGAATGATAAAGTGTGTCAAAGCAGTCGAAACACCATGTGTCTGCACAGGCGAGCAGTGCAATGATGACAAAATCGCGCACATCGCAGAATGCGGGGAGCACGTCTCTGTAGCAGCGAAAGGGTTAATGCTGTCGTGATGGCTTTACTTCATAAACTTCGCCCTCCCCCCTAAACGTAAGTTTGCGAACTGTACTATGGCGCGTACAACTGGCAACACAGCATTCACCCGCGTCTGAGCGGGCTTGCGCGAACCGCCAAGATAAAAGAATTGAACTATAGCTGCTTGGTTGTAACGATCCTCCAGTTGCAACACACGTTATTTAGGGAAATACAATAAAGGTACACCATTCTGAAGAAAAATATTGTTGCGTTTTGTGTGGTGTATGCGAGTTACAGCATCTAAAACTAATTGCCATTAATGGGGCCTACCCATCCAAAAATAGTACTTGAGTGATCATGTTAAGTAGTCTGTGTGATTCACCAAGAATCAGTGGCAAAAGACTGCACTGTTTACGAATCAGAATGATCAGTTTCAAAACAAGAAACTTCTAATGTCTCAAACTCCAGATCATTTCCCAGAGGTAAATGAGAGTGTCTGCATTTGCAAGCTGTATCGTAGGGTGATAAAGAATTTCATATTGATAAATGGAAACAATCAGTGATCAACGTTGCAGCTTCTGTGCTGTACTATCACGTACATTTTTCATAGGATGAAAGAGAGCATTCGACAGCTTATGATCAGTCACAAGCAAATACTTTCTACCACGAATATATTGAATATTCTACCACGAATATATTTATTGTGACACCGTAAATTATAGCTAAAGCTCCCTTTTCAAGCTGACTGTAGTTGACTTGTACAGGCTTCAATGTTTTAGACGCGAATCGTTGTAAACTTGTGAAATAAAGCTGCCCTTATTCCATGCAATAATGCGTCATCCGAATGCAATACAGGTGGTTTTTATGACTCGAAATGAATAAGTCATGGGCGGCTAAGCAATCCGTGTTTCCGTGTCTGAAAAGATTGTTCGCATTCTCCATCCAATTAACTGGGTCATTTTTACGCTAGAGGGGACGCAAAGGAGTGGCTATTTGCGCTGTGCTCAGAATGAATTTGATGTAGTATGTCAGTTTGCCGAGAACTGTTTGGAATCCTCGTGCTCCTGTAGGCGATGGTAATGTCCGTATGATCACTAAGTGCTTTGTGAGGACGAGCGCTGTGGGCGTTTCAAATATTCGATTTACGGATTGAAAAAATGAATATATCTGTAAATTACACTTGAGTCCTGCAGTACTTAAAACTTGAAAAAGATGCTCCTAATTTCTAAGATTCTGCTCTGGTGTATTTCCAGATACGATTATCTCATCCAAATCATTTGAACAGCACTGAACTTTCAACGTCACTTCTTCAAGAAAGCGTTGAAATAATGCGGGAGCAGAGGGGCTTCCAAAGGGAAGGAGCTGCTATTGATACTAGCCAAAGTGCGTATTAACCATTAAAATATTTTGTTTCCTCATGTAGGGGAAGTTGAAAATAAGCACCAGCTAGATACATTGAGAACACCGACACCGTGCTGGTGGGAGGTTTTAAAGTGCCGTCTCTTTCATAGCGCCAGGTGGAGTCGAAGAAGATTCTGTCGATACCATACAATGACGTTATCGTGTGACATGAATGACCAAATGTTTTCTGGACCTGTCAGCTCTCTGTACCACGCTGTGGTGTCCCAACCCTTCTATTCAGGATTTCAGTTTCGTTATTTCTAGAGCGTCTGTGTGCTATAAGGCCACTCTCACATATGACTTACTCATTCTTGCTTCGCTGTGTGTGGTCAACAGTGTGACATTATACCGTCTTCTCTGTACGATCACTCTGTGGCATCAGAACCTTGGTCACGCAGCTCAGATGGTGGGCGAAATTAACTCGGTGTTATGCCCATGCTACATGCAATATCGGCTGTTCTTGTTTATTGGTATTTCAATCGACAAATTGCTTACTAGCCTCTCTTGTATACAGCTCTGGTGCTGGCGAGGCCAGGTAAAACTTCAGAAATCTTCGACATTCACCCAAAATATAATTCTGAGGCGTAACATTCCACTTCCTTTAGAAAATTCACCTCGAATTCTTGTTCGGAATGTTCTTGGAACATTCTTATCATACATATCTTACACCAACAATTATACACTACACAGAGCGATTTTTCCACCATCTTCAAACTCTTGGGGTTGATCGATGAGAGGATACAGAACAAAAGAGGTCTAATGAACTCATGTCCAGAAATGCATGGTTTCCGTATTAGATATAACTTATTTAATCATATTTAGTTACATAGACAACGGTCTGATATGCGCTATACCATGCAGCCACAGTTAGTGTGCGCATGGTTTCCTCCTAGCAGGAGGTACTGTTTCTCATTCGTCGTGCTCTAGCGCCCTCTCCTGCCACAGTCATCGGTAACGTCGTGTCCGATTCACTTCTATTGCTGACTCATCTTGTAGTGGATGTGATACACCGTTGTGCACAATGATTCCGTATTCGAATCGAGAGCTTGACGATATGGTGTTTACTTCCGGAAAGACAAATGGCAACGGGCGGTGGGCAGCAAGTTTGTATCAGGGGACCTATCTCCGCCGACAACAAGCGCAGCATTCAATGTTTGCAACAGTGTTTCCCCGTTTGTCTGAGACAGGGTCGATTCAGGTAGCAGGAAATCATGAAGGATATACCAGAAATGTTCGGACACCAGACTTGGAGGCAAATGCGATTAACACTGTGGAAAGCCACTACCATGTCAGTACCAGGCAGTTCGCCTGCCAGTACAGACAAAGCCAGACTATTGTGTGGGACATTCTCTGTGACAATTGTTACTACCCTTATCACTTACAGCGTGTGCAGAGCTTACTAGCGACAGACTTTACACATCGAGAGCAGTTTTGTCACTGGTTTCTTCACCAGACAACCACGATTCTGGGATTTGTGTCAGCCATCCTATTCATAGATGAGGCCACCTGTACGCGGAGTGGTGGTATCTTCAACTTTCATAACAGTCAACTGTGGGATAGTATGCAGCACCCCCATGGTATTGTGACAGCGAATCATCAGCGTCGGTGCAGCTGGACTGTGTGGGTCGGGAAAATTGGCGCCCGTCTTTTGGGACCAGTCTTCCTTCCACGTCGCATAATAAGCCGGAACTATCGGCGTTTCTTGCGGGTGACTTTGCCTCCCCTGCTGGAAGAAGTGCCGTTGATGATTCGAAGGGTTATGTGGCTGCTACATGATGATGCTCCAGCCCACTTCGCGGTTAACGTCCGGACGCAGTTCAGTCGTGTCTTCTCTGGTCAGTGGATCCGACGATGGCCTGTTCGTTCACCGTATCTTAACCCATGAGATTTTTGGTTATGGGGTCATCTCAAAAGTATCGTGATTAGAGAGCCCATTTCAGACGTGGAAACAATGGAGCAGCGATTTCATGCTGCCTTTGACACTGTTCGCATGCAGCCTGGCTGATGTGAACATGTGAGACAAAACATGCTACGGCGAGTGCACGCATGCGTTGAGGCACATGGAAACCATTTTCAGCACATACTGTAACTATGGCTGCATGGTACAGCGCGTATCAGACCGCAGTGTCTGTATCAAAGTATGACTGAATTAATGGTCTCTAGCATGGAAACCATGCCTTTCCGGACTTTAGTCCATTTGATCTTTTTTTGTTCCGTACTCTCTCATCGATCAGTCCCTAGAGTTAGCAGACAGCAGAAGAAATCATCCTGTTTATTTCGATTATCTTCCTGCTCCCATAGAGCTGCACCACAAGACTCGTTTTTCAGTCATTTATCTTATACCCATATATTGTCCATAATGTCTTACACGCTAATACAGTCTTTCACAAATTCACAATCTCCTCTACTACATTAAGACGGAATTTATTAAGTTAAGACTTGCTTATTAACTCTTGATTCTATTGGTAAACCAATCAACGAATTGGTGTACAGGCAGCTCAGGGCGGTGTAAAATCTTCGTTTGAAACAAAAGTAGCTTACAAAAATCACAATCAGGACCATTGCAACACTAGAAGTCGTAGCACTTACGGTCGTAACATTGTGAGGCTGTTTGTCGCGATATTGACGCACATGTTGAAGCATTTGCTGCTCTGTGATTTGTCCTTTTTGTGATACTACTAATTCATGTAGCGCGATTAGGAGGTCCAAGTTCAGGATATGATCCATGAAAGTAAGGTTTCCTATTGGCAGCAACTGCAGTCGTTTCTCTGGCCAGTGTAACATAGGTTGAGTCCACTTGAGCGTAGTGATACCGGTGGCTGTAGCTGGGAGACGGAATGTCCTGCCCACTACGTCACAGATCGTACCATTTATTAGTAGTCCGCTGTCCTGTTATTCCATTCGTGTCGTGCTCTTCAGTTTCCTTTTTCGTAGCAGTTTATTATCACTACTTCTGAAGAAAAAACTGTGCAAATCCATTGTGTGCGGGATTATACTCCCCATCTACAAACAATTGCTTTTGCTTCTTCTAAGAACAATTTCACCTCGCATACCTGTGCACCAGTCTCAATCATTCTAGTTGGGCAGACCATAATTCTTTGCTCTGACAGTCCCAGAAGTCCTTCAACGACATGAGGATGTAAGATTCCCTTTGATCCAATATTACTAATACCTCTCGTGTTTGCACCTGTACCCATTTTCCTCTAGTTTTCCACTTCACAACTTAAGAGCGTACTGTAAAACACTGATACCATGCGTTCATGCATACTACTGTGAAGCAAATTAACACATGTAACTTCGCTTCATTTCCACTCATTTCAACGGTTGACATTTGGTAGAACAGCGCCAACCTTCCGTCTGTTGCTTCCACTATCTGCTATAACTCTCCTGTAAATTTTCTCTGTGCTCTGCGTAGTTCAGCTACGAACTGCTATGGGAGCAGCAACGTACAACTCGTTGCCTGTGGACGGCATGGTAGACTTCTTCTTGCATCACTCAGACCGTCTTTCAGTTTCCATAACAATCTAACTACAGCCATTGTCCCAACTAGTGCATTTAGTCGTTAATGTAATCTTTCCAATTTGTTGTTCATTTGTTTGCACGGTGGTCTTCGTATTTTGCGCTATCTCTGCTATTACTTCCCATACTCCTCGGCGTAATGCAGTACGTTTTACTCTACCATCGATGACTGGATGGTATGCCACTCTACCATCATCTTAGTAGCATCCGCTACTGCTTGTACACTGATGAGTCAAAACATTATGACCACCTGCTTAATAGCTTGTTTCTCCGTCTTCGGAAAGAAAAACATCACTAATTCTGTGTATCAGTGATCCAATAGTTTGTTGCATTAGAGGTCTAGTCACAGATCATGTAATTCGCGTAAATAACGGGCCGCTAATTTGCGTACAGTGTGATGGTGCTCGTGGTACCAAATCCATCGCTTGCTTTAGGTGTTCCCTTAGCTTCTTATATCAGAATGGCCATCTTTGGTACTCCCGTTGCACTTATGTTACAATTCCTTCTTTGTGTACTTCATTATGCAGATCCAAAATTGTGTCTTACAACCTATACACCTCATTCCTCACCTCCCGTGTATTGAAGTTCAGTCTAATCACCCACCAATGGATAGCAGTAGGATGTCTGGTTGCCTGGAGAATAGCACCACAGGCTCAATAGGCTGGTTCTACATTGCATTCGCTACTCCCCTTCTGTTGAAGTGTAGGATCACCTTGAATGTGACATTCCTTCTGGACGCCCATATTAGTACACCACCTGAAAGAAAGGAACCTTCTTCCCTTCCCTTCCTTCCTTCTAAAGACGTGTTTACATGGTTCAAGAACACAACATGCAATAAAACTACCTTCTGTTCTTCCTACCAACATAGTTTACCAACAAAGAATGAAAAGGAAAATAAACCCCAAACCACAACACAACAGCAAACTCATAGTAACTCTTAATAATCTAGGACAAAGATCAGTGCACAAAATAAACTTTACAAATAATCTAAAAATTCGATCACATTCCTACTTTTGACGTGGTTTAAGTGCATAAGGCATCATATGCACCTCGATTATTCCTGGCTGGTATTGTTTAGACTCAGCATTCTGTACTGAAGGTGATGAAAGAACTTGGGTGTCCCCCTTGTGAATAATAGAGGTTCTCGTCGGCATTTGTATCTCATCATTGACAGACGATCTCATTTCCACATCATGGTATGGTCCCTTGCATCAGGTTAGGAATTTCTCAATTTTATTTAGCAATTTCCCCACAAATTGTCACATCCACTCTTGACATTCTAATACTTTTGTGTTCGCTCATTTTGCTTTCTGCCAAACGTTTGGTAACCTTATCGCAATTTTTTCGCCATTTCACCATTGGTTCTAAGCCTTGGTTTTATGACTTCGAAAGCCAAAGGCATTTTCCTGCCATATACTATCTCATAAGGTGAGAAGTCAGTAGAAATACGCACGTTAAAAGTGTATGGTGTGATGATGTACTGAAAATACACATCCCAGTTGTCATGATTACTGTTTATATAATAGCTTAGCATCTTTGAAATTGTGCAATGTACTCTCCCCATTCTCCTATTTCCTTGAGGGTGGGAAGAACGTGTTCAAAGTTTGTGAATGTGTAGCAATTGACACAGCTGTTTCTTAAGACCACACATAAAATTAGTGCCCTGATTCATGATTAGAGCATCTGGAATACCAAATGTGAGCAACTAATTATACACCATTGGTTTTGCAACAATACTTGCTTGTTGGTCATGAATTGCAATCATCACTACGAACTGTCGCAGACGATTTGTTATTGTCAATATGTAACGATTACCTGCTGGCATTCTACTAAGAGAGTCTAAAATACCCAGTCCTACCATTTCAAATGGTTTAGACGCTTACGTCAATATCTGTAATGGAATTTATGGCGGCTAAGGTCAGTTCATTGTGTACAAGGTATGATGTTCCTAGCATATTGATCGGTATCTCTACAAAAAGTTTCCAGTTGCTCATCAGTCAGTTGCTCTGTGACCACTATGACCTGCCTTCTTATTATCATGGGCTTGTTTCAAAACTTTCTTCCTAAATGCCACAGGTACCACTACATGTGTTCTACATTGCGTCGATCTGCACAGTAAGCCGTCATGTGTCATGAACTACAACTGTGCCTAAATCCCTTACAGTCTGTGTCAGCAGTTTGTTATCTCTCCCAGTCAGCAATGCTCTTGCCGAGAGCTTCTACAATTCCAATTTTTCTGCTTAAACTATAGGTCTTACTTTGTCTTTTTTTCTGGGTTGTGTGCTACCTCATAACTGAATTCACTCAACTTTAGTGCCCACCATATCAGTCTAATAAAAGTGCCTTTCTGTCCCAACAACCACTTCACCACACTAGTACTGGATCTGATTTCAGTGTCTCCTTCAAGGTGTCAAATTGAGGAGCTACTCGACCGAATAGTAGCGGCTTCGGTCGAGAATACCATCATAACGACCGAGAGAGTGGTGTGCTGACCCCGCGCCCCTCCTATCCGCATCCTCCACTGAGGATGACTCGGCGGTCGGATGGCCCCGGTAGGCCTCTCATGTCCTGAAGACGGAGTGCTTCAAGGTGTCAAATGCTGTCTGACAGTGGACAGACCATTCGAATTTTGCTCCTTTCTTTTACAACTGGTTAAAAGGCTCAGCAGTTTCAGCAAAAGTTTTAATTAATCTCCTATAATAATTTTTCAGCAGAAGTTTTAATTAATTTCCTATAATAATTCCAAAGTCCTAAAAATAACGGGAAGTGTTTCACTGTCTGTGATGGCAATAAAATTACCAACTTCTGGTATTAACCATAGAGCAGTTTTTATACCTCTGGGTCTGATCATATGCCTGAGACAGTTTACTTCAATTGTGGTAAAATGACATTTGTCAGCATTATATAAGCTGTTCGCAGTTTCTTAAACATCTCCTCCAATTGTCCTGCATGTTACTTCCTGTCCTTCAAAAACACTATGATATCATCCAGATACACCATGTATCATTTTTTTAACCCCCAAATTACTCACCCAACAGCCTCTTAAAAGTAGCTGACGCATTATTGAGTCCAAGCAACATTCAAAAGTACTGGCAGTAGCCCCATGGAATGGTAAAAATGGTTTCGTCCAGTCCTCTGGCAATATTTCCAGTTGGAGAATACTATTCTTCAAATCCATTGTTGAAACATATTTACACTGACCGAAGTTGTCCATAGTCTCTGTCATTTTGATTGGTAACAGTTCTTACGTTACGTTACTGATATTAAGAGCAAACTCTGTACTTTCTAGTGCCACCTGATGAGTTTTTGGGGACAAATACCATGGACTCTCACTACATTCAATAGTCCGTCAGCCAGCTGCTGATCAATAAACACTTCCATCAATGGTTGCAGGCATGTTGGGACCGTATATAGTTTCCTATACGCTGGAGCATTATTGCCTGTTGATATTCTGTGCTATGTGGCTAATGTTACAGGTAGTGGTCTATGTGGATTAAACAAATCCACAAGTTACAGTAAAAAGGATTCCATTGCTTTCCTATAGTTTTCTTGTAAGTGCTTCGCTTTTTTCAGATCCATTGATAGTTTGCTAAGGTCCTCACTTGAACTGTCAATATCATCTTCCTCTCAAAAATGGTTCAAATGGCTCTGAGCACTATGGGACTTAACTTCTGAGGTCATCAGTCCCCTAGAACTTAGAAATACTTAAACCTAACTAACCTAAGAACATCACAAACATCCATGCCCGAGGCAGGACTCGAACCTGCGACCGTAGAGGTCGCGCGGTTCCAGACTGAGGCGCCTAGAAGCGCTCGGCCATCTCGGCCGGCCATCTTCCTTTATGTCATCTATATTAGCATTAGTAAACCCTATGGCAGAGTCATCTCGTCCACACCAAAATTATCAAGACTGACCGGCACTATACAATTTCCTGCTATTTCACTGACAGGTTTCTATGGTTTTGCAAACAAAATAATGTGACTTATCCAACTCATCATTACTTTCTAATGGTTACGTTGGTAAGTCCCTAAGTACACTAACCCAGACTAACTTTGCTGTGTCATGCATTATGCTACCATGTGAACTGATCTTAAGCATATGTGTCAATAGTTTATCTGGTACCAACTTCGTAATTGATGAACCTTGTGACATTGTCTCACTTGCAGTTGTTGCTCCCAGTGGAAATAATGTCCCACCGAGTTCAATTGTATACTGCAAAAAGGTAAATTTTTGCGTCTTGTTTATCAAGTAAGTCGAAGTCACGGAATGCACAACATGCTTCACCAACATGTAGCAACACTTCAATCTGTTCTAGAAAAATTTTAGTTCCAGTGCTAAAATTGAGTAATGCTGTCCCCAATGCCGTCACCTCATTGTCACCTCCACCATATAACCCGCGCAGAGGTGGCAAAAGTCATGGGATTACACCTAATATCGAGTCGCACCTCCTTTTATCAAGTGTAGTGCAGCAACTCAGTGTGACGTGGACTCAACAAGTCGATAAAAGGTCCCTGAGGAAATACTGATCCACGCTGCCTCTATAGCTGTCCATAAATGTGAAAGTATTACAGTACAGGATTTTGTGCATGAACGGACCGGTCGATTATGTCCTATAAATGTTCGATGGATTTCGTGTTGGGTGATCTGGATGGCCAAATTATTCGCTCGAACTGTTCAGAATATTCTTCAGACCAATCACGAGCAGTTGTGACCCTGTGGTTTGGCGCATTGTCATCCATAAAAATTCCGTCGTTGTTTGGGAACATGAACTCCACAAACGGCTGCAAATGGTCTCCCAAGGTGCCGAACATAACCATTTCCAGTTCATGATCTGTTAAGTTGGATCAGAGGACCCAGTTTATTTCACGTAAACACAGCTCATTCCATTATGGAGTCACCACTAGCTTGCACAGTGCCTTGTTGACAACTTGGGTTCATGGCTTCAAGAGGTCTGCACCACGCTATAACGTCACCATCAGATCTTACCAACTGAAATCGCGGCTCACCTGACCAGGCCACAGTTTCCAATCGTCTAGGGTCCGACTGATATGGTCACGACCCTAGGAGAGGCCCTGCAGTCGATGTCATGCTGCTACCAAAGGCACTCGCACTGGTCATGTGCTGCTATATTCCATTAACGCTTAATTTCGCCGCACTGTCCTAACGGATACGTTGGTCGTACGTCCCACATTGATTTCTGCGGTTACTTCACGCAGTATTACTTGTATGTGACTACTGACAACTTTACGTAAACGCCACTGCTCACGGTCTTTAAGTGTAGGCCGTAGGCCACTGCGTTTTCCGTGGTGGTAATGCCTGCAATTTGGTTTTCTTTGCGCACTCCTGGCACTGTGGATCTCGAATATGAAATTCCCTAACTATTTCCGAAATGGAGTGTCTTATTTGTCTAGCTCCAATTACTATTCCGTGTTCAAAGTCTGTTAATTCCCGCCATGTAGACATAATAACGTCGGAATCCTTTTCATATGAAACATCTTAGTACAAATGATAGTTCTGCCAATGCACTGCTCTTTTATACCTGCTCTTTTATACTGCTCTTTTATACCTTGTGCACACGATACTACCGCCGTCTCTATATGTGCATATCACTTTTTCATAGCTCTTGTGACCTCAGTGTACATCGTGAAGACTCCAGTCTCTTGCTACCTAAAAGGTTCAGACTAACAACTGCCTCATGAGCACCTGTGTCCACAAAAAATCTATGTTTTCTACCGTTCTCTATGACAAACAGCATTCCGTCTCGGCATACGTCTTTGCAGTGCTTCGTTCTATTGGGAATGACGTCTGACAGTTGAGGTTCCCCTTTTGCATTTAATGAATGTTTACCCAGATGTTGCAACCACACTTTATGTTCTACTTCTCCGCACTCATAATATTCTGGTTGGCGGCATTGCTTCTTGACATGGCCCATAAATCCACGTCTATAACGCTTTACCTCAGAGGAGAAGACACTATGGTTATTCTGTCCCCAAGTAGCAATGGTAGTTTCCTTCAGCGGTGTGGCAGCCATAATAGCAGCGGACAAATCACTTGGATATTTCATTCTGCATTTAGATCCACATGATTACTCAGCAGCTGACAATTAAGTGCCTAGCAGAGGGCTTATCGAGCCACCCAAACCATTATCTACTGCTCCAATCTCGAATGACAACTTAAATCTTTTTATGCGAGGTCTAATTTCTCTTATTTTGTAATATCATAATCATTTCTACTCACGTAAGTGGGGGCCAAAAAAGTATTTTCTCAATCAGCAGGGAAAGTTGGTGATTGAAATTTCATGAGAAGATCCTGCCACAACGGAAAACATTTTTGTTTTAATGATAGCCACTCCAATTCACTATCGTGTCGGTGGCACTCTTTCCCCTTATTTCGCGATAGTAGCATCTGATGCGGATGCCACACTCCACAGCAATACTCGCGAAGTGTGCAGGCAAGCGTGGTGTAAGCTGTCTCTTTAGTGGACTTGTTGCATTTTCTAAGTGTTCTGCCAACAAATCGCAGTTTTTGGTTAACTTTTCCCACTTTATCTATGTGATTGTTCTAATTTAATTTATTCGTAACTGTAATCTCTGTGCACTTAGTTGAATTTACAGCCTTCAGATTTGTGTGATTTGTCGCGTAACCGAAATCTAACGGATTTCTTTTAGTACTCATGTCAATGAATTCACACACTTTTCAATATTTTTAGCTAGTTGTCACGTTTCGTACCATACAGATATTTTGTCTAAATCGTTATGCAATAGATTTCGATCATCTGATGACTGTGCAAGATGGTAAATGAGAGCGTCATCTGCAAACAATCTAAAAGGGCTGCTTAGATTGTCTCCTATGCCTACGCCGTTTATGTACATCAGGAACAGCAGAGGGGCTATAACACTTCGCGGTTCTAGGCGCTATAGTCTGGAACCGCGAGACCGCTACGGTCACAGGTTCGAACCCTGTCTAGGGCATGGATGTGTGTGATGTCCTTAGGTTAGTTAGGTTTAAGTATTTCTAAGTTCTAGGGGACTGATGACATCAGAAGTTAAGTCCCATAGTGCTCAGAGCCATTTGAACAATTTCTTTTATAACACTTCCTTGTGAGGAAAGACATATATTACTTCTGTTTTACTCGATGACTTTCCATCAATTGCTACGACTCTTCTTGACGTATGAGAGGAAATACTCCTCAGAAACTCATCTAAAGCCCTGTTTCCCACCTCACTCACGGTGACTGTCAGTCTCTGCATTCCGTGTTAGCTCAGACACATCTGTGTTAACTTCCCTAATCCTGTCAGAAAATGATTCAATTGACTTATTGTGCTTTTTAGACAACCCACTGAATTTCTCTCTATAAAGCTCGCGCTGATCTCTTTGTGATAACACTTGTCAAGTTTGTTCGCTAGCTGGTCAAATGTTTGCAATTTGCTAAGCTTTTAAAAAATGGTTAAAATGGTTCTGAGCACTATGGGACTTAACATCTGTGGTCATCAGTCCCCTAGAACTTAGAACTACTTAAACCTAACTAACCTAAGGACATCACACACATCCATGCCCGAGGCAGGATTCGAACCTGCGACCGTAGCAGTCGCGCGGTTCCGGACAGCGCGCCTAGAACCGCTAGACCACCGCGGCCGGCTGCTAAGCGTCTCATGGCACATAATATATGTCTTTTAGTCACCCACTAACTATAACTTAGCCATACTAAAGTAGTTTCATCTGACCAGCTGCCCAAATCAGAGGCATCCCATAGATCACTAATAAATACCAACACAACTCTGGAAAGTCACTAGATTAGCAGCTACGGGATCAATGGAAGGAATAGATATACTCAACAAGGTTTCTGTCTGTCCTGGAGCAGCTTGTATTTACCCACTAGTGGCTTGCAACTCTTCTACTTTCCTCTATAATGCATCATTCATCTCCTTATGCTCAACATTAGTTCCTGACAACGTAGGTTTCTGCCCTTTCAGAATTTCTGTAGTCTCGAGCAAAATCGCCACACTCGTCTCTGGCATTTGTGTAACCTCCGTCTGCATTATGCAGGATCTGTACCCGTAAATAGCGTTCTCGCTTCCCGCGCCCGGGTTCCCAGGTTCGATTCCCGGCCCTGTCAGGGATTTTCTCTGCCTCGTGATGACTGGGTGTTGTGTGATGTCCTTGGGTTAGCTAGGTTTAAGTAGTTCTAAGTTCTAGGGAACTGATGACCGTAGATGTTAAGTCCCATAGTGCTCAGAGCCATTTGAACCATTTTTTGTACCCATAAAGCACAAACAAAAAACAAACTATATTAATCATTGATCCAGTGAAATTATGCCCACTGCTGTGTCTCATGGCTAAACATTCTATCAGTATCACACGTAACCAGTATTACCTTAATACATGTCAACTTGTGTCCAGACAAATTACAAAACTGACACCTCACTAGCCACAGGTAGACGACCCTATAACTGAGACGAGAGTGGAAGAGATCAGCAGGTTTCTGTGGTTTAACAAGAGTAAACTTCAAATTTGTATGGAAATCGCAATGATTCAACGTGTCTACAAATGAAAGAAAACAAAAAAGGCCAAAAAAAGACACTCATCACATTCCATAGCGGCAAACTACAAACCGTATCCGGCTGGGGTGGCCGAGCGGTTCTAGGCGGTACAGTCTGGAACCGCGCAACCGCTACGATCGCAGGTTCGAATCCTGCCTCGGGCATGGATGTGTGTGATGTCCTTAGGTTTGTTAGGTTTAAGTAGTTCTCAGTTCTAAGGGACTGATGACCTTAGAAGTTAAGTCCCATAGTGCTTAGAGCCATTTTTTTACAAACCGTAGCAGTTGAGCTCGAGAAGGAGCCAGACAGGTGATGTCAGCTGCTGATGCTGTAGACTTGTGGCTGAGGTACCAAGCGTACAGGTCTCTACAGATAGCAGCCAATTCTGACACGAAACATAGAGGCCCGGGGCCATGGCCTCTACGGTTGTCGGCATAGCACAGTGCAGGGAGTAGGGACAAGGTCTGTTGGATGCCTTAAGGCACTAGTAAGACATGGTTAACGGAATACACATTTATTGATATGGATACACAGTTGTCCTCTTTAACGTGGTCAGCAGCCAGGTGAGCAGGTGAATCACATGCAAGGCCAGTAGGTGCTGATGCTTGCACACATCGCAGTTTTGGCGGCGACATAATCCGTGAGGTCAGCAGTACAACTGGCAGGTTATGAGGGCACTCTCACTGACGTCGTAGATGGTGCCTTGGAAAGGCAGCAAACAGCTCTGCATGATATGGGCGTAGTCATGAAGAATTACGTCATGGTCTCTCAGCGAGAAGACTGCCAGGGATGGTTGTGTTTGCTCGAAAATGCAGGTTGGGGGTCAGCAGCTACTGCGCTCCCCAAAGACGATGGTAATGTGCAGCTCATCAGGCACCATCAGATAGGCCTCCAGGGAATGGTGATAGGAGGTACCCAAGTCTTCTCATCAGCAAAGACGATGTGGCAGCAGCCCATGGCAGCCAAGTCCTTGTGACTGTGCTGCCTGTTGCCCCGTGAATCGAAGTCATCTAGATAGATCGCGGATGGAGTGTCACGCGTCCGATCTTGGGACTGGTTAGCTGCAAACAGAGAACTGGGTTTTGGAACAAATAACCTAAATTGGAACGATCACATAGAATATTGTGGGTAGACTGCGATTCACTGGTAGAACACTTACAAGGTGCAACAGGTCTACTAAAGAGACTGCTTACACCACGCTTGTCCGCCCTATTCTGGAGTATTGCTGTGCGGTGTGGGATCCGCATCATGTAGGACTGACGGATGACATCGGAAAAGTACAAAGAATGGCGGCTCGTTTTGTATTATCGCGAAATAGAGGAGATAGTGTCACAGACATGATACGTGAATTTGAGTGGAAATCATTAAAAAAAAGGCGCTTTTCGCTGCGACGGGATCTTCTAATGAAATTTCAATCACCAGTTTTCTCCTCCGATTGCAAAAACATTCTGTTAGCACCCACCTACACAGGGAGAAATGATCATCACGATAAAATAAGAGACATCAGAGCTCGCACAGAAAAATTTAAGTGCTCGTTTTTCCAGCGTGCCATTCGAGAGTGGAACGGTAGAGAGACAGCTTGAAGGTGGTTCATTGAACCCTCTGCCGGGCACTTTATTGTGAATAGCAGAGTAATCACGTAGATGTAGATGTAGATGTGGAAGTCAGTGCGTACCAGTTGAACTATACCAGTGATGATATTCTGTGGCAAGAATCATCGAATGTGGCCAAGTTTTCTCCCATCAGCACTAGGAACAAGGTCACAATGTTCCAGCTGTTCTCCTCAGGCTTTCTGTTCGATTTCTGCAGCATCTGTGTGCTGTAAGGCCACTCTTTCCTACGACTTACGCAACGTTATTTCACTATGCATGGTCAACAGAATGACGTTACGCTCCCTTATCTGTGAGGTCACTCTGCTGCACCGGTGCTTTGGTCATTCAGCTCGAGTGGTGTGTGACAGTCAACTCGGTGGTGCGCCCATGTTACATGAGATATCGGCTGTTCTTATTTGTTGGCATTCCAATCTAGATATTGCGTACTAGGGTGCCTTGGCTTTAGCTCTGGCGCTGACGTATGACGCCGTGTATGGTGAGAAATATTTTAGGACACTGAGTCACTGACACACTTGTTCAATCGAATAAAAATTAAGTAGCTCAATAAAACTGCTCCTGAGAGCAGGATGGGAGTAATGAGAGCTGAGAAACCTACGCGTGACTCTCATGAACCAGACTCTGGACAAATCATGAACATTTCATCCAAAATGAATACATAAATGCAGAATTATAGCTGTTCACTGTTCGATCATTTATTTAGATAGCCAACAACGCCCTCACATACGGGAAGTGCCATGTAAATTGCATTTATCACTTTTTCCTGATTGTGGCACTGCAGTTACGTCGTTCACGATGCAATGTATTATTTCTCACTCAACAATCTTCGCAGTTGCAAGCTGTCATCAAAACAGTAGCGCCAAAGTACAAGAGAGGTGCTGATAATAATTTACAAGCCAAAAACTATTGATATATATTTGGAGCATTTTTTATACATACAAAATTACGTGAGAAGCAAACGTTTTGAATGATCAGATAACCTATAAAATTTACATTCACGAATGTTGTCAAACAGAATTACTTTGGAATCCACTGAAAATACTTCCGAAGTTTCTCAGGATTAATCCACACCTCAATTCAACCTGTTCATTAAGTATATTACATGGTTCTTGACCATGTCAGCTTCTTGACTTTCTCAGCATGATGGGTAATAATGAGGTTTCTTTTCGATGGTATCCACTACACTACAATATCGGAGCTTAGATTACAAATGGTTAAAATGGCTCTAAGCACTATGGGACTTAACATCTGAGGTCATCAGTCCCCTAGACTTAGAAGTACTTAAACCTAACTAGCCTAAGGACATCACTCACACCCATGCCCGAGGCAGGATTCGAACCTGCAACCGTAGCAGCAACGCGATTTTGGACTGAAGCTCCTAGAACCGCTCGGCCACAGCGGCCGGCTGCTTAGATTACACGTCGCTACCTTAAAACAAGGTGCATGAGTGTTTTCTTGGGAACTTTCAATGTGTTATTGCGTATTTTCAATTAGTTTGTCCGAAGTAATACGATGAACAGTTAGTATAGGGTTTACACTATAGGATTACATTTGTTGCTATATTGTTGATTCGATTTATTTTAAGATTGCCGGTTCAGATTGTTTTTGTAATGGCCTTGCAAAACACGGTGACAGTTTTGTAAATGTGTTGCCTCAAACGGAGAGTAACATATTTATTTGGTGGAATACTCTGTTATCTGATGGTGTAAGCAGTGTGTTAAATTGTTTTGTGTTTATGAGTTTACATTCAACCGTTTATGGTTTTCTGTCTAGTAATAAAGATGCATCAATGATTTATATACAGTAGCTCGTGTTTCCTAGACTTCGGCAGATGGTTACAATAGGACATTATCATGTAATTAGTCATCTAAATAAATAGTAAAGTAATGACTGGTTGCTGTTGATTATGTAGACACGACGAGGCCGCGGTCAGACGCCCAAATGGACTCCAACACTACGCCCACTAAGGTAACATGAAATAAAGCTAGAGCAAAATTACCAGAAAATGGAATTAATTAGTGTGTTTTTCATGGTCTCCGGTCGCAGCCGGATCTATCCAATTAGAGGCTGTGTCGCAGAGTCTCTGACGCACACAAAGTCTCGTATATCTCTATTAAGCGTTCAGAATTTACGTGAATTAAGAGCAAGGCCCCCTAACGTCACACACTGTTAATACAACAATGCTCCCAAATTTTGAGAGCAGTAGCTCTCCATTACAGCTTTAACGTGGATATTTCCGCTGTGTGTGTATGAAGTGCACAAAAAAAAGACGTAATCACTTGACAATGAAGTACACAAGCGTATGAGGAACCGCTGAGTACATTTGTTAAGTTTTCAAAGTAAATAATTAATCAGCAGACCCATCAAAACAAGGTCAGGAGCACTCATAGTTATGTGAACCAAATTATTCATTACTGAGTTCAAGCAATTTAAGCTTGGAAACCGTTGTGTCTGTGATTTTATAGTTTATAGTTACAACACATTTTGATCTGTCACTTAGCGATACGAGACGTTCCAGTAACGTGTCATTATAGGAAAAGTGGTTATCAACTGAAACTCGAAAAGGTAATAAAGGTGTCAGCCTAATGAGGAATAAGAAAACAGAAGGACATGTAAGCTTCTATGAACAAGATAGTGAATGCATGATCCTATCTAAGATATGCACTATCTGATCAAAAGTATCCGGCCACCTATTAGTGGACATTAATATGGGGAGTGTCCACCCTTCGCCTTTATGATGGTTTGAACTCTGCTGGAGACACTTTCAGCGAGGTGTCTGAATGACTGAGGTTGAATGGCAGCACACTCTTCCTCAAGAACTGAAGCCAGAAACGTTCTGACACATTCTAAAGGGGTTCTACTGGATCCAGGTCGGAATCATGGGAGGTCAGCCTATTTCAGGAAAGTTATTGTTCACAAACCATTGTCTCACAGATGCTATTTTATGACAGAGTGCATTGTAATACTGGTTCAAATGATCATCGTCACTGAAGAATTCCTTTACTGTTACTAGTACACAATGCTGTAAAATGTGTCCATATCCTTACGCATTAAGCGTTTTCATAAGCGCGATTAAGGGACCACAACATAACCATGAGAAATACCCCTATACCATAACACCACCTCCTTCATACTTCACTATTGGCACTACACATGACGGCCGGTAACTTTCTCCAGGCATTCACCAAACCAAAGATGTTCCACCTGGTTGCCACAGGACATAGAGTGACTGAAACGCCAAATCACTAGTTTCCATTCATCCGCTGTCCAGTTGCGTCGCTCTTTACAACACCTCAAGCGTCGCTTGGCACTGACTACATGACTGTGTGGCTTATGAGCAGCTCCTCGACCATTGTAACCCATTCCTTTGACACCCAACGCACAGTCGTTGAGCTGGCTGGCCTGCTGGTAGCACTTTCAAGCTTACGAGCGATTCCTTCCACTGGGTGCATGCGCTTGTTTACAGCCACACTCTGTAATGCTCGACGGTCCCTCTCCGTCAGTACAGGAGGTTTGCCTGGTCTCCGTTTAGCAGTGGTTGTTCATTTCCACTTGACAATCACCTCATCAACAGTGGACTCTGGCGGCTTTAGAACGAGAATGAGATTTTGACTCCGCAGCGGAGTGTGCGCTGATATGAAACTTCCTGGCAGATTGAAACTGTGTGCCGAACCGAGACTCGAACTTCTCACGACCTTTGCCTTTCACGGGCAAGTGCTCTACCAACGGAGCTACCCAAGCAGGACTCACGACCCGTCCTCACAGCTTCAATTCTGCCAGTACCTCGTCTCCTACCTTTCAAACTTCACAGAATCTCTTTTGTAAACCTTGCAGAACTAGCACTCCTGGAAGAAAGGATATTGCGGAGACATGGCTTAGCCACAGCCTGGGGGATATTTACAGAAGAGCTCCTGTGAAGTTTGGAAGGTAGGAGACGAGATAATGACAGAACTGAAGCTGTGAAGACGGATCGTGAGTCGTGCTTGGGTAGCTCAGTTGGTGGAGCGCTTGCCCGTGAGAGGCAAAGGTGCTGTGCTCGCGTCTCGGTCCGGCACACAGTTTTAATCTGCTAGGAAGTTTCAGCTTGAGAACAGTTGAAATGCTGCTGAAGTTTTTGTTATTCGGTTGGTACTCAAAGTTTTAAGCCATTGAGCTCTCCTGATCGACCCAATCCACTACTACTGCTTCTCTACTGACGACAAAATACTCCCCTCCTTCGTTTATACTGGCAGGTCCGTCTCTCGTGATGTCTAGTGGTCAATTCCATATTACGTAGGAGTGTTTGGTTACTTTTGATTAGACAGTGTACACAAAGCCAAGACTCACCACATTTATGTCCGTACTAGCTCCTCAGATGACTAAGAAATTGAAAAACTGTATGATTAGATAAAAGACTCGTATTATTCAGATGGTTAATAAACGAAAATTTAATTGATATGAGGCTAAGAAAAGGAAGAGAATGAAATATAAGTGGAGAACATTGATTGGAGAACAAGAAAGAAAGGTGAGGCCGGTAGGCTGAATGTTCCACAGAGCGCAATTTAATCACTGCAGATTCTTGATTTAAGAATAATGAAAGACGGTTATATACTTGAAACATACATTGCGACACTGAAAGGTTTCACATTACATTCACTAAATTAATAATTGGCTCCTTCTACCGACCCCCAGCCTCCGATGATATTGTTGCTGAACAGTTCAGAGAAAATTTGAGTCTCGTAACAAATAAATATTCCACTCATACGGTTATAGTTGGTGGGGACTTCAACCTTCCCTCAATATGTTGGCAAAAATACTTGTTCAAAACCGGTGGTAGGCAGAAAACATCTTCTGAGATTGTCCTAAATGCTTTCTCCGAAAATTATTTCGAGCAGTTAGTCCACGAACCCACGCGAATTGTAAATGGTTGCGAAAACACACTTGACCTCTTAGCCACAAACAATCCAGAGCTAATAGAGAGCATCATGACTGGTACAGGGATTAGTGATCACAAGGTCGTTGTAGCTAGGCTCAATACCGTTTCTTCCAAATCCACCAGAAACAAACGCAAAATAATTTTATTTAAAAAAGCGGATAAAGTGTCACTAGAAGCCTTCCTAAGAGAAAATCTCCATTCCATCCGAACTGACTATGCAAATGTAGACGAGATGTGGCTCAAATTCAAAGATATAGTAGCAAAAGCAATTGAGAGATTCATACCTCATAAATTGGTAAGAGATGGAACTTATCCCCCATGGTACACAAAACAAGTCCGAACGCTGTTGCAGAGGCAACGGAAAAAGCATGTGAAGTTCAGAAGAACGCGAAATCCCGAAGATTGGCTAAAATTTACAGACGCGCGAAGTTTGGCACGGACTTCAATGCGAGATGCCTTTAATAGGTTCCATAACGAAACATTGTCTCGAAATTTGGTACAAAATCCGAAGAAATTCTGGTCGTATGTAAAGTACACAA
The DNA here is from genome assembly GCF_023898315.1 of Schistocerca nitens. Lineage (NCBI taxonomy): Eukaryota > Metazoa > Arthropoda > Insecta > Orthoptera > Acrididae > Schistocerca > Schistocerca nitens. Next base: position 567,294,413 of record NC_064616.1, on the reverse strand, counting down.
GCGGCAAGACGCAGTCAATATCTTCGCTGCGCAGTGCCGATGGTACTGTTACAGACGACTGTGCCGCTAAAGCGGAGCTATTGAACGCAGTTTTCCGAAATCCCTTCACCAGGGAAGACGAATGGAATATTCCAGAATTTGAAACATGAACAGCTGCTAGCATGAGTAGGTACCTTAGGGGTTGCGAAGCAACTCAAATCGCTTGATACAGGCAAGTCTTCAGGTCCAGATTGTATACCAATTAGGTTCCTTTCAGATTACGCTGATACAATAGCTCCCTACTTAGCAATTATATACAACCGCTCGCTCACCGATAGATCTGTACCTACGGATTGGAAAATTGCGCAGGTCGCACCAGTGTTTAAGAAGGGTAGTAGGAGTAATCCATCGAACTACAGACCTATATCATTGACGTCGATTTGCAGTAGGGTTTTGGAGCATATACTGTATTCAAACATTATGAATCACCTCGATGGGAACGATCTATTGATATGTAATCAGCATGGTTTCAGAAAACGTCGTTCTTGTGCAACGCAGCTTGCTCTTTATTCGCACGAAGTAATGGCCACTATCGACAGGGGATCTCAAGTTGATTCCGTATTTCTAGATTTCCGGAAAGCTTTTGACACCGTTCCTCACAAGCGACTTCTAATGAAGCTGCGGGCCTATGGGGTATCGTCTCAGTTGTGCGACTGGATTCGTGATTTCCTGTCAGGAAGGTCGCAGTTCGTAATAACAGATGGCAAATCATAGAGTAAAACTGAAGTGATATCAGGTGTTCCCCAGGGAAGCGTCCTGGGGTCTCTGCTCTTCCTGATCTATATAAATGACCTGGGTGACAATCTGAGCAGTTCTCTTAGGTTGTTCGCAGATGATGCTGTAATTTACCGTCTAGAAAGGTCATCCGAAGACCAGTATTAGTTGCAAAGCGATTTAGAAAAGATTGCTGTATGGTGTGGCAGGTGGCAGTTGACGCTAAATAACGAAAAGTGTGAGGTGATCCACATGAGTTCCAAAAGAAATCCGTCGGAATTCGATTACTCGATAAATAGTACAATTCTCAAGGCTGTCAATTCAACTAAGTACCTGGGTGTTAAAATTATGAACAACTTCAGTTGGAAAGACCACATAGATAATATTGTGGGGAAGGCGAGCCAAAGGTTGCGTTTCATTGGCAGGACACTTAGAATATGCAACAAGTCCATTAAAGAGACAGCTTACACTACACTCGTTCGTCCTCTGTTAGAATATTGCTGCGCGGTGTGGGATCCTTACCAGGTGGGATTGACGGAGGACATCGAAAGGGTGCAAAAAAGGGCAGCTCGTTTTGTATTATCACGTAATAGGGGAGAGAGTGTGGCAGATATGATACGCGAGTTGGGATGGAAGTCATTAAAACAAAGACGTTTTTCACCGCGGCGAGATCTATTTACGAAATTTCAGTCACCAACTTTGTCTTCCGAATGCGAAAATATTTTGTTGAGCCCAACCTACATAGGTAGGAATGATCATCAAAATAAAATAAGAGAAATCAGAGCTCGAACAGAAAGGTTTAGGTGTTCGTTTTTCCCGCGCGCTGTTCGGGAGTGGAACGGTAGAGAGATAGTATGATTGTGGTTCGATGAACCCTCTGCCAAGCACTTAAATGTGAATTGCAGAGTAATCATGTAGATGTATATTAAATAATTGCAAAACAGAGATTTCTTAATCGAATTTCAAACGGCAAAACATTTGGAGATGCAGATATGAACTCTGACCATAATATATGATTATGAGTTGTAGATAAATCTGAAGAAATTGCATAAAGATATGACATAAAGGGGATGTGACCTGTGTATCTTAAAAGAACGAGAGATTACCGAGAGTTCAAAACTAGCCTTAGGCAACAACTGACTGGAAACAGAAGAAGAAATATAACACAAAATGAATGGGCAAGTTTGAGCTGTAGAATACGGAAAGCAACAGTGTTTCAGGAGGGAATAAGACAAGTCCCAGCCCAAATCCTTGCCTATTGAATTTAACTGACGAAAGGAGAAACTATGAAAATGCAGCAAGAGAATTAGTCAACAGGGAATACAGACGTCTAAAAGGAAGGCTGACAAAAAAAGTAAAACAGAAAATCAATAACGGCAAGAACAGAAATGCGAAGAATCATTCTTGACTATAGGGCAAGATAGACACGCGTAAAGGAAAATTAGAGAAACCTTTGGAGAAAAGGTGGCAAGCTCTTACTACGAAAAGAAGGGAAGGCTGAAAAGTGGAACGAATGTATAAGAACACTACGCCAAGGAATGGGAAAAGAAGATAATATTATAGAAATGGTAGAGGAAGTGTATCAAGATGCAATAAGGGCTTTGATACTGAGTGAAGAGAAGAATTTAGCAGAGCACTGAATTACCTAATAATCTGGAGTAGCCGACATTCCCTTAGAGTATTGCAGAGCTATTTCATCTGGTATGCAAGAGACATGACACGGGTGAAATACCCTCAAACTTTAAGAAGAATGTAATAATTCAAAGTCCAGAGGAGAGAGGTACCGACAGGTGTGAATACTATCGAACGATCAGATTAATAAGTTATAGGTGCAAAATTCTAACAAATTACTTACAGAAGAGTGGAAAAACTGGTGGCAGCTGCCCGCAGGAAACATATCAGTTTGGTTCAAAATGGCTCTGAGCACTATGGGACTCAACTGCTGAGGTCATAAGTCCCCTAGAACTTAGAACTACTTAAACCTAACTAACCTAAGGACAACACACACATCCATGCCCGAGGCAGGATTCGAACCTGCGACCGTAGCGGTCGCGCGGTTCCAGACTGTAGCGCCAGAACCGCTCGGCCACCAGCGGCCGGCATATCTGTTTGGGTTCCGGAGAAATATAACTACACGTAAGACAATACTCACCCTAAGAATTATCTTAGAAGACAAGCCGAATAAAGGTAAACCTGTGTTTATAGTTTTTGTACATTTACAGGAAGTTTTTCAAAATATTGAGTACAATACACTTTCTGAAAATCTGAAGGCATCAGGAATTAAATACAGGGATTCAAAGGGAGCAAAACAGGATTGTAGCTTATCGCCGTGTTATTCAGTCTGTACATAGAGCAATCAGCGATACAAAGCAAGGAGTAATTTGGAAAGGCAATTAAAGTTCAGGGAGAAAAAATAACCACGTTGACTTTTGCGCGACGACATTGTAATTCTGTCAGAGACGGGAAAGGGTTTAGCAGATTAGTTGAACGGAATGTGTAGTCTCTTGAAGAGAGGTTGTAAGATGAACATCAACAAAGGTAACACAAGAGTAGTGGAATGTAATGTAATTAAATCCAGCGATGCAGAAGTAATCAGATTAGGTAACGAGGTATTAAAAACAGAAGATGAGTTTTGCTATTTGGGTACCAAAATAACTGACGTATAAATGATGTAAGATGCTGACTGGCATTAGTAAACGTTTCCGAAAAAAAAAAAGAAACTTGTAAACATACAATACAATTTTAAGTGTTAAGAGGTTTTGGAACATAGCGGATTTGAGGGTAAAGTGATATTTAACTTCATCTGCCACTGGAATGAAGCTCTTACTAACTGTAAGTAAACCTGAAGAAGATAGATTTGATATTTTCTGGGTGTCATGGTCCAGCAGCTTGGAAACTAAGGTGCCTTGACAGTTATTTCAACAGTCGAAACAGTGTGGTACTGTTGAGTTCTGCAAGCACCTTAATCCCTGCAGCGCAGAACTTACAATAACCGTTGCATGCAAGATGAGCCCAACTGCTCTGCCCTTCCTATAACATGTTTTAATCACATTTTTTATTTTAGCGAGGGGTATAGTCTTCTCTTCCTCAGCAGCACAAGAGTAAACTGATTTGGTAAATAAAGTCTCGTTTGCCACTTAAGTTACAAGAGCACATGAATGAAGTTGTTCTCAGGCGCCCAACTTTCCGTTTGCACCTTTACGAGATGGCCGTGAATCATGCTTATATAGGGTGGGAAAAATGAAATTGTCCTGGAAAATATTTCGTGCACCTTAAAATAGGAAACTCAGACTTACATCTTCCGCACTTGTGGCGGGTAATGTAAGTTAGGTTGCCTGAGTTTATAAAAGGGTAAGAAACATTTTCCAGGCCAGAACATTAAAATAGTGATAAATATTCAATTTTAGCGAGAATATAACCAAACGTAACCACGTGCCTTAATACAATTTTGAGACTACTGTTTAATCTCTGAAACTGAAACGCTATAAATGCAATTACCACGCAGTACTTTCGATAGCTCTGACGAAACGGAAGGTGGAGTTGAGCATTTCACTACATGTTTTCCTCTACTGCATATTATGGACTTGATAACATAACGAAAATTTAAACTTCATCACATAACCAGTAGGTCATCAGCATATGCGAAAGCTTAACAACACTGAAAAACTCACAAACGTGAAGCCAAGCGCCAGGATCATTTACTCATCTCAACGTAGTTGCGAATGCGAAGCATCGTCGTTCTGAATGTAGGCAGTGACAAATACATTCACTCACCAGACAAAAGTGACTGCCTAATCGACACGTAATTGATGTGCATAAACGCGGATCCAAATCCTGCAGCTAATCAGAACCAGTTCTAAACACTCGTCAGAGTCCGAACTTCATTATAAATTACAAATATTCATCACCGGTACCTAGGCTAGTATTTTACCGAACGATCTTTAACACGTCTCCACGCTGGTCATCGTGTTCCAATAGCTTGTAACCTTCCCTTCTTGTCTACATATACCTCCGCAAGATTCTATTCTCGTGTCAACATCAAATTTATTATGTATGTAAGGTGTCAGGCAAATCCAACACCTTCCATGAAAATCCTGACGTTAAATTAACCAAAGTAATACGATCAACGAGTGAGCAAATGGAATACCACAGACTAACACAAGAACGCCTAAATGCATGCCATACCTTCCCACCGTGAAACAGACGCAGTTCCAAGGGAAGAAACGAGAACAGAAGCCGAGAGCAGAACCGGGTTAAGCTAGAAGGCCCTACGATAAGGGACGGACACCTACGTCTCCTGCCAACCACCAGGACCACCCCCCAGCCCATGTTAAAAGATAGAGCCCTCCAGAAGAACAGTATAGATCTTACGATAACAGTAAAAAGGCCACACCAGCTGCAAGTTTTAGCGAGAGACTTTTTCGCGTCTCTGTTACGTTGCAAACGTTTTGCCCCACCACGAAAAGTAGCCGCCAGGACCACCCCCCAGCCCATGTTAAAAGATAGAACCCTCCAGAAGTACAGTATAGATCTTACGATAACACTAAAAGGGCCACACCAGCTGCAAGTTTTAGCGTGAGGCTTTTTCGCGTCTGTGTTAAGTTGCAAACGTTAAAAACATTGCCCCACCACGAAAAGTATAACGTTTCTCATTGGATCGACAGAATTTTTGTAGGCGGAGCTTAAGGTTAATATTGAGACCCTGATTGGTCAGATGGAAACACAGCCAGATAGTTTTTTTTTAAACCAACTTCGGTAAATTGTAGTAAGGAGAAGTTAGGAGGGAGTTGCTTCCGAGACGGCGAGGTGCGTGGAGCTGTGCCGCCCGCCGCCCCCTGAATAACACCGACAAGGTAATGAACGCACGCGATGCCGCATTTTTGAGCGCATAAGGCTTCACTCAGAACTGCAGAAGTCTCATCTGTTACATCCCCTTTTTACGTAATACTATTGTCGATCGTCAATTGAAGCTCATGGTATTCACGTTTGCTACGCAAGTTAAAATCTGAAACGCGATGATTTTTCTGTTATATGTATATAATTATTGAGAAGCCATATCAGCCACTGTAATTTACGACAAGTTAGATAAGTAATTAAAGATAATTGAGGGACACTGTAGACCATTTTGATAGTTTTCTCTTTTTTGAAACTTAATTTAAACCTAGATTATAGATGTGATATGGCATATGTCATCCATCAACCCATTGTAGAACTTGGAAACCCACTCAGGTAATATTCGTTCACATTTTTGTTGAACGCAGTTGGTTTTTATCATCCTGTATTAAAATATATCCTTTCATCAATAGTGCAATTTATAAACAATGTTTTGTGAGTAGAATAAAATTTCCAATGGTAAACTTAACTGCTTTTTCGACGTTATTTTACCAGCTAACTAAAAATAGGAAAGCCTTGAACCCCTTCCACTAAATTTAGTTAGTATTAAGATTCTTTTACAGGGAGTGCAGTGGAGCTGACGCTGAAATCATTAAGTATTTGGTTATATCATCGCTAGTCTCACTGAACTCTTCTGAACTCTACATGTGATGTGTGGTCTGGCGTCTCCTTACCAGCAATAGGTGCCAGGTTCAAACTAGTCAATTCCGTAAAAAACACGCTCAGAGCGCCGTTGCGCGAAAGTGGTAGGGAGACACGACTTAATACAAACAGACACCACGCAGAATGTTAGATGTAATGTTTTGATACTGACCATTTAAGTGCAGTCGACCTATTGAGGTCCATTTCCATACTTCTTGCTCTATTCTGAAATTTAATAAATGATAGTGAACTTGAAGGGTCAATTAATCTACCGTTCTACACCGAAGCGCCAAAGAAACTGGTATAGGCACCCGTATTCAAATTCAGAGATATGTAAACAGGTAGAATACGGCGCTGCAGTTGGCAACGCCTATATAAGACAACAAGTGTCTGGCGCAGTTGTTTGATCGGTTACTACTGCTACGATGGCACGTTATCAAGATTTAAGCGGGTTTGAACGTGGTGTTATAGTTGGCACACGAGCGATGGGACACAGCATCTCCGAGTTACAGATGAAGTGGGTATTTTCCCGCACTGCCATTTCAGGAGTGTACCGTGAATATCAAGAAACCGGCAAAGCATCAAATCTCCGACATCGCTGCGGCAGAAAAAAAGATCCTCCAAGAACGGGACCAACGACGACTGTAGAGAATCGTTCAACGTGACAGAAGTGCAACCCTTCCGCAAGTTGCTGCAGATTTCAATGATGGGCCATCAATAAATATCGGCGTGCGAACCATTCAGTAAAACATCATCGATATGATGGGCTTTCGAAGCCGAACACCCACTCGTGTACTCTTGATGACTGCACGACACAAAGCTTTACGCCTCGCCTAGGCCCGTCAACACCGACAATGGACTCTTGATGAATGGAAACATGTGGCCTATCGGACGAGTTTCGTTTCAAATTGTATCAAGCGGATGGACGTGTACGGGTATGGAGACAACCTCATGAATCCATGGTCCCCGCATATCCGCAGGGGACTGTTCAAGCTGGTGGAGGCTCTTCAATGGTGTGGCGCGTGTGCAGTTGGAGTGATATAGGACCCCTGATACGTCTAGATATGACTCTGAGAGGTGACACGTACGTAAGCATCCTGTCTGATTATCTGCATCCATTCATGTCGATTGTGCACTTCGACAACGGACTAGGGCAATTCCAGAAGGACAGTGCGACACCCCCCACGTCCAGAATTGCTACAGAGTGGTTCCAAGAACACTCTTTTGAGTTTAAACACTTCCGCTGGCCACCAAACTCCCCAGACATGAATATTATTGAGCATATCTGAGATGTGTTGCAGCGTGCTGTTCAGAAGAGATCTCCACCTCTTCGTACTCTTACGGATTTATGGACAGCCCTGCAGATTTCATGGTGTTAATTCCCTCCAGTACTACTTCAGACATTAGTCGAGTCTATGCCACGTCCTGTTGCGGTACTTCTGTGTGCTCGCGAGGGCTCTACACGATATTAGGCACGTATACTAGTTTCTTTGGCTCTTCAGTGTATTTCGTAACATCATCTATACCCGAAGCTTCTATAACATTCGAGAAAAATAAGATTCTCCTGCACACCACGTGCACGTACCATAGCCTTGCCAACCTGTAGCGCCTTACGACCTTTTCTACATGAAGTTCTGCACCACGTGATTTCCTGTGTGTTGCACAACTCTCTTTGTGGAAAATTAAGAAAGATATTAATTTAAACAGATATAATGTTCGTAACTGAGTCACGTCGCCTTATGGGACGCGTGATTTTTTATGAAATCTACTATGAATCAAATCAATCAACATTATTAAAACTATTTCTGGAGGAGGAAAAATATTCACGTAGTACTCCAGTGGTCTGCGTGTAAGGTGTGTGAAATGTATACTTTTTCTTGAATGTGGCTGTATTGTGCTCGTAGAGAGTGTAGTGTATTGTAATGATTGTGTTGTTGATGACGATATGGGAAAATGGAAATGGCGAAAACTGTTATTGACATAGAGACTACTTCTCTAGAATAGGACCAATGAGGCCACCAACCGTGTATCTGCATCCAACTGAATCAAAGGAGGTGGCGCTGTGGTTAACATGCTCAACTCGTACTGGAGAGGGTGACTGTTCAAATTCCGGTAGACCATGCGTATTTAATTTAAGAAAAATGTGGGGATGGCTGCATTGAAAAGTCACTACCGATTTCTTTCGCTGTCCTTCCCCAATCTGAAATTGTGCTCGGTCACTTCCTTTTTCTTTCCCTCTCACATGATGGACTGTTCAATAAAATAGTGTTAGATGCTCTCACTCAATATGGCACTGTGACGACTTTTGGAATACAAAAAATTGGTTCAAATGGCTCTGAGCACTATGGGACTTAACTTCTAAGGTCATCAGTCCCCTAGAACATAGAACTACTTAAACCTAACTAAAGGACATCACACGACACCCAGTCATCACGAGGCAGAGAAAATCCCTGACCCCGCCGGGAATCTAACCCGGGAACCCGTGCGTGGGAAGCGAGAACGCTACCGCACGACCACGAGCTGCGGACTTTTGGAATACAATCCAGGGCAGTGTAAAGTTCAAGAACTTTATACACTGCCCCCTTCCTTGCTCCCACTGCTCAAAAATCTGTGTTGAAAATTTTTTTCAGTCTCGGTATTAGAAGATGGCACCTGCAAGTCAACAGATATCGCGTAAGTTCGGTATTAGGTCCTATGCTCTTCTCGTTGTACGTAAATGATGTGTTATCAGCATTGTCCTGCTGCGAATACCACATGTAAACTGATGATCTCCTGTTTACCTATGTGCAAAATCAATAAACCTGAAGATAGCTATTGGGATTCTCGATACAGATCTATTTGCGCTTTAAAAATGGACGCATGATATAGTGTTAAACCTCAACCCATCCAAAACCTAAGCGGACTGGTTCTTCATTCTAGGTTCATTAGCCCGAAATCTCGGGAATCTCTACCATCTTTAACCTTAAATCGAACAGATATCAAACAACTAGCCTCCTTCTGCACAGAGTCTGGACACGTAACTGCAATGTACAAGAACGCATCAGCTTCTCTCCACGCCCTACAAAAATATAAAATGCTATTCCCTCTTGACCTGAAAAAGAAACTTAGACAAACATTTATACTTCCAATTACAGATTACAGAGATGTTGTTGTTGTTGTGGTCTTCAGTCCTGAGACTGGTTTGATGCAGCTCTCCATGCTACTCTATCCTGTGCAAGCTTCTTCATCTCCCAGTACCTACTGCAACCTACATCCTTCTGAATCTGCTTAGTGTATTGATCTCTTGGTCTCCCTCTACGATTTTTACCCTCCACGCTGCTCTCCAATGCTAAATTTGTGATCCCTTGATGCCTCAAAACATGTCCTACCAACCGATCCCTTCTTCTAGTCAAGTTGTGCCACAAACTTCTCTTCTCCCCAATCCTATTCAACACCTCATTAGTTACGTGATCTACCCACCTTATCTTCAGCATTCTTCTGTAGCACCACATTTCGAAAGCTTCTATTCTCTTCTTGTCCAAACTGGTTATCGTCCATGTTTCACTTCCATACATGGCTACACTCCATACAAATACTTTCAGAAACGACTTCCTGACACTTAAATCTATATTTGATGTTAACAAATTTCTCTTCTTCAGAAACGATTTCCTTGCCATTGCCCGTCTACATTTTATATCCTCTCTACTTCGACCATCATCAGTTATTTTACTCCCTAAATAGCAAAACTCCTTTACTACTTTAAGTGTCTCATTTCCTAATCTAATTCCCTCAGCATCACCCGATTTAATTTGACTACATTCCATTATCCTCGTTTTGCTTTTGTTGATGTTCATCTTATATCCTCCTTTCAAGACACTGTCCATTCTGTTCAACTGCTCTTCCAAGTCCTTTGCTGTCTCTGACAGAATTACAATGTCATCGGCGAACCTCAAAGTTTTTAATTCTTCTCCATGAATTTTAATACCTACTCCGAATTTTTCTTTTGTTTCCTTTACTGCTTGCTCAATATACAGATTGAATAACATCGGGGAGAGGCTACAACCCTGTCTCACTCCTTTCCCAACCACTGCTTCCCTTTCATGCCCCTCGACTCTTATAACTGCCATCTGGTTTCTGTACAAATTGTAAATAGCCTTTCGCTCCCTGTATTTTACCCCTGCCACCTTCAGAATTTGAAAGAGAGTATTCCAGTTAACGTTGTCAAAAGCTTTCTCTAAGTCTACAAATGCTAGAAACGTAGGTTTGCCTTTTCTTAATCTTTCTTCTAAGATAAGTCGTAAGGTTAGTATTGCCTCACGTGTTCCAACATTTCTACGGAATCCAAATTGATCTTCCCCGAGGTCCGCTTCTACCAGTTTTTCCATTCGTCTGTAAAGAATTCGTGTTAGTATTTTGCAGCTGTGGCTTATTAAACTGATAGTTCGGTAATTTTCACATCTGTCAACACCTGCTTTCTTTGGGATTGGAATTATTATATTCTTATTGAAGTCTGTGGGTATTTCGCCTGTCTCATACATCTTGCTCACCAGATGGTAGAGTTTTGTCATGACTGGCTCTCCCAAGGCCATCAGTAGTTCTAATGGAATGTTGTCTACTCCCGGGGCCTTGTTTCGACTCAGGTCTTTCAGTGCTCTGTCAAACTCTTCACGCAGTATCTTATCTCCCATTTCATCTTCATCTACATCCTCTTCCATTTCCATAATACTGTCCTCAAGTACATCGTCCTTGTATAAACGCTCTATATACTCCTTCCACCTTTCTGCCTTCCCTTCTTTGCTTAGAACTGTGTTGCCATCTGAGCTCTTGATATTCATACAAGTGGTTCTCTTCTCTCCAAAGGTCTCTTTAATTTTCCTGTAGGCAGTATCTATCTTACCCCTAGTGAGACAAGCCTCTACATCCTTACATTTGTCCTCTAGCCATCGCTGCTTAGCCATTTTGCACTTTCTGTCGATCTCATTTTTGAGACGTTTGTATTCCCTTTTGCCTGCTTCATTTACTGCATTTTTATATTTTCTCCTTTCATCAATTAAATTCAATATTTCTTCTGTTACCCAAGGATTTCTATTAGCCCTCGTCTTTTTACCTACTTGATCCTCTGCTGCCTTCACTACTTCATCCCTCAGAGCTACCCATTCTTCTTCTACTGTATTTCTTTCCCCCATTCCTGTCAATTGTTCCCTTATGCTCTCCCTGAAACTCTCTACAACCTCTGGTTCTTTCAGTTTATCCAGGTCCCATCTCCTTAAATTCCCACCTTTTTGCAGTTTCTTCAGTTTCAATCTGCAGTTCATAACGAATAGATTGTGGTCAGAATCCACATCTGCCCCTGGAAATGTCTTACAATTTAAAACCTGGATCCTAAATCTCTGTCTTACCATTATATAATCTATCTGATACCTATTAGTATCTCCAGGATTCTTCCAGGTATTCAACCTTCTTTTATGATTCGTAATTTGTTTCTCAGGAATGCTCACGGTGCTGGGAGCTGGGAGCTGGGTGTGAATTCCTGTGTTCGTTTTATCTGTGATGTTCCACTCTTTGATAGTATTTCCCTCACATGCACAGATATCCTGGCTGCGTGCAGACAAGCGCAGAGATTTCTATACCTTCGGTCTTCTCTTATCAACGAACATTGCCCCTCCTATCTCTCCCCAACCTTAGCGCTCTTATCTGAACAACATGGTGGAAACACCCGTTCCCATCAGGGCAAAATCTTTTCTGTATCGCTCCATTTTTCAGCTAATTTCTCGAAGTCCTTCTCAGTAGCAGGAACCCGACTCTGGAATAATTTTCCGCATCATTACATTAGAGAACTGAATAACATCTGCAGCTTCAGAAGACAGTTAGTGACATACCTACTAAAGAAACAATAAGGATTTGCATTGTCTCTGTACGCACTTGTTACCCTCGTACATCCTCCTTTCCTACCAGATCTTCCTCTTTTTCCCAGAATTCTTAGCTGGTCCAGTCTCCTTAAATTTCTTTACCCCAGAACTCGCTATACCAGAAAATGTCTCGTACAACTACAAATTCTTTTTATATCTGCCACTGTCATCATTGTTATTGTTTTTATTATTATTATTATTTCTTTACTTTCTCAGACGTTAAGTCTGGTTGAGAATGGAAAGTGACGCGGACCTTGATCAAGCGTCACTTCCTATTAACTGTACGGTATGTGTTATATTGCATTTAGGAACATTCGGGTAATTGAACATGTATCAATAATTACGGATTTCTGTAGTTGTATATATATGTTTGGATGTAGCTGTATTGCATTGATGTACTGGTGGATATTGTGTGGTATGACTCCTGTAGTTGATAGTATAATTGGTATAATGTCAACTTGATCCTGATGCCACATGTCCTTGACTTCCTCAGCCAGTTGGATGTATTTTTCAATTTTTTCTCCTGTTTTCTTTTGTATATGTGTTGTATTGGGTATGGATATTTCGATTAGTTGTGTTAATTTCTTCTTTTTATTGGTGAGTATGATGTCAGGTTTGTTATGTGGCGTTGTTTTATCTGTTATAATGGTTCTGTTCCAGTATAATATGTATTCATCATTCTCCAGTACATTTTGTGGTGCATACTTGTATGTAGGAACTTGTTGTTTTAAAAGTTTATGTTGTAAGGCAAGCTGTTGATGTATTATTTTTGCGACATTGTCATGTCTTCTGGGGTATTCTGTATTTGCTAGTATTGTACATCCGCTTGTGATGTGATCTACTGTTTCTATTTGTTGTTTACAAAGTCTGCATTTATCTGTTGTGGTATTGGGATCTTTAATAATATGCTTGCTGTAATACCTGGTGTTTGTTGTTTGATCCTGTATTGCAATCATGAATCCTTCTGTCTCACTGTATATATTGCCTTTTCTTAGCCATGTGTTGGATGCGTCTTGATCGATGTGTGGCTGTGTTAGATGATACGGGTGCTTGCCATGAAGTGTTTTCTTTTCCCAATTTACTTTCTTCGTATCTGTTGATGTTATGTGGTCTAAAGGGTTGTAGAGGTGGTTATGAAATTGTAGTGGTGTAGCCGATGTATTTATATGAGTGATTGCTTTGTGTATTTTGCTAGTTTCTGCTCGTTCTATAAAGAATTTTCTTAAATTGTCTACCTGTCCATAATGTAGGTTTTTTATATCGATAAATCCCCTTCCTCCTTCCTTTCTGCTTAATGTGAATCTTTCTGTTGCTGAATGTATATGATGTATTCTATATTTGTGGCATTGTGAGCGTGTAAGTGTATTGAGTGCTTCTGGGTCTGTGTTACTCCATTTCACTACTCCAAATGAGTAGGTCAATATTGGTATGGCATAAGTATTTATAGCTTTTGTCTTGTTTCTTGCTGTCAATTCTGTTTTCAGTATTTTTGTTAGTCTTTGTCTATATTTTTCTTTTAGTTCTTCTTTAATATTTGTATTATCTATTCCTATTTTTTGTCTGTATCCTAGATATTTATAGGCTTCCGTTTTTTCCATCGCTTCTATGCAGTCGCTGTGGTTATCCAATATGTAATCTTCTTGTTTAGTGTGTTTTCCCTTGACTATGCTATTTTTCTTACATTTGTCTGTTCCAAAAGCCATACTTATATCATTGCTGAATACTTCTGTTATCTTTAGTAATTGGTTGAGTTGTTGATTTGTTGCTGCCAGTAGTTTTAGATCATCCACGTATAGCAAATGTGTGATTTTGTGTGGGTATGTTCCAGTAATATTGTATCCATAATTTGTATTATTTAGCATGTTGGATAGTGGGTTCAGAGCAAGGCAGAACCAGAAATGACTTAATGAGTCTCCTTGGTATATTCCACGCTTAATCTGTATTGGCTGTGATGTGATATTATTTGAATTTGTTTGGATATTAAGTGTGGTTTTCCAATTTTTCATTACTATGTTTAGGAACTGTATCAATTTAGGATCTATTTTGTATATTTCCAATATTTGTAGTAACCATGAGTGGGGTACACTACCAAAAGCTTTTTGGTAATCAATGTATGCGTAGTGTAGCGACCTTTGTTTAGTTTTAGCTTGATATGTCACCTCTGCATCTATTATCAGTTGCTCTTTACATCCTCGTGCTCCTTTGCAACAGCCTTTTTGTTCTTCATTTATAATTTTGTTGTGTGTTGTATGTGTCATTAATTTCTGTTTAATGATTGAAGTTAATATTTTGTATATTGTTGGTAGGCATGTTATGGGGCGATATTTAGCTGGGTTCGCTGTGTCTGCTTGATCTTTAGGTTTCAGATAAGTTATTCCATGTGTAAGTGTATCAGGGAATGTGTATGGGTCTGCGATGTAACTGTTAAATAATTTAGTTAGATGTGAATGTGTTGAGGTGAACTTCTTTAACCAGAAATTTGCTATTTTATCATTTCCAGGGGCTTTCCAATTGTGAGTAGAATTAATTGCTTGGGTGACTTCATGTTGCAAAATTATCACTTCAGGCATTTGTGGTATCATCTTGTATGTGTCTGTTTCTGTTTGTATCCACCGTGCATGCCTGTTATGTTGTACCGGGTTTGACCATATGTTGCTCCAGAAGTGTTCCATGTCTGTTATGTTTGGTGGATTGTTTATTTTAATGTGTGTGTTATCTATTGTCTGGTAAAATTTATTTTGGTTTGTGTTGAATGTTTGGTTTTGTTTCCTTCTATTTTCACTTTTTTTTTGTATCTTCTGAGTCGTTTGGCTAATGCTTGTAATTTCTGCTTCTTTTCGTCTAATTGCTCTGTCGCTTCTTGTTGTGAGATTTTACCTAACCTTTTTCGTTTTTTTTCCGAGATTTCATTTCTTATAAATTGTGTTAGCTGTCCGATGTCTTTTCTCAGTTTTTCTATTCTGATCTGTAGCCTGTGTTGCCATGCTGGTTTTGTGGGTTTCTTCTGTGTGTTGGTTGGTTCTGATCTCTGTCTAGTGTGTATATTTAGTGTAGTGAGTGCTCCTATATAAACCAGTAGTTGTAACTCTTCCATAGTTGTGTTTTCATTTATTTTGTTGTGTATGATTGTGTTGATAGTTTTTATTGTTGTTTCGACTTGTGGGTTATTTGGTGGTCTATGCAAGAATGGCCTTATGTCTGTATTTGTGTCTTTGTATTCTATATATGTCAGCTGAAATTTTTCTTCTATATCTGACATGTGTGTCACTTCGTGTTCTATTTGTGCTTGTTCTGGTGGCTGTCTTAAGATTTCGTTTTCCTCTGATTGTTTAATTGGTGCGTGTTGTTCTTTGTTTGTTTGCTCTGGGATGTTTGAGTCCATTACTGTATTTTCTTCTTCTTCTGATTGCACATTATTTTGTTCCAGTATTTGTTGTACTTGTTGTTTTATGTTTTCTAATTCTGACTGGGGTATCCTGTTATTTTTGATTATTACACGGATCTGATCAGCTAGTCGTTGTTCTGTTAAAAATTTTAATTCTGGGTATCTGGTAATAAATGTTGTGTATACTTGTGATCTGTATCCAGTTGTGTTGGTTCCTAGGTTTGTTGCTTGGTAATAACAGAACATGAGGTGTCGATTAAGTTCATCTGACAATCTCATCCTCTGTCTTTGTTTTCCTTCTAGGGTGGTTGCAGGAAGCATATCCTGCAAAACACCTCTATTTGGATTTAAATCATTTTCCAGTTGGCTAGCAGTGTCGTTACCATTGTGGGCGGGCATAGGGTTCAAGCGTCGTCCCCGACCATGACAGCGCTTGTCCGAGGCTTCTTTAGTTCTGTCCTGAACCAACTAATCACACTAAAGGGGGGTTAGCCCTATTAGTGGTTTGTTCTTTTCGTCGCCTTTTACGACTGGCAGAACATACCGGAGGCCTATTCTTTTCCCGGGCCTCCACGGGTATTATTATTATTATTATTATTATTATTATTATTATTATTATTATTATTACTGTTAGTGGAAGACATCACACACATCCATGCCCGAGGCAGGATTCGAACCTGCGACCGTAGCGGTCGCGCGGTTCCAGACTGTAGCACCTAGAACCGCTCGGCCACTCCGGCCGGCTGTATTAACCTTGTTAGTTCATATTCAGTATTCGTTGCCACTTCAGACACTCCAATCATTTTAATATTATTATGACGTAAAAAAGGTGCTGTATGTATGCAACCGTGGTCCGATGTAATACAATGCCTGATGGCCCTAACCGGAAGAGGTGGCACAGTGGTTAGCATACTGGACTCGCTTTCGGAAGGACGACGGTTGAAACCAGCGTCCGGCAATCCAGATTCACAATTTCTGTGACTTCCCTAAATCGCTTCAGGCAAATGCCTGTATGGTTCCTTTGGAAGGGCACAGCCTATTTCCTTCCCCATCCTTCCCTAATCCGAGATTGCGCTCCGCCTCTAATGACCTCGTTGTCGATGGGACGTTAAACACTCATCTCCTCGTTTATAGAATAAACTGGCAAAAAAGGTTGATAATAAATGATGAGAGTACAAAAGCATATTTGGATTGTTAATGCACCATTTTCCAACGAATTTAGTATCTTATAGTACACAGTAATGATTATACGATCTTCTCGGTAGCCAAAAACCTTTTTTTCCCGGTCTCACCATTTCGCTTACTTGAGAGAGAGTCGTAGCATTTCACAGAGTTGTTTTTAACTCCAAATGACGTTTTAATAATTTATAATATAAGTGTCAGGCACGATTATTTTGATTGATTATTTAAAATGCACATGATTTCCCTTATGCGCCTCACTTTATTTTAACTTTAGTAGTTCGTAGCGCCATAGCTACGGCCATCGTAACAGCACGCCTCAATGACACTTGTTGCTTGCTTCTTTACAAACAGTGCCCCTGTTCGAAACTTTAGGCTATTTTATAGACTGTACTTTTTCTTGATTCTTTACACGCAATGCTTGAAATCTAAACTTTATGCTATGGTATAGATTGTATTTTTTATCATATTAATGATTTGAAAAAAATTACATTTCATTTCAGAATCATGCACAATATTTTGCAGTTTTTATGGTATCACGGACGAGAGAGGGGCTGTAACCTGTTCATTGGTGCGATGCACGGAATTTCAGTGATGTCGATACCGATAGCAATGAAATTATGTGATATGACACTGTTATTTGCTTACGGTATGTTGAAGTTACGTGTGATTCCCATTTGCACCTCAGTCAGCTTAAGATGAGGGCGGCGCTCCTATGGCTCTTGTAATAAAGATTTTCCATATTTCAGAATTTGCTTTGGCGTAATGTTCTGCATTCTGTAATTTCCGTGGTAACGCGGATCAGGTTTTATCTTGTTTCGTCGGGCTGAGCCACGGCATTTTATTGATGTCGGTACGAACTACATCATGTTGACTCTTTCATAGTGTACGTTATAAAGTTGTATATGTTTTCCCATATGCGCCTCACTATGTATCAAATAAAGAAGCAGCGTTTCATATGGTTGTCATAATAAATGCTCCTGCTCTCTCTTTACCATATATTACTTTTGTCAGATTTTGTCATTCACTGACATGCACTGTGCATCTCGATGACTTGTAAGAGTGTTGTATGTATTTTTTAGTATCTGATATTGAATAGTTGTTGGATATGTTGTATAGAAGTGCGTTATATATTTCCCAGAATACAGATTAGTTCACAGTGTACTGCATTCGTATAGAAAATTGTAATGTAAATGTAATGACAGTGTAGATACTAAAAACGTTTTCAGCCGCAGGGCTGTGTATGGCAGAGGTCCTTTCTAATCCCAATAATATCCCTGGAAAAAAATTGAAATGATCGTATGGCGTCAGTGGCCAGGAGTGGCAGAGGTCCTTTCTAATCCCAATAATATCCCTGGAAAAAAATTGAAATGATCGTATGGCGTCAGTGGCCAGGAGTTCCCAGACGGGAACTTCGGTCACCAAGTTCAGGTCTTATTGAGTGCTACGCCACGTTGGGCGACCTGCTCGTCGACAATAGGGATGAAATCATGATGAGTACAGCACAGCACCCAGTACCTGGGGGGAGAAAATCTCCCTCACCAGCAGGGAATCGAACCCGGGCCCCGTGCGTGGCAATCCAACGTGCTGACCATTTAGCTAATGGGGCGGACGATAATAACCATCTTTCCCTATTACCACTTTTTAAGTATGTTAGTTTTTTTTGCCAGAATGAAAAAAATATATCGAGGTGCGGTTTTCGCCAGGTTATAGCGGACGATATGGTGAATTTCCCGACTTTCGCAAGTAATTTTTATTGTTTATAGTCGCCAAATTACGACACCGACTTGTTGTTTTGTTTTGGAACTGTATACAGTACTTTTAGGAATTTGGAAGAAGCTTCTAAGAGAACTTGAGCGACATAATATGTATGAGACTTGATCAAATAGTATCAAGATAACAGCGCCGCAAATTACTGTCCCGGCTTCAGGAGAAGAGGTTTCACGAACGCCTGCCTTACTATACAAAATGTAAGCAAACGCTTAACTCAGGTATGGTTCTTATGATTACCAGTGCCCTTGAAACCTATCAGTCTGTGTTCTTCTGTTGTAGCATCAGATAACTTGATCATAAGGCGATTGAGACATTCACAATTCATACGACAGTAGGAAAAGTGAATATTGTTTATTACGAATGTCGCCAAACCATTAGAACAGTGGTGCGGTAGTTTGCTGAAGAATTTCTATATCGTGCCAAGCACTCGCGATCTGTCTTTGGAAACATTATATAAAAAAATGTTATAGGAGCTGGAAGCGTGGAGAAAAAAATACAAGGAAAAAGAAGATCAACTAATGAAAGAAATGAAACTAACATTTTAGCAGCAGTAACGCACGATGCAAATGTTACGAGGAGGCATCTCCGAAGTATGATCAGGATCAACCAAAAGAGTGTTCTGCGAGCGCTACATTCCATCACATTTCATCCTCTTCACACTTCACTACACCTAGCACTTCATGGCAATGAAGCCCAAAATTGGTTGCAGTTCTCCGGATGTTATCCACGAAAGCGCAAAGAGATGCGACGCATCTATGCAAAATTTTGTTTAAGGAAGAAGCAGTGTTTACACATTATGGGTAAGTCAATCTTCGCAATACGCACCAATCGTCACTTGAAAATCCATTCTCCCTCAAAGAATTGGATTAAAAAAAAAACGCTCTTGGTCTATCAAAATTTGGTATGTGACTTCAAAGACCCACATCATTGGTCCCTGTTTTATTGATGGGAATCAAGATACACTCAAATATGTCGCGTTCCTAAGATATGCCGCTGCCGCTGGAATTGGAAGACATCCCACTAGACATAAGGCAGTCAATGTAGTAGCAACATGACGGATTCCCTCCCACTCATGTAATGACAGACACTCTTAAGAGAACAATTGGAGAGCATTGGAACAATCGCTCAGAAAACGCGAAGTGGTATGCTCACTTGCCACACTTTACGCTTGTATATTTTTATCTGAGATGAAAACTGCACATCAGTATATTTATTCATTCTAGCTGTATTTCGGATGGTCTGTCTTAGCTGCCTCGCCATGTACATTACGGCTCCTATACGAATTTTTTATATAAGTGAAGTCAAATAACACATGTACTTGCAAGAAGCGTTGAAATGTCACAGATCTAACTGTTGTCTTAGGAGTCATGATGCCGTCACTAATGCCGCCTTGCGGCAGAGATTGTTTATCTCCCTGAGGTATTTGGGGCACTGATGTTATAATGGAATAATTATAAATCCCAAGGTACTGTTTTTCGATGTCAGAGGTGAATTACCTAGCTTCACTGCTTCATTATAATGTATATTCCTCTATTTCGTCGTACAATGTATTGTTATACCACAGATAACCCGAAACACGTAATGAGAAGTTAAAAATAAAGAAAATAAATTTGACGAACAAGACACGTGTCCAATCATTAGTGCCATCATTGTCACATACCCCATAAAAGATTTCTTGTCTAAAGTGATGTTAGGTTACACAGTGAACCATTAAAACTGCACGCAATGGAGGATAACCTAGAGGATGGTTCACCTAGGAACACACGATGTTTTTTGGTTGGTACTGCAGTTTAGTGACTGATTTTAGTATCATACGAAAGAATGCCCACTAGAGACAGCCATGAGCAGTTTCCACTACTTTCTGCATCTTGCTGTTGTTAGAAACGAGATGGTATTTTACGTAACATTTGTAAATATTTCGTTTTTTACACATTTAAGAATTGTATTGTATACTATAGCTATATGGAATATACGTATTGTTAATTCCTCAGGTACAGAATTTTGTGATGAGTATAATCCTGTAACTATGTAACATGTGGACAATTAAGCCATACTTCGTCGTTCGTGTACAATCTTGCACCCTGAAAAAGAGGAAGGTCTTTTACCATGGAACATGTGATACTTGCAAACGGACTTAGTTTTCTTGATGTCTTAACAATTCTACCTGTGTTGAAATAGTAAACTGGTGTCAGTTTCCAATAACTTCTATTTCAAAATGTATGTAACTGGCCTCTGATAATACTTCTACTTAATCTGATTTCGGTTAGTGATTATTGGTGTGTAGTATAGTAATAATATAGCAGATAGGCCGTTGAAGACAGTACTGATAAGATTTTCTCAACTGCAATGCATTTAAATTTCAATCGCATATTTGTTCCTAGGTACATGACCACGTTGTACCTGGGAACATGTTTCCACATTTGGAAAAACTTTAATTTTCTGACTAATTTCAGAAAAAGGCTGCAGCATACAAAAAGTTAATGCAATCACTTGAAAATGAAAGAAGAAAATGTATTAAACTTCTATTACTGGTGAAAGATTAACAAGTTCAGCAAGATACAACACTCTCACCTACAGAACGAAGAACACATGAGTAAATATGTAAACGATTTGGACGTATACAGGGTATGACCTTTAGTACACAGAGTTTCTACTAATAGTAGCAACAATTACTCTAACCTGGCTTGGCATCATACCGAGTTGGGTTTGGATCAGAGATACAGCTACATCATTTGATGCCTCTTCAACTCTATGAGAGAGTAAATGAATTGTGGTTGCTGGCGAGTGGTGGCGTTCTAGTCGCTCAGCAAGCGATGGCCAGATGTTTTCAACGGGTAAGAAATATGCAGAATGGGCTGGCATGGGCTACAGTAGAACGTTTCTATGTCGAGGTAGCCCAAGACAACATGCTCAAGATGTGGTTACTATCTTGCTGAAAGATAACGTCATAGAGACCACCAAGATAGGCCACACCCACCAACCTTAACATATCAGAAATGTAAAGGATCCTGGCTAAATTACCGGCTATGCAAACCAGAAGTGATCTAGTCTTATGCACAATGGCACTTGATACAATCACACCAGGTGCTCGGCTCATATAAGACTCTCCCGCACAGGCCATGAAGGCTCAAAGGTTCCGACTGACCGCCGTGTCATCCTCAGCCCATAGGCTTCACTGGATGCGGATATGGAGGGGCTAATGAACACCACCACTGAAAAGAGAACCAAAAGATGCTTCTATCAAGAAGGTATAAATAATTGTTTAAATAATATTTAAGGGGGCTAGGACGTCAAACGGGCCGACTTGGAGCAGGAGAGGCACCACAGGACATTTTAATTTCCACTGTCTATACTTTTACAAATAAATTCATAAAACTTTGAAAGCATGATCAGGACGGATTCAGGATTCATACCCATAGCAGTGGAAGCTCAAAAACGTAGCAAAATACATTTTTTTACATGTGAAATTTCATTTTTTCACTTACTACTGGTTGCATTTGTTGCTATAGGTACACTTTTCTTCCTAAGTAAGAGAGATTCTTTAATGAATTTTGCACAGCATATAAACCATAGTTACAGGTGTATGAAACCTAGAATTTATTTAATTTATGAAAACATGAATGAACTGTTACATTTTAAACTTTATGTTTAGAAAAACCTCAAATTTTATACTTAATTATCTCAGTTTGTTAGTAGATTTAGAAAATTCTAGAGTTTGATACACCTGTAAGTACTGTTTGTATGCTGTGCAAAATTCATCGAAGAATCTCTCTTACTTGGGAAGAAAAGTATACCTACAGCAACAAATGCAGCCAGTAACAAGTGAAAAAATGATGAAATTACACATGTAAGAAAAGGTATTTTGACACGTTTTTGAACTTCCACTGCTATGAGTGTGAGTCCTCAATCCTTCCTGGTCATCCTGACAAAGTTTTGTGAATTTATGTGTAAAAGTATAGACAGTGCAAAATTAAAACGTCCTGTGGTGCCTCTCCTGCTCCAAGTCGGCCCGTTTGACGTCCTACCCCTCTCACAGAGAATTCGTTGTGACTCAACATGAGCGCACTTGTGCAAGAATACTAGCTTATTTATTTATGGAAAAACCTTACTTGTAATTATTGTGAGTGATATGAATATGACTGAATATTTATAATATTTCCTTATTTAAAATTGTTGTATTATATTAGTTTAGTCCGGGATTTTCAGTCAAATCATATCTGTAGAACTAAAGAACGATGTATTTTTGGTGGGGACGGTCTTCAGTCAAGGGAAAAGCAGTCAAGTAGCGGCTGGGACTTGACGAGTGATGTTCGGCGCTAGCAGCCGTGCTAAGTGGAGGTCCGATACTTCCGCCTGTGCGGCGTGTGCGAGTGTTTGTTTACTTGTGGACTTAGTCTGCACGCGGGCTAGTAACAACGATCATGGCGAACAAGTACAGGAAAACTACATTACGATTCAATTTCTGCAAAGACTACGAACGACCAAAGGCTTTATCAGTGGAACGATTCATTCGAGAGGACGTCAAGATACCGCCAAACGATATTATCGGAATTCACCTATCCATCGTTAGTCCCACGGTGTATGTTAAGATGGTAAATGACGCGGCGTGTGAGAGAATTCTACAGGCGACAAAAGCAGGTCTCCGATTTTGCCATAGTGACGGGAATGTCGGCACGGTAACTGTAGAACATGCTGGTCTGGGTATACGGACAATACGTGTTTTTGAGCTGCCATTTGAGCTCCCGGCTGACGAAGTTATCGAGGCTTTTAAGCCATATGGCACAGTACATGGTCACACAGCAGAACGCTGGACACAATTCGCCACATACCCCGTTCTTAACGGAGTGCGGCAGATCACTATTGATCTTCAGAAGCATGTACCGTCCTATCTGACAATTGGTGGTTGTCGGGCGGTGGTGATTTACGATGGTCAACCACGTACATGTTCAGGATGTGGCCAGGAGGGACACCTCAGGTCGAACTGTATGCAACGGCGGATTACGCAACTGCCTTCAGATGTGCGGGAGCCGTCGCCGGCGATGACAGTACTACCGATCACCTATGCCAAAGCCCTCACTGCGTCCGCTGATGACCGAAAGGACACAGCCCCGGTGGAATATCAAGATGGCACTCTCCGAAACCTTGTCGCAGACGTCGGGATGACAGAGCATGCTGCTCCGTCGAGCATATAATCTACGGCGACAACATCAGATGAGACCGAACTCCCACCAAGCACACCGATAGTACAAGACGCAGTTCCAGCCACTACGGATGCTGTTCCGTCTGAAACGTACTCTGAGACATCATTAGTTTCGACCGAACTCCCGCCAAGTTCAACGATGGGACTCGAAACACTTCCAGTTCCTACGGATGCTTTTCTTTCGGGCAGCCGTGATTCCCTGCAATCTGAGGACACGGACGGAAGATCACGCAAACAGCGTTCCCCGAAAAGGAGGAAACGGCGGCGTCGCGTGACATCTCCTCGGGATGACTCCCCTTGCCCCGACGACGATGTGCCTGTGGACCAAGACGACACAACAGCCTCTACGAAACAGGATGAGGCACTGGGAACTGTTCGATCCGACCCACAGCGGTCTGTCACATTGACGGTACCGGTACGTGGTGATGCTGAAGAGAAATCACAGCCAGTTGGCTCTCCAGACGCAGATGCTGTGGCTATGGACACGAATATATCACAGCCTGAAACGATGTGGTATGAGGATATTGAGGAGGCGCCGGACGTCATACAGAGGCAGCCGGCACTCACGAAGACGGACTAATAATTGCTGAAGGTGAAGGGAGAGGGGCGAGAGAACGTCTTCTAACTCAACCCCCGGCGCCGGTGCAGGGAGATGTTTTTGCGCCTCGACAGAGTGGGATTCAACGCCATACGAACCGTATTGCGACATTAAATATCAATGACGTGCGTTCACCGGCCAAAATACACCTATTGAAGGAAACGGTTTGGGCATCTGATGTGGATATTGCTTTGCTGCAGGAAGTCCACATAGCTGCACTCCCATACATCGCAGGCTACCAATCCTATTCGTCACATGGAGATCACAATGGGAGTGGGGTGGCAGTTTACGTGCGAGATGGCTTCCCAGTGGAAAACGTGTGTTATCTTCCGTCGGCCAGGGGAATGGCTTTCACGACGTTTGGGACACGCATCATCAATCTTTATGCACCGTCGGGAAACAATCGGCGGCGGGAAAGGGCGCGATTTTATGCAGAAGACATTGCTCCAATATTCCATGGACGTTCTGAATGTGTAATAATTGGTGGAGATTTCAACTGTGTTCTCAGCCAGAAAGACCAATGGCCGCAAGCAAACATCAGCCAGGAGTTGCGAATCGTTGTCAACGACCTTGTACTTAGTGACACGTGGGAATTACGACATGGAGCTGCACCGGGATACACCTATGTGACAAGTCATTCGGCGAGCAGATTAGATCGCATTTATATCTCACGGGCTCATGCAAATGATGTCCAGGACGCGGAACGCTGGCCATTGGCATTTTCCGATCACAGCGCTTACATCTGTACGGTGCTTCTTCCTCGTAGAGAGGTGTGGAACAGTAAGGCCCCGTGGAAACTAAACATTCAACATCTACATGATCCTGAATGCCGTCAATGGATCCTTGAGACATGGACGATGTGCGAGCGAAGGGTTGGAAGGTATGCGACGAAGCTTGATTGGTGGCTGACTTGTGCTAAACCGGCACTTCGCCGTACGTTCATCTCATATAGCAGGGAAATGGCAGAATGGCGCCGCCGTACCACCGACTTTTATTTTGCAGCACTGCGCGACCTGGATGATGACCCGCCGGGACAGGACATCTGGATCGAACGCAAAAGGATAAAAGCTAAACTAGTGGCTTTAGCTCGGAAACATCTTCAGGGAACCATGGTGCGCGCCAGATGTCACGATACGGTAAGGCACGAGATTCCTTCCATGCACCACGTCGTGAATGAACGAAAGCACCGACGACGCGTTTTGGTACGGGAGTTAATCACCCGCGAAGACCGAAGAGTGACGCGTCAAGCGGACATTGTCTCTGCATTCGTCGACCATTACCAACACATCTATCTGGAAGAAGCAGCCTCTTTCGATGACCTCGACCGTATAGCCACGTCCGTCTCCCGTACACTGACGGTGGAAGCAGCGGGAACCATACTGGAAGCCATTAGCTGTGAGGAAGTACATGATGCGATCGCACAAGGTGCGTTGAATCGGTCCCCAGGCATTGATGGGCTTCCTGCTGAATTCTATCGCGAATTTCGCAACGAAATGGCACCGCGATGGACGGAAATGTACAACGAGATGTTAAATTCCGATGCGCCTATTCCACCGGCTTTTATGGAAGGCCTCCTGGTGCCAGTACATAAACCGAAGCCAGGAATTACGGTCACACATTATCGCCCCATCACCCTGCTTAATGCCGACTATAAGATCTTTGCACGGTTGCTAGCGTCCCGATGTCGTATGTTAATTCGTAGCGTTCTCTCTCCGGAACAGACGACACCGGGTGGATCGGTGAATGTGCAAACAGCTACTGGCGAATGCCGTGATGTGATAGCGCTGGCGGAGGAGTGCCGGCTTAAAGCGGCGATGGTGGCGGTTGATTTTGACAGTGCTTTTGATAAGGTGCGCCACAACTATCTGTATGCTGTACTGGAACAAATGGGTTTTCCAGACCGTTTTACTGGTCTCATTAGAAGGCTTTACGGGGGCGCACAATCCTTGGTACAGGTTAATGGGCGTATAGCAGGGCCCATTCAAATTCGACGATCCATTCGCCAGGGCTGCCCTCTTTCGATGCTGCTGTTCGCGATAGCGTTGGAACCATTAATTGGGAGGCTCACCAATTCTCTTTCTGGGGTGGAACTACGGGGCTACACCTTCAAATGTCGTGCCTATGCGGACGACCTCCTGCTGCTCGTTCGTTCTGAGGAAGAGGTGAAGACGGTCTTTGAACTGTTGTTGGACCACAGTGTGACGGCGGGTAGTGCAGTGAACATGAACAAATCGGCGGCAATGCCGGTGGGAAGGGGCCTTACGCCGGAAGAAACCAGTCCGTTTCCTTGTGTGCAACGATTCCGCTATCTCGGCATAGACTTTACCTCATCTGTAAAACATACTGCAGCAGTTAACTACCGACGTATGTTACAGACAACACGTACCATGGTCCGACAACATCTCCTACGGCGCCTTGATCCTTTGCAGCGAGTCGAGTACCTGAACACTTATGTGGTTTCTCGAATGGTGCATATATCGCAGATCCTGCCCCTACCACTCACGCTCGGACGTCGACTTCAATCAGCACTAGGCTATTTCGTGACGATTGGATCGCCCCTCAAGGTGCGATACGAAACGCTCACTCTCCCTACGGACAAGGGGGGACTCGGACTTACGAATGTTCACTGCCGTGCGACGGCGCTCCTTCTAGCCACAATGTATAAGCAATGGCGTAGCGGGCGTGATTCCCTTACATCCCGCCTACTGGATCTCCTGGTTCCAGCGTCCCTCACACCTCCGGTGGCGGTGGGCAACATTACGCCACATTTTGCGCATGTCTCAACATTTATCGTGGAACTTAGTTATATCAGAGACGAGCTTCCGCGCACTAGACCGCCATGCGCGAAGGATTTTTATGTTTGGCTGCTACGACGGATAAGTTGTAATGTGATTGAACTGACACACCCCAGGTTGCATTGGCCGAAGATTTGGAGACATGTGCACCAAAAATTCTTTCCTACATTCGTTCGGGCACTGTGGTTCTCTGTCGCCTGTGGCAAGTTCAACACCCACCAACGGCTCCATGCAATTGGACTAGTGGACACTCCACTATGCCCGAAATGTCACCAAGTGGATGACGACCATCACCGCTTAACTTGTATCGCGGTGGAGGACGTCTGGCTCCTAGGAAGACAGATGGTGGCTTGCTACCTCCGTGTGACCCCGCAACATATTACACCTGCTTCCTTCTTACATCCGGAGAGTGACTACTTTCCGGCGACTAAATCACAGTCGATCATCTGGATCAAAGGTTGGACGATCGCGTACCTCTATGGGGATACTGCCACGTCGCGACTTGACTTTTGGTATTTCTTGCAGCAAGCCCACAGTGAGGTTCACAGATGGTCCCACTATCGGAAAACCTTTGCCAATTATCTTCAGGCAGTCTTCCTTGACCCCCCACGCAGTTGGAATGTGCCGGGTGCAGTCGGTGTGCACATTTGACAGCTGATGATGCACCTCACGCTTCTCTCACCACTCACTATGTAATGCACATACTATACGATGAAATGGTCTATATGTTCCTTTTAACAGAGTGATCCTTCTTGAAAATAAATAAATAAAAACAACATCCCTGTTCCTTTCAATTTGTGATTTGTTTTAAAATCTTTTGTTTTCTTTCTTTTTGGCAAAGGATGCATTTCATTTAGTGTTTGTAAAAAAAAAAAAAAAGTGATGGTCGTGCGGTAGCGTTCTCGCTTCCCACGCACGGGTTCCCGGGTTCGATTCCCGGCGGGGTCAGGGATTTTCTCTGCCTCGTGATGACTGGGTGTTGTGTGATGTCCTTAGGTTAGTTAGGGTTAAGTAGTTCTAAGTTCTAGGGGACTGATGACCATAGATGTTAAGTCCCATAGTGCTCAGAGCCATTTGAACCATTTGACGAGTGAAGAGTTTAAGGGAGAGATTTCGGACACTACTACGTTTGTGCTGGAAGAAGAAAGGCCTGCCTGTGGTAACGTGCGTGATTCAGACGTATAGGTGTTAGATCATGGGCGGTGAGAAGCCGCAATGAGATTTTAACTTTTGAGGACACTATTCGGTTAGATCTTGAATGGAACACTTGGATATTCGTTCTGGAAGAAGGCAGACCTGTCTGTGGTATTGTGTGCGTTTTGATGGAGTGTGTGATGGATTCTGAGCAGTGAACTGCCACTATCATACCTTAACTTCTGTAGAAACTTTATATTCCGAGAGGTCTGAATTTGCTCCTGTTTCGGGCTCTAACTGTTCCACTTGCATTATGGAATTGAGAATAGACTGAGTATAAATTGGTATTCTTTGTATCATGTTGTAAGACGTCGTGGTCTCCTGACCTTCATTACTTACATATTCCGCCCTCACAATCATATTCCGCACATCAAGACGTTTCATTCGAACCCAAACTCGATAAGATAAAGTCAATGTTGTGTGAATTCATGTAAACGATATGCCAATAACAAGTAAGCGCACCGTGGTTGAGATACTCGAGGCTGGCGTACACACATAGATTCCAGACACGATGGTCACAAAAGCTTTTACTTCAGGAGAGGAACTGCACGCCAGGAGGCCGGTCCCAAGCTGTCTACGTCGGCGGGTGGCCGCCCGTGGAGCGGAGAACGTAGGCCCGAGTGAAAGGAGGAACGACCCTGTGTTCGGCTTAAAAGCAAATTCCGCCAGCCTACCCATTCTTCACACATAGCACGCAGTTTCAGAGATTTTCACAGGGAGACAGCAAACGCCAAACACCAATGCTACGGATTTCCGGGTTGGTCTCCTTAAACGAAACGTCATTCTCCCGTTTTAGAAGAGCAATGCTGATTGGCAGACGATATTTCTGACACCTTGAGCTGAAGGAGTAAAGGAAGAGACCGAAAGATATACCCCTTCACGTCTGGCGTGGAGAGGGGCCGTTCCGTTGTTGCTCTTGGTGCGAGAACATGTAACGAGAGCGTGCGCGCTCGTACTCAAAGAGCGCGGAACAAGTCTCCCCTCAGTACTTCACTGGGAGAGCACCTCTGTCGAGAGCGAATCGAAGTGTGACTCTATATTGAGTCCTTGTGATTAAGCGTTGTTCACTGTGTTGGCCGCCACACTTATTGTGCGGTGTGAACGGACAGAGTTATAGTTAAACGCCTGGGAGCGAATTTTGAGTGGCATCGCGGTGGACTAGTTATCTGACCGGTGTACCACGCCAATAGTTAGACTAGGGGCGAATAGGAGTCCTTGACTCCATCAAGGCGTAGGGAGAGTTTGATTGTCGAAGGTCAATCCAGATAGAATGAGAGTTATCTTATTTGTCAGCAGCGAGCAGTGCAGACAGCAGTCATTGCAGCTTACAGTATTGTGCGCTACAGCTCTTGCGAGCCCCATATTTCCTCCACAACAGTACACTTCACTGCATTTCTCACGCGACAGCCTCGACTGTACCTAGCAACATTCTAACGGATAATTATTCAAGTTGAGTAGGCGCGGCTCTCAGCCATTCTCTCAAGTCAATAACAATCTTAAACTTCGTATAGAAATTTCATTAGCGAATCCTATCCTTAAGAGGTAACTTTACATTCCGAAAAGAACCAGGAAATAACGTGTCCAATTCATAACTAAAAGTGCCATTGTGATTTCTCAGAATTTTTGCAAAATAAATTATAATTTTCGTGAGTTTCATGTTTTTCTTACACTAACTATCACTACTCAAGTACCCGAGAATCCCGCTAGTTATGTAAGAAATTTTGTGAATTTTTGTGTCATTTCCTTACAGCGGACGACTCCAGAAGATAATTGTTGCTGAAAGCTTTTCAGGCATTTCTCTTTAGAACGATAGGAGCGTCTGTCTGACTTCTGTAGTAGTGTGGGGGTGGAAATTGCATCTTGCAGGAGCCACAGGGTAAAGGGTACATCTCAGATTAATCCGTTGCGCGGAATGACAAATAGCAACCCCACGCTCACAATGTTTCTTAATTTGTAAATCACCATGTTGAACTCTGAACTGTTTTGA
This sequence comes from Schistocerca nitens, assembly GCF_023898315.1. Classification (NCBI taxonomy): domain Eukaryota; kingdom Metazoa; phylum Arthropoda; class Insecta; order Orthoptera; family Acrididae; genus Schistocerca; species Schistocerca nitens. The sequence continues at coordinate 567,264,126 of NC_064616.1, read as the reverse complement.
CGAATAATTTGTGTATTGTGGTTATGAAAGGAACTTTGTTTTAGCGTATATTTGATGACTATTTAGTTTGGGGATTTTGTTACCATCCTCGAAACGTCCTCAACGTAACTTTCCTGCATTTGAAAAAGGGCATTTTATATCTGTATTTTAAGTGAATATCGCAAGACCACTTCTCGTTTACTTGAGGTGTCCTTTCTTGAACAAACATTATTCAACATAATTCTGTGTCATCTACATCAGTTACAGACGTTAGAATAGAATCCTTGTTATTAAATTATTCTTTTAACTTTTATTTGGTATTTCTGTGTGTTTCATTTGCTCGCAATTCTAACCAATGCATAGACTATTTGATGACAGACTCACTACAGGCTATTTTTTGCAGATAATTAGCTGTTGAGCATGAAAGCAGTCGTGTGTGGGTCAACCCTATGACTACATAGGGCTGTTCTTTTTAAACAGAGGCGTGCATAGCTCAAGTACCTAAGTATGAGCAACCATAGGTAAAGATGCAACTGGTTTGATCGCATTTTGGAAGAGCGACTACTCAACAGTAACAGTTAGTTACTGCCGAAATTGGGGTTTTCTCGTCCGGGATATCAATTTAATCCCTTTAGAATTACAACTGTAATTCTAACACTTTACAGTAAGCTGTAATCCAGTTCCCATATCTACTGCATGACAGGCAGTTTGCAGAGGGACTGCGAATATAAGATTTTGCAGCAGTTGCATCCATGAGAATTGATAGTAAAAGTAAGATATAGGGAAGTTATGTGTGGAGCTTCAAGAAAGAAGAAGGCTGTGCAGAAGCGGGCGGAGTTCAAGTTTGCTGTGGCCAGCAGCAGCGGAGACTGATGGGAGTGAACAGGAGCGCGGGCCACTTGCGGCGACTTCGTTCTTCAGTGTCGGCAGCATCTACACGTTCTTCAACAGTAGCAAAGCAGAAGCAGCCACCATGACCGATAAGTTAACTACATGCGCCGATAGTATTAATATGTGTGGGCCGCGCCGGATTAGCCGAGCGGTCTTGGGCGCTGCAGTCACGGACTGTGCGGCTGGTCCCGGCGGAGGTTCGAGTCCTCCCTCGGGCATGAGTGTGTGTGTTTGTCCTTAGGATAATTTAGGTTAAGTAGTGTGTAAGCTTAGGGACTGATGAACTTAGCAGTTAAGTCCCATAAGATTTCACACACATTTGAACATTTGAACATTAATATGTGTGAACCCGCAGCTTCATTGTCAGTGATTGAGTATGCAGCGAATGAACAACCACCTATCCTGAGTGGTTCAGATATTGCTAGTGGGTGTATTAGTCCTAAATCTGATCGTGGCAGTGTCGAAATGGAACTTTCTGATGGGGCAGGGAGGGGAAGTAAGCTTTCAGACAATTAACCGTCACAATTAACACTAGTTTTGCCAGAAATGCAATCTAGTGTAGGGGCATTGAGAATGATGAAGGAACAGCTAAATTCTAACCTCAATTCTGATACTGAAAGTGTAAAAGCTTAGATGGAAAAAGTTAATTCAGGGGGTTGTTCATACAAAATTAGTACAGTTAAAGTCAGACATGAGCAAGATTTCTGAGGATGTTGGCATGATAGGCACCAGAGTCAGTGCAGCAGAAAAAGATTCCGGGTAGAAGTTAGAAAAGATAAAGGACGAGCTGCTTGGCGATGTTAAGAATTCAGTGCTGAGAAAAAATGAACTTGAGTAGAGTAGTAAAATATCAAAGGAAGCTGTTTAAAAATGAGAACATTTTGACTCAAGATGAACAGCAGTTCAAAGACAAGAGGCCTGAATTAAATACTTTAGCAGCGAATCAAGCTGCTACTCTGATAGGTGTTCCTTGGGTTAATACAGGAATGACAAAGTGTTTTGCAGATGATGGAAAATACCATTACAGCATTAGTAATAAGCTATAATTAAAACGAAATGAAATTGCCGATCGACTGAGTGTTTGCTTTCTAGGGAGCGAGAAAGTTATCTATTCAGTTTCCATATCAATAGGTGCACATATCTGTATATGCCTGAAATGGCGATTGGAGAAGCAAAACAGTTCCATGACAAAACACACTCAACATAAAATCACCAATGTCTACGAAATGTAAGGTTCTAATTTAAAATGGCATATTGTGTTATATATCTTTCACTTGCTAAAGGGATGTTCATTATTTTGTACTGTGCGGCAGCTAATTCGGTACTAGTCAATAGGAGTAAGAAGGCTTCTTCATTGGAACTTCTGAAGTCCTATGCAACCTAACAGTGTGTGGCACTCAGTAAGTAACTGCTGTACAACATGTTTCATTTAATTAATTTCAGGATCACTACAGCAAATAATGACGATATTTGAGCATAAACATCTCTATAATGCACTGTCACAAAACTCAGCTGATCGGTACGCCATGAAGGTGTTGGTGACAGTGAATCGGCACGCATGCGACGGAATGCTCTGCCTAATTTGTTCTCAAATGCCGTGCATAAAAACGGGATTCCTCCGGGGCTCATACCTTGAGATCTGTTGATGATAGAACGGTAGGGTCAAGTGTTTTGGATAGCCATTGGGCTAGGGACCATTTGTATACCCAACATCAGGATCGTTTCAGTGTCACTATCGTACAACGCAGGGTCAAAGTATGAATGTTACACACTTCCTTCTGGTTAGGCAAATGGTGCAAATCGGTTCGTTCCTTTTGCATTTGATGTGGTCTATGGTGGGCCTTAAGGAGCTTATGGAGGCACCTTTAATTCGTGGGCAGTTCCTTAGAAAACTAAAAAAAGTGTTTTTTACCATATTCTTCGCACCAAAATCGAGTCACCGATTCCAAGACAGCTATACATAGCAAATGGCTGAAATATACGACATTTTCATAAAATCCCTATCTCGAACAGCCTTGAAAATTTATTTCATATCACTGTACACTTCCGAGATACAAAGGTTCAAAGTTATCCTACATCTTCACGCAAGATACACACGTATAATCCTTCGTGAGGCGAAAACGTAGTTTCTAAATTAACGTTGCACGGATAAATATGCTGTAAACTGCTATTATCTTCAGAAGGGTTATGGAAACCCCACGTTGTAGCACTGAACCACACGCATGTCCATATCAGAGCAAAAAAAAAAAAAAAAAAAGGCGAATACGCTCCTGTTTATGAAAAGACTCTGATTGAACAGCGGGACACCAGCTGCCTCATTCCATCTTGTTGAGCACCTTTAAAAATGGCATGCGAACATATTCGCACTTTTTTATGCTGAAAGAAAAGGAGGCAGTGGCAGTGGGAAAGATACAGAATAGTCTTAAATACTGGAAGGTAGTAGACAGTGTTTCTGCAATAGAAAAATGATGGAAGCAGTGGCAATGTGAGAGAAAGAGAGGGACGCATTAGCAGTGGAATATAGTTGACAGTGACAGGATAGAACTTGAAAAAGAGTGAAGGAGATAGTGACAGTAGGAGAGTAATAAGGAGAAGGAGAAAGTAGAAGTGAATAAGAGCCAGTGATAATGAGAGGCAGAGTCTACGATAGTGACAACGAGGAAGAGAAAGATTGTAATAGTGAGACAGCAGCAGTGAGAAGGAAGGAATGAGATAGTAGTAGTAGTAAGAGACTGTAGTAGTAAGAGATAGCAACCCCCCCCCCCCCCCCCATGAACAATGGACCCTGCCGTTGGTGGGGAGGCTTGCGTGCCTCAACGATACAGATAGCCGTACCGTAGGTGCAACCACAACGGAGGGGTATATGTTGAGAGGCCAGACAAACGTGTGGTTCCTGAAGAGGGGCAGCAGCCTTTTCATTAGTTGCAGGGGCAACAGTCTGGATGATTGACTGATCTGGCCTTCTAACACTAACCAAAATGGTCTTGTTGTTCTGGTACTGCGAACGGCTGAAAGCAAGGGCAAACTACAGCCGTAATTTTTCCCGAGGGCATGCAGCTTTAATGTATGATTAAATGATGATGGCGTCCTTTTGGGTAAAATATTCCGGAGGTAAAATAGTCCCCCATTCGGATCTCCGGGCGGGGACTACTCAGGAGGACGTCGTTATCAGGAGAAAGAAAACTAGCGTTCTACGGATCGGAGCGTGGAATGTCAGATCCCTTAATCGGGCAGGTAGGTTAGAAAATTTAAAAAGGGAAATGGATAGGTTAAAGTTTGATATAGTGGGAATTAGTGAAGTTCGGTGGCAGGAGGAACAAGACTTTTGGTCAGGTGAATACAGAGTTATAAATACAAAATCAAATAGGGGTATTGCAGGAGTAGGTTTAATAATGAATAAAAAATAAGAGTACGGGTAAGCTACTATAAACAGCATAGTGAACGCATTATTGTGGCCAAGATAGACACGAAGCCCACGCCTACTACAGTAGTACAAGTTTATATGCCAACTAGCTCTGCAGATGACGAAGAAATTGAAGAAATGTATGATGAGATAAAAGTAATTATTCAGGTAGTGAAGGGAGACGAAAATTTAAGTCATGGGTGACTGGAATTCGGCAATAGGAAAAGGGAGAGAAGGAAACATAGTATGTGAATATGGACTGGGGCTAAGAAATGAAACAGGAAGCCGTCTGGTAGAATTTTGCACAGAGCATAACTTAATCATAGCTAACACTTGGTTCAAGAATCATAAAAGAAGGTTGTATACATGGAAGAATCCTAGAGATACTAATAGGTATCAGATAGATTATATAATGGTAAGACAGAGATTTAGGAACCAGGTTTTAAATTGTAGGACGTTTCCAGGGGCAGATGTCGACTCTGACCACAATCTATTGGTTATGAACTGTAGAGTAAAACTGAAGAAATTGCAAAAAGGTGGGAATTTAAGGAGATGGGACCTGGATAAACTGACTAAACCAGAGGTTGTACAGGGTTTCAGGAACAGCATAAGGGAACAATTGACAGGAATGGGGGAAAGAAATACAGTAGAAGAAGAATGGGTAGCTTTGAGGGATGAAATAGTGAAGGCAGCAAAGTATCAAGTAGGTAAAAATAAGAGGGCTAATAGAAACCCTTGGGTAACAGAAGAAATATTGAATTTAATTGATGAGAGGAGGAAATACAAAAATGCAGTAAATGAAGCAGGTAAAAAGGAATACAAACGTCTCAAAAATGAGATCGACAAGAAGTGCAAAATGGCTAAGCAGGGTTGGCTAGAGGACAAATGTAAGGATGTAGAGGCTTATCTCACAAGGGTTAAGATAGATACTGCCTACAGGAAAATTAAAGAGACCTTTGGAGAAAGGAGAACCACTTGCATGAATATCAAGACCATTGATGGAAACCCAGTTCTAAGCAAAGAAGGCAAAGCAGAAAGGTGGAAGGTGTATATAGAGGGTCTATACAAGGGCGATGCACTTGAAGACAATATTATGGAAATGGAAGAGGATGTAGATGAAGATGAAATGGGAGATATGATACTGCGTGAAGAGTTTGACAGAGCACTGAAAGACCTGGGTCGAAACAATGCCCCCGGTGTAGACAACGTTCCATTAGAACTACTGACAGCCTTGGGAGAACCAGTCATGACAAAACTCTACCATCTGGTGAGCAAGATGTATGAGACAGGCAAAATACCCTCAGACTTCAAGAAGAATATAATAATTCCAATCCCAAAGAAAGTAGGTGTTGACAGATGTGAAAATTACCGAACTATCAGTTTAATAAGTCACAGCTGCAAAATACTAACGCGAATTCTTTACAGACGAATGGAAAAACTGATAGAAGCCGACCTCGGGGAAGATCAGTTTGGATTCCGTAGAAATGTTGGAACACGTGAGGCAATATTGACCCTACGACTTATCTCAGAAGAAAGATTAAGGAAAGGCAAATCTACATTTCTAGCATTTGTAGACTTAGAGAAAGCTTTTGACAATGTTGATTGGAATACTCTCTTTCAAATTCTGAAGGTGGCAGGGGTAAAATACAGGGAGTGAAAGGGTATTTACAATTTGTACAGAAACCAGATGGCACTTATAAGAGTCGAAGGGTATGAAAGGGAAGCAGTGGTTGGGAAGGGGCTGAGACAGGGTTGTAGCCTATCTCCGCTGTTATTCAATCTGTATATTGAGCAAGCAGTAAAGGAAACAAAAGAAAAGTTCGGAGTTGGTATTAAAATCCATGGAGAAGAAATAAAAACTTTGAGGTTCGCCGATGACATTGTAATTCTGTCAGAGACAGCAAAGGACTTGGAAGAGCAGTTGAACGGAATCGACAGTGTCTTGAAAGGAGGATATAAGATGAACATCAACAAAAGCAAGACGAGGATAATGGAATGTAGTCGAATTAAGTCGGGTGATGCTGAGGGAATTAGATTAGGAAATGAGACACTTAAAGTAGTAAAGGAGTTTTGCTATTTGGGGAGCAAAATAACTGATGATGGTCGAAGTAGAGAGGATATAAAATGTAGACTGGCAATGTGCAAGGAAAGCGTTCCTGAAGACGAAAAATTTGTTAACATCGAGTATAGATTTAAATGTCAGAAAGTCGTTTCTGAAAGTATTTGTATGGAATGTAGCCATGTATGGAAGTGAAACATGAGCGATGAATAGTTTGGACAAGAAGAGAATAGAAGCTTTCGAAATGTGGTGCTACAGAAGAATGCTGAAGATAAGGTGGGTAGATCACATAACTAATGAGGAGGTATTGAATAGAATTGGGGAGAAGAGGAGTTTGTGGCGCAATTTGACAAGAAGAAGGGACCGGTTGGTAGGACATCTTCTGAGGCATCAAGGGATCACAAATTTAGCATTCGAGGGCAGCGTGGAGGGTAAAAATCGTAGAGGGAGACCAAGAGAGGAATACACTAAGCAGATTCAGAAGGGGGTAGGCTGCAGTAGGTACTGGGAGATGAAGAAGCTTGCACAGGATAGAGTAGCATGGAGAGCTGCATCAAACCAGTCTCAGGACTGAAGACCACAACAACAAGAGACAGCAAGAGGAATATAGTGACAGTGAGAGGACAGAGTAGTAGCAGGACAGAACGAACGATACTGTGGTTGTGAGACAGGAGACAGTGACAGTGAGGCACGAAGAGATAATAACAATGAGTTGGGCTGACTGAACAAGCGAGAATGGTCAACTTGGAATGGGTGGGTATGAGCGATTTACAGTGATCGACTAATGAATGTGAGCAAATTAGAGTTGTGGAGCTTGTGCGAGTGAGAGGTAAATTGTATGTTAAAAAGAGCGCTAATGGTTCGCATGCCAAAATTTTTGGGAAAATTTTTAAAGGTGCCGAGGAAGGTGGAATGAGCCATCCAGTACCCAACTTTTCAGTCAGAGTTTTTTAAACAAGAGCACAGTCGCCCATTTTGTGCTCCTATAGCAGGATTCTTCCAGTGATGAAGTTAACCGTCAATAGTTGCATAGTAACAGTGAGTTGTATGTGAACAGTAATGAATGAATGTCGTTTAGTTAGAATTTTATGCATTGAGCAATGTAAAAACATAGTTAATAGGGCGATAAAAAAGATCAGTATTCATAAGTTTTTTGCGCGTCATAAACGAGTGAAAACCGAAATTGAAAGTGGGGAAATACAAAGATATACCACCGGAGATGAAATATAAGGGACAATCAAAAAGTTTCCGTTTGACATCATTACTGCAGCGTATATGCGACATGGCGGGATTTCGATATGGGTAAACAGGAAAGGGTTTAGTGTGGCATTCATGTCATTCCGGTTCAAATGGTTCAAATGGCTCTGAGCACTATGCGACTTAACTTCTGAGGTCATCAGTCGCCTAGATCTTAGAACTAATTAAACCTAACTAACCTAAGGACATCACACACATCCATGCGCGAGGCAGGATTCGAACCTGCGACCGTGGCGGTCGCTCGGCTCCAGACTGTAGCGCCTAGAAACTCACGGCCACTCCGGCCGGCTGTCTTTCCGGCGTGTGTGCAGTAAATGAGGAAACTTTAACTATGGCGAAGTTATTACGAAATGCGTCCAAGTAGGACCAGCGTGCTACTATTCTTTTCTTGGCTACTGAAAGTTAAAAATCGGTATACACTGAGGTAAAACAAGCGGTGTACCACTGTAAGAGGTACAGAGGTGAGCGAGTGTGCTGAGGCTTACCGCATTTCACTACTACTAGCGCCACGTCATCATAATGCGCCTGTGCTTAGCACACAAGGGATAGCACCATAATCTAAGACTAAAATTAAAAATTGAAACAACTTTTCCAAACATTGCGAATGTATGCTTCAGTATATTAATGTTAACGTTCTGAAGTCTCGCTAAATATATTATTTTAAGAAAAAAATGTGGTGCTAAATAATGATACTAGAAAGCTGAAAACTGTTCAGAATGTGCAAATGTATCTCACAATTAATAGTTACAAGTCTCAACTTGTTCAGAGCAATATTTTAGTCAAAATCGGCGTTTTTATGAAAAGTAAGGCTCTAAATGTTAGACTCAGAAAGATGAAAAAATTCGTATGTAGCCTCAGTTACATGTAAAAACCTTGTATCTGTAACACCAGTAAGTTACCTCTATTAGTTTTCAATTTATTTACTAAACCCAAAATTGAAACGAAAATGTTCTTATTCATAAAAGATCAAGTATCATCTGTATTTGATATAGAAAGATCTAATTACAGCACTCCATTACATTTATGCAATACTACAGCTGTACCAAGTGTGAAGATTGTGTTGCAAATAACAATGGTTACAAGTATGTTAAAGAGGCAGTTCAGAGGTCATGTTATACTGTCAGTTCCGTTCTAAAAATTCTAGCCGGCGCAGTTTAAATGTAGTCGAGTTACTAAATTTTCAGTTACTAAAGCAAACTTAACTCTATTTATATAAAATTTAGAAGATTGTAAATTATTAAGTGACAGAGATATAAATAAATACGTGTCCGAGAAAGGGGCAATTTAGATGCTGCTACTTGTGCCTAGAGCGACTGATAGCAAATCTTCGCCGGTTCTAGGCGCTTCAGTCTGGAATCGCCTGACCGCTACGGTCGCAGGTTCGAATCCTGCCTCGACCATGGATGTGTGTGATGTCCTTAGGTTAGTTAGGTTTAAGTAGTTCTAAGTTCTAGGGGACTGATGACTTCCGATGTTAAGTCCCATAGTGCTCAGTGCCATTTGAACCATTTGAAACAAATCTGTTTGGAGATCCGCTGCGCCCGTGTACAAATACGGCCAGAGAGGCAGTAAGAAGAGACACTTCGCACCGAGATATCAATCTGTCTGCGTCTCTCAAACTCTTGCGTGTGCTGTGCCACGGATGACGTCACAGCCAGCCAGCTACCAAAGGTGTTTTCGGTAAAAGCAGAAAATGAACTCACGAGGACTGTACACCGTCTTGGATCGCTTCGATTTCATGGAAGTAACTGTTTGTATGCCGTCCCTAATGCTGATAAAACCACGTGGCAAGTTGGGGGTTGTTTTCGGGGAAGAGACCAAACAGCGAGGTCATCGGTCTCATCGGATTAGGTAAGGATGGGGAAGGAAGTCGGCCGTGCCCTTTGAAAGGAACCATCCCGGCATTTTGCCTGGAGCGATTTAGGGAAATCACGGAAAACCTAAATCAGGATGGCCGCACGCGGGATTGAACCGTCGTCCTCCCGAACGCGAGTCCAGTGTGCTAACCACTGCGCCACCTCGCTCGGTGCGTGGCAAGTGGTGAGATTATTTTCCGCTTTAAGATGTGCAATTAACTTTTGGTGATTTAGTAGTCAGGGCGATAGACCATTTCACCTGGAACTTCCCGTAGAGATAGCCTCTGAACTGTTAATAGTGCTGTTCTCGATAGGGACATTATTATTATTTTTGTATGTCCACCCTTGTGATTAGAGGTCTGGGGAACTCGGGCTGTTCACTATGCAAGAAAATGAAACACCTACATCCGTCCTTATGATGTCCTTTTTTCACACACTTATCATTTTCTACAATTATTTTTGCCGTTTAATAGGTTATTTCAGGATTGTGCAGATAATGTATTGTCCAACTGGCCAATAAAAGTCATGGAATATTTAATTAATGAAGTTATTAATAAATAGTATATTTGTACAATGTATACAGTGGAAATTCGTTGTTGTATACTTTAGGTATGTGACAATGGATGTATCTGTTGGTTTTATCAAATGATTACTATAAATCCACTTGTAGATTATTGTCCTTGATTCTTACTCTGTTTTTTAATCTGTCCCTTTATTGTATGGTGGGTAAGTTAATGATGCTCTCATTACTGTTTATGCACATAGGCCTGAAGATGGTGCATTGCAGCACTGAAACTGGTACAGCCATACAACAAAGAACATCATAAGGTCGACTGTAGGTGTTTCATTTTCTTACAAAATGGTTCAAATGGCTCTTAGCACTATGAGACTTAACATCTGAGGTCGTCAGTCCCCTAGACTTAGAACTACTTAAACCTTACTAACCTAAGGACATCACACACATCCATGCCCGAGGGAGGATTCGAACCTGCGACCGTAGCAGCAACGCGGTTCTGGACTGAAGTGCCTAGAACCGTTTTCTTAGATTATTATTGTTATTTCTTTCTTTTCTCAGACGTTATGTCTGGTCAAAAATGGAAAGTAACGCAGACCGTGATCAATCGTGACTTCCTTTTAACTGTACGGTATATGTTATATTGCATTTAGGAACTTTCGGGTAATTTAACATGTACCAATAATTACGAATTTCTGTAGCTGTATATATAAGTTTGGATGTACTGTATTGCATTGATGTACTGGTGGATATTGTGTGGTATGACTCCTGTAGTTGATAGTATAATTGGTATAATGTCAACTTTATCCTGATGCCACATGTCCTTGACTTCCTCAGCCAGTTGGATGTATTTTTCAATTTTTTCTCCTGTTTTCTTTTGTATATTTGTTGTATTTGGTATGGATATTTCGATTAGTTGTGTTAATTTCTTCTTTTTATTGGTGAGTATGATGTCAGGTTTGTTATTTGGTGTTGTTTTATCTGTTACAATGGTTCTGTTCCAGTATAATTTGTATTCATCATTCTCCAGTACATTTTGTTGTGCATACTTGTATGTGGGAACGTGTTGTCTTATAAGTTTATGTTGTAAGGCAAGCTGTTGATGTATTATTTTTGCTACATTGTCATGTCTTCTGAGGTATTCTGTATTTGCTAGTATTGTACATCCGCTTGTGATGTGATCTACTGTTTCTATTTGTTGTTTGCAAAGTCTGCATTTATGTGTTGTGGTATTGGGATCTTTAATAATATGCTTGCTGTAATATCTGGTGTTTATTGTTTGATCCTGTATTGCAATCATGAATCCTTCCGTCTCACTGTATATATTGCCTTTTCTTAGCCATGTGTTGGATGCGTCTTGATCGATGTGTGGCTGTGTTAGATGATACGGGTGCTTGCCATGAAGTGTTTTCTTTTTCCAATTTACTTTCTTCATATCTGTTGATGTTATGTGATCTAAAGGGTTGTAGAAGTGGTTATGAAATTGCAGTGGTGTAGCCGATGTATTTATATGAGTGATTGCTTTGTGTATTTTGCTAGTTTCTGCTCGTTCTATAAAGAATTTTCTTAAATTGTCTACCTGTCCATAATGTAGGTTTTTTATGTTGATAAATCCCCTTCCTCCTTCCTCTCTGTTTAATGTGAATCTTTCTGTTGCTGAATGTATGTGATGTATTCTATATTTGTGGCATTGTGATCGTGTAAGTGTATTGAGTGCTTCTAGGTCTGTGTTACTCCATTTCACTACTCCAAATGAGTAGGTCAATATTGGTATAGCATAAGTATTTATAGCTTTTGTCTTGTTTCTTGCTGTCAATTCTGTTTTCAGTATTTTTGTTAGTCTTTGTCTATATTTTTCTTTTAGTTCTTCTTTAATATTTGTATTATCTATTCCTATTTTTTGTCTGTATCCTAGATATTTATAGGCATCTGTTTTCTCCATCGCTTCTATGCAGTCGCTGTGGTTATCCAATATGTAATCCTCTTGTTTAGTGTGTTTTCCCTTGACTATGCTATTTTTCTTACATTTGTCTGTTCCAAAAGCCATATTTATATCATTGCTGAATACTTCTGTTATCTTTAGTAATTGGTTGAGTTGTTGATTTGTTGCTGCCAGTAGTTTTAGATCATCCATGTATAGCAAATGTGTGATTTTGTGTGGGTATGATCCAGTAATATTGTATCCATAATTTGTATTATTTAGCATGTTGGATAGTGGGTTCAGAGCAAGGCAGAACCAGAAATGACTTAATGAGTCTCCTTGGTATATTCCACCTTTAATGTGTATTGGCTGTGATGTGATATTATTTGAATTTGTTACGATATTAAGTGTGGTTTCCCAATTTTTCATTACTATGTTTAGGAACCGTATCAATTTAGGATCTACTTTGTATATTTCCAATATTTGTAGTAACCATGAGTGGGGTACACTACCAAAAGCTTTTTGGTAATCAATGTATGCGTAGTGTAGCGACCTTTGTTTAGTTTTAGCTTGATATGTCACCTCTGCATCTATTATCAGTTGCTCTTTACATCCTCGTGCTCCTTTGCAACAGCCTTTTTGTTCTTCATTTATAATTTTGTTCTTTTTTGTATGTGTCATTAATTTCTGTGTAATGACTGAAGTTAATATTTTGTATATTGTTGGTAGGCATGTTATGGGGCGATATTTAGCTGGCTTTGCTGTGTCTGCTTGATCTTTAGGTTTCAGATAAGTTATTCCTTGTGAAAGTGTATCAGGGAATGTGTATGGGTCTCCAATGTAACTGTTAAATAATTTAGTTAGATGTGAATGTGTTGAGGTGAACTTCTTTAGCCAGAAATTTGCTATTTTATCTTTTCCAGGGGCTTTCCAATTGTGAGTAGAATTAATTGCTTGGGTGACTTCGTGTTGCAAAATTATCACTTCAGGCATTTGTGGTATCATCTTGTATGTGTCTGTTTCTGCTTTTATCCACCGTGCATGCCTGTTATGTTGTACCGGGTTTGACCATATGTTGCTCCAGAAGTATTCAATGTCTGTTATGTTTGGTGGATTGCCTATTTTAATAAGTGTGTTATCTATTGTCTGGTAAAATTTCTTTTGGTTTGTGTTGAAAGTTTGGTTTTGTTTCCTTCTATTTTCACTTTTTTTGTATCTTCTAAGTCGTTTGGCCAATGCTTGTAATTTCTGCTTCTTTTCATCTAATTGCTCTATCGCTTCTTGTTGTGAGATTTTACCTAACCTTTTTGGTTTTTTTCTGACATTTCATTTCTTATAAATTGTGTTAGCTGTCCGATGTCTTTTCTCAGTTTTTCTATTCTGATCTGTAGCCTGTGTTGCCAAGCTGGTTTTGTGGGTTTCTTCTTTGTGTTGGTTGGTTCTGATCTCTGCCTGGTGTGTATATTTAGTGTAGTGAGTGCTCCTATATAAATCAGTAGTTGTAACTCTTCCATAGTTGTGTTTTCATTTATTTTGTTGTCTATGATTGTGTTGATAGTTTTTATTGTTATTTCGACTTGTGGGTTATTTGGCGGTCTATGCAAGAATGGTCTAATGTCTGTATTTGTGTCTTTGTATTCTATATATGTCAGCTGAAATGTTTCTTCTATATCTGACATGTGTGTCACTTCGTGTTCTATTTGTGCTTGTTCTGGTGGCTGTCTTAAGATTTCGTTTTCCTCTGATTGTTTAATTGATGCGTGTTGTTCTTTGTTTGTTTGCTCTGGGATGTTTGAGTCCATTACTGTATTTTCTTCTTCTTCTTCTGTTTTCACATTATTTTGTTCCAGTATTTGTTGTACTTGTTGTTTGATGTTTTCTAATTCTGACTGGGGTATCCTGTTATTTTTTATTATTACACGGATCTGATCAGCTAGTCGTTGTTCTGTTAAAAATTTTAATTCTGGGTATCTGGTAATAAATGTTGTGTATACTTGTGATCTGTATCCAGTTGTGTTGGTTCCTAGGTTTGTTGCTTTGTAATAACAGAACATGAGGTGTCGATTAACTTCAGCTGACCATCTCATCCTCTCTCTTTGTTTTCCTTCTAGGGTGGTTACAGGAAGCATATCCTGCAAAACACCTCTATTTGGATTTAAATCATTTTCCAGTTGGCTAGCAGTGTCGATACCATTGTGGGCGGGCATAGGGTTCAAGCGTCGTCCCCGACCATGACAGCGCTTGTCCGAGGCTTCTTTAGTTCTGTCCTGAACCAACTAATCACACTAAAAGGGGGGGGGGGTTAGCCCTATTAGTGGTTTATTCTTTTCGTCGCCTTTTACGACTGGCAGAACATACCAGAGGTCTATTCCTTTCCCGGGCCTCCACGGGGTTTATTATTATTATTATTATTATTATTATTATCTGGAATTTTATTATATTTTGTGTGTGTGAAACTTTACTGAATATATCAATCAGTTAAAACTCAGAAGTTTTATTTACAGTCATTGTTTCTGATTCTGCTTGGTATCTAGAAAGAAGGAAAATTTCCTTTCAGTGAGCACAATGAGTAATGTGAACTTGCAGACTGGAAATTATGGTCAGTACGTTTTCCATCGCTTTCTGGCTGAGTGCAAAAATAGTTTTCAGGCCATTTTAAGTGGCGAAGGTAGGTGTAAAGTTCACACAGACAATGTAAATGTCGTTTCACATTAACGGCATAACAAAAAGTAATAACCAGTTAGATTATATACCCGCCGCACCTCAACATCCGTCAGAGAATGAAGAATGTGTGTGGGGCAGCATGTCAGTCGAAAACCGCCGTTGTGGAATGGTGCACCAGGTTCCATGGTGCTTCATGATAATGCACGTATCCATATAATAAATGTCTTAACCCAAAAGTTATGCCAAATCAAGTGGAAGACACTGGAGCGCTCGCTCTATAGTCCAGATCACCTCCCACGGCCGCACGGAGTGACCGCGTGGTTTGAGGCGCCATGTCACGGATTGCGCAGCCCCTCCCGTCGGAGGTTCGAGTCCTCCCTCGGGCATGGGTATTTATGTGTGTGTGTGTGTGTGTGTGTGTGTGTGTGTGTGTGTGTGTGTGTGTGTGTGTGTGTGTGTTGCTCTTAGCATAAGTTAGTTTAAATAGTGTGTAAGTCTAGGGACCGATGACCTCAGCAGTTTGGTCCCTTAGGTATTCACACACATTTGAACGTTTGAACCTCCCATGCCATTATCACGCCTTCGATCCCTTAAAGAACGTCTCGATGATTCAATGATTCGTGTCGGTCGAGGATCTGCAGCAGGCAGTTACGAACTTCTTCAAGCAGCAGCACACAGTATTTTACCAAATGAGCATCTTCAGCCTGGTTCGTTGATGACATGATTGCTCCAACGCTCATGACTATTTTGCCTGATTGGCACAACGATTCTGGACTTTACGGCCTTTGAACTGAAACTTTTTGATTGCACATTGGATCACAAGATAAGGGTGAGTCAAACTCAAATATCTGTATTAAAAATTCTTGCTTCAAGTGCTTCGATGAGAAGGATAGTGTAAGGTGGCAGAATAAATGAAGCTCAATTTTGCACCTTACATAAAAGTTTTATACATCGTAACGGGAAGGTGAATATGACACCTAACTTACTTTGGTGATAATGAGCAGATTTGCCTAAGGGCAGATCGTGAAACACGACGCGGGGGTGGTGTGGGTGCCTATGTTCGCTCTGATCTGAGACCTACTATACTATGCACATCGGATGCAAAGGGCGAAGGAGAAGCAGAGTTCGTGTTTTTCGAAATAAATAAATCAGATCAGAAACTGCTAATTGGAGTAATCTATAAACCTCCAAACGGCGGTGCTATGTCCTCCTTTCAGTCTGCCCTGTCCTCGCTCGTGACACTGCATGAACACATTATCATTATGGGCGACACAAACATCGACTTACAGTTAAAATCTCCCTCTGCAGAAAAACTAAGGAGACTGTTCCACTCCAATGATATGAGTTTAACACCGCTGGAACCAACTCATCACACGCCAATCAGCCATACACTCATAGATATAATAGCAACAAAGCGACCAGATAAAATAATTCGCGCCAATCAGACATCCGCTCCGGGACTTTCTGCTCATGACGTGATATTCGTAAATTAATCAGTGCATACTACCAAAGAAAAATCTCACCTGGTAACCTACAGAAACCCAAAAAATGTTAACCATGACGCTCTTCAAAAGGATTGCTCAGACATCCCTTGGCATGATATAAGCAATGAACCGACTTTAGACGGAAAAATTCGGGAATTATGTCGCAAAATTATTGCACTGTATGATAAACATGCTTCTCAACGCACTGTCAAGGTAAAGAGAGCTCCCGCTCCGTGGCTCACCACTGCATTACGCCAGTTAATGAATAAACGCGATGCTGCACATGGGGCCTTTAAGCGTAACCCAACTCCCGAGGCATACGAAGCTTATAGGAAACTCCGAAATAGAGCCAAGCAAAGCGTGAGGAATGCCAAAATCAGACATGCCCGCTCTGTCGTATGCTGCATATCAAAACCTGCTGCACTGTGGAAAAAGCTGCGCAGTTTCGGTATAGGGAAGCGAAGATCTGACGCTGTTTATCAAGCGTCTGCAGAAGAATTAAACGATTTCTTCTCAACAGCTGTAAACTGCCACGCAGCGACAAATTACCAGTCCCAAGATATCAATCTCTCGAGAGACAAGTTTTTCCTAAAACATGTCACTACCGGCACAGTACACAAGGCAATTATGAGAATCTCTTCCGAGGCAGTAGGAAATGATGGAGTGAGTATTGGCACGATTAAGAACGTCGTAGACACTATTACTCCAGTTATCACAGACATCTTCAACCTGTCTCTTGTTAGTAGTACATATCCTACTGAGTGGAAGCAAAGTTTAATTCAACCTATACCCAAGACTGACAACCCTAAGTCGCCAGGTGACTACAGGCCGATCAGCATACTACCTGCAATATCTCAAGCCCTAGAATACATCGTCCATGAACAGCTGACGGATTACCTCAAAACTCATAACATCCACGACAAATATCAGTCAGGCTTTCGAAAGCACCATAGTACAGCAGCTGCATTAATCAAAGTAACTGATGACATTAAACATGCTATGGACAGATGTGAAGCTAGCATCCTAACACTGCTTGACTTTAGCAAGGCTTTTGATACAGTTGACTCTGATATATTACTAATTAAAATGAAGCAGCTGAATTTTTCAAACAGCGCAATACACTGGTTCGACAGCTACCTCAAAAACAGAAGTCAACAAGTCATTTGTGGGTCGGAAAAGTCATCATGGAAAAACGTGCGCTCTGGAGTTCCCCAAGGCTCCGTTCTTGGTCCATTACTCTTCTCACTATACATTAATGATATTTCTTCAGTGATTCACTCCTGCAACTACCATCTATATGCCGACGACATCCAACTGTACATAATTGCAAGCCCCAAGAACATTGCTGACGCAGTAGCGAATATGAACGCAGATCTTTGCTCTGTTTCTCGATGGGCACAGAACCTAGGTCTGAAACTAAACCACAAGAAATCCCAGGTCATACTTATATCTCATCCAAAGTTAATCAGCCGGTACTTTAGCGAAACAGTCCCTCAAATACTCCTCAATGGTACCCAACTACCATACCAAAAAAACAGTAAAAGATCTTGGAATAATCTTGGATGAACACCTAAACTGGGAAGAACAAACAGTCACAGCTTGCCGGAAATCGCTCTCCTCCCTACATGAAATTCAAAAATTTTGAAAAATATTTCCAACCCATGTTAAACAAAAATTAGTCCAAACACTAGTCTTGCCTAATCATTACTACTGTCATGTAGTTCAACACGGCAGAAATAGTGAAAATTCGAGATGCCTCGAGCTAGTGATGAATGTTTGCGTTAGATACGTGTGCAATATACGGTTGTATGATCATATCAGTCCTTCATGCTCCCAGCTAGGTTGGATACGCGCACATAAAGCACGCGATCTCCACACGATGTGCTTACTTCATCGATTTCTTAGCCACTGGTGCCCCCCAATACGTATCTTCTCACATTAAACACCTATCATCATTCCACAACCGCAATACCAGATCGGATACGTCTAGCATCTTGGCTGTACCTTTACATAACACAAAATCTTTCTCCGTGTCATTCTCCATCTCAGCCATACGACTATGGAACGCGCTCCCCTGTGATCTGCGTCTTATCCAGAACCACTCAACATTCAAGAGGGAACTCAAGACTTACATATTAGGGACGGTATAGTCACCATTGTTGTGCCCCTCTCATCTCTTTCTTTCTCCTCTCCATCATAGCTTCGAATTTTACCATTCTATTTCTCTTCCTCTAACCTATCTACCTCTTCTATATCTCTTTCACCCCATTCTATCGTCTTATGTCTCTGCTTGTTGAGAATAACTCACAAGCTGCAAGAATATAACGGGAAAATTCTCAACTAGCAGTAGGACTGACATTCATAAAAGATAAATATGGTTACTTTCATATACATAGTCATTACTATTATTATTATTCTTGATTGTTATAATTATTTTTGATTGTTATAATTATCATTGTACTACTTTCATAATCTCTATTTTTTTTTCTTTAACATTAATACTGTATAACATGTTATATGTCCTTAATGTTCTGTAGAAACTGAAATTTGTTGAATCTGAGTATGCCTGGTTAGGTGTAAGAGAGGGCCTGAAGACCCTAATCTTGCCAGGTAAAATAAATGCATAAATAAATAAATAAAAGGGATGAGACTCAACTGACAGTATTAGCACACCGCTCCTACACAGGGTGGAAAGTATTTAAACCGACAAACTCTGGGAGGTTGTAGGAGACATCAAAACAAATATTTTTCCCCAAAGTCATTTTTTCCTATGAGGAGTATTTAAACCGGTAGAGGAAGATTTCTCTGGCGGCAAATTAATTAAACCAACACCACACTTTTCCATTTTTTTATGACCAAGAGACAACAACTAGGTAGCAGATACGGCCCAATTAAACAGTCCCCAACAACACCGACCCACACATTAACGAAGAACCGCACTTGATGAGCGCTAGTAACTGTGGCATGTGGGTTATCCTCACTCCAAACTTGCGAATTGTGCATGTTGAAGACTCCATCACCCCCGAACGTTGCTTCATCGGTAAACAACACAGAGGATGGAAATGTAGGATGCATTTCACACTGTTCCAGGTACCATCGCGAAAACTGTGGTCTGGGTGGATAATCAACTGGTTCCAGGTTGTGGACACGCTGTAAGTGAAATGAACGTAACAATTGCTCTCGAAGGACTGTTCTTACATTCGTCTGATTCGTCCCCATGTTACGTGCAATTGCACGAGTGCTGATTGAAGGATCCCGCTCCACATGCTGCAAGACAGCTTCCTCAAATTGCAACGTTCTTACCGTGCGACAGCGTCCCTGTCCAGGTAATCTGCTAAATGACCCGGTCTCACACAGACGTTGGTACACAACGGCAAAGGTCCTATGATGCGGGATAAGGCGATTATGATATTGTCGTTGATAAACCCGCTGTGCAGCTCGTCCGTTGTGGTGCGCTACGTAGTACGCACCAACCATATCAGTGTACTCACTCCAGGTGTATCGCTACATTAGTAAACAGAGACAATGCACTACTGCACTGGTGGACAGCAGTTGCCTACGACTGAAGAGCGTAATACACCCTCTAACAACCGAAGATCGTAATACGGCCTCTGTGACGCATGCTAGAGAACAAGTAACAGACCACCAGAGGTAGGACATAAAGAAGCTTTAGAAAACTGCATTTTGGAATTCCAAATGGATACGAACAAAGCTAGTGATGCAGTTGATCACGTGACCAGCGAATGGTACACATGTGATGTATGCATGTAACTTTTAGGCGTCTGGAGCGGGCACAAAACGCCCGATTGGCGGAAACGAACTAGGAAGGAGTAAAGTGGCGAGATTTCGACGCAGTTCAACGGTAGGACACTTGCGATTGGCAGAGAGAGTTTTCACCAGATAAGAGGAATTCTCCTATTTGTCGAAAAAAGCCATGATGTGGAGAACAAAAGAACCCAGGTGGGTACAGTTCGGCTACGAGAAAGACGAGAGCAAAGTTTTCGAGGACTCTTCTCTGAACTGGAGTAATGCGCATAATGAGGTGCATAACGCTCTGTACAAGGCAGAGGAGAAATTTGTGTGAACACTGCATTCACTGCGGCTGGCATTCAGCTAGATATTAGCTGAAGCATCATTGAGCTCCAACTGTGGAGAAACGAATCAGCCAATTAGTTAATTGTTCTTGCGAGGACTGAGAGGGCATTTCAATATGCACGCCGCTCCAGCCATGA
Organism: Schistocerca nitens; assembly: GCF_023898315.1. Classification (NCBI taxonomy): domain Eukaryota; kingdom Metazoa; phylum Arthropoda; class Insecta; order Orthoptera; family Acrididae; genus Schistocerca; species Schistocerca nitens. The sequence goes on along the minus strand of NC_064616.1, from coordinate 567,243,866 downwards.
GCGTGCATATCGCTATATTCCAAGACTAGGGATGAGTACATGTTTTCTTGCATCACGAGAAACATAGGGAAAGTTTCTGCTGAAAAAATCAGCAAAGGCGTAATTAGTTTTTTAGGAATTTCAGTGGGAAAGAGCAACAATGTAGATGACAGCTCATCGTAGCAAAGGTAAATACCGCGAGCAGAGGTGTACACTTGTTGGTTCACCAGCTTTTGTCCACTGTAAACTCGAACGACCTTGAGTAATCTTTTGCTCACCTAGTCACAAAACTAACCATCCTCTGTAGACTTGATTGTCATTCTAAATAGTACCGAACTTTGAACCAGAATCGGATGATATATTGTAGTACTTGCCAACATCATGACAGAGTCGTAAGAATAATTTTGAAAAGCAACTTCAAGTTATAATTTACCATTGTTGTGCTTAGAATTATTTCACTTTCTGAGGACGAGATGCATTCGTTTGACGGCTGTTATAACATTGCCACATTGTAAACTGTGTAAATGAGTGTATTTCTGTGATAAGATTGCAACATTACACCAAAAATAGCTACTGCTTACACAGTTGTTGTTCTGACCTCCAAAACCTTACAATAGTACTATCCTGCTCAGTATTTCTTATGTTGGAAAGTATGTTGGGGGGAGGTGGGGAGGTAGGACAAGGCTGAGATTGAAAGTATAAGATTCTATTGAATCCATAGCAACCTGACAAAAACTGATTGATGTAGATAGCATAAAGAGAATATTTCAAGTAGACTGACTGTCGTTATATCCATTGTTGATGTATTCTAAAGCTGTTAAAAAGTGCGCTTTGGGAGCTGTGTGTGCTTTATATGTCAGGTATAACGCAAGGCAAGCCTCATGGTGCATACATAATTCAGCAGTTTGAAAACGTTTCACGAATGTGCAAAACTTCATATGAATCTTGAATGGCATAAAGATGAAGTTGAAAAGTCCAGTTACTTTGTTAATAAGATGACAAATAAAACTAAGTGTGCAGAAGAACTTGTCAGTGAGAAATTGCGAAATTAGTACCCACTATCTACGCTATTTTGAAATCAACTGTTTAATGCCTCTTGTTTTGTGCATTCCATGAATGGCCATTAAGAGAAAAAAATTAATATTCTGTTTTTGAAGGGTTACTGCAGCTCAGAGTGCAGTCAGGTGACGAAACTTTTCGTAAACATTTTGAAAGTACCCCTACAAAGTCATCATAATTCATGTAAAATACCAAACGATTCAGATTCTGAAGCATAATATTGTGTATTATCCTACACGTTATGTGCGTGCACGAACACGATGTAGTCTCCACATTAATAGACTTGAAAATCGATTCTGAGTCTTCGGCAGTGGTTCAAACGCACAAAAAGTGGGAAATGTTATCCATATGAAATTTTTAATAGAAAGAAAATATTTAGTTGAGATAGTAGCAGTTTTCGACGGAACCAACAGAAAATAACCGAAATTGGGGAAAAACGTGACATCTTGGAATATAATAACAGGTTTTACAATAATTATGCTGCTAATTTGGGTGTAACATGGCCGACGAGCCGACATAGGCTCCAAGCGTAACATGGTAGTTGCATCTATGAAAGCCAAATTGAAAACAAATCACAGAAAACACCAAGGATGCACAATGCAATGTGGAGTTCAGTCACTGAGAGACAACCCAGAAGCTTGTCTGTGTCAAGTGGAAGTGACCAACAGATTTGAAATACCTCACAAAACAACATAAGAAGTTATGGACAGTGAAACGAAAGACATAAACGAGCTGTAGACGGACTTCATGGAAGTGTTTCAAACGGCAGCCGAAAACACATTATCAGAAGTGAACGAAAGAAGAAGTAATGGTTCAACGATACATGCAAATTACCAGGAATCTAAGAACGTTCGCAAGGTATGTGGCAGGAAGTGGTATCAATCGTAGACAGCAGCTCTTCACATCAATGGTAACTTATTGCTGGTTCAAATGATGTAGTACAGGATTCGAAAGGATGTTCTGACTACCTATCGGACTGCGCTGGAACAGTTTGGAAAATTAAAAAACCGCAAGGCAGTTGGAACAGCGGAATTTCAGAAACATGGCAGCCCATAAACTTCACGAAAAGTTGTTTCATCTTCTTTCTTTTTTAATTGCCAATCCGGATGAATGGAAGGAATCAACTGATCCCCATACACAAAAAACGAGATAGCGAAACAATGAAAATCAAAGGAATTTTCCTTCTAGTAACAGCATACAAAGCACTTTCACGTATAATACTGCAAAAATTCACCCCTTATACCGACGACATAACAGGGGCTACCAGAATACTTTTCGGAGAAATAGATCAATCATAGATGGAACATTTTGCATCAAGACCGTCAATGATAAGAATATCCATTATATGTTCTTTGACTTTGAAAAGGCCTATGACTGAGTGCACAGTGAAATGATATGGGAAATCTTAGCAAATACGGAGTCTCTAAGTAGCTCATCAGCCTAGTCAAAATGCGTATGGAAAAAGCGGTAAGCAGGATGACATACTGCCGCTCGTTATCGGACTGTTTTGAGAACCAAGTTGGGCAGAAGCAAAATGATGCTCTATCCCTATTTAGATTCAACCATGTCATGGAGAAAGTAGTAAGAGAAACTAAACAAGCAACAAACGGAAATATTACAGACAAAGAACCAAATGTAGTCGCCTATGTAAATGACATACTTTTTATAGGAAACGCTGATCAAGAAACTAAATGAAACTGCCATGAAAATAAGTTAAAAAAAATAAACGAGAAAAGACTCCCAATTTCAAATACCTTGGTGTACGTAAATATAAATAATTGTAATAGAAGACACAACGATACCAAATTATACTATGGAAAGCAAACAAAATTTACTTTTTCTTCCAAAAACTTCTATCTTACAAACTCCTGACTGGGAAAACCAAGCTAAAACGCTACAACACAATCACCCGGCCATTGCTGCTGTATAGAGCAGAAACGTATACCACGGGCAAAAGAGAAGAGCACCAACTCTTAGTCTTCGAAAAGACAGTGTACAGAAGGATTCTGACCCAACGTGTGACAAGCAAGACAAATATTGGTTTGGAGATCCAATGAAGAACTAGCTAAGCTAGCTGAGAAAACCGCGCTAGCGAGCATCGGCAAAGCGAGACGTTGCCATGTTGTCACAATGGACCCGACAAAATAGTCTGCCAGATATAGGAGAATAAAATGGAAGGCTCAAGACCCTCTGAACGATAAAGAAGCAGATGATGTGACCTCAGACTGCAGAGTGGAAGGAAACGGGGCTAGACAGGAAGAACTGGAGGGAGATAGCGGAGTGGGAGAGGGTCGTCACGACCCAAAGATGCCAATGAAGCGAGTAAGAGAGTGTTAACAGTTTAATCCGGATCAGGTGCTAAAAGTGCACTGTAGAAACCAATAGGAGAAAGTGATGAGCAGATAACAATGTCCTCAAAATTACTAAATATCATGCCTGGGGAAAATATTTTGCCCCTTATGAGATGAAAACCCGTAGTCTCCCATGATTGAAAGATAAAGCAAAACAGGGACTATACCATCTTGAACAGAACGCGATTATCGAAGGCATGACCATTATCCAATGAAAAATACCAATAGTAGTTGTATAGAATCCGAAAGGTCACTTCTCATCTACAGATATTACTTCGCCATCTCTTACTGATTCCTATGCTCTTCTCAAGCCAGAACAACTGATATCAAAATTAGCTAGCGGTGTGTACTGTGCCAAACTAGATCTTAAAGAAGAGTATTTGCAAACTCCTTTCTATGAAGACGCACAGTGGTTTTTGGTGACAAATACTCCATTCGGTCTCTGTCGTTATAAAAGACTGTTCGGACTGAACAGTGCACCGAGTGTGTTCCAGTGGTATTTACAACAATTAATACGGAAGGCTCCAAATGCTGTGAACTACCCTGACAAAATAATTATCCCAGACACAACTCGACAGGACTTCTTACAGAATTTGGAATCTTTTTTCAGAATACTATATACGGCAAATTTGAAATTCAACAAAGACAAGTGCACCTTCTTTCAACACGGAGTGCAATACTTAGGTCACATACTGTCTGAACATGGCATCAAGCCGACGCCACAACATACTGACGCCAATAAAAGCCTTTCTCATTCCAAAGAAGTCAAACAGTTATTTTCTGAATTGGCACAAATAAATTACTATCGGAAATTTCTCCGTCATGTAGCTTCAGTCAGGGAACCAGTGCAGAAGTTGTTACTAAAAGGCACGAAATGGAACTGGAGCACTGAATGCCAATGTGCATTTATCAAATTAAAACAATGTGCATTTGACGCCGAGGTCTTACGACTTATAATCCAAGCAAAATTCTCGCAAGTGCTACAGATGATTCAGATTATGGAACACGTCCAGTTCTGTCATATTGACATCGTGGTTCTGAACGACCACTTGAGTTTGCTTGAAAGATTGACCGCGAGAAAAAGTAATAACCGTCAGATCGAGAAGGATGTTCTCGCGATTGTATTTCAGTTAATAAATTTCGTGACTAAATTTACGGACGTAAATTCATCCTTCTCACCGAATACAAGCCTTTAGTGGCTGTATTTGGACAGAACAATTCCGTCCCTACAAGGACAGCTCAACGTTTGATGCTCCGGGCGCTGCATCTGTCGAATTTCGATTATGAAATAATATATATATATATATATATATATATATATATATATATATATATATATATATATATATAATATTATGGTCCAGACGCAGGTTTGCAATCACATTTGGCAGTGGGGCAAGACAAAAATTTTGGCTCACCAGTTGATGTTTGTTTTCCAGTACATATCAGGAGTCAAGGCGCTGTGAAACATTTCTCAGTAAACTCTAATTTAACAGCTGAAATTGTGCATAAATATCCTGTTTGGTCAAGATAAAACAGTATATTCAAAGGGAGTGGCCTAATGATAAGAAGGTACTGTAACGTTCCCTGGCAAACTCACGCTATTAATGAACGAGAGTTTATTTGTACCATATACGCCGCTCTGAGCAAGTTGTATATACCGTAATTATTGAACAAAAAATATTAATGAATTTTGTGTAAAAGACATTTGTTATTATCGTAATATTTTTTGTAGTAATATTCTCTCTGTATTTAGGATAGTAATTTTTCTATATTTATTATGTGATTGTGAAATGTGTCAGTATCTCCGATAACAGAGATGTGAAATTTAGCCAGAGGAGAATAATATTGTCAAATTACAAAGAAATGTTAATAGTCAGCAGTAGTATAAAAGAACCATGTACAGCGTATTCTTTGGTCTTCTCTGTGTAGAGCTGAATGCGAGAGGAAGCTGTGTCGAACCGATTAATGAATGGGTAGACTTCTTTTGTCTCTGTCTAGATTTAGCCGCCATTAGAGGAGGCGTTACAAATTAATGTGAGTTCAATTATTGTTTGATCTAAATATATCAGAATTTATCAGAAGTGTGTAGTATTATTAATGTAAATTAGCTTGCCCATGTCATCTATAAAATTTCTTTAAAGAATTTTCAGCATTTTTAGCGGTGTTGCTGGGCTGTGCCGCGACCGATCGATTTGCAGCGGCGGCACATTTAAAAAAATTGTTCGACTAAAGGAAAAATCAACCAAACCCGTAAATCGGGAACAGATAGATAAAAATTAACAGTGAATTAAGAAATTGTTCTTCTTTTACAGTGATCCTGAGACTGATGAATTTTTAAACTAATTATACGTTTATGCATTCGTAGGCGGATAGTTAATGTTAGTTAACATTGAAATTTAACAATTTTCGTTCTTGCAAATAACTTAAATGTATAGCGAAGTAGGTTTGATCAGTGATAATTAAATGTCGGCTTGGCAATAATTAACCATTTTCTGCTAATAGAGATAATCTTGTGTTCCATAGCTAACGCCGGGATAGAATTCATTAATTATTTAAATATTTAAAAAAACCCACTTCACTTAGAAAATGTGTGCCAAGGCCGGATTATGTAAAGGATTTAATTCTCAACTAAATATGCTTAATCAGTTAATAGGAGTTCACGTAATTCTTAAATGTACGTAATTCTTTTGAAAGTGAATTTCTTTATTACCACACGTAAATAAGAGAGAGGTCCTACAACAAAGTTCGTACTTACAGAAGACAGTTAAAGAGAGGCAAATTAAGTAACTAAAAGCAATAATAATTGATAATTATTCTTTAACGAAAATAACAGCGATTTCGTTAAATTGGCGCCCAACGTGGGCCCGAATATGCAGTGGCCACTAAATACCCATGAGATAACTAGGGAATTATTATAGTCGAACTTTGTTGGAGAACATTTAATAATTTTTCCATGTATTGTATGTATTGTATAACCAATATTATGTGGTAATACCTGTATATGATTTTTTGCATGAGAACACTATATACCCAGAGGCAAGCTGAAGAAGAGAGCTCATTATAGCGAAAAATTAATTACCTACCACAATATCAGGGGGCAGCTGCACCCAAGATAGATCACCAAAAGGTAAAGCTACAGTGTAGTTGTCCTGTGGGTAGTAAAGTAGCCTCAGTGCAGTGTTCTCGGATCATTAGTGGTGTGCTTGTTGTTAGTGCTTTGTTTTTAAATAACAGGACATTTGAGTAGTTAGTCACTGTAGTATATAATAAGTGTGTTTTAACAAATGACCATTTCTTGTGTGATTATGTCAGTGAAACCTGAGTGTTAGGTTATTTAGTTCAGATTTTGTTTCTTTTGTTGACTATGGTTAGGTTGCGTAGTCAGAAAGATATCAACATGGATAATGAACAACAGTTAGTAAGTAGTGGTACCGAGCTAGAAAGTGGGACACAAAGTAATGTTAGTGGCGTAGTTCGGGAAGAACAATGTGAGAATCTGAGGGCAGAAGGGCAAGAAATGTTGCCACCGCCACCCAGTGATTCAGTTGATAGCGGAAATACTGTGCCACCCGTAAGCACTGGACACGGACCAGAGAGTGGTGAGGTGTCAGAAGTGCAATCATTAAGAGTTATGTTCGAGCGCATGCTCAATTTCCAACCTGAATTTGTACGTATGCAAGCAGAACGCGAAAGAGAACGTGATGCTGAACAAGCAGAGCGTGACCAGAGAATGATAGCTGAATTTGCATGTATGCAAGCAGAACGCGATAGAGAACGTGATGCTGAACAAGCAAAGCGTGACCAGAGATTGGTAGCTGAATTTGCATGTATGCAAGCAGAACGCGATAGAGAACGTGATACTAAACAAGCAGAACGCGATAGAGAACGTGATGCTAAACAAGTAGAGCGTGATAGAGAACGTGATGCTAAACAAGCAGAGCGTGATCGACGCCTGCATGAGAGAGACTTGCAGTTAATGCAATCTTTGGAAGCTATGCAAAGTGAGATTGTTAGTTTGAAACAAAACTATGAAACCATACCCAAAACGGTGCAAGAACTAATCGAAAGAGTAGATAGTATCCAAGTGGCTAACGCCAGTATCGTAGATGAAATCAGTGTACTGACTAACAGGGTGGAACAATTAGAAATTACCACAAATCAAGTAATTGAGCACAAAGTGTCCGAACAAGTGCACAAAATAGAAAACGAAGTTATAAAAGAAATAGACGAGAAAGTGCACGCCGCGATTGAAGCCAAAGATGTGGGCTCGAATGCGGAGGTGCAGAACCTGAAAAAGGTGGTACACAATGACATTCCGCTGTGGCAGCGGAATGTCAACCGTCGTCTTGCCGAAATAGAAATCAGCTTGCGGCATGACGACTCACAGGTGTGTGTCACGCCAGCCAGGTCCAACAATGATAGGCATATAAATACAGCAGTAAAAAATTGCGACTGCGAGACAGAACAGGCAACCAATGTAAGCGAAACAAATAAATGTCATTCCAAAATAGTGATTGAAGAAAGCCTGATTAGAAACCGACAGTTCCAGATCTTTACAACGCAGAAGAAATCTGTTCACCCTGTAGTGTTTATCAAGGGATTTAGAAACATTTTGCCTAGCGTTTGGAGTCATACACAGAAAATACAGTTTGTTATGTCTTACATACAAGGAGATGCTGCATTATGGGCAACCGAAGCAGCTGACAGTTGCGATACATATGAGCAATTTGAAAAGGCATTCTTGGCCAAATATTGGTCAACATGTATTCAGGAGAGATTACGGAAGGAGGTATATAATCCAGAGCCGTATTTTCCACGATTAGGGAATTTGCGAAAATATTTTGAGAAGTACATTAATAAGACCCGTTATTGGGACGAACAGATTTCATCCCGGGATTTGATCAGACTTTTGAAATCACACTTGCCGATACACGTAAAGGAAAAACTTATACACGTGCCGGAGCACATGGAACATTTCTTGTCTGTTCTGGACTCAATTGACCTTATTCAGGAGGACGTTAAGGCAGCCTCTGAACAGGCTAGAAGTAACGGAAACGGTTACAGAAATGGTCGAAATAACACGCCTCCACCAAATAATGGAAACGGCGGAGGTAACAATAGGAGACAAGATTATGTACAAAACGGGAATAGAGGTAGCGACCGGAACGGCAATAGTCCGCCGGTGAATAATGACCGGAAAAGGAGGTTCGATGACGGATATGAAACAGGCCCACCAAGCAATAGTAGATGGAAAAATGCCAGGGGGCCGTGGAACACTAATACCTATAATGATGCAAACCGAACTTGGCCACAGAACCAGAGGCCCAGTACGGACCGGCCAAACAGTGAAGGATATGACAATAACCGACCGCCACCACAAAATGCGCCAATTGCGCAACCGTGGCGGCCGACGCAACACAACTTACACATAGTGGAGGTCAGTGACACAGAGCAGCCACACCCATCCACCTGTAATAATTCAACAAACTAGATTCAGCCGAGATACGCTCTCCATCGTCGGCTGAGGTTTGGCGTGAGAGCAGCCCGACACCGAACAAAACATTGGGAATCTGTATCCTCAGGTATAATGACGGGGTACAGATGGGACATGAATTGATAACTGAACCATCCACGTGCATAAAGGAGCACAAAGACAAAGTACAAGCGATAATAGAGATCAAAATTAACAATATTGATGTGAAAGCGATCGTAGATACAGGTGCTACTGTCAGTGTCATGAGTATGGACTTATTCAAAGTACTGGGGAAAGAAAGGCGTACGCTGACTTTTCCTGTGAACAATTGTAAAGTCACTGGAGCCATAAGTGCACAGCGACAAATAATTAAACTCCAAGAGCGGGTAGAGATTTATATAGGGGAAGAAGCCATAGCGTGCTCATTCCTGGTAGTAAAGGGTTTAAGGGTAGCCTGCATTTTGGGGGTACATTTTTTGAGAGAAAGGGACGCAGTAATCGACCTTTCTCGGGAAAAACTAAGTTTGATGAACGCTGGTAGGAGGATAGAATTGTCCATACTCAGATCTGAAGAGGTACCTGTGCCTAGTTGTAATGCTATTAACATAAAGTGTAGGAATCAGTGGATACTACATTTAGACAATCATTGTCAAGGACAAAATCTCTATTATCCAGACGTACAAAGTGATCAATTAAAAGCAAATGTGGACGCACTAGTGAACAAAGTATCACAGTCCGAAAATTTGAACTCAATGCAACAGCAGGATTTGGTACAGTTATTAACTATCTATTCAGATGTATTTTCAGAACGACCAGGAATTGTTAAGGGATATCAGTACAATATCGAGGTGAAGCCTCACAAAACCTACTGTCGAGCCTCACACTCCATTCCTTGGTCCAAGAAGGAAATAGTAGCTAAAGAAATAAGAAAACTGATCGAGTGGGGAATAATAGAACCGTCTTTGTCCCCTTATAGTAGTCCTTTGGTGGCGGTAGCAAAAGCAGACGGACAGGTACGGTTAGTATTAGATGCGAGGGACATAAACGAAATTATTGTACCTGTTAGGACTCATCCGGAAAACTTAGATGAGCAAATTCAAAAATTCCATGGAGTGCAATATTTGACATCCATTGATATGAAAAGTTCATTCTGGCAAATCCTGCTTACACCCGAGTCGAGGAAATATACTGCATTTATATTTGGGGGAAGGAGCTACCAATTTAGGGTACTACCTTTCGGCTTAAATGTAAGTGCAGGAGTTTTCATAACAGCCCTCGACGCGGTTTTAGGTCCGGATTTGCTGCAAAGGGTAACGGTGTATGTAGACGATCTGGTGATTGCCACTGCCACCTGGGAAGAGCACGTAGAACTACTGAGTAGAGTCTTAGAAAAGTTTAAGCAAGCGGGAGTAACAGCGAATCTTGAGAAATCCAAATTTGGACGTAATCAGATTAAATTTCTAGGTCACATAATAACACCACAAGGCATCAAACCTGACAGCAAAAAACTTGACGCAATTCGTGGGTTTCCTAGTCCGAGAACTAAGAGACAACTCAAAGCGTTTATAGGTCTTGCATCCTTTCTTAGACGGTTTGTTCCAAACCAATTAATGAATAACGAATCTTTATTGAGCCTATTGCGTAAAAATGCGCACTGGGTGTGGACAGAAGAATGTCAACGCGCATTTGACGCTATCAAAAACGCCTTGGTGAATGTAAACATACTGCGACACCCAGACATGACAAAAGATTTTTGCATAGCGACAGATTCGTGTTCATACGGTCTGGGCGCTTGTTTATTTCAGTGGGACAGGAGCAACGATCCCACAACAATCAATGTAATCGGATTTGCCAGCCGCACACTAAACAACTGTGAGAGAGCATATTCCGCTACCGAATTAGAGGCTCTTGCAGTGGTTTGGGCGGTAAAGAAATTCAACTATTACATCTATGGTAAAGAAGTCAAAGTATTCAGTGACCACCAGGCTCTGAGCTATTTAATGTCTTGCAAATTATACCATACCCGCTTGCTAAGATGGAGGTTAGCATTACAGGAATATAAAATTAAGATTATGTACCTAAAAGGACAAGATAATGTTGTAGCTGACGCTTTGTCGAGGCTTCCACTAGGGCAATCCTCAGTGTCAAAGATTTTGGAACAATCGGGGGAATATCGAATACTCTTAGTACAAGATAAGGTACATAGGAGGGACTTTTTACACATGTGTAAGAATATGTCTATATTGCAGGAGACTGATCCGATTTGGCGAGATATCATTAGCAAAATTAAAGAAGAAACCAATCTTAAAAGTGTTCAGAATTTCAAAATAGTAGATAATATTCTGTATTATAAAACAGGTGTGTCAAATGACCATGGAGTCGTGTGTGTACCGCAACAGGCTATCCCAGCTGTAGTGTGGCACACGCATTTAGCATGGGGTCACGCTGGGATAGGCAAAACAATAAGGATTTTATCCAAATTCTGTTACTTTAAGGGAATAAGCCAGCAGACTCGCACCATTATCAGGACTTGTCCTCTGTGCCAAAAAGCTAAGTTTCAAAATAAGTCCACAAGGTTTGAACTGCATCCTATAGTGCCTCATCGTCCACTTCAGTTAGTATCTATAGACATAGCAGGACCCTACCCACGAGCCAGGGGTGGATTAAAGTACATTTTAGCGGTGTATGATCTTTTCTCTAAATACTTAAAAATATACTGCCTTAAATCAGCCACTGCTCGTGGAATAGTTAAATGGTTAGGGAAAGAATATTTTACACAAGTGGGTAAGCCTGAAGCGACAATATCGGATAATGCTTTCTATTTTACAGGCCATACCTGGAAAAACTATTTACATGAACAAGATATAAAACACATACTAATATCCCGTTTTCACCCACAAGCAAGTTTAGTAGAGAGAACATTTGGAGAGTTAAATAAATTTTTCAGGTTATACATTGCATATAAGCACACAAGATGGCCAGATCTGATACCTAAGTTTGTGGAAATTCACAACGCAACCCCGCATGCTTCTACGGGGTATCCACCAAACGAGATTATAATGAATAATAATAGAGTTCTGAATGAGTGGCTGGCACCTTTGCCTAAGGTCCCAGTCATTCCTGAGCCTATGGAAGAGAAGATAAGAAAAGCAGGGTGCAACCTTACCAGGTGCGCTCAGATAAGGAAAGAAAAATATAATCGACATGTGACGAATAACCAAAAATTTAGTGTTGGGGACTTGGTACTCTTACGCAATCATCCTAAGTCCTTGGCATCCTTGAAACAGAATAGCAAGTGGCAATTGGTGTACAATGGACCTTTTAGAGTAGTAAGTGTGCCACATGAGTGTAGCTACCTCTTAGCAGATCCCCACTCAGGGAAAGTACGGGGACTGTATCCGCCTAAGGATGTAAAAATATTCCTACAGTAAAAGACTAATAGTCCTATGTGGACAACATTCTTTTGTAAATGAATGAACATTAATGATGTGATCTTAGGGATAATGTACTAGTGTAGAAGTATTTAGTTATAAGAATATGATTGACTTTCTTTTTTGTTTATGAATATTTGTGTTATGTCTTCTTTTAATTAATGTTAGCTTAAACATGCTCTAAATGTCTGCACAGATAACCTGATTAGTGCAATTATTTATAGTGTTAAATTGTGACAGAGATCAGTCAGGAGGAACATTTTAGTAATGATTAGTTTGTGTACTGCATAATTTTCTATATGTGTGTCAAACTTGAAATATTTCTTGGCACAATCTTTTCTATTATATATGTGTGAATGTATATATGTGTAGCTGTCAGATTGACAGATTCGAACCCAGAATAATATCAGTAATATGAGACCCTGAGAACTTTATTATCAAACCAGTGTTATCAAAGAGAATAATGCACCCAGTAGTGACCCGAGGGCACCATGGGAGGCAAACCTATTGCAAATTTAAGTAACGCAAAGTTACGCACAAAGAAGCTTCAATTGAAGCATGTGCAGATTCAATCAGTAAAAAAGGAGCTAGCCTGATACAGTCCAAGTCAATTTTAGCCTACAGAGACTACACTGTAGTTACGTAGGACCTTACAAGTGAAGTAAGACATAATTTCAAAGGAGTTATTGAACAATATGCCGGAATCCGGCTGGAATGCACAAATAAAATCTACTCGAACACGAATATAGATGATTTTTGGGCAAACTAATACGAAATTTTAATATTTGTTACCATGTACGCAAATATCACACACCTTGGTAAAAAGTTAGAATGTGCTGTTACAAAAATTGCACAACGGACATTGTAAATAAAAATAAAGGAACTTAAACAAAAGTGCAGTATTGTGTGGCAGAGACAGACAGTGACTGTTAAACCTGCAGCAATACATCACGAAGTTGTTTTGTACAAGTACTAAAAAACTGTATCATCGCCGTGTGTGCAAGTGGACAAGGAACTAGCACGACACGAACAGTGAGCCGATAACGGACGGTGGACCAAGTTACCAAGTTAGTGTCAAACTTTAATTCTTTGTGTGTCAAGGGACGCTAGGAAAGCGCATTGACTACAGGGATACATTTTGTCCTAAGGTGAAAACTTGCGTGTGACTAATGACAAGTCATGACATGGTGAAAAATATTGTGTGCCCATAAAACGTGTTACTGTGACAACGAAACATTGTGCAAACCAGACTAGTGAAGGCCTACTGAATAATAACTGCCAATAACTGTGTGCGTTTTTTCCCACAGCAGGAAAAATGCCCATCAGGATAGTACACTGTTTGTGAACTTGTTGCATGTTTGCTGGAGCACTACAAGAAGACGTCACACGGGCGAGCTGATATACAACGCGCATCCGGCTACATCAGCCACGCAGCGGCCGCAGCAGCCCGTAGCAGACCAGACAGCCACACGCCTCTCCGCGCCGTAGCTGTCAACACCGGGGGGCGGTGACCTACACGGAGCCAACGCGCCGCGCCGAGCGCCGCTCAACAATCATTCCGCACCGCTCACCAACTACAGCATTATTGACTTTTTTCCAAAATATTTACATAAACTGCAAAACATGTCAATGACTCCATTTTGTTAAACATTGAACATTTATTATGTATGTCCGTAAACTGATAAGAGAAAATGAACACTAACAAGTACAAGAGATGAATTTGTAACACGTAGGTAGTGGAAACATTATGAAAAATAATCCTGTGCTAAGTGAAAGAAAACTTTCGTTGAACTGTATGTGACTGTGATATTGTGTAACAGTTGGTGACAAACTGCTAAATTAATTTAAATGTATGACTGTTAAAGAGACAATATTAATCATGAACCAACTGGGATGGCTGGGCTCCGGCACAGTTTTGCCCAGGTTTCCTGTCTGCCTTCGCCCAAATGGGGGAGCCATGAACATATATAACCCTGGGACTAATTAAAAGAGCCATTCCATAAAAAATACAGAATTATAAAGAACGTTACTGGCACCATTGTGTCAAAGTATAGAAACTCTTTGCCAAATGCTGCCAGGGGGCAATGTAACGTTCCCTGGCACACTCACGCTATTAATGAACAAGAGTTTATTTGTACCATATACGCCGCTCTGAGCAAGTTGTGTATACCGTAATTATTGAACAAAAAATATTAATGAATTTTGTGTAAAAGACATTTGTTATTATCGTAATATTTTTTGTAGTAATATTCTCTCTGTATTTAGGATAGTAATTTTTCTATATTTATTATGTGATTGTGAAATGTGTCAGTATCTCCGATAACAGAGATGTGAAATTTAGCCAGAGGAGAATAATATTGTCAAATTACAAAGAAATGTTAATAGTCAGCAGTAGTATAAAAGAACCATGTACAGCGTATTCTTTGGTCTTCTCTGTGTAGAGCTGAATGCGAGAGGAAGCTGTGTCGAACCGATTAATGAATGGGTAGACTTCTTTTGTCTCTGTCTAGATTTAGCCGCCATTAGAGGAGGCGTTACAAATTAATGTGAGTTCAATTATTGTTTGATCTAAATATATCAGAATTTATCAGAAGTGTGTAGTATTATTAATGTAAATTAGCTTGCCCATGTCATCTATAAAATTTCTTTAAAGAATTTTCAGCATTTTTAGCGGTGTTGCTGGGCTGTGCCGCGACCGATCGATTTGCAGCGGCGGCACATTTAAAAAAATTGTTCGACTAAAGGAAAAATCAACCAAACCCGTAAATCGGGAACAGATAGATAAAAATTAACAGTGAATTAAGAAATTGTTCTTCTTTTACAGTGATCCTGAGACTGATGAATTTTTAAACTAATTATACGTTTGTGCATTCGTAGGCGGATAGTTAATGTTAGTTAACATTGAAATTTAACAATTTTCGTTCTTGCATATAACTTAAATGTATAGCGAAGTAGGTTTGATCAGTGATAATTAAATGTCGGCTTGGCAATAATTAACCATTTTCTGCTAATAGAGATAATCTTGTGTTCCATAGCTAACGCCGGGATAGAATTCATTAATTATTTAAATATTTAAAAAAAACCCACTTCACTTAGAAAATGTGTGCCAAGGCCGGATTATGTAAAGGATTTAATTCTCAACTAAATATGCTTAATCAGTTAATATGAGTTCACGTAATTCTTAAATATACGTAATTCTTTTGAAAGTGAATTTCTTTATTACCACACGTAAATGAGAGAGAGGTTCTACAACAAAGTTCGTACTTACAGAAGACAGTTAAAGAGAGGCAAATTAAGTAACTAAAAGCAATAATAATTGATAATTATTCTTTAACGAAAATAACAGCGATTTCGTTAAAGTACGTAATCAATCTTACTGGAATATGAAGTATACATTGACAGTGTACAAAGGTTGCAGTCTGGTACATATAGAATCAAGCAAAACACGAGTGGTTATTCCTAAGTACTTAAATCTAATGTTCTACAGACGCTACAGCTGTGCCATATTGGGGCAGAGTTCGTACCGAACACAATGCCAGAGAGCACTGATGCTGGAAAAATGCTGACAAAGACATTGAAATGATGTTGGTAAATACCACTTAAGTCAAAAATACCAGCCATCTCTGTCTTCTCCGTGACCGCAGGTATCGGAACACTGGTTACGTCTGCACATTGATATTGCAGGACTGTTCGTCTGAAGCGAATGGCGCATCCTCATCGATGGTTTCTGCAGATTTCCATTTGTGGCACATATGTCACCGATGTCTATTGAGTATTTTGTCCCTCCTCTCTAGAGAAGGAATGGCGAAAAACTTTTGTCACTGACAACGGCACTCGATTTTCCTCTCAAATTTTTAAATTATTTTATGAAACCAACGGCAATTCACACTTCTAGACTGCTCCATTTAATCCTGAGGTCAATGGACACGCTAAAATATTAGTATGAACTTTTAAATCGCGCATTTCGAAGCTGGAACAACAGTGCAATAAATACAATACGTTATAGATCTTTCTCTCACAGTACAGAGCCACTCTACACGATGCAGGTTCCAGCTGAGAAAGTCAGTGGAAAACCGCATCAAACATTAATGTCAATTTTAAAGCCACTCATGCATTTACCAGTGAGCATCAACAACATTCGATCAATAATATTTTTAAACTGAATTATCTGGTTCTCATTTCGATGTAAAGGAATGGAGAAAATAGATGGGTACCAGGCATAGTGTTAGCGTAGCTCAACAACTTTATGTTTAAGATTAAAAGTTCTCAAGGAGAAACAACGCCACATAAAAATTTAATCAGGCCTCACCACGCTCACATTCACATGGGAAGAACTCCTAGGCTGTTTCTCTTTACAGAATGAGAGGGCTTATAGGCCACCTGTTTAAAGGATCTTGTGTTGAAGCCAGTAGCCATCCCCACCAGCTCCACCAACAGTGGGCGCCAGCTGCACTGATGGAGGTGGGTATCATGCCTCCCACCTCAGACCAGCCTACAGATGTCGAAATGGCGAACGCTTGAATGATGCTCTCTCACTGTGGTTTTGCTTGTGTTTGTCATGGTGCTGTGGGCAAATGCCGTGGGGAGGATCATACGAGCACGCACAAAATACATGTATCATCAAGTAAGAACGGACGATGCCAATGAAGACATTCATTAACATTCTCACCCCCCTCTCCATACCCCGCTATCAGGGGAGGAATGTTGTGTACCAGGCAAGAGTTACACAACAGATTCCACGAGAGGCCACCATCACACAGGCACAATTATTCAGATGACGTTTCTCAAGTCCGTGCAGCAGTCCCAAGAGGGCCCTAACAATCCTAAACCTCTTGCTACTTCCATTGTCAGTGATACTTCATTTGAACACAACTGGATGTTTCCCTTTTAATCTGACAAATCTGATAGTGATTTTAAAGAATATCCGTTACCATTCGAATAGAAGATCATAATAAACAGTACTTAGGGGACAGTACTGCTGCACAACTGTAGCTGTTTCAGCGTAAATGATGCCTCCTGTATCTGTTTTTCTTTTGGAAAAGATGGAATAAGCTATAATAAAACTTAACGAAAACCGCAACACCGCATACAAATAACTATTATTTTGTTAGGGTGACTAGTGCAATTATTTATGACTTGTCTGTAATACAGCCGGCCGCGGTGGTCTAGCGGTTCTAGGTGCGCAGTCCGGAACCGTGCGACTGCTACGGTCGCAGGTTCGAATCCTGCCTCGGGCATGGATGTGTGTGATGTCCTTAGGTTAGTTAGGTTTAAGTAGTTCTAAGTTCTAGGGGACTGATAACCACAGCAGTTGAGTCCCATAGTGCTCAGAGCCATTTGAACCATCTGTAATACACTGGTGTGCAAAACATCAGGATGAAAGTAACTTTTACACGATGTGTCACTGCCAAGTAACATAGCTCGATGGAACTTGGACCATACATGGTAAGAACTGCTGCCGTACAGTACACTACACAGGGTAACTGAAATAAATACGCAATGAGACGAATTATTCAAAGACACTAATTATACTGAATTCACCACGATTTATGATGGTCCCTTGTACATTGCAAAAGGTGGGACATGGCCTTTAACAGGGTGCTTCATCACCACAGATGGCAATGCATGCTCTGCAACGTGCCCTTATATTGGCCACGAGGTTGTTAAGGAGTTCTCGTGGTAGGACATTCCATTCCTCTACCAGCATGACACCATGCAAACGAACTAATTCTTCCTTTAAACGAAACCAGAATTTACTGCTGTACTCTATTACTTCACCTCAAGCTTAGTGTAATGAATTACAAAAACCAAAACAATATTCAGGAAATTAATCAAACCCCAATGAATAAACAACCCCACAAAACACAATAACTTATGCATAAATAAAACCCCCTTGACATCTCATATTTTTTGGTCTTGAAAATTGACAACGGCCAGAAGAGAGGTGTGCTGAGCACATGCCCCCCCCCCCCGCCCCCCATCTACATCCAGTGACTCCTATCATCTGAGGATGATGTGGTGGTCAGTCAGTACCGTAGGACTCTTCGAGGCCTGTTTGGATAGAGAGGAAAGGAGAGAATGTGACACACCAATTTAGTCAACTAAAGCTCATTTAACTACAATCAACAGAAATCTTTAATTAGTGAAAAAGTATTTTATAGTAATTGTCAATTTTATGGAATTTACAGAAAAACTAATTATTTAATTTGTACAGCTATCAGACAATAATCAAATGTAAACGTTAGTGTTAAAATCAGTTCAGTCATTAAATGGCGAAAAAGTTGTGAAAATTCAATTATTTCTTAAAAAATGAAATTTAATGTTTTGGTAGATTTCTGGCAAATTAATGCACTGAAAGTTACATTCACTCTCAAGACATTATGTTTCTATAAAAACTCAAATCAGATTCATGGTAATTAATTCTGTAATTACTAGATCAAGAACTTTCTGTTATAAACAAATTATTAATTCGATCATTTTGTTGAAACGAGATTATTATGTAAAATTTGAACCTCAAAATCTATTTAGGCATTACGTAAAGTACTCCAAATTATGTCTGCATCGAAATTACTGTTTTAATTAATGAGATATTAATTATTTTTATTAAGTATTGTTAATCATATTTCTGAAGCAAAATTTCGATACTAAATTTGAATAACAATTTTAGAAATAGCATTTGTTATAATCAGTCATTATTATCTTCAAAATTATAACTGTAATTTCTTATGATACAACCGATTGGATTTGTAAGTCAATTTATATGACTTTTTTGAATAATACTTTCAAAGAACTTGCATTGATAAGAAACTACATAAGTAGTGAGCCTAAGAGCTCAGGGGTGGGAGTAGAGTGGCTACCTTCACTAAGTCATCTGACTGCCACCTCATCTTTGGAAATGATGGGAAGAGGGCTCGACCTGTAAGTCTTCATTTTACATGCACTATTTATTTAGAGGCAGTACCACCATCAAGTGTAGTCGCCATGGGTTCGGTAGTCCAACTGACGTATTAGACAGTACTGCCACCAGAGGGCACTGTCATCCATTCCGTGACTAATCCAAGATGGCGGCCTGAGGTGGGGTGAAATGACGGGAAACAGTGTGGTCACCATGGGGTCTGGAGTCCATCTGACCTAGTACACAGTACCACCACCAGAAGGCGCTGTCGTCCGTTCTGTGATGTAACCCAAGATGGCTGTCTGGAGGGGAAAATGACGCAGCTGCTGGAGAGAGGAAGGAGTGTAATTTATTTATTTTGGAACAATTTATTTAGGGATGGATTTTTGAGAGATAGTATATTTATCACACTGATACAAAACGCACGCTCTGACATGCTTGAGGTCATGCCACACAGCCTACAACAGACCTGTAAACTACTCGTAAATTACCGAAATAATGCTCTCCAGACACGCAAACAACTCCTAAATTACCAAAATAATATTAGTACACAGAACACAGACATACAAAATAATTCCAAATAATGCAGTACACTGATATGCAGACACGAAATCCACTGGTAAACTGTCCAAATAATGCATAGCACAGCCTACAAACCTGCTCGCAAAATAATACAACAGACACGCAAACAACGTGTGCAGGCACCGCCTGCCACCCCCTGTACACTGGACCGCACAGGTGGCTAACGACCAGCAGCCCCCGCAAAGTGACTCGGCCATCAGCTGCCAAGCCACACACAGGTGATCATTTAGGTCCCTCAACCATGAGTCGGCATCATCCCTTTCATAATTGACACCTGTGAAATTCCTCTCAAAATACGTGATCACCTAGGCGCCATTCCTGACGTGATCGGACGGTAGTGAAGACCTATTTGCAGAGTGCAGATACTCCAAGGTGGAGCATGCTGTAAACCACTGAGTAACTAAAAACTTATCCCCTCTGCGAAGACGTTTAAGCGAGAAATCGAAAAAAATTGATGAAACTGATATTTCCACTCACAAATACAGATGTCAGTGATGTAACAGATTCCAAATCATCCCAATAATTTACAAACTCAACTAAGGTGTTTCTCATGTCTAGAGAGAACCAGCAAATATCTCTTCAACCCATCTTTTACCTGCTAGACGCACACACCGCAGTCGATGTTCCCTCAACTAAATAATGGTGCGAAATGTGCAGAAGCAGTCAACTGGACAATTTACATGGTAGGGAATAACGATCCATAACACACGTCCATATTGAATATTCTCAAAAATTTCCTAGCCATCACAAAAGTTATCCAACACATACTAAGTATTAGTTCGCTATTCGGTCGTCTAAAGGACAACACGGTTAAGTCAGCTACATTCCTACAATCCAACAGGCCTCTGCATTTGGACAGCTGCTACAGTTAACAGTAAGTGTGAATCATTCCCGCCACAGGCCACCGGCGCTGCACGCCAATCAAGCATAGACAGAATCGCCCTAGGAAAAAAAACCGGCCTCATATATATTTCATCCATGTACTTACAACTAAATTTTACGATTGCGGTTTCAGCTGAACGATATTCGACAATGAGCAAAGTATCAGTAACACACCCTGCTGACGGCTGTGGCTCTGGAAATAGAAATATAAGTACCATTCTTATGACTTGACATACCTCTCCCTTTGCTATCACAGTACTCCACGTCAAATACATACCTTCCTTACGACTGGACATACTCATTTCCTTTGCACAAGTCGGAACACAAACACATACTGTATAAGCCTGATGCTCAAGGCGAACCTGTTACGTACCCCCTACTACGAAGTATAATACTTCGTCAATAACCATTTGCTGGCAATACGAAGTAATACTGTTCAGAAATCAACCATTGGTGGGCATGTCTTATAAGTTATTCTTGCGAGTGCTACCACCATGTCTTAGATTGAGAGGTGTAATCGTCTTACGAACCGCTATGTGTTAAAAAACACAACCATATTACCATCACAAGTAGTCTTGGTTCTACAGGTGCACACAAGTATCCATGTTAAAAGCTATACCAGCTTTATAAATCTATGTATGGCATTACCTACGAATGACGTGATTTTTCCAGACAACTACCGAGATGGTGATCGTACAAGTGTATGTTATCAGACCAGCAGTCAGGTTGCACGTAGCCCACGATGCAACCTCGTTATTAAATCGCTGAATTTTGAATGTGATTCGGCTAAGGAACGTGGTATGAAACCGATATTTGCAACCCCCTTACGCCGCCGCCAATAGATATTTGCCCAGTATTTGTAACATATTCTGTCTCGATACCATGTCAGAGGTTCTGCGATATATCCACTGAGTTATAGGTGATGACTGATTGAGAAGGATCACAAGCAGTAGTAGATGGTGTGTTGATTGAGGTTGTAAGAAATGTACACTAGCTTTTCACATCTATAATGTTACACTATCTGCTAGAAATGATGTCTATGATTTGGCATCAAGTCTTTTCATTCAACCACATACCTGCGTTGGATCCTGTGGAGAAGTCTTTTAATGATTACAGTCACAAGTGAATCATATTACAGGCACCTTCATACCTGGAAACGAGTCACCTCTCTCGAACCTATCTGCTACAGTAAACTTCCAGCCTCGTTTTAGGTAGTCCCTATGCATCATGCAACAGCCCTCTTAGAAACTGCGCTAACATCCATGCAGCTTTGCACATGCGATAGTTCCAATGTAAGTCAGAACTGAGTAGAAGACGAAGGAAACTATATCTACCACCTTCTGCATACCATGTAGAAACAGGCGACCTGCGTTACTGCGACAGGACTGTGTTTTGACCATTCGATAGAAATTGGAACTGAGAGAAGGACGAGGATTTTTGCTAATGTACTGTGGTGCACCCCCAGGACTACATACCAATACTACAGATCCACATCCATTCACATCTATCTCCAGAATATGCTATCTTCGTTATTCTGTACCATCCATCTGACAAAAATTATGAACCGTAAAAGCCCAATTAATTTCATCCGATAGAGGACTAGATAAAATTCAGTTATACGGAATGTAGCGCTGTTAATATTCCAATGTAATAAATACACTCCTGGAAATGGAAAAAAGAACACATTGACACCGGTGTGTCAGACCCACCATACTTGCTCCGGACACTGCGAGAGGGCTGTACAAGCAATGATCACACGCACGGCACAGCGGACACACCAGGAACCGCGGTGTTGGCCGTCGAATGGCGCTAGCTGCGCAGCATTTGTGCACCGCCGCCGTCAGTGTCAGCCAGTTTGCCGTGGCATACGGAGCTCCATCGCAGTCTTTAACACTGGTAGCATGCCGCGACAGCGTGGACGTGAACCGTATGTGCAGTTGACGGACTTTGAGCGAGGGCGTATAGTGGGCATGCGGGAGGCCGGGTGGACGTACCGCCGAATTGCTCAACACGTGGGGCGTGAGGTCTCCACAGTACATCGATGTTGTCGCCAGTGGTCGGCGGAAGGTGCACGTGCCCGTCGACCTGGGAGAATAGCAGCCTGCATTGCTGCGAAAGGTTGATATACACTGTACTAGTGCCGACATTGTGCATGCTCTGTTGCCTGTATCTATGTGCCTGTGGTTCTGTCAGTGTGATCATGTGATGTATCTGACCCCAGGAATGTGTCAATAAAGTTTCCCCTTCCTGGGACAATGAATTCACGGTGTTCTTATTTCAATTTCCAGGAGTGTATATTACAAGCGCAAGACATACATCCTTCTTCCCGGTTTCTCTATGATAAACTATGTTATCGAACCATAAAACGAAAAAACTACTTCCTTAAAAGGTTGGCTCAGTGTGATATGAGCACAATATAGCTTTCCAAAGATGTATAGCATCCACTGTTCACATCCGATCATGCTTTAGAAATTATACTATACTTACAGCAGCCCTATATAAAATTATCGTTAGTAACGAGGAATACCTCTTACAAGGAAACACATAAACGCATAGCAGCAGCATCAAACATGTGAAAATTACGTCAGTCTGCCACTAACTCTGTAAACAGCACATCTATCAGGCACCCCTCTCTTTCTAAGACATGGTGGTAGCATTCGCAAGAAAAACTTATGAGAGAAGCCCACCAATGGTTGATTTTCGGACAGTATTATTTCGTATCGCCAGCAATTGCTTATTGACGAAGTATTATACTTAGTAGTAGGGGGTGAGTGATGGGTACGCCTTGAGGAATGGCTCTGAGCACTATGGGTCGTAACGTCTGAGGTCATCAATCCCCTAGAACTTAGAACTACTTAACCCTAACTAACCTAAGGACAACACACACATCCATGCCCGAGGCAGGATTCGGACCTGCGACCGTAGCGGTCGCGTGGTTCCAGACTGTAGCGCCTAGAACCGCACGGCCACTCCAGCCGGCTCGCCTTGAGCATCAGACCTATATAGTATCTGTTTGTGTTCCGACTGTGCAAAGGAAATGACTATGTCCAGTCGTAAGGAAGGTATGGATTTGACGTGGAGTACTGTGATAGCAAAGAGGGGAGTATGTCAAGTCATAAGAAGGGTACCAATATTTTTATTTGCAAAGCTACAGCCGTCAGCCGGCTCTAATTCCGATACTTCGCTCATTGTCGAATATCGTTCAACTGAGAGCGCAATCGTAACATTTAGTTGTAAGTACATGGATAAAATATATATGAGGCCGGTTTTTTTCCTAGGGCGATTCTGTCTATCCGTGCTGGCGCGCAGCGCCGGTGACCTGTGGCGGGAACGATTCACGTTTCCCGTCAACTGTAGGAGCCGTCCGAATGAATAGGCCTGTTCGAGAGTAGGAATGTAGCTGACTTAACTGTGTTGTCATCTAGACGACCGAATAGCGAACTAATACTTAGTATGTGTTGGATAGCTTTCGTGACGTAGTGGAAATTTTTGAGAAGATTCAACGTGGACGTGTGTTTGTGTTGGAGCATTATTCCCTTCCATGTAAATTGATCGGTTGGCTGCTACTGCGTATTTCGCGCCATTATTTAGTTGAGGTAACATCGATTGTGGTGTGTGCATCTAGCATGTGAAAGATGGGTTGAAGAGATATTTGCTGGTTCTCTCTAGACATGAGAAACACCTTAGTTGAGTTTGTAAATTATAGAGATGATTTGGAATCTGTTACATCACCGACATTGTATTCGCGAGTGGAAATATCAGTTTCATCAATTTTTTTCAAGTTCTCACATAAACGTCTTCGCAGAGGGGATAAGTTTCTAGTTACTCAGTGGTTTGAAGCACGCTCCACCTCGCTAAAGTTTGGGGTTTGTAGAGGAATAATTTGGGGTCTATATCTTCGGAATTATGTTGTAAGAGCGGTCGGTAGGATACTGCTGTGTGCTTGAAATCGAGAAGTGCAGTGAAAATGGAGTAACATTACGGCAAATCATGCGAAATAAATGTGTTCTTGTAAACTCAGAGTCTGGAGATGGGTTTATAAAAGCAAGCATGCAGACACGTCTGGACCAGAAACAGTAACACGTTTGTGTCGAGGGGAAACGAACCCGAATTTGTAGAACAGTTCTGAGAATGACTTTGGTCTATTGACGGCGCTCTGGTCATGCAATGGGTGTGAATGACTTGTTACCGTCGGCTATGAGAAACTATGTAGTGCTGCAAGGAGTACTTGAGAGTGACTGCAGTTTGTAAGAAAATAAAACAGAAACACTGTGCTCCCATTTTCTTTCAAGTATCGGTGTGGTTGTAGGTGCAGAAAATTAAGGACTTACAGGGAATCACAATATCAAATCAAAAATGATAGAGAGACCTATCCAAGATTAAATATTATTAAAATATCAAAGGAATGCAAAAAAGTGTTCGTTCTTCATTTTATCTCTACCAGATGAGATCATAGCTACATCGCCTTCACAGACATTTATTTCCAATAATCCCGCCATTAACAATACAAACTTTGCCGCTACTGAATCGCATCTCATCAGATTTCACAATACACTCGATTTCCGCCAAGTGTGGACCTACCTGTGTCTCCACTTTACCTTTTCTCCTCTCAGGCTCCTGTGATACTTTACATTTATTATTTTCTCACCAAAAACGAAAATCTTCCTGCCTTACAATGGCTGACCTGCCATCTTCCACATTTTCCTCATATTCATCTTTCGACATCCAGGCATCATTCATGTTTCCATCGAGAGCCATCAGTTGACTTCTATCAACAGAGATGCCACTGTTGATGTGATCTACAGTCCAAAGACTGGTATGATGCTGTTCTTCATGCTACTCTAACCTGTGTGAGACTCATCTCCAAATAACTACTGCAACTTACATATTTCTGAATCTGCTTGCCATATTAATCTCTTCATCTCCCTCTACGATTTTTGCACCCAACACTTCCTTCCAAGACTAAACTGGTTTGTTTGATGTCTCCTTATGTGTCATATTAACCGATCCCTTCTTCTAGTTCAGGTTGTGCCACAGATTTCTTTTCTCCCCTATTCTGTTCAGTAGCTCCTTATTAGTTATGTGATTTACCCATTTAATCTTCAGCATTCATCTGCAGCACAACATTTCAGAAACTGCTATCACACCATGCATACATATACTTTCAGAAAAGACTTCCTAACACTTACATCTATATTCGATGCTAAAAAATTTCTCTTCTTCAGAAAAAGTTTTATTGCCATTGTCATTCTGCATTTTATATCCTTTCTACTTTGGGCATCATCAGTTGTTTTTCTGACCATATAACAAAATTAATCTACTACTTTAAGTGGCCAGTTTCCTTATCCAATTCCCTCAGAATCATCTGATTTCATTTTACTACATTCCATGATAAATGTTTCACTTCTGTTGATGATCATCTTATACCCTTCTTTCAAAACACTGTCCATTCTGTTGAACTGTTCTTCCAAGTCTTTGATGTCGTTGACAGATTGACAGTGTCACTGACAAACTTCAAAGTTTTCATTTCTTCTCCCTGAACCATAATTCCTGTTCCAGATTTTTCTTTGGTTTCCATCACTACTTGCTCAGGGTACAAATAGAATAACATCAGGGACAGACTGCAAGCCTATGTCACTCCCTTTTCAACCACTGCTACCTTTTTATGGCTCATGACTCATAAATGTTGGTTGGTTCTGTACCAACAGTAAATTGCCTTTCTGTTGCGGCATTTTACCCCTGCTACCTGTAGAATTTGAAATAGAGTACTGTAGTCAACATTGTCAGAGGTTTTCTATATGTTTACAAAGGCTATAGGCTTAGATTCGTCTTACTTTAACGTTTCTTCCAGGGTAAGTTACAGGGCGAGTATTGCCTCATGTGAAATTTCCAGAATCCAAACTGATCTTTCCTGAGAGTAGATGATATTTGGAGCTACTACACCGCATTTTATTATAATCGATTAAAGTGTATAGTTTTTTAACAGCTCCAAATATCACCTACTACCAGATAAGAAAATTATACCGATCTCATGAACAAATCTGATAGAAAAATATCTGTTAAAATGTGAACATAACCAAATATGAAATGATTTGAAAACCAGACAGTTATAAACTTTAACTGAATATGAAAATAATTTCAGATCACTTAATCATAAATTTTTAACTGAATATAATAATTTTGTGCACAATAGAGATAAAATATAAAGTTCAAAAAATATAAGCCATAAAAAAATTCTAATAAAATTTTTATTTTATAAATTAGATCTCCAAATATTGTATTCAAATATTGACAGACCATATAAAAAATGTTACTACACTTTTCATTTTTAAAATCTAATAATTTTTTTGTCTTATAAATCAGAACACATAAAAATGACTAATATGTGGGAGTAAATTAAATTTTCAAAATATTGTTGTTGAGAGAAATAATAAAACATGTGAGAAACAAATTAAATGTAGTACTTCAAAAGATTGTTTTTAACTGTTTTAATTCTAGAGCATTTGAGAAATATAAAACATTAAATGCACATTGGTTATTTTAAAGAAATTTGTACAGCAGCATTCTACATATTTGAATTTTTTTGCCTGGTTGTAAGGAAACTTCTCTTATCCATTACTGTAAAAAATTACAGATATCTTTATTAATTATTATAAAATTAAACTTACCATTAAATAATTCACAAAAGTATTAGCAAATTACAGTCGCTCAATAAATAATTTCCCAAAAATATTACAAAATTATGTTCATGTATTAATATTATTTCTCACTTAGTAAGCAAAAAACATAAATATAAACCAAAAATCTATAAAAATAAAATATTCATATTGATTTAAAAATTGTTGGATAATATTCTATACTGAGCATTTACAAAAGGAAATTATGTAAGCTTTTTTATCACTAGAAATTTTAGAATTAAAAGTAGTACATAATTTCATAATAGTTTTTTGGTGTTGCTACAATACTTTTTCTCAAAGCCGTATTTATAATGTATATTTATATATTTATAAAATATAGCATATATATATATATATATATATATATATATATATATATATATATATATATATATATATCACACATAGGATAATTTGTAGTAAAATTGTATGAGTTTGTATCAGTATCTTCTTTAAAATCACAAAAGGGGTAATGAGCTTTTAAAAAGTTCTTTGTAGGGTCTAAATTACACATCTCTTGACGAAAAATTTCATTCTTTCCTTTTATTAAATAATTATTTTGTAATTTAACATTATCAAATAATAAAGAATCAAACAAATGACTATTTTTTCACTGTTCTTGAAAAAGAACAACAATGAAACAAAACGTATAATACTCTGTTGAATAATAATGATTTGTTCTATCTGACTCAAAATTGTTTTTACTACTCAGTCCAGTGATTTCAGTAGGCTTCAATTCATAAGAAGTTATTGGTGTTCTAGGTTTTTTAATTTTTCTTCCTCCAATTTACGTTCATATTCAGGTTCTTATTTAACAATAGGTATTCTAATTTCCATGTATTCTACAACAGTTTTGCTTTCATTTGAAAGACAATCTTTTATTTCAGCCGGCCGAAGTGGCCGTGCGGTTAAAGGCGCTGCAGTCTGGAACCGCAAGACCGCTACGGTCGCAGGTTCGAATCCTGCCTCGGGCATGGATGTTTGTGATGTCCTTAGGTTAGTTAGGTTTAACTAGTTCTAAGTTCTAGGGGACTAATGACCTCAGCAGTTGAGTCCCATAGTGCTCAGAGCCATTTTATTTCAAAGTCAGCTTCATTATAATCAGGCCATCTCAGTAAATGATCTTCGTTGTTTGAAGACTAAGTTAAATTTCTAGTTATATCTCCTTTCACATTACTTCTTTATAATCTTTAAAAATCCTCCTAATATTTAAAGCAGGGGTTCCCAACAAAATTTTCTCGGGGACCCCCCCATCGAGCATGATTCGTACCTTGTCATAGCACAGTATCAAACACCTAAAAAAAGCCAAATTAAAAGTCTTTTTATATGTTTTCTATTTTTGGTACTTAAAAAAACATTGACACATTCATTATTGAAAAAATGTTGAGCTAAAAACTTTTTCAATTTAGCCATCATTGTTACTGTTAAATTTTTGATTATTGCTCAAAATCTTTGTCTTCAAATCTGGGTGTTTAGTATAAGAAACCCCTTAAAAAATAAAAATTGAGTATGAACTGAAAATGACAGGAAAAAATTAAAATTGAGTGTTTAGGTCTTTCAGGTGTATTACACTTGAGACTGCATTGAGTAGACATGTGTGAAAAATAAGAAAACACTCATTTCATAAAGGTATTATTTATTTGAAAAAATACAGTTACAACAGATTACTCCATGAGTATAAAGTTTTAATTTTCAGTTTTTAATGAGATGAGTTCAATCTGACCTTCGAGTCCATTATTTCTGAAAAGTTAGGTTCCATACTTGAAACTTTCACTCTCAAATCCGACTGCATGTCGAGCCGATTCCTACATTTGTTTTTCATGAAACAGCTTGATCACACCGATATGTGGTTGGAAATGGAAGGATCTTTTTCATTGCCATATCTCCATGTTTCTTGTAGTCCTTGCATGCTGATGCCCAGGAGCCTTCCAAGCCAAAGGGATTTAGAATGCGTCTGTCATCAGGGTCAGGTTCAGGGAAATACTCTCTAAAAGTGGTGGCTAGGCTGCTTAGACGTTCGGCTACATTGATCTTGATCTGCTCTGGCAAACTCTCCTCTGATGACTCCTAGAATTGTTTTAAAGTAGAAAAGTTAGTTAGTGACTTGTTTTCTATCCTTGACACCCAGATCTGACACTTTTTGACCATAGCACTAATCTTATCCTCAACTTTGAACTAAGTTCTAAAAATCTTGCTGAGATCCTACCTCCAGAAAGGCATCTTACTACCATATGAATAACAAGTAGTTCATGCTCACTGGCGATCTCTTTACATAACAAAGAAAATAATCTGGATTGCAGATGTCGAGTTTAAATGTAGTTGATGATTTGAAATACTTCGTTAATTATCTTTTGCAAAGGTTCAGGCAATCTTTTAGCTACTAAGGACTCACAAGTCCATTTCACCTCAAGGTCTGCTGCTTTGATAGGAGCTAGAAGTCCTGTTTTTTTTGCCAGCCATTGACTCTGCTCCATCCGACGACAAGTCTACACTTTTTTTCCAGGTGACATCGTGTTCACTGAGATAATTATTTAATGCAGTAAAAATATCGTCTGCTGTTGTATGCAGGAGTTCGCATGAAAAAAGAAAATCTTCAAACACTTGGTTCTCCCATAAGAATCATGTGAAAACCAACATTATACCTTTTTTTGATATATCTGTGCCTTCATCCAGTTGTAGAGCGTACATGTCACTCATGCAAAGTCTAACCAGCAATGTTTCTTCCATGTTAACTGCAATATCAGTAATTCGTCTTTGAACAGTATTATTGCAAGCAGAACAGTTCCTATTACCTGAGCAGCTGCATCACGTAACATTCTTTTGCAAAGTATTATTACTGATGGCAGTATAAGTTCCTCAGCAATTGTGTGGTTTTTCCCACCTTTAGCAACAAGCTGTGCCACCTCGTAAGATGCAAGAGTTGCATTTTCATTTACATTTGCACCACAGTGTCTGGTAATTGTTTTACGAGATGTTTTCAACTCTCCTAATTTATTTTTGAAAAACCTAATTACTTACTTTTGTACTCTGAGTGCTTTGTTTCAAGATGGTGCTGAAGTTTTGCTGGTTTCATACATTCTTTCGAAAGACTTTCGTAGCAAATTACAAATTGAGGTTTACGCTTTACTCAGGTCCAGTGAACGTAAAACCGATTTCCAAGTAATCAGAGTTATATTTTCTAACTTTTCCAGTAAGCTTAACACTGATCTTGGAAGGGTTAGGTTCAAGGAATGCCGAAGATTTAGGTTCAATGGACACTGACAACTTCGGTTCGAGAGTCACTGACTTACTTGCTTGAACATCAAATGCAACACAGTCTGCGGATGGAATGGCAATAAATTAACAATGGCCAGTTGTCGTCTGGAATGAGAGTTTCTATGTAAAGTGTTGTGTCTAGACCATACAGCCCAGACACAATGCTGTAGCCGATAGGGCACGCAAGGCTAACGCAGACGGGCGTGAAGTCTGGAACATGAGACTTATAAATGCACTAAAGAAAAATACGTAGCCTTTTTAATACTTAACTTTATTCTCTTGTTGGAATACATCTCTCCTGCATACTCGTAAGCTATTGGCACTGATACAAATGGCGCCTTGCTAGGTGGTCGCCATTTAACTTAGCAGAGGGCTATTCTACTGTCTATCTCTCGGCAAATGAGAGCAAGGCTTAGCACGTCCAATCGCTAGCTATGTTGTCCGTACAACTGGGGACGAGGTCTCCTCAGTCTCTCGAGACCTGCCTTGTGGTGGCGCTAGGTTTGCGATCCCACAGTGGCGACACGCGGGTCCGACATGTACTACAGGACCGCGGCCGATTTAAGTTACCACCTAGCAAGTGTGGTGTCTAGCGGTGACACCACATAAAGTGACTGTCAGTTGTCACCTGCAAAGAGGCGGGGCATGCAGTCTAATGGCATACAGCAGAACTATTTGCTTTATCTAATTCTAGTTTTGTGCTAGTGTCAGTTGGCTCTAGGAAGAGGCTAGATGCAGAAGTTAGCGTTTGCTAAAGCTCTGCTCATGCAGGAAGCCGCCAAAACAAAAAATCAGTTATCATACGAAATATATGTAATATTTTATTTCTTCTAATAGCATCTTGCAGATCGCTCTGGCATAGCTCATGGACCCCTGGGGGTACGCAGACAACCTGTTGGGAACCACTTTTCTAAAGCATTGATAGTTTCATATTTTATTTTACCATTATTAAGTAAATATCCACCCATATAAATTTATCAGAAAGAGACAATGTTAAATTTAATAATCCTTATTACGAATGTTTAAATTATTTCTACTTTTCTCATTCACTAGAAATGAATAAAAGTAACAGTTTTCAATGTTATTGAATTAAAGAGATTAAAATTTGAAACTTTTTTAAAAACTAAATCGTTGAATATTATTTCTAAATTAACTGCTATGTCAGCACCATTATAATGTGACAAATTTTTATTTTAGTCAGTAACATATATTTCTGAATACTGTATTCATGTATCATGAACTGGAACCAGTATTTAGGTTCATATAGTTTAGCAGCACCAAATCCCAAAATTAGGTTTAAAAGAAGTGTTAATATTACTTTCTTGATGAAAAAATTTATTTTTTTCTACAAACACCCTATCAGCTAAATTAAAATTTATATTTATTAATTCAAATGACATAATTTTGGTAAATTTTAAAACAGCTTTTTTCTTAATTTCAATATTTGTATATTAAATCCAATACCAACTTTCCTATCCATATATTACTGAACATCATTCTCAAGAATAACCTTATTTAAAACACAACTTTCTTCAGTGTCTACTTATATATTACATTTTTTTGATTGAAAAAAATTCTAAACTGTTTAAACTATACTTCCCAGCCGGAATTATCACAGCTTCTACATTACAATGTCATTTATTATTTGTAAGTAATATCTATTGTTAAAGAAGTTGTATAGAAACCAAATACTGCAACATTTTTAACTGTCTCTTGTAGGAGCAGATAATATTTCTTTGACAACTGATGAATTACTTTTCAGTTGGAATCAGTGACTAATTTAATATTAATAAAAATTATTCAAACCCGTTTAAAAAGTTTTAATTAAATGAAAACTGATTGGGAACCAAAGAGTTCCACAAAATGCATTAAAGAATAAACAAAGTAACCATTCATCAAATTCTATTTGATGTACTATAGCAGGACGAAATGGATGAGGTAAAACAAGATAAATGACTGATAATTATAGTATAGCTCCAGTGTGGTTAAACAGAGATAAAATTAATATTTGAATAATTATTGTAAAATTTTAGATGAAACAGAAAATCAATAATAAATGAAAATATGTATAAAAATTATGAAAAACAGAGATGCAGTCTTTCAATTTGCTACTTTTATGAAAATTATGAAAAAATTGAACCATTATATGAATGTGAAAATTATTCAGTACTTCTGATTGATGAATGTATTCTTCCAAATCAAGTTATAGTTATTAAATATTTTTAAAGTGGTAGAAATAAGGGAACAAAATACTTTTATTTAGTCCCAAAATTTTCAATGACATCAAAAAATTAGTTATCAATAATCTAACTTTGTAAAATTTTTAGATGTGATTTTACAAATTTAAATGGTATATACGATACGTTTGTGGCAGTGATTTGAAATTTGATGATCTTAAAGATATATGTAGCAAATGTTGGAATAATGACAAATTTGGATTTATTACAATAAATATAATTACAACAATTAATGAAAGTAACTATAAAAAAATTACAGATTTTTAGTAATATACAGCATTAGACAGAAAAATATAAATTAGAAAAGCCAAAACATTAAGCCACAAAAATAAAAATATAAAAACATAAATCTCTAGAAATGTTTAAATATAAAAACAAAAGTATTCAATTCTAAAGTAGAAAACTTAAAAATATAAAAAATATATAAAATGTCAGAAATAAATTATTAATATTTTTCTGTATTTATAAATTTTTTTACTCTTAAGTTGTTCAAAAACCTAAACGAAATAGAAAGGTAAAGGAAGAATTAAAAGAGGAATTAAAGAAGTGAAAAAACTGCCTAGAACTGATGGCAGAAAATATAAAAAAGATCAATCTGGTATTTATGCAACAGAAACACTTAAAGAACGATTTCAAGGTTTAGGTGATGATGTAGTGAAAACTATAGAAGAAAATACAGAAGTAGAAAAAGTAGTCCCTTATAATCATCATAAATATCTAGAAGAATCTGATGTTATAATACACCAATTACACAGTATGATCATTTATTAAGTGAAGCAGTAATACAAGATGCATAGTATAAATGTGAAGTTGAGGTTAAAAATAGGATAAAAGTGAATAATGAAGAACAGAATCTTAAAAAAAGAAACATAAGTGACAGACTGCTGGAATATGTGAACCATAGTGAAGATCAAGTTTTTGGAATATGGCATGTTGGTACATTTAAATGTGAGTTAAAATACCAGTGAAATTTTTGGAGATAAAATAACACTACATGTTAGGACATACTAGGGTACAGATAGTTTTGTGAGTCCTCAATTAAAAAACAGATTATTATGGAAGTAAAGGGTACAAAATGTAATAGTTCCGATTTATGAAATCATACAGATATATTACTTTGGTCAGGAGCATTATATTCTGAAAAATGTCTAAATAAAATCAAATCACGTAGGAGTATTAAATATAATAATTTAATAAAAGTACTGTTGACGTATATTTCCCAAAACAGATTTAGACTCAAGTGTAGATTACAAAACACATGAAGCCCTAATACAAAAATAATTCCGAAATCCAAGTGAATAAATTTTTACAAGTGATATAAGAGTTTTAATCAATATAGAAGCTATTGTTCATAGAGAAGAATTAACTGGATTTGTTGTTGTCGTGGTCTTCAATACTGAGACTGGTTTGATGCAGCTCTCCATGCTACTCTATCCTGTACAAGCTGCTTCATCTCCCAGTATGTACGGCAACCCGACATCCTTCTGAATCTGCTTAGTTTATTTATCTCTTGGTCTCCCTCTACGATATTTACTCTCCATGCTGCCCTCCAATTGGTGATCCCTTGATGCCTCAGAACGCGTTATACCAAGTGATCCCTTCTTCTAGTCAAGTTGTGCCACAAACTCTTCTTCTCCCCAATTCTGTTCAATACATCTTCATTAGTTATGTGATCTACCCATCTAATCTTCCAGCTAAATTTAAAAATTACTGTTATGAATATATTGGAATAAAAAATCAGAAAAAATAAGTTAAAGGTTTGATAAATACATTAACTAATAAATACCCATTTGAAATGTGTTACCCAGGTTGTAATTATTGGGGTGCAGGAGCAAAATCAGGTTACAGATTAGCTAGAGGTGATCAAGAAATAAACAAATCAGCTGAAGCGTAATATTTTTTAGAAACAATAAAGAATTATAAATAAATCATGAAGCAGTTACAGAGCTCCAAATAATTTCTAAACAAAGAATGTTTTCTGAAGATTAAACATTAGGAGAAAAAGTAGCATGTACAGCAGCAGTATGAAGAATAATGTTTGATTTAAAGTTCGCTGAAAGTGGTTAGGGATTATATTTTTTAAATAAGACATTTTGAGATTTTTGTATAAGTATTAATCATTTTTAATCAACACAAATGGAAAATTTTAGTATTCAATATTCTTTTCTGCCCAGCAGTAAACCCATACCTTAATCAATAAAAATTTACCAAAATAATGAAAGATTAATGAATATTCTAATTTTTAATGAATTTTTAATGTACACTCAAAAAAGAAGGAGAAATAAAAAACTGGAAGAAATTAATAACAGAAATAGACACATCAGTTATTATTAACTGCAATCCCATTTGTAGCTGCTGTTGTTTCATTAGCTGGTCAAGCAGCTGCTGTAGCTAAAGCAGTAATAAGCAAGAAAATTGCACATAAGGAATTGGAAGAACAAAATAGATGTAATTTAGGAATAGAGAAGAAAGGAGATGGACAGGGTACTGCAGCATAAAAAATTGGGGCAAGGAAATTACCTAAAAAGTAATTAATAATACATAATCAAAATTTTTTAATGTGGTGTAGTTTATATAGTAATTTCTAATACTTTTGGTGTTCATTTTATACCTTATTATAAAAGAAATAAGACAAAATTTTTTTTAATCCATTTGGTTGCAACATACATAAAGAATCAATTAGATCACTGGGAAAACTTGATTTATATAGTAATGCTAAAACAATAAAAAATTTGTGTTTTAAACCTATTATCAGAAAACAATAAATTCAATAATATTTTAAATTTAATAAAGGGACTTTGTTGGCAAAAATAAAAATAAAACGTATAATTAGAAGAAATTTAGCTTTAAAATTATAAAAAACAATTTCAGGACAAATACGATAAAGCATTCATAAAGATTTTGATTCAAATATTTATTAACATAAAATAGATGAAATAAAAAGAATTGGAATCAAAAATTAATAAACATGATTTAGAAAAAAATTTATGACAAATAGAATCGAAAATTAATAAATGAATTAGGTACAAAAATTATAAATGGACCAGAACCAAATGTTATTAAACAAAAGTTAGAAGTAGTATCAAACATTAATATAATTAATAAATATGAATTTAAAAAATTAAAACTGAAGCAGATCAAAAATTAGAATTAAATATAAAATAATAGATAAGATTATCAGAGTATGAGTTAAACAATATTGTTACCAAACCTGAATATGAAAAGTCACTCATATTTTAAGAGAAAGAATACTGTGTTTGATAGTGCTATTGAAGTTTACCATAAGAAGATAAATATCATCAATTCAACACATAAATACGATGTAGATGAGTTTCATGGATTAAAACGTAAGGTATTTTAAAAACCAAAGGAATTTTGATTTGTATTCGAAAATTGATAAGAATACATATATTTGAATATGAATTGATCCTTGAGAAAGATATTATTAGTAGTGAAGATGTAGATATTATTTTAATAACTTTTAATAACTTTTACATTTCTTTAAGTCTCTTTGATTATCTTTTGTAACATAATTACTGTTAACAAATCAGTAAAAATCAAATTTTCTAACTCTAAATTTTTCTTTAGATGTAAATATAATTTCATTTGGTAAGATTTAATCTTTAAAAAATTGAATGAACATATTTGGTGTCTGAAGTGTATAAGATTTACTAAAATTCGTCACCCACAAATGCTAACAACAAAAAGTGGAAGATAAAGAATTGATTTAAAAACAAAAAAGCAAATTCGTTAAACATTTGTAGACATTGCAAATAAATAATAACGAACTATGAGAACTACAAAGCAACAATTTTAAAAGGGAATTTTTATTTCTTTTGGTATATACGGTTTATGGCAAGGACATTTAGTAGAAATGTATTCTGGGAACATTAAATGTATTTCAGGAATAAATAAATGATAAAAACATTTATTAACTACTATTGATATCTTTTTTCATAATTTGCTCTGGCTATCCCAGTTAAAGATAAAACTAATAAAACTATTTCTTCATCATTTAAAATTTCAGCTCTTTGTCTTTACAGTGTTTTCAATTAAAATTGTATGATGTGAGGTTCGTCAGTTTCGCAAAGCACCATTTTCTTTCCAAGTACCCAAATATGTTTCAGCACCACTGTGCCATCATCAGTGGGTTTCTGTTTTATTCAGTCTGTAATGTAAACATTTTTACTGAATGATCACAAAATTATG
Organism: Schistocerca nitens; assembly: GCF_023898315.1. NCBI lineage: Eukaryota > Metazoa > Arthropoda > Insecta > Orthoptera > Acrididae > Schistocerca > Schistocerca nitens. The sequence goes on along the minus strand of NC_064616.1, from coordinate 567,206,833 downwards.
TGGAGATTTAGTTTAATCAATAATTCGTTTTTTTTGTTAATACCTTTACACTTGGTGTGCATGATTTTTCCGGACTACTTGTGCATTATATATTAAAGAGAGCTTGTGATCTACAACTAAACGATGTTGATGAGAAGTTTTATTGGAAGTTAACCTATCATCTAAATGTAATTTAGTTTGCTGCGATATTTCGCGCCTTCATTTGTTTTTACTTACGTTTTCGTGTGGCAAACAAGTTCTTTTATTCTCAGCATCATGATGAGGTGTCGTGATGAACAAGGAAATATAACACAAATTAGGTAATAAGAGCACTTTGCACTTCACCAAATACGGTGTAATTGTGGTTGTTGTGTGTCACAGTCCAGTCAGTTTTCATTTGTTCACCAGAGAGTTGAGTGCCTAATTTGAATTTTGTTTACATTTTATCTCGTGTATGTGTGTGTGTGTGTGTGTGTGTGTGTGTGTGTGTATTTGTGTGTATGTATGTGTGAGTGTTTTCTGTATGTTTCTTAGCTGTTTGTGTTGTCTTTTACATGGTGTTCCTTTTGTGTGTAAAATCTGCGTTATCTTTTTTGTAAAGTTCCTTTAATGTGTCAAATAGTGTGGCCTTGTAGAGTGTAGTGTATTCATTTACGATCAATTTTCCGTCTGCTATTGTGTTCTGTATGTGGAAGCTATCCTCAGTAGTGAGTTTGCTGTAAAGGCTGTGTCTGGGTTTAAGTATTCTTATTTCTGTTTCTATTGTAGTTGGATATTGATCATGGGCTATAAGGTGGTCAGCCAATGTGCTATGACAGCTGGTGCTTTATAAACCTCTGAGATGCTCTGAATATCTGGTTTTGAAGTTTCTGCATGTTTGTCCTATGTACCCTGACTGGCAAGTGTTTCATGTGAGTTCATATATTCCTGATCTGTTAAATTTATCTGTGGATGTTTGATATGGTGTTCTAATATTTTTCTGTTTTGTGTTCTCCGTCCTGTATCCTATTTGGAGTCCCTGTTTCTTTAATATGTTGCCTATACAGTGAACAATCTTGTCATTGTAAGTGAGTATTAACCATTAACTTTTGTGTGAGTATTTTTGCTGTGTTGTGTCTTGTGTGTGGGCAATATTTGTGTTTTGTGTTGTTTTGTCTTGCGTGAGGATTTGTGTGCGTGTGGTATGTTCATTATTCTACTGCTTACATATATTTTTGATTTAACTTTTCTCTCATATGGGCACCATAACTATTTTCTACTGCTATTTGTTGTATTGTGTTTAGTTCTTGTGTGTAGTTCTGTTTGTTCATGGATCTTCTGTTTAATCCATGTAGCATGAATCTCATCTTTGCTTGCTTATGTGTCAATGGGTGGTTTGATAGGTGATGAATAATGGTGGTTGTGGTTGTTAGTTTCCTGAACATTGTGAAACTCCTAAAAAACTTTTAATGCTTAGACAACAAAGAAATTTTCAGACTGTTAATCATAAAGAATTTCATAGTAATGATTTTCAAGTCTTTATTAAAAATGTAATATGAATCATTACTCAACATTTTCAGTATTAAAGCTTTCAGTTGTTGAAGGAGTTAATAGAAGACTAACAGAAAAATATGGAAAGGATTTGCACTTATTCAGTACTTCCTCATTAGTTATGTGATCTACCCATCTAATCTTCAGCATTCTTGTGTAGCACCACATTTCAAAAGCTTCTATTCTCTTCTTGTCTAAACAATTATCCTACTTATTTCATAATTTTTCCATTAGTTATATCTGAATCAACACTTACTGTTTCTCTTAAATTTTCTGTTCAACTCTCTCCAGTTTCATTATTTCTTCATAATTTTTATTTACTACTGCATTTATATTAAATTTTGGAAGTTGTTTATGCAATAATTTTGTGGTTACTTGGTTTCTGTGGAATTTGTAACTTGGTTTTTAATTTTATTTTCACCTTGTTACCTTATAGATGGTAAAACATTTCTAGTAACCCAGTTTTAAATTTTTAGCTTCTCTTTTTTTAGAAGGTAAAATTAAGCAGTATCAACTAGTTTAACTACCTTTTAGTCCCACATGACACATGCCATTTCATTTTCATAAATATCTATTTCATCTTTATCAATAATCTTTTTGTAATCGCTTGGTTTGTGCTTTATATTCTAATTTTTCAGCAACATCTTTAGATTTAAACCAAGGATAATGTTTTCGCCAATTAAAAGGATTCATTTCTATGAAATGCATTTTTACTGCCCTTAATTTGTTTGTTTATTAATTATGATAATTTCATATTTGAATTTTTTAATTTTTGTTTTTGTTCTCTAATTATATTGATTTTTTCGTATTTCACTTCTTCTATTTTTCTCATCAATTTTTGTATATAAATGGAAGCTACCATCTGGAAAAAGTATGGGGCTGAGGAGTGAAATGATAAATTTACATTACAGAAATATACTAAAGATGGTTGTAGAAGAATGTGTAGGCCTTTTTTATATGAAAATCATACAGAAAACAAAATAACAGAAGTCAGAGTCGTTCTGAGTATGGGAAGTATGTTACTAACTATTATTAGAAAGAACTTTTACAATGAAGTATGACTGAGAAAGACTCATAAATATTATTATAAATTAAAAATGTTGATAACATTAATTCAAAAAATGAGTAAAACATAAATTCAAACAATGTATATATTGTCAAGGAATTAAAGATTTAAATTGTTGTTATAAGAATCTAACATCTAAGGACAAATATTCCTTGAAATGTAAAAAATGAATTCCAATTGAATAACAAAAATAAGAAAATTTATAATAACCTGTAACTATAATTTTTTATATTTATACTAGTAATAAAAATAAAAATTCAATCAGTGACTAATTACTGATTTTATAATGTCCATATATAATATACATATTTCATTTTCTAAAACGTATCTACTATTATCATGAGGACTTAACGTCTTTTTACTAATCTTCATAAAATCAATTTTGTTTTTAAAGCTTCTTACTAATATCTTAGTTCTGTATTGTTCTTTATTGTTAAACAAACAACGTTTTATAATTTTGTAAACATATAAAATTTTTAATATCATATTTACTTACTAATTTAGATTTTTTCTCTTCCTTCTTATCAACTTTATAAGTGTACATACATGTTCTTGAACCACAAAATACTTCCATGTTTTTCCATTACATTGGTCCTTCATTTTTCGAATAATTTTTACTATTTACTTGATGTATATTACAAATATTACAGCTGAATATGCATAACTATCAAATTCATCAATCATTGATTTCATAGTTTCTAAAAAACCTTTAGTTTTAAATTTATACATATAACTATCAGTATCTTGATACAAAGTTCAATATTTTCTGCAGATTTTGGTTGCATAACTTCACAGTGAAATCTATACAAACTGTTTTCCATGAATCAGTTATACTAATTCTAATATAAATAGGTTAACTAAATAGAATTTTAGATTTATTCATATAGAGAGCAAGTAAATTTTCATTAAATATTGTTATGCCTTTATATTCTCTTTTGCTAATAATTTATCACACTTATCTCATTTTGAAACTAATTTTCCATCTACTCTGATTCTTATATTTTCCCTTGTTTTCCCAAAATCAAAATTATTCATCAGTTTGTACAAATCTTTCTAAGAATCTTTTTTTACCTTAGTCCTCATTTCTGAATTTACATTTTTATACTTCTCAAACAATCAAATTTTTTAAATCTAAAAACTTTGCATAATTTGTTAATTTCATTCCTTGAGATAAATATTGCTTTAGATTTCTATAGTGAGAACATATCTTATTTGTTATCTAAAGTAGTTAATAATTTCGTTTCTCTAATTTCAACACTAATTTATTTTTGGGAGTAAGAAGTAGATCTATATGTGGATCATGTAAATTAGTTGGGTATTATAAATCTAGTTAAAGGAAGTTGAGCCTATTTAAGAAGCAGTAAAATTTCAGATATTTTTTTAGAATCAAACGAATTCGGTTCAATGAATTCAAAACCTCTTTAAGGCAAATATTGTCACACAGCATAACTATATAAATTACTTGCTTCTTAATATATTAATAACTTCGGTATCATAGCTTATCACAATGTTTCATATATTTATCATTTGTTTCAAGGTATCTTTTATGACATTTTGATACACCACAACTTATACCTTTTTCAACCATTAAAATTATAGCATAATTACCTAATAATTCAAGTGATTTTCCGGTTATTTTAAGGTGGAAACGAAGGATGAACCTGAAGCTGTAAAACAGCAAGAAGGGTCTAAGTTAAGAACTTTTATACAAGTTTGTTTCTACAGTTTTCAAAAACATCAGCTAATAAAAAGCCTCCCATATACTCCTTATGTCTTTCAGAGGTAAACACTCAAATTCCTTTCACCAAAATATCTATATTAGTATGCTTCATTCTTCGCAATTTAATCATCTAAAACTTAATTTTCACCTTCTTTTAGCACTAAATCGCAAATTTCCGCCGTTCACAAAGTTTGTCTTCAGCTGATGAGATCACAATTATGGTTTCACAGATGCATGCACATACTTCCGCTGATACAAAATAAAGGTCGTCTTCAGCTGTCAGGACTATCTCTAAGATGTTTCAGGGGTATCTTCACTTAATATTTACAGCTACATCATTAAACCTATGGCTACTAAATAGTACCTCATCGTAATTCTCCATACATTCAATCTATACTTAGTTCATACTCGCCTCTGCCTGTCTCCTGCATACAGAATTTTCCATCAGACTTACGCTTGACTATCTTTTCTTTCCCCAAAATCTTCATTATCTAATACACTTCCGGAAAAAGTTAGTACACCTGGAAAAATGGCATCGATTTTGATCAGATGTTGGCATGTGTTACTTGGGGGACAGTAGGTGTACTGATAATGGTTTCAATACTGTCCGTCATTGTACAGCGTAGTGGCATAGCTACCAGAGTGCCACCTGTGTGTACCCCTTAATAGGGATTACTCACAGACAGAAGACTCAGCGTGGTGCAAACGTCTGAAGCAGCCAGGCAACAATGCCACAGAGACACACTCATGTTTCCTATAGCCAACTGAGCGTGTTTGAAAGGGGCAAAATTGTGGCCTTCCGAATGGTGGGATGGCCTTTTTGCAGAATTGCCAGACAAGTTGGACGTGCTGCAATAGTTTTGCAACGATGCTGGTATCAGTGGTCACGTGAGCATTCTCACACCTGTAGACAAAATTCTGGATTTTCACACAGCACAGACGGGCGCCAGGATCGTCTTATTGTAAGGACAGTAGCCGCAGACTGTATAGCCACCACAGCACAGATTAGAGGGCTTGTGAGCACAGACGTCTCAATACGAAGTGTTGCCAACTGGTTATGGTTCAAATGACTCTGAGCACTATGGCACTTAACTTCTGAGGTCATCAGTCCCCTAGAACTTAGAACTACTTAAACCTAACTAACCTAAGGCCATGACACACATCCATGCCCGAGGCAGGATTCGAACCTGCGACCGTAGCGGCCGCGCGGTTCTAGACTGTAGCGCCTAGAACCGCTCGGCCACTCTTGCTGGCGAACTGGTTAGTAGCAGTTGACTACGGATATGGATACCTCCAGCCCATCTTCCACTCACGCCACAGTATCCACGTGTACAGCCCGACTGGTGCTGTCAGAGGATCACTTGGAAGATGGAATGACACACTGTAGTCTTCAGCGATGAAAGCAGATTCTGCCTGTACAAAAGTGATGGTCGTTTGCGATACAACGTAGACCTTGTGTGCGTTGTCTCGTATAGTGCATTCGTCCAACACACTTTGGCCCCATTCCAGGCCCTCTGCTCTGGGCTGCAGTAAGCTACAATTCTCGTTCAACTTTGGTGTTTCTGGAGGGGAGGCTAACCAGCGCTCGGTACGTGCAGAATGTAGTTAGATCCGTTCTTTTGAAGTTCTTGCAACAGGAAGCTGATGTGTTCTTCCAACAGGATAATGCTCGCCCATACACTGCCCGTGAAACACAATATGCCCTACAAGACGTGTAGTAATTTCCCTGGCCAGCGCGATCTCCTGACTTGTCTTGAGTCGAGCATATGTGGGGTATGATGGGAGGAGATGTGACAGGTGCGACTCGTGAACCAACAGTTCTTACATATCTACGTGAACGGGCCGAGCACGCTTGGCATAACGTATCCCACGACAGTATTCGCAATCTGTAAGGTCGACTGGACGCCAGAGTCAGCGCCTGCATTGCCGCCTGTGGATGCTATAAAACGTACTAATATGGGTGCATCAGCACAGGTCGATGCCTGGTACCTCATAACCGTCTGTGCCTTAACCTCTGAAAATGTATACTAATTTTTTTCTAGTAGCGTATATTACTGCTTAGTGCCTTTTCTTTTTCCTTTTAAATTGTTTCCCACTGCTCCAAACTTTATCCATACTTTCAACCGTTTCAATCGACCTTGCTTGAGTCCTGTTCTCTTGTTCTCCATACATTCTCGGTTTAAGTACACGTTGTGTCCTTTGCCACGTCTGTTCATTTTTCCTCCTCCGGAGCTGAGTTGCAGGGAAAATTTGTTTTCCGATCTCCTGTCTAGGTTTTTGTGGTCCGTCAATCGTTAGTCCCTCAAACCATCAATTCTTATACCGATTTCGAAAATTTTTATCAAGATTGTTACTCCTCTCATTCCCATTTCCGAGCCCAATTTTTTCACGAAGTCTAGAAATTCATCTATCGAATTGGTTAATCCATGTACCTGGTCCCACTGCACAAAATCTGGCAACTGTCTCTTTAGTGTAGTAATTTCAGTTAATATGCCCAACGGCATTAATTTGGTCAATTCAAGCACATAAAACTATATGGAAATACTGCCACTCGTGCAATTCACTCCGTTTAAGGGTTCTTTCTGAACTCTTGTTTGCTTCGCTTCACTGCAAAATTTGTTCAAAAACCATGTTTCGAACACCTCATTAATATTTCCCGGGATTGTAAGTCACTTTGCAACTGCCTTCTTGCAAATTTAATTTTAACGTCATCCAACTATCCCGACACAAATTCGTCTCTAAAAGCAACAAGAAAATTTCCGGTTCATATTTTCCATCATCTGAAAAACATTTAGCAGCTCCTGGTCCACCCCAAAAATACATTAACTATCTACCGTCCTGATCCATTGTTATGGTACTCAACTCTTCATGTACCCTTTTAAATTACTGCTCTCACTGTACCACTTTGCCCCCAATTCCTGCCTCAAAACTTAGTTTTTATGGAGAATCTTTTTTTGACACTTTTTCACACATTTTTCCACATAAACTGTCGTACATTTTATTCATCTTCTCCTCTAGCGTAGTTTTTGTTTGCACACATGCATTTATTCTAGCACTAAGCTCATTCTGTATCTTTTTAATCCCTTCCCAATGACTTATCGCCTGAATCAACTTCGTTGTTAACCAGCCCAACATCATTCAAAATTTTTCCCATTTTTGTTCTTACAGTCTTTCTCTGTAGTAGATTGTTATACACTCATATTAGACTGTGATAGCCCCATAATACACTGTATTGCCCCATATCGGAGTTCAAATTTGCCAGAACATCATTTAACTATGTCATAAAATCATCTGCAAGTACATCTCTCTTCCCTGATTTCCGACTAACGGACTCACTAACACTTTCCGACTACATGAACTCGGTGGCTGTAATCCCGATACTCCCCATTTTCGACGGTAGCCCTACGAAATCACACATACTTACACTTACGTCGTTAGTACTTAACTTGTCGGTCATGTTGGCCGCCTCCGCTGTGCTGCAGACGTCGAAGGTAAAGTTGCTGCTGCCTTTTTGAAGTTGTCGCCGACGCTGAAGATGAAGTTCTCGTAATCGCTGCCATGGCCCCGCGGTGCTGCATGAAGTCTGTTCCGCTGTCTGTGTCTCTGCTGCTGGTTGCCGACGTCACATACTCGGCACAGTTTCGTGTTGTCGTCTTCTTCCTTCCCCACGCATAACTTCTTCTATACATTCATGCACACGCAACTGCTACAGAATCTTAAACTCGGAGCTCCCACACAAAAATGTCTACTATAATTCTGATTCATAACCTGGATCACATAATATTAACAATGACAATCTAATCACCTTTGCAACTGCAAAAAGGATAGCATTCAAAACCCCTACGAGAAGAATCCCAACTGCGCCATACAAACAGATAACGAATATGGGTAGATTTTCTAATCAGATTCCTTGACGAAAAACCATATTTGTGACGTACGAAAGTGAAGGGATTATTGGTCGAATAGTATTTTGACTATGCGCGGCTGTGTTTAGAAACTATGGCTCTACGTTGTCATAGGGTCGAGCCGTGCACGTCTGGCTTCATGCTAAGTTAGCTGAAGTAACAGTTACAGACTGAGATCCTCTGATCAAGTAGCTGAAGCACTGGCAAGTTAAGCGAAATTCAAATAAACACAGATTGCAATTAGACGAATACTATAAACGGCCATAAAATGTTGTTATCTGCTGATAATAAACTGATGTAGACGACGCCACAAATCTATGTTGAATTAAATGGTAATTGATTCAGTCAAAGAATATCTAGAAATGGTAGCTTTACAATAACTCAGTTCAAAAGATACAAACTGGTGATACTGAATTCGAGTTAAGATTGCGTAAATCTTCGTAATGAGAAAGGTAGTTGACTCCACAGAAATCAATAAATAACAAAGTCCCATGCTTTGAACTAGGCACAAACAATCTCAAAGCAGCAAGAATTCATGTCAGACTTCCGTGAGCCTTATCTTGTGATTATCGATGACAGTTAAAGTTCATACTAACTCACTGAGTCAGAGTCCCTCTTTCCTCGGTATTTCACTAAGTAAGACCAAATTTTAAAGTATTTTCGCCCGCTAGCCGCATATATTACATCACTTTACCCCACTAACTGCTTTGCAACATCAAGTCCCTCCTGTATCAAATCTCGACGCGAATTTCAGTGTTATGCTCCGTCACACCAAGTCCTCCACTCTCCATAACATCTCTACACCAAGTGTTTGAACTCCCTACCTCTCCCAGAAATCCCTCCTTACTCTCAAGAGCCACTCCACGAATCAGAATGTCTTAGAGATTCACCACCCTCGCAAATAAGAAAATTGTAGGAATTAGGAAAATCTAAAAAATGGCCAACCATTCGAATAATAATAAACTTATGGATTAGATATATTTTTTAAAGAAAATTATACCCCGCTTTTGAGGAGACCAAACATGATATTGTACGTACATATAAAATCATGGGCATAGTTAATTAAACATGACCTATCACTTATAACATGACCATGCACATATAACAAATAATAATGAATACACATTAAAACATATGAAATATAAGTTTGGCCAGCTCAACTGTTGCGTTCTTTCACGTTCAATCTATTTACTGTACTAAATTTGATGGATTATTTTTTAAGTTACAAGTATCTTAATACTTGTCGACATAACTTCTACTCGTCATTCAGAAACAGATGATAAATGAGATGAACGTAACATGGTCGCATAGCTCTAGGCCTGAGAATTCCCATATTGCATTCATTTGCTATACATCCTTAGAGAATAATATGATCTGACACATATACATAACAAAACGACACAAAACGCAGTAATTCATAAAATAAAATACGTCTCAATTTGTATCAGGGATGCGAGCAATAGTCCTGAGCTAACATTCAATACTTCCTTTATCAATATCGCAAGATATCTTCAGTATTTACTAATTAGCAGTGACAATTCTAAGTATGATCGTTTAGCCGGTCCTTTGTCGACCCCTGCAGTTCATCCAGAAAGTTCTTACAGCCAGACTGCACTCCCATGATAGATTTTAAAGTTGCTCCCTAGCTGATTTCTCTAGAATATGCGTCATATCATGGTAGGTAACCCTAAACGCTTTCCCATGAAGCAACTGACTGTCTTGTCTCACAATGGAATAATTGTATTAACAATTACAGTGATTACTTTTGAAATAATAAACAGTTTACTTATTTTTTACATCTGCCTCGTGTTGTGTGGCCTGCATAGGTGTAGAAAATCAAGCACACTATATTATTTGAATTCAACCTGTAGGAAATTTTTCTCAAAGCAAGAGAAAATCAGATGTTATAGGGTTTTTTAGTTAATTACTTTGTGATAGGACCAGTCTATGGAACAAAAGAATGCATTAGTGCTTAGAGCGTAAAGGAGAAAGGCCATCACACTGAGAAAACAGATCTTCTTTGGAACATTGCAGACTCTTCTTCCTCATTTCAAATGGTAAAATTCAGTATAGAATTGGTGTGCGTTTTCTTCAGTGACATTTATTTTACGATATGATTCAGCACCATATCCAGAAGTATTTTGTCCTAATTATGATGTTACTGAATAAAAATATTTCAATGACTCATATACTTTAATAGTACTGTCAACAGAATTCACTACTGACGCCACATTAAAGAAGTAACTTCAGTTTTCATTCGAAATTCAATGGATTTTATAATCATGCTCCATAACATACAAAAAAAGGATCTTCCTTATTATTTTGAGTGATATTTTGTCGGCCTGATTTGTATGCCTGGTGCTCTACGAACTGGAACATCACTGTTTGAAAACGTGGTAAGTTAGAACGTGTGACGTGCTCGATAAGAGAGTCTGTCTGGTATGTCAGCTGGCTCGTTCCATTGAAATGGCTCCCTTAATTTCCGCAAGTTAACAGGCTCCTGTCGCAGCTTGAGAGCTGTGTATAAAGAATAACGTCCACTCTTTATACTTGGAGTCGTGTTTGTGTAGCTGTTCCAGCCGTCCGCTGTGACCGAGTGGTTTTAGGCGCTTCAGTCCGGAACCGCGTTGCTGCTACGGTAGCAGGTTCGAATCCTGCCTCAGGCATGGATGTGTGTGATGTCCTTAGGTTAGTTAGGTTTAAGCAGTTCTAAGTCTAGGGGACTGATGACGTTAGATGTTAAGTCCCATAGTGCTTGGAGCCATTAAATTTTGTAGCTGTTCCAGGAATCGAGACCTGGGAAATCATGTAACCCAGTGCCAAAACACGCCCTATAGTTCTCCAAAAATTGTAAGGCGCTCAGTAAGTTAAAACCCCCATTCAACAAACGGACCACGACCAACTTAGTTTTATTTCCTCACAATAGACAATGGAAGAGAAGTTTATAAGCTAACCCACGCTTTTGGCATGAAATTTGGTAATTGGCAAACAGGGTACTCAGGTGCTTTAATACACTATAAATTACTATTAATATTTCGAGAGCAGATGGTCCAAGAAGGGGCCCAAAATATATTACTTACCCCAGGTACATTTCATGAAATGACCACGACGGAAAACTCGGTTAAATGGTGTTCATATGGAGGCTTACTGACGGCCGTTCTTGTATGACGTACTGGAAAAGAAGGAAATGATAATCGTATCAGAAATACCCTTCGGCACACATCGTAAAACGGCCTGCGGCGTATAGATGTAGATGTACATTTTCAGTTTTTCTACATTTTCCATTCCAGTTCCTATTATGAAAATTCTTCCACCACAGAAACTCGACCTAGTTATCATCGTGTGTACCACTGCTACTTAGTGTAGTGAGTACCAAATGTGATAACAGCTATATGGTTGTCGAACCTGACGGGCTTCTTGTCCTTTTGAAATAAGGCGTCGTAAGTTTCTTGCGTTTTACTTTCTTATTTTCTCTATTTAAGATATGCAAACATTTTCCCTTATTTCAATCAAAAAGATTTATTTGTTTAATACGTAACTGCAAAGCTTTACTATGAAATAAGACTATATGATTTGGTTCTTAAAAAAACTTATGACAATGTAATAATTATGCCAGTGGACGATAATATTCCAACAGAACACTTATTTCAACAAGATAGACATTCTATGTCACTTATACTCCGAAACAAACAAAATTTAATTTATATGTGACATTTCTTACTAATTTCTAACATTAACACGTAGATTCTTGTGAATTTAATAACTTTTTCAGAAATGTATTTAAAAATGTATTAACAAGTAGCTCTGAAAGTTTCGGGGATATGAACTTCGTATCAGCTGCTAAGCAAAACATCTAGAACTTGGCATCTGTTCTATGGAGTGAACGAGAATAATTCTCCAGCCTAAGTACTCTCAAAAGGGAGAAACGATTTCAGCAAAATACAGCATACATCTATTTAGTGAGCGTTTATTGTAAACGTATGGGGAGAAAGAAAGATGTGTGCATTTCACGTTCAAGAGGCATTCGGGGTACTACGTAGTAAAACAATGCTATTGAGAACGTCGAAGTGCAACTTTTTCAATTTACAGTCCTATACTGCATCACCCTAGGACATTTTTATTTAATAAATTGCTACAACATTCACAATTTTAACGACTGTTCTGTGTTAAGTAACAGTACATTCGATATTCACACGAAGTACTGTAATGCTCAAAAGTATCTGAACGACCTCAATTACATTCTGCATGAATTGTATGCAGCCCATATAACATAACACTCCTGCAGGTTCTCTCATTACTCATTGAGTAAAGTCGTTTGACTGTACAAAGTGGTTACCGTTAGTGACAAATAGAGATTACTGCTCTGAATCCCAATAAGTACAAATGTAAATTAGTACCACACTACTGAAAACATCAGGAAACACGTTAAAAGCTGAGACAGTTCTTAACGTTTAGAAACTCAAATTTATTACAATTTATTCATACATTCGTAAAATTTTACCACTCCCATTAATATCTGAGGCTACTAATGGCTGTAGCTGTATGTTGTAGTAGCTGTAAAATGTTACATGATTCGTTTCATAATCCTTACTCAAAATTAATTTTCTTTTGGGAATAAAGGATTGTACAAGATTACCTGGACTCTCGAACAGATAATTCTAAGTATTCTTTCTCTCTAAAAGCTTTTCGAACCACCTATTAACCATCGTACGCTTACCGAATGGTCTTGCATAAAGTAGTTGATGAACAAAGCAATAAGAAAAATTTGCAATCAGCAGCCTCAAGCGCTCTATGAAAATTTCGCCATCAATGGCGTATTACTAGTAATTTCATAGTATTCGTGATGGCTCGTGGATCTATGTGTTGTTCGGAAGTCACATATCGCTTTTGATATCCAACACAAATAACGGTTGAATGTAACCAGAATGGTTCAAGAGGATGACCTACCGGGTTTCACAAAAGGACAGGTTTTGAAGAAGAATCCTTATAAATTCTATAGATGTGACCAGTCAGTGTATATACTTCCTGTCAATACAATCCGTATCGAGTGTAACTTTGCAACAATCTCTTGTCTCAACAACAGGTTGATTCATACAGTTTACGGGTTCTCCCATCAGTGGGGACAGGATATAAGATCGTTGAGACCCCTACCAACACTATTTACCTCCCAGTTACAGTTTAGGCAGTGGACTATCTGGAGCTGCGTATTGTGGACCAGGATAATCAACTTGTCTATTTTCGCAGCGAGGAAATCACTGTACGGCTACATTTATAGTGGAACCACCAGTGACCCTGAACGTGCAGAGACCCAGAAGCGGCTGTGGCCTTCAACCAGCCTGTGTCTGTTTGAGGTAGAAGCGACGACATTTAACTAGTCAGACCGGAAGACAGCATTTGAGGAGTCTTACCTTCGAACCTGGTCGAAATACACAGGCATTCAGAACTGGGATTTGTTTTCTGCACTTTGATTTTATACCTCACGCCCATCCTGTCTTCATTGACAATACGGGGATGCAGTAATCCCTGACTGGTTGAAGCCCGCCGTTATCTTTCTGTTCATGGGAGGTTTTCGAGTGCCCACTGCTACCGACAGCAAGTAGACAAACGTGGTCTGTTAAAACCTCTGCTCAACTGGAGACGCCCAGGTTCGTCATACTTTCGTATCAGATCAATGGAAGAGGGAATGTAGCAAATGATTTCATCAACTTTGACAATTGCAGGTTAACTAATGACAGAGTCTACCTGAACTCAGACTTCTACCTGTATGATAATTTACACCTGTAGTGGGATAAAAATGTATACAGGAGGTGGAGGAGTTGATTAGTGCTTAATGTCCCGTCGACAACTAGGTCATTAGAGACAGAGCACAAGTACGGATTAGGGAAGGATGAGGAAGGAAATCAGCCCTGCCCTTTCAGAGGAACCATCCCGGTATTTGCGTGAAGTGATTTAGGGAAATCACGGAAAAAATAAATCAGGATGCTAACATGTGGGTTTGAACTGTTGTCCTCCCGAATGTGAGTCCAGTGTGCTAACCACTGTGCCACCTCGCTCGGTAAAATGCATATAGTTTAGCATATGACATGTATGCGAGGTTCTGTGCTTCATACTATAAAGAGGAAGGATGTCTACTCAGGCCATGGAAATTCAAGGAGCTGGCGCCAATCATCATAATAGACTACTCAAAACAGAACGAGATAATTAGATCTGAACCTATAGGCGTACGAATTGAATTTGACACTTCAGCAGATTTCTCAGAAAACAGTGCAGCGTATGCTCTAGTCCTACATGATCGTGTGATTAACTATTGCCTTCCCACCAGTATTGTGCGACGAACTGTATATACGAGCAGGTGCTACGCCATACCCAGAGCATTCCACAATGGCATCTCAAGGTGCGATCTTAATTGCAGACACACAGGGTTTCTATGATGATGAGCGTAGACAGATCGTATTTAAAGATGTTGCATTCATAGCCTACACAAAACATGTCGGAATGGTAGAGACATACTCAGCAAACATTGCAACACCGAGGTCTTTCAAGGATGTGAAGTGTGCTAAAACACGGAGGAGTGCAAATTGGTTCACATTTTTCTACCATGGAATTCACTGGGATGATATTGTCATAACATATGAAGATATGGTGACGTCGCTTCGCTTATTATACCGCACGGATACAGTCATCCACGTGAAGGGGAATGAGAAAATCGCATGGATGCATAGAATCTTCAAGTTTGCTGTTATTCAAGACCTGGAATTCTATGGGGGTCCTGCTCTCCATCGAATCAAGGCGATGAAGAAGAAGAGTTAAAATAGTGTTGCTGTATCTGCTTATGAAAATGTAAAATTACTTTTAAGTTGGATGAAAAATAAATGATTTTTCTATCTCACAATCTGTGTATGATTACCCTTCACCCTGTTCCCATTTTAATAGTATACAGTTTCATCCAGATACTATGTCTATGATTTTCTTCAAGTTCTGGTGATATGATTTTATTCATGTTTTCTATATGTCCATGGAAGCGGGCATGGTCACGCGCTACCTGCTCGCTTAACGCAGCACATGCAGCACGATGTATTTTATCTTCCATGTTAAACTTCCCCTTCATGTTCAAAACTAATGTTATTTGTGTCCTGCACATCCATGATATACACAACGCAATAGAGGATAGATCGCTTGTAAATAACAGCAACTAACGAATTCAATTCCCACAGATACAATTTGATTTTTGAGATACAGTTCAGTTCTTGAGATACAATTCATTTCTTGAGGTACAGTTCAGTTCTTTAGGTACAATATAGTTCTTGATATTACAATTTAGTTTTTGAGGTGCAGATCAGTTTTTGAGGTACAGTTCAGTTCTTAAGATACATTTTGACTCAGATATTTCAATGCAGAGATACTTTTAACTTACACGCTATTACTAATCATTAGGAAAAAAAGAACCTCTCAGCAGTAACACTGGTTGAGAATATTTTTACAATCTTCCAGTAGCACTGCGTGAAAATATTTAGCATTTTCCAGACGTATAAATCTACGCTAATAACTTATGTGGAAATTCTATTTTACTACAACTACACTCCATAGTGCCAGTAGCATAGGTTTTACAATAATTCTGATGGACCGTGAACTACTTGTACTTAAAAACTAATCATTCTTGGACTGCTAGCAGCAGGTGAAACTTAAAAACTATTCTATTCAAATGACACACATGATGCATAGATATAGTCATGTCTGTACACAGTACACATACGGACATATATACATATATATTCCTCACATACATAAATAAAGAAATATTTACACAACACACACACAAATTTAGTTACACTACGATAAAAGGGGCATACTATTCTGCACACACACACACACACACACACACACACATACACACACATTCTCCCTCGCTCATTCTCTCTCTCTCTCTCTCAATCAGAGTGCCCCACACCTTCTCTCGCTACAAGTGAATAGTATGAGTATAGGCGAGTTTCAATCTCATCATCACAAATGTCGCTTTTAGCGTCATGAGGCGACAGGCTGATTTTGAACGCAGTACAGTGTACACTTCGCGTCCTCTCGATCGAATGCTAGATTGCCGTGACATACCTGTATGTTGCGTGTGCGGTGCAGCAACACGAACATCACTGTACACGCACTGCAAATAGTCTTCGACAGAGAGGACTCTTTATGCCATACGATGCACATCTGTAGCCCGCCTATGGGTGGTAGCTTCCAATATGCGATACGCATACATTTTTGATCGCAGACCTACTCCACAATCGACAACCCATTCGCCTCGTCTTTCACAAGGCCGATAAACCTGTTCAGTGGAACAATCCCATGAGGACTATCAGCCGTGTATGAGGACGTATTGAATTCATTACCGTGGTACCTCATTACTTCATATAGATCGCAGTTCTTCACCCAATAGATGAAGCTATGTATATCCATATAAAGTAACTTTGGATCTGTGAAATGAGTTTCGGCAAAGTAATGATGAAAGCGGTACATGTACAATTTGGATAGGTCTGGTATGCATATCCTCACGTAAATAGGCTTCTTAAGCTCTACTGCAGTCTTCGCCATCTCTACAGTAACAAAGCTGCCATTGAATACGGTGATCCGCTTAAAATTTGGTCTGGTGATGCATCGTCTTACACCATAACCACTATCCCATTCGGTTATAATCAAAATTTCACGTCATTCCCTCAAATTTTCCATTGTTTTACCGAAAATTTAATTATTCATTAATTTATAAAAATCTGTCTCAAAGTCACACGTCGCGGAAGCTCTCTGTCTCGTATTCAAATGAATGTACTCCTTCAAACAGGGGGACTGCTTGAGGGAGATAGCCCAGGTGATTCTAACCAGCTCCATACCCAAGCTGAGACACTGCTGGAGATTACGATAATGAATACATAATAGGTCTCCGCTTATTCTCCAGCGTTGTCATCAGTTTTAGTGTGGAGTCTCCTCGCAGAACTAGTTGTTCCGAACACAGCAGAAAAATGGATGTGCATCATGCAAAGCAATAGGGCATGAGAGTTCTGCCTCCACCATATACCCCCCCCCCTCCCGCCCTTGATTTTTCCACCTGATCCCCTGCATTAATCTTCGGGCGCTCATTGAAATTCGCGAATCGCCAGTGACTGCTGCATGGCGTGCCCGTCTAATTTATTTACATTCAGGTAAATGATGTAAAAGTCAAGGAATGTATTGAACCTTTCACCTGTACGTAAATTATTTGCCTTGGTGTGCATATGGACACATTGCCAAAGTTCTCCACGGATCCTTCACTCAAAGAAAAGAAGCATGTAGGGATCGGTCAATAATTCGATGCTGCACTTCGTTTTCTTGAGCATTGCATCCCAAGACAACCCAGGTACCGAGTAATAAAAGGCGGGATCCAGAGAATATGGGATCATGCACAGACTTCCGTATTTCTCGAAAACATCCGCAAGCGAACGCACGACAGTGTCCATGTAAAGCTGTGCATTGTCCTCTAAAGTGGAGATGTTGAATTCTCGCCAGACATTCACGGCATGCTCATATTCTGCATCCGTTATAGCATCGCCTGTAACGTTGCTGGAGAATGTAGTTATGTCAGGTAGTCTGGTTTCGTCGAGTTTGGCTATACTGTCCAGATACTCCACTTAAATTATGGAAGAAAACGCGTATGTGCCCTGGTAGCTGATACTTCAGATTACATGAATTGTGAGCAGTGCCACGAAACTTCCTCGTAAGATGACAGTGATCCTTACGAGAAGTTTCCGCTTTCCAATCTAACGGCGGCCCGTAAAGTATGGCAGTCAACCGTGTTATTTTACAAATCTCCATTCTCTTTGATTTGGTCATGGAAATGTTGTCACTGTAAGGCTTATCAACGTCCCATGAAAGTATTTCGAGCTCAAAGAGAAGCCAAATCTCAAGGACTATCCTCGACCTAAATTTGAACCGGTTAAGACTTGAATCATAGGATGAAACAATTCGGTACGCTGCCGCATATGATACGTGTTTTTCTGTGAAGGTAGTATTTGAGGCGTACACCGCAAAAGGGTATCGCTTCTGACAGTGAGCATTTTTATACTTTATGAATTTGTTTTTCTGAGTATTCATAATAACACGTACTGGGTCCTTGGAAGTGCAATCTTCTAGATGCGCTCTTAATAACTTGTCTGAGGAACAATAATTCAGACAACTGAAGAAAATATGCTTTTTACATATGTTCACTCACCTGGTAGGAAAGGCGTCAGTATATGTCTTTGGTCCAAACATAATGATAATTGCCTTTCTCCTTATTTTTCTCATCGGAGAATAGGAGCATATTTATATGCAGGTTACGCTCACCTGTAAATTTTGAGAAATGAAGGGGCCGACGACTATATGTTCGTTCTACTCATCTGACTTGCGTTTCTTCAGACCACAAACAAGAACCGATATTGCGGTGTTCTGAACATCAAATTTAGGTATGTCTTGGATCTTGACGGGGAACTCGAAGCCATCAAAGTTATAACACTTAAAACGTCAATAGCACAGAGGCTTTTTCTCGTAATTTCTCTCGCAAGCTAGGATTGACCATGAAAAACAAGCCGATCCTTTGTATTTTCGACATTAACGTATGCTTACTTGCCTACTATACCTTTACGGAGCTCGATATAGCTAGACCCTCCGTTAACCTGACCATAGGCATGTGTATAGTTGTCCACGTGTAGTGTTTAGTTGAGTGCTGTAGCTGGCCCTCTCACTTCCATCTCGAAAAACCATTCTATTATAGGACTCAAGGTGGATTTACGAAACCACTTGGTGATTTATGTGCTCTGTGTTATCATTCCATTATCCCCCCAAAGATAATAAAGACTTTTCTCTTCAATACCAGAGGCGTGTTGTGGGGGGGGGGGGGGGGGGTGACAGCTCGATACACAGCACTGCACCGCATTTGATGGCGGGATACCGCAAATCATTAACCTCCTTGAGGAGCTTCGTTTCCACGACAGGTGGTGGTGGTGGTGGTTGTTGGGATGTTTAAGGGGGACTAAACAGCGAAGGTCATCAGTCTCCCATTCCAAAAACAGGTGAGACGAAAATTGGCGGAGCAGGGAAAACCCCAGGGGGAAGGAGACTCCCCCCCCCCCCCCAGGCACTGAAAGAACACAAATGCGGCAACGAACACTACAGACAAGAAGAGTACAGATGAACACCAGACAGAAAGAAACAGAAGAAAAGAAGATGGCTGGAGACTGGTTGACTGACCACGAGAACAAAAAAAGGGAAAGAGTCAACTATCCGACTACACACCAAAACAGCAACCAATTATGAGAGACTCGAGGACAAGAGACACAGAAAGGGAAAGGTGCAGGACTTCCCTAAATGGAACCATAAAAAGGACTAATACGGATAAAATTTAAAACGTCATCAGCCATGGAGGCATCGTCGCATAAAACCAAAGGCAAAGTGCCCAGGAGATTAAAAGACTGTCAGAGGGTGCGCAGTCGGGGACACTCCAACAAAATGTGGGCGACCGTCAGCCGGGACCCACACCGACACAGGGGGGGATCCTCCTGACGCAAGAGATGGCCGTGCGTCAGGTAGGTATGGCCGATGCGGAGCCGACACAGGACGACAGAGTCCCTGCAAGAAGCCCGCAGGGAGGACCGCCACACATCGGTCGTCTCCTTAACAGCCCACAGTTTATTCGGGGATGTCAGGCCACGCCACTCATCGTTCCACATCCCAAGCACCTTCCGGCGCAACACCAACTGCAGACCACGAGCCGGGAGGCCGATCTTCAAAGCTGGGGCGTCGATCGCCCCTTCAGCCAGCCTGTCGACACGTTCGTTCCCCGGGATGCCAACATGACCTGGCGTCCAAACAAAGACCACCGAACGACCAGAGCGGGTAATGACAGAAACAGACTCCTGAATAAATGATACCAGAGGAGAAGAGGTACAGCAGCGGTCGATAGCCTGGAGGCTGCTCAGGGAGTCACTACAGATGACGATGGACGTACCTGAGCAGGAACGCAGATGCTCAAGAGCTCGTAATATGGCCACCAGCTCTGCAGTAAAAATACTGCAGCCAGCCAGCAAGGAGCGCTGTTCAACATGGGCAGCGCGAGCAAAAGCGTAGGCAGTACGACCATCAACCAGGGAACCATCAGTGTAAACAGTCTCACAGCCCGAAAATGAGGCGAGGAGCGCACGAAAACGGCGACAGAGGGCCACAGGCGGAACCGAGTTCTTGGGTCCCCGTGCGAAGTCCAGACGGACGGACGGCCAGGGCATACACCAGGGAGGCATAGGTGCACGGACCCGGAAGAGAGGCAGAAGAGGGAATGACCCCAGTTCCAACAGCAGGGACTGGACGCGGACAGCAATGGAAAGCCCAGCCTAGGTCGCCGTTCGGGCAGATGGAGGACCATGGCAGGGAAAAGCAGGCGATGATTGGGATGGCCCGGCGAGCAATGCACGTGGACAGCATAGTCGGCGAGCAGTTGATAGCGGCGAATCCGCAGCGGGGGAACCCCGGCCTCCACCAGTAGACTATCCACGGGCTCGTACAGAAAGCACCAGTTGCAAGCTGAACCCCACAGTGGTGTATGGGGTCCAACAACGTCAACACTGAGGGCGATGCAGACCCATAGGCCAGGCTCCCATAATCAAGCCTGGACTGCACAAGGGCTCTGTACAATCTCAACAGCGTGCAGCGATCTGCACCCCAAGACGTGTGGCTCAGGCAGCGGAGGGCGTTGAGGTGCCACCAGCACTTTTGCTTCAGCTGAGTAATATGAGGAACCCATGTGAGCCGGGCAACAAAGACGAGTCCTAAGAAGCGGCTAGTGTCCACCACTTCAAGTAGGTGGCCGTCGAGGTAAAGTTCAGGATGAGGGTGGACCGTCCGACGCCTGCAGAAGTGCATAACTCGAGTCTTGGCTGCAGAGAACTGAAAACCATGAGTCAGAGCCCATGATGCTGCCTTGAGAACGGCTACTTGCAGCCTGCGTTCGGCGACTCCCGTAGTCGTTGAGCTAAATGAGATGCAGAAGTCGTCGGCATACAAAGAAGGAGACACCGACGACCCCACGGCTGCAGCCAGACCATTAATGGCCACTAGAAATAAGGAGACGCTCAACACTGAGCCCTGCGGGACCCCATTTTCCTGTATATAAGAGGAACTAGAGGCGGCACCGACTTGCAGCCGGAAAGAGCGGCGCAATAAAAAGGTTTGAAGAAAAGCCGGGAGCTGACCACGAAGACTCCATGCATGCAACGTAGCAAGGATGTGATAACTCCATGTGGTGTCATACGCCTTCCCCAGATCAAAAAATACAGCAACGAGATGCTGACGTCGGGCAAAGGCCGTACGGATAGCAGATTCCAGCCATTCCAAATAGTCCGCAGCAGACCGGCCCCGACGGAAGCCACCCTGGGATGGAGCGAGGAGACCGCGCGACTCAAGGACACAACACAAACGCCGCCCCACCATACGTTCGAGCAATTTGCACAAAACGTTGGTGAGGGTAATGGGACGATAGCTGTCCGCCGCCAGTGGGTCTGCACCGGGCTTCAAGATGGGGACAATAACACCCTCTCACCATTGCGACGGGAACACGCCCTCGCTCCAAATGCGGTTGAAAATGGTGAGGATGTGTCTCTGGCAGTCCCTGGAGAGATACTTCAGCATCTGCGCGTGGATGCAGTCTGGTCCTGGTGCTGTATCAGGGCAATCGGCGAGGGCAGCGAGGAATTCCCTCTCGCTGAAAGGAGCATTGTATTTTTCAGAATGACGCGTGTGGAATGATAATGGTGTCTGCTCGGCCCGCTCCTTTAGAGAGCGAAAGGCGGGGGGGGGGGGGGGGGGGGGGGTAAGGTGCAGTCGCAGAACTTGTAGCAAAGTGCGTGGCAAGGCGGTCAGCAATGGCGGCAGCGTCCGTGCAGACAGCGCCGTCCAGGGAGATCCCAGGGACACCCATACGGGTCTGGTATCCATAAATCCGCCGGATCCGGGACCACACGAGCGAAGGGGAGACACGGGAGCCCAAGGATGAGACATACATCTCGCAGCACTCCTGCTTATGCTGTGCAATAAGACGACGGGCCAAGGCACGGAGCCTCTTAAAGGCGATGAGGGTCTCCAGAGACGGGTGCCGCCTATGACGCTGGAGAGCCCGCCTACGGTCGCGAATAGCCTCAGCAATCTCCGGCGACCACCAGGGTACAGCCTTCCTCCGAGGGAGTCCAGAAGAGCGGGGGATGGCAGCCTCAGCCGCAGAAATGATTGACGTGGTCAAGACACGGACCACCTCGTCAATGTCACTCTGTGGGGGAGACGCAATGGTGGCAGCGGAAGTAAAAGCCGGCCAGTCAGCCCTGTTGAGAGCCCAGTGGGGCAGGCGCCCAGAAGAATGACAATGGGGCAGTGACAAGTAGATGGGAAAATGGTCACTACAGGTCATCATGGACTCTCCAGTGGACCGATGGTACAAGCCCTGGGCTGCACGACGACAGATCTATGGCCGAGAACGTGCCATGCGCCACGCTAAAATGTGTGGCGGCGCCAGTGTTTAAGAGGCAGAGGTCGAGTTGGGAGATGAGATTCTCGACCTCTCTGCCTCGGCCAGTAACCTTCGTTCCACCCCACAGGGGATTGTGGGCGTTAAAATCCCCCAGGAGAAGAAAAGGCGTGGGGAGTTGGGCGACAAGTGCAGCCAATTCGGTCAGGGAGACTGCACCACCTGGAGGGAGATAGACACTGCAGATGGTTAAGTCCTGGGTAGTCTTTACGCAGACAGCCACAGCTTCCAATGATGTTTGAAGGCAGTATATACAGAGGTAAGGACATACACGCAGGCTCCATCTGACACACTATTGTAAGTGCTACGGTTGCAGTAATAACCCTGTATCCACGAAGGACAGGGGTCCGCATTGCCGGGAACCAGGTTTCCTGGAGGGCAATGCAGAAAGCAGGTGTCATGCTTAGAAGTTGTCGTAGCTCAGGGAGATGGCTAAAATAACCGCCACAATTCCACTGGAGGATTGTACAAAGCGTGTCCTGTATAGGGGCATTAAGGCACTGAAAAAGCGAATTACTTCACAGAGTCACATGCTGCCACCGACTGAGTGACTGACGTCGCAACTGCCATCGATTCTGAGACGGCGAGATCGAGGTCATCAGGCGACGCAAAGAGCTCGACCTCATCCTCAGAGGCTGAGCTGACAGGAAGTGGTGGCGCAGGAACCACTGGGTCCTTATGTTTCTTGGAGAGCTTCCTCTTCTCCCTCTTGTCTTTGGGAGGAGGGTTTGCATGCTGGGAGGGCTTTCCGGACACATTATCAGGAACAGAGGAAGAGCGTGAAGCCCTTCGACCAGCAGCTGGTGGCTTCTTCAGCCACTGGCGTCTTGTGAGACACTGGGGAAGTCTCTCAATAGAAAGACGTCTACAGACGTTAAAGTAACCTCTGGCGTGCCACAGGGGAGTGTTATGGGACCATTGCTTTTCACAATATATATAAATGACCTAGTAGATAGTGTCGGAAGTTCCATGCGGCTTTTCGCGGATGATGCTGTAGTATACAGAGAAGTTGCAGCATTAGAAAATTGTAGCGAAATGCAGGAAGATCTGCAGCGGATAGGCACTTGGTGCAGGGAGTGGCAACTGTCCCTTAACATAGACAAATGTAATGTATTGCGAATACATAGAAAGAAGGATCCGTTATTGTATGATTATATGATAGCGGAACAAACACTGGTAGCAGTTACTTCTGTAAAATATCTGGGAGTATGCGTGCGGAACGATTTGAAGTAGAATGATCATATAAAATTAATTGTTGGTAAGGCGGGTACCAGCTTGAGATTCATTGGGAGAGTGCTTAGAAAATGTAGTCCATCAACAAAGGAGGTGACTTACAAAACACTCGTTCGACCTATACTTGAGTATTGCTCATCAGTGTGGGATCCGTACCAGATCGGGTTGACGGAGCAGATAGAGAAGATCCAAAGAAGAGCGGCGCGTTTCGTCACAGGGTTATTTGGTAACCGTGATAGCGTTACGGAGATGTTTAATAAACTCAAGTGGCAGACTCTGCAAGAGAGGCGCTCTGCATCGCGGTGTAGCTTGCTCGCCAGGTTTCGAGAGGGTGCGTTTCTGGATGAGGTATAGAATCTATTGCTTCCCCCTACTTATACCTCCCGAGGAGATCACGAATGTAAAATTAGAGAGATTAGAGCGCGCACAGAGGCTTTCAGACAGGCGTTCTTCCCGCGAACCATATGCGACTGGAACAGGAAAGGGAGGTAATGACAGTGGCACGTAAAGTGCCCTCCGCCACACACCGTTGGGTGGCTTGCGGAGTATAAATGTAGATGTAGATGTAGACTCCCCCAAGGGATCCTTTCCGAACAAGTGAGGCCAGAGGAGGCTGTTGCGACTCCGGCTAAGCAGCCGGAGGAGGCTGTTGCCTCTCCGGCTGAGCAACCGGAGGAGGCTGTTGCCTCTCCAGCTGAGAGGTGGGGATGGATGTCCCCAGCCAGTCGGGGTCCACTGCTCCCAAACCGGGTGTTTTGCAGCGGAAGAGAGTGTGGCCCCTACCAGAAGTGGGGCAGGCGTAACTGGACCGTTCTGTGGGCCAACTGAGAAGGGAGTCTTTGCAGGAACCTGTGGCGGCAGAGTTGCAGCAGCATAACTTCTCAACATAGATGTGGGGTTGAGCTGTTCTAGCTTCTTCCTTGCCTCTTGGTAGGTTAAACGGTCCAGGGTCTTAATTTCTTGTATCTTCCGCTCTCTTTGGTAGACTGCACAGTCTGGCGAGCAGGGAGAATGATGCTCTCCACAGTTAACGCAGGTGGGAGGCGGAGCACATGGAGCATGAGGATGTGAAGGTTGGCCACAATCACGACACGTGGGGCTGGCAGTGCATCTGGAGGACATATGTCTGAACTTCCAGCACTGGAAGCATCGCATAGGGGGCGGGACATAGGGCTTGACATCGCACCGGTAGATCATGACCTTGACCTTCTCAGGCAAGCAGTCACCCTCAAAGGCCAGGATGAAGGCACCGGTAGCGACCCTATTATCCTTGGGTCCCCTAAAGACACGACGGACAAAGTGCACACCACATCGTGCCAGGTTCTCCCGTAGCTCGTCATCAGACTGCAGCAGAAGATCTTTATGAAAGATAATCCCCTGGACCAAATTTATGGACTTATGGGGAGTGACGTGAACGGAGATGTCACCGAGTTTCTCACAGGCGAGTAACGCCCGTGACTGTGCAGATGAAACTGCTTGTATCAAAAGAGCCCCACTCCTCATTTTGGAAACAGATGCCACTTCCCCAAACCTATTTTCAAGATGGTGAAGAAAGAAGAGAGGCTTAGTCCCCAAAAACGAATCCCCATCGGTTCTGCTGCACACAAGGTATCGCGGTGAATACAGCTCCTGTCTGTCTGCAGCCCTACGTTCCTCCCATGGTGTGGCTAGGGAAGGGAACGATTTGGGGTTATATGTCACAGCATTAAATTCTGTCTTACCGCGCTTAGAGACGTTGGTGCTCGTGTGGCCACCAGATTGAGACTTCACCCGCTTCATTGCGGGGCATCCACCCCGATGCCACCCACTCCGACCAGGGGCTCTCCCCTCGGGCGCCACTCAGCCACAGCAAAGGCCACCTGGCAGGATGGCCGTTGCTGGGAGTCCTGATGCCCCAGAGAGACGAGCATCTACTCCTTGGCTTACATGGGGAGGTGTCAGCTCAGGCATTGGCAGTACGATCCCTGTGTTGTCAGGGGGCTACAACCTAGAGGGTACATGACGACCCCACCACAACGGGCTGGCTACCGTGCTGGATTTTGGGTGCCATGGGAAGTCCAGAGGTATCGTGGGTGCAGATGGTGACACACTAATGGTGTAACTGACACAAACCATCAGGTGTGTATGCCCAAAAAGAGGGATGGAGGGTGCAGTAATGACGCCAAGACGATAAAAAGTACCAAGGTCTTAGGGCACAGAGGACTGATGGTGCACCACGTAAGGCGTCCTTCCCCAAAAGGCTCATACTTCTGTAGAATTTGGAAAAAATGGAGGTCAAACCCCAATGGGGACCATCACATTAATAGCCGAAACAGGTGAGACTCCTTTTAGTCGCCTCTTACGACAGGCAGGAATACCGCGGACCTAGTCTAACCCCCGAACCCCCATGGGGGGTTCCACGACAGGAATGCACGTTCTTAGAAGCCCTTCAGGATCTCGATATCCTCCTGCCGGCTTCTTGATTCTAGTGAACGAGATTCGCTTCACAGTCACCGAGCATTATAATTTGGTATGGTGTCACTGATCTGATGTCCTTCAGGGACGGGAGAGGAAACTGCCACTAGCCACAGGATCATCGCTATTACTAATAAAGTAACTAGACAATTACTGCGTCCACGCCGTTGGTGAAAGTGGTTGCGGTGAGGTGTCGAGAGGTATGCATCGAGGTGCACGTACCTTGCTAGATAGCCGAGGATGAGAAGGTGGTTGAGGAGGAGATGCTGCACTGTCAGGCCAGCGCAAGCAGCCTGGCTGTGGCTGCTGCTGTGCTGCAGCCCTGACCCGCCTGCCGTGTTGAGGGTGCCCCATGGACGCCAGAGTGGTGATGGCGCGGCACCGGGGGCGGGGACAGGGGTGGCGGTTACGGTTGGGATTGCTTGTGCGGCGGCGGCTTCTCTCGTGGCGACTAGTGCCGCCCTTGCCAGGGAGGCATGCCTCACCTGGCCCTGCTTTGGTGAAACATGCTTCACCGCCCCTGTTACCTGTACCATGGCGTATTGCGGGAATTGTCCAGCAAATGCGGCCACTGTAGAAGAGAGAAAAATAACGAACCTAAATAAGTAAAGCGTTCCAGACATCACCAGCTGCTGCTGGTGCAAGGAGTGAAAGAACGCAGATAACCATTATTTGTAAATATAATGAGTTCATGTATATAAATTAACTACTTCGCTCTGGCTCCTTGTCATCTCCCTCACGTCATCCAGCACCTCCTCACGCCGAAGACGGTCTCTCTTCATCTCCTCCACCCACTGTGACATTTCGTCCTAGTCTGAATTGGGGAAGAGCCATCTGTCTCTCTCACTGATATCACCTAAAACCATACCACCAAAAATAACTATGAGAAAAGAAATTTTAGAATATCCTTAACACATACCCCTTCCTGTTCCTTTTCTTCTGCTAGGAATTACAACAAATAATATGTACCATATTAAATATATGATGAATTTTTTTTCAATCAGCAACATGTTACATACAGGGCGACAATTATTGAACTATATGAAATAAAATCGTCATAACTACTGAACGGTTTTTCGTCAGGACGTTCAAATTGCACGCTTGGCCATGGAGCATGATGAGAATTAGTATGCGAACGTGTGGTTTGGTTAAGTGACGAAGTGCGCTTTCATTTGGATGGGTTCGTCAATAAGCAAAATTGGCGCATTTGGAGGCCTGAGAATCCGCATTTCGTGATCGAGAAGTCTCTTCACCCTCAACGGGTGACTGTGTGATGTACAATGTCCAGTCATGGACTAATCGGTGCGTCAGTTCTTGATGGCACGGTGACTACCTAACGGTAAGTGAAGGTTTTTGAAGATGATATCATCCCCATTATCCAAAGTGAGCCTGATTTCAAAAATATATCGTTCATGCAATACGGAGCTCGACCCCATGGAAGTAGGAGAGTGTCTGATGTCTTGGAGGAGCACTTTTGGGATCGCATTCTGGCTCTGGGGTACCCAGAGGCCACTGGCATGGGCCTCAATTGACCGCCATATTCTCCGGATCTGAACACATGCGACTCCTTTTTGTGGGGCTACATTAAAGACAAGAAGTACAGCAATAACCCCAAAACCATTGCTGATCTGGTAACAGCTATTCAGAAGGCCTTCGACATTGTCGTGCTCCGATACTTCATCGGGTCATGCAGAATTTCACTATTCGTCTGCACCACATCATCGCCAATGATGGCAGGCATATCGAACATGTCATAACCCAACTCCGAATACCCGTAGTTACGTTTACATGTTGAATAAAGTGTGTGCACGCCGTAGTTTGTAACTAATTTAAGTTTTTTTTCATATAGTTCAATAATTGTCACCATGTATACACAGTACTACGAAGAAGACAAATATATATACTGCTGATATTCTTTACGGGTTTGCAGCCGGATCATGTCGTTGTCCAGACACAACATTTCGGCGGACCAGCTGGCCGCCATCTTCAGGTGAGTTAATGCTCGTGCACTGCCTCGCCGGAACTGAATTCCAGCCATTTTTTTTCTTTATTGTGATTTGTATCACCTTACACAAGGCGGGCTGTCAGCAGCTGAGTACGCTGCTCTTCAGCCTTGAGATTTACAATAAGTAATAATTAGAGGGGACACAGAGAATACAATCAAAATGGCGGGCAAAACAATGGAGACACCAAAAAACAAAAAACACGGAGCTGTTCACGCCTGACGAGAAAACATCACTGACACTAGTTGACACGGCGCACAAAACAGGGATGATGGCGATGGTACACGTGAACAGTGGCGGCGTTTCGGCGAACAAACACTAAACACAAACGAAGGCACACACACGAGACACTAATGGCGATCATCTCCAGCGCGCGAATGTTCACTGTGCGTGTGCGAGTCCGGGGACCTGCCAAGAGAGGAGGAGGAGGAAGGGGAGTGGGAGAGCGAGAGGGGAGAGCAGAGATGCCACGGGCAGGGGAGATAGGGGGAGGGAGGAAGGGGGAGGGGAACCCCGGGGGAAGAGGGGTGGAGGGAGGGGACGGGGGAAAAGGAAAGAGAAGGGAAGGGAAGAGAAGGGAGGGAGGGTGCCGAAAGGAAAGGACACCAGAAGTGGGGGAGTGCAAGGTGAAAGTTGATAGGAGGGGTAGATGGAGGGGAGGAGGACATCATCAGGGAGGGGGAGCTGGTGGAAGCCACCTCGGGAGAGGGTAAGGAGGGTGGAGAGATGGAGACCGGGTGGGACGTGGGAATACAGGCGCGGCAGCGGGCGGGGGTGGGAGAGGATCGAGGAGACGAGCGGGTGAGGAGGATCGAGTTTACGTGAGGTGTACAGGATCCGTATCCTTTCAAGGAAAAGGAGGAGGTGGGGGAAGGCGATGGGATCGTACAGGATCCGCGTGGGGGAGGGGAGACGGAGGCGATAGGCGAGGCGGAGAGCATGGCGTTCAAGGATTTGGAGGGATTTATAAAAGGTAGGGGGGGGGGCGGAGATCCAAGCCGGATGGGCATAACAAAGGATAGGGCGGATGAGGGATTTATAGGTGTGGAGGATGGTGGAGGGGTCCAGACCCCACGTACGGCCGGAGAGGAGCTTGAGGAGACGGAGTTGGGATCGTGCCTTGGCTTGGATTGTTCAGAGGTGGGGAGTCCAGGAGAGGCGACGGTCGAGGGTGACGCCAAGGTACTTAAGGGTGGGCGTGAGGGCGATAGGACGGCCATAGATGGTGAGATAGAAATCAAGGAGGCGGAAGGAAGGGGTGGTTTTGCCTACAATGAGCGCCTGGGCAATTCCAGCCACAACGACGGAAACCTTTATACACCAAGGACAGAGTGCGCGAGATGATGGGCAGCGCCTCCTGGCGGCAAGTAGACACGCAGCTCGCCGGTGGGAGAAGACGGCAGAAACGATAAATCGCAACAGCACTAGTTGGAAGAATCTAATGATCGAAAAGAAGACCGTTGTTGTTTAATGTCGGACAAAATCGGATTCCATATCTTACTTAGAGGAAAACCTTTATCCCTGTTAATAATATTACTTGATAATCTAATTGCAATGGATTCTTTAAGAACACATTTATCGATTTTGATTTTCGAAATCATGTACAAAAGCAATGACTCACTGACTTACCACTAAATAACAGCAACATATTACGTATATTAAGAAGAAAAAATATAAATACTACTAACGGTGCTGTTGCTGTTGCTCCCGCTGCAACCACTCTGCATCCAACTCATCCACAATTTGGTGGATATATGCTGAAACAATTAGACGAAACGTATTTAATGCCGCTACTAGGAAATTCTTATTTTAATATTAACTTGCCAGGTAATTCCCATTCCTACGACTGCCTTTGACGTTTACCGCCACTAGCATTGGCGCTGCTGTTGCCTGATGCCGCTGCAGAACGCTTCATATCGGTACAGAGAAGACGACGCCGATGCAAACAGAATAGTAACGCACGAGGGAGGAATCAAATCGAGCTGATCCCGCCCCGGACGATAGCAGAATGAGGATGGGAGTGGAGGAGGGAGGATTTATACCTTCACTGATTCAGCATCAGCCAATAGGAATGTAGTATTTTGAGGAGGGATGGAAACCTCCGTCTGCATGTTTGGAAAAGTTGGTTCACGCATAAATAGGAAGTTGAGAGAGAACATAAGTGGTTTCCTGGGTATCAAATATCAAATAGTTGTAGCCACCTGATGCTTTGTTCGGGGATTAGCGCGACTTCCGGCCTGCGCGCCGCGTGAGCCGGCCCTGTGTGTGGGCCTCTCACGCAGGAATAAGCGAGGCGGCCGGCACGTCTGCCCTGTGGTCAGTGCGAAGACGCCATCGGAAAATTTTTAAAGGTGTAATTACGTGTGGTGATGATGTTGATGTCGATTTTGTAAAGGTATTCCTTGCGCGATAGAAAAAAGCTACCTATTTAATTAGTTCTTTTCGATGTATTTTACAAGACCTTCAGCTTCCAAAACAACAGACAATAATAAGCTTTTTCCGCTAAATAAAAGAAAGATCCAACCCCTGCGAATTGAATTTTATAAATAAACAATATGATAACGAAGGACGAGAATGGAAAACGGATCACTACGAATGAAGGAAGTTTAGGGTACTAGAGGAAATACTTCAAAGAACTGCTGAACGACCCAGTAGATACCAACAACAATGAAAATAAGGTAGAAAACGATCAGAACGTACAACCATTAGTCGAAGAACCAATTATGATGGAGCTGAAGGAGGCAATAAGAAGAAAATTGGAAGGCCCCTGGCATAGATATGATATCAGCAGAGCTCATCAAAGAAGGGGGAGAGAAGATACATGAATGGTTAGGCGAACTGATAAAAGAGGTATGGAGAAAAGAAGTAATGCCGAAGGAATGGGAAACTGCTGCTGTATGTCCCATATACAAGAAAGGAGACAAAATGCTGACACAGAACAACAGAGGGATATCTCTCCTATACACATGCTATAAAGTAATATCAAGAATTATACTGAACAGGCTCAACCCATACGTGGAGAAATATTAGACACAGCACAAGCAGGTTTCAGAAAAGGTAAATCAACAATCGACCAAATATTCACACGAAGACAAATATTATATCACAACTGGGAGCACAATCAAGATACCATCTGCCTGTTTATAGATTTCAACAAAGCATATGACAGCATAGTAAGAGAGGAAATGTGGAGGATAATGGCAGAGTATGGTATACCTGACAAGCTGATAAAGCTAACTAAAATGTGTGTGATGGAATCAAAGTGTAGGGGAGTTCTCAGAAGCATTTGAAGTAAAAACAGGAGTGAGACAGAGAGATATAATATCACCAACACTGTTCAATTTGGCCCTCAACAATATCCTGAGAAGAGTAACATGTGAAAGTGCAGGAGTCACCACAGGAAAACAGATAAATTTCCTGGCTTTTGCGGATGATATTGTGCTAATAGGAAAAAAAACATGAAAGACCTGGAGAAAATGGGGACTGTGCTAATGGAAGAAGGTAAGAAAGTACGAGTCTAAGTATAAATGAAAGTAAAACAAAGTTCATGGTAGTAGGAAGACGAGCTCATTTAGGACAAAACCGCCTAAAAATCGTAAATCTAAAAATACTGAAGACAGACACATTCAAGTACCTCGATGTCAACATCAACCAAGAAATCCTTATAGAACAAGAGATAGTAACAAGAATTCAAGCTGGGGCAAGATGTCTAGGAGCTAAGCACATCATAAGAGCGAAGTTACTATCTAGGCAGAAAAAAATAATATACCAGACAATCATCAAGCCAACAGTGTGCTATGCAAGTGAGACATGGACCCTGACAAAGAAAACAGAGAAAAACTCATCACTTTTGAATATAAAGAACTGAGAAAAATATATGGACCAGTGAAAGATAATGAACAGTGGTGAATAAGGAAAAACAGAGCACTCAGACAATTATACACACTGCCTGACATCGTAGCGAGTGTGAAAATTAAGAGACTAAGATGGTACGAACATGTGAGGAGAAGAGGGAAGAACATGGTCATAAAGGATGCAATGAGTGGAGAAGCTGAAGGAAAGAGACCACTGGGATGGCCGTGAATGAGATGGAAGGGTAATACGATGGGAGACATGCAGATACTGGATCTGGGAGGTGATGATGCAGATGACAGGAAAGTGTGGAAGGCTGGAGTAAGTGAGGCCCAGGACCAGCTGCAGTTTGTGTGGCCATTTTAAGGAAGGAAGGTTATGCTTTATTATGCAATTGTCATTGATTTCAATTTCATATCATGAGATCCTTCCTCTATAGTACATATAGAGTCTTTGTCCCGCCAATTTCCAAATGAGACAGGAGAGAGGCTGATCTCTTTCCGCCAATATAAAACTGGTAGTACTAAAAATAAAGAAGATTAACTACCCTATGTCCTTCCTCTCCAGCACAGACCGACTCATCATGCTGCTATTTTTTCTGGGAGGGAAGGGGGATGTGGGAGAGGGGAGGGGTGTGGATTTCTCAGAGAAGGGGGGTAATTAATTGATCATTTAATTAATTAGTTTATTAATTTTATATCAAAGGTGTGCTTGTATCAGGAAAGGGATTTCCCCGGTGGCGGCGGCAGCGGCCTCGGCGGCAAGCACCGGGAGGCGGAGAACACTGGGAGACGGTGACGGCGGCGACTGGGCGGCGGCGGTGGGGAGCACCAGGCGGTGGCGAACACTGAGAGGCGGCGGCGGCGGCGAGCACCAAGCGGCGGCGAACACTGGGAGGCGGCGGCGGCGGCGAGCACCAAGCGGCGGCGAACACAGGGAGGCAGCGGCGAAAACCGGGAGGCGGTGACGGCGGCGACTAGGCGGCGGCGGTGGGGAGCACCAGGCGGTGGCGAACACTGAGAGGCGAC
This sequence comes from Schistocerca nitens, assembly GCF_023898315.1. Taxonomy (NCBI): domain Eukaryota; kingdom Metazoa; phylum Arthropoda; class Insecta; order Orthoptera; family Acrididae; genus Schistocerca; species Schistocerca nitens. The sequence continues at coordinate 567,173,494 of NC_064616.1, read as the reverse complement.
GGCGGTGGCGGCGGCGGCGAGCACCAAGTGGCGGCGAAGACTGGGAGGCAGTGGCGAACACCGGGGGGTGGCTACGGCGGCGGCTGGGCAGCGGCGGTGGGAAGCACCAGGCGGCGGCGAACACTGGGAGGCAGCAGTGAACACCGGGAGGCGGCTACGGCGGCGACTGGGCGGCGGCAGTGGGGAGTACCAGGCGGTGGCGAACACTGGGAGACGGCGGCGAACACCGGGAGGCGGCTAGGGCGGCGACTGGGCGGCGGCGGTGGCGAGCATCAGGAGGCAGCGAACACTGGGAGGCAGCACCGAACACCGGGAGGCAACTACGGCGGCGACTAGGCAGCGGCGGTGGGAAGCACCAGGCGGCGGCGAACATTGGGAGGCGGCGGCGAACACCGGGAGGCGGCTACGGCGGCGACTAGGCGGCGGCGGTGGGAAGCACTAGGCGGCGGCGAACACTGGGAGGCAGCAGCGAACACCGGGAGGCGGCTACGGCGGCGACTGGGCGGCGGCGGTGGCGTGCACCAGGCGGGGCTAACACTGGGAGGCGGCGGCGAACACCGGGAGGCGACTATGGTGGCGACTGGGCGGCGGTGGTGGCGAGCACCAGGCAGCGGCGAACACTGGGAGGCAGCAGCGAACACCGGGAGGCGGCTACGACGGCGACTAGGCGGCAGCGGTGGGAAGCACCAGGCGGCGGCGAACACCGGGACGCGGCTACGGCGGCGACTGGGCGGCGGCGGTGGCGTGCACCAGGCGGGGCTAACACTGCGAGGCGGCGGCGAACACCGGGAGGCGACTATGGTGGCGACTGGGCGGCGGCGGTGGGAAGCACCATGTGGCGGCGAACACCGGTAGGCGGCCTCGGCGGCGACTGGGCGGCGGCGGTGGGGAGCACCAGGCGGGGCGAACACTGGCAGGCAGCAGCGAACACCGGGAGGCGGCTACGGCGGTTACTGGGCTGCGGCGGTGGGAAGCACCAGGCGGCGGCGAACACCGGGAGGCGGGTACGGCGGCGACAGGGCGGCGGCGGTGGCGAACACCAGGTGGGGCGAACATTGGGAGGCGGCGGCGAACACCGGGAGGCGGCTATGGCGGCGACTGGGCTGCGGCGGTGGTTAGCACCAGGCGGCAGCGAACACTGGGGGCGGCAGTGGCGGCGGCGAGCACCAAGCGGCGGCGGACACTGCGAGGCGGCGGCGAACATCGGGAGGCGGCTACGGCGGCGACTGGACGGCGGTTGTGGGGAGCACCAGGCGGTGGCGAACACTGGGAGGTGGCGACGGCGGTGGCGGCGGTGGCGGTGGCGGCGGTGGCGGCGAGCACCGGACGGCGCGCGGCAGTGACGGTGTGCAGACGGACCAAAGGACGACAGCGGCCAACATACGGACAGACTGCAGTGGCAGGAGGCTTTTCTGAAGCGACGAGTACACCCTGAGTGTATCCCAGGCAGTGTAATTCCTCGACGTGGAACTGAGGGGATCGAGCCCTCGAATGTAGACAACAATTCAAGCAAATCATATTAATGGAGTTTATTTCAGTTAGTTAAATTGACACTACTTAACTTTGCGTTTTCACGGAGATGTGTCACAAGCAAATGGTGACATGAAAACAATCAATGTCCTTCGGTATATACAATTTCAATTCAAGCAGAAAAATACAGTTCATAAGCCACTACTGTAGCATTTGTATGACGGCTCTTCTTCCACTCCGGCCGCGGCCAGGTGGCGCGGCGTTTATATTCACTTCGTGTAGACGCCGCTCCGGTCTTGGTGTCGTCCTAGAGAGCGTAATATTGGCTGATGTCGTCTCACAGCCCTCTCTGCTCTTCCGCTCTTCATCGCCGTGCCGGCGCTTGTCGTTACGATGGAACACGTTTTCTGACGTGATTTCTCCGATAGCACTCGCTACGCACACAGCTCAAAGGTTTCGTTCTGTCTCCACCACTTTCTTAAGCCCAAAGTGAACAATATGTTCCAAGTATTATATATTCTCCCAATTGAGATTCCATTTTGTCACACTTAAACAACATTTTTAATTTTCAAGTCTGCAAAATCCAATACGTAATCACAAAAGCAAATACAAAATTTCAGGCGAAAAATTAAGATTAATAAATACACTCATAGTAACTTTCTCGCCAACATGCCAAACATAAACGTGTCAAACTTTTATACTATCCCAACTTTGTTTTGTGTAACTTTTAAATGTCGTGGTAGTTTAGACACTTCAGTATTCCTCACTTCTAATGGTCCGTAATCAGTAGTTGCTCCATTGTGTTATTGCACGATGTTCACTCGGTTTATCGAAGATAATCCACGCAAAATAGCGAAATACAATAGCAAATAATTTTATACTTATAAATGCGAGATCAGAAACGTACCACGCGGCCACCACCTTAGTGGGTATCGGCAGATGTCAGGTGGCCGGTGGTCGGTGGTCGCTGTATGGTACAAAACTCTGGAGCAAAAATTGTTTCGTATCTTAATACAGCCACCAGCTCTTCTACGGAAAATTTTCTGTTACGTTTTGCTGTTACTGACTATTTGAAAGTGTAGCAGATTATATTTGAGGACGAATCGGACTGATATTTTTAGAAGACAAACGAAATGCAGTTTAAAAAATTAAAGGAAAGAGTTGACTCGAAGTTACGTCTTTTAGTCTACAGAGCGCAACACATCACGTGGAGATACAGCACTACAACACTTCGAGCGGAAGACAACACTTGCTCCAGCATGTTTCACATCCTACACTGAAGAGTCAAAGAAACTGGTGTACCTGCTTAATATTGTGTAGGGCTCCCGCGAGCATGCAGAGTTGCCGCAACACGAGGTAGCATCGACTCGATTAATGTCTGAAGTAGTACTGGAGGGAACTGACACCATGAATCCTGGAGGGCCGCCCATAAATCCGTAAGAGTACAAGGGGGTGGAGATCCCTTCTGAACAGCACGTTGCAAGGCATCCCACACATGCTCAGTAACGTTCATGACTGGGGAGTTTGGTCGCCAGCGAAAGCGTTTAAATTCAGAATAGTGCTCCTGGAGCCACTCTGTTGCAATTGTGGGCGTGTGGGGTGTCCTGCTGGAGTTGCCCAAGGCCGTCGGGATGCACAATGGACATGAATGGATGCAGGTGATCAGACAGGATGCTTACGTACGTGTCACCTGTCAGAGTCGTATCTAGACGTATCAGGGGTCCCATATCACCCCAACAGCACGCGCTCCACACCATTACAGAGCCTCCACGACGTTGAACAATCCGCTGCTGACATGCAGGGTCCATGGATTAATGAGGTTGTCTCCATACCCGTACACATCCATCCGCTCAATATAATCTGAAACGAGACTCGCCCGACCAGGCAACATGTTTCCAGTCATCAATTGTCCAATGTCGATTTTGATGGGCCCAGGCGAAGCGTAAAGCTTCGTGTCGTGCAGTCATCAATGGTACATGAGTGGGCCTTCGGCTCCGAACGCCCGTATCGATTATGTTTCGTTGAATGGTTCGCACGCTGACACTTGTTGATGGCCCAGCACTGGAATCTGCAGCAATTTGCGGAAGGGTTCAACTTCTGTCACGTTGAGTGATTCTCTTCAATCGTCTTTGGTCCCATTCTTGCAGCATCTTCTTCCGGCAGCAGCGATGTCGGAGATTTGGTGTTTTACCGGATTCCTGATATTCACGGTACGGTCGTACGGGAAAATGCCCGGTTAAAGGCTACCTGGGAGATGCTGTGTCCCATCGCTCATGCGCCGACTATAAAACCACGTTCAAACTCATTTAAATATTGATAACCTGCCAGTGTAGCAGCAGTAACCGATCTAACAAACGCGCTAGACAATGTTGTCTCATATATGCGTTGTCGACCGCATCGCCGTATTCTGCCTGTTTACATGCCTTTGTATTTGAATACGCATGCCTATACCAGTTTCTTTGACGCTTCCGTGTACAATGTCGCGAGATCGTGCAGATGGCCGGATTTAGAGTCCTGTGGGCGGCCAGTTTTTAATGGTGCCTTAAATGAACGACTCGGACTTAGTCTCTACAACGGCTAGCCGACAGCAATGTTTTATGTCAAAGACTGTATATTCCTTGCATAAGATTATACACTGCTGCATTGTTCCACCTATCATATTGTGCAGAACAATTACAATATTGTCATTAATGGATATTGAATTCAGGAATGATGGAGGCACAGTGTGATGTGTGCTAGGTACGTTCAGTGCATATACGTGTTCTAAACTAATCCGCAATTCACATTTAATGACTTGGCAGAAGGTTCACTGATTCACCTTCAGACTATATCGCAGTCTATGGTTCGTCATTCCTACAACATTTTCTATGGGGTGCATCGATTTTAAGTTGTTCGTAATTGTAATTCAGTTGAATTAAGCATCTTCAAATCTGTGTTATTTATTTTGTAACTGAAATTTAGCGGATTCCTGTTAGTAGTCAGGTGGAAGACTTCACGCTGTTCGTTATTTGTAATTAAAATGTAGCTACTCAGGAAGATCCAGTGTGGACTGTAATTATCGTATCCTAGCGAAACTTGGTAGATATGCTAATGCATTAATGCGGAACCGATTTACACTGGAAAAAGCATAAGTTCCAATTGTGGCCATCAGGTGCAAATTTCGCGCTGAACACTTTGTGTGACGGTATGACACCCACCCTTTCATTTGACAAGCCAAAGTGCGTGTGAACAGTGTGGTCACCTAGAAGAGAGGCCGTGCACTGTTAACGGCAGAAGTTACACCGCTGAATTGATGGAGCGTCGCCGGCTGGAAGGTTTGAGGAGACGATGTAATTAAATCGTTTAAAGTTGATGATAATGAAATTCGAAAACACGGGTGAGCTTGGTGTGGCACCTGGAAGAGGAAGGCGTCCTATCCCGGTGGAAGTTATCGGCGAGGATGTAACTTACCATGCAGCACAAGTCCCAGGTAGAGCTGGTGCTCGTGCAGTATCAGGAAGACTGCCCATCCCATGATCAACAGTACGGAAAGTTTTGCGATCTATTTTACGAGGTGCGGCTAGAAAAAACCCGGACTTATGCTAGAAAAAACATTTATTTACAATTATTTACAATTTCATGTTATCTCCTTCAATGTACCCTCCTCCTCGGTCTCTACACCGCTCCATACGAATTTTCCACTGTTCATAGCAATGCTGCAGATCATTTTCGGTAAGTCCATACATTACTTCCGTCGCTTTTTCTTTTACTGCTTCAACAGTCTCAAATCTAGTTCCTTTCAAAGCTGACTTGACTTTAGGGAAAAGAAAAAAGTCACAGGGGGCCAAATCAGGTGAGTAGGGTGGATTTTTTGCCAAAAACGTCTTCACTGACAACGCACTGTGAGCTGGGGCATTGTCTTGGTGAAGGATCCATGACTTTTTTCTCCACAAATCGTTCCGTTTTCTCCGTACTCGATCACGTAGGGTAGCCAGGACGCTACTGTAGTAATGCTGATTCACTGTTTGTCCCTCTGGTACCCAATCAATGTGCACAATCCCTTTGATGTCAAAAAAACAATCATCATTGCCTTGAATTTCGATTTTCACATTCGTGCTTTTTTTGTCGTGGAGAACCAGGAGTTTTCCAATGCATCGATTGGCGTTTAGTTTCGGGATCGTAAGTAAAAAACCACGATTCATCGCAAGTAATAACATTTTGTAAGAAGGTGGGATCACTTTCAATGTTTTCCAGGATGTCAGAACAAATCATTCTTCGGCGTTCCTTCTGTTCAATTGTGAGACACTTTGGAACCATTTTTGAACACACTTTGTTCATGTTGAAACTTTCATGAAGAATCTGCCTAACACTTTCCTTGTCAACTCCTGTTAACTCAGACACTGCTCTGATTGTTAAACGGCGATCTTGTCGAACAAGTTTACCGATTTTTTCAATGTTTGCATCAGTTTTTGCTGACAATGGTCTGCCAGTGCGAGTGTCATCACTGGTGTCTTCGCGGCCATCTTCAAATCGTTTAAACCACTCAAACACTTGTGTTCGCGATAAACAATCATCGCCGTACACTTGTTGTAACATTACAAACGTTTCACTTGCAGATTTTCCTAGTTTGAAACAAAATTTGATGTTAACACGCTGTTCTTTCGGTACACTCAACATTTTCCGACGCACAGACAAAACGTCAACTACTTAAAACAGACGCCACGGGCAGACTGAGTGCAGGAGGCAGATGAAACTCGAGCAGTAGGCGGAGCGAGAGTCACGTGACAGGCCACGCGACTTTCAGCCTTATTGCATTCGTTTTATTGTTTCACCAGTACTAGTCCGGTTTTTTTCTAGCCACACCTCGTACACTGGTATCCGTACAAGGTGCAGACGATACAGTAACTAAAATCTCATGAAAGTCAGTAACGTTCTGGATGTGTTGTTCGGTGTACGTCACCGATCTAAGTTGATGACATGTGACCAGACAATATTCTATGGAGTGACGAGTCACATTTTATAAAATAGGCTGCAGTGAATACACGGAACTGTTAATATTGTTAAACCACTTGTTGTGCTCAAAGAGCTATTGCACTCGCCGTAGGGACTGCGTGGTGTGGATTCACAAGCGTCTTTCTTCTCTATCCGTTCATCTTTGAAGGGATACACCCAGGGGTCCTCTCAGGTGTACCATGACGTCTGCACGTTAACGACACCTCCTTGTGCAGCCTGTCATTCCTGCTTTGGGAGAGAGCAACTATGTGGAAACCACCGTTTTCATGCAAGATGGGGCAACAAATCATGTCGCTCGTCCAGGGAAAAATCTGCTTAATATAACCTTCCAGGAACGTGATATCTCCAGAGTTCTTCCAGAGTCATGACCTGCAAAAATCACCTGATCTGAATCCATGTGACTTTCGGCTCCGGGATATACAGGGTGGTCCATTGATCGTGACCGGGCCAAATATCTCACGAAATAAGCGTCAAACGAAAAAACTACAAAGAACGAAACTTGTATAGCTTGAAGGGGGAAACCAGATGGCGCTATGGTTGGCCCACTAGATGGCGCTGCCATGGGTCAAAAATGGCTCTGAGCACTATGGGACTTAACAGCTATGGTCATCAGTCCCCTAGAACTTAGAACTACTTAAACCTAACTAACCTAAGGACATCACACAACACCCAGCCATCACGAGGCAGAGAAAATCCCTGACCCCGCCGGGAATCGAACCCGGGAACCCGGGCGTGGGAAGCGAGAACGCTACCACACGACCACGAGATGCGGTGCCATGGGTCAAACGGATATCAACTGCGATTTTTTAAAATAGGAACCCCCATTTTTTATTACATATTCGTGTAGTACGTAAAGAAATATGAATGTTTTAGTTGGACCACTTTTTTCGCTTTGTGATAGATGGCGCTGTAATAGTGACATACATATGGCTCACAATTTTAGACGAAAAGTTGGTAACAGGTAGGTTTATTAAATTAAAATACAGAACGTAGGTACGTTTGAACATTTTATTTCGGTTGTTCCAATATGATACATGTACCTTGGTGAACTTATCATTTCTGAGAACGCATGTTGTTACAGCGTGATTACCTGTAAATACCACATTAATGCAATAAATGCTCAAAATTATGTCCGCCAACCTCAGTGCATTTGGCAATACGTGTAACGACGTTCCTCTCAACAGCGAATAGTTCGCCTTCCGTAATGTTCGCACATGCATTGACAATGCGCTGACGCATGTTGTCAGGCGTTGTCGGTGGATCACGATAGCAAATATCCTTCAACTTTCCCCACAGAAAGAAATCCGGGGACGTCAGATCCATCTAGATTGCCATCGATAAAATGGGGTCCAATTATCCTTCCTCCCATAAAGCCGCACCATACATTATCCCGCCAAGGTCGCTGATGTTCCATTTGTCGCAGCCATCGTGGATTTCCCGTTGCCCAATAGTGCATATTATGCCGGTTTACGTTACCGCTGTTGGTGAATAACGCTTCGTCGCTGAATAGAATGCGTGCAAAAAATCTGTCATCGTCCAGTAATTTCTCTAGTGTCCAGTGGCAGTACTGTACGCAACGTTCAGAGTCGTCGCGATGGTACGGGTGCAATCGATGCTGATGTAGCATTCCCAACACCGACGTTTCTGAGATTCCCGATTCTCGCGCAGTTTGTCTGCTACTGATGTGCGGATTAGCCGCGACAACTAAAACACCTACTTGGGCGTCATCATCTGTTGCAGGTCGTGGTTGACGTTTCACATGTGGCTGAATACTTGCTGTTTCCTTAAATAACGTAACTATCCGGCGACCGGTCCGGACACTCGGATGATGTCGTGCAGGATACCGAGCAGCATACATGGCACACGCCCGTCTGACATTTTGATCACAATAGCCACATATCAACACGCTATCGACCTTTTCCACAATTGGTAAACGGTCCATTTTAACACGGGTAATGTATCACGAAGCAAATACCGTCCGCACTGGCGGAATGTTACGTGATACCACGTACTTAATACGTTTGTGACGATTACAGCTCCATCTATCACAAAGCGAAAAAAGTGGTACAACTAAAATATTCATATTTCTTTACGTACTAAACGAATATGTAATAAAAATGGGGGTTCCTATTTTAAAAAACGCAGTTGATACCTAGCGGGCCAACCATAGCGCCATTTGGTTTCCCCCTTCAAGCTAGACGAGTTTCGTTCTTTGTAGTTTTCTCGTTTGATGCTTATTTCGTGAGATATTTGGCCCGGTCACTATCAATGGACCACCCTGTATAAAAGAACGTGTTTATCATGGACACGTTCGGTCTCTACCTGATCTGAAGCCAAGTATACAGAAACACGTTGCTCAGATTCCGCTGGGACTGGTACAAACAACTGTTGATCACGTCGTTTTACGGATATAGCATCTCGTCGAGATCTCTGGAGCCCATATTGATCAACCTGTGTAAGTAGCCCACGTCCCGTTCCCAATTCTATACGTCTTTTTTCATTCACAGCGTTAGATTTGCACCTGGTGGCCAAAAGTGGAACTAATTTTTTTATTGTAAATCGGTTCTACATTAACACACTAGAATATCTATTTACCAAGTTTCGCTGTCATACGATGATTACATCCCACACTGGACCTCTGTTTCTAACTGCAGTTTATTATAACCACTCGGTATAAATTAGGAAAAGCAGAGGGGGCTGTAGAACTTTCTTGAGGAATGTCTGATATAGCTTCTTTATCACTCGACGACTTCCCGTCAGTTACTGCTGACTGTGTTCTTTCTGACGGGAAATCACAAATCTAGTCGCACAACTGCGACTGCATTCCATAGGGGCCCAGTCTACGAGGTAAGATTTATGTCTTTGTACAGTTATCAATATTTATTTTACAAAAACTATAGAACTTACAGATCTGTGGTTTGTGACAAATGAAAGACTAAATCACAAAATTTTGTGACTATCTATGTCAATAAACCTCAACATATGTGCCGTTTGTTGCTCGAAGAATGTCTAAGCAGTATTCGATTTCACGGCATACGTTTGAAAACAATCCTTGTGTAACACCAGCAACATCTGTTATCCTTCTTCTTAATGTATCGGGATCCGGCAGAAGTGTAGCGTAAACCTTGTCCCTTACGTAGCCCCACAAAAAGAAATCTAAAGGCGTTATGTGTGGTCATCTTGCAGACCAGGTGCTGGGACCATCATGCCCAATCCAAATGTCAGACAATCTTCCATTACGAAAATTTCTAACATTTAGCCCCCAATACGAAGGTGCACCATATTGTTAGAAAATCGCATTAGGCTGAAAATCAGTTGCGGTTCCGCAAACTGTTCTATCATATTCAGATAAATGTTAGCTGTCACTGATTCTTCGACAAAGAAGAAGGGACCAATGACTCTGTTGTGTATTGAACCGCACTACATATTGTTTTTGGGGGAAGCGCTAACTTGATCTAAGGCATCATGTGGACTTTCCGGACCCCACATCCTCACACTGTGGTTGCTAACTTTTCCTGATATGTGGAACGCAGCCTCATCTGAAAAACAAATTGACACTCATTACTGGTGTCGATTCACGCCAATACCTCAGGCGCAAAAGCTGCTCGACAAATTCCTTTATCTGAGTGTAACGCTTGTCTTATCTGGAAACTTATGTGCATGCAGGTGAATCTGTTATGTAGAACTCTTCGCACTGTGGCCCTAGGAATACCTAATTCACGCGATGTCCGTTGAACCGATTTGGAAGCCTTCTTAGGAACGCCTGTTGTACATCTCCGACATTCTGTTCACTGACCAAAGGCCGCCATGTTCGCGAAAGACCCAACACACTGCTCGTTTATTTAACCTTCAAGTGCCACGCAACATTATTCCTTTTTTTTATTAGGTCCGACCGCTTAGCCGGATGGTAACGTGCATGCCTCCCACGCAGCGGGCCGGGTTCGATTCCCAGCCGGGTTGGAGATTTTCTCCGCTCGTGGACTGGGTGTTATGCTGTTCTCATCATCACTTCATCTTAATCACCGGCACACGAGTCACCAAATGTGGAGTCGACTGCAATAAGACTCGCACTTGGCGGCCGAACTTCCGTATATGGGGCCTCCCGGCAAGCAATGCCATACGCTCATTTCATTTTTCCTTTTATCAAGTGACTATCTTCCGTATTGTCTTCGAAAATTTCGCGGCATAGTAATTGTAGATTTGGTCTCGTGACACCACAGAACACACTGCGCCTCTTACTCGCGTGACGCAATTTTACAACACCACCGACTGTAGTGCTCTCTACTCAGATTCAACCTGCAACAAAGATATTCAGACAAAAATGGTGATTTATTCTTTCGTTTGTTGTAAACCAAAAATCTGTAAGTTCTATAGTTTTTTGTGAAATAAATATTGATAACTGTACAAAGACTTCAGGCCCAAGCTGTATACAGGATGCTTCAGAAAAAGTTTATATTTGACGTGTCAAAATAAAATTAGAGGTTAATGTCTATTGACAAAATCTTTATTTATTACACAAATATGCAGTTTAGGAATTTACTTTTTAAAAATAATGTCATTTAAAAGCAATCCAGCATGGCTAAGGCACTCATTTAAACGATAAACAAAATATTGCGTGACGGCTCGGCAAGTAGACGCTGGGGTGTCTGCCGCTTCGCTACGGACATTCTTTTTCAATTCCTCTAGAGAAGTCGGATTATTGATATACATTTTAGATTTGAGGTTCCCCCACAATAAAACTCCATAGGGCTCAAATCTGGATTGCCTGGGGACCAATTTATGTAACCCTTCCTGGAGGTCAATTTGCCAGGAAAAATTTCACGAACTATCTCCGAATAGACGCATTCGTCGTGTGTGCCATGGCTTCGTCTTACTGAAACCTTGTTCTTTGGTTATAACCAGGATATTTTTGCAATTCAGGCACCAAAAAGTAATTTAACATCGTCACATAACGTTCCGAATTCACTGTAACTGCACGACCGCTCTCGTCCTCGAAAAAGTACGGGTTAATTATTCCTCCAGCCGACATCGTAGCCCTTAGAGTGACATTTAGCGAATAAACGGATTTCTCCTGTTGCTACTTAGGATTTGTTGCTTTAAATTTAGCATCAGCTGGATTTTGTAGAGGTGCGCCGAACAGCCCAAACGTTACGGCCTGATGTTTTCTGCATGGCCATACCTGGGCCACGAAGTAATCGATGCCTGGCAGTATAGACAATCCGTTCCGCATCCACACGGCCACTCTTCAACATTTGATTTGTTACCCAGAGGAAAATGAGCATTAAATGCTTGCTCTTGACTCATGTACTTGGAGGTACTAACCAACCTAAAAACATATCACTTGTAATAGTTACAATTACTAGTCTGGAAATGAGGTAAATACTGGAGTACTGTAGGTCAGTACACCGTTCTCAGTCACTAACAGAAGTATCTGCACTTGTAGCGTTACACCCTGTATACCAGTAAATGCAGCTGCAAATGTATATCATTGTGTGACACATAGTTCAGGGGATATGATGTCATAAACATTGAGATGCGTGATAAGCTAGCTTTTTCTTAAAACAGAGCGCAAATTACCCAATTTAAATTAATCCAGTGTTTCATAATGAGAGACCTTTGCGATTTCTAACAAACTTCAAGCATAATTTCTAACCTTTGCTAACATGCCTAAAAAATATTTAAAACTAACTCATTTGTAATCAGATGTCCAAAGCTCTTTTATACATAGTAGTTAGATTCTTTAAAGAATCGGGGGTTTACTGATTTGATTAGAAGTCGCTTGTTAGGAACGATGTGAAAAAGCCTTCAGGGAATGTTGAAATATGAAATCAGTTTCAGATTCGCTGTCGATAGCACTTATTACTTCGTGTAGGTAATGAGCCACATCTGCTACACAACAACGATATTTTCTGAATTTGTGCTGACCATGTGCCAATCGAACGTTTCCTTCGAGGTAATTTTTAAGGGGGGTAGGACGTCAAACGGGCCGACTTGGAGCAGGAGAGGCACCACAGGACATTTTAATTTCCACTGTCTATACTTTTACAAAAAAATTCATAAAACTTTGTCAGCAAGACGAGGAAGGATTCAGAATTCACACTCATAGCAGTGGAAGTTCGAAAACATAACGAAGTAATTTTTTTTACATGTGAAATTTTATCATTTTTTTCACTTACTAATGGCAGCATTTGTTGCTATAGGTACACTTTTCTTCATAAGTAAGAGTGATGGTTCGATGAATTTTGCACAACATACAAACCATACTTAAAGGTGTATGAAACTCCAGAATTTTCCAAATCTATTAAAAACTGATGTAAAAATTGAGGTAATTGACTACAAAATTTGTGTTTTTTCTAAACATGAATTTCAAAATACAACAGATCATTAGTTTTTTCATAAATTAAATAAATTCTAGAGTTTCATACACCTGTAAGTATGGTATGTATGCTGTGCAAAATTCATCGAAGAATCTCTCTAACTTATGAAGAAAAGTGTACCTATATCAACAAATGCAGCCATTAGTAAGTGAAAAAATGATGAAATTTCACACGTAAAAAAAAATATTTTGTTATGTTTTCGAACTTACACTGCAATGAGTGTGAATCCTTCCTGGTGATGCTGACAAAGTTTTATGAATTTATTTGTAAAAGTATAGACACTGGAAATTAAAATGTCCTGTGATGTCTCTCCTGCTCCAAGTCGGCCCGTTTGACGTCCTACCCCCCTTAATGTTTGAGCACAGTATATGTTCCGAAATCTTAATGTAAATTTATGCCAGTCATATGGGTCTATAAATCAACGGATTGTTTCCTTTTTGTGTGTTGGTGACAACTATGCAACTTTCCAGTCCTTAAGCGCGGATCTTTCGTCGAGCGTATGGTTGTAAAACAGCAATCATTTGAGTAGTCACAGCACCAGCTAGCTTATGCCATCGACAAAAGTCACTAGTCAATAACTGTATAAAAATTAGATATGAAACAACTCGTCAGTACTCAGAATGATGTCAAAAAAACTGCGAAGTGATGGGACATTTTATGCAAGATTTTGATTACGGATGAAGCATTATTTACAAACCAGCGGCAAATCAATCTTTGCAATTTTCATTACTATTCAGTTGAAAATCGACACTGGCTGAGAGAAGTGGATAAGTAACGACTTAGGTCAGTCAACGTGTGGTGTAGTCTTTTCAAGAATCCCATACTGGTCCCATTTTTATTGACGGGGCTTCAAACAGAAAAAAGTATACATCCCTAACAGATCTGCTAGGGCAGTTACTGAATGACATCCCACTGTCCAAAAAGCAATTCATGTGGTATCTATGCGAAGAATGTCCCACCCATTCTGCACAGAGAATTACTGCTCTCCGTAACAGAACATTTGTAGATCGTTGGATCTGTCGATAGGAATGCACAAAATTACCTGAACGTCCACTGGGATTAATATCTCTGGACGTTTATCTTTGGGTTATAATAAAACAGGGGATTTACGAGGAAACATTGGCGACACACGAGAACACGAAATGCAGTACAGGGTGTAATAAAAACGTCTGGCCAAATTTTCAGGAAATATTCATCTCACACAGAAGAATAAAGTGTATTATATGGACACGGGTCCAGAGCTCATTTTATACTTACCTTCATAACCACATTAATCATGGGAAACATACGGAAACAGAACGTCCCAGCATTACATGAAACGTTTTCTAACGTGAACTGTTCAAAATCCCTCTTTGTGACATTTGGTTAGAACGCAAAGTAAGTTGCAGTTCTTAGGTGACACCCCTCCCCCCCCCGTCCCAAACCCCCCTCCCCTCCCAGCGTTTGTTGTTCAACAGATGTTGACAAGTGAGTCACCTTATTGCCTGTGTCGTCATGCGACTAATCTCATTGCTCTACTAGCATCAATCACGTAGCATCAACCGTTTATTGTTCATCACGGACTGTGCAAGCACGTAGCATCACCTTTTTAGTGTTCATCACGGACTTAGTTTCTGGAACAGTGCAATGGTGTACTCGAAAGCAGAGTTGGCAATTGCCCGTTTGCTGTACGGATTAGCAGATGGTAACGGGCTAGCGCTGAACGTTTGTATCGGAAGTGTTCCAGAACGACGGCATCCACACGGGGGGACGTTTGAAGCAACTGATCGTCGTCTTATCGAGCAAGAGGCGTTTAAGCCCACTAATTGTGACTAGGGGAGGCTTAGAACGAGGACACCTTAGCTGGGGAGGAACTCCTTCTTGTATTTGATGGTAACCCTATTGTCAGCGGAAGACGATTAGGTGCACAAAGTAATGCTGACCAAATGCCTGTCTGGATAGCACTGCTGGAGAACCTGCTGTACCCGTAACATGTACAGCGTGTGCAGGTACTATCAACAGTTGATTTTCCTGCACAGGTACTCTTCTGCGAATGATTTATTGACCAGTGTGTCAACCCTCATTTTAGTGCAAATGTGCTGTTTACGTATGAGGTTTCGTTTCAGTACGATCAAATCGTAAATTTTCACACTCAGCCCGTATGGGCTGCCGAGAACCCTTACGAAATTGTGCAGTCACGTCATAAACAAAGATTTTCTGTCAACGTTTGGGTTTGCATTGTTGATGACTGCTTGTTAGGGCCTCATATTTTTCAACCCAGACTCAACGGAGAAACTTACCACGATTTCTTAGAGAATACTGTACGGTTTCTGCTAGAACATGCCCATTTACGAGTGCGAAAAAACATGTAATTCAAGCAACATGGAGCTCCTCCTCTTTTCATTAACGTTCGTAGGCTTCTAAATAAATATTTAGGTGACAGACAAATAGGAATTGCACGGGCATTTGGAAACTCTTGTGTACGGAACACTGGTACAAAATGTGCCCGTATTGTGGAAGGCTGTGAGACAATACACAATTCTTCAGGGATACATCAGCACATTAGAGATACAGTTCGACAGGGGATTTATGCGTGTATCCTTACTAACGTAGGGTCTTTTGAACATTTCATTTGGGAAAGTGTTTCGTACTGTGCTGATAAGTTCCTTTTCTGTGTGTTTCCCATTATTAATGTGCTGAAGTGTTGTAGAAATTGAGTTCTAACAATAAAACGAAGAGTTTCCGAACGCATGTCCGTATAACACATTTTCTTCCTCTTCGTGTGAGGAATGTTTCCTGAAAGTTTGGCGGCACCTTTTTCCTACACCCGTGTAACACGGACCTATGTCTGGATGAAAGCGTGCAGTGTTACCTTTCCGAAATCGCTTTTTTGTATTTATTAGTGTTGTAAAGATACGAATAGTACCACCGTTACGTGGTATTTTTTTTCATTTGGTACAGCAAGGTAGACGTTTCTGGAACTTTCTGTTGAAGGTGAAACAGCGATTTGCAGCGCTGTTATCATGCTACGGTTTGAACAAGTTCCACGCATATTGTCTCGTTGAGAGGCTCTTAGAAGGCCCAATACAGTGCCATACAAAAATATACGTGTTGGTTATAATTAAACTTCCTTTACTTGAGAAGGCTCCCATAAAACGGGTGATCGCAAGACAATGAAACTTTGTGAAAACATTTTTGAGGACATGGGGAAGAGAACTAACGAATAAACCACGGAAAGAAACACATGTTAATTCCACATGGGAGGGCAAAATTTATTAACTGCGTACCATGTTTATATTACAGGTTACGGACGTTGTTCAATGTGCCGACAGTCAGCGTTCACGACAGCATAGAACGGCACTGTTGTTGTTGTTGTGGTCTTCAGTCCTGAGACTGGTTTGATGCAGCTCTCCATGCTACTCTATCCTGTGCAATCTTCTTCATCTCCCAGTACCTACTGCAACCTACATCCTTCTGAATCTGCTTAGTGTATTGATCTCTTGGTCTCCCTCTACGATTTTTACCCTCCACGCTGCCCTCCAATGCTAAATTTGTGATCCCTTGATGCCTCAAAACATGTCCTACCAACCGATCCCTTCTTCTAGTCAAGTTGTGCCACAAACTTCTCTTCTCCCCAATCCTATTCAATACCTCCTCATTAGTTACGTGATCTACCCACCTTATCTTCAGCATTCTTCTGTAGCACCACATTTCGAAAGCTTCTATTCTCTTCTTGTCCAAACTGGTTATCGTCCATGTTTCACTTCCATACATGGCTACACTCCATACAAATACTTTCAGAAACGACTTCCTGACACTTAAATCTATATTCGATGTTAACAAATTTCTCTTCTTCAGAAACGATTTCCTTGCCATTGCCAGTCTACATTTTATATCCTCTCTACTTCGACCATCATCAGTTATTTTACTCCCTAAATAGCAAAACTCCTTTACTACTTTAAGTGTCTCATTTCCTAATCTAATCCCCTCAGCATCACCCGATTTAATTTGACTACATTCCATTATCCTCGTTTTGCTTTTGTTGATGTTCATCTTATATCCTCCTTTCAAGACACTGTCCATTCCGTTCAACTGCTCTTCCAAGTCCTTTGCTGTCTCTGACAGAATTACAATGTCATCGGCGAACCTCAAAGTTTTTACTTCTTCTCCATGAATTTTAATACCTACTCCGAATTTTTCTTTTGTTTCCTTTACTGCTTGCTCAATATACAGATTGAATAACATCGGGGAGAGGCTACAACTCTGTCTCACTCCTTTCCCAACCACTGCTTCCCTTTCATGCCCCTCGACTCTTATAACTGCCATCTGGTTTCTGTACAAATTGTAAATAGCCTTTCGCTCCCTGTATTTTACCCCTGCCACCTTCAGAATTTGAAAGAGAGTATTCCAGTTAACGTTGTCAAAAGCTTTCTCTAAGTCTACAAATGCTAGAAACGTAGGTTTGCCTTTCCTTAATCTTTCTTCTAAGATAAGTCGTAAGGTTAGTACTGCCTCACGTGTTCCAACATTTCTACGGAATCCAAACTGATCTTCCCCGAGGTCCGCTTCTACCAGTTTTTCCATTCGTCTGTAAAGAATTCGCGTTAGTATTTTGCAGCTGTGACTTGTTAAACTGATAGTTCGGTAATTTTCACATCTGTCAACACCTGCTTTCTTTGGGATTGGAATTATTATATTCCTCTTGAAGTCTGTGGGTATTTCGCCTGTCTCATACATCTTGCTCACCAGATGGTAGAGTTTTGTCATGACTGGCTCTCCCAAGGCCATCAGTAGTTCTAATGGAATGTTGTCAACTCCCGGTGCCTTGTTTCGACTCAGGTCTTTCAGTGCTCTGTCAAACTCTTCACGCAGTATCGTATCTCCCATTTCGTCTTCATCTACATCCTCTTCCATTTCCATAATATTGTCCTCAAGTACATCGCCCTTGTATAAACCCTCTATATACTCCTTCCACCTTTCTGCCTTCCCTTCTTTGCTTAAAACTGGGTTGCCATCTGAGCTCTTGATATTCATACAAGTGGTTCTCTTCTCTCCAAAGGTATCTTTAATTTTCCTGTAGGCAGTATCTATCTTACCCCTAGTGAGACAAGCCTCTACATTCTTACATTTGTCCTCTAGCCATCCCTGCTTAGCCATTTTGCACTTTCTGTCGATCTCATTTTTGAGACGTTTGTATTCCCTTTTGCCTGCTTCATTTACTGCATTTTTATATTTTCTCCTTTCATCAATTAAATTCAATATTTCTTCTGTTACCCAAGGATTTCTATTAGCCCTCGTCTTTTTACCTACATGATCCTCTGCTGCCTTCACTATTTCATCCCTCAGAGCTACCCATTCTTCTTCTACTGTATTTCTTTCCCCCATTCCTGTCACTTGTTCCCTTATGCTCTCCCTGAAACTCTCTACAACCTCCGGTTCTTTCAGTTTATCCAGGTCCCATCTCCTTAAATTCCCACCTTTTTGCAGTTTCTTCAGTTTCAATCTGCAGTTCATAACCAATAGATTGTGGTCAGAATCCACATTTGCCCCTGGAAATGTCTTACAATTTAAAACCTGGTTCCTAAATCTCTGTCTTACCATTATATAATCTATCTGATACCTATTAGTATCTCCAGGATTCTTCCAGGTATACAACCTTCTTTTATGATTCTTGAACCAAGTGTTAGCTATGATTAATTTATGCTCTGTGCAAAATTCTACAAGGCGGCTTCCTCTTTCATTTCTTCCCCCCAATCCATATTCACCTACTATGTTTCCTTCTCTCCCTTTTCCTACTGACGAATTCCAGTCACCCATGACTATTAAATTTTCGTCTCCCTTCACTACCTGAATAATTTCTTTTATCTCGTCATACATTTCATCAATTTCTTCATCATCTGCAGAGCTAGTTGGCATATAAACTTGTACTACTGTAGTAGGCATGGGCTTTGTGTCTATCTTGGCCACAATAATGCGTTCACTATGCTGTTTGTAGTAGCTAACCCGCACTCCTATTTTTTTATTCATTATTAAACCTACTCCTGCATTACCCCTATTTGATTTTGTATTTATAACCCTGTAATCACCTGACCAAAAGTCTTGTTCCTCCTGCCACCGAACTTCACTAATTCCCACTATATCTAACTTTAACCTATCCATTTCCCTTTTTAAGTTTTCTAACCTACCTGCCCGATTAAGGGATCTGACATTCCACGCTCCGATCCGTAGAATGCCAGTTTTCTTTCTCCTGATAACGACGTCCGCACTAGGGATATCATTTCGCAATTGTTCGCAGTGCTGTCGTGACACAGGTCGCGCACTGCTTGAAGATCGCACACTGCGTCCGGCACTCTCAGCCTTGGCAACAATAGCTTCTTCAATAACTTGTGGCGCAGTTGGCCGTTGGCCTCCCTCAGGAGCAGTTCCCAAATCGCCAGTGAATTCGAACTTCAGAATCATGTTCCTCAAATCCGGTGTGGAAAGACGACCTCTCCGTATTCCTTTAATGCGTCGATACTCAAGAAGAGCAGCAGCATTATTGCTGTTGTTTTGATAAAACAGTTTTCCGAGTAAAGCCTTGCTCACTTCGTCCAGACGCAACTTCACTGCCTGCAACTTTAACGCACACTGATCCTTGTGTTTCAGCTCTACGTCGCCGTACCAGTACCGGCGCCTAGCGGCACTTCGTGAAACTAACACTACTAACAACGCAAATCCTGCAGCGCACAGTCTGAATGTAATTCGTATAAAGTTGGGTACCCGTACGATAAACAGTTTTTCGTCTACACCAGCTCAAATAGGAAAAGTTTAATTATTACCATCCTTCAATGGTTTGATTTAAAAAAATATTGGTATCATAATTTGGCAACTAGAAAAGTTTAACAATTACTTGCGTACGTCGAAAAATTCGCCACATTAACCTGTATAATTTAGCGGAAATTAAACGTAGATACATTTACTAGACATAGATATATCTAGGGTGGGCTGCCTTAGATGGCTCCCAGTGTAGGCACGATGTAGCTTCTGTTGCTTTTCTAAGCAGGCACCTTCCATTGCGTTACCATCAACCTTTTGCACATCTACGGAACGTGAAATCAACAGATTCGTGACGAGACGTGTGATACACGTGGCACTGGCTGAAAACAGAGCAAAATTTCACGAGACTGCAACACGTGTCCAGAAGGCGAGGAACTAGGCCAAACAGTCTAGGCTCCGGTTTTTGAGGACACCAGCATACAAAAACAGCGGGCTTCGTGCTTTTTGTTATGTGCGTGTTGCAAGTGTCTGAAATTCAAGTCAAGGTTAAGGCCATACGTTAAGCACGTGACGACTCTCGAAGTCTTGCGTCATCAGAGACTGGCCTGTTAAGATTTCATACCCAGTTTTCGGAACACAGGCGAAGCGTTTTATTACGGAGTATTTGTGATGGTTCTGTAAATCTCCTTGCGGGAAGAAAAGTTATTAAGTCTGCTACATAGTCAAACCTCGTAATTAACCTGTTCTTCTCCTTGGTGAATGGAAAATTTAGAATATTTTCTATTATCTGTAATGTCCTAACCATAACCAAGCTGTTACTTGTGTTTCTTTTGATTAATTTTCCATAGTTAAACTACGTTTAAAAGAGATCAGGTTTCTAGGAAGTACTTGAAAATCTTTTGCCATGAGTCATTATCAACCAAGATTCTGTTCCCAGCTAAACAGTTCAAAACCAACATCAGAGCTGGAAATCCAGATTTGAAAGGATTCGCAACTGGTCACGCCTTCGGTGTAGGCTACCCGGCGAACATCTCTGCAGTAGTCTAATGTTACGAGGATTCCATTCACAACACCAGAAACTTCAAACTAAAATTCTTCGTTGTGGATCTGCAGTACCCAAAGACGCCATAAAGGATTCTTAGCTTTATAATTAGTACGCCCACAATTTCACCCGGTAATTCACGTCCCCCAAAGGCTACATAACATTATTACAGTCATCGTTATACACTGGGTAAGTAGTAACTTTCGCATGATGTATCCCTGCCAAGAAACATACGAGTATCTCGATGACACTTGGGCTCTACTTACAAAGCAGTACTACAGTGTAGTACAGAAGGTAACTGAAATAAATACGCCATGAACGAACAGATATGACACTTTTATTCAAAGACGAAATATAAACTGTAGTCACCGCGATTTCCGATGGTTTCCTGGGCGTTACCAAAGTTGCCAATTGCTGGATGGTCATTGTTGTATGTGAACTGATGGAATACTTCTACCCAACGCCTCCTACACGTCATCGATGCGATTTAAGTCAGCGGAACGGGTAGGCCAATCCATTCGCCGAATATCGTCTCGTTCCAATAGTTCCTCCACATTCACTGATCGATGCGGTCGCGCATTGTCATCCATAAAAATAAAGTCAGAGCCGAAATCACCCCTGAAAAGACGCGCATGGGGAAGGAGTAATGTGACACAATAACTCTGACCAGTGAGAGTATCGTGTTGAAAGATTTGAAGGTCAGTACGTCCACGTAACATTGTGACTCCCCACAACGTAACATCTGGACCACCAAAACGATTATGTTCGACAGTGATGCACGTAACCTCGTAGGACAAAGAGTGCCACTGACATGATACACAAATTGTCGTGGCAGTTATTATAACAAAGGCGTTTTTCGTTTCGGCAGAATATTGCCACGAAATTTCAATCACCAACTTTCTCCTCAGAGAGTGAAAACATTTTGTTGGCGCCCAATTACGTAGGGAGAAATGATCATCATTATAAAATAAGCGAATCAGAGCTCGCAGGGAAAGATTTAAGAATCAGTTTTAGTTTCCCGCGCGCAGTTCGAGAGTCGAACGGTAGAGAAATAACTTGAAAGTGTTTCGATGCATACTCTGCCAGGCACTCAATTGCGAATTGCAGAATAATCATGTAGATGTACATGTATCAGAGGCTAAACACGTAATACACCCAAGAACATTGTCGAACGTGATCATTTTGGTGGTCCAGGTGTATGCTGTGGGTAGGATATATGTCTCATGGGCGTGCTTTCTCCAAATCTTTGAACATTTCAAGCTCACCAGTTAATATTATTGTAACACATTACTCCTTCCCCAGGTGCTTCTTTTCAGGGATAAACTCGACCCTGACTTAATTTCTATGGATGACAATTTGCGACCGCATCGAACAGACAGATGGAGGAGCTCTTGGAAAGAGAGGATATTCGGTGAAAGGACTGGCCTGCTCTTTACCCCAACATAAATCATGTCGTGCGCATGTCGGATGCTTTGAGGAGACGTAGTGCAGCACGTTCACGTGCGCCAACGATCATCAACCCCGCTGATGGTGGAATAGAGGGCCCTACCACAAGAATTCCATACCAACCTTGTGGCCAACATGGGTGCACGTTGCAAGGCATGCATCGTTGCCCGTGGTGCTCATACACCCTATTAAGAACCATCTCCCGCGTTTTGTAATGTCAAAAAGACCATCATAAATCGCACTGACTTCAGTGCAAGTATACTTATATGGATATGGTATCTGTTCTTTCGGACATGTCCGAAAAAACAGACACTATATCCACATAAGTGTATAGTTGTGGCAATACCAGCCATGACCTTCTTCTTCTGTGCAGATGCACACATATTACCCGAACTCTTATGGGTCTTGGTAAGAATGTTTTCCACGAGCAATTGGTGTGTTGGGTAGGGACACTACGAACGTAGTGTGTGGACATATGAAGTGACAATGTGCGTCTCGCAGTAGGCGCGCGCGAGATAGTCCCTGCACTCGCACTATCCTCTGGGCCAACGCTGGCTCAGATGGACGCCGGCACGGTAGCTCAGCGTGTTCGGTCAGAGAGCTGGTTGGCCTCTGTAATAAAAAAAAACTAAGTGGAAGGATCAACAAACGAACTTTAACGGATGTCATGTGATGTCCGCAACGACCAAACCCAACGATATACAGGGTGAGTCATCTAACGTTACCGCTGGATATGTTTCGTAAACCACATCAAATACTGACGAACCGATTCCACAGACCGAACGTGAGGAGAGGGACTAGTGTAATTGTTCAATACAAACCATACAAAAATGCATGGAAGTATGTTTTTTTAACACAAACCTACGTTTTTTTAAATGGAACCACGTTAGTTTTGTTAGCACATCTGAACATATAAATAAATACGTAATCAGTGCCGTTTGTTTCATTGTAAAATGTTAATTACATCCGGAGATATTGTAACCTAAAGTTGACGCTTGAAACCTTCGACGTTCAGTTGCGTGTTGTAACAAACACGGGCCACGGTCGGCGAGCAGCATCTGCAGGGACATTTTTACGGTGACGAACGTGTTTACGAGTGTGGCTGTAGTGCACTGTTGTGGTTTGGTCTAGCTGTCGCAGTGTCCGCATGTAGCGCTTGCTGCTATTGTTATTCTGCATTCGTCTCCGCACGCAGACCAACTGTAGTACCCCGTGTTACCAGACGTCTGTGATAGTGTAGTGTTGTAGGATCTGTGACCATGGTGTATTCTAACTCTGAAAAGGCGGAGATGATACTCATCTATGGCGAGTGTCGACGAAATGCAGCTGAAGCCTGCAGGGTGTATGCAGAACGGTACCCAGACAGAGAGCATCCAACGTGCCGCACATTGCAAAACATCTACCGCCAACTGTATGCAACAGGCATGATCGTAGCACGCAAACGGGTCCGTAACAGGCCCGTCACAGGAGAAGCGGGTGCAGTTGGTGTGTTAGCTGCTGTTGCCATGAACCCACACATGAGTACACGGGACTTTGCGAGAGCCGGTTGACTGAGTCAAAGTAGTGTCATGCGCATACTGCATCGTCACCGCTTTCACCCGTTTCATGTGTCGCTACATCAGCAATTACATGGTGATGACTTTAATCATCGAGTGCAATTCTGTCAATGGGCATTAACAGAGAATGCGTTGCAGTTCTACCTGTTTACCGATGAAGCGGGTTTCACAAATCATGGGGCAGTGAATCAACGGAACATGCATTACTGGTCCGTGGACAATCCTCGGTGGCTCGGACAGGTAGAGCGACAGCGACCGTGGACTGTAAATGTATGGTGCGGAATCATTGGCGACCACCTCATTCTGTAAATGTATGGTGCGGAATCATTGGCGACCACCTCATTGGTCCTCACTTCATTGCAGGGGCCCAAACAGCTGCAACATACATCGCGTTTCTACAGAATGATCTGCCAACGTTGCTCGAAAATGTCCCACTGGAAACGCGTCGACGTATGTGGTATCAGCATGATGGTGCACCTGCACATTCCGCAATTAACACTAGGCTGACGCTTGACAGGATGTTCGACGGGCGTTTCATAGGACGTGGAGGACGCATAAATTGGCCAGCCCGTTCTCCTGATCTTACACCTCTGGACTTCTTTCTGTGGGGTACGTTAAAGGAGAATGTGTACCTTGTCCGCAGCTCGTGGTCGTGCGGTAGCGTTCTCGCTTCCCGCGCCCGGGTTCTGGGGTTCGATTCCCGGCGGTGTCAGGGATTTTCTCTGCCTCGTGATGACTGGGTGTTGTGTGATGTCCTTAGGTTAGTTAGGTTTAAGTAGTTCTAAGTTCTAGGGGACTGATGACCATAGATGTTAAGTCCCATAGAGCTCAGAGCCATTTGAACCAAGAATGTGTACCGAAATGTGCCTACAACCCCAGAGGATATGAAACAACGTATTGTGGCAGCCTGCGGCGACATTACACCAGATGTACTGCGGCGTGTACGACATTCATTACGGCAGAGATTGCAATTGTGTGCAGCAAATGATGGCCACCACATTGAACATCTATTGGCCTGATATGTCGGGACACACTCTATTCCACTCCGTAATTGAAAACGGAAACCACGTGTGTACGTGTACCTCACCCCTCATGGTAATGTACATGTGCGTCAGTGAAAAAGACCAATAAAAAGGTGTTAGCATGTGGACGAAATGTGCTGTTCCAGTCTCTTCTGTACCTAAGGTCCATCACCGTTCCCTTTGGATCCCTACGTAATTCGGTGATCTCCGATACACACGATCGAACAGCGGAGGAGTGGTACTCAAGCGTCAACTTTAGGTTACAATATCTCCGGATGTAATTAACATTTTACAATGAAACATACGGCACTGATTACGTATTTGTTTATATGTTCAGATGTGCTAACAAAACTAACGGGGTTCCATTTAAAAAACGTGGGTTTGTGTTAAAAAACATACTTCCGTGCATTTTTTATGGTTTGTATTAAACAATTACACTAGCCCCTCTCCTCACGTTCGGTCTGTGGAATCGATTCGTCAGTATTTGATGTGGTTTACGAAATATATCCAGCGGTAATGTTAGGTGACTCACCCTATATATATATATATATATATATATATATATATATATATATATATATATATATATGTGTGTGTGTGTGTGTGTGTGTGTGTGTGTGTGTGTGTTCCCGTTGATATATATCAACGCCCGTCAGCAGCTGAAGGTATTAATATATAATCCTAAATTCAGTGCTAGAATGTTTTTTGAACAGAAGTGTTGTTCCTGTTCATCTTATTGCATATTTCTTTCAGTTACCTTCTAAACTATACTGTGGCAGTTTTTTTTTCTATGTGTGGTCCAAGCTTCACCGAGCTATGTTACTTATCAGTGACACATTACGTGAAAATTATTTCCATCCTTAAGGTTTGCACACGAATGTATTTATAATTATATCGAAAAAGGAAGGCTCACATATTGTTCCATTCTTCAAAAAAGAAAGTCACTGCGGCTCCTATAAACTTACGATAACATCAACAAACTTAGTTATACTCAAGAGATTGGAGAGAGGGGAGAGTGGAGGGAGCGGCAACACGGTGGTGAGTTAGGTGCTAGGTTTGAGAGAGGAAGCGTATTCAGTTTCTGCTTTGTTCTTACTGTAGGGAAGCAGCCTACTCACGCCGTAGTAAATTCACAGCAGTCTTTCCATTGTGTGCCAGCCAGTCCGCTGTAACTAGCTCTGACGTCATAAATGTTGCGCAATACTTTAAAAATCAAGCAAATAACCTAAAACGTTTCTAGCATGTCAGGAGTAATACTAAATTAATGTGTGTTGAATATCAGTTCGATAACTTTAGCCATTTTCGAAATTTGGACGTTTTTCTGTAAAAATCATTGGCGCAACAGAAAAGAGCAAGAGATTTAAAAATTTATACTTAGGTTCCTTTTCAATAATAATTTAATAGAAACAGTCTTCTGGATCTCACAAATTAAGATTTTTGTTGAAATTCATGATTTTCTGGTTTTTGTCTTAAAAATTAAGGAAGCAAGATAGATTAAGTAGGCTAATAAATAAGGCTAGGATGTTTATATTTAAGTAGAATGGAGATCCGCTATAACCATAAAGATGTGAGAAGTTTCATTTGAGTGACTATAAAACTATAGCGATAGCGTATCTCCAAAGGGCCAGTTCAGAGCTCGTCTACTGCGTGCAGTGTAATTAAATTAATTCTCTCGCCCAAAATATTTAACTTAGCCACGTCAAATTTTTATTATGATTACTTACCTGTGTGCTGAATGCTCATTTAAATTGAGAGCTTCATCGGCCATCACCAAAAGAAGCTATGATTTATTCGGTAACCTAAAGTGGTGCATTACTAGTCCAGCGGCTAGTCGGGAGAGCCGATTTGATCAGGCGTTCCCTTAGCCGTCCGCACCGCGGCTTTATATATAAGAACGCTGCGAGAGGAAGAGAGGCCCCAGTTCTCTCCAGACGCTGAATAGCACGCCATATGTGTCGGGAGTCGCGTCGCGTCGGTATCATTGCTACAAACAGCCTCGGATGCCGTATTAAGTTACTCGGGATACGCGTAACCAGGAAATCATTTTCGAGTGAAGTGTTAATTCTGGGATGATTTTAATTATCTAGCTTCAGTTTGCGTATGTCGTATTTTCACGTGCCGCCGCGGGACAGACATTCTACCAATTATTTAGCGTGGCGTTTGATGAAACTAATCATCAAATTATGGCGAGCATTCATTTTAACATTTAATTCGGACATTTATAGTTGCATCAGCGCATTAGACTCTGAACTGCTCTGTTAGTTAGGTTGTGTGGATACTTTTGTTTTTCATCTGTGACTTTCAGAATATACTCAACTATTTTAGAAAATCGTTTTTGATTATAAATCCCGGACAATCTCCTAATTCCTCAGAGCTATAAGCTGCAGCTATAAGTGTATTCTCAGATGAAGTGGGCACTAGGAATTCTAATTACAGGCTTTACGTTTTGCTAATCACTTTCTGGTAGCCAATGTTGTAGTTAGAGAGCCAGTGTTGAGAACGGCAAACAACAGCAAAAATAATAGGAACTTTTTTAAGAACAATAATTTCACCCGCCGCCGCACATATGGTTAATCGGCAGGGAAATGCAGTGTTTCAACATTCAAACAAATTTTATATAACAGCAAGATATATTCCTATCCGCCGCCCCACATTACAAATTCAAGATTTATCGGAAAGCCATCTTTAGTTCCTTCAAGTAGCTCATAGTCCGATTCTCCATTACTAACAAGCAGAACCAGTGACCCATTTCTGACGACCGTACCGTTAAATGAACATTTATTACGAGAAAAGGCTGGTGTATTTCAAATATGGTAACTGCATTCAGTATGAAGCTATATTAAATACTCGTGCTCCTTTGCTTTCGGAACCTTTCTTCCCACGTCGAATACGTCAAATATCATTAACTCAAGAGAATAATCCGTCCAAATTTCTCTGTGTATTCTAATACACATAGAAAGTTACAGTTTCCTAGTGAATCTGTTTGTTGATAGTGTGCGAGTAAGTCTTGCACATTGTTTTCTACGCCATTTTGAGTTACTAGGCAGGTCCTTGTGAATGATATTCCATTGCCTCATCTCACGCAGCTAGCTACATGAATTACAAGCACTGTGCATTTTGGCTGCAGCATTTTCAAATATCCAAAATGCGTTAACCGTATGAAACATTACAATAACTAACGAAGGGTCAAATTTTGGTCTTCTGAATTTGACACCATATACCATGATTTATGGGTGAAGCCACTAACACACCTTTATGGAAATTAACTGTGTACTGTAACGAAAATGCATCTCATCTGCAGATTTTATTCCAAATCAGAGGTTCACTTATTCCGATTGTTGTCATGTAGTAAGCACAATTTAGATGCGATCCTTCTGTTTCTCCTGGCATGCTCGTTGATCAAACAGTTTATGGGTGTACTGCCGAGTAATAGTGTCCGAAGGGCGCAGTATTTCGGTAATCAGACGTATTACCAATATCAGGTGCGTTGACGGATTGACTTCCTGGAGTGTACGGAGGACTTCGACCACCTCCTACGCGGTCCGCGCCCTGGAGCGGCGACTCTACATCGGCTTCTGCGGTAGCGACGCTCACTGCCGAGCCCCAGCTGCGGTAGTGTAGACATAGACACTCTGTTCACCCTGTCCGCCAGCTTGTTGCATTTGTTGAGTGCCATCTTAATTAGGCCTAGTCCTAATCCAAAGCCTTGATGATACTATAACCGCAGTCCCTGTTGAGATTGCCCCTGGTGCGTATTACACTGTCGAGTCACATTAATGTGACCATTTGCCAAAAACCTAATTAACCACCTTTTGCAGCGCTGACCGCTGCGAGGCGTGCGGGAACAGTTGAAATGAGGTTCTGGAAGGTACAGACAGGGATGTGGAGCATGCGGGTTCCAGTGCCGTGGCCAGCTGGGCTAGGTTTCTTGGTTGATGATATATGGCGCGAAAGTCGGATCACAGTGGTCCCACAGGTTCTCGATTGGGTTTTAATCAGGTTATTTAGGTGGATAGGGGAGTACGGTTAACTCATCCTGGTCTCTTCGAACAACACACGTACACTACGAGCTGTGTGACACTTTGCGTTGTTCTGCTGGTAGCTGTCATCGTGCCAAGGGAAAACAAACTGCATGTAGGGGTAGATATGGTCCCCAAAGATAGATGCACACTTGTGTTGATCCATTGTGCTTTCCAAAATGACGAAATCATCCACGGAACGCGCTCCGGTCTGGACCCTTCCGACGATTGTTGCATGGTGTTTGCTTCGCTCCATGTACCCCAATGCCAACGAGTCCGATGGAGCATACAACGTGATTCATCTGAAAAGGCCACCTTATCACCAGTCTGTGGACGTCCAGTTGTGGTATTGGCGTGAAAATTCCAGCCTTTGTCGCCGATAAACATCAGTCACCATGGGTGTGTGAACCTGGCATCTGCTGAGGAGACCTATACGCAGCAACGTTCGCTGAACGGTAGTTGACGAGACATTTTTGGTAGCCACTTGGTACATCTGTATTGCAAATTGCTCAACAGCTGTACGTCTATTCAGCCATATACATCTCCGCAGGCGTCGATCACCCCTGTCATCTACGGCCTGTGGTGCAACGCAGTTGCCTCGGCGCTCGTTTTGAATAGCGCCAGTTGCCATGCACAGTATACTTCAAAACACGGCGGCACACAAACAGTTTACAAACTTAACTGTTCCGAAAATGCTTTCACCCTTGGCCCGAAAGCCAATGATCATGCCCCTTTGGACGTCAGATAAATCGCTCAGTATCCACATTATGACACAGATGCACTGTTTTCCGCGTCCCCCCGACACCCATAATATACATTCCACTGCTCGTACTGCCACCTGCCCTCGGTGAGTGGTTATCACACATTGAAGTCGAACATAGGCGGTAGTCACATTAAGGTGACAGGACTGTGTAACATGGCCTCCATAACAACACTGTTCCAGTAATGCGACGTTTGTGCTAAAATCCTGGTGCATTCGTATTCCATGGAATGCGTTTCGGACAAACAGTACACTGCGACCATCGAATCTCATGCGATGGAATGCCAAAGCACCAGAATTTTAGCACAAACTTCGAATTACTGGGACAGAGTCGTCACAGAGGCCATCAAGACATGCACCAAGGACAGTTTCATCAATCAGCGTTGCGATTATAGTCTCAGCAAGGATTGGGAACCAGCACAGGGTCTAATTAAGAAGACACTCAAAAAGTGCAACGAGCTGGTGGCCAGGGAGGACGGAGTGCCTAGATGTACGTTGCCTTAGCCGGGCGTGGCCGGTCACATATGCGCACGCAATAGCCACTTCGGCCACCACCCCGCACCCTCAAGCGCGGACCGCGTAGGGAGCGGCGCACCCAAAGGAGGTCAACTCATCAATGGCGACAGGTCTGACAGCCGAAATATTGTGCCCGTTGGACACTATGAACGAGAAGTATACTCACGACTTTATCGAGTACAGTTTCCATTTTAGGACAGTTTATACTATTCTCTCACAACAGAAGTGCTATTTCCTTCCACTGCTTATCCCAGATATAATGCTGTACATCTTCTAAGTAATTGGATGTGATAGGGTATTAGAGCAGAGAGCTAGTGCAGAGCTCGAACGTAACAGTAACTTCTGACGTATCCGGAGAGGCAAGGGGTTGCGGCAGCTGCTGCCCCCCCCCTCCCCCTCCCAATAGAAAAAACAAAGATGATCTTCACAAACAGAACTCGCATTCTGTCCCAGCACACATACAGATGAATCAGTCTTAAGAAAGTCGGAGCACGTAAAGTGTACTGACAAATAGCACACGCACCCAGAACTATTTCTTTTGAATTCAGAAATCTATTCGCAAAATCAGGTCAGATCCTGGGTATGCTGTTTTATGCTATAATTACAAAGCATCACAAGTTCCCATGATGGAGAGTTCTGCGGGAAACCAACAGCTTTAGGCTACACTCGTGAAAATAAAACGATACTTTTTACACTCATGTGCTGTAGAGAGATTGTTGGGCAAAGTCGATGATGAGTCATAGGAATGTCATATCGTATCATTCATCAGGAAGCCAAATATCGACATACATCACGGTAATGCCTTTGTTAATCGCCTGAATAATTCGAGTAACGCCAGGTACCCTGTCTTTTTCTGGTAACATTTTGCCTGAAAAATGTATGTACGTGAGAAAGCATTAAACGACTTCAGATATGACTTCACATGTTACTAAAACTAAACGGTGTCCAAAAAAGGCCTCAAAAGATCTAACGGTGGCGACCGTCCGCCGTGTCATCCTTAGCTGTTAGGCTTCAATGGATGCGGATATTGAGGGGCATGTGGTCAGCACATCGCTCTCCCGGCCGCTACTTCTGACTGAAGAAGCTCCCCAATTGGTCTGACGAGGGCTGAGTGCTCCCCGCTTGCCAACAGCGCTCGGCAGACACACATCTCAGTGCTCTACAGTCCAAACAGCTATCAACTTCGACGATCTGACGGGAACTTACGTTACCACTGCAGCAAGGCCATTAACGGTACTAGAACTACCTGTAACTTTTTTCATACCATCCACCATTCGATAATATTTTCCGTCCAGTAACGGCTTAAATCGCTCTACGAAATTACGTCACAGTGCTATGCATTTTTCTTCAGTTTTACATAAATGTCTGCCAGATATTTGTACATAACCATGGTTCCCACCCAACACTCCCCTTCTGTGGTTTGCAGCTGATCTGTTGCTGAAATGCCGGATGTTGACGTCAGAGGACGAGTCCAATGAACAAAGTATCCATTGTTACTACAGAGCATCTCTTTCTCTATTTAACTGAATTAATTGTGTATTAGCAGGTCTTGCTATGGTTGTAACCGAAGTCGCGGTTGATTAATACGTCATTCACTCTTATCTCAGTCCATGTACAATTAGATGCAAGACAATATCCAAATTATTTAAATTGCACATTGGAATGCACATTGACATACAAGCATCATTGCCATAATACAAGTTTGATAAGTTGTACGAAATTGCAGGCGTGAGACCAGTGACAGCAAATAATTTGACATCTGGTTTCAAAGGAACAGGAATTTTGCCTTTCAATCCTGAAGCAATTCCCGAATCTGAAATGAGCGAGATGGCGCAGTGGTCAGCACACTGGAAGACAACGGTTGAAATTCTCGCCCGACCATCTACATTTAGGTTTTCTGTGATTTGCCTAAATAGCTTCAGGCAAATGCCAGGATGATTCCTTCGAAAATCCCTTCCCCATCATTTCTAATTCGTGCTTGTGCTCCGTCTCTAATGACAGCGCTGTCGAGGGGACGTTGAACTTTAATATTCCTTCCTGACTTCCGAATCTGCGTTTAAATCTTCAGTTTTAATGGAGCGAACCACTGAAACCAGTTTGAGCCACCTCATAACGCAACAATTGACAGTCCTCATGAGCCGGCCGGAGTGGCCGAGCGGTTCTAGGTGCTACAGTCTGGAACCGCGCGACCGCTACGGTCGCAGGTTCGAATCCTGCCTCGGGCATGGATGTGGGTGATGTCCTTAGGTTAGTTAGGTTTAAGTAGTTCTTAGATCTAGGGGACTGATGACCTCAGAAGTTAAGTCCCATAGTGCTCAGAGCCATTTTTTTGAACCAGTCCTCATGAAGTTACTAATCTAACGTCATTAGCAATTAGATTACTTTGTTATAACAATGTAACAACATTAAGTCTGATTGTTCCTTTTATTTTCTGCTTCTGTAATAATTTAAGAGCATGGGCGCTATTACGTACACCCTCTGGGCATTATTTAGGACCCATGGGTTCTATAAGGCCCACTTAATGAGTAACTCTTAATGATTTTAACCAGCAAACAATATGAAATGCTTCATTCTCCCTTTTTTCTGATAATAGAAAAATAAATTGAGTTTTTGGTATTGTAGATTGTATTTGCCTGTATGTCCAAATTAAAAATACAGAAGCTACCGAAAATGAAGAGGGCCGTAATTGATCCACCTACCTTAATTCAAAAGAATGCTACACATCCTTGCACATGCTAAATACGCAATCCAAATCCCCTTGCTAGTTCTGAAGAATACCGTAGAACGCATTCCTAGTCATTTAGTACCGGAATCAAGAGTGCATTTCTGTTATCAGCAACCCTGCTGAGACTAGCACAGTTTGCATTACACAAATTACTTCTGAACGTACGACTGAACGTAACCCCGATGCGACAGACGCTCTATTGTCTTTGGAATTTAGTATTACGGAAAGCACACGAAGAATGTCAATACGTACATAAAACTGTGAGTAGGTTATCTAAATGATCATTTCATCATCAGTGGCTACAGTACATTCATGCAAGTGATAAAGTTCAATATTTTGTGGGTGGGTTAATCGGTAAACCGCGATTAATTTCCGTGCTACTGTTCGCAAATGAAGCTATTTTCAATGAGTGACGGAAAGTACATAATCTGTAACTCACATCGGTATCGTAACGAATATCCACTTAACATTATGAGGAAAAATTTTAAACTGTGGTTATCTATAAGTGCATGGTGGATTATAAAAGACGTTCGGTTACTTCGTTCTGTTGTCTTCGTGAATAATCTAACGGGCCAGAACGTATGGAGAGTACCAAAAATATACACTTTTTTAGTGATTGGATACCTGCAACGCAGCCATTAAGCTATCTTGTCTTTGAGGCGTGTAATGCAAAATACTTTTTTTCTCAGCCAATTTTGGTTCAGAACTCTGATAGTTTTGTTTGCGCCACCCTTAAATATTCCAGTGTCATTTTATACATTTCCACTAACTCCAGGTAGACGGCAGCACTAAATCAGTCTTCAAAACGGTGTCTGCAACTGAAGTCCATTCCAAGCAAAGAACAGTTATTGAATTTCTTTTACGGAAATCCAGAACATCACAAATATACAGACGCATTTACAGAATGTCTACGCCCATCGTGCTGTAGTTAAAAATCGGGTAAGTAGCTGGGCGAAATGTCTGTCATAAGCAGAACAAGGAGAAGGAAATCTGTCTGACGATTAAAGCCTGGTCGTGGCCACAAAATGCGAACGCACTCCTCTTTCTCAGCTATAACGCAGGGCCACACACAAAACTGCGTACTCGAGAGAATATCTCAGAATTTTGGTGGAATCGTAAACGTTTTGCAAGTTCTTCACAATAAAGCCTCGAACTTCGAGCAAAAAGCCGGTGGAAGCGAAGTGGTAGACCTAATACAATAACACACTCGAAGTTAATCACATCTATTTCTAGTCATTTAAGTTGAGCACTTATTTACACACATAAGAAAACACACAACAGTTATCATAATGTTAAATACATGACAGAAATGTGTTTAATATAAAGTTAGCACAAATCCTACCAAAATCTAAAAACTAATTAATTAGTTTACTCAAAGAAAAACTTATTTGTGGAAATACCTGAGGAATTAGTCTTTTTACTCAAAAGAAAGCCTTATTTAGTAACATTGTATAAATATGACAAAAGTGCGTAAGAAACAAAATAAAGTCTTCTGTAAGAAAAGCATAGTACCTAGTTCACTTTATTAGAACGCCCCATGGGCTTTTCTTAGTCTTTGCATCAACGACTAGGACTGATACATAACTCAGGGGGAACAACTTTTGTTAGAGACAGAAAGTTTATGGCAATGCTAGGCATCATTCTGTATCGGTTATGACCCGGAGAGGCGTTGTGCGTACGCTTTGTGTTTGCCTATAATCCAAAATGTGCTCCGTGTGAATCAGGATAAAGCAAACAACATTTGAGTTCCTGATACGCTTCTAAAATATATTTCTCAGCATAGAGACAATTACTGATAACGCTTTCTTGTTGAAAATAGATATCGTTTAACTGGGCTAGGTAGTATGCACCACACCTGATTAGTAGACCCTACTAATTTGGTAAAATCCCATAAATCCAGAGCCGGCAGACTTTGCTAGACGATAAAAGGCAGCATCATCTACAAATAACCTAAGAGGGCTTTTCAGATTGTCTCCTAAATCGTTTATATAGATAAGGAACAGCAGTGGGCCTATAACACTACCTTGGGGAACGCCGGAATCACTTCTGTGTTCCTCGATGACTTCCCATCAATCACTACGAACTGTAACCTCCCTGACAAGAAATCATGAACCTAGTCGCATAAATGAGACAATATTCCATAAGCAGGCAATTTGATTACAAGCAGATTTTGTGCGGAACAGTATCAAAACCCTTCTGGAAATCTAGAAACACAGAATCAATTTGAAATTCCTTGTCAATAACACTCATAACTTCGTGTGAGTAAAGAGCTAGTTGTGTTTCACAAGAATGATGTTTTCTAAATCCATGTTGACTGTCTGTCAGTTGACCGTTCTCTGAGGTAATTCATAATGTTGGAACACAACATATGTTCCAACGTCCTGCTGCATATCGATGTACGCCGGCTGGAGTGGCCGAGCGGTCCTAGGCGCTACAGTCTGGAACAGCGCGACCGCTACGGTCGCAGGTTCGAATCCTGCCTCGGGCATGGATGTGTGTGATATCCTTAGGTTAGTTAGGTTTAAGTAGTTCTAAGTTCTAGGGGACTGATGACCACAGCAGTAAGTACCATAGTGCTCAGAGCCTTTTTTTTTTTTTTTCATGTCGATGTTAATGATATTGCCTGTTGCCTTTCTTGAATATTGGTGTGACCTGTGCAACTTGCCGGTCTTTAGGTACGGCTCTTTCGTAGAGTGAGCGGTTGTATATGATTGTTAAATATGGAGCCATTGCATCAGCATACTCCGAAAGGAACCTGATTGGTATACAGTCTGGACCAGAAGACTTACTTTTGTTTAGTGATTTCAGTTGCTCCACTGTTCTGGGGATATCTGCTTCTAAGTTACTAATGTTGGCATCTGTTCTTGATTTCTGAAGGAATATCGGAATACTGTGTTTAGTAACTACGCTTTTGCAGCATTATCATCGATAGCATTTCCATTGCTATTGCGCAGAGAATGCATGTCTTGCCGCCAGCATATTTTACATACAACCAGAATCTCTTTGGATTTTCTGATCGCCATTCTTTCAAATTTTGAGCTCGTTTAAATTCGGCATGCTTTTTTCGTTGTTTCTGCAACAGTGTTCTGACCTGTTTTGTGTGCCATGGGGGATCAGCTCCATCATTCGTTAATTTATCTGGCATAAATCAATTGATGCTGATACTATTTCTCTGAATTAAAGCCACATCCGGTCTAAATTCACATTGTTAATTTGCAGGGAGTGGAGATTGTCTACCAGGAAGGCGTAAAGAGAATTTTTTTCTGCTTTTTTGAATAGACGTATTTTTTGTTTATTTTTGGTGGATTTAAGAGTTACGGTATTCAGCCTATGATGACCCTGTGTTCGCTAATCCCTGTATCCGTACCTTTTATCTAGTTTCTGCATCCCACACTTCTGGAAGTTTCTCGTTGACGGTACATACTGAGGTGACAAAAGTCATGGGATAGCGATGTACACATATGCAAATGGCGGTTGTATCACGTACACGAGATATTAAGGGGCACTGCGTTGACAGAGCTGTCATCTGTACTCAGGTGATTCGTGTGAAGACGTAATTATGGCCGCACGGCAGGACGGGAATTAACAAACTTTGAAAGCGGAATTGCAGTTTGAACTAGACGCATGACACATTCCACTGCGAATATCTTTAGGGAATTCAATATTCCGAGATTCACAATGTAAAGGGTGTGCCGGGAAAACAAATTTCAGGCATTACCTCCCACCATGGACAACTAAGTGACAGACGGCCTTCACTTAACGACCGAGAGCAACGGCGTTTGCCTGGAGATTTGAGTGCTACCAGACAAGCAACACTGCGTGAAGTAACGGCAGAAGTCAATTTGGGATGCACGAAGGGGGTATTCGACAGGACTGTGCAGCGAAATTTGGCGTTAAAAGGCTATGGCAGCAGACGACCGACGCGAGTGCCTTTGCTAACAGCACAACATCGCCTGCATCGCCTCTCCTGAGCTCGTAACCATATCGATTGGACGCTAGACGACTGTAAAACAGTGGTTTGATCAGATTAGTCTCGATTTGAGTTGGTAAGAGCTTATAAGAGCTCATGGTTAAGTTCGAGTTTGGAGCAGACCCCGCGAAATCATTGACCTAAGTTCTCAACAAGGCACTATGCAAGCTGTTGGTGGTGTGGACTGTGTTGACATGGAATGAACTGGGTCCTCTGGTGTGTTCGGCAACATGGAGACCATTTGCAGGCATTCACGGACTTCATCTTTCCAAACAACTGTATCATGACACCGGGCCACAGTTGTTCGCGATCGGTTCGAAAACATTCTGGACTTTTCGAGCAAATGATTTGGCCACTCAGCATGAATGCCATCGAACTTTTACGGCACATAATCGAGAGGTCTGTTCGTGTTGAAAATCCTGCATCCGCAACACTTCCACAATTATTGACGGCTATAGAGGGCTGAATATTTCTGAAGGGGTCTTCCAACAACTTGTTGAGTATATACCACCTCGAGTTGCTGCACTACGCCGGGAAAAAGAAGGTCCAACACAATATTAGGAGGTACCAAAAATGGTTCAAATGGCTCTGAGCACTATGGGACTTAACATCTATGGTCATCAGTCCCCTAGAACTTAGAACTACTTAAACCTAACTAACCTAAGGACATCACACACATCCATGCCCGAGGCAGGATTCGAACCTGCGACCGTAGCAGTCGCGCGGTTCCGGACTGAGCGCCTAGAACCGCTAGACCACCGCGGCCTGCTAGGAGGTACCCCACGACATTTGTCATCTCAGTGGATACTTAGGTATTTCATTTTCTTGTAGCTATTCACTACCTTTACGTTATGCTAAGTTCAACTTATGACTGAACATTTACATTACACGTTTTTTAAGTAACGAATACTTGTTTTGCGAATGGTTTCATGCACATACAAAATACACTGCCTGGCAAAAAAAGTGAAGCACCCAGAAGATATGGTCGGATGCCAATCTAACTTTTTACACCTACACACCAACGGCGGGTATGTCAATGATTAGGGTTGTGACAGGTAGAACGGCCAACAGAGTAGATTAGTGTTGTTTGGTTTTAGTGTAAGAAGTAATGGACTCCCCAGAACATTCTGCGTCATCCCTTACCATTTGTCCGAGACTAGCAGCAACCGGTGTTGGTAATAACTGTTTAATGCGTACTCTGCCGTTAACAACCCAACACATACGGCGGCGTTTGGAGTGGTGCCGTTACCGGGAGGAATGGACTGCTGACGAAAGGTGTCGCATTGTGTTCAGAGATATCGTCGGCGAGTATGGCAGTGAACTGAGAAGTAATCCAAGGCTTCCAACGTTTTGTGGAGGCACAGTGCTATTACTGCGACGTCATGGTGTAGGGAGCCATCGGGTATGACTTCAGATCATTGCCGGTGGTGATTGAGGGAACCACAACAGTACGTCAGTCTTCCCGCGTCCTCGTGGTTACCTCTCATGTGACATTATTGTGGTGCTGTCAAGTTTCATTTCGTTCCTTGCACTCCTTCTCGGTACTTCACCCAATTTTTTGTCATGCAATTTACCCTTAATATTTAAGCTTCTAAACATACAGTACTAAGTGTTAGTTTGCGAAAATTTGCACCAATATTGTTCCAAACAAAATTTACACATATTTGTGAGGTAAAACTAAACTGAATGTTGCTGCATTGCGTTATTCTCGTGTAGAACACTGCTTGGTCGCCCACTCTTGCTTCGACCTTCGTTAAGAGTCAGTTGAGGGTTATATTGGAAGGACAAGTGGGCAGCACATTGCCGTCCCGGTCATTACATCGACTTTCGAACCGTAATACACTTTCTCGAAGTACGCCTTTACTTTATCCCAATAGGCTCATTAGACCGTGTTACAATCCTCTCATAACAGAAAAAATCCCTGTATGGAGAATCGTATGCGATCCCTGTGTGTGGCTCTTAGACACACTGATGTAGGATTTCTGCCACAAAATTCGATATTTCGAATTATGAACAATAATAACTGATCAACTAACACATCGATTGGCTGACCTTCTTCTCTGACATAACTGATCCTCACAAACGATTTCTTTTCCTGAAGATGTTAGTGTTTGAAGAGAGATAGCGAAGATGTAGCTCAAGCAATAATCGTCAGAAGCTTTCGTCATTTAAGGAAACCATTTAGTCGTCCTATACTTACTGCAGTCTTGTAGCTTAATTAACATATTGACAGAACATATAGTACAACATTGTAGAGAATTCCATCCATATTTCAGAGTTTTCGCGTTTCTCGTGTAATGTGTTGTATCATCACATTAAGTTCATAAACAAAACCACAAAGAGTATTGTTGTGGATTGGCAGGAGAGCCAACCCAGGCTTAATAGAGGAAGCCGAAAGGCACACGTTTTAGCTCACGCAGGCTGGCGTGGATGTAGCTGGTGGAATACTTAACTTTAATCCATTAATGTTGAACGTAGCTCTTGTCTGTACATTATTTACAATATCAATAGTAACTGAACATGGCGCCTTGCTAGGTCGTAGCAAATGACGTAGCTGAAGGCTATGCTAACTATCGTCTCGGCAAATGAGAGCGTATTTTGTCAGTGAACCATCGCTAGCAAAGTCGGTTGTACAACTGGGGCGAGTGCTAGGAACTCTCTCTAGACCTGCCGTGTGGCGGCGCTCGGTCTGCAATCACTGATAGTGGCGACACGCGGGTCCGACGTATACTACCGGACCGCGGCCGATTTAAATGCTACCACCTAGCAAGTGTGGTGTCTGGCGGTGACACCACATTCCTCCCCTGCAAATCGTCGTACGGTTGTGTTATAAGGCTTCCGCCCGCCGTGGGGAGGACCCCATGTTGACGTATGCGACGAGGTGGGGAGCCTAACAACAGGCGAGGCTGTGCCACCCGCACCCTGCCATTCGGTCCGAGGGGAGCTAGGAAACGCCTGAACACCTGCTCCAGGGTGCACGCCAACATGCGGTGTATGCGCCTGCAGAGAGACAGGAGGGGCCGAAGGGTCGACCTCCATCGGGCCGGGGCACCTGACGGGCGAAGACGACATATGGTCCGAAGAGGGCAAGAGTTCCATGTCGGAGGACAACTTGTCACGGGAAGCGATCGGCGGCGCGTGACCCAGGGAGGCGCCCGGCGGTTGCAGCGACGCGTCCACTGCGGGCGTCACCAACAGGAGAACAGGCGGCGGCGGCGGTGGCGGCGGCGGCGGCGCGTCGCCATGGGGCAAAATGGAAGGCAGCGTCGGTAACACCTGGGGCTGAGGCGAGCCAGTAGATGGGTCCCCCGGGCGCTGACTGGACGGCCCCGTCGCTGAAAGCAGATGGGGAGCGGCAAATCCCGTGCGACGACAGAGGCGCAGCTGGTTGAGATGCCGGCGCACCTCACCAGAGACCCCCAAAACCAGATACATAGCGCGGCCGAGGCAGTGAAGAATGCGCCCTTGAAGCCAACGCCGTGAACCTCGATAGTGGCGGTAGTAGACGACGTCGCCTGGAGCAAAAGCAGGTGTCTGCCGCTGCACAAGAACCTGATGCGGCGGATGTAGCAAAGACATCAAGGTTCGATGATGACGACCATGGAGAAACTCAGCCGGCGAGCGACCATCTCGGGGCTGAGAGCGATGCGAGGACAAAAAGAGCAATAACGCGTCCTCCCGAGAATGCGACTCTTTCAACTTCAACATCTGTGACTTGAAAGTCCAGACCGATCGTTCAGCGGCACCGTTTGACTGTGGCGAAAACGGCACGGACGTCAGATGTTGAATACCATTGGCCTTGCAGAATGACTGAAATTCTGCGGACATGAATTGTGGACCATTGTCGGAAACAATAGTCTGTGGCAGACCTTCACTGCAAAAGATAGCAGATAACGCTTGGATTGTGGCAGATGACGTCGTGGAAGACATCCGGACAACAAAAGGAAAATTACTGAATGAATCTACCACAACCAACCATCGAGCATTCGAGAATTGACCAGCAAAATCGATGTGTAAGCGTTGCCAAGGGGAAGTGGCTTTTGGCCATGTAAAGAATTTCCGCGGTGGTGCGGATTGTTGTTCGGCACACGCCATGCAAGAAGAGCACATATTCGTAATCGCAGCATCGATTCCGAACCAAGTACAGTGCTGACGAGCAAGTTGTTCCGTTCTCACTATACCCCAATGTCCTTGGTGGAGAAGCCGTAAGACAGAGGACTGATCATTATCAGAACGCAACAGCAAAACACCACGTCGTACAAAAAGTCTCTCCTTGTGAGCAAAAAATCGGCGAACCAACGGATCCCCGATCCGTGACTTTGACAAGGGCCATTGCGTAGCAACAAAACGCAGAACGGTAGCAAGGACAGGGTCAGCAGCTGTGGCTGTAGCTACACGACGAAAATCAATCGGAAACGATTCGACCACGTCATCGGTTTCCGCATCAATGAACATGCAAGCAAGTTCGGAGGAATCGCATGCCCTATCCTCAGCAACAGGCAAACGGGACAACGCATCGGCGTTTCCGTGCTTAGCAGTGGACCGATACAAGATATCGTAGCGGTACTGCGAGAGGAAAATAGACTAGCGAATGAATTTCTGCGCTGTACGTGCAGGTACAGGCTTTTTCGGATGAAAAAGCGATGTCAAAGGTTTGTGGTCTGTGATGATGGTAAAGTGACGACCATACAAGAAATCATGAAACTTTGTAACACCAAATACGAGAGCCAATGCTTCTTTCTCGATCTGTGAATAATTTCTTTGCGCAGATGAGAGCAATTTGGACGCAAAGGCAATAGGGCAATCGAGCGATCCATCTTTGTGCGCAAGCACAGCACCGATCCCGAAATCTGATGCATCCACCTTCAACAAAAGGGGTTTCTGGGGATCGAATGGCGTAAGGCAAGTATTGGAAAGCAACGCCGATTTCAACTGGCGAAAGGCGCGTTCGCATTCCGTCGTCCAGACGAACGGAACACCTTTACGGCGTAAGCGATGAAGCGGAGCTGAAATGGAAGAGGCGTGCGGCACATATTTGTTATAATAATTAATTTTTCTCAGTACACTCTGTAGCTGTTTCAAATTCTGCGGCGAAGGCAATTCTTGTATGGCATGGAGGTGCTCGGGACTGGGATGTATGCCTTGGGCATTGATTACATGTCCCAGGTAGGGTAAGTCACGAGCAAAAAACACACATTTGTCCTTCCGCAAGCGAAGACCATTTTGTCGCAAGACCTGAAATAATGTTCTGAGATTGGCTAAATGTTCTTCTTCCGTCTTTCCAGAGATCACAATATCGTCCAGATACACTCCGGGAAATGGAAAAAAGAACACATTGACACCGGTGTGTCAGGCCCACCATACTTGCTCCGGACACTGCGAGAGGGCTGTACAAGCAATGATCACACGCACGGCACAGCGGACACACCAGGAACCGCGGTGTTGGCCGTCGAATGGCGCTAGCTGCGCAGCATTTGTGCACCGCCGCCGTCAGTGTCAGCCAGTTTGCCGTGGCATACGGAGCTCCATCGCAGTCTTTAACACTGGTAGCATGCCGCGACAGCGTGGACGTGAACCGTATGTGCAGTTGACGGACTTTGAGCGAGGGCGTATAGTGGGCATGCGGGAGGCCGGGTGGACGTACCGCCGAATTGCTCAACACGTGGGGCGGGAGGTCTCCACAGTACATCGATGTTGTCGCCAGTGGTCGGCGGAAGGTGCACGTGCCCGTCGACCTGGGACCGGACCGCAGCGACGCACGGATGCACGCCAAGACTGTAGGATCCTACGCAGTGCCGTAGGGGACCGCACCGCCACTTCCCAGCAAATTAGGGACACTGTTGCTCCTGGGGTATCGGCGAGGACCATTCGCAACCGTCTCCATGAAGCTGGGCTACGGTCCCGCACACCGTTAGGTTGTCTTCCGCTCACGCCCCAACATCGTGCAGCCCGCCTCCAGTGGTGTAGCGACAGGTGTGAATGGAGGGACGAATGGAGACGTGTCGTCTTCAGCGATGAGAGTCGCTTCTGCCTTGGTGCCAATGATGGTCGTATGCGTGTTTGGCGCCGTGCAGGTGAGCGCCACAATCAGGACTGCATACGACCGTGGCACACAGGGCCAACACCCGGCATCATGGTGTGGGGAGCGATCTCCTA
Source organism: Schistocerca nitens (assembly GCF_023898315.1). Classification (NCBI taxonomy): domain Eukaryota; kingdom Metazoa; phylum Arthropoda; class Insecta; order Orthoptera; family Acrididae; genus Schistocerca; species Schistocerca nitens. Next base: position 567,130,708 of record NC_064616.1, on the reverse strand, counting down.
CACTGGCCGTACACCACTGGTGATCGTCGAGGGGACACTGAATAGTGCACGGTACATCCAAACCGTCATCGAACCCATCGTTCTACCATTCCTAGACCGGCAAGGGAACTTGCTGTTCCAACAGGACAATGCACGTCCGCATGTATCCCGTGCCACCCAACGTGCTCTAGAAGGTGTAAGTCAACTACCCTGGCCAGCAAGATCTCCGGATCTGTCCCCCATTGAGCATGTTTGGGACTGGATGAAGCGTCGTCTCACGCGGTCTGCACGTCCAGCACGAACGCTGGTCCAACTGAGGCGCCAGGTGGAAATGGCATGGCAAGCCGTTCCACAGGACTACACCAGCATCTCTACGATCGTCTCCATGGGAGAATAGCAGGCTGCATTGCTGCGAAAGGTGGATATACACTGTACTAGTGCCGACATTGTGCATGCTCTGTTGCCTGTGTCTATGTGCCTGTGGTTCTGTCAGTGTGATCATGTGATGTATCTGACCCCAGGAATGTGTCAATAAAGTTTCCCCTTCCTGGGACAATGAATTCACGGTGTTCTTATTTCAATTTCCAGGAGTGTAGTTTGCTACAGTAGGGACCGACGCAGAAACAGTTTGCAGATATTGCTGAAACAATGCAGGGGCGGATGCACACCCGAATGACAGTCGTTTGAATCGATACAAACCAAGATGGGTGTTAACCACCAAAACGCGCTGGGATTCTTCGTCCACCGGTATTTGCAAGTACGCATCTGCTAGGTCCAACTTCGAAAAATATTTACCCGGGCACAGTTTGTCAAAAAGATCTTCTGGGCGGGGTAAAGGAAAAGTTGCAATCACTAGTTGTGGATTCACTGTTGCCTTGAAATTTATCAAGAATTATGTGGTGCTGAGAGTCGGCAGGGTGTCCCAAGAGGAATGGTCAGTATTCGGTGATATGACAGGAAAGATCATTTGAAAAAAAAAAACTCCATATTGACGTATGCCCTATTCCGAATAGTTTCCGAGATAGAACGCATTTAATGTACATTGTTATTTATTTTCTGTATTATTCTGTACATTTTTATAATGTACTACGTTACTGTAGAGAAATTCGAGACGAACAATCTTATATAGCACATTTGTGGTCTATATAGTCGGGAAACGACCTCGTATTGACCTACAGAAACTGCCTACCTACAGCACACGAGCATCGCTTGAGATATTCTATATTCTCTCGCTCTCTTCGACCAAACTACTATTCCTAGAGAAAAATGAATACGACCGTTTTCGTAGAATATATAACGTAGTTTGATTTCCTACTGCGACACTCTTTCGCTAGAGGCCGCAATATTCGAGTTATTATAGATTCCATTTTCCACATTTTGAAACACAAACAAGCTGGGCTCATTTTGAATAGATTTTGAGTCAAGACAACACTATAATTGCGTGTGAATAATGTAACAACCATATTGAACAGTAGAATTAATAACGATGTACTAATCTCACTCACTATCACCTTCTCTTGTGTGTAAAACAGTTGTTGCAAGCAGCAAAGGTCCACGTTTATGTAGTTTCAATAGTTATCCCCAGTACACTTGAACAGTTAAAACCCAAGTACAAGATATAATGAAAACCTACAAATCTTTAAGGGAAGCATATTGCGGAAGCTATAACTATTACACAAAATTTTTCACAGGACCAGCATCCAAACTTACCTTAAACAAACCGTCAGTACTTGTGGATGGTTGACGGCAGCTCATAAAACTGTGTCCCTTTCAGAAATTTTGGATACAATTTGACGCAAACAATGAAAAAGAAATGGTGCTTCAATATTCTGAAATATTTATGAAACGCCTATTCCTCTAACACTAGTTCCTTGTAGAGCGTATTAAATTCCCTTCCTGGACCACGTAATGATAACATTTTTCGGATCCACACTCTTCTTTTGCGTTGCTCCACACTTTTTCTTCCTCCTCTAGTATAAGATCAATCACGGCAAGTTTTGAACTACTGAGCCTGATAAATACCATTTTCATACAAATGTGGACTCCAGCACTCACGTGTGCAAGATACCACACTGTGTCTGTACTTCCCGAAGTAAAAACTGCAGAAAAACGTCTTGTGAAGTGCGCAGTACTCGCGAAAAAAATCATGTGTGGTGAGATGACGTTACGTGACGTGAAGAGACGAGACGAGAGTTGACCTGACGTGCGTCCAGTGTGAATACATCCTAATGTTGACGCGACGTTACGTAACGTGGCGTCCCGTCCCGTTCTGGTCCATTGACGTCTAGTGTGAATAGGTTTTATGTGGACGGAAGCACACCAGAATTAAGTAACATTTGTATATGTATCTCATTATCTCTGCATTTCACACCAAATCGTCGCTGGCGTCGAAAAAGATGCCTCGCATTTGCTATAACGAAGAAAACAAGATGTACACTGTAGAACGATATGACAGTGTAATTGCTTCATCTGAAACAGGTAAAAGCAGAAAACTGGTTTTAGATTGATCTATGAGCCATGCTAAGAAAGTAAATAAAAGCAAAATAGTAAGAAAGGCAAAGCTGTCATCAACTGGAAGACTGGTTTGAACATCGCAGTGGTTTTCCTCATGCATTCCTACTGGTAACGGTACGCCACTGCCTTCCCCCGACCTTTGAACTGACATACTTAGCCAGTTTTAGGTCGATCTACATACAGTTTAGCGTGGACTCGGAGCTACGGTGCAACTCAGAATTCTTTTCGAAAACAAGCACCTCCAGAGGTGAAATAAGTCACAACAGACAGATAAAAATTGTAACATTTACCAGTGATCGAAACCCAGACTTTTGGAAGCCTAGTTTGGCACTTCACCACCGAGCCACTGAGTCATAAGTACAATTAAAACTCACTAAGGATGCTTCCAGAGGCACATGTTTTATTACCAAGGAATAAAAGGAAGAATATTTAGAGTCTGACATGCTGTCGACGAAGAGTTTGTTAGATACTGAGCACAAGCTACGATTTGGGACATATGACGAAGGTAATCGGCAGTGTCCTTTTGAAAGAAACCATCTTAGTCTTTTCATTGACAGAATTGGAGAAACCACACACTATCTACACTGCCTGATAGAAAAAGTGAAGCACCGAGATGGGAAGGAGGAAACGAAATGAGACTTCACGGGTTGATGGGGTATTTGATGTTAATGCAGTGATTAAAAAAGCTAGTCAAATTTACAAAGAACCTAGTAGCATGCACCCACTTATCTGTATGACGTTGCACCCCCTATGGCCTGCATGCATGCACTGATTCGGTTGGGAAGGGTGTCATAAAGCCGTTATATCCACTTCTGAGGCAAAGAGGCTCACAACTGTTGTAAATGGTCCATGATATCCCTGACACTGGCACTGGGATGAAGCTGACGTCCGAGCTGGTCCCAAAAATGTTCTGTTGGGGACAGATTTGCGGATCTTGCTGGCGACAGGATTACTTTAACACCACTTAACGGTTCACAGAGATACGCGCCAGATGTGGACGAGCGTTGTCCTGTTGAAAAATAGCATCACGATAATGTCATACTGTCGCGCGAGAGGTAAGAAATGAGTATGCAGGATGTCGGTGCCGTCAGAGTTTCTTCAGTCACAACGTGCCGTAATCTGAAGTCATACCCAATGGTTCCCATGCGAAGCCATCCGTCAGTAATCGATGCTTTCTAGTCACGGCACCGCTTCAAACGCAGCCGTTTATGTTGGGGTGTTAGCAGCAGCCCACGCGTGGATAGTCATTCCCTAGTCCGATTGCTGCTAGCCTCTGACTAATGGTGTAGGATGAGACAGAATGTTTCAGGGAGTCTATTACTTGTTCTGACCAGATCTGATGGGGTTACGATGTGTTTGATGCACAGTAACCTTCTTTTGTGGTGATCGGACATGGTCGACCGGAAACTTAACGACTAGTATGCCTGCCCTCAAGTTCCCATTTGGTTCAACATCGAGTCACTGCCACATCTGAATGCCCATCAAATCTGGATACTGCTCGATTCGACCAGCCACCCAGATAAGACTCACAATGATGCCCCTTCCAAATTCTGTAGGTTGCTGATAACGCTGTCTCAGACGAATACGGAGGATCTAAGTGTCCTCCACAGCAATCACTCAACATGTGAGACAGTTCATGCCCCTTATAAAACGTATACCCTCCCACGGCTGGTAATAACACCAAACACGAACGACGCTAATCTACTCTGGTGGTCAGAGATGATTTCAACTCTAATCGTTTACATACGCAGTGATGTTATGTAGATGTACAAAGTTATATTGACATCCGAGGACTGTGTCTCTTGGTGTTTCACTCGTCTTGTCAGGCAGTGTAAATATAGACAGACGGACAGGGATTTGAGCTAGCGTCCTCCGGAATGTGAGTCCAGTATGTTACACTGGGCCACATCGCTCAGTATCAAGGAGAGGAACTATATATCCAGTGATAGAATAACTATCGCTAAGGACATGAGCCACTAAAGGTCAAGAGATCCAACAGATAAGTAGTAAATTTGGAAAATGTTCTATGTGACCAAACTCCTGAGGTCATCGGTCCCTAGGCTTACACGCTACTTAATCTAACTTAAACTAACTTACGCTAAGGACAACATACACACCCTAAGGACAACATACACACCCATGCCCAAGGGAGGACTCAAACCTCCGACGGAGGGAACCGCGCGAACCGTGGCAAGGCGCCTTAAACCGCACGGCTGCCCCGCACGGAAGAGATAAGTAGTGAAGCATTTTATACCTACAGCAAAATTTTTAAGAATTACATGAAACTGTGAAGCATAATTCAGCGAAATATTAGCGCGTAACTAGGAAGTAGCAACACTGCCTGCTCCTTCCATTCCTTAACTATGAAGAGACTTTAGTTTAACGAACGAACCTCGGTCTCACCTAAGGTAGACATTAAGAGTAGCTGCTAAAGGACGAGTCTTGGGCGTATCGGATCCTTTCCCACTGAAAAATGATATTCGTAGTTGTAAAGTAGAGGTCTTACAATAGTTAGTCACAATCAGAGGCCAACGCAAAGTCTTCAACAGCTCATAAGTCACGTCTTTAACTCGATGGAAGCTACTGTTACTGCATCTTGAGCGATAACACGGCGTTAAGAGAGTTGTTAACACACCGCCTGTTGCTCATTCAGTAAAGAACGCGCTTGTCTTTCACGGATCGTGTTAGACAGTGTGAACGTGCCGTAACTGGATCGCTCTGGATGCAAAATGTTTGTAGAAATTAACAAGTTCTAGGTTTTTGGTGTCGAAGTGACGTCACGGTAATGAAAACGCGTCCTACATGCGCGGAGAGGAGGCTCGCGGAGCGCGCGTGTGCCAAGACGAGGTTATGCGCATGCGCGTGTTAGGCGCCGCGCAGACTTGAACGCCGGCTGCTGCCGCAGGCGCGAATCCGTGCTTTCTTACGAGTACCAACACTGCTCGCCCGTCCTTCGCCTGTCTGCCACCAGAGGAGCGCTACCTCACCGTGAGTACTTAGTCTGCACTCCTTCCGTAACAGCATTAGCTATGACACTATATCACTGGTCACGTTGCACCCAACGGCTTACCGATTTTGCTTGTCTTTCGCACGACTGCAGTACATATTTCTATGTGACTTTTTTTTTTGCATCATTGCCAAACATATTTGTATCATTGCAACTAATCATCTTTCTTCAGAAAGTAACAGTGATAATGATAAACATTACGGTACATTCATGGCGAGGTATAATCAAAATGTGATAAGGAATCACGATGACATGAAGTTTTATTTGTCTATAAATTCATGCACGTATCGCAATGACATCATACCGAACTATACCTACATTGAATAACGTACATTACATTTGCTATACGCGCATAAATATTTCCATAAGTAAATATTCATTTCATCAAGGTTCCTTATTACACCTCATCATGAATATACCAGAATGATCATTATGATTATTATTATTGTTCCTTTCCGAAGAAAAATGATTAGTTTTTGCTATACAAGCGTCTAGTTAAAGATCAGAGAAAAAAATTATGCGACTCAAATGCACCACGAGCAGAGTTCTAGTCTGTCGCATTAGCCGCTTCCGCTTACTCAGCTGCTCTGCAAAATGTACTCTCGTAAGGTTTTAGACAGGCTCAAAAGAATTTGAACTGCGATTTCTCGAATAGGCTCGAAGAGCACATCGGTCTAAATCAGTATCTGTTACGCCTACGTACGTGCTACAATTATGTGAAAGGTAAGCAAAACCAGTGACCCTTTGAGTGCATGCTTCCCTTATCAGAGAAGACCCTTGCTACCGTAATCTCTGTTGTCGGTTACAGTTTCCCTACGACGTTCTACAAAGTTCAGTGAATTTCTCTAATGAATATTATAGACAGAGGATACAAGTCTTCAAGATACGCTGGATCATATTTTTGCTTGTTGTCATGGAAGAACGTATTTCCCTTTCACAACGAGAGCAGCTGCCAGAAGTTCTACATCAATACTTTCCAGAACACTCCCACACGTGAAAGGATCAGAATTCGAAGACTCTGAAAATTTAGTACCAGAGGTTGCTAAACAGATGTCAACTGCCATGCGCTATGTTCACATTATATCTATTCTAGTCAGTGGACATATTTCCGTGTATGTTGCAAGTCATGTACCTCAAAATTTCTTGAAATTAAGGACGTTTGTTAAGTTTTTCAGAAGCGAAAGTCTTGCTGCAGGGTATTTTATTTCTTCCAGACGCGTTTCGTCTTTTATTTTACGGCATCTTCAGTGGAATCTAGAATGATACAGTTTTGTTTTGATATGCGATATTTGTAGATTATAAAGCGGATGCCAACCAAAAACGCGAATAACTGTAAGTAACCACTTATTTACGTAAAACACCAGATGTCAACTTTTTTATAATCTACAAATTTCGCATATCGAAAGAAAATTTTATCATTCGAGATTCCACTGAAGATAAGTAAAAGACCACTGGAAGAAATAAAATACATTGCAGCAGAACAATACGAACCATCAGTTATTTCTCCCATGTGGATTTTTCTGTAGCAGTACCTTCCCTACTGTATTCATCATAACGTAAGTTCCTAACAAGGCCAAACTATGCAGATGCGTACACATGATCTAGAATTTTTTTCACTTGTAGTACTTGATTCATACGTTCCTCACCTTTTCTGATAGCCGAAATTTCTTGAGAAGGGCAACACATCATTTATATACCAATCGACTGCTGTGAAAGTACTATTTAATGCAGACGGCCATATTACCGACTATTCATTGTTGATTCCATGCGCTGCACTCCTTGAAATAAAAAATTCCGAATGTGTATCGAAAAAAGTTAAGCTGTAAAATATGTAATTCAGATAAGTTGGTGCACCTTTGTTTCTATATTAATGCTCATTTTACTCGTACGGAAGGTACTCCCTCCTGGACAGCCTCAGTGGGGCATTCTGTAAATATACTCTCTCCTGCCTTCCTGTTTTCCTGTCTACTTGGTACACAAATTGTTAATTTCAAGAATTTCCATTTGTTAATTACTTTTAAGTTTCCAAGTATTTAAAGCTGCAACTTTTGTAAGACTGTGTTAAAATACTAATAGATCAATTAAGCTTCGTATAGTGTATATGTACAATTTAATATTATGGAAAACGACCTGTGTTAGTCATTAGGTGGCAGGTCACTTGTAAACGACTACAAATAAAATAAAAATAAATTATAATAATCTACGCGATTACAGTTCGGAAAGCCATATTTATCCAGATAATATTTTATTCACAAGTAACATAGATAAGCACTTATGTATAGCTCAAATTTTGAAATATTTACAAACAACAACATTATTAGGGCAGTACAATAATGAACATTAAGCTAAGCTCCAAACGTAAAATACGAAACTGTAGCTGGCTAGAAATAAATACGAAATTCACCTCTAGCAGACAGCAGCGAATGCCGTGTTCCTTTAGATACCTACTAGAATTCATTCTCGTCCAGCAGAATGTACATATTTTCAACAGGGACGTATCCAGTGAACTTTCGGGTACTATAAATTCCATACACGAAAGAACAATGTGAAGCTCTTAATAACCGTATTACAAAACTGTTCAATACAATGTGAAGAAATTCTATAGCCCTAGGAAACCTGCACAACGACTATTGAACATATGCCACTTTTTACCGTCGTAGAACAACCACTGGTGAGTGACGCTAATCCTACGCTTGTGTTATATTCCCAGAGATTGTTAATAATGTCTCCTACTCCACCACAGCATTAGGACAGCATTTCGTACGAAGCTGTTTGTCTACCCCTTCATGTATACCCTTTCCTGGTCGTTTCGAAGACCCTAATCATGGAACTCATATAGTGCATTTTCCCTTTTGCTACTATTGCAGTGTTTTATCTTCAGAGATCGCTTTCAAATAAATTGCCATACACGGAAGACTGAATTTGTTTCTGGTACTACTGATGAAGTGTGAATAGTTATTTCTGGGTTTCTGGGCGAAATGATATGGCGCGCAATCGAGTCTGTAATTAATCCCAAAGATGTAAGATGGGGTTTAGTTTAGTAAATACACTAAGTTTGCTTCGAATGTGCTTTCTTTGTGGACAGGAGTGTAAGAATGCTGATACAGAAACGGATCGATTGCGAACTGTTGCCAGCGCATGGAAATTATAGTGTTATCTGAAATAGTATCATAAGCAACTGTAGTGTTTTTTCCTTCAATCAAAACTAATAGCACGAACTCACAGCGTTGCTGTAGTAATGCTATTCTAGCGTTTAAGAATTATGCCACCTCTAGTCAATCTAGTGAATCGAAGAAAGGAACAACATTGTGGAAGAATTGCAAGACTTTCACAAGGTGTGGTCAGTTAGAATGAGATTGAAATTCAAAATGAGAATGAGATTCAATCAGTAAGACTTTAGAGATATCGAGGATCGTATTCTCATTTACAGGTATGCTTGGAAGTTGTTAAAGAGGTTAAAGCAGAGCTCACACTCTGGAAATATTGCAGTTCTTTCATCCAACCAACAAATTTAAGCCCTAGATGTGCAGTTAGATGTTCAAAAGATGTAACGAGTAAATGTAAACATATCCTCGTATTTGTGATCTTACTTATACGGTAATAAAGGAAATGAGAGGATGAAAGCAGCTATGGTCGTATCTTACTTCCCTGCAGGAACCAGTGAAGGACCTCCACGTTTAAAGCCCGTCTCTATGCGGAATAATCATCAATAGTTTCTTCTTACAAGGTTACGTGGTGAACCTGAAAGGGTTTATTTCCTGCACTACTATCATTTACTTCATTTCATTTTCGGCAATGCGAATCACAGACCAACATATTCTACATGTAATCTTGATCATGTTAGGCCCACAGCTGACATTAATGTTAACGATTAATGAAAATCACCTCAGCTGTATGATTACACATTTATTGTGCTATGGCCGATTTCGTTTCTTTGAACATAGTCAGATTGCCTTGCAGTAAATGTTCACAGAACTGTACCGTAGTCATGACTTAAATGACCGTTTATGTCATGAATTCAGTATAACTCCGTGAGGATGTAGTTTAAGGCAACCTAGACATCTTCAAAGAAATGAAATGACCAGGCCAAAGATGTTCAAAGAAACGAAACCGGTCGTAACACAATAAATGTTTAATCTTACAGCTGGGGTGGTTTTCATTAATCATTAACTATTCCAGATGTTCACTTTCCTGTGTTTACACTTTTGAAAAATCTTTTCGCACTCACATTCGAGAAGCTCCCGTTAAGCCCAGCTCTTATCAGTTCCTGTTTCACGATTTTCCTTGCAGCCTTACCATATTATCTTGTTCTTCTAAAGAAAATTACCTTTCTCGGTATCTGCCTTAGTAATCCTCATTACAAATTGCTCTCCACTTCAGTAAATCGCCCATTTTAACGTTCGTACTTAAAAATATGTAAATATTCCATGAATCGAACTGTTTCAGCACATTCTTTCATAACTTTATGAACGTGTTTTAGGCATCTAAGGTAACTAAGCTTCAAATAAGAAATGGAGATTAGGTTTAACGCTCTTCGATGGCGATGTCTTTAAAGACGGGGCCCTTGAACCTGATGTGGTTAACTAGAGAGGGGAAGAAAAAGTATAATCACATTAATGCTCATCATCATCAGCATCATCATCTTGTTCTTCTTCTTTTTCTGCTTCTTCCTCGGCACTACAGCCCATGACGGGCCTCTATACATCTCTGTTCTCTGCTTTTCTCTTCCTTCCTCGGATGTCCAGTTTGGTAAGGTCAGCCAACACATTGTCCAGCCATCTAGCTTTTGGTCAGCCCTTCCTTCTGATGGAATACAATCTGCGTTTCATTATTCGTTTGAGAATCATGTCGTCTATTCCCCTCTTCATATGATCTAACCAGCGAATTATTTGAGATTTAATGAATTTCACTATAACTTTTTCTTGTATAAGGACTTGTATTTCAAGGTTGTACCATAGTCTCCTATCCTCTGTATCTCTCACACGTCCATAATTTTTTTTTCAGAATCTTTTTCCAAATTTCCTTAGGTCGTTTATGCTAGTTTCTATCATCGTCCACATTTCTGACCCATTTGTAACAACTGGTCGTACAAGGGAATATTATACTCTTAATTCATTGTATTTGTGATTGAAGACTTCTTAATACCTGTAAGTTCGAGTAACTGGTTCTGTTTCCAACTTGTATCCTTTCTCTGATACATTGTCTGAAATATTATCGTTGGTTTAGAGGACACCTAGACAGATGAAGCACATGATAGCTTTAAAATATTTATTGGAGGCCTTCAGGTTATGTGCTGTTTTTCTATTCTCACGATTGGACATTGCTTTGTATTTTGTCTTGTTTTCGTTTACAGTAAGTCCAATTTTTGTTCCTTCTGTTTCCAATATTTAGTACATTTCTTTAAAAGTGTTTACATATCTTTACACGATTGCAACATCACCTGCATGTGCACTTATCTAACGGATTTCACCATTCTTATTCCTCTCTTGTCTATTTTTTGTATCAGACTAACCAGTGTTAAGTTAACAGGACTAACGAGAGACCATCACTCTGTTTCACTGCATCTGTTAAATTAAAGTTCTTGGTCATTTTTTATTCACTTTTACTTTTGCCTTTGTGTCCTTCACTGTTAACCTAACTAACCTTCTTAGCTTGTCACACGTGTCCGATTCTTTTAGCACTTTGTATAATGCTGGCCTGTTAACATTATAAAAACTTGTTTCAAATCAATTAACAGGAAGTGGAGATCTCTGCCAATTTAACAAATTTTTCCAATTTTTTTCTAATAGTAAAAAACCGTATTGGTTTCCTCCAAGGATATTTTTCAACGTACTTTTTTATCCTTTTATTCAGCACCCTTGAAAATATCTTGTAGGCTGAGTTCAATAGAAGTCATGCCCCTATAATTTTCACAACATAAGTTTTCTCCTTTATTATATATATTGTGAAAATCATAGAGGCATGACTTCTATTGACTACAGCCTACAAGATATTTTCAGGGATGATGATTATATATATGGGGCATATTATCCCGTTAATGCTCTTACCACCAATAGTGAAACGTTCTCTATATCGAATACGTCTTGAGGAACATTATCCTAACCTGCGTGTAAAATTGTTCTATTTGCCTATACCGAATATATTACGAAACACTCTCTCTATAAAACAGCTACTGAAAGCCACTAAATCCAGTGTGCTGGAAGATTTCTCTCAGTTTATGCTTAAATGATCTCGCGATGAAGTACAACTTCTGCAACATAATCGCTGGCATGAAATGTCAAAACTTTGTGTTGGGAACAGTAATTCAACATCACAGGTTCACGTCAAGCTTTTAAGAATTCTAATACTTTGTAATAAAGTTTAGCGCATAGCACTAGTTCATTTTTGCTTGATTAATTCTAACACTGTACACCCAACACTTTCACACGCTTTATAACCTGTGTTATACACATGAAATCACAAGCGTCAAGGATTAACGCAGTAACTGCTACAGATGTTAGTAGTTTATGCGTTAAAACTAGTGCAACAATTTTTATAATTTCAAAATTCGAACTCCTGATTTTTAGCAAATGAGAGTGTTTCTGACATCGGTAACCGAGAGATCAATGAAAAAAAAAGTAATTGGTTGAAGTGAACTTTATGTTTCAATTAATTGTGAAAATCAATTTTCTGTGTTACACATGTTGGTATTACGCAAATAACGGTGACATTTGTGAGTTTTTGAACCAAATAACGAGGCGAGGGCAGCATGACTGGCTTTCTTTGTAGTGAGTAGAACAGTCTGTCTCCTTCGTAAGGAAAGTCAGTAATATGTCAGAACAATAATAATCGCTTTATTCGAACTAAGAGGCAACGATTTAGACGAGCATTTAATCCAATACGTAATATTTATTTATATTACTGCAGATATATCTACTGAAAGACTTGGAAGCATATTAATATGTTCCTTAATTCTAAAAAAACTTTTTTTTGTACTGATATGAAACAAGTCGTTTATTGTGTGGTCGTACTTCGACTTTAAACAGTAATCTCAATTTCTACAATTCTATAGGACGTTACCACTCATTTGTGCTACAGAATAGCGTAACGGGCACTGCAACTCTCTGAGATATCATGCTGTTTAATTCTTCGATGAAAATTTTTGCCATTGATCGTATTAGAATGAAGGGTTTAATCTCAATGCTTATGACAGAGCTCTAGCTCTGCTTTACTCGCGGGGGGTCACGGGGAGTGTGACGCGGCTGTTGAGCTTGCAGTAAAATTTGCGGCTGCAAGTGGCAACCGGGAGTAGGGGACTGCTGGGGTGTTGGAGAGGCGGGGGAGCTCCCTGCTGGCAACAAGTGTTAATAGGTTGCCTACGGGCAGGCGCATGCTGTGAACCGCGCGACCACCCAGCGTTTGCAGTCTCCCATCACGACAGCAGCTTCTGCGTTCGGCGTATACGGCTTAATTTCTGTTATTCTAGACCATATAAAAATTATCTTAAATATATCACTGCTCACGTAACACAATGAACATATCTCTAGTTTCCTGAGAATTTCTCCTGTAAGTAACAATCCCAGCATTTCTGCAAAATGATGGTCGATTTTATCTTATATCGTCTGCGGGACGTCTTATAATAAATTCCACGTTGTCAAAGTAACTTTTTCTGCGACTTTTATTTATTCCTAACGATATAGGGATATTTAGACAGGTTATTTATTCATTGCTGTGATTTGAGCTGTTCTGAACTTTAATTGTATACGGTATTTCTACAACACGAGGTACTCATCATTTGTGTACCGTTGGCATCGTAAACAGTTTATTAGTGTATGTGGATCCAGCCAGTTTTCCCAAAACGGGAATAAATGCGTGTAAAATGCCATCTTCGAAGCTAAAACCGATTATCAGCAATCCAGCTGTATCTTCTACTGGCGTGCATTGCCTTTTACATTTCAACAACTTCATTCCCACAGGTATCTCAATTATTTGATTATCATTTAATTTCAAACAAGTATTTGAAATACTTTCGCAATGATCTTTATTTCTGTACACAACATTGACAAATTGCAGCTCTACCAGTGGTATGTGTCCCAGATTCGCAGTTAGTGTACTTCTTATGAAAGAAATTAATAAAGAAGCGACAATGAGTGCTTCGATAGGTATAACAAAGCAGAAAAGCCTCCATCACCATCACCTTCAGAACCACAACACAGTGATTTTTAATTTCAAGTAGTTTTTTAATTATGACTGAAAGCACAAAAATTCGCTTTGCGAAAATAGCATTTACATTTAGTATCTGTTAGTGTATGCAAATTTTTACCTGCAAACTGGTAACCGAGGAAATATGACTCCATAGCAGGTAATTGCTGCAGAACCTTAGCAAACCTCTATAATATTTCATAAGTAAGAAAAAAATGAAAGAGATTAGACAGCTTCTATAGCTCGTCTGATGTATTCATTTATCTTTTGCGTACCTTTGAGATAAAATTAATTTCATTTATGTCATTTCTCTCAGAAATATGAAGAAATCCTGCTGTTACCACCACAGAGATTAGGAAGATATATTTGTCACAGTTAGTTTTAGAAAATCACGTTTGCGCAAAATTACAGTAACCAAGGAATGTTACATTTTACAATTCAAGTCATAGCTATTACTTATACGTTATAACAGAAAAAAGGCAAAGAGATAGTAATAATCAGCAGTCCATCCTGTATTCATTTAGAGGCATCGTTCACTGTAAGTAGTACCAACGTATCTCGTGATCCATCCCTGTCGTAAACAATCGTGCCACTAGTCTTCACAGATCCAATACCTCATTTATTTATTTGTTGCTTTTTGTCGACTGTTTGTAAAACTTACGAAGAACCCTGAACTCGTGTTCTGGAGGGGCCGAATTAAAATACTGAGTCCGCCTGCTGATTTGGGTTTTAAATCACTTCGACCAAGAAGGTCACGTCCGATTCCTATTTTGGCCTTGGTCATTCGCCACTTCCTTCTCCTTTCCTCTCCGAAATGAACCAGCGCTCCGCCTCTAAGGACGTCGGCGAAGTTGTGACGTCAATCTCAGTCTTTCTCTCCTTTCTGCCTCTTCGTCTATATCAATAGTAGTCCTTCAAAAACTTGCGGTATGCACAATCGAACTATATTTCATTATTTCGCGTAACCGAAAGTGATGGTGGAACACATGTTCTGAACTGACATTTGATAGGCACAGAAATTAATACACTGTCTGGCCAATTTGAATCATGCTTTTTTTTTTTTGTTCCACCGTATGTCTTGTTGGCCGCAGTGATCAGCCCTGTTACTATTTCCCATCCCTATACAAGGATGCGAACGGTCCGTTTCACCTAATCGTGACGGAACAGGAAATTCCTATCTTTTTCTTTAGGGAGGTCTTCCGACAGCAGGAATGAAATAGTGCTAAATCCAGTGTATCCTTCACTTGTTTAACCCCCTTCCCGGCTACCCCACCCCTACCATGTAGAATCGAAAGAAATCCCAAAGTTTTCGCTATACAGCTATCAGCTGAGATTCCGCGTTCCACTTTTTCTTGTATCGAAAGAAATGGTGAGATCATTAAGTCTCTGAACTGACATTCTGAAGGCGCGGAAGTAAATTCACTGAGTAGCCAGCCAGATCAACATTTCCCTTGCTTATCCTCGTCAATGAAGCTGAATATCTGCTCATCCGCTTCAATTTGACCAACTACTTTTTTTGTCCTTATGCAAGAAAGCGCGTGGTCCGTTTCACCTAAACGTAACACATTGTTAAATTCTATCTTTCCTTCCTTCTTAGACAGATTCCCTTCCACACTTCTTTCAGAGGAAGACCATAAGACAACAGAAATGAAATAGTCCCGCATTACACGTAGACCCCTTTTGCTTGGTTCCTCGGTATCAAGTATGTCGAATGTCTCCTTTTTCACTTTGATGATGCTAATTGTTTTTTCTGCCCTTATCCAAGGGATAAGCTAATCATGACACTATGTTAAATTATATCTTCCCTACCTTCGTAGACAGATTTCCCTGCGCACTTAAGTGGTGGTGCTAAGTTCCTGTGGAGCCAAACTGCTGAGGTCATCGGTCCCTAGGCTTTCATACTATTTAATGTAACTTTAACTTAAGCTAAGGACAACACACACCCATGCCCCAGGGAGGACTGGACTCTCTGACGGGGCAGCCGCGCGAACCGTGGCAAGGCACCCGAGACCGCGCGGCTCCCTCCACACTTCTTTGACAGTAATGTCACCAGACTGCAGTAATAAATAATGTTAAATCCAGTCTAACCGTCAGTCTCAGTCTTCTTCCTGGTTCCCCAGTGCTAAGTAGATCGAGTACCTGGTTTGTCCTGTCCTTTATCTAAGAAGGTGAGTGCTTCGTCCCAGTTAATCGTGACGGAACGTTCTATCGTTCTTGCCTTCATTTTTAGATGTTCCTCCACTTTTTTTTTTTTTTGACAGGAAGGTCATCCGACGGCAGAAAAGAAATTGTGGTAAATCCAGTGTAGATCTCCCATATGTAAAAATGGTGCCAAATAAAAAGAAAGTCAAAGTGTGTTCCTCGTTCCTCGGAGACACGGCCTTTCAATCCCTACCAGGAAATACGTGAGTCTCCGTTCCCGGAACAGGAAGAGGAAATCGAAACGGTATTCCGTAGGACGGCGACGACTAAGGGCAGAGGGTGGAGGAGGGGGGGGGGGGTAGTGGGGTGTCATGCAGACGTGGGATCTCACTACGGGAAACTATAAATTGTGCGTCGCTTGTCAACACCTTGCGCTGGCGTGTGAATTCGCAGGATGCGGTAGATTGTGGCGGCGTGGGGCGACGCGGCGATTGGCCGCGCCTGAGGTAGATTTATGTGTTTCCTGGGCGCCGGCGGGCGCGGCGCGCTGCGCACCGGCGCGCGCAGTCGCTCTCTTGCTTGAGTGGTGTGCTGGTGCTGGTGGCGCGGATACTAGCCTAGCGCTCGGCGGACGCGCCACTCGTCGGGAGCCGCGCAGCGCACGTGCTACACCTCGGGATACGCTCCAGGACAGCTCACGGTAACTGCTGCTGCTAATACCTCATCTCTGGATAGCAATTACTTTTGTCCTTACCTACCCCACCTCGACGCGTCAAATGGTAGTTCGTGTCTGTAACATATTTTGTGTAGGCTTCGTTGTGCGATCTCGTAGCACTCTCCGTCGTAACACTACTATCCGTAATTACTTTTATTTTCAAGTCTTTCCTTAACACACAAATGACGCTCGATGTTAGCTGTTTTGTAATCGTAGTTGAACTGTAGCTGTCGGAATTAAAAACTATTTTAACGTTAAATAAAGGCAACTTTTCTTCTGGACGTCGTCTAGTCGTTCAGCGGAGCTTCGTGTGTTTTTATGTTGTGACTGTCGAAGGAATCTACACTCGTGACGCGAATTCTCATATCAAACCGTAGATATCAACCATTTTGTCCATTTTCAGTAGCTACAATTTTTTTCTTCTAAAAGTCGTACACCGCCACATGAGTGATATCTGTTTTATCTGCACCACTGGTTTGAATCCCATATGCGTAGATTTGGTCAGTCTTCTCACTGGAGAAGCCCTCGATTTCACTAGCAGGTACTTATCTCTTAGTTTCTCTTGTTCGGTTTTTCTGCCGTATAGATAAGTATAAACGCGGTATAGATTTATTTCATTCGTATACCTAACTGTTGGCCCCAGAAACTGGAAAATGAAATATAGTGAAATGTTTCGAGCCCTTTATCAGGAAGTCTGTACTGTCAACAGAGCGCTTCCTGTATCTACTGTCTTTATACGAAATATACGATCCCTATAGGATACTCAAATACTTGTTTCTCTCACTGCCAAAGTCTTGGGTTATATAAGCAGGTACGTGCTCTTAGCTTCTCTTGTTCGCTTTTTTACCGTATAAATAACTATGCATATGGTGTAGATTAATTTCGTTGGCACCCCAAGCGTTGACTACAGAAACTGACAAATAAAATATAGCGAAATTTATCCAGCTCTTCCTCAGGAAGTCTTTCCTGTAGACAGAGTGCTTCCTGTAACTACTTCTTTATACAAAACATACGCTCCCTAAGGGACACTCAAAACGCTTGTTGCTTGCTTCTCTTACCGCCGAAGCCATTCGTTATATAAACAGGTACATCCTCCTCGTTTCTCTTCTTCACCTTTGTGCCGTGTATATTAATTTCGCTAAGAATATAAATAAATAAAGTATAGAGAAACTCTGTAGAATCAGCAGAATCCTTCCTGTAACCACTGTTTTTACACGAAATATTCACTGTCTAAAGGCCATTTAAAATGCCAATTAGTTGGTTCTCTCACTGTACACGTCTTTGGTTATACAAGCAGGTATATCCCCTTTGTTTCTCTTTTTTTCTTTTTTTTCTGTGGGGATGAATATAAATACGGTATAGGTTAATTTCATTGGAATCCCAGCGCGTTCTCTGCAGAAATTGGTAAATAATGGACAACGAAACTTATTGAGCTCTTCCTAAGGACGTCTGTGCTGTGAGTGTTTCCTGTAGCTACTATCTCTACGGAATTATACGGTACTCTAAGGCTACTCAAAATGCTATTTTCGGAAATTTTGGTCTTATGCGTCATCCGTGTGTTGAGGATTGTGTGAGCAACAGGTAGCCAGGAAGCGTCGCTCAACAGGTGTGAGTGCTGCTGCCATACACTTTGTGTAATTCCGACGTAGGTGGCAGCGAAGGCATGGATTCGCACATCTGATCGTGCATCATTTGATTTTTTATTCGTTTTGGAACGCGGTGCACAGTGAATAATCTGTTTGGAAAATTTACACACTATATCGAAAAACTGTACTGTATAATGTTATTACACATTGGAAGGTGCACGTCCCACAATGCATAGAGAAACATCGTAGTGGACAGACAGACGCGTGTCCTACCTAATGTGGTGCGTGTGTGTTCTGTGGATCAGACTATTATGAGAACTCGTTGCCTGTTTCTCAATCCGTGCACGGTTAGCGAATTTCCGCTATACTGTACGTTAGGCTGCTTGCCAGTGGAGAAGTGGTAGAGTTTGAAAAAGATATTTCGGTCATTCTATTAAAGTATAGAAGTGGGTCGCTAGACTGTCGGTACGAAACGGTCGCCAAATGACCGTGACACCTTTTTAATCTCATCCGGTCTGAATAATTCATGCGAGTCGGCGGGGGACGATAATGAATGACGGTTCGCTGACGGGCTAAGGATTTTCGCTCAATAAACGAGGAATTTAGGAAAAGGACAGTTATAGTAAGTCCGAGAAGCGTGCATAATAAGAGCCGCACATGCTCCGCTACATCATCCAGTTCACCTGTTCTTGAATTTCTTCCTTCCACAACTGTAACTGCTAAATGAACGCATTCACATGCTGCTCCTTTAGACTAAAAATTAGTTTTCTTAATGTTCGCATAAAATTAAAGTTTAAAAGTGGCTTCACGTTGGATAAATGTCAGACTATTAATTCTAATATCCGGGGTTCGATCCCCTTTTGGTTACTGGACCTTTTGTGGTTGCTAACGTGACTTCCGCATCCGGCAGCATTTTTCCGTATATAAACAAATCACGTTACACTGTAGTTGATTTACACGTTACACTGAAGTTAAATGAGTGAATGTGTCTATGGACAGCTCTGAGAGACACGAAACGGACCACGCCCAGTAGAGCATTGCCCTGATTAATCAAACATCTGGCTCAGTAGCAGCTTTACTTCACCATAAATCTGCACAGAAAAATCTGTACTATCAGGGACTCCCACCACAATGGCACCATGGAATGTTTCCATTCAAAAGTAATCACCATAAGCTTGAAGACATTTATTCCACTGAGAGATGCGTTTCGTAGAACGCGGTAGGCTGTTGATGGGTCCACAACTGCACCCACTTTTGCACTGCCTCGTCCGACTGAAACAGACGTTCACGCATGTTGTTCTTCAGGTCGCCAATGATGTGAAAATCACACGGTGAACAATCCGAGCTGTGCGAAGCTTACTGCAGTGTTTCCCAACTGAATCATTGAAGCGTAGCCATCATCCGATTGGTAGTGTGGGAGCTGGCGTTGTAGTGCATCAGGATGATTCTATCCGACAGCGTTCTCGGGCTAAAGACTTTATGGCGCGTCGCAGTTTCTGCTAGGTGTCTTCATAGCGAGGCGCGCTGGTTGTGGTTCATTGCTCAATGAACTTGACGAGCAGAGAGCCCCTGCAGTCAAAATAAAGTCATCGTGACCATACGAGATCCCAACATTTCGAGTCCGAGGCCAAACGGCGAAACAAGCAGTGGAAACATTCCATATGTTTCCCGCCAAATAAAGCCAAAGCTGAGCACACAAATTCTAGTAAGACATGTCTGGACGTTGACCTCAGTCGGACGAGGAAGTGCACGGGTGGGTGGATCCGTCTGTGGCCGACCGCGTTCTACGAAACAGGAATTGATGGTCTAGTCTCCCATTGAGATAAGTGTCTTAATGCGTGTGCTGATTATTTTTCAATGGAACCATTCCATGGTCCCATTGTCGCGCGTTTTGGGTTTTTATTTGACTGCCTCTCATACAATTGATAGGTTTTTTTAGCGTAGGTTAATGACACATAATTAAATATTAAAAAGCTTTTGAACTACTCATGAGCCAATTAAGTAATAAGTGTGTTCTTCTCACAAATTTAGTTTTATTATAGCTAGTTTAAGGAGTCTTTACTGCTGCCGACGGATGATAAAAAGTTTCAAAGTTATATACACTTCCGCATCCGTTAATTTTTTTATTACAACACTTCTGTAAGATCTTGGTTTCAAAATTACACATAAATTTTGTAGGAGCTGAATTTACGGGTTGACAGAATGGCAAAACTTATTAATGTTATATATCGCGATAACCAGTATAGGTTTTAGAAAGCGCGTGTTTCTTTGGTATATACTCGTCACGTATCTGGTGTTTCCAGTAGCTGTTAACTCACAGGCATGTTAATTTTATAACCACGGTCAGGAAATGGTAATGAAATTTGTTCACAACTTACTTAGATGTAGTAGATGTGATGTGCGAATACGTGTCTATGTGAACTGACTGAAGCTGCCTTCATTTTGTGTGGTGCATAAACTACTCCCCAATTACTAAATTATAATAAAAGAAGTTAGTTGGACGCATGTCAAATCTCTGTCCGTGAATGAAAGACCCGCACTCTAGACTGCCGCACGAGTGACGAAATAACCGCTGCCGTGTGATACACGACCTCGTGTCTCTTCGTCCGCGTCCGGCAATAACAGAGCTGTCCGCTGCGAAGTTTCATCTCAACTCACAACAGTGGTTGTATTTTATTTTCAGACCAGCTGGATGAAAAGTACGTACAAGCTACAATTTTAATCTCTCGGCAATCTCTGTTTCATTCTGGCTGGTGGTGATGAAACGTTGAGATGAAGGAAAGATTTCGGTATTCCAGTTGTATTTCACAGTAACCGCATAATTATGAATGGAAAAGAATACGCATTCGCTCAGATTCAGAGCCAGAGGAAAATAACTGAGCATTTCGTGCGAGATGCAAACTTTGTTTTGTCTTCTCTAAACCGGGACTCAAGATTTCCATTACGCAAGTCTAATTCTTTCCAAAAGAGTTGTATTTATATGTGCTTAATATGCTTCAGTACGACGTATAAATACTTTGTAGTATCGTGTGTAGGAGTACATCCATTCCACGTCTTTTAATTTTCTCTGCCCAAAGATATTAAATCAACGTCAGAATGAAACTGGATCTGTACGTAAATAGTAATGAAACTATCAACAGCCAGGTTTTCAATGAGATATGAGTTCACTGTGCCACCAAATGATTTATGTACCTTAAAGTCGTGTTTTCGATCTTTTTCAAAGTGATATCTCAACCGAAGCAATCATTATCTACGTCCGAAAGTTTTCACAGTACATACGATGTATTAGGTGAATATTCTCACTTTTATATCTCTGCTTGGCCGAACATGGTGTTGCAATGGTTGAGTCACTGGGTTCGTATGTGATGGAAGAGCAGTTCAAAGCTCATTCAATTATTTGTTTAAGGTGCTCTGTGGTTTCCGTAATCACTTCAGGACAGTGTCTCTAACACAACAGTCACTTCCATTTTTCGACAGAACTAGTGCTTCAACATCGATGAGACTTTTAATTCCAACCTTCCTTCGTTTGATGCCTCTTCCAGGACGAAATGTTGATATTTTGCTAAGGGAATCTCATTCACGTCTTCTATAACCCACTGTTGTCATAAGTCGGCCTTACACGATTCCTTATCATACTTAAATTTAACAGCTTTATCTTATATTTAATTAAGTATTTCCGTAAAGAGAGCTCTCAAAGAGATAGTTACGTGCAATATGTGTCTTAGGACTTTTACTAGTCTATCTTCCACCGGTAAGGTATACCGTTACGCCACTCACCATCCTCCAGTATAAGAAGTGAAACGTTTTTAGTTTTGGGATGTATCATTAAAGAAATACTCTTTGTAACATTTTGGTCTGGTAACGTTAAGTTTAATAGGAATACATAAAGCAGCAATAGATTTAAGAGGTCATGAACCTCCGGAGTTCCATAATAAGCGAAATCTCTGCGGGACGGTAGCCCCATGGCCGTTGAAGGCTTGCCACTACTCCGTAGTTTCAACCTACAATTGTTGTGTTGTTGAGAATCTCTCCCCTGGGAGTTGACAGCACGTTTCCATGTAGCTCTGAGGCATCTGAGCGAATGACGCACTCACCGACCACGTAAATTTACAAGTTTATAAATAGAATATACGTGGGATAAAATGAAAACCACGACTTCCATCGCGCGTACAGCAAATAGCGTGCTACGGCTGGCGGCCAGCCAAGATGTATCTGGACCACAGATATGAATGAAGCCGTACCGGCGCGTATTACGTGCTTCTCTACTCGGCGTCTAGCCTTGCATCTTTTTTATATTAGTAAGACACTTAAGTATTAGAACGTGAAACAGAATTACTCCCTAACTACATCTATAATCCATAAGCTACCTTAAAGTTTGTGTCAGACGGTACTTCTGATACCATTCTCTGAGGCCCCCTTCCCTGTTTCATTAGCGAATGGAACTTGTAAAGCATGACTGTCGTCAGACCTCCTTAACAAGTCTAGTTCCTCCGCTTTTCTAGTTGTGGTCATTCCGCAAGACGTATAAGACACAGGTAACGCTCTCTTCCAGGAAAGCATGATCTCGGAAATTCAACAGTAAACCTGTCCATGATTCACAACGCCTCTTTTGTAGCGTCTGCAACTGGAACACTTTCGAGCCAACTAAACGATTCCGTGACGAAAAGTGCTGCTCTTCTTTGGATCTTCTTTATCTCTCCTATTAATCCAACGTGTTAAGGTTCACTGACTGATGAGCCACGCTCAAGACGCTACCGAACGAGAGTTTTTTTTTCGTGGATGAATTACATTTATTTAAGACTCTCGCAACGAATTTCAGCCTTTTATCTGCCTTACCTACAAATTAGTTTTATGTGGCCATTCCAACTTTAGGTCGCCCCGGACTCCATGGTACTTTACAGCAGTTACCGTTTCCAGCTATTTGGCGCCAATAGCGTAATCGAGCATCAGCTTTATGACGACGATTGATTTACAATGCAAATATAGTTGATGACATATTCGCCGTGTGACTTGAGTATCGTGGGATTAACGAATTAGCATTGTATACAAAGTTCCTCAGATAGCACAGTTGTAATGCATCCTGTTAGAATGCTGTCTAAGCCCCGTTTACACAGCTCAGTTTCCCTGACTGCAGGCTTGTGGATGCCATTAAGCTCGTACGTCAGCTGCAAGCCAGTGCTATATAAGATGCCGTGTGAAACATGGCCCCCAACGTTTTTGAAATTTTGAAATGTGTTATGGACACGAACTTCGTGATTAAAAAGTAAGCCAATGGTGCTGTCTACAGAGATTCGAGCTTAAAACTCTGTGTACATTTTGCAAGCGATGAAATTTATAGCTAAGCACAGTGATTTATAGAACAACACAGACACTCGATTTGTTATAGCACGCGTGCGTGTGAGCCTTCGTGTCGAGAAATATGCGAAAATCACCATACAAAAGTGAAGCACCAGACGCTCTTCCAAACTGAGGTGTGTGGAGCTGGTCAGTGCTGTACGTCCGTACTGGTACGTTCGCGTAACTCTAGCCCTGAATTGTGTTTCAGAAACAACGGGGAATACATTCTCGTATGCTGGATGAATTACTCCCCACTCAGGGAAGGACGTTGAATTGGCTGACATTAAAATTGCACGCTTAACATTAAATGAATTGGTGGTCATGCATCTGAGCTGCAATGCCACAAATTCTAATGCACACGCAGAAATGAGGATTTATGCACAAAAATGTCCTCGGATTGATGCATCTACTAGAAATAGTAATTTCCGAGAACATTTCTCGTGGAGAAACAGCGGTGTGGCTAAAAGTGCTTTAAAAATGAATTAAAAAACAGTCTCGACCACAAAAAATTTCGCTGTTAATCGGTTTCGGTCAGTGACCGTCCTCGGACCCTCATACCATGATGGTAGGGCGTGGCGGTGAAGGGAGCAGTTGTTGTAACTCCACGAGCGTCAACGGCAACTTTTAATGAAAACCGGTTATTTGACCGAAGAATGGCATCCACTGGATTAATGAAAGCCCTTATTGCACCTTCCAGTGTTGCGAAAGAGAAAATTTCAAGGCGAATTTGAGGGCTGGTGTCTTAGGATAGCACATCATGGAATTCTGTGTTATTCCCGCCCGCATCTCGTGGTCGTGCCGTAGCGTTCTCGCTTCCCACGCCCGGGTTCCAGGGTTCGATTCCCGGCGCGGTCAGGGATTTTCTCTGCCTCGTGATGGCTGGGTGTTGTGTGATGTCCTTAGGTTAGTTAGGTTTAAGTAGTTCTAAGTTCTAGGGGACTGATGACCATAGATGTTAAGTCCCATAGTGCTCAGAGCCATTTGAACCATTTTTGTGTTATTCCACAGAATCTAAGTGCCGTGAATTGAGTTGATTTTAGTAAATACTACCGCATTTAGTCGAAGAAGTTGTCGTTGATACTGGGGCGAACGTCTGCATATAGCGTTATGTCATTAGATTCAGCTGTAATTGTGCGAAACAACACCCGTCAGAGATATGTGTATGTAGCGTTACGGTCCATTTCGTGGCCTGAAATGAGCACAAATCTAAATTCCTCGGTTTTTTTCTGTATTTATAACACCCTCGTCGTATCCTAAACGGATCACAGCACTCGTGTTGCTGTCTCTACACTTGTAATTCAGACGAACTGTTGCGTTTTATCACGCCTGGGTGAAGCTATGGCAAAGCGATGAGACACTGCATTGGAGCAAGCGTGCTAAACATCGATCATGTATTGTGAAACGTGCCATTCTTATACGCTTTTGCTGTCGTCACGTATAGAAACTTTTCTTTGTGACATTTTTTTGTGTATCATGTTTCTTTGTCAAGCATAGGCTGCTGTCAATAACATGCAACTTCTTAAGCTGGGGTATGTGGCGTGGAGGTTTCTGTAATTTCGTGCCTTGTTAACAAATTTTAGAACTTTTCTGTGTTTATAAGACAAAAAAAACATTTATTTATAAGGAGTACTGAAATGAAAAGGTACGAAATGTCGTTACAACCTAACCGGTTGAAATTTGCATGTGCCTCTTTTGGATAACGTAGTGAGTCATCTAGGGACGGGAACATAGTGTCATCACTGTCCCGTAAAATATTCAGAGCTGTGCCCTCTGCAGGCAACTTGATTCTCACCGTCTTTTTCGACGTCCGAATTCCTGTAGTCATCGAATTCCTCTAGCGCGGCAAATCCATTAACAGTAACGTGTACTGTGAGATACTCTGTAGCCTAGCAAGTCTACCAAGAGCAAATGGCCTGTCCTGTTCACGGAGGGGGTGATTCTACTTCGCGATAACGCACGCACACACGTCTCCAAGGTTACACGAAGTGTTATGGCCAAGTTCCAATCGGAGCGGCTTGAGCATCCGCCCTACAACCCGGACATGTCGGCTTGCGACTTCCACGTGTTTGGTCCGCTAGAAAAAACATCTCAAAGAGAAGCCCCTCAACTCGGACGACGAACTGCAGGACGCTGTGGAGTACTGGATCCTTTCACATCCGTCGGAATTTGGGAGACAGGGATTCCTTCGGCTCGTGAAACAGTGGAATAGTTATCGTTTCTGGCCAAATGTGACCTCCGAAGAATCTCGCTGCAACTGACCATTTGAGCGATTAAATAGGAACGCACGCCAAGGCTCTACTAGCTCAGATGGCACGTATGTGTGTGCAGGGAAGAGGCTAGTGCACCTAGGAAGCCATAACGTTTCTTGGTCGATACTTGAATCTAGTGACTGATTTTTAAATCTCATGAAGAAATGCACACTAGAGAGTACCATAAACACTTTCTGCAATTTTTTGTTATTGTTAGGGATGAGGTTTCTTTGTGTAGCATTTGTAAATATTTCCAGTTCTACACATTTAAGTGCTGTTTTTGGAATATACTGTTGATTCGTCAGTTGCAGAATTTTATGGCTAGTAAAATCGTATATATTTTTGAAACTAGTTATATAACCTGTGGAGGGTAAAGTCGTACTTGGTCAGACGTGTACCATCTTGTACCTCGGAACGGAAGGAGATCTTTCTCCATGATTAATGGGATGTTCGCAAATGAATCGATTTTCACTAATCTAATACCAATTTACCTGTTTTGAAGATGAAAATTTGTGATAGATTCCAATAGCTTCGATTTTAAACTGTTTTAAACTTGTAACTGGTTTTTTATGATAATTCTGCTTAATTTGATTTCTCTTGACGATTATTGGCCCGTAACATTACAGAGTATTAAATACAACATTGACAAGATTTTCTCGATTAGAACGCTTTTAAATTTCAATAGACTATTTGCTTCTAGGTACATGATCATGTTGTACGTTGGAACAAGTTTTTTTATTTTTCTGGAGTAATTTCCCAGATTAATTTTTGTCATTTCAGAAAAATACTGCAGCACATAACAGCGAATGCCATCATTTAAAAATGGAATAACAAAATGTATTAAATTTCTATTATAAAGAAGTCAAAATTTGGAAAGTGTCACAAGGCACAATACTCATCCTTGCAGTATATTCTGTAAAGCGGTCTCCAGATGTCTCGCCAACTGATGGATAACAAGCATTCAGTATTAAACGGCTTGTCCCGGAGTCCTGTGTATACTTGTAAATGCCCTTCGTTTACTCCCTGTAGAAAAAGAATGTACACAGTTCGGTTGTAGGTCATAGGATGACACTGAATATTGGTCGCCGGCTGCTGAGATATGTGCGGTGGATTTACAGTCCTGGAAGGAATGGATTTCTGACGATCCCCATTCAGATCGGGAGCTATCTGACTTACGGTATACGCAGATCGTCCCGTATGACGCTGCGGACGCAACATTTGCGGTCGTCAAACATTTGTGGTCGGTCATTGCGGCGATTTACTCGTGTGGAAACATCGTCTCTGCGATGTTGAAAATCAACTCTAAGACTTTGATGACCTCGTAAACCCAAAGTCTTGTGTAATCGCAGATATGTTATGACCCGTAAGCCTTGCACCGATTATCATCCCACGTTCGAAGTTGGATAACCCCCGACGTATTGCCATGTTCACTACACACATTTCTGTAACACAGAGATATCGCGGTTACTCAGAGCCATTCGTCGCATCTAGCCGCATCATTCGGCACATTGTTAAGTAGCACAACCCATCTCCCGATACTTTTGACGACTCATTTTATTAAATTACCTTATTGAGGCGTTAGTCTAGGAGTTGACGCATTTGAAAGACTAGTTAATGGGATACTAGGAAGTAACGTCAACTGCATTTTCTGTCGGTCCTTGGCAGAAAATGATAATAGAATCAAAAATGAAAAACAGTTCCTGATGTTCTGCAAAATTACGAGTCATTTTATCATGAAGCGGCTTTCGGCTTCTCAGGCCATCTTCAGGTGACAACTGAATGTCGCAAACACAGATAAATATGATGTGCGACTTATACAGATATTATTTATTTAGAAGATACAAAAATGAGAGTGTTAACATAGGAAAACATTAATTTTTGACATAGAAATAATCTTTTAGCAGAAAACCGAAGATCATCAAAACACATGACACAGACTGCCAGCCTAGTAATAAAAGATCAGACTCAGTTTCCATTTTCCCCTTTGTTAAATTAAGTTTTAATTACAAATACTAGATTCAAACTGTAAAGGCATCTTATTCCTCATCTGTTGTTAGGCATACCCCCATCGAAAAACTTTGTTTACCCCTCTTTTAGTTAATGTAGTTATTTCTGTGTGACAAAACAAAAAGAAAAAGTAATGTTTTCCTATGAAACACTGTCTTTTTTTTATCTTCTGTATAAATAATATCAGTGTAACTTGCACATCGTGTTTATTTTGTTTGCAACATTCAGTTGCACCTGAAGATGGCCTCAGAAGCCGAAATCCGGTTGGTGGCCAAACAAATATATTTTTGCAGAATGTCAGGATGCATTTCTCCATTTTAATATTATTATAAAGTATGCTCAGCTATCAGTCCCAGAAAATATTTTAAGCCACGACTATCTAGACCTAGAACATAGCATAAAACTTGATTTGGTATATTCACTACATGTTTCGGCATTTATATCTCAGAGTAGCACTTGCAACCTACATCCTCAATTATTTGCTGGATGTATTAAAATCTCTGTCTTCCTCTACAGCTTTTACCCTCTACAGCTCCCTCTAGTACCGTAGAAGTCATTCCATCATGTCTTAACAGATGTCGTATCATCCTGTTCCTTCTCATTGACAGTGTTCTCCACATACTCCTTTCCTCTCCGATTCTGCGCAGAACCTCGTCGTTCCTTACCTTACCAGTCCACCTAATTTTCAACATTCGTCTGTAGCACCACATCTCAAATGTTTCGTTTTCTTCTGTTCCGGTTCTCCCACAGTCCATGTTCCACTACCATACAATGCTGTGCTCCACGTGGCTACAGTTCCACAAACACTTCATTTCTTCGTAAAATGGATGGACTCAATTGCTTCAATTTGAAAGCGATTCCGTTGATAATTGTATGACATCAGATTTGGTAGGTGGTAAAATTATTTGCCAGATGCTAATTGTCCCGCACAGCAATATCCCGTTGCCAGTTAAACAGAGAAAGTTGCAAGCGAATGGCATTCGAACCCAATAGATGAATATCAATCAATTTGTGCTCGTGTATCCATTAGTCAAACGACAGAATAATGTGTAAATGAAGTGACCCTAGCTTCCGAAGGAGAGAAAAGAGGGAGACTAGGGTTAGCTTCCCATTGACGACAACCTGGAGAACTCATACAGCTCGTAATCAAAAACTGAAGGTCTTGCAGTGTATCTTTAATTCACACAAATATACAGAATCATATTTTATTAAATTAGACACAAAAGCACCTAAGGATATCTGCGACCATATTGACACTAAATGTTGAGACAATTGTTTCGTCGCCAAAACAATTTTATCATCTCAAGAAGCTTCTGATGATGAGGTTCTCCCGAAAGGAGTCCCGAGTTGTTAACTAAAAAATTATACTGGCGATCAAGACAAATATCTTACTGTTTACACAGACTCATGTTCTTTTATTCCAAAGAAAACAGTCGTCGAACCTACTGCAAAGTAAACTGTTTATATTAGAATTCGACTCTATTGTATATGAAGGGGATCCGTATCAGTTTAGACTACCAGGGAATACAGAGCACAGCACGAATAGGCTCAGTATTTTTTGTCTCACGGGAAAGTGTAACGGAAGTGATGACAAATACAAACAGGCAAACAGTTGAAGGTGGGCAACTGATAAACGGTAAAACATTTACTCCGGAATTTTGAAGAACTGGTTACAATGAGATATGTAAGAATATTCTTCAACCTATTTTCTACATCGCCCCTAGGGTTCGTGAAGATAAAATTGAATGAGATCAGTTTGCGGAGACGTATATAAGCCGTAATTCTTTCTGTCTTTCATGTGTAAATGGAAACGAAATAAAGCTTTCCCTATGCTGCAGTAAAATATTCACTTTCGCATACATTTTACAGTAATTGATGAAGAATACAGTAATGTAGAGAAACGTACGTTTTTGCCGCCAGCAAGAGCAAGTCACTCGCAGATGAGGATGGATTCAAACTATCATTTTCTCTTATTGGCGTTACAGACCTTTGCTATAGGGCAGGATTGAGGCAGGTTAGATTTCAATGACACGTCAATTTGAGGTTACTAGTAGCGGAATCCAAACTCAGTTGCACAAGGAC
The DNA here is from genome assembly GCF_023898315.1 of Schistocerca nitens. NCBI lineage: Eukaryota > Metazoa > Arthropoda > Insecta > Orthoptera > Acrididae > Schistocerca > Schistocerca nitens. The sequence continues at coordinate 567,100,909 of NC_064616.1, read as the reverse complement.
GTGGAAGGATATCGGAAACTGCTTTGTGAAAGCCCATCTCTTCAAATGCCTGCGGTGTTTTACGTAAACAACGGAAAACATATGAGAGAGTGTCGAAAAGTAACGACTACGAATATTTTATGTATATTCTCTTGAAGCTTTTTAAATGAGACGAACTTTATTAACATTCTACATCCTTATTCTTAAAGTCTACATATTTATTTCTCAATATACTCACCCTGGGGATAAAAGCATTTCTCCCAGCGAGAGACCAATTTGTTGAACCGTCACTGTAGAATGTTTCATTTTGTTGACGGAGCCACAACCTCTCCTCTGATTGCACCGCTTCATCACTGTCAAAGTGAAGTCCTCGAAGGTGTTCTTTGAGTTCTGGAAACAGATGATAGTTGGATGGGGCCAAGTCGGGACTGTATCGAGAATTATGGATGACAGTGAAACCAAGGCGTCATACTGATGCAGATGTCGCAGCGCTCGTGTGTGCTCTGACATTGCCATGCTGAAAGAAAAAGTGCTCCATGTGTGGAGGAACTCTTCGAATTCGAAACCCGATTGGAGAACGCTGTTTCTCACGCACCGACATACGAGGTGTGGCTAGAAAAAAACCGGACTAGTACTGGTGAAACAATAAAACGAATGCAATAAGGCTGAAAGTCGCGTGGCCTGTCACGTGACTCTCGCTCCGCCTACTGCTCGAGTTTCATCTGCCTCCTGCACTCAGTCTGCCCGTGGCGTCTGTTTTAAGTAGTTGACGTTTTGTCTGTGCGTCGGAAAATGTTGAGTGTACAGAAAGAACAGCCTGTTAACATCAAATTTTGTTTCAAACTAGGAAAATCTGCAAGTGAAACGTTTGTAATGTTACAACAAGTGTACGGCGATGATTGTTTATCGCGAACACAAGTGTTTGAGTGGTTTAAACGATTTAAAGATGGCCGCGAAGACACCAGTGATGACACTCGCACTGGCAGACCATTGTCAGCAAAAACTGATGCAAACATTGAAAAAATCGGTAAACTTGTTCGACAAGATCGCCGTTTAACAATCAGAGCAGTGTCTGAGTTAACAGGAGTTGACAAGGAAAGTGTTTTATTGTTTCACCAGTACTAGTCCGGTTTTTTTCTAGCCACACCTCGTAGTTACGTTAGACACCGCCACGTTACATGCTACAATCCGGGGCCCTCTAGCGGCAGAGGATTGCAAATATGTAGGTATGAAGAATAAAGATGTAGAATGCACGGCACAGCGGACACACCAGGAACCGCGGTGTTGGCCGTCGAATGGCGCTAGCTGCGCAGCATTTGTGCACCGCCGCCGTCAGTGTCAGCCAGTTTGCCGTGGCATACGGAGCTCCATCGCAGTCTTTAACACTGGTAGCATGCCGCGACAGCGTGGACGTGAACCGTATGTGCAGTTGACGGACTTTGAGCGAGGGCGTATAGTGGGCATGCGGGAGGCCGGGTGGACGTACCGCCGAATTGCTCAACACGTGGGGCGTGAGGTCTCCACAGTACATCGATGTTGTCGCCAGTGGTCGGCGGAAGGTGCACGTGCCCGTCGACCTGGGACCGGACCGCAGCGACGCACGGATGCACGCCAAGACCGTAGGATCCTACGCAGTGCCGTAGGGGACCGCACCGCCACTTCCCAGCAAATTAGGGACACTGTTGCTCCTGGGGTATCGGCGAGGACCATTCGCAACCGTCTCCATGAAGCTGGGCTACGGTCCCGCACACCGTTAGGCCGTCTTCCGCTCACGCCCCAACATCGTGCAGCCCGCCTCCAGTGGTGTCGCGACAGGCGTGAATGGAGGGACGAATGGAGACGTGTCGTCTTCAGCGATGAGAGTCGCTTCTGCCTTGGTGCCAATGATGGTCGTATGCGTGTTTGGCGCCGTGCAGGTGAGCGCCACAATCAGGACTGCATACGACCGAGGCACACAGGGCCAACACCCGGCATCATGGTGTGGGGAGCGATCTCCTACACTGGCCGTACAGCACTGGTGATCGTCGAGGGGACACTGAATAGTGCACGGTACATCCAAACCGTCATCGAACCCATCGTTCTACCATTCCTAGACCGGCAAGGGAACTTGCTGTTCCAACAGGACACTGCACGTCCGCATGTATCCCGTGCCACCCAACGTGCTCTAGAAGGTGTAAGTCAACTACCCTGGCCAGCAAGATCTCCGGATCTGTCCCCCATTGAGCATGTTTGGGACTGGATGAAGCGTCGTCTCACGCGGTCGGCACGTCCAGCACGAACGCTGGTCCAACTGAGGCGCCAGGTGGAAATGGCATGGCAAGCCGTTCCACAGGACTACATCCAGCATCTCTACGATCGTCTCCATGGGAGAATAGCAGCCTGCATTGCTGCGAAAGGTGGATATACACTGTACTAGTGCCGACATTGTGCATGCTCTGTTGCCTGTGTCTATGTGCCTGTGGTTCTGTCAGTGTGATCATGTGATGTATCTGACCCCAGGAATGTGTCAATAAAGTTTCCCCTTCCTGGGACAATGAATTCACGGTGTTCTTATTTCAATTTCCAGGAGTGTATATGGTGTACAGTTCGTCGTTGCACCTCCTCCCACATATTCCTCTTTTACAGTTGGAGCCAACGGTTCTTCGGAGTAACATTCGCTCTCTTCATGTTAATGAACACGTGTCCGAGGCATATGTAAACACTGGTCTTATGAAGGAAGCAAAGCAAAGCTGTGGGTTCTGACCCAGATGGACCAATAGTGACCGGTCGACCGTCGTGTCATCCTCCGCCAATGGTGTCATCGGGATTCAGCAAATGAGCGAATGAGGTCGGCACGCCGCTCAGCCCGTCGTTGTCAGCCGTCTTGACATTGGAACCACTATTTCTCAATCAAGCAGCTCCTCAACTGGCCCCAATATGCTGAGTGCAGCCCGTTCCAATACTCCCACTAAGGAAAAGTTATTCGTAGATTCGGGAATCGAACCCAGATCCCCCACATTGCAGCCACACACGCTGACCATTGAGCTATGGAGACGGACATTGATCTTTTAAGTGCTTTATAAAACGTTAATTTGGTGGTACTGGTAAGAGCCTTGAGGAAACCGTTTCTTAAATGCAAAAGAGGTTCTGTTAGCTGATATCAATCTCTGTTTTGTATCATAATATGTGTCAGTTGGGTAGGTGACTGTCGATCCTAGGTATTTAAACGGACCAACTATATACATAAAATCAGTTCGGTTATTTTTATAACGACCTAAATATTGTTGAAGACATTGTTTTCGAACAAGTAGCACAAAGCCATCTCAAATACAATTTTCGTTTAAATGTACCGACTCTCGGCTGATATTGCGCCTTCGACTGCCGATTGTGTTATACCACATTGTGAATTCTCTCGATATTTTCACATTCTGTTGCAGTTTATGAGACGCCCTTAATAAACTGAAGGAAAAGAAATCGCAACACCAAGACGGAGTTGTACGACATAAACGAAAGTTGGCAGACATATTTTCTACATCTGATAGATTATGTCTACTGAAATTTCGCGCCAGTCGCACAAGAGCGGCGCTAGTAGCACCAGAAGGAAGATGCAGATCTGGTTTGCTTTAATAACACGCTGTAACCGCCGTGAGCGTTAGTTCAAATGGTTCAAATGGCTCTGAGCACTATGGGACTCAACTGCTGAGGTCATAAGTCCCCTAGAACTTAGAACTACTTAAACCTAACTAACCTAAGGACAACACACACATCCATGCCCGAGGCAGGATTCGAACCTGCGACCGTGGCGGTCGCGCGGTTCCAGACTGTAGCGCCAGAACCGCTCGGCCACCAGCGACCGGCTGAGCGTTAGTTATCTTTGAGATTGGAAGTGGTGAGTTAATTTTAGTCAAGAATGCCTTCAAGGCGACAAAGACGCGTTTATCAACACCTCACTGAATGTGAAAGAGGTCATGTAATAAGGCTACGAGGAGCTGGATATTTGTTCTGCGATACTGCAGAAAGACTTGGCAGAAATGTAGGGACTGTACATGATTGCAGTCAACGCTGCTCATGAGAACGTACGGTCGCAATAAGACTGGGCTCCGGACGGCCACGTGGCACTACAGAGAGTGAAGACCATTCTGTTCGGTCTATGATTCTGGTGCATCGTACTGCATCTGCAAAAGCAGTTTGAGCAGCAGTTGGCGACACAATGAACTGTTACAAATGGTTCAAATGGCTCTGAGCGCTATGGGACTTAACTGCTGAGGTCATCAGTCCCCTAGAACTTAGAACTACTTAAACCTAACTAACCTAAGGACATCACACACATCCAAGCCCGAGGCAGGATTCGAACCTGCGACCGTAGCGGTCGCGCGGCTCCAGACGAACTGTTACAAATCGGTTACTTCGAGGACAGCTCCGAGGCAGATACCCTGTAGCGTGCATTCCGCTGAACCAAAAACAACGTCGTTTGCGACTTCAGTGGTGCAAATCAAGAGCTGACTGAAGGGCAGGGTGGAGGTCTGTTGTGTTTTCTAATGAAAACTGGTTCTGCCTCGGTGCCAGTGACGGCTGTGCGTTGGTTAGTATGAGGCCAGCTGAGGGCTTGCAGCCAACCTGTCTGCGTGGTAGACACACTGGACCTACACCTGAAGTTATGGTCTGGGATGCGATTTCGTATGACAGCAGGAACACTCTCTTGGTTATTCCACGCATCCTGACTGCAAATCTGTACATCAGTCTGATGATTCGATCTGTTGTGGTGCCATTCATGAACAGCATTCGAGGGGATGTTTTGCAATAGCGTAACGCTCGCCCACATACCGCTGTTGTAGCCCAACACACTGTACATAGTGTCCACATGTCGCCTTGGCCTCCTCGATCACCAGATCTGTCTCCATTTGAGCACACGTGCTACATCATCGGACGACAACTCAGGCGTCATCCACAAACGGCATTAACTGACCCTGTATTTACCGACCAAGTGCAACAGGCATGGAACTCCACCCGCAAACTGACATCCGGCACCTGTATGTTTACATATTTCTGGCGGTTACTCCGATTAGTAATGTACCGCATTTACATTTGCAATAGCTTATCTCGCGCTTACATTAACCTTTGATTTTGCGATGTTAACAATGAAATATTTTTCCTAGACAAATATATTCACGCAATTTCATTACTCTACTCTAATAAATTTTTGGTGTTGTTATTTTTCGAGTCAGTGTATCTATTACCTTGAAAGAATTTTATCAACTTCTAAAGAAGGCGAAAAGCTATAAATAGGCCGCCATTTCAAGACTATTGAAAAAGAAAAAGCCTTTACTAACATTGTCTTCAATTACAGTTTACCCAGTTGAACTGAACATAGCTGTTACTACTACTTTGCAACATATATAAAAAAACCTCTTTTTTCATGTTTTCCATCGTTCTTTAATAGCTTCTATATTCTTGGAGGTGTGGTCCATCAGTTCAACCAAATAAAAGACTGTTTGTTTTGTACTATACGCGTTTCGCTTCTTTTTATTTGTGATGCATCTTGAATGCCATATAACAGATGTTTGTTTTCTGTATATACGAGGCCTGTTCAGAAAGTAAGCTCCGATTGATTGCCAAATTGAAACCACAGTGAACATCAGAAATGTTTTACTTGTAACAATTAGCTACACCTTTCAGCTACTTCTCTACGTAGTCGCCGTTCTGACTTAGACTTTTGTCATAGCGTTGTACCAACTTTTCAATAGCCTCATCATAGAAGGCAGCCGCCAGTGCTTTCCGCCAATTCTCCACGTTGGCCTACACCTCGTTGTCTGTGTCAAAATGTTGTCTTCAAAGACAGCGGTTCATGTGACCAGAGATGAAACTCAGGGGGAGACAATTGCGGACTGTATTGTGGGTAATCTCACATTTCCATTTGAAAACGATGCAGGAGCATCTTCATTGCCCCTGCAGAATGCGGCTGAGAATTGTCTTGAAGAAGAAACAGCACGACAGTTATGTAATGTTAGCTGCATAGCTTCAGGCGAAATTTCTCACCAGGCCCTCGTACTTGGCGGCAGACACTATTTTCTAGACATCTTTACGCACTCACTGCGAGCTCAGAAATGAGAAGAGCGACGTGATGCTAACTGGGGTTATACTAGAGACACTACCCAACACATCCGTGCAAAGCTTTATCGGATTTTCATAGTCGTTTCCATTTCGCGACCGATCGGAGCTTACTTTCTGAACGCCCCTCGTAATAATTGTGTTGCATAATAATTACATATATGTTACTAAATTACACTTTTTGTTGTTCCTTTGTCGTTGGGTGAGGAACAACTTTTTGCAGAGCAAGTTTTGTAATGTTGAATTATAAGGAGCGATCGAAAAGTTTCCGTCTGAAGGCGTTCCTGCAGCTATATGCAACGAAGCGCGACTCCGAAGCTGGTATGTAAGCACCGACATGTATGTAAGGGATTGGTGTAGCATTCCTGTGTTTTCGACGTGCGTGGGGTAAATGCAGATACGTCAACCATAGCGACGTTATTACCAAACGCACCCAAACAAGAGCCACGCTTGGCTGCCGAAGGTCCAACACCGGTAGACATCCACCGGGGAATGAATAACGTGCATGGGGCAGCATGTTTGTTGAAAACTACCGTTGTGGAATGAAAATTGCGACAAGGCGTGCTGCTGCTTCACGATCACGCACGTTCCCATACCGCAAATGTCGTAACGCAAAACTTCGCCAACTCAGGTGGGAGACATTCGAGAACCAGCTCCGTAATCCTGATCTCTTCCCAATTGATTATTACGCCTTCGGTCCCTTAAAGAAGGACATGAACGGTCGACGGTTCCATCGGACGAGGATGTTCAGCAGGCAGTTACGGAGAAGGACAACGTGTTTTACCCAACGGGTATCTTCGACCTGGTGCGTCGGTGGGATGATTGCCTCAACGCTCACGGCCATTTTAACTGATTGGCATACCGATTCTTGACTGTATAGCCTTAGAACTGAAACGTTTTGATTGTCCCTTATTCTATTTTATTTTACTTACGAACTGTGCTCTTATTAATTCATTTGTGTCGTCATGGAATTTTGCGTAGATAGTCTCCGTACACCAGATTGCCCGATTTTCGAAGTTTTTCGAACACATTTCAATTAAGCGCTTCACTTTTCCTGTTCACTGTGTGTTGGTTGTGTGTGTGTCTCCCGTATGTAGTGATGTAGTATAGCCAAATGTCGCTCTGTTGTTTTCTTTTTTTATGTCTGTATGTAGTATGATATTCGTTTGTTTATAACTCTTTTTTATGCAGCCCAACGAAGTTAAACTGGAGGGAGTCACATATGGATTAGTAAGATCACAAATCGTAAGCAGAACCAAACAGTAATTTAACCTAGCAACACTCGTGCAACAAAACGTTGTTTCTTGCCTAAAAACAAGGGAATAACAAAAAAAATGAAACGAAGCGGCAAACATGTAATTAATATTTAACGCAATGTGTCTGTGTCTCTGTCTCTCTGTCTCTCTCTCTCTTTCTCTAGTCGTTTAGTCTATTCCGACTGTTCGTGACCCCATGAATTAAAGCACGCCAATTTTTTTATTTTTTTCTGTCATGCACTATCTCCCGCGGACTTTCCCTGTTGGAATCCATTACTCCTGTGATTCCATAGATCCATCTCATCCTTTTTCGCCCTATTCTTCTTGTGCCTCCGATCTTACCCACGACTTAAGCCTTTTCCAGCGAATCATGTCCTCTTATAATGTGCCCAAAGTAGGATAGTTTTCCTTTCAGTATAAGATCACCCAAGGAGCAATCTGCTTTTATTTGCTATAATACTGACCTATTCGTTCTCTTTGCTGTCCATGGGACTCCAAGGAATTTCCTCCACCATCTCAATTCATATGAGTATTCTACGCCGTTCATTTTTTTCTTATAGGCTTGGTCTTGCATCCGTACATGACAACTGGCTAGACCATAGTCCTTACTATTGGGACATTTGTTGTTAAGTTTATGTCTCTATCCGTGAATATATTGTTAAGGTTGAACGGTGCCTTTCTAACATGTAACAAGCGTATCTTGATTTCGTGGCTGCAGTCACCATCAGCAGAAATCTGGGAGCCGAGATAACTAAACTACACTCCTGGAAATGGAAAAAAAGAGCACATTGACACCGGTGTGTCAGACCCACCATACTTGCTCCGGACACTGCGAGAGGGCTGTACAAGCAATGATCACACGCACGGCACAGCGGACACACCAGGAACCGCGGTGTTGGCCGTCGAATGGCGCTAGCTGCGCAGCATTTGTGCACCGCCGCCGTCAGTGTCAGCCAGTTTGCCGTGGCATACGGAGCTCCATCGCAGTCTTTAACACTGGTAGCATGCCGCGACAGCGTGGACGTGAACCGTATGTGCAGTTGACGGACTTTGAGCGAGGGCGTATAGTGGGCATGCGGGAGGCCGGGTGGACGTACCGCCGAATTGCTCAACACGTGGGGCGTGAGGTCTCCACAGTACATCGATGTTGTCACCAGTGGTCGGCGGAAGGTGCACGTGCCCGTCGACCTGGGACCGGACCGCAGCGACGCACGGATGCACGCCAAGACCGTAGGATCCTACGCAGTGCCGTAGGGGACCGCACCGCCACTTCCCAGCAAATTAGGGACACTGTTGCTCCTGGGGTATCGGCGAGGACCATTCGCAACCGTCTCCATGAAGCTGGGCTACGGTCCCACACACCGTTAGGCCGTCTTCCGCTCACGCCCCAACATCGTGCAGCCCGCCTCCAGTGGTGTCGCGACAGGCGTGAATGGAGGGACGAATGGAGACGTGTCGTCTTCAGCGATGAGAGTCGCTTCTGCCTTGGTGCCAATGATGGTCGTATGCGTGTTTGGCGCCGTGCAGGTGAGCGCCACAATCAGGACTGCATACGACCGAGGCACACAGGGCCAACACCCGGCATCATGGTGTGGGGAGCGATCTCCTACATTGGCCGTACACCACTGGTGATCGTCGAGGGGACACTGAATAGTGCACAGTACATCCAAACCGTCATCGAACCCATCGTTCTACCATTCCTAGACCGGCAAGGGAACTTGCTGTTCCAACAGGACAATGCACGTCCGCATGTATCCCGTGCCACCCAACGTGCTCTAGAAGGTGTAAGTCAACTACCCTGTCCAGCAAGATCTCCGGATCTGTCCCCCATTGAGCATGTTTGGGACTGGATGAAGCGTCGTCTCACGCGGTCTGCACGTCCAGCACGAACGCTGGTCCAACTGAGGCGCCAGGTGGAAATGGCATGGCAAGCCGTTCCACAGGACTACATCCAGCATCTCTACGATCGTCTCCATGGGAGAATAGCAGCCTGCATTGCTGCGAAAGGTGGATATACACTGTACTAGTGCCGACATTGTGCATGCTCTGTTGCCTGTGTCTATGTGCCTGTGGTTCTGTCAGTGTGATCATGTGATGTATCTGACCCCAGGAATGTGTCAATAAAGTTTCCCCTTCCTGGGACAATGAATTCACGGTGTTCTTATTTCAATTTCCAGGAGTGTATATAGAAATTACCCCCATTGATTCTCCTCCTATATTCCATGAAGTGATAGGTGTAGTTGCCATAATTTTCGTTTTCTTGACATTCAGCATTACATCAGCCTTTGCACTTTCTTCTTTCACCTTCAGTAAGAGGATCCTTTACGCTTCTTCACTCCCTGCCATCAGTGTGGTACCGACTGCATAGCCAGTGTTATTTATATTAATCCTAGCTCTTTTAATTCCGGTTTCTTCTACATCCAACCCTACATTCCTCATAATGTACTCAGCACACAGATTGAATAAATAAGCTGACTATATGCTGCCTTGCCCCTCTCCTTTCTCAATCTTGATACATTTCGTTGTTCTATATAGGTTTCTCACTGTGGCTTCTTGGTTAGTGTATAAATTCCGTATGACGTAAATGAGGTGATTTGGTACTCCCACGTTTTTAAGTACGCCCCATAATTTACAGTGGCCGTTACAGTGTAAAGCTTCAGCATAATCAGTAACGCAAAGACACACATGTTTCTGGAATTCTCTTGCCTTCTCCGTAATCCATCGGAAGTTGGAAGTTTGATGTCTGGTCTCTCCTACTTTACGAAATCCAGCTTGTTGTTAAGGTAGCCCTTGGTCTGCCTACGAGGTGTGATCAAAAAGTAACAGGAATCTTTATTTATTCATCAACATCAGCTTTGTCTCCTTCAAAGTAGTCCCTGTCATACATTACACAATTACGCCAGTGCTTTTTTTCTATATTGGAAGCATTTCTGGAACTAAGTTATAGTGTTCAGCTCCTTCAGCGATTCCATTTTCATCTCTTCAACGGTGACAAAACGACATCCTTTCGTGATTCTTTTCAGCCTCTGGAACAGAAAGAAATCGCAGGGGCGTGTTTCCGACGAATACGGTGTCTGAGGCAACATAACAGTTTTGTTTTTTGCCAAAAAATCACGAACATCCATCGAGATGTGAGCGAGTGCATTATCATGATGCAATTTCTGCGAGGGGTTTTGATACAATTCTGATCATTTTCTTGGGATTGCTTCACGCAAACGGTGCATAACTTCCAAGTAGTATTCCTTATCGACCGTACGACCGTAAGGCAGGAACTCGTGATGCACTATCCCATTGTTATCGAAGAAAACAGTGAAAAAACCTCCACATGTGCTCGAAGTTGCCGGGTCTTGGTTCGTCAAGCAGTTTGCATTGGAACGAATGGTCCTCGGTTTCGACGTCCCGTATACCAATGTTTCGTCACCTGTTATACCCTTTTACAAGTTTTTGATCGTTGTAGACTTCATTCAGCAATTCCTGAACGAAGTCTACTCGACGTCGTTTTGGTTCAAATGGCTCTGAGCACTATGGGACTTAACATCTGTGGTCATCAGTCCCCTAGAACTTAGAACTACTTAAACCTAACTAACCTAAGGACATCACACACATCCATGCCCGAGGCAGGATTCGAACCTGCGGCCGTAGCAGTCCCGCTGTTCCGGACTGAGCGCCTAGAATCGCGAGACCACCGCGGCCGGCAAAATGGTTCAAATGGCTCTGAGCACTATGGGACTTAACTGCTAAGGTCATCAGTCCCCTAGAACTTAGAACTACTTAAACCTAACTAACCTAAGGACATCACACACATCCATGCCCGAGGCAGGATTCGAACCTGCGACCGTAGCGGTCGCGCGGTTCCAGACTGTAGCGCCTTTAACCGCTTGGCCACTCCGGCCGGCGACGTCGTTTTTGGTCGAAATTCAACATTTTCGTATCAAACTTTTATGCTACACATTTCATGTCGAAAACATCCGAAAAAGTTGCGTTTTATAAGCCAAAGGACATGCCGACATCATCAGCAACCTCTCTCAAGGTGTTTCGGCGATTTTCCACAACCATTGTCGTCAGTAATTGATGTGCTAGGGCGTCCATGACGGTCGGCGTCTTCAACGTCTTCTCGATCCTCTTTGAAATGTTTATACCACTCGTAAACTCTTGCCTTACTCATTGTATATTCAGAAAAAGCCACAGTCAACATTTCGAACGCGCTGCTGCACTTTATCACTTTTTGCAAGCAAAAGTTAATGCAAATCTTTGATCCATCTTTTTCGAAACTAAAAATTCGCTGAGCACTCGAAAACACGTGCAACGTTTTAGACGGTCGACTATAAGCTAAATTTTCAAATCAGCTGAAGATGGAAACACACATCAGGAACATGCGTAACAACAAGATAAAAAAAATTGAAAGTTGTGTTTATAAAGCCCACGAAATTAAAAAATTCCCCATACTTCTTGATCACACCTCGTACTGGACTGAGTCTACTGTTTTAAGTTTTTAAACATGACTTCTGTAGCATGTGAGATACGTGCGATTGTTCGGTACACAAAACAAACTTGTGTTAGAGGCCACTGAAGATGCTTCATAGATAAAAAGAAGCGAAACGTGTATGTCATTTCATTTAGCTGCGTAGACGGACCATATCTCCAAGAATACTTAATTGATATCAATCCCCTGTTCCTGCCGGCCGGAATGGCCGAGCGGTTCTAAGCGCTTCAGCCTGGAACCGTGCGACTGCTACGGTCGCAAGTTCGAATCGTGCCTCGGGCATGGGTGTGTGTGACGTTCTAAGTTCTAGGGGTCTGATGACCTCAGATGTTAAGTCCCATAGTGCTCAGAGCCAGAGCCCTGTTCCTGCCAGACTGATAAGTTTTTTTAAAATAAAGAACAACCGGTTTCAGTCACAATCCCTAGGGGCTCATCTTCAGGTGCTTTGACAGACCACATCGAGTATTTTCCCCGATCTATATTATTTCTGGTGCTGGTAAGCTTATTTATACAGTATATTACAACGCGGGAACATTGTGAATATAGGTCTATAAAACTAATACAAATCGAAAGATATCTTACTGTTTTTAGTGGTGGATACATGATTTTGAAGTACAGTATGAGCAAACATGTATACGTATATATAAATACTTTTCATTCCACAGCACGGAACAGCTGTCCTGAATATTAGGCAAAACAATAACTTTCCACACACGTTAGAAAGAACACGTTGATGCCTTTAGAATTAATCACATTGACAAACCCACAATAGCTAAACAGCATGTAGCTTATCAGACACAGAGTAAGGGGCATCCACAACTGCCTAGCTGTACTCCACACAGAAAAACATGGCAAAAACTTGATCTGCTAGAACAATTAGAAATAATGTTACACAAAAAAATCTTCTAAAAACGAACGAACAGAGTTCAGCAGCCACAGCTTTTTCGAAAATTTTAAAAGTTTATTTTTTCCTAAAGAAACAAAAAATGGTTCAAATGGCCCTAAGCACTATGGGACTTAACATCTGAGTTCATCAGTCCCCTAGACTTAGAACTACTTAAACCTCAGAACATGAAATACATCCACGCCCGAGGCAGGATTCGAACAAGCGACCGTAGCAGCAGCGCGGTTCCGGACTGAAGCGCCTAGAACCGCTCTACCACAGCGGCTGGCGACACAAATATTTAGTAGTGCAAGCATTTCATAACATAATTCACATTTGACATATTCACAAATATTTGATTTGTAAGTAATATCCTGTATAAGTGATAGTACAATGACCCTGTATCTCTTTTGCAATAATAACACCTGTGTATTTGTGGAAATGCAGCGACTTTACATTTGAAATTCGTTAACTTGCTTTTACTTGCATTTACAAAATGGGTCAAATGGCTCTGAGCACTATGGGACTTAACATCTGGGGTCATCAGTCCCCTAGAATTTAGAACTACTTAAACCTAACTAACCTAAGGACATCACACACATCCATGCCCGCGGCAGGATTCGAACCTGCGGCCGTAGCGGACGCGCTGTTCCAGACTGTAGCGCCTAGAACCACTCGGCCACACCGGCCGGCACTCGCATTTACGGAATGTGGTATAGAATGAAAAGTGTTCTAGGCGCTACAGTCTCGAACCGCGCGACCGCTACGGTCGCAGGTTCGAATCCTGCCTCGGGCATGGTTGTATGTGATGTCCTTAGGTTAGTTAGGTTTAAGTAGTTCTAAGTTCTAGGGGACTGATGACCTCAGAAGTTAAGTCCCATAGTGCTCAGAGCCATTTGAACCATTTGAAAAGTGTTTCTATGTACATAAGCATATTTACTCATACTGTGCTTCAAAATCATGCGTCCACCACTGGAAACAGTAAGTTATTTTTCGATTTGTATTAGTTTTGTAAACTTATATTCCCAATGTACCTGTAATCTTACCAGGATCATAATTAAGCTAAATCCGGAAAGATAATTGATGTAGACTGTCAAAGCACCTGAAAGTAAGCCCCCGGGTTCCAAATACATCGTGTATTGAAATAAAATCACTATTCTAAGTGAAGGCGGATGTTCTTCATTATACGGAAGTAACACAGTCACAGAAGAAACACCGACGGCAATGGATAAAATTGAGTGATAAGTTTTTCCTTTGCTCTTGTAGTATTAATTATAGTATAATAGTAACCGAGACAACCGGAAGAGTCCAAAGCGTGCGTACAGCTTCCAAAATAAGGCATCTGATTTGCGTTGACGGAAGGCAGCGCAATTTGTGAGTTGTAGGCGCGGTATCGTTTTGGGCGTGGAACGCGTGGGCGGTGTAGGTGGCGGTGGCGCGGGCGGACGCGCCTTGTTATCGGCCCCCGGCGCCCAATCACGGCCCCCGCGCCGCGCCGCGCCGCGCCAGCCGCCGGGCCGCGCCGCCGCGTCCAGAGACCGATCCGGCGCCGCCTTCCGCTCCCCACATCCTAAACGCGCCCTCTGCCGGCTACATTCGTCCCACGTGTCACACACCGACAGGAGGCGTAACCGACTGTGACAAAATCCTGGGGCTGGTCTCTGCATTAATACAAAATTCTGGGTGTACACATACGTACGGGTGTATACATACGTCGAGCATTCGTGAAAGAAATGGTGTATCGAGGATACTTCCGGTAATATTACAAACATAGAATTTCGTCCGAGGGTGTATATTTACTAGCAAGCACTAGAAATCATGTATATATTTTTTTCGGGCTTACTTTTTAGCAAACTTACTGAAATGACAGGCACGATGTTGGCACACTGTACATGAAAAAATTCCGTACTCGTTCTTTCACCGTTTCGTCTTGTGCATGACGGAGATTGTTCTTCTTTCGAATCACACTAGACATAGTTCACCCTACGAGACCCTCTCTTATCGCGTCTCTCAAGGGAAGCATGCATGCAGCGGGTATAAGAGGTACTACTATCGATAGTGTTACGACACAGTCAGTGGTACCCCTTACAACGTGTTAATTTTAAGTTGGCCGATCCACTCGCTCCTGATTCGGTACAGGTCAGAGGGCTTCGGCTAGTAGCTATTTGCTTTCGCCTGCAGCCAATATTAGCTAGCTTACACTACTGACTGAGGTAGTCATTGATGTCTGCTGTGTTACTTTGTTAAGCTTCACTGTAATTCGAACAGTTTCCTTTCTTTGCAATAAGTGTTCGTAATTGCTGCGGTTAGGATCTTTATTAAACATTTCAGTGCGTAAGACGATTTCAGCTTCGTGTACGAACAACATTAAGCGGTTTTTACTCCTGTGCCTCACTTCCGCTTCCGGGAAAGCGTGAAGCGCAGTTTATGGTGCCAGTACTGCAGTGGTCGCGTTCGTTTCATTCCCAGCTTTCTCCGAAATAACGTCAAAACGACGTGGCACTCGCTGCGACTACGAAACTCGCAGTCTGACCAGGAAACCGGGAGTGATACCAGCTCTTCCGCGGTGTGAGTGGACCCCCGGAAATCGACACATATTTACAGAAAAAACAGTTAAATATTTTTCACGAGGGAGAATATGAATATCATAATGTAAGCTGTCCTCTTAGGTGCCCGCCTAGCTTAACTCTAAGAAACTGCGACGTATTACGAAGAAAGCGCCAAATATTTGTGACAAGCAAGAACACAAATGCCATTGCTTGTCGTTTCAATCGCAGAAGCTTCTTCTTTTGTCTCTTAATCAGTCACAAAATCGAACAAACTCATTTCCGAGGGGGCACACTCTTATATGTAAATAATATAGAGTGTTTCAGAACAACATTAATAGGAAGTTCTGGGAGTCTGTAAGAAATGCGAAGATAAAACAAAGAAAATTAACATGTACTGGTACACCGACCTATTATCCCATAACTGCATGCCTCTACTCAATGGTTAATTTTTAAAATGTTAGGTGCCGGACATACTTCTTCAACTGTACACCCTCACCCCTCCCCTTCCAAGCCATAAAAACCACAAGTTTCCGTTTCTGAAAGCTTGTAATACAACTAATAACGAGAAATCATTTCTTTTTGCAAAATACGGTTCTGAATGGCTCTCTCTGAGTACTATGGGACTTAAGGGGCTCCGGAACGCCCTATACTTGCAATGTTAAAATAACGCTTATAAATTACATCTGCCCGCATCTCGTGGTCGTGCGGTAGCGTTCTCGCTTCCCACGCTCGGGTTCCCGGGTTCGATTCCCGGCGGGGTCAGGGATTTTCTCTGCCTCGTGATGGCTGGGTGTTGTGTGCTGTCCTTAGGTTAGTTAGGTTTAAGTAGTTCTAAGTTCTAGGGGACTTATGACCACAGCAGTTGAGTCCCATAGTGCTCAGAGCCATTTGAACCATAAATTACATCTTTCCTCACAAAGTATTTGAGGTAGGAAGTTGAACTTTTTACAGATTATTTATTGGAATATGGGCTACAACTTAACACAAGGATTTTACAAAATTTTAGTTCAGTTATTAAAGATGATTTTTTTTTCAATTGTAATGAAAATTCACAACATTTTTTTGCAATTTTTTATTTATATATTCAAAAATATACAGCTTTTTGGAAAAAAAGCTGTGTTAAATTATGCAGAAGGTACTGTGTAACATTTACTGAAAGTTTGAAACAAATATGTTTGGAAGATCCTTAGAAAACATGTAATTAGTATGAGAAAATAAAAGTTTTGGGAATCGAGCGACAAAGATTGGATTAACTTTTTAGTGCATTGCAGGTCCATAGGATGGATTATCTTCATCCTCTGCAAACTCCTCCTCCAGCTTCCTCTTGTTCCTCCTCCTGTTTACTCTTGCTTGTATTTCTAGACTCTTTACAGCCCTGTCTGCAGCCCGAAGGCGTTCCTTGTCTAAAGCAAGCATCGCTCGTACCATGTTAGAACCTATCTTCATTCCCATATTTCTAAATACCTTGCACCTTACAATGTTGCCATCATTGAAAGTCGCAACAGCATCATACACACCAAAGTGAAATGTTTCTATTCCAACAAATACAGTCTTGGGGATTCTCGACCATATAACACTATTTACACTTTCATTGGGGTTTTGAGTTTTTCCGTGAATACACTTTTTCAACAGTTCAGGTGCTGCTAAGTCTCTGAAAATAGGTTTTATCACCTCCATTATTGCATGAGGCAGACTACGCTTATGAGTGTACACTTCACCAGTTAGCAATCCCTTGTTATATTTACACCAACTGTCTTCTTCTTTGGGACACAAGCTATGTTGGGGATTTTCATCGTCTTTATTGTTTACAGTAATAACACATACCTTTGGCTTTCCAACATATCTCCTTTTCTTAAAAGCCTTCAGAGGATTTCTAATAACCTTACTTTTACTCATTATTATACTTCAACAAAACAGAGACTCAAGAAACAGAATTAATTACGAATATTTTCGAGATAACGACAGAGTAAATAAACATGAAACAATCGACAATCACACCAGCGATATATATTGAACCATCACAGGTTAGCCACAACACATACTTTATCTCACATCACTAAAATGTACCTGATGAGCACGGACGTTAATAATAACACCATTTGACAGCAGTTTAACAGCGCCACAGTGGGTCACGCCCATGTAGAACACATTTAAAAAAAAATTTAAAAATAGTTGTAGTCTTCGGAATTGAATAAATTATATATCTATTAAAAGGTAATAGTCTGCAGATTCAGAAAACGCAAAAAAGTAAAACTTGAACTTTTCATGATTTTGAGCCTTTCCGGAGCCCCTTAACATCTTAGGTCATCAGTCCCCTAGAACTTAGAACTACTTAAACCTAACTAACCTAAGGACATCACACACATCCATGCCCGAGGCAGGATTCGAACCTGCGACCGTTGCAGTCTCACGGTTCCGGACTGCAGCGCTAGAACCGCACGACCACCGCGGTCGGCACACGGTTCTGAATTACAGGTTTTCAAAACAATTTATTACAATCAAAACAACAAAGTCATAAAATTTAATGCCACTTTCCGTCACCGTAGCAGTGTCATTTTGCCCTCGACACGTATCAGCACAAGTCGGTAGTATTCGTTACTATGACGTTACATTTTCAACTGCTGCCAGCTGCACAGTTCAAACAGTCGCATTGTAGCTACTCGGTGAACGTGTCTCCAGTATTAATTAAAATAACGTTGAGCGATGAATTATGATGTTGATGAAGACAGAAGTGGCCCATTAGGGGCATGTACAATTTTGACTCCACAAAGAGTTAAGGAAAGTATAACACGATTTGACATGAGATACCGAGTTAGATGCTTAGTAAATGCTTTATACGTTATTTGTATTATACTCATTGAGTTGTACTACAACTGGATTGATTTAAGTTCATATTCAATACAACAAATAAGCAGCACATTTTAACAAGAACATTCACATAATACGTCTTCACGAAAAGTAAATTGCTTATGCCATTTGTACGAAAGCAGCGGAATCAGTGCGTGGCTCCAGAATTGGTGGCAATGCAAGAGAAAACCATCCCCCACCTCCACCCCACATTGCGCGGCTGCGATACCTTCCCCCTCTCACCGCCACCTCGTGTTACCCTGTTATGGGGACAGACTGTATGTAATATTCTGTGGCCAGATTTCGTCGTTAGTAACTTTCATAATAATGAGTAAAACAGAAGTCTCAAGTTTTATGTACACAAATTATAAACAAGATTTAACCGTAAAATCTAACAAGTCGAACAAAACATATCTACAACGTATGTATCGATCACAACTTGTCTTGGGTATGCTGTACACACACACACACACACACGCACACACACACACACACACACACACACACGGTACCTCACCCATGCCCCTGGCCGTGGCCCCAAGTTTGTCATCCATTGTCACGTTCATTTGAGGTGGTAGCGGAGTGCCAAATTATAGTTACGTTGCGATTTCATACACGTGTACTATTTTAAAATTCCAGTGCCTACCATTTCCAGTGAGTTCAAAAAAAAAGAAATCCCTGTGACCTGCTACACCGGTACCCAGCGCATTCCGGGCGAAATTAGACCCTGCCTTTGCTCACTACGCTACAAGGAATTCCAGCTTCGGATACTAGCTGTTATCGTACGTTTTCTTTAAGGCTAATCGACCAATGTGCCATTAACAGACACTTAATTGTAATAAATATATATTTACAATAAATCTTCATGCGCCACTGTCTTGAAACAGCATACTGCCATAACACGCAACTTGTAACACTAAATCAACGCAATTGGTAAATCCAACGTGGAGTCTCTAAAGTAATTTGTCAACTGCTGTCGAGTTTCATGTCGCATAGAGTTGCACGGCATTTTGACGTATTTTCCGAGCAAGACACAAACATATCTCGCGTTACAGAGGGCAATCATGGTCTGTTCCCCCCATACCTCTCCTCACCCAGTGGCGGCCTATGTGGGGGCCAGGCTTTCTTTCTCCGCTCCCCACTCCACCCTTCTGAAATCACCCAACTTGCAACTAACAGACTGTACGCATAGCTTGGTCTCAGGAACATTCGAAGCTGAAAGCCCCTTTTCCGGCGTTAGAAGTCGTCTGTCTGGCTCTGAGCACTATGGGACTTAACATCTATGGTCATCAGTCCCCTAGAACTTAGAACTACTTAAACCTAACTAACCTAAGGACAGCACACGACACCCAATCATCACGAGGCAGAGAAAATCCCTGACCCCGCCGGGGATCGAACCCGGGAACCCGGGCGCGGGAAGCGAGAACGCTACCGCACGACCACGAGCTGCGGACTAGAAGTCGTCTGTCTTCCACTCATTGCCCAACCGGTCACGGCCCTTAGACGGTCAGTATTATAGCGCAATACTACCGGATGTACAACAATTTTGGACATGTGGGGTTAGATTGAGAGGTTCTGCAATAAAATTGAGCCCACGCAAAACTTTTGAAATATATTCTGCTGCCTGGATATATAGTGCCGTCTGTGGGCAGAATTGTCAATGTCCATGATAGTCACTGATGTGCTATAGTCTTTGGGCATGTTTGTGTTCACTATTCGTTTTAGTTGTTGTTGCGTTGAAAATGAGTTGAAACTAAGACATTGTGTTCGCCTTAGAGTGCACCGATATGTGTAAATCAGTGATAATTTTGTTTGTATGTGCGTCCACAGGCTAGATGTATTTCATAAAAGAAAACGTCCGTTATACACTGTAAATTTATCTTTTATTTTTTTGCGTTATTCGCTAGTTTCAACCAACGCGTGACTCTTAGGTGCCTATACAACACATCAACTACAGTAGAGTGAAGCTCATAATTTGTGTAACAGTCTGAATGTCTTAAGAACATAGTAAACATCGTAATTGCGGCATAAGGTATCTTCCATTACCTGCGACCTCAATCTGTATGTTGATGTAACAAATGCAGACTGCCCAGTCGCATAAATGTGACTACCTGTCAGAGCCCTGAATAACCACCATTTGCAGCACGTATCGCTGCGAGACGTGTAGGAAGCGAGGTTCTGGAAGGTACCAACACGAATATAGAGCCGCGCAGACTCCCATTCCGTGCTGCGCTAGGTTATTCGGTTGAGGATCCATATGCCGGCCGGTGTGGCCGAGCGGTTCTAGGCGCTTCAGTCTGGAACCGCGCGACCGCTACGGTCGCAGGTTCGAATCCTGCCTCGGGCATGGATGTGTGTGATGTCCTTAGGTTAGTTAGGTTTAAGTAGTTCTAAGTTCTAGGGGACTGATGACCTGAGAAGTTAAGTCCCATAGTGCTCAGAGCCATTTGAACCATTTGAGGATCCACGTGCGAACAGCCAGTTCGAAGTGGCCCACACAGATTCTCGACTGGGTTTAAACCCGGAAGTTTTTGGCCAAGGAAGCACGGTAAATTCATCCTCGTGTGCTTCGAAACACAACCGTACAATGCGAGCTGCATGACTCACTGAATTTCCCTGGCGATAGATGCCATCGTGCCGAGGAAAAACAAACCATATATAGGGCTGGACATGGTCCCCAAGGATAGATACATACTTGTGTTGATTCACTGTGCCTTGAAAACATTCCCCAGACCATAGAGCTCCCTCCTCCGACCAGCACCATTCCGACGATTGTGCAGTGTGTTGGTCATCAGACGTTTCATGCTGTACACGCCAACGGCAGTCTGTCCGATGGAGCATAGAATGCGATTCAACTGAAAAGGCCACCTGTCACCACGCAGTGGATGCCCAGATGCGGTACTGGCGTGCGAATTCCATATTTCGTTGCCGTTGGATGCATGAACCACGCTCTGCAGCAACATTCGCTGAACGGTCGTTGAGCAGACAGTTAGTAGTCCCTTGGTTCATCTGACCGATCAGTTGCTCAACAGTTGCCCGTCTGTTCGCTCGTAACATGTCAGTGGCCGTCATTCAGCCCCGTTATCTATGGCCTGTTGTGCACAACAGCTGCCTCAGCACCGGTTTTGAATAGTGCCTGTTTTGGATAGTGCCTGTTTTGGATAGTGCCTGTTTTGGATAGCACCATATTGCCATGCACAGTTTACTTTAACCACGGCGACACGCGAACGGTTCACAAACTTATCCGTTTCGGAAATGCTTCCATCCTTGACCCGAAAGCCAAAGATCATGTCCTTTTGGACGTCGGATCAATCGCTCGGTTTCCGCATTACGACAACGACTGCACTGTTTTCCGCGTACCTCCGATACGCTTTATATACCCTCCACTGCTCTTGCTCCCACCTGCCTTTTGTGAGTGGTTATTGCACGTTGATGTCGAACATAGGTGTGGTCGCATTAATGTTTCTTGATCATGTATGTTGATCCATTGCGCATTCCAGATTGACGATATCCTCCAGGGAATTTTAAAAAATAATTCACCAGACAATAATTCTCCCTCCTCCCTCCTCCAGTTCCTTCGATTGTTGCAGGGTGTTTGCTTTCAGACGTTTCACGCCGTACACGTCAACGAACATCTGTCCAATGGAGCATAAAACGTGATTCATCCGAAAAGACCACCTGACGCCATACAGTTGTGGTACTGACGTACAAATTAGTCTCGCCGCCAATGAACAGCAGTCATCAAGTGTGTATGAGCCATGTGCCTGCTGTAGAGGCCCAGACGCAACAACCTTCACTTAACTGTTGTTGAGGAGAACCGTTGGTAGCCCCTTGGTTCACCTGGGCAGTCAGTTGCTCAACAACAACAAAAAAAGTGGTTCAAATGGCTCTAAGCACTGTGGGACTTAACATCTGAGGTGATCAGTCCCCTAAACTTACAACTACTTAAACCTAACTAACCGAAGGACATCACACACTTCCATGCGCGAGGCAGTATTCGAACCTGCTACCGTAGCAACAGCGCGGTTCCAGACTGAAGCGCCTAGAACCGCTCGGCCACAGCGGCCGGCGTTGCTCAACAGTTGTACATCTACTCGCCTGTACACATCTTCGCAGCTGTCGTTCACCCCTGTCATATATGGCCCGCGGTGCACCGCAGTTGCCTCGGCGGCGGTTTTGGATAGCACCATTTTGCCATGCAAGGAATAACTTAACCACGGTGGCAAGCGAACAGTTTATGGACTTAGCGATTTCAGAAGTGCTTCCACCCTTGACCCGAAAACCAGTGATCATGCTCTTTTGGACGTCAGATGAATCGCTCTGTTTCCGCGTTACAACAATGACTACACTGTTTCCCGCGTCCCTCCCTCCTCAACACACTTCATATACCCTCCACCGCTAGTGCTGCTACCTACCGTCTGTGAGTGGTTACAGCACGTTGACGTCGAACATAGGCGTTGGTCACATTAATGTGACTGGACCGTGTATTATTTGAAGTTCGCACGTGATATAACGTGGTCCTTTGACGAATGGATGTTAACTGCGTCCTCAGATTATACTATAGGAGCCACTGCGTATGCTACTCTCCTTTAGATCATATTCGATGCAGAGCATTGAAGTGTGAATTCGCACGTAGACTGGAAAATTAATTTATACATCACATGTCATGCAACTTGGTGCATAATGTTACTGCATATATAAGTAATGGACCGTACCTTATACTGAAATTACATCTTTTTCATTTATTATGTTTTATTATCTTTAGACTGTTATACATACTATGTATTTGTCTCTTCTGTAGTTGATATGTTTTATAGTTGTTTGATAAAGACGCTTTAGTCGAAATTGCTCAATAGCACAAGAAATAAACGATAAATTTACAGCCTACAGTGGACTGAGTTTTCTCGAATCATTTCAGGCTTCGTGGGATGTTAGAGTAGATTAGTATTAAAACAGGAATATTAAGAACGAATCGTATGAGTTGTTGCTCAAAAAATGTGGGAATGGTATCCTACTAAAACGAAGGAAGGTGTTTTAAAAATGTAATTAATTGAAAGGCATTAATATATTTATATTTATTAATATATTTATGTGTGTGTGTGTGTGTGTGTGTTTCTATACATACTTAGAAGTGAATCTGCACTTGTAAATTTAAAATCTTCGAAAGAACTGCCAGTAGCAAGATATAGATAGGCGCTGACTTGGTGGACATACGTCCCTCATTGTAGAGTTTGGTTTTGTGATCGTGGGTAGAACCATTTCCAGTAATGTATCAAATGCTGGATCAACACAGAGTAAAAATTTATGATAATTATTTTTTCAAACTTAATTTTCTCAACAAGTTTTTGTGAGTGAACCCATGATGCTCCTTATATCAATTTTTTATCCACTTTCCTTTTTTTCGTGTTTGACACAAAGGAGAGCAACTATCGAAGCTAAAGCGTATTGGCCGTCCGAAATTCTGAACCAGAATAAATACCGCACAATATTATTGCACATTTAATGAGCAGTCTAAGAAGAACTTCGCTATTACTGTACAATATTACTATGCAGTAATATTGACCGTCTATGGTCCGCTTTATGCGAGACGAAGGTGGTCGTTTATATTTCACGTGCATTTGTCGTATGCAGTAAAGTCGCAGCAAAAATATATGGTCAGTTTGCATATTTAGTTGCAACTGGGTCCACATACGTGATAAACTAGTTGAAAGAAATGTTTCCTACATTGACTATTATTCATTTCCATTTTATTTTTTATAGACGTGTCGGCTTTTTAGCCATTTCTACGCTAAATGTTTAGTCAGTTAACTACATATGTTTTGGGTTACAGCCAGATAATTTCATAGGCAGTTCGTGGTAGGCCAGGTTTGGAAGCTGTGGCTATGATATTCGGTTCAGTACAATAGTAGCACACAGTCCAGCAATTTACTAGTGTGAGGGAAGACTGAACCGTGTGCATCGACATCTCGTGGGAAACAAGTCAAAGATAAACCTGTGTGGGGACGTACGATCCATGTTATCTAAGTTGGTAAATGTTGATAAAATTTGAATTTGGTAGTGACTGAATCGCGTAATTTACCGAAGGTTGCGGGTAATTACACACGAATTATGTTAATAAATCAGTATCGTCATTGCTAGTCAGGAGTATCCGTTGGCGGCCTATATTATTATCTGAACCATTATTAAGACTGCCATGAGGCGTTTTAAGGTGATAGATGACATTGTGAAAGCAATAATGCAATGAAGAATTGTGTTACTTACGAAATCAATAAAGGATGTAAATGCCAAGAACTATTAGTATTTTGAAGCTACCTTTCTCACTTCAAATGAAGAACTTTAATATTCGTAAATAAAAGAGATACGTTTTCGTTGCGGGCAACACGCTTACGTTTTATACGAATCGCGTTCTTTCTGTTAACCATGCCTTACCCATGTCTGGTCGCCATAAAAAAAGCTGTTCCAGTTAACAATCAGCAGAAGATGGCGGAAGGGAGGTCATAGACTGTAGTACCTACATATGTTACAAATTTTGCACTAATATGATACTCTTCTCAAGTGTTTTCGAGTAATCGAAGTTCAAATGTTTAAGAATGTGTTAAACGCCATACGAAAGTATCAACTATCGGGCAGTGACATTAACGCAAGGGCTACGGGCGACAAGTGGTTCGCCCATGCTGTGCTCTTTCTGGTCTTCCAAGAAAACACTTGTTTCGTTACAATGAGTAATGTTTCTTCAGAAAGGTATAATAACTATGAGAATAAATATTGTGGTACATTCTGGGAGAGCAATACTCAAGGTGTAAACAGGATCTTTGATGAAATTGACATTTATTTTTCGATTCACCCATGAGCGTAGTGCATTGAAGTCATACCCAGCGAACCTGTCCTGAATAATGACCACTGCATTTGTGGTACAACCATCACCGTATTTGTATCTACACTAATAATAAAACTAAAACTGTCGTGTCTGCATATTGAAAATAGTTATTAAAAAACTGATTGTGAGTGGTGTAGGGAGTGTAACAGAATACAATAAGACTATTTTTAAAAACTTTTTCTGTCCGCCTGTTTGAACATGCTGATCTCCAAAACCACTGGTCGAATTTTCACGGTGTTTTACAGTAACTTGAGCGTAACTTGTGGCAAAATACAGGCATTATTTCATTAAAATCGCATAAGGAAAAAATATATCTTAATTTAAATTTTTGGGAGTCTGTTCAGCTTAGTACGAAGACGTGCTGAGAAGTAATGGCTCCTAATTTTTAAGCGAAAATTTTTTTTAAATAAAGAAAAGTTACTAACATTATACATCTTTATTTTTCATGTCTACATGTTTGCAGCCCTCTGCCACTAGAGGGCTCCATATTGTAACGTGTAACATGGCGGTGTGTAACATAATTATATCGATGCGTCAGAAACAGCATGCCGTAATCGAGTTTCGAATTCTAAGAGTTCGTTCACACATGGTGTACCCTCTTTTTCCGCATGACAATGTCAGACCACACACACGAGCACTCCGAGATTTGCAACAAGCCAACACCTTGAGTTCATTGTCATCGGTCATCTTCCATATACTTACACATAAGCGTATACTAGACTGTATGTATATACGTAATTCTCATGTGGTCGCCGTAACCGTTGTTACTACATTTATCCACAACTTATCTCGGTTCCATACAGTGAGGCATCTGTCCGGGCATGCGTGATTATCTGTGCAAGCAACTACTGAAGTGGCTTCTATGGTCTGCCTCACTGAGTACACTCCCTGGCTCATACAGGGGGTTCAGAAATCCCCGTTACAAACTTCTAGCCGCGCGGGATTAGCCGATCGGTCTATGGGGGCTGCAGTCATAGACTGTGTGGCTGGTCTCGGCGGAGGTTCGAGTCCTCCCTCGGGCATGGGTGTGTGTGTTTGTCCTTAGGATAATTTAGGTTACGTAGTGTGTAAGCTTAGGGACTGATGACCAAGGCAGTTAAGTCCCATAAGATTTCACACACATTTTTTTACAAACTTCTAGAACTTGTAGAGGGAAGTGAGTACACAATATTTTGAATCGGAATCCATATCCGGACACGTATCGTTTCCGTTCTACGACGATTTCAGTTCAGCTGCGTACCGCGTCCACGTGTGCTGAGGGAAAGAGAAAAGTCTCAGAGTTGCTTGCACTGGTATGCAATTGGGTATACAGGATGATGTGGACTGCGTCTTGTGGGGTCGTGTGCAACATTTTGGCCACTGCAATAGAAACTGAAGAGACACCACGTGGGATGGAGAATGTGTACCAGAACATGCTTCTTAAGTACAATGTGTTTAACAACGCTGGTGGTTGCCACATCGCGCCGCTGTAGTAATCCATCACCAATGTTCTGTACGTACAATATGTTGGTTTTTTTATTTGGAATAATGTAAACACGTAATGTTTAAGTGATAATACAAACAAATGTGCTTAAATGATAAATGTATGCTTCGTTATATTTTCTTTCGAACTGTTGCCTAATAATTGTACTGCGTCACGCCTAATTCAATCCCTCTCAAGCGGAAGTGGATGAGTTAAACATCTGAACCAAAACCGCCCTAGAACGGAAACGGTACGTTTCAGGACATGGAATCCTATTTAAAATATTATGTACTCACTCCCCTCCACAAATCCTAGAAGTTTGTAACGGGAATCTTCGAACACTCTGTATTTATAAGATTATCAAAATGAGTAACACAACCGGAAACCCTGCTAAATTTTAAATCTATTCTGCAATTATTTTTCACTGAGAAAAAATCGCAATGCTGTTAATAGTCATTAAAAAAATTATGCTGTCTGCCGGATCGAATGCGACGAGTGAGTGAGGTCAATGGTGTCGAGTGTTTTAAGAGCGGAAGGAGATACAGAAGTGTCCGCCCGTCTGTAGACTGTACATAAAATACTAAAAAATTTAAAAAAAACAGGGGTTTCGCAATATCTTAACTATCAGACAAAATTCTGTATATATCTGGTATTGTCGTCACCGAAAGATTAGGATGTCACAAGTACTTAGTCGTTGGGTGCAAAACTCCTTACATACCGAGAAACACAAACCACAACTACTGACTACTCTTATTTAACTTATTTTTCGTAAGAAAAAGGCCCACTGGGGAAAAATCGTGACCACACATGACTTTACCATACTAGATCGGAGACAAAGCGGCAATCAATATTGCCTCAGCAAACAAAGTAAAATCGAACGCGCCTAATTTTACCAGGTGTAAGCTTACGAGAACCGTTTTTAGATGCTATAGCAATTGTGTTTGTGTGTTTTATGAAGTAGAGAACAACAATCAACACTGAAGTCGACTCTGAGAAATCATCAAAATTACAAAGAGACAGCCGAGATAAATATGGGCTTTTGACTACCAGTATTCTGCTTTAGCACGACAATGAACGACCTGGGTCTGCTCGCCAAACCAAGAATTATTGCGTCAGTTCAAGTGTGACGTTTCTCCTCGTTCACACTATATGCCGGACTTAACTCTGATTTCCATATCTTCATGCATTTGGTCACGCCGTTCTATAATACTCGTAAATCCCACATTATAATGTACTAGAAATTATCCTCTGTTAATGACGCAAGGCATGTTGTTCGCATAGAGTCGTGGCACTGATTCATGATATTTGACACAGCTGTGTAGTATTTCTCTGACGGTAAAATAGAAGAACTCAAAATAATTCCCCCGAAATAGGGGAAATCACACTGAATACTGTGTTTTCTCGTACAGTCGTATTCGTAACAAAATCAACTCGCTCATCCCGAGTAGTCGCCTTTTGCACATTCGGTTGTTGTACTATACGCTAAACATCTTCTGAGTGTTAGAATGTGCGGCTATATCAGCTAATCTCTAGATTCCGCAAAAATCTATCATTTCTTCTATTTCCAGGGATTGTATATCACACTTCCAAAACCAGTTCACTCACACACCGTGACTCTAGTTACAGTAATTTAGCCACAATTACACATGCCTACGCAATGTAATACATCATTCCATTCATAACATTTTGAAAAATATTCGTATTTGCTTACGTACACCACCAGAGGGTATCTTTTCTAATATTATAAATTATTTTACAAATGAGCAAGTCTTCCTGTTCTTTCTGTTTATTTTTACATCCACTTCATGTATTATTCCTTATATCTCTCAAGTTATGGTTGCCCGTTTTCCCATTTCTTTCTATCACCTGGCTGTGCTTCTAGCAGGTAACCATCATCTAATCGAATCTCAGTGCTGGGAGAAATCAATACTTCCTCCACTTATCCCTTTTGCCATCCCGTTTCCGTGTGGCTATGTGTTCTATATGTATGTGTGTCCAAATTATTCAGATGTGACTGGCCTGCTAGTCCATCGTCCATCAGTAGAGGCATAAAAAACTGCATGTCGGTGTGGCAGATGCGCCGTCGTCAAACCGACATTCAGATTGTTTCCGAAAATGCCTACTTCATCGTTCCAAGTTTCAAAGTTATTAGTTACGTACAGATAACTTTTCCGGGTTTTCGACACGTTGGTCTTTATCAAAATAGCATATAAGGTGAATTTCACCATGATTGTTCAAGATAAATATAAATCTTTTCCTTGTACGCAACAGAATCCTAGCCTAGCATCCGTTTTTAGAAGATGAGGCAGATTTAACTGCGCGATAATCATCTTACATCTTCAAAACATTATTATGCTTTTTCGTAGCTAGTGACGGAGAAAATTAATGACAACATCACTTACTGCACCACTATTCTTTCTGACCGGCACTACTGTAGTGGCAAGACGGCAACCAACCGTATACAACATATCACTTATATCGCTTATGCATATGGCTTCATGTAACATGTTTCACTGGAGACTAATCTTTACGATAAATGGAGCTGTACAACATTTCACGACACTAATATAGCGTTTGTCGAGCCTTCGCTTTCCTTGGACATTCGTAGGGTAGGGCTAGGGGGTGTTCTAGTTTTAGAATTTGACGAAAATGTTTAAATGCAACTAGACATGTTCTGCTTGATCGGCCTTAAATAAAATTATATTTGCGTATCACAAAACAGAAACCAGTTGTTAAAACAAATTTCGAAGCAGAAACTATATCTAGTGTACCTCAGGACTGACAAATAACCGTGTGGTAATGGTGTGTACTGCTGTCTCCGGAACTGATCCACTCGGTTTTTGGGAATTTGTACGACTGTTTCGAGTGGTTTCTGTGCGTGGAAATAACAGTAAAGTCACTAAGCTGTTGTAATCCCTTCTATACTACAGTTTGGCAAACCATGCGCTTTGCTTCCAAAAAAAAAAAATTAATGTCAACCCCGACTGAAGATTACAAATTACAGTTTGCTTACAGTTACGGAGCGGGAGGAAGTGTAGCCCACTATTAACCTTTAAGTCCGAGGCAGAATGTACGGTATTATGAAACCTCATGACAGATTAAGACTATACGCTGAAATTGGAGTCGAATACGCACCCTTGGCTTCACAGGCATCGACTGAATTATCCACCCATGACTCGGATAACATTTTCAGTCCAAGTGTACCTATATCTTACTTACCAAACTCTTGTCCAGAAGGGTTCAGAGATGAATTTCTGCGCTGTTGATGAAAAAGGAAGATAGACTCTACGGCATATTTAAACTGTTACGGTGTCCCCAGAATGTTCATTCAGTAGTAGCATAGCTCCTGAAAAGTCAGGCTCCAGGTTCGGATCTGGTGCAGTACACACTTTTAATCTGTCAGGAAGTTTCACGACAGATATGCTTCATTTTTTATGTACGGAAAACGTCATTCATCACTCGCAACTCATCTACAGCTGTATTTAGAGCGGTGGCACGAATGCCCTGGTGGTGGTTGTCTTCTTCACAGAGACAAGTCTTTACATGTGTATCAGATAAAGTATGTAAAGAAATTCTAAATTATATGCTAACAGAGAAGCCTGTGTAAACTATTATTCCCAATTCCATACAAAAATGATCCACATATTAAAATTCCACGTTACATCCTGTATAAGATAGCATACAAATGTCATAAAAAGGCCTCGATAAATGACGTTTTTTCAAATGAACATTCTGTAAGCTCAGATTTTCTGCATAACGGCCTATACTACTCGTACCTGAGAAGAATGCCGGTTGCTAAACGTGATCGTGTTCAGTGAATCAGCAGCGTGGACGGCAAAAGCGCCATAATTAACTCAGTCAAGTCTCTTTAAAACCTTCTTCTCATACCGAAAGTAGCGCTGTCTTGTTAACAAGAGATATTGTTATACAGGCTGTCATGAAATCTGATGACAGTTTAAAACTATTTGGCGGTACGGAACTAAAATTCGGACCCTTGTCACGTAATGTGTATGTAGGAGCGCACGCGAAGCTTCATCATTCACTCGTGTTACTGAATATGGCGAAGGAATCTGTATTGTGGTTGCTTTTATCCAGGAATCAGCGGTCACTTGTGTCGCAAATTTTGAACTCCAGGAGTCGACTTCGAAGTTATCGATCAAAGGTTTTGCCCCATAGGCCCGCTGTTTTGGCTTTACAAATTGAAATATGAGAATATTAGAGTAGTTCAAGATAGTGAGAACTCTTCGACAATATTTGTTTCATTCCAGCATTGTTGTCCGTTACCGGAATTTCCTCTCTTAGCTTTAAAATTCGTATACATGCAACTAACCACGATGTTTCTGACGTGCCACAAGACAGTCATTAGTGTGAGTGCTGTCTTCAGTTTTCATTAATAATCGAGTAAACATACGACTATTAGGTATCGACGGAATCATTCAACTGTTTACCCCGTTATAATGTGGAAAATAATATACAAAGTGGCTAGTGGCAAATTGGATAAATTTAAATATTTTCGAGTATATATTTAGCGTTTCACTTTTCGTACGAAAATTTTTACAGATGAGAGCATAAAAAATCGTTAAACTTCTAACATTAGCAGCAAGAATATCAGGCTTTTCGTCTGTGCGCTGCAATAGACGTTTCTTAATGCATTTGGCTGCTAGTATTACTGGCTCAGTGTTTCCTGTTTCATAATCATACACAAAAATGCACTAGAGTATTTACAGGTGATTTTTTTCACTCTCAAATATTTGGCTGCTTATTATTTTATTTCTTTAGTGTAAATAAATCATCATATTGTACAGGAATAGCATATATCTGTCCCCGTGGGAGACAATTAAATTTTCAGAAGAAGGTAGGGCCTACGGACAGAATTTCATGTCTACTAGTTTCCCTCCTACACTTACCTTATGAAGTACAAGAACGGTGAGATATCATGTCGATCAAATAATCCTCTTTTCCACTGTCGGTGCTATTTGCGTAGCCATGACCACAACCAAATCACTGGCAAACTTCACCTGATTTAGTGGAACAGCAGATAGTGCTGTCAACTGCTAAAATCCCTAGTGCTTATCAACATGTACCGTGATTGTTCCTGAAAGGGGTGTGCGATGGAGAGCATCGCTCGTTACTTGTACGATTATGGCGACTGTACAGACACACTTAGCATTGTAATAATGGCTAAAAGCAGCGCTATGAGGAAATCTCGTCAACAGTATTCTGACTCGTCCATACACAGGCGTCATATCGATATCTATTTTGGCCAGTAGAATTTTCTCCGCTTCGTTTGGTGTTTTGTGACAAGTTTCACACCCAGTTTCTCGAATGTTTTACAACATTGCAGCAAAGAAACGAATATATGATTAACATTACATATTTCACAGCGACTCTTTGAGTGCCTTCTTTGAGTCACTTCTGAGTTATGATCAGCTGACTTGCGAGTTCAAATGTTCAAATGGCTCTTAGCGCTATGGGACTTAACATCTGAGGTCATCAGACCCGTAGACTTAGAACTACTTAAACCTAACTAACCTAAGGACATCACACATATCCATGCCCGAGCCAGGATTCGAACCTGCGACCGTATCGGTCGCGCGGTTCCAGGCTGAGGCGCCTAGAACCGCTCGGACACAACGGCCGGCGACTTTCGAGTGACATGTCATATGTTCTAAGGTGACAAATAACTGAGTCTTATCTCCGCTGCGTTAAACGATCGAGTAATCGAGTCACTTTTGTTCCACAGCTCCGAAAATTTGATGGTCAGTTTGCGTTTTTCGGAATGAGATCCACTGGATGAACAGAAAGGAAAGAAACTTGCATTTATTTTCAAACTACACGTGCAACAGTTTCCCCATTCTGAGCGAAGCCCGTGGCCGTGACCTTTTGTTTCGCCTAAAATTTTGGTACGACTATACAAAGATCAAACTCTATACACCATTCATCTGTAAGTTTCTCACAGGTACTAAAAAGTAAAAGTATAAACGGAAACAAACAGTTCAAGAATCTTCGGCCAAATCTAATTACGTAACTTTCCTCGAACTGTCAAAATTATTCACGTTTTACTGTTCCCTGTTCCATAACAAGTAACTAGTACACTGTCTGACGAAAGGTATCTGGACACCTATCAGTGAACATTAGTGTCGAGTGTGTCCACCCTTATCTTTTATGATGGCTTGAACCCTGCTGGAGACACCTTCACTGAGGTTTCTGAATACCTGTGAAGGAACTGCAGCCCGTTATTTCCCAAAAGCCGAAACCAGGGAAGGGAGAGACGTTGGACGATGGTATCTGGGACACAGTCGACGTTCTAATTCATCCAAAGATGTTCCATTGGATTCATGTCGGGACTCAGGACAGACGAGTCGATTTCAGGAATGCTATTATCCTCAAACCTTTGCGTCTATAACAGGGTACTTTCTCATGATGATGCAAACCATCATCGTCTCCGAACTGTTCCTCTACTGTACGCAATAGACACAATTCTGCAATTTGTGTTCATATCCTTCCGCGTTCAACGTTTTCTTAACCGCAATAATGGAACCGCTCCATAACAACGGGAAGAACCACTGTAGCATAACACCATCTCCTCTGTACTTCAATGTTGATACTACACATGACGACAGGTGACGTTCTTCAGGAATTCGCCAATCCCAAACCCACGCATCGGGTTTCCACAGAGTACAGCGTGATTTATCACTCCAAATCACTAGTTTCCCGTCATCCACTGTCCAGTGACGTCGCTCTCTACACCTCACACGTCGCTTAACACTCACTACAGAAATGTGTGACTTTTGAGGGGCTGCTCGGTCATTGTACCTCATTTTTTAAACTCCCTCTTTGCAGGCTAATCTAACTTAAACAAACTTACACTAAGGATAACACACACACGCCCATGCATGGGGGAGGACTCGAACCTCCGATGGGGGGAGCCGCGCGAACCGTGGCAAGGTGCCCTAGACTGCACGGGTACCCGTCTCGGCTACACTGGGATGCCCAGATGATTTTATCAGATAGTGTAAGTTCGCATGAACCAAGTCTCCGGTACGAGAGAACTTCGTATATGTCTTCGCATCGCTAATTTTGTCTATTTATGCGACTTTTGGCTGTTTGTCTCTTTCCACTTCAACTACATTTTGCAAATTATTATCATATTTATGATTTACATTCTGTTTTTGCCGTCTTACATGAGTGGCAAATATGGAGTATGCTCCTCTAAATGTAGTCTATGCGAACCATTTTAAGAATAAGTCATTATCTTCATTTCAGAATTACCGACAAAGCTGATCCGCAGTCATCTTGCCGAGCTTTTACCATGGTTGTGTTAACTACGCGAGGCGAATTCCAAAAGCCTCTGGAGGAAAGCCCGCATTTTTTTCTGGCCTGCAAACGTAAACGCAGTTGTGTCCATAATTATACGACGAAGGAAAGCACCAAATCTTCCTGAAGAATGAACATAAAAATAAAATAAAAGAACTAAGAATTAATTACAAGAATATAAGAATTTAAAAAGATTGTAACCACTGAGATTTCCATACACATACATATTATATAATATATTTATGACATTTATTGTGAAAGTCAGTTGTAAGTTGCGTCCTTGTATCCCCTAACTTGATAATAAACGTTTCGTGTAGTAACTTTCTACACACGTGGGTAGGTAAATGAAAAAAATGAAATAAATAAAAACAATAAACGGGTTTCGAACACGGGACGCAGAAATGAGACGCCACGACGCCAGCCACTGTACCACCAGTTCGGCTCAGCTTAGTGTCCGCTAAAAGCCTTCTAAACTACGTCGAAAGCCTTTACGATAGTTTCCTCAGAAACGGTCAAATATCTACCGATAAGACGAGACACGTGTTCCCTTATTTTGGCTCCTCTTCCACTGAGCGAAGTTTCTGGGAAATCGGGTTATAGCACTTTCCGTGCTTTCCTCGTCGGTCACTTACATTGTTACCGAAATTGAGTAGCAGTAGCTGATGTATTTTCTTCGTTATCCGCGCTTAATTAGGCGACTGGAGATGGTTGTATGAATGTGTCAAGCAGCACACACTGGATATTGTTGTAAGGCGTCCTCTTAAAAGACACTACACATGCTTTCCTGAACTAAAAGACACAACAGTAAGTAAGGAGTAAATTTACACAATTACTTTTTAATGTCGTCCATGAATTAGGATGCCGCAAAAGAAAGCGACGTTTTCTTTCCTGGACAATAGATAGTGCATTAAATTAATTCGTATTTGCTACTCTTACAAGGTGAACCGAATTCATCTTACATTAGTGTATCGTCCTTTTCGCATAATTCCTGAGAAAATAACCAATACTTACTTCAGCTGAAGCGGTAGTGAAGATGGAAGACTTATCTGTTAGTGATTCACTGGTTATTAGACAAAACCGGGAAAGATTTTCGTTCAGCAAGTTGCACATGATGGTTCAAAGCATCCGCAACTGTAGTAATTAATCGGAAACAATTCATAGTACCAGCTGCAATTTTACTTTTTAAGACTGAAAAATTAGATTTCAGCTGGTGCTGCAATTTTTTTCCTGTTAAAACTGAGAAACGTAAGGGATGATGCGTAAATGATGTTTGACATCTGCAAGAAAGGCCACTGTAATCTTTAAGTATGACTTGATGTCTGTTCTCAGAGACGCAGTCTGTGCTCAGATGCCGACCTAAAAGGATTTAGTAAGGTTAACTTTTAGGAATATTTCATCCCAACTTTTTAGTCCTGCTTGAAGAGAAAACCTGCATCGTTGTGGTTTCATAGCAACTCTTCCCCCTTAATCGAGACTATTTCGAGATCCCTAAACAGTAATTTAGCCGTATTCCTTAGATTCAGCGGTGAGGGGATTCTGCGATGTTGCAATAAATCGATGATGCACACTTCACTCATTCGCAATACAGTTAAATGGCCTGACAATATGCATTATGGTTATATTAAAATGCTAATCTTTATTCCATTATAATTTAATACTTTAAGAGTTTCTATGAAGATCTTTTTCAATTTCGTATGAGGAGTTTCTCAAAAGAAGTTTCTCTAATTCATCACTAAACGTTAACACAGTACCTACAAGATTTTTAATATTTTGAGAAAAGTTGTTGCATGTACAGGGCGGTCAGAAACAGCCTAAAAAGCTTGTAAAGTTGTTGCACGGGAGCTGGTTCTGTGAAATAACTGTAAAGAAAAAGACTCGATACGTTTAACCGTTTCCTAGTTATTTAGCATTGAAATTAGCCAATCACGATGTCGGGAGCGCCACTTCAAGCAGCCTGCCTGAGCGTCGCCAAACGCGTTATTCGCTTGGCTTCCTCAAACCGAACAATCGTAGCTTTTGCTCATCTAGCGCAAGTTAATCACCTACGAAAAAGGCACATTTTAACTGGTAATGAGCATATCAGTAAGTGGTAACTAAAGTACCCACAGATGTTTGTCTATTACCTTTTAGCCCGTGCAAGTGCTTCAATTTTGCGCGGGCAATCGCCTGATTGGCTAACTTCAATGCTAAACAACTCGGACACGGCACAACGTAACGAATTCTTTTCTTAACAGTTATTTCTCAGCACAACCTCCAACGCAACACCCTTACAAGCTTTTCATACTGTTTCTGACGACCTTATATGTGTACTCATGAATCTGTCTAGTTCCTCTACCAAAGTGAATTCATTCTGGTCTTTTTGAAGGTTGTTTTCTGATCTAATGTGATATTCAAGCCTTGCACTATATTTTCAGGAAACATGGTAACGATATGGGCATTGGCGAATATACAAGGTGTTTAAATATCTTTGTGACAAACGTCTCAGGGTGGTGGATCACGTCATAGGGAACAACTTTTGTTAGAGTCAAAATTTTTGCCTATGCTTCCGGGCGACGGCAGGCGTCCGTTAGTATTCGACGACCCTGGGACGACGAAATTTCATCGAACCAGAAGTGTCTACTAACCAGGTGTGCAGCTTACTACGTACCCCAGTAAACCGATAGACTGATTTTCAACAAGGAAACCACAACAATTAATGTTTCTAAGCGGAAAAAAATATTTTAGAATCGAATCAGGAACTTCAGTTTTGCTGGGCCTACCGCCTTTCGCAGATGATTGTATGATAGGCAACACACACCACATACGAATGCTGGAGAGTGCATAAGCCTCGCTGCCTCTTAGGGGCATAATCGCTCTTAAACGACACCTAGCTTCGCTGGGAACCATCAGCGAACATTTTGTCTCTAACAGAAGTAGTTCCCGAAGACCTGATTGTTGCAAGGAAAATGAAACACTCTACATGTACTGAGTATCTACTTAAAATCACCCTCATGGAGAAATGTTGGTTCGTTGCTTGAAATGAAATAGCCTGCATGAACTTCGTACTATGCTATTCACTATGATTACATAAAAATTATTATCTCACTTTCTATAAAGGTGTTCCCAAGTGGATGTAGCATGCCCTCCAGATATACCTTAAATACATTGTTTGTTGTACAGACGATGCTGACTTGTGCGCATGGTATTTACTTCGTGATAACATCTGGCTTTAGGAGTTAGGCCGTGGTCTTAAGCATAATTATCTGCTTTCAGATGGAGACAATATGTTAAATAGAAATTTATGTCGATGACTAGGCTTCAGAAACTATAAATCACCGAGCAACGTTATTTTCTATGTTCCATTCAGCTGCCGATCAGATTGTGTGTAAAATCGTGTATAGCAATTATTCAGCACCCAGTATTATCATAAGCAGCCCTACACACGGCTTGAAAGGTGTATATGAGACTGAACGACGTAGCTTAGTGGTTACATGAACCAGTGTAAATAATCGCCCAAGTGTACAGTCATTCTAACAGGCAGATGGAGTACACGTCAAATTCGTGTCACGTTCTGGCGTCGTCCACCTTCTCCAGGTGACCAACGCACTCAGACTGGTAGCTGCTTTCCTTCTGAATCAGTGGCTTTTGTGGTGCATTTTTCTTTGCATGTTTTGTAGTCATGATTACAAGGTCTTCATTGAGGTAATCGAGTGCCTAAAAAGCGATTGTTTGGAATGGTAAAAGCCTGCAGATTGCCTCTTCATATAAACCTAATTCTGTACCGTTCCTCTCTATGGGCGCTGATTTTCCATATCTGAAAATAAATGCCTTCCAAAAAGCCGCCCAGAATTCTTCGTTTAAGTTCAATCTGCGCTCGTTAATATTTCCATTCCAGATCACAAGTAGACGGACAGGCGGAACACAACTAGGGCAAATGATAGCCAGCTATTGGCAGCTACTGTATATTTTCTTGCCAATTCTGCTACTCTGTTGTGTTTAATACATACCCCTTTTGCTTTTGTGACCTCTGCGTGGCCAAAATTCGTGGGAATACACTGTGCGACCAGCCGATCGTCAGATGCTGAAGCCTGGGCGTTGCATTTGCCTGCGAACAGTCCTGGTGAAAACATGTTCCTGATGCCGAGTTGACTCCTAGCAGTTTTGTGACCTCTGCGTGGCCAAAATTCGTGGGAATACACTGTGCGACGTGCCGATCGTCAGAGGCTGAAGTCTCTGCGTTGCATTTGTCTGCGAACAGCCCTGGTGAAAACATGTTCCTGATGCCGAGTTGACTCCTAACAGGCCGTCGATCTACCCGTGTTGATCTGCAGAGACAACGAGACGACCGTTCGTGAAACACTTGTGATCGCCCAGTGGAAACATTGTCTCCATAGGTTCATTACACACCTGTCAGTAACAGATTGCTCAGAAATCTGTCTACACTCGCCCATATGCAACATTCTAGTGCTCATCAAGTTCTGACTACGGAACGATACTGAAACACTTAGACGCCACATTAAGCTCACGAGTAGCTCCTTTCAGTTTTCCTTCTGTCATATTTAATTATGAAAAACCACCCGCCCGGATAGCCGCGAGTGTAAAAGCGTAGCTTCGGGCCAGGGAGGAGCGCCGAACTCGGATCCAATCTGTGGGTCGGTGTGCCGACCAGCCTGGATGTGGCTTTTAGGTAGTTTCCCACGTTCCACTAGATGAATACCCGGCTGGTAACGAAGTCACGCCTCACTTACACGATTCGCAAACATTTCGAAAAGTTTCGCTCACTTTCACATGAATAACGCTAAATGCAAACACTTGGGACACACATACTCCATCCTGACGCGTAACACAGTGGCGACAGGAAGGGCATCCGACCGCCCCTTAAAACTAACGATGCTAAATCCCCTAATAAGCATGCCAACCCTGCGCCGATGGGGGACAGAGGCACAAGAAATAAGAAGATATTTAATTACCAAAAACAGAACTGTGCAGGAAACTAAGCTTTTTAAGTTTTACTCATCCCGTTGATAGGTGTATGAGTTGCAGATATTGTGATCATTGGTACCTTAATACATACCCACTTCAGTGTTTTTGTTGTTTTTCCTCTGGGTCTAACAGTCTTCACGCAAAGTCCTTACATAATTTACTACCTGATGTTTCCTGCACGACCGTAACCGCACCGCTAAGTGGACTAAGCCTGTCACTATAGACTGACCGTTTTGCATCCGCACGTCCACTCTTCAACGCCTGACGTGCTGTCCAGGGTAAATCAGCATTAATGACTTGCTCTTGCCACATGTACCAGGAGGTACTGATCAATCTAAAAACATATTGCCCCTAATAGCTATGAATAATAGCCTGAAAATGAAGTAAATACTGATGTAATGTTGTTCAGTACACTGCACTCAGTTACCAATAAAAATATGTGCACTTACACCCATAACACCAAGCGTAGTGTTTCGATTCTTCCTCTACATTGTGAACCAGAACTCCACCGACAACTTTCAGAGGTGGTAGTATGGACAAAAACAAGAAGAAATGTCCGGTAAACGTGGGCTCTAAAGTGTGTACCTTAAGAGCTATGATCACCCGTTCAATTTCGCTACTGTGGAACTCAACTCTACTACTATACAAGTACTCATAGCTCTTAATATATGCATTTTAGAGCCCATGTTTACCGGACGTTTTTCTTGTCTAGGTCTGTACATTCTCCTCCAGAATAATGGAAAGCAAAGAGCTTGCAGTAGAAGAGATGTGTTTCACAGTACCGAAAACGAAGAAGTGCCCTTACATCTTGAAGTACGCATTTTAGAGCCCATGTTAACTAAAAATACTACCACGTCTGTAAGTTTGTCGGTGGAGTTCTGGTTCACCTTGTACAGGGACAAGTTTGGTAGTAATTAATGTTGAGACTGATATGAAACTGCCTACGAAAGCTTTGTATACTTCGATGCATTTCACATTCTCGTTACTCATAATTTTCATACCAGCTAAAAGTGGTAATAAATACTCTTCTTTATTTTTAAAAGCACGGAAAGTTTTTTGATATAAACAAAAAATATGACCTATACAAAGTCAGGAAAAATACGGGAAAAGAGAAAATAGAAAGAATAGGAGTTAATGCATCGTCGATGATAGTCATTTGAGGTGGAACATAAATTCGGATATGACATAGACAGGAAGGAAACTGGGCATGTTCTTTGCAAAGGAACCATCCGTGAATTCGCTGTAATCTATTCAAGAGAGTAATGGAAACCCTGAATAGCCGCATAGATATTTGTAACAACGATTTTCCAGAACACAATTTCAGTGCCTTCATCGCATCGTACTCTCGCTTGCTGAAAGGAGACAAAGCTTTTAAAACTGCAATTAGGAAAAGTTTCCCTTAAATATTAATTATGCTATTCTGCGTGATGAGTTACATGTGTATGAGGGAACAACAAACAAATTCGGTGCTGACGTACGGAAATGAAGTATCACCTTAAAGACTTCATGACGTCTTTCAGTCGAGTTGCTACGTTCCCTCCTCCTACAGGTGCGGGTATGCAGCATGTAAAAGTCTGATGCAAAATAACAATAACATAAAGACAACAACCAGCAATGAAATAAAAAGACAGGCCCAAATTATTCGGAGTAGCTGCCACGTTTTAATAAACAAAGTTTCAACGGTTAATAGGTGACGACATAGCAATTTATTCACGTTTACGACTGCTAACAAGCACGAACAGCTCCTCATCTCCCATTCAGTGCGCATCAGCACCGCTGAAGCAATTTGGGGCAACGGAGAAGGCGGCACAAAGGAACGCTATTTGAGAGGAGGGCGTGAGAAAGCCGTTCCCAGCTGCGACAATCATCACTCTCGGCGGAGCTTAAACTCTGCTAATAGAATCAACTTGCAAAGAAAGACGCCGAATTGGCTAGGAAGCGGCCCAAAGTAATGGGCTCGATTGCCTAGTTCCGCTTAAGCCGCCTACAGGCTGCGCAACCTCTTGATAGAGCTTCCCACCCACATGTTGTGAGTGGGCGCCACAGACAACAAAGCCATGCAACCACATGTGTCACGCCGGCTGTAGGTTGCCGTCGAGGTAGCACGCTACAGTTACAAAGATCGTAGAAGCAGGGTGCGAATAAGCATCAATTCCGAGATATAAATTAGGAATCAGCTGTGGAAGTTGTCAACTAAGCATGAGTTATAAAAAAAAAAAAAAAAAAAAAACAGCATGGCAACCTACAAACCCTTCCCTCTCTCCTCCCACTTCTCCACTTCTCCACCGAGAAAATTTGTAAAACTCACCCAGGCACTGCACCGTATTTCATAGTTCATACCTGGTTATTGCTTTGACGAGAAAACCTCCATGAAAAACGATAGTGTTAAACACAATCTACATTTCGGGCCATAACAATCTGACATTTCATATAATGTCTCGTCCTACTGCAGAAAGATTTTTTCAGAGGAAGGTTTTTGGTATAGATTTCATGGATGGCTAAAATTTTCAGCGTAGTCGCAATACAGTTGATTGTTGACTCTACTGCCAACGAGTTTTCAGCAACCACAGTACCATGTTCCATCCGGGAACAAATTTTTTCCTGAAGTTCGGACAATGATCGAGGAGGCCCGATACTTCAAACACTTGCCCTGAATTCGTCATATCGTAGATGTGTCTACGCTTCTTTGAATACTCCTTTATCCTGAAGTATAAACGTTTGGATATTTAATATTGGACCGAACGATACGATTCTCTTTGCATTTTCCTATCAAATCTTTAGAATATTTAGTAGTTGAGATGATTATTTCATGAAAGTAATATACAATGTTACTTTCTAGTTGCACAGAGAAATATCGCCTTACACTCGGAATCGGACTCGCAAACTATTGTGCATTTCTCATGCACTAGGTAGCATGGTCTGAAAACTGTGTTTCGCTGTGACAATATGTTGTTTGATAAAAAATTTAAGTTAACTTATTGCACCTGTAAAGTCATTTGCAATGGAAGGAATAAATCACACTATCTGATTTAAGCAAACCGATGGAATTTCTCATTGCTTCTTACATCCAAGGTAACCAAGGAATAAAATTGGAAAATGATACTACCGCTATTATGAAATCGCATTTCAACGCATCTAGTTTCCGTGTCTTTCATCTTGCACACAAACCGATGAAAAGGTACAATCAGTAAAGTCTGTGGCAGAAGTATAACTAAATGACACCAGAGCTGATTTTCTCAAATACTGCATTTCCAAACTCAGCAAGGAATCTCCACGCATGCTCACAATATCTGAGGTAAATTAAGGGTATATTTCTATTTAACTGTTACAGAGATTCGCATTTTTATACAGACATGCAGCAATAACCATTTATATAGATAGTGGTGCATATTCAAACACGCAAGACTTATGAGTCCCGATAAAATATTTACAAATGGTATAGAAAATGAACCTATAGGCATTCTTTATCATACGGAAAACAACAATTACACTTACGTGTACACAATTCTATTTCCTTAGCGAGAAGAAGTCAATACATCCCAGCGTCTGAGGAACTAAAAGTGCAGTAGGGATTTGTTTTATATCCCCATGCGCACTCTTTTGTTGTGGAAAACATAAGTGGATGCTGAGTCAGACATGGACTGTAAATCGAGAAATAGAGAAAAATTGTATTTGATACAATAAAAATAAATAGGATGATAAATGGAATTGCACTAACTTTGGACAATGCACATCATTTTAATTCTGTTACGCACTCCTTAATTTAACA
Source organism: Schistocerca nitens (assembly GCF_023898315.1). NCBI lineage: Eukaryota > Metazoa > Arthropoda > Insecta > Orthoptera > Acrididae > Schistocerca > Schistocerca nitens. The sequence goes on along the minus strand of NC_064616.1, from coordinate 567,058,438 downwards.
TAAATTATGCAGCTCTTCCTGAAATAGGTTTGTGTCAGTTTCAGTTCCTGTCATAGTCGAGTAATTTCTCAGTCATCCGGTACACCATTTTGGATTTAGACCGTAACTATTCCGAACGTCTCACAAGTAACTCATCGTCAAAGATACAAAACCGGCGTTTGTGAGCTCATTAAAGATAAACTGATGTTTGCTCTGCTGTGTAACCTTTGTTCAGATATTCCCTGAGAGTTAACAAGGAATTAGCTAAAAGATGAAGATTTGTTTATCCTATGTTACATTAGGTTTGATTCTGAAATGAACTGGCGATTACGAAAGCCAGCCGTAGTAAGTTTACTGAGTAACATGACATTCAATACAAGTCTAACATGAAGCTATACGTGCAAGTTCTCAACTGAACAAATTTGATTTCAATTCTGAACTCAAGTGACGGTAAAAATTTAGCAGAAGTTTCCATATCAGCACACTTATAGTATTGTGTAGTTTATATTTGTAGTTTAACATAAGCCCAGTCAAATTTTCGTGATTACATATAAAATTTATGCCGATACCTTCGACATTTCAGATGCTGTTTACTGTGTTGTATTTTCTGTTTCATTTTATGAAACGAGGAATGAGAAATGAAGTGTAGCAATTAGTGAACACACATGTCAGTTAGGTTACTACTCACACAGATACAGCAAACATTAGTTACGCAACGTATAGTACCATCCTAATGAAGGATAAACATCTGGATTCTATTTAAATCACAAATAATCCCTAAACACCAGATGTAATAATATGGAACGTACATTTTTGTTTCTGAGGATCCTCGATTCTTCCATCATCCAGTCTTAACACATACCATAAAACATGGACAATATTTTTGACCTCGTGATGAAGCAGTCTCTTTTTATGGAATACCTGTGACAGAAAAACTATTTCATTATTTCACGTAAATATAACAGTTGTCAATGTTCCAATCACCCGAACATTTCAGCCGCCTGTTTGGTGATGTGATGCCGTCGACCCTAAGGTTCCCCCTTGCGGCGGAAGCAATTTCCTCGTGCAGCATCTGACTATCAAATGGAGGGTATGTGGCGGAATGCTGTTTGTCATCACCAGATTGTGTTCCAGCTTAAGTTCCCTATCTTTCCGTTTTGCCATACGGAGTGGTGACATGAAACTGTCGACGGTGAACCGTCAGTAACCAGGGGTGCGTAAGTCTCGGTAGCCATGTTGGTGTTTTCTGGTATTTTCAGCTGGAGCAGTTTTTTCCTTTTATTTTTTCCATAACCATCAAGAACAACGGCAACACATCACTGCAGTGTACAACTACTCTCAACGTTACTCAAACTGTGCAGCTACACACCATAAGTATACTTTGTATAAAGGTAAAGGCCTTACAGGAAGTGAAATGTGAGCAGTTTCACATTGTTACGTATGTCACTTAGTGAGATGCGTATGACAGATAATGTCGTACGAATTAGAGGTTTTCATCTGAAGTTTATGCTCACTAGAACTGATCAGTGCATGTAGTTATGTAGTTCCACGTAAATCCGGAGATGGGGGTGTTGAGGGGGGGGGGGGGGGCACCTGCACTCGAATTACTTGACATTCGTGCGAGCATGAAATGCTCGAATTGATCGGCATCTACTACAGTTACCCGAGCTCCGCTCAGTCGACCGCTGCTGGATCATGGCACGTGAAGCAGAGTACGAAAGCGAAACCTCATTCGATAGAATATGTCATGAGTGCGGAATACGGTGATGGTAACAATGTTTGGGAGAGATTTTCATTAGTGACTAATAAGGATGTTGACTGTATGTACTGCGGAAAGTGCTCTGCTATCCTGTCTTACAGATCCACCACCATACACCTGAGGGCATACGACTGCAGAACACGATAAAGTGTAAGTTCTGAAGCATTACCAGTTTTAGTGAAAGCTATAGTAATGAAAAAGGTGCGTTCAAATGTGTACCAGAGATAATCGACCATTTATTTTAACATCAGCTGTAGGATTCCGCGCTTTATGTCTGGAGCTTGTAAACGTCGGTTCAGAATTGGGACATATAGACGTCTCCAACATTTTGCCTCATTCTCTGTCAGTAGCACGAAACACTGAAATACGAGCCGATGAAATACGAGTGCGTATGGCGCCCACAATTATCCAGGCCATAGACGGAATGCATGTGGATGCACAGCGGATATATGGACCGATAAAATGAGTTACCTATCTATTACTGAACACGTTCTTCATAAACGTTAGATACTACCAAATATGGTACTGGTGACAGCCCACTTTTCTAAGTAGAAAAGAAATCTGAGGAATTTATTAAGAACTACATCGGGGAAACGTTATTCAAATTGTTGTTTGTCACTGACCAAGGGACTAATATACGCAAGGCATTGCAAACCTTTCAGCATTATGCATGTATTACACATATTTTGAACACAGTCCTGAAACACAAGTTCGATGACGACTATTTGATAAATGAGGTTGCAGTGATTTATACCTCGACTTTTTGTGCTGCCGAAGATACTGTCCAGTTCAGGAACAAAACTGGTGACGTGGATTCTATACAGACAAGCTTGAAGTAAGAAACGGAGAGCAGGTGGAACACCTTATTTACAATGCAGTTAGGCAGTACTATAAAATCATGGATATGCTTCCCGATAGAGGCGTCTCTGGAAACTTACTGGTTACGACAACAAAATCGTAAAAGAGCTCGTGACATTTTTAGAACCATTCAAAGATGCAATAGGAATGCTGGAAGGTGAGAAGTTTCCATAAATTCATTTTGTTTTGATATGTGTGCACAAACTGAAAAAGCATTGTAAAACAGAGCCCAAAGATACAGAGGTGCGTTTAAATTACTGTAGACCCGGTTTTCTTGTTTAGTACGTGCTGGGTGTCGGCAAATGAAAACTACACTGAACTGCAAAATGTCAGTTTCATTGCCACCTGTATTTTGGGAGTACAGAACAACAGTCGTATTATAGTTTATTAACTACAGATAGTACGATTGCTGGAAGATCGCAGTCTCTGACAGATTCGAAAGTCCAAATTCGGACGTTGCACAAAATAGTAACATTTCTATGGTCGCCCTTCCGACTATTGGAAACGATGTCTATTTTTGATAGAGATGAGACGTTAAATACTGTGCGTCCAGTGTGAGATGAAATATCAGCACCTGATAAGCTGGAACAAAATTATAACGTGTCAGTAATATCTCACTCTGTTTTTATGATATCTGTAGATATTTATTTAGTGGCGTTGAGAGAACAGTCACGCTCAGGAGCCAAAAAAATATTCTGTTTTCGGAGTGGTCAGACTGTGGATAATGTCATACTCTGTCTACCGATGAGGTTCATTTCTATTTAACCCCAATTGATAATGGCGACGACGAAGATCCGCTTGAGAGGTGAAAGCGTAACCGAAGACTCTTTCCCAAGCTGTCTAATTTAACGAGAGGAATGTTTTGTATTCCAGTCTCAAATGTGGATAGCGAAAGAAATTTCAGTGCGGAATGGAACCTTATCTCGAACAGACGAAGCAAACCTAATCCGAAACGAGACGCTCCATTGTAATTAAGCCAACATGAAATAATTTGGAGACAATTTTGTTCCTGTTAGATTTCTAATTTATTAGATGGTCAAGTAATCGATGTACATTTGAATCAATAAAGCACATGGTATTATATGGAAAAAACAGCAATGTGATTTTTCATGACGAGGCTGTCAGAAGTTGGCAGTTACATAGTTTTCCTGTGAAGTTCCAAACAAATGGTTCAAATGGCTCTGAGCACTATGCGACTTAACTTCTGAGGTCATCAGTCGCCTAGAACTTAGAACTAATTAAACCTAACTAACCTAAGGACATCACACACATCTATGCCCGAGGCAGGATTCGAACCTGCGACCGTAGCGGTCGCTCGGCTCCAGACTGTAGCGCCCAGAACCACACGGCCACTCCGGCCGGCTCAAGTTCCAAACAGTTTCTTAATTTTTGTTATTGCATAAAGCAAGCTATTTTCTCGTATGTGATGTCACGATTGGACACTAAAGCCTAGTTCCATCATCAGGTGGGTGTATGTCAGGAACGGCTCGAGCCTGCAGACACAGAGAGGCTGTTACTAAAATGGTCGCAACAGCAGTGTGGCATTCAAAGTGGCCTCTGCCTTCCCCAGGGCGCCTCGTTCTACCACAGCCTGCCTCGTATGCGGGCAAGCCATGCACCTGCGCGATAGGGTCAAGCGAGCATGAGCCAGCAAAACGCCCTATTTGCAGACCTCTAGTATGAATGTTACTGCCTGCTATCTTTCCTACCTTCCCTCACTTGGAACAAACGATTTCGCTTTGATGTCTCAACGACTGCAAAGTGATTACACATGCAGTTCGCACTGCAGTCGTCTGTAACGAACTCACTCCGGTCAGCTGTCAGTCCTTTATAAACACTACAGACTCCTGCAGATATCGTCATAAGAAGTCCTAGAATATTCTTTTTTTCGTTAGAGATTCTGGGTCGTGATGACCTGTTGCGAGCACCTTGTCGCATCAGTTATTCAGTTTCAAAAAATTAGACGCTGAGATTCCTTAAAAGTAAAGCCGATTACATTTCGAGTTTTTGTGTCCATCCTTCTAACCGGAGGTATGAAGGTCTTCGGCCGTTCCCTTATGTAATAAAACGGAACAAAGAAACATGGTTCAAATGGCTGTAAGCACTATGGAACTTAACATCTGAGGTCATCAGTCCTCTAGATTTTAAACCTAACTAACCTAAGGACATCACACACATCCATGCCCGAGGCAGGATTCGAACCTGCGACTGTAGCAGCAGCGTGGTTCCGGACTGAAGCGCCTAGAACTGCTCGGCCACAGCGGCCAACAAAACGGAACACCTACAGCTATCGTTACGATGTTATTTATTATGTGGCTACCAGTTTCGGTGCTTCTGTGGACCATCTTCAGGCCTTAACTGACGCTGAGTGTATACACGATTCATCAGTGGCCAACATCTATGAACTGGGTTTCGCAGACTACCTGTAACAGCCATCAACTAGCAGTAGTTGATGGTTAGAGACACAATACAGTTGTTACAGGTGGTCTGCGAAAATCAGTTCATAGGTGTTGGCCACTGCTCAATCAGGTATACGAATGGAGTTAACCCCCCGTGTGTCAGTTAAGGCCTGAAGATGATACACTGAAGCATCGAAGTTGATAGCCATACAATAAAGAACATTGTAAGGGCGACTGTAGGTGTTCCATTTGATTACAGTTCGTGTTGCTGTTTTTTACAGATAAGGTGAAGAGATCTTGGTCTGTGAAGGACAGTGTTTTCTTAGACACTAGTTTTTGAAATAGATCCCGTCTATGACAATGCACGTTGTCCAACAGTTTTCCATGAGTAGATTTCATCACTGGGATTCGGCTGTGGAAGGTCTTGATGGTACCTCGTATAGCTGCCATAGCAGCTTCGTTGGACACAATATTAGCTGCTCTTTTTTATAATTCTCGAAGAAGGGTTGGAATACTCGTTTTTGGATTTGCTTATGATCAGCGACATATTTCTTTATACGCAAGAATAGGCGGAATTTAGTTAGGTGCCAAAATCTGTATAATATTGTCACTGTCTTAGTAATTCGTGCTTCCAGTTCTCAGATTTACCATTGCCAGAGCCTGTTCACAGGCTGCCGTATTGTCCTGATGAAAAATCTCTTTTTCTTTTACAATCCTGGCCTTATCTTATGTATGCTTTGATTCAGATGGCGCAGAAGACCTGCATTACATTCGCTAGCTACGACTTTACTCCCTTCAAAGTTTTTAAAAAGAGAAACTCTTTTGAATTTCAGATAATATTGTCTACAGTCTTTTCGGACACTTCATCTGTCTCGAAGCTGATCGTAGGTTATGTTCCAGAAATGAACAGCATACAGACAGAAGTGATGACACTTTCTGCAGGATCTGACCATCATTCTGCAGGACAAAGCCCGAGCACGTACAGTGCAAACTGATTTATATGACTGATGGGGCTGCTAAGCGCTATACCACCTACTGCATTCCCCTGACTTAAGCCCTCATGAGTTCAACTCGATTTCTAAACTGAAGGAAACACTTCACGGCATTCGCTTCAGAACTGCTACAAATTCGTCGGTCAATAGACCGCGCCGCTCGAACTGTCAAAACAACTGGCACTGTTAAGAGTATCCTACGACTTCCACATCGTTGGCAACGGGTGATACACAATGCTGGTGACTGCTTTGAAGGTCAGTAAAACTTTGAAACACGCATCTATTTTATTCGAGCTGTAAATAAATAGTTGCCACTATTGTAGTTCCAACTCTCGTATATTCTCCATTCTCCGATGAATGTCTGCTGGTGTCGTCCTTCGGTAGCCAAGAAAAGACTATCAGCACGTTGGTCTTGTTTGGACACGTTTGGTAATAACATCGCCATAGTTAACGTTTCCGCCGTTTGCCACACGCACGCTGGAATGCCACATTGAGCTCTTCCTAGATACCTGTGCTTATGTACCCGCATTATACTCAAAATGGTTCAAATGGCTCTGAGTACTATGGGACTTAACATCTGAGGTCATCAGTCCCCTAGAACTTTGAACTATTTAAACCAAACTAACCTAAGGACATCACCCACATCCATGCCCGAGGTAGGATTCGAACCTGCGACGTAGCGGTCGTGCGGTTCCAGACTGAAGCGCCTAGAACCGCTCGGCCATACTGACCGGTCCGCATTATACTCTGCAGCAACGCCCCTTATATATGCGTGGATTTATATGTAGATGCAGAACACGAGAGTATAAGGATCAAATCCTGGCACATTCACTCTGGTTTAAATTCTCTGCAATGTGATTCACTTGAATACTACGATCTCCGCTTTCGCAGACAGTGGTCTGTTGATTCCGTCTGAGCTATTAATCCGTATCTAATCGAACGTGGCACTGGCGGATTGTTTAACGCAAAGAAAACAAAAAAAGCGTGCAGCGAGACATGTTCTTATGCCATAAGATGTTGTCATGTTATTTTGTATTTTTATTTTATGCATAAATGGTAATATCTCCTAAAATTTGCCGTGTTATCACTTCTATAAGCCATGCTAATAAAGAAAATCAAACCGCAGCTCCCATTCTTATCTTCTTTCCCGCGCGAGCCTGATCAGAGAACAGCGTAGGGCTTCTCTGATCCTCAACATATGTTTACAAGCCATCGACAAAGCATGCTGTTCTTCTTTAAGGTCGTCCTCGTTTTTGAGTGACTCCTAATAGCTTTGTTTAGACTACCAAGAATAGAGCACAGCAGCGCCTCAAGAATTTATTTTCTGAAGGACGTTAGTCTGTGTTAAATTCAGTTTGCTGTTTGCCTCACTGGCGAGTTATTCCTTGTCTTCCAACTATTTGTGGTCAATCCTTTCGGGGATTACTATTTTGTATATTACATCCGCTTCTAACAATTTGTTTACTTGTTTCAAATCATCGTCAGAGACATGGAAAAAATTTCCTGTGAAGTATAAGAAATGGCTCTGAGCACTATGGGACTCAACTGCTGAGGTCATTAGTCCCCTAGAACTTAGAACTAGTTAAACCTAACTAACCTAAGGACATCACAAACATCCATGCCCGAGGCAGGATTCGAACCTGCGACCGTAGCGTCTTGCGGTTCCAGACTGCAGCGCCTTTAACCGCACGGCCACTTCGGCCGGCGAAGTATAAGAGCTTAACTGTGTATCGAGGTCCCAGATTTAATTTCAGCTCGGTGTAATTATCCTCCTTGTACTGACTGTTTTTCTTTGGGTATAACCGTTTGCTTTAGAAGTGATTCTGTGATAATTGGCCTTCCTATTGGTACATTATCTTAGCCTGTGTCCCGAGAGCGCTCTGTATTTCTGTTAGTGGTGTGCTCTTTGTCGTGTGTTGATAATTCCTAGAGCTAATGGGGAGTCGTTGCAGCATTATCTTAAAATTTATGGAAAACTGTTTAAAAATGACATAAAATTAAAGGCGTATGGGGGTGGTCCTTTTCTGGAACAGCGATTCGATCTAGAAACTGTTCATCTCCATATCTTTGGAACAAAGATATTTTTCGTCCAGTCAGAGCTGGCTTGACCTGCAGCTTAGAGCAGGTCTTTAAATTTATAACACTACGACGGTTTTAATTGAAACCATCCCTGACACCTGAAATTCCTAATTTGAGCAGGAGACGTTCCACTTTCTAAAATAAAGAATGGAGGTTTGAATTTAACGTCCGTTTCTGTGTCCTTTACACATTCCCATGAATTTTTTTACGTTAACATCAGCACAAAATTTCATAAACTATGGGCAAGAAAAGACGGGGCAATTTCGTGTAATGAACATTGTTCATGCCAAAGTTCTCAGCTAAAACCGTTTGAAATACGTATTAATATGGACTGAGGAAAGTAACATTAGTAGACTTAATAATTGCATTATACAGTCATAGACAAAATGCGCAAAATCGGGTCGAGCTCCAAATTGAAATCTCACATTGTTTTTTTGTCACTGAACTAGACGATATGGGTGAGGCAAGAGCGAAATTCTCTATCTGCAGTGGAGTGTACATTGTAATTAAACTACTTCACAGAGTAAAATTGACAGATTGAGTGATTCGAGGTACTTTTAGTCCATAAGAAATAGCTAAAAGTACTTTCTACGAATGTTTCGATATTATACATATAGCAGATGAGAATAATGTCAGCACCTCGATGCAATACGAGACTGCATGTTTTCCATGAAACTAATAATTAGGTATCACAAAGCAATTATAATGCTGTATTTTTAGTTCACCTATTGGACAGAATGTACGCTGCAACTGGGAGCAGATTTTCATTATTTACATTAAAAAGTGTGTCCGTCTCTCTTTTGTAATCGGACACTAAAGACACGGCTCTCTCTTTCTCAAACCAATATTTCATCACCATCATCACGGTCATTGTAACCACTGCTATAAGTATTTATATTTCTCTTCCATACCTCAACAAAGTCTTTGCTCAGAGCAGGAAATAAATAATATCTCCTTCATCCGTCTCAGTACATATGAGTGTCAATTTCTTGGAAATTTAATACTGATATCGGTGAGAAAAGTTTAAAATGGAGTGTAATGTGTTCAGTGTCTTACTGTTAGACTTCTTTTGATTACATAGTGTAGTTACCCTGTTTTGGTGGCTGTTCTCGTGTGTTAATCACGAATTAGGAAACTTCAGTTTCTCTAGATTCCAGATCACTTGTAGTGTAATACCCTTCAGAGTGAAAGAATGAAAGGAAGATCACGGTCCAAGTAGATCAGCAAGACTAATTAACATGTCGACTAAGCAATATGGAACTTGTTCGAACAAGGAAAAGTGATCATTCAGCGAGTTTAGACTTATCAAGTTAAGTCAGTTTAGTTCTGTACTACACAGAAACTGATAGTTTAATTTATCACACTAAAACTCCAAATATTTATGAGGATGTCAGGAGTGATGACCATACATAGTTTGAGACTTCAGGTTTCTCTGTAAATAATAGATACGATATTCCATTGATGAATGAAAAAGGAAGGTAGATTAATGAGAGACGAACTGGATGGTGAACCTATTACTGAACTGACTTTGATATCCGTTATCGAGACGAGTTTTTGGTGTATTTAGACTTTGGAATAACATTGTTTACTTTGACAACTCTCATTAACAAGTGCTCACTAAGCTGTAAGTTAGATCATCAGTAGTACTCACGTGTGTTTTGCAGTCTTATAGGACCATTTTATGTATTTTGAAGAATTTGATGCACAGTATTAATGCGTGGAACGAAGATCGAACTACGCTCATCTACTAACATGTAGTTTATTTTGGTAGTCCCAATAAACAAGTCGGCCGGCCGAAGTGGCCGTGCGGTTCGAGGCGCTGCAGTCTGGAACCGCGAGACCGCTACGGTCGCAGGTTCGAATCCTGCCTCGGGCATGGATGTGTGTGATGTCCTTAGGTTAATTAGGTTTAACTAGTTCTAAGTTCTAGGGGACTAATGACCTCAGAAGTTGAGTCCCATAGTGCTCAGAGCCATAAACAGTCGTGTTTTTCTTTTTTCTTTTTTTTTTTTTATTAGTAATACAGACAATTAAATGTGGAAAGATTTCATTTGAAGGTCCCTCATGTATATAAACTGTAGTACCAAAATCATATCTTTTATCTTAAAGACCGTTTAATATATGGCAGAAGTTTCGTGTGTATTTTGTGCTCAGTCTTATGTATTTTGAGAAATAGTGCATCTATGTGCAAAGTTTGAATTTTCATTGGCAGTCAGATATCTGTAATTATACCAGCATTTTTACAAGGATTTTATTTTAGGGATATCGACATTTAATCTCTATTTTGTTGCGCTACCGGCTTTGGCTCTGTTTCATCTTTGTCTTCTTCCACGATCACTACCGTTTCTGGTCGTGTTTCTGTTGAATGTAAGCAATTCGTATTATGTAGCAGTTTTGTGTATTACGAAAAGATGCAGTTTAAATGACAGATTGCAAAAAATGGTGCTTGCTGAGGTAAAACGTTACCGAAAAGACTTGTAAAAATAACACATGATAGTCCATTCTATAAACCATCAGGAACAGCATCAGATTGAAATGCCAATATCCTTTAAATATTTGGGATGTTGAAATATAATTTTATCACTTGACAAGCATCATAGAACAATTTAAATGTGGTAATATTTAATTTGAGGATCCACCGTGCCTTACACAAAGTGTAGGATTAATTAACAGAATAAATTACATTCTTTCAGAAGCTTTCAATAATCCAGACTGCCTGTTTATTTGGGTGCTTCACTGCTTAGCGTAGTATTTTAGAACGTGCGTTTTCTGCTGTTATAAGCTCATTCAGGTTAGTTTTGCTATGTCGCTTGATTTAGGCCTCACTTGAATTATCAGCTGTGTGTTTAGTATGTTATTTTTTTAGCCATATGTGTCCAGGAATGAAGATAGCATTGCAGTACTAGCTTTGAGGGACGACAGTGATGTTTTAGGCAATAATTTGAAAGATATGTGCGTGTGTGCAAAATAGCATCGGAGTATTTGAAGTAAACATTGTATTTTTTTGTTCCTGACGTATTTTCACAGATATTTTAGATGTGAATATAACGTTGTGACACTCGACAAACATCATAAAACAATTCAGATCTGAAAATAATTAATTTTAAGGTCGGTTTTGCCTTACACCAAGTACTGTACAGAGATCGAACTTTGCACATTCACTAGTGCTGCTAAAAATGTTAGTTCAAGCCATAGACATCGTGTGTGTGTGTGTGTGTGTGTGTGTGTGTGTGTGTGTGTGTGTGTGTTTTGCGATGTGTTTCAGATGTGGAAATACTACAAATTACCCAGTGATTTTTTTGAATAAATACCTTTGAACTTCACACAAAACTTTGGGGCTACTTTGTGAATTCACTTTAATTATTGAAAACATGCTATACTGCGACTGGCTGCTTCGTTGTAATGCTACACTGATATGAGCTGGGGATACTCTTGGTGATGGTGGTGATGATGTTGGTGGTGGTGATGGTGATGATGGTGATGATGATGTTATAAATAAGGAGCGTACGACTTTTCTCGTGACAGATAAGGGTGACATGGCCCGCCACCATTTATTTTTTTAATTTCCCACCACTGCCAGCTACTGCTGAGGCATGAGAGCAGTGCTGACTAGCAGCGGAAACTCGAACTATTTGCCAAAGAGTACTTAGGTATACCTCTAACGTTTTGTCGTATTCCATGAAAAATATATAGAAATGACCGATGTTAAATACGATCTTAAATAATTAGAATATCATACCAGTTATCAATTATGGTGCCAATATAAAATTTTAATGCGTTATTATACAATACATATAGATTACGTAAAATATAGTGGATATAGTTGTGTCTGATTCTTGTCCATATGATCAGCCCAACAGCGGTAATTTATAAACCAATGTAACAGCTCTGAAACAGCTTAAGTATCTAGAACCTAACTCGGGTTGTGGTCACCGCGAATGGCTATCACCGCATCGTACTTGCTTGTCGTGGCTTCGATCAAATTAATGACGGGATCTTGCGACGCAGTTTGCCACTCCTAGGGAGTAACATTCTCTATATCTGATACTATCGCCAGGAGTTGCAGTCTTTGGTGCAGCACAATCCCTGTGTGAATCGCAGATACGTTGGTGATGATTTGTCATACTGAACAACCCCTCTCTAGGAAACAACACACAGTGAAAAAGAAAGACAAAGGCCGCTCAAGTGGCCCAACCGGTGTTTGTCTTTCTCTACTGTATCAAAAGAGCTCACGGTTCTCTTAAACGTTACGTCTGAAATTACAGAATCATAAAAGTTTCCGCAAGCACCTATCGTTCACCGATTGTTCAAACCCATGTTATCTGTTCGTTAATGATATCCAGATGGCTATAAATGGTGGAGCCAAAGTTATGCTATGCCTTTTGACTTCCAGAAACCATTCAGTAAAGTTCGGCACCGATGCCTGGAAACCAAATACGAACATACGAATTATACACACACAGGGGTTGGACAAAGATATGGAAACATCGCGAGAAATGCATGCTTGAATATAGATGCAGATGTAGCCAAGCCTGCAAGTTGCACTGTTGTACAATGACGGGAAAAAAATCACAACACTAAGAAGGAGTTATGCGACATAACGAAAATTGGTAGGCGTGTTTCTACATCTGAAAGATGAGGTCTGCTCAAATTTCACCCCAGTGTCGTAAGTGTGGCACTAGTAGCGCCACTATGAGGACTGAAATCAGGTTTCCTTTAATAACATGCTGCGAAGGTCGTGAGCATTAGTTACCTTTGAGATTGGACATTGTAAGTTGATTTTATTCAACAAGGCCTTTAAGGCGACAAAGACACCATTATCAGCAACTTACTGAGTTTGAACGCGGTCGTGTAATAGGGCTACGAGAAGTTAAATGTTCCTTCTGCGATATTGAAGAAAATAATGTAGCCACTGTGCATGAATGCTGACAGCGGTGATCACGAAAATATGTGGTCGCAAAAAGACTGGGCTGCGATCGGCCTCGCGGCACTACCTATCGTGTTCGGCGTATGGTTCTGGCGCATCGTACGGCATCTTCAGCAGCAATTTCAGCATCAGTTGGCACCACAGTGACACAATGAACTGTTACAAATCGGCTACTTCAAGGACAGCTCCGAGCCAGACGCGTTGTAGCGTGCATTCCTCTGACCCAAACTATAACCATTTGCGACTTCAGTGGTGTCAAGCGAGAGCTCATTGGAAAGCGGGGTGGAGGTCTCTTGTGTTTTCCGATGAAAATCGGTTTTGCCTCGGCGCCAGCGATGTCCGTGTGTTGGTTAGAAGGACGCGAGTTGATGGCCTGCAACCAATCTGCCTGCGTGCTAGACACATTGGACCTACACCTGGAGTTATGGTCTAGGGTGCGATTTCGTATTACCGCAGGAGCAATCTCGTGGTTATCCCACGCACCCTGTCTGCAAATTTGTTCTTCGATCTGATGATTCGACCTGTTGTGCTGCCGTTCATGAACAGCATTCCAGGGGTGTTTTCCAATATAGGTAAAGGTGGATAAATGGGCCCCTACTTTGTTTTTTTTATATAACACCTTCTATTTTTAGTATAATCACCTGAAATTAACATAAAGCATTTCTCTACTATGTCCTGCAAATAGTTACATGTTTTGGTTCAACTTTTTAATAGTTAAAACAAAATTTTATTTTTCCTGATAGTCTGCATTTTGTTGCGTCAAGAATTTGTGCTGGTAATATGGACCCCGAGGTAGTTTGAAATAAAAAGAAACAAAAATTTGAAAAAAAATTCTATTTAATTTTTGTGTATAATGAAAGAAAGATTCACTCTGAACATTGTTAATTAGTCTACTGGTGGGATGATGTTCACAGCCTACGCCTAGTCTATTCACAAAAGTCACACACATAAGCATCAAGTGATCCTGTTTCAGCTGCAGATAATGCACCAACTTGCCTTTTTCCCCTCAGGCCGATGACACGAGAAATTTTTCTTTGAACGACACTAAGACCTGACTCGTCTGCCGGCTGGGGTGGTCGAGCGGTTCTAGGCGCTACAGTCTGGAACCGCGCGACCGCTACGGTCGCAGGTTCGAATACTGCCTCGGGCATGGATGTGTGTGATGTCCTTACGTTAGTTAGGTTTAAGTAGTTCTAAGTTCTAGGGGACTGATGATCTCAGCAGTTAAGTCCCATAGTGCTCAGAGCCATTTTTTGATTCATCTACATTAAAAACCCTGTTTGCAGGATATTTGTAGTTACTGAACGCAGCTTCAAGTAAACTGAAGAAATTGTCGACAGCTTGTTTATTAAACTCATTAGCACGTGAAATCGAAGTTGCGGATGGCTTCAAAATAGACAGAATATTTTTGTGCCGTAACATAAAATGGTCAAACCAAGTTCGACCAGAAACTTCGCCCTTTACAAATGGATGAGGGATTTTATTTCTTGTGCAAAACTGGTAGGCCATGCACCTGACGTCATTTCTGGTAAGGCTGTAGAATTTGGATTCCATAACGAGAAGATATTTAACCAGTTCGTCCTCAAGTCCCTGTGGTAAAACCGGTGGACGGCCCAGTTTAATATTAACTATTTCTTCGACCGGTTTATCGATTCGTGAAAGCCTTTGGGGCGTAGAACGAGGGACAGAGTACACTTTAACCGCTTTTTTCAACCCAATTTTTTTCTCTTTAATAGCTACAATAGCATTTGACATATTTGCTTTGTCCCACGATTGCCGTTTCGATTTTTTTGGTGGTATAAGATGCCTTCGAGGCATCTGAAACATAAAGAGTAGCAATATTTGTAAATGGTCCCATAAAATCTGATTGATGTTACGGGGCCCATAATACCAGCAGCAAAAGGGGCCCATATATCCACCCTCGACATCTTGGGAAAAACGATTTTGCCTACGGTTAGTTTGGTTCGCAACCGACGTTAATTAATGTAAAACGGCATCCCAACAACAAACGAAATACGCACCTTACCTTAGTTTTAGTAATAACATGTTAGAAATTCGAGTTTTATTCAAATAAACACTAACCTTTCAAACTTTTGATGGCAGCGAAAAAATTCACAGCACAACTACTTACAAACCATGACAGCTACTACGTCTGCACACTCTACAGTGAAGTTTGGCAACTAGTTCTAGTAGCTCATGTGCTCTCCGCTAGAATTCATGGCCTGTAATTCCAAATATGTAGGGGGCCCATAATACCAGCAGGGGCCCATTTTTCCACCTTTGCCTCTACGAGAACGCTCGCCCATTTACCACTATTAGAACCCAACATATTCGTAGTCTACAGATTGTCAACATGTTGCTTTGGCCTACTCGATCACCGGATCTGTCACCAATCGAGCACATATGGGTCAGCACTACCTGTACTGACCGGCCAAGTGCAGCAGTCATGAACTCCAGCACCTCTATGCACAACGCATGCTTGTTGGCATGCTTGCAGTCAACATTCTGGCGGTTATACCGGTTACTAATGTGCCAGCATTTCACATTTGTAGTCTCTTATCTAGAGCTTACAGTAAACTGTGATCTTGCAATATTAATCACTTAAATATATTACCTAGACAAATGTATTCCCGAAATTTCATTACGGTGCATTAATTACTTTTTGATGTTACCATTTTTTTCCGTCAACGTGTATGGCCACTGGCAGCACCTGTGCAGTGTCCTCAATACGTAGCAATTGTCAGTCATAGTCAGAACAGTGTTCTGTTTAGTTGCGAATGCGTTATGTCGAACCTAAGTGACTTCGAACGTGGACAAATTGTTGGTGCTCGTACGGCGTGTGCTTCCGTAACCATGGTAGCCGAAGTGTTTAGTGTTCGTGTCGAATATTCATACCGCATACGGGGAATACAGTAAAACATTATCCGCTAGGAGTATTGTCACGAAAACAATAGGAAGACAGCTGCAAAAGTCATTGCAAAACCAAATGTTACACTCGCGAACACTGTCAGCCCCAAAACAACACGAAGGGAGCTCCATAAGATGGGAACACAGGGAAAGTTGGAAATCCAAAACTACACATCATTTATGAAAATATCCGTAACAGGAAAATGCAGTAGCGAAGCCATAAGACCTTGGGTTTGGAGCAATGTAAGAAAGTCATTTAGTCGGATGAGTCTTATTTCACACTGTTTCCAACTTCTGGCAAAGTTTACGTGCCACGAGTGAGACATGGCGGGAGCTCGCTGATGATTTGGGCAGCTGCATAGTGGTACACCATGGGCCCTATGGGTACTCTGCGAGGTCACATTACCGCTAAGAATCATGTGACCATTTTGGCTGATCAGGTCCATCCCATGGTACAATGTTTGTTCCCCAGTGACGATGGTGCGTCCCAAAACGACATGTTCCCTGCTCACACAACTCGTCCATCGAGGACGGTTCTGTGAGCACGAATATGAATTGTTACATTTCGTCTGGTAATGAAAGTCACCGTATGTCAACATTATTGAACATTTGTCGTGTACTTTGGAGAGTAGAGTGCGTGGATGCTAACCACCACCATCATAGTTACCTGAACTTGACACTGTTTTGCAGGAAGAATAGGTTAAGATGCCCTTGAAAACCATACAGAACCTGTAGTATCCATTCCGAGACGACCTGAAGCTGTTTTGAGTACCAACGGTTTCCCTACATCATGTCAGGCATGGTAATGTGTTGTCTTTTTGACTATCCATATTGTTGTCCACCACTTGTAGGCGATTCGCGGTACGTCGTTCTTAACTGAAGAGCATCGTCAGATGCTCTCTGAGGATGCTCGCAAACGATGCAGTTGTTTGTAGGGAGTTGAAATCTTTAGATAAGTGTTACAAAATGCAAAAAGACTTGAAAATGATGAACGCCTGGTGCAAATATTGGCAGCTAATCCTCGACATAAACAATGTAACAGAATATTTGTAAGTAAAAGATCAGATTTCGTTCGCCTACATAGTTAATGACCCCTCATTGGAATCAGTCACACTCGTCAAGTATTTAGGAAAGATTTAAGATGGAAAACTAGACAATCTCGCTGTGAGGAAGACACATGCCACGCTCAGATTTATAGGAAGAACGCTAGCGACGTGCAAATCACTCACGAAAGAGGTTCCCTTAAAAAAAATTTCTATCAATTTCTGAGTTTCATTCGACGGACTAGAACCTTTACCAAGTTGGTTTAAAGGAAGCGAGAGATGATTCAAAGAAGAGCTGCGCCTACTTTATGGGTTCGTTTGGTCAGTGAGAGAGTTTCGTAGTTGTCAACAAACTACGGTGGGAGGCACCACAAGAAACGCATTGTACATCAAAGGGAGCCCACATTCCAAATGAGCCAATAAACATATCATTCCTCAAACACAAACCACGGAGGTGAAATTAGAGAAACTTTGTCTTGTACTGAGAAATGTCAACTACCTTCTTCCCCGTACGATAAGAACAGAATGGGAAGGAAGAAAATGAATCTAGTACAACGTGTGCCCTCCGCTACACAATGTAAGGTTGTTCATGGAGAGCAGATATAGGTGCAAGTGTTCAATAAGATTCCAGTCTTGGTGACACGATAGCCACGATTTTCGAAGATTCACTCACTTGGTAACATGCCGTTCACCACCTGAGCACTGTGGAACGAATCGCGTCACTCATAACAAACAGAGTAGACTCAATAACACAAGCAAAATATCGAGGGATCTACTCTCTACACCAACGACTAATCAAAGACCCTTTCCGTAATTTGTTGACATTGACTCAGTACCACACATACGCTTATTATCGGAAGTACAGTCGTATGAAATACCAGTCGAGATTTGTGACTGGATTGAGAATTTCTTGATGGAAAGGACACAGCATGATACCTTGGATGGAGGATCAAATACAAATGTAGAACTAACTTCATGTGTGCCCCAGGGAAGTGTATTGGGACTCTTGCAGCTCATGTTGTATATTAATGACCTTGCAGATAATATTAATAGTGACATAAGACTTTTCGCATTATCTGTAATGGAGTACTTTCTGTAGAAATCTGCACAAATATTCAGTCAGATATTGGTAAGATATCACAATGGTGCGAAGATTGGCAACTTGCTTTAAATATTTAGAAATGTCAAATATCGCGTTTCAAAAAAAACGAAGTACTCAGTGTCCGCCTCTGTAATATCAGTGAGTCACTGTTGGATCTGGTCAGATCGTATAAATACCTGGGTGGAACAGTCTGTAGGGATATGAAATGGAACGATCACATAGATTCAATCGTAAGTAAGGCAGGTGGCAGGTTGCTGTTCATTGATAGACTACCACGTAAATGCTATTAGCTTACGAAAGTGATTGCATGCAAAACACTCGTGCGACCCATCCTATATTATTTTACAAAGTATAGATGTAGATTTACACTTAGATGTAGACGTCCGTACATCTACCAGCGCAGACTGCCACTTGCATCATCAGTCCACTCCTGAGATATTAGTGTCTTTCGGGCATAAATGTGTAGTGTTTTCTGATGTTCCAAGCTATCTCCAGATGTACAGGGTGGCGCACGAAATGTGTTACCATTTTGTTTTTGAATATACACTTTATTGTCAATACAATCTGAAAGGAATGTATACTACAATGAAGAGCCATCCATGGAGATTTGTTCTCACTCAGCACATGCTCAGTATGTCCACCATTTCGTTTCCTAGCTTGCTTCAAACGAACACTGAAGTTAGTGATTACCCTACGGCACATGTCTTCCGTAATTTCACTGCAAGCTTGAAGAATAAGTCTTCTGAGCTCCATTAAATCACGTGGACGTTTCGGGAAAATTTTTTCCTTTAGGTACCCCCCCCCCCCCCCCAAAGAAAAAAGTCACATGGATTGAGGTCTGGACTATTGGGGGTCCAATTTTGTCCGTCATTGAAGCGACCTGGAAACCTGAGTGAAATGATCTGCATGTCGAAATGTTCGTGTAAAAACTCCAACACAGTGTTTACAGTATGTGGCCTTGCTCCATCTTGTATGAACCACTGCGTGTTGAAGGGCAAGGCAGTAGCAAGAAGCTGTGGAATGAAGCTATTGCGAAGCATGCTCAAATAACGCTCGCTGTTCACAGTTTCTTCAAAGAAAAAGGGTCCAATAAGTCCGTGACTGGAAATTGCTGCCCACGCTGTAATCCTCGGAGCATAATGTTGTCGTTCATGAAGCACTTGTGGGTTTTCAGTGGCCCAAAAGCGTACATTTTGTTTGTTAACCACACCGTCTAAATGAAAATGCGCCTCGTCTGAAAACCAAACGTTGTTGAGAGTTTCTTCTCTATCCTCCGCCCACTGAGCAAACAGTAGTCTCTGCTGCTTGTGTTCTTCAGTGAGCTTCTGTGCACAGGTCATCTTGTATGGGTACATATGGAGGTCACTTTTAAGAATGCGTTGAACAGAACGTCTGGATATTCCCAGTTGCACTGCTGCCTTTCTAAACGATTTCCCGGGACTTCTGTGCACAGCAACTCGTACCGCTTCAATATTCTCCGGCGAACAAACAGACTTAGGCCGAGGTCGCTTCGCTTCCAATACTGTTCCTTCCTGTACAAATTTATCGTACAACCTGTGGATGGTCTTCTTGCAGGGGACCCATCGTGTGTTACATTGCTGTCGAAAACGCCTCTGAGTCACAACAAGGCTTTTCGTTTCATGAAAAATTAACACAATTGCCGATCGTTGCTGTGTCGTCAGTCTTCCATTGTCAGCCATTGCTGCTTACTAGTCTCCTAGTGGCAGTATCCTGAATACACATCATTTCGTAACTCATTTGTTTTTCCAAGCTCTGCTGGTACTGCTGTAGAGATCCCAGCGGGATATCTAATGTGCGTCGTAACAATTGGTAACACATTTCGTGCGCCACCCTGTAGTTGCATCGGTTGTCAAGCTTGTCTCCAGTCTGTGTGCCCAAAACAGGACTAAATCAATTCTGATACTGATGCTTATTTGTCTAAAGTCACTTGATGTGGCTTACATCTTGGATATTTGTGCGTAATAATCGTTTCACGAAGATGACTGCGAACAATTTTGTTGATATTTGACGTGCTGTTTCTGTTTGCAGAGCCTGCTGTTGTTGAGATTTGCTCTACCACCTTTGCCGGCGGATCGTGAGCTGGAATAATCGATTATCTCGGAATGAAACTGTTGTTGGACGACCTTGCCCTGATCATAGAAAGTCTACTGTTGTGTGACAGCGAATTCACAGTCGTATAATGAAGCTCCGAGGCAATCCCATATATTTCGCTATTTCACGTTGTAACTATGTATCTAGCAACGGCTCACAATTCATAGATTCCAGTAAATCTCTTTACCAAGACATTGCACCATCCTCAATCGTATCGTACGTCGTAAAGACACGGTGCTAAAACAACGACACACTTACCAGTGACTTGTCTGCATGAATGGAACGACCTTCTTCTTCTTGCTGTAATAATTCTGAGCAGTTTAACTTGATTATGTTCCAGGCTCGATGGTCCCAATGTGTATATTACTTTATGCCCTTTTTGTTTTTATCAATGTTGTTCATTCATTTTATTAATAAAATGTGACAAGCTTAATACACTGTAAAGTCACATTAATGTGACCAGCTCTCAAAGCCTGAGTAACCACCTTCTGCAGAGCCGCCGGCAGCGAGGTTCGCAGAAAGAGAGTGAGGCAGGTTCTGGAAGATAACGACAGGGATGTGGAAGCAAGTAGATTCCAGTGCCACGGCCAGCTGCGGTGGGTTTCTCAGTTGAGAATCCGTGCCGTCAACAGCCCGATAGAGGTGGTTCCACAGATTCTCGATCGGATTTAAATCCAGGCAGTTTTTTGGCCAGAGGAACACGGTAAACTGTTCCTGGTGCCCTTCGAACCACTCACGTACACTGCGAGAGTGTGTGACACATTACATTGTCCTGCCCTCGAGCCGAGGAAATACAAACTGCGTGTAGGGGTGGACATGGTCCTCAGGGATAGATGCATACTTGTATTGGTCCAAAATGACAAGATCACCCAGGAAATGTCGTCCGGCCTGGACCCTTCTTACGCGTTATACAAAGTGTTTACTTTCAGACGTTTCACACGATGCACACCAACGGGCCATCTCTCCGATGGAGCAAGAACCCGATTCAATCGAAAAGGTCAGCTGTCACCACTCGTTGGTCGTCTAGTACCGATATTGGCGTGCAAATTCAAGCTTTCGTCGCCAATGAACAGCAGTCACCATGGGTGCATGAACCAGGCAACTTTCGCTGACCGGTCGTTGAGGATACACTGTTTATAGCCTCTCGGTTCATGGGCCGTCAGTTGCTCAACAGACGCAAGTCTATTCGCCAAACACATCTCAACAGCCGTCATTCACCCTTCTCTCCCATGGCACGTGATGCACCACAGTTGCCTCCGCGCCGGTTTTGGCTAACACCACTTTGCAGTGCACACTATATTTTAACCACGATGGCAAGTGAACAGTTTACAAGCTTAGCCGTTTCGGATATGCTTCCACTCTTGGCCCGAAAGCCAATGATCGTACCCTTTTGAACATCAGATAAATCACTCCGTTTCCGGATTACGGCAACGTCTGTACTGTTTTCTGCGTCCCCCCAACATGGTTTATATATCCTCCACTGCTAGCACTGCCACCTGCCGTGTGTCAGCGGTCATTGCACGTATACTTTGAACATAGGCAGTGATCACATTATTGTAAATGGACCGCGTATAATTCCAGGATATTCAGCTAACGAGGTAATCTTGTATATAGATGTGACAGGTCTGTGCGACCAGATAATTCGTCAAAGTCTGTTTCCAGTGACACGTATATTGCTACCTGTGAAAACTGCAACACCTTGGAGGCGTCACGCAACAAATGTGAAAGTGGCATGAAGATTACTAGCCCACAAGCATTAATATGTAAATGACTAGCAGTTTAGGTAGGACTAACGCTACCTACACTCTGTACATAAGGGAAGATTACGCAACGGATTTCTCACTCGGATACTTCATACGAATATTGGTTGTTTGTAAGAAGATCGAATGAGGCCTCATGTTAGAAAAAGACACGTCTACCAGCACGTATTGGAATTCGAAAGCGGCAGGATCGCGACCTATCCAGATTGTGATTTATCTTTTTTACATTGCTACTCTCGTTGGTCGGGATCACTCGGTTGTCACATGAATATGGTATCGCCTGAAATAGAAGGGCAATACTCAGCGCCATACAGTATGTCAACGACCCCACACGAATAGCTCCCGAGAGCACAAACGTTCTCCTATTGTGCACTTTTCCCTGCAGGGCCGCACAACCACGTCACGTATCTTGAGTCATGAAATAAGCTTCTTTGCAGCAAGACAAGTATCTACACGGTCAGTGCGACGAAGTCTGGAGCACTACGGACGAGCAGCATGGCAACCATTGTTGCATCCTCCCATGGTGCTGCAGCAGGGAGAGACGCGTAGACTGTGTTGCACCCAACGATAACACTGGACACAGGAGTGCCCCTACGTCTGTTTCTGACGCCGTGTACGATTCTGCACGGTCAAGCGAATAATGTGTCTGTGCTCTCGGGCGCTAGTTGCGTGGTGCCGTTCATGTCCTCCATGATGTTGAATGTGACCATCCTGTATCCTTTGCAAAAACAGACATAATGTCTGATGTGATACCGCAATCACTGGTTATACAATGTTACTTATAATCCGTCTTGACTGCAAAAATGTTTATTCACATGAGCGGTTTCGGTTCCTCTAGAACCATCTTCAGATTTTCAATTTCGGTTACAGGAGTAACCCGTCCACACACAGCAACCTTCACATGCTCATGTGCATAAACACTTTTGCAAACAAGATGGATTATAAGTAACATTGCATCCTGTATCCATCGTTACCATATACGAGGGCTGAATCACCATTATTTTTTTTTTTTGACGGTCATAGTTTCTCGCGTTAGAATTTGATCTTATGATATTCTGTTAGCTTAATGTGAACTAAACACCCTGCACTAGTTTCACAGTTGGCATTGCTGGTTCCCGGCTGTGAAGGGCAGCCAAGCTGAGACATGTTCAGTATCACCTACCGCACCAATGGAGGTGACGCTCGATAATATAGGAAGATGCGGAGTTTCTTCAAACGTAATCACTCCTGATGCAACTTGGTTACATCATTTTGATCCTGAGAGCAAGCAGCAAAGCTCAGTGCGGAAATCTCCATCACCAACCCCCCCAAAAAGCAAAGGTCGTTTCTTCTGCTGGGAAAGTTATGATCATCTCATTTATTTCTATTTTCATGGAATGGTTTACCTACACACACAGCAAGAACAGGACAGTACTATAGAGATGTCCTGAAAACTTTGCAAGACCGTATCAGGCACAAAAACCGCATATCCGTGATACAGGCTCGATTGCTGCACCACGATACTGCACGGTCGCATACTGCAAGTACTATTATAGCATATCTTGCAAAAATTTATGTGGAGTGCCTCCTCACACGTCCTACAGTCCGCATTTAGCCCCGAGTGACTTTTTTCTGTTCCATAACCTGAAACAAAATCTTCGTGGGAGGCATTTCCCATCATCAGAAGCAGCAGTGAAGGCTGCGGACGCGAGAAAGTCTTCTCAGACTGGCAGAAATTCTGAAACAAATGCATCGCATCCAAAGGTGACTATTTTGAGAAGTGCCATCAAATTTATGCGAATGAGCGAAGAAATGTTGTCAAAAATTAATGATTACTCTTTATTGAACGGCCCACGTAGTTACGAGGGGCGTTCAGTAAGTAATGCAACACATATTTATTTTTTGAAAGCAGGTAGGTTTTATTCAGGATTTCAGTACCCCATATTATAATCCACTCTTTTGGCTACAAAACCCTATTTTTCAACATAATCTCCGTTCAGTGCGATGGCCTTACGCAACCTTACTGGGAGGACCTGTATCCCGCATGGTACCACTCTACTGGTCGACTTCGGAGCCAACGTTTTGCTGCATCAATAAACTGTCCATCTTGCAGGCGTTGCTTCCCGTGGAATGGATCCTTCATTGGGCGAAACAGATGGAAGTAGGAAGGTGTGAGTTCCGGGCTGCGCGGTGGATGAGGAAAAACAGTCCAATGAAATTTTGTGAGCTCCTATCGGGTGCCGAGATGTCTCGTTGTGCATGGGGGTGTTGGATTATGATAAATCGAGCACTTCGAATGAGAGTCCTCGCACGTTCCAACATTGCAGGTATCACAGTTGTAAGTGGTCAGCTGGCAGGCGGCAGATCGGACATGTTTGCGCGACATTGTCGCGATGATAGACGCCTCACTCAACGACTCGCCGTGCTTTTGTCCACTGCCAGGTCTTCGAAGACATTCTGGAAGCGGCTGTGGATGACTGCGATGCTCTGGTTTTTCCGCCAAAATAAGCTCCCTGCTTGGAACGCACCCCGTTACAGTCGCCATTTTGAAGGCTACGTATGGCGCCGATCGGAGCTTCATTAATTATAGGGGCTGAAACGGGAATATTCCACGAGGTTCCACAACAAATTCCGATGTTTTTCAACCAAAATTTGCCGATAAAGAAGGGTGTTGCGTCACTTATTCAACCTAGAAGGCAACAACAACATAGCCGAATGAAAACCATACTCTCAATAGGACACGATCCTACCGGTGTCGAATTACAACAGGTGTTGGTACACTGTTCTCCTTCGTGCAAATGACATAGCACGATCTTCTTAAAAAAAATAAAAAATAAAAATAAAATAAAAAAACTAAATTCAAGTGCAGTTTCTAAATGAGATGTCTGGTAGTAATGTTTCCTTAAGTACAGAATTTAGAAGCCCTTACTGTCTACTTTGTGCGACTGCGCTGAAACACTAAACATTTGCTTATCCAAGCGTGTAGTACACTTCATACCAATATGACGTTTGCTGCACGCCGCTTCAATGGCGTCGCAACTTTAATGGCCAGCGGTGTATTGGAGTTTGTACTGCGTGTCATCTGGGATACCAGAGATCTGTTGCACAACGGCTAACCCTATTGTAAACGCAATCTTCTGTTACTGGCTTGTATTTTTGAAAAAAGCTAAAAAAATGTATGATGAGAGTCCACTACATCTGAATTTTGAACAGCTTGACAAGTTTCTACCTCATGATAACGTAATACAAACAGAGTAAAGCCGAAGTATTTACTTAACGTACGTCATAGAGATCCAAATTTATTCCGTTTATATTCATTTTATTTTTTGGTTAATTCATTAAGTAACGATTTTTTTTCTGACATGAACAAAGTGAAATGAATAGACTTTGAGAGTATTTATATTTTACCTTTGATTATTTCTCAGAAGCTCTGTGACTTCAGAAACACGTTGTAAAGTGCATAAAATACCCAAAATTGAATACGATATAATTATAGCCCTTTCCGCTATGATGGTCATTACAGTGACCATATGTCGTTCATTATGTTTCTGTTACCTGTATAGCGTTCGGTTTTCAACCACGTAATATTTATATTGCCATGGCTATTCGTCAGAAAAAATAGAAATTTTTGGCAAATAGAGGAATAAACATTCCCTAATAATGTTTCTAGCGAAAACACCAAAATCTTCCACAAAAGTAGAAAATTCTGTTGAAAGCGTTTGTAGAAACTTCATGTAAAAGGAGATTAATATCCCAACCAAATAAGCTGGAAGTTTCATCTTGATAACAAAGAACGAAGTAAATATTTAGTCCCAAGAGAACGGGAAAATAGGATCATGTTGCTTATTTTGCAATCGTTATTATCTTTCAAGCTTTGTAAGTTTAAGAGGTGGTCTATAATTTACAACATGGCTGCAAAAACGTACAAGCCTTTAATCGCTGTATTTAATTTTAGCTGAGTTCCTTATTCAAAAGTCAAAGTGGTCCCATGCTCGGGGAAGAAGTGTAGGGGAGTAGGTGCAGGAATCCCGCATAGCCACTTTTGGCAACGTCCTATTAGAGGTGGTTTGCCGTTGCCCTTCTCCGACTAGTTTCGCAGTGTCAAGTGTGTTTCTGTGTCTTGTGTGTGACTGTGATAAGAGCTCGTAGAGTTGGTGGTTAGCAAATTTAAGCCACCATCTCTCCTCCCCTTGCCAGCCAAATATTGAAGTGAAAATTTTACAGCGGCAGAATTAGAATAGGCTTACTTCCAACTCAAGCGTAACCGCAGAGGCGTGCGTTAGGGTCCTTGGCTACGGAGGTATGAATTCCTTATTAACAATAGTCTAAATTTTACTAGTGCAATTGCCAGGCTTCACGCGGCTACCCTCCTTGGCTACGGAGGTGTATGAATTCCTTATTAACAATAGTCAAAAATTTAGTAGTGCAATTGCCAGGCTTCACGCGGCTACCCTCCTTGGCTACGGAGGTGTATGAATTCCTTATTAACAATAGTCAAAAATTTAGTAGTGCAATTGCCAGGCTTCACGCGGCTACCCTCCTTGGCTACGGAGGTGTATGAACTCCTTATTAACAATAGTCTAAATTTTACTAGTGCAATTACCAGGCTTCACGCGGCTACCCTCCTTGGCTACGGAGGTGTATGAATTCCTTATTAACAATAGTCAAAATTTTACTAGTGCAATTGCCAGGCTTCACGCGGCTGCCACCGTCGAAGGTTCGAGCCCTCCCTCGGGCATGGGTGCCAAGGCGTAGAACTCCATTATAACAGACCACTACCTGCTCGCTAGCTGTTTGTTACCTGAGAACTGAAAAGTGCAGTTCTTTTCTTCTTTTCCTTCATGGTGTTGCAGAACAAGTAGTTTATTATCGCCAACACCGATGACCCAGAAAATTACGATCAACTACTTTAAAAGCAGCCAAGTAAACGAAGACTAAAAAAGGTCGAATAGGGAAAAAGTCGCAGTCACAAATTTTTGTACACTCGTAAGCGTCATGAACAACATCCTAAACATCCCCACTGGTGGGGCGTGTGCGTGGTTTCCTTTTTGGGGGGGAGATGGCGTTTAGAGGTCACTTCCTTATGTTTCTCATGAATAACTCGAAAACCGCGGCTTCTAGTGAAAATGTTTCCAGTACACTGTTAAACTAGATCAAATTGCCTACAGCAAAAGCCCTATTCATTTTTTCTGTAGGGCCAACAGATTCCGCGTTGCAGCAGATGGAAAAATCACAGATTATTAAAAAAAACAGTGTTTTAAAGGTGTAAAATTAATTTCACTTTTAAATGAAGCCCCGCTAGAGTAGCCGGGCGGTCTGAGGCGCCTTGCCAGGCTTCGCGCGGCTATCCCCGTCGGAGGTTCGAGTCCTCCCTCCGTCCTGGGTGTATGTGTTGTCCTTAGCGTAAATTAGTTTAAGTTAGATTAAGCAGTGTGTAAGCCTAGGGACCGATGACCTCAGTAGTTTGGTCCCACAGGAACTTACCACAAATTTCCAAATTAAGTGTATTAAAGAAATGTATTAAACGTGTCTGCCTGTCTAACAAGAGAATGGTTGAAACCTACCCTGACATTTTTCACGCAGGTAGAATACACCGAAAGAAATGCACTGACCAAATGTTAACTGCTAAGGCGCACTGCAAGAAGTTTTTAAAAAAATGTTAGTCACTCATTTCTGTCGCACGAAGAACCGCTTAAAACAGCGTTTTCTACAGCCCTTTCAGCGTAGCGCTCGAATTGGCGAATAAATAGACGTAGCCGTGACAAGAGAATGGTTCAAAATGGCTCTGAGCACTATGGGACTCAACATCTTAGGTCATAAGTCCCCTAGAACTTAGAACTACTTAAACCTAACTAACCTAAGGACATCACACACACCCATGCCCGAGGCAGGATTCGAACCTGCGACCGTAGCAGTCCCGCGGTTCCGGACTACAGCGCCAGAACCGCACGGCCACCGCGGCCGGCGACAAGAGAATGTAGCGCCAAGTAGCGCTAACACCAAAGTGCAATTTTAAGCACTTAACCCATATCAAAAATGTATCAAATTATCCATTTTTTAATAACTTGCTGTTCATATCGACAGTTAAACTGTTGCTGACGTAATTGCTGCACAAGTGACTAGCAGAGGAAAGAAAATCAAAGCAGTATATGATGTTACATTAGAGACGAACACCATCAATCGGTACTTTAATTTGTTAACATTAAACATTTTATATCAATTCTTATATTACACTTCTTACCATAATTTTTGAATTTTGTATATTTTGCTAACAATGAAACAGTTCCCTGTGTATTCTCCGTGGTCAAATGTCTAACGTAACAAAAACAAATATTTTCCTTACACCAAAGACACCTGATAAATGAAAAATTAATGCATTCAGGCACTTTGCAATAGTTATTAGTTTTATTTACGCAGAACTCGAATGGAGAAAGAGATGGTCGTAGCCGTTGTTCTGCATATCGTGCTGAGTAGCAGGCACACTTGATCAAATTCGTAAAATGTCGTCAAGCAAACTGACAATGCTGAAATGACCGAAATTTAACAATTTTGTTCCGCTGATAAACCTGAAATGACAAAGAGCCGTAGGGAATTATATTGTCCGACAGTTATCTGGAAAATACTTTACGCTGTTGAAAAATGTGTACTGGTTCTGTGTGGTATACTAATTACATTAAGTCTTTTCACTATCGTCATGAAGACAGGGGTGTCGTTATGTCCAGGCCAAGACTCCATCAAAAGCAATGCACTGTTCTCTTCGAATGCTAAGAAGACATTTCGGATGTACATTGAAAATTATTCTCTCCCATTTTTCTAGATTTTGCTGTATCGATTAGATTTTCGCTAGTAAACAGTCCTTTTTTTAAATTGTTTGTCCTAATTTGCCTTGACGTTCCTAAAGACAGAGGTAAAATAGCGAAAACGTATACGAAAGTGTCGTAGCATTCATAGACTGCGCAAGCAACTCAATCGTGCTTTCGCACAAAATGATAAAGTGCGGTTTGCACAAAACCTGACTGATTGCCTTTATATGCAGCTTTTAGGGGATAACAAAAAGCTTCGTCTTCTCGTCAGCTAGGAATTTTTCTATAGCATTACCTGTTAATGACATGTCCTCTACACGTTTGTTTGAGGTAAACTTCGTAGATTTGTGACTTCCTTCTCCATATAATTTCCTAAATCTGTTTAACCAGACCGAAGAAGCTTGGAAATCAGTAATGCTTATCTCACCTGTAGTTCAGAGCGGCCAGTCTTGGTAATGATGCACTGACTCTTACGAGCATTGTTAAATCTTTTGGTCTGAGGCGCCTTGTCACGGCGGGATACCCCCGTCGGAGGTTCGAGTCCTCCCTCGGGCATGAGTGTGTGTGTTGTCCTTAGCGTAAGTTAGTTTAAGTTAGGTTAAGTAGTGCGTAAGCTTAGGAACCGATGACCTCAGCAATTTGGTCCCATAACACCTTACTACAAATTTCCAATTTTTGTTAAATCTTTCGAATAGGTTTCCTGTTACACTTTCACAAGTTTCATTCCGGCGCCTATTTGGTACTTCATGTAAATCTTTCTATAATTCATGTTCAGATTTTGTAAAACGAAACTGGCTTTGCACACTGTTTAAGTTCAATAGTTTTCTCCCTCCTTCGTTAAGTCAAAAACTTTACAGGCCTTTCTTCGTCGCAGAAATCTATTACTGTACATGTTTTCCTTGGCCTCGCAAGAGAGTTTATTATTGTTCTGAAGTTTAATTAGCACTACCATGAACCAATATTCATGGAATTGTCCCAGTTACTTCCTGCTTCTTTTAATGTTTCCAAAATTTCTAACGAAACGTCGACATCATTGGAATAAATGTCCAAGAAATTTACTAATAAATAACACATACATAGGTCTTCAAGAGAAGTAGGTGATTTCTATAGCATAACTCTTTCTTCATATCTTTTTATGGAAGATTTAAAACATTAATTGGATTACACATTACTGTGGGACTCTGGAACGTGCACAAAGACCTATGCTACCAGCAAGCATATGCCAAGAAATCGCTAAGAAAATT
The DNA here is from genome assembly GCF_023898315.1 of Schistocerca nitens. Taxonomy (NCBI): domain Eukaryota; kingdom Metazoa; phylum Arthropoda; class Insecta; order Orthoptera; family Acrididae; genus Schistocerca; species Schistocerca nitens. The sequence goes on along the minus strand of NC_064616.1, from coordinate 567,028,495 downwards.
AATTCAGTTTTATCTCCATTGCTTGCACTTAACGATACCACAAAAGCAACTGGTAATTATTATGGATATTAAATGAGTTGCAAATTCTAGCGAATAGCAGCTGTGAATAATTGTGTCGTATAAACTATCAACGGAATCTGGATGCGCTCCACATATTACGATACTGTTGTGCCGTGTTACCTGTTTACCGATGCGCCGTCAGTAAAGATATGCGTCCGCCCTGTAGCGCATGGGCTGCATACTACAGCCACAACAGGTGTATACAATTCTCCAGCCGCCTGGCGAACTAGGAATTTGGTGAATTTCAACTTAAAAGAAAAAAAAATACTTGTAGTTCGTCTTAGCAGCTAAAATTTTGACTTTGTGTGTCTTTCGGTATATTCTTCCCGTATGAAGAATTTCAGGGCATTTTTCGGCATATGGGTCTGGATAGTCCCCTTGTAAGTGCATTATGGGCTAACTAAGGGACAAATTACGTTCTCGGGGTGTAACAGAGTGGAAGGTAGAAGCGCGAGCAAAGGCAGTCGCCAGATTGCCGTCATGCACTTCCCTCCTTTATAGATCTGCTAATCGAAGAGAGAGCAGATGGATTCCACACTATATTTACCCTACTATGCCACAAGAAGCAACTACAAGGTGATTTACGCAGTTATACGCCACGCCACCACAATGTTACACCTGAAGAACACAATTTACTCTTAATACCGTTCTACTGCACTTAGACGTGGTAAACTCATTTGATATTTGTACTTACCCACAGTGTGCTGACATATTTTAAACAAAATGCAGTAACACATAAAATACAGATACATGTTGTTAATAATACTAAAGCAAGAAACACATATGGAGAGAACATACGTATTTCTCTTCACACTGTTCTACAGTGATAGTGAGGAAATTGATTCTTGGTCTACATCTACATCTACATCTACATCCATACTCCGCAAGCCACCTGACGGTGTGTGGCGGAGGGTACCCTGAGTACCTCTATCGGTTCTCCCTTCTATTCCAGTCTCGTATCGTTCGTGGTAAGAAGGATTGTCGGTATGCTTCTGTGTGGGCTCTAATCTCTCTGATTTTATCCTCATGGTCTCTTCGCGAGATATACGTAGGAGGGAGCAATATACTGCTTGACTCTTCGGTGAAGGTATGTTCTCGAAACTTTAACAAAAGCCCGTACCGAGCTACTGAGCGTCTCTCCCGCAGAGTCTTCCACTGGTGTTTTATCTATCATCTCCGTTACGCTTTCGCGATTACTAAATGATCCTGTAACGAAGCGCGCTGCTCTCCGTTGGATCTTCTCTATCTCTTCTATCAACCCTATCTGGTACGGATCCCACACTGCTGAACAGTATTCAAGCAGTGAGCGAACAAGCGTACTGTAACCTACTTCCTTTGTTTTCGGATTGCATTTCCTTAGGATTCTTCCAATGAATCTCAGTCTGGCATCTGCTTTACCGACGATCAACTTTATATGATCATTCCATTTTAAATCACTCCTAATGCGTACTCCCAGATAATTTATGGAATTAACTTCTTCCAGTTGCTGACCTGCTATTTTGTAGCTAAATGATAAGGGATCTATCTTTCTATGTATTCGCAGCACATTACACTTGTCTACATTGAGATTCAATTGCCGTTCCCTGCACCATGCGTCAATTCGCTGCAGATCCTCCTGCATTTCAGTACAATTTTCCATTGTTACAACCTCTCGATACACCACAGCATCATCTTCAAAAAGCCTCAGTGAACTTCCGATGTCATCCACAAGGTCATTTATGTATATTGTGAATAGCAACGGCCCTATGACACTCCCCTGCGGCACACCTGAAATCAATCTTACTTCGGCAGACTTCTCTCCATTGAGGATGACATGCTGCGTTCTGTTATCTAGGAACTCTTCAATCCAATCACACAATTGGTCTGATAGTCCATATGCTCTTACTTTGTTCATTAAACGACTGTGGGGAACTGTATCGAACGCCTTGCGGAAGTCAAGAAACACAGCATCCACCTGTGAACCCGTGGCAATGGCCCTCTGAGTCTCGTGGACGAATAGCGCGAGCTGGGTTTCGCACGACCGTCTTTTTCGAAACCCATGCTGATTCCTACAGAGTAGATTTCTAGTCTCCAGAAAAGTCATTATACTCGAACATAATACGTGTTCCAAAATTCTACAACTGATCGACGTTAGAGATATAGGTCTATAGTTCTACACATCTGTTCGACGTCCCTTCATGAAAACGGGGATGACCTGTGCCCTTTTCCAATCCTTTGGAACGCTACGCTCTTCTAGAGACCTACGGTACACCGCTGCAAGAAGGGGGGCAAGTTCCTTCGCGTACTCTGTGTAAAATCGAACTGGTATCCCATCAGGTCCAGCGGCCTTTCCTCTTTTGAGCGATTTTAATTGTTTCTCTATCCCTCTGTCGTCTATTTCGATATCTACCATTTTGTCATCTGTGCGACAATCTAGAGAAGGAACTACAGTGCACTCTTCCTCTGTGAAACAGCTTTGGAAAAAGACATTTAGTATTTCGGCCTTTAGTCTGTCATCCTCTGTTTCAGTACCATTTTGGTCACAGAGTGTCTGGACATTTTGTTTTGATCCACCTACCGCTTTGACATAAGACCAAAATTTCTTAGGATTTTCTGCCAAGTCAGTACATAGAACTTTACTTTCGAAGTCATTGAACGCCTCTCGCATAGCCCTCCTCACACTACATTTCGCTTCGCGTAATTTTTGTTTGTCTGCAAGGCTTTGGCTATGTTTATGTCTACTGTGAAGTTCCCTTTGCTTCCGCAGCAGTTTTCTAACTCGGTTGTTGTACCACGGTGGCTCTTTTCCATCTCTTACGATCTTGCTTGGCACATACTCATCTAACGCATATTGTACGATGGTTTTGAACTTTGTCCACTGCTCCTCAACACTATCCATACTTGAGACAAAACTTTTGTGTTGAGCCGTCAGGTACTCTGTAATCTGCTTTTTGTCACTTTTGCTAAACAGAAAAATCTTCCTACCTTTTTTAATATTTCTATTTACGGCTGAAATCATCGATGCCGTAACCGCTTTATGATCGCTGATTCCCTGTTCTGCGTTAACTATTTCAAATAGTTCGGGTCTGTTTGTCACCAGAAGGTCTAATATGTTATCGCCACGAGTCGGTTCTCTGTTTAACTGCTCAAGGTAGTTTTCAGATAAAGCACTTAAAAATATTTCACTGGATTCTTTGTCCCTGCCACCCGTTATGAACGTTTGAGCCTCCCAGTCTATATCCGGCAAATTAAAATCTCCACCCAGAACTATAACATGGTGGGGAAATCTACTCGAAATATTTTCCAAATTATCCTTCAGGTGCTCAGCCACAACAGCTGCTGAGCCAGGGGGCCTATAGAGACATCCAATTACCATGTCTGTGCCTGCTTTAACCGTGACCTTCACCCAAATCATTTCACATTTCGGATCTCCGTCAATTTGCTTCGATACTATTGCACTTCTTATCGCTATAAACACGCCTCCCCCTTCACTGTCCAGCCTGTCTCTGCGGTATACATTCCAATCTGAGTTTAGGATTTCATTACTGTTTACATCTGGTTTCAGCCTAGTACTATATGGGCGTTGTGACCGTTTATTAATGAGAGCAGTTCTGGGACCTTTCTATAGACGCTCCTGCAGTTTACTATTAGCACATTAATATTGTTATTCCCTGTTGCATTTTGCCTACTCCTACCTTGCCGCGTCTCAGGAGGCGTCTTTGTTGGGCCTAGGGAGGGAATTCTCTAACCTAAAAACCCCCATGTGCACTCCACACGTACTCCACTACCCTTGTAGCCGCTTCCGGCGTGTAGTGCACGCCTGACCTATTCAGGGTGACCCTACATTTCTCCACCCGATAGCGGAGGTCGAGAAATTTGCACCCCAGATCTCCGCAGAATCGTCTGAGCCTCTGGTTTAAGCCTTCCACTCGGCTCCAAACCAGAGGACCGCGATCGGTTCTGGGAACGATACTACAAATAGTTAGGTTTAAGTAGTTCTAAGTTCTAGGGGACTGATGACAACAGCAGTTAAGTCCCATAGTGCTCAGAACCATTTGAACCATTTTTGATTCTTAGCCATACTGTACGGTAGTTGAAGCGTTCTTCCAGGGAAGGCTAGGTGCCCCACCACGAGTGCTGGTTGCTTTTCATTTTGCAGACAGACTATACCTCCCTGGGAAATCGTGTATGGCAGCTGTAGCATTCTTTCAGGAAAAGCAACTTCCTCCATCACGAGCGCTGCTCGTTTTTCATTTTGCAGACAGACTATACCTCCTCACCATTTCCTATCCAGTTCTCTAATGTGAGTAAAAAAAAAAAGACTTGACTGAGCTCGTGTTTATATAGTCGAGTCAATTCCAGTTTACTGAGTACTTATTTGCAGTTAAATGAGGTATTATGTAAAAAAAGTGCAACAGCTATAGCTGTCAACTGCCTACTACACTAAAGAGCCAATCTCAAGAGTAACATGCTGTGAATATGTATTCGACAATGTCGATTTAATTGTCTCCACTATCACTGGCTGGAATACTTTTCCCAGAAGAATGGGTACCAAAAATGCATCACCCCAGCTTAGCTCTCCCAACCTCTGAAAAGACACAGATGCTTAAATTGTCTCCCGCTGCAACAGAAGAAGGTCACCTAAGTGTTATGGAACGTCAGATATTCCTTCTTAAGTCAAGTAATACATTACAGCAGATTAGCAGACTACCTACCGTTCTAGACTTGTACATGAAGTCGCATCCACCAGACGTATTCACACCCACTTTGAAAGATATGCTGTGGATGTGTGGTAAATGGTTCCACTCACTGAAGCCCATTCTACTAGCGCCAGCAATTCCTGAATCAAAGAGAGTTGTGCAGTATGCTAGCAACACAATTAATGGTGAAAGAAGTGCAGCAACTTTTTGGTTATTCATTAATTCAGCATCAAGTGACTACATTACAATTACACAGCTTTACAATATGCTATTACCGATATACAACGGCAACACTACAAAGTACGCTGACAACATCACGCTTACGAATTTTACACTTCAATAATAACATATTTTAGATAAAAGCCCACATAAGAGGAGTCGTATGTAAAATTGCAATACTTTTTTTAAAAAAAGCTTATAAAGCTAAAAATTTTCACGACAATGTCACCAAATTTGGCACAGTTATTAAGACACGTTATATGCAAACGCAGATTAATTTTCATGCTTAATCACGTTATGCGTTTTAATTAGAAAAACAATTTAATTTTTGTAAGCGAAGTGAGTACAAATGTCTCTTTTTTGAAAACTCCAACTGAACTAAATTAACCAGTTTCTATAGAAAGTTTGATATACCATTATTACAAATACCTGTGGAACAGAATACTGATATCTTCTTTTGCTGGATTTTTACAGCTCCCCAAATATCTGTGAAAAATGAATCCACAAATTTCAGAGCTTTTCTCTTACATAAATCCCTTATTACTGTAGTAAATGAGGCCGCCTTCCACCGAATGTTTCACTATAGCATTGACTAGTTACTTGCTAAATTTAAGTACTCTATCGTCAGTGGTGTGTGAGGAAAAGGTACATAAACTTTCCAAAATGTAAGTTGCGAGAAATCTGAATCAAAAATTTGACAGTGTTTGTATTAGGTCTTACCTTATCTGGGTGAACTAGTGCAATCCATACGCATACTGCTCTTCATCTTCAAGCAGTCTTTTCTTTGCTTGCCTTCTTTCGTTAACGTAATTTTCAAACTGAGAGGCAATAATGTCAGCTGCAGCAGTTCTCCTCTTATCGATTTCCACAATATCGATAGTGTGAACGCTCTGGATCAAATAATAGCCTCTGTGGGGTCTCTAGACTACAAGATGAACATAGTCAAAAACTAAACAACCATCATATACTGAAATTTCAGCAGCAGTTGTGGAAAGAAGTGTTATCTTGGGACATCGCTTCCATATCGGAGAGTTGTAACTTTCATTAGGATATTGAACTTTCCCATTCACACATTTTTGTAGAAGTCTTGGCTCAAACTTTCACTGCATTATCATTCCATAAAACTGGAACAAAATACCGCATGATTATAAAACGAAAGGAAATCGAGTGCAAAAAAGGGCGTGGCCCCGTTCAAGCTTTCTTTAATTACTATTTTTGTCATACTTAGAAACGAAATTGGAACCTAATATACAGGAATTGTAATTTCAGTACGATGTAGTAGATAAAGGTCCAATAAAACATTTTTCAGAATTTTGGCCGCTTTCGTGTATGTCCCGCTTTAACAACTGTAAATAAGTACTCGCTTAAAAAATTGAAAAAAGTTCACTATATAAACACGAGCTGAGCCTTTTTACCTGCGCACGTAAAAGAACTGGACAAGAAATCCCAGGGAGGTATAGTCTGTCTGCAAAATGAAAAGCAACCAGCACTTGTGGTGGGGCACGTAGCCTCTCCTGGAAGAAGGCTTCAACTACCGTACAGTATGGCTAATAATCAAAAATGGTTCAAATGGTTCTGAGCACTATGGGACTTAACTGCTGTGGTCATCAGTCCCCTAGAACTTAGAACTACTTAAACCTAACTAACCTAAGGACATCACACACATCCATGCCCGAGGCAGGTTCACGGTCGCACGGTTCTAGACTGTAGCGCCTAGAACCGCTCGGCCACCACGGCCGGCGGCTAAGAATCAGTGTAGAACAGTGTGCAGAGCTTTACGTATAATCTTTCTAGATGAGCGTCTTGCGTTAGCATAATTAGTAACTCTTATCTCTATTCCATTTAGTGTTAATGAACTTTGTAATAACATACCTCACCCCACTCCCCCCACCCTCCTCCCCAGTGCCCTGACCACCCATCTTACACCACTGATTCATGAGGCACACTACGGAGGGCCGGTATAGCTTTCTAAATCACCTGTAGTTGCATCTTGTAACGCTGTAGGATAGACAGTATGGAATCTGCTGCTTTCTCTCCAATTTCCAGACCTATGAAGGAGGGAAGTGGATGACGACAGTCCTGCGACTACCTTACCTCGCGCTTTTACGCTTCTATTCTCGACCTCGCACGCCACCACAATGTTACACCTGAAGAACACAATTTACTCTTAATACCGTTCTACTGCACTTAGACGTGGTAAACTCATTTGATATTTGTACTTAACCCACTTTGTTTAACAGTAAACATTGATTTTACGCTATTAAAACGCTGTTTTAATAATTTTCATTTTCTCCATCTCCTGCAACACAGCACTATGAGTCCTATAAAAAAATTAATAGAACCTTCGTTGCTGGAAATTTAAAATAGTTTTATTTTGCACTGGAAACATTTTCCTTAGAAGTCTCGGTTTTCGAATTATTCAAGACAAACATAGAAATGTGACCTTTAAAGCCCCCCTCCGTCCTACACTCGCGTCCCACCGGTGGAGATTTTCAGTATTATCTTGATGATGCACGCCCGGCTGGCCACGCGGTCTAACGCGCTGCTTCCGAGCGGGAAGGCGTGCCGGTTCCCGGCACGAATCCGACCGGCGGATTAGTGTTGAGGTCCGGTGTGCCGGCCAGCCTGTGGATGGTTTTTAAGGCGGTTTTCCATCTGCCTCGGCGAATGCGGGCTGGTTCCCCTTATTCCGCCTCAGTCACACTGTGTCGGCAATTGCTGCTTAAACACCGTTTCCACGAACACCACACCACCATTACTCTACCACGCAAACATTTGGGATTACACTCGCCAGGTATGAGACGTTCCCAGGGGGCTCCACTGAGGGTTCGGTGTGGGGCGGCGGTGAGGTGGGTGGACTGCTGTGGCCTGTTGTGGGGTTGTGAACCACTGAGGGCTACGGCGGGACAAAGCCTCTCTTTCGTTTCTAGGTCCCCAGTAGAATACAATTATCTCGATGATACTCCCTCCTACTAGTGTACAAAAATTTGTGAGTACAGTTTTTTTTTTAACTTACTTTTCCGTCGCTGACTGAGCTAAGCGCAATACAGCAGCGATTCTGTGTGCCACGGATTTGACAAGCCCTTGGTGCATTTCCCGAGGTCTCTGACACCAGATTTACATACACAAGTCACGCAGTTCCCGTAAATTATAGGCCAGTTGTTTTTGAGCGCAGAGTTGGTGCTTTATAGCGTCCATATATGTTCCATCGTGTTCAGATCAGGTGAATCTGGCGCAAAGATGTCAATGTGTGTTCACTATGATGTTTCTCAAGCCACTGTAGCACGAGTGTGGCCTTGTGACACGTACAGTTATCCCACTGGAAGATGCCATCGCCGTCAGGTACGACATCAAGCGTGAAGAGATCAGGTGGCCCGCAGTAAGTAAATGTAGCCCTTGAAAGCGCAGGCCCATCCCCCAAAGAATAATAGTGCTCCCTCCAGGCTGCATCCATGGAGCGATGAACATTTCGAGCAGCCGTTGGCCTAGATGTGGCGTATCCGGACACGACCATCGACGTGGTGACGATAATCGTGACTCATTCGATCAGGTGACACTTTTCCATTGATACACGGTCTAGTCTTGACGAGCCCATCACCACATAAAACTCAGTTGACGATATCGTTGGGTCAACATGAGAACAGGTGGAGGTCATATGCTACAGAGCTCAATGTATGCTGAAGGGTGTGCTCCGAAACAATTGTGTCTGCACCAGCATTGTACTCTGTCGTCAGATCTTCCACACATCGTCACCTATGCTTCTCTGCCGAGCAGACTAGCCTCCAGCCTCCACGTCCTGTGATAAGGTGCGGACGTCCAACACTGGGTCGCCTACTCGTGATCTCACTGTCCTTCAACCATTTAGTCAATGTCGCTTATGTCGGTGGATTGCCCCATTTGCGACCCGTATCATCGCTAGAACCATTCCCCATTCGTCTCGATACTTATTAGCAGACATTAACATAGGGCATATTTACCCTTCGCCTTTGTGGTGGCTTGAGCTCTGCTTCTGATGCCTTCACTGAGGTGTCCAAATGTCTGTGGAGGAACAGCAGCCCATTCTTCCTCAAGAGCCGAAACCAGAGAAGAAAATGATGCTGGACGCTGGGGTCTGGAGCGAAGCTGACCTACTAACTCAGTGGTTCCCAATCTGGGGTAACTGCCCCTCATGAGTAAAATGAAATTTTCTGAGCGATAAAAACTAAACGATTCGATTCTGTTTCAGTCACGAAACTAAATTATTTTCAAAAGATCATCACTATTACGACAGTTTTTTTAAGACGCTAATATTGATTGTATACAGAGTGACAATTACACTCCTGGAAATGGAAAAAAGAACACATTGACACCGGTGTGTCAGACCCACCATACTTGCTCCGGACACTGCGAGAGGGCTGTACAAGCAATGATCACACGCACGGCACAGCGGACACACCAGGAACCGCGGTGTTGGCCGTCGAATGGCGCTAGCTGCGCAGCATTTGTGCACCGCCGCCGTCAGTGTCAGCCAGTTTGCCGTGTCATACGGAGCTCCATCGCAGTCTTTAACACTGGTTGCATGCCGCGACAGCGTGGACGTGAACCGTATGTGCAGTTGACGGACTTTGAGCGAGGGCGTATAGTGGGCATCCGGGAGGCCGGGTGGACGTACCGCCGAATTGCTCAACACGTGGGGCGTGAGGTCTCCACAGTACATCGATGTTGTCGCCAGTGGTCGGCGGAAGGTGCACGTGCCCGTCGACCTGGGACCGGACCGCAGCGACGCACGGATGCACGCCAAGACCGTAGGATCCTACGCAGTGCCGTAGGGGACCGCACCGCCACTTCCCAGCAAATTAGGGACACTGTTGCTCCTGGGGTATCGGCGAGGACCATTCGCAACCGTCTCCATGAAGCTGGGCTACGGTCCCGCACACAGTTAGGCCGTCTTCCGCTCACGCCCCAACATCGTGCAGCCCGCCTCCAGTGGTGTCGCGACAGGCGTGAATGGAGGGACGAATGGAGACGTGTCGTCTTCAGCGATGAGAGTCGCTTCTGCCTTGGTGCCAATGATGGTCGTATGCGTGTTTGGCGCCGTGCAGGTGAGCGCCACAATCAGGACTGCATACGACCGAGGCACACAGGGCCAACACCCGGCATCATGGTGTGGAGAGCGATCTCCTACACTGGCCGTACACCACTGGTGATCGTCGAGGGCACACTGAATAGTGCACGGTACATCCAAACCGTCATCGAACCCATCGTTCTACCATTCCTAGACCGGCAAGGGAACTTGCTGTTCCAACAGGACAATGCACGTCCGCATGTATCCCGTGCCACCCAACGTGCTCTAGAAGGTGTAAGTCAACTACCCTGGCCAGCAAGATCTCCGGATCTGTCCCCCATTGAGCATGTTTGGGACTGGATGAAGCGTCGTCTCACGCGGTCTGCACGTCCAGCACGAACGCTGGTCCAACTGAGGCGCCAGGTGGAAATGGCATGGCAAGCCGTTCCACAGGACTACATCCAGCATCTCTACGATCGTCTCCATGGGAGAATAGCAGCCTGCATTGCTGCGAAAGGTGGATATACACTGTACTAGTGCCGACATTGTGCATGCTCTGTTGCCTGTGTCTATGTGCCTGTGGTTCTGTCAGTGTGATCATGTGATGTATCTGACCCCAGGAATGTGTCAATAAAGTTTCCCCTTCCTGGGACAATGAATTCACGGTGTTCTTATTTCAATTTCCAGGAGTGTATTTAACTATATGAAATACAGTCGTCGTAACTGCTGAACGGTTTACGTTAGGACGTTCAAACTACACGGTTGGCCGCGGGGCATGATGAGGATTGTTGTAGTGCGTATTAAACTTCGGACCTAGAAACGACGGAGAGGCTTCGTCCTGCCATAGCCCTCAGTGGTTCACAACCCCACAACAGTCCACAGCAGTCCACCGACCCCATCGCAACCGCCGCACACCGAACCCAGGGTTATTATGCGGTTCGGCCCCCAATGCCCCTCCCCAGGAACGTCTCATACCAGACGAGTATAACCCCAAATATTTGCGTGGTAGAGTAATTACGGTGTACGCATACGTGGAGACAGTGTTTGCATAGCAATCGCTGACATAGTGTAACTGAAGTGGAATAAGGGGAACCAGCCCGCATTCGCCGAGGCAGATGGAAAACCGCCTTAAAAACCATCCACAGGCTGGCCGGCACTCCGGATCTCGACACTAATCCGCCGGGCGGATTCGTGCTGGGGATCGGCACGGCTTCCCGCTCGGGAAGCAGAGCGTTAGACCACGCGGCTAGCCGGGCGGGCACGATGGGGATTAGTATGCGCATGCATGGTTTGGTTTAGCGACAAAGCCCACTTTCATTTGGATGGGTTCGTCAGTAAACAAAACTGGCACATTTGGGGGACTGAGAATCCGCATTTCGTGATCGAGAAGCCTCTTCACACTCAACAGGTGATTGTGTGGTGTGCATTGTCCAGTACGGAATAATTGGTACGGTATTCCTTGATGGTACGGTGACTACCGAACGGTACGTGAAAATTTTGGAAAATAATTTCGTCCCCATTATCCAAAGTGACCCCGATTTCGACAAGATGTGGTTCATGCAAGACGGAGCTCAACCTCATAGAAGCAGGAGAGTATTTGATGTCCTAGAGGAGGACATTTGGGGAGAGCATTCTGGTTCTGTGTGACCCAGAGGCCACTGGCATGGGCCTCGATTCGCCGCCATATCCTCCGTGTCTGAACACATGCGACTCCTTTTTGTGGAGCTATATCTAAAACAAGCTGTACCGCAATAGCCCCAAAACTATTGCCGAGCTGAAAACAGCAACTCAGGAGCTCATCGACAGCATGGATGTTCCAACTCTTCGGCGGGTCATGCAGAACTTCGCTATTCATCTGCGCCGCATCATCGGCAGGGATGTCAGGCATATCTAACATGTCATAATCTAAATCCGAATACATGTAATGACTTTTACATGTTGAATAAAATGTGTGCACACCGTAGTTTGTAACTAATTTACGTTTTTTTTCATATAGTTCAATAATTGTCACTGTGTAAGTTATCAATAATTATTTTTTCTCAATTAGTAGTGTTAATGCGGTTGTGGTTACAGATTCCTCAGATAGTCCACCCACTATACACATAAGTTTTGCTTTGTCCCTTACATAGCTGATAATAAAAGTATATCTCAAGAAAATGTCTTCTCTACATAACAAATGCTAAACACCTCAAGAAAATGTCTTCTCCAAGTTGTAGATAACACCTGCAGTAGTTCATAAATTGCTTCATTACTCGCTTTGAAACAGATAAATGAATTAATTGACAGCGCGACGCAGTGGTAACTACATAAGGGCTACTATAGTGCTGTACACAGTATTATTATTATTATTATTATTATTATTATTATTAGAGTGGTTAGACACAAAGCATTAAGAGCCTCAGGTCGTCTAGTTCAGAAGTAAGGAATTCAGCGATCAACTGATTTATAAACAGTAAGTATAGTGCACATATCTGAACTTGTTTGATTTGAAATGGGGGTCAGAGTGCAGGTCAAGCAAGTGCCGCATTGGAGAGGAGTAATGCAGAGGAAGTATGTTTTGTAACAAGTGTGTTCCTTCACTGTGGATAGTTAGCTTTCTTATCTGAGGAGGGGTTGTGGGTAGCGCTTGTGATGCACCATGAATTGCTTCACCACTCATTCTAACAGACGGCACACAACACACACACACGCCCAACAAAAATGTTTCAAGTAAAGTCCTACATTCTGCAGTTTAGTTAGGCACTAAATTTGGTGACAGTGGAGATGGGGCAGACGGCAGGGGGAGGGGATGGAAAGGGAGGCGCTAGCTAATGTCTGATTGGCCTCAGGGGTAATAGTCTAAGAAAGGTTTGAAACCACTGTTCTAACTCATCCCATAGATTTTTCGTTAGGTTCAGGTCGGCACTCTTAGGTTAGGTTAGGTTAGGTTAGGTTAGACAAGCCAGTCCATTTCAGGAATGTTATTGTCCACAAACCATTGCCTCATAGATGGTGCTTTATGACAGGGTGCATTGTCATACTTACACAATCAGTCATCGTCTCCAAACTGTTCCTCTACCGTATGCATAACACAATCTACATCTACATCTACATTTACACTCCGCAAGCCACCCAACGGTGTGTGGCTGAGGGCACTTTACGTGCCACTGTCATTACCTCCCCTTCCTGTTCCAGTCGCGTATGGTTCGCGGGAAGAACAGCTGCCGGAAATCCTCCATGCGCGCTCGAATCTCTCTAATTTTATATTCGTGATCTCCTCGGGAGGTATAAGTAGGGGGAAGCAATATATTCTATACCTCATCCAGAAACGCAACCTCTCGAAACCTGGACAGCAAGCTACACCGCGATGCAGAGCGCCTCTCTTACAGATTCTGCCACTTGAGTTTGCTAAACATCTCCGTAACGCTATCACGCTTACCAAATAACCCTGTGACAAAACGCGCCGCTCTTCTTTGGATCTTCTATATCTCCTCCGTCAACCCGATCTGGTACGGATCCCACATTGATGAGCAATACTCAAGTATAGGTCGAACGAGTGTTTTGTTAGCGTTACGGAGATGTTGATGGACTACATTTTCTAAGGACTCTCCCAATGAATCTCAACCTGGTACCCGCCTTACCAACAATTAATTTTATATGATCATTCCACTTCAAATCGTTCCGCACGTATACTCCCAGATATTTTACAGAAGTAACTGCTACCAGTGTTTGTTCCGCTATCATATAATCATACAATAAACGATCCTTCTTTCTATGTATTCGCATTACATTACACTTGTCTATGTTAAGGGTCTGTTGCCACTCCCTGCACCAATTGCCTCTCCGCTGTAGATCTTCCTGCATTTCGCTACAATTTTCTAATGCTGCAACTTCTCTGTATACTACAGCATCATCCGCGAAAAGCCGCATGGAACTTCCGACACTATCTACTAGGTCAATTATATATATTGTGAAAAGCAGTGGTCCCATAACACTCCCCTGTGGCACGCTAGAAGTTACTTTAACGTCTGTAGACGTCTCCCCATTGAGAACAACATGCTGTGTTCTGTTTGCTAAAAACTCTTCAATCCAGCCACACAGCTGGTCTGATATTCGGTAGGCTCTTACTTTGTTTATCAGGCGACAGTGCGGAACTGTATCGAACGCCTTCCGGAAGTCAAGGAAAATGGCATCTACCTGGGAGCCTGTGTCTAATATTTTCTGGGTCTCATGAACAAATAAAGCGAATTGGGTCTCACACGATCGCTGTTTCCGGAATCCATGTTGATTCCTGCAGAGTAGATTCTGGGTGTCCAGAAATGACATGATACGCGAGCAAAAAACGTGTTCTAAAATTCTACAACAGATCGATGTCAGAGATATAGGCCTATAGCTTTGCGCATCTGCTCGACGACCCTTCTTGAAAACTGGGACTACCTGTGCTTTTTTCCAATCATTTGGAATGCTGTAAATGTGTTCATAGCCTCGACATTTAGCGTCTTATTAAGTGCAATAAGGAGACCACACTCTATGCCCGAAAAACACTTCCATACCGTAACACCCCCTCTAACGTGCTTCAATATTGGCACTTCACATGATGGCAGATAACGTTCGCCAGACCTTCGCCAGACCCAAATCCTTCCATCGGGTCCCCAGAGGGTATAACGTGATTCCTCACTCCAAATAACTCGTTACCAGTCATCCACTGTCCAGTGGTTTTGCTCTTTACACCACCTGAAGCGTCGCTTCACATTGACTACAGAGCTGCTCGACCATTGTACTCCACTCTTTTTTGTCACTCCTTGCGCATGGTCACAGCATTGCTGGTAGCAGTTTGCAATTCATGAGTGATTCCTTCCACTGATTTCATGTGATTTTTACAACCACTCTCCAGAACGCTCGGCAGTCCGTGTCTGTCAGCACGTGAGGTCTGATTGGCCTTTATTTAGCTATGGCTGTTCATTCGCGTTACCACTCCAGGCTCCAAGTCACTGAACTCTTCCGACCGACACATTCTGCTGTTACTGCTTCTCTACTGTAAACGCAACTCTCCCCTCCAGCTTATATATTGACGGGTTCGTCTCTCGTGATATCTAGTGGTCAATGCCGCATTACATAAGGCAGTCCGGATGCTTCTGATCAGATAGCGTCTTTTCCTTAGCAATTCACGTGCCCACAACGCCTCCAGGAGACATTCGGTTTCGTGGTTGCCTCTTCAATGTACACTCCTGGAAATTGAAATAAGAACACCGTGAATTCATTGTCCCAGGAAGGGGAAACTTTATTGACACATTCCTGGGGTCAGAAACATCACATGATCACACTGACAGAACCACAGGCACATAGACACAGGCAACAGAGCATGCACAATGTCGGCACTAGTACAGTGTATATCCACCTTTCGTAGCAATGCAGGCTGCTATTCTCCATGGAGACGATCGTAGAGATGCTGGATGTAGTCCTGTGGAACGGCTTGCCATGCCATTTCCACCTGGCGCCTCAGTTGGACCAGCGTTCGTGCTGGACGTGCAGACCGCGTGAGACGACGCTTCATCCAGTCCCAAACATGCTCAATGGGGGACAGATCCGGAGATCTTGCTGGCCAGGGTAGTTGACTTACACCTTCTAGAGCACGTTGGGTGGCACGGGATACATGCGGACGTGCATTGTCCTGTTGGAACAGCAAGTTCCCTTGCCGGTCTAGGAATGGTAGAACGATGGGTTCGATGACGGTTTGGATGTACCGTGCACTATTCAGTGTCCCCTCGACGATCACCAGTGGTGTACGGCCAGTGTAGGAGATCGCTCTCCACACCATGATGCCGGGTGTTGGCCCTGTGTGCCTCGGTCGTATGCAGTCCTGATTGTGGCGCTCACCTGCACGGCGCCAAACACGCATACGACCATCATTGGCACCAAGGCAGAAGCGACTCTCATCACTGAAGACGACACGTCTCCATTCGTCTCTCCATTCACGCCTGTCGCGACACCACTGGAGGCGGGCTGCACGATGTTGGGGCGTGAGCGGAAGACGGCCTAACGGTGTGCGGGACCGTAGCCCAGCTTCATGGAGACGGTTGCGAATGGTCCTCGCCGATACCCCAGGAGCAACAGTGTCCCTAATTTGCTGGGAAGTGGCGGTGCGGTCCCCTACGGCACTGCGTAGGATCCTACGGTCTTGGCGTGCATCCGTGCGTCGCTGCGGTCCGGTCCCAGGTCGACGGGCACGTGCACCTTCCGCCGACCACTGGCGACAACATCGCTGTACTGTGGAGACCTCACGCCCCACGTGTTGAGCAATTCGGTGGTACGTCCACCCGGCCTCCCGCATGCCCACTATACGCCCTCGCTCAAAGTCCGTCAACTGCACATACGGTTCACGTCCACGCTGTCGCGGCATGCTACCAGTGTTAAAGACTGCGATGGAGCTCCGTATGCCACGGCAAACTGGCTGACACTGACGGCGGCGGTGCACAAATGCTGCGCAGCTAGCGCCATTCGACGGCCAACACCGCGGTTCCTGGTGTGTCCGCTGTGCCGTGCGTGTGATCATTGCTTGTACAGCCCTCTCGCAGTGTCCGGAGCAAGTATGGTGGGTCTGACACACCGGTGTCAATGTGTTCTTTTTTCCATTTCCAGGAGTGTATATACCGAGTGCGGTGGACACCGCTCGGCATGGAGTAACAGTTTAGGATTCGAACTGGAAAATGAGGCAATCTTACTGTTCCTTGGAAAATAATTACTGCGACTTTAATATAAATTATCTCAAAATCTTCTTAAAGAGGGTTGGTGTTAGATCTATACACATGAATAAAATTCATTATCATGCTCTTCGTTGGTTAAAAGAAAGCGCTACTTGTAATTGGGGTACATGATGTCTCGTGTTTGAAGTGACGCAGTAGACTTAAAACTATGACAAAATCAAATCGCTTCACGTTCCGAATTAAGGCAGCCAAGCGAATCTGAGTCGACACTTCGAGACCTACATGCGTACTCCGCAAGCCACTTGACGGCGTGTGGTGGAAAGTACATAGTGTACTTAAATTTTATTATCCTCTTCCTGTTCCACTCGCGGCTGGTACAAGAGGAGGAGGATTCTCGTCGGTACTCCAGTGTCTGAGCCCGAATTTCACTGAGTTTTCTCCCATGATCATTACATTCTCTGAATTTAGAGGATATCTCTCCACATTGTATAATATTTTTCTTTTATGTCATCCTGTTAGAGTTTGATGAGTATTTCCGTTACGCTCTTGGGCTGACTAAAACAACTGCATCTGTGTGGTAATTCATTTACGTGAAAAGATAACAAAGATGATCTTAAACTCCGTGACGCTATTTTGGATTAAAAGCTTGTTAAATAGTAAATGCTCGTTATTGCAAATCTCTCTAAAGGGTTTCCCAGTAAACAATTCTTTCACGCTCAAGATCTTTACCAATATGCGATTCCACCAAGTTTATACAGAGAAGTTATTTTAATAAAATTTCATTAAATGGTTCAAATGGCTCTGAGCGCTATGGTCATCAGTCCCCTAGAACTTAGAACTACTTAAACCTAACTAACCTAAGGACATCACACACATCCATGCCCGAGGCAGGATTCGAACCTACGACCGTAGCGGTCACGCGGTTCCAGACTGTAGCGCCTAGAACCGCACGGCCACTCCGGCCGGCATTTCATTAAAGATGTCCAAATTTTTGTAGTTATTTCCCCCTACTTCAAAAGACACCTCATCTATTTTCACTATAGTTTTTTTTTCGAGAGTAACCGTTCACATGCGTAAAGGATCAAATTATATTTAAATTTTTGACCTCGTGCCTATTCCACGTACATATTGTAGTTATTGTGTACTAGAACAAATGGTGCAGATGAATGACACAGGATCTACCCACCAATGTATGCCTTACCTTCGACTGTTCAAATTTAAAATTTTCTCGTTTTCAACTCAAGTGCGCAGAAGAATCATCATGCGCTACTTAAAATGCGCATACCGAGGAAGGTGGCGCATTGGTTAGCACACTGGACTCGCATTCAGAAGGACGATGCGACGGTTGAAACCCACGTCCACCCATCCTGATTTAGGTTTTCTGTGATTTCTCTAAATCGCTTCAAGAAAATGCCAGGTTGGTTCCTTTGAAAGGGCACTGACGACTTCCTTCCCCATTCTTCCCTAATCCTATGGGACCGATAACCTCGCTCTATGGTCCCCTCCCGCCGAATCAACCAACCTTAACATGCGCGTCTTATCTACCCAAACATTTCCTGAGAAAAATAAAACCCATAAACAAGGGATATGCAATGTAAGTAATATTCCACAATATTTTTGCGCACCATAGATGCAGTAATATTGTAGAGGGCCTTGGAATCGACAGGTGGCGCGCATGCAACGGTAACTTGCGCATGCGCGTCTTGCGGCACTTTTACGTATAAATAGAGCGACTTGCACTAGCAGTCTCTAGTGTCAAACACTCGCCTGAAGATGGCGGTAAGGTTGTCAGCCGAAATATCGTGGAAAGAAGTCGATGAGATCCAGCTGCAATCCCTAAATCTTGTGGAATATTCGATACGCCGGGAAAACTTCAAGAGTCACAATGTAAGTAATAGTTTATTTCGAACTGTATGGAAAACATTAAGTAAGCAGTCACCAACAGTGCAATATGAAATATACATCGAAATCTGATTGTTTTGCTCGACAGGAACAGGAAACGGATGTCTCATTCGACTAACTAATTGAAATCGGTGTGCTCGCCAGTCTACATGTGGTTTTAGGCAGTTTTCCACATCCCATTAAGTGAATGCCTGGCTGGTACCCAAATCGCGCCTCAGTTACACTATTCACAAACACTCAGAAAACTTTCCGTAACATTCACGCACATTCCGTGACAGGAAAGGCCATCCGGCCACCCCTTGAATTAACCACTCTACATCCGTTAATACCCATGCTGATACGCGATAAAGTAAATGTACGAATATCTGTTTCACTAGACTGAGATCCAAGTTCTGATTGGCTAAGTATGGGTTTCACAAACTTTGGTGTCAACCTTTGAGTACAGTACCTACTCATAAATTTTTAAAAACAAGACGAGAAACAGGTTGGCAGTTCCTGACATGTGTGAATTCTCTCTCGTTTTAGAAAAGCCCAACAATTATATATTTCACTCGGTCTGGGAACGTGTGCTCAATTAATTATGCTTTTCTCGTATGGCAAACAACATTATGTATTTGGGACCACAACCTTGTATTGTCTAATTGAAGATATCATCAACTCCGTAGGGACTTTGCTCTTTATAATCTTGATGATTTTTCCTATTTAGCAAGAGACATTTGCTTTCCTCGGTGTACTCATACGTTTTCTTCTCCTAACTATTTGCACCATTGTAGCCACCTGATTTTAAAAACCAATTGCTAAAAATATTTGTCAAACACGATTTCATGATAGGCCTATACTTTTTAAGAGAAATGCAATGGCGTGCAAAACGTAAGGACGAGAGAAACTTTGGCATGCTGTCTCACTGCCGAGTAACACAGCTCAATGAAACGTGGATCATACATGGGAAGACATGCTACAGAATAGTTGAGAAGGTAACCGAAAGAAATATGGAACGAGACGAACAGAAATGACGCTTTTGTTCAAGGTACTAAAGTCACCGTGATTTATGATGGTCCCTTGGACAATACAAAAGGTGGGACATGATTATTAAGAGGTTCTGTGACCACCACGGGCTGCAGCGCGTGTTCTGCAACGTGCTGACACGCTGGTCACAAGGGTAATGGGGAGTTGTTGTGGTAGGACGTTCCTTTCCTCCACAACAACTGAATGGTCGCTGGTGCATGTGGACGTGCTGCGATACGTCTGCCCAACAAATCCTGCACGTGCTCGATGGGATTTAAGTCGGGACCTGCGGCGTTCGATGCGATGGTGCACTAACATCCATAAAAATGAAGTCAGGGCCAAATTCATCCCTGAAAAGACGCACATGGGAAAAGGAGTACAGTATCGCAATAACGTTGACCAGTGAATGTACCGTGTTCAAAAATTTGGAGGTCAGTCCGCCCTTGCAACAGTCTGCCTCCCCACTCCATAGTCCCTGGACCACCAAAAAGATCATGTTCGACAATGTTCCTGGGCGCATTATGTGTTTCACCTCTTGTCATATGAGGTACGTCCAGCATTCTCGAATATGATCGTTTTGGTAGTCCAGGTGTAATGGTGTGGGAGGTATAATGTAGCATGCATATAATGACTTCCAAATCTTTGAACACGGATCACTCACCGATCGACGTTATTGCGACGCTGTGCTCCTTGCCTATATGCGTCTTTTCAGTGGTGCATTTGGCCCTGACTACATTTTTATGGAAGACATTGAGGGACAGTATCGAATATTGTAGGTAGAGGAGCTCGTGGAACGAGAGGATATTCGGCGAATGGACTGACCTCCCCGTCCCTCCAACTTAAATCTTATCGAGCACGCGTGATATGTGTTGAGGAGACGTGTTGCAGTATATGCACACGCACCAATGACGATCCAGCAGTCGTCAGCCGCGCTGGTGGAGGAATGGACCGCCCTATCACAAGAACTCTTCACCAACATTGTGGCTAGCATGGGAGCGCGTTGCAGAGCATTAACTGCTGTCCGTGGTGATCACAGACTCTATTAAGAACCATTTCCCATCTTTGGTAAAGTCGCGATGACTTAAGTGTAATTATTCTCTTTCCTTAAAAGTGTCACTTCTATTGCGTATTTCTCGAGCTATGTTACTCAGCAATGACGCATTATGCCAAACTTACTGTTGTCCTTAAGTTTTGCACACTAGTGCAGTTTAATCCTCAGTTGTTTCTTCGGCTGTCTTTCTTCGGCTATGTTTCTTTAGTGGCTAACTGCCAATTTCAGATAAGATGTCACAATCTTAGATCCTTTTATTTCGTTTCTTAATGCGTTACACCTCTTTTTAAAAAACTCATTACACACTGACGATTTGGTAGATATCTCTATTTCATTTTGAAGACACTGTGGTACTTGTATTGGAGCAATCTTTCTTTGATTATTTCATGGTACTTCGTGTGTGGTGAGCGATAGAGAGTAACCCTGGACAATAGCATCTTGCAAAGATGACTTCCAACTGTATTGTATTGTATGTTAACCGGGGGCCTAGAAACGACGGAGAGGCTCCGTCCCCGCCGCAGCCGCAGTGGTCCACAACCCCACGACGACTACCGCAGTCCACTTGACCCCTTCGCCGCCCCACACCGAACCACTCTTTCAGGGTTATTGTGCGGTTCGGCCCCCGCCGACATAGTGCAGCTGAGGCGGAATAAGGGGAACCAGCCCACATTCGCCGAGGCAGATGGAAAACCGCCTAAAAACCATCCAGAGACTGGCCGGCTCACCAGACTTCGACGCAAGTCCGCCGGGCGCATTCGTGCCGGGGACCAGGCGCTCCTTCCCAATCCGGAAAGCCGTGCTTTAGACCACACGGCTAACCGGGAGGTCATTTCCAACTGTACACATTCTGTAATGGTGAAAACCACAGTTGCAGATGTATTAAAACGATTCTAAAAGTAAGATCGGTTAGAGTACCGTCTCCATCGTGAACGTCTTCGTATTTTTACATACCGAGACGAAACAGCGATTACAAAAAAAAATGTTATCTAGATAGAATCTATTACAGACAGAACAGTAGCTCAATTGGAAATGATATTGAATAAATATGTCTATGGAATAAACCAGAACTTATAAAGACGTATCCTAAGATAAGGCCCTCAAGTTCCGTAGTGGCAATGGAAGCTAGACTTTGCGAGACCACTGAACTTCAGACTATTCGCAGGATGCTGTGTTAGGCTGATTTTCACTGTTGTACGCTTCTGCAAAAGTCCTTCGTGAATAGCATTTGCAAGATGAAAATATTGAAGTTCGCAAAGCAGAATTCTCAGACAGCTACTGTGCGTCGCAAACGTAAGATATTTTCGGATGTGAAGTTCAACGTGGTCGATTCTGAAAGATGGTCGTACACCTGAAGGAAACAAAAATCTCAGTTGGATCCCAATTACATGCAGGCCGATGTAAAATACGGAATTTTTAAGTATAATGGGTTGGATTATATGTAAGCTACCAACATCGGAAGCGAAGTATTTATAGACGGTCAACTGAACACCCAAAGATAATTGGTCACTTAGAGACGCAAATTTGAAACATTGCTTCACAACCAGTGACAGCAATACTCTTGAGCCTGCAGAAAACTTCTGTAGCTCTGTAAGGCTTTTCGTAGACGACGCAGTTTTGTCCACTGAGGTGACATCGTCAGAAAATTGTTAATAACTGCAGAACTCTAAAAGATAAGCGACTAGTGAAAACATTAGCCGCTGACACTCAACATAAGCAAAAGCAATGTATCGCGCATTAATTGACGAAATACCCCAGATTGTTTGAATGAGTTATCGCCGCCAATTTACTTTTTTTTTTTCAAACTGATCTCAGGGAAAGCTCATTTCACCAGAAACAACGGTGTCTAATAATAACATAAACAGGACATTTCTCTGACTTCTTTACAGAATTACAAAATACAAAACGCGACTGTACGAGATGATTAACCTACGAAATGCATTAGAGTGTCTGCAAAACTACAATGAAAAATCACATATTTTTTATATATAATCCAATTATACAAGGTGATCAGAAACAGTCTATAAACTTTGTAAGGGCATTGCAGGGTAGAGTGTGCTAAGAAGCAATTATTAAGGAAAAAATTCGATACGTTGCACCGTTTCCAAGTTAATTAGCATTGAAGTTAGCCAATCAAGCCGTTACGTGGGCAAATTCCAACGGCCCGCCAAAGGCTTGTGCCGCCAAACGGGTGTTCCCGCTGTCATCTACGCTATGAGAGCCCCTCCCGCCGGTGGTTCGAGTCCTCCCTCTGGCATGGGTGTGTGTGTTGTTCTTAGCATAAGTTAGTTTAAGTAGTGTGTAAGTCTAGGGACCCATGACCTCTGCAGTTTAACCCCTTAGGAATTCACGCACATTTGAACATATGAGAACAACTGACACTAATTACGAGGGGCGTTCAGAAAGTAAGCTCCGATCGGTCGCGAAATGGACACGACTATGAAAATCCGATAAAGCTTTGCACAGATGTGTTGGGTAGTGTCTCTAGTATAACCCCAGTTAGCATCACGTCGCTCTTCTCATTTCTGAGCTCGCAGTGAGTGCGTAAAGATGTCTAGAAAATAGTGTCTGCCGCCAAGTACGAGGGCCTGGTGAGAAATTTCGCCTGAAGCTATGCAGCTAACATTACATAACTGTCGTGCTGTTTCTTCTTCAAGACAATTCTCAGCCGCATTCTGCAGGGGCAATGAAGATGCTCCTGCATCGTTTTCAAATGGAAATGTGAGATTACCCACAATACAGTCCGCAATTGTCTCCCCCTGAGTTTCATCTCTGGTCACATGAACCGCTGTCTTTGAAGACAACATTTTGACACAGACAACGAGGTGTAGGCCAGCGTGGAGAATTGGCGGAAAGCACTGGCGGCTGCCTTCTATGATGAGGCTATTGAAAAGTTGGTACAACGCTATGACAAAAGTCTAAGTCAGAACGGCGACTACGTAGAGAAGTAGCTGAAAGGTGTAGCTAATTGTTACAAGTAAAACATTTCTGATGTTCACTGTGGTTTCAATTTGGCAATCAATCGGAGCTTACTTTCTGAACAGGCCTCGTATATCTGGCTGGCGCTGGAATTTGTGCGCGCAACGGCCTGATTGGCTAACTTCAACGCTAATTACCTCGGAAACGACGCAACGTATAGAATTTTTTCTTAATAACTATTTCTCAGTACAACCTACCCTGCAACACCCTTCCAAGCTTTTCAGACTATTTCTGACCGCACTGTATACGAGGGAGGCTCGAAAAGTTTCTAGCCTAACAAACAAAGAATGACAGAAATTTCATAATACCAATTTATTTTTCAATATAATACCCGTTACACTAATATACTTGCGGGCATGCTCAGATAACTTCGGAAAACCATTCAAATAAAAGGTCTTTGATTTCGAGTTCAACCACGCCTTCACAACATCAATCAGTGCATCACCATTGTCAAATCGTCGTCCTTTGAGGTCATTTTTTAGGTTTGGGAAAAGAAAAAAGTCGGAGCCAAATTTGGAGAATATGGCGGATGACGTAATAATTCTAACCCACAAACACGTGCGCCGGTGCATTATCCTCATGCAACAGAACTCAGCGCGCCAATTTTTCTTCCCTTTTTTTCTTTATCTCTTCTCTCAAACGGCGCAGGAGCATGCAATAGTATGATGCATTGATAGTTACGCCCTTTTGCAAGTAATCCACCATAATGATCCCTTCCGCATCCCAGAAGACAGATGCCATCACCTTACCGGCTGATTTTTGCAGCCTGAATTTTTTGGGATTGGCGATGAAGGACGTTTCCATTGTTGTGACTGTTATTGTCACATGATCAGAGTCGTGAACCACGTTTCGTCCATTGTCACATACCTTGCAAGAAAGCCGTCTTCATCCGCTCCAAATTGGCGGACGATTTCTTCACAACGCTGCAACCTCTCCCGTCTCTGATCTGCATTCAAGTCTTTCGGAACCCACCGAGATGAAACGTTCCACATTCCAAAAATATCCAGTGTCATGAGCACGCCTATGGGAGATTCAATGTGCTGCAATGCTGCAATGTTGTCCGACGATCCTACAAAATCGTATCGTGAACGGCAGTCTCTATTTCATCAGTGGCAACGGTGACAGGCCTTCCGCTCCTTGGCGCATCTTCCACACTCGTTCATCCATGTTTGAAGTCGGACACCCAGTTTCTCACTGTTCCACAACACGGAGCACTGTCCTTAACTGTATTCCGCAGTCCTCCGCAATTTCCTTGGGAGTCATTCCCTTCAAATGAAGATATTCAATCACAGAATGGTTCTTGATTCTCTAGATATTCGTCATTTTGCTTACACTACGGTATACAACGTATCCTAGCGGCAAAACTAACGAAGCAGTAGCCGCGAATTTTGACTTGTAAGCGCACAAAGCGTCACTATAAACGTAGGTGGTGTTGTTTGTGCGAGACATTACAGTAAATATCTCGGGCAAAAACTTTTCGATCGTTCCTCACATATACATAATGAAACATAAGAAAAAATCCGTAAATTTTAACGTTCCCGTTCACAAAGGTGGATGAAATTGCAAATACACTGCCTGACAAAATAGTGAAATAGCCAGGATACGAGAAAGAAACGAAATAAACTTTACAGGTTATTTCAGTGACTACAAAACTGAGTCAAATTTACAAAGAACTTGGCAGCATGAGCCGACATAGCAGTATGACGTTGCATCCTTCTGGCCTGGATGCAAGCACTGAATAAGTTAGGAAGGGTGTCATAAAGCCGTTGCATGCTCTTCTGAGGCAAGCTGTCCCACAAATATTTTTACTAGTCCTTGATATCCTGGATGCTGGCACTGGAACGTACACTACTGGCCATTAAAATTGCTACACCACGAAGATGGCCAGCCGGTGTGGCCGTGCGGTCGCGCGGTTCCAGACTGTAGCGCCTCTACCTTCATTCGATCCCTGCGAAACCCTACATTTGAGCAGGATAATGCACGACCGCATGTTGCAGGTCCTGTACGGGCCTTTCTGGATACAGAAAATGTTCGACTGCTGCCCTGGCCAGCACATTCTCCAGATCTCTCACCAATTGAAAACTTCTGGTCAATGGTGGCCGAGCAACTGGCTCGTCACAATACGCCAGTCACTACTCTTGATGAACTGTGGTATCGTGTTGAAGCTACGTGGGCAGCTGTACCTGTACACACCATCCAAGCTCTGTTTGATCAATGCCCAGGCGTATCAAGGCCGTTATTACGGCCAGAGGTGGTTGTTCTGGGTACTTATTTCTCAGGATCTATGCACCC
This sequence comes from Schistocerca nitens, assembly GCF_023898315.1. Classification (NCBI taxonomy): domain Eukaryota; kingdom Metazoa; phylum Arthropoda; class Insecta; order Orthoptera; family Acrididae; genus Schistocerca; species Schistocerca nitens. Next base: position 567,002,584 of record NC_064616.1, on the reverse strand, counting down.
AAATTGCGTGAAAATGTAATGAATACCCGTTTATCATCTGTATTTCTTCTTGGTGTTTAATGGCCCGTAGTGTAATTGACATCTGCGCTGGTAACACACATGTTCTACCAAAGACAGATCTGAGGACCTCGCTAGCAGCTGTCAATATCTCAACATAAATCAGACAGTTAATAGAGTCACGTGCCGTGTACGGACTAGCAGTGTCATGTTGAAAAATGGCACCACAATACTGTTGCATGAGAGGTAACACGTGATGTACTTCACGTACAGTTGTGCCGTTAGAGTTCCCTCAGTCAGAACCAGCCGTGACCTGCATTTATACCCGATTGTTCTCCACACCATGACGCCAAGAATAACACCGTCGAACTTCTCCAAAGCGCTGGGAGAATGGAACCTCGCCCCAGGTCGTTCTGAGTAGTAGTACAGAACCATGATTAATCGCTGAAAACCTTGTGACACCATTCATCATCAGGCAATGGTTCCCGCTCACGGCACCACCCCAAACTCAGCCGTTTGTGTTGTGGTGTTAACTGCAAGCTACACATGGGATCTTAATTTCATAGTCTGGCTGCTGCCATTCTCCGACCCACGGTGCGGGATTACGCAGAGTATTGCAGAGATTCTGTTACATGTTCTAGGATATCAGGTGCAGATATGAAAGGGTCAGTGGTTCGTACACTTTACGGCAATCCTTCCTTGTAATGGTCAGATGTGGTCAACCGGAACTTTGTCGACGAGTATGCCTGCCCTCACGATCCTATGCAATCGAGCATCGGGCGTTTGTCACATGTAAATTCTCCAAAAATCTGGATATTGCGCGATTCGACCATCGGGCCAAATCGAGGACGACATAGACGCCCCTTTCAATCTCTCAGGTGCACATAACGCTGCTCAGATGAATACGCAGCATCTCCATACCCTTCAAAGTGATCACTCAACATGTAACGCTGTTCACGCCCCTTATAAACTCTCGAGGCCTGCTACCAACACTAAACACGAGCAACACGAACACCCTCCGATGGCCGTTATAACTGCAGCAGAAAACTGCAACTCTAATCATTTACATACCCACCGATGGTGTGTAGGTGTACTAAGTCACTGATATATGACCAAGTCTTCTGAATGCTTCACTTTTTTGCAAGGAAGTGTACTTCTGGCAACAGACCTACCGCTGGAACAAAGAGCTATCTTAAGAGAAAAATAATCTTTAAATTTTAAAATATTATACAATGTAATTGTTCTTGGCTGACTGTTTTTAATCAACGTTTATTGATGTAAATACAATGTCCTAGTCAATGACGCATAAATCACTGCTTAGAGAGGGTATTAATTTTAGTCAGTGTCTCGTTTTATTAGTATTCGTGTGACCCGCTCTTACTCTGTTAACATGACAGAGTGCAGAAAAGTAACACTTCTGATATTTTATTCTTTTCTCAACCTCGGTTGAAGTATTACATCTCAAGCATCGGCAGAGGATTCAGCAAAGTGGGAAAATCGGTCGAGTAATATGTGTGACATCTAATGCCTCAATCGACTTTCCTGCTCAGGTGTGACGCAAGTTTCAGCCCTCTGCCACTAGAGGGCTCCGAATTGTTGCGTTTAACATGGCAGTGTGTGCCTAACTATGTCGGTGCTTGAGAATCAGCGGACTGTAATCGAGTTTCTAATGGCAGAAAAAGTGCCCCCAATTTAAATCCAGAGAAGAATGAAAGCTGTGTACGGAGAATGACGGAAACGGTGGTGCTAACCTCAACGTGTGTGACAGAGCTCGGAGTGGACGCATGCGTGCGGCAACAGACGACTCTCATCGGAATCGGGTTGATGAACCCATCGGAGAAAATCGAGGCACCCACCGTGCCCACAGTTTTCTGTAGCGCAGTTCTGCAGTGATATGCCACACTTACTTGAGGTATCCGACGATTTTCTCTAACGAGTTCATCAACCCGTTTCCGCTGAGTCTCGTCGGCTGCCGTATGCGGTGTCCAGTCGGAGCTGTCGCAGACACTGAGATTAGTACCACCGTTTCCTTCATTACGAGCACGAACACCCAACGTCACATGTTATTGATGTCTATACAGTTATACCCGTACACAGCTTTCATTCTTGTACGGATTTCAATTGGAAGCACGTTTTCTGAAGTTGTAAACTCAATCACAGGACGCTGTTTCTCTCATCGACATAAAAAAATGGCTCTGAGCACTATGGGACTTAACATCTATGGTCATCAGTCCCCTAGAACTTAGAACTACTTAAACCTAACTAACCTAAGGACAGCACACAACACCCAGTCATCAAGAGGCAGAGAAAATCCCTGACCCCGCCGGGAATCGAACCCGGGAACCCGGGCGTGGGAAGCGAGAACGCTACCGCACGACCACGAGCTGCGGACTCTCATCGACATAGTTACATTACATACCGCCCTGTTACACACTACAATTTGGAGCCCTCTAGCGCCAGAGGGTTCCAACTTGCGTCAGAGAAATGGAAAAGTCTGCCAAACCGAGCGAGATGGCGCAGTGGTTAGCACACCGGACTCGCATTCGGGAGGACGACGGTTCCATCCCACGTCCGGCCATCCTGATCTAGGATTTCCGTAATTTCCCTAAATCGCTCCAGGAAAATTCCGGAATGGTTCCTTTGAAAGGGCACGGCCGACTTCCTTCCCCGTCCTTCCCTAATCCGATGAGACCTATGACCTCGCTGTTTGGTCTCCTCACCCAAACAACCGAACCCAACCCAAAGTCTGCCGAGTAGTAACAACTTCTTTTCTCGAGAGCACCGAGTTTAGAAGTGAAAAGTGTCATGGAATCATCGAGTACCATGTACCTTTTATGTTCTGGTCCTCGTCCACCGGCATTGTCCATTCTGTTTTTGCTTCGTTGGTGAGTGTGCCATGAAAATTATTCTATGGTAGGGGCATGTCGGTGGGAAGTAAATGCTACTCGATTCTCGCTGGTTGTATACGTTCATTGCACCAATGCCCGCAATACCAACATGTCTTGATCCCCTTGATCGGTATTACAAGTGTCTAGAATATAGGTGGGCAACGGGCGGCCCACTGGCCGGATCTGGCTCGGGATTGGTTTCAGTCCGGCCTGCGGAAGTAATTCGTGGGAGACAGGGACAAAGCGAGGAGCTGCAGAATTTTGGAACTGAAATTTTTAAGGCAGCTAGTGTCAAATGCCGTAAGTAAAGAAACAATGTTCACGACGCGTAAATAAATATAAACTTTTGGAGATATGGTGAACATAAAATGAATGTATTTACTCTCAGAAAAGCGGATTTTGAGGCATGATTTGTTGATGTGGCTTTTTGAGAAAGAGGTGACATTCATATCGCTGCGTATTCCAATAAATATTAACGTTACGGACGCTATAGTTTTGCCTTTATGTGAAAGGAGCGCTGCTGTCAAGTGGCGTCGTGTGAAGAGATGACCCGTGTGCTTAACAAAGAATGAGAATCAGGCCTGCGGTTCAGCAAAGGCTGACCATGCCTGGTCTAGAGGTATCTATTCAGAGAGATTTGTGGTGGAACGACTACATAAATGTAGCTGTGAACACAGTAGAGTCCACACTCACATTTCTTGAAGGAATCCTAAGGATGTGTAAATCAGGTACTCATGAAGTCATTTACAAAACACTCGTTCTACTGATTCTTGAGTATTACTCGTCTACAGGGGACCCTTACTAGGTACGATTAGAGAAGATACAGAAGAGCCAAAAGATGAACGGCGTTTAGTAAGCACGAGAGGGCCACGGAAATGCTCAACGAATTGCAGCGGGGTACGCTACATGGAAGACAAATGCATTGTACAGAGCCCTGCTCACAACATTTTGTGATATCACGTTCCAAAACGAGAAACACATTACGTCCTACAACATACATTTCGCGAATGACTGGGATCGTAAAATTAGATGCCGAATTACACACTATATTGTGACTGCTGGAGCAGATTACATTTCTTGTACCTGCTCAATTCGTCTGCTGCGACTTTCTGAGGGCACTTAAGTCTCTACAACACTTTTACGCAGCAGATATAGTAGTCCACGATGTCCAGGATGCCCTTCTCTATCCATAAAGGCTAGGAAATATTTTGTCTTTCTGCTGCGTTCCGGGGCATATGGGTATTAAGGGAGCCGAAATGGCAGATTTGGCAGCGAAGGAAGCGTGACGCGATCCTCAGATATGTCAGTGTGCCTTCCCACGACATGTAATCGCATAAATGTTGAGGTACAGAAACATGCATAGATGGGAGGAAGACTAACTGGAAGTGACGGACAGTAAGCTACGCATAGAAAAGTCAACAAAGCGCTATGACGTACCTCTTTCCAGCCACGCAGAGGGGATGAGAATCTTCTTACTCGTCCTCATAAAGGACACAGCCCTATGACGTATAGCTTCTTGCTCCAATGAAAAGACCCACTTTGTAGTGCTTGTGGCTCAGAGATCTCAGAGACCCACATTTTAGTAGACTGTGTTTTGTATTAAGACAATAAGGCAGAAGCTCATTTGCCGACGGATCTGCCACCTGTTTTAACTGACAATGAAACGAATGTGGTACGACATTTAATGTTTTGTGAAGGGTCCGAAGTGCTTCCTAACGTTTTAGTGTTTCATTACGATGATTGGCTCATCCATGTTTTTTTATGTAATCAGCCAGTCACATTTTCCTGTGTAATAATTTTAACTTTCCTTCTATCTTCCTTCTGTTTTAATTGGCGGTTTTAGAGCAGCTGACCACTTTAACGCTCCCATAGTAGATTAAAGCTAGTGTGAATGTGCTAATTATCGTGAATGAGGTTGTGAGACAGTGCTTGTTAAGTGCGCAAGACTTACTCTTCCTGGTATTATGACTTTTTAACCACATTGAAATTCATGGAGAAGAAGTAAAAACTTTGAGGTTCGCCGATGACATTGTAATTCTGTCAGAGACAGCAAAGGACTTGGAAGAGCAGTTGAACGGAATGGACAGTGTCTTGAAAGGAGGATATAAGATGAACATCAACAAAAGCAAAACGAGGATAATGGAATGTAGTCAAATTAAATCGGGTGATGCTGAGGGAATTAGATTAGGAAATGAGACACTTAAAGTAGTAAAGGAGTTTTGCTATTTAGGGAGTAAAATAACTGATGATGGTCGAAGTAGAGAGGATATAAAATGTAGACTGGCAATGGCAAGGAAAGCGTTTCTGAAGGAGAGAAATTTGTTAACGTCGAGTATAGACTTAAGTGTCAGGAAGTCGTTTCTGAAAGTATTTGTATGGAGTGTAGCCATGTATGGAAGTGAAACATGAACGATAACTAGTTTGGACAAGAAGAGAATAGAAGCTTTCGAAATGTGGTGCTACAGAAGAATGCTGAAGATTAGATGGGTAGATCACATAACTAATGAGGAGGTGTTGAATAGGATTGGGGAGAAGAGAAGTTTGTGGCACAACTTGACTAGAAACAGGGATCGGTTGGTAGGACATGTTCTGAGGCATCAAGGGATCACCAATTTAGTATTGGAGGGCAGCGTGGAGGGTAAAAATCGTAGAGGGAGACCAAGAGATGAATACACTAAGCAGATTCAGAAGGATGTAGGTTGCAGTAGGTACTGGGAGATGAAGAAGCTTGCACAGGATAGAGTAGCATGGAGAGCTGCATCAAACCAGTCTCAGGACTGAAGACCACAACAACAACAACCACATTTGTTCCTATTAATATCTGTAAGGGCGCTGATAACCTCGCTGTTAAGAGCCCGTATGCCACAAATACACATTCAGTAAAGTTAGTTATTTGAGCTTGTACGAAAAGGCACCGACAGCCCTTCTTTATACGTACCATCTGCAAACGGAACAGGAAAGGGTTCAAATGGTGCAAATGGCTCTGAGCACTGTGGGACTTAACTTCTGAGGTCATCAGTCCCCTAGAACTTAGAAATACTTAAACCTAACTAACCTAAGGACATTACACTCATCCATCGGTGAGGGAGGATTCGAACCTGCGACCGTAGCGGTCGCGAGGCTCCAGACTGTAGCGTCTAGAACCGCTCGGCCACCCCGGCCGGCGAACAGGAAAGGGGCGAATTAATCTTGTACGATATGTGACCTCTGCCTCCTATCATACAAATGCATACCGAGCACAGATATATGTAGGGGCTTCTGAAATTAAGTTGCACTTTATTATGGCAGGCCAAGTAACTTTTATTGAACGCTGCATTACACTCCAGAGTGACACAATACGTAACAATAATTTCCAACATAGTCACCAAGTCTCTGTAACGACGGTCCCGACGTTCTACCACTCGTTCAATTCCTCGATGATAGAAATCCACTTCTTGGTTACGAAGCCATTCGAAAACGGCTGTGCGAACGTCCTCATCGTTGGAAAATTTCTTTCCCCCAGATGTTCTTTTAGTTTGCCAAAAAGATCGAAACCACGTGGTGCAAGATCTGGATTGTATGACGGATCAGCACCTCCCATTTCTGTACGGCCTTGGTCAGATGGTTGGCAACGTTTTACTATGGCTGGGGCCATTGTTTCATATGCCGTCAGAATATCACGATGAATCTGTGCGCAATTTAGACTATTTGCCACAAGAATAGTACTGTCGCACATACTTCAACTGAGGAGTACGTTTCCAGTTGTCGCGCCATTTCACTCCCATTTTGTTATACACCTGTTATCCGTACCGCAGCACAACTGTCTCTGCAGTAAAGCCAGAACATGAACTCGATGCGATACGATATTGCAGTGCCTGTATTATTCTGATTTACGATGGAAAGTCCCTTTCGACTTGCATGCATATCCAAAGGAACTTTGCATCATAAATCGGAATGACACAGGCAACGCAATATCGTATTTATCCGCCGACACCGGGCAAGCAACCTGCACGGGAATATACATAGTGGATGTACGAGTATAGTTGTAGACACGTGTTGTATGAAAGGAGAGACGGTTAGCACTCCCCTAGACAAGAATGGAACACATATAAGGTTGAGGCACCGCTGAGTAATCAGCGCTTGACCCATTTAAAAGCTGGCACTGTAGCTCAGCGTGTTCGGTCAGAGGGTTAGCTGCACTCTGTAAGAAGAGAAATGAGTTAATCGATCAACGACGAACTTCAACGGGTGTCTTACGACGTCTGCCCTGGGCAGATGCAACGAACGAAAGAGAACAAAATGAGATTTTAAAAAAAATGGCAAGGCGACCGCTCGCGCTAAGCGGGAAATCCGGGTTAGAGCTCCGGCCCCGCACAAATTTTCCTTTTCGTCATTCCATTCTACAGCTGATGGTTGTCCATATTCACAATTGCGAATACATTTAATGTAAAACATGAACTATCTTCCGACAATGCGCTACTCTTGCTGCGCTACGATCTCAGCGTGAGACGACATGTGAAACTTTCTTTCTGAAGTTCCTGTGTAGATGTGCGAGGGCATACTGAAAAGTAATGCCTCCGAATTTTTTGTGCCAAAGAAATAAAACAAACTTAATTAACATTCTACATCTTTATTGTTCATGTGTAAATATCTATTTCTCGACATAGCGATCCTGCTAACGAACACATTTCTCCCAGTGAGCGACCAGTTCTTGATACCGTAACTGTAGAATGTTTGATTTTGTTGACGGTGCCACAACCTCACCTCTGTTTGCATCGCTTCATCAATATCAAAGTGAAGTCCTCCGTGGCGTTATTTGAGTTTTGGAAGCAGATGAAAATCGGTGCAGAAAGTCGAGACTGTGTAGAGGATTATCGACGTCAGCGAAAGCAAGGCATCGGCTTGTTGCCGATGTCGCAGCGCTCGTGTGTGGTCTGGCATTGTCATGCTGAAGGAAAGGATGCTCCATGTGTGGACGAAGTTTTCTGCAGTTGGAAACTCGATAACAGCGCGCTGTTTCTCACGCACCGACATACACTGAGTTGACAAAAAGTCATGGGATACCTTCCGATATCATGTCCGACCTCCTATTACCCGGCGTAGTGCAGCAACTCGACGTGGCGTGTACTCAAAAAACGTTGGCAGTATCCTGTAGAAATACTGAGCAAAGCTGCCTCTATAGGCGTTTATAAATTGCGGAAGTTTTGCCAGTGCAGGATTTCGAGCTCGAACTAACATCTCGACTATGTCCCATGAATGTTCGATGGGATTCATATCGGGCGTTCTGGGGGGCTAAATAATTCCCTCTAACTGTCCAGAATGTTCTCCAAACTAACCATGAACAATTGTGGGTCGGATACACGGCGCACTGTCATCCATAAAAGTTCAATATTTTTTGGGGAGCATGAAGTCCATGAATGGCTACATATGGTCTCCAAGTAGCCGAGCATAACCATTTCCGGTCAGTGATCGGCTCAGTTGAACCAGAGGACCAACCCAGTTCCATGTAAACACAGTCCACACCTTATGGAGCCACCACCAGCTCGCAGAGTGCCTTGTTGACAACTTCGGCCCATGGCTTTGTGGGATCTGCGCCACACTCGAACCCTACCATCGGGACTCATATGACCAGCTCACAGTTTTCCAGTCGCCTAAAGTACAGCCAACAGGGTTGCGAGGCAGGCTATGTCGTGCTGTTAGAAAAGTCGTCTGCTGCCATGCTACCATAGTCTATGAACGCCAAATTCCGCCGCACTGTCCTATCGGATATGTTCTTCGCAAAACCCGCATTGATTTCTGCGGTTATTCCACACAGTGTTGCTTGTCTCTTAACACTGACAACTCAACGCAAACGCCTCTGCTCTCGGTCGTTAAGTGAAGGCCGTCGGCCACTGCGTTGTGCGTGGTGGGAGGTAATGCCTCAAATTTGGTATTCTCGGCACGCTCTTGACACTGTGGATCTCGGGATATTAAATTCTCTAACGATTTCCGAAATGGAATGACCCACGCATCTACCTCCGACTACCATTCCGCGTTCAAAGTCTGTAAATTCCCGTGGTGCGGCCATCTTCATGTCGGAAGCCTTCTCACATGAATAACTTGAGTACAAATGACAGCTCCACTAACGCACAGGTCTTTTTTTTTACCTTGTGAACGCTATGCTAACGCCAACTGTATACGTGCTTATCGCTATCAAAAAAATGGCTCTGAGCACTATGGGACTTAACTTCTAAGGTCATCAGTCGCCTAGAACTTAGAACTACTTAAACCTAACTAACCTAAGGACATCACACACATCCATGCCCGAGGCAAGATTCGAACCTGCGACCGTAGCGGTCGAGCGGTTCCAGATTGTAGCGCCTAGAACCGCTCGTCCACCCCGGCCGGCTTATCGCTATCCTATGAGTTTCGACACCTCGGTACAGTTACGTTACACACTTGCATTTACACGCTACAATTTGGAGTCCTTTTGCGGCAGAGGGTTGCAACTTTCGTCATCTAAGTGGGAAAGCCGGCCGAGTAATATGCATGACACGTAATAACTCAACCGATATTGAAAAGAGAATAAAAAATTCGGAGGCACTAACTTTCATTACGCTCTTATTACAGATACACAGCCCACGTTGTAAGTTGGGACTCCTAAACAACAATCTTACACCACTTGGCTAATTTATATATTTTTTCGTTAGTATTTTGATTTTTTCTCGCATTTATTGATTTTATATTAATCACGTATCAAATATGACGAATTATTCTCAGGTTAAGTATGAGACAGATCGAAAATTTGCAGGATCCGAGATGTCTGAAAAAATTAAATTAAGACTTAACTTATCGTCGACGATGAGGTTATTATAAATGGAGCAGAAGCTCGAATCATGGAGGGCTGGAGAAAGAAAACGGCGATGCCGATTTTTTTAAGTGTACTATGGAAAACAAGGCGGAAAACTATTTGGATAGCTGGACGGCAATTTGAATCACCACCCTTCTGAACCATAATTTCTTCTTGAGAATTGGAGGAAAAGTGTTCTGGATGAGCAGTGAATGTTAAAGAAGTAATATACACTGAAGGGCTAAAGAAACTGCTATAAACATGCGTATCCAAATACAGAGATGTGTAAACAGGCAGAATACGGCGCTGAGGTCGGCAACGCCTATGTAAGACAACAAGTGTCTGGCGCAGTTGTTAGATCGGTTACTGCTGCTACAACGGTAGGTTATCAAGACTTAATTGAGTTCGAACGTGATACTACAGTCGGCGCACAAGCGATGGGACACAGCATCTCTGAGGTAGTGATGAAGTGGGGATTTTCCAGTAAGACTATTTCAATGGGAGTACCGTGAATATCAGTGATCCGGTGAAACATCAAATCTACGGCATCGCTGCAGCCGGAAAAAGATCCTGCAAGAACGGAACCAATGACGACTGAAGAGAACCGTTCAACGTGACAGAAGTGCAACCCATCCGCAAAATTCTGCAGATTTCACTGTTGGGCCATCAACAATGTCAGTGTGAGAACCATTCAATGACACATCATCGATATGGGATAACGGAGCCGAAGGCCCACTCTTGTACCCTTGATGACTGCACGACACAAAGCTTTACGCCTCGCCTGTGCCCGTCAAGACCGACAATGGATTGTTGATGACTGGAAACATGTCGCCTGGTCGGGCGAGTCTCGTTTCAAATTGTATCGAGCGGATGAACGTGTACCGGTATGGAGACAATCTCATGAATCCATGGACCGTGCATTTCAGCAGGGGATTGTTCAACCTCGTGGAAGTTCTGTAATGGTGTGGAGCGTGTGATACATCTAGATACGACTATGACTGGTGACATGTACGTAAGCATCCTGTCTGATCACCTGCATCCATTCTCGTCCATTGTGCATTCCGTCGGACTTGGGCAATTCCAGCAGGACACCCCACACGCCCACAATTGCAACAGAGTGGCTCCAGGAACACTATTCTGAGTTTAAACACTTTCGCTGGCGACCAAACTCCCCAGTCATGAACGTTACTGAGTATATGTGTGATGCCTTGCAACGTGCTGTTCAGAAGGGATCTCCAGCCCCTTGTACTCTTGGGATTTATGGACAGCCCTGCAGGATTCATGGTGTCAGTTCCCTCCAGCACTACTTCAGACATTAGTCGAGTCCATGCGACGTCATGCTGCGGCACCTCTGCATGCTCGAGGGGGCCCTACACGATATTAGCAGGTGTACCAGATTGTTTGGCTCTTCAGTGTAGGATGTGAAAGATTCTGGAGCAAGTGTTGTCTTCCCCTCGAAGTGTTGTAGTGTTGTATCTGCTCGTGACATGTTGTGCACTATAGACTAAGAAACGTGACTCCGAGTCAGCTCTTTCCTTTTATTTTTTAAACTGATTTTCGTTTGTCTGCTAAAAGTATCAGTCCGATTCACCCTCAAATATAATTTGCTACACTTTCTAATCGTCCGTAATAGCAAAACGTTACAGAAACTTTTCCGTAAAAGAGCTGGTGGCTGTATTAAGAAACGAAAGAATTTTTGCTCTACAGTTTTGTAGCCACAGAGCGACCACCGAATACCGGCCACCTGACATCTGCCGATAACCACTAAGGTGGTGGCGGCGTGACGCATCTTGGGCACGTGTCTGATCTCGCATTGATGAGCATAAAATTATTTGCTATTGTATTTCGCTTTTCTGCGTGAAATATCTTCGATGAACCGAGTGAACGTCGTACAATAACACAATGGTGCGGCTACTGATTACGGACCATTAGAAGTGAAGAATACTGAAGTGTGTAAACTACCATGACAGTTAAAAGTTACCCAAAATAAAAATGGGATAGTATAAATGTTTGAAACGTTTATGTTTGGCATATTGGCGAGAAGGTTAATATGAATGTCTTCATTAATTTTAATTTTTGGCTTGAAATTTAATATTTGCCTTTGTAATTACGTATTGGATTTTGCAGACTTGAACTTAGAATGTTGTTTAAGTGTGACAAAATGGAGTCTCAAGTGAGAGAAGGTATAATGCTTGGAGATATTATCATGAATCCGTGGACAATGCATGTCAGCAGGGGTCTGTTTGAGCTGGTGAAGGCTCTGTAATGGTGCGGGGTGTGTGCAGTTGGAGTGATATGGGAACCCTGACATGTCTAGCTACTGATCTGACAGGTGACACGTACGTAAGCATCCTGTCAGTCACCTGCATCCATTCATGTCTATTGTGCATTCCGGCGGACCTGGGTAATACCAGCAGGACAATGCGACACCCCACACTTCCACAATTTCTACAGAGTGGCTACAGGAACAATCTTCTGAGTTTAAACACTTCCGGTGGCCACCAAATCCCCAGACATGAACATTATTGAGCATATCTGGGATTCCTTGCAAAGTGCTGTGTAGAAGAGATCTCCATCCCCTCGTTCTCTTACGGAGTATGGACAGCCGTGCGGGATTCATGGTGTCAGTTCCCTCCAGCACTTGGTCAGACATTAGCTGAGCCCATGCCACATCGTCTTGCGGCACTTCTGCGTGATCGCGAGGGCCCTAAACGATATTAGCAGGTGTACCAGTTTCTTTGGCTCTTCAGTGTAAAAAAAGACACCTTTTGTTGTGATGTGTACAGTATAACTGTAATAATAACAGCGTATCATCAAATGGGCGAATAAAGGTGAAGACACAAAGGAATTACAGATATTGGCCGTGATCGGGCATTGATTGAAATCAACGGGAAAAGCTGGAGGAGATAAGATAAGCAGGGGTCGAATCTCGAGGCCTGCCCCCTCCCCACTATCTCCCTTCCATCGCTGTGCTGCACCCTCACACTGCTCATTTTTATTTTACTTACTTATTTATTTGACACATTTATGCAGTGTAGAAACAAAATAAAAGTAGTTGACCCATCCGGAATCCTAGAAACCCTGCAAGGTGATAAAGGATTTCTGACCGAGTCGTAAGGTGTAGGCGCATCATGTTTCGTTCTGAATAGAGCGGACGCATGCCACGTTTGGAGTACGCGAACTTTGAAGGGAATTTCGCCATCGCATCCCCGTCAGATATAGTGGTTAGAGGGCCCAGTGATTGGCCCGCGGTCGATCTGTGTTCAAACCTCCCTTTTGCCAATTTTTTTTTCTCTCTCTTCGCTTTATCCAAATTTGCGTCTGTAGCGTGATGTAACGTCCGTTTGCGACAGCGAGGTGTAAGGTACTGAGGGACCTATAATGATAGTTGATTCTGAACAACTACTGTATTAGCAGCCAATATTTCGTGGCTTTCGAATGGGAACCGCAAACCTTTGATGACTGGGCGACAAGTCAATCGAGTCCTCCACCGGAAAACACGTCTGATGTATCGTACACGGCGTTATGACAGTACATGTGTCATATGATAGGAATCTCTTAACGACGCACCCAATTTGTACGACTGGTGAGTGAAATATGCCTCTATGCCCGATATAGCTGTTCGAATGAATGTGAATGTGATCACTCCAAAGGAAATGATGAAAAAATAATAGTTTGCCACGTAGTTTCTGTGTGCTTTCTCAAAACGTACGTTTTTAACGTGTTTGAACCTGCGTTCCGTTGTGGAAGTGTTGACTCCTGAATTCCTTTGTTGTAACATGGTTCACACCCATTTATCTGGTGTTTTCATTTCTGTGAGACGTCTATGTGGTACCTTGCCTGCTCTCACTATTCATCACATTTACTTGCGACGCTAACGTATTCTTACCACATGATTCATACTCTATAATCAATGTATAATACTACAACTGCCAAGACCACAGAAAGAGAACAAACATTTCAATGACCGGACGGACAGTTCATACTGTCGTGGAAAAAAAGTGGCACGAGGGAGTTTTGAACCTGGCTCGCACACTTCACAATCCAACACCATGACCACTTATCGACGACGTCGTCGCTGTTTGAGGCTGCTCTTTATTGCACTTCTTGTTCTTGGACTGCTCACTGATTCTATTTTGCTTTTTTTCGCAGTTCAGTACACTTTCTTCCGCTTTCATGCTTCATCTGTGTTCAGTTTTTGATGGGCTATCCACTGGACCCTCTTGCCACTAAATCTCAGGGGGGTGCACTGGGGAGTTTCCCTTGTTAGTAGGGGCGTGGTGAAACGCTGTTAAGATGATCGGCAAAATACGAGCGATAACGGAAACAGCGCGCAATCTCCGCATGTGCATTCTGCAAGTACAGCCAAAAATCAAGGCGCGAGTGACGATCATCTCTATATAGATATACCCAGGTCCATCCCTTTATCCACAGAACTGCCCGGGACCATGTTGCAGGAAAATATTCCACTGCTGTGTAAAGAAAGGACTCTTTGTCAATAGCATGCGGCAGCACTCGTAGAAAACATGAGACTGTTTGTCACCGCAACACCAGACATCCGCAACGACTCCGCAGTTGAGCCGATAATAATCATCGTCGACATTACGGCAAACGGCGCAGAGGGAAGAGTCCGCGAGTCCTACGGTATGAAGCCACTGATTATATGGATGCTTCCCACAGGTCGCAAAATACTAAGTCGATCTGATACGCGTCGGAAAGAAACTGTCTTGGATGTGCCACCAAATCACAGTCTACCACAACAATGGGAACCTGCGCTCTACGACGTCACAGGTGACACAGCGCAGGAAAAGGACGTAGAAATCCTTTGCCCGCGGCCGGCGCATTCATAGGAGTTCGGCGCGAGCGTAACTGAGTTCCACAATGAACGCAGCGATGTGTGCAATCGCGGGCCTGATGCTGCCGACCGGGACCGGCGGGGAGAGGGACACTGGCCCAAGGATGGCGAGTAAATGGTGCGTAATAGAGGCCTCGACACCGCTCCATTGTTTACACGTCGTGGCCATGTGAATTGTCGCCGCACGAAAGCGTACGTTCGTAAGACCAAGCTCTCCTGCACACGGGGTGGGGGAGTAAGTCTGTCACAGCGTAATTTGAAGATGGACCCAGACGTCAGAAAATATTCGAATATCGATTGAATACAAGATACTATCGTAATTGGCATCACTAGAATGTGTGCAATATGAACCATTCTGGATGCCACATAGGCATTCAGGTAGGCAACACGCTGCAAAGGATCGAGGCGGCGCAGGGAGTTGTAACTGATCATCACACGGGTAAGTCTCAAAACTTCACGAAAGTTGATCGCCTCTGTACGGTGCATTGAGGACGTTTAAGTGATCCCAAGATAACTGAGATGTTGCACACAGGGCAGGGTCGCCAGATCTTGCGGGGTTAGTCCGCGACTTGTAGACAGCGCCGTGGACTTGCACACATTCATCACACTTCTAGCCACCCTCTCACGAGCCGTAATGGTGTCGAGGATCTGTGCGACCTCCTGTTGAGAACGAACCAGCAGTAGGAGATCATCTGCGTATGCGCGAAATCGGAAGGTGCAACCGCGTGAGGACAGTCCAGACAACTGCCTACTAGCGACTCCAGCGCCACTGCATAAAAGTACATGGATAGGGGGCAACCTCGGCGAGCAGACTGTTGAGTCGGTATCGGATGCGGCACACGCCCGCTGACCTAGACCAACGAACGCTCGCTGCTAAAAGGCCGCCGAAGGACGCTGAGGAACCGGGCAGAGAAACTCATCCGTTCTAAGACAGAATATAGAAATACATGCCCCAACCTCTCAAGCGCGCTGTCAAAATCTACTGCTACCATCGCCGCCCGAAGTCTGCACGACTCTACCAGCACAATCACATCACGACAGTCTCTGGTGGCTGTCTGGACGTTAACTGTGCCACCTTGCACAGTTGCTCGGTGGAAAGGACACGTGGTAAGAGGGGTCTGCATCGCATCTCCAATAACGTCGTAAATATCTTGTAATTGATGTTTAATCAGGTAATAGGGCGGTAGTGGGCCGTAGTAATTCCAGGTGTCGGTTTACGAACAGGAACTATGATGCCTTCGACAAAAACATGCGGAATCGCAGTTGCAGACGTGATAAGTTCGTTATATATCTCTGTCCATCGTGTAGACATGAGACCACAAAACGCATGACAAAATTCAGTATAGAGCCCGTCGATGTTTGGCCACTTGCACAGCGCACCCCTGAAGATAGCAGTAGTGAACCCCTCGGACGTAAAAGGCTCCATTAACGTAACCCCTTCCTCAAGCGTGACGCGCGTGTCGCCCATGGCCGGCCGCGGTGGCCGAGCGGTTCTAGGCGCTTCAGTCCGGAACCGCGCGACTGCTACGGTCGCAGGTTCGAATCCTGCCTCAGGCATGGATGTGTGTGATGTCCTTAGGTTAGTTAGGTTTAATTAGTTCTAAGTTCTAGGGGACTGATGACCTCAGATGTTAAGTCACATAGTGCTCAGAGCCATTTGAACCATTTTTGTCGTCCATGGTGACAAGATGGAAGTCTAGGACGGCCACATCATCGGCACGGTAGACTCGGCGCTAATGTTCGACTGTGTCTGTTTGGCAGGTGACCCGCTGCGCATGGTGATCTACCAGTTTGGTGACTAAGTTTTGTCTGCGGTGTCAGCGATTACTGGAGGGATTCCCCCGCCACACCACATCAGGTCTCTGAGCACGTAGTTTCTGGCGATCAATCACTAGTAGCTTCGCCTTAATCATGCTGCGTTCGGTTTGCACTTCCGGAGAATGTGGCTGGCCATAAAGGGCACCTAGGGCGCTTAAGTAGAAGTCTGTAGTGTGCCTGTGCCAAGTGGCCACCTCCCTGCTGTAAGTGATAAATGTGCGACAGAGCATCGATTTGGCACGTTCCAGTCCACTACTGGCGCGTAGGATCAGAGACGTCGCTCACACCTCACCCACCTCTCCGTGATACGTTGGCGACAATCAGGATCCTGCAGATACTAAGTGTTGAGTTACCACGGTGCCCGACACATCCAAAACTCCTAACGGGGAAAGAGGTTCAAAATGGCTCTGAGCACAATGAGACTTAACTTCTGAGGTCATCAGTCCCCTAGAACTTAGAACTACTTAAACCTAACTAACCTAAGGACACCACACACACCCATGCCCGAGGCAGGATTCGAACCTGCGACCGTAGCGGTAGCGCGGTTCCAGACTGTAGCGCCTAGAACCGCTCGGCCACCCCGGACAGCCAACGGGGAAAGAGCAGTGTACACATATACGCACAGTGGTCTGAGAACACCAAAGGCCAGTGCTCTATGTCGAGCACCGCATCAACCAGCCTATGGCAGACATAAATGCGGTCTGACCGACTTGCCAAATGGCTCCTGTGAAACAAGAATCCCAGGTCGTCTGAGAGCTGTATCTCCCAGATATCCGGTAAGACTAGATCACAAACAATGAGACGCCACTCTTGGCACGTTGCAAAATTCGAGTGTTGATCTTTCTGACCAAGCATGCAGTTAAAGTCCCCTCACAAGAGAAGACGTTCATGTCGAACCTAAGAAAAGTGGGGCAATCTCCTCCGCATAAAATCGTGCCCTTTCACGCCGACGCCGATACCAGAAGGCGCATAAACATTAATGACACGCGTGGAGTGAATATCAAAGGCTACACCCGTGGCAGACAGGGGATACACGATGTCATCAATCAGGATGCCTTCTCGTACATACACCGCCACTCCACGGCGAAGGTGATCGCCATGAGAGGCAAAGAAATCATATTCTGCTATCCGTGGTAGCGGTGCTAAATGCACCTCCTGTAGCGGTGCAATATCTAGTTCCGATGTCCATATCATTTCTTTCAGGAGATGGACGCCTTTGACATTCAGTGTCGCGATGGGGTATGCGTGGAGCTTCGCCCTACCGGGGTGGGGGGCTACAGGTCGCTGCTGTGAAGATACGGGGCACCAGGCACCAGGCGGCAGGCGGCAGGCGACAGGCGCTCCTCGCACGGTGCAAAAGTTGACACCTGCAGGTTGCCTCCATAACGCCGGAGAATCCTGTTCGGGATCTGCTGTTTCTTCAAAAACCACACTCCATGCCAGCTGTCCATCGTACATCATTATGGCCCGACACCCGCTGATAGATAAGATGGTACACGACTACACAGATAAGTTGTGATTTGACGCGACCCGTTAAGAAGAAAGTATGTGCGGATGGACCCATCTTTCTGCCTTATTATCATGAACAGCGCCGTATGGCCGGAAAGCTGCTATGACGTCCTCTGCAGGTACCTCGAATGGCAGTTCTAACACGCGAATAGTTCTAAGGCCAGATAGCGCATGCTCGACTTTGAGCACGCCGACGTTACCGTCAGCGTAACGGAAACGGGGTCCCTGTTTGGTCGCTTTTGAAACGTACTCGCACGCTGCGTCATCGATCATTTTATCGTAAACGGTGCTACTGAGAATCGAAAAGTGGATATTCAGAAGTTCCGATGGTGGGATCTTCGTCTCCTCACCAGACGAAACTTCCACATCTAAGGCTTTCGGTCGTGTATATTCCAGACAAAAGTTGAAACCTAATGTCGATTTCCCGAACTTTTTTGCTATGATTTCACTACGCGAAGCAATGTAAACAAACTCGAACTCACGCGCTCCGCAGGCGGCAGTACGGAACGTCCTCTCCCAGTGAGCGCTAAAGCCAGACTTTTGAGCCATCCGGACACAGTGGTCAATGCAGCTTCACTGACTGTCCTAGCACGCCTTCCGTCAGACCCAGATTCTCAACTGATCCACAGACTAATATAGTGCCCATTGCCCATTATCCTCAGTAACCGCGGCATTTCGCCGATTCCCGTAGGAGTGTTAGCCTGTTGTGCACCTGCACTGAAGAGATCATTGGCCGGTCTCACCTTAAAAATTAATATATATACGAAGCGTATTTTGAAAGTGAGGTCCGATTAGGCGCGAAGTGGAAAACACTGTGAGAATTAGATGGATCTTTGCCCAGATGTGTTGGGCAGTGTCTTCAGTGTGCCTGTCGATCGTTTCACGTCGCTATTTTCAGTTGAGAGCGCAAAGAGATCACTCAGAAATACTGAAAAAAACAGTGTCTCCCGCAAAGTATATGGATCTGGTGAGCGATTTCGCCTGAAGCTATGCAGCCCACATAACACAAATGTCATGCGTTTCTTCCTTCAATACAATTTTCAGCTGCATTCTGCAGGGGCAATGAAGACGCCGCAGCGTTTTTGATGGGAAGTGTTTGAACACCCACAGTGCAGTCCTTAGTTGGCTCCCTCCGTTGTTCATCTGTGCTCACATGAACCGCTGGCTACGAAGACAACATTATGGCACAAACAACGAAAGGCAGACCAGCGTAGAGAAATGGCGGAAAGCACAGGCGGCTGCTTTCTGTGACAAGGATACTGGAAAGTTTATACAACGCCACGACAAATGTCGAAGTCGGAGCGGCGACTATTTAGAGGGGCAGCCGGCGGATCTTACTTTCCGAACACCGCTCGTATATATATACGTCCGAAGGAACAGAAACCGCACACACATGACATTAATAAAACCGACAAACTGCAGGGACGGATTCCTGATTGGAAATGGAGGAAAAAAGGCACTATGAACATGTGTCCGGAAATGCATCGTTACCATTGTAGTTGGCGATGACGAATGACAGTTCCTCTGACCATGTGTCATGTGTGCATTGTGTGCTGCAGGCTGTGTGATTGACGCAGCGTACTGTAAGCAGCAGAATGGTCAGGTATTCATGTTGGGAACGAGCCGAGATGGTGTTCGTGTACGGCCAAGCGGATGGAAACGATCTAGAGGCAGCACAGCTATACCAGAACAATTACCCTCACAGACACCAAACACATTACACAAAAATTCAGGTCTTTTTTGGGCGTTTGTGTCATCATGGGTCCTTTCAGACAGACGAACGTGCAGGAAGACGACGGACTGTGCGTACAACAGATCTGGATTATCGGGTTCTACAGGATATGCTGCCTCTCCACCGTTTCCATCTACTTGGCCGTAAACAAACACCATCTCGTCTTATCCCCGACATGAATACTGGACTATTCTGCTGCTTACAGTACGCTGCGTCGATCACACAGCCTGCAGCACACAAGGAACCCACGGCACACCGTGAGAGGAACTTTCCTTCGTCAGCGCCATCTACCGTGGTAACGGTGCATTTCCGGACACATGTTCATAGATCCATTTTTCCTCCATTTCTTGTCAGGAATTCGTCTCTACTGTTTGTCGGGTTTATTGATGTTTACGCTATATATACATCAAGGTGGTTTCATAAAAGGAAGATCCTATGTGGAACAGATTTTCTCTCTGAAAAGCATCCTCATTGTAAGAGTAATAAGAAGTAGTTGTGTTCACTTCTCTAGAAATGACATTACCAAGAGAAAATCTGAAGTGTAATACTGTTTAAAATTATTTAAGTTAGATTAAATAGTGTGTAAGCCTAGGGACCGATGACCTCATCAGTTTGGTCCCATAGGAGCTTATCACAAATTTCCAAACCATCGTGGATTTCTATTGCTCTATTTTCCTGAGTTTGTGGACTGATGGATTTACGCATTTACAGGCAGGTACCGATAAACGAAAAACGTGTCTTGCAATGAGGGGTCTTTCACCATTCACTAATTGTAAATGTTTTTGGTTATTCAAAATCAGAAGAGGGATCCAAATCAGTACCATATCTAAAAATAAGTCAGTCCTCACTATGATTTATGTGAATCAGAAAATGACTGAGATTAGAATTTACTATGGTTTCTAAAATGGTTCGGCAGTAGCAGGGAAGAGTACTATACCTGGAGGATTGTGAACCTAGGAGTACAGGCTGTCTCCTGGTCGGTGTTTCAGTCTAGTGACTGATTTTAGAATCATATGAATGAGTGCGCATTAGACACCGCCATAAACAGTTCCCGGAATTTTGTACCGTTTTTATTGTTGTGAGAAATGAGGTTTGTTTTGTACAGCGTTTGGAAATACTGAAAGTTCTACATTTTATGTTCTGTTTAATATATTAAAGCTATTTGGAGGATATTGCTAATTCTTCATTTACAGAGTATTATGTAAGTAAAGTAGAGTAATAATGTAATATACTGACTATCAAACTCACTGCTGGCATGACTTTCTCAATTTCAACACTTTTAAATTTGAATGAAATATTTGTTCCTAGGTACATGACCAGGACGTTCCTTGGAACAGACTTTCAAAGTTAGAAAAACCTTTCTTTTCCGGAGTCATTTTTGTAATTTCAGTAAAAGACAGCAGCACACACAAACTGAATGCTATTATTTGAAAATGAATTAAGAAAATACATTAAACTTCTATTACAGGGCTGGCTATAAGCGAAAGTCTTAAGAGAGTTCCCAGTTACAACACTGTCCATTACGTATGACATAACAAATTCAATATCAGCACCCTTACCTCGCTCCTCAGAGTTAACTGAGACAAATAATTCCTACTACGTACACAGAAAGTTTTCCAATGTTTTAAGTCTAACTTAAAAATTAAAAGGAAAAGGATCTGATACAATTGCTTGACAGCTACAAGTATAAAACATGAATATCATACCAACAATCACCTCATACACGAGTTTAATGAGCATAAAATAAATAAATGCCGCACATATGCAGTGTAACTAGTCTGAATTTTTGAACAACGTTTCCTAATAACTGCCTCACAAGACACGAAATGCAATGATTACTGCAGATACAGTGACATATGCAAAGAGTTGTCACAAGGAAACACGCACTGAACTTAATGTAGCAAAGAAACACAAATCACAAATAGTTTCCAGCGGCAGCCGCCACAAATGGGTGAATCAAATACACACACTGTGAAACTCGGTACGGACTGTCTTTATGTACAAATGAGTTTCCGCTTCCGTTATCCCACGTGACTGTCATCATATCACTTCTCCCAAACTAAAGTATTGTTTTTGTATTCTGTACTTGTATGCTTCTACACTGCCACGTTTATATTCTTTATGAAAAGCAAGATGCACTGCATTTCCGTTCTCATCAGATGTTATGCACTAAGCCTGGAACATAAACATTTAGCAAGCAAGGCGGGGAAAATGTAACAAATTAAAGCGGATAACGATGTACATGTACGTAGCAAAGAGAAAAAAAAACACAAAACGCTGATCTTCATCTGCTGTTACAGCTGTGCATCATATTCTGGACTCGGAACTTAAGTGCGTATTATTAGTAGTTCTATGAGCGCGTGCAAATGCATCAGAGGCGCCACACCGACTTTCGTCGCTAATAGCATTATAGACTGAAAGTGTAACTCTATTCTGAGGAAGTACTATCAGCAAGTTATTTAGTCTCAAAAATACGTTGCTACATGACGTTACCACTTCCGCTAAAGGCACAAAATATATTAAGATTACAGTAACGATTAAATGTATGCCACCTTGATTACATGATCCCACCCAAAGAAAAATTTCTGCATAGAGGTGGTATGATTACTTCCCCAGAGCTTCGGAGAATAAATGCCAGTGAAATAGACAGTCCGAGGCAGGGAGAGGCAGCATAACAGGCACCTCTGGCAAAAGGGTCGACGCTTCACTGAGAACCTAATCAAGCTTCTGCTTCTGGCCCTGATTAAAAGTACAACAGTCATAACCAAGGTGCTTCGGGATTCAAACGCACTACCTTTTCTTTTCTTTTTTTTTTTCGTTTCTCTTCTTTCCTTGGCTATTCAGTCGGTCCAATCTCGCTGTCTGGGAGGCAGTCTAGCATAATAAAAGAAAACATTACAAGAGAAGAGCTGAGATACATTTCTGAAAAAAAAAAATCCGTAAGGATTGTGGAACGAACATCCCAGTTATTATACTTCCTCCTCTATCAGAACCATGACAAAAGATACAATGCAAATATCACGGAAGTACGACAAACAGAAACCTTCTTTCTTCCTATTGATACATGTCCTGATAACATAAAAATTCTGAGAAAAAGCTGTTTGCACTCTTTATCTTTCAAGCAAGTATCTTTTCTTGTTAATTTTTCGTTCCGTGTTGCTGCACTTCAGTGGATATTGAGCTCATTGGAAGTAACGGAGAACTATATTTTCTCCCATAAATCTTTTCTGACATGACGTAGATATTTTATACTTCGACGTACTTATTCGAAACATCATGCCGAAATAAATTAAATGTGCGTATGGCTAGAGTCTCCTGGTGCAATTCTGTTCAGTTGTAGCCACTTCGGCGACTTGCATGTCCATGAGGATGAAATGATGATGAAGACAACACAACACCCAGTCCACGAGCGGAGAAAATCCCCGACGCGGCAGGGAATCGAAACCAGGCCCCTCGCAGGGCATTTTGCCTCGCTGACCATCCAGCTATGGGGGTGGAAGTCAAACAGGAGAAGATGATGCAAGGGATAGGACATCCCTATTTAGGTGGAAAAGATTTTAAAATTTCTTCCTTGCTACCCTTGTAAATGTTTCCCTCGATTTAAATAAATTGAGGTTAACATCCGTGATCCTGTTCAATCTTTAATGAAGTGATGAGGTAAGCTGTAACTGCCTTTTCGTCTCCTAGAGTACCCTCTGGCCTGATGTTATAACTGTTCATTTCGGATGGCTGTCCCAAAGGGTACAGGTCGAACACAGGAAGAACGTAGATCCAGGGACCATCGGTATAACAGTTGTAAATTGTCGCAACTGTTTTGGGAAAGCACCAGAGCTCCAAGCGCTAATAGAAAGCAATGATGCTCAAAACGTTATAGGCACTGAAAGCTGACTAAAGCCGGAGATGAGTTCAGTCGAAACTTTTGCCAAGAACCTAATGGTGTTCCGAAAGAATAGGCTAAACACAGTTGGCGGTGGTGTGTTTGTTGCTGTTAAAAGTAGTTTATCTTGTACCGCAATTGAAGTAGATAGTTCCTGTGAATTAGTATGGGCAGAGGTCATCCTTGGCAATCGGAATAAAATAATAATTGGATCCTTTTACCCACCTCCCAATTCAGATGATACAACTGCTGAAAGGATCAGAGAAAGCTTGAGTTTAATTTCAAACACTTACCCAAATCATGTAGTAATAGTTGGTGGTGACTCTAATTTACCCTCGATACCTGTATGTTGGTGAAAAAAAGTGTTTCAATCCGAAAGTGTGCATAAAACACCATCCGAAATTGTACTAAACGCATTTTCTGAAAATTACTTCGAGCAGTTAGTTCATGAGCCAACGCAAATAGTAACCGGTTGTGAAAACACAATTGATCTCTTAGCAACAAATAATCCTGAGCTAATAACGAGCATCAAAACGGATACAGGGATTAGTGAGCACAGCGGTGTCGTGGCGAGAATGAATATTGTAACCATAAATCCTCCATAAGTAAACAAAAATGTACCTACTCGAAAAAGGAGATAAAATTTCATTTGACGCCTTCCTGAGAGACAATCTCCTCTCCTTCCAGTTTATTGTAGACCAGATGTGTGCTGAATTCAGAGAAATAGTATCGACAGCAATTTGGAGCTTTATACGAAATAAATTAACAAACAGCTGAGCTGATCCCATTGGTACACAAAAAGGATCAGAACACTTTGCAGAAACAACGAAAAAAGCACGCCAAATTTAAACGACCGTAAAATATCCAAGAACGGCGATCATTTATAGAAGCTCAAAATTTAGCGCGGACTTCAATGCGAGATGCTTATAATAGTTTCCACAACGGAACTTTGTCTCGAAACCTGGCAGAAAATCCAGAGAGATCCTGATCGTATGTAAAGTATGCTAGCGGCAAGACACAGTCAGTGCATCCTCTGCGCGATAGCAATGGAACTACTATCAACGACAGTGCTGCCAAAGCGAAGTTACTTAACACAGCCTCCCGAAATTTCTTCACCAAAGAAGACAAACTAAATATTCCAGAATTCGAATGAAGAACAGCTGTCAACATGATTAACTTCGAAGTAGATATTCTTGGGGTAGTGAAGCAACTTACATCACCTAATAAAAGCAAGTCTCCCGGTCCAGACTGTATACTGATTAGGTTACTTTCAGAGTATGTTGATACAATAGCTCCATACTTAACAATCATATACAACCGATCACTCGGAGAAAGATCTGTATCCAAAGACTGGAAAGTTGCACAGGTCACACCAATATTCAAGAAAGGTAGTAGGAGTAATCCACTACGTTATAGGCCGTTATCGTTAACGTCGATATGCAGCAGAGGTTTGGAACATATATTGTGTTCGAACGTTATGAGTTACCTCGATGAGAACGGTCTATTGACACACAGTCAACACGGATTCAGGAAACATCGTTCTTGTGAAACACAACTAGCTGGGTCCTATTGGTAAGGGGTTTCAAACTGATTCCGTATTTCCGGATTTCCAGAAAGATTTTGACACTGTACCACACTAGAGGCTTGTAGTGAAATTACGCGCTTGTGGAATATCGTCTCAATTATCTGACTAGATTCGTGATTTCTTATCAGAGAGGTGACAGTTCGTAGTAACTGACGGAAAGTCGTCGAGTAAAATAGAAGTGGTTTCTGATGTTCCTCAAGGTAGTGTTGTAGGCCCTCTGCTGTTTCTCGTCTATATAAACGATTTAGGGGACAATGTGACCAGCCGTCTTAGGTTGTCTTCAGATAATGCTGTCGTTTATCGTCTAGTAAAGTCATCAAAAGATCAAAACAAATTGCGAAAATAGTTAGCTAAGATATCTGTATGGTGCAAAAATTGGCAATTGTCCCTATATAATGAAAAGTCTGAAGTCATCCACATGAGTGCTACAATTAATCCGTTAAACTTCGATTACATGATAAATCTGTCAAATCTAAAGGCCGTAAATTCAACTAAATACCTAGGCATTACAATTACGAACAACTTAAATTGGAAAGAACTTGTGGTGTCTTCAAGAATGTATGCTGAACAGATAATATTGTGAATCACGTACCGTCAAGAGCGACGTTCATCATTAATGGATTAAAGTTAAGTATCAAACTAATTACGTCCGCTTTCTGAATTCTAATTCCTTGTCACGTTCCAGACCTCACGTCAGTATAGCCCTTCCCTCCTCACGTCAGCCTGTGTGAACTAAAACGCGTGCATTTCGCCCTCCACTAGTAACACGGTGTTGGCTCTTCTGCCAACACAACAGAACACATAGAAAATGTTGTGGGGAAGGCAAACCAAAGACTGCGTTTTATTGGCAGAACACTTAGAAAAGAAGATAGATCTTCTAAAGAGTCTGCCGACACTACGTTTGTCCGTCCTCTTCTAGGATACTGCTGCGCAGCGTGGGATCCTTCCCAGATAGGATTGACTGAGTACATCGAGGAAGTTCAAAGAAGAGTAGCAAGTTTTGTATTATCGCGGAATAGGGGAGACAATGTCACTGACATGATACAGGACTTGGGGTGGACATCAATAAAAGAAAGACGTTTTTCGTTGCGGCGGAATCTTCTCACAAAATTTCCATCACCAACTTTCTCCTCCGAATGCAAAAATGTTTTGTTGACGCCGACCTACAGAGGAAGAAACGATTGTCATAATAAACTAAGAGAAATCAGAGCTCGCACGGAAAGATATAGATATTCGTTTTTTCCGTGCGCTCTTCAAAATTGGAATAATATAGAATTACTTTGAAAATGGTTCCCTGAACCTTCTGCCGGGCACTTAAGTGTGATTTGCAGAGTATCCACGTAGGTGTAGATGTAAATGAAACCACGTTGTTTGCTAATAGCTATGAAGCGCCGAGGAACGTTGGCCGGTGGCAAGTGAATCACTGTGATCCGTCCTCTACTGCGTTATTTGAGCCTCAACTGATATTTCCTCCATGGCTCACGGTTTTTCTTCAAGCAGCTGCACACGTTTTAGTGATTTTAGGAATATCATCGACAGTCTCATGTAGAGTCGTCGACTCTTCGTCGAGTTTTTCAAAAAAATGACGTCTGGAGTGATTGCAGCTCCGGAGCAGTGTCTTTTCGCCCATCTCATCACATTTCCACACGAACAACGTGGCTTCATGTGTTTAGTGCGATGAGCTTCAGACAACTGGAAAGCTATTGACAACTGCACCTCATCGTATGTCGTTATTATCTGCTACTGTAAAATTCTGCGGATACCCAGATGCATTTCATATCTGCAACCGAGAGGCAAATACACTGCTGCATGTTGCGTGAGAGAGTGAGCACTGTTTTACAATGATATACCTGGGAATCGCCATTGGTCGGGCTGTAAAATACAAGAGACACTATGTTAACATCTGACAAAATGTTTCATTTCGAAATACGATGTCCGAAAATTAATCCAGAGCAAATAGGAAGTCTGTACAGTTGAGCTACGAACCTCAGCTTTTGTACTCATTTCATATGCAGAAGTGTCAGCAAGCCCTATGTCCCACAGTACAATTCATACTATGTGGGTAGATACAGCCCGTATGAAACCTATTTGTGCATCTAACCAGCACTCATTCAGAAACCTTACTACCGGGCTAATATGGCATGCCGAAACAAGCGGCAAGAACTAGATGTATATTTCAATGAGAACCTGCAGTTATAATTCCTAAGTGCAAAAACAATTTCCTCCATGCCGTGTATGACTTGGGTAAACTACCGATAGCAGCAAGTCACAACCTGTGAAGGGAAAGAATAACGCATATCACAGTGTAGATGCTGTCTCCTGATCCTCGATTACCTGGACATCTGTAAGAGTGGTCAACCTAGAAGATACTGAATCCAAGGCCTGTACACACCACCACAGATATATACCAACGTTAGGGAATTGCTGTTGCCAGTTTCTGGGTAGTTTCTCTGTGAGATATATTTGGGGCACAAGATTTATTTAATGACTTTCTCCCGGTGGGGTCAGGGATTTTCTCTGCCTCGTGATGACTGGGTGTTGTGTGCTGTCCTTAGGTTAGCTGGTTTAAGTAGTTCTAAGTTCTAGGGGACTGATGACCATAGATGTTAAGTCCCATAGTGCTCAGAGCCATTTGAACCATTTAATGACTTTCGCCATCCTTATTTTATACTTTATAATGTTTAGTATTCTGGCACAAAATAATAATTACGGATGATCTTATGGATGTGTGTAGCGTTTAGTTTGATACCCAACTAGGCTACACCCAGTGCTGTACTCGATTTCAGTTTGTATTTCAGGGATGCCCGATAAGCATTTCATTTACAAAATAGTTTAATAATCTGTATGGCTGGTGGGGAAAGCACTCAGCCCACTTCAGCGAATCTGCATCCATAATCTCGTGTTGTTGCTTAGTATCCATACCCATAACGCTGTGCTTCACTTCATATTAGATTTTCATTAGTAGATATTACGTACTCAGATAAGCCAACGTTTCCGCTAAGAATCCCATTTTACTACTGTCGCTGTATATGGATTATTTCCAATAAGTTAATATAAAACGTAGGATTCTATACAAAGTAATTACGTGGATGTTTTGAAGATTTCAGTTGTCTCCTAAATAGTTCCACTTAAGCCATAGTCGACATAACCAGCAGCCGAGACTTCTTCGGTATATTGCTAAGATTTAAGGCCCCGCTATAGCGTGACTTTCCAGGTTTAAATCAAATTCCCTCCAGCATACATTCCTTAGCCAGACTGCAGTTTCATTCAAAGTGCAGTTTCATTCCTGGATGATAGCTAATAATCGTGCATATTAGATCCCTGGAAGCATTTCTTCGTGGGAAACCGCTGTCATACGTGCCCATCTCCTACAATTTTCTCTTGAAAAACACACTCTGGACCCCTATCAATGTTTCAAGGCCAAAGTTATTTATTTTTAATGATTTGATCCCGTACAGGCCGTAGGGAATATACAGGACGGTTAAATTAAACTTTCGCTATCTGAGCCAATGTAGACAAAAAAAAAAAATTTTACCGCATAGGTATTTTATTATTTATTTATTTACTTGCTGCCATTTACAAATGACACGTCACCTAGTTACTAAGACATGTCGTACTTTCACCATACGAAATCGTACATGTATAGAATGTGAAACTTATTTTTTATTTGGCCGCGGTGGTCTCGCGGTTCTAGGCGCGCAGTCCGGAACCGTGCGACTGCTACGGTCGCAGGTTCGAATCCTGCCTCGGGCATGGATGTGTGTGATGTCCTTAGGTTAGTTAGGTTTAAGTAGTTCTAAGTTCTAGGGGACTGATAACCACAGCAGTTGAGTCCCATAGTGCTCAGAGCCATTTATTTTTTATTTCTTATTTTTAATGAGGATTAATAATACTGCAGATTTAAATACTTATAAACTTAAAAATAATTAAGAAATGAAAATCTTGAAATTAGCAATTTATGAATGGAAGATAAGAATTTATGAAGACAGAGAAGAGGTTATGACACATTATAACTTTGACATATAAAACATTCGGAAATTTTTTCTTAAATAAACAAGATTCTTGCATTTAAAATGGATAGATAAAAATTAGTAAACATTTATGAAATTAACAAAATTCTGGTAAACCTAATAAAAAATCTTAACCATATTTTTAGGAAGAATAAAAACAGAAAATAGGAAATATGATAGTGGAAGAATGTCCCTTCACCAAGTGTGTATGACGGAATTGTCCATCAAGCCACCGACCGCCAATCATAGCTCTTCATCTAAATCCAACATCTACACTAGATCTCCTAATAACTAAACCTTGACCTCTATTTTTTTAAGGCTGTTGTGTTGTTTATTTCGGGTATTTCTTCACTTTCATTTACTGTTGTGTAGGAATCGGTGTCACCACACGATTCCATGTCAGAATCAGTGCTGTTTTCCATCCTGTAGATACCTTCTTGTCTTTGGATGTAGGCTCGTTGTCTGGCTCGGAAATACTCTCTATAGGTCGCTTCGGATATATCGTCAGTGAATGTGTTTAACATGGTCCATAGGTCTTCCTCTCTGATCATTGCATGCATGGTGTCTTGAATATTGTTGAAGTTTAAGTGTATTCTGTGTCTCATGTTGGTATATTGTCTGCATAAAAACACGATGTGTTCTGGAGAGCCTTCTTGCCCACATGTGCGTGTTGGTGCCCGCCTCAGTATCACGCTGTTTAAGTGCTTGGGATAAGTGCCGCGTCCTGCTAAGAAATAGACCATACCGCGGCTAAGATCGATATGTTTGAGTTTCAGTCTCTCCCTTACATCGGGAAAGAACTAGTGTAGCCTGCGGCCCTTGTCATTCGTGTCCCACTCTCCTTCCCAGGTATCATTCTTCCAATTTTTTAATTGGAGTTCCGTGTCAGTTGGTACTCCAGTGATCTTTCGAACCTGGTCGTGCCTTCCACCTTAAGCCAATACATAGCCGCTTTATATCTTATCGTAATGTCAATTTGGTAGATTCCGAGCACTACACAGAGTGATTCCGCTGAGTAGGTGCCGACGGCTCCCCAGATCTAAGTAAGCCTGTCCTGTGTCCTCGTCTGCCGAGGGTCCGTTTTGTTGATAGGATTAGCCTGTGAGCCCATGTGCTGGCGGTGAAGCTAAGTACCGACTCGAAGAGAGCACAATAGTACACTCCTGGAAATGGAAAAAAGAACACATTGACACCGGTGTGTCACACCCACCATACTTGCTCCGGACACTGCGAGAGGGCTGTACAAGCAATGATCACACGCACGGCACAGCGGACACACCAGGAACCGCGGTGTTGGCCGTCGAATGGCGCTAGCTGCGCAGCATTTGTGCACCGCCGCCGTCAGTGTCAGCCAGTTTGCCGTGGCATACGGAGCTCCATCGCAGTCTTTAACACTGGTAGCATGCCGCGACAGCGTGGACGTGAACCGTATGTGCAGTTGACGGACTTTGAGCGAGGGCGTATAGTGGGCATGCGGGAGGCCGGGTGGGCGTACCGCCGAATTGCTCAACACGTGGGGCGTGAGGTCTCCACAGTACATCGATGTTGTCGCCAGTGGTCGGCGGAAGGTGCACGTGCCCGTCGACCTGGGACCGGACCGCAACGACGCACGGATGCACGCCAAGACCGTAGGATCCTACGCAGTGCCGTAGGGGACCGCACCGCCACTTCCCAGCAAATTAGGGACACTGTTGCTCCTGGGGTATCGGCGAGGACCATTCGCAACCGTCTCCATGAAGCTGGGCTACGGTCCCGCACACCGTTATGCCGTCTTCCGCTCACGCCCCAACATCGTGCAGCCCGCCTCCAGTGGTGTCGCGACAGGCGTGAATGGAGGGACGAATGGAGACGTGTCGTCTTCAGCGATGAGAGTCGCTTCTGCCTTGGTTCCAATGATGGTCGTATGCGTGTTTGGCGCCGTGCAGGTGAGCGCCACAATCAGGACTGCATACGACCGAGGCACACAGGGCCAACACCCGGCATCATGGTGTGGGGAGCGATCTCCTACACTGGCCGTACACCACTGGTGATTGTCGAGGGGACACTGAATAGTGCACGGTACATCCAAACCGTCATCGAACCCATCGTTCTACCATTCCTAGACCGGCAAGGGATCTTGCTGTTCCAACAGGATAATGCACGTCCGCATGTATCCCGTGCCACCCAACGTGCTCTAGAAGGTGTAAGTCAACTACCCTGGCCAGCAAGATCTCCGGATCTGTCCCCCATTGAGTATGTTTGGGACTGGATGTAGCGTCGTCTCACGCGGTCTGCACGTCCAGCACGAACGCTGGTCCAACTGAGGCGCCAGGTGGAAATGGCATGGCAAGCCGTTCCACAGGACTACATCCAGCATCTCTACGATCGTCTCCATGGGAGAATAGCAGCCTGCATTGCTGCGAAAGGTGGATATACACTGTACTAGTGCCGACATTGTGCATGCTCTGTTGCCTGTGTCTATGTGCCTGTGGTTCTGTCAGTGTGATCATGTGATGTATCTAACCCCAGGAATGTGTCAATAAAGTTTCCCCTTCCTGGGACAATGAATTCACGGTGTTCTTATTTCAATTTCCAGGAGTGTATGTCCATGTAACTGACAAGGGGAGCTTAAATTGTTGTGGATTTAGTCTTGCCAGTTTGTGTAGTACTTTTTTCTTCTTTATTTGTGATAATGCGCATGTGTTTATGGAAATTTTGCTTTTCGTCTATGTGTACCGTAAATAGCGTGTGGTGACTACTCGTTTAATGTTTGTGTCTCCTATTTTAACACTAGTGTTTCTCTTGAGAGGCATGGGTACTCACCTTCATAGGAATGATGTTCAGACCGTGCACTACAGGATTTGCGTTCTTTGTAGTGTCGGTGTCACAACTTGCTGTTAGACGCCGGTACTGGTACGGCAAAGTAGGTTTCAAACATAAGTATCATCGTGCATTTCAGTTGCAGACAGTCAGCATAGATCTGGACAAGGTGAGCAGGACTCTGCTCGTAAGGCTACTTTATCAAATCAACAGCAATAGTGCAGATGGTCTTCGCGAGTATCGACGCATTAAAGGAACACTGAGCAATGATTGTAACCTGAAATTTAAACGTGGTATGCTACAATTTCTTGTGGAAATTATCATGTGTTTCTTTCACTGGCTTATTCGTTATTTCTCATCCGCGTATCCTCGCAAATGTTTCCGCAGAGTTTCGTTGTCCTACGAACATTAATTTTGCATTGGGGACCTCTCAAGCAGTGAAAGTTGAATTACAACCATGCTGTATATCTTTCTAAATGCCTCAGAGCTGAAGGAATTCCGTTAAGAACTCCCTGTCAACCAGTGTATTTTTTATACAGTTATTTTTTTTTTAATTTTAGATCGTCGGACTATTTTCGAGCATTCTTCTGCTTACTCGTAATTGGCCTATAAGTATTATTTCCTTTCTGTTACTCACAAACACACAGCGTACTGATGAAAAGCCACATCAGTAGCGAAGCGGGCGAAACAGTCAACAGCGGGAGACGTCACGGCTCTGAGCACTATGGGACTTAACATCTGAGGTCATCATTCCCCTAGAACTTAGAACTACTTAAACCTAACTACCCTAAGGACATCACACACATCCATGCCCGAGGCAGGATTCGAACATGCGACCGTAGCGGTCGCGCGGTTCCACACTGTAGCGCCTAGAACCGCTCGGCCACTCCGGCCGGCGGGGGAACGTCACGCTGATACCTGTAACACCGTCCCTGGCACTGATAATGGGGCCAGTTTGGTGAGAGAGAGAATCCACAAAAATTGTCCGTTATGTTATCTTCAACTAAAGCCACGCAATGATATCTGCAGGAATGCTGACAGCTACTCTTCAGACGCTGTTCCCTATAGTACCAGCCATTTTCTATGGGATTTACATTTGGTGATTTAGCGGACCAGTTATTGTGCGATAAGGTGTCTGTAGATTCATCAAACCAGGAACGTATGGGAGCAGCCCTGTGGAAGCGATTTTTTTTTTCTTGGAGTTCGAGTGTTCACAGCACACTAATCATAAAGATGCAGAAAAGAGGGTAACACCTGGTACATTGGTACTGATACAATATACAATGCAGTACATATAGTGTACTGTAGACAGAAAAGTACTATACTACTGTATACTGTAAAAGTTGAAATCTTTATTTAAGTACAGTTCCACATTAACGAATCCCGATACACTAGTGTAATACAGTATTAAAATTTCTTCCGTGCATTCTGGAAGATTGATTTGAAATTATAACTTAATTTTCGGGAACCATAGAGTCACTTACAATTGTCTTCCCAGTATGTGTTTCAACTGCTAACGTAGACTGAGTCCCTCTTCATCACTTTTCACTAAAAAGTTGTGTTTCAGTTTTCTTACCTGCACAACTGCCTGCTTACATGAAAGTGGCGTGAAGCTAAGTTCAGTTACGTCACCTTCATCTTCTTCTTCGTCCTATCGTCCGTTCTCGACACTGTCACCACACCCTTCTTGATGAAGCTATTGCATGGGTTCACTTATGCTATTTGATTAATTTTCTGTGAACAACGCATCATCGACATTAGCATATCCCTCACATCCACCAAATTCCTCTGCTAAAGTCTGAAGTTCATGCTCATGTTCCATCGTCAATCGTTGAAGCACAGTCATTAAAAAAGACACCTGCGATCTTGAAACAGTTTCTGCCTGTAGTGCATGTTACTTGTTTTAGCGCTGAGGAAATCCGCAGAACTGCGTCCAGCACAATGTTCCTTTTTCCCACTTCTTATCCAGATACAACATTGTCCATTCGAGACAAAATAAGACACCGCACTTCTTTCCTATAAAACACTTTGAAATTTTGAATAATTCCCTGATGCAGCGGTTGGCAACGTGAAGCTTAATTGGGCGAGAAAAAGATTATTTTCATATTTTTTATGTAGCATCGCAATGGGAAGTAGCATTATTTTATTTATAAACAAAATCATTTTCCTCCTTTGTCTTTCCATACACACAGTAGAACAGGGATTCTTTCTTTTTAAACTTTGCCTCCTGAACAGTATTCACCATTCAAGGCCATTCTTTTACTGGGAAGAGTTCTGAAGAAAAGACCAGCCTCGCCACAGTTAAAAATGCATCTTTCTTCGTTTCCCTTTCTTCTTTCCCTCTCTCTGTTTGAGAGTGGAACAGCAAAGGAAATGACCAGCAGTGGTGCATGGTACACTCCGCCATACACCGTACGGTAGCTAGCAAAGTGTGTATGCAGATGTAGAGCGCTACAAATTTCCGTTACCCTTTCTTACCAATCTGAGGCGATGTTTACGTCCACTGAACTGTATTCATCACACACGGTTAGAAAAGAGATGTTGTGTCGACAACTAAATACACTACTGGCCATTAAAATTGCTACACCACGAAGATGACGTGCTACAGACGCGAAATTTAACCGACAGGAAGAAGATGTTGTGATATGCAAATGAGTAGCTTTTCAGAGAATTCACACAAGGTTGGCGCCGGTGGCGACACCTACAACGTGCTGATATGAAGAAAGTTTCCAACCGATTTCTCATACAAAAACAGCAGTTGACCGGCGTTGCCGGTGAAACGTTGTTGTGATGCCTCGTGTAAGGAGGAGGAATGCGTACCATCACGTTTCCGACTTTGATAAAGGTCGGATTGTAGCTTGTCGCGATTGCGGTTTATCGTATAGCGACATTGCGGCTCGTGTTGGTCGAGATCCAATGACTGTTAGCAGAATATGGCTAGCAGAATATGGTTAGCAGAATATGGTTAGCAGAATCGGTGGGTTGAGGTGGGTAATACGGAACGCCGTGCTGGACCCCAACGGCCTCGTATATCTAGCAGTCGAGGTGACAGGCATCTTATCCGCATGGCTGTAACGGATCGTGCAGCCACGTCTCGAGCCATGAGTCAACAGGTGGGAACGTTTGCAAGACAACAACCATCTGCACGAACAGTTCGACGACGTCTGCAGTAGCACGGACTATCAGCTCGGAGACCATGGCTGCGGTTACCCTTGACGCTGCATCACAGACAGGAGCGCCTGCGATGGTGTACTCAACGACGAACCTGGGTGCACGAATGGCAAAACGTCATTTTTTCGGATGAATCCAGGTTCTGTTTACAGCATCATCATGGTCGCATCCGTGTTTGGCGACATCGCGGTGAACGCACATTGGATGCGTATATTCGTCATCGCCATACTGGCCTATCACCCGGCGTGATGGTATGGGGTGTCATTGGTTACACGTCTCAGTCACCTCTTGTTCGCATTGACGGCACTTTGAACAGTGGAGGTTACATTTCAGATGTGTTACGACCCGTGGCTCTACCCTTCATTCGATCCCTGCGAAACTCTACATTTCAGCAGGATAATGCACGACCGCATGTTGCAGGTCCTGTACGGGTCTTTCTGGAAACAGAAAATGTTCGATTGCTGCCTTGGCCAGCACATGCTCCAGATCTCTCACCAATTGAAAACTTCTGGTCAATGGTGGCCGAGCAACTGGCTCATCACAATACGCCAGTCACTACTCTTGATGAACTGTGGTGTCGTGTTGAAACTGCATGGGCAGGTGTACCTGTACACGCCATGCAAGCTCTGTTTGACGCAATGCCCAGGCGTATCAAGGCCGTTATTACGGCCAGAGGTGGTTGTTCTGTGTACTAATTTCTCAGTATCTATGCTCCCAAGTTGCGTGAAAATGGCCGGCCGTTGTGACCGAGCGGTTCTAGACGCTGCAGTCCGGAACCGCGCAACTGCTACGGTCGCAGGTTCGAATCCTGCCTCGGGCATGGATGTGTGTGATGTCCTTAGGTTAGTTAGGTTTAAGTAGTTCTAAGTTCTAGGGGACTGATGACCTCAGATGTCAAGTCCCATAGTGCTCAGAGCCATTTTTTTTTTTTTTTTTGCGTGAAAATGTAATCACATGTCAGTTCTAGTATAACATATTTGTCCAATGAATACCCGTTTATCATCTGCACTTCTTCTTGGTGTAGCAATGTCAAGCCAACCTACAGATACTTTAAAATCGTGAAGTGCTAACTCATTGGCGATCTAGAGTGCTATCTCGAGGATGAGAGGTCCACTAATCGGCAATTTATTGCTGCGAGCACTGCAGAATCATTCAACTTTTCAACTTTTAAGCCTAGTGCGGTGGAAAAAACGAGTTCACTGATAAATTTATCATTATTTTCCTATCAGCTATTTCAGAATGTTCTTTTCGTTTTTTAAAATGTCACTGATGTGCGTTTTTACAACAGTAAACATCGTGGTCATATCTGTAACACTAAGCTGTTCCTTTTCGTAGATACTGATGATCTCGACCTTTTCATGCAGCGTTAACAGTTTCCGTTTTTGTGACGTCTTAGCACTAAAAACAGATAAGCTCTCTCGCTTCAGGACATAAATATTACGCACTTCAACTCACAAAACATTGAAATCCATGTTAGTGATTGTTGCCGTTTAATTTATAACTGTCTTTTTCTTTAACGCATCCGTTAAATAGAAGTTTTAATTGCTGTTGGGATATAAATTTCAGTTTCCGCGTCCGTCGTTGAAAATGTTCGCTATTCGGAAGAATTTTACCATAAGATCTAGTGTTACTTTGCAGGGTAAATTTAAAATGTCCGCTATTGAGAGGAGTTCGCTATTGGGAAATGTCCGTTAAGGGAAGTTCTACTGTACATTGAAATATGTTGCTTCATGTTCATAGTAACCTGAATGAGTGGGTCCAAGTCACGTTACGGAAAACACCCCCAAAATGTCATAGAACCATGCCGGACCTGAACTAAACCCTCCACATTCAATGTTTTAAATGCCTCATTGGGCAGACAGCGTATTTGACACCTTGCATCGTTTGAAAAAAGGTAAATCACGACTCGTCGGATTGTACAATACATCTCCGATCAGGTATTGTCAAGTTTCTGTGTTGTTTGGGCCATTGACAGCGTGCAGATTTATCCACGCTGTGAACAAAAGCTTTCACCGAAGTATCCGACTCCAAACGTCCATCGCATGCAGTTCCATTCCCAATCATTGTCAGAGAACTGGTTGAGATGGGCCTACGTTCATTGTTAGCAGCAGTTCCTGTCGGATTTGAAACCGATTGTCGGCGACAAGACATGCCATTCGTCTCCGGTTGTTGTGGGTTAGGAACTTTTTACAATCACTGTTCTTCACTGCCATGACTTACGTCGGCACTGGACGTTCACATGACCGCCTGCTACCAGCCGTCTTCCATACAGCGTTCCGAAGTGATCAGTGTGTTCTTTTATGTGGGTGGCTAAAATTATTTCCGGTGTGCTTAATTACATCACCCCTATTCCTATTCCAATCTGAAAGGAGATCGAAAATTTGGCTTTAACGTCTCCACTAAATACTTAGAACGGAGTACAAGTTCGGGCTGAAGAATAATTAAGCAGAATTCGACCGTGATCTTCTCAAAGAAATTATCGTGTCATTCGCCTTAACCTCGGAAAACGTGAATCGCGATCTCTCTCTCTCTCTCTCTCTCTCTCTCTCTCACACACACACACACACACACACACACACACACACACCTTTTAACTTTCCCCCCCTTGGGGAAGTGTTTTGAGAAGTGTGTAGCCTGTTGGCTTTTACTCCACTGTGTGCGTTTTGAGTGTGTGATTGTCTTTGACTGTTTCGGCTGTGTGTGTGTTGTGTTGGTGTTCTGGTGGTGTCTAGTACTTACCTGAGGTTAGCAAGATGTTTGGTGTTTCAAGGATTAGGGTTAGGATTTGGGGATTTTTGAGATTTTCTCTTCTACTTAGTCGTCGAAGATCGTCATGGAGCGTTTGTGCTTGTGGGACACATGTCATACCGACCTATGGATTGGATAAGGTTATTTCCAGATCTGGAAGAGCTCTCATAGGAAGCCCTTGCCAGATCCTGGAATCTTTCTTTGAGGAGTGGGATATCAGCAGCGGCGTGCAGATCGTCAGTCGGGAATCCCATGGGTAGGTGCAGTGCCCTCCTAAGGGCGCGGTTCTGCAGCCTCTGGAGTTTGTCCAGGTGCTGATTTGCCGCGTATCCCCAGAAAGTGCACACATACTCCATTACTGGCCGTATGAGGGCCTGATAGACGTTTAGTTCTAGAGAGCAGGGAAGGGAGCTGGTTGTGTTGAGGATTGGGTATAGGATGGACATTCTGGCGCAGACCTTCCTGTGGATCTCGTCTATATGGAGTTTCCACGTTAGTCTCGAGTCCAAGGTTACGCCTAGATACTTGGCGGATCTGCGCCAGGGGAGTCGGGATCAATGTAGATGCAGATGAAGGGGGGGAGGGGGGAGGAGCGTTGAGGGGGTCCGCGTCTCCCGAGTCTCCAGGTGATCAACATAGCCTGTGTCTTTTCAAGATTGATGCTGATGCGCCAGCGATGGACCCAGGTTTCTGTGTTATCTAAAACCCTTTGCAACCTACGAATGACCAGGTAAAAGGCGGTATCGTCAGCGCACTGTGCGGTGTGCACCAGGGGGGCCGTTGGAGTGTCCGCAGTGTACAGACTACAAAACGGGTCCCAGGACCGACCCCTGTGGCACCCCAGAACGAATACGCCTTTTGGTGGAGGTGGCTGTTTCTACCTTGACAGAGAAGGTTCTATTCGTGAGATAGCTTCGGATTAACCTGACTATGCTCCCAGGGAACCCTTGTGTGTATGACTTGTATAGTAGCCCTTTATGCCATACTGAGTCGAAGGCTTTGGCTACATCAAGTAGCACTATCCCGCAGTAGCCTCTGTGGTTGAAGCCCTCTGTGGCTGCTTCCACTAATTTCATGATCTGTTGTGGGGCGGAGTGCTTTTGTCGGAACCCAATTGGAAATCCGGCAAAAGTCGCTCGAAGGTGATGTGATCTCGTATGGGAATAAGCAGGAGGCGCTCATAGATCTTGCTGAGAGTTGGCAAGAGGCTAATCAGCCTGTAGTGCTGCGGGAATAAAGGGTCTTTCCCTGGTTTGTGTATCGCGACCACTTCCGCGTGTTTCCAGTATGCTGGGAACGCGCAGGTACGAGTAATCTCGTTGAAGACGTTCGCGAGGTGTTCGATAGCCGAGGGCGGGAGGTTTTTAACTAGATGGTTGGTGACACTGTCGTGTCCTGGGGCCTTTTTTGTAGGGAGGGACCTAATTACTTTCGCCACGTCTTCGGGGGCGAAAAATGGGGGTTCGTCCTCTCGGTCTTCCTCAGCGTTGAGGAAGACAGCCAGTTGGCGACGGACTACCTCTTCATGCTCGTCATCCTGGGGTTCTGCCGCTTGAAACTGCTTCTCGAAGGTGTCGGCGAGGGCGTTGGCCTTTTCAGCATGGCTGTAGGCGGCAGCCTAGCGCGTCTTTCGGTAAATTGTTTGGTTGCTTGCATAGTGTGTGATGGTCTACTTTGAGGGCTGTGAGGCGGTTTTGCCATTGATGGTTTCGGTGCTCATTGAGCACTACCCCAGCTCTCTCTGTAGACGGTTGACCAGCCTCCTTGTGGCCTGATTTCTGGTGATCTTCCACTCTTTTGCCACTCTGTTCTTGGGACGGATTTGGGCTAGTAGATGTTCCGGGAGTTGTATTGGCGGGGGCGGGCCATCCCTTTATGCGGGAGTGGCATCTTCCGCTGCCTGCAAGTTGGTTCCTGTTAGGTCTTCTAGCGCTTGTTCTACTGTTTCGGCAATAGGTGACGGAGCGCGAGCGATATCAGAGGCGACAGTTGCTCGGTATCGCTCCCTGTCAGCACGTTTGTAGGACGTCTGGTACCGTGGGAGTGCTACCCATTCTCCCACATCGACCTCTAGAATCACTGGGTTGTGATCGGAGGACATTCTGTTGATTGTCCTTGCGGCCACAAACCCCGCGATCCTCCTAGTGAGGGCTATGTCTAACACGTCGGGCCTACCTCCATTTTTTGGAAAATGTGTGGGCTCGTCTGGGCCACATGTTTCTAAGTGGTGGTCGCGCTTGTCGTTGCAGTTGGACGCCTGTTCTGGAGGTTACTCTAGAGTTCCAATCGGGGTGTTTGGCATTGAAATCGCCGCCTATTGTGAGTTTGCCTTCAGTTTGCCCTAGCGCAACTATGTCTCCCTCGTCTATCTAATCTTGTGGGGATCGGTAGATTGCAACGATTGTTAGGGGTCCGGTGGCAGTGGTTACTTCCATGGCACTGCTTCGATTTTATTGGTAGCTAGTATGAATACCTGGTGGTGGGGGATCCCTCTTTTTATGTATATGGCCACTCCTCCCCCTTGGGTTGGCCTGTCTTTACGGTAGCTAACATAGTTGGGTACTGTCGCTTTTATTCCCGGTTTCAGGTGGGTTTCCTCCATCATCCGTATGTCGATGGAGAACTCCTTCATGAGTTCTCTGAACTCGACCTTTTGATTAACAATACCGTCTGCATTAAAGAGCCAGCCAGGGTGGCTGAGTGGTTCTTGGCGCTACAGTCTGGAACCGCACGACCGCTATTGTCGCAGGTTCGAATCCTGCATCAGGCATGGATGTGTGTGATGTCCTTAGGTTAGTTAGGTTTAAGTAGTTCTAAGTTCTAGGGGACTGATGACCTCAGAAGTTAAGTCCTAGAGTGCTCAGAGCTATTTGAACCATTTTTTGCATTAAAGATGCACATTGTCAGGCCTTGGATATTTGGTTGTCTATCCATGATGGGGTTTTGTGACTACTGAGTAAGTCGCAGAGGGGAGTGACTGCTGGACTGTTGCCTGAAGCACAACGAGGACCTGAGTGTTCTGCTTCTGGGCCTCCCTGAATTCCTTCATCATTTCCATGATTAGGTCCATGGTCTGGACCATAAGGCCTAATAATTGATCAGAGGGGGTGGAGTGTGTGTGGGGTTCCCTAGAGCTTCCTCTGTCTTGGCGGACATGGTCGTTGTTGCGTTTTTCCTGGTGTTGTTCTTGCGTGTGTGTCTGGTGTTGTGTTGACAGGGCTTGCGCTGATTTCTCGACGTTTTCGTGGCTCTTTGGTGGAGAGACCACTTCTACATATGTTGCCCTTGGAGTGTCAGGCCTTGGTTTTACCGAAGTTTTGTCTGTGTGTGTTGTCCTGTTTTGTCTCTCTGTGTGGTTTGATGGGGCGGCTGTGTTTTGTTTTCGTGTGTGGGGTGCGACCTTCGCACCCTTTGCCTTCTGTGTGTTTTTTGTGGACCTCGCAGCCTTGGTACCCTGCTGTGTGGTTTTTCCCACACAGTGCGCATCTTACCTGTGGGTCCATGTGTTTTACTGTGCAAGCCCTAGTGTCGTGGGGTTCGGCGCATTTTCTACAGCGCACGGGCATCTGACAATGGGCGGCAATGTGATCCAGTCCCTGACACCTGAAGTACTGCACCACCTTGTTCTTGGGGTGGAGCGGCTCTGTGGTGACAGGGACTGCCAGATCAGCTGTTCTGCGTTATGTCCGGCAGAGTAACCAGGAATAGTGGCCACTTATTCTCTGCCCCATTTTTACCCATCTGCTCTACTGTTTTGACTAAAACTCCCTGGGCGGTCAGGTCTGTCTTGACTGCCTGGGCCGAGAGCTGTCTGCGGAGGTCCCTAATGACGATGATTTTGTTCCTTGTCTTGGTGATGGGGAACGTGTAATGAGGTATAGTTTTGTCTGTGAGGGCCTTTTTGATGGTGTTGTAGTTTTCGATGTTGTGTAGAATGATCTTAATTTTGTCCCCCCCTGTTGGTTTTGCTGTAAAGTTGCCCCCTTTGAGTTGTGTTTTGATCATGTCGTGGAGTTCCTCGTAGTTGCGGGAAAACTCTGCGACGGAGGCGGTGTGTTGTGTGATTCTGTGCTGTTGTTTCTTGTGTTTTGGCCGAGGTGTCACCCACTGTCTGAAACCTGTTTGGGATGGGTTCCACTCCCCGAGCAGGTGGAAGTCTCGGCTGGCGAAAGGTTTCTCTCACCAGCATAAAGCCCTCCGAATCCTCCCCGGTTTCATGGTTCCCTTCCAGGGCAGCTGTTTCCTGTGGCTCAGGAACCGCAGGATCTTCAGAGGTAGGTGTGGGGGGGGGGGGGGGAGATTTGGATTCGGGGGTGGGATTCCTGCTCTTTTTATGTTTCTCTTTGCTATCCTTCTTTGCACGCCGCTGCTTCGTGGGGGGGGGGGGGGGGGGTTGAGGATCTGAGATCGGGTAGGGAGTTGGGTAGCAGTTCCGGGTTTGGGAAGTATTTTGGTCGGTTGACGGGACTTCTGCTTGCCATTTAGGTCGAGGATGTGTTCGGCGAGACGATTTTGGGCGTTGGCAAGCAGGAGCTGGCTAAGGAGAGGGGAGAGAGGGAGGGGATCGCAGATACTGTCAATGTAATTGTTTGTTTGTGTTTTACATGTGTTTTCCTTCTGTGTACACGTTGCCATATCTGTAGTGGAAAGGGGGATTGCTGCCAGGGAATTGCCAGTTACAACTTTTGTTGTTGCCGTTGGGTTTTCCGGTTGCATTGCTGGCCCTATGAGAACGATGGCAGACGCGGAATTCTGGACGGAGGCGGCGGAAAACCTTTCTGTGGTTCCATGGCCTGCTTCCAGGTCCTGGCCTACTTTTTCCCTATTCTTGGCGCGGGGGGGGGGAGGGGGAGGTGCAGCAAAGACTAGCTCTGCTGCAGCCGAAGTGCTGGAAACAACCGGCGGCGCGGCCCGCGGCAACAAGAAAGCGCGCCTCGTGTCGTCAGCGGAAAGAGACCGCTGCGACCCCAAGGTACCACCCAAGCCCGACATACCACCTCGACGAGAAGACACGACAATTCTGCTGTCAGGCGACGCCATGCAAAACTTCCCAAGTGCCGTTCTGCTAAGCTGCGAACCTCGGTGCAAGTGCCCGTCAGTGTTTCCATAAAAAAAAGCCGGAAAACACTCCTGGTTGTACACCCGTGCAAGCGGGGGCCTATGGCTGAAGGTGCGCTAGTAAGAGGAGCGATGCTCAACCCTTCACTGCCACTCAGCGAGTGAATCGCGATAGTCGCAAGCTGAAGTCCGCTCCTCCAGAGTGATCACCGTTCCACTATCCTGACTTCGACTTTAGGCGGTTTTCCTAAGCCAGTCGATCAATGGTATGAATAGTTGGAGAAAAAAGACCAAAACCGATCATTCAGCTATAAAACGGAACTTCTATTCCTATGTTAACGACATCGATAGTGATCGATTTTAGCCGGCCGAAGTGGCCATGCGGTTAAAGGCGCTGCAGTCTGGAACCGCGAGACCGCTACGGTCGCAGGTTCGAATCCTGCCTCGGGTATGGATGTTTGTGATGTCCTTAGGTTAGTTAGGTTTAACTAGTTCCACGTTCTAGGGGACTAATGACCTCAGCAGTTGAGTCCCATAGTGCTCAGATCCATTTGAACCATTTTTTGTTTGATCGATTTTAAAATCACGTGAAAGAATGCGTTCTAGAAGCAATTTCGGAGATCACTGTTTTTGTTGTCAGACATAAGGTTGTGTTTTTTGCAGAATTTGTAAATATTAGCACATCTCACATTTAAATGCTGCGTAATATATTAAAACTATTAGGAAGCTATTATTAATTATTCATTTACAGAATTTGATGTCCGTGTCGATAGCTGAACCGTCAGCGCCGCGGAATGCCCTGCAAAGGAGCCCAGGGTCGATTCCGGCACGCAAGTCGTCGAAGTGGCGTCAACTACAAAAACTTGCACCATGGGATCGAAAATCACAATACGACATCCGAGGCCCGTACAGCTTCATTTTGCCATGTCTAGACGCTTGTATTCACCTTCATGGGGGACCAATGCCATACTAACACATCCGTTTTGTGGCCTTGTAGCACAATAAATGTTGGTCCTTCAGAGTTGTTAGTGTAATCTTGCCCTTCTGGGTATAGTTCTTTTTATGGTGATCAGTGTAAACTATTAAATACAGAATGGTGTATCTTAGAACACTTCTCAGATTTTAGCCTCTAGACAGCCCTGCAAAATATGTCTGATATTCAATGGTATGCAAAAATTAAGGACGAAAGTAACTTTTGCATGATGTATCACTACCAAGTAATACAGCTCAATGAAACTTGGACCATACATAGTAAGAACTGTTACATTATACAGTTGATGATGTTGTCTTCAGTCCTGAGACTGGTTTGATGCAGCTCTCCATGCTACTCTATCCTGT
Organism: Schistocerca nitens; assembly: GCF_023898315.1. Lineage (NCBI taxonomy): Eukaryota > Metazoa > Arthropoda > Insecta > Orthoptera > Acrididae > Schistocerca > Schistocerca nitens. Next base: position 566,958,391 of record NC_064616.1, on the reverse strand, counting down.
GCAAGCTTCTTCATCTCCCAGTGCTTACTGCAACCTACATCCTTCTGAAGCTGCTTAGTGTATTCATCTCTTGGTCTCCCTCTACGATTTTTACCCTCCACGCTGCCCTCCAATGCTAAATTTGTGATCCCTTGATGCCTCAGAACATGTCCTACCAACCGATCCCTTCTTCTTGTCAAGTTTCATTTTTCAAGTTTTATTCAACACCTCCTCATTAGTTATGTGATCTACCCAACTAATCTTCAGCAGTGTGTTACAAAAAGATACGGCCAAACTTTCAGGAAACATTCCTCACACACAAAGAAAGAAAATATGTTATGTGGACATGTGTCCGGAAACGCTTACTTTCCATGTTAGAGCTCATTTTATTACTTCTCTCCAAATCACATTAATCATGGAATGGAAACACACAGCAACAGAACGTACCAGCGTGACTTCAAACACTTTGTTACAGGAAATGTTCAAAATGTCCTCCTTTAGCGAGGATACATGCATCCACCTTCCGTCGCATGGAATCCCTGACGCGCTGATGCAGCCCTGGAGAATGGCGTATTGTATCACAGCCGTCCACAATACGAGCACGAAGAGTCACTATATTTGGTACCGGGATTGAGTAGACAAGAGCTTTCAAATGCTCCCATAAATGAAAGTCAAGAGGGTTGAGGTCAGGAGAGCGTGGAGGCCATGGAATTGGTCCGCCTCTACCAATCCATCGGTCACCGAATCTGTTGTTGAGAAGCGTACGAACACTTCGACGGAAATGTGCAGGAGCTCCATCGTGCATGAACCACATGTTGTGTCGTACTTATAAAGGCACGTGTTCTAGCAGCACAGGTAGAGTATCCCGTATGAAATCAAGATAACGTGCTCCATTGAGCGTAGGTGGAAGAACAAACTAAAATGAGCTCTAACATGGAAATTAAGCGTTTCCGGACACATGTCCACATAACATCTTTTCTTTATTTGTGTGTGAGGAATGTTTCCTGAAAGTTTGGCCGTACCTTTTTGTATCACCCTGTATTAGGAGGGTTGCCCAGAAAGTAATGCACCGCATTTTTTATTCAATAATTCTTTATTGAACATAACGAGAATTACACACACGAAAGAATTATGTTTCTTTTACACACCCTGTTTTTCCCGCTCTATGACCGTCCTCCAGCGCGAAACAAGGGCATGTACGCCATGACGGTACCAATCTCTGTCCTGGTGGAGGAGTCAGTGCCTCACTGTAAGAATCGCCTCCCTCTCATCATCCTCAAAATGTCTTCCACGAGTAGCATCCTTTAATGGCGAATGACAACATCAGCTCGCTGCAACATGTCAAATGCGGCAGCCGTGAATGGCCTCCCCGACCGCTGCAAATTGTGGAGCTCTGATGACCTTACTCTCCATGCCCAGCTACTAACTGTACTTCCGTCGACATCAGATGCTCCGTAGACTTTGCACAAGCGTTTGTGAATATTCTCCACAGTTTCTTTCTCAGCAGTGAGAAATTCAATGACGGCACGCTGCTTGTAACGCACATCACCTACAGACACCATTTTGAAACTGTCCTGGAGCTACGATATCTGCCGGAAGTGACGGAAACTTCGTGCATTCACTCAGAAGACTGCAAATAATACATACGTTACGTTTCACATTCGTAGAATTGTTTTCGACTGAGAAAAAAAAAATGCGGTGCGCTACTTTCCGGGCAACCCTCGTAAAAAAGATAACTGCGAGCAATAAGCAATAAGACGGATAGATGTGCCACTTTTAGTCAAAGGCAGTAATTAAACTGATGTCACGGCGATTTATGATTGTCCCCTTGTTCATTATAAAAGACGGACAATGGTTCTTTATAGGGTGTGTGATCACCATAGACTTCACTGCATGCTCTGCAGCGTGCTCCCATGCTAATCACAAGGTTGGTAAAGAGTTCTTAGCGTTGTTGACAAATTCTGGATGGTCGTGGGTGCATGAGGACTTCCTTCAAAACGTCTCCCCAACAAACCCCATACGTGAAACTTCCTGGCGGATTAAAACTGTGTGCCGGACCGAGACTCGAACTTGGTACCTTTGCCTTTTGCGGGCAAGTGCTCTACCAACTGAGCTACCCAAGCACAACTCATGCCCCATCCTCACAGCTTTACTTCTGCCAGTACCTCGTCTCCTACCTTCCAGACTTGCCCGAGTTCGAGTCTCGGTCCGGCACACAGTTTTAATCTGCCAGGAAGTTTCATATCAGGGCACACTCTGCTGCAGAGTGAAAATCTCATTCTGGAAACACCATACATGCTCGACGGGATTTAAGCGCGGGGGGGGGGGGGGGGGCGCAGGCGGAGGGGGGGGGAGTCGGGGGTCGGAGGACCGGGGGGGGGGGGGGGGGCTGTCATATCCTCTCGTTCTATGAGCTCCTCTACCTGCGATATGCGATACGGTCCCTCAATGTCATCCATAATAATGAAGCCATGGCCAAATGTTCCCCTGAAGAGACGAACATGGGGAAGGGGTACAGCTTAGTAGACACGTTGACCAGTGAGTTATCATGTTCAAATATTTGTAGGTCAGTATTCCCGTGCAACATTATGTCTCCCCACACCATAAGACCTGGTTCAAATGGTTCAATTGGCTCTGAGCACTATGGGACTTAACATCTATGGTCGTCAGTCCCCTAGAACTTAGAACTACTTAAACCTAACTAACCTAAGGACAGCACACAACACCCAGTCATCACGAGGCAGAGAAAATCCCTGACCCCGCCGGGAATCGAACCCGGGAACCCGGGCGTGGGAAGCGAGAACGCTACCGCACGACCACGAGCTGCGGACTCAAATGGTTCCAATCGTTCTGAGGACTATGGGACTTAACATCTGAGGTCGTCAGTCCCCTAGACTTAGACCTACTTAAACCTAAATAACCTAAGGACATCACACAAATCCATGCCTGAGGCAGGATTCGAACCTGCGACCGTAGCAGCAGCGCAGTTCCGGACTGAAGCGCCTAGAACCGCTCGGCCACAGCGGCCAGCATAAGACCTGGAAAACCAAACGATCATGTCCGACAATGTTTCTGGACACATAACATATGCCCACCTGTCGCCATTTGAGAATACGTAATGCATCCAGAAACATTCCTTTACGTGATTCTAAAATCGGTCACTAGACTGAAACACTGACCAGGAAGCATCATACGTTTCTAGGTACGCCATTATCAAGGTACAACACTCTCATCTCCTCTCCTCTCCTCTACTGACATGATTTTCTCGACTGCAACATTTTTAAATTCCAGTAGAATATTTGATCCTAGGTACATGACCATGTTGTACCTTGAAACATTTTTTTACAGTTAGAGAAACCTTACTGCCCCAGAGGTATTTCGGTCATTTCAGAAGAAGACTCGCACACGAAAAGTGAACGCTATAATATAAAAATTGAATAAGAAAATACACAGCAAGAAAGTAAACAGCACGCCTGAAAAGACGACCTTGATTTTGATTCTATGAAGGCATATGCCACATAGTTGATAGCAGATGTACTGATAGTGGGTTGAACGTCCCCTGCCAACTGATAGCGCAGTGGTGTAGCTACCAGAGCGCCATCTGTATCTACCCTTTAATAGGGAAGGCTCACACCCAGAAGGCTCAGTGTGGTGCAAACGTGTGAAGCTAGCAGGCAACCGTGCAACGAAGATGCAGTCGTGCTTCCTACAGCCAACTGAGACCGTTTGAAAGGGGTCAAATAGTGGCCTTCCGAGTAGCGGGTTTGTCCTTTCAGAGAATTTCCACGTAAATTGGACGTGCTGCGCCAGTTCTGCAACGATGCTAGTATCAGTGATCACGTGAACATTCTGAACGCCGGACATTTGCCACGCCGGACATTTGCCACACTTGCCCCGTCGCCAGGTAGAGATCCTTCAGGTAAGGGATGCCCTTCCTCGTACTTCTTCTGTCCGCTTTCAAACTGCCGTATCCACATCTTACTAGAAACAACCAGTACGTAATGGACCTTCTTCTTCTTCGACATCTTGGCGAAATACAGAGCTTCTTTTCCGAAATCGAAATATTTATGTCTTTTGGGAAACGAAAGCAGTTCCGGCCATTATGTCAGTATGCAATTAGTTCTGCCAAGTATAAATATAGATCCCTCTGTCTTTATGGTAGCTTCCTTTCACGCTTACTGATTGCGATAGAAACAGTCCATCGCCGTGGGAGCAACAATAAAGGAACGCTGCAAAGAGAATGCGAATGCACGCTAATCATTTCTTTTTGATCGCTGCATTTGTGCCTACTTTATTTACTACAACTATATGCCAAAAAGACAATAAGGAAAGAAGAAATGGGTATGTGAATTTTTGAAAAGAAGAACGACATACTCCATATTAATTTACTCTCTAAAATCCGGTATCCCTTGCGGCGAAACATTAGTTAATAAAGTGTAGTGGGACAATGTTCAAAATATGACTGAAATTACGTTCATAAACAGAGATAAGAACATCTATGATTGACATGTCATCTAAAGTCGACGTACAATTTTAAAATGTTAGAAATAAGGAAATGAAGTAATACAGAATTCTATGCTTGTAACGTACGATGTTGTTCTACATTGTTTAGCTCTGGTATTTACAGGATCATAGAGAAAGCATCCTAGGTTTTGGAGGGAAAAGCCGTAATTGTAATGATCTCCACTACAACAGAAACAAGAAGCACAACTTAAGGAAAAATAATATAATGTGTGTTCCTGCTCACAAGCGACATTGAAGCAGGTAGTTCCTGTGACTTAGTATGGACAGAGATTATATTCGACAACCGGAATAAATTACTAACCGGCTCCTTTTACCGACCCCCGGTCTCATATGAAACAGTTGCTGAACATTTCAAAGAAAACTCGAGTCTCATCGCAAATGGGTACCCTACTCATACAATTATAGTTGGCAGTGACTTCAATCTACCTTCCATATGTTGACAAAAATACATTTTCAGACCCTACTGTAGATAGAAAACAACTTCCATAATTGTTCTAAATGCTTTTTATAAAATTATTTTGAACAATTAGTTCACAAGGCCATTCAAATTGTAAATGGTTACGAAAACACACATGACCTCTTAGCCACAAATAATCCTGAGCATCACGACGGGTACAGGAATTAGTGAACACACAGTCATAGCGAGGCTCAATTCCATAACAAAGAAATTCACCAAAACTAAACGCGAAATATATATATTTATAAAAGCAACTAAAAATTCGGTTGACGTCTTTCTAAGAGACAGTCTCCAATCCTTCCAAACTATCTAAGTGAAGACCATATGTGGCTTAAGTTCAAAGAAATAGTATCAACAGCACTCGAGAGATTCATACCAAATAAACTAATATCAGACGGAACTGATACCCCATGGTACACAAAACACGACAGAAAGCTGCTACAGGAGCACCGAAAAAGGCACGTATAATTTAGACGAGAGCAAAATCTCCAAGATTGGCGAAGTTTTACTGTGGCTCGAAATTTGGTGCGTATTTCAATGCGAAATGCATTTAATAGTTTCTACAACGAAACTCTCTCTAGAAATGTGGCGGAAAATCCATAGAGATTCTGGTCCTATGTTAAGAAAACCAGCGGGAAGGCTCAGTAAGTACCTTTACTGCGGGTCGGGCGGTGAGTGAGGAGGAGGAGGAGGAGGAGGAGGAGGAGGGGGACACAAGGGACCCAACCCTTCGGAGCAGGTAAAATCGTGCCAAATGTCCGCCGTGGCAAATGTACGCACACCGAACATTCTCACAGCCGTAGACGATGTTCTGGACGTCCACGCACCACAGACGCCATCCTGGATCGTAGTATTGTAAGGGCAGTAGTGGCGGATCGCCCAGCACAGATATGAGGGCTTGTGAGCCTAGACGTGCCGACACTAACTGTTGCGAACTGTTTATTAGCAGTGGGACTACAGGCACGTACACGTCTAGTCCGTCTTCAACTTACCTCACAGCATCAACATTCGCGGCCCGACTGGTGCCGTCAGAGGATCACTTGGAAGATGGAATGGCACGCCCTGGTCTTCAGCGATGAAAGCAGATTCTGCCTGCACACAAGTAATGGTCGTTTGCGCGTTCGACGTAGACCTAGTGATCGCTATTTCGTAGAGTGCATTCGTCCATGACACACTGACCCAACCCCAGGTCTTATGGTCTGGGGTCTGATAGACAACTCTGGTTGACCTTCGATGTTTCTGAACGGGACGCTAAGCAGCTCTTGGTACGTGCAGAATATTATTCGACCTGTTCTTTTGCCATGCTTTCAACAGGAGGGCGATGTGTTGTTCCAGCAGGATAATGCTCTCTCAGATACTGCCCGTGAAACTCTACGTGCTCTGTAATACGTGCAGCAACTTCCCTGGCGAGTACGATTTCCGGACTTGTGTGGGATGTGATGGGACGAGAACTGACTCGTGCAACTCGTCAATCAATAATAGCGTGAACAGGTTGAGCAGGCATGGCATAACGTATCCCAGGAAAGTATTCGCCATCTGTACGATCGACTGGATGCCTGAGTCAGCGCTGCATTGCCGCCTGTGGAGGCTATACCAAGTACCAATATGGGTATTTCAGCAAGGGTCGAAAACTGGTACCCCTGAACCGATTGTGCTATTGATCTGTAAAACCAGTTATTTCATGGACTCCATATGCACTGTTGTAACAATAAATATTGAGTGAATTGGAAACCTCTAAAAAGGTGTACTGATTTTTTCTGGTAGAGTATATTAAAGCCAACGGCCTTGCCGCTGTGGTAACACCGGTTCCCGTCAGATCATCGAATTTAAGCGCTGTCGGGCTGGGCTAGCAATTGGATGGGTGACCATCTGGTCTGCCGAGCGCTTTTGGCAAGCGGGATGCACTCAGCCCTTGTGAGGCAAACTGAGGAGCTAAACTTGATTGAGAAGTAGCGGCTCCGGTCTCGGAAACTGACATACGGCCGGGAGAGCGGTGTGCTGACCACATGTCTCTCCATACCCGCATCTAGTGGCGCCTGTGGGCTGAGGATGACACTGCGGTACCTTTGGGCCTTCATGGCCTGTGCAGGAGGAGTTAGAGAGTATATTAAACTTGTATTACAGGGCTGGCCAGAGTCGAAAGTCCGGAAAGTGTTCCAAGTTACAAAAGGCAATCAAAAACTTCCCATTTGAGGGCGTTGCTGAAGCGTATATACAACGCAGAGCGACTTAAACTATGGTATATTAGCACCGACATGTAGACAATGCAATAGTATGGCATTCGTGTCTTTCCGACTTGTCTACGGTAAATACATAAACGAGAAATATGGCGATGATATTATCAAATGCGTCCAAACAGGACCAGCGTGCTGTTATTCTCTTCTTGACTACTGAAGGACAAACTCCGGTATACATCCATCAGAGAATGAAGAATGGATATGGGGCAGCATTTCTGTTGAAAACCGCTGTTGTGGAATGGTACGCCAAGTTCCGTGCTCATTGCGATTCTAAACACGACGCCAGTAGACCTGGGAGACCAGCCTCATTCAAGTGGGAGACACTTGAGCACCCGCCCTATAGTCCTGATCTCTCCTGTTGCGATTGCCACTTAAAAAAGACCCGAAAAGGTCTACAATTCCTGTCGGACGAGAATGTTCAGCCAAAGGTCTACAATTCCTGTCGGACGAGAATGTTCAGCAGGCAGTTACGGAATTCTTCTCGCAGGAGGACACGGTGTTCTACCAAACGGGTTTCTTCGACTTGATGCGAGGGTGGTCCGAATGCCGCAGTGCTCACTGCAATTTTACCTGATTGGCATACCGATTTTGGACTTACGGTCTTCGAACGGAACCTTTTTATCGTCCCTTATATAACACTCTCTCCTGTTACTGCGTAATACCAGATTCACATTGAATGAAACGCAATATCCATCCCTTCACAACAGGAGTAACAGTGTCACTGAGGAAATAATCCTACATCAAGTTATTATGTTTAAATAATTTTAAATACTTGTTTAGTGGAATACACGAAACGAAATTAGACTCATATAAAATATCTCATGCAGTAAAACGATAAAATGTTGTTCAAGAAATTACTCGCGCGTTTATTCTCCGAGAATGTACATTGAGAGTGAAGGTATCGTTGTGAAATATGGTCGTATGACGCAGATCTTGTTTTCCCCAAAAACCCTTAATTAATAATTCTGGTTCGAATTAAAATTCTCTGTAGATTAATCCCAATTTAGTGCAAATTTTTCTTTTTTCCTCGGGGAATCCTGGTGTAAGCCACACAATACATATAAGTACTCTTACGTCTTAAAGGCGCTAAGTGCTCATACATAAACTATTATTCGATGACAAACAGCAATTACTAACTGGATTATTCTTGTAGATGATTTCTATCATATAGATATTGGAGAACCATACGATATATTGTGATTCATCAGAGCACAAAAGTCTTACCATTCTTCTACCATTTTAGTGCACTGCTATCGCACTGATATCATTCATCAACATACATTTCTGGATGGCTCATTTTACTTCTTGGCCATCCCACTGAATTTTCATGTTGCTAGAAATAGATTCTGAGATATTTTTGTGTTCTTTGGTGGGAGGCGACAAAACAATCGCTGATATTTGACAACGAGTCGTTTTTTTTTCAGATTTATTTTATTCAAAAAGTTTTAAGACAATGCTCTACAGAAGAGAATTGCTACTTTTAATTCATGTATTTTAAATGATAATTAAGTGGATGACAAGTACATATATAGCATATAGAGTCAACGGCTACAACACTCTATATAGACAATGTTATTCTAGTACAATACTTTCTGAAGAAGACAGTTTTGAAACAGTTGAAACCATGTTCAAGGTTTCATAAACCTGTATTTTGCAAATGGTTGGCTGTTATTGCCAATCCATTTTTACACTTACTTGTGCCCCAACGTGTTTCGATACAGATGTTTCAACCTCAATAGAAATTCCATACTCAATTGTCTGAGATTTCAATTTATGAATGGATAGCAAGACAAAAACACACGCAACTATGTTTTCAGTGTGAACACAGTTTTTGGCAATTGCTGGTATAAACTAAAGGGACGGAGCATAAACAATGAAACACGCAAATAATACTAATAAACATAGGTCCGGAAACCAATGGCTTTCCTGGTACAACGTACGTACAAGTGCTGGCTTGCCAACGTTGTAACACTGTAATGTGCGTCACAGAACGAGAAAAATCTTAGGTAAAAACTATTTAATGAGTTTTTAGTGGAAACGACAGCTTTTTAAATAACTGTATGGTTCCTCCCTTCCGTGTTTTCTCCTTCATAAGCATATTCGAAAATCATTTGTTATCAAGATAGAGAAGATTTTACAGATCATTTCCTCCGCTCCCAACCAAAAATAAACAATAACAGATCATATGTTTGTCAAAACTTCATTTATGGAATAAAATTCTATATCACTAAATAAATATGGCTTACTTAGTATGACGCCACCAAGTCGAAACGTGTCCGGGACTGTAACAAATTCGTAAATGATTATGTTATGAAAATATGGACCTCTAACAATACAATCTGTCTCACAAAAAGATGTGAAACACCCGGAAGACATGGTCGGATGTCAAGCTAACTTCGCACACATACACACCATAGGCGGGTTTGCAAATGACTGGACTTGCAGTTCTCTGTGACACGTATACTGGCCACCTGAGTGCATTAGCCGATGAATAGTGATCGTGTTCAGTGCTGTTACCAGGCCTGGTATTGTATACAAGGGGTGTGAACAGCGTCGGAAGTTGAGTGATCACTATGAAGTACAAGGAGATGCCGCCTACTTGTGTGAGACAGCGATATCAGCATCTGACAGAGTTTGAATGTGGCCTCATTGCTGGTCTCCATCTGACCGGGTGGTCGAATTGTGCAATATCCAGATTTGTGGAGCGTTCGGATGTGATAGAATCCTGAATGGGAAAGTCAGGACAGGCATACTCGTCGTCAAGGTTCCGGTCGACCACGTCTGATCACCACAAGGGAGAATCTCCGTACTGTGAGCCAACCACATCATAACCCCTTCACCATCTCAGAACAAGCACTGTCTCATCCCGCACCAGTGGTTGGAAACTAGCAGCAGCCAGACTAAGGTTTTTTCTGCTCCATTCGTAGGACGCCGCTAACACCACAACACAGATGCAGGACGTGTGCCATGACATGGATGCATAGCCTCCTGGTGAATGGTGGTGCACTGTCTTCAGCGAAGAATCGCAGTTGTGCACTACCCCAACTAGCCATCGTCTGAGATTATGGAGGCCACCTGGGGAGAGGTCCCGTTTTTCCAAGGTTTTGGAGAAGTAAAACAGTCTTACTTCTGGCGTCATGGTGTGGAGAGAAATCAGTTATGGCTTCAGGTCACGGTTGGTAGTGCTTGAGGGAACTCTGACGACACAGTGGTAGATAATGGACATCCTGCGTCCTCATGTGTTACCTCTCAAACGAGTATCGTGGTGCCATTTTTCAACAGGACCATGCTGGTCCACACATGGTACGTGACTCTATGAACTGTCTGAATGATGTTTAGGTAATTCTGTAGTCAGAAAGACCTCCAGATCTGTCCCCCGATAGAACACGTGTGTGACCTGCTCGGACGTCCCATTGCCAGGAACCGAGCAACCAAAGACCTCTTACAACAGTTGTCGGTATAGTTGTCTTAGGAGGGGATAAAATGGTTTTATGACATCCTTCCCAACAACGGAATTAGTGCATGCATACGTGCCGGGGGGGAGGGAGGGGGGGGGAGTGCAACGTTATACTAAGTGGGTTCATACTGCCAACTTTGTAAGGCAGTGTATTTTTGTGTTTCAAACACGAAATCGGAGTAGTTAAGAAGTAGCCTTCATAATGGTTCTTAAAAACCCTTGTGTAAGGATATCTTACAATATGTCAAATATTATTTTTATGTCGATCATGAGAAAACACAACCATCATAATCTCATTGCATGTTTCAAAATTATTATCTTTTCTAAATTTAATGTTGAATTCGTTCAAATTGCTCTGAGCACTATGGGACTTAACATCTGAGGTCATCAGTCTCCTAGAACTTAGAACTACTTAAACCTAACTAACCTAAGGACATCACACACATCCATGCCCGAGGCAGGATTCAAACCTGCGACCGTAGCGGTCGCGCGGTTCCAGACTGAAGGGCCTAGAACTGCTCGGCTGTTGAATTCGTGTCTCATGTTTTATTTGCTACGTATCTACATCTACATCTACATCTATACTCCGCGAGCCACCTTACGGTGTGTGGCGGAGGGTACTTATTGTACCACTATCTGATCCCCCCTTCCCTGTTCCATTCACGAATTGTGCGTGGGAAGAACGACTGCTTGTAAGTCTCCGTGTTTGCTCTAATTTCTCGGATCTTTTCGTTGTGATCATTACGCGAGATATATGTGGGCGGTAGTAATATGTTGCCCATCTCTTCCCGGAATGTGCTCTCTCGTAATTTCGATAATAAACCTCTCCGTATTGCGTAACGCCTTTCTTGAAGTGTCCGCCACTGGAGCTTGTTCAGCATCTCCGTAACGCTCTCGCGCTGACTAAATGTCCCCATGACGAATCGCGCTGCTTTTCGCTGGATCATGTCTATCTCTTCTATTAATCCAACCTGGTAAGGGTCCCATACTGATGAGCAATACTCAAGAATCGGACGAACAAGCGTTTTGTAAGCTACTTCTTTCGTCGATGAGTCACATTTTCTTAGAATTCTTCCTATGAATCTCAACCTGGCGCCTGCTTTTCCCACTATTTGTTTTATGTGATCATTCCACTTCAGATCGCTCCGGATAGTAACTCCTAAGTATTTTACGGTCGTTACCGCTTCCAATGATTTACCACCTATGGCATAATCGTACTGGAATGGATTTCTGCCCCTATGTATGCGCATTATATTACATTTATCTACGTTTAGGGAAAGCTGCCAGCTGTCGCACCATTCATTAATCCTCTGCAGGTCTTCCTGGAGTACGTACGAGTCTTCTGATGTTGCTACTTTCTTGTAGACAACCGTGTCATCTGCAAATAGCCTCACGGAGCTACCGATGTTGTCAACTAAGTCATTTATGTATATTGTAAACAATAAAGGTCCTATCACGCTTCCTTGCGGTACTCCCGAAATTACCTCTACATCTGCAGATTTTGAACCGTTAAGAATGACATGTTGTGTTCTTTCTTCTAGGAAATCCTGAATCCAATCACAAACCTGGTCCGATATTCCGTAAGCTCGTATTTTTTTCACTAAACGTAAGTGCGGAACCGTATCAAATGCCTTCCTGAAGTCCAGGAATACGGCATCAATCTGCTCGCCAGTGTCTACGGCACTGTGAATTTCTTGGACAAATAGGGCGAGCTGAGTTTCACATGATCTCTGTTTGCGGAATCCATGTTGGTTATGATGAAGGAGATTTGTATTATCTAAGAACGTCATAATACGAGAACATAAAACATGTTCCATTATTCTACAACAGATTGACGTAAGCGAAATAGGCCTATAATTATTCGCATCTGATTTATGACCCTTCTTGAAAATGGGAACGACCTGCGCTTTCTTCCAGTCGCTAGGTACTTTACGTTCTTCCAGAGATCTACGATAAATTGCTGATAGAAAGGGGGCAAGTTCTTTAGCATAATCACTGTAGAATCTTACGGGTATCTCGTCTGGTCCGGATGCTTTTCCGCTACTAAGTGATAGCAGTTGTTTTTCAATTCCGATATCGTTTATTTCAATATTTTCCATTTTGGCGTCCGTGCGACGGCTGAAGTCAGGGACCGTGTTACGATTTTCCGCAGTGAAACAGTTTCGGAACAATGAATTCAGTATTTCTGCCTTTCTTCGGTCGTCCTCTGTTTCGGTGCCATCGTGGTCAACGAGTGACTGAATAGGGGATTTAGATCCGCTTACCGATTTTACATATGACCAAAACTTTTTAGGGTTCTTGTTTAGATTGTTTGTCAATGTTTTATGTTCGAATTCGTTGAATGCTTCTCTCATTGCTCTCTTTACGCTCTTTTTCGCTTCGTTCAGCTTTTCCTTATCAGCTATGATTCGACTACTCTTAAACCTATGATGAAGCTTTCTTTGTTTCCGTAGTACCTTTCGTACATGATTGTTATACCACGGTGGATCTTTCCCCTCGCTTTGGACCTTAGTCGGTACGAACTTATCTAAGGCGTACTGGACGATGTTTCTGAATGTTTTCCATTTTTGTTCCACATCCTCTTCCTCAGAAATGAACGTTTGATGGTGGTCACTCAGATATTCTGCGATTTGTGCCCTATCACTCTTGTTAAGCAAATATATTTTCCTTCCTTTCTTGGCATTTCTTATTACACTTGTAGTCATTGATGCAACCACTGACTTATGATCACTGATACCCTCTTCTACATTCACGGAGTCGAAAAGTTCCGGTCTATTTGTTGCTATGAGGTCTAAAACGTTAGCTTCACGAGTTGGTTCTCTAACTATCTGCTCGAAGTAATTCTCGGACAAGGCAGTCAGGATAATGTCACAAGAGTCTCTGTCCCTGGCTCCAGTTCTGATTGTGTGACTATCCCATTCTATACCTGGTAGATTGAAGTCTCCCCCTATTACAATAGTATGATCACGAAACTTCTTCACGACGTTCTGCAGGTTCTCTCTGAGGCGCTCAACTACTACGGTTGCTGATGCAGGTGGTCTATAGAAGCATCCGACTATCATATCTGACCCACCTTTGATACTTAACTTAACCCAGATTATTTCACATTCGCATTCGCTAATAACTTCACTGGATATTATTGAATTCTTTACTGCTATAAATACTCCTCCACCATTGGCGTTTATCCTATCCTTGCGGTATATATTCCATTCTGTGTCTAGGATTTCGTTACTGTTCACTTCCGGTTTTAACCAACTTTCCGTTCCTAATACTATATGCGCACTATTTCCTTCAATAAGCGATACTAATTCAGGAACCTTGCCCTGGATACTCCTGCAGTTTACCAATATTACGTTAACTTTTCCTGTTTTTGGTCTCTGAGGACGGACGTTCTTTATCAACGATGCTGATGTTCTCTCTGGTAAGCCGTCAGGTATTTTATCGTTTCGCCCAAGGGGGGGTCCCTCTAACCTAAAAAACCCCCGTGTGCACGCCACACGTACTCTGCTACCCTAGTAGCTGCTTCCGGTGTGTAGTGCACGCCTGACCTGTCTAGGGGGGCCCTACAGTTCTCCACCCAATAACGGATATGATTATTTCCTGAGACACCAATAGTGATCTCTGTCAATTTATTACAGAGCAGTCTAATTTGAATATTTGTACGTGTAGACGCAATCAGTTGTTCCCAGCAGAGTATATACTCCCCAGGAGTTACGCTTGTACTTCTACATGTTCCCAAATAGATAGGTGAAACTATCAGAATACTGAGGGCGCAATGTGTAAGGTAAATAGGATGCAGGGTTTCGTGACCCCCTGTTATCGTTACTGGCCTGCAAAGCAACGATGCAGGTTCCACTTCCGTTTCTGGATTAGCAGAAGGACAACGCGCAAATTTGAGATAGAAACAGATGATGACACCTACAGGCGCAGATTTCCCATTGAAATAGACCTTCCATTCAAGAAAATGCTCTCTTAAAGCACACAGCATGTAGGAGGTTCTGCTTCCCTGTTCGATCCTAACGTCCGTTACAGTACAGTGTCAGTAAAGACTGAATCTATTGGCCGAGGATTGCGAGGTAGTCTAATTGATCACATTATTGGAGAATAAATACCAGTATTCACCTACGTCTGTTGTGGGAAACGTAAATCAGGATGGCAGAAGGAAATTTAATTCTAGTTACTCTCGCGAACTACACTCATCGTCATAAAAAGAGCTGCATCCATAAGGATAAGGCAGATTTCGATCATTGTTGGCAGGCAGGTAGATGATGGTACCGCGCATACGAAATGCTTACATTTTCAACTTTAGTCCTGGTGACACGCTCCGTGGACCCCAAACATTCTCGAGTGGGGAGAGATCAGGCGATGCGGCTGGCCTTGGTAGAGTGTCCACATCTGCAAGGCACTCACTGCAGGTGGCAGCGGTATGAGGACGAAAATTTTCCTGTTAAAATAGGACATGGACATGTGGGTGGACGTTGACGAGCGGCAGAGCTACCACTTCCAAGAATCCATCCACGTACTGTACAGCTGTCGCGGAGCCCATTAGGAACACTAACGGTGAACAAGCACCATAGGCTATCTTTCCACACTCCATCACACCAGGCTGGTGTGACGGGTGATGGGAAATCACAAACCGCTCTTCGTGGCGGTCTCACTGTGTGTGACTTGCGTGGGTGTGAGTGGCAGGTGGCGTAATTGTCGGTGTGCGGCGATCCCTGCGTCATGCAACCGCATGCCAATGGTTCTAGCAACTACGGAACGTTGCACAGATGGCAGTACAGCCTGTAGACTGGTCCCTATCGTTTTCGTTGGATCTGCTCGCGCGCAGCGGACAATCCGTCGATGTTCCCTTATTGCGGTGCGTGGCGGACGTCCAGATCCTACAAGTTGAGCGCAAGTGCCGTCCTGTATTCATTGCCGCCAACAACGGGCAATAGTGGTGTGCGTACGATTAGCGTCGCGCGCGCACTACGACCACCCAGCCTCCCGCAACCCAACAATAAGGCCCCTCTCAGACTGGTCTAGCTGAGCACCCTGTCGACGAATTTGTGACCTGGACATAGCGCACGTCCAGCTAACGTTTCCCGTCTCGTGTTGGCCTACACGGTCGTGTGGGGCCCTCGTATATCAACCGATGGGCACGACGTCACGGCCTCACCCACACTCCATGAGCGCGCGCCCGACCGTGAAAAAGAAATCATTGGCATAGCTCACGGCGTGCAACATACCCACCCAGAGCAACGGTCGGATCCTTCTGAGTGCAGCTCTTTTTATGACGAAGAGTGTATTTCAAATGTGTTTCTGCTGACCATAACAAAACTTTGCAGGAAAAGGAGCTTTATTTACGACTGTAGCAATCTTTGAAGGCTTAAAAAAATAGGCGATTTCCGTGATTCTTTCAAGTAAAATAAAAATTAATACTAAAGTGATGATATAGTTTTGTTTCTTACACTTTTATCTTTAAGAAATCATGTATGTGTCCGCATCTGACGCTCCCTGTAACCGCTGCACGAGGTGGAAAGACACACATTGGTCATAGGTGGGAATTCCTGAAGTCCTCCTATTGGACCTGTAACAAAATAATTTTGTCATTTTGTCATTTTCAATATATTTTCTATGAGCATACGTAAGATAATTGAATAATATTAAGTTCTAACAAAATGGTGACGTATTGAAACAAATGTCATTTGCTTCGCCCAAAAATACAATACAAAAGCGTGCACCGAAATAAGACTTCCGAAGATATTGCAGAACGGCTACGTACGTTGACAGAAAATTCTATTTAGAATGCCGGCATCAAATTCCAATCAAAATTGTATGTATCATTCTCAAGTTACGTTTCTCGCAAATTTGACAACTACGGTTTCGCGAAAAACACGTTTAAAGAATTGGGTTAAATTTTGTGTAGTTAAGTTAAACATACCATAAACAAACATTCCAGATCCCCACCATGATGGTCCTGCGGACCTGTTTGTCAGCTTCTGTTATCCGCTGCTCTGCTCGCTCGATACGTTTCTTATCCGCTTTTGTGCAGAAGTTGTAACAGTCTGGTACGATTTCAAGTTCGAGCACGCTCATAATTTACATAAAACCTGTTATACCGTCGTTGAAATTGCATGCTCCCACACTGGCCACGGTGTTGACTATTTTTTCCCGCTCTGAATGGTTTTCGGAAACACTTTTCCGAAAACCACCTTGTAACTCGATCGCGGAGTTTATGGCGAACTTGGAATAAACATTACAATGAAGTAGACATCCCAGATAACATTTCAAGCCGAAAAGTCGTTTTTTTGCAATTTCCAAAAAGGGCGACCCCTTTTTATATTTATTATCTCTGAATGAAATTTTGCTAGTCATTAAAATATTGGTGCTGAAATTACCAATCACTGTGTTGCTAAAGAAGACATATTTTTCTTCACCTTATTTGAACTGATTATTAGCATTCCAATCACAGTTCAATGAAACAATCATATAATTATGTGTTTGATGTGCGTCTTTCTAAACATAAACAATTACATAATTCGTAAACTGCTGTACTGTTAAGGCACTAAACTGTTGCTTCATGAAAACTGTTTTCCTCGTCGTATCACTGACATCCAGAAGCCTGGGCGCTGTTGGACAAGTTGCAGAATGCCCAAATGCAAACGGTGTGCCGGAATGGGGCTCGAACCTGAACTTAATGTTTTCTATTGACTGCTCTTACCAGCTGAGTTATTGAGACATGAGTCACAATCCACCTTCATAGCTTCAATTCCTGCAGTAGCTCTTTTCTGCTTTCCAAAACCACACAAACGCTCTCCTACACATTTTGCTGATCTAGCACTTCTAAAAGGAAGAATATTGCGGAGGAATGGTTTAGCCACAGACTAACGGTCGTATCCAGAAAGAGTTTTTCACTGCACACCGCAGTGTACCCTGCTGTGGAACTTTCTAACGTAATAAATCGATGTGGCCGATTGGACCCATTTCATAATAGTGCTCGGTCTTCTGCAGAGTGAAAGGTTCGTTGTATAAATAATCCCTCAGCTGTAACTAAATCATTTCTTCGCATTACCCCTCCTCCAAGGAGTGTTTGTCCAACAGATACGTAGTACAGCTTGAGAAGTGTCTGGAAACCAGGAAGATCTGTTAGCAGAACTGGAGCTGCACAAGGGTGACTTGAGACACATCGCAGTATGCAGGAGTATGACCCATGAAAGACAACGGGCCGGGTACGTGTCCCACCTCACCGTATACTTTTGAACATTTTGAGAGGCTCACAACAGCACTTATTCCTCAGCAGAGTGAAAGATTCAAACTGAATGACTTCGCGTGTTACATATCACAAATCAACACTTCCTTCTTTCAGTACGACATTACCCAACACTTCTTAGAGCACTAGTGCATAATGAAAACTGGCTCGTAGGCAGTCGTCACGGAAATCCAATTTAAAGAGCTCCTTGTCCTAACAAATTGCATTTCACTCAGCTGCAAATCGCTGTCTGGTTCCAGATGCTAGTTGTAATTAAATCATCATTGATTTTTGGCTATGTTAGCAAATCCATTTCTGAGTACGTAGTTACTTCAGAAAGCAAGTTAAACACGTCGTCCCACTGTGTGACAAGAGTGCCGTATTGTCAGAAGAGAGTAAGGATTCGGGTTTCCCGCAGACTCACTTCTGCTGCGGTACGGATAAGAGGAGCATCACAGTGTGGGAATGAAATGACTCGGCAACTGGAAACGCAACCTAAAGTTTATAGTGCGATCCTTGTGGGCAACACGTATAAATTTCACACGTCTAAACTGCACACATATTCATCCTGAAATTCTGGTGATATCAGTGTCGCGTCCAGTCTTAATGAACTGGTGCCAACAAATTGATCATGCCGCACACTCGTGGGTGGTACTGATCCGCCATACAGTCCACATCTTGCACCATTCAGTTTTCATCCTTTTAGTGAACTGAAAGAACACATAGGAGGAAAGAGACTTTCCACCGATGAGGACGTTCCCACAGCGGTTTTCGAATGGCTCCGTGAACAAGGAGCGGATTTCTGTCGTCTATAAATTGAACGATTGACAGACCGTTATTAACAGAGACTTCGTCATTATCTTGAAAATTCGTGTCATGTATCTGTGTCACTTCGAAGTGTAGTGCAGCATTCGATAAAGATTACTTGGCCTGCCATAGTAATGGGTAACTTACTTTTTGATCTCATCTTTCACTCGTATGTGCCATTGATAATATACGAAACATGAATAAAATTATGTCGTCTGCTGTTGAATCCACTACTCGATCTACAACTAGCTACGGGTATTTTCAAGAATAACCACTGCATAAAGGAAACTGTAGTGCTCACAGCCACGGCATCCTTCTGTTTTCTTTCGGAAATGGTGCGTCTGATCTTTTTCGAGAGAAATGTGTTTTAGGCAATAAAACGTGTTTCACGTAAAACGATAAGGCCGAACAGAATGGTGAAACATTACAATCCCTGGAAGCTGCTGGAAAATGGAGAAAAGTAACTCAACTTCAGAATTTAAAATGTGAGAAAATAAATTAGTATAATTAAAAAGAGCTCTCAAAACTGAAAGTAATTTTCATTTTTTTAATTTACGCTGTTCCTATGGTACCATCAAAAAAACTCTTTCTCGCAACACGATATGTCACTCTGCAAACTGAGCAGAAACTATTAAAATTACCGTAACTTGCAAGTTTTCACTGCAAATGGCATGATTCGTTGCTAACAAGGGACGCTCCACTCCGTGTACCTGTGATCTAGTCGACGGCGATTAATAATCTACACGGCAGTTGACGTCGGTGGCTGCGGTTTTTCCGGAATCGAAGTACTCACGGCACACTAGTACCTTGACGGGATGTGAATATCGCATTGCCTGCACGACCTCGAAAGTGGAATTCTCTATGATAATGCAACGCACGATCTATGTAGATGGGAAAGCGTATAGGAAAATATGAAGCCTTTTGAAGCCATACTACACAATTTAGTAAGATTATGAAGAAGGATTCTTTTAGTGCAATATTTTTGGAGCGAAGTATGGAAATCTTGAAAAAGTTATTATTATTTGTATTTTTACAATGTGTTTACATTTTCCGACAACCCAATAGCATACATCAAATTTAATTTTCATTCTCCATTTGTGTCTGTATGTACATAAATTTTCTTCAATTTTTCTTCTTCTAATTAATTTCTGAATGCCGTGTACTAATGTGGCAGGTAGTCTCCTTTTCTTCCTTCCTGGTGGTTACCATGCCAGGATGCGTCTTGGCATTCTCTCTTCCGACATCCTTTTCGTATTTCCATTCCATGTGAGTTCTTTTTCTTCCACAAAATCTTTAATCAAACTTGTGATAGTCATACGAGCTGCAAAAATTACACGTGGTGACTAATATATCAGCGAATTCAGGAAGGCGCTACGTAGGTTGTGATAGCAGCTGTGACTGACTGTTTTACAGGGAATGTTAAAAAAGGTAAGAAGACATTTTTGCTTAGCAAGAGTGACAGGATACAAAATGTGGTGTATGTGGGAAGTCAACATCAAATATTCAATGAGGAGGACGCAGACGTAGAGCACCAATGGAAAAAATTCAAAAGCATCGTGTGGTATGCCTTAGACACATATGTTCAGAGAAAGGTCTTAAGAGATGGGAAGGACCCATCGTGGTTTAATAACCGTGTAAAAAAAAGGCTACACGAATAAAGAAAGCCTCATCATAGATTCAACAGAAGTCAGAACCTAGCTGACAAACAAAAGCTGGACGAAGCGTAAATGAGCGTAAGGAGAGCAATGAGCAAAGCGTTCAGTGACTTCGAAAGTAAAATTTTGTCAGTCGATCTCAGTAACAACCCTAAGAGGTTTTGCTCTTATGTGGAATCAATAAACTGATCAAAATCTTGTATTTATTCAGTCAGTGATCATACTGGCACCGAAACGGAAGATAACACAGAGAAAGGCAAAACTCTGAATTCGACCTTCCGAAATTGTTTCACTGCGGAAGATCGTAACACGGTCCCTCCTTTCAATCGTCTGCAAACGCTAAAATGGCAGATATTGAGATAACCTATAACGGAACAGGAAAACAACTACAACACAGTAGTGGACAGGTATCAGGGCCAGACGAGATGCTTATAAGATTCTACAAAGATTGTGAGAAAGAACTTGCTCACTTTCTAGCAGCAGTTTATCGCAGATTTCTGGAGCAACGGAGGGTACCTAGCGACTGGAAAAAATCGCAGGTCATTCCCGTTTTCGAGAAGAGCCGTAGGACAGATGCACACAGTTGCAGGCCCATATCGTTGACGTCAGTCTGTTGTAAAATTATGGAACATGTTTTACGCTCAGGAATTATGACGTTTTTGGAGAACGAAAATCATCTCTATAAAAACCAACATGGAGTCTGCAAACAGAGATCTTGTCAAACTCAGCTTTCTGTGTTCCCAAGTCAGATCCATAGCGCTGTAGACAACGTCGCTCGGGTTGATGCGGTGTTCCTTAACTTTAGGAAGGCATTTGCCCTCCCGCGCTGCCGTTTATCTAACCATACTTAAAACTGGATTCAAGACTTCCTTGCGGATAGAACTTAATACGTTACCCTTAAAGGAATAAAATCGACGGATGTAAAGGTAAAGCCGTCCGCTGTGGCCGAGCTGTTCTAGGCGCTTCAGTCCGGAACCGCGCTGCTGCTACGGTTGCTGGTTCGAATCCTGCCTCGGGCATGGATGTGTGTGATGTCCTTAGGCTAGTTAGGTTTAAGTAGTTCTCAGTCTGGGGGACTGATGAATGGTTCAAATGGCTCTGAGCACTATGGGACTTAACTTCTGAGGTCATCAGTCCCCTAGAACTTAGAACTAGTTAAACCTAACTAACCTAAAGACATCACACACATCCATGCCCGAGGCAGGATTCGAACCTGCGACCGTAGCGTTCGCGCGGTTCCAGACTGTAGCGCCTAGAACCGCTCGGCCACCGCGGCCGGCGGGACTGGTGACCTCAGATGTAAAGTCCCATAGTGCTTAGAGCCATTTGAACCATTTTTTAAAGGTAATTTCCGGAGTACCCCAAGAAAGTGATAGGACCGTTACTGTTTACAATGTATATAAATGATCTAGTAGAGAGCGTCGCAAGCTCTTTAAGACTGTTCGCAGATGATGCGGTTTTCTATAGAAAAGTAGCAACGTGAGAGGGCAGTATCGATTTGCAGAGGACGGATGAATAGTGCAGGCTCTGGCAGTTGACCTTGAACTTAAATAAATGTAACATATTGCCCGCTCATAGGAAAAAGAAATCTACAATGGTACAATTATATTATTGGTGACAAACTGCTGGAAACAGTAACCACCGTAAAATATCTTTTAGCAACCATTTGGAGTGACCTTAAGTAGAATAGTCACATAAAACAAATAGCAGGAAAAGCAAATGCCAGACTGACAATCATACGAAGAACATTAAGAAAATGTAACTCATCCACGAAGGAAGTGGCTTATAAGGCGCTTGTTCGACCGATTCTTGAATACTGTTCATCAGTATGGAATCCTTACCAGGTAGGACTGATAGAAGAGATAGAGAAGATCCAACGAAGAGCAGCGCGTTTCGTCACGGTGTCGTTTAGTCGGTGGGATCGTTTAATCGCGGCTCGTTTCGTCACGGGATGGTTCAACCGGCGCGAGAGTGCTATAGAGATGCTCAACAAACGACAGTGGCAGACTTTACAAGTGAGGTGTTGTGCATCACGGAAAGTTTCAAGAGAACACTTTCCAGGATGAGTCGGACAACATATTACTTCCTCCTATATACATCTCGCGAAATGACCACGATGAGAAAATTCGAGAAATGGAAACTAATAAATACAGAGGCTTACCGATAGTTATTCATCTCATGCGCCATTCGCGAGTGGAATAACAATAGGTGCACTTAGTGGTACCAGAGATACCCTCCGCTGCACACCGTTATGTGGCTTGTGGAATATGCTGTAGATGTAGATGCCATCACTTACCGAACGAGGTGATCCTATTGTTAAGACCCTGGACTCACTTTCGGTAGGACGGCGGTTCAAATCCACAATCGGTCGCCCAAATTTAGGGTATACGTCAATTTTCTACATCGCTAAGCCAAGTCCCGGTAACAACTCTCATTTTTCCTCAATCTGAGCATTTATGCAGTCTCTCATGACCTGGATCTAGGTGAGATGTTAAACCCTTATGTTCTTTCTTTCCTTATGAAGACACTTTCAGCTGAAAACCAGGTATTCAGGTTGTAGCAAGGAGTTTTCACTGTTACTATTACTTATACCAAGTCTTGCCTTTAGATTTATTAACACCTCAGGTATGCGTCAGAATAACTTGGTACATTCGAAGAGGAGGTGGCAGTGGCAGACAAGCTCTGAGTCAATTTTTCAGGCGTCTTGAGATGGCCTAACTGGAAAGGGCTCTGTTATCAGAAGTAAGATTTTAGAGCTGTAGCATAAGTCCAGAAGAAAATTTTATTCTTCACCAACGATCAAGTATTGGAAAATGGATTAACATTCTCCATTAGACTGTGAAATAATGGCAGGACTATTTTCTTCTGTTATTCTCGTTCTTATCAGTATAGCATTCATATGATTGATTAAACTGCACTGTCGAGTCACTTTAACGTGACCACCTGTCAAAAGCCTGAATAACCACCTTTTGCAGTGCGAGACATGCAACAACTGAGTCAGTGATGTTCTGAAAGGTACCGACAGGGAAGTGGCGCCATGTCTATTCCAGTGCCGTGGCCATCAGTTTCAAGTTTATCAGCTGAGGATCTAAGGCGAGAACAGCTCGATCGAGAGGGCCCCAAAGATTCTAAAAATGGTTCAAATGGCTCTGAGCACTATGGGACTTAACATCTGAGGTCATCAGTCCCCTAGAACTTAGAACTACTTAAACCTAATTAACCTAAGGACATCACACTCATCCATGCCCGAGGCAGGATTTGAGCCTGCGACCGTAGCAGTGGCGCGTTTCCAGACTGAAGCGCCTAGAACCGCTCGGCCACACCGGCCGGCCTACAGATTCTAGATTAGGTTTAAGTCTGGCTAGTCTGATACTCAAGCGAGGACGATAATATCATCCTGGTGCTCTTCGAACCTCGGACGTACACGTTGCATTGTCCTGTTTGTAGAAGCTATCGAGGTGAGGATAAACAACCAGCATATAGGGGTGGACATAGTCCCCAAGGATAGATGCATACTTGCGTTGATCCATTGTGCCATCCATAATGACGAGATTACCCAGGGAATGGCACTAAAATATACACAGATCATAACACTCCCTCCTGGTTGCAAGGTGATTCCTTTCAAACGATTCACGCCGTACACGCCAACGACCATAGGTCCCGGTGGAGCACAAAACACGATTCGTCTGAAAAGACGACCTTTCGCCACTGAGTGGACCTGCAGTTGCTGCACAGGCGTGCATATTACAGCCTTCGTCGCCAATGAACGGCAGTCAGCATGAGTACATGAAACAGACGCCTCCTGCAGAGGCCCATATGCAGCTAGTTTGGCTGAACGGTCGTTGAGGAGACACTGTTGGTAATCCCTTGGTTCATCTAGGGAGTCAGTCACTCAGGAGTTTCCCATCTTGTCGCCTAATACATTTCTGCAGCCGTTGTTCATCACTATCATCTATGGCCCGCGTTGCTTGACTGTGCGCCGGTTTTGGATAACACCATTTTGTCATGCACGGTATACTTCCAGCAGGCCGGCACGCGAACAGTTTACAAATATAGCAGTTTCGGAAATGCTTCAACCCTGGGACCGAAAGCCAATGACCATGCCATTTCCGACGTCAGCTAAATCGTTCTCTTTCCGCATTATGACATAGACTACACTGTTTTCCACGTCCGCCCGACTCGCTTTATATACCCTCCAATGTTAGTGCTGACACCTGCCGTCACTGTGTGGTTATTGTACGTTGACGGAAACGTAGACGGTGGCCACATTAATGAGACCTACCTTCTCTGTCTATCCGTGCACTGCTCACCTTATCAGCTCACTGAACAAAAGATTAGTCACCCCCTTAAAAGAGCATACTGGTCGTTTTGCAGCGCTGTAGCTGGTGTAGAACTGGAACCAGGCAGTCAGGCGACCGTCCATCGCTGACGTAAGTCACTGAGGTGAGGCGGTGTGTTGTACGTTGCAGTTCGATGTGTGCAATCAGCGCGGTAAGCTGGGTCTGTGCGGACATTGACAGAATGACAGAAAAAAACTGTGAATCAAGTTGCCTGATTGGTTGATGTATCAGTGTGGACTGTCAAGCATGTGTACAAAAAATGGTGTGCCGCTCGCAGCTGCGTAACACAGAATAACAACAGTCGTCATAAAAAGACCCTAACCGACATGGGCGAGTGTCATGCCTTATCAGTGTCAATCGGTTTCAAATCAATTATTTCTGTCAGTCAATGGCGGCTCATTCTGAGAGAAGATTTTGAAGGAAACTGCATTCATGTTGAGTCCAGTACCTCGTAAACGGAAACTGTTTACAGCGGAACACCAAGCTGCACGTCTTCAGTGGACCAAATAACAGAAACTGGATAACGGCGGACATGTCGGATTGGACCGTTCCCTTGTCAGTAAACATAGGTCCGCAAACGAACCGTTCGCGTGATAATTGCGATTTTGTGGTTGCCTGCTATTTCTGACGTTATTCTGTGTAGACGACACGATTTTGTCTCTTTTCGAATGATGCAACGTGTCGGGTGCACCGACTGTCCACCAAGGCGACTGACTCTGCCATATGTGAAACTCCAGCTGGATGTAATTCAGACTCTCGATAAGGACATTTTTCGACTGTGGAAAGTATTTTTAAGGAAACTGTCTGACAATATAATTTTAGATAGTACTCTTAAACTGCAGTCATTATTGCATTAGCATTTTGCATCGGCACTTTTTACGAAGTGCTGTAAGTATAACGAGTTTGTTGCATTTCCATCCTCCTCAGCAAGCACAGAAATGAGATTTTCACTCTGCTGCGGAGTGTGCGCTGATATGAAACTTCCTGGCAGATTAAAACTGTGTGCCGGACCGAGACTCGAACTCGGGACCTTTGCCTTCAGCGAGTTCGAGTCTCGGTCCGGCACACAGTTTTAATCTGCCAGGAAGTTTCAAGAACAGAAATATTTGTTTTGTAAATAAAAACCGTATTTTATTGCTGCACTGTATTTTATTTCTGCCAGACGCGTTATTTGTAGATTGTAAAACAATTCACGTATCGTTTTTTTATGTAAATAAGTGACTACTCACAGTTCTTCGCGTTTTGGTTGGCATCTGTATTTCCTCTCATCTGGTCATATGCTGGAGGTCGCACTACAACTCTATTTACGAAACATAAGCATGTTTTTATGTTTAGACGTTCTTTCGTCCCACTTTTCATCTTGCCTGCTCTTATTGTTGTGATGTACCAGCAGTTTTCTGTCGCTGACTACAAATATTTGGTCGAAAACTGTGATTTCAAGACGTAGCTACTCACAGTAGTCATTCAAATGACACTTCACTTTATTATGTCGGCTATGGGCAATAAACAAGGAACTGTTTCATTATTCAAAAATGGTCATAAGAAAAGTGATACAGAAATTGTTATAAAATCATGTATGTGTAAGGAATACTTCATTTCAATACATTAAAGTCATGATTGATGGAAGTCGTCTGTAATATAGCATCAAACACTACCTTGATATATTTTCTTCTCCTATCTACCTTTGTAAGAATTACATATACAGCTGTTGATATGAATTGCCTCTTACTCAAGACATTAATGGTACGTGACATGTTTTGTATGGTTTAGGTGCTTGAAATCCGCTTGTGCCACTGCGAATCTTAGCCCTTCGCGGCACTATACCCTATTGTCACGGCCGGTCGCACTCTAGGCAGAAAAGGGGTGTCAGAAGCAGTTCTTCTTGCAACAAAAACGAGTAACTTAAACAATTTTTTAAAAATACTTACAGTGCGCCTTAGCAGCTAAAATTTTAATAGTGCACTTCTTTCGTTGTATTCTTCCTGCACAAAAAAATTCAGGGTAGGTTTTGACATGTCGGATTGGACCGTTCCCTTGTCAGTAAACATAGGTCCGCAAACGAGCCGTTGCGTGATAATTGCGATTTTGTGGTTGCCTGCTATTTCTGACGTTATTCTGTGTAGACAGAGCGTGCAGGTCCGTGGTGTGATCTTTAGTTACATTGTCGAGACTTGGATTGGTTGGTTGGTTGATTTGGGGGAAGGGACCAAATAGCGAGGTCTTTGGTCCCATCGGATTAGGGAAGGACGGGAACAGAAGGTGGCCGTATCCTTTCAAAGGAACCATCCTGGCATTTGCCTAAAGCGATTTAGGGGAATCACGGAAAACCAAAATCAGGGTGACCGGACGCGGGTTTCAACTGTCGTCCTCCTCAATGAGAGGCCAGTGAGGTAAATACTGCGCCAGCTCGCTCAGTCGAGACGTGGAGTTGTAAACAAAATACATACGACAGTGCATTACACAGAGTGCCACTCACGTCAGCTGTTTGCGGAGCGTGAGTTGTGTTGTAGGAGTGTTGGTGGCAACATGGAACATTGCAGTAAAGAGGAGTAAGTGGATATGCATTATATGTATGGAAGGTCTAACAGCAATGCACGGAAGGCTCAAATTCATACTCTGCCCGAAGGTACCCCAGAGTCTAACGTTTACAAGGGTGCATCAACGCCTCCAAGAAACGGGGAGCTTTGCGCATGTTGCGGGAGTGGGTAGGCGTGAATGAATTACGGCTTTGCTTGAATGTGTGGTGCAGGAAACAGTCGAACACTAATAAGGGATCTCGATAAGGAGACTTGCCACACAAATCGCTGGACTGAACCACGGTAGTGTTTGGTGAATAAAGCATCGCAGTGCAACGTACCTGTATCACCCCCGATGAGTTTAGTGTGTTAGTGAGGCGGACTTTGGTCCTAGATTAACCGTCTGTCAGCAGATGCAACGACAAGAGTAGCCAACCCTACGTCTGAAAATAACATTTTATTTACAGATGAAGCAGGATTCACTCGTGATAGTGTATTTAATTAACACAATTATCATGTTTGGAGTCATCTAGGCTTCAATCCACATGGTCTGCATGAGCCTTCACATCAGCGACATTTTTCACTAAATGTGTGGTTAGGGGTACTATGTGATCGTCTTGCTGAGCCGTACATTTTACCAAACAAATTCAAAGGGCGAATTACCTTCGGTTTCTCCGGAATCATCTTCCAGGATTGCTTGAGGATGTTCCTTTACAGCAACACCAGAGGATGTGATACATGCATGATGGGGCACCGGCACATTTTGCTGCTATTGTAAGATTCGATATGGCCAAAGACGGAATGGGCGAGAAGGACCTGTACCGTGGTCTCCAAGATCACGTGATTCGAACCCTATGGATTTCTGTGTTTGGGACAACCTTAAAGGTGTAGTGTACGCCACTCTGGTTAACACGGGTGAAGAACTGCAGCAGAGGCTCGTCACTGTTTGTCAGGAAGTTCGAAATGATCCAGACGTGTTTGAAATAATTCGAAACTCATGATTGCGACGAGTACAGGTCTGCATCCGGGTACAAGAACGACTCTTAACACCTTCTTTAACTACGAATAGAGTCATGTAACTGTTGTCATGTTCATTCTCTCCGTCACCAAACTGATTATTCGTGGATCCTCAGAATGTGTCTTATACATCAACCACTTCTTTTAGGCTAGTTGTGGCATAAATTTTGTTTCTCCCTGATTCGATTCAGGACGCATTCGTTAGTTATCCGATCAACCCAGCTAGTCATCAACATCCTTCTGTAGCACCATATTTCAAAAATCTTCTATCCCCTGTTTGTCTCTACTGTGTATCGTTTGCATTTCACTCTCGTACAAGGCTATATTCCAACAAATGCTTTCACAAAAGACTTCGTAACTTTTAAATTTCTATTTAATATATTCCAGTTTTTCATAAAAACTTTCCTCACTGTAACAGCTCTGCATTTTATATCCTGTCTACTTCTTCCATAATCAGTTATCTTGTTCCCCATTGTACAAAAATCGTCTACTACTTTCAGAGGTCTCATTTCCTATTTTAATTCCCTCAGCTTCATCTACTTAAATTCCGCTATATTCCATTATAGCCCGCCGCTGTGGCCGAGCGGTTCTAGGTCCTTCAGTCCGGAACCGTGCTGCTGCTAAGGTCGCAGGTTCGAATCCTGCCTCGGGCATGTATGTGTGTGATATCCTTAGGTTAGTTAGGTTTAAGTAGTTCTAAGTCTAGAGGACTGATGACCTCAGATGTTAAGTCCCATAGTGCTTAGAGCCATTTGAACCCTTTTCCATTATACCTGTTTTACTTTTATTGATTTTCATCATATAACCTTTTTCCAAGTCACTATACTTCCCGTTAAACTGTTCTTACAAGCGTTTGTTGTCTCTGACAGAAATGCAATGCCATGGGCAAACTAAACTTTTAATCACTTACTTTACTCTAACGAAATCCCTCCTTGATTTCTTTGACAACTTCCTCTACGTGCGGATTGAATAAAATAGGGGATAGGCTACAATCCTATCACGTCCCCTTCTCAACTACAGCTCCCTGTACATGAACTTCGACCCTCATAAATGCAATATGGTTTCTGCACAAGTGGTACAATACCTTTCACTTCTTTATTTCGCTCTCAATAGCTACAAAACTTCAATGAGTATATTCCAATCAACATTTTCAAGAACCCTCTCTAAATCTACAAATACTTAGTGCATTTCCTAAGATACACTATATGATCAAAAGTACCCGTACACCACTATGTAATGAGAAACTGACCACTAGGTGTCACTAGAGACGAACAAGCTAGTATAAAAGGACACATAGGAATGTAGTGTTGTCAGTAGGGAAGCAGTAAGAGTTGACAGGGTCGCTCAGGAGGCTGAATGACTTTGAACGTAGACAAGTAATTGGCTGTCACTTTAATAAGAAATCCATCAGGGAGATTTCAACCTTTCTAAAGTTGCTCTAGTCGAGTGTTGGTGATGTGATTGTGAAATGAAAACGCAAAGGAACAACCAAGATCAGGCAGACCTCATGTACTCACGGAGAGGGACAAGGAGCATTGCGTAGGGCGGTTGTAAGTAATCGCATGTATTCAGCGGGAGGAACTACTCCATAGTTCAAATGGCTCTGAGCACTATGCGACTCAACTACTGAGGTCATCAGTCGCCTAGAACTTAGAACTAATTAAACCTAACTAACCTAAGGACATCACACACATCCATGCCCGAGGCAGGATTCGAACCTGCGACCGTAGCACTACTCCATAGTCCCAAAGTCCTACCAGCCGTCCAGCGAGCAGCTCCTTATAATCCCCACGCTTCTGCAGTCAATGATAAGCGACGCTGAGGCGGTGTAAAGAGCGACTGGACAGTGGATGACTGGGAACCAGTAATTTTGGAGTGATGATTTATGGTGTACCCTGTGGCAATCCTAAGGAATGGTTTGGGTTCGGCGAATGCCTGGAGAACTTTACCTGCTATTGCGTGTAGTGCCAAAAGCGAAGTACGAAGGAATAGGTGTTACGATATGTGGGTGTTTTTCGTGGTTTTAGTATGGTCTTTTTATTTCCCTTAATAGAACGCTAGAATTTTTTAGGGTGGTCCTAAACTATATGTTAAAAATGTAAAGGCAGGTAGACGGGTCCTAAATAAGCAGATTTCGTACAGGAATGTGTGTGCAGTAATGACACATTACAGCTTGTACAGCAGTATGAATCACAGGAAACTGAGAAGGCATGTAAAGACAAATAGCATCAGAAATGTATTAATAGTTTACAAGATGTGCTCGATAGAGCGGCCACCAACAGCGATACATACTTCACAGCGACGGCGCACGGATCGGCGTACATTATAAAAGACGTCAGGCATGTCGATTATGTGTCCAGCAGCAACAGACACGAGGGCAACTAGATGTTCTTCAGATGTGACTGGACTCTCGTACAACAGGCTTTTCATATGATCCAATAAGAAAAGAATAAGGTTAAATCGGGAGAAATCGGTGTCCAGGGAACTGGACCGCCTCATCCTATCCACTGTAGACAGCGTCCACGTGATTGCTGACATTTCGACTGAAGTGACCTGGGGCTCCATTATGCTGGAATCACATTCGTCTGCGCACAGCTAGAAGGAATATCACTCAGAAGTTCAGGAAGATGTTTTTTATGTGGGGTCAGTTAAACGACTAGGTATAATGTACGGACATACTACAATATTGTGCACAATGCCTGCTCAAACGTTAATTGAAAACCTCTCTTGGTAGGCGTCTGCTGTTGTGACATGTGGTTTACCATGATCCCAAACTTGAGAATTATCGATGTTCAACATACCCGACCGCGTAAAGATAGCCTCATCAGTAAATAAAACATCTACAGGGAAGGTACCACTGGCTGCAATCTTCTATGGTACCAAGGAGCAAAGTTGAGACGTGAAAGATAATCGTCAGGGGTCACTGCTTGCACTCTCTGTAAATGATACGGACGCATTCCGTCTTCATGTAAAGCCCTCAAACAACTTTGATGGCTCACATCCAACGCACGTCCTACCTCTCTCCAGCTTGCCGAAGGATTATCCTCTACTGTGTTCAGTATTCTTTCTTCCACTGAAGGAGTTCTGCGATACCTTCCAATGCCAGTTCCACACCTGGAAGCATAAAAAAATCCACTCGTGCGTAACTCCGGCGAAGACGCTCAAATGTTCGGCGATCCGGCTGATTCCTATCCGGGAATCGCTCCCTGTACATCCTCTGAGCAGCTAATCCATTTCCTTGTGCAGCCTAATACATGAACTGTATGTCGGCCAGCTCCGCATTCGTGAAACGATGCATGCTGCTCGAGATCCGTGTGCGAAATGATGAATCCAGCTAGTGAAGCGCTTTTATACGGCGCAATCATCAGCACTCTCTATTGGCTCAAGGCGGCATTACCGCACACACTTTCCTATACGACATCTACTAATTTCAGTCCTGTCTACATTTTTGACATATAACTTGGGATCACCCAGTATAAAGAGTGTTCATTTTAACTGAACACATTGAAATATCTCGCATACAACACATTGGATGAAAAAGAGTTATAATTCCAATTTGTTTGTCTGGGAGGGGCACATCCGACGATTCCACACTCGACCCGCCACCCCTCCCCATGCGTGGGTGGTGAGGGGCGTCCTTGAAATCTTCAATGGATACCCCCATTTTTGCAGATTACGATTCTATGGAAAAGTCTACATACGTATTGTCTGAAACATTTTCTTCGTTTCACCACAGATGGCGCTGTAATCGGAAGAATAAAAGTGGGGACACAATTGTAATTTACGACATGCTGCTCAATGGCCCTTGAATAATCAATGTCAGTAGGACCCAACCTCCATGCTGCGAATGTAGGTCAGGTCAGTACTTCAGAAATTTTCATTGGAAACCCCATTCGCAGTGCAGTATTCCTCCGACATATCGAAGATGATTGTTTTGTGGGGCGCTCTACAACGCGATCATGAGCGCCCGTACAAAGTCCCAATTTTTTCACAGTCCAGTTTTTTACATAGTCCAACACAAACAACCAGTCCCCGGGAAGAGAAAATCCCCAACCCGGCCGAGAATCGAATCCGGGACCCCCTGATCAAGTGGCAGCAACGCTAGCCCCTAGACCACGAGCTGCGGACACATGTAAGAGGGGACAACTGGACGCGCCACCGTGGCCGTGTAGCGAACTGAGACGTATCATAAAAGGCAGTGCACGGCGACCGGAGCTGGCGTGTCGTGCAGACGGAGAACAGACAGCGGCTCTAAACATTACAATACTTGCGCAGTATTTATTGCCTGCACACCTACCTATCATTTGGAGAACAGACGTGCAAGTGGATGACGAACGTTGCAACCACGGAAGATAAAGCTGAAATGCTCCTGATTTACAGAGAATGTAGGAGAAATGTTCAAGCTGCTGTTGCCTTGTGTGCCGAGAGTTTTTCAGAGAAAGCTCTCTCTTGTTCGTTCTTTTACAAGGGTGTGAACGCCTTTTTGTCTGATGCCAGCGTATAGACCGGCAAATGGAGAGGAAGCAAACGTGTTCCAGGAGAAGTTAATGAAATAGCTATACTAGCGGCAGTGCACGACAACTCACGGACAAGCGCCCGGCGATTACAGCGCGATTCCGATATGTCAGAAGGTAGTATTGTCACAACACTGCAGCGTCATAAGTATCATCCATACCACGCATTAACCAGCATAACATGCATTACTGGAGGGTAGACAATTCCCACTGGTTACGGCAAGTTGACCACCAATGTCCTTTATCGGTTAACGTAAGTGTGACATCATGGGGAACAAACTAACTGGTCTGTATTTTATCGACAACACGTTGAATGGATTCAAACATCGAACGCTTTCAGAACAGGAACTACCGGTACTACTGCAGGATGTTGCCCTGGACGTTCGACAACATAAGGAATCTCAGCATGACGGTTGCCCAGCGCATTACGCAACTGAAGCACGGGAGGTATTAAACCGGTGGGTCGGTAGAGCTGGCCCCATGAATTGGACCACTAGGTCGCCGAATTTCTTTCTGTGGGGATATTTAAAAGGTCGACTGCATCAGAAACGCCTGTACTGACATTCCCACAGATATGCTTCAGTTTGAAGTTGGTGGTACAACATTTGAACACTTATTCTAATTGGAAAAGTAGTGCAGCCTCGAGCCACGGCTGCAGTGGCTCGTCGAGTAGTTATGTCGCAGGAATACAACGTTGCCAATGGGGTTTCCAGTTACAAGGTAGGAGATACTGGCCTGTCGTACCCTCAGCACGGAGGAAGGGTCCCACGTGCCATTGGATATTCAAGTGTCACTGAGTAGCATGTCGTAAATTACGACTGTATACCCATCTATTCCTGCGATCACAGCGCCATGTCCGGCGAAACGAAGAAAATGCTTCAGAAAATACGTATGTAGATTTTGCCGTAGAATCGTAATCTGCAGTAGAAAAGGGTGGATCCCAATGAAAATTTCAAAGTTGCCCCGCGCCACCCACGCTCGGGGTGGAGGTCGGTGGTCTAGTGTGGTAACATTGGATATCCTCCTCCGAGACAAACTAATTGGAATTTTAACTTTTTTTGATCCGATGTGTAGTTCACTTTACGGCATCGTGTACTGCTTACTTTAGAGGAATAGTTTGTACCAGCATGACAATGCATCCCCTCATAAAGCAATATCTGTGAGGGAATGGTTTGTGGGCAATAACATTCCTGAGGTGGACTAGCGTACCCAGAGTCCCGTTCTGAACCCGATGGGACACCTTTGTGATGAATTAGAACACCGACTTCGGTCCAGACCTCAGCGTCCAACATCACTATTTCCTCTAGTTTCGGCTCGTGAAGAATGGACTGCCATTTCTCCCCAGACGTTCATACACCGAGCAGAGTTCAAGCCGTCATGAACGTCATTGGTGGACACAAACCATATTAATGTACACTAATAAGTGTCTTGTTACTATTGATCAGTTAGTGTACGTAATATGATCCCAAAATGCTAAGACAATCTCCTCAAATTCAGGAGCCTTATTTCAGCTTAGATTTTTCAGTACTCTTCAAATTATCTTCGCATTATGACTTCCACCTTATCTTCATATATTTCCTCTTCCCTTTCTCTAACATTCTCTAAGAGTTCATTTCCTTTGTGTAGCCCATCTACATATTCCTTCCACCTTTCACCCTTGCCTTTAGGCTGTCTTGCATCTAAGCTCTTGATATTCACAGAGTTACTTATCTAACTCCAAATTGTTCCTTTAATTTTCCTGTATTTCTCATACTTTTACAGCTATCCATTTCTGCTCCCTGCTCTGGACCTCTAATTTTTAGAAATCTGTATTGACTTTTTCCTACATCACTTGCTGCATTTTTATACATCTCGCGTGTTCGCTAACAATTTCTGCTGGGCTTTTGCCCAGTGCCTAGTTGTTTTTCTGCAGTCTTCGTTATTACATCTATCAACGCTACCCATTCACCTTCTATTGTGTTACATTTAATGGTTGCCTAATATTACCTTCAATTTATCCAGGTCCTATTTCCTTAATGTCCTACTTTTCTGCAGTTTCTTCAGTTTTTAACTGAAGTTAATAACCAATTAATTACTGCAGAGTCTACGTGCGTCTTCGAACTGTCAACTGAGTTAGTACAACTGTGTTCGGATGCAGGTCCAGATACTTCCGCAAGATTCGCCAAGTTGATATTTTATAGAGCCGCAACCGTTGAGATCGTCTTGAAACTGAAACATTCGGCTCTTCCTCAATACTGGCCGCTGCTGTTGTGGTATTGTCCTTACTTCACGCTTAACGTTGTGATCTTGTTGGCTTCTGGTCGTGTAGAGTGAAATCCCGCTCCGACTTGGCCACAGTGCGACGTTTCGTACGTTGAGATATGGTGATAGCGACCCAGTTCTCTGGTGAACAAACGACGAGAACCCACAACTGAGCTGCGACTTTGGTAAAACTATTAGTGATTTCTAAACCTTCAGGAAGCGTGAGTCGCTGCATCGTGAAACTGCAAATTGTACTGGATATTTTCACACCTGAAAGCACACAAAAATATAGTAGAAACCGGAAATTACAACTGAAATTGAACTGAATGGCTCTGAGCACTATGGGACTTAACATCTATGGTCATCAGTCCCCTAGAACTTAGAACTACTTAAACCTAACTAACCTAAGGACATCACACAACACCCAGCCATCACGAGGCAGAGAAAATCCCTGACCCCGCCGGGAATCGAACCCGGGAACCCGGGCGTGGGAAGCGAGAACGCTACCGCACGACCACGAGATGCGGGCAATTGAACTGAGTTTGGATGACAGATACCAGTATGTCGTTCCATACTGCTTCAACTCTGTGCCATAATTCATCATAGAGTCTGGCGTGTGATTAAATGCCAGCCTCCCATCATGCATGGCCAGATGTTTTCAGTAGTTGAGAGATTTGGAGAATGTGCTGGCCAGGGCAAAAGCCCAACACCCTCTGTATCAAGGTACGTCCTAGGATATCTTGTTCAACGATAACCTCATGGAGACCTTAAAGACAAGGCACAGACACATCGCCTACTCTCCAAGTTACCGATTTTTCACGCCAGAGGTGATGATGCGAGCCGCGCGGGATTAGCCGAGCGGTCTCAGGCGCTGCAGTCATGGACTGTGCGGCTGGTCCCGGCGGAGGTTCGAGTCCTCCCTCGGGCATGGGTGTTTGAGTTTGTCCTTAGGATAATTTAGGTTAAGTAGTGTGTAAGCTTAGAGACTTATGACCTTAGCAGTTAAGTCCCATAAGATTTCACACACATTTGAACATATGATCATGTTGCGCACCCAGTGGCACCCGTTACCATCACGCCAGGTACTTTACCCACACTGAAGAGCCAAAGGAACTGGTTGATCTACCTAATATCTTGTGGGGCCCCCGCGAGAACACAGAAGTGCCGCAACACTACGTGGCATAGACTCGACTAATGTCTGAAGTAGTGCTGGAGTGAATTGACGCAATGAAGCCTGCAGGGCTGACCATAAATCCATGAGAGTACGTGGGGTGGAGATCTCTTCCAAACAGCACGTTGCAAGGCATTCCAGATACGCTCAATAATGTTCATGTCTGGGGAGTCTGGTGGCCAGCAGAAGCGTTTAAACTCAGAAGAGTGTTGCTGGAGCCACTCTGCAGCAATTCTGGATAGTGAGGAGTGGCATTGTCTTGCTGCAATTGCCCACGTCCGTCGGGATGCACAATGGACACGAATGCATTCAGGTGATCAGACAGGATGCATACGTAGTTTCACCTGTCAGAGTAGTATTTAGACTGCACACGCCCCTCACCATTAGAGAGCCTCAACCAGCTTGAACAGCCCCCTGCTGACATGAGCGGCCATGGATTCATAAGGTTGTCTCCATACCCGTGCAGTTCCATCCGCTCGATACAATTTGAAACGAAACTCGTTCGGCCAGACGACATGTTTCCAGTCAAAAAAAATGGTTCAAATGGCTCTGAGCACTATGGGACTCAACATCTGTGGTCATAAGTCCCCTAGAACTTAGAACTACTTAAACCTAACTAACCTAAGGACATCACACACATCCATGCCCGAGGCAGGATTCGAACCTGCGACCGTAGCAGTCGCGCGGTTCCTGACTGAGCGCCTAGAACCGCTAGACCACCGCGGCCGGCGTTTCCAGTCATCAACAGTCCAATGTCGGTGCTGACGAGCCCAGGCGAGGCGTAAAATTATTTAGGTATCTCTGTGTTTGAATGTACATGCCTATACCAGTTTCTTTGGAGCGTCAGTGTGTATGAAGATATGAAATGCAACTTGGTAACGTTCGTTCCCCTTGGAGCCTCCACGTACTGATGTGTCCGTCGTCGTGCTGTACGCAAACCTGGACTCGTCCAAAAAGACGATGTGGTGCCACTTGTTGTGCACCGCTTCACACACTGCAGTAAGGAGAGGTGGGAAACAGAGTGGTGCAGCGGTTTTCGTCCTACGGCAGCTGAATAGGAGCAGAAATGATTAGCGAACACGTAAATACAGTAAAGAGAAGTTTTACTTAACTCGTAGTTTTCTCCAAGCTGTGCGAAAAATATTTACAAACAACAAAGAGCAATAAAGTCCATCTATTACTAGAAGTTACTAAGGCATTATGCAGTGTGAGGCTGCCGCTACTATTACACGAGCGAACTACTGGAGGCTGACTGAGACTGGCGACTTTCGAAGACAGCGACTGAGAGTGGGTCGCGTAGTTGCCGACGGCCATCCCATATCGCGGCGATAGAGACCGCCGGTAGTCGGAGCCACTGAAGGCGTGGCTCAGCGGGCACACGTCATTGGATCCGCCGGTCCCCGGCGTGACCTTTAGCGGCGTCTGTCGGAAACCTGCGTTTCTGTTGCCAGCTGTGAGACACTGGCGAGGTTGGTACAGATTTATGATACCACACCACTCCTGTGTCCAGTGCTGCTAGACCTACCCTCACATGGCGAGAGGTGGGAACACGTAATGCACGCAGGAACAACGTCGAGCGTGATCGTTGTAGTGGTCCAGGTGCTATGGCGTGGGGAGACGTAATGTTCCATGTGCATATTAACCTACAAATCTTTGAACATGATACACTCACTGGTCAACGTTATTTTGATACTGTTATCATTCCATTTGCGCGTCCCTTTAGGGGTGCATTTGGCCCTAACTTCATATTTATGGATGACAGTGCGTGACAGTACCAAACAGCGCTGGTGGGGGATCTCTTGCAATGAGAGGACATTCGGCGGATGGACTCGTCTGCCGCTTACCCCGACTTAAATCCCATCTCGCACGTTTGGCATGCTTTGGGGAGACATATTTCAGCACGTCCACATGCATCAACGACCATCCAGCAGTTGTCAACTACACTGGTCGTGGAATGGAATGCCCTACCACAAGAACTCTTTACCAACCCTGTGGCCAGCATGGCAGCGCATTGTAGAGCACGCATAGCCATCTGCGGCGATCACACACCCTATTAAGGACTACGTCCCACCTTCTGCAATGAACCGTGGTGATTTCAGTGCAATTACTGACGTTGAATAAAGGTTTAATTTCTGTTCATCTCACTGCGTATTCCTTTCACTTATGTTTTGCACTGTAGGCCTACTGTACTGTAGAACTTCTTTCTATGAATGGTCAAGTTATCGAGTTATGTCAGTCGGTAGTGACATATATGCGAAAGTTACTTTCGTCCTTAAGTTTTGGACACTAGTGTATAAATGTTTATTTATTGCGTGTCTATACTCCGTAGATGAATGTGATGTGTACGTTTAGACGCTAATTTTGTTGCTAAAGACGGTGAAAGAATAGATAATGTACGAGTTACTAACGACAGTGATACACAACCTGCTCTACTCGAATAGCATCAATATAGCAATCAAGTACGGATAAGTATAATACAATTTACCCACCCAGTCAACCGAGCGCGTTTAAGCACACTGACGCACCGCAGAGTGTGGACCCCACCTGCCCCCCCCCCCACCCACCCCCTGGATCGAATCCACTTCGCGGATTAACAACGTGTGCTGGTGAGCCGTGATCTTTCTTTTTTTTTTGCGGTTTCTCACATGCAAATAGGTAAATGCGGGGTTGGTACGCATAACGCGCCTCAGATACACGCTACCCAAACATTTAAAAAGCATTCTCACATTTTAACAAAGATTTTCTGTAGACTCAGACAGATGGGGTACACAGATACCGTCCCAGGACGAATGGTAGCGTTACGAAGGGCAGCTGGCCACTAATTGCCACTAACATGGCGTCAAAATGCCGACCCTGTAGGATAAACGGTACAAGGTACAGGAGGTAGTAGTAGCAGAACACAACTTCATTTTTTTTTTCAAGCACCATGTATCGCAAATAATAGGTAGATACTGACACCTATATTTTTCCTCCTGCATTTCCAAATGTGTAAAACACTGCACTACATTGTCAGTTGGTTACTAGTATACCATTACACGTAGTATGTTCGTAAATTCGCAGTGTTTCGAATTTGATGAAAATTTCGTGTGGTTCAATGGTCAGGTGCAAATCTTTCAATTGGACACCACTTATGTGACCTGCGTTTCTCTAATGTACCCCACTTATCCAATAGGGTAAAGTAAGTGTACAGTTTAACGCGGACTGTTTATATCATTGAGAGATGAAGGCTAGATTAAAGGCAAATTGAAAATTTTCAAAATTTTTGGTGCGCCTAAGGAGTTATCTAACTAAGTTTAATCTCAAAAAATAAGTAACGAAAATCAAATCTACCCCTACTTGGTCAGCCACTTTTACAATACCATTAAAAAAGATGAACTATCCATCTTCAGGAGTTACCCCTAACTATCTCAAAAATTCTCCCAAGGAGACAGGCTGCAAGGGTCTATAATTTTTTTTAATTACATGGTTATAATTAGTAAATGTTCACAAATGAAAATTTTATGAAACAGAATGTTACAAAGAGTTTGATTCAAAGGATAAGTGGAAATACACAGCCAGACAGGCAGAAAAAAATTAGTACACCGTTAGATTTCCAATTCACACAAGATTTATTGTTGCAACAGTGCATATGGAGTACATGAAACGATTACATTTACAGATTAACAGCACAAACGGGTCTGAGGTAACGACCCATCTGAAACCCCCATATTACTACGTGGTGTAGCCTCCATAGACGGCAATACAGGTGCTGGTATCCAGTCTATCGCACGCGTGGACAACACTGTCATGGGATACGTTATGCCACGCCTGCTAGAACTGTTCACGTAGTTCTGTAAAAATTGTTGGCTGACGAGTCACACGAGTCACTTCTCGTCCCATCATAACACACTCGTGCTCGTTTCGAGATAAGTGCTAACCAGATAAGTTACTGCATGTACAGGGTTATTACAAATGATTGAAGCGATTTCACAGTTCTACAATAACTTTATTATTTGAGATATTTTCACAATGCTTTGCACACACATACAAAAACTCAAAAAGTTTTTTTAGGCATTCACAAATGTTCGATATGTGCCCCTTTAGTGATTCGGCAGACATCAAGCCGATAATCAAGTTCCTCCCACACTTGGCGCAGCATGTCCCCATCAATGAGTTCGAAAGCATCGTTGATGCGAGCTCGCAGTTCTGGCACGTTTCTTAGTAGAGGAGGTTTAAACACTGAATCTTTCGCATAACCCCACAGAAAGAAATCGCATGGGGTTAAGTCGCGAGAGCGTGGAGGCCATGACATGAATTGCTGATCATGATCTCCACCACGACCGATCCATCGGTTTTCCAATCTCCTGTTTAAGAAATGCCGAACATCATGATGGAAGTGCGGTGGAGCACCATCCTATGGTACGTTCAGCTCCCTGCTTGCTTTATTCGTCGACTTCCGCGGGCTACGCGTGAAACTTGCCCGCACGCGCTCAACCGTTTCTTCGCTCACTGCAGGCCGACCCGTTGATTTCCCCTTACAGAGGCATCCAGAAGCTTGAAACAGCGCATACCATCGCCGAATGGAATTAGCAGTTGGTAGATCTTTGTTGAACTTCGTCCTGAAGTCTCGTTGCACTGTTATGACTGACTGATGTGAGTGCATTTCAAGCACGACATACGCTTTCTCGGCTCCTGTCGCCATTTTGTCTCACTGCGCTCTCGAGCGCTCTGGCGGCAGAAACCTGAAGTGCGGCTTCAGCCGAACAAAACTTTATGAGTTTTTCTACGTATCTGTAGTGTGTCGTGACCATATTTCAATGAATGGAGCTACAGTGAATTTATGAAATCGCTTCAATCATTTGTAATAGCCCTGTATTGCAGAGCATGTTGAGTTTCGCAGCCAATTTGTGGGCGAACACTATCCTGTTGGAGCAACACATCACCTTCCTGTTGCAAAAACGACAGAAAAGCAGGTCTTAACAACATCCTGCACACACCAAGCGCTGGTTAACGTCTCCTCCAGAAACACCAAAGGTGAACGAGGATTTAGCTTTTCGCAGCCCAGACCATAAGGCCTGGTGTAGGGCCAGTGTGTCTTGGACGAATGCATTCTACAAGACAGCGCTCACTAGGTCTACTTCATACGCGCAAACGTCCTTGACTTGCATGCGGGCAGAATCTGCTTTCATCGCTGAAGGCCACGGCGCGACATTCCATCTACCAAGTGATCCTCTGACAGCACCAGACGAACGATGCACGTCTATGCTAGAGTGCGTGCCTGTGGTCCCACTGCTAATAATCGGTTTGCGACAATTCTTGTTGACACTTCTAGGCTCATAACCCCTCTTATCTGTACTGGTAGCTGCACAATCCGCCACTGCTGCCCTTAGAATACGACGATCCTAGCGGGCGTCTGTGCTGTGTGGACGTCCACAACCTCATCTACGGGCGTGAGAATGTTCACGTGACCATTGATACCACCGAGCGAGGTGGCGCAGTGGTTAGCACACTGGACTCGCATTCGGGAGAACGACGGTTCAATCCCGTCTCCAGCCATCCTGATTTAGGTTTTCCGTGATTTCCCTAAATCGTTTCAGGCAAATGCCGGGATGGTTCCTTTGAAAGGGCACGGCCGATTTCCTTCCCAATCCTTCCCTAACCCGAGCTTGCGCTCCGTCTCTAGTGACCTCGTTGTCGATGGGACGTTAAACACTAACCACCACCAACCACCACCACCATTGATACCGTTGCACAACTGACGCAGAACGTCCAACTTGTTTGGCAGTTCTCTGAAAGGACAAAACCCACCACTCGGAAGGTCACAATGTAACCCCTTTTAAACTCGCTCAGTTGGCTGTAGGAAGCACGGGTGCATCTCCGTGGCATGGTTGCCTGCTTGCTTCACACGTTTGCAACACACTGAACCTTCTGGCTGTGAGGATTTACTATTAAATGGTAGACACAGATGGCGCTCTGTAGCTACGCCACTACGCTATCTGTTGGCAGATGACGTTGAAACCATTATCAGTACATCTACTAACTACCAGGTGGCATATTCCATCATCTGATCAATATCGAGGTCGTCTTTCCAGGTGTACTAACATTCTCCGGCAGTATAACTTTGTATATTACTTCTACGATTTCAGTTAGAAGAAACTTTCTTCAAGAAATAGTGCAAATGGTGATTTCTTGCCCCCTGTCATTAGCGTTTTCTGTCTCCCACAATGTCTGCCCGTGCCCAGACGTTAAGCTGCCCCAGCGCTTCAACACGCAGGAGGACGGTGCCATAACGTGCTTAAAAAATGTGTGTTCTGTGGATAGGAAATAAGCAAAGGCCGTCTGAAGTCTGTGACCTATCACCGCCAGTAGGGGAGTTTTGGCGCCACGTAGGGGTTCATACATTCCACATGTTGCTGCTGGTTCAAGTCCCAGAACTACCAAACGTCTCAGTTCAGTAACTGGCGGGAGGGGAGCGACAGCGCCCGGCCTGAGACTGCGTCCAATATTCAGCGACGCCGATTTATTAATGTTCAGAAGACTGCCCACAGCCTGTCCATATCGTTCTATCCGGTTTACTATGCTACGGACTTCATCAGTGGAATGAACCAGCAGTAGCAGGTCGTCGGCTTACGCCCTATAGCGGAAGATTATGAGCCGCAGGGTGATGCCAGATGGCCTGTGGTTCACACCCCCGAGAAGTGGCTCGAGCGCGATTACATAAATGTAGGTAGAAATGGGGCAGCTATGTCGTAGAGACCTGTTAATGGGTTTTGGACCCACTGTCCACCTGTTGAACAGGACCTTAAAGCTGGCTACTGCAAGAAGGCGCCGTAGGGTGTCGATACGCCTCAGGGGAAATTCCATATGGTCCATGACTTGCAGGAAAAAGTTATGCTGCAACTCTATCGAAGGCCCGATTGAAATCGATGGGGACGATCGGCACTCTCAGGCGGCACGCCGAGC
Organism: Schistocerca nitens; assembly: GCF_023898315.1. Lineage (NCBI taxonomy): Eukaryota > Metazoa > Arthropoda > Insecta > Orthoptera > Acrididae > Schistocerca > Schistocerca nitens. Next base: position 566,915,300 of record NC_064616.1, on the reverse strand, counting down.
CGATCGCTATTAAGTTCCTGCAGTCGCTAGTGGCCATTTTTATGTTAGCATCTCCTCCCTGCGACGTCCGGTCTGGGGCGAGAATCATTGGCAAAGTCTGCGAAAAGTATGACGAAGATCTCGTAGTCGACGACCAACACTGTAAGTCGCCAATAGTCATTGACCGACTGCCCTCCCGCTGACTTGTGTACTGGAATGAGAAGTCCTTCGGCTAAGGTAGGCAGACTGTGCCATCCGAGGACGTGAGTTCTCGAAACATTGTAAATCAGCGGCTCATCATGATGTCACAGAAGGTCCGGTAAATCTCGGCTGGTAATCTATCGACAGCTGGAGACTTACTGAGAACACCTTTACACCCCCCCCCCCCCCGCCCCCCATCTCCGCAGACGAGACTTCCTCCATTACTGTTGTCGCTGTTGCCACGTCAATTGTGCGTGTCACCAGTTGTAACGCTTCCACAGTGGCCTCGTCATCTACGGTTCTTTCCTGGTAAAGATGACGACAGTGATCCTCCATGGCTTTCACTTGGTTGCTTGGGTCGTACAGGAGCGACCATCTCCCGTCGTTAAGCGTGTCATTAATTGTCGCCGGTGTCGGCGCGTGCCCACCACAATGTAATGCATTGTGGGTACCACTGCGGCCGTTCGGTCGTATCGTCGGGAGCGCCCTACGACGCCTTCTAATCGGCACTTCGTCAACGATAGTATGTGAGCCTTCATTCGTTGTCGTTCTCGTCGTCTGTCCGGCGATGGGGGTAGAGGGGCGAGGTCCCTGAGAGCTGCGTAGTAAAAGTCCAGGTTCTGCCGGTTCCACGCAGCCGTGTCCTTGCCAAACTTCATTAGTGTCTTGCGGATTACCGGTTATGCTCAGAGGAGTCTCCACAACAGAGTACAGTGGTATCGGGAATGACGTCGTTCGCAGTTGGCCCACATTGCGGCGACTTGCCAGTAGCAGTCCGGATCCTGGAACTGTGTTAGGCTCATCTTCTAAAGGTCGTTACTATGCTATACTTTTAGATGGTAGAAATTCATCGTGCAGATATAGCCACCGTGATCAGAAAACGCCAGAAGCCATCGTTCGGCGGCCACCATTACTGTGTAAAACCTTGTGACAGATTTAGGCGATCCAATCGGTTCGCCGAATGGTTGGTAAGATGCATGTGTCCAGCGCTGTCGCTGTGTATCTTTTCCCGCGTGTTACACAAGTGAAGATTTTGAATCACCGTACCCAGTCCCAGACAAAGTATGTAGTTCGGGATTTGGTACTTGGGATGTAGGACGCAATTAAAATCGCCGGCGAAGACTATGCGTTCGTACCGTCCTAGGAAAAGGGGGGCAATGTCAGCAGAGTAGAATCTGGCGTGCTCACAACGTTTGGTGGCGCCTAATGGCGCATAAACTTTAATGAATGGGATGTCGAATGCCATGATTGCTAATCCTCATGTGGAGGGGAGACACGTGATTTTGGTGGCTTCGATACCATCAAACATTAAAATCACCACCCTGATGTCTGATGGACGACCATGCATCATGCACGTTACATGGCCATTAAGGTTCAGGAATGAATCCATTCGAACTTCTTGCAGGAATGTAAAGTCGACTCTTGTGGCTCGTATTGTTTCTCTTGGGAGTTGGATCTTGGCAGGAGAGCTAGACATGTTGTTACTCATCGTGACGCTGCGATGCGGTGCGATGGTTGGGCAGGGTTATCCATGGTGATGGTGGTGAGAAGCAGATGTCGCGAGTGAGATCGCATCCGTCCGATCGCGGCCCATCCGATGTTGTTCAGATCTCAGCGAACCCCAGATCGAAGTGCTGTCCGGTCTCGATGTCCTCAGCCCACGAGTGGGTGCGGAAGTGTGTTCATTTTCCATCAGGTTCAAATGGCTCTGAGCACTATGGGACTCAACTGCTGAGGTCATTAGTCCCCTAGAACTTAGAACTAGTTAAACCTAACTAACCTAAGGACATCACAAACATCCATGCCCGAGGCAGGATTCGAACCTGCGACCGTAGCGGTCTTGCGGTTCCAGACTGCAGCGCCTTTAACCGCACGGCCACTTCGGCCGGCCTTTCCATCAGGTCGTGGTGATTGATAGAAAGGGACTGTGCGGCTTCGCAGCCTGCATTGGAACTTTCCTGCTGATCACTCTTCCCCGCAAAGGACTGGCAGGCGGATTCCTCCCACCTCCCCCTCCCTCAACCCCTTCCCGCCGTCCAGCTGCAGGGGTGGAGTTAGTCGCAGTGGTGTCAGCCCTGTGGTTGGCGTCCTGCAGGATCAGTCCTTCTCCCTCCTGCGAATGGGAACTGCAGTGCCTCGACACGGTCCTGCGACGTCGCTTCTGTAGTTTCGATAACCGCTGTTTTCGTGTGTGACGTTACGTGTCGGATGATGTCGTTGACTCACGCCTCTCTGTCACAAAGGCTTATGTTGGTACGATAAGTGTATCGTTTGCCATCTACATCTACATCTACATATATACTTCGCTAACCAACAAGCGGTGTGTGACGGAGGGCACAATTCGCGCCAAAGTCATATTGCCCCCCCCCCCCCTTTCTGTTCCACTCACGGATCGCACGATGGAAAAACGACTGTCTGAACGCGTCAGTACGAGCTCCTGCTGTTGGCAGTGCCTCCAGTGTTCGGGCGCATCGATGGCGTTGAACAAAGTTCTGCCACTGGCCAGGCTGAATACTCTGCCAGGCGTCGGTCTGCAGAGGCTGGTTCCGGTACTGCAACGTCATTTTGTTGCGTCTGTACAGACAGAAACGTCGTGAGCGCCACCGTATAAGGTACTGGAAGGGCTGTCGGCGTCGGTGGAGGCGCAGTGTCCTGCGGTGGTAGTTGCATGATCCGAAGTTGAAGGCACTTCGGACATAGGTGAGCTTTCTTGCCGCATCCGGAACACGTTTTAGATTGGCTGTTATAAAAAAATAACTATGGTCCGGCAGCCCCCTGTTCCAAGATACGATGCTAGGTATAGTCAGAGTTCAATGCGCACCTGGCGTTCTCCGTTGAGGATTGGATACGTCTTAAGCTGGCTCCACTTTTCGCCACGTGTTCTTGTACTGACTGTACCGAGTGGGCGGAGCGCCGCCACGACGTCTGCCGCCATGGTTTGGGAAGGTAGTTCGAATATGCGTATAGTCTGCAGTCCTAGTGCGGCGTGGTCAGCCTCGACGTTGCTAACATTTCCGTCTGCGTGGCAGAAGCGGAGTCCTTATTCCATCACTCGAAGAATTCCGTCGCATGTATCGTCATTAATAAGTTTCACATAGACCGTGTTACTTACGATCGAAAAGTGGATGGCGACGATGCGGAACTGGGATATTGGTCTCTCCTTTTAAAAAGCGCTCGACATCAAGTGCTTCTGGTCTAGCAAAGTCGTTTCTAAAAGCGAATTTCGATGCTGATTTTCGCTACGGCGTCACTTTAGTGTCGGTCGAAGAAAGCAAACAAGCCGAGAGTGCTCGTGCTGCAGGCTGAAACACGGCACGTCCGTTCCGCTCGGCCAAAAAAGCCGGACCACGTTTCAAATATAACAGTTTCGTGCAGTTCAATGGTTGGTTGGCTGATTTGGGGGAGGAGACCCAACAGCGATGTCATCGGTTCCATCGGACTAGGAAAGGATGGGGAACTAAGTCGGCCATGTCCTTTCAGAGGAACCACCACGGCATTTACCTGAAGCTCTTTAGGGAAATCAGAATGGCCGGACGCGGGTTTGAACCGTCGCGCTTCCGAATGTGAGTCCAGGGTAGTAACCACTGCGCCACCTCACTTAGTACGGTTCAATGGCGGGGTGCAAACCTATCAATTGGGCGCCACTTCGGCGACCTGCGTTTCCCTAAGGTACCCCACTTATCCAACAGGGTAAAGTGGATGTGCAGTTTAACGGGGACCCTTCATATCGTTGAGAGCTGAAGGCTAGATTCGATCCCGCGACCACTCTGTATTGAGGCAAACGTATTACCATTCGTACACACAATGGTTCGAATAATGTTTAGTGATAGAAAGCAGCAAGATCTAATGTTCCGTAATATTCAAGTAAATGGAAACTAACGCCGGATGCGGCTCAACGTAACACTATGAGATACCAAATGCTCCCAACATACATAAACGATACATAGTATTGCATCAGCAGCACTCTCATTTTCTTCCATGATAGTGCTGATCTCTACAGGAATAGAACATCCGTGGTTGATTGTAAGGAAAAGCTGAACGACATATGACATACTACCATGTGGTGTAGAAAAGCCAACAAATGAAAGATAATCCCTTAGACAGGCGGAAACTTCATAGTGGCAGATTAAAAAATTATTGATATTTTCTTAGGCCTGTTAAATCGTCAGGTATTGAGAGCCAACCCTGCAGAGCATTATGAAGTAGAACTAATACGTGAAATGCATAGCTGGAAAGATGAATGAAAGACCTAAATTTGTTGGAAGAATTCTGAGAAATTCAGTATATCTGTTAAATAAAGCGTATGTAAGACCTGAGTGCCACTTATGTTACAATGCTCTTTCGCTGTTTGATGTCATCTGGTCATACTGGAAGAAGGCGAAGACGGCATTGAGAGAGGCGCTGACTGGGCTGGTAACAGGCCGCTATAGCCCACACGAACGAAACAAATGTTCAGGGACCTTAAATGACAATCATTGAAAGATAAGGACTTTGTTCTCGTTAAACCTTGTTTTGTGTGTTTAAAGAACCAGCATTCGAGGTAGAGGGAGTAATCATTCTGCTGCTTCCACATACCGATGGGTCAAGGCCATAAGAAGAAAATGGTTCAAATGGTTCTGAGCACTATGGGACTTAACATCTATGGTCATCAGTCCCCTAGAACTTAGAACTACTTAAACCTAACTAACCTAAGGACATCACACAACACCCAGTCATCACAAGGCAGAGCGACCCCGCCGGGAATCGAACCCGGGAAACCGGGCGCGGGAAGCGAGAACGCTACCGCACGACCACGAGCTGCGGACTCCATAAGAAGAAATTAAGACAGTTTAGAGCCGTGCTTGGCACAATAGTTTGTCATAATTTCCCTCGTTCCATTCGCGAAAGGAGTTGAATAGTTAGTGGCTAATATTGGTACGAAACATCCTATGTCGTCCCATGCAGAGTGCCTAGCAAATCTGGGATGCCACCTCATTACTGTTGCGAAGGCGTACTGAAAAGTAATGCCTCAGAATTTTTTATTCTGTTCTCAATATCGGTTGAGGTATTACACATTCCGTTACATGGCTCTTAATCTTAGCGTGTAACAAGGCGGTGTGTAACGTAACAATGTCGGTGCATGAGAGACCCTCAGGAAAGTGAAAGAACGGATTTGAAGAGTTCGTCCACACATGGAGCACCGTCTCCTTCAGTATGACAATGCCCGACCACACAAGAGAACTGCGACACCTGCAACGATCCGACGCCTTGTATTCGCTGTCAGTTCATCCTCAATACAGTCCCGACTTGGCACCACCTATTTCCAGAACTTAATGAACACTTTCGAGAAGTTCGCTTTGATAGTGTTGAAACGGTGTAAGCAGAGGTGAGGTTGTGACTCCGTCAACAAAGTCGAGCATCCTACGGCAACTCCCGCATCTCGTGGTCGTGCGGTAGCGTTCTCGCTTCCCACGCCCGGGTTCCCGGGTTCGATTCCCGGCGAGGTCAGGGATTTTCTCTGCCTCGTGATGGCTGGGTGTTGTGTGATGTCCTTAGGTTTAAGTAGTTCTAAGTTCTAGGGGACTGATGACCGTAGATGTTAAGTCCCATAGTGCTCAGAGCCATTTGAACCATTTTGAACAGCAACGGTATCAACAAACTAGTCTCTCGCGAGAGATGTGTTCGGCGCCAGGGTGACATGAAATCAAACATAAATATGAAGAATAAAGATGTAGAATGTTAATAAAGTTTCTTGTATTTAGAAAGCCTTAGAGTTTTCGCATAAAGAATTTGGACGCATTCCTTTTCACTATGCCCTCGTAGTAAACCGAATGCCATTAATTACATGGCGGGAAGACTGAAAAGAACATCAGTGTTATGCGCTACTTTTCACATGTGGCCGGGCAGCGGCAGTTTTTTAACAAGGTAGTGCTCGCCTGCATATAGTTCGAGCTACGCAGCAGCGGTTACGTCGTATGCCAACGATTCTGTAACGTGGACGGACATTTGAGTTACTGCCAGCTCAATTCTGCGAGACAGGATGGCAGCCTAAATTCCTTCAGGTCGCAATCGTGGACCCACTTTGGAATATGTGAGGGATAACGTTCCAGAGGATCACACACGGCTGCTCCATATGATAGCTAATCGCCTCTTTGCATATGCCTATGCGTGCTAATCTGCGACAAAAGTCAGAAATGTGACTTTTTAATGATAGTCCAATAATTTCTGTATTTTTTCTATATGCTCGTATCTTTTTTATTCATTTCGAATTCAATAGTCAGTCTGGATCTGGCTTTGGTATGATCTGGCGCGCGGCTGGTCCCGGCGGAGGTTCGAGTCCTCCCTCAGACATGGGTGTGTGTATTTGTCCTTAGGATAATTTAGGTTACTTAGTATGTAACCTTAGGGACTGATGACCTTAGCAGTTAAGTCCCATAATATTTCACACACATTTGAACATTTTTATGATCTGGCACCATAAATGTTAACTTCCGTTGACAACTTATGGAAACTAAACTTCGTGAAGCGAAACATTTTCTTTAGCCGTAAATTTAAATCATTGGTGGGTTAGAATGTTAGATAAAATAGTAGAGGCGATGTAATACATGCGCTGCCACTCGCTTCTGGAGTGTGTGAACAGATACAGATATAGTGGTAGCAGTGTGTCTCCGTGGTAGAACGAGAAATCCGTTTCCTATGCGGCTTAGTAGACACAAATTTAAGTAAATATATACAAAATGGAAGTAAATAGTGTAATAAAACAGATATAAAAAATTTATATTAAGCATTATCATAGCGAGCTTTAGGCAGCAGGTAACGGCCGTTATGAAATAACAACGAACAAGAAATGAAATGAAAATGAGTCCCTCTCTGTGAGTAAAAGTCTGAACAAAATATTGTCTGTCAAAAAATGCTATAACACCCTACATAAGGGACGCTTCATTATAAAATCGGTAACTGTTTTTTGGATGGGTTTCTCGTAACCTGTCAAGGCGCCTCACGTGTTGAGCACGTTGTGTCATCCTCGCACTGTTGATATTATATTTCATCCAGTCTTATATTCGTACCCATTTACTTATTTATGCCTCATATAACAATAAATTGCTTTCAGTTTTTTATGTTACTTGGGAACCAATACATTAGGAATTTTCCCGTTTTAAGTCACAGATAATAGCAACAGCGAAGGTGAGCCTATGGAAACAATATTTCTATACATTTATCCTGTCTTTATTTGATATTATCAGTGAAACTCCTATCTCAAAAGTCGCGTAGACCACGAAAAAAAGGTCACGAAACAAGCAGTTCTACTTGCGCATACCCACTTGAATCTTGTACAGCGACATTTTAAAGAATACCTCAGCTTTTGCATTCGATTTTCACACAACCTCACCGCAAAACATGGTATACCAAGTTTATAACTGTATCCATAACTGTTAATAAAGTGAAAGAGCACATCGCAGGGCCTATTTCGAACTGAAAGGCAACATGTAGTGTGTGTATCTGCCTCTGCAACCGTTAACACTAAACAGCTGGTGTAAAGCGCTCTCACCATACTAGAGACCTCCAGCGGACTGAAGTATGGTTTCTGTTTACCAGATGCCTCAGCGTAATGTATTAAATTGCTAACTTGTTCCCAATTCTTGCAGAGTGAACCTGGCGCTGATTCGTACACGTGTTGCAAAACTTGAATTCTGCATTTTCTCTGCTATCTTTTCATAAAAGAGAAGGAAGGTTAGACTTGAACGTCCTGTCGGAGGCGTGGTCATACAAAAAAAGCATGTCGGCAGTTGGGTAGCACAGGCCTGAAAATCGGCCGTGGCTTGTTAAAAAGGACCATCCCGGTATTCGACTGAAGTGATTTAGAACAATTTCGGCCAATCTAAATGTTGATGACTTGGCGGGGATTCGAAACCCTCCCCCTCCTTATCGTGAATACAGAGCAATTCACAAAAGCTGGTTGCGTTCCAGGTACAGGTTTCATTGGATTCGCTGGAAGAGGTGACTCACTAATTAAGACGTTGAACGCCTATTCAACAGAACCGTGCTTCAAATCCCCATACGACCATACTGATTTAGGTTTTCCGTGCGTTCCCTAAATAGTTTAAAGCAAATGCCAGGACGGTTTCATTGAGAAAGATGCTACCGATTGCCATCTCTTTCACTCCAAACTAACGTTGTGCTGTGCCGGCCGTTGTGACCGAGCGGTTCTAGGCGCTTGAGTCCGGAACCGCGCTGCTGCTGCGGTCGCAGTTTCGAGTCCTGTCTCGGGCATGGATGTGATGTCCGTAGGTTACTTAGGTTTAAGTAGTTCTCAGTCTAGGGGACTGATGACCTCAGATGTTAAGTCCCATAGTGTTCAGAGCCATTTGAACCATAACGTTGTGCTTCACCTGTAACGTGCCTGTCGTCCACGGGACGCTGAACACTAATTTTGCTCCCTTCCTTCTGTTGTTACACTAGGCGAAGCATTGACCATGGTGACGCTGGAGATGCAACAACTCACTAGATCTTCAATAGCCTCTGTACAACCAAGATTTCTCCTCTGATTCACCTTTCTCACAGATGATTTTTCCCCCTCGACCCGAGTTTGTGCTTCGTCTCCTCATAATCTCTCGCTGAGAGGAAGCTACACACTGATCTCCCTTCCTTCGTCATATTCATTACTTCTTTTTAACGAAGGAAGGATAGACTTTAACGTACTGTAGACCTCGAGTTCATTAGAGTCACAGACTAAGCTCAGTTTTCCGCGCGGAGTGCCGCGTGGTTACAGGCGCCATGTCATGAATTACGCGGCCCCTCCCGCCGGGGATTCGAGTCTTCGCTCGGGCATGGGTGTGTGTGTTGTTCTTAGCATAAGTTAGTTTAAGTAGTGTTTAAGTCTAGGGACCGATAACCTCAGCAGTTTGATCCCTTAGGAATTCACACACATTTGAACATTAAGCTCAGTTTGGATAATGATGGAGAATGATTTCGAAAGTAGCCTTCTTTAACAAACAGTCCCTACATTTACCTGAAGCGGTTAAGGGTAACCACGGAAAATATAAATCTGATGCCCAGTGGTGGGTGGGTGGGGAGGGCGCCTGTTAGGAAGGGAAACTATGGAGACGGTAGGTAGGAGCTGAGGTGGATAGTAGGAAATGCAGTCGGTGGGAAAAACAGAGGGTGAGGAGTAGTGTGTTGTGTGGATATGGCAGACGTTACAAGAGGAAAGGAATGGGGATGGATGGAGAGGGCAACGGAGAGAGGAGCCCTGATGTGGAGTGAGATAGATGAAGAAGAGTTCAGGTTGCTGGGAGGGATAAATATTGGAGCAGATCTCATTGTGTGAGAGTTGGTTGAAGTTGCATAAGGATACGGTATGGAGTGTGTACAGGTGTAAGGACAGAGGGATGTGTTTGTGAAGGCGTGACAGCGTACCTGGGTAGGTGATCATAGGGGAGACAATGGGGTGACTGAAATCTAGTTTGCAGATAGTATAGAAGATGTGGAGTTGTTCGATGTGGGTGAGGAGGGGTGGAATTTGATGAGATGGCAGAGGATCTGGATGTCGGTAGGTAAACAAACGGATGCAGAAAGCGAGACAGAGTGCGTGGCGTTCGAGGATTTGGAGGAACTTATAGAACATTGGTGGGGCTGAGATCCATGCAACATTTTCATAGCAGAGGATGGGTAGGATCAGGGTTTTCTAGGTGTGTGGAATAGTGGAGGGGTACAATTCACCCAAAAATGCGTCAATGTTTTATTCGTCCATCCTGTATAAAGTACATCTGAGAATAAAAAACGTTTTCTGTTATTTACATGTAGAATCTTGACCATCAAAAACATCGCAAATAGAAATTATGCAAAAAGAACTACAATTTAAGAGGGTAGTGGTTGGTAGCCTTCATGTGGATAGCACTTTGAGCCTAAAAACTATCAGCAGTGAAACATACAGGACTTCAGCGCTCCTTGGTGTACGAAAGTTGAACGCTGCAATCGAGGCGAGCCACAAGACATGTATCTGTAACTGACACAGAGAGGCGATGTGGCCAGATGCCATGACTAACAGCGATCAGGATCTCTTTATACACATGAGGCTTGGGTTCTTGCAGTGTGACCTGCAGAGCTTCGTCCTGTCAGCCCAGCCTGCTGCTATTGCTTTGTGAAAGGTTTTCATGGTCATAACCAGTCAGTGGGGTGCTACACTTCTATTTGCTAGAAATGTGGGACATACACAGTATAGTACATACATACAGCAAGTCATTGAATTTTGTGTTGAACAGCGAATATTGTACCTAAATCAATAAAGTTGTGCTGAAACCAGCGAATATTGCATCAAACCTGATGTCCTACTGCTGAATCTACACATCGAAGAAGTTTTTAAACGCAGCAAACAGTATATGACAACAACCACGTTACTGGAGATTGACATTAACGATCCTTGCACCACGATATGTATTACACTGCATGTAGTGCATCAGACGTTTCCAGAGGATTTCGAAATGGAGACAGCCAAGGAATCTAAACGTGTAAGCTTAAAGAACTGACATTCGCTACAGACTGCTGAATTATAGCTACAAATTGACATCTCACGTAAGGGCTCTCGAACACAACGGAAATTAGTACTTTTATTGAAGCACACACTCCCTTTCCCCTTGCTAAAGTATCACTGTTTTGATGGTTTGATTCCTTTTACACAAAGTCTAATGACACAGCGGTGACAAACAACGACTGTGTAAGGAGGGAGGAGACCTAAGGCCACCAGTCAGAGCACTTTATCGTGTCTACAGAAAACCGAAAACATACGATCAGTCAGCCACGCTGAGAGAACGTTGTAAATCAAGTCGTTGATATCGTCATCACCGACACACAAGTGAAAAAGAAAAACGGTTGTGAAACCATATTTGCCGATATGTGGAAGAATAAAATAGTTGGAGGAGTAGCCTGGAACAATACGATAACTTCACATGTTTAGAAGTACCTCACCTTTACGTATTTTGTTGTAGGTATACCTTTCAGATATCTGGAAGTCATCGACAACGAGATTTCATCTCTACTGCACAGTGTTTATGTATTCCAAACCTGTTTTTTGTTTTACAGTTCATTACCGGTTGTAGTTACAGAAACTGTTATCAGTATGCATCTCATAGACCAACGTGACAAAAGTTAACTCCCTGACAGAAATTGTCGTGGCTCTGAAATTAATAGTATGCTGCTGATATTTTACTAACGTTGCGACAAGAATCTTGGATTGGGGGACTTGTAAGACAGATGGGACTGGGCTCATATCTCCAGATCCATCTAGAATCTGGAGGTATCTTGGATTGTGCCATCATAGCTGATGACACTGCTATAGATGGTCCTCATACTGGATTCTTATCCTCAGATCAGCCATCTCAGAGCGCCATCTTGGATTGTGACATCATAGAGCCTGTGCTCATATTCCCAGGTCAGCAATATTGAATTGTCGCCATGGGGGTTGTCCTCGTGTTCCCAGGTCCGCCATCTTGGATCGTCATATAACTGAGGTTGTGCTCATATTCTCAAGTCAGCCACCTTGTATTTCATAATTATGACTACTGGGCTAGGTCCACCATCTTAGAGCAACTTGCTTATCACATTAGAGGGGTGGGGATATCCGGCAAAAATGCATTTCGTCATCGATGACATCATAGCAAAACGAGGAGAGGGGAAATCTGGCAACAACGCAGGCAGTCCTTGGACGTTCTCAGATACACTACAAGCGTGAATTCTAGGGGAAAACAATTGGGTTCCTCTACATAACTTGTGAAAACTTGTGAATAAATTCACGATCTTGTCCATCATTGGAGAATCTTCTATTAAGAAGTTATCAGAGTCTTTGCATGAAAATAATTAAAAATTGAGTTTACGTTTTGAACAGATGGCTGTTTTCTACATTAAATGAACCAGCTTTTTGAGGTCTGAACAAATTTCACTTACGGTCAATTTTCGACAAATAACATAATTTATCCATTTTAGATGCAATAACTTAAATTTCGTGACAAGTGATACCTGCTATCCCTTTCAGAATAAATGTGAACTAGTTTCTAACAAGGTCAGGAGTATCGATTCATTTAGGACCTTCTCGCTAGGGAAATACATAGTGCATTAGCTTGCGGGAAAGAAGCGATTAACAGAATCGGGTCGAACAAGCGCCCCAGGTCATCTTCCACAATGGTTAGATTGAGCGTAACTTCTAAGCAGTTTTCTGCACTTGTAAAGGCATATATCACGTTAACCATTAGCACGTCAGTACAACAATTAAAGCACGAAAATATGAAGCATTTGGCGCATACGACATTGTCCTCCGGCTAAGGTTAAAGCGGCGACGGTAGTATCATCCGGTCGACCTCAGAAGTACACTAAAAATAGAACTAGGATGGATACTGCTGATCATATGGTGGCCCCGGGTACAGAAAAACAGTCACGAAAGACAAACACCTGTCACTTTGTATTATATTTCGCGCTTCTTCACTAACAATACTCCACCAAAGATAAATCTGAGGGCAATATAACTGTTAAAATTACTTTCTTAGCCTAATAAAGAGTAATTATTAATGCATATAACACCAAAATTACAGATGAATTTTACAGAAAGCTGCATTAAAGCACATCAAGAAGATCAAAGGCTTTCGAAAAATGATTGAGTACTTGGTAGGAATTTGATTCGAACCCTACGCCATCCAAAGTTTTCCACGGATTGCTCACGTTTTTTCATCCGAATTTTGGAACAGAACGTTCCCCACACTCATCAACCAGAGTCTTCTACTCTTTCTCTATTTATTTCACTAAAGATGGGACATTAAACGCGTACTGTAAATGAGGTATCTCTCCAATGTAGAAGATTTGGCGCTACCTCTGTTGCTATTGTGCCGTCTAATCGGTAAAAATAAATAAATTTGAAAGCAAACAAAGAATTTTGTAAAAGGCCTCATTCTACATATCCGCGTGTACAAAAGCAATATAGTTATGCGGCACTGATCTCCTGGACAAATTTCTGGTGGATGTGGTTTTTCTATGGCTTCCCCTCTCAGCTACAGTTTTTGTTCTTACCATCCACATCTCGTATTCTAGTGGTTAACATCGCCGCCTCTAAATCGCGGGGTCTCGCTCTCGATTCCCGGCCGAGTCGGCGATTTTTTTCGTTCAGAGGGACTAGGAGTTTGTGCTGTCATAATAATTTCATCCCTTCTTCACCACGAAGACGCGCAAGTCGCTGAAGTGGCGTCAAACAGAAAGTCTTTCGCCATGCAATGAAACAACGTGGAGATGGGAAAGATCGATACCGGTATTTTAGTTCTGAGTAACCGGTAGTTTTCGGTATTTGTTTGGTCTCTGAATGAGTCAAAATTTTTCGATCTTTGCTCGATTTCTACTTTTATTACAGTAAATAATAGGAATAAAAAAACCGAAAATCTGTTATTTCAGAAAGTGATTTTAACACTCAAGTTAAACTGCCCTGGAAAACAAACGATGCAACCGGAAACCGCTTATTTCAGTGATAACCCCCATTCCTAGAACAGCCCCAGATGGGATCTCCAAGCCGGCCGCGGTGGTCTAGCGGTTCTAGGCACGCAGTCCGGAACCGCGCGACTGCTACGGTCGCAGGTTCGAATCCTGCCTCGGGCATGGATGTGTGTGATGTCCTTGGGTTAGTTAGGTTTAAGTAGTTCTAAGTTCTAGGGGACTGATGACCACAGATGTTAAGTCCCATAGTGCTCAGAACCATTTTTCTTTGGGATCTCCAACCCAATAATGCCATACGATCATTTCATTTCATTGTCCTCGCCCGTAATCTAGCCCATGACAGCAGCATGTGAAGTTGGAGCGAATATCTTCTTACACAATCACAATAAGCATGAACATTCTGAAGACCATCATGATAGTGACCCTTAACAGTTTCGTCGTGTGCTACGAAAATGTTCAAACAATATTAATTGCAGAATAATAATAATTATGTACGTTCACTACGGCTTTTGTCCATTGGAGCAACAGAGCATCTGAAGAACGATCAGAATTGAATGATATTTAGTTCACATGGAACTTAAGTGATACAAAGTAATAATTGAAACAATGGAACAGTATTATGTCGGTAAAGCCGGGACTCGTTGTGCCATGGTGTTTTACACGCTGTAATTTTTAATCGTTCATACTTGGACGCGTCTCTGAAAAACCAATAGGATCATGTGTACTGGCTAATGGACGAGCAACACGAGTCAGCTGTTAATAAAATCCACAACGTTTTCAGAGAGGAAATGTCGGGAAATTAGCCAGAGCAGGGAGGAATCGCTCTCTACCATGCTCTTAAGTTCTGCAACATGCTAAAGTGCGTTTACCTTCACGAATGCGTAAAGTGAAGTGTATTATTTTGGCCTTCAATATTTCCCGGGGATAGCGGTCACCGTTGACAATACTCCCACATCGGAAGAGCTGACACGTTCATTCTATGCAGTGGTGCTCCATATCATCGTTGGACGTGCTGGGCTGCTATAAGTCTGCATACTGCGTTCTGGTACATGGCGTTCACTTATACACTGTCTAACGCTTACAACGGGAAAGCTGGACGCGGCCAACCGGTTCGGCTCGTATTTAATAGGGCGCTTGAGTACAAGCTCAAATGAAACACTCTAAGGTATTTTGGCTCGACAGCCCTCTGGTTTTGAGAGAACCACTCCTATAAGTTCATGACGTGTATGATTGATATAAAATTGTAAACTGAGAATTTTTCATCATTAAATATGACATCCGCAGATGCATATTTTTCTAGAAAAAATTGTTGCGATTGACGTTTATGTACCTATATTGTAAACACTGTTTAACGAAAGCGTCGCTGGCGTAACGACGAAGACAGTTGGCTTGGGAAAAGGGAACCTGTGTTCGATTCACAAATTCATTCTGCAGTTTTCTTACTTGTATTTTTTCAATATCGTAACTGACAGGAATATGAATGTTAATAAGGTAATCAATAAGAAATGACAACAAGGTTGGCAAATAAATTTCTCGAACGACTTGGAATAGTATAGAACTAAAATTTTAAGTCTCGTTGTGTGAAAACGATTCGGAGTGCTGCGAGTTCGTCACGACGGACTACAAACGCACGATGCTTGTTTACAGCGAGGCGCAGTACTGAAGTTTGGCTCTGAGCACTATGGGACTCAACTGCTGAGGTCATTAGTCCCCTAGAACTTAGAACTAGTTAAACCTAACTAACCTAAGGACATCACAAACATCCATGCCCGAGGCAGGATTCGAACCTAAGACCGTAGCGGTCTTGCGGTTCCAGACTGCAGCGCCTTTAACCGCACGGCCACTTCGGCCGGCTAGTACTGAAGTTTATTTGGAAGTTTCTTAATTGCAGCGTTCTTCTGGAAACCCAGCAGGGATTGCACAACAGCGAGGTTGTTATCGTATGCGTGGTATGCATTAAAATTAATTTCTGAAAAATAAATATTTTGAAATGTAATCCAAGCCTGTTTTAGTTCAAATCTTCTCAAGGAACGATGTAGTTGTGCGAAGGATGCATTCATAACATGTTCTTGGTGATGGGAGTATATTTGCATCGAATGTTTATATGACAAGTACCATCAGTAAAGTTGTTCGAAGGAAAATGAGGACACGTTACGGATGAGCTTTTTCCTTACTAATCCAAGTCGTTTGAGAAATTTATTTGCGTACTTTGTTATTTTCCTTACTGATTACCTTGTCAACACTCCTATGCCTACCATTTTCGATACGGAAAAAAATAAAATGAAAACAAAACAGCAGAATGCATTTTGGGAATCTAATACAAGTACTCTCCTCCCCAGACGAACTCCATAATCGCTACACCAGAGGACTTTCGTTGAATATTTTTCCCCTTACGGGGTACATGAGCAACGGCCGTAGCAGTTTCTTTCCTCGATAATATGCTCAAGGTTCAATTATCTGTCGATCCACTCAGTTCTGAGTCGGTTCCGCATCATGAGCCTTACGAGGTGACTTTTTCTCTTTTCAAAAACGGGGGTGTTGAGACAAAACATCTTAGTCTTTGCCGGCCGCGGTGGCCGATCAGTTCTAGGCGCTTCAGTCCGGAACCGCGCGACTGCTACGGTCGCAAGTTCGAATCCTGCCTCGGGCATGGATGTGTGTGATGTCCTTAAGTTAGTTACGTTTAAGTAGTTCTAAGTTCTAGGTGACTGATGACCACCGATGTTAAGTCCCGTAGTGCTCAGAGCCATTTGAACCATCTTAGTCTTTCATTTTAGGTTTTACACAAGCGACCTGACAAATATGAGCCTAATTCATTGATCTGGTCGCGGGTTGTCCCCTTGTTAGCCATCCATGACTGCGGTCCTCATTAAAACACGAGACTCTTTGAAAAAAACAGTTTGATCAAATGATGATGACTCAGAATTAAAACTCCTAGTGTCAGTCACACTAAGGCTTGAGTAACCAACTCGGTACGGGAATATTGTACTATTACCAGTTGAAAATCGGTTAAAAAAAGAACGATAGTCAAACTTCATACCAGAAAACCAATCTAAAGTGCACTGTCATTGCATCTACATCTACATGACTACTCTGCAATTCATACTTAAGTGCCTCGCAGAAGATTCATCGAATCACTTTCACGCTATTTCTCTGCAATTCCACACCCTAACAGCGAGCTTGAAAAAAAAGAACACAAACTTTTCATGATAGCTCTGATTTCTCTTACTTCATTACAAGTATCATTTCTTACTATGTAGGTGGGTGTTACCAAATTATTTTCCATTTCAGAAAAGAACATTGAAGATACCCAGTGTCATATTTAAGAACTATAGATCTCTTGGATGAACTTGTGGGGTGGGTCCTACCAGGAGAAATTTTGTTTCAAGCATCCTGCAGAACTATTTTAGAATTAAAAACGCAGCATTTCAGCTTTATTATTAAAATGTATAAAACTATATTGTACGGTTTGATTTACTGAACTCTGAGATTAAAAAATAAAAAGAGTTGAAATCATTAAGGTATCCAACACAATTTATAACATCGCTATGAATAACTAAAGTTTTCCAAAAAAAAAAACAACAAAAAGTTGATTCACGTCCATACAAAAATCAGTATTTCAGTTGAAAGCATCTGCTACTGGAACTTTTTAGCTATCTAAGACTGTATACAATGTCCGTCCAAAATGTTCCAAAACCGATTTCATTGCTGGCATATAAGCGACGTCAACGAAGCAACTTGTAACGACTGTTGACAACAGATGTGCATTCGACCAATCAGTTGCGTCAGTGTTAAGTAGGAAGTGCGGCTGTAGTGTGTTAACGGCGTTGTGTCACGAATTGCAACGAAGCAGCATTTCTAAATCATGTGTTCAAGGTATTCTCCAGGATGTTTTGAAGAAGAGAATAATGTTTCCTAAGTTTGTGCTGCACACCTTGACTACCGAGCAGAAACAAGAATGCGTAACCGTCTTCCACGACTTGACGGAAATGTAGGACGTGGATATTCTTTCCTGAAAACCATCATCACGTGTGACAAGACTTGGTGTTATCAGTAAGAACCCACAGCTAAACAACAAAGTGCAGAAATTCACATGAAGCGCCAACGTTTTGATGACATAACCGACATTCCAGCCATTGCGTCGCGCGAGTTGAACAACATTCCAAACAAGGATTTTTATGACAGTTTCACATGGTTGAATGAACGTTCTGTGCGTTGTACGCAAGTGGGTGAAGACTGTGTAGAACACCTGAAGCATTAAAACAACCATCTTAACTTACATCTATTTTTTATATATCCAGTCTGGAAACTTTTTGAATTGATGGGGCATAAGTTATGACACCAGTATTAATGCCCTGAAAATACAAAAAGTTTTGCATCACCCTGGTTCCCAGAACTCCTGAAGACAGGCGTTGACTGTGGATAGTGTATCACAATGTCCCTTGGACTGTTCAGAGATGTTTCTAAACCCAACCAAAGATGTAAACAGCAATGCATGAGCAGCGCCTATTAGACGGAGGGTGTCCGACAGCCGATCAGTTCCAGTCATTCCACCAGGAAGGAGGTAGATGGCTCGTGCTGTCTGTTTAATCGCGTTGTCGTCGTGTTGTCGGTTTGATAGCGTCCGCATTGTTACTTTGTGCCAGGAAGGACTCTCAACAAGGGAAGTGTCCAGGCGTCTCGGAGTGAACCAATGTGATGTTGTTCGGACATGAAGGAGATACAGAAAGACAGCAACTGTCGAAGGCATGCCTCGCTCAGACCGCCCAAAGATTACTACTGCAGTGGATGACCGCTGCCTACGGTTCATGCCTCGGAGGAACCCTGACAGCAACGCCCCCATGTTGAATAATGCTTTTCGTGCAGTCACAGGACGTCGAGTTATGATTCAAACTGTGCGCAATAGACTGCATGATGCGCAACTTCACTCCCGACGTCCATGGCGAGGTCCCTCTTTGCAACCACGAAACCATGCAGCACAGAACAGATGGGCCCAACAACATGCCGAATGGACCGCTCAGGATTCGCATCACGTTGTCTTCACCGATGAATGTCGCATATGCCTTCAATCAGACAATCGTCGGAGACGTGTTTGGAGACAACCCGGTCAGGCTGTGCGATTTAGACACACTGTTCAAATGGCTCTGAGCACTATGGGACTTAACTTCTGAGGTCATCAGTCCCTTAGAACTTAGAATTACTTAAACCCAACTAACCTAAGGGCATCACACACATCCATGCCCGAGGCAGGATTCGAACCTGCGACCGTAGCGGTTCCGCGGTTCCAGACTGTAGCGCCTAGAACCGATCGGCCACTCCGGCCGGCTAGACACACTGTCCAGCGAGTGCAGCAAGGTGGAGGTTCCCTGCTGTTTTGGGGTGGCATTATGTGGGGCCGACGTACGCCGCTGGTGGTCATGGAAGGCGCCGTAACGGCTGTACGATACGTGAATGCCATCCTCTGACCGATAGTGCAACCATATCGGCAGCATAATGACGAAGCATTCGTCTTCGTGGACGACAATTCGCGCCCCCATCGTGCACATATTGTGAATGACTTCCTTCAGGATAACGACATCACTCGATTAGAGTGGCCAGCATTTTCTCCAGACATGAACCCTATCAAACATGCCTGGGATAGATTGAAAAGGGCTGTTTATGGACGACGTGACCCACCAACCACTCTGAGGGCTCTACGCCGAATCGCCGTTGAGGAGTGGGACATTCTGGACCAACAGTACCTTGACGAACTTGTGGATAGTATGCCATGACGAATACAGGCATGCATCAATGCAAGAGGACGTTCTACTGGGTATTAGAGGTACCGGTGTGTACAGAAATGTGGACCACCACCTCTGAAGGTCTGGCTGTATGCTGGTACAACATGCAATGTGTCGTTTTCATGAGCAATAAAAAGGGTGGAAATGAAGTTTATGTTGATCTCTGTTCCAATTTTCTGTACAGGTTCCGGAACCCTCTGAACCGAGGTGATGTAAAACTTTTTTTGGTGTGTGTATAAACATGCGTTAACGTAAGACAAAATTATATCCAAGTTCTTCAACCGTCCTAATGCAACTTATAGGTATGAATGTGACATTTCTTATAGAAAATATGCGTGCAATCAAGATAGGACTACCTTTTGTATGGCTTGATGACTAATAACAAAACAATGAATTCCTGAAATGAAATGTTCCGAAATCTTCGTGACTGCAACAGGCGTCTCGAAGTTCTCTTCAACTCGTGACTTGCCTTATCGGTCTGAAAATCGTATAGAGAATTATAAAATGTTTCATCTGCTGAAGGCAGTTATCGTGGCTTGGACTCTGCTGAAGACAGATCGTTTATAAGAGGGCGTGCTGGAAAGTAATTCTTCAGAATTTTCTATTCTGTTCTCAATATTGTTTGAGATATTAAATGTGATTCATATCACTCGGTCGACTTTCCCACTTCGCTGACGCAAGTTGCAACCCTTTACCGCTAGAGGGCACCGAATTGCAGCGCGTAATATAACGGTGTGTAACGTAACTATGTCGGCGTGTGATAAACAGCTTGCTTTAATCGAGTTTATACAGCAGAAAATGTGCCACTAGTGGAAATCCATAGAATAATGAAAGCTGTGTACGGTGATTATTGTATTAATACCAGTAATATGCGACGTTGGATTGTTCGTGCTCGTAATGAAAGAAACGGTGGTGCTAACCTCTACGTGTGTGACAAAGCTCGGAGTGGACGACCGCGAAGGGCAGCCGACGAGGCTCACTGGTATCGGGTTGATGAACTTGTCAGAGAAAATAGTTGGATGACACACACGAGAGCGTGTACAGGCCATCATTGCAGAACTACGGTACAGAAAACTGTGCACACGTTGGGTGCCTCGAATGCTCACTCCTAACCTGAAAAAGATGATATTGGACATATTTCAACAATTCCTTTTGCGTTTTCAGCGTGAGAGTGATGGATTTTGTTACAACATTCTGACGGGTGATGAAAGCTAGGTACACATTCTGACTCCGAAAACAAGAGTGGATCAGTGGATTTAAAAATGGCTCTGAGCACTATGGGACTTAACATCTATGGTCATCAGTCCCCTAGAACTTAGAACTACTTAAACCTAACTAACCTAAGGACAGCACACAACACCCAGCCATCACGAGGCAGAGAAAATCCCTGACCCCGCCGGGAATCGAACCCGGGAACCCGGGCGTGGGAAGCGAGAACGCTACCGCACGACCACGAGATGCGGGCGGATCAGTGGAGTTCCACCACAAAGGATTACCGACGCCAGAAATGTTCAAGACCATGCCATCCGCAGACAAAGTCATGCTCAGAGTGTTCCGGGATGTTCACGGCGTATTGCATGTGAAATTAATGCCTAAAGGCACCACTATAAACTCTGCGAGGTACTGCGAGACCCTCAGAAAAACGGAAGCACGAATTCGTAAAGTTCGTCCGCACGTGGAGCATCGTCTTTCTTAGCATGACAATACCAGACCACACACCCGAGCGCTGAGACATCTGCATCAATCCGATACCTTGTGTTCCGTGTAATCGGTCATTCTCCATACAATCCCGAAATGATTCAATCCAGTTTTTATCTCTTTCCGAAACTTAACGCACACTTTCGAGGACTGCACTTTGATAATGATGAGGCGGCGCAAGCAGAAATGAGGTTGTGACTCCGTCAACGAATTCAAACTTTCTACAGTGACGGTATAAACAGATTGGCTTTTCGTCAGGGTGACTACGTTGAGAGATAAATATGTAAACATGAAGAATAAATAACATGTAGAATAAATATGTAAAACGTAAATAACGTTTGGTTAATTAAAAAGCTTTAAGTATTTTCACATAAAAAATTCAGAGGGATTAATTTTCAGCACGTCCTGTTAGTAAGCTGTGCTCACACCTGCTGTTTCTTAGAACAAAGGCTAAACGAGGAGATGTACCACAGACTCCTGAACCGTAGACGCAAATGTCCACAACCGGACCATGTGGTTAAACAAATACGAAACGTTCACTAAAGCAGAAAAGAACCCAATATACTTTGAAATCTCTGTAACATTCTTAAATGAGTGGGAAGTAACGTGAAATTCGACCTATTTCCACGAATTACTTAAATGAAAGACCGGTATTGATCCTTGCATATTCGGACAAAGCCTCGGTCAGAACGAAGATACGTAACCTTACCCACATGGATGCTCAACTGTGCCTAAATTAAATCACGTCAATGCAGGGCAAGCACGTAACATTCCCACTAAAATTCCTGAGAGCTATCTTAAATCATTCACAATACACCATGTCTGAATTTTTTATGTCGTCGTCGTGTAGCGCGATGTAAACAACGTCTGCAGCTCCGAGTGTGGTGAGGTAGGACGGAAGAGTAAGCATGCTCTGTCAGCGCACACGAGGGCCGAGCGAACTCGGAACCGACCACCTAATGACCCGACTGGATGTCAAGGCTCTGCCTTCAGAGTATTACTTGCAGATATGCTGCACAATCAACCGTGAGACTGGTTTAAAGGCAAAATCATATGTAATGTAGTTCGACAAGTGACTCGCCACTCATGGAGTGATACAGACGATTCTAACAGACGGTTGTTTCAGTTTTAAAAATAACACACTGTAACCACAAGAAAACATGCTTGTTAGGCAAATACAACATAACGAATAGAATGTAACAACCAAGCAAATTGTACTTATATTTAGTTCCAATATGAAATTTTCCCAAACAATCGGTTTGAGACGTGTCCATACAAACGAAAACGGAATCTTCTACTGGAATCCGCTATTATGGAATCTTACTGTTATTAGTCCTATAATGATGGGAAGTCCATGGGCCTATTTATAATTTGTTACGGCTGTGCTGGCGTACAATAAAATAAAAACATGCTAAAATGACTATCAGTTGCATAAGGTACCATTTCCAGCATGTAATGAGTACTATTAAGCAGAAGAGACTATATGCTATAAACAAGTCATTATACCATTTATATCGAGTATTGATCTAAAATTAATCAGTAAGACTTCATAATAGCAGGTTCCAGTGGAAGATGCAATTCTCGTTAGTAATTAAACGCCCAGCTGCGAGTTAACAGGTTTAGAAACGCATTTTGTCTGCTGAGCTGAGCGAGCGAGCCGGCCGAAGTGGTTCAAATGGTTCAAATAGCTCTGAGCACTATGGGACTCAACTGCTGAGGTCATTAGTCCCCTAGAACTTAGAACTAGTTAAACCTAACTAACCTACGGACATCACAAACATCCATGCCCGAGGCAGGATTCGAACCTGCGACCGTAGCGGTCTTGCGGTTCCAGACTGCAGCGCCTTTAACCGCACGGCCACTTCGGCCGGCTGGCCGAAGTGGCCGTGCGGTTCTAGGCGCTTCAGTCTGGAACCGCGCGACCGCTACGGCCGCAGGTTCGAATCCTGCCTCGGGCATGGATGTGTGTGATGTCCATAGGTTACTTAGGTTTAAGTAGTTCTAAGTTCTAGGGGACTGATGACTTCTGATGTTAAGTCCCATGGTGCTCAGAGCCATTTGAACCATTTGAGCGAGCGAGCGAGTTCAGGACTACCTTCGTGACGTACCCACCGCGGCCTGTCTTTCTCGTGGGCCTCGTCGGTAAGCCATCTGTCAGGCGATATGAATCTTAACACATCGTGAACGTTTCGCACAGTGTTTTTACAAGGAGTAAATTTACCTGAAAATGGTTTCCCAGGCTTAAAAAGTTCAAGAATCGTCGTCTGGCGACAGAAAATACAAACACTTTACAAGTTTTGTTTTGGATTAAATGAGGTATGAAAGAAATCAAATTCACTCTCAGCTGTCAAAATTCAGTTCACCATTCTTTTAAAACACTTTGTAATTTTTCCAATTGAAGTGCCAGAAGTTCGGGCGCCACTGTGAATTTGGCGCAAGGAAGCGGGGGTTTTTAGAGGTGGATAGTGACTTAATTCAGATCAGCAATCCATTGAAAAAATTCAGGTGAATAACCGCGTACAAAATAAGTAGGTCTACATTTTTAACGATTGTAACTGGGCCTGCAACACGCTGTTATAAGGGGCGATAAAAAGTTTTCATTCGAAGGCCATACAGTCCAGAGTCGGTATGCCAAGCAGGAAAAATCGTCGTGAGGATTGAGGCAATTATCCCACCGACACAAAAGACTGAAGATACCTATTTGGTAAAATACCGTGTCCTCCTGCGCGAAGAAGCCCGTAACTGCTTGCTGCCGACCGGTGTGGCCGTACGCTTCTAGGCGCTTCAGTCTGGAACCGCCTGACCGCTACGGTCGCATGTTCGAATCCTGCCTCGGGCATGGATGTGTGTGATGTCCTTAGGTTAGTTAGGTTTAAGTAGTTTTAAGTTCTAGGTGACTGATGACCACAGATGTTAAGCCCCATAGTGCTCAGAGCCATTTGAACCATTTTTGAAACTGATTGCTGCACATCCTCGTCCGACTGGGATCGTCGACCATTCAAGATGTTTTTAAGGGACCGAAGGCCTCATATCCGCATACAATCGCATGGGCAGACATCAGGACTACAGGGCGGATGCTCCAATATTTCCCACTTGAGTTGCCGTAACTTCTGCGTTACATCTGCGACATGGGGACATGCGTCGCGGCGAATCGCGACCAGCACGAAACTTGGCGCCCAATCCACAACGGTGGTTTCCGGCAAACATGCTACCCCATACACATTCTTCATTCTCCGATGGATGTCTTCCGGTGTCTGCCTTCGGCAGCCAAGGAAAGAATAACAGCACGTTGGTGCTGTTTAGACGCATTTGGTAACAACGTCGCCATAGTTCACATTTCCGCTTTTACCGCAGGCAAAGACACAAATGCCACACTAATCCGTTACTACATGTCGGTGCTTACAGTATATATCCGCATCGGAGTTGCGGAGGAGGAGGAGATTAGTGTTTAACGTCCCGTCGACAACGAGGTCATTAGAGACGGAGCGCAAGCTCGGGTGAGGAAAGGATGGGGAAGGAAATCGGCCGTGCCCTTTTAAAGGAACCATCCCGGCATTTGCCTGTAGCGATTTAGGGAAATCACGGAAAACCTAAATCAGGATGGCCGGAGACGGGATTGAACCGTCGTCCTCCCGAATGCGAGTCCAGTGTGCTCTCAAACGGAAACATTTTGATCGTCCTTTACGAAACAGACACTTTTTTGGCCTAGGTAGCCTGTGGCCCTGAATGTCTCTAATGACAACAAACTGATCAGCAGGTCATTGATTCTTTGCAGGGACGCAATGTTGTTTCGTTTTGACGTATGCGCCTCGATATCACCGCAAGTCCTCTATGACCCATGCTCACTCTCATCTCGAGGAAATCAGGGGTTAGTTTATGTGTCACTAACTCGCTTTCATAGTGCCCAGCCGGCCGCGGTGGTCTCGCGGTTCTAGGCGCGCAGTCCGGAACCGTGCGACTGCTACGGTCGCAGGTTCGAATCCTGCCTCGGGCATGGATGTGTGTGATGTCCTTAGGTTAGTTAGGTTTAAGTAGTTCTAAGTTCTAGGGGCCTGATGACCGCAGCAGTTGAGTCCCATAGTGCCCAGAGCCATTTGAACCATAGTGCCCAGGTGATTGACTGTTGAAATAATGGTGTAAGAATTAATGATGATTCGGCTGCATCGCCTAAACAGCTATTTTACTGTGTGTATTGATGAGCCTGTTGTGGTCATTTCAGGTCATGGGTAACCTGAAAGAAGACATGTCAGTGAATAATGAACATAGGCAATACTAAACTCGTGGCTGTGCTCCGATGTGGAGAAAACACTGGAGATTTAGCAGTACAGTTAATCACCATCAAGCGACAGAGAGTGGTGAACCAGTAATTAAGGCACTTGACTGGCACTGAGTTGGACGGTGGTTCAAAGCCCCGTCCGGCCATCCAGATTCCGGTTTTTCATGATTCCAGTAGATCACGCGAGGCTAAGGCGTAAGACTTCTTCAGACAGCACCGCTCGTGCGAAATTCAACTTGCGCTTTTCTCACATGATCTTGAAAGCCATAGATCAAGGCAATCAGGTGAATGCAGTATTCCTTGACTTCCGGAAGTCATTTGACTCGGTACTACACCAACGATTATTAACAAAACTATGATGATATCATGTATCAAACCAAATTTGTGTCTGGATTGTGGGTTTATTGATGGGGACAGAGCAACATGTTATCTGGGATGCGGTGACAGCGACGGAAGTAGATGTGACTTCAGGTGTACCCTGGAGAAGGTGCATTGGGTGCCTTGTTGTTCATGATGGGTATTAATGATCTGGCAAGCAGTATTAATACAGTCTCCAGCTTTTCGCAGATGATGCAGTTATCTGTGATGAAGAACTGTCTGAAAATGTCCACAGAAATATTTAATCAGAGCAGTGGTGCAAAGATTGGCAACTTTCATTATGTGTACAAAAATGTAAAATCATGCAATTCTCAAAACGGAACAACGTAATATACAGAGGCCTCAATGTCGATGATTCACAGATAGGATCAGTCAACTCACATAAATATCAGGGTATAGCAATTTGTAGGGATATGAAGTGGAATGATCACATAGGCTCAGTCGTAGAAAAGGCAAGTCGCAGACTTCTGTTCATTGGCAGGATACTGGGAAAACATTCAATCTACACTGCCGCAAAAAAAAAAAAAAAAAAAAAGAAATAGAAAATAAAAATTTAAAAAATGGAAGAAGACATGATCATTTTATTGACAAGTACTTCAGCATTGTGCTAGTATATGTTAACAAATACAGAGCAAATGAAACACGTACGCCTCAGTAAAGGGTGCCAAAACAGTCTCATCAATATACACTCCTGGAAATTGAAATAAGAACACCGTGAATTCATTGTCCCAGGAAGGGGAAACTTTATTGACACATTCCTGGGGTCAGATACATCACATGATCACACTGACAGAACCACAGGCACATAGACACAGGCAACAGAGCATGCACAATGTCGGCACTAGTACAGTGTATATCCACCTTTCGCAGCAATGCAGGCTGCTATTCTCCCATGGAGACGATCGTAGAGATGCTGGATGTAGTCCTGTGGAACGGCTTGCCATGCCATTTCCACCTGGCGCCTCAGTTGGACCAGCGTTCGTGCTGGACGTGCAGACCGCGTGAGACGACGCTTCATCCAGTCCCAAACATGCTCAATGGGGGACAGATCCGGAGATCTTGCTGGCCAGGGTAGTTGACTTACACCTTCTAGAGCACGTTGGGTGGCACGGGATACATGCGGACGTGCATTGTCCTGTTGGAACAGCAAGTTCCCTTGCCGGTCTAGGAATGGTAGGACGATGGTTCAAATGGTTCAAATGGCTCTGAGCACTATGGGACTCAACTGCTGAGGTCATTAGTCCCCTAGAACTTAGAACTAGTTAAACCTAACTAACCTAAGGACATCACACACATCCATGCCCGAGGCAGGATTCGAACCTGCGACCGTAGCGGTCTCGCGGTTCCAGACTGCAGCGCCAGAACCGCGCGGCCACTTCGGCCGGCTGGTAGGACGATGGGTTCGATGACGGTTTGGATGTACCGTGCACTATTCAGTGTCCCCTCGACGATCACCAGTGGTGTACGGCCAGTGTAGGAGATCGCTCCCCACACCATGATGCCGGGTGTTGGCCCTGTGTGCCTCGGTCGTATGCAGTCCTGATTGTGGCGCTCACCTGCACGGCGCCAAACACTCATACGACCATCATTGGCACCAAGGCAGAAGCGACTCTCATCGCTGAAGACGACACGTCTCCATTCGTCCCTCCATTCACGCCTGTCGCGACACCACTGGAGGCGGGCTGCACGATGTTGGGGCGTGAGCGGAAGACGGCCTAACGGTGTGCGGGACCGTAGCCCAGCTTCATGGAAACGGTTGCGAATGGTCCTCGCCGATACCCCAGGAGTAACAGTGTCCCTAATTTGCTGGGAAGTGGCGGTGCGGTCCCCTACGGCACTGCGTAGGATCCTACGGTCTTGGCGTGCATCCGTGCGTCGCTGCGGTCCGGTCCCAGGTCGACGGGCACGTGCACCTTCCGCCGACCACTGGCGACAACATCGATGTACTGTGGAGACCTCAC
This sequence comes from Schistocerca nitens, assembly GCF_023898315.1. Lineage (NCBI taxonomy): Eukaryota > Metazoa > Arthropoda > Insecta > Orthoptera > Acrididae > Schistocerca > Schistocerca nitens. The sequence goes on along the minus strand of NC_064616.1, from coordinate 566,887,581 downwards.
GCCCCACGTGTTGAGCAATTCGGCGGTACGTCCACCCGGCCTCCCGCATGCCCACTATACGCCCTCGCTCAAAGTCCGTCAACTGCACATACGGTTCACGTCCACGCTGTCGCGGCATGCTACCAGTGTTAAAGACTGCGATGGAGCTCCGTATGCCACGGCAAACTGGCTGACACTGACGGCGGCGGTGCACAAATGCTGCGCAGCTAGCGCCATTCGACGGCTAACACCGCGGTTCCTGGTGTGTCCGCTGTGCCGTGCGTGTGATCATTGCTTGTACAGCCCTTTCGCAGTGTCCGGAGCAAGTATGGTGGGTCTGACACACCGGTGTCAATGTGTTCTTTTTTCCATTTCCAGGAGTGTATAATGTATCTCCATCTTGTGACAACGCAGGCCTGCAAACGATCATAAAGGTGCCGAATGGTATCCTGCGATAGATTTACCCTGGCATCTTGCGCCTTTGTTGCAATTCGGCAATTGTTGCACGCACTGAAAAATGAGTAAGTTCACGCTGCATTGCGTTGCACAGGTGTTAAACTGGCGAGATATCTAGCGAGCTCGCTGGGCAGAGCAGTTATTAGACACCACGAAGGGCACGTTGCGTCGCAGAAAATGCAGTAGCACGAGGATAACGTTCTAGGCAATGTAGCGGGCATTGGTTACTTTATCCTGCAAAAACACTAGTACTGAATGCAAACTACAATTGATTGCCCCCGCACCATGAAACCTCGGATGGAACCTGTACGTAGTGGGCGAATGCACTGTGGAATAGGCAGATCGTCATGTCTACGCCACACACGCATACGTCCATTATTGGCATACAGACAGAATCTACTCTTATCACTGAAGACGACAGAGCCCCATTCCACTGTCCAGTCAACTCTTTCACGACACCTGAGTATGTTACATGAATGCATGGTGTCATGTCCGAAAGAACAGGCACCACACTTTCATATAACCGGTTCACCTCGATGAGCAATGATTCCACAAGCTTCAGGAAGGATGCACATATACATCCGCCCTCCAGTGGGAATCTAAGATTAGCGGGCACGGATGACATGAGCAGGGACAGTGGAGAGGTGGCGCTGGATGGGACTGTCAGTCAGCCAGGGAGCGTACAGAGCCAGTCCGTACAGTGGCGTTAGACTCTGTGTCCGGATGGCGTAGTGGTTAGCGCAACTGCCTATTAAACAGGAGGTCCTCAATTCGAATCCTGGTCCGGAACACATTTTCACTCGTCGTCTCTAAAGCCGTATAAAGCCCCGATGCAACTGATATCAGTTTCTTCCATTTCCTGCCGGCCGGAGTGGCCGTGCGGTTCTAGGCGCTACAGTCTGGAACCGCGAGACCGCTGCGGTCGCAGGTTCGAATCCTGCCTCGGGCATGGATGTGTGTGGTGTCCTTAGGTTAGTTAGGTTTAAGTAGTTCTAAGTTCTAGGGGACTGATGACCTCAGAAGTTAAGTCCCATAGTGCTCAGAGCCATCTTCCATTTCCTTTCCTCCTCCTCCCCCATTTTCACCTTTAGTTTACATAATAGACACAAGAGTAGCCATGATTAGGGTGTCGTGGTGTCAGTGGTAGCCTGACCAGAGGCACAAGTGATCTTAATCTTGCTGAGAGTAAACGATTCATAATGGTCTCTGATGATACAGCAGATGCAACTTGTTGCCCGGATTTCGTCCCTGGATGATATTCGGTCCGGCATCACTGCACGCACAATGCGTCGATCTTGAAGTGCATCTATACTACACCGACGTCCAGAATACAGTTTACAGGTGTGGGAATGTTTCATGGGGAAGTTCCACGGACCACTCATCAAAGCAGCGACACACCATCAGTACATTGTGCCCAACATGTACAGCATTCCGTCGATACTTCTACCCAGCTTCCCAGGGGCTCAATATGCGATTCTGTTAAAATTTCTGAAGTTGTTAAACACGATTAAGTACTCGTCGGTGGGGCATGGTTGTACCCTAGATTGTTCGTCTCTAAACTCAGCAAACTTACCGTCTGTAGAGTCAAAACAGCGGTTTAAGAGACAGGCCTCCTGAGCGTCATCTGATCGCTGATGATCGTGACAAATGAATCATTAACGCTGTAACCCCTCATTATGCACGTATTATACGCTGGTGCCACTAAACACAGTCCTTGAGGGTAATGCTTTTTTTTTTTTTTTCAACAGCGTACAAAGAAGTCTGCTTGTAAATCACTTGCGCGTCTCATCTTAGAATTTAGGTCAGATGTGTGGGACTTATATCAAATAAATCCAACAGGAAATACTGGACGCATACAAAAAAGGCGACACGAGCGTTCAAAGATTTGTTTGACTCATGGGAGAGCGTCACGTAAATGTTGGAAAACTTGAATTGGCACACTCTTGAAGACAGATGCCAACTACGCCACAAAAGCCTACTTACAGAACTTCAGAAACCAGTGTTAAGTAAACAATCTAAATATACTCCTCAGTCCCATACGTATCGTTCCGGTACGGTCTGCGAAGATAAAATTGTCCGATTAAGTTACGCACGGCGCGGCCCCTCCCGCCGGAGGTTCGAGTCTTCCCTCGGGCCTGGGTGTGTGTGTTGTTCTTAGCATAAGTTAGTTTAACTTAGTTTAATTAGTGTGTAAGTCTAGGAACCGATGACCTCAGCAGTTTGGTCCTTTAGGAATTCACACACATTCGAACAATTACGCACGGATGCATTTTAATTGTCGTCCTTCCCGCCCTTCGCAAATGATTGGAACGGGAAGAAACCTTAATATTAGAGACGATTTAGTACGTACTTCATGACTTACAGAGTATCTTTGTAGATGTAAATGTAGGCGTAGATGATTCCTTTGAAAAGGACACGGCAGATTTCCTTTCTCGTCCACCCTCAATGCCAGCTTGAGTTCCATCTCTAACGACCTAGTCGTTGACGGGACATTAAAACCTCATCTTACTTCTGTCCTTCCTTACTGATTTGCAAATAAAAAGGTCTCTCTTATCAGGAAGGTGTAAGTTAATTTGTCCAGTTGGGAATGCGAATGTCGAATTACGATTATCGAGTGTTTGTACAAGGGAGCAGTCAACGATAGTAAACTCGGTGATTTGCTGGGTGATTCCACAACTGTATTTTCCTGAAGTTTCTGGGCCCGTTTGCTCAGATGACTCGTGTATCTGCCGTCTCTCGTCTGTGGAATTCTGGTTCATTCTGCCACCTTAATGACCGACGAGGAAAACACCCAAGTGCCATAACGTGATTTCCAGAAACTACGCTCAGTGGAAGACATTTCAGAATATGCAAACATATGTCTCAGCTCATCCGTAGATATTTGGCCGTTTCTGAGGAAACAACAGTCAGTGTTTCCGTTGTCATTTAGATGTTTTTCTGCGCTCAATGAGTTCAGCTTTATTGGTGAGTTGTGGCTAGCGTCGGTGCCTTCCACTTTTGCGTCCCGTGTTTGAAACCTGCTTATAGTTTTTATTTCATTTTTTTTATTTATCTACCCTTGTCCAGAGAAGGTTACCAGACGAATGTTTCTTATCAAGATATGGGATAAAAGGGCGTTACAAAATGGCTCTGAGCACTATGGGACTCAACTGCTGAGGTCATCAGTCCCCCAGAACTTAGAACTAGTTAAACCTAACTAACCTAAGGACGTCACACACATCCATGCCCGAGGCAGGATTCGAACCTGCGACCGTAGCGGTCACGCGGTTCCAGACTGAAGCGCCTTTAACCGCACGGCCACACCGGCCGGCTAGGGCGTTACATTAATTGTTAAATTACGACTTGGTTTCACAACAAGTGTCATACATTTATTTATTTATTTTCATTTTATTTTTTTTAACGGACCAAACTGCTTAGGTCATCGGTTCCTAGGCTTACACACTACTTAAACTAACTTATGCTCTCCTCCGGCGGGAGGGGCCGCGCACATACATTTATTGTATAATTTATGTGTGTATGGTGTTTTCAGGGGTTACAGCCTTTTCTAAATATTCATATTCTTCCATTCCATTCTTATGTCAATACTTCATTCTTATACTTTATTCTTATGCTCATTCTTTAGGAAGATTTGGTGCATTCCCTCGAATGATACCGATGAAAGAAATATTCGAAACATAGAAATTCCGTACACAACGAGCACCGCACGAAGACAGGTTTGCCACACCGACATTTCTTCGAATGAATCTCACTCGGGAAAGAAACGTCGTTAACACAGGTGAAGGTTTCACACGCTGGCAATAATTTTACGATAAACCACAGATAACGTATTTCTTTTCCGAAAACTGTCGCTGGCATTTGATTATGAGTCAAGATACAGTCCAGAATTTTCACCGAAAAGACATTATTTCAGTATACAACGGAAAACATTCGTGTAGCAATCTTCTACGGAAATGGGTAGATAAAGGAAAAACAAAAATAATAATCGGGGCTCGAACACGGGGCACAAAAGTGTGAAGCCACTGCACCACCACTCGGTTTCAGCTACTTACTCGCTCAAAAGGCATATAAAGTACCTCGAAAACTTTCACCGTAGTTCTCTCTGAAACGTTCGAATATCAACGGATATCCCGAGACAGGTATTCGCTTATTTTGACCACTTTTCCACTGAGCAAAGTTTCTGGGAAATCAGGATAGCACTTGCCGCGTTCTCTTCGTGAGTTGAAAATCAGCATCTCGGAGTGAACATCAGAGCCATGTCGGGTAGTTTCTAAGGAAACAAATGTACTTGGAAGTGGAAAATATCGCGACGTACAGGAAGTGTGTGTGCGTGTGTGCGCAGGTGGGCAGCGGCAGTGGGGATGCGCCACTAGCGGCCACCGCCACCAGCAGCAGCACACAGCAGCAGCAACAGCAGCAGAGACCGGCAGCGCGGCGGCGAGCGACGACCTGGAAACGATGACGGACCCGCGAGACAGCCCGCTGGGCAACGAGAAGCAGCTGCTGTCGCTCGAGATGAACCAGTGCGGCGGGTCGGCGCTGCTCGAGGCGGTCGAGGTGACGACCGGATCCGGCGCGGCCGCCGCCGTCGGGGGCGGCAAGACGTCGGCGCCGCTGCCCGAGCGCGGCACGTGGGCCGGCAAGCTGGACTTCATCCTGTCCGTGGTGGGGCTAGCCATCGGGCTGGGCAACGTGTGGCGCTTCCCCTACCTGTGCTACAAGAACGGCGGCGGCGCCTTCCTCATCCCCTACTTCCTCACGCTCGTCCTCGCCGGCATCCCCATGTTCTTCATGGAGCTCGCCCTCGGCCAGATGCTCACCATCGGCGGGCTCGGCGTCTTCCGGATCGCGCCCCTCTTCAAGGGTAAGCACACTTTCTTTGTATGGACTCTTACCCGCCGTGGCCAATTGGTACGCTCATATTTTTTTATATATCCTATCTCGATTCCGTTTGTACGCATTGCATGCCACGTTTCTTTCTAGTTTTACATAGTTCCACCATTGCGTTGGGTGCAAAGAGCAAGCAACTCAATTTATTTACTGCTTATTTTAATATACCATTTGTTATGTTGAACTGGTGTATAAACAAGTATTTAGAATGTTCCATTAAAATTACGTTATAGTTAAATATTAGAGACGCGTGCTTTGGTTTGAAAATGAATGGTAGCGTTCTAAAATAGTCACAATTGAAGATTGTATGTAACTGCGACAGAAAACTAAATAAATATTAAAGTTTAATAAGGTATATTTCCAAATTTTGACACGAATTATCTACGGAAGAATGGAACAACTGGTAGAAGCCAGCCCCTGGGTAGATCACTTTGGGCTCGAGAGAAATGTAGGAACACGCGAGGGAACTGATCCTACGACTTACAGAATATACACTGATAAGCCAGAGCACTGTGACCACCGACCTATTATCGATATAAACCCGTCAGCGTCACCTGTCGAGGAATGAGTGACAGTTAGACACACGCAAGGTGTATGTAGTGTCAGTCAGAGTGCTGTCCTTCTGTAGAATGGGGAACTAGTGCGATCTACCTGAATTTGAGAGCAGATTGTGATGGCCCAGAGGTTCGGCACGAGCATTTCGGAAACTGCATTGTTTGTCGAGTGCTCTAGGAGCGCTGTGGTGAGTGTCTTCAACACGTGGCGAAACCAAAGTGAAACCACGTCCAGACGACGTGGGATTCGGCGGCCATCCCTCATTACAGATATCGGACACCGTAGCCTAGGGAAACTGGTAAAACAAGGCAGGCGGCGAACTGTGGCGGAACAATCACCTGTCTTTAATTCTGGGCGGAGTAGAAGTGTGTCTGAACACACAGTGCACCGAACACTCCTGACGATGGGCCTCCGCAGCCGACGACCCATGTACGTGCTTAAGTTAACAACACATCGGCAACTGTGACTGAAATGGGTACGCGACGACCGGCACTGAACGTTGGCGCTGTGGCAGAGCTTTACGTGGTCTGATGAATCCCGATACCTTCTTCATCATGCCTATGGGAGGGCGCTAATCCGTCTTCTTCCAGGGGAAAAGCTCCTTGACACCTGTACCGCGGGAAGTAGATGAGCTGGCGGCGGCTCCATTATGCTCTGGGGAACATTCATGTGGCCATCCATGGGCTCACTGCAGCTTGTGCAAGGCACCATGACGGTCAAGGACTATCGTACACTGGTTGCAAACCACGTACACCCCTTCATGACGACCGAGCGAGGTGACGCAGTGGTTAGCACACTGGACTCGCATTCGGGAGGACGACGGTTCAATCCCGTCTCCGGCCATCCTGATTTAGGTTTTCCGTGATTTTCCTAAATCGTTTCAGGCAAATGCCTGGATGGTTCCTTTGAAAGGGCACGGCCGATTTCCTTCCCAATCCTTCCCTAACCCGGGCTTGCGCTCCGTCTCTAATGACCTCGTTGTCGACGGGACGTTAAACACTAACTACCACCACCACCTTCATGACGACCAAGTTTCCCGACGGCAGAGGCATTTTTCAACAAGATAATGCGCCATGTCAAAAGGCCAGGACTGTGATGGAGTGATTCGAGACACACAGTTGCGAGTTCCAATTGATATGCTGCAACCCCCCCCCCCCCCCAACTCACCAGTTCTGAACGCAATCGGACACATCTGGGATGTGACTGAATGTGGCGTCGGGCCTCATCGTTCCCCTCCCGGAATTTACGAGAGGTGACTTTTGTGTGCAGATGTAGTGCCAACTCCTTCCAGCGATCTACCAAGGCCTCATTGCTTCCAAGCAACGAATCATCGCCACTGTTAAACGTGTCAGAAGTTGACATACCAGCTATTAGGTAGGTGGTCATAATGTTCTGGCTGTTCAGTGTAAGTAGAAGAAAGGCAAACCAACCTTTATAGCAATGGTAGATATAGTGGAAGTTTTTGACATTGTCGACTGGAGTGCACTCTTCGAAATTCTGAAGACAATATGGATAGAATGCATGGAGCGAAAGGTTATTTACAGCTTTTACAGAAACTAAACTGCAGTTTAGAGTCGAAGGACATGAAAATGAAGCCGTAGATGAGATGGGAGTGAGACAGGGCTGTAGCCCGTCCTCGATCTTATTCAAACTGTCCATTGAGCAATCAGTAAAGAAATCAATAAGGAATTTGGGAAGATAATTTAAATTCATGGAGGATAAATAAAAATCCTAAATTCTACCGATGACATTCCAATTCTGTTAAAAACAGCAAAGGATTTGGGGGGGCGGGGGTTATAGTTGAACGGAATGGTTAGCGTCTTGAAAACAGATTATATGAAGAACACCAACAAAACTAAAACAAAAGTAATAGAGTGTAATCCAGTTAAATGAGAAGATACTAAAGGAATCAAAATTAGGAAATGGGAACTAAAAGAAGCAGGTGAGTTTTGATATTTCTGAAATAAAATAACTTATGATGGTTGAAGTAGAGAGAATATAAAATGCGGACTGGCAACAGAAAGAAAACTGTCTCTGAAAAAGAGCAATATGTTAACATCTAATATAAATTTAAATGTTATGAATTATTTTATGAGGGTATTTGTCTGGAGTGCAGCCTTGTAAGGAAGTGAAACGTGGACGATAAGCTATTCAGACAAGAAGAGAACAGAAGCTTTTGAAATGTAATAATGCTGAAAATTGTATGGGTATTTCGCGTAACAAATGAGGATGTACTGAATCAAACTTATGAAAAAGAAATTTATGGCACAACTTGACTAACAGAAGGGATATATCGATAGAACACATCCTGAGGCATCAAGGAATTGTCAGTTTCGTAATGGAAGGAAATGAGGTGGGTAAAAATTGTAGAGGGAGACCGAGACTTGAATACAGTAAGCAGGTTCAAATGGGTGTACATTACCGGAGCTATGCAGAGATGAAGGGGCTTGCAGAGGATAGAGTAACGTGTAGGAACTGCACCAACCCAGCCTTCAGACTGAAGTCCACAACAGCAACAAACCTACATGATCCTTGGTCTGGCACTTAAAATACAGTGAGTTTCAAAAAGATTCATATGATACCTTCTACATAAATCAACACAGAAATTTGTAGTAAATTTTAACTTTTTCTTAGGACTACCTAGGAAACATCCGATTTTGCAATAGTATATCTTTTACGTGCATGCACATACAATCTCTTAGTACTTTTTATAATTACATTTAGCATCAAAGTTTCCATTCACTTCTCACAAATGTCCAATCTGCGTCCACCGTACGTACATCCATGCGATGATCAAACTCATCCGATAGTTTTTTGCGAGGTGTCTGAGGATGCTGCATTCACTGCTGTTGCTAATCAGTGACGCACTCCACTCAAAGTGGTTGGAAAGGGGGGGGGGGGCATATATGCGGAGTCTTCGACAAATTCTCGCAAAACAAAGAGACACTGAAGGCCTATGGTGTAATGCGAGATCCGTACATCGCTTACGGCCGACACTTCTTTGAGACAACTCGTTAAGAATTGCTTTCACATGGAGGTCCCAGTGAGGAGGTGTTTCGTCTCGTTGTATAATGAATATTTCGATGTGTTCTAGAACTTATGGAAAAAATTAGATCTACGAAATACCCAGGTGTGTCATTCCTGTAAACCTATTTTAAAACAGCTTTAATCATTTCTTCATTTCTCGGGGAAAAGATGCAAATCACATAAAGATTTGGAGACTGTCTCACGTACTGAACTGTGGTATGTTGCCGCTGTGTTCCCCATACTCTTACATTGGGCAAGTTTCTATCTACATCCATGTAGACGATACAGACTTGTAAAATTTCATGGATCTTTTTGAAACACCCTGTACCAATCTATCCTTTGAACTGCTGGGTGTTCTCCTTTCCGTCAAGAAGCACTGCTGCTACTTCGTTTCCTAGGCCAACTTTTGCTACACATGTAGACCGGTTTACGGCCGAAGCGACACAAACTTCCTCTTGGGGCGTCAAGCTGAGAGGATCGTCAAGCGCCAGATTTGTATACAGCGCTTATCACAATTTGTAGCGTAAACTGTCACAGGTCAAAGTGTACGAGAAAAAAAGGGGGTGGGGACGAGGGTGCTGCCAAATGATACGTCACTTGTGTGAAAAAATATTCTCGAACGTTCCGTGTAGAAATGCAACCTGCTTCTACTTGCAGGCGGAACTTACAATATCACCAATATAACGCCTACTACGTTTCATCTGATGAGATAAATTTTGTGCATGATGATTAGCTTCACTACGCCAAACAGAACGGAACATTGATTTTCATACCGGATAGGCAGATTATCAAGACTGGAGAGAAAACAGTTATGTGATAAACTTTTAAAAATGAACAAGTTTAGTATTAATTCTGGAAGGTGCATAGTAGAATGACAAACGATTTCTTGTCGCTCGAGAGATAAAAGTATTGCACATCTCCGAAATAAACAGATGCTAATAGTAGAATTCGAAAATGGCCTTTGCAGAGAAAATGATTCTTTACTTGTCGTTTGTTAGCGAGAGGGACGGGTGTCTAACATGGTAGAGAACTGTCTGATGTCTCGTCGACGTAAATATTATTAAAGACGGACCATTAACCCAATGAATTGGAGGAAGAAAATGTAATGATCACCCCAGGATTCACGTGAAGAAATGAAACCACATAAAATGCGAAGCGGAACAGCTGGGTGAGAATCGAACTCCATTCCCCCTAAATTCCAGTACAGTGACTTAATTACGGTGTCACGTCATTCAATATGTTCGAGAACAACTTAAAAACATACAGCTAGAGATCAGCTTGGTCTACTTTCAATTTTACAGTCGTTGTGTTTCATTCATTCTATACGGGTATAGTCTCGTCGACGTAAATATTATTAAAGACGGACCATTAACCCAATGAATTGGAGGAAGAAAATGTAATGATCACCCCAGGATTCACGTGAAGAAATTAAACCACATAAAATGCGAAGCGGAACAGCTGGATTGAGAATCGAACTCCATTCCCCCAAAATTCCAGTACAGTGACTTAATTACGGTGTCACGTCATTCAATATGTTCGAGAGCAACTTAAAAACATACAGCTAGAGATCAGCTTGGTCTACTTTCAGTTTTACAGTCGTGGTGTTTCGGTGTTTCATTCATTATATACGGGTATAGTTTTCAAATTTAACAATGTTTAAGTTATTTTTTTATCTAACTGTACTCATGCTCAGGGGCTGGTTTTGTTTAACCACCTCCAACCATTGTCGTGATGGAACTTTTATGATACTATTCGGAATTCTTTCAGCGTCCTGCTGTTTCTCCTCAGCAGCCCTTGGACTGTCTGCGGACACTTGTAGCTACGTGCTCTAAGCGTCACGCAAAGTCAGTGGCGCCGGACGGGGTGACCGAGCGGTTCTAGGCGCTTCAGTCTGGAACCGCTCGACCGCTACGCTCGCAGGTTCGAATCCTGCCTCGAGCATGGATGTGTGTGATGTCCTTAGGTTAGTTAGGTTTAAGTAGTTCTAAGTTCTAGGTGACTGATGACCACAGATGTTAAGTCCCATAGTGCTCAGAGCCATTTGAACCATTTTGAATCGCTTCCACAGACCGGTGTAAAGTTTCATCACCTTTACTGTAGGATGACCGTATCCAACAGACTATCAATCACACGAGAGTGTTCCTGTACTGCTCTTTCATAAGCAGTTTAATACATTGTTTTTTTCGGTTGTAACACACCCAATCAGTGTACACTGCCATACACTGTTTTTTTCTACCACAACATAGAGACCAGTGTCAGCTGCTGCTAAACTGACATTAACACGTTTCGATGCTCTGGCTCTCACAGGAAACTGAACGTCACATGACGTAAACTACACAGCTATCACACCACAGGCTGGTAGAAATAAAACATAAACGCGATGTTTCTCATTGACAAAAATGTGAAAGACGTCGCAACATATGGAAACTGGAAGAGCCTGCGGTATTGTAGAGCGTTTCCAACAGCTATACGGAGGCGATTACCTTTACAGTTAATCTCATCATCCCATTGAAAGGGTACCGGATGTATTTCGTGTTCGCCGGTCGAAGTGGCCGTGCGGTTAAAGGCGCTGCAGTCTGGAACCGAAAGACCGCTACGGTCGCAGGTTCGAATCCTGCCTCGGGCATGGATGTTTGTGATGTCCTTAGGTTAGTTAGGTTTAACTAGTTCTAAGTTCTAGGGGACTAATGACCTCAGCAGTTGAGTCCCATAGTGCTCAGAGCCATTTGAACCATTTTTTGTATCCGTGTTCCGTTTCGAAAAGCATTTTGCAGTCATGTCATGATTACTGTTCCAGTGTTGACCATCGCCAGAAGGTACTGTTCACAGCACACGTGACGTAACACAAATAAAATGAGGTACTGTTATCTTAATTGTGAAAAAAATTAAAAAATTAAAATAAAAACATGTGTAGGGTATCGCAGCATATGGCAATAGGACGCGTCTGTAGCAATGAGGAACGCTTCCAAACAACTGTATTAAGGTGATGATCTCTATATTTAATCCCATGTTCCGCAGCGACAAGTAGTAGATATCTAACAGCGTACCCAGTGGATGGTCGGGATTGGAAAGACACCATTGATACGGAGCGATGTACACACCGCAGTTGATAGCGAGATCAATTTTAGCAATTTTACCCAGAAGTCGGAGAGAGCAATATCCGCCACATTCTGCAACCTGTGTAGAAACAGAGTGAGCGGAGTTAATGCTATAGGAGCATGTTGCCGTAGCTCCGCCACCCGTATATGATGCATAAGGTCAGCGTCAAATGAAGCCTGCTCCTGCAACACGACGACAGTAAGAACAGTTACGGTGGTGTTTCTTATGGGGAAATTAGGAAGACTCAACATCAAAGCAGATCCGCGTCCCTCAGGAACCATTCACGTTTATCATCCAAACATTCTATCATCGTTATTCTGTACCATCCAGCAATTATAAAAGCTCCGTTAATTTCATCCGATAGATTATTACCGCATCTCTCTCTTCCGATATATTGAAAACGAATGTGTCCAGTAATCAAATGGCTCTGAGCACTATGCGAATTAACTTCTAAGGTCATCAGTCGCCTAGAACTTAGAACTAATTAAACCTAACTAACCTAAGGACATCACACACATCCATGCCCGAGGCAGGATTCGAACCTGCGACCGTAGCGGTCTCGCGGTTCCAAACTGTAGCGCCTATAACCGCACGACCACTCCGGCCGGCTGTCCAGTAATCGACGTCGATTGCACGTAAAAGTAGTACAGCTGCCAACACCTAGCGCAAATGCACTATTTTTCTGGTTGGGTGGCATAGCTTTTTTCATTTTGATACAGCGCTCTCCGACTTCCATACAGGTCAGAGATAAGTTGGGACGAATACATGGACTAAGCTGCAGGGAGGGCGGCGCAGCGACTTAGAAGCAATTGCAGGATGCAGAAGGACTGTCAGCGCGGGAGTTCTTGGTGTATGTGACCCTTAGCAGATGGGTTCGAGATAAAAAAGAAAAGGTGACTTGTTTCAAGATACGAGAGTGGCACGAATATGATTCACCAGTGGCTATAATCATTAAGACATCTCTACAGGATACAACGCAAATGTATGTTGTGGGTTGTAGAATCCCTCTGTGGTCAGCTTCAGATGTCATTTCTCAATAGTGTTCCTCGAAAAGAACATCGTGTTCCCTCCATGGATCCCCAGTTTTCCTTCTTGGCGAATGTAATCCGACTGCTGAATGAAAAAATTACTCGCCATACAAAGTGACTCTCATGATCAATTGAATTAATTACCCTATCAAATTGACATAAGTGATGTTCCACCTGGCGGATGGAATAGATGGCTAGGGCACCACGGAATGACCCTTGACAAGCGTTTCTTTTTTCTTTTTTATTCGTTGCAGCAATATCTCTTAAACGAAATTTCTATCTCTCACCTACACAGGGCGAGATAAGCTCTCACGATTTGTTTCGTTAACGCTAGTATGATATAGCATCGCACTAATAAAAGGGGACCTGTCATAGTGTACAAAACAGCTGCGTTCTCTTGAATTATAGCTTCTTGTTGGGAAACGTTAAATGAATGTGCTTTTTCCAAAATGTGTGCCAATGGCGGCGAAGATTATCTGAAATGTTTGTAAGACACACGTGCATGAGAGTTTACTTGCAGACACTGAACGCGAGAGACGCTCTCAGGTCATATAATTTGTTGAAAAAGCTGAAATAAATTGCTCAATGTACTTTTTTTTTCTTTGGAGTCTAAATTCTCGCTTTTTCTTGACTCTGATGATGGTTTTGAAATAACGAGGACATTCTACAGTGATCGGTAGTTCTCGCATCAAAATAGTCGAAGGTTTTTTTTCCTGACTTTACGCTGGGTGGGTACGTCTCTGCTGATCATATGTGATCAGTGGCGGTACACTTTGCTGGACGTGACAAAATAATGAGATGCGACTGCAGTCGAACCTAAAAACTGTACCGATTTTTTTCAAAGAGCTAAACCAAATGGACTCTGCCTGATTTCGTGGAAAGAGGACATTTACTATAGTCACAAATGTGTTTTGCTTTTTTTTAATAGATGATTGTTTATAGATGCGTTGACGTCAAATACAATTGTTCTCCATCGCCAAACGGCGGGCTCCTGCAAGCGAGGGAAAGGGGGGACGTATCTGCTGTGGTGGTCGCCCGACACAGCCGCTCTCTGTCCAGGGACGGCGTGTAGGGGCTCTGTCGCTATATTTTAGACGAACAAGTTGCACTTGTGACGGCCATCCTTTTATCTCCTATTGTTTAAATGGTTCAAATGGCTCTGAGCACTATGGGACTTAACTTCTGAGGTCAGCAGTCCCCTAGACTTAGAACTACTTAAACCTAACTAACCTAGGGGCAGCACACACATCCATGCCCGAGGCAGGATTCGAACCTGCGACCATATCGGACGCAGGTTCCAGACTGTAGCGCCTAGAACCGCTCGGCCACCTCGGCCGGCTCATATTGTTTAGTTGACTATACACGCTATTGTGCAGGCGTAAGAGCGTCGCCTTAAGGCGGCGGTCAGATGGTGGAAAGGCAAGTGCGGGCAGCGGCCTAGAGGGTGGTAGCGGGTGCGTGAGACGCTTGGCGGAGCATCGTAGAAAAGGGGGGGGGGGGGGGGGAGACGTGAGGGGAAGTGAGAAGGCCTTGGTTTTCGGCAGTTTCTGATTGTAGATTGAGAAGAACGCAAGTTCAAGTACCACCCTCTCTGTACTCTCCGCCGCGCGGGATTAGCCGAGCGGTGTGTGGTGCTGCAGTCATAGACAGTGCGCCTGGTCCCGGCGGAGGTTCGAGTCCTCCCTCGGGAATGGGTGTGTGTGTTTGTTCTTAGGATAATTTAGGTTAAGTAGTGTGTAAGCTTAGGGACTGATGGCCTTAGCAGTTAAGTCCCATAAGATTTCACACATATTATTTCTCTGTACTCTGCATTCTTTTAGGACGACGATTTTCCCCCCAGTACATGTGCTGCATTATGACCCGTCCAGTGCTGGTTTTTTCACGACAATTTCGAAGTGTAATTAGAACTGTGACGCATTTTTTTCCATCAGTTGTGGTAGCGTGTAGTGGCATCGATTACCTGGGCTGCAGGATGGTTTTTGAGCAGGCCTCTGTAACGAACTCTGACGTCAAACAGCGATACATATTGTATGCTTACAGGTAATACACTTTTTAAACTCCTCTCTATCCAACACCAGCATCTCGTCAGTTAAATGTGTTTCCCACCAAAAAGAATAAAGATAGTACCTTACACCCCTGCGTTTTTCCTGCCTGCTTGTAGGTGTAGGGTAGAATTTGAGTGTGTCTGTCGCTAGTTTCGAGTGGTACTGCGAAATTTTTTCCCAGCAGGATTACACCAGTTGTATGGTATTGTCAGTTTTTGAGTTGTATTGCGATTTTATGCCATCCTTGTGTGGCACTATGCAAAATATTGTGTAATTAGGCCTGATCTTTGTGATTAATTATGTAATTAGGATCGATCTTTGCGTCAGCTTCCCAACCAAAAATAAATAAAGTGCTCTAACATAACCTTCCCCTTCCGCATCTGGGCAGTTTCCATGAGTTGGGGGAAGCACTTGGGCTTTCCGTCCAGGACGACCAGGTTTCGAGTCCTGGAAAGCGCACCACCATTTTTAATTTCCCGTCAATTCCAAGCGCCTCTGGTGGTTTAATTGTGTTAGGGGAGCTACGCATGGGCTTTCCATCCAAGAGGACCAGGGTTCGAGTCCCGGAAAGGATACCACCAAATTTTATTTCCTGCCAATTCCCGGGTGGGGGCTGAGGTGGGATGTCAGCACAGTCTTGGGATTAAGAAACTCCCACCAGAATTCGAAATTCCTGCCAATAGGGTAGGCTGGTGGAGGGGTTGGGGAAGGGGGGAGGGGAAAGAGGGGACTGGGGCACACGTGCAGCTGGAGAAAACACATGACGTCATCCTGGGGGGGGGCCTGGTCGGGGGCGGGGGTGGGCGGGTGCAGTGGTGATTAATTGATCAATTTCATTAAATTGCGTATCAGTTTCATATCAAAATTGTTCTAGCGCAGCCAACTCCGTACTGCTCACGACATCTAGCAGACAACAGATGCAGTTAAACAGGTAGAACCTGTGTCCCTGGATTTCCAAAAGCCGTCGAGAGTGTAGCATGTAGCTGAGTGTCACCCAAGGTACGATTATAGGGAGTATCCTTACAAATACGTCACTGACTCAATTAATATCTGACTAAAAGAACGCAGTACATTATACTGTACGGCGAATGTTCCACAGAAACGAAAGTAATATCGGGTGTGCCTCGCAGAAACGTAATAGAAACGCTAGTGTTCTCAGTATACATAAAGGAGTTATTAGATACGATCGGCAGCACTGTATGACTGTTCACTGACGATTCAGTTGTGTATAGTAAAGTATACACTTAGTTTGCTCAGTTACAAACTCGAAATTCTGTATAGAGGAGGAATGTTGAGCAAGCTAGTATTAAGGCATAACAAACTTGATGTATGTAGCTCCAAACAAATTCTTAACTTTTTTTTTTGACATGACTGTTGTGCTGGATCATATTATTTAATGAACAGACTTGCTTCCTATGTTCTAAGTTTTATTGTAGTATATTTCTAACATTCTGCGTGGTTTCTGTTTGTTCTAAGTCGTGTCTCCCTACCACTTTCGCGCAACGACGCTCTGAGCGTATTTTTTTAGGGAATTGACTAGTTTCAACCTGGGACCTGTTGTTGGTAAAGAGACGTCAGACCACACATGACATGTAGAGTTCAGAAGAGTTCAGTGAGACTAGCGGTGGTATAATCAAATACTTAATGATTTCAGCGTCAGCTCCACTCCCTGTAAAAGAATCTTAATACTAACTAAATTTAGTGGAAGGGGTTCAAGGCTTTCCTATTTTTAGTTAGCTGGTAAAATAACGTCGAAAAAGCAGTTAAGTTTATCATTGGAAATTTTATTCTACTCACAAAACATTGTTTATAAATTGCACTATTGATAAAAGGAAATATTTTAATACAGGATGATAAAAACCAACTGTGTTCAACAAAAATGTCCTGAATGGGTTTCCAAGTTCTACAATGGATCGAAGGATGACCTATGCCATATCACATCTATAATCTAGGTTTAAATTAAGTTTCATAAAAGAGAAAGTATCAAAATGGTCTACAGTGACCCTCAATTATCTTTAATTACTTATTTCACTTGTCGTAAATTACAGTGGCTGATGTGGCTTCTGAATAATTATATACCAGAAAAATCATCGCGTTTCAGATTTTAACTTCTAACAGCAAATGTGAATACCACGAGCCTTAATTGACGATCGACACTAGTATTACGTAAAAAGGGGATGTAACAGATGAGACTTCTGCAGTTCTGAGTGAAGCCTTATGCGCTCTCATGCGGCATCGCGTGCGTTCATTACCTTGTCGGTGGTTATTCAGCGTCAGTGGGCGGCGGGCGGCGCAGCTCCACACACCTCGCCGTCTTGGAAGCAACTCTTTCTAACTTCTCCTTACTACAATTTACCGAAGATGCT
This sequence comes from Schistocerca nitens, assembly GCF_023898315.1. Classification (NCBI taxonomy): domain Eukaryota; kingdom Metazoa; phylum Arthropoda; class Insecta; order Orthoptera; family Acrididae; genus Schistocerca; species Schistocerca nitens. The sequence continues at coordinate 566,870,139 of NC_064616.1, read as the reverse complement.
TTAAGAAAACGGTATCTGGCTGTGTTTTCAACTGAAAAATCAGCGTCTCAATGTTAACTTTAAGCTCCGCCTACAAAAATTCTGTCTATCCAATGAGAAACGTTATACTTTTCGTGGTGGGGCAATGTTTTTAACGTTTGCAACGTAACAGAGACGCGTATAGTCTCACGCTAAAACTTGCAGCTGGTGTGGCCCTTTTAGTGTTATAGTAATATCTATACTGTTCTTCTGGAGGGCTCTATCTTTTAACATGGGCTGGGGGTGGTCTTGCCGGTCGGCTGGCGATGTGGGTGTCCGTCCCTTATCGTAGGGCCTCCTAGCCTACACGATTCTGCTTTCGGCTTCTGTTCTCATTTCTCCCCTCGGAACTGCGTCTGTTTCACGGTGGGAAGGCATGACATGCATTTAGGCGTTCTTGTGTTTGTAGTATTCCATTTACTCACTCGTTGATCGTATTACTTTGGTTAATATAATGTCAGGATTTATTCGGAGCTATGTGACATACTGCCGGATTTGCTATCATGTCAGGGTTTTCATGGAAGGTGTTGGGTTTGCCTGACACCTTACATATTATCTGTCCACTTGATTTTCGACACCTTATGAACACCCCCATCATCGTTTTAAGAAAGGTAAGAGCGTATGACCTCCAATCTAAGCATGCCTAGTAAAGCACTACGGTTTACAAACGACCATTCAGCTTCGGGACAGCTTTGCTTACTTAACACACCGAAAGATCAAATATTCCAACTTTATTTGTTCTCAGGCTTTACCACCGTCTGTCTTTTGCGTAGGAGGACCACGCTGACAGTAATGAGGAAAATTTTTAAAAATTTGTAAACTTTATTTTTTCAGACAGACCAAGTACATCGTCTTCTTTCTGTCGCTGTTTCTTTTCACCCATTTTTCCTGTGGTTCTGCAGTTTGAAAATACCCTTACGACAGCACCCCATTCCAACTTCCCGAAGATAGTGACGCACTGCTACCTGAAAATCTGCCACCGTCTCGTAGCGTTGGCCTCGCATCTGTTCCTCAACAGACCAAAAATTTGGTAGTCGGAGGGCACCAAGTCGGTACCCTCATCTCCGCAATGGCACGATCAGTGTGAGGACGCGCATTTCCTGTTGGAGAATGATCTTCTTTCCAGGGCATTTACTGTACATTGCACGACAGAGTTTTAAAACTGTCTGGATGCAGCGGGAAGCGTTTATGGTTTTTCCAGGTTGAAAAAAATCGGGCAGATCTTTCCTTGTTCCGTTCTGTGGAGGCAGTTTGAGGAAGACCGCTAAGAGCCTCACCATGAATACGCGCGTTTCCATCTCTGAAATGTTTCACCCACCTCCTAACGCTGCTGGCGCCCATGCAGACATTTCCGTAGGAAAACGTTGCAGTCTGAGGTGAATGTCAGCAGCACATTTTCTCTCATTAAAATGAATTCAATGACAGCACAATGTCGAAATGAAACATTGATGTCGGCCATTTTGGAAGTACTGGCTGTGGTCACGTTATACAGGCTAATGGCGTCACAATATGGCAACATGTGGTGTAAGGCCTCCCTGGCATCTTTCAGTCGTTTTTATTACGTAGTTGAAATTGCAAATTTTAACAATGGGTTTCTGATGACTTTTAGTATGGCCCTTGTTCACTAATTTTTTGCTTCTCTCTTAAACGCATTATGTCATTTTACTCACATTTTGGTCGGTAATGGAAACTTTCTTTTATATTTGTTAGATGTCTCACATCTTACACTTGCCACAACTGAAAACTGATCCTACATGAATAAAATTGTATTCATATATTATGCAGGTCTTTAGAAATAATTGAATTATCCTGCATATCCTCAACAAGAATGTCTGCAGACGATCATGGAGACGATGGAAGATAGTTTTCCACGTTCCCACCAGTCATTACCTAAAACGGCCAAAGAACAGCGCCAGCATTGCAGACCAAACGTCATGCACTAGGTCAGCGGAAACAAGTCTGGTGTTGCCACAGGCTAGAAGAGGGGGCGAATACGCTCTAGGTAACCCGAAACCTCTGTACACGAGTATTGCGCTATTGAGGTAGCCTGGCACTGTGGGAACGCTATAGAATGGGCTGAATGACGATTTGTATTTGCCTTCCTCTGTTCAGCATTCTCTAGACAACCACCAGACGTTAACAGTCTATGTAGGCTGTGGTTCTCCACGCCATTATAACAAAAAGTCGTTCTATATTTGTTTAACTTAATCTTACGTCGGACTAAGATTTCACACACACAGTACCATTTTAACATCATAGTTACCTAATAAATAACAATTTCAATATGACAAACAATATTAAAATGATTTGGGTGTGTACATGGACAATGTGAGTAAGTAATATTGGCTGTGAGCTAGTGAAGTTAATACTACTAGTACTTTCACTAGTGCTGCTGCTTCTGCCACTAATAATGGTAATAGTAATAATAATAATTTGACATTGTCTGGTACTCGGTAGTTTTCACACACGTGTAGGGTATCATTAACACCAGGCGGGATCTGGCCGCATTATAAAACACAAATTTGGCCCATTCATCTTTCCCGTCACGTCTTTCACCCCGCTATCGGAGCCAGGCTGCAGTCAGGTGAGAGAAAGCCGGTAAGCGTCATCCTTGCTTGTCGCTCAGCTTTCAGCAAACGGTTCTTGATGGTCCTAACAGCGTCTCTGATTGTAACGTTGATTCCCATTTGTGTTGCGATTGCCCAAATATCAATCATTTCTGCTGATTTTATGATGGTTGAGTCTGTATGCCGTTGTGGGGCATCCGGCTGCATCGGCTTACACCCAGTGTCCAACGTCTGTTGGTTATGAATGACTATCTAAGCCTCGCGCAGGCCAACGACGCAGATTCGTTGTAATCCTGTTAATTGCTTGAGTTATGGTATTCGATTCCCTGTCAATATCTACATCTGTACTCACAAGAGACATCACGCTGTGCGTTGGAAGGTACTTCTCGTGTAGCTGTCATTCGTTCTTTCTTTTTTCATTCGTGAATAGAATGTACTTTGAGCTCAGACATAATGTGGCATCTCGAACAGAATTACTTTAAAAATGAATGCCGAAAACATCGGCCATATGAAACCCAACTAGTGCTTTTATAACATGCCAGCCTAAAAGCCACTCATCAAGGCAATCAGGTAGATTCACCATTCCTTGAATTCCGAAAATCGCTTGTCTCACTACCACATCGACACTTATTAACGAAAGTACGATCATATGAGGTACGAAACGAAATTTACTATTCGACTGAGGATTTCTTGGCAGAGAAGAAGCATGTTGTCTCTGATAGAGAATCATCAGCAGATGTAGAAGTTACTTCAGGCAAGTCCGAGGAAAATGTGTTGGGAGCTTTGCTATTCATGTTGTATATTAATGACCTAGCAGACATGAGACGTTTTGCAGATTATACAAATCTATAGATTGAAGTAGTATCCGAAAAGAAACTTCATAGCTGCTGTTGCAGGCCTAGATACGATTTCTGAGGAGTACAAGATTGGTAACTTATTTTAAACGTTCAGAAATATAACTTATGGACTTAACTAAACACAGAAAAGTGGTATCCTATGACTACAATATCAATGAGTGACAGCTGGGTTCAGTCAGCTCATATTAATATCTTTATGTAGAACGTTTTGGGAGATATATGCTCATCAGAAAGTAAAGCAGGTTTATTGGAAAAATTTTGGGAAAATGCAGTCAGTCGGGAAAGGCGATTGCTTACAAAACACTCGTGCGACCCATACTACAATATAGCTTAAGTGCATGAGACCCATACAAAATAAGTCTAACACAGGACACTGAACGTACGAGTATGCAAAGAAGGGCAGCACAGATAGTGACAGGTTTGTTTGACCAGCCAGAGGCTGTCACGAAAATGCTGTAGCATCTTAACTGGCAGTCGGCTGAAGATAGGCGCCAACTCTCCTGTGAAAATCTAATTATTAAGTTTCCGGAACCAATATTATATTAGGAATCCAGGAATGTACGAAAACCACATACGTATCCTTCTCATAGAGGACCGCGAAATCACGATTAGACACATTATCTCGTGTTCAGAAACATTTAAGCGGTCAATCTTCCCCCACTCTACATGCGAACGAAGGGGGAAGAAACCTTAATACATGGCACAATGGGGAGTACTATTCACCAGGCACTTGACAGTGGTCTGCAGAGTATGGACGTAGGTGTAGATGTGGATGCAGAGCGTGATACGAACAACTGACTGTAACCTTCTGTATAACAGGAATTTCTCTGACTTTCCTGGTCACTTCGAAAAATGTATGTCGGAGGAAGTAAGGTGTTGCTAAGGCCTTTTAGCATGTGCGCTCTTGGAATTTTAACAGCAAATGTCTTTGCGAGCACAGAGCCTCTCTTATAGCGTCTGCCATTGGAGCTCGATGAGCATGTCACATTAATTAGACGATCCTGTTGGGAAACGATCCACTCTTCCTTGGATCCTCTCTATCTGGCCTACATACTTTCAGTGACTCTCAACTTGACATCTCCTTTTTCTACAACCACTTCATGTGACCTTGCCGCTTTAGGCCATTCCAGATAGATGATCCAAGATTCTCTACGGTTGATACTGCTTCCGATGATTTATCGATAACACTGTAATCGAACTGTGACAGGTCTTTCCGCCTACTTATGCATAATACTTTACGTTTATTTAGGTTGAGTGCGAACTTTCAATGTTTAGCAACCAATACAATGCCCTAAATATCCTCCCCGAACAAAATATTAGTCACGCCTATAAAAGAGTTCAAGAGGCTGACATGGGCTGCGACTTAACTGCTCGGTTTAATGTCTGATCCCGTCTGCACTTCCAGGAATCAGAACGCTCACCCCCTTCCCCCCTCCCAAGTATGTTCAGATACGTAATATCTAAATGTCACGCAATGGATAACGTGGATACGTCCTCGTAAATGAACCACGGGTGCCACTCTTGCTCCATTTGTTTAAATGATAGGAGGAAGGGATTCTCTAGCTGCGGAATAGTTACAGTGAGTCCAGATTTACTCAGTTTAATAGCCCACATAAGCACACAAAAATAAAAAGAACGCTACAGGATATTCACATACGATGGAGAAATAAAGCCATTAATGAATATCGTAAAGAACCAGTTCGGTTATACATAAAACTCTTATGGGTAGGTCACCTGGAAGCGGGAAAAATGAAAGTTAGCAGCTCTGAAGATCTCGCTCACATCTGCATTCATCCGTGGTATGGAAACAATTCCATGGTTCATCTTATCTGAAGGAGATGTTAATTAGACATGCAAGAAAACTAACGGCATGCACTTGGTACTGCGTGAGCAGCCTTGCGGAAACATATCGTTATTATTCACTAAGTTGTAGTCCATTCGCGAATCGGACAAGGGAAGTGATAGATTTACTGGCGTGGAACTGAATAAATGTCGTCTCTCTGTGAAATATCCCCTCAGCCTTACGAACGCGTACTCGGACCTACATCTTATCCAGCGAAGCAGTGCCTACCAAACCAAAAGTCGGCGTCGAAGTCTGAAGGCAGCAAACTCTTGATACCAATGAATCCCAGCCCCTGTCCCGATGAAAGACTGAACGAAACGTGTCGGAGCATCTGCACTAGGCCACATCTGATGTCGGAGAGGAAGTGTCGCAGAACTGCACTTCTTTAGCCCCCTGAGCTTTCCGCGAAAGAGGAGCCCCACTAAAACTTCCTCAGCCAATCAAAACGAGTAACTAGTGGTCAGCCTGTGAGCTGAGCAGAGATCAACTTTTTGAAACCTCCTCCTAACAAAATTTTGAAAATATCCCAGTGGAAGTTTCCATACAAGAAAAGAGAGAGAGAAAGAAAGAGAAAGAGCTGTTCAATGGCTGGCACGGCACCAGCTGGTGGTGACGTGCTTATACTTAGAATACTGAGACACTCCATCATCGAGTCGCTGCGACAACCGAGAGTGTCCCATCCCAGGGCGTGATGGCCGCCTTCACGGCGCCAAATGGTATACCTCTTCCTTACCATGAGAAACTGGGTTCGTCAAGACAACAGTTGCGTCTCTTACACCATCTGGATACTCAAAGCGTGACCGCGCCAGCATCTCTAGAAAGAAGAGAGAAACCGGTGAGTATGTGCCCACTTCGGTGGTGCTACTTTGCGGCGAGCCGATGCGCAAACAAATCTCAAATTTATACCCAACAGGTTTCCCACCACACACAAGAGGATGGCATATCTCAGTTTGGTGCGCTATGCCGTGGTACCTCACAGCAAGCCACTTGGAGCATAACTGGTGTCTTTCTTTTGAAACTTCCTCTCTCACAGACTTTTTAAACGCAAACTAAATGAGCTTCCTTTTGTACAGAGACACGAAAGCATCGCCCGCCGCAACCCGCGACCGTGTTATGCACCCTATAGAGTCTACATCTACATCTACATTTATACTCCGCAAGCCACCCAACGGTGTATGGCGGAGGGCACTTTATGTGCCACTGTCATTACCTCCCTTTCCTTTTCCAGTCGCGTATGGTTCGCGGGAAGAACGACTGCCGGAAAGCCTCCGTGTGCGCTCGAATCTCTCTAATTTTACATTCGTGATATCCTCGGGAGATATAAGTAGGGGGAAGCAATATATTCGATACCTCATCCAGAAACGCACCCTCTCGAAACCTGGACAACAAGCTACACCGCGATGCAGAGCGCCTCTCTTGCAGAGTCTGCCACTTGAGTTTGCTAAACATCTCCGTAACGCTATCACCCTTACCAAATAACCCTGTCACGAAACGCGCCGCTCTTCTTTCGATCTTCTCTATCTCCTCTGTCAACCTGACCTGGTACGGATCCCACACTGATGAGCAATACTCAAGTATACATACCGTGAGGCCCGGTATCTAGGAGTAAAGGTGGAACTTTGCCAAACATATTGAAACAGCTACACAAAAATCACTAGAAGCCCTAAATAGTTTAATCATGATAGGACACAGCAGATTTCATCTTCCGCCAGAACTCATAAAGCTGTACCATAACACCATTCTTGTCTCCATTGTGGGTTACGGATCCGGAGTGTGGGCACACAGGCTCACGAGGGTCGTGCCTGCCGTGTCTGTGAGGAGGGTGCAACGCAATATGCTTCTACGCTCCACTGGAGCATACAGAACATCTCCGGGAGGGGCACTACTAACACTCATGGGGGTTTGTCCCCTGGACATTAAAATCCGGCCGGGTTCCCGGGTTCGATTCCCGGCGGGGTCAGGGATTTTCTCTGCCTCGTGATGGCTGGGTGTTGTGTGCTGTCCTTAGGTTAGTTAGGTTTAAGTAGTTCTAAGTTCTAGGGGACTGATGACCATAGATGTTAAGTCCCATAGTGCTCAGAGCCATTTGAACCATTAAAATCCGGGAACAAGCAGCTTGGTATTGGGTGAAAATGGGAGATGTAGAAAAGACTAAGAGCATCTTGGGAGTGCGGGTGGGAGACAAGTTTGCAATCAAGAGAAGAGGAGAAGAGCTATGGCAAGAACTCTGGGATGCAGAGGCAACAGGCCGAAGGACTTACCAGCTGATACCAAACATCAAAGAACGCCTCCAACTTTCGCACTTCCAACCGAGTAAGGGGTTGTTGCACTTCCTCACAGGTCATGGACCGTATCCGGCATATCTTTGCCGATTCGGGAAAAGGGCTACCCCCTCGTGTGACTGCGGAGCCGAACGGGGTACTCCGGACCACGTGATCTATGAGTGCCCTGTCTTCGATGACGTAGCCGGTGATCTAAGAAACCAGCTACCTAACAACAACACATATGATCTAATCAGAGACCCTACCACATTCAATATAATAAACCGCCTTGCCAGCGAGGTATCAGCAAAGGTCCTGCGAGAATATCTAAGGGAAAATATATGAACTATCAGACATGACAAGACTAAGGCGACCCATCCCATTCCGCCGGGGCGTGGACTGGCCAATCGCCGTGACGGTAGGAATCCGCCACGCTCTGGAACAGGGGGAGGGAGCGCTAACACCCAAATCTGACAATTGCGCACAGATAGTGACTTAGTAGTTATCTAACCTTTACGTAGATAGTAGAAAGAATACCTCAAACAGAACCTGCAGCGATCTTCTAAAAGGCCAGCCCGGTGCCAGGGGCATGCTCACTGGGCACGGCCACATAGTAGGTTTATATGCAATAACTGGCACGCCTGTAACGCTGCAGGAAGTAGCCCCTAGATTAGTTAATTAAGTCTAGACACTAGATCTCACCCATTAAGTAACTAACTTATCATTTCCTGTAGCAAGTAAGCTTACTATTACTAGAAATAGAAGTAAAAATGCTGCTAATACTAACAAAATGTAATGTAGATTGAAGACCCACTAATGTATAAGGTGGTGGGTTATGATGTATGAAATAATTGGATAGAATAAAGAAATTTTAAAAAAAAACACTCTACATTGTCAATGTCGGAACAGAAATCTTTGTTTTAATCTGTTAGGTACTCTGAAATCTGCCTCCTATTACTCTTGCTAAACAGATAAACCTTCCTCCCTTCTTTTCATGTCATCTGGGTTCTTCCCGACACTAAAGCCGCACTTGCCATACAGATTTCGCTATCAATCAAAAGCTCATTTAATATTGTAATTATTAAGAAATTTCTTATGCTTTGCCTCTACCGTGAAGTGCATCTTAATTACGAGGGGCGTTCAATAAGTAATGCAACATATTTTTTTTCTGAAAGCAGGTCGATTTTATTCAGAATTCCAATACACCATATTATTCCCCACTTCTTTGGCTACAAAACCTGTATTTCAACACAGTCTCCGTTCAATGAGACGGCCTTGCGCCGCCTTACTGGGAGGGCCTGTATGCCATCATGGTACACCACTACTGGTCGACGTCGGATCCAACGTCTTGCTGCATCAATAACCTCCCCATCGTTCACATGTTGCTTCCTGGGGAATGCATCCTTAATTGGGTCAAATAGATGCAATTTGGAATGTGTGAGATCCGGGTTGTAGGGTAGATGAGGAAGAATAGTCTAATAAAGTTTTGTGATCTCCTCTCGGGTGTGCAGACTCGTATGACGCCTTGCGTTGTCATGGAGAAGGAGAAGTTCGTTTACATTTTTGTGGCGACGAACACGCTCAAGTCGTTTCTTCAATTTCCTAAGAGTAGCACAATACACTTGAGAGTTGGTCGTTGCACCACGAGGGTGGACAACAAACAAAATAACTCATTCAGATACCAGAAGACCGTCGCCAAGACTTGACCGGCTGAGGGTCCGGCTTTGAACTTTTCATTCAGAGCAGAGGGCGTGAGGCGCCATTCCATTAGTTGCCGTTTTGTTTCCAGTTCGAAGTAATGAACCCATGTTTCATCACCTGTGACGATGTCACTCCAACTGACGAACGAGTGTGTCAGCACTACCAACAGAGACGTGCCGTTGAGCAGCTAAGAGTTTGGTTGTGATACGTCGATCACATAGAATGCGAGTGTCCACACCTTCCAACATTGCAGGAATCACAGCTGCGTTTGGGAGATCAGAAAGGTTGGCGCGACCGTGTTGCAATGATAACAGACGCCTCTCCCAACGACTCACTGTGCTTATATTCACTGACAGGTATCCGTAAATATTCTGCAGGATCCTATGAATATCTGCGATGCTCTTGTATTCCTCCAAAAGAAACTCAGTTACAGCTCTCTGCTTCGAACGCACCTCAGACGCCGTTTTGAAGGCTACGTATAAGGCCGCCACATATTGGAACGTCGTGAGATTATAGGCGTTGAAGTGGGAATATTCCACGATGTCTCACGTCCGCAGCTCGTGGTCTAGTGGCTAGCTTTCGATTCCCGGCCGGGTTGGGGATTATCTCTGCCCGGGGACTGTGTGTTTGTGTTGCCATCATCATTCGTCATTCGTGACAGTGGTTAGATTGGACTGTGTAGGAATTGGGACTTTGGACGGGCGCTGATGGTTCAAATGGCTCTGAGCACTATGGAACTTAACGTCTGTGGTCATCAGTCCCCTAGAACTTAGAACTACTTAAACCTAACTAACCTAAGGACATCACACACATCCATGCCCGAGGCAGGATTCGAACCTGCGACCGTAGCAGTCCCGCGGTTCCGGACTGAGCGCCTAGAACCGCTAGACCACCGCGGCCGGCGGGGCGCTGATGACCGTGTAGTTGAGCACCCCACAAACCAAACGTCATCATCATCAACGACGTCTCACAACAAATTCCGCATTTTTCAAACAAAATTGGGTGAGAAAACCATGTGTTGTATTGTTTTATTACTTTTTGAACGCCCCTCGTACAATCAGAAGATGGTACACAGGAGGTACTAGCTATTAATCTTATGTTACTTCTTAAACTCCATATACATTCTTTTTGCCAGATTGGTGAAAATTCGTATCCTTTTCGAGAGCGCGTTCCTCATTTTTGATTGTTGAAGATGGTGTGGAACTGGTGTCAGGCGGTCATGTGATCCTTCACCGTTCACCTAAGTCATAGCAGTAAAGTATGTGCCAGTCGGTTCTATGTAATAAGTGCAATAAGATGGGTCAACCGTGCACGGCACAATGGCAGAAAGGAGTTACCACGTTTGTAAATGTCCATGATCACACCGAGAATGAAGTTGCCCGATTTGTCGGTGTATTATTGTGGACTGTCCAACGTGTCTACAAGAAATGCTCTACCACTCACAGACGTATAACACGGAGTAAGATTGGCTCAAATGGCTCTGAGCACTATGGAACTTAACATCTGAGGTCATCAGTCCCCTAGGACTTAGAACTACTTAAACCGAACTAACCTAAGGACATCACACACATCCATGCCCGAGGCAGGATTCGAACCTGCGACCGTAGCGGTCGCGCGGTTATAGACTGAAGCGCCTAGAACCGCTCGGCCACACTGGCCGGCACGGAGTAAGAACAGTGACTGTAAATAGAAAATAACCGATGACGAGTGTCACGCCTTTTCAGTCACAACAGCTTTCAAATATGACAGGAATTGTTGCAACCAGTTTCCGAGCTTATACTGGAAACGTAACTGCATGTGTTGGCCGTACGCAGTAAAGTACCACGCAAAAGAACACTGTCCACAGCAGCGCATAATGTTGCACGTTTTCAGTAGGATAAACAACAGATTAACTGGACAGTAGCTTACTGGGAGCGTGTAGTGTGGTCCGAACAGTTACGATCTCGACCGTTTCAAATTACGCAAGGCGTCCACTGCACCGACGGCTCAGTGAGGTATTTAATCCGCAGTGGATGGAGGGTGGTTAGGTGATGTTTTGGGGGTGCTTTTTGTACCATAACTCGCGCACACTCGACCAGTAAACTTTGAACATAACTCAGGATGTTTATTTGAATATCCCCAGTGAATCACTGCCTTTACTGTCGGCTATCGGTTCCGCATGCAAACATTGTATTTTGCTGCCCTTCGTTAAATATGTTAATTTTTAGTTTTCTACTGAATCAATTTCCTTATCTATTTTGACTAAATGTCTTCCTAAACTACAGATCTCGTCCACGGAGCCAGACGTTCAGCCTGTACCAGACGATGGCCATCACGCAGATACGCTACAATGTTCAACGATCCTTGAATGGAGTACCCAGACAGATGTTGAACACTTTCACTGCACTTTAGATGACATATTAGTTGTTTACGGCCGGCCGCGGTGGCCGAGCGGTTCTAGGAGCTTCAGTCCGGAACCACGCGATTGCTACGGTCGCAGGTTCGAATCCTGCCTCGGGCATGGACGTTTGTGATGGCCTTAGGTTAGTTAGGTTTAAGTAGTTCTAAGTCTAGGGGACTGATGGCCTCAGATGTTAAGTCCCATAGTGCTTAGAGCCATTGAACCATTTTACTCAGTACCACGCCGACGCTTTTTAAGGGAAGTACAATCATATGAGGTATCAAATGAGGTTTGTGACTGTACTGTGGATTCCTTATTGAGGAAACACAGCAAGTTATTTTAGATGGTGGAGCCTCGACAGACATAGACGTCACTTCAGTCGTGCCCCATGACAGTGTTTTGGGACTCTTATTGTTCATGTTGCATATTAATGAACTGCCAGACAATATTAATTGTATCCTCATAATTTTTGTAGCTTGTGCAGTTATCTATAATGAAGTACTATCTAAAAAAAGTACGTGTCGGGCTCTCCCTCTGAGAATTCCGGACAAACTTAATAATGTATCTAGATATACTATGTATCGGTTTTGAGGAGTGGGTTTGCAAATATCAAAATATGTGACAGAAATGGCCGTATCTTTTGACTGAATTGACTTAAAAGCTTAACTTCCTTACGCCGCCAACGTATACGACCGTATACCTTAGTATTTGACACAAATTTCAACTTGAAAACTCTCCATGTTCCTGAGGAGAAGGAGCATTAACAGACAGGCAGATAGAAAACAAAGTTATCCTATAAGGGACCCGTTTTTATCGATTCAAGTGCGTGAACCTGAAGATCTGCACAAATATCCAATCAGATCTTACAAAGGGACCGTACGTACTTGCCCTCACCGATCTGATTCATGTTGACAAGGTGTGTAGAGCATGGCTAGGACTTCAACTTATGCAAAGAGGAAGGCACAACTCTCAACCGTTATCTAGAAAATAGAGTTCGAAAGTTTTAGGCACCTGTGTGTGTGTGTGTGTGTGTGTGTGTGTGTGTGTGTGTGTGTGAGAGAGAGAGAGAGAGAGAGAGAGAGAGAGAGAGAGTAGCCAAGTGACTAAGCGCTTAGTTTCATAAGCACAAGGTCTCTAGATCTAATCTCGCTGCTGGTGCTCTTTTTTATCCTCACGTAAATCTAAAACAGATTTATTATGACTGTTCAAATTGTCAGTATTTAATGATTAATTTATTATTTGCATAATATTTATCCTGAAAGATATGAAAACAAAATATTTCTGAAGGTCATTGGAAATAAAAAGGGATACACGACCATTTTCAATCAAATCACTATAGTCTTTTTATTGACATTATTGTACCTACATTTGTGACGCTACAAGAATCAGGATGATACTGATCGTAGAAACACGTAAAAAAATAATTATTGTGACGTACAGCACACCTAATGAAAGCCGAATTTTTGCATGAGCATGGATGTGTGTGATGTCCTTAGGTTAGTTAGGTTTAATTAGTTCTAAGTTCTAGGCGACTGATGACCTCAGAAGTTAAGTCGCATAGTGCTCAGAGCCATTTGAAACATTTTTTGAACTGAAAAATAAATTTGATTATCGTTCGTAAACGATTCTGTCAGCACACAGTTTCAAGGCGTACCACGCATCTGATCATATCATATCACCGAATATTGGTGCAGATAACTGGTGGTGTACGATTGATTGAATATCTATGCATTTTTCTGTTGAACCTATCTCTCTATTGTGTTCGATGATGTAGGAACAATTATTTAGTAGCTTTATTAGGTTTTTCACATGCCTGTAAAAATAAACTTAGTGGGGTTGCACCAACGGAGTACGTTTTGGAGAAATTACTTTAATACTGCACTTTAGCGAGCCATATCTATCTTGAAAAATTTCATCATACAAAACCGGGTTTGTTTTCCTTTCCATGAATCTAGGAGCAAAAGAAATTGTTCTTCTCTCACATATGGCTTCAATATGTCAATCAGAAGTTTCTTGTCTAGTACTGTTGTGTGTTTGCCGGACTTTGAAGACGTTATCATAACATTTTGTATTTATATGCGTACTCATCAGCTGCTTTTTGCACTCTTGGTCCAAATAACCAGTGGTCCCTAGCAAGCAAACGAAGACCGTTGTTTGTAATTCCCGAGGTAAGGCGACAGCATATTGTGCAGTGTATGAATGTGTCACCTTGCGCGTATCCTTTCGTTGCACAAGAACCACCTTTGTTCCGCGTTCGGCGAGATTTCGGCCATAAGTTAATTGATATGGGCACCCTAGAACAAACATTCACAAACTGGCATCGTATGGTCGATAAAAATAGTACTCCAGTTGATATAAATGAATCAGATACTTTTACGTTTACTACCTGTTTGGTCAGTATTAGTAACACAATCTTTGTCGTATTTTGGAATAAGGACTCGAGTCTGCATTCGGAAATTTGGTGCTGCATCAAAGACTTGCTGCAGTGAAGCATTTCCTATCCCGGATACAAAACTGGTGATTTTTCTATGACGAACCCGATATCACCGTTTGAGGAGCACGACCCACGAGTCAGAAGTTTGAAAATTTAAATCAGGAAATTGGCTAGCAGCAGCAAGAGCCCAAGGCTGCAGGTTTCTCGCCGTCACGTGTTGATTACGTTCTCGAGCTTCCATGAAATGATCGTAGGCCCACGAATCAATTGTTTTAAGTTGTTAGTGCCTTGTTCCACCTTGTTTTATATGCTCTTCCAATCTTTTCAAACCTTTCATATTTTTGAGGCGTCTAGCTCCCATTCTACGATGAGTGACCAAACTCCATCCTGGATGCTCTCCCGCTAGATTGACGACCCTAATCTTGTAACACTGCGAAACGTAATCGTTGTCTTGCCCATTTTCGACTGCTTGCCTTAGGCCTCGTAATCGTCTGATGAAGACGAAGCAACTTCTTCGGTTTCTTCAGGCACACACTCATCCTCGATTTCTTGGTGGGCAATTAGTCGTCTTGTACCACGAGTTGTTTCTCCGCTACCATTTCGAAAATTGTGCGAAATATTTCTTCTCCAATTTCCATGTGTTCTCGTGTTATTACTGCATAGGGTTTCGAAGTGATGAGATTGTTTTGGAAAAGGAGCTGTTCACTGTACACATGTGCCGTTTTCAATCGTAGTTTTGAAACTTCACTGTAAAGCGATTCGGCTTCACAATCAGGTTCACGTTCTCTTGCTGCCGAAATACCAGACACATCAATACATTTACTAGTAAAATTAGACATCTTGGAACGTTGACATGTAACTACACTATGTAAGCAAAGGTTCTGGACACCTGCTGAAAATGATTTACAAGTTCGTGGCGCCCTCCATTGGTAATGCTGGAAAGTAATATGGTGTTGGCCCACCCTTAGCCTAGATGACAGCTTCCACTCTCGCAGGAATACGTTCAATCAGGTGCTGGAAGATTTCTCGGGGAATGGCAGCCCATTCTTCACGGAGTGCTGCATTGAGGAGAGGTATCGATGTCGGTCCGTGCAGACTGGTACGAAGTCGGCGTTCCAAAACATCCCAAAGGTGTTCTATAGGATTCAGATCAGGAGTGTGTGCAGGCCAGTCCATTACAGGGATGTTACTGTTGTGTAACCACTCCACCATAGGCCGTGGATTCTGAACAGTTGCTTGATCGTGTTGAAGGATGCAATCGCCATCCCCGAATTGCTCTTCTACAGTTGGAAGCAAGAAGGTGCTTAAAACGTCAATGTAGGCCTGTGCTGTGATAGGGCCACGCGAAACAAGGGGTGAAAGCCCCCTCCATGAAAAACACGACCACACCATAACACCACCGTCTCCGAATTTTACTGTTGGCACTACACATACTGGTAGATGACGTTCACCGGGAATTCGCCATACCCACACTCTGCCATCGGATCGCCACATTGTGTACCGTGATTCGTCACTCCACGCAACGTTTTTCTACTGTTCAATCGTCTAATGTTTATGCTTCTTACATCAAATGAGGCATCGTTTGGCATTTACCGGCGTGATGAGTGGCTTATGACCAGCCGCTCGACCATGAAGTCCAAGTTTTCTCACCACCCGCCTAACTGTCATAGTACTTGCAATGGATCCTTATGCAGTTTAGAATTCCTGTGTGATGGACTGGATAGATGTCTGCCTATTACACATTATGAACCTCTTCAACTGTCGGCGGTCTCTGTCAGTCAACAGACGAGTCGGCCTGTACGCTTTATTGCTGTACGTATCCCTTCACGTTTGCACTTCACTATCACATCGGAAACTGTGAACCTAGGGATGTTTAGGAGTGTGGAAATCTCGCGTACAGACGTATGACACAAGTGACACCCAGTCACCGGACAACGTTCGAGTTCCGCGGAGCGCCCCATTCTGCTCTCTCACGATGTCTAAAGACTACTGATGTCTCTGATATGGAGTACCTGATAGTAGGTGGCAGTGCAATTCACCTAATATGAAAAACGTATGTTTTCGGGGGTGTCCGGATAATTTTGATCACTTAGTGTATCTCTGGGGCTAACATACTAGTGAAGTATTCTTGGTGTTCGTAAACGCTGTTCCCTTTCTTCTTCCACCAACCGCAAATTGTTTGTGCACATGCAGCTGTTTCTGGTGGGTCAAAAATAACTGCAGAATTACCGAAAAATGGGCTTATACGGCGAGTCGTGCTGTACCTGTACCTATATCTGGAAAATTGGCTCATAGTGGGTTGAGACGTACCCGCAGGAATACGGTTATAATGGTAAACTACTTCCAAATTTTAGAGAAAAACCCATAAATGATTCCTTAGATACTGATAATTTCCACAGTCATAATAAACCTGTTATTAGAATTACGTGGGAACGGAGAAAAAAATAGTAGTGGAAGCGAAAGTCGACACAGAAGCCTGCATCTTATGAACCGAAGCACTTAGTCGGTCGGCTACGGACCCCTTGGCTGCTAGCGTCCACTCGTTGGTATATAAGCATTCCTAAAGCTTTAAAACTCGATTTTCTCGAAAACGGTTGAGACTTGGCCCTTACTTTTTACATATGTTGAAGTCCTAGCCCTTATCTGCACACCCTATTCAATACGAATCAGATCAGTGAGGCCAGGTATGTACGGTCCACTTGTTAGTAACATTTCAAAGTGGTACCCAGATTGGTAACTTGCTTTAAGTGGGATAGGACGTCAAACGGGCCGACTTGGAGCAGGAGAGGCATCACACGACATTTTAATTTCCAGTGTCTATACTTTTACAAATAAGTTCATAAAACTTTGTCAGCATCACCAGGAAGGATTCAGGATTCACACTCATTGCAGTGAAAGTTCGAAAACATAACAAAATCATTTTCTTTTTTACGTGCGAAATTTCATTATTTTTTCACAAATAATTGTTGCTATAGGTACACTTTTCTTCATAAGTTAGAGAGTTTCTTCGATGCATTTTGCACAGCATACATACGATACTTACAGGTGTATGAAACTCTAGAATTTATTTAATTTATGAAAAAACGAATGAGCTGTTATATTTTAAACTTCATGTTTAGGAAAAACACAAATTTTATAGTTAATTACCTTAATTTTTACCACAGTTTTTAATAGATTTGGAAAATTCTAGAGTTTCATGCACCTTTAAGTATGGTTTGTATGCTGTGCAAAATTCATCGAAGAATCTCTCTTACTTATGAAGAAAAGTGTACCTATAGCAACAAATGCTGCCATTAGTAAGTGAAAAAAATGATGAAATTTCACATGTAAAAAAATTACTTCGTTATGTTTTCGAACTTCCACTGCTATGAGTGTGAATTCTGAATCCTTCCTGGTCATGCTGACAAAGTTTTATGAATTTATTTGTAAAAGTATAGACAGTGCAAATTAAAATGTCCTGTGGTGCCTCTCCTGCTCCAAGTCGACCCGTTTGACGTCCTACCCCCCTTAAATGTTCAGAAATGTCAATGTTCAGAAAACGAAAAAACATTGTACTCTATGACAAAAATATCAGTGAGTCACAAGCGGAAACAGGTCACTCATACTAAAACCTCAGTAGAGCAATTTGTAGAAATATGAAATGGAATGATCAAGGAAACTCAGTTGTAGGTAAAGCATCTGGTAGATCTCGGTTCATTTGTTGCACACTAGGAAAATGCAATGAGTCTACAAAGGAGATGGCTTACAAAACACTTGTGTGACCCATTGTCGAATATTGCTCAAGTGTGTGGGACCAAACCAAATAGTAATAACAAGGGATATTGTACGTACCCAAACAAGTACAGCACGAATGGTGACAGGTTTGTTTGACCCACGGGAGTGCGTCACTGAGATGCTCAAGCACTGAACTGGAAGACGCTTGAAGATATACGCCACCTTTCGCACGAAAGTCTACGTACAAAGTTTCAAGAAACAGTATTAAGTGAGGAATCTAAAATACAACAAGAATACAAGGATGACCTGAAAAGTAACGCCTATGAATTTTTTATGTGAAAACTCGTAAAGGTTTTTAAATAAAACAAACTTTATTAGCATTCTACATCTTTATTCTTGATTTCTACGTGGTTATTTCTCAACGCCAGTTTTGGAAACAGGTGAAAATTGGATAGGGCCAGATCGGGACTGTATAGAGGATAATCAGTGACAGTGAAACCAAGGCTCGTATTGCTGCAGATGCAGCGGTCGTGTGTGATCTGGCATTGTCATGCTGAAGGAGAGAGTGGTCCATGTGTGGAAGAACTCGTCGAATGTGAAACTCGATTACAACACGGCGTTTTTCGCACACCGACATAGTTACATGATGCAGAATGTTAACAACCTTTGTTTTATTTAAAAATGTTAATAATGATTACGAGCTTTCACATAAAAAATTAAGAGGCATTAATTTTGAGCACCCCCTCGTAATTTCGACGCTCAGGTACCGGGTGGTTATAAATAAAGTGCAGCTACTCATAGAGGTCACGTGTGGGTTGTAATTATCGTATAGCAGTGAAACTTGGTAGATGTTCTAATGAATGCGAAACCGATTTATGCTGGAAAAATATTAGTTCCAGTTATGGCCAGCAGGTGCGAATCTGGCGATGTGACTGCAAGAAACACGTAAAGAAATGTTTCCATGTGTAATGCATTAGAAACGGGATATGGGCAGGAAAGGACAAACAAGTGATAAAGACGTTATGTTGTTTTCATTATTAACCGCCGCCTACACAATTTGTTCAATATGAGCACCGGAGACGTCGACAAGATGCTGTACAGCGCCAGATTTGCATCTGCTGGTAAAATAGGAAATAATTTTTCTCCATGGCAAATCGGTTCTGCATTAACGTCTTATCAATATCTATCAAATTTCGCTGCCATACTATAATTACAGCCCTCAATAGAGCTCCGTGAGTAGCTGCACTTTAATTATAACCACCCAGTAGTACAACACTGGCCATTAAAATTGCTACACCACGAAGATGACGTGCTACAGACGCGAAATTTAACCGACAGGAAGAAGATGCTGTGATATGCAAATGATTAGCTTTTCAGAGCATCCACACAAGGTTGGCGCCGGTGGCGACACCTACAACATGCTGACATGAGGAAACTTTCCAACCGATTTCTCATACACAAACAGCAGTTGATCGCCGTTGCCTGGTGAAACGTTGTTGTGATGCCTCGTGTAAGGAGGAGGAATGCGTACCATCACGTTTCCGACTTTGATAAAGGTCGGATTGTAGCCTATCGCGATTGCGGTTTATCGTATCGCGACATTGCTGCTCGCGTTGGTCGAGATCCAATGACTGTTAGCAGAATATCGAATCGGTGGGTTCAGGAGGGTAATACGGAACGCCGTGATGGATCCCAACGGCCTCGTATCACTAGCAGTCGAGATGACAGGCATCTTATCTGCATGGCTGTAGCGGATCGTGCAGCCACGTCTCGATCCCTGAGTCAACAGATGGGGACGTTTGCAAAACAACAACCATCTGCACGAACAGTTCGACGACGTTTGCAGCACCATGGACTATCAGCTCGGAGACCATGGCTGCTGTTACCCTTGACGCTGCATCACAGACAGGAGCGCCTGCGATGGTGTACTCAACGACGAACCTGGGTGCACGAATGGCAAAACGCCATTTTTTCGGATGAATCCAGGTTCTGTTTACAGGATCGTGATGGTCGCATCCGTGTTTGGCGACATCGCGGTGAACGCACATTGGGAGCGCGTATTAGTCATCGCCATACTGGCGTATCACCCGGCGTGATGGTATGGGGTGCCATTGGTTACACGTCTCGGTCACCTCTTGTTCGCATTGACGGCACTTTGAACAGTGGACGCTACATTTCAGATGTGTTACGACCCGTGGCTCTACCCTTCAGTCGATCCCTGCGCAACCCTACATTTCAGCAGGATAATGCACTACCGCATGTGTGCAGGTCCTGTACGTGCCTTTCTGGATACAGAAAATGTTCGACTGCTGCCCTGGCCAGCACATTCTCCAGATCTCTCACCAATTAAAAACGTCTGGTCACTGGTGGCCGAGCAACTGGCTCGTCACAATACGCCTGTCACTACTCTTGATGAACTGTGGTATCGTGTTGAAGCTGCATGGGCAGCTGTACCTGTACACGCCATCCAAGCTGTGTTTGACTCATTGTCCAGGCGTATCAAGGCCGTTATTACGGCCAGAGGTGGTTGTTCTGCGTACTGATTTCTCAGGATCTATGCACCCAAATAGCGTGAAAATGTAATCACATGTCAGTTCTAGTATAATATATTTGTCCAATGAATACCCGTTTATCATCTGCATTTCTTCTTGGTGTAGCGATTTTAATGGCCAGTAGTGTAGTAACGTCCCACTTTGTATTCTTAAATGATTTTCCATCAGTGTTTTTGTAGATGTTCCTTAGTTTCTGCCAGAAGGACAGATAATAGCGGAAATCTGAATTCACTGTAAGGTTTCCCGCTTCGACACGTCTATCCGCCTTTGACAGCGACCACTCTGTGTTTTTGCTCCCCACCGCCACGTCATCGCAGCTGCAGCCACGAGGCAAGGACGGTGGCTGTGGCGCGTGTCTGGCAGTGAGGACGGTACGCACGGCGACCACACATTCTGAATTTCGAAGGTGGTGTGAAGCCAGTCAAAATAAATTACTGCTTTAGTAATGAATTACTAAGCACACGGACGAACTAGGTGAAGACGGCATTTTATTTCCGAAATTAAATAAACATGACTAGTGACGTCTGGGACGCATGGCTGTATTTTGGAGCTTAACGCACAGTGCGATATGTGAAGAGACAGAGAGGTGAGTCACATCAGGATCGAATCTGCGTGGAGAATAAATACCCAGTCGTCCGGTTCATGGTAAAACGTGAATGTCGATTTCAGGCGATTTTCCACCTTCGTTTAGGCAAATAGTGGGATGTGTGAACAATGTGGTGATGTGTACGAGATCGCAGGAACTCATATTACTTGCCGCGCGGGATTCGCCGAGCGGTCTGAGGCGCTGTAGTCCCGGCGGAGGTTCGAGTTCTCCCTCGGGCATGGATGTGTGTGTTTGTTCTTAGGATAATTTAGGTTAAGTAGTGTGTAAGCTTAGGGACTGATGACCTTAGCAGTCAAGTCCCATAAGATTTCACACACATCTGATCTTTTTTTTTTTCATATTAGTGATAAAAGGCACTTACAAGCCTGTAAGTTAGATGAGTGGCAGACTGGGACAGTCTAAGCACTGCAAGATGGGTTTGCAATATATTAGCAGTCATCAGGAACACGCTCAGGATGCGCGACATTGTCCCTACTCGAGATACTGTGCAGCAGTTAACAGATAATAATCCATTCCCCAAACAACAGCACTGAGTGGGTTGTAGTAACATATCAACCTGTGAATATGGAGAGGAAGGTTCTGCTAATCTTGTCGTTTTCACTTGTCCCCGTTTCCACGTAGAGAGAGAATGCAGACAATTATACTGCAATCTGCAAAATAGTAAGTAACCAGAGCTTATGGACTACAGCTAACATGATTGTACTATTAATGTATGTTGTCTGTTCTTTCGGACATGTACGAAGGAACAGAAACCACACATATAATAGTAATAACTAAACCTTGACAGCATTTCATGATATCTTCAATGCGGATGCACTCTGGGTCATGTGAGATGCTGTGAGCAATGAGGAAAATGGGCAGTGGACGCTACTGAAGTAGTGTTGCAGCAAGTTGGAAATTTGGGTCAGATGTGAAGCGTGGTCGGCTAGCCGAAGGTTAACGCGACCGTTGGCGTAAAGCGGGAAATCCCGATTCGATTCCCTGTTCGGCACAAATTTTCATTTGTCTCCGCTGAATTATTTCAGTGCCCTCATGCAGCTGACGTCGGTATTTCTTTTTCATCACAATATGATCTCATATTGAATATTTAAGAGGCAACTGCTCAATTTTCAGTCTGTAAGATTAAGTGGACGTTCCAAAACTCAAAATAACGTCAACAGATCTCAAGAAATGCTTTCTCCATTATAGAGAAAAATGTAAAAATAAATGTAATTAAGATAAGCTACATAAAATATTTAAAAAATGCAGCGGCCACCCACTCGAGTATGCATACATTCGAGGATTGCTGAGGCACGCATATACCAGTATGGGAAATGTAGGAAATTGTAGCAGATTTAGGTCTAGGAGTATGTATAGCTGTTTCGAGTCGACAAAGCTCGAGTTCTTCCAAGGCTTCCAGTGACAGACCTAGTAATATAAGCTGGGAGTTATTAACTTAGAACTTGAATTACATTGCTTTTGTTTCATATTGTTTGTACCGGGTTACATTTTCAATATACTGTTTTATTTCTGCATTAATATTAACAATGGTTGCTGTTAACATAATTTATAGCTATGTATATATAACACATGAAAATGGTGAGGAACTTAGACAGTTTGCAACCTTCAACCAGCTTAAGATCTCTAACCCATTTTCTTAGACACATAAGCTTGCATGGAGTGCTAGGGGTTACAGATCTTTAATAGACTGCGTAATCGAAGAGGACAGAGTATGTAAACAGGTTCGAGATGTACATGTACACAGACGAAGCGACGTCTGTTCTGATCACTATTTAGTCATCGCAACAGTCATAATGATAGCCAAGAAACTTAGGCCAAGAAGACAAACAAACCTTGAGAATGTCTTTAAGATGTACCTTCTGGAACAAGAAAGTATTACGAAATTTTATCAAAGTCCGCTACAGAGATAGCTCCTAGACGCTCAGCTGTTCAGGGTATAGACAAAGAATGGCAAAATATCAAAGAATGCATAGAAAGAGGTACTAGGAAAAACGAAGTAGTCACGCAAAACGAAAGGATTAAGGGTCTGGGAGGAAAATATCGCAAAGGCCGTTGAAGAAAAGGACAGAGCCCACAAAAGAACTCCTGCTGAATAAAACACCAGAAACTTAACTATGCTAGCACACCAAGAGTCATGGGATCGTTTTATTACTAAAGTAGAACAAGATATACACAGGAGGCATACTTTTGCCTACGAACTAATGAAACACTTAAATAGAACGGATAAAGATACCACAGAACTAAATACGCATAATTATTGACGATAAGTGGAAAGAATTTCATAAAAACTGTGGAAAATAGAAGATACAAAATTGAAGGAGGAATAGGCGATCACATCACATAAGTGATACTTTTTAAAAGTATGAAAAACAGGAAAACATGTAGACCAGATACGGAACTTTTAAAATAGGCTGGTCTCTTTTGTGACTTTAGATTATCACACTTATTTGTGGTGTGAAATACCAAACTCTTGGAAATTGTCAGAGGTGATATCAATTTTTAAAAAAGCCAAAGAAACAATTGTGAAAATTGTAGAGAAATTAGCTTCATAAACTCAGTCTATAAAACATTTGCAAAAATAATAAGTCATTCAAGAACAATAACAGAGACTAATAGAATTAGAAAAGCCATGTGGATTCCTGAAAGACTTTTCATGCAGTGACAATATATTTACCATAAAAATAATTTTAGAGAAACGACGATAATTCAGTTTAGAAACACATACAGCTAGCTTTTATTGACTTTGAAAAAGGATTTGACAGTGTGAACACAAATAAACTTTGGGACATAATGATTAAAGACGGATATCCTAGATATCTTATTGAAGCTATAAAAAGCTTATACATGGACACAAAAATGATAATAAAAGTAGGTAAAAAGAAAACTGAAGAAATCACTACCGATAAGAAACTCATACAAGGTTGTAGTCTGTCACGAACCGTATTTAATGTATATATAAATGATACGATTAAAAACTGGAGACGGGAAGTAAGTGTGGGTATACGTACTAATAAAAATAAAACTGTTGACATCCTTACGTACAGTACACAAATTTTGTTACCATTTTGGAAGAAAATTAAGATGAACTACAAAAAGAAGTCTATAAATTGCATCAGTTAGGGAAAAGAGAATATAACCTTCGAATAACGAAAGAGAAAAATTAAATCATGACTTATCATGGGAAATACCCCACGCGCTCAAAAATAATAATAGATAATACACCACTGGTGCAGGTCTACAACTTCAATTTTTTGTGATTTGATGTAAGCCATGGCATGGACAAGGTCATTGACAATAGGATTGACAAATATCAATCAATATGCGGAATGATAACAAAATATTCCAGAAAAAATATGGAATGAAACAAAATTAAAATTTTATAAAACCATGGCTACACCTGCATTGCTAAATGGAAGTGAAATACAAGCACCAGAAATGAGATTCCTTAGTCATGTGAGCCGTGTTACCAGGGAAGACCGTATAAGAAATGAAGACATCAGGAATGAACTAGATTCCTGTAATTCTGATGAAGAGATTGAACAAAATCAAACATAACGGAAACATCACCTACAAAGAATGAGTGCAAAGAGAATCCCACGTCTGCCCATGCTGAACTACCCAAGAGGAAGAAGAGGCGTAAAAAGACTCAAAATGAGGTGGCAGTGAAAAGTGAAGACGGAACAGGTACAAGTGTCTAAGCCTTAAAGTGCAGAAGAAGAAGATATATAACGTAAAACACTGTACATCCCATGAGTATTGAACATGTACGACATGTTTAGAGTTTCCAGATAACAGCTCTAAAATCCATGGCAATATATTGATTTGAATCAATGTGTCCCAATTTCCGCTTCCAAAAATGCGATATAGCAGCAGATAAAATACGCTAACATAAAGAACAAAGTTTACTAGATTCACAGATTGCTGGTGTACACACCTTCCTTCCACAGATTAACTGACGACCGAGGCAGCACGGAGCTCATCCAGCCACATAAGATAAATGGAATAAATTTGCGAAATCGTGAAAACAGAGGACCCGTAGTAGAGGATAAACGCTAGAAAAGAAAGAGTCACCAACAGGCAGCATTAACGTTTTTTTTTTCCGAAGTAATTCAAGCTTCCGTTCGAATTTCAGCTCTGATGAGCAACAGGCACGCCACCTCCGGGAATGTCATGATGAGAAATGTAGGAACACGCGAGGCAATACTGACCCTACGACTTCTCATAGAAAATAGGTTAAGGAAAGGCAAACCTACATTTATAGCATTTATGGTCTTAGAGAAACCTTTTGGCAGTGTTGATTGGAATACTCTCATTCAAATTCTAAAGGTGGCAGGGGTAAAATGAAGCAAAAAACGATTTATAATTTGTACAGATACCAGATGGCAGTTACAAGAGTCAATAGGCACGAAAGGGAAACAGTGGTTCAGAACGGAGTGAAACAGGGCTGTAGCCTTTCCGCGATGTTATTCAATTTGTATATTGAGCAAGCAGTAAAGGAAACAAAACAAAAATTTGGAACAGAAATTAAAGTTCAGGGAGAAAAAATAAAAATTTTGAGATTTGCCATGACACTGTAATTCTGTCAGAGACAGCAAATGACTTGGAAAAGCAGATGAACGGAATGGACAGTGTCTTGAAAGGAAGATATAAGACGAACATCAAGAAAATCAAAACGAGGATAATGGAATGTAGCCGAATTGAATTAGGTGATGTTGAGGGAATTAGAGTAGGGAATGAGACACTGACTTTTTCTATTTGGGAAGCAAAATAACTGATGATGGTGGAAGTAGGGAGGACATAAAATGTAGACTGGCAACTGCTGAAGAAGAGTTTTAAGTGTCCGGAAGTCCTTTCTGAAAGCATTTGTATGGAACGCAGCCATGTATGGAAGTGAGACATGGACGATAAATAGTTTAGACAAGAAGAGAATAGAAGCTTTTGAAATGTGGTGCTACAGAAGAATGCTGAAGATTAGCTGGGTAGATTACGTAACTATTGAGGAGGTACTGAATAGAACTGGGGAGAAGAGAAATTTGTGTTACGACTTGACTAAAAGAAGGGATCGGTTGGTAGGGACCACCAATTTACTGCTGGAGGGAAGCGTGCGCGGTAAAAATCGTAGAGGGAGACCAAGAGATGAATACATAAGCAGAAGGATGTAGATTGCAGCTGTTACTCGGAGATGAAGATGCTTGCACAGGATAGAATAGAATGGAGAGCTGCATCAAACCAGTCTTTGGACTGAAGACCACAACAACAACCCACCCACATGTTGACAACGTTGTTTCGACTACGCTGCAGAAGTTTCACTGGGAAGCCCTTACACACCCTTTATACAGTCCCAAACTCTCTCAATGCGATTTCCATAACTTTGGAGCCCTGAAGAAATTTTTGGCCGTCGATTTGCTTTGGAAGGAGAGCTGCACGCCTAGACACAATCATGGCAATCGTATTTTTCCATGAAGGCACTGACCGTCTTGTCTCACAGTGGAATAAATATGTTAACAGTTATGGCGATTACTTTTGAAACAATAAACAGTTTACTTACTTTTTTTCTATTTGTCCTGTTTTCATTCGACTGCCCCTTATAGGTTAGGGTCAACAAAATATTTTGTAACTCGGAGGAAAAAATTGCTAATTTAAATTTTATGAACAGATCTCGCTGCAACGAAAGTCATGTGCCACTCTTTCTCCCCTACTTTGCGATAATAGAAAACGAGCTACCCTACTTCGATGTTTGCGATCAGTTCTGTCTGGTAAGGATCCCATTCCACGCCGCAGTACTCCATCCAGAAAATCGTACTGTTGGCAGTCTCTTTAGTATATTTCTTGCACCTTCTAAGAAATATTGGGGCACGCGAGGCAATACTGACCCTACGACAAATCTCAGAAGACAGAATGAAGAAAGGCAAACCTACTTTCACGGCATTTCTAAATTTAGAGAAAGTTTTGGGCAAGGTTGACCCCGATACCCTCTTTAAAACTCTGAAGGTAGCGAGAGTAAAATACAGGGAGAATAATTTATCTACAATTTTAAAGAAACCGGACTGCAGTTATGAGTAGAAGGACACGATGATACAGAAATTGAGAAGGAATTGAGGCAGCTTATCCTCGATGTTATTCAGTCTGAACATTGACCAACAGTAAGAGAAATAAAGGAGAAATTTGGAAAGGAAATTGAAGTTCAGAAACAAGAAATAAAAATTTTAAAGGTTGCCGACGTCGTAGCAATTCTGTCAGAGACGGCAAAGGAAATCGAAGATATATTGAACCGAATGGGTAGTCTTCTGAAAAGAGGTTGTAAGATAAAGCTCAACAAAAGTAAAACAAGAGTAATGAAATGTAGTCGATTTAATCAGGCGAAGCTGAGGAAATTAAATTAGAAAATGGCATAGTAAATGTAATTGCTACGTTTTATTATATTAGGCTTCAAAATAAGAGACGATAGCTGAAGTAGACATTAAATAAAAAAGTAAACTGGCAATAGTAAGAAAATTATTTTTGAAAAAGGTAAATATGTTGGCATCAAATATAAATATACGTATTAGGAAGTATTTCCGGAAGATATTTGTCTGTAGTTCGGTCTTGCACGAAAGTGAAACGTGGACCACTTATACGAGGCCTGTTCAGAAAGTAAGCTCCGATTGATTGCCAAATTGAAACCACAGTGAACATCAGTAATGTTTTACTTGTAACAATTAGCTACACCTTTCAGCTACTTCTCTACGTAGTCGCCGTTCTGACTTAGACTTTTGTCATAGCGTTGTACCAACTTTTCAATAGCCTCATCATAGAAGGCAGCCGCCAGTGCTTTCCGCCAATTCTCCACGCTGGCCTACACCTCGTTGTCTGTGTCAAAATGTTGTCTTCAAAGACAGCGGTTCATGTGACCAGAGATGAAACTCAGGGGGAGACAATTGCGGACTGTATTGTGGGTAATCTCACATTTCCATTTGAAAACGATGCAGGAGCATCTTCATTGCCCCTGCAGAATGCGGCTGAGAATTGTCTTGAAGAAGAAACAGCACGACAGTTATGTAATGTTAGCTGCATAGCTTCAGGCGAAATTTCTCACCAGGCCCTCGTACTTGGCGGCAGACACTATTTTCTAGACATCTTTACGCACTCACTGCGAGCTCAGAAATGAGAAGAGCGACGTGATGCTAACTGGGGTTATACTAGAGACACTACCCAACACATCTGTGCAAAGCTTTATCGGATTTTCATAGTCGTTTCCATTTCGCGACCGATCGGAGCTTACTTTCTGAACGCCCCTCGTATTTCAGACAATAAGAATACAGAGGCTTTTGAAATTTGGTGCTGCTGACGACAGCTGAAGATCGGGTGGGAAGATCAGGCAACTAATGAAGGGGTACTGAATCGAACTGCGGGTAAATAAAATTTATGGAACAACATGACTAAAAGAAGGGATTGATTTATAGGGAACGTCCTGAGGCATCAAGGAATTCTCAATTTGGTTATGGAAAAACGTGTCTGCGGGTAAAAGTAGCACCGAGGAACCAAGACTTGAGTACAGTAACCAGATTCAAATTGATGTACTTGCAGAAGTTATGCAGAGATGAAAAGGCTTGCTCAGAATAGCTTGGAGAGCTTCATGAAATCAGTCTTCGTACTGAAAACCACAGTAACAACAGAGTGGCCACTTAGATCCGGTTAGATATGCATGCAGTGTTCTAGGCCGATGGATAACACCGCCGAAACGGTCTTTTGCTAATTTACATCTACATACTCACTCCGCAAGCCACCGTACGGTGCGTGGCGGAGGATACCTTAGACCACTACTAGTCGCTTCCTTTCCTGTTCCAATCGCAGATAGAGCTATGGAAAAACAACTACCTATATGCCTCCGTATGAGCCCTAACTTCTCGTACCTTCGTGGTCCTTAAGCGAAATGTACGGCATTTTGGTGGCAGTAGGCTCGTTCTGCAGTCAGCTTCAAATGCCGATTGAGCCCAATTACACTACTGGCCATTAAAATAGCCACACCACGAAGATTACGTGCTACAGAAGCGAAATTTAACCGACAGGAAGAAGATGCTGTGATATGCAAATGATTAGCTTTTCAGAGCAGTCACACAAGGCTGGCGCCGGTGGCGACACCTACAACGTTCTGACATGAGGAAAGTTTCCAACCGTTTTCTCATACACAAACAACAGTTGACCGGCGTTACCTGGTGAAACGTTGTTGTGATGCCTCGTGTAAGGAGGAGAAATACGTACCATCACGTTTCCGACTTTGATAAAGGTCGGATTGTAGCCTATCGCGATTGCGGTTTATCGTATCGCGACATTGCTGCTCGCGTTGGTCGAGATCCAATGACTGTTAGCAAAATATGGAATCGGTGGGTTCAGGAGGGTAATACGGAACGCCGTGCTGGATCCCAACGGCCTCGTATCACTAGCAGTCGAGATGACAGGCATCTTATCCGCATGGCTGTAACTGATCGTGCAGCCACGTCTCGATCCCTGTGTCAACAGATGGGGACGTTTGCAAGACAACAACCATCTGCACGAAGAGTTCGACGACGTTTGCAGCACCATGGACTATCAGCTCGGAGACCGTGGGTGCGGTTACCCTTGACGCTGCATCACAGACAGGAGCGCCCGCGATGGTGTACTCAACGACGAACCTGGGTGCACGAATGGTAAAACGTCATTTTTTCGGATGAATCCAGGTTCTGTTTACAGCATCATGATGGTCGCATCCGTGTTTGGCGACATCGCGGTGAACGCACATTCGAAGCGTGTATTCGTCATTGCCATACTGGCGTATCACCTGGCGTGATAGTATGGGGTGCCGTTGGTTACACGTCTTGGTCACCTTTTGTTCGTATTGACGGCACTTTGAACAGTGGACGTTACATTTCAGATGTGTTACGACCCGTGGCTCTACCCTTCATTCGATCCCTGCGAAACCCTACATTTCAGCAGGATAATGCACTACCGCATGTGTGCAGGTCCTGTACGTGCCTTTCTGGATACAGAAAATGTTCGACTGCTGCCCTGGCCAGTACATTCTCCAGATCTCTCACCAACTGAAAACGTCTGATCAATGGTGGCCGAGCAACTGGCTCGTCACAATACGCCAGTCACTACTCTTGATGAACTGTGGTATCGTGTTGAAGCTGCATGGGCATCTGTACCTGTACACGTCATCCAAGCTCTGTCTGACACAATGCCCAGGCTTATCAAGGCCGTTATTACGGCCAGAGGTGGTTGTTCTGGGTACTGATTTCTCAGGATCTATGCACCCAAATAGCGTGAAAATGTAATCACATGTCAGTTCTAGTATAATATATTTGTCCAATGAATACCCGTTTATCACTTGCATTTCTTCTTGGTGTAGCAATTTTAATGGCCAGTAGTGTATGAAAAGAGGAAAATGGAAAGTGAATTGGTGAGAAATCACTATAAATTGTCATCAGTAGTCAAAATCTCCACACGAACTACAATCGTGTATTCTTTGTTAGAAATAAGTATTCCCTGCTTTGAATAGAGACATGGTTCAAAAAGATAAAGAAAAGCAGTGTATCAGACACACAGTGTCTCATAAGTATTTGCATTATCATTGAGGATAGTGTGTAGTTTATTTGTGAAATTTAAAACGCAACGCGTGTTTCTCCAATTAGAATCCTGTGGCGCGATGAAGCAGGTGAGACACGTACTGGAGTTTCAGCAACGTTGAATGTGACGGAAAATGTCATTCCATAGCATCCGACAAACAGGAAATGTGCGCCTTAGGCCAGTGAAAGGCCATGAAAGTACAACCCTGCCAAAACTGGATATCTGCCTTGTAGAAGCCATTTGGACCCTGTTTTGTCGGATAGAGGCCACGTACACTATTAAGCAAGTGAGATACACACCACAGTCTCGGCAGCAATGAATTTTCGACGGCTAGTGATCTCAAGGCTCTGACAACGCCTTCGAGTCACGGCAATTTTCGTCGTAGATCAGTACAGGACCGACCAACATTACTGATGTTTACGATATTGCAGTGCTTGTACTATTCTGAATTACAATACAATGTTTCTCTGGACATATGTGTATGCCCGAAGGAACACTGCATCGTAATTCGGAATAACACAGGCACTGCAATACCGTATTTATCCGCCAACACTGGGCAAGCGATTTTCAAGTAAAATGTTTCCCCTGTACGGGAATATACATAATGGATGTACGAGTACAGGTCGTTGACGCGGTTGGCGACGTACGAATGTTTGGGTCCAGCGGCGAGTCGTGCTCGGATAGCCTAATGTTAGCCGGCACGGTAGCTCAGTGTGTTCGGTGAGAGGGCTGGCTGCCCTCTGTACAAAAAAAAAATAAAATAAAATAAAATAAAAAACAGAGTGCATGTGTCAACGAAGAACTTGAACAGGTGTCATGGGACGTCCGATCCGAACAAATGCAACGAACAATAACGAACAAAATGAGATCAAAAATAAAAAGAAGGCGAACGCTCTCGATAAGCGGGAAATCCGGACTCGATACCGGTGTGGCACAAATTTTCATGGCCGTCATTCCATTATACAGTTGATGGTTGTCCATATTCGCAACTGCGAATATATTTCTTGTGTTACTGATGGTTTGCCGTAAGTCTGATGAATCCCTCTTCATTTTACAAAATGATTCTAGTCTCATATTCATCAGGAGGGTAGGCGGAATGGTACCATAGGAACATCGCGGAAAGAGACTGGTTTGGTGGTGGTGGGCTTCTAGTGCGAGAAACTATCGTGTCGGATGGTCATACGGAGCCTTCGATTTTCTGTGATTATGGTGGTAATACGGTTCACGACCAGAGGTGCAGAGCTGAGGTACTGCAAACACTTGACTTTTAAAAAGCGACACATCTACTTGGGAAGGAAGCGTGACAACTGTGTACCAAGGGATGGCCAGAGGATGATACTGCGTACTGAAACTGGCAGCTAGTAGGCAAAATAAATAAACTGTGACTGTAGATACAAACATACTTTTTCAGAAGTGTATTTGGTCTAAACATCCTCGCTATGGAGGATAATGCGATAAGGCCCGTTCATGTCTAGCTGCTCTGATGGATGAATATCCCACAGGAACACTGTATGGACCCCAGCGATCTAAATCCTACAGAGCATATCTGTAATGTACTGGGGATGCGAACTGCGGCTCATCAGAAATCACTATAGACGCTTCCATGCCTCCACACAATTATTTCTCAGGCAGGTCACAGATTGCCAGTAGAGCATTTCAACCACGTCGTAGAGGGCATCCTATGTCGCTGCCAAGCCCTTGTTGCAGCTAGGAATAACCGTTTACTTACTTACTTCTTTTGTTATTGTGGAAGAGATTGTCCCTATTTCGTTCATTTTTTATGCATGCCTCCGTTTTCTGGACTTCCTAATTACAAATTTTTCACGCTTCTGTAATTCAGCTGGTGTGATGACCTGTACAAATCTTTACATTCTCAGTTAACTACCGTAAAGGGTGTCCCATAAAAGACGCCACTTTTCATTGTATAATAACGTACAAATTTATTGATGATTTAAGTTAATTCACACATTATTACAGTATATGCTACCTGTGATTATGTGTGAAATATATTACCCAAATGCCCTCGACGACTCTGCAACCACACTCTTGTTCTTTCAATGAAATTTTCCGTAACTTTTTGGTACACTTGCACCTATAATTCTGAAATTACACTCTGAATCTCGGTCTTGAGCTCTGGGAGTGATCGTGGTTTGTTGGCGTACACCCAAGATTTCAAATAAACCCACAAAAAGAAGTTACGTGATGTCAATCACAAGATCTGCGTGACCAGTGCATGTCATCGTTGCGAGAAATGACTCGCCCAGAGATCATCTCTCACAATTAGTCCATTGTTGCAATCAATGTATAACAGGATGCGCCATCCTGTTGAAATCAAACCTCTTCAACAATCACACGATCCAGTTCAGGCCACAAAAACTCTTTTAACATACTGCAGTAGCAATCGCCGTCCACTGTTAACGCTTTTCCTGACCCATCTTCAAAGAAGCACGGCCCAATTACACCCCCAGCCCGAATACAGTATCACACACCACTCGTTGCGGATGTAATGGCTTCTTCATAATACCTCGATGGTTTTCTGTGCCTCAAATGCTGCAATTTTGCTTTTTCACGGATCCATTCAACAGATAGTATGCATCTTCTATGAACAGTATTTTACTGATGAAATTGCTGCTGCGTTTTATTTCGCAAGCATCCATGGAGAAACGCTTGGCGCTTTTCGTGATATTTAGGCTTCATTTCTTGTGTCAGTTGGATTTTATGGGCTGAAAGGTGCATATCTTCTATAATAATTCGTTGCGTGGTGGTTCTGGGACTATCCAGTTGTGAACGTCGGCGAATACATTTCACCGTTCTTAGTAGCAACATTGTTATTCTCGATGGTGATGTTTTCTGCAGAATAAATAACGCGAGGACACCCCAAGAATTTAATAGCACAACCAAAGTGGTTTTCTCAAATTTAGGGATCCGTTTCATCACAGTCGAGTTATTCGGCGCATTATGTTGACCAAACGATCCATCGAGTTCGCGAAGTCTGTACACAACAGTCACCACATTTCTAATAGGTTTTCACTATGACAATCCACTGTTTCGTCGTAAAGCGCTCCATTACTAGTCACAAAAAAACATATGAAAATCTTGCATCGTTCAGTGCTGCCAATTTACTAGAACAGAAATCACGGGCGTTTCAAAAGCTGAGTTCTTTATGGGACACCCTATACTACAGCCAACATCTTCTACAACCAGTTTTTTATACTCTAGTCTTTGTGTTCCCTACTACCCCCCTCCCTCCCTCTACAGCTCCTGCTGCTGTCAGGTTACTTGTTTACCTATCCGTCCTTCTGGTAAAAGCATTTCATAGACTACCTTCCTCATCTGTTCTTTTTCATTCTTCTTCATTTCCTACCTTATCTGTCCACTTAATTTTTAACATCCTCGAATACACCACATTTCAAATTCTTCTTCTTAGGTTTTCGAAAAAAAAAGGAACGACGATTAGTGTTTAACGCCCCATCGACATCGATATCATCAGAGACGGGGCACAAGGATGGAGAAGGAAACCAGCCGTGCCCTTTAAAAGAACCATCCCATCATTTGCCTGGAGCGTTTTAGGGATGCCATGGTAAACCTAAATCACGATGGCCGGACTTGGATTTGAACCATTGCCCTCCCAAATGCGAGTCCAGGCAGCTCAGCACTGCACCACATTGCTCGGTCCGGATTTCCGAATACCCATGTTCCACTTCCGTGCAATACTTGTTCCAGGCGTACACTCTCAGGAACTTCTTCTTCATTTCCGTACCAATATCTGATAGCAACAGAGATCTTTGAAACAATTTTCTTTGTCTGAGCCAATCAATTTCTACTGTCTCCCTTGTTTCGGCCACCCTGTGTAGTTTTACCTCCTATATAGGAGAATTCTTTCACTGCTGTGACGTTTCTAATTTTGATATTAGCAAGGTCATCACTTTTCGTTCTGCGCTGATGGCCATTAAAACCGAAACGCCATGAAGACGGCATCCAACAAAATGTCGCATTCTTATAGCTGCTGCAACGATACCTAACAGTTACTGCACAGTAGTTGCTCTTCCTAAACAGCAGTCCATACGAGCCCGCCAGTTTTGTCTTTACCTTCGGTTACTCATACATTAGGTACTAGGGCCATGCATGGCTCTGTTTAAAAAGAATAGCTCGATGTTACCATAGAATCGAGCAGCACATGTCTGTCTTCATTCCCCGCAGCTAATTCGCGGCAAATACATCAAAAAAAGTTTTGCATAATGGTTCCGAGAGTTCCGGAGCCTTTACAGAAAATTGGAATAGAGATCAACATGAACATCATTTCCGTCCTTTTTATTGCTCATGAAAACCTTACATTGCATGTTGTACTAACATACAGCGAGACTGCAGAGGTGGTGGTCCAGATTGCTGTACACACTGGTACCTCTAATACCCAGTAACACGTCCTCTTGCACTGATGCATGCCTGAATTCGTCGTGGCATATTATCCACAAGTTCAGCAAGGCACTGTTGGTCCAGATTGTTCCACTCCTCAACGGCGATTCGGCGTAGATCCCTCAGAGTGGTCGGTGGGTCATGTCGTCCATTAACAGCGCTTTTCAATCTATCCCAGGCATGTTCGATAGGATTCACGTCTGGAGAACATGCTGGCCACTCTAGTCGAGCAATGTCGTTATCCTGAAAGAAGTCACTCACAACATGTGCACGATGGGGGCGCGAATTGTCGTCCATGAAGACGAATGCCTCGCCAATATGCTGCCGATATGGTTCCACTATCGGCCAGAGGATGGCATTCACGTATCGTACAGCCGTTACGGCACCTTTCATGACCACCAGCGGCGTACGTCGGCCTCACATAACGCCACCCCAAAGCAGCAGGGAACCTCCACCTTGCTGCACTCGCTGGACAGTGTGTTTGAGGCATTCAGCCTGACCTGGTCGCCTCCAAACACGTCTCCGACGATTGTCTGGTTGAAGGCATATGCGACACTCATCGGTGAAGAGAACATGATGCCAATCCTGAGCAGTCCATTCGGCATGTTTTTGGCCCCATCTGTACCGCGCTGCATGGTGTCGTGGTTGCAAAGATGGACCTCGCCATGGACACCGGGAGAGAAGTTCCGCATCATGCAGCCTACTGCGCACTGTTTTAGTCGTAACACGACATCCTGTGCCTGCACGAAAAGCATTATTCAACCTGGTGGCGTTGCTGTCAGGGTTCCTGCGAGCCATTATCCGTAGGCAGCGGTCATCCACTGCAGCAGTAGCCCTTGGGCAGCCTGAGCGAGGCATGTGACGACAGTACATGTCTCTCTGTATCTCCTTCATGTCCAAACAACATCGCGTTGGTTCACTCCGAGACGCCTGGATACTCCCCTAGTTGAGAGCCCTTCCTGCTACAAAGTAACAATGCGGAAGCGATCGAACTGCGGTATTTAGCGTCTAGGCACGGTTGAACTACAGACAACACGAGCCATCTGCCTCCTTCCTGGTGGTATGACTGGAACTGATAGGCTGTCGGACCCCCTCCGTCTAATAGACGCTGCTCATGCATGGTTGTTTACATCTTTGGCAATGCTTTATAAACTTAAGCAAATATTTGTGCCTGAATTTTGAAAAATACAACTTGTGGGAAATTGCAAATGAAGATATGAGTCCAATTAAACTGTGCCTCAGAACATTCCTAAAGCATGATCTTCATCTTGCAGCATTTCTTCATCTTCCAGCTTCCTCTTGGCATTCCTTTTAGCACTTCTTGCTTCTTTGGTAACTGGAAGAGCGAATCTTTCAGCTTCATGCACCCGTTGTCTGTCACATGCAAGCAATTGATCTTTCATATTAGAGCCACATTTTATGCCTAAATTTCTCAAGACGTCCAACCTTCCTATCACTTTATCATTGAAACATATCACTGCATCTAGTACACCAACTATTCCTACAAAAACATTCTTGGGTAATCTTTCCCATAGGCAAAGGTTGAAACTTTCATTTGTACTCTGAGTGTCCCCATGGAGACATTTACTAAGCAAAACAGAGTCACTCAGGTCCCTAAAAATTGGTTTTATTTCATTTATAACAGGCTCAGTAAGAGAAAGCTTATGATGGTGCATTTGACCACTTGCTTTTGCTTTTTGGTAACCACACCAAGAATCTGCTCCTTTAGGTCAAAGACCGTGAACAGGATGGTCACCTGTAGACAACTTATGAAAGTAGGTGGCCCATACAGCTTCTCTCATTGCTCTGAAATATTTTTAGAGATCCATCACACTCCATACCTCCACTGTAACCATCATTATTCTTAGAACACTGATGTTGAATATGTCCTTCAGTGTTACCATGGCAGGTGTGACAGTACTTAGATAAGCACTTAATATCAACAACTTTTCCATTCTCCAGAGAAGTAGCACTTACAACACCAATCAAGGTACGATGTCCTCGACGTTGCCATGTCCCATCAAGTGCAACAGCAATGTCCCTGGTTCCACTAATATTTATTGTTTCTTCTACTGCACGTTTCATAGATGCTTTAGACACAACCTTCAAGGCACCTAAAAGTATTTTCATGTAGTTGCTTAACCTACTGGGAGGAGGAGGAAGGTCCATCAAACCACAAAACGTTTGAGCAGCCTTTTTTCAAAAAATGGTTCAAATGTCTCTGAGCACTATGGGACTCAACTGCTGTGGTCATAAGTCCCCTAGAACTTAGAACTACTTAAACCTAACTAACCTAAGGACAGCACACAACACCCAGCCATCACGAGGCAGAGAAAATCCCTGACCCCGCCGGGAATCGAACCCGGGAACCCGGGCGTGGGAAGCGAGAACGCTACCGCACGACCACGAGATGCGGACCAGCCTTTTTTCCTTTTACTATTGCACATATTGCATATACTAACTTCAAATTCACATCATATGAATTATGCACACTGTTCGAAGTCATTTTCGAGGTAGATTTATTGCAGGATCTACACGGAACAACTAATTTTGACACTAAACGCTTCCGGCTACTTTGTTGTTAGTTATTTCCAGACAGCCTACACATCACTTCATTTATCAAAGAATATAGGATGCCAGCATCAACAACAACAAGTCCACTACAAACAGCGTCATTGTTAACACAAAAATTTGAATCAGCAGGAGACATGCCATGTGGGAGATTCTTCCCTGAAGAACTGATACATAGGTTTCTTTCAACAGTGTGGCTTGCTTTGTTTGTGAACTGGGTACCACGGAATTTCCTTTTATTGTATTTCTTGATGTGAGGCATAGCTCGAATTTATTGTACACTAAAGGATACGTACTTCCACAAATATATGTAGCACTTAGGCAACAAAGGTTCAGTAACACGTGAACAAACTACTTCAGTCAAACAAAAGTAAATACTAACAAAGATAATCATTTACAGACACTAGAAACGTGCACTGTTGCCAACATATACAGTGTATCATACGTATAATCGCTAGAAAAGAAAATTCACAGTTCTTTTCGAAATAATACTGGTTTCTGTAACACAAATAAAGGGGGAGTGGTGGCATACATGGTAGTAACTTTAAAATTTGGTATATATAGGTCATTTTTCATTTGAAATCCTACAATATATATATATATATATATATATATATATATATATATATATATATATATATATATATATATATATATACTCCTGGAAATTGAAATAAGAACACCGTGAATTCATTGTCCCAGGAAGGGGAAGCTTTATTGACACATTCCTGGGGTCAGATACATCACATGATCACACTGACAGAACAACAGGCACATAGACACAGGCAACAGAGCATGCACAATGTCGGCACTAGTACAGTGTATATCCACCTTTCGCAGCAATGCAGGCTGCTATTCTCCCATGGAGACGATCGTAGAGATGCTGGATGTAGTCCTGTGGAACGGCTTGCCATGCCATTTCCACCTGGCGCCTCAGTTGGACCAGCGTTCGTGCTGGACGTGCAGACCGCGTGAGACGACGCTTCATCCAGTCCCAAACATGCTCAATGGGGGACAGATCCGGAGATCTTGCTGGCCAGGGTAGTTGACTTACACCGTCTAGAGCACGTTGGGTGGCACGGGATACATGCGGA
Source organism: Schistocerca nitens (assembly GCF_023898315.1). Classification (NCBI taxonomy): domain Eukaryota; kingdom Metazoa; phylum Arthropoda; class Insecta; order Orthoptera; family Acrididae; genus Schistocerca; species Schistocerca nitens. Next base: position 566,831,542 of record NC_064616.1, on the reverse strand, counting down.
CGTGCATTGTCCTATTGGAACAGCAAGTTCCCTTGCCGGTCTAGGAATGGTAGAACGATGGGTTCTATGACGGTTTGGATGTACCGTGCACTATTCAGTGTCCCCTCGACGATCACCAGTGGTGTACGGCCAGTGTAGGAGATCGCTCCCCACACCATGATGCCGGGTGTTGGCCCTGTGTGCCTCGGTCGTATGCAGTCCTGATTGTGGCGCTCACCTGCACGGCGCCAAACACGCATACGACCATCATTGGCACCAAGGCAGAAGCGACTCTCATCGCTGAAGACGACACGTCTCCATTCGTCCCTCCATTCACGCCTGTCGCGACACCACTGGAGGCGGGCTGCACGATGTTGGGGCGTGAGCGGAAGACGGCCTAACGGTGTGCGGGACCGTAGCCCAGCTTCATGGAGACGGTTGCGAATGGTCCTCGCCGATACTCCAGGAGCAACAGTGTCCCTAATTTGCTGGGAAGTGGCGGTGCGGACCCCTACGGCACTGCGTAGGATCCTACGGTCTTGGCGTGCATCCGTGCGTCGCTGCGGTCCGGTCCCAGGTCGACGGGCACGTGCACCTTCCGCCGACCACTGGCGACAACATCGATGTACTGTGGAGACCTCACGCCCCACGTGTTGAGCAATTCGGCGGTACGTCCACCCGGCCTCCCGCATGCCCACTATACGCCCTCGCTCAAAGTCCGTCAACTGCACATACGGTTCACGTCCACGCTGTCGCGGCATGCTACCAGTGTTAAAGACTGCGATGGAGCTCCGTATGCCACGGCAAACTGGCTGACACTGACGGCGGCGGTGCACAAATGCTGCGTAGCTAGCGCCATTCGACGGCCAACACCGCGGTTCCTGGTGTGTCCGCTGTGCCGTGCGTGTGATCATTGCTTGTACAGCCCTCTCGCAGTGTCCGGAGCAAGTATGGTGGGTCTGACACACCGGTGTCAATGTGTTCTTTTTTCCATTTCCAGGAGTATATATATATATATATATATATATATATATATATATATATATATCAATGAAATCAGGAAAGACTATACTTAATAAAGTAATAAAAAATTCGATTATTCCACCTTTTATAAGTACCCTGTATCCTCAAGTTGGGCGCTCGAAAAGTGCCAGTCTCCACTTGACTCCCGTAGTGTTCCACTACACTCTGCTTTTCCACTGGCTGAAGGCCATCCCCACCAAAAATACATTGCCTGTAAGCTCTACAGACATGATTTGATTCATCTTGACCACTTTCCCGCACTAAATTAATACATTACAACAATATTTAAATAAACAAATGTTGTAAACGTTCTGTCACACTCAGATAGTTTAAAATAATTGTAAATTAAGGTTTCTCCATGAACAAATAAGTATGCAGATGCGCTCACGACAAATAACAACAAACTGTCGTTATAGATTATTTAAGTAATTAAAAAAAGGTTCAAATGGCTCTGAGCACAATGGGACTTAACATCTGAGGTCATCAGTCCCCTAGACTTAGGACTACTTAAACCTAACTAACCTAAGGACATCACACACATCCATGCCCGAGGCAGGATTCGGCTTAAATAATTATTTATGCCTTCTTGGCAGAGGTGTGTTTTGGTTCTCTGTTTAGTTGTGGTGTCCACTAACACATGCTACTGACCACTTTTAAATTAACACAATTTTTAATAGATTCTTCCAGTTAACATTTAAATAAAGTTATTGACAAAATAGTAAACTGTTCATTAAATTAATACGCAAGTATGACAAAATATGAGGTATTCATGCTGTATTCGTTTACTGTGTAATTATGGCGACTATGATATTCTGTCAAACATTTACATAACAAAAAAGTTATAAAAGACGTAATTAATAAAGAAATAAAATACATACAGACATATAGCTTTCAGAGGTGATGCCTATAGTGCAATGCTATCATCTGAGAGATCGTTTGTTGGAATGACACGATGCGATTAAAAAATGTTAATTCAGAGGTTCATTGATTAAATGTTTATTTGCTGTGAAACATTAACTTTTAAAAACATTGAAATGTTTTTGTGTCATTGAATGTGCCTCATTTTTCTGAGATGGCAGATGTATTCAGATTCGCTTTAGTATCTAACAGTGACTTATTGTCGAAGATCAGAAAGCTGTAACTTGGCCATCTTTAAGATTATCTGACACTCCACCATTTGATGGAGCATCTCCTGCACAACAGTCATGAGAGTAAGAGCCCATAAGCCACGAGGGGTAGCCGCAAGGTTTGAGGCGCCTTGTCACGGTTCGCGCGGCTCCTCCCGTCGGATGTCAGAGTCCTCCCTCGGGCATGGGTGTATGTGTTGTCCTTAGCGTAAGTTAGTTTAAGTTATCTTAATTAGTGTGTAAGCCTAGGGATCGATGACGTCAGCAATTTGGTCCCATAGAACCTTATAAAAAAAGTAATAGCCTCCAAATTCCCAGCTTCAGGATTTTCCCCATTTCCGGCGACGGTGCTAGTCTTCGTACTTGGACTCGCTCGTACCGGTCACACAGCAAAAAGTCAGAGCTGCTGCGGCGCGCCCTGAGACTAATGCTCAGCCAGTCAACAAATTCATCTTGCTGATTAGTTCGCCTAAATAATCGTAACGTTACATTGTGCGACACTAATGGTTACTTTGATCAGGATTCAAACGTCTGTTGATCGGATATGGGATTAATTTGTTCAGGAAGGACTACTTGACACCAAGCAGGCAGTATCCCAGCGGTCGTGGCGACTAGCGCCTAGAGGACCGCCATACTGTTTGTTCGATCACACAGAATTGTACAGCTACATCACATACTTTTTGACAGGAGATATGCTTGTTGTAGCAGTACAAGTATCCACACAGACAGTGCAACGACTTCTATAGCATCACAGTTTGTCGTCACAGTAACCTCTGTGGCGACAGAAGAGCGAGCGGCGCCAGCAGTGATGTGCCCAAGAACACGGGACACAGCAGTGGCACAACGTCGTCTTTCACACAAGTCACAGTTTAGCATACAGCATAACGGAGGACATATTCAGATGTGGAGTCTCCAAGGGGAATGAACGTTGCTAGGTTGCATTCGTCGCCTAGCACTTTGTGTTAGGGTACTGAGTGCCATAGGTAAAGAACACTATCACCTCTGGTTATCATAGGTACTCATATGGACAGTAGTCATTACGTTTCAGACATCTTAAGGCTGGTGGCTATGCCCTATATTCTGCTTCTTTATGGCCTTATCTTTCAGCAAGATAACGCAAGACTAAATGTTGCTTGTGCTGTCCTGATCCACCTCGACAAAGAGGGAGTGCAGTGCGACTGTTGCCCTGGCTAGCGAGTTCTCGAGATCTTTCACTCATGGAAAACCTCTGGTCAAGGGTTACCGATAACCGCTCTCCAAAACTCGCCAGTCACCATGATTGATGGGCTCTGGCATACACTTGAAGCAGCATTAAATGGCATACTTGTCTATAATCCAAGCTAAGTTCTACTAGATGCCCAGCTGGGCCAGAACCGCTTTTACTGCCAGAGATGGCTGATCCATATTAGTTTTCACACCCTATATATCTCAAAATCACCTACGAATTCAATAATTTATTCTTCCTACTAAACTACATACCCAAACAGTAAAATTTCGTTATTTGCTGTCTTTTCTGGAGTTGTAATTGTAATGGTAAGCATTGTATTACCCTGCATAACCTTCGTCATTGTTTTGTTTATTCTTAATCCACATTCTGTGGTCCATATGCTGCCCATTTCTTCCAACAGGTACTTTATTCTTTTTTACATCCAGCCAGAAGGGCTATGTCGTTCTCTTCCGAAATTTTATGTTACTTCCTTCTTTGCATCTTCGACATACAAGTTGAAAAACAATAGTGATAGGCTGTAACCCAAGCTTAAACCATTGTCAACATTAACTTATCTTTTTTTATCTTCCATTCTTATTACGCTCAGTCTTATTTCGTAAATTATTTGTCTATATCTGTACTTTAATCCCAACCTTCTAGGAATTGGAAACATATAAATATACAGAGTGTCCCAGAAGTGTTGCAATAAACTTCGACGGATTGTAGATGGTATCTTCAGGAAAATGGTTCTGAGCACTATGGGACTTAACTTCTGAGGTCATCAGCCCCCTAGAACTTAGAACTACTTAAACCTAACTAACCTAAGAACATCACACACATCCATGCCCGAGGCAGGATTCGAACCTGCGACCGTAGCGGTCGCGCGGTTCCAGACTGTAGCGCCTAGAACCGCTTGGCCACTCCGGCCGGCTATCTTCAGGAACTAATCCAGGGTAGGAACCTGTGTCCGGAAAAGTCCTCCAACGACACTGCAGTGCGCCGAAGTTACAGGCGCCGGCACCTACCACAAAGTCATCTTTTCAGTAGCAAACGTGATTTTGTCTGCTGACATACCGTAAGCGGAACGCCTCGCATTGTTGTCTGTTATTTAGTGATCGCAACTGATTGCCACGATCGCCAGTGGAGAATATGGAGCTACACGTTTTGTGGAAAGGCGTTTCCTCCTCTAAGATCTCCAATGTTTGTCGGTACACAGCGGAAAAATAAACTGCAGATGGATACCCATGTCCGAAACCCTTCCTCAACAAGACAACAGAACATTACATTCGTAGGGGACAAGGCCTATCTATTCAGTAACTAGCCCCATCTTCTCCATTGGCGATCGTGGCAATCATTTTCAATCACAAAAAACATTGCGAAACGTTGTCCCTATAGTCCATCAGCATGTAAAATCATCTTTGCTGCAGAAGGGGTGGCCGGCGCCTATAAAATCGACGCTCTGTAGCATTGTTGGAGGACGTTTCTGGAAACGGGTTCCTATCTTCGATTTGTTCCTCAAGACACACTCTACTATCCCTTGAAGTTTGTCACAACATTTCTGGGACACCCTGTATACATCCACACTCTGTATCAGGGAATGTGGCACAGCAGTTACCACAATCGACTCGGATTCGGGAGGACAGTGGTTCAAATCTGCATCTGACCATCCTGATTCAGGTTCCCTGTAATTTTCCTAAATCGCCCCAGACAAACGCTGGGATGGTTCCTCTCAAAGAGCACGGCCGGTTACCGTGATCAATCTGAGCTTGCCCTCCATCTCTACTGGTCTCCTGGTAGATGGGACATTAAATCCTAGTCTTCCTTCCTTCTACACTTTGAAAACCGCTGTGAAGCCCATGGTAGATGGTATTTTCCATTGTACCAGTTGTTGGGGTCTTCCCGCTCCATTCATGTATGGCGAGAGGGATGAATGACTGTTTAAATGTCTCTGTGCATGCTGTAATCTTCTCCTCATGATCCCTATGGGAGAAATAGGTAGGGGGTTGTATTATGTTCCTAGAGCTATCCCTTAAATCCGGTTCTTGAAACTTTCGTAGGGTAGTCTGCCAGAGCTGGATCTGAGAGGGGGAAGGGGAAGAGTTGGCACGTGCCCAGGCAGCAGAATTTAGGGGGCAGCAAATTTTATAAAAGTATGAAATATTTTTTTTCTGCTAAAATTTAATAAAGATAATTATTATGCAACTATATATATATATGTAAAACAAGAGCAATAAAACGCGATACTATTCAATAAAACTAAAGTTCCCCCAGTTAACAGAGAAATGTTCTTGGACATGATGCCTGTATAGCCTATACCCTCCTGTCACATTGTATTCCATTGTTTGCTAATTGCTAATACTGCTTTACAGTATTTATCTCCATTGTTTTCTTAATATTTGTGTATTTAAATTTGTTTAACAAATGTCGTAAAAATGAATGGTAGAAAACGAAGTAGTGGAGCGACGTATAGAAAAACGGCGGAAGAAAAGAGAAAGACAGTAAGTGAAGTGTTGTCCCTAACACGAAAATTGGATTCGCTTTTCACAAAATCTGCTGCCAATAATGAAAACAAAATATCAAGTAAGATTATATATTACAAATACTATTCAGAGCGGAGTAGGTGGCCTGGAAGAGTAGCGTCAGTCAAAGTTGTGTACAAGCATTTTCATAATAATCTTATAAAGGTTCTGGAATAAGCTGAAACATAACTTATGAACACCAGAAACAAAAACTGAGGCAACATCTATTTTAAAGAATACGAGAAAAATCAAATTCATTGCTTCAACTTGTTCCCAGTATGGAATATTATTAACAAAATGATTATGCCAATTGGTTTCTGCAAAGAGACCTCACGATTGATAAATCTGCTTTAAATATTCAACGCTTTATGACGTTTATTAAGGATTCTATAGACTCCTGTATCTCCGAAGCTATTTCTGGGGCCAAAGTATTAGCAGAAAATAATGATATACGAATGAAACTCTCAAAAAAAGGATTAGAGGAAAGATAAAAATGACCGACGAGCCTTGTGAGGATGAAGTAATCTGAACATTCACAGAAGGATTTTTTCAGTATGTCGCTGTTAAAATAATTGACAGAGCAATAATGGAACTAAATACCAGGTTTAAGGCACTGAAGAAAATTTGTGCAAAGTTTAGTTTTTTGTGTGGTGTCCAAATTGAAGAAATGGAAGTCGAGGACTTAAAAGATCAAAACAATGGAATTGGCACATACTTATATAGAAGATCTTAACAAGGAAGAATTTACTTCTGAAACTGGAAGTTTCAAACACTATGTTCTGGCAATAAGAGAGGCATATTTAATAGTTGTATAACGAGTAGTTATGGTTTATTTCCTTGTAATTTTTTTTACCTGGACCTTAAATCAGTTAATGTTATGAGATGGTGATATTTTTTTCAAAATTTAGTACCTAAATTACTCATATAAAAATGTTTATCTTTATGGGGGGAGGTAAAAGAAGAGGTGGCAAATTTATGCTTGGACCCCTTCACAAAAATCCTAATTCCAACCCTGTCTTCAAGTGTCTGCCAGTTCAGTTTCTTCGACACATCTGTGAGACTCTTCCACGGATCAGACAAACCTATGACCATTCATGCTGCCCTTCTGTGTATAAGTTCAACGTCCTCTGTTTGTCTTACTTTGTATGGGTCCCAAAGACTTGAGCAATATTCTAGGATTGGACACACGAGTGATTTGTAAGCAATCTGCTTTGCAGATGGATTGCATTTCCATTGTATTCTGTCAATAAAGCGAAGTCTGCCACCTGCTTTACCTATGAATGAGTGAATCTGATTGTTCCATTACGTACCTCCACAGCGTGCTACACCCAGGTATTTGTATGAGTTGACTGATTCCAATTGTGACTTGCTAGTACTCTAGTCATAGGGTACGACTATATCTGCGAGTAGCCATATACTGGTGCACGTGTCAGCAACACAGGAGAGAAACGGTAACGACGCAAGTGGGGAGGCAGCCTGCGTACGGAACTCAAACCCATGTCAAAGCCGAACAACAGAGCTGACTGAACAGTGCACCCGACACAACAAGAGCAAGTCAATAGCAACCTAGGCAACAACGAAGTGCAACGAACCTTCGATTTTTTCCCTGTTTTATTTTGATTTCATTCCCCTGCCCCATATGGGCAGAGGAGGACTGGCAGCAGCACAATCCACCGCTCTTCAGCCGAATGATACACATAATAAAAAGATGAAAATGATACATATAAAAGGTGATAAAGGGGTAAATAAGACCATAGTAAGGGGAGACAGTATATACACGTACACGCAGACAGCCATGTGGGAGAGTTAAAAAAAGTCCACATAAAGTTAAAAAATACAGTTGGCGACTTATGTAACACGTCAAAAACACTGAAGTCGCACGCACAAGTTAAACGTTGGCCACAGTATTAAAATACATCAGATCGACGACACTTAAAAACCACGGCACGAGACGGAGCACACATGACGAAGAGTAAAAACTGCCGGGAGGGACCTGTCGAGGGAGGGAAGGCCTGAGAGAAGGGCAAAAGAGGGGACAGGAGGAGGCAGAGGAGAACGTGGGCTGGAGAGGGTGGGGGGAAAAGCAAGAGGGTCGGGGGGTTTACCAAGTGGCAGGAGATGGGCGGAGTGGGAGATGCAGAGGGAAGGCAAGTCAGAAGGGAGCACAGGAACGCAGAAGGGTGCACTGGAAAGGGAGGGGGACAGAGGAGGATGGAAAAAACCTCTCAAGGGAATGGAAGAGGAGGGGCGAGGGAGCCCTGAGGAGGCATAGATATCAGGGCCAAGCTCATCAGGGAAGGGTAGGCTCTGGAAGTTGCGTTGAGAAAAGAGGTGGAGGGTGTGGAGATGGAGAGAAGGCGGGACACCATGGTAAAAGTGCGGCAACAGGCTGGGGGTAGAGAGGACAGAAGACGCCAGGGGATGGAGTGGATTGAGTCTGTGGGCAATGTAAAGGGTGTGGACATGTTCGAGGAAAAGGAGAAGATGTGGGAAGAGGATCAGGTCATAGAGGATCCGTGTGGGGATGGGAGGCGGATATGGAAGGTGAGGTGGAGTGCATGGCGTTATAGGATTTGGAGGGCTTTATAGAATCTGGGGGGGGGGGGGGGGGGGACCCAGGCGACGCTGGCATAACAAATGACGTGACAGATCAAGGATTTGTAGGTATGAAGGGTGGTGGAAGAATGCAGGCCCCATGTCTGGCCAAACAGGAGTTGGAGTCTATTGTGGGCTTTGTGTTGGATCGCAAGGACATGGGGAGTCCAGATGAGGTGACAGTCGAGGGTGAGGCCAAGGTACTTCAGGGTAGGAGTGAGGTGGATAGGACGACCAGAAATAATGACGTAAAAAAATCGTGGAGGCAGAAAGAGCAGGTGATATACCCTATGATGATTGCCTGGGTCTTGGAAGGGTTGATGAGAAGGAGCCACTGGTTGCACCAGGTGGTGAACTGGTCGAAGTGGGTCTGAAGGGTACGTTGGGACCATTGAAGTGCAGGGTAAAGGGCCAAGAAAACGATGTCATGAGCAAATTGGAGGAGGTGAACGGGCAGGGAAGGTTTGGACATATCTACAGTATACAGAAGATGGAGGAGTGGAGAATGGGCAGAACCTTGAGGCATGGCGGCGGTTGGATAGAAAGTATAGGAGTTGGTATTGTGAAGAGTGGCATGGGAAGAGGAAGGAAGCAAGCAATGAGACAGATGAAAGTGATGGTAAGAGCGTAGGTCTGGAGTTTAAAGAGGAGCCCGGAATGCCAGACACTGTCATAGGCATTCTATGAACCTTCGACACAATGCTGTCAACAGGTCAAGTACCAGCCACAATCCAAATCAAGACCAAAGAGAAAACCAATAGCAAAGTGAAGTCATCGACGAGTAGACAGTAATGTAGTGGAGATAGTAACGAATGCTATCAGATGAAGTACACGACTGACTGAGCAATCGAGGTGCAGCAGTAATTATGCCAGCTGTGAGGGCCACTATTGTCCAGCGTATTCACATTGCAAGACGGTGGCGCACTCGCTAGGCAAGTGCAGCAGTGCACCGACACTGCCCTCTATCGTCCATCGAGATCTGTTTCCTCCAGCAAGCATCAACTTCTGTGCAGCCTGATACCAGATCTCTCCCCTACAAGGCCTGTGCATAAGGTTGGAAATGGCCCGGACGGTGCTGTGGAAGATGGAACTGATGTATTGGGCAAAGATGCAGTCTCATCGACTGTAGGCTGTGGGGAGAAGGTGCGATTGGCAGTGTCCATTGGAACAGCGCTGGAGATGGGCATGCCAGGGGGAACCACTGATCCATAGGAAGCCAGAGGGGAGGGCCAGGGAGACAACAGGATGTCTATAATATCCACCTGGCGTTCTGGCCATTTTGTCACATTGGCGCCATAATACGGTGTGGAAAATGGGGCTGCAGAGATTATGCTTGTGTTGTTGAGGCCAAAGTTGGTTGTCATGATGGAGCTCGAGCCCCTTCTGTGTGGACCAACGTAACTCGTCGTCCGTGTGCGGACACTACTGTTGCAGGCATCCAAGCCTCAGCACTACTATAGGAGAATGCTCACACTGCTGTGCCAGGGGTGTGACACTGGGAAGGATGCGAGCAAGGTTCTGATGGCAATGGTGTCAGCAGATGAAGCAAGGTCCGTATCTAACAACCATGGAGGAGCTGTTCAGGGCTATGGCTGTTAATCGATGTGGTGTAATAAGTGCTCAGAAATAAAGTAAGGGCCAACGTATGGTTGGAGGATTCAATAGACTTCTTCATCTGCTGCATAAAAGTCCGGACTAGACGTTCAGCTTCACCATTGGAGGAAGAATGGAACAGAGGGCAACAGATGTGTTTGAAACCATTGGCAGTACAGAAGTCCTTGAACGCAGAGGCCTTGGATTGTGGGACATCATCAGAGGTCAATGTATGAGGCAGCCCTTCAATTGCGAAAACTTGCAGTAAGGCAGCAAGGGTGATCTTGGCCATGGTGGATGCCATGCATACAAAACAGGGGAACTTTGAATAAGCATCCACAATTATCAGTCACATAGAACCCAAAGACAGGCCTGCAAAATCGAGATGGCGGCACCAATGGCTTGTGATTTGTAATTAGAGAAAGCTGCATCCCAGAAAGGTAGACATGAAATTCCTTGACTGCAAACACTATTGCCGAGGCCTTCTTTCTGATCTGGGAATAGTTGCTCTGTGCCGTGGTCATGGTCTTGGATGTATATGCTATAGGCTGTTTGGAACCATCCCCATTCCTGTGTGTCAAGACTGCCCCGATATCTTAGGCAGACATATCGTCTGCCACAACCAATGGGCTATTGGTAGAAGAGGGTGTAAGGCAGTTGTTTTGGCAGCATTGTTTCCAGTTTGACAGAAGCCTATTCACAGGCTGGAGTCTTGGTATAAGGCACCCACTCTTTAAGCAACTGATTGAGAGGTTGTGCAATGTGGGCTGCCTGAGGTAAGAATTTAGCATAATAGTTGAGCTTGTCCAAAAATGCTTGTTATTTAGGTAAGTTGAAAGGGTGAGGTAAAGAAGTGAATGTGGCAGTGTTCTGATTAGTTGGCCAGATTCCCTCTTTAGAGAGCCAATGCCCCAAGTACTCCACTCCTGGCTGAAAAAATCTGCATTTCTCCAAAAGATAATGCAGGCCTGCATCCTGCAGGTCCGTGAACAGGGTGTGGAGGTTGTCCAAAAGCTCCTGGCGGGAGGATACTGTGACAATAAGGTGATCCAAGTAATTGACGCAAGCCAAAATATGCTGAACAAATTGTTCCAGAAATCAGTGGAATATTGCAGGGGCTGAGGAAATGCCAAAGGGGACGCTTGTACTTATACAACCCAAATGGTGTGTTAAGGACAACAATTTTCTGAGATGTCTCATCTAAAGGTAGCTGCAGGTACACATCAGCAAGGTCGATCCTTGGAAAAAAATTCCCCCCCCCCCCCCCAGCAAGTTTTGTGAGGTCTTCTTGCCAGGGAATAGGATAGGTTTCACCTGCGACTGAGCATTCATGATCGCCTTGGAATCCCCACACAAGTGAGGAGACACATGCAGCTTCCGGGTGTGCCCCGTGCACTGAATTTGACAGGTTCGTCAACACAGGCTGCTTGCAAACTATCGAGTTCCTGCTTCACGGTAGTCCATACGGCCACCGGAATCGGTTTGGCGCGGTAAAACGTGACCTGGCTTCCAGCCAAAGGGTGATGCGTGCCTGAAAGTCTGAGGCACATCTCAAATTTTTATAGATCAGGAACAGCAGATGATTTGCCGTCTATTACTACGAACTGCGACCTTCCTGACAGGAAATCACGAATCCAGTCGCACAACTGAGACGATACCCCATAGACCCGCAGCTTGATTAGAAGTCGCTTGTGAGGAACGGTGTTAAAAGCTTTCCGGAAATATAGAAATACGGAATCAACTTGAGACCCCCTGTCGATAGCGGCCATTACTTCATGCGAATAAAGAGCTAGCTACGTTGCACAAGAACGATGTTTTCTGAAACCATGCTGATTACGTATCAATAGGTCGTTCTCTTCGAGGTGATTCATAATGTTTGAATACAGTATATGCTCCAAAACCCTACTGCAAACCGACGTCAATGATATAGGTCTGTAGTTCGATGGATTACTCCTACTACCCTTCTTAAACACAGGGGCGACCTGCTCAATTTTCCAATCTGTAGGTACAGATCTATCGGTGAGCGATCGGTTGTATATGATTGCTAAGTAGGGACCTATTGTATCAGCGTAATCTGAAAGGAGCCTAACCGGTATACAATCTGGACCTGAAGACTTGTCCGTATCAAGCGATTTGAGTTGCTTCGCAACCCCTAAGGTATCTACTTCTAAGAAACTCATGCTAGCAGCTGTTCGTGTTTCAAATTCTGGAATATTCCATTCGTCTTCCCTGGTGAAGGAATTTCGGAAAACTGCGTTCAATAACTCCGCTTTAGCGGCACAGTCGTCGGTAACAGTACCATCGGCACTGCGCAGTGAAGGTATTGACTGCGTCTTGCAGCTTGTGTACTTTACATACGACCAGAATTTCTTCGGATTTTCTACCAAATTTCGAGACAATGTTTCGTTGTGGAACCTATTAAAGGCATCTCGCATTGAAGTCCGTGCCAAACTTCGCGCGTCTGTAAATTTTAGCCAGTCTTCGGGATTTCACGTTCTTCTGAACTTCGCATGCTTTTTCCGTTGCCTCTGCAACAGCGTTCGGACCTGTTTTGTGTACCATGGGGGATCAGTTCCATCTCTTACCAATTTATGAGGTATGAATCTCTCAATTGCTGTTGCTACTATATCTTTGAATTTGAGCCACATCTCGTCTACATTTGCATAGTCAGTTCGGAAGGAATGGAGATTGTCTCTTAGGAAGGCTTCTAGTGACACTTTATCCGCTTTTTTAAATAAAATTATTTTGCGTTTGTTTCTAGTGGATTTGGAAGAAACGGTATAGAGCCTAGCTACAACGACCTTGTGATCACTAATCCCTGTATCAGTCATGATGCTCTGTATTAGCTCTGGATTGTTTGTGGCTAAGAGGTCAAGTGTGTTTTCGCAACCATTTACAATTCGCGTGGGTTCGTGGACTAACTGCTCGAAATAATTTTCGGAGAAAGCATTCAGGACAATCTCGGAAGATGTTTTTTGCCTACTACCGGTTTTGAACAAGTATTTTTGCCAACATATCGAGGGGAGGTTGAAGTCCGTGACTTGAAACGCAGTGGAATGTTGCTTCAGTCGATGCAAATATGTGTTCCAGTCCTCTTTAGTGTTACTGAAAGGAGGAAACGACGGAGGAAGGCACGTGGTGTCGAGTGCAGGGGGCGCCATTCCCTGGGACACAAGCACCTCCTGAAAACGAAGTTTGTCTGCCAAGAGCTGAAGCGACTTTCGTAACAAGTCTGTATCTGCTGCTGGTGCATCAGCTACTGCTGTTGCTCGAGCAGGCTCCCGAATTTAGCTTCCTTGCTATGAAACGACTTCCTTTTTCCTCATAACCAATTGCTATATCCACGAGTAGCTCGATATAGGTGCTCATGTCAGGAACACAAGAGAGAAACAATGATGATGCAAGGTGCAAAGACCACCTGGAAATGAGGCTGAAACCCACGCCAGGGTAGAGCAACAAAGCTGACTGAACGGTGAACGTAACACAACACCTAGACAACAACAAAGTGCAACAAACCTTCGACACAATGCTGTCAAGAGGTCAAGTGCCAGCCACACCCAAAGAGAAAACCAATACCAAAGTGAAGTTGTTGGTGAGTAAACAGTAGTATAGTGGAGATAGTAACGCATGCTGTCAGATGTAGCACATGACTGCCTGAGCAGTCGAGGTGCAGCAGTATTTATGCCAGCCACGAGGGACACTATGGCCAGTGTATTCATGTGGCGAGGTGGTGGCACACTCACTAGGCGACTGCAGTGCTGTGGTGACGCTGTCTGTCTTCCATCAAGACCCATTTCCTCCAGCGGGTATTCAACTTCGGCACAACCCGATACCAGAGATACTATGTTTCTTTGTTTTGTGAAGTGCAAAATTTTATATTTTTGAACATTCAAAGCAAGTTGCCAATCTTTACACAACTTTTAAATCTTATTAAAATCCAACCGAATATTTCTGCAGCTTTTTTCAGATTGTAATTCGTTATAGATATGTGATATGTGATTTATTCATCTCATTACGAACAATTTTCAAATCATTTGCTTTGATGTACAGGAGACATGTCAAGGTTTACAAAAGAAACTTTTTCACTTTTTTAAGAGAAATACAAAAGTTTACATTATATGTTACATTTCTAAGTTACAGCTACACATGTACATAAAATAATACACGTAATACAATCCCTGTGTTCAGACTGTGAAGCTGTCCTCAATGAATTCATCGACGGAATAATAACACTTTTCCACCATAAGAGTAAAGAGCAATCTTTTCAGTGAACCAATCTCCATTTCAAATATGTTACTACTGCCTTTTATTTTATTGATAATTTTTAACCCCATATACTCTGGCATTTGGGCATAAAGTTTTAAATGATGTGTTGGAAGTTTGAAGCTATCTCTGTGGCTGTAGTTGTGGTCAAAACAGAAAGTGTCTAGTGTATGTTGATTTTTATATATGAACACCACCATCTCATATATGTAAAGTGAGGGGATAGATAGTATTTTTAAATTTTTTAACAGTGGTCGACAGGATTCCAGTTTTTTTGCAATACACAAGTTTCTAATTACTTTCTTTAGTAATACTAGGAGCCTAGTAACATTTGCTGAATTTCCCCAGAAGATTATGCCATAACGAATAACTGACTCAAAGTAGCAGTGATAAACTATCTTTCTGGTATCCATGTTTGTGGCACCTGACAAAATACACATTGCAAATGCTAAGATGTTCAGTTTATTTGCTAAGTAATCTATGTGTACCTTCCAATTTAAATTTTTGTCAAGATTTAGGCCTAAGAACTTCACGTGGTTTGCTTCTGTGATATCTTGATCATTGCAAGTTATCCTTATTTCACTCCTTTCTACTGATTTAGCTTCAAATTGCATCATTTTGGTTTTAGTTACATTTAGTTTTAGTCCATTTTGATAGAACCAAGATTCAAGTTTTTCTAAAGTAATTTTGGCTTTTTCTGGAATATTTTCAGATATCTCATTTTCAATTAGAACTGATGTATCATCAGCAAATAAGACTAAATGAACATCAATAGCAAGTGGTAGGTATTTACTACATCATCTGCAAAAAGTCTGAGGTCACTATTAATAATGCCTGTGAGCTCATTAATATACAATATGAACAGCAGAGTTCCCAATACATTTCCTTGAGGCACACTCAAAGTTATTTTTACATGTATCAATGATTCTAAATCCGAGATGACATGTTGTGCCCTTCCTCACAAAAAATTCTCAGTCCACACACAAATTTCGCTTCATACCTCATCCTGCTGATCATAAGCATAGATGTGGGAACTGAGTCAAGTGCAAGAGAAATACTGCATCTACTTGACTGCCCTGATGCATGGTTCCAGGATGGATGGATGGATGTTTTGGGAATCCATACTTTTTGACATGATCTGTTATGTTTCAGTTCAGATTATGTTCTAAGATTGTACAACAAACGGATGTCAAGGGCTCTGGATAGTGGATTTGTGGATCACTTCTACTGTTCTTGGTATGACCTTTGCTTTCTTTCAACTACTGGGTACAGATTTTTGTTCAAGGGGCCCACAGTAGCTTACAGTTAAAAGCGGGGCTAAGTCAGCCCCAAATTTGGTGCAGAACTTGGCAGGGATTCCATCAGGCCCTCAGTCTTTTTCCATTGAAGGCTTTTGGTAGGTCCACAGAAGCTAAGAAGGTATTTTTATTTTTCTTGAGACTGTTTTCCATTGTGAAATACATTGTCAAAATTGAATTGCTTCTCTGGTACCTTTCCCCTCCCTGAAACCATAAGGATATTCATTCGATATGACTTCAATTTTTCTTTCTATCCATCAGGAATTTGACACATTCTGTATACATGGCTTGTGATTAAGCTTTGAAACCATAAGGATATTCATTCGATATGACTTCAATTTTTCTTTCTATCCATCAGGAATTTGACACATTCTGTATACATGGCTTGTGATTAAGCTTTGCCATCATTTGTAACATTTTCTACAACCTGTTCATGATATGTTCTGTCATTTGTTGCTTATGCTTAATTTCTGGCCTTTAATTTAATCCCAAATGCTTTTGTATAAAATTTGTTTCTGGTTTCTAGTTTCTGACAAAAATATTCAAGGTAACTTTCAAAAATGTTTACCTAACTTCACTCGTAACTTTTCTCTACTCTATGTGAAACACCTATTAACCTACTGCATGTAGATGACATACATGAACTTCAACTTAAATAAATTTTGAGTAAGTAGCAAGTAATTTCATATCCAAAATTAAGGATCATTCATTCTTCTGGAGGATTTTCTTATTCTGGATAGTTGTTGTCAGATCAACAGATAGGTTTGTGTGATGTGATGATAAGTTTATTGGTGACATATAAATACATGTGAAGTCTTATGTGGCAACCCCCTGCATATCACTCCAATAAGGATCACTATGACAAGATTAGACTAGCTGCAGCACACACAGAGACATTTAGGCAGTCATTCTTCCTGTGTTATATATGTATATAGTACAGGAGGAATAATATATGATTCAGTAGTACCTCTCACAAAATAGAATCTACTTTTTGACATGTACTTCATATTGGTTTGCACAGTATGGATGTAGATGCATAGCACACTGTAATAAATGAATTTAACTGCCACCGGTAAGATCCTGTTGCCTTTTTTTTATTTAGTCCTTCAAATCCTATATGTATAGAATATATACAAGGATATTTGACATGGTTAGGTATTTACAAGATAAAATACAGTTTGTATTGCAATCCTAAGGACTAGATATTGAGGTAATTTAGCACAGATTCATAAATATAACAAATATTACAGGCAACATACAAAGTAGAATATTAATAATGCATCTTTATTTTTGTTGTTTGGCTTTTATATATTCTGTCAGACTGTAAAAGCAATGATCAATTAAATATGCCTTTACTTCAGCCTTAAAACTACAGAGTTTACTTATTGATTTAATATGTTTAGGTAGATTATTGAAAATCTTTATCCCAGTATGTAGTGTGCCTTTTTGGCACAATGATGTTCTCACCTGTTTCACATGAAGGTCAGATTTTTGCCTTGTATTGTGTGCATGTATATCTTCATTTTTTAATAAGATATCTGGGTGTCTATCGATATATTGTTTGATGAAAACTGATGTTTCGTAGATAAAAATGCAAGGAAGAGGAAGAACTGACAGTTTTTTGAATATGGGTCTGCATGATTTCGTATTGTTTACCCCTTCAATAATTCTTAGTATTCTATTTTGCATCCTGAAAAGTTTAATATTTGTTGTTGTATTGCCCCAGAAGATTCTGCCATATTTAATTACAGAATGCACATTGGAGTAGTATACATTTAACAGGCTGGCTTTGCTGCAACAAGTTTTTAAGATCCGTATCGTGTAACAGGTTTTGCTTAGTTTTCTTTGCAAATATTCAATATGTACCTCCCATTTTGTGTTGTTCTGGAGCCAGAGTCCCAGAAATTTAGTGCTGTCAACACTTTCAAGAACTCTGTCCCTAAGTTCTGTTTCTATGTTTGGGTGGTGTCTTCCTTTTACATTACAGAAGTTCAGTGCTACTGTCTTTTCTTTGTTTATAATTAGCTTGTTGTAGCTGAACCACTGTTCTACACTGTTCATTGTTTGGATAGCGGAGTCTTTTAGTTTTTCTTCTGTTTTACCACTAATAAGGAAGCTTGTATCGTCTGCAAATTGGAGGGTAGTTGGGCAATACTTGTTGTACATAAGATCATTGACATAGAGGAGAAACAGAATGGGTCCTAATACTGATCCTTGAGGGACACCATATTTCACATTTTCATATCCTGAATAGTAGTAGCTGATTTTGTTATGGTCAGTATATTGCACTTCAACCACCTGTTTGCGACCACATAGGTATGTCTTGAGCCACTCATTGGATATACCTCTAATTCCTAACTGGTCAAGCTTCTGCAGTAGGGCATTATGGTCAATGACGTCAAAAGCTTTAGATAAATCAAGACATATGCCTGTCACAAACTCACTTGCATCCAGTTTAGCATAGATTTCATTAAGAAATTCAAATATTGCACTTTCAGTTGAATAGCCTTTCCTGAAGCCATGCTGTGAAGGAGAGAGAATTTTATTTTTATTTATGAAATCAGACAATCTCTTCAAAAAAACTTTTTCTAAAATTTTAGAAAATACAGGCAGTAGGGCTATTGGTCTATAATTTTAAACACATTCTGGATTTCCTTTTTTGAACAGTGGTTTCAGCTTTGCTGTTTTTAAGCATGAAGGGAAGGTTCCTGATGCCAGTGAGCTGTTGCACAAATGTGTCAAGGGTTCAGCTAAGGCAAGACAGCATTTTTTAATAATTGCATCTGGTATTCCATCAATTCCACATGAGTACCCTGTTTTCAAGGTTTTTATAACTGATAAAATTTCTTCAGAATTTGTGGGTGAAAGGAACGAAGATGTAGACACATTTCTCACACTATTGCATGATGGAGGTGATATTTTGTTGTGTTCTTCCAGTCCACTCACCAACTGTTCACTTATGTTTGCAAAGTATTTGTTGAATGTCCCTGCAATTTCTGTTGGGCAAGAAATCATTTGTCCTTCATAACATAAGTTCATATTTTTATATTGTTTAGTTTCACTTGTTGTTTGATTTTTTATAACTTCCCATATAGCTTTAGATTTGTTTTTTGAATTTTCAATGTATTTATCATTTGCCATTGTTTTAGCTTTCCTTACAACATTTTTGAGGATCCTCTTGTAATTCTTCTGGTGCAAATGAAATTCATGAGGCATGTTCTGTGTCTTTGCTATAGTGTGTAATCTTCTTTTCTCTGCACAAGATATTCTAATACTTGTTGTAATCCATTTGTTCTTTTTGAAGTTAGGTTGACATTTTTGCTTTTTTAATGGAAATGCAGCTTCAAAGTATGACATGAAGATTTCCATGAATTTTTCAAGCTTTTTGTTAGTATTTTCACAAGTATACACTTCATACCAAGTTTCTTCACTTAGCCTCTGTACAAAAAGGTTTATTTGTTTGTTAGTGAATTTCGTTGCTTCTTTTACAAGTTCTTATTTCTCAGTTGTTTCACTTGGGGTGTGCAAAGCAATAAACTGTACATAGTGATCACTGAAGCCAGTATTAAGATTTCCGGCACAGAAATTGTGATTTACATTTTTGTTAATTAATATCTGATCAATTGTTGAGCTAGTTGTTGGTGTAACTCTTGTAGGAGAGTCTATGGTGGCTTTTATGTTATATGTTTCCAGTAGGGTCATCAAGCTTTGCTGGTCTTTTGAGATTTCTTGAAAATCTATATTAAAATCTCCACATATGATCACTGTTTTGTTGAAGTTTTTTATAGTATTTAAAGCTGCTTCTAGTTGGTGACAGAAATCATTTAAGTTCCCATCAGGGCTCCTATATACACAGATGATTATTAATTTTATTGCAGAGAGTTCAACTGCGGATACTTCAAAAATTTTCTCTTCAGCTAACAGTTCAATGGGTTTTATGTTACAATAATCAATGCCACTTTTAACAAATATACATGACCCTCCATGACTGGATGTAATTCTAGAAAATGATGAAGAAAGATTGAAGTCTGCAAGTTTTGTGACTGACAATGCGTCTTTAGGCAGCCAGTGTTCAGTTATACACACTACAGAAACGTTTTTTAGCTCATCAGTACATAAAATTTCAACTTCACTTAATTTGTTTAGCAATGATTGGACATTTTGATGAATCAGCTCAAAATTAAAGGGTTTGTTAGGCTTTGGCATATTGTTAGATATTGGCATATTTAATTGATCACTTACCTTTACCTTGTCAATAAAAAATCATTCAGGTGTGCTGGAAGTACTGCTTTTCTTTTCACGACTGCACCTATTCTTCTATTATCATCTGCAGCAGAATTTTCTTCTGTGTCTGGCTCCCTTGGTAGTTGTTCAGCTGCTGCTCCTACTGTTGATAATATTGCTGCTGGTGTTAGAGCTGGGTCTGCAATTGGTAGAGCTGTTACTGCATTCATTGTGCCTGAATATTGGAGGCACCTAGTTCCTTCTTTTGTTGTTGATATTGGTGAGTGAGGTCTTGCTGGCGTTGTTTCCTTCGAATATTTGGGGGACCAATCCAGGATGATTTTGCTTTAGAGTGTTTGATGCCTCTTGGTGATAATTTCTTCAATTTTTCCGACGAGCAGTTTTTTCCCCATGTTGTTAACGTGCAATCCGTGTAATGTGTGGAATCTGCGCCCAATATTATTAACATTTACGAGTTCTACATTTCTGAAATGTTTGCAAAGTAATGAAATTTGTTGGTTGGCATTAATTATTTCTTTATTTACGCATGACCAAGACGGTAAGTCATGCCGATGTGGAATGTTCAGCACTAAAACATTTGTGTGTGTCAACTGTCCTAAGCACCTTTTTAGTTCTTGTTTTGCTTTGTGGGTTTCGTTTTTATATACGTCATTTGACGCACCAATTAGCACAACAAAGTCTTAAGAGGATAAGTCAGCAACGTCTGTGGATCGTACATGATTGCAAACTTCCGACATAGAAGCACCAGGCTTTATGTAAGCGATTGTTTGTAAACTGGACTGACCGCTCAGAAGGCGAGCAAATCCACGACCATGACTGTCTGCCATCAAAACTACTTTTCTTCGTTTAGGTTTCTCTGCCTGTTTAGAAGGTCCACCGTCGTTATGGCCAAACAATTTAGTATCAGCGCTGGACAAATACTTGATATTTGGGTCACGCAAGTGTTCAGGTCTTTCAGTTTCATTTCCTTTCATAACAGTAGTTGAGTTGTTAGGGATTCTTTTGGATGTATCACTTCGCGTATTTGCAGTTTCATATTCAGCTCGGAAGTTAGTTTTATCACATGCACAATTTTTCTTACCTTGTACGGTTGATTGCACACTGTACCTGCTTGTAAACGCGGTATTAGGCTCA
Source organism: Schistocerca nitens (assembly GCF_023898315.1). NCBI lineage: Eukaryota > Metazoa > Arthropoda > Insecta > Orthoptera > Acrididae > Schistocerca > Schistocerca nitens. The sequence goes on along the minus strand of NC_064616.1, from coordinate 566,810,559 downwards.
TACAATAACCTTCGTTGAGAATGAGGCATTTTGTTTTTCACTTTGCCTGGAATTTCGTGGTTACTGTGAGGCAAGTTTGATGTAGGTTCACACTTTCCGGACGTAAGTTTTTTTAGTTCGCTAATCAGAGTATTAATGGTTAGTTGCAGACTACTTAAACGATCATTTAACTTTCTGATTTCATCACTACAGTTCGTGCACACGCTGTTTTTATCGGTTTAATTTTCACTTTTTTCCGCATGAACACTATGCATATCAACACTAGCCGCCATCTTACCTTCTTCTGACCTTAGAAGTGGCTTATCCAGTTTTACATGGACTCTATACCAATCACAAGTGTTTGAGAATTACAGTTGACAATAAGCTCCAATGGAGACAACATATAGACAATGTCTGTGGTAAATTAAGCACTATAATATTTACTATGAAACAGCCTGCATATTATGCCAAGAAACAACTTCTTTGTACAGTATATCATGCTCTGAAATATATTTACAGTATAGATTTACTGTTTGAGAGAACTCCAGTAGCAATAGTACAAAAATAACTTTTGTATTGTAAAAAATGACCATTAGGACCAATATGAATAAAAAACAAATGGACCTATGCAGAACATCTTTCCATAATCTAAAGATATTGACATTTCCATCCATGTACATATACAGAACAATAATTTCATTAACGAAAGAAGAAGAAAATACAAATGTTGATTCACGTGACACAAGAAATAAAGATCAGCTGAGAAGTATACCACACAGACTGAGAGCTACTGGAAAAGGTCCTCAGTACTCTGGTGTACAACTGGTAAGGCATCTTCCTAAGAATCTTCAGGACAACAGGAGTAAAAAGACATTCCATAAACTTCCAAAGAATTACTTAATGGAGAAAGAATTTTGTAGTGCAGAGGAGTGTAAGTGTAAAGAATGTGGAATACTATTATTATTTGTATGTATGTACTGTAATAACTTAAAAGTATTGTAGTGCGCAGTATGCAAATAACTTTAAGACCTAAATATTACTTGAGAGAAAAATGCTTGCAACATTACTATCATTATTGCCAATTCAACTCTTTATATATGTGGACTAAATATTTTAAGATATTATGTTATCTGACTTGTACTACATCAGATGTACACAATCTGTATGTAATATTATCAAATGGGACCAAATAAAAATCAATGAGTCAATGAATAAATTGCCAGACCTGAAAGAAGCAATAAGTGGAAAAAAAAGAAAATGTTGTTATGGTACTTACTGACTGTGCCACCAAGTCTGATACATAACACTATTTACACATACACATACAGCCATTTACTAGTGGGTAACTTATCACTTTTCGTAAAACTTATGTAAGTAGCAAGAATTCCATCATCAGGTTGTCACTTTCAAATGAAGAGAAGGCAGAAAAAGCTTCCCAAATTACAATGAAAGTACCACTTGAATATACAACAAGATACTACTCTTGCACCATAGAAAGATATACTGAGCGAATGTAGAAATTTATAAAGTTTTCCCCAGCCAGTGCTGATCCAAGCCAAGGCAGGCTCATGTGCAAAATTGCAGCAACTGAGTCCATTGTCATACACTGCTTGAGTGAGGAATCCAAGTTGTCAGTTTAGAAAGATGAACTCACTGTGGAAGGAACATGACATCATTCTGACAGCACCGCAAGGTTCAATAAGAACATGTAAATCTTACGCAAGAATACGTTTCAGCCCACTGATATCACATAAAAACGCCAAGCTGAAGAGCTGAAAGCCACAGTTGAGACAACAAAGTGCGAAGTCATCCTTGCCAAAACATAACGTCATTGCTTCTGCCAGACAGATATAAATACACAAGTTCTCAGCCCCTCTATCTTCCAGTTGCAGTGCACCAGCATTGAGAGAGAAGCTGTGAAGTGCTGACTACTGTTCACCAGATGACTGCTATGATCAAGATTGTAGCCAGCCTGGCCTTCTGGATTTAGCTGCTGTGAAATGTCAACCTCTCATATGCTGATGTGAAGACTCGGAACTTTCTACCACTGGCTCACTAAGAGCCAAGCTGATGGCACTTGATGCTTCTGACATAACGTCATTGCTTCTGCCAGACAGATATAAATACACAAGTTTCTGAGCCCCTCTATCTTCCAGTTGCAGTGCACCAGCATTGAGAGAGGAGCTGTGAAGTGCTGACTACTGTTCACCAGATGACTGCTATGATCAAGATTGTAGCCAGCCTGGCCTTCTGGATTTAGCTGCTGTGAAATGTCAACCTCTCATATGCTGATGTGAAGACTCGGAACTTTCTACCACTGGCTCACTAAGAGCCAAGCTGATGGCACTTGATGCACTATCCCAATGTCACTGTACTTGGGAGGCACACTAGTTGCTGCCGCACCCAACTCACAGCCATGAGTTGACACAGGTATCCATGGTCTTCCTCCAGTGCAGAGGCCACATCATAGCTCTGCACTATCATTGCCATCCAAAGCAGAGCTGCTGGAACCTTATTGGAGCATTACCTATGAGGTCCACATGTATGCCCTAGTCAAAAGCATCATCAAACTGTTAGGCATCATCATCAGATGAGTTAAATGCCTGCCATCAGCTGCGTGAGCTGCCATGACCTCACTGATGGCCTTGATAGACTGCTGAGCTACGTGAATCTGCATGTTCCAATTTGCCTGCTGTGTCCACAGCCCTCCTCACTGATGGTGCAGAGAAGACAATTCAGTTGTAAACTAAAGCTAATAAATGTATAATTTTCCAATGTGACTCATTTGTGTCCATGCCATCTGACGCCTTCACCCCTGTGCTCCATATTTCATCATGCTGCATCCATAAGGGTCACAGCCCAATGACCTTACATTTTAGTGTCAGAACAGGCTGTCACCTCAGATTTCAGTGACAGTGTAATGAAGTCTGTGGCATCAATTGTTGTCAGTACCCAGACTTCCAACCTAGTACAATGCAGCATGATTAGTGCATTAGCTTTTGTATTCTTGATTGTAAGGATCATGAGGGGTCAGCAGGTTTTGGCCAAGTGTCTATTTGCACTGATATGTAGAAGATGTAGGAAGTAAATGCACATTATACTCAAAGACTGCATGTACCAGTTTGTAGTGTTTTCAATGGGTACTGTGATTTATTCTGAGCCTTGCTTACTCATTGTCTTTATGTATATGGTGGTGATATTCACTAGTAGCACTTCTGGCATAAACTTTAGTTATTACTGTTTGTATATAGTAGTGTATTTAAGTCTCTACATCATTGTTTTGGGTTTTTCTCTTTTGTTTGGTTTTGTATGATTGCTAGCGGGTCAAACACATCATTGTCAACCCCACTGGGGGCTAAGCTGGAGGAAACATTGAGAACTCTATCAGCTGCAGTAGCTCAATGCCAGGAGACGACTTCAAAGCAACTAGCAAAGAGTATGCTTAAAATGGTAAAGGTTATGAATGCTAATAATGCAGCTTTAGGTAAGTGAGAGAGAGAGAGAATAGGTTACTTGGTGGTAGTCCAGCAGTAAAACAAACTGTCTTTGTGAAGAAGCAGGAGGAATTAAAGTCGAAAAGTACTTGTGTGAGGCTAGGTGAGGTGAACAAGTACCAGGAATCAAGGGTTGTGGATATTCCTGCTGTAAAAACATGTTATGTGACAATAAAGTATCTTATCTTATCTTATCTTATCTTGATACGCAAAGTACTGACATTGTGGAAATAACAGATAGTACTGTAAATGTATCAGCCCCAATTTTTTGTGAAAATATAGAGTCTGAGGTAGCTGTAGTGCCAAATGAAACAAGTGTGTGCTGTGTGGAAGTAAATGGCTGTGTCAGTAGCAACATGGGTGATACTGATTTAGGTGGAGTAGTATCTATGCTGTTGGATAATGGTTGTTGTTTTAAGGCTGTGGAGCCTGCACCAGATGTACAGGGAAGTACATGCTGCAGGTTTTTGTGCCATGTAGAGTGGACCTGCAGACAGTGGTTGTATGAATGGAGAATGCAGAGGAAGCTATTGATAATGTTAGTTATGTTGTGAATGCTGTGGATAATGAAGTAGTACTGATATATTTATTTCTAAATGACACAGCTTTGTCACCACTTGGAGTGGCAACATCTTCTCCTTCTCTGAGAGGGGTGGAGGAGGGGGGGGGGGGGAGGAAGAGAAGAAAGAGGAAAAAGATTTGTAAGGTTGAGATCAAGCCAACAAGACTGAAATTTTATCACAAATGTGTGCCTGAGGCCCAGGGTAAATTTGATGATCCTCGCAATGTGACAGATAATGAGGGGAACAAAAAACTTCGTGTAATTGTTCCTAAAAGCACAGCCAAATGCAGGAAGACATTGTTTCAACCAGGACAGATGCAAGTGTTACAACATCACAAGGTTCTATTATCATGAAAGTAGAACCCTCTAAACTGCATATTGTATGGTTGTACCATGAGTAATTGCGTAATCAAAGTTTTAAGAATGAGTGTGAGGGAATATGGTATAGTTGTAGGTAAACAACTAGAATCCTCTCATATACAGATTTATTCTCACTTAGCTTCTACACAGATACAAGTCCGGAGGCTAACTGCCGTTAGCGTCCAACATCCTGCCCCAAAGCCCTCTCCTCAAAGATAGCACACTTGCGCACAGAACAAATATCGATTTTTATGGCGCTCTACGCCACATAGCCCCCCCCCCCCCGCCCAGTATGGAGTACTTCCCTGTGAATGGGGGGGGGGGGGTGAGAAGTTAGGAAGGTAACGCACAGTTCTTCTGCGTCAGGCGGAAGCGGTCGACTGGTAGGAGACCGGGGGGTGAAACCCGGTACGTCGACGGTGAAGTCAGCAAGCGACGCCGGCGGTTGAAGACAACGTCCCGTCCTGGAGTGGAGGTGTAGCACTTCGTCAGCCGGCAGACGGAGAATCACCTTGCCAGAAGGCCTAACATAGGCACGCAAATTGCCACACGCAGCACTTCTGCTCAATTTAAAGCAGCGCACCACACGAGATTCTGCACTTCCTCCCTCAGTATTGTCACACGCAAGTACCACACACACTGTATCGCCATCTATGACAACAGATAATTTATGTATGTCATCAGAGTGCACATGTGTTGTGAATTCTTGGATGGCACCTGTACGAACAATGGTAGGGAGGCAGGGAGGTGTGGGAAAGCCAGGCAGGGGGAAGCATCTGCTAAGAGGGGGGTGGCAGGTGCACTGGACTGCACAGGAGACAACCTTGGGCGATCAGCTGACAGACGAGGGAGCGTGACCAAAGGCAACGAGGAGCCAGCATGGATTGAGTGGCGTGACAAAGAGCTGTCACACGAAGATGGGAAGCCCTGAAAAGATTGGCCACTCGAATTAGATGAACGCGGAGAAGGAGCAGTGCTCGGCAGAGAAGCACGCTGTGGAGAATCAATACCCAAATGCATGGTGTGGGAAGATGGATGGCCGCTCGAAGCAGGAGTGGGAGAAATAGGGGCAGAATCAGGGAGGTTCACCTGAGGCTCAATGAAAGCTGGTTTCACTCGGTTGAGTGAGACCATGGTTACAGAGTCTTTTATGAGGAGATCCATGTTATTCTCAGAGCGTTTGACGACCCTGTAAGGACCTGTGTGGGGCGACTGAAGCGGGGCTTTGACTGACTCATCTCTGAGAAACACGTACTCACAAGAGTCTAGTGTGCGCGGTACGTACACGCGCGGAGGTGTATGAGCAGCCGGAGGTGGCGGCTGAATTTTGCTGCAGTGCAAGCGCACCCACTCGAGAAGTGAAGGGAGTTCAGAGGGCCGTGGAAGTGGGGTCGGAGTGACTAATTCTCCAGGCAAAACCAGAGGTTGGCCATACACAAACTCGGCTACGGAACCCTTGAGGTCTTCCTTGAAAGTCGCACGAAGGCCAAGGAGCACAAAGGGCAGTGCCTCTGTCCATAGTGAGTCATGGCAACGCAGGGCAGACTTTAAGGTGCGATGCCATCGCTCGACAAGCCCATTGCTTTGGGGGTGGTATGCAGAAGTATGAATTTTGACAATACCACACATTTTACATAAGTCAGAGGAAACTGAAGACTCGAATTGTCGCCCCTGGTCAGTGGTGAGGTAAACAGGTGAGCCAAATCTAGAGATCCACGAATCTAAGAATGCTCGACTTACTGTCTCGGAGGTAATGTTCAGAATAGGCACAGCCTCAGCCCACCTAGTCATCCTGTCAATAGCTGTAAACAAGTAACGGAAACCCTCGGAGGGGGGCAAAGGGCCTACGAGGTCGACATGAACATGGTGAAACCGGCCTCGTGGTTGGGCAAAACAGCCAAGGGGTGGAGAAGTGTGCCTGGAAACTTTGTTCTGTTGACACACCATGCATGCCCTTGACCAAGACTGACAGTCACGGCGCATGTCTCTCCAGACAAACCGTTCAGTTACCAGACGGGTGGAAGCTTTGACACCGGGGTGTGCTAATGTGTGTAGTTTGTCAAAGACCTGGCGTTGAAGGGGCTTAGGAATGAATGGCCGCAACGTACCAGTCGATTCATCACACCACACTAAGTCAGATATGCCAGGGAAAGTAGAGCGTACCGGTTGGAGAGAGGAGCTGTGGTCTGAAATTAACTGCATGGTATCGGGGTCTGCCGATTGCAACCGAGGTAGGTCCGTTAAGTCAATTAAGGTTGTGGCAGCACCAACACGCGAGAGAAAATCAGCGACCACATTGTCCGCTCCTCGGATGTAGCGAATGTCATTTGTAAATTGCAAGATGTAATCGATGTGACGAAAGCGCCGTGGGGGTGGATCAGCCGCAGGATTTTTTATGACAGGAACCAACGGCTTGTGATCAGTGAGCACATAGAAATCTCGTCCCTCAACATCAGTTCTGAAGTGCCTTATGGCCGCGTAAACTGCAAGTAATTCTCTGTCGAATGCTGAGTATTTCTTCTGCGCGTTGTTTAGCTTTTTTGAGAAAAACTGCAGGGGGTCGTAACATCGTTGTATGTCTGACTCAGTACTGCGCCGATAGCATTGTCACTAGCGTCAGTAGTGATAAACATTGTGGTGTCCGCCCGTGGGTGAGCAATAGTGACAGCGGGGACCAACAGCTGTTTGAATTCATTTAATGCCTTGTCCATGTCTGGTGTCCATAGTACCTGGCGGGTGCCAGAAGTTTGTGGGCCAGCGAGAGCATCTGTGAGAGGAGCCTGCACCGCAGAAGCGGCTGGCAAATGTTTCCGGTAATAATTAACTGTTCCGATGAACCTGCGTAATTCCCTTTAGGTCTGAGGGCGTAGCATCTCGAGAACAGGCTTGATCTTGTCCTGTGGTGGTGTCAGACCGTCCGATGACACAACATAACTTAGGAATGTGACGGATGACTGGTGAAATTGAGTCTTTTTATTGTTCAGTTCAATACCAGCGGCTGCTAAAATAGTCGTCACGACTTGAACACGCTCCTCACTCTGTTCTAAAGTAGAAGCAAAAACCAATATGTCGTCCATGTATACGAAACAAAAGTCTAGATGGGATAAAGTTTGATTGATGAAACGCTGCCACGTTTGGGGGGGGGGGGCGTTTTTCAACCCAAACGGCATAAATTTGTATTGGAACAGCCCGAATTATCAATGATGGTGCGAGGATTTAAACGCCTATAGTCTCCGACCATACGCCAAGTACCGTCTTTCTTTTGGTCAAACAGGATAGGACTAGCCCAGCAACCGGAAGAAGGTTCAATTATTCCCTTTTGTAACAGATCGTCCAATTGTTCTTTTGCAATTTTCATAAATTCCGGCTTGAGGCGGCGTGGGCGTTGCGATATGGGCGGCCCATCGGTTAGACGTAACCGATGAACTGTGCCATTAGTGACTACTGCAATACGTGGCGTGGCACGACAGTCAGATGTCCGTGAAGCGGAGCAGGCAGTGGCGGACGGGCCAAGCTGTGGCGCTGAGGGCACAGAAGTACAGGTGTGCCACCCGCTCGTAGGCTGCGTAAAGGCCGCACACGTGTTAACATGGGCGAGGTTGGTACACTGGTTCTTGGTAGCGGGCCGTGCCGCTACGAGCGCTGTAGGCACGAGTGGGCGTGGCCAGACAGCAGATGGCCGTAGTTCATTGCCACGAGCTTGGCAAGTTAATTGTCCATTCGGAACGCAAGGAGCATGAGCACTCGGGCATACCCTATCATTACAAAAGGGGGTGCTGACACAGTTTACAGAGTTCACAACATTGTCGTTAACGTGCGCGGGCACGGGAACACCAGATTGGCACGGACTGACCTTGTCTGTAGCCGATGAGTTGTCTGCTTGTAGTGCCGCGAGGCGTTGTTGTGTGGAGGCCAACTTGTGGTGTATGTCACGGAGATGCAGCAGCATTTCCTTACGTTCCATCCGCAACTTTGAAAACTTGGCGCACTCCACTAGCCACTTGTTTGTCCAAGATCGCAGCTCCAAGGATAGGTTTACACACTTCTCAGCACAGCACACATGTTTGGTGTTAACCAAACTGTCACTCGGCAAAGCGAAAGGAATATGTTTGTTAAGGGAGGGGAAAACACAGTATTTTGCACAAAATCTAGTGACATCTAATAGTGCTTGAGGAAATCAATTCCGAGAATAGGTTCTTCAATTGTTGACACTAGAAACGTCCACTCCAGCTTGCACTCGGGCGGAAGTTTCACTGTATACAAAGTGGAACCCGAACACTGTAGGGTAGACAAGTTCACTGCACGAAGTCTGTTTTCTGTGGTTGCACTTTATTGGTTGCTAGGCGAACCGGCAGCAAAGAGACGTCTGCGCCAGTGTCTACCAGAAAACATACACCTGATCGTAAATCGCGAACATAGACTCGACCACACTTACTGTTATTGTCCGAAACGGAGTGCAACGTGGGATGGTGCCCGTTGTTTACATCGCAGGAGGTGGCACCGTAGCCTACCTGCGGTTGGAGTTTGGGTAAGAACACGATGACTGGCATTTGCGAGCTTGCTCCCCGAATCTCGCGTGGAAGAAACAGTAAGGTTGGGCGGGCCTGTGCTCCTGTGGGTAGTTGCTAGGTGACGGAGTATGTGCCCCAGAGTCTTCCACAGAGGCCGATGCACTGTCGTTGCGGGGAGTTGAAGGTGCAGGCAGGGCGGCTAGTTTAACAAACTTGTTATTAGCAGCACCAGACAAGGGCGTGGCGTCAGAAAGCGTCTTAGTGCGGTCACATCCAGAATGCAGTGCACGGAGCTCACGTTGCCTGGCGGAGTATGCTCTGTCGGCGGCGCGTAAACGTTCATTTACTGGCCTATCTTCATACGCAGAGATTGCAGTCTGGACAGGCAAAGGCAGCTTTTCAGTCCAGATTTCTGCAAGCATGTCATCAGGCATAACTTGCTCATCGACGAGAAGATGGATGCACCGCCACAGCTGGGACGGAGACCTGTCGCCAAGACGCTCTTCGTAGATGAGCTGTCGCACATTTTCTCTCCTGGTTTTAGAGACGCGCTCCAGTATCGTCTGTTTCGCCACAGCATACTTCCCTGCTAGGGGGAGTGCTTTGACCAGATCGTAAATTAAATCAACGCGGTCGTGAAGATGGTTCATGAGGCAGGCGAAGCGTGCGTCGTCGGCCAAAGCACAGACATTGAATGTTTGCTCAACCAGGTTAAACCAGAACCCCGGGTGAGCAGGTTTGAAGTCTGGTAATTTCGGCAGATTCGGCACTGCAGTCACTGCGAATGTGCGCCTATTACTTCGGACGGAAGTAGAGCATGCAGAAGATTGCGAGTCCGAATTATTGGCGTCCCGTAATGCGGGAATCGCGAAATTCACTTGACGCCGGGGGGGCGGCTGAGAAGCGACGGATGCTCGAACGGTATGAGGATCGTAGTCAAAATGTGCATTCTCATTGACGTGGTAGATTGGAGAGAAGCCACAAGTGCTTAAGTACGCCGGTGAATGTCCATTATGCACACAGTATTCACTCAACCGTGAGTGGTGGGGCTGGCTGTAGATGTCGGAGTAATTACTGTCCAGCACAGAATTGTTGACCTGATTAGAAGCAACACAAGGATCCCACACACGTTTACTAGGATGCACACTCAGTGTGATATTTGCTGTTTGGCGAGCATTGAACACCTGTTGACTAGCCGGCGCGGAAGGATACACACGTGGCGGGAGCTGATTCGAGTTTGAATTTACTACTGGATTTTCCAAAGTAGCAAAACCTCGCTTGATGCCACGAACTGTATTGAATTGTGTGTTCGACACAGGAGTAGGAATGTTCCGACCAACACTCTGTGGAGAACACGTGGGAAGGTCCAGGCTAACAAAGCCAGAGTCCACGACTGTTGGCGGTTGGAAGAAACTGGCGGCACTCTATGATTTTCACTGCATGCTCTGGCTGATGGATTCCGAAGATTCTTGCGGCATGTCTACTACGACGGCAGGAATGCTGGAGAGATGTTGCTGGAATCCGGGCGGCGGTGAATGCTGAAAGGCCATTGTCTGGATCTGAACAAAGGCCCTCGCGATCGCGGAGAAACCCAACGTGGTAGGCGCGTAAATAACCTTCGGGCGGTAACTCGGACGCGTATTACACAAAAACGGGGTCACCAGTGAGGGAATATGGTATAGTTGTAGGTAAACAACTAGAATTCTCTCATATACAGATTTATTCTCACTTAGCTTCTACACAGATACAAGTCCGGAGGCTAACTGCCGTTAGCGTCCAACATCCTGCCCCAAAGCCCTCTCCTCAAAGATAGCACACTTGCGCACAGAACAAATATCGATTTTTATGGCGCTCTACGCCACAAGTGTTTTAAGAAAATGTAATGGAAACTTTTGTTTCAAAGGCAAACTTCCAGATGGTGTACGAAAACAGTGGGTAAAAGAAAACCACTTAATAGACAAAGGAAGTTGTCAAAAATGAGAAATCATTACTGTAACTATAGAAGAGAAAGAGCAATGTAATAAAACTGTGAATCTATATTAGTGTAAAACAAGTCAACAAGGACAACATGGAACTAAGAAACAAAACAAGGACTTTGTGAATCAGCTTTCATGATCATTTAAATGATAAAAAGTTGTGCAGTACATAACTGAGTAGCAGAGAGTGCAAGTGATGTTTCACAAGAAAATGATCTTAGCACACATTTGTTAACCTCTTCACAGTAAATGAAGTGAGAGTGATTTTCTGCAAAGTTCTGCACTCTGTGATGATAAAGTTTAGACTTTTAGCCAATGTCTACATTTAGAATATAACTAGAACAAGTGAAATGGCAGATGAAGGAAGAACTGCTGCTGTCTTTAATGAAGCTTCAAATATGCATTTTTTAAGTAGTGCAACAGCTTAATGTGTATGCTTCTTTAAATTACTTATAATGATATGCAATGCATATTTAAATATGCCCTGTTTTGAAATAATGGATGTACATCATGAGGCAAAATCAGCATATTGACGCAATAGGTCACAAGTTCCTTCAACACAGCCATATGTACAGAGAATGTGATGATGCAAAGAAACACTTGAAATATGTATTTGCTCCTCAAGACATGATGGAAGCAGTGAAGGAGGTCAACCTAAAGTTTTCTGTGGCTTAAATGAAAAGAAAAAACTTTCTTTCAATTAAAGTCAGGCAATAACACAGGACACTGTTGCTACAAACACTCAAGGAAACATAATCTGATGGAGGAATATTAGTAGAATCAGAATCAGCAAAGAAAATCCTCTAATATACAGTTCAAGTATTCACTAAAACGTGATCTTGAGTTTATTGAAGTGGGTTTTAGGAGGCATAATATGGATCACCCATCAATATCTCTTCTGCAGCTTTTGCATCAAGATGAGTATGATCTAGTATATGAGACAAGGAAAAATCTTCAGCAAATAAAGAACTACATCCGTCCAATTTATCATGAGTTGTATAACAATACATATCCCTTTCCCAGACAGCAGTTACCATGGGTGTAAGAAGAGAGAGAAAAGGGCAAGCTGATTGTCATACGATTGATGCTTTTTAAAACCCTGCTGATTCATGGACAAACTTTTTGGTCTCTTGGAAGTTTATTATATTCGAATTCAGAATATGTTCTAGAATTTTGCAGCAAACTGAAATTAAAAATATTAGTCTGTAATTTTGTGGGTCTGTTCTTTTACCCTTCTTATGTAGGGGATTCATCTGCACTTTTTCCAGTCACTTCAAACTTTGCACTGGATGAGAAATTTTCAATAAATACAAGGTGAGTAAGGGGCGAATGCTGTAGAGTACTCATTGCAAAACTCAGATGGGGTTCCATCTGGACCTTGTGACTTATTTGTTTTCAATTCTCTCAGTTGTTTCTCTTATTACAATGTCATCATTACGAGGCTCTGTGTGATGGTCATATCATACTATGGTTGTATGATCCTCCGGTGTGAATGATTTCTTAAATACGAAATTTAAAACTTTGTCTTTCATTTTGCTATCTTCTACTGCCACATGAGACTGGTCAATGAGTAGCTAGTTGGAATCCTTAGACCCACTTAGTTATTTTATATAGGATCAGAATTTTCTCAGCTAGATCTTTTGCTAATATATGACAGTAGTAACTGTATGCTTTGTGCATAGACATTTTCACAGATGCACAAATCTCTCCTCTTTTTATCACTGTGTGTTCTCTTTTGACCCAAGAGTACAACAGTCTTTACTTCCTCAGAATTTTCTTAATTTTGCTGTTAAACCACAATGGGTCTTTTCCATCCTCAGCCCACTAACTAGACACATACTGAACCAAAGCATAATTTACAGTCTGTTTCATCTTTTGCCCATAATTCCACTATACTCATCAAACTGTAATTAAATTATGACAGCTCATTGTCTAAGTGAGATGCTTATAACTGCTCATCTGCTCTTAAAGCAGAAACACTCTCCTTGCCTTCATGACAGATTTATTAACTTTCATAACAACAGTCATTATTATGACATCATGATCACTAATCCCCATAAAACCTGCAAATGTAAAGTTTTTTGAAGTTTTCCCCAACTAGTGCCAAGCCAAGCCAAGGCAGGCTTACACACAGAGTCACAACTGAAATTATAAACAGGCAGGAGAGCTTATACTGCAATATCATGCCACATAACTGAGGCCATTACCACATATTGCTTGAGCAAGATGTCTGAATTGCCAAGTCAGCAAAATGAGCTCACTGTATAAGGAACATAACATCATTCTGATAGCACTGCAGGGTGCCATAACAACATATAAATCCTACACAAGAACACATTCAGCCCATCAATATTACAGAAAAGTACTAAGCTGAAGAGCCGAAAGCCATAGTTGGAACACTGAGAAACAGTAAAGACTGCTGATGAACCCACAAAATGAGGCTGCATTTTGTCATCCTCATCAAGAAATAACATCATTGCCTCTGCCAGACAACTATAAATACTTGGTGTCCTGAGCTCTTACGTCTTCCAGTTGCAGTGATATAGCATTGAGGTAGGATCTGTCATCTCCTGACTACTGTTTGCCAAATGACTACTACCTTCGAGACTGTAGCCAGCCTGGTTTGCTGGACTTGGCCACTGTGAGTTGCCAACATCTCATCTGGTGATGTGAAGTTACTGGGAGCCAAACTGCTGGTGCTTGATGTACTATTACACTGTCACTGTACTCAGGAGATATGCTAGTTGATGTTGTCCTTGTCTCACATTTGTGAGTGGGCCCCTGGTATAAAGACCATGCAGTAACTCTGCACTACCATACTGTCCTATGCAGAGCTACTGGAAGCTTGCTGGGGAACTGTCTATGCAGTCTACAAGTTTGCTCTATTCAGAAGTGTCATGGAGCTGTTGGGTATCACTGCCAGATGAGCAATGCCTGCCACCAGCTGGGCTGTCTATCCTGCACAGCACTGCTCATACTGCACGAACTGAGATGGTCTCGCTATGGTCTCGAGAGACTGCTACAGCGTGCATGTCAGTGCATTCCACTCTGTTTGCTGTGTCCACAGCCCTCCTTGTTCTTGCTGCAGAGAAGGCAATTCAATTTTAAACCAAAGTTAACAAATGTGTAATTCGCTAGTGCCCATGCAGTCTGACAGGTCCTCACCACAATGCTGCACACTTTGTCATCCTACAGCCATAAGGATCACAGCCCACCAACTTTATTACTTCTTTGCCTTGTCTGTTACAATGGCTACCACCATGTAGAAGCATGATACTTTAACTGAAGACACATCTATCAGTGCCTTCACTGGTCCAGGGTCTCAGCCTGGCTCTGACAAAATGCTGCTAAGTACCACAAATAGGATAAATAATTTGAAATAGTAGGCCACAAAAGGAAAAGAAGAAAAAGTAATAGTACACTTCATACCCAAAAACATACTTAGAAAATTCCAAAAATTTGTATTAAAGTGTAACTCATAGATATTTTTCGCTCTCTATATAGCACTTTTTAAGAACTCCTTTAACAATCATGATGACACAACTAGACTAAAAACAGCTCATACAAAGATCTGTAATACAGTATTGTATTGTGTAAAAGTTATTTTAAAACCTTGCAAGCAACTCACTTTGAAAATGACTCAAGGATTCCAGTTGAAATATTGTAACAATAATTAATAATATCCCTAATGCATTTCCAAAAGGTGATGAAATATTCAATCCACTGGGAAAACTTCAGTGACTGTTTTGTGTTTTTAATGAAGTGTAACAATCAAGCTTCACTTGACACACAGTTTTTACAATTTTAGTTGATTTTATCATCATCATGACTGTTCTACATTATGGTAACATTCTTTCATAATTTGCTTTCCAGTGAGCTCACAAAACCAGCAGCTCAACTTGAGAATAGCCGTAAGCTTGTTAGCCAAAAGATGTCCTGGATGCATGCCTCAAAGATGATGGACTAATACAAAATATTCTGTTCACTAAAGAGCATGATTTAGAATTTTGAGTGGAGAATATTCTAATTATCTTTTTGTGTTATGAGCAAGAGTGAGCAGCTTAATTTTTATCTTTGTGTTATATAATTTTGCACATGCCATACTCTCACTCTGTCATACAAATTAAAATTAATTTTTCATGTCATACACTAGAAAATGAGTTGCTTCTTAAGGCCTAATTCGTAGATAAAATGAAAGTGTAGGAATGTTAAAAATACATCTACATTACTTAATTAATGCAGTGCATGTATTTTCAGGTATTGGATATGCAGCAGCAGTAATGTCTTGTTGGATGAACATATACTATATTGTCATCCTTGCCTGGGCCATCTTTTATTTTTTCATGTCACTTCGTTCTGGTAAGTAGAAACTGTTTATATATATATATATATATATATATATATATATATATATATATATATATATATATATATATATATATATATATATATATATATATATATATATATATAATCACTACGTGTACCTACAATCAATTTAAAAATAAAGACAATATCACTGCTATTGCATGTTAAATGCTGTGAAAAACAAGATCTAGAACTGGTATACTTTACGAATGTTTTGCTGCTGATTTACGTTTGACACAAACAATGTCAAGTGACAGTTTCAGACATATTAACGTGGGAATAGCAGGCCCTATACAATAATGCATAAGTCAAGAAATTAGTGGGAGACATTGTAAAATTTAATATTATATTCTGACTAACTATCAGTCACATTACTTAAGACTAATAAAAGCTGCAGCTTTGATTCACTAGATGCTATTAAGTAAATATAATTAAATATTTCATATACCTAATTGTTTGCTCAACATATTCATTTAAAATCAACTGCTATATATGAACCACAATGTCCAGTTAGGAGTTTTGTGGTGTTATGAATACTGTGATGTATGACTGTGGTAAAGTGTCTTGTTTTTTATATATAAGTAATTGGATAGGTAAAAAATCTACTCACCAAGCAGTGGCAAGAAAGCACACATATAACAAGGTACTACAGTGTGCAAACTTTTAGAGGCAGCAACTCCTTCTGGCAGAAGGTCTGAAGGGGAAAGAAGAGGGGTGAAGGAAAAGGTCTGGTGAGGTTTAGGAAAAGGGGTAGAGTTCAGAAAAGTCACCTAGGGGAGACTTATTGGACAGAATGGGAAGGAAAGAGTCCAGTAAGTCACCACTGACCCGGGGTTCTGGGGGACTCTACCCCTTTTCCTAAAACTTACGAGACCTTTTCCTCCACCCCTCTTCCTTCCCCTTCAATCCTTCTGCTGGAAGAAGGAGCAACTGGCTCCAAAAGCTTGCAAACTGTAATATTTATTTACTTATTTATTTATCCAACTGTAGACAATAAATATTGTATGGATGTTGTCCAAAAGTACATGTCAATTTATGGGAAGCAATCTGCGCAAACAGAACATACAAAATTTTACATTAAGTAGTACAAAGAATGATACATACAAAATTGTACAAAAAATGGTCAAAGAATAATACTTCATCATACGAGACACAATAATACAACTTTTTAAACATGTATACTAACAGTATTGTAACTGCATAGTCTGTTTGCCCTAAGGCTTTACTTTTGTCTTCCCTAAACTGGAAGCCTTTATATTCACTACAATAATTCAGTAAAGATTTTACCACACTCAACAGTTGTCCATGAGATTTAAAAAATTAACAGAAACTTTATGGCATGAAAGACAGTGTTTTCAGTTTTGCGTTAATATAAACATTACCAAAATTATTTATTGGCCTAAATAGTCATTTACCGAATAAAAACATTGTCCAAGTAGAAATTCTTTATATTCTACTTTAAATCTGTTTTCATCTTCTAACTTTCTGATGTTGGCTGGCAGTATGTTGTAGAGTTTTGTACCCACATGGCTCACATACATTTGTGGCTCCCCCCCCCCCCCCCCCCCCGCCCCCCTCCACTGAGTATGGAGTGCTGTGTGCTATTTTGAGTATTGTAGTTATCTAAGTCGATATTTGTCTGTAAATCTGCAAGGTGGGCCCTAACATATAAAACACATTTGTATATATGTATAAGGAAGGTATTGTTAGAATTTTAAGCTTGTTGAATAAGGGTCTGTGGATGACTGTGTGTTATTACTGGGACTGGGATAGCCCTCTTCTGTAACAGAAAGATTTGTTTTAGATTGTAAGTGGTGGAACACCAAAATATTATTCCGTATGTTGCAAGAGACTGAAAATAGCCAAAATATGCCATCCTGGCACCCTCTGCAGTACAGACATTGGCAATAATTCTAAGAGCAAAACAAGCTGAGTTAAGTTTCTGCATAAGTTTCATTACATGATCATTAAAATTAAGGTTTTCATCAACATGAATCCCCAGCAATTTTGTTGATGCCACTCTGTCTATTGCCTTACCACCCAACAACAGATCAAGATTTACATTTTGACATATTTTCCCAAACTGCATTTTTTTTTTATTTGCATTTATTGACAACTGGTTTGTGTTGAACCAAGTGTGGACATTCTTTATTACTTGATCAGTACTTGTTTGCAGCATTTACTTTGGTGCACCTGTTATCACACTAGTGTCATCTGCGAATAGTATGGCCTTTGCTGCTCTGTCTGAGGTGTGAAAGTCATTTATGTAGACAAGGAACAGTAATGGACCTAGAATACTGCCTTGCACCACTCCTATTTCCAGTTTTTTTGCATCTGACACTAAATTTATTTTGTTGTTGGAGTAATCTGACATCAGTCCTGCAATCTGTGTTCTGTTTTGTAGGTATGATTCAAACCACTTTTTCCCTGTTCCGTGAATACCTAATGCTTCCAGTTTTTCTAAAAGAATGCCATGATTGACAGTGTCAAATGCTTTGGAGAGATCTAAATGTATTCCTACTACACTGTTGTCTTTTTCTAGATTTTTGACTATTTGTTCAGTGTAGCATATTAGTGCTGTTTCTGTCATTTTACCTGCCTGGAAGCCACGCTGATTTCTATTGAGTAACTTACAGTCATTTAGATGTTTGTTGATTATGTGCTACATTAATTTTCCTATTATTTTAGAAAATGTCGGAAGGAGGGATATTGGTCAATAGTTTTCTACCTGATTCTTATTGCCGTTTTTTAACAATGGCTTCACTTTTGAAATTTTCATTCTTTCTGGAAGCTCTCTATCACTAAATGATAAGTTGGCTATGTGTGCCTATGGCCTTGCGATTTGTGCAGCTGTCATTGTTATGATATAAACACGCACCTCATCTACTCCTGCTGACATTTTATGTTTCAAGCTTTTTATTACTTTGAACACTTCATGTTCATCTGTTAGATCTATCCTCATGCTACAACCAGCTTTTGGAAATTCAGTTTTCTCTTCATTTGTAAATTTCGACCTTAATGAAGTTGTTGCATTTATGAAATAATTGTTGATGTAATTTTGCAAATCTTGTTTATAATATTGACATTTTCTGTATTTTTGAGAATTATATCCTGGTCTTTGCATCTCTTTCCTGTTTCAGTCTTTACAATATCCCATATGGCTTTTGATTTGTTATCAGCCTGTCTTATTAAGTTGTCATTACTCATAAGTGTTGCATTGGCAATTCCTTTTTGATATACCCTCTTGTAATTCTTAACATATTCTATGAACTGTGGATCTGTAGATATCTTCAATTCAGAATTTAGTCTCTTTAGACTTCCACAAGAAGTTTTGATGCCAACTGTGATCCAAGAACTCGGCTTTATATTGTGATGTGATTCTTGACAGCTTCTTTGGAAATCACATTTCAAAATATCCCATGAAAATTGAAGAAAAAGTGTTATATGCATCAATTGTATTTGTTAGGAACAGCACTTCTGCGCAGGACTCACTAGTTAGGATATTTGTAAATTCTACACGGTTTCGGCAGAAAATTTTCTTTTATACATGAAGTACACGTTTTTCTCTTGCAACGGCATTGAAGGAATTTTGAGGACAAAAGCATTATGGTCTGGCAATCCCAAATCAGTATTTGTTACCTCTACTTCTGTGGATTCTACATTTTAAAATATATTATCTATCCGACTGTTTATGTTATAGGTTATTCTTGTGGGTTCATGTATGTGTGGAACAGATTGAAACTACATAATAGATTTAGGAATTGATTTTTTAGCCTACTTTCATTCATAAGATTTATGTTGAAATCCCCACAGACAACTACAGTGGCTCTTTCAGTAAAAAGAATGTTAAGCAGTGTTTCTAATTTATTAATGAATATGTCTGTGTCCTCAGTAGGTGGTCTACATATTGCTATTACTATGACTCTTCACTGTATTTCATACAACTGTATAGCTGCTGCTTCAGAATGATTTTCCACACTCAATAATTCAACTTCACATCTTCTTTTATACCTGATACTTCATTTAGTAAAGATACATACACCTCCATTTTTGGCATTTTTTCCACAATACTGACTTGCCAACTTATATGGATGAATGGTAATGATACTTAGTTCAAAAGTTCTGCACCAGTGCTCTATGATGCACCTTCAGTCAATATTTGCACCATTTATTGCTACCTCAAGTTCTCGTGATTTATTTCTAAAGGCATTGAACATTTAGACTTAAAATCTCCAGGTGATTAGGGTGAAAACTGGTTACAATTTTATTTACATTTTGTGCTGTCATATAAATTCCCGTGTCCTGGTGAGATACCAAAAATCCTTGAGGAGGACAGGTTTCCTGCACCTCTCGGGATGTACCCATACATTGGACTGTGGTGAGTTGCTTGTTGCTGTAATTGGTGTGGCTGCTAATATACTTAATACTACCATTTCTGTTGTTGTTGTTGTTGTTGTTGATGATGATGATGATGATGATGATGATGATGATGATGATGGTGATGCTGTTTCTGACACTTCAAATGTTGGTTCTGCCACTACTGCTGTGTTTTCTTGTGAACTTGGAGTCTAGCTTTTCGTATGTGCGTTCTCCTGCTGCTGCTTGGTGAGTATATCTTTTATCTATCCAATTGCTTATATTTTTAAAAAATTATTATTTTTGTTTTTTGTGTATTAATTGTAATCAATGCTTTAGTAAAACTGTTGTGTTACTCAGTATTCAGACTGATGTTGATACTAAATTATGTGACTTCAGGAAAAAAGAGGAATTTGGCTTTTTTTAGTTACACCATCAAAATGCAGAATATTGTTGGCCCTACTATATTTGTGAGCAATTCCTGCTCTTGTCATCACTCTTCGCTGCTTTTATACCTTTAAGGTTTTTTCTTTTAAAAGTACCTTTATATTTTGTTTCAGTTGTTTAAACATGCAGCATGATTTTGTACTGCATGCAATTTCTTGATAATATTTCTCCAAGGCATGAACTCTCATACAACTCTGCTAAAAAGTTCTCTTTGTCTTCTACTTCTGTTAGTTTCAAAGAAGAGTTTTCAGTTCTAGAAAAACTCAATGTAAATTATTGTTTGGATATTGATCTTAACCACAGTTGCCATCATTTTTGTGTACAACCTCATTCTTCGGTGTCAAATAAGGACCACTGTGGCTGTTAAAAAAATCTTTATTGAAAGACATGACCAGTTTTACAAACTATATTTACATCAAAAGGTGTTTGTAGTCAGTCCATAAAAGCAAACTGTTTAAAAGCCACGAAAAGCACATTGCCGAACATTCTTATCAATGTATTTAAAATTTCAAACTCAGAAATGTTTGAACACCCTTAAATAAAAAAAGAAACCTAAGCCCATCCCAAAACCTCTGATTTAGACAGCCTGGGGAGGGAGTACTGCTGTTGCCTCTGGTAGCTGTAGCTTGGCCTATTCCAAAAGCTGCACATGCTTACGGTTGGTTTAATACTTGAAACAGCAGTGCTTCTTCCCCAAGCTGTCTACATTAGAGGTTTCAAGATGGCCGTAGCCCCCTTTTCTATTTCTGGATGTTTGGACACTTGTGAGTTACAATTTTAAATACCTCGGTGAGAATGTTGGCAAATTTGCTTTTTCTGGCTTTTAAAGTACAAGTAAGTTGTTAACAATCTGTAAACGTTACTACTTAACTTGCATTGGCCTCTGGTTCATCGATGATGTGGATGCTGTGAACAATGAGAACATCTCGAAACTTTCAAGCTTGACAAATTATTTATTGACATCAGTTGATCAACAGAACTGACATAAGTGCAAAACACCTGAGAAAACTGAGCTAAACTGAACAGAACTGCACTGACTCCTGAAGTAAAGAAAACTTTACGGACTGCCCCGTACAGCATCACTGCGTTGCTTTAAATACAATTTTAGCAATCGCTACCACTCTTAATTTATTACTAAATGTAACTTACAATTAAAAACAATTTCATCTAAACTAACTGCTGTTACATTTGTTCAGGTTATAAAATATAATGTCAAAAAACATAATATGTTTATCATCATCTTGGTTTTATGTGTGAAAATTAGTTCACAATCTGATTTCAACGATTATTTTGACTTTACTTTAATTTCGTAATTAGTGACTGCATGGATTTTATTGCTAACATTTCTTCAAAGTACACACATTCTGCTTCACTTCATTACACAAATTAAATACACACATTTTCTCAAATACCAGAATTTCATAAATTTTGGTGGTGTAGCCAACAAGAGGTAAATATCTACATAATTTACAAGCATACTTAATTACAATGAATTACATAAAAATGAATAATGAATGAAATTACATCACTGGATAATGACTGTTATTTTCATTTGAATTGTAATGAGGTTTTTGTGTTTGCAAATTTACAAATTGCAATTATGGTAATTAGATGCATTACTTATTTATGCTAACATTTCCACAGCCTCTTAATATTTGTTGCTAAACATTTATTACTTCAATTTCATGATCTGCTATTTAATTTGGCATATGTACATATTTTTGTTAATGACAACAATCTATTAACAATCATGAGAATGTTCGTCATTCCAGAATATTCTATATGTATTTACAAAGAAGAATAGGTCCTTTAGGGCATACTGAACTGAACGGCACCTATAAAATCAAACATAAAAGGCCCTAGGAAGCACTGAATTGTATGATAAATACACAGATGCATATAAAAAAGGTGGTATTGGACAGTTCATAATGATCTTGGGGGAGGCTGTTGCATTATAAGTTCTATGTTGACCAAAAGTAAGTTGTGTTGAATACCTTGTGCAATACTGCAATGAGTTTTCCATTTTGCACATGTCAACCAATGGTTCTTATATTACCTTGCACTACTTCTGATTTACTTTTAACCATGAGCTGCATACAGATGGGTAAATGTGTTTCTAAAACTGAACAGAAACTGAAATGACCACTAAATATTTTTCTGAATGGATAGAAGAGGACAGCAACAGGTATCAACTTTTAAATCTTTCTGGTCTGTAGATAAGAAATAATTAGTGAACCAATTGTTCATAAATTGTTGTGATGGTTTATCAGAATATTCATAAAGAAGTGAAAAGCAGGGGATTGTTAAAAATGTTTTACGAATTGGTGGAGCTGATGTATTGATTAGAGAGAAGACATTTCATGAGAGTAGTATACTGCTACAATAATAATGATGTGAAACAATCACTCTTTTAGATGACTGAGCAGTGACAGCAATTGTGTAGCAATGTAGTTAAGATCCAGACCTGCATGTGCAGTAAACGCTATTTTTCTTACTTGTGTAGAAATCTTATGTTCATGCAGAAAATAATTTCTGAGTGATTCTCATAGTTTTCTTACTTACACTTCCTAATAATTTTTTCTAAAGGAAAGAACAGAAAGTGACTAAATGTTTTGTCCATTTTACCTATATACCTGCATGGAATGAGACATGCCATACCCTTTATATGTAGACTTAAATAAAGTCATTAAAAGTGATTTACACATGATGCAATTTTCAATTTTTTTCTTATTTAACTGTTACAAACAATAACTCTGCCTCCACATAAAACAAGAAATTACTTCAGAAAGTAATAAAAGAAGTGTGATTGATTTTTTTAAAATTATTTGTTTCTCTTCTGTGTTAATTTTGAATGCTTTCTTGTAGTTATTTTATAACAATAAATAAAAAATTGAAATTTCTATTTTTCTCAGATGTTCCCTGGAGAACGTGTAACAATTACTGGAACACACCTAACTGTGTGAATGCTTACGAAAGAAGCAATTTGACTTGCTGGGATGTGCCATATAACAGCACAGCAAATTCAAAAATATGTGCTGTGAATCAATTAAACATCTCTGTGAGGGAACTAACAGATCCTGTTAAGGAGTTCTGGGAGTAAGTCTCATATTTTACTCTAATTCTGTTTTAATGTCAGCTTACATATTTCCTGTGCAAATATTTCTCTTCATGAAGTGTATTCACATTTGTGAATATGGACAACATTCATCTGTATAATGGAATGATGACAATGAAAATTAGTATCAGACTGAGACTCGAAACTGGATTACCCGCGTATCGCAAGTGGTCACCTTACCACTAGGCTATCCAAGCACCACTCACAGACAGACACAAAGTTCAATACATCATCAACCATATGGCTACAGCCTGCACTTGTACATTCATTATAGATATTCCCATAGATGAGAGATATTTTAATTGAAAGTCGCTTGCCTGCGTCAATATTACAGTGGCTGTGTTGTTCGGAAATACGATGCAATTTTCTTTCTGACATGTGTGTGTGTCTGAAGGAAGAGCACTGCAGCAGCTATAGCCATCATGGAATTGATGAATCACTTTCATAGTTGTGAATGTGGACAACCATCTGATGTGTAATGGACCTGGGCTCAAACCCTGATTTCCCACTTATCATGATCAGGTTTTATTTATTTATTTATTTACTTAGCATCCTTGTATCTCATCATTATAAAAATGATATAGGATTTGTCATACATTGCCTTACATAGAAAATAGGACATGAAAAGATTTACAATTATATCTCCATAAATAAAGTATTATTACATATAACATGAAACCATATTCATAACAACATTCATAATATGCTAAATTAGAATAATAGATGATTACAATTTAGTTTTCAATGAGCATTTTGGGTCATTACTATGAAGGAAAAAAGCTACTGTATATTGAATGCTGGTGTTTTAAGTATTCCTTGACACTATAAAAACTCTTGATAATTAACATATTTTTAAGTTCTTTTTTGAATATGTGGAATTATGGTATACTTTTAATTTCCTTTGGTAGTGCACTAAATAAGATTTTTGGCTGATAAAGACTAGCTTTTGTGTGACTTTCTCTATGAAAGTCATCTCTATTTCTCGTTTTGTAATTATGAACTTGACTGTTTAACAAAGAATGTTCCTCGTGAGCCCTCATAAAACATATACTTTCATAAATATAGATACATGGTAGAGTCATGATTTGTAGTTCCTAGAAAACTTTTTTACATGATTCTCTGTGTGTAATACCTCTGATTATCCTTATTGCCCTCTTTTGAATGACAAACAAGTGTTTGGCCAAACTGGTATTCCCCCAAAATATGATACCATATCTTAGTGTGCTATTTATTAGTGCAAAGTATGAACATAACACAGCATCAACACTACAGGAATTTTTTAGTATTCTAAGAACATAACAATATTTACTTAATTTTTTGTTTAACATTTCTGTGTGTTTCTCCCACATTAAATATTCATGTAGCCATAATTCTAAAAATTTAGTGTGGGGGTTTGCTCTATCTTACACTGCCCAAGTTTTAAGTTAGGTCAGATTTTACTTCAATTGTTATATGTCTGAAGTTCATCCAAACTGTCTTTTTTGTCATTAACAATTAATTTGTTGTTTGTAAACCACATGTTTGCTTCTTCTGTGGGTACTGTGACTCTCTCCAGTAAGTCAGTTTCATTCATAGCTTTGACAAATAGACTGGTGTCATCAGCAAACAATACTTCATCTGCTGTTGATAAATGGCTTGGCAAATCATTTATAAATATTAAGAACAGCAATGTCCCCAGTACAGAAGCCTGCGGCATGCCATACCTGACACTTTGGTATGCCAATGAGTAGACTTTACCTGCATGCTGTATTTCTACCTTCTGACACCTATTAGAAAGATAGGATTTGAACCAATCATGTGCTACTCCATGAACCCCATAGCAATATAGTTTCCTGAGCAGTGAATTATGGTCAATGACATCAAAAGCCTTAGACAGGTCCAAAACCAGGCCACAGTTTAATTCATTTTTGTCTACAGAATTTATGATCAGTTTTAAAAAGTTATAAATTGCTGTTTCAGTTGACCTATTTTTTCTAAAACTGTTTTGCCCTTTAACTAGAATTTGATTTTTATTAAGAAAATGAGACAGTCTTTCATGCAGTACCCTTTCAATTACTTCTGAGAATCCAGATAACAATGATATAGGCCGGTAATTGATAACATCAGACTGCTCACCCTTCTTGTAAACAGGCTCGACAATCGATTTCTTTAGTTTTTCTGGGAAGACTCCTGTGCTAAATAACATGTTAAGCACACCAGGAAGCGGGAAATCTATGTATCTCGCATTGTTCGTTATTACTTTGTCTGGAATCCCATCACAGCCACATGTCATTTTATTTTTAACTGATTTAAGGCATTTTGTACCTCTAATGCAGTAACAGGGTATAGAAACATGGTTTTATCATTCATTGGTGGTTGCACTCTGGAGTTGAAATCACATCTTCCTTGAATTCATTTTGTTGCGATATTTGTGTAATGTGTGTTGAATATGTTGGCCATCTGTAGTGGGTCCTCAACTGTTTTCCCTTCACTTTTAATTACAAGAATGCTGTTTTTATTTTTTTGTTTACCTATGCTCCTATTTATTACCTCCAAGGTTGATTTTATTTTGTTAGTAGCTTTCCTGATATGAATCATTATTTAGTTTCCTAGCCACTATTATAACTTTTTTATATACTTTCCTGTAAATTTTCACATATGGTTTTAATGCAACAGTATTTTTTACAGATGTGAGTAACTTTCGAAGAGTGTCTGCAGATTTTTTTATTCCCTGTGTTACCCATGTCTTTGTTTTGGTTTTAATTTTGACTCATTTAATAGGAAATGCAATGTCATAACAATGTCAATAATTTGCTGGGAATGACTCAATTTTTTTATCTACATCACAGGTTGATTCTGTGTCCCAAGTTATATTTTTTAACATGTGATTAAAAACCCTTATGCTGTTTTCATTTACAAATAGTTTCTCTCTGTATTTTTCATACACCACTGGATCCTTAATAGATATATTATATAACGTTAACGTGACTGCCTTATGATCTGAGAACCCCGTCTCTATTAGTTCAGTGATATGCTCACATTTATTTTTACAAATACTTGATCAATTATTGTTTCAGACCCATTTAAACATCTAGTGTCATCTGTTACTGTTGCTGCCATATTATAAGATAAGAACAGATTGGTCAGTTGTTGTTGTTTACTGCAGTTAGTTTTAAAATTAACATTAAAATCCCCAAGGACAATTGTATTTGTTAATTGCAGTTTGAGTTGATTTAGCAGCATTTCAAGGTTGTGGAGAAAAGAAGTAAAATTCCCTGCCTTACCATTAGGCTATCTGAGCATAATTCACGGTCAACACCAGATGTCTCCCCTGTACAGGAATAAACATAATGATTATATGAGTCCAGGTTATAGACACATGTTTGACGACATATGTAAGATTGGGTCTGGTCATTAGTTGGACTCAGATAGCTTAATAGAAAGGCAACTGTTCACGATAAGCCAGAAATTGAGATTCAAGCCCAGCCCAGCACAAATTTTCATTGTCATCATTCCATTATACAGCTGACTGGTCCATATTCACAACTTCAAACACATTTTATGTATTTTATAATGTCTGTAGTCACTGCAGTGCCTTTCCTTTGGACATGCATGTATATCTGTAGGAACATTGCATAGTATTTATGAGTAACATAGGCATTGCACTATCATAATATTTCTCTATGTTCCAACCCAAATCTGTTGATCAGAATAGGTAGCTCACACTGAGCATCAAGAGATTGTACTTTGGAAAATTTTCATGCTTTACCCACAGTTAAGAGCTGTAGTTAAATGATTATAGCCTCAATAGTTCCATTAAGAATCATTTGGTTTTCAAAATCATATGGTGGAAATAAAATTTTTAAATGCGAACAGCTATCAATAATAAAAGTTTTAAAAACCTTCTCGGACTCTCACCAGAACAAGATTTGTGTAGATTTATTTGATTCAGATTGAAAATGAAGCCTTCTATTACATATAACAAAAATATTTGTTTAAATTTTTTATAAGGAAACTCCAAAACTGTCAAATGAGAAAACTTTTAACAAGTTGTCATTAAAAATGTGAATATTAAGTATTTTTTGGTTGATATGTTCATTACATTACCGACTTCTTGGACTAGCTAAATTAATTGATACTTCTTTGACCTTATCTCTTCACAAATTTTAAGTAGTTTGATGAGTTATGAATTAAGAGTAACTTAACCAAACAAATACTGGCTAACCAACTTTATGGCATTTAATGAGTTGATCATATACCAGTAATAAGCAATTGCTGTAACTAAATTCCATCTAAAACTGCAACTCAAGCTAATAATTGTGTGTGTGTGTGTGTTTGTGTTTGTGTTTGTGTTTTTGTGTGTGTGTGCACGCACATGTGTACATTTGGGCATGTGTGCATATATCATGAAGTCTGCCAGACTACATATAATTGAGGATTATATGAAAGATCCCTTTGCAACATCAGTATATACCAACTAGCTTTTATTTTATCTTGCCTTTCAGACGACGAGCACTACAGATTTCAGAAGGTGTTGAGCATGTTGGCGGTATTAGATGGGAGCTTGCTGGGACTCTGCTACTTGTTTGGGTCATGTGCTACTTTTGCATCTGGAAGGGTGTCAAATGGACTGGCAAAGTAAACTTTTATTTATATGTCAGACTATTGAGGTATTTTATCATAATGTATGACATAGCTTTGCTTGTGTAGAATAAATATGGGTTAAGTAACAAGAAAAAACTGTGATTGAAGACTAACACTTTTAAGAATGTAGACCAACACCAATCTTGTAGATGAGACAGCAGGTAAAGAGTAGAATAAACAATGTAGTGGCTTTTATTTGTTAGCTCTTCTTCTTTAGATTCTGTGTTAATTTAAAGAAATGTAAAAGACAGCTGTAGACTCCAGGACAATATGTTACTACCTGGAAGCTAAAGTGATTATTTCACATTATTTCATCACTGTTCATTACTTCACCAATAGTGTAAATGTCTCATCAATTATTTCAATCAAATAAAAATATGATTTTAACAACTCCTTAAATTTTAACGGTTTCGACATGAAGCCTGAATGTCACTCAGTGATGTGAGAGAGAGTCAGGCTCAATCTCAAAAGTGTTAAGTCCTTTTCTAAACAAATCATCTTCACACTATTTCCACAAACATCAACCAAAGATAAATATTTGACATGTTTTCTGTTGAAAGTAGTAAATAGAGGAAAAATCATTATGTGATAAG
The DNA here is from genome assembly GCF_023898315.1 of Schistocerca nitens. Classification (NCBI taxonomy): domain Eukaryota; kingdom Metazoa; phylum Arthropoda; class Insecta; order Orthoptera; family Acrididae; genus Schistocerca; species Schistocerca nitens. The sequence continues at coordinate 566,782,175 of NC_064616.1, read as the reverse complement.
CTACATGAAAAACTTTTACATGGAAGACTGAAATGTTAAAGTTTTACAAAAGAAGTAAATTAGTGTTCATGTAAAAATTTCGCAATGAAAATAAATCTGTACCTCTTCAAACAATTATTGTGAAAAGTTCCATTGAATGTTACTGATAATGTAATGGAGGATATAATTAGATCACATCTACTGTAAAAACTAAGTAAACTGGTTTAGTAGTTAAGATAAGGGACAAATTGGAGTTTCTTAAATGAGTGTAGGAAAATGACAGGATGGTTCTTTTGACAAGGCCATTTCTAATTTTTTTCTTCATCCTTGCCCAGTTCCAGTACTTTGACTCTAAGGAAGTTATCTTTTATCTTCCTCCCACTGCAAAAACTTTTTTTGGTAACTGTCAAGTAAATTTTAACCACAGGTATCGTCCAATTTGAATGTCTGAGTCAAATTTTGAATGAATTATTACCCCAGAAGAAAACTACATGAGAAGTCTTGAGCTTACAGTAAAATGAATTACCTATCAATGAGTTAAGTTTCAAACACTGTTAACAAAATAGGTGTCACTGTATATAATGTGACATCTTACAGCGTTTAGCATGATATAGAAAGTAGGACACACAGTTAAATGATTTGATGTTTTTAATGAAGATGATCCAAGTATGGAAAATTCTATCCCATTTAAAATTTCTTAGCATAACACTGTGGGATAAGATTGTGGTTAACAGGTCAGTGCAAACTATATCAGAAGTTAACATTGGATTTTTCTTTTGGAGTTTATTTAACTTGAGATAAGAATACGATTCTTCTCCAGTTTAAAACCTTGATCTAACACCTATGTCTTATTTGATACTCAACTCTAAAGAATATCAGAAGACAGCTAATATTTAATGCCAGTATGAATGACATACGCCAATGACCTTGCCACAGTGGTAACACTGGTTCCCATTAGATCACCAAAGTTAAGCACTGACAGGCTTGTCTAGCACTGGGATAGGTAACCATCCAGTCTGTCGAGCCCTGTTGGCAACTGGCGTGCTCTCAGCCCTTGTGAGCGAAAACTGAGGAGCTACTTGATTGAGAAGTAGCAGCTCCAGTCTTGTAAACTGGCATATGGCTGGCAGAGCAGTGTGCTGACCACATGCCCATTCATATCTGCATCCAGTGATGCCTCTGGGCTGTGGATGACACAGCAGCCAGTTGATACCGGTGGCCTGTTCAGGCAGAGTTTAGTTTAGTTTTTAATTAATGATATATGAGTGAAGTTCACAAATATTCAGTGCACCTTATTATTTTCTTACTTGATGGAAGCCACAATGTTTCATAACAATCCAGACAATTTACTTTAATATTTTGAACTGTTGGTTGTATGATTCATCAGTTCAACAGAGTACCTGACAAACAAATGTCTCTTGAAACATATCATTCATAGGGTTTACAATTTTCTACAATAATAATAATTAAATATTAATTTTTTAACTTTAGGTGGTGTACTTCACTGCTCTGTTTCCTTATGTGCTTCTGACTGTACTCCTGATACGTGGAATTACATTACCTGGAGCCGCTGAGGGAATCAGATTTTATATCAGCCCGAACCTGTCCAAATTGCAGGAGTCTGAGGTATGGTGACTTAATAAAAAAGATAATGTAGTTAATTTATTTGTTGAATTCAATTCATTTACAAGGTTATTTCATATTTCATAGGTATGGATTGATGCTGTCACACAAATATTTTTCTCTTATGGCCTTGGACTTGGCACACTTGTGGCCTTAGGAAGTTACAACAAGTTTACCAACAATGTTTACAAGTAAGTAATAGTCTTGCTTGAACATATCTAACATTTTAATGTTTTTGCATTCAATATTAGTCATATTGCCATTAATACACTGAATAAACATTTAAAGTACTCAGCATTCCAAGTAAATGATCTAGAGACACCAGATATTACTGAAAAGAACTATTTAATGTTTTGATAATAATTGTAATGAATCCTCTCCATTATACATAAAAATATACAAAGTAAACAACACATTCTGAACCAAAAAGCTCGTTGTCCAATCCCTGAAAGCCCAAGGGACGTTGACTGGCCACTGTGTCATTTGCTGCCTTGTGGCGTCATGCAGATGGATGTGATATGGAGGGGCATGTGGACACTGTACTGCTCTCCTGGGCATTTTGCTGTCCTTCCAGACTGTGAAGCCACTATTTCTTATTCAAGTAGCTCATCAGTTCACACCATGAGGTGGAGTGTACCCTGTACCAGTCCTCCCACCAAGGAAGCAGTCCTTGGCAGTACCAGGAATTGAACCTAGGTCCTCCAAATAGCAGCCAGTTATGCTGACCATTCAGCTACAAAGCAGACTATGTTGATCCAGTGGGCCTAAAAGAATCAAATTTTCTCAGATCCGTTTTAAGTAGCACAACTGATTAAGATTTCTGTAGCAAGAAATATGGTGTGCTAGACATAATTTGGTAATGTTTATATTCTCTTGTGACTCTACATGCAACTACTTGTTTGAATATTTCAAGAAAATTATAAAGTAAGTGCAAATTGGCTCTTACTCGAACATAAGACTGTTTAGGTAATCTACTACTATACACTGAGGTATCTGTCCAACCCAACATATGCTATGTGGCAAAAGTCTCCGGACATCCCACTAAATATGTTCTGCATGATGTCAGTCAAAACAGGGTATATAAGTGTAGCCACATATGTGTCTTGTGCCAGAATAAGTTAATGGTAATAATTAAGTAAATTCAAATGAAGCATGGCTGTATGTAACCACAAGTTGGATCTACAATCCCAGAGATTTCATACAAATTACATGTGCCTAGGTCAGTTGCTAATGAGGTTACTGTTAAGAAAACAAGTGTTAAACGAATTACTTCTCTGATACACTTAAGAAATTAACTGATAGGGGCCACTGACTATAAAGCATTCTGTGCAGACCTATCATCTGATACAGTTGACAGCTATAACAGATTTCTCCCACATCATATATGTACAACTCAGTGGTTGAATGATCTATTACAAGGTGATAGAACAGTATACAAAGATGTGCTGCTGCACAGAAGTCACAAGAACAAACCTGCAACATCTCTTAGAGTAGTGCAAATAATCCTGTCCTTGCTGTATGGAGCATTGGATAGTTTTGTATCATAATGAGTCATGATCATGATGCAGTGGAGTGAATGACTGACAGATGATATTTAATTGAATGTGTTGTGGCCCCTATAAAATACAGATAAGGTGATGATCTGGGCTGTTATTTGTTGTTTGGTATCATAGCTCTGACATTGGTGCTAGCAAAATGAATGCTGGTATATGCAAACAGTTTAAGGCAACATTATGCTCCTCACACCATACCAACAGTTTGTTAATGGATCTCTGCTGTATTGGTATCATAATCCTCCTGGCCACAAAGCAAGATCCATTAAATAGTAATTCGTAGAAAATCTGGTGGATTTACTGGCACGTATTGCTTAAATTCAGATCCTGAATAGCAGCATACATCTATGGGATGGGAACATAGTTTTTCATGACAACATTAATGGATAAAAGTTTCTTTCTTTCCTTTCCATAATGAGGGATAACTGATATCTCCAGTGACTTCCTTCATTACCATCATCAGCAGTAGCAGTTGACTGTCATAACTGAGGATGTGGTATTTTAGATAAATAGCAAGATCAATTCTGTAATGGTGATAGCACAGAAAATCAAGGAATTTATATATTCTGCCACTGATTATGTCAATCTCTATAATGGAGGAATGCTAGTAGTGGCACCCAGACCCATTGGAAAGTAAGAAACTCAATGTAGACTTGTGGTCACACTCATCAATAGGGGCAATGTCTGTAATCGAAATGAGGCTGAGATGGCGACTAGTTATTGAACTTAGTGGTGATCATGATACATATTGGATTTTATTCTAGAATCTGTGGAGGCTTTAATTTTTTTCATTTCTTGAGAGAGGTTTAACTTGCTGATTCCTGATTACCCAAACTGTTCTTCACAGATACTCTAAGATGGTATCTTATGATAGAGAAGTCATTCACAGTGCAATCTGAACACCAAAATAAATAACACAGTTAAGAGGTCATTTCTTATCTTATCAACAATGAAAACAATAAAATAAATAGTCATTTATGGTGTAAGGACTGTGATTTCCACTTATTTCTGTTCTGGAATGTGTACTATCCTTTTGGAAGGACTGTGATTACCACTTCTTTTTGTCCTGAAATGTGTACTATCCTTTTGGAAGTCTTTTATGTATCTTGCATAATATCTTCATTTGTCCTTACACTTTTGTGACACCAAGTTCAAACTAGCATTACCACTCATCTGTTTCCTTCCTATAACAAATAATTAAAATAAAAGAGAGGCAACCACTGACCTATTATCATTCAGAATCAATCACCATAAATAAATTGTGTATGCAAATAAGAGTAGTTTTCCTACAGTTAAACAAACCCTTCACCAGAACAGCAATTACTTTGAAGTGTGTTCTACCTCCTCAACTATTTGTATACCTGTTCCATGTACCATTAAACTCAGCTGTGTAAGTGTGTACAACCTCTTCATTACACTCATATGGTAAATGTGTTGGTAACCTTACTCACCTTGCATGTCTCCTTGACTCATCTTGCCTCTTCTGTACCCATCCTCATCTACATCTTTCTTAAGCTTATGAACTGTTCACAAATCTCACCTCATATACTTTCCTAGTTCAGTATGACATACAGTTCTGCTACTTTGTTCTTCAAGTGTTATCTACATGACTGACTTGTTGGTCTCAAGTAGCTACATCATTGCCCCATTGGCATTCATTTTTTGTACTTTTGGTCACCATCATAGCCCTTGAAAGAACACCTGATTCCAAAACAATATAGTGGATTAATTTTATATGTTTGTTTCGTTGCTTTTTTCACCAATCTATATTTTTGGTTAGCTGAAGCATTACATTCTGATTCCCTAATAGCCACGAGAGTCTGATCTTCCTTGACACTGTATAGAGTAAGAATTAAAGAACATGGAGGCAGATATATTGAGTGTTGTACACTTTGTGTTCTTCATCATGGAATGCACTCCAAGATCTTCTTTTTTCCAAATACTGCCATCTGACCAGTTCCAATCAAGCTGCAACATCAGGACAGGATCCGGAAAAATGTGTGTGTGTGTGTGTGTGTGTGTGTGTGTGTGTGTGTGTGTGTGTGTGTGTGTGTGCGTGCCTGCATGCGTGTATCCAGGCTGCAGATTGTTATCAAGAGTATGTGCATACAGACAAGGTTCCCAGATAAGCGAGTCACCCTAAGACTTTGTAAGTAATAGAACACAGGACATTGTCCTCAATGCCAAGTGCTCATCACAGGTAATGATGTCATTAGGAGAGCCCCAGGGAAGTGTGATAGGACTGCTCTTACTCTGTACATACAGAAATGATCTGATGGACAGGATGACCAGCAATCTGCAGCTGTCTGCTGATGATGATGTGGTGAATGGGAAGGTGTCACTGTTGATTGGCTGTAGGAAGATACAAGATGACTTTGACAAAATTTCTGGTTGGCGTAATGAATGACAGCAAAATAGAAAATATAAACATTAGTTTGAATAGTTTGAAAAAACACTGTCTTGTAAACTGGAAATAAGTCTAGACCCAAATTTTAAAACTTCAGGGCTAGGAAAAGTTTCCTATTCTTAGTCCCCAAAACCATTATTTTGATAATCTAACCCCTGAAATGTTTAAAATAATAATTATATTACTATCAAAGGTAATAAGTATTAATTTTATTATCAACAAACCCACAGCTCCTGTACAAAAGAATGTGCATGCAGTTCATGGTGCAGCAAATTCTAGTGATCTCTGAAGATAAATAATGGCACATCTGTAGCAATGCTCTGGATATTTGTAATCCAGCTCTTTCATTTATTCTGCCATTCAGATGCAATATTTGTAATCTCACAATGAAATAATGTTTTATTGTTACCTGCCTGGTTTACAATACATCCAGGCTCCTTTGGCTTAAGTCTTCACACATGGTTCATTTTAATAGTGTAAGTAGAATGTCATGATGTAACAGACCACAGTTTAGTCTACAGAGCATAGCAACAACCAGCTGCATTTCCATGGTTCACATTATACATTCTGTCCCAACAACTCTTCATCATGCACAACATTTAAGTTTTTTTAAATAACATAGATGTACAGTCACACAATTTTTACTACTCACTACATTTTTAAATTACATTCTTCACATTGTACTTATGAAATATTCCACATCTGTGGTCATCAGATTTGATGTAGGATTAAGTTCATTTTGTTGTAATATGTAATGATATCATGCTTGGCTGATTGCTTGTAACATTGCAATTCTTTAATATATATACCAGTATAAATGACAGTGTATGATTTGCAGACAGTAGACACATCCAAGAATTAATTCAGGGAGAAAGAAATTTATAATACTTATCAATTATTAATAAAAAAAACTGTGACAATGGAATATTTTTGGAAAATGCATCATTGTGTTCAGAGCACTGATTACTTTATTTTCTTCAAAATACTTATTTTTTCAGGGATGCACTTATTGTCTGTTCCGTGAATTCAAGTACTAGTGTCTTTGCTGGTTTTGTCATCTTCTCGGTAGTTGGATTCATGGCCCATGAACAACAGAAGCCAGTTGCGGAAGTAGCAGCTTCAGGTAAACAATAAAAACTAATTCAGTATAATGGAAAAAAATCTCTAATGTGGTTATAGGACTGTTCATTGCTTCCTCCCAACATACGGTATCTTATTTCATTCTCTCTGTTCTTTTGCATGCTTATTACCTATGTATCTGCTGTGAATCTATGTCTGTTCACCATACAGTAGCTTTGCATTATTCTGTGGCCATAACCCAACAACAACATCCTCCAGATCCAAATTTTCAGACAATTTTGCATGTAATCATAAAAACTGAAACACTCCCAGACAGATGCCTTTGATTTGTTTCATATATTTCCTAATTCCATTGTGCTCTGTTAATGATCATTACTCTGCATACTTTTTAGTGGTACCTAAAATCATAAGGCATTTCCAGCTATAATTTCTTTAACTCAATACATGCATGATACTTAAATGTTTTTCAGTATTTCATCAAATAAAGGCAATTTTGGCTACATATCTCTCTACACAGCACTTACCACATATTCCTGTTGTATTACTTCTACCATTACCTTATTATTTTCAACCTTTTTTAACTTCTTTTAGTCGCCCTTTTTGTCTCCTTACCATACAACCATGAATGTCTGCTCATTCTACCTCCATCACTTTCAAAAACTGTCCTTTGCACTGGTAGAACTCCAATATCACATCCTCTTTCTGAAATCTTTTCTGGCACATAGAATCCCACATAATGGGATTACTATTAAAATTGGCATCTTGGACTGTCGCCCATCCTACCGAAAGAACCTCCACCTTTTCAAGTTCCATCAGTCCCTCATCCTCACCAACCTTGACCTTCATAAGCATACAATCCAAACTCAAAACATACCCAACAGCCTTCACTCCTTTCACAAGATCCTTGTACTCTGTGACCAAAACTTTCTGAATGTCATGACTGCAATAGAAACATGTGCCCTTCAACAGTTGGAACATCTTCCTGAGCACCATCTGAGGAAGCTGTACCAGCAGTTACAGCAGATGTGTACAGACCAGGTCCCACAGGCAGCCTATCATTGATCTGATGGTGCCCCCCTCCCCTCACCATTTCTTCTTGTAAATTTATTTTCATTTTAAAAATCTCTCATTCCCTCCCACAACCCTTTAACCATTTTGCCTGAAAATGAATCAGAAGCAGTACAGCTGGAATTCATCAACATGCAAAACAATGAGACACTGCAAATTGCTTTCCTTGGAGCAAATCAGTTGAACTGCTATCACACTTATAAGCTACTGGAAGATAATGCATTAAGATGTGCTAGTCTCTTTGGGTCAATTTATATACTGAGTTGACAAAAGACATGGGATAGTGATATCAAAATATACAGATGGTGGTAGTGTTGTGTACACAAGGAATAAAAGGTCAGTTCATTGGTGGAACTATCGTTTGTACCCAGGTGATTGAAGTGAGAAGGTTCCAGTGAGATCATGGCTGCACAACAGTAATTAACAGCCTTTGAATGTGGAATGATAGTTGGAGCAAGACACATGGAACATTCCATTTTGTAAATCATTAGGAAATTCTGTATTCTGATATCCACAGTATCAAGAATGCGCCAAGAATGCTACATTTCAGGTATTACCTCCCACCATAGGCAATGCAGTGGCTGACAACCTTCACTTAATGACTGAGAGCAGTGACATTTGTGTAGAGTTGTCAGAGCTAAGAGGCAGGTAAAAATATAGAAAACAACCAAAGAAACCAATGTGGGATGTATCATAAACATATCTGTTAGGACAGTGTGGCAAAATTTGTCATTAATTGGCCATGGCAGCAGTCAACTAACATGAGTGCCTTCGCTAGCAGCACGACATCGCCTGCAGCACCTCTCCTGGGCTCATGATAGTATCAGTTTGACCTCAAATGACTCAAAAACAATTGCCTGACCAGATGGGTCCCGATTTCAGTTGGTAAGAGCTGATGGGAGGATTCAAGTGTGGCATAGACCCCACGAAGCTCTGGACCCAAGTTGACAACAAGGCACTATGCAATGTGGTGATGGCTCCATCATGATGACTGGCAAATCATTATTTTTGGCTACTTGGAGGCCATTTGCAGCCATTCATGGACTTCATGTTCCCAAATAATGATGTCCTGTCACCGGGCAACAGTCATTTGCAATTGGTTTGAAGAACATTCTGGACAATTCAAGCATATGATTTGTCCACACAGATCACCTAACATGAATATCATCAAACGATTATGGGACGTGACTGAGAGGTCAGTATGTGCACAACATCCTGCAGTGTCAACCCTTTCGCAGTTATGGACAGATATAGAGGCAGCATGGCTCAGTATTTCTGGAGGGGACTTCCAATGACTTGTTAACTTCTTGCCGTGTCAAGCTGCTGCGCTATGCCAGGCAAAAGAAGGTCCAACATGATATAAGGGAGTATCCCATGACTTTTGTCACCTCCATGTATACGCAAATGAATTTTACACATAATGAAAATTAACAAATCAAAAACTAGCACCCACTTGACAAATGACAACTTAGAGTAATTTTGCACTTGTCTAAAAAAAAAACTGATCCAAACATCAAAGCAATTGTGAAATCAGTGGAGTCTCATTTTTCAAATTAAATTTTGTAAACTTTTGTGAAACAGATGATGTGAAGTAATTATATATTTTTTGTGCCCCTTACTTGGTTATGGTGAGGGTTTTGAGGACCACCATGCCTCACTGACTTATTCCACCTTCCACATTCCCAAAAACCTCCTCCATCCTCCATGAAACACACTCCTCCTGAGCACTCATCCCATAACACTGTTATGAACCATGCTGCCAAAACTCTGACTCCTGTAGAAGTGTCTGGTCTAACCTTTAGTGAAAAATCCAGTTTCTACCATGCTAGACTTTGTAAAGGACTATCTTTCCTTTACTCATTCTCTGCAATGAAAACATTTTTTCACCTCACACCTCACTGACAACAGCCAACCAAAACCCCACAGAGAACTTTGTTTAAAACAGTAGTCTTTCAGGAATTCCTCACTTCTAACTTATCCTCATCTTCCTTTCCTAGATACTTCTCAGTGCATCCAATGTCATTTCTGTGGATTACACAGCAGAAAACCAATCCAGATCTTAATGTCCTCTCCACAGCCAAAGGCTCCACCACAGTGGCCATGAATCATACTGACTATGCCATTGAGGGTCTCTCTTAACTTGCTGACAGCTCTGCGAACAAACCTTGCAACCATGAGCCCATCCCAGAGGTAAAATATGACCTCCAGCAGCCCCTGAAGGCCTTAGGCCCATACCAAAACCTGACACATGATTCCATATTCTTCCTCACACCACACACCAATAAAACCTGCACTTCTGTAGTTTACCTACTCCCCAGACTCCACAAGCCCAACCCCACAGGTCTTCCTATTGGGTGTCCCATTGTAACTGGGTATAATGCTCGCACAGAACGAACTTCTGCCTTTGTTGACCAATACCTCCAAACTACTGCCCATAGACTCCTATCATACATTCAGACACTGTTCACCACCTTTCCAAAGTTTGTGTCCCATTTCTGCCAGGGTATTTATTGGTCACTGTGGATGTGACACCCTAGTGCACCAACATCCCCCTCTCCCAATGTGTTCCTGATACAAAACCCACCACCTCTTTCCTGATTCTCCCAGCCAACCAAACCCTGACCCAAAATTATTTCACTTTTGAATGCCAAATGCATAAAAGGGCCCATGGTACTGTCGTGAGCACTCATATGACACCATCCTTTGCCAACTTATTTATGAACCATCAGGAGGAATCCTTCCTATCCAGTCAACACATAAAACCCCTTGTGTGACTCGTATTCAATGACAACATTTCATGATATGGATTTGTGGCATGGATGATCTTTGCTCTTTCTTCCATAACCTCAAAAACTACTCCCATATCCACTTCACCTGGTCCTACTCTGCTCAATGAGCCACCTTCCTGGATATCAATCTCCGCCTCTCATATGGCTCCATAAATACATAAGTTTCTATCAAGCACATCAACTACCAACAGCACCCCAACACTGATGGCTGACACCTGTTCTGTGTTCAAAAGTCCCTTCCTTACAGCCTCACCACCTGTACATACTGCCTCTGCACCAGAAAATTGGAGTTGTTGAAATATACCAATAACTTTACTACAGCCTTTACTGAAAGACAGTATCCCATTCAGCACATTCATAAACAGATCTTCTATGCCATCTCCTCTTCTAATCTTACAAAACCTCTTAACCAACCAGCCCTCCTCTGATTACTCAGTGTCACCCTGGCCTTGAAAGCTCAACCACATCCTTCACAAGGGCTTTGCCTACCTCTCATTATGCCTGAGATGAGGAATATCCTAAACAAAATATTACCCACATTACACAAAGTAGTGTTCCATCACCAAACCAACCTACAGAATGTCCTTCTCCATCTCTGTTCCAATCCTGCTTCTAATCCTGCACCCCATGGGTCATTCCTTTGTGGTTGACCCACGTGCAAGAGTGCCGTGCACCCACCCACCATCTCCCTCCTCCCAATTATGTCCCATAAATATTTGATGGGATTCATATTGGGTGATCTGGGTGGTCAAATCAATCACTTGAATTATCCAGAATGGTCTTCTAACCAAATGCGTACATTTGTGGCTCGGTGATGTGGCACATTGTTATCCATAAAAATTTCTGAATTTCTTGGGAACATGGAGTCCATGAATGGCTGCAAGTGGTCTCCAAGTAGCCAAAAATAGCCATTTCCAGTCACCAATCAGTTTAATTGGACCAGACAACCCAGTCCATTCCATGTAAACACAGCCCACACCATTATTGATCATACCACCAGCTTTCACAGTGCTCTGTTGATAACTTGGGTCCATGGCTTCATCGGGGCTGTGCCAGACTCAAACCCTACCATCAGCTCTTACCAGCTGAAATTGGGACTCAGCTGACCAGGCCATGGTTTTCCAGTTATCTACAGTCCAGCCCAGGAGATGCACTGCGGGTGATGTGCTGTTACCAAAGGCTCTCGTGTTGGTCGTCTGCTACCATAGCCCTGTAAGACCAAATTTTGCCACATTGTTCTAATGAATACATTCATGGTATATCCCACATTGTTTTCTGTAGTCATTTCACACTGTGTTGCTTGTCTGTTAGCACTCACAACACTACATAAATGCCGCTGCTCTCAGTCATTATATGAAGGCCATCAGCCACTGTGTTTTCCATGGTGAGAGATAATGCCTGAAATGTGGTATTCTCAGCACAGTCTTGACATTGTGTATCTCAAAATATTGAATTCCCTAATGATTTCCAAAATGTTATGTCCTGGGTGTCTAGCTCCCACTACCATTCTGTGTTCAAAGTGTGTTAGTTGCTGTCCTGCAGCCATAATCATGTTGGACATCTTTTTACATCAATCACCTGAGTAAAAATGACAGCTCCACCCATGCACAGTGTATATCTTGAGTTCAAAATGGTTCTAATGGTTCTAAGTACTATGGGACTTAACATCTGAGGTCCTCAGTCCCCTAGACTTAGAACTACTTAAACCTAACTAATGTAAGGACATCACACACATCCATGCCCAAGGCAGGATTCGAACCTGCAACTGTAGCAGCAGTGCAGTTCCGGACTGAAGCACCTAGAACCGCTTGGCCACAGCGGCCGGCTATACCTTGCGTACATGATACTACCGCCATCTGCATATGTGCATTTTGCTATCCCATGACTTTTGTCACCACTATGTATTCACTAATGCTATTATTATTTTCTAATTTAGACTCGTTCTTCACAACTAATATGAGAAAAGGGTACACATGTTGTAAAGCTACTGTTTGATAAAGGACTGTATAATATGTTAGATACCAGCAGTAGATACTTTCACTGATAAATATTATTACTATCATTTCTGCAATTACTGTCACAGCTACAGAATGTGCGTTTTAATGTTGATGTTTTTAAATACAGTTGGGATGGGAGTTTTCTTACATGCCTGGTATATTATCAAAGAAAGGCAAATACCTGGTCTGAAATCTGCATGTGTGTAATTGAGACACATACCAAATTGTGAGATATGAGTAGAATAAAATAAGCTCAAAACAAGTTTGGCATACAACAGATCATGAGTGGATAATGCTTTGTGTATACAAGCTCTTTAGAACATGTAAACTCCTATGATTTGCATGTAGATCACCTCTCTGATTCTCATAAAATGAGACTTGATGCACTTTTGATGAGTGAGCATGTGAATAATCCTGTATAGCAAGAAAGTAGAGTCACAACACAAATCTATGTTTTAGTGCATTAAAATTAAATAAATAGTTCAAATCCCATATCTATTTTGTTAGTGAGCATCTAGCCAGAATTTTTTGTTTTTCAGTCAGCCTGTAAAGATACTAACCAGCAACATATGAGATCTTTCTTTGCTTCATTTCATCATAGGTAACAACCAATGCTAACAAATTTTTATTATTAATGTACATGATACTGCAGATATTTAATTTAAGTACTTTGAACAGTCATTTATTTCAATAATTGCACTGAAATAGTTGTAGGCAATTTATGGTTTAAAATACCATAGTGTTGATATATAATAGGAGGCTTGCAAGTAACTTCGACTCACAGAGATTTTACTTCAACACAGGTTTATGAGTGTCAAATTTTTGTAGATTAACATTGGTTCTTCAACCCTCATTTGTCCATTACACTTATATATAGATTCACTTTATACACCTTTTTTTTTTTACAAATTGACACAAAATAGCTCGATTAAACTGTCGATAAGCATATTGGAAACAGAAATTTTAGGTAATGTTTTTATCAATTAACAAGTGACATTCTTTTGTTTCCCTATTAATTCAATTTTATTTAACAACCTTATTTCCTGGCTTCTATTTTATGAGCAGATTTTTGGGTGCAAAAAATTCTCTCAAATATTCTGTAAAAGCCAATAATTAGTCCAGAAATAAAATTTTATAATCGAAATGTTATAGTAAATAATGTAGTTTTCTAGAAAATTGTCTGCTTTATAAAAGTAGGAAAATCAAGAATATGATTTGGTAATACTGTATTTTCAAAGTTCTATATGACACAAATTGTTTAATCATTTGTTTCTTACATCCCAGTGCAATTTATTGTTGTGCTTTTGATGAATATACCAATTTTAGTGTAGTCAGCCTATGAGATGATAAAAGAGCTTGGTTTGTATTTGATTAGTTGTGTCTGTCTAATCTTGCATACTACCATATGCTTATCACTCATGGGGAAACTTAAGTTCAAGTAAATTGTGAACGTTGTTGATTATATAAAGCTTTGACAAAAAATTGTTGCCAGTTATACATTAAACAATGTAAACCAGGGCTATGCATGCCATTGTTGGCTGTTATGAGGTTCTATATTGTCACATTACCACTGAAGCCATTTAAAAATACTGTATTTTGTTAACACAAAACTTCAGTGTTCCAACCAGAAACCACACTGTATCACAATTTTACAACATTGTAGGTTGATTTTGATTTGTTATTTATGCCAGGAAAAAATGGCATCAAAAAATTGGTGTCCTAGGCTCTCTGCTTCTTATAATTTATGTTGTCATATGAAGTCCATTGTTTTCTTGATTTGACAAATTTATTTTATTGTCACTTTGTGACCAGATGCCTTACCTGTTGCCTCACTTAATTGAAGAGAGAGAAATTGTGTAGGCCATCTTCTGTGAATCACGTAAACTTGGTTCTTTGTGTTCTTGTATTTTAACTGTTTGTGGATGGTATTTTCTGAGACAAAGTTTGGGGACTACCCCCTTCATTCTAAACGACAGTGGAAAACGACATTAAAAACCTCACTCAGGCTGGTCAGTGTATCAGAGCCACTTTCACTAACACTGCACAGATTTTATCCAGATATGATTCACCACCATGTTTTGGAAGCAAGTGTGCTTTGCATTGACTATACAAGCAGCTCGAATGAGTTTTCTAGCCTAAACAAAACAAAAGATTGGGAAATGCTTTTAGCTTGTGTGGAAAAATTGTTCAATGATAACAAAATAAATATGTACAAAAGTGGAGGGAAAGTTTTATTGAAGAGAATATATAATTCAGATGCTTTGAAACTTCCTGGCAGATTAAAACTGTGTGCCGGACCGAGACTCGAACTCGGGACCTTTGCCTTTCGCAGGCAAGTGCTCTACCAACTGAGCTACCCAAGCACGACTCACGCCCCGTCCTCACAGCTTTACTTCTGCCAGTACCTCGTCTCTCTTTCAGATTCTTTATTTGTCATCCAGCATTTGTCATCCAGACAATAGACTTAAAGGAGATATCAAGGTGGTAAGGTAATGACCACGGTTCTCTCTTCTAATAATCAATACTTTTATTACATGACAAACATACAGGTCGAAGGCTAGGCCGGAACTCAGGTCCCAGAAGTAGACAAAAATAAAGATCAGCTCGAAGACATAATATACATATGATGTTCTGGCCTATCAATCCATGGATCGACGCCACATAGCCCCCCCCCCTCCCCCCACCCTGCAGTATTGAGTACGTACCTGAAGGTGGCGGGGGGGGGGGGGGTTGGCGAGAGTTTAAGTGGGTTTAAGTGGGTTACAGTGAGTTCCTCCATGTCTAATGGCACACACAGTGTGGGAGGAGAGTGTGGAGCAAATCCTGGAATGCTGATGCTGAATTCTTGAAGCAACGTCGGTGGTCATAGTCGTCGGCCAGTGCGGGAGTGCTGGTGTGGAGGGGTGTCGTCGGCAGGGAACCTAATGATCACCTTTCCACTTGGCCTAACGTAAACATGTAGGTTGCCACACGTAGCACTTCAAGAGATTTTGAAACACTTCACTACACATTGTGACACATCACCTAACGAGTCACACGTATTGTCACAAGCAAGCAGCACTAATGTGGTATCACCCCTAACGACAACAGATAAACCACAAATGTCATTAGGATGAACGTGGGTAGAGAACTCGTAAGTGGCACCTGCTAACGGAGAGGTATACTGAGCTGGTGGGGTGGGGAAACCGTAGCACGGTGAGGGCGGTGTGCTGTGAGTAGAGGGGTGAGTGTCAGATGGTCAGATCTGAGTGGGCGTGGCAGGCACCTGCAGGCTGCACCGGTTAGAAGAGCGGCGCGGTGTGCTGTCGCATGAAGATGGAAGCTGGGGCCTCTGCTATGGCAGCCGGGAGGCGGAAAACCCTGGAATGAGTGTGGGCTCATTGACGGGGCCAGTGTAGGTGTGAGTTTACTCGAATCATGAGCAGAGAAAGAAGGCTGAGGGTGGCCAGAGAGTGTGGTCTCTTCAGCGGTAGGTGAGGTAGGGGAAAACTCGGTGCGAGCAGGTTTAACCCTGTTGAGGGAGACAGTCGTTACTGAGCCCTTAATTACAATGTCCATTGTGTTACTGGTTTGTTTGACAACTCTGTATGGGCCTATGTAAGGGGGCTGTAATGGGGCTTTTACAGTGTCGTCACGAAGGAACACAAATTTGCAAGTATCAAGCGCCTTGGGAACATATGTGTGCAGCAGAATGTGGCTGGAAGGGGGCGGGGGTTGAAACTTGTTACAGTGTAACCTCACCCGTTCTACCAAGGATGGCAGTTCAGACGGTTTGGTGACTGGAGTAGGAGCAACAAGTTCACCTGGCAGTGTAAGGGACTGGCCGTAGATGAATTCGGCCACTGAGCCTTTAAGGTCTTCCTTGAAAGTGGTCCGCAAACCGAGTAAGGCGAATGGCAGGGCTTCCGTCCAAAGGAGGCCACGGCACTGTAGGGCTGTCTTAAGCATCCTATGCCAACATTCCACGAGGCTGTTGCTGTGGGGGTGGTATACTGTTGAATGAATTTTCTTGATGCCACACAGCCTACATAGTTCAGAAAACAAGGCAGACTCAAATTGACGGCCTTGGTCGGTTGTCAAGTAAACAGGGCAGCCAAATCGTGAAATCCAAGTGTCTACGAAGGATCGTGCCACTGATTCGGATGTAATATTGGGTAGCGGGGCAGCTTCCACCCAATGAGAGGATCTGTCTATAATAGATAGCACGTATCTGTAACCCTCGGAGAGGGTGAGGGGGCCCACCAAGTCGATGTGAACATGCTGGAAAGTGGTGAAGCTGCCTAGTGGGGGTGATGTGTGCCATGAAACTTTATTTTGTTAGCACGGAATGCAGGCACGGGCCCAGGCTTGGCAGTCACGCCACATGTTGCGCCAGACGAAGCGCTCTGAAATAAGTATGGTAGAGGCTCTCACACCTGGATGAGCTAAGTTGTGTAATTTGTCGAACAATTGTCTCTGTAGAGGTTTGGGTATGAAGGAACACAGCGTACCAGTTGATTCGTCACACCAAACCTCACCTAAGACATCGGGAAAGGTGGATCGCACAGGTTTGAGTGACGAGCTGTGATCAGAAATAAGGTCCATAGAGCCCGTGTCGGCAGACTGCAACTGAGGCAAGTTAGAGAGGTCTATTAGAGTTGTGAGAGCACTGACACAAGACAAAAAATCTGCGACCGCGAAAGTGTTTCACAGTCTCATAAACTGCCAAGAGCTCCCTATCAAAGGCTGAGTACTTTTTTTGAGTGCCATTGAGCTTCTTAGAAAAGAACTGCAAAGGAGAGGTAGTATCTGCAATGGTTTGGCTGAGGACAGCACCTACTGTGGTATCACTGACATCCGCAGTAATAAAAAATGTAGCATCCAGATGCGGGTGGGCAACAGTCACTGTGTTTGCAAGTACGTGCTTCAGTTTGTCAAAAGCTTGTTCCATGGCAGGGGTCCAGGGGACCGGGCAGATACCGGTCATATTTTTGCCAGCAAGGGCTTCTGTTAGGGGAGCCTGAACCTCGGCTGCCGCAGGCAAGTGCTTCCTATAATAGTTAACTGTTCCGATGAACCTGCACAGCTCCTTAAACGAGTGAGGGCGTGGCAAATCCAAAACAGGTTTGATTTTATCCTCGGGAGGAGTGAGGCCCTTAGCTGACACGATGTAGCCTAAGAATCTTACCGAAGTCTGGTGCAACTGGAGCTTCTTATTATTCAGTTCAACACCGGCAGTGGTAAGAGTGACTTTAACCATCTGCAAATGTTCCTTGTTCTTTTGCAAAGTAGGACCGAAAATAAGAATGTCATCCAAGTAAATGAAACAAAAATCCAGATGAAACAACACCTTGTTTATGAATCTCTGCCAAGTTTGTGCAGTGTTTCGGAGGCCAAAGGGCATGAACTGGTACTGGTAAAGGCCGAAAGGTGTTGTAACAGCTGTCTTTTCCATATCCTCTGGTGCCACCAGAATTTCATAATAGGCCCTCCTACAGTCCACTACCGAGAAATATTTGGTGCCTGAAAGAGCATGGTTAAAATCCATGATGTTAGGAACCGGGTACATGTCTATGATAGTACGAGAGTCCAACTTTGTATAGTCGGCACCCATATGCCAGGTGTCGTCACTTTTTGTGACGAAGTGGACAGGTGAGGCCCAGCATCCGGCAAATGGTTCGATGATGCCGGCTGTTAAGAGATCGTGTATTTGTTCGTGAGCCACTTTCATGAGTTCTGGCTTGAGACAGCATGGTCAGCGGTCCATCTTGCAAGCGAAGTTTGTGGGCGGTGCCATCTGTAACCACATAAATGCGCGACGTGGTACACGAGGCGACTGTCTGTGTTATAGTGTGCGCGGCGGCCGCTAGGCTGGGTTGTGGCGCGGACGGCGAAAGTTTGCCTAAGTGTCAACTGTTGGCTGGCTGGGAGTGGCAAACAAGTGAGCTACACGAAACATAGTTGGTACACTGTTTATTAGTAACCGAATGCGCCGCTATCGAGCTTGGTGGCGGTAGCAGGCACGAATGAGCAGCTGATGGCAGTAAATCAAAAACATTAACCTGCGCCTGGGAAGTTAGCTGCCCAAGAGAGGAGGGGGATGAATGTGCACTCAAATTAACACAGTTAGAGCTGGTGGGATTGTGGACACTGTACAGTTTATGTGGCACACGGTCACAAATGCACTCGGGTGCGAAAACACTGTAGTGGCACCGACTAACCTTGTGTGTTGCTGAGGTGTCATCTGCTGCAAGCTGCCGCTGTGCCGAAGATAACTCGTTACTTAAGTCGTTGAGGCGACGGCGTAGCTCAAGTTGTTCCAAGCGCAGGCGTGTATACTCAACACGCTCCATGAGCCACTTATTTGTCCATGACAAGAGCTCGGAGGAGGGGTTATTACACTTCCTAGCCAGGTGGACCTGTTTAACAGTACTATTGACACTCGACGAAGCACACGGGATGTGTTCCTGCGTAGGGTGGTCGACAAGGTCAGGCCACAGTTTGTGGTGTCGTAGAAAATCGATGCCAAAATTGGGATTGTCGATGTCAGCCACCAGGAAGGGCCACTTCAGGTTACACTCAGGTGAGAGGGACACTGCATATGAAGTAGAACCGAAGCACGACTAACTAGATGAGTATACAGCACGTAGGACAGTTTTGTGTAGTCGGATCTTTTCGGTAGCAAGACGAGATGGAAGTAGGGAAACATATGCGCCCGTGTCGATGAGAAAGTTTGTGCCAGAGTTCAAGTCGCGGACATAGACTCGTCCACTCAAAGCATTAGTGTTGGACACAGAATGGAGCGTGGGACGGCGCCTGTTGTTTACGTCACAGGAGGTGGCGCCGCTGTCTACCTGTGGTTGAAGTTTGGGTAGGAGCACGGCAGTTTACAATTGCGTGCTTGTTCCCCGAATTTTGCATGGAAGAAACAGTATTTATGGGCAGACGTCTGCTCCTGTGAGAGGTCAGATAGCGACGGCACAGAATCTTCTGCGGAGTCAGATGTGCTGTTGTTGTGTGGACGTGAAGGTGCCAGTAGTGCGGCGAGCTTGACAGACTTAGGTTTAGTTGGGCGTCCACGTTGGGGCCCTGGTTGTGGTTGGAAACTGGTGTAGCTGCTGGACTGCTGGGCATGGCGTTCACGTAGTAGAGCGGAGTAAGCTCAGTCGGCGGTGCGCAAGCGTTCACTATTTGGTCTATCTTCGTAGGCGGAGATGGCCATTTAGACAGACAGAGGCAGCTTTTCCGTCCAAATCTTGGTGAGTGTGGCATCTGGCATGTTGCATTCACCGACGAGAAGTCGAAGGCATCGCCACAGCTGGGAGGCATTCGTCATAGACGAGCTGTTGAATGTTTTCACTTTTTGTCTTGGAGACACGTTCCAGTATTGCTTGTTTAGCCATAGCGTACTTCTTGTTCTGAGGAGGTGACTTAACCAGGTCATAAATTAAGTCGACACGGTCATGGAGGTGATTCATGAGACATGTGAAACGGGCGTTGTCATCAAGTATACAGACACTGAAAGTTTGCTCGACCAGGTTGAGCCAGGATTACAGGTAGGCAGGTTTGAATGCCGGAAGTTTCGGTAGATTCGACGAACTGGTGGTCGAAGAATGTGGGCAGCCACTCGCGGACGCAGGAGTAGGCAAGTCAAAGTTAACTCTGCATCATGAGGGCAGTAGATAGGAAGCAGAAGTGCCGGCTGTGTTCATAGTAGCTGGAGGGGAAGCGAAATCCATTAGCAGGAAGCCTGGTGTGGAGCGAAGCGGGACCGGTTGTTGCGACGGAAGGTCAAAGTGGTCACGGCGGTTGCTCGACAGGTTATTATGCAATTGGTACTCCACATCTGCAGCGAAATTGTCCATCACAGAGTCACTGATGAGCTTGGTGGAACCTTGCATGCTCAAATTACTGCACTGATGAACACTTGGAGTAACAGGCTGGCGAATGTCATTCACATAGTGTCTAACCGCCACAGAGTGATACACATGTGGAGCTTGCACATTCAAAAAGGCGTCCTGTTGTGGCACATTATGAAAACTATGCTCCCCACTATTTACAGTACTTGCATAAAAGTTCAGTATCAGTGTGTAGTGGTTTCTTGTACTGCAGCAAAAACTGAAGCACTTCGGGGCTAACAAAGCCGGAGTCGGAGACTGCTGGTGTCATGTTCAAAACCACTGCACCTGACGAGGTCCCTGGCTTCTCAAGGCTATAGGACTGCAGAAATTCATGTCAGGCACCAGGCATGCTTCAATTTAGTTGCTGTTGCGGCATGTTATAGAAGGCCATTGTGTAGCGGATAAAGGTCCATGTGGAACGTGGAAGCTGGCGCGGTAGTCACTGTGTACTCGGTTCAATGGATTATTCAAACTTCAGGGTCACCACTAAAGGAGATATCAAGGTGGTAAGGTAATGACCACAGTTCTCTCTTCTAATCATCAATACTTTTATTACATGACAAACATACAGTTCGATGGCTAGGCCAGAACTTGGGTCCCAGAAGTATACAAAAACAAAGATCATCTCGAAGACATAATACACATATGATGTTCTGGCCTATCAATCCGTGGAGTCATGTTTAGACAAATTTTTATATATTTTAATTGCCATGTACTTAAAGCTATTGGTAGTTTTTGCTAATCTATTTTGTGGCAAGAACAGAAGTACAGATCCTTGTATTGTAGCTGTGCCTTTGATTCATTACTTTTTTTGCCCAGAGTATTAAACCACACCTTAAAACAGATTGAAAAAAGCAAAGGATGCCATCCCTACATTTTTAAATGTCACACAGTACATCAGTCTCTTCAGCAGATATGTAACTACTGAAAGCCTAACCACTGTGTGTTCAAGATGAGAGTTCCATGTTAGTTTATTGTCAAGTATGATACCTAAAAATTTTACTTTTTTTCTATTCTTCAGTCTTTTATAGACTGGACCACATATTCTGGATCTTTTTCTCATTTAACAGTAGGCCATTCACATTAAACCATGATATAGCTTTTTTCTTTTGCCAAATTCATACTACTAACAAGGTCATCAGATTCATAGTTCTCAGACAGAAAAGTTGTATCATCTGCATGCGTAAATGTCTTCACGTCTATGTTTCCTGGTAAGTCATTTATATGCACAAGAAATAGAAGTGGTCCTAATTTAGATCCCTGTGGCACTCCATATTGAACCTCAAGTGTGTTTGACAAATGACTTCCTAAACTCACAAATTGCTTCCTTTTATTAAGGTATGATTTGAGGAGTTTTAAACTTTTGTCACATATTCCATAGTACTTAGATTTAGAGAGCAAAACAGAGTGGTCAACACTGTCAAAGGCCTTGCTCAGATCACATAAGGTTACCTGTATGTGAGCATGGTCCTCAAATGCTGCTAAAATGTCTCTTACTAAGAGTTCTGTGGCTGTATACTTGACTTTTCTTCTCTGTAACTAATCTGTGATGTACTCAACAGATCACTTAGTTCGAGGTACTCATACATCTGCTGACACATTGGCTAGTTCTGAAATAAGAGAAATTTGCCTGTAGTTTGCTGGATCCGATTTACTGCCCTTCTTAAAGACTGGAGTTACTTTGGATAGTTTGAGAGGATCAGGAAAAAAACCCTTCTATGAGCCACAAGTTTATAGACTATGTTAATGGTTTGCAATTTAATGTATTATTTCTTTCACTAGATTGTTTGACATATTAAAAATATCTGTACTATAATAATTTTTCATTTCTTTGACAATTATAAGAACTTCATCTTGGCATACCTCTTTGAAGTGTTTCAATGAAGGTTTGGCCTGATTATGATTTAAGTTTGTGCTCTTAAGATAATCTGTATGTGTTACATTGTGTTTGCTACTCAACCTATTAATTTCATCAGCACAGCTTATAAAGTATGTTTTGAATGTGTCTGCTGGTATTGGCACTGTCTTATCGTAATTTCTGATTTCATCTTTAACAGTATTAATTGCTGACCAGGCTGTTTTTCATTGGTTTTTACTATTGTTTATGAGATTAGTATTGTATGTCTGTTTCACCAATAGTAACTCTTTCTTATACAGTTTCGTAGTGGCCGTTTCAAGGTCCTTAATTTCATTAGAATTATTTACTTTACCAAGACACTTTAATGGTAGTAACTTATTTTTTACATTCTTCTGTACCACAATTTACCCTTTCTTGTTTTATGATATTTGCTTGGAACAAAATGAGCTTTTAACATGCCTATTAAGTAGTTACAGAGTGTTTCATGAACTGTTTGGGCATTGTTATCGCATCTCTGAAATAATTTGTCCCAGGAGTTATGCTTGGTTGGTGTGTTAGTTTTCTGAGATCCATTTTTCTTAGTATTAAAGTATTAGATTTTGATAACATTTGTCCAGCCTTGTTCCCATCTCTTCTATAAAATGTCCTAACTTTACCGTTAAAATTGAGTTGTCTGAGAAATCAAATTTCTGTACAGTGGCAGAGTACATATCATGAGCACAGTGATAAAAGCATTATCTAAGCAAGCTTTTAGTCTTGTCAGTTCTGAATTTACATGATGGGAGTTGTGTTGCCCTAGCATATTCAGTAACTTATGTACACTGGGTTTGTTACATGTTATGTCAAAACTTGAATTGATGTCCCACAATTATAGTTGCATGTTGTTTCCACTTTGTTACGTGGCAGTGTAAAATGTCTAAAATATCTAAAATAGTCTTTTCATCTGAGTCAGGGGAATGGCAAATACATACTAAGTGTACATAAGTTACATCACATATGATTCCAGTAATTTCAAAGTGTTTCTCTACAAATGCCCAACTTAGATCTAGTGCTCTAAACTCTCTTTCATTTTAAACATGATAACAGTACCACGATTACGGTACTGGAATCTGCAAAAACTGTTTCCATGTTTATAACCTTGTAGTATTCTATTTGTCCTGGTTTAAGCAAATGTTCAGATAAACATAGGAAAGAATACCAGTGCTTATTTTGTGGCAATGACTCCCCCAGTAATTAAACTTTACTTTCAAGATCCTGAATGTTTTGAAATAGGATGTTACTGTGACTTATCTGTGAGTTTCCTAGCTTGAAACATAAAAAAATTGTCAGTGAGTGACACAGATGTGTTTTGCCTTTGGCTCCTCCTTAATCTGTGCTATATTTTTATTTTATTTATTTATTTATCCATCCATAGACAATAAATATTGTATGGATGTTGTCCAAAAGTAAATTTATGGGAAAAAATTTATGGAAAAGGAACATACAAATTTTTACATTAAGTAGTACACAGAATAATACAATTTTGTATAAAGAATAATACTTGGTCATACAAGACACAATAATACAACTTTTAATACATGTATACTAACAGTATTGTAACTTCATAGCCTGTTTGCCTTATGGCTTTACTTTGTCTTCCCTAAACAGGAAGCCCTTATATTCATTACAATAATTCAGTAAATATTTTACCACACTCAACAGCTGTCCATTAGATATACAAAATTAACAGTAGGGGATGAAAGAGAGTGTTTTAAGTTTTGCCATAATATAAACATTACCAAAATTATTTGTTGGCCTAGTCATTTATCAATTAAAAACACTGTTCAAGTAGAAATTCTTTAAATTCTAATTTAAATCTCTTTTTATCTTCTAACTTTCTGATGTTTGCTGGCAGTATGTTGTAGAGTTTTGTACCAATATGGTTCACATACCTTTTTGTGTGTGTTCTTTTTGTTCGCTGAGTATGGAGTGCTGTGCTATTCTGAGTAATTTAGTTATGTAAGTTGGCATTTGTCTGAAAATCTGCAAGGTGGGCCCTAACATATAAAACACATTTGTATACATATAAGGAAGATATTGTTAGAACTTTAAGCTTGTTGAATAAGGGTTTGCATTGTATCGGTGGATGACTGTATGTTATTATTTGGATAGCACTCTTCTGTAACAGAAAAACTTGTTTTAGGTGGCAAGTTGTGGAACCCCAAAATGCTATTCTGTATGTTGCAAGAGACTGAAAATAGGCAAAATATGTCATCCTGGCACCCTCTGCAGTACAGACATTGGCAATAATTCTAAGAGCAAAACAAGCTGAGTTAAGTTTCTGCATAAGCTTCATTACATGATCATTAAAATTAAGATTTTCATCTACATGAATCCCCAGCAGTTTTGTTGATGCCACTCTGTCTATGGCCTTGTTACCCAACAACAGATCAAGATTTACAATTTGACATATTTTCCCAAACTGCATAAGTTTGTTTTATTTGCATTTAATGTCAACTGAGTTGCATTGAACGAAGTGTGGACCTTCTTTATTACTTGATCATAGTTGTTTGCAGCATTTACTTTGGTTCACCTGTTATCACACTAGTGTCATCTGCGAATAGTATGGCCTTTGCTGCTCCATCTGAGGTGTGAAAGTCATTTATATAGACAAGGAACAATAAGGGACCTAGAATATTGCCTCGCAGCTCTCCTATTTCCAGTTTTTTTGCGTCTGATACTAAATTTATTTTGTGGTTGGCATAATCTGACATCAGTGCAACTACACTGTCGTCTTCTTCTAGATTTTTGATTATTTGTTCATTGTAGCATATTAGTGCTGTTTCTATCATTTTACCTGCCTGGAAGCCATGCTGATTTCTATTTAGTAACTTATGGTCATTTAGATATTTGTTGATTCTGTGCTTCATTAATTTTTCTATTTTAGAAAATTCTGGAAAGAGGGATATTGGTCAATAGTTTTCTGCCTTGTGCTTGTTAGCATTTTTGAATAATGGCTTCACCCTGGACATTTTCATCCTTTCTGCACCTTCACTAAATGATAAGTTGGCTATGTGTGCCAATGGCCTTGGAATTCCAGATGGAGCTTGTAACTTATTTTCTGTCAAGATGGCCAGAAAAAAAGAACATTAATTGACAAAATAATTGAAAGTGATGGTAAAGCATATGCATTTTTCAAGAATAAAACTGCAGTTACTGTTGCTGTCTCTAATGGTGAAAATAATATTACTGTTTGGCTGTGAAAAGTCCTGATTACTGAAATTTATGACGCACTGCAAAGATGACGTGAAATTCATGGTGTCAAAATAAACTCTATTTGCAATCATTTTTAAAAGATTGTGTTACAGAAACAATGACTGATAGCAGCTTCTATGAACAGTGTCTGACTGGAAGCTGGCTATGAAAACAGAAATGAATTCTCTGAATAAGGATTAAGAATGGGGATTAAGAAATATGGCTAAATCAAGTGAGGTGGTTGAAATTTAGTGGTTTTTGATGAAAAATTTAATGAAAATTGTAGTAGCCACCAGAAAGATCGCGGGAGGCGCACATTGGCACGGCGCGTCACGGACGGTAGTTGCCGCAAGTAGAGTCCCGTCCACCAGAGGGCACGCGAGAATTCGGACGCGACCTCTGCCGGCGTAACAACAAGAACAACAACAATAACTCCGGCAGCACGGGCCGTGCCCAGTCAGTCAACATCGGGCATGCCTAGGACACAGTCCTGGTCTACGCTAAGTGAAGTGCGACGTAACGAGAACAGTGTTACTTCACAATTGGCGACGAGTAGGGTCGTTCTTTCGCGTGTTGCGTCGTTGTTCCAATTTCGCAGCTTCTCCATGGCATGGAGGATTTGGTACGGGTTTTGGTGGCGCAGCAGACGGAGATCATGGCCACCATGAAACAAGTGCTTCCGGCGTTGCTCTCCACGCCGTCTGCTCCGGCGCAGTTCCCTC
Source organism: Schistocerca nitens (assembly GCF_023898315.1). NCBI lineage: Eukaryota > Metazoa > Arthropoda > Insecta > Orthoptera > Acrididae > Schistocerca > Schistocerca nitens. The sequence continues at coordinate 566,755,985 of NC_064616.1, read as the reverse complement.
CTCCCTTTCCCCCGTATGACGAGACGGCGGAGGATTGGGACGCATATGAACATCGCCTTCGGCAGCATTTCCAGGTGTTTCATGTTGCCGATGCGGAGGTACGTCGTGCTCTCTTCTTGTCTTGGATATCTCCCTCGCTGTATCAAGTTTTGCGGCAGCTAGCGCCGTTGCAGGAACCCTCGTCCTTGTCTTTTGACGCATTGTGTTCATTGCTGTCTTCATATTATCGCCGCCGCACGCATGTTGTGGCGGCTAGGGTCGAGTTCTATCAATGCAAGAAACAGCCCCATCAGTCTTACCGGGCGTGGGCCGCTACCCTGCACGATCTTAGTCGCAAGTGTCATTTTGTCACGGAGCAGTCGCAAGAGTCGTACGCCCACGATATGGTACGCGACGTCATTGTTCGTTCGGCCCCTGATAGGGAGGTCCGGCAACGGGCCCTGCAGTTAGAAGACCCTTCCCTCGAGGGAGTCCTGTCCATTGCTCAATCGTATGAAGTTTCTCACGCAGCAGGTCAACAGCTGGAAGCGTGGTGCGACGTCGCGGAGGTTCAGGGCGGCGCGGCCGCGTCCACTGTGGCCGGGGTGGACGACGTGCGAGCGGTACAATCCGGCCGTTACGGCCGCTCCCGCACGGCGCGTAAGCAGAATTCCGGCCGCCGGCCCCTGTTGCCGTCCTGTGCGTCGTGCTATATACATCATGATCGGTCAAAGTGCCCCCAGCGTTGGGCCGTTTGTCGCAAATGTAATAAAAAAGGTCACATTGCTAAAGTTTGCCGCTCAGCCTCCAAAGAATCGAAGGAAGCAAGTACAGAGGACATGGACGTTGACATTCAGGAAGTCTCATCGGGCCAGGCTCCCGACGCATCGGCACGCAAACTCTTTATCGAGGTGTCGGTTCGGTCGCGCCGGTTATAACTGCAAGTAGATACGGGCGCGGCAGTTTCGTTGTTGAATGCACAAACTTATTCCGACCTTGGATCGCCCCCGTTGGCGCCAGTTTACCGGCGTCTACGCGGTTATGGCAAACAGTTCATTCCCCTACTGGGTCAATTCACTACCGACGTGACTTACAAATCAGTCACTCGGCCTATTACTTTTATTGTTGTCAGTGATGCGAGCTCCGCTAACCTTTTTGGCCTGGATGCCTTTCAAGCTTTCGGTTTTTCTATCGCTGACACCATACAGTTGGTCTCCGAAGACGTTCCCTATCACTCATTGGACTCTTTGATCTCAGACTTTCCAGATATTTTTGAGGAGGGCCTGGGGCGTGTTTCCGATTTTGAAGCTCACTTAACGTTGAAGGCGTCGGCTCGCCTGCGTTTTCTACGCGCGAGGCAGATCCCCTTGGCTCTCCGCCCTCAGGTAAAGGAAGAGCTAGACCGGCTGACAGCCATAGGGGTCGTTCTTCCCGTTTCTTCCAGAGAGTGGGCTTCGCCCCTCGTTATTGTCAAGAAGCCCTCGGGAAAATTACGTCTTTGTGGCGATTTCAAGGCCACCATTAATTCCCAATTGGTGGTGGACACCTATCCTTTGCCTCGTGCTGATGAATTGTTCTCCGCCATGGCGGGAGGCCAATATTTTTCTAAAATCGATCTTTCGGAGGCTTATCATCAGATACCACTTGATGAGGACTCCAAACGGCTGGCGGTCGTCAACACCCCGTTTGGCCTTTACCAATACCAGCGGTTGGCCTTTGGAATATCCAGTGCCCCGGAGATATTCCAGCGTTATCTTGAGAATGTCACGTCGACAATCCCTCGTTGTATTAATTACCTGGATGACATAATTGTCACAGGCCGCAGCACGAAGGAACACTTGCACAACCTTCGCACCCTCTTTCTCAAATTCAGGTCTGTGGGCTTGCGTTGCAACCTGCATAAGTCAACCTCCTTCCAACCGTCCATTGAGTATGTGGGCTACACCATATCTCGGCATGGCATCCAGCCACTAGGAAGTTTGGTCCAAGGTATTGTCAACCTTCCTCGGCCCACTTCGCTGAAAGAGTTACAAGCTTTTTTGGGCAAGATAGCCTATTACCACCGGTTCATTCCCAGGGCTTCCACTATAGCCCACCCCCTGTATGGCCTTCTGCACAAGGGTGTTCCTTTTGATTGGTCGCCTGCATGCGAGCGAGTGTTCACCTCGTTGAAGGGCCTCCTCACGTCAGCCCCTTGTTTGGCTACTTTTGATCCCCATAAGCCGTTGGTCCTGGCTACAGATGCTTCGCAGTATGGGGTGGGGGCGGTCCTGGCCCATCGCAACGCCGATGGTTCCGAGCAACCACCGGCGTTTGCGTCGAAAACGCTTAGTCCCGCGCAGGCCCATTACTCCCAGGTGGAAAAAGAGGCTTTGGCCATTGTCTACGCTGTTACCAAGTTTCACCCTTTCTTGTATGGCACGAAGTTTCAGTTAATCACTGACCATAAGCCGTTAATATCGTTATTTGGCCCCACCTCTCAGATTCCGGATAGGGCGGCCCACAGACACCAGCACTGGGCCTTGTTCCTCTCTAAGTACCATTATGACATTCATTTTCGCCCTACAGGACAGCATGCCAACGCCGACGCTCTTTCCCGTCTTCCGGTGGGCCCGGATCCTACGTTCGATCGAGAGGAGATTATGTGTTTTCAATTGGATGTGGCGTCCCACCAAGCAGTTGATGGCTTCCCAATCACTAGTTCTCGAGTCGCCAGGGAAATGGCGGCTGACCCGGTTCTCCGGCAAGTAGTTCGCCTCATTCAGCAGGGGTGGTCATCCCGCCCTCCGGGCCGGGCCTCGGACCCTCTTCGTAATTATTTTCTTCTACGAGACCGCCTCTCGGTCTTGGAAGGAGTTCTCCTTCTGGCTACCGATGATACAGCTCCTCGCGTGGTTGTTCCTGCAAGTTTACGCAGGGAGGTCCTCACATTATTACATGCGGGGCACTGGGGTGTTTCCCGTACTAAAACCTTGGCTCGCAGACATGTGTACTGGCCCGGTATTGACAGAGAAATTGAGCACTTGGTGGCCGCCTGTTCCCAGTGTGTGAGCCAACAAGCATCTCCCAGGGCAGCGTTCTCTTCATGGCCGCCGGCAACCCAAGCATGGGAAAGTGTTCACATCAATTTTGTGGGCCCGTTTCTCAATGGCTTTTGGCTCATTGTCATTGATGCTTATTCCCGATTCCCATATGTGGTTTGCTGCTCCTCAACCACTTCAGACGTTGCAATCCAGGCACTAGCAAAAATCTTTTCTGTGGAAGGTCTGCCAATCACCCTGGTCTCGGACAATGGACCGCAGTTTATTTGGCAGACCTTCCAGGATTTTTGTAGGCGCTTCGGTATTTGGCACATTTGCTCTCCCCCCTTCCATCCACAATCGAATGTGCACGAATTTCCTGCAGAGGAAGCATTGACGTTTTTCTTGACGGCATACCGGACCACACCAATGGGAGAATGCAGCCCCGCAGAGCTCCTCCATGGGCGTCAACCTAGGACTCTGCTGCACCTCCTCCGGCCTGGTCCTCGCCAGTCTTCACAAAACGGAGTACCTGGCTTTCCACTGGGTATGTCGGTCTGGGCCCGGGGTTCGGTCGCAATCCACGTTGGATACCGGCGGTGGTCCTGCGCCGAAATGGCCGCCGGCTCTATACCTTGCAGGCGGGGGATCGGGTGGTACGTCGTCACCAAAATCAGCTACGTCCACGTTCGGGCACCAACCCTCCGACCTCTCGGACATTGCCGGCACCTGTATTGGTTTCCCAGGGGACGTCACCTCCTCTCCCCGCTGTGACTCTGCCGCACTGCGATGGTTCTCAGCCTTGGCAGCCTCCAGTAGCTCCAGCACCGGCATCACCATCTTTCGAGATGCCCCAGCGAGAGCCAGCCCCCCTAGCAGGCCCGGTTTATCAGGGGGCTAGTTCACCTGTGGTCCTCCCTTCCCCTTCGTCCCCGCCACTGGGTCTTGCCCCTCCCGAGGTGGACCAGGATCCGGAGTTCGACAGCTTGTCGCCCGTTCTGTCCCGGGCTCCGGTTGTGGGACGACGGGGGCCTCTTCGTGTGGGTCTCTTCCAGCCGTATTCGAAGGTTCCGGCTCGAGGGTTGGCAGATCCCCTCGACTCCGGCCATCCAATGGATGTGGAGGTCATCGCTCCTGCCCGACGCTCCACCTTCCAACGCAGTGGATCACAGTGGCTTCAGCCCCCGAAGGAGGAGGAGTGTAGTAGCCACCAGAAAGATCGCGGGAGGCGCACATTGGCAAGGCGCGTCACGGACGGTAGTTGCCGCAAGTAGAGTCCCGTCCACCAGAGGGCACGCGAGAATTCGGACGCGACCTCTGCCGGCGTAACAACAAGAACAACAACAACTCCGGCAGCACGGGCCATGCCCAGTCAGTCAACATCGGGCATGCCTAGGACACAGTCCCGGTCTACGCTAAGTGAAGTGCGACGTAACGAGAACAGTGTTACTTCAAAAATAATAAAGTAATTAAGACTTGATTAACAGCAAAAGGATATACACAAGAGATTAGATTGACATATATAGATAGTAAGATTTGAGGCAGCGAGAGCTCTTTTGTGTGTAGCAGTTCAGTGTAATCAGTGTATGAACAGATTGATGAGACTGCATTTCTCAGTGGTGTGTTGGAGGGAGAGGACAATGATGATGGTACAGGGCATGTGTGTAAATTGCTGGAAGGACTTTATAGGCTGAAGTAAACTTCAAAATTCCAGTACAAATGTCTTATTAAGTTTCTCAGGGACTGTAATGAATGGGAGAGCTGTACTGATCCATGTGTGTTCTATGCTGATAACATTATACTTCTTTTTCACATTAATGAAAGATTGATAATGGACTCAGCTGATTCAATAAGTAAATGTACAGAGCAATTGGTTGATCATTTTCACATCACTGTAAATGATGTTGATTGCTACCTGGGATTACAAATCAACAAATTCAACAACTGTATTCAAAGAAATCGGTCTGCATAAATGAATAGAATTTTATGTAAATATGGCATGGCATATTTTTAAGAATTATATTATTAACTGAACCATGATGGAGAGTTGGTGAATCATCTCCTTTTAATAATATAGAACTCCAGCAAGAAATATTTGAAATATTTATGTACAGAATGTCAATCATACAAACTAATTGGGGGACATGGATGTCTGAAAAAATGGTTTAGTCAAATAATCAATCTTTACATTTTTATTTACCAGTTTACCAATACAAACTACAAATATTTATAATAACATGAATCTCTTTTGATATTAAAAAGGCAAGTACAGCAGGAATTTATGTAGTACAGTCTAGCAAAAAAATGTAATACATAGGCATTTTGCACATACAGTACATATGTCTAGAATTGATTATTTAAAAAAATCCTTAATTTTGATGTGTCCAAGCAAGCCTACCAACTCACAGGCAGCTAAGTCACACATTTTCCAGGGCGGATGTCTGAGAACAGTTGCTTTCATCTTGAGCTTCAAATCATTGTAAGGCAGTATCCAAACATCTAAGTGCTTGTGAAGCAACTAGTATATATTCATCTACGTTTTCTGGATCACAATTTCATGAGAAAGACACTGGCAGCATCAGGTTTATCAGTGCAGAAGTTTACAGTTTCACTATCCTGCATGGTTTGATACCCTGGAGCTGCATCATCAACGTTCATCCATTCTTCACCATCTTCTTCATTGCATTCATGGAAATTGAGTCCTTTTAGCATGCTGAGCATTTCAGACATATCTTTCTGTTTGTCATTTTCAATTAGACTTTAAGAACTTTCTGATACAGACAAATTTTTATTGCAGGCTATTTTTCAATTTCGGTTTCTTTACATATCTCATGCTGCTCTGATCACGTAGGATGCATCTACCAAATTAATATTTTTATGGTTTCTTCACTACCTTTCTTCTCCTGCCTCTTCTCTTTCTAAAAATAACCTATGTGACAATTTTCTCCTATAATATCATTTGAATGTCTCAGTAACACCTTGTTCCATGAGCTGTAATAAAGAGATTATGTTAGATGGAAGAAACATCACTGCTAAGAACTAATCATCCTCACGTAAGGTAACAAACACATGATGAATGAGTTGGTGCATTGTCAAGTAGCAGTAATGTTTTCTCCCTTTAACCATTCTTTAACTAATGAGCTTTCACAGAGGGTGCAAAACTTCCATAAACCATTTCACGAAAATCGTACTATCCATCCAGTTACAGGGGGGATAGTGGCACAAGTGAGCAAGTAACAGTTAATGTTCAGATAATCAATGCTCTATTGTACTTAACACAGAGTACAGGCTGTTAATGTTGTTTAAAGAGTTCAAGATTATACTGACCATACACAGGACAAGTGATAATTTTCTGAAGTTTCAAAGTTGTCCAGTTATGTGCAAAAGTAAGGCTTCAATGGATGTTGAATATGTGGCTTCAAGTGATGCTTCAAAATCACTTACATGGTTAGATCAGTTTTTGCAGGAAGTTATATATGGCAATGAGTCCTCAGTTCCTAATTTACAACTAGATAATCCAAGTTTCAACACATTTACTTCATAAGCAATCTAAACACACAGACACATTATGTCATTATATCCATCAGCTAGTTAAGAAGTAGATTACATCTACATCTACATTTATACTCCGCAAGCCACCCAACGGTGTGTGGCGGAGGGCACTTTACGTGCCACTGTCATTACCTCCCTTTTCTGTTCCAGTCGCGTATGGTTCGCGGGAAGAACGACTGTCTGAAAGCCTCCATGCGCGCTCGAATCTCTCTAATTTTACATTCGTGATCTCCTCGGGAGGTATAAGTAGGGGAAAGCAATATATTCGATACCTCATCCAGAAACGCACCCTCTCGAAAGCTGGACAGCAAGCTACACCGCAATGCAGAGCGCCTCTCTTGCAGAGTCTGCCACTTGAGTTTGCTAAACATCTCCGTAACGCTATCACGGTTACCAAATAACCCTGTGACGAAACGCGCCGCTCTTCTTTGGATCTTCTCTATCTCCTCCGTCAACCCGATCTGGTACGGATCCCACACTGTTGAGCAATACTAAAGTATAGGTCAAACGAGTGTTTTGTAAGCCACCTCCTTTGTTGATGGACTACATTTTGTAAGGACTCTCCCAATGAATTTCAACCTGGCACCCACCTTACCAACAATTAATTTTATATGATCATTCCACTTCAAATCGTTCCGCACGCTTACTCCCAGATATTTTACAGAAGTAACTGCTACCAGTGTTTGTTCCGCTATTAGAGTGAGTTATACACCAACTAGCAGACAGGAAGCTGACATTCTTAAAAAAGAGGTTAACATTTGTGAAGTTACATACGATGAAGGGATTCATTAGCATGGTGTTTACTTCATGATATAAAAAATTGTAGGAGAGTTATTTTGTTCGTTTATTTACAACAGGCTCCATTACAACTTTTTTGTAATCCTACATATGTATAATGTGTCTGTGTGTCTGTGTGTCGGTGGGTGGGTGCAAAATCTAGTGGTCATGAACTTTATACTACCACCTCTTCTCCCCTTGCCAACCAAATACTGGCAATGAAAATTTTCTCCGCCAGCAGGATTCCAACCGGGTTACCCATGTCCGATTCCACCACATAAGTTTGCATTAACAATCTCAGCCACGGAGTTGGAAATGTAGGAAAGTGTAAAATTGTTTGTGTGATCAATGTTATTGTATCTTAGTACTCTTCGAATATGTGAACTAGTGATGCAGAATATCTTTGGTAGCTCTAGTTCTTTGCTGCTGTTGGCACATGGGTATTGCATTGTATGACAGTATGTTTTGTCATGCTTTTGATGAATAAAATAGAACTTTTTCTTCAACTGACGTATGATATTGTAACAGAAATATTGAGTGTAAACAGACTTATAAATTTTAAACAATGAATTTTCCATTAAATAAGATGCTCCTACAAAGGATGTTTGTATTATGGCACTCAAAGAAAAGTAAGTTATACTTTAAACTATAAGAATCAGGAAAATACAGCTTGTAAAATGATACTAAAGTTTCAGATAACTACTATATATATATATATATATATATATATATATATATATATATATATATATATATATATATATATATATATATATAAGAGAAAGGTAGTGTTCATTTCTGTGCTTCTGATTACTGTGATTCAAATCTCAACCTATATGCCTATAGAAAACAAATGCTCAAAATTTGTGAGGTTTTAGAACATTCTATAGTACACCTTGCATATTTTTCCAGTGTATTAGCAAGTTTTCATTAATATAATCGACTCTGCATAGTTTTTAGTAGTCACTAGTCAAACATTTTTAAACTAAACATTTGTTTAAATGCCCTCTACATAGCATTATTGAATAAAATATATTTTGCACAGAAGCAGATGAAAATAGATTACAACATGATAACAAGCCATCATACTTTATGACATTTGTGTTCCTGATGGTTAGATTAGTTTTAACCATTAATTAGGGCAGTAATTTATCCTGAATTATTAATATCCACTTTACAGCCTTAAAAAATTATTTGACAGATGCACAATACCACAAATACCAGCCACACAACTAAGCAATGACCTGCATTGGTAAGACTCGAACATTCCATGAGCTTCATCCCTCTGTAAACAGAATCCAGCGTCCTCAGTTCCACCAAGCAGTGTGGCACACTGATTAGCACTTCAGACTCAGAGCTGGGGGGACCAGTTCTCAAATACCCGCATGATCATCTTGATGCAGGTTTTCTGTGTTTTCCCTAAATCACTCAAGGAAAATATCAGGATGCATTATTAGAAAAGGAAATGGCTGATTTCCTTCCACATCCTTTTCCCCCCATGAGAACTCATCTAATGATGTCATTGTCAGGTAGATCTTCAGCATCCTTCCTGCATTCCCTCTTTCCAAAGTTTACAACATAAAAGCAAAGAAAACTTTATTGTCAGCATGTTGCCTCTAAACTATAGTTTTCATGCTTTGTGTTGTTGTTGTGTTGAAAAAAACTGAAGTTATGTTAACATTTTTCAGGACCAGGGCTGGCATTTCTTGCTTATCCATCTGCTGTTCTACAGTTGCCTGGTGCTCCAGTATGGTCATGTTTATTTTTCTTAATGTTGCTTTGTATTGGCCTTGACAGTCAGGTAAGTAATTCAAATCAAAGATAACAGTTTCTATCCTTATCATTTTAATTTTCTTCTTACTAGTGTCAGATGCTGTAGAAAACAGTATTACATAAAATTCAGTTGAATGGAATTAATTAATTGTAGCTGAGCAAAATCTGTTGATTGTAGAGTTATGTCATCTGAAATGCAACAAAGATAAAATTATAATTTCATAAGACTGACCTTGTCCAAGTCTTGATGGTCACATGGCAAAAGAGATAGGGGAAACTGACAGGATATCATGCATAATATAAAGATAATCTTTCAATTCATTCAAATTGTATCTGTTAGATAATTTGTAACATACTTAAATATATTGATAAAAGACATGAGAGGACAATTTTACACCAGTAAAATTCCAAAAGAACAGGTAAAGTAAATGTGGTACATTTTGCCTAATACAGTGTGTGCCCACCATGAACAGCTGACACTGTTCCACATCCCTGTGACAGGAAATCTATGAGACTTTTTATTATGCCACTCATCAAGAGAATTGGTCTCCCTTCTGGAACAGTAATGGGAGATGCTGGCATACTGCAGTTTGTTTTTTGGGTGAATCCCAGATATATTCAGTAGATTTAAGTCAAGGGTAGATGATATCCACAGAATTTAAATGACATTCTCTCTTAGTTGTCCATCATTTGAGTTCCTTCCATAAAGAGTAAAGAACTGCCTGTGGTACCATCACAAAACAGAACAAATTTCTGGAGAAGCTCAACCCCAGTACTTTTGATCAAAGAACTATTCCCAATTATTAAAAGACCTGTATGTCCCCACTACTGATTGCTGCATACACTATGAGTCTGCCACGATGGAACTGGTATATATTACACACAAACATTGTGTTGTTTCATATTTCATACTCTCTCCTGGTGTAAAAATTTTGGTTGTGATGCCAAATAATAAATTTTGATTCATCAGAGAACAAATATTCAGTGGGCTTCTGTCCGTTCATTTACCCATCAAACCAATATATTTCTAAAATGGAATTACAGCAGTGGAGGTAAATAACAGACATAATAACTCTCTCACACCACTAAATACAGTCACTAAACCTGAAATTATTCCACCTACAGTAAGCCAGATGAATGAAATTAAAGAGCAGAAGAATAACAGTGATATCTCTGTATATTCCAACACTCATGAGAGAGGAATCACCAAAATTTTACAATAAGAACATTGTTTAAACACAAGCAGTTTCGTCAAACCAAGTGCATCCATGTGTGAAATTATAAAGAACTGCTCCAATACCAGTAATGAACAATGCAGGGTATTAATTGCAGGCTCCAACAACGTGTATAAAAATGAACTCAAACATGCCACAAAGTCATTAACAAAAATACTGATGCTACTAGAGAAACAAACAACAATTGCTTTGGGAATACCACACTGAGTCAACCTCCCAAGTTTCTCCTGTGCAAACAAGGAGACTAAAAAAGCAAACAGGCAGTTTTATAAAATCTGCCAAGCCTTCAAAAACACATTCTTTCATGACACTGAGGATATGGATAGAGAATTCTATACCAGAGATTGTTTGCACCTTAATGGGAAGGGAAAAAGTTTCATTTGTAAAGAAATTGCAGAAATCTTGAGGAATGTTCATGGCACATACCCCAGTCTAACCAATTGTTCCACGAAGTGCAAATCATAGGAGTAACAGCACTATCAATAGTGCCATCTGGACCATAATCACCAGATAAAACATCCCCCACCAACAGAAGAAGAGGAAACAACTGCAAGTGAAATGTGTAGTGAAACAGGCAGGTGAAAAATAGTGCCTCCATTCCACCTGAAAAATTTTTTAACATCAGGCACGAGGAAGAGGAAACCATAATGTTAAATAGAACCAAATGTTTAACTGTACATATATACTTTAGTATAAATAAGAAACCAGAAAGGAGTCAATGTAGAAATCTTACAAACAATGCTAATTTTGAGACTTTAGACAGAAATACAAGCACTTTCAGAATGCATTTGAACATTAATGGATTAGGTACAACCAATCATAATGGTAGAGTGAATAAAATTGATGAACTGCAGATTTTAATCTCAGAATACGAAAGTATTAAAATTATTTGTTTAAATGAATATTGGCTTACAAAAGAGTGTGTAACAATTTTAAATAAGTTAAACAGTTTCAGTGTAGCCTCAAGTTTCTGTAGAAGAAATAGTACCTATGGAGGCTCACGCATACTTGTAAATACACTATGTGATCAAAAGTATCCGGACACCTGTATGAAAATGACTTACCAGTTTGTGGCACCATCCATCACTAATGATGGAATTCAGTATGGTGTTGGCCCACCCTCAGCCTCGATGACAGTTTCCACTCTTGCAGGCATATGTTCAATCAGGTGCTGCAAGGTTTCTTGGGGAATGGCAGCCCATTCTTCATTGAGTGCTGTACTGAGGAGAGGTATTGATGTTGGTCGATTGTGCCTAGCATGAAATCAGCATTCCAAAACATCCCAAAGATTTTCTATAGGATTCAGGTCAAGACTCTGTGCAGGCCAGTCCATTACAAGGATGTTATTGTCAAGTAACCACTCCATCACAGGCTTTGCATTATGAACAGGTGCTCAATCATGTTGAAAGATGCAATCGCCATCCCCGAATTGCTCTTCAACAGTCAGAAGCAAGAAGGTGCTTAAAACATCAGTGTAGGCCTGTGCTGTGCTAGGGCCATGCAAAACAACAAGGGGTACAAGCCCCCTCCATGAAAAACATGACCACACCATAACACCACCGCCTCCGAATTTTACTGTTGGCACTACACACACTGGCAGATGATGTTCACCGGGCATTCACCATAACCACACCCTGCCATCAGATCGCCACAGCGTGTGCGATGATTCATCACTCCACACAACATTTTTCCACTGCTCAGTAATCCAATGTGTACACTCCTTACACCAAGCGAGGCATCGTTTGGTATTTACCAGCGTGATGTGTGGCTTAAGAGCTGCCACTCGATCATGAAATCCAAGTTTTCTCACCTCCCACCTAACTGTCATAGTACTTACAGTGGATCCTGATGAAGTTAGGAATTCCTGTGTGATGGTCTGGATAGATGTCTGCTTATTACACATTATGACCCTCTTAAACTGTCGGCAGTCTCTGTCAGTCAACAGCCGAGATCAGCTTGTACGCTTTTGTGTTGTACAAGGCCCTTCACATTTCCACTTCACTATCACATAGGAAACAGTGGACCTAGTGATCTTTAGGAGCATGGAAATTTCACGTACAGACATATGACATAAGTGACACCCAATCACCTGACCACATTCGAAGTCCGTGAGTTTCGCAGAGCACCCCATTCTGCTCCTTCACGATGTCTAATGACTACTGAGGTTGCTGATGTGGAGTATCTGGCAGCAGGTGGCAACAAAATGCACCTAATATGAAAAACATATGTTTTTGGGGGTGTCCAGATACTTTTGATCACATAGTGTAACTATTTAGAATACAAAGTGGATGATGATTTCAATTTCCTATATGAAGAAGGTGTATTTGAAAGTTGCTCAGTTGAATTAGAAAAACAAAATATTGTCATTATATCAATATACCGAATTCCAGGTGCAGCAGCAACAAAATTATTTTTACCAAAGTTAATGGGTCTTTTACAGAAAGTCAGTAATGACAAAAAGAAAAGGGTTTTAGTAGCCACTGATTTCGATACAAATTTATCCAATGAAACCAGTGACTCAATACAGTTTATGGACCTAATTCAAAAATTTGGGTTCAAGACAAACTTCATGGAATTCACAAGAAAAAATGACAATACAGAAACTGCCATTGATAATATTCTAACAAATTATAAATTCGATGATGCAAGGAACCTGTGTGTAGATTTAGGACTTTCAGACCATTCTACTTTGTTTATTGAAATGACTAATACAAATAAATAAAGTACAAGAAAAACGTACAACACAAGACATTTTACTGTCGAAAACTTAAAATTGTTCTGCTCTAAATTAGAAGAGGTGGAGTCAAAAGTTCAAGATGAGATTCCAATTTCTGTATATTTTAACATATTTTTTAAAATTCTTTATGTGTATTTAATGAAATATTTCCACTTAGAGTGTGCCAGACAAAAGTGTCTAATAAGCTAAATTGGATCAGTGATGGAATAAAATATCCAGTGAAAAGAAAGACAGCTGCACAAGGAACTGTAATACAACAAAGACCCTGTTTTCATTAACTATGTTAAACAGTATAAAAGCGTATTTAGAAGGGTAGTGAAAGCAGCAAAAGAAATGGTTAATAATAAATACAGCTCAGCTCATGGAAACAAATCAAAGGTAGTCTAATCCATCATAAAATCAGAACTGGGGATTATAGCTGACAGCAAAGATATTTCTAAAATTAAGTTGGGGTAGTAAAATTGTAACAAACCTGGCTCAGATGTCAGTCATTCGCCACTTTTTTAATAAATGTATATAAATAAGTTGTAAATGTACATGCTTACGCAGAAAAAGTACATTTAAGACACAAGGCACATGAATACTCTAACCAATTTGAGAAAATTTCAGTTAAAGATGTAGAGAAAACTATATTACAGCTAAAAAACAAACATTCTGCTGGGTGGGATGGCATACCAACCAAAGTAGTTAAAGCAGCTGCCAGCATAATAGCTCACCTTCTTTGCTTGATCACTTGAAGGAGGCCACTTTCCAGATGTCCTAAAGTATGCATAGGTAAAACCTTTGTTTAAAAAAGGCTCAAGAGAAGATATGGGGACCTACCACCAAATCTCTAGTCTCCCGATTATTTCAAAAATATTTGAAAAAGTGGTGGTAACATAAATTTAAAAAATTATAGATAAATCAAACATATTTATTTATTTCAGATAATCAGGAAGGCTTTCAAAACGGCAAGAGTACAATAGAAGCCATTAATGAGTTTGTGAAAAAAATCAGTTCCACCTTCAACAAGTTGAGAAAAGTTGCAGGATTGTTCTGTGACCTCACAAAATCATTTGACTGTGTAAACCATCACTTTTTCCTGTATAAAATGGGAAGATACAGAATTGGGGGTTGTGATTTAGAGTGATTTAGGTCATACCTCACAAACAGAAAACAAAGAGAAGTTATATCATCAAGTAAGGAAAATTCTTTCTCTGAATGGATGATTATTTCACAAGGCATTCCACAAGGCTCAATTCTGAGTCCAATTTTGTTTTTACTTTATATAAATGATCTACCCTTGAACATAAATTCACTCAGTTCTGTTCGCTGATGATACTTCTGCCCTTGTTGAAAGCAATGACCCCAAACAAATTTCTTCAACAGTCACAAAACTATTAGACAGTTTGGAAAACTAATTCCAACTAAATGGGCTAAAATTGAATACTGCGAAAACACATTTGCTCAGTTCAAAACTAAAAACCCTGAGGTAAAGGAATTCCACATTAGTCGTAGAAAACAAGAACTGAAAGAAGTGGACTGTGTTAAATTTTTAGGCATGCATTTGGACCAAAATCTATCATGGTCTTCAACATAAAGTATTTAGCAAGTAAATTAAATAGCCTGACATTTGCAATGAAGATTCTGTCATATTGAACTAGTGTGGAGATGAGAAAAACAGTTTACCGCAGCTACTTTGAATCAGTTATAATGTATGGGATTATTCTTTGGGGAGGCACATGCAAAATGACTAGAATCTTAAAATTACAAAAATCAGTTGTTAGAAATATGTCTAATGCAAAATCAAAAGTATCCTGTCATCCACTGTTAAGAAATTTGAAAATATTAAGTGCTCCATGTCTGTACATGTATGAACTGATTATTTTTGTATACAGTAACCCCAAATTATTCACAGACAATAACTTTAAACATCAGTACAGTACTAGGAAGAAGGAAAATTTCATGCTTCCCACTCATAGATTAAAGCTTTTTGCACAAACCCCAGAACACCTGAGCATGAAAACTTACAACATGCTAAAAGAGAAGCAAATCCTCAGCATGGAGATGAGACAACTAGAGCAAAAACAACAACAATTGTTAGTTCAGAAATTTTATTATTCCTTAGAAGAATTTCTTAATGATAATATGACAATCTGAGCAAGAAAGCAAGTGTGATTCTTGAGTTTCTCCCGGCGTATTTGATAATCAAAATATCCACGTGTGTACTGCCGGTATACAGTGTCCCAACGGGCACAATATTTCGGCGATCATACATGTCGCCATCATCAGGTGAACTGACGGACTGAGCTCCTGTGAACGTGCCGGCACGGAGATCTGTACACTATGGCTGCTCAGGGGGAACTGGGTTCGGTCGCGGCGGCGGCCGACTTAAATACCCTCCGTCCGCGGCGCGCTCACTCCGCCGTCCGCGCCCCGCGCCACGGTCGCGCGGTGGAACAGATTGCGACGGCGTCTGAGATGACGTCGGTGTGATGGCTCTGTCCGCTGTGGTCGTCACAACTATACATTTGCTCGATTTACTCTTTATCAACCCAATCGCTGGTTCCCAAGCTTTGCTAAGATTATAGCCACAGTCACGGTTTATGAGGTCGTCATTGGTGCGAATTTCGATGGCCTCTCTAACAACGCTGTCCCAGTATCTCGACGTCTGTACCAGAATCCTCGTGCGTTCATACTCCATAGCGTGATTTTCCGACAAACAATGTTCAGCGACCGCCGACTTGCTCGGATACATCAGTCGAGTGTGCCTCTGGTGTTCACGGCATCGATCCTCGACGGTACGCATCGTCTGACCAATATACGACTTACCACATTGACATGGAATCTGGTACACGCCGGCCTTCCTCAAACCGAGGTCATCTTTGGCGCTCCCCACCAGTGCACGAGTTTTATTCGGAGGACAAAACACAGTTCCGACCCGGTGTTTATTCAAAATGCGGGCGATTTTCCCCGAGAGTGCGCCTGTATATGGGATAAACGCAGTGCTTACCTCCTCCCTCGTGATTTCATCCATCTCCACAGGTTGTGCTGTAGTGGGTGGGCGGAGAGCACGTTGAATCTGCAACTCTGAGTACCCATTTTTTCGAAATACAGTTCTCAGATGTTCCAATTCCTGGGGTAGACTCTCTGCGTCAGAGATAGTGCGCGCCCTATGTACTAGAGTTTTAAGCACCCCATTCCTCTGTGAAGGGTGGTGGCAGCTGTCTGCGTGCAAATACAGATCAGTGTGCGTTGTCTTCCGATACACCCCATGGCCTAGGGTGCCGTCAGGCCTTCTCTTGACCAAGACATCAAGGAAAGGTAGTTTACCCTCCGTTTCAGTCTCCATAGTGAATTTGCTTTTTCCGTTACGTGGACGACACGTTCGTCATCTGGCCACATGGTATGGATAAACTCCTTGACTTCCTTACACATCTAAACTCCATACACCCCAACATCAAATTCACTATGGAGAATGAAACGGAGGGTAAACTACCTTTCCTTGATGTAAAATGGTTACTAATAGCCAGCCTTAATCATTCCAAGTACATTCACATTGACAAGTTCCACATCATTACAAAGTGTCATACTCATGATCTATGGAACAGGTACTAATTTAATCTAATCTATGTACAAATGACATATCTAAATTAGCCAATCAGATCTTTTTACTCTATTTGTACCAATAACATATGGTTGTATACAACACTGTTTGAGGTGCAACATTCGTTCCAGTACGTATCAGGACATCTTAACTGTACAAACAATTATTTTCAGGAGTGAATATTACACACACTTGATTTTTTTCACATTAAAAACACAGTGGTACTTTTGAATAAATAAATACATTTTGGGGCAATGGAAACTGATATTAAAATATGGGGAAAGGAAAAATTAAGGAAGGAAGAAAATCTGACAAGCCTGATAAAGTTTATGCCATAATATTGACTCTACAAAAGTAAATCTTCATTTGATGTGTTGTAAGCTAAAGAACAAAAGAAAGGAACCCTCAAATTTAATGCCCTACCAATACCAAAATATGTAATGATAGAGCAGCTAGACAATTATGGCAGAGGAAACCAGAGATCACCTTGTTGAAGACATCATGATTTGTGGAAAGTACAGGAAAACTAAATAAAGGTCACCAGACGAGAATTTAAATGTTAATCTTCCCAAATAAAGGTCCATTGTATTGATTATATCACATAACACTGCATGTTCAGTAATTCAAACTATTTTTTAAAAAATTTACATTGAAAACTGCAGAAAAAGTGTTGTGTAGCTTGCAATACTTCATCAATGTCAGGATTTGGAAAAAATATGAATAATTGGAAGAGTTTGTCATTTCACTTTATGCTTGAGATCTATATTTTCTTTTTGTCAAACTATGGTAGAATCACCAACAATACTTATTAATTGTTCGTAGCTATAACACAAACGAAGACACCCATAAAATAAAAGTAATTAATTTCCACATAGAAAGAATGTGTTACAAAACATATAAAAACCAAAGGAAAGTGAGATTCAATATTCATATTAGTAAAAATGTTTTCATGATATGAGGTGTCTCAGCAAGTATCAAGTGACAGACAGGAGGTGCATTTAATAATTAAACAAATTTAAGACCATACAGGGCACATATTATCTGATAACAGATCATAACAACACACCATGGTACCTGGCAACAAATGTAATTGTTTTAGATATTAGAGGGAAAAAGTAAAGAACAATACAAGTACACTAATTTGTTCTGAAATGAAATTCTTACATAATCATTTTGGTGGTGGCTTCCAAGTCAACATTAAACAATAGATAGATATGGCACTATAACCTAGCAGACAGTCAATGGGATGGTACAGAAGCAAACCATCTGAGTAAACACTCAATTACATCTCTTAAAAATTCCGTGTGATTCAGCAAGTAGTATTTTTTGCATGAGAATAGTTGAGACTAATGGGAAATTTATGTGCAAACTTAATTAGTCTGTTGTACAAATAGATGTGTTGGTCATGATATTGTTCACACAAGAGGAATAAGTGATTTAAATTACCTTCTGTTATTGTATGGCGAAGTTGGAGAGCCTCTGATACTTATCCTGCAGCAGTGACTGGATATGTTGACATGTTAGGGTCACATTGTTATGTAGGATGTAAGGTGTCATCTACCACACATCCAGTCTATAAAAAAAGGCATCATCCTTTGCAGGAAAGTTGCAACAGTGCAAGTGTTACAAAAATTTTCACAATTATGGTTGCTGAACTACTTCTCAGAGTAACACACTTAACAATATCTTACTGAAGTACACTAATATTCCACCACAAATTAGCAGCTGTGGGTATTTAGCAAGTTTTCAAAATTCTTATGTGTTACTTCATATCATCTCTTTGATAGTAAAATGTTTTTATTATCTGAGATGTAATGAAATGAAAATGAGAAAGTTAGATCTTACCACTGTACCACATTATTATGTAAATATAGTTTATTAATAACAGTTCTAGTACAGTTTTACATCTCAGTGGTTGAAATTACATTTAGGAACAGGAAAATTAATCTAAATGTTTCTTATTTAAATTGAACTGGAATGCTAGATTTAAAAAAGAAAGTAATCACTGCAGCAAAAAAGTTAAATAATGATTCATATATCAGTAGAAATAATGGCAACAAAAAAATGAAATCAGTTTGGAAAGTGATCAATAGTAACTTAGGAAGAAGCAAAGTGAGAAACAACATTGTTATTAAAACTGAGGACAAAACTATAAATGATCCATTACAAATTGCCAATATATTCAACTGTCATTTTACAAGTGTAGTTCAAAACCTCATACAAACCCAAAGTAGTACAGACATCAGTCATAACATCACATTGAATTCCGAAACTATGTTTTTGTATCCTGTAACAGAATATGAGGTAGAGAATGCCATCAGCAAACTAAAAAATAAATTATCCTGTGGCACCGATGGCATTCCAGACAAAATCATTAAACACAGCAGATATATTTCTCCTCTTCTTGTAGATATAATTAATGCATCTTTCAGTACTGGCACTTTCCCTAGAAAGCTGAAACAATCAATTATAAAACCATTATACAAAAATGGGGATCATTATGATGTAAAAAACTACAGGCCTTTATTAATGTTATCTTGTTTTTCAAAAATTATAGAAAGCGTAATGTATGGAAGACTCTCTACTTTCCTAAAAAAAAAAGTGGAATATTGGTCAATGAACAAAATGGCTTTCGAAAGAATAGATCAACTGAAACAGCTATATACAACTTTCTAAAACTTGTCCTAAATTCCATTGATAATAATGAAGTAAATTGTGGGGTCTTTTTAGATTTATCAAAGGCCTTTGACGTTATTGATCATAAACTACTGCTCGAAAAACTTAGTTGCTATGGACTCCATGGTACTGCTCATGCATGGTTTAAGTCATATTTACCTGGCAGATGCCAGAAAGTAGAAATAGTTCATGATGGAAAGTCATACTTTTCTGGTTATAAGGAAGTTAGTTATGGGGTGCCCCAAGGTTCGGTGTTGGGACCACTATTGTTCTTGATCTTTATAAATGACTTGCCAAACTATTTAACACAAGCTGATTGTGTACTTTTTGCTGATGATACAAATCTCTTTATTAAAGCTCAGAATGAGACTGACCTTAACAGCAAAATTGAAACAACAACAGTTGAAGCAAGTAAATGGTTCAGGGACAACAGTTTATTTGTGAATGAGAATAAAACATTATGGATGAATTACAGACATATTTGAAATAATATGAAGCCCAATATAACTGTGAAGCTAGGCCAACAGAATATACTACAAACGCCAAACACAAAATTCTAAGGAATTTGGTTAGATGAGCATCTAAAATGGGGCAAGCATATACATGTGCTCAATAAAAAGTTGAGTAAATGTTGCTATGTATTTAGAATGCTCAAATATTGCTGCAGTGATCAAACAGTATTGTGTACATATTATGCATTTATGCATAGTCTTTTGCGATATGGTGTCATATTTAAGGGCAATTCAAGTCAGGCAAAACGCTCCTTTATTATTCAAAAACGAGTGATAAGAATCATAAAAGGAGCTGCACCTAGAGATCCATGTAGGGAAATTTTCAAGGAATATAAAATCATGACTCTTCCATCCATTTACATCTATGAAAGTATATGCTTCCTGAAGTCTCACCCCCAGTTTTCTTCTTTAAACAGTGAGTTCCATGATTATACAACAAGACAGAGTAATGAATTTCACAGAGAAGTGCATAAGAAAGCCCATTACAACAAGAGTGCAATATACCACCCAAAAATTCTCTATAGTGCTCTTCCCTTAAAAATAAAAAGGATTCAGCAGCTGAGCAGTTTTAAAAGTGAACTCAAAAGAATGTTAATCAGTAATAGTTTTTACAGTGTTTGTGAATATATGAATTCTTCAGAAAGATAGCGTGCCTTCACCTATCTTATAAGTTACTCGTATACAAACTTGTGTCGTGGGGTAGACTCTTTTATGTACACACAAAAATTAATTAATCTGTCAATATAGAGTGTTATAATCATTGTTTCTTGTTGCTGTCCATTATACACAGAATATATGTAACTTATTTGTGTCCTATATTGTTACAAATGTATATCATGTAAGCTATAATTGTTTTGCCCATATATTTAATTCAGATTGTTCACTGATAGTTTTTACATAATATGTTGTTATTCATATTTTTTCTGTATGTAACATATGACAAATCCCATATCATTGTACATGATAAAACTGGTGCTCAATAAACAAACAAACAAAATAAAATCACTGCTAAGCAATTGAACATTATTATTTCTTACGTTCTCACTTTTTATTCTGATCACTTGGATCACTTTCTATTCTAACAGTTCTGTACAATGGAAGGATTTGTAACAGCAATGGTTGATGAGTGGCCACAGTTGCTGCGCAGAAGAAAAGAGATATTTATTGCTATTGTATGCTTCCTATCATATTTAGTTGGACTGTCCTGCATTTCACAGGTAAATAGTAATTATTAATTAACTATTTATTTGGTGTAGTTGGTTTGATTCCTATTTTATTTAATAACTTAAGACAGATATGTTTCATTGGATTTCAGTATACTGTTTCTTTTATTTTAAATCATAAAATGCTTTTAGGTTCATGCTAAATGAGATATTTTATTTACACATGGGGATAATACCTACCTTAATGCTTCTGTAACGCACATATTGTTTTCCCTTTTCTTTTATTTGAACCCCATATTTCAATAATCAAGATTTATCACAATCATTTTACAGCTGTATCAGTTTTACAAAACATATCTTAGAAACTTATTTTATGACATTTGTGCCTATATTGTACCCTTATTCTGAGATTTGTAACACTCATCTATGCACTGCAAGTGAACAGCTATTATTAGGTCACAGGAGTTGCATTATTGCTTCTCTGTTTGTGTAGGGTAGTTCTCATTGGATGTAATTTAAAAATCCATTTCCTCCTTGTAACTTATATACATTTAAAATACATAATGTACAAAACCAATTCTGATGTCACATTAGCAGACTTATTCTGACTTTACTGAATTTCTTCTTTAGAGAGGCTCTTATATGTATGCCACAGCATAAATGTACTGATTGCAGAATCACTTGTTAAGAGTGCAGTTCATCCCATTCTTACAGATTAGCACAAATGCCTTTAGTATGATGAAGGAATTTAAAATCCAGAGAACAAGGGACACAAAACAGATCACCTTTAAAATTAATAATATAGTTTGATGAATAGCTCTCAAATTAAGGACTGAGATTACACTTAGATGTGAACATCTGTGAAAATGTTGAGACTGTTGTACTTCCTAGAAGTGCAAGACACTATGTGTATAGCCATATTAATCTCATTATCAGTGGGCATGCATGTTATGAAGCCAAACCACTGCAGCCCATAATGTTCTCTGTACACCTGCAAGGACCTTGACTGGAGTGTTCTTCATGCATGTCAGTCTATAACTCTGGAACTAAAGCATCTTTCGTCATCACCTGCAAGCTCTTGCTGTTTTCCAGGTCTCTAGAATTTGGACTTTTATGAGTAAGGTATTAATGACAGGCATTTAAGAAAACACTAACTTTTCTTATCTTAGAGAAGACTGAAGCCACCTCTTGCTTTGAAAGATGAAGTACAACAGAGTTGTTGTGATATTTTAAACACAACTGGTTTAAAAAACAACAATGACTGGCATTACCTGTTGCAACTATGTCATATGGAATAATTCTGTGGAGGTGCCATCCAACACCTGGTTCTGTTCCGCAAGCTCTTCATAGAGCTGAAATAATATTTAATGTTTGTAGGCAATAAATTGTATGACTGTTCGCAGATGATGAGCTATGGTGGACTACACAGATAACTTTACAAAGATAATTTATAAACATTCATAATTCTTTCTTGCACTGGTCTCCCACTAGCAGTTATTCTCTAAATTTAGCCAATGATCTCATCTTCCATCAATCACTAGTAAAAGCTTCACATGTCTATTATGTTAGCTAGAAGATTCTAGTCATCGTTTGTCCAGAAATCAAGTATTGTGAAAGTTTTTTCAGTGCAGCCAAAGTGAAAATTTTGAAGCTCAAATGTTATAACAATGTGGTCACTCATAGTTACATTTTTATTTACTGTCTGGCCACTAATTCTCTCTATAGGTGATCTGCTTGGTAGCTCCAACTGATCTAGTGTAATATGTATAGGTTTCACCATCTCTAAGTAGGCCTATCACATAGTGAAACAGCATCCATCACTTATCTGGGCCACAGAAGCATTTCCAACTAATTTTATCAGAAAATCTAGAAGTGCCACAGTATCTGTAAATATTATGGAGGCATCATGGAGAATCAGAGAATCAGTCCATTTGAACAAATTGTGTATAAATGAGTGATATGGAAGTAACAAAGTATAGCAGTGCCTCTCCTTGTAGTCAGTTAGCACCCCATAAAAAAATGTGTAAATCATGAGAAATTCGAAAGATGTTATGACAACAGACAAGGTTAGAGCTTTTAAGGTAAAAGTTACAAATGGCAAGGAATGAACAGCTAATATTAGTTAACATTAGCGAAATACACAAAAACAACAAAATTGTGAGCATTTGTTTGATATACAGCATCCTCTCACTTGTTAAATTACCTCATCATTATTGTATACAGTTTCCATCCCCTATCTGGGTCTGTTAACAGCATAATCCTCTCCCTCTTTCTCTGTACTCCCATGATACTTCTCTCTTCACTCCGACCCAGTTTTCTCCTCTCTTTTCACAGATTCCTTCACTCCAACAGTCCACCTGTGACTTAGTCTTCTTCTAGGTCTCCTGCCTCCTGTTGTCATTTCACAGAGCTGTCTCAATATTTTGCCAACTCTCATTCTTTTAACATGCCCATACATACTAATTTTGTCTTTTCTTTGGTGTCTTGCTTGGGCTTCTATTTCATTATTTCTCTCACCATCTTATTCCTTACTCCATCTACTCTAGAGTCCTATTCTGCTTCTCTGAAATTTCATCTCACAAACCTGTATCCTGCTCACTTGCCTTTTCTTCATTATTCGCATTTCTGATGCTTGCACGAGTACTGGGGCATAATACACTTGGTATAACATTTGCTAACTTTTTGGTGGTATGTCATTGCTCCAGACCAAGCTTCTGACACTCTACAGTAGGCCATGGGCTTTCCTTCTTGTTTACCTTATTATTCCTGCTGGAGTCTTCTACTATGCTCATTAGTTACTTGAAACTCCCCATGTTCCTTAGCACTTGCCCTATAGTGCTTACACACATTACTACTCTCATCTTAAGCCTTATTGTCACCACCATTTCACACTTCCATCCTCTCCCACTACTTCCCCCTACACTTTAAGGCTTTCTTCTACCTCTCCTTCTCCATTTTCATATGTTACTGAATCATCTGCAAACATCATTGCACTTTATATTTTCCCCTCCTTTTCTCCCTGCCATTCCTGTCATTATCTAATCCATAAGGTGATGAAAAGTAGAGAAGATAGTGCACTCCCTTGCTTCAGCCCTCTTTCCTGTTCAGACAGTCTTCTCTTTTCTACTTTTACACAACTCACAATTCCTTGATAAATGACCTTTATTTTTCTTGTAGTAAGCTATCCAATGCCCTTTTCTCAAGGATTTCCTATATCTTGCTTGTCAGTGTCCTAGAACACCACCTCACCATGATCATAGTGTCTCTCTTGAAGATGCCTTACACTAAAAATTAGATATATCACATGAGTCCCTTTTTCCAGTTTTCATGTATCCTTTTATTCTTTCCATACTATTCTCATGACCCCATAGAACCACTGCACTTTGACAATGCCAGTTGCTCGCACCACCTCCACGTTTACTTCATTGAGTTCAGATGATTTTCCTTCTTTCTTGATCTTTATGACTTCCTCTACTTCTGTCCAGGTTAGATTTATCTCTACATGCCCTGGACCCTCATTTTCCTCATCAAAATTCCTGATTGGGTTTAGTAACTCTTCAAAATATTCTTTTAACATTTCCTTGATTTCCTGTACATTCTCAATTTCCTTTCCTTCTTTATTGATCATCCTGACATTACCCATCATGCCTCTCTTCTTAGCCGTAACTCTGCCACCTTCTTACTCCATTCACTTTCATCTTCCATCATTTTGGCCAGTATCATATTATCTGCTAATCGAGCATGGAAGTTTATACTTTAAATATGACCAGTGACAAACTTTCAATGAAGTATTTCTTGCTACAAGTAATTTTGGGAGACTGGAATACTCATCTCATATTTGGTAGTCCTCCATGTAGAAGACAGGATGTAAATCTGTCTGGGTGGCCTGAGTAATCATAATTTATGGGATCAGAGTTTCCTAAAAATTAACACCAATTCACAACTTCTTGGTCTTTATTATGAATTTCCTCCACTTCATCATAAGCAATAGCAACACAGAGTGGCCACGCTGTTTGAGGCACCATGCCACAGATTGCACAGCTCCTCCCGCCGGAGGTTTGAGTCCCCCCTCAGGCATGGGTATGTGTGTTGTTCTTAGCATAACCTAGTTTAAGTAGTGTCTAAGTCTAGGGACAGATATCCTCAGCAGTTTGGTCCCTTAGGAATTCACACACACACACACACACACACACACACACACACACACACACACACACACACACACACACACACACACACACACAAGGAATAACAAAACGCACAACAACAACTAAAACCTCTCCCCTCCTGTCTCAGCAGCTTGTGTATACATTTCTTTTTTAAGAATGAAGTAAACAAAACAATAATTATTGGAACTGCAAAATACATTACTTACAACTAAAAAAGTTAATCAAAAAAGTTCTTGCACAGTAGTTTTACATGAAATAAATTGTCAAATTGATATGTAGTGGTTGTAATTGTAAATTTCATAATTTACTGTGTAAAATAATCTCTTATATCTGATCAAGTAATGCAAAATACAAAATTTTGATTTTCTCCTTAATAACAAACTGGCTTTTGTGGATAACATTTCCATGACTTCCAGGCATTGATATACTCATTAAACTGGTTTTTTATGCAGTGAACAGACTTTGGTGAAATATGAAAATATGATATCTATTTACAATAAATTTCATAAGCTTGTAATTAAGAGGTCAATATAATAGAGAGAAACATTCCACGTGGGAAAAATATATGTAAAAACAAAGATGATGTGACTTACCGAACGAAAGCACTGGCAGGTCAATAGACACACAAACAAACACAAACACACACACAAAATTCAAGCTTTCGCAACAAACTGTTGCCTCATCAGGAAAGAGGGGAAGGAGAGGGAAAGACGAAAGGATGTGAGTTTTAAGGGAGAGGGTAAGGAGTCATTCCAATCCCGGGAGCGGAAAGACTTACCTTAGGGGGAAAAAAGGACAGGTATACACTCGCACACACACATATCCATCCACACATATACAGACACAAGCAGACATATTTAAAGACAACCCTTTGTCTTTAAATATGTCTGCTTGTGTCTGTATATGTGTGGATGGATATGTGCGTGTGTGCGAGTGTATACCTGTCCTTTTTTCCCCCTTAAGGTAAGTCTTTCCACTCC
The DNA here is from genome assembly GCF_023898315.1 of Schistocerca nitens. NCBI lineage: Eukaryota > Metazoa > Arthropoda > Insecta > Orthoptera > Acrididae > Schistocerca > Schistocerca nitens. The sequence goes on along the minus strand of NC_064616.1, from coordinate 566,729,826 downwards.
CGGGATTGGAATGACTCCTTACCCTCTCCCTTAAAACCCACATCCTTTCATCTTTCCCTCTCCTTCCCCTCTTTCCTGATGAGGCAACAGTTTGTTGCGAAAGCTTGAATTTTGTGTGTGTGTTTGTGTTTGTTTGTGTGTCTATCGACCTGCCAGTGCTTTCGTTCGGTAAGTCACATCATCTTTGTTTTTACATATAATTAAGAGGTCAGTTACATAAGTTCCTTTTACTGTGGTTCTACATGGACTAAATTACTAAATTAATATATAATAATTATTATCTTGGATTTTCTGGTTTTCTGCGCAAAATAGTATTTTATGTCAGATCCAATAATGCAAAACAAATAATACTGATTTTCTTCTTAATTACTATTTGGGTTTTGTAGCAGACATTTTCTTAAGTTCCAAATACACTCCTGGAAATGGAAAAAAGAACACATTGACACCGGTGTGTCAGACCCACCATACTTGCTCCGGACACTGCGAGAGGGCTGTACAAGCAATGATCACACGCACGGCATAGCGGACACACCAGGAACCGCGGTGTTGGCCGTCGAATGGCGCTAGCTGCACAGCATTTGTGCACCACCGCCGTCAGTGTCAGCCAGTTTGCCGTGGCATACGGAGCTCCATCACAGTCTTTAACACTGGTAGCATGCCGCGACAGCGTGGACGTGAACCGCATGTGCAGTTGACGGACTTTGAGCGAGGGCGTATAGTGGGCATGCGGGAGGCTGGGTGGACGTACCGCCGAATTGCTCAACACGTGGGGCGTGAGGTCTCCACAGTACATCGATGTTGTCGCCAGTGGTCGGCGGAAGGTGCACGTGCCCGTCGATCTGGGACCGGACCGCAGCGACGCACGGATGCACGCCAAGACCGTAGGATCCTACGCAGTGCCGTAGGGGACCGCACTGCCACTTCCCAGCAAATTAGGGACACTGTTGCTCCTGGGGTATCGGCGAGGACCATTCGCAACCATCTCCATGAAGCTGGGCTACGGTCCTGCACACCGTTAGGCCGTCTTCCGCTCACGCCCCAACATCGTGCAGCCCGCCTCCAGTGGTGTCGCGACAGGCGTGAATGGAGGGACGAATGGAGACATGTCGTCTTCAGCGATGAGAGTCGCTTCTGCCTTGGTGCCAATAATGGTCGTATGTGTGTTTGGCGCCGTGCAGGTGAGCGCCACAATCAGGACTGCATACGACCGAGGCACACAGGGCCAACACCCGGCATCATGGTGTGGGGAGCGATCTCCTACACTGGCCGTACACCACTGGTGATCATCGAGGGGACACTGAATAGTGCACGGTACATCCAAACCGTCATCGAACCCATCATTCTACCATTCCTAGACCGGCAAGGGAACTTGCTGTTCCAACAGGACAATGCACGTCCGCATGTATCCCGTGCCACCCAACGTGCTCTAGAAGGTGTAAGTCAACTACCCTGGCCAGCAAGATCTCCGGATCTGTCCCCCATTGAGCATGTTTGGGACTGGATGAAGCGTCGTCTCACGCAGTCTGCACGTCCAGCACGAGCGCTGGTCCAACTGAGGCGCCAGGTGGAAATGGCATGGCAAGCCGTTCCACAGGACTACATCCAGCATCTCTACGATCGTCTCCATGGGAGAATAGCAGCCTGCATTGCTGCGAAAGGTGGATATACACTGTACTAGTGCCGACATTGTGCATGCTCTGTTGCCTGTGTCTATGTGCCTGTGGTTCTGTCAGTGTGATCATGTGATGTATCTGACCCCAGGAATGTGTCAATAAAGTTTCCCCTTCCTGGGACAATGAATTCACGGTGTTCTTATTTCAATTTCCAGGAGTGTATATTGCTTGGTATGATATATATATATATATATATATATATATATATATATATATATATATATATATTTTTTAATGAAATGCATAAGTTCCATCAAAATACGAAAATATGCTGTTTGTTTACAGTTAATTTTGAGAAACTAGTTTTGAAACCCTACTCTGTTACTTGGTTTACTCACAAAGCTTTCAAGGTGTCATTAACATAGAAGAATTCCACCATACAGTTTGTAGCAATATGCATAAGTAAAATATGCAGAGATGTGAGACATTTGGTATTGGGTTGTTTACTAATATGTGGTGCTGTAATATTCTGTTAATCTATGTGATTTGTCCCATTACACCATTCTTCCATCCCTTTTCTGCTACCTCTCTCTTAGTTACTTTCTTCTTATCAGTGTATTCCTTTCATGCTTTCTCTGTTCTCTCCTGAAACCATACACAAAATACATTTTTTTTTTCAATTTCCTCCTTTACTGTACCATTCCACCAGGGAGTTTCATTCCACCTTTTCTTATCACTGGTTCTCCCACTCTCTTTCTCTGCTGCTTCTGCCATTGTTATTTTGAACCTTCCCCATTCCTCGTCTACTGATGGCTTTTCATTCCTTCTCTTCAGCAGACTATCCAACTTGTGTTGCATGTACTTGCAGAATTTCCATATCTTTCCCATTCACTTTCACTCTGACCTTCATCACCCTGGCAAACATTCCCTTCACCTCCTCTTTCAACCCCCCCTCTCATAACTAGTTTCATTCCATGTCTTACTTCTTCTTTATTTCCACTCCAATACAGTCTATGTGCACTCCTCAGTTCCCTACTTCCTTTATTCTTCCACCTGAATCTTGACATTTCTAGAATATCCAGACTCCTGTCAGTGTCTGTATGTCAAATGTACCAAATCTAAGTCCTTGGCAATAACTGGGTAATCTTCCATTATTTTCATTCTTTGCAAGGCTTGTGACATGTTTGAAAGCACATATTTTCTCTACTCTTGCTTTCTAAGCCTGTCTTAGCTGGGTTTGTTAATTGAGTCTTCTCTCCACCTACTTTTGTCCATGGGAGGTATCTAACTTCCTTCCTACCCTTCAACAGTCAGGAGCTGCTGATGAACATTTCGCAGTCCATCATCTATATGTGCACTCTGTAGGGTTAAGGCAGCACTGAGTGAAGTATGATAAATGTAATATACATACAGTGATATATTTAACATCCATATTTATCCATTCTCTATAATTTATAATGGGAAAAGCACGATAGATGCAGCTGCTCTTCTGTAGCCTGCACATCTGCAGCAGTTCCACATATGGGAGTGTGTTCTTTCCCACACCCTATATATTTTGGTTTCTAACATTTCTTTCACTTCCTCTGTTTCTTCTAAAAATAATAAAATGCCTGAAATAGGGCCACAGCTGTATAATGTAGAAATTTTGGAATATTTTATGAGTTTTTTTCATCTGTAAACAGAGCCAAATGTGTTCCATTCCACCAAGCACAGGGGCACAATGCTTAGCAATCTGGACGTACACTTGTGACTTGAATCCCTGTCCAGTCATCCATATTTAGATTTTCCAAGGTTTCACTAAATCAATTAAGACAATTGCAAGGATGGTTTCTTTGAAAATGGTCACCGCTGATTTCTTCCCCATCCTTCTCCTGTCCAATCTTGTGGTCCATCACTAATGGCCTCATCATCTGTGGTATGTTAAACTCTGATTTACTTTTCTGTGTTTTCTCCTGTTCCCTCCAGCACAAACTATGTGTAACTGCTGTCATTTATGCTGATGGTCACTAATATGTGCTTGTTTGTTTGAGTTTTAATGCAACAGCTATTGCCCACAAATGAATCTTATTATCTAGATGTGTATAGCTTACAAATTTAGCTTATGAGAGCTCTGATTACAATATATATTTTCCTATTCTGAATAAAAGTTTGAAGAAACAGTCATTCACTAGAAAGAGAATAGGAAGATGAAACAATAGGAATCATATGGTTTCAATGTGTTTTAAAAAGCTTTTTCCAGTTCATTGTGGGATGATATAGCAACCGGTGACAAATGTTTTTAAGAGATAAACAGTCTTGGCTGTTTCGCAACCAAGATTGTTCATCTCTTCAAAAAAGTTTTAAAAAGGCCTGTTTTTCTTAAAAAGTTTTGATGCCCAGGACACTCTCCAGAAAAACAGCCTCCTATTTCTCATTACACATGAATCTATAGTTTGAAAGATCAGGACACATTTCTATTTGTATGCTGTAATGGTAGCCACAGTTCCCATTGTTGAGAACTGTACTCCTTTGTGTGTTAACAAAAAAATAATTTAGTGAAATCATTGAATTACGAGCCATTCACAAAATTGATTAATGTATATTGATTCTTTTGTTGCTCTAGGGAGGAATGTATGTATTTCAAATATTGGATTCATACGCAGTCAGTGGATTCTGTTTATTGTTCCTGATATTCTTTGAATGCATTGCAATTTCCTGGGCATTTGGAGTGAATCGCTTTTATGATGGAATAAAGGATATGATTGGTTACTACCCATTCATGTGGTGGAAGTTCTGTTGGACTATAGCTACTCCATTTATATGTGTGGTAAGAATTTACCTTCAGTTCCATATTTTTTGTTTTGCTTGTTGCCCTCTTATAAATTTGGCATATTTTGTTTTCAGACAGAAATAATAATAAGAATTTAACATATTTTCAATGTCGAAATGATATTTACTACCAAATGCTTCATGGTTGTTGCTTGTTTGTTTTGTTTGTGTAAAAGTAATAAAGAGGCTAGTGGAAGAAATTCCATTAGCAGGCAGAAACTGGAGCAGAGATAAGACAAAGTGCACTGAATACTGATTTTTTGCTTCCTGCTAAACAGTAACACATAGTTCAAAATAAATATCCAACTTCTTGGTTTCATGGCTTTCACTGCTGTTAAATATTATTCATTATTAATTTGAATCTATTTGACTCTTGAACCACATAAAAATAATTTTGAAATGTTTTCGAACTTTATGACCATACCTCTGCACAACATAAACACTGTGCAGGATGAGTCTGAACCATACCAATAACCTTTCACAGATCAGTGAATGTTGCTTGGTGAATCCTTTGATAAAAGAAACCCCTGGTCTCCATGGTGATGTTATAGAGTAGTTCATTCAGTTTGTTTCCTTTGAACTTTATTGCATTGACAATGCTTGCACATCTGTGGAAATACATGTGAAATGAAATTTGTGTTGTGTTTTTAAGGAAAACAATTCCACTGATTCACAATACTAACAGATGAAAATATTGTTGCCCCCTTAGATTGCAATTTTGTCCTGCTCAATGTGGTTTCAAGTCTTGTTTCCCTTAGTGTTAGTTCTATGTAAGCAGACTTGACCAATAGCCACCTTATTTGTAGAGCTGCTGGGCAATTGAGGAGTTACTGTGGGTAGCAGTTCCCACAGCTATGGCAAACTCAGAGCAGTACCTTCGCATATGTACATAGGTGACTGGGTACATCTGAACACATTGTTAAACATGAGAGGTGGTAGTCTTGCCTTCACAGGGTGAAACATTACATGATTATGTGAATATAATCCAAAGAACTGTTTTCAGAATAATACCTGTATTATGTATGGCAGATGTAAACAATGTAACTGGTGGACTTCCCACTTCAAGCAGAGATAGCAAACTATATCCTAAAGCAATTTGTAGAAAATCACCTTTGTCCTGCATATGTGTTTTACACAGGTGAAGCCATATTTCAAAAATATGGCATGTTCTGTGATTTGAATACCTATGTATGGAATAAAAAAAACTTATATACACTGGTATATCAATCCTGTCAGAACTATTATTTTCAATAGTTTCATGATATTATCATACATATTTCCCAACAGACTGAATGAAATAATCTAAAAGATGTTTCCTGAACATTTCCTACCTGAGTTTGTAGAAGATGTGCCACTGACAGTTTGGTTTCAAAATTGTGGGGCAACAGAATTCTTTGCACTTTACACTATAAATCACATTTACATTCAGTTTTGGCAGTGATGGATTGATCTGGTGGTCTCAATCCATAACCACCTCCGTCAGCAGACATGACATCAATGGATTTTTTTTATTCTGGGGTGAAGTGTCTAGTTTATGACTTTCAGATCAATATTCCCATTGACTTTTCTGCTATTTTTGTCACAGTCATTAGAGTTGCATGCCAGCCTTTTGGGCTTCTTGAGCATGTAAGATTATTCATGGTGTGTTACTATACAATCTGTCATGATAATAGTGGTTGGCATTTTGAACAACTCCTGCTTTGTATTGTACAGTAACAGGTTTTTTGCATTTTTTTCATTTGTTCATTTTCATTATTTGTTACTGCAAGCATGATTGTGTCCCAGCATTGTAACAGTTCAATGCTGAAAGTGAAGAGGTAAAAGTGTATTTAAATCTGTTGTCAAAACTGAGTATAAATATCAACAGAAATGTTTTCTTCACAAGACACATTTTATAATACATAAACTTACACCATTTGGCCGGTGATATCAGGATATGGTTACAAAAGTATTGAGGTAACAGACTGGACAAATCAGTCTAGCCACTGATTACCAAAAGTTGCTTATTTGATAACACTCAACAACAAAAGTCTGGCTGTGTTTATTACACTTTATTATGTAATTTATAAGATTACCAGTTTTGGCTCTCTGCCATCATCATATTGGTTAAATCTAAATGTAAAAATGCTAATAGAACATTAGAGATATAATATGGCTGAAGCTAAAGTTTACAGAAAAAAGTCTAGTGGTACATAATAAAGATAACATGGCTGATTACCATAACATGCCATAAGGAGTATATTAATATGAGCATCAGTGTTGAATGCTTTCTATATGCTCGGTGCTAGAAGCAGCCTTAGTGCAGCCTATACTTATGAAAACATGTGAGGGTGCTAGTGATGAGATATCACAAGAGTCCAGCATCACAGATTCAAAAATTTTAAAATAGGATATTCAAATGGTTTCACATAAAGTATAGAGCAAAATGCAGCAACAATATATATACTTAAAATCAGAATAAAATGTGCAAAAGGTAAATAAGCAACTTATAGAAAACCTTTTAGCGCCACTAAGTAAATGAAACAAGATATTGTGTGAAAACTGATTTAATGAAACAGCAACTATTTACTTCAATGGCTATCAACACATTCAGAGGACAGTCTGGACTTCAGCCATTTTGAGCCTATTATGTTCTGTTAGTGCCTTTTCCATTATGTTTTAACAGATATGATAATGGCAGGGAGCCAAAACAAGTAATACTGTGAATTATATAATAAAGTGTGATCAAGATGGACAGTTATTAATAAAGTGCCATATATGATTGCTGACAAGTATACAGAATTTGTCTTCAGCTGATAAAAAAATCTGGCCAACCCCTAAAAATTTGTTAGTAGACTTCAGGCATTTTCTATGCATAACAGCATATATTTTAATAGTCGTTTACAGATTCATCAAGATCTCGATTATATACCCCAATACACTTTCAGCAGTTCCAGTGAATGACGTGTACTACATCACTGTGGCTATCATGCTCAATGAGCAATTTTTATGAAGAACACATCCCATTGTTTGCAAATGCAGTCCCACCTGTTAAAGTATAAGCATATCCACACTGACTTAATGCATGAGGTATGTTTCCATAGTTGAATTTCAGTCAGTTAACTGTAGTCTGCTGTAGGGGACTAGAATGTTGCATGCTGCAGAAAATTTCAACAGCAAAGGTCTACGAAGCCTGCTGTCAGGCAAGTATCTCATCATCTTTCAAAATTAACACCTGTCACAATCTAGGTCCTGAAGAGAAACTTGAATCATTAGAGAAAATAAAACAAACAGCACTGAGAATCACCCTAATTGGATGCACAAGTGCCTAACAGTTTTGTGGATGCCACTTTCTTCTCCTTAAGCTGTAAATTCTGATTTATTTATTTATTCTTAGTACAGCCACTAGCATGTAAATGCCCTTTTGGAGACAGTAGGAAAAACAGCTTCTGAATTATTACTTACTGTGGTATGAGGTGATCCAGTCTTTGTTTTCAGTAGTCCTTAATTCTGGTGATATATTTTGTTGGCCTGTAGAATCACTCTTTGAATAAATAAGCTCCAGTTCAATTCAGAGCTTCCTTTCTGGTGCATGTGCAACAATATCAGAAGATATACCTTTGCACTTTGTTCAAATAAACTACTTGCAATAGATAAAACAAACTATACTTCCAAGCAACAGAAGTCACTGGATTACTCATATGCGTACATCTTAGTGTATAGTAATGTAAACAATCCCCAAAAACAAATATGCAAATACTTGATAATCTTGCAATAAATCAGAGAATGGAAAAGAGAAAATTACAGACCTCAAAATACGTAAAGCTGATGGGACTTTATATTACTGACATTGTTAAAATTGGATATAAAATTTAAACTGCAGAGTTATCTCTGCTATTTATAATAATAAGTGTTTACAAGCTTTATCTCCCCAATAGCTACTTCTGGGATTTGTGGAGGCTCACTGGCTCCATGTCAATTCTACGCAGTGGCTTAATGATCAAGGCCACCATGATGGCCAGCCTCAATGTGGCTTTCAGATGGTTTCTCACATCTGACTATGTGGATATAAGTTTGGAACCTATGGTCCATCTCACTCACATGATTTGCAAACATTTCAAAAAACATTTGCACATTTTCATACTGAATAATGCTACATACAGACACAAAGTGTACAAAAATTCCTTCCCAGGGGAAAGGGGATGGTGATAAGAAGGGCAACCATCCACCCTCTACCACTAGCTTACCAAATCCAATAATTAACATGACAACCCCATGAAAATAAAGGATAAAGAAGAAAAAAAGAAAACTAGTCTACAAGTTTTATGTAGTTTGAAACCAGACTTTAATAGACACTTTGATTCTCTTAGGGTTGTTTTGTAAGAGAAAAAGTTCAGATACATTAATTGATTTCGTATACTGCAAAGTGAAAATTCAGTCTGTAGGGTGAATATTATATCATCCAGTATAATTTTAGTTCAGCTACTAAAGAAATGAATATTAACTTCTATTAATAGTTCATTTCCTGTATGTCAATAAAGAATTATTAAAATTTGTGTTAGAAAATTTAACAGATTTCTTCTGTATCTCATATTTGCAGCTTTATGTTTATGACACTCTATTTTTATTTCAGGGTGTTTTCATATTTAACCTTGTTCAATGGACACCAATTAAATATCTGGATTATGAATATCCATGGTGGAGCCACTTCCTAGGTTGGATTACAGCTTTGTCATCAATGTTGTGCATACCAGGATATATGATTTATCTGTGGCTAAAAACACCTGGTGATTTTAGAATGGTAAATATTCAGTAATGGCTAAAGATGGTGTCTCTAACTGGTTGTAGTTAAATTTTACTCTTTTGGTGTAAGGTGTTTCTGTGATAAATTCCTCATATCAGTGGCCTTAGCCATCATCCTGATTTGAGTTTTTCACTTTGCTAACTCAATTTAGACAATTGTGAAGGCACTTTTTTTCCAGATTTATTTCCAAGGCTTTGTTTCTGCCACCATTGCTTTCCATTCATGACTGTAATGCTTATTCCACTAGATGCATACTAATACAAACTGCCTTAATTGGATAATAATTTATGAATTAAAATTCTTCCTATAATTTATAATGACAGCAAATACAATGTGTTCAAGAATTCCCATTGCATACTTCCAGGACTTGTAGAAGGGAATGAGTACATAATATTTTGACTAGAAAATCATGTTCTGAAATGTACTGTTTCCATGCTATAGCTATTTAAAAACATGTTTGCTAGCTAGGCATGCAACAGGGTAGTCGTGGTGGGTGGTGGTTATGTCAGATTGGTTGATGACTTTTGACATCTAACATACCTCCCTGACCTGGTTTGAGCCTCATTCATGTGTCTGTGAGTGTTAGAGTAACATGTTTGACATGTGCAGAAAAGACTGACATGACCCTTCTGATTGGCAAAGCTGACAGTAATGGAAGAGTTGCTCATCGCCTTTATCAATAGCACTCTTCACAATATCTGATTTCATTGCATACCCTTTTCACCACAATTGCACATCTAGTTAGAGAAAGGATGCATTCACCATCAAGAGGCATGACTGTGGTGGTCCAAGGAGATGCCACACACCCAAATTGGAAGATGCCATACTGGACCACATTGAAGAGGGCCCACCAACAAGTATACAAGCAGTTTCTTTAGCTACTAATAAGTGGAATTGTAAAACAAGTGATGTACTGGGTCATACCTAAACAATTTCTTGTAAAAGTGGTTGTGTCACCAACATGTTTTGAAATGGTTGTAGCATGGAAACAGTATGTTCCTGGACATGGGTTCTAATTCAAAGTATTATCTACTTGTTCCCCTCTACAAGTTCGAGAAGTATATAATGGGAATTTCTGAACACTCTATATAACAAAGAGTTAATTCAGCACAAAAATTATAAATGTTATCGCGCGCGCACACACACACACACACACACACACACACACACACACACACACACACACACACACACACATACTCATGCATCTTTTATATATAAATAACAATAATGACTAGTGATTTTACTAGTAAGATAGGATACTGTTGCGACGGAAGGCTTTATCTGCCCAATTCTAAAACTTTATGAGTGAAGTACAGATCTAACAGTAGCTTTCAAAATGGCGGAAGTCTGATGTGTTAGATTGTCAAGTTTCCCACAATCATAGTACTGAATGATGTGCTGCTTTTCTTTCATGATTTCCAACCTCATGACACTAGGCAGAAGCATTATTTGCTTCTCAATACAGTAAGTACAAACATTTGTAAGAGAAGAGTGTATCATACTGGCATAATGCTGTACAATCACATGCCATCCTATCTGAAACAGATGCAAAATTTACAAAAGTTTAAAGTGAAACTGAAAGAGTACTTGCTTGACCACTGCTTCTATTCTGTTTCCGAGTTTTTCGAGTACCAGAAAAGTATAGTGTAACTGCTCAAATATTCTTAACCAGTCTATCATTTTATTTCATTATATTAATTTTGTGATCAATATTCAACAGGTACTGAATAATTTTTAATTATTTATCTTTTCAAAACAACAATGTGTATGATGTTGTATATACTGTTCCAGCCTGACTTGTCCTACATCGTTTGTGCAAAATATGTACCTAAACACAATTTACAGGACCAATAAAGAAATACAAACGAATACAAATACAATACATAAATATACTTTTGACAAATCCAAATAATAATAATAATAATAACAATAAGAGAGAGAGAGGGGGGAGGGGAGGTTTGATTTAATGATAGGCACCCATTCTTAACAACAGCTAAATATAAATGTTATAACTATTGCTTTCAGAATTAATAATTAAAAATTTATGTACAGGAATTGGTAAAAAGAGGCACTGAACAGAAAAATGTACCAATGTTCACCATTTTAGTAATTATGTATACTAATCTATAAAATTAAACAGCATTTTTGAAAATTAAGAGTAACATATTGATCTTAGTGTATTAATCATTCATGGCATGTACCATGTTCTCTTTCAGAAAATGAAACTGTTGGTACGAATAGAGGATGACATTTCCACATTACGTGAGAAAATGACAAGCGGAGTGTCGGATATAAGTTCATTATAATGAAGACCAATGATTTACTAAACTAAATAAAACTCTGTGTCCAAAAACAGTGAAGAAGAATGAAATTATTTGTGAAGTGACAAAACAAAATGTTGTGTTCATAAGCGGTAGGGTATTTACATGAAAGTGTCTTCCATTGTAACACCAGAGTTTATCTAGTGTTCTAGAGTCAAGACAGCAGAATGGATTCATCTCAGTTAATTAGAAAATGCTTGATAATATACCTGTGTTAGTGTACATAAACCTCAAAAATGGAATCGAAGCAAATGCGGTACTTCTTTTCACAAATGTGATGTGTATCGCATTGGACATACGACATGGATGGGGAATGGAAGATTCATGCATTCTCTACAAGCACTTAAGGGAATAGAAACAGCGGAATTAAACATGTACAAATAAATGTTATGAGTGTTTTTAAATGATATTTGAGTAATTGATAATGTGGCTGTTGCTGCTGCTGTTGTTTATACATGTACTTCTAGTGCATCTGTGTTAAAATAAGATTTCTGATCAATGTATCTCATAGTTTAAGAACAACCTCACTATTCATATCATTTTTCATTCATCAGAACAGAAGTTACATGCCACATAAACCAGATGTGGAAAATATGGAACAACCTCCACGTAAATAGAAAAATTAAAACGTCAAAAGTGGCCTACTTTTGTTCAGTAAGAGCATTTGTTAGAAGTATATTAGTGTTTCCTTTATTTGCAGAAACAAGAAAAATAATTTCAAGTAATGTTTTATTTATTTCATTTTGTACATTAAATCTGTTTCTGTGTGCTGTTGACAATCATAGTACCCATTCACCTCTCCTGCATTTTTATGTTTTGACATTTTAATAATGGACAATTCTTTGTAATTTTAATAAAACTTTTTTAATGTAAAGCTTTTCTATATCCTCCAATGAATTTGAACAACTGAAGGGCTCTAGATGAATGTAATTATCCTTTCACTTCACTTATTCCTCTGGTTATTCGTGTGTGTGTGTGTGTGTGTGTGTGTGTGTGTGTGTGTGGGTGGGTGGGTGGGTGGGCGCGTGTGCATGTTAGCACCAAATTTTATTTCCCACAACGTAAACAGGAACAGGTTTTTTATTTTAAAAAAAGAAATTTGAAAGATTAAGTTCATTGTGTGTTTCCAGACGCACTGATAGCAGATCTATTTTCACTATCTGATCAACATAAAGATCTCATCAAACTGCAGTGAGTTGTTCTACATGTGGCATCAATTTGTCATGTCACTGTAGCAATGACATAGACAAGTGATACATTTTAGTATCACTGCAATAGTGGTATTCATTGTTTTACTTGTGCTGGCTTATTTTAGACAGTATCATATCCTAAGCCGAGGAAGTGGACCTTTATTGACATGATATGAACTGAAAGTACCTTGGCATGTGCTAAGCATCACCAGTTCAAATTTACTACAAAAATTTTTAATTCTCACTATAAGTCTAAAAACTGAAAATTATTACAGCTATAATTACATTTACTTCAAAACAGAGATTTTTTTCATGCCATGCTGTAGGGAAATCATGCAAAAGCTGCCTGAAGATTATTAGTGAAGGAATGAAATAGGAATGCACTTTTTAGATGAAAAAGGTTGGTTTCATTAAACAGAAGCTGCCATGAAAAATTATAGATGTTATTCATCAAAGATACAAAATAAAAAATATATATTGTCTCCATCTTATAACATTTAAATGGTTAAAATATTTCATAACAAGTTGTTAAGGTAAATATTACATTTAAACTTCTTACTTTCTGTTGGCACTTACATCATCTCTATTGTAAATAAAAACTGTATATTTGTATGGCCACTTATATATTCTGGACAATATTGTAAAAATTTATTAATAGAAAAAAATATGTGTGGCATTATTACAGAGTAGATGTCAGAGAGAACATGGACTTGTTCTACATGTGGTTTCAGTCTGTCATGTCATTGTAGCAATACCACATTCCAGAGACTCTTTTTAGTATTACTATAACAGTATTATTCATCAGTTTACTTGTGCTGACTCATTTTAGGCACCATCATACCCTATCAAAAAAGAAGGAATAAAGCATCAAGGTATCAGCAGTTGTGATACAGTTCAAAAGAACTTAAAGGTAATACTAAATTGAGATAAGTGATATGAAGTATGCATTATACAATGTATTAAGTGGAATGTATTGCATAATCATTTTCATTCTGTACAGTATCCCTCAAATAACAAGTTCACAATAGTTTGTGACATTACAAATACTATTGTAATGTCATCATTTGTAGACTATTCAAAATTTACTGGCAACTTTTAAGTCTACAATTTTAAGTACCTACTGTGTAATTTTTTAAATGTATCTGATCTTGCAGATTGCATGATACTGTTTTATGTACACAGAATCATGCACTTCAGAAATCTATAATATCCTTCAGACTATTTCGTAAGCTTAATGAACATAAAATAATTCAATTCATTTACTGATGATGTAAAATATTACCATGTTGATAATCTGCAGAAAAACTGAAACTGCATGAATGAGGTGAAAATTATTCAATTATTTAACAAGGATGAGTTTACTTTCAAGGATGAATATTTTTCTTAATTTCTATGCTGGTGTATCACAAAATAACTAAGCTTGTTTTGGAAAATTGGTTCTTTAAGACTGAATTGCTAATTTTGAAACTCAAAAATTGAATTGATAATTTAGTTTGTATTATAACTGGGAATATTTCTGAAATAGGACTCCTTCAATAAATTCATTCTAACAGATTTAACAGTTTCCTTATAATTAAGTTGTGTTTAATAGCAAAAATATCATTGGTAGCACTATAACATGCAAAAAAGTAACAAGAGCTTTTATCTGCAGTCTAAATTGTGGGAATATTTTGACATTGATTTTTCTATCATGTAATAATTCCAAGGACAAGTGAAGTATTTTACTGATCTCTATCAGTCTCTTTACAACAGCACACACCACATGTTTTGTTCATAAATACAGCAACTATGACTCTGATGCTAGTGAAAACATAGTTATATGAAATTGATAACACCAAGCCATTATAATTAAAATAGGAGGCACTAAAAGTGTTAGAAGTTGGGAGAATATTTCTATGTACCTTTCATTGATAACAGTTATGAAAACAAGAAATTATTGTCCAACAATTTATTGAATGTTACACTGCAGCAGACAAGCAGAGGAGAACAAAAGTAATCAGTACCTTACATAAGTAGTACCAATAGGCACACTTCTATTGATTGTATTTACTCTGAAAATGCAACTTTGAATGAAAATGAAATAGTTGATGATTAAATCAGTTTCATTGGATTCCAGGGGAGGTCAAGTTAGTAATCAGTTCATAACGTCAATTATATTTTTTACAATTATATCCAAAATATCATTAAGTTCATAGATAAACTGTCTTGAATTACCTGATTTACAACATTTTTTGTACATCATTAAATAAGCCTATTAGACAAGCCTAAATGGTCCCTGATATGTAGTGTGACTGTACCACCTATCACTTTCCTTACAGGCAAATGTACCATAATACTCATTCTGCAGACTAAAGCATAATTCATTTATGAATATAACAATTCAAATTCCAATCTTAATGTTTCTTCCTCCAGAATAAGCTGGGCTGTCTTTGGACTAATGTGAGTGGACACATCGTTTTGGATGTTTGCCCATACTGCCTAACTGTTAAGTGATATTTTGTATACATTCAATGCTGTTGGGGTTTAATTATGTGTCTGATATACTCATAGGTGTCTTGGTAGTCTACACAGATAAACAGGTGCCAAATGATGTCTTTGTGGCATTAAATCATCAAACTGACTAAGAGACCACACTCTGATCAACACAATAGTGAAAACCCAACAGACATTATGGATCTAACACATTGTCTTTCATTATCTTAGAATCGCTTACTTACATGATAAATGCATTATTTCTTTCCTATATATGTCACAAAATTCTAGTTCATGGGGATCTCTTGATATTTCATTGTAGTGATTGTTCATCTTTTCTCTTTTTAGTTCTTTTCCCAATCATGCTTAAACTAATTCCCATCATTTGAGAAAGCTCAGTCACAGACTTGGAGAAGCACAAGATGTGTAAGTTACTGAGGGTGTCATTGTCACCCATATTGTAAGAGCAGCATTTTGACTGTGCAAAAAGTTTTACAAATCAATATAAAACATTTTTTCTCTGTTATGATTTTAATGTTGCAGTGGAAGGAATAATTACATAAGAAATGGGTAATGATTTTTATGGTAATTATGAAAAAAAGTTGTTGTATCAGCAAGTGGTAAATTATGGATAGTTCTCAAGACATAACGTTTTGAATGCAATGTAAGCTAAATTCCACAGAAACTCCACAGATAGGTTGTCCTTGTGGGGCTGCCACTGTATCCTCCATCTAAGGCATAACTTGATGGTAGTACCGGATTGGCTGATCAGCACTTTTCCCTCCAAGCCTCACAGAAGCTTTCAAAAGTGAAGCTGCTATTTCTCAGTAAAGTAGGTGATTTGTAATCTTCAAAGGTCAAATGTATCTTCTTTTATTCCTCCCACTGAGGAATCTTGTGCTATTAGGGACTGAACCTCATTCCACAACTGTCTGTTCACCCATACAGGTACACTTTAGAATGAAGACATTACACATTATTGTTTATTTCTCACCAGATTTCATTTGACAGAGGCTTTACAATAAATGGTTAAAAAGATTAACAGCATTTTTTTTCACTTTGGATGTCATCATTGTACAGTTGATAACAGTGTGCAACTATGGTAAAACATTATTAAAACAAATTTAAAACACTTAACTGGTCATTTTAGCTTAAAAAGTGAGCTCTACAGTGTACTAGTTATATTACTGATATTTGGCCATTGTGCTACACATTTATACTCATCTGTAACTGTAGTTACCACCTCCTGAACAAGAGTACTAATATCTGAACCACAGAATTCGATATCAAGTAGTGTGGTGCACCAGATTTGGGTATCCACTGTATGACAGATCTTTCAGGTGCTCATGTATCATATGAATGTGGAAGAGATTATTTATGGGGCTCTGTAAAGCCCTGCTACTAGCATGCAATAAATTGTAACATGTCTCCAAGTTCCACAAACAAATGTATGGTATACACAACATCGCAAAGTTTGACACACTTCATCCTCTGCATGTACAGAATCTGCTGATGAGGGACAATTCCCATCATATGCAGATATGTCACTGGATTCTGGGCAATCCTCATTTGTTTACACTGAAACTTCACCCATGAGGAAACTATAACACTTGTTTCGGTCAATTGTGGTTTCCTAAAACCCAAAACCCACACAAGGCTTGCAACAGAAATTTTCATTCTTCATTCATTGTGTTATGTCATTTGCTAGACCAAACACCACTAGGTCCCATTATTTTGGACTATCAAACGAAACATACAAACAGACAGTTTTTCTAACACACAGTATTACCAGTGACAGTTTTTTGATTACAAACACTGTTGTGGCAGAATGCAAATATGGCCTTTTCAGCTCACATTCTGCTAGTGACAGAGATTCCATCCTGGAGACAAATACTCCATGCACATGTAAGGTAACTTGTATTTAAATTTTACTGGTACCTAGATCTGTGTATATTAAGAATCTTCAGTATGTTTCTTTATGTCATTAATCACAATACAATGGTGTATACCAAATAATTAAAATTTATATGTAGATACATCAACCATAACTGTCTTTTACTTTTCAGTGAACTGCTAACACTAGGCTTGCCATATGATATGAGTACAGAACAATTTATGGGCTGGCAAGTGAAGCATCTTCAGGTTTCCATTTATACACTCATACTCAAAACAAAAATGAAAATGAAAATGAAAATGAAAATGGATAAGAAACAATGGTAAACATAAACACCAAAAGAGGAGAAAGAAAAATGGTCAAAAATGAGTTGGGTACGATTATTGCACCATTCTTGGCCACCTCAGGTTCATAGAAACAGGACTGAGCCCATTGCATTATCATACACTAGCTTGTCCATCAACTATAAGACCAACTTAATGCTATTAAAAATTCAAAAATCTGTGCAGTAAACACTGAAATCCAAAATATGCATGCCACACATCATCACCGCTTTGATGTCTAACATATACTGCTATATGTTACTTCAATTTGGAGCAGAGTTTAGGGGTGATGAAGGTGACTGTATTCCCACTTCATCATAGCACATGCTTTGCAGATCTCTCCAACACCAGCACTCAGTTCCTTGAAGGCTGCTTGGCTGTGTGATTTATCATAGTGGGTGGCCTCTGTGGTGTCAGTAGTCACAAATGACTTGGACACTAATAACATTGCTGTTGTGTCTTGGAGTTGAAGCCATACCCAAGTATTACTTTCTGCAACACTGAAGCATAAGTACACAAAATAATGCATTCTTGAACATTAATATTGAAAACAGTCTTAAAAGTACATAATGCCCTTGTAACAAACACAGTGCTAACCAGGAGTGTTTTCTACTTGTGGGTAGGGAAAGTGTTCCAAATTTAATTTTAAGTATACTGAATACTCATCTTTTACCAATGATCTTTGTAGAAAAAGCGTTTGTTGTACAAAGATAGCCAGGCTTGAAATTTATAATAATTCTGAGACAGTGCATTGATTGTTCCTTTCAACTTATTTTAGTTCATGCCTTTGTTGATTTTCCATTGCATATTTTCTCAGAAAGGAAGCTCATTTGAAACTATTTCACATTTTTAACGTAATGGAAGATCACATTATAAAAGTTTTCACCATCATTCATCAGATGACACTATAAAATCACTGTGTGGTGCAGTCCAAGCATAGCTATGAGAAAAAGGATTGTGTTCTGATCTGTATTTAAGAGACAAAAAATGTACATCTAGTGCATTTAATATCTAAAAATAAATTGCTAACTATGGACTGCTACAAAGTAGTGATAAACCAGAGTGTGTATTCTGATGCACATTTTGCATTATTTAAGAACTGTGTATGCCCACCAGAACATTCTGAATAGCTCTGTTATTACTTTAATTATTTAAGTGACATCCAGTTTTCTTGTTAGTGTAAATTTAAACAATATTATGTTTTCATATGTGGAAAAACAAAAAATAGTTAAAAAAGAAATGTACAATTATTAAAAATTAAAGAGCAGAGGTTCCAGAATGTGACACTGATGAAACACTTTGCTTGTTTTGCACATGTGCATGACTTTTATAATGAAGAACAAATTTGATGGTGTGCAGTGACATTGTTCGCAAGAAACAAACATCTTCAGAATTATGATCCCACTTATATACCTCTGTTTTAAAGTGGAAATAAGAGGATGGTCAGCTTTATGGGATATTACATTCATGCTTTGTGACTGGCAGAAATGCTCTTGTTAATTATAAAGAAATAGGAAAATATTGTAGCTGAATATGTTCCAATGTATCATGATCCAACAGATATCATGTTCCATGCATTTCAAAACTAAGATGGTATCAGAAACTTCATTACTGAAAGTGATATCAAAAAATTTATTTTGTATAACTGGTATAAATGTTGGTTCATTACAGTATCCACCTCACAGAATGTTATTCAAAGAATATGTATGACATTTTGTGACCCTATGGAACATATTCTATCTAAAAGCTTAGTCATTTCACATTTTGTAAATAAAAAAAAATTATGGAAGAAATGTTAACTGTTTCTTTTAAAGCAAGCATTGAAATTATTTTATAAAACTGTGAAATGTGACAAATACATGCATTAATAAAAAATTATTTTTAATGTAGCAGGGCCATTATGAATCATGACAAAGATGGATGAATAAACAAAATTTTTTGTATAAAGATTACAATAAGCAGGGGTGTCATTATAAAAAATTACAAGTCCACTAAACCTATCTGAATATGAAAACTTGAAATATTCATAACAGTATGAGAAAATTCATTATGTTAATACAGTGTACTTCAAACATGTAATTATACTTTGTACTTTAAATGTTGTGAAAATTTTTCCTAACACTTCTTACACAGTAAAGTATTATTATCTTTATTATTATTACTTTCATCATCATATAACCATTCAAGAAGCATAGATCAAAATGACAAAGATGCAAGTTTTAAAGTTACATTTGTCAAAAATGTGCAAGACACAACAGAACATTATACTCAAATGTAAACCAAAATGTTGGAAGTACACACATGTTAACCATATTTAAGAAAGATGTTTATAAAATAGTCCAAAGTTTCTCTTTTAAAGAGATATGGGTTCAAAAATCATTACACATTTAAGTCAACTTGAATCACAAGGACATAATTAGTAAGAACTTTTAGGAAAATTTGTCTAACTGTTACAATAAAATTTCTTTGCATATTTTTATTCTGCCTTCAATACAACCATTATATTAATGAGTCTTTTTAAATTGTTCACTTCAGGTTTGATAATTACATATATAGTTACAATGAACAATTACTTCAACACATGGCATTCAAAAGAACTCTTTGAAGAATACTGCCTGAAATCATCAACTTAAATATCTTGTATGTTGTTTTTCAAAAGTAAAAAACATATATCTGTCCATATTTTTGTTTGTGTTGTCCTTGTAATGAAGTAAAAATGTACTTATAGATTCAAATGAAATTTATAAAACACTATTTTGTAAATTCTTCTGCGTTTCATACAATTTTTCCCAAATATAAAAGGTTGTGTACTAATCAATTTTGCAAAGTCGTCTCATTGATGAAGTGCATCCATCTCACCTCCACAAGTTATATTCTGAGTTGATCTGTCTCTCCCCTCCTACTAGTCACCACCTAGTTTTCTGGTTAGTCTTTTCTTGTACATGTCACCTACATATCTGAAAAGTTCCACATGTGCCTCAATATTGTGAGCTGGTGTACAAGTGTATGAATGCCTTTAGCTTTTCTGACACTTCAGATTCCAGAGTTTTCTCAACCTGGTAAAAAAATAAATCAGTAAGATGTCTACCAATTAATTATCATAGCATGGCACAAAATACAGGATCATCCAAAATAGACATTTGAAAGAACAAATACAAAATAAATATTTGAAAATAGTTATTAAAATTTTGTTTTATTTCAAATAATACTTGGAAAATCTCTCTCCTCACGCTAATGGTGGTACTTTACTCTGAACAGAGGTAAATTATTATTTCCTTGCAAACCACTGGAACAAATACAGATCACAATTAACTGGCTTGAAGTTAACTTTCTTTTCAGATTTATTTTTGCTGCCTGGTAACAGGGGATTCAATCCATGCACTGTGCAGCTATGCGTGGATTGCTTTTGAGTGTGACTCAACCAGTAACACTGTTAGTTACATTTGCATAAATTAAAAATTCATTTCACCTTGTAGTTACAAACATCATCAAATAAAATCATACACAAGAAATGTTTCAGATCACTACCAATTTTTCAAAATATGAGCATACGCTAGTTTGAAAGAATATCTCAAACAAATGACTCATTAAATGGACCCTACAGATGCTTGGTGATGGAGTACTGTAAATATTTATGTAATAATAGCTTTCTCCATGTAACAACTAAGAAATTTCCATTTCAACTGGGTAGTTCAAGAAAAAAACATATCTATGAATATTTAAAAGAAAAATTTAAGCCAAAGAACATATTACATTTTATTTTACAGCTTGACTGAGAAACAGTAGAAGATAATCACAACATTCTATAACAACCTATTGCCAGGAAAGTAGAAGGAAAGAGTGAATCAGGAAATGAAGGGTGGATTCCTCTACGAGGCTTAGCACTACCTGCCACATAGAGTATTCACTACAAATCAGTGAAGTCCCTACAACTTTGTCCTAGATTGGGTTAAATATCAGCATTTTTAAACTTCATGTTTTATGACAAAACAAAACAAATGAAGTTATATAATAAATGTAGGAAAAAATAGCATCTCTATAAATCATATGTTTTCCCCAAGATGTATCAAATATCACCACACTTTTCACTTTGTGTTTTGTAAGAAATAAAACAGCCAAAATTGTATTTGAGGCTTTATGACCATGTCCAGTTCATTCCATTCTGAAAACAGATCAACACATTTTACATCTGATGCTTTTAGCTATCAGAAGCATACAGGAGTGAAAATTATTTGTTCCCATACCAATGAATATAGATATGAAATGACAATTAATCATATTCTATCAGCTAAGTATAAAATGAAATTTCCGAAGTTTCCAGTCTGACATTTAAGGGAAATACAATCACAGTGAATAGTGCACAAATTTAAAAATTTTAAGTTTGCCCATAGCTAAATTTTACATACTTAATCACTGTCATAAGTCAGTAACAGATGTACCTACTAGGGTTTGAAAAAAAAAGTGAAACTCCATATACTCCAGTGTCATAGACAAATAACTTTTATGTCATGGAAAAGAAGCTCCTTTACAACACTAGGTACACTAAAATGAAAGCCACAACTGTATCAGCAAGGCACTGATGTGTCAAATGTATCAAAAAGAGCACATACACTACTGTCAGATGTGTGTGTCAATAACCACCTCAGTACTGCCGGAAAGTTGTCAAACGAACTACATAATACTACAGAGTACCACCAGATGGCAGCAGTCGCAAAAAAACATATAATGTAGGAACAACATTATTTATTTATTTATTCTTCCATATTTAAGTATTTGCATGCTATAAATATCATAATGAGTACTGCACAAAAGAATTTATAAAGTATATGTAAATGGCCCCATCTAACACCAGTGTAAACAGGGCATGTTAACGGCATGGGACTCCATTGCCTGCTGCCAGATTCAAACATGGGTTCTCTGCTGGAAGAGGATGGTGAAGGTGTGTCCACAGATGGCTCCTGATGACAGAATGACAACATTTATTCATCAGTTGCAATACAATGGTTGTGGGCCCTCTGGGTGAAGATTCCTTCCACTTGTAATATTCTTGGCTGTGATGGGGATGACTGGCAGCCATTCGCACGTGCTCCCACTGTTGCATCCGAAGCTGCACTGGCATAACTCAAATCTGCTGCGTCAACAGCAGTGCTCCAACCTTGCAGGGACTTACTGTGACAGCTGTTATCCCACGCCATGGTCCTCTGTTGTGCTGGCAGCTGGGAGGTGTGGCAGTGGGACAGGAAGTGCCCTGTCACAGCAGACATCCCCGCCACTGGCTGTCTGATATTGGCAGACCAGAGTCCCCAGTTCCTGGCCTGTTCATGGTGTTTTGTGGCAGCAGCACCCCAGGATGATGGTGACAGTGTATTACCACAACACACCCCAAGCAATGACACCCGTGACAGGCGGCTGCCTGTTGATGGCATCTGATGATAATTATAGTGGTGTCATTGCTCTGCCATCTCCTAGGCAATGACCTGCATTACAGTGTTGACTATTATGATGATTGCAATGGCTGTGATGACTCTGAACTGGTGCTGACTCCAAGTGAGACATTGTGTATTCAAAGAATATTCTTGAACATCTGGAGCAGTTGTACAAAGCATTTGATCATCGCAGTGCAGCATGGTTAACGTTGATTTTAGAGAAATGCCACTTTGTATTGCAAGAAGTTCAGTACTTGGGTCACATTATAGGGCAAGATGGAATTAATGCTGATCCAAAGCTAGTTCAGGCCATTCAGAATTTTCCAACACCCTCCAAGGTAAAGAATTGCAATCTTATTTGGGGCTTGTGAATTTTTAACACACGTATGTTCTGAAATTTGCAGAAATTACAAGACCTCTCATGCAATTGCTACACATAGGAATGAAGTTTCATTGGACAGCTGAGTGTGAGGCAGCATTCCCTAATTTAACAGATCTGTTGACATCTAGTCCCATCTTGGTCTCTCTGGATTTTGAAAAACCATATATTCCTTCTTGTGATTTGAGCAATTTGGTCCTAGGAATTATTTTGAGTCAGAATGTAGATAGACGGAAGCATACTATTGCGTACTCTTCATTGCAGCTCTATAATTCTGAACGAAATTATTTCACTACAGAGAAGGAAATGGTCGCAGTGATTTTTGGAACTCAGTACTTTCGTTGTTACCTCTGTGGAAACAATTTAAAGTGCTGACTAATCACACAGTGCTTAAGTGGCTTTTAGGACTTAAAGATCCATCGAGTAGATTGTCAAGATGGGCTGTGTCCTTACACGAGTTCGATTATGAGGTAGTACATTGGCTGCAAAGATTGCATGCTGACGTGGATGGACTCAGCTGTAACCATGTAAATAGAGTTGGGTGTAAACAGATGTAGAGACAGAATGCAGGGATATCTTTTCTCCACAGAAGGGGGGAGTGTAGGGCGTCAAAAAATGAGAGTGGTCAAGTTAGTTAAAGATAGGGATCTTGCAATAATAAAGTTAGTTAAAATGTGAAGAATACTGGGAGCCAGAAGTAGTATGTGTGTTACATTCATTTGTGCAGATCAGTGCTATGATACCATGGTGTAATTTTGTCAGCAGAACACCGAGTTCAGCAACATAATGGAGAACACTGTGCCAATGGCCAGTGACCTACTGGAAAAGAAGAACAGCAGACATCAGCAGAAGAAAGCCTTATTTAAGGAGCAGCAGCCAGCTCATCAACATCATCCGTCATGAGGCATTTATGTCATTATTAAAAATTTTACTGGAACATTGTGTGATATGTCTTAAAGTGCAACATGTGCAAAAATTAATAAGCTGCAAGAGAAGCTAAGCTTTCAGATATAATATTGATCTTTTTGCACATGTTGCACTTTAAGACATATCACACAAATGTTCCAGTAAAATTTTTAATAATGACATAAATGTCTGGTCTTCTGGGCTTGAAATTCTTCTAAATGGTTTGTCATCAAAGATTTGATTTTTAAATGAGAGTCCAACACTCTATGATTAAGAAATTCATCATATATTCTTGCTCATAGTTCATCCTGAGTAAAAGGAAACTTACTTTGAAAGTAACACTTTTCAAACCACCATTCCAAATATTTTCCCTGTAGCAATAGGTTCATTTCAGCCATTGCGAGAGAGTGCCAGATAACAGGCATCGCTGTGCTTGCACAGCTATGATGACACAGGAATCCTGTATGTTTGTACATGTAAAACACTAAAAGATCTTAAATTATGTCACAAAAGAAACAAGATATCATCCAAGAGCATCAGAATTTCGTGAACCATACTAAAATGCATAATTTGGCTCAAAGTGCACATTCGGATGTCCAGATTCCAAATGAACTAGGCCTCAAACTGATATTAAACTTTTCTGTGTGGTTTTCGGGATGTAAATTCTCTTGGTGTACCAGCACAGTAATAACTCATGTTTTGTTCTTTATAATGGCATAATGCCACTCGTGCTTGAAGATGAAAACATGCACTTGAAATGCAGTGAACAGTTGAAACTAGTCAGTAGTGTGTAATAAAACACTTTGTTTCTAATAAGTTTACTGCCTCAGTGGAAAAGATTAATAAAAGACAAATTTCCTTAGCAAACCAACAAAAATTACTTCATTGTTCTGCAAGGCAAATAATGCTTGACTGTCAGAAAGGTGGAAATAAAATCTGAAACTAATAACATACTTTAGCCTTCTGTAATTATGTGAATGTATTTTAATTCACTTGACAGCTCCTGGCCACAGAAATCCATTTTGTGTATGTTTGAATTGAGAGCAGTAAACAAAGAGGAAACAGCAAAATCACTAATAGTAAGCACGGGTCACGTGGAGACTACCCACCTCCCCAGTATAACTCAAACTACTTCATGCATCAGCCCCGGATCTACAATATTTCTGAACTGTGTAATACTATATAGTGGCTGCCCCCATCCTCCCTCGAGCGTTTAAGGTAGAATGTCAAAAATTTACAAAAATCGACTTTTCAAATATATGTTCATTATGTAGTGCACATCTTTCTGAAGAGACTGATACAAAAACATATCTGTTTGAGGAAATATAAGCCATGTTATTTGGTCTTACGTGTGCCAAAGTGCAATGACATGCCAATTCACACAGGATTCTTCTACCGCGCGTCACTGTATTTCACTCTGTGGAACTCAAACATGTATATTTTGTAATGGATGCCATCAAACTATATTCAGGACAGTGGAAATTAAAATGTTCTGTGCTGCCTCTCCTACTCCCAGTTGGCTGGTTTGACATCCTGTCCCTCTTTTTTTTAAAAAAAAAAACAGAAAGCAAAAAAAACTAGCAATTAATACTGGGTGGGATTATTTGTAACTGGGAGAACAAGAACTCTTTAGAAATTTGCACTGCTGTCTGTAAGATCTACCCTGTGGCTGAAACTTCTTGTTAAGACATTGACAATCCAAGTAACCAAATTTCCTACAATACCTGCAACATCACTATCTGCAATCTCTTTTACATCACTCTTTTGCCCACACCAAAAACAATTTACGTCTGTACTAAACACTGTCCGACATTCACATGACCTAGCCAATGACTCAATTTCCTCTAACGATGGTGGAGTATCCATTACTTGACTCAAATACTTAGGAAATTCCAAACGAACTTTATTGATATTTCCAGTAGTAACACCTTCAAAAATGCAATAGAACCCTCTGATCTGCTTTCCACAAAATTACTGAGTTAACCCTTTCATCATCTGTGAGCTCATAGAGGTCCTCAAATCCTCAAATGTTTCAGCCTCCCTCAGATTCTCATTACACATAACAAGTGATCTAGCATCACCCATTAGCTTCAATCTAGCAACACTTAATAAACACAACTTACTCCATACCCCCAGTTTGGCGTCTGCAGCCAAATTGTCAAAAAAGATAAAAACATCTTCTCCCTGTTTCCCTGAAAATGGAGAAACTAATGTCGCAACAATACCATCATGGGTGGGTGGGTTTGGATGAGATTGTTCTCTCTCCTTGCTTTCAGCTTATTTCCCTCTATCTGTAATTTCTCTACCTGATCCCTAAGTTGCTCAATAACCAGAGCACCTGAAAGTTCCTTTGCCATGATTATAATTTAATCAAGAGAAATGTATGCCCAAAGAATACAAAAAAATATTCCAGCCAAAAAATATAGGAAAAGGGACAACTCAACAGGCTCAAAACCAAAATAATAATATTGGCACTTACTTCCTTTGCTGCGTGGTTCACCATCGCTGTAGGTGCTCCACACTGCTAACTCCACAAGATCCGTCCTACATGATGCCTCAGCAGTCTTCCAGACACCAGTGTAGATGGCCACATCTGATACCAGTGTAAATGGGGCACGTTAACAAACATAGGACTCCACTGCCCACTTCCAGATTCGCACATGAGTTCTCTGTTGGAAGAGGATGGTGAGGGTGTGTCCACAGACGACTCCTGATGACAGAATAATAACGTTTATTGATCAGTTGCAATGCATTGGTTGTCAGCCCTCTGGGCGAGCATTGCTTCCACTCAGAATATTCTTTGCATTATGGGGAGGGGGGTGACCAGCAGATGTTCACATGTGCACCCACTGTTGCATCTGAAGCTGTGCTGGCATACATTCAATCTGCCACCTTGACTGTGGTGCTCCGGCCTTGCAGGGCCTTACTGCATCAGCCATGCACCTCTGTTATGCTGGTGGCTGGGAGGGGGTGGGGGGGGGGGGGAGGGGGTGATGGCAGTGGGACAGATCAGTGCCCTGTCTCAGTGGACATCCCTGATGGTGGGTGTCTGACATCGGCAGGCCAGGAAGGTCCCTGGCTCCTGCCCTTGGCACAGCGTTTTCTGGTGGCAGCATCCCAGGACAATGGCAACAGTGCATTACCACAATGCACCCCAAGAAATGATCACCATGACAGGTGGCTGCCTGTTGATGGCATCTGATGATAGTTAACGTGGCGTCATCACTCTGGCACCCCCTAGGTGATTACCTGCATTATAGTGGTGACTATTACCATGATCGCAATGGCAGTGATAACTCCGAACTGGTGGCAACGCTAAGTGACACAAGCTCTTCATCACTGGAATGCCTCGTGGCAGACGATGTTGATGAGTTGGCTGCCAGTCCTTAAATATGGCTTTCTGCTGCTGACGTCTGCTGTTCTTCTTCCCCAGTAGGTCAGTGGAATATTCTGTTGTTGCTCAGCTGACATAACTGACCCAATTACCACCCTCAATGTCAACACCCTGGCATGTGGCGAGCTGCTTCTTGTGACATCTTCTGCTGTGCAGTGGGCTGGCCATTGACACAGTATTCTCCCTCATGTTGCTGAACTTGGCACTCCACCAACCCAAATATGCCAATGTATCATAGCACTGGACTGCGCAACTGAATGTAACACACATACGAATTCTGGCTCCCAATGTTCTTCTCGTTTTAACTGACTTTATTACTGCAAAACCCTTACCTTTAACTAACTTGATCACACTCATCTTTTGTCCCACTACACTCCCCCCTCTATGGAAAGAATGTGTCCCGGCATTCTACCTCTACATCTACTTTCACCCAATTTTATTTACATGTTTTTGAACTCTCTACCAATACTGGACTTGTACCATATATCCACAGTCCACTTTCTTTGATACTGTGGCTTTCTGTTACTTATTACACTACAGTTCTCCCTCTCATAGATAATTATTCATTAGGGTTCTTTGAGCACACTTAGTCTTTGCTTTCATTACTGTTCACTCACTACACTGCCTTTTTGGACATGCCATTCTAATTGATTCAGATCTGTAGACTTCAGGTTGTGAGGGGTGGAATTTGGTCAGATCTTCTGTTGAACAAGAAATACATTACTCTGACCACCACAATAAATACACAAGTGGCTGATGTTGATGAACCAGTGACAACCAATTGCTGCTGCTCCTTACTTCTGTAGCTTTCCACATGCTTTAAGAGATGTTTCGTGGTAGCACAACCATGATGGATGGCAATCATCTGATCTAGAGAGTGAGCAGGTCCTCATCAATGGTATCGATAAGAAACTAAATGTGTTCAGGGGGCAAAACCGAAGAAGGAAGGTCAGATATATAAATTAAGAAATGGACCATACTGATGTCTATGGTTCCTGGCATCATAGCTGCTATGTGAAACAAAAATCCTAATGTCAGTCCCACATCATTGCTCTGTGTCTAAGCATATACTGATTTTTCACCACATTATGCCACTTCCTTCACTTTGGTTTTTCCCTTTTCTCCTCATCGTTCGCTGTTCCTCTCCCCAATTCTATGAAAACTGTGGTCACATGAGGTAAATTGTCCATATCTCCCTAAAACAACCGAACTCAGCTAACATGGACCACTGAAGGGCAGGTGGGGAGCTGCTGTTTAACATTAACCAGCAATGTCATCTACATTGCCTGATAAGGGCCATTATACCGTGACATGAACTTCTTAATTTTCCCCTCTGGCACCTAAGGATTCGTTAACATAGCCCACTGACCCACCTGGTACTTAGGTAAAACTGCTTTCGCATCATGTTCCCTTTCCTGTTCCTCTAAAACCTCTGTCTTCATTTTCTGTATTTGTCTCCAGCTAAGTTATACTCTCCTTATTGACAGGAAAGTTCAAGAAAAGAATGAAACAGGAAATGAAGGTTGGATTCATCTCTGAGGCTTAGCATTATTTGCCACGTAGTGTATTCACTACAAATCAATGAAATCCCTACAACTTTACTCTAGACTGTGTTAAACATCAGCAATCCTTAGCTTCATGTTTTATGATAAAATAAAACAAATAAAGTTATATAATAAATGTAATAAACAATTACCATCTGTATAAATCATATGTTTTCCCAAAATGTACAAGTATGGTTTGAAAAGTTCTCGGAATCACTATGAGAGGTCAGTGCTAGCACAATGAGTTGTTCAGGTGATATTCATTGGACTGTTTCCTGTAAACACATGCCATGTTAGTGATCTTGGAAGAGAGCTGTGGCAGTGATGTGGCTCTTTTGTTGTTCCTGTGTAGTGATTTGCGAAGATGTAAAAAAATCGACATTCGAGCAGTGGTTAAGTACTCCATAAAGAGAGGTATGAAAGCAAAGGACATTCATGCTGATTTCCATAATACACTGGGGGACTCTGCTCCTTCATATTTAACTGTTGCCAAGTGGACAAATGAATCTAAATTTGGCTGGGAGAGCTTAGATGATGATCCGCACAGTGGTCAGTCAAGATGTCACTACTCCAGAAATCATTGCAAAAGTGCACAATATGGTCATGGCTGATTGAAAGTGCATGAAATTGCTCATGTTTGCCAGATGTCCTCTGAAATGGTATATCACATTTTAACTGAAGAATTAGAAATGAAAAAAATTATCTGTAAGACAGATGCCATAACCCGCACACATGTGCCCTCACCATGGCAAAATTACACAAACTATGGTATGAATTGTTCCCACACCAACCTTATTCACCTGATATGGCTCCGTCAGACTACCATCTCTTCCCAAAACTGAAAATTTTTCTTAGTGGATGAAGATTCACTTCAATTGAAGAATTTTCGCTGGAGTTCACAACTGAAACCTCCTGGCAGATTAAAACTGTGTGCTGGACCGAGACTCGAACTCAGGACCTTTGCAATTCATGGGCAAGTGTTCTACCAACTGAGCTACCCAAGCACAACTCACGCCCTGTCCTCACAGCTTTATTTCTGCTATTACCTCATCTCCTACCTTCCAAACTTTACAGAAGCTCTTCTGCTAACCTGCTGCAGAGTGAAAATCTAATTCTGGAAACATCCCCCAGGCTGTGGCTAAGCCATGTCTCCGCAATATCCTTTCTTTCAAGAGTGCTAGTTCTGCAAGGTTAGCAGGAGAGCTTCTGTAAAGTTTGGAAGGTAGGAGACGAGGTACTGGCAGAAGTAAAGCTGTGAGGACGGGGGCGTGAGTCGTGCTTGGGTAGCTCAGTTGGTAGAGTACTTGCCCACGAAAGGCAAAGGTCCCGAGTTCGATTCTTGGTCCAGCACACAGTTTTAATCTGCCAGGAAGCTTCATATCAGCACACACTCCTCTGCAGAGTGAAAATCTCATTCTGGAAACATCCCCCAGGCTGTGGCTAAGTCATGTCTCCGCAATATCCTTTCTTTCAGGAGTGCTAGTTCTGCAAGGTTAGCAGGAGAGCTTCTGTAAAGTTTGGAAGGTAGGAGACGAGGTACTGGCAGAAGTAAAGCTGTGAGGACGGGGTGTGAGTAGTGTTTGGGAAGCTCAGTTGGTAGAGCACTTGCCTGCGAGAGGCAAAGGTCCTGAGTTCGAGTCTCGGTCCGGCCCACAGTTTTAATCTGCCAGGAAGTTTCATATCAGTGCACACTCTGCTGCAGAGTGAAAATCTCATTCTGGATTTCACAACTATTTTGCAGGACTGGAGGACACTTATTTACAAGATAGGATCAAGGCACTGGAACATCATTGGACCAAGTGCACTAATCTACAAGGAGACTACATTGAAAAATTAAAAAAAGTTTCAGTGATGTAAGTACTTTTTTTTCTATTCTGTTCCAAAACCTTTTCAAACCACCCTCTTATCAAGTATCACCACCCTTTTGACTTTATGTTTTGTAACAAATAAAACAGCCAAAATTGTATCTGAGACTTTATGAATCATGGCCAGTTCATTCCATTCTGATAACAGGTCAATGAATTTCACAGCTGATGCTTCTAGCTATCAGAAGTATACAGCAGTAAAAATTATTTTTTCCCTTACTAATGAATATAGATATGAAATGACAGTTTATCATATTCTATCAGCTAAGTGCAAAAATGAAACTTCCGAAGTTTCCAGTCTGACATTTATGAGAAATACAATCAAAGCAAATAGTGCATAAATTTAAAAATTTAAAGTTTTCCCATACTAAACTTTTACATATTTAATCACTGTCGAAAGTCAGTATCAAATGTACTTACTAGGCATTGAAGAAAGTGATACAGGATAATATTGTAAAAACATGGTTGCAATGCTATAAATAAAATCAAGTTTATGCACTCACATCCACATTAAAATGTGTAACAGAAGCTTTTGGTGAAAAATGACCATATCTTTTCTGATAAAATTCTGTTTTGCTTCCAGCCACATCCAGTGGTTTGCAGTACATGAGCGTTTGGCCAAGTACTCCTGTCGATTGCCAAGTGGTGACTGTCTTTTGGTTGCTGCTACTGTCCTTATAGTACCACTGCCTTCTGTAACATCACTGGTGCCTGCTGCAGTGTCATATTAGGTAACGTTTTCATTGTGAACCCATCACATCCACTTCTACCTTCTGATGGCTGGGTCCCAAGTTGTGCGTAGCTGCTGGCTGCTGTCTTTCTTGAGGGTGCTGTCACAGTTTTTTTCAAATCTCAACTGTTTCTTTTATTACACCATCCCAGGAATATTGGTTCATGTCTTGCCAAATGCAATATGATGTCTGTTTTGTAGAGCATGGTCTGCTATCACTGATTTCTCAGCATACCAAATATGAAAGAATTTCTTCTGTTCTACATAGCACTGTTCAGTAGTACACACACTCTATCTGACATTGTGTTTTTGCTGTTCTGTGGCTCAGAAACAGGAAAGATTAGCCTGCTCCTAAAGAGGCATAAAATCAGTTCAGTCTACAGGGCTCCAGCAAAAATTTGACAACTCATGAGGCCTTTGAAAGATGATATAGGCCTCAGAATACTATGAGTATATAAAATACCATTTAGGTGTGGACAGTTTTATGTTAAACAGACTGTACGTACTATTGAACAGCACTGTGCAGAGCAGAGATGCTTTCGCTTTTGGTACCCTGAGGAACAAGTAGTAGCAGATCATGCTCTAGAAAATGAACATTGTATTGCATTCAATGAAACATCTGTTATTTCATGGACTAATAGTTTCTGGGATAGAGTAATGAAAGATGCGATTGAGATAAATCGACCTGCAGCTAAGCAGACCTTGGTACCTGGAGACTGGAGGGTTGAAGCAGGTGCAGCAGGCACACAATGAAAACATTGTCATATGTGGCATTGGAGCGAACACCAGTGATGTCACAGAATGCAGAGTGGCCAATAAGGACAATAGCAGCAACCAAAAGACAGTTACCATGTCACAACAGCCAAGGAGTACTCAGCCAAAAGCTCATGAATTGTAAACCATTTGACACAGATGGAAGCTTAAAAGTATTTTATCAGTGCATATCACTGCAAAACAATGCAGTCAAAAAAATTTTCTGTACAGTACATAAAATAGTAATCACAGAATTTAAAACATGACTCATGAGTAGAACCGTTTAACAAAATTGAGGTAAACTGTGAAATTAAAAAATATTACATTAAAAGACAGTGCTATTATGAATATATGGTGACTCCAGCATCATAGACAAATAATGTTTACCTCACAGAAAAGAAGCTCCTATGCAGCACTAGGTACACTAAAATGAAAGCCATAACAGTATCAGAGAGGCAATGATGTATCAAATGCATCAAATAGAGCACATACTCTGCTATCAGATGTGTGTATGTTGAGAACGAGCTCAGTACTGCCAAAAAGTTGTCAGGCAAACTATATAATACTACAGAGGCTCACCAGGCAGCAGCAGTCTCAACAAATCATATGATGTGCTATTTGCCTAAAGATAGCCTGTCTACCTATGGCCCCAAACTCAAATACTTTACACATGGTGCCCATGAAGGATCCAAACTAAAATGGGAATGAATAAGTATTAGTATACTTAGCATCATGCTTGCAGGGCTCAGTTGGTAGAGCACTTGTTGAACGTTCCCAGGTTGGAGTACCAGTTTGGAACAAACCTACCAGGAATGTTCACACCAACACTCTTATCTAAGGTGGAAAATTTCAGTCATTTAGGTTGTGACTAAGCTATGTCTCTGCAGTATCCTCTTTTCCAGGAGAGTAGTCCTGCAAGTTATGCAGAAGAGTTCCTGAAATTTGGGAGGCAGAAATAAAGTTGTGAGGATGGGCTGTAAGTTGTGCTTGGATAGATCAGTCAGTAGAGAACTTGCCGACAAAAGGTGCAAGTCCCAAGTTCAAACATTACTCCAGCACACAGTTTCAGTCTGCCAGATAGTTTTGAGGGAGAAGTTCAGGTTGGCTACACCAAACAACACGCATTTAGCAGTAGTTCATTTATTCACCTAAACACATGCAAGGCTCACAAAGAACTGAACATGACGGAACAGCCCAAAGAGACAATCCTCAGAGTCCAAAGACAATGCTCAGAGTCCAAAGACGAACGCATATCGATGCTGGTGTCGACCTCATCGGCGCCACATAGCCCCCCCGCCCCCCTCACCCGCAGTACAGAGTTCTCTTGAGAGGCCGTGGAGGGGGCGGGGGTGACTAAGGTGTCGGCAGGGGTGGTCCACAGGAGCCGGACCATAGTCAGCTTGACAGTGTCGTTGGGGAGCTGTGTGGGTAGATGTCACGAAGGAAGGTTCGGCCACCAAACCTGGAAGTTGTTGAAGTGAGCCGGGCATCGTACTGGGCATGCTGGTCGTGCAGCGACAGGTAGGCTGGTGGTTTGCAGGTGCAACGGAGCAATGACGATGATGTCTCCGGTGGGTGTGGTGAACACACGAAGCATGTCCAGGTCGACGTCGGGCGGGAGGGGAACACATTTCACCAGGTGGCAGGGAATGGCGGAAGTTGTGTCATGAGCACCGGATGAAGGGAAACACACGACGAACAGTGTATAATCACGCAGTATTATTGAGATGTCGTGGATTATGTCCGGGGGGACAGGCACAAACACCTCGAGCGAGAACACGTTCAAGACGGAGGGGACGGGGGGGGGGGGGGGGGGAGGGGAGAAACCTCAACAGGGCGAAGCAGGCGGCGGTGTGGAGTGGTCGAAGTGACCAGCGAAGCGCCGGCAGCAAGGGCGTGATCATAGGTAAGCTTGATGTGGGGAGCATGTGGTCACTCAATGGAGTGTGTGAGACCGGAGTAGAGGGCAAGGTCGGAGGAGAACTCGACGATTGGAACTGGAAGTCACTCGACAGAGTGTGTGAGACCGGCGTAGAGGGCGAGGTCGGAGGAAAGCTCGACGATTGGAGCTGTAAGTCACTCAATCGAGTGTGAAAGTCAGACTTGCAGCGAGTGGTCAGAGCGTCGTGAGCCACAACAGTGAGTGGCGTGGTCATGGCTTGAAGGGGGGTAGAAGAAGGCTCAACATGAGCACGCTTAAGTCTGTTGAGAGAGACTGTAACAGCTGACCCTTTCATCTGGATGTCATAGGTGTTGGCTGAGCACCAAAGAACTCAGTAAGGGCCAGTATATGGAGGTTGGAGGGGAGCACGGACAGTGTCATCTCGGAGCATGATGTACTCACAATTGTCCAGAGATTTCGGGACATGAACCTTAGGGCGGGAATGGCTGGTGGGCAGAGGGATATGGAGGTTGATGAAGTGGCGTCTGACGCGGGCAGCGAAGGAAGGTAAGTCGGACTGAGGGAGAGAAGCCGAAGGGCTCACCAGTTCGCCAGGGAGAACAATGTTCTGGTCGTATACGAACTCGGCTATTGTGCCTTTTGAGGTCTTCCTTATGGATAGTATGAATGCCAAGTAAAACAAGGGGAAGGGCCTCCGTCCATAGAGTTGTGGCATCGAAGAGCCGCCTTGAGTGTGTGGTGCCAGCACTCGACTAGCCCATTACCTTGCAGATGATACGCTGTGGCATGTATGCGCCGGATGACGCAAATGTTACAAATCCCATTGAACAGGGCCAACTCAAATTGTCTGCCCTGGTCAGTCGTGTTGATAGCTGGACACCCGAAATGTGATACCCATGACTCGAGGAAAGCACGAGCAACAGTTTCTGCCGTAATATTGGGGAGGGGGACAGCCTTGACCCAGTGAGTTGTTCGGTCAATAGACGAGAGAACATAACGAAAGCCGTTAGAGGGGGAGAGAGGGCCAATAATGTCAATATGAATATGCTGGAAACGCCCAGGAGGGATCGAAAAGGAGCCCGGGGGGGGGGGGGGGGGGGGGGGTGAAGTGTGCTTGTGTACTTTGCAGCGCTGGCACGCGACGCAGGATCATGACCATTGCTGGCAGTCCTTGTTGTTTCTCCACACAAAGCGCTCCATTATGAGGCAGTTGGACGCACAAACACCGGGGTGGGCTAAATTATGCAATGCGTTGAAGACAGCTCGACGAGAGGTGGTTGGGATGAGGGAGTGTAAAGTGCCCGTACTGTCGTCGCACCAGATCAAACCAGAAATGCCAGGGAAGGTGGTGCAGACGAAGTGTAGTGAAGAACTAGATTCTGAAATCAGGTTTTGTGTTTCCTCATCGGCGGGTTGGAGGTTAGGCAGTTCAGAGAGGTCTAACAGCGAATGGACCGCGTCGACTCGTGAAAGGAAATCGGCCACTATATTGTCAGCACCCTTTATGTGTCTGACATCAGTGGTGAACTGAGATATGAAGTCCATGTATCTGAGGCGGCGAGGAGGCAGGTCAGTTTGCAGGTTTGTAATGGGCGCAGCCAGGGGTTTGTGGTGCATCAAAACATAGAAAGGGTGACCCTCAACCTCAGTCTTAAAATGCGTAATCGCTTTGTAGACCGCGAGCAACTCCCTGTCAGACGCGGAATAGTTCCGTTGCGCATTGGTGAGCTTGCGAGAGAAGAACTGCAGAGGTGAAGTTTGGCTGTCAATTGTCTGGCTAAGGACAGTGCTGATGGCAGTATCGCTCGCATCTGTGGTGATGAAATGCTGCGCATTGGGATGAGGATGCGCGATGGTGCAGGCCTCGGCAAGAAGATTTTTGAGGGCGGTGAAAGAGTCAGTCATAGCAGGGGTCCATGGAACGGGCCAAGATCCAGAAGTGTTGGTGCTTGCCAAGGCATCCGTCAGTGGAGCCTGAATCTCCGCAGCCAGATGTATATGTCGGCGATAATAATTAACTGTCCCCAGGAAGTGCCGGAGCTCTGTGAATGACGAAGGTATGGGTAGGTTTAGTATTGTTTGTACTTTCTCAGGGAGTGGTGAAATTCCATCGGCAGAGACCCGAAAACCAAGAAAAGTGACAGCAGGTTGATGTAGCTGCAATTTGTCCTGGTTGGTCTCAATGCCTGCTGCCGCGAGAGTGTTCATAACAGTTTGCACATGTCGAATGTTGTCCTTGATTTAGGAGCTGAACACAAGAATGCCATCAAGATATGCAAAGCAGAATTTTAGGTCGAATAGCACTTCGTTGATGAAGCGTTGCCAGGTCTGGGTTGCGTTTTTCAGACCGAAGGGCATGAATCGAAACTGAAATAACCCGAACGGGGTGGTATGTTCGGTATGGGGTAGGTGTCCATAATTGTTCACGCGTTTAGTCGACGGTAGTCTCTGCAAATGCACCAGGACCCGTCTTTCTTGGGTGTCATATGTATGGGTGTAGACCAGCTACTGGCAGAAGGTTCAATGACGCCAGAGCTTAGTAGTTCAGAAATCTGATTTTTAAGGTCGGAGAGGTGCTCGGGACAAAGTCGACGTGGTTTACTGGAGATCGGGGGCCTGGCGTGAGGCTAAGCTTGTGAACTGTGCCATTGGTGATGACGAAAATGTTGCTGGCGGTACGGGAGGCGGTTTGTTTACAATGTGTGGTGGGTGGGGCAGGCGAGGCGTGGTCATGGTGTTCAGAGCCGCTCATCAGATCCGACGGGAGCTGAGGCGGCAAATTGTCCCAGGACTCAATGTGACAAGATGGCCGCTGGCCCGAAGCAGTGGCACCGTGGTCGGGTGAGCTCGGTAGAGCTCGTGAGCCGTTAGTGAGTCCATTGTCCGAGGGCACGGCCTGTGGCAGCACGGTCGCAGGCGAAACGCTGTGTGTTGTCAGTGGCAGTTGCACGGCGGCGCACAGGAGCCGAAGTTGCATAGTTTGAAGGGCTGTCCGCGAGGGGCGGGGTAGGAGTCGTCAGTTTGAGAACATGTGACGCTCGTCGCGCATTCGCACTCGTGTCCGGCCGAGTGTCAAACGCTGCCGTGTTAGGAGGGTGTGGCCCTGTGGAACTGTCAGTACACGTTATGGCAGTCTTGATAACACAGATAACAGGGGTAGTGGGAGGTAAACACACGGCGGCTTGATTGCTGGGATTGTAAGCAGATTCGGCGCTCTTACTGACCTTGCTTGTCCTTGCTGTAGTGTCTGTAATTCCTTTGCTGCATCAGAGAGCTGGAGTTGTGTTTCGTGAAGCCAGAGGGAGAGCTCAAAGTGTTCCTTGTGTAGGTGAGCGACGTGTTCAAGCTCGACAAGGCACTTGTGCGTGGTTTCTTGTAACGTTGTCGACAGAGATGAGCATGTACGGATGAGATGAGCCCAGACCAATGTGTCACACGGAGGGTTGCTCAACAGAGCACAGGGGAAGTGAGTCTTGAACAGATTATGAAACACAGTGTTTCGCACTAGGTCCGGTGAAAGTTTGTGGTGTCGCAAGAAGTCAGTGCCTAGTATAGGTTTGTCAATTTCGCACACTAAAAAAGTCCACTCGAGTTTGCAGTTTGCGGAGAGTGAGACGACGTGGGAAGTTGAACCCGAGCATTGTAGTTTAGTTGAATTCACGGCTTGCAGTGAAGTATGATGAGGGTGGATGTTTGCCGATGCTAAGGATGTAGGCAGCAGCGAAACATTGGCGCCTGTGTCCACTAGGAAAAGGTATCCCAACGAAATGTCTTTAATGTAAAGTCATCCGCAATTATCTGGTCGTTCCTGGACAGTATGGAGCACTGGGGGGTGCCTGTCATGTTGTGCGCAGGAGGCAGCACCTGGACTTACCTGTGATTGGCGTTTGGGAAGTAGCAGGGTGGTCTGCTGTTCCGTGCCGCCTCACCAAACCGTGTGTGGAAGTAACAGTATGGGTAGTGGGGTTGCATTTCCTGCGGAAAGTTCGTTGCCAGTGGCGGTGGCCAAGGTTCGGTGGCCGCAGCAGGTTCAGTTGCAGGAGGGGTGGGGGGGGGGGGGGGGGTGACCCAGTTGCTTGTTTACTGCTTCCCAGAGCGAGTGGAATGATGGTCGGCACAGTACGGCCCCAGCCACATCCAGCCGCAGGGCGATGAGCCTGAACCTGAGACTTGTCAGGTAGGCAGTGGCTGTCAAAATAGAGCAGTGAAGCATCGTGTAGCTTGTCAGCAATTGTCATTCTTTGATCGACAGGTTCAGGAGACCTTTGAGCCAGAGCAAAGCGGATGTGAGGAGATAGTTTATCTGACCAGATGGCGAGGAGAGCTGTGTCAGAGAATAGATCGGCTCTGAACAGGGCACATAGCCGTCTCCAGAGCTGGGAAGGTTTGTCATTGCCTAGTTGCTCGACGTGGAGCACTTGCCGTATTGCCACCTCAGTTGAGCGTGCAAGCCAACATAGAACTGTCTTTCTGGCTAGAGTGTACCGGGTAGATGAGTCCGGGGCGTCGACCAGGTCAGCAATCAAGTCCTCCTGGTCGTGCAGATGGGTGATGAGGCACAGAAACCTGGTTGACTCGTCGAGTTTGTAATGGTCGAACAATTCATGCACAATTTTGAACCAGGCTGTTACTCTGTCGTCGGGATTAAAGGGCGGCAGTGTTGGTAAGCGTTGTAGAATGTTCGGAAGAACAGAATGAGTTGAGTTTGTCGGGGCACTGCCTGAATCGAGCTGTTGTTGCTAAGGTATTCCAGGAGTGTGTGCCTCCAGGGGATGTGGCAACGATGGCTGTTTGGGTGGTAGCATGAAGGTGACGTTGTGGTTGAGTGCAATCCATCGCGACGTGGTAGGCCGACGCGGGTGAGACACCGTAATGTGTCGATTGCGGTTGCGGAAGCTCAACAGGTTGCAAGTGTGTTCGGATTGACGTGTCGCGAAAGACCAACGTGGATCAGGCACCGAGATGTGCCAAGAACAGTAGCGGAAGCTCGACTGGAGCCGGCGCTGGGGCGACAGGTGAGAAAAAGTTCGAAGTTTAAGAACGCGTGTTAGTCCGCGGAAAGCTCGACATATGATCAGAGCCAGGGCCACCTGTGTTGCAGGGGGGCTGCAGAGGTGCGGGCTGTCCAGAATCACAGTGTGGTAAATGATGTCAAACGTGGGATGGAATGTGTGAATGTTCACTGTTCATAGTCACTCCACTCAAAATGGTGTGTGGATAAGGTGAAAGTCATGGCACAAAACACTGAGGTGTAGCAGTGGGACGGAGGTGGAGGTCAGGCACACATAACAAGTTATTGTTCCTGTTGCAGGCCGAGGTATCGAAGGAGAAAGGCATGTGCTGATGCTGAACCGAGGCAGGCACGGGCATGGTCGGATGCTGAGGAGGTAGACATGTGAACAAAGCAGTTCCGGCCACGTGGCAGGTATCCGTGCGGTACTGCATGGATTGCTTTTGCAGAAATCGGCAATGGTCCCACACTGCACAGAGATCCGTAAGAGGTAATTGCACAGTCGATGAGGGAGGGCACATGTGGCGGGAACAAAGGCATTTGATAGCTGGAGTCAAGCACACTCCTAACCTCACTTATTGTTGCAGGCTCGAAAACGTCCGGCAAAATCGGCGGAATCACTGAGTGAGAGGCATCGTGTTGCAGTCCTGGAGGGTGTACATTGCCCACAACATGATGCATGTCGATCACAAAATCCGGCATTAGGCGCTGGGCCAAAGTCATTGTTTGAATGCGTGTCGATGTAATACATGCAAAAATAACCGAGCTGAGGTCGCGGACACAATAAAATGGTGAAAACAGAATACGTTACAACTCGGGGTCACCAGTGAGGCAGATGTTTGGGTTGGTTACACCAAACAACACCCATTTAGCAGTAGTTTATTTATTCACCTAAACACATGCAAGGCTCACAAAGAACTGAACATGGCGGAACAGCCCAAAGACAATGCTCAGAGTCCAAAGACGATGCTCAGAGTCCAAAGGCGAACACATATCAATGCTGGTGTCGACCTCATCAGTGCCACAGGTTCATATCAGTGCACACTCCACTGTAGAGTGAAAATATCATTCTGGAATTAATCCATACTTCCATGTAAAACTGATGTTCATATATAGAATTGAGATGTACTATGAGAAAATTATTCTTCCTGTCTTTTTCACATGGCTGTATGACAAAGCTATCATTGACATTGCAAATTAATTAAATTATTAATCACTGTTGTGCTATGTCAATTTATTTTTGATATGCCAAGATTCAGAGATATAGTACCAGTAATATCAATATCTCAGTGTCTCAGAACAAATGTTAGTTGTTATAATGCTTTATACAGCAATACCCTTCCCAATAACATCTGTTTATTACAGAATCTGGGATGTAGGCTACATCAGTATAACACGTTTATAAAAAAAATCTGATCTTTTACTAACAGTACCTGGTGATACAAAAACACAACTTTTAATTCAGCATTGAAAGTCATATGAAAAGCCATAATCAAAATGAATGTAATTTCTTTGTCTCATCTTATAAAAGAAACACAGTTAAAACTCAGATACTATTACATAGGCCTAGTAAAGAGCACCTGACTCTCACTCCTCTTCAAAATGTTTGTATCACACTCCAGACATCATTTACATAGAAGTAATAATGCAGGCAAAAAACTTTTCAGTAAACACCTCTTGTCCATTGCTTACAGAGAGTAAATTAATTTATAACAACATTCTGCACTGTAATAAACATACAGTATGCGTTCAGATATTGGTACTTAACATAGTATACCAGCACCCTAATTAAAGTGTATAAAACTCTGTAATAATTATTAAGCACTTCCCTTCATTTGCATGGATTTTCTTCTTAACTGATATGCACATAATTACCTTATTATCACTTTAGAGGGAGTCCCAATTGGAATTTTTTGGGAGATATCCATTCCCATTATTTTCCTTGCAACGAATGGAACCCTCCAGAAAATTTTCATGAGAACTAACATATGGGAATTTATTTAATTTGATTCTGAAATGACTTGGTCCAGCCAAAAAATATGAAAACCTAGCCACTGGTCTGTGAAATATGGGAATAAATGTTGAAAATGTGCTCGACATGTGCAGTGTATCTGTTTTCTCATTTTATCTCGACACACATTTATTAAAAAAAAAAAAAAAGATGATAAATACATTTCAATATGACTGATTTGGCCATCTCGAGGGTTGGAACCCCTCACCTTCCAAGTGGAAGAATACAGTTGGCAGGGCTATCCCTGTGGATTTGCCGATTTGGAAGATCGCCCCCCTTCACAGGTGGACACCTGCTGTTTCATCTGTTGTCACTTGCTGTTCATCTGTTGCTGCCTGCTGTTTGTTCATTGCTTCCTGCTGTCTGTCCATTGTTGACTGATGTCCATCTGTCAACGACTGCTGTCTTCCCGCTGTCTGTCCGTCACTGCCTGCTGTCTCTCTGCTGTCCGTCTGTCACCGCCTGCTGTCCGTCCGCCGCTGTCCATCCACCACCACCTGCTTGCCACCTCCTGTTACTGTCATCATCCCCTTTCCTTCCCTTGCCTGTCTGTCCTCTTTCCTTGGCTCTGTCTTCATCTCATCTTCATGCCTCAGTGACACCTGTTGCCAGTAGGCCCTGCTCTTCGCTATGAGCCCTCCCACCACTATTGTCACCTACATCTCCCTCTCCCCTCACCCCCACTCAACTATCACATCCGGGAGTGCCACCTCTGTCCTCCCCTTTACACCTTGCCTCCCCTCCTCCCCCTCACCTGTCCCCATCTCCTCCCCAGCTGTCTACCCACACCTATAAACCCTTACCCCAGCCTCCACACCAGCAATGGCTATGGCTCTCACTCCTTCTCCTACCCCTGCCCTTATATATACATCTGCTTCCACCTCCGCTGCAACCTCTCAGCTGGTAGCCCCACCCATGCCCCCAGTCACCTCATCTTCTGTCTCCCCCTCCCGAATCAAATCATGCCAAACCACGATTTCCATCACAGAACCCTCAGCACCTTCGGAACTTCTGCCTCAGCAGAAGGATCTGCCACCAACCACTCTCTCTCCTCCCTGTCCCTCCCCTTCCTCCCAGGCTACCCGCACCAAAAAATCTCAGAAGCGTGCAAATG
The DNA here is from genome assembly GCF_023898315.1 of Schistocerca nitens. NCBI lineage: Eukaryota > Metazoa > Arthropoda > Insecta > Orthoptera > Acrididae > Schistocerca > Schistocerca nitens. The sequence goes on along the minus strand of NC_064616.1, from coordinate 566,687,383 downwards.
CTCGCTCTGTTCCCGCCACATCCTACAAAAAATCACCACCCCATCCTCCTTCCGGCTTCGTCTCCATGGATAAGACCCCTCCTTCTGTCACCCATACTGCCGGCCGGAGTGGTGCTACAGTCTGGAACCGCGCGACCGCTTCAGTCACAAGTTCGAATCCTGCCTCAGGCATGGATGTGTGTGATGTCCTTAGGTTAGTTAGGTTTAAGAAGTTCTAAGTTCTAGGGGACTGATGACCTCAGAAGTTAAGTCCCATAGTGCTCAGAGCCATTTGAACTATTTTGTCACCTACACCCCTGCCCCACCCTCCGCACCTTTGTCCTTTTGACCCCAGACGCAAAGTTCCTCAATGCCTGTACCCTCACCATGGAGATACAAAAGTATATCCCAGGTGCTCTTCCAACTGATTCCCTTGAGGAACTCAGTCCTTACTGTATCCTCCTCCCCCTCCTTTCATAGGGATCTTCTCTGTAAACCTCTGAGTATCACGTTTGGCCCCTGTGAGTACCTCACACCCCTAACCTCCTCTTCCTCTCCTCACCAACCTCAGCCTCACCATTGCCCCCAACCTACACCTCTGTGATCACCAAGCTCAGCCCCGGATTTTTCACTGCCACCACCCAGTTGAATCCTCCCGCATCTCCGTGAGGCTGCACCGCCGGCTGGAAAGCTGTCAGTCGCGATGTCCATGAGGTCCTGTCGTGGACGGACCACGCACCTTGGGGCCGGGTTGTCGTGAAGTCCGGGCATCAGTCCCCGGCAGCGCCTGTGACCAAGACCATGCTGTGGCCGGTCCTGCTGGTAGTTCTCACTGTAATTAGTCAGCCATGGTGCCAACCGAACTCAGGACGACCTCCAGAGCTGAAGTTGACATCTGGTGGCGAACGGATGACTCCTGTGAGCTGGAACAGACTTCTGGAATCGTCACCTACGAAGACTGAACATTCAGACATGGACCACATCCATCCTCAGATCCGAACTGCTTCCTAATGACTTCTCTCTGTTGCTGCCTGCACTCCACTATTTACATCTGGCAGGAGGACGTTTTTTACCCTCGGTGGTAGCTTTCTGTAATTACTCCCACAGTATATCGCAGCGTAACTTAGCGTGCTGGCCTCACTTCCCCTTACTCAGCACTCTCCAGGCTTTGCTCGGCACTCGGTCTGTGTGCGTCCTTGCATCAGTCTGCAGACTGCTGCTGTCAGCAAGGCTATCTGTGCATGCTTACTTCACAATGCCTTGATCGCTGGCGTGCCTCTGTTTCGCCATTCTCTACTGCGTGAAGCAATGCTTACTACATGTGGCTGCAATACTGCCTCTTCCTAAAAATTAAATTTGTCCCCAAATTAACCCTATATCCTATATTCTATCCTATATTCTACTTCTTCCCTATATACATCCAGGTTGCCCTGGCTCATGCCCTACTGGTAATCCATTCTACAGGAATCTCATGGAGCGGTCTTGCATTACCATGCTGAATCCTCCATTTTAATAAGACATATACCACACTGATAAATACAATCAACACGGTAATAGTACTGGTTGAAATACCAATGGTCACTATGCTACGTTTCCACCTGGTATCGTACTCCTCCACATGCCTTAATAATTTCTGCATTGAAATTTGACCTTTCTCCAAATCTACTAGTTATCTATCATTTGCAATAGTGTAGCATCCAAGATGTTGTTAATATATGTCAAATTTTCTCCTGGAGCGATGCTGAATGACACATCTGGCCAGTACAACATCAGATGAGTATCTGTTACCTTGGTTACTCCCGTGACTGTCGCTGGTAAGCTGAAACGATCCCCTACTATTTCATAATTTGCCCCGTTGATTAGCAACCCACTGTCCCATAATTCCATCTCCGTGGTTGCTGTCCAATTCCCATTGTCATAACACTTGGCTGATATCCCCTCTGTAGTGAATACTGAATACAACCAGTGCCTCCCAACTTGCTGAAAATGTGGCGTAGGCTTCACTATTATTCTCTGACACTCTGGAGCTTTTGCTCCTGCCCTAAATAACTGGATCTCACATGACCCCTTGCCTGTGAAAACAACCCGTGATGGACAAATGGAAACTGACTCCGTTAGACATCTACTCAACTCTAAACTCGACATAGTAGCACGAGTATCCCCCTCCTTAGAAATTAATAAAACCTCCTGTATCCTGAACTGTATGCCCTTCCCCATGTGCTCCCATCTGACTGGATAAGGATGCACTGTGTAACAGTGATACTGTCACCAAACACTAGTTACTGGAAATCTAATCTCTATATACATCTTAACCAGATTGTTGTTACCTTAATCCTAGACATATGATAAAAAAGTGACATACTTGCTTCAATTATCGGCACTACATGCTCTACCTCCTCTGGAAACTCTCCCTCTGCCTGCTTCAGACGCCGTCTGAATTTTTCTGGCGACATCAACATCACACTCACCTGCCCATGCAATGTGTGATGTACTGCCTCTTGCAATTCATCCATCCTCACTCGTGCATCACCAATGCTGTTAACCAGTTACCACAGCAATTTAGCCATTTCCAGCTTCCTTTCCACTACATCCAATCACGTTTGTACCTGTTCCAGATCTGTATTCAATAATTTCTGTGTTTGTTCCTTATATGCTCTTAACCTGTAGCCATCCCATGCACCATGCGTGTCACATTCAGCAACTCTGTACCTAATCCCCATATCTCTGTTGTGTGTATATCCACTAACTTCCCTATGCTTTCCTCCCTGTCGCGAATAACTGTTAAAGAATTGTTGAAACCCTCAATATCGTCTCTATCCACTGTTCCAAAAATTGTTTTCAGCAACTTCCCACCTGCATTCAACCAGCCCCTCTTTACTCTCTTTCTCCTCCCTGGAATCATACTCACGACGCAGTTGTTCCCTTATTTCCTTACATGACCTATCCAAAGCCTCGTACTCTTCTTGCACATCCCATAATATTCCGTTCTTAGATACAACCGTTTCCGCACTCGATACCACATCCTGTAGCTGCCGCATCTCGTTCCTTACCTGCAAGACATTGAGTGGCAGCCAAAGCATCCACTCGTGACTCATGAGGATCACATCCAGTTGTTTCCCTCTTCACAACAGCATATCCTGTTCCTGGCCAGCTTGCGTCAGCTGCCAGAGGATTACGCCCCATACCATCCACTTGTACCCCATCCTGCGTCACCTACAGAATGGAGAAGAAGGAAAAAAACTCCCATCACTACCCCTTAATACCAATAAAATAACCCTAGTCCGTGCACAAAAATAATACACACATGATAATTACTGCTAACTACACATCCCTCGAATGCAACTTATACTTAATACCCAGTTTACTGTCTGTTTCTGGTGCTTCTTTTCACTTTCTGCCAGAAGGAGAAGTACATATACACGGATCTACTACCCCCTGGAACAGCTTAACACTATTAACGTGAACCACCATTGCCTTGGTAGGCAATTGTAATTTTACATTGACAGATGATGTCATTTCCACTACCTGGTACAGTCCCTGGAACTTGTTTGTGAGCTTCTTGGTTCTCCCTTTTGGAACATACAGATTAGCTAGTAGCACCCATTGGCCTACTCTGTACTGTGGCAACTTCCTCGTTGTACCTCCCATCTGTTCTTGTCGTTCCAGCGCTTTCGTGTTAGCTTGTCTAACTCTCTGCCGTACTTCCTTAACAGTTTTCGCAAATTGCCTTACATGCTTGCCCTCTGGTCCCAGCCTTGGACGAAGCATGTCAAAAGGTGATGGCATCTTCCCCCCCATACACCATTTCGTATGGCGACAATCCTGTCGACGTATGTACCTTACTATTATATGCACTGGTTACGAATTGCAAGTACACTTCCCAGTTGGTGTGTTGACTATTTACATAGTGACTCAACATCTTAGTGATTGTGCGATGCACTCTCTCCGTTCGTCCGTTTGCTTGCGGATGGAATGGACTAGTCTGTAGTTTCTTTACCTTCAGTAACTCACACAGTTGCTTCATCAGATCAGACATGAAATTAGTACCTTGATCAAAGTTTAAGGACTGAGGTATCCCATACCTGAGTAACCAATTATTAACTAAAGCTTGTGCCACTGTACTTGCTTTCTGATCTGGTAATGCGACCATGACCAAATACCTAGAAAAGTGGTCAATCACTGTTAACACATACTTATTCCCTGCTGCAATCCTATTAAATGAGCCTAATAGATAAATTCCGATTTGTTGGAAATGTCTGTCTGCCTCTGGTAATCTTTGAAGCTGAATCTCTTGATGGCTTGAGTCCACACGCTGTGCGCATGGCACACAATTCCTGATGTACTCTTCCACGTCTTGACGTCGTGTCCTCCACCAAAACTTCTCTGCTATCTGCCTATCCGTAGCTCTTCTCCCGCCATGTCCTGAAAGAAAATGGTCATGCGCCTGTTGCAAAACTTCAGATCTTAATGCTGCTGGTACGCCGATGCGCGGGCCGCATTTCGTTGACCTGCAAAGTAACCTGTCCTGTACTAGGAACTGCGGTTGCTTTCTGAACAATTGGCAGTCACTATCCACAGCTTGTGCCTTTTTCCACTCATCTTCAGTCACCCCTGTTACCTGTAATACTGTCACATTCCTGCTCAATGCGTCAGCATTGGCATGTTTCACACCTGGCTTGTGTATTACCTCATAATCGAACTCACTGAGTTTCAGCGCCCATCTCACTAGCCTACTCACTGGGTCTTTCAGATCTAATAACCATTTCAGAGCTGAATGATCTGTCACAATCTTAAACCTTCTACCGTACAGATAACATTAAAAGTACGAAATCCCGTATATTACCGCTAACAATTCCTTCTCCGTCGTGGAGTAATTTCGTTCCGCCTTGTTAAGTTGACGAGACACGAACGCAATTGGATGTTCTTTGCCATCAATTTCTTGCCCAAGTACAACCCCAAGAGCATGATTAAATGCATCACATTGTAGTATAAACTCCTTTGAAAAGTCTGGAACTTCAAAAATGGATCTGATGTCAGCATCCATTTCAACTCTTGAAATGCTTTCTCACACTCTGACATCCACTGGAAGGTAACACCTTTTCTTAGCAACTTAGTAAGTGGCCTCACTATTTCTGCAGACCCCTGTATGAATTTTTGATAATAGCTCACAAGACCAATATACGATTGCAGTTGTTTAACTGTTTGCGGAACCGGGAAATCTCATACTGCAGAAGTGAAACGAGGATCTGTCCGCACCCCGTCCTGACTCATAACATGCCTGAGATAATTTACTTGTGCTTGCACAAATGGCATTTGTCTAAACTTAATGTTAGCCGTTCTGCCTATAATCTTTTAAACATCTCCTCTAACCGTTCCACATGCTGCTCTATATCTCTTGAAAAAACTATAATGTCATCTAGATACACCATGCATTTTTTCAGTTTCAACCCGCGAAGGACTCCATCCAACAACCTCTGAAATGTTGCTGGAGCATTTTTTAGTACAAACGGCATTCTTTTATACTCGAAGTGACCACAATGCATCATAAATGCTGTTTTTTGCCTGTCCTCTGGACATACTTCAATCTAGTGATAACTGCTTCGCAAATCCATAGAGCAGAAAAATTTACACTGCCCTAGGTTGTCTAACATTTCTGTGATATTCGGAATTGGATATCCATCCACCACTGTCCGTTCATTGAAATGTCTGTAATCGCAACAAAAGCGAAATTTTTTCGACCCGTCGTCTTCTTCACAACTAGGACCACGCTACTAGACCAAGGACTATTACTGTGCTGGATTATCCCATCTTCCAGTTGTTGCTCTATTAATTGCTCTACTACTGGTTGTAATTGTTTCGGTAGTCTGTATGGCTTATGATACACTGGAGGATGATTCCCTGTCAGAATATGAGGCTCTGATATCGGTGTAACAGGTAACGTACCCTGTGCTTCAAACAATGCTTTATACTTAAGTAATAATGCTTCCATACCCGAACAATCATTTCCTCCCAAACGATTTACCTTGTCACGAAGTGCAGACATGCTGACGGTTTGCTTTACATCATAGTCTAGCCTTGAACTATCGATGTCCTCTTCATCCATGTGGCTATTACTAATTCCTTCGGCAGATCGACATCATCCCGCCCGAAGTTATCTAAACTCACGGGAACCATAAGCTGCCCGTTTATGTCCGTTACCCATGGTACACTCCTACGAATAAAGCAATGCTTTCCATCTAAAACCTCATTACTCAGTAGTGGCTCTACCAAGAATAACCCCTGCTGTGGCACATTGACATCCACCAGTACCCAGATCAACTTCCCTGTACCTGTTCGTACTTTGTCACATGACATCACCTTTAATGCACTTGTACACAGTTTAGTTGGTATCACCTTAGCTATCAGTGCACCTTGTGACTCTGAAACATTTGTAACGGCTGTACCCACTGAGAACAACTTCCCATCGAGTTCCAGTGAATGTTGCGAAAGGTCAATTTTGGCGTGATGTTTAATCAGTAAGTCCAACCCAAGTATCACTGAAAATCCCTGTCCCACAGTTGACAACACCTCCATTTGCTCCCGGAACCACACGTTCCCTATCTTAAACTTGAGCTGTGCTGTCCCTAGTGCATCTAATTTTTTATCACCTACTGCACGCAATCTGTATCTCGGAGCTTCCAATCCTTTCTTGCCCACGAGGTCCACACTGACAACTGATACATGCGCACCAGTATCCACTAAAACTCTTTGCCACTTATCTTTTATCCAAACCATCAAACTACAATCTGCCTCTTCGTGCACTCTCTGAGTACCTCTTTTTACTGGGAATGCCTCCCGACGGTAGGAACACTCCCTTTTGCGTTTAACAGTTTTGTACATACTGTATCATTAACCCGTTTTTTGGCTTTACACTGCCGTGCCTTATGCCCTATTTTCTGACAATTGAAACACTGCGGTTCCCGACATTTTGCCTTAAAATGACCTTGCTTCCCACAATGGTAACACTCTTAGAAAGACGAAAAAATTTTCTTGTCATTGCGACTTCTAGTGGCGCTATCCATTTCCTGCAAATGTGTAGCTGTGCGCAATGCTGCTGCTAAGTCATTTGGATTTTGCATCCATATCCGGCGTCAAAAATCCAGTGAGACCCCTCGCAAAAATGCATCTAAAGCTCTATTCTCTGCTTCTTTCAATAGAGCTTCAGTTGCACTCACATCTTGCATTAACACATACATGTGCACTTTCGTTCTCCTAATTCTGTCTGAAAATTCTTCTACCATTTCACCCATTTTTTGCATCATCCTCCCCAATTTTTCCCTAAAAAATCTGGCACTGTTTTGTTTCCTAAACCTTTGCAATAATCCCTCAGCCAACTCTGTGAACATAGTAGCATCCTTTAACCCTTCGTGGTATGCCACATAAGTCTTTGCGTCACCTATTAACCATAAACTTGCCATTTGCAAACACATTTCATCCAACCAGCCACATGGTCTAGCTGTACTACGTACATGACCAATGAAAACATTCACACCCTATGATGTTTTACCTGAGAAGGAAGGTATCAAATTAGCCGCTGAACAATCTACCACACAAGGAAAGACAGCACCATTGCATTCTACACTATCGCTTCCCGAGCCCGATTGAGTAATTTGCAGCAACTGTTGCTCCATCATCTGCATGTGCTGCTTTTGCAACTTATTTTCTTCAATCAGTTTCTTAACTTGCTCTGTCAATATGACTACGGTGTGCTTGTCCCGATTGCACGTGCCTCTGGCATTTTCCATGTGGTATACCTCACCACACAAAAATAAAATTGTATTACACAGAAGCAAGTTAATTCCTAGCACATCTAATGGCAAGCCATCTAGACTTACCACATTGCCCCGTTACATGACCATAGAAGCTACACACATCACAAGTGCTTGGTACAAATTTATCGCAAGGATAAACGTGACCTGTTAATCCACACACTACACATTTAGATGATACTAAGTTAACATGACTATCATTCCCACAAAACTGCAATAAGTCTACAGGGCTGCTAGGCCTTCCAAATGACACTATCACATCCCTCAACATTACCTACAACATGTCTAGCCACACAGAAAACATAGAGAGAAGGCAGTTGCTGGACTCACCCTATTTGGTGTTTCTCGGTTGCTCCACACGGTGCTAGTCAAAGTCGTGGCGTGGGTACACCTGACATCACTTGTTACAGCATCTGCACCACTTGTAAGCAGCAGACACAGTGGCTGCGCCAAAGACTGAGATGGTGTGGAGTTTTATAATTATTTATTGAACTTCCTTAACAACTTCTCCCTCATCGTTGCTGCCCAGCCCTGCGGTCCCCTCTACCTGGCTGCTGCTGTGTAGATTCTACAACAATGCACGCAACGCATGCCACTGATCACACTCGGGAGCCTCAGGCCAGCCAGGATACCCTGTGGTTGAGATGAACTCATCCCCGCTCGGCAGCCCACGCCCCAATACGGGCACGCCCACAGAGCCGCATCGCAGCCGCGTCGCTGTGAGGTCAGCTGCTGACGCCTGCTGCACCGCCAGCTGGGAAACCGTCAGTCACCAAGCTCAGCCCCAGATTTTTCACTGCCACCACCCAGTTGAATCCTCCCACATCTCCGTGAGGCTGCACCGCCGGCTGGGAAGCTGTCAGTCGCGATGTCCGTGAGGTCCCGTCATGGACGGAGCATGCACTTTGGGGCCGGGTTGCCGTGAAGTGAGGGCGTCAGTCCCCATCGGTGCCTGTGACCAAGACCGCGCTGCGGCCACTCCTGCTGGAAGTTCTCACCGTACTTAGTCAGCCATGGTGCCAACCGAACTTGGGACGACCTCCAGAGCTGAAGTTGACATCTGGTGGTGAACGGATGACTCCTGTGAGCTGGAACAGACTTCCAGAATCGTCACCTATGAAGACTGGACATTCCGACACAGACCACGTCCATCCTCAGATCCGAACTGCTTCCTAATGACTTCACTCTGTTGCTGCCTGCACTCCGCTATTTATATCCGGCAGGAGGATGTTTCTTACACTCGGTGGTAGCTTTCTGTTATTACTCCCGCAGTATATTGCAGCGTAACTTAGCATGCTGGCCTCACTTCCCCTTACTCAGCACTCTCCAGGCTTCACTCGGCGCTTGGTCTGTGTGCGTCCTTGCGTCAGTCTGTTGGTAGACTGCTGCTGTCAGCAAGGCTATGTTTGCATGCTTACTTCGCAATGCCTCGATAGCTGGCGTGCCTTTGTTTTGCCATTCTCCACTGCATGAAGCATCGCTTACTACATGTGGCCACAACAGGGGTGTAAACACTGGACAGCTGAACAGTGGAAAAATGTTGTGTGGAGTGACAAATCACGGTACACAATGTGGCGACCAAATGGCAGGGTGTGGGTATGGTGAATGCCTGGTGAAAATCATCTGCCAGAGTGTGTAGTGCCAACAGTAAAATTCGGAGGCTGTGATGTATTGGTGTGGTCATGTTTTTCATGAAGAGGGCTTCCACACATTGTTCTTTTGCATGGCACTATCACAGCACAGGCCTACAGTGATGTTTTAAGCACCTTCTTGTAATGGACTGGCCTGCACAGAGTCCTGACCCACATTCCGTAGAACAACTTTGGGATGTTTTGGAAAGCCGACTTTGTGCCAGGCTTCACCAACCGAGGTCGATACATCTCCTCAGTGCAGCACTTTGTGAAGAATGAGCTGCCATTCCCCAAGAAACCTTCCAGGACCTGATTGAATGTATGGTTGCAAGAGTGCAAGCTGTCATCAAGGCTAAGGGGTGGGCCATCAACATATTGAATTCCAGCATTACCGATGAAGGGCACCACAAACTTGTAAGTCATTTTCAGCCAGGTGTCCGGATTCTTTTGATCACATAATTTAGATATGGAAAGATAATTTATCATATTATATCAGCTAGGTACAAAAATGAAATTTCCTAAATTTCCAGTCTGACATTTAAAATACAATCAAGACAATAGTGCATAAATTTAAAAATTTAAAGTTTTCCCATACTAAACTTTTACATATTTAATCACTGTCATAAGTCAGTATCAGATGTACCTATTAGGCATTGAAAAAATGATACGGGATAAAATTACAAAACATGGTTGCAATGCCATAAAAAAAATCAAGATTATGCATTTACATACACATTAAAATGTGTAACTGAAGCTTTTGGTGAAACATGACCAAATCTTTTCTGATAAAATTCTGTTGAGCTTCCAACCACATCCAATGGTTTGAATTACATAACCTTTTGGCCAAGTACTCCTGTTGATTGTCAAGTGGTGACTGTCTTTTGGTTGCTGCTACTGTCCTAATATAGTAGCATTGCCTTCTGTAATATCACTGGTGCTTGCTGCAGTGCCATATTAGATAACGTTTTCATTGTGTACCCACCATGTCCACTTCTGACTTCTGATGGCCGGGTCCCAAGTTGTGCATAGCTGCTGGCTGCTGTCTTTCTTGAGGGTGCTGTCACAGTTTTTTTAATCTCAACTGCTTCTTTTATTACATCATCCCAGGAACTATTGGTTCATGTCTTGCCAAATGCAATATGATGTCGGTTTTCTAGAGGATGGTCTGCTATCACTGATTTCTCAGCATACCAAATATGAAAGAATCTCTTCTGTTCTACATAGCACTGTTTAGTCATACACACACTCTGTCTGACATTGTGTTTTTGCTGTTCTGTGGCTCAGTAACAGGAAAGATTAGCCTACTCCTAAAGAGGCATAAAATCAGTTCGGTCTTCAGGGCTCCAGCAAAAATTTGACAACACATGTGGCCTTTGAAAGACGATGTAGGCCTCAGAACGCTAGGAGTATATAAAATACCATTTAGGTGTGGACAGTTTTATGTTAGACAGACTGTGCAAACTATTGAACAGCGCTGTGCAGAGCAGAGATGCTTTCACCTTCGGTACCCTAAGGAAGAAGTAGTAGCAGAACATGCTCTAGAAAATGGACATTGTATTGCATTCAATGAGTCATCTGTTATTACATGGACTAATAGTTTGTGGAATAGAGTAACGAAAGATGCAATTGAGATAAATCTACCTGCAACTAAGCAGACCTTGGTACCTCGAGACTGGAGGGTTGAAGCAGGTGCAGTAGGCACACAATGAAAACATTGTCATATGTGGCATTGGAGCAAGCACCAGTGATGTCGCAGAATGCAGAGTGACCATATAAGGACAATAGCAGCAACTAAAAGACAGTCACCACATCACAACAGCCAAGGCATACTCAGCCAAAAGCTCATGAATTATAAACCACTTGACACGGATGGAAACTTAAGAGGATTTTATCAGTATATATCACTGCAAAACAATGCAGTCAAACAAATTTTTGATAGTACAGTACATATAATAGTTATCACAGAATTTAAAACATGACTAGTAAGTAGAACCATTTAACAGAAAAAGTTAATTTTAGCAACAGGCAAGAATAAGAATGCAGGTATCCACAAAATCTATTGTTTTCATTGTGAAAGACATTACTGAATTCTGTAACCATTTCCAAACTTTTGACATAAAATTTCATAGTTTTCTGGCAATGAAAATTTTCCATGTTTATTCATTGCTCTTGTTTATTAATTAAATTTTGTAAAAGTTGTGAACACAAAATGATTCTATTTTGATATAATGTTCATAAGAATTTAATTCATTTATTTACTTATGTGAAAAGTTTCAAAAACGAAGTTTTATTGCCTATATTGTAGTTGTTACATATTCTGATTACTAATTTTGGCAAAGTTATATTGCCATCTTTGAATCTGTAAGAGTTACAAACATGTTATGACGTTTATAACTATCATACATAATTTTGAACACAGTGTTAATTCAGTTTTTCACACCATGGAACATGTAAATTATAAAGCCACTATATGTGGTACATTGTCATCCATCCACTGAAAAAAAACTGAGGTAAACTGTGAAATTAAAAAATATTACATTAAAAGACAGTGCTATTATGAATATATGGTGCAGTTAAAACTCAAGTGCTATTATGTAGGGCCAGTAAAGACCATGTGGCTCTCACTCCCCTTCACAGTGTTTGTTTCATGCTCCAGACATTATTTACATAGAAATAATAATTCAGGCAAATAACTTTTAAGGAAACACCTCTGGTCCATTACTCACAGACAATAAATTAACTTATAACAACATTCTGCACTCTAAGGAATATACAGTATGCATTCAGATACTGGTACTTAACATAGTACACTGGCACACACTGGTGTACAAACCTCTGTAATAATCCTTAAGTACTCCCATTTGTTTGCACAAATTTTCATATCAACTGATATGCACATAATTACTTTATTATCACTTTAGAGGGAGTCCCAGTTGGAATTTTTTGGGAGATATCCATTCCCGTTACTTTCCTTGCAATGAACGGAACCCTCCAGAAAATGTTTATGAGAACTAACATATGGGAATTTATTTAATTTGATTCTGAAATGACATGGTCCAGCCAAAAAATATGAAAACCTAACTCACTGGTCTGTGAAATATGGAAATAAAAGTTGAAAACTTGCTCGACATGTGCAGTGTATCTGTTTTCTCATTTTATCTTGACACACATTTATTAGAAAAAGATTGCAAATACACTCCAATATGACTGATGCGGCCATCTCGAGGGTTGAAACCTCTCACCTTCCAAGTGGAAGAATACAGTTGCCAGGGCTATCCCCGTGGACTGGATTTGTCGATTTGGAAGATCCCCCCTTCGCCAGCTGCTGCCTGCTGTTTCATCTGTCATCACTTGCTGCTCATCCATCGCTGCCTGCTGTTCGTCCATCACCACCTGCTGTTCATCCATTGCCACCTGCTGTTCGTCTGTCACTGCAAAATACTGAAACAATGCCCATGTACTGCAGTCTGCTTATCATATGTCAATGTATTCTACTATAAAGTATGGAATAGATGTATGGGATGCCGCAACACAAGCAAATCTTCATAAGCTATTAAAGTTACAGCAGAAGACTGCAAGAGTAATTTGTGGAGCTAAACCAAGGGGCTCGTGCTGTGTTCTATTCCCTAAAGTTAGGATATTAACTGTTATAAATATCTACACCAATCAGCCAGATCATTTTGACTACCTATGTAATAACCACTATGTTCACCTTTGGCATGAATAACAGTAGTGATGCATCATCGTACAGAAGCAGAGAGGCAATGGTAGGTCGCTGAAGGGCATTGGCACCACATATGCATATACAAGTCACGTAATTCCCATAAATTCCGGGGAGAAGGGCGATGAACTCTGATGCCATGCCCAATCACATCCCAGAAGTGTTTGATCGAGTTCATATTTGGCTGGTTAGGGAGCCAGCACATCAATTGGAACTTGTCACTATATTCCTCAAACCACTCCATCACATTCCTGGTGTTGTGACGTGGCACATTATCTTGTTGAGAAATGCCTCTGCCTTTGGGAAATATGACTGTCATGAAGGGGTGTATATGTGTAACCAGTGTACGATACTCCTTGGCTATCATGGTGCCTTGCACGAGCTCCACTGGACCCATGGATGCCCAAGCAAATGTTCCCCAGAGCATAATGGAGCTGCCGCCAGCTTGTCTGCATCCCACAGTACAGGTATCAAGAAGCTGTTCACCTGGAGGATTCACACCCTTCCGTCGGCATGATGAAGAAGGTGTTGGGATTCACCACAGCATGCAACACTCTGCCACTGCACCAGTGTCTGGTGCCGATGGTCATGTGCCCATTTCAGTTGCAATTGCCAATGTCGTGGTGTCAACATAGGCATATGCATGAGTTATCGGCTGCGGAGGCCCATCATTAGGAATGTTTGGTGCATTGTGTGTTCAGACACACTGGCATTCTGCCCAGCATTAAAGTCCGATGTTCGTACCAGCATAGTTTGCCACCTGTCCTGTATTACCACTCTGCCCAGTCTATGATGACTGACATCTGTACTGAGTGGTGGCCACCCAACACAATGATGTCTGGACTTAGTTTCACCACATGTTAAAGATACTCACACCATCACTCCTTGAATACCCAACTAGTCGTGCAGTTCTCGAAATGCCCATGTTGAGCCTCCAGGCCACCACAATCTGCCCTTGTTCAAACTCAGACAGATCATGTGCCTTCCTCATTCTACACACGCACAGCACACTCACTGATTCTACAATGCACTGTGTGTATGTTTGACTAGTAGTCATTCCTCAACAGGTGATGCTGCTATTGTCTGGATGGGCTTATATAAATAGTAGATTGGTGATAATTTTCTTGCGGATCAGGGTATATTTTTAAACTGATTATGTTGCCCATTGCACTTAATCCAAATGTAAACTCTGACGTGAACAAACACAATACCAGAAACATAGATCAGTTTCGTTTCATAAGCCACCAAACTGCACTTTATCAGAGAAACCTACTATATGCAGGAATGAGACTTGTCAGTTCATTACAGAGTTTAGTCACATGACTCCCCACCGCAAATTTAAAGGACAACTAGAAAGAATATTGATCACCAACCCACATTAACCACTAGATCAGTCTCTCTGTTTTGTACAGAATAAAGGTAATTTGATATAGGCTTCATTTTGTATGTTTAGCATCATATAATATAAACACTTTATCATCCAGTTTTTGTTGTAAGTTATTTCTTAAATAACTAATATAAAATAGATCTTAGTTGAAATCAAAAAATGTTTGGTGTCTTTTTAATCATGAAAATGTGTCAGAACTCCATATTCCCCACACATACACAGAAAACAAATGCAGCACGATTTCCCTTACACCTTCCCCTATGAAACCATAATATATCATATTTGTAGTCAATACAGTTATTTCTTATTTAAATAATAAAATGTTTATTCAGACTAGAATAAAAAAGCATGTCATCTGAGAGTGGTAATATGTACATAAAGTTTAGAACCACCATCAAATACAGTGCAAAACAATGCTTCTATTGAGCAGACCATTTTTACAACAATTTCAATGTCATTAATATTGAGCAATTTTATGTTTTAATTAATTCTGGGTAAATTGTCTATGGTCTGAGGGGAACTGGCGGAGAAAGACTTCTTTTAACATATTTGTTGTATTTATGAATTTTGGATATTTTAAATTAAGGTCTGTTTTATGTATTTTTGTGATCATTACAAAATTTGATGGGTGTACTGAGAGCTTATAAGGGGGCACGAATGGCTGCTCCTCATGATTCTGCATTGACTGGCCATTGACATCAGGTGCATGTTGCAGAGCTTTTAGCATGGTTTAGAGCTCTTAAAGCTATAGGTTTCGAGGAGAAAGTGGCTCTGCAAACACTTTAACTTACATTAGTACTTAAAAGAATTCTGAGCTGAATGGGACTTACAGTCTGTGACCAATTTGGGACTTGGACGTTTTGCGAGTGTTAGTCAATGAGCAGCACTGAATTATGAATTATTTCACCAGCACTTTTGGAATTATTTGTGGTAGGCAGTTGCAATTACTCATGGTACACAAATTTAGGTATGTTAATGAATATACTGAATTTTATTTATTTGTGAGCTGGTGATTATTTTGCATACAGTTTAGCAGAATGGGACTTGATATTTTGCAAATCACAGACATTTAGTTAGTATTTGGGGAATCTGCTAGTGCTTAAATATGCAGATACACAATCTTGGCCGGCCGGAGTGGCAAAATTAAGTACAGACAAGCACAACAAAAAGACTGTTAGATACTGAGCTTTCGGGCAAAGTATTCTTTGGAAAAGAAAGAAAAACACACATTTGTGAGAGGTGTGCTTGCAAGTATGAATGTGTGTGTGTGTGTCTTCCTTTCTTTCCTGAAGAATGTTTTGGCCGAAAACTCATGTGCCTGACTGCAACTCCATGTGTCATCTGTACATGATTGTTGATATTGCAACCTGGACTTTCCTTTGTCTGACTTATTCAAATATGTGTGTAAGCAGGAAATAAAATAACAACAAGAATCAACTGCAGTCAAGATTGTGTTCAAAAATGGATCTGAGCACTATGGGACTTAACTTCTGAGGTCATCAGTCCCCTAGAACTTAGAACTACTTAAACCTAACTAACCTAAGGCCATCACACACATCCATGCCCGAGGCAGGATTCGAACCTGCGACCGTAGCAGTCGCGCACTTCCAGACTGTAGCACCCAGAACCGCTCGGCCACTCCGCCCGGCCAAGATTGTGTATCTGCATATTTAAGCACTAGCAGATTCCCCAAATACTAACTAAATGTCTGTGATTTGCAAAATATCAAGTCCCATTCTGCTAAACTGTATGCAAAATAATCACCAGCTCACAAATAAATAAAATTCAGTATATTCATTAACATACCTAAATTTGTGTAATCATGAGTAATTGCAACTGCCTACCACAAATAATTCCAAAAGTGCTGGTGAAATAATTCATAATTCAGTGCTGCTCATTGACTAACACTCGCAAAACGTCCAAGTCCCAAATGGGTCACAGACTGTAAGTCCCATTCAGCTCAGAATTCTTTTAAGTACTAATGTAAGTTAAAGTGTTTGCAGAGCCACTTTCTCCTCGAAACCTATAGCTTTAAGAGCTCTAAACCATGCTAACAGCTCTGCAACATGCACCTGATGTCAATGGCCAGTCAATGCAGAATCATGAGGAGCAGCCATTCTTGCCCCCTTATAAGCTCTCAGTACACCCATCAAATTTTGTAATGATCACAAAAATACATAAAACAGACCTTAATTTAAAATATCCAAAATTCATAAATACAACAAATATGTTAAAAGAAGTCTTTCTCCGCCAGTTCCCCTCAGACCATAGACAATTTACCCAGAATTAATTAAAACATAAAATTGCTCAATATTAATGACATTGAAATTGTTGTAAAAATGGTCTGCTCAATAGAAGCATTGTTTTGCACTGTACTTGATGGTGGTTCTAAACTTTATGAACATATTACCACTCTCAGATGACATGCTTTTTTATTCTAGTCTGAATAAACATTTTATTATTTAAATAAGAAATAACTGTATTGACTACAAATATGATATATTATGGTTTCATAGGGGAAGGTGCAAGGGATGTCATGCTGCATTTGTTTTCTGTGTATGTCTGGGGAATACAGTGTTCTGACACATTTTCATGATTAAAAAGACATCAAACAATAAATAGTCCAATAAATAAAATATATACAGCCATGTGACTTTCAGTAATGACAGCTAGTGTCCTCAGCTGTGATTCATAACGTCCATCATAAAGATTGTGCGAAGCATTTAAGAGTTATTAAGTGATAAGAAACATTTACATTGCCATCATAACTTTGGTAGTTTTCATAATATAATTAATATTTAAGTCTCAATACATGAACCTCAATGCCACAATTACTTTATTGTACTGGTTTTACGATATGATGAATCCATAAATTTTTATCTAGTTACAAAGTATTACTTGGTATCCATTGTTTGCCATTTTACAGCAGCTGACACATTTAGTGTCTTCTCCTTTTTCACTCTTGCCCTCAAAATCACTAACTGACTCCTCCTCCCCCAGTGGCTGGTAAGAATTACATGTATACCTGTGGTAGCTTGCTTCCACCCATCTCTTGCTTTCAGCTACAACCACACTGTCCAGCATGGCTCGACTCCAAACGTATGCTTTCAGTAATTCTGCTGTGCCAACAGCTCACTAGCATACATGTTAACTCACAAAATATGTTCCAAATCTTATTTTTTATATTTCTTTGTTACATTAACTAGTAACTATTTTTGTGTGTTCAAGAGAAATGAACGTTTCACAGTTAGAACAGTTTTCAAATACTGTTTCCGATGAGTCAGCAAATGGGCTTATTTGCAGCAAGGAAAGTATCCACGTGGGCAGTGTGATGGCACCTGGAACACTGTCAGCACAGCAGCCACTGTTGTTCCATTCCACACTATCAGCCAAGCTCCTTAGCCTTGAATTCAGTCTAATGGTAAGCCATGCTCTGCCATGTTTCACTTCTAATCATTTAAAACAAAATCAAATCTGCCACCACAAAATACACTTCAGATAGTTCTATTAAGTTTGAATTGGAGATGGAAGGTCTTTTTAATCAGATTTGTATGGAACATGTTATGAAATATAGAAATGTAAGATTTCATAAATATAAATTTACATTTCATAATCTCAACTATTTGGTTAAAGAATTTCATACTGTTGCTAACAGGTCAACTGTCCTCGACATGGCATCAGAGAGAGGCGAAGTGGGCTGGACACAGGAATGGCATCACATTGTCTTTTCAAATGCATCCTGGTTCCATGTACAGCGTCACAATGGAATCACACATGTGTGGAGGCCGACAAAGAAGTTAGGCAACATGCCCTTCAGTTGGCAAATCCGACTCTAGATTAAGTCCTATCCATCGCTCAGTCTTTTGAAATTTCTTGCGCCACTGGAGCGCAAATAGAGGCATGGGATGACATCAGGGACATACAACCTCTGTGCACTGTTGATGAAGCATGAGGCGTGTCCCCACCGGCCAACGTGGCCACAGTATGCTCCCAAGCACAGCCTCGACCTAACTGTAAACAAACGTCTAAGAAACTGCAACAAAACCCCCAGCAACTTCCTTCATGTCAGCAGTGTTTTACGAGGAGAATGAACATTGCCAGATTGCATTCACCATCATCATACAGGTCCAGCAGCATATGTGATGAAAGAGGATGTTGTGACTCGCCGATCTTCCAAAGTGCCGCTGCGCAGTTACGCGTGACCTCTACATGCAGCGCTGTCTGCCAACCATGCAGCAGCAGCACCACCTAAGCGGCCAGCCAGCCAGCGGCCGCTAGACTTGGACTCAGTTATGATTTGACTGTTAAGTGACACATGTCTTACTCTGTTTACTTGATCTGTGACTTTCATGTATTGCGTCGTCGTTAAAATATATCTATTCAACTTGAAGTTATAACAATTGGTGATGAGGTAGTGAATTTTTCTTTTTCATCATTGACCCACGTGTTTCCATGGCTACTTTAGAGCAACTATTGCAAGGTCTCATAGAACAGCAAACACTTCTCACAAATGCGATTCATGATTTTGTTGCGGCATCAAATGCGGGGTGTCTCTCATCGTTGTCTCTACCTCCTTTTCCTCCTTAAGACGAGACGGCGGAAGACTGTTCTGATTATGAAAAACGTCTTCGACAGCACTTCTTGGCATTTCACATCGCAGATGACCAAACATGTAAGTCTCTATTCCTTTCATGGATTTCACCTCAAATGTATCGGTTGTTGTCACAATTGGCTCCTTTGAAAGATCCTGCGTCTTTGTCCTTTGCTGAAATGTACTCACTTCTGTCCATTTATTTTCAAAAGCATATGCATGTGGTAGCCTCTTGTGTTGCCTTTTATCATTGTCAAAAACAACTGAATCAATCCTATCACGCTTGGGCTGCTGAACTTCACAGCCTCAATAGAAAGTATCAATTTGTTACTGACGTTCACAAAGAATCCTACGCCGATTCCATGGTACGGGATGCTATTATCCGGTCAGTGCCTGACAAAGAAGTTAGGCAACATGCCCTTCAGTTGGCAAATCTGACTCTAGATTAAGTCCTATCCATCGCTCAGTCTTTTGAAATTTCTTGTGCCACTGGAGCGCAAATAGAGGCATGGGGTGACGTCAGCGACATACAACCTCTGTGCGCTGTTGACGAAGCATGTGGCGTGTCCCCACCGGCCGACGTGGCCGCAGTATGCTCCCAAGCGCAGCCTCAACCTAACCGTAAACAAACCTCTAAGAAACTGCAACAAAACCCCCGGCAACTTCCTTCATGTCGGCAGTGTTTTACGAAACATTCACGAGAGGATTGTCCACAACATTGGGCTGTGTGTCACAAATGCAAAAAAAAAAAAAAAAGGGTCATGTGTCACCCGTTTGCAAATCTGGCCACATACATGATGGTCATGAACATGGTGCTGATTCTGATTCTGTGTTGTCTGTCGATTGTACTTCTTCCCTTTCAGAGAAGTTATTCCTCACTGTCCAAATACTTGGTCAAGATGTTCACATGCAGGTGGATACAGGTTCTGCTGCCACTATCATCAATTCTCAGATGTATCTTCAGTTGGGTTCTCCAATCCTGTCACCTGTCACTAGACAATTATGGACTTACAATAAACAGAAGATTTCTCTCTTGGGACAATTTGATGCTGAGGTATCTTACAAATCTGTTGTTCGCACTGTTCCCATATTTGTTGTCGACCATAGTAACACGGAGAATCTTTTTGGTTTCAATGCCTTTCGCGTTTTTGGATTCTCCATGGATGACTCTGTCAATATCGTCTCTGATGCTATTCCTTATGCTCAATTGGATTCCTTGTCAACGACATTTTCGTCCCTTTTTTTCCCCTGGGTTAGGCCGTGCAAACGACTTTGAAGCTCATATCACTCTCAAACCCACTGCTCAGCCTAAGTTTTTTCAGGCTCGGCCCATTCCTGTGACCCTTCGTGATCAGGTCAAATGGGAGCTGGATCGTCTCACTGCTTCAGGAGTCTTGCTTCCTGTCACTTCCAGTGAGTGGTCCTCTCCTGTCGTTGTCATTGCTAAGCCAAATGGTGATATTCGTCTCTGTGGCGATTTCAAGGCCACTGTAAATGCTCAATGCCTTATCGACACTTACCCTATGCCTCAACCTGAAGAATTGTTCACTAAACTTACTGGAGGCCAGTATTTTTCTAAACTTGACCTGTCAGAAGCTTATCATCAACTTCCCCTCGATGCTGCTTCCCGGCAGTTTCTGGTCCTTAACACGCCTTTTGGCCTCTATCAATACCAACGACTGCCATTCAGGGTTGCCAGTGCCCCTGCTCTCTTTCAGCGATTCTTGGAACAATTATTGCTCACTGTCCCTGGGTGTATAAATTACATGGACGACATTGTTGTCAATAGCTCCACCACTGAAGAACATCTTCACAATCTCCGCACACTTTTTCATGTCTTACAGGCTGCCGGTCTTAAGTGTAATCTTCAGAAATCAAAATTTTTTCAGGCATCTATCACATACTTAGGGTTTCAACTCTCTCAGGATGGTATTCGTCTGCTTCAGCAAACTGTCGCTGCAATCAGTGCCCTTCCTCGCCCTACATCTGTTAAGGAACTGCAGGCCTTCTTGGGGAAAATAGCATACTATCACAGATTTTTAACGTCTGCTGCTTCGGTGGCTCAGCCGTTGCATCGCCTGTTGCATAAAAACGTGCCTTTTCACTGGTCCGCATCATGTGATGCGGCTTTCCAGAAATTGAAGACTATGCTGAAACAGGCCCCGTGCCTGGCTACTTATCGACCTGGCCAACATCTTGTTCTTGCCACGGACGCCTCTCAAAATGGGGTTGGTGCAGTCCTTGCGCACCTTTTTTCTGACGGTTCTGAACAACCCATTGCTTATGCCTCCAAAACGATCACGGATGCCCAACAAAAGTATTCTCAAATTGAAAAAGAAGCTTTGGCCATTATTTATGCTCTTCATAAGTTTGGTGTTTTTCTCAATGGATCCAAATTTCATCTTGTTATGGATCACAAACCACTTGTTTCCTTGTTTCATCCATCAACGTCACTTCCCGACAAGGCTGCACACCACCTCCAGCGTTGGGCTCTTTACTTGTCTTGTTTCAATTATGAGATTCATTTCCAGCTGATGGCTCAACATGCGAATGCTGATGCACTGTCTCACCTTCCCATGGGTCCTGATCTGGCATTCGATAGGGACAAACTTTTGTGTTTCCACCTGGATGTTGCCGAACAGCGGGTTGTGGATGGCTTCCCCATCACCGGGGACCGGCTGGCGGCTGCTACGGATTCTGACCCTACCCTCTCCCGGGTTTTACGCTGTATTCAGAAGGGTTTGCCAGATCGTCCGTCTGCTAACACTTCTGATCCATTGAGGAACTACTACGCTTTGCGTTACTGCCTCATGGCTAGGGATGGTGTTATCCTCCTTTCCACCAAAAATGCTTTGCCGCATGTTGTGGTACCTGCGTCTTTGCATGCTTCGGTCTTGCTTCTCCTTCACCAAGGGCTAGGGTTGCCATAATCTCGGAATCCAAAACCGGGACAATACTTACGATCACCGTAGCCAATCAAAGGAAATAAGAGGAATAAGGAGTCCTCATGCCCATAAGCTAAGGGAAATGTGCATTTAATTAATGATCCAGAGTTTAGGAAGGACTGCTTCATTAAGAAAGCATTTATTACAAAAAATAAGAATATGCATTACATTATTCAGTACACGAAGTTCTATTGTCATCATTTGAACTTTTTTTATACCAGTAATATTTCTCAGAACCTTGAATAGATGAAAGGAACTTAATCCAGTTCTCAATCAGTTTATGAAATTCACTGCAACTTACATTTTTCATATTGTACTGTATTTGCATTAACTGATTTTACTGTTAACCTATTCCTTTCTTCTGTCCACTGAGAATTCATGAGGGAAAAGACTCTCTCTACATTGGCGTTATGACTGGGAATGGAGAAATAAAATTCCACAATTTTCAGCAACTCTGAATACTGCTCACTAGAAATACAATTATGAATGAAGAACACCCATTTCTTATGTGACATCATATTCTCAAAACTTTCATCTTTGACCTCCCCCAAAACACACTTTAATTTCAGTACTTGGTCAAGGAGAAGGGACTCATTCAATTTACAGCTTGTGTTTTCATGCATCCACTTGAATGTCTTTTCAACATTTTCCCATGAAGGTACAGTCTTCAGCAAAATCCAGTCAAAATGTTTAATATCAGACAAGGGCTTACTCCATTTTATCAAGTAATCAATAACAGTTTGATAGAAAAGAGAGACTTCCCCTAGAAATGTAGACTGCTGATATTGTGTGAGGTCAGGCATTAATTCTTTAACTTTAGACGTAACGAAAACACAAGGGCACTGAGGTGTCTCTCGCACAAAATCTCTGGCGCGCCGTCATGTGTCCGCATCGACTCTGAAATCGCACACATGGTCACTGCCTGCGGCCCTTATGCGTCACAGGCCGCCACCCCAAAGTCACCTTTGTCACCGTGGCCTTCGTCTGAGAAGCCCTGGGAGCATATTCATGCTGACTTTGCGGGGCCTTTTTTAGGTACTTATTGGCTTCTCATTATTGATGCCTACTCTAACTTTCCTTTCATTGTCCGTTGCACGTCACCTGCCACTGCGGCAACCACCAATGCTCTAGTTCGCATTTTCTCTTTGGAAGTCCTTCCCTCTACTCTTGTTGCTGATAATGGTGCGCAATTTGCCTCTTCCAATTTTGCGGATTTTTGTGCCCGTCATGGCGTCATGCATGCTGTTCCATCCACAGTCAAACGGTGAGGCTGAAGGACTGGTCCGCATATTTAAGGCTCAGATGAGGAAACTCCTGACTTCTTCTGCTGCTGATGATGCACTTCTCCAATTTCTGGCTTCTTACCGTTTCACCCCCATGGGCGACCACAGCCTGGCTGAGCTCTTACATGGGCGACGCCCCGCACGCTGCTTCATCTCCTGCGGCCTTCCACCTCACGGCCGCGGGTGCCTTCGCTTGGCCGGTTCACCGCCGGCGATCTTGTATGGGTACAGGGATATGGCAGGCAGCCCAATTGGAGTCCTGGCCACATCTTATGACACCGTGGCTGATGCCTGTATGAAATGCAGATGGACACGGGTGTTGCAGTGCATCATTCAGACCAGCTTCGGCCTCGTGTGCCGGCAACGCCTGTTCCGGATGCCGCTACATCACCTTCAGCTCTACCTGATGCTTGGGATCCTGGAATCTCTCATTACTCACAATGCAGTCCTCTCACCATCATATCGGTGCCACCACAAGAACTGACGCCAACAGGAGACGTGCCCATGCAGGAATTGACACAATTATATCAGACTGCATGTTGCTTGTGTTGTGTGACCTATCTTGACACAGAGGCTCTGTGACAGCTGCCCTGGTCAGGAAGCTCACCAGATCCCTCACCTGTCAAATACATCCAGTTGTATGTTGCTGAGAAACTGGCATGCCATCACTTACCAGCTAATATAATTGATTAATTCTTGCAATGAGTTGAAGCAGCATGAAATGATGTACACTTATTTTTACTTAGCTTGTTTTGACTCTTGGATTAACGTGACTATGCTGTCAGAGGTGGCAGATCTGTGTACTAAATTTTGTACCCTTATACTCCCAAGCACCTTTAAACTTAGTCATGTATTTTTCCTGTCATAAAGTATGCACACAATAAGAAATATTTAGTTATTTACTATTGTTTCCAGTGTTGCAGTTTTATTGCTCAGCAGTGCACTTATGCAAATAAACAGCCATTCAAGTGGTGATGTCTGTTACTGCATGCTCTCAGATGACGGATGGCGATATATATAGGGCACTCAACAGTGAGGTAATCAGCAACTGTACTCAACTGATGGGAGATGAATGTGGTTTCGTTTTGTGAAAATTATACAATAGATGATAAAATATAAAATGCAATCCTGAGCCACCCTGGGGCACTCTCTATCACTCCCATGTAGAACATGAAAAGATGTGTGCAGTCTGTTATTAAAATACACAACTTATAAATACACAACATCTAAAATAGCGTAAAAGAGAACTGTGCCTGGTTGACCATTGGAAAATAAAAGATGAAGCAACCCCCTGGAAACATGTTAAAATGTTTTACCTGAGATACCACTGAGAAGACCAGACATCATACAGAATCCTACAACATGAACTACATTTGATTATCATCACCTAAAATAGATGGCAGATCTACTGGTAAGTGGGTTGCAGCCCTCATGGCTTGGTATGAAACATATTCTGTTAAAATTTTGGGCACAGATATCTGTATATGACAAAATCTGCATATTGGTGGTTACGCCTGCTGGAGAAGGAATCTAACCATCGGAGGACAAACGCACATTAAGAGTACTTCCCTTCACCGCACTGGCTGGCAGGAGGAATGCCATGGCCATGTCGTTACCTTCACTAGCCATAGCTTCTTGTCCTTCAAACCTAACCACTCCACCTCCCACAGATGCATGACCCTCCATGTCAACAGTGAGATAATTGCATGTACAGGGGCATCACATTCAGAAATTGTATTTTCCAAGCAGACATTCTGAGCTGGAGACACTGCATCTGCTCCATTGCACTCAAGATCACACATATTAGGTTGGTTCATATAAGTTTGAAGTGTTTTTGTTTTCCTTGTTGGTATTCCAGTTGCTATGGGTTTATTTGTCAATTGTCATTTTTATTTGTAATTCACTGTTGCTCTTTGAGTTTACATATTGTCATTTTGTCATTTGGACATAGTGAGTGGAGCTGTGGATGCTATAAAATGGAGTGCTAAGTGGAGAAATGTGAACAGTTCTGACATATTCTTCTGCTGGAGTTCAATTGAGGGGTGACAGCAGTGGAGGCAGCCAGAAACATTTTCACTATGTATGAGGATAATGCAATTGGATAGTGTATGGCAAAAAAATGGTTTCCTCATTTTGAGGAGGATCATTTTGATATTATCAATTCTCCACATCAAGGAAGACCTTCAGTGTTTGATGAAGATCTTTTAAAAGCAGTAAGCCACAATGACCTACATCAGTGTACTTGAGAACTGACAAATGTGATGAACTGTGATCATTCCACCACCATGTCATGTTTGCATGCAATGAGGAAGGTTCAAAAACTGGGTGTATCGGTACCACATGCTCTGACCCAAAATCACAAAAATCAGTGCGTGGCCATATGTGCATCTGTGCTTGCTCATCGTCAATTCGCTCGTCAACAACACCATCCATTCCTGTCCTCTATCGTTACTGGTGACAATAAATGGTGCCTTTTTGCTAACATAAGGAAAAGAAGGGAATGGTTGAGCCAAAGTAAAATAGCAACTCCCCATACAAAGACCTGCATGCACCCATAAAAGATAATGTTATGCATCTGGTAGAACTGTGATGGTGTGGTGTACTAAGAATTGCTTCCATGATATGTAACCATGACAGTTGATATTTATTGTCAATAACTAAGAGGTCTTGTACATAAAATCCAAGTACAATGACCTGCAAGACTGTGTGAAGTGATGCTACTCCATGATAAAGCCAGCCTGCATTCTGCTAGACTGACAAAAATCACTATACAGTAGTTGGGTTGGGAAGTCATTCCATACCCATCTTATTCACCTGATCTTGTGTCCTCAGATTTTTACCTTTTCTGTTCTCTATTGAACAACCTTAAGAGAACTTCCTTTGCAGATGAAGTGCACTCTAAACATGGCTTGACAAATTCTTTGCCTCAAAACCACATGATTTCTACCATTGCAGAATTGAAAAGTCACCCCAGCATTGGCAGATTGTCGTACATATTGAAAGAGAATATATTATTGATGACTGAAGTCTCTGCTGGGTGTATCTGTTGTGTTTACAAAACTTATGAAAAAATGCTACAAACTTATCCACCAACCCAATAATTCAGCATTGTACACTTTGAATGTACCAGGTAAGTGAATCTTGAGAACACATTCTGGAAACAACACAGCACATCCAGTGGAATGCTCCTGTTTAGAGTCATCAGTGTAAATGACCATACAGCCACTGCGCTTGGATAAAATTCTGCAAAACAACAATTTAGAAACATAGCCTGGAGTAAAATTCTTTTAATAGACCAATAAATCTAAAATAATTCTGGATATCCTTATTAACTAGGGCGACAACTGACTCCAACCTCAATGAAGCACAGAAATATGATTCGCGTTAAGAGCTATTAAGTCCTGCCACACACGAATCCTGAATTTCTTTGTTGCTCATGGCCTATTTCTGAATATTTGCTCCACTGGAGGGTAAGCATTGTGTGGAATGATGGATTCATGGGGTGGAGAGTAACTGCAAACATGACAAATCATGAGTATCCACCGCCAAATGGTGAGCAGTGGTTTGCAAGTCTCAACGCAGAGGCTGGGGATCAGATTTGTGCTGTATGCTCTTGTCACCAACTGAAACCTTCATGGTCAACAGCATCAGTACTCTTAAGATAAGACAGCCTACTGAAGCCATAGACCCTTGGCTTTAATATTCTTAAGATGTGGTAACCATGTGAGCTGCTCATCAAATGTCAGGCCTAGAAACTGCATGGAACTTTTAAAATGGAGACCAGTGTCCCTCATTTTAAGAATAGGCAGGTTAAATGGGCGACAAGAACAATTAAAATTAACTCAGACACATTTCAATGAGGAAAATTTCAAACCTGTGTCATCAGCCAACTCCTCCAACCATCATATCATTAGTTACAACTGACGAGTTGTTATTGCATGGTTGGAGCAGGAGCAAAATTGGGCAAAGTGATCCACAAACAATGAACATCAAACAGGAGACTTACCTATGGATGTAGTACCATTGATGCCATTGGCAAACAAATGCCTGGTTGGAAACACATACTGATGCAAGTTTCTTAATGTGTATTGGAGCAAATGAAGCTGAAACGGTTGGGGGTTGAAGAAATCTGAACACCAGCTTCCGTCCATCATAGGATATGCACTTAGTTACCTTCAGTGCTTGGATTTTCTTTTCTTTCTTGAACGTCATACACACACTGATCAAAGTGGGATGGGGGTCTGAAAATTGACTGGGGAAGGACATGTATTTTCTGCAGCTTGGGTGGCCATACCCAAACTTCTGGCACACAAAGCACCCCATGAGGTTGAGGAAGTATGGTGTGACTTTTAGTCATAAGAATCAAATGTCAGTGTAAATGATTCTGATTATTCCAGTGTTCCGGACATGTGATGCATTACAATTCAAATTCTAACTTCAATAACTCCTTGGTCAGCCCACTCCTCCTTAAAAGCTGTAGTGTTCATATGCAAGATGTCACTGCATATGAACACTCCTTGACTGTAGCACAGGGTACAGTGCAGTTCCACTACAATTGGAACTCATTGAAATGTTTTGACTTTGGGATGTTGGTAACTTTCTATGATGTCCCTGCTTTGGTGAGTAATGTGAAATTATGCATCTGCTGAACAGAGTTGAGAGTTACAGCCAAACCATAAAGTCCTTTTTTGTATATAGAAGGGTGAGACCTTCTCAAACTTATGATCTTCTCTTTGTGTCACAAGACAGACATTTGACATGCTGGGTATGTACCATTACAATACAGGGCCTAAACTATAGATGAAGATTGCTCAGGAGGCCTGTCCTTCCATGCTTTCTGTGTAAGATGGGTTTGTTTATTGCCCAACAGACCACCTGAACTGTCAGGAATGAAGGGTGAAATTGTGGATGCCTTAGGGATCCCACTAGCAGCCAGGGAAATAAACTGACTGTCCTGACAGGGCCCCAATTGCCTGAGTAAGCCTTTATACAAATGAGGTGCATTGGGTTCCCCAGAGGTCACCTGCTACCGACTGTTCCATCTCAACAGCCATTCATCTCATAGACGTGGAGCACACCGTAAGATTGAGGTTTTTTTTAGAGAGGTTTGTGCTGTCTTCATGATCTAGGTGGTTAAGCCAAGATCCCTGGTCCTTATGGCACACAATGTTGCACGAATGCGCTAGATGGTGGTCACAGAAACATGCCCAAAAGTAACAGTGACAGAGGACTGGCGGCATCCACCAGTCCACAGCTCAGGAAACTGGGTTCACTAAACCTGTACCCAGCAAATGAATACTGTCCTCCCTGAGTGCTCACCATTTAGCACGACCTGGGAGGACACTGACATATTGAATCCCACAGACACAGTGAACATTACCCCTCACACACACTCAGTTTCTGTGAGAGCAGTGCACAGTTGACCAGGTCAGATGCTGTTGTGAAATCTCTCTTAATGAATTCCTGCAGTATTCTTCCCTTTGTGTGGACAGCCATACACTTTGTGCAGGAATTCTGTGCTGACTGTCATGAAGTTGTGCTTTTTTTTTAAAAAAACTGATGGGGTGAGTTTAGGACATATTCTCTTGTGAAGAAATCACTAAGCTGAGAAAAACTAGCGAATCCAAGTATCTTACTAAATGAAGGAATAGGTGATAGTGGTCTATAGTTTGACATTTACTCTTTTGATCCTTTTTCATGTGATGGTATGTCTGCACTCCTTTTCAGTGCACTGGGAAATATGCCTGCTTGGGTCCTACAATTAGTTAGATATGTAATTTGTTTAACCATAGTGTTTGCACATTTTTTAATTATTGTACTGGGAAGATGACCCCAAACAGTTGATTGTTTGTTTTTTAGTTGGTGAATTATTCTACAAACATCTGGCCATTTTACTACTTCAAATTCAAAGCCTCATCTGTTATGTAACAGGGTATTGTCTAGCTATGTGAATCTAAGTCTGGAATTGTGGTGCCAGTTAGGGCGATAAAATTCTTGTTGAGACTAATTTGCAAACTGTTAGATCTTGTATCAGTTGACTTTCAGCTCTGATATTTATTATTTCTCCTTTTGTGTTTGTTTGACAGTATTTGTTAATAAATTTCCATGTGTCATGGCTTACATTTGCTGATTGTTCTATTGCTCCACTGTGGAACTTGTTCTCTAAGCACATAATTTCTGATTTGAAACTATGTTTGCAAGTATTTTTCTTTGAAAAGATGCAGCCAGATAATTTGTACAACACATAGAGGTCTTTCAAATTCTGTCAGAGATTGACTAAGCTGATGGATTATTGTAATTTGACACTTTTTCCCATTTATTTGGAGTTAATAATGTTGTTATTTGTAATGCTTCAACAAAATTTAATATAATTCATTTGATTTATTCAACCTTTCTAGATAGATACTACGACAATTATAACTAGATAGTGTATTTATGAGAGAATTGATGTCTCTAACATTTAGGATTCATTTCTTCTCAACTATTTTTGCAATTGCTGGATAATACACATTTATGCAGTCAATTTGATGAAAGAATCATCAGAGTAAAGCCATTTCAAGCTACTGAATTGAATACAGCTTTCAGCATATTTACTGATATTAAAATAACCTACATTTCACTATAGAGCCCCTCTTTATATGGCACTTCACTATAATGTTGTTGTTGTTGTGGTCTTCAGTCCTGAGACTGGTTTGATGCAGCTCTCTATGCTACTCTATCCAGTGCAAGCTGCTTCACCTCCCACTACGTACTGCAGCCTACATCCTTCTGAATCTGCTTAGTGTATTCATCTCTTGGTCTCCCTCTACGATTTTTACCCTCCACGCTGCCCTCCAGTACTAAATTGGTGATCCCTTGATGTCTCAGAACATGTCCTACCAACCGATCCCTTCTTCTAGTCAAGTTGTGCCACAAACTTCTCTTCTCCCAAATCCTCTTCAACACCTCCTCATTAGTTATGTGATCTGCCCATCTAATCTTCAGCATTCTTCTGTAGCACCACATTTCGAAAGCTTCTATTCTCTTCTTGTCCAAACTATTTATCGTCCATGTTTCACTTCCATACATGGCTACACTCCATACAAATGCTTTCAGAAACGACTTCCTGACATTTAAATCTATACTCAATGTTAACAAATTTTTCTTCTTCAGAAACGCTTTCTTTGCCATTGCCAGTCTACATTTTGTATCCTCTCTACTTCGACCATCATCAGTTATTTTGCTCCCCAAATAGCAAAACTCCTTTACTACTTTAAGTGTCTCATTTCCTAATCTAATTCCCTCAGCATCACCCGAGTTAACTCGACTACATTCCACTATCCTCGTTTTGCTTTTGTTGATGTTCATCTTATATCCTCCTTTCAAGACACTGTCCATTCCGTTCAACTGCTCTTCCAAGTCCCTTGCTGTCTCTGATAGAATTACAATATCATCAGCGAACCTTAAACTTTTTATTTCTTCTCCATGGATTTTAATACCTACTCCGAATTTTTCTTTTGATTCCTTTACTGCTTGCTCAATATACAGATTGAATAACATCGGGGAGAGAATACAACCCTGTCTATCTCCCTTCCCAACCACTGCTTCCCTTTCATGCCCCTTGACTCTTATAACTGCCATCTGGTTTCTGTACAAATTGTAAACAGCCTTTCGCTCCCTGTATTTTACCCCTGCCACCTTCAGAATTTGAAAGAGAGTATTCCAATCAACAATGTCAAAAACTTTCTCTAAGTCTACAAATGCTAGAAACATAGGTTTGCCTTTTCTTAATATAGCTTCTAAGATAAGCCGTAGGGTTCACTATAATAGCCTTTTCAAATTATGGTATTTTCTGATTTACCACCCACATTTCATTACATGGCCAATGGCAATACATTGTTTAGTTTGTTACACAGCCAATAGCGCAAGATGACCACCAGATTGGTTGTACCTTGATTTCAGCTCTGTGTTCAGGTGGTGTTTTCATACAGCAAGTGACGTAATTGGCAAGTATTTCCTGCATCTGCGTGTAGTGAAAGTGTCACTTATCCAATCACATTGTTTCTGGAAGGGACATTAAGTGTAAATAAAGCAGGGTGAGTGTTTTAAAGCTTTGGGTGCAATCAGTCGCCACCAGCATGGAGAGATCCTCGCATTTGTGCAGAGTGCATGTCGGTATTTGTGCTGTATGTCGGTATTTGTGCTGTGCTGTGAGTCAGCACATCTCTGACATGAAGTAACCTGTGCCAGACACTAGTACCACCCTGAGGTGGTGGCTAGAAATGTGCTTGGCAACAGCTGTGACGGTAGGCATCATTGAGCAGCGTGAGAGAGAATGAAGAGACTTCATGCACGGGTTGTCAGCATGTTGTCTGACAGACCTGGGCACACCAGCCAAGTGGAACTGGTGTGAGTTCTGCTAGATGATACTGTTTCATGTGATTTAGAAGGGAAAGCTGCTCATCTCGTGCTCAGTGGCAACATTACTGATGATATATGTGTGGGACTGCATGGAGGACTGAGTCTGCTCAATTGAATGGAAATCATACATGAACTCTATAGATAGACTTGACTGCAGGAGAGCTTACCTTCCAGTAGTTTCCTGTTTTACACAGAGTAGAATCCACCTGGTGTTTATGTATGGCATATGCAGGGGTCCTTGACTACTGCAGCTTGGATTAATGTGCACTGTGCTATGTTGCTGTGATAAGAGGGTATTATCAGCATGATGATTGGGGTCACACAACTGCTGTTCTCTGCACATGCAGGAACACTGTTTGTGAACCATCACTGTGCCTTGAATGGCTGTTGCAGTTGTATCAAGTTACACTGAGCTCACTTGACTTTTCAGTTTGTGTTGTGAGTGAAAATGCCTGTCACTGTATGATATATGTGTGTTAGCCTAGTGTAAACCTAACATAGTGGATGCATTGCAGGAGAATGTTACAAGCACTGCTGCATCTAAGAGGGTGTACTACTTTAATTATAAATATTATTTAGTCTTTTAGAATAGAGTAAGATCAAGGTTGTATGTTATCAGCTTGCTTACATGGCATCATGGCTAGGGTTGGTACTCATGGTCATTATGACAGTAATTATTAAGATTTTGGGGGATTATTTAAATTGCTTTGAAATTGTGGCCATTTTGCTATAACTGTATGTTAGGTGAGTGCCAGCACTATAGTCAATGGGTGTGGATGGTCACTGATTGTATGACAATACATTAATAAAATTTTCTTTGCAGATGAGCATGTTGTGGGCATCTAAATTGTAATTAACTTGTGTGCTATCTTGTAGCAGCAGCACCGGGGCCTGAAGCATATTGTATACTGTAAACGAGTCAGCTGCTGTAATGTCAATGAGTCAGCTGCTGTTTACTGAACAGAATACAAAACAGTTTGTTTGACCAACCTGTCTTTAATGCGTTCAGATGAATAATTGTGTTTTTAAAATTTATGGCTTTTTCTCCAGGAATGTTAAATTAAATAGCATTTGTGAAATTTAATCTGATAAATGTTTTTAAATAATAAATTGTCCGAACTGTCATTCTGTGCTTGTTGTACCCAAAGCCTGCTTCAAACCATCTGATGGTACAGTTCTATATCAGCTGAGGAGAGGCATACAGATCACAGTGTTGCACCTGGCACCCACTGACAGCTGCTTTGCCTTCCCAACCAGCTGCAGCCGGTGTGAGGCAAGCCACAACTGACACATACAGTGCTGATTCTGGTGACTCAGCAGAAAGTGATGTAAGTGAGTAAGCAGCACAACTTAACATGGAGAAGTCATGCACTGCAATGTCTTCGACATCAGATGGGCAAACATATGTAGTCAAGATGGTTACATGGAAAGGAATGGTGGGAACTGACAAGACTTATTCAAATGACTATGCTGAAGGGAAAACTGCAACAATTATAGAAGTGGTGGATATACAATAGCAGTATGAAGATATAATGGTATTTACAGAAAATGAATTTTCTGGGCAAAACAAGATACAGCTAAATGACAGCAAATTAAAAGTGGAAATAAATGAGCAAATATCACAATAGGCATTAGAGAAGGCATTACTAATTGTCAGGTTGGAACAACCACAAAAATAAAATGACAGTTACAGAGAAAATTTACAAAAACCAAAGAAAACATAAGCAAGTGAATTGATAATGGTGCCACCGAGTAGAGGTGCAGCCAAAACAGCCTCTGCTGCTAAAATCACAGCATCACAGACAATGCAGCAAAACAAATTGTTCATAAAGACAAGAACAAATTAAGAGGCAGAGTACAACAAAAACTAGTGACCTTAATAAACCCAACCAAAGTGAAAATCTGTATAAAGAAAACCAAGCAAACCAGTAATGTAGTTATCTTGGAACTGCTACACAAAGTGCCACAGGAAAGATAATAAATGACAGAAAGGTGTAAGAGACACTTAAATGTGAACAGCCTAAGAAAAAGAGACCTTAATGATACTGTATGACATTACAGAGGACACAAATGCAAAGCCACTAAGACACAATTTACACGCAGAACCTTGAGGATGAGCTGACCAAGGAAAGCTTCAGAACTGGCTTCACAGTACGATTCAGGACAGGACCAACCTTAAGAAATAAAATGTAATCATTTTATTCCATTTTTAAACATTTTATGATGCAACTTATGTCATCATACAGAAATACATTAAACACAGTGTATAAAAAACAAATACACAAGAAATAATTGGACATTTTACACTGAAGAGCCAAAGAAACTGGTACACCTGTCTAACATCGTGTAGGGCCCACACAAGCACTCAGAAGTGCCATAACACAATATGCCATGGACTTGACTAATGTCTGAAGTAGTGCTGTAGGGAACTGACACCATGAATTCTGCAGAGCTGTATATAAATCCGTAAGAGTACGAGGGGGTGGAGATCTCTTACAAACAGCACATTGTAAGGCACCACAGATATGCTCAATAATGTTCGTGTTTGGGGAATTTGGTGGCCAGTGGAAGTGTTCAAACTCAAAAGAGTGTTCCTGAAGCCATTCTGTAGCAATTCTGGGCATGTGGGGTGTCACATTATCCTTCTGGAATTGCCCAAGTCCTTCAGAATGCACTATGGACATGAATGGGTGAAGGTGATCAGACAGAAAGCATACGAGGTGTGGTTAGAAAAAAAACTGGACTAGTACTGGTGAAACAATAAAACGAATGCAATAAGGCTGAAAGTCGCGTGGCCTGTCACGTGACTCTCGCTCCGCCTACTGCTCGAGTTTCATCTGCCTCCTGCACTCAGTCTGCCCGTGGCGTCTGTTTTAAGTAGTTGACGTTTTGTCTGTGCGTCGGAAAATGTTGAGTGTACAGAAAGAACAGCGTGTTAACATCAAATTTTGTTTCAAACTAGGAAAATCTGCAAGTGAAACGTTTGTAATGTTACAACAAGTGTACGGCGATGATTGTTTATCGCGAACACAAGTGTTTGAGTGGTTTAAACGATTTAAAGATGGCCGCGAAGACACCAGTGATGACACTCGCACTGGCAGACCATTGTCAGCAAAAACTGATGCAAACATTGAAAAAATCGGTAAACTTGTTCGACACTTTCCTTGTCAACGCCTGTTAACTCAGACACTGCTCTGATTGTTAAACGGCGATCTTGTCGAACAAGTTTACCGATTTTTTCAATGTTTGCATCAGTTTTTGCTGACAATGGTCTGCCAGTGCGAGTGTCATCACTAGTGTCTTCGCGGCCATCTTTAAATCGTTTAAACCACTCAAACACTTGTGTTCGCGATAAACAATCATCGCCGTACACTTGTTGTAACATTACAAACGTTTCACTTGCAGATTTTCCTAGTTTGAAACAGAATTTGATGTTAACACTCTGTTCTTTCTGTACACTCAACATTTTCCGACGCACAGACAAAACGTCAACTACTTAAAACAGACGCCACGGGCAGACTGAGTGCAGGAGGCAGATGAAACTCGAGCAGTAGGCGGAGCGAGAGTCACGTGACAGGCCACGCGACTTTCAGCCTTATTGCATTCGTTTTATTGTTTCACCAGTACTAGTCTGGTTTTTTTCTAGCCACAACTCGTATATACGTGTCACCTGTGAGAGTCATATCTAGATGTATCAGGGGTCCCATATCACTCCAACTGCACATGCCCCACATCATCACAGAGCCTCCAAACCTTGAACAGTCCCCTGCTGACATGCATACAAGTCTGTCTGCTCAATACAGTTAGAAATGACACTTAACTGACCAGGCCACATGTTTCCAGTCATCAACATTCCAATGACAGTGTTGACAGGCCCAGGTGGGGCGTAAAGTTTCCAGTTGTGCAGTCATCAAAGGTACACGAGTGGGCCTTCAGCTCAAAAAGCCCATATTGATGATGTTTCGTTGAATGGTTCACACGTTGACACTTGTTGATGGCCCAGCACTGAAATCTGCAGCAATTTGTGGAAGGGCTACACTTCTGTCATGCTGAATGATTCTCTTCAGTTGTCAGTGGTCCCGTTCTTGCAGGATCTTTTTACACCTGCAACAATGTCAGATATTTGATGTTTTATCCAATTCCTGATACACTGAAGTGCCAAAGCAACTGGTATAGGCTTGTGTATTCAAATACAGAGATATGTAAACAGGCAGAATATGGCGATATGGTCAGCAATGCCTATACAAGACAACAAGTGTCTGGCACAGTTGTTAGATTAGTTACTGCTGCTACAATGACAGGTTATTAGGACTTAAGTGAGTTTGAACGTAGTGTTACTGTCAACGCACAAGCAATGGAAGACAGCATCTCTGAGGTAGCGATGAAATGGAGATTTTCCCATACAATCATTTCACAAGTGTACCATGAATATCAGGAATCCAGTAAAACATCAAATCTCTGACATCGCTGTGGCCAGAGAAGGATCCTGCTACAACAGGACCAACAATGACTGTAGAGAATCATTCAGCTTGTGCAACCCTTCTGCAAAGTGCTGCAGATTTCAATTCTGGGCCATCAAAAGAGCAAACCATTCAGTGAAACATCATCAATATGGGCTTTCAGAGCTGAAGGCCCACTCATTTACTCTTGATGACTGCATGATACAAAGCTTTACAACTTGCCTGGGCCTGTCAACACCGACGTTGGACTGTTGAGGACTGGAAACATGTTGCCTGGTCGGATGAGTCTCATTTCAAATTGTATCAAGAGGATGGATGTGTATGGGTATGGAGATAACTTCATGAATCCCTGCACCAGGGCCAGTGCAAGCCCAAGTGCCGCACTGTGCAAGCTGTTAAGTTGCCGCTGGCCCTCCCCCCCCCCCCCCCCCTCTCTCTCTCTCTCTCTCTCTCTCTCTCTCTCACACACACACACACACACACACACACACACACACACACACACACACTTTTTTGTTTTTTTCCAAAACCTTTGTGGAATTTTACCTAAACAAATTTTTTACTTTTCAGATCTACCTAGGTTTTGGCCACTGAGTGGCCAGTCTGTGCTTACATCTAAACTGTCATGTTGACAGTTACGTTCAGCACACACACCCATGCCCGAGGGAGGACTCGAAACTCCGCGGGGACCAGCCGCAGAGTCTATGACTGCAGCGGCTTAGACCGCTCAGCTAATCCCGTGTGGCATGAACTTACAGTTAACGTAAATAAACATTTTTCAATGGTTGTGAACAGATAATGTATTCAATGGAAAACAAAATATATTTACAATTTAACAATGATTTGGTTTCAACAATAATATTTACAATAACTATTTAATGTTGAATAAAATAAGAAACAATGCAGTAAATAACCAAGAAACTCATCATAATATAAAAATTTAAAAAAAACACTACACAAATCGAACCTTCCTGGCTTTTGCTTGTGCAAACTCTTTCACATGATCTGTGTAATTTAAGTCCTCTCTGCAAGCTCATGCTTAATCGATACTGTTGCAAGATCATTCAAACGAGTTTGGCTCATCGTTGATTGGAGGTATGTCTTTATCAACTTCAGTTTTGAGAAACTCCTCTCTCCACTCGCAACTGTCACTAGGAGTGTTAGGAGAACTCTCAGAGCAATGTTAACATTAGGGCAAAAATTATGTCTTCCTATAAACTTTAGAGTCTCTTTTGGACCTATTCCAGGTTTCAACAATGTTGAAAGCACTTTTA
Source organism: Schistocerca nitens (assembly GCF_023898315.1). Classification (NCBI taxonomy): domain Eukaryota; kingdom Metazoa; phylum Arthropoda; class Insecta; order Orthoptera; family Acrididae; genus Schistocerca; species Schistocerca nitens. The sequence goes on along the minus strand of NC_064616.1, from coordinate 566,649,904 downwards.
GTTCTTCCCTCAACTCCAGTGCATCAATGTCGCTTGACTCATGATCTTGCAAAATCACTGTGAAGTTTCCAGACATTGTATCCAGGCTGTCAGGAGGTGCATTCTTCAGCTCTCCAATGTTGTAGAGAAAATCAAAATAATCACAATGAGATTTCAGTTGATTGAATCTCTCATCCAAAGACGTGGTTACTATAACTAAAAGATAATAGTAGAATACAATCTTGTAATGTTTTGTTGGGTCATCTATTGTTTCATCCCTTCCATCATAGGTAAAGTGTATTGGCTTCTTACTTCGTCACCAGGAAACACTTATCCATGGTAAGGTTAGATCTTCTAGCTCTAATTCTGTAGCCAATTCTTTGGAATCCATCAAGAAAGACACAAACTTTTCTTCTGTTCTGCAGGTCTCAAAATATGCTTTTGTTTTTTCAAGCATTTCCACGGCCTCAACAACATTTATGTCAATGGTCTGGAGGGTCTTACTGACCACACTGATGTGAAGCAGAACGTCGTACCAGATTACCAGAGAAGTGAGAAAGATGTAATTTTTTATTTGATTCCAAGTGACGTTGCTTCGTGAGCAGTCATGCCATCGAATTCTTCTGATATCTGAACCAGTGCATCATAAACGCCTCCAATTTGAAACCTCAGGGGATTAAGTGCATCAATGTGACTTTCCTACCTAATACCTTTCAGTGGCTTCAGCGACAGGTTAGGCAGATACTTCTTCAAGACACCCCAACGTCAAATGGAGGATGAGAAGAAGTCATACAAGCTTTTCACTGTCGAAAACATCGAAACAGCATATTTAGAAGATATAGTGGCATCGTTTACAACAAGATTCAATGAGTGACTGCTACATGGTACATAAAATGCTCTCTTGTTCATATCTGAAATTCTTTTCTGGAGACCAGACTTCTTTCCTTTCATGTTTGCTCCATTGTCGTATCCTTCCCCTCTCTTATTACACAATATGATTTTTTTATCTTCCAAGAACTTGAGTACGACCTGCGTCAAAGTGGAGCTTGAAGAATGGGGCACTGGAAGAAATCCCAGGAAATGCTCCTGAATTCAGACATTGTATACCCCATCGAGTCTTGTCTCCTGGACGAAACATACCACAACTGTCATCTGCTCAACTTTTGAAATATATGGTGTGCAGTCAAGAATTATACTGTAATACTTTGCAGATTTCATCATTAATAGAATATTGGTGGTTATAGATGATCCTTTAAGATTAATTATTTCATTCTGTGTTTCTTTTCCAACATAATGATGACCCTTGTTCTCACCTTGCTTTGTTCTGTGCAGGTGCTCCATCATCACAGTGTTGAACTTTCTGAATAATACAACGAGTTTCAAGAAGTTTCCATTGTCAGGCTGAAAGAGTGTATCTGTACTTCCTCTCAAAGGCAGACATTGCCAACCCAAGAAATGAATTATTGCTATTAAGTGCTCAAGAACATTTTTCCAATGTTCGTTTTCAGTATTCAGAAGCCTTTGATGCTGGGTGTCGACAGTTCATGACTTTTTCAGTATCTCGGAAAACACGATCCACTTTTTATATGAATTCAAATGCTCAATAGACTTCCCATGATTTTCAAGATACAAAGCAAGGTGCCGCCAGTCGCTTATACCGTTCTTTGCAATTTATTACTGTAGATGACGAAAAACGTTTGCAACAAAAGCAGAACACAGCATCCTTGCTCTTTGAGTACACCATCCAATGTCTATCTGCTTCTTCTAAATTCTTCAAACAATAGCTATAGTGCACAGGGCTGAAACGCAGGTTGGCCACATTTTTAGAACATTCTTCAGCTTCTTTAATGCGCTCGGGAGGACCTCGCATGACCAAAGTTGTTCAAATGCAGTCGGTAATAATTTCCGGCCATCTTCCAGGATCTGGGTCAATTGTGTCTTCCAGTTTAGGCTCGCCTTCAACCCCTTCTCCAGTGGTGAGTACCTTGGCTGATGTTCCTCCGGTATTTTCCGAATTGGGTCGCCTAATTTCAGTTCTGCCTGATGTTTCAATCTCGGAGCTTTCATCACAAAGCAGGTTTTGAGTCCAGACGAGGTCTGTTGAACATGTTGTGGATGGCCCACCGTTAGCATTGCTACTGTATGTGGTGGTCACAGTACTGTGTTCATCAACTTTCTGGTCATGTCCTGAAGATAAAGATTTAGCTGCAGTAGCTCCACTAGTTTCTGTACTTTCGGGGTCTATTTTTCCATCCTCGCCACTGCTAGGTCATTCTCTCTTTGGCTTGAAATATCATTGTAGTGCATCCTTTTGCTTCTTATTGTCATCTTCCTTCAGTGCCCGTCTTTTCCTATATTCACTGCCAGGCAGTCTTTTTCTACCGTCAGACATGTTTCGATCCAGCCTGTAAAGAACGATTACGTGAAACTAACTGTTGATGTCAGTGTACTAACTTTATTTGCAACACACTTTGCAGACAATTTCCTGATATTCCACTGCACGTAAACGGAAAATTATATTACTGTAGGATACACTGTTCAGGAGATGAAGTCATAAGAATTGAGCCACATGAAATTGAATTTCAGGCCGGATCTCACTACAGACGCAGATGAAACGGTCAAAGAGTGGGGCCGAAGACAATGGAGAGAATAAGAATAAGGAGATGGAGTAACATAATAATGCAATAAATACACACCCGGGCATCGATGGGTACTAATGCTAGTTGAACTATATTAACTCACTGCACTGCGGTTGTTCATTTCAAAGAACTGACACTCGACATCTGTCATAATTTCCATGTGTCACTTCTTTCGTGTCTGATTATGGAATAAGGGGTAACAAATTAGTCATCACCATATCACTTCACTTTTCTTCGCTTTATTTTCATTCTAGCTATTGGGACGACGCATGCTTATTTGCTGACTTGCCAATTTTTTAAGTAACAGATCATAAGATAAATAAATTTTCCTATTCTGCAATCTTGAAAGAGAAAAATTCTAACTTATGAGTAACGTGCATGCGCAATACTAATTGTACATTATATGAAAAGCACTTACCTATTACATCCCAAGTTGCAAGAAATTCAGACGCACCAATTCTTCTGTTCTTACGAAACGCAATAAAAGTGTTTCTGACCAATCTTGACTCCCTCAGCCAACCACCAAAATGAATTCTGTAGTTTTCATTGTAGAGAATGCAACAATATATATTGCCTGGAAAGGCAAAGTGGTGATGCGGCAGTGCCAGGAACTAGGTCACGTGATGAGGTAAAGTGAGGCTACGGTTAAACTAGCGCCCAAGAAGAAGAAGCAAGAAGCTCACAATACGTATGTGACTGATGATATGGATAAATGTATTATCAGGCAGCAGTTTCTATGGCATTACGAACAACAGAAAGAAATACGAACTTTGTGAAAACTGCACAACTTTTGTCAACCGGAAATGAGCTTCAAAGCTAGCAAGGAAACCCTTAGAAGCAATGTTCCATCTATGGATTTTCGATTTGGAAGGTGTCGAAATTAATGTTTTGTTTTGTGCGGATGAGAGGGCATTGTTGCTAAAGGACCATACTTTCTCAGGTTTTCATCAGAAGCAAAGTGACCAGTAGTTTACTAAGATGAAAGATGGATTCACATGCATCATACAATAAATAAATGTTGGCAAAGTGATAGTGTGCGAGTAGTATTGTCAAACAAAAGTGCCGGTCAGAGTTTAATTGTTTTTCATGCAGACGGAGACAGGTGTTTCTTGGCTCAAAAACCAAAACGTCCAACTATCACTCAGAAACGGATAGCAAAAAATTTCAAAAATACGTTGAAACCCGACTTATGCCAGGCTTATTAGCAATGTCTTTATCCCTTGTAATTACTCACAGCATATTTACCCTTTCGGAGTACTTCTAACCATTGTAGGTGTTGGACATGTTTGACTGTAGTAATGTTCAACCATTTTTTTCCATAATGTGGGAAGAATAAAACACTCGGAAACTGCCATTGAAGGGCTTAGCAAATTTGCTTCAGGCTTAACATGTAACTGCAGTATTGAACATTGCATTCGAATTTCCAAATTAGATTTCGTGTTCTGCAAAATTAGTTGTGAGTAAACCCATGGAACGTAACAGGCTGGCAGCGCTCCACTCATAAGAATACTACTGGCATGTACACCAGACTGCTCCCCCCTCTCTCTTCCTCCGGTGTAAACACAGCGGTGCTGCCACAGTGGTGGGAAAGAAATTAAGAAATTAGTCCTCCTAGCTCCCCTTGTTCCACAGGGCCGGCCAGGAGGTAGTCGAGGCGCCATGACACAGTTCCCGAAGCTGCTCCCTCCACGGTTTGGTTTTGAATCCCCTGTTGGGCATGAATGTTGATGGGGGCAAAAAACAAAAAAGGGGGGGGGGGTGGCATCAGATTAGCCGCCCCTCGGAAAGTGCCGCCACAAGTGGCCGCACATTTCACACGTGCCTTGCGCCGGCCCTGCCCTGCACCCTGCATGTCCCACTGTTCAAGCTGGTGGAGGCTCTGTAATGGTGTGGGGTGTGTGCGGTTAGAGTGATATGGCACCTCTGATACATCTAGATATGACTCTGACAGATGACACATACATAAGCATCCTGTCTGATCACCTGCACCCATTCATGTCCATTGTGCATTCTGACAGACTTGGGCAATTCCAGCAGGATAATGCGACACCCCACACATCCATAATTGCTACAGAGTGGCTACAGGAACATTCTACTGAGTTTAAACACTTCTGCTGGCCACCAGACACGCCAGATATGAACATTATTGAGCATATCTGGGATGCCTTGCAATGTGCTGTTCAGAAGAGATCTCCATCCCATTGTACTCTTACAGATTTATGGACAGTCCTACAGGATTCACGGTGTCAGTTCCCCGCAGCACTACTTCAGACATTAGTTGAGTCCAAGCCATATCATGTTGTGGCACTACTGCATGCTCATGTGGGCCCTACACAATGTAAGGCAGGTGTACCTGTTTCTTTGGCTCCTCAGGGTATTCACGGTACACTCATGAAATGGTTGTATGGGAAAATCCCCATTTCATCGCTACCTCAGAGATGCTGTGTCCTATTGCTGGTGCGCTGAGTATAACACCATGTTCAATCTCACTTAAATCTTGATAGCCTGCCATTGTCGGAGCAGTAACCAATCTAACAAATGTGCCAGACTCGTGTTATCTTATATAGGCATTGCCAGCTGCAGTGCCATATTCTACCTGTTTAAATATCTCTGTATTTGAATATGCATGCCTATACCTGTTTCTTTGGTGCCTCAGTGTATATGAAGAATATCGACTGCAGTATTTGGTCAAAATATTTGCAAATCAGAACTACAGGACTTTATAAATGAGGTCATGCATAAAACTCTTATAGTGTATAAAAAGCTTTATATTTTAGCCTCTTCTTCATAACATTTTTAAAAGTAAATATAATATAATGGAACATCATATGCCTCTGAAGGCAACAAGTTAAAAAACTGAACTCCTACATACCGGTAGCTGTTAATTCTCTTCTTAAGCCTAGTTGCTGGTGTGTCTATGTTTTCTTTATGTCATGTGTCATGTAGGTGAATTGACTTTCTTAGTGTACATTTGTGTTGATTTCCTTTTGTATGTATTAAACAAATGAGTATAAATAGTGATGGGATGGTCAGTGTTTTCAGCTATTTAAAATACACTCTGCATGAAGCCCTACTATCAGAAATTCCTAACAAGGGAACCTGCCCATCGCACCCCCCTCAGATTTAATTATAAGTTGGCACAGTGGATAGGCCTTGAAAAACTAAACACAGATCAATCGAGAAAACAGGAAGAAGTTGTGTGGAACTATGAAAAAAATAAGCAAAATATACAAACTGAGTAGTCCATAACAAGACAGAAACCTCAAGGACAGTGCGAGCTGAGAAGCACCGTGGTCCCGTGGTTAGCGTGAGCAGCTGTGGAGCGAGAGGTCCCTGGTTCAAGTCTTCCCCCGAGTGAAAAGTTTAATTTTTTTCAGACAATTGTTATCTGACAAACTGTTGTGTTTCATAACTTTTTTGGGAGTGATTATCACATCCACAAGAAAACCTAAATCAGGCAAGGTAGAAGAATCTTTTTACCCTTTTGCCAAGTGAACAAGTTAGGTGGGTCGGCAACATATTCCTGTCATGTGACGCACATGCCGTCACCAGTGTCGTATAGAATATATCAGACATGTTTACCTGTGGAGGAATCGGTTGACCTATGACCTTGCGGTCAAATGTTTTTGGTTCCCATTGGAGAGGCACGTCCTTTCGTCTACTAATCGCACGGTTTTGCGGTGCGGTCGCAAAACACAGACACTAAACTTACTACAGTGAACAGAGACAACAATGAATGAACGGACAGATCATAACGTTGCGGAAATAAAAGAAAGTAAAATTTTCACTCGAGGGAGGACTTGAACCAAGGATCGCTCGCTTCGCAGCTGCTCATGCTAACCACAGGACCACAGCGCTCCTGAGCTTACGCTATCCTTGATGTTGCCTATCTTTCGCATGGACTACTCAGTTTGTATGTTTTGCTTATTTTTTTCATAGTTCCACACAACTTCTTCCTGTTTTCTCGATTGATCTGTGTTCAGTTTTTCAAGGCCTATCCACTGTGCCAACTTATAACTAAATCTGAGGGGGGGTGCGATGGGGAGGTTCCCTTGTAAGATGCCCCTGATGGCATTTTTTGGCAAATAAAAGATTTTCTTTGCTCCTGGTGAGTTACCCCACAGTAATACTCTACACATTAAGTGTGTATGGAAGAAGGCATCGTATGAAGTAAGGAAAATATTGTCGCTAACACAAGTTCTAAGTTTGTCCAATAAATAAGTGACTCTTGCTAGCTTTGTGCATATAAAATTCGTTTGTGTCTCCCGAGCTTATCTTGAGTCAAGATGAATATCAAGGAGCTTTGATGATTTATTATCTGTTTCTGTATTACATAGACTGAAGTGAAGATTTATTGTTTTGCCAGGATCGATTCTTAATGCACTGATTCCAAACTAGTCATTAGTTGCTCTTAATTGTTCTTCACTTTGTGATTTTAAAGTATCTAAGTCCTTCCCTGCAATTGTGAAAGTAGTATCATCTGCATGAAGAACTGGTTTACATTTTATAACATCAGGAAGATCATTTACATAAATGATAAACTACAAAGACTCCAGCACAGACCGCTGTGAAACAGCTGTTGTGATATTTAGTATCCCTGATCATAAGCTGTTGAAGTCCACCATCTGATTTCTACTATTCAAGTAAAATTCAGTGATAGAAGGTACTTTGCTTCTCATGCCTTACTGCTACAGCTTTTGTAATAAGATTTTGTGATTCACCAAATCAAAAGTCTTGCTAAGATTCACATGTGTAGCATGAGCAGATAATCTGGGCTCAGAAGAGTTTAATGTCAGTAATACAATATTTTCGATTGTCTTAACTGTAGACAGACCTGGCCTGAATCCATACTGGGATTCTGACAAAAATCCATGCCAAGCTAAATGCATAGAAATTTCTAATTGCTTAAAGTAATCTGCTATTATTGACAGTACAGGTTCAAGGGATATAGGACAGAAATTATTAGGGCTTGACTTGCCACCCTTCTTGTGTAAGGGCAAAACAACTGTTATTTTTAGACAGGGTGGAAAGCAACCCTCTTCACACATCAAATTAGTCTGTGTGCACAGAGGGGGTGCTATTATGTCTGCTATCTTTTTAATAATGTAACTGGATAAGCCATAATAATCTCAAGTTTTTGAATTTCTTAATTTTGCTACATATTTTTTGGTTTCTTGGACCTTAGCTCTTGACCGTTTATCAATTTTTGTTACACTTCGTGAGTGTTTCAGGAATACATTTCTAACTTGATAGCTTTACTCACTGTAACATTTTTGAGAGACTTTTAAGCTTGAGCTAGCTACATTTGAGGCATTGACAAAAGTTATTAATTCATCAGGCATAATATTGACATCACTTTAAAGATTTCTATGGTTCATACCTTCACCTATTTCAACCTTCACAACCTTCCAGGCAGCTTTGCTCTTATTGTGGGCATTACTAATATATTCATCATTTGATTGTTGTTTGACATGTTAATCTCTGTCCTGTATTTACTTTTTACTTTTAAGTTCTTCACTTTATGACAGTTCTTTGATTTATCATAGTAAAATATGATTAAAGATCTAAGTTTTTGTAATCCAGGTGTGAGCCATTTACATACATATGCTGTAAAGGCTTTTTTGCTGAAGATCTGCATCTTCTAGCTACATCGGGAGGACATTGTTTAAGTGTATTGGAAAGTGCAGTAATAAATTTGCTAAAGGCAAAATTAATATTAACATAGTCAGAGATTATTGCTTGCCATTTTATCATTTGTAGCTTGGTCCTGTTATCACCAATATTTGTGTCATTAATTATCCTCATTTGTTCAGTCTGCCTAAAAACAGTTTTAGTATTATTAACCCTAAGTCTTAATAAGATGCCTTTGTGGTCACATAAGAAGTGGGTATCAAACAACTTTACCTCAAAGCTGCATTTATCATTATTTGTTATGACATTATTGAAACAGGAGAGCTGTCTCACTGGGTTATTATTAGCACAGAACATGTCATGTGACCTTAACATATCAAGAAAATTGAGATGTTTTGAAGCCCTGGTTCTGTTATCAATGTTGATATCCTTCAAAATAAAAAAAATACACTTAGTGTATATTTCTAACACTATGATCAGTTTTATTGCCTCGATGAGCAATTCAGTGCTACTATCTGGGGTAAAATACAATGATACAATAACAAATTTTAGGGAGGGTAGTATTGTAGCAGCAGCTTTAAAAACTGGTCTATCAAGTTCCTGAAGTGAGCTCTGAGGTTAGAATTATTTTCATGAAGCAACAAAAAGTATATCTTGGATTTGGTTTGTTTTCAGTAAAAAGACTATCTAGCAGCGAGGGAATGTACTTAGTGTCAAGACCTTGGTCATCTGGCAAAACATTGTGGAAAACAAGTAGCAATTTCTGGACACTGTGAGAAAGAAGGCCTTAACAAAAAAGACAGCAGTAAAATCAAACAAGTGGCATGGAGGAGGAGGGACCTGGAAGGAGTGAGGAATTTCTTGCAAAATGTGAGTAGTAAGTATCATAGAAAAGAGCATGTGACACAGACCAAAGCAGAACTACATGTGCCTATGGAAAAGCAGGAGAGAAACTTATGGTGAAAATTCAGAACTATGTGGTGCAAGAGTGAAGCACAATCATAGGCAGGTACAGGAGTGATATATGACATATATGAGAAGGATTTGTTGACAGAAACTGCACAGCTGTATTTAGAATGTGACAGCACACAACCTGATGAAAATACTGCACAGCCTATAGAAGTAAAAGATTTGCCAATGTAGAATATGACTCTGCAACAAAACCAGTATGAGACTCAAGAGCCTGTTCATACAGGAAACAAACACCTACTACAGAGAAGTAGGAAAGAGACCACAGATCAGAACAGACCCACAACAGATTTGTGAAAGCATATAGAATGTGATGCAGTTCATTTGGCTGGAAGAGTTGATGCTGCTTACATAGCATTAAGATATCTGGTAAGGAATATGTACCCAAAAGGAGAGTATATTCATCCAGGATTGTGACCCCAGCTGCCCTATGGTAGGCTGTGCTTCAACTCCTACGCCATGGACATTTGAAGGTCCCCCGAACCAACTCATTCGCCTATCAGCAATGGCAACATTGTGTGTCTTGTTGCGGCCTGCTCTCAGTGTGCCGCACAGCATGCGGAACTGCAGGTAATGTATTCTCCGTGGCCTGCACTGCTACGTCCATGGGAACACATTGATGTTGTTGGTTGTCTATGCTTTCTCTAAATTTCCATATGTTATCCACTGACCTTCCACATCAGCTGCAGCTATGATTCAAGCCCTCTCAAACATTTTTTCTATTGAAGGGTTGTCTAATATACTTGTGACAGATAACGGTCCACAGTTTGTCTCAGATCTTCCACAATTTCTGTGCCTGTCAAGGCATTCACCACATGATAGCTCCTCCTTTCCATCCCTAATCTAACGATGAGGTGGAATGGCTCATCTGCATGTTCTAGGTTCAAATGAAGAAGTATGTTGTGGACTCTTCCACAGACAATACATTGATGTGCTTCTTGAGTTCCTACAGGTTTACATTGGTTTGATATTGGAGTCTAGCCAAGATCCTCCAAGGTTGCCAGCAACATACCCTACTGAATCTCCTCATACTGCCCACCAACATCCATTGGCACAACCCCCATTGCATTTCACTCCTAACTCCAAGGTCTACATACAGGTGTTCGGCCAGAGACTGAAATGGGTTCTGGCCACAGTACACAGCAGACATGCATCAGTGAGGGGTTGGTGACACACCATCATGATGATCTGTGTCCTTGTGCCACATTGAGTGCTGGGAGTCAGCTGCCACTGTGGCCATCAATTCCTCCCTCAGCATCTTTCCTGGCCACGGGGGGCATCCCTGCTGTGGGAGTGGACACACCCTCATGTATGTTGCTATCTCCTGTCTCTCCTCCAGGGTCTGATGCTTTGATGGATGCTGCTGGCCCTTGGTGTCATCAGTTCATTTATTTATTTATTTATTTATTATTTTTTATCTATTTTTATTTACACTTCAAGTTCTGTAGGACCAAATTGAGGAGCTCCAAGGTCATGGAACATGTCCGTACATGAAATTACAACTTAAAAGTAGTAACAGATAAAAATAAAATGTTTATTAACCCAAAAAAATCAAGCAATAAGTTTAAGTAAACGCAGCCAACAATACAACAACAATCAGCTTAATTTTACAAGGAACTCCTTGACAGAATAGAAGGAGTGACCCATGAGGAAACTCTTCAGTTTCAATTCGAAAGCATGTGGATTACTGCTAAGAGTTTTGAATTCTAGTGGTAGCTTATTGAAAATGGATACAGCAGTATACGGCACACCTTTCTGCACAAGAGTTAAGGAACTCCAATCCAAATGCAGGTTTGATTTCTGCCGAGTATTAACGGAGTGAAAGCTGCTTATTCTTAGGAATAAGTTAATATTATTAACAAGAAATGACAGTAAGGAATATGTATATTGAGAGGTCAATGTCAAAATACCCAGACTCATGAACAGGGGTCGACAAGAGGTTCGTGAACTTACACCACTTATTGCCCCAACTGCCCATTTCTGAGCCAAAAATATCCTTTTAGAATGGGAAGAGTTACCCCAAAAATATAATATCATATGACATAAGCAAATGAAAATAAGCAAAATAGACTAAGTTTCCATGTCGAACGATCACTCACTTCAGATGCTGTTTGAATAGTAAAAATGGCAGCAATAAGTCTTTGAACAAGATCCTGAATGTGGGCTTTCTATGACAGTTTACTATCTATCTGAACGCCTAGAAATCTAAACTGTTCAGTTTCACAAATCATATGCCAATTCTGTGAAATTAAAACGTCAGGTTTTGATGAATTGTATGTTAGAAACTGTAAAAACTGGATCTTATTGTGATTTAGCATTAGTTTATTTTCTACAAGCCATGAACTTATGTCATGAACAGCACTATTTGAAACTGATCTAATGTTGCACACAACATCCTTTACTACCAAGCTAGTTTCATCAGCAAACAGAAATATTTTAGAGTTACCCATAATACTAGAGGGCATATCATTTGTATAAATAAGGAACAGGAGTGGCCCCAACGCTGATTCCTTGGGCACCCCTCACTTGACTGTACCCCACTCAGAACTCACATCACAGCCATTCTCAACACTGTAAATAATGACCTTTTGCTGTCTGTTGCTAAAGTAAGAGATGGACCAATTGTGAGCTACTCCCTGTATTCCAAAATGGTCCAACTTCTGGAGCAATATTTTGTGATCAACACAAACACCTTAGTTAAATCAAAAAATATGCCTAGCATTTGAAACCTTTTGTTTAGCCCATCCAGTACCTCACAGAGAAAAGAGAATATAGCATTTTCAGTTGTTAAATGACTTCTAAAGCCGAACTGTACATGTGGCAGCAAATAGTGTGATATAAGATGATCCATTGTCCTTACAAACACAGCCTTTTCAATAACTTTAGCAAACACTGATGGCATAGAAATATGTCTAAAACTGTCTACATTATCCCTTTCTCTCTTTTCATAAAGTAGCTTTACTACTAAGTACTTTAATCATTCAGGAAACTGACCATTCTTAAAGAAAAATTACAAATATGGCTAAATACAGATCTAACATGTGCAGCACAGTACTTTAATATTCTGCTAGGCACTCCAGCACATCCATGAGAGTCCTTAGTCTTCAGCGATTTCATTATTGACTCAATCTCTCCCTTGTCTGTATCACAGAGGAGTATTTCAACCATCGATCTTGAAAAAGACATTTGCCAGGAGAGTTATATGATTCCCTGTAGAAACTAAATTTTTATTTAATTCACCAACAATGCTCAGAAAATGATTGTTAAATACTGTACATATATCTGATTTATCAGTAACATAAGTATTTTTACTATGAACTGACTTTATATCGTTGACCTTTTGCTGCTGACCAGACACTTCCTTCACAACCGATCATATGGTTGTCATTTTTTCCAGTGAATTAGCTATTCTATTTTCATACCACATACTCTATGTCTTCCTAATAACATTTTTAAGCACCTTACAGTACTGTTTGTAATGGGCTACTGTAGCTTAATTGTGACTACTTCTAACATTTTGATATAATTCCCACTTTGTTGTACAAGATATCCTTATCACACTAGTCAGCCACCTGGACTGCCTTTTACTGCTAGTAGCCCATTTAGAATGTTATAATGGAAAGCAACTCTCAAAGAGCCTGAGAAATGTGTTAAGGAAAGCATTATATTTATCATCTATGTTATTGGCACTATAAACATCCTGCCACTCTTGTTCCTCGACGAGGTTTAAAAAACTCTCTATTGCTGTTGGATTAACTTTCCTACACAGTTTGTAATTATATTTGAAATTTGTTTGAATACAAAAGCCTTTTAGTGTCAAATTTTGTGCATCATGGTCTGAAAAGCCATGCACTCTTTTACTGACAGAATGCCCACCTAGTGATGAAGAATGAGTAGAAATATTGTCTATGGCTGTGCTACTGTTCCCCTGCACCCTAGTTGGAAAAAATGCAGTCTGCATTGGATCATATGAATTTCTTGCACCATCATATACAAAATTTATATTGAAGTCACCACATATAACTGATTTTTCACCACCAGCATCCCTGGCACTCCCACCTGAGTGGCCAGAACCTTGTAAAGGGACACCCTCCTCTAACATTACCTTTCTTCAACAGAAGTAATCGATAGCAAAAATATTTTAGAATCTTATATAGGTTAATTATATGTCAGCTGTTTTGCTAAAGGAATTTCATATGATTTTGTACATGATGTATTATATTTCAGGCTTTGTCTCAATCGATATGTACTAGCTCCATATGTGCAGCTAAAATTACTCTTCTTTTAGAAATAATTGAAATTATGAAACATTTGGCTCACTTAAAATTCATATTATTAATTTCACAATATGACATATTTATTAAATTTATTTCTGGATTCATGTACAAGGAAATACAAGGAAAAAATGTAGGTAGCACTCTACATAAACCAGAGTCACGAGAAGTGGCAATGCTATGAAAACAGCGTACTGAACTGATACAGTTCTGTGTACATCATGAATGTTTGGTTTCGTTTTCTGTGTGATTTGCTACTTTTGTTAGTGTAAACTTTTACTTCAGACATCGAAAGACTGCTAGTCTGTTCAAAAAGGCGTTTTCTGACTGATATATTTTTATAGAAATGTAAATATAATGTAGAGACTGAAGCCACATAGTAAACATGCTAGTGAAGAGTAGTTTGTTATCAATAGGAAATTTGTATTACCATTAACTCAATGATTTTTTTCAGATGATAGACAAGTGTTGTGTCCCACAGTGCTCAAGCAATTACTGATCCAGTGGCAATAAAAGCTATATCATGGTGTTCTGGTTCCCAACAGATATGGATATGCAATGTGAATGGTTAAAAGCTATTCCAGGAAAAGACTAGTTACCTTACAAGAGATCTGGGGTCTGTGCCAAGCATTTCAAAGAAAGGGGTGTAATAAACTTTGACATGTTTAAACATGTGCTAGGAAATGAGAAGAAATACCCAAAAGCTTGACTAAAATTAAGAGATGGTGCAATGCCAAGAATTTTTGCCAATCTAACACATTATTTATGCGAACTGTCTAAATCTGACTCTATACAAGATCCAGGTGAAATAAAATGAAAGCAAGAGGAAAATTTTCATAGGAGAAATGAATAGTGGCTTGCAGAAGATGTTATTAAAAGTTTTACAGAGTTGTGTGAAAACATCTGATAATAAAATTAAAGCAATTTGGAATATTATTGAAAGGGAAACAGGGCAACCAAGAGCACAGGAAGAGTTTAGTGCCATAAAACTGAATGACAAGTGTACTAACAAACAATCAGAAATTGAAAATATTTTCAATAATCATTTTTTAAATGTTGTGGAGAAAACAGGATCTAGATCTTCACTAGAAGAGGCAAGGCTACTAATAAAAGAGGCCATACCTGTGCAGTTTGAAACAACTGTAATTCCACCAACCTCTCCCTCTGAAATCAGTAAAATAATAAACTCACTGAAAAGTAAAAGCTCTTACGGAATTGATGGTATTTCCAGCAAGGTACTTACAGCTTGTTCCCCACAGATAAGTAGGATTCTCAGCCACGTATGTAATAGCTCTTTGGAGCAGGGTGTTTTCCCCGATAGACTGAAATATGCCATTGTAAAACCATTGCATAAAAAGGGGGATACGTCGGATGTCAACAACTACCACCCAGTCTCTCTTCTGACAGCTCTATCAAAAATTTTTGAGAAAGTAATGTATTCAAGAGTAGCCTCCCATATTTGTAAAAATAAAGTACTAACAAAATGTCAGTTTGGTTTTCAGAAAGGCTTTTCAACAGAAAATGCTATATAGGCTTTCACTGATCAAATATTAAATGCTCTGAATAACCGGACATCACCCATTGGCATTTTTTGTGATCTCTCAAAGGCCTTTGATTGTGTAAATCATGGAATTCTTTTAGATAAGCTAAATCATTATGGTTTGAGTGGGGCAGTGCACAAATGGTTTAATTCATACTTAACTGGAAGAATGCAGAAAGTTGAAATAAGTGGTTCATGTAATGTTAAAACAACAGCTGATTCCTCAAACTGGGGAGCTATCAAGTACGGGGTCCCACAGGGTTCGGTCTTAGGTCCTTTACTGTTCTTGATATACATTAATGACTTACCATTCCACATTGATGAAGATGCAAAGTTAGTTCTTTTTGCTGATGATACAAGTATAGTAATAACATCCAAAAACCAAGAACTAAGTGATGTAATTGTAAATGATGTTTTTCACAAAATTATTAAGTGGTTCTCAGCAAACGGACTCTAAATTTTGATAAAACACAGTATATACAGTTCCATACAGTAAATGGCACAACTCCAGTAATAAATATAGACTTTGAACAGAAGTCTGTAGCTAAGGTAGAATTTTCAAAATTTTTAGGTGTGTCCATTGATGAGAGGTTAAACTGGAAGCAAGACATTGATGGTCTGCTGAAAACGTCTGAGTTCAGCTACGTATGCTATTAGGGTTATTGCAAATTTTGGTGATAAGAATCTCAGTAAATTAACTTACTATGCCTACTTTCATTCACTGCTTTCGTACGGCATCATATTCTGGGGTAATTCATCGTTGACTTGCGCCATAGGGTGGTGGGGTTTCGGGTTCCGCTGGATAGGTCAGGAGTCCACTACACGCAGCAAGCGGCTACACGGGTAGCAGGGGTTGTGTGGCGTGGGCTGGGCGGTTTTTTAGGTTAGATGGCCTCGGGCAAGTACAGAAAGGGCAACAGCCTCAAAGGGTGCGGGGCAAAGTCAGGACATGCGGGGACCAAGCAGCAATCGGTATTGTAATTGTAAACTGTCGAAGCTGCGTTGGTAAAGTACCGGAACTTCAATCGCTGATAGAAACCACCGAAGCTGAAATCGTTATAGGTACAGAGAGCTGGCTTAAGCCAGAGATAAATTCTGCCGAAATTTTTACAAAAGTACAGACGGTGTTTAGGAAGGATAGATTGCATGCAACCGGTGGTGGAGTGTTCGTCGCTGTTAGTAGTAGTTTATCCTGTAGTGAAGTAGAAGTGGATAGTTCCTGTGAATTATTATGGGTGGAGGTTACACTCAACAACCGAGCTGGGTTAATAATTGGCTCCTTTTACCGACCTCCCGACTCAGCAGCGTTAGTGGCAGAACAACTGAGAGAAAATTTGGAATACATTTCACATAAATTTCCTCAGCATGTTATAGTCTTAGGTGGAGATTTCAATTTACCAGATATAGACTGGGACACTCAGATGTTTAGGACGGGTGGTAGGGACAGAGCATCGAGTGACATTATACTGAGTGCACTATCCGAAAATTACCTCGAGCAATTAAACAGAGAACCGACTCGTGGAGATAACATCTTGGACCTACTGATAACAAATAGACCCGAACTTTTCGACTCCGTAAGTGCAGAACAGGGAATCAGTGATCATAAGGCCGTTGTAGCATCCCTGAATATGGAAGTTAATAGGAATATAAAAAAAGGGAGGAAGGTTTATCTGTTTAGCAAGAGTAATAGAAGGCAGATTTCAGACTACCTAACAGATCAAAACGAAAATTTCTGTTCCGACACTGACAATGTTGAGTGTTTATGGAAAAAGTTCAAGGTAATCGTAAAATACGTTTTAGACAGGTACGTGCCGAGTAAAACTGTGAGGGACGGGAAAAACCCACCGTGGTACAACAACAAAGTTAGGAAACTACTGCGAAAGCAAAGAGAGCTTCACTCCAAGTTTAAACGCAGCCAAAACCTCTCAGACAAACAGAAGCTAAGCGATGTCAAAGTTAGCGTGAGGAGGGCTATGCGAGAAGCGTTCAGTGAATTCGAAAGTAAAGTTCTATGTACAGACTTGACAGAAAATCCTAGGAAGTTCTGGTCTTACGTTAAATCAGTAACTGGCTCGAAACAGCATATCCAGACACTCCGGGATGATGATGGCATTGAAACAGAGGACGACAGGCGTAAAGCTGAAATACTAAACACCTTTTTCCAAAGCTGTTTCACAGAGGAAGACCGCACTGCAGTTCCTTCTCTAAATCCTCGCACAAACGAAAAAATGGCTGACATCGAAATAAGTGTCCAAGGAATAGAAAAGCAACTGAAATCACTCAACAGAGGAAAGTCCACTGGACCTGACGGGATACCAATTCGATTCTACACAGAGTACGCGAAAGAACTTGCCCCCCTTCTAACAGCCGTGTACCGCAAGTCTCTAGAGGAACGGAGGGTTCCAAATGATTGGAAAAGAGCACAGGTAGTCCCAGTCTTCAAGAAGGGTCGTCGAGCAGATGCGCAAAACTATAGACCTATATCTCTGACGTCGATCTGTTGTAGAATTTTAGAACATGTTTTTTGCTCGAGTATCATGTCGTTTTTGGAAACCCAGAATCTACTATGTAGGAATCAACATGGATTCCGGAAACAGCGATCGTGTGAGACCCAACTCGCTTTATTTGTTCATGAGACCCAGAAAATATTAGATACAGGGTCCCAGGTAGATGCTATTTTTCTTGACTTCCGGAAGGCGTTCGATACAGTTCCGCACTGTCGCCTGATAAACAAAGTAAGAGCCTACGGAATATCAGACCAGCTGTGTGGCTGGATTGAAGAGTTTTTAGCAAACAGAACACAGCATGTTGTTATCAATGGAGAGACATCTACAGACGTTAAGGTAACCTCTGGCGTGCCACAGGGGAGTGTTATGGGACCATTGCTTTTCACAATATATATAAATGACCTAGTAGATAGTGTCGGAA
Source organism: Schistocerca nitens (assembly GCF_023898315.1). Classification (NCBI taxonomy): domain Eukaryota; kingdom Metazoa; phylum Arthropoda; class Insecta; order Orthoptera; family Acrididae; genus Schistocerca; species Schistocerca nitens. Next base: position 566,631,944 of record NC_064616.1, on the reverse strand, counting down.
GTTCCATGCGGCTTTTCGCGGATGATGCTGTAGTATACAGAGAAGTTGCAGCATTAGAAAATTGTAGCGAAATGCAGGAAGATCTGCAGCGGATAGGCACTTGGTGCAGGGAGTGGCAACTGTCCCTTAACATAGACAAATGTAATGTATTGCGAATACATAGAAAGAAGGATCCTTTATTGTATGATTATATGATAGCGGAACAAAAACTGGTAGCAGTTACTTCTGTAAAATATCTGGGAGTATGCGTGCGGAACGATTTGAAGTGGAATGATCATATAAAATTAATTGTTGGTAAGGCAGGTGCCAGGTTGAGATTCATTGGGAGAGTGCTTAGAAAATGTAGTCCATCAACAAAGGAGGTGGCTTACAAAACACTCGTTCGACCTATACTTGAGTATTGCTCATCAGTGTGGGATCCGTACCAGATCGGGTTGACGGAGGAGATAGAGAAGATCCAAAGAAGAGCGGCGCGTTTCGTCACAGGGTTATTTGGTAACCGTGATAGCGTTACGGAGATGTTTAGCAAACTCAAGTGGCAGACTCTGCAAGAGAGGCGCTCTGCATCGCGGTGTAGCTTGCTCGCCAGGTTTCGAGAGGGTGCGTTTCTGGATGAGGTATCGAGTATATTGCTTCCCCCTACTTATACCTCCCGAGGAGATCACGAATGTAAAATTAGAGAGATTAGAGCGCGCACGGAGGCTTTCAGACAGTCGTTTTTCCCGCGAACCATACGCGACTGGAACAGGAAAGGGAGGTAATGACAATGGCACGTAAAGTGCCCTCCGCCACACACCGTTGGGTGGCTTGCGGAGTATGAATGTAGATGTAGATGTAGATGAGTAGAAAAGTATTCATTGCTCAAAAACGTGTAATCAGAATAATTGCTGGAGCCCACCCACGGTCATCCTGCAGACATCTATTTAAGGATCTAGGGATCCTCACAGTAACCTCACAGTATATATATTCACTCATGAAATTTGTTGTTAATAATCCAACCCAGTTCAAAAGCAATAGCAGTGTGCACAGCTATAACACCAGGAGAAAGGATGATCTTCACTATGCAGGGTTAAATCTGACTTTGGCACAGAAAGGGGTAAATTATGCTGCCAAAAAAGTCTTTGGTCACCTACCAAACAGCATCAAAAGCCTGAAAGATAGCCAACTAACATTTAAAAATAAATTAAAAGAATTTCTAGATGACAACTCCTTCTACTAATTGGCTGAATTTTTAGATATAAATTAAGGGAAAAAAACTTAAACATTAGTGTCATGCAATATTTTGTGTAATGTAATATCTTGTACAGACATCTTTTATTAACCTGACACATTCCACAGCATTACGAAGTGTCGTATTCATGATCTATGGAACAAGTATTAATCTAATCTAATCATAGGTAGAATTGTGCAAAGTGACATGTAGTGTCACGCTGAAATTAAATATTATATATGTTCTTAATTGATATCAGTGGAAGGCATGCCAAAAATTCAAGTTAGTGTAAAGGCTGACAGTTGTATGTGTGTTCAAGTGTGTTCTAGCAATACCGTAAATGCCCACAATCTGAAATGGATAGTGCCTCTAAATTTGAAAATAACACAGCTAGAACGCATTCTATAGTGTTATGTAACCATTGAAACATCCAATGAAGGTTGTGAGCTAAGAGACTAAAAGACTATGTTGCATATTTGGAGCAAAATTTTACTAATGGCAATTAAAACAGCACTTGTGTCAATTTCTTCTGAGAACAAAATATGTTATGTGGTACGAAAAAGCAGAAGTACTCGGTCAGTATATTCTCTCTTAATATTTGAACACTCCAGTGCAGCATACAATGCTCCTCATTCAAGCTGTGTTCTATATCTAACACATCCAAACCAAATACAGAAAGTTATTGCTTCCTTAAATGTTTCAGCAGAAAGTAAGTAATTATCATTTTCTTACGACTGTAGCAACCAAACTGCCTGAATAGGAAAAAAATACATATTTTACAGTTGGATGAGATTTATATTAATCCAAAATTTCAGTTCAAGGGAGGTGTTATAGCTGGTGTTGCTGAGAATTCATTAAGAACTGAAGCTAAAACAGTTCTAGCTTTCCTACTATCATCTGCATTGGGGACATGAAAGAAATTGTTTCATTGTATCCAGTGAAAAATGTGTCTGTACAGGAGGTATATGAAAAAACACTTGCAGTTTTACAACTTGTTACGTCTTGTGAGCTTAAAGTCATAACTATAATCTGTGATAACAATTCTGTGAATAGAAACTTGCTCATGAAACTGCAGAAAACTCTGAAAGCAATTATTACTTTCATTTTTCTTTTGACAGTACAGATAATGTCATGAATGACACTGTGCATCTGCTTAAGAACACAATAAACAATTGGATAAACTTAGCAGATGCAGACAAGGCATTTATATTTCCATCATTTGATCAGACTTGTGAACAGGTTTTAGAAGCTAAGTTTTCTGATGTGGTGAACTTCTACATAGCAGAATGTAAAGACATCTCCATAATAAAAGCAGCTCCAAAGTTCAATTACAAAAATGTGCATCCCAATGAGATTGAACATCAAAATGTAAACTTAGCAAATAACATTTTTCACAACACAATTGTTGCTGCTTTGATGTGTTTTGAAGTGTAGAGTGAGAGTACAGCCCAGTTTTTATGCATAATTACAGATAATGATTACAGATTGGTGGAAGGCAGTCAACGTGAGAAATACAGTTCATGGCTTTGTTTGTAATGATTCTAGGCTACAGTTTTTGGAAAATTTTAAATGTTGGTTAAGCATGAATGGACACAGGCAGACAGTGTTTGTTGGTAATGAGGATCACCCTGTGGCTAAACATGCCTTGGTGCACAGCCAGCACATCTTGGCACAGTGTTGCACCATCCAGGTTATCTGGATACTTCCCACCAACACCAACCTGTCAGAACTCCGGAGATGGGAACTTGCCCTTCAGTATATCCTCTCTTATCGTTATCCGCCAGGTCTCAATCTCCGCTAATTTCAATTTGCCGCCGCTCATACCTCACGTGTCTTTCAACAACATCTTTGCCTCTGTACTTCCGCCTCGACTGACATCTCTGCCCAAACTCTTTGCCTTTAACAATGTGTGTGTGTGTATATATATATATATATATATATATATATATATATATATATATATATATATATATATATATATATATATATGCACGCGTGCGCCTGTTCTTTTTTCCCCGTAAGGTAAGTCTTTCCTCTCCCGGGATTGGAATGACTCCTTACCCTCTCCCTTAAAACCCACATCCTTTCATGTTCCCCTCTCCTTCCCTCTTTCCTGACGAAGCAACCGTTGGTTGCGAAAGCTTGAATTCTGTGTGTATGTTTGTGTGTCTATCGACCTGCCAGCACTTTCGTTTGGTAAGTCACATCATCTTTTTTTTTAGATATAATCCTATTTTTGTTTACATTTGTGGTTATGTAGCACAGAAGGCTTAACTAAGAGTGTGTTGCAGTTGTAAAGTCAAATGAATGTTGTAGCCTTTATTTCGACAAGCTCAGTAAGGGTGGCTTAACACTGCCATCCTCAGCAGTTATAAAATTATGCCATGTGGCTTAGAGTTTGATGTGTGATGATATCATGTTCCTACAGATCGTACTTTTCAAAAATGTTTAACCAAAATCAGGTTCTAAGGTTAATTCTGAAAAGAATGGCTTTTTCAGACAGCAGTTTAAACTTCTTTCTTCATGATACATGTTTGTGTGGGTGATGCTCTAAGTGACATGTCTGAAGATACAGCCAGTACAGTTTCCAATATTCTGCTGAATAATTATATTAAACAAAAAATGATGGCACACAGTCAAAAAAGTAGCAAATATAAATAAAAGGAAGCTTAATGTCTTTCGAGGAAAATAAAAATTTATTTACAGAGTGATGATATATATATATATATATATATATATTTTTTTTTTTTTTTTTTTTTTTTTTTTTTTTTTTTTGTGCTGCAATCCTGTATTCAAGTAATTCCATGTTTTGCTCTTACGTGTCTGATTCTGGTTTTTGCTGGTTGAGTCTCCTGATTTAGAAAGTGTGGTATAAGAAAAGCATAAAGATTACACTAATGTCAAACAATGCTATGTGAAATTTTTCCTGCCCCGAAGTTTTCAGGGAAGTTATTTCAAGGGACGTTGGATTCACATGGCATCTTTCCCTTGCATTCCCTAATGTGTGAACCTTTGTTTTGATTAATTGCAAATGGATTTACTGGCACCAGGAAATCAGTCAAAACAGCTCATCAAATGTATGCTGCTTGTATTGAAATTCTAATGCATTAAGCAATGCGTAAAAAAGCTAAAACCCACTTGATGCATATTTAATTTAATATGTAATAGCAAGTTGCTGTCATCTTTTACAATTATTGGCATACAAAACTTGTTTTTTAATGTGTAAGTATATACTGATCATGCTGCCCTATCAAACTATACAATATTTTGATTTCATGCATATAATAAGTTTTATCTACATTAAAATTCCACTCTTGAACATTTAAATGGGAAGTGTAATAGTGATTTGTTTGTGCACACTTCTGTTAGTCATGGAACTGAGCTAACGTCCTACCATATAACTGATTTCTGTACCATTTTCTGTTTCCATGTATTACATTTTACGACACTTTAACAAGTGATGTGGCTATTTAAATATGAAGAACACAAGTGATTCAGTCTGGTGTGCATGCTATAATCATATACCTGCATTCATTACAGAATGAAACAGTTTTGCTTTTATCATGCAACAAGACATCTGTTCTAGAAAGCCAGCTGTGTATTTGAAAGCTGCAAGACATTGTGTGATAGTGCACAACTCAACATTGCATGGACTCAACAAGTTGTTGGAAGACCCCTGCAAAAATATTGAGCCATGCTACCTCTATAGCCATCCATCGTTGCAAAAGTGTTGGCAGTGCAGTATTTTGTGCACAAACTGACCTCTCAATTGTGCACCAAATGTTCGATGTGATTCATGTTGGGCAATCTGGGTGGCCAAATCATTTGCTCGAATTGTCCAGAATGTTCTTCAAATCAGTCGCAAACAATTGTGGCCCGGTGATATGGTACATTGTCGTCCATAAAAATTCCATCATTGTTTGGGAACATAAAGCCCATGAATGGCTGCAATTGGTCTACAGGTAGCCGAACATAAGCATTTCCAGTCAATGATCAGCTCAGTTGGACTAGACGATTCAGTCCATTCCATATAAACACAGACAACACCACCAGCTTGAACAAAGCCTTGTTGAAAACTTGGGTCCATGGCTTCATGGGGTCTACCACACTTGAACCCTACCATCAGCTCTTACCAACTGCAGTCGGGACTCACCTGACCAAGCCACAGTTTTCCAGTCATCTGGGATCCAACCAATATTGTCTTGAGCATAGGAGAGGTGCTGCAGCCAATGTCGTGCTTTTAGCAAAGGCACTTGCATCGGTCGTCTGTTCCTATAGCCCATTAATGCCAGATTTCACCGCACTGTCATGACAGATATATTCATTACATCCCATATTGATTTCTGTGATTATTTCATGCAGTGTTGCTAGTCTGTTAGTGCTGACAACTCTACGCAAATGTTGCTGCTCTCCATCGTTAAGTGAAGGCCATCAGCAACTGTTTCGCCCATGGTTACAGGTAATACCTGATATTTGGTATTCTCAGCATAACGTTGACACTGTGGATTTTGAAATATTGAATTCCCTAACAATTTCCAAAATGGAATGTCCCATGTGTCTAGCTCCAACTAACATTGTGTGTTCAAAGTCTGTTAATTCCCGTCGTGTGGGCATAATCATGTTGGGCACCTTTTCACATAAATCACCTGAGTATATATGTCAGCTCTGCCAATGCACTGCCCTTTTATACTTTGTCTATGCAATACTATCACCATCTGTAAATGTGCATATCACTACCTCATGACTAGGTATTGTCACCTCAGTGTATCATGTAAAACAAAGGCTAGGCCAGGCATGGAAAGCACTCCTCAGAAAAAAAAGTCTGTTACTTTAAATGTAGGTCTAAAATATGAGAAAGAAATTTCTCATCTGGAGCACAGCAATGTGCAAAAGTGAATCATAGATTGAGGAAAAGCCAAAAAAGAAGACAATCGATACCTCTGAAGTGTAATGTTACAGGGAGTGCTGCAAATTAAGTGGACTGACATGTTAAGAAATGTGAAGATTCTATGCAAAAACACTGAGGAGAGGAATGTGTGGTAAACACTAACTACAAGATGGGCAAGTATGATAGAATTTGTTAAGACAATAATAACTTCCATGGTACTTGAGAGAGATGCAGAGGGTAAAAAAATGCATGGGGAGACAGAAATTCATACATATAAAACAAATAATTGAGGAATTTGGGAGTAACTGATATTCTCAGATGAAAGATGGGAAATTGTAGCCAGCTGCATCAAAGTGATCAGAAGACTGATGAGATTCTCCTCCTCCCCCCAAAAAAAACAGATATTGTTTCCAACATTTTCAACATAAATACACGCCTTTGGTGAAGAATAAAGATTAGACATTGAAAACATCAAGAAAAGAATCAAGTATTTACAGAAAAAAATCTAAAATTGTACATATGACAGAACAGATCATCTGGTATTGTTTGGATGATTCCTGCACTCCAATGTTGTGTCAGCCCATTTTTTTTCCATTTTTCACTCATGATTTACTTTCTCCTCTCAGTTGCTGCTTACTTTTTCACTACTTGTGTGTTTGAAATGTTCTCTTCCTAAAACATCTTGGGAATGGAAGAAATAGTCACTTCTTCTTTTTATTCTTTATTCATACACCACAATTTTACTCCTGAGTATCTGCACAAGCTTTAATATGTAGGATATCCGCAACTGAGAGGCATGATAATAAATTTAGAGAGATCCACTTCAGCTGTACTACTATTTATTCAAACCATGACCAGTTTTGAGATCTTGAGATCTTAAAATCCCTCTTGTTTTGTAACTGGATGATTCTGGATGCCACGTAGGATTCTCCTCATCCATAGTTTCACGCAATTTGTCTCCCAATTCAAATGTGGGTTCTTCATAATTGCAGATTTGGTCACCACAGTTACCAATATCCTCAGAGTTCCCATTGTCACAAAACACATTAAAAAAAGTCTGCTTCCACACTGTCACCACTATGTGAAATTTCTGCATTCCTGGGGTTGCAACCATTGTCCTTTGATTTGTTATTTCTGAACTTATAACCACTATCTTCAAATACATTCGGTAACTAATCAGTAAATTGTTCAATCCTCCTACACTTTATTGCGTCAGATTATCAGTTGTCAGTTGTTTACCCACCATTTCAAACAATGCAAAAGAAAATTAAACCATAGGCAGGAAAATGTTCCTTGAAACTTTGTGCAAACATGGGGGGACAGCTTCAAAACTAGCCTGAATAACATACATGTGGATGGCACACTTGTCAGTCACACTGGCTCACTCATAGAAACTGAAGTGTGAGGTGCACTAGTCTCATGTTGACACTCACAGATATCAATGGCAGCTAACATGTTAAAAAAGGAGATGCACAAGACACTGGAACACATTGGATTACAGTATTCAACTGCTCGATTTCAGTACACTTCCACAACATATGCCAATATTGATCATTAGGTAAACCAAGTGTAGCAAATAAATTTATAGTATGTGCATTATTGTATGTGACGTTAGGTATGTTTCTTGGTGGGCACAGCGGAACCTCATGCCTGCCATTGCTTGCCCACTGGCGGCCTCAAGCTCCACCTCTGTTTAGCGCAGTGTATCTTTGGATGGAATATATGTAAAACAGAACATGTAGTTTGCTGATGAAACACATACTTTAGATGAATGTGGCCTGTAAATGTGATGATTAGTTGGCAAAATGTTATCAGTTTAGCCTTGGCAGCAGTTGTGGCTTCTCACAGCTCTATTTCTTGCATTGCTGCACATCAATTTGTATTTCTTTGTTGAGTTGATGCCATTATGTATGAAATTAGGTATCACGTCTTTTTCAACATTCTCTAGGAGTCAGCAACGATTACCATAGTCTCATGATTGGCTGGTTGGTTGATTTGGGGCAGGGAACCAAACAGCTAGGTCATCAGTCCCGTTGGAGTAGGGAAGGATGGGGAAGGAATTTGGGCGTGCTCTATCAAAGGAACCATTCCAGCATTTGCCTGAAGCGATTTAGGAAAATCATGGAAAACCTAAATCAGGATGGCCAAACACAGGTTTGAATATTTCTTGAGACAGGTTTTTAAAATGTGCATACAGCATGAGTCTTACAATAGGCCTCTCTGGCTTGACAGAATCTCATTCATAATTTTGCAGTTTTTGGACTAATGAAATTAACTGATTGGCAAGGCTTCACTATGTTCTCTTACTTACAGTAGTATAAAAATGTTTTCTGGGAAATATTCATATTGTCTCATGACAACGAAAATTTAGGCCTTGAAATTATATCTTTGCAAGCCCTCACACTGAAATACTGAATTAAGGTAATTTATCTTAGCACACCCTCACAATGAAATACTGAATTAAGATAAGCAGAAACGGTCAGTCATTTTCATTTTCTAAAAATTGCATAAATAAAATGTAAATTTGAAATTAAAGAATTACAACTAAACGGTACTTTTGTTTACTTGTGTTAATTATGAGAGCAGTCAAACTGTTTGGTATGTAAAAGTTTTGTGATGAACAAATATGTTTAATATTATGGAACTTTATGAACATTAACCCTTTAACTGCTCTGGACGTGTTAACAGGTGCGCCTTTGTACCTGTCCGTGTGCTCTGAACGTGTTTACGCGCACCACCAGTCCTTCTACCTGGTACTCTGAATGTGTCTACGCAGTCCTGCAGTTATGTTTCCATAGATGCAATCCTTGCAGTATTTATACATAGACGAAAAACAAGAAAATATTTTTGCACCAAAGAAAAGTAAACATTTAAACATTTTCTACAGACTCATTTCATAGTTAACTTTATTCTTTCAAGTTAATCACCTGAAACTGCAGAAATTCACTTGCTCCATCCCCCATGTGATAACTTAAAGTATCATGATTCAAACTGTGTGTTTAGTCACCAAACTAACTTTGTATTACACTTGTTCCTATCTGCCTACATCATAAAGTTCCACACAATGAATAGCATCCCTGTATGACATGAGTGCATTTCTTATAGGACTGCACCTGCTCACCTGTCCTACAAAAACAGTTCTCAGCAATTCAAGAAAACGTGTTTTAAGTGAAAGTCTCCTTGCATCTTTCAGTAAATAAGGCATGGAAACATAGCCAAAATGTCGACCTATAGCAGATCTCACACTGAGGGGGGAACCCTAAGTTCATTTTGTCCAGTTCAGCAAAACAGCTAGATGTGGGAAGCTTCTATCTTTATTAATGCCAACATAATTCAGAATTTCTGCAGACTTTACTCTAGGTGATGAAATTTGCTTAATGCATGAACACAAAAAGGATTCCAAAGAGGTCAATAGTCAACCACCATGGAACAATCATGGTATGAGAAAACACAAGGAGATAATCAAATGTCCAATTTCTGACATTTCACCTTATATTACACCATATCTCATTAATGATTGCTGCAATCACTGATCATCAGGACTGATTTTTTTTATTAAAATCATATTTTCCCTGTTTAATATAAGGCCAAATAATTTTCACTTCTCACGTACAACAATCAAATTCCTAATAATGTAAAAGCTATCAAAAGGCACTAAGCTGTAAATGTACACTTCTAAAGACACTTTGCAAAACCCCATAAGTTGAGATGGCCTGATAATAAAAAGAAAGTTAACATGCAATACAGATTTTAAAAAAGTGAAAAACATACCATTCAATCATTAAAGGACTCACTGTTCTCTCATTCTGTTAAAAGACATGTACATTTTGCTGGTTTTCAGGGCAATTTATTTGGTATAAATTCTTACAAGAAATTCAAGCACTTGACAGTGTAAGTCACATTAAATACCTGAAAAGAAACAGTTTATGTCTGCTGAGGGACAATTAAACCAAACAACACATCAATAAACCAAACAACACATCAATAAACAAACGAGTTAAATATTGTAACATATTCTTCACACTGTTTGAAGCCAATAAAATTTTTCACGTCATTACCAATACAATTAAAAATGAAGTAGCAAACTGAATTTAAAATAACACTTGTTATCAAACTTTTTTTTTTTTTTTTTTTTTAATTTACAGTATGAGGATATCAAAACATGCGTTACACAGCCTGGAATGCAAGACAGAACTACTTTAACTATTACAAAGCTGTGGTGTTTTTATATTTAGATATTCCTTCTTGTGACCAACACCATTCAACATGACTTTGGCAATGACCACGGAAATTAATGTAAACTAATGACAAGTTTATTCACAGTATAAACACAGTTTCAATTGAAATTTTGTACAACATCTACTACTACGCTCTGAAGACAGCTTAGAGAGTGTGGCAGCAGATACTTCCAGTATCATTATCATTACTTCTCCTCCCCCTACCTTTTTGTGGTCCATTCATGATTAGTGAATAAGAATAATAACTGTCAGCAATCCTTCCTACAAGAACTCGGTATAAGCAAAATAAAAATAAAGTTTATTCCAGGACACCTAATTCTTTAAAGTATATCATTAACAAAAACACTACAAACAAGTTCAGACATATAACCTATTCCATAAATATCAAATAAATGCAACTCCATCCAAGTCTTTTCTCAGCTGCTGCCAACTGTTAACATGAGTGTTCCATCATGCAGGAAACATTCAGGATGAAAGCAAATAACCCACCAGATTCCTAATTTGATTTGCAGTTTTGGAAACTACTCAAGTTAACACTCCCACACTTCAAGAACAAACTGATACCACAGAAAATAACACATCAAAGTCACATTATCCATCAGATCTAAATCTTCAAATCAATCTCTTAGAATAAAATATTATAATTCAGCAAATCTCCAACCATTCTCACTCCATCCCCACTACCACACTAGCCAACTCAAAGACCCCCCCCCCAAAAAAAAGAGACTATTATTAAAAAAAAACTTTTGAATTAACCTGCTATAAAACCTCAACAACACCTCCGCAAAATACACTCACACAACACCTATTTATGAAACAATGAAACAGAAATCTCTCTCACTTTCCATAAGTAGGTGTATGTGATATTACACCATGATAGTTTTGGTGTAACAGAATTCTTTCAAGAAATATACAAGAGTAGAGCTACCTCCATCCACAACAGTCTAAATAAAAACATTACATAAAAGTTTAAGGCACAAAAATTTACCAAGCCAAATGTTTAACTTTGTAAACACGTCCACAATTTACAGAACATTTAGGATAAGTTTGTTTTTGGGTGCTCTTGACAATTAACAGCAATAGCTCACTTGACTACAGAAGTTATGCACCAGCATCAGATAATATAATTGCTTTGATCAATTTGTAATCATCTGCTTACAAAAACAAAAATTCTGAGGTCAAACACTGTACCTCTCAACTGCTGGCACAAAAGAAAATATTGAGTTTTTGTCTCTACAATGACAAACTTGAAAGAAAATTTCATAAAGCCAGACCAATACAGAAAAAATTTAAATGCCACTTCAACCCAATGTAGTCTTATTTCTGTGTAAGGATGCAAAAGACGGTAGAGTAAAAAAATGAGGAAGTACCTATTATGCAAATTTTCAAGTTTTATGAGGTCTGCTGTGTCAATGATTAAATTCAAGAGTGCTTCTGTCACTCCAAAATTACTGTCCAAGCAATAAACTTGAACGATTTGAGACTGAGGCCAGTGACAAAAACGTGCAAGGCCAAAAAATGCATTAACAATGCCAACATCACAGATACATATACACTTTGCATTTTCAGTACATTAACTCAACTATTCCAGAGTAAAACGTTGACTAAGACAACCACTCATAACAAGACAGAGAAAATGTGCAGTATCAAGAAAAAAATAATGTATTTACCTAACTATTAGAAGACCATGAATATGAGATGACCCATTATTTTAATATGCTTCTTGGGAGTTATTTTTTATTTTAAAGAAATACTCGTTAATCAAAATTACAAATTGTCGCACTAATGTAAAGTACCTTAAGATCCACCAAAAAGAGTTACGTTATTTTAAACACTTCAAAATTATTGGTTGCCTAAATTATAATGATATATTCCCAATCTTATGCATCTGCCCAAATAGCCAAGTACATTAGTATGCAGCTTCTGGGATTTACGGAGGTGCCCTAGCCCATGATTGAATCTGTCAAGCAGATTAACGAGGACCAGTGTGCCAGCCCACCTGGATGTGGTTTTAAGCAGTTCATCACATTCAACTAGGTGAATACTAGGTTGGAATCCATATCCAGCCTCAGTTATCACTCGGATAACACTACACTTCGATGTATGGGGATACACAAATTCCATCCCGTGGGAAGATTGGAGTGGGGGGGGGGGGGGGGTCGGCAACAGGAAGGACATCCAGCCACCTTTTATCAATAATATTGCCAAATTCATAAAATAATGTGCTGATCCTGTGAAAATACAGGATAAAAGCCACAAAAAAGAAGAAGTTATTCTAATGTTATACCCCACCTTACTGCCACACAGTTTTTTTGGAGCCTCTGCTTCAGGTATGAACATTAAAGTTAGCATCACACTGAGTTAGCATTACACTTGTAAACTGCCAACTGTTAGATCTACCTTTCTCAACGAAGTCACTGCTATGACTAGGATCAATAATCATTCTGTATAAATTACAATCCTTACAGATTTGATAATCAAAGCAAACTAAATGCTGTGGTCATTCTGAAAAAGATCATCATCATGATCTCCAAATGTTGGTTTACCAATTACATAAAATACTTGTAAATTTGATATCTGATATCGAAACAACTATTAATTTTTAGTGTTCAGCAGCAATAAGTACACATTGTAAAACCGCTGAGGTCAAGTACTAAAGTTTCACCTGCAAATGAAAGATTGCAGGTTTTTTAAGGGTGAATTTGAAAAATTTCTTCTCATAGCCAGGTAAATACAGTATTCCTTCCACACAGTACAATACAGTAAATAGGACAATACATGATGACAGTATTTACACAAGATGACAAACTTACTGAATTGAAGAAATCTATATCAAGAGCATGACACTAGATCACAAAGTGGCCATCAGCAAAGAAAATCTTAAAATTAAGTAATAATAAGTGTGTGTAAACAAAAGTTACAAGGCACTGGAGAGGATTCTTTGCTGATGTAAAGTTTCAATAGAAGGCAATAATGACAAAATTATAATGCTATTGTCACCAGTTTTTCTTAATCCTCCCAACATATCTCTTGGAATAGACAAACAACAAAAAACCAAATCACATTTTGTATAACAATGAATGTCACAATTTTAAGTCTCCATTGTAAAGTCTCTGCATCATTAACAGAAATCCTAATAGCATGAGAAAGAAGAATTAGTTAATAACCTGAATTAGATAATAGCTTGAATAAAATAGAGAAGTAGTTTATTGCTTTAAAAAATCTAATATCAGTACGCTGAGACAGTAAATAGCTTGTTAGTTTCAATATTTGTGTAATGTGATAGTAGTAGAATTCAAATGCACATTTCAGAAAATAGTGGAAGTTTGTATAGTACATGACACAAAACTAAAATAACTGGACTGATGAAATTGTCAAACCACAATTAAGAGTAGAAAGTAAATCGCTTGTCTCCTATATATGCAACTTAATAACATCACTGCCATTATAAGGAACTAATACTGTACGACTTATCTTTGCAGCATGAATATGATGTTATTACTCACAAAAACTATAACTGCAAATTCTCATATATGTAATGGTAATTTTAAGGAGTTATTTTTTACTTGCTAATAGTGAGAAATGAATATTGTACTGTGGCAGTTCAATAAATGTCTATAAAGCGTAATATTGTGTTCAATAAGTAACTACCGTTTTACAAAGATTAATGTACATATATAAGAGAAATATGCAAGTTCAGTAAACACTTACATCTACAATACTTTATCAAAAGCCATTTAAATGATACACTGCAGTGATAAAATATGTCTTTGCCTTAAAAAATTAGTTAGATATTGGAACATTTCAGCCTTTTTAAACATCAACATTATTTTACAGTAGTGTTGCATGCACTTTCACATCAGTTAAGTCTCACGTTTCAAAATAAGCAGCATTTGAAAAAAATACAACAGCATTATCATGTAGTAAAAAATAAAGCCAACCAGTTCTTGGTCCAACATCCATTTAAATATGCACAAAAACATTATTTTAAATTACTCTAATTTTAAAATTTCGCTTCAAGCATTTACTGTAGATATGAGTTTGGTGAATTTCATTGGTATAATATTTAACATTAATTGCTTAAGTATCTCTCTCATTCCTATTTCCTTTCATACTTAAATGAGTCACTACAAGAGACAAGCTGCCATTTGATTTTTGTTTTTTCATGTTACCATTACCACATGTAAAATGGTCATGACCCTACATTTAGAAATTTTACATTTCCAAATATATGTTCACAAATCACACCTTACCAGTTCCTTTCAATTGCCCAGGATAGCATCATATTATATATTTTTTCTAAAATAGTTTTCAAATTACATTTACACTATAAAACAATATTTTCATTTGATATTTGTCATTTTCAATCACCAAGCAAACTTATCATTGCCTTCAAACAAAACTTCGGAACAGATATAACATAAATAATATAATCATGATACACGGACTGTTCTTCTATGAACACTGTCAACAATGCTTAATACTGATGCAAATAAACACTTTGGTGAACAAGTAACATACATTCAACAGAAAAACAAAGCTATAACCATTTAAATAAATGCTAAGTGCAATGTACTGACTAGGTAGGGAACTGTTGTAGCTGCAGGCCATTTACAGCTACTCATTGTTTCCTGCAACGTACAAACAGCAAGATGACCTCTGTTCTGGTTGTTGCCTTCTAAGATCCACTGTTTCCCCAATATACGGACGATCCAGTTTGGCTTCTAGCTGTGCCCAACTCTCAACAGCTAATGAAAATGCTTCTTGTACATTTGTTGCATCTTTAGCACTAGTTTCTACATGTGGTAGATTACCGTTTTCCAAACACCAAGCACGTGCTTCTTCTGTAGTAACTTCACGTTGCTCATTACCCATATCCACTTTGTTCCCAACGACCAAAAATGGAAATGCTGTACCTTCTTTCACGTCAGCATAATATAAAAACTCATTACGCCACATTGCCAAGTTTTGGAAGCTCGCTCGATCATCGACTGCATAGGTCAGAAGACAAATGTCAGAGCCACGATAAAATGGGGTACGGAGGCTTTTAAATCTCTCCTGACCAGCAGTATCCCATATCTGAAACAAAAGACACAAAGAATTATTTGAGTGACATCTTTTGTGTTATAAATAATATATTCATTTGTATGTTACAGGTAAGAAATATGCCAAAGACAATTAGACGATACACACTGATGCCATGTAAGTACAACAACACACAACACAAATAATTTTGCTGCTTTTCTATCAGTTTCTCAGAATAGAATATCTCCATATAATTAAACATACGTATAATAAATTTGTGCAAACAATAACTTGGATGAAATTACCAAATTTAATTATTAAAAAGCCTAAAATTTTCTTTCATTCCATGGCAGTATAATCTACATCTTTATTTCAGATAAAAGATTCACTTTACACCTTTACACTTGGCGCAGGGTATCAGCCTTGATCACACAGCACTATCTTAGTACACAAGAACTTCGCTTATCTGGCCCTCATTAAGTCCGATTTCTGGTTTACCCAGATTCATTTTTATTTCTGTTTCTTTTTCTTTAAGATGAAAATGTGTGGTACACAGTTGGTACAGTGTGTTGTATGTACAGCTGTTATATTTGCACCACAGGTAGTACAAAGAGTAGAGAATGGCAGCTGGAAGCTTGGGACTGGCATGGTCTATTCTACCTGTGGTGGAAACATAACATCTGTACATAAAACAAACTGTACCAACTGTGTACCACACATTTTCGTCTTAAAGAAAAGGAAACAAAAATGAATAAATCTAACTTAATGAGGGCCACATAACTGAAGTTCTTGTGTATTACGACAGTGCTGTGTGGGCAAGGCTGATACCCTGCACCAAGTGTAAAGGTGTAAAGTGAACCTTTTTCCTAAAACAAAAATGTACATTGTACTTCCATGGAATGAATGAAAATTTCAGGCATTTTAATGATTAAATATGGTAATATCATCCAAGTTATTGTTTGTATAAATTTATTATATATATGTTTAATTGTATGGAGATATTCTATTCTGAGAAACTGATAGAAAAGCAGCAAAATATTTTATTCTATGGTCTGTATGGATCTGTTTATTACAGAACTGTACCAGTATGTTCTTTTGTTCCTTTTTGAGTGTGCACAAGTGAAATGGCTTCAAAGTGAATGAAAGTGGTCATTTCAGTGGTCAAAAAATTGGCAGCATTAGACAGAATAGGCAAAGGAGAACTGAAAACAAATAACTGCAGAATATAGAATAGGGACAGCAACTGTCTTAGACTGGAAGGAGAACTGAAAAGAAATGCAAGACTTCTGCTTCAAAAATATGACTACAGAAAGTTTGCAGAATTCTCTGAAATGTTAGCAAACATTCCTGGTTGTTCAGATGCAGACAACAGTGACACAGATGTCTTGTCACAGAATGACGGTGAAGCTGGTTACAGGATGATAACTGATGAAGAAATTTGTACTGCTGCCTGCTGTACTGCAGAGAACAACAGTGACTGTGAAGTAGACAATGATGTGGTGTTACAAGGGGAGAAATAAACATTTCATGCGGAGGCAATTGCATAGCTAGAAAAACTGACAGTATATACAGAATGTCACGTGGAAAACACTCCAGCTGAACTGATGCCAGTGAAACATCTGTGCAATTGTGCTGCTCTCCTACACCAATCAAGTTTGCCACAAAAGAGACTTCACACTATTTCAATAAATAAACACGAGTAGATTACAGGAACTATGTAGTATAAGTGCCAAAAAAGTGTTTCATGTCAGTATCAAAATAAAAAGTTTGTATACAGTAGAATATTTCGGGAGATAAATGAAGTTCTTGTGTACATGACGATCTCGCCATCTTTTATCTTGACTATGTGATAAACTGCTGTTACAAGGACAGAAATAAACTTTAAAAAGTTATTCTGCTTTCATCACACATTACAAATGGGCCAGCAATGTTTGTAGCGGTGAGATTAAACATTAGGATGCTCCAATAAAAAATTTCAAAACGTACAGCAATAAATTTTTGCTGTAAGTACAACACAAAACAGTGACCATTCAAAGCTACATGCATGATTCTAAAGGAGTTATTCTCTTATATGGGTAAATCATTCTCATCCTTCCCCAAAGAGTTCTGAACAATTATTTAATACATTTAAGAACATGTAATATAATGTGTGTATATGACAAGTAAATGCCGATTATCTGTATTTAAATTTTGTCAGTTCAGACTGAAGTTGCACAAATGCAACACCATCTATTAATTGCTCATGAAGCCACAAGTTACTGTTTTGAGTCAGTTGACCTTTTATAATTGTGAGTGAAAGCAAACAATGGTTATCATCAGTTACAAAGAGCATCCTGTATACCATTTTTGTGTTCAAAAGGGCTTGCAGCTGCTCAAATTAATCGGAACACAGTAATTAATGGTGTTGAGACTTTAAAAATGGCAGTACACACACACATTATGAAGAATGGAGTGCCAGGTCCAGTATCCAGATCTACGAAATAATGCAAGAAGTGCACCGATTGATGATGGGTGCTCTGGCTGATGAATTTCCCTACATTGGACACACCAATATTATTTACACGAGTGTCATGGAAAAATTCGGATATTGCAAATTGTGTTTGTTCGAAGTGGGTACTGCAGACCCTACTGACCGACACAGAGCAAAGTATATAAATGCAGACTAAAGCTTATCGACCACTATCTACAAGGTGGGGATTATTTGTTTATTCATGTTGTTATGGGATACCCAGAATCAAAAGAACCATCATATCAGGAGACCAACTTAGCCAAAACTTAAAACTTCAAGCAATCTCCTAACTCAAGCAATGGTTAAAAAACGACAAAGAAACCAAGCTTGCCACTGTCAGTCAGCTCAATTCCCACACAAAGAACATCTACACAGAAGGATTTAATAAGCTAGGGTAAAATCATGAAATATGATGTGAAGTGAAAGGCAACTTCATGGAAAAGTTAAGTAAGTTTGTAGAAAACTATGACTGCCAATGAAAGCTTTATCCAACTTCTTTTTAATGACCAAACAGCTCTTACTTTTCATGTGTCTCATACAAAGCAAACATGCAGTCAGTCTCTCTCTCTCTCTATCTCTCTCTCTCAACAGATGGCAATGCAATCATTAAAGATCATCATTAGTATTGGTGTAGTTTGTTGAAAGTATCAGCCATGGCCTTCATGAAATACTTGCACTGGTAATTATCTTGAATGACTAGTGCAAAGGAAACAAACTTAATAGATGGCTGTGTTGAAATGTAAATCTGGGTTGCTTTAGAGTGATCTAAAGTAAGCTACTGAAATAATCTGAGACAAATGTGGATCAAAAAAATATATGACTGAAAGTGAATAAGATACTGACTCAGTTAAAACTGCACTCTCTCATTCACTTACACAATTATTTTCAACCACATTTTTCTAAAGCCAGCTAAAAACTGAACGAGTAAACTGTGTTGAAAATACATTAAGGTCTCCTTCCCAATAATTTAGGAACATGAAACTTCCTGGCAGATTAAAACTGTGTGCCAGACCAAGACTCGAACTCGGGACCTTTGCCTTTTGCGGGCAAGTGCTCTACCAACTGAGCTACCCAAGCACGACTCATGCCCCGTCCTCACAGCTTTAATTCCACCAGTACCTCATCTCCTGATAGGATACTACACAATATCATGCAAATTATTTAACATATACAGGGTGATACAAAAAGGTACGGCCAAACTTTCTGGAAACATTCCTCACACAAAGAAAGAAAATATGTTATGTGGACATGTGTCTGGAAATGCTTACTTTCCATGTTAGAGTTCATTTTATTACTTCTCTTCAAATCACATTAATCATGGAATGGAAACACACAGCAACAGAACGTAACAGCGTGACTTCAAACACTTTGTTACAGGAAATGTTCAAAATGTCCTCCGTTAGCGAGGATACACGCATCCACCCTCCGTCGCATGAAATCCCTGATGCGCTGATGCAGCCCTGGAGAATGGCATATTGTATCGCAGCCGTCCACAATACGAGCACGAAGAGTCTCTACATTTGGGGTTGCGTAGACAAGAGCTTTCAAATGCCCCCATAAATGAAAGTCAAGAGGGTTGAGGTCAGGAGAGAGTGGAGGCCATGGAATTGGTCCGTCTCTACCAATCCATCGGTCACCGAATCTGTTGTTGAGAAGTGTACGAACACTTCGACTGAAATGTGCAGGAGCTCCATCGTGCATGAACCACATGTTGTGTCGTACTTGTAAAGGCACATGTTCTAGCAGCAAAGGTAGAGTATCCCGTATGAAATCATGATAACGTGCTCCATTTAGAGTAGGTGGAAGAACATGGGGCCCAATCAAGAAATCACCAACAATGCCTGCCCAAACGTTCACAGAAAATCTGTGTTGATGACGTGATTGCACAATTGCGTGCGGATTCTCATCAGCCCACACATGTTGATTGTGAAAATTTACAATTTGATCACGTTGGAATGAAGCCTCATCCGTAAAGAGAACATTCGCACTGAAATGAGGATTGACACATTGTTGGATGAACCATTCGCAGAAGTGTACCCGTGGAGGCCAATCAGCTGCTGATAGTGCCTGCACATGCTGTACATGGTACAGAAACAACTGGTTCTCCCGTAGCACTATCCATACAGTGACGTGATCAATGTTACCTTGTACAGCAGCAACTTCTCTGACACTGACATTAGGGTTTTTATCAACTGCACGAAGAATTGCCTCGTCCATTGCAGGTGTCCTCGTCGTTCTAGGTCTTCCCCAGTCGCAAGTCATAGGCTGGAATGTTCCGTGCTCCCTAAGACGCCAATCAATTGCTTCGAACGTCTTCCTGTCGGGACACCTTCCCTCTGGAAATCTGTCTCGATACAAACGTACTGCGCCATAGCTATTGCCCCGTGCTAATCCATACATCAAATGGGCATCTGCCAACTCTGCATTTGTAAACATTGCACTGACTGCAAAACCACGTTCGTGATGAACACTAACCCGTTGATGCTAAGTACTGATGTGCTTGATGCTAGTACTGTAGAGCAATGAGTCGCATGTCAACACAAGCACCGAAGTCAACAGTCCCTTCCTTCAATTGGGCCAACTGGTGGTGAATCGAGGAAGTACAGTACATACTGGCTAAACTAAAATGAGCTCTAGCATGGAAATTAAGTGTTTCCGGACACATGTCCACATAACATCTTTTCTTCCTTTGTGTGTGAGGAATGTTTCCTGAAAGTTTGGCCGTACCTTTTTGTAACACCCTGTATATATTTATGTCTACTAAAACAGTGTACTAGCACATCAGCTAGTACACTAATCTCTGTTCTAATCTCTGTTCTCTTATCTGAATATAACATACAAACCATTAAAACATGAGACATCCAAATCTATGTCAAAAGTACTGTATTTCTGTGGATCTTCTCATCAGATCAGGAAGACCTGTCATCTGACTACTCCTTATATGTACATGTGTCAGGTTCACCTGATCTGCATAGACTAAAGGAAGAAGGAAGTTTAGCGTTTAGCATCCCATCAATTATGAGGTCATTAGGAAGAAAGCACAATCTCATACTGGGGAAGGATGGTGAAAAGCCTTTCAAAAGGCATCATACCAACTTTTTTTTTTTTTTTAGCAGTTTAGAGAAACCTTTGGCAAAAAGGAGGATCCTTCAGTCAAGTAATTGGTTTCACAAGCTGTACCTTTTGTCCTTACACTATCAGCTACTCTTCTGTCCACTAAAACATGACTGTGTACCTTAAAATCAAGGAAATGGCACGTAGGGGATAATGTGCTCAGCCATGGGATTTGCCATGTACATTACCTCAATTGCTATATTCACCAATTCCTTTTTCCAAAATTTCCTTGTGCCCTGACATCCATCAGAATAACACCCCCTACCCGGCCCTTGCACAGGGCTAAGGATGTCCGGAATGTTCTAGACTTTTATCTTTCTGGGTAGTCATGGATTCTGAGCTAATAAAGAATTTCACAACATGAATATGACTCAGAAAGAGCCTGCATGTATCCAAGGAAATCTCAAACATCTGGCACATGGCAGATGCCCAGAGATTGTCTGCTAATTTTGGTTTCAGCTCAACAGCCACCTATCACTTTAGCATATAGAGTACCTAGAGCAAACTGTCCGAGCTCGTGTGAAGACGGCCTAAGACAGATTTGGACCATTGTCCTCCCGAATGTGGGCCCTCAGTTTACAATAATGGAACAATGAAGCACTGGCCAATCACAGCTGAAGAATCCTGAGCTCGAAAAAGCTGAACCTCATCACTGTTGATGGAACTCAATGATAAATTAATATTGTATGGCCTGGTGGCACATATTGCTCACTGAAAGCTACAGACGAGGAAAGCAGTAACTGCTCTAAAACATTTTGACTGAATAGAGCATACCTGCACTCCAAGTAACTACAATAAATTATTTTTATCACATTTACTTACAACAGTTCCAAAATATCACTATGATTAACGGGAGACGGAAGGCAAGTGGGCTACAAAAATTTGATTTTTAGATTTTAGCATATTTGAAATGCCTGGTCTTTCCCATGTAAAACAGTTTTTGTTTTGTATAAATATGACAATTTTTTCGTGAGATATGATTCCTGACACTCTGTGTAATCTGGCAATTAAATGCCACATCTTCCTTTTTGCGCCATGCAGAGATAATCCACAGCATTCTTTTACTCCTTGTATATTATTTCATACTTCTATTGTTTTATTGCTTCAATGTTTCCTACCCTGTATCTACTATCGATATTCGTTTTTCCGATCATGTTTGTTATTGTTTTCAAGTGTTAATGGTTGTACTTAGTGAAGTTTGTTGTGAGTGAAGTACCTGTTGATTTGTATTTTCTTTGGTTCCCTGTGTTTTCAGAAAAAATTCCCTTCTGTCTCCCCTTAATTCTCTTTCAATTGAGCTTAATTTAGTAAATTTATTTCTGCACATCATTCTTCAAAAATCCCAGCCACATGTTTGCCACAATTCTCAGCATTGTAATGACTATTTCTCAAAGCAACAACAGAATATTAACTCAAATATGAAAGGACACTACACTTAATAGCTGACAGTTCATACAGCATAATAGCAGTCATACTAGCAGTCATAGAAGCAGCAGAAAACATGTTGTCAAAATTTTGAATCTGCCCCTGGGCCTTTGACATCAAAGGTCTTCCATTCAAGGTACATTAACATCACATTACTTATGTTTCATAATTTTGTGCAATGCTCTAGAAATAATCTGAATAACTGTAACAAAAGAAGTAAGTGTTTGTGTAAAATATAGCACTTCCAGATGCAGATCCTTATGAAAAGTCTCTGTAGAAGTATTAACCACTGACCAACACTACAACTTTTGTTTCGTTGTCAACATTAGCAATTCTTATCATCTGGGTTGTTATACGATTATTGATAAAGGCACTGGATAACATGAACATTTAAGTCAAAACAGCTCACATTCTATCAAACCAACTGTTGCTAACAAACTGAGATACAGTACCTGTAATTACTTTGCACTGCAACATATCAAACAACCTTCGACTCTAGTACAACTTATGTCCCAAGTATACATGGTAGTTCACAATTCCTACTACCGGATTCTAGTGTTTATAGAAGGGACTGAATATATAAAGTTTTGATATGAAACTTATGTCCAAAAATGGACAATTTGGATACAAATTAAGTTTGAATATCAGATCACTTACAAATTTCCTCTTCACAGTACACACACAAACTATGAATGTGGCACCGTCATCAGTCCCTGTTGCAATTATGACATCACATACCATTTTTATCCGAAAGCAATAATGGCTGCAAGAAATTGATACATTTGCAACGAGATAGTTGTGGCACTCCACAACAGACACAACACAATCTCAACTTGGAAGAGGAGATCCTCCTTCATCACGTAGAAGAGAATCTTATGACTAGATCTTCTCAAATCATTATTGATGCCATGGGCTCCTGTAAAGCACACAGATCAGAATGCAATAGTCTTCACTGTGTGCATATTGGAGTAGATTTGACAGTGATTCCATCTTCAAACAGAACATTTCTAGACATGGGTTCATTATCAAAACTTATCTCCTAAGCCCTCCCTACAACCCCTAGAAGCCTGTAACAGGAACTGTTAAACACTCTGAATACCAAATATAATATGCTCAAGCTGCAAAATTCAACCAACGACATGACACAAGTCTATTATCAATCAACTTTACGTATGTGGTCCAGCACACTTATCATAAACCTATGACAGAAGCATTTTGAGTTATAGGGAAGAAGTTCAGGAAGAGATCCAAAGATCTTTTGGTGATTTACAAATACATCCAGCTGAGGAACACAACAAATTATCAATGTCAAGAAGAATATTTGCAGCCCAACATTCAAAGCACTTTGGGGGTGGGAGAGGGGGGAGAGTTAGGGGAGTAAACAGCAAGGTCGTCTGTCCCTCAGTCAACAGAAAGATCGCCTGGAGATAGTTTTGTCTGCCAGAAAGTCTGTTAAATTATTAAAGTATGTAGGAGTTGGGAAAGCGATGCAAAGCAAGCAAGACTGATGCCAGAACTGAGACCTAATCAAGGGAACTAAAAGTATATGAGCTGGTCCAGCATGCAGGTCAGAGAGCCAACGAGGGCTCCCCCAAGGCTCACCTGTGGCTTGAGAAATGTGACTCGCATCTGACCCCCATGAAGCCAATTAAACGCTAATACAGTTAAGGAGGTTGTAATAGTAAAAGGAAGAATGCTAAAAACATAATGAATGTCTGTTGCACAGAGAACTATAAAATAATTACCAAAGAAAAATTGCAAAATAGCTGCCTGTTTTCAGAAGTTATTTTAATTAGACAACCACAGTTGGCATCTCATTAATGCCATGTTCAGGCCCATATGCACTCCATGTATAGACAATCAGGTACATGGATGACTGCATAACTGGAGTCATCAATATTTGGATACCACAAATTTTTTGTGGTGTGTGTACTCCACACTTGACAACAACTGTTGCTGTCAAATCTTCGAAGTACAAACACCACAAAAAACCATGGAATTCAGATACTGATGGCTCCAGTTATGCATTCATCGATGTACCTGATTTGTCTATACATGGAGGGCATAGGGGCCTGAAAATGGCATTAATGAGATGCCAAGAGTGGTCGTCTAATTAGAATAACTTCTGAACACAGATGGCTGTTTGGCAATTTTTCTTTCGTAAATATATGACTGCCTGCTGTCCCGTATCCACAATGGATCAACAGAGACTATAAAATAAGGTGAAAGAAACTCTCAGGTCAGAAGGTGTGGCAAGGTGAGTATGTGTTTGTCCCTCGCACAGCCCTCCCACTCTACATCAGTTACAGATACAATGTTAAAGATGTGAACAGCACCACATCTTCACAAAAGTATTAAACTTAGCCAACTGCTTTTTCATCATCAGTTAATATCAAGGATGAGAATCCATAAGGTACTGCCTTAGAGAGCTACTCCTACAACAGAACATACGGTGTGGCAGAAAAAAAGAGGTAATCACATCTAACAGCAACTAAAAGAGTAAAAGAAGGGTGACCAAGGCAGTTGATAGTGGAGGAAGGCTCGAGGGTCCTCCAGACACAGAGTACGCGAAAGAATTTGCCCCCCTTCTAACAGCCGTGTACCGCAAGTCTCTAGAGGAACGGAGGGTTCCAAATGACTGGAAAAGAGCACAGGTAGTCCCAGTCTTCAAGAAGGGTCATTGAGCAGATGTGCAAGACTATAGACCTATATCTCTGACGTCGATCTGTTGTAGAATTTTAGAACATGTTTTTTGCTCGAGTATCATGTCGTTTTTGGAAACCCAGAATCTACTCTGTAGGAATCAACATGGATTCCGGAAACAGCGATCGTGTGAGACCCAACTCACTTTATTTGTTCATGAGACCCAGAAAATATTAGTTACAGGCTCCCAGGTAGATGCTATTTTTCTTGACTTCCGAAAGGCGTTCGATACAGTTCCGCACTGTCGCCTGATAAACAAAGTAAGAGCCTACGGAATATCAGACCAGCTGTGTGGCTAGATTGAAGAGTTTTTAGCAAACAGAACACAGCACGTTGTTCTCAATGGAGAGACGTCTACAGATGTTAAAGTAATCTCTGGCATGCCACAGGGGAGTGTTATGGGACCATTGCTTTTCAAAATATATATAAATGACCTAGTAGATAGTGTCGGAAGTTCCATGCGGCTTTTCGCGGATGATGCTGTAGTATACAGAGAAGTTGCAGCATTAGAAAATTGTAGCGAAATGCAGGAAGATCTGCAGCGGATAGGCACTTGGTGCAGGGAGTGGCAACTGTCCCTTAACATAGACAAATGTAATGTATTGCGAATACATAGAAAGAAGGATCCGTTATTGTATGATTATATGATAGCGGAACAAACACTGGTAGCAGTTACTTCTGTAAAATATCTGGGAGTATGTGTGCGGAACGATTTGAAGTGGAATGATCATATAAAATTAATTGTTGGTAAGGCGGGTACCAGGTTGTGATTCACTGGGAGAGTGCTTAGAAAATGTAGTCCATCAACAAAGGAGGTGGCTTACAAAACACTCGTTCGACCTATACTTGAGTATTGCTCATCAGTGTGGGATCCGTACCAGATCGGATTGACGGAGGAGATAGAGAAGATCCAAAGAAGAGTGGCGCGTTTCGTCACAGGGTTATTTGGTAACCATGATAGCGTTACGGAGATGTTTAATAAACTCAAGTGGCAGAATCTGCAAGAGAGGCGCTCTGCATTGCGGTGTAGCTTGCTGTCCAGGTTTCGAGAGGGTGCGTTTCTGGATGAGGTATCTAATATATTGCTTCCCCATACTTATACCTCCTGAGGAGATCACGAATGTAAAATTAGAGAGATAAGAGCGTGCACGAAGGCTTTCAGACAGTCGTTCTTCCCGCGAACCATACGCGACTGGAACAGGAAAGGGAGGTAATGACAGTGGCACGTAAAGTGCCCTCCGCCACACACCGTTGGGTGGCTTGCGGAGTATAAATGTAGATGTAGATGTAGATGTGGAGCCAGACACCCCATCCCCAATCACCCTGCCCTTGCCCCAAAAGCACTTTAAAACAATATACCAGAGAATAAAAATTACTTTCATGGAAAATACGCAGAACCAATGTACATCATCTGCCAATAAAGGAACAAAGAATCCAGAAGATCATGTTTAGCATGGAGAGCCAGAAGGAGGTGCATTCCATCATCAGGTAATGAGCTACTCTCTCCGTAACTCCAATGTGGGGGTGCTTAGTTACAGAAAATAAAACTACAGGTTAATCTGGTATGACTATGAGGAAGCAACATATGATGGTGGATTCCTTCTGGGAATAATAGCAGGTGGTCTGAGTAGCAAGAGTAGACTCCTTGATATTGCAAAGTTTATAAGTTCTTCTCCAACTAAGGAGATGTCTTATCCCCACCCACAAATCTGCAACTGGGATAGGCTACTTTCCTATGTTAAAAATGTGGTTTGGACTGTTTTTATCCTGAATGATTATAACATTTAAATAGCACTTACAGTCAATATTCTCATGAAATATTTGTTATTTTTATGTAATTAAAGCTTAAAAATCATTAAATATAAAGACCTTCTGCCACCGAGCAGTGTGCGAGCAGTGCGCAAGTAGCAGCAAGTGGCTTATTTAGCGTTCATATAAGTGTTGTAGTCAAGTTGAAAATTTGTTTGAGGTTCTTAGCACACTTGTTTAATTAAATCCACCAAATCATTGTGTAGTTTTTTTAATTAGCAGAGGCAGATTTGCATTTTAATATCTGTGATACGTAAAGTCGCGTAGTCGTCTGTCATTTGCTTATTTCTTTCAAATAGTCTTTGTACGTTACTGACAGTACAGTTAGCCTTCTGCTGCCAAGCAGTGTGTCAGCAGTGCACAAGTAGCAGCATTAATGCATTTACTAGGCAGTCTTGTATTTTAATAACCATTCAAGTTTTATGTCAAATTGTTTGTGCTCTCTGTACATTAGTTCAGATGTTCTTTGCACAACAGTATTTAGCATGGATAGGGACTGTGACTGCTTGTTCGGATGCGGGCTGAGTTGGCATCCCTTCGCTCCCAGCTTCAGACAATGTTGGCTTCAGTCACACAGCTTGAGGCTGTTGCCAATGGGCATCACTGTGGGGGTCCACACGAGGGCTTGTCGGGGATGGCCAGCTCGTCCCACGCATCCCCCGATCGGACTACAGCTGTGGCTGCCCGGGATACTGCCCACATTGAGGTTGACCCCTCACCCATGGTAGAGTGGGAGGTTAACTCGAGGTGTGGCAGGGGGTGAAAGACATTCCGGAGGGCTGAACGGAAGGCCTCTCCAATTTGTCTGATGAACCGGTTTCAGGCTCTGTCTCCAGCTGATACTGATCTTCGGCTGAACATGTCTGCTTGTCCTGTTCCAGAGGTTGCCCCTCAGTCTGCAAGATCCGGGCGGTCGCAGGGGGGTGAGCTTACTGGTAGTTGAGAGCTCCAATGTCAGGCGCGTAATGGGGCCCCTTAGGGATATGGCTGCAAGGGAAGGGAAGAAAACCAATGTGCACTCCGTGTAAATACCATGGGGAAAAAATGGTTCAAATGGCTCTGAGCACTATGGGACTTAACATCTGTGGTCATCAGTCCCCTATAACTTAGAACTACTTAAACCTAACTAACCTAAGGACATCACGCACATCCATGCCCGAGGCAGGATTCGAACCTGCGACCGTAGCGGTCACGCGGTTCCAGACTGAAGCGCCTAGAACCACACGGCTACACCGGCCGGCTACCATGGGGAGTCATTCCAGATGTGGAAAGGGTCCTTCCGGATGCCATGAAGGGTACAGGGTGCACCCATCTGCAGGTGGTCGCTCATGTCGGCACCAATGATGTGTGTCGCTATGGATTGGAGGAAATCCTCTCTGCCTTCTGGCGGCTATCTGATTTGGTGAAGAGTGCCAGTCTCGCTAGTGGGATGAAAGCAGAGCTCACCATTTGCAGCATCGTCAACAGGACTGACTGCGGACCTTTGGTACAGAGTCAAGTGGAGGGTCTGAATCAGAGGCTGACGATTCTGTGACCGTGTGGGCTGCAGATTCCTCAACTTGCGCCATAAGGTGGTGGGGTTTCAGGTTCCGCTGGATAGGTCAGGAGTCCACTACACACAGCAAGCAGCTACACGGATAGCAGGGATTGTGTGGCATGGACTGGGTGGTTTTTTTAGGTTAGATGGCCACGGGCAAGTACAGAAAGGTCAACAGCCTCAAAGGGTGCGGGGCAAAGTCAGGACATGCAGGGACCAAGCAGCAATCGGTACTGTAATTGTACACAGTGGAAGCTGCATTCGTGAAGTACTGGCACTTCAAGCGCTGATAGAAAGGACTGAAGCTGAAATCATTATAGGTACGGAAAGCTGGCTTAAGCCAGAGATAAATTCTGTTGAAATTTTTACAAAGGCACAGACGGTGTTTAGAAAGGATACATTGCATGCAACCGGTGGTGAGGTGTTTGTCGCTGTTAGTAGTAGTTTATCCTGTAGTGAAATAGAAGTGGATAGTTCCTGTGAATTATTATGGGTGGAGGTTATACTCAACAACCTAGCTAGGTTAATAATTGGCTCCTTTTACCGACCTCCCGACTCAGCAGCATTAGTGGCAGAACAACTGAGAGAAAATTTGAAATACATTTCACATAAATTTTCTCAGCATATTATAGTCTTAGGTGGAGATTTCAATTTACCAGATATAGACTGGGACACTCAGATGTTTAGGATGGGTGGTAGGGACAGAGCATTGAGTGACATTATACTGAGTTCACAACCCGAAAATTACCTCGAGCAATTAAACAGAGAACCGACTCATGGAGGTAACATCTTGGACCTAATGATAACATACAGACCTGAACTTTTCGACTCTGTAAGTGCAGAACAGGGAATCGCTGATCATAAGGCCGTTGCAACATCCCTGAATATGGATGTAAATAGGAATATAAAAAAAGGGAGGAAGGTTTATCTGTTTAGCAAGAGTAATAGGAGGCAGATTTCAGACTACCTAACAGATGAAAATGAAAATTTCTGTTCCGACATTGACAATGTTGAGTGTTTATGGAAATAGTTCAAGGCAATCGTAAAATGCGTTTTAGACAGGTACGTGCTGAGTAAAACTGTGAGGTACAGGAAACACCCACCGTGGTTCAACAACAAAGTTAGGAAACTACTGCGGAAGCAAAGAGAGCTTCACTGCAAATTTAAACACAGCCAGAAGCTAAACGATGTCAAAGTTAGCGTAAGGAGGGCTATGCATGAAGCGTTCAGTGAATTTGAAAGTAAAATTCTATGTACCGACTTGACAGAAAATCCTAGGAAGTTCTGGTCTTACGTTAAATCAGTAAGTGGATCGAAACAGCATATCCAGACACTCTGGGATGATGATGGCATTGAAACAGAGGATGACACGAGTAAAGTTGAAATACTAAACACCTTTTTCCAAAGCTGTTTCACAGTGGAAAACCACACTGCAGTTCCTTCTCTAAATCCTCGCACGAACGAAAAAATGGCTGACATCAAAATAAGTGTCCAAGGAATAGAAAAGCAACTGAAATCACTGGACCTGATGGGATACCAATTCGATTCTACACAGGGTAGGCAAAAGAACTTTCCCACCTTCAAACAGCCGTGCACCGCAAGTCTCTAGAGGAACGGAAGGATCCAAATGATTGGAAAAGAGCACAGGTAGTTCCAGTTTTCAAGAAGGGTCGTCGAGCAGATGCGCAAGACTATAAGCCTATATCTTTGACATCGACCTGTTGTAGAATTTTAGAACATGTCCTTTGCTCGCGTATCATGTCATTTCTGGAAACCCAGAATCTATTATGTAGGAATCAACATGGATTCCGGAAACAGCGATCGTGTGAGACCCAACTCGCTTTGTTTGTTCATGAGACCCAGAAAGTATTAGTTACAGGATCCCAGGTAGATGCTATCTTTCTTGACTTCCGGAAGGCGTTCGATACAGTTCCGCACTGTCACCTGATAAACAAAGTAAGAGCCTACGGAATATCAGACCAGCTGCGTGGCTGGATTGAAGAGTTTTTAGCAAACAGAACACAGCACGTTGTTCTCAATGGAGAGACGTCTACAGATGTTAAAGTAATCTCTGGCATGCCACAGGGGAGTGTTATGGGACCATTGCTTTTCACAATATATATAAATGACCTAGTAGATAGTGTCGGAAGTTCCATGCGGCTTTTCGCGGATGATGCTGTAGTATACAGAGAAGTTGCAGCATTAGAAAATTGTAGCGAAATGCAGGAAGATCTGCAGCGGATAGGCACTTGGTGCAGGGAGTGGCAACTGTCCCTTAACATAGACAAATGTAATGTATTGCGAATACATAGAAAGAAGGATCCGTTATTGTATGATTATATGATAGCGGAACAAACACTGGTAGCAGTTACTTCTGTAAAATATCTGGGAGTATGCGTATGGAACGATTTGAAGTGGAATGATCATATAAAATTAATTGTTGGTAAGGTGGGTGCCAGGTTGAAATTCATTGGGAGAGTCCTTAGAAAATGTAGTCCATCAACAAAGGAGGTTGCTTACAAAACACTCGTTCGACCTATACTCGAGTATTGCTCATCAGTGTGGGATCCATACCAGGTCAGGTTGACAGGGGATATAGAGAAGATCCAAAGAAGAGCGGCACGTTTTGTCACAGGGTTATTTGGTAAGCGTGATAGCATTACGGAAATGTTTAGCAAACTCAAGTGGCAGACTCTGCAAGAGAGGCGCTCTGCATCACAGTGTAGCTTGCTGTCCAGGTTTCGAGAGGGTGCGTTTCTGGATGAGGTATTGAATATATTGCTTCCCCCGACTTATACCTCCCAAGGAGATCACAAATGTAAAATTATAGAGATTCGAGTGCGCACGGAGGCTTTCCGGCAGTCATTCTTCCCACGAACCATACGCGACTGGAACAGGAAAGGGAGGTAATGACAGTGGCACCACTGGGTGGCTTGTGGAGTATAAATGTAGATGTAGATGTTATCGAAAACACTCCGTTATTGGCTGATCCTCTGGTGACATTACAGGCTAGAAGTAAGACGAGGTTATATTTGTATTATAAGAGTGTTAGCCAAATGGCTCTGAGCACTATGGGACTCAACTGCTGAGGTCATTAGTCCCCCAGAACTTAGAACTAGTTAAACCTAACTAACCTAAGGACATCACAAACATCCATGCCCGAGGCAGGATTCGAACCTGCGACCGTAGCGGTCTTGCGGTTCCAGACTGCAGCGCCTTTAACCGCACGGCCACTTCGGCCGGCTGTTAGCCGAAGTTACGAGGTTTTTACATATTTTCACTGCAAACAGTTTAACTATTTAGTGATGGAAGATGCAATTAGAAGTTTTAAGTAACAATAGAAAGGAATTTTGTGATTGCTGATGGTGGAAGCCTTGCCAAAGTTGATGCGTTTATGCTTCACCCATTTAGAGTGGCAATGTATGCAACAATGGACATTCTTTTCCCTGTTCCCTGCAACATCTTTAAACTCGCTCAAAACTAAGGAATTGTGGAACTTTTTCAAATGGGTCCATATATTATAACTGTACTGTCGACTATCAGTCATGAACTATGACACAAAGCACAATAAAATTATTCTTGTTAAAACTTGGTGCTGATTTCCTCTGTAGAAGGAGAGTTATTGCATCCGTCAGGCATTCCGTGGTGCAACGGATAACATTTTTGACTGCAGTGAAAGGGGTCACATGTTCGAAGCACCATCATGGTAGCTCAGCGTGTTTGGTTAGAGGGCTGCTTGCCTTCTGTATTTAAAAAAAAAAAAAAAACTGAGTAAAGGACTCAACAATCAATTTGAAAAGATGTCATCTAACATCAACCCAGACCAAATGCAATGAACAATACCAAACAAAACGAACAAAGAAAAAAGTCGTGGTAGGGTCATAAATTTTTAAAAGTTTTACATGAAATACAAAAATAGCGTTAGCAAGAACTGGTTGTACGAGTTGTTTCAATTGTGAGGTGTATTATATGTAGCTTCAATTTAGTCTTATTTTGAGAAATGGACAATAGAGGATCAATGCATTTACTATACAAACAAACAATTCATTTTTTTTGGAAAGCATTGCTAATAGTGAAGATATAAACATACGTTCACAGTAAAACGAGGTGTAGGACGATGAGGTTATACGGAGAGATATAAAGTGCGTACAACATGAGGCGACACAAATGTAAGGGCTGTGATATTTGTTTGTGGAGACTAACATTAGCATTTGAAGCAGACATACTTAATCTTTATGTAGGACGATGAAACTGCAGGACAAAAAATTAAACTGATATCTAATGGTAAACTTTAATAAGTAAACTAGAGTACCTCCAGTGGTCACAGGTTTCTTTTGCTGTCGTAACACATCACATGTATACTGCCACATTTGTAAACAAATATGGCATCTGGAATGAGCTGGGTGCAAGGTTCGTATAGCAGAAGAGAAGACATAATCGCAAAGTGCAAAGAATATACATCGTAACAACATTATTACAGAATAATTGTTTAAAGCATTTGGAGGTGTTTGTTTTGAGGTGTCGAATATATATGTGTGTACTTCAGTTGGTATATAAATCCAATTTTGAAAAGTTAAAACAGCTAAACATTCGCACTCGTTTACATAATCAGGTGAAATGTTAAAATGGCTTAAACTTCATACTTGATAAGAACAATTAGGTGAAATGTTACAGACTTGAATTACAATGATCATATTGGCTACAGCAGTAAAATCATACATAAATGACACTCTTTGGAGAAAGAAAGAGAGAGAGAGAGAGAGAGAGAGAGAGGAAAGAGTGATTATATGAGAGCAAACATTTACATGGCAAGGAGTCTTAAGATTACATGTTGCATATATGAGCTGCCTAAAGGTTGGGGTAATACATTGGTTAATGCTATAAAATATGCAGATAGATATATATTTGCGCCAGTAGTTTATGTACATACAGTTTTAAGCTGACAAGGGGTACAGGCTGTTGGTGTGATGAATTATCTGTGAATGGGGTCAATCTCTCGTAATCTTGGTGGCTGTCAATATTTATGGTAAATATTAGGATGTGTGCACATGTGTGTGTGTGTGTGTGTGTGTGTGTGTGTGTGTGTGTGTGTGTATTTTGAAGAGTGTAGGCAGTTGCTAAAAACAGAGATGATACTATTGTAAATGTTGTCATTTTTGTCATTTAAGATGGATTCTGGTTGTTTCATTTGGTGTTTGTATATTTGGAGTGTTTCAAGAAGTACCTGATGGAGCCACACTTGCCTCATTTGACATACAAAACCTATATTCCTCTGTGCCAATAGATCCCACACTACAAATAAACAATGCCAACCTACATAAACACAAGAAAATCCCTTCAACTCACATTAAAGAACTAATGGACCTGCTTGAATTCACACTTTCACACAACTATTTTAAATTTAACAATAAAATCTACAAACAAACAGATGGTCTGGCAATGGGCTCAAATCTTTCTGGATTGCTACCAGAAATATTTATAAGTAACCTAGAAGACAAAATCCTGAATTCCAATCACCACCACCTCAAAAATATCATCTACTACTACAGATATGTAGATGATACCATAATTTTAATCAAAGGCACTAAAGATGACATCAGGGAGTTTAATCAGATTTTCAACAACTCCCATGAAAGCATGAAATTCACAGTTGAACACCAAAAAGAAGACAGTATAAATTTCCTAGACCTTACCATTACAATAAAGAATAACAGACATCAGTTTGAAATTTATCGGAAGCCTACCACAGCACATACCACAATCCACAACTCCTCTTGCCACCCCGCAGCACACAAAATGGCAGCATTCCGGTACATGATTAATAGAGCTATCGAACTACCACTCTCAGAAGATAAATGTGATCAAGAAATTGAAATAATAAAACAAACAGCTATTGAAAATGACTATAACAGCTCCATGGTAGACACCCTAAAACACTCAATAATGACAAAGCAATCACAACACAAAAAACAAAAAGAAAATAACATCTTCCATACAATCCCCTTTCTGGGTAACATTTCATACCAGATTGCCAATGTCTTCAAACGGAAAGGCATAAGCATATCCTTTACAACAGACAACAAGATTGGACAGAAGTTACCCCGCAACCTCGGCACACGAAACCCACTTCATCACACAGGTGTGTACAAAACTGAATGTTTGGACTGTGACTGCTTCTACATAGGCCAGACAGGCTGATCATTTGAGATTAGGTTCAAGGAACACATGGCAGCACTAAAAAACAAAAATACCGCACATCAACAATAGCATCAGTTTACCTGCATGAAACAAAACACCATGTTAACAACACAAGTATTAGCATCCTACACATCCAACCAAAAGGCAGTAAACTAGACATCCTTGAAACACTCCAAATACACAAACACCAAATGAAACAACCAGAATCCATCTTAAATGACAAAAATGACATTTACAATAGTATCATCTCTGTTTTAGCAACTGCCTACACTCTTAAAACACACACACACACACACACACACACACATCCTAATATTTACCATAAATATTGACAGCCACCAAGATTACAAGAGATTGACCTCATTCACAGATAATTCATCACACCAACAGCTTGTACCCCTTGTCAGCTTAAAACTGTATGTACATCAACTACTAGCACAAATATATATCTATCTGCATATTTTATGGCATTAACCAATGTATTACCCCAACCTTTAGGCAGCTCATATATGCAACATGTAATCTTAAGACTCCTTGCCATGTAAATGTTTGCTCTCATATAATCACTCTTTCCTCTCTCTCTCTCTCTCTCTCTCTCTCTCTCTCTCTTTCTTTCTCCAAAGAGTGTCATCTATGTATGATTTTACTGCTGTAGCCAATATGATCATTGTAATTCAAGTCTGTTACATTTCACCTAATTGTTATTATCAAGTATGAAGTGTAAGCCATTTTAACATTTCACCTGATTATGTAAACGAGTGCGAATGTTTAGCTGTTTTAACTTTTCAAAATTGGATTTATATACCAACTGAAGTACACACATATATATTCGACACCTCAAAACAAACACCTCCAAATGTTTTAAACAATTATTCTGTAATAATGTTGTTACAATGTATATTCTTTGCACTTTGCGATTATGTCTTCTCTTCTGCAATACGAACCTTGCACCCAGCTCATTCCAGACGCCATATTTGTTTACAAATGTGGCAGTATACATGTGATGTGTTACAACAGCAAAAGGAACCTGTGACCACTGGAGGTACTCTAGTTTACTTATTAAAGTTTACCATTAGATATCAGTTTAATTTTTTGTCAAAAGTAATCCAAAACCATATTCTGAAATAGTGTCTTGTTTCTCCACTAGGCAGTGCCACAAGTTCCTCCAAAATCGTAACAGAACACACACACATATCTAATACTAACTAATGTAAATCCACCCGATGATGGAGGTTTAAACCTTCGAAACGCGTCGTGGAAAAAATAAAACGGTGACTGGTAACAGTAAACTTTTTGTGTCATTTAATGTCAGTAACAGTCACAGTAAAGCCTAACCTAAAAATGTTCGCATTTAAAGAAAAAAAAAATAAAGATATAGCTAGACAGTATGAAGATAAAAACACGGTTTCTAATAAAGTAAAAAGTGTGTGGCCACATTAACTAGAAAATATCTTTCTGAACGTGATGTGAGAACAGTGACTGCTAATGTAAGCGCACATAAACGGCATGGAAAACACAATAATAATGTGTTTCTGATTGGTGTGGTGAAATTTTAGAATTGTAATTTGGTTTTTATATGGTAGGACAGTCACATTATTTTACAAATAAGTTAAAATGTTTTTTCGGGTTGGATTTGAACCAGTGCTCTATGGACATCATCTAATAAAATTCAACAGTATCCCCTTTAAAAAGTGAGCTGTCACATAATTGTGGTGTAGTTAGGTAAAACAACAATTTCAACTTAGACCTTAATTTCGTTGAATGACACCACCCTTCGTCGCAACAGTGGAAGAACATATCTTGGAGATAAGTTGATGTTAATTTCATAGTGCAAGACATTTTTTAATTAAGTTAGTGAACTTGTGTGTCGACATAGTGGCAATTTGCCAGTAAGTCCAACCGCATTTTATGAATCATCTCATTCTCTGGAACACTCAAAACCAACTTTTCGGGAGTTTTTGTAAATGTATTTATACAGTAATCTACTACACACCATTTTTAACTCATTTTCCTAAACATAAATTCGAAAACAAGATTTCACTGTGAATTAGCATCACGAACTACAAGCAGCGAGGTAGCCAGTGATATCATGACTCTAATGGAGCATTTTAGCGAGTATTCAAATTATTTGAATTTCATTTCTGTTTTTATAAAAACATACGGAAATTCAAGAGGAAAAATAACATATGAGGAGCATAAAATGACATAATTAATCATTTAATACGATTTCCAGGGAACAGTCAAATACCCTATTGTTGAAACGAATGTTGGGCAAGTAATCTTTTCTCTAGCCGAACAGCTAGCCAGTTCATTCCCTGAGATACCCACATGACTCATGACCCAGAGAAAGAGAACAGAGCAGGCAGTACGACTAAAGTCAGTCAGAAGGGCAGGAATAGCAGATATCACAGGGTGACAAGAGTAACATCAATAAATAGCATGGAGACTGCTCAGTGACTCACTACAAATTAAAATGTTGTTGAGGGATGTCTGTCTAGTAAAACAGTGTTCTTTTAACGGCTATCAGCTCTAGTAAAAACACTACATCCCCAGAAACAAACTTTGTTCTTGACCGTCCTACCCACGGCTTTACAGTCACCAGTATAAATGATGGTAATACCCCTATACTTCTGAAGAACAAAGAGGAACACACACTGGAAAGTTGAATCTAAATCATAGTCTGGATACTAACCAACGGGAGGGGAGGGGAGGGAGAACACAAGGAGCACATTCTAAGGATGTTAGGCAGAAGTCCCGGCAGAGTAGTCCCAGCAATGAGTAGACCCACCCCAAGGGTGGGGTCATGGAGTCACTGTCCCTTGTATGCAAAAGGAATTTGATATTTGGATTATTGGGCCGGAGCCAGATGGTGACTGCATAAATGAGAAGAGTTGTTACTGTCGGAAATGAAGGGGGAAGATTCTCAAGTTGGTAAGAAGACTATCTACGGGACTAGTCTGGAAGGCACCATTGGTCAGTCTTACTCCACGATGAAGGACTCCATCCAACAATTTCCTAGCTGAAGGTGCTGCTGAGCCATAAAGCTGGCAACCATAGTCCAATCGGAACAAAAGCTAGACCCATTAAACCTTGAGGGGGTGCGGCCGTGTAAGAAGTACGCAAAACACGAATAATTATTTTTCACTGTTCCAGCATTGTTTCACAATTGCGAACCGATACTTAGTTCTTCATTACTGATTCAGCTAACACAGTGATAAATTGTGTTGTTAAATGTCCAAGTCAGCACGGAGTAATATAAAATACACAGCAAACTAGGTCAGAAAAAATTTATAATCCATGCAAGAAAATGATCAACAATATGAGCTAGCAGCACAATACCACAATGAGGCAGATGTCTACAAGATCATGGGTAATCGAATAAGCATCTGACTAGGATCTGATGCAACTGTGCTTCGAGTGGGTCATTACTGTGGATAACACCAGTCAGTGGCAACGAATGATACAAAGGAAGCTTAGTTCATTATTGTTTACTTAAACAGTGCTTTAATTCATATTATGCACATTTATTTTATTATTGTTTAATCAAACTATGTTTCGCTCTTACATGTTTACCTTGGTAACATTAAGACAGATATTCTTCGCATGGGTAGAAAGTATGTCGCGTGCCCACTCATGTTATGAAAACTCGCACATCCATTGAAGATTAAAATAGAGAAAAGTAGTGTGATCGGCAAACCAAGTGGTGTGAGCAAAAAAACGGAGTGGGTTAAACAATTCATGCTGCTAGTCTTTAGTTTATATGGGGCAGCCACGTCAGCTTTTTATCAACAAGGAGTCCAAAAATCAGGACTTCGCAACAACGTTCCAGTGCTGAGTACCCAAGTACAGTTCTTGGCCAGGATAGACCACACTGCGATGACAGAAACTCATGACTCACATTTTCATGGTATAGAACTGCAATAATGGGAATGGGTACAATTGGCAGCTATCTGATTGGTGCCTTGGAGTTGACATTTGGCCAAGGCTACAGATTGGGAGCTACATCAAATGCAAATGTTGTTGACATTTAGAGTGGCGGTGACCAGTGTTTGGACTAAGGCCACTAGTCATTAATAGCTATAAGGAGAGTGTAAAAAACAGCATGGATCCCTGTGGGATGCTGCTCCCTAGGACCCGTGGAGAGCTGAGTGAATTACTGAATACAGATTGGTAGGGAGTCTCAAAAGCCCCCATCATGCAGGTTAAGTACATGATAGTCCCAGCCAAGTTGTGTTGTATGCCTTATGCACATTAAAAAAGATTGCAATGAGGTGTTGGTGTTTAGAAAAAGCACGTTGTGTTGCTGTTTCCCACCTGAGCAGATGGTCAATATTGGATTGAGCTTTAAACCGCACAGATAGGGGACAAAAGGCCCCGTGATTCGAGAACCGAGCACAGTAGTCAGGCTACCAATCTTTCAGACAGTTTGCAAACACACTGATGAGGCTAACT
The DNA here is from genome assembly GCF_023898315.1 of Schistocerca nitens. Classification (NCBI taxonomy): domain Eukaryota; kingdom Metazoa; phylum Arthropoda; class Insecta; order Orthoptera; family Acrididae; genus Schistocerca; species Schistocerca nitens. The sequence goes on along the minus strand of NC_064616.1, from coordinate 566,592,836 downwards.
GGTCAGTAACTGTTGATGGACATTGGGTTTTAGCCTGGTTTAAGGATTAGGTCGATAGTACTATTTAGCCACTACAAAGGGAAAACACATTCTAGCCAAATATGGTTAAGATAATCAACAGATGAAGTCTGAGTAACATTCAGATTTTGGGATCATGTGATGATGAATCACGTTAGGGGCTAAGGAAATATTGTGTGACAAGCCAAGAGCCTAAAGCAGTTGCCAGTCAGTGAAAGGTTCATTATATAATTTGATGTGATGGGGTCAAAGATAAGGGGATGTCCTCAACTTGTCTTTTTTGAATTTGAAAGATAGACAGGTAAGAAGAGGACACCAATGCAGTCACAAAACAGGTCACGAGGTGTTCAGCAAGAAGTAAAAGTGTCAGTAAATATACCACCACGAAGCGGGACATCAGGACATCTTTGGCGGCCCACTAGACTACAGAGCTTAGCACACACCTGGGATGAAAAGGCATACATTCCCAAGGAGGAGCATTCCTTCTTACTGTGTTTAATTACATAGAGAGCCTTAGCACGCAGCTACTTAGAAAGTGAAGAGTGTGGTCTGTGAAGGAAGTCACTTGAGGCATTGCAGGGGCCTTTTACGGTCCTGAATAGGTGTTCCAATGTCTGTTGTCCAGCACAGTGCTGGACAACACTGGAGTGGGCCCATAGAATAGGGATACTAGTTCCAGCAACACAGATGATCTCATCAAAGATGTACCTCACAACCTCATCGATGCAGTGTGACAGAGGGGACACAAGTGATGGCAGAGATACCCAAGTTCCAGTTGGCTCTTTGACAAGCCCGACAGAGTAAATGGTCTGCCAGGCAGTGACAAGGAAGTGACAGCATCACCGACAAATGATCACTGTAACAAAGATTGTCGTGCAGCGACCATTGTAGCAAAGCCCTGACATTGAGGGAAGAGTTCATAAGGTCATTAGCCAAATAGGTTCCATGGGCGACATTGAAGTGGGTACAAGTATAGTGATTGAGGAGAGGGAGATCAGGATTAAGATGCTTGTCAATCAGAAGGCAACTCTGGGGGGTGGTGTGCACTGAAATCCCAAAGGGGGAGAAAATGGTGGAAGAGTTGTTGGATTAATCTCAAGGTAAGAAAGTGACCTGCCTGGAGGTAAATAAAAATTACAGATGGTGATTGCTGGGGTGGTTTGCAGTCCAACTGTTATTGCTTCCAATGTGGTACAGAGGAAGCTCTACTCATTGTACATTCCCTCCAGAAGCTCTCTTGGGGCCAGAATAGTTCCAACACAATGCATAGTAACCTATAAGATCTGGAGAATGGTCATCAGTGCAGTGTGTTTCTTGAAGAGCAATGCAGATCATAGAACAGGAGGAAAGCAGCAGTTGTAGTTGGTAATATCTGTTGCACTTCCACTGAATTACCATGTGGAGGGTGTCCTGGTTATGTCTGAAGGGGTCTGAAGGGCAGGTTACTCCCCAGGATCACTGTGTCACCAGTGGGGTGGAACAACATCAATGAACATTGGTTCGAAGTTGTATCTCATTGGAGTAGCAGTCTCAAGATTTCTGCTTTTTCTCTTTCACAACTTTTGGCAGTCTAGAATCTTGTGAAGACTTATCCACAGTGTGTGTAGGAAAGGAAGAAGAGCAGGCAGCCTCGAGACCAATAATCTGTGCTTCCTTCAGCAACTGGCTAGTGTGAGGTTGCTGGTCTGTAGGTTTTGGAGGAGAGGGTTCCTGAAAGGGAGCCCTGTCACTAGGAGAAACCAGAAGAGACTGCTGTTTCCCCAATCAGCTACAGGAAATGGTTCCCAGATACGGCACTACAGGAACCATGAAGCAGGTGGTCCTATTGGCTCCAAGTTCAAGTTTGTTTGCACGATTGTGTAGAGGGAATAAATACACCTGGCACTGCTGACAACCTGACTACAGTAGTGGTGGGAGTTGACATTACTGAGACAGGAAAGAAATTATCATATTTTTACCAAGTTTCAAAATATGAAAGGCAATTGGTGACTATCAGGTCCTGAACTTTGCATTTCTTGGGTAGGAAAGCACATCTCGTGACTGGAGAGGGTGGTCATTCCCACATTTGGCAGAGACAGGTGGTAGCATACATGGTGAATTTTCGCAAAATAGGATCGTATGTACACTGGGGAGGAATATGCCCAAAGCACTGTCATTTAAAACACACCATCGACGTTAGGATATATGGCTTTGCACTGCAGCAGTAAACCACTACTTTGACCTCATCTAAAAGTGAATCCCCCTCAAAAGCAAGGGGTCAGCTTTACTGTCTGGCAGTCAGGCATTGGTGCACATGCCGTGCAAAGTGGATCCGCACACTTCATGTGTTTGCATAGGGCTCCATCAGTCTGCAGCATTATGCACCATGTTTATGTTCTTATAGAGGAAATGGTAACAGATACATCACAAGGATGTCTACAAAAGAGTAATGCCCAAGACTGTGTGGGATCTTCCATGTTAATTAAGATGGAATCACTTCATACTTGACAAAGGGAAGGCAGATTGCTAAATACATACTTCCTATTCTCCACAAATAACAGCGGCTTAGCAGAGAGAAAGGACACTCCATCTGTCCACGTGCAAACCAGGAAATGAGGGGCAATAAGAGTCTGCAAGTCACTTGGTTTTGTTTTTCTTCCATGGTATGGCTAAGAACGCAAAGTTCCTAGAATCATAATGATCAGCAATGAATTACAGTCTATCTGAAGAGACTGCCTGAGCACCATTGCCACCAGCTGATAACACTAGTTGTTCCATAACATCAAATATCCACTATGACACCATCTACCCTAAAGGAAGGTTCTCTCCACAGGTGCCATCCAGAGACAGTAAAGGTCACCCAATGTGATGGCCAGTGCTTGCAGTCATGGTGTTTCCAAACAGACAGGCAACAACTACTCAGCACATACAGGGAGGTGACACCTCGGCATAAACTGCTGACCATGCTGGGTACTGTACAACCTTTCCTGCATTGCCTGCACATGCTGTAAAAAAATTTGAAAAGGTTGAAAAAACCCAAATGAGGGGACCTAACATAAGTTAACTGAAAAGTGTGGTGCAAAATAAAGGCAACAAAGTGAGAAAAGCCGTAAACAACATCCTACAAGAAAGCTGGCTTATCAGCAGGGAAACTTTCCTAGAGAATAAGTCTGAGAAAAGATATAATCAGAGCGCATGATAGCTCCACAGGAAATGAAGTAGTACGTCAATCCTCATCACACACGCTCACAAAAAGTTGTGAGCCCCTGGGGGCCGCATCGTGGAGATGAGATAGACTAATTACAGCATGCACAGACGCACTCTCTCATATCTTCACACATGATTGGAATGGAAAGGAACCCTCTGCAATGCAGTTTACTGTGATTTGCAGAGGATGTATTTAGATGTAAATATATGCTACTTTTTGAGCCAATTTTACCATGATTGTCATGTTGAGAGACACGCTTAGGAGTGTGACATTAAATCACAATGTAATGCACAATGCCTCTATTAGCAGCTATAACTGGAATTGGATCAGCATCGCTGTATCCCCTTCATGTTTGCTAACTAGAGCAGTGATGATACATGCTACTCTTCTTAGAACCTTCCCTATTTCCTCCACCAATTCTTTGTGTTGAGGGCCACAGGATGAGCAGTAATACTATAAAAACTGGCCAAATGAGGATTTTTTTTTAATTAAATCCTTTATGAGTGGCATACATTTTTTGAGGATTCCTTCATTCCCAATCTGGCACCTGCCTTTCCTATGATTAATTTTATATGGTAGTTCCACTTCAAATTGTTCCATATGTATACTCCAAGATATATAAGCACTTAATTGTAGCAATATATCTGTAAAATAATTTAAAAATCTGTGATATCAAGCACATTTATTGTTTCACTGAACATGGTTCCCATTAGTTTAGTCATTATAGTTACCACTAAAGCCCAAAGTAAATGTTTTTCTAGTGCACAGACTGTTAAGAAAAATGATCATATCTGATATGCTTTCAGCACAGGTTCATACTGTTCTCAAAGTTTATTCTTCTCCACTGCAAGTAAATTGCAAATCTCCAGTGGTCACACCAGTAAACAAAAACATGGTTGAAAACTGCCAAAAAAGTACATTACTTATTTCTACACCTATATTCTCACCAGTGAAATGGTGTTGTAAACAAGCACAAAATACAATAATGCCGTGAGCCTACACCACACAAAATTTTCATACAAAAGGAAAGTATCCACTAACCACCCATTATAAACAAACTTGCACCGCAAATTCTGTTCCATTCTGTGAGAAATGACTACTGAGATTCGCATCTTCAAACATTTATTATTATTGTTTCTTACTGTTGTTATGTTGTTGTTGTCTTCAGGACGAAAACTGGTTTGATGCAGCTCTCAATGCCACTCTATCTCCCCCCCCCCACACACACACACACACGCACACGCACACTCACACTCACTCACACACACACACACACACACACACACACACACACACTTCCCTCCAATACTATATTGGAAATCCACTGTTGTCTCAGAATGTGTCCTATCAACCAATCCCTTCTTCTAGCCACGTTTGCCACAAATTTCTTGTCTCCCAAATTCTGTTCATTACTTCCTCATTAGCTACATGATTGAGCCATCCAATCTTCAGCATTCTTCTGTAGCACCACATTTCGAAAACTTCTATTCTCTTTTTATCCAACCCACTTATCGTCAATGTTTCACTTCCATACATGGTTACTCTCCAGACAAATACCTTCAGAACTGGCTTCCTACGACTTAAATTTACATTCAATGTAAACAAATTTCTCTTCTTCAGAAATGCTTGTCTTACCATTGCCAGTCTACATTTTATATCCTCTCTACTTGAGCCATCATCAGTCAGTTTGCCGCCCAAATAGCGAAACTCATCTACTACCTTCAGTTTCTCATTTCCTAATCTGTTTCCCTTAGCATCCCTGATTTAATTTGACTGTTGTTGTTGTGGTCTTCAGTCCTGAGACTGGTTTGATGCAGCTCTCCATGCTACTCTATCCTGTGCAAGCTTCTTCATCTCCCAGTACCTACTGCAACCTACATCCTTCTGAATCTGCTTAGTGTATTCATCTCTTGGTCTCCCTCTACGATTTTTACCCTCCACACTGCCCTTTAATGCTAAATTTGTGATCCCTTGATGCCTCAAAACATGTCCTACCAACCGATCCCTTCTTCTAGTCAAGTTGTGCCACAAACTTCTCTTCTCCCCAAGCCTATTCAATACCTCCTCATTAGTTACGTGATCTACCCACCTTATCTTCAGCATTCTTCTGTAGCACCACATTTCGAAAGCTTCTATTCTCTTCTTGTCCAAACTGGTTATCGTCCATGTTTCACTTCCATACATGGCTACACTCCATACAAATACTTTCAGAAACGACTTCCTGACACTTAAATCTATACTCGATGTTGACAAATTTCTCTTCTTCAGAAACGATTTCCTTGCCATTACCAGTCTACATTTTATATCCTCTCTACTTCGACAATCATCAGTTATTTTGCTCCCTAAATAGCAAAACTCCTTTACTACTTTAAGTGTCTCATTTCCTAATCTAATCCCCTCAGCATCACCCGATTTAATTTGACTACATTCCATTATCCTCGTTTTGCTTTTGTTGATGTTCATCTTATATCCTCCTTTCAAGACACTGTCCATTCCGTTCAACTGCTCTTCCAAGTCCTTTGCTGTGTCTGACAGAATTACAATGTCATCGGCGAACCTCAAAGTTTTCATTTCTTCTCCATGGATTTTAATACCTACACCGAATTTTTCTTTTGTTTCCTTTACTGCTTGCTCAATATACAGATTGAATAACATCGGGGAGAGGCTACAACCCTGTCTCACTCCTTTCCCAACCACTGCTTCCCTTTCATGCCCCTCGACTCTTATAACTGCCATCTGGTTTCTGTACAAATTGTAAACAGCCTTTCGCTCCCTGTATTTTACCCTTGCCACCTTCAGAACTTGAAAAAGAGTATTCCAGTTAACGTTGTCAAAAGCTTTCTCTAAGTCTACAAATGCTAGAAACGTAGGTTTGCCTTTTCTTAATCTTTCTTCTAAGATAAGTCGTAAGGTTAGTATTGCCTCACGTGTTCCAACATTTCTACGGAATCCAAACTGATCTTCCCCGAGGTCCGCTTCTACCAGTTTTTCCATTCGTCTGTAAAGAATTCGCGTTAGTATTTTGCAGCTGTGACTTATTAAACTGATAGTTCGGTAATTTTCACATCTGTCAACACCTGCTTTCTTTGGGATTGGAATTATTATATTCTTCTTGAAGTCTGTGGGTATTTCGCCTGTCTCATACATCTTGCTCACCAGATGGTAGAGTTTTGTCATGACTGGCTCTCCCAAGGCCATCAGTAGTTCTAATGGAATGTTGTCTACTCCCGGGGCCTTGTTTCGACTCAGGTCCTTCAGTGCTCTGTCAAACTCTTCACACAGTATCTTATCTCCCATTTCATCTTCATCTACATCCTCTTCCATTTCCATAATATTGTCCTCAAGTACATCGCCCTTGTATAAACCCTCTATATACTCCTTCCACCTTTCTGCCTTCCCTTCTTTGCTTAGAACTGGGTTGCCATCTGAGCTCTTGATATTCATACAAGTGGTTCTCTTCTCTCCAAAGGTATCTTTAATTTTCCTGTAGGCAGTATCTATCTTACCCCTAGTGAGACAAGCCTCTATATCCTTACATTTGTCCTCTAGCCATCCCTGCTTAGCCATTTTGCACTTCCTGTCGATCTCATTTTTGAGACGTTTGTATTCCTTTTTGCCTGCTTCATTTACTGCATTTTTATATTTTCTCCTTTCATCAATTAAATTCAATATTTCTTCTGTTACCCAAGGATTTCTATTAGCCCTCGTCTTTTTACCTACTTGATCCTCTGCTGCCTTCACTACTTCATCCCTCAGAGCTACCCATTCTTCTTCTACTGTATTTCTTTCCCCCATTCCTGTCAATTGTTCCCTTATGCTCTCCCTGAAACTCTCTACAACCTCTGGTTCTTTCAGTTTATCCAGGTCCCATCTCCTTAAATTCCCACCTTTTTGCAGTTTCTTCAGTTTCAATCTGCAGTTCATAACCAATAGATTGTGGTCAGAATCCACATCTGCCCCTGGAAATGTCTTACAATTTAAAACCTGGTTCCTAAATCTCTGTCTTACCATTATATAATCTATCTGATACCTTTTAGTATCTCCAGGATTCTTCCAGGTATACAACCTTCTTTTATGATTCTTGAACCAGGTATTAGCTATGATTAAGTTATGCTCTGTGCAAAATTCTACAAGGCGGCTTCCTCTTTCATTTCTTCCCCCCAATCCATATTCACCTACTATGTTTCCTTCTCTCCCTTTTCCTACTGACGAATTCCAGTCACCAATGACTATTAAATTGTCATCTCCCTTCACTACCTGAATAATTTCTTTTATCTCGTCAAACATTTCATCTATTTCTTCATCATCTGCAGAGCTAGTTGGCATATAAACTTGTACTACTGTAGTAGGCATGGACTTTTTGTCTATCTTGGCCACAATAATGCGTTCACTACGCTGTTTGTAGTAGCTAACCCGCACTCCTATTTTTTTATTCATTATTAAACCTACTCCTGCATTACCCCTATTTGATTTTGTATTTATAACCCTGCAATCACCTGACCAGAAGTCTTGTTCCTCCTGCCACCGAACTTCACTAATTCCCACTATATCTAACTTTAACCTATCCATTTCTCTTTTCAAGTTTTCTAACCTACCTGCCCGACTGAGGGACCTGACATTCCACGCTCCGATCCGTAGAACGCCAGTTTTCTTTCTCCTGATAACGACGTCCTCTTCAGTAGTCCCCGCCCAGAGATGCGAATGGGGGACTATTTTACCTCCGGAATATTTTACCCAAGAGGACGCCATCATCATTTAATCATACAGTAAAGCTGCATGTCCTCGGGAAAAATTACGGCTGTAGTTTCCCCTTGCTTTCAGCCGTTCGCAGTACCAGCACAGCAAGGCCGTTTTGGTTAATGTTACAAGGCCAGATCAGTCAATCATCCAGACTGTTGCCCCTGCAACTACTGAAAAGGCTGCTGCCCCTCCTCAGGAACCACATGTTTGTCTGGCCTCTCAACAGATACGCAAGCCTCCCCACCAACGGCAAGGTCCATGGTTCATGGGGGGGGTTAATTTGACTATATTCCATTAAAAGTGTTTTGCTTTTGTTTACATTCATCTTATACCCTCCTTTCAAGAGACAGTCTATTCTGTTCAGCTGCTCTTCCAAGTCCTCTGCTGTCTGACAGAATTACACGGTCATTGGCAAACCTCAATGTTTCTATTTCTTCTCTCTTGACTTTAATTCCTACTCCATATTTTTCTTTTTTTCCTCTACTGCTTGCTCAATGAACAGATAGAAAAACATTGGGGGCAGGTTAAAATCCGATCCCACTCCATTTCCAATCACTGCCTCCCTTTCCTGCCCCTTAACTCTTGTAACTGCCATCTGGTTTCTGTACAAGTTGAAGTATTTTACACAAGCTACCTTCACAGTTTCAGAGACAGTAGTCCAGTCAACACTGTTAAAAGCTCTCTCTCTAAGTCTACAAACGTTATAAATGTAGGTTTGCCTATAATTATCGTATCTTCTAAGATAAGTTGTAAAGTCAGTATTGTCTCGCATGTTCTAACGTTTCTCCGGAATCCCAACTGATATGCCCAGAGGTTGGCTTTAATAGTTTTTTCAGTCTTCTTTAAAGAGTGTGTGCAAGTACTTTGCAGCCACAACTTGTGTAGTAACCAAACCCAACTGCGGGAATGCCTTGGGCTGCGGATCGGAGCCGCCAGGCGGGGAAGCCGCCGGCGGTGGAGCACGCACCACCGGGTAAACACAAGGACGAGTCGGACGACAGACCAACGACAACTGAGAACAACCGACCACGACTGACACAACAAAGAAGAGATAAACAACGGAGGCTTGTGGAAACCACAAAACCAAACACCAACAGTAAATCCACTCGGAACCAGAGCCAGGCAAATGTCAACAACAAGCAACAACCAGAACGCAGTACCACCGAGATAGAAACAAAATCCAGAGCGAGTACCAGACTGACTGGACTACGGCACAGTGGGTCCCTATACATGAAACCGGAAGGAGCGGCTATTGGCCGCTGTCTGCACGTGGAGTAGCGGTGGCACCCTCGCTGTGCGAGAGCCGCTGCGCGGAATAGCCGCCGCAGAGGCAGAGCCCTCTATGGGCTGACCACGTCCATTTGTTCTGGCGCGTGTTCGACTTACGCGGCGGAAGGTATTAGAACTTAACTGATAGTTAGGTAATTTTCGCACCCACCAGCGAGTCCTTTCTTTGGAATTGACATTATTACATTCTTCTTGAAGTCGGAGGGTATTCATCTGTCTCACACATTTTGCACACCAGATGGAATAGTGTTGTCGTGACTGGCTCTCCTATGGCTATCAGTAGTTCTGGCAGAATGTCGTCTACTCCTGGAGCCTAGTTTCAACTTAGGTCTTGCAGCACTCTGTGAAATTCTTCTTGCAGTATTGTATCTCCCATTTCATCTTCACCTACATACATTTGTTCTCTAGCCATTCCTGCTTAGCAACTTTGCACTTCCTATCGATCTTAAACGTTTGTATTCCCTTTCACCTGCTTCATTTTTAAATTTTCTCCTTTTGTAAATTAAATTCAATATCTCTTGCGTTATCCAAGGATTTCTACTAGGCCTTGTCTTTTTTCCTATTTGACCCTCTGCTGCCTTCACTATTTCATCTCTTAAAGCTACCCATTCATATTCTACTACATTTCTTTCCCCTACTCTAGTCAACCATTGCATGACACTCCCCCTGAAAGTCTCGTCAACCTCTGGTTCTTTCAACTTATCCAGGTCCCATCTCCTTAATTTCCTACATTTTTTTTTCCAATTTCTTCAGTTTTAATCTACAGTTCATATCAATAAATTGTGGTCAGAGTCCACACTTGCCCCTGGAAATGTCTTAAAATTTAGAATTTGGTTCCTAAATCTCTGTGTAACCATTATATAATCAATCTGAAACCTTCCAGTGTCTGCATGTCTCTTCCGCATATACAAGCCTTCTTTTGTGATTCTTAAACCAGGTGTTAGTGACGATTAAATTTGCTCTGTGCAAAATTCTACCAGACAGCTTTCTCTGTCATTCCTTTCCCCCCAGTCCATATCCGCCTACTATTTTTTGTTCTCTTCATTTTCTAACAATTGACTTCCATTCCCCCATCATAATTAAAGTTTCATCTCCTTTAACTATTTGACTAATTTCTTTTATTCCATCCGACATTACTTCAATCTCTTCATCATCTGTGAAGCTAGTTAGCATGCAAACTTGTGCTATGTGGTACCAGTGGGCTTCGTGTCTATCTCTGCTATGATAATGCATTCACTATGCTGTTTGTAGTGGTCTACTCGCATTCCTATTTACTTATTTATTAGTAAATCCTCTCCTGCACTACTCCTATTTGACTGTATTTATAACCCTGTATTCACGTCACCAGGTTTCCTGTCCCTTCTGCCACCGAACTTCACTAATTCCCACTATATCTAACTTCAACCTATCCATTTCCCTTTTCAAATTTCCTAACCTACCTACCTGATTAAGGGATCTAACACATTGCACGCTCTAATCCATAGAATGCAATTTTGTTTATCCTGATTACGCCATCCTCCTGAGCAGTCCCCGGCCAGAGATCCAAATGGGAGACTATTTTACCTCCAGAATATTTTACTCAAGAGGACACCATCATCATTTAACCATACAGTAGAGTTGTACGTCCTCAAGAAAAATTATGGCTGTAATTTCCCCTTGTTTTCAGCCATTTACTGTACCAGCACAGCAAGGCTGTTTTGGTTGATGTTACAAGGTCAGATCAGCCAATCATGCAGACTGTTGCCCCTGTAAAGTATGGAAAGGCTGCTGCCCCTCTTCAGGAACATGGCCTCAACAGATACCGCACCGTTGTGGTGGCATCTAAGGTACGGCTACCTGTATCGCTGAGGCACACAAGCCTCCCCACCAACGGCAAGGTCCATGGTTCATGAGAGGATGCGTATTACAGGGTGATCATAATCTTCAGTGAGAAACTGGTCTGATACTCTCCGCATTTGTATGTTCTGTGCACACCCTATTCCTGCATAACCATTAGTACATTCTGTGGAAGTCCTGTTCCTGCATAACTACTGCAACCAACACCTCTTTGCTTTTCCTAATTTTACTAAAGCCTTGTCTCTCTTTCTTCTACTTTTTTTTTAGCCCCACACTTCCGTCCATCACCAAACTGACACGTCTTCCATGCCCTAGCATGTGTCGTACCAACCAATCCATTTTTTCTAGTCCAGTTGTGCCATAATTTCTTTTTCTTCCACTTCAATTCAACACATTTTCATTAGTTATTCAATGTACCCACATAATATTCAGCAGTTTTCTGTGGCACCAGATGTCAAAAGCTTCTATTTGCTTCTCATCTGAACTGTTTGTCATCCAAATTACCTTCTGCAGAAGACTACACCCCTGGCAAGTACTTTCAAGAAAGACTTCCTATCATTAAGGTTCAAATTCAAAATCAACAAAATTTATCTTTTTTAGAAACGCTATTGCCAGCCTGCATTTTACGTCATCACTACTTCAAATATTGTCAGTCATTTTGCTGGCCATATAGCAAAACTCATCTACTGCTTTCGCTGTCTGCATTTCCTAATCTCATGTCCTCAGCATTGCCTGATTGAATTTGACTACATTCAATTACCTTTGTTTGCTTTTGCTATTGTTCATCTTTCATCCTTCTTTTCGAGGCACTATTCATTCTATTCAGCTGCTCTTCTAAGTCTCTTGCCATTTCTAACAGAATTACAATGTCATCTGCACTACCACCTCTTTTGTGGCTCTACAGCTCATTGTGAGCCTTGCCATCTTCAACAATTTTCCACCATTTATCTCAATCCATTGCTACAGCTCTCCAATTTCTATAATTCATTTTCTGGAAATCCTGAATGACTCCACTTCAATTTCTAATTCTCAGCTGACCAGGCCCTCTCTGTCCTCCTGGATTTTCTTGTAACACCTTTTTTGGGTAGCTTTGCATCACTGATAAGTGTTACATGCCCAACCCACCTCAATCTGTAAGATTTCAATATTCTCTCTATAAATGATGTACAACTCATGATTGTACCTTTTCCTCCAAATTCCTCTTTCACAAACTGGGTCAATTATTCATCGAATGTGTTCTGCATTTCAATGTCTTTTGCTGTCGAGTCCAAGTTTGGGAGACAAGTGTAAAGATTGATCTTATAAGTGTTTTGTAGATGAGTAACTTGGTACAGGTCAGAAGCCTTGATAAGTCTCTTTAGAGCAACTGAGGCTCTACTGGCCACTAGTAATCTCTGATCTCATAGGAAATGTCATTAGAATATATAACTGTTGAACCCAGATACTTCAACTGCTCATCTCTCTTAGAGGTATAGTTTTCCGCCATTATTGAACCAGCATGTTCTCCTTGCATGTCTTTTTGGCAATCATGTATTTTGTTTCCTGCTGGCTGATGTTTAATCCCATATTCCCGCTAACCTGTTCAAGGGCACTAAATGTCTCATCCACTGCCTTTCGGGTTCTCTCCACTATATTTATGTCATCTGCATGAGTGAATATCTGCAATGATTCAAAAAACCTCACTCTAATTTCTCCAGGGAAGCACTGAAAAGAAGCAGGAGTGCATCTCCTTCTCTTGTCCCATTTTCAATATGTACTGTATCGGAAATCATTCTTCCTGTTCTTACGCTAGTTCCTGTCTCACACATTGTCATTCCCACAACCCTTACTAATTTTCTAGGGACTCCCAATTCAGCCAGGGCATTATATAATTGATCTCTATCTATACTATCTTATGTTGCTATAAGTCTAAAGAAGTGACATGTGCCAACCCAAATTTAATCTTATTCTCTCAAATTTCCCTTGGAGTATAGGTCTGATTTATGGTTGTCTTTCTTGCATTTTACATCCTCCCTATTTCAAACATCATGTTATTTTGCTGCTCAAACAGCAAAACTCGTCTACTACTTTACCCTCTCATTTGCTAATCTAATGTCCATGGCATCATTTAATTTGACTGCCCTTATTTTGCTTGTGCTGATTTTCATATTGTCATATCTTTTCAAAATACTATCCATTCTGTTCAACTGCTCTTCCAAATCCTCTGCAGTCTCTAACAGAATTATAATGTCATCAGCAAACCCCAAAGTTTTTATTTCTTCTCCCTGAACTTTGGTTCCCATTCCAAATTTCTTCTTCATTACCTTTACTGCTTGCTCAATGTATAGACTGAATAACATCGGGGACAGGCTATAATCCTGTCTCCCTCCCTTCCCAACTACTACTACCCTTCCATGTCCTTCGCTTTTAGTAACATCAGTCCGTTTTGTTTACAAGTAGTATATAACTTTTAGCTATCTCTATTTTATCCCTGGTCCTTTCAAAATTGTTACATTTTCTCCTTCCATCAATTAAATTCGGTATCTCCCTTGTTATAGAAGATTTCTACTATGACTATCTTTTTTATCTTCTGGCACCTTTGGCATTTTATCTCTCAAAGTTACCCATTCGTCTCCTACTGTGTTCCTTTCCCCATCTCCTTAAACAACTACCTTTCGGCAATTTCTTCAGTGTTAACCTGCAATTTATAATGAATAAATTATAGTCCAAGACCAAATCCACCACTGGGAGGTAGGGGGGACAGACAGCGATGGATAATAATATAGAAGATCAGTAAATTGATAGGCTGTTGAAATCAGTCCTCTTCTAGTACCAATAAATCAGTAAACACACACACACACACACACACACACACACACACACACACACACACACACAGAGAGAGAGAGAGAGAGAGAGAGAGAGAGAGAGAGAGAGAGAATGTGTATTCATTAGTAATGTCAGAGTCAGGCATGACAGCAACTGATTAAAATGCGCGAGAGAATGTGTATTCATTAGTAATGTCAGAGTCAGGCATGACAGCAATTGATTAAAATGTGCAGTAATTTGAACAAATATTTTATATTTTAAACATAGTGGAAAGTTTTTGCTTATGCGACATTGTTTTTAGGCCCATACAAAGTCGATTAATGAAACACTTGCTTTTATCAGTTACCAGAAATTAATACAGATATGGTAAGGATTGTTCCGGTAGAACATACACAATTTTACATTGTGCCGGCTGAATACACAGTGCCACGATTACATTCCTGGCATAGTGCAGCCAGCTGTAAATTACACTGGTGGTAAGTGCATGTCTCCAACACACTATGTCAATGTCAAATTTAAATACAACTGTACCATCAGATTGTCTGCTATGTACTGAATAATTAGGTTCTTGTAACATTGTAATCCAAGTTGCAGTGTGGCTTCAGTTTAAGGAGTAAAATATCACTCTACCATTAGCCCAACTAAACAGAATTCTTTGGAGTAATCAGTTACATAGAAGTATGCAAATGAAAGACATTTGTTTTATGAAATGAGACTGAAATACATCCATGAACTGTGCAACACTGCTCAAATCTGAGAAAACTTTGTTCAATGTCTGGTGATTCACCACTTATATTTATATCAATTATCTCACTACCTATTGTGTGAGTGTAGTTTCCTTTGGAAGTGTGTTACTTGCTATATATATATATATAAAACAATAAAATCTATACATCTAACTTGGCCCCACCACTCTCTACACATTACACACCGCCATTTTGCTCATTCTACATCTATACTCTACGAACCGCTGTGAAGTACATGGCGGAGGGTATGTGCCACTGTACTATTTATTAGAGCTTTTGCCATTCCATCAACATACGGAACAGGGGAAAAAATGACTGCTTAAATGCCTCTGTGCATGCTGTAATCAATTTAATCTTGTCCTTAAGATACCTATGGCAGCAATATAAAATGGGTTGCAGTATACTAAACTCATCATTTAAAGCCGGTTCTTAACTTCATTAGCAGATTTTCTTGAGACAGTTTTTGCCTACCTTCATGAATCTGACATTTCAATCCTTTCAAAATCTCAGTGACTCTCTCCTGCAGGTCAAATGAACCTGTGACCACTCATGCTGCACTTCTTTGTATATGGTCAGTATCTTGGGCTAGTCCTATATGGTACGGGTTCCTAATGTTTGAACAATATTCTAGGATGGGTTGCACAAGTGATTTCCCAGCTATCTCCTTTGTAGACTGATTGCATTTCCCTAGTATTCTATCTATAAACTGAGGTCTGCTCATTACACAGGGCTGGTTTGTAAACTTTATTAAATCTTAACTACAAGAAACATGCTCTACAAATATGAAGTTACTTCAGTTATCAATATAAGTGACATGATACCCAGAAAATTAATCTTGTCAGTTCATCTGATGCCAGGTAACTAATTTTTTTTATCATGTCTTAACAAATATCTGAATAAGTATGAACTAAGTTTTTTTTAATTTATATATATATATTTTCCACTCTAAAGACTCCAAAACCAAGGCACACACTTTTCAGTGGTAACTGCTAACATTCTTCCCAGCAGATCAGTATTATAGTTGCAGCAAATTACCACTGACAACATACAATGATGCACTCCACAGGAGCACTTTATTCCTCAAACTCCTGCAAATGCAAGATTGATATTATATGAATCAATTGCAATGTAATGAGTCTCCAGTGAACTAAAAAGTCTGCTCACCAGTCCATGTGCCACACTGAAGCAAGCACTGAAATGCAAAAATTAGCTCCAAGACTTACTTCACACATTGTTACAATTTGTTACACTGAAATCAATTTTCAGATTATTGCTTTTAGAAATATGAACTCATGACCAAATATTATTTTCATGAGCCCCAAAACTAACTAATTCCCACATATCTCAATCCAACAATTTTAAGTAGTAAATGTACTGGTAGCAGTGTCATTAGAAAGGTTGTTCAAATAATTCTGATACAATCTTTTCAAATTGTTCACGTTCTACTGTGTAAATAATGAAGTTGTCACTCATTACATGATTGTTTCAATAGCATCCTGCTTTACTTGGCATGGCTGTTTTTAGGTCATGTATAGCCTTGACTTCTCAAACTTGTGAACCAGCTCATGCAACCAGTTATTCCTTGGTCCACACAGTTCATCATGGAAGCTATATCATGATATATTTTTCAAATGGCCAGAGAAATGCCATGCATAAAAAACACACACACACACAGATAGAGATAGAGAGTCAGAAACAGAGGCAGCCTTGAAACTTCCAGTCTACAGCCTCACACTGACTCCCAAAGTAACAAGCCTCTCTACTCCATATTAGAAAAAAGCATACAGAAATCAGTAAATATTACTGTATCTTCTCAAAAACTGGCTTCCTTGCTTATGTGTTCCCATATATGTGTTCTTAAATCAAAGTAAAAATTTGTTTTCACATTTCAACAAACTAATTAGTCATGTCAGTTATTTGGAAAAGGGGAGGAACATCAGCAGTAAATCAATATCTCATTGACACAGGGGTCAACAGAGACCAAGCATTAGTTCAGGTTGGAGCAGGAGGCAACAGAAATTTTTACGTCTTGGTTGATTATCTAATCCGACAGCCAACAACTTTCTGCAGAAAGAGACAATGTTTTTCGGAGGACAGTGGAAATCCTGTAACAGTCTACAAATATCAACCTCATTATGAAAGAAGGACTAGTACTTCCATAGGATCAACCCGTAAAACTTCCTGGCAGATCCAAAGGTCATTCCAGATTGGTTTTCAGTTCACAATTTTATCCTTTATGGACAATGCTCATATTAATTCAGTCATTGGAGAAACCCTACAGCCCAACAATCTGCAACCACCTTCCTCCTACTGTCCGAAGTTCCATAGAAGCTCATGTGTATACCTTGGACAATGAGGTAACGAAATGTATAGTGGAAGATGCCTCAGTCATAGCCACTCTCCAACATATTCAGGATGTTCTCCCAACCTTGGCAATAACATAGTGGTTTAGAGGGTTCAAAAAGACAATGCTTGGAATCTACGAGAGATCAATAAGTTCTGGTTGTTACAGTGAATGAGAATTACTAACTCATCTGCCACAATTGCAAGAGGAGATAACTGAATAGCTCTAGATACACCAAGACATATTTCACAAGATAATCTGCACTTGTATGACTTCTGAACACAATCAGTTCCATTATATTTGAGGACTGGTAGACATATAGGATGAAATTTGTATGACTTGGAAGTGACTACTTTAAAAACAATCTAGACCTTCATAAAATCACTACATGATTAACATAGTCACCCTTTATTTCATCATTCTGTAGCCACAAAAATTCCTCATTACTTGCATTTGTCATGTATACTAGAAAAAACAAACACACTGGTGGTAACAACATTAGCATATCCAATATAGCAGCTCTACCTTCATGCAACTAAACCAACTAGCCATTCATAGAAAACTGGGTTATGATCATCTAGAAAAGCAGAAACCCACCAGGTTATCAGATTTAAAACATTGCCTAAAAATCTCTCAGGAAACAGCTAGTGCAAAGTAATAGAGAGATAGACTGCTTTTTGCTCATAGTGACAGTCTCACTGACAAAATTAGGCACCAAGCACTAGGAGGAAGAAAACAAACTATAAACTTGCCCTGTGAATTAATATATGGTGGGAGTAGTTTGGAGCACGACTGAAAATCTAATTAAGAGGAGCACACATTCTTCCTACTGTGCAATCTTTGTACATTATTATTGACTGACTTACCCAAAATGCCATTAACACAATCAATTCCAACATAATTGCTACAACTTGTAGTGCACATATGTTACAATCATAGTAAATTGATACCTTGAAAATAATGAAAAGAAGCGCAAAGCAGTGTGTAAAGGTTTCACACTGCAGGTCAGTGTCACCACAACTAAGATTTTGGGGTTAGGTCAAATACTACACTCTAGTTTAGATTTCATACTTTACGGCATATGTGATGACAGCCCACAGGAAACAAATGGAATTGTAATAGAGTCTGAAAAACAGTGACAGTAAATTTTCACATTGCGCAGAAACTACACCCTGTAAAACCACTTTTTGGCATTGATGGAAAAACAGTTTCAGCAGTGTATAGAAGATGTTATTTAATAAACACCCCCACAAATGCTGTAAGAGGCCTCAAGCAAAATAAAGCCGTGCAACAGAGGCAACAATGTACCATCACATTATCCAATCACTATTTATGTACGGAATTATCTTTTGAGAGAACTCCATAGTTAGCAGAAAAAAGATTTAGACTACAGAAAAAGATTGTCAGAATAATAATAATAAAAAAAATCAAAATAGAGAGACTCCTGTAGACCAATATTTAAAAGGCATAATACACTGTCCCTGCCTTATTTATACACTCATAAAGAACTGATCTTCAAAAAAGGAAGACACTTAAAAAAAAATCTTCAAGCATAACTGTGATTTTCACTCATATGATACTAAGCAGAAGCATACACTACATGTCACCTTTTTTTATGATGTAGAGCACAACCTTCGAAAGAGCAAGTCAATGACAACAAGAGCACTTGACTTAACAAATATAAATCAGGGTTTTGAAGATGATAAGTATACATTATTGGTACTTTGTTCTCTTACTAAACAATTCGATGTAAGGCCATGCTCAGCAAGTCAAAATCATATGGTACTGGGGGAGCTGTTTTGCAAACTCTTCAATCCTACCTGAATAATAGATTGTATCAATGCACAAACCATACTCAAGTGGAAAGAACTAACACAACATACATGCCATACAGGCACGTAATAAGACCTCTGTTGATCTTGGTTTTCATTAACAACATAAGCTGTAATGGGCACACTTTGCAATTTGCAGATGACACAACAGTTTTCTCAAAATGGGAGTATATTGTTCAGGCTGTTCAACAAGCAGAAGCCCTGGTTTATTCCAAACAGATGAAAACTAATGAAGACAAAATACAGAGGACAGCATGCAGCCTCAGTGATGATGGAGCACTCGGTGATAGAGCAGCTGTTAAACATATGGAATTTTCCATTTATACAAAGTTAAACTGGCAACAGCACACTAAACAACTATGGTCCAAACTTTCACAGGTCATGTATCTCTTGAGTAGCTAAAAAGTATAAGACCAAACAGTATCTACTAACAGTGTATTATAATATTCCACAGCCATATCAGCTATGGATTGCTGCTGTGTGGCTACTTTGTAGGCTGCAAGAACGTGTTTTTTGTTGCAAAAGGAAGCAATGGGGATCACTGTACCACAAGCAACAAAACTCACCACTGTACACTATTTTTTTCAGATTAGTTCTGAGTGATTTCAGCCAAAATATGTTCATCAACTACCTGACCCACACAAAGATAAATAATATCATGAGATCTACAGGAAGGGAAATGAGATTGATCAACACAACAAACTCAATAATGACACTATAGGCAGGCCAAGATGCTCATTAAAAACGACACAAAACAGTTTTCCAATAGTGCCCTAAAATTTACTGCACTACCTAAGGATATTCAATGAACAATAGAGTAATTTATAACTAAAATTCTGTGTTAATTAATGAACCTTTGTACAGTATTTAAAAATTCTTCGCTGGTGATAGAAGTGTCTACCTGAACTGCAACCAAGGGCAATGATAACTCTGCCATTTAATTACAATATGTTCTAGAGGAAGTGATAACTGGTGCAAATGATCTGACATTCTGAAACACACCTATTGCAAATGATATGACATTCTAAACCACACTTATTGCTTTCTATCCCGTTATTTGTTTACATTATTATGTTATCAATATGCAATCAAGCCATACTTGTCCTATAGAAAATGTGCAGACTATGTACCAAATTACTATTTACGGTAGCAACAGAGAAATACAAATAAATGAACACCATATTTGTATTATATTGAGTAAAATATTTGTTTATATGCATATGAGAATTTGAGCATATTACAATAACGAGGTAGCACCATCAGAATATTGAATTAAACTCACAATGTAACACCCGTAACTTTGAATTGTAATATGTCTCAGTTCTCACCATTTTAGCGTTTACTTCTGACATCACTGCAATATAAGATCTTACATGGGAATAGAGCGCGCAGACACATTTTCACTTAATAATAACAATTATGATCACTGCTCTCACCTGTAATGTGTACATTTCTCCATTTATTTCTATATCCTTATTAAGAAATTCGACTCCAATTGTATGGAAAGAATGTTCATCAAAATGATTGCTAACAAATCTATTCATAAGACACGACTTTCCAACTCCTCCATCACCAAGTATAACTACTTTCAGAAGCGTGTTTTTGCTTGGCTGGCGAGAGTGTCGTCCTTGGAATGTATTCCCTGCCATTAGATATGTAAATAATGTCACAATCACTCTGTCAGATGTCAAATTGTCGGTGATGGCTATGTATGGCCCCAAAACACATACTGCATCTGAAACACAGAATGCATGAAGTTGCAACAATTCAGGTAGTTCATTTGTGTTAATATCGACCGCGTCAATCGCAGCATCGGCCGATGACAACTGTCGTCCACTGTTTTTAATTATTATTGTAAATATGCTACACACAAACTGCAGCTACATATATTTAATATCTTTCCCAACGTACCACACACCCCACCATTCCTTAAACAACTTTCGATACCAACATCAGACTATTGTCAAAAGAGCGACACAAAGATGTTATGCACAAGCATATGGAAGTCGCGACCGACTGCATATATAATGTTCTGTATCTTTCATGTTACAGTTATATTTCCTTTTAATGACTGTAGAACTACGAATTGCAGCACTAACGAGAAACGTGGCCTATATCTAATACCTATAGATGCATTTTTACTTACTTCGTAACTTCCCAAAACGTAATCAGTACATTGTCTTTTAAAAAGATCTGACTGATTTCTCTGACATCATTCTCGAACTGAGCTAATGCTTCCTCTCCTATTACCTCGATAGGGCGTCAAACTCTAACATTCCTAATTAAACATAAATTATTGTCTAACAATATTTTTATCAGCACATAAGAATGCAACACGGTCTGATATGGAATTCCAAAACTACTTAACAGTGACGCAAATCCCACAACAGGTAAACATTGATGCCTAAGCTATAAAATCTGGACTACCGAGAAATGGAAGACAGTCATTTCGTCAGATGAGTATTCTTTCACACTGTTTCCAACTTCTGGCTGAGTTTACGTCCCAAGAGTGAAACATGACGGTAGTTCGATGATGATTTGGGAAGGGCAGCCATATCGAGGTATTCCATGAGCCCCACGGTTAGGCCTGATCTGCAAGGTCGCATTACTGCTGAGGATTATGTGACCATTTTGAGGTCTATCCCATGGTACAATGTCTGTTCCCCTATGGTGATGCTGTATTCCAAGACGACATGGCTCCTGTAAACACGGCTCTCATTGTCCCGGACTGGTTTTGTTGGCATAAGGATGTTTTGTCACATCTCTTTGGCCATCACAGTCACCAGATCGCAATATTATTAAGACTTTCTGGTCTACTTTGGAGAGAAAAGTGTCATCGCAATCCATCCCCATTATCGTTACCAGAACTTGCCACTATTTTGCATGTAGAATGGTATAAGATTCCATTGAAACAGATTAAGGAGCTATATCTATCCATTTACTGTTTTGAATGCCAACTCTTTTCATACACTGTAATAGGCATTTTAATGTGTTGTGTTTGTGGCGTTTCGATACTTTTATCTATGCTGTATAGATAAAGTACGATTAACACATTAACTGCACGGTGGGAATGAGTTAAGGTTCAGCAGCTTGTTTCCAGAGGTCTCCTTAGTCGTGAACAGAAAG
Source organism: Schistocerca nitens (assembly GCF_023898315.1). Taxonomy (NCBI): domain Eukaryota; kingdom Metazoa; phylum Arthropoda; class Insecta; order Orthoptera; family Acrididae; genus Schistocerca; species Schistocerca nitens. The sequence continues at coordinate 566,570,912 of NC_064616.1, read as the reverse complement.
CTGGACGTAACTTGATGTGACGTCAGCATGGCTATAGGGCCAAATTGTTTTTACCCTGAAACGAGGCAGTTGAAGTAACGTGGAAAGAAAGTGTGTGTCACTCAGCGAGCAGTTACAGTACCCTGTAGTGGAGTTCTTCATTACAATATGGCTCAGTGACAACGTTTGGATTACTTCACATGAGGATGCATCGTTGGGAAACTGGAAGGTGTTACGATGTGAGCAGGCATAATGTTGTATGGGCATACTGACCTACATATCTTTGAACACAGTACATTCACCAGTCAAGATTATTGTGATACTGTACTCTTCCCATGTGTGTCTTTTCTGGGGTTTATTTGGCCTTGACATCATTTTAATGGATGACAATGTGCGACTGCACCAAACAGCACTCGTGGAGGAGCTCTTGGAATGAGAAGATATTTGGCGAATGGACTGGTGTGCCCACTCCCTTGACCTAAATCCCATCGGGCAGTTGTAGGACGTGTTAAGGAGATGTACTGCAACATGTCCACAAGCACCAACGACCATCCAGAAGTTGTCAACTGCACTGGTGACGGAATGGAATGCCCTAACGCAAGAACTCGTTATCAACCTTATGACCAGTATGAGAGCACTTTGCAGAGCATACATTGCTAACGTTGGTGATCACAGATCCTAGTAATAACCCATGTTTTGTAATGTCCAGGGGATCAACACAAATCTTGGTGACTTCAGTGTACTTACTGTCTTTGAAAAAATGTGTCATTTCTGCTCGTCTCCTTGCATATTTCTTTCAGTTACCTCGTATTTTACAATGAAGTAGTTCTTTCTATGAACGGTCCAAATTTCATCAAGCTATGTTACCTGGCAGTGAAACATCAACTCTCAAACTACTACTAATATCTGAGCATGTGTCATTGTTGAGTTCATGCATCTGTCAAATGGGAATGTTAAGATTGATGGTATCCTGGCTGCTATACAAAATAAGAAGACTATGTGTTAAAGTGGGGAGTAACTCACTCCCTCTTCTCCATATCTTTGCCATTAGCAACATAATACATCAACCTACATGCACTCACAATAGTCACATGCACAAAACAGCTAGGCCCCACATATGTAAAATACCCCAGTCAATGATGCTACACGAAATGTAGATTTTGAGCCTTAAAATTTAAGGTATGTACTAACATATCACCTGTTTATGAAGTTTAGATAAAAGTATGGCAAACTGAGTGTTGTTTTTTTTTATAATTCAGTGTAAATTTTCTTTACTGCATCACAATGGTCTACAGACTTTCATTACTCATGGAATATCTAGATGGGCCTAGACTCAATAAGGTACATCAAAATGTCAGTCTCCTCAGAATCGTGTGAATCTTAATATAATTATGAACTATTATATAATTATGTCTCAGTTATTATTGTTATCATTACTATTACAAAACATGAATAGACTCATGCATTTATTAACAACTTGTCAACTTCAATTCACTGTAGAAAATAGATTTTTCTAATACAGATTTTAAAATAAATAACTCTACTCATACCCTCAATAAGATACTTGAGATTGTTTATTTCCACAGAGACAGCTGATTTGTGGCGTAATCACTGACAAAGGAAACCTCATTCCTTCATCATTATATTTTATAGTCTCTGTCTCTCGTCGATGTTTTAATTTCAGGCAACAGTGAGATCAGTTCAAACAAATATGTAGTTAAAAATAGTAATAATAAATCAACTGCCATCTCAGAGATTGCTGGGTATTCACGGCTTATTGACAACAAAATGTATCCAAATTTAGATATCTGTGTTTTGTCTGCTTTCAAATTTCCAAGTCCCTCTTATAAACCTAAAACTACATTATTTGGAAGATGTTTCGAATCCACAAATAGCTCACCAACATAGCAAAAATCTTCAACATACTCTCCAAAATATTCATTGAAATTCTGCTGTAAGAGTACTAAATGTTCATTAATTAATTCCATCAACACTTCATCATCAGATAAGTATCATCCAGTTGGCATCATTTTATACAACACATCTTCAATTATCTGTATGCACAAATTTAGTTCATTAATAAATCCTTCAATATCATCTATACTAGTCAGGATATTTTCATTTATAGCTTGCATCTTTTGTTTGGTTTATTGAAGTGTATGAAAATATCAGAAAGATGCCAACTTAGATATCCATTCATCATCTCCAAGTAAATCAGATTCCACCCTTCTGCTTTGACCAGTGGCATGACCAGTATAGTGGAAACGACCATTCACAACAACTTCCATAACGCGACTATGACGTCATTACGTATACATGACAACAAACACAAAAATAGATCGAAAAACCATCAAATACATATTCCCCCAAAAATATAATGAAAGTAAAGGGACAAGTGGGGGAAACTGGGGGTTTTTGGGTGGGGAAAAACTAAAAATAAACACACGGTACTAAAGCAAACGACAAAAACGATAAAATTAAAAGACCACTACCTTCCCAAAATCAACTACAAGCAATATCCACTGGAATCGAACACCGCCATTGATCTATATAGGTCAACAGAAACTACCGATACCAAATCATGAAACCCAAAACTACAACCACATCCACAATCATCACTACCTCAAAAAACACAACAAACCAACAAAATTTGAACCGAACACTTCCCTTGACCTATACAGGTCAACAGAAAATACCGATAGCAAATCATGAAACCGAAACCTACAACTACATCCACAATCATCACTACCTCAAAAAGCACAACAAACCAACAAAATTGGAATCGAGCACTTCCCTTGATCTATATAGATCAACAGCAACTACCGATACCACACTATAAGTCTCAAAACTTTCACCACCACCACACTTAATCCTACCACAAAAAAGCAACTAGAAAATGAAAATTAGAATCAAACACTTCCTTTGACCTGTTATCCTTACATCATCTCCACATACAGCCGTCCCTGATCCGAGACGCCGCAACTTTAGTAAGCCTCATTTCTTCACGTCACAATGAACACTTCACAACTTCAGCCAACAGACCGAATAGCTGAAGTTTATTAGAGACCAACGCACTGTCCCCCATCATCACCTACAACCGAAAACTGTTGACCTTGTCAGTCATATCCACACCTAATAAAGACATAAACAATGCGATTTACCAAAATTCACACACGATGAACAGAAAAAACTACAATAACGTCGACATAACAAACCCAAAATCGTTAACTCACTGAAAAATATTATGCTGAAAGCACAGTCAACACCGTTACCACACACGTGCAATGCTACCACGCAAATGAACCCCATACGCCACATAACACGCTAACCATAAACACACCACCCTAGAGAACTACTGACCACAACAATACGCCACCTATAAACACGCCACACACACACACATACTAAACCAAAAACATCACCTAACACACAACACGTAAACACACCACCAGAGAGCACCACCGATCACATCAAAACGACACCTACAAACACTCCACTCTCACAAACTAAACTCCGCACGTCATACACTACAATAGCATACGTCACAGGTCAAATCCGACAGGTGGAATCAGAAGCTTCGGCTGTTCCAAAACTTCAATTACCGCATCTTTAAGTTCAAACATTCCTCTTGCCACTTGATCTCAAAGTAATCTCTGTACATGTCTATATAGCAGAAGTGTAGTATGCTATGACCCCATTTCTTGATACAAAATGTGAAATATTCGAATATTTAGGGATTGCGATTTGATGTTGAAGGCTTAGTAAGAAAGGCTTCGCTCTGAATGAGACAATGGTCAGTTCATAAGTTAGGATTTACTTTTCTCATTTTACTCATGAATCCTTTTGTTTGGCCTGCCATGCAACCATCTCCATCTGTACAAACACTAACGCAATCCTCCCACGTTAATTCATTACAGACCAATTTGGTGTGATATCACGTGTGCTGCACTGCTGTTGAAATTGCTCGTTAATATTTTATAAAATTTTAGTCTCCAGTTACTTATTTTAAAGTTTATTTGTGTTAATATTTGCAGTAAAAGTAACTTATTAGTGTATTTTCATTAATCTCAGTTTTTCTTACTGTGTTATTGACTCAAGTGATCTATTATTCGTGAGTGTGTTAACGTCGTTCGCCTAAGCCTCACGTTGGTGGTGGTGGTGGTGTCACTCGTGGAAAAATTACTGTAGTAGTTGGTGTTAGAGCTCCACCTTTTAGAGCTCCACCTTTGAAGTCAGTTGATAGGTATACCTGCTTAAAGGAAGTCCCTCTAACTAAGAGCTCGCCTTCTGAGGATGTAACGTTTCCAAGTAGAGAAGGAATTGGCATATTTCATCAGAATATAAGAGGTATTAGAGATAAAGTTAGTGAACTGCTTACAGATGTTGACTCTGCAATTATTGGTATATCAGAGCACCACTTAAATAATTTGACAATTCCGAGGCTTCCTTTACCAGGATACCGTTTAGCTGGCTGTTTCTCAAGGAGTTCCTTGTGAGGTGGGGGAGTGGCTATTTACGTAAAAAACAGTATTCCATTTGAGTCGATAGACATATCACGGCACTGCACTGAACAGATATTTGAATATTGTGCAGGGGCAGTTGAATTTAGTGAAACTAAACTTCTAATTGTTGTTGTTTATAGGTCCCCTAACTCTGACTTCAGAGCATTTCTGTTCAAGCTAGAGAGGGTTCTTGATTCAGTTCGTAGGATGTACCTGAGGTTAGTTATATGTGGTGACTTCAATATAAATTTTGTATATGATGGTGCAAGAAAAAGGATGTTGGTAGATCTCCTAAATTCATGTGATCTGATGCAGACTGTGTTTTTTCCAACTAGGGTGCAGGGGAACACTAGCACAGCCATAGACAATATTTTTATTCATTCTTGATTACTAGATGAGCATTCTGTTACTAAAAGCACGAATGGCCATTCAGGACATGATGCACAAATTTTAACACTAAAAGGCTTTTGTACTCAAATCAATGTCATATTTAATTACAAACAATGTAGAAAAGTTAATCCAACAGCAATAGAGTTTTTTAAACCTTGTCAAGGAACAAGAGTGGCATGACGTTTATAGTGTCGATAACATAGATGATAAATACAGTGCTTTCCTTAACACATTTCTCATGATCTTTGAGAGTTGCTTTCCATCAGAATGTTCTAAACGGGGTATAAGCAGTAATAGGCAGCCCGGGTGGCTGACTAGTGGGATAAGGATATCTTGTAGAACAAAGTGTGAATTATATCGAAATGTCAGAAGAAGCTACAGATGCCCATTACAAACAGTATTGTAAGTACTTAAACATCTTATTAGGAAGACAAACAGTATGTGGTATGGAAATAGAATAGCTAGTTCAGAGGATGAAATTAAAACCATATGGTCTGTTGTGAAGAAAGTGTCTCATCAGCAGCACAAGGCTGATGAAGTCAGTCTGCAGTAAAAATATTTCAGTTACTGATAAATCAGATATATGTACAATAGTTAACAATCATTTTCTGAGCATTGCTGGTGAATTAAATAAAAATTTAGATTCTACAGGAAAACGTATAAAATATATAAATAATTTTAGGCCTATTTCTATCCCATCAGTGTTTGCAAAAGTTATTGAAAAGGCTGTGTATGTAAGGATAATTGATCATTTTATATCACACAATTTGCTATCAAATGGACAGTTCAGGTTTGGCAAATGACTTTCCGAGATGATGTCTCAAATACTCCTGTGTGATACAGACAAGAGCGAGATTGAGTCAATAATTAAATCACTGAAGACTAAGGACTCTAATGGTTATGATGGAGTGTCTAGCAGAATATTAAAGTACTGTGCTGCACTTTTTAACTCTGTATTTAGCCAGATTTGTAATTATTCCTTTAGTAATGGTCAGTTTCCTGAGCGATTAAAGTACTCAGTAGTAAATCCACTATATAAAAAGGGAGAAAGGGATCATGTAAATAATTTTAGACCTATTTCTATCCCATCGGTGTTTGCAAAAGTTATTGAAAAGGCTGTATGTAAGGATAATTGATCATTTTATATCACACTATTTGCTATCAAATGTACAGTTCAGCTTTAGAAGTCATTTAACAACTGAAAATGCTATGTTCTCTTTTCTCTGTGAGGTATTGGATGGGCTAAACAAAAGGTTTTGAACGCTTGGCATATTTTTTGATTTAACTAAGCCATTTGATTGTGTTGATCACAAAATATTTGCTCCAGAAGTTGGACCATTACGGACTATGGAGAGTAGCTCACAATTGGGTCACCTCTTACTTTAGCAACAGGCAGCAGAAGGTCATTATTCACAACGTTGATAACTGCTATGAAGTGAGGTCTCAGTGGGGTACGTTCACGTGGGGGGTGCCCCCAGAACAGTGTTGGGGCCACTCCTGTTCCTTATTTATATAAATGATATGCCCTCTAGTATTATGGGTAACTCTAAAACATTTCTGTTTGCTGATGACACTGGCTTGGTAGTAAAGGATGTTGTGTGCAACACTGGCTCGGTTTCAAATAGTGCCGTACATGACCTAAGTTCATGGCTTGTAGAAAATAAACTAACTCTAACTCACAGTAAGACTCCGTTTTTACAGTTTCTAACATAAAATTCAACAAAACCTGATGTTTTAATTTCACAGAATGGGCATATGATTAGTGAAACTGAACAGTTCAAATTTCTGGGTGTTCAGATAGATAGTAAGCTGTCGTGGGAAGCCCACATGCAGGATCTTGTTCAAAGACTTAATACTGCCATTTTTACAATTCGAATGGTATCAGAAGTGTGTGATCGTTCGACACCAAAATAAGTCTACTTTGCTTATTTTCATTCCCTTATTTCGTATAGTATCATATTTTGGGGTAACTCTTCCCATTCCCAAAGTATATTTTTGGCTCAGAAATGGGCGGTTCGGGCAATAAGTGCTGAAAGTTCATGAACCTCTTGTCGACCCCTGTTCACGAGTGTGGGTATTTTGACATTGGCCTCTCAATATATATATTCATTGCTGTTATTTCTTGTTAACAATATTAGCTTATTCCCAAGAATAAGCAGCTTTCTGTCAGTTAATACCCGGCAGAAATCAAACCCGCATTTGGATCGGACTTCTGTAGCTCTTGTGCAAAAAGATGTGCAGTATACTGCTGCATCCATTTTCAGTAACCTACCACTCGAATTCAAAACTCTTAGCAGTAATCCACACACTTTCGTATTCTGTCGAGGAGTTCCTTGAAAATTTAAGCTGATTCTTATTGTATTATTGATTGCGTTTACTTAAACTTATGGAGTGACTTTTTTCGGTTTCATAAAGATTTATTTTAACTATTATTACTTTTATGTTGTAATTTCATGTACTGACATGTTCTATGGCCTCGGAGATTTGCTCCTCAATTTGGTCCTAATCAACTTGATGTGTGAATAAAATAAATTGGTCACATGAAATATTTCTTCATGCTTGGTCATTTGGATAGTCCTTTGCTAAAAGAGAAGTTACTTGCGATTACATTCCCTTCAACACATGTACTTTATGTAGGAAAGACGTTTTGCATGACTGCCAGTATCAGTGGACTCGTCAGTTTGGAGTGAGAATTTACGACTGATCTTTATTTTCTCCTTCAAAATGTCTTCAGTGTCATTGCACGTGTCACTAAGTTGACAGCTGATTGTGTGACCAGAAAGAGGAATTTTTTAAATTTCAGTAGCAGATTCTGAATTAGGCATTAACAACATTTCTGCTATTATGTGTGGATACTTTGACCTTCACAATATAAGTTTCTTTAACTTATAGCTAGCTTTCTGCACTCTCTGCGAAACATGTATCATAGTTATTAGTTTCACTTGTGTTTTTATTTGGTCCAACAAACTGATGAAAATAACTCACATCTTTACTTAACAACGAGGAATGTTTCAGTTTACTATATTTCAATTCTTTTATCTTGGTGATTCGCGCATGCCCGCTCAGACACGGGAGATTGCTGCATTGCCTGTTGCACGCTTCAAGCAAACTTACGTTTAGCGGGAGCGCACCGTTTATGAAGTAAAGCCACCACGTCCGCATTAACCCTTTCGCTGCTACAGAGACGTGCTCCCCGCAATCCGCGCTGTGCGCGATTTTGTCATCACTGTACTGCTCGCCTGTGCAGACACATGGTGATCCGACTGCTTTGACACACTTATCATTCGATTTCACAAAAACTATTTGGCCCAAAAGTTTGATTTTCACACATATTCTAGACTGATACCTTCCCCCCATAAATGACTTCATTTTGTTTCGATGTTCAACGCAGTTATTGTGCAGCTTTAATGTAATAAACCACTACACGAAATTTTGAAGAGTTTGCACAGATAAAAGTTCATAGCATATACTTTCCGTATGGTTGATTTCAGTTGCCACTAGAAAATTCAAAAAATTACATTCTAACGAATAAAATTCATGAAGTAAGACACTTCGATATTGTTTTTAAATAAAGAAAATATTAAGCACCGAACAAGGTTTGAACTCAGAGCCTTTCACTTAACAGCAAAACACTTTTATCTATTACGCTAATGCGGCTCGTCAATCAATAGACTTTCTAGAGGCTTTTAAGCTAGGGCGCAAAATACCGACAAACACTGTTGGTATGACTATGAATTACTCACGTTTCGTCGAAGTACAATAGGAAATAAACAATTACCGCTGTTCTTCATTGCGAAAAAGCGGTTAGCGAGAATGATAGAAACACCTTTCCTTGCTATCGCCTCAATTAGGAGGCTTCTTGCTTGTTTGGTTTAATTAATTAATAGAATATGAAGCAATTGGTATAAAGGATGCTTTTTCCAAACTTTCTATAAAAGAAATTCTGATATCAAGATATTGCTTTCGTACAGTTACTTTATTTATGACTGAACGTTTCTAAAACTGAAGACACTCATCCGTGCTCTGTACTGCAGTCGAGCTCTGGCAACGTCGTTCTCTGTTCATTGGCTGACTGTGTTTTGTGGCGTCAGATACGCAGAAAGAACCTAAGCTCGGCCGCCGTCATAAATGACGCGTACTTTAGGAGCCATAGCAGCATTACTGAGTTTTTCACCACACACATTTTACTAAGGGATTGGGCTTGTTTTGTCACCACATTAAAAAACGTGTAATATCATTAATTATCACTATATTGCCTTCAAACTACTTTCTGCTTCTTTTTTTCAGGCTCAATGGGTTCACTACTTGCCTTCTGGAATGGACCACACCATATAATGAAATTATCCATATCGAAAAAATAGTTTAATAACACCATAATAAAAAATGCCGATGTACAATCATAACATTCATGCAATTCCAGAACACAGCTGGGATAAAACTAAACTGAAATAATGTGCTTTTTGTGGGACATCCACAACTGTCTCTAAAATTTTTCATGAAAAATAACGCTGCTCCAGTAGTATTTGATTAATCCTTTTTTGGACCCAGGTTTAAGGTTGTAAACTGAAATACTCAAACAATGAAAAGTCCTAGATCGAATAACAACGACATTGGTGAACTGAGATACTCTGTTGTTCACTGACAATGTGTGGGCCCTTCAGTGGTTAATGAAAAGAGCAGTAAGGTTTAAGAAGCAGCCACAAACTCGAACAAATATCAAAGCAAGGTAAGCAAAGTGTAACAACCATACTAAATAAATTACACATAATTTCTATGAAATATAAAAGTTATCAGCATGTATTACATAATTAAAGAATAAACGAGGACCTTCTCACTTAAATTTGAAGGAAATAAATTACATTTAATTTCTTTAAAAACAAAAATTCGCAGTATGCTTAAAATCGAAATCCCTTAATTTCTTATAATAATATTTATATGTTTGTCTCACACCCTTTGCTTTCTGACAGCACATCAGTGTGCCACAGCACACCAATTGCCGCATACTGGTGTACCATATCAGATTGAATATGACTTCGAAAATTGTATGGAATCCTAAGAACATCAAAAACATCTACATATAAAACTACACACCGCAAACTGCCTTACAAACTGTGTCAGAGAGTACTTTTGCTATCAGCATCATTGGTGCATGGGAAGAGCTACTCTCAATAAACCCCTGTATGAGCCTTTTTCTTCTTGTGATAGCCATTCCTGAGAAGTATGTGGGAGGAAGTGATATACTGGCTGACTCGTCTGGGAATGTACACTCTCCAACTTTCAACAACGAATCGCTGTTTGATACACAACACCTCATTTGAAGTGTCTTGTGACTGGCGTTTTTTAACATCTCCACAATTCTCTCATACTTACAAAACGATCCTGTGACAAAACATGCCATCCTTTGTACTATCTTTTTTCTCTCTTCTGTTAACCTGGTAAGAGTCCCAGACTGATGAGGAGTACTCAAGAATCGTTCTTACGAGTGTGAATTACATTTCCTTAAGTTCTTTCACATAAATCTCAGTCTGAGACCTGCTTTTCCTTCAGTTATTTTTATGTTGTCGTTTCACTTTAGATAGCTCTAGAGAGTTACATACCGGTATTTTACGGTTGTTCCTGTTTCCAGTGATTTACCACAAATCCTGTAATCGTCTGTTAAAGGATCTCTTCACCTATTTATGTACAATACGTTAAATCTATTTACTGCAGCTCCCTGCATCAAACATCGATCCCCCATAGGTCTTCTCGAATTTCAGTGTAGTCTTCTTAAGCTGTAGCCTTGCTATAGGTATCTGCAAACAGTGTAATGGAGCTTCCAATGTTATCTACTGTAACATCAATGTATATTGCAAATGGGAACAATGGGAACAGCAAATGGGAACAGCCCTATAACCGTTCCTTCAGGTACTCCTGAAAGTACCTTTACATCTGTCGATTTCATCTGTTAACAAAAATGTGGTGCATTCTGTCTGCTGGGAAGTCCTAAACTAAGTCAGAAATCTGGCACAATACTCAATAATCTCGTCTTTTTTCAGTAAACAACAATGTAGAACTTTATCAATGTCTTATGCATTCAAGGAACACTGCATCAACATGTCTATGGTTCTCTGGATATCATGGATGAACAGTTCCAGTTATATTTTGGTTTATTAATGGAATCCACATTGATTTTGATAGAGGAGATTTCTGTTCTCAAAACCATACTACTGTGCGACCATAAAAATGTTACACAATTCTGCAACAGACTGACAACCACAATATAGGCATACAATTATGTGCATCTGTCCTACAACCCTGTTTGAAAATGGGAACAACGTGAGGCTTTTCCCAACCGCTTTGTGCCCTTCATTTCTTCAGTGACCATTGATAAACTATTTCTGGACAGTATAATGGAACTGGTTAGTAGTACACTTTCATTTCATAGTACACAGCATGGTATGTGCAAAAAGCCACCACTCAATCCAATGAAACTTTTTTACACATTTATTTTTTTGTTTTTATCAATGTTCAGACAGATGGTAAAGTATGATTTGTTTACACTCACACATTAAAATGTATAGTGAAAAGCTGTTTCAGAAAGAAGACTGCAATATTAAAAAAATTGTCAGTCATAATTTATAATTTTGAAAAATATCCATAATGTCTATTATTCTTCTTGTTATTTCAACAATTATTATGACCACTTATAACATTTATAATATCAGTTATCAGAATTATAAATTAAAAACGAAATTGTCTTTGCTTGTACAGATCGGTTTCAAACAACATCTTTGTGTAGTTAAATACACCATTAAACCACTGCCTTTCTGATGCATGTTTGGTAGTCATTGTGGTTGTTGTTGAAAAGGTTGTGTCATCGCAATGTGGTGTTAAGGTGGACATTTTTATACAAAACTTTTTGTAATTAAGGATTTGCATGTTGTTCAAAATAATGTATTAAGTGAGGGAAATAATTATGAGAAAATTTTTCTCAACAAATCATTTCTTAAGTTGATACATAACCAAAATCATGATTCTGGATCTCTCCTCTTAAAGCAGAAAATGTAATTCTAGGTACACTGTGTCAATGAGAAATTTTGAGAACACTAAAAAGAAGAGACAGTGATAAGTAATAAACAATTTCATAAAAATTTTGAGTTGTTATACCACACAATGCCAATCAACAAGTTTTTTGTGTCCTTGAGCTACAGAAAATTACTTGTCTAGACCACACGAATCTTCAGCATTCAGGTTTGCTGAACAGTTTTAAATATTAGTTTCAACTCAATGCAAAAGATTAGGTTAGAATATGGCGGCGTTAGGTGGGATTTAAAAATTAACATGCATTATCTGAAAGAAAATGTTCAAGTAACAATACCGATATTAACAATAAAATTATTTGAACTCGAAAATTTGAAAGTAACAAAGCACTTGCGACATGAAAGTGTTAACAACAAAGGACTGGAGCATATGAAGATAGGTACAATCTGAAATTTTTTTTAAGTAGCCCAGTGTTTCTATTCATCATTTCCTTTATTTTTTTTGTTGTAAATGTTGTGGGAGGTCTATCAATAATTTTTGAACAATTGCAAGTCACTGAGTGACTAGTATTAAGAGGGGATAAATATTTTCAATCCATTCAACAGTCGCTTATTTAAAGTACAAAACAAATTATTGCATACTTTGAATCAGGGGCACCTAGTTCCTGCATACTCTAGTATTTGCCCCATCCCCCTGAATATTTTTGTGTGCTCAGTACCCACAGGAAATTGGGAAGAAATATTTCAAAAATAAATAAAAACATAAACATTGGGGAAAAATTCAAAGCTGTCAGTTATGCTTATTCTGACGCAACGCTCTTGCATTGTCACCTGCAAGCACGACTTAGCGCTTCTCAGTCCTCCTGTAACAACTGACAGGTGTTCATCGCTACTCTCTGGGAACATGACGGAAGTTTTTAAATTTTTCCGTCTAAGGTGCAATGGCTGGCAGCGATTGAAACCACCTGCTTTAGATCGATCGATATTCTCTCTCTCAGTACCATTCTTTGTGGAGCAGTGCGTTTTACTTTACATTGTTTATTGTGTAACACTGTATCATTTACAATTATTTACAATAATAATTTATTTCTTTGTTATATTTGATTTTTGTAAGGGATATATTCATTGATTTCTCGTCAGTAGATGAAAGCTATTTGGCTACTACATATACAGATGTAGTTTCAGGTGGCTCCGATTCAACTGCTGTGAATTAAACAAGAAAACTGGTCATGTAGATGCAGATGTAGTGTTCTTCTAAAAACAGTGGTAAGATTAATTTAAGTGGATTATATATGAGTGGTTTTTTTGCATGTAAGTTAATGAGTTCCTCTAATGGGTCTTTTGCAAAGAAAACTAAACGAGATGAATATGTGATAAAAGCTTTCAGTGATGTCAGGTTTTCTTCTTGGAACAAAGCGTTAGATAGGTTTGCTGGTCCTGAAAAGTCGAATTATTGTATCTCTTGCTTAGTGCGAAAAATGTGACTAATAAAGGTGTGAACATGCAGCATCTAATACCTAATGGAAATTAGGAAAAAATGAAGTCTCCAAGAGCAGCTCTGTTAGGAATATTACCTTCGTTGCATTATCTCATGGTGCAAGGGTTCGCAAGCCATGGTCACACAGATGAAAATTCTAACTATTGTGGATTACAGTTAGTTGTAGAAGATAGCTCCCGTTTGTCCTCTTGGCTTGAACTAATAAGGTACAGATGGCTTTCGCATGACACAACAATTAAATTATGTCCTATTATAGCTAAAGCGACATATGTCAACATGAGCAAGTTTCGATTTGCTTTCAGTGACAGTGATGATAATTTTCAAATTTGTGAATTACTTTTTGGTTTCAATAATACTGAATCTGCTACAGCTGAAGTACAGTTGACAATTTAAATGGACGTTTCACTCGTTTTTCTCAAGGTGTTCCTACTTGTAGAGCAACAAATATAACCAGCACTCTTTCTGTGTTGTAAGGAAAAATTAGAGAAATTGTGCAGTAAGTTCTGCACGTTCATAGTTTGGCACATTTATTAACCTTGTGACCCAAGACGCAATACGAAATGAGAACATAGCGAGACATTATCTTTGAAATGTGAAAGAAATGGCTACCTCTGTAGGTTGGTCCCCCAAGTAACTAGCAGTATTTGAGTGCTTGAGCATTTGAATCTCTGCTTGCTGCCCAAAGTGCTTTATTCATCTTGTAGCTCTTTGCGCCTTTCCAAAATTAAAGATTTCCGTTATATAACAGGATAACATAAGAATAACTTTGACCCAGAAAGATTAACTTTGCACAGAAGTAAGTTGTTAGATGTGTGTAAATTTGAAAATTTTTTGATAGAAGGTACAGAAGACCTAGTGCTCTTCTTTTCCTTAAATATGCACATCGATTAATTGATTCCAGAAGTGATGAAACTGATAACGATTGCTTTAAATATTTCAGTTTCTACGTATACAGCAGACCATTCTTTCTTCACCCTTAAAGATTAAAATCTAACTGCACAACACCATGATGCAAGAGTAATAGAAAGACAACGTTATCATGTATTTCCACAGACAAGAAGCAGAAAACTTGTACTTTAACACTGTGTCGAACATTTACATCAAGTGGTCCACTGTTAGTAGGAACAAGTTCTTTATGAGTGAGAAGCAGAAATTACATAAAGATTTGATACTGGACCTCTCCTCTTCCAACAGGAAACACACTTCAAGACATAGTGTGCCAATGAGAAACGTTGAGAAAGCTACAAAGAAGAGACAAACGGAAAAACGTAAACAATAAACAGTTTTACAAGTGTTTAGGGTATTTTTGTTTCTGTCGTTGCAACTACAAAAGTGTGTGATTTTTTCACCACACACGTTTCGCTTTATTGATGTAAAGCTTCATCAGAGGTTTGTAATTAAGTTATTTACATTTTGATGTGCTTTTAGGTCGAAAAACAGTTCGTTAAGTATAGATTGATTTGTACTTATGGTGATTTGTTGGCTGATTTCTCGCTTACATTGGGAAATGCGATGTGCTAGCAAATCGTTGTTTTGGAGACCGATAATATTGGTCTAGTGTTTAGATGTTCTGCAGCACTATGCATTTCTTATGTTTTTCACAACACAACACAACTATAAATCAAAAGCTCGATATCTCATGATCCTGCTGCTGCCGCATTCTGACAAGTGATGGTACATGTTTCTGGTTTTTACAAAAGGCATAACACGATCTTCCTACAAAACACTGAAATATGACTACTGAGTGAAAAACACAGTGAAATCCTTCTTTATACACATAATGTAGGTGATATTACTCCACCCAACATTATGCAGTTGGGCTGAAATTCTTATCTTTTGCATACCCATATATGAAATACACTACATGTGAATCTAACGTCTGTTGCAGACTTTCCTCATGATACTGTGATGTTAATGACCAGTAACGTACAAAACTCTTTTTAAGATGCATAGAAAGGAAAACATGTAACTGACCAATCTTGACACTATGCTACTTAAAAGAAAACGTCGACAGCTTGCACTGAATTGACTCTAATTTAAGGCAAAACCACATTCTACAGCCACTTGATTGCCGATTTTGCCATATTTTTGGGATCTTCAGATCTGTTATTCACATGATACAACATATAATGAAAAGTGCAGACAGATGAGTAATGTAGGGGAAGAGTGGGAACAGTGAGACAGTGGGAACAGTGAGACATTTGTTTTATCACTGGAATTTTGGTTTCAGTTGTTGGTACCTACTGTGAATGTGCTAACCATTATTATTTAGTCTATGGATTTCCATGTTTTGTAATTGACATTATTGTTGTGATTTCGTTGTTGGTATATTTGTGCTCAGAAGTAAGAAAATTATCTTTTTGCTTAATTTACGTAGCTAGTTTCTAAGTAGACCATTGCTATTTTCAAATCATTTCATTAGTCACTCAAAACTATGGTTTTTCCGAGACATATAAATCCCCTTTATTGAACTGTTGGTATAAGCTGAATGTGTCTGTAGCTATTTTGAAAAAAAGTTTGCACCTGGGAACAGTGAGACATGAATAATGAGGATACAGTGAGTCATGTGTCACTGTTCCCAGTGATTATTCATAGTGTCTGACACTGCATGCTTGCTATATAAAACAGTGATTTCTGTACATTTTAGTGTGCAAACTTTTCTTTTAGGTTAGAAAATGCCCAGGAGAAAGAAGACTGATAAGAAAATAGGAAGGTTTTCAGAATCTTCAATAATGGAAGCTATCATGCTGGTGATCGAAAATAAAATTACCATCAGCAGTGCATCTAAGCTGAAAGGCTTATACTTTCAAACAGTTAGTCGATATGTTAAGAAATATCGTGAGGATAACATTTCAAGCATGTGTCCCAACTAGTCAGTGAACCGCATTTTTCCACCAGAATTGGAGCTTAGTTTGTGTGAATATTTAGGCGTGTGTTCTAAAATGTTTTATGGACTTACTATGAACGACTGCCATACCATAGCTTATGAATTAGGTATTAAAAATAACATTGTTTTACCCAAAACATGGACTGAAAGTGAGAAAACACCTACTGACTGGTTAAAAGATATTCGACAGAGATTCCCTCAACTGTCTCTTTGAAACCCGGAAGGATGCAGCTTATCTACAGCTACAGGTTTTAATAAATTTCATGTGTCAAATTTCTTTGATTAACTGGAAGAAGTAATCGAACGTCATCTAGATTTTGCTGATGGATCACGTATTTTCAGTCTAATGAAACTGGAACAACAGTGGTGCAGAGGCCACAGAAGATTTTGGCCTTAAAGTGTATGAAACAAGTTAACAAGGCAACCAGTGCAGAATGTGGAACACTGGTTACGACAATTTGTATTATAAATGCTCTTGGTGACAGCCTATCCCCTGTCGCGATACTTCCACATGTGAATTTTAAAGATCATATGATATTAGGGGCACCTCCTGGAACATTAGGTCATGCCATTAAAAGAGGCTGGATAAACTCAGAATGTTTTGTGAAGGTCATTCATCACTTCATCAAGTTCTCTGCCAGGTCAAAAGAAAATCCATCTTTGTTACTGATGGATAATCATGAGAGCCACCTCTCAATAAAGGCAATAGATCTGTGCAAAGAGAATGGGATAACGATTCTGACAATTCCACCTCACTGCACCAATAAACTGCAGCCTCTTGATGTAAGTGTCATGAAACCTTATCATACATTTTATGATGCTGCTGTAGATACATGGATAATGTCTCATCCAGGTGAAACATTTTCAGTTTACAACGTTGCTCACTGTGAGGGGATAGCATATCCCCGAGGAATGACTGCTGTCAATATCATGGCTGGATTTAAGAGGACAGGAATATTTCCTTTAGATCGCTTTTTGTTCAATGAAGTTGATTTTTTTCGATTCTCTGTTACTGACAAACATATAAATGAAAGCCTAGAAACACATATATCACCCGAAAAAGACCTAAAACCTGAAACTGATTTGGGACACCCAGCACATGATTAAAGTGAAGCACAGTCTATAGCATCCAGTTCTTCACAATCACATGGAAAATCTGCATCAATGTCTCATCTCTCTCCAGAAGACATACGAGGTTTCCCAAAGACAGACTAAGAAAAAGTTACAGCCGCCGACGGCCTAAAGGAAGAACAACGATTGCCACCGACACACCAGAACGGAATGAACTACAAATAAAAAGGAAACGAAAAGACATTAAGGGACCTAAAGCAAAGCGAGCTTTATTCCTAGTTGATGAAACGATGAAACTGATGCTGATGAAAGTGAATTAATTTTGCAAGATTCTTCAGATGATGAGACCATTGATCAGATACAACTGCTTCCAGAACCGGAAATGGTTAACTCTGAAAATTTACAGCGCTCACCCAAAGTGGATGACTTTGTTTTAGTAGAGTTTGAGGCAAAAAAGAAAATGTATTACATAGGAAAAATTCTTTCGATTGTAGGAGAGTCACCTGAATGCGAAATTACATTTGTTAGGAAAAGTTTGAAACTAGAGAACAAATATGTCATGCCTGTAGTTCCAGATATTTCGTTCTTTGACACAAAATGCATGAAAATGTTATTGCCTAACTCTTCTACAACACATAGGAAGACAAAAAGACAACAATCTGTTGTTTCATTTGAGATCAACATTGCTTCTCATGATGCTCACTAGAATTTGAGACAGTGTCTCACTGTACCTGCCATTAAAAATTCATGGGTACAGTGAACACTTTCATGATTAATTTTTTTAAAAGGAAAGACAATACATTAAAATATTATTGTACAACTTTGAACATACTTAAGCACAGTATACATGGTTATCATAAGATATTAAACCAATAAATAATTTTTTTAAAGTGTAATTTGGATTTCAATTTTTGTGTCTCACTATTCCCACTCTTCCCATATACAGAGATCCATCATGAGGTACATCTCCACCATATGAGTAATAGGTCTGCACATGGTAAATATATGCTGTAACTGGTAATCAAGGTAATGTAAAATATTGGCTGTTTTAACTGTTAGTAAATTCATTGTAAGCAAATTCATTGTAAGCTTGGCCAGGAGGTCTGGCAGAGCAGTTCTAGGCGCTTCAGTCCGGAACTGGGTGACAGTCGCAGGTTCGAATCCTGCCTCGGGCATTGATGTGTGTGATGTCCTTAGGTTAGTTTGGTTTAAGTAGTTCTAAGTTCTAGGAGACTGATGACCACAGATGTTAAGTCCCATAGTGCTCAGAGGCATTGTAAGCTTCATTGATAACCAGTATTTTCCATTTTTCCTTCTGTGATATATAATATGGCAATTTTATAACGTTTCCCTGTAATTCTAATGGGTGTAGTATGTTTAAAAACAAGAAAAGTCTAAAATACGACGACACACAAGTAAATTGTTTCTGTACGTTCATTACATTTTTAAGCACTAGTTACAAGTAATTTCACATCTTTATTTATTTATATAGGTTTTCTTCATTTTTTCTGTACCTGTGTACAATATGGAAGAAGTTAAATTGTAATGAAAACTACAGGAAAAGATGTTTTAAATGATCTTAAGAGTTCACTGACAATATAAAGCACTTAAAGCACTCCGTCATCAGGCCACAAGTGGCCCATCAGGACCATCCGACCGCCGTGTCATCCTCAGCTGAGGATGCGGATATGAGGGGCGTGTGGTCAGCACACCGCTCTCCCTGTCGTTACGATGGTGTTCTTTGACCGGAGCCGCTACTATTCGGTCGAGTACACTGACAATATAGCTCACAATTTATTTAAAATACACTACATGCTTATGTGTACAAATAAAATACAACGACCATTTCATATATACGGGGTGCCCCAAAAAACTCGGAAAAACTTTATGCACAGGTTCCTTTTATACAAATAAGTAAAAATGTCTAATAAACATTTATTCTAAAACGCATAACTTAAGAGTTACAAGCACTTGTTCATCTTCAATATTATGAAACAGATCTCTTTCACTGCAAGATCTTTGCTTTGCATATTTTGGGAGAAGGAAATATTGACCAGAACAAGAAAAAAAGTCTAGTAAACATGGGGCCTAAAATGCGTATTTTAAGAGCTATGAGAACCTGCTCATCTTCACTAGTGCGAAACACAGCGCTTCTACTGAACAGCTGTTCATAGCTCTTAAGGTATGCATTTTACAGCCCATGTTTACTTGATTTTTTTTTCTTGTTTTTATCCATACTACCTCCTCTAAAAATACGAAAAGCAAAGAGTTTGGAGTAAAAGAGATGTTTCATAATACTGAAAATGGATGAATTCTCATATCTCTTAAGATATGCACTTCAGAGCCCCTGTTTACTAGACATTTTTCTTGTTCTGGTATAAGAAACCTGTCTCTAAAGTTTGTTAGTTCTTTTTTGCGATATCCTATATATATTCATACACAGCTGTATATACATACCCCCAAAAAAGTTTTGTATCACTTCAGATCCGAGAGTTCCGGAACCAGTGCAGAAAATTGGAACAGAGATCAACATAAACATCATTTCTGCCCTTTTCATTGCTCATGAAAACTACACATTGCATGTTGTACCACCACACATCGAGACCTTCAGAGGTTGTGGTCCAGATTGCTGTACACACCGGTAGCTCTAATACTCAGTAGCACGTCCTCTTGCATTGACGCATGCCTGCATTCGTCGTGGCATACTATCCACAATTCATCAAGGCACTGTTGCTCCAGATTGTCCCACTCCTCTACGGCGATTCGGCATAGAATCCTCAGAGTGGTTGTTGGGCCAAATCATCCATAAACAGCTCTTTTCAATCTATCCCAGGCATATTCGATAGAGTTCATATCTGGAGAACATGCTGGCCACTTTAGTCGAGCCATGTCGTTATCCTGAAGGAAGTCATTCACAAGATGTGCACGATGGGGGCGCGAATTGTCATCCGTGAACACGAATGCCTCGCCAATATGCTGCCGATATGGTTGTACTATAGGTCGGAGGATGGCATTCTTGTATCATACAACCATTACGTCGCCTTCCATGGTCACCAGCGGCGTACGTCGGCACCAAATAATGCCACGTCAAAACAGCAGGGAACCTGCACCTTGCTGCACTAGCTGGACAGTGTGTCTAAGGTGCTCAGCCTTACCGAGTTGCCTCCAAACACGTCTCCAACGATTGTCTGGTTGAAGGCATATGCGGCACTCATCGGTGAAGAGAGCGCGTTGCGAATCCTGAGCGGTCCATTCGGCATGTTGTTGCTCCCATCTGTACCGCGCTGCATGGTGTCGTGGTTGCAAAGATGGATCTCGCCGTGGACGTCGGAAGTGAAGTTCGGCATCATGCAGCCTAATTCGCTCAGTCTGAGTCGTAACACGACGTCGTGTGGCTTCACGACAAGCATTATTCAACATGGTGGCGTTGCTGTCAGGGTTCCTCCGAGCCATAATCCGTAGGTAGCGGTCATCTAACGCAGTAGTAGCCCTTGGGCGGCCTGAGCGAAACATATCCTCCATATCTGAACAACATCGCTTTGGTTCACTCAGAGACACCTGGACACTTCCCTCGCTGAGAGTCGTTTCTGACACAAAGTAACTCCATCGTTTTCATTGGCGATCGTGGCAATCAGTCGCGATCACTGAATAACAAACAACATTGGGAGACATTCGACCTACAGTCTGTCAGTGTACAAAGTCACATTTGCTGCTGAAGGGGAGGTCTAGTGGCAGACGCTGGCGTCTATAATTCTGGCACTCTGTAGCGTCGTTGGATGATGTTTCCCGAAACAAGGTCAGATAATCGATTTGTATGTCAAGTCACCCTCTACAACACCCGAAAGGTTTTCGTAGGATTTCTGGAACACCGTGTATATATATACTGTGTGTGTCTCTTAGGAGTCGAAAGGTGTATTTTCGCTTGGTATTTCAGTAAATATTTGTAATTTAGATTTTGCCTTGTGTAGCAGTAAACTGACTCGTATCACATAATTTCGATAAAAGAAACATTCAAATGATCTATGGAAGATGTAACTAACTAAGCCCAAACAGTTAATGCTTGTAAGGTCTTTCATGCAACGCTCATTGTCAACAGAAAGCGTCGGTTTGCTTCCCATCATAAAGAAAATTATTTTTAAATCGGAATTTTAAGTCTCCTTTCGATAGAACCCTCCTAAATTTGTCTAATCCGATATTCGTTTTCTCAATATATTAACAGAGACAGTAAATTCGACTCAGTAGCGTAGCATGTTTGGCGGCTGCAGACAGCGCGGACGATGGCAGTTGTGGCTGCTGGAGTACTGGCAATGTTTCCAGTTTTAATGTCCTTTTTAATACATATCGATGAAACAAGTATCGCACCAGACTAATCTGGGGCCGTACTTTCGAATGGTCTCGTAAAATTTCGCTTTAAAAATCATTTTCTTTGTAATGGAAAACAAACAGACGCTTTCTGTCGACACTGGCTGTCACGTGAAAGATGTGATAAGCTGTCTTTGTTTGGGCAGACTCTAGCTGCACAGTGCAAAAACGAAATGGCAAATAATTGCCAAAACACCAGAGAACGTGTGCCTGACGACTCTTAGGAGAGATACTCTGTATGTACAGGTCGTCCGTCATGAATAGTCTGAAAAGCTTGTAAGGGTGCTGCAGTGGAGGTTGTTCTGAGAAGTAATTGTTAAGAAAAATGTTCGATACTTCGTTCTGTTTCCGAATTATCTAGCATTCAAGTCAGCCAGTCAGATCGTTGCGAGCGCAAATTCAAGCACTTGCATGCGAGAAAATATGTTAATGCCAAAGATAGGTGTCCGCCCCGGTAGCTGAGCTCGACTACCGGCTGGGTCGGAGATTTCTCTGCACAGGGACTGAGTGTTTTTGTCCTATTTCATCATCATCGACATATCATCATCATCATCTCCTCATCCCCATCGACACGCAAATCGCCGAAGTGGCGTCAACTCAAAAGACTTGCACCAGGCGAACGGTCTACCCGACGGAAGGTCCTAGCCACACGACATTTCATTTTTTTCACAATATGGGCCCTTGAGTTACCACTTCTTTGAATGCTCATTATCAGTTAAAATGTGCCTTTTCTAGATGTGACAAATTTAGCTACGTGAACAAATGCTACGTTTGTTCAGTTTGAGGAAACCAAACGAAGAACAAGTTTGGTGACTCTCTCTGACGTTGGGTTTGTTTGTAATTGTGTGTGTGTTTGTGCATTTGTGTTTAATTACATTCATGTCTTTAATTAAAATCGGTTTATTTCATGTGAAAAACATGGAACTGAAATATCTTATCACTGAAGAATTTTGTCAAAGTTCTCAATAGACTTTTTTTTTTTTACCAAGATCGGTTTACTCATTTTAAATGTTGTTTGAATTTGTTTTTACTAAATGTTTGTAGATTTATACTTCCTCTAGGACGTTCATGTAGCATCCTTTTTTGTCTCTGTGAATAATAGAAAGATTAGTGCTTATGTCCACTGTAGTGCATGAATCTACTAGAAAGATTCATACTAAATGTGGAGCAGTTTATTTGCTTTTGTTTGTATGTTCCTTGTCTGTTATAATAAAATTTTGTCCTGTTTGTACGATGTAGAACATGTTACATTAGAACAAAAACTTACACAAGGTTATTCTGCTAGTCACTTGGGCAAATTAATATCAGAAACTTGCTACTAGTACTTTGCAGAAGTGTTTCAACTAGCGTTGTGCCGTGAGATGGGCAAGTGGAAGTTTATAATGTTGTGCTTAAAAACCATAGCAGACACCTCCATTGGGGCAATATTATTGTCAAATAAAATCGAGACGAAAGTAAAAAAATTAAGAAGAAAAAAAATTTTTTGAAGAAATGGTACATAGGCGTATATAATAAAGTTTTCAAGAAATATTGGAAGAACTAAAACCAGAGGACTTCACTCCAATTAAACATTTCCTGAGAATGTCAAATTTACATCTGCTTCTACATGGATACTCTTCAAATCACGTTTAAGTGCCTGACAGAGGGTTCATCGAACCACCTTCACAATTTTCTGTTATTCCAATCTCGTATAGCGCCCGGAAAGAAAAAACGCCTGCATCTGTCGGTACGAGCTCTGATTTCCCTTACCTTATCCTGGTGATCGTTTCTCCCTGTGTAGGTCGGTGTCAACAAAATATTTTCGCATTCGGAGGAGAAAGTTGGTGATTGGAATTTCGTGAGAAGATTCCATGGCAACGAAAAACGCCTTTGTGTTAACGATGTCCACCCCAAATCCTGTACCATGTCCATGACACTCTCTCCCCTATTTCGCGATAATACATAACGTGCCACCCTCCTTTGAACTTTCACGATGTACTACGTCAGCCCTATCTGGTAAGGACCCAACACCGCACATCAGTATTCTAAAAGAGGATGGACAAGCGTAGATGTAGGCATTCTCTTTAGTAGACGTGTTACATTTTCTAAGTGTTCTGTCAATAAGACGCAGTCTTTGGTTAGCCTTCCGCACAACATTTTCTATGTGTTTCTTCCAATTCAAGTTGTTCATAATTGTAGTTCCTAGTCATTAAGTTGAATTTACGACATTTAGATTTGACTGACTCATCGTGTAATCGAATTTAACGGATTCCTTTTAGCACTCATGTGGATAACCTCACACTCTTCGTTATTTAGGGTCAACTGCCAATTTTTCCACCATACAGATATCTTTTCTAAATCGTTTTGCATTTGCTTTGATCTCCTGATGACTTGACTAGCCGATAAACTATAGCATCATCTGCAAACAACCTAAGACAGCTGCTCAGATTGTCTCCTAAATCGTTTACATAGATAAGGAAGAGCAAAGGGCCCATAACACTACCTTGGGGAACGCCAGAAGTCAGTTCCGTTTTACTCAATGACTTTCGTCAGTTACTACGAACTTTGACCTCTCTGACAGGAAATCACGAATCCAGTCACATAACTGAGGCAATATTCCATTAGCACAAAATTTCACTTCAAGCCATCTGTGTGGTACAATGTCAAAAGCCTTCTGGAAATCTAGAAATACGGAATCAATTCGAAATCCCTTGTCAGTAGCACTCAACACTTCGTATGAGTAAAGAGCTAGTTGTGTTTCAGAAGAACAGTATTTTTTTAAATCCGTGCTGACTCTGTGTCAATAAACCGTTCTCTTCGGTGTAATGCATAATGTTTGACTACGATATATATACCAACATCCTGCTGCCTATCGACGTTAATGATATGGGCCTGTAATTTAGTGGATTACTTCTCCTACCCTTCTCGAATATTGGTGTGTCCGGTTCAACTTTGCAGTCGTTGGGTATGTATCTTTCGTGGTATATGATCGTTAAGTATGGCGCTGTTGTATCGGTAGACTGTGAAAGGAACCTAACTGGTATACAGTCTTCACCGGAAGACTTGCTTTTGTTGATTGATTTATGTTGCTTCACTACTCCGAGGATATCAATTTTTACGTTACTCATGTTTGCAGCTGTTCTTGATTCTAATTCTGTGATATTTACTTCGTCTTCTTTGGTGAAGGAATTTGGGAAGGCTGTGTGTAGTAACTCTGCTTTGGCAGCATTGTCGTCGATAATATTTTCATTGTTATCGAGCAGAAAAGGCATAGATTGTGTCTTGCTGCTAGCATACTTCACGTAAGTTCACAATCTTCTTGTATTTTCTGCCAGGCACCGAGACAATGTTTCGTTGTGAAAACTATTATAAGCATCTCGCATTGAAGTCCGCGCTAAATTTCTAGCTTCTGTGAAAGATCGCCAGTCTGGGAGATTATGAGTCTCTTTAAATTTGACATGTTTTTTTCGTTGTTTCTGCAAGTGTGTTCTGAACCGTTTTGTGTATCAGCTCCATCGTTTGCTAATTTATCTGGTATAAATTTTTCAGTTGCTGTCGATACTATTTCTCTGAATTCAAGCCACATCTGGTCTGCACTTACATTGTTAATTTGGAAAGAGTGGATATTGTCTCTCAGGAAGGCGTCAAGTGAACTTTTATCTCCTTTTTTGAACAGCTATATTTTTCGTTTACTTTTGTAGGATTTGAGCGTTACGGTATTCAGTATCGTTACCACAACCCTGTGCTCACTAACCTCTATATCCATTTTGATGCTCGTTATTACCTCAGGATTATTTGTTGCTAAGAACTGTGTTTTCACAAGCGTTTACTATCCAGTGGGATCATGAACTAACTGCTCGAAATAATTTACGAAGTATGTATTTAGCACAGTTTCGGATCTTTTATGCATACCTCCGGATTTAAACATGTATTTTCGCTAACATATCACGGGTAAATTGAACCAACTATAATGGTATGAGTCTGGTAGATGTTTGAGATTAAACTCAAGTTTGTTTGACCTTTCAGCAATTGTATCATCTGAATCGGGAGGTCGGTAAAATGATCCAATTATTATTTTATTCTGGCTGCTAAGAATGACCTATGCCCAAGGGCGTACCCGGGATCTGAACTAGGGGGGAGGGGGGGGGGCAGGTCATACTAGTCTCGAGAACAAGGACTCGAGACAACATACAGCACTTCTTATTAAATAAAACAGTAAACCAGTGAAAAACTGCTTTTAATAAGCATTTTAAATAAAAGAATGCACTTGTACAATCCGAGAAAACATGCAGCATTTCTTATTAAAAAAACAGTAAACTAGTAAAAAACTGAAAAAAACTTTTAGGGGTGGGGGGGGCAGCTGCCCCCCTCCCCCCTGCCCCTCGCTGGGTACGCCCATGCCTGTGCCCATGCTAACTCACGGGAACTATCTACTTCAATTTCGCGACAGCATTAACTTCTTCTAACAGCAACAAACACGCCACCGCTGACTGTGTTTAGTCTATCCTTTTGGAACACAGTTAGGTTTTCCGCAAAAATTTCGGCTGAACTTTCCTCTGGCTTTAGCCAGCTTTCAGTGCCTATAATGATTTAAGCATCAGTGCTTTCTACTAGCGCTACGAGCTCTGGTACTTTCCCAACATAGCTACGACAATTTACAACTGTCATACCGACGGTTCCTGTATCTACGTTCTTCCTTTGTTCGGCCTGCACCCTTTGACACTGAAGCCCTTTTTGTGTTTTCCTGAGACCCTCTAACATAAAAAAACCGCCCAGTCCAAGACACAGCCCCAGCTACTCGTGTAGCCGCCTCCGCATGTAGTGGTTTCCTGACCTGTTCAGCAGAATCCGAAACTCATCCACCCTATGCCGGAAGTCGAGGAATCTGTAGCCTACACTGTCGCAGAACCATCTGAGCCTCTGATTCAGACCCTTCCCTCGGCTCTGTACCAGAGGTCCGAATCGGTCCTGTCGATTATGCTGCAAATAGTGAGCTCTGCTTTCATCTTGTAAACAAGACTGACAGCCTTCACCACTTCTGTTAGCTGCTTGAAACCAGAGAGAATCTCTTCTGATCCAAAGTGACACACGTTGTTGGTACTGACATGAGCCACCACCTGCAGTTGGCTGCACCCTGTGCTCCACATGGCATCCGGAACGACACATTGCACATCTGGAAGGGCTACATCTGGTATGCACATGGAGTGTACATTGGCTTTCTTCCCATTCTTGGCAGCCATGTCCCTAGGGGTCCCCATAACGCGCTTAACATCGGAGTTCCCAACTACCAGTAATCCCACCCTCTGTGGTTACCTGGATCTTGCAGGCTGAGAGGTTTCCTCTGAAACAGAACGGGTGACTGCATCTGGCTGAGCGACAGTGTCAGCCACTGACACCAACTGGAACCTGGTTGTCAGACTAACTGGGGAGGCCTTACCTACGGCCCCTTGGGAAGTCTTTGGCAGCCTGCCACGCCCTGAGGCGACCTCCCTCTCGACCACAGGTGAGGGATCAACCTCAGTGCGAACAATAACTGGGCTGGCCACCAGTGTGGACCAATCAGAGTCAGCCAACAACAGTGATGTCCATCCACAGCAACTTTAAGCTGTGTGGCCGAAGTTATTACAGCCTGCAGTTGAGAGCAAAGTGTCACCAACTCGGCTCGCATGCGCACACGAGTTCTGAACATGTTTCGTCTTTTGCATTATCAAGTATTCGAAAACAGGATACAAAAATGTAGTAAACTCCGTCATAAAGAGATCGTCTTTCAATTACTATTTGATTTTTAATTAAGAACAAGAAAATAAGGCACTTAAATATATCTCAAATAAAGTATTTACTGCCAGAAACTACATTTGTACTCATTATATATATATATATATATATATATATATATATATATATATATATATATATATATATATACTCCTGGAAATGGAAAAAAGAACACATTGACACCGGTGTGTCAGACCCACCATACTTGCTCCGGACACTGCGAGAGGGCTGTACAAGCAATGATCACACGCACGGCACAGCGGACACACCAGGAACCGCGGTGTTGGCCGTCGAATGGCGCTAGCTGCGCAGCATTTGTGCACCGCCGCCGTCAGTGTCAGCCAGTTTGCCGTGGCGTACGGAGCTCCATCGCAGTCTTTAACACTGGTAGCATGCCGCGACAGCGTGGACGTGAACCGTATGTGCAGTTGACGGACTTTGAGCGAGGGCGTATAGTGGGCATGCGGGAGGCCGGGTGGACGTACCGCCGAATTGCTCAACACGTGGGGCGTGAGGTCTCCACAGTACATCGATGTTGTCGCCAGTGGTCGGAGGAAGGTGCACGTGCCCGTCGACCTGGAACCGGACCGCAGCGACGCACGGATGCACGCCAAGACCGTAGGATCCTACGCAGTGCCGTAGGGGACCGCACCGCCACTTCCCAGCAAATTAGGGACACTGTTGCTCCTGGGGTATCGGCGAGGACCATTCGCAACCGTCTCCATGAATCTGGGCTACGGTCCCGCACACCGTTAGGCCGTCTTCCGCTCACGCCCCAACATCGTGCAGCCCGCCTCCAGTGGTGTCGCGACAGGCGTGAATGGAGGGACGAATGGAGACGTGTCGTCTTCAGCGATGAGAGTCGCTTCTGCCTTGGTGCCAATGATGGTCGTATGCGTGTTTGGCGCCGTGCAGGTGAGCGCCACAATCAGGACTGCATACGACCGAGGCACACATGGCCAACACCCGGCATCATGGTGTGGGGAGCGATCTCCTACACTGGCCGTACACCACTGGTGATCGTCGAGGGGACACTGAATAGTGCACGGTACATCCAAACCGTCATCGAACCCATCGTTCTACCATTCCTAGACCGGCAAGGGAACTTGCTGTTCCAACAGGACAATGCACGTCCGCATGTATCCCGTGCCACCCAACGTGCTCTAGAAGGTGTAAGTCAACTACCCTGGCCAGCAAGATCTCCGGATCTGTCCCCCATTGAGCATGTTTGGGACTGGATGAAGCGTCGTCTCACGCGGTCTGCACGTCCAGCACGAACGCTGGTCCAACTGAGGCGCCAGGTGGAAATGGCATGGCAAGCCGTTCCACAGGACTACATCCAGCATCTCTACGATCGTCTCCATGGGAGAATAGCAGCCTGCATTGCTGCGAAAGGTGGATATACACTGTACTAGTGCCGACATTGTGCATGCTCTGTTGCCTGTGTCTATGTGCCTGTGGTTCTGTCAGTGTGATCATGTGATGTATCTGACCCCAGGAATGTGTCAATAAAGTTTCCCCTTCCTGGGACAATGAATTCACGGTGTTCTTATTTCAATTTCCAGGAGTGTATGTAGGGTGTTACAAAAAGGTACGCCCAAACTTTCAGGAAACATTCCTCACACACAAAGAAAATATGTTATGTGGACATGTGTCCGGAAACGCTTACTTTCCATCTTAGAGCTCATTTTATTACTTCTCTTCAAATCACATTTATCATGGAATGGAAACACACAGCAACAGAACGTACCAGCGTGACTTCAAACACTTTGTTACAGGAAATGTTCCTCCGTTAGCGAGGATACATGCATCCACCCTCCGTCGCATGGAATCCCTGATGCGCTGATGAAGCCCTGGAGAATGGCGTATTGTATCATAGCCGTCCACAATACGAGCACAAAGAGTCTCTACATTTGGTACCGGGGTTGCGTAGACAAGAGCTTTCAAATGCCCCCATAAATGAAAGTCAAGAGGGTTGAGGTCAGGAGAGCGTAGAGTCCATGGAATTGGTCCGCCTCTACCAATTCATCGGTCACCGAATCTGTTGTTGTGTTGAGAAGCGTACGAACACTTCGACTAAAATGTGCAGGAGCTCCATCGTGCATGAACCACATGTTGTATCGTACTTGTAAAAGGCACATGTTCTAGCAGCACAGGTAGAGTATCATGTATGAAATCATGATAACGTGCTCCATTGAGCGTAGGTGGAAGAACATACTGACGAAACTAAAATGAGCTCTAACATGGAAATTAAGCGTTTCCGGGCACATGTCCACATAACATCTTTTCTTTATTTGTGTGTGAGGAATGTTCCCTGAAAGTTTGGCCGTACCTTTTTGTAACACCATATATATATATATATATATATATATATATATATATATATATATATATATATATATATATATATATATGGTGATTCAAAAAGAATACCACAACTTTAGGAATTTAAAACTCTGCAACGACAAAAGGCAGAGCTAAGCACTATCTGTCGGCGAATTAAGGGAGCTATAAAGTTTAATTTAGTTGTACATTTGTTCGCTTGCCATTTCAGCCAATAAAGTTTTTGGTCCCTTTTCCTTCGAAGGTGCTACTGTAACTGGACTACAGTATCTGGAGATGTTAGAGAATTGGCTGTTCCCTCAGCTCGAACAAGAAGCACAACAATTCATATTTCAGCAGGATGGAGCGCCACCACATTGGCACTTATCTGTCCGTAACTACCTGAACGTCAACTACCCGAGGCGATGGATCGGCCGCCAGGCAGCCCGTGACAGAGCACTTCATCACTGGCCTCCAAGAAGCCCTGATCTTACCCCCTGCGATTTTTTCTTATGGGGGTATGTTAAGGATATGGTGTTTCGGCCACCTCTCCCAGCCACCATTGATGATTTGAAACGAGAAATAACAGCAGCTATCCAAACTGTTACGCCTGATATGCTACAGAGAGTGTGGAACGAGTTGGAGTATCGGGTTGATATTGCTCGAGTGTCTGGAGGGGGCCATATTGAACATCTCTGAAATTGTTTTTGAGTGAAAAAAAACCTTTTTAAATACTCTTTGTAATGATGTATAACAGAAGGTTATATTATGTTTCTTTCATTAAATTCACATTTTTAAAGTTGTGGTATTCTTTTTGAATCACCCTGTATATATATATATATATATATATATATATATATATATATTTAGTAAAGTCATTCAAATATTCACTTAAAGAGAAAAAAATTACAAAACAATTACCTTGTGGGTGATGCACTTCAGCTGTATTGGGATAAATTAATCACTTCAACTGTGCAAATGAAATTTGTATTAGCACATACCCAAGTAGTACTGCAAACAATTAAATTTTCATCTTCTGCAAAAACTTGCAGAAGTGCTTGCTATACTAACGATTTTAATTTGTTTTTGTTTGGTGCTTAAAATAATACATGAGCACGGTATCGACATTTATAATGAAGACGTTACTAAAATGTTTCAACACAGGTTTTATCCAGTTTTCTGTTGCTACTAGTGTTTTGTGAAGGGACAGAATTTGGTTCACAAGCAGCTAACGATGCAAGGACTTAAAATCTACCAGGATAAGGAGAACCCTTGTGCCAAGTACCAACACCCTCTTTCAACGATGGATGAGTAGACAGAAGGTAAGGCACTCACTATCCTACCCTTGGAGTTGAAACCACTCCTGGAGGTGAATGAACCTGGTAAGGCCAACGGCATAAGATATGTAAGACAAGGGTAACCCAGAATGTTAAAACCAATGTGGTATCTCTAGTCCCACTGCATTGTGCTCTAAAGTCCGGTTGTTACTGAGAAAAAAGATTTATCGAAAAATATTGCAGCAGAGACTGTTTTTTGCTTGGAAAATCTTTTAGGGATAAACGAGGTTCGATGGGAAGGAGAATTTTAATCAGGAGAATACAAGACAATTTACAAAAGACTGAAAAGGAATGAAAATGGGGTTGGAGTTTTATACAAGAAATATCTAGACAAGAACATGGAAATGGTTATTCCAGTTAGAGGCAGGGTGTTAGGAGTGAAATTAGATAGAATCCTGTGGATATATTTATTATTCACGTTTACATACAAACATTAGATGAAAGCGAACAGGAAATGAACATAATATATGAGCAGATTGAGGAAGGCTACAAATAAATTGGGAGAGTACAAGTAATAACAGTAATTATGAGAGGCTCGAATAGTATAGTGGTATAAAAGGACGGTAGGGCGTGTTACATTACGACGATTCTGCCTCTCTCCATTCCACGGATTTAATGACATATATTTCAATTACTGATAGTTTGAGGAAGCTTATAGTGATAGGTTCAATTCAAAACAGCTATTATTAACAGATCACCAGCAGTACAGTTTATTATTTAAAATATTACTTGCTCTAAATACTTTTAAATATGCAAAGTTTAGCAATTTTTCGAAATGCCACCATACGGCACTGATCGGTTCACACTGAAATTCTAAAGAAAGCAATCATGTGTGACCTGTTAAATCAAAAGCGAATTAGCAATTTCATCCAAACAATGCCAGCAGGAACATCGTCTGAACTTCACTGAACTCGACTGAGGATTTAAGACTCTCCCCACTCAAGGGCCACACTACGTGCTCTCCCCCAGCAACAACATTGTTCAAAGCATTTTCAGTGTGCAGAGATTACTTTAAACTTATATCTCAGTAAAATCAGAGGCACCTGCAATATAGACTCTACAATAAAGCAAATCGATAAATTTAAGATGGAATGTTATAGATGTTGTTGTTGTTGTGGTCTTCAGTCCTGAGACTGGTTTGATGCAGCTCTCCATGCTACTCTATCCTGTGCAAGCTTCTTCATCTCCCAGTACCTACTGCAACCTACATCCTTCTGAATCTGCTTAGTGTATTGATCTCTTGGTCTCCCTCTACGATTTTTACCCTCCACGCTGCCCTCCAATGCTAAATTTGTGATCCCTTGATGCCTCAAAACATGTCCTACCAACCGATCCCTTCTTCTAGTCAAGTTGTGCCACAAACTTCTCTTCTCCCCAATCCTATTCAATACCTCCTCATTAGTTACGTGATCTACCCACCTTATCTTCAGCATTCTTCTGTAGCACCACATTTCGAAAGCTTCTATTCTCTTCTTGTCCAAACTGGTGATCGTCCACGTTTCACTTCCATACATGGCTACACTCCATAAAAATACTTTCAGAAACGACTTCCTGACACTTAAATCTATACTCGATGTTAACAAATTTCTCTTCTTCAGAAACGATTTCCTTGCCATTGCGAGTCTACATTTTATATTCTCTCTACTTTGACCATCATCAGTTATTTTACTCCCTAAATAGCAAAACTCCTTTACTACTTTAAGTGTCTCATTTCCTAATCTAATCCCCTCAGCATCACCCGATTTAATTTGACTACATTCCATTATCCTCGTTTCGCTTTTGTTGATGTTCATCTTATATCCTCCTTTCAAGACACTGTCCATTCCGTTCAACTGCTCTTCCAAGTCCTTTGCTGTCTCTGACAGAATTACAATGTCATCGGCGAACCTCAAAGTTTTTACTTCTTCTCCATGAATTTTAATACCTACTCCGAATTTTTCTTTTGTTTCCTTTGCTGCTTGCTCAATATACAGATTGAATAACATCGGGGAGAGGCTACAACCCTGTCTCACTCCTTTCTCAACCATTGCTTCCCTTTCATGCCCCTCGACTCTTATAACTGCCATCTGGTTTCTGTACAAATTGTAAATAGCCTTTCGCTCCCTGTATTTTACCCCTGCCACCTTCAGAATTTGAAAGAGAGTATTCCAGTTAACGTTGTCAAAAGCTTTCTCTAAGTCTACAAATGCTAGAAACGTAGGTTTGCCTTTTCTTAATCTTTCTTCTAAGATAAGTCGTAAGGTATGTTATAGATAATGACAAATATCTCGACATGTGACGATATAGGATGCTCACACGTTCCTGGATCTCAGAAAATAAAGTTCGCCTGGAAATTTATGGCGACATGAAGTTTATCTGTGAGACTAATCACTTACGAAGGGACCAGAAGACAAGAAATACAGAACAGAACAAGAATACATACTGTTAAACTGGCAAGCTTTTGGATTATTACCCCTCAATTGCTTTTACTACACGAAAATATATGTTTAAAGTTAAGGTTTCTGTGACACTACCATACATTTCTTTATACTGTGACCACGAAAGTATTGGTAGAGAGGGCAAAAAACAAAACATTTAACAGTTGATGGTGACAAACAACAGTACTGATTGACGCAAGTGTCGCTATTAATTTTTATAGGCACATTTTTAGTGCACAATCTCTGTCTCCGCCCATAAAAAAGTATAGTTTGATTTAGCAACAATGTAGTTAAGAAATAAATGAACCAAGCATACTAACTAATGAAGTATTGAGCAGTTTACTGTTAAGTTTCTGCTCTCAAAACAATGTAAATTAACTGATCATATCCTATTTTATCCGTCATTAGAACGAACAAATTTTGTATCAAGACAAATAAATTTTCTCATTTGTATTACCATACTAAGCAAATATCAAATTTTTGTTTTATAACAAAAGTAGTTACATAATCAAGAAAATGTACACACAAAATAGATAAACATTATGTTAAATACACTAATGTTAAAAAATTAATAAAGTAAGGCAGTGGAAGAAGCAACTAGAAAGGGGCAGAGTTAGTTTTGTGGCATGCAGTGCACAGATTTAATAACACAAATACCTAAAGATTCGAAATACTCAAATAGCAGCACTGTACTTTGCAGTTTTTTATTACATACATTCATTGCATTCGTGCATACTCTGCTTTTGTAACCAACCCGACACACACTGTAAACACATCGCATGAAATTGAAGATGGCATGGCTGCGCTGCTCCACGTTACACTGTTGAAGAAGAGACGCCTCTGTGTTGCCAGCTGTGGGATGACGACGGCGCAGCCAGTTCCCGGAGCATGGCCGAGTGTGTCGTCTGTCTGGCGCACCATGGACTCGAGCGCCACCAAGGAAAAGATTTGTCAGTTATTGGCTTTGCGTATTGTGACGTCGTAGATCTCCTATGAGCCATCATCTTGCACGTTAACAAAAAGAGAGAAAAGCGAGAAGTGTTACTTCGATACAAAACGCACGTCGCTGCATCATAAAATTAACAGTCGCGTGCAAGTTTTCCTAACACTGCACCATGACGTA
Organism: Schistocerca nitens; assembly: GCF_023898315.1. Classification (NCBI taxonomy): domain Eukaryota; kingdom Metazoa; phylum Arthropoda; class Insecta; order Orthoptera; family Acrididae; genus Schistocerca; species Schistocerca nitens. The sequence continues at coordinate 566,536,251 of NC_064616.1, read as the reverse complement.
GCTTCAAATACAACATCGCTCACCCTAACACATATTGCCAGTCCCAAGTAACTTTCTTTGCACACATGTAAAATGTTTACACACTAATCCACTGTTAGTGATAATGCACAAAAATAATAGAGGGGGGCATGCTGAACCAGTTCCTTACACTGCGTCACTGGGAAATGTGCTCAAGCAGTCTACCACTTTCTAATACAAACATAACACGAAGATCTCATTCCTACAAGATTATTCATTTTCTTCCATATGTCGATGGTACAATTTAATGTTTTCCACATGATGTAGTTCAAGATACTTTATACGATTACGTTTCTCGAACTCAACAAAATTTGAATGTGCTATCTGATGTCATGAATCTCTTCCTCTATCAACGTGGACACATTATCCTTCATATATACTGGTGCTTCGATTCAGTTACCTGTCTTATTTTGGATAATTCTAACCCTGCAGACGCTTCTCCTTTTTCTCTGACTAATCTGATGAAATTAACCTTCAATTCTTAAACTGGCAGTCATCCATTCGATTGCTAAACTGTTGCTATTGTGCACAGAAGTAGTGTAAATCATCTATTCCAGGTTGATGTATGTGTATCTCTGGTGAACTGTATCTAGTAAAACTTTTGTAACTTGTCCGAAAGAAGCAACATTAACGGAAATATGTTCCAATATTGTTCATTTTGCAACAAGTAAACACTGTCCCTTTTAAAAGTTTGCTTGTCATGGGCACACTCACTTCAGCCAGTTTAAATATTCTGCCATACAGTTTCTTTTCTTCTTCTGAAGTTAATATGGTGGGTCTACCGACTTGCTGTTAAAGAATGCCACTTGAATTTGACTGCATCAGGTCCGGCAAGGGATCTGGAATTCCTTAGCAGTAGTTCTCACACACATTCCATCTGCAATTACATCTGACGCATTCCCTAAAACTTCTCGTGACCACTTTCCTCACTTTCTGGATTTGTTATTGTCTCTCATATTTTTTCCAAAAAGCGGAAAAAGTATTCATTCATATAGGCTTACTTATTTTATGAACATAAATTAAAGTCGTCAGCATTAGGCTTCATAATAACCTCCTGTCAGAAGAGTGTTCACATGTCCCAACTCTCACATAGACCAAAATCAATTATGACAGAGGACAGTGAGGTGTGAGTGTCAGGAACTTGGGAAGCGGGAGGTGGGGAGGAGTTTACTGTGTGGACAGTGTCAAATACAATGTCACCTTGAAGGAGTATGTAAACTGACAACCCCACTTGAGTTCTGCAGGGTAGCTACTGTGGATGTTGGGGCCGACGGCAATAATGTAGGTAGGAAATGTATGGTCCGGTGAGCAAGTCATGGGGGGTGGAATGAGGAGATCAAACGGAGATGGTGGGGCAAGTAACAGTTAGAAATTTGATGAAGAGGGTAAGCATGACGTGTTCAGTGGGAGGACTGTAAAAGGGTTGTGGCTGAGCAAGGATTTTCTTGAGGTGGCCGATTGCATCTCCACCTCTGGCCAGAGGATGAGAATTATCTATATGGTGGAGGGTGGAGGGATAAGTTCAGATGATATGATAGGGTTAAAGAAACGTTTCATTAAGGATAAAGGTTATGACACAGTATGCATTAAAATGGGCTAGATGGTGGAGAGGGAGTGCATGTTGTAGTACAGGATGTTGTATTGCTATCACACTATGATGAGAGGCTAGGGAGTGGGTTGTGCAGGTGAGAAATGAAGAGCATTTGAATGAGGACACTGGGACTGGTGAATACAAAGTGGACTTGTTTTAAACAGCATATGGTTCAGGCACTGAGGTAGAATGCAGAGTGGGCTGCAAGGCAAACTCGTTGGAAGATATGATGTTGGAAGTGGTAGATATTTTGGTGAACAATGGTGAGGAGTCTGATGATATCGTTGGCAGTGGGGGGTGGGAAGGTGGAGTTTTTTATTGGTGGGACAGGCATGGTTAATTCTGGTTTGATTGGTGGGGTATAGACTTTTCAATTGGAGGAGTAGGTAGGATGACTATCATTGCAGATTGGAGGGGAGGCCAAGTTTAGAGATTGCTTGACAAAGTGGGAGATTGTACAGTGAGGACAGATGGGAGGATTGTGTGATTGAGAGTGAGGAGGTCATTACAAAGTAGGCACCTTTGGCAATGGTGGGACTGGAAAGATATTTAGAGGGTTCGATTTTGTGGTACCAGTTCTAAATCTGGGCTCCTTCTTTAAGAAAGTGGATGATTGAAGGAGCAAACCCAGTAATATCATGCATGAGGAAGAGACATTGCAGACGTGAAGAGCTGTGCAGATTTCTTTAGCAGGATGGGTATTGAGTTCGAAGACCACCTCCTCTGCTATGATCCCAGGGCCAGCCCTTCATTACCATGGCAGTCAGGCTGGGGTTGTTTGATTCGAGAGGTGGTGCTGAAGGAGGTGAAGTAGGCATGAGTGCCAAAGGTGGTGGAGGCTGTCTGTTTGAGAGTGGGGTTTGTGGATTTAATAAGCATTCAATCGCTGTGAGACATGACTGTGGCTATGGGAAGGTGTGGGACATACACCTTGATTTCAAGAATGATAGATTTAACATTAAGGAGTCTGAGATCAGAGCAGGATAGGATGAAGGTGTGGACAACCAGGAAAGAAGTGCTGGGAGGAGTGGTGTCCATTTGTTCAATGGAATCCAATTTGCTTTGGTGTCTTTTGTGAACAGTGCTGGTAGTGGTTTCTTTGATTTAATGGGATGAAGGGGAGCTGGGGAATATGTCGAGGTACTGGTACTTCCCTTTGGCTTGAGTTGGTGTGGCAGTTAGTTGACTGGATTACAGGTATTGCGACTTCTGCCATTGCTACAGTGACACATCCAAATGTTATATTTGTTTGTAGTGGAGCATGGGAAATGGTCGGAGTGGGAGAAGTTGGAGGTGAGATATAGGCAAAGGACGTGGTGGGAGTTGGGGAAGAGGTGGTGGGAAGGGTAGAGTAGCTGAAAAAAATTACTGCAAATCAAGATGAGACAATGTAAAAGAGATGGTGCACGTTCAGTGGTGGATTTGAGGAAGTGCTTCTCATAGTAATAGTGATAGCAGGGAACAGGGTGGTACAGATGATGGAGGTAACAGGGCTAAGGGGCACAACACAGGTAGTACATGATTATTACCAGGGACGAGTGTGACTGAGATGATGGAGCATGACAGCTGGGGTGGCTAGGGAGATGTGATGGTGAGGACAACAAGAGATGAAGGCCGCAGTGATAGTGGCAGTGGTAATGGCAGTGGCGGTGGGGATGGTGGCGATGGTGGTGGCGATGGAGACGGTGACAGAGACAGAGGTGGGAGTGAAGAAAGCGACACGAGTGTCATGTCAAGAAGACTGCAGCAGAGCGGCGATAATGATGGTGATGACGCTGAGAGTGATGAACGCACATGAAAGAAATCTTGACAGTATGAACAAAGTAGACACACACAACAGGTATTGTTTTCAAAGCGTAGAAATGGACTCCAACAAGTCTACACTGGACAGGAGATGGGTGATTGGTAAACTATGATCTAGCACGATGGAGTGCTCAGGCCAATCTACTCAATAGCTGCAGGGGATGAGGAAATCCAACGCTCATGTAAGTTGCGCCAGAATGAGACACCTGTCTACTTATATGCAAGTCAAACCATAGCCTTCAGAAATAGAGTAAACAAAATGGTTACAACAGCACACAGTCCATCCATACACAGATTCTTGGGACATTACTAATGCATGTCCACATACCAGCCACTGGACTAGGCTCAGGTTTCCCCTCAGGGTGACAGCAGCCACTTGCTCCCACCACACATGGCAAAGAGAACCTGCAGCCCACAGCCCCCCCCCCCCTTTCCCTCCACTCCCATGCACTGGTGACTGGAGGCTGGTGGCTGGAGGCTGCAATGAAAGTTCTCGGAAAATGAAAAAAATGTTGCGTTCAGTTCTAAGGTACTTATCCACTGGTAAGGTACCGTTAGAATTAGGTAAGATAGCATTCCAGAATGGTATGATAGCATTTATCGAACGAATTTATAGAGAGGCAACTAGAATCACAGCCCGTCAGTGCATCCATATGAAAGTTCACCAAACATGGTCTGAGAAGTTCCCACAGAATGTGACGATTCGTACAAAAGTTTCTACATCTGTTGCCATGAAAATATAACGTAATATAACGTGGCCTTTCTAACGAGACAATCGGACGAAAGGAAGACGTCCAGATGCTCTTATCGTGAAATATTAATTTGAAAGTTTACAAAAAATGGTTCAAATGGCTCTGAGCACTATGGGACTCAACTGCTGAGGTCATTAGTCCCCTAGAACTTAGAACTAGTTAAACCTAACTAACCTAAGGACATCACAAACATCCATGCCCGAGGCAGGATTCGAACCTGCGACCGTAGCGGTCTCGCGGTTCCAGACTGCAGCGCCTTTAACGGCCACTTCGGCCGGCTGAAAGTTTACAGAAAATACATTTGCAACAGGCAGCAGAACGATTTACAGCCATGGACGTACATGTACCGAGAAGACAGAAAAAATGAGCGTTTGTATGGAACCACATAGTTATTCCCCTATAGCTCCATATGCAAAAAAAAAAAAAAAAAAAAAAAAAAAAAAAAAAAAAAAAAAATTCAAATGGCTCTAAGCACTATAGGACTTAACATCTGTGGTCATCAGTCCCCTAGAACTTAGAACTACTTAAACCTAACTAACCTAAGGACATCACACACATCCATGCCCGAGGCAGGATTCGAACCTGCGACCGTAGCGGTCACGCGGTTCCACAGTGAAGCGCCTAGCACCGCACGGCCACACCGGCCGGCTCTATTTGCAGGTGGAACAGGAAAAGCAATGACTATCACTGACACAAGAGATCTTCCATTAGTTAGTTAGTTAGTTTGTTACGTAGGTAAATGATCCGTAGGTCATCAGAACGATTCTTTTATCGACATTATATGGCAAGAGTCAGTTTACGAGATATGTGTACGTGATTGGTGTTAACGTCAACGAACACATTATATTTTAGTGCTACTCATGCAAACACATTTAAAAACTAGTATTTTTTATTTATTTATTAGCTGAAAAGACCCACTTCGCGTGGATATTACTTTCATTTGTTTTCTGCAAACATTCCAAATCACTCGAGAACATAGTAAAAATGAACCTTCAAAAAATCTTAAAAATGTTGGTATACCAAGCTAAAAAGCACTCTCAAATGCTAAAAAATTGCTCTGCAGTACTCTTAAATATACTGACATATTCACCAATAGCCCTATTTAAAATAAACTACTCTGTCAATAACTTATTTATAGAACACTGACATTGATACATGTGTGAATAATATACCAATGGCTCCCTCTGTACCTATAAAGATCAGACTCCCCCCTCCGGAGTTCGCCAACACCCTCGATGGCTCCTGCTCACCTTTATTGAGAATTTTAAAGATGATCATTAACAGAAACAATCTCAAAAGTAGTGCGATGCGCCTGCAGTTAGGCAACTCATTGACATCCCTGCAAATCCAGTTTCCTGCAGCGAATTTTGTGGGGATCAACGCCCCAGGAAATGGGGTGGTTTTATTGGCGACCTTTATGCCACTTCCTGAGGACTTTTCGTGCCGGTTCGGACCGGCGTTTTGTCTGAAACGTTTCCCTCGGCCGATCATAAGAAAACAGTGTGATTTCAACGCTGGACGTAGCGATTATAACTTCTACATTTACATCTTCATGATTACTTTGCAATTCACAATTAAGTGCCAGGCAAAAGAACTATCAAGTAACCTTCAACCTATTTCTCTACCACAAACAATCATGTTGGACGAATATCCGCAACTGAATATTATACTAGAGGTTGAAAATAGCGCTTCAGTTGTAAACTGGTTTTGTTATCACGACCGGTTTCGGGCTCTCATAAGCCCATCATCAGATGTCGCAACTCTGCTGTGGTCCCCTTGCGCCGCGGGGGACGTGTACTACGCGCGGTAGTACAGGTCCACCGCGGAGCTCGGGTGCCACAGAACAGTTGCGACACCAGACGATGGGCTTATGAGAGCCCGAAACCGGTTGTGATAATAAAAGAAATTTAGAACTGAAGCGGTATTTTCAACCTCTAGTATTTTTCTACCCTTCCACTCTCGAACAGCGCGGGGGAAAAACGAACATTTAAATCCTTTCATGCGAGCTCTGATTTCTTTTGTTTTACACTTATGTTCAGAAAAAATGGAACACCATGGAAGAATAGAGATAGGACGTTCATATTCAAAGGATACGTGTTGTCGTTGAGGTCTTCAGTTCTGAGACTGGTTTGATGCAGCTCTCCATGCTACTCTATCCTGTGCAAGCCTCTTCATCTCCCAGTACCTACTGCAGCCTACTTCCTTCTGAATCTGCTTAGTGTATTCATCTCTTGGTCTCCCTCTACGATTTTTACCCTCCACGCTGCCCTCCAGTACTAAATTGGTGATCCCTAGATGCCTCAGAACATGTCCTACCAACCGATCCCTTCTTCTAGTCAAGTTGTGCCACAAACTTCTCTTCTCCCCAATTCTATTCAATACCTTCTCATTAATTATGTGATCTACCCATCTAATCTTCAGCATTCTTCTGTAGCACCACATTTCGAAAGCTTCTATTCTCTTCTTGGCCAAACTATTTATCGTCCATGTTTCACTTCCATACATGGCTACACTCCATAAAAATACTTTCATAAATGACTTCCTGACACTTAAATCTATACTCGATGTTAACAAATTTCTCTTCTTCAGAAACGCTTTCCTTGCCATTGCCAGTCTACATTTTATGTCCTCTCTACTTCGACCATCATCAGTTATTTTACTCCCCAAACAGCAAAACTCCTTTACTACTCTAAGTGTCTCATTTCCTAATCTAATTCCTGCAGCATCACCCGACTTAATTCGACTACATTCCATTATCCTCGTTTTGCTTTTTTTGATGTTCATCTTATATCCTCCTTTCAAGACACTGTCCATTCCGTTCAACTGCTTTTCCAAGTCCTTTGCTGTCTCTGACAGAATTACAATGTCATCGGCGAACCTCAAAGTTTTTATTTCTTCTCCATGGATTTTAATACCTACTCTGAATTTTTCTTTTGTTTCTTTTACTGCTTGCTCAATATACAGATTGAATAACATTGGGGAGAGGCTACAACCCTGTCTCACTCCCTTCCCAACCACTGCTTCCCTTTCATGCCCCTCGACTCTGATAACTGCTATCTGGTTTCTGTACAAATTGTAAACAGCCTTTCGCTCCCTGTACTTTACCCCTCCCACCTTCAGAATTTGAAAGAGAGTATTCCAGTCAACTTTGTCAAAAGCTTTCTCTAAGTCTACAAATGCTAGGGCCGGCCGCGGTGGTCTAGCGCTTCTAGGCGCGCAGTCCGGAACCGCGCGAATGCTACGGTCGCAGGTTAGTTAGGTTTAAGTAGTTCTAAGTTCTAGGGGACTGATGAGCACAGATGTTAAGTCCCATTTTTTTACAAATGCTAGAAACGTAGGTTTGCCTTTCCTTAATCTATTTTCTAAGATAAGTCGCAGGGTCAGTATTGGCTCACGTGTTCCAACATTTCTACGGAATCCAAACTGATCTTCCCCGAGGTTGGCTTCTACCAGTTTTTCCATTCGTCTGTAAAGAATTCGCGTTAGTATTTTGCAGCTGCGACTTATTAAACTGATAGTTCGGTAATTTTCACATCTGTCCACACCTGCTTTCTTTGGGATTGGAATTATTATATTCTTCTTGAAGTCTGAGGGAATTTCGCCTGTCTCATATATCTTGCTCACCAGATGGTAGAGTTTTGTCAGGACTGGCTCTCCGAAGGCTGTCAGTAGTTCTAATGGAATGTTGTCTACTCCCGGGGCCTTGTTTCGACTCAGGTCTTTCAGTGCTCTGTCAAACTCTTCACGCAGTATCATATCTCCCATTTCATCTTCATCTACCTCCTCTTCCATTTCCATAATATTGTCCTCATGAACATCGCCCCTGTATAGACCCTCTATATACTCCTTCCACCTTTCTGCTTTCCCTTCTTTGCTTAGAACTGGGTTTCCATCTGATCTCTTGATATTCATACAGGTGGTTCTCTTTTCTCCAAAGGTCTCTTTAATTTTCCTGTAGGCAGTATCTATCTTACCCCTCATGAGATAAGCCTCTACATCCTTACATTTGTCCTCTAGCCATCCTTGCTTAGCCATTTTGCACTTCCTGTCGATCTCATTTTTGAGACATTTGTATTCCTTTTTGCCTGCTTCACTTGCTGCATTTTTGTATTTTCTCCTTTCATCAATTAAATTCAGTATCTCTCCTGTTACCCAAGGATTTCTACTAGCTATCGTCTTTTTACCTACTTGATCTTCTGCTGCCTTCACTATTTCATTCCTCAAAGCTACCCATTCTTCTTCTACTGTAATTCTTTCCCCCATTCCTGTCAATTGCTCCCCTATGCTCTCCCTGAAACTCTGTACAACCTCTGATTCTTTCAGTTTATCCAGGTTCCATCTCCTTAAATTCCCACCTTTTTGCAGTTTCTTCAGTTTTAATCTACAGTTCATTACCAATAGATTGTGGTCAGAGTCCACATCTGACCCTGGAAATGTCTTAAAATTTAAAATCTGGTTCCTAAATCTCTGTCTCACCATTATATAATCTATCTGAAACCTTTTAGTATCTCCCGGGTTCTTCCATGTATACAACCTTCTTTTATGATTCTTGAACCAAGTGTTAACTATGATTAAATTATGCTCGGTGCAAAATTCTAGCAAGCGGCTTCCTCTTTCATTTCTTAGCCCCAATCCATATTCACCTGCTACGTTTCCTTCTCTTCCTTTTCCTACTGTCGAATTCCAGTCACCCATGACTATTAAATTTTCATCTCCCTTCACTACCTGAATAGTTTCTTTTATCTCATCATACATTTCATCAACTTCTTCATCATCTGCAGTGCTAGTTGGCATATAAACTTGTACTACTGTAGTAGGCGTGGGCTTCGTGTCTATCTTGGCCACAATAATGCGTTCACTATGCTGTTTGTAGTAGCTAACCCACACTCCTATTTTTTTATTAATTATTAAACCTACTCCTGCATTACCCCTATTTGATTTTGTATTTATAACCCTGTATTCACCTGACCAAAAGTCTTGTCCCTCCTGCCACCGAACTTCACTAATTCCCACTATATCTAACTTTAACCTATCCATTTCCCTTTTTAAATTTTCTAACCTACCTGCCCGATTAAGGGATCTGACATTCCACGCTCCGATCCGTAGAATGCCAGTTTTCTTTCTCCTGATAACGATGTCCTCTTGAGTAGCCCCGCCCAGAGATCCGAATGGGGGACTATTTTACCTCCGGAATATTTTACCCAAGAGGACGCCATCATCATTTAATCATACAGTAAAGCGGCATGCTCTCGGGAAAAATTATGACTGTAGTTTCCCCTTGCTTTCAGCCGTTCGCAGTACCAAAACAGCAAGGCCGTTTTGGTTAATGTTACAAGGCCAGATCACCCAATCATCCAGACTGTTGCCCCTGCAACTACTGAAAAGGCTGCTACCCCTCTTCAGGAACCACACGTTTGGATATGTACATTAGTATATTGTGCAGAAATGATTATCATATTAGTCATCTGGGTTCAGCATGTGTCCTGTTGCCTAGAAGGCACAGGGTCCACCATGGGCCCTGATAACTTGTTCCATGCGTGATGGCATCGACATGTATAGGGTGTGAATGGGGCCTTGTGGTATAGCCATCCATGCTGCATTCATCTGGTTGCAAAGTTCACCTGTGGTGGTTGGCAGTGGATCACAGCACTGCACCTGTCGTTTCACTATATCCCCCACTTTTTCGATTGGCGACAGTAAGACATTTTTAGGTAAGAATCAATTTATGAGTGTTTCTTATTTGGTGGGGGGTAAGTTTAAAAATAAAATAGGATTGTAGAAGGGACCAGCTGTCCAAAAGAAAACACTGTCCATTTCGCTAATGTCACTACAATCGAAGAATACGGGAGTTCTGAAGAATTCATTATGGCCTTGGAAGAATTACGACGACATTTTTCTAAACGTTTTGAGGGCACTACCAATCTTGCATCTGAGACCTGAGTTTCTCCTGGCGTATACAACTTTCAAATAACTTCCGGAAATTCAGCCAGGTAACACTTCCAGCGACCGCCGATATTTCGGCGGGAGAACACCCCGCCATTTTGAAGGCAAACTGCAACGGCCAGGCGGCGTACAGGCAAATTTAAAACCTCGGTTCTCGGACTGAAGCAGGAAAGATAACACATACACTGAACACTAGTGCCGCCAAAGATGACCAAAGTCAGAGCTATCGATAGTGAGACTATGAATTCGCAGGTGAGGTAGCATTGACTCTGTCCCTCTGTTTTTTGACAAGGGAGAGAGCCGGATTCCAAACAGAGTAAAAACAGAAACATCCATCCCTGTTCACGAGGTTGCTCGCTAATTTAATCTCATCTGCCTTCCTAATAACACTGTCCCAGTAGCTGGACGTGCATGCCAATATCTCGGTGTTATTATATAACATGGGGTGACCAGTATCCAAGCTATGTTCGGCAATAGCAGATCTACTTGGCTACTGTAATCGTGTGTGCCGTTTATGCTCAGTACATCGGTCCTCCACAGTCCTGATAGTTTGACCAATATATGCCATGCCGCAGCTACAAGGAATACGATATACACCCGCCTTACGCAGTCCAAGATCATCCTTAACGTAACTCAAAAGTGCTCTGATTTTAGATGGAGGTCGGAAAACACATTTCACATCGTATTTGTTGGACGTGTTTCCTTACGTAGGTGAGAAATATGAAATATAAAACCAAGTCATATGCGGTGTGCCTGCATTGCCATTTAAATGCAGTGTGTTTGCAATATCACACTCTTCCCTCTCCTCCATGTCAGACAACGTAGCGTGGTGGTGGGTGAAGTGTGCACCCGGGCGAGAGAGCTGTGGCGCTCGTGCTAAGTCATGGGTCGTGTGCTGAATTGTTGGCTGTTCCTGCTGTAGACTGCCACAGTTATGAGAGAAATATTCAGTAGCAACTTCCAGGTTCCAATCAAAATAATTATTATCTATTTGTTTCAATATTTTTGACTTCGTGTGCAGTTTTTAGATATGTTGCAACTCCTTTTTCCATGTTAACTCTACATGAAAATGGTGGGAATCCTTGATATTTAACTTCTCCATCCCTATGCTTATGTTATGTTCAGAGAAGCAGAGAACCTCTATAACTTCAGAATTGTTGACATCTTCTAGGAATGCAAAAAGCTCATCTATCTTCTTTTTGAACCCTCTAATGTTCTACCGAAACAAATTAATTTTGTTTTTCTGCAAACTATTACATATATTATGACCCTGCTCTGCCCCAGTTTCTTTCAATACCAGTAGCAGGACACAGCGGGTGCGAGATAACCGTGACCCCGACCTAGGGGTCATTCTGGAAATCCTGCCACCCTCAGGCAATTGTGCTTGTTATATTTCGCTGATATCAGCATCAGCACTTCATTATCTGGAAGGTCAAATCGGGAATTATGATATCCTGCCACGTTTCTGGAAATTTTTCACGCAGCATCCCCTGCCCCGAGTGCCGCTTGCTCTGCATTCATGGGAGTGAGGCTCGACTGCAATTCAATTGTATGTCATATTTCGCTGACATCAGCATCAGCATTCAGCCATGATCATCCTCCCCCCCCCCCCCCACACACACACACCCTGTGCTCCAGCAACTTGTATGAAGCACCGGCCTCCCGCGCTCGCCATGCGCCCCGCTCCCACACCCCTCCACTTTCGTTACTTCACAGTACTATAATTATGAAGTGCTGCATATGTTGTAAATGTTTAAAATGCTTATCGATGCACGTAAGTAATGATCTACCTATAATCGACATTACGTTTCTTTTTATTACAGCAGCAGCAGGTTGTAGGTTTTTTTTAATATCCATGCATAGCACTCTCTCTCTGCATTTGTGCGTTTACACTGACAGTGACTGATGATGACGTCGACCACGCGGATTTACAAAAAAGAAGCTCTTCATTCTTACACCACGCTGTTAAGCATTCAATTTTCTATATTCAATTAATTTATTTTATCTGCGCAACACGATATGATGGCGGCGTTGATGAATATCTTGAGGCGACTTCCTGTTACCGCTAGTAGGGGGGAAAATCCGGTATCATCCCACATTGCAGGTTGCCTACATCAGGGACAAGCATACATCAGGAGGCAAACTTATTGTTCTCTTTTGATTGACAGCTCCCAAACTTATAGTTCTGCTAAGTGAATTATGACCCCTTTGGGATAATCCATCCTTATAAGGAACCCACACCCCTCCCCCTCCTCCTCCTTCTCCCCAAGCTCCTTCCTCGCCCCTCTAGGAACTCCCCTCATAGATACAACAACAGTTTTGATTAAATCTGATTGACTAATTAGTAAAATCCATCAATTAATAACACCTCCCCCAATGGGAATCTCTAGCCCTCCCCCTCCCCTCCCCCACCAGCAAATTGTCGGGGAAAAGACTCAGTTCATTGGCCATTTGACGGGAAACCGATTGCAATGTATGGAATATTGTTTAAACAATTTAGACAATTTGTAGAATATCGTTTATTTAAACAATTTATGGGATACAAGGCGCTGTATAGAATACAGTTTATTTATTTATTTAAAGAATTTGGTGGGCAGTCGATTGCAGTGCATGGGATATTGTTTAAATAATTTCTGGTAGACAAGGCATTTTGTGGAATATTGTTTATTTAAACAATTTATGGGATACAAGGCAGTATTTGGAATATAGTTTGTTTAATTAGTTTAAGAATTTCTCGAAAAATGGGCTGCAGTGTATGGAATACTGTTAATTTAAGTAATTTGTGTGTGACAAGTTACAATGGAATATTTAAACAATTGTGCGCTTTGTTATTCTGGTCGAACACGGAAATGCTGAGTGGGCTTAGTTTATATTTGCTGCTGCATCAGTGATGTTAAGACACTTATTTTTTTATTTTCCTCACTTGTCGAAGAACAGTGGTGTCTAAGAATAGACAGGAAAATCAGAACAATTACATGTTTACAAGTTCATGGCATGTTGCGAAACCCACACCACATCGTGAAAAAAAAAAGAACAAACAAAATTCGAAGCACTGTCCTACAGACGAGAAAAATGGCTGGATTTTTCGGCGAATTTTCGATGTCCTACAAATGCTGGTATGGAGATGCTCTAACGCCACAATGGTGATTAGGGGGGACAGTATCCCATCTGTCCGAACCAGAGGAGGCTGGTCTGCTTTGACTTTTCTCTAAACACTCGAACAAAAATGCATCACCTGACGTAACGGAACACTCTGTAGATACACTGCTCTGACCCATTCTTGTTCGATCCAATCTGTAGAGACTTCTACACCTCCTCAAAGGATGTCTTGTCACTCTCTGACGTCATGGAATTTTCTGTGAATGGAGCATTCTGATTGGTTCTTAATGAATTTACCCTTGACCAAATTGCTCCTGCTCGTGTGGGAGCACAGTCCGACACTATCTGCAGACGTGATGACTGGGTGTTGTGTGATGTCCTTAGGTTAGTTAGGTTTAAGTAGTTCTAAGTTCTAGGGGACTGATGACCATAGATAGTACGTCCCATAGTGCTCAGAGCCATTTGAACCATTTGAACTATCTGCAGACGCATAAATTACGAGAACTAAAGCAGCAAACCATTTTGTACAGATCGAGAAACATACAGCAGTCATATTGCGCTGACAGTTAAAGGCTGCAAAAGTGTTCTACAGATCATGAACGGAATGAAGCGCAGTACAGTAGCCACCGTTTGTGGTCTCCCGCGTGTGTGTCTATCGCCAGGACGCCACTACGAAGTTCAAAATCGCCAAATGTCCTAATTACATATCATGCTATTAAATGCCACCGACAAGGTACCGGAATCGGCCTCCTTTGATCTCGCCCCCCCCCCCAAAAAAAAAAGCATCAAATGGCGGTATTATGTTGATCCAGAAATTCCATTCTCGCTTCCTGTGTCTGTTCCTCACAAGAGGCCACTCCGTGTTTGTCTGTGTGAACCTTGGGTTGTTTGGGGAAGACCAGACAGCGAGGTCATCGGTCTCATCGAATTAGGGAAGGACGGGGAAGGAAGTCGGCCGTGCCCTTTCAAAGGAACCATCCCGGCATTTGCCTGGAGCGATTTAGGGGAATCACGGAAAACCTAAATCAGGATGGCCGGGCGCGGTATTGAACCGTCGTCCTCCCGAATGCGAGTCCAGTGTGCTAGCCACTGCGCCACCTCGCTCGGTGTCTGTGTGAACCAACGTCTCTAAACACGGAGACGGCGTTTCTCATCTCTCCTCAGAATACTGTGTTCTTACTGGCTAATGTTGGAGACAAAGGGAGAGCTAATGCGATTTCGATATCAAAAATAGGGTTAAATAATCCATTTGGACTACCCTATCAAATTAATTGTTTTACGATTTACAGGATTCAAATAGATTGCTTGAAACACTCACTCCACCTGACGCTAATCCTTCTTCATAATGAAGCATATTTTCAACGTTTGAGTATCACACGCAAACGTTATGTAAATCAAGTAATGAAATTTCCGCCAGAAACAGATCGTTGCGCTAAATACATCCTAGGTCTTGTATGCACCGACGTTTGAGAGCACAAACACCCTCCTACAGCACAACATTTCCCCTAAACACATCAGATGAAAAAAATCCAACCGATCACATAAATTCGCGATCGCGAAGATCGCGCCGTCCGCTGAGTGGCAGTAGCAGCGCTCGCGCCATCGGCCACCGGCAGGGACATCACACCATCTCGCGAGCGCCAGTGAGGAGAGACCCGCACACGCACTGGCTATGTCGGCAGCCGCTCGCCCATTCCCCAGCATCCACACACCTGCTGTTCCGGAGAGAGACTGTCACCGAGCAGTCAACCAATCAATTTACATCAGTGGAATAACCGTCCAGCGCAGACACACATCCGTCGTTTTGAGTCTTCTCACGCAACACACACGTCCGCTTCTATCACTGCTCACCCAGCGCACTGGTCACTTCACTAACTCCTGCTGCCACAGGCAACAGCAAACAGCTCGGGGCATTCTTTGTACCTAGCTGCCCATCACAGGCTGAGCTAATCCGTTCTCACACGAAATGTAGATTTCTCCCTTTTATACAACTTATTTTCAGAGACAGAAGAAATCTGCGCACACACGCGTTTACACATCCCTGAAGTATCATTACCTGTTGTGAAAATTCTGTAACAGTATGGCATATGCTACATTTCCACTACGTATTTTCTCATCAGGCAGAAAAATTCTGTTCTAAGCGGCATAATATCTGTTGCGTTATACATCACAGGACTAGAATGTTAAACTCATTTTTGGCTCATGACGGAGTGCTAAGATCTACCTCTGTCACGGGATGCCTCCTCAGTTTCGAACTCCCTTAAAGTACCCAAATGCTTCAAAACTTATGAAGTCTCTTAAGATAACAGCACAGAGAAGTTGTGAATATCAGGTTTATACTATGTATCACCTCATAAATTCGGTAAGACATCTGATTTTATTACGATGGTTACGATGGTCTTATGGGAGGCTGAAATTTCAGTAAAAGATACCGCCGCAAAAAACCTCATTATTCCTCCAGCTCAGGAATCACACCCATAGTACCCTAATCATCGCTTCCACCCACCATTGATATCAAATTACTAAGCTAAATAATTTAATTGGTTGTGAGAGTCACTTTGCATGGCGAGTAGCTTTTTTTGTCGGGTTACACTCACCATGTAGCTGAAATGGGAATTCCTGGAGGGAAGACGATGTTCTTTTCAAGGAACTGTTGAGAACCGACGTTTGAAGCTGACCACAGTGTTCTATCACTGACAACAAAGGTTACGTGTTTTCGCGCTATTAAAACCATGATCACAATGACTATGTTACCGTCACCCTGCATAAAAAAACATCTTGGTTCTACAGGAACACACAAGAGTCGCTGATAGCATTACGCTTTCTGGGAGAAATTCTATGTGAGAGCCGGTCGGAGTGGCCGTGCGGTTCTGGGCGCTACAGTCTGGAACCGAGCGACCGCTACGGTCGCAGGTTCGAATCCTGCCTAGGGCATGGATGTGTGTGATGTCCTTAGGTTAGTTAGGTTTAATTAGTTCTAAGCTCTAGGCGACTGATGACCTCAGAAGTTAGGTCGCATAGTGCTCAGAGCCATTTGAGCCATTTTTCTATGTGAGACTTGAAATCAGGTCTACCAATTCAACCACATACCAGATTTGGATCCTATGGAGACATCTTTCAATGATTACAGCCAGTGGTGAACTACATTCATGCCACTCTCATATCTCGAAACGAGTCACCTGCTGCAGCCACATGTAGTAAGAGTTGCTTCACGCAGTGGAGAATGGCACGCCGGCGACCGAGAGGTTGCCAAGTAGGCAAGCACAGATAGCCTTGCTGACAGCAGCAGTCTACCAACAGGCTGACGCAAGGACGCACACAGACCGAGCGCCGAGCGAAGCCTGGAGAATGCTGACTAAGGGGAAGTGAGGCCAGCACGCTAAGTTACCCTGCAATATACTGCGGGAGTAATAACAAACAGCTACCACCGAGGGTAAAAAACGTCCTCCTGCTGGATGTAAATAGTAGAGCGCAGGCAGCAACTGACAGGAGCCATTAGGAAGCAGTTCGGATCTGAGGACAACCGTGGGTGGTGGTGGTGGTTAGTGTTTAACGTCCCGTCGACAACGAGGTCATTAGAGACGGAGCGCAAGCTCGGGTTAGGGAAGGGTTTGGAAGGAAATCGGCCGTTCCCTTTCAAAGGAACCATCCCGGCATTTGCCTGAAACGATTTAGGGAAATCACGGAAAACCTAAATCAGGATGGCTGGAGACGGGAATGAACCGTCGTCCTCTCGAATGCGAGTCCAGTGTGCTAACCACTGCGCCACCGTGGTCCGTGTCCAAATGTTCAATCTTTGTATGTGACGATTCCAGAAGTCTGTTCCAGCTTGCAGGAGTCATCATTTCGCCGCCAGATGTCAACTTCAGCTCTGGAGGTCGGCGTGAGTTCGGTCAACACCATGGCTGACTAACTACAGCGGGAACTTCCAGCAGGACTCGTCACAGCGCGGTCTTGGTCATAGGCGCCGCCAGGGACTGACGCCCGGACTTCACGGCAACCCGGCCCCAGGGCACGTGGTCCGTCCATGACAGGACCTCGCGGACATCGCAACTGACGGCTTCCCAGCCGTCGGTGCAGCAGGCGTCGGCAGCTCCTTCAGCAGTTCATCCCAACCACAGGTCATGCTGGCTTCAGCAGAGCACTGGTGGCCTGAGGCTCCCGAGTGTGATCAGCGGAGCGCGTTGCGCGCATTGTCGGAGAATCTACACATTAGCAGTCAGGTTAAGGGATCCGCAGGGCTGGGCAGCGACGACGAGGGAGAAATTGTAAAAAAAGTTCAATAAATAATTGTAAAACTCCACGCCATCTCAGTCTTTGGCGCAGCCACTGTGTCTGCTGCTTACAAGTGGTGCAGATGCTGTAACAAGTGATGTCAGGTGCACCCACGCGACGACTTTGACTAGCACCGTACGGAGCAACCGAGAAACACCGGATAGGGTGAGTCCAGCAACTGCCTTCTCTCTGTTTTCTGTGTAGCTAGACATGTCGAGGGTAATGTTAAGGGATGTGAGAGTGTCATTTGAAAGGCCTAGCAGCCCTGTAGACTTATCGCAGTTTTGTGGGAATGATAGTCACGTTAACTTAGTACCATCTAAATATGTAGTGTGTGGATTAACAGGTCACGTCGCTCCTTACGATAAATTTGTACCAAGCGCTTGTGATGTGTGTGGCTTCTATGGTCATGTAACGGGGCAATGTGGTAAGTCTAGATGGCTTGCCATTAGACGTGCTAGGAATTAACTTGCTTCTGGGTAATACCATTTTATTTTTG
Organism: Schistocerca nitens; assembly: GCF_023898315.1. NCBI lineage: Eukaryota > Metazoa > Arthropoda > Insecta > Orthoptera > Acrididae > Schistocerca > Schistocerca nitens. The sequence continues at coordinate 566,518,271 of NC_064616.1, read as the reverse complement.
TGAGGTGAGGTATACCACACGGAAAATGCCAGAGACACGTGCAACCGGGACAAGTGACGCCGTAGTCGCATTGACAGAGCAAGTTAAGAAACTGATTGAAGAAAATAAGTTGCGAAAGCAGCACATGCAGAGAATGGAGCAACAATTGTTGCAAAATACTCAGGCTCGGGAAGCGATAGTGTAGAATGCAAGGGTACTGTTTTTTCGGGTGTGGCAGACTGTTCAGCGGCTAATTTGATACCTTCCTTCTCGGGTAAAACATCAGAAGATGTGAATGTTTTCATTGGTGATGTACGTAGTACGGCTAGACTGTGTGGCTGATCGGATGAAATGTGTTTGCAAATGGCGAGGTTACGGTTAGTAGGTGACGCAAAGACTTATGTGGCATACCACGAAGGGTTAAAGAATGCTACTACGTTCACAGAGTTGGCTGAGGGATTATCGCAAAGGTTTAGGAAACAAAACAGTGCCAGATTTTTTAGAGAAAAATTGGGGAGGATGATGCAAACAACGGGTGAAACGGCAGAAGAATTTTCAGACAGAATTAGGAGGACGAATGCTCACACATATGAGTTAACGCAAGATGCGAGTGCAAATGAAGTTCTATTGAAAGACGCAGAGAATAGAGCTTTAGACGCATTTTTGCAAGGGGTCTCGTCGGATTTTTCACGCCAGATATGGATGGAAAATCCAAATGACTTAGCAGCAGCATTGCGCGTAGCTACACATTTGCAGGAAGTGGATGGTGCCACTAGAAGTCGCAATGACAAGAAAATTTTTTCGTCTTCCAAAGAGTTTTACCATTGTGGGAAGCAAGGTCATTTTAAGGGACGATGTTGGTAACCGCAGTGTTTCAACTGTCAGAAAATAGGGCATAAGGCACGGCAGTGTAGAGCCAAAAAACGGGTTAATGATACAGCAGGTAAAAAACTGTTAAACGAAAAAGGGAGTGTTCCTGCCGTCGGGAGGCATTCCCAGTAAAAAGAGGTACTCAGAGAGTGCACGAAGAGGCGAATTGTAGTTTGATGGTTTGGATAAAAGATAAGTGGCGAAGAGTTTTAGTGTATACTGGAGCGCATGTATCAGTTGTCAGTGTGGACCTCGTGGGCAAGAAAGGATTGGAAGCTCCGAGATACAGATTGCGCGCAGTAGGTGATAAAAAGTTATATGCACTAGCGACAGCACAGCTCAAGTTTAAGATAGGGAACGTGTGGTTCCGGGAGCAAATGGAGGTGTTGTCAACTGTGGTACAGGGACTTTCAGCGATACTTGGGTTGGACTTTCTGATTAAACATCACGCCAAAATTGACCTTTCACAACATACGCTGGAGCTCGATGGGAACTTGTTCTCAATGGGTACAGCCATTGCAAATGTTTCAGAGTCGCAAGGTGCACCGATAGCTAAGGTTATACCAACTAAACTGCGTACAAGTGCATTAAAGTTGATTTCGAGTGACAAAGTACGAACAGGTACAGGGAAGTTGATATGGGTACCGGTGGATGTCGATGTGCCACAGCAGGGGTTATTCTTGGTGGAGCCACTACCGAGTAATGAGGTTTTAGACGAAAAGCATTGCTTTATTCGTAGGAGTGTATCACGGGTAACAGACATAAATGGGCAGTTTATGGTTCCCGTGAGTTTAGATAACTGCGGGCGGGATGATGTCGATCTGCCAAAGGGATTAGTAATAGCCACAGTAGAGTTAATGGATGAAGAGGACATCGATAGTTCGAGGCTAGACTATGATGTAAAGCAAACCGTCAGCACATCTGCACATCGTGACAAGGTAAATCATTTGAGAGGAAATGATCGTTCGGGTATGGAAACATTCTTACTAAAGTATAAAGCATTGTTTGAAGCACAGGGTACGTTACCTGTTACACCGATAACACAGCATATAATTCCGACAGGGAATCACGCTCCGGTGTATCGTAAGCCATACAGACTACCGAAACAACTACAAACCAGTAGAAGAGCAATTAATAGAGCAACAACTGGAAGATGGGATAAGCCAGCACAGTAACAGTCCTTGATCTAGTAGCATGGTCCTAGTCCCGAAGAAGACACCGGACGGGTCGAAAAAATTTCGCTTTTGTTGCGATTACAGACATTTGAATGAACGGACAGTGGCGGACGTATATCCGATTCCGAATATCACAGAAACGTTAGACAACCTAGGGCAGTGTAAATTTTTCTCCACTATGGATTTGCGAAGTGGTTATCACCAGATTGAAGTATGTCCGGAGGACAGGCCAAAAACAACATTTACGACGCATTGTGGTCACTTCGAGTATAAAAGAATGCCGTTTGGACTAAAAAACGCTCCAGCAACATTTCAGAGGTTGTTGGATGGAGTCCTTCGCGGGTTGAAACCGAAAAAATGCATGGTGTATCTGGATGACATTATAGTTTTTTCAAGAGATAGAGAGCAGCATGTGGAACGGTTAGAGGAGGTGTTTAAAAGATTAGGGGCAGCACGGCTAACATTAAGTTTGGACAAATGCCATTTTGCGCAAGCACAAGTAAATTATCTCGGGCATGTTATCAGTCAGGACGGGGTACGGACAGCTCCTCGTCTCACTTCTGCAGTACGAGATTTTCCGGTTCCGCAAACGGTTAAACAACTGCAATCGTATATTGGTCTTGCGAACTACTATCGAAAATTCGTACAGGAGTTCGCGGAAATAGCGAGGCCACCTATTAAGTTGCTAAGAAAAGGTGTTACCTTTCAGTGGACGTCAGAGTGCGAGAAAGCATTTCAAGAGTTGAAACGGATACTGACATCAGATCCAGTTTTGAAGTTTCCAGACTTTTCGAAGGAGTTTATACTACAATGTGACGCGTGTAATCACGCTCTTGGGGTTGTACTTGGGCGAGAAATTGATGGCAAAGAACATCCGATTGCGATCGCGCCTGCGTCAACTTAACAAGGCGGAACAAAATTACTCCACGACGGAGAATGAATTGTTAGCAGTAATATACGGTATTTCGTACTTTCGATGTTATCTGTACGGTAGAAGGTTTGAGGTTGTGACGGATCATTCAGCTCTGAAATGGTTATTAGGTCTGAAAGACCCAACGAGTAGGCTAGTGAGATGGGCGCTGAAACTCAGTGATTATGAGGTGATACAAAAGCCAGGTGTGAAACATGCCAATGCTGACGCATTGAGCAGGAAAGTGGCAGTATTACAAGTAACAGGGGTGACTGAAGATGAATGGAAAAGGGCACAAGCCGTGGATAGTGATTGCCAATTGTTCAGAAAGTAACCGCAGTTCATAGTACAGGATGGGTTACTTTGCAGGTCGACGAAATGCGCCCCGTGTGTAGTCGTACCAGCAGCGTTAACATCTGCAGTTTTGCAACAAGCGCATGACTTTTTCCTTTCAGGACATGGCGGGAGAAGAGCTACGGATAGGCGGTTAGTGGAGAAGTTTTGGTGGAGGACACGATGTCAAGACGTGGACGAGTACGTCAGGAATTGTGTGCCATGTGCGCAGCGTGCGGACTTGAGCCATCAAAAGATTACCAGAGGCAGACAGACCTTTCCAACAAATCGGAATTGATGTATTAGGCCCACTTCATAGGAGTGCAGAAGGGAATAAGTATGTGTTAACAGTGATTGACCACTTTTCTAGGTATTTAGTCATGGTCGCATTACCAGATCAGAAAGCAAGTACGGTGACACAAGCTTTAGTTAATAATTAGTTACTCAGGTATGGGATACCTCAGTCCTTAATCTCGGATCAAGGTACTAATTTCACGTCTGCTCTGATGAAGCAACTGTGTAAGTTACTGATGGTAAAGAAACTACGGACTAATCCATTCCATCCGCAAGCAAACGGACGAACAGAGAGAGTGCATCGCACGATCGCTAAGATTTTGAGTCACTATGTAAATAGTCAACACACCGACTTGGATGTGTACTTGCATGTAATAGTAAGGTACATACGTCGACAGGATTGTCGCCATATGAAGTGGTGTATGAGCGGAAGATGCCATCACCTTTTGACATGCTTCGTCCAAGGCTGGGAGCGGAGGGCGAGCATGTAAGGCAATTTGCGAAAACCATTAAGGAAGTATGGCAGAGAGTTAGACGACCTAACATGAAAGCGTTGGAACGACAAGAATGGATGGGAGGTACAACGAGGAAGTTGCCACAGTACAGAGTAGGCCAATGGGTGCTACTAGCTAATCTGTATGTTCCAAAAGGGAGAACCAAGAAGTTCACAAACAAGTTCCAGGGACCGTACCAGGTAGTGGAAATGACATCGCCGGCCGGGGTGGCCGAGCGGTTCTAGGCACTACAGTCTGGAACCGAGCGACCGCTACGGTCGTAGGTTCGAATCCTGCCTCAGGCATGGATGTGTGTGATGTCCTTAGGTTAGTTAGGTTTAAGTAGTTCTAAGTTCTAGGGGCTGATGACCTCAGAAGTTAAGTCCCATAGTGCTCAGAGCCATTTTTTTAAATGACATCACCTGTCAATGTAAAATTACAATTGCCTACTAAGACAACGGTGGTTCACGTTAATAGTGTTAAGCTGTTCCAGGGGGTAGTAGATCCGTGTATATGTACTTCTCCTTCTGGCAGAAAGTGAAAAGAAGCGCCAGAAGCAGACAGTAAACTGTGTATTAAGTATAACTTGCGTTCGAGGGATGTGTAGTTAGCAGTAATTATCATGTGTGTATTATTTTTGTGCATGGACTAGGGTTATTTTATTGGTATTAAGGGGTAGTGATGGGAGTTTTTTCCTTCTCTCTCCATTCTGTAGGTGACGCAGGATGGGGTACAAGTGGATAGTATGGGGCGTAGTCCTCTGGCAGCTGACACAAGCTGGCCAGGTACTGCCGTTGCGAAGTGGGGTGTTGTTCGGGAAACAACCGGATGTGGTCCTCCCGAGTCACGAGTGGACGCTTCGGCTGGCACTCAACATCCTGCAGGTAAGGAACGAGATGCGGCAGCTACAGGAGGTGGTATCAGGTGTGGAAACGGTTGCATCTAAGAACGAAATATTACGGGACATGCAAGAAGAGTACAAGGCTTTGGATAGGTCATGTAAGGAAATAAGGGAACAACTGCGCCAAATCATGAGCATGATTCCAGGGAGGAGAAAGAGAGTAAGGAGGGATTGGTTGAATGCAGGTGGGAAGTTGCTGAAAACAATTTTTGGAACAGCGGATAGAGACGATATTGAGGGTTTGAACAATTCTTTAACAGTTATTCGCGACAGGGAGGAAAGCATAGGGAAGTTAGTGGATATACACACACAACAGAGATACGGGGATTAGGTACAGAGTTGTTGAATGTGACACGCGTGGTGCGTGGGATGGCTACAGGGTTACGAGCATATGTAGAAAAAACACAGAAATTATTGAATACGGATCTGTAACAGGTACAAACGCGATTGGATGTAGTGGAAAGGAAGCTGGAAATGACTAAATTGCTGCGAGAACTGGTTAACAGCATTGGTGATGCACGAGTGAGGATGGATGAATTGCAAGAGGCAGTACATCACACATTGCACGGGCAAGTGAGTGTCACGTAGATGTCACCAGAAAAATTCAGACGGAGTCTGAAGCAGGCAGAGGGAGAGTTTCCAGAGGGGATAGAGCACGTAGTGCCGATAATTGAAGCGAGTATGTCACTTTTTTTATCATATGTCTAGGATTAAGGTAACAACGGATCTAGTTAAGGTGTATATAGAGATTAGATTTCCAGCAACTAGTGGGGGGAGACAGTATCACTGTTACACAGTGCATTCTTATCCGGTCAAATGGGAGTGCATGGGGAAGGGCGTACAGTTCAGAACACAGGAGGTTTCATTAATTTCTAAGGAGGGGGATACTCGTGCTACTATGTCGTTTAGAGTTGAGTAGATGTCTAACGGAGTCAGTTTCCATTTGTCCATCACGGGTTGTTTTCACGGGCAAGGGGTCGTGTGAGATCCAGTTATTTATGGTAGAAGCAGATGCTTCGGAGTGTCGGAGAATAATAGTGAAGCCTACGCCACAGTTTCAGCAAGTAGGGAGGCATTGGTTGTATTCAGTATTCGCTACGGAGAGGATATCAGCCAAGTGTTATGACATGGAAATTGGACAGCAGCCACGGAGATGGAATTACGGGACAGTGGTTTGCTAATCAAAAATGGTTCAAATGGCTCTGAGCACTATGGGACTCAACTGCTGAGGTCATTAGTCCCCTAGAACTTAGAACTAGTTAAACCTAACTAACCTAAGGACATCACAAACATCCATGCCCGAGGCAGGATTCGAACCTGCTACCGTAGCGGTCTTGCGGTTCCAGACTGCAGCGCCTTTAACCGCACGGCCACTTCGGCCGGCGTTTGCTAATCAACGGGACCAATTGTGAAATAGTAGGGGATCGTTTCAGCTTACCAGCGACAGTCACGGGAGTCACCAAGGTAACAGATACTCATCTGATGTTGTACTGGCCAGATGTGTCATTCAGCATCGCTCCAGGAGAAAATTTGACGTATATTAACAACATCTTGGATGCTACACTATTGCAAATGATAGATAACTAGTAGATTTGGAGAAAGGTCAAATTTCAATGCAGCAATTACACTCCTGGAAATGGAAAAAAGAACACATTGACACCGGTGTGTCAGACCCACCATACTTGCTCCGGACACTGCGAGAGGGCTGTACAAGCAATGATCACACGCACGGCACAGCGGACACACCAGGAACCGCGGTGTTGGCCGTCGAATGGCGCTAGCTGCGCAGCATTTGTGCACCGCCGCCGTCAGTGTCAGCCAGTTTGCCGTGGCATACGGAGCTCCATCGCAGTCTTTAACACTGGTAGCATGCCGCGACAGCGTGGACGTGAACCGTATGTGCAGTTGACGGACTTTGAGCGAGGGCGTATAGTGGGCATGCGGGAGGCCGGGTGGACGTACCGCCGAATTGCTCAACACGTGGGGCGTGAGGTCTCCACAGTACATCGATGTTGTCGCCAGTGGTTGGCGGAAGGTTGCATGGGGGCTTAATTAAAATAGAATGCAAATAATTTTGGTAGCTGTCTGTCCGATTACGAAGTCTCGTAAACGGTTGGCCCTGACTAGTATTATTACGCAATCTGACTGCATAGAACAACAACAAAGAATGAAATGGAAATTTTCATTAACACAATTAATTAATTAAGTCCCCAGCAACTATAAAACCTACGAAACCAAAGCACAAGTGTAACTGTTCTGTGTGTGGAAGTATGACTCAACGTACGCATCTGGCACGGTTGTTCTTCAACAACACAAGAAATTTTAAATATCATTTATACTGAATTAATTAAAGAAAACAGAAATACCATAATTACTCAAGAAAACCAGAATTACACTCTAATACAAGAACACAAGCCAGATGCTTTGTTGACTGAACCTGTAATGACGCATTATTCAGGACATTGAAATAATGAGAAAGAAAAGAAAAGTAGTTTGTTACCTTAATTTATATTGATGAAAAGCACTCTAGACATTACAATCTCTCCACACCGACTCGCTACTATCACATCTCAACAAGAACTTTTCAGTATCACATCTCAGCAAGCACTGCCCACTAGCTCATCTCAACAAACACTCCTCACTACGACATCTCAGCACTGACTACCACGAGTTCTCCCAAAGCACTGCCCACTACGACATCTCAATAATCACTGCCAGTGAAGGCGGCGGAACAATACTCTCTAGCGCGATCTCTGGCGCTGTGGCTCAGTGTAGCCACCTTTCAAGGTACACGTGCCCGTCGACCTGGGACCGGACCGCAGCGACGCACGGATGCACGCCAAGACCGTAGGATCCTACGCAGTGCCGTAGGGGACCGCACCGCCACTTCCCAGCAAATTAGGGACACTGTTGCTCCTGGGGTATCGGCGAGGACCATTCGCAACCGTCTCCATGAAGCTGGGCTACGGTCCCGCACACCGTTAGGCCGTCTTCCGCTCACGCCCCAACATCGTGCAGCCCGCCTCCAGTGGTGTCGTGACAGGCGTGAATGGAGGGACGAATGCAGACGTGTCGTCTTCAGCGATGAGAGTCGCTTCTGCCTTGGTGCCAATGATGGTCGTATGCGTGTTTGGCGCCGTGCAGGTGAGCGCCACAATCAGGACTGCATACGACCGAGGCACACATGGCCAACACCCGGCATCATGGTGTGGGGAGCGATCTCCTACACTGGCCGTACACCACTGGTGATCGTCGAGGGGACACTGAATAGTGCACGGTACATCCAAACCGTAATCGAACCCATCGTTCTACCATTCCTAGACCGGCAAGGGAACTTGCTGTTCCAACAGGACAATGCACGTCCGCATGTATCCCGTGCCACCCAACGTGCTCTAGAAGGTGTAAGTCAACTACCCTGGCCAGCAAGATCTCCGGATCTGTCCCCCATTGAGCATGTTTGGGACTGGATGAAGCGTCGTCTCACGCGGTCTGCACGTCCAGCACGAACGCTGGTCCAACTGAGGCGCCAGGTGGAAATGGCATGGCAAGCCGTTCCACAGGACTACATCCAGCATCTCTACGATCGTCTCCATGGGAGAATAGCAGCCTGCATTGCTGCGAAAGGTGGATATACACTGTACTAGTGCCGACATTGTGCATGCTCTGTTGCCTGTGTCTATGTGCCTGTGGTTCTGTCAGTGTGATCATGTGATGTATCTGACCCCAGGAATGTGTCAATAAAGTTTCCCCTTCCTGGGACAATGAATTCACGGTGTTCTTATTTCAATTTCCAGGAGTGTATTAAGGCATGTGGAGGAGTACGATACCAGGCGGAAACATAGCATATTGACCATTGGTATTTCAACCAGTATTATTACCGTGTTGATTGTATTTATCGGTGTGGTATATGTCTTATTAAAACGGAGGATTCAGCATGTTCATGCAAGACCGCTCCATGAGATTCCTGTAGAATGGATTACCAGTAGGGCATGAGTCAGGGCAACCTGGATGTATATAGGGAAGAGGTAGAATATAGGATAGAACTAGAGTTAACGTATAGGGTAAATTCGGGGACGAATTTAATTTTTCGGAGGAGGCAGTGTTGCAGCAACATGTAGTAAGCGTTGCTTCACACAGTGGAGAATGGCAAGACAGAAGCACGCCGACGACCGAGGCATTGCGAAGTAGGCAAGCATAGCTAGCCTTGCTGACAGCAGCAATCTACCTACAGGCTGACGCAAGGACGCACACAGACCAAGCGCCGAGCAAAGCCTGGATAGTGCTGACTAAGGGGAAGTGAGGCCAGCACGCTAAGTTACCCTGCAATATACTGCGGGAGTAATAACAAACAGCTACCACCGAGGGTAAAAAACGTCCTCCTGCCGGATATAAATAGTGGAGCGCAGGCAGCAACAGACATAAGCCATTAGGAAGCAGTTCAAATCTGAGGACGGACGGGGTCCGTGCCCGAGTGTTCAATCTCCGTAGGTGACGATTCCGGAAGTCTGTTCCAGCTCGCAGGAGTCATCCGTTCGCCGCCAGATATCAACTTCGGCCATGCAGGTCAGCCCGAGTTCGGTCGGCACCATGGCTGACTAATTACAGTGGGAACTTCCAGCAGGACTCGCCACAGCGCGGTCTTGTTCTCAGGCGCCGCTGGGTACTGACGCCCGGTCTTCACGGCAACCCGGCCCCACGGCGCGTGGTCCGTCTATGATGGGACCTCGCGGACATCGCGACTGACGGCTTCCCAGCCGTCGGTGCAGCAGGCGTCGGCAGCTGACCTCACGGCGACGCGGCTCCGTGGGCGTGCCCGTACTGGGGCGCCGAGCGGCGACGAGTTCACCTCAACCGCAGGGCATTCTGGCTTCAGCAGTTCATCTCAACCACAGGTCATGCTGGCTTCAGCAGAGCACTGGTGGCCCGAGGCTCCCGAGTGCGATAAGCGGCGCGTGTTGCGCGCATTGTCGGAGAATCTACACATTAGCAGCCAGGTGGAGGGATCCGCAGGGCTGGGCAGCGACGACGAGGGAGAAATTGTAAAAAAAGTTCAATAAATAATTGTAAAACTCCACGCCATCTCAGTCTTTGGCGCAGCCACTGTGTCTGCTGCTAACAAGTGGTGCAGAAGTCGTAACACACCTTTCTCGAACCAATCTACTAAGGATCCCATACAGCAAAACTCCAGTGTGGTTTTTTAGACAATTCGTTTGCGTCTTATAACTGTTCCTCAGTTTCTGCCCCCCCCCCCCCTCTCTGCAGCTTTATCCCTGTGATGGTTCCAATTTAAGTCGGAACTGAATGGAAGTCGAAGAGCGCTGTATCTAACACCTTCTGCATCCTGTGGAGAAACAGAGTGAGCCGAGTTAATCCGATGGGGTCGTGTTTTGACCTCTTGATGGAAAAGTGAATATGTTGTCGTCACTCTGCCAACAGTGTACATTGTGTAAGGCCGACGCCAAACGAAACTTTCTGCTGCAACATGAGGTAGTAGAAAAGACAGTATATGCAGTTAAGGTGGTGTTCCTTATCGGAAAAATTAAGAAGACTCCACATCATACAGGAACTGGAAGGAGGATGAGGATTTTGCTGCTGCATTGTGGTGCATCTCAAAACTACATGCAGGTACTGCAGTCCAAGGGAGATCTTCCTCTCACAGGGTGAATTTATGCCTGTCACCCAAATACTCTCTCCCTCCTCGTTATTTTGTAGCATCCAACAGAGAAAAACTATGAACTTAACAACTCCACTAACGTCACCCAGTAGACAACTCGATAAGATATTTTCAGGGGGTCTTCCGATATGTCAAAAACAAATACCGTCTGCATGCTGGCGTCGAGAATATGTGGGGAGCCTACTAAATAAACAGACATTGGTCCACTGGAGCAGGTGGCCCATTATCAAAGTCGCTTCCACAGACCAGTGCAAAGTTTCATCACCTGTACTGTAGGAGGACCATATCCCACAGACTATCGCGAGAGAAGGTCCTTATGTTGTTCTTTCATAAGCAATTTGATGCATTGTTTTTTTTACTGCTATAACACATCCAAGCAGTATATGACAACAGCTTTGAACACCATAATCATTTTGTTTTATCCACCACGACTTTGAGGACTGTGTCAGGTGCTAAACCAACATTAACATGTCCCGATCCATTGGCTCTCAGTGAAAGCTGGACATTGCATGGTGTAAACTGTGCTTCTCCAACACTGTACAGGATGGTTGAAATAAAAGAGAGAGGCGGTGTTTTTTATTGACAAAAATGTGGAAACTAGAAGAATTTGCGGCATTGTGGAACAGTTCCAAACAGCTGCCCAAATTGACTGGTGGCCTCTACATTTAAACTCATCTTCCACAGTGACATAATAGTAGATGTCTAGGTGATCTGTTTCAACTGATTCCTCATACTGCAGTCATGTACGTGATTACTGTTGCGTGGAGGCCATCCCTGGAAGGTGCTGCTCCCACCAGGACTCTCTTCCTCTCAAAAAAGGGACATCAGCCTACTAGTGGATGGATGGGATAGAAAAGACACCATCAAAATGGGGCGATGTAATTTAATAAGCACCACAGTTGACTGTGCCATCAATTTTAGCAATTTCATCAGTTTTTCCATAATTTCAACGCTGACCAGTGCCATGACAGCATGCTTCCCAGTTTCTGTATCATCACTAAACCACCCCTCCTCTACTTGGCTTGTACCATATAGTGGACTGCGAATGTAGGTAGATGACTGTGCAGTATGTCCTTTCATGGTTAATTATACACCAAAGTATACCAGACAGCGCCCAATACCGATGCAGTTAGGAAATCTACGTATTTCTCGAACTTCAATCATCGTGCACAATTTATGATTACGATTGCCCATCTATCATTATGTGGATGGTAGCCACAGAGAATTCTCGCAAACTTAGGATAAAATTCTAGATATCTCCGCATTGTCTTTCACTAACCCTCCCTACAACACTGTCCGCAATTTAATTTTCAGCTGATCAGATCAGATGTAGGAGGGTACTGTACCCACTATATTCCACTTCTCGTGAAAGAAAAGAGCAAGTCGAGTCCATATCTGCTTTTCAGCGAAGACTGTTCCGCAAAAATCTTACTCACGGCGTGTACAAGATCTCTCCAGATGCGTGCATGTCGAGGAGGTTAGCACCCCTAATTGGTTTCTCGTAGATATGAGAGTTTTATGGTGATATAACAGAAGGTTAAGAAGAAACATGTGATTTATGCATGATGGAGCTCCAGATGGACGTAGTTTGAAACATTTTATGTAAATCAACCGTGCTGTCAGTTTTGAAGTATTGTTTCCATACAAAGAAGATATCAGAAAGTGAGAAATGATCATGAAACATAAACACTTTCCAAAGACTAAACGGTTCCACAGTTAAACACACTATAAATCTAGAATGGTGCTGTTTCCGACCTATTAGTCATGTGGAATGCATCACTGTCAATATTCGAGTGTAAGAAATATATTTCCAGCGCATGACATACATTCTCCACGCAAGTTTCTCTACGATAAAATATGGTGACATACTGTAAAGTGATAAAACTGCTACCTTACACATGAAAGAAAACATCAGTTCTTTGTGACTCAAAGACTACATAGGTTTCCAGAGGTGAATGATGGCTGCTGTTTATGAAGTTCAAGCCTGATTACAGTTCGGAAATTATGATATGTTCAGTACAGTCCTATGGAATGCCCGTCGGCAGCCGAAAATGGATGCGAAGAAACAGTGACATCTTACAAGGAAATGAACTCCAAGATTAGTAGCCACAGAAGATGTAAAAGACATGTCTCAGTTTATCACCATCCCTGGAAACCTTCCTACTGCACACATATGTCATGTTCCGATGCTAGGTTGATCTGATAGTGTGCAGGATAATATTGTCGTTTTGCCTTGACGCCACATCGCTAGAATGCCTCCTCTTTCCGCATCATTTTACTGTCCTCCTCCAGGAAACGCAATTTTATTGATTTTGGTCAGTACTCATTTCACGGTATTTTTCTCTAATTTTACATATTGTCGGTCAATTTTCATAATTTTACGAAGTTTTCGCTATTTTATATATTTCATCGTATTTCCCTCAGTTTTTACGTACTTCACATTGATTTTTCGTGATTATACTAGGTTTCCCTCAAATTTTAACAATTGTATGCCTTTATCATATTTTTCCACAGTTTTCCGTTTGTATATGTTTATATTGCTGACATACCCATGTGCTGTTTGATTTTCTACGAGAATATTTGCCTATCTTATACACAAACCCACTAAAAAAACCTAAGACTTGCCCTCTACCTTATGATCCACATGTACGCGTTTTGGATGGGATGACCGTGAAAAGTATAGTAATTGTCAGTTCGTATATATGCGAAACTCAACACAAGGTTTATGTCCAAGATGTGGCGGGGAAATGGAGTTCTTTGAGTACATCTTCTTTCATTGGGTTGGGGTTGGGTTGTTTGGGGAAGGAGACCTGATAGCGAGGTCATCGGTCTAATCCAGGGGCGGGCAAACGTTGCACGCGGCTCATGAGCACACAGCGCTGCACGTGTGCTGCTCGCGTGCAATCGTCGAACGGAGCAGTGGCGACAGCCGGCAGGTTGCGGCAGTGTAAATCCAGGCTAAGCTGCGGACGTTGAAGCGAAGCGACCACTACGTAGTGAATTTCAATAACCGGAAAATGCAGAGTGAATCAAGGAAACGGAGAATTGGAGATTTCCTATCTTTTAAAAAGGAATGGGAGAATCAATTTTTCTCTGTGCAAAAACGTGAAAATTGGAAATGTATAATATGTGACAGTATTCTCGCTGGTCAGCGGAAGTTTAATATTGAACGCCATTATAATAAATTTCAGTATGTTGCCGTTCTTAGTGCAATAAAAGAGGAATTTCTCAAGCGATTTGGGGATATATCTTACTTATCCCAAGGTTTTGAATAGTTCTCGAGACAATCTGCTGTTTCTGTAGATGATATTCATCCCAGTTTGCAAATGGAATTAATAGGTCTACAGCGTAATTCTCGTCTGAGAGACAGGTCCCTTTTGGCAAGACGTGTGATAGATTTTTATCACGACTTTCCACAGCAAGTTTCCTCGTCTCCATCGTGAAGCCGCGAAGATAATGTCAATGTTTGGCTCGACATACGTTTGTGAGAGATTTTTTTCTGTTATGAAAATTAATAAGTCTCGGTTAAGAGCAAACATCAGTAATGAAAATTTGCGTAACTGTTTGCGTTTGTCTGTATGTAGAAATTTTGTTCCAGACATTAAACGTATTGTAAACTCCACCTGTGATAATTAAATAAAACGTATCGTAGGTAATAGGTACTCTTTCAAACGATGATTACTTTCAAGCACTCCTACTAACCTTATTCCTTCATTCAATAAAGCAGGCCAGGAAACAAAACGCATTACAGAGGAAGAAGCGGAGAGACGGTATGGCGGGGAGGGGAGAGAAGCGGGTGGCCAGCTTGCCCCTGTGTGCACGCAGAACACCTGCTAATTGCACACGTGCATGTGCACCGCACACGTGCAGAATTCCTGCCCGCCCCTGGTCTAATCGGATTAGGGAAGGACGGGGAAGGAATTGGGCCGTGGCCTTTCAAAGGAACCATCCCTGCGGTTTCCTGGAGCGTTTTAGGGAAATCACAGAAAACCTAAATCTGGATGGCCGGACGCGGGATTGAACCATCGTCCTCCCGAATGCGAGTCCTGTGTGCTAGCCACTGCGCCATCTCGCTCGGTTATCTTCGTTCGTCTAGAGGAGGGAGGTGAAATTGGTTTTCCATCGATGAACATGATTCGTCACACATGCGTTCGAAGACCTCTGCTGACAGTGGTGTGGAGATGTTTGCTGTCAACAACTGCAAGTAGACAGCGCTCTAAGTCACACACAGAACAAGCATTTGTATACAAGTCGATCACAAGTTATATCACACAACTAATGCAACTCAAGAGAGCAACGGAAAAAAATAGTTAAATGCGTGATAAATGACCTGCAGTAACATCTCCCTCTCTAGAGTGCATCATCAGTCTAGCATTAAATCATACCTTGTTACAACCCCTCTCAACCGATGACTCCATCTACTTTCTATCATCTCTTAACGAAGACATACGTAAATTTAGAGGCAGATGGTTCTCTTTTCCAGGAAAGCACCAAAGACAGCAGTTAACTTGCATGTATCACTATTTCCTCAATAGACATACAGCTGAATGTTGTTAAAAACCAAACAGAAACTGTTCTGTACTGTATTTATTAGCTGACACTGTATAGTTGTGATTAGTAGAGAGTGCAGAGAATCACACCGTAAATACTGATTGTTAAGGCAAAAAACACCTAAACAGTCTTCTAGGAATATAGTCACATCATCACTGTTTGTTTTGCAATACACCGCAGCTGGCGGCAGGAGTGTTCACAAGAGCAGTAGGTCAAAGTTTCTATGGCCCCACTCTGCATTGTTGCCAAACTTATTCAAGATGGCAGATCCAAGATGGTGGTGATATATGTAGCAACATCACAATGACGTCATAGTAGGATGTTCAAATTTTGGCGGGAACATAGTTCAATTGACTACCTCCACTAACCTAATCCCCTCCCCTCCACACCCCACTTCCCTCCCCTCCCCCCAGAAAATGACAGGAAAGTTGTGGCGAGAAAAAAAAGTCACTTGGGCTACCTCCACTAACCTAAGAAAGTGGTGGGAAATATTTGGAGGGAAAATAGGTCAACTGGGCTACCTCTACTAACCTAAATCATCCAAACACCACCTCTTCTTTGGAATTGGCGGGAAAAGGACTCAGTCTGGTCCACCTGCTGGAAAGGAAGAAGTGTATTTTATTTATCTTCAATGGGAAGTTAGAACAATTTATTTAAGGATGGATTTCACATAGTTTATCATGCTGATACAAAACTCTCGCCCTGATGTGCTTGGGGTCACAATACATAGGCTACAGACCTGCAAACTACTCGTAAATTACCGAAATAATGTAGTACAGTGATGTACAGAGACGCAAACAACTCGTAAATTGTCAAAATAATGCATGTAAAACACTCTTTAAACACACTCACTAATTATAAACTGTCGAAATAATGTTTTGCACAGCCTACATACATGTTCACAAAGTAATGCAACTGAAACATTCACTATGCATAAAATTGGCAAAATGTTGCATGTATAATGCTCTGCAAAGACGCTCACAACACTTTATCTACATCTACATCTACATCCATACTCCGCAAGCCACCTGAAGATGTGTGTCGAAGGGTACTTTGAGT
Organism: Schistocerca nitens; assembly: GCF_023898315.1. NCBI lineage: Eukaryota > Metazoa > Arthropoda > Insecta > Orthoptera > Acrididae > Schistocerca > Schistocerca nitens. Next base: position 566,502,031 of record NC_064616.1, on the reverse strand, counting down.
ACCTCTATCGATTCTCCCTTCTATTCCAGTCTCGTATTATTCGTGGAAAGAAAGATTGTCGGTATGGCTCTGTGTGGGCTCCAATCTCTCTGATTTTATCCTCATGATCTCTTCGCGAGATATCAGCCGAAATAATGCAGTGTACAAACATTCATTCGCACTACCATTAAGAAATACGACCACGACGTATCAGCGAACTGTTCCCCACAGGGATCCAAGTCAGAATGATGATCAGATGTGTCGGACGTGCACAGCGGTCTAACCTGTAACCATATGCGAGACGCGTCTGGCCCCACGCAAGTGTTTATCTCCCCATCGTGGATGACACATAGCCGCGAGATGTTTACCTAGTGACTCAACCTTGGAGGTGCAACTGAAAGGTTGAAAGTGTTATACTGACATCTCATGTTTATGTAAATAACAGCCAAGTCTTCCTCTGGTCGCGCTATAGAAATCTTTTGAAATGCTTTCAGAAACTGTTAACGAAAATATCCCAGAATAACACAGGATGCATTCTTCCTAGCGATACTAATGAGACAGTCCGCCCATTATACAAGGCGCTACAATAAAGTAATGAGACTGATCTGGAAAAAACTGTTGCTTACCACTTTAGTCAAATTTAGTGTTGTCTCCTTCAGAGTAGTTCCCTTTTGATTGCACACACTTCTTCTACATCTACATCTACATCTGCATTTATAATCCTCAAGCCACCCAACGGTGTGTGGCGGAGGGCACTTTACATGCCTCTGTCATTACCTCCCTTTCCTGTTCCAGTCGCGTATGTTTCGCGGGAAGAACAAGTGCCAGAAAGCCTCCGTGCGTGCTCTAATCTCTCTAATTTTACATTCGGGAACTCCTCGGGAGATATAAGTAGGGGGAAGCAATATATTCGATACCTCATCCAGAAACGCACCCTCTCGAAACCTGGACAGCAAGCTACACCGCGATGCAGAGCGCCTCTCTTGCAGAGTCTGCCACTTGAGTTTGCTAAACATCTCCGTAACGCTATCACACTTACCAAATAACTCTGAGACGAAACGTGCCGCTCTTCTTTGGATCTTCTCTATCTCCTCTGTCAACCCGACTTGATATGGCTCCCACACTGATGAGCAATACTCAAGTATAGGTCGAACGAGTGTTTTGTAAGCCACCTCCTTTGTTGATGGACTACATTTTCTAAGGACTCTCCCAATGAATCTCAACCTGGCACCCACCTTACCAACAATTAATTTTATATGATCATTCCACGTCAAATCGTTCCGTACGCATACTCCCAGGTATTTTACAGAAGTAACTGCTACCAGTGTTCGTTCCGCTATCATATACAATAAAGGATCCTTCTTTCTATGTATTCGCAATACATTCCATTTGTCTATGTTAAAGGTCAGTTGCCACTCCCTGCACCAAGTGCCTATCCGCTGCAGATCTTCCTGCATTTCGCTGCAATTTTCTAATGCTGCAAGTTCTCTGTATACTAGAGCATCATCTGCGAAAAGCCGCATGGAACTTCCGACACTATCTACTAGGTCATTTATATATATTGTGAAAAGCAATGGTCCCATAACACTCCCCTGTGGCACGCCAGAGGTTACTTTAACGTCTGAAGACGTCTCTCCATTGATAACAACATGCTATGTTCTGTTTGCTAAAACCTCTTCAATCCAGCCACACAGCTGGTCTGATATTCCGTAGGCTCTTACTTTGTTTATCAGGCGACACTGCGGCACTGTATCGAACGCCTTCCGGAAGTCAAGGAAAATGGCATCTACCTGGGAGCCTGTATCCAATATTTTCTGGGTCTCATGAACAAATAAAGCGAGTTGGGTCTCACACGATCGCTGTTTCCGGAATCCATGTTGATTCCTACAGAGTAGATTCTGGGTTTCCAGAAATGACATGACACGCGAGCAAAAAGCATGTTCTAAAATTCTACAACAGTTTTGCGCATCTGCTCGACGACCCTTCTTGAAGACTGGGACTACCTGTGCTCTTTTCCAATCATTTTGAACCTTCTGTTCCTCTAGAGACTTGCGGTGCACGGCTGTTAGAAGGGGAGCAAGTTCTTTCGCGTACTCTGTGTAGAATCGAATTGGTATCCCGTCAGGTCCATTGGACTTTCCTCTGTTGAGTGATTTCAGTTGCTTTTCTATTCCTTGGACACTTATTTCGATGTCAGCCATTTTTTCATTTGTGCAAGGATTTAGAGAAGGAACTGCAGTGCGGTCTTCCTCTGTGAAACAGCTTTGGAAAAAGGTGTTTAGTATTTCAGCTTTACGCGTGTCATCCTCTGTTTCAATGCCATCATCATCCCAGAGTGTCTGGATATGCTGTTTCGATCCACTTACTGATTTAACTTAAGACCAGAACTTCCTAGGATTTTCTGTCAAGTCCACACATAGAATTTTAATTTCGAATTCACTAACCGCTTCACGCATAGCCCTCCTTACGCTAACTTTGACATCGTTTACCATCTGTTTGTCTGAGAGGTTTTGGCTGCGTTTTTCCAGTGCTTTTGCCATTAATGGTAACATTTCTGGAACTCATCTTCAGTAATATCCTCCAAGACCCTCGCCATAGGTTTTTGGACATCTTGTGTTGTTTGAAAATGGTGTCCCTTGACCGACGTTTTGACTCTTGGAAATAGAAAAAAGTCCTATGGAGCCATATCTGGTAAATAAGGTGGCTGTGGTAGTAGTGAAATTTGTTTTGAGGTTAAAAATTACTGTACTGACAGAGCAGTATGGGATGGCATATGGTGATGCAGAATCCAATTGTCAGCAATGTTGGCACGGGCACGAAGAACTCTTTTACAAAGTCATTCTAAAATTTCTGTGTAGTAATTTTGGTTAACTGTTTGCCCAGGATGCACCCACTCTTTATGAACAATTCCCTTGGAATCAAAGAAGCACATAAGCATGCATTTCACTTTTGATTTTGACATGCGAGCTTTTTTTGGTCTGGATGATCCCTTTGAGCACCATTGTGTACTTTGGCCTTTTGTCTCTGGATCGCACTGATAAAATCAACTTTCATCACCAGTGATAACACGGCTCAACAATTCTGGATTGATTTCCGTTTGCTCTAACAGATTAGCTGCCACTTTTTTCCGTGTTCTCGCTGTTGTGGTGTGAGATTTTTGGGGACCATTTTTGCACAAATCTTTCTCATACCAAGATCTTCAGTTCTTATTAGACAAACCGTTTCTCGATTGATGTTCAGTTCTTCTGCAATCATTTTCACGGATAATCTTCGATCAGACCGCAAACGTTCATGCACCCTGGCCAAATTGGCATCCGTCCGTGAGGTTGACGGTCGTCCACTGCGGTCTTCATCTTCAATATTCGTTCTGCCCTCACTAAACATTTTATGCCAATGAAAGCTCTTGACATAACCTCGTCTCCAGAAGTCTTCTGAAGCTTACCATCAGTTGTCGTCGTATTTTCACCCAATTTAACGCAAAAATAAATTTCATACCATTGCGCAATATTATGCGGTTCAGTTTCCGTGATGAGAGACACAAACACATGTTAACTTATTACAGCACAACTCACGACTGAGCAGTTGCATCGCTGTGCTGCTTGGACTAGAAGGAGCTTATAGACCAAGGTAAAGATATTGTGCCTACACAAACCTGCAGTGTTGCCACATCTAGCAAAGTAAATCAGTCTCATTAGCTTATTGTCGCACTTCGTATATCAGTCCCTTCTCGGAATCCGTAAAGAAATTGTTAACGGTCGCTTTTGTTGTTGTAGGAGCTCTTGTCTGCATGGGAATTCTTGTCCTAACAGGACCTGTTTACGAAAACTGCTCAGAATAACACAGAATGCATTCTTCCTGATGGTCCTAATAAGGCACGCCTTCCATCATGTGTTCCCCTTCCCAGAAATCATAATGTCCTGCTTTCAACATACATCTCAGAAACGGTTAACGTTTTGCTCATGTTCTCACTACTAAAAGCGTTCATCATGTCTGTGCATGGTTGCAAAAACACCATTAATCCTAAAACATTTTTGTTGTTTGAAAAGAGGGCACTGTCTAAGCACAGACAGGGGAAATCAGAACAATTATGCAAACAGAATTCGAAGCACTGCCTTACAGAAGAGAAAAATGGCTAGAATTTTCGGTATCCTACAGCTCCTAATGCCACAATGGCGGATGAGGGGCAGCATCTTCCCAGAGATGGATGGTCTGCTTCAACTTGTCTTCGAACGCTTTAACATTGAAGACATCACGTTACTCTCAAAACTTTCCATAGATGCCTCGCCTCTATCTTGTCTGGACCAGTCTGTAAAGACTCCTATGTCCCAGCACAAAGGATGTCTTGTGAACGAATGAAGCATTCTGATTGGCCCTTACTGAATTTACCCGCCAAATTACTGATGCTGCCAGGGTGAGAGCACTATCATTTTTTTCTGCAGACGAAACTTTCAGTGGCAAAACTATTTTGTACACATTGCCATATTGCAATGACAGTTAAATCCTGCAAAAGTGGTCTAAAGATCGTCAAATACGGAAAGATACTTCCTCAATTACACTGCTCTGCCACTTATGAAAGGAGCTTGAATATCTCAGCGTGAAATCAATCTCCAACCCAGCTATATATCACCACATACCGTATCGATGTACTGAACACACAATTCGTATACTGCGCCATACAAAATCACCATTTCTGCATCCTGTATATAGCTATCGACCGTCAGACACTCGTACATACAACACGAAGACAGACAGCATAAGCACATGGAGGTCGGGCGGTCATCGACTGCCGAGGCGTGGTCTGCTGCTGGCTGGCTGCGGACCCCGCGTTGGCCTCAGAGGGCCGAACCAGTGACATGCTGTGGACTGGAACCCTGGTGCCCCATTAATTGCTGCGTGTAGCCGGTGGTGTGACACGTCCCGCCGTCCAGGAGAGCTGAATCCTTGTTAGCGAACTGGCGTCTGTTTATATGTGGCTGTGTGCCTCTGTTTTGCTAACACGCTGCTCTGAGTCATGTACTCATAACACCTGGGTGGGGCTAGTGGGCCCCTTCTGACTGTAACTTGCGCCATGCAAACTGCTGTGTTTACTCTTTTCAGCAGGTCTACAGCCTTGTGGCCTCCATTCCGCTTTGCAACCGCTGGTTGTGTAACTTACTGTCAACATGTCCGTGCCTGGCTGTAAGTTGTGCGCTCGAAAATATTTCACCGAAGTTAACCTTTTCCTCTCTTAAATAGTGGTGCCGCTACAATTCAAACAGCGCAGTAACAGCAAACACATAAGTGAATCCGTGTTTCCTAGTAGGTAAAACACATTCGTACTCACCCAGGATTGACAGTACTGTACAATAACGCACACAAAAACGACGAAAACTAACATAGCCTACAATACGAACCACACAACTGATTGCAGACCACCTAATGGTAGGTAGAGTATTGTAAGACATCACAGTACCCTGTCGACACATTTTATGGAGCACCTATGCAATGACTGTACTAATGTATCCAACCAAGAGTCACACAGCACTTCATACACACACGTGTTTATTTCGGAACATTTGCGTTTCCAGACTCATGTTTATTGGACTTGTTTCGTCGAGTACTACCACCATTCAAAGAATTCGACACTTTTTTTAACACACTGAGTATACTTTGAGACAACTGGTGATGATGGGAGTCAAGTGCCTTAGCTATCGACTTGATATCTCCACACATATATGTCAGTTTTGCGCTGACTTCTTCAGTTTTCTGGTTGACATATAGTTCACACTGCTGCATTCCAGCATTCAACAAAAAAATGGTTCAAATGGCTCTGAGCACTATGGGACTCAACTGCTCTGGTCATCAGTCCCCTAGAACTTAGAACTACTTAAACCTAACTAACCTAAGGACATCACACACATCCATGCCCGAGGCAGGATTCGAACCTGCGACCGTAGCAGTCGCACGGTTCCGGACTGCGCGCCTAGAACCGCGAGACCACCGCGGCCGGCCAGCATTCAACACCTTGACATTTACAGCCCCTGTCTCGACAAGAGTTTCCAGTTCCGTTAATTTACCATTCGTTTTCTCGATTTCTCCATCAAATAGACCTGTGTGCTTTGCGCTGTCTGAATGATTGTGCGACACACATGCAATTTGTCCATAGTCTACAGTATACTTGATACAGCTACGCTTTGATACGCTGCCTTTTATGTAGACTCTCACTGAAGTTCCGTGTGCATCGACTCTCATTCAATTTCCTAATTCTATCGACAATAACCAGAAAGCCACACTGTGAGTTATTCCAGCAATCCCCACATGTTGTAACGAATTCATTGAGTCAATTCCTAAATGTGCTTCAAACATATGGTTTAAATTCAGCTTGTCCTGTTTGAAACTGATAATAAGGTTCACATTATCCCAGACCAAATGCTTGAGGATGCTTGAGTATGTGTGGCTCAAATAAAATATATTGACAAATATATTGACTTGCATATGGCGACCAATGCCGAAGTGTCTGTGGAAATCATCTTGATTTTCCACTGCAGTGTCATAAAATATTAATACGTTGTTTGGTTTATTTTGTCAGGTGGTGTAATATCATTGCTTTTGCTGAACGCCTGATATGTTACTCCCTCAATACCACGCAAAATCTCCAGCAATAGCTGATTTTTTTGCGAAACAGAGGTTTTGAAAAAATATATACATGCTCGAAGTGGATTCCCTCAGGATGTGTGAACAGTATTAGAACGAAATAGTTTTCCCACAGTCTGGAGCCCCAATAACTGAAGTACGTGTTATATTGGGACGTAACGATCCATTCATCTTTTTCTTCTGGTTTCCACCTTCATCACTGCAGGGCCAGCCGCTTACCACAAGGCCCTTGTGGTGAAGCAGTTTAGTCCACTCGGTCATGAGGTAACTGTTCGTTTATGCTGGAATGCAGGGGTTTTCATATACTCTTACATATGGCTGAGTATATAAACAAACTTAAATAACATTCTAGGTCAATGCCCACATCTGGTAAGGTTGTGTCATACATTTCCATCGATGAACAGCATGCATTGTAGAGTTGATCTATGATTTCTTCTGATGGCCAAAGAGATTGGCGAGCTAAGTCCAATATATTGGTCTACAATGTCTAATAGAATCGGCAGACAAATGATTGCCCCATTTATCGACGCTCTAGCTCATGCTGTATTGCGTAGCTGGAATAGTGGACAAGGGTGGTGCCACCCCTTGTTGAGAGATGTATCCAAGATGGCGGCGATGACATCATCCAAGATGGCGGCTTGTACACTTGGCAATATACTGCATAAAATGGCGGGAATATATACTGCAATATACTTGGCATATACTGCATAAAATGGCGGGAAGTTCAAATTCCATCAGGACAATGCAACACACCTAAGAAAATGGCGAGAAAATAGATCACTTGGGCTCTCTCCACTAACCTAAGTCATCTGACCGCCAACTCTTCCTAGGAAATAGTGGGAAGAGGACTCGACCTGTGCTGGACATTAGTCTTTATTTTTCATGCACTATTTATTTAAACACTTAGAGTCAGTACCACCACCCAGTGTGTTCGCCACGAGGTCCAGACTTCAACTGACCTAGTACACAGTACTGCCACCAGAGGGCGCTGGTACTCGTTCTGTGAAGTAATCCGAAATGGCGGCCATTATATCAGCTGATGACGCAAGTACCATTATCCAAGACGGAGGTAAACAGTGGTTTCGCCACGAGGTCTGGGCCTAGTACACAGTACTGCCACCATAGAGCACTATCATCCCTCTCTACTGTTTGACCTCTTTCTCTCTCCCGCGATTCTGACAGGACACGTCTAAAGTGTATAGGCCTCACCCGCATGCATACTGATGTCACATCGTCTAGCCCGCACATGCATATACCAGATCATGTTCTAGAAACCTGCTAGTGATCCTAACGGAACGCATGTGACATGTAGCTGACACATCGTCGATCTAAAAAAGTTCTCATGGCACATCACTATATAAAAATATAAACCATGACGAACTCTTGGAAATTCTATAGTGTCCCACAAATACTTAACTTAGTGTTCTGCACTTAACCTGCTGTTATGCTCCATGTCACCCACTCACGCACACGCTCCCCTTAACTACTGTACCTCTAACACCACATTGATATAAAAAAAATTACGCAAATTAATTAAATCGATATTTTTCACATGTATGTGGTAGTATTTTTAATTAGGAGCATCCTATTGATTGGTGAAATCAATCGAATACAGTTTAAACAAAAGATCGCTAGTAAAAAACACATCCCGCCACTCGACGACGCCGCCGCCCCGCCGCAACCGCAGCCGGCGCCGCTGCCCCCATCCGCGACCTCACTCCGGCCGGGGCTGCCACAGTATCGCTCTGGCGTCCATTGGGCACCCTCCCTCAGGCTAGCAGATTAGGGCTGCAGCAACCAGGCTGCTCGCAGCGGCTCGGTTTCGCAGCGTCTCCTCCTCTACCGTCACGTCCTCGCCAATGACGTGAGGTACAGCACGCACCCCTGTCCACCTCACCACAGAACTCCAAGGCGTGCTCACACTGATCCCATACGCGAAACGCCTTCAAGCAGCACATGTGTTTACAGGTGCTGAAGCTATACCTATTGATGCTGATGTTACAGATAGCGCTACACGAATCAGTTCCCGAATAGCATATTCTGCTTTCTCCCTAGCGATCCTAACAGAAGATACGAGTTGCCACAGATACGTACCTGCCACAGCATGACTGACACCTCGCTGGGAAACGTCCGCTTGGCGACTCACCATCTCAAAGGTTCTCAATGTTTTGCTGATGTCATATGGTTATGTAAAAATAAGAACCAAGTCGAACACTCGGAAATTGTATAGTGTCCTAGAAATAGTTAATGCTCACTTTCTTGTTGTCTCAGCTTGCACGCATGGAAATTCTTGCCCTAACAGAACCTATTTATGAAAATAGCGCGCAATAACGCCGATGTCATTCTTTCTCGCAGTCCTAACGTGGCACCCCATCCATCATGTGTTACCCTTCCTGCTTTCAACATAAGCAAGCGTTCTCACTGCTACGTAGAGACTCCTATATCCCAGCACAAAGGATGTTTTGTGAAATGAATGGAGCATTATGATTGGCTCTTATCGAATTTGCCATCTGAGCTACTGATGCTGCCAGTGTGGAAGCATCGTCCTCCTTTTTTTTTCTCTCTGCGCAGACTAGACTTTCAGCAGGTATTTTACACAGATCGCCATATTGCACCGGCAATTGAACCTTGAAAAATACCCTACATATCGACAAATATGGAAAGACCCCTACTAAATTACACTGCTCTCCTACCAAGGACAGGAGCTTCAATATTAGAATGTGAAACCGATCGCCAACCCATCAGTATATCACCCCGTACTGCGTCGATCTAGTAAACATGCAATTCGTATCTGGTGCCATACAAAATCAGCCCCTTTACATAATTCATACATATACTGTAAAGACAGATAGCACCGTATATACCCCTCACAGCACTAGATATTTTCCCCAGCCAAAGGCCACGAGTCACCAACTCCCAACGCGCGACCAGAGCACCCTCAGCGGGCTGAAGTCACTCTCAGAACTGTTCTACAAATTCAGCCTCGTTTCCTCCCTCGGCACAAACACGTTACTGTTTATGATCTAGACCTGCTTCCTTGCTTGCTTGCTTTTCAACACCCATCTCCAGACTCTAGGATTACAAGAACACATTTCTAGAATATCACACTTCTCGATATCAAGCACACAGCAGTATCCTACCGATCGCTGGCACAACATAATCCAGAGATATAGACTGGAAATTATTACTCTACAAGCCCAAAAGTTTAGCTAGGTGGAGCGTGCTGTAAACCATAAAGTAACTAGAAACTTATCCCATCTCCAAAGACATATTTTTACATAGTAATGTGACTTGAGAACTTTGCTAGATGGACAATGTGTCAGCTATACATCACACGTGTTCCGTTAGAATCGCTGGCAGGTTTCTAGTACACAATCTGAGACTTCAGTATGCACGTGCAGGCTAGATGTTGTGACATCAGCATGTGTGCTGCACGGGCTATACATTTCAGATGTGTCCTGTAGAAATCACGGGAGAGAGAAAGTGGTAAACAGATGAGAGGGATGATAGTGCTCTCTGGTGGCAGTACTGTGTACTAGGTCAGTTGGAGTCCTTACATCGTGGTGAACACACTGGATGGTGGTACTGCCTCTGGTTGTTTAAATAAATACGAGGTGCATTCAAGTTCTAAGGCCTCCGATTTTTTTTCTGATTAACTACTCACCCGAAATCGATGAAACTGGCGTTACTTCTCGACGTAATCGCCCTGCAAACGTACACATTTTTCACAATGCTGACGCCATGATTCCATGGCAGCGGCGAAGGCTTCTTTAGGAGTCTGTTTTGACCACTGGAAAATCGCTGAGGCAATAGCAGCACGGCTGGTGAATGTGCAGCCACAGAGAGTGTCTTTCATTGTTGGAAAAAGCCAAAAGTCACTAGGAGCAAGGTCAGGTGAGTAGGGAGCATGAGGAATCACTTCAAAGTTGTTATCACGAAGAAACTGTTGCGTAACGTTAGCTCGATGTGCGGGTGCATTGTCTTGGTGAAACAGTACACGCGCAGCCCTTCCCAGACGTTTTTGTTGCAGTGCAGGAAGGAATTTGTTCTTCAAAACATTTTCGTAGGATGCACCTGCTACCGTAGTGCCCTTTGGAACGCAATGGGTAAGGATTATGCCCTCGCTGTCCCAGAACATGGACACCATCATTTTTTCAGCACTGGCGGTTACCCGAAATTTTTTTGGTGGCGGTGAATCTGTGTGCTTCCATTGAGCTGACTGGCGCTTTGTTTCTGGATTGAAAAATGGCATCCATGTCTCATCCATTGTCACAACCGACGAAAAGAAAGTCCCATTCATGCTGTCGTTGCGTGTCAACATTGCTTGGCAACATGCCACACAGGCAGCCATGTGGTCGTCCGTCAGCATTCGTGGCACCCACCTGGATGACACTTTTCGCATTTTCAGTTCGTCATGCAGGATTGTGTGCACAGAACCCACAGAAATGCCAACTCTGGAGGCGATCTGTTCAACAGTCATTCGGCGATCCCCCAAAACAATTCTCTCCACTTTCTCGATCATGTCGTCAGACAGGCTTGTGCAAGCCAGAGGTTGTTTCGGTTTGTTGTCACACGATGTTCTGCCTTCATTAAACTGTCGCACCCACGAACGCACTTTTGACACATCCATAACTCCATCACCACATGTCTCCTTCAACTGTCGATGAATTTCAATTGGTTTCACACCACGCAAATTCAGAAAACGAATGATTGCACACTGTTCAAGTAAGGAAAACGTCGCCATTTTAAGTATTTAAAACAGTTCTCATTCTCGCCACTGGCGGTAAAATTCCATCTGCCGTACGGTGCTGCCATCTATGGGACGTATTGACAATGAACGCGGCCTCATTTTAAAACAATGCGCATGTTTCTATCTCTTTCCAGTCCGGAGAATAAAAATCAGAGGCCTTAGAACTTGAATGCACCTCGTAGTGCATGCAAAATAAAGACTTGTGTCCAGCACAGGTTGAGTCCTCTTATTGCCATTTCCCAGGAAGAGTTGGCGGTCAGATGACTTAGGTTAGCAGAGGTAGTCCAAGTGACATATTTTCCTGCCGTTTTCTTAGGTGTGTTGTATTGTCCTGATGGAATTTGAACTTCCGCCATTTTATGCAGGAGGGGGGGGGGTTAAGTTAGTGGAGGTAGCCTAACTGACCTATCTTCCCGCCAAAATCGGCCATCTTGGATGACGTCATGGCAGCCATCTTGAATTATGTCATGCTCTGTCTCCAAGTCTACAAGCCGCCATCTTGGATGATGTCATCGCCGCCATCTTGGATACATCTCTCAACAATGGAATTAGGGGTGGCACCACCCTTGTCCACTATTCCAGCTACGCAATACAGCATGAGCTAGAGCGTCGATAAATGGGGCAATCATTTGTCTACCGATTCTATTAGACATTGTAGACCAATATATTGGACTTAGCTCACCAATCTCTTTGGCCATCAGAAGAAATCATAGATCAACTCTACAATGCATGCTGTTCATCGATGGAAATGTATGATACAACATTACCAGATGTGGGCATTGACCTACCATGTTATTTAAGTTTGTTTATATACTCAGCTATATGCAAGAGTATATGAAAACCCCTGCATTCCAGCATAAACGAACAGTTACCTCATGACCGAGTGGACTAAACCACTTCACCACAAGGGTCTTGTGGTAAGCGGCTGGCCCTGCAGTGATGAAGGTGGAAACCAGAAGAAAAAGATGAGTGGATCGTTACGTCCCAATATTAAACGTACTTCAGTTATTGGGCCTCCAGACTGTGGGAAAACTATTTCGTTCTAATACTGTTAACACATCCTGAGGGAATCCACATCGAGCAAGTATATATTTTTTCAAAACCTCTGTTTCGGAAAAAAATCAACTATTGCAGACATCTGGTGGAATAATTATGTTTCGTTAGCTGCAGGAGCCGCTGCCATAACTCAAGCAGTAAAGAATGCTCAAAAACGCTGAGAAGCATTTAACAATCAGTACAGGATTATATGTAAAACCATACAGGTAACCGCTTTGGTTGTATATAAACAAAAGAAAGCACATAGCGATAACACCGGACACACCGCTTAGAAATATGGATCTGCTTAAACTCATCAGAAAACTAAAAATCCCGAGATATCGCTACTTGAGGCAATGTGAAAATCCACAGAATGCAAGATTTTCAATCTGGATGTTGAGTGACGATATGGAACTCAATGGGTTGCGTATGTTTAAAAAAACCTGAATCAGATCTACTACTTTGACTAATTCCGCTCTTTTAGGCCGCCTGAAGAGTTGTGTCGTTACTTCACCGTCAGGAACTAGAAGTTGTATAATTTTCGACGCAACCGAGGCATCAGTTCATAACTCTGTGGACATTTCTGCCTGATGTTTCTTCTGACAACTGCATAAGAACAAGTAGTATGTACGAGGATCGTTCAATGAGTAATGCCCCACATTAAAAAAAAAAGCCATTAATATACATAGTCAAACGTCCTTGCTGGTGCTTCGCATTTGATGTTTGTTCTGTGAGCCAGTGAAGTTTCTAACCGTTCTGGCAGATGGCAGAACCATACTACAGCGTCAAAATGTCGTCTACATCGACTCAAGTTACAAGCAGCGTCCTGTTATTGAATTCTTGTGTGCATAAAAAGAAACCGTGGTGAACATATATAAACGTTTGTGTGCAGTGTATGGCGATGCTGCAGTTGATAGGAGTACAGTTGGAAGATGAGTAAAGAAAGTTACAGCCTCAGGAAATGCAGAAACAGAGCTCCATGATCAGCCACGCTAAGGACATCCTGTCACAACCACTGTTCCACACATGCTGAGTCGTGCAGATGCCATTATTCGTGCCGACTGGCGCATCACAACTCGACAATTTGCTCAGTAGGTCAGCATTGGAAGTGCGTCTGCAGTGACCGAGACTCTCGAATATTCAGAGGTGCTCACGGTGGATTTCACGAATGCTCACAGTGTACCGCAAGATTCAAAGAAAGGGCATTTCATCTCAATTTTTGGAGCGTTTTGAGACTGACAAAGAGGCCTTTCTGTCACCGTTCGTTACGGGGGACGAAAGCTGAGTGTAGCGCTTTACACCGGAAACAAAAAGGCAGTACATGGAGTGGCATCATCCTCATTCACCACAAAAGAAGGAATTCAAGGCATCCCTTCTGCCGTAAACGTCATGGTGACAGTCTTTTGGTATTGTGATGGCGTCATTCTTGTGGATGTGGTGCCGGTCAACCATCAATTCAGAGGCATACGAGAAGAATCTGAATAAACACAAGAACCGTTTCCACCGTATTCGATCGGACAAGAATCCAGGAGAAATCTTGCTCCAACACGATAATGCACGCCCACACACAAGTCTGAGAACCCGGGAACATATCACAAAATTGGGTTGGACATCAATGCCTCATCTGGCAATCTGAGCAGCCGTCTTATGTTGTTTTGCAGATGACGCTGTAGTTTATCGACTAGTTAAGTCCTCAGAAGATCAAAACAAATTGCAAAACGATTTAGAAAAGATATTTGTATGGTGCGAAAATTGGCAATTGACCCTAAATAACCTCAGTGCTAAAAGGAGTCCGTTAAACTTCGGTTGCGCGATAAATCAGTCAAATCTAAAGGCTGTAAATTCAACTAAATACTAGGGTATTATACTAATGAACAACTTAAAATGGAACACATAGAAAATTTTGTTGGGAAGGCTAACCAAAGACTGCGTTTTATCGGTATGACGCTTAGAAAATGTAACAGATCTACTAAGGAGACTGCCTACACTACGCTTGTCCGTCCTCTTTTAGAATACTGCTGCGCCATGTGGGATCTTTACCAGATAGGACTGACTGAGTACACTGAAAAAGTTCAAAGAAGGGCAGCACGTTTTGTATTATCGCGAAATATGGGAGAGAGTGTCACTGAAATGATACAGGATTTGGGATGGACATAATTTAAAAAAGCCGGCCTGAGTGGCCGAGTAGTTCTAGGCGGTACAGTCTGGAACCGAGCGACCGCTACGGTCGCAGGTTCGAATCCTGTCTCGGGCATGGATGTGTGTGATGTCCTTAGATTAGTTAGGTTTAAGTAGTTCTAAGTTCTAGGAGACTGATGACCTCAGAAGTTAAGTCCCATAGTGCTCAGAGCCAATTAAAACAAAGGCGTTTTTCGTTGCGGAGGAATTTTCTCACGAAATTCCAATCGCCAACTTTCTCCTCTGAATGCGAAAATATTTTGTTGACGCCGACCTTCATAGGGAGTAACGATCGCCAAGATAAAATAAGGGAAATCAGAGTTCGTGCGGAAAGATATAGGTGTTCGTTCTTTCCGTGCCCTGTACGAGAGAGGAACAATAGGGAATTGTGAAGGTGGTTCGATGAACCCTCTGCCAGGCATTTAAATGTGATTTGCAGAGTATCCATGTAGCTTTAGATGTAAAAGTAGATCCATCCTACAGTCCAGACTTCCATCTCTTTAGGCTGCTTAGAGATTCTCTTTGGGGAACACACTTTGAAGATGACAATATTTTCAGCCATTCATGGAAAACATGGCTACGCCTACAGGATAAGAGCTTTTACTAGCAGGGAATACATGCCCTTCGACAACGTTGGAATACGGCCATAGAAAGTGAAAAATAGGACATGGACAAGACATATTGATGTATATTGTCACCAAATTCTGACTCTTAACAATAAATATGATCTGAGAAAAAAATGTGAGGCATTACTTATTGGACGACCCTCGTATATCACTGCCTTATTTGAGGTTGAGATGCAATTTCATTCACTCTGGCCCTGAAAGAACGTTCGTTTAAATTTAAAGCGGTTGTGGAGTATAGCACTGATTGGTCTGTAAACAGAAACAGCATAGCTAATGTCACACAACTAAATAATAAACTGCATCTAGGGAGTGGGGAAGTTGTAGTAATACGTCCTGGCTCCTGTGACACTGACGATTTAAATGTGTATATAAAACGATCTGTAAAAGGATCTGATCCACACGTGAACGTTAATATGTTTAAAACAGAGATAAAAACAACAGAAGAGACAGTGGACTTCAGTCACAAAGGTTCAGTAGGATCTCTGCTAGGTTTCTCGAGGGGCCAACTGCTGGTACATGATACCGATACAATTTGTGAGTCGAATCAGCCAGTGGACATGTTGCCAGTCAGTACCATTTGTGCAGAGTGTAATATAGCGACGAATTCTTCCTTTAACGACAGATTAGTCCACGTTATACACGCATTCTTGCCGCAGTGAGCCCTGGTTATTAAACTGCAGAGGTTCCCGGTAATCCGAAATGTCTCCCTGAGGCTATTCAGACATTAGACCACATCTAGATGAATATCATAGATCAGAATGCGAATCTAGTCGATTTTTTGCTTTGAGAAAATTGTAGTACGTCTTCATCTGAAGCAAAATGATGGGTATTAAGTATAAATGCGCCTTATCGAACGATCAGAAGACCGCTTTGCAGCTGGGCAGAACGTGATAACATCCGAGAATTACGAATATCTTAAATCCATTGGACTGAAATCTCACAATGACGTCACTCACACAAACTGTCTGCCTAAGCACAGCTTAATAATAATGATAAGGTACGAATTATTATTCAGCATCAAACAAAATTGACTGACACTTCCGAACAACAGCTTCCTATATTTGGAGGGGGTATTTACAGATAAGAAAGTTGGGGCATAATCAGTAATATCGCACCTTACACGTAATGCTTTGGCCTTTCTGTTGCAAGAAATAATGTAGGAACTTAATAGAGTTCGAGTCGATCACAACAGAAACAAGACAAACGTCACTTCGTCAACACCGGATATGAATTCTCTAAAAACGTAGGATGGTTCATATGCGCATCGATGAATAACTCCTTTAGTGTCTGCATTCCTTTCAAAATAACGAGCTTCTTTGAAGACAGCAATCGTATTGCGATGATGCTAAGCAGGAGCCAATTCTAGTGCTACAGATATCAACTCAAACGTTCTAGGACAAGGGAAAGAAAACCATAAAGTTGTGCTGGAAAAATTGATATGTAAAGTACTACATTTATCACTATCAGATGAAGAAAATCTGAAACTTTTACTTGTGCAACTGTTCTTCTGTTGAGAGTTGTTTGAATACCGGGTCGTTCTACAATCATCTCGCCAAGCATGGACTCTTAAGGCTTCTATCCAGCTATAAACGCCTCGCTTTATTATTTTGGCGCTGTAAACAGGCAGGAAAGACAGTCTTGAAAAGGATTCAAGCATATATGACAAGTGCAATATAAGCAGTACTAGAGTTTATCTAAACTCCCAGTTCCCAGTTTTTTCATACAATAATTTACAGCTATACTGGAGTAGAAAAGCATACCGACTATTTTATGAAATGTTCACAAGATTTTACATGTCATATTACGAGACTGATGTTGGTTTCGGATCTGGAAACAGTAGGATTTTCTGCCCTCAGACACTTGAAGAAGCTATACAAACAACATAGGTTTATCAACACTCCAGAAAACGTACAATTTCCCCACAGTAGGGTCTGGATCGTAATATAGGTCACAGTATGACATTTTAATGAATAGTTATCGCCTGTTAGCTGCTTAAACTTTATTGGTTTTTCGTACTGTAAACTTATTTCGGTGTTATTTCCATTTTGTAGTACAACCTGCAATCATTATACATGATGTAGTTGTCATCACTTAGATGGAATTTTACATTGAGTATGTACAAAAGAATACTCCGCGTTCCCTACTGTTGTATCATGAACAAGTATGTATTTTCCATACGATATTACAGTTTTTATTCTATTTCGACAGCTTATTTACTTGATTCTGGTATAGTTGCATTAAATTGTTGTAACGCGTTTATATACTGGATTTGTATGTGGTTATAATTTCCTTGCTGTCTTATATTGTGAATAATTATGTATTTTTTGTAAGATCTGACAGCATTATAGCTTGAGCCAGAGATGCTGTATGTTTACATTTGCTTATCTCTAACATAAATACTGCGGTTTGAGTTGTTGTTGGTGCAGTCTTTGCATTACGCTAAGACTGTTAAATGGAGTTTACATGTAGGGGTTTGATTGTACATTCTTGCAGTGTGCCCTTATATAAGCAACTACAGACTACCTAGGAGGCTTAAAGAAACAACGACTGAATGGTATAGAAACAAATTAATAAATATAAATAATTAAATAAAAGGGAATTAAGGCAGTAATCCCTCAGGATATTAACGTTGGCTAAGCAGACTCTTTGATTTTTCTGTAAATGTATTCACAGAAGACAAATTTACTTTGATTGATGGCCCTACACAGGATAATATTATATACAGTAGTAGAGATGAGATCAGAAAAAACTGTTATAGCAGAGTGAGCAGTGTACTCAAATTTACTAGCCTGCATAAATTCGTAATTCTTAACAAATTCAACCCAATCTACAACTTAAATGACTGCTCTACAATTCATACATAAGTACCTGGCACAGGCTATTTACCAGTATGCCCCCCCTTCCTCAAGGTCGTTGCATGGCTAGCAGACCAATACAACATTTTATCCATGACTTCTTTGCGCCATTGATTAACTGGAAATCTCTTATACTTTAACATGATGGAGCATTTTCTCATACTATTTATTGTTAATAATCTTATACTTTTTATTATTAGTTGTGTCTTTGTTTTACCGTTATATACAGACATTTGTGTCCTTATTACAAGCATGACAAATCTGTTGTACATTCCACCAGTTTTGTAGGTAATATTGATTACATTTGTATAGATTAATATTTTTTACATTTTAAAGTTTTCATACACATTTTTTACTACTTTTCATGTACCATACTGAGTTCACATAGTTGTTTCTTTTGTTATAAATTTCATACATTTTACTTTCTATTTTTTTTTAAATTCTACTATCCAATCTGAATCATAATTTGTTGTGGTAGTATCTTATAAATCACATTTTGATTAAGATGGTATATTTTGTGGACATGCACAATTATTCTGAGTGTCACCAGTACACAGTTGTATGAATAGCAGATTCATCTTTTTGTATTTGGTAAAAGGACCACATTTCTGTAAACTGTCTACTTAAAATTTGATTGATATATTGTGTGTTTTCATTTCAGAGAGCATACATTGATTATTTTCAATTTGAGAAAAGCTTTTTTTCTTATTACGGTTTACTTTTTGTGCCTTTTACATATTTCCAATGTAAAAAAGTTAAGACTTGCCCCCGACATTCCAGGTTCGATTCCCGGCGGGGTCAGGGATTTTCTCTGCCTCATGATGACTGGGTGTTGTGTGACGGCCTTAGGTTAGTTAGGTTTAAGTAGTTCTAAGTTCTAGGAGACTGATGACCATAGATGTTAAGTCCCATAGTGCTCAGAGCCATTTGAACCCCCGACATTCACAGCCCTGACTGACATGTTATGGAGAGCAGTAATCCTTGTCTTTATTTTGAGGGCATTGTGAAAACAACATGAAATAAGACAAAAATTATTTTTAAAATGCTTAGAACTAACTTTGCATTGGAAGGGCTAATTCCGACCCATTTTCTTTTCACAAGGTGTGGTGTGATGAGACGGATCTCTCAGTACTATCTCATATATAGTTCACCTATTGTATCTTTGTCCTGATTTACATTACCACTAGACTTGGGTCATTCTCGAACAGACTAGTCCAAAGGAAGAGTTCACTAAAGTGGACAGAAGGATGGAAGAACGATTTCTGAGGACTGATTGTTCACCATTCACTTTGGTCATTTCAGGAAGGATCAGTGGCAGGCCCTTGTTCCCAGAATGATAGTTGCTAGCTGAAGTTCCAGGAATGCTCAGTCGTCATTCTCATAACGGCCAGTCCTCATTCTCAACACTGTTAGTCCTCATTCCCAGTACCGTCCTTGTTCCAGAAACGTTCACGATCTATCTCGGTCCTGCCTCCTTCTCATTCTTTTTCGGGTAGCCACTCATTCCATATCAACTGTTTTATACATTTTAGGTCTCTTCTGCTTCCATGAAAAACAAGGTTTTGATACAATTTTATATCCTTTTAATTGTATAGTAAGAAAATTTCTATAAAACTTGCACTTTTCACATTTCTTCCAAAAATAAAAACATGACACTTACAGAGCCTCTTATTTTTCAAGTTTTTTTTGTTTCCCAGTACTGCCACCAATTTGATTTCTTTGCACAAAAAAATGAGCTGTTCGGGGTTTCAGCTTCAAAGAAAAAGGGGAGGGGGTCTCTCCATTTGAAGAATCATAGGATGGCATATAAAATCATATTTACTTTTTATCTTAAAAATACTGTTCAGAAATAAATTTTTACTTTATTACTTTCAACTTAATTATTAATATTGTGCTGCTGCATTAACTTTAATAATACAGCATATAAACCTACTATTTGCTAAGCATGTGAGGCAAATATGACAATAAAATCACGTTTAATTTTAAACATAATTATTCTTCAATGATTTTTTTGCCCTGGAACAGTAAGGGAGTACTCAGACACAAACTGAAGTGCACACAGTTTCTGTTCCTCTTTTTTTAATACATTCATTAGTGTGTTCCATGAATTGACCCCATCTCAATCAGATCATTTACATTTAGTTTAGTAACTAGACGTAGATTTTGACATCTTCAATTGCATGTCACTGTGAAGAATCTGTCTTCAGGAACTTGTCACTGAAACCAAATTGTTTAAATATTTTTGGGGTTTAATCGATTCCTACTTGAATCCTTATGTACCTTCATAAGTTAGAAAGAAAACTGGCGTTCTATGGATCGGAGCGTGGAATGTCAGATCCTTTAATTGGGCAGGTAGGTTAGAAACTTTAAAAAGGAAAATGGATAGGTTAAAGTTAGAAGTGGGAATTAGTGACATCCGGTGGCAGGAGGAACAATACTTTGGTCAGGTGAATACAGGGTTATAAATAAAAAATCAACTAGGGGTAATGCAGGAGTAGGTTTGATAATGAATAAAAAAATAAGAGTGCGGGTAAGCTACTACAAACAGCATAGTGAACGCATTATTGTGGCCAAGATAGACACAAAGCCCACGCCTACTACAGTAGTACAAGTTTATATGCCAACTAGCACTTCAGATGATGAAGAAATTGAAGAAATATATGATGAAATAAAAGAAATTATTCAGATAGTGAAGGGAGACGAAAATTTAATAGTCATGGGTGACTGGAATTCGGTAGTAGGAAAAGGGAAAGAAAGAAACGTAGTAGGTGAATATGGATTGGGGGTAAGAAATGAAAGAGGAAACCGCCTTGTAGAATTCTGCACAGAACACAACTTAATCATAGCTAACACTTGGTTCAAGAATCTTAAGAGAAAGTTCTATACATGGAAGAAGCTTGGAGATACTAAAAGGTTTCAGATAGATTATATAATGCTGAGACAGAGATTTAGGAACCAGATTTTAAATTGTAAGACATTTCCAGGGTCAGATGTGGACTCTGACCACAATCTATTGGTTGTACAGAGTTTCAGGGAGAGCATAAGGGAACAATTGACAGGAATGGGGGAAAGAAATACAGTAGAAGAAGAATGGGTAGCTTTGATGGATGAAGTAGTGAAGGCAGCAGAGGATCAAGTAGGTAAAAAGACGAGAGCTAGTAGAAATCCTTGGGTAACAGAAGAAATATTGAATTTAATTGATGAAAGGAGAAAATATAAAAATGCAGTAAGTGAAGCATTCAAAAAAGAATACAAACGTCTCAAAAATGAGATCGACAGGAAGTGCAAAATGGCTAAGAAGGGATGACTAGAGGACAAATGTAAGGATGTTGAGGCGTATCTCAATAGGGGTAAGATAGATACTGCCTACAGGAAAATTAAAGAGACCTTTTGAGAAAAGAGAACCACTTGTATGAATACAAAGAGCTCAGATGGAGACCCAGTTCTAAGCAAAGAAGGGAAAGCAGACAGGTGGATGGAGTATATAGAGGGTCTATACAAGGGCGATGTACTTGAGGACAATATTATGGAAATGGAGGAGGATGTAGATGAAGATGAAATGGGAGATATGATGCTGCGTGAAGAGTTTGACAGAGCACTGAAAGATCTAAGTCGAAACAAGGTCCCAGGAGTAGACAACATTCCATTAGAACTACTGATAGCCTTGGGAGAGCCAGTCCTGACAAAACTCTACCATCTGGTGAGCAAGATGTATGAGAAAGGCGATATACCCCCAGACTTCAAGAAGAATATAATAATTCCAATCCCAAAGAAAGCAGGTGTTGACAGATGTGAAAATTACCGAGCTGTCAGTTTAATACGTCACGGCTGCAAAATACTAACGCGAATTCTTTACAGACAAGTGGAAAAATTGGTAGAAGCCGACCTAGTGGAAGATCAGTTTGGGTTCCGTAGAAATATTGGAACACGTGAGGCAATACTGACCCTACGACTTATCTTAGAAGCTAGATTAAGGAAAGGCAAACCTACGTTTCTAGCATTTGTAGACTTAGAGAAGCTTTTGACAATGTTGACTGGAATACTCTCTTTCAAATTCTGAAGGTGGCAAGGGGAAAATACAGGGAGTGAAAGGCTATTTACAATTTGTACAGAAACCAGATGGCAGTTATAAGAGTCGTGGGACATGAAAGGGAAGCAGTGGTTGGGAAGGGAGTGAGACAGGGTTGTAGCCTCTCCCTGATGTTATTCAATCTGTATATTGAGCAAGCAGTAAAGGAAACAAAAGAATAATTCGGTGTAGGTATTAAAATCCATGGAGAAGAAATGAAAACTCTGAGGTTCGCCGATGACGTTGTAATTCTGTCAGACACAGCAAAGGACTTGGAAGAGCAGTTGAACGGAATGGAAAGTGTCTTGAAAGGAGGATATAACATGAACATCAACAAAAGCAAAACAAAGATAATGAAATGTAGTCGAATTAAGTCGGGTGATGTTGAGGGAATTAGATTAGGAAATGAGACGCTTAAAGTAGTAAAGGAGTTTTGTTATTTTGGGAGCAAAGTAACTTATGATGGTCGAAGTAGAGAGGATATAAAATGTAGACTGGCAATGTCAAGGAAAGCGTTTCTGAAGAAGCGAAATTTGTTAACATCGAGTATAGATTTAAGTGTCAGGAAATTGTTTCTGAAAGTATTTGTACGGAGTGTAGCCATGTATGGAACTGAAACACGGACAATAAATAGTTTGGACAAGAAGGGAATAGAAGCTTTCGAAATGTGGTGCTACAGAAGAATGCTCAAGATTAGATGGGTAGATCACATAACTAATGAGGAGGTATTGAATAGAATTGGGGAGAAGAGGAGTTTGTGGCACAACTTGACTAGAAGAAGGGATCGGTTGGTAGGACATGTTCTGAGGCATCAAGGGATCACCAATTTAGTATTTGAGGGCCGGGTGGAGGGTAAAAATCGTAGAGGGAGACCAAGAGATGAATACATTAGGGATGTAGGTTGCAGTAGGTACTGGGAGATGAGAGTAGCATGGAGAGCTGCATCAAACCAGTCTCAGGACTGAAGATCACAACAACAACAACAAGTTGGTTCTGCTTCACAATTCAGTGCAGTGGCCATTCTAACTTTGGATTCAGAATATTAAGGCACTAGAACAACGGAAAGGAACCATGAACGATATTTCAGTTTTTGTAAAGCCACATGCGAGATATCACCTGATACAAAAATATGAAATCTACATATGGAGTTTTGCCTCCTGAAGCGGCATGGGATCACACTACGATGTACATAACGGTAAGGAAAATACAGACAGAACAAATTACAGTTTTTCCTGTAGCCGTCATCCAGCTTCATTAAGGGCTATATACTTTTTAATACATACATTGTTTGCGCCATTCACCTTGGATGATAGAACCCTTTGAAGTATTGAAAGATGTTCCATGAGATGGTTCTTTGAAAAGAAAATTCGCAGTTAATTAAAAAATTAGCAACATAATCGTCTCATACCTCTTATGTTATCAAGGCAAATACGAGAAATCTTTTTCCAAAATGTTTTCGATACAAACACATGGACAATTTTTTCCTGTCCTTTTCCACTGTAAGTTAAACGACTGAAATATGCATAAAACTAGCAGCACTGAACTAGTAGTGGATTTCCTTTTATTCCGAAAAATATTTGTGTTTAAAATTTATCTTTTAAGTCGATTAATACGTAATTTACTGGTTTGTTGATTTTCATATTCATTTCACTCTCTTCTGTTAATCACTGCCTGTGCTCGCTCAGAACTTTCCTTTCTCAAATAACTGATGACTTATTCCATGCAGCCAGCAGTTGATCAAAAACTAGTAATCTTCTTCGATTGTAAAAAACTTGAACGTAATTACAAGTGCTAATTTGTCAAGGTTTTGAAAAAAAGGTCGTTGTTTTTTAACTTGTTAAGTTTCGACGATATCCCAGAGTATTTATGTCGCTGCTGCCATTGCTGATACAAACCTTCTTTTCTTAGTACGCAATTTCTCAGCACATGTGTCGGAGATTGTTTATTTTCCAAGTAAATCTTTACTTCCCACACAGTACGACACTTTGATGTGTAGCTCATTTACACACCAAAAAATTGTAAAAAAAAGTTATTAATGGTGGTTTGACACACGACAGTTCACTTCCAATTATTTCATGTTGCCCACACAAATATACGTAATTTTCTATAAATAAACTTAAAACGAAGACATTGTACTTGCTATGATTCCTTCAGAAATGGAGGATGATTGGGTTTGTCCATGCTAGGTTGTAAACAGTGTCCATAAGTCCTACTGCTGTTCAGCTTGTTCTGGATTCTCTCTGCATGGCTTGAGATCATTGACCCATCAATTTACCTGACTGACGTGATGCATTCTGATAACAGATTCAGCTAAGGAAATCTAAGGAAACAATCAATCTACATTAGACAATCAATTAATCATGGAAAAGTGTTACACCGATGGAGAAAAAACCGCAACACCAAAAATCATTAATGTACAGTAATGAAATTTTGGAAATGCATATGTCTAGGTGTCAGATTTAACTCGTTTACATTGCAAGATCACAGGCTAATGTAAGCGCGGGTTAAGCCATTGCAAATGCGAAACGCTGGTGAGATATGGCCGGCTGTTGTGACCGAGTGGTTTTAGGCGCTTCAGTCCAGAACCACGCGTCTGTACGGTCGCAGGTTCGAATCCTACCTCGGGCGTGGATGTGTGTGATCTTCTTAGGTTAGTTAGGTTTACTTAGTGCTAAGTCTAGGGGACTGATGTACTCAGATGTTAAATCCCATAGTACTTAGAGCCATTTTTGACCTGCTGAGATAATAACCTGTTAACCGCCAGAATGTTGAATGCAAGTATGCAACCATGCGTGCATTGTGTTGTACAGTTGCCTGATATCAGGTTGTGGGCTGGAGTTCCATGCCTGTTGCACTTGGTCGGTCAATACAGGGACGGGTAATGCTGATCGTGGGTGACGCTGGAGTTGTCGTCCAGTGATGTCCCATATTTGCTCAACTGGAGACAGATCTGGTGATCGAGCAGGCCAAGGCAACATGTCGACACTCTGGGTTACAATAGCTGTATGTGGGCGAGAGGTATCCTGTTGGAAAACACCCTCTGGAATGCTGTTCATGAATGTCAGCACAATAGGTCGAATAACCAGATTGACGTACAGTTTTGCAGTCAGAGTGCTTGTCATAACCACGAGAGTGCTCCAGCTGTCATAGGAATTCGCAACCCAGGCCATAACTGCAGGTATAGGTCAAGTGTCTAGCATACAGGCAGGTTGGTTGCAGGTCTTCAACTGGCCTCCTTCTATCCAACGCATGTCCGTCACTGGCACCGAGGCAGAACCAGCTTAAATAAGAAAACACAAAAGACCTCCACCCTGCTGTTCAATGAGCTCTCGCTTGGAGTAGGTGGAATACACGCTACACGGGGTCTGGTTCTGTCCTATCCTTGAATTTGACGATTTGTAACAGATCGTTGTATCACTGTGATGCCAACTGCAGCTCGAATTGCTGCTCCAGACGAGGTACAATGTGCCAGAGCCATACGCCGAACACGTGGGTACCTCGCGGTACTGCCATTTTGCTTTCCAGAGCCTCGTGTTCTTGCGACCGTACAATGACGTGACGATCATTGCTAGCAATCATGTACAGTGGCTACGTTCCTGTCAAGTCTTTATTCAAAATCGCCGAAGGAACATGCCGCTTCTCGTAGGCCTATTACACGACCTCGTTCAAATTCAGTGATGTGTTGATAATAGCGTCTTTGTCGCCTTAAAGGTATTCTTGACTAACATCTTCTCACCACGTCCCCATCTCAAAGGTAACTAACGCTCACAACTGTTACAGCGTGTATTTAAAGCTAACCTGATTTGTATCCTGACAGTGGCGCTACAAGCGCCACTCTAACGCGAGTGGAGCGGAATTTGAATAGACATCATTTTTCAGATGTAGAAACAAGTCTGTCAACTTTTGAATATGTCGCACAACTCCTTCTTGGTGTTGCGATTTTTTGCCGTCAGTGTACTTGTACGTATTAGATTTTTTGGAGCGGAAATTTATCTAAAATCCATATAGCACACAATTAGATTAAAAAAAAGGAACGATGGATGAGTAAAAATGACCGGTTCTCAAAATGGACGAGTTTGCCCATCTCTGATTACCACTCACTATCTGTTTGTGAAGGTAGCATGCCACTCGGAAGGAAGAGAGTCATTTAACTCTAAATATTTACATTGGTATTTATGTACCCATGTCCTACCTATATCCTTTTCCTATTATTTAAACCAGTATATGTATCTGAGATCAGTAAATGTTAGTTTCCGAAGGGTAGCCAGTAATAGTTGCCTGTGAGTGCAGTCTTGCTGGTAGTAGTAGCTTATGTGTAAAGACCGAGAGGTTTAACTATACTATCACGATAGGTTCCGACCAGGTAGTCGTGGTTAGTTTGGCAAGTAGGTGCCATGGTCATCTCTGGTGGCTATTCCCAACATAGGTAAGCAAGAAATAGTTTCTGCTTATCTGAACGTAATTTAGTGCTAAGTCTGGGTAAGAATGCATTTGTCTTCAGACAGTCTGTGGCTGGAGGTATCTGCATTTACTTAGCATAGAATGTACATATTTAACAATCCTTCTTTCAGCATTCTGGATATCAGGGCAAATCATGCTACTTACTGTAGGAGTAATATCGGATGTGAATTTAAATTTATTCTTGTCTTTTGTGAGGGACTACTTTGTCTATGAGTGTGTTGGCTACCACTTGGTGTTCAGTACAAGGGAGCTTTATTCTCCAATAAAGCTAATAAAGTAAATATCCTTCCAAGTTAATAAAGTAAAAACGCTTCCATTGTGTGAATTAAATTCAAAGAGCATAGCCGGCCGAGGTGGCCGAGCGGTTCTAGGTGCTACAGTCTGGAACCGCGCGACCGCTACGGTCGCAGGTTCGATTCCTGCCTCGGGCATGGGTATGTGATGTCCTTAGGTTAGTTAGGTTGGGATTGATGACCTCAGAAGTTAAGTACTATAGTGCTCAGAGCTATTTGAACTATAGAGCAAAATTGTGTGAAGTGGGGAAGTGAATTCCATATTTCTCGTAGGTTTCGTGGACTTGAATGTTCTTGGCTTTGTTCAGTTAGAAACCGCAGGATCGACAGGGAAAATCACGATATTTTTTACATTACTCATCAGTACTTACAAGATATATGTGCAGTTTTCCGAATTTGCGATGATATTTCTTGTAAAAAGAAAAGGGGTTTCTCTATATGCATACTGCTGCGTTCAACCAAGTGACACTCAGACTCCATAGAAAGTAATTTATCTGATAACCATTGGACAGAACTAAAACTGCAGAGTGGAATCAGTACTTACATGAGAGGACTATTCTTCTTCTTTTTGGAGTTGTGTAATTTAATGATTTTTTTTTTGCTTTTTGGGGCTTGCTC
The DNA here is from genome assembly GCF_023898315.1 of Schistocerca nitens. NCBI lineage: Eukaryota > Metazoa > Arthropoda > Insecta > Orthoptera > Acrididae > Schistocerca > Schistocerca nitens. The sequence goes on along the minus strand of NC_064616.1, from coordinate 566,474,534 downwards.
TGGATCGAACTAAGCCTTCATTGTTGATTATGTAGTGGTCCTTGTAATGATTACCGGTGATGAAGAGTTACTTTCGTTTCCATCCCCTCGTGAGTAAATTAGTTTGTGATTACAAAACTCCTATCCTAAATCATGTGGTTTTCTGTTCGTGAACATATCCCCATCTTCCCCAGTGACTATTCAGTGTAGATATGTCAGTAAATTAATTTTTTAATGTAAAGTGGGGACCATGCCTATGTATTATGTGGACAAGTGTAGCTGCTTTACCTATTTAATTCACATCAAATATGCTTGATGAATACACCTTTTTTTTAAAAAAAAAAAAGAAAGAACGAAGGAAAAGAAGTCCCAAGACTTATATATGACAACCAATCCTTAATGCAGTTAAGAGAGAATAAGAAAGATATTGCTAAACCACTAAGAATGAAATAAAACTATCCATTACAATTTTTGTAAAGAGGGCATTATTAAAAATATAGGTACAGATAATAAAATGTGGGCCATTACACTAAATCAGTAATTAGCTAAAGTTAAAGTATTAAAGTAACATCTTGCTCTGTGGTGGAACTGCAAACTACATGCATTTCATATCGCTACAGATTAGATTTGATTAGATTAGATTAATACTTGTTCCACAGAGCATGAATACGACACTTTGTAACGATGTGGAACGTGTCAGGTTAATAAAAGGTGTCTATACAAGATATTACATCACACAAAATATTACATGACACTTAATATTTTTAATTTTTTAAGGGGGTTGGGGAAATTACCCACTTATTGTATCCAAAAATTCACCTAATGAGTAGAAGGAGTTGCCATTAAGAAATTCTTTCATGGCCGCATAATTTACCCCCTTCTGAGCCAAAGTTAGATTTGACCTTGAGTAGTAAAGATCATTCTTTCTCCTAGTGTTGTAGCCATGTATACTGCTATTACTTTTGAATTCGTTCGGATTGTTAATAACAAATTTCCTAAGCGAATATATATATTGTGAGGCTACAGTGAAGATCTCTAGCTCTTTAAATAAGTGTCTGCAGGATGATCTTGGATGAGCTCCAGCAATTATTCTGTTTACATGCTTTTGTGCAATGAACACTCTTTTACTCAATTATGAGTACCCAAGAATATGATGCCATAGGAAAGCAGAGAATGAAAATAGGCATGGTAAGCTAATTTACTCAGATGCATATCACCAAAATTTGCAATGACCCTAATACCATAAGTAGCTGAACTTAAACGTTTCAGCAGATCCTCAGTGTGTTTTTTCCAGTTCAACCCCTCATCAATGCACACACCTAGAAATTCTGAATATTCTACCTTAGCTACCGATTTCTGATCGAAGTCTATATTTATCAATGGTGTCATTCCATTTACTGTGTGGAACTGTATATACTGTGTTTTGTCAAAGTTTAATGAGAGTCCATTTGCAGAGAACCACTTAATGATTCTCTGAGAAACATCGTTTACAATTTCACCAGTTAATTCTTGTCTGTTGGGGTTGATAGCTATACTTGTATCATCGGCAAAAAGTACCAGCTTTGTATCTTCGTAAATATAGAATGGCAAGTCATTAATATACATTAAGAACAACAGAGGACCTAAGACCGAACCTTGCGGCACCCCATTCTTGATTGTTCCCCAGTTTGAGAAATCACCAGTTTCTGGCATATTATGTGAACTGTTTATTTCAACTTTCTGCACTCTTCCACTTAGGTATAATTTAAACCATTGGAGCACTGTCCCATTCATACAACAGTACTTGAGCTTATCTAGAAGTATGCCATGATTTACACAATCAAAAGCCTTTGATAGATCACAAAAACTCCCAACGGGTGACTTCCGGTTACTCAGAGCATTTACTATTTCATTAGTGAAAGTATACTGTATATAGCATTTTCCGTTGAAAAACCATTTTGGAAACCAAACTGACATTTTGTTAAAACTTTATTTTGACAAAGATGTGAAGCTACTCTACAATACATTACTTTTTCAAAAATTTTGGATAAGGCAGTCAGAAGAGAGATTGGGCGGTAGTTGTTTACATCAGACATATCCCCTTTTTTATGCAGTGGTTTAACAATGGCATACTTCAGTCTATCTGGGAACATACCCTGCTGAAGAGAGCTATTACATATGTGGCTAAGAATCCCACTTATTTCTTGGGAACAAGCTTTTATTATCCTGCTGGAAATGCCATCAATTCCATGTGACCTTTTATTCTTGAGAGAGTTTATTATCTTCCTAATTTCAGCAGGAGGGGTGGGTGGAATTTCGATTGTATCAAATTGTGTGGGTAATGCCTCTTCCATTAACTGCCTTGCTTCTTCTAATGAACATTTAGATCCTATTTTCTCTACAACATTTAAAAAATGATTATTCAAAATGTTTTTGAGTTCTGTCTTGTTGTTTATCAAGTTTCCATTCGCTTTGATGGTGATGCCATCATCCTGTACTCTTGGTTGCCCTGTCTCCATTGTAATAATATTCTAAATTGTTTTGATTTTGTTATCAGAGGTATTAATCTCAGACATGATGCACATGCTTCTGGACTTTTTAATAACCTTTCTTAATGTAGCACAGTAGTTTTTATAATATTTGGCTGTTTCTGCGTCATTACTCTTTCTTGTTGTTGGATACAGTTCTCTTTTGTGGTTACAAGATATTTTTATTCCTTTAGTAAGCCAAGGTTTTTTGCATGGTTTCTTATAGTTTGATTTAACTATTTTCTTGGGGAAACAGTTTTCAAATTCTCTTACAAGTGTATCATGAAATAAGTTATATTTTAAATTAGTATCGGTTTCCTTGTACACCTCATCCCAGTCTAACTGCTGAAGATTTTCTCTGAAATTTCTAATTGTTGAGTCATTAATTGAACGCACAACTTTGGAGGGTAGTTTTGAATTACTGAATGGAGCTATGTCATATACTGTAACTAGCTGAGCATCATGATCAGAAAGCCCATTCTGAACAGGACAAGGATTTCTGTTTTTAAACCTGTCTTGGTCTATAAAAGTGTTATCTATCAATGTGCTGCTGTCCTTTATTACTCGAGTAGGAAAATTAATGACAGATGTCAAATTGAAAGAACCGTGCAAGACTTCCAGGTCATTCTTCCTATTACACTCTTTCAGTGAATCAACATTGAAGTCCCCATAAATAATAATTTGCTTTCCCCCATCTGACAGATAGCACAACAAGGCATCCAAGTTTTCCAGGAATAAATGAAAGTTCCCTGAAGGGGACCTCTATACTGTTACAATTATAAAAGGACACTCCTTCAGTTTAAGTTGTCAGGCACATGCTTCTATATGTTGCTCTAGACAAAACTTTTTTGTATCTAAGCTTTCTACACAGTGATAACTTTTGACATATATGGCAACTCCTCCTCTCACCTTATTCTCTCTACTCATATGTGCAGCTAGTTTATAACCACTGATATTTACTTCTTCCATATCAGATACAATGTGATGCTCCGACAGGCATAGTATATCTATTACATTATTAGATTCAATGTCGTCTAAACAAACCAGGAGCTCATCTACTTTATTCTTCAATCCCGGAATATTTTGGTGAAAAATGGTAACATTATTTTTTACTTTACTTTTGTGAGAATCTACTTTTTTCTTTAATCCACCAATATTTTGGTTAAATATGGTAACATCATTATTTACTTTCCTGTTATGAGAATTTTGTGAGTTTTGGACCCCTTTAGCACCTGCCTGCCTGAACTTCTCATTGGACACTGACATTAGTCTAAAAAGAGGTACATCCATGTGTACTAGTGTCCCCCCTTATGGATTTCGCTAACAACCCTGCCAGTTTACACTTCCCTTTCCTATTGAGGTGTAGGCCGTGCCTTGTGAAATCTCCCCTATCAATAGCCTCGGCAGGAACCAATCCAATGTCTGACAGAGTGGCCGCCCTACGCATCGGATCCAACTCCATATTTACCCTCCTGACAGAGCGGTTCAACTGGGGCTGATGATGCCGCACGAAAGCAGGCACCAGCCCAGCATTGGTATGGGTCGTTGCTGAGGCTATTTTCACCAGTCACACTCAATACTGTAGCCATTATCCCTATCAATACTGTTTCCCACTCCACCCACTATCATTACATGATCCTGCTTTGTGAAATCCTTGCACAAGGAACCTATATCCTCTGCCACCTGCTAAGACTTGCGCTTGGCTGGAAAAAGTTTGTGACCTGGTACCTGTCACCTAATTTTTCCTGCAAATTCTGGCCCACACCTCATCCATGGCTGCTACCTAGAAACAGAACTTTCCTCTTACTTCCTACTTTTTTTGAAACAGTTGGTTTCCTAGTGAGATTCTGTTGCATCTTAACTAAATCTACTTCTACTGGAGCCTCTTCCTTACTTAACTGTGGTAGCAAGGCAAATCTATTGGTTGTGCCAATTGGGAAATTGTCAGACACTGTCCTCTTTCTGTGGTCCCTGTTCCCAGCTACCACTTCCCACCGCTGATTACCCTCCTCCCCCCTTAACCTCTTCAGTTCCTCCCTCGCTCTGTCCAAATCAGCCTGAAGGGCTCTAATTTTCTCCTCCTGTTCAGCTATAATCCTATCTCTTGAGCAAACCTTGCAAAAGAATGGAAGAGTCTCGTTTGCTTCCCCAAATCTCACGCCGCTACAATTTCCCCAATGAAACCACCTGTCACAACAGCTGCTCAAAACCCCTGAACTAACTTTCTTACTGCAGCTCACACACTTTGTATCCATGGTAGTTTGGAAATTAGTTAATAGATTTACTAAGTGATAACGATAATATATTAAATACAGATGCAAAAGGACACTAAATATGTTTTGGAAACTAATATGTAAGTAAACTATTACCAAATGCACTTAAATTTGTGGTACAACGCTAAATACGCACGATCAAAAATTAAGCTAAACAGCCGAATGAAACGAAAACGAACTTTCTGCGATAAGTGGAAGAATACGTAAATAAAAGAAAAATCTTTAATGGCAAGCTTGAAGAGCACACTAATGAACGTATTTAATTAGTTAATCTATGCCAAATGTACTTAAGATTGCGGTATAACGCTAAATATGAACACTCGGAAAGTAAAGCAAAGCCGCGAAATATAAACAAAACGAACTTTTCGCTATTAATGGAACAATACGCAAGTAAAAGAAAAACCTTTAATGGTGAGCTTGAACGGCACCATAATGAACGTATTTAATCATTTAAACTACAGCAAATACAATTCCAATTGCGGTATAACGCTAAATATACACACTTGAAAATTAGTCCTAAGCAGCAGTTAGTAAACAAGCGAACTTTTCGCGATTACTAGAACACTAAGCAAATAAAAGAAAAACTTTTAATGGTGAGCTTGAAGAGTCCACTAAAGAACGTATATAATTAGTAGAAAAGTGTTCAACTACAATTAATTACAACCTAAATTACTTAACTTTCACGAGAGCTCTGTCTGTATGTGCGGCCATGTTCAGCACTACCAACCCTGTAATTTCTTAAATTACTAGTTAATAGGAACCTTTAAAATGGTGGCCATGCCTAGAATAGAAAGGGGTCAGTAGAAGTAATCTTTCAGATTGAGACCGTTCCCAGGATCATACATTTTACAATTAATACTGATCTTTCAGTAGATACTAAAAAGGAGATTCTGAGTAGGAATGGCTGAAAAAATGGGTATAAAATTTAAATCTGGACACGCACTGCTAAATAACATGCACTTACATCTATGTCACATTCACATCCTATAATGCCTGTCTTTCATAATGATTAACGTATGTGAATGTGGGCCATTAAACAAATAAATTTTGATTTCACACAGCGGATAATGGGAATCTATAGACGCATATAGTAGTAGGTGACTACAGAACAACTACACTAGGCTTTAGCTCATTATATATTTTTTAATCGCCTTATTACTTTCTCTAAAAGGTATGCTAATATTCCATTAGCATTATTCTTTTGGGGATACGTGTATGTGGATGGATAGGAAATGGAATGCAGAGTAGAAAAATCATTACAGAGATGTAAGATTATTTTATCATGAATGCTGATGATTTATTCGTGTCAGACATAGAACTGCCACTGATATCACTTTAAAACATATTTATAAAATGTTTTTAAGGTGCAAATGAGGTGTACAATATAACTCATGACTCCAATTCGTAATTCCTTATTAATTAGGGGGTCTCTTGATCGTTGTGAGTGGCATCAGCGTTGTGTTCAAGACATCTAAGTTGCAGAAAATGAGACAAGATTAATTTAAATTCACATGAATTTTTAACTGTGCAAGAGCGAGCAACAGTCCATGCTATAGTCTACTCCCACTGATGCAAGCAAGGAATGAACAGAAAGGGCAGTGAATGGTATTGTGTCAAAGATGAATGGTCATAAACATTTTTTATTAATCAAGAAATAGTTAATGAATAATAAGTCTTTGTCTATGAAGCTATTCATTAGAGGCAGTATTTCATGTCATGACCTACAAGATGCGTGCTCATGTCAACTGAAAATTATGCAATCACAAACACATGGCGCCCTAACAGACGAGGGTGATCATATGAAACACAAAAGTATTCCAGTAAAAATAGTACAGAATTTAACCTATTATTGCTCACACTATGCATGAGTGAATAAGTGATCCAATTAGCAAAGGGGGAGCTCGTAGTACATGGTGCATCAGCCTCAGGACACACATGGTGGTAGCTCAGAGCCAAACAAAGCGCATTTCCATCTGCGTACTCTCAGCTCACGAAATTAAATAATCAAAATCGGAAAAGGGATCATGAAATGCATATCTAACATAACAAATCTGCTACAGAATGTATTAATTAACCCTGCAAACTACAATATCACATTCACTTATCATTATTCACAATCAAACAAGACATCTCAAGGGATCATATCTGTTAACTCACCAATTCGCTGCAAGAGTAATAAACATGGCGCTTGGCTGAAACAGTTTATCTTTTGAACAGGTAGAGGAAAGAGATCCTGATACATCTGACCAAATAAACCTGAACAGCATCCAGACTTAGCATTTGTCTTTTGAAATGTCCAATGCTTTTGCTCTCTGCTATTATCTCCCCACAAGGTGAAGTTGGAAAGGGTTAACCGCTATGTTTGCTAACTCTGACCACCTGTGGAAACATTTGAAATCCACTTGGACACATCCTCTTATTCATTCATGGTCGTAGGAAACATGCATAACGAAGAGGACTTATATAAGCAAAATAAATAAACAAATTGGTATTAACTTGACAGAGTAGTTTCTGGCATTAATGCGGCACAACCACTATGCAAGATGTGTTAGAAATGGGAGTTTTATGAAGCGGCTCTGACTGACCCATTTCAATGTTGTTAAACATTCTACACCGATCTTTGGCTCACCTACATGTTCTGAAAGCACTGTGCGTATGAGAAATGTAACCTAATCAAACAGCCAATAGGCTACAAGTATGTGAGAAACTTAAACATAATCAGAAACACACAAATGCAAAGCCAAGCATATAAATAACTTACCTACACTGTAGCGTCATGAGTTAAAAACGTGAACTACTGATCATTATGGAAATTATGATGTTTCACCAAAAAAAAGTTCAGTACCTCTTCGACTCATTATTGATGTGCATATTTTTTGATCTTATTTCTGTCACTATTTTGAATAAGCTCAGAACACTCATCATACTGTTAAAACTCGGTCTGAATTCCTCAGAGGTTCCCAGTAATGACTACTCCCTCCAGAAATGTGTATTACTGGTGGTGAGAGAAGTACCATCAGGGACTTTGCTCAATACTACTGTTCATTGTGATAGTTAGCCACTGACTTAGCACAGCCAGCATAGGAAAGAAGTACCATCTGTACCATCATGTCTATCTACACTTTCACTATGCCAGTATCTTCACCAGTACCTAAATTACAAACTGATAATTTAACATTAAACGATTAAGTGCAAGCGATCTATTAAGGCCCTTCTTCACTTACTATATGATTACAGAAATGTTAATGAACTTGAGGAGTTAATTAACTTTGTAATGTCAATTCATGTTTTGACATCTGACATTAGTGATTTCCAAAAGGAGGCTATCATAATATTACTCCACTCCAAGCACCTCTCACACTATTGAAGGTCTACCTACTCCACAAAGCTTCTAATCCACACAGTTTCCCTTGCAGCTATTATATTAATTAACTTTCTGGCCACATACGTTTATCTCACGCTTTCCACCAGGCGCAGCCTACAGCCATCTCTACAAAAAGATTCAACACATACTATTCCCATTCACTACAGTATTTGCTACACAACTTTTCTGTCTTAGACGTACTTGAAAACATACATTTTAGGAATGGAGTAAGCATAATACAGTGATAATAAGAGTGTCTCCAGTTGCCACATATCTTAATGTTATCTGACCCTGCAACTTATCTTAGAAGTCAGGTTAAGGAAAGGCAAACCTACTTTTATAGGATTTATAGACTTAGAGAAAGCTTTTGACAGTGTTCACTGGAATAATTTCACTGAAATTATGGGGTAGCAGGTGTGAAATACAGGAAGCGAAAGTCTATTTATAACTTTTACAGAAACCAGATGGCAGTTATAAGAGTCGAGGAGCATGAAAGCAGTTCGGCCCCTGGTGGACCCCCAGGGAACGTCTCACACCAGACGAGTGTAACCCCTATTTTTGTGTGGTAGAGTAATGGTGGTGTACGTGTATGTGGAGAACTTGTTTGCACAGTAGTCGCCGACATAGTGTAACTGAGGCAAATAAGGGGAACCAGCCTGCATTCGTCAAGGCAGATGGAAAACCGCCTAAAAACCATCCACAGACTGGCTGGATCACCGGACCTCGACACAAATCCGCCTGGTGGATTCGTGCCGGGTACCAGACGCTCCTTCCCGCCCGGAAAGCCGTGTGATAGACCACACAGCCAACTGGGAGGGAAGGGAGGGGATAGACAGGAACAGTGGGAGCAAGAGATATACAGATAGAGGGGGAAAGAGGAGATGGTCAGAGAGAGGGGGTAGGAAACGGACAGAGAAAATAAGGAGGAGGGGGAGCTGCAGAAGGGAGGTGGAAGACAGAGGAGGATAGTGGGCAAGTGGAAAAGGAGGATGGGGGTGGAGGTGACATACACTTGTCCAACTTTTCTTGAACCAATGCCCTATACTACTGCTTGGTAACCATCAGTAGAATTTGGAAGTTTCAGTGACAATTGCCATGGAGTTTGTCAATCTATACAAGCTGACAATAAGTGGCACTGCACTAGCCATTGTACAGTGAACTACTTGGCCTTATGCTGTGGAATTTCTTTAATGTCATTTCACATCACAGCTAAAAGTAAGTAGCAGATTTTAACATGAACGTCCTTGTAATGCACTTTCATGAGACCTTGTTTATTTCTTGTATCATTTCCATCTTAGAAAATGGTCGGATTCAACGTTCTTCCTACTGCAGTGGGTCACTGCGTTTCCTCAGCTCTCTGCTGAGATGACACAAGAAAAGTAGAACAAATGCTATTGGCTTATGCAGAAAATTATGATTCGCCATATTAGATTACTGTGATTTCACCATATTCAGCAGTTTCCAGTTTCCTTCATCGTATTATCAATTATTGCTGCTTTGCAGATGACCAAAAATTCAAGATGCTCCAAAACTGCATGTTCTGAGGTATAATTTGTAGGTGTCACATATCAGGGAAAAGGTTGGCAGCCCTTAGGGACTATTTCCGAAATGAAATATGACTCAAAAGCAAAATTATATATTTAGGTATACCAAACTGTAGGATGGCTTTGTGGCCTCCCTCACACCCACACAGCAGGCCCTGTGGCCATGGTAGTTGCGTCTATGTAATTAAGTGAGTAATAAAACATTTTCCGTTCATTTACGAACATTATTCAATACTTTGCAGTACATATAAAGTCACATTTCCATTCATAAAGTGTTTTTACCTGAATGAGTCTAGCTTCTAGAGCATTTCCCCCATTTTAATGCATTTAAAAGCCCATTAGAAACAGGCTATAGGTATTTATGGTTTATTTAAATGGTAGCCCCATAACTTTATTATTGTATGGATGATAGAGGCGTTAAAATTACTCCCATGTAATGTCATCATGATCAAATTTACACTGTTATTGGTCCCTGCACGATAGTGCACTGTACCAATATGTTCCCGAAAGCCACGTGCAAAATTGCGATATTTCATGTGGTCATATCTTAGGTCATATTGATCGTGTAGATGAGCGATGAAATGTCTTGGATAGCGTTTGGCCTAGTGACTATTTGTATGCCTATCAGAAGGATGGGCAGACTCATAATTTCAACATTATACACTTCCTCCAGCCCATGCACATTGAGCAAATCAGTTGGTTGTTTTGTGTTAGGTCTGGTCTAGGGTGACCCTCAGGCAGCGTACAAAAAAATCATTTGTTCATGGGTGGTTCCTGAGAAAACCATGATTTTTTGTACAAAAAGTACCAGTTGTGGTGATGATCATTTCTGTAATATTACATCAAGGAAGATCGTCGAATTTTTACCATATGGTCTTAAGGTGATGTTTGTGGGGAACTTAGAATTTTTTTTTCGATATCATTATCGGTTGGTGAGGTCCAGAGGTTCAGAACTACTGTACTTATACACTTAAAACATGAATACAATACCTGGTCCGGGGCATAAAAGTAGTTTTAACTGACATGGTGAACATTTGGCAATGGTTCTAGAGCCATTGTAACGGGCATGCGGTCACCAAACTACGTTCTTAGTCAGCATTTTTTCGCTACTAAAACTTTATGACACACCGTCTCTGTGCACTGGGCACTTCATGGCAATACAAATATGCAAAAGTGGTATTTCAGTGACAAAAAATGGTCTGAAAAGAGTTTTAACATGACTGAAAATAACTTAAAATGACTACCAAAAATTATGTAAAACTGGAAAAACTGAAAATTCAGTAAAACGTTCCTATAACATGTTTACTTTTTTAAGATATGAATCACAAGTCTGGCGATTACGATAAACTGGCATTGATGAGCAAAGCAGACAGAAAAATTTAAAGCAAAGGATTTTGCGTTGACCTTATATTGTACATACTTACTTGTTGTTTATATGTGTCAAAGTGTATAAATTTGTCCTAGTATATAACTAAACTGTCAAAACTTTACTGACCTATAGAATTCAGTTTATACACTGTCCAGTCACATTATATGACCACCTATCAAAACCCTGAATAACCCCCTTTGCAGTGCAGACAGCAGCGAGGCATGCTGGAAATGAGTCAGGAAGGTTCAGGAAGGTACCTACAGGAATGAGGAGCTATGCAGATTAAAGTGCTGTGGATAGGTTTCTGTGTTGAGGGTCCATGGCGGGAACATCCCGTTCGAGATGGCCCAACAGATTCTCGGTTGGTTTTAAATCCAGGAAGTTTGGTGGCCAGGAGAGTATGCTAAACTCATTCTGCTGCTCTTCAAAACATGCACACTGTGTGCTGTGTGACAAGTAGCGTTGTCCTGCTGGTAGATGCCGTTGTGTTGAGGAGAAACAAACTGCATGTTGGTATAGTCAGGGTCCCCAAATGCTGTGTCGTCTGAACAAGACACAGCCAGGGCAAAAGCACCACAGGCTTAAAGATGCGAGTTGGTGCCAGTGCCAGAGATGCGCAGTGTTGCAGACTTCATATTCCAACTAGTAACAAAGATAAGTAAACCTTTTTAACTCATTTGTGTGACATTGCTACTAATTTGTTGAAGTGTTGTAGAACCTTTGTTCTCCCATCCTGTTACCTGACACTGGGGCATAGCTGTGTAATAGTGGCAGGGAGTGGGTTGGGTTGGGTTGTTTGGGAGAGGAGACAAGACAGCAAGGTCATCGGTCTCATCGGATTAGGGAAGGACAGGGAAGGATGTCAGCCATGCCCTTAGAAAGGAACCATTCCGGCAGTTGCCTGGAGCGATTTAGGGAAATCACGGAAAACCTAAAGCAGGGAGAAATTGTCTTAGTGGTGTACTGCAAAAGAAGCTGTTTCATAAACTCACAAACTCGTCTGACGATAACAGCCATTGCAAATGGCCTCCACAGCAGTAGCGACGAGGCCCTTACAAAACTGGTGACTATGGTTTACAAAACCAAAGATGGATACATACTTGTGTTGATCCATTGTGACTTCTGGAATGACGAGATCAGCCAGGGAATGCCACGAAAACATTCCCCAGGCCATAGCTGTTGCAGCGTCCGCCCCCGGTAGCTGAGTGGTCAGCGCAACAGAATGTCAATCCTAAGGGCCCGGTGTTCGATTTTATACGCTCAGGAACTGGCTGTTGTGTTGTCCTAATCATCATCATTTCATCCCCATTGATGCGCAAGTTGCCGAAGTGGCGTCAAATCGAAAGACTTGCACCTGGCGAACGGTCTACTTGACGGGAGGCCCTAGTCACACGACAATTACATTTATTTAGCTGTTGCAGCGTGTTTGCCTTTAGACATTTCACGCTGTACACTTCAACAGCCATCTGTCTGATATACACTCCTGAAAATGGAAAAAAGAACACATTGACACCGGTGTGTCAGACCCACCATACTTGCTCCGGACACTGCGAGAGGGCTGTACAAGCAATGATCACACGCACGGCACAGCGGACACACCAGGAACCGCGGTGTTGGCCGTCGAATGGCGCTAGCTGCGCAGCATTTGTGCACCGCCGCCGTCAGTGTCAGCCAGTTTGCCGTGGCATACGGAGCTCCATCGCAGTCTTTAACACTGGTAGCATGCCGCGACAGCGTGGACGTGAACCGTATGTGCAGTTGACGGACTTTGAGCGAGGGCGTATAGTGGGCATGCGGGAGGCCGGGTGGACGTACCGCCGAATTGCTCAACACGTGGGGCGTGAGGTCTCCACAGTACATCGATGTTGTCGCCAGTGGTCGGCGGAAGGTGCACGTGCCCGTCGACCTGGGACCGGACCGCAGCGACGCACGGATGCACGCCAAGACCGTAGGATCCTACGCAGTGCCGTAGGGGACCGCACCGCCACTTCCCAGCAAAATAGGGACACTGTTGCTCCTGGCGTTTCGGCGAGGACCATTCGCAACCGTCTCCATGAAGTTGGGCTACGGTCCCGCACACCGTTAGGCCGTCTTCCGCTCACGCCCCAACATCGTGCAGCCCGCCTCCAGTGGTGTCGCGACAGGCGTGAATGGAGGGACGAATGGAGACGTGTCGTCTTCAGCGATGAGAGTCGCTTCTGCCTTGGTGCCAATGATGGTCGTATGCGTGTTTGGCGCCGTGCAGGTGAGCGCCACAATCAGGACTGCATACGACCGAGGCACACAGGGCCAACACCCGTCATCATGGTGTGGGGAGCGATCTCCTACACTGGCCGTACACCACTGGTGATCGTCGAGGGGACACTGAATAGTGCACGGTACATCCAAACCGTCATCGAACCCATCGTTCTACCATTCCTAGACCGGCAAGGGAACTTGCTGTTCCAACAGGACAATGCACGTCCGCATGTATCCCGTGCCACCCAACGTGCTCTAGAAGGTGTAAGTCAACTAACCTGGCCAGCAAGATCTCCGGATCTGTCCCCCATTGAGCATGTTTGGGACTGGATGAAGCGTCGTCTCACGTGGTCTGCACGTCCGGCACGAACGCTGGTCCAACTGAGGCGCCAGGTGGAAATGGCATGGCAAGCCGTTCCACAGGACTACATCCAGCATCTCTACAATCGTCTCCATGGGAGAATAGCAGCCTGCATTGCTGCGAAAGGTGGATATACACTGTACTAGTGCCGACATTGTGCATGCTCTGTTGCCTGTGTCTATGTGCCTGTGGTTCTATCAGTGTGATCATGTGATGTATCTGACCCCAGGAATGTGTCAATAAAGTTTCCCCTGCCTGGGACAATGAATTCACGGTGTTCTTATTTCAATTTCCAGGAGTGTAGAACAAAACGTGTTTCGTCTGCAAAGGCCATATTTCGCCACTCAGCGGACACTCAATTGCGCTATTGGCATGCAAATTCCATTCTTTGTCATCAATGAACAACAGTCAGCATTGGTGCATGAACCAGGCCCACGCAAAACAATATTCACTGAATGGTCATTGAGGAGACTCTCTTGGTAGTCCCATGGGTTCATCTAGATGGACAGTTGCTCAACAGTTGGATTTTTATTTGCCGGTCCACATCTCTGCAACTGTCATTCACCCCTGTCATCTATGGCCTGTAGTGCACCACAGTTGCTTCGGTAATGGTTTTGGATAGTGCCATTTTGCCATGCACAGTATACTTTAACTATGGTGGCATGTGAATAGTTTACAAACTTTGCAATTTTGGAATGCTTCCACCCTTGGCCTGAAAGCCCATAGTCATGCCCTTTGGGAAACGAAAAATCGCTTCATTTCCACATTAAAACAACGACTGCATTGTGTTCCACGTGCCCCCAATGCACTTTACATACCCTTCACTGCTAGTGCTTTCACTTGCCATCTATGAGAGTTTATTGTACATTGATGTGGAACATAGGAGGTGGTCACATTAATGTGACTGGACGGTGCATAAGGAGCACATCCCGCTGTAGCAGGGAAAAGAGGGAAATCTTCCATCGGAACTAAAAAATGGCGAATATGTTCCTCTTTAAAAGACTCTGCCAGAAGAATGGTGAACATGCTGCCTCAGTCTTCAGTCTGCCTTCCTCATCAAAAATTTTGACATGTGAACGTATTCATACTTTTTTGTGCTGAAAGAGAGTAGCAGAGAGACAATGACGATGGAAGAAAGGGGAGACAGAACCGTGGGAAAGAAAGAGAGAAGAGACAGTGATGGTTGGAGAGCGAAAATGGCAGTGAAAGAGAAAGGGAGATGGATGAAGACAACAGCAGTGGGAGGCAGAAAGAGAGAGAGAGAGAAGACAGTCGAAATGAAAAAATACAGATGAGTGTTGATCTGGACCCTCCCAGAATGGCGAACTTTAGCATGTTATTATGGACAAGGGTACATATTGGACTGAAATTTTAAACACATGGGTACTGGGGAAAAATCAGTAGGACCCACCACAATAATTGAGCTGTCAAGGTATGGTGGAGACAGTGGCAGTAGGAGAGAAAGGCAGAATAAGAGAATATAAGTTAGAAAGGAGACTGTGTCAGTTGAATATACTGTAAATCAATGTTGCAAAGGAAGCAGAGGGAGAGAGACACATATAGATAGTGTCGCTAAGAGGGAGATGCTAAGTATGATAGCTTCACTACAAAGAGAGATTGGATAAAAGAATTTAGAATGTTCTGTTTTAAAAGAGTGTGGACATGTTCCCATGCTAAAGTTTTTGGTGAGGAAAGTGGAATGAGGATTGAGGCAACTGGTTCCTCACCTTTCTGCTCTAGTCCTTTTAAAGAGGAACGTTACCGCCTTTTTTGTGCTTTGACAGGAGCATTTTTCTGATGGTTTAACACTTCATTCATACGAAATAATAATAAAGAAACTTACCATGATATATCACTTCAGTCGAACTGGACAATCAACAGAGTCTCAGTCACACTAAGTACTGCAACTACCTTTTTGTTATCAGTTTGACGAAACGTTTTAAAACTTTCACAAACTCCATTCATCTTTTAACCCTCATGTAAACAAACACAAGCTCAGTAATTGGTCAGTGACCCTAGAACACAACCCTGAGTGGTCTTACATTATTGGCAATTAGGCCAACCTAGCATTAGGTACATTGTTGTTACATTACTATGATTGAACCTCTGAGAAGCTCTAAAGTCTAAAGTTTTAAAAACGTTCATGTTTTTGGTAATCACTATATTTCTTAACCCATATTTCTTTTGCTTCAAGTTTTAATAATCTCAGACGCCATAATTCCACTTTGTAGATGTCGATAATAGTCTATATAAGTTGTCGAACCTAAGTTATGCCTCGACCTCTGTGGAGTGTGAGGTGCGGAGGTAGGAGGAAGGAGAACTCCATTACCACATTGAGAACGGATGAAGAAGGGGAATGCTATCCATCTGCTACACAATCATACAACTTTAGGCATGCATGTGCACTGATAATCAGCAACTATGGTGTAAATTACAAGGCTATATGAAAGAATATCATAGAGTTTTTCATGTTCAAACACACTTTTTTTCAGCTGACAGACACAACATGACTTCGCCCTGCCTCTATGGTGGCATAGCTGTTAGAGCACTGAAATTGTCAACAGTGGTAAGTATAAGAGAGTCTACGCAAAGCGTACTGACATGCACTGGTAACAATTAGGGAGCCAAAGCTCAGCTTAGCATTGACAAATTACAGACATTGTGCCAGTTCTTGCTGCTGCCAAACTTTGCAGTCGGGCAGTTATTGTAAGTGTTCAACAGGAAAAATTTAATCTCATATTTATTACAACTAATAATTGCAATATTTCTATGTGACAACTTAAAGAAAACAGCCCTTGGCTCAGAGGGGGGGGTGGAAGATTGGAGCTCCCCATCCCACCCATTATCAATGGCCCCTGGCCTGCCGCGTCAGTTTGAGATTTAGACATAGGACTAGCCATCTGACTGAGCATACTTATTAATTCCATCACTGAGTTTGTGATGGAAATAGTAAAGAGCATTGGTTTCAGTGTTATTTAAAATGTGGATGTCATGTGAAAAAACAGTTAAGAGTACCTATAATGCCTATTTTAATTTTCACCTAAAATACGGATTCATATTCTAGGGTAACTTAACAGCAGTTAAGCGAATTTTCAGAACAGAAACAAAGGCCATTAGAACCATAAAGGAAGTAAACCTAGAAACTCCTGTAATCCCCTGTTTAAAAGTTTAGGTATTCTACCTTTATCATGTATTTACACTATGGAGACTCTCGTTTCTAAAAAAAAACTAATGTTATGGGCAAGGAACAGCAGACTCTTTAAACAGTGCCAATCATCACCATAACAACCAATATCTGGTTTGATGCAGCTCTCCACACTATTCTGTGCAAGCTTCTTCATATTCGAAAACCTGCTGCAACCTACACCTTTTTATCTGCTTACTGTATTTAAATTCTAGTAGTAGCAGCTTTATTCATTCATAGATCTCTTTTTACAAGGATATAGGACATGTCAAAGTATTTACGAGTTTAGATCAAATTGAAATAAGCTATTTCGTATACACATATACACTCCTGGAAATGGAAAAAAGAACACATTGACACCGGTGTGTCAGACCCACCATACTTGCTCCGGACACTGCGAGAGGGCTGTACAAGCAATGATCACACGCACGGCACAGCGGACACACCAGGAACCGCGGTGTTGGCCGTCGAATGGCGCTAGCTGCGCAGCATTTGTGCACCGCCGCCGTCAGTGTCAGCCAGTTTGCCGTGGCATACGGAGCTCCATCGCAGTCTTTAACACTGGTAGCATGCCGCGACAGCGTGGACGTGAACCGTATGTGCAGTTGACGGACTTTGAGCGAGGGCGTATAGTGGGCATGCGGGAGGCAGGGTGGACGTACCGCCGAATTGCTCAACACGTGGGGCGTGAGGTCTCCACAGTACATCGATGTTGTCGCCAGTGGTCGGCGGAAGGTGCACGTGCCCGTCGACCTGGGACCGGACCGCAGCGACGCACGGATGCACGCCAAGACCGTAGGATCCTACGCAGTGCCGTAGGGGACCGCACCGCCACTTCCCAGCAAATTAGGGACACTGTTGCTCCTGGGGTATCGGCGAGGACCATTCGCAACCGTCTCCATGAAGCTGGGCTACGGTCCCACACACCGTTATGCCGTCTTCCGCTCACGCCCCAACATCGTGCAGCCCGCCTCCAGTGGTGTCGCGACAGGCGTGAATGGAGGGACGAATGGAGACGTGTCGTCTTCAGCGATGAGAGTCGCTTCTGCCTTGGTGCCAATGATGGTCGTATGCGTGTTTGGCGCCGTGCAGGTGAGCGCCACAATCAGGACTCCATACGACCGAGGCACACAGGGCCAACACCCGTCATCATGGTGTGGGGAGCGATCTCCTACACTGGCCGTACACCACTGGTCATCGTCGAGGGGACACTGAATAGTGCACGGTACATCCAAACCGTCATCGAACCCATCGTTCTACCATTCCTAGACCGGCAAGGGAACTTGCTGTTCCAACAGGACAATGCACGTCCGCATGTATCCCGTGCCACCCAACGTGCTCTAGAAGGTGTACGTCAACTACCCTGGCCAGCAAGATCTCCGGATCTGTCCCCGATTGAGCATGTTTGGGACTGGATGAAGCGTCGTCTCACGCGGTCTGCACGTCCGGCACGAACGCTGGTCCAACTGAGGCGCCAGGTGGAAATGGCATGGCAAGCCGTTCCACAGGACTACATCCAGCATCTCTACAATCGTCTCCATGGGAGAATAGCAGCCTGCATTGCTGCGAAAGGTGGATATACACTGTACTAGTGCCGACATTGTGCATGCTCTGTTGCCTGTGTCTATGTGCCTGTGGTTCTGTCAGTGTGATCATGTGATGTATCTGACCCCAGGAATGTGTCAATAAAGTTTCCCCTTCCTGGGACAATGAATTCACGGTGTTCTTATTTCAATTTCCAGGAGTGTATTTACAGACTTCTTGTTAGAGACAATCATTAGATTTACTCCTGGTATACAATACTTTTTCTATAAATAACTTATTAAATAATGTAATGCCACACTGTTCACTCATATCTCACTATCAGTCACTGCACACACTATACACACATTGTTTCATAACACTTCATTCACTACACACACACACACACACACACACACACACACACACACACACACTGGTGATCTCTGTGCCATTTTCTGTACCTCAACTTCCCATTTGCTTTCCTAAAAAACTGAGTCAGCATCCTTCCATAATGAGTGAGATGTTAAGCTCAGAAAGACGAAGAGGTGTTAGTATTGTGCTACACATAGCTTGGGGGTAAGTATTTCTAGAGAAGGAAAACAGAAGGAAAAAAACGTAAACTGAAGGTGTTATGTGGAATGTTGGATGTTTTATAATCATTATTATTATTATTATTATTTATTTGTATTGCATTTTTTTATCAAACCCCTCCTCTGTGTTATCTAAGTAATCCTTGAATGTATAAAATGTATTGCATAACAGGTACTTTTTAACTTCCTTTTTAAATAAGTGTATTTTTGCAATTTCTTTAATCTCTTTTGGTAATTTATTGTGCCGTTTTATTCCTTGGTAGAAAATGCTGTTTAGAGTTTTATGCTTATTTTTTTCTTGGTAAATGTAAGTTGAGTCTATTTCTTGTTGCATAGTCACAGACTAGGCTATTTGTGCAGTAATTACCAATGTTATTTTTGATGTGTACAACTGACTGATAAATGTATTCACATGGAGCAGTTAAAATCCCCAGTGATTTGAACAGATTTTTACAATGAGCTCAACTAGTATTTTTGGTTGTTTTTCTTATGACTCTTTTCTGGAGTTTGAAAATTGTGTTCATATTTTGCGCATTTGCTTCCCAAAAAAGAATGCAATAGCTATGAATTGAATGTACATATGAATAATATATAACTAAAATACACTGCATGTTACACGCGGATGATGGGATTCTAAGGGCATGACATGCTGATGACATTCTGTTTGCAAGTACCTTTGTGTGTTGACACCACTTCAACTAAGAATCAATATTCATTCCTAGAAATTTTGCATTTGTTATACAGTCTATAGAGGTGCCATCTACTTGTAATTTAACACTGTCATTTTTCCTCTTCAAACTGAAATTCATGGCATTAGTTTTCTTTATGTTCAATGTCACTTTATTGCTTATTGACCAATCATAAACTTGCTTGAGAGTTTCATTTGCTTTCTTGTCAAGGAGTTCTCTTGTTTTCGCAGTGACTATAATATTGCTGTCATCAGTGAAGAGAATTTTTTCACCAGGAGTAACACTACTGGGAAAGTCATTGATGTATATCAGGAACAGTATTGGTTCTAATATGCTACCCTGCGGAACTCCTATATTAACGTATTTTGATTGTGATAAGTGTTTTACTAAAGGTTGAGATCTATTTGAAGTATGTGTTATCTCTACTCTTTGTGCCCTATATGTTAGTTATGACTGAAACCAGTCATTACCTACCCCTCTTATTTCTAATGCTTCTAACTTATTTAATAGAATCTTGTGGTCGGCTGAATCAAACGCCTTAGAAAGACCCAGAAATATGCCTGTGACACACTCATCTTTATCAAGAACATCAAGTACAACTTTGGTGAATTCTATTATGGCTGACTCCGTGTTTTTGCCACTTCGGACACCAAACTGTGATTCGCTTAAAAGTAATTCATTAATCTGTCCTTCATAATTCTTTTATTTTTGAGAATGCTGACAACATGGAAATGGGCTGGTAATTTTCTATGTCTTCTGCATTACCTTTCTTAAGCAAAGGTACAACTCTTGCCTGTTTCAAATGCTCTCGAAATGTCCCTGATGCGAAGGATTCATTTATTATATTTGTCAAGGGGACTTGTATAATCCCTATGCATTGTTTCAGGACACACATTGGTACTTCATCTAAGCCTACTGACTTTTTACTTTTTGGGCTTTGAACAGTTTTATTGACTTCATTCTCTGTGGTTGGAAGTAACGTCATTGTATTTAGATGCAACATTATTTACAGGTGTTATGTTTGTTTTGGGGAATTTTTGCTGTAACTTCTCTGCTATACTTGAAACATGCTCGTATAAATAGTTTGCTAAGTGTTGTGGATCATTTATTACTTTATCCCCCCCTCCCTAGGTAATGGCCTTGTCGCATTGGATACACCGGTTCCCGTGAGATCACTGAAGTTAAGCGCTGTCGGGCGTGGTCAGCACTTGGATGGGTGACTATCCAGGACGCCATGCACTGTTGCCATTTTTTGGGGTGCACTCAGCCTCGTGATGCCAATTGAGGAGCTACTCGACCGAATAGTAGCGGCTGTAGTCAAGAATACCATCATAACGACCGGAGGAGCGGTGTGCTGACCCCATGCTCCTCCTCTCCGCATCCTCCACTGAGGATGACACGGCGGTCGGATGGTCCTGGTAGGCCAGTCGTGGCCTGAAGACGGAGTGCTTTCTTTTATCCCCCTCCCTTAGCAGTATGTTTTATATAACATCCCAAACTGCTTTGCTTTTATTCTCTGCATTATATATTATTTTGTCATTAAATGACTTTTTTGCAGCAATCAGCACCTTCCTATAGATCTTTTTGTATCTATGATAGAAATTTAAGAATTCTGGATCATTGCAAATCCTTTTCATGGAACTGAGGTGTTTAAGTGTTTTGGAGGACTTCTTAATGCCTGCTGTTATCCATCTGTTTTTGTGAGCTGTTTATACAGACATGCATACTTCTGGAAATGCCTTTTCAAAGTTCAGTTTAAACAATGTGGAGAATTCAGAGAATTTCATATTCACAATGGTTTCCTCATACAATTCATCCCAGCTTTGTTTTTCTAGTTTTTTTTAAATCTTTTATTTCGATTTCTGATAGATATCGTTTGTAGGCTTGTAGTTTAGGGAATGATTCAATGCCTGATTTTACTGTTGTTATTTACAGAGATGGTCTGATTGTCCGAGATTTTTTACAGCTACATCACATTTTTCGCTGTCCATATTGTGGCCACATGGTCAATTACTGATGCAGTCACTGTAGTAACCCTTGTTGCACTATTGACCAATAGAGAAATGCCAAAAACCTTAAGGATGTTTATGAAGGTGCTGCTGGATTCATTTATGATATTAGTGTTGATGTTAATGTCCCCACACAGAATTGTGTTGACCTTTGTACTTGAGACTTTATCTAGAACTTCTGTTGATTTATTGAAAAAAGTGTCCACGCTACCACTGGGAGATCTATACACACACAAAATGATTAATTTCTTGGCGATATCAAGCCCTGTTAATTCAATAGGTGATATTTCAAAGTGTTTATTTTCACTTACTGTACTGAGGTCATGTCTTGATTTGAACTGTGTTCCTTTTCTGACATAAATGCATGATCCTCCACCCCTTGAAGTAGTTCTGTAGTAGAGTTGGCCTTTTCATACCATGATAATACTATATATTGGATTTCAGTGTCTCTACACCAGTGTTCAGCAATAGAAACTGCTGTGCAGTTCAAAGATGGGAGCTCAACTTCTAATAGTTGTATTTTATTTTTTATTGATTGCGTGTTTTTATGGAGGACTGTTAAGTCTGTGAAATGCCCCATGTTACTCTTTCCAATGGTTTGTTTTTCTTTATGTCATCTGGTGTATGTGATATTTGAAGTGTTCAACTCGGTTTTGTGAACGATTGTTTCGGTATTTTTTAAACTGCAGGAGATACTATTTAGGCATGGGAACCTGTTGTCTGTTCTGTATTTATAAAAGTAAATTCCATCAGGGAATATAACACAGAAAACAAGCGAAATGGGAACAAGTAAGCTATATGGGAATAGGAAAGTGTAGCACACGTCTTAGCAGCAAGTTTTAGAACGGTAGATTGGGGGAACACGTGCAGACAGGTCTTCTCTGAAGTCAGTCTGTGAAATATGGTCATTTGACGTCTATTTCCGGCCAGAAGCGTCAGCGCAGCCATGCGTTTCGCTGGTGCGAAACACTCTCGTACTCGCAGCACCTCCATTTGTCTCAATTCAGGGTTTTTTGTGTTATCAACTAGTGGGGCGATATCTCGCATGAGATTCGATGTATTACTTGTATGTCATCTCTGTCGTTTTTAAACGTCAGGATGTCGAAGTGCATTTCACGATATCTTCCCGCTGATTGTTTTGCTGATATGTTACATCTTTGGAAAACACGGCCAGCATCATCTGCTGTCGCACGAGTGTGTCGTTTTGTAGTTGTAGAGTAATAGTGTAAATTTCTGTTTGTGTTGACTTAACAAGAAAGACAAAATGGTTCTGGCAGATCTAGGACGAAAAATCACCTCGGCATTGAGGTCTCTAAGCAATGCCACGGTCATTAATGAAGAGGTAACACTCTTTACTATAAAAACATTCATTGTTGATTAACAGCTGGCACTTTATTTGTGATTTACAGTTGTTTGAAATGACTTAGTTTTCTGCGCTAATAACATTATATAAGAAAATATTCATTAAAACAAAGGTTACGTCACCTATACGAGTGATTCAAATATTTTTGTATTTACTTTGTGGGGGAAATATTTTCTGTATATACGTAATTCTTTCCAATTGCTTGGGCAGACTCAGTCATAGAAGTACTATACCAAATTTATGTTCCTCAGTCTTTTTACTTTTAGTTGCTAGAAATGTTGTTGTTCTAGAATCTATCAAACAGCGCAACAAATTGTAGTTATTACTGGAGAGGTTAATTGTTGAGGAACATGTATTGATATTTTCTGTGTGTATACCCACTGCTGCTAATGACTTGAGCGTATCACATAATAATGATTATCTGTGTTGTCAGAATTACCTAACACAGGATTATGATAGAAAAATTTTATATCTTGTAGATTTTTATCACATTTAGTTCTAGATACAGCTTTTTCCACTGTTGTTATTTGCTTTCGAAACTTGCCAACAGTCATAATCTGAAAATAAAACACTGAAGTGTGAAATGATGGCTTAATTGTTAGCCTTTTCTTGTGGCTGACAGCTAGGTTTACTACCAGCAGATCATGAACTTCCTTGGAGGATGCTCATCCATTGTTTCCATTAGGCCTATGCTCAATTTCTTAAGGACTTGAAGTGCATTCCTAATGAGTTGGTTGTCCCAGATATCTTTCTTTCTGTAACTATCTTATTGTAACAATTATGTGCACATGTTAGTTGTGCTCATATAAGTGTGCTATATGACATAATAGTCAGTACAAGGAACTACTGTTAACAAGGTGTGCGCCTTTAGCTTACACACAACTCCCTGACTTACAGTTTATTTCTATAAATCACATCAGTCATATGACATTCTATTGAAGTAGCAAATAGTACAGTGTCATTTTTAAAATGGAGATTGCCCAGATATAATCAATAAATACATATGCTCTCTTTGTTTTCAGAGTTCAAAGACCTGTAATCTTCCTCTTAGACTACTGAGATTAGTTGTCATGATATGAAGTCTCATTGCTTGTCTGCACTTTTATGTTTTCACTCGTGTGATTAAGTGTTAGTACAGTTTCGTTTTTTTAAGCTAAATAGAAGCTTTCTCAAACTATATACCTGTCATAAAAGGTAATAATTCCTGCTTGTTGCTCTATTCTGTAATTTTCTTCGCAATCTCCAGATGGTCTTCTGCGCTATATCCATTTCTGAAGCGAGCATATTCATTTCCTCATTAAAATCTGATAGTTTTTTGCTGCAGATGATCATGGTTTATTGACAGGGTGTTAATAGAGCTATAGAAGTTGAATGGTTACTTCATTGTGCTTGTACCAGGTTTTGGGAATGGTCTTCTGGAAAAATTCCTTAAACGAATTTGGAAGTTCCTTTTTTTTTTACTATTTTCCTTCCAGCTTTAACATTTTCTTTTGAAATGCCTTTATTTCTTTGCCCCTTAGCTCATGTCCCATGCTTTACCTGGCATTACTGCTGGAATTTTATTTATTTATTTATCTATTAACTGTGTGTGTGATTCATATCTTGAACCACACAAAGACATAAATAAATTTTACAATGTTTGTAGGCTACAATTTTATGAGATTTGTTAGTTACTTTGTCACCTGTTATCTTATAAATATAGATACTTCATTCACCTTTGAATGTCTTTACGTGCAGTTTATCTCTTCAACGATAATTGTTATCTGTGAAAATATATATAATTTATAAAACAAATACTCTCAAAATTGTCACTAAGTTCAAGAAGATAATACAAGGTAGATGCACCGCATAATTAGGTAAATGACTCCAACAAAAAATAATTACATAACAGATCAACTACAAGATAAATGCTCTATAGAGCATGACGATATGATAAATGCAAGGTGATAGTAAAGTAGTTACACAATATGGCATATGTGATTACATAATGAAATCGGTTGTTTATTTGTATTTCATTCACATCAGAAATGTAGGTAATTTGTTACATGCTCTTGAGCAGAGTAAAATCCTTTACATTTTGTCCATTTTACTATTCTATATTGACGTATATTTATTGGCACTCTGTAGACACTTGGGTAATTTTTTGAAGTGGACAGTGCCAAGGTAATATAGCTGTTAAGATTCATTGGCAACCTAAAATATTTCATCTTAATTGTATGCCCACTTCTTGTGTTATAGTCATGGGTTTGACCTTAGGTCATTCATACTTAGGTTTTCTAACAAAAAGACAAGGCACTTGTAGACATAAACGCTAGCTACTGTCATTCTATTTAGTTGTTTGAAATAGTCTGTACATGGCAGTACCTCGTCTCCTATCTTCCAAACTTCGCAGAAGCTCTCCTGCGAACCTTGCAGAACTAGCATTCCTGGAAGAAAGGTCCCGAGTTTGAGTCTCGGTCCGGCACATAGTTTGTCTGCCAGGAAGCTTCATGTCAGCACACACTCCACTGCAGAGTGAAAATGTCAACAGATTTACTCCTTAGTAGCAGTCCATAACACGTTGGAGTGGGAGAGTGCAAAATATGGATATAATGATAGTTCTTTATTGACAGTGCTCTTCAGCTTGTAGAGTAGATAGATAAGTGTTAGTCAACAACATACTTTTCTCTTTCCATGTGTGGGTATCTCAAATGTTGAAATGTGGTGTCCAGCCGTACAAGTGTTTTTGTCAGATGCATTTCAGAATAGTTTCATTTGTTTCACTGTATTCTATCATGTTCCCATTATCATTTCCGTGAAACTTTGGTGTTGGCTGCCTCTTTGAATTTATGATTCTTTCCATCTGCTCTCTTGGTACCTGCAACTTCTTTTGCTTTTTGCATAAGTGAAGTTGTTAAACAACAGCTCCTTTCATTTGGTAAGAGTTACTTAGTGCCATCCTCCTGGAATACTGAAAGAACTGTGCTTGAGGCTATATTTTCTAACAGTTGATTGTGCACTACCACCATAATGCTCTGGACATCAGCTATGTCCCTGTGCCAGTATCCAGGATATTAAGGACCAGTTACAACAGTTGTAGCCCAGTTTACCTCAGGAGAAGATGCTATGGCTTTATGATACACTTTCCAAAGTAATCAGTGTGTGCTTACAGGTCAGAGGGCATACATCATCATACTGATAATGGGCTCATACTGCCAAGTTCTTTGAAATTTATCTGGATTTCGTAATTACTGAAGTAATGTCACATATATTCTCCACCCCTGGAGTTTCCTTTCATTTTCTCCTCCCATTCTGGGTGCTTCGTTTTCTTCTTCAAGCAGGGTTGTATTATTTCCTGTAAGTGTTACAGAGATTAGCACAGTGAACTAATTTACAGTTTTTGATGCAAAGCTCCATGGTTCTGAAGGCTAAGGAATAGATGAAATGTAATCATACCACAAAAGTTCCCTCTTAGCTGCCCTTCAAGGTATCTGCTGCTTATTCTCAGCAGATGAATAACTACAGGACATTTATTTATGTATCGCATTCTTTGGGATCATGCAAGAGACCATTGATCATTGAACCAATCAGTACAGAGTTTACAGAATGCTGATTAAAAAATTTATAACCGAGCAAGGTGGCACAGTGGTTAGAACACTGGACTCACATTTAGGAGGATGACGGTTCAAATTTGCACCCAGCCACCCTGGTTGAGGTTTTCCGTGATTTCCCTTGATGCTTCCGGCAAATGCCAGGATGGTTTCTTTGAAAGGGCATGGCTTCTCCGTCCTTCCCTAATCTGATAGGACGGATGACCTCATTGTTTGGTCCCCTCCCCTGAATCAACCAACTAACCAAAATATTCCTAGACAAAAGAATTAATAAAACATGACAGTGTGTGAATACAAAGAAATAACACATTGCAGAGTATAGTTCTTAACTACAGTGAGGAACTCTTGTACAGAATAGCAGCAGTATGCCCCTAGGAAACCTTTCAACTTTAATTTGAAGACTTACAGTTCATTACTTTATTTTATCAACTCTGCTTGAAAGCCAGTTGAGAAAGAAACCTGCTCCATAGTGCAGACATTTCTGTATTGTATTGAATTGAGAATTAATACGAGGGTTGGAACTTAAATAGTGGCAATTATTTATTCACAACTGATACAAAAGAGTTACATGTTTGCACCTGTTACTGTCCTTCAAAGAAGTCACCAGCGTTGTGTAGAACCCGTTGCCAGCGATGTGGAAGATGTAGTATACCGTTAGCAGAGCCTGTTCTGTTCATGGTGTGAATGGAGTCGTCTACTGCCTGTCGAATCTCTGGAACAGTTCTGAAGCGAATGCCACGAAGTGGTTCCTTCATCTTCGAAATCAAATCAAAGTCTCAAGGACTTAAGTCCAGGGAGTATGGTGGATGGTACAGTACTTCCCAAGCCCATCGACCAAACAGAGTAGCCACAGCTTGCGCTGTATGCGCCTGCGCATTGTCATGCAAAATGATGGGTGGGTTGCGCAGAAAGTGTTGCCGCTTCTATCGCAAAGCTGATCACAGGTGATGCTTCAAAAACGGCCAGCTTTGCGAAAGAAGTGGCGGCACTTTCTGCACAACCCACCCATCATTTTGCACGACAATGCGCGGGCGCATGCAGCGCAAGCTGTGGCTACTCTGTTCGGTCGATAGGACTGGGAAGTACTGTACCCTCTACCATACTCCCTGGACTTATGTCCTTGTGACTGATTTGATTCCGAAGATGAAGGAACCACTTCATGGCATTCGCTTGAGAACAGTTCCAGAGATTCGACAGGCAGTAGACCACTCCATTCGCGCCATCAACAGAACAGGCTCTGCTAACAGTATACTACGCCTTCCGCATCACAGGCGACAGGTTCTACACAATGCTGGTGACTGTGTTGAAGGACAGTAACAGGTGCAACATGTAACTCTTTTGTGTCGGTTGTGAGTAAATAGTTGCTATTATTCAAGTTCCAACCTACATATGTTGCTTCCGTTTTAACTGATTATCCACAGTAATACCTAAGATTCTAGTGGATTCTACTTCTTCCAAACTAATTTCATCCACCTCACAACGCATCTGCACAGCATTTTCTTTATTTATGAAAGCTGCATACATAGTCTTGTTATATATATGGACATTTTCCAGGAGCCATTGAACTGTGATGTATGCAGATATGTATGCTCTCCTCTTAAGCTGTACTGCATTTTGGTCATTGTTAAATATTGTCATGTCATCTGCATAAATATTTTCTTCTCCTTCTCTTCATCATCTATTTCATTAACAAACAGATTAAACAGTAATGGCCCCATTATGGATTCCTGCAGCACTCCATATTTGATGGCTTTGGTTTTCGACTGATATGCATGCCCTGTTTATTATGTTGTTTCCTGTTGCTTATGCTTAATGAAGATTTATACAAATCTATATCTTTTCCCTGTCCTGTGTTCACTGAATTAATATTACAGTTCATTTTGAATGAGTCAGATTGACAGCAAGAAATCCCACAATGTTGTATACGTACAGGGATAACAGAGCTAGAATTCCAAAACACCTGAACAGTGGACTACACAAACTGACACCACATACCAGTCTGTTGACCCTTTTCCAAGCTAAGAATATTCTTTATGAATGCAGATAGTTGCCCCAAAATGTAAAACCATAAGAGTAATAGAGTGAAACTAAGCAAAATAAACAAGCTTCTGCATTTCAGTGTCAGGAACACTGGAGTTTATTCTTATAGTGAAGGTAGCAGCAGTCAGTTTTGGCAGAAGGTACCAAATGTGATGCTTCCAAGAAAGTGTTTCATCTTCCCTTATCCTTAAACTTCAAAATGATCAATTTGACTGACACTCAGACTAGCTTGGCGACAATAAAATTTAACTTTTTGATGTAGTTCTGTATTGGGAACTGTATGCATTGCGTTCTGTTCTATGAAAGCCATTGCAGATGTTATTGACTACCATGTTAGCTGCATGATTAATATTACATGTATTTCACAAAAACAATTGTGTCATTGACAAAGAAGAATTTTTTGTCATCTGTCACATTTAATGGCAGATCATTGATATATATCAAGAAAAGCAATTGACACACATCAAAACTCTCACTTCATGCCACTCTGTCACATTCAAACCTCTTCCCAGTTTGTTGATATTAGTGTACAATTTTCTGCTTCTTACTTTCTGCATATGAAGTAAACCATTGTTGAGCCTTTCCCCTAATCCTATAATGTTCCAATTTATGCAAAAGTATTGTATGCTTCACCAACGAAATGCTTTAGTTAAAGAAAATACTGTTCTCAACCTATCATTGAGGCCTGATAGTGTGTCTTGTGCAAAAGAATAAACTATATTTTCTGTACATACCTTTTCGTGAAGCCAAATTGCAAGTCTGACAACAAACAGTGTGTACTGAGGTATGACATTACTCTCTCATTCATTGCTTTCAAAAAACTTTTCAAAGCAGAGGAAACAAAAACAGTGGTCCACATTCCCTTTTTCATCCTGTTTATAAAGTGGTTTCACTGAAGAATATTTCAGTCTTGTCATAAAATTGACTGTGCCTGAAAGACACATTGCACAGGTGAATGAATACAGAAGTAATGTGTGGCGAGTGAATCTTCATAATCATACTTAAAGTTTCATCGTATCCATGGGGGCCCACTCTTTAATGATGTAATAATGGATTCAATTACATTTTTTTATTGTTTCCCATAATAATAATGGATTCAATTACTTCTTTACTTGTTTCCTGTAGCTGCATGTGATATAGTTCTGTCAGAGCACGAGCTTCTAAGAGTTTGGCATATTTACCTGTACCAATAAATTTTTAATTTAACATGTCGATCATGGACAAGATTAATTATTAAATATTTTTCACATTGTTGATGGATCATCAGTATTTCCATTCTTACACAAGATGGGTATAATACCCACATTCTGCCATGATACTCATTCACAGTTGACCATATAGCTTCAATTTTGTTCTGAGAGCTTTTTATTCTCTGTGTATAATGCATTGTTTTAGCCCATTTGATGACATTCCTCAGCATGAGTTAGTATTTTCTCTAGTGAGATTCTATTGCTGGGCTGTGGTGACTGCCCTTCATATTATAATTCAGTCCCTATTTCCTCGTACATGAAATTTTAATGCCATTAGTAATCCAGACCAGTTTTATATTAGTGTTCCTTTTGGTTTCTGTAAACGTTGTTGAGGCACCTGAAAGGGAAATAGTGGTTGAGAAGATAGTGAGACAAGGTTTTAACCTATCCCTGATGTTGTTCAATCCGTACACTGAGCAAGCAATAAAGGAAACAAAAAAGAAATTTGGAGAAGGAATTAAAGTTCTGGGAGAAGAAATAAAAGCTTAGAGGTTTGCCAGTGACAACATAATTCTATCAGAGAAGGCAAAGGACTTGAAAGAGCAGTTTAACAGAATGGACAGCGTCTTGAGAGGAAGATATAAGATGAACAATAACAAATGTAAAACAAGGATAACCGAATGCAGTTTTATGAAATCAGGCGATGCTGGAGAACGAGATTAGGAAATGAGACGGTTGGAGTAGTAGATGTGTTTTGGTTGGTTGGGTTGTTTGGGGGAAGAGACCAGACAGCAAGGTCATCGGTCTCATCAGATTAGTGAAGGACGGGGAAGGAAGTTGGCCATGCCCTTTCAAAGGAACCGTCTCGGCATTTGCCTGGAGCGATTTAGATAAATCATGGAAAACCTAAATCAGGATGGCAGGACATGGGATTGAACCATCGTCCTCCTGAATGCGAGTCCAGTGTGTTGGCCACTGTGCCACCTTGCTCGGTGTGTTTTGGTATTTGGGCAGTAAAATAAGTGATGATGGTCGAAGTAGAGAGGGTATAAAAGGTGGCCCGGCAATAGAAAGAAAATCTTTTCTGAAGAAGAAAAATTTGTTAACATTGAATATTGATTTAAGTGTTAAGAAGTATTTTCTGATTGGTTTTGTCTGGAGCATTGCCATGTATGGAAGTGAAACATTGATCATTGCCAGTTTTGACAAGAATAAAATAGAAGCTTTTGAAATGTGGTACTAAAGGATATGTTGAAAATTATATGGATAGATAGCATAAGTAATGAGGAGGCACTGAATAGAATTGGGGAGAAAAGAAATTTGTGGCACAACTTGACTGGAAGAAGGGATTAGTTGATAGGACCCATTCTGAGCCAGTAAGGAATCACCAATTTAGTATTGGAAGGAAATGTGTGTGTTTGACTACATAGGCTTTCCCAGCGTAATAAGTCTTGAAAGTCTCTTCAGGTGTGCTGCCGGATCCTAAAATCAAGCAGCAAACCCGAAGAGACTTTCTCTCTCTGTGTGTGTGTGTGTGTGTGTGTGTGTGTGTGTGTGTGTGTCCCGAAGAGACTCTCTCTCTCTCTCTCTCTCTCTCTCTCTCTCTCTCTCTCTGTGTGTGTGTGTGTGTGTGTGTGTGTGTGTGTGTGTGTGAAGAAGGGGGGGGGGCGTAGAGGGAGACAAAGACCACGAGATGAATACAGTAAGCAAATTCAAAAGGGTGTAGGTTGCAGTAGTTATTGGGAGATGAAAATGCTTGCACAGAAAAGAGTAGCTACATCAACCAAGTTTTCGGTCTGAAGATCACAACAAAATCAGTACTGCATATCTACTTGCAGTTGTTTTTACATGGAAAGAGCTGAAAACGAATGTGATAAAGGTTTGAAGAAATGAAATATATTTGTTCTTCAAATTGTAGAATTCTTTCCACAT
The DNA here is from genome assembly GCF_023898315.1 of Schistocerca nitens. Classification (NCBI taxonomy): domain Eukaryota; kingdom Metazoa; phylum Arthropoda; class Insecta; order Orthoptera; family Acrididae; genus Schistocerca; species Schistocerca nitens. The sequence continues at coordinate 566,442,788 of NC_064616.1, read as the reverse complement.
TGGCCCTTCGATATTGACTTTAAATGTGTGCATTGTAAATTGACTCATACCTCTAAACCTTTTGTTCGCTACTTTGAGATATGATTCTGCCTTGAATCCTTTCTGTATTACAACACGTGCATCATGATCTGATAGGCCAGTACTTGTTTTTCTCTCACTAACCCCTTCAAGTAATCTATGACCATTTATTTTATTTACCTATTCATCCATCCAGGGATCATTACCCATTAATATAAAATTTGCCATCACAAGACAACAAAAATAATGATCTCCAGTATACATACACACAGAATATTTTAGTATGCTTATAAGGATATGAGAAGTGGTAAGCCATGGTCTTGCTGAAGGAACCTTCCTGGCATTTGCCTGAAACGATTTAGGAAAACTAAATCAAAATGGCCAGACAGAGCAAACTTCATCCTCTCAAATATGAAATCATTGTCTTAACAACTGCACTTCCCCCCTGCAGGACTGGGGGTAAGAATAGGTCTGAGGTATTCCTGTCTGTCATAAGGGGTGACTAAAAGGAGTCTCACACATTTCAGCCTTTATGTGATGGTCACATGTAGGGTTTGACCTCCATTCTTCGAATTTTTTTCCAAAGAGCAATTCAATTGGGGAAGGGCACCTTACATGGTGCATAGTGTCCATCGTGCCTTGATATCTGTAGCCCGCTTTCTCGTCGTCGCATTGCAGTCCCGCCTATTCTCCATCTCTTGGGTGAGGAAACTTTCCTGGGTGCGTTTTCCACCACGCACTTTGCAGTGTCGCTTTCTGTGCCGACGATGACCATGGACTTGTTTGCACCTGATATCCAGCATGGTAGTCAGTCCATTGTGGTGGGTCTGTCATGTACCCTATTGGTTGTAGCCCCCTGACAACACAGGGATCGCTCTGATGAGCCTGCACCATTAACTCCCCATGTATGCCAAGGAGTAGATGCCTGTCACCCTGGGGCATTGGGACCCCCGGCAATGACCATCCTGCCAGGTGGCCTTTGCTGCAGCTGGGTGGCACCCATGGGGAGGGCCCCTGGTTGGAGTGGGTGGCATCAGGGCAGATGATGCACGAAGAAGCGTTCTACGTCATCACTTGCTGGTGATCAAAACACCAGCAGTCTCTAAGCATTCTAAGTTTCAGTACAATGAAAGGAAATACGACTCTAAATCATTCCCCTCCCTGGCCACACCATGGGCGGAATGCCAGGCTGAGGATGGCAGCGAACCTTATTTACCCAGGTACCTCGTATGTACGAGAACTTATGGGGACTCCTTTGTTTCGATGAAGCCACATTTTTTTTAGACCATTTAGAGGACAAGTTTGGGGGAGGTGGAGGGCCTGTCCAAAATTTGGTCAGGGTCAGTCTTGATTAAAACAGCATCCTGTGCCCAGCCACGGGCATCACTCGCTTGTCACAAGCTGGGGGATGTTTCCGTTACCATCACACCCCGTAAGAGCTTAAATATGGTCCAGGGTATTATATTCCACAGGGACCTTCTTTCGCAGTCTGATGACGAACTGCGCGCCAAGTTAGAGCAGCAAGGTGTTCATTTTGTCCAGTGCGTCCATCGGTGTCCGAGGGATAACCAGGTTGTGGCTACATCTTGGCCTTCGAGGGTGACACATTGCCTGAGAAGGCCTAGGTGATAGTCTACCGCTCTGATGTAAAGCCATATATCCCTCCCCCCTATGCAGTGCTTTAAGTGCTGGAAGTTCGGCCATATGTCTTCCCGCTGTACTTCCAGTGTCACATGTTGAGATTGTGGACGTCCATCACATGCCAATACTCCATGTGGCCTGTCTCCCATCTGTGTCAACTGCGGAGAGCATTATTCCCCTTGCTCACCAGACTGCAGGATTTTACAGTGTGAAAGGAAAATCATGGAATACAAGACCCTGGACAGACTGACTTACACTGAGGATAAGAGAAAAATTGAGCAGCTACATCCTGTGGCTATGACCACCTCTTATGCCGCCGCTACGAGAACAGTTGTAGCCCCATCCATTCCACAAATTCCGGTCGGCTCTCTGAGCCAGGAGATTACACCTGCTCCCTCAGCCGGAGAAGTCTTCTTCGGCACCTTTCGCTAGGAAGGGGTCACTCCTTTCCCAGGTTTCTGCTAGTGGGAAAGATGACTCCTGCCAGTGGCTGAAGTGCCCAAAAGCCCAAAAGTAGCTGGTCGTAGGGCTTCATGGTCATCCTCGGACTGAACCAGTCAAGCCCTCCCAGCCAGAGAAACACAAAGAGCAGTGAGAGAAATCCAAAACCCCCAAGACCAAGGGGCTTGCAGTGGCACCCACACCATCACTACTTAGAAGCTTTGATTCTGAGGATGAGGTAGAGATTCTGGCGTCCGCTGAGGACCTAGATCTCGCCAGACCCTCAGACACCCTGGCTACAGACTGCTCAGGAAATAAATAGGTGGCAGCAGGTGACTCTGGGGCGTAAACTGTTCCATGCCTTCCCAGCCTCACGATTACGTCATCCTCCAGTGGAATTATGGCTGTTTTTTCCAATGCCTGGCTGAACTATGGCAACTGTTAAGCTTTACACCTCCTTTCTGCATTACCCACCAGGAAACCTAGTTCCCAGCAGTGCAGAACCCTGACCTCTGTGGCTATAAGGGATATTACAGGAACTGTAGTTACAATAATCGAGTGTCAGGTGGCATTATCATCTGTGTCCTGAACTCAGTATGCAATGAACCTGTGCCTTTTCAAACCCCTCTTGAAGCTGTGGCTGCCAGGATAAGGACAACATAGGAAATAACTGTCTGCAACATAGATCTTCCTCCAGATGATGCAGTACCCCTGAACACATTGGCTGCACTGATTGGTCAACTCCCTAAACCTTTCCTACTTTTGGGAGATTTTAATGCTCATAACCCCTTGTGGGGTGGTACCGTGCTTACTGGCCAAGGCAGAGATTTCGAAAATTTACTGTCACAGCTCAACCTCAACCTCTGTGTGCTAAATACAGGTGCCCCCAAACATTTCAGTGTGGCACATGGCACATATTCAGCCATTAACCTCTCGGTTTGCAGTCCTGGCCTTCTCCCATCTATCCACTGGAGAGCACATGACGACCTGTGTGGTAGTGATCACTTCCCCATCTTCCTCTCACTGCCCTGGCATCAGGCCCACAGACGCCTACCCAGATGGGCTTTAAACAGGGCGTACTGGGAAACTTTCACCTCTGCTTTCACCATTGAATCTCCCCCAATGGTAACATCGATGTGATGGTTGAGCAGGTGACTACAATTATCGTTTCTGCAGCAGAAAATGCGATCCCTCGCTCTTTAGGGTTCCCCCTGGCGAAAGGCAGTCCCTTGGGGATCGCTGGAAGTCACTGAAGCAATTAAGGAGCATCGGCGAGCTCTATAGCGGCATAAGCAGCACCGTTCCTCATTTACAGAGTGGGAGCTCCTCTGTACTCTGGCACTTTGCCCCGACACAGCTCCTGGTCCAGATCGGATCCACAGTCAGATGATTAAACATCTCCTTGTCATCTTCAACTGGATCTGGTACGATGGCAACTTTCCATCGCATTGGCAGGAGAGCACCATCATTCTGGTGCCCAAACCCGGTAAAAACCTGCTTGATGTGGAAAGCTATCGGCCTATCAGCTTCGCCAACATTCTTTGTAAGCTGCTGGAACGTACAATGTGTTTGCGATTGGGTTGGGTCCTGGAGTCATGTGGCCTACTGGCTCCATGTTAGGGCGGCTTCCACCATGGTCACTCTACCACTGATAATCTTGTGTCCCTCGAGTCTGCCATCCGCACAGCCTTTTCCAGATGGCAACGCCTGGTTGCCATCTTTTTTGATTTTGAAAAAGCATATGACATGATCTGGTGACATCATATCCTTGTTTCATACCAGCGCACACTCCACTGCAGAGTGAAAATCTCATTGTGATATCCTTGCCACATTATGCGAATGGGGTCTCCGAGACCCGTTCCCGATTTTTATCCAGAATTTCCTGTCGCTTCATACTTTCCGTGTCCAAGTTGGTGCCTCCCATAGTTCCATCCATGCCTAGCAGAATGGAGTCCCGCAGGGCTCCGTATTGAGTGTATCTCTATTTTTAGTGGCCATTAATGGCCTAGCCGCAGCTGTAGGGCCATCCGTCTCACCTTCTCTGTTTGCGGGTGACTTCTGCATTTCTTACTGCTCCTCTCTGCTGCCTCTTCCTCTCGATTCTCTGCATGTACTGGGGCCATGAAGTGGTTTACACTGATGGTTCAATGGCCGATGGTCACGTTGGCTTTGCCTATGTTCATGGAGGGCATATAGAACAGTACTCCTTGCCCAATGGCTGCAGTGTTTTCACTGCAGAGCTGGCAGCCATTTCGTGCTCTTGAGCACATCCGCTGATGCTCAGGCAAGTCATTTCTCCTGTGTACTGACTCCTTGAGCAGCCTACAAGCGATCGACCAGTGCTACCCTTGTCATCCTTTGGTAGCGACCATCCAGGAGTCCATCTATGCCCTGGAACAGTCCAGTTGTTCAGTGGTGTTCGTCTGGACCCCAGGTCACATCGGAATCTCAGGCAACAAACTTGCCGACAGGCTGGCCAAACAGGCTATGTGGAAGCTGCTTCTGGAGATGGGCATCTCTGAACCTGACCTGCATTCTGACTTATGCCGCAGGGTTTTTCGGCTTTGGGAGACGGAACGGCATAACAGTACACACAACAAACTGTGTGTCATTAAGGAGACTACGAATGTGTGGAAGTCTTCCATGTGGGCCTCTGCCAGCTCCACATTGGCCACGCTTGGGCGGGTCCGGGGATTAGAATAGGCCCGCGGTATTCCTGCCTGTCGTAAGAGGCGACTAAAAGGAGTCACTCCCCCTCAAGGGGGTAGTTAGCACCTGCGTCCGGAGACGGACGGTTCCACGACCTTTATTTGCAGTCATTTTGGTTTTTCACTTCTCGGTTCTTCCTTCCTTTGGTTGGTTCCTTTCTTTGCTCTTCTCCATCTCACTGTCTTCCTTACTCTTTCCCTTGTCTTCTTCTCATTGCCTTCTTCTCCTTGCCTTCTCTGGACTCCGCCTCGGCGTTTGAGACAGTCTGTCCTCTCTCTCCCTCTCTCTCTTCTTTTTCCTCTTCTTCCTTCCTCCCTGTGCGCGCCTGAAGGCCGACCCACGCGTTCGCACACGTAGCCGGTGACGGGGTAACGCGTAATTCCCCACCCTGGGTAGACAAGTAAGGCACGCACGTACCCCCTGGTAAAGGCCAGGCCCAGGGAGGGGTGATTGCCTGAGCTGATACCTTCTGACCATGCCGATTTGTCCCTCCGTCTGTTTCTCGGGAGGTGTGACCTGAGGTGTAAACATTCACCTAAGGCGGGAGTGCCCTCTGAGAGGGTCCCCACAAGGGAGGAGCGCGCCATCGGAGACGCTGGCAATCATGGGGGATTCCTCCACAATGGATTTCTCTTCTTCTTCTCTCTCGACTTCTGCCCATAAACAGAAACTTGACCAGCCACCAGTGACAAAAGTACTACCGCCTGCCCCACAGTTCCTCGTAGTTTCTCGATCTGAGGACGGCAAGGATTTTTCCTCTGTCAACCCTTTCGTTATCCAGGAGGGCGTAGATGCCATAGCCGGATCTGTCAAGTCGTGTACCAGGTTGCGTAATGGTACCTTGTTACTAGAAACTGAGAGCGCCTTTCAGGCACAAAAACTGCTTCGGGCCACACTCCTGTACACGTTTCCTGTCCGGGTGGAGGCTCACCGCACTTTGAATTCGTCTCGTGGTGTGGTATGTACTCGATACTCGACGGATTGACTGACGAGGAGATTCAGTCTTTCCTCGCTGAGCAGGGCGTGACGGCTGTCCATAGGGTCATGAAAAAGGTCAACAATGACCTTGTACCGACCCGGACACTTTTCATGACCTTTGATAGTGTTCAGTTGCCGTCGCGTATCAAAGCGGCCTACGAGGTTATTTCTGTTCGCCCCTATGTCCCAACACCTACGCGCTGCTACCAGTGTCAGCGTTTTAATCACACTCACCAGTCTTGTTCCAATGCGGCTAAATGTGTCACTTGTGGCAGGGATGCCCATGAGGGTGACTGTCTACCTCCGTCTCCTCGTGTGAACTGTCAGGGTGACCATGCAGCGTCCTCCCGCGACTGTCCCATCTACAAGGAAGAACGCTGTATCCAAGAAATTCGGGTCAAAGAGAAAGTGTCCACCTCGGCTGCTCGCAAGCTATTTGCTAGTAGGAAGCCCACGCTTCTCCCAGCGGGAAAATACAGTACTGTCCTCGCCTCTCCTCGGACTACCAGGGAGGTGGTGACGCAGACATGCGATCTGACCTTCAGCACCACGGTCGTCCGTTCGGCCAGTGCTAAGATCGCGCGGTCGACGTCTCCTCTTCCTCCCGTCACCCCTCCAACACAAGCACCTTCATCAGCTTCTGCCAAGATGAAGACCCAGAAGTCAGATGCACGGGCCTTCAAGAAGGAACCGTCCCGTGCAGACTTCCTACGTACCTCGAACTCCCAGCCGTCGACCAGTACTTCCACTAAAAGACCTTCCAAGAAGGCTCATAGGAAGCACAGTTCTCCTTCTCCGCCACGGCGCATTTCTTCTCCTGCGCCACCCAGCGGTTGCCGCCCCAGGCCGTCATCCGTTTCGCCTGGCCGCACCGCTGGTAGCCGAACATCTGGCCGTCCACCGGCGGAGGAAGCTCCTCCTCCTGGCCATCTTAACGAGATGGCCGATGAACCTATAGAACCAATGGACGATGACTGTCCTCCTACTGATAGCGGCGGCAGTACTCGCTCGAAGCCAGGCCCTCAGTGGCCTTTGAAGTGACCCCATCTTTCATCTTCTTTTTCTTCTCACGATGGCACTTATTCACTGGAATATTCACAGCATTCGCTCCAACCGAGAGGACTTGAAGTTGCTGCTCCGCTTGCACCATCTGCTCGTCGTAGCCCTCCAGGAAACGAAGCTACACCCATGCGATCACATTGCCTTGGCACACTACACCTCTGTGCGTTTTGACCTACCCCCTGTGGTAGGTATTCCGGCTCATGGAGGGGTTATGTTGCTGGTCCGGGATGATATTTTCTATGATCCCATCACATTGCACACCGGCCTGCAGGCAGTTGCCGTCCGAATTACTCTCCCCACTTTTACATTTTCCATTTGTACCGTTTACACTCCATCGTCGTCTACCGTTACCAGGGCAGACATGATGGAAATTATTGCTCAGCTACCTGCACCATTTTTGTTAACTGGAGACTTCAATGCCCACCATCCCCTTTGGGGCTCTCCAGCATCCTGCCCGAGGGGCTCCCTGTTAGCAGACCTTTTCAACCAGCTCAATCTTGTCTGCCTCAATACTGGCACCCCTACTTTTCTTTCGGACACGTCTCACACCTATTCCCATTTAGACCTCTCTATATGTACTACCCAACTTGCATGCCGGTTTGAGTGGTATGCCCTTTCTGATACATATTCAAGCGACCACTTCCCGTGTGTCATCCATCTCCTGCATCATACCCCCTCTCCGTGCTCAGCTAGTTGAAACATCTCCAAAGCAGACTGGGTGCTCTTCTCTTCCAGGGCGACCTTTCAGGATCAAACCTTCACAAGCTGCGATTGTCAGGTCGCACACCTCACGGAAGTCATTCTCACTGCTGCTGAATATTCCATCCCTCACACTACTTCTTCTCCTCCACGTCGCGTACCAGTTCCCTGGTGGACCGCAGCATGTAGAGACGCTTTACGTGCTCGTCGACGTGCTTTACGCACCTTTAAACGCCACCCTACAGTGGCGAATTGTATCACTTATAAACGATTACGTGCGCAGTGCCATCGTATTATTAAAGAAAGCAAGAAAGCCAGCTGGGCTGCTTTCACAAGCACCTTCAACAGTTTTACTCCTTCTGTTGTCTGGGGTAGCCTGCGCCGGCTATCTGGCACTAAGGTCCACTCACCAGTTTCTGGCTTGACGGTCGCGAATGACGTCCTTGTGGCCCCTGAGGATGTCTCCAATGCCTTCGGCCGCTTTTTCGCAGAGGTTTCGAGCTCCGCTCATTACCACCCTGCCTTCCTCCCCCGCAAACAGGCAGAGGAGGCTAGGCCACCTAACTTCCGCTCCTCGAATTGTGAAAGTTATAATGCCCCTTTCACCATGCGGGAACTCGAAAATGCACTTGCCCGGTCACGGTCCTCCTCTCCAGGGCCTGATTCTATTCATATTCAGATGCTGAAGAACCTTTCTCCTGCGGGTAAAGGTTTCCTTCTTCGTACTTATAATCGCATCTGGATTGAGGGACATGTTCCCGCATGCTGGTGCGAGTCTATTGTTGTACTGATTCCTAAGCTGGGGAAGGACGAGCACTTGCCTTCCAGTTATCGACACATCTTGCTTACCAGCTGTGTCTGTAAGGTTTGGCTGCTCGAATCTCGACACCTACTTACCAATGTACGATGTGGATTTCGTAGGTGCCGCTCTGCTGTTGACCATCTGGTTACCTTGTGGACCTTCATTACGAATAACTTCTTGCGGAAGTGCCCGACCGCGGCTGTGTTCTTTGATATGGAGAAGGCTTACGACACATGTTGGAGGGCGGGCATTCTCCGCACCATGCATACATGGGGCCTTCGCGATCGCCTCCCTCTTTTTATTCGTTTCTTTTTAGTGGGTCGACAGTTCAGGGTACGTGTAGGTTCTGTCCTGTCGGACACCTTTCGCCAGGAGAATGGGGTGCCCCAGGGCTCAGTTTTGAGCGTCGCTCTCTTCGCCATAGCGATCAATCCAATTATGGATTGCCTCCCAGCTGATGTATCAGGCTCCCTTTTCGTGGACGATTTTACCATCTATTGCAGCGCGCAGCGTACATGTTTCCTGGAGCGCTGTCTTCAGCGTTGTCTTGATCATCTTTACTCCTGGAGTGTCGCCAATGGCTTCCGTTTTTCTGCCGAGAAGACGGTCTGTATTAACTTTTGGCGCTACAAAGAGTTTCTCCCACCGTCCTTACGACTTGTTGCTCTCCCATTTGTGGAGACAACAAAATTTTTAGGTCTTACATTTGACAGGAAACTTAGCTGGTCTCCACATGTGTCTTATTTGGCTGCCCGTTGTACCCGTTCTCTAAATGTCCTCCGTGTTCTCAGTGGTATGTCGTGGAGAGTGAATCGAACCGTCCTACTTCGCCTATATCGGTCGATCGTCCGCTCAAAGCTGGATTATGGGAGCTTCGTATACTCCTCTGCACGGCCGTCAATCTTACGCCACCTCAACTCCATACAACATCGGGGTTTACGTCTTGCGATTGGAGCGTTTTATACTAGTCCCGTTGAGAGTCTTCATGCTGAAGCCGGTGAATTGCCACTGCCCTACCGGCGTGATATACTGCTTTGTCGGTATGCCTGTCGGCTACTGTCAGTGCCCGACCACCCGTCTTATCGTTCCTTTTTTGACGCCTGTCTCGATCGTCAATACGGGTTGTATGTCTCGGCCCTGCTACCCCCTGGAGTTCGCTTTCGTCGCCTCCTTCAACACCTTGATTTTTCACTCCCTACAATCTTTAGAGTGGGCGAGAGCCACACGCCACCTTGGCTCCAGGCTCAGGTTCGTGTTCACCTTGACCTCAGCTCGCTCCCAAAGGAGGTTACCCCCGGTTCGGTATACCACTCCCGTTTTGTTGAACTTCGTTCGAAGTTCATTAATATGACCTTCATTTATACAGATGGCTCTAAGACCAATGACGGGGTCGGTTGTTCTTTTATTGTCGGGGCACAAAGTTTCAAATACCGGCTCCATGGCCATTGTTCAGTCTTCACAGCTGAGCTCTTTGCCCTCTACCAGGCTGTTCTTTATATCTGCCACCACCGACATTCTGTTTATGTCATCTGCTCTGATTCCCTGAGCGCCATCCAGGGCCTCAGTGATCCGTATCCGGTTCACCCTTTCGTGCACTGGATCCAACACTCTCTTCAGCAGCTGGTGGACGACGGTTCTCCGGTTAGCTTTATGTGGGTTCCTGGCCATGTCTGTATCCCTGGGAACAAAGCTGCAGATGCCGCAGCCAAGGCTGCGGTCCTCCAGCCTCGGACAGCTTCTTGTTGTGTCCCTTCATGAGATTGTAACAGGGTAATTTGTCGGTGCATTTTATCGCTGTGGCATGCCGATTGGGCTGCACTTACGGACAACAAGCTTCGGGCCTTGAAACCTCTTCCCGCAGCTTGGACGTCGTCCTCCCGCCCCTCTCGGCGGGAGGAGGTAGTTTTGGCCCGGTTACGAATTGGACACTGCCGGTTCAGCCATCACCATCTGCTGATGGCTGCGCCGGAGCAGTTCTGCCCATGTGGGCAATTGCTGACGGTCCGCCATATTTTAACGTCCTGTCCGGATTTTACTACACTGCGTCTTGATCTTGGCCTGCCATGTACTCTCGATGCCATTTTAGCGGATGACCCAGGAGCAGCTGCTCGCGTTCTTCCTTTTATCAACTTGACCAACCTGTCTAAGGAAATTTGATTATGCTGCTTTTTTAATCCTATGCCTGTTGATCTTTTATCGTGTTTTCCCTTTTAGTTGCTGTTTTAAACTTGTGCCTCGCGGTGCATTCCTAACGTAGTCTGGGTGCTAATGACCGTTGAAGTTGTGCGCCCCCAAAAAAAAAAAAAAAGTTACCTCCTGTGCCATGAAGACCCGCCTCAGTGTTGATGTGGCACCTGCTTGACAGTGGCCCATCTTCTGGTGCACTGTCCCACTTTGGCTGCCCAGTGACGGAATCTTCGGTTTCCGGACTCGTTGCCACTAATTTTATCTGACAACGCCTCATTGGCTGATTTAGTTTTATGTTTTATTCGTTAGAGTGGGTTTTATCATTTGATCTTAGTTTTTGCGTGTGCCCTTTGTCCCTCTGTCCCCTCCACCGTACTGCTTTTAGGGTGGAGGCTGTCATGTGTTGCAGAGTGGCTGGCTTCTCCTTTTTATTCTCATGGTCTGCCAGCCATAGTCATCTGCTTTGTTGTTTTACTCTTTTCATCCCATTTCTTGCATTTCTGTGGTTTTCTTGTCCCCCTTTTGTCCATTTCCACATTTGTTGCCCTTCATCGTTCTTGTGACTTTTCCTTTCATTCCATTTTGTGTGTTCAGTCTCATGTGTTTTATTCTCACACTTGTTGCATTGATTTCTTCGGGACAAGGGACTGGTGACCTCGTAGTTTGGTCCCTTCCCCTCTCTTGTAAACCAACCAACCAACCAACCAATCAAATGCACTGCCTTATTTGGTTGCTTCCTGGGCCACCCACATGTTGCTAAGGTTGCTTTGAGTATGTTGTAGTAGTTTTGCTGGGAAGCCCTTACACATTCTCCATACAGTCCTGATCTCTTCTTATGCAATTTACATTTTTTTAGGGCCCTGAAGAAAAATGTTTACGTAGGACGAATAGGTGAACGCCTAAGTAGAATCATAGTTCTGTAGGCAACCAAAACTTCTTTCCATGAAGGCATTGACCATCTTATCTCACATTGGGATAAATGTATGACATTTACAGCAGATGCTTTTGAAATAATAAACAGTTTACTTTCTTTTTTCCATCTGTCTCATTTTCATTTCACTGCCCCTTATATTTTAGTAATTTTTTTTTCATCTCATTGGGCAGATTGTTATATAATTTTGGTCCCTGTTAGAAAATGCAATTTTGGGTTTCCCCCCCCCTTGGTAAATGCTAGTTCAAACTAGCTTTTGTTAAATGTTTGTTTATAGAACTATTACTGAAGTACTTACAATGTTTTCCCTCTCACACAGAACATATTGATAAATGCACTCACTTGATGCATTAAGATTACCAAGTTTTTTAAACCGTTCTTTACAGTAAGCCTGACTCCTACTTTTGGTTACTAATCTTGTGGCCGTTATCTGAAGTTAGAGAACTTCGTCCATGTTTTGCACCTTTGACCCCCAGAAAAGAATCCCATGGCTAAGAGTTGAGGGCTTGGGGCACACCTATGTGTATGTGTTAATAAAAATTTATGCTGTACAGTACTGCTGTTTCCCTGAACATTTGTTGGAAAATATGTACCAGTTTGTAAGATTCAAGTAAATCCATCAACATTCTCTTCTCTGGTGAATCAGTCGGAAAGTTTATTTTGAAATCCCGATTCAAAATCAACCTAGTGTCTTTCTTAAGATGCAAGCTTAGCATAGCATCTAGTCTGGTGAGGAAAACCATGTAGTGTGAACTGGGGGCTCTGTAGAGGCCTACAATGAAATGTTTTTTTTTTTTTCCTTGAAAATTCAGACTCCTCTGCACAACCTTCAAAAATTTGGTATTTAAAACATTTCGACATGTCAGCTCTTTTGAATGAAACATTTTACTTAGCACAAATAGCCACTCCTTCTTTCTGCAATGAACTCCTTGTATAGAAATTGAGTAAGATGTACGCATCAAAGGGAGCCTTAATATTTTTTTCACTGTGTAGATAGTGATGTGAGGTACTGATAATGTCAGTGTCAAGATCTGATAGCAGTTCACCTACTGTAACTTTACTTTAATTTCCCTGATATTTTGAGGAAACAAGCATACTGCACTTTCTGATCTGCATTCCCCATTGATTGCACCAACTTCCAGCATTAAAGTAGCCATTATCAATCATGGGTACCCCCCTACCTGCCTCTATTCTCCCGTGTCTACCTTTGGAGCAGGGAGATCTCATTCTGCTGGGTACTATAGTATGCAGGAATTCTGGGAAATCGAGCAATAAATGGAATCATTAAGGGTGTCTACATTAATAAAACAATGTCAGAATGTGTCATTCCCTTAGATGCTCTCACATTTATTGTTAAAACACAGAGCCATGTGTGAGTGTGAAGAAAATTGGCTGATGTTAACAGTCCATTGAAGCCAACTTCTATGAAATTTCTCCATCCTGCTGCTTAACTGAGATGCTGCTTCTAAATGCACATCTCAGTAGGATGCAAGCATAAAATTTGAACTCTTATTTTAGCAGAAATGAAAGAAATGTTGTATGCATTTTAATATTTTGTGTTTTGTCAGATATTTTCCTTCCTAGTTTGGTGGGTAGGAAATTTTTGCGTGTTCTCAAGGTAATAAGCTTGTCCATTTATTTTGTAATTTATCATCCAGTCACATTCCATAAAATGTTTTAACCCTTATTTAGATGGATATTCGTATTTTAAAATATATACTTTGTTACAGTTTATGCAACTCATTGCACCTGTGTAAACGGAAGAGACCATGGACGTGTGTGTGGTTTTTGGTATTAGGCGGGTGTTCAGAATTAAAGCAACAAACTGCTATTTCCCCATCCTGCATCTAATTCTCAATATAATCATATAAATTGTCAACAGGTGTCATTACAACCGTGTTCTGCATGGAAGATGGCATTCCAATCAACAGACAACCATGACAGCAATGACAGTCAGGGCACGTATCAAGTGGGGTAGTGTTTGCAGAGTAGTCCCACCCACAGTTGCTGTGCAAAGTCACAGATGGTGCAGTATGGCACAGAGAATACTCCTACAGTCCCTCTGCTGTGGAGGGCCATCGGAAGAGTGGAAGCAGGAGAGTTGCAAACTTAATGTGAATCATTCTGTTGTTTCTCGGATGAAGCAACAGTTTATAGAGACCAAAACTGTATCCCAGAGACCAGAACAGGGCCAACATCATGTGACATCAGAAAGAGCGGACCATTATTCGTCTGTAGGGGCACGAGAGTACCACCTTAATACTGCACTGCAACTGGCATCTGACCTTGCAGCATCCCGTGGACATGTTGTATTGGAGCAAATGGTCTACAGAAGGCTTCAGCAGAGTGGCCTTTATTGTTGGAGACCTGCTGTCTGTTTACATCTGGTGTGTCTTCACTGAAGGGAACATCTAAAGTGAAGCCGTCAACATGCCACCTGGATGGTCGAATGGTGGGTCGATGTTGTTTAGACAGTTGAGCTCTGATGTGGTCTGGAGAGCGATTCTTGGCGGATTCGCATCAGGGGGGGGGGGGGGGGGGCACATGGAACTCGATTTTGGGATCCAAACATTGCAGATAGAGACCGATATCAAGGAGGATTCCTAATTGTGTGGGCAGGGTTGACTACTCAAACACCTCTTCATGAAATTGTATGGGTGAATCAGCAAGATTTAACTGCTGTCAGGTACCATGAGGAGGTCTTTGGGATCTCATGCATGGTTGTTGTGAGAAGTGCTGCAAAGGAATGTTGAACATTATGGGAGCAGGGGTATTGGCTTAACTGCCTATATCATGAAGAAGGTACAACTAAAGAGAAGAATGTGGGGGTTGGGCGAGGGGGGGAGGGGGTGGGAATTACTTCAACCTCAAGGTGAGTTGTGTGCCATGAGGTGGATATTTCTTAAGTCAGAACAGTTGTTAGCAGACAAACTCTGGGTCATTTTTTGCATCACAGCTGTATCAGGCTTACTCAGTCTACAGGGCTCTGTAAAGTAGGGGGGGGGGGGGGGTAAAAAAAAACCTCAGCAGAGAATGAGGAACATTGGTTAGTGCTAATACACAACCAAGTATGATAACAAGTAAAAACTATTCTAAAAAGCAGTTATTATTAATTGTAGCAAGATATGGCAATGTCTCAAGACTGTATTTTTTGAAACAGTAATTTCTGAAAGGGCCATTGGCTTCGCCAAAAAGAAAAATGTAGAATAAGTATTCAACATTCTTAGTTTGTACTAAGGTATTGTAACATGTTAACATCTGATGCACATCCCAGTATCAGATATGAAGGAGTACTGCCTAGCAGAAAGTGTTTCAAATATATTCAATGTCAGGAAGCGAGAAAATGGAGTGTCACAAGGAAGTTGGTTTTGTTCTTTTCTTCTACACGCAGACATTATTTTAAATTGGTATTTAAAGGTAAGGTCCTGTATTCCAATTCCCATACATAACTATAATTCTCAAGAGTTTGGAGATTATATTGTTACATGTCGAGACAAAGCAAGATGCGAAAAAGGTGTACCAGATCTGGTAAGCATTTGATGTGAAGCTGTTTTATGGTTGCTGAAGAAATCATATATTTTATTGTGAACCAAGAAAGGGAATACCACCCTAGTCTTTTGTATGTCATTTGCCTGAGCCTCCAAGAAAAATATAAAGTTGCATGGAGTCACAAGGACACATGATGGTACTGCATTGTGTACCCTGTGCACTTCCAAAGTAATATCCACTTCCAACATGATTAAAGCAGATGCCACCAGTGAATGAAAAGGCAGTTCCAAGTATAAAAATATACAGTTTGGCGAAGAGCCTTTATAAAATGCAAATAATGAATATCCATTGTAAACTACACCACATTCTCCAAGAAAAGAAAAGAGAGCAGGGAATGCAAAACTTGCATTAAGAAGACAAATCCTTAAAATGTCAAAAGTTAAATCTCATATACCAGGTGGAGATGGCTGTGAAATAGCACTCGACACACAGATCAAGAATAATAATGTCCTATGGCGTCTCCTTTCATCTTCATCATCACTCAGGTAGAAAGATAAGATCAAACTTGCCACTGAAATACCTCTCTAATTCAGTGGAATATGAAGGTATCCAAGCTTCTTGTGGAAGAATTGAAGCTCCTTGCACATGCTTGTGTCCTACAGGAGATACATTTTAAAGACATTGACATACCTGTGCTGAAGAACTACAATCTACATAAGACACGAACTTGTTGAAGACAGAGCCAAATGTCTGTCTACAGTTGGCTGTGTTTTCAAATGTTTACTACTACTTACTGATCCAGCTTACTGGTTTCTTACTGTTTTCAACAGAATCTACACCTACACACATACTCTGGAAGCCACAGTATGGTGCATGGTGGAGTGTCCCCTGTACCACTACTAGTCATTTCCTTTCCTACACCTCTTGTAAATAGGGTGAGGGAAAAACAACTGTCTGTATGCCTGCATATGAGCCCTAATTTCTCATATCGTATCTTCATGGTCCTAACGCTAAATGTTTGTTGGCGGCAATAGAATCAGTCTGCAGTCAGCTTCAAATTCCATGTCTTTAAATTTTCTCAATAGTGTTGGTTGAAAAGATCATGCCTTTCCTCAGGGATTCCTTTTGAGTTCCCAAAATATCTCCGTAATGCTTGGGTGTTGTTTGAACCTTCTCCTTTACAGATAAACTACACTTTCCCAAAATTCTCCAAATAAACCGAAGTCAACCATCCGCCTTCTCTGCCACAATCCTCACATGCTCGTTTCATTTTATATCCCTTTGCATTGTTACACTCAGATACTTAAACGATGTGACATGTGCGAAGCAGGACACTACTAATGCTGTATTCGAACAGTTTACGGATTTGTTCTTCCCACTCATCTGCATTAATGTACATTTTTCTACATTTAGAGTTAACTGCCATTCATCACAGCAATTAGAAATTTTGTCTAAGTCATCTTGTCTCCTCCTACAGCCACTCAATGACAGTACCTTCCCTGACACCACAGCATCATCAACAAACAACTTCAGATTGCTGCTCACACTGTACACCAGATAATTTATATAAATAGAAAATAACAGTGGTGCTATCACACTTCCCTGGGACTTTCCTGACGATACCCATGTCACTGATGAACACTCACCATCAAGATCAATCCATTACTTAAGAAGTCTCTGAGCCACTCACATAGGTGGGAGCCTATTCCATATGCTCATACCTTCGTTAACAGTCTACAGTAGGGTACCATGTCAGATGGTTTTTAGAAATCTAGAAATATGGAATCTGCCCATTGCCCTTTATCCATAGTTCACTGTATATCATGTGAGAGAAGGGCAAGCTGAGTTTCGCACAAGAAATGCTTTCTAAAATGGTACTGATTCATGGACAGAATCTTTTTGGTCTCCAGGAAATCTATTTTCTTCAAATTTGGAATATGTTCAAAAATTCTGCAACAAACCAATGTTAAGGATATTAGTTTGTAATCTTGCGGATCCGTTCTTTTATCCTTCTTATATACAGGAGTCACCGATGTTTTTTTTTTCCAGTTACGTGGGACTTTGCACTGGACGAAAGATTCATGATAAGTGCAACAAGATAAGTACGGAGCCAATGCCATAGAGTACTCTTTGTAAAACTGAATTGGGATTCTGTCCAGACCTGGAGACTTAGGTTTCCAACTCTTTCAGTTGTTTCTCTATGACATGGATGCTCTATTACTATGTCGTCCACACGGGAGTCTGTGCAGTTGTCAAATGATAGTATATTTGTATGATTCTCCTGTGTTAATTATTTCTTAAACGTTAGGTTTAAAACATTTTCCGCTGAAAAAATGGTTTGTTCTTTGTACCAGCCACATGCCGCTGTAGACCTAGAGGCTTGTAGAGACTATTGTAGACAATTCCCTAACCCAATCAACATCCTCAAAGAATTCAATATACATAATTTGATATGAGGCTCTATGAACATCTCAAGTGGTCGAATCATAGAGGACCTCATCCAGACTAAAGAAATTTGTTATGGGTGAAGGTTGCAAAGTAGTTAGCACACTGAGTTCGTGTAGGTAGGTAGGTAATGTTTACTAGACACAATTCTCATATTTTTGTTTCTATCAGAAGTAAAACGATTTTGTGACATTTTGTAAGTTCCTAACCAGGAGCAAATTATTTAGTCTCACCTGCGTACTTTGGTAATTCGGTTTTTTAATCTCTACATGTTAATATAATTTATTAGACACAGTCCTTTCGTTTTTGGCAGTGTGTACAGTAGAGTTCCACACTGCATGTTGGTAGTTCTTTGTTTGTCCGTGTAGTTTAGTTTTCCATGGTCTTTAGTATGGATAGGGACTGTGATTGCTGTGTGCAGATGTGAGCCCCGTCAGTAACACTTTGCTCTCAGCTGCAGGCTGTGTGTTGCCTTTGGTTACACAGCTTGAGGCTGCAGTAGATGGGCATTGCTGTTGTGGGATGGCAGTGGGGATCCAACAGACATCCAGCACGACCCACGAGTCCAACGATTGGTCTGCACCAGTGGCCAACCCAGTCACTGCTTGCATTGAGGTTGACTCCTCACCCGCAGTCGAGTGGGAGGTTGCCTAGAGGCGTGGCAAGCAGTGAAAGACTTCCCAGGGGGTCGAACCTAAGGCCTCCCCAGTCAGTCTGACCAACAGGCTCCAGATGCTATCTGTGGCTAGATGCAGTCACTTCTCCTGTTTCAGAGGAAACTTCTCAGCCTGCAAGACCCGGGCAGTCACAGACTGTGGGATTATTGGTAGCTGTGAGCTCCAGTTTTAGACATGTTATGGAGCCCCTTTGGGACACGGCTGCTAAGGAGGGGTAGAAAGCCAGTGTGCATTCCATGTGCATACACCACCCGTGGGGTCATTCCAGATATGGAAAGAGTATTCCGGATGAAGAACACGGGGTGCAGCCAACTGCAGGTGGTGGCTCACTTTGGTACCAATGATGTGTGTCACTTTGGATTGGAAGAGATTCTCCCTGGTTTTTGAGCAGCTATCAGAAGTGGTAAAGGTTGCCAGTCTTGAATGAGATTTTCACTCTGCAGCGGAGTGTGCGCTGATATGAAACTTCCTGGCAGATTAAAACTGTGTGCCCGACCGAGACTCGAACTCGGGACCTTTGCCTTTCGCGGGCAAGTGCTCTACCAACTGAGCTACCGAAGCACGACTCACGCCCGGTACTCACAGCTTTACTTCTGCCAGTACCTCGTCTCCTACCTTCCAAACTTTACAGAAGCTCTCCTGCGAACCTTGCAGAACTAGCACTCCTGAAAGAAAGGATATTGCGGAGACATGGCTTAGCCACAGCCTGGGGGATGTTTCCAGAATGAGATTTTCACTCTGCAGCGGAGTGTGCGCTGATATGAAACTTCCTGGCAGATTAAAACTGTGTGCCCGACCGAGACTCGAACTCGGGACCTTTGCCTTTCGCGGGCAAGTGCTCTACCAACTGAGCTACCGAAGCACGAATCAGGCCCGGTACCCACAGCTTTACTTCTGGATCCTTTTACCGAGCTCCCAACTCGGGTGATAAAACACACTTAACCTTGTAGCAACAAATAATCCTGAGCTAATAATGAGCATCAAAACGTATACAGGGATTAGTGAACACAGGGTTGTTGTAGTGATACTGAATACCATAACACCCAAATCCTCCAAAAATAAACAAAAAATATATCTATTCAAAAAAGGAGGTAAAAATTCACTTGACAACTTCCTGAGAGACAATCTCCACTCCTTCCATATTAACCATGTAAATATGGACCAAATTGGCTTGAATTCAAAGAAACAGTATTGACAACAATTGAGAGATTTATACCAAATATATTAACAAACGACGGAGCTGATCCCCATGGTACACAAAACAGGTCAGAACACAGTTGAAAAAACAACCAAAAAAGCATGCCAAATTTAAACAACCATAAACTCCCCAAGATTGGCCATGTTTTATATAATCTCGAAATTTAGCATGGACTTCAATGTGAGGTGCTTATAATAGCTTTTACAATGAAACCTTGTCTCAAAACGTGGCAGAAAAGTCGGACAAATTCTGCTCACATGTAAAGTATGCTAGTGCCAAGAGACAGTCAATGCCTTCTTTGCATGACAGCAATGGAAATACTATCGATGACAGTACTCCTAAACCAGAGTTACTAAACACAGCTTTCTGAAATTCCTTCATCAAAGAAGATGAAGTAACTATTCTGGAATTCAAATCAAGAACAGCTTCCAACATGAATAACTTACAAGTAGATGTCCTTGGAGTAGTGAAGCAACTTAAATAACTTAATAGAAGCACGTCTTCTGGTCCAGACAGTATAGCAATTACGTTCCTCTCAGAGTATGCTGATACAACAGCTCCATACTTTTAAGAATCAGATACAGCCGCTTGCTCGCTCAACGAAAGATCCGTACCCAAAAACACGAAAGTTGCGCTGGTCACACCAGTATTCAAGAAAGGCAATGGTTAATCCACTAACTTACAGGCCCATATCATTAATGTCGGTATGCAGCAGGATTTTGGAACATATATTGCATTCGAATATTATGTATTACCTCAAAGAGAATGGTATATTGACACACAGTCAACACAGATTTAGAAAACATTTTCTTGTGAAACACAACTAGCTCTTTACTCACACGAAGTGTTGAGTGCTATCGACAAGGGATTTCAAATTGATTCTGTATTTCTAGATTTCCAGAAGGCTTTTGACACCATCCATCACATGCAGCTTGTAATCAAATTGCATGCTTATGGAATATTGTTTCAGTTACGTGACTGGATTCATGATTTCCTGTCAGAGAGGTCACAGTTCATAGTAATTGACGGAAAGTCATCGAGTAAAACAGAAGCGATTTCTGGTGTTCCCCAGCATAGTGTTGTAGATCCTCTGCTGTTCCTTACTTATATAAATGACTTAGGAGACAATCTGAGCAGCAGTCTTAGGTTGTTTGCAGATGGACTGTCATTTACCATCTAGTAAAGTTATCAGAGGATCAAAACAAATTGCAAAATTATTTAGAAAACATATCTGTATGATGCAAAAATTGGCAATTGACCCTAAATAATGAAAAGTGTGATGTGATCCACAAGAGTGCTTGAAAGGAAGCTGTTAAACTTCGGTTACATGATAAATCAATCATATATGAAGGCAGTGAATTCAAGTAAATACCTCGGAATTACAATTATGAACTACTTAAATTGGAAAGTATACATAGAAATTGTTGTGGGGGAAGGTGAACCAAAGACTGGGTTTTACTGGCAGACCATTTAGAAGATCAACAGATCTACTAAAGAGACTGCCTACCCTACACTTGCCCGTCATCTTTTGGAGTACTGCTTCATGGTGTGGGATCTTTGCCAGATAGGGTTGACCGAGTACATTGGGAAAGTTCAAAGAAGGACAGCATATTTTGTGTTATCGAGAAATAGGGGAGAGAGTGTCATGGCCATGGTACAGGATTTGGGGTGGACATCATTAAAACAAAAGTTTTTCTCTTTGCGGAGGAATCTTCTCACAAAATTTCAATCACCAACTTTCTCCTCTGAATGTGAAAATATTTTGTTGATGCTGACATACATAGGGAGAAATGATCATAATAATAAAATACGGGAAATCAGCAATCAGACAGAAAGATATAGGTGTTTATTTTTTCCGTTCACTGTTTGAGAGTAGAATAATGAGAATTATTTTGAAGATGGTTTGATGAATGCTCTTCCAGGCACTTAAGTATGATTCACAGAGAATCCCTGTCGATGTATACTATGTGATCAAAAGTATCCAGACACCTGGCTGAAAATAACTTAAATGTTCATGGCGTCCTCCATCGGTAATGCTGGAATTCAGTATGGTGTTGACCCACGCTTAGCCTTGATGACAGCTTTCATTCTTGCAGGCATATATTCAATCAGGTGCTGGAAGGTTTCTTGGGGAATGGCAGCCTATTCTTCAGGGAGTGCTGCACTGAGGAGAGTTACCAATGTCGGTCAGTGAGGCGTGGCACAAAGTCAGTGTTCCAAAACATCCCAAATGTGTTCTATAGGATTCAGGTCAGGACTCTGTGCAGGCTAGTCCATTACAGGTGTTGTAACTGCGACCAGGATGGTCGTGGGGTAGCACTGACGAAAGGCGCGGCGGGACCCGCGGAGAGGCCCGTGAACAACAACACAACGGAACAGGATGGACACGACCAACGTAGGAGAGAACGAATATGACAAGACCGAACAACAGAGTCACAAGGAAACAAACTCGTACACGAACCAGGAAGAAAGCAGTCTAGCGCAAGCGAGGTGCAAACCGACGTAAGTGAGATAAGACTGACTTGATGTGCAAGTGGCCGGCGCTTAAGTGTGCTCTCGGGGGCGCCGCTATTGGCCGCTGGGACCACGTGTTCCACTGGTGGCGCCCCCACACTAAAAGCGGGCCAGGAGGCTCGCGCCGCCATAGCTTACGGTGCAGCAACCTCTATGGGTCTTCGACGTCCATGACGTCTGGCGCGGATTCAAATTCCGCGGCGCACGGTACCAGAACAGGGATGTTTTGTGTACCACTCTGCCACAGGCCGTGCATTATGAACAGGTGCTCGATCATGTTGAAAGGTGCAGTCGCCATCCCCGAATAGCTCTTCAACAGTGGGAAGCAAGAAGGTGCTTAAAACATCAATGTAGGCCTGTGCTGTGCTCTTGCCGTGCAAAACAACAAGGGGTGCAAGCCCCCTCCATGAAAAACATGACCATAACATAACACCACTACCTCCGAATTTTACTGTTGGCACTACACATGCTGGCAGATGACATTCACCGGGCATTTGTCATACTCACATCATGCCATTGAGTTGCCACATTGTGTACCGTGATTCATCAATCCGCACAATGTTTTTTCACTGTTCAATCGTCCAAAGTTTATGCTCCTTACACCAAGCAAGGCAACATTTGGCATTTACCAGCACGATGTGTGGTTTATGAGCAGCTGCTCGATCATGAAAACCAAGTTTTCTCACCTGCCGCCTAAATATAATAGTATTTGCAGTGGATCCTGATGCAGTTTGGAATTCCAGTGTGATGGTCTGAATAGATGTCTGCCTATTACACATTACGATCCTCTTCAACTGTCGGTGGTCTCTGTCAGTCAACAGACGAGGTCGACCTGTATGATTTTGTGCTTCACGTATCCCTTCATGTGTCTGCTTGACTATTGCTTTGGAAACAGTGGACCTAGGGATGTTTAGGAGTGTGGAAATCTCGTGTACAGACATATGACACAAGTGACACCCAATCATCTGACCACCTTCGAAGTCCATGAGTTCCGCGGAGTGCCCCATTCTGCTCTCTCATGATGTCTAATGACTACTGAGGTCACTGATATGGAGTATCTGGCAGTAGGTGGCAGCACAATGCACCTAATATGAAAAACGTATGTTTTTGGGAGTGTCGGATACTTTTGATCATATTGAGTATATATGCTAGGATGGTTCCTTTGAAAAGGCCAAGGTGAATTTCCTTTCCCATCCTTATCCTTTCCAACTTGTGCTCTTGTCTCTTATGCCTATTGTCAACAGTATGTTAAAACTTGTTCCTTTCTTCCATAAGGAAATGCGTCTTTTGTGCAGTGGGCAAGGGACACACCTCAGCATTGCAACTGAGTTGATCTCAGCCATGGGCCTCTCCCCTTCCTTTTTCTTACTTGCTCTTGTGGATACTGTTCTTAGCTTATTGTAACCATTTGCATTCAAGTGACTACTTCCTTATGTTTACTTGCCTGCTTCAAAGGAGGTCATGAAGATACACACATTTCAGTGTGAAATGGATGCTGTTCGTCCAGCTGTCAGTATCAGAGTGATCCTCTAAGTCACTAAACCATTCATCAAAAAATCATTGAATCAGATTTGAAGATAGAATACCTTCTGACGTTAGGGGTAAGTGGATTGCTCTGCAGAGGTCCAGATACAAACTGTCAACAGAAGACATTGCAGTATTTCAAATAACAAGAGCAAAATCAAGTACAGCAACTATAGGAAGCTTGAGATCGTGATAGAAGTTAATAGGCCCTTAACATCAATCATTTGTTCCACACCAGCTACCACTGTATTGCAGTCAGTGGGATCTCTGGTAAAGGTAAATAAACATTGGTTGTTGCTGTGGCAAAATGAGGAAAACCAACCAGAAATTGTACAGCTGTCATTTATCTATAAGGAATGTGAAATGCCTTCTAACATTGGCTAATGTTACAGCACCAGGCCTAGAAACTAGAATGATGTATTGCAAAATCAACCTATAAAATCTGCAGGTATCCGTCTTGGACTTTTTAATTTTATTTTGCCTGAAGGAAATTACTTCAGCTTGTGACAGGAAGCCAGTAAAATATCTCTACTAAAGCGGGAAAAGGTTTCTATATCCTCTAGTATTGTAATGATTCTGTTGTTACCTGCTACATACGAAAGATTTTGGAGCATGTGATGAACTGTCACCTAAGTTGTATTCTTGAACCTGTGTAACTCATCAGCCACTTCCAGACTGGTTTCAGTGAATACTATTCAGTGCTGAACAGAGGCTGTGTGATACAGGAATTTTTCCTACAGAGGTTGCATCCTGTAGCCATCTTTTGCAACAGTGAAGAACTTACGATACAACATGAACATTTAACAGTTAGAGGGAGCTTTGCCAGTGAGGTTAGCATGGATGACTTTCAGCATATTTAGAATTCTTACCACTGGAATGCTGTAGAGTTAAGACGGATAATGGGAATTACATCTGCCAAATAAGTATTAAAAGTTCAAGTACTGTGATGTACAGTGTAGTGTCTAAAATAAACAGACACAATAAACCAACCAATGTATTACTGTGTGAGAACATAAAAACATTTAATTCGAAGACTGGAGACAAGGGAGTAGCTGTCCAAAATCTTAAATGTGTGAGAAAGTGCCCTTGAGAGGGAAAAACAAATTAGTAAATGCTGAATAACAGCCAACTGGAGGGAATACTTTTATGAACTAATTAACTGTTTAAATCCACAAGATACTTTCAGTATGACAATGGCCAAAACTAATATTTGAGGCAGGAACATCACCAAATGGATGATGAATGGCAACATGAAAATGCTTTAAAATTAGCTGCCTGATAATGATCAGACACCCAGCAGTTATTAGAAGGAAGTTGGAATATACATGCACTCTTTAATCCATAGGCTTCACAAGTATGATATGTGAAATTTTGAGTTGGCTTGTGGAAATGAAACCTATTTAGAAAAGTAAAGCGTTGACAGCAAAAACTAGAAGGACCAATTTCTTAGCATAACTTACAAATCTCCGTCCCCATTTGCCCCTCAATCTCTGCTTTATATTCTTGAAACCATACATTCCACTGCTGCCAACAAAATTGTACCTTCAGCAACGTTGGGTGTATAACAAAACTGTGCATTTCTTTTTCAATGGTGGTTTTTTTTGTGTGTGTGTGGGGGGGGGGGGGGGGGGGCATGGCAACATATGGTTGTAGTTTGTATAGAGACATGAATGTACTTAACAGGCCAACAAAGTTTGCTAAGATGACACAGTTGGACGCAAAGAGCTTAAGAGTTGTAATCAAATTTTGAGGATCAACACTGTGTAAATTCTGTAATGAAGTAGGGTTATGAGATGTGGATCCATTACATGTTTACTTTTGAGTCTAGCATTGGAGACAGTGGTTGGTTGTTGTTCTCCAACTGTATTACATGGCATATAAAAGTCTCATATTTGCAGGTAACATAGTACTGCTAAGAAAGAAGGGTATATATTTTGTAAAATAATGTAATTCACAGTTCAAACATGCATGAGAGATTGAGTTAGTGACTAACCAAGATAAAATCAAATACCTAACACTTTTCATAAAAATAAACTCAGTTAAAGCCTTAGAAATGGATAACTGCACAAGTGCCAAAAATGGTGAACTATTGAAATATCTTGGCAACTGGATTAGTAACTCAAGTGAAAGAATGGATTTAAATGGAAATATTGGTGCAAGATCAAGATGCTTTTTTCACTTTTAATACCTCAAGTTTAAAGCTCTGTCAGTTACCACCAGGTTAAAATATTGTATATAATTGACATGTGCCGGCAGCTGTGGCCAAGCGGTTCTAAGTGCTTCAGTCCGGAACTGCGCTGCTGCTATGGTCACAGGTTTCAATTCTGCCTCGGGCATGGATGTGTGTGACGTCCTTAGGTTAGTTAGGTTCAAGTAGTTCCAAGTCTAGGGGACTGATGATCTCAGATGTTAAGTCACATAGTTCTTAGAGTCATTTGAACCATTTTTTTGTAATTGGCAAGTGTTCAGTACCAAAAGTACTTTGGACAGTTACCAAGTATGAAAAAGAGAAACAGTAACTACTCATGGAATGTCAGTCAGCAGAATAGCTTAGTAAGTTGTTAATATTACCAAGATTGTGCAGAAATGATGTGCTTTCATTACTTATTGTTTCAGGTCCTCAATGCTATGCTAAAAGAGATATGTGCTGCTCTCCTAGAAGCTGATGTGAATATAAGATTGGTTAAGAAACTTCGTGAGAATGTACGCTCGGTTATAGATTTTGATGAAATGGCAGGTGGTTTAAATAAGAGGAGAATGATACAGAGTGCTGTCTTCAAGGAGCTCGTTAAGGTTGGTTTTAAATCCCAGTGCATTACTGCGTCACACAGAGAGTGAGAATGGTACTTAACAAGGATAATCACATAATTTACCATGCAGGCTATTGTTATGTAAGAAATCTTTCATAATGTTCACATGGTGACATAAAATTAAATGTTTCATTAACGTAAGAGTCCCAGTCAAGTTAAAGAAGTAAACTATTATCATTTTGTGACAGAACATTATATTTTATTTATTTATAGTAATTATGTTCAATATTATTTAGTTTCCTTGCAGAAGAAAGTGGATTGTAAAATCAAAGTACTCTTTCTGTGTGGTGACTTATGCAGATGAATTTGCATTGAAATACCCAGTATTTTAAAAAGCTATTAGTTAGCTGATACCAGAAGAGATTTCTTCAGTGAAATTTGTTGAGGTAGCCACCATTGCCATATGTCAAAATTTTTAGTAGTGTTCATTTTTAAAAACTGCAGTATTTAGAATAAATCACATACAAAATCTTGTTCTCTGTTTCCATATTCAACCTCACTTTTTAAATCTAAGTTCAGTTTTTCATTGTAATTTGACTGAAGCAGTATAACTGTCAGTGAATCCTCAGGTCCAACCATATGTTGGTTTAAATTCTTCTATTGAAAATTATTCACAAATTTTGTGTAATTAGGCCAGGTTTTCTTTGAAGTTTGTGTTCATTGTAATTACCTATTGGATTATATTACTGTCATGCTATTTGCTGTTTTCAGTTAGTCGATCCAGGTGTGAAAGCACACCAGCCTGTGAAAGGAAAGCCGAATATTATAATGTTTGTTGGGCTTCAAGGTTCTGGAAAGACAACAACTTGTACAAAACTTGCTTACCACTATTTGAAGAAGAATTGGAAGGCATGCTTGGTTTGCGCAGACACATTCCGTGCAGGTGCTTATGACCAACTCAAGCAGAATGCTACAAAAGCAAGAATTCCATTTTATGGGAGGTAATATGTAAAAACAGGTCTAAAAAGTTGATCTGCATGTAATTATCTTTATTAATATTTTCTTCTGTTTAATCAAATTTTGTTGCTTTCATTGAGAACCAACAAATAAAGAAATATTGGGCGGATGTATGAGAACCATAATAACCAAAAAAACATCACGTCACCTCTTGTTTTAAATGGCTCTGCTTTGTCAGAAGGTGGTATTTGTGAAAATAGATTGTTCACATAAGCTTTTATATCAGTGTCACTGAACTATTAACATTCATAACATCAGTGATGGGTTTTCCAAGTGGATAGATTATTTTTTGTTTTTAACTTATCAAAATATGTGTTTTTACGATTGAGGAACTGCCAACCAAACATTATTTCATTAGTGAAACTGTCACATTTTAAAGAAATGCCTTAAAGTGAAAAGAACTGTCATTTACAACCCCCCCCCCTACACACACACACACACACACACACACACACACACACACACATACAGAAAGTCTGAAACACATGGTTTCCAAATTGTCACATTTTAAAGAAATGCCTTAAAGTGAAAAGAACTGTCATTTACAACCCCCCCCCCCCCTACACACACACACACACACACACACACACACACACACACACACACACACACACATAGAAAAAGTCTGAGACACATGGTTTCCAAATCTCAGAACAGAAAGACACTGGAGCTTCCACTTTTTAATACAAGGTATCCATAAAGTACTGCTGTCATTTAAAAAAATCATAACTTGGAAACAATTTAAGATAGAAAATCAGGTTTTGTTGTAAAAAAATTGAGCAGCTCTCATAGTTTTCTACTGCTGTGCCAGAATATCAGTGTGTGCCCCCACTCTCTCAAGGTGATATTAGAGGTCTGCACTAGTACAAGTCAGCATTGCATCATCAGTAGTTCTGATTGCAGCATTTTATTTAGACGTCAAGTTCCATAGGACCAAATTGAGGAGCAAATCTGCAAGGTAATAGAATGTATCAGTATATGAAATTACAACATAAAAGTAATTACAGATAAAAATAAAATGTTTATGAACCCAAAAAAAGTTAGTCCATAAGTTCAAGTCAACGCAGTCAACAATACAACAAGAATCAGCTTAATTTTCAAGGAACTCCTTGACAGAATAGGAGTAGTGACCTGTGAGGAAACACTGCAGTTTCCATTTGAAAGCGCGTGGATTACTGCTAAAATTTTTGAATTCGAGTGGTAGCTTATTGAAAATGGATGCAGCACTATACTGCACGCCTTTCTGCACAAGAATTACAGAAGTCTGATCCAAATGCAGGTTTGATTTCTGCTGAGTATTAACTGAGTGAAAGCTGCTTATTCTTGGGAATAAGGTAATACCGTTAGCAAGAAATGACAGTAAAGAATATATATATATATATTGAGAAGCCAAAGTCAAAATACCCAGACTTGTGAACAGGTGTCGAACGACCTGTTTTTGAGCCAAAAATATCCTTTTAGAATGGGAAGAGTTACCCCAAAACATAATACCATATGACATAAGCGAATGAAAATAAGCAAAGTAGACTAATTTTTTTGTTGCACGGTCACTCACTTCAGATACTGTTCGAATAGTAAAAATGGCAGCATTAAGCCTTTGAACAAGATCCTGAATGTGGGCTTTCCATGACAGTTTACTATCTATCTGAACACCTAGAAATTTCAACTGTTCAGTTTCACTAGGCCTAATCATATGCCCATTCTGCGAAATTAAAATGTCAGGTTTTGTTGAATTGTGTGTCATAAACTGTAAAAACTGAGCCTTACTGTGATTTAGCATTAACTTATTTTCTACAAGCCATGAACTTACGTCATGAACTGGTCTATTTGAAACAGAGCCAATGTTGCACACAACATCCTTTACTACCAAGCTAGTGTCATCAGCAAACAGAAATATTTTAGAGTTACCCACAATACTAGAGGGCATATCATTTATACAAATAAGGAACAGGAGTGGCCCCAACACTGATCCCTGGGGCACCCCCACTTGAACGTGCCCCACTCAGACCCCGCATCACAGCCATTCTCAACACTGTGAATAATGACATTTTGCTGTCTGTTGCTAAAGTAAGAGGTGAATCAATTGCGAGCTACTCCCCGTATTCCGTAATGGTCCAATTTCTAGAGCAATATTTTGTGATTAACACAACAAATGCCTTAGTTAAATCAAATAATATGCCTAGAATTCGAAACCTTTTGTTTAACCCATCCAGAACCTCACAGAGAAAAGAGAATATAGCATTTTCAGTTGTTAAACGAATTCTAAAGTCGAACTGTACATGTGACAGCAAATTGTGTGATATAAAATGATCATTTGTCCTTACATACACAGCCTTTTCAATAGCTTGAGCAAACACTGATGGCATAGAAATAGGTCTAAAATTGTCTACGTTATCTCTTTCTCCCTTTTTATAAAGCATCTTTACTACTGAATACTTTAATTGTTCAGGAAACTGACCATTCTTAAAGGAAAAATACAAATATGGCTAAATACAGGGTTAAAATGTGCAGCACAGTACTATAATGTTCTGCTAGGCACTTCATCATAACCATGAGAGTCCTTAGTCTTCAGTGATTTAATTATTGACCCAATTTCCCCCTTGTCTGTACCACAGAGGAGTATTTCAGACCTCAATCTTGGAAAGAAATTTGCCAAGAGAATTATATGATTCCCTGTAGAAACTGGAGTTTTATCCAATTCATCAGCAATGCTCAGAATATGATTGATGTATCTGATTTATCAGTAACAGAAATATTTTTACTATGAACTGACTGTATCGTCAACCTTGTGCTGCTGACCAGACACTTCCTTCACAACTGACGATATGGTTTTAATTTAATCCTGTGAATTAGCTATTCTGTTTGCGTACCACATACTCTTTGCCTTCCTAATAACATTTTTAAGCATTTTACGATACTGTTTGTAATGGACTACTGTAGCTCGATTGTGACTACTTCTAACATTTTAATATAATTCCCTCTTTGTTCTACATGATATCCTTACCCCCACTACTCAGCCACCTGGGCTGCATATTACTGCTAGTACCCCGTTTAGAATGTTATAATGGAAAGCAACTCTGAAAGAGCATGAGAAATGTATTAAGGAAAACATTACATTTATCATCTATGTTATGAATAAACATATTGTCTATGGTTGTGCTACTGTTTCCCTGCACCCTAGTTGGAAAAAAACACAGTCTGTATCAGATCATATGAATTTAGGAGATCTACCAACATCCTTTTTCTTGCACCATCATGTACAAAATTTATATTGAAGTCACCACATATAACTAATTTCTGCAACGTGAATGAAGAACCCTCTGTACCTTGAGCAGAAATGCTCTGAAGTAAGAGTTAGGGGACCTATAAACAGCGTCAATTAGAAGTTAAGTTTCACTAAATTCAACTGCCCCTGCACAACATTCAAATATCTATTCAGTGCAGTGCCATGATACATCTATGGACTCAAATGGAATACTGTTTATTACGTACGTAGTGACTCCCCCCACGAGGGACTGGTGTTGTGCCCATGTGATCCTTGATGTAACCCCACCAAACCAAGTCTAATGGTGTGACATCTGGAGAATGTAGGGGCATAGGGGCCATACAATGAGATCGTAATGACCCATCCCTCTCCCATGAAATATGTTATGTGGGGCATCCCGCTCATTCAAATTCAGATGTTGTGGTACCCCATGTTGTTGAAATTTGATTTAAGGATATCTCTATGAAGAAAAACGGGCCTACCACCCTATTGTGCATTAGGCCATGCCAAATATAAAGCTTTGTGCTGTCACAGATGTGTTCGTGCATGTTGTGTGGGTTGTTGGAGTCCAAAATCCCAATGTTGTGGTGACTCACATGTCCAGAAATGTGGAACATTGCTTCATCTGAAAACAGGCACTTTGTCAGGTAATTTTTGTGAGCATCTATAGAGGCCAACATGGAAAACACAAATGCCTACTGCAGATGGAGATCACTTGGCAGCAATGCATGGACCATTTGCACTTTGTATGTAAAATGGTGTAATTGGTTACATAACACATAATGAGCAATTGATCTTCTTTGCTGAAATTTGTGTGATGCACAATGAACTGACTTGTGCTGGCTGCATTGAAATACAAATTGTACTCTGTCAACTTGTGCTTGAGACAAAGGGCAGTTTCCACTTCGAGGAATGTCTTTGACACTGCTCATCTCTTTCAAATTTTTGTTTTTGCTTGCGCTGCCGTCTGGTACTGGCATTGATAATTCTGCAGTACCGTTGTCACATACATGGATTCTGCATGCCAGATGACACAGTGCACCTTCTCGTGGTCTGTCACCATTTTCATGCACACTCATAAGTCAGATATGCAACAAAGGGCAAACAAGAAAAAGTTTGAAAGCTCGTAAACAGTTTACAACAAACATTGGTTCTCTATCTCTGATAGTTACCAAGTTATGATTTTTTTGAAATGGTAGTGGGACTTAATCAATCCCATATATTTGTTTACAACAGAACGAGTGAAGATGGCCACTGTATAGTGGAGGCCTTCAGCAGTAGGTAGGCACACAAACTAGGTCAAGAACATAGTAGTCCACCTTACCACCCTACAGTATTCCATCTTCCTTCAGATAGCAGCTGCTTGTCCTGCAAAAGTCTCTTCCTCTCTTCATAACTACTCCAGCCAATGTCCATCTAAACCT
Organism: Schistocerca nitens; assembly: GCF_023898315.1. NCBI lineage: Eukaryota > Metazoa > Arthropoda > Insecta > Orthoptera > Acrididae > Schistocerca > Schistocerca nitens. Next base: position 566,411,017 of record NC_064616.1, on the reverse strand, counting down.
GCTTTATAGTCAGGCCTCAGCCTCCCTCTACACTTTTTACGTTCCACACTTTCTTCCATTACCAAATTAACTATTCTTTCATTACCAAATTAACTATTCTTTCATGTCTCAAGATGCATCACATCAGCTTTTCTTTGTCAAGTAGTCCCACACATCTCTCTTCTCCTCATTTTGTTTCAGTACCTCTTCATTGTTTATCCTAATGAGTCATCTTATCTTCAGCATTTTTCTGCATCATCACATTTCAAAAGCTTCTATACTCTCTGTGTCAGCATTTTTTATCATCTATGTGTCACTTCCACATGACACAACTCCAGGCAAATACTTTCTGAAAGTTTCTTGCTATTACCAGTCTACATTTTGTACCTGCTTTACTTCTGCCATTGTCATTTACTTTGCTGCCTAAAAAGAAAAACTCATCTATTGCCTTTAGTTTCTCATTTCCTAACCTAGTATTTTAATTGACTACATTCCCTCATCCCTCTTTTACTTTAGTTGATGTTCATCTCATAAGTTCTTTTCAAAAAAACATTCTATTCTATTCAACTGATCCTTCAAATCCTTTGCCATTTATGGCAGGATTACAGTGTTGTTGACAAACCCCAAAATTTTTATTTCTTCTCCTTTTTTCAACTTTCTCCTTGATTTCCTTACTGCTTGCTCAGTGTACAGATACAGTGATATCAGCGGTAGGCTACTACCCTGCCTTACTCTCTTCTCAATTACTACTTCCCTTTCATGTCTTTCAACTCTTAACAACAGTTTGATTTCTACATAAATTGTAGATAATCTTTCACCCCTTATATTTTATCCCCACTACCTTCAAAATTTGAAAGAATGTACTTCAATCAACATCATGAAAAGCTTTCTCTAAATATACAAGTGCAATAGATGTTGATCTGCCTTTCTTCATTCTACATTTAAAGAAAAGCTGTAGGATCAATATTGCCTCATGTGTTCCCGTACTCCCCTTCACCCAAGTTTCTCCTACCCCAGGTCAGTGTCTGTCAATCATTCCATTCATCTGTTTGTAATAAATGCCATTATTTTGTAGCCATAACTTATTAACTGATTGTTCTGTAATGTTCACACATGGAAGCACCTGGCTTCTGTGGTACGGGTATTACTACATCCTTCTTGAAGTCTGATGATATTCCCTGTGTCTTGTATAACCTGCCTGCCTGGTGGAGCTATTGTGTCATGGTTGGTTCTCTCAAGGATATTAATAATTTTAAGGGTATATCATCTGCTCCAGGTGCTTTGTTTCAGTACACATAAAAGTCATTTTTTTTTCATGTAGGTGGTTAAAAAACTTTCTAACTAAATGTGAAAAAGCACTGTATTAACTTTGATTACTACCATCTATAAAGCTGCTGTGCACTACATTTGTGACATAAATATGATCATGAAACCACATTTCCTTGTAAAAACCCTTGTTCTTTGATAATTGTTGTTTATGCCATGGAAACTTATTGCAATTCTCAGATAAAACCTGTGACACATACTGCTTCTGTTCATCATTTTTTGAAAATTATTTACTGTAGTCCCCCTTGAGCTAGATGCCTCTCTTACCTGGATCATTTACAACTTTCAGATTAATAACTGAAGATTTTTATTTTCCTGCCACTGTGAAGGACCTGTCTTACATAATTGTCACCCAAACCAAATTTGGTAATAAATACTACTGTTTTATTTGAAGCAAACTGTTAAATACCATTATTAAAATTTTCTGAGAGCTGATTGATGTCTACTTCAATTCTTCTAATATTTGCCTCTAATGCAGTGCATATACCATTTCCATTTTTAACGCAGAAGATTAATGAGGATTAAAAGTGGCCAAAAAGACAGAACAGGCGGGAGGTACCACAAAAGATTCTTCAGTTTTAATAATGCCATGTGTGGAATATAGTGGATCACATAACTGTGAGTAAAGGAGTCTGTATTATTTAACTTTTGTATGGACATCATCATTCACAACTGGAAAAAAGTTTTGCTCCGAAATATGATAAAGAGCTACCAAAGACAAACTGTTTGCAGATGATGTAGTAATCGTAAAAGATTCAGAAAATGATTTACAAAAGACAGTCCACAAACTGTATTTAATCAAAAAATTATATAACTTTGAACTATCTTTAAAAAAACTTAGATACAAGCATCTACAAGGTAATGTTTGGCAAAAGAAAAGCTCCTGATATGAGTCCAGTATGTTGAAAAGGAAAGGTTTTTAAATACATTGTGTACAGAGTGTTTCAAAAATACTTTTACAATCTCTGGGGAGAGGTCGCTTACACCAAAACAAGGAAAAAAGCTATAAACAAATGTCTGAAAATACTTTGTTTTCAAGTTATTAAAGAAAGTTAAAATTATAGGTGGTAGGAGCGCATAAGCACATAAACTCATAATAAATGCTCAAAACGTCCTCCTCTTGCTTGTAAACATGCATGCACTCATCGAATCATGGACTGTTGCACCATTTCAAATATTCTCTGATGGTTTTGAATGGTATTGCAGGCTTCCTTGATGCGTCAGTGAGGAGTTTCTGCATCCCGGTGATCTATTGCATAGACAGAACATGTGGGCCCTGGTACTGGTCATCCTCTACATATCCATATGTCATGGTAGATACTAGCCAGTGCATCTCAAACAGTGAGACTGAAATGTGCTGGAACTCCATCATGCATAAATCACATGTTTGTTCCTGTGTGTGGGGGAACATCTTCTAGTAAGTCCTGGAGGATGTTCTGAGCAAAGCTCCGATAGGCAGCACTTATAGGACATGGACGTATGATCCTCCCAGTCACCTTTAATTCCAACCCATATATTAATCGTAAACTGATGCTGATTTCTAGCCTGTACTGTAGCATGAGGATTGGTGTTGGACCATATGTGTTGGGTATGGAAAATGTTATTCCATCTTTTCCAAATGTTGCCTTGTTTGTAAACAAAACTGAAGAGATAAGCAACAGGTTGGCAGTTCATGCAACAAACCATCAGCAAAAGGTCTCCATGGTGGGCGCCAAAACACACCAGATGAAATGGCTAAACCTCTCAAAAGAATGAAGAGCAATAAATATTTTAAAACATTGCATTGCTATAAAGCCATCTGGGGACATATGTCATGGCAGTGAAGTGATGTGTACCTCGCAATTAGTTGTATGGAAGCAGTTCAGTATGATGTGTAATGTGGAGACATGACAGAATGTCAGGAAGGAACTATCATGTTGGGATGCACCCATGATCACACCGTGAACGAATCTGCATGACTTTTTTTTTGTCTATAAGAATGGTGTGCCACTAGCAGCCATCTAACATATTGTAAGAAAGAACAGTGGTTGTAAAAAGATAGTAATTGACAGGAACTAGAGGTGAGCGTCACAACATGTCAGTGACAATCAGTATCAAACCTGACAGGAACTGCTGCTGTCAATGCATGCAGGTCAGTCTCAACCAGTTTCCAAGCAAACAATGAGGAGTGAACTATATGTAGTGGTCATTTGGAATCAGGGTACCTCGCAAAAGATCATTGCTCATGTTAACTTCATTGAACCAAACAACACAGAAACTGGGCAGTACGTGATTGGAAGCATGTAGTGTGATCTGATGAGTAACAATTTTGTGTCCTTTCAAGTGATACAAGGTATCGAGTACATTGACAGCTCAGTGAGTGTGTGGAGCATCTAATTCAGGTCAAAAGTGATTCTGTGAGATTTTGAGGGTGTATTTCACACTGTGAACTTGGATCACTCATTCAGGTTACCGGGAACATATGATGTTTATTTCAACATTCTTGGTGACCAGGTGTTGCCTTTCTGTAGTATTTTCATGGTGAATATGTTAACAACACTCCCATCTTCAGGGATGACAACAGCCCTGTTCACACGGGTGTGTGCATACATTCCATGTTTGACAAACACTCGGTCACCCTATCAAATATCGAATAGCGTACTAAATCACCCGATCTTAATTCCATAACACAGCCAATACATTTGCAGTTTGGTGCCTCCACAGGATTTAATTATCAATGGGTCACATCAGCTAGATGTAGCATACCTGAAGAAAATTATGGACTCTCTTCCTTTCCAAATTCAGGCCGTTATCAAGTCTAGAGGTGGTGATAAAATGTGTTAGCAAGGTGTCTCCTGGTGGTGACAATTTTTTTATCTGGTGTGCTTATATCCGTTTTTTTTTTTATTATTATCATAATTTTTGAAGATGTGAGTATTGTAATGGAAATAGTTACTTTTGATTCTCTAGTTGTTTAAATAATGTTACACTTTTTTAGTGGGAGAGTTGGGGAGGGGGAGGGGGGGGGGGGCGCCTTGCTGATAGTCCAGGGCAAGTAAAAGATGGGAGAAAATGACAATCCAAACCTAATCCAATTTTTCATATAATCAATTTCATTAACAGAAAAATTGGAATATTCTCATCTGGCTTCAATCATGCTTATTGTCACTGGAATCTCATTAATATGAACAGTTGTTTTATAACAACTACTGAGTGATTCACACAATAATTACTCATTATTTGGTCAACTGCATAACAGAATTTGAAAACGGTATACACTCCTGGAAATGGAAAAAAGAACACATTGACACCGAGTGTCAGACCCACCATACTTGCTCCAGACACTGCGAGAGGGCTGTACAAGCAATGATCACACGCACGGCACAGCGGACACACCAGGAGCCGCGGTGTTGGCCGTCGAATGGCGCTAGCTGCGCAGCATTTGTGCACCGCCGCCGTCAGTGTCAGCCAGTTTGCCGTGGCATACGGAGCTCCATCGCAGTCTTTAACACTGGTAGCATGCCGCGACAGCGTGGACGTGAACCGTATGTGCAGTTGACGGACTTTGAGCGAGGGCGTATAGTGGGCATGCGGGAGGCCGGGTAGACGTACCGCCGAATTGCTCAACACGTGGGGCGTGAGGTCTCCACAGTACATCGATGTTGTCGCCAGTGGTCGGCGGAAGGTGCACGTGCCCGTCGACCTGGGACCGGACCGCAGCGACGCACGGATGCACGCCAAGACCGTAGGATCCTACGCAGTGCCGTAGGGGACCGCACCGCCACTTCCCAGCAAATTAGGGACACTGTTGCTCCTGGGGTATCGGCGAGGACCATTCGCAACCGTCTCCATGAAGCTGGGCTACGGTCCCGCACACCGTTAGGCCGTCTTCCGCTCACGCCCCAACATCGTGCAGCCCGCCTCCAGTGGTGTCGCGACAGGCGTGAATGGAGGGACGAATGGAGACGTGTCGTCTTCAGCGATGAGAGTCGCTTCTGCCTTGGTGCCAATGATGGTCGTATGCGTGTTTGGCGCCGTGCAGGTGAGCGCCACAATCAGGACTGCATACGACCGAGGCACACAGGGCCAAAACCCGGCATCATGGTGTGGGGAGCGATCTCCTACACTGGCCGTACACCACTGGTGATCGTCGAGGGGACACTGAATAGTGCACGGTACATCCAAACTGTCATCGAACCCATCGTTCTACCATTCCTAGACCGGCAAGGGAACTTGCTGTTCCAACAGGACAATGCACGTCCGCATGTATCCCGTGCCACCCAACGTGCTCTAGAAGGTGTAAGTCAACTACCCTGGCCAGCAAGATCTCCGGATCTGTCCCCCATTGAGCATGTTTGGGACTGGATGAAGCGTCGTCTCACGCGGTCTGCACATCCAGCACGAACGCTGGTCCAACTGAGGTGCCAAGTGGAAATGGCATGGCAAGCCGTTCCACAGGACTACATCCAGCATCTCTACGATCGTCTCCATGGGAGAATAGCAGCCTGCATTGCTGCGAAAGGTGGATATACACTGTACTAGTGCCGACATTGTGCATGCTCTGTTGCCTGTGTCTATGTGCCTGTGGTTCTGTCAGTGTGATCATGTGATGTATCTGACCCCAGGAATGTGTCGATAAAGTTTCCCCTTCCTGGGACAATGAATTCACGGTGTTCTTATTTCAATTTCCAGGAGTGTATTTTGGAACTATTTGGGTTAGAAGAAGGTTAACTAACACAATGAATAGTGTGCCATATCAAAGGGATTTGTAACTGTAATTTCTCTAAAGCCATTTAGCATCATGTACATGCCTTACACTATTTGTACAGGTGTCTAAAATTAAAAAGGTCCAAAAAGTGTTTTCTGCATTTCATAACAATTGTAGTCATTTCCATTAGCTTCCATAAGTAGTAGTTCTCCTGTTGATTGACCAGTATAACTTATTTCACAGCAGGATTATAAATATTTTCTGGGCCAGTTTTATCTCAGACTTGTTGTTTGTGTATTGTAAGTCTTGCAAAGTTCAAAAAGTGTATTTTGCAGCATGCTCGTTTCTGTCATTTCATGTCTTCTGATGTCTTAGCATTGTTGTACCTTTTCCTATGATATCCCACTGAATAAATAATTTCAATTTTGATAAATATGTGCTTGGGTAGGAATCCAATGTTCAGATTTTTCAACATTTTTTTCAGTATCACCTACGTAACTTTACTGTCGCAGCAATTAGGAGTAAGTGGTTGGTGTAGATACTGTATTGTGGACTTTTCTTTTTTGCTGTAATGTTTATGATAGACATGTCAAATTTTGGCATTCTTTTACTTGCATGCAGTACTCCGCAGGTATTTTTTGTTTGCTTTTCTTCAATGCGTGCAGGTGTCTAAAATTTGTTGAACTTCTGTTTCAGTGAGTCGTCTTCTCACATTTCCTATTAAGTTAATCATTTATCTTTGTTTCTTTGATGCAGCTACACTGAAGTAGATCCTGTAGTTATAGCACAAGATGGTGTAGAAATGTTCAAGAAAGAAGGCTTTGAGATAATAATTGTTGATACAAGTGGACGACATAAACAAGAAGAATCACTTTTTGAAGAAATGTTGCAAGTTTCAAATGCAATTGTAAGTAATATTCTGAAACTTGTTGTTTGTTAATTATTTTATTTAACTGAACTCAACATATTTTTTATTCTCATCAGAAACCAGATAATATCATATTCGTCATGGATGCAACAATAGGTCAGGCCTGTGAAGCACAGGCTCGTGCATTCAAGGAGAAGGTTGACGTTGGTTCAGTTATAATAACAAAGCTTGATGGACATGCTAAAGGTGGAGGTGCTCTCAGTGCGTAAGTGTTACTTTTATTTTGTAGAATTGTTGTCACTACCGTCTCAAATTGTGATAAATTTTCAGAGGCTTTCCTTTTTCTGTTTTAGTGTTGCAGCTACACAAAGTCCTATTATTTTCATTGGAACAGGAGAACATATTGATGACTTTGAACCATTTAAAACAAAACCGTTCATTAGTAAGCTTTTAGGGATGGGCGATATAGAAGGTTTAATTGACAAAGTAAATGAGCTGAAACTTGATGACAATGAGGAATTAATAGAAAAGATAAAACATGGGCAGTTCACATTGCGTGATATGTACGAGCAGTTTCAGAATATTATGAAAATGGGTCCTTTTTCACAAATAATGGTGAGTTGCTTTCTAATAGTATATAAAATTTTCAAATAGTACAGAGCTGATAATCAGTGAGTCCTGTGTTTTCCAGTCAGTATTTATTGATTGTCATTTCATCTTGTTTTAGGGTATGATACCTGGGTTTAGTACAGATTTCTTATCGAAAGGTAGTGAACAGGATTCAATGGCCAGATTGAAGAGACTTATGACAATTATGGACAGCATGAATGATGGTGGTATGAAATAATTGTATTTTATTTCTATAGAAACCGTTTATCTGAAATAAAAATTGCCTTCACCCTAATTAATAATTCTTTGTGTCTGCTCATTTTCCATGTGGTTTAATTTTATTTCAGAATTAGACAGCCGCGATGGTGCGAAACTATTTACAAAACAATCCTCACGAATAGTGAGGGTTGCACAAGGTTCAGGAGTGACTGAAAGGGAAGTTAAAGAACTTATCTCACAGTACACAAAATTTGCTGCAGTTGTAAAGAAGATGGGTGGAATAAAAGGATTATTCAAAGGTGGCGATATGGCAAAGAATGTAAATCAAGCCCAGATGACGAAACTTAATCAACAGATGGCGAAGATGATGGATCCTAGGGTTCTTCAACACATGGGTATTTATTTTCATTCACACATATTTATGTTTAACTGAATCTTCTCTTTTCTTCTTGGTGGTATATGTTGAACAGTTCTTGTAGTGAAGTGCACATGTAGAATATTGTTAAAAATTAGGATTTCACTACTTTAGTTAATTCACAAACAGAAATTGTTCAATATAACATCGTCACTTCATCATCAACAAAAAACATTTATTGATGTAGTGTATCTGAAGTTCTCCTTTTGACAAAAGTTACATTTTATTATTTTGTGTTCTGTGTGATGATGATGCTTACTGTATTTTTTTAAACAGTTTGTAAATAATCACTGCAAAGTGCTTATAAGACACACAAAGACAAATGGACAGTTTATACACATAGTAAAGATCATAGTTGTATGTGTGCGGCAATAGCAACTGTTTCTCAAGTCATTGCCGCATACACAGGTCATGGGAGTCAATCATTGACCATGTGAAGCTCAAACAGTCCTGTTTATTTGTACACTTAATCCCTTACTTTCTTTCTGTTGCCCTGCATCCACCTGATGCATGGTTAAGAATGGTATGTTGCCTCTCCAATTTTGCAGAGAACCAGCCATATTTGTATTATTACCATGGGATTGTCACTCCCAAAGGCATTTTAAAACTTACTGCCAGCTCCTCCTACCCCCACCCCCCACCCTGCTCTTCCAGGACAGGAATCTGTTGTACCCTTCAAGTGTGCACATATGCCATGTGACAGTTTTTGAAGAGGTTGTGCATTATGTAACTGAAATGGGACATGGGAAACAGCCTGTTGTATATATAGAAAGAAGTGGGAAACTGCCTAAAAATCATATCCAGGCTAACCGGAACACCAACCCCCATCATTAGTCAGCTAGGCAGATTTGATGGGGGCAGTGTGCTCCCTGGTGTCCTGGTAGGGGTCATATGATGCACTTGGCTATATGGATGTGTTATTCATACACTTGCCGTGAACATCAGAAGGAAAATATGGTTCTTTGTTGCTAAGCTCAACATGAACAGGAGTTCAAAGATGTCAAATAGCTGAACATCAAGAAAAATCTAATAGTCCTTGGAGAAAGATGGAAGTAAGTTTTATGACAGCAGAGGATTTAAACTCTTCCAAGGCTGTGAACGCAGAGCTTCTAGGAAAGTGGCCATGCTTCGCCAACCACTGCAGGGCACAAAGGTGGAACTGTGGGGACAATGCAAACCATTATAGAACCCTGTCAATCTCAAGGTGTACTTTGTGTTTTTGGGGTGGATGGCTGTTGAGGCAATTCGGTCAGGCAAGCTATAGGATAGTTTCCCCACATCTCAGCTTCATTTCACTTGCTTGAATATTTAGGGTGTAAACAAATCACCAAATGAGGTAGCAAATAGTACACAAAAAATTCCGATGTCACAAAGACTAAACTTCTGGTCAAAAACTAAAACTCTTAAAGACTATCTCCAAAAGTATCAGAGTGTTAGATGCTATTTTTGTGTGACAAGAACACATTTGTGGAAGACATGGAAGTCCTTCTGAGGGACGCAGGGAGTCATTTTATTTCCCCTGTAACTGTAACACATATCTCCAAATATGTCGAGAGAAAGAGGAGCACAAAAATACTTCACCAATAAAGTTGCTCCCATACTATTAATAATTCATGTGGAGGAATTGAGGCTCATGGCACAAGTGAGACTTGTATTGCCTTGTCTCTAAAAGATTAATTCTTAAACTTGTCTCTTTGCTAAAAGTTCTTAGCCTCTTGTGAAATGGCCATCTCAGTGGAGGGAGAGCTGAATGTAGTGTGACTGACTTTACAAATGATGTAACTTCACATGTCACTCAAGTAGAAACATACGAGCAGTTCCTACAGGTGTGCATGTACCAAGTACAGTGATAATATGTTCCATTTACCTACCCCCTAATGAGACTCCAGGCAATGAGCCTCTGCACAGATTTATCATACAGCTCTCCCAATCATTTCTCTGTGCGAAATTTTTAATTGCATTATTCTGTGGTGATCTGCTACCAGCAGTCCTTAGGCTTGAGCTTCCAAAAGCTTATTGTCAGAAAATCTTTCTTCCAAACCGAACATGCATGTCATTGCTTGCTATGAGACCCTTGTACGCTATCAGAATAGATGGTCATCAAGACTAAATAGATGCAGTATAGCACAAATATGACGTTAAGTTGATTCAAATGGTACAACACAGTCATAAAACATTTTAAACTAGCAGCATGATCTCTCAGTGTTTCAAAATGTATCAACATGCACTGGTAGTGCTTGTGCTGCTGAAAGCAGATAATCCCGTGGAAATATTGTTGGCCTTCAAGTAGTATTTACAAACATTACATAGTTAAATTTCTTGAAACCAGGGTGCTCTGCTCAGCAGATGTAAATCAGTAAAATTCGGAACAATCCATGCTTAGTCTCATCCCACTACACTTTGGCATGATGACTGTGGGAGTAAAAGTTCTTTCAAATAAAGGTATCATGACTGATCACAATTGTTTTCAAATTGTTTTTTCTGTGCATGCACAGCTTCATGATCATTATGACACCTTTGTGTGAACACTCATTGGATATGTCTTCTTGTTTGGCAATTTGTAGTGCTATTTGACACCATTGCTCTCTTTCTGTTGCTCAAATGTTTCTGGCTTGAGTAATGAAACACTGCACCAGTTACATATTTTTTCATGCTTAGCATGGCATGTTTCAAGAAGTTATTCTCATTGTCAAGTGCAAATATTTATGTAAGTGTTTTCTGGGATTTTTCACAAACAAATAGTGTGTGTAATGGCATGTGTGTGTGTGTGGGGGGGGGGGGGGGGGGGCGGGCGCGCGTGCCTGTTTGGGTGCACATGTAGTTTTCTGCATAATGGAGGAGGCATAGTATACTTTGTAACCTCATAAACATCATTACAGTGCAAGAGAGGCAGAACACACATACCATCAAACAAAATACTTAACTACATATTGGCACTCAACTGTGAGAGTAAGTTGTAGACACATCATGTTGAGCAGGAAAAAATACATAACTGGTGTAGTATTTCATCATATAAATAATGAATGAATGACACAGCTGCATGCTTTCCAGAAACACCAATTATGTTTAATGAAATTTAGTCAAACATTTCGGCTTCCCAGACAGTTGGCACTTCCCTGTCAACTGCTAAACATAGTACGAAATTCAGATAACCGTTATTAGATAGTAAATGAGTCCCTGGCTAGGCCTTTGATGCCTATTATGTACATATATCACACAAAAAAAGTTCCTTGAAAAGCTGGGCTCTACTGCATTATGTTTTTTTGTTGTTTATATCAACAAAATGTGCTCTGGTGCATCCTTATTGTGAGACGAAACCCATTTTCACCATCAGAATAGTAAACAAAAGTAGAATGAAGTGGAACAAAGTTCAGAGCAGCATGTCGAGAGTTCTGCATGAAATTTCTCATAGCTGGTGAAAACTGGGAACTTACACATTTTCTATCATTCATTTCATAATAGTTCTCACCTTACAAGATGTAAATTGTGGTTAATTTTGTCAAAAAAGTTTTATAATTCCCCATTGAAAATGATCAGCAAGCATATCCTGTGTGTCTCGTATCACAATAAATAAGTGAACTGCCCCGAGTTTACTATAATTTTAATGGAGTATCTCTTAACACATGTTTAACTTTTTACAAGCATCTCAAAATTTGATTTGCAGGGTTTGTATAGGCCCAATTTTGGCTCCAATAATGTAGTCAGATTTTTGTTTACCTGATTAAAAACCAAGCAAACATGAACTAATATCTCTCTGCAGACCCGGAGCTGTTGTGTAAACCAAGGAACATTGTGCTGCAATCAGCTTTTCAGATGACCAAGATGACAAATGAGCCATAGCACATTTGAATCAATGATCAAACGTAACTCTTAGTGGTCAGTTGGTTTTGGACATAAGTGGCAGACTATGGTATGAGTTTTATGAGAGACCTCCCACAGGACACAGTAAACAGTGTAAGCCTGGCAACCAATCGCAACATATACCAGACACATCATTGTGATTGTGTGTCGACAATAAGCAGACATACTAAAGAAATGTTATTAAAAAAAACCTAGATTCTCTGAGATCATGGTTAAAAATTTTGTCAACACAAAACAGGAAATGATTTGCACCTCGATAAGACTTCCTGTAATGTGGTATGTCAGGTGTACATAATACGATTCTATCATTGGATATTATATTTAAAGACTTGGTAACAACATAAACATAACACACCTTCAGTAAAGAATATACGATGTTGTTGTTGTTGTGTTCTTCGGTCCTGAGACTGGTTTGATGCAGCTCTCCATGCTACCCTATCCTGTGCAAGCTTCTTCATCTCCCAGTACTTACTGCAACCCACATCCTTCTGAATCTGCTTAGTGTATTCATCTCTTGGTCTCCCTCTATGATTTTTACCCTCCACGCTGCCCTCCAATGCTAAATTGGTGATCCCTTGATGCCTCAGAACATGTCCTACTAACCGGTCCCTTGTTTTTGTCAAGTTGTGCCACATACTCCTCCCCAATTCTATTCAATACTCCATCATTAGATATGTGATCTACCCATCTAATCTTCAGCATTCTTCTGTAGCACCACATTTTGAAAGCTTCTATCCTCTTCTTGTCCAAACTATTTATCGTCCATGTTTCACTTCCATACATGGCTACACTCCATACAAATACTTTCAGAAACTACTTCCTGACACTTAAATCTATACTCGATGTTAACAAATTTCTCTTTTTCAGAAACGCTTTCCTTGCCATTGCCAGTCTACATTTTATATCCTCTCTACTTCGACCATCATCAGTTATTTTACTCCCCAAATAGCAAAACTCCTTTACTACTTTAAGTGTCTCATTTCCTAATCTAATTGCCTCAGCATCACCAGACTTAATTCTACTACATTCCATTATCTTCGTTTTGCTTTTGTTGATGTTCATCTTATATCCTCCTTTCAAGACACTGCCCATTCCGTTCAACTGCTCTTCAAAGTCCTTTGCTGTCTCTGATAGAATTACAATGTCATTGGCGAACCTCAAGGTTTTTATTTCTTCTCCATGGATTATAATACCTACTCCAAATTTTTCTTTTGTTTCCTTTACTGCATGCTCAATATACAGATTAAATAACATTGGGGAGAGGCTACAACCCTGTCTCACTCCCTTCCCAAACACTGCTTCCCTTTCATGCCCCTCAACTCTTATAACTGCCATCTGGTTTCTGTACAAATTGTAAATAGCCTTTCACTCCCTGTATTTTACCCTTGCCACCTTCAGAATTAGAAAGAGAGTATTCCAGTCAACATTGTCAAAAGCTTTCTCTAAGTCTACAAATGCTAGAAACGTAGGTTTGCCTTTTCTTAATCTTTCTTCTAAGATAAGTCGTAAGGTCAGTATTGCCTCACGTGTTCCAATATTTGTATGGAATCCAAACTGATCTTCACAGAGGTCGCCTTCTACCAGTTTTTCCATTCGTCTGTAAAGAATTCGCGTTAATATTTTGCAGCAAAATGATAGTTCGGTAATTTTCACATCTGTCAACACCTGCTTTCTTTGGGATTGGAATTATATTCTTCTTGAAGTATGATGGTATTTCGCCTGTTTCATACATCTTGCTCACCAGATGGTAGAGTTTTGTCAGGACTGGCTCTCCCAAGGCCGTCAGTAGTTCCAATGGAATGTTGTCTACTCCTGGGGCCTTGTTTCGACTCAGGTCTTTCAGTGCTCTGTCAAACTCTCCACGCAGTATCGTATCTCCCATTTCATCTTCATCTACATCCTCTTCCATTTCCATAATATTGTCCTCCAGAACATCGCCCCTGTATAGAACCTCTATATACTCCTTCCACCTTTCTGCTTTCCATTCTTTGCTTAGAACTGGGTTTCCATCTGAGCTCTTGATATTCATACAAGTGGTTCTCTTTTCCTCAAAGGTCTCTTTAATTTTCCTGTAGGCAGTATCTATCTTACCCCTAGTGAGATACGCCTCTTCATCCTTACATTTGTCCTCTAGCCATCCCTGCTTAGCCATTTTGCACTTCCTGTCGATCTCATTTTTGAGACGTCTGTATTCCTTTTTGCCTGCTTCATTTACTGCATTTTTATATTTTCTCCTTTCATCAATTAAGTTCAATATTTCTTCTGTTACCCAAGGAGTTCTACTAGTACTCGTCTTTTTACCTACTTGATTTTCGGCTGCCTTCACTACTTTGTCCCTTAGAGCTACCCATTCTTCTTCTACTGTACTTCTTTCCCGCATTCCTGTCAATTGTTCCCTTATGCTCTCCCTGAAACTCTGTACAACCTCTGGTTTAGTCGGTTTATCCAGGTTCCATCTCCTTAAATTCCCACCTTTCTGCAGTTTCTTCAGTTTTAATCTACAGTTCATAACCAATAGATTGTGGTCAGAATCCACATCTGCCCCTGGAAATGTCTTACAATTTAAAATCTGGTTCCTAAATATCTGTCTTACTATTATATAATCTATCTGATACCTTCTAGTATCTCCAGGATTCTTCCATGTATACAACCTTCTTTCATGATTCTTGAACCAGGTGTTAGCTATGACTAAGTTATGCTCTGTGCAAATCCATATTCACCTACTATGTTTCCTTTTCTCCCTTTCCCTACTCTCGAATTCCAGTCACCCACGACTATTAAATTTTCATCTCCCTTCACTACCTTAATAATTTCTTTTATCTGATCATACATTTCATCAATTTCTTCATCATCTGCAGAGCTAGTTGGCATATAAACTTGTACTACTGTAGTAGGCGTGGGCTTCGTGTCTATCTTGGCCACAATAATGCATTCACTATGCTGTTTGTAGTAGCTTACCCGCACTCCTATTTTTTTTTATTCATTATTAAACCTACTCCTGCATTACCCCTATTTGAGTTTGTGTTTATAATCCTGTATTCAACTGACCAAAAGTCTTGTTACTCCTGCCACCGAACTTCACTAATTCCCGCTATATCTGACTTCAACCTATCCATTTCCTTTTTTAAATTTTCTAATCTACCTGCCCGATTAGGGGATCTGACATTCCACGATCCGATCCGTAGAACGCCAGTTTTCTTTTTCCTGATAACGACGTGCTCTTGAGTAGTCCCCGCCCGGAGATCCGAATGGGGGGGACTATTTTACCTCCGGAATATTTTACCCAAGAGGACGCCATCATCATTTATCCATACAGTAAAGCTGCATGCCCTCGGGAAAAATTACGGTCGTAGTTTCCCCTTGCTTTCAGCCATTCGCAGTACCAGGACAGCAAGGCCGTTTTGGTTTATGTTGCAAGGCCAGGTCAGTCAATCATCCAGACTGTCGCCCCTGCAACTACTGAAAAGGTTACTGCCCCTCTTCAGGAACTGCACGTTTGTCTGGCCTCTTAACAGATATCCCTCTATTGTGGTTGCACCTATGGTACGGCCATCTGTATCGCTGAGGCACGCAAGCTTCCCCACCAACGGCAAGGTCCATGGTTCATGGGGAATATGCGATAGCATGTATTATACCTGATATACTTTGTATTAATGAAATCACAAAATGAAAATTAATGTTACCTGTCTCTTTGTGCAAGTCTTTTTCATAAGTACTTGAAGAAATGTGCACCAAGCTCCGGATTGTCCCAGTTAATACAAAACTCAGGCTACAAAACATGGATAATCCAAAATAAATATGTTTTTTACTGGGAACGGCAATTTTCTGTATCTAAGAAATAAGCCACATGTCACATTTGAAAGCCCACTGCATTGCTTACAGGTTACTCACCAGAAGCTGACAACTATTTTATAAAATTACAGTTAAAACACACTGTACTTTGTATCATCCATTCGATTTTGCAAAATAATCAGCAGTTATTTTCTATTTCAATTCACATTTTACCTAACGATAGTTCTCATTTGCTAAAGTGCCTGCTTCTGGGACACAGGGAGGAAATTCCAGCCCCAGATCAAATACTCGTGGATTAATGATGTGGGGTGGTGTGCTGGTCAGCCTGGATGTTGGTTTAGATGGTTTTCCACATTTTCTTAAGTGAATAGTGGGTGGGTTCCACTACACACAGACAGTAGTACTAGTAGTAGTAGTACACAAATTCCACCCCCAAAAGGAGAAAGGTAGCTGGCAGCAGCTTTAAAATGACTTTGGGAATGTTGTTGTTGTTGTTGTTGTTGTTGTTGTGGTCTTTAGTCCTGAGACTGGTTTGATGCAGCTCTCCATGCAACTCTATCCTGTGCAAGCTTCTTCATCTCCCAGTATCCACTGCAACCTACATCCTTCTGAATCTGCTTAGTGTATTCATCTCTTGGTCTCCCTCTACGATTTTTGCCCTCCACGCTGCCCTCCAATACTAAATTGGTGATCCCTTGATGCCTCAGAACGTGTCCTACCAACTAATCCCTTCTTCTAGTCAAGTTGTGTCACAAACTCCTCTTCTCCCCAATTCTATTCAATACCTCCTCATTAGTTATGTGATCTACCCATCTAATCTTCAGCATTCTTCTGTAGCACTACATTTTGAAAGCTTCTGTTCTCTTCTTGTCCAAACTATTTATTGTCCATGTTTCACTTCCATACATAGCTACATCCCATGCAAATACTTTCAGGAACAGCTTCCTGACACTTAAATCTATACTTGATGTTAACAAATTTCTCTTCTTCAGAAACGATTTCCTTGCCATTGCCAGTCTACATTTTATATCCTCTCAACTTCGACCATCATCAGTTATTTTACTCCCTAAATAGCAAAACTCCTTTACTACTTTAAGTGTCTCATTTCCTAATCTAATACCCTCAGCATCACCCGACTTAATTTGACTACATTCCATTATCCTTGTTTTGCTTTTGTTGATGTTCATCTTATAGCCTCCTTTCCGTTCAACTGCTCTTCCAGGTCCTTTGCTGTCTCTGACAGAATTACAATGTCATTGGCGAACCTCAAAATTTTTATTTATTCTCCATGGATTTTAATACCTACTCCGAATTTTTCTTTTGTTTCCTTTACTGCTTGCTCAATATACAGATTGAATAACATCGGGGAGAGGCTACAACCCTGTCTCACCCCCTTCCCAACCACTGCTTCCCTTTCATGTTCCTCGACTCTTATAACTGCCATCTGGTTTCTGTACAAATTGTAAATAGCCTTTCACTCCCTGTATTTGACCCCTGCCACCTTCAGAATTTGAAAGAGAGTATTCCAGTCAACATTGTCAAAAGCTTTCTCTAAATCTACAAATGCTAGAAACATAGGTTTGACTTTCCTTAACTTATCTTCTAAGATAATTTGTAGGGTCAGTATTGCCTCACGTGTTCCAATATTTGTACCGAATCCAAATTGATCTTCCCCAAAGTCAGCTTCTACTATAATAATAATGACCTGTATATGCAGATACGATTGGTTCTCCACACAACAGAAGAAGCATCATACCAGTCTCAACGTGGCACTGACCAGATAAAGGGCACCAGACAGGAAGGAAGGAAGAAGGAAGATAGCTTCTCATATTTTGGAGAGTTAAAACATCAGTGCAGTCAATCAAAATTTGTTTGGCATACTGTAGTGACAGATAAACACATTTTTGTGCTCCTATGTATGTGCTGATTGGTTCCCAGATTGCCGCATGTTTGCTCTCGTCTGTTACCGAACACGCTCGCTTTGTTCACTACATCCATGTCACATACCGGCTCAGATCCAGGTTCAGACACATTGCTATTAAACCAGTCACACATTTATTCCTGATCTACTGAACCACCAGAAATTTATGTTCTAAATGAAAATATTGGTTCTGATTATAACAATACTTCAGGCTTCATTTTTTTATTTTTCAAAATTTGTCAAACTATGCATAGATAATCCTCACCTTGAAGATCAGGAGCTTGCTGTCTATGATGAGTACAACCATGTAATAACATTAGTTTCATACACAGAAGAACAAAATTTGAAGTTGAGAAAGTTACATACTATTGTATTGAGCTTGTGAATATTTGTAAAACTAGATGAAAACTGTAGACACACCAACAGTGTGAAAATTTACTTCATAATGATGTAATGGCTGAATTTATTTATGCCACTGAGATATTAAAGAACAAATATAGAGGCCACAGTCTTCGCTGTACTGAGAGTAAAATTTATTTATAATACATTTCAGAAAGTGTCAAAGAGATTGATTGTACTGTTAGCTTTTAAAAATCTGCTCATTACTATATATTTTCTCTTCAGGCAAATATCTTCACGAGTGTATCCTTTATAGAACATGCAATGATTTTAAACCCAAGTGTGATAACTATGAATTATTTACGAATAAAGAAGACAACTCGCTGAAAGGCAGAAACCCTGCATCGTCGATAGGTACACAAATAAAAGGTACAGAGCTTGGCTAGCTTTTGGAATGCACTTCCTTTTCAAAGCTTGTAGGGAAAACACACACACGCACAAACGTCTCTCCATAAATTGTGCTCAGTTGACTGCCAGCTCTTTCCCAGCCGATGGTGAGTGTACTGGGGTGAGGGATGGAGAGAGGCGGGAGGGTGTTTGTGGGAAGTGCCTCGTGAGAGAGTGGGGAACCATCTGTGGGCCAGCTACAGCCTTGTTTTTGGCAACAGTTTGGCAGTGGCCATTCATTCTAGTTGACAACTGGTGGTTTGCCATATCAATGTAAAATTCTGTGCAGTGGTTGCAGCAGAGCTGGTACACAACATGGCTACTTTCACAGGTGGCCTTGCCCCTGATGGGGTAGAATAAGCCTGTGATGGGTGGGTGGATTGGGCACGTCTTGCATCTGGGTCTTCCACAAGGGTATGATCCGTGTGGCAGAAGATGGGGGGTGGGATGGCATAGGGATGGACTAGGATGTTGTGGTGGTTGGGTGGGCAGTGGAACACCACTTCGGGTAGGTTTGGAAGTATCTTGGCTACGATGTTCCTCAATCCAGGGCATTGGGTGACAATGGGTGTGCTTATTTAAAGCATTCATGCAAGTAGTTCAGTAGCTAAGATCAGCAAGAAAAAGAATGTAAAGCTTGAGACTGTAACTTGTTCAGATAAGTTACAGGTATTTTCATTCTTTTGAGCATATTATTTTGCATGTGTTTAAATTTTTAACATTTCCATGTAGTAATTTACATTATTTTTTTCCTTTCTGCTTTAGGTGGAATGCCAGGACTTCAGAATATGATGAGGCAGTTGCAACAAGGAGCAACAGGAGGTCTTGGAAACCTAATGGGTTTTGGAAATAAGTGATAATAGGTTTAACAGTGATGACACATACTGCATATTTATTGTACATTCGAGTATGAAAATTGCAGTTTGGTTTATTTATAACTTCCAAATAATTACTCAGTGCAAAAAAGAAATGAAGAGTATTCTATCTACGATCTTAATAGTTACGAAATTTGCAGAATGGTATCTAGAATTTGGACATCTTTGCATGCCTGTTACAAAATTGAATGTCTTCTCAAATTTAACGTTTGAAATGATTTGATTGTAAATTGAGAAAATGAGAGTAAAAATAGCAAGAAATAAATTCAGTGGGCCTGCATGTACAAGTTGTTGATAAACTTTCAAAAGTATCATATACAAATTTTTCTACTAACTAAAATCCAGTAAAGAGAAGTGTACCCCACTCACCTGATTAAAATTTTGTGTGGCAGGCAAAATGAGTTAAGTATATCTTTCTTTTGAAGAGACACACAATGTATGAAGTGAAAAGAAATTGACAGTCATACTGTAATTTAAGGGTATAAAGTGAGAGATTGAAACAATCCTCCATGATTTAGGTGAAAATGATGCCTTGTCTTGTAATTTTTTCCATTCAGATTTCATGCTCGACATCTTTGTTCCTATTTCACAGTAATGACTTGTCATAACAACATGGATAGCTGGTCATCTTAAATATATTTTTCAGTGTGTGTGTAACCAAGACCCACAAATGCTGTGAGTAGATCTGGTTCATGAAGAATTGTGGTTTTGTTACCACAGAGTTGTTACTATGGCAGGCACCTGACTGGTTCCCAGGAAGGAGACAATTTCTTCAGTATCCTAAGGCACTGTGGGAGTCTCTTTCAAAAAAACAAAAAACAACAAAAAAAACATGTGTGCATTTCCTATGTTTCTGTAGATGATTGTGTCTTTGACAGGTTGTATATGTATAAGGATGTGCTCACTAGTTACAGTTCCTGGAGGGTAATTTTGCATGACTGTTGCAATTTTCTGTACCAGAGTCCAACTCTGGTAAATAGCAGCATTCTAACAACAAATACCTTAACTACACAGTATTTGTTGTTCTAACTGATAAAGAGGTCTGTGGGCACTGTACAGAGATATAACACCCTGATAAGTGGAATTTAATGGTGCTTACTATGCTTCAACATCTTTATATCGCTCCTAATAGAAGTCACCATTCAGTAGTACCTATTATTTGTCCATCATCTGCCTGCAATATCACCTCATATTTGTGCTAATGTTATACCAATCATTCCCAATGGTTTTACAGTATTCGTTTGGTTTGTTTAAGTGTTTTACAGTTTTCTCAAAATGAACTAAACATTTTGTGCATCACACAATGAGCATGATCGTCGATTTGTCATCTAATAATTTACACATGGTTTTTGGAGTGCTAATGTGATTATTATTATTATTATTATTATTATTAGTGCAAAGCAGACTTAATTTTATTGTGTGATTCATAGCAGCTACTTAAAGTATGTGCTTGCTTTTGTATTTTTGGTTCTGCTTTTCATGAGAGATCAAATGGGTATCCATCAGTTAAGACTTTGAAGTTAAACTGTAAGAAAAAATACACTGATACTCCTCAGGCTCCACATGCATAGCTCTATTACTAACAGTATATTGATACTGCATGAGACACCCATAGTGTGTTGTGTGGCAGTTTATCTTTCATCCTAACATGTTTTAAAATAATAATACTCACTGCTTTGACAATCCAAGCAATATAAAGAAACACTTTTTTCATGTCTAATGTACAGATCTTCATCTGTGCTATGGTCTGTCTAATGATACTCAGTATCCTGTTGTTGCGTAATTTCAAAAAGTATTTTAGTTTTGCTTATTGTTACCACTAATTTACATTCATAAGGGCAGTAAGAAAGTATGAAAATGGAAAAAAAAAGCAATCCAGGGCACCACTAGAATGAATGTTGCCCACATAATTATACTACATACATGCTCAAGTTATTAGACTAAAGTCTTTTACCTTGCAGAAGATAAATTTATTACAAACCTATGTACAAGAATTGACATTCATGCACTTAATACAAAGCACGCCTTTATTCATCATAGATAGTTGTGCTGTGGAATTGTTTTCATCAACTTTTCACATGGTATGAAAATATTTCCTGTAACATCTCTTCTTTAAAGTTACAACTACACATTTAAATTGATGATAATTATGACAACGGACAGTATAATACCTGATTAACATTTAAAAAAGTACAAGGCACAGGGACATAACAGCCAATGACTTTTCTCACAAACAAGAAGTAATGCTGTGTATACCACTAAATCCCTGTGTGTCCACTTAGAGGTGCACTAGTAGTGTGCCCACACTGTGAAAATTAAATCATTGTGTGATTTATTACAAAAAGAGGTGCATCTGCAGCACTCAGAAATGTCAACATCAAACAAAAAGAGGATATTTCTTTAATTTATGCAGTTTAATTTCAAAGTATTACAATAACTTGCTTTAGTCTAATAATTTGAATACACAGTTTTCTTAATTTGTGCAAACAGACTGCATTGTCATTCTTTGAAGAAGTACCTCCAAAGGCAACTCACTTCAATTTTAAGTTATGTAATTTTCATTTGGTTCCCTCTTGGCTTCTGCACTGCACAACTTGAGATGTGTGGGCCCTACCTTTGTCTGAAGCAGTAGGTATATATATATATATATATATAGAGAGAGAGAGAGAGAGAGAGTGTGTGTGTGTGTGTGTGTGTGTGTAAGGTGGTGGTTACTAGAGTTCTGAGTATTCTTTGCACTGCAAATACAGAAAATGTAAATACATGATGTTTTATAAGTGGAGGCCATTAATGCTACTGAAGCATTGAGTGCTTATACGACTAATACGGTGTGTGTATTATTATATTCTGGAGACACAGCTTTCCAGTAATGATGACCATTATTCCTTCATCATGTATGAATACATGATACTGACAAAATAGCTGCAGTGAGAAGTCCCCTAAAGTCTAAGGATGACTAGTATAACAGTGACGATGATGATGATGATGAATTATTCCAGTACTAATAATGAAGATCTAAGTGCAAATTTTGAGATGGCCAAATTTAGGTGGTCATCCTTTTGTACCAACAGAAATCACATTATACTCTGTGTAAATAAGAATTCAAATGTATTTCTACAACCCTCTGGCGTGGAAAATAACTTGACCGTTTGCTAAGACAGTCTGTTGCGACAGTGTGAAGAATGTTCAGAACAATATGTAATCAGGAAAGAATAATTAAGATCTTTACTGATGCTGTGAAGAAAAGGACTTCATTGATTGCTAATATTAACTGTTCGCAGGTTATGAGACCAGAACACCATAGTATGATTTTGCTGCTTGTCGCAATATCATACATGCATCAACAGTTATATCTGTATTACATATCTTAATATTTAATCCAGATTAAATTGTGAAATGAAGAATTTCTGCAAAGGAATAATTCAAAAATTATTAATTTATTTGAAGTATCTGAAAGCAAAATATTTGCATAGCACTATCCTGAATGCACAACATTCAACAGAAACTAACATATGTGCAAATTATTTTCTGTTTCATTAATCACTTTCATTATACGTGTTACTTAACCATTTTGCTGCTCTGATCTTGTGTACACATCCTACTACGCTGTTCCCCAGGTGCTGCTGACACGTATACACGCGCCACTTGGGTTTTCGTACTGTCCTATGGATGTTTGGATGCGTCCTGAGCTGCTGACTTCTCACTGCTGCAGAGAAGTTACTTCCGTATCTCTGTGGATAAAAAAGTTTGAGTATTTATTGTACAACATGTGTACCTCATTGTGTGCTATTATTCACAAAGAAAACCTCATTTAGGTATCTTTAATCATTTGAGATATGACGGTTGTCATAACCACGATTTGTGATGCGCAAGGACGTGAATGGGTGCATCACGTGTGGCCATCCATTAGATATGAAACCCAATAACTCAAGAAGGAAATGAGATACCATTCTGCTCTCAATTTTAAATAATATTTTGATATCTTATATATATTTCATTCACTTCACTGTATGGGTTAAAATCAGCCATACACAAAGCTTATGCAGTGTGTTTAACCTCTGCAGAATCTATAAATTTCACTCGGTGCTTTACTTAATTTTCTGCAGTGCAGTAACTATGGCACATAATGAAAAGAAATTCAGCTCTTTATAAAGCACAAAGATATCAGTCAGTAAGATGTGCAAAAATCAATTTGTTTCATGTAATAGTTTTTAAAAAATTGTATAAATATTTCATATCGGTCGGAATGCTGTCTCTCAACACAGGTACCAGCATTTGGCAAGCAATGTGGCCGTAACTAAAGCCATCCTCAGCATGGAATGCAGAAAGCACATCTGTAGCAGCAAAAGGGTTAACAATATTTACTGATGAAAATTTCCCAAAACGAGGTGTCACAAACAAAAGAATATCATGGCCTTTAGGTTAATAGTGTTCATTCTCTTACGTAACTCCTTACCAGTTCTTGCATCTTGGCTCACGGAGGACTTGAAAAGTTATTTTGGCTTATTGTTTATTCAAGTCACTATTCCCCTGTTCACAAGCTAGTACATTCTTCCTCATTGTCTTCACTTCGTGATAGGAAACAGCCTGAATACATGTACGCTAGAGCTGTATCTATTTTGTTTGGTTATCATGTTACAAAAATAAGAGTAATCACAAAGAAATTGAAGGAAATGGACTCTACATTTTATATACGGAACTGGAATGAAGTAAAGACACCAAGAAAAATATGGACAAGTAGATGAACGCTTGGACTGACTCAGGATAGTGCATTGTAAACATTTGGCATAGCCGAGATAACTCACAATGATGAACCAAGAGGTTGAAAAGTATCGGCACTGGTGTCATTTGATTGCTCTCCCCATAAATCCAAATTTGGAGACGAGTGTCAATATCACTTGCATACTTCCATTATTTCCTTAATACAATCCTTTTGTGAAGTGTTGATACTAAAATGCTTACAGAATGTTTGTTGAAACATAATTACTATAATTTCCTCACTAATCAGCTCCTTTCACATGGCAAATTAAGTCTGAAATAAACCATATAATTTAGATTTAACTGACCACCCTGTACTAACTACATAAAATGTTACAAAACATATAAAAGTAGACATATGATGTGCCTTACATAATCCTCTTAGCACAGATGTTACTGTCTGTTATTTCCATCTGTGCTGTTAGTTTTGTGTGCTCTGCTTTCTGCTTTGCATAGCTGCTATAAGATATACACTCATTAGCAGCTGAATTAGAGGTACATACCGAGTAGCGTGTAGCACGCTGTTTTGACCTGACGATACTGGTGTCTTGTCATGCTACAGACATTGAGGCACTGAAAGGAATTTTTGTGGAGAGGGGGAGGGATGGGGAGAGACATACTGACCGACAACTGCTCAACCACTGGCCACAACTAATGGAAAATAGACAGATCTGTTTTCAAGGCTTGCATCTCACGTGATTAGTGTTCTACATATGCTCAATAGGGTTCATTTCATGTGATGGATGGGAGCTGGACCTGAGGAGGACGAGGGGGAGGGGGAGAACACACAAGCAATATCATGATTGTAGTGTGTTCTTCAAATAATTCTGGTATTGTTGAGGAATGATAGGATGGTGGAGGTGCTTTGTCTCCGGGGCACACATTGCTTGCAGGATTCTGTACGCAAACTAATGTATGCATGTTGCTGGATCGTATGTTTTTGTATTTTTCTGTAGTGGAAGATTAAGGCACACTAATAGGAGCCCTATTTAATCCTGCGTAAACATCCTCCACATAAGAATACCTTTACTACATGCTCCAGTGATGCCCTGTTGATAAGTGTGGTGCATTGTTTTATGTTGTTTTTGTGTTGTTTTGGGTGTATCAGCATATACCATTACTCCTTAATCCCAGGTGACCTTTCTCCGTGCTTTGGAAGTCCGATGATGCACCCTGTGACTTGCTGTGTACAGAGGTACATATGTGGGCCAGTGGCTTCTGTACCCAACAGCATGTTGGTGTTTCTGGAATGATACTGCTTCTCACTGGTTATTGTTGCCCAACATTAAGTTAATGAGTGATTTGCTTCACTGTGGCTTGTCTAGTCACAGTTAGAAACCACAACAGTTGACCCTAGCAGCACCGGTCTTCCTAGAATTGAGATACTCTGTTTAGACTTGACACAATAACATCTGAAAATCACAGTGCCTGCATGGCCTTTGATATGAAAGGTTCCATGCATAAGAAAACAATAATTTGGCTGTGACCAAACGCACTGATGTTGCACATCTTGCACTCAGCTGTCATACGAGTGGCCAGTTTGAGGTCAGTCGACTTTTCAGTCATGTGACCAGCTATTTCTAATGTTATTGCTGTTGAGTGTTTGATGTGATAGACTTTAGGTACATATATTCCACATTACATGCAAAACTGTAGCCCCCTCACATGCCCTCTACTAGCTGTGTGAACCACAGGTCAGATGATAGCAAGGACATGCAGTCTCCAATAGAACAATACCTAGTAAAGAACTGTGTTGTCAAACTAATGTAGAGGCTGGTGACTTTTCTATTTTATACATTAAAAATTAAATCCATTGTTATCATGTTGTGGTAGTTTTAAATACAGGACTTAGTAATAGATACATGTACATTTAGGTGTTAAGTGGAAATAGTCCACAACATTCAGTTCATTTGGAGAAAATATTGTTGTGGTAACATTACTCTATGAATAGTTTGATAGAAAATTTCTCAAATGCTAAATCTATCACATAAATTGTATAAGTAATTCTGACACTTCTTGTGAGGCAGACTGATTGCTGGTTCTGTTCTGTACCTTTTTCTTCTTCTTCTTCTTATTATTATTATTTGATAGACTTGTTCCTTTGTATAAGATGATAATGTTATTTGCCTGTTGTGAGAGTATCACCTTTTCAAGTCTGCAGATAGATGTTTAGTTCTATGTCTCATATTAAGTAACATAAAACTGTACCAAGGACTATTACAGCCTGTGTTATTGTCTGCTGAAAGACGTTTCACATTTTCAAGAATTTTTTGGCAGACAGTGGTATTCTTGAAGTTTTGGAGAGACGTTGATGCTAAGCAATGTCATTTCATTTAACACGTATATACTTGAAAACTGAAGTGTTTCAGACAATATTTGTCATCATCATCATAATCATCATTATTATTAGATAACCTTGCAATGTATAGGAGGTTGTAATATGATTCATTATATAGTTTTATTTTTCTTGCACACATTGGGGAGTTAGTTTTCCCCTGCTATAACTGGGTGCCACACAAGAAGACAACAGTGCGATGCATTCTGTGCAGAGAGTGTCAGAGTTCCTTGTGGTGTCACTAGTGTGCTCTGTGTGTCTGTCCCATGCTCACACTCCAGTCATTGCCAACTGGCAATGCATGGGTGAGCACTACACCCAGCCACTGTTTCTATTTCTGATTCTGCCTAGCAGAATTTACATGCTCGGGAAACTATCAGTCACTTCTTGATGTAATACTCATAATGTTTGCTTTATGTCACACATAATGAACACTACAGTGGCTAAGTAACCTCCCTATACTTACACTAACATGAGAATGAATGCTAAATGTTCACACACAACCCGATGCACATGCTACCGACAGATGTCGCAGAATTATGCTATTGCCTGGTGTGTCACATGGTTCACTGATCTTGGTCACTGCGCATCACCCCACCACCTGCCTTCTTGTGTGCGCACCACTATAGCATCATATCACCTGCATTTCTATTGTCGTGTGAACATTTGCCTCAGAAACCTGATATTTACATTCCTAGCAATGATTACTTGCACATAATTATTTTTCAGGTTTGTAAATTTCTTTTTTCAATTTTAATTTTTTTTTCAGAAACTCCATAAACCATGTGTCCTTTTTAGCCTTCTTTATATAGTTTTCTATCCTGCCGCTCTTACATGTGCTTGCCACAGTAGACAATACAGACAAATGAATTAATTTTTAGTAAAAGTAGTTCTTTTTGCTTATTTTGCAATTTACCTTTTCATAATTTGCTGTAATTCACCAAAAAGCCTTCCTGCAATGCATTTATTGTGTTGGGGCAGGTTTTATATTTATTTATCTTTTCAGATTTCCACTCTAGTGTTTTCCATTGCAGCTGCTCAATTATAATGGCATATCACATGTACATTTTCTGTATAGCCAGTTTTTGCCCACAGCACTTCTAACAAAATGCTAATGTATGCTTCAGATTGTTATTTTCCTACTGGAGCTGATCATCATTGTCGTGAGTACCCATTGATATGCATCTGTTGTAAAGAGATTGCTGCAAATCCAGTAGTAACCAACAACCTCTAAAGTAGTCTGAAAATTATAGTGGCCTGCTATTACCATGGTACTATCACAGAAATTTTGCTTGAAATATTCTGCAGAAGCAACTGCTGTTTTCTTAGCAAATAAAAATGTCCTGGTACTAATTATTACATACCTTAGACTGTTTCAGATACGCAATTCGTACATTCTGTGTCATATATGACCTTGCTACTTCTGAAATTGTACTACACAAACAACTGTCTTTTGTTGATGATGTTTGCATTTGTGATGAAATTATTAAATTACATCATTATTCCTTTATTGACCAAAACTGTATATGTCAGAAACAATATGTAAGGGATCGAGGGTAGACAATTTATGATAGTACATAAGTGAGTGTAAATATAGTCAATGTTAAAAAGTAGCGTAAATTTTGGTGTGTACTGTTATCTTTTTAAAGCCACATTTACACGGAGTTTAAAAACACATTTCTGCACATAACATTGTTTCTGACGAAATCTGCAACATGTTCGCAGCTATGTTCATTGTTTGTATCTCCATCTGCCCTAGTAACGAGTATTTATGTATGTTTATTAGCATCATCTGTTATGTCAAAGCTAGTGGCAAACACTTCATGTTGTGTGTTTGAATTGCACTCTATGCTATGTCGAACAAAAATGGTGAATTAATTATATGTGGTGCTGCATTAATAATAATGGAGAATATAAGGAAGCATTGGTGGTTAAAAACAGACTATAAAAGATGTGGTAGGAGTTACATGCTGTGCAAGCAGAATTTGGAGGATGGTACTGATTTTTGTAACTTCACCAAGATATCACCGTCCGGTTTTGAAATTCTAAAGAATATGATAGAGCCATTTGTTTCCAAGAAGAACACACATTTCAGAAAAGCAGTTCCTGTAAAGCAAAGAGTTTTTGTTGCTATTTATTTTTTGGCAACAGTAGCTTGGTTTCAAAGCCTTGAACATTTATTCAGTTTCTCAAAGCCAGGTATAGCTTATACGGGATGGTCAGAAACAGTACAAAGAGCTTGTGAGAGTGTTGTGAGGTAGGTTGTGCTGGGAAACAATTGTTCAGAAGAAAATTAGTTAGTGCATCATTTGTGATGTAATTAGCATGGCCAATCAGGCCATTGTGCATGCAAATTCAAGTGGTCCCTGAGAAAGTGTTTTTTGTTTGGTTTCCTTAATATGAACCTGAGTGCAATACGAGAACTGGACATAGGACAGTAGTACGGATCGAACGGGAGCCAAAACCTCAGCAATTTTGTGCACTGTTGTTCATGCTATGAGAACAACTGACACTAATTGTATTTGGTGGTCCACTTGAATTTGCATGCGCAATGGCCTGATTGGCAAACTTTAATATTACTTAACTCGGAAACAGTGCAACATATTGAATTTTTTTCTTAACAATTATTTCTCTGCACAACCTACCCTGTAACACCCTTACAAGCTTTTCAGATTGTTTATGACCACCATGTATAGTTGCAGCAGTTTGTCAAGGCAATTTAAGTATGTAAGTAACATTGAGACATGTTTTATTGCAAATAAATACTTTCAGTACATTAACAAAGACAGTGAGTCCATAAAGTCATGATCCAGTTTTGATCGGTAACAGAAAAGCAATTAAACAAGACAGAAATATGAAACAAGAAGGAAGTGAAAGACACACTCTCATCGTGTGTGTACCTGTTCAGTGCAGTTCAATGTCACTTCAATTTGTTGCTCTACACACATCTAATTGGTATTTCCTTCCCACACACTTGTAAGGACATCTAGTGTAACAGAGTGAATTGCGTCTGTGGTTCTCTGTTTTAAATGATTGATGTCATTGATACATTCTCTGTACACAAATTTCTTCACATAACCCCAAAAGTAAAAGTCTGATGGTGTTAGGCCCAGGGATCTTGGTGGCCATGACTTAAAACC
This sequence comes from Schistocerca nitens, assembly GCF_023898315.1. Taxonomy (NCBI): domain Eukaryota; kingdom Metazoa; phylum Arthropoda; class Insecta; order Orthoptera; family Acrididae; genus Schistocerca; species Schistocerca nitens. Next base: position 566,381,446 of record NC_064616.1, on the reverse strand, counting down.
ACCCCTTCCTGTCCAACACGGGGGAAATTTTGTATCCAGAAACTTGCGAACCGTGTTCGTGCAGTGTGGAGAGGAATGTTGTCTTGTTTAAGAGGACTCTTTGTGGAAATTGTGGAATTACAACATGTCAGGGTAATTGTTTGATGTCATAGTCTGCTCTGCAAAGAAAAACAGGCCCTTAACTACTTCATGTGTCAGGACGCACCACACATTCACCTTAGAGGTGTTACGTTTATACACAATGTGGGCATGAGGAATTTCAGAAGCCCATATTTTGATGTTACAGTGATGAACATGACCACAGTCGTGGAATGTGGTCTCATTGCTAAACACAATGTTCCTCATAAATTGTTCTTCATAATCAGTCTCGTTAAACTTAACTGTAACAAACTCGAATCATTTTGGTCTATCAGTCCGTTTGATAGTATGCAATAATTGCAATCTGCAACCCGAAAAACAAATATGTTGCTTTAAAACCTTATGAACAGCAGTCTTTTTTAGGCTTAAGCCTCAAGTGCGCGCACACCAATTTTTGGTGCTCCTTAGGTAGCTGTGGCATTTAGCTTCTTCAGACTTGTGTCTTACCGAAGGCCCTTTAACTGCATATCCTACCAATTAATGTTATTTCTATGTGGTGGCTCTTCACTGTACATGTGATGATATTCAGATTGAACGCTGTGCACATATTCAAATTTAGCAAGCTGCAAAAGACAGTGAACTTTCCTTTGCAACATCCACATCTCAACTGATGTGGCTTGATGTGCTCCTGCTACACGGTTTGTCATGTTGTGTCATCACCTTGCCTGCGCACACCATTTAACTTCATTACATAAACTCTTTGCAATACTGTCCAGTGTAGCAAAAGCTTCAACCTTTCGTTTCATTTATGTTAGCCACAACCAGCACTCCTAACCGCACTATGACTTTACAGACACACTGTATAATCAAATCATCTTCATTATCAACACAGCCCTCCTCTTCCACAGTTATTTTATAGTTGGTACCAATGATTGTGATGAGGAAATTTTGTCAATCCTCCTGCCACATCCAAACTTACTGATATTTTCTCTGTTCTCTCGCATAAATCCAGTTCTGCCTCAAAGAGAACCAGATACAGTTTGTCTGTACTGTATTTGTAGATACTTCAGTTTCTTTTCCATGTCACTGCTGCTGCTGTTAAGCACAGCAACGATTTACTGCATGGAGTCCTGTTTTAACTTGGATTTTTTATAATTTGCACTTCACACACTCCACAGGTACTCTTCTCACAGTGTGTTTGATTTTGACAACATATGTTTGAAGTTACCACGCTGTACGAGACAACACAATTACTATAGTCTGCTACATGAAGTAAGTCGTAAAATAAACAAACACTAGTGCCACACAGTGGTATTTAGTGGCTGCAGGCCAGAAACAGTGTTATGCTTGAAACTCTGTATAAATGTGGCTTAACTGAAGAGTGAATGACATTAACATTTCTGGTGCAAGTTATTCAGGTTACAGTTTCTGAAACAAAGTAAGTGTTCTGGTTGTTGATCAACTATTCTACAGAAGTCTCTGTATAACATTACTAGATGATCACATGTTGCATGCCTGACAACTTTTCATGATGGTGTGTGTATTCAGATCACCCAGTTTTCTGCATTTGTGATAAAATTAGTGAGATATACCATTTTTCCTTTAACAGGTAAAATTGTATACATCTGATGCAGTGTATAAGTGATCAGGTATGGAATTGGACTTTCTACTGCTAAATGATGGTGAAAAAATTTGTAGACACCTGATACATGTGTGTACAGAGGCAGATGTAATCTGGACTTCTCAATCATTTTTCCAAGTTATTTATTTGTACTGATCACTTGAATATATAGCCATGGAGGCCAAAATCAACTGATTGTTTGGAAAAACAGACATTTCTCTGTAATTAAACCCTAATAAAAGAAAGATAAAGTTACTTCATAATTTTATGCAGGCTGTGGATCCCAGTTCCAAGAAATTATTTGTAGTAAAGTTGCTGTCTCTGAGTTTCCATTACAAACATTCTCTTTCCAATTTTGTTGCCAGTTAAACAATCAGACTCATACCCAAAATTGTTAGTTGTGTTTTCAGGAAAACTATAATAGGTATTTGTAAATAAACCTGGAAAAATGATGAGAACTGGTTATGCAGTTCTACCATTTTACATGTCCAGAATTGTTTCATACCTTTAATGTGTGTTGGTGAAAGCTCATAAAGAGCATTCACCTGCAGGACTGGCCATCTGAGCTGTTGACTGGAGCATGTAAATCGTGTATTGTGTTTTTATATAAAACATATATGAAAGAGAGGCTGTATCTTTATATGATTAATGTAAGTTGTATAACTCTGATATTGCCCCTGTTAATCTTTAGGCACAAAGTACAAAATAACTGAGGTTATAAATTTTGCAAAATTTGTGAATGTTGCTACTTTGTGTGCATTTAGATTTGCCAGTTTACTGTGTCATACTCTGTAAATTTTACTGTACAATATGTATAATATATTGTTATTTTTCTGTGTGTTAGAAGTTTTTGTATTTTCATGTCATTCTATGTGTGTGTGTATATATATATATATATATATAAGTATTAAACTGTTGTAAAAGATCTGAGATAATTTTCTTATTAGTTTCAAAGGGCATCATAAGTGAAGAAAAAAATTCTTTTCTGTTTCTATCAACATTTTGTTTAATAGAAAACAAATGTTGGAGAAACAAATCAAGCAGTTGAAATGGGAACATTACATGTTTTCCAACAAAACCTTAATCTTTTGATTAATTTGTATTCTATTATTATATCTGTGAAAACATAGTCTGAAAATTCCCTCATATGTAGCAGTCTTTTCCTCAGCTCCCATAATGTGAAATATTTTACCATATTTGCACAAGAAAAAATTGATGTGTGTTGATCAGTTCTTATTCAGGAAATGATAAATGTGCAAATGAGTCACATTATAGTTCTTTAGAGACAAATTAAGCTGACTCAGTGCACATGAAATTTTAAGATGCATGATATTAATGCTACAGAAAATCTGAAATTAGCATTTTGGCAGCTGTGTAACAGAAATGTATTCCATGTCCCACTGAGCTGTTGTACTGGTCAGATACAGTAAAACTATGACACTACAAGAGAAAAAAATTAAAATGAATCAACTAGCTCATGTGTGTATTGTAGGACCTGGACATACTTATATGATTGGCACAAGTAACAATCAGACAGTGGCATTCTTTTTTCATCAGAGAGAGATAATGAACTTACAACCACCAATCTGTGTGTACAGTGTAGTCTCCATATTTGTGGATCGTCAGCCTGTAGGCAGGCTGAACATGTTTATGATGTATGTTTTGCAATATGTAGTTTAATAGTGAGTGTTCCTTTTTTTCACTTATAACAATACTCAGTCTCTTAAGTATTTTAGTATGGGCACAAAAGACAAGTGCCTGTGACTGTATCATCAACATGTTCACTTGTCCTTGCTCATATCCTTTTGTATCATCTAAGTAGTAGTTGTTGTTGTTTATAGTTAGGAATCTTATGTACTGTTACCTCCAGCTAACCATCATTTAACATAGTTTGTACATTTTATTCCCACATTGCTGTATGTGTAATCCATGGGGTTTGAGAAAAGGGTGCATACTCTTCACATTCCTCCCAGGTTCTCACAGTTCCATGCAACGAATCGGCATGGGTCCCGCTCCTAACTGAAATTTGAATATAGTGCTGTTCTGTGTAAACATCCACTTACACACATTTGAGGGGAAGGTACCTGTTTTCATATCTTTTACTGCAATGTAACTGTACCTAAAGGCTAATTCACTCGAGAAAACTATGAAGTTACAGAACAGAATTGCTGGTGAGCACTGACCTTCAGGAGGCGAAATTTCAGTACTGTCAATAGGCACACATGAAAATATCTGGCACTATCCTCTTTTCCAGAATGAATAGTTCCTTCTTCACCAGAGTAGGGAGGAGGGGAGGGGAGTGCAGGGGGGGGGGGATTAAAAAAGCAGCCAACGCCAGCCTATCGCTGTCTCCCATATTGGAAGGAACTATTAGTTCCGAAAGCTACGATGTTGTTGTTGTATTTTTATATGGGCCTAATGGCAGTACTGAAATTTCATCTCCTGAATGTACATACTGCCAACAACTATGTCTCATTATTTTATAATGTAATTATTTGGTGCACCATTGAATACAAGTGATCTTGACTTCACCATATTGAGTGCAATGTAAATAGAAATCGCATCATCAAGCAGATTTGAGAGCTTACCTTACTAGACCACATTCAGGAAACTCGTGGACCATATGTATACAGGACAAACATTTAAAAAAATGAGAGCGGGGGGGGGGGGGGGGGGGGATACCACTGCTTACCCTGCCTGCATGTTTGTGTGGCATGTCACCCATCAAACATATCTTGGACGGTTGGCAGCTTGGTCATTACAATCCTCCAGCAACCATTGTTGACACTTTCTAGACATGCATACAAACTACATGATGGGAGAATCCTCAGGAACCATATCAAGTTTCTTTAGTTTCATGCCATAACATTTAATGTATTGTTAGTTTGTTCCATATGTAATAGGAGGTTCATTTCAGTTATATTACACTTTTTTGTGATGCAATTTTACAGAGATTAGTATATTTATTCTTGTTTCATTGGACCCCTGTGTCAGTGACACATGATCATAGGCACACCAATAGACAACCAAAACTTTTTAATCTTTGACTGGGGAAGCCACATACTTTTCATAGGAATTATCCCAGAATTTGCCATAAGAAAACCTAAACCTGGATGAACAGCCAGAGATATGAATTGTCATTCTCCATAATTCCAATCAAGTGTGTTAACTATTGCACTGTGTTGTTTGTTGTGCTATTCAGTTCGAAACTGGTTTGATGCAGTTTCTCATGCTACTCTATTCTCTTGCAAGCCTCTTCTTCTCCAAATAACTACTGCAATCTACCGTACATCTTTGTGAACCTGATAACTATATGCATCTCTTGTTTTACCTCCACACTTCTGTCCAGCACTAAACTGGTGACACCACTGATGATGTCTCAAAAGGTGTCCTATCAACTGATCCCTTATTTTAGTCAAGTTGTGCACACAAATTTCTTTTCTCCTCAGTTCCAATCAGTATCTCTTCATTAGTTACATGATCTACCCATCTGATTTTCAGGATTCTTCTGTAGTACCACATTTCAAAAGCTTCTGTTTTCTTCTTGTCTGAACTGTTTGTCTTCCACGTTTCACTTCCGAACAACTGGTGCACTCTTGACAAATACTGTCAGAAAAGACTTCCTAATGCTTAAATCTATATTGAGTGTTAACAAATTCTCTTTTTCGGAAAAGCTTTTGTTGCCATTGCCAGCCTGTATTTTATATCCTCTCTACTTCGCCCGTCGTAAGTCATTTTGCAGCCAAAATGGAACTCATTTACTACTTTAAGTGTCTCATTTCCTAACCTAATTCTCTCAGCATCACCTGATTTAATTTGACTGCATTCCAGTACCGTTGTTTTGCTTTTGTTGATGTTCATCTTATATCCTCTTTCCAATACATTGTTCATTCCATTCAGCTTCTCTGCCAGTTCCCTTCTGCCTTTGAGAGAATTGCATTGTCATCGGCAAACTTTAAAGTTTTTATAGCTTTTCCCTGAACTTTCTTTCTCAAAATTTTTTCCTGCACTTTCTTTACTTGCTGTTCAGTGTTCAGATCAAATAACATTGGGGATAGGCTGCAACCCTGCCTTACTCCCTTCTTAACCCTCCATCCCTTTCATGCCCCTTGACTCTCATAACTGCTGTTACCCCCTGTATTTTACCCCTCCTACCCTCAGAATTTCAAACAATTTATTCCAGCGAACGTTGTCAAAAACTTCCTCTAAATGTGGGCTTGCCCTTATTTAACCTATCGTCAAAGAGAAGTCATAGAGTCAGTACTGCCTCACGTGTTCCTGCATTTCTTCATAATCTAAACTGCTATTTGTGTGTAAAATCTTTGTAGAAGATCCTTTAAAGTTGTGGAGCAATCACCACACACTTTTGTGTGGGGTGTTCATATATTATGTTATAAGTGATCCTAGGCAGGTAACATATTACCTCCCATAATACAAGGGAGGCACTTTCATAGGATATTTTTGATTTTTAAAAGGCACTTAACAATGGCAATTGGTGCAAGCTGTTCGAAATCTTCACAAAAACAAGTATATGCTTTATAGAAAGATGAGCAATGCACAGTGTGTACAAAAATTAAGAGGGAACAATCATAGTTGAAGACCAAGGGAGGAGCACTTGCATTAAAGTAGAGGAGTAAGGCAAGCATACAGTATTTGTCCTCTCCTAGTTACCCTTACATCAAAGAAGCAATGAAAGAAATAAAAGAAAGGTTCATAAGTAGGCTTAAAATTCATGGTGCAACAACAGTGATGATAAGATATGCTGATGATAGTTCTGTCCTTAGTGAAGTGAGGCAGAATTACAGAAACTGTTGAACAGAATGAACATGCTGCAAGGCTCAGGATATAAATTTATAGTAAGCCAAAAGTACTGAGGAGCAGCAGAAATGAGATTAGTGACAAACTTAACATCAAACTGGGGATGATGTAGTAGACAAAATGATGCAGTTCTGCTACCTTGGAAGCAAAATAATGCATGTAAGACAAAGCAAGCATGATACAAGAAAGAGACTAGCTCGGGCAGAGACAGTATTGCATGTAAAAAGAAATCTATCAGGTCAGACATAAGCTTTAATTTGACAAATTTCTGAGAATAAACTTCTGGAGCACAGTATTGCATGGAAGTGAATCAGGGGCTGTGGAAAAGCCAGAAAAGAAGAGAATATAAGTGTTTGAGATTTAGTGTTACAGAAAGGGGCTGAAAAATTAAGTGGACTGAAAAGAAATGAGGTGGTTCTCCGCAGAACATGCAGAGAAAGAACCACTTGGAACACTAATTAAGGGTGGGATGTGAGGATAGGATTGATGCTAAGACATCAGGAAATAATTCCCATAGAGGGCAAAAATTACAAAGACTGAGATAGGAATAATTACAATACATGAGAGCACTGAGTGTAAATGCTACTAAGATACAAGATTAAGATTATCTAATAGATGTTTGTCTCACTTTGTGTGGCCTGCTGTCTCTGAACATATACTCATCCCATCAGAACGTTTGTTGATGGCTACACAGCAAGAGTAATACTCAATTGACTTTGTATGGTCTGACTTTGTCCTGGCTTCAAAGAACTGAAAAAAAAAAATCTCAAAATAAAGATAAATTTTTCATCCAAAGTGTTTTCAGTATAAACCTATTTTGATTGTTGCTGCTGTAGACTGTTGCTAAATGTTCTTGTGGATTCATCACTTGCACACCTAAATGTGTATAACTTCCTATGAGCAAGTTCTACAGGTGCCCTATGTCCAGGATCATAAATGCCACTACTTTTGCTTTATCATAATATGTAGTGTCTGGAAATATTTCAGAGCCAGTCTCATTTGAACAATCTACACTTCTTTTAATACAGTGGGAGACAAGTTTAAATCACAAATTAATGATTCTGTTCGTCTGTCTCTCAGTCTGCAGGTGCTATTATCTGAACGACAATAATAATTTTACCTCCTGCAATTATTTTGCTACTATTGTTATAAAACTTGAATTAGAGCTAAAAGGAATGAAGACACACACACACACACACTCTCTCTCTCTCTCTCTCTCTCTCTCTCTCTCTCTCTCTCTCTATTCACTTTGACTTTTTATGGCTGGATTCAGGGCTTCCTGCCAAATATAACTTACAACAAGTCCTTGGTAAGATTAAATCGTGTGATGTAGAGGCAATTTTGAGACTACTCCAGAGCAGTGTTGTAGGGACATTGCTGGTTGTAGTCTGGTGGATAATGTTCAAAGCTCTGCGAGGTTGTTAATGGATAATGCTGTTGTATATAGGAAGCTCACAACACAAGAAAACTAGCAAAATGCAGGAAGGCTCACAGTGATTAACAGTTGCTGCAGGGACTAGCAGTTGACCTCTTTATGTAAATAAATATAGCATGTTATACATAAATAGTTGTAAAGACCTGTTGTTATTCAACTACATGGTTGAGGACTCAACATTGTAAACACTAAAAACACAAAAAATGTGGAAGTGACTTGGAGGAACTCGGATTCAAAACTATTTCTAGGAGAACCAGATGCATGGCTGATTAATTTTAAGGAAATTTGATTAACCCTTGAAAGAAAGAGATAGGTGACAAAACCCCTGATTCCAGAGAGTTATTGCTCACCAGTCTGGGACTGTTGCCTGATATGATTAGTTAGAGAAATAGGATTAATTCCAAAAGCATGCTTTCCAAGATGTGTCAAGAAACAAATTACTTCCTCACACATGCAAAATGGCCATCACGAGATAAACTGAAGAATTTTGAGCTTATATGGGTGCCTAGCAGCAGTCATTTTTCCTGCCCACTACTTGCCATAGGAACTGGAAAGATGATAAATCATAATGGTACCAGTAGTGCCCTCCTTCATAAATTGAAAGATGATTTGAAAATTACATATGTAGATTGTATCAGATAGTATTAATACAACTAGTAGCCTCTTCCAAAAATAGTGACATACAGGATTATGAGTTAATAAATATTTTATTGTTTTGTTTCTTTATACATTTATGACGTGTATTTTTAGGTACTAATGATGGATCATTCCATGGTGTGTATGCACAACAGTTTGTTATTGACACAGTCATGACCGACTTTTCACGAGCATGATGTGACCTGGAAATGCTTTCATTCTGAAACAGAGGAAAAAACAGAACAACATCCTAATAACAGGGGTGTAAGGACTTGAAACTATAATAAGCTGCCTATTAAGAGAAAGGAGTGTTTTAGTAATTAGGTTAATAATAATAATAATGTGGAAGCGTTCCCAGAATGCGACCATGTCCATTTACAAGAAACTGGCATAGTTCATTAAAACATGCATCTCTCATTACCCTCATCTTTGGGACTATTTCATTTCCATATAAAAAATGTCCTAATTTATACATTTTTTCCATGATTTTTTTTTACATCTTCTCCAAAGAATTCAACAGTCTTAGATTATCTTTTTTCTCATCATATTCTCTCTATTCACACCTACATTGCTCCACAAAAGTCTTTAATTTAGACACATTGTGCATTGGTGACACTCATATTGCGCATCAGTACTGGAACATAACGTATATCACACGTCAAAAAGACACTTTTGTACAGAATGATGTCGTTTCCAGCTGTACCTCTGTATTGTGTTTGCACACTTCATAGTCTTTCAGCTTTCTGTAACTGGTTGGAAGTGCACTGACTATCTCACCTGCTCTTCTCTTTCCACTGTGTCATCAAGTAGTTGCTATTGTCTTAGAATAATTTATCACTTAATTCTTCTTTGCAGTAAAGTATATTCCATGATGTCTCACCAACTCCTGCAAAGAAACTACATGCTGCTGAGCTTTCTCTTCTTATTTCTCCACAAACCTCTGACACAGTAATTACTCTGAACCACAGTGATGACTGAAAGCAGTGAAAACTTATTTTTCTTTGTTAACATAATTGTCTGTGTCAGTTATTATCTTCTTTCCCCTTCAATCTTTTACATTATTTTTAACTTGTTTTAATCTGTCTCTTATCATAGAGTCTTCAATTTCCATTGCATACTGAAGCTCAAGCTGTGCATTGTGGTAGCAGCATTCTCCTTTTTCACAACATTAAACTTCCAAGTACTGTTAATGTAACTGAAACCTGTTCTTGATCATTAACTGCCTCACTTAGGAAACACACATCCCATTGACTTGCTTTCCAAGTTCTTTGTTTTATTGCTTTTATTAATTATTCATGATATTGAAAAATTTGCTTTTTCATTCTTTGCCCATTATAGTTCTATTATATGTGTACTTTTGCTAACATCTGTAGCTTACCAAGACTTCTCATTTCGTCTACTCTTGATCAGTTTGTGAATATTTAAAATCCCATATGCTGTTCCTGGCAGCTCTCTAAAAATAAAATGCTTCAATTACCAGGCTTCCTTTTATTTTAAAACCAATTTCTTTTTGGATTTGTTGCTGTAACACTTAATGCTGCACTAACCTGTTTTGGAAATTCCTTGCTAAGTTTGCATGTGAGCTCCTTGTAGCTGCCATAAAAGTTTCAATTGCAAGTTCCTCACACTACAATGTACTAGTACTTTAACTTAAGGATCATAATAATAGCTGAATTGTAAAATAAATATTGAATGTTATTAGTTCTTGCGGAATTGTTGAGATGGAAGGATCGCACACTAGTGTGAGGATGAATAAACACAGGTATGGGCAACTGTACTGAGGTCATCAAAATTAGTGATAGTGCCATTGGTGTTTCTTCCTTCAATCAGTAGGTAAGAGATATCCCTAAATACTTTACATTTTTGTGAATTTTGAGGAGGAATGACAGAAATTTGCAGGCAGCGAGAGTGATTTCACCTTTTCAGAGTTTGAATTTTACATACTTTAATCAAGGAATCTGGTCTTTATATTGTAAAGGCTAATACAAACCTGTTTCTATAATAAAATATCGTGCCACTTACATCTGTTGCACTACATCTTATCAAATCTGATAAGTAAAGTACAAGGGTTGGGGATAGAGTCCAGTATCAAATACGTACATGAGAATAATATACACACAATTGTTCTCCCAGAGTAGTTCTTGACTTATTTTGTTAACACAGAACAAAAGGTTCGCATTTAACATAAGCCGAATTTCACGTCCAATCAATAAGAATATCAACCTTTGAAACCAGCTGAACAAAATTGTGCTATACCGCACAATTCTCAAACATGAAAGGAAACACTTTTTCGTTTTCGTTTGCTAGTAAAACGCTAGAGCATGCGTCAAACAAAGTGTTAATGCATATAGAGACATATTTCGTGTCATTCAAACAACATACTTTTGTTTCTTTACTGATCTTTTCAAAAATTACCACAAATTTTTTGCGGTCTTGCACTTATTATTATTTCGTTTTATGGCAGTGTTCGCCCCCCACTAATTAATGCATTTCTGTGAAGTAGATGTGTTGTTGACAGTTTCTCTAAAATTGTATTAATGGTAAGCAAAAAACACGACAAAAAAACGTGTAATACCACTGTTCCAACTAAATAAACTAAATTTCAAGTTTTGTTACTGCTCTGCGTCAAACGCTACTAACTACTGAACCTGCTGAAATACACCGGACGTATAATTGCGATGAGCGTTTTTCAAAAGCTATATCTAAATAGTTCGTTCACATCAATAAATTATCTTCGCACACGTACGACTTCCTGAGTGACTTGGCGTGGCAATGTTTTGTCTGGACAGACGGCCGTGCAGACTGACTACCTTCGACACAGTGTGGCCAATACGTGAAGACTAAATGTTGTACCTGTAATGTTAACAAGTACGAATTGAATTTTTTTAAGGAGGCCTGAATAACAGGCTACTTTTCGATGATCAATGAATTCAAATTGGAACAACTGTACTGATATATTGTTCTCTAATGGTATATGTCATATTGTGATTTTGAATGTAAGCAAGTTATGTTGGCAACACTATCAAATAATAGAAGCCGCAGCAGTCAGCAGTTTGGAAATTGCAGTTTTCGTGAAAGGATGGCTTAAGAGCGTTTGTACGCGGAATGCCAAGCTTTTGGTCGCCTGTTGTTAAAGCCGATGGGCAGTTGCTGGTGACACACTCCTTACATTTGTGTGGGTAAGTATTTCCTGTTACTGTTGTGTTTAAAATTGAAGAAAAGACATTCTATGGTTCTGCTGAAGCCGAGATTCTTGAAGTGTTTTTAGCCGGCTTTAAAGTTTTCTTCATTTATGCCATTCATGGACTGACACACTATTTCGAAATAATAACCTTTCATTGTCTGTTATTTTCTTTACGTTGACATTTCGTGTAACTGACTATAAAATAATTAAAAAAATGTTATACATGTTAATTGCTGGTTTCAGTTGGTCCAGTTCAAATTTTTGTTAGTTTCACGTTAGATGCATTTTCGATTAATCGTAATGATCTGGAACGAGTCATTTTTCCATTCACATTAAACATTCATATGTAAATAGGGCTACATGCTGACAATTTAAATTTTTATTTTTCACATTTAACTTACCCTGGAGTAAGTGATCAAAAATTTTAGTGGCAGTATTTCTGTGCTAAAGACAACCTTAATGAGGAATAATTGTCATGTTTTTTTCTGGTACTGCAATTATGCACAACATTGTCCCTTCTGAATGGTAGTGGGTTATCTACAACAGATTTCATAAGAAAATAAATATACCGAGAAACAGTAGTCAAAATGCTTTAATCCTTAAACAGATGGCTACAAGAAGAACGTGGCTGAGCACCACATATTACCCATAAATCACCTTTTTGAGTACCTGAATTTCTGCTTTGAGTTACCCCAAAACATATTCCAAATGACCACCTCATTCTCATCGCCACCTTAAAGCCACATTAATTCGTGTCGGCGTCGTTCCTTCTAGTCCTTATCCTTATCCAGTATTCTTTGATTCTTAAATTTTGCAACCTAATTCGTCCTTCTGCCCATGATGATTTTGTCTTGGGTCTGATTCTGTCGTGGAAACTTGTGACAACCTGAATTTTTTATTTCAAAATCACCCTGTTGTAAATCTCTGTTTCCTGTATTCCCATTTGTTCCAGATCCCTTTTTACCTCGTGGATCCATTGTACTTTGCTTCTTGTGTTCGTAAGAAACTGTTATTTGAGGTGTCAACCCCAACCCCCGCCCCATTTTAAGATTGTGCCCGAAAAACGTGATCCCTCTTCTTTTCCTGATGGTATCCGAGGTTCTCTCTATCTGGATGCACAGTTCTTGGTTCACTCGCCTTCTGTATTGACCGTTTCCTGTTCTTCGAGACCCCAATATCCTCCTGAAAATCCTTCGCTCCATAAGTTACAGTCTCATAAGTACCCCAGTCCTTACAAGGTTCAGAATTCGTGCTGAATATAAAGAAGCGTCAGGGCGGACCGCTGTTGGGCAATGTCTCAGTTTTGCGTTGATCGTAATATTCTTCTTACTGTAGACGATCATAGTTAGTTAGCATATTGAATTTTTTTTGGTTATTCGTGTTCCCAATGCTTCTTTTTCTGTCAGACTAGGTTCTGTCCATTCCGACAGGTATATCTCTCCTAGGGCCAGCCTTAGGCATGTGCAAACGGTGCAACCGCGCAAAAAATTAGAAGATAATTTGAAAACTGTCTTCTGTAATTTTTATTACTAATAAATTGAAAAAATAATGTTTCTGAAACCGCGTTTAATGTAATGTAATTCAATTATATACCCACTGTGACACGACTTGGCCACTGGAGTACGTCTCAGAAAATTACACGTCCATCGGAGTGGAGGAACCAGAGGCTATGTTACAGATGCTCTATAGTAATATCTGTTGTCAACATATGACTAATGCTCATGTCTAAATTAAGAGGTACGCGATTCATTGTTTCTCGGCGCCTCTCCGCCCCCTTCTACTCACTGTTGTGGCTAACAATCGGGCATTACATTCTTCCGTCAGCAGGTGTTTTCCACAGAATGATTTGTTCATTGTGGTCAGTTTAAACGTACGGTACTTCCCCAGTTCACACTGTTTCACGTCTGGTGTGTGCACACTGTGTGAAGATACAGTGTTTTTGCCTGTCCGTTGAAGTTCGAAGTGCCATGTCGTGACAGGGACATATTTAGAAAATACGATTCAGGTGCTCAAAAGTTCAAGAAAAAGATACAACATGAAAAATTTTTGAACTCACGAAAAGGCGCTTTCGAAAAATTTCTTCGAGCAGAAACTCCAGACAGTGAGGCTAAAATGTGCTTATAGGACGATGGCACTAACAGCAACCTCTCATCATGTGGTGCTTTAGATACAAGTGAACATGAAACACTGGAATGCGGACTGCCTGCTATCGTACATTCAGGTAGGCCTAGTAGCAGCAGTTGTGAAGTATATACAAATTCAGACCCATGCATCTGGCCTAATATGTTAACATCATCCATGATAAACGAAATTGTACAGAAAGGCCCTACTAAAATTTTAAATTTTTAGTATCCCTTAAGGGAGAACATAAGAAAATTTTCAACTCATTTTTACGTAAGAACTTTACCAAATGGAGAAAGAGACATCGTAAATGGCTTGTGTATTCGAAATCTACCGACAAAGTTTTTTTTTGCTGTAAATTTATGGATCTCCTTCAAACAAGCTGTCAAGTGATGGACACTGTCATTGGGCTCATTTAGGAAATCGGCTTCAAGAGCATGAACAATAATTTAACCACATAAAAAGATAGAATGTGAGATGCATTTTTTAAAAAAAGGTGATATTGATCAAATTGACCTTTACGTACTGGAAAAAGAGAAGGAACACTGACGTCAGGTTCAAAAAAGAATTATACTCACTGTCAGCTACCTAGCTCAACATAATGTGGCCGTAAGGGGAACCAGCGACAATCTCTGTCAAGAAAATAATAGTAATTTTCTTGGTTTGATCGAAATAACAGCAGAATTTGACCGTGTTTTGCAGGAACATTTAAGTCAGGTAAAAGCTCAAAAAATTCATGACCATTATCTTGGGAAAAACATTCAAAATGAACACACAAATTTGCTTGTCAACAAAGTAAAAAACGGCATTGTTTATTTTGTAAGAGAAAGTAAATATTTTTCTGTCATGCTTGATTGTACTCCTGATAACAGTGAACAAATTATATTGGTTGTTAGGTTGGTAAATTTATCAGAAAACGCAGTGACTGTAGAAGAGCATTTCCTCGACTTTCAAAACGTCACTTCAACAACAGTAGAAAGTTTGACAAATCCTTTTGTCGAGACTAGATCAACTAGGACTCTATATCCATGATTGTAGATGCCAAAATTACGATAATGAAGCAAATACGAAAGGTTATCGAAGTCATGTTCAAGACAGAACCCTAAAGTGCAATCCAAGAGCATTTTATATGCCATGTGCCAGCCACAGTCTTAACCTTGGTTATCAGATGCGACAAAATTTACAGCAAAAGTACTCAAATTTTTTGTGTAATTCAAAGAATATACGTTGTTTTCAGAGCATCGACTCAGAGATGGGAAATCTTATTGAACAGGGTACATACCAACTTTAACAATAAAGAAGCTTTCAGATACTTGATGGGGAAGTAGGATGGGGAGTGTCAAAGCTGTAAGGTGCCAGACAAGACAAGTCAGAGACGCCATTTTTGAGGTGAGCAACAGCACTACTGAATCGAAAACAAAGAGCGAAGCACACTCTCTTGCTGTGAACGAATTAGAAAGCTTCGAATTTATTGTAGACTTTGTCATATGGTATGATCTTTTTGCCGTTAACGCAGCAAGAAAAAGGAAAACATGGACGTGAAAGTAGCAACTAAATCCCCCGAAAGTCTTGTGAAATTTGTTGAGAAATTCCGTGAAAAAGGTTTTGTTAATGCAGATCAGCGAGAGAGATAGCTGGAAGTTTACAGACTGGACCAAAATTTGGAGAAAAGAGGATTGGCAAGAAGGCAAAGCAATTTGATTATGAAGGTGACGACATGGTTTGCAGAGCTCAACTTTCTTAGGAGAAATACAAAATCGATTTTTTCTACCCTGTCGTTGACACAGTGTTAAAAAGTCTGAAAACAATTCTTATGTTAATACTGAAATACTTGAATGACATTGGAAACCCATTGCCCAACATTTATATTGCCTACAGATTTTGTTAACTGTGCCAGCGACTGTCGCCTCCGCTAGAACTAGCTGTTCACGTTTAAAGCTTATGAAGAATTATTTCAGAAGCAGCATCTCACAAGAATGCCTGTCTTCTCTTGCCATGCTGTCAGTGGAACACGACGTGGTTTCAAAATTGAATTCTGCAGATATTATTGATGGACTTGCTTGTCAGAAAGCAAGGAAAAGATGGTTTGTGTAAAATGTGTAAAGCAGAAAACCCTTAGCGTTTATAACATAAAACTCATTTAATTTGGAGTAAATGTAGAACACAGTCAAGTGATGAAAACATTTAAGTGTATATCCTGAACAAAACTTGAGAACCTTAATGAATTTTGAATTTCATTAAATTGGAAGAATTCCCATAGCTAATTACTTCCAATTATTAACATTTTAGTAATTACCAAGCCTGTTCAGAGTCCTTCTCTGATTAATTATTTTCCTATCAACAGTAGGTCTGCTGTTACAACAGTCTCCTGAGATATTGGTAGTATGTCAGTGACGAAACTTTGAATTATTTTGAACATGACGAATATCACCTGTGTTAAACTCGCGCGCAAGTTTTGCACATGGATCCGCGCCAGCCGAGGCCGGCCCTCGTCTGCCTTCGGAATTTTCCCTCCTATTGTCATCCATCTAACAAGGGAACCTCCCCATCGCACCCCCCTCAGATTTAGTTATAAGTTGGCACAGGGATAGGCCATGAAAAACTGAACACAGATCAATCGAGAAAACAGGAAGAAGTTGTATGGAACTATGAAAAAAAATAAGCAAAATACACAAACTGAGTAGTCCGTGTGCAAGATATGTCACATTAAGGTACCTGTTCACTGAGGAGCACTGTGGTCCCGTGGTTACCGTGAGCAGCTACGGAACGGAAGGTCTCTGGTTCAACCCTCCCTCGAGTGAAAAGTTTTAATTTTTTATTTTCAGACAATTATCAAAGTTCATGCACTCAGACATGATCAACTTTGCTCTCCAAAATTCCAGGACACGTTCAGATTTGCTTGGACACATGCAGGATTTTACGGTCTACACACGGAAAAACATGAAAACGTTAAAAACGTTTGTTTTGACAGAGCACAGGGAGAACTGTGCGACTGTGAAACTGTTGCATTCATTTGTTGCCGTTTATGCGACAAACTCAATGTTTTCATCACTTTTTTGGGAGTGATTATCACATCCACAAGAAAACCTAAATCGGGCAAGGTAGAAGAATCTTTTTACCCATTCGCCAAGTGTGCAAGTTAGGTGGGTCGACAACATATTCCTGTAATGTGACGCACATGCCGTCACCAGTGTCGTATAGAATATTTCAGGCGTGTTTTCCTGTGGAGGAATCGGTTGACCTATGAATTTGCGATCAAATGTTTTCGGTTCCTATTGAAGAGGCACGTCCTTTCGTCTACTAATCGCACGGTTTTGTGGTGCGGTCGCAAAACACAGACACTAAACTTATTACAGTGAACAGAGACGTCAATGAACGCCGGCGCTTGAATTGGGTACTGGAGTCTCGGGGCCTTCTGGCTCCGTCTCAGGGTGGGTTCCGTAAAGGCCGCTCCGCCACCGACAATCTGGTGAGCCTGGAGTCGGCCATCCGTACTGCCTTTGCCCGCCGTCAGCACCTGGTCGCTGTCTTTTTCGACATGCGGAAGGCGTACGATACGACATGGCGTCATCACATCCTTTCTACGCTTCATGGATGGGGTCTTCGGGGTCCTCTGCCGATTTTTATCCGCAATTTTCTGTCGTGTCGTACCTTCCGCGTGCAAGTCGCGGCCTCGTATAGTTCCTCCCACGTCCAGGAGAACGGTGTGCCACAGGGTTCTGTTTTAAGTGTCTGTCTGTTTTCAATAGCCATTAACGGGCTTGCTGCGGCCGTGGGAACTTCTGTCTCCGCTTCCCTGTATGCTGACGACTTTTGCCTTTACTGCAGCTCTACTGGCATTGCAGCTGTTGAACGTCAGCTACAGGGCGCTATCCGCAAGGCGCAGTCTTGGGCTGTAGCGCATGGGTTTCAGTTTTCGGCAGCCAAGACCCGCGTTATGCATTTCTGCCGGCGCCGAACAGTCCATCCTGAGCCGCGGCTTTATCTTGCCGACGAACTGCTTGCTGTGGTGGAGACCCACAGGTTTTTGGGGGTGGTTTTCGATGCCCGGTTGACTTGGCTGCCTCATATCCGGCAGCTCAAACAGGCGTGTTGGCGGCATCTCAATGCTCTGCGATGTTTGAGCCACACCCGCTGGGGCGCCGACCGCTCTACCGTGTTACGGCTCTACCAGGCGTTAATCCAGTCCCGCCTGAATTATGGGAGCCTGGCTTATGGCTCAGCATCCCCATCTGCGTTACGGGTGCTGGACCCAATTCTCCACAGCGGGATACGCCTTGCCACTGGTGCTTTCCGCACCAGCCCTGTGGACAGCGGACTAGTGGAGGCAGGTGTACCTCCACTGCGGTTCCGACGCCAACGTTTGCTGGCCGCTTATACTGCCCATGTTCCAAGCTCGCCCGGGCATCCTAACTATCGTCTCCTGTTCCCGCGATCGGTCGTCCGTCTGCCAGAACGTCGGCCCCGCTCTGGTTGTACAATAGCGGTCCGCGTCAAAGAGCTTCTCTGCGGGCTTGGGTTTTTCCCTGTTCCACCTCCTTTCCGGGCGCCTCTGAGTACACCCCCGTGGTGTGTTCCTCGCCCTTGCCTTCGGCTCGACTTGGCACGGGGCTCGAAGGACTCGGTCCCTCCAGAGGCCTTCCGCCGCCGCTTTTCTTCCATCCTGGCCACGTATCAGGGCTCTGGAATTGTTTACACCGACGGTTCGATGGTTGCTGGTCGTGTCGGATATGCGCTCACTCTCGGGGACCATTCCGAACAACGGTCCTTGGCGGCTGGCTGCAGCGTTTACACTGCTGAGCTAGTCGCCATCTTTCGAGCCCTAGAGTATATCCGCTCCTGCTCAGGTGAGTCCTTCGTTATCTGTAGCGATTCCCTGAGCGGTTTACGAGCTCTCGACCAGTGCTTTCCTCGTTCTCGTCTGGTGATGGCTATCCATGAGTCCCTGCATGCTCTTGCGCGTAGCGGCCGCTCTGTGGTCTTTGTGTGGACTCCCGGTCATGTCGGTATCCCGGGCAATGAACATGTTGACCGCCTGGCGAAAGAGGCCACGAGACAACCGTCTCTGGATGTTGGCCTCCCAGAGACTGATTTGCGGGCAGTCCTCCGCCGAAATGTTTTTGCGCTTTGGGCCGCTGAATGGCGCGATCGGATCACGCCCAATAAACTCCGTGCCATTAAGGAGACGACGACTGTGTGGCGGTCATCCATGCGAGCCAACCGCAGGGACTCAGTCGTCCTCTGTCGGCTCCGCATTGGCCACTCCCGGCTGACACACAGTTTTTTACTGCGCCGGGAGCACCCTCCTGTATGTCGCTGCGGGGCGGCTTTGACAGTGGCCCACATTTTGTTGGCCTGCCCCTTTTTAGCTGTGGTCAGGCAGACATTTGCGCTGCCTGAGACGCTCCCTGCCCTTTTATATGATGACTCTGTTATGGCTGGCTTAGTTCTACGTTTTATTCGGGCAGGGGGTTTTTATCATTTAATCTAAGTGTTTGTTTTATCTTGTTGTTTTGGTGTTGATTCTGGCCTTTGGCCTCCGGTTTTAAACTGATTTTTTTTTTAATGTGTTTTACGTGGTTGGCTTTTCCTTTTTTATTTCCATGGTCGGCCAACCACCGTCACACTCTGTGTGATTTTAGTTCGTTTTGTCTGGTCTTTGTCTCAGTTTCTCTTGTTCTGTGTTGTCTGTGCTCTATTCTGTTTCTCGTTTTTATTCTCTGTGGGTGTTTTTAGTACTTGGAAAAAGGGACCGATGACCGTAGCAGTCTGGTCCCTTTACTCCCACAAACCAACCAACCACCGTCACACTCTGTGTGGTTTTAGTTCGTTTTGTCTTGTCTTTGTCTCAGTTTCTGTTGTTCTGTATCGTCTGTGTTCTATTCTGTTCCTCGTTTTTATTCTCTGTGGGTGTTCTTTGTATTTGGAAAAAGGGACCGATGACCGTAGCAGTCTGGTCCCTTTGATCCCCAAAACCAACCAACCATGCCACGACGCGTCGCGGCTGTTACCCGAGCCAAAAGTGGACATACCGGATATTAGGTAGGTGGTCATAATGTTCTAGCATAGTGCCAATGATTATGTGACAATTCTGGCAGATTAGGTCTATCTCATGGTACAATGTTTCCTCTCATCATGCTGTGTTCCAAGACGACAGAGGCACTGTTCACAAAGCTCGCATCACCCAGGACTGGGATTTTGAGCACAAAGGTGGATCGTCACATCTCCTCTGGCCACCATAGTCACCAGATCTCAATATTATTGAGCCTTTGTGGTTTACTTTGGAAAGAAGGGTACGTGGTCGTTATTCGCCTCCATCATCATTACCTGAACTTGCCACTCTTTTGCAGGAAGAATAGTGTAAGATTCCCTTGAAAACCATACCGTAACTATTGTTATCCATTCCAAGAAGACTGGAAGCTGTTTTGAATTCAATGGTTTTCCTACACCATATTAGGCGTAGTACTGTGTTGTGTTTTTGATGTTTCCGGGTTCTTGTCCACCCGCTGTGTTTTCCTAAGAAGCGTTTTTCGAAATGCTCTTCTAGCTTTAGTATATCTACAGTAGACTATTTTATATTCATCAGGGTCCCTTCTTCGATGGCGCATGACGGCTCTGTTTCACGCTGCTACGAATCTTACATATCCGAGCAAGCGGAGGTTAGAGTTTATCTTCTCGTAGACGTCGATGCCTCGAGCACACTTACGATCTGAATCGTGACTGCCAGCCGGAGTGACCGAGCCGTTCTAGGCGCTACAGTCTGGAACCGCGCGACCGCTACGGTCGCAGGTTCGAATCCTGCATTGGGCATGGATGTGTGTGATGCCCTTAGGTTAATTAGGTATAAGTAGTTCAAGTTCTAGGGGACTGACTGATGACCTCAGAAGTTAAGTCCCATAGTGCTCAGAGCCATTTGAACCATTTGAATCGTGACTTGTTTAATGAACCATTCTTACATTCGTCAGTTCTGATTTATGTAAACTACACAGAACCTAAATCAGAATGACGTGACAGGGATTTGAACGTTACACCTGTTCGAATACAAATCAAATGTCTTAACCACCCCTCCAACTTTGGAGGTTGATATACGAATGCATTGTATTCCAGGAACACTAAAACTACATATAAACATGTAAAGTCTTCAGAACAGTTTTCATAATACGATTGGGCCCTCTTTCAGTAACAGCTAATGACTCAGCACCCAAGATGAGAACCACCTCTTTTGTTACAAAGGAAGGACCAGTGTCGGTTTTAGTGCGTGCGCCATTTATGGCGAAGAGAGACTGAAATTTCCTGTTTCGTATTAGTGGAATTATACTTTTACATACGGCGTTTTCTTACCATGTTTTTATGTTGTGGTTCGCACCGTAAACACTCAAATTTGTTTTTTCAGTGCATATTGATATGGATAGAATCATTGTGTTAGCCTATAGTTTTTTACATCACTTTGGTCTTCATTTACTGTGTCATTAGGCGCAACTACATGTTAATATTTGCTTTTATCACGTTTTTCCAATAATATCACAGGTTTGTGTGAAAAAAATTTAAAAATGATAGAGTGCAACTTAAATTTATACCATCAGCTTAATTCGGCATACGCCACGCACATCATATTGACAGCTGAAAATAGTCACATTTGCAGCTTCTAGTTTTGAACCAAATAATATTCACTTGTCGGTCGAGGACAAGGAAACCATCAATCTTATTATTAAAAATATATCAGAGTTAAGAAATTCGTTTCATTAATTTAACTTGACGGAGACTGAATTAGCAAATTCGCATGGCCATGTAGTTGTCACAAGTGTATGTACGTCAGTCCAGAGAGGTTTGGAGAAAGTTAGTTCCCGAGTGAACTGTACACTGGACTTCAAAAAAAAGAAAACTGAAGTTCATGAAAATAAGATTGAAGCTAACGTCGCCGATAAAAGTGTGAGTAGAAAAGTAGTTTTGTGTGGATAGCTGTTGCCGCGTCATCTACGACGCTAGGAAACAGTTACGTGCAGAGGACTGTTATCATGAAGATGGTTACCATTATGCAGAGATGGCTGCGTATTTAAACTAAAGTGCACGAACAGAAAACTCTTTAACTGGATAAAAACGAAATTTACCAGTAAAATTACCGCCATCACGTAAGTGGCGTCCACAAGATGCCCAGCAAATGTGACTTGCTGCTATGGTTTCCTCAGTATATTCACAACAGTACTGGGAAGTAGCACAAAACGAATCTGTAGAAATGTACTACAAATGACTAAGCCTAGCGGAACATATCACACAGTAAATAACAGTGGGGGGAGGAAGGTTAGGATTTTCAGATGCCGCGGATGACGAACTCAGCAGAGACGGAGAACAAGTCAGTATTTAGCAGGGACAGAAATAAAATCGACCACGTCGTTTTCGAAGGAAACATCCCGACATTCAGCTTTAGCGATTAAGGGAAACCACGAAAAACACAAAGATCGGTGATTGCACGGCTGTTTGAAGGCCGCTCATCCTGAATCCGACTCCTGTAACTTTACCATAGCTCCATTCTCCATAGCTCTGTACGTTTTCCTGCTGTATTAACGAGCCAGGAGGGGAAGAATCCACGTTATGATTGATTAACGTGGCATCAGAACAGCAGGGCATTCTCCAAATAGCAGATACTATCTACAGACGTCACATCATTAAATGCTGAATCGGAATTACTTTTCTTATTATTTGAAGGCCATGCATAGTCTTTAATACGCCATCGCACTATTATGAGGGGGAAAAACATTCACTGGAATATCATTACACCAGCCTCCAAGACGACGGTAGATATCAACTATTATTTGATTTCATTAAGTAATCTAATGCAAGGGGAGGATCATTTTGTAACAAATATGGCGGACAAGATTGATGCTGTCGAACAAAAATTAATCCATGGGAAAAAATCGCTTTCAGTTTCATGACATGGAACATTACCGGAACTCAAGGCAGTCATTTGTAGACTAGACATGACTGACTATATTGATATTCCTAGGTTCGAAGAGTTAAAATACAAATATTCAAGGTGTAGATATTTCTTAGACAGCGATTTACCAGACTTTCAGCATCCTAGCTTCAGCGGATGTTCTTCATACGAAACAGACCTGCGGCATTATAGCGCTGTAGGGAGACAACGAAGCCAATTAAAGACAATCAGCTAAGTACAAACTACACACATCAAAAAAAGTTTTGCATCGCCCCAGTTCCCCGAACTCCTGAAGATAGATGTTGACTGTGAATATTGTATCACAGACATAGTCCCGTGGTTCATGGTGTGGGTTCCTGTAGTCATGTCCTAGTTCATGAACTACGGGCAACGTATGAGTGGCCAAGTAAGTGGTCCCGACAGTCGGGATACCAGTTACTTTGGAATAAGGCTGGGCATCTCGGACATATTCTCAGTCGTGGTCACCTTTGTGCTCATACGGCAAAGACTACCAAATCCACCTATTAGTCCCTCAGCCGTTAGGGGTAAAACCCAATGGGACTCGGGGCAAGTAAGGCTAGCAACCTGCTTCCCTGGTACTTTAAATATGATGCTGGCAACAATCAGAGCAAAATGCCTCGGACCTTTGGAGGTGACGGAGTCCCACCTCTAACTGACAAACCAGGGACTCCTAAGATACGACTTGGCAAACAAATGGTAATGAGATGGGGAGCTATTAATATCAATGGGGGCTACTCTGGGAAGAAGGTAGAGCTGGCAGAGGCTGCAAGTAAGATGGGGCTGGACGTTTTAGCTGTTAGTGACATTCGGGTAAGGGGTGAGAAAGAAGAGGAAGTGGGAGAATACAAGGTCTACCTGTCAGGAGTCAAAGCAGGAATAGCACAATCGGGTGTAGGGCTTTACATCAGGAAAGAAATGGAACCCAGCGTAGTTACAATAAGGTATGTAAACGAACGACTGATGTGGATAGATTTGACAGTGTCTAGCAAGAAAATTAGGATTGTGTCAGTATATTCGCATTGTGAAGGGACAGATTAGGATAAGATGCATAGTTTTTATGAGGCACTCAGTGATGTAGTTGTTAGAGTAAAGGACAAGGACAGTGTTCTGCTCATGGGTGATTTTAACGCCAGGATTGGAAATCGAACAGTAGGGTATGAAAAGGTTATGGGTAAATTTGGAGAGGATATGGAGGCCAACAGGAACGGGAAACAACTCTTGGATTTCTGTGACAGTTTGGGCTTAGTAATCACAAACTCCTTTTTTAAACATAAGAACATTCACCGATATACTTGGGAAGGCAGGGGAACCAGATCTGTCATTGACTATATAATAACAGATCAGGAAGGCTGTGAGGGACACACGTGTATTCAGGGGATTCTTTGATGACACTGATCATTATTTAATCTGCAGTGAAATTGGGATTTTGAGGCCGAAAGTGCAGGAGGTCAGGTCCATATGTAGGAGGATAAGAGTGGAGAAACTTCAGGATAAGGAAATCAGGCACAAGTACATAATAGCGATCTCAGAAAGGTACCAGTTAGTTGAATGTAGTCAATTACAGTCATTGGAAAAGGAATGGACAAGGTACAGGGACGCAGTACTAGAAGTGGCTAAAGAATGTCTTGGAACAGTAGTGTGTAAAAATAGGATGAAGCAAACAGCTTGGTGGAATGACACAGTCAAGGCAGCCTGTAAAAGGAAAAAGAAGTCATATCAAAAATGGCTACATACTAGAACTCAGGTAGACAGAGAAAGTTATGTTGAAGAAAGAAACAAAGCTAAACAGTTAATTGCAGCATCCAAGAAGAAATCTTGGGAAGACTTTGGAAACAGGTTGGAGACTATGGGTCAAGCTGCTGGAAAACCATTCTGGAGTGTAATTAGCAGTCTTCGAAAGGGAGGTAAGAAGGAAATGACAAGTATTTTGGACAGGTCAGGAAAACTGCTGGTGAATCCTGTGGAGGAGGAGGAGGATATTAGTGTTTAACGTCCCGTCGACAACGAGGTCATCAGAGACGGAGCGCAAGCTCGGGTGAGGGAAGGATGAGGAAGGAAATCGGCCGTGCCCTTTCAAAGGAACCATCCCGGCATTTGCCTGAAGCGATTTAGGGAAATCACGGAAAACCTAAATCAGGATGGCCGGAGACGGGATTGAACCGTCGTCCTCCCGAATGCGAGTCCAGTGTGCTAACCACTGCGCCACCGCGCTCGGTGAATCCTGTGGATGCCTTGGGCAGATGGAGGGAATATTTTGAAGAGTTGCTCAATGTAGGTGAAAATACGATCAGTAATGTTTCAGATTTCGAGGTAGAATGGGATAGGAATGATGATGGAAATAGGATCACATTTGAGGAAGTGGAGAAAATGGTCAATAGGTTGCAGTGCAATAAAGCAGATGGGGTGGATGAAATTAAGTCGGAACTCATCAAATACAGTGGAATGTCAGGTCTTAAATGGCTACACAGGATAATTAAAATGGCCTGGGAGTCGGGACAGGTTCCATCAGACTGGACAAAAGCAGTAATCACACCAATCTTTAAACATGGAAACAGAAAAGATTGTAACAACTACAGAGGTATCTCTTTAATCAGCGTTGTGGGTAAAATCTTCTCAGGTATTGTTGAAAGGAAAGTGCGAGTATTAGTTGAGGACCAATTGGATGAAAATCAGTGTGGGTTTAGGCCTCTTAGAGGTTGTCAGGACCAGATCTTTAGCTTACGGCAAATAATGGAGAAGTGTTATGAGTGGAACAGGGAATTGTATCTATGCTTTATAGACCTAGAAAAGGCATATGACCGGGTTCATAGGAGGAAGTTATTGTCTGTTCTACGAGATTATGGAATAGGAGGCAAACTTTTGCAAGCAATTAAAGGTCTTTACATGGATAGTCAGGCAGCAGTTAGAGTTGACGGTAAATTGAGTTCATGGTTCAGAGTAGTTCCAGGGGTAAGACAAGGCTGCAACCTGTCTCCACTGTTGTTCATATTATTTATGGATTATATGTTGAAAACAATAGACTGGCTGGGTGAGATTAAGATATGTGAACACAAAATAAGCAGTCTCTCATATGCGGATGACTTAGTTGTGATGGCAGATTCGATTGAAAGTTTGCAAAGTAATATTTCAGAGCTAGATCAGAAATGTAAGGACTATGGTATGAAGATTAGCATCTCCAAAACGAAAGTAATGTCAGTGGGAAAGAAATATAAACGGATTGAGTGCCAAATAGGAGGAACAAAGTTAGAACAGGTGGACGGTTTCAAGTACTTAGGATGCATATTCTCACAGGATGGCAACATCGTGAAAGAACTGGAAGCGAGGTGTAGCAAAGCTAATGCAGTGAGCCCTCAGCTACGATCTACTCTCTCCTGCAAGAAGGAAGTCAGTACCAAGACTAAGTTATCTGTGCACCGTTCAATCTTTCGACCAACTTTGTTCTATGGGAGCGAAAGCTGGGTGGATTCAGGTTACCTTATCAATAAGGTTGAGGTTACGGATATGAAAGTAGCTAGGATGATAGCAGGTACTGTAGATGGGAACAATGGCAGGAGGGTGTCCACAATGAGGAAATCAAAGAAAAACTGGGAATGAACGCTATAGATGTAGCAGTCAGGGCGAACAGGCTTAGATGGTGGGGTCATGTTACACGCATGGGAGAAGCAAAGTTACCCAAGAGACTCATGGGTTCAGCAGTAGAGGGTAGGAGGAGTTGGGGCAGACCAAGGAGAAGGTACCTGGATTCGGTTAAGAATGATTTTGAAGTAATAGGTTTAACATCAGAACAGGCACCAATGTTAGCACTGAATAGGGGATCATGGAGGAATTTTATAAGGGGGGCTATGCTCCAGACTGAACGCTGAAAGGCATAATCAGTCTTAAATGATGATGATGATGATGATGATGATGATGATGATGATGATGATGATGAGACATAGTCCCTTTGACTGTTCAGAGACGTCACTAAACCCACTCAAAGATGTAAACAACCATGCATGAGCAGTGCGTATTAGACGGATGAGGTCCAACTGCCGAACAGATCCAGTTATTTCACCAGGAAGGAGGCACACGTCTTGTGTTGTCTATGGTTCAACCATGCCTAGACGGTCAGTACCTCGGTTCAATCGCGTCCGCTTTGTTACTTTGTGACTGGAAGAGCTCTCAACAAGGGATGTGTCCAGGCGTCTCGTTGTGAACCAAAGCGATGTTGTTCGGACATGGAGGAGATACAGAGAGACAGGAACTGTCGATGACATGCCTCGCTTAGGCCGCCCAAGGGCTACTACTGCGGTGGATGATCGCTACCTAGGGATTATAGCTCGGAGGAACCCTGACAGCAATGGCACCATGTTGAATAATGCTTTTCGTGCAGCCACAGGACGTCGTGTTATAGCAAGCACGACACGCAGCGCGGTACAGATGGGACCAACAACATGCCGAATGGACCGCTTAGGATTGGCAGCACGTTCTCTTCATCGGTGAGTGTCGCATATGCCTTCAACCAGACAATCGTCGGAGATGTGTTTTAAGGCAACCCGATCAGGCTGAACGCCTTAGACACACTGTCCAATGAGTGCAGCGAGGTGGAGGTTGCCTGCTGTTTTGGGGGTGACATTATGTGGGGCTGACGTACGCCGCTGGTGGTCATGGAAGGCGCCGTAACAGCTGTATGATATGTGAATGCCATCCTCCGGCCGATAGTGCAACCATATCGGCAGCATATTGGCGAGGCATTCGTCTTCATGGACGACAATTCGCGCCCCCTTCGTGCACATCTTCTGAGTGACTTGTTTCACTATAACGACATTGCTCGACTAGAGTGGCCAGCATGTTCTCCAGACGTGAATCCTATCGAAGATGTCTGGGATAGATTGAAAAGGGCTGTTTATGGACGACGTGACCCACCAACCACTCTGAGGGATCTACGCCGAATCGCCGTTGAGGAGTGGGGCAATCTGGATCAACAGTGCCTTGATGAACACGTGGATAGTATGTCACGACGAATACAGGCATGCATCAATGTAAGAGGACGTGCTACTGGGTATTAGAGGTACCGGTGTGTACAGCAGTCTCGACCACTACCTCTGCAGGTCTCGCGGTATGGTGGTACAACATGCAATGTGTGGTTTTCATGAGCAATAAAAAGGGCGAAAATGATGTTTATGTTGATCTCTTTTCCAATTTTCTGTACAGATTCCGGAGCTCTCGGAACCAAGGTGATGCAAAATTTTTCTTCATTTTTGTTGACGATTGAGGTGGTGTCATCGACCTATAAAGCCTGAAGAGCGTGCTGCAATGAAACTGACAAATTTCAAGAATATTAGGGAATTTTGCAGTAATAATTGATGAGCTAGTCTCTAATCTGTCATTTTTTCCCTTCCTTTACGCTAAGACCACCCTTCTAAATGGACATTTCCTGCCTCCACACTTGTTAGATGAATGCGCTGACCAAACGTGAGAAGTTACTTAGCAGAGACCGGCAGTAGGTGCAATTAGATTATGAGCTTGCTGCTGGCGCGTTTTACTTCGACTGAACTGTGTCGTGGTATTTTCATGTTTGCATGCAGAGAATGTTCAAGAACACACTAAATTGTTGTTAGTTTCTCTAGTAAATTCGCTATTGAGGTGAAGCCAAAATCTGAACAAGGATATGTCTTTTAGTCTTACAATAGGGAAAAAATTCCTTTTGTATGTGTTTACGCTGAACGACTGGTACCGACTTAGGCTGCAGTCAAAGTGGCACCGATATCGGAGGATTCCGCTGTCGACCGGCGTAGGCCAGAGGCGGCCGATCTTTTCAGATCAGTACACCAGTACGTGCGTGGTCACACTGTAGCCGATCTCATGGCCCGAACGTACAGACTTCGGAACATAATCGGTGAAATTCAAATCAGTTTTTGTTCTGTCACATCCACGGACGTCCCCATAGAGGAAATATGGAATGTGAGAATCTGATAAGTTTAGTCCAAGAAAGAGTGAGTTTGTAGCGTCCTGAGGATGAAAACTCCATAATCGGGATATAGCTTGGACTCTATGGACTGAAATAGTAGGTTTATTGGAAACAACAAGTAGGCAAAATATTTATTGGAAATTTAAGCGTAAATTATAAAAATAATTTCAAGTGAGAAGGGTGGCGTGTCCAGTGTTTATAGTTACTATAGTGGAACTTTTTTGGACTGTGGTAGACTGACATTAATTGTCTGCTTAATTGTCTGCTTACTAGCGTTTTATACCAACGGTGTGGTGACTCTGTTATATGAAGTGGTTTGAAAATGTGGTGTACGGTATGTATGTCCACTTTTCATTTATTGGGTGTTCAGAGTAGCTTATGCTAAACTTTATGCTTGTCTTTCACATGCATGTTGAATGACGGTCATTTAAGGTTAATTGACGTATGTCTGCACAACGTCAAATAAATAGAGCGAGACAGTGTGTTTATCTTACTTTTCAAGGTCACGTGGAATCGTCTCGAGTATGTAACAGAACACGTTTCTCCCACATTTCATATATTCGTAAAACTTATGTGATTATTCCTTATAACTGAGGACAGTTTGTGCAGCACTCGCCACGTTCCTTTCGAGGCAGGTATAGCTTATTCACATCCATTCGACGTCTTTTTTATAGCAAAAGCCTTAATGCAGCACTCGCCTCCAAGCAGAGGCGCCGCTGTATCCATCCCACCCTGGGAGGTTAAATCTGACCTATTTCATGTGCAGGATACATTCTAACCTAACCTCCTTGACCCCGGCAAAAACTGGAGGAGATCGGATGCACTGTGACCACGCTGTTGCCCGATGTTATCGGGCGACCTCTGGCGACGGTGACTGACGACCGTTACTGGTGCCACTGTAAACGCAGCCTTAGGTGGAGCAGTGGTTAGACACTAGACTTGCATTCGGGAGGACAGGTATTCAGTTCCCTCGTCCGGCCAACCAGGTATGTTTTCCGTGGTTACCCTGAATCGCCCTATAATGCAAGCATGGTTCCTTTGAAAAGGGCCGGCCGCGGTGGCCGAGCGGTTCTAGGCGCTTCAGTCTGGAACCGCTCGACTGCTACAGTCGCAGGTTCGAATCCTGCCTCGGGCATGGATGTGTGTGATGTCCTTAGGTTAGTTAGGTTTAAGTATTTCTAAGTTCTAGGGGACTGATGACCTCAGATGTTAAGTCCCATAGTGTTCAGAGCCATTTGAACCTTTGAAAAGGACTTTGCCGATTTACTTCTCCAGTCTGAGCGTGTTCTCCCTTTCTAATGACGTCCTCGCGGACAGAACTATAAGCCCTCCGTTTTGTACGTATAGTGACATCTCTGAGATATAATGGGAAAGTGTTACAACTGGAGATCCATAGGGAAAAAACACCCACTTAAGATAATGGTCGAGGAAAATCGAATCAATCAGGCATTATTTGATAAATAATATCGAATATATAGAAAAGAGCTCAGTTGATTGAGTTAAATACCTCACTTCTTGAATTTAAAGCTTTCCTCAAGCCGAACTATGCTAGGGTTAAAGCGAAGCTGTACAGGGTGTTACAAAAAGGTACGGCCAAAGTTTCAGGAAACATTCCTCACACACAAAGAAAGAAAATATGTTATGTGGACATGTGTCCGGAAACGCTTACTTTCCATGTTAGAGCTCATTTTATTACTTCTCTTCAAATCACATTACTCATGGAATGGTAACACACAGCAACAGAACGTACCAGCGTGACTTCACTTTGTTACAGTAAATGTTCAAAATGTCCTCCGTTAGCGAGGATACATGCATCCACCCTCCGTCCCATGGAATCCCTGATGCGCTGATGCAGCCCTGGAGAATGGCGTATTGTATCACAGCCGTCCACAATACGAGCACGAAGAGTCTCTACATTTGGTACTGGGGTTGCGTAGACAAGAGCTTTCAAATGCCCCCATAAATGAAAGTCAAGAGGGTTGAGGTCAGGAGAGCGCGGAGGCCATGGAATTGATCCGCCTCTACCAATCCATCGGTCACCGAATCTGTTGTTGAGAAGCGTACGAACACTTTGACTGAAATGTGCAGGAGCTCCATGGTGCATGAACCACATGTTGTGTCGTACTTGTAAAGGCACATGTTCTAGCAGCACAGGTAGAGTATCCCGCATGAAATCATGATAACGTGCTCCATTGAGCGTAGGTGGAAGAACATGGGGCTCAATCAAGACATCACCAACAATGCTTGCCCAAACGTTCACAGAAAATCTGTGTTGATGACGTGATTGCACAATTGCGTGCGGATTCTCGTCAGCCCACACATGTTGATTGTGAAAATTTACAATTTGATCACGTTGGAATGAAGACTCATCTGTAGAGAGAACATTTGCACTGAAATGAAGATTGACACATTGTTGGATGAACCATTCGCAGAAGTGTACCCGTGGAGGCCAATCAGCTGCTAATAGTGCCTGCACACGCTGTACATGATACGGAAACAACTGGTTCTCCTGTAGCACTATCCATACAGTGACGTGGTCAACGTTACCTTGTACAGCAGCAACTTCTCTGACGCTGACATTAGGGTTATCGTCGACTGCACGAAGAATTGCTTCGTCCATTGCAGGTGTCCTCTTCGTTCTATGTCTTCCCCAGTCGCAAGTCATAGGCTGGAATGTTCCGTGCTCCATAAGACGCCGATCAATTGCTTCGAACGTCTTCCTGTCGGGACACCTTCGTTCTGGAAATCTGTCTCGATACAAACGTACCGCGCCACGGCTATTGCCCCGTGCTAATCCATACATCAAATGGGCATCTGCCAACTCCGCATTTGTAAACATTGCACTGACTGCAAAACCACGTTCGTGATGAATACTAACCTGTTGATGCTACGTACTGATGTTCTTGATGCTAGTAATGTAGAGCAATGAGTCGCATGCCAACACAAGCACCGAAGTCAACATTACCTCCCTTCAATTGGGCCAACTGGCGGTGAATCGAGGAAGTACAGTACATACTGACAAAACTAAAATGAGCTCTAACATGGAACTTAAACGATTCCAGACACATGTCCACATAACATCTTTTCTTTATTTGTGTGTGAGGAATGTTTCCTTAAAGTTTGGCCGTACCTTTTTGTAACACTCTGTATACATAAACAGAACCGTATGGCTCAAGACCCCAGTGACTAGCGACACAATTCGTAATTGTAGCATAGCACGGGACTGCATGTGAACAGAAAGGTCCACAACTGAATCGCTACCGTCTCCAATATTCGTTATAGTTTGGTTCTTTCAGTGAAATCAGTTGCGCTGCCGCTGACAGCGGTGTAACGTGTCAGGAGCTATCTATTGGCGGAAATTTCGGAGTGATTACTAGAGAATAAGATCGTCTTTCATCTCCGTGGCTGCGGGTGACTTCTACTTTGAAACGTGAACTGGCTACGTTCATTGAAGAAATAAATGTCCAAGATCCAAACCTTGAGAAGTGAATAGCTCTTTGGCAGAGACAAAAATATTAATAGCAGTGGTCATGGAGTCATGTTCAGGTGTATTTATAGTAAAAATTGGGATATCCCATGTTTCATGTTTAATATTCATATTCCTTAGCCTGTACATTTTAAAATGAATTGACTGTACTCTACGGATCAGTAATCTGGTGATCCCAAAAATAAAATCTATAATGCTGTACTACATTTCTTCTCAAGAAGGAAAACAGTCTCTTGAAGGAGACGCAATAACGGTTTCCAGTACACACTTTCTTTCTTTCTTTCTTTTCTTTCTTTAAAACGGTGTTACCTTAAAATTGGTCATGTACTCTCAACACAATTCACATTTTTTCACATACGATATCTTGTATATAAAGAGAATAGGTAGATTTCTGAAAGGCGTTCTTCGGTCTAGAATATAGTCGACTGATGACGTAGATACGACGGTGTGGAGTATCTACTCAGAAATGTAACAGGCTCAAATAAATTTCTAGCTTTCTTTAAATGTGGGTAAGTGCTGCTGGATAATGAGAACGACACCGATAATATCGTGTTAAAGATTAGTGGTAAACTTCTGGGGGTTGTCACGTCGTTTTAATACGGGGGAGAGGGGTGTTATTACTACAAATCGATCTGAAATTGAAAAAGTGCTTGAAACACGTAGAAGTGAAAGTAAATATAACTGTAGTATAACATTGTCAGTATTAAAATGGCCGTATGGGCACGTTCCGAAACCCAATAAATTAAAAACAAAAAAGTAAATGGTGGGCAACCTTTTACAAGACGCTAGTGCACTCAGCTGTGTAGCAGTGCCCCAGCATTTTCAGATCCTACCAAGTAGACCTAACAGCAGATGTCAAAGAGAATTACTCAGTTCCTGTCTGTGTACAACCTACCTCGTCGCTCAGGGCTGAACATACCAGATGCAAGCCCAAAAGTCAGATTCCATTGTATGACGCTGGATAACTTACGTATTTCTTTCTGACAGGCTATGGTCTCTTCTGTTCGATGTCAGAAAATGTCTTATTGTTTCTTCCGTACCAATCCGTCTCTAATAGCCTTGTTGACGAACCGTTAAATCTTTGTGTTTGCTTGTTTTAGAAGCAAGACACCGGATCTTACGACTCCCCTTAAATCGATAACGACCATTGGGGTTATTTTCTCTTCTTAATCAATACGCCATTGTCTTTTATATCCATTAGTGACCGTCAAATACGCCCGTGCTCCTCAAGATTCTGTTAACTTCCGACTTACGCAATGATGTTTAAAAATGTGACGTCCTAGTCCGTCAGGTGAACTTCCACGTGATTCTTCCACTTTAGTTTCGGCGCAAACCAAGAATTTCTTCTTACCCCCAGTTCCTTCGGATATGACTTTCCGAGAAATAGGAGTTTGAAGAGATTCGCTGTGGCCTTGTACATTGTCCGATCAAAAGTATACGGACACTTGTTAGTGGACATTAACATGGGGTGTGTCTACTCTTGAATGCTGTTAGGGGCACTTCCAGTGCGGTGTAGGAATGTCTGCGGAGGAATTACAGCTTATTTTTCCTCGCGAGCCGAAACCAGAGGAGGTGGTGATGGACGCTGGCGCCTGGCGCGAAGTGGACGTTCTAACTCATCCCAAACATGAGGTGTTGTACTGGGTTCAGATCTGGACTTTGGGTAGGCCAGTCTATTTCAGGAATGTTACTACCCACAAACTGTTGCCTCACAGATACTGATTTATGACAGGTTGCATTGTCATGCTGATACAATCACTCATCGTCTGTTAACTGTTCTTCTACTGTGTGCAGTACACAGTACTGTAAAATGTGCTGAAATCCTTCTGCAATTAACGTTTTCTTCAGCGCAGTAAGGGGACCAAACCCTAATCACGAGAAAGACCGCCATACCATATTGTCACCTCCTCCATACTTCACAGCTGGCGCAGCACATGGCAGTTAAGGTTCCCCAGGCAGTCGCCAAACCCAAACCCTTTCATCGGATTGCCGTAGGGTACAGTGTCATTCGTCGCTCCAAAACACTCATTTGTCACCATATTCAGTAGCTTCCATTTTTACCCCACCTCAACCGCTGCTTAACATAGTTGAAATGTGCGGCTCATGAGGACAGCTCGATCATTGTACCCCATTCTTTCTGACTCCCTACGCACAGTCATTGTGCCAGCTGGACTGCTGGTACCACTTTGGAACCTACCAGTGATTTCTTCCGCTGAATTCATGAACTTTTATACAATCACCCTTTGCAATGCTCGACGGTCCCTGTCCGTCAGTACATGAGGTCTGCCTGGTCTTGGTTTAGTTGTGACTGTCCCTTTGTGTTTTTGCTTCAAAGTTGCATCACCAACACTCGACCTAGTTAGCATTAGAAGGGCTGAAATGTCTCTGATGGAGTTTCTCCGCTGACACCACAATACTTCCAGCTTTCTTTACAATGGCGGGTCCACCCCTCTTGAAATCTAGTCGTCATTTCCAGATTGCATACGGATGTCCGGATGCTTTTGAACAGATAGTGTACATCTCTTCTAACCCCA
Source organism: Schistocerca nitens (assembly GCF_023898315.1). Classification (NCBI taxonomy): domain Eukaryota; kingdom Metazoa; phylum Arthropoda; class Insecta; order Orthoptera; family Acrididae; genus Schistocerca; species Schistocerca nitens. The sequence continues at coordinate 566,346,629 of NC_064616.1, read as the reverse complement.
AGAATGTTAGACACCTGACACGCTAACGTGAAGGGGAACGTTTAAGTAAACTTACAGAACCAAGTTAGATTGGAGAAATCTAATCCACTGGGGGCCGAACCGCACAATATCCCTGGGTTCGGTGTGGAGCGGCGGTGGGATGAGTGGGCTGCTGTAGCCTGTTGTGGGGTTGTGTAACACTGCGGGCTACGGCGGACACGAAGCCTCTCCGTCATTTCTAGGTCTCCAGTTCCATACAATACAATGGTAAGTTTCATCCCACTGATTGCGAGAACGCTCACGAATAGACAGTTAGGGCTACGCAATAACATATATTACTTCAGGTGTATTTTTGTGCCATGTATCACGATGAGAATAACCGTCAATGTATTATAATATACGCTTATTTCATTATTAATCACACCTCCCGATGTTTCACTTCAAAATAAGGCAAAGAAAAGTATTCCAGTTATCAGAATATTATCAGATACACCGAAAAATTATCGACTGAAAAAAAAAAAAGCCACGACCAAGGATCGAATATGGACTAGCGGTTTGGTAGGCTAATACATTGACTGTTCGACCACCGACTTCGCTCTGCTGGGCACATTGAATGACAGGCTCTCAAGCTCTCTCTCTTTTCAGGCATTAATCCTGACTTGCGGGGTCTGCTGGTTAATCGGATGTGGCATTTTAATTTTAAGGGGTGGCTGGATGCCCTTCTTGTTCAAAAATCAAATGTGTGTGAAATTTTATGGGACTTAACTGCTAAGGCTATCAGTCCCTAAGCTTACACACTACTTAACCTAAATTATCCTAAGGGTAAACACACACAACCATGCCCGAGGGAGGACTCGAACCTCCGCCGGGACCAGCCGCACACTCCCTGACTGCACCGCCCCAGACCGCTTGGCTAATCCGCCCTTCCTGTCACCACGCTGTACCCCCTGGGAAGGAATTAGTGTACCCCAACTGTCTGCATCTAGTGTAATCCATGGAATAGTGCGAATTTGTTCAGATGTCTGCGAGCCGAGTAACTGAGGCGGAACTTGGGGACCAGCCTGGCATTCACGTAGCGGGATGTGGAAAACCGCTCAAAAACCACATCCAGGCTGGCCGGCACACCGGCTCTCGTCGTTAATCCGCTGGGAGGATTCGTCCGGGGCCGCCGCGGCTACCCGAGTCCAGGAAGCAGCGCGTTAGCGCTCTCGGCTACCCTGGCGGGTGACGACAGGCACTGAAGCTACACCATTGAAACACAAAATCGTTCGTAACTACTACATTATTAATGTTTGACCCCATATAAAATTAATCAAAACATTTTTAGGCGATCTTTTCATGTATGGCACTGAAAATGTGATTTTACGTCATCAACTTTGATTTTGATATTTTCAAAAACTAGAGAGTGTGTAGCAAAATGCCGAAACACGTGTGTCTTCATTTTCAGTGTAGAACGTCCTTGCAAAACTTGATCAAAATCAGTGATCCACATGTCAGACCCACCCCTTGTCAGTGCAAACACTTATTTAGATCTGTATGTAAGAAAGGTAGGCCATATCTTCCTACTATTACTCGTAGATTAGCTACCCCAGTGGCTTTTTATTGCATTATTTTAACATAGTGTTAACACACCGTAAATTTTCAACTGCCAAGATCGCTAAAATCATTTATTCATATAGATGACCGGTTCTGGCAATTCTCTGTTGCCATCTTCGGCCCTGCAGTTGTTTGAGGACCATGATAATGAATTCACGCTGATGCCTTGGCCACCAAATTCGCCTGCTCGTAGCCCGATGGACACATCTGGGACGCTATCAGGTACCAACCCTGCGCCAACAAACCACGTGCCCGTAATTTAAACGAGTTGTGTTACTTGTATGTAGACATATGGTGCCATATACCTCCAGAAACCTACAAAGGGCTTCTGAAATCCATGTCACGTAGAGTCGCTACAGTATTACGTTCCATAGGTGGACCAAAACGCTACTAAGCAGGTGGTCCTAATGTGACGCTCTCGCTCTGCTAAACGAACTCACGATGATTGTCATAAAAGACATCATATTTACGCCAGTGACTGTAACACTTTCTTTATTTCACGATTGCAATTTCGGCCATAGGCCATTATCAAGTGCAGCTGAAAAATACAGAATGTTTGTAAATTATTTAACAAAATCGTTGTGTATCTTGATATTCGGCCGATTACACAAAATGAACGATGCAATTGCGTAAGCATGTTACTTCCTTTTTTGTGGCTTTAAGCCATGTCAACTTAAACAAGTATAAAACGTTAATTAAACTCACGATGAGTCTCGCGTATCTTCTCTGCCTCTTTAGTCCAAGCTGGTAAATATTTGTACCGACCGAGCAGTGTTGAGAAATATAATCACCAGTCGAACTTTTCTTATACTTCTGTTCTCTGCATAATTAAACGATGGAAGCCACAGATTCACGCTGTACGAACCTTGCACCCAGCTGATTCAAGACACCATATTTGTTTACAAATGTGGCAGTATACATGTGAAGTGTTACGACAGAAAAAGGAACCTGTGACCACTGGAGGTACTCTAGTTTACTTATTAAAGTTTACCATTAGATATCAGTTTAATTTTTTGTCAAAAGTTATCCAAAACCATATTCTGAAATAGTGTCTTGTTTCTCCACTAGGCAGTGCCACAAGTTCCTCCAAAATCGTAACGCAACATACACACATATGTAATACTAACTAATGTAAATCCACCCGATGATGGAGGTTTAAACCTTCGAAACGCGTCGTGGAAAAAATAAAACGGTGACTGGTAACAGTAAACTTGTTGTTTCATTTAAAGATTCACGCTAGTTTTCCAGAGACTTGTTTCTAAAATTCATCTGCGTGCCGTTTTCGGAAATTTTATCTTTCTTCCGATTTTAAGTTGTTCGAGACACACTGACAGTGTCGTATTGACTGTTCTGGCCTGTTAGAGCCCTATTTTATGTAATAAATTAACAATGCCTCGTCTCTATCGCGTTATAGCCCATATCTTGTTAAAAAGTTCTGGTCGGACAGTGCATGTTATTTTTACTGTTCATTGATTTTGAGAGTTCTTCCTCAAATATTAGGCTGCACCACATCGAAACATAGCAGCTTTATCGACAGGCAAAAAGTAAAAGCAACCATAGTTCTTCACTAGACACCTTACCTACGGCGAAAGGTATGCCATTGTCTTTTTTTTTTTTTTTTTTTTTTTCGCTATGCTCCAGTACACAGTGCTAATGAAATTAGTCTTCTGCTGTTGGCAATACAGCCACTAAGGGGTTGGGGGGGGGGGCGGCAAGGCTTAGGGGGGGTTACATAATGAAACAATTTCACAATATAGTTTTTGCAATAGGTAATGTGACAGTCACCGGATGTAACTTGTGAATCTAATGAACGACGTTCGAATTATCAAGATCACTAGAAAATCTGTCAGAGTACAACGCCAAATTTCTTCTTGCGCCGGGAGGTACATATTCTCTGGACGCATTATCGAAATGTAAGTCAGCGAGCGACTCATGGTACATTACGGGCAAATGCTATTCGGTGTAATGGCTCTAGAGTGGCAGGAAATTTCTAACAACTAGGAAACTGTTTATAGTTGTGATTCCAGTGCAACGGACCAAACTGTTCACATAACTCACCTGGGCAGCTGACAGTCTTGATTTTAAAAGAATTTGTCGTGAAAGGAAAGAGACAGAAAATGTTTTATATCGTCAGCTGGTATCGCCACCATTTGCGGTCGGCGTGGTTGAAAACTGTGTCAGATGGTAACCAAGTAATACTTTACCTCACAGTTTGTAAAAACAGTACGCGGTGAAGACCTGATGCTGCATTCAATCATTCTGGTGACGGCCGATAGTGGCCCGTTATAAAAGAAATTGTATGAGTGTGTCAAAGAAGATGTTAAGTGAACAATTTCTATGGCTACAACAAATTGTCATATATATGGAGACAGAAAAGAGGGGGAGGGAATAGTGGCAAGGTATCACAAGTTCGTAATGAAAGATTAAAAATATATCTTCCCATTGCTTTAGTACGAATACTGCTGTACAACTACGCCTTAACAAACATAAATTGCGTATGATTTTAAAAACGACTTTGAAAATATGTGTGTTGCATTTCTTTTAGTGATAAGTGCGTCGGTTGTAGCTAGATTTAAGCTCGTCTATCCACTATTAACCATTTGTAAATGTTATTTCATCTCGAGCATGTGTATTTTACTTGTACAGTACATTTTTCCGTAGCGAACTTCGAGAAACTGTTGGGATGGAGTGACTATTACAACAATGTCTTTCCAGCGTGTAACAGCACCATGTTCGAACAGATAATATCCTACCATGATAATTCGGCCCGCATCTCGTGGTCGTGCGGTAGCGTTCTCGCTTCCCACGCCCGGGTTCCCGGGTTCGATTCCCGGCGGGGTCAGGGATTTTCTCTGCCTCGTGATGGCTGGGTGTTGTGTGATGTGCTTAGGTTAGTTAGGTTTAAGTAGTTCTAAGTTCTAGGGGACTGATGACCATAGATGTTAAGTTCCATAGTGCTCAGAGCCATTTGAACCATTTGATAAATCGGTTGGTAGTGACTGAACGACTTTTGATGACACGTAGCCTACTAAGGAATTCCATTTAGTGATGCCTTCTCTGCGGGTTTAGATGAAACCAACAATACTACACGGAAGGCGTAAGACTGAGTGCTATTTTTGTGTTATGTGTCAGCAGTGCTTTCGCAATTGGATGTCTTCTAGCCGGCTGTAATGCTCTTGACTTCCTCATAGTGACAAATACGGGGAATTCCCAACGTAGACAAGGCTACTAGCTTGTATCAAAAAGGTAATCACGATGCTAACTATGCAGCATTTCCTTGGTGAATGTCTTCTCTGTTATTTGCAAGAATTCATTCTTTAAGATAAAGGCGACTTACCTAGATTAAGCTTATCCATGGCCAGTTGGTTTCATATCAGTCATTTTTACAGAAGATGTATACATACACACGTTATCCACACATTCGTTATGCATGCATATTCTGCAAAAATGAGTGATGTGGTACCAACTGATCATCACAATGGAAGCAGGCAGATGGATACTATCAACATACCGCCCATGCTGTCGCAAGCCAGCACCCAGCATTATTCTTGAAATAGCTATGTAACTTCTTAAACACCATCTGAAGATGAGCCTAAAACGGTTCGAAAACCGGTTCATGGAATGAATAAATAACTATTTCAAAACATTGACTGGTTGCAGTTTTACGTATTTACATTTACATTTTGTAGTTTCCTGATACAAAATATTTTTCATAAAATATTCCTTTCCTTCTTCAGATGCCCATTTTTAGTAATTTTTTTATTTATAATTACTGTTTTCGCTCATTGTCTCTACAATAAGACTGCAATTAGTGATAAAAATGAGTCTTATTGTTTATATTATCCTCTCGCGAAAACGTTTATTTATGAAATATTGTCTTTGTCTGTTGATACAGTGCATGATGATCATACCTGTTTTGTGGGGCGCTGAACTGCGAACTTCATCTTCATCGATATTCCACAAATCACACTCAAGTGCCTGGCAAAGGGTTCATTGAACCGCATTCACAATAATTCTCTATTATGCCAATCTCGAACAGCGCGCGGAAAAAAACGAACACCTATTTCTTTCCGCGCGAGCTCTGATTTCCCTTGTTTTATTATGACGATCATTTCTCCCTATGTTGATCGGTGTCAACAAAATATTTTCGCATGCGGAGGAGAAAGTTGGTTATTAACATTTCGTGAAAAGATTCCGCCGCAACGAAAAACACCTTTAGTTTAATGATGCCCAACGCAAAGCCAGTATCATGTCAGTTACACTCTCTCCCTTATTTCGCGATAATACAAAACGTGCCCCCGTACAAATTCCCAATCGTTTCACTGTCCAGTCTCGCCACTTTTCCCGATGTTGATGAAATGATGGGAACATCAGGAACATCTATTTCTCGTGGACAGAAAATCCCCAAGCCTGTCGGGAATCGAACCCGTGATTCAGAGGAAGCAACGCTAGCCATTAGACCACGAGCTGTAGATTGTTGCCACAATGGAACTAGGCATTTCAATTACAGTATTGATACACCACTGTTTCTAATACTTCCAACCGAATAAAGACTCTTACAGAGAACACTCAAAACACTGTAGTATTGGGGCAACGTTCGTACGAGCGCACTCTGCATTGTTGCCAGATGTATCCAAGATGGCAGCGATGACGTCATCCAAGATGGCGTCGTGTAGACTTGGCAACAGTGCATGACATCATCCAAGGTGGCGGCCATGACGTCATTCAAGACGGTGGATTTTGACAGGAAAGGCCGGCCGCGGTGGTCTAGCGGTTCTAGGCGCTCAGTCAGGAACCGCACGACTGCTACGGTCGCACTTTCGAATCCTGCCTAGGGCATGGATGTGTGTGATGTCCTTAGGTTAGTTAGGTTTAAGTAGTTCTAAGTTCTAGGGGACTGATGACCACAGCAGTTGAGTCCCATAGTGCTCAGAGCCATTTGAACCATTTTTTTTTTGACAGGAAAGTGCCACGTCCCCCTCCCCTCCTCCAGAGAAATGGCGCGAAGTTCAAATTCCAACAGGATAATGTATCGCACCACGCTTATCTGTATCAACCTAAGAAAATCGCGGGAAAATAGGTCACTTGGGCTACCTCCACTAACCTAAGTCACCCGACCGCCACCTCCTCCTATGACCTGGCGCCAAGTTTGAATTTTGGTGGTAAAGAAAGGTCACTTGCAGTTTCGCTACTAACCTAAGAAATTTGTGGGAAACAAAGCTCACCTCCACTAACCTTAGTCACCCAGCCGCCATCTCTTCCTAGGGGTTGGTGGGAAAAGCATTCAGCCTGCACTAGGCTGATGGAGAGAGGAAGGAGTATACTTTATTTAGTTTAGAGCAATTTTTTTAAAGATGGATTATATTTATACAGTGATACAGAACACACGCTCTGACATGCCCCACAGCATACACACCTGCAAACTACTCCTACATAACTCATGTATGCTCTACACACGCACTTGCTAATTGTAAACTGTCAAAAATAACTCATTGCACAGCCTACAGACATGCAAACCACTCGTAAATAATGCAATACATTTACATCCAAAGAGCCAAACAACTCCGAAATTGTCAAAATAATAATCCATCTAAAAGACTCTGCAAAGACGATTGCTAATTGTCAACTATCCAAATCATGCACCAGTCTTTATTTAAACAATTATAGACAGCACCACCATGCAGTGTGTTCGCCAGGAGGTCTGGACTCCTACTGACATAGTACACACTACCACCAGCAGAGGGCGCTGTCATCCGTGATGTCATCTGATGACGCAACTACCATTATTCAAGATGGCGGCATACATTGTGTTCACCACAAGGCCTAGTACATATTAACGCAATGACTTTTCGCCACTGCCACGTCCACCAGAACTTGGAAGGAAATAGTTAAATGATCCTCAACTGACCGCCACGTCCCTTACCAACCGATGTTGTCGGGCTAACGTGTACTAATATGTACTAAGGTGCACAGCGTATGATGTAACCCAAGATGGTGGTGGTAAATGGCGGGAAAACGACTCTGCCTGTGCTGAACATGAGTTTTTATTTTGCAGGCAGTGTCTGCATCACGAGGTTTAGGCTCCAACTGACCTAGTACACAGCACCGGCACCAGAGGATGCTGTCGTCCTTGACATCATCTGTTCGACCGCTTTCTCTCTATCGCCATTCTAATGGTACACGTCCAAAATGCTATTGAAGTCGCAGCATCAGGCCCCCGCACTCATACTGACATTACTGATCGTGCAATAGCAATCCGCCCACATTTCAAACGGAACATGTGGGCGCCACCGCCCCTTCCCCTCCCCCGGCCCCGAACCCACCCCAGCAGCGTGCGGGCACTCCCCTGAAATGACTCGGCTGTCAGCTGTCAAACCACACACAGACGTCTGTTTGGGTCCCGCATGCATGAGGCGACGGCATCCCCATCATACTGGACACATCTGAGAAATTCCTCTCGAAGTATGTGATCATCTAGGGACGTTTGATGATGTGATCGTACGAGTTTGAAGAACTATTTTCAAAGCGCAGACGCTCCAAGGTGGCCCATGAACACATGCACGCTTGCGAAAACACCCTTAACCGTAAGAGCATTCTCCTTGTTTGGAAATAGATCACTGTCTAAGCACAGACGGGGGTCATCGTCGCAAGCACATGCAACAATGTTCTCAACCTTATACTGATGTCACATGACTATGTAAAAATAAGAACCGAGTCGACCTCGCAGAAATTCTATATTGTTCCAGAAATGCTTAACGCTCACATTCTTGATGTCTCAGCTTGTATGCACGGAAATTCTTGTGCTAACAGAATCTGTTTACGAAAATAGCGCATAATAACATCAAATTCAGTCTTCCTCGCGGACCTAATGAGGTACCCCCTCGATCACGTGTTACCCTTCCTGCTTTCAACACACACAAACGTACCCTTCGCTTCGTAGAGGCTCCTATATCACAGCACAGAGGATGTCAATGAATCGAGCATTATGATTGGCTCTTATAGAATTTACACACCGAATAACTGATGCCCCTGGTATCGAAGCACCATCCATCTTTTCTTTCTTTCTGCAGACGGGACTTTCAGCGGTAAAATTATTTTGCACAGGTCGCTAAACAGCACGTGCAAAGTTGTCTACACATCATCAAATACATATTAGGCTCGCAAGAATATTGGGAGCCGGGAACATATTTACCAGTCTAACTGCAATTAAATGTTATTACCATTGCCGCAACAGTCTGACACCATTATACATACACGTAATTTATGCTCTTGATGTGGTGTCACAGCCAGACACCACACTTGCTAGGTGGTAACTTAAATCGGCCGCGGTCCTGTAGTACATGTCGGACCCGCGTGTCGCCACTGTGTAATCGCAAACCTAGCGCCACCGCATGGCAGGTCACAAGACACGGACTAGACCTCGCCCCAGTTGTACGGACGACATTGCTTGCGACCAGAAGTACGACGCCTTCCTCTCATTTGCCGAGAGACAGATAGAATAGCCTTCAGCTTAGGCCATAGCTACTACCTAGCAAGGCGCCATTTGTATCAGTGCTTATAGCTTACTAATATTCAAGAGAGATGTATTCCAACAAGAGAATAAAGATAAGTATATTATTCCAGCTACGTACTTTTCTTCTTATTCATTAATAAGTCTCATGTTCCAGAACTTCAAGCCCGTCTGCGTTAGTTTAGCGTGCACCTAGCTACCTCATTGTGTCTATGCTGTATGAGGTAGACACAACACTTGACAGTTGTCCTGCGATAGAGGGGAACGGTCGAACAGATGACGTCAGGGCCGACAGCACCCTCTGGTGCCAGTACTGTGTACTACATCAGTTGGAGTCTAGACATCATGGTGGAGACAGTGCCTGCAAAATAAAAACTCATGTTCAGCACAGGCAGAGTCGTTTTCCCGCCATTTACCACCACCATCTTGGGTTATGTCATAAGCTGTGAACGTTAGTACACTGTACATGTTAGTACACATTAGCCCGACAACATGGGTTGGTAAGGTGACGTGGCGGTCGGTTGAGGATCGTGGTGGAGATTTTAACTATTTCCTTCCAAGTGCAGGGGGCCGTGGCATTGGCGAAAATTCGTTCCAAGTCCATGGTAGTGCTCTCTGGTGGTGTCAATATGTATTAGGCCTCGTGGTGAACACAATGTATGCCGCCATCTTGAATAACGGTAGTCGCCTCATCAGATGACGTCACGGATGACAGCACCCTCTGCTGGTGGTAGTGTGTACTATGTCAGTTGGAGTCCAGGCCTCCTGGCGAACACTGTGGATGGTGGTGCTGTCTGTAATTGTTTAAATAAAGACTGGTGCATTATTTCGATAGTTGACGATTAGCAAGTGTCTTTGCAGAGTCTTTTAGATGGATTATTATTTTGACAATTTCGGAGTTGTTTGGCTCTTTGGATGTAAATGTATTGCATTATTTACGAGTGGTTTGCGTGTCTGTAGACTGTGCAATGAGTTACTTTAGATAGTTTACAATTAGCAAGCACATGTGTAGAGCATACATGAGTTACGTAGGAGTAGATTACAGGTGTGTATGCTGTGGGGCATGTCAGAGCGTGTGTTCTGTATCACTGTGATAAATATACTCCATCCCTAAATAAATTGCTCTAAAATAAATAGAGTACACTCCTTCAGGTCTCCATCAGCCTAGTGCAGGCTGAGTCCTTTTCCCACCGACCCCTAGCAAGAGGTAGCAGTAGGGTGACTTAGGTTAGTGGAGGTGAGCTTTGTTTTCCGCAGTTTTCTTAGGTTGGTAGCGAAACCTTTACTGCCAAAATTCAAACTTGTCACCAGTTCCTAGGAAGAGGTGACGGACGGGTGGCTGAAGTTATAGTTCAAGTGTCCTTACTTTCGCGTCATTTCCTTAGCTTAGCAGAGATATGCGAATTGACCTTTCTTTACGACCAAAATTCACACTTGGCGCCAGTTCATAGGAGGAAGTGGCGGTTGGGTGGCTTAGGTTAGTGGAAGTGAGCCTTGTTTCCCACCATTTTCTTAGGTTGGTAGCGTAACCCCAAGTGACATTTCTTTACTGCCAATATTCAAACTTGGCACTAGTTCCTAGGAGGAGGTGGCGGTCAGTGACTTAGGTTAGTGGAGGTAGCTCAAGTGACCTATCTTTCCGCGATTTTCTTAGGTTAATAGAGATAACCGTGGTGTGATGCATTATCCTGTTGTAATTTGAACTTCGCGCCATTTTTCTGGAGGTAGGGAGGGGAGGGAAGGTGGGCGTGGCACTTTCCCGCCAAAAGCCGCCATTTTGGGTAATGGTACTTGCGTCATCAGTGACGTCATGGGTGCCATCTTGGATGACGTCATGGGCGCCAATCTTGGATGACATCATGCGCTTTTGCGAAGTCTTTATGCTGCCATCTTGCTTGACGTCATCGCCGCCATCTTGGATACATCTGGAAACAATGCAGAGTGCGGTCATATGAATGTTGCCCCAATACTCACAGTATGGCATGTAAATGAGTTGAAGCAACAGAAACTCTAAATACGTCTTTGTTTATACTGGGGGAACCACACCAATCGTACGAGTCTTTAAAATGAAGTTATGTCTGGTAAAATGTGGTTTAGTAAAATATGTACGAACGAACGTACTGGCAAATCTCAAAACGTGGAAAATGTTTTGGAAACAGGATGAAACGAGATCTGTTTTGGAATGTCAAATAGGAAGGTTGTATCGTTGAATTGAGTTCTAAAAATTGCACTTCATTTATCTGCAAAAAATTTTGGTATGTTGTTCCTATTCGATGACGTTATCGAAAAATATTCGTTATACTGATGAGCTAAGCAAAATTTAAGGAAAGGACAACCAGTAGCATTATCCAAGTGCTTAAAAACTGGTTTGGTGAGACGAACATCTAGTTGATTTTCCCTTGGTGGACGGGATATTTTTATTTTTTGTCGGCTGTGGAGTGGGAAAGTGTGACCAGACAAAACTTGCTCTTTATAGTTTTTGACGCCTCAAAGACACAGTATGTCGATAGAGTACTTAGACCATGAAAGATGCCAGTCGCTGGGCACTGCAGACTTAATTCGGTAGTACCAAAGGTGAACGAAAAATTAAAATTCTGTGCTTAATCGTTGCTCTGTTTGTCAACACAAGCGAGATTTTTTGACGTCATTATGGTACTGGTAGAGTACGACAGAAAAATTCAAGACAAAGAGTTTTATGGTATTATTCGACTACAATAATTTTTTCATCTTCCCATTTGAAATTCTGGCGTTGATTTCTTTTCCTCTACTTTCGAGTACCAAGCGAGTTATCAATCACTTCGTCCTTAAACGAGTAAAACACATTTACAGGGAAAGACAGATTGACTCAGTTTCCTAGTAATTGGTTTGGTACTGTACGTCTGTGACACTAAATGTGTTTATTGAATAAGAGTGTTGAATTTCATGTATCAGTCGGTAAAGTTGTATGAGACATCACTTTCAGTCAACACCAGAGGGTGTCTTATAAGGAAGTTAAGCATATCTCAGATGTATTCCAGCAAGGAGATGTTCGTCCACATGTTACTCTGTACTGAACAGACCTGAAGAATTATTAATCGCCGCCGGCCGGAGTGGCCGTGCGGTTCTGGGCGCTACAGTCTGGAACCGAGCGACCGCTACGGTCGCAGGTTCGAATCCTGCCTCGGGCATGGATGTGTGTGAGGTCCTTAGGTTAGTTAGGCTAAGTTCTAGGCGACTAATGACCTCAGAAGTTGAGTCGCCTAGTGCTCAGAGCCATTTTTTTTTTATTAATCGCCGACATCGTCACCACACTTATCCAGTAACTATTACAGCTGCACTTTGGACTCGGAAAAACTGTCTAGAATGCCATTCTTTAGGTATACGCTCAGATTATATTCCAGTTGATGCCAGTGCGTGTAGACGCTCATACTGCATTGAGCGTTGTCTTCGCCAAATAATGTTTTTGGCCATATAACGTTGTTCATATGATCTATAAATTGAATCGTCTCTTAGTTTCCGTAACGAGTCTTCCATTGTATCAAAGAGGCGAAATGTTTAGGTCGTGCATCTCGTGGTCGTGCGGTAGCGTTCTCGCTTCCCACGCCCGGGTTCCCGGGTTCGATTCCCGGCGGGGTTAGGGATTTTCTCTGCCTCGTGATGGCTGGGTGTTGTGTGATGTCCTTAGGTTAGTTAGGTTTAAGTAGTTCTAAGTTCTAGGGGACTGATAACCATAGCTGTTAAGTCCCATAGTGCTCAGAGCAATTTTTTTGTTTAGGTCGCTGGACTGATATTCAAGAGGAGCAGGGTTCAAATGCCCATCCGGCCAAGCTGATTCAAGCGTTCTCACCTTTCCCCTGTATTATTTCGAGCGGATGTGGGGATGGCTCTTTCAGAATAATCCTGCTACCGACTTCCTCCGCATTCCTGTATCTGAACTGCGCTCCGTCTGACCTCAAATTTGACCCAGCGTTCAACTATAACAATCTACCCCTTGCCCTAATTGGGCAGTACAGATCTTGTTGTGATAGATAATAAGTTCCCTGTGAAGCATGGCATTTGATTGTGAGGGAAGAAATTGTAACCCATCATTTACGAGCCGGTAGGGGCGGATTTTCACAGTATATGTACATTATCAATTGTACTATAGTGCTGACTAGCGAAAAGACTAAATCTTGTTTGAAGGCTGTTTTCCCACTGTCAAATACTATATGGGCTCTATCAACATTTTACTTCCTCCGCTGAAACCAAACAGTACCCACCTAGGTAGAGTATATAGTATCTACTTCAAGTACTGAATTTTACCCGCAACGTTCTCTCACAGTTACATGCTCTCGGCTTGCGTGCCCCCATTCGCTGAAACCTTTTTGTGTACGTAATATAGCAGTAACCTTGCTGTCGGTATCTGTCAGATATAATCTTGAGCGGTCACGAAAAACACTGTGTGGTTCCACCTCATCCATGCTCTCAAAATCGAAATATAGTAGGTTTTTAAAAGGTATTTTATTTAATCTCTACAGAACAGAAGATATGTGGGTAATAAAAACGTTTTGTCACCGCCCTATAGATACGCATGGCGAAATTCTGTATAGAGACAATGTCATAAACTCATCAGTTGCTCTAGGTATCGTAACGCAAAAAAATGTGTGTGAAATCTCATGGGACTTAACTGCTAAGGTCATCAGTCCCTAAGCTGACACACTACTTAACCTAAATTATCCTAAGGACAAACACACACACCCATGCCCGAGGGAGGACTCGAACCTCCGCCGGGATCAGCCTCACAGTCCATGACTGCAATGCCCTAGACCGCTTTCCCTCTTTTTTTTTTTTTTTTTTTTTTTTTTTTTTTTTTTTTTTTTTTGACCGCTCGGCTAATCCCGTCAACGAAAACTATATGCAAAGTTCTTTTATTTTTCTTTTAGCGATGTTCTTTTTTTTCCTAGCAGTGTTTTTGACAGTTATTCCGGAATAACGACCATAGGATCCCATTTAAGAACTGTAGAGAATGAGTCGTAGAGCAATAGGACTGAGCTGTGGCAGTTATGTTCGCTGGACATTTAGAGAAGCTGGAGAATAGATAACACACACATTTACGGCTGAGAAAATTTTGACTGAAAACCGTCCATATCTTGGGCAATATGGCATTCTCCATGCAGGTTAGAAAGGTAGTAAGTTTCCATTAATGAAATTATCAAACGTCAGCTGGGTTGGACAAAAATATGGAAACACCGTGAGAACTGCATGTCTCGTATATAAATGCAAATGTAAGCCAAGTCTGCAGACTGCGCTGTTGCATTTGACCACTAATAGCACCTGATTAATGTCCCCTATGCGTGTCAAGTCTCAGTCGTGCTCAGAACAGTGTTCTGTGTAGTTGTGAGTGCATTACATCGGAGCTAAGTGAATTCGAACATGGGCAAATTGTTGGTGCTCGCGTGGTGGGTTCTTCCGTAACCAAGGCAGCCGAAATGTCTGGTGTTTCAAGAGGCACAGTATCGAAGATTAATATCGCATAGAGGGAAAGCGGAAAACATTGTCCGCTAAGTGAAAATACTGTCGAAAATGTGTACTGAGGGACTGTAACGGACGGTCGTTGATGAGGATTGTGACGAAATATGAGAGCATGACAGCTACAAAAGTCACTGCAGAACTTGAATGCCGCACACGCGAACCGTGTCAGGACCAAAGCAACACGAAGGGAGCTCCAAAAGCAGGTCGAGCTGGAATCCCCAAAACTACTCATCAATGATGCAAATGCCCATAACAGGAAAACGTGGTGCCGAAGCCATAAAACCCGGGCTATGGAGCAATGGAAGATAGGAATTTGACCGGATGAGTCTTGTTTCATCTGTTTCCAACTTCTGGCTGTGTTCGTCCCAAGAGTGAAACATGGCGGGAGTTCGGTGGTGATTTGGGCAGCCGTATCGTGGTATTCCATGGGCTTCTTGGGTGTTCCGCAAGGTCGCATTACTGCCAGGGATTATATGATAATTTTGGTTGTTCAGGACCATCCCATGCTGCAACATTTGTTCCCCTAGTGTTGCTGCTGTGTTCACACAGCTCCTATCTTCCAGGACTGGTTTTGTGAGCATGATGCTGAATTGGCACATTTCCCCTGGTCAGCGCAGTCGCCATATTTCAATATTATTGAGCATTTATGGCCTACTTTGGAGAGAAGGGTGCGTGGTCGTTATCCATCGCTATCCACCTTGTTCAACGTTATCTGAACTTGTCACAATTTTGCAGGAAGAATAGAATAATATGCCCTCGAAAACGATACAAAACCTGTATTTATGCATCCTGAGACGACTGGAAGTTGTTTTTTAATGTCAACGGGTTTCGTCGTGCATCGTATTAGGCAAGATAATGCGTTGTGTTTTTGCTATTTCCATATTTTTGTCAAATCCTGTACATATGGCGCAGGAAACTTCTAGCTTTCTTCAGGAAAAAAACAAAAGAAAGTTTCCTTTTTCCTCTCCGTTAAATTAAGCCGCACCAGTAATTTCATTCGAGGATGTATGAGAAAACTCGACAATTACACCAAAGTCTAAACTTCGATTTTTTTATGTGCCAGTTTGCTGTTCGTATAAAATGTGTATTGTGTATTCTCAAGTGTCTCTAACTGTACTATTATTATTTGTTGTTCCGTCAATCAGTTGTCCAGGATAAACTACGAAGCTTCCTCACGAACATGTTAAAACTTAATGCATATGAAGGTAAGCATTTTTTTTTAATTTTTTTTTATTTTTATTTTTTTTTTTTTTTTTTTTTTTTTTTTTTTTTTGTGGTTTGATCGTCTTGCTAAGAACCGATGTAAAATGAAATTAATATTCAGTTACAAGTAGATACGCATAATTACAGACTAGAAGACTTATCAAGGCACTCATTCAGTTGTTGTCACGGAGTAGAAGAAACTTTTGGAACTTTCGTATGTCTGTGATAGTGTTGGAGAGCAACATTCTGTGTGACAAATTTGCGATTGCGCGGCTGCAGAATATTCTGAAACGGATTGCTTGCGGCGACCGCTGGAAATGAAGAGTCGGTAGCGTTTAGATATTGGGACGGGCTCCGATCAACTGCCGGTCACTATCCCCCCCCCCCCCCCCCCCTCGCCCCTCTGTCACGTCGCCAAAAAACGCAGCTGTTTCAACTTCAGGCTAATATGCGTAAAGATCGCCAGAAGTTGGAAGCAACAAGGAAAACTCGTTTGAAGTTAGCGATCTGCAGCTTTTGGGAAACCGTGGAATTCCCGATTTCAGAAATCCACTGATGAGCCACATTTCACCATGAAACAGAATGCCGGCTGGTGGCGTTGCGAGCACGTGCCGTTGTAGGAAAAGTATATAAGTGGTGCAGAGACGAATGTGGAATCACTTTAGCGACGATATGGGCCGTAAATGGGGCGATCCACTGACATAAGCCACGTTGATAAAGGGCAGATGCCTAGAAAGGAGATTTGTCGGCTGTCGCTTGTTGCTGTCGTGAGTATATATGGAATGTTGTTAAAAGGACGGTGAAACCACGAGTAGGCGACAAGGACGTTACTGGGCGCCACCTCCGCGCCCACAAACCATCGGCCAGTAATTCATGGGAATTATAGGACCTGTGCATAGACATTTGGTGCGACATACCTTCGGAAACCTACCAAAGACTTGTTGAATCCATGCCACGCAGATTTGCTGTTGTGCTGCGTTCCGTAAGTGGACCAATAAGCTATTAATTTTTTGACTTATCAGCGTAAGTTGGGAGAGGGTTCAGAGTGGAATGCTGAGTGCTTGGAAGTGCGCCATTCAGTAACTATGGAGACGAAGAACTGCAAGCACATTTTAATTTCTAAGGAATTTGTATATTGGGTAATTTCAGGTACGGTAAACTAAAGTGGTTTTCAGAAAGGAGATGTACCTTTAAAATTTTAGTAAATTAGCTACCAAATACCTCACTTCCAAACTTGGATTCAGATAGTTTGAATTTTAAAAACAGTTGCAGTCAGCAGTACACATCGGCCGCGTGTTTATCCCTCATGCAGAAAATTAAGACCATGACTGACTTTTCGAATTAGCGTCAGGGTTCTGCAGAATATCGAAAAGACAGTCAGTACTAACTTCTTTTAAATGGATCAACGAATTTTTTTTCGTGGTTCAAGTGAATCGGCATAGTGTTAGCATTTGAATAGGAGATAATCGTTCCTTAATCGATTGGCAGTGATTGGACTTGAATTTTAACGTTATACACAGCTTTTGTAAGCAGAATTATTGATATTTGTTTTAAAAGGAGTAATAGACTTGATTTGATATTTGGACGTGATATAAAACTATTTGTTTCCTAACGACAGCTGGAATTGGGTTACTTTTATTTTGGCACAAAAAAGTTACCGGCGTCACTGCTGTTTCGGACTAGATTCACTACAACATAATGTTTGTCGTCAGTTTTCTCGCAGATCACATAAACCGATCTACCCTATATTCATGCATCTGCTTCTTAGAAAGAATCTTTGTTTCATGTACGCTTATGACTGCTCATTTTATAAATCTGAAGCTTTGCAGTTTTAATGCTGTGAATTAAGTAACGTGATAAGTTGCTTCGCATGTCTCGAGGAACTGACCACCGTTTTCCTCCTGTCGCTCATTCTGAACGCATCAAACTTTGAACCTTTACGTCCCAAATGGCTCTGAGCACTATGCGACTTAACTTCTGAGGTCATCAGTCGCCTAGAACTTAGAACCACTTAAACCTAACTAACCTAAGGACATCACACACATCCATGCCCGAGGCAGGATTCGAACCTGCGACCGTAGCGGTCGCTCGGCTCCAGACTGCAGCGCCTAGAACCGCACGGCCACTCCGGCCGGCCGTTACGTCCCAGCTGATGCAATTTAAAATATAAATTTGAAATCTGTCTCTGGTTTGAAAAGTCTGCATTTTACTTCCCCCAGATTTGGTCGTATAAGTTTACATGGTTCCTGCAATAAGAAGCGTCCTGTTGTGTGCTACAGTCTTGTAGCCACGCGGTGTGAGGCGCCTTGTCACGGTCTGCGCGGCTTCCCCCCGTCGGAGGTTCGAGTCCACCCTCGGGCGTGTGTGTGTGTGTGTTTGTGTGGTCCTTAGCGTAAGTTAAAGTTAGATTAAATAGTGTGTAAGCTTAGGGACCGATGACCTCAGCAGCTTGGCCCCATAAGACCTTACCACAAATTTCCAATTTTCCAGTTTACAGGCTTGCGGCGAG
The DNA here is from genome assembly GCF_023898315.1 of Schistocerca nitens. Taxonomy (NCBI): domain Eukaryota; kingdom Metazoa; phylum Arthropoda; class Insecta; order Orthoptera; family Acrididae; genus Schistocerca; species Schistocerca nitens. Next base: position 566,328,342 of record NC_064616.1, on the reverse strand, counting down.
GTAGCTCAGCAACCAGTCTTCAGGTGCAAAACAAAACATAGGTTGGTTCCAGCTGCTGCGATCGACTGATTTTTCTCGTGCGAAGTTTTATTCTGTATTTTGAAGTAGCAGGTGATAGGATATAACATTACACAGGCAGTGTAGTAATACCGACTGTGGTCGTGTAGTGAGTACTGTTTTGGAAATTGGCATCCACGTGAGCTATAATCTGGCGGTTCTGCAAATGAGTTCAAGAAATATGCATGTGGTTTCTGGCCACTGTTGCATTAAATTATGTGGTGAAAAAGAAAACATGTTGCCACAGTTCATCATTCAAGGGTAAAAATAGAAACACTTAACATACAACGAAGCAAGACTGACTCTCTCTCTCTCTCTCTCTCTCTCTCTCTCTCTCTCTCTCTCTCTAATCTTCGACAGAACATAGGCAAACACGTGAAATAATACTCTTTTACACCGTTTTCAGTTTTCGTCCTTATTTTCCAGTACCGATCGAATAGAGTATAATGTAATGATGAGCTTGAATAGATGTATTTGCGTGCTGTTAATATGGATTAAAATCTGAACCATAGACTTATCCCTGCTGTTTTCTTTCTGTCCAAGAGGGAATCCGCTTCTCTGTCACGTTGTAAACAATCTCTTCTCATTAATTTCTATTTCTGTTTCCCTTCCATCTCATCTGATAATCTTACATCATTATTTCTTGCTCTTCCTATCGCCAGTCAACTTCTTCTCCACATTACTTCCTTCTGTATTGTTGTCACAAGTTCCTGATACAAGTCATTACGCACATTCGATGTGAACGTAATGCGGAAATTGCTTAATGAGACTTATACTATTAAATTCCACATACGCATTACAATATATGTTCTTTTTCACCTTCTTCTTCCTATTATTGTTATTATTTTATATTGTTCGTATACTATGCAAACTGCCGTGGTAACTCGATAGGGATGTGTGGCTAGAAGTAACATAACGCCCGAAGACCCCAGTCTTACCAGGTGAAATAAATGCACAAATAAATAAATAAAGAAAGAGTGGCAGAAATTCAAGTTATGGCTTACAAACTGATCCTGAGGAAGGATGAGATGTCAGTAACCGACCTTGAATGGTCATTGTGGGCGTGACCAGAATTATATTCAGAATAAGATATATTGCCTCAGAAGCGCTCCAGTATCTTATCTGCTGCAGATAATACACTTCTTGTCGATAGATAGCACAGTACACACACAGTTCCACGGTGTCTACAGAGGTGTAGGTCAGTCGTGGCAGAGTCCCGTCTCTCGTTTGTGTACGAAGACAACCATCAGGTCTCACTGATGTATTTGAGCTATTGTTATTAGAGGACTCGATGATGTGCTGTAATCCAATAAACATATTTCATGACGAGACCCTAAGTTTAACGCTTTACTACACGAAGTATGCCTTTGACGGGTGAATTCCAGGTAAGTGGGTTACATTTGAATAATACTTAAAATGTGAAGCTTTTGGAGGCGATGAAAATATTATTTTGAAAGTTGCAAAAGTATAACACCTAACGTTTATCACACTAAAAAGAAGTGTGGCTGCCATGCCGAGACATTAACTTCGAATTTTACATTGATTTTTTAAACTGAACCAGATGAATGTCGAGATGATCCTGACGCAGTCGGTCAGTTTCTTCTGCAGTCCTTATCAATTTTTGAGATGTGCTTCATTTCTGGCGGTATTATACACAATAATTCATTTAAGCACCAATGAGCTTATTGAATTGATTGTACCCGTAAATGGGTTTGAAAGTATTGGTGAGATGTAGTATGTAAGCATGGGTGGATGTGTTTCATTTCTTAAGAAGATTATTCCCTTCTATTGATTTTTATTTCTATTCATTAATATATTTAGTACCTGCCTTTGAAGTTTAAACAACGCTATGTTGTGATTCATCGATAATTTTAAGGGAATGTTAAGATTGATGGAAACAACTCGATTTTGTTAAAAACACTTACCTATTATCGGTGCAAAATACCTGCATAAAAGGCAGCAGGAGATCCGCAATCCCTGCCTCAGGACTATACTATGCAAATAGTAGTGCAAATAACGTACAATGTGAATAAAATTTCTAATATCCGCCATTCCAACGGTATGGAGGCGGACACGGAGAGTGGCTGCGATATTTTGTGTACGGCTCAATAATTCCGTCTTCGACAGCTGCAGGCCTAGTGATCGCGGAAAACACGTCACGTGGGGATGACTGTTCGCTGTCTACTGTAAATAAATACCGGGCATGGGAGCAATAACACTTGGTTCAAGAATCGTAAAAGAAGGTTGTATACCTGGAAGAATCCTGGAGATACTAAAAGGTATCAGATAGATTATATAATGGTAAGACAGAGATTTAGGAACCAGGTTTTAAATTGTAAGACATTTCCAGGGGCAGATGTGGATTCTGACCACAATCTATTGGTTATGAACTGCAGATTGAAACTGAAGAAACTGCAAAAAGGTGGGAATTTAAGGAGATGGGACCTGGATAAACTGAAAGAACCAGAGATTGTAGAGAGTTTCAGGGAGAGCATAAGGGAACAATTGACAGGAATGGGGGAAAGAAATACAGTAGAAGAAGAATGGGTAGCTCTGAGGGATGAAGTAGTGAAGGCAGCAGAGGATCAAGTAGGTAAAAAGACGAGGGCTACTAGAAATCCTTGGGTAACAGAAGAAATATTGAATTTAATTGATGAAAGGAGAAAATATAAAAATGCAGTAAATGAAGCAGGCGAAAAGGAATACAAACGTCTCAAAAATGAGATCGACAGGAAGTGCAAAATGGCTAAGCAGGGATGGCTAGAGGACAAATGTAAGGATGTAGAGGCTTGTCTCACTAGGGGTAAGATAGATACTGCCTACAGGAAAATTAAAGAGACCTTTGGAGAGAAGAGAACCACTTGTATGAATATCAAGAGCTCAGATGGCAACCCAGTTCTAAGCAAAGAAGGGAAGGCAGAAAGGTGGAAGGAGTATATAGAGGGTTTATACAAGGGCGATGTACTTGAGGACAATATTATGGAAATGGAAGAGGATGTAGATGAAGATGAAATGGGAGATAAGATACTGTGTGAAGAGTTTGACAGAGCACTGAAGGACCTGAGTCGAAACAAGGCCCCGGGAGTAGACAACATTCCATCAGAACTACTGATGGCCTTGGGAGAGCCAGTCATGACAAAACTCTACCATCTGGTGAGCAAGATGTATGAGACAGGCGAAATACCCACAGACTTCAAGAAGAATATAATAATTCCAATCCCAAAGAAAGCAGGTGTTGACAGATGTGAAAATTACCCAACTATCAAGTCACAGCTGCAAAATACTAAAGCGAATTCTTTACAGACGAATGGAAAAACTGGTAGAAGCGGACCTCGGGGAAGATCAGTTTGGATTCCGTAGAAATGTTGGAACACGTGAGGCAATACTAACCTTACGACTTATCTTAGAAGAAAGATTAAGAAAAGGCAAACCTACGTTTCTAGCATTTGTAGACTTAGAGAAAGCTTTTGACAACGTTATCTGGAATACTCTCTTTCAAATTCTGAAGGTGGCAGGGGTAAAATACAAGGAGCGAAAGGCTATTTACAATTTGTACAGAAACCAGATGGCAGTTACAAGAGTCGAGGGGCATGAAAGGGAAGCAGTGGTTGGGAAAGGAGTGAGACAGGGTTGTAGCCTCTCCCCGATGTTATTCAATCTGTATATTGAGCAAGCAGTAAAGGAAACAAAAGAAAAATTCGGAGTAGGTATTAAAATTCATGGAGAAGAAGTAAAAACTTTGAGGTTCGCCGATGACATTTTAATTCTGTCAGAGACAGCAAAGGACTTGGAAGAGCAGTTGAACGGAATGGACAGTGTCTTGAAAGGAGGATATAAGATGAACATCAACAAAAGCAAAACGAGGATAATGGAATGTAGTCAGATTAAATCGGGTGATGCTGAGGGGATTAGATTAGGAAATGAGACACTTAAAGTAGTAAAGGAGTTTTGCTATTTAGGGAGTAAAATAACTGATGATGGTCGAAGTTGAGAGGATATAAAATGTAGACTGGCAATGGCAAGGAAATCGTTTCTGAAGAAGAGAAATTTGTTAACATCTAGTATAGATTTAAGTGTCAGGAAGTCGTTTCTGAAGGTATTTGTATGGAGTGTAGCCATGTATGGAAGTGAAACATGGACGATAACCAGTTTGGACAAGAAGAGAATAGAAGCTTTCGAAATGTGGTGCTTCAGAAGAATGCTGAAGATAAGGTGGGTAGATCACGTAACTAATGAGGAGGTATTGAATAGGATTGGGGAGAAGAGAAGTTTGTGGCACAACTTGACTAGAAGAAGGGATCGGTTGGTAGGACATGTTTTGAGGCATCAAGGGATCACAAATGTAGCATTGGAGGGCAGCGTGGAGGGTAAAAATCGTAGAGGGAGACCAAGAGATCAATACACTAAGCAGATTCAGAAGGATGTAGGTTGCAGTAGGTACTGGGAGAAGAAGAAGCTTGCGCAGGATAGAGTAGCATGGAGAGCTGCATCAAACCAGTCTCAGGACTGAAGACCACAACAACAACAACATGGGAGCAAGCAGTTCGTGTTTCGTTACTGAACCCATCATTACGCCGACTCTCGAATACCGCTATTACCTCGCTTTCTGGACCTGGCCTTTGACTTCTGTTGGATTGTGTAGTGTTGTGTAAGATAAATCTGTGAGTCGTTCATCTGTTCTGGATAGGGCTCACGTTACTAGTAATCGTAACATTCGCTGTGCATTGCGTTTTCGGTTGTCGACGTAGCGTCGACTTGTTTTCCATATGCTGTGTGGTTTACGGCAGTGGCCTGTATACTTTAGTGACAGGCGAAGACATTGAACCCAACCACTTCAAATGACGATCTGTAGAAGTACGAAGTTTCTATGGCATTTAAAGCGTATTACGAGCTCAGCTCCAATATATGAATGCATGGAGTTCAGTTTCTAGCCGACAGTTGGCTCTTAAATGTATTCTAAACTTCAACTTAGTAAACCACCAATATGTGGTTCGTGGTGGTGATGACGCTGGTTTACAGAAGCTTGTTGATAGTGTTTTTAATTGCGATAACGAAGTGAGTGATTCAGATTCTGAGGAACTGCAAGCATTAGTTCAGAGTGAATCTAGTTACGAAAGCAGCGATGGAAGTGACGATAGTGATGACTGTACAGTGACTCCTTCAACACGTATTCGTATTACGACGCACTCCAAGCAGAGTGAAAGAGAAATGAAGAAATGATAATAACTGTTATCTTTCCCTTCAATGTTTATACTGGAGTTCGTGAAGATTTATTGAATAAATACGAGGGCTATCCACAAAGTACATTACGTTTTGGAATTAAAAATAAATAAAGTATTGGAATTTTTTTTATTATACACAGATGAAAGCCACACTTAAATACTGCTTTTCTACATAGTTGCCATTTAAATTAAGGCACTTATCGTAGCGATGGACGAGCTTGGAAATTCCTTCGCCGTAAAATTCGGCCGCCTGCGCCTTCAACCACGTAATGACTGTCTTTTGGGACAGAAAAGGTGTGATTTTTGTGGATTTCCTGGAAAGAGGCACTACAAGAAACTCTCAAAGGTATTGCCAAACTCTGCACAACCTCAGAAGAGCAATACAAAACAAGCGCAGGGGAAAGTTGGGCTCAGAGATCGTACTGATTCACGACAACGCCCGGGCCCACACGGCAAATGCCACTCGTGAAGTTCTCGAATCTTTTAAGTGGGAGTTGTTTCCTCATCCTCCGTACAGTCCCGACCTGGCACCGAGCGACTTCCACTTATTACCAGCAATGAAGAAGTGGTTGGCTATGCAGCGTTTTGATGACGACGCACAGCTTCAAGAAGAGGTAACCACGTGGTTGAAGGCGCAGGCGGCCGAATTTTACGACGAAGGAATTTCCAAGCTCGTCCATCGCTACAATAAGTGCCTTAATTTAAATGGCAACTGTGTAGAAAAGTAGTATTTAAGTGTGGCTTTCATCTGTATATAATAAAAAAAATTTCCAATACTTTATTTATTTTTAATTCCAAAACGTAATGTACTTTGTGGATAGCCCTCGTATAAATCACAGCCAGCATTTAAACTTTTTTTATTTAAGAATATATAGGGGCATTGTTCGAACTTATTCCTGATGAGACCAACGCTTGTGCGAAACAAACAGTTGAACAATAAAGATTGAAAGAATAAAAGAGAACGATACGTGGATTGAAACTACACCAGATGAGCCTAGGACATATTTTCCATTAGTTATTGTGATGTCACAAGTGCGAAAATCTAGAATTTAATTATAATGGAGGAAAAACGGGTATTCGGAGACACCTGTTTTTAATTAAACAAAGAGGAGAAAGATTCACACTTACTTAACGTTTTTTTTGGCATTTCATAAATGATGAAAAATAAGAACAACATGATAAATTGAAAAAACTAGATTAGCCATTGAGCATTTTTTTCAAATTTGTCATTTGTGCTCTCCGTACTAGGACGTTACTCTAGACGAAAGTGTAGTGCATGTGTAGAATGCAATGTATCTAAATGTACAAGATTTGATATAAAATACTAAAAAATTCGTGACTCAAGGACTGTCTACTGTCTATCTATCGCTTGAGCCTTGTCCTGCAGTTACGCAGGGTCAGCCATCGTTAATCGGATTTGGCATGTTAGTGTTTAAGGGGTGGCCGGATGCGCTTCCTGCCGCCACCCCGTACCCCCCGGGACGGAATTAGCGTACCCCAACTGTCTGCGTCGAGTGTAATCCATGGAATTGTGCGAAAGTGTTCAAATGTCTGCGAGTCGTGTAACTGAGGCGGCACGTGGGGACCAGCCCGGTATTTACCTAGCGGGATGTGGGAAATCGCCTAAAAACCACATCCAGGCTGGCCGGCACATCGTCCCTCGTTAATCCGCCGGGCGGATTCGATCCGGGGCAGGCGCGCCTACCCGAGTCCAGGAAGCAGCTCGTTAGCGCTCTGTGCTACCCTGGCGGGGTAGGACTGGCTACTGTGTCTCGTTCAAAATTTATAGACAGCTCCTAGCCTCCGGTCAGTAGAAATGTAGTGGTAAACATGTACGAATCATTGTTGGGTAGAGGTAACATTGTTTATAGATAACTAGTATTCTTCCCATTACATATTTTGTAGACTGACGGATAGACAGACTAATGTTGTAGACACTCTAAGACAAAACAGAAAAAATATCCCCCAGAACATCTCTTATTTTGTGAAGGCATTTCGGAAGGCTGTGACTTACTAAACACATCCTTCCGAAATGCCGTCAGAAAAAAAGACGAAGTAAATATTCCAGAATTCGAATCGAGAACAGCTGCCAACATGAGTAACGTAGAAGTAAATATCCTCGGACTAGTGAAGCAACTTCAGTCACTTAATAAAAGCAAGTCTTCTGGTTCAGACTGTATACCAATTAGGTTCCTTTCGGAGTACGCTGATGCATTAGCTTCATAATTAACGATCATATACAACCGTTCGCTCGACGAAAGAACCGTACCCAAAGACTGGAAAGTTGCACAGGTCACACCAATATTCAAGAAAAGTAGTAGGAGTAATCCACTAAATTACAAACCCATGTCGTTAACGTTGATATGCAGCAGGATTTTGGAACATACATTGTGTTCGAACACTATGAATTACCTCAAAGAAAACAGTCTATTGACACACAGTCAACGTGGGTTTAGAAAACATCGTTCTTGTGAAACACAACTAGCCCTTTATTCGCATTAAGTGTTGAGTGCTACTGACAAGGGATTTCAGATCGATTCCGTATTTCTGGGTTTCCGGAAGGCTTCTGACACTATACGACACAAGCGGCTTGTAGTGAAATTGCTTGCTTATGGAATATCGTCTCAGTTATGCGATGGCTTCGTGACTTCCTGTCAGAAAAGTCACAGTTCGTAGAAACTGACGGAAAGTCATCGAGTAAAACAGAAGTGATTTCTGGCGTTCCCCAAGGTGGAATTATAGGCTCTTTGCTGTTCCTCATCTATATAAACGGTTTGGGAGACTAAGGTTGTTTGCAGATGACGCTGTCGTTTATCGACTAATAAAGTCATCAGAAGATCAAAACAAATTGTAAAACGATTTAGAAAATATATCTGAATGTTGCGAAAATTGGCAGTTGACCCTAAATAACGAAAAGTGTGAAGTCATCCACATGAGTGCTAAAAGGAATTCTTTAAACTTCGGTTACACCATAAATCAGTCGAATCTAAAGGCCGTAAATTTAACTGAATACCTAGGAATTACAATTACGACCAACTTAAATTGGAGGGAACACATAGTAACTGTTGTGGGGAAGGCTAACCAAAGACTGCCTTTTATTGGCAGGACACTAAGAAAATGTAACAGATGTACTAAGAGACTGCCTACACTACGCTTGTCCGTCCGCCTTTAGAATACTGCTGCGCAGTGTGGGATCCTTACCAGATTGGGCTGACGGAGTACATTGAAAAAGTTCAAATAAGGGCAGCACGTTTTGTATTATCGGGAAATATGGGAGAGAGTGCCACAGAAATGATACAGGATTTGGGCTGTACATCATTAAAAGAAAGGTGTTTTTCGTTGCGACGGAATCTTCTCACGAAATTCCAATCAACAATTTTCTCCTCCGAATGCGAAAATATTTTGTTGACCCCGACCTACATAGGGAGAAACGATCACCACGACAAAATAAGGGAAATCAGAGCTCGTACGGAAAGATATAGGTGTTCGTTCTTTCCGCGCGCTATACGAGACTGGAATAATAGAGAATTGTGAAGGTGGTTCGATGAACCCACTGCCAGGCACTTAAATGTGATTTGCAGAGTATCGATGTAGATGTAGAAGTAGAACAAAATTGAAACATGTAGAGCATAAGAGATGGTCCTCTTAACATTATGCGATAACAAAGACACTTGTTTTCTGTGTAGTAAACATGTCCTTGTTGACACGATGGGAATAGTCAAACTAAGAAAAAAGGAAAGTCAATCATCCGGAGAAGAGGCAATAATACCTGAATGTGCCGTTAAGTATCAGAAGGGAATGGCTAACGTAGACCTTCAGTTCTAGATGACAGTTCTCCTTCCAATCGTTCGACGCAGAGTGAAGGGGTATAGAAAGATCTTTCATTTTCCTTATACGTGTATTTTCAACTCCTTCATTGTGTTTCACAGTGGAAAAATAAAACCCGGTACGCCGACTGCAGGACCAACGCTATACAGCAGCTGCTAGAGTGTGCACAGCTATCTAAGTACTCTGTTCACTAGCGATCATCAACGAGTACCAGCCCTATGAGACTTCAGGAAAAAAAACACAAAAAACATGGGCTCATTTGCCAACTGAAAGAAAGTTGCATAAATGTGTGTTGTGTGTTACTCAAGAGGAAAAATAAGTACATGTGCTTGGCAATGTAAACAGAGTGGTGTTGCTCTATATTTAGAAGACTGTTTTGAGGCCTACCGTACCCAACAATCATACTAGCTGATACTTATTAAATCTGATTTCATAGCAACCAGCAGTGTATTTAAATACGAGTTTACTGGCGTAACTTTTCACAGGCAGGTGACACGGCCTCTTCTCCATTAATGTGGACATTTTACTGGTTGTGGTGTGTAGTTTATATTATATTAGACGTGCTTTCTGAATGTTATACATTTAGATCTCAAAATTATGGAGTTGTATGGATCAAATATTCAGCTGTAATCACGGCAATAATATTTTAACTAAGAGGAATCTGGTAATATTGTGACATGTGAAAGTAAGGACGCAAGGTACACCGGGAAACATGCCATGAGCTTTGACTGGCGCTTATCGTGTGTGGTGTCCATCCACCGATTTCATACAGAAGATCAATTTGGAGTGTGATGCCCTCGCGTAACACAGGATGCACAACGGCACCCAATGCAGTGCACCTGTTCTAGCAGCGTTGATTGCAGGTACGTCCGCCGTTGATGAATATTATAAATTGTCCATGGCGGCACTGTTTCAGCTCCAATGCTTCGGCCTAGAGCCCCTACCCATTTCCAATCTGTTCACGTCCGGGGCGTTTCTATACAGGTGATGTCATCACGTTGCAGGTACTCGACCACTCAATCTGGACCCAGGTCAAGGCGCACTACAAAACAGGCAAAACAGGCGCAAATAGTTTTGTAGGACGAATCCCTCTATGCCACAGGAGACACATGCAGTGGCGTATGTGCACGTAACATGCCGTCCCAAAAGAGGAAACTGCCGATGCAATATCTGTTTCTTTCCATAATACTGAAATGGTTGTAACGTGTTCTAGGTGCGTGCCAGCAGACTAGACAGGAAGAATGACTTAGTTGGCTAAACTGCGCCTTATCTGTGAATATGGCACCACCCCACTGTTTGTGGGCCCGTACAGTGGGGAGACACCACGACTGCCGTGCAACGCGGTGCTTTTCATGTGAGGATTTGCATCATTCGGGTTGTCGAAGGTGACTTCACGCATTCTGGCAAGGGGTACAGTATGTGATCCAGCAGCAGCCTAGAGATCTCTAGTAGTTTCTTGTACTAGCAGGCACTTAATAACGATCTTGGCATTGGATAGTGACACGTGGTCGACCTTGCTCATACTGCCGTTGAATGTTTGCCCCCTCCTCTCCCCTCGTGCCCTGAAATGTCTGTGCGAGCGATATTCAACCGTCTCCCTCCTCCTCCCTATCCCCGCCAGTCCTTGGGCTTACTGTGGCTGGTTACTAATCTGCCAGTGATCCGTCACGCGTGACGTCGAATTGTGTTCTCTGTGTCAGCTTACTTATCCAACACATGCACACTGTGAGCGAAGACCCACACATGACAAAGTCAGAATCACGTATTTTAGATCTCTGTCCACGCGGAGAATCGCAGCCGTAATAAGCGTTCTCGTACTGGCGTGCCATGTCCGTCCTGCCCCACCCAGTTTAGTCCGAACACTGTCACAATGTGTTTTCGTGGATCTAGACGAGACTTAACTTGCGGACATGCGTGTGGAATGGAGAGGAGGAGGGATCCGACAGTGAGTTTATCTTTTCATTCCCATAGTGAACGTGGACTAATAAAACTACTTAAAGCGTAGGGAGAATATTGTTTCGTAACATTCATTGTTCGTGCTTAGAATATATGTCACCAAATAACTTGTTCACTAGTCGTTCTCAAAATCACAGCGCCAGACAAAACTTCACTGCATTTGCATAATTTTTATGCGATATTTCTTGTTCATGTGAGAGTTTTTGCTTTTGTGCTATTGGTCTTTAAGATCTTTAGTGTTCTGTTAGACCACTGATACCGAAACGTTGTCATTAAGCCGATAACACTGTAATGTTTACGAATTAAGTTTCCTGGCTCTCGTACTGAAGTGACTGTGGTTTACTGCTGCAACGTGCATACAAATAACATGACGATTTCTAGCTCATAAAATAAATGCGGGATGACCCGAACTCTTCCCGCAAAATTTCGGAGGTTGTTCCGGGATATTTTCTAAGTATTTTGGTAACAGCCTAAAAATGCTCGTATCGAAACACAAAATATGCGAATATGTTACGGTTTATTTAAAAGACTGCCATCCGCGGTGGTCTCGCGGTTCTAGGCGCGCAGTCCGGAACCGTGCGACTGCTACGGTCGCAGGTTCGAATCCTGCCTCGGGCATGGATGTGTGTGATGTCCTTAGGTTAGTTAGGTTTAAGTAGTTCTAAGTTCTAGGGGACTGATGACCACAGCAGTTGAGTCCCATAGTGCTCAGAGCCAGCCATTTAAAAGACTGGCTGAAAAGTGGGGTACCAGCTGCCTCATTCTACCCTCCTCAGCACCGTTAAAAATTTTCCCAAATATTTTGGCATGTGAACATATTCCCCCCCCCCTTTTTTTTAAACACAAAACTCGCCTCAGACTCCCACAAGCTCCTCTAACTGCAACTCACTGACACTCACAAGTCCATTGCTGTAAGTCGCTTATATCCATCCACTCCCTGTTCCCCTTTCTCACCCCCTTATTCAGCTGAACTCATTGTGCCATTATCTCTTAGTGTCTCTGTCATTGTCTCCTGTGTCACAGCCACACTCCCCTTCGTTCTGTCCTACTACTACAGTCTCCTCTTACTTTCGCTGTATCCCTCTTGCTCTCTCTTACTTCCAATATCTGTCTCTTCTCACTGTCACTATCTCGCTCTTCCTCGTCGTCATTGTCATATACACTTCCCCCTGCGGGCCGGGTGTAAGAATAGACCCGAGGTATTCCTGCCTGCCGTAAGAGGCGATTAAAAGGAGTCTCACACGTTTCGGCCTTTGTGTGTTGGTCCCCCGTAAGGTTTGACCTCCATTTTTCAAAATTTTCCAGAAGAGCGAGCCAATTGGGGAAGGGCGCCTTACATGGTGCATCGTGTCCATCGTGCATTGAGATCTTTAGCCCACTTTCTCGTTATCGCATTGCAGTCCCACCTGTTCTCCATCTCTTGGGCGAGTACACCTTCCTGGGTGCGTTTTCCACCATGCACTATCACTTTCTGTGCCGACGATGACCATGGACTTCTTTGTACCTCATATCCAGCACGGTAGCCAGTCCGTTGCGGTGGGGCCGCCATGTACCCTGTTGGTTGTAGCCCCCTGACAACACAGGGATCGCTCTGCTGATGCCTGCGCCATTAACTCCCCACGTATGTCAAGGAGTAGATGCCCGTCACCCTGAGGCATCGAGACTCCCGGCCATGGCCATCTTGCCAGGTGGCCTTTGCTGTGGCTGGGTGGCGCCCGTGAGGAGGGCCTCTGGTCGGAATGGGTGATATCAGGGAGGATGACACGCCATGAAGCGTAATACTTCATCTCTTTCTGGTGGTCTGCCGCCAGCAGACTCTAAGCGGGCAAAATCTAACTTTAATGCTAAGAAATATGACCCCAAGTCGTTCCCCTCCCTGGCCACACCATGGGAGGAATGCCAGGCTAAGGATGGCACTGAAGCTTATTCGCCCTGGTACCTCATATGTATGAGAGTTGATGGGGAATCTTTCATGTCCATGAAGCCTCAGATTTTTGTGGAGATGTGGTGGACAAATTTGGGGAGGTGAAGGGCTTCTGCAAAATGCGCTCTGGGTCAGTTTTGATAAAAACAGCATCCTCTACCCAGTCACAGGCATTACCCCGCTTGTGGCAAGTTGGGGGATGTTTCTGTTACCATCAATCACGTCTCATAAGAGCTTGAATATGGTCCAGAGTATTATATTCCACAGCGACCTTCATTTGCAGTCTGACGACGAACTGCGCGCCAATATAGAGCGGCAAGGTGTTCACTTCGTACGGCGCGTCCATCGGGGTCCGAGGGATAACCACGTTGCCACTGGTGCCTTCATCCTGGCTTTTGAGGGTGACACATTGCCCAGGAAGGTTAAGGTGATGGTCTACTACTGTGACGTCAAGCCATATATCCCTCCCCTGATGCGGTGCTTTAAGTGCTGGAAGTTCGGCCATATGTCTTCCCGCTGTACTTCCAGCCCCACCTGTCGAGGTTGTGGACGTCCATCACATTCCAATACTCCATGTGCCCCGTCTCCCATCTGTGTCAGCTGTGGAGAGTATCATTCACTCATTCACCTTGCTCGCCAGGCTGCAGAATTTTACAGAAAGAGAGGAAAATCATGGAATATAAGACTCTGTACCGACTGACCTACAATGAGGCTAAGAGGAAATTTGAGCATCTACATCCTGTGGCTATGACCTCATACACCGCCACTAAGGGAACAGTTGCCACGCCATCAGCCCCCCCCCCCCCCCCCCAACCATCGGGGATTTCAGTCCCCACTTCTGGGCCAGAGAAGCGTAAGGATTCTTCGGCTCCTCTCGCTAGAAAGGGGTCCCTTGGGACACTCCCTTCCCAGGTTTCTGCTCGTGGGAAAGATGACACCCGCTAGCAGCTGAAGAGCGCAAAAGCAGCTGGTCGTAGAGCTTCAAGCTCATCCTCAGTCCCAGAGACTGATTCAGTGAAGTCCTCCCAGCCAGAGAAACCCAAGGAACAGCGCAAGAAATCGAAAAAGAAGACCCCTAAGAACAATGAAATTTCGGTGTCACCCACACCATCGCTACCTACAAGCTCTGCATCTGAGGATGGGGTAGAGATTCTGGCGTCCGCTGAGGACATGGATCTCGCCGGACCCTCAGACACAATAGATATAGACCGCTCAGGCAAAAAGTCGGTGGTAGCAGGTGATCCTGAGGCATAAACTGCCTCATTGAATGTTCCATGCCTTCCCAGTCTCAAGATGTCATCCTCCAGTGGAAATGCGGCGGTTTTTTCTACCACCTGGCTGAGCTACGGCAACTGTTAAGCTTTACACATGCTTTCTGCATTGCCCTCCAGGAAACCTGTTTCCCAGCAATGCGGACCATTGCCCTCCGCAGCTATAAGGGATGTTACAGGAACTGTAGCGATTGTAACAGTGTGTCAGGTAGAGTTTGCGTTTATGTTCTAAATTCAGTCTGTAGTGAACCTGTGCCCACCAAACCCCTTTTGAAGCTGTGGCTGTCAGAATATGGACGACACAGGAAATAACTGCCTGCAGTGTATATCTGCCTCCAGATGGTGTAGTACCCCTGAATGTATTGGCTGCTCTGATTGATCAACTTCCTAAACCTTTCCTACTTTTGGGAGGTTTTAACGCCCATAACGCTTTGAAGGGTGACACCGTGCTTACTGGCCGAGGCAGAGATGTCAAAACTTTACTGCCTTAGTTCAACCTCTGCCTCTTAAATACAAGGGACACCACACATTTCTGTGTGGCTCGAGGTAGTTACTAGGCCATTGATTTATCAATTTGCAGCCCAGGAATTCTCCCATCTATCCACTGGAGAGCACATGACGACCTGTATGGTAGTGACCGCTTCCCCATCTTCCTGTCACTGCCCCAGCGTCAGGCCCACAGACGCCTGTCCAGATGGACTTTAAACAAGGCGAACTGGGAAACTTTCACCTCTGATGTCACCGCTGACTGCCCCACATGGTAACATCGATGTGATGGTTGAGCAGGTGACTACCAAAATCGTTTCTGCGGCAGAAAACGCGATCCCTCGCTCTTTAGGGTGCCCACGGCGAAAGACTGTCCCTTGGTGGTCGCCGGAAGTCGCTGAGGCAATTACAGTGCGTCGGCGAGCTCTACAGTGACATAAGCGACACCCTTCCCTAGATCATCTGATAGCCTTAAATCGGTTCCGTGCCCGTGTATGCCTCCTTATAAAACGACGGGACAGGAGTGTACGAAGATCAGACGTCTTTTTGGGTACCAGACCCCAACAGGTGTCCCTGGCGTTACCATAAATCGCGTGCTATGTACCGACGCAAACGCGATTGCCGAGCACTTTCCTGAGCACTATGCTCGAGCCTCTGCGTCGAAGAACTACCCCTCGGCCTTTCGCACCCACGAACAGCGGGTGGAAAGGAATGTCCTCTCGTTCACTACACGCCACAGTGAACCCTATAACGCCCCATTTACAGAGTGGGAGCTCCTTAGCGCACTTGCACGTTGCCCCAACACAGCTCCTAGGTCCGATCGGATCCACAGTCAGAGGATTAAACTTCTCTCGTCTCACTACAAGCGCCATCTCCTCGTCATCTTCAACCAGATCTGATGCGATGGCGTCTTTCCATCGAAATGGCGTAGGAACACCATTGTTACGGTGCTCAAACCCGGGAAAAGCCCACTTTATGTGAATAGCTAACGGCCAATCAGCCTCACCAACGTTGTTTGTAAGCTGCTGGAACGTACGGTGTGTTGGCGGTTGGGTTGGGTCCTGGAGTCACGTGGCCTACTGGATCCATGTCAGGGCGGCTTCCGCCAGGGGCGCTCTACCACTGATAATCTTGTGCCCCTCCAGTCTGCCACCCGAACAGCCTTTTCCAGGCGCCAACACCTTGTTGCCGTCTTCTTTGATCTACGCAAAGCGTGTGACATCACCTGGCGACGTCATATCCTTGCCACATTATACAGGTGAAGTCTCCAAGTCCCAGTCCCGATTTTTATCCAGAATTTCCTGTCGCTCCTATAGTTCCCCCCATATCCTGGAGAATGGGGTCTTGCAGGGCTCTGTATTGAGTGTATCACAATTTTTAGTGGCCATTAACGGTCTAGCAGCAGCTGTAGGGCTGTCCGTCTCACCCTCTCTGTATGCAGACGACTTCTGCATTTCATACTGCTGTACCAGCTCTGGTGTTGCTGAGCGGCGCCTACAGGGAGCCATCCACAAGGCACAGTCATGGGCTCTCGCCCACGGCTTCCAGATTTCGGCCGCTAAGTCGTGTGTCTTGCACTTCTGTCGGCGTTGTACCATTCATCCGGAACCAGCACTTTCCCTCAATGTCAGTGCAGTGGAGACATATCGATTCTTAGGACTGGTTTTCAATGCCCGATTGACTTGGCTACCTCATCTTCGTCAGCTTAAGCGGAAGTGCTGGCAACACCTCAGTATCGTCCGCTGCCTGAGCAACACCAACTTCGGTGTATTTCGCTCTATGCTGCTGCAGCTCTACAGAGCCCTTGTTCAATGCCGCCTTGACTATGGGAGTGTGGTTTATGGTTCGGCAGTGCCCTCAGCGTTGTTTTTACTCGATCCAGTGCACCACTGTGGCGTTCGTCTAGCGACGGGAGATTTTAGAACGAGTCCGGTGACCAGTGCCCTGGAGTAGGCCAGATTCCCTCCTTTGCAGATCCGACGTGCACAACTGCTCGCCAGTTACGTTGTACACATTCGTAGTTCTCCCGAGCATCCGAACTACCGTCTCCTTTTTCCACCAGCGGCAGTTCATCGGCGGCCCAGGTCAGGGCTAACGATTGCGGTTCGCGTGCGATCCCTTCTGTCGGAACTGTAGTCCTTCCCTTTAACACCTCCCATCCAGCTCCATCCGCATACACCACCATGGTGTACACCTAGGCCGCAGATTCGCCTGGATCTTTCGCATGACCCTAAGGACTTAGTTACTCCTGTCACTCTCCACTGTCACTTCCTCTCGATTCTTGACGTGTTACGGGGCTCTGAAATGGTTTACACCGACGGCTCGATGGCTAATGGCCATGTTGGCTTCGCCTTCGTCCACAGAGGCCATTTTGAACAGCATTCCTTGCCCGATGGCTGCAGTGCATTCACTGCAGAGCTGGTAGCCATCTCTCGTGCACTTCATTATATCCGTTCATGCCCCAGAGAATCGTTTCTTCTGTGTATTGACTCCATGAGCAGCCTACAAGCTATCACCCAGTGCTACCCTCGCCATCCTTTGGTAGCGTCCATCCAGGAGTCCATCTATGCCCTGGACCGGCCACGTCGTTCAGTGGTGTTTGTGTGGACCCCAGGGCACGTCGGCAACCCAGGCAACGAACTTGCCGACAGGCTGACCAAACAGGCTACGCGGAAACCGCTTCTGGAGACGGGCATTTCTGAACCTGACCTGCGTTCTGACTTATGCCGTAGGGTTTTTCGGCTTTGTGAGACAGAATGGTATAACAGTACACACAACAAACTGCGTGTCATTAAGGAGACTACGAATATGTGGAAGTCTTTCATGCGGGCCTCTAGCAGGGAATCAGTTGTCCTCTGCCGACTCCTCATTGGCCACGCTTGGGTGACCCACGGTTACCTCCTGCGCCGTGGAGACCTGCCTGAGTGTCGGTGCGGCGCCCGGTTGACAGTGGACCATATTCTGGTGCACTGTCCCACTTTGCCCAGCGACGGAATCTTGGGTTACCGGACTCGTTGCCACTAATTTTATCTGTCGACGCCTCATCGGCTGATTTAGTTTTACGTTTTATTCGTGAGGGTGGGTTTTATCATTTGATCTAAGTTTTAGCGCGTGTCCTTTGTCCCTCTGTGTACTCCACCCTAGTGCTTGTAGGATGGAGGTTTTAATGTGTTGCAGAATGGCTGGCATCTCCTTTTTTATTCTCATGGTCAGCCAGCCATGGTAATCTGCTTTGTTGTTTTAATCTCTTCATCCCGTTTCTTGCGTTTCTGTGGTTTTCTTGTCCCCTTCTGTCCATTTACATGTTTGTTGCCCTTCATCGTTCTTGTGATTTTACCTTTCATTCCGTTTTGAGTTGTCAGTCTCGTTTGTTTTATTCTCACACTTGTGGCATTGTTTTATTCCGAACAAGGGACTGATGACCTCGTAGTTTGGTCCCTTTCCCCCCTCCTTTAATCCAACCAACCAATCATATACTCTGTCTCTCATTATCACTGACTCTCACCCATTTCTAATTTCTCTTTATCTTTATTCCTTCCCCCTGGTATTGTCTCCTTCACTCTTTTCCTAGCACTGTTCTATCACTGTCAAACATGTTCCCCTGCCATTGTGTCCCTCTCTTTCTCTCAGATTTCTATTGCGTCCTTCGTTCTTTCTGTAACAAAACTACTGTTCTCTGTGTTCCTGTATTTATTACTTTTCCGTTTCTGCGGTATCTGCCACTATCTTCTTCTCTCTCAGCATAAAAAAGCGCGAAGATGTTCACTTACCAACATATTTGGGAAAATTTTTAAAGGTGCCGAGGAAGGTGGAGTGAGGCATCTGGTACCCCTCTTCAATGTGAGTCTTTTAAACAAACAGGAACATAATCTCATTTCTTGTGCTCCCTTCTTTTCCCGTTGCCACTGGGCGTATGACTCAAATGAAAAGAAATGTGGAGGTCAGTACAATTTAAATAGTTTTCATATGTGAAATTGAAATGACGCAAAACGTATTTTACACCTCAGACCGGATTTTACGTGAAAGAAAAAGAGAGAGAGATAGATGGCGGGGGGGGGGGGGGGGGGGGGGGGAAGAAAAAATGGCGCTAAGCACTATGGGACTTAACAGCTGAGGTCATCAGTCCCCTAAACTTAGACCTTCTTAAACCTAACTAACCTAAGGACATCACACACATCCATGCCCGAGGCAGGATTCGAACCTGCGACCGCAGCAGCCGCGTGGTTCCAGACTGAAGCGCCTAGAACCGTTCGGCCATTGCAGCCGGCGGGGAGGGGGGGGGAGGGGAGAGAGGAGAGGAGATACCTTACAATGTTTTTTCTCCGTCTCTCGTATTCGCCTCACACTGGATTTTACGTGCATATTGTACGTGTACTAGTAGGGTAATTTTGAACCTCTATACCTCCGAAACGGATGAAGATATGAAGAAAAGTTTCAAGGTTGTTAGAGATCGGCGTCTTACGAATACTTAGTAACAATTACAGCCATTTAATGTGCATAGCCGTCTCGGAATGTCCGCAGCTCGTGGTCGTGCGGTAGCGTTCTTGCTTCCCGCGCCCGGGTTCCCGGGTTCGATTCCCGGCGGGGTCAGGGATTTTCTCTGCCTCGTGATGACTGGGTGTTGTGTTATGTCCTTAAGTTAGTTAGGTTTAAGTATTTCTAAGTTCTAGGGGACTGATGACCATAGATGTTAAGTCCCATAGTGCTCAGAGCCAAGCCAACCGTCTCGGAATCCGCTGGTGGCTTGTGGTACCTAAAAACCCAAGTTGCTAGAATATTTCTCGATAAAGGATAAAGATTTTTGAAAACGGGGATATGGTTCTTCTAGATAAATGCCTAGAGTATATACCTTCAAAATTTAAGCAGTTTGCTGTTGTTACGTATTTAGTATTTAGATTTCGCCTTATACCGGATTTTACGTGTGGAAGTAGGATAACTTGGAAAATCGGTATCTTGCAAATGGATTAAGATATCAAGAAAATTTTCAAGATTGTTCGAGATCGGTATCTTCGGAATAAATCTTAAAAATTTCAGATGTGTTGTGCATAGTGGCCTTGTAATTCTCGGCTGGGTTTTTGTTCACTGGTAACGGTGAAAACACAGTAAAAAATCCAGTTTTGTGGGGTTTTCCGAGGAACCGGCCATGAACTAATGGTGCCTCCATTTAAGTCCCATCAAGCCAACCGTAGACCACATCAAAAGCGAAAAGAACCAACGGATTTGTTCCGTTTGACTAAGCCGGAGGAATTGTGTAATATTCATACTTTGACCCTGTACTGTAGGATAGTGACACTAAGGACAAATGGTCCCAACCCAAGGGCTATCCGGAATACCTGACTCTACCTTTTTATTACCAATAGATCTTGAGGTATGTCAGGAAAGCACGGGACACATACCATCTTGCGTTATGTTGTTGGGAAAGTAACGTCAAGTGTATCTCGAAGATGAGATACAATCGCCGGCCTTAACACGTCGGAAACATTACTGCCGCCGTCCAAATTACTTGCTATGCGAACCAGAAGTGGTAGTGTTGTGTACCCAATAGCGAGCAGCACCATCATGCCAGGTGTTGGGTCCGTACGAACAAGAAGAATCCCACCTGACAACGTTCGCACTACTCAGGGCTTCCACATATGGATACGTCCGTCCTGATGCTGTTCGGCCGGCCGAAGTGGCCGAGCGGTTCTAGGCGCTTCAGTCTGGAACCGCGCGACCGCAACGGTCGCAGGTTCGAATCCTGCCTCGGGCATGGATGTGTGTAATCTCATTAGGTTAGTTGTTCTAAGTTCTAGGGGACTGATGACCTTAGATGTTAAGTCCCATAGTGCTCAGAGCCATTTGAACCATTTGATGCTGTTCGTAAAATCAGGACTGTCTACTGTCAGTGTGAATAATTGTGTTGCTAGAAACAAGCCCATTTCATGACTCGAGGTCCATAACGTGGTTGTACGATGCTGTGCGGCTAAGCGAACAGTATGTCTGTCCTCTCAAGTGCTAGTCGTATGGGGCCGCTGAAACTCTTCGTGGTGTCAGGTATGGCCCTCTCGAATCTGTGGATACCATATTCACATGATAGTCGCAAGATCCCGACCATGCTAGTAGTAATATCACGGAACGATAAACCTCAGTCTCGATGGACTACGATCCTACGGCTGTCTAATTGCGACACGTGTCTTCCTACACGACACATAACACAATCTTCTCACGAGCAAACAACAGTTAAGAAAGATTTCTGATGGAGAAACTGGCTGCGTAATCTCTCCACGTGTACGGAATGTGGATGGGACTATTCGTACCTAGTTTATGCGGTTGCGCTGGAATGTTAATCATTTGCATACTCGAGCATGTTGTACACTCGAGCATGTTGTACAGTTCGTTCTAATTTTACTTAAGTTGTACGCCGCTTTGATCACGCTGCAGTTTTAATGGCCAGCGGTGTATCTGGTACAGTGGAAAGTATCCTCTGCCGCGCACCTAACAGAGGTTTGCAGAGTTTGGATCTTGCCGTAGACGAAATAGGTCCAGTGAACACGGCGTCTAGAAGATAGCGTCAGAGCGGAGTGGCGTCCGGTAGGAAGATGAGTTGCCGCGGCTGTGATGAATCGCGTACCGGCGAGGGAGAGCTGGTGCGGCGGGGCAGGTTCTGCGTGCGCGGCTGCGCGCGCCACGGACACACGGAGGCCGGTCGTGACTGCCGTCGCCGCTGATATTCCGGCAGCTCACATTCTGGCTCCGGTGAAAGGCGCTCGGCGCCGGCCCTACCCTACCCTGTCTCCTCTCCCCTCCTCCTAACTCTTGCATGCGGGAAATGCGCTACTTCCGCGGCAACGCTGTTCACTCGATCTGGAAAAAGAATGCTCGTCTTAAGTAGCACCATCCGCAGTTTTCTCTGTCTCCTCGTATTCGCATTATTACAAATGCACTTAACGTAAATTGCCCTCGTCCGGTGATGATAGTCTGACGATTATAATTATTTTTTCCAATTAAGTTGCTGGGAGTTTCAAGTCATTACCGTCGCTTTCCAGATTGTAATCGTCGTCGTCAGGCCACTAATATTCCGATTCCGTAGTCGTTCACAGCCTCGCAGCTTGCTGGCAGCTACATTTCGCATTTCCCGCGCAAGTGCCGTACAGCTGTTCCGGAGGAGGGGGATCGGTATTAGCAGACACAAAGTGAGGACATCAGATTGCTTGAAAACTTCTAACAAGGGAACCTCCCCATCGCACCCCCCTCAGATTTAGTTACAAGTTGGCACTGTGGATAGGCCTTGAAAAACTGAACACAGATCAATCGAGAAAACAAGAAGTAGTTGTGTGGAACTATGAAAAAAATAAGCAAAATATACAAACTGAGTAGTCCACGGGCAAGATAGGCAACATCAAGGACACTGTGAACTCAGGAGCGCCGTGGTCCCGTGGTTAGCGTGAGCAGCTGCGGAACGGGAGGTCCTTGGTTCAAGTCTTACCTCGAGTGAGAAGTTTACTTTCTTTATTTTCGCAAAGTTATGATCTGTCCGTTCGTTCATTGACGTCTCTGTTCACTGTAATAAGTTTAGTGTCTGTGTTTTGCGACCGCACCGCAAAACCTTGCGATTAGTAGACGAAAGGACGTGCCTCTTCAATGGGAAGCGAAAACATTTGATCGCAAGGTCATAGGCCAACCGATTCCTCCACAGGAAAACACGTCTGATATATTCTATACGACACTGGTGACGGCATGTGCGTCACATGACAGGAATATGTTGTCGACCCACCTAACTTGTACACTTGGCGAATGGGTAAAAAGATTCTTCTACCTTGCCCGATTTAGGTTTTCTTGTGGATGTGATAATCACTCCCAAAAAAGTGATCGCATCGGACGGACAGATAATAATTGTCTGAAAATAAAAAATTAAACTTTTCACTCGAGGGAAGACTTGAACCAACGACCTCTCGTTCCGCAGCTGCTCACGCTAACCACGGGACCACGGCGCTGTGGAGCTCACAGCCTCCTTGATGTTGCCTATCTTGCACATGAACTACTCAGTTTGTATATTTTGTTTATTTTTCCATAGTTCCACACAACTTCTTCCTGTTTTCTCGATTGATCTGTGTTCAGTTTTTCAAGGCCTATCCACTGTGCCAACTTATAACTAAATCTGAGGGGGGTGCGATGGGGAGGTTCCCTTGTAAGAAACTACAGTGACAAATGAGGAGATCATAAATCGTGAGTTCCGCGGAATGTGATGCGTGCGAGAAGGAAATTTTAGCTGAGGTGCCTAGCACAGGGAGAGTTAAGTGACTTGGGTGTGCATCTCTAGCGACGGCGCGCACCACATCGAGCCAGGTGGCGCTATGGCTAATCCCATTGGGTAGAAGCGGGATTCGGATCACCGTCTGACCATACTGATCGAGATTTTCGGTGGTTCCCCTAAACCGATTACGGGAAATGCTGCGACGTTCCTATGACAAGTACTCGACCGATGCCCTCATCAATTCTAGTTTGCCCTGACCGTGTGCTCCGTCTCCAGTGACTCTTCATCGACGGGTGTTGAACACTAATCTTCCGTCTTTCCATTCGCGTTCCACGTCATGTTAAAAACTGGGTAGATAAGGATCAATGTTCGAGATAGCCTCCACAGTAGTGTTTCTTTTTATTGGTTACAGAGAGAGGTTTTAATTTTGTGAGTTGATACTCCAGTACCTATGAGTTTATTTATCGATCGTCATTTTTGTTTTGAAGTTAAAGTTCTCAAGTTGTCTTTAGTTAACTCAGTTGTATTTTTCAACTGAGATTATAATTCGTTGGCCAGTTCTACTATATCGTTTCAGAATACCGCACGTATTACTAATTCTGAATATGCTGACAGGGCACAAGGTGCCCATAATTAAAGTTCCAGTTTCAAAACGCTGTAGAAAGGGAACCTATGCTCACAATGACGTCAAATTTAAACGGGGTATTATTGACACAGGGGAACTGTCATGGAACAGAAATTTTAAAAAATTAAACAAATTTACCAATAGATGGCGCTGTAAGTGCCTGGTCGGCGAGAAATGATAGTTGAATCCCATTACGCCGGCCATAGTTTGAGTTGCACATTACACCATCCGTATTATTCAATGTGCATGACTGCACAAGTTTGGCAGGCAACAGTTGTAGCACTGTTAGGTAAAACCATCCATCACTGCAAGGTCGTACCACATTGGATAGGAAAAATCGGTTTTTACCTGTCCTGAGGCCAAAAACTGCATAAAAAACAAAATGACATAGGTTTTTAATTGTCCTGGTGCAAAAATCACATGAAAATCGAGAGGACATTGGTTTTTAACTGTCGTGAGTCAGGCGGCGCAAGACATCTCGATATGCTGTCCAGTTTTCTGCCACAAGGGGAAATCGAGAAACAACATTTTCCACGACACATCGAAGTGTGTCGGGGGTCACTTTCAGAATGTATTGCGCAATGCAGGTCTTCAGTTAAGCTACGTCCGTTACTGGAGCGCTGATCACAGCGTCTTTCAGATAACTCCAAAGCCAGAAGTCATGCGGACTAAGATCAGGTGAACTGGACGGCCAGACTGTAGGGAAATTATCGCACATAAATCTAGTATTTCCGAAATGGCTCTGCAGCAGGCGCTTCACTAACTGTGTAATGTACGGAGGAGCGCCACCTTGCATCCTACCCATATACTATACGCCGTTCAAGGGTTGGAATGACGTTGGTGCGCAAAAGACTCTCATAGCATTTACCAGTGACGGTATAGGTAACAGGACCCGCGGGACTCCTCGAAAAAAAAAATACGGCCCTATGATAAACGATGCTGTCAACCCGCACCATACTGTCAGTTTTACAGTCTGAAGTGCTACCCGTTGATGTGTGTGCGGGTTTTCTGTTGCCCATATTGCTGCAACTCTAAGTATTGATACGTCCATGGGAACGGAAATGGGCTTCTTCTGTCCCCAGAAGGTTCCATGGCCATTCATTGCCCACGCGAGCAAGAAGAACGTTCTTCTTGCTGACAGGTCAGCAGGAAGTAACTCCTGAACGTGGGTAATATTGTAAGGATACCAACGATTAATGTTTCTTAGGGTTTTATTTGCACCGTGCTCGTAGGCATGTCCAGCGTTCGGGCAGTTCCAAGTGCGCTGCATGTTTGCACACCAGCACTCGACCCCACCTGCAATGCTGTGGCTAGATCTTCGACAGATGTCAGATCAATTGCTTTCCTCTCTCTGCCACATTGCACTTCAGAGGAACCTGTCTTTTTGAATTTTATAATCATTTTCTCCATACCTTTAGCAGACATCAGACTAACGCCTTTTTCATACCCTTGAGTGTTCGAAATGTCAGCAGGGGTACTGGCTCACAGACACCATTCTTGTAAAAGAGATTTACCACTATCGCGCGATGCTTCATGGAGACAGTGATGCCGAGCATCTCGGACACAAACTGAGGAACAGCCCTGTGCCGCGCGTCTGTTGATGTGCATATTCTGATGCTTGTAGCGCCATCTATTAGTCAGATTTTCGTTTTTTTTCCCAATGCTTTTCCTCCTGCGTCAAAACATGCTGTTCAAATTTGAAGTCATTCTGAGCAGTGGTTCTCTTTCTACAGCGTTTTGAAACTGGAACTTTTGTTATGGACACCATGTGTTTGTGTATCAGTTTTGTAATGGAAACGCTACTGCTGCTCTTGAATAATACGGTAGATGATTTCCTAACGGCAGGGTACCATGCTTATAAGTATTTTCTCCTGCTTTCACTTAATTGGGCTAGTATGGCGCAGTGCCTGACAGTCATATCTCACCTGAACGTGTAAATGAAGTGTGTGGATGAAGTAGGAAACATTATTCAGCTGTTAGAACGAAGTCATTCTACAAGCACACTCAGAATTTCTACACGTGTCGGTGTTCCACCTACAAGAATGTGGCGGACATTACTTATGAGAGGCTTCTAGCCTTATCATTTACAGCAAATCAAACATCTTAGTGAAGGAGATGAAGGTAGACGATTGGAATTTGGTCGTTGGCTAATTTCAGATGGCCGAGTAATCCTGTTAATACTGTTTACTGTTGAAACCGCTTTCCGTCGTGACGGTGTCAATAAAATTCGTAACTCACACTGATAGTCTGGGGAAAACCCACCTGCTTTTTGTGGAGACACATTATCAAGACTAATTTCCTGTAAATGTGTGGTGCGGTATGATAGCCACTCATGATTGGGCCTGTTGTGTTGCTACATCGTCTTACAGGGGCCCCGTTATATGGACTTCCTTATAAACGAGTTTCCAGCGTTATTGAAAGAGATGACTTTGGCTACAAGGATGGATATGATGTTCTGGCATGTCAGGCCCGTGCTCATTCTAGCCATGTAAACCTAACAGTCCTCGCAAGATGGATCGGCAGACATGGTCAAGTTTCGTGGCGTCCAGGGGCCGCCAGACCTTACTTCTTTAGAGTTGTGCCTGTAGGTATAGTTGAAAAGCGAAGTCTACAAAGAAAAAGTATGTACAAGAGACGACTTGATCGTTCTTATTATGAGTAGTGGTGCCCTCATAAAAGAACCTATGACGACCTTAGAAAAGTTACACGTGGTGTTGTCAAATGTGTGTGAAATCTTATGGGACTTAACTGCTAAGGTCATCAAAAAAATGGTTCAAATGGCTCTGAGCACTATGGGACTCAACTTCTGAGGTCATTAGTCCCCTAGAAGTTAGAACTAGTTAAACCTAACTAACCTACGGACATCACAAACATCCATGCCCGAGGCAGGATTCGAACCTGCGACCGTAGCGGTCTCTCGGTTCCAGACTGCAGCGCCTTTAACCGCACGGCCACTTCGGCCGGCTAAGGTCATCACTCCCTAAGCTTACACACTACTTAACCTACATTATCCTAAGGACAAACACACACACCCATGCCCGAGGGAGGACTCGAACCTCCGCCGGGACCAACCGCACAGTCCATGACTGCAGCGCCTCAGACCGCTCGGCTAATCCTGCGCGGCGGTGTTGTCAACAAAATTCCGAAGTACAATACATGGAAGGCGGAGGTGCAGATGAACACGAAATATATTTTTACTGATTACATATGACTTAACTTCTGTAGTTAATTTAAAACCGTGTGTGTTTTAGCAGTATAATGTAATTCCCAGAAGTAATATACGTACTTGTTTGAAATAATATTACAGAAAGGTTTAGGAATCAGCAAATGAAACTAATAGAGGCCGACATAGCTGTTATCACCACCTATCATCTAGACAAGGTAGCTTTAGCAGGACTCATAGTTCATGTAAACCTCCGGTGATTAAAGTGGCACATGTATTCCGTGCATGTCGTATAACACAGTGCGAAGGCATACCTACTCGTGCTACGTTCGCACCTCTCACGCTAACAGCGGGTAGCCCCTACGCACGGTTTCAGCTGCTCGCAGGTGGTGCGCAGGCAGCTATTGAATAATTCATCTGTTTGTGAAACAAGTTTCCGTTCTGCAGTTTGAAAGGAGTTTAGCATTATTTAATCACAATCGTGTAGCTCTCCTCCAGCAGGCTGTAACGCTGCAGTGAAATTTATGAACGTTGGAATCTGTTGCGTCTTTCTATTCGCTGATGAACTGTGATTGCAAGATCTTGTCGGATGTATCTCGATCGCTGCAATTGGCGGCTCAAAAAAACGTATCATAGTAATTTGATTCACTATCCTGAATATTTAGCCAGTAACCAGAAAAGGAGAGTGGCCAATATCGCTCACTTGGTTTGACGCATATCTAGAACCCGAAGTGCGCACAAGTGGTCCGTTTTCGCTCCTTGGTAATCTGTCAGCACTTTACTGAGCTGACAGATTATCTGAGTTTTAGTATCTTTTACGGACGCATATTTCATACTTCGATACATTATGAAGAGTATGTACTGTGCGGAATATGGTGGACTTTCCTAAAGCACGTCTCTCTACATTCGTGAATGTTACTGGGCTGACTGACAAATGTCAGACGTCCAGTAAGTGGAATCAAATGGACGTTCATTAAGGGGTGGATGACCGGGCTTCGATGATAATTTTTCGAATCCTTATGCCCCTTAAAACAGCAAGAACCGAAAGAAAGAAGAATTAAAATAGAGAGAATTTCCAACTACAAACTACAGTTGAGCGCTTGCGCGCACCACCCCCCCCCCCCCCCCCGCCCTCACTCCCCCACTGCGCCCCCTCCTCCAACCCTCTCTCTCTCTCTCTCACACACACACACACACACACACACACACACACACACATGAGAGCGCGCAATATCAGCTTCCCCCCCCCCCCCCCCCCGACTCTCACTCGACACTCAATCGTGCAATAAAGCAGAGAATTTCAAAAGGGAAATTAGTAAGTTGAGTTCAGATGTAGTGAGAATTAGTGAAGGTCGGTGGCAGGAAAAACAGGACGTCTGGCCTGGTCGGTGCAGGTTTATCAACACAATATCAGACAAAGATACTTCATAATTGGCCCTAACAGTACACAAGAAAAAATGAAACGTCTTTAAGTTACTATGAATACATAGTGAACCCATATAGTAACCAAGACAGACATAAAAGCACCACCCAGTACGGAAGTATAAGTTTATACGCTAAACAGCTCCGCTAATGACGAAGAAACTGAAAGAATGCATGATGAGGTATAGGAAATTTTTCAGATAGTTAAGGGAGGTAAAAGTTAATTGTAATGGGTGAATGGAATTCTATTGTAGAAAAAGGAAGACAAGAAAAAATAGTAGGAGAATTTGGACCGGAGGAAGGAATGAAAGATGGAGCCGGCTGCTAGAATTTTGCACAGAGCATGATTTAATGATTGGTAACACTTGGCTTAAGAATCATGTACGTACAAGGTTTCACATTGTTATATAATGTTAATGCAGAGATTTCGTCAGCAGATTTTAACTGTAAGACATTTCCAGAGGCAGATGGGGATTCTGATCATAATTTATTCGTTATGAACTGCAGAAATTGAAGAAATAACAAAACGGTGGGAATTAAAGGAGAAGGGACCTTCATAAACTGAAAGAAACATGGTTTATTGAAATTTTCAAAGTGAGCTTTAGGTTTTGATTGATAAACGGAGGGAAGGAATACAGTAGAATGGAGCTGTCTGACGGGAATACAGACTTCTAAAAATGAAATTGGCAGGAAATCAAAAAAAGGCTGAGCACGAACGGCTGGATGACAAATACAAGGCTGTAGAAAGATGCAAGATCATAGGAAACATAAATGTCACCTATAAAAAAAATTAGACACATTTAGAGAAAAGAGAAGCAGCTGTATGAATATCAAGAGCTCAGATGGCAAAACTGCACTAACCAAAGATGGAAAAGCTGAAAGATAGAAGAAATATTTATAGAGGATCTATAAAGGGGAAACAAAACTTGAGGAGAGTATTGTGGAAAGAAACGGGGACGTAGGTGAATATGAGATACGAGATGTCTAACTGCGAGAAGACTTTGACAAAGCTCAGAGAGACCGCAGTGGAAAGAAAGTCCCTGGAGTAGACGACATTGCCTTACAAGTATTGAGATCCTTCCGAGAGACAACGATGACTAAACTATTCCATCTGGTGGGCAAGATAATGAGACAGGCGGAATAACCCCAGAATTCCAGAGAAATGCAATAATTCCAATTCCAAAAAGACAGGAGTTGACATGTGAATAGTATAGAATCATCAGTTTAATAAGCCATAGTTGCAAAATCTTAACATGAATTATTTACAGGGAAAAGAAATACCGGTAGAATCTGACCTCGGAAAATCATTGTGGGTTCAGGAGAAATGTAGGAACACTTGAGGCAGTACTTAACCTTACGTCGTATCTTAGAAAAGAGCTTGAAGAAAGGCAAACGTACGTTTGTAGCCTTTGTAGATTTAGAAAAAACTGTCGACACTGTTGACTAGACTGTGGTCTTCGGGGTTGTGAAGGTAGCAGGTGTGAAATACAGGGGCGAAAGACTATTTGCAACTTGTGCAGAAACCAGATGGCAGTTATAAGAGTCGAGGAGCATGAAAGGGAAGCAGTGTTTGAGAAGGGAATGAGACAGAGCTGTACTCTGTCCTCCATATTATTCAATCTGTACATTGATCAAGCAGTTAAGGAAATCAAGAAGAAATTTGGAAAGGGAATTGAAGTTCAGAGAGAAGAAATAAATTATTTGCGTTTGCCGATGACATTGTAATTCTGTCGGAGGCGGTAAAGGACTTGGATGACGGGTAGGAGGAGGAGGAGGAGGAGAAGCAGAAGAAGAAGAAGAAGAAGAATATTAGTAGTGTTTAACGTCCCGTCGACAACGAGGTCATTAGAGACGGAGCATAAGCTCGGTTTGGGGAAGGATAGAGAAGGGAATCGGCAGTGCTCTTTCGAAGGAAGCGTCCCGGCATTTGCCGAGACCGATTTACGAAAATCACTGAAAACCTAAATCAGGATCGCCGGACACCGGTTTGAAAGGACTTGGAAGAGCAATGGAACGGAATGGGTAGTATCTTGAAAAGAGGTTGTGTGGTGAACAACAGAAGAGTAAAGCCGGCCTTGTGGCCGAGCGGTTCTAGGCGCTTCAGTCCGGAACCGTGCAGGTGCTACGGTCGCAAGTTCGAATCCTGCCTCGGGCAAGGATGTGTTTAATGTCCTTAGGATAGTTAGGTTTAAGTAGTTCTAAGTCTAGGGTACTGATGAACTCAGATGTTAAGTCCCATAGTGCTTGGAGCCATATGAACCATTTGTACGAAGTCACATTGACATCCAACACCGCTCCTGGGTTTACGTTTTTTGTCAGACAGTTTACATATAAATAGTTAGTATCTTTTATTGTACCTCAGTCCTGAACGTGTAATCTGTGTTTTGATATTATTTCGGAAAGATGAAAGTATTCAGAAGGCATTCGAAAACCAGCTCTATTGGTCAGATGTAGGTTACAGCGTTTTTCTTCAGTCTAGTAGAAACAACCTTTACCCAGTGTCTACAATTTTTATCAGTCTCGATAAATCTTAATAGTGATCAGCAGAGGGCACTGCGGGTACGACCCCAAAGATCGCTGACGCCACCATCAGCATCCTTGCAATTGCTGTCATCAGCATAAGCTTTCTCCCAGAATCGCTGACGCCAGCATCCAACACTCGGGT
Source organism: Schistocerca nitens (assembly GCF_023898315.1). NCBI lineage: Eukaryota > Metazoa > Arthropoda > Insecta > Orthoptera > Acrididae > Schistocerca > Schistocerca nitens. Next base: position 566,297,490 of record NC_064616.1, on the reverse strand, counting down.
AATTAAATTATCCCCAGAATTCCCTCTCCCTCCCACTTACCCCCGTCACCAATGGCATTACGCGTTTTTGCGAAAGTGCGAAGGGGTCCCCAGGGGAACAATAGCGTCCAAGTTCGTCCCCTCACCCTTCGAGAAATTTTAATTTTTATAATTCGCTTTCGCAAGCGACGTCATTTCTTCACTGTCTGTGCGTAAGTCCAGGTCTCATTGTTCAATTGACGAGACTCTTGCTTTGAGCAAAGACGACTAACTACTCTGTTTGTTGTGAACATGTATCACAGCTTTCTGCATCTAGAATGGACAGGTAAGGCAAGGGAGGAGCATATGACTTTAGACAGGAGGAATACTGTCCAACAAACAATGACTATGAAACAGAATGGTAAGAAGATGCATTACCTGATTGGGTCCATCAAGTGTTGCATTTGCTGGAACTGCACACCCTTTTTGAAATGTATATCTAGTCTCCCACCAGGCAAGAAGCAGCTGCAAGATTTGCAGGAAATATCTATGAGGAAGTATTTCATCAATCTACTTTATTTTCAACTCTATCAAAACACACAATCATATAAATGTGGCGTATACATCGGCGACATCGGCGTTACGCCGGTGTACATATCACATACACGCCATACATACGTTGCGATGTGGGCTCATTGCCCGCTACTTTGCCTTTGACACACAGAGGCTATTGTTGGGCACGTGACAGCCACGTGCTTCTTTCTGTTAAGTGACGAACATCCCCACATCTGTGCTTGTTACATACTAAGACAAGGAAATAAAGGGAGTGAGGAAAAGAGAGAGGGGCAGGAGGAGCCTGACTAAGAGGAGTAGTGAGCATAGGAGATGGAAAGAGGGAGAAGGAGCAGATGGACAGAGAGAGTAGGACCCAGTAGATGGGCTAATCAGCTAATGGAACCCAAATAAATATATACCCGGGCAACGCCGGGTCTCAGACAGTCCTTAATAACTTAGCTGCATATTATATATGAAGATTCTGAAATTTAAAGTGACTTATTTCAAAGCCATTATGCGATGCAGTACGTTAACTCCGGTTGACATGACGTTTATCAACCAACCATATCATGTTGGTTGGAATGATTAGAGGAATGTTCCACTTTCTTTCTTCTGAAATCAGCGCAATTATCTACACTGTGTAAGTGGTATCATACAGTGTGCTTTAGTAACACCAACTCACTGAGGATTTTTATCTACGAAGAGATGACCCGTTTGCTGTGCAGCAACATACTGACATTAGACTGGCATATCTGCGTATTTTTCGTGATACAGACAATGAAGAAAACCAACGAAAATCACTGAAAAGAATTAATCGTGACGGCGAAACCTGAAATAGAATCAATTTTTTGCAAGAACTCTTACTGCTCTAATACTGTTTCTTCGCCTTAGTCGATGACTTCCAGTCCAGTGGTCCTGTCTAAGTTCTTCAAATGAAACGGATAAAAAAGAACTTATTTCCTTATTCCACAGTCATAGACTTCTTCATTTCCTTTCTTTCATACCATACGACTGACAAACATCAGGTGTTAAATTATTTTAAAGACTGTATAAATTACAAGTTCATATTTGTTTGATTATATGTGTAACGAAATTGTGTTGCACAGATAATATTAGACGTGTTTATGAACGGACCACTGTGTAAGTTTGTTTTTCTTTTGAGTTCTCATTTAAGTTTCCAGAATGAATTTTCACTCTACAGCGCAGTTTAAGCTGATTTGACACTTTCTGGTGGATTAAAAGTGCGTGCTGGATCGGGACTCGAGCTTAGGTACCTCTGCCTTTCGGGGGAAAGTACTCTGCCGACTGAGCTATCCAAATACGATTCACGACTGGCACTCACATCTTCACTTCCGCCAGTACATCTCCTATCTTACAAACTTCATTCTCATTTCAGTTGTTTTCGTGTAGTCATGAGTAATGTTTGTATCGTTTAGAACAATGACTGTTTATTTAAGCATTGTATCTGTTAATTACATTATTCTTAACAAATTTAAATTTATTACATTGAAGAATTACCATTTCTTTCCTTTAATCTATCAAAAAATAACGTTCACAATTTTTTGAGAAGACAACAATGAAAGTGACATTCAGTCTACATCTTACAAAGAGAAGTTGTTCAAGCACGTCCCTTAAACATAACTAGAAAGTATTTCTGAAGATTCTCGATCTATTGACAGTGCTGATTCTTTTCAGTTTCTAAGCTTGTGACGCGAGGCAAAAACAAGGAAGAATGTGACTGAACGTCACACCCGATCGAGAGGTCATAAGTAACCGAGTGCCGCCAGGGTGGACGAGCGGTTGTAGGCGCTTCAGTCTGGAACCGCGCGACCGCTGCGGTCGCAGGTTCGAATCCTGCCTCGGGCATGGATGTGTGTGATGTCCTTAGGTTAGTTAGGTTTAAGTAGTTCTAAGTTCTAGGGGACTGATGACCTCAGAAGTTAAGTCCCATAGTGCTCAGAGCCAGTCCGAAGACTGGTTCGATACAGCTCTCCACGTTAGTCTATCATGTCAAAGGCTCTCTACCTGTAAGCAGCTACTGTAATCTGCATTCACTTGAATCAGCTTATTTTATTCATGCCTAAGTCTCCTTCTACAATGTTTACCTCCCACACTTGCCTCCATGACCAAATCGACTATTTCATTATACCACAGGATGTGTCCTACCAACTGATCCTTTCTAATATTCAAACTGTGCTATAAATATTTTTTTCTCTCCAATTAGATGCAGTACCTCATTAGTTACTCGATCAATCCACGTTATCTTTAGCGTTTTTCTGCAGCACAACATGTCAAAAGTTGCTTTTCTCTTCTTGTCTGAACTGATAATCCCCTACGTTTTACTTCCGTACAAGGCAACACTTCAGACCAAACCCCCAGAAAAGACTCCGAGACACTTAAACATTTGTTAGAAGTTAACAAATTCCTCTTTTTAAAAAAAATGCTCTTCTAGCTATATTCCATCTGTATTTTTGATATCCTCTTTACTTTGTCCATCAACAGTTACTTTCCTGTCCAAATAACAAATCTCGTCTACTAATTTTACTTTTAGTGTCTTATTTTCTAATCTGATTCCCTCAGGATCGCCTCATTTAATTCAACTATATTTCATTAACCTTGTTTTACTTTTTTCAAAAAAGCAGCCGCATGATTCCGGACTGAAGCGCCTAGATCCGCTCGACCACAGCGACCGGCTGACTTCGTACACATAAATACCATCGTCGGATATGTCAATGATTAGAGCTGCAATTCTCTGTAACAGGTAGAACGGTCATAGCAGTGTATTAGTGTTGTTACCAGGCCTGGTAGGGAATATAAGGAGCGTGAGCAGCGTCAGATGCTGAGTGATCTTTGTCGCGCACTCGCGTGAGACGGCAGTATCAACACCTAACGGTAACAGAACGGGGCCTCATTGTGGTTCTCCATTTGGTCAGTTATTGGAATTTTGCAATACCTGGATTTTCACGCATTCGGATGTGACACTGGCCCGACGTAAGATTGCATGACAACGAGGAGGTAGGCACACTCGTTGTCAAGATTCCGGTCGACAGTATCTGGATCGCCGTATTATGCACGAAGCTCAGCTAACCCCTTCACATCTGCGCCTGCCATCCGAAAACAAATGATGGTCTCCAGAATGAGATTTTCACTCTGCAGCGGAGTGTGCGCTGATATGAAACTTCCTGGCAGATTAAAACTGCGTGCCCGACCGAGACTCGAACTCGGGACATTTGCCTTTCGCGGGCAAGTGCTCTACCAACTGAGCTACCGAAGCACGAATCAGGCCCGGTACCCACAGCTTTACTTCTGCCAGTATCTCGTCTCCTACCTTCCAAGCTTTCTGTAAAGCTTAGAAGGTAGGAGACGAGATACTGGCAGAAGTAAAGCTGTGGGTACCGGGCTTTCTGTAAAGCTTAGAAGGTAGGAGACGAGATACTGGCAGAAGTAAAGCTGTGGGTACCGGGCCTGAGTCGTGCTTCGGTAGCTCAGTTGGTAGAGCACTTGCCCGCGAAAGGCAAAGGTCCCGAGTTCGAGTCTCGGTCGGGCACGCAGTTTTAATCTGCCAGGAAGTTTCAAATGATGGTCTCCCTGCAACATTGTTTGGCTTCCTGCACCACTGATCGGAGAATGTCAGCAGCTGAATTAGGGATGGCCGCGGTGGTCCCGCGGTTCTAGGCGCGCAGTCCGGAACTGTGCGACTGCTACGGTCGCAGGTTCGAATCCTGCCTCGGGCATGGATGTGTGTGATGTCCTTAGGTTAGTTAGGTTTAAGTAGTTCTAAGTTCTAGGGGACTGATGTCCACAGCAGTTGAGTCCCATAGTGCTCAGAGCCATTTGAACCATTTTTAGCTGAATTAGGGTATTACCGTCCCATCCGAAGGCTGTCATTAACATCACAACAGACATGGTTGTGTTTGAAGTGCTGCATTGACCGGGCAGCATGGACTGCTGATGAATGGCGTCGCATTGTGTTCAACGATAAATCGCGGTTCTGCACTACTTCGGGTGGCCACCGTCGGAGAGTATGGCGGCGACCTGGGGGAGGTCCCATCCTTCCAAGGTTTTGGAAAGGCACAGCGGTGTTACTCCTGGCGTCATAGTGTGGGAAGTCATCAGTATGACTTCAGGTCACAGTTGTATGTTAACTGGGGATCTAGAAACGACGGAGACGCTCCGTCCACGCCGCAGCCGCAGTGGTCCACAACCCCACGACGACTATCGCAGTCCACTTCACCCCTCCGCCGCTCCACACCGAACCACTCTTTCAGGGTTATTGTGCGGTTCGGCCCTCGGTGGACCCCCTAGGGAACGTCTCACACCAGACGAGTGTAACCTCTATGTTTGCATGGTAGAGTAATGGTGATGTACGCGTACGTGGAGAACTTGTTGGCGCAGCAATCACCGACATAGTGTAGCTGAGGCGGAATAAGGGGAACCAGCCCGCATTCGCCGAGGCAGATAGAAAACCGCCTAAAAACCATCCGCAGACTGGCCGGCTAACCGGACCTCGACACAAGTCCGCCGGGCGGATTCGTGCCGGGGACCAGGCGCTCCTTCCCGCTCCGGAAAGCCGTGCGTTAGACCGATCGGGTAACCGGGCGGGCCTGCAGGTCACAGTTGGTAGTGATTGAAAGAACTATAACTGCTCAAAGGTGCGTCAAGGACATCCTGCGCCCTAATGTGTTATCTCTCATGCGACAGTGCCACTTTCAGCAAGACAGTGCTCGTACACACATGGTACGTGTCTCTGTGACCTATCTGAATGATTTTGAAGTACTCCCGAGGACAGCAAGACCTCCTAGACCGGTCTCCTATAGAACATGTGTGGGAAAGGCTCGGATATCGACTCCGTCCAAGTGTCACTATGCAGGATCTCAAGGACGAGTTTCAACAGTAGTCGGCCAGCTTGCCTCAGGGTAGAAGACAAACGGTTTTTTGACACCCTTCCCATCCGAATCACTGCATAAATCCAGGTTCGGGGGGGGGGGGGGGGGATTACAACGTCATATGAATAAGTGATGGGCTTATACTACCAAGTTCTTCGTAAATTTGACTCGCTTTTGTAATCACTGAAATTACATTTCATTTCCTGCTCTCCTTCAGGGTGCTCCATTTCTATGTCAGACACTGGCTACTGTTAGCCACGGACCACTACTCAACAAAAAGATGCGGAGATTTAAGGATAATAGCCACTCATTCTGAAAAGAAAATCGCAAAAGGTAATACATTTTCATCTAATAAGCATAAGCACATGGATCCCACCGTTATAATCAATACGCTGATCCCCTGGCGAGTGAAGTGTATGCAAAATTGTTTGCGTTCGATATTTTTAGAACATAGTTAACTTGCGCATGCTCAGAAGTTGCGCGTTAGGTTGGACAGAAGTAAAAGGTAATAAATTAAAGATCGTTAAGACTGTTCTAATGTATTTAGTTAAAAAATTTCTTACATTTGATTAATAAAATAAAGTTACTTAGAGCAAAACTGAGAGTACGATGAAGCTGAGAGGAATACCAGTTCGCCATCCGCTGAGAGAGAGATGACCATAGTCAGTTTTTGGGGAGATGTGGAGAGAAGAGGGGATAGTATTCCTGAAACGTCCAAGTTTATAAACTGTAGGTATATCTCCGTGGTTCAAGTGTGTCGTGAGTGGTTTAATGGAGTCATTGTGGATATCGTCACGGTAGAACCGAATGCTGCCCAACTAAACCCAATCTTCTTGGAATTTTTGGATTTTAAATTTCATGGTAATCGGTTGACTTCGTGGCTTAGAACTTTAATTTTTTCTCATTATAATCTCCCAATGAACTGCTTTAGAGGAAGCTTTCAGTTCCTGAACCATACTTGTTAATTTTGTAAGGTCGTTATTTGCAAGCTCGGTGTTGTCAAGAAATCGTTGGTGACAGGATCCCTTTATTTTCTCAGTTCAGGCCTTAAGTCAGGGCTTAACAACTAGCCGGTTTTGAGCGCGAGTACTCGCGTCTGCTCAGGCATGTGCTCGCGAGCAGGTGCAAGGTCGCGGAGTAGGGAGGGAGGGAAAGGAGGGGAAATGCGCGCGCACGTTTGAATAGGGCCGCAGCCTGCCTATTGAATTCGCGCCGTGTAACGTTTAAAGTACTACGATCAGCTCTAACAGTCACTTCGATGGTTAAGAATCATGTCAAGTGGCCGTTCTGTAACCCCAATCATGCTTTCGCAGTTCAACCCCCATTGGGAGGAATTGTGTCTGTTTACAGAAAAAGATGGTGTTGCAAAATGTTTAGTATGTCACAAAACGCTGAATTCTTTTAGGAAATTTAATTTGCAGCGACATTATATGTCGTACCACGCGAAAGACTGCGGAAGTGGAAGATGTGATGGACCAGATCGTGCACAGGAAGTTACTAAACTTAAAAGGAAGCTATCCGAAGAAGATCTGGACGACGAAGAAAAATCAACTGAGGCAGCTCTCAGAGTGAGTTACAAAATTGCTGGATTTTAGCAAAATCCCTGCGCCCCTTCACTGATGGCGATTTAATAAAAGAATGTTTGGTAGTTGCAGCGGAACATTTGTGTCCATCTCAAGTTGAACAGTTTCGTGTTGTGCCATTATCTAACATGATCATTATGCGTCGCATACAGGACATGGGAGACGACGTCCAGAGCCAGCTTGCAAATAACTGTAACGATTTTATAGCGTATTCTCTAGCTCTGGACGAAAGTGTTGATATCACTGGAACAGCGCAGCTTGCCATATTTATTAGAGGTGTTAATAGAGATCTTCAGGTGAGTGAGGAGCTCCTCGATGTAGTAGCCATGAAGAACACTACAACCGGAGGTGATATTTTAAGTAGTGTTGAAGAAAGTGTTGAAAATATAGGATTGTCGTGGAATTCTTTAGTTTCAGTGTCTACAGACGGTGCACCAGCGATTACAGGGAAAAAATCAGGTTTCGTTGCGCAATTGAAGGAGAAAATGCAAAAACTGACCGTGCTGAATGAAATAAGGGGCGTTCACTGTGTCATCCAACAGGAAAAAATGTGATGAGTGTTGTTGTTCGTACAATTAATTATATAAGGAAACATGGGCTACAACACAGGCAATTTAAAAGCTTTCTTGAGGATGTAGAAAGCCAGTATGGTAGCCTGCCTCATTACAGCGAGGTCTGCTGGCTTAGTCGTGGCGAATTATTAAATCGATTTTTTTGCCTATTAGATGAGATAAATATGTTCATGGAAATAAATAACATGTGTGTTCTTGAATTGAAAGAGCCTTCATGGAACTGTGATCTCGCGTTTTTAGCAGATTTAACTAGCCATCTGTATGCTTTGAACATTTCACTACAAGGTAAAGATCTGCTAATTACTCATTTCATAGATCGAATACGAGCTTTTAAAATGAAATTGACACTTTGGGTGAGTCAGCTGGCAACAGGAAATCTAGCTCATTTTCCTAAATTATCAACCATGCAAGATGTTCACAAAGACTGTGAACGTTATTCACATAGTTTAGTTGCTCTTAAGCAAGAATCTGATCAATGCTTTCAAGATCTGACAGCACCAGACAGTGTTTTTTATATGTTCCCCTCTCCATATTCAGAGAATATTGAAGAGATTCGTCCTGAGCTGCAACTAGAAATTATTGACCTGCAGTGTAACAGAGAATAGAGAGACAAATTTCAGAACAAGAAAAACATTTTGGAATTCTACAGACACTTCCCTCAGGATAGATTTCCTCATTTGCACAAACTGGCGGCTACAATAATATCAATGTTCGGTTCCACGTATGTTTGTGAACAACTGTTCTCTGCAATGAAATGTAACAAGACGCGCCCGAGAAACGCATTGTCTGATCGAAATTTAAACTGCACGCTGCGCCTACAATGCACAAGAACAATTACTCCGAACATAGTCGCAATTGTAAAGGGCAAAAAGTACAAGATAACCGAGAATCCCACACTTCAGTGACACCTTTTATTGTGTAACAGTTCACAAATTAATACATATGTAGAGGCATACACTAAGCTAATAAAATTATGTGGCATGTGTACATTCTCCTTTATTTGTTTCATTTGTCGCAGTAATAATTCGCGAGTGATATACCTGCAGGCGGCCGCGGATTTACATTGACTGGCGGCAGCTGTTGTGTGCCCCACGTGACTTTCCCCACTCTCCGCTCTGGTCCGGTAGTGGGGGTAGCGTGCTCGCGCTGCTCAGTGCTCGCGCCTTGCTGCTCACAGCTTGCTCCGCGAGCACGTATGTTGTGAAGCCCTGCCTTAAGTGAACCTTCCACGACTAGGGTAACCCACTTCGGAGATACTGTATTCCTCTAGGGAAGTCTTTTAACTACTGCGATCTTACCAATAACGTTTTACTCATCCTGCATGCGGTTGTTGCATGAACATAAATCTGAATTTAATTCAACTTCCATCTGACACTGGTATCACAAAGACTTTCCTGACACACCACGTCTCCACTGACTCAAATGATTTGCAATAGCCACTGACTGCTAGATATATGTTGATTTTGTGTTACGTGTAATCCAGTTGTTGAGTAAATAGTTTGGTCAGTACTTTGGTCACCAACTTAGTAAGATGTGGTAGAACACTTACCACTCGCAAGATTTACTCCATCACCTGAATTGAAGTGATGAGAGGACGAGATAGCCTTTGCAGTCTCCTGAAAATTCCAAGATATTTTCTGTGTCCGTTTATTTCAATTCTAAACGTCTCGCAGTTTCCATTGGACGAGGATTTCAAGGAAGAGCACTTCAGAATCATTTCTGGTGCATCCGTAGGAAATGGTATGTTCTTCGTTGGAAATCTTGAGCGTTGTACTATGAGGTTGAAGGTGAACATTGCCGGCCGCTGCGGCCGAGTGGTTCTAGGCGCTTCAATCCGGAACTGCGCTGCTGCTGCGATCGCAGGTTCGAATCCTGCCTCGGGCATGGATGTGTGTGATGTCCTTAGGTTAGTTAGGTTTAAGTAGTTCTAAGTCGAGGGGACTGATGACAGATGTTAAGTCCCATAGTGCTTAGAGCCATTTGAACCATTTGAAGGTGAACATTGCCGGGACTATCCTATGTCAAATCTGGACCATACACACACGTCTTTACAGTACTGCTGTTTTTAGTAGAGATGTAATATATTTTACACCGAGGTGACGAAAGTCATCGGATTGCAATATGGATATATACAGATGGCGAGAGTATCGCGTACATACGGTATAAAAGGGCAGTGCATTGGCGGAGCTGTCTGTAATTTGTATTCAGGTGATTGATGTGAATAGATTTCGACATTAATATGGTCACATGACGGGAATTAACAGACTTTGAACGCTGAATGGTAGTTGGAGCTAGACGCATGGGACATTCCATTTCGGAATTAGGTAATTCAATATACCGAGATCCACAGCGTCAAGAGTGTGCCGAAAATACCGAATTTCAGGCATTATCTCTCACTACGGACAACGCAGGGCCGACAGCCTTCACTTAACGATCGAAACCAGCACCGTTTGTGTATAGTTGCCAGTGCTAACAGACAAGCAACGCTGCGTGAAAAAACCGCTGAAATCAATGTGGGACATACGACGAACGTATCCATTAGGACAGTGCGGCGAAAGTTTGCGTTAAGGTGCTATGGCAGCAGACGACATACGCGAGTGCCTTTGCTAACAGCACGACATCGTGCGAGGCGCATCTCATGGGCTCGTGACCATATACGTTGGACCCTAGACGACTGGAAAATCGTGACCTGGTCAGAAAAGTCCCAATTTCAGTCGTAAGAGCTGATGGTTGGGTTCGAGTTTGGCGCAAACGACACAAAGCCATGGACCCATGTTATCAGCAAGGCTCCATAATGGCGTGTGCTGTGTTTACATGGAATGGACTGGGTCTTCTGGCCCAAATGAACCGATCATTGACTGGAAATTGATACGTTCGGCTACTTGGAGACCACTTGCAGCCATTTATTTACTTCGTGTTCCCAAACAACGGTGGAATTGTCAATGGGCTACAACTGTTCACCATTGGTTTAAAGAACATTCTGGAGAATTCGAGCAAATGATTTGGCCACCGAGATCGCCTGACATGAGTGCGATCGAAAGTAGTAATTATGAACTGCTATAGAGGCACATGGCTGAATGTTTCCGCAGGGGACTTCCAACGACTTGCTTAGTTCATGTCACGTGTGTGTTGCTGCACTACGCCAAGAAAAAGGAGGTCCGACACGATAATATTAGGTATCCTTTAACTTTACTCACCTCATTGTATTTTTGTTTGCTCATGTAGGCTCTCTCAGATCCACACCTGTTAAATTTTTGCTGGTAAAACGTTTTCTTGCAAAACAGACTTTGTTGTCCAGATCATTTGCGCAACTTAATCCATATTGGTGGGTATCCCTAAGTTCTCCATCTTTTATTCAGTTCTAGTTTTGCGTCGTTGTCTCCCGTATCAATCAACAATTACGTCTTCTCCGAAGTTTGTGCTTCTGTGATGTCGATTTCCACTTCCTCTGAACTTCTGGTGCGAGGGTGCGCATGGAGACTTCTATGAAAAACTATTAATTTAAGTATAATAAGCCGGCCAGAGTGGCCGTGCGGTTCTAGGCGCTACAGTCTGGAGCCGAGCGACCGCTACGGTCGCAGGTTCGAATCCTGCCTCGGGCATGGATGTGTGTGATGCCCTTACGTTAGATAGGTTTAATTAGTTCTAAGTTCTAGGCGACTGATGACCTCAGAAGTTAAGTCGCATAGTGCTCAGAGCCATTTGAACCATTTGAGTATAATATACGTATATCTCTCGCAGTTCTTACTTAACAAGGCAGCAGCAATATGTGTGGTTGCATCTTCATAGTTTTGGCGGTCGATGTGACTTTATGGAGGTGCTTTATCATGGTGTCTTCTCAGTCGTGCTTTACTGATGGCCAGATGCCCAGATGCCCAGATCTGTGGCTTTTTAATTCTTGCTCAAGTATTTCAGAATTCTGCCTATCGTGATTATTATATTATACGTTGATGCTCCTATTTCTCTATTCTTTCTGTTCGGATTGTTGCCCTCTCCAGATTGCCTGAGGCAGAGCAATGTGTAGTCAATATAAGAGTCTGACCATTCCGATCACCACATAGTTTTATCAACGGTAAGAACTTCAGGGTGATGTGTGCCATTAAGAAGCGCTGCGGAAGATGATTTTGTATGTAGCTCGTTATATAGAGGTTAAACTGTGTATCGATTGCCGTGGTAGTTGTCGTGGTATTGGTTTTCCTTTCCTTATAAGTTTTTACGTAGAGGGAGACGATGATGCAGCTTTAGCTAGTCGTGTTTCCGCATCCGGCACATATGCGTCGTTGTGTCAACTACCTGTATACCAGGCACGATTAGCCGATACGGCTTTCGCATACAGAAGACCGCTGGCGGTATCTTGTTTCACATGGCTTCCCTCGGCAGTGGCATACGGCTTCGTGATGGATACGGCCACACTCGCGTTTTGCTAGCGTAGCGGCAACGTTTGTTTTCAGCCGCGAGAAGAGCCTACTGACTAAATGGCGCGCTCGCGCCCGTAGGAATTGGTAAGACAGGTGACGGCTTTGATTGCCCAAATATCACCAAGCAATCATGTTCTTACTCTTGTCACTGTAATGTGAAAATATTACATAGTATTTCTTGGCAGCTGCAGTCAGATTACAAACTATCAGTTAATTTCATCTTGGGAAATTTTGTCTATTGTTAACACAATTTAACAGCCTCAATGTGAGCGATTATAAGTGCAGTGATTCCTTGCTTTTCAAATCGTAGTCCAGTTCTCAATTGCAACTACCCTTAACGTTGAAAAATAGCAAGCGGACTAATCGTTTTGTGATCATTATGTTCGTATTTTGTGACACTAAGCGAGAAAAGTTCATCTTTGTAAGCTTGAGTGCTTCTTTTCTACTAGTGTATGTACGTGGAAAAACAGGTACCTTTTATTGTCCATTCATATATCGAATCTCTAGGTTGTCATCGTGTATTCGGTTGCCACCTTAGTACTGTTGCAAAAATGTAGGATTAGCGTTAGGTGTCCCATTAACATGGGGCTCACAGCCTCAAAACACTAGTTAGGTCGAATAAACATGAGGGAACGAAATAGGGAGAACTTTATGGGGATACCTTACGGGCATTGACCTGAAGTGGCTTATGGAAGGCAAAGGAAACGCACTAAGGGTGAACACTGCTTCTGCTGAAGAAGAGTGCTATGTTTTAAAGACTAGGGCGCCGATTGGGGAAGCGGAAGAGCATTCTCCTGCGTTAGTGAATAGGTAAGGAGGCGGCGTGGGAAGTGGTAGTGCGTGCGGTCAAGCAGGCGGCTCAACTTCCGTGGCCGGATGTTGGGATTAAGTATTGCCTCTCGTGGACACGCTTCTCGCGCCGCGCGCTGTGCGCAGCTGTTGCTCAGTCGCCGACAAGGAAGCAGCGCAGAGAAATTTGTTTTACGAAACTTCTAGGGTCAGCCTAGTGGAACGTTTACGCCGCGTCATTTCAGTTCTGGATTCTCAAGACTACGTTGCAAGTGGCTGTGTGTTGAAAAAATCGACCATTGCAAGTGGCAGACAATTTACGCTCCAATAATTTATATTTTGTAGTGCTTATTGTTTCCAATTCGATTGCATCTTACCACCAGCGCCTAAAAATAGTTCGTCCATGCATTGCGTTCCTGGCATTATCTTGGCTTTCAAGTCTGCATAGAATATTGATGATGGGTGCAGATAATACTCTTAACTGCAACTTCGCTTGATGGTAAGTCATCGAGCAGTTAACAGGTACAAAGAGTGGAGACTCAACCCGCAGAAAGGATGCCGTTAAAATTGTCATGGGTGTAAGATAAAGGCCAAAACTAGCGAAAAAAGTTTCAACTTGCCAAACGTTTTCTATTGTTACGACAATTACTGATTTTAATAAACGCATACAGACTGCATCATTGAGCAGGAAAGTAAAGGCAGTAGACAGCCATACGAGATGCGACTATAAAATAAAGAGACTATTGCTGTAAAACATTATTTCAAAAACATTAGCATTTAGCTATTGTCGTCCTCAATATGCCCTCCTCTTCTATTCCTACAATGAGAATGCGAATTTTTCATTGATGGAAACACTGCTGGAAGTTTTCCTATGTGAGCTCCTTGACGACGCGTGTCGCTTTTCCTTTCACTGCTTCAATGGACTGAAATCTTGTTCCATTTAGTGCAGATTTGACCTTGCAGAATAGATAAGTCACATGGTGCTAGGTCAGACAAATAAGGTGTGTGGTCATGTTATCACTCTTTCCACGAAATATTATTGGTATTCAAGCTGTCTTTACAAACATTATCACGAGCTTCTCTTTGTTCGATCACGAGACTTTTCGCCACAGTTTCGCATACACTTTACTCGTGTTAAACTGCTCATACCAAGTTTACCTTACGTGTTCTTTGTCAGTTCCTACAGTTTCAGCAAGCTATCGAATACTTAGTCGACCGTCAGATCGAATCAGATTTCCTACATTTTCCATATATTCATCCGTTTTTGATGTTGAAGAGCGTCCCGGGCGTCAGTCATTTGCGTCTTCTCGGCCATGGTGGAAATGCTTGAACCACTCAAAAACTCGCGTATGTGATAAACAGTCAAATGGCTCAAATGGCTCTGAGCACTATGGGACTTAACATCTGAGGTCGTCAGTCCCCTAGAACTTAGAACTACCTAAACCTAACTAACCTACGGACATCACACATATCCTTGCCCGAGGCAGGATTCGAACCTGCGCCTAGAACAGCTCGGCCACACCGGCCGGCGTGATAAACAGTCTTCGCTATACACTTCCTTGAGTAAGAGAGATTTCAGTAGCAGTTTTTCAAAATTTCATGTGAAACTTCATGACAATTTGTTGCTCCAATATTACACTTGGCAAAACAAAAAAACAACTCTTACTAACAGCTCTTACACAAACGAAGGCCACGGCCACACCGATTTGTCTAAGACACCAGAGATGCCGCATTCGACTGAGAAGACTTCACGCTTCACAGCTATTGGTCGTTAATCTTTGGCGAATGCGTACTTAATCTGTGAAAGTATCAGTCCCATTATTTTATAGCCACATGTCGTATTTTTTCGCTGCGCCTTAACTCCAATTCAGCTTTCCAAAAATCTCATGGTCCTACGTCTAGACAGCATACTCGTATTTAGCGCAGAAACAAGCTAGGCGGCGTGGTTAAGACTCTGGTGTCACATAAGGGGGCAGCAGGGTTGAAATTCAGATTTAAGTTTTCTGTGGCTTCCCTAAATATATTAAAGAGAATCATGGGGTGAATCTTTTGAAAAAGACACAGCCGATCTCTGTATCCGTTCTCGTTCAATCCTAGAATTGCACCAATTCTAAATGATGATGTCGTCGGTGTGTTAAAACTGGTCATATTTCCTTCTTAACATATAATCTGGCCTCAGGATAAAGAAGTCAAGGACTGAAGTGATAGAAAGGAGATTGGTGCCACACTAACCACTCTGTTAAGCACGATACAGCAGACGAAGAGAAAACTCATAGCTGTCTAGGAAGCAACATAAAGCAAGACAACCGACGTTTGACAGCGGAAGCAGATTGATGTGGGGAAGAAAACTGTTTGGCAGGGAAGGGCTCCATAGGAATCGGATATGGACGTTGAAGATGGTACTAAAAATGTGCGTGTGGAACACAGCATCGGAATGAAATGCGGCGCCGGCCGCGGTGGTCTAGCGGTTCTAGGCGCGCAGTCCGGAACCGCGCGACTGCTACGGTCGCATGTTCGAATCCTGCCTCGGGCATGGATGTGTGTGATGTCCTTAGGTTAGTTAGGTTTAAGTAGTTCTAAGTTCTAGGGGACTGATGACCACAGATGTTAAGTCCCATAGTGCTCAGAACCATTTGAACCATTTTTTTTAATGAAATGCGGACCGTGGGGAAAACACGAGGAGGAAGGAGATAAAATGAGAAAGGGTGAGAAGTGGACAAATTGTAAGATAAAGTGGGTAGTATAAAAAACGGTTGGAAATAAATCTATCAGAAAGACGAGAATAGTGGACAGGTTAGTGGAGCATCGACGTATTAATTCAGACCCTAATTTGGCGGAAAAATGTACGGTCAGACAAACATCACAATCTGCAAGACATGTAACTGTAGATGCTCAGTTATGCAGAGGTTAAAAGATAAGCCGGCCAGAGTGGCCGAGCGGTTCTAGGCGCTACAGTCTGGAACCGCTCAGCCGCTACGGTCGCCGGTTCGAATCCTGCCTCGGGCATGGATGTGTGTGATGTCCTTAGGTTAGTTAGGTTTAAGTAGTTCTAAGTTCTAGGGAACTGATGACCTCAGAAGTTGAGTTCCAATGTGTTCAGAGCCATTTGAACCATTTGTTAAAAGATAAATACAAAATAAACAACACAGAAGACGGAATCCAAAACAAGTCAAAAGAAAGGCGGAAAAATTGTGGAGTTGGTGGATTATGTGGCGTCGGCGTCTCCTTAGAGATGACAGGACTCAGTGGTGATGGTTGTCCCAGTCGGTATGACGTGGAACGGCGTCCGTCGCTCACGACAACGCCACCCTGTAACTAGTAGAAAAACACAAACTCGTCGCGTAGCTTGGTCATATTTCAGATACCGTCTTTCGTGATTAATGTCAATATTTCGATAGAGCAGCGCGTCAGAATGTGTAAGCCGCTCTTGATTCTTCATTTTATTATGCCCCGTTAGATAGTGGATGTTAAATATTAATAATATGAAGTCTCGAATCTCAATCCATCACCCAAGTCGTGGCCACATAATGAAGTTGCGAGGATGATAAGTTGATAAATTGTTATTCCGTCGTCAAGACGTCGCTGTGTCGCGTGTTCAATAACTGCACGACGTAATTTAAAAAAAATGGTTCAAATGGCTCTGAGCACTATGGGACTTAACTGCTGAGGTCATCAGTCTCCTAGAACTTAGAACTACTTAAACGTAACTAACCTAAGGACGTCACACACATCCATGCCCGAGGCAGCATTCGAACTTGCGACCGTAGCGGTCGCGCGGTTCCAGACTGAAGCGCCTAGAACCGCTCGCCCACCCTGGCCGGCCGACGTAATTCCAGAGATAAAATATACTTAATCAATGTTCAGAATGCGTCGTAATCTTGGGACACATCTATGACTGTTCACTGTTAAATAATCATGAATACACTTTTCACTTCATAATATTCTAATAATCAATTAATTTTCACTAATACACCTGATAATGTGTATTAAATTATGTCGGCGACACGAAGAATTAAAGTTTGAATCCAATTTTATTGTTCCTCGTAATTAATTGTCCCTACGCTGAGCACACAAACCGATTTCTCACTCGGTGAATTGTTTCCGTTTGCATCAGTAATCCTGTCGTTGACGGCAACTGACAACTCGGCGCAGTTGTACGTTCTTCGTATTGGCGTTTGTATGTTACCTATGATGATGATGATGATGATGAGGTCCCATACTCCGAGGAGCGTAGAGGGACGATGCGGGGGACCCGCACCACCGTAATAGGCAAGGTCGTAGCGGAGGTGGTTTGCCATTGCCTTCCTCCTACCGTAATGCGGATGAATGATGATGATGAAGACGACACAATAACACCCAGTCATCTCGAGGCAGGAAAAATCCCTGACCCCGCCGGGAATCGAACCCGGGACCCCGTGGGCGAGAAGCGAGAACGCTACGACAAGACCACGAGCTGCGGACATGTTACCTACTCGAGACTAATAATTGTTTTTCTGTCGGCGATCTTTCTTTTTCAGTGTCCTTGAATGTTCGTGCTTCTTCAGTATCACGAAGGCTAAGTCCCATCACACATCTCACACGATTTAACTTCGTCGCGAATCACCGTATCCCGTTATGTTGCTAACAGTAAAGATGACTTTGCTTTAGTATGACTTCTGAATAATGCTTCAGTCTATATCGCAAAATTTTCAAAACTTCCGATTACCTTAAAACAATCTAGTAGCGCTTACATGCATGCTACGGTCGCAACAGTACTGGAGAGCGACTAGATAGCAACTGAAGCTAACATTTCCATTTCCGAGTTACAGTGTAGTCACATCGAGCTTCCTTTTCGATGCGGCTACAACTCTCTTCTATGGTAAATGTTATCTTTGGCCAGTTTACCATCTGCGCTTTAACGTTCGTTATTAATTATTTTGCAATTCTTTCTTTGATGTTTTTGTTGCGTATCCTATCATATTCTTTCATTCAGTCTCTATTTCATGATAAATATTATTATTCGAATGACAACCTGCATTCCTGTTGATCAAATTATCACAAGTGTAAAATTTGTCGTCAGTAGCTGACGCCACTGTCAGGGTGACTAATTTTCCTACTTCTTTTACAACAAAGGGTTGTTTATTAGGGTTTCTGTAATTGGGGTGTTACAATTGGCATGAATTTCAAAAAAATGGCTCTGAGCACTATGGGACTCAACTGCTGTGGTCATAAGTCCCCTAGAACTTAGAACTACTTAAACCTAACTAACCTAAGGACAGCACACAACACCCAGCCATCACGAGGCAGAGAAAATCCCTGACCCCGCCGGGAATCGAACCCGGGAACCCGGGCGTGGGAAGCGAGAACGCTACCGCACGACCACGAGATGCGGGCATGAATTTCATGTTGAGGTGTTATCCACGAAAAGTCATATTAACCTCTTTCAGTGAAACGCATCTCCAGCCATAAGAAAGAAACAGTGTTCTGTCACTTGTGTGCTTCTGAGAAGCCAATTTTTCTTGCTGTGGCGCCGGCCGTGGTGGTCTCGCGGTTCTAGGCGCGCAATTCGGAACCGTGCGACTGCTACGGTCGCAGGTTCGAATCCTGCCTCGGGCATGGATGTGTGTGATGTCCTTAGGTTAGTTAGGTTTAAGTAGTTCTAAGTTCTAGGGGACTAATGACCACAGCAGTTGAGTCCCATAGTGCTCAGAGCCATTTTTTTCTTGCTGTGGCGTATTTGACGGCACGGAAAGGCGAAGTCGGTAAGTTACACTGAAGGGCCAAATGAACTGGCACACCTGTCTTTTATTGTGTAGGGCGCACACAAGCACGCAGAAGTGCGGCAGCACGACGTGACTTGGCCTCGACTATGTCTGAAGTAGTTCTGGAGTGACTGACACCATGAATCCTGCAGGGCTGTCCATATATCCGTAAGAGTACGATCGGGTGGAGACCTCTTCTGAATAGCACGTTGCAAGGCATCCCAGATATGCTCAATAATGTTCACGTCTGGGGAGTTTTGTGTCCAGTAGAAGTGCTTAAACTCAGAAGAGTGTTCCCTGAGCCACTCTGTTGCAATTCTGGACGTGTTGGGTGTCGCATTGTCCTGCTAGAATTGCCCAAGTCCGTTGGAATGCAGGTGATCAGACAGGGTGCTTACGTACGTGTCACCTGTCAGAGTCGTATCTAGACGTATCAGGGTCCCACATCAATCCAACTGCACACGTCCCACACCATTACAGAGCCTCCACCTGCCTTAACCGTCACCTGCTGACAAGCAGGTTCCATGGATTCATGAGGTTGTCTCAATTCCCGTACCTGTCCATCCGCTCGCTATAATTTGAAATGAGACTCACCCGACCAGACAAATTGTTTCCAGTCATCAACAGTCCAATGTCGGTGTTGACGGGCCTAGGCGAGGCGTAGAGCTTTGTGTTGTGCAGTCATCAAGGGTAAGTGAGTGGGTCATCGGCTCCAAAAGCCCATATCGATGATGATTCGCTGAATGGTTTGCACGCTGACACTTGTTGATGGCCCGGCATTGAAATGTGCAGCAATTTGCGGAAGGTTTGCGCTTCTGTCACGTTGAACGATCCTCTTCAGTCGCCGATTGTCCCGTTCTTGCAGGATCTTTTTCCGGCCGCAGCGATGTCGGCGATTTGATGTTTTACCGGATTCCTGATATTCACGGAACACTTGTGAAATGAAAATCCGCACTTCATCGCTACCTCGGAGATGCTGTGTCCCATCCCTCGTGCGGCGACTATATCACCACGTTCAAACTCACTTTAATCTTGATAACGTGATATTGTAGCAGCAGTAACCGATCTAACAGGTGCGCCAGATACTTGTCTTATATCGGCGTTGCCGGGCGCAGCGCCGTATTCTGCCTGTTTACATCTCTCTGTATTTGAATACGCATTCCTATACCGGTTTGTTTGGTGCTTCAGTGTACATGCAGTTCACACAAAAAATACAGGGTGATTCAAAAAGAATACCACAACTTTAAAAATGTGTATTTAATGAAAGAAACATAATATAACCTTCTGTTATACATCATTACAAAGAGTATTTAAAAAGGTTTTTTTTCACTCAAAAACAAGTTCAGAGATGTTCAATATGGCCCCCTCCAGACACACGAGCAATATCAACCCGATACTCCAACTCGTTCCACACTCTCTGTAGCATATCAGGCGTAACAGTTTGGATAGCTGCTGTTATTTCTCGTTTCAAATCATCAATGGTGGCTGAGAGAGGTGGCCGAAACACCATATCCTTAACATACCCCCATAAGAAAAAATCGCAGGGGGTAAGATCAGGGCTTCTTGGAGGCCAGTGATGAAGTGCTCTGTCACGGGCTGCCTGGCGGCCGATCCATCGCCTCGGGTAGTTGACGTTCAGGTAGTTACGGACAGATAAGTGCCAATATGGTGGCGCTCCATCCTGCTGAAATATGAATTGTTGTGCTTCTTGTTCGAGCTGAGGGAACAGCCAATTCTCTGACATCTCCAGATACTGTAGTCCAGTTACAGTAGCACCTTCGAAGAAAAAGGGACCAAAAACTTTATTGGCTGAAATGGCACAGAAAACGTTCACCTTAGGCGAGTCACGTTCATACTGAGTTGTTTCCTGCGGATTCTCAGTGCCCCATATACAGACATTGTGACGGTTGACTTTCCCGTTAGTGTGGAAAGTTGCTTCATCACTAAACACAATCTTTGAAATGAAAGATTCATCTGTTTCCATTTGAGCAAGGATAAAATCACAGAAATCGATTCTTTTAATCTTATCAGCTGCAGACAGTGCTTGAACCAATTTCAGACGATAAGGTTTCATAACTAACCTTTTTCGTAGGACTCTCCATATAGTTGATGGTGGAATTTG
The DNA here is from genome assembly GCF_023898315.1 of Schistocerca nitens. Lineage (NCBI taxonomy): Eukaryota > Metazoa > Arthropoda > Insecta > Orthoptera > Acrididae > Schistocerca > Schistocerca nitens. The sequence continues at coordinate 566,276,866 of NC_064616.1, read as the reverse complement.
CAGCTCTCTGCTAGCTCTGCGAGTCGATTTTCCTGGGCTGTGAACGAATGCTTGCTGGATGCGTGCTACATTTTCATCACTCGTTCTCGGCCGTCCAGAGCTTTTCCCTTTGCACAAACACCCATTCTCTGTAAACTGTTTATACCAACGTTTAATACACCACCTATCAGGAGGTTTAACACCATACTTCGTTCGAAATGCACGCTGAACAACTGTCGTCGATTCACTTCTGCCGTACTCAATAACACAAAAAGCTTTCTGTTGAGCGGTCGCCATCTTAGCATCAACTGACGCTGACGCCTAGTCAACAGCGCCTCAAGCGAACAAATGTACAACTAAATGAAACTTTATAGCTCCCTTAATTCGCCGACAGATAGTGCTTAGCTCTGCCTTTTGTCGTTGCAGAGTTTTAAATTCCTAAAGTTGTGGTATTCTTTTTGAATCACCCTGTATAATCACAGATATTAGGGGAACTGTGCAAATTAAGTGTGATTTGTAAGAGTGCTGTATCTCATAAGATCGAGAGAACAAAAAAATGGCTCTGAGCACTATGGTACTTAACATCTGACGTCATCAGTCCCCTAGAACTTAGAACTACTTAAACCTAACTAACCTAAGGACATCACACACATCCATGCCCGAGGCAGGATTCGAACCTGCGACCGTAGCGGTCGCGCCGTTCCAGACTGTAGCGCCTGGAGCCGGCCGCGGTGGCCGAGCGCTTCCAGGCGCTTCAGTCTGAAACCACGCGGCTGCTACGGTCGCAGGTTCGAATCCTGCCTCGGGCATGGATCTGTGTGGTGCCCTTAGGTTAGTTAGGTTTAAGTAGTTCTAAATCTAGGGGACAAATGCCCTCAGATGTTAAGTCCCATAGTGCTTAGAGCCATTTGAACCATTTGTAGCTCCTAGAACATCTCGGCCACCCCGGCCGGCTCGAGAGAACATTCCATCTTCATGCTTCAGAGGACAGTTGCTCGATAATGACTACCACGTAGTTCAGGATACTCGAACTGCTGATGAATTGTGAGGAGGAGGGGCAGGGAGGAGGATAAGTACAGATGGCAGTACCAGGTGAAACAATCAATCCTTGGAAGCCTTAGGAATTTTCTTTTTATATGTTCATAGAATGCTAGTGATTGTTCTTGGTTGCAACATCGTTTTCCGTACTAGCTATGTGTTGGTAACCGCCCATAAATCGGAAAATCATTATCATCTTCAAGGAAAGACAAGTGCTATAGTGCTATTCTTCTAGAGAGGAGCTTTAGAAAGCAACAGAGTACTCCTTTCTTCTGTATGGAGATGGATTTTCAAGAGTAGGATACCAGAGCTATCGTATAGATTGATCTATATGAGTGACATCTTAGCTAGATGTTGAAGAATGCCGGTCCTTGTGACCGAGCGGTTCTAGGCGCTACAGTCTGGAACCTCGCGACCGCTACGGTCGCCGGTTCGAATCCTGCCTCGGGCATGGATGTGTGTGATGTCCTTAGGTTAGTTAGGTTTAAGTAGTTCTAAGTTCTAGGGGACTGATGACCTCAGAAGTTACGTCCCATAGTGCTCAGAGCCATTTGAGCAAGAATAAGGTAACGAATGCCCTAATTTATTCTAGAATTTGACGTCATAAATTTCAACGATTTCGCGTAACTGGTCCCTTTTGAGCGTCACCTGTGTCTATTTTTTGGTGTTGTTTTCTTTGCTACCGGTGTATATGTAAGTGAAGGTAATTCAAGCCTGGGGATTCTATTATGTGGAAGACGATAAGTTTGTAAATGGGTAGATTATTCGAGTCGCCTATACTCCGATGAGATGTTCGTAGCAATAATGAGAAATGTATACGTACTCGGGAAAACTGGCCGTGTACAATATTGGTAAGATTATTCGCCGAAGTTGGGTAAAATGATAATTGCTGCAAAAAAAATTTCTTAGCTTTTATCACATCGAAAGTTTCAAAATATGCAGTTTGTATATTCACATTATATTAATTTGATTAAATGTGTGTAACTGTTTTCACATTTGATTTACCTCTCTAGCGTCTTTAGTATTAATGGAACAGCTACACAAACAGTAACTAATCATTCTACGTGCAACTGAACTGGGAATAACTTCTGTGTTCTCTGCAAAGCTTTAAATGCCGTATTTTTGCTTTTTAATGGTACAATCCCTCGATGATGCTCTAACTACAGTAAAGTAATACGACAAGAAGCTTCAGTACGGAATAAAACAGCTGTAAGATAAAACAGTTGCCGAAAGCCAGCCGGAGGTAACGATACCCTCACAGTATAAATGAGATAAAGAAGGAGGAGGAGGAGGATATTAGTGTTTAAGGTCCCGTTGATAACGAGGCCATTAGAGACGGAGTACAAGCTCGGATTATGGGAGGATGAGGAAGGAAATAGGCCATTCTCTGTCAAAGGAATGATCCCGGCATTTGTCGGAAGCGATTTAGGGAAATCACGGAAAATCTAAATCAGGACGGCCGGACGCCGGTTTGAACCGTCGTCCTGCCGAATGCGAGTCGAGTTTGCTAATCACTGCGCCACCTCGCTCGGTAATGAGATAAAAAAAGCCTTCTAACATGTAGGGGAAGGTGACGAATGAGTGGTAAGAACTTTTCTACTAAATATCCCATTTCATGTAACAGCAGAGATGTTGTTAATGCAAGCACACCCGTCATTTGGCTAGCTCACATTGCATCTCCATGCATTTGATCTGGGCAGTGGTGAACCTCCTTTGTTTGTACGTCGTCTCCTTTCGACAAGACTATGGCTGATGCACGTGAAGGAAGTGCACACCCCTTATTCGCTGTCTGTAGTATGCTGTGCACCACCGCCGACATATGAGGAAGTGAAAAATAGACTGAGGGGGCCACTTCTCCGAGGGTGGGTGTTAGCAGGGGGTTCAAGTCCCTCTCATGTTGCCACTCAGCATTGTCAATGTCCAGAACTAGTTATTCACTGTCCTGATTGCTTGGCCTGCAAACACCATGTGGGACACAATTTTCCACTTTGTGTATGCTGAATGACAGGAGCAGCATGTATGTATTCGAACAATTCCCCGATCCTACGATACTTACTCTAATATGAGTAGATACTCACCTCCCTGCTGTCAGTCTCGCTGCCTTCTCTGTGTAGCTTTCTATGCAGCTCCTCATGAGAGCTTGTACTCGAAAGGCACTTAGCTCTGAATACATGAAAAGCGAATGTAAATGTTCCCAGTGTCATTAGGGATGTTTCCTTCGGCGTTTTCTAGCATTTTAACCAACACATTCTCCAAGGTCTTCATTGTTTGTTTGACCTTTGTACTTCTCATGTCCACTACAAAGAAATACTACTCAAAATGCGTTACAATAACGCAAAATATTTTTAGATCTACTCTTATCAGATCCGTTCTAGAGTTTATTCTTCCATCAAAGACGATCTTTTGAAACAATATCAGCAAGTTTGATATCAGAAAGTCTTTCAGTGTACCTTACCAAGTCAGGCCTTATGATTGTCGTATATACTCTACTGCTGACATGCGAAGCACTGTGTCAGGAATTAGAATAAAGAAAATTCGACCTACTTATACTAGATAAAAGATCGTTCTCGCGAACGGCCACCAACTATTTCGACTTGTAACTCTTGATTCAGAGTCATTGTTTTAATCTGATATTTTTGAGTTTCTCCATAATAGAAAGTTTGTATCGTCATCGAAGCACATGTGTATATAAAAGCTGTCTTTTTCCGATTCGCTACTGATATCTTAAAGCAGTGCCTTTCAGCATCCCAGAGGTGGTGTAGCTGCACACAGCTTGGCACATTTCTCAGTCTTTCTTCCAATACTGTTATGATAATGTCGTCTTACAGGCATGTATTTTGAAGCAGTGTTTAAAACAAGAAATTTTGATGCTATCGACGTCAGAAGTACAGGAATTGGACAAAAATGTGCACACAACGCATTACCATGCCTAATATGGTGTAGGGAAATCATTGGCATTCAAAACAGCTTCCAGTCGTTTCGTTATGGGTAAATAGAGGTTCTGTATGGCTTTTTAGGGCATCTTGCACCATTATTCAGGTGACGATGATAGAGGTGGACAGCGATCACGTATCCTTTTTTCAAAGTAGACCACAAAAGCTCAATAATATTGAGATCTGGTGATTATGGTCGCCAGGGGACATCTGACAATTCATCTTTGTGCCCACAAAACCTGTCGTGGGCGATGCGAGCTATGTAAACAGGAGCCTGTCGGCTTGGAATACAGCATCACCATAGTGGAACAAACATTGTGCCAGGGGATGGACTTCATCAGCCTAAAGGGTCACATGATCCTTGGCAGTAATGCGACCTTGTAGAGTAACCATGGTGCCAAAGGAATACTTTGATGTATTTGTCCAAATCACCCTCGAACCCCCGTCATGTTTCTAAACTCGGTCAGAAGTTAGATGCAGTGGGAAACAAGACTCATCTGACCAAATGGCATTCTTCCATTGCTTCATAGACCAGGTTCTATGGCTTCGCCACCACGTTTTCCTGACAACACGCATTTGCATCAGTGATGAGTGGTTCAAATGGCTCTGGGCACTATGGGACTTAACATCTGGGGTTATCAGTCCCCCCTGCTTAAACTTAACTAACCTAAGGACATCACACACATCCATGCCCGAGGCAGGATTCGAAACTGCGACCGCAGCAGCAGCGCGGTTCCGGACTGAAGCGCCTAGAACCGCTCCGCCACAGCAGTCGGCGTATAGGTGTCGTTCGTGGTCAAATACAACAGCGCTACGTGCAGTCTTGACTATCGTCAGCGTTAAGTTCAAGCAAGCGTTTCTCGCGGTATTTACATATTTTTGTCCAGCCCTAGTAAATACTTTTTTTTTGTTTGCTGAGTTCAACCATTAACTCCTATTACTAACAGTGACACTCCATAAAATGGATACGCTGGATGTAGGTATTAAATTCAACGCTTTCGCAGGCGTATGTGCTTCAGTAGTTCTGTGTGAAAGTCCAGACGCAGGCACTGCGGAACCGTTTCAGGCGCAAAACTGAAACTTACTTTGATGTTCCAGCTCGTAACTTATCTGGTAAACAGAGGGAATGGTAACTGGTCACCTCAGTAAACTGTAGCTGTAATGGGGCACCCACGTATCCTGTATCCAAAAATTACTTGCTATTGTCATTGTGTACTAATGCTTCCAACTGCTTTACTGTTTTACTCATTTATGTTGGGAAAAGTGTAGAATCTTCTTCCTTTAGAATACCGTTGGTGGGCGGCTTCTGTTGTGTCGGGTTAGTGTCGCTGTCCGGAAAACGGAGGCCCGATTCGAGACCCGTCTCGGTCGTGAGTGTGGGTTTCAAAGATGGTATTGGTGTTTGTTCGTTTGAGACCTTACAGGAACAAATTTGAGATTGAAAAAAACATATTTCATTGTATAGCGAACCAGGCGCATGCACACTAGCATATCCTTAAAAAGCCTGAATGGTTCCGTAAGTGAAAGCCAGTAGAGGTATGATGTAGATGTTTTGATTTCCCTGAGCCGGTAAACGTCATCAGCTGTTTACCTACCCTCTCATTGTATCACATACAGCTTTGTTTTTCCTACAGTTGTTTCTGTTAGCTCGTCTGTCAAGGCAGTGCCGACCATTAACGGTCAAATCTTTTATCGGCCGTAAGCCATCTTTAATACCGCTTTCCGTCACAGTTCGCCGTCAAGGGCAGCGTGCACCTTACCTGATACATTCAGCTGAGAATCCGCTAGCGGCTTATGTTGTATCCTGCAAGAGTACATTGACACAGTGCCGATACTTAATTCAGAGGATTTCGACTGTTTCGCTGTCAAGTAAACAATGTTGATACCGTTTGTTAATATTGGGAAGGCAGTTCTGTTCCATGTGATTTACTACCTATACGTAACAGATCAGAAAGGATTTTTGTCTGGAGGAGACGGAGTTAGTTTTTCACACACAGAACATTTATATGGAACTGTGTGTGTGTGTGTGTGTGTGTGTGTGTGTGTGTGTGTGATCTGCTCGATAGTGTATAACGAAGAAAACAAAAAGAGAAATAAATATGTCAACACTAGAAAAACGGTAGAATGTAGGAGAAACGAGACCTATTGATAAAGCATTGCTTTAAGAGTTAGATACATTTCTTACAAGTTCTTTTTGTATTTTTAAAGTTTTTGTAGCGACCTTGTAACTGCTATTATAAGAATCTGCCCGTTTCGCAGGACATTCGTTATTGACTTTCTCCTTTCATCTTAGCATATGTAGAAGTGCTTCCAGCCACTGACGTAAAACTAATGTTGGCTTTGACAAGGATCAGACCTTCAAGTGAATAGTGAAACGAAATCTTTTGAGCGAGAAATGCGTTAATAGATGACACTACTTCGTGATTTCACAGCTAGTCTGACATTAGTATCTACATTGCACTGTTGATAATATCCATTTATTACACCACACCTAGAAAGTGAAAATTCAGCGTTTCTGCACCTTTTTCTTGCCATAACTATCTTTTTTCCTCCAAGTAATAAATTAAGTTCATAACTGATACACAATTTGAAGTTGAATGTGTGCTTTATAATCTCGTCAGGCCCTTAATATTTCCTCATATTGTGCTCCATGAACCGTATTGTAGGAGACAATGTCATAATTGTCAACACAGTAGCTCTGTCGCAAGATGCATTTAAAAGTGTTGCACAGTACTTATCGAGCTTACGTGCATCCGTCCATTCTACATTTTTGCAATATGAAATCTAAGTCAAATTATGGTATGCAAATGCTGTACATACTGTTGAAGGATGTCATCCTTGTACACTGCAGCTTCACAATACCACTATGAAACACCTGCAGTGACTTGCGTCTTCCTAACATTATGCAGTCTCCCACAACGTCGTGATTATAACGTGCTCTAGAGGCACTCTAGGTGAGCGCACGGCGAAAATCATTGTCAACGTTAAACCAGAACTCAGCCGGAAAGAGTGCTGGTGACGTGTGCCCTGATCCACTCTCGGTGGACAAGGGCACAACAGACGCCAAGCTACGCTGTGACTTAGTGGGAGGGGAGAATGAATCTAATGAGCTACCATGTGTACAGAGCCACTTCTCAAAGCTGGCAATAAAAATTCTGACGGGAGCCGTATGACTCAGCGACAGCCGCAAGGTCTCTAGCCGGGATTGGTTCTGTTCTAGCAGCGCGTAATCAGGCACTTACACTTAGATAACGATCTTGGCATTGGGTTGTAATACATGATCGAGCTTAACCGTGCTGCCTTGGAATGTTTCCGTATTCCCGGGATCTTCACGAAAAATGCGAAAGGACGCTACAAGAGACATTTAACTGCCGGCCAACTCCGCATCGACTGTGGCTGGCCGCTAATCTTTCAACAAGGCGGCCAACTGTAATGCCATCCATACGTATTCCATGTGTAATTCTATTTCCTTACTATGCGAATAGTGTTCCAAATGCACACAACCCGCAGTCAGAATCATTGTACACAAGATTTCGACCCACACGGATTGTAACACACGCATTACAAGGTCTGATGCTGCTTTGACATGTAGTCACGTCTTTCCGTGATGTATTGCAACAGTTTAGTTCGCATAATGCCGCCATGATGCAAGTATTTGTCGTAGATTGCGAAAATCATTTATTTTTTGGACGTGACTGTACTAAGATACTAAGTAGGTGGTGATGCGTTTGTCGGATGGGAACGTTAAACTATTTTCCCCCCTTCGATGTTCTAAAGTTGACTACATGTCGCTGGGTTTCACCCTCTCCCAGTAGTTCTGTGTCCATATCCGTTTATAGCAGCTTGCAGTTCCCAAGTCATCCCCTAACGAATCTGGACCAGTGATTCGATTGCACTTCACGTCACACCTTACATTCACCTTTGAGCTACCCCAGAGAAATTAAAGTTTTGATTGTGTGTTCTCAGACCCTGAGATTCTTTTATTATGGGTATGTAGCTTCCTTGAAACACGGAAAATTACCTTACCACTAAAACTAGGTTGGCGAGCGTGGCATTCTCCGATATTCGTTTCAGCATCTCCACCGCTAACCCTTTTTTTCCAATTTGCGCTTTTCATCTGGCTGTAGTGCATATGAACTGCAACAGTTACAGGCGTACAATCATACGGTGTTCTGTAGGACCTTATGGACTGTGGGTCGTAGTATCTGTAACAGTCTGTAAGCAGCACGAGTGGGTTTTATAGGACAGCGGACTGTTACCGTTGTACGGTCATTTCGTGCATTAGCCAATACTGAAAAAGTCATAATGAATTTCTTGTGCTTTCCACGTACTGACGGCCGTGATTTTGGTTTACTTCCGTACTTAGTCCTATTGTTCCCCTAAATGTGTGAGTCAGTAAGATTTCATTAGGATATCTCATGTTTCATTGAAACTGTTTAGTAATCTTGGGGATATTCTGTTTGTCTTTCATAATTTTTCCTAAAGCATCGAGGTGAATGCAGGAGTTGCTCCACTGAAAAGGTTTCGACCAATTACTATCCGTTCCCACCATTCATTTGTAACATTGCTCCCCCTAGCCTTTTCATTTTAACAGTGTGACATTCTCAAAATAGTGCTTGTATCTATCTACAAATGACTGATTCGCTCATTGTTTCATTCCCGTTAATAGTGCTTATCTAACGGTGAATATGTGACGCTAAAATGTTTCGCACTTCAGAAATTTGTAGTCGGTGGCTGATTCTATCTCGTTCATCTCTATAAACAGTTTATCATTCGCACATAGATCGCAACTAAAGACAAACGGCGTGTATGCCTTGAAACAACGTTTTCGTGGTGGCAGTGCGAAATGATATTTGCATTGCAGTGTTAGAAGGATTCATCAGCGGAGCTTACGTTTCGTGTGAACTATCGTACATTCAAGAACACATTCAAGAACACTAGTCGTATGGATTCTAATGAAAGGCAACGAGCAGAGGGCGTGACTAAAAAATCACGTGCAAGATTCATGTATAATCCCGGCGACTTCGTTAGACTACTGTGCGAAATTGATATCAACGTCTGATGTTAATTATCTGCATTACACGAGACCTTGCCGTATTGAACTCCACCGTGTGCCTCAGTTCCAGATCGCGTGTCGAGCTGCTAAGCGTGCGAGGTAGCAATGAATTGTGCGTTGCACGGAAAAAGAAAGTAACCTTGAACGCATTCCACATCGACCGTCTTGCTCGATGCAGTTCAACTGCGGAACTTCGTAGTACCACGTCATTACGGAAAAGGGCCACTGAATTATTCGTTTTGTTCACTGTTGTTGCAAAGGTTCACATACGTCAAGGTAAACAGAGCAGTTAAGCCTACTGAAGAGATCGCAAGGCAGATTACTGAGACCATTCTGCGGCAGGCTGTAGAAACTAGTGAATGTGGTGGTCCATTCTTTCAGTGCAGGGTACTGTGCCAATTTTGCATCTACATGGAATCCCATATCCATTTATTACTATGATTTTCTGTTCGTTTGGTCGTGTCTGGAAGTATCAACTATGGAATCTTTCGCTTGTCAGTTATAAAGTTTGTGTGTTTGCTGTCTGTATAAGGCTTTTTATCTGGCCCTGCAGAATTTAATAACAGTCTTGCTTTACAGAAATTACTGTGTACAGAACTATTTTTTCGGACTATGTAGTAAAATACTTCTATGTATCTTTCCCATCCACTAGAATTATGGACAGATTGCTGCTTCTCACTATAAAGTTAAGAAATTGGAAATTTGTGGTAAGTTCCTATGGGACCAAACTGCTGAGGTCATCGGTCCCTATGCTTACACACTACTTAATCTAACTTAAACTTACTTAAGCTGACAAGTGCCCATAATTGTCAGCACATAAAGGTATATGTGTCTTTCCTTTGTTAATATCAATATTGTTTGCACAATGTTGGCGCAATGCTGCTGTTTGGCACGCTGTATGTTTATGTCTTTCTAAACTATGACTAATTTGTAGAATATGTAAGTTGTTCTTGATGGCATGGATATTTTTTTCGCATTTTTGTAGTAGTTTTCCAGTCCAATCCAGAAGTGGGACACGCAGCTGGTAGGTGACTAACTTTTGACTGCACGAAATCATGCCTGTGGTTTAACAGTAACAGTACTGTGTGGTTCAGGTTGTCAAATACTTAGCACATGCTATGACTGCCGCGGTAATGGGCACGGATGTTGGCGATCTGCTGCTCATCTTGCACGTGAGTAAGCACGTTTCAGAACGAACTCTGACCATGGTCATATGCACTGCACCGTTGTCGTGGCAGTCGGTTCTCTTTTCTTCCTAGACGAACTATTGTGTAGTCTCCGCGCGAAATCACTTTCCAGTCAGACGAAAGGAACGACCCACCCCACTGCATTAATTGAATACCGTAATTATGAATGAGCTCGTACTTGATGTCTTTAATTTGTTCGTACGGCCGGGTTCAGCACAAATTTCTCGACGTTTCTCGTAGTTAGTTAGTGTCATGTTCCATGGATCATTTGTACGATTAATCGTAATGATGTTGTGGAACGAGTCATTTTAAATTCACATTACACATTCATATGTAAATATGACTACATTGCTGACCACTTATAAGGTTTTTTTTTCAATATAGATGTGAATTAGGAGTAGTCTGAGAGAAATTTTTTCAGTTTGTTTTCAAATTTAACTTTGTTGTCTATCAAACAATTTATATTATTTGGAAAGTGATCAGTAATCTTGGTGACAGCGTTGTCCAATCTTCTAGTACTGTAGTTACGGGCGTCATAGTTTCTTTTGAAATGTACTGAGTTATTTACAAAACACTTCATGAGGGAATAAATACATTGTGAAGCAGTAGTCAAAGTGCCTAACTTCTTAAACAGATGTCTATAAGATGGTGTTTGGTGAGCACCACATATTATTCTTACATCAAGTTTCCCAAAAACATTATTAAATATGATGTTACTCAGGTAAAATGGGTAAAATATTTTAATTTACTGACTGTCTCTCCCCATGATTTTCAATCATTCTAAATACATACGTGTCTGAACTAAGTTGTTCTAAGAGTTCCAAAATGTGTTTCCCCAGTTAAATCCTCATCAATATGGACCTCTAAAAATTGGAAAGTTTCCTCGCAAGTTATAATTTTCTTGCCATCAGTCACGCTTATCATTCGTGTGGTACTTGTTGTTGCGTAGAACTGAAAGTATTGTGTCTTTTTGAAATAGAGAGTATAACCAGTTGCTATTTTCCTATTTAATGCTTGTAAAATTTGGCGAGTAAAGGTGTACCTGGCTTTCTCAGTTGAGCAAGTCTTCTAAGACCCAAACTGTGATTTCCTGAGAATATTATTGTTTGGTGGGATATTATTCTAGAACACACCTCCCCCCCCCCCTCCCCCAAAATGGAAAATAATTCCAATAGTGAAACGGATCGATAGTTACTGACATCTCTCCTGTCACCTTTCGTATGTAGGATCTTAACAACGAATGGCATGTTTCAATCTGTCTTTGAAGATGCTCTGAATTAGTGATGGATTACATATTTCAGTTTTTCCCATCATCCGCCATCTTGGTGTTATGCAGTCAGTCATTGATGATGTCATGTGTGCACGTGATAGACAGATGTGTAACCTTCAGGATCGCATGACAACCGTGAAGGTCAAAGTAAACCAGGTAGTAGGTCGACATACTGCTGACTCCTAGCAAATTTTCTGCACTGTTTCTGTTTTTGATGTGCCTGTGCAACATAACTCATTTTGTTTTCTTCATTCTGTTATTGTTTTTATTTATCTTACTGAATTTTCTTATTTATTTACATCCTGTCTTTGAAATTTCAGAATATTTTTATTTAGTTTAGTTCCTATTGTCCTGTTTGCTTGAAACTCTTGTTTTCTCTTTAATATTTGCCTTTTTTCATTTGAGATTTTCTTTTCCTTTGTTCCTGAATAATTTTTTTGCGGGAAACTTCCAAATTTTTAGGGGCCACATTGATGAGAATTTAAACTGAAAAAACACATTTTACTGTTTGCACAAGTGCATTTATTAAATAATTGACACTTTTGTTTGTGTCTGCATAATATTAATTTCCTGAGATGTTGAACTTGTTGCTTAATTTAATCTGGATTTTCACGCAGGCCTTCTATAAATCTCATAATGTAAACTTTTGATTTCTTGCGTGATCTGTTGTTTTCTTTGTAGCAGTGTATCTTTTTTTGTTCTGCATCTTGCGAGTCTGTAATTCTTTGCAGTTCCAAAGGGGTTTATGACCGTCACATCTTGATATAATCCAACGTATCTGGTATGTTACATTTTTAATCCAACAGTATGAATTCTACATCTACATCTATACTCATACTCCGCAAGTCACCTGACGGTGTGCGGCGGAGGGTACCCTGAGTACCTCTATCGGTTCTCCCTTCTATTCCAGTCTCGTATCGTTCGTGGAAAGAAGGATTGTCGTTATGCTTCTGTGTGGGCTCTAATCTCTCTGATTTTATCCTCATGGTCTCTTCGCGAGATATACGTAGGAGGGAGCAATATACTGCTTGAATCATCGGTGAAGGTATGTTCTCGAAACTTTAACAAAAGCCCGTACCGAGCTACTGAGCGTCTCTCCCGCAGAGTCTTCCACTGGAGTTTATCTATCATCTCCGTAACGCTTTCGCGATTACTAAATGATCCTGTAACGAAGCGCGCTGCTCTCCGTTGGATCTTCTCTATCTCTTCTATCAACCCTATCTGGTACGGATCCCACACTGCTGAGCAGTATTCAAGCAGTGAGCGAACAAGCGTACTGTAACCTACTTCCTTTGTTTTCGGATTGCATTTCCTTAGGATTCTTCCAATGAATCTCAGTCTGGCATCTGCTTTACCGACGATCAACTTTATATGATCATTCCATTTTAAATCACTCCTAATGCGTACTCCCAGATAATTTATGGAATTAACTGCTTCCAGTTGCTGACCTGCTATTTTGTAGCTAAATGATAAGGGATCTATCTTCCTATGTATTCGCAGCACATTACACTTGTCTACATTGAGATTAAATTGCCATTCCCTGCACCATGCGTCAATTCGCTGCAGATCCTCCTGCATTTCAGTACAATTTTCCATTGTTACAACCTCTCGATACACCACAGCATCATCTGCAAAAAGCATCAGTGAACTTCCGATGTCATCCACAAGGTCATTTATGTATATTGTGAATAGCAACGGTCCTATGACACTACCCTGCGGCACACCTGAAATCACTCTTACTTCGGAAGACTTCTCTCCATTGAGAATGACACGCTGCATTCTGTTATCTAGGAACTCTTCAATCCAATCACACAATTGGTCTGATTGTCCATATGCTCTTACTTTGTTCACTAAACGACTGTGGGGAACTGTATCGAACGCCTTGCGGAAGTCAAGAAACACAGCATCTACCTGTGAACCCGTGTCAATGGCCCTCTGAGTCTCGTGGACGAATAGCGCGAGCTGGGTTTCGCACGACCGTCTTTTTCGAAACCCATGTTGATTCCTACAGAGTAGATTTCTAGTCTCCTGAAAAGTCATTATACTCGAACATAATACGTGTTCCAAAATTCTACAACTGATCGACGTTAGAGATATAGGTCTATAGTTCTACACATCTGTTCGACGTCCCTTCTTGAAAACGGGGATGACCTGTGCCCTTTTCCAATCCTTTGGAACGCTACGCTCTTCTAGAGACCTACGGTACACCGCTGCAAGAAGGGGGGCAAGTTCCTTCGCGTACTCTGTGTAAAATCGAACTGGTATCCCATCAGGTCCAGCGGCCTTTCCTCTTTTGAGCGATTTTAATTGTTTCTCTATCCCTCTGTCGTCTATTTCGATATCTACCATTTTGTCATCTGTGCGACAATCTAGAGAAGGAACTACAGTGCACTCTTCCTCTGTGAAACAGCTTTGGAAAAAAGACATTTAGTATTTCGGCCTTTAGTCTGTCATCCTCTGTTTCAGTACCATTTGGGTCACAGAGTGTCTGGACATTTTGTTTTGATCCACCTACCGCTTTGACATAAGACCAAAATTTCTTAGGATTTTCTGCCAAGTCAGTACATAGAACTTTACTTTCGAAGTCATTGAACGCCTCTGGCATAGCCCTCCTCACACTACATTTCGCTTCGCGTAATTTTTGTTTGTCTGCAAGGCTTAGGCTATGTTTATGTTTGCTGTGAAGTCCCCTTTGCTTCCGCAGCAGTTTTATAACTCGGTTGTTGTACCACGGTGGCTCTTTTCCATCTCTTGTGATCTTGCTTGGCACATACTCATCTAACGCATATTGTACGATGGTTTTGAACTTTGTCCACTGATCCTCAACACTATCTATACTTGAGACAAAACTTTTGTGTTGAGCCGTCAGGTACTCTGTAATCTGCTTTTTGTCACATTTGCTAAACAGAAAAATCTTCCTACCTTTTTTAATATTTCTATTTACGGCTGAAATCATCGATGCCGTAACTGCTTTATGATCGCTGATTCCCTGTTCTGCGTTAACTATTTCAAATAGTTCGGGTCTGTTTGTCACCAGAAGGTCTAATATGTTATCGCCACGAGTCGGTTCTCTGTTTAACTGCTCAAGGTAGTTTTCAGATAAAGCACTTTAAAAAATGTCACTGGATTCTTTGTCCCTGCCACCCGTTATGAACGTTTGAGCCTCCCAGTCTATATCCGGCAAATTAAAATCTCCACCCAGAACTATAACATGGTGGGGAAATCTACTCGAAATATTTTCCAAATTATCCTTCAGGTGCTCAGCCACAACAGCTGCTGAGCCAGGGGGCCTATAGAGACATCCAATTACCATGTCTGAGCCTGCTTTAACCGTGACCTTCACCCAAATTCTCACACGAACTCGCAACATGAAACACATGTAAGTAGAAAGTAGTACTGATAATGGTATCTAGAGAGCTCTTGAGTGTCACATGTCGAATTCGAGTGCGTTGGTATCATGCATCTCAAAGCCTGCGGCGCGACTCGTTGCTTAATCTAAAATCGCGATGACAAACTGTATCCTCGAATGTGCGTGGTATTTTTTTCTGTTGTAGATATTTGTCAATAGTTACTCAGCAAATACTTCCCATAAACGAACATTTCACAGACATAGTGTGGTGTACTGCCTGCGTTATCAACCTGATGGCTGAATTCACGGTCGTGTCAGGTCGCTTGTCATGTGCATTTTACCGACATATTTCAAACAGAAACTAGAATCAGTAGATTCAGGCAGCGAATTCGTAGGGGAACTGTGGCTCCCGGGTTCCCGGGTTCGATTCCCGGCGGGGTCAGGGATTTCCTCTGCCTCGTGATGACTGGGTGTTGTGTGCTGTCCTTAGGTTAGTTAGGTTTAAGTAGTTCTAAGTTCTAGGGGACTGATGACCATAAATGTTAAGTCCCATAGTGCTCAGAACCAACTGTGGCTCATGTTAAAGCTGTAGTCGCCCAATCTGTGGAAAAATATATATCCGGGATAATAACTATAGATGATAGGAATCTCCCTCGCTGTATAAACAATATCAGGAAGCTTCTTAAGAAACAGTGCCTACTGCAGAATAGCGAGATGCTAATTGTAACTCGCCAGGCTATCCGAAGGATAACGCGAGAAGCCTTCTGTAATTATCATAGCAGAACATCACCAAGAGACCTGTCTATCAACAATAAAATGTGTTGACTCTATATTAAGGCATGTCACACAAAAATCTATTTCCAGACGCGTACGGACGAGAAAGGAACCGAAATATAAAATAGCAGAACAAAAGCGAAAATATTGAATTCTGTTTTAAAATGTTCCTTCAAAAAGGCAAATCATTGAATGATAGTATCATTCAATAGCCGTGCCGCTGTGCTGCTAGCAGTCTTGGAAAGCAGCTTAAATTGACAAAACAAAATAACGGCCCAGGGTCCAAAACAGTCCGTGTCGAGTTCTACAGAGAAGTTCGGAGTGAATTATCTCCCCTGTTGACCATAATTTACCGTAGCTCCCTTGTGCAGGCATATATTCTCTAATTGGAACCGAGCGAGGTGGCGCAGTGGTTAGACACTGGACTCGCATTCGGGAGGACGACGGTTCAATCCCGCGTCCGGCCACCCTGATTTGGGTTTTCCGTGATTTCCCTAAATCGCTCCAGGCAAATGCCGGGATGGTTCCTTTCAAAGGGCACGGCCGACTTCCTTCCCCATCCTTCCCTAATCCGATGAGACCGATGACCACGCTGTCTGGTCTCCTTCCCCAAACAACCAACCAACCATCTAATTGGAAAACAGGACTGGTCATACACACCTAGAATGAAGTAGAACTGATTCACAGAGCTGTAGTCCTGTATCATTCAGTCTATTTGTAGCCGAATACTGAAATATATTGTGATTTCAAAATTTACGAGGTATCTAGGAAAACAAACTTTTCCATGGGTATCAGCATGGGTTTCGAAAATATCAATCATACGAAACTTCACCTTATTTTACGCACATGATGTTCCCATTGCGATGGATACAGGAAACAATGTTAATTCGGCGTTTGTAGACTACTGATAAACGTGTGATTCAGTGTCACATTGAGGCTTCCGAAAATAAAATATATATCTATCCAATATCTAACCAGGTTTGCGACTAGATAGAAAATTTCCCGGCAGGCGGAACGCAGAGTCATCTGCAGACCCTGAAGTAATATCTTGTGTATTCCAGCGCAGTGTAAGAGAACCGTTGCTGTTCAAATTATACTCGTACATGAACGACTTAGCGAATATTAATGGTTCAAATGGCTCTGAGCACTATGGAACGTAACATCTGAGGTCATCAGTCCCCTAGAACTTAGAACTACTTAAACCTAACTAACCTAAGGACGTCACACACATTCATGACCGAGGTAGGATTCGATCCTCCGACCGTAGCGGTCGCGCGGTTCCAGACTGAAGCGCCTAGCACCGCTCGGCCACAACGGCCGGCCGAATATTAATAAGTTCAGTTTCAGATTTTTCGCAGATGATGCAGTTACCTACGAGAAAATTTAGTTTCTTAAAAATTGCAGTTATATCCAGCTAGATCTCGACAAAGTAACAGCCTTCTGGACAACTTGCAGTTTATGTAGAAAACACCGAATTGTGCGCTTCACGAAACGCAAAAGTGTCGTATCCTAGGACTATAGCGTAAATGAATCAGAACTAGAGTCAGTCATATCCCCAAAATATTCCGGAGTAACAACATGTGTAGATATCAAGTGAAACTACCGCAGAGGCTTAATTCTAATGAAAGCCAATGACTGACTACAATTCACTCGTTCGATGCTGGCCTCACAACAGTGTGTCTACTAAACCCAGAGCACTTGTACGGGCCATACTTAAGTAATGTTGATGTGTATGGGAACCAAATTAAGTCAGGTTAATAGAGGACATCGAGCATATGCAAAGAAGGGAGATGTGAGAGGTCACAAGCTTGTTTGAATACCGAGAAACTGTAACGGAAGTATAGAAAAATGTTAACTAGCACACACTCGAAGAAAGACGTCGTACGTCTCGCAAGAAACTGCGTATAAACTTTGAAGAACCATTTATCAGGACACAAACCATGAATATTTTTCAGCCCCCTACGTAACGATCCCGTAAAGACTGCGAAGATAAATTAAGGCGAACGACAACACGCACAGGGGCGTACAGACAGTCCCCGTACCCGTACTCCATTCATGAATGGAACAGGAAGAAGACTCAGTATTGGGTAAGTAAAAAAGTACCCTCTGTTAAGCACTCCAGTGATAGATTATAGATAAATACGTAGGCAAGTGTATGTGCTTGTGCGTGTCCGTGTGCGCGTGCTGTTGACACGTACCAACTGGATTATTGTAATAATAATTATTTATTTATTTTCTGTGGCTTGATGAGGATGGTGCCAGGACACATTGATTTGCGTTCGGTACTCACTACATATAAATCGGTTAAAAATGAAATAACATAAAACTGTTGGCTGTAGTTCTGAATTGTCTTCGTAGAAGACCCTAATTCGTTCCCTGAGAGCCGTGACCACAGAACTTCTCATGAGACGCACTGAAATACAGCCGGATCATGCCCTGTAGATACTGTAACTCTGATGTTACCAGCCCAGTATTGCAAAAACGTAAAATAATTGTAACTATTCAAAAAAAAAAAAAAAAGACGTGGACTTTTCGTCGCAGTAGGTGGTGGCGGTGGCGGTGGCGGTGGTGCTGCTGCTGGTGCTGCAGCAGCAACTCTGGTCCTTATGCGAGCAATTATTCGGCTTGGCATTGGTTGACAGTTGTTGGATATCGTGCCAAATTCTGCCTAACTGGCGCGTTAGATCGTCAAAATCCCGAGATGGTTGGAGGGCCCTGCCCATGATGTTGTAAACGTTCTCAACTGAGGAGAGATCCGGCGACGTTGCTGGCCGAGGTAAGGTTTGGCGAGCGTGAAGACAAGTAACAGAAACTCTTGACATGTGCTGGCGGACATTGCCTTGTTGAAATGTTGGCTGAGGATGGCAACGAAACGGGGCGTAGAATGTCGTCGAAGCACCGCTGTGCCGTGAGGCTACCGCGGATTACAACCGAAGGTGTCCTACTATGGAAAAAAAGCACCCCAGGTACCTTCACTCCTGGTTGCATCGGGCCGTATGGAGTGCGACAGGTAGGTATTCCACCGCTGTTCGGGTCATCTCCAGACACGTCTTCGACCTGGAATCTGATTGACTGGAGGAGAATTGTTTTCTGTGATGAGTTCCGCTTCGTACTGACCCCCTATGACCAGCGTAGACGTTTCTGGAGGTGCCCAGATTCGTAGTGGGATGCCAACCTGACTGTCGCCCGCCATAGGGCGCGACACCCAGGAGTGATGGTCTGGGGTGCCATTTCTTTTCACAGCAGGACCCCGTTGATTGTCATCCGCGGCATCGTTACAGCGCAGCGGTACGTCGACGACGTTGTACGCCGAGTTTTGTTGCCCTTCTTGGCAAGCCATACTGGCCGTACATTTCAGCAAGATATAATACCCGCCCGCACACGGCGAGAGTTGCTACTGCTTGTCTTCGTGCATGCCAAACCCTGCCTTGGACAGCAAGGTCGCCAGATCTGTCCCCAATTAAGAACGTTTGGAGAGTCTATGGGCAGGGCCCTCCAACCATCTCAGGATTTTCACGCTCTAATGTGCCAATTGGAGAGAATGCGGCACAATACCACCCGGGCGGACAACCAAAAACCCTAGAAATCAATGTCAAGCGTAAGAGCCAGAGCTGGACCAACATGTCATTGACTTGCTCAGCAGTCCGGAACCGGGCGACTGCTACGGTCGCAGGTTCGAATCCTGCCTCGGGCATGGATGTGTGTGATGTCCTTAGGTTAGTTAGGTTTAAGTAGTTCTAAGTTCTAGGGGACTGATGACCACAGTCCCATAGTGCTCAAAGCCATTTGCACCATTTTTTGACTTGCTCAATCTGTGAAGCTCTTTCTCTTGAATAAATCACCCAGTTTTTCTGAAATTGTAATCATTTGTTTGTCTGCACATGTACATCACATGTACCGACATCCATCCCATTTGGATGAATTCTTCGAGGTGCGTCCTTTTTTTTTTTGTCTTAGAGTGTATTTGAAAAGTGAGCACTGTAACAACGGTACATTTGTTCATTCTCATTAATTTTAGATATCTTTTCGTACGTGTATTTGATGGTGAGAAATTTAAATTTTTATTTTCAGTTTTAAACATGCTTATCGTGGGCAAGCGACAAATAAACGTCCCCAAACGCGTAAGGAAACTTCGACACTAAAGGAACTCGTGAAGAAAGGGTAAGATAGTTTGCTATTGTGCTTTTTTTCTGTTGGAAGAGCAGCTAGGGACCGTCACCTCGACTGTGGAGGGCGTGTGCACAATAACCCTTGTCATGAATTCGTTTGTCTGTAGCTTCCTTGCCGGCCGGCCCGCATCTCGTGGTCGTGCGGTAGCGTTCTCGCTTCCCACGCCCGGGTTCCCGGGTTTGATTCCCGGCGGGGTCAGGGATTTTCTCTGCCTCGTGATGGCTGGGTGTTGTGTGCCGTTCTTAGGTTAGTTAGGTTTAAGTAGTTCTAAGTTCTAGGGGACTTATGACCACAGCAGTTGAGTCCCATAGTGCTCAGAGCCATTTGAACCTTGCCGGCCGGTGTGGCCGTGCGGTTCTAGGCGCTTCAGTCTGGAACCGCGTGACCGCTACGGTCGCAGGTTCGAATCCTGCCTCGGGCATGGATGTGTGTGATGTCCTTAGGTTAATTAGGTTTAAGTAGTTCTAAGTTCTAGGGGACTGATGACCACAGATGTTAAGTCCCATAGTGCTCACAGCCATTTGAACCATTTTTTGTAGCTTCCTTACATTGAAACAGTTGGGGGAGGGGCCGTAACGTAATTCGTGGAACGCACTCACGTGGATGACCGAGCCTTGTGACACGCCTGTCGGTGTCCGTGATTACCATTCATCAGTAGTTTGGAAGGTAGGAGACGAGGTACTGGCGGAAGTGAAGTTGTGAGGACGGGGCGTTGAGTCGTGCTTGGGGGCTCAGATGGTAGAGCACTTGCTCGCGAAAGGCAAAGGACCCTAGTACAAGTTTCGGTCCTGCACACAGTTTAAATCTGCCACGAAGTTTCATTCATCAGTAGTTTAAGCATATGATATGGGGAGTATGAAGTGTTGCAGAAACAACGAAACAAACATGCCAAATTTAAACAACGCAAAATCCCCAAATTTGACGATATTTTACAGAATCTGGAAATTTAGCGCGGACTTCGGTGCGATTCAATGCGAGATGGGTATAACAGTTTCCACAACGAAACTTTGTCTCGAAACCTGTCAGAAAATCCAAAGAGATTCTTGTCTTACGTGAAGTATGTTAGTGGCAAGAAACAATCCATGCCTTCTCTGCGCGATAGCAATGGAGATACTATCGAAGACAGTGCTGCCAAAGCAGGGTTACTAAACACAGCCTTCCCAAATTTCTTCACAAAAGAAGACGAAGTAAATATTCCAGTATTCGAATCAAGAACTGCTGCCCATATCATTAACGTCCATATGCAGCACGATTCTGGAACATATATTGTGATCGAACATTATGAATTACCTCGAAGAAAACGGTCTATTGACACACAGTCAACGTGGGTTTAGAAAACATCGTTCTTCTGAAACATAACTAGCTCTTTATTCGCATTAAGTGTTGAGTGCTACTGACAAGGTCTTTCAGATCGATTCCGTATTTCTGGGTGTCCGGAAGGCTTCTGACACTATACGACACAAGCGGCTTGTAGTGAAATTGCTTGCTTATGGAATATCGTCTCAGTTATGCGATGGCTTCGTGACTTCCTGTCAGAAAAGTCACAGTTCGTAGAAACTGACGGAAAGTCATCGAGTAAAACAGAAGTGATTTCTGGCGTTCCCCAAGGTAGTATTAGAGGTTCTTTGCTGTTCCTCATCTATATAAACGGTTTGGGAGGCAATCTGAGCAGCCGTCTTAGGTTGTTTGCAGATGACGCTGTCGTTTATCGACTAATAAAGTCATCAGAAGATCAAAACAAATTGTAAAACGATTTAGAAAATATATCTGAATGTTGCGAAAATTGGCAGTTGACCCTAAATAACGAAAAGTGTGAAGTCATCCACATGAGTGCTAAAAGGAATTCTTTGAACTTCGGTTACGCCATAAATCAGTCGAATCTAAAGGCCGTAAATTCAACTGAATACCTAGGAATTACAATTACGAACAACTTAAATTTGAGGTAACACACAGAAACTGTTGTGGGGAAGGCTAACCAAAGACTGCGTTTTATTGGCAGAACACTAAGAAAATTTAACAGATGTACTAAGAGACTGCCTACACTACGCTTGTCCGTCCTCTGCACGGTGTGGGATCCTTACCAGATAGGACTGTCGGAGTATGTCTAAAAAGTTCAAAGAAGGGCAGCACGTTTTGTACTATGGCGAAATATGGGCAAGAGTGTCACTGAAATGATACAGGATTTGGGCTGGACATCATTAAAAGAAAGGCGTTTTTAGTTGCTACGGAATCTTCTCACGAAATTCCAGTCACCAACTTTCTCCTCCGAATGCGAAAATATTTTGTTGACACCGACCTATATAGGGAGAAACGATCACCACGATAAAATAAGTGAAATCAGAGATCGTAAGGAAAGATATAGGTGTTCGTTCTTTCCGCGAGCCATACGAGATTGGAATAATAGAGAATTGTGATGGTGGTTCGATGAACCCTCTGCCAGGCACTTAAATGTGATTTGCAGAGTATCCATGTAGAGTAGATGTAGAAGTACCTGCAGTGTAATTTTAATTAATTTTTCGTTTTAATGATGATTTTAGCTGGTTTATTTGATCTATAATCACATTACCGACAAATGGTGCTGTAACTTCAGCGCTACATGTGTGGGTAAAAAGAAGGAAAGAAAATGGTGGTTGCTCAAGGTGGAACCCGTCCAAAAACAAATTTTATTTGTGAGCAAACACGGACACAAGAGTTAGCTTCAGCCTCTCGATCGGTGTAATTCGATGCAAATTAGAACCTTAATCTCCCTTGATGCATACATCCAGTGCTGCCACAATCTGCAATTAACCAAATATAAGATGGTAATCCAATAAATTCGGGACATAAACATTACATGACATAGAAATAACAATTCGTTCAATACACATCTCAGGATTTATAACGAACTAAGGTAATTTATTGACTATACGTCATGTAACTCAGTGTCTCTGGTCAATTTCTCATTAATGCAATAATTATCTTGTATGAAATATAACTGACGTTTCTAACAAGTATCGAAAAGAGTAAGGAAAGAACTGGAAATGAAACTGTTGGAACGTGGGTATGGTGAAGCACGTTTTAATTGTAACGATCTGAAACTCATGTCATTGTGGCTCCCCAGAATTGTCTTTAATTTGGCACCCATCCCGATTTGAACAGGAAGAAGAATCATCTGTGGCTATGTACAAATTCACATGAAAGTGAAGTTTTGATTGTGCAGCAGTGTGGAAAACTGTTTGCCGGATCGGGACTCGATCCCCGAACCTTGGCTTTCGTGGGCAATGCTCTTACCGAATGGGCAATCCAGAGGCGACTCACCACAGCGCCTTACTTCCGCCAGTGTGAGCACTGACTCCGAAAGGCAAGATTTCCAGGTGTGAGTTCCGGTCCGGGGCAGTATTTTAATCTGCATCAATGTTTACATACACTGACGTGACAAAAGTCGTGCGATAGCGATATGTACGTATACAGATGGCGGTAGTGTCGCGTACACGAGGTATAAAAGGGCAGTGCACTGGCGGAACAATCTCTCATTTGTACTCAGGCGATTCATATGAAAAGGTTTTCGACGTGATTGTGGCCGCATAACGGCAATTAAGACTTTGGACGCGGAACGGTAGTTGGAGCTAGACGCATGAAACATTCCATTTCGGAAATCGTTAGGTAATTCAATATTACGAGATCCGCAGCATCAAGAATGTGCCGAGAATAATGAATTTCAGGCACTACCTCTCACCACGGACAACGCAGCGGCCGACAGCCTTCACTTAACGACTGAGACCAGCGCCGTCTGCGTAGAGTTGTCAGTACTATCAGTCAAGCAACACTGCGTGAAATAACCGCGGAAATAAATGTGGGACGTACGACGAACGTATCTGTTAGGACAGTGAGGCGAAATTTTGCGTTAATGGGTTGTGGCAGCAGACGGCAGGCGCGAGTGCGTTTGCTAACAGCACGACATCTTGCGCAGCGCATCTCTTGGGTTCGTGACCACATACGTTGGACCCTAGCCGACTGGAAAATCGTGGCCTGGTCAGAAAAAGTCCCGATTTCAGTCGTAAGAGCTGATGGTAGGGTTCGAGTGTGGCGCAGACCAGACAAAGTCGTGGACCCAAGTTCTCAACGAGGCACTATACAAGCTAGTGGTGGCTCCATAATGGTATGGGTCCAACTGAAACGATCATTGACTGTAAATGGTTACGTTCGGGTACTTGGAGACTATTTGCGGTCATTCATGGATTTCATGTTCCCAAACAACGATGGACTTTGTATGGATGACAATACGCCATGTCACTGTGCCACGACTGGTTTGAAGAACATTCTGAACAATTCGAGCGAATGGTTTGCCTACTCACATCACCTGATATGAATCCCATCAAACATTTATCTAACATTTATGGGACATAATCGAGAAGGTCAGTTCGTGCACAAAATGTGGCAACCGCAACACTTTCGCAGTTATGGACGGCTACAGAGGCAGCATGGCTGAATATTTCTGCAGAGGACTTCCAACGACTTGTTGAGTCCATGCCACGTCGAGTTGCTGCACTACGCCGTGCAAAAGGTGGTCCGACACAATATTGGGCGGTATGCTGTGACTTTTGCTATCTCAGTGTCTTAACACGGTATGTCGTAACAATTCCTGCCATTACTAAACCAGATATACTGTTGCTACTTAATTTGGGAGAAGTAGAGTTCAAATATCCATGTAACAATCCTGATATACGTAATCCGTGGTTTTGCTTCGTCACTGCAGGTGAATGTCAGGCTGTTCGCTTTGACAAGGCCAAGGATGATTTCATTCCGTTTCCTTATGTATTCTGATCTTGTCCATCGTCCCCAAATTCCTTAATACGTGTGCCATTTAATTCAGATCTCCCTTCTTTTTTTATATTGATGTTTCCGTGTTTAAGCTAAATGTCTTAGAACTTAAATATTCCGTTCATTATATAAGAACGAATTTTTTGAGCTAAGTATTATTTTGAACTTTGTGGTCATTAGTTTTGTTGCAAGGGGAGGTCGATGTTAAGCTGCCATTTTGGTATAAATAAGTGAATTTATTGTAGAAAGCGTGTGCAAGCTTCCTCGTGTGCTGGAAGTGCAACACGTTGTAGAAACTTTCCTCGCTAGATGCGAAACATCAGAAATTTTTCCCTTTCACCCTCAGTGGCTTCTTGCTTTGACGTAGATTTATGAGAAGAAAGTATCCTCCAAAAATAGGTAAGGAATCGTACTTTGCGACCGTGAACATCATCTTCGTAACGTGATGAGCGTATTTTTAACAATGCACACTTGAAATTTTACAGTTTTCGTGCTCTGAAATGTGACTTTTGTGTGAACGCTCGTTGATAACATTCGAATTTGTTTGTCAAATTGTCCTGGTCGGAAGCAAAGTCAAGATAAAATATGCAGTTAGCTGAAGCCTGCTTGAAATGATTGTGAAGTTGATTACATTGACCACGAAAGGCATGCGTTCAGGTTTCTGTCCTGATGGTGCACACATTTATAATATGCCACGAGCGGCCATCAACACGAATATTCCTCTGTGACTGATAAACAGGAAGTTTTGAAGTTCCTCTTAAAAACTCATAGGGTTGATAGAGGGCGCTGGTAGAAATAATTTGAATAAGAACCAATTTCTTGAAACGTCTCATGTTCGTTACATAGGACACAATGTATTCTCCTCTCTTTCGTCTGTTGTATGAATGACTAATAGCAGTTGACCGTGAATGTGATAAGACTCACTTATAAACAAGTACCTAATACGAACAATACCAAACGCTAGCACATTGTGACGTAGATATGAAACGGGATACGGACCACAGTCAACATGGATTTAGAAAGCATCGTTTTTGTGAAAGACAACTAGCTCTTTATCCGCATTAAGTGTTGAGTGCTATTGACAAGAGATTTCAGATTAGTCCCGTATTTCTGAATTTCCGGGAGGCTTTTGACATTGTACCACACAAGCGGCTTGTAGTGAAATTGCGTGCTTATGGAATATTGTCTCATTTGCGTGACAGGATTCGTTATTTCGTGTGAGGGAGGTCAAAGTTCGTAGTAATTGACAGAAAGTCATCGAGTAAAACAGAAGTGATTTCTGGCGTTCCCCAAGGTAGTGTTATAGGCTCTTTGCTGTTCTTTATCTGTGTAAACGATTTGGGAGACAATCTGAGCAGCCGTCTTAG
The DNA here is from genome assembly GCF_023898315.1 of Schistocerca nitens. Classification (NCBI taxonomy): domain Eukaryota; kingdom Metazoa; phylum Arthropoda; class Insecta; order Orthoptera; family Acrididae; genus Schistocerca; species Schistocerca nitens. The sequence continues at coordinate 566,250,943 of NC_064616.1, read as the reverse complement.
GCTGTTTGCAGATGATGCTGTCCTTTATCGACTAATAAAGTCATCAGAAGATCAAAACAAATTGCAAAACGATTTAGAAAAGGTATCTGATTGGTGCGAAAATTGGCAGTTGACCCTAAATAACGAAAAGTGTGATGTCATCCACATGAGTGCTAAAAGTAATCCGTTAAACTTCGGTTATACGATAAATCAGCCAAATCTAAAGGCCGTAAATTCAACTGAATAACTAGGAATTACAATTACGAACAACTTAAATTTGAGGGAACACATAGAAAATGTTATTGGCGAGGCTAACCAAAGACTGCGTTTTATTGGCAGAACACTTAGAAAATGTAACAGATCTATTAAGGGGACTGCCTACTCTACGTTTCTTTGTCCTCTTTTAGAATACTGCTGCGCGGTGTGGGATTCTTACCAGATAGAATTGACGGAGTACTTTGAAAAGAAGGGCAGCACGTTCTGTATTTTCGCAAAATAGGGGAGGGGATGTCACTGAAATGATACAGGATTTACGGTTGACATCATTAAAACAAAGGCGTTTTCCGTTCGGCGGAGTCTTCTCGTGAAATTCCAATCACCAACTTTCTCCTCCGAATGCGAAAATATTTTGTTGACACCGACCTATATAGGGAGAAGCGATAACCATGATAAAATAAGGAAAATCAGAGCTCGTACGGGAAGATATAGGTGTTCGTTCTTTCTGCACGTTATAAGAGATTGGAATAATAGAGAATCGTGAAGGTGGTTCGATGAACCTTCTGCCAGGCACTTAAATGTGATTTGCAGAGTATCCATGTAGATGTAGATGAAGTAGGCCATCAATGGAAGAAGAGACAGTGTGTAGCGCGTGAGAACTCTAATTTTCGCGTTTATCTTAGCGCTAGGAATTGCCACCAGATTACTTAGTTTGTTACAACAGTAGCAGTTACTAGATGAATCGCTCTTTCACCCCGATACACGGGAAACTGAAATACATTGTCTTACGCGTTTGTTTCAGTAGTAAGGAAACGGTACATTCCCCGACATGAGTTAAGTAATAATCTACCCGACGCCTACATACCGTGTGAGTTTGTAAAGGATATTTTCAAATACTCTGCATTTATAACTAATACTAAAATAAATGTGTAGTTGCCAGTATTAGCTTTCGGTGTGTGAAGCTATTAATCATATGTAATTCTGTTCATGGCTTGGAATAGGACTCTGTTTTCAAATCGAACATAACTTCCCTTTTCACTTTACAACATAAACAGACTTCATAGAACTGCAGATGAAGAAATGTCCCTTCACTACCAGTTAATTACTTAGTCGTTTAATAATTGATATAAATGCAGTACTGCTAAATCCCTCGTCATGATGAACTCCAAGCCTTTGTGATGAAGGTACTAGTGGTCTCGGCAAATAAAAATCTAAAAATTGCTCAGTAGCATTCAGAAGTCCTTTAAACAATACCTTAGTAATATGGAAATTTGGGGCAGAAATAAGTGGAAAAGGTCCAATCAGAAATCAGTTGTCAGTGTTACTATTGTTGCAGTCGTTTAAAAAAGAGAAAATGCTATGGAAGTAGCAATCAGGAATATAAATTAATAAGTGGACCAGCGAGATATTCAGACACATGTCTTCGGACAGATGTTATCATGTATGCCTTGTAGCTCGACATACAAATTTCGTGTGTATGAGAAGAGGCTTGTCATTGAAATGACTTGCCGGCCTGCTTCTACAGAATGTTGCCCTTAAATGGCTTGGCAGCTGTTTTCTCAGAGAGCTTGTTAACGTGGCAAGCTGGTCTCTTGAGCTGCAGTAATGCCGCCATGCTTTCTGCTGGGCACCACACCCACAGCTTTCTCTCGCTTAAAGGTTGCGAGCCCTAATCGAATGTAATGGAAATGATCGGCGGCTTTCGATCACATGCCGTGTCGACGTGGTATGAGCTACTTGTAACATCTGATTTTAGTTAGAACCTTTCCCTCAGATATTCAATCCTTAGTTCTAAAGTTGAATTGAAATTTTGTTATTTAATTTTTTTTCAGTTTCCCTCGTTGCACAAATATTGTTACAAATTTGTCTCAACAAGATATAAACTTTATGTCAGATTTTGTGCTGAAATAACCCTCAACTCAAATCATTTATCCTTTATTAATGTCTTCATTCTGACTTTCCCTCTTGCGAGATTACTCACTGTCACAAGCAGATGTAGACGCCAATTTCACCACCCAGAAGCATTACGTGTATCGTTTGCAGGAGAGAACATCGATTGTGGTCAGCGCTTTCCCTTTGATCTATTATTGCCCATCGGGAAACAACTTCCGGGAAAGATGGATTTCCTATTGTTGAATACAAGATTGTCTTTATTACTTCCCGAGTTAATGAAGTCGAAAAGGACACTGTCTCCTATAGGAGTGTGGACATGGCCTTACATGTTCTGACATGCTTGGAAGTCAGATCATTACTACAGTCCTGTGCCTCTTAGTTGTTTCTTCTTTATTAGTGACCAAGATCAGTACTAAAATAGACGATAAAGATATAAATTTAGTATCTCTATGAAGAGATTAAATACTACAATAATATTTTACGATATAACTAGCAATGACTGAAATAAACTGTATACAGTTGTCACGAACCATTTGCGTTACTTTTTGTCCTGTTTCCTATTGATGATAGAGGATACGACTAAGGAAGCCTTGGTCTCATCAAGCGTACTGGAATTTGTTTTCCGCGAATGTAATGAAATTGTCATTATAATGGATGACTTTCAGGCAATGTGCTGAGCTGAAACACTCAAGGTGAAAAAAAAAAAAATCTGCGCTTCTTCTGACGTAGTTAATTCACTTGGCAACAGTATGTGTATCCTAAAATTTCAAATCTGCCGTCTGAAACGATTTATCAAACCATACAGCAGTGTTTCAATAAAGATTTATTGATTTTCATGACCGAAGGTTCTTCCAGCGAAGAGGGCTGCGTGCAAGCATTCAGTCACTAAGATTTTCCCTGATACTAAAGTAGACTTCACCATCACAGCTTTTACACTGTACGTATATATTTAGTGACTCGAACTGAAATCAATAAAAAAATAAAAATTATCGAGTTGCATAGACCTTCGGAAAGTACTTTCTGCAATACTTCTATGATTATCTACTCATTCAGACTATTAGACTATGCTGTATGTTCGTTTCAATAGCTCCAGCCAAATGAAACCTTTTTGTAATAAAAATTTCGTGTGAGTGTCTACGTTGTTCCTTTTTAAAACGTCCCTTGGAAGGCCTATTTTGTTCTTTTTTTTCCAAAATACAATGTGTAGATGAAGTTCATGTGATACGTACCTTAAGTTGCAACGACCCAGCAAGTGAATTTCCGAGAAATTTTGGCATTCTGGTTGCAACATCTAATCCAGCTCCATAGTACTTTCGTAGTGTTGCAGGATCGTATGCATACCCTTCAGCCACCTCGTAAATTCTCGATTAAATTCATAGGGGGCGAAGGGGACGAATAGGTTATTGTCTGAAATTCCTCGGAATATCCATACGATTGGCAATTCCTTGTAGTATAAAGATTATAATAGTAAGACCATCTCTTAATATCTAATCATGAAGACATTTTATTTAAACACTTCATTAATCGTGACACATAGAGTGGTTGGAAAAAAATATGGAAACACCCCGAGAAATGCGTACTTGAACGTAAATACAGATGCTAGCCAAGCCTGCAGGTTGCGCTGTTGTATTTGACAACGAACAGCATCTGTGCAATGTCCGCAATACGTTAAAAGTGTCAGTCATCGTCAGAACGGTGTTCTGTGTAGTTGTGAGTCCATCATGTTGGAGCAAAGTAACTTCGAACGTGGGCAAATTGTTGGTGCTCGTATGGTGGGTGCTTCCGTGACCTTAGTAGCCGAAATGTTTGGTGTTTCAAGAGGCATCGTATCGACGGTTTATAGCGCACGCGGGGAAAGTGGAAAAAACTTCGTCCGCTAAGTTACAACGCGGATGAAAGTGTGTGTCGAGTGATCGTGACGGACCGTCATCGAAGACTGTGGAGAAAAATAAGAGGACGGTAGCTGCAAAAGTCACCGCAGAGCTAAATGTCGCGCTCGCGAACCCGATCAACACTAGAACAACGCGAAGGGAGATGCATAAACAGGTAATTGCAAGGCGAGGTGCAGTACCGAAACCATTCATCAGTGATGCAAATGGCCGTAATAGGAAATCGTGGTGCGTGGTGTCGAAACCATAAAACCTGTACTATGGAGGAATAGAAGAAAGTAATTTGGTCGGATGTGTCTTGTTCCACACTCTTTGCAACTTCGGGCCAAGCATGGAAACATAGCTGGTGTTCGGTGATGATTTGGGCTGCCATATCGTGGTACTGCATGAGCCCATGGTTACTCTGCAAGGTCGCATTACTGCCTAGGATTATGTGACCATTTTGGCTGCTACTATGCTTGCTCGCCAGTGGTGATGCTGAGTTCCAAGAGGACAGGGCTCCTATTCACACGCTCATATCGTTCATAACTGGTTTTGTAATCGAGAGGATGAATTTTCGCATGTCTCCTGTCAACCATTGTCACAAAATATCGATATTATTGAGCGTTTGTGGTCTGCTTTGGAGAGAAGGGTGTGTAATCGTTATTCACCTCCGACATAGTTACCTGAACCTGACACTAATTTGCAGGAAGAATGGTATAAGACTCCCGTCAATATCGTACAGATCCTGCATTTATTCGTTCCGAAACGATTGGAAGCAGTTTGGAATGCCAACCTGCGCCATGTTAGGTATCGTAATGTGTTGTGTTTATGGTGTTCCATATTTTTGTCTACCCCCTGTACGTTGCAATACACCGTAGAGCTGCATTAAGCGTCCGTAACGTAGACGAATAGTTTCTCATAATTTTTGCATTAATGAGATGGATACAAAAAGAGGATGAACTTAATTTATACAATGGCATAACACCCCACACAGGTAAGGAACTCGGAATATCCGAATCGGCTGTCAGCTCGAAACAACTATTGCCATTATTCGTACAGTCAAGCAAGATCTGTACGCTGTGACCAAGTGGTCACTTAATGAGACGTTGGCTTATACTCGATGGGCTTAACAGGAATAGTCACAACAGATTTCTGTGTACCATGGAAAATAAAATCATCATTTCACTGTCCTGACAAATGTACGTCTCGTAGTTCCAACATTAAGAAGTGATGAAACGATAACTAGAACGGCGTGTTGAAGGTTTTGCGAGAATTCATACTAGTCTGTCCATTCGCGTTTTATTAAATGATGTACCTATTTGCTGGCTACTCCTCACCCTCACTTTGAATTAGGATCAATTGGAGTTTTCCTCTGTCCTGAACGGATACATATCCCCAAATGGCGAAGAAATTGTATTTTTCCCTACTTCTGTGCACCCCACAAATACCGTAAACTAGTATTTCTTGCTTCATGATAATAGAAGCTAACACGTATATATTGTTGGCGATTTAAAAAAAAGAAAATTGTGTTGGGGGAAGGGGGGGCATGTATTTTTGACGTAACTTAAAACAAGTTTAGTGGTGTAATCTATTTCAACCATTAAAATAAATTTTGCTTTTCTGGTCAATATGGGTCTCTTGTATCAAGTGTATTTCCGTCAGTGCTTGGAAATGTTTCCCGGAAATTTATCTTGATTCTTCAGAGCGTCGGAACTCAGATATATTGTAGTCAGCGAAGTAAGCAAGGAAACTTTGAAAATTTGAGACTTTCTCTATTAATATGAGTTGTAGCTAGGGAAACGACATCGCTGCTACAAAGTTTCACGAACAGTTTGGTTTCTGTTATGGCATGTTGATTTGCTTTCTTAGAACTTGTTTAGCCTTTTAGCAGCACCACCGACTTCTGACACAAGTGTTGGCTATTAAGTCTGCCATGCTGCAGTAACTCGTCCAACTGCGCGCCATATGTGCTACGGGGACTGTGCTTCAGTTATTCCACTGGGGACATAAAGCTGCTGCGTAGTAACCATCCACGGTGCACCTAGATTTTATAGTAATAAGTTAACATTAGTCAGTTCTTAGCCTTTTACAGTATCCCCTTTTCCGTCCATCTATTAAAGTGCCACTTTTTTCAGCTCTTCATTTACTCGTCGATCGTTTCAAATAAATTCCTTTTCAGTGAGTATACTTTGCTATATAAAAATACATTTTCACTAGCACACCACCGTAGGATTTTACATTATAGATCACTTTTATGTTTATTTAATATCTCTATGAAATCAGTTAGTGGGTATCCAATGAATCGTTTCTGTACCAGTCCGTTTTCTTGGTAACGAGTATTTGTTGTTTTGCAGAATTCATAGTGGGTATCCAATGAATTGTTTCTGTACCAGTCCGTTTTTTTGGTAACGAGTATTTGTTGTTTTGCAGAATTCATGTGCACGTCACTGTCTATTTGTCTATTTGCGCTAAGAGGGATCATGAAACATTTTCGAATATCGGTTTCTTCTGTCAACTTCCTAAATTCTGATTGTTTTGTTCATGGAAACAGGCGAATTTTTTTACGAACATGACACTCACACTTTAGAAAGTTGTCAAAACAAACCGACATTGGAAAATATTTTTCATGATCACTCTTTGCGTAAAGCCGGCCGCAGTGGCCGAGCGGTTCTAGGCACTTCAGTCTGGAACAGCGCGACCGTAGGTCGCAGGTTCGAATCCTGCCTCGGGCATTGTTGTGTGTGATGTCCTTAGGTTAGTTATGTTTAAGTAGTTCTAAGTTCTAGGGGACTGATGACCTCAGATGTTAAGTCCTATAGTGCTCAGAGCCATTTGAACCGTTTTTCTTTGCGTAAATAGAGAAATACAGTGACGTGCACACGAATTCAGCAAAAACCACAAACACTCGTTACCAAGAAAACAGTCTGGTGCAGGAACAGTTCATTGGGTGTCCACTAAGGGATTTCGTAATGATAGTTCATAAACATAAAAATTATCTGTAATGTATAACCTGACGGTGGTATGCTGATGAAGATGTTTTGTAGAAATTAAACGAAAAGTGCTTCAAGCATGCTAACAAAAACATGCAATTGTTTCATTTTGACTAGTTTTCTTAGTTAATACTAATCTAAAAAAGTAATTAGTAAATGAGGGCGAATCGACTTACATAGGCTGCTAAACCAAAACATTATGACCACTGCCCACCGCGAGATTGGTTGTCGCCTGGTAGCGTTGCGAAAGTGTGATACGGTGAGGAAAGTCATTCTAGCGACAACACGGGGTGCGAATGGGGATATCTGCTGACATAAGCGACATTGACAAAGGTGATACAGGTAATACTATTATTACATAGAGCCTGTGAACGAGTGTCGGAAACGGCATAGCTGGTCGGATGTTCACTAACTACTGTAGTGAGCGTCTATGGAAAGTGGTAGAACGCTAGTGAAACTACCACTGGGCGGTAAGTGGTTGGACATCCACGACTCTTGACAGAAATTGGGATTTGGAGGCTTCATGCTCTGTAAAGCAGGATAGGTGGCGATCAGTGGTATCACCGCCGCAAGAGCACAATGTTGGTGTACGCGTAAGTGTTTCGGAGTACGCTGTTCATCGTACATTGTTGAACATGGGACTCCGCAGCAGACTACCCCTACGTGTTCACATGTTTTTCCAGCGACATCGTCAATTACGATTGCAGTGGTCAGGGGATCGTAGAGATTGGACTGTGGATCAATGGATACGTGTCATCTCGTCGGATGAATCACGGTTTTGCTACAACAGGTCGATGGTCGTCTCCACAAATGCCGTCATCCACGCGAACGGCGGTTTGAAATGTGCGCCGCGCCAAGGAGCAGGCTGGTGGGACCGGTGTTATACTGTGGGATACATTCTGCTGCGGTCGCCTGGAACCGGTGGTAGTAATCGAGGACACGCTGACAGCTGTGGTCCACCTGCATCGCTTCATGCTTGATGTCTTCCCCGCCGGCGATGTCATCTTTCAGCAGGATGATTGTCCGTATCTCACAGCCAGAACCTTGCCAGAGTGGTTTGAGGATCATGATAGTGCACTCGCGTTGATGTCTTGGTCATGAAATTCGCTTGATGTGGATCCAATGGAACACATTTGGGTCACTATCAAGCGTCAGCACCGGATACACAAATCAGTGGCCCGCTGTCGAAGGAAATCACACGACTTGTGCGTGGACACCTGGTACAACATATGATCTCAAACACACCAACGAACAGTTGAATCCATGAAAAGCATAGTCGGTGACGTATTGCGTTTCAAAGATGGACCAACAAATTATTACGCAGGTTGTCATAATGTTTTGGCTCGTCAGTGTATATTTGGAAGGAAGATAACGTATACCCTGTGTACGTTTATTTATGAGGACGGGAACAGCTGTTTATAGTTTTGTGTATTTAATAAATTAAGTTGACAACGGCAGTCACCACCACTACCAAAAACACCGACAACAACAACAACAACAACGCCGGCATGTGTGGCCGAGCGGTTCTAGGCGCTTCAGTCTGGAACCGCGCGACCGCTACGGTCGCAGGTTCGAATCCTGCCTCGGGCATGGATGTGTGTGATGTCCTTAGGTTAGTTAGGTTTAAGTAGTTCTAAGTTCTAGGGGATTCATGACCTCAGATGTTAAGTCCCATAGTGCTCAGAGCCATTTGAACAACAACAACAACAACAATATTAATTCAGCACAGTATAACCGCTTTAGCGCTTGCACCTTACGTCGAAATAGCATTATACAGAAAAGGGTGGAGGGTAATGGTGAAAGTAGTTGATCTTGTCAGAGCAGATATTTTGTTGTAAGGTCACGTCCAAGGAGATGAATGAGAGCCTAATGGTACGGGAGCGCTGCTTTCTGGTCACGTTCCAGGACAGCTACGCCGTTGTCGAAACGTCTGATGCGATAATATCAGTGCGAGCGGTTCGCTCCCCGCCAGCTGCGGTCTTTTGTGCCGAGTGAAGTTACCTTCATTCATTTCTACAGGTCGTGCCCACTGCACAGCGGGGGCGTGAGACTTGTTTTAGATGCGAGAATGCCGTAACCTTTCTCCTTGCAGGTTAGCTGCAGTGAACTGTGATACTGTGTGCAGGTGGGGGGACGGAGATGGAATTGACTGGAGCCGAGAACCTGTGACGATTGCACGCTGTAAGAACTGCGAGGCCTCGCTGTGACGCAAGCAGACACGTTAAGCAGCGGGTAGAACTTAATTCATTTAACAAATGGTTCAAATGGCTCTGAGCACTATGGAACTTAACTTCTGAGGTCATCAGTCCCCTACAACTTAGAACTACTTAAACTTAACTAACCTAAGGACATCACACACATCCACGCCCGAGGCAGGATTCGAACCTGCGACCGCAGCGGTCGCGCGGTTCCAGACTGAAGCGCCTTTAAGCGCTCGGCCACACCGGCCGGCAATCATTTAACAGCCATGGTAGCTCTACACACACGTGTGGCTATCAACATTTGAAATCCACTGTCAAGGTTTTGAACAATACACCGATGGTATGGCACGGCTTCTTGTATACTCGCAATAACCCCAAACGGAACTTATTACAAGTCGTTAACAGCTGTCTTAGAGTTTTCCATGACTTTTTAGCTATTTTGTTTCACTTGTGTCACTGCCTTCCACCACATTGTGTACTGATGAAGCCTCAGTTTTTCTTTTGCAAAACGAAAAACTCGTGTAGAAAATTTCTCTTGTTGTGGAATTGTGCCTCCCAAATCTCATGAAGGTCCTTCACCTCTTTAGTCACTGTCCTTCTTTCGTTAGAAGTAATGTGATAAGACACCAGAAACTACTGAGAGCTAATAGTAACTGATTTGAAACTTAGTGGCAAATTAAAACTGTGTAGCTTACCGAGAGTCGAACCCGAGACCTTCGCCTTTAGCTGGCAAGTGCTCTACGGACTGAACTATCGACGCACGACTCAGGACTCCCCTTCAAAGCTCCACTTTTTGCTAGCACCTTATCTGCTACCTTCAGAACTTCACAGTTCTCCTGCATATCTTGTGGGACTGGCACCCCTGCAAGAAAAGAAGTTTCGAAGATGGTGCATTCATACATGGTCGGCCGTGTCATATTAACGAAAAGCTTGCGTCAAGTATCATAGTTATGGCACTCTTTCGTGACCCATGTGTATATAAATTGTAACTGCCGTATAAAAGTAAACCCTGGTATAATCACGAACTGAAAGCAAAGTTTTGTGGTTGATAGTAATTAAAATGAATAATATCAAACTATAGTTGTTAATCAAAATATAATCCGACAAAATGTTACAGAGTACTGGTTCATACTCGTAATATTTCGACACTAGAACAGCAGTTTTATAATAAGAATTCTTTTAATATTTTAACACCTTAAAACTTTCTTTGATCTGTGTTCTACATTGACGTACGACTTCCTCTATGCTGGAACTGCCGAATATGACCCTTACGATCTATTCAAAACATGCTTTTGGCAATGACCAAAGTCATTTAACTCACATTAGTGATTATAGCAGAGGAGTAAATATGGTTACACATTTTGGAAACATGACTGAGTACAGGTAAAACTCGCTTTGCAGGTTTCCACTTTCGTTCATTCTAAGAACTCTGTGAACTATCCAGATATGCACAGGGAAGACTGTACAATGACTATAACCAGCAAATACAAGTTTCTCCGGAAGGTCATGTTTGACAGTAAAGTGATAAATATTAACCTCCTTCCGGTGTAAGATGTCTGTAACGTTGGTAACGTAGATACGTAGATTAATGACTTCAATACCGCTGTCAAGAGATGGAATATTACCAAGAATGTCTGACGTTTTCTAGATCATATGCTCAACTGGTGATGCACTAAATACGCGGGGGAGTTGTGATGGAAGCTAAAATATACCTTACAAGATGTTCTGAAATGTACAGGGTGTTTCAAAAATGACCGGTATATTTGAAACGGCAATAAAAACTAAACGAGCAGCGATAGAAATACACCGTTTGTTGCAATATGCTTGGGACAACAGTACATTTTCAGGCAGACAAACTTTCGAAATTACAGTAGTTACAATTTTCAACAACAGATGGCGCTGCGGTCTGGGAAACTCTATAGTACGATATTTTCCACATATCCACCATGCGTAGCAATAATATGGCGTAGTCTCTGAATGAAATTACCCGAAACCTTTGACAACGTGTCTGGCGGAATGGCTTCACATGCATATGAGATGTACTGCTTCAGCTGTTCAATTGTTTCTGGATTCTGGCGGTACACCTGGTCTTTCAAGTGTCCCCACAGAAAGAAGTCACAGGGGTTCATGTCTGGCGAATAGGGAGGCCAATCCACGCCGCCTCCTGTATGTTTCGGATAGCCCAAAGCAATCACACGATCATCGAAATATTTATTCAGGAAATTAAAGACATCGGCCGTGCGATGTGGCCGGGCACCATCTTGCATAAACCACGAGGTGTTCGCAGTGTCGTCTAAGGCAGTTTGTACCGCCACAAATTCACGAAGAATGTCCAGATAGCGTGATGCAGTAATCGTTTCGGATCTGAAAAATGGGACAATGATTCCTTTGGAAGACATGGCGGCCCAGACCAGTACTTTTTGAGGATGCAGGGACGATGGGACTGCAACATGGGGCTTTTCGGTTCCCCATATGCGCCAGTTCTGTTTATTGACGAAGCCGTCCAGGTAAAAATAAGCTTCGTCAGTAAACCAAATGCTGCCCACATGCATATCGCCGTCATCAATCCTGTGCACTATATCGTTAGCGAATGTCTCTCGTGCAGCAATGGTAGCGGCGCTGAGGGGTTGCCGCGTTTGAATTTTGTATGGATAGAGGTGTAAACTCTGGCGCATGAGACGATACGTGGACGTTGGCGCCATTTGGACCGCAGCTGCAACACGGCGAACGGAAACCCGAGGCCGCTGTTGGATCACCTGCTGCACTAGCTGCGCGTTGCCCTCTGTGGTTGCCGTACGCGGTCGCCCTACCTTTCCAGCACGTTCATCCGTCACGTTCCCAGTCCGTTGAAATTTTTCAAACAGATCCTTTATTGTATCGCTTTTCGGTCCTTTGGTTACATTAAACCTCCGTTGAAAACTTCGTCTTGTTGCAACAACACTGTGTTCTAGGCGGTGGAATTCCAACACCAGAAAAATCCTCTGTTCTAAGGAATAAACCATGTTGTCTACAGCACACTTGCACGTTGTGAACAGCACACGCTTACAGCAGAAAGACGACGTACAGAATGGCGCACCCACAGACTGCGTTGTCTTCTATATCTTTCACATCACTTGCAGCGCCATCTGTTGTTGAAAACTGTAACTACTGTAATTTCGAAAGTTTGTCCGCCTGAAAATGTACTGTTGTCCCAAGCATATTGCAACAAACGGTGTATTTCTATCGCTGCTCGTTTAGTTTTTATTGCAGTTTCAAATATACCGGTCATTTTTGAAACACCCTGTATGTAGGGTACTAGTTACTTCGGCGAAAGGCAGCACGTAGTGAGCAGTGCTTCAGTAGTAACATTAGGAAAAGTAAAATGGAGGTCTTACGTTAAGGGATTTTTGACATCGACGAAAATTCATTGCGTCGTGGCAGCACTGTACAGACGCAGTTGTGGCAGGACAACGCTGAAACAAGTGGTTTGCACTGAACGACTGTATGAGACCGCATAGTGTACCTGCAACAGTATGCGTTGGCGGAAGTCTTGGGCGTAGTGCTTCTAATTGTCGTGTGCCTTTGGCACCACGTATTTCAGTCGTAGGTAAGAAGGTTGGTACAGTGAACACACGGAGACGTTACAGTTAGCACATTAGATGCTGCGCACTGTCAGCATAATGTGACCCAAGAGTTAACGGCTGTGGAAAAGATTGCAGGATGGAGGAAACATTCAACGATAATAGTGCAAGGTCGACAAGATGCTAAAACACAGCGCCAGGTTAGTTACCTCGCCTTAAGTGCCAGAAGATGTCAAACCAGTGCATTAGCAGCCGTAGACACAAGCTGCAAAGCAAATTATGTCACACACAACTCCTATCGGAATGTGAGATTACGACCTCGCTCGGCGTCTCGCTAGATGCATTACCCTTACATAAAGACATCACATGAAAGTATCGACGTGATTCTGACCCAACATGAGTGGAACCATCAGTAGTTGAGTTTCCCTGCACACGGGAGGGTTTTGTCTTCGTACGGCGGCTGATTCAGGCCGTCTGTTCATTTAAGAGCGCCCTTTCGGCACGCACAACAGTGACAGTATGGTGAAATGGGCCCGATATGGCGGCGGCAGTGTTCTCGTCTTGGACATCAACTACGGAACTCGATAAATTAAAAATTAATTTATATCATTCGTTTTGTAAATAAAAACCGCCTTTTCCTGCTGCAATGTATTTTATTTCTTCCAGACGCGTTTTGCCTTTTACTTTAAGGCATCTTCAGTGAGCTCTCGAATAAAACAGTTTTGAGATGTGAGATTTGTAGATTATAAAACAGTTCACGTCTCGTTTTTTACGTAATAAGTGATTACTTCGGGTTCTTCGCGTTTTTGTTTGGCATCTGCGTGTCCTGTGATCTGGTCACATGCTGGAGGTCACACTAATAACTTGGTAAGTGAAGTTACAGGGCGACCTCCAGCATGTGACCAGATGTGAGGAAATGCAGATGCCAACCAAAAACGCGAAGAACTACAAGTAATCACTAATTTACGTCAAAAACAAGACGTGAACTCTTTTATAATCTACCAATATCACATAGCTTGATCAGCCAGAACATTATGACAATCGACCTGCTATCGAAGTAAACCCGTCCAGGCGACAGCAGCGTCCCCTTGCGAGAAGTGACTTTTAGTCAGACACACACGCGGTGCATGCAGTATCAATGAGTGTGCTGTCCCTGTGTAGAATGGGGTAGGCGCGTATCTATCTGAGTTTGACCGAGGGCAGATTGTGATGGCCTGGAGGCTCGGCACGAGCATTTCGGAAATTGCACGACTTGTCGGGTGTTCGAGGATTGCTGTGGTGAGTGTCTTCAGCACGTGGCGAAACCAAGGCGAACCACGTCCAGACGTCGTGTGGTTGGGCGGCCACTCCTCATTACACATACTGAACATCGTAGGCTGGGCAGAGTGGTAAAACAGGACAGGCGGCCACTCCTCATTGGAGATATCGGATGTCGTATGCTGGGCAGAGTTGTAAAACAGGACAGGTGGCGAACTGTGGCGGAACTAACATCAGATTTTAATGCTGGGAAAGTGCACTGAAAGCTCTTAAGGATGGGCCTCCGCAGCCGACGACCCATATGTATGCCAATCTTAACACCACGACATCGGCAACTACGACTGAAATGGGCACGTGACCATCAGCACTGGACGATGGCGCAGTAACAGAGCGTTCCATGGTCTGATGAATCCCGATACCTTCTTCATAATGCCGATGGGAGGGCGCAAATCCGTCGTCTTCCAGGGGAAGAGCTCTATGACACCTGTACTGCGGGTCGGAGGCAAGCTCGAGGCGGATCCATTATGCTCTGGGGAACATTCACGTGGGCATCCATTTGGCCAGTTGAGCTCGTGCAAGGCGCCATGACGGCCAAGGAGTATTGTATACTGGTTGCAGACCACGTACACCCCTTCATTACGATAATATTTCCCGACGTGAGCGGCATTTTTACAAGATAATGCGTCATGTCACAAGGCCAGGGGTGTGAGTGAGTGATTCGAGGAACAGAGTGGCGAGTTCCAGTTGATGTGCTGGCCTCCCAACTGCTAGATCTGAACCCGGTCGAACACATTTGGGATGTGACTGAACGTGGCGTCAGAGCTCATCGCCATCCTCCCTGCAATTTACGGGAATGAAGTGACTTGTGTGTGCAGATGTGATGCCAACTCCCTCCAGCGACCTACCAAGACCTCATTACTTTCATTCCTGATCAGTGTATCAAAACAAAACTGTATCATTCTAGATTCCACTGAAGATGCCTTAAAGTACAAGGCGAAACGCGTCTGTAAGAATTAAAATAAATTTCAGCAAGAAAAGGCGGTTTCTATTTACAAAACGAATATTTCTGTGCTCGCTGCGGATGATGGCTACGCAAAAAAACTTGTAATTTATGTTGTGTGTGTAACATTTGGTTTCAACTTGTTTTGTTACTGGAAGACTGCTTTCTAAGAGAACTGTGTATATTTTCTTCTCGTCCATTCGTAATAGAATATAAATAAAGAGCCACTTCAGAATACACTGAGATCGATGTACGTTAATTGTATTGACAGTAATACTTCAGTGTGTGCATTTCAGTCTGCTTTCCATTGTAATCGGTACGTTGCACCTTGCTTAGTTTTTTACTGGTGGCGTCACAAGACGTACATCTTGTTTAGTCGTCGCAAATTTCCGTCAAGTGAAGAAATCTCTAGCATTACGGTATATTCAGAGTGCAATTGACATGTAGACAGTGCAGCTTGAGGTCATATTCCTGCCATCTACCTAAGGGACACCCCAAACACAAGCAACCACGTTACGTCGTTCGTTTCCAAACAAATATTTTAACATCTCTGAGACGCCACCAATATAATTCACAGAAATAAACTGAAAATATATTCCTTTTGAATGTCCCGCTCTTTTGTTCAGTACCCAATATTTAAATATACTATCAATAGTCCAAAATGGTTTTCACCGTTGTATTTTTCTCGCTGAGTTCATCTCTAAATTATCAGGTTGAAAACACAGGTTGTCGCAGGAAGAATGATCAGTATTGGGGGGGAACGCTCATATCAAGCCAAATACCTTATATGTACGTAAGCCCTATTCCCAATGATTTCCGAAATAAAACTCAGTTAACGTACATTTGTTCTTGGGCTAGTGATGCGTACGTGTGTATCTTACCCTAATCGATGGACTGGTGGTGGTAGTAGTACAAACTGGCAACCAAGATTGTCATACCTTACGCCTTAGAAATTTGTTTATTGGGTTGTATGACGTCTGAGGTGTACAAACGAAAGGTGAATACGAGAGATGAACGGTTTGGCCGCATCAAGGACGCTGCTGCCCTCGTTAGGGAACGAGCAGAGGCACTACCCGACAAGCAACGTAATATGTTCTCCCAAGAGAGCAAAAATGCGTTGAAGTTGACGATGGGATATTCTAATACTTACGTGAACTGTCAAACTGATGTAATATGACGTGTACGCTAATGCATGGGAGTGAATGTGTTAAAAATACGTGTTTTTGAGTCGATGCTTGGCAAAACGCATGCTGTAATGTTTACTAAGCGTTTTACATGTGTAACCTGACAGTGTGTTTAATAACACAGAGAATAAATAATAATGTACATTAAATGTGTCCTACATCGGAAACCATTCGGAATAAGGAATATGGTCATGTGCAGTTTTTTGCTTCAAATTATCGTTCCTGTCATATCCCTGAATGTTGATTATTTCTCCTGGGACTCCCTGTATATTTTATTACAAGATGCCCTTTCGCAAGCCATTTATCAAGTGTGGTATATAACATGTTGGAAACGAATTTGTGTGTTCACCATTGTGTGATACCGCGATTAAATTTGCTGAAAACCTAATTAACAAAGTATCGCAAATGCACCTCATGATCGGGAATTTGCTGTGAAACGGGGTGCTTGCCGATACAGTTTCTTGTGGTCACAAAAATGCGTCGGTGCACACGCGCGCTGTGGCTCTCATTGTTCTGCTAATACGATACGCTGCCGGCCTGCCTCTCTAACATGGCGTCCAAGCCAGAAGGCCTTTTTACTGGCCGGTGCCCATTTATAGGGCCGCCACCGTATTTTCGTCTCATTCATTCTCGTCGGCTCCCTCGTTTTTTGTTAGACGCCCCGTGGGGCGATCGCGTTTGTACAGCTCACGTCTTTTACGAAGGTCTGGTGCAGTACATGTCTTCAGATACCGACGTTGAGGCAGTAGAGGTTTTTGTTACGCTCATGTGCATCGATGTTCTTCAGCTATTCCGTATCCCCCATCCCCATAGCATTAAGCTATGTGGTGTTACCAGCTGAATACTTCTTCAATTATAAAAGGACAACAATATTCCTAGGCGGTGCTCGGTGTAAATTAGCTGCTTTGGGTAATTTGCGAATAAACTGCGAGGGCCGGCCTCTGCGTCCGAGCGGTTCTAGGCGCTTCAGTCCGGAGCCGCGCTCCTGCTGCGGTCGCAGGTTCGAATCCTGCCTCGGGCATGGATGTGTGTGATGTCCTTAGGTTAGTTAGGTTCAAGTAGTTCTAAGTCTAGGGGACTGATGATCTCAGATGTTAAGTCCCATAGTGCTCAGAGCCATTTGAACGATTTGAAACTGCGAGGAAGAGAGTAAAGAATCGAAATCGTGATTGTCACATCTTTTATTGCTAAAAGCCGATATATTACAAGCTATTTTCCAATTCAAAAATGCAAGTCGGTCGTATTTTGCAAGCAGTAGCAGCATTGTTCTGCTGATGACGACCTAGGGCAAATACGTTACCCACATATACGTTGCTTGTATTTATCTTTCTCCTACCTACACTGTCTTATCAGAAGGTATCCAACCCCCCCCCCTCCCACCCCCCCATGAAATGCGGAATTGACCATTAGATTTCACGAGAGTCCAGTGTAAAAGGAGGCACGGAGTGTTGTCAGTAGAGAAGCATTAAGAGCACAATAGATTGGTCGGGACAGCTCAGTGTCTTCGGACATAAACTAGTCTTTGGAAGTCACCTGAGCAACAAACCCATCAGGGACATTTCAACGCTTCTAAAGCTGCTCAAGTCTACCGTTAGCGATGTGACTGTAAAGTGGAAACACAAGGAACAATCACAGTTAAACTAAGACCAGATAGGCATCTTGTCCTGACAGACAGGAACCGTCGAGCATTGCGGAGAGTGGCTGTAAAAAATTGCATGAAATCCTCGGAAGGAATCACTCGTGAGTTCCAAAATGCACAATGACTATGCGCAGGGAGTTAAAAAGAACGGGGTACAATAGACGAGTAGCTCCTCCCAAGCCACATATTTATGTAGTCAGTGCTAAGCGACGGTTGAGGTGGTTTAAAGAGTGACGTCACTGATCAGTGGATAAATGGAAACCAGTGATTTGGAGTGACGAATCATCCTATACCGCGAGGGGATCCGATGAAAGGGTTTGGGTTTGGCGAATGCGTGGAGAACGTTACCTACCATCATGTGTAGTGCCAACAGTAAAGTAATGTGGAGGTGGTGTTACGGTATGTGGGTTTTGTTCTGGGTTAGGATGTGATCCTCATCTTGAACTGAAGAAAATGCTAAATGCGGAAAGATACGAACACATTTTACAGCACTGTGTATTGTGTAAAGTAGAGGAATAGTTCGGAGTATCACCATGACAATGCACCCTGTCGTAAAAGACCATCTGTGAGGCAATGGTTTGTGGACAGTAACGTATCTGAAATGGAAAGGTCTACCCAGAGTCCTGACGTGAACACAGTGGAACACGTTTGGGATAAGTTAGAACGTCGACTGCACTCCAGACCCCAGCGTCCAGCATAACACTACGTTTTCTAATTTCAGCACTTGAGGAAGAATGGGCTACTATTCCTCCAAAGACATTCAAACGCCTGGTTGAAAGTTTTCCCAGCAGAGTTCAAGTCGTCATAATGGCAAAGCGTGAACGCACCCGATATTACTGTCCGCTAGTATGTGTGGTGATACTTTTGATCAGATAGTGTATATATGTCTCCCATATTTGTAACGGTACAGTGTGAAGTATAGCCTTGTACCAATTTCAGGCGTAATGTTTATGTTGTGAATCGCTACGGCACTGAAAGAAAGAAAACAAAAGAGAAAAGCTTCATGTCAGCTGCCATATACTTTTGGAAATCACAACTGCCTCACTGTTACTGTCTGTTCGATGGACAATACTCCTATGTTATATTCTCTCAGCACAAGATGGTGCTTACAACTACTGCAATGTGTTAAGAGCTTCCTACTGCCAATTCGGACTACCCGGCAGATCAGTCTTAATAATGAGAAGTATGCTCTGTCATGAGTGTACGTAACGGTTTCTGTCTTGGTGAATTATCTGTAAATCCGCATTGAAGCGGCAACTGTGGCAACCTTCAAAGTTAATCCCACATGCGTAAATAGGAAAAAAAAATTAAGCAAGTGAGCTGCTGCCCCGGTGATATCAGGTGCCTTTACTGGAAGTTCATTTCTGCCCATAGTAGCCAGGTACATTACAACAAGTAATCAAGAAAGAATGAGGCAAGGGCTGCATTACTTCATAAACAGCATAACAAATTTCGACTCACATTCTTCTGAATATTTTTAAAACCTTTTGTTTTTTTAAGATTCAGTCTTTCTCTAGTGTATTTGACTCTCTCATGATTTGCCATGTTTTTCGCACGGAATATACAATGCCGTTTCGTGTATATGATAACATTATGTTTAAATTTCTGGACGCACGGTATTTACGTGTTTCCGAACACTACTGCATGCGAGGCATTTCGATCGCTGTCGTTCGCTGTGGATGTGGGGCGGTGGTTGGGGAGGAGGAGGCGGTTGTAATACCGTAATTACAAACTCGAATATTATTCACTGGTAAATGAAACCCAGTAGTGAAGGGATTATATTGTTGAACACTCATAAAAGTTCAAATGAAACTTTACAGCATGCTTATGTCCTGCATAATTGGAATTTTTTTGATCGGGTAACCTATTTCTCGAGACACTTTTGACCACAGAAAATCATACGTACAGCCACCGGTATAATGGCGGTAAAAGTAATTTTAAAGACCCACAAAATTTTAGCTCCAGGGACGGCTGTGAATCGTGTCTGGATTGCTCAGTTGGTAAGAGCATTTCCCACGACAGACAAAGTTCCGATTTCGAGAGCCGCTCTGGCACATTTGCCGGTAGGTCTCAAAACATGGCACATTCCGCTGCAGAGTGAAAGATTTATTCTAGAATCGAGTATTCCTTATCATTAACTGTGTATTTTTCGTTTCTGCCTACTCGGGTCACTATTATCCCCAGTGTTCTAATATGCTGCTCTTTTACAGGTTTCCAACCATTTCGTGGGTAATGGTCACTTATAGATTTTTTTTGCTCGTTTCAGTTTTCTTCACACACTACAGATCGTCTTTACTATTTACTGCTTTATAAATTGAAACTTTTTCACGTGTCGTCCGTTTTACATAATCAACGTCCCTCGTAAAAAGAATCGAAAGACGAGAGAATGTTGTGTCTTATTGATGTCGGTTTGATCGTGGGCGAAGACGATTTTTGTCATGACACCTGTACCTTGTTTTAGCACCTGCTTGTTTCAAAAACATTTCTTAAACAAAACGCCATTGTAGAAAGTGAATAATAGCACCTACTTCGCTTTAGTTCCTTTTTCTATCTGTTACAGTATGTGTGCTTTCTAGCGGTTGTAAGACAGGAATCGTAAATAAACTCGTTTGTAATTTCCGTCCTACAATTGACCAGATATGTTTGAGACAATGTTTCTCAGTTTGGAAATGTCATAATGTTTATTAGAGTGGAGAACCATTGGTTGTAGGTGGTTGGTTTCTGTCTGTCTGAGTTTTTTCTGACTTATACTTGACCGAAACCGTTCCGGCGTAGCTGTCATGCCTCGACAACGCAGGCTCGCTGCGAAGCGTGATCTTCGTGCTGGTCAGCCATCTGTGTGCGCAACGTCGCGGAACATCTGCAGTGCTGGCTGGTGTCCTTTACTTCGTCGGTAAAACGAGATGACTGGGCGAGCCCAGTGGTATCTCTAGTTTTCGCTTGTTTCATAGCAATCCGGATAAGCCACAGGTGTGTCGTTGTTTGTGTCGATGTAGAGAATGAAAGAAATAAGTAACGTTATTAGACGAAGATGATACTCTTTTTCAGCGACATAGTATTCGATGTCCCTAAACACTATTACCTATATCAGTTTCATTGGCCGAAGTATTGTGAGTGGAAAATTTAATGTTAATAGAAGAAGGAATTTGGGGGGGGGGGGGGCAGAATTATACATTGATACCTGTTGGATAAAGTAACCTTAGCTCTTTAACCTGCGAAATACGGAAGTGAACCAGACCCGTACGGAAATCGGACACCGGATTGACGGCCATTGGTGTTTAACACTGAGCAGCTTGTTTGTGTGATTTTTTAGGCGATTCCCCACACTTGTTGAATAGAATTCCAGGATGGTTCCTTTACACCACCTCCTCCTCTCAACACACAAATGGACGAAAAACGAAGGTATTCAAATCAGAGTATTAAAGTGTCATGAGCCAGTGGTGTAACCAGTATTTACTCACATGTATTAAAGCAATATTCTGCACTCAGAAAGAGTATTCAGTCATCAAAAGAAGTGCCACGTCTACTATTTGGCGATCAAAGGTATTTCAGGTGCAAACCGTACGAAGTGGAATAACGCCTGAAATAAAGTATTAACGATGCAAAATTACTTCTTTAGATAAGTTATTTGATGTTTCTTCAACCTGAAATAATTGCACTGTTGGTGATCAATCAGTCGCGTCAGTTACAGTTGTATGTAGCGAATTAATATTCTCAGTTTTACTTGTTGAGATAACATGGATTTTGATTTAAAATGTTGATTTTGAATCTTTTTAATCGACGCAGAGTGTTTAGAACGTCTTACGGAGGTTGCGTCTTTGGAGCCTATCAGTTCGCTTGTAAATGTGCGTTCAATAGAATAAACAGGGTGTTACAAATACGAGCGTAGGACCAAACTATAAAGATGGTAGAAGATCCTAATTTTATTACTTTGAGTTAAGGAAGTAGCGGTCAGAAATTGCTTATTTTATGCTGACATCAACACCTTGCACCTTAGAGCAACAACTTACGCTCATAGCAACTGTTCGTAAGTGCTAATCGCAAGTTTCAATGCATGCATTACAACGCCGCATAATTTTAGGCCACACACTCTCTCAATATCTCTGTTGTGTTATGAGAAGCTCTTTCTGATTTTATCAGCAGTATTCATCCGGAAAGTCTACATTCGCACATCGCATTTGTCTGTTGTGCAAAGAGGCAGACAGAAAAGTCCTAACAGACGAATCCCCTTCACCTTATTTTGGAGTTCCATACATCGACGACTTCATGTAGCGCCACAAGAAAAAATAAATAGGGTTGAAGTCCGCTCCACAAGAAAAAATACGGCCGGCCTTGGTGGCCGAGCGGTTCTAGGCGCTTCAGTCTGGAACCGCGC
This sequence comes from Schistocerca nitens, assembly GCF_023898315.1. Taxonomy (NCBI): domain Eukaryota; kingdom Metazoa; phylum Arthropoda; class Insecta; order Orthoptera; family Acrididae; genus Schistocerca; species Schistocerca nitens. The sequence goes on along the minus strand of NC_064616.1, from coordinate 566,228,778 downwards.
GACCGCTACGGTCACAGGTTCGAATCCTGCCTCGGGCATGGATGTGTGTGATGTTCTTAGGTTAGTTAGGTTTAAATAGTTCTCAGTTCTAGGGGACTGATGACCTCAGGTGTTAAGTCCCATAGTGCTCAGAGCCATTTGAAAAAATACGTAGACGTGAAGCCCGCGGTCATCGAATCCAACGATGAGAATATCTGTTGTTCAGTTGTTCATGAACATTAATGTCGAAATGTGGCAGTGCACCACCTTATTGAAGTCACATCCTCACGCGGAGGAGGTGTGCAGTCTCCAACAACCGTGCCAGCACATACCAAATTATCACTAGGTAGCGTTCACCATTGAAGTGAGGTTACAGCAACTAAATTCCAATTAGTTGATCTTCAATAATTCCAGCCCGACGTTGTAGAAGACATACCAGTAAATAATTAATTTTCCAGAAACAGGTTGTAAACTACAGGAAGCTGTCCTTGGTTGAGAAGAGAGGTTCCAGAGTTGTAACAACTAGTGAAAAATGAATGTATATGATAGACGTTTTATTAACATACTTAGAAGTGGTACACGATGCGTGCACATGATCTAGAGACGATCGTAGAGTTGCCGGATCTTATCTTGGAGAGGAGTGTCCGACGCTACTTAATCAACATCTATGTATACTTCTCAAGCCACATTGTGTGTTGTCGCATAGGGTACTTTATGTACCGCTGTCCCTTACCTCCTTTCGTGTTCCAGTGGCGAATTGTGCGCATGAAGAACGGTTGTTGGTAGTAAGCTCTCGTGGGAATTCGAATTTCTCTAATTTTACCTTCAGAGTATTTTCGAGAAATAGACGTAGGAGGAAGCAATAATATACTTGCTGACTTGTGTGGAGGAAATACGCTCTCAGAACTGTAACAGTAAACCACACCGTGGTGCACAACGCCTCCCTGGTAGCATCTGAAACTGCAGTTGGATGAACATATCCGTGACGCTTTCGCATGTACTAAACGAACCTGTGACGAAACACGGTGCTCCTCTTTAGATCTTTTCCATTTTCTCTATCAGTCCTATCTGGTACTGGTCCCAGACTGATGAATACATTTAAATATCGGACGAACGACGGCTTTGTATGCTACCCTTCCTGAAGATTCTTAATACGAATCTCAGTCTGGCATCTGCCATTTGCGATTTGCTTAATGTGATTGTTCCACTTTAAATCACTCCGTACGCATACTCCCAGATATTTAGTGGATGTGATTGCTTCCAGTGATTGTTCAGAAATCGTATAACCATACAGTAACAGGTCTTTCTGCCTATTTATTCACAGTACATTACATATGTTTATGAGGAGGATCGACTGGCAATCCCAGTAGTAAGAGTCGATCTTCTGCCGGTCTTCCAGTCCTGCGCTACAATTTTCTAGCGTTGCGGTTTTTGGCTGGCTCTGAGCACTATGGGACTCAACTGCTGTGGTTACCAGTCCCCTAGAACTGAGAACTACTTAAACCTAACAACCTAAGGACATCACACACATCCATGCCCGAGGCAGGATTCGAACCTGCGACCGTAGCAGTCGCACGGTTCCGGACTGCGCGCCTAGAACCGCGAGACCACCGCGGCCGGCGTTGCGGTTTTTCTGTATACAACAACATCATGGAGCTTCCGACGTTATCCACTTGGTCATTTATATACAATGATGAACCAAAACATTTCAGTAGGTTTTCAAAGGTATGTGGCACCTGATGTGTATACATAGGTCACGCAATTCCCACAAGTTACGAACCAGCGGTTTGTGGGCGCATTTCTGGCAGCCGGTAACGTCCAATGTGTTCTATGGAATTTTGTAGCCAAGACGTCAATAGTAGTTCTATACCATGCTCCTGAAACCCCTGTAGCACGATCCTAGCCTTGTGACACGGACAGTATGTTATCCTGCTGGAATATTTTGTCATGGTGCCTTCGATTAGTACCTCAGGTTCCATGGTAGAAGTCCAAGTAAATGTTCTCCGTAGCATAACACTGCCCATACCGACCTGCATTCGTGACGCGGTGCGTTTCCAGCAACCGTGCGTCTGCATGACGCCTTATCCGGACACGACCATCGACCGAGGTAACAAGAAATGTGATTCATCGAGGTAACAAGAAAGATAATTCATCAGACCAGATGGCACAGTTCTCTTGATATACAGTGCAATCTCGATGCTCAGGGGCCCACAAAAGCTTAATTGACGATGTCGTTGGGCCAACAGGGGAGTACGTTAGCAGTTGTCTGTTGCGGAGCCCCCCTGTTCAACACTGTGCGCTGAATGGTGTACTCCAAGGCACCTGTGCTTGCACCAGAAGTTTGCTCTGTCGTCATGTCTGCTACAGATCTCTGCCTGTCCTGCTTTAGAGCGGGAAAGCCGCTGACTTCGACGTTCGTGGTGAGGCGTATATGTCCAACAACTTGTCGCCTAGTTGTTGGTTCGCCGTCCTTCAACCACTTTCCATAGATGCCCGTGACAGTAACACGCGAACAGCCGATCAGCTTCGCAGTTTCCGGGGCGTCACGCCACAGCAGTCTTCCCCGTGTCAGATTCGGTATTTGCGGCCCACGTTCTAGCTAGAATGTTTCCCGATTCTTTTCTGCTCCGCTTTGTATTCTTTTCTTGTCACATCACATACCCACAACAACACTAGGTGGTATTCAGTCTCATGGTGGGCAGTAGTCAGAATGTTTTGGCTCGCCGGTGTATATCGTCAACAGTCCCGTAACACTTCGTTGGGGTACGCCCGAAGTTCAAGAAAGATTCCTGTCGATTAAGTGTGACAAGCTATGTTCTGTTTTGCTAAGAACCGTTTAATGAAGTCACGGAGTTAGACTGAAATTCAATACCCTTATATAAGCGGCAATCAAAAAGTTTCCGTGCATATATTGCTTATATGCAATTTAGTGCTACTCCGTTGCGGGTATGTAAGCACCGACATGTAGGCAAGGGATTAGTGTGGCATTCGTGTCTTTCCAACTTGCCTACGGTAAATGCGGAAGTGTGAACTATAGCGACGTTATTACCAAATGCTTCCAAACGGGACCACCAACCTTCCGTTCTTTTTTTTGGCTGTCAAAGGACGGGCAGCGTTAGCATCCATCGGAGGCTGAAGAATGAGTATTGGGCAGAATGTCTGTCGGAAACCATCGTTGTGCAAAACTGGGACAAGGGGTCCTGCTGCTTCATGGTAACGCACGTCCCCGTATCTGAAATGTCGCAACGCAGAAGTTAAGCCAATTCAAATGGGAGACATTCGAGCACCCGCCCTATCGTCCTGATCTCTCCCCACATGATGATCACTCTTTCGGTCCCTTTAAAAAGGCCTTGAAGGATCGACGATTTCTGTCAAAAGATTATGTGCAGTGCGCAGTTACGGACTTTTCCACGCCTCAGGACACGGTGTTTTATCAAACAAGCGTCTTCAACCTGGTGCGTTTGTTGGATGATTGCTCACGGCGATTTTGCCTGATTGGCATACCGATTATGGACTGTACAATCTTCGAACGGAAACTTTTATGATCGCCCCCTTATATTTTGTTCATATGGGAGAGTGCAAATCTGTATCGAACACCTTCTACCTATTATACAATATGTTCAGGAGAAGTTGCTGCTAATATATACCAGACCAGACTACATTCCACTGTGTTTCACACTTGCTCAGAGTCGTGTATGCTAGCCTTGGAAGTTGCTGAACATCAAGGAAAGCACTTTGGGTGCGCTAGAGTGTGTGCACGGGCATTGTCCTGGGGGAGTAGCACATATCTCTGACGTCGTAGGACGTCAAGAGAATGTACTACAGGATTCTCTTGACGCACCCTCCAGTGTTCCGTTTTCCCTCAACACGGTCTTTCTAGATTATGGTACCCCAAACGACCGGATTGCGTCCTTTATGTCCCAGCCTCATACACATCGGTAGTTGCTACTCCCTTGGAGACACCACGGTTGAAAACGTCAAGATACAATCTGCTCTCATTATTAAATACAACGACGCGCCGTTTATCCCAGTTAGGTCTTCGCTTGACCATCGAAGGTGGACTCCACGATTACGAGGCGCCGGAGGAAACCTGGAGAGTGACATCCTTCGTAGCTTGCAACAAACGGCACCTGACTGGCATAGTTGACACTGTGTTTGCGACATTGGTTCTAGAGCCTTTTTTACACGATGAACGAAAGTGTTCAAGAAAGATTATAGTCTACTGAAGCGATCCAAGCATACTATTCCCGTACAAGATCTTGTCGCAGCGTGTTTAAATAATAAACGCAAACACAGCGTACCGCTAATAGCATAACAGTGCCGAAGTCGTGATCTCTCATTAGCGTATCATTAATTATCTATGATATTTAAAAAGATTTAAAAACTTCCGTAAAAGTCTTTACGAAAAGTGCACTATACTCACTTGCTCATAAAATTCCTTGTGATAAAGAAACGACCATAAGCAGAAACACAACTCAATACGGTAAGTGCACCAGAAAGCAATATGGTAGACTCAGCACTCAGCTGACGTGACCACAGCAGATAGCTAGTAGCTCGCGCATGTGCAGTGAGATCACTAGTACCGAATTTAGAATTGGCCCTATTCCTTTATCCTTAGAATTACAGCGCGTCGCTACTAACGCGATCATAACAGTGAGCCCGTTCACACCATGGACGGCCGCCATTCACGCAACTGGCTGCCAATCGAATACAAAACCGTTCATCGTGCAAAACGGACATAAGATGCGCTGTTAACCATGCGAGGAGCAATGCTTGCTCGTCTGATGCTCCAGTCTTAGCTTGAATCTATACGAGGTGCGGCTAGAAAAAAACCGGACTGATGCTGGAAAAAACATTTATTTACAATTATTTACAATTTCATGTTATCTCCTTCAATGTACTCTCCTCCTCGGTCTCTACACCGCTCCATACGAATTTTCCACTGTTCATAGCAATGCTGCAGATCATTTTCGGTAAGCCCATACATTACTTCCGTCGCTTTTTCTTTTACTGCTTCAACAGTCTCAAATCTAGTTCCTTTCAAAGCTGACTTGACTTTAGGGAAAAGAAAAAAGTCTCAGGGGGCCAAATCAGGTGAGTAGGATGGATGATCTAAGATGGGAATGTTGTGTTTTGCCAAAAACGTCTTCACTGACAACGCATTGTGAGCTGGGGCATTGTCTTGGTGAAGGATCCATGACTTTTTTCTCCACAAATCGTTCCGTTTTCTCCGTACTCGCTCACGTAGGGTAGCCAGGACGCTAATGTAGTAATGCTGATTCACTGTTTGTCCCTCTGCTACCCAATCAATGTGCACAATCCCTTTGATGTCAAAAAAAAACAATCATCTTTGCCTTGAATTTCGATTTTGACATTCGTGCTTTTTTTTGTCGTGGAGAACCAGGAGTTTTCCAATGCATCGATTGGCGTTTAGTTTCGGGATCGTAAGTAAAAAACCACGATTCATCGCAAGTAATAACATTTTGTAAGAAGGTGGGATCACTTTCAATGTTTTCCAGGATGTCAGAACAAATCATTCTTCGGCGTTCCTTCTGTTCAATTGTGAGACACTTTGGAACCATTTTTGAACACACTTTGTTCATGTTGAAACTTTCATGAAGAATCTGCCTAACACTTTCCTTGTCAACTCCTGTTAACTCAGACACTGCTCTGATTGTTAAACGGCGATCTTGTCGAACAAGTTTACCGATTTTTTCAATGTTTGCATCATTTTTTGCTGACAATGGTCTGCCAGTGCGAGTGTCATCACTGGTGTCTTCGCGGCCATCTTTAAATCGTTTAAACCACTCAAACACTTGTGTTCGCGATAAACAATCATCGCCGTACACTTGTTGTAATATTACAAACGTTTCACTTGCAGATTTTCCTAGTTTGAAACAAAATTTGATGTTAACACGCTGTTCTTTCTGTACACTCATCATTTTCCGACGCACAGACAAAACGTCAACTACTTAAAACAGACGCCACGGGCAGACTGAGTGCAGGAGGCAGATGAAACTCGAGCAGTAGGCGGAGCGAAAGTCACGTGACAGGCCACGCGACTTTCAGCCTTATTGCATTCGTTTTATTGTTTCACCAGTACTAGTCCGGTTTTTTTCTAGCCACACCTCGTATGCAGTTGCCGTCCGGAATCGGAACAACCTTCGTTAGGGCGTTGCACAAACACTGATACCTGACACTTATCGTCAAAGCGTTTGTAAGTTCTTTCGGCAATTCCGTGGTCGGACCATTCATACTCCCACAATACGAGGTGCATTCAAGTTCTAAGGCCTCCGATTTTTTTTCTCCGGACTGGAAAGAGATAGAAACATGCGCATTGTTTTAAAATGAGGCCGCGTTCATTGTCAATATGTCCCAGAGATGGCAGCACCGTACGGCAGATGGAATTTTACCGCCAGCGGCGAGAATGAGAACTGTTTTAAATACTTAAAATGCCGACGTTTTCCTTACTTGAACAGCGTGCAATCATTCGTTTTCTGAATTTGCGTGGTGTGAAACCAATTGAAATTCATCGACAGTTGAAGGAGACATGTGGTAATGGAGTTATGGATGTGTCGAAAGTGCGTTCGTGGGTGCGACAGTTTAATGAAGGCAGAACATCGTGTGACAACAAACCGAAACAACCTCGGGCTCGCACAAGCCGGTCTGACGACATGATCGAGAAAGTGGAGAGAATTGTTTTGGGGGATCGCCGAATGACTGTTGAACAGATCGCCTCCAGAGTTGGCATTTCTGTGGGTTCTGTGCACACAATCCTGCATGACGACCTGAAAATGCGAAAAGTATCATCCAGGTGGGTGCCACGAATGCTGACGGACGACCACATGGCTGCCTGTGTGGCATGTTGCCAAGCAATGTTGATGCGCAACAACAGCATGAATGGGACTTTCTTTTCGTCGGTTGTGACAATGGATGAGACGTGGATGCCATTTTTCAATCCGGAAACAAAGCGCCAGTCAGCTCAATGGAAGCACACAGATTCACCGCCACCAAAAAAATTTCGGGTAACCGCCAGTGCTGAAAAAATGATGGTGTCCATGTTCTGGGACAGCGAGGGCATAATCCTTACCCACTGCGTTCCAAAGGGCACTACGGTAACAGGTGCATCCTACGAAAATGTTTTGAAGAACAAATTCCTTCCTGCACTGCAACAAAAACGTCTGGGAAGGGCTGCGCGTGTGCTGTTTCACCAAGACAACGCACCCGCACATCGAGCTAACGTTACGCAACAGTTTCTTCGTGATAACAACTTTGAAGTGATTCCTCATACTACCTACTCACCTGACCTGGCTCCTAGTGACTTTTGGCTTTTTCCAACAATGAAAGACACTCTCCGTGGCCGCACATTCACCAGCCGTGCTGCTATTGCCTCAGCGATTTTCCAGTGGTCAAAACAGACTCCTAAAGAAGCCTTCGCCGCTGCCATAGAATCATGGCGTCAGCGTTGTGAAAAATGTGTACGTCTGCAGGGCGATTACGTCGAGAAGTAACGCCAGTTTCATCGATTTCGGGTGAGTAATTAATTAGAAAAAAAATCGGAGGCCTTAGAACTTGAATGCACCTCGTATAACTTCAGTGAAATTCAATTGGCTCTCGTTCAATTTATCCACTCATGTTTACTAACACAGTACGATGCTCAAATGAAGTTATAATTTTAACATTTTCATACTCCTACTCCGTCAACTGCATAGCGCTGTGAGTCATTGCGGTTACTAACCTGTATTAGTTCCCCATCCAGATTTGACGTCTCTACGACACTTGTTGGATATATGTCCCATTGTTCACAGATATCTTAAGCATTGTTTTCCGAAATGAGTCATTATGAATATATCTACGGTTTGTTATACAATACCGCTTTCAATTGCTTCATAGATCCGTGCAGAAAGAAAGTGGCTGCACTGTGTTAGCGATTGCATTTTAGGATTACTGGAAGAACTGATGTCAAAGTGCTCGTGTTTTTACCTTAGGGAACATAGCTGGGTTTAACTGCGGTCATGTGTGGCAAATTTGTGGTTGCTGTGCTGGAACCTGGTCAGCACCGTTGGTCCTCTATTACCGCAATCTGCATGCACACTTCAGCTACCACCGTTGCACATGAGGTCTCAGCCCCCGGGTTGCGAGGAAGGCACGAACTTTTTTTTTTTTTTTAACAGTGAAAAGTCGGATAAATGGATGCTGAAGCGGAACGCTCGTTATCGTGCAGGATCTGGAACGTGAGTCGATCACAGTCGTACATTTTACTTCAACAAGCCTAGTTGGACGTTTCTTCTATGTTCTGACCTCTTAACAGAATGACTGAGAAACTCCCAGCGCGGAAGGCGCCCGAAAACCAACTCATCTGCCAACTATATTTTCTTGAGATGAATATAGTGTTAGTGTTTTTCGTTTTAGTTTTAATAACGATCTCTGTTCTCGAAAGCAACCGGTTTTGACAGTGAGCCGGCAGCGTCATGTGGGCACATGGGGAGATACACGTTGATTAGCAACAAAAGTGCAGGGTTGCGCAGAAAGTTAAATGGCGATGAAAGCAGTTTAAAAAATGCTGCAGATGGAAGTACATAATGGCAGAAGCAACCTCAGTAAGGTATTATTCTACATCTCAGTGTACGAAGTATGTTTATATTTATTGCCGGCTGGTTGAATAGATATTACACACTCTGCTCCTGGTACTCACTTGCACCATCATGAAGCGCTTGTAGCGCTTGCATTAATTATTATTGTTATCATTATCGAAAAATGCACAGATCTAGTTTTTTATTGGTACTGTAGGAAAAAACTATAATATCTATCTAGTGTAACAGATGAACAAGTGAGAGAGAAACAACGAATCCTGTACTGACTGATTGTAGAATCATCTTTTTGCAATGTCTGTAATACTGACTAAATTTATTTGGCCGTAGCGAGTTGTAAATTTACTTCCCAAATGAGCTACTGTATATACATCGTAATCTTCACTACTACATAACCTTTAAACGATTTCATGTAGCTAAGCAATAATTCAGAAAATACGATAATATGTAATTTAAACACTTCTAAATGCCGCTGTAGCATAAATAACAGCTATCCGAGCACTTGGCAACTCTGCGAGAAGAAAAATTCACAAATCAGTCTTTTTTGGTATTTAGCCTTTTCTAGACGATCGTTTGCAGAAACTTTTCTGGCCTCATTGTGAAGGAGACGCGTTTTCATGAATCATGCAGTTACACCGCTATTCTCCAGTGACAGTTTTTACATTTATGCTCTTCCAGACACATTCTGTAAAAGACATCACAGAATGTACACGATATATACTGATATACACGGAACATATGTACATGTTGCAGACAACTGAAGTACAGATCAAGCGTCTAAAATCTGAATAACAACTGACTGAATAAACCTGCAATTGACACGCTTTCAGTCCTTATATAGTTTTAGTGTTTGCTGCGCGAAACTTCTGGAAATTTATAGTTTTCTAATTACAGTACTCACCTACTTGAAAAATTAATTTTTACAGAATTATGTTCTTTTAGAATCTACAATTTTGTTGCTGTGAAACAGTGATAGGCCTATCAATTTTTAATTTGATTTCAGTTTTAGTTCTGAAATTAGTAGATTATGAAACTTACACTTTTTTTCGAGGCTGAAGCTCTTCTGTCCGTGTTTTCTCACAAATAGTTTTATTTTTGAGGAGGGATCTGCCTTGAGAAAACCACAAATTTTATCTTTTATTTTATTTCCAAGACATGTTTCGCTGAAGTTACAGCATCATCAGTGCGCTCTTATTATGTTTTTTGTTACCACATACTGTGGTTTTCCTAGATTTTTATGTTTTCTTCTTGCAGTTTTCTTTCACAGGTCGTTATTTTTTTCTGGCTTCCCCATTATCTTCAATGTGAAGACCTGCACTAAGTAACTTTCACTGTCACCGTTTACGAACTGCAGAAAGCTGTCCGCATCTTGTTTCCGTAATTTTTAAACAGTGACAGTGAATTTTGTTTAGAGTAGGTCTTCACCACATCATGTGCTAACAAGAAAGGTAATAAAAGCCCTTGATGATACTGAAATTTTAAGTGATACAAGTTTGGGAATAAAACAAAAGACAAAAATTGGCCTATTCTCCAAGAACAAATCTTATACTCCTTTGGTTTGTTATTTTTTTTTGTAAATATTCCTTAAATAATTTTTTTTTGACAAAACCAACCATCGGTAATAGATGTCTAACTAATTAAGTATAAACTGAGATGAAAAACATTTTGTGAAGTATGACATACGGACGAAATGTGCTGCGAGTTTCAAATGAAGTTTTTATTTCGTCTAACAATTATGTATCAAATTGTGAATTTAATGACTGGTATCGTACACTTCATAAACTGAATGTAGCTTATCCCTTGATGCTTTATAGAGTGATGATTGCAGCGTTGGGTTATTCGGGGTCCAGTTTTCATATAGATACGAACTGTTTTGCGGAACTAAATGCAACGATGTGTATTGACAAACTGTACATCAAGAGAATCTCGGAAATATACATAGTGCACAAGTAATGCTGTGAAACAGATGATTAGTGATAACGAACTTACACTCTAATAATCTCTACAGTCATACACGGAGTGCTAATGATGGTTACGAACATGAGCCATTATAACTGCTAGCTGAATAACTTTTGTCATCGGTGTAATTGTTTCAGAATGACTCCTCAAACGTCATTACTTAGCTGTTCTTTGTTGTCGGTAAACACGGTGGAGAACATTTTTCATCGTTATGGTAGACTCAAGCGCAATTTGCTTGAGTGCAGCGATCGGAGAAGCCTGTTTGGGGGACCAGGAACCAGCCAGTATATCAGATATCGTTAGCTTGCTACTGCAAACAGGCTGGTAATTTGACTTTGTGGCCACCGCGTATCTATTACGTTGTTAACACTATTATGTTCTGCCAGAAGCACAGAGCGGTGAGTAGCATTTTATCCAGAGGGATACTGTAACTTTCAACTTGTGGTTTTGACATTAACTTCCAGCTGCTAGGTTCGATACTGACCATACGTTGGTTCTTTGAATGTACCTGATTAAAGGGCTTTTGCCCGTCAACAAACAGTGACATATGTAAGGGCGGTAGACGTTGTTTATTGCCTTTAATTTTTCGTCGTACCAACTTTGGAACTTTATGGATAAATTGTGGGACATTAAACGTGAAAGCTTGTGTGCCTATTGTTATTATTATTACTGTTATTCATCCAATAGTGAGCTTGGTTTAAATAAACTCTGGAAAGCGTGTACTTCCTTTTCTCCTCGGTCAGAGCAGCAGTATTTTCATGGCCAATACCTGCCATGGATATCAAATTCCCGTATTACCGCCGCAGAAAAGGTGGTCTGCCTTTGACCTTCTTCGGCCATGTATTCGTACCGAGCGAGGTGGTACAGAGATTAGCACACTGGACTTGCAATCAGAAGGACGACGGTTCAAATCTGCGTCCGGCCATCCAGATTTAGGTTTTCCGTGATTTCCCTAAATCGCTCCAGGAAAATGCCTGGATAGTTAATCTGAAAAGGGCACGGCCGATATGATTCCCCATCATTGAAAAACAATCACAGGTAGTGCTCCATCCCTAATGATTTCGATGTCGACGGGACGTTAAGCCCAAATCTTCCTTCCTAGATCCCCAGTGTTCCTAAACATCATTCACCCGTCCTTGTATTCGTAAACAACATTCGCCAGCTCTGTCTCCAAATCTGTGCATCTAGAATAGATTCCACACGACTCCATGCATCTAGAGAACGTAAATTGTGGATAAATTTAGGATGGAAATTCATATTAGAACCTGGAATCTGTCGCTACTGCCAGACACCATATAGCCACCCAATACGATGTGCTAGATGATGTCATTGGAGTGATACTGAACACTTCATAAAAGGTCGGAAGAAGGAAATAGCAATCAACTTCTCTGGCTGGCTATAGAGGATACCCTCATTGTCGCCAACGCTCATTGTCTAACTGTCGGACTGATTTAGACGTTTATTCAGAGGTTACTTGGTTTAAATGTTCTGACAAGATGATAGGTCAGTTTTCAGTGTTGGCTTAGTTCTCGTCTTGCAACAGGTATGGTGCATACGACCTTGTGACCGATAAAGTTATCGAACGCAAAACAGTGTCACTTCAAGTACCCTTGTTATCCGTGGCGGTAACTGAGTTGCCCTAGGCTGAAAGTAAATGTCTGTATTGTCCGGAACGACTGAAGTACAGTCACTGGGAACCAGCAGCAGTGGAAGTAGAGTGGCTAAATGCAGTGCACACATTTTTTCAGTGTTCATTGTTCTTCAAGCCTTCCAGTCTACCGTACCAAATTTTATTTTTACAGCACTGCTTTTACTTATTTGACAATCTCAGAAACCGTGTTAATTTTTATTAAATTGATGTTTATACTGTTCAGTCATAACGGCTTTTCACATGACGTTGGTTATACGCAACGTATGAGACAGTACCTGTGGAGATGACCCAACCGACCAATGTCGTGTCTTCGAAAGAACGTGCTGTGATAAGATCACTAGTAGTAAACTTTCTGTCTGTATAACGCTGGTGCACATTTTGTGAATTATGTGCAAAACTTTGATTATTGGAGATTGTGATAAGCCGGAGGAGCATCAGAAGAAGTGCTGGCAGACAGTTACGGAGTAATGTGTTGCACTTTCTTCCGCCCTGGTCATTGAGGTGACGCCACAGGAAGCGTTGAGAAGCCACTATGAACCATGGCCGCTCAACCGCCTCCCAAAGCTATCGGAGATGGGCCGTAACTGGATCCTGAATTACAGTCGGCGATACAAGATCCTGACAATTGCTGTGGGACTGGTGCGTGTCTTTCGCGCATCTACCTTAACCAATTGCATGATGCTATTTTGTATACGTCTGTATGGCAACGGCACAAAGTTGTCACAGCTGTATATACAACTACTGTTTTCGCTGCAGCTTTTTGAACTTTGCAGTTGAAAGCTAGCAACAAGCGCTGCCAGATGTCAGGAATCATCTCTCGCCGACCGTAGTATAGACGCGCACATCGCGTTCCAAGCATGCTAAATAGGATCGAAGTGTGGTGAAATGGAGGGGGGCGGGGGAGGAAGGGGAGGTGAGCACATAAGCACCATCAAGTGCACGAGTTTCTTCAAACCATTCTGACAATTAGGGAGAGATTGGGTGGTATATCGTCTCGCTGAAAATACAAGTCATTTTCGGGACGTTGGCAAACAAATGGGCACACGTCATGAGACAGTAGGTTCCTGCACGATTCGCCGTTGAGAGACGATAGCAGATGTATCAGGACCACCATTTAATCCCCTGAAAACATCCTCCACACGAAAATACCACCACCACAACTTGGCTGAACGGTAACCTGTTGGCCACTGGGATGCATCGCCACATTTGGTTCAAAATGGTTCAAATGGCTCATCCTCTAGAACTTAGAACTACTTAAACCTAACTAACCTAAGGACATCACACACATCCATGCCCGAGGCAGGATTCGAACCTGCGACCCCAGCAGTCGCGCGGTTGCGGACTGCAGCGCTTAGAACCGCGTGGCCACCGCGGTCGGTGCCACATTTGGTTTTCGACATATTCGTACCCTGCCATCGGTGTGTGCCATCGTGTACAACTACTCATCAGTCGAGGCACACCCTTTTTTTCTATGTTTCGAGCGTCCATTGGCGGTGCTCTTGTGGCCATACTGGTATTTTTGCTCTGTGACGTGCACGAGCTTAAGTACACGTGTGGGAGCGATGATATGGCTTCTTACCGGTTGTTGTCCAGCGTCTCACAGGCGAGTGTTTTACTGTATTGGAGTCATGTATCCGTTGTTACAAGTCGATGTAGCCCACGGCAGCACCTGTCACCAGTTCTTTGTTGTCGACTGAACTTGACGCTGGTGTCGGCGATGTTAACATATTGATGTACCCACGGTACACCCTAGGCTCGGTAATACATGCGGAGACCAATACTTACACAGTCTGTGAGGTGTAGTGTTCCACACGTCGGATGCGGACAGCCACAATGATACACGCTAATATAGGTCGTCTTACCCATCCTGTGCGCGACACTGATACTAATTATCAGTGCAACTTCTAACCATATCCCAGTCTCGTGACACGCCGGACAACTCCGTTCGCCTTGGCCATAGAAGCACTATCAAACCCATAAGTGATAGTGGAAGAGGCCTGGAGAACTGGAAGGTTTCAGATAGATTATATAATGGTAAGACAGAGATTTAGAAACCAGGTTTTAAATTGTAAGTCATTTCCAGGGGCAGATGTGGACTCTGACCACAATCTGTTGGTTATGAGCTGAAGACTAAAACTGAAGAAACTGCAAAAAGGTTGGGATTTAAACCTGGATAAACTGAAAGAATCAGAGGTTGAAGAGAGAGCATTAGGGAACAGTTAACGAACACGGGGGAAAGTAATACCGTAGAAGAACACTGGTTAATTTTGAGAGATGAAATAGTGAAAGCAGCAGAGGATAAAGTAGGTAGAAAGACGAGGACTAGTAGAAATCCTTGGGTAACAGAAGAAAAATTGAATTTAATTGATGAAAGGAGATAATATAAAAATGCAGTAAATGAAGCAGGCAAAAAGGAGTACAAACGTCTCAAAAATGAGATCGACAGGAAGTGCAAAATGTCTAAGCAGGGATGGCTAGAGGACAAATGTAAGGATGTAGAGGCTTATCTCACTAGGAGTAAGATAGATACTGCCTACAGGAAAATTAAAGAGACCTTTGGAGAAAAGAGAACCACTTGCATGAATATCAAGAGCTCAAATGGAAAACCAGTTCTAAGCAAAGAAGGGAAAGCAGAAAGGTGGAAGGAGTATATACAGGGTTTATACGAGGGCGATGTACTTGAGGGCAATATTATCAAATGGAAGAGGACGTAGATGAAGATTAAATGGGAGATATGATATTGCGTGAAGAGTCTGACAGAGCACTGAAAGACCTAAGTGGAAACAAGGCCCCGGGAGTAGACAGTGTCCCTTTAGAGCCACTAACAGCCTTGGGAGAGCCAGCCGTGACAAAACTCTTCCATATGGAGTGCAATATGTATGAGAAAGGCGAAATACCTTCAGACTCCAAGAAGAATATAATAATTCCAATCTCAAAGAAAGCAGGTGTTGATAGGTGTGAAAATCAGTTTGATAAGTCACAGCTGCAAAATACTAACACGAATTTTTTACAGACGAGTGGAAAAACTGGTAGAAGCCGACCTCGTGGAAGAGCAGTTTGGATTCCGTAGAAATGTTGGAATACGTGAGGCAATACTGACCCTACGACTTATCTTAAAAGATGTGTTAACTGAAGGCAAATCTACGATATTAGAATTTGTAGACTTAGAGAAAGCTTTTGACAAGTTGACTGGAATACTCTCTTTCAAATTCTGAAGGTGGCAGGGGTGAAATACAAGGAGCGAAAGGCTATCTACAATTTGTACAGAAACCAGACGGCAGTTATAGGAGTCGAGGGGCATGAAAGAGAAGCATTGGTTGGGGAGGGAATGAGACAGCGTGTAGCCTATATTCGATTTTATTCAATCTGCATATTGAGCAAGCAGTAAAGGAAACAAAAGAAAGTCCATGGAGAAGAAATAAAAACTTTGAGGTTTTCCGACGACATTGTAATTGTCAGAGACAGCAAAGAACCTGGAAGAGCATCTGAACGGAATGGACAGTGTCTTGAAAGGAGGATATAAGATGAACATCAACAAAAGCAAAACGAGGTTAATGGATTGTAGTCGAATTAAGTCAGGTGATGCCGTGGGAATTAGATTAGCAAATGAGAAAGTTAAAGTAGTACATGAGTTTTGCTATTGGGGTAGCAAAATAACTGGTACATTGGCAATGGCAACGAAAGCGTTTCTGAAGAAGAGAAATCTGTTAACATCGAGTATAGATTTAAGTGTCAGGAAGTCGTTTCTGAAAAAATTTGTAAGGAGTGTAGCCATGTATGGAAGTGAAACATGGACGATAAATAGTTAGGACAAGAAGAGAATAGAAGCTTTCGAAATGTGGTGCTACAGAAGAATGCTGAAGTTTAGGTGGGTAGATCACATAACTAATGGGGAGGTATTGAACAGAATTGGAGAGAAGAGGAGTTTGTGGCACAACTTGACTAGAAGAATGGATCGGCTGGTAGGGCATATTCTGAGACATCAAGGGATCACCAGTTTAGTATTGGAGGGCAGCGTGGAGAGTAAAAATCGTAGGGGGAGACCAATAGATGAATACACTAAGCAGAGTCAGAAGGATGTAGGTTGCAGTAGGTACCTGGAGATGAAGAAGCTTGCACAGGATAGAGTAGCATGGAGAGCTGCATCAAACCAGTCTCTGGACTGAAGACCACAACAACGTCAATTGATAGTTACTACTTGATTGAGTGAAAACACTTGAGTTTATATTTCTCGTTATTTTTTGACTAAGTTGTCAGTAAACCGCAATGTGTCAGATCGAAACTGGCTGTGACTGAATTTTCATCCTCTTCGGCATAATCTCAAGCAAAAGCTTTCCAGCACTTGTGATGAACAGTACCCGACATTTGTACCGCATATGACGTGTATAACGTAGCAGGATGCTGCATATTGCACTCATCTACAAATTAGGCTGTGGGGGGTAAGAGTGCGTGACGAGCGGGAGATTGAGTAGAGTGCAGGGGCCACGAGATAGGCCGCTCCCACCCACCAGATCAATACTACGAGCCGAGTCTGCACCCACACTTTCTCCATTGCCGCACCAGTCTGCCCTACAGGTTGGCAAGCGCCAGCCGCATGCTACGGCTGCTATAGCATTTTACCTTGACGAACAGCGCTGTGGCGAGACTGAATATAGTAAAAAACAAATCCATCAAAAATAAATGCAAAATATATTTATTTCAAATATCAGGTAAAAAAAATCGCTTGACGACTTCCTAGGAGACACTCCACACTTTCCAAACCATCTTAGCGTAGACCAGATGTGGCTTAAATTCAGAGTGTAGTATCGAGGCAGTTGAGAGATTTATACCAAATAAATTAATAAGAGACGGAACTGACCTCTCCCTCCAGCCCCTCCCACTCGTCCCAATAGTGCACAAAACACGTCAGAATACTGTTGCAGAAATGAGCAAAAAAGCATATCAAATTTAAAAGAACACAAAATCTCCAAGATTGTTTTACAAAATGTTTTACAAGATGTTTTACAAGATGTTTTACAAAAGCTCGAAATGTAGCGCGGACTGTTACTAAGCACGGTTTCCCGAAATACCTTCACCAAAGAAGTAATGGTAAATATTCCATGATTCGAGTTAAGAACTGCTGCCAACCTGAGTAACTTTGAAGTAGATATCCTCGGTGTAGCTGAGCAACTCGACAACTCGAATCAATTAATAAAAGCAAGTCACCTGGTCCGGATTGTATACCAGTTAGTTTCCTTTCAGAGTGTTGTTGTTGTGGTTTTCAGTCCGAAGAGGGGTATGATGCAGCTCCCCATGAACTAACTCACGCTAAGGACAAAACACACACACACACACACACACACATGCCCGAAGGATGACTCGAACCTCCGGCGGGAGGGGCCGCGCAGTCCGTGACAGGACGTCTCAAACCGCGCGGCCATCCTTCTGAATCTGCTTGCTGTATTCATCTCTTGGTCTCCCTCTACGATTTTTACCCCACACGCTTCCTTCTAGTACTAAATTGGTGATCCCTTGATGCATCAGAACGTGTCCTACGAGCCGGTCCCTTCTCTTAGTCGGGTTGTGCTACAATTTCCTCTTTTCCCCAATTCTATTCAGTACCTTCTCATTAGTTACGCGATCTATCCATTTAATCTTCAGCATTATTCCGTAGCATGACATCTCGAAAGCTCCTATTCTCTTCTTGTCTAAACTATTTATCGTCTATGTTTCACTTCCATACATGGCTACACTCCATACAAATACTTTCAGAAAGGGCTTCCCAACACTTGAATCTATACTCGACGTTAACAAATTTCTCTTCTTCAGAAACGCTTTTTTGCCATTGTCAGTCTACATTTTATATCCTGCCTAGCTCGACCATCATCAGTTATTGTTATTCCCAAATAGCAAAACCCATTTTTTTACTTTAAGTGTGGCATCAGCAAACCTCAAAGTATTTATTTCTTCTCCCTGGACTTTAATTCCTACTCCAAATTTTTCTTTTGTTTCCTTTACCGTCCAACACCTGACTGAACGTATGCCTGCGTGAGTGGAAGCTGTCATCAAGACTAAGGGTGGGCCAACACCATACTGAATTCCAGCATTACTGATGGTGGGCGCCACGACCTTGTCAGTTATTTTCAGGCAGGTGTCCGGATACTTTTGATGACATAGTGTGTCTTATTCCTAGTGATATATGCTTCTACATCCTTACATTTGTCCTTTAGCCATTCGTGCATAGCCATTTTGCACTTCCTGTCAATATCATTTTGTTGACGTTTGTATTCCCTTTCGCCCACTTCATTTATTACATTTTTATATTTTCTCCTTTCATCGATTAAATTCAATATCTCCTGTGTTACCCAAGGAATTCTACTAGCCCTCGTCTTTTTACCTACTTGATCCTCTGCTGCCTTCACTATTTCATCTCTCAAAGCTACCCATTCTTCTGCTACTGTAGTCCTTTCCTCTGTTCTTGTCAATGGTTCCCTAATGCCCCCCCCCCCCCCCTGAAATCCTCTACAACCTCTGGTTCTTTCAGTTTTTCCAGGTCCCATCTCCTTAAAGTCCTCCCTTTTTACGTTTCCTTCTGTTTTAATCTGCTGTCCATAACCAATGAATTGTGGTCAGAGTCCACATCTGCCGTTGGAAATGTCTTAGAATTTAAAATGTGGGTTCTAAATCTGTCGAACTATTATACAATTTGTCTGAAACTTCCGGTGTCTACATTTCTCTTCCACGTATACAACCTTCTCTCATCATTCTTAAACCAAGTATGATTAAATTATGCTCTGTGCAAAATTCTACCAGGCGGCTCACTCGTTCATTCCTTGCCCCCCCAGTCCATATTCACCTACCACTTTTCCTTGTCTTCCTTTTCCTACTATCGAATTCCAGTTCCTCATGACTTTTAAATTTTCGGCTCCCTTAACTATCTGAATAATTTCTTTTATCTCGTACTTTTCCTCAATCTCCTCCTCATCTGCGGAGCTAGTCCGCATATAAACTTGTTTGTGGTGGGTGTGGGCTTCGTGTCAATCTCGGCTACAATAATGCGTTCACTATGCTGTTCATAGTAGCTTATCCGCGTTCCTATTTTTTTTTACTCATTATTAAACCTACTCCTGCGTTACCCCTATTTGATTTCGTATTTATAGCCTTGTATCCACCTGACTAGAAGTCCTGTTCCTCCTACCACCGAACTTCACTAATTCCCACTATATCTAACTATAACCTAGCCATTTCCATTTTTAAGTTTTCTAACCTACCTGACATTCTACGCTGCGATTAAGGGATCTGACATTCCACGGTCAGATCCGTAGGACGCCAGTTTCATTTCTACTTATAACGACGCCCTCCTGAGTAGTCCCCGTCCGGAGATCCGAATGGGGGACTATTTTACCTCCGGAATATTTTACCCATCATCATTTAACAATATAGTAGAGCTGCAGGACGTCGGGAGAAATTACGACTGTAGTTTCTCCTTGCTTTCTGCCATTCACAGTACCAGCACAGCAAGGCCGTTTTGGTTGATATTAAAAGGCCAGATCCGTCAGTCATACAGACTGTTGCCCGTGTAACTACTGAAAAGGCTGCTGCCCCTCTTCGGGATGATGATGATGATGATGATGATGATGATGATGATTGGCTTGTGGCGGACTCAGCTGCACGGTCATCAGCACCCATACCAAGTCCCAGTTTTTACACAGTCCATTTTTTCACAATCCAATCTACTCACTGTCACACATGATGATGATGATGATGATGATGATGATGATGATGATGAAGAAGACAACACAAACACCCAGGCCCCGGGCAGAGAAAATCCCCAACCCGGCTGGGAATCGAACCCGGGACCCCGTAATCCAGAGGCAGCAACGCTAGTCACTAGACCACGAGCTGTGGACCCATCTTCAGGAACCACACGTTTGTCTGGCCTCTCAACAGATACCCTCCGTTGTGGTTGCACCTACGGTACGGCTGTCTGTATCGCTGAGGCTCGCAAGCTTCCCCACCATCGACAAGGTTCATGGTTCATTGTGGGGGGGCTTTCAGAGTATGCTTATAGAACAGCTCCATACCTAACAATCACATACTACCTCTCTATCGAAGAAAGGTCAGTACTTAGAAACCGGAAAGTTGCAGAGATCATACCGATACTTAAGAAAGGAAATAGGAGTTATCCTCTGAATTACAGGACCAGATCAATGACATTGGTTTCCAATAGTGTTTTGGAACATATACTGTGTTCTAACATTATGAACTACCTCGAAGAAAACATAGTTAGCACGGAATCAGAAAACATCGTTCTTCTGAGAACAAGTAGCTCTTCATTCACACGGAGTAATGGATGCTATCGACAGGAGATCTCAACTTGATTCCATATTTCTAGATTTCAAGTGTGCTTTTGACACTGGTCTGCACAAACGACTTCTAATCATATTATGTGCCTACGGAGAAACGTCTCAGTTGTGCGACTGGATTGGTAATTAGCTGCCATAAAGATAACAGATCGTAGTACGACAGAAAGTCATCGAGTAAAACAGAAATGATATCCGGCTTTCCCCAGGGATGCGTTACAGCTCCTCTGCAGTGTCTAATATACACTACTGGCCATTAAAATTGCTACACCACGATGATGACGTGCTACAGACGCGAAATTTAACCGACAGGAAGAAGATGCTGTGATATGCAAATGATTAGCTTCTTAAAGCATTCACACAAAGTTGGCGCCGGTGGTGACACCTACAACGTGCTGACATGAGGAAAGTTTCCAACCGATTTCTCATACACAAACAGCAGTTGACCGGCGTTGCCTGGTGAAACGTTGTTGTGGTGCCTCATGTGAGGAGGAGAAATACGTACCATCACGTTTCCGACTTTGATAAAGGTCGGATTGTAGCCTATCGCGATTGCGGCTTATCGTATCGCGACATTGCTGCTCGCGTTCGTCGATATCCAATTACTGTTAGCAGAATATGGAATCGGTGGGTTCAGCAGGGTAATACGGAACGCCGTGCTGGATCCCAACGGCCTCGTATCACTAGCAGTTGAGATGAAAGGTATCTTATTCGCATGGCTGTAACGGATCGTGCAGCCACGTCTCGATCCCTGAGTCAACAGCTGGGGAAGTTTGCAAGACAACAACCACCTGCACGAACAGTTCGACGACGCTTGCAGCAGCATGGACTATCAGCTCGAGACCATGGCTGCGGTTACCCTTGACGCTGAAGCACAGACAGGAGCGCCTGCGATGGTGTACTCAACGACGAACTTGGGTGCGCGAATGGCAAAACGTCATTTTTTCGGATGAATCCAGGTTGTGTTTACGGCATCATGATGGTCCCATCCGTGTTTGGCGACATTGCGGTGAACGCACATTCGAAGCGTGTATTCGTCATCGCCATACTGGCGTATCACCCGGTGTGCTGGTATGGGGTGCCATTGGTTACACGTCTCGGCCATATCTTGTTCGCATTGACGGCACTTTGAACAGTGGACGTTACATTTCAGATGTGTTACGACCCGTGGCTCTACCCTTCATTCTATCCCTGCGAAACCCTACATTTCAGAAGGATAATGCACGACCGCATGTTGCAGGTCCTGTACGGGCCCTTCTGGATACAGAAAATGTTTGACTGCTGCCCTGGCCAGCACATTCTCCAGATCTCTCACCAATTGAAAACGTGTGGTCGATGGTGGCCGAGCAAATGGCTCGTCACAATACGCCAGTCACTACTCTTGATGAACTGTGGTATCGTGTTGAAGCTGCATGGGCAGCTGTACATGTACACCCCATCCAAGCTCTGTTTGACTCAGTGCCCAGGCGTATCAAGGCCGTTATTACGGCCAGAGGTGGTTGTTCTGGGTACTGATTTCTCAGGATCTATGCACCCAAATTGCGTGAAAAATGTAATCACATGTCAGTTCTAGGACAGTAAATTTGTCCAATGAATATCCATTTATCATCAGCATTTCTTCTTGATGTAGCAATTTTAATGGCCAGTAGTGTATATATAAAAGATTTAGGAGGCACTCTGAGCAGTCCTCTTAGATTGTTCGCACATTACGCTGTCATTTACTGTATAGTAAAGTCATTAGAAGACAAAAAATAAATGCAAAATGATTTAGACAAGATAAGAGTATACTGCGAAACATGGCAACTGACTCTAGATAATGAATAGTGTGAGGTTACCCACATGGGTACTAAAAGTAAGCCATTAAGCTTCGGTTACACGATAAATCAAACAAATCTAAAGACCGTTAATTCAACTAAATACCTAAGGGTTGCAATCACGAACAACATTAATTGGAACGATCACATAGATAATGTGTTGGCAGAACACTTAGAACATGTGACGGGTCCGCTAAAGAGTCAGCCTACAATACGCTTGTCCGTCCTCTTGCGGAGTTTTGCTGCGCGGTATGAGATCCTTACCAGATAGGATTGACGGGGACATAGAAAAAGTTCAAAGTAGACCAGCTCGTTTTGTATTACCTCGAAATAGGGGAAAGAGTGTCACGAGTATGATATGCAAGTTGGAGAGGCAGTTATTAAAACAAAGCGCTTTTCATTATGGTGAGATCTTTTCACGAAATTTCAGTCACCAAGTTCCTCATTCGAATGCGAAAATATTTTGTTGGCGCCCTCCTATATAGGGAGAAATGATCTCACAACAAAACAAGATAAATCAGAGCTCGCACATAAGATTTAAGTGTTCGTTTTTCCCGCGTGCTATTCCAGAGTGGAACGGTAGAGAAATAGTCTGAAAGTAGTTCGATGAACCCTCTGCAAAGCACGTAAGTGTGAATTGCAGAGTAGTCATGTAGATGTAGATGTCTTGAATATAGTATCCGGTGCAGAACCATGGCTTCTTCTATTTCTGCATTGCCCATAAGAATGATGATCATAATTTTGATATACTTTGCATAAACAAAGAGAGTCAATGGTTGTTAGCCGCGACTTCGAAAATTTTTGTTCAATATTTTATTAGAGCCTTTAGTGATTCGTCGTTTTCTGCAGTGATCGCTTGAAAATTCATGCCAGGAGCACTCGTATGTTATTATGTTATTTAGAAATAAAGGTCCAAACAATTTCCTATCTCACAACAACCACTTGTTTTTTATTTCTTTATCAGTAGTGACAAGATGTCACTATTTAAAATACATTTGCTTTGACTTAATACAACGTATGTCTGCCTTGATTAGTCTCTGAGTTTACTGAAATTAAATAAACAATTGCTAACGCTGTCACGGTCGAGATAAACTCTTACTTGCAATAGCTGCAAGATATGTACAATTACGGTATTGATTCTGCACTGTACCGCAATTGTGTGTTAAGTTGTATTCGTCACATATATTTTGAACCAGTACTAGTAAAAACAACTGTGTAACTTGTTTACCTGCGATGATTGTATGATGATGATTGTGGGGACGACCGTGGGGACAGTACATATAGTCAACTTAAACAAAACTGTTTAAATTGTGTAAGTAATTAGTTAAATAGAATATTTTTATTGTGACTGGTAGCTGTTACATATTTTTAAATGTGTATATACTACTGGAGTATAACCTGACTCGCAACCGATTATTAACAAAATGTTTGATTTCGTTTGATTATTTTTCACCATTTCTGTTTAACGCTGAGCAAAAGTAACGTTTTCATAGCGCCGCGCATGTGAATTATGCAGATGAAAGTGGATAAGTGTCAGACTGCATATCCAAAGATCCGAAATTCGTTATTCAGTTGTTTCTATATTTTATTCTTTTTTTTAGCTCTGGCAACTATCTGTATCTGTGATTGAGGACAGCGTTACCTTACTGAAATTTTTGTGATATTCGTGTGAAAAATGTTGGATAATGACGTTGCCGAGCAACTGTTTATTATTTTTGCTTTCCTTTTCGAAGAGTGTGAGTAGGTAATACAGAAGCTTTGCCGCTTCCATGTAGCCGATTCAAAAGGATCTATTACCTATACTGCTTATTTAGTAAAAGTCATCTAGCTTTTTCACTGCGTGTATTTCTGTTCACTGTAGAACAAGTATCTGAGTTCCTGAATCGCAATACATGTCGATGTTGTTACACAATGAAGGAAACATTACTAAATGTCATAGACGGAAGTTGTGACGGGACTGCTGAAAACTGATTTCAGGTTTATTATTTGGTTTTGCTCAGTTCTTACTGGCAGATAAGAAATTATACGAAATATATGTAGTAATTATTTACAATGAGTCACATCCACAATGTAGCCGCTACGGAAAAACAGCGTCATGGTACTGAACTCCGATACTCCTTAACTCCGATGCTACAAGGCTCGGGAACTGGGTATATGATAATTTAAAAATACGCGTAGTTCATTCGCATGAATAATCAGTTTGAAGCCTCACACCACGCTCTCCTATTAACCGAACTCGCGTTCTAGTACGCAAGCAAATAAAACGCGTTCGCAACACAGGCAAGTTTTTTGTTGAATATAACGCTTCCCTAAATGGCCAAGTATTCATAGAAATTCACTCGAAAGGAACTGGTACGGTGCTGTTCCAGCGTCGGTTGTGCTGAAAGCCCTCTTTGTTATGCGTCTGGGAACGTTATCTTAAACTGATAGTATTGGTACACAGTCTGAACTCAACAAAATTATTGCTAGGACTACGCAGAAATCTTTCTTCGTTCAGCCATTAAATGAGAATACTGTTTTAACACAGCGCTGGGGCTGTATTCTTATTGGTTGCAGATAATCTTATCACAGTCAGTGGCAATGTAGCCCTTATCTGCATCCAACCAAACACCTGAGATCGCTGGGCGTGTAGACTTAGGCTTACGGTATTGTGGAAGGGTAACGTGCTTTGGCCTCAGTATGTATGTTGCGTTCGCGTGTAGCATGCGTCCATTGCGAATATCTGCTTTAGGAATTCCCAGTAGTAACTGGAGGTGTGTATTGGAGAAACAGATGGACTCTCTTAATCGATGATAGTATAAACGTTAGTGTCTCAAGGTGACAAGTCCTGTAACAAGCGCGACACCCTTAATTCTTTTATTGGTTTTTATCAGATGTCATTGCTTCGGTGGCCACAAGTGCACATAATGGACATTCGGACCGAGGTATTTATATTACTAGGCGTACTTGGAATGAACTGCGTATATATTACAGTATATCGTTTAGATCTGTTAGAAACATTGTACATGTACTGTCCCTGATAAGCTGCACAGATTGTTCGACGGTGCGTGGTCGTGAACGCGCGCGCTTGAATGCCTGTGTCAACTACGTTGCTGCACGGAACTAAAAGTATCTTGGAGAGTTAACAAGTTTTTGGAGAGTTACCAAGTTCTGTACATAAAATCTTCTAGATTGTTCGGCCGAATCATGAATCTGTTAAATTCTACTGTCATATTGGAGAAATTGAATGGGGACATGACGCTGCCTAACAACCTAGAACGTTTTACTTTCAATGACATCGGCTACGAAAACCCAATGAGTTACAAAATTTCCATGTTTGTTTGTGTATACATTTCATATAAGTACATTGACGAAAAAAATCGCAGTGACAAAAAGTAATTAATGTACAGTATTGAAATTTTGGGCCTACATTCGTCTAGGTAACATATGTAAGTGTTCAACATTTCGCCGGCCGAAGTGGCCGTGCGGTTAAAGGCGCTGCAGTCTGGAACCGCACGACCGCTACGGTCGCAGGTTCGAATCCTGCCTCGGGCATGGATGTTTGTGATGTCCTTAGGTTAGTTAGGTTTAACTAGTTCTAAGTTCTAGGGGACTAATGACCTCAGCAGTTGAGTCCCATAGTGCTCAGAGCCATTTGAACCATTTTTTAACATTTCACGATCACATGTTAATGTAAGGGCGAGATAAGCCATTGCAGTTGTGAAATGCTGGTTCATTAATAACCGGTGTAAATGCCAGAATGTTGAATGCAAGTGTGCAAACGTGTTCCATTGTCTTGTACAGGTTCCCGACATAAGTTTGTGGGATGGTGCTCCAAGCCTGTTGCTCTTAGTCGGTCAATACAGGGACGTTTAATGCTGTTTGTAGATGACGTTGGAGGTGTCCGATGATGTCCCATATGTGCTCGATTGGAGACAGATCTGATGATCGAGCAGCCCAAGGCAACATGTCTATACTCTGTAGAGCAAGTTGGGTTACAACTGCGATGTGTGGGCGAGCGTTATTTTGTTGGAGAAAACTCCCTGGAATGCTGTTCATGAATGGCAGCATAACAGGTCGAATCATCTGACTGACGTACAGATTTGTAGTCAGGACGCACGAGAATGCTCCTCCTGTCATCCGAAATCGCATCCCAGACCATAACTCCAGACCTGGCACGCAGAGAGGCTGCTTGCAGGCCCTCAAATTGGCCGCCTCCTAACTAACACACGGCCATCACTGCCACTTAGGCAGAACCAGCTTTCGTCAGAAAACACAACAGATCTCCACCCTCCCCTCAATTGAGCTTACGCTTGACACCACTGAACATGCAAATGGTGGGGGTTTGGGGTCAGTGGAATGCACGTTACAGGACGTCTGGCTCGGAGCTGTCCGTGAAGTAACAGATTCGCAACAGTTCGTTGTATCACTGTGGTGCCAACTACTGCTCAAATTGCTGCTGCAGATGCAGTACGATGCGCCAGAGCCATACGCCGATCACGATGGTCTTCCCTGTTGGTAGTGCCATGTGGCTTTCTGGAGCCCGGTCTTCTTGTAACCGTACATTCTCGTGACCACCGCTGCCAGCAGTCATGTACAGTGGCTACATTCCTGCTAAGTCTTTCTGCAGTATCGCAGAAGGGACATCCAGCTCCTCGTAACTCTTACGCGACCTCCTTTAAACTTAGTGAAGTCTTGTTAATGACGTCTTTGTCACCTTCAAGACTTTCTTGACTATCAACAACTCACCTCTTCCTATCTCAAAGGTAACTAACGCTCACGACCGTTACAGCTTGTATTTAAAGCAAACCTGACTTTCATTCTCACCCTGGCGGTACTAGCGCCACTGAGCGACTGGCGCGAAATTTTAAGGCATAATCTTTCAGACACAGAAACATGCCTACCAACTTTCGTTTATGTGCCCAACTCCTTCGTGGTGTTGCGATTCTTTTTCCATCAGTGTGTATATTCGTTATTAACACGCACATGTGTTTTTGATAACTGCAGAAAATTCGTTTTTTTATTATAATCGATGGGACAGTTTGAAGATTTGTGTGAATGGTTCAAATGGCTCTGAGCACTAACTGGCCTAAGTACATCACACACATCCATGCCCGAGGCAGGATACGAACCTGCGACCGTAGCGGTCACGCGGTTCCAGACTATAGCGCCTAGAACCGATCGGCCACTTCGGCCGGCTTGTGTGAATGTTCTGCGTCTAACGAAGTAAGTAATTTTGACGCACCGGGTTGAGTGAAGTGACCACATCTGTGCTGAGTCAAAGCAGTTACACTGAAGAGCCAAAGAAACTGGTACACTGCGCAATATCGTGCAGGGCCCCCTGGAGCACGCAGACGTGCCGCAACACGACGTGGCATGGACTCGACGAATGTCGGAAATAGTGCTGGAGGGAATTGACACCAAGAATCCTACAGGGCTGTCCATAAATTCGTAAGAGTGCGAAGGGGTGGAGGTCTCTTCTGAACAGCACGTTGCAAGGCACGCAGTGGGCCTTCAGCTCCGAAAGCCCATATCGAAAATATTTCGTTGAATTGTTCGTACGCTGGCGCTTGTTGATGGCCCAGCTTTGAAAACTGCAGCAATTTGCAGAAGGGTTGCGCTTCTGTCACGTAGAACGATTCTCTTCAGTCGTCAATGGTCCCGTTCTTGCGCGACGTTTTTTCGGCCGCAGCAATGTCGGAGATTTGGTTTTACCGAATTCCTGATATTCCTGATATTCATGGTACACTCTTGGAATTGTCGCACGGGAAAATCCCCATTTCATTACTACCTCGGAGATGCACCATACACTTGTTATCTTGTATAGGTGTTGCCGACCGCAGCGCCATATTCTGTCTGTTTACATATCTTTGTATTTGAATATGCATGCCTATACCAGTTTCTTTGGCACTTCAGTGTATTACGATTGTGGTGGAAGACGTACTGTTCCTGCCCTCTCATTCCCCACGTTATGCAGACATAACAACACAGCAGGGATTAGTGTATGTAAATTGCATCTTTCTCACATCCTGTTTCTGTTGGGAAGGAAACCCCGCTAAGAAAGACGTCGATCACAAATGAAAACGGTCTTAACTACAAACGGTGCTAAATTACTCTGAAGATACACTTTTGTATTAGTATTTGACGCAGAAAATTGTTAGCGAGGAGCCCTTTGCATAATTTACGAGGGTTTCAAACAATAAGTTGCACTTTATACTGGCAGGGCAAGCATCTGTTCTTGACTACTGCTCTACACTTCAGAGTGCCACACATACATGACAATATTTCTAAACCTAGTCACCAATACTCCGTAACAATAGTAAGAAGTTCTACGTTGGTCGTGGAGCCATTCGAGAACTGGTTTGCGAACGTCCCCCCCCCCCTTTCCCCAGATGTTCTTGAACTTGTCCAAAAGATGGAAATCACATCATGCAAAATCTGGACTTCCCGATTATCACCACCCAAGTCTGTGTGGCCTAGGTCAAATTGTTGGCACCATTTCACGAAGGTTCGGCGCAAAATTGCAGTTGGTCCATAAACCGCCAGATTTTCAGGGTGTATCTGTGTGCAACTCAAATGTTGTACTCACAAGGATCGGGCTGTCCAAAGTTGGAGTATGTTTCTAGTTGCCACGCCACTTTACTCGGACACTGTGAAGCATCTGTAACGCTGTCTGCAGGGAACCCGAAACATGCACTCTCTTCTGACAGTGCACCACTAGTGTTACGCAATGTTCTTAGCTTGGGACGACAGTTATGTACATAGAGAACAAGAGCAGTCTTATCACACTTGCCTGGGGACTCTTGATCATACTCTTGTCTTTGGTGAACAGTCGCCATCTAGGACAACGTGCAGGGTTCTTTTACTTAAAATGACTTCGAGCTATTCACGTATCGAAGGGTCTATTCTGTATGCTCGGACCTTTGTTAACATTCTGCAGGGGGCACTGCTTTACCCTCAAGAATCATACTGTGCCACGTACTTCTACTATGGGGTACGTTTCCATTTGCCGCGCCATTTCAGCCGCGCATTGTGATGCACCTATTACCCGTACCGCAACAGAACTGTGTCTGCAGGACAACCCGAACATGTACTCTATTCCGACAATACGCCACTCTTGTTGCTTAGTGGTCTTAGTATAGGACATGTGTAACTTACTTTCTGGTGGTACATCGGTCGTTATTTCGTGGTGAGGATTCTCGAGTACGTTTCTATTACTCGTGTTACATAAATTATTGTGAAATGTACACAAGCTGGCTAAATGGAGGCTGCGACGAAAGTTAACAATTCTTTTTTTTTGGCTCTCTATCAAATTATTCTTTTCTCGTACCCTGTACAAATTGATGCGTCACACACCCAGGAAACAATCCATTTTTCCTTTAATATTCTGTGACGTCTTAAGATGATAATGTTCATCGCAGTTCCATTCTGTTGTATCCAATGGAGACACACCTCTGCATCACGAAGAGCTGCGTGCCCCTATCAACACTTTTTGTGTGGTCGTTTGAACTTGTATTTGCGCTTTTGTTCCGAGCTTAATCTTGGATTTGCACGAATCACGTGTTCAAGAAACAGCATCAGTGCAGGGAATCCTTTGAATTTACGCCCTATTAGAAGTGAAGAGTGGAGGGAGATAGTAAGGAATCGGAAATTAGAAAGAACCATATAAAGTATAGTAGCCGGGAAGCGCACTCATAGTGATAAAAAGTATTCTGTAGGATGTACTTTCCCACGCTACAGTCAAGGATGTCATATTATCTCACCTTTCCCCCCACTGTGAAATTTGTGTGCTACAAGGGAATACTAAAACCATACTTATCCTATGTCTTCTGAAAATTGATTGGTTTTTATAAACCGTCGGAAATTACACTCGTGATTAAGTACTTAAACATCATGACACGCCGTATGAAACTACAAGGAATCTCTGTAAAAGATCACATTCTAATTTCATTTTACATAAGATGACCTTGTGCCCGAACTATAAAGCAGAGAGGAAAAATTCCATTACTACCATAGAGCTTGCTAAACGGATATGAAACGGAGAGTTTAATTTCACTACCTTTAAACCAGACACTTCTTTTAAAATAGTACTGATTAATCTCTAAATCTTACCACCATAATTTAAAATGTTTATTATTTTCCGACATGATCACAATTATCCTTACAGATGATATGTTTCCCCCATCTCTAACGGCCATTTTCAAGTTCAGTTGCTGCACACTAGCATCTGTAGATGGCCATTTGAGATGCTCGAAACCGGTCATATGTAAGGACAATTGTGATTGTGTTGGAAAATCAGAAAAAAACGTTTTAACTTATTCGATGAGGTTTCGGAATTGCAGCCGGATCATGTTGACTTCTTGCCCCAATATTTCGACTGGCCATCGTCCAGCTATCTTCAGGTGAGTGTGGCGAATACTCGCAAGATGTCAACATGATCCGGCAGCAATCCCGAAACCTCATCGAATATTCTGTACGCTGAGAAAACACCAAGAATAACATTTCAACTATTTTAGTAATCGCGGTCGTCTTCAGACGATACAAAGACGTCGTAATTGTCATTAAAGTGTCACATGGAATTCCGCAGCTTTCACTAATGTGGGCTCTCAGACTTAGTCCATGCAGATGTATTACAAATGTAACGAACAGAAAGGCTAAACCATGTGACGAATATGATCTATATATCTCGAATGTTCACTGTCTTTATCCTGTCAGTAATCTGTCATGGGAAGATGCAAGGGTAGTTCATGTGCACACTATTGCTGGTGCGTTTCCAGCGCGGAACTGGTAAGCTTTTGTTAAGGACTAGAAATGTAACTCTTTCCACTGTTTGAGTAAGAGATCGCCTTACGCTAAGTATAATGGTGCGAAGGATACGTGTCGAGTGAATGAGTTTTAACTATAGCGGCGTGTGCGCAGTGTTGAACTGAGATGCTGTTTTTGATATGCAAGGTCGGTGTGTTTTAGGCGCCGGGAGTTGGGCAGGGATCCACGACACTGGAAATCAGACAACTACGCAGCGGAAACCCCAGTACCGAACAGAATCGGTCCTGCCGATGGTGGGTTGTTAGGGGAGGGAGCTTGTGTTAGGGGGAGCAGGAAGACTGACAGAGCGTTCCCAGGCAATATACTGCTGCTCAGGGCGGCAGTGCCACAACACTAGCAGGTTACTTCACATCATTAGTTGAGTTTGATAAGGCTAAAACAAACCAATTGTTTCTTTGTAAAACTGTTACGACGATAACTGTTTAGCATAGGTTTTGCATTTCGAACATGTTTTCATGTAAGTAGTTGTAAGGCTGGAAAAACCTATGCTATTAACATTTTAAAACAGCCGTAAGCAAACGATATTTTAATTGCATTATATTTTAAACGCTGAGGTGAACTGATTTCCATGTTTGAACAAACTTTCGGGGAGAATCTGTTTTTTTATCATCAGAATCATCTCCTGCCAGTGAAGATTTAGGCCGGTTGGAAATTCCCACGCTTTAGCTTACCCTTTTCTGCTCTGTTCTCACATGTGGTGATTATGAAGCTTACTTTCGAAATTAACCTACAAGGTACAGGGTATGCTGCTTCTTATGCGTGAAGAAAGAGAGGGTGCGTCTGTCTGAAGGTGAAATTCGAATACCAGTAAAGTCAAGCAGACTCTCGGCCGCAGAATAATACTTCAGAAAAGTAGCTACAGTATATATATTCATAATCCTATCTTGTAGATTGAACAGCCGGTATGTTCCGGGTGGTTGCACGATTATTTGTAATTATGAATTATGTCAACGTCAGTCGTTCTTCAGCTAGCCCGGGCGGCGGAGCGACATAGTGTCGGGTCTAATCTGTTGTTAGATGCTAAGGCAGCGAAGTGGCAATTGATGGCGAACCTCGAGTATCACGACTTCATTGAACTGCCTTTGTATTTTGTAACTGTAAGAAATATAGTGCTGCCACTTATTGATGTTTTCCATATCATGCAGAAATCATTATATTCGAGAGGTATTCTATAATGATTTACAAATTTTCCCATCGTTTGTGGTGTTCCATTTGACTCATCTTTACAACCTCAGGTATGTAGTACTTTGGTGTAACTGTAGGTGGCAGGACTATTGCTAGAAGTGTAAACCCTGCACAGTGCAGCCCATTTACCCGGCTGCTGTCATTATGTGAGCGGACAACATGAAGTGTGACCATAGAGGACGGCGTGGCTTCTGTGGAAGGAAGATGTAGGGTATAAACACTGCGGATATTCACTCGCGATTGGTGGGAGAGTGTAGAGAGCGTGCACCGTCACAAAAATTACTCTAGCAAAATCACGACTGCCATGGATAAAATGGAGTCCGAGGCAATTCCACACCCACTATTTTCTCCCAACTTGGCCCCTATAACTTGTGTAGGCCCTCCTCGAACTATGTTTTTAGAGTTTGTCGCATCCACCGCAGGACAGCAACTCGCAGTTCTTGGAAGTCTACGGAAAGATGTCTGCGCGGAGGTATCATCATAGCCTCGAATAGGTGGTAATCAGGAGAATACAGTGGGTTTGGCAGCACCTGGAAACCCACTTCATTTATGGCAATCATGATTTTCCCACCTTGCTACAATGACGTACGTTAGCGGTGAAGGTTCACATGACCACCGGGTACCAATTTTATACCGTGTACATAGCTTCAAAGCTACCAGTGTTTTCTTTCAGGGGAGTTTGGTGCAACCAGCTTACGTCCTCGCTGGTACGTATTGCGTAGCGCTCGTAATTACTTTGCCATGATTAAGCGATGCGTACAGAAACACACTGGCCGTCTAGGAGTAGGACAGTGAGGGGGGGGGAGGATAGCTTTTACGAAGTATGCCTTCACTAAATACCATATGGTGACTTGCGGTTTATGTACATGGAGAAGCGTGTTGATGTTGGAGCCGAAGACTGTATAGTGAGATCGCTGAAGTCGCTTCACTGAGAAGTTTTGAAGTCGTTGGCCAGCGTGGAGCGCCCGAGTGGAGCGCGCGACTCAGGCAGAGTGCGTGGGCTTCTGTTCCGATAGCGGCGCTAGGCGACGCGGTGCGCTTTGCTGGTCGGCATCTCCGGTTGCAGAGGCTGGCTCGCAATGTGAGCTGTGGTAACTCGAGAGCACGCACCCGCACGCGACACTTTCCTCTCGCAGTGCGCTGCCCTTCCTCTTCGCCGGAGGCTGCACCTTCCTGTTTGCCGACAGTTCAAGAGTTCCGAAGGTGCCGCTGCACGACTTCATGGCTTCCTTAGGAGTTCTTGGCGGGCAGTTGTCAATACTATTGCAAACCATCACGGTTCCAGGACAGAACTGTGTACAGTTTCTTAACTAATCACACACACACGCATTAGGGAATTTGATGGTAAGTAACTTAATATGTGACCTTACTTCTCGACGAAAATATCATGAAAAGTGTCTTTTCGTTTGACACAATACAAATACCAATAACTTTTTGAATCTAAATATCGACGTTGTAGATGATTAGCGAACAAAAGATATCAGTTTAAACTAACTTTGTCTCATATTTTATTCGCTAAGCCCATTTTAGTACGCTATATAGCAGCAACTGTTACCCGTTGACACTTCTTACAACATTACTAATGTGGCTTCGAAGCTAAACTGGTTCACTGCCACACGAGTTGTCCAAAGTTTTAGGATTAGAATGTGCTGAGTTCTCTTGTCACTTTCGCCATTCGTAATGGCTTCTAGCGTAGTCTTCATTACCGGTCAAACCAACTTATCTAGGAAATCTGTGTAGGCTAGAAGTGCTGCTTTGGTGTCACTTATCAGATCCATGTCTTGTTATAGTTGGTAAGTGACTGCATTTCACATTGTGACGCTACCTAATTGTACATCATGCTCACAGTCTGAAAAAAAAAAATTGCCCACCCCAACTCTCCCTCCCTCTCTCTCTCTCTCTCTCTCTCTCTCACTCACTCACTCACTCACTCACTCTCTCGAGACTTCCTAACTGTATTTGTGTGCACCGACTTGTTCCATTCAGTCCCTTTGTTGAGAGCAGGCAAGAAGTTAGTAGACGCCGCGGTGAGCGTACGTGTCTCAGTGGAGGAAGTGAATCCTCGTCGCACTGTACGCCCCAAAACTAAATGTGCGACAGCAGGCGCCAGAGTCCTGCAGGTGAACAGTTGCGTATAGAACCTCCTACTGCCTCGTCGCTTTTCTGTGTCACTTAAGATGACTTTCACATACACGAAGTTTTTTTCTCAATGTGAAAGGTGCCAAGTCTCGCCTTTGGTAGGATTCCATGCTGAATTACAAGTTCCTTCGTAACTGACTGCGTAAGCTTCTTCTCTGTATGGAGAAAGGCAAAGATACATCATCGCCAGCAGTGCTATGAGTGCGAAACCACTCAGGCCGCCAAACAAACCTGAATATTTATTAACGATACTGCGTTAGTTACAGTGTGATTGATCAATTATTTATCGCTATAGAGGTGCCATACTGTCGTTTCCGTACCCATTTTCAAGATGTGTTTCTAAACTTAAGCTCTAATTTTCTGTACGCTGTCTGAATGTGTCACTTCACGTCTAATTATGTGATAGCGGCAGAGAGCTAAAACGCTGGATTCGCAATGAAGAGGAGCGTAGTTCTTGGTTTTCTGTCGACGCTGACTTCTTTCCCGTCGTTGGCATAATCGCATTAAGGCAAGTAGCGGAATGGTGCTTCACCTAAAGCGACGGCGATATCCTTCCCAGGTTGTTAGCTGATCCGAGCTAATCCATGTCTGATAACTTCGTTGCTGACAGAAGACAACGTAAAGAAAAGAAAAAAAAGTAACGCCGTTCTGGCTCAGAGCGAGAGAAAGGCAGTGAGGAGTGAATTCATAAGTGAACGGATCTACCCAAACACCTCGTTCATCGGGCTGTTATTGGAAGGCTGCGACTTATTAGGTAATGCACAAATAAAAACAATTTTCTGACTGTTAATGTTGAAAAAAATAGCATTTTTCGTTTAAATTAACAATTGCAGTGGAGAAAATAGCTATGATGATATATTGCAGTTGTATTCTACTTCGCCAGTGCTTATTTTAGAAAACGTCCACAGGTGAATCGCCGTTGTCGTAATTCGTTAGTGCCTGGAAGTTGATAAATATCTGGCAGTCCTCTTCGTTTTTTTTTATTTATTTTTTTCATGCCGAAAATAGTCTTCTAAGTAAAAACATTGCACTTTCTCTCTTACTGTGATGTCAATTTATTTTGCATATTATATTTCCAGTGTATGAACTGTTCTTACACAATCTCCAGACAACCACAGAAATCCGCCTATGCCAGCAGAGACTCGAACTAGCTTACAGCAAACAATTTGACGCCAGTATAATTGCCAGTCTCAGTATATACTGTTTAAGTTGCAAGAGCTAGTGGGAAGGTCCCATTGCAGTCAAGCCCAGATTAAGTTAGGAAAGAAATACCACCCTTCGTAAGGTCTAATTACCCGTTCTTGTGAATCTGTATTTAATTTCTGTGCGTCATTTATTAACAGGAGCTGTGGAAACGATTGTACTGTTCTTTCTCGTGAACTTCTCTCTGTTAATGTTGAACGGGAGAAATCTAATGCCATGATGTAGGCTGACTTCAGCTAAAATTTCTAAAGAGAAAAGTAAGAATAAAACTGCCACTTCATTGACAAAGCGGTAAAAACGTTTTATATTACAGATATCCATTAGAACTGTACGACGAAGATTTTGTCTTGGTTTATGCGAAATTTTGTGTGCATTTTTTGTATGAAGAGCTATGATTAGTGCAAGACCTCATAATCAACCACGGATTGAGATGGCTTAGTGTTTATCAGCCTTGGATCGCTTTCTGAAGGAGCGAGATTCTAAGCCACGTGCGATAATGCGATTTAGCTTCACCATGATTTTTCTAAGTCATTTTAAGCCACATGACGGGAAGCTACCTTTGAAAAAGATGCGGCCGATTTCTTTCCGCACCGTTGTCCATTGCGAACTTCTCTTAATTTTCTTATGACTTTGTCGACGAGTCGGTAAAACTTAATTTGCCCTCCTTTTCTTACCAACCGTTTGCTTAAGCCATGCTTATAGTTTTGAATGGACTTCAGTGTATTTTGGCAGTAGTAGCTTTGGTTGGCATACCAACAGTAGCAGCATCTTAGAGAAAGTCCAGAACTAGTTACCTAGCGTAAGAGGCTAGAACGTTAAGTATATTTACTAGGGTTAAAATATTTCCGCATGCACTCAAGAGTCATTAGCGACCTAAAAATATACTTGCTGTATGAGGAAACTTCATAAGAATCAATGTCACTGTATTAGTAAACATAACACACAAAAGAACAATTTATAAAAATTCGTTTCGTGTCTACAAATGAACACGTATCTCCAATATTAAGTTACGAAATTGGACACCATAATTTCCAAAACCAAGTTGAGTATTATGAAACATTACATGCGTCGGTAGGATGGGTTTGCAGTGCCAGCGGCACTGCAGCTATGTTGGCCACCAAGACTTTCTGTGCTACTCCTTAATATCAGGCACAGCACGAAATTAGATCAAGTTGCTGACATAAACGTTTAACGTCACGATCACATTAGAATACGATTCGGATAGGAATATCCGAAATGACATTAACAGACAATGTGTGATTACTCCAGTTGTATGAACTGCTTTTAACGTTGCGCTTACCAAAGTACTTTAGAAACTGAATTAGTAGTAATCTCAATCACAACGATCTCTCTCTCTCTCTCTCTCTCTCTCTCTCTCTCTCTCTCTCTACCTCCTACCTACGCCCTACCCCCCCCCCCCCCCCTGCGGGTCTGGGGGTTAGAATAGGCCCGAGGTATCCCTGCCTGTTGTAAGAGGCGACTAAAAGGAGTCTCCAACTTTTCGGCCCTGTAAGTTCAGGACCCATTTTATGGTTTGGCCTGCCACTTTCCAAATTCTACAGAAGTGCGGACCATATGGGGAAGGACGCCTTACGAGGTGCACGAGTTATCCTTATTTTCGATCTCCTAAACCTCTTGTCATGGCTTTGATGACTTTGCATCTCAACCTGCAATTCAACTATTTGCGCGAGGACACTTCCTAGGGTATGCCATTTTCTTCCATTGTCTCCTGTCCTCTTTCGCCCCCATGACAATATTGGATTTCTCCGCGTACAATATCCAGCACGTTAGCCAGTCTGTTGTGGTGGGCCGTCGTGAAACCAATTGGCGGTAGCCACCTGACAACACAGGGATCGCACTGCTGATGCCTGAGCTGTCAACTCCCCACGTATGGCAAGGCATAGATGCAAGTCTCCCTGGGGCATCAGGACTCCCGGCAACGGCCATCATGCCAGGTGGCCTTTGCTATGGCTGGGTGGTGCCCGTGGGGAGAGCCCCTGATCGGAGTGGGTGGCATCAGTGCGAATGACTTGCAATGAAGCGAACTAAGTCATCTCTTGATGGTGCTGTACAGTGCCAGCAGTCTCTTAAGAAGAACAAGATCGAGTACAATGCTGACAGATATGACCGTAAATCGTTTCCCTCCCTTGCTACATCATGGGAGGAACGTACGGCTGGGAAAAAAAGAATGCCATATTCGCCTCAGTATTTAGTCTGTAGCAGAATGGACGGGGATTCCTTTCTACCTACGAAGCCTCAGTTTTGTGTTGAACGTCTTGAGGATACGTTTGAGGAAGTGACAGCGCCGTCCAAGATGAGAAGCGGTGCAGTCTTGATTCAGACAGCATCCCCATCCCAACCCCGGGCGTTACTCGCTTGTGACCGGCTGGGTGATATCCCTGTTTCTGTCACTTCCCATAGAAGCCTCAACATGGTGCAGGGGATTATTTTCCATCGCGACCTCCTCGTGCAGTCTGACGACGAGCTTCGCGCCAGTCTGGAAAGGGGGGGGGGGGGGGGTGTTCCATTTCATCCGGCGCGTTTACAAGGGACCCAAAGACAACAGGGTTGCTACTGGTGCCTTCATCTTGGCCTTTGAGTGTGATTAATTGCCTGAAAAGGTCAAGGTTATGGTTTACCGCTGTGACGTTAAACCATACGTTCCTTCCCCTATGCGGTGATTTAAGTGCTGGAAATTCTGGCACATGCCCGCTGCGCTTCCAGCACCACATTTCGAGACTGTGGACGCCCCCTGCATCCAGATACTCCATGTGCGCCTCCTCCCACGTGTATCAACTGTTGAGAGCAGCACTCCCCCTGCTCGCCAGACTGCACAGTACTCCAAAAGGAAAGGAAAATCATGGAGTACAAGACCATGGACCAGTTGACTTACCAAGGGGCTAAACGTAAATTTAAATTACACCCCGTTTAGTTGACGTCCACCTATGCTGCAATTACATTACCAGTCGTACCACACTCTGTGCCACGAACAGTGGGCCCTCTG
Organism: Schistocerca nitens; assembly: GCF_023898315.1. Lineage (NCBI taxonomy): Eukaryota > Metazoa > Arthropoda > Insecta > Orthoptera > Acrididae > Schistocerca > Schistocerca nitens. The sequence continues at coordinate 566,190,106 of NC_064616.1, read as the reverse complement.
GGCCTCCAGAATACATCTGTCCCCTTGGTAGTAGGGAGAAAATCTCCTTCCGTTGGTCCTGAAGTAGGTACTTCGGGACCAAGCCCTCCCCCCACAAACGCAGGGAACATCAGTCCCCTCCCCCCAACCGGAGAAGCAACAGCCTCCTCCGGATCCTCTCGTGCAGAAGGGATCCCTTTGGACCCTCTGTCCCAAGGTCTCCACTAATATCACAACGGACACTCGCCAGTGGCTAACGGAACCAAAAGCTGCTGGACGAAGTGCTTCACGGTCTTCCTCCGTGACTGAAGCTACTTTGGAGAAGTCCTCCCAGCAAGCCCCTAACGAGAAGCGAGAGGGCAAGCAAACAAATAAATCTGCTAAGAAAAAGGACCCTCCGGTGCTCCCAATACCACCACTCCCTACCAGTTCTGCACCTGAGGATGAGGTGGAGATCTTAGCGTCCCCTGAGGACCCGGATCTCACTGATGCCTCATCCACAATAGGAATGGACGCAAATACTCAATCGGTGGCAGCAGGTGACCCTGAGGTGTAACCTGCCTCCTTGTTTGCTTCATGCCTTCCCAGCCTCACGATAACGTCACCCTCCAGTGGAATTGCTGCGGTTTTTTCCACCACCTGGCTGAGCTACAGCAACTGATCAGCTTTACACCTCCTTTCTACATTGCCCTCCAGGAAACCTGGTTCCCAGCAATGCAGACCCCTGCCCTCCACAGCTATAGGGGATATTACAAGAACCATAGCGACTACAATAGTGTGTCAGGTGCAGTGTGTCTATGTCCTGAACTTAGTATTCGGTGAACTGTGCCCCTTCGAACCCCTCTTAAAGCAGTGGCTGTCAGGATAAGGACGACACGGGAAATAACTGTCTGCAACGTATATCTTCCTCCAGATGGTGGAGTATCCCTGAACGCATCGGCTGTACTGATTCATCAGCTCCCTAAACCTTTCCTACTTTTGGGAGATTTTAACTCTCATAACCCCTTGTGGTGTGGCACCGTGCTTACTGGCTGAGGTAGAGATGTCGAAACTTTCCTGTCTCAACTCGACCTCTGCCTCTTAAATACTGGGGACCCCACACATTGAAATGTGGCTCATGGCACTTACTCGGCCATTTATTTATCCCTCTGCATCCCAGAACTTCTCCCATATGTCCACTGGAGAGCCCACGATGACTTGCGTGGTAGTGACCACTTTCCCATCTTCCTGTAACTCCCCTAACGCCATTCCCCCGGATGTCCACCAAGATGGGCTTTAAACAAGGCAGACTGGGAAGCTTTCACCTCTGCTGTCACTATTGAATCTCCCCCACATGGTACCATCGATGTGGTAGTTTAGCGGGTCATTAGAACGATCGTTTCTGCGGCAGAAGACACGATCCCCTTGTTCTTTAGGCTGCCGCCAGTCTGGACGAAGATCAGACGTGTTTGTGGGTACCAGACCCCAACAGGTGTCACTGGAATTAACATCAACAGCGTGTTATCTACCGACGCAAACGCAATTGCTGAGCACTATGCTCGAGCCTCCTCGTCGGAGAATTATCTCCCAGCACTTCGCACCCTCAGACGGCAGGTGGAAAGGAAAGCCCTCTCGTTCACTGAACGTCACAGTGAACCCTGTAATGCTCCATTTACGGAGTGGGAGCTCCTCAGCGTCCTTGCACATTGCTCCGACACAGCTCCTGGGCCAGATCGGATCCACAGTCAGATGATCAAACATCTCTGGTCCGACTACAAGCGACATCTCCTCGACATCTTCAACCGGATCTGGTGCGATGGCCTCTTTCCTTCGCAATGGTGAGAGAGCACCATCATTCCAGTGCTCAAAACCGGCAAACACCTGCTTGATGTGGATAGTTATCGGCCCACCAGCCTCACCAATGTTCTTTGTAAGCCGTTAGAACGGAGGCTGGGTTGGGTCCTGGAGTCACGTGATCTACTGGTTCCATGCTAGCGCGGTTTCTGCCAGGGTCGCTCTACCACTGATAATCTAGTTTCCCTCGAGTCTGCCATCCGAACAGCCTTTTCCTGACGCCAACACCTGGTTGCCGTCGTTGTTTATTTACGAAAAGCTTACGACACGACCTGGCGACATCATATCCTTGCCACATTATATGAGTGGGTCTCTGGGGCCCATTCTCTATTTTTATCCAGAATTTCCTATCGCTCCGTACTTTCCGTCTCCACGTTGGTGCCTCCCATAGTTCCCCCCATGTCCAGGGGTCTGTATTGAGTGGATCTCTATTTTTAGTGGCCATTAACGGTCTAGCGGCAGCTGTCAGGCCTTCCGTCTCGCTTTCTCTGTATGTAGACGACTTCTGCATTTCGTACTGCTGCTCGAGTACAAGTGTTGCTGAGCGGCGCCTGCAGGGTGCCATCCCCAAGGCGCAGTCATGGGCTGTAGCCCACGGTTTCCAGTGTTCAGCCTCAGAGTCGTGTGTCATGCCCTTCTGTCGGCGTCGTACCGTTCATCCGGAACCAGAACCTTAACTTAATGACGATCCACTTACTGCAGGGGAGACATATTAGGACTGGTTTTCGACGCTCGATTGACTTGGCTTCCTCGCCTTCGTCAGCTTCAGCGGAAGTGCTGGCAGCAACTCAATGCCCTCCGCTGCATGAGCAACACTGACTGGGGTGCAGATCGCTCTAAGCTGCTGCAGCTCTACAGAGCCCTTGTTCAATCTTGCCTTGACTATACAAGGCTGGTTTATGCTTCGGCGGCGCCCTCAGCTTTGTGTTTATTCGACCCAGTGCACATCTGTGGCGTCAGACTGGCAACAGGAGCCTTTAGGACGAGACCGGTGACCAGCGTCCTGGTTGAGGCCCCCTGGACACCTTGCCTTTACCACCTATACTCTAGGTCCATTCATGTACACCTCCATTGTGTACACCTATACCGAAGGTTCGCCTGGACCTTTCACATGGTCCTAGAGACTCAGTTAATCCCGCGGCTCTCCGCTGTCACTTCCTCTCGATTCTTGCCATGTACTGGGACCATGAAGTGGTTTACACTGACGGCTCGATGGCTGATGGTCACATTGGCTTCGCGTATGTTCATGGAGGACATACTAAACAGCACTCCTTGCCAGATGGTTGCAGTGTTTTCACTGCAGAGCTGGCGGCCATTTCTCGTGCTCTTGAGCACATCCGCTCATGCTGTTGCAAGTCGTTTCTTCTCTGTACTGACTCCTTGAGCAGCATACAACCTACAAGCTGTCGACCAGTGCTACCCCCGCCATTCTTTGGTAGCGATCATCCAGGAGTCCATCTATGCCCTGGAACGGTCCAGTTGTTCCGTGGTGTTTGTGTATACCCCAGGCCACGTCGGAATCCCAGGAAATGAACTTGCCGACAGGCTGGCCAAGCAGGCTACACGGAAACCGCTTCTGGAGATCGGCATCCCCGTAACTGACCTGCAGTCATTATTACGCTGCAAGGTTTTTCAGCTTTTGGAGACAGAATGGCGTAATCTCAGTACGCACAACAAACTGCATGCCATTAAGGAGACTACGAATGTGTGGAAGTCCTCCATGCGGGCCTCTCGCAGGGACTTTGTGGTTCTCTGCTGGCTCCGCATTGGCCATACGTGGTTAACACATGGCTATCTCTTCCGCCGCGTGGACCCACCTCGATGTCACTGTGGCTCACATATGACTGTCGTGCACATCTTCCTAGACTGCCCACTTTTAGCCCCTCTGCGGCGGACTTTTAACCTTCCCAGCACCCTACCTTCGGTGTTGGGCGACAATGCCTCAACAGCAGATTTAGTTTTACGTTTATTCGTGAGGTTTTTTTTATTGTACCATCTAAGGGTGAGCATTTAGCCTCCTCTCCGAAACCGCCGCCCTCCCTCCATTTTAACTCTGTTGTACTTTCTTTGCGCATGTTTGTCTTGGTGGTCGTCTTTTCACTACATATGTTCATCTCGCCATGTCTTTTTGGGGTGGATATTTTAATGTGTTGCGGAGTGGCTGGCTCATCCTGTTTTATTGTTGTGGCCAGCCACCCCAGACCATCCGCTCTATGGTTTTAATACCTTCTTCTTTTCCTTGTGGTGTATGTTTTCTCCGTTGTTTGTTCGTTCCATTCGTTTTCTTTTTAGGTGTTGTTCCCCATTCCTTTCCCCCCTTTTACTTACTCAGACGTACTTTGGGTGTTTCTGTACCTTGAGCCTTGCTTCCCTCAGGAAAAAGGGATTGATTACCCTATAGTTTGGTCTCTTATACCCCAAACCAATGAAACTAATCTCTCTTTCTCTCTCTTTGTGTGTGTGCGTGTTTTCAAACATGAACTGCAGTAATATGTTCAACTGCAACCACTAAATTGTTACAGGCAAGCAGACGTTGTCCTTTATTTGTAAGGGAATTACTACGTTGTTTTCAGTTTAGTTTTTCAAACAGTACGGTTTTGAAAGGAGATTAGAAGAGGTGTTAGATGTTTCCATGACATGGCGTAAACTTTAATGGAAGCAGATGCACATCATTGCGTGTGATATACAAATATTGAGTATGGATCAGTAAAAGAGTGTTGAGAACTTTCAACAGCTTCTTCATTTCCTTAACGCCAATTGACAATGAATTACTTAGTTTTCAGGTCATAATTTCACCTCATGCTCACGAAACGTCTGCGCTCATTCTTGTACGACCGTTTGTTCTTTCACTTGGATCGTCGGATGGCAATGAAGGGTGGAAGTAATTGGAAAGTTCGGGACAGAGATATTTACTGTCAAGGACGGAGGCTGCGAGTTGGTCTTACATTACTGACCAGCCGAAGTAAATATGTAGACCGTCTGGAGCTGGCGGGCAGGCCCGTAATCGGTTAGAATGTAGGTCCGCTCGCGCTCACGTACCTGTTCCGAGGCGAGAGTCAGCTGCTGGCGCGGTATCGGTGCCGGCGCAGCCGTTTGAACTTTGCAGCGAAAATGCCAGACGCAGCACATGGATACGCAGGAAGCAGGAACTTCCTGCGCCGAGCAGTGTGTGTTCCTTCAGGTCGAACTTCAACAGATTCCTCGTGTGCTTTAAAAACCGTATGTGTTTTTTTTTTTTTTTTTTTTAATAATGTGATGCGGCAAGGTAATGATAAGAGTATACTAGAAGGTTTAATGTTACCCGAGATGGTTGTAACTGACAGCTCGCTATGAAGTAACTAAGCGTCTGAGAACAGATGGTCGCTTGATGTCTAAGTTGATTATTTGGATGAACTTTTTTGGCACTAAAGCTCAGGTACTGTCTGAAAAATCATGAATAATATTATTTAAACGAGGCAACATTGACTTCAGGAATACGGATTTCTTCGAGCCTGTTGCAGCTGAAGGTGTTGGTTCCTTGCTAGGAGCTCATTTATTGCATGATTGAATGGGAGCTGTACCATGTGATGTCGCATGTCTGAAAAGATACGCAGCACTAGTGAACATAATTTCCCTGGAGAACGTTAACCCCTAAATTAGTTAATGAAACATAAAAAGTAACTTTTTTTAAAAAAAGGTTCTTTGGCTATTACGAGAATTCGTTTTCTTTGAAAATTCTAAGAGTAACCCTTTGTTGTAGTAGTGGCCTTGTAGATACATTAGTTGAATTACAACACATATAGATGTCTGTAAGTTGCTATTCTTCCTAGGAACTATTCGCGAATGGAATGAGAGAAGTGTGTAAAAGCATAGAGCAATGAAAAGTTTCCTTGAAAGGAGGGGAGGGGGCCGGCCGTAGTGGCCGAGCGGTTCTAGGCGCTACAGTCTGGAACCGCGCGACCGCTACGTCGCAGGTTAGAATCCTACCTCGGGCATGAATGTGTGTGATGTCCTTAGGCTAGTTAGGTTTAAGTAGTTCTAAGTTCTAGGGGACTAATGACCTCAGAAGTTAAGTCCCATAGTGCTCAGAGCCATTTGAACTATTTTTTGAGGGGAGGGGGTATAAGTCATAGTAACTGACAGAGATATAAGAGTAGATAATTTATTGTCCGGATAGGTGAAAGAAACGAACTCAAACAACATAGAAAACGTTTCACATGTAACAAAAAGTGCAGCATAATTAGGCTGTATACTGTCGAAATGCTGTGTAGGTTCCTATACCCATAAGTACCATGCTACCCGAGTGCTATTCAAGAAACACATACTGTCACCCTCCTACAGCCTATTATGAGACTTGATGAATGATTGATAGTAACTCAAGTACGTTCATTTGATGGATTATACAATACAATAGCTTGAAAAATGTAACACAAATGAAAACGATATTTGAATCCGTTCAACGGCAGCCATTGTGTCAGAATGTAATCGTTCAGATAATTTTATTTTTAACAACAACAGAAGTAAGCTATAGACGGATGTGAACAGTACGCTATTACATTAGATAATTTTTATTTTGAAGACGAAATATTCATCAGGAATAGTAACTGTGGTCGACAAGGCATACCGCAAACCTGACGTATCGTCGATGATTTCGGGGGGCATCTCTCTTTTTGCCATATCGACACGTGGTCGACATATTAGTTTTCGGATTTGGCATTGTTAATGTTATTGGGTGGCCAGATGCCCTTCCTGTCGCCACAACTTTACCCCGGGACCGAATATGCCCTCTCCCCCCCCCCCCCCCTCCAGATGTTTGCCTCTAGTGTTACCCATCTGAAAGTGTGCGAACGCTTTCGAAACATTTGCAAATCGTGTAACTGAGGCGGGCCATGGGGAGGTGGGTCGTGGGTATCAGCCCGGTATTTACCTCGTTGGATGTGGAAAACTGCCTAAAAACCACATCCAGGCTGACCGGCTCGTCTTCCCGTCCTAGAAGCGGTGTACTGACACGCGCGGCTATCCGGGCGGGTTAGTAATTTGTCGGCTTGGCGCTAACAAAGAAGAGCAATAGAGTCGTGAGTAATGAACAATTTACGCTTGTGGTTAGCTGAATTCGGAAGCTGGTGGAAAACTCTGAAGGTGTCCCTCAGTGTCGCGATCGAAGAGTGTAAAAATCCTTATATTTCTTTGACCACGACAATAAAACCCAAAAAGTTTCGTCAGCGTTGAATACGAGATTTATAAACATCGTCATATACCAGTCAGTAAGACTTCTTTCTCGCAGAAAAGAAACTACTGAATGGTCTGCCGGCTTCTGATTTAGAATGGTGAATGTAGACAGCCACTATCGATTGTCCTATTTGTGTTCGCTGTACCTGCGTCCAGCTTTCAAGGTGATAGGATCAGTGAACGTCCGATGTTTGTCAGCGCCTTTTCCTCCCGCTTCCGACAGTAGAGCAATGTAATGGGAGAAAGTAAGACCATTGGTCGTCTGCGAGAGTTGTTGTTTCATCTCAACGCAATTTAGTCTCGGTTCCTGTTCTAACACCTAATAGTAGTAGCGACATTTAAAAAGTAGGTCCGGGTGCGGCTTTAGCAACATTTCACGCATATCTGACCTATAACACCTCCATACTATTTAGACAGTGCATACCGAAATCGAGGTCTATTCTGTGCGAGCTTCTCCATATGTGCATAAAAATGGTTCAAATGGCTCTGAGCACTATGGGACTTAACTGCTGTGGTCATCAGTCCCCTAGAACTTAGAACTACTTAAACCTAACTAACCTAAGGACAGCACACACATCCATGCCCGAGGCGGGATTCGAACATGCGACCGTAGCGGTCGCACGGCTCCGGACTGTAGCGCCTAGAACCGCTCGGCCACTCCGGCCGGCTATGTGCATAACTTTCGCAGTCTACATCTGTTTCAACCTGCTTCCTGTAGTCAATCCTTGTTCTTCCCCGTACGTGATCTCCCCCCCCCCCCCCCCCACCAAACTTCCGTCTACATCTACATCGATACTTTGCACATCACATTTAAGTGCCTGGCAGAGGGTTCATCGAACCACCTTCACAATTCTCTATTATTCCAATCTCGTATAGCGCGCGGAGAGAACGATCATCTGTATCTTTCCGTACGAGCTCCGATTGTCCTTATTTTATCGTGGTGATCGTTGCCCCCTATGTAGGTCGGTGTCAACAAAATATTTTCGCATTCGGAGGAGAAAGTTGGTGATTGGAGTTTCGTGAGAAGATTCCGTCGCAACGAAAAACACCTTTCTTTTAATGATGCCCAACCCAAATCTTGTATCATATCTGTGACACTCTCTCCCATATTTCGCGATAATACAAAACGTGCTGCCCTTCTTTGAACTTTTTCGATGTACTCCGTCAGTCCTATCTGGTAAGGATCCTGCACCGCGCAGCAGCATTCTAAAAGAGGACGGTCAAGCGTAGTGTAGGCAGTCTCCTTAGTAGATCTGTTACATTTTCTGAATGTCCTGCCAATAAAACGCAGTCTTTGGTTAGCCTTCCCCACAACATTTTTTATGTGTTCCTTCCAATTTAAGTTGTTCGTAATTGTTATACCTAGGTATTTAGTTGAATTTACGGCTTTTAGATTAGACTGATTTATCGTGTAACCGAAGTTTAACGACTTCCTTTTAGCACTCATGTGGGTGACTTCACACTTTTCGTCTTTTAGGGTCAACTGCCAATTTTCGCACCATTCAGATATCTTTCCTAAATCGTTTTGCAATTTGTTTTGATCTTCTGACGACTTTAATAGTCGCTAAACGACAGCGTCATCTGCAAACAACCTAAGACGGCTGCTCAGATTGTCTCCCAAACTGTTTATACAGGGTGTTACAAAAAGGTACGGCCAAACTTTCAGGAAACATTCCTCACACACAAATAAAGAAAATATGTTATGTTGACATGTGTCCGGAAACGCTTAATTTCCATGTTAGAGCTCATTTTAGTTTCGTCAGTATGTTCTTCCACCTACGCTCAATGGATCACGTTATCATGATTTCATACGGGATACTCTACCGGTGCTGCTAGAACATGTGCCTTTACAAGTACGACACAACATGTGGTTCATGCAAGATGGAGCTCCTGCACATTTCAGTCGAAGTGGTCGTACGCTTCTCAACAACAGATTCGGTGACCGATGGATTGGTAGAGGCGGACCAGTTCCATGGCCTCCACGCTCTCCTGACCTCAACCCTCTTGACTTTCATTTATGGGGGCATTTGAAAGCTCTTGTCTACGCAACCCCGGTACCAAATGTAGAGACTCTTCGTGATCGTATTGTGGACGGCTGTGATACAATACGCCATTCTCCAGGGCTGCATCAGCGCATCAGGGATTCCATGCGACGGAGCGTGGATGCATGTATCCTCGCTAACGGAGGACATTTTGAACATTTCCTGTAACAAAGTGTTTGAAGTCACGCTGGTACGTTCTGTTGCTGTGTGTTTCCATTCCATGATTAATGTGATTTGAAGAGAGGTAATAAAATGAGCTCTAACATGGAAAGTAAGCGTTTCCGGACACATGTCCACATAACATATATTCTTTCTTTGTGTGTGAGGAATGTTTCCTGAAAGTTTGGCCGTACCTTTTGGTAACACCCTGTACAGTAGATAAGGAAGAGCAATGGGCCTATAACACTACCTTGGGGAATGCCAGAAATCACTTCTGTTTTACTCGATGACTTTTTGTCAGCTACTACGAACTGTGACCTCTCTGATAGTAAATCACAAATAGTCACGTAACTGAGACGTTATTCCATAAGCACGCAATTTCAGTACAAGCCGCTTGTGTGGTACAGTGTGATAAGCCTTCCGGAAATCCAGGAATACGGAATCGGTCTGAAATCCCTTGTCAATAGCCCTCAACACTTCATGTGAATAAAGAACTAGTTGTGTTTCACACGAACGATGTTTTCTAAACCCATGTAGACTGTGTGTCAATAGACCGTTCTCTTCGAGGTAATTGATAGTGTTCGAACACAATGTATGTTCCAAAATCCTGCTGCATATCAACGTTAACGACATGGGCCTGTAATTTAGTGGATTACTCCTACTACTTCTCTTGAATATTTGTGTGACCTGTGAAACTTTCCAGTCTTTGGGTACGGTTCTTTCGTGGAGCGAACGGTTGTATATGATTGTTAAGTATGGAGCTAATGCATCAGCATACTCCGAAAAGAACCTAATTTGTATACAGTCTGGACCAGAAGACTTGCTTTTATTAAGTGATTTGAGTTGCTTCACTACTCCAAGGATATTTACTTCTACGTTACTCGTGTTGGCAGCCGTTCTCGATTTGGATTCTGGAATATGTACTTCGCCGTCTTTTGTGAAGGCATTTCGGAAGGCTGTGTTTAGTAACTCTGCTTTGGCAACATGGTCTTCGATAGTATCTCCATTGCTATCGCGTAGAGAAGGCATTGATTGTTTCTTGCCGCTAACATACTTCACATACGACCAGAATCTCTTAGGATTTTCTGCCAGGTTTCGACACAAATTTTTGTTGTGGGAACTGTTACAAGTATCTTGCATTGAAGTCCATTACAAAACTGACGATTCTCTGGTGCCATAGGATTTGTCCTATCAACCGATCACCGCTTTAGTTAAGTTGTGCCATAAATTTCGTTCCTGCCCATTTCCGTTCAACACCTCCTCAGTAGTTATTCGATCTACACATCTTATCTTCAGCATTAGTCTACAGCACCACATTTCAAAATCTTCTGTTCTATTCTTGTCTGCACTGTTTATCGTCGCTGTGTGACATTCAAAGACCCCAGATAAGGCTTCTTGGCACTTAAATTTACTCTGGCGGAAAAAATCGCAACACCGAAAAATAATGAACGTAGAGTTACGATATTTCGGGAATGCATATGTCTAGGTAACATATTTAAATGATTAACATTGCAAAATCACTGGTTAGTATAAGCGTGAGGTAAGTCATTGCAAATGTGAAATGCTGATACATTAATAACCGGTGTAACCGCCAGAATGTTGAATGCAAGGATGCAGACGTGCATGAATTGCGTTGTATAAGTGCCGGATGTCAGTTTGTGGGATGGAGTTCCATACCTGTTGCACTTGGTCGGTCAGTACAGGGACGGTTAATGCTACATGTGGATGACGCTGGAGTTGTCACCCGATGATATGCCATATCTATTCGACTGGAGACAGATCTGGTGAGGGAGCAAGCCAAGGCAACATGTCGACACTCTGTAGAGCATGTTTGGTTATAACAGTGGTGTCCTGTTGGGTAACACCCCTGCAATGTTGTTCATGAATGGCAGCCCAACAGGTCGAACTACCAAACCGACGTACAGATTTGCAGTCAGGGTGCGTGAGATAACCACGAGAGTGCTCCCGCTGTCATACGAAATAATACCCCAGACCATAACTCCAGGTGTAGGTCCAGCGTGTCTAACATGCAAACAGGTTGGTTGCAGGCTCACAGTTGGCCTCGTTGTAATCCACACACGGCCATCACCGGATCCGAGGCAGGACCAGCTTTCATCAGAAAACACAACAGACCTCCACGCTTCCGTCCTATGAACTCTCGTTTGACACCGCTGAAGTCGCAAATGGCGGTGGTTTGGGGTCAATGAAATTTGCGCTACGGGGCGTCTGACTCGGAGCTGTCCTTGAAGAAACCGATTTGTAACAGTTCGTTGTGTGACTGTGGTGCCAACTACTGCTCAGATTGCTGCTGAAGATGCAGTACGATCCACCAGAGCTATAGGCCGAACGCGCTGCCAGTAATCATGTATATTCCTGCCAAGTCCTTCTGCGATAGGTTCTCATAGCCTTATAACACGACCTCGTTCAAACATGGTGAAGTGTTGATCATGGCGTCTGTTTCGTCTTAAAAACATCAGCTCATCCCATCCAATCTCAAAGCTAACTAACGCTAACGACCGTTATAGCGCGTATTTAAACCAAACATGATTTGCATCCTATAGTGGCGTTACTGGCGCCACTCTTATACATCTTGGGCGAATTTTGAACGGACATGATCTTCCAGATGTAGAAACACGCCTATCAACTTTCGTTTATATCGTCCAACTCCTTCTTGGTGTTGCGATTTTTTTTCCGTCAGTGTATATTCTATGTTAACAAACTTCTGTTTTTCAGAAATGCTTCTCTCACTGTTGACAGTCTCCAAATTTGTTGCTCAAGTAGCAGAACTTATCTATTACTTTAAATGCCTCACTTCGTAATCCAGTTCCCTAAGCATCTTATTCTTTAATTCGAATACACGCATTATTCTTGTTTTACTTTTTTGGCTTCTGTCATTTAACCTCTTTTCAACACAGTATCCATTCCGCTCATCTGATCTTCCATATCTTTTGCGTATCTGACGGAATTACAAAGTTATCGGCAAACCTATAAGATTTCATTCATCTCCCTGAACTTCAGTTCCCTTAAAAAAATTTCTCCTTTTTCCGTCACTGTTTACTCAGTGTATAGATTAAATAACGGTGAAGGTAGACCACAACCCAGTCTCATTGCCTTCTTAAATTTTGCTTCCCTTCCATGTCTCAAATCCGCATCCGACGTCCAGTTTTCCCGAAATCGCTCCAGGCAAATGTCAGGATGGTTCCTGGGCGAGACCGTTTTTTTCCCCATCCTTACAACAGTCCGAGCTTGTACTCCGTCCCTAATGACCTCGATGTCGACGGGACGTTAACCTGTAATCTTCCTTCCTTTACGTCTCATGTCCTTCAATTCATTTAACTGCTGTCTGGTTTTCGTACAAGCTGTGGACAACTTTTCGCTCCCTGTATTTTATCGCTGCTACTGTCAGTTCCAAAGAATGTACTCCAGTTAACACGGTAAACGTTTTGTCTAAACCTATAGTTGCTCTAAACGAAGGTTTGCCTTTCGTCAGATTATCTTCTAAGACAACTCGTGGGGTAAATATTGCCTCGCGTGTTCATATATTTTTCCGGAACCCAAAATGATCTTCAACCAAAAATTGATCTTCTACGAGGTCGGCTTTACCAGGTTTTCGATTCGTCTGCAAATAATTCGTGTCAGTGTTTTACAAGTACGAGGTGCATTCAAGTTCTAAGGCCTCCGATATTTTTTTCTAATTAACTACTCACCCGAAATCGATGAAACTGGCGTTACTTCTCGACGTAATCGCCCTGCAGACGTACACATTTTTCACAACGCTGACGCCATGATTCGATGGCAGCGGCGAAGGCTTCTTTAGGAGTCTGTTTTGACCACTGGAAAATCGCTGAGGCAATAGCAGCACGGCTGGTGAATGTGCGGCCACGGAGAGTGTCTTTCATTGTTGGTAAAAGCCAAAAATCACTAGGAGCCAGGTCAGGTGAGTAGGGAGCATGAGGAATCACTTCAAAGTTGTTATCACGAAGAAACTGTTGCGTAACGTTAGCTCGATGTGCGGGTGCGTTGTCTTGGTGAAACAGCACACGCGCAGCCCTTCCCAGACGTTTTTGTTGCAGTGCAGGAAGGAATTTGTTCTTCAAAACATTTTCGTAGGATGCACCTGTTACCGTAGTGCCCTTTGGAACGCAATGGGTAAGGATTATGCCCTCGCTGTCCCAGAACATGGACACCATCATTTTTTCAGCACTGGCGGTTACCCGAAATTTTTTTGGTGGCGGTGAATCTGTGTGCTTCCATTGAGCTGACTGGCGCTTTGTTTCCGGATTGAAAAATGGCATCCACGTCTCATCCATTGTCACAACCGACGAAAAGAAAGTCCCATTCATGCTGTTGTTGCGCATCAACATTGCTTGGCAACATGCCACACAGGCAGCCATGTGGTCGTCCGTCAGCATTCGTGGCACCCACCTGGATGATACTTTTCGCATTTTCAGGTCGTCATGCAGGATTGTGTGCACAGAACCCACAGAAATGCCAACTCTGGAGGCGATCTGTTCAACAGTCATTCGGCGATCCCCCAAAACAATTCCCTCCACTTTCTCGATCATGTCGTCAGACCGGCTTGTGCGAGCCCGAGGTTGTTTCGGTTTGTTGTCACACGATGTTCTGCCTTCATTAAACTGTCGCACCCACGAACGCACTTTCGACACATCCATAACTCCATCTCCACCATCAATTGGTTTCACACCACGCAAATTCAGAAAACGAATGATTGCACGCTGTTCAAGTAAGGAAAACGTCGCCATTTTAAGTATTTAAAACAGTTCTCATTCTCACCGCTGGCGGTAAAATTCCATCTGCCGTATGGTTCTGCCATCTCGGGAACGTATTGACAATGAACGCGGCCTCATTTTAAAACAATGCGCATGTTTCTATCTCTTTCCAGTCCGGAGAAAAAAAATCGGAGGCCTTAGAACTTGAATGCACCTCGTATGACTTATGCAACTAATAATTGCTGGTATTCACACTTGAGAACCCCTCCTTTCTTTTTAATTGGAATTATTAAATGCTTCGTAAAGTCCGTCGTTATTTCGCCTGTCTCGTATACGTTACTTACCAGGTGGAAAAGTTCTGTCGTGGTATGTTCTCCAATGGATCTTCACAATTCTGAGGCAATGTCGCCTACTTCAGGTGCTTGTTTAGCTTCCAGTGTTCTGCCAAATTATTCTTGCAATATCATCTCTCGTATCTCATATTCATCTACTTGCTCATCCCTTTCCAAGAATTGCCTAGAAGTTGGTTTCCTTTGTATCTGCCTTCTATACATTCCACCTTTAAAGAAACCGCGGAAAGGTAGGAAATTAAGGAGATGGTATCTAACAAGTTGCAGTATGTGTTGGTATAACAGCACAGCGGCTTTCTGTGTTAACTGATTTATCTTTCAATACTTGAAAGGAATATTACATCGCGTATCTGTTTGGCCGCACCTCTGTGTACGTACTAAGCGACTTTTCGAATTGGTTAAGATACTGGATTCATATTTGTGGGGAGCACCTTCCAGATCCCCCTCTGGCATTACAGATTTAAGTTTCCTTAACTCACTTCTAGTGAATGCCGTATCGTTGTTTCAAGACCCTGACGGCAAACCCTAATCAAAGCGGTTATCGCGAATGGGTATCTTCCTTTGTATATATAACTTACAAGAACTTTGCAACTGTTATAACGAAAGGGTCATTTGATGAATAGTACCTATTCTGGGAACCTGTCAGATGACGAGAGAAAAAACTTAGAACAGATTCAAGCGTTTATTCCTGTAAGAATAAGTTAAACCTTCCACGACGTCATACAACATCAGTGTTGCACGCAATGAGGAGGGGTGTTACCCTGCACATCACCTCAGGATCAAAGTTTTAATTCTTCATATTGCGAACATCATCTTTCAGAACTGGCAGTAATCTGCTCGTCTGTTACCGCTACGGCAATCAGCAGGCCAACTCTAGACGGCAACCGTGAAACTGGGAATTTCCCTACCCACAAGTGTCACGAATCTTGCCCGACAGCCAAAAATGTGTGTCCACATCGCAAGATATTTTCAAGAGACGGACATTGATCTCTAAATTTCAAGATGTGAGGAAACCGAGCCACAGCAACCACATTACAAGGTAGACTCCACAGGAGCACATGAGCCACGTGATTACACAAGATGAAACTGCCTGCATTCATTTATATAATTAGTTAATTGTGCACTGTGTTAATGTCTTGCCGTATTAGCAATTTGCTTCGAGTGCTGAGCCACATAAAACTTATCACAAGTGAAATACGAATATCGGTTTATGTTATTTGTAGAGATAATACGTATCACCCCGTAAAGCGAACTGGTCACCTGGCGAGGGAGGCAGCACCGTCGTGTTTACGCGCCTAGAAGCAGTGTGGGGAGGCAATAACAGTGTACACTCCTGTACTCTTACAAGTGGAGCTCCGTTACACGCTGCGTCTCTGTACGCACCACTAAACCAAGTGAACATTTAGCACAAGAACAGAAACAGGACGTACAGTACTCTTATATTTCACAGGGGTTACACACGATGTTTAGCTGGCAGTATCTGCAAAACTACGTTCCCCAAAGGTATTGCTATCTTCCACAACTGTGCCTCTATTCCATCACCTGTTGCTTCAGTCACGAACTCTTTGTTCGAATCTATGCCGTCTGATTTTAATATATTTTCGGTTTCTTTGGTCGTCAGTGTATCTTTCCTCTTTTCTGGGCGTGATACACCGCCATTCAAGTCTTCTAATGCCACAACAGTGGAACTTAAAGTTATAGCAGTAGGAGTAGACTGACCGCTTAGTGTAGCGGCTAGCGTTTTTGGTTAGTAAAGCCAAAGTCCCGAGTTCCAATGCTGATGACCACCTCAAAGTTTTTCTCTGGTAGTAGAGTCTAGAAGGAGGTTCAGTCAGCCTTGATAGTTCAACTTCAAGCTGCTGGATTATAAAGACAGCGAAATTGACGCATAAGTCACCGAGGTAGCGTTACGTAAGTTTTGGGGTTTAGAGAGCGAGATGCTTTACATATTACTGGTTTTATTCTTAGCAACATTCCAGACCAGTTATGTAGGATTTAGGTCTAGATAGTATGGGAGGAGGAGGAAGGGAAGAATTTTCTTGTAAATTTTTCTAAAGAGGAGAATGTTCGTGTTCCTAAATTAATATCAAAAGTTCGGCATTCCTTGTCTCAATGTACTTTTATTAGTTTTTTCTGTCCATTTTTATATGATAATCCCAAGTATTCATGTTGTAGTCATAGAGCAGGAATAAAAACGAAGCTTCACATTCACAGTAATTAAACGTTGCTTGGCATTTTTTTTCACAGTACTCTTCGTATATTGTCACTTTGGATCTTTCATTCACAGTGTAGTGTGTATGAATCCACCTTTCGTCTCAGTAAACCAGTGGCCGCTTTAATTGCGATGCTTCATATTTCGCAAAAAAAAGTCTCTTCTTGCAGTTGTGTTCTCTCTTCTGCACATGACGACTCGTTTATTACGGCACCTTTGAAGATCAAATCCCATACATGGAACAGTTTTTCTCAGTATCTTCCCTAGCCTGTAAATCCAGTTCTCTGCGACAAAAGCTGTGAGGTTTTTGCAAAGATGATATTTCCTTGTATTATTCATAATATAACAGAAACTGCTGTCTAATAACACATTTATCTATATCATTAATGAAATATTTGTTATGTGCATTTTACTTATTCCGTCCATGGGCAAATACTTGAATCTTGCTCCATTCGGCATCGTGTCCCTCATTCCGTGATGTGAATACCATTGTCTTGATTTTGCTTGTCATCAGGTCATCGTAGCTTCCGTCGCCTTCTCTATTGGCACTGTCACGCGATTCTCGCTTTCATTGCTAGTAAAATTAATGGCGTTAACAGAAAGTTGTCGCGGCTTCCTGCGAAGGTATATTCCACGATCGCTTTTCCAGACATTTTTCGCGCTGACACTGCGAGGTAAAACCGTGCGCTACTTTGACTTGGAATGTGACTGTGCCTAGTCACGTGACCAAGTTACTTTCCGCTCAACCGGGTAACCAGTTCACCTTGCCGAGTAATAATTAGGAAAGAGTGAGGTATATCGAAACTTCACTGTATTCGTAACAAATAAATATTTAATTTCTAAACATATTAGATAACAGTGTCTTGGGTAAATAGCTGGCAGCTAGATGCCAGATAAATATATTAGGTTGGTGCATAAGTTCGTAGCGTTTTTGCTTTGCATCTTGGTGTTCCGGTTGCTTTGGGTTTGTTTATCGATTATTATTTTTTATTTATAGTTCACATTCGCCATTTGAGTTTATACATGGTCATTTTGTCATTTGGAGATAGATAGTGGAGCTGTGGACGCTAGAAAATGAAGTACCAAGTGGAGAAATCGGAACATTTCCGACATTTTCTTCTGTTTGAGTTCAGTTGAGGGGTGACAGCAGCGTAAGCAGCCAGAAACATTTGCGCCGTGTATGAGGATTGACATTGGTGACTCTCCACGTTCAGGAGGACCTTCAGGGTTTGATAAAGATCGTTTAAACGTATTAGTCCACAATGATCCACGTCACTGTACTCGATAACTGGCAAACGTGATGAACTGTGATCATTCAACCATTGTGCAACATTTTCATGCAACGGTGAGGGTTAAAAAATCGGGCGTTTGGGGTCCACATGCTCTAAGACAAAATCACAAATCAAAATGGCTCTGAGCACTATGGGACTTAACTTCGGAGGTCATCAGTCCCCTAGAACTTAGAACTACTTAAACCTAACTAACCTAAGGACATCACACACAACCATGCCCGAGGCAGGATTCGAACCTGCGACCGTAGGGGTCGCGCTGTTCCAGACTGTAGCGCCTAGAACCGCTCGGCCACTTCGGCCGGCGACAAAATCACAAAAATTAGCGGTTGGTCATATGTTCATCTCTGCTTGCTCGTCATTTGGCTCGTGAACAACACCGACTTATCGTTGCTGGTGACGTGGTAACACAAGGAGAACAAAGGAATGGTTAAATCCAAAGAAAGCAGCTACTCCCCGTATAAAGACCTGCTCGCATCCACAAAAAATAATCTTATACATCGGGTGGGACAGCGACGGTGTGGTGTATTACGAATTGCTTCCCCTATGTGTAACCCTTAGTCAAATGGTTCAAATGGCTCTGAGCACTATGGGACTTAACATCTGTGGTCATCAGTCCCCTAGAACTTAGAACTACTTAAACCTAACTAACCTAAGGACATCACACACATCCATGCCCGAGGCAGGATTCGAACCTGCCACCGAAGCGGTCGTGCGGTTCCAGACTGTAGCGCCTAGAACAGCTCGGCCACCCTGGCCGGCCTAACCCTTAGTCCTGACATTTGTCAACAAATGGAACGTCTTGCAGACCCAGTCAAAGAACAATGACCTGAAAGACTCACGCCCACATTCTGTTAGACTCACAAGAGAGACCGTGTCCACCTGATCTTGCGCCCTCAGTTTTTCACCTTTTCATCTCTCTATTGAACGCACTTCAAGGACTTCCTTTCTGGATGAAAATGTGCTCTGAACATGGTCCGACGAGTTCTTTGCATCAAAACCACGTGATTTCTACAGTCGCCGAATCTAAAAGTTACCTCAGCGTTGGCAGACTATTATAAACAGTGAAGGAACATATGTTACTGATGACTACAGGCTGTGTTATGTGTATCTAATGGCTCTGAGCACTATGGGACTCAACGTCTGAGGTCATCAGTCCCCTAGAACTTAGAACTACTTAAACCTAACTAACCTAAGGACATCACACACATCCATGCCCGAGGCAGGATTCGAACCTGCGATCGTAGCGGTCGCTCTATGTGTATCTGTTGTGTTGATTAAACTTATGGAAAAACGCTACGAACTTATGCACCAACCCAGTAATAAAAAAAATGTTTTATCCAGAGGAGGAAAACGTGAACATTCTTACACATTTTTGTGATGGGGTGCATTTGTACATTAATATTGTCTTCTCGCTAGGAAAAAAATCTACTTCAATGGAGAAAGCGATTGAATTCTCTTACTCGGATCCAACGGTATTTTACTTAATCCAATATCCAGAATGTGCTATAGGAGCTTCCGTGTCGGCCACTTCCGTGCTGAAGTTACTTCGTATAAGGTGGCAGGGAACGACGTTCCGTTCTTGCAGGGTATAATTGATTCCTTTCTAGCCAGGGATGGCGGAACAGGCACGATAGTGGCTGAAATTAAAATGCGAAAGCAGCTCGCCTGATATATCAGGCCGTTGGCAGTGCACTTTCACCGAAGAGGGGGCGGCGCGGCTGCGGCGGCTGGCGCGCGGCTGCGGCGGCTGCAGCTTCCGGGCGCGCTCCAAGGACACCTGTTCATTCACGAGGCGCTCCATTGAACGTGCCTACGCTCGTCTGCCGCCACCGCCACCTCCGTCGCTGTTGTTCCCCTGCTGCTGCCTCCGGCCACAGAGTTCGCGGAAACGCCGCTCCCGGCGCAGCCTGGCGCGTTTCCCAGGACCGCCAAGCCGTCCCAGTTCTGAAGAATAGATGTCGTGAAGCAGCACAGGAACAAGCGGTTCTTCGCCACTTGTCCTTCAGTAACTTTTTTTAAGGACATGAAAAGATGGGGTGTGAGTGTCGCTTCGTCCCACACAGGCGCGGATCCAAGTTCCAGTTTATTTGGTAGTGGGGACTGAAAGTCCTAAGTAGAAACATGGTGCCTGGAGTGGTCAAAAATCACAAAACTATTCTACTTGGTATGCGAGATACATGAGAGAGGCGAAATATCCACAGACTTCCCGGCGTCTCTCTCTCTCTCTCTCTCTCTCTCTCTCTCTCTCTCTCTCCCTACCTCCCCCCCCCTCTCCGCCCCTCTTCTTAAAATAGGTTGCTGTCACTCACACTTTTAATATTTTAATATGGTACAGATGCTTGCAGTTATAATAACAATAATATATATATATATATATATATATATATATATAATTTTTTAATGTAATAATTTGTTTACTGCGTGCTTATTTCATCCCTCTAGCATAACTTCGAATAAAATTCAGTTAAGATTAATACAAGATTTAAAAAGCATTCGTCTGAAATGCGAATTCATGTCATACAATTAATAAAAGAATTTCGATAGCATCAAACTATCAAAACTTTGACATCATCACAGCATTGAAGTATGCATTCACCTTTAACGATTGTGATCACGGGTATGCGGGCTATAGTTGTGCGAGCTTGAAATTGATGTGTTGTTTTTATTTATTTATTTATTTTAAACAGGTAAGTATAGTCAGCGAGGGAATGGAGCCTTTACCTGGTTGGAATGTCCTCCAAAGGCTGCTGGACACAAGCTTATCCACGTGGGCAAGAAACTGAAAAGTATCATAGTTAGTAATTTCCTTGCCATTTTTGAGACTTAGCAGTGCCCCTCACCCATCCCCCGCACCCGACCCCTACCCTCTGCGACAGTAAAAAATTAACAATATTGGATGATGATGGGAGCATTGTGACGCGATCTTATAGTGTGTGAATCCGTTCATAAATTTCAGGTAGCTTGGTTCTCACGAGACACTGAGCTCACCAGACAAAATTTAGTCATCTCTTTAAAGGACCACATTGGCCGCTTTAGAGCGGTATAGATAGCGTAGAACTGGTACCAAGTGGTCACATGAATCTCCAACGCTATCATACATCATGGAAGCAAAGTGGTGTGTATGTGCCTATCGGTTGTATGGAATCAACGCAGGAAGACGAATCGGCGTGGAGAAGTGACAAAATGCCAGAAAGGAGCTGTCGTGATTTAACTTGTCCATGACCACCCCGTGAATGAAGTTGTTCGATTCTTTGGTATATCAATCTGTCCAACGTGTCTAGAAGGAATGGTGTACCACTCGCAGCCATATAACACGGTGAAGGAAGAGTGGTCTTATAAGAGATCCTTATCGACAGGGTCCGAGACGAGTGTTACAAGTTGCAAACGGCAGTCGGTTTTAAACCCAACAGGAATAGCTGCTGTTAATGAATACAAGTCAGTCTCAACCAGTTTCCGAGCGAAAATTACGAAGGGAATTGCGTGCGGCGGACATTTGGAATCGGGTACCTCGCAAAAGGCATTTGCTGACAGCAGCACATAAAGCGTGGTCTTGAATTGCCCATACAACTGGGCAGTAGCTGACTGGAAGCGTGTCGTGTGCTCCAATGAGTCGCGATTTTCTCTCTTCCCAAATTATGCTAGGTGTCGAATGCGCCAATGGTCCGTTGGGGCAGTTCAGGCCTCAGGTGGTCATAAGAACTTTATGGGGTGTTTTTCGCACCATAATCTGTGCTCACTCATTCCATAGAAAGGTCTCAGACTACTTGGAATAGTTAGCGAAAGCCGGCCGCCGTGGCCGAGCGGTTCTAGGTGCTTCAGTCCGGAACCGCGCTGCTGCTACGGTCGCAGGTTCGACTCCTGCCTCGGGCATGGATGTGTGTGATGTCCTTAGGTTAGTTAGGTTTAAGTAGTTCTACGTCTAGGGGACTGATGACCTCAGATGTGAAGTCCCATAGTGCTTAGAGCCATTTGAAGTTAGCGAAACGTAGCAGTCAGCATTGCCGCAATTAGTTATCTCTACAGAATCTGGTCATCAATGAACAGCTTCAGCTGGATATGGTGTACCCTAAGAAGTTTTGCTCGTACGTAAAATCAGTAAGCGGATAGAAATCATCTATTCACTCAGTGGCCATACTGGCACCGAAACAGAAGATGACAGAAAAAAGCTTAAAATAATGAATTCGGTCTTCCGAAACTTTCATCGTGGAAGATCGCAGCACGGCCTCTCCTTTCAATCGTCACACGAATGCCAAAATGGAAGATAATGAGATAAGTGATCGCAAAATAGCATAAAAACCCACAATCGCTTAACAGTGCAAAGGCGTCTGGACCAGGCGAGATACCTGTAAGGTTCTACAGAGATTATGCAGTTCATCGTTTGTCGCTGGAGCAACGAAGGCTACGTGGCGTGCGGAAAAAATCCCAGATCATTCTTGTTTTCGAATAGGGTGGTAAGACAGGTACACATAATTATTATTGCAGAATTATGGAACATGTTTTATGCTAATGTATTATGAAATTTTTGAAGAAAGGAAATCTCCTCTTTAAAAATCAACTTGGATTCTGCAAACAGAGAGCTTGCGAAACTCGGCTCGCTCTGCTCCTCCATGAAATCGACATCGCTGTAGACATCGGTGCTCTGGTTGATTCCATGTTTCTCGATTCCAGGAAGCATTTTACACTGTTCCGCACTGCCGTTTAATGCAAAGGTTACGAGTATATCAAGTATTGGACCAGATTTATGCCTGGATTCGAGACTTCCTCGCAGATAGAACTCAACGGAACAAAATCGATAGATATGAAGGTAATTCCGGGAGTACCGCAAGGAAGTATGATAGGACCGTTATTGTTCACAATATGCGTAAATGATCTAGTGGGTAATATCGGAAGCTCCATGAGACTGTTGGCAGATGATACAGTTTTCTGTAAGAAGGCAGTAACATCAGAAGGCTGTAGTGAACTGCACAAGGACCTTCTGAGAATTAATAAATGGTGCGGGAACTGGCAGTTGACACCAGGCGTAAGTACTGTAACATATTGCGCATACATAGAAGAAATCCCCTATTGTACAGTTACTGAGGTTCATAGGAATAATCTTAAGGAAATGTACGAGGGCTTGCGGAAAAGTAATACCTCCGAATATTTTATGTGTATACTCTTAAAGCTTTTTAAATAAAACTAACGTTATTAATATTCTGCATCTTTATTCTTCATGGGTACATATTTACGGTCCTCTGCCGCTAGAGGGCTGCGAATTGTAGAATGTAGCATGGCGGTGTGTGATGTGACTATGTCGGCGCGTGAGAAGCCCTCAGAGAAATGAAAGGACGAATTCGAGGAATTAACTCACACCTAGGGAATATTCTCCTTCAGCTTGACAATGCCAAACGACACACGAGCACCGCGACATCTGCAACAATCCGACACCTTGGAGTCATTGTTATAGATCATTCTCCATACTGTCCCGACTTGTCCCCATCCGATGGATACAGACGATGATGCGGCTCCATCAACAAAGTCAAGCATTCTACAGTGAGGCATCAACAAACTGGTCTCTCGTTGGGAGAAATGTGGTCGTCGCCGGAGATACTGTGTTGAGAAGTAAATATGTAGACATGAAGAATAAAGACGTAAAACATTAGTAAAGTTTGTTACCGATTCTTGAGTATTACCTGTCAGTGCGGCACCCTTGCAAGGTTGGACTAATAGAAGAGATAGACAAGGTCCAACGAAGAGTGGCGCGTTTCATAACGGGATGGTTCAGTTGGCGCGAGAGCGTTATGGAGAGGCTCAACAAACTCCAGTGGAAGATGTTATAAGAGAGGTTTACTATTGAAATTTCGAGAGTAAATTCCGGAATGGGTCGGCGAACATAAATGCGAGAAAATGGAGCTAATATGGAGATTTAGCGACAGTTAATTCTTCCCACGCGCCATTCGCGCATGGAACATGGACGAGGGGATCAGAGAGCGGTAGAAGAAGTACCCTCCGATACACGCTGTCAGGTGGCTTGCGTAGCATAGGTGTAGATCAAGAAACTTGTGAAATCTCTTCCTGACCGTACTGAGGCAGTTATCAAGATTAGTGTCTATATTACACGGTATCAGGCTGTTGTCTGCTGGGAGTATCTAATTTTAGGACCAGTGTGCTTATTTTGGCATATTGTCTAGCCCATCAGTTGATATTCAACCGAGCTAGATGCACCCATTAATCAGCTGTTGGACTAAGTAGCTGAAAGAGGCCGACCATTGAAAATGAAGATAGTTTTTAACATTTTTGGAGCTTTAAATAGAGGTAATTGCTGTCAGTCGTGCACCTGACATATCCAAGTGCAGACCCTACCGTCACGTGGCTTAACTGGATTACTTGACAAGCGCCGGCCGCAGTGGCCGTGCGGTTAAAGGCGCTGCAGTCTGGAACCGCAAGACCGCTACGGTCGCAGGTTCGAATCCTGCCTCGGGCATGGATGTTTGTGACGTTCGTAGGTTAGTTAGGTTTAACTAGTTCTAAGTTCTAGGGGACTAATGATCTCAGCAGTTGAGTCCCATAGTGCTCAGAGCCATTTGAACTTGACAAGCAGCTACTACCGCGTTCATGTGCGTACTCGTATAAGCATTGCAAGCCATTATACGAAATACGTTGACAGACATATGCGAAGTCTGACCCTAACGGGCTATTCAGTACTAACCGGCCGCCACGTCATCCTATGCCAAGGGCGTCCTTCTGAGGGACATGGTGTCAGCACACAGCTCTCCGAGCAATTGAGTCATGCTGTTAATGCAATTAAAGTAATTGACATTCAGAAGAAAAGAGGCGGTGCCAATAATAAGGGCCACTGCATCTGATTCAACGTAGTGAATTCATAACATTCGGAATAAAGGATGCCAGATTGAAGCTTTATATGTCTGTCGTTACATCGACTGCAATTCTCCGTCGTTATTCTTACAAACAACTAGTTTAAACGGTAAGCTCTTTTTCACAAGTATTTCCTGAAATGAGACAAGTGACATAGCAGGCTCAAACTCATTCTGATATATGAACGTTCAATATGGTATTTCCATAAGTAACTGTTACTACGGAAGGTATTGTCACGCAATATACATCTCTTTTATTGTATTAACACGATTTTATTTCTTTGTTGTTTTCATTGTTAATGTTCATGTTGGTAGTCTTCTGCCCGATCTCTGCATAAGCTGCAACCTGCATCCGCTTGAACTTGCTTACTTAAGTCAACCTTTAAGGTTCGTGTACGTAGGCCATATCTTAAACGCCAATTATTTGGCCGCTATTGCGTTCCCGACAACATTGCTGCAATGTGACTGCAATAGACGGCAGTTTTACGGTATGGCCGTGTAGTATTGCTGATGTTGCAAGTAGTTGACGACGTATTGCTGAGGGGTTTCGGCCTTGCCCACCAAGGGTGAAGAATATTCCGTACTACATGGCAAACTTTATCTCTGTCCTTGTCTGTAAATGCTTCCCTCTCGCTCTCACATTTGTTTCCTATTCTCTCACCGACAACGCTGCAGTCTGGGGGGAAACAATATCGTTTCGCTTCTGTTCGAATGTTGGGGTGCAGCAATGGAGAAGAGGGCACATGTGAGAATTATGAATTTCATGTATGCAATTCTGGATCGCAATGGCGCATCATTTTGTTTTGACCTTTATCCCTAAGTTGGTGAACAAAAAGAAAATAAAAATAAAAACTGTATTATTATTTAAAACTTACGTTAATGAAATCCTTTAGTACTTCTGCTAAATCATTGCATATTTGTGCCAAAAGGCTTATTGATGAGTAGTGCACTTCAAAGAGGTACAGTCAACTTCTGTATCAATCGCCAGCAGTTAAAACCGAGGGTGATCGCTAAACGGATTGTAACTGGTATTGCTTTCACTTATTTCTATTGGTTTTTAGCTATTCTTGGTCCGATTGCTTGTACGAGATATTCGAAATCTTGTTTCGGCTTTCT
The DNA here is from genome assembly GCF_023898315.1 of Schistocerca nitens. NCBI lineage: Eukaryota > Metazoa > Arthropoda > Insecta > Orthoptera > Acrididae > Schistocerca > Schistocerca nitens. The sequence continues at coordinate 566,164,331 of NC_064616.1, read as the reverse complement.
GGTAAAACTCTGGAAAAGATATGTATCCAGCATCAGTTAACGAGTTAAATTTTCTAAAGCATTCCTTTTGGTTAAAAAAGAGCGCATCCACAAAGCCCGATTTCTCTTTTTCTTTCTAACTTTATTCCTCGTGGGATGTAACAGCAGTAGAGCCGCACTAACTTTCACTAGCCTGCGTTCGTCCATTTTGTGACAATAATGTATCCCCTTGTAAATACTTCTGGCCCGGAAATGTACAGCTGCAAACATTGCTGGCCGGTAGCGTAGTAGTACATGTGGCTGCAGTGTTGCTGGACAGCATTGTCTGGATATATTATCGGCATTATTCAATTTTTACGACCCTTTAGTCTTGCTTTACAATTTTTACCTTTCTCACTTACTTCCATGCCTTAGAAGCGTCCTGCCTTCGGATGTGTCAGATAAACCGATTCCTTCTTTTACTCAAGTTGTGTCATTATTTTTTCTCCCAAATTGAATTTATTATCTATTCATTAGCTACCGAATCTTCCTCTCTAATCTTAGTCATTCTTCTGTGGCACCACGTTTTAAAAGCTTCTATCCTTTTCTTGTATGCATTGTTTATTGTCCACGCTTCGCGTCCGTCCAATGTTACTCTCTATACAGACACGTTTAGAAAATACGTCCCAACACTTAAATTTGGATTAGATGTTAAAATTTTGTCCTTTTCTTTAGAAACGCCAGTTTGCGTTTTATACCTTCTGTGCTTCGACAATTGGCAGTTTGTTGCCCAAATAACAAAACGCATGTATTACTTGTAGTGTCTGATTTGCTAACCTAATTCCTTCAGCGTCACGTGATTTAATAAAACTACGTCACATTTCCGTTGTTTTACTTCCGTTCGTATTCGTCTTATAACTTATTTTGAAGATACTATCCATTCGACTCAACCAATTCCATTTCTGCCTCTGACCGCGTTACAATGTCATCGGCAAACCATTAAGCTTTTATTTTAGCTCCCTGAGCTTTTAATTCCCTTCCCAAACTTCTCTAAGGTTTCGTTTAGCCCTTGTTCAATTTACAGATTGAATAACATCAGGGATAGGCGACAACCCTGTTTCACTTCCGTCTTCAGTAACCTAATATTGAAAATAGCATCCAGTTTTTCTGCTGTAATAATTTCAGTAGCAACATGTAGATCAGTTTAGAGAAATGTGTGGCTGTTGTTCGCCGATACTTGCTTCGTTTGACGGTGAAACTTAAAATTTCTTAATATCGGCTAGAACGCAAATATACAAAGAGCGAAGAGTTATTATTGTTAAAATCTGTAGCATTCTCGGCAGAATACAATTCTACTGTCACAACTGACTAAGATGGCGATATCACTATAGAAAATGATTTTGGGCGTACTTACAGCGAAATTTCGTGAACTATAAAGAAAAAATGGGTATATTAGTCTTTTTGTAACAAATTGGGAGGAATTTTAGTGATGATTTATTCGAATAGTGTTTAAAAGCAGTCTGTTTGTAACAGTGAAAGGTAAATTCTCTACGTTTCAACAGTACTTCAGTATATCTATTTTGTAACCCCTTCTCGAATATAAACAAGACGATGCCGACACACTGTCCGCGACACATTAGAGTTTGTCTAGTCCGAAAATAAGTTCAAATGGTTCAAATGACTCTGAGCACCATGGGACTTAACTTCTGAGGTCATCAGCCCCCTAGAACTTAGAACTACTTAAACCTAACCAACCTAAGGACATCACACACATCCGTGCCCGAGGCAGGTTTCGAACCTGCGACCTTAGCGGTCGCGTGGTTCCAGACTGTAGCGCCCGAAAATTAGTGCCTCATGTAAATGTAACATACAGAGCGGTGCAACATTGTTTGTTACTCGTTGGCTATGCTAAGGTTTTTGGTTTGGCAAAGAGTATTCCCCATTCGCATTTACCTTATTGAATCCCTTTCTGAATGCACGAATTACGAAAATGCTATAGACATACGCCTTCATACGTGAGAGATTTTGGGAGCAGTCGTCAATAAACCACCTGGCATACTTAAATGGGTTCGTCTGACATTAATGCCCAGTCACAACAATCACAAAATTTTGCTGGAAGCACGTACCTAATGCTTGATCTGACTGGCAATGAAAGCCACATCTCATGTCATCTCAGACGATTCCATGCGGAATGTGTTTTTCGTCGATTCGAAAGAGACTGTAAACTGCTAAATGTGACCAAATGTGACCTTGTTCCGTGCGCGTGCGTGTACCGAATGATCCTATAACCTTGTTTAAGGCATGTTATGCTTGGAGTTCCGATGGCAAGAGTCTAATAGCCGCTGTGCACGCGCTGTACTGTGGTGTCCGGCGACGGCTATTCATCGTCCTGACCGCAACCTCTCGTAAAGCGGAAGTCGCGGCTTCGAGTACCGCCTTTGGCGTGGGCGAGGACATGGCTTTTAAATGTGCCGTTACAGCTACAGAATTCAACGTATGTTGGTTGTAGGATGAAATGTGTGATATTTTAAGATGTTTGCCATAGATGCCAAGGTGCGATGTAGAATCCACACTGGAAAAAGAAAAACATTACGACTTCAGAGAAGATATTAACGTTTCTCATCGGTATTATTCAAGGTCAATAAAGTTAACACGATCCAGTAAGGAGAGAGCAGAGTGGGGGGGGGGGGGGGGCATTTGACCGCGACCTTCACTTGATGAAATACAGGATGTATTCATATCTATGGTATAAGTTAGGACTAGCTCTACAATATTATGCCATAGGCAAGAGAGAGAATAATATACTAACCGAGAAATACCGAACTCACAGGTGAATCATTTGAAATAAACTGAAAAGGACACACATCTCTTTTCATATAATTAAACTAGAGGAGATAAAGTGCAAGCGCCTACAGGGGCGGACAAAAATATGGAAGCTCCACAAGCCCAACGTATTACCATGTTTTATAATGTGTTGAAAACCGTTGGCATTCAAAGCAGCTTCTGGTCGCCTCAGAATGGATAAATACTGGTCCTATATGGTTTTCAAATAACTCTTATACCATTCTTCATGCAAAACAGTGGCAAGTTCAGTTATCGATGCTGGAGGCGGGTAACGATCACTCATCCTTCTCTCCAAATAAAACCACATACGCTTAGTAACACTGAAATCTGGTCACTGTAGTGGCAACGGAAGATGCGAAAATTCACCCTCGTGCTCACAAAAGCATACCTGGTCAAGATGAACTGTGTGAAGAGGGGCCCTGTCGTCTTTGAACACAACATCACCACTCGGGAACAAACATTTCATCATGGGATGGAGCTGATCAACCAAAACGGTCACATAATTCTTGGCACTAATGCGACCTTGCAGAGTAACCATGGGCCCATGAAATACCACGATATGAGTGTCCAAATTATCACCGAACGGCCGCCATGTTTCACTCATGGGATACAAAACTCGCCCAGAAGTTGGAAGCAGTGTGAAGCAAGGCTCAACCGACCAAATGATTTTCTTCCACTGCTCCAAAGTCCACTTTTTATGACTTCGGCACCACGTTTTCCTGTTACTGGCATTTGCATCAGTGATGTATGATTATGGAGTCCAAGCTCGCTCTGCAATTCCCTGCGTATGGAGATCCTTTCGAATTGATTTGATGCATAATAGGTTCGCGAGTGCGACATTCAGCACTGCAGTGATTTTTGCAGCTGTCGTCCTCTTTATTTTTCGTCACAACACTCTTCAGTGACCCTCTGTCACGATCCGTTACCACACACTTTCGTCTGCGATGTGGCTTAGCGGATGGTGTTTTTCCTCTTTTTTTGTATGCGATATAAATCTTCGATATGGTGCCTCTTAAAACACCAAGCACTTCGGCTGCCGTGGTTACGGAAGCACTCACCTTACGAGCATCAACAATTTGCCGTCGTTCGAATTCACTTACCTCAGAAATACACTTTCGTGAGCACGACTGACACTTGCGACATGTAGAGGACATTGCACAGGTGTCATTCGTGGTCAAATACAACAGCACAACCTGCAGGCTTGGCTAGCATCTGCATTTATGTTCAAGCATGCATTTGTCGTGGTGTTCCCATATTTTTGTCCGACCAATGTAATTTTACACACTCAGCATGCCTTCAGAAGGAAATCATTAAAATCCTTCGGTAAACTAAAAAAGAAAAAAATCAGAAACCATCCACCACAAATCTTACATATTTCCTTATTGTCTATGCGATCATCGGCATATTACTCATGTCTCGAGGCAGCTGAAAATTTGTTTTTGGGCGGATTTCGCACCCAGATTTCCTGTTTATCGTAACCATTCACCTTGGCCATCCGATCACGTCCCAGGACCGACCCAGACATCATGCCAATCGTTTGAAATTTCAACGCGCGATATGCAGGAGATGTGCGTTCGATTAAAGGTGGCCGGCCGGAGTAGCCGTGCGGTTCCGGGCGCTACAGTCTGGAGCCGAGTGACCGCTACGGTCGCAGGTTCGAATCCTGCCTCGGGCATGGATGTATGTGATGTCCTTACGTTGGCTAGGTTTAATTAGTTCTAAGTTCTAGGCGACTGATGACCTCAGAAGTTAAGTCGCATAGTGCTCAGAGCCATTTGAACCATTAAAGGAAATTAGATCATGAATTATGCATCATAGCTAATTCATGTACAATATTTGTCAAATTATAGCTTTTATTGTGAAAATGCTTCTCTCTTCCTATCATTGAATGATATGTTCGTGCTATTGAATCTGTGTATATCATTTATTATTATTTTCCGGATAGCATATAAACGATGTGGTGTCTGTAGATTACTCCTCAACGCACGTTAAAGAAATCTACCATTTCCTCATTTTTTATGTAAATTACTTGTACGTTGTCCGTGAAGTGTTGCAGATTGATAACTTGTGTGTCGGCTGAGGAATTAGTAAGCTCAAATAAGTTAAATGTCTTTATCCATTACAGGCATTGGTTAATTTGATCGTAGGGCACAGTGTGCTCCAGTCTTTACCGTGAGCTCCACTTTTATGCATACGCACAATTTTGGACCTACCTGATCCTGTGTGATGCCATAAGAAACAAACCAGACACATTAAAACAGCACGGCTGCAGTGCTTGTGACTACAGGATATTGCGAAGAGCTTTATGTTGATTCGGAAAAAGTTCCTAACACGTAGTGTGAATAAAGAGTGAGCATCACATTTAGGTAGAAGAAGGAAATACATAAACAGTGAGATGAGCTTAATATTCGTCTTAGTATGCACCCTGAAATTAGAGGTTTTAACACCAGGGCTAGAAAGGTACTTTAGTATTGAACAGATGGAAGGTTCATATAGGTTACTTCCAGCATTGTAATAAAATAACAACTAGTGTCACATTTCGCCATTACATGATTGTGACCGACGAATTTGATCATAAATGTGAAAGAGAGCAACTCCAGGAAATTACGTATGAGAGTCTATTTTACTGTGTCGATGATATAAGATTAATTCATTGAGAGAGGACATAGATTTTTTTAATGTTCACTGCTGCCAGTAAGTATACTGAAAGCAGCTGTTAGTTTCTTTTATTGAAAGGCTTCTCTTTGATTTTTTCGGAAGACGCAGAAGTTACTTTAAAATACGTCAGTGCTTATATTGCAATGTAATTAAAGTATATTGGGATTGTAAACTTTCTTTTGAAGGCTAGGATAAAAAGCTGCTAGACATGAATGTATTTCATGTTCCCCGTCTAAGGTATTAGAGTATTCAGCGGATCTGACATACTTGGTGACTTTTCCGCGACATTATTTTTTTATTTTACTTGTGAATTCACACACGTGTTCAATTTACTTGGCCATAATGTTCCCTCCACGCTCGCAACTTTCAATCAGCTGTGTTAGGATAGGCTTAATGTCTCATCTTTAATGACGTTACTGTCGCCATGAGTTAAAACCCCCTTCCTGAAAACAAATAGCAGATTTTTTTAGGAAGGATGCGTGTGACATACATTTAATATGTTTATAACTAGTATGCTTGCAAAAATAGGTTTATAACTGCGGGGGAAACTAGTGTTTTGATGTTTGTGATCAGAAGTTTAAGGTCGTGCTTGTCAGGAGAAAGTTCGCGCCTGTCGAGCACAGTTAATTCCTGCTTAAGGCCCACGCCGTCAGACACCTTCCTGTCTGACAGGTAACCATTAGGTATTTCTAAACGGGCTGTGTTCATCGTGCACGTTACGTGAAGGAAGTGAATTCAGTTGCTCTGTATCGCATCTGAGGCTTTGCTGCATGCCCTGTAGCTTCTCACTTAACATGTGCAGTAATGCCATTAAAAACGGGACCAGTTGCTACATTTTCTGAACGCTCGGAAAGAAACCGGCTACAGGTCCGTGGAACCACGCCAGCATTAACATGGAAATTGCAGTGGGAGCTGTGCAATTCCGTGGCGAAGCGCACAGGATTTCTTAGCTTTGTGTTTGCTTTTCATGAGTCATTAACTGTGACTTCTAAATGGAAGAACTGAAGATAGAGAACAGCTAGACGACATTTTTTAAAGTTATTTGATGAGTAAAACAAGGCAAGAGTTGAAGTTTTTCCGGAATTGTGTGTATGATATAGGAATTATGTTATCCATGTCGACTTGAAAACTACGCGGCTCTATAGAAAAATAACTGTGAAATAGAAATAAACATTGCATCAGCCACAAATCGCCAAATGAAGGATTTATTTCTCCGTAACGAATTTGAGACCTAAGACCATCTTGAAATGATGACTTGCAAGTTTAAATCTTTCTTGTGATTAGACCTTTTTTGCCTAATATAACTTAAAAATTACAAATTGCTTTGTATTCGCTATTTTGACCTGTGAGTAAAACGTGATCTCTTTCTCCTAATGAGAAGTGTGTAATATCGCATAGAAAAGTATTCTGAAGAAATAGGTATGTTTTAAACTTACCTACGCGTATTTCAGATTACAGTTTTTGTTCGCGTTTTTATATCTATACGTTAAGTCTAACCTCGGAACTACTGTAAAAATTTTGGTACAGTTTGCATTAATAGATAGACCGATTCACGAGGGAGATTTGTGTATATAATTTTTTAGTGCTATGCCGGACAATTCTTCCGGCAATAGATACTCAGTGCTACTGGTGCGTAGTCGGGGCGGGTCGCAAGTTATAGATAAATAAATTGTTTTTTGAATTGTGACTGTTTACAATGTTCTTTTTTCTCTCCCCCCCCCCCCCCCCCCAATTCCATGAGGTGAAAAAAGACTGTAGAGCCAAAACCAGTATATGGGATAAAGAGTGTCGTATCTTGCTGTTAAAACACGCTATTGTTTGACTAGAAAAGGGATTATTGTTAAGAAGTATAAAATACGACGTAGTATTCTCAGAATCATATGTTGCGCGCTTTAACTTAGACAACGATGTGCAGTAAAAAACCTGGCATTGTAACATTAGAGAAAGAGACATAGTTTCTTAGCGTTGGATGATTAATGTAACTAACACCTGCGTTTTAATTTGCTATTAGAACCTAAGAAGAGGTGGTTGCACTTCGGTACGTCGACCTATCGACGTCACATCATTGAGACGCGTCAGGCGACAGGGTGTAGTCGCGTCTGCCGACCTGATATGCAGCTACGAGAGCTGGTCACGCACAGGAAGCTCGCCTGCTGCATCCAGCGGATACTGCTTCCATAACCGGTCCTCATTATTGCTTTTGCTTCCTCTGTCTCGTTTCGCCACGGTCAACAACTCTCGCTAGTGTTTAAAACAAAGAACTTGACGCCTGTCTGCAGTCGATATAAACTTCTTCTATTAGGGGTGCTTTTGTTAAAGCGTCTACTGACGTACTTATGAAAATGAATATTGCTCAACGAGCAGTGGACAGATGTATATTGAGAGCTGGTAGAAATTAAAAAAAGACACACAAATACGTTGATAGCAGGCTGAACTGGAAGCCTTAATTGGGACCTCAATGAAAATGTAATGGAGTTTGGTAGGACTAGTAGCCAGCGGAATGGTTAACAAAAGGACCAAGGCAGATCATTACTGTGTTCTAAGAGTTAAAGAAAAGCATTCCAGAGATAAAAAAAGATCGAGATCACAACGTATCGCAAGACGATAAATGGCATTAGAAAACATCCAGGAGCAACGAGGATGCAGCTGAAATGAAGTGAATTGGTATTATTTTTATTATATGTTGACGGTCTCTTTCAGGATGTTAAACTCTGTATGTTACATAGGTAGGGTCTTAACGAGGTATTTAAATGTCTATGAAAAACTCGTGAGCCAGTAACGCTGTTACATAAAACTATAATTATGGACATCGCAACATCAGAATCTGTTTAGAGAGAAAAAATGCTTTCTGCCTTGATTGTGTGTTGCACTGGAATTATATTGTTGCCTAACCGTATCGACCTTCAAGGTCTAAAATATAATTTTTTACTCCATAACGAAATTATGATGTCTGTGGAAGGTGATTCACCGAAAACGGTCAAGACGGAAGTATATCATCTATCTCATTTAAAGTTTTTATGATGTAATGAGTGCTTAGATTCACATCTCTACAAAACGTATTACGGGCACGAAATACTTTGTCAAGCTCTCACGATTTCCGAGTACTGAATTAGATAAGCATTAGTTGTACTCCTGATGGGTATTGTTTACCAGGCTCCATCGATCCAGGTGAACATTTCATTAGTACCAAGCCCTGAATAACACGGCTGAGCTATTCTTCGAATAAGTGCGCCCTATGTGTAACCGATCAGCAACATCTTTGGCCAAAGATCAAGCAGAAGTGGCTTCTGACTCGATATGAATTGGGCCAGATCATTCAAGGTGCCATGTAATGTAGTCGGGATTCCTATCTTTGTAGTTTAGCGCCAACCTTCTTCAAAATTGCCGGTGATAATCAAAGGTAATGACCTAATCATTTTGGCCGTTCCCTTTTCTAAGGACATCAATATCTGTGGTACATTAAACTGTATGTCTCCCCTCTCCCCTACCACCCATCCTCCTCTTCCTCCCCCTCCCCTCTCCGCCCCCTCATCTCTCCTCTCCCCCCCCTCCCCCCTTTTGTCGTTCAACCTGTATGGCGCTCACACACATTGGAACAGGTGCCATCTTCGTGAGCTTCAACTAGCCAGTACGAACTTCAGTTCAGGATCAAGTCTATGCCGTACAACGCTTGTACACACCCTCACACAAGTGATGTCGTTGAATGGTGAAAGTAGATAAAGTTATTTCTATAAGGAACTTCATATATTGCGCCAGCACTCAGTAAGCACTCCGATACGTTACTGTGAAATTTCTAAGCTATCTTGTCGTTCCCTAGTGTTTAGAAATTTCGTGGCCTAACGAATTCTATACTAATTCGACCTTCTTTAGCCTTTCATATTTGCATCAAAGATGTTGCCGTACGCCCTATACGAATAGCAGAGTCGCTGTAGAGATCTCCCCGGCGCGTAAATCTTCGTGTCTTGTGTCGACAAGGCCAAATGATGCCCTATAAAAATTCGTCCCACTGCGAGTCTTCCGTCTCAAGCTGCCTTCTGTTCCCACAATGTTGTTCGCGGGGTAACAGGAACCCAGTCATTAGCTTGTATAAATGTTGGACAAAAATAAGGAAACACCGCGAAAAATCCATGCTTGAACATAAATGCAGATGCTAGCCAAACCTGCAGGTTGCGCTGTTGTATTAGCCACGAACGGCACCTGTGCAATGTTCTCAATACGTTGCAAGCGTCAGTCGTGCTCAGAACAGTGTTTGTGTAGTTGTGAGTGTATTATGTCGAAGCTAAGCGACTTAGAACGTGAGCAATTTGTTGGTGCTCATGGTAAGTGCTTCCGTAACCAAGGCAGCCGAAGTGTTTGGTTTTTCAAGAGGCACTTATTGAAGATTTATACTGCAGGCAAGGAAAGCAGGAAAACCTCACCCGCTAAGTCAGAACGCGGAAGAAAGAATGTGTTGAGCGCTCATGACGGACGGTCGTTGACGAGGATTGTGACGTAAAATAAGAGGACGACAGCTGAAAAAATCACTGCAGAACTGAATATCGTCAGCAACAAAACAGCACGAAAAGAGCTACGTAAGTAGGGAATTGCAGGGCAAGCAGGAATTCCGAAACCACACCGTAATACAAATTCCCTAACAAGAAAATGTGGTGCCAAAGCCATAAAATCTGGACTAAAAAGCAAAGGAAGAATGTCATTTGGTAGGATCAGTGTTGTGTCACACTGTTTCCAATTTCTGGTTTTGCGTCCCTTGGGTGAAACATTGCGGGTGTTCGGTGGTGGTATTCAATGGCTCCCATGGTTACTCTGCGGGGACACATTACTGCCGAAGATTAATACGATCTCATAGAGTAGTGTTTGTATCGCAATGGTGATGCTGTGTTCCAAAACGACAGGGCCCCTGTTCACACAGCACGCATTGTCCAGGACTGATTTTGTGAGCACGAGGATGAGTTTTCCCATCTCCCCTGGCTGCCAAAGTCACCAAATCTCAATATTGTTGAGCGTTTGTCGTCCACTTTCGAGAGAAGGATGCGTGATCGCTCTCCTCCTCCATCATTGTTACCTGAACTTGCCACTACTTTGCAGGAAGAATGGTATAAGATTCCCTTGAAAACCAAAGAGGAATTATATTTATCCATTCCGAGATGAGTGGAAACTGTTTTGAATGTCAACCGTTTTGCTACACCGTATTAGTCATGGTAATGAGTTGTGTTTGCGGTGTTTCCATACTTTTGTTCACTCTGTGCACTTCTCACTTCTGACAGCAGTCCATTCCTCTTCGGATTCACGTAAATTTCATAATATGACGATTTTTTCGTGATACTGAAATTTTCACAAACATACATATATATACACATATTCCATTCGCCCACCTTCTTACGTAAAGATTCAGTCCGCAAGTACAGTTCGTTCAGCTTCTATGACATGAAAAAGGCGTGTAGAAAAAGTGCTTAAAGGAAGCTGTAAGCTTGGGCAATTCCAGCAGCACAATGTGACACCACACACGTCCAGAATGGCTACAGAGTGGCTCCAAGAACACTCTTCTGAGTTTAAACACTTCCGCTGGCAACCAGACTCCCCAGACATGAACATTGTTGAGCTTATCTGGGATGCCTTACAACGTGCTGTTCCGAAGAGATCTCCACCCCTCGTACTCCTACGGATTTGTGGACAGCCATGCAGGATTCATGGTGTCAGTTCCCTCCAGCACTACTTCAGACATTAGTCGAGTCAATGCCACGTCGTGTTGCGGCACTTCTGTGTGCTCGCGGGGGCCTTACACGATATTAGGCAGGTGTACCAGTTTCTTTGGCTCTTCAGTGTATATTACACTGAATACGCTGCGGAATTAGCCCCTTTCCTTGTGCACATATGTATCAAGAATCTCTTCAGCTGTCCCATGTGACTGGAGGAAAGCGCAGAGGACTTCTTCTTGCAAAATGAGAAAAAGAACGAATGCACATAATTAACGAGCAATTTCGCTGACATCAGTTTGTGGGATGATCCTAGAGCACATACACAGCTCAGAAATTACGAAATTGCTGGAGAAAAAAAGATTCTCTCAGAGAATCAACACAGATTCAGGATAAAACATTGGTGTGAGAAACACTGCTTGCTTTAGTCACACGCAAGTGGTGTAGTTTGATTATATCTTCCCAGATCTCCGAAAGGCGTTCGTCATCGTACCACATCCTCGAATAAGAACACATACGATCATATGGACTATCTTCGCAGATGGGCTATTGGCTGGACGAATATTTGGGAACCCAATACGCAGTGCTGACCGGCGAATGTTCAACAGAACCGAAAGTAACAAGTGGTGTGCGCCAAAGAAGCATAACAGTATCTCTAATGTTATTGATATACGTAAACGATTGATCAGATAGGCTCTCCAGCGGTATTAAATAGCTCTGCGGCGATGCTGTTACCTACAGAAAAGTAACATCGTTGAGCGAGCATAAGGAAATGCAGAAAGACTTGGGAGAAATTTGTTCAAATAGTTCAAATGACTCTGAGCACTATGGGACTTAACTTCTGATGTCATCAGGCCCCTAGAACTTAGAACTACTTAAACCTAACTAACCTAAGGACAACACACACATCCATGCCCGAGACAGGATTCGGACCTGCGACCGTAGCGATCGCGCGGTTCCAGACTGTAGCGCCTAGAACCGCTCGGCCACCTCGGCCGGCTAGAAATTTGTCCGTGGTGTAATAAAATACAGCTCTCTTGAAATGTGGACCTTGCTGTCACGCGCCCATACAAACATGTCCACGTCTATGGCCATGAAATGTGGATAAATGCAAGTGAATATCTTTAACAACGTGAAAGAACACGATAGGATGCGATAGTAAGATTGACAGCGGACATCTGGAGCACTTCACATCTTTGGATATGCAGGATCACTATTAAGAAGCGATATGAAATTGGGAGATCACCTAAAATCGGTATTAGGGAAGTCTTCTGTTAGACTTAGATATATTGGAAGGGTTCTGAAAAAGTGTAGTGCATCTGTAATGGGAATCGTGTGCAAGACGCTAGTGTGACAAATTCTTGAGTATTGTTCCAGCGTTTGGAGTCCGTATCAAGTAGGCATGGCTACATGCGACCTGCTAGGATCGTAACAGTTCGGTATAGCTCATATGGTAATGTAATACTGACTCTTGGTGAACTTGAAAGGAGTCTACAGAAGAAAGGTAATATAGCTCTCGCGAAACCATGTTGGTTAAACCTAGAGAACCGTTGTTAGAGGGTGGCCGTGTGACCGTACTGCGTCCATCGCATGTCTCGTGTGCAGATCGTCAGAATAAGATAAGAGAGGTACGGCGCATACGGAGGAACATAGAGTGTCAAGTTTCCCTCGCCCATAAAATACGATAGAAAATTCCTAATATTCGCACGAAGTGCCCTCAGAAACGCACTGTATAGTGCCTTGCTGTTTATATGTAGGTAGTACAGAATTTTCTCAGCAAACACCGCGTCATATTTCTTTTTTATTATGCGTGGAATTCTAAATTAAAGAAATATACAGGGTGAGTCACCTAACGTTACCGCTGGATATATTTCGTAAACCACATCAAATACTGACGAACCGATTCCACAGAACGAACGTGAGGAGAGGGGCTAGTGTAATTGTTTAATACAAACCATACAAAAATGCACGGAAGTATGTTTTTTAACACAAACCTACGTTTTTTTAAATGGAACCACGTTAGTTTTGTTAGCACATCTGAACATATAAACAAATACGTAATGAGTGCCGTTTGTTGCATTGTAAAATGTTAATTACATCCGGAGATATTGTAACCTAAAGTTGACGCTTGAGTACCACTCCTCCGCTGTTCGATCGTGTGTGTCGGAGAGCACCGAATTACGTAGGGATCCAAAGGGAACGGTGATGGACCTTAGGTACAGAAGAGACTGGAACAGCACATTACGTCCACATGCTAACACCTTTTTATTGGCCGGCCGCGGTGGTCTCGCGGTTCTAGGCGCGCAGTCCGGAACCGTGCGACTGCTACGGTCGCAGGTTCGAATCCTGCCTCGGGCATGTATGTTTGTGATGTCCTTAGGTTAGTTAGGTTTAAGTAGTTCTAAGTTCTAGGGGACTAATGACCACAGCAGTTGAGTCCCATAGTGCTCAGAGCCATTTGAACCATTTGAACCTTTTTATTGGTCTTTTTCACTGACGCACATGTACATTACCATGAGGGGTGAGGTACACGTACACACGTGGTTTCCATTTTCAATTACGGAGTGGAATAGAGTGTGTCCCGACATGTCAGGCCAATAGATGTTCAAATGTGGTGGCCATCATTTGCTGCACACAATTCCAATCTCTGGCGTAATGAATGTCGTACACGCCGCAGTACATCTGGTGTAATGTCGCCGCAGGCTGCTACAATACGTTGTTTCATATCCTCTGGGGTTGTAGGCACATCACGGTACACATTCTCCTTTAACGTACCCAACAGAAAGAAGTCCAGAGGTGTAAGATCAGGAGAACGGGCTGGCCAATTTATGCGTCCTCCACGTCCTATGAAACGCACTTCGAACATCCTGTCAAGGGTCAGCCTAGTGTTAATTGCGGAATGTGCAGGTGCACCATCATGCTGATACCACACACGTTGACGCGTTTCCAGTGGGACACTTTCGAGCAACGTTGGCAGATCATTCTGTAGAAACGCGATGTATGTTGCAGTGCTCTCCGATACACACGATCGAACAGCGGAGGAGTGGTACTCAAGCGTCAACTTGAGGTTAGAATATCTCCGGATGTAATTAACATTTCACAATGCAACAAACGGCACTGATTACGTATTTCTTTATATGTTCAGATGTGCTAACAAAACTAACGTGGTTCCATTTAAAAAAACGCAGGTTTGTGTTAAAAAACATACTTCCGTGCATTTTTGTATGGTTTGTATTAAAAAATTAAACTAGCCCCTCTCCTCACGTTCGTTCTGTGGAATCGGTTCGTCAGTATTTGATGTGGTTTACGAAATATATCCAGCGGTAAAGTTAGGTGACTCACCCTGTATATAGCATTTGACGAAGGTCTTGATTTCCAGACGCTTCGTATGGTGGTTCACTATTATTTGTAACGGACGGTTGCGCCGAACCAGGTGGTGAAGTGCTAAAAAAACTGGATTCTTATTCGGGAGCAGCGGAATTTGAATCCCCGTTGAGCCGTCCTAATTTTGGAATTGAGAGTGACCCATTACTTCAACTCGTAATCGTGTTGGTGACTGTTGTATACATCTGTCTTCGGTTAGAAAATTCAGTACTATTTCCAACCCAAAAGACCACGATCGGTGCTATTATTTTAAAAACCCTTTCACGAAGTAAAAGAGTAGCATGAATAATTTCTGTGGAATATTGGTGACTTACAAATCGGTTTACATTAGTAGCAGCAAGTATAAGTATTCGTACCCATTGACCATTCACACATTCTGTAGGCGTTGTTGAGTTTTTGCTTCGTGCGTCGGCCGCCCTTTCCCGTTTGCTGTGACGCTGTTCCACAAGTTCTTAGGCTGCGTATCTGAAGCCGCCTGAAGAAAGAAAGAAGCGACGTGCCAGACGCGTGCCGGCTGGCGCGGAAAATGGCAACACTGAAACTCAGGGACCGACGGAGCGCGCAGGGAAGCGCTGCTCCCGCTGGGAGCACACTCCTCGCCACCCCGCCCTGCCTCCCATGGCTCGGTGCATTCCAGGCAGTTCATCACACATTCCTACTCTCTGCCAACGCAAGCGCTCCTATTCTTCCGTCTCGTAGCCCTTTCTGCCAGCCGTCGCAAGAAACGCAACGTATCCAGGTCGCGGTCCGGGCAGAGCCTAAAAGATGCGGTGGCAGCTTTTCGACCGAACAAAATGAAGCGCAGTCAGTCACTGTTTTACGTGGTCAGTAAAACTATACCGTTTGTGAAATCCGTTATCTCACCCTCAGTGGCGATATGTACATACAATGCGAAAACACAGACTTCCAAATTGTAAGCGAAAACGGTTACTGCGTACGCAAATGTGTAAATGGGGAACAGATTAAATGTGGCAACGTCACTGCAATAAAGGTATCTACAGGGTGTTACAAAAAGGTACGACCAAACTTTCAGGAAACATTCCTCACACACAAAGAAAGAATATATGTTATGTGGACATGTCCGGAAACGCTTACTTTCCATGTTAGAGCTCATTTTATTACTTCTCTTCAAATCACATAAATCATGGAATGGGAACACACAGCAACAGAACGTACCAGCGTGACTTCAAACACTTTGTTACAGGAAATGTTCAAAATGTTCTCCGTTAGCGAGGATACATGCATCCACCCTACGTCGCATGGAATCCCTGATGCGCTGATGCAGCCCTGGAGAATGGTGTATTGTATCACAGCCGTCCACAATACGAGCACGAAGAGTCTCTACATTTGGTACCGGGGTTGCGTAGACAAGAGCTTTCAAATGCCCCCATAAATGAAAGTCAAGAGGGTTGAGGTCAGGAGAGCGTGGAGGCCATGGAATCGGTCCGCCTCTACCAAACCATCGGTCACCGAATCTGTTCTTGAGAAGCGTACGAACACTTCGACTGAAATGTGCAGGAGCTCCATGGTTCATGAACCACATGTTGTGTCGTACTTGTAAAGGCACGTGTTCTAGCAGCACAGGTAGAGTATCCCGTATGAAATCATGATAACGTGCTACATTGAGCGTAGGTGGAAGAAACTGAAATGAGCTCTAACATGGAAATTAAGCGCTTCCGGACACATGTCAACATAACATCTTTTCTTTATTTGTGTGTGAGTAATGTTTCCTGGAAGTTTGGCCGTACCTTTTTGTAACACCCTGTATAGCCACAAAGCATCAGCTACAAGAGCGCGGTCAGTTTTAAAGAAATGACAATTTGCGGATTCTTTTGCCTTTTTGTATCCTACAGTCACAGTGTTTCCCACATCCATTATGGTCAGCATGTTCTTAGAAGTTTTCATTTCTGCTGAACTCCGTAATGAGCAAACTGTGGACTCTCTCCTGCAACTACGAGTAACTGTTCAAAGCTATGAAGCATGTAATTCGTTTACAAATTTACAGCAAGCCGCATTTCTGACAGTATATGATGATATATCATTAAGTCTATTTTCCCTTACCGACAGTTATATATACCAGATGAAATATATATTGCCCGGCCTTCAGTTATTCAGATGAGTATTCGTTATAACCAGACATAGCTGTTAGAGAAATTTTTTTTTCCCCTCCAAGTTGCACCTGTTCTGTGACTGGATATTTCTCGTTACTCTCTTTTCTGATAGTTCCTATGCTCACAGATATAAGTATTTTGGTTCTCATTTGCTTACCAAACTGACACTTTGGCCGGCCGAAGTGGCCGTGCGGTTAAAGGCGCTGCAGTCTGGAACCGCGAGACCGCTACGGTCGCAGGTTCGAATCCTGCTTCGGGCATGGATGTTTGTGATGTCCTTAGGTTAGTTAGGTTTAACTAGTTCTAAGTTCTAGGGGACTAATGACCTCAGCAGTTGAGTCCCATAGTGCTCAGAGCCATTTGAACCATCAACTGACACTTCATTTTTGTAACTATTCGTTATTGTTTACCTCTTGTCTCCTGGACATGATATTACTATGCACATTTTCCGTTTTCTTTCGGTTAGCACTGAAAGAGGTTTTCTTGCTTTTGCCGACAATTGCTTTCTTTGTTGCCTAGTGTAAGAAGATGAATTGTAGTAAATAAGAAATGTTGGCGGAACACGTCTTTCAGACATAGTCCTTGGATGATGTACTGACCTTGTATGGGGTGTTACGTACCGGTTTGTGTATACAAGACTTCATCAGTACAGGAAAGCTTTCGTCTCTAGTGAACTTACTGCGTGCGGTAGCGTTCTCGCTTCCCGCGCCCGGGTTCCCGGGTTCGATTCCCGGCGGGGTCAGGGATTTTCTCTGCCTCGTGATGACTGGGTGTTGTGTGATGTCCTTAGGTTAGTTAAAAAAAAAAAGCTCCGTCTGTAGGCCACAAGTGGCCCTTCCGGGACCGTCCGGCCGCCGTGTCATCTTCCGAGGAGGATGCGGATAAGGAGGGGCGTGTGGTCAGCACACCGCACTCCCGACCGTTAGGACGGTATTCTTTGACCGAAGCCGCTACTAATCGGTCGAGTAGCTCCTCAATTGGCATCACGAGGCTGAGTGCACCCCGAAAAATGGCAACAGCACGTGGCGGCGGGATGGTGACCCATCCAAGCGCCGGCCACGCCCGACAGCGCTTAACTTCGGTGATCTCTCGGGAACCGGTGTAGCCACTGCGGCAAGGTTAGTTAGGTTTAAGTAATTCTAAGTTCTAGGGTACTGATGACCATAGATGTTAAGTCCCATAGTGGTCAGAGCCATTTGAACCATTTGAACTTACTGTTCATTCGAACGTCACTTTGTTGAGCTGGGCGCACCACACTCGTGTCATTCAGTCACAGAAATAGAGTAATTATATAAAAAAAAACTGTCTGCTCTTGGCGTCCATTAGATTTAAAGCAGAGTCGAGAGATCCCAGGCATCTTAATTTTTGTGTTCTATTTTTCCATTTTGAACCATTTCAACTTCTGCTAATTAGTGAGTTGGGGAGTACAGATGTAGACGGATATTTAATAGGTTATTTCAGCAAGGGCGCAGGTGATTCCTTTCTTCAAACGTTGTCGGAACCTGCTACCTCTGTAATGACCACTGTCAGTACTGAAGCATTTATTTCTCCGCCAAACTCCTTTTCCTTCACGGTGCTGAGTTAGGACATTCTTTGGTTGTTGTTTCGACTATGAGCCTCGACTTCATAGAGGGCTTAGAGTTTCACTGGGGAAATACTGATTTATGTAAGATTAATTTTTTTCTGTTAAAGCTGATCGCGTTTCTTTGTGGTTTTGTTCTCACTAAAGGCGAAGTGAGTGAACAGTACTCCAGCAGGAGCGAGAATGTTGGCGTGACCCAAGCTCGAAAGTCTAAATCAATGATAGACATATTCTTTTTGAGAAATCTTTGATTTTTAAGCTAATCAGCAGCAGAAATGTCCTCCATTTCACAAAAAGGAACATTGGGCGTTTGGGTTGCAGCTCTAGCGGGGTGCTTACATCAGTTGTTGCTGTTGTTGTTCTCGAAATAGATATCACGGGAAAACAACAGGTGTACATGCGTTTCTGTGCTTATATAATTTAAAAGTTGTACCTTAATATTTATACACGCTTGCAGAGGAACGAAGGAAGACAACTAGATCACACATCTGATGACATAGGTTGACAAACAGGTGTTGCGAGTGGCATGTGGACGTGGGTGTGCTGTTACAGCAAGCGATGCGGAGACGCAGATTCAAAGAGCGCGCCCATGCCATGGGAATAGTTACGCGGTCAAGCACAGAGGGCAGGTCGAGCGGCGGCCGGTGGTGGATTGGCAGAAACCTGCAGTCGTCGCCGTCGCATTGCCGCGACCGCGTGTGCTGTGTAGGCGTGGCTTTGTCGCCGCAGCGACACCTGCTTTGCACTTACTTTTGCTGTTTGTGTCGCTTTTCCTAATAAGTGTTCCGCATCTTCACTTTAGTCTTCCATGTGCTTTCGGAAATCCTTCCGCTTCAAAAGAAGTTTTCCGAACTTTCTAACCGGTGTGTGTTGTGACTAAGGTGCTACCCTGCATATTGTATGTGAGGTCAAGGAATTATCCTAAACAGGAGAAAAGCAGCAATGAAGACAAGAACTGTGTTTGCAGTCTCTCAATATTGGAAGCAGGATATGTTAGCTGTAACAAGCCACATGCAGAAAGGTAAGTTCTTCAACTTAAGCCGTATCTGTTTGCCAGATGTGTTCATCTAAACAATGATGCAATGTAATCCAGTCTCTAGGTTCTATTGTGAAAGACGCAGCTTTAGTTAATTTACATAATTTGCACTGGTGTTTCAGTGAGACTTCTTATGAGCGCCTTTCAAAACCATAATGTCTGACAAACTAAAGTGAAAATTGGTAGGTTTGTGAGTGTGTTTTTTGTGGGGGTGCGTATTGAGCTAAGTCCTTAGCTTGGCTCGACAGATAAAATATTACATGAAACCATAAACGTTGTGAAACAACAAAAAACTAGGAAGCTTTCTGATGAGAGAATACTAAAGAAAAATGTTGGATGTGGAATATAAAACTCTCCTTGGTGAAATACGCCAAAGAAAAATGAAAGGAAGGACGACCGTTGGTGTAGATGCTGGAATAGAAACACCGTGAACTGTTTTCGTGGTGATTTTGTGTATGCCGTGATAAATGAAAGGACCATTTTTATTTCCGAAAGAACATTGTTGTTCGTGATTATTTTTCTTGGTCAGGTGTTTGCTTGGAAAGACTCAGCAGTTATTGCTTACGAAAGATATAACATCTTTGTCGTTACTCACCATTAATTGGAAAGGCCGTAGTCGAGTTTAGAACCATAATTTTATATTAACCATTACAAATTAGATTAAAAAAATGAATATATATTTAATTGATGCTTTTCATGAATTTATTAATTGGAAATACATGCTGCTAAATTAACAAGTTCTTAAAATATTCTACAACATATAGTATACACTGTAGTGGTTTTATGTAAGATCTATACCCAATGTTGTCGCAAAGGCGGTCACCAACCTCACAGACGCAGGGCAGGATGTCCTCGAAATAGCATGCGTAAAGTTTGCCGTTTAGGCAAGAGCTGCAGTGTCGCTGTCACCGCAAACCCATCTTAGACATGCATCTAATGTTTCACAATTCTCAGTTTAGTTTACAAAATTTTGTGGTTCTTGAAAACATTACAGTTTCTGTGTGTAAATGTGAAAGGTATTAGGCATCATCACCACCACCACCACCACCACCACCACCACCACCACCACCCAACCCCGCACACACACGCACACACACGCACACACACACACACACACACACACACACACACACACACACACACACACACACACAGAGAGAGAGAGAGAGAGAGAGAGAGAGAGAGAGAGAGAGATCAGTTCTGATTGAAATTAATACTAATTAGTTTCCTAATATTATTTTCTTTTTATTTTTCAGGTGAGTACAAAACCACCGGAATCCTTCCGCTGAAGTAGTTTGGTGAGTGCAGTGTTAATAGCTATTCATACAACTGAGATAGTGGGTGATTGTTAATACCACGTTCGACATTCGTATCAGAATAGTATTCAGATGTGGTTGTAATGTTAAATGTTCATTTATGCAGTGTGAACTAATTTTGTGCTGTAGGCCCTACCTCATGTTAACGAATAGCATACAAAGCTTCGGTGGGCTATTTCATAACTAAATATCGAAGGTACGTGTTCATCTGTAGACGCGAAATGAACTTCTATAACTTGTTTTCTTACGTTTTGACAATTGCGTTTTGTATTATTTATTGTTATGAGTTTATTCACACAGCAATTATATTTTGAGGTCGCTAATGACTCCTGTGGGCGCGCGGAAATATTTTAAACCTGAGTGCTGGATCAATGCCTGAATGCTCCCTGATATTTATTTATAACAAAAGCAATAGTTCCCGCACCTTCACATATTCATGTTACTGTATGGAATTTCGTTGATAGATATGTAATGGCACACGCACTCTATGAATCTCTCTAGTAACCCACTGGAAGCACTAAAAAGAGGTTCCTCTTGTCAGGGACTAAAACAAAAAATTAACCACTGGAATGGTTTTATTCTTAGCAGATAGTACACAAATACTTCCCATCATTTCCTTTAATTATTATGGCGATTTTTTAAACGTATTTTAAAGTACTCTGTTGGTAAAAGAAGGCAGAGAAATGGCGTGTCTTTAGGATTGTAAAACGTACGCAAAATTTGGACCAATTTTACAAATGTCAAAGTAAACGGTGAAGGAGTGTTGCGAATAGGCCGACCGGAGTGGCCGTGCGGTTCTAGGCGCTACAGTCTGGAACCGCGTGGCCGCTGGCTCGAATCCTGTCTCAGGCATGGATGTGTGTGATGTCCTTAGGTTAGTTAGGTTAAAGTAGTTCTAAGTTCTAGGGGACTGATGACCACAGACGTTAAGTTCCATAGTGCTCAGAGCCATTTGTTGCGAATACAGAGCACCCGATAAAATTAAAGACAGTAAGAAATCGTATCAGTGCCTTGATTTACTATGAATAGAAAATTCAGAATTGAAATTTTAAACCATGCAAGACGAAGGCATATTCCTTTCTATCATTATATTCAAGCAAATGTAATTCCGAACTTCATTTCGCGTTATAGGCAGTTCTTTGGGTGGTCAACAAGAGAGATAGATTGGTTGGCTGAAGACTTGGATATTGACATCCCGATGCATTGCTGAATATACATAAGTGTTCTTCATTGGCTCATTGTGTAGTCACGTTACAGATGCAGTGAAGGACATGAAGCGACAAAAGCACCAAAGATCCATCTCAGTTTTATTTTTATCTATTCCTCCTCCTTGTTGCAGAATAGACGCCTTACGATAGCTAAGTACGTGGGAAACCATTCCAAGACATGTGATAGCCAGAACTCCAAAGATTTTTTTGCGTTTATAAAGGGTCAGTAGAGCAAACGTTAATGTAGCCTTAATACAAAAAACAAAAGTAATGACACTTGGAAGAAATAAAAAGATAAACATAATGCTGAATGGAGAAGTATTAGAACATTTGAAAGCTGTAAATACCTCGTAAGCAAGATACAAATCTACTGGAAGAGCAGCACAGAAATTAAAACCATATTAGCACTGGCAAAAAAGGCATTTTATAAGAAACGGAGAATTTTCTGCGCCGATTTATGGACATAGGTTTAAGGAAAAGGCTAATAAAATGTTTTGTATGGAGCTTCCTCTATGGTGCTGAAATGTGGACACTGCGGCTGGGAAAAAAAAAACCAAGGCTTGGAAGCCTTGGGAATGATGACATGGCGGAGAATGAAAGGAACTAAGTTGGGTGGGAGTGAAACATAAGGAGGTTCTGACAGGAGTGGGAGAGCAAAGACAATTACTGGATATAATAAAAAGAAGGAAACGAAACTGGATTGGACATATATTAAGAAAGAAGGTGACGCGTTTAAAAACTGCCTTAGAAGGGTATGTAGAAGGAAGGAGGCGACAAGGAAGGAACAGATTTCATGTCCTGGATGATGTGATAGGGGTCAGCACATACACGAGCACTAAGAAGAACCTGCTAATATAGCACAAAATATGATGATGATGAAGGTGGTGGTGGTGGTGGTGGTGGTGGTGGTGGTGGTGGTGGTGGTGGTGGTCATATATTTGCATATAAAACAGTGATGTTATGTAATTAAATTGGTTTAGGATACAATTTTACCTGTGCATCTTACAGTACACATTCTGTAAATCAGAATTACCAAGCAGATATAAAGTTTTTAGCAATCATATACGAATAATCCAGAATTTGCAGCTGCAACATTTTGGCAGACAGTCTCTCTCGTATTCGTAAAACTATAACAATGTCTGAACCCCCTTTTCCATTGCCAAAATACATATCTCACTGGTTATAAAGTGTGTAAAGCGACTTTCTGCGGACTCATTGTTTTAGAAGTGGGTGTATCCCAAAAAACTGAGACGGACTTAATTTGGTTCCCCAACAAGCAATGTAATTGTGTAATAACACAATGGAAGTTGACCTTTATGAACAGAAATTGAGCTGCTGGGTCTAGGACAGAAAGACAAGAACAATGAGATAGGTATCCAAACTTCAAAAGAGATTAGTACTGTATGTGTAGATTGTTAAAATAAGGGAATCATAGAAAGACTTCTTTGCTTGTTTGCGCAAAGCACTTACAGTAAAGAATAATAGCTGCAGATAAGAACACTGGAGTTAGAAGAAATCAATTGATAAAACGTTGCTGAAAGTGAGAGACGCTCATCGTCTCTAGGTACGAGAAGAAAGGGTGCAGAGCATGAAAATAAGGAAGAAACTAGAGACAGAGCTTCATGCATTGTCTGCCAATTGACTCCGGGTGAAGAATCATGGCCGCATTTTATAGTCGACGATGCTATTTTGTCTTCTTTGATTTTGAAGTAATTGTGTGAAATTAAAATATAATGACTGTTACATTCATTAATGTTGAGATTGCTTGTAATTTTCAAAGTATGTCAAGAGTTCGTCTATAGTTCGACATACGTACTTCCAATCGTAACAGGAAATACACGATCGTTCACATCGTTGCCAATGGGACCCCTGTTTGTCATAGATGAACAAGAAATGGTTCAAATGGCTCTGAGCACTATGGGACGCAACTTCTGAGGTCATTAGTCCCCTAGAACTTAGAACTAGTTAAACCTTACTAACCTAAGGACATCACACACATTCATGCCCGAGGCAGGATTCGAACCTGCGACCGTAGCAGTCACGCGGTTCCGGACTGAGCGCCTAGAACCGCTAGACCACCGCGGCCGGCTCAGATGAACAAGAGTGGCAAATGAATGCTTCAGGTTCCCTCGCTCCTAAAATTAGTGGTGCAGTATTTCTGCTATATTGCTATACTTGATAGAGCTGCTCAGAAAATTTAGCCATGTTAATATATTCCCCATGTTTTTTGCTACTATAATTATATAAATGGAAAAATGACTACGAAAGTTCTATTACAGAACATTCGCAGTTGTCATCGCATTCATAAAAATGGAAACTGTAGGAATTAGTGCAAGAAAGAGGGAGCAACAGGACAACCACCACAAGTAAAACGGTCGTCATACCAAATGCTGACTTCAGTACCGTAGTGCTTAATTAGCACGTATTGTTGATATATCCTTGCCTTCTTTCGACCTAACCGCCTCGCGCTACCAGTTACTGGGGCATTAAGAAACAAAGATTTTAACGTGGAATCCAAACTACAGACCAGCTTAATATTCGTCACACACGCCAAAGTTTTTCATATGTGACAAAAGCCGTCAGTGACAGAAATTGTCCTGGTACCGACTGTAAATGGTATTAATAGGCTGACAGCCACCGAACCACAATGTATACTGGTGATAATGGCTAGAACGAGGAAGCCTGCTGATCAACTGAGAACCTTGAACTCGCGTGGGACAGGAGACAGCCACGAGGAGATTGATACTACTGCTTAATTGTAGGTGATAATGTTCAGTAATGTTTAATTTTTAATGACTCTGTATTATTGATTGACTGAACAAAAATTACGGTATTAATTTTGGAATAGCTTTACTTACAAAGAGAGTTGGTGGAATATCATTAACAAAAATGTTAACCTCGATATAAAACGAACAAGGGCAAAGATCTTTTTATAATTCTATCATCCGCCGATGCCTGCATATAATTTTCAGCGTGCGTCGGAGAGTACTTCGTACCAATATTAGAAATTTCTTGTCGTATTCCTTGAGCCAGGGGAAAATAAATGCTGTCTATATGTCTCTGTACGCGTCTTATTCTCTCTCACATTAGTCTCATATATATTTTCCAATGGACCCGAACTACGCGTGCTTTTAACCATTATGCTTTATTGGAGCTGAGGGAAACCCCACAGGTTTCCAGGCCAAGAACCGGCTGGCCGTTGTGCCAACTCTCTCGATTGCCACTTCACTCAGTTTGCTGGAACTTTTTGTACATCTGGCGATTTAGTGCGTGACTGGTCAGCTCTAGACTGCCTTACATCTACTTTGTAGGAAATAAATCTGCTGCGCCGTTCGCGTTCTATTTGTGTCTACTAGTGCTCTTACTGCTATGACGAAGGAAAAACTGAACCAGGCTTGTGACGCATTTGTATGCATTCGTCGTTATAAATGACATTTCGATGACCCTGAACCCATTTTTATGATGAATGTGCTTGTGCTTATAACGATTTTTTAAAATTAGGTCTATTATTATGATACTGTCCCAAATAGGGCAAGATAGATCTCGGACCTCTCAAAGCAGTTGGAACTTGAGCTCCTTAGTTCGTCTCTTGATGTAGACTATCACAGTTTTGTGGTTGACTAAAACGTCCAGAGGGCACTCGTCCGATTGTTCTCCATCTTTGTTAGCACACTATTCTCCCTACTGCATACTTTCGTTTAATTAGCGCTGGTGTCCTATATACCGAACATGTACAACCATGTCATGGCCCGAAAACTGCTTACTCACCACTTTCAACTTCAGTAGAATGCGTCCTTCATTTTTCACAATCCATCGATAAGCACGGCAAGATAGTAATAAACATATATGCCTGACAAAGCTTTCAAACAATTGCCAGTGCAATCACGGTAAAAAAAAGAAAAAAACTACTTTTCCGGTAGAGGAGAAGCCGTGCGATTGGGATGTACTGAGGGCGGTGGACGGAGCGTGTAGCATTTCAGCGACCACCTGTTGCCGCATCTCGCTAGCCACATGTGGTCCGCCAAGATGGATCACTGTGTGCGGTCCTCAGCACAAAGCCGCTCTCTCGTTCAGTGTTCGCACTCGTTAACCGTCACGAGGATTCTCAGGGAACAAGCCACATGTTTCATATGCCTAGCGTTTTCATTGACATATTCTTTACTGTTTCATCGGCCATCTGTTTTATGTCGAAATGGAGAGTAATGGTCGTCAGGCATGGTGGGTAGTAAATTGTCCTGCGTCAAAGGTGCCCATAACATTGAAAGTGGGGAATACAGTGCTCTCGTGCACTCACCTCATTTCCGATTAGAACCAGGTTATCGCCAAAGGGCAATATTAGATTATGGTAATCGACCGAATGCTGCGTTACATTCGGTCTGCATTCGGTGTAATCCTCATTAGCCCAGGGTCGGAATTACAGAGGCAGTAGAGGAGTCTGCGTGCTGTTGAACGCCCCAAATCCAACATAATCTTTCTCGTCAGATGATTCTAAACCGAGTGATGCCACTATTCGACGATATTGGCAGAACTGGGTGATACATGGCCGAAGACAGTGTCAGGAACGAAGCGGTCGACCTGAAGAGACGATAGAACGTGGGGGCCGAGCAATCGTCAGAGGGGCACTCAGAGCCCCGAGTTCATCATTATCATCGATTCGACGTGCAGCTGGTGCTTCAATAACCACAAGGACCATTGAGACGTGTCTCGAGACGCCCTGGACAGCGGTAGCATTCCAACCTGACTGTCCCCCGCCACATTGCCCCGAACACCAGGAGTGATGATCTGGGGCGCCATTCCATCTAATAGCAGGGCCCCTTTGATTGTTACCCGTGGCACCATTACAGCACAGCGGTACGTCGACGATATTGTATGCCCCGTTTTGTTGCACTTCACAAAAGCCATCCTGGGCTTATATTTCAGCAAGATAATGCCCATTCGCATGCTGCGTGAGTTGCTACTGTTTCTGTTCGTAACTGCCAAACCCTGCCTTGGCCAACAAGGTCGCCGGATCTCGCCTCAATTGAGAACGTGTCGAGCATTATGGGCAGGGCCCACCAATCAACTTGGGATTTTGACTATCTAACGCACCAGTTGAACAGAATTTGGCACGATAGCCCTCAGGTGGACATCCAACAACTCTCTCAATTCCACGCCGAATAACTGCTTGCATAAGGGCCAGAGTGGGACCAACGCGTTATTGACTTGCTCAGTTTGTGTAGCTCTTTCTCTTGAATAAATCATAGATTTTTTTTCTGTTCGTTTGTCTGTACATGTACACCACATCTACCAATTTCCGTTCCATTCGGATAATTTCTTCGTGGTACGTCTTTCAGGCGGTACGAAGTTTTCACTTGGCAGTGCTTGTAGGTCTCGTTTTTCTTCACTGCTTAAGTTTTATAACAACCAAACTGCCTGCTGCTTTGACATTTGGTGGCTCTAATCTGAATGGTAGTGTGCAGTCGTATGTGAGCCATCTCCGTAGCAGAAGTCGCCAACGCCCTTTTACACGATGGCGTTCGATTCGGAAGTACCTGGTCAGAATCGTGGTGCCCTGCAAATGGAAAAAGAGGTGCCAGCACCAAGTTCATGATTACCAGACTTCGCGCCGATGTCTCGTAGAGTAGTGTTATGTGACACTCTTGGTATGTGCGTGACAGATGAGAACGCTTAAGCTCGGCGGTTCCTTCGGTGGTATTAGAGAGGACAAGGTTGTGCCGGCGCTGGATTTCAGATTCATCCTCCTTTATCCACAACAACACAGATACAACTCTATAGTATACAAACAAACGTCATAATCATCCACGTGGCACAAATTCACTCTTAACACGTCTTAATTGATCGGAGAAAAACATTGGCAAACGACCTTCACCAAGACCTTGCCCAAGACGGCAAAACGGAAGGCCCGCATCTGCCCCCAACACTAATACTTTGACTTCTGGATTACCTTTGACCTCTCTATAATTCTGTCCTTGACGTTTTACTGCATCCTGTATACGTACTGTGCAGTGGTAGTTAACGATGAGAATTCTACATATTGGGCTACAGATTGGCTGCAGGTAATCGCCAACACGTCCTGGTACTAAGGTGAGGGATTTACAGAACGCCACCGGAAATGGATTGCAGCCCAACATTTGAGGAATTGTGCTACACGGTAACAGTTATTCTCACATAAAAATCACATGTTTATTATGTATATTAAACCGTTAAAGAAGCTAGTCGTAGAAATGTCACGAATGGAGAACAGGGTGGTCCAAAAATGTGTACACTATTTAATTGCTCATAACTTCGAAATTACGTGACGCAAACATCTCATTTTCCATTAAAGTGTAGGTTAAAATTACTGAAATCAGTGTAGGTGTTCAAAGTGGTCACCATAAACATCCATTCACAGCCTTCCCGCTGAACTGCTGCTCGAACTACAGATTGCAACGTGTCCAGTTGGATATTTGTACAGGGATGTTCGATGCCCTCTCGAAGTTCATCCAATGTGCATGGTTTTTGTCGATAAACGACATCCTTTAGTATTCCCCATAGATAAGTCAAGCTTCTCTAGGTGCATCTCACCTGTAATTGTGACATCAAAGAAGAACGGCCCAATCAAACCCCTATAATATATCCGACACATCACATTCACGCCCGGTAAATGTAATAAGATTTCTTTGTTTCCATTAACTGTTTTCGAGGTTTTTCAGGCCCATCTTCAGATGAGGCGCGAAAACTAGTTAGTGGTGACTTGTGGTAGCTATCTATATTTCACTTTATATTTAATATTATTTACAGAGTTGTACAGTAACCGTGATGGATTAGCGCAATTAAGTTAGTGGAGTTATTCCTGACTACAATAAGAGCAGAAAAAGATGGCCTGTTGCCGCTGCGGTAGCTTGCCATTGACAGGAATTAGCTAACTGTGTGCTTATAAGAGCCTGGAATAAGGAAAGCTTGAATAAATTACTCATGTTGATGGAGGTTGATGAAATAGCGTATTGTACTGTTGTAGCAGTAGGAATGGAAATGGCTGGGGTTTGATTACGAAGTAAAAGCCCGAGATAGATTCGTCTAGAAATGCAGCTGATCTTTTGCCAGAACATAGTTCGTGTGATATATATTTGGTATAAAATAACTAACTCCGCATTCAGTCGAAGAGGACTACACGATGCCGACCTGCTGTTGTATCATTCTCTGCCATATGCCTTCATTTGGATGCGGTATGGAGGGCTGTAGAATAAGCACACTACTCTCCCGGCCGCTGCCAGCTTTCCTTATTGCTGCTACTCAGGTGGTCCCACAATACATACTTGATGGAAATAAATATACATTGAAGTGCGTAACGCATACCAAACACTTCAGTCTGAAACTGCGATGTGTGTCGTGGTAGTTGCTGCGTATATAAGGAAACCAAATAATATATCAAATTAAATAATGTAAGATGTTGTAGAAGACTACACATACGTAATCGGACGGTCTGTGGTCTGGACTACTAATCTGTTAATACAAAGTGCTTCAACATCCAGATTATTTTGTTAATTGAGATGGACTTCAGTTTAAACGATGTGAAACCTGGAAGAGGAATCTAGTTACTAATTTCAAAATTAGTCAGTGTTAAAAATGGGTTTTGAAATCTGTTAAAAGTAAGTAGTGTTGTTACTTAATTTCATGAAAGTTTAAGTATTAAATGTCATATGAACGGTTTACCAGCAAAAGCCATAAGGGGCATGTAAACAAGGTTACAAGAATAGACTGAAACTTGCTTGAGAGGAAGGTTTTTTGAATACCGATAATATATGCGACGTTACGGCTATTGACCAAAATGTTGCAACTTTTTGTGGAGAGCTGGTGCATCAGTAATACAGAGCAGTAACGTACATAAATGCTGTTAAAATTGTAAAAATAAACTCGTTAATGTATCGTCGTTTCCATTAGAGGGAGACAAAATCCGTACAGGGCAAACGAAGCTGAAGATGTTCACATGTTCTGGGACTAGTGTGCTGAGCTACCTGTCAAAGCGCCATTTTTTCTTTCAGTTGCATGAAGGCACTCTGTAGGAATACAATTTCGGTATGATGCGGGGCGACATTTTATGTTAACGCTTAATGGACCACTGTTTACGACTTTGCAGTGCCATGAAGAGTTAACGTGTGTGATAAAACCATCCACAAAAAAATAAATTTCGTGGGGTTTCGAGCACGTTACAGGCCACTTCGGCTTGCGCGAAAATGTAGCTATTTATTTTTTATCGAACATATTCTTATTTAGCGCCACGAGGCATAGTGCACCTCGGTCCACACGTTTCGATCACAGAAAAATATCCATTCACCGGACTCGATACATCCGCCACAGTAGCCAGCAATGTAAACTACTAGACCACGAAGCCGACGATCGTAAACTAGAAAACAGTCCACGTAGTGTCACACTCAATACAAAACTTTAACTTCCCAGCTCATTAGGTTCCCGCGGAAGATAGTCAGACATGAGTGCCTTTTTGTTGCCTTGTTATAATGTGGACAACATGCCGATATGGAAAACCTTAGGATGAAACTGACACATGATGTGGCGAGTAACACAGCTCGATGAAACTTGGGCAGTATAGTGCAGAAAGTAGCTGAAAGAAATACTTCGTGATAAGAACAGAAGTGACGCTTTCATTCGAAAACAATAATTAGCTTTAGTTATCACGAATCATGATGGCCCCCTGGACGTCACAAACAGCAGAACATGGTTCCCTAACGGTGTATGATAACAATGGACAGCAGTGCATGTCCGCAATGTACTCCCGTGCTGGCCACATGGTTAGGAAGGAGGTGTTGTTGTAGGGTGTTCCATTCCTTCAGCAGCGCGGTTGACAACTGCTGAATGTATTGGAGCATATCCACATACACCAAGCACCGCCTCCCCAACGCGTTCCACTCGTGCACGATGGACTCACAGAATACCCTTTCGTTCTAAGAAGTTCACTCCACTTGCGCATTTTGATGTGGTCGCGCACTGTCATTCATAAAAATGAAGTCAGGGTCCATTGCATTCCTGTAAAGACCCACATGGGAAGGAGTACAGTGTAACAATAACGTTGATTGGTGAGTGTACCGTGGTCAAAGACTTGGAGGTCAGTACGCCCATGCAACATTATGCTTTCCCACATCATAACACCTAGCTCAGCAAAACGATCATGTTCGACGATGTTCCTGGGTGCATTAGGTATCCTCACCTGTCGTCATGTTATAATGTCAACGAAACACAACGTACTGGTCGTCGGGCAGAGAGACCACCCCCTCATGCAGTCGCGGTGCCATTATGGAGCGTGAGATTCCGTGCGTTGCGTTCCTCTTCAATGTGGATGCAGTTGCACCGGCTTTTTGACGAGGGCCCCTTCTTACCTGTTGCACAACGTAGCGTTGATCTGCTGCTGTAGTAGACCGTGTGCTACTCTCCTTCGAGCAGCAGTCCCTGCGGTTCAGTGTGTTCCCCATACATTAAAAGAAAAAAAAATCATCCTGTGAGCAGTACCAAACTCATGGGCTCCACTCCTCACACTTCGCCTTCTTCCAGTTTCCCAATGATTCTTCCTCGTTTGAAATCATCCATATGTTATCTCCGGGTCATGTTGTAATGAAGAACGCCACCGCACTGCACCGTAACTGCTCACTGATTGATACACACTGCCCTTTCCCGTTCCTTCAACTGCCTCGTGTTACGAGAACTGCTCAACGTGGCACTATAGTCACGCTGAGCTCACGCCATGTGATGTTCAACTTTCTTGCACGGCTGGGAGACCTCTGGCAAAATGTCCCTCACTTTATTTCCATTGAGTAGTTAACGTTACGTTACTTTAGCTATCTCGTCCGTAAGTTTTGCAGAGCATTGAATATACATTAAAGAAAGACCAATGCTGGAGGAGTTGATATGAAAATGAATGTGTACCAGAGTTGCGTGTTTTCTTCCTTCCTTTTTTTCTTTTTTTTGTTTTTTTTTTAGTCACTGGACATAGTTATTGGGGAGTTGCCTAAATTGTAACTCTTTTACTCTTTTCAGATTTTATTCATTATATCCTAAGGAATAAATTACGTACAAAATTATTTAAACAATGCCATCCTCAACTGTAGACTGTTGTTCTTGGTGTCTGATTTGAAAACTGGAAATTCTGAGAAAAATAAATACACTGAATGTAATTTTCTAAACGTCTGCAAGTGGTACGAATAAGGAATCTGGTTTCCCAAGTTGTATCAGTTGGTGCATAAATTGTTCCACCTTTATGAACTATGTCCCTGGGATTAAAGAACTGTAATAGTCTAAGTTTAATGAAATGTTCCACATTTTAGTTCTTACACGATTATTTCCAAGCATTGCAGTATAATTTGTTCCCTCCGTTCCCTACCTCTGCAAACGTTGTATGAACCCACATTTTGCGTTTCATGTATTTGATCATTTCTTCCATTCGATCTTCCTTACAGAACTCCCTATACCAGTCCTCAGTTTTACGAATGAGTTTCTGTGGTGGCTTCCCCGCAGAGTCACCAAAACACTTGATTTTGACAGTTGCAGCTGTAGTTTTAGATTTCTTCTCCTTTGCTTCGATTTGCCTTAAAAAGCAGCAGCGTGGACAGCTCCTCAGCTCACAGATTCGCTGGTTACGCCTTACAAGTTTTTTTTTTTTTTTAGCTGTCGCCATTTTCCTCAGATTCGGCGATAATTCTTGCGTGGACACCTTCAGCCCACATTTTGCCACATTTTGCCTGCCATGGCTTCCTCTGTGTCGAAATTATGGGGGCAATCCGTTTCCTTCTGCAATGTCCATGCAAGTTTCTTTAACGTTTGACTCGCTTAAACCGAACACCTCGTCAGATGTAAAAACATGCCCTTCATATTAGTTTTCAATTCGTTGGAAAATTCTCTACTGCGGCCACAAATTTTTAATATCCCAGTTTGCATTTTCGTTTTTATTTTCAGCATGCCCCTTAGTTGCTGGTTTACGCACATTTTGTATGCATGCACATTCATTTAATGCATGATTTCCATTTAGATATACTGTTGCATCGAAAAGCAACTGATATGTGTTCCACTTTCCATAGCGCCTTTCTGTTGCCGTACTGTAATACAAAATAATTATTTAATTGATAACTTAGGATAAAGAACACAGTAGAAAATTCACCATATCATTTCTAAACATTATGTTGCACTAATAATGCTGAACGCCTTTTTTAAACTTGATATAAGAGCAAGTTTGTCAAATTTTTACCGGTACATAATCGGAAACGTCGCCAGTTTCTTTTATCAATTTCCTGCAAACGAGCCACAACGTATACGCTACTAAGATTATTCCATGTGTATTCGCGCATGACTGAAATTTTATGTTGCCACTTGTCTTATAACAGTAATTCTTTTCGCCACGTACACAGAGTTAGACGAAAACCACAACAAAATCAACACTGTCTTCTGAAGATCTGTCCCGCAAAAAAAAAAAAAAAAAAAAAAAAACACACACACACACACACACACACACACACACACACACACACACACCATAACTGACAGTATGGCTTCAAGAAGCACGTAGTCCAGTCTGACCTCACTAAATGTCGGTTAGTACAAGAGGTGTCAATTTGATAGCAGCGGTACAAACTAGGAGCCGGTACAATATGGACAACTATCTCTTACAAACTGAAACACACAGCGAACCTCTGACAGCAGCACTACAAATCTGACTCTTGTGAAGTAGGACACTTTATTTTATCTGTTTTTAAGCCTGGTGTTATTCTTACGTTCAGTTAATTTTATATTTCTCATGGCATATGCAAAATCACATGTTGGTCGCTCAGGATTAACTTTGTTTCAATGTTCCACAGTCCCAATGTCAGAGGTGGTGCACTTAACAACAGATACACATCCTACACAATATATTGCGCGCGTATCTATGATTAATATTAGTGGTATCCAATAATTAGTGGTCAGTTTCAACTAATCGCCGCTTGATCACCAGTTATTGTGGCGCTGTATTCGGGATATTTGTGGAATATCTTGTTGGAAGATACAAATCAGTGCAACCGATGGCATCACCGTATATATATACGTACTGCCCACGGTGTCCGTTTCAATCTTAATATTATTTCGAGTGCAACATATATATGTGCAGGAAGAAATTCCGCCATGAAACAGAGTACCCCTTAGAAGGAAACATCTTAAGCAGTGTATACAGAATTCGCTGAGGTCTAAGGCTAGGCGCAAATTGAGACGAGTATAGCGCGTATGGCGCGACGCAGCGCAGCGCGCGTTTTTGTAACATCACAGGTTCAAATGGGACCGCGCAAATTGCGACGCGACGCGACTGGGACGCGACACGCGCCTTCGCCAGGTCGCGCGGCGTTGTGGTTGAGGCACAGTTTCTCGCGCCGCGCGTCGCGCTTGCCTCGCTAGCACCGTGGGAAATTTGAGGCGGGGAGTCGAAAAGTAGCCCGGCCATATGTTCACATCGGAACAGCGCATATCAGCAGTGGTAGTATTGCCAATACGATAAATTTTGCCTTACTGTGTACTGAATTTTATTGCCTTTGGGTAGTGTTTCGTTTTTCGCCATTTAAACGCTCCAGCTTTCTTCGTTAGCACGTTATACTTTTCTGTTATTTATATCTGCATAGTTTTGTTTTGTTTTTCTTCTGTCAAGAAAAATGTATATTTCAGTAACTGACGAGCCATTGGCCGCTGGAATTGCACCATATGCCTCCGCGATGTTTTCAGATCGCAAGAAGGGACAGAGGGTAGTGAATAAGGAAGCAAAGAATATTATAAAATCATGTGATTAAGAATCAAGGCAGGAAAGTAAGGCAAGGTTATATTCTCGCTGCCTAGTAAGCTGGCGTATCTGTACGATCTGTTACAAAAATTTAGAAAGGGATAATCTCCACAGGTGTGATCCATTTCTGCTTGTGGTAAAAAGCGTCCAAGATCTGAAGTATAGAAGTTTCACTGTGATTACTCTGATATGGATGTAATAATGTAATACGACACACTGTACTACATGCATGTGAATGACATATTTCCACTGCAAGCTAGAAACAGTCGAAAAGCAATCACAAATAACAATGTTTTAATTGGTTCACCGTGATGAGAAAAAGCATTTCAATTGTTGCATAGACATTATCAGCATGAATAAACTAATTATACAACAACAGGCTACACAAATAAAGAAAATGGTCGGTATTATTACGAAAGTAGGAATATCCTAAAAGAATGTTATGATTAGATATATTTAATTTGTTGAAATGTGCTGCTGACAAAGGCAGATCTACTTTCATGACAATGTCTAAAGTCTAAACACAAGGCACACATGGCTAGCTTGTGCATTCCTGTCGCGCGCATTATCCTTCGCTGCTGACAATACACGGACCATTGTGTTGTGCGTCAGATCAATTGTTTATTTTTCTCAATAACTATTTTATTCGCGATCACGCATTGTTAGTTTGGCAAGTCCTAGGTGAGTAAACAGTATCTGGTATGTGCCTATCATTCCGCCTGAAGGAACGCTCGTCATTATTTTAATACTGCTCAGATGAAGAGAAGGAATAAAATCCTTTGGTAAGTTTCCATTCCAGTCGCTCAGTGTTAAAAATACGATGGGTTACGGGGAGTCCACCAAAATTCCAACAGAATACCAATCTGTTTTTGTGTAAGTTGTTAACCTTTTCTCATTCGAAGAAGCATTACCATTTATGAGTAAAGGCCACATTTCTCTTCGTGACTGGTTTAATTGTACTTCCTTTGTCACAATGTAATTTGCCAAACTCATCTCACAGCAGCTATTGAGACACAATTCCGAAACGGAATGCCTCATTAAACAAGTAATTGGCAATGACAGACCTCAATAGCTTACGAAAAACCTCATAGTATCGGTTTGCAGTAACATAAAAGAAGAAATTTCATGTTTATTTTCATACTAGGAAGCTCTTGTTTCGCTAGCTGTCGATAACTTAAAAAATTAGTCACTGGAGTGAAATAAATAAAAAAAGAAGTATAAGTAGTGATATATCGCCATAGATAAGAAAGTTCCGTGTGTTTAATAATTGGCAAAACACTCTCCTCCTTGTGTGCTATCATTCACCAAACTTTCGTTTCGATGTCTCGAGCGGTTTAGGAGATACGAGAGATGTTGCGAGTATTTCATTCTCGCGGGCGTGAGATCGGAAGTGAGCGCGCTACATGGGATCCATTTTCTCGAGATCGGAGGCAGATAGAGATCTCCTCCCAAGTCTAAACAAAAATTCAGCATGTTAGCTAAATTTCATACGCAGCAACATATGGTGTAATACGTACCAAACGCAAAATCATACGACCCCTAATTTTCGTTGCAAACTGTTTGAGTTTTGCGTAGTGTCTTACTAAAATGTGTACATGAAAATAAGAATGGTCATTAGCGAGGTGATGGGCATCTCGTCACGAAGCTGACATATAACGCTACAAATAAGGCAAAAATCATATATTTTCAGATAATAGTTTCTGTAAAATCGTTTGAGAAAGATAAGAGGTTGCGCGCGCTTCGGTTCAGTCAGCGCAGAGCGTCGCCAGTCGGCGGGTGCGAAGTGTGGTGTACGCGTCGCAATATGCGCTGGACCCGCGCGACCCGTGCGGCACGTGCGTGTCGCGCTGTAGTGTCGTGTCACGTCACACGTGCTATACGCTTCTCAATTTGCGCCTAGCCTAAAGATGCGCTTCGGCCTACTATTTATCGCGACCAGGCAGGTAAGAACACTATTACGTCTTTTCACGGTCTATGATCCTCTCATCAGTTGCGACCGGATACACATTGGTCATTGCTGAGAGTATGCTTTTCCCCCACTGCAGGTGCTTCAGATTCCGAAACATAATTTGCAGACCTAGGACCGCGAGTATGATTGATTTGCTTTATCCATACGATAAACTAGAAAGTAGACAATTAAGTCCCGACTGGTACTTACAAATTTCTTTTTCTAAACTAACATACCAGTGGCGGCAGATTAACTTCAGGAGAAAAAAAAATCAATCGGGCACACAGTTTTAATCTGCCAGGAAGTTTCAAAAATCAATTAGTGCGTAGAACTATCACACGAAACTGCCAATTGTGGCTCACAGAGTCGCAAAATTTAGTTGTCTGGCTCAGTTACTTATTTGTACCTTCAAAAAACCTATTCCAGAACAACTTACGGCGGATGTCACCGTTTCTTGCTTGCCATTTTCCATTGATTCTTGTCCATCTAGTCTCCATATTACAGATATACACTCCGAGTAGCTTCAACTAAATCCCGTTTCAATGTTCTTGGTCTGCCTCTTTTTCCTCTTCCTGGAAGCATCAAATGCCACACTCGTTTCAGCCATCTTGGACCATCCATCCTTTAAAGATACCCACACCAATGTAGCCTTTTTGTTTCAGTTGTGTGTATAACAGTCCTTTCAACCTCCATTTTTCTCTTTATTTCCTCAGTTCTTATGGGATCCACTCTTGATGTTCCGCTACTCCTCCAGTAGTTCATTTCCAGTCTAAGAAGTCTCTATCTCCTTTACTAATTTACCAGGTTTCTGACCCATACGTTGCAACACTTCCCACAGGTGTATAGTATATTACTTTCGTGGTTTTGTTTGTTATTTTTAGTAGTTATTAAAATGCAAATAAAAATACACTGAACTGACTGTGGAGGAAGGGATTAGAATTCCAGTTTGGCGATCGAGATTTGGGTTTTCCTCAATTTCGAAAGCTGACTGCTGAGACGGCTTCATAGGAAGCAACATAGAGTTCCTTCCCCATCATTTTCCAAGCTCAGCGTGTGCTCAGTCTCCAATCACGTCAACATCGCAGGGTATTAAACTCTTAATCTTCCTCCTTCCATCTCTTCCTCTCCTAAATTTGTGTCTTTCGAAAAATTACTTTGCCAGAGAGAGAGAGAGAGAGAGAGAGAGAGAGAGAGAGAGAGAGCGAGAGCGAGCGAGCGAGCGAGCGAGCGAGCGCGCGCGCGCTATTCTTTCTTCAAGTTTTCTGTGGTCATTAAAATTTTCTGCGTGATGAGTGGTTGACGATATTGTTTGTCATTCTGCGTAAAATCCCCTACCTCTGTGACGGTTTGTATATGGTCAGTGATAAACTATCATGTTCACGTATCGTCGTTCCGTTAGAGCACATTCCTTACATAAAGTGAATCTTTCGTACGTTTCGATAAACATCACTACTCTTCTGAACCAGTTTCACTCTTTCATGACTGAAGAAAGAATGGTTAATATTTCATTGCTCATGCGAGCATTTGGGAAGCTTCTAATGACCTTGATATCGACATGTCATTAACATCGGAAGTACCAGTAATGTGAAGGTAAAGGAAGAGATGCCGGGTTACAGCACTGAAATAATGCACTGACCTCCACGCGCTTCGTGAGATAATGATAGGTTACGAGCCGGCACTCCTCAGTGGGTGGGAAGTAAATGAGAGAGAGACTGTACCTGGGTCTCAGAGTGCATTCGGACACCGTGTACCCTCATATTAGCTACAGGACGCCATTGAATAACGAGTAGTATGAATAACATTGTACAGTTGCCGTACTCAAAGAAGATTGTTACACGTACCCGACAACCGAAAGTTTTTATCTGATTTGATTGTCACGATCAGCAGTTTAATTGGGTGTAGAGCAGAGCACTATCGAACGTAACGATTGTTGAAAGAGTTCTGGATATAGCCTCGTGAATGTTACACGAGACAGGGTACTTGTAACGTGAAAAGTGATCTGATCTTAAACAGAATGTCATTTTACATTGGTCAGCCTCGGAGGTTCATGGCAACCGTAATACACTACTGGCCATTAAAATTGCTACACCAAGAAGAAATGCAGATGATAAACGGGTATTCATTGGACAAATATATTATACTAGAACTGACATGTGATTACATTTTCACGCAATTTGGGTGCATAGATCCTGAGAAATCAGTACCCAGAACAACCACCTCTGGCCGTAATAACGGCCTTGATACGCCTGGGCACTGAGTCAAACAGAGCTTGGATGGCGTGTACAGATACAGCTGCCCATGCAGCTTCAACACGATACCACAGTTCATCAAGAGTAGTGACTGGCGTATTGTGACGAGCCAGTTGCTCGGCCACCATTGACCACACGTTTTCAATTGGTGAGAGATCTGGAGAATGTGCTGGCCAGGGCAGCAGTCGAACATTTTCTGTATCCAGAAGGGCCCATACAGGACCTGCAACATGCGGTCGTGCATTATCCTGCTGAAATGTAGGGTTTCGCAGGGATCGAATGAAGGGTAGAGCCACGGGTCGTAACACATCTGAAATGTAGCGTCCACTGTTCAAAGTGCCGTCAATGCGAACAAGATGTGGCCGAGACGTGTAACCAATGGCACCCCATACCAGCACACCGGGTGATACGCCAGTATGGCGATGACGAATACACGCTTCCAATGTGCGTTCACCGCTATGACGCCAAACACGGATGGGACCATCATGATGCCGTAAACACAACCTGGATTCATCCGAAACAATGACGTTTTGCCATTCGTGCACCCAAGTTCGTCGTTGAGTACACCATCGCAGGCGCTCCTGTCTGTGCTTCAGCGTCAAGGGTAACCGCAGCCATGGTCTCGAGCTGATAGTCCATGCTGCTGCAAGCGTCGTCGAACTGTTCGTGCAGGTGGTTGTCGTCTTGCAAACTTCCCCAGCTGTTGACTCAGGGATCGAGACGTGGCTGCACGATCCATTACAGCCATGCGAATAAGATACCTTTCATCTCAACTGCTAGTGATACGAGGCCGTTGGGATCCAGCACGGCGTTCCGTATTACCCTGCTGAACCCACCGATTCCATATTCTGCTAACAGTAATTGGATATCGACGAACGCGAGCAGCAATGTCGCGATACGATAAGCCGCAATCGCGATAGGCTAAAATCCGACCTTTATCGAAGTCGGAAATGTGATGGTACGCATTTCTCCTCCTTACACGAGGCATCACAACAACTTTTCACCAGGCAACGCCGGTCAATTGCTGTTTATGTATGAGAAATCGGTTAGAAACTTTCCTCATGTCAGCACGCTGTAGGTGTCGCCACCGGCGCCAGTGTGAATGCTCTGAAAAACTAATCATTTGTATATCACAGCATCTTCTTCCTGTCGGTTAAATTTCGCGTCTGTAGCACGTCATCTTCGTGGTGTAGCAATTTTAATGGCCAGTAGTGTATGTAAACTTGTTAAAGCAGTTTGCATTATGTAAAGATAGGCTCCCAGTTCCGTCCTATAAATAAGGGGACATACTTGAAGATACAGTTAAATATATTGGAATACAGCGATGTGGGTCTTGTTCTTACCCGTGTTTTAGGAGTTGAGAGGACAGTAATTGCAAGACTGAGAAGTTCGATAACAGTAATAAACCGCCACCCATTATGAAGTGTGGTGAACACTAAGGTCAGCACTGCTTCTCACCTCTGACGCAAAGGTGGGATGAGTAATATTCACAAATGGAACCGAGGACCCAGCTGCGATAAGTTTCCCGAGGAATCTTGCCAAACGTGGCATGGATTCCAAATTCAGGGAACGCCCTTCCAACAGCATTTGCGTTATACTATTTCCTTTTAGCATGCGCTCCACCATCTGGCTGCACTTGCTCTTGGGCGACCTTGGTATGGTGTGAGACCACCTCCTGTGTTGCTCCTAAGCGAATTTATAGTTTTGCGACACTGTGTGACATTTGCTACGTTGTGCTTTTAGTGAGCAGCTTCCTCTAGTATTCTACATTAGACTGCCGGCCGGTGTGGCCGAGCGGTTCTAGGTGCTTCAGTCTGGAATCGCGCGACGGGTACGGTCGCAGGTTCGAATCCTGCCTCGGGCATGGATGTCTGTGATGTCCTTAGGTTAGTTAGGTTTAAGTAGTTCTAAGTTCTAGGGGACTGATGACCTCAGATGTTAAGTCCTATAGTGCTCAGAGCCATTTGAATCTACATTAGACTACTTGTGCTAGATTCCGCGTTTGACAGTGGCACTTCGGCACCACACTGTCGTTACTGGTATTGCAGGGAACTGTAGGGCTGAAGGAGGATTACTGAAGATCTGCAATACGTGAGCAGTGTCGTCGTGTTTAGTCAAATGATTTGTCTCTTGGTGACCCGACAGGCCTCTGTTCTCCCTACGGTAATACTGAGCCGCTGACCACGAAGGTGTCGCACTCGATTGTCTCGTCTCCTCCCGCCGGGTGCATCATAACGTCTGTACACATTCACTAATAGTTTCGACCCGTTTCGATAATACCTCTTAACAGTCGTAATATTGTTCCGCACTTCAGCCATTCTACATGGGATAGAGTGCTGTGTTTCATTTCAAAGAAAATTATCATTCATGAAAGTCCAAACGTAATGTTCAAATGTGTGTGTGAATTCCTAAGGGACCAAACTGCTGAGGTCATCGGATCATAGACTTACACACTACTTACACTAACTTACGCTAAGGACAACACACACACCCATGCCCGAGGGAGGACTCGAACTTCCGGCGGGAAAGGCCGCGTTATTCGTGACGTGGCGTCTCTAACCGCGCGGCTGTCCAAAAGAAATTTAGGCCTTAGCTAAAATGAAATTCTCATTTCTGTTAACAATTCCAGCTCACATTATGTATAAAATCTCAAAATACTTCCTCACTGTTTATCATTTGTTTTGCCTGATATTCTTGAACGAGTTATGACTACTTTGTTCGAGCATATAATGAGAATATTTGCCTTGCCTCGAGAAATTGGCAATTGTCAATTTAATGCCGTGCATCAGACCGACTACTTGTTGGTTGAATAAGCTACCGCAATGTTTCCCAGTTTCGTCGCTATGGATAAGTCATGTGACTTCTGTTACATCATTTATTTTAGATTTTCGAATTAGCGCTGTCAAGGATGACACAGCAGTTTCTTTCTCCGTAGACGTCGATGTTTTTTATTTTTATTTTACACGTCTAGTTCCGTAGGACCAAATTGAGGAGCTAATGTCCAAGGTCAAGGAACGTGTCAGTGCATGTAATTTCAATGTAAAAGTAATAACAGATAAAATAAAATGTTTATGAATCCAAAAATAGCCATAAGGTTAAGTAAACGCAATCAGCTTAATTTTTCAAGGAACTCCTCGACAGAATTGGAGGAGTGACCCATGCGGAAACTCTTCAGTTTCGATTTGAAAGCGCGTGGATTACTGCTAAGGGTTTTGAATTCTTGTGGTAGCTTATTGAAAATGGATGCAGCAGTGTACTGCACACCTTTATGCACAAAAGTCAAGGAAGTGCGATACAAATACAGATTGAATTTCTGCCTAGTATTAACTGAGTGAAAGCTGCTAATTCTTGGGAGTAAGCTGATATTGTTAACAAGAAACGACAGTAAAGAATATTTATATTGAGAGCTCATTGTTAGAAGACCCAGACTGGTGAACAGAGGCCGACAAGAGTTTCCCGAACTTACACCACGGCCGCGTGGAGCGACCGTGCGGTTTGGGGCGCCATGTCACGGACTGCGCGGCCCCTCTCGCCGGAGGTTCGAGTCCTCCCTCGGGCGTGTGTGTGTGTGTGTGTGTGTGTGTGTGTGTGTGTGTGTGTGTGTGTGTTGTCCTTAGCATAGCTTAGTTTAAGTAGTGTGTAAGTCTAGGGACCGATGACCTAAGCAGTTTGGTCCCTTAGGATTTCACGAACATTTGAACTTGCACCGCTTATTGCTCTAACTGTCCAATGAAAATAAGCAGACTAAATTTCGTGTCGAACAATCACTTACTTCAGATACCGTTCGAATAGTATAAATGGCAGCATTAAATCTTTGAGCAAGATCCTGAACATGGGATTTCCATGACAGTTTACTGTGTATCTGAACACGTAGAAAATTGAACTGTTCCGTTTCACTAATCATATGCCCATTCTGTGAAATTAAAACTTCGGGTTTTGCTGAATTGTGTATTAGAAACGGTAAAAACTGAGTCGGTAACGAAACAGACTGGAAACAAAACTGAAGGGCATTGTACCAATTGGGACGACAGTTGGGGAGGCTGTTGGCTTAGTGTCAGTGTGAATAATCTGGACCGCCCAGTATCTCTTCCTTGACATCACTATTGCTTCCTTTTCTTTTTTTTTCCCCAGCACGTGCAACAGTTTTTTTTTTTTTTTTTTTTTTAACATCGAAATGGTTGTGTGCTATAGTTTTGCCACTCCTGCATTTACTCAAAATCCTCTCTCCGTGTGCTGGCAGCAGTTCTGTCATCATCACTTGACAATTTCCTTCGTTCCACATGCATTTAT
Source organism: Schistocerca nitens (assembly GCF_023898315.1). Taxonomy (NCBI): domain Eukaryota; kingdom Metazoa; phylum Arthropoda; class Insecta; order Orthoptera; family Acrididae; genus Schistocerca; species Schistocerca nitens. Next base: position 566,121,273 of record NC_064616.1, on the reverse strand, counting down.
GTTGCTTCCTGTTTAAATGTTACGAGCACCTTACTCAGATAAATACAGTTTTTTATTTACTTTAAGTTTTCGTTTGGAACTGCATTAATTTCAGAGATCTGTCATGTACTACGTGTATTTATATGAATTATAAGCACTAATTGACTTATCGTTAAACGTTATTCTGACGTTCACTTTGTTTATTAATTTGACTTAGTCCAATTTTTTCCTGTTGGCAGAGTGATAACGTAAACTACCTTCGTTCCGCTAATCACAAGAAGTCGACTTTATGTATATCCTACGATAATCATTGAGCACAAGCACGCACTGTTACTGTTTGTCTTGTAAGTTTCTTTATTTTGTTTCTTTATAGCTGACCACTATCAAACTCAGCTATTCTCGAAGCTTGGTACGAATCGGTCCGTGTCTACCACAATATTTTCTTCTTTTCATCGAATTGTAATTGTCTCATTATAGTGATCGTCTTGGCTTTTGCGACCAGTGGAAAAGTAGCACATTGTGAAGCCGATAACCGCGGGCAGAGTGGCTACCGCGGAGTCTGCGCGGTGCGGCGCTTCCTGCGGCAGTAATTGCCCGTGGCACTGCAGCTGATGGTCGCGGGTGAGCGAGCGGTCGGAAGGAGACCGGATGTCGGCAGCTGCGCCAGCTAGCCCGTCCGCCTACCCGCTTTGCCTTGGAATTACAGCGCGGCCAGAGGTTACCTAACTGTAAGAAAGGGAGAGTGCGATAATTGCAGATTCACCCATACGCCTACCACAGAATAGCTGGTTCTTGATAACGAGGTTACTGCTCTGTGTGGCGGCCTGACCTCATAATTCTTCATGAGGGAGACACAGAAGAAAGACGGAAACCGGTTTCGGATTTAACAGTTCGGTGTCATGATTCAGTGACTCGTGACATTAGAGACCTGCATATTTTCAACGTCATTTCTGGGGAGATTCAGGTTTCTACTTATTAGGGTCTTTCAAAATCAAGACCAAGTAATAAAATACAAGTTTCTAACCAAATGACTCCAAAGTTGTAGCGGTATATTAGTTTATTGAAGTAAACCCGAACGAGAACAATTTTATGCTACTCATGGTATGATCTCTGAAAGGTGAGCATATTTATGTAACACATTTTTATCTACGCTAGGTTGTGGTGCTAGGAAGATAAGACTAAAGAGATTCGAACCATCAGGGAGGCATAGCGGCAATCACACATCTCGTGAATTGTTCGCGACTGGAAGATGAATGGGGAGGGGAGTGACTATGGTAACAAAGTACACCCCGCCACACAGAGCAAGGTGGCTCGCGGAGTGAGGGTGTACAGGAATTACGTATGACGAAAAGTTTGCCGTTAATCGGCTTGTTGAGTATAGGTGTAGATACGAACTGCGTTGTCTGAATCGAATGGAGAACACCCTAACCAAATTTGACCTTCCAGAATACCGGGAGGAGGAGGAATTAGGTCGAAGCAGGTGGAGACAACTTGGATATGTAGCATGTGTTATTCAGGAACTGCAGGCTATGGGCGACGATCTTGTTCTGGAATGTGGCTGCTTCAGTGGCACCAAAACGTAGTTCGATTGGCAGTCGTAGTACCTGTGCGCTCTTACGTCTTCCGCTTGTTGCCAGGAAAAGCCTATGTGAATAGTCATCTTTCCAACGTGCTAGCCAGGATAAATTCGATTTTAGGCAATACGATGGAGAACTTCGTATTGTAACTGAGATTCTAGCTAGCAAGTTAATAAAAATCGTCACGTGGTAATATTCGCTCTCCTGTTATATACTATACGAATGGAGACTAATATGACAAAAGTCATGGGATACCTCCTAATATCGTGTCGAACTTCCTTGGGTCCGGCGTGGTGGAGCAGTTCGACGTGGCATGACTTTAACAAGTCACTGGATGTCCTCCGCAGAAATACTGGGTCATGCTGCCTCTATAACTATCCATAATTGCTAAGGTGGTGTCAGTGCAGGATTTTTTGCTCGAACTGACCTTTTGATAATGTCCTATGGTATCATACGTGAGGCCAAATCAGGGGGCCAAATCACTCGCTTGAATTGTCCAGAATATTCTTCAAACCAGTCAGGAACATGAAGTAAAATAATGGCCGCAAAGGTCTCCAAGTAGCCGAACATATGCATTTCCAGTTAATGATCGGTTCAGTTGGACCGGAGGAACCAGTCCAGTCCATGTAAACACAGCCCATTCCATTATGGAGTCATCACCAACTTGCGCAATGCCTTGTTGATAACTTGAGTCCATGGCTTCTTGGGGTCTGTGCCACACTCGAACCCTACAATCAGCTCTTATCATCTGAAATAGGGAGTCATCTGACCAGCCCACGGTTTTTCAGTCGTCTAGGCCTAGGGTCCAACCGATATGGTCACGAACCCAGGACAGGCGCTGCACACGATATCGTGCTGTTAGCAAATGTATTCGCGTGTGTCGTCTCCTGCAATAGCCCTTTAACACCATATTTCGCCACACTGTCCTAACGGATACGTTCGTCGCACGTCCTAAATTGATTTCTGCGGTTATTTCTCTTAGTGTTGCTTGTCTGTTAGGACTGACAGCTGTAAGCAAACGACGCTACTCTGTCGTCAACTTAAGGCTGTCGGCCACTGATTTTTCCGTGGTGAAAGGTCATTTGGTATTCGCGGCACACTCTCGACACTGTGGATCACAGAAACTTGAATTCCCTAACGATTTCCGAAGTGGAATATCCCATGCGTCTAGCTCCAACTAACATTCCGCGTTCAAAGTCGGTCAGTTCCCGTCTTGTGGCCATAATCACGTCGCAAACGCTTCCACGCGAATCACGTGAGCACGAATGACAGGTGAGCCAATACACTGCCCATCTTGTTCTTGAGTACGCGATACTACCGCCATCTGTATGTGTGCATATCGCTATCGCATGGATTCTGTCACCTCAACGTATAAGCATTGAGAATAATCCACATTAAACAAAACTAGTCGGAAATGTCTTGGATGGGATGGGAGAAAATACAGTGAATATTTGATAAAGTAGCAATTGAAAAGGATAACAGTATGAATAACATTAAACAGAAACGTATGTTGGGTTGGCATTACATTTCATGAGTCAAAATGGGAGATTGCACTATGACTAACAGAGAGAAAATTGTGCAAGCATTCTAGGATTTCTTTAAATATTTGTGTAGTGCAAGAGGTGGATAAAAAAGACAGTCAGTGGGTGATGAAAATAATGATCAGAAAGGCAGTATTGAGTCGCCGGGAGATAAGTGAGCTTGTTTGTTTATTTCACAAACAGGACACGCTATAAATCACGTATCTAGCTGTATAGAAGGCTCATGTGTTCATAAAAAGAAAATAAATGACTTAACGGAAGCAGTGGCACTTAAGGTGTCTAGTCATTCGAGCTACGAAAAAAGCAAAGGCGCGTGGTGGTGGTGATTCAGTAGAAATGGTTAAATATAGAGACGAAGTAATACAAACCAAACTTTAAATTTCTGCAGAGCAGTTAACTAAACCTGAAGCAGTGCTGTAACTACTGTACTTCTTAAGAAAAGGGACAGGCAAAATATAATAAAAATGAACTATTGACCTGTCAGCCTGGCACAAGGTATTCGCCTAAATTCTCAATGCCGCATAGAAGCAGAGATTTTAATGAACCAAAGAGACGAACTCACATATAAAAAAGGATATAGCGCAATGAACTATTTGCAAGTCATGACTGAAATCAGGGAAGAGACAATTGAGTATGAATTATCACTTGTCTGGGGTTCGTAGATGGGAGAGGTTCAACAAAATGTCTGTTAATAATCCTTGAGAAACAGGACATTCCTGCTTCGAAATATGTTGCATACTGGAGAATCCGTAAGTCATTTCTGCAACAACTTCCGTTAAATCTCATCAGGATAATGGGAAATTTAGAATTAAAAGGAAAGGGTATTTCGTTTCTCAAAAGTATTGTCAGTATACCTAGCGAAAGCTTTTGAATTATTAGACAAGGAGAACTGAAGCTGTTAATCGAGCATACCTGCACTATCTGCATTTTCCTGGTGACACTGTATTTTTGCTTTTAATGATGATAAACTTCAACAAAAAATGGAAGACTTTGAGCAATTAAGAAATTATTAAACCGTAACAGTGAAGTTATAAAACCTGTTGGTGAGATTCCCATTTAGAGCAGTTTAAGACAATCTATGTCTGGTCAGCATAAAAGTAAGAGAAAAATGTCATGCAGTGTGTGTGGTAAGCTAAATCCGGTTCTCACAACGAAGCTTCCAGCATGTGTGAAAGTTGACAGTCCGTATGTATTACGGTATCAAATTTAACTTAGGGTAGTGAGTCATGGTATTAGAATGGGAGAAGCATTCAAAAACTGATGGCTGTTTGACGAGCAATTGAGGGATGCATGTTGAGAATTGTTTACGTGACAGGATAAATAAAGAACGGAAAGGAACAGGACTGGATTGAAAGGTGTAATAATGAACGTACAATTACTGAAACTGAAGTTGTGAATGGACGGTACATGGATTAACGAACTTCTTTACAGGATTTCAAGAGGTAAGAAGAGACCGAGACGACGGCATAATGGCATCAAAGCCTTAGGACCTAAAGTGATCAAACTGAAAACAGCAGTGCATGTGAAAACTCTAGGTACCGTCTTATCCAGTGGTACATGTTAAATAACTGCTGCCGTTGCTGCTAGACGACGACGACGATGATGATATGATAGTCGAACTACCATAAGTAAAACTGTCAACCCTTAGATGGTTATGAACACACGAATGTTTTGTTGCCACGTCCCTGTTGGAGGTGGCGTGACCTTGCTTTCGTCCGGTATGAAAACAAGCTCGCTCAACTTTTAATAGAGGACTCTGCAGTTTAACGAGAAGTTAAAGCCACAATTCAAATTGTCATGGAACGTGCTCAGAGGCGAACTCACGTTAATCTCAGAAAAAAAGAAAAAAAAAAAAAGGAATTCGTAAACCGGCCAGAGACTGATCCCGAACCTTTGGATTCGTAGCGTGAGACACGCAGACCTTAAACCTGCACTATTTGTTCGTGAGAACATTTACACGTAAGTTTCAGTCGTAATCAAGCATCGAAATTCCTAACTACATTCACATTAACTCATCGATAATACTACCGCTACACCCATAATCGCATTGCTGTATACAGTCTTGAGTATGTTTGCGTAGGCTGTTGCTACTCACACATACAGATAACAACTTGTAACTTGAAAAATGCTGGGAACGACTGCTCCACGAGTTGAAATCTGTAATGGCCCTGTATTTACTCGCATATGAACACTAATTTTATAAATTTCCATGTTTCTTACTAGGGTGGCGCATTCTGTTTTTACAGTCCATACAGATCAGTTTTACGTGTACCAGTTATCGGTAACATAACTGATTTAAGCTGATTTAACCCATTTGCACGTTTCCATGTTTGTTCTTCACATTTCGTTTTTAATTGTTGGTTGTTGAGTCCCCATTTGTCGTTGCAGTTCATCCGTGTACCAGAAAGCTCTAGCATAAAAAAATCTTTCAGTGGGAAATATTAGCATCCTATGATCATAAAAACTACCAAAAAAAGTTAGCGGCACAATAAATATCATTGTAAACTGTTGGCTGGTGAAAAGAATTGGAACTTTACTCGTTATAAGTTCATTACTAAAAGTAATACGGGAATAATCATAACAGACGAGGAAGGTGATAAAGATTGCCTCAGCTGTCACCTTATTTTGAGGATTCTTAGTGTTCCTCACTGGTTCTCAGTGTCGACTATCTGGTAAATGTTGCACTCTAGGCTGATTACATTCGAGTGAGGCAATCATGAGCGCGAACATTGGTTTGGTTACTACAGTCTTTATTGGTTCGGTCCAGTAGGAAGTGATTCAGCTTTTAGCTTCTAATCTGTGTATCGCCATTTCCAGGGAGACTTGAGGCGTCTCTAGAGTTTAACAGAGAGTTTTAATCACGCTGTAGCATCGCATTCTTCACACGAAGCGTTGCCAAGAGTGAAACACTTGTGCCTGGTTCCTAAACATAGTTCCGTGTTGACTGTTTTTCTACCATTTCAAGTTGTATTGCTTTCGTCTTTTCCAAGTTATTTTCTCATTGATTGCATTTATTCCTTTTTAGATAAAGGAAGTCAGCCTGTAACGTTTCGGGAGAGTTAAGACTTCTTTCGTTTTCGAACTGCAATAATTAGCGTTCCCGTTCTATCAACATATGATTATACTGTAATCTGCAGGATACGGATTGGTTGAAGCTGCTAGACCTCACGAATGGTTTCGTAGATGTAAACTTACTACACTGTTGTTTAGAGAGTGTGGACATTTTACCTGTCACCGATTCGTCAGTTATCAATTAAATATTTATCTTTGAGAGCTGTGTGCTGCATCTCGCTTCTGAACGAACGCTAAATGTGGCGCATTGTCATTGGCATCACCGAATCTTTGGAATGATACAGTTCACTGACTAAGAGCGTTGCTCGCGCTTTTGTTTTTCCTTGCTCCCACACTTAAGGGCGTGCGTTCCTGTTCACTGGCTGTAAGAAGGCTGCCATCAAAAGCGGTGTCAGAGTCGGCGTCGGGAGTGTTACGTCACGACGCGTGTCGCTGTCTGGCGGACCGCCGACCGTTAGGCGAGCCCGCGCGGGAAAAGTGCGCGCCAACCGGTCTGAACGCCTTGCGTTTGCTTCTGCAGATTTAAGGCCACCTGTAGTAAGAGTTTAAACTGCGCTCCACGCTGCATTCAACCTGCTTTCTTCGCGGATGTCGATTGCAGACTACCTACTTCTCGGTCAAACGAGTTTCCTGCATGATGTCGTTACTTATGTGGCTTAGCTTCTGAATGTGACAGCACGCGTATGTATAGTCCGGCCTGTGTCAATGTTGAATTTTCACTCAGATTTATTTCCCGGTGGAAGGGACAGGGGTTCAGGTAAACCGTACCTTTTTAACACTCGAATTACTGGAAAGAGGAGGTTGACGCCAGTGAATGACGATGCTGCTAATGGCATCTGATATCGTTGTTCATTTAGGTGGAGGATATGATTTACGCTCATGCAGCTGAGGGCACACAAGTTATCATTTGCAGCAAGCGGAATCACTGTCAACTGTTGTAATATCGGTTAAGCCAAATGAGATTTGCAGCATGGGGCGCGGTCGTGTGGAAACAAACTGGTCGTATTTGATAATCGATTCACTGTCATCCGTCAGGAGCCACTTGGGATCTGCTTTTATTGATGGGCGTCTGATGACATAACAAGAGTAGATTGGTGAATAAATCCGTTCAAGTATGACTGTCAGGCTGTATCCGTCTGCCAGGAAGAGAGAATGGATTGAGACGTTGCGCCTCAGTGGTGACGGTGATGGGCTGCACAGGGAACGCACAGCATACGTGCGCTGAAGTCGGCCAGGAAGCACTGATAAACGCATTGACTACAAGACCATCGTGACCACCGAGTGAACGAACGGCGACCGCCAATGTAGTCACTAAAAAAAACAATCTTCAGGAGGTCAGATAGAGCTCAGTAAAGAGAACGACTCGGCGGAAGAATAAATGAAAAAAGTAAAATAGTTAGCATCCTTCAGACATCGGGGGAAACACTCTCCAGTATGTTTAAAAGCGACAGAGAATGCAATATCAGCAGTCTTTCGCGCGTCCATCAAGCACGCCGGCTAATGAATGCTGTCCGTCGCAAAGATTGTATCTAGTGGTTTCCGGAGGAAGTTAAATGGAGAAGTTAATTTAAGGCTACGCTAAGCTGCAGTGAGACGTTTTAGGGCAAGGTGACGCACTGTTAATATCAGTAGATACGCAGTTTAAGTATATACTCGTGTTGGTCCCAGCTACTCAGCAAACACAGCTAGTATATTATGGTACTGAAGACAAATATAAGCTGCATATTTAGATGTTGTTAGGGTTAAATTAGGGCACTCTTTCTATCAGTGATGTCGCCAATTGCGTGCTTAATCATGGTTTGATTACCTCGAAGCATTGATGTTTTGGGCGGATGACGCGCATTCACAAGCGACGAAGTTAAAACAGCACCATCTGCACGGCTATACCCTCTGCACAAACTTCCTCGATCTGTGGACCACAGCGCGTGTGGGACATACCGGGAAGGCCTGACCTCCAGCACGACCCCGACCCCGATAACAACCACCGTGCAGCTACGCCAAGGTACCCAGCGCACAGTACCGTACCTTAAATAGCCGCCTCCTTTACGACACATTACATGCCACATGCGTTTATGTATGAGCATGCCAACTGGTGATGGTCGTGTGGTTATGTGCTCTGTGCATGTTTTATCTTTCCTGAGATACTGTGTCTCATTTCATGTTGTGGTCAGTATCACGTACAGTAATCTCGTTTTCATCTCATTTACACCAATGTATGTGGCACGTCGTGTATGTTACGTAACGTTTTAACAGTCTATACATTATGAGCCAGAAATATTTGACTCTGTGAGGGCAAAACACTTGCCCCAACACACCTATTACTCGAAATAGTTACTGAAAAGGAAAATGTGCAAGCTGTACGGGTGCCCTCGCACATATTCTGTACTCCTGGAAATTTTATCAAGTGGGGCGTAACGGTCACGGAACCGTTGTGAGCGAGTGAGGTCGCTAGGTTATCACGAGCTGTCAGGAGATACGAGCGTGGCATCGACCTCCTGAACTAGAAAGGCTTTTACGTATTCACGGGTCGCTAAAAAAGAACGGTTCCGTGGAGGTACTCGTCGAGATTTTGCTGTTTTGATGACGAAGACAGAAAAAGGATATACTGACAATCTTAAACATTGTTTTCTTTATACCATCGTATACATTCCCTATTTTATTGAATTTTCTCAAGACGTCGTGTCTTCAAAAGATGCAAATAAAGTTCCTTTAAATTCTTCAAAGCATGCTGTTCGTATCGCCCTGGTCAACGTTTCAATACAAGATTCTACAAATTGCAAGGGAACATCAGTTTGTTTTTATGGGTGATGCTTATTGCGATCAGGTGTATAGAGAGGCAGAAAATGTGACAATGAAAGTACTACGTGCTATTTTATATGCATTTCCACTGTCCAGTTGGCAACTTATTATGTATTTATGCTGCGAGCCATTACTGTGGTGCGAACCAAACAACTTGACGTATGCGTAACTTATTACACTGTGCCGAATACACTACGTGATTAAAAGTATCCGGACACCCCCAAAAACAGACGTTTTTCATATTAGGTGCATTGTGCTGCCGCCTACTGCCAGGTACTCCATATCAGTGGCCTCAGTAGGCATTATACATCGTGAGAGAGCAGAATGGGACGCTCCACAGAACTCACGGATTTCGAACGTGGTCGGGTGATTGGGTGTCACTTCTGTCATATGTCTGTGCGTGAGATTTCCACACTCGTAAACATCCGTAGGTCCACTGTTTCCGATATGATAGTGAAGTGGAAACGTGGAGGGACATGTACAGCACAAAAGCGTACAGGCCGATGTTGTCTGTTGACTGACAGAGACCGCCGACAGTTGAAGAGGGTCGTAATGTGTAATAGGCAGACATCTATCCAGACCATCACACAGCAATTCTAAACTGCATCAGGGTCCATTGCAAGTACCACGACAGTTAGGCGGGAGGTGAGAAAACTTTGATTTCATGGTCGAGCGGCTCATCATAAGCCACATTTCACGCCAATAAATGCCGAACCACCCCTCGCTTGGCGTAAGGACGTAAGTAAACATTGGACGATTGAACAGTGGAAAAACTTTGTGTGGAGTGACGAAGCACGGTACACGATCCGATGGCAGAGTGGGTATGGCGAATGTCCGGTGAACGTCATCTGCCAGCATGTGTAGTGCTAACAGTAAAATTTGGAGTCGGTGGTGTTATAGTGTGGTCGTGTTTTTCATGGAGGGGCTTGCACCCGTTGTTTTGTTTGGCACTATCACAGCACAGGCCTACATTGATGTTTTAAGCACCTTCTTGCTTCCCACTGTTGAAGAGCATTTCGGGGATGGCGATTGCATTTTTCAACACGATCGAGCACCTGTTCACAATGCACGGCCTGTGGTGGAGTGGTCACACGACAATAATTTCCCTGTGACGGACTGGCCTGCACAGAGTCCTGACCTAAATCGTATAGAATACCTTTGGAATGTTTTGGAACGCCGACTTCGTGCCAGGCTTCACCGACCGACGTCGATACCTCCCTTCAGTGTAGCACTCCGTGAAGAATGGGCTGCCAGTCCCCAAGAAACCTTTTAGCACCTGGTAGAACGTATGCCAGCGAGAGTGGAAGCTTTCATCAAGCCTAAGAGTGGGCCAACACCATATTGAATTCCAGTATTACCGATGGAGGCTGCCACGAACTTGTAAGTAATTTTCAGTCAGGTGTCCGGATTCTTTTGATCACATAGTGCGTATCGGAATGTATTCTACATCCCTGCCGCCTATTTGAGTGACTCAGAGTGTGAAGTATGAATAAATTCCGAATATTTTGAAAAGCACAGTATATCTGAGGAACTGCTGAGCGTTTCTTTGGTGTTCTACGTAGCGGAATTAGCGTTTCCACACGAGGAAAACTTCAGCTCTACTGAATAAGGTAAGCGGTCTGTTCTTTGTAATAACAGTATCAATTGGAGAGTCGTCTGTGGAATTCAGAATTCACGTGGCGTGAAGACATGTCCGCAGCTGGAGAGTCAGAGGTGCAACTAAATTTCCATAGTAAACGACGAGTTGTTTGCTGTGTTCACACCTACGTTTGCGTGAAACGTATGCAGGGAAGGGGCCAGTCAAGGCCGCACTGGGAACGGAAGTGGCTGGCTGCCCGGGGCCACCTCACCGATTTCCAGGGATTCTTTCACTGGTTGCTGTGAAACGGGCCAGAAGACGTGCATTTAACAGCTTGTTCGGAGTAATGGATGTTACGTTGCAAATTGTAGCGAGGTCATTAAACGACCCGTTCAGCCCAGTTTATAAGACCATTGTGCTAAAGAAAACTAAAATCTATCAAATTTATGCGCTATGGAAATGTCGAGAAATTCTCCTACTTTGCGGGGAGCGATTTACGTATCAGTCGAAAGGAAGTTCGAAATGTCGAAAAATTAATGTATTTTACAATATCCTGTAATATAAATACACAATATTATGAGTTCGTGAACTTCATACTGTTTTATTGTTATATATCTTCTAATTTGTAATTGATGGTTATATAATACCTGAAAATTATTGGTTGGCTGGGTGGGGGAGTTTCACGAAAAACTGTCTGAAAGTCAAATTTATCATGTAAACTTTCCCGAGAATTATGCATATATATGGGATAGCCCACTATATTTTGGCCGGCCGAAGTGGCCGCGCGGTTCTGGCGCTGCAGTCTGGAACTGCGAGACCGCTACGGTCGCAGGTTCGAATCCTGCCTCGGGCATGGATGTGTGTGATGTCCTTAGGTTAGTTAGGTTTAACTAGTTCTAAGTTCTAGGGGACTAATGACCTCAGCAGTTGAGTCCCATAATGCTCAGAGCCATTTGAACCATTTGAACCCACTATATTTTTTTTACATAGAAAATAATTTATTTTCATTAACCTAAACAGTGACCTATAACTAGGAACTGCCGTTGCACGATATGATGAATTGTACTACATTTCAGTTAAGCTCCCTATGGTGGCGGAGAAACGCAGATCTAATTGAACCTTTAGTTGAATTAATAAGAGTACAAAAATAGAAAAAGCTGTAAAATATTCCCTCGCGGGATGCAATTTCTTGCCTATTTCTCAGACAGGCCGCGTGAGTTTGGACGCAGTGTTGAATTGGCCTTGTGTTCATGAATCTGCTGTCGCCGGATATTACAACCAGCGACGGTGAATGGAATGTGCGTGCGCCGCCGCGCCCCCTCTCCCCCTCCCCCCCCCCTCCCTCTCCAATACACACACACACACACACACACACACACACACACACACACACACACGGACGAGGAGAGAGAGAAGTAGCGATAGAATAGCTACCTAGTTTCTCGCTTTATATTTGTCGCTGTTATTCTATATGGATACTTATATGGCGTTAAATTGGCGGGCTCCGAGATTAATGGGGGTGTCAAGTAGTTCTAGTGGCGTGTTTCTGTAGCCGGTAAAAGACTGGACTATTCTTCACTCTCACCTTCACCAAATGTATACTATGCTGACTTCAGGCTCATTGGCCAGATGGCCGTTAACAGCACAGATGCTTGAACTAATTATGCCAGAATCAGCAACGGTCCTCATTCTGCTTTTTTTTCTGAGATACTCATGGAGCTACAAGGCACGTATTGTATTGAGTATCCTGCTCGCTTGGGTTTTCCTGGTTTCTTTGCCTCTGTGGCTCTAGAGGTCAAGGCAAGCATCTTGCTCAGCGTACAGCAAACTATCAGTTTTCGCAACCTTTGATGAACTGTAGACTGATACCCAAACTCAGAATTAAATAACAGTCCTTTTCAAATTGCCGTAATTAGGTCAAAACTCGTCTTGGTCAGATAATGGAATTTGAGCGAGGATCTTTCACTGGAACCAATATAATCATAAATATTGTTGTAAAGTATCGACATAGCGCCTATTGGTGCTCGTGGAAATCGCGTAGTCGCAAACATAGTTTTGTCATGTATAACATGTCGAAGGAAATTTACGACTGCATGAGTTCAATATCCTTAAACCTGTTTTTTTTTTTTTTTTTTTTTTTTTTTTCAAACATATCTACATTGAGAATAAGTGTGTGTGTGTGTGTGTGTAGATGGAGACACTGTTTTAAGAAATGCATAACAGAGTGTAATGTCAGTAAATATTGGATAGAATGCAGACTGGGAGTTCTCAGAGGAGAGAGAAGTATAAGTAGAGCTGCATGCTTCACACGAGCCCGTAGCTATTCCGCAAGCAGTACAGTTTCTCACGTCGCATGAAGGCTCAGTTCCTGTTAACTGTAGGATTACGCAGCAATTAGGGAACTGTGAGCCCGGAGCGACACGGAGATTACAGGTGCACTCGTTCGCACAGAGGCTGGCCGTAACCGTTACCACTCACTGAAGCAGCAAAGTCCAGGTTCCCACAGAGCGCCACTGCAGCGCTGCCGCTGTGGCCAGGCCTTTTATTATTGTTTGCCGAGTGGCACGTATCTCCGGGGACAGAAGTGGACGAAGGCCTAATTTCTCCGCATACAGCACGCTGGAATATTCCTGTCTGCCTGAACGACTGAACGACCTGTAATCGATCCTCGGAGAATACAACGGATGACGTACCAAGCGTAGAGCGATACTGTTAGCTTGTTGCATAATGCCGACATTCTTTAAAGGCACTGTTTTGACAAACTGCTAATTTTCAGTAGATGGTACCATCTTCCCTCAATGTGAGAATTGTTTCTAATGACTGTAATAATTTTATTTAAGGCAACGTATGAAAATATACCCATCATATTATAGAAAAAAATCATTGTTTCTATTTTCGTATAGATTATTAGACAGCGCTGAAAATATATCTATAATTTCGTTTCTTTGGTATACGTTTCGTAGAAAGTAAAACTGTCCTCGACCGGAAGATTGGTTTGAACACAGCAGTGCCCTTGCTTTCACCCTACCTTCGAATTATTTACCTAGTCAGTTATGAGCGTCCCAACAGTTTAACGTCGAATACGAACCACGATGCAACTTCACATTTGCACATAATAAATCGTTGCCAGAGGTGAAAGAAGTGAAAAGTGAGAGGATAAAAATATCCCCGAAGCGACTGGTGATGGAATCCCGGACCACTGGATGTGCACTCGAGCCGTTACCCACTGACGGCTCCTAGAATGAATATTGAATGTGATCTACCTCGGTGAACGGCATGCACGCCAATCACTGGTTGTGTTCGGTACAATTTTAAAAATCAAACAGGCCTACAGTTTAGTTGGTGCTCTAAGAAACTGTGTTAAGAGCATCGTATAGAGCAACATAATCACTTCAGTACCTTTGTGTGTCCTGTGGTACATTTTCGTCTTGTTTGTTTCAGTATATTGCGGATGTAAAATTTGTTTTGTGTCGGAATCTGTCATTTGTTAAGCGTGTGCAACTTCGTGCCAGGGTACGACTTTAGTTTAAAGTATACTCTGAATTGTCAAAACAAACTGTAATTTGTGTTGAGAAGACGGTTCGATACATAGTGTTGGATACATGTCACGCACTTCTTGTGCATGTTTAAGGGAACTATTCAGGAAGCCAAAGATGAATGATAAATGGATGTGAGTAGTGTGCTCTAGATCGTAGTAGTGGGTTTTAGGAAGGACAAAGATTCTGTGGCAGCGATAGTGAGGATCACATCAGACGGCGTGCTGTTGACTGATTTTAAATTACCACCACTGGCTAGACGTAGAGTACAATGCAAACCATTAAGAGCCAGGTGCCTTTGAGGCATTAAATGTTTTGTAATGTATGCGTATTCGTGTTAACAGGATGTTGTTTCTGCGAACTCTTGATTCAGTTGCTACTACAATAACAGTCACAACCGCTTTAGAAGACGTGATCGCGTCATTTTCCAGGGTGCACCTTCAGACATATTTGCATTACTTCATTTACTTTCGCTACGTCTCTGCTCACTCTCGCGATCTGTGCCCGCTGGGCAACGTAGAGCGTTGAATGCTTTCCAGGCGGAGAAGTAGCCACGCACGTTTAAGTACCCACAATAGATTAACGACGTTTAGTGTGTCGCGCCCGCCTTTGTAGTTGTTCGACTACTGCACGCTGGTTTGGGCGATTGATGAAATGGGACCTCATTTGAAGATAGGATTCACAATGTATTGTTTTTAGAATTATACACGAAGATTTCCCAAGTGAGTTTACCGATCTTAGATTCTGGCGAGTTTGGTTTCAGAATGTGCTGCAGATGTAGGAACCGTCAAAACCTACGATGAGTGAAACAGAAACGAAGAATATAAGAGAGTGACTTGGAAATAGCAGAAAAGGATTTAGCAACATTTAGTGTTTCAAAAGATGTTCTTGAGTGGTCTTCCGATAGAAACTGACAAGTTGTTTTGGTATGCATAGTAAGACAGACATCGCGAAATCAACTTAGATACCCCAGGACTGCGTTACACGGCTTCCATTGTCGTGTCTATATTGATCTTTGAAATCATTGCAAGTTTGTATTTTGTTTCAATTATTACAGGAAGCACAAGGTAGAATTTCATCGACATCAACCTAAGTATCAAAGTGCTTTTGTAGACTAGGACTACGACTATGGTGGTCTTTGAGGAATATCTTTACGCGTTACTGTGAAGTTGATATTTGGCTCGAAATGGTTTTATGGCCACATCTTCTCTTTCGTAGACGACGAAAATCGAAGTGTTCTCAGTTAACAATAGCTTCGCATCGAGACGACTGCTCAAGAAAACCACGGCCTATTTCTTCTCCCACCCGTGTTCAATCTGTGCAAATGCTCGGTTTGCGGCATAGCTAGCGGAGTTGAAATTTCTTGCTCTCGGATACAAAAAGGTAAACTGAATATTGTATCCATAATTGATGGATAAAAAAACCAAGACTTCCGAATTAAAATTAACAAAATAAATCGCAGTCAGCCTTAATAATGTCAGATTTACGATTTTCTGTGACTGTAATTATCTATGACATGCTAACAGTGGTTCATATTTCTAGGTTAGGTTTTGAATACCGTACGTCTGCTTGAAATTAGTGAGCGTCTCATCCACCTTCCCTTTTCATTTGCAGCTAGCATCAAAGGACGCGCTTCCTTGACCTCTTCTTCGCGTCGTACGTGAAAGGAAAGCTTTCTCCGGACCGTAACCCACAATACCTTTTTCGGAGACTAGTTTTTCTTTCCTGCTGCGTTCATCGGTTGTCAGTGCGTAACGGAAAAAGGACGTGACCAGCTTTGTCAAGAGGTGTGTTTACGTGTTATCCTCTTGGGCGAAGTGCTTAAGTGCACACGCAACCGTGTACTACACGGCGTGTGTAAATCTCTTTTTTTGAAGTTTTATGGGTTCTATTTATAGCAGCAATTACCTTTAACTACTAAGCTAACGACCAGATACGAGTACATGTAATAAATCGTCATACGAAGGATAGTCTAAGCACAAATTTGTCGTTTTTGAGAAACAGGTAAATAGAACATGAAAGCCACAAAGGAATGGTTTTGCTCGATCATATTGCACGAAATGCTGCGATTTCAGTTGAATAAGTTCAATTGAACGTATTACTAAAAACCATTATTACAACTTACATTACCGATTTCGGCTCAAGACCGTCTTTGTATGTCTTGACGCCTGCATTATTTTGCGAAGTACCAGGAATTTATATTTTGCCCACACCAAAAGACGCTTTCAGTGGTGTTTACTCTGTACCAATGCCGTTAGCTTTCTATCCCTTGAAGTATTTGTGCACACACGTCACCACTGTAACCATCACAGGTTTTTGTATTTAAATAGAAAGCTAAGTTGTGGGCAGTTAATGACAGTGGTTCCATTTGTGGCGTTAAATTTGTGTTTCAGTTCAATAGGGTCAGTGCGTTCATATTATCAGTCCTTGTCAAACCGACGTGCCAACTAAAGGAGGTTTTGTTGTTATTTGCTATGTACTTGGATCTCACAACCCTCCACCGACACTCTGTAAATTAGTAATCCATTTATCAGAATAGGAGGATTTTTTTCATATTATGTACGTGTCTGTCGATAATTGTAATACATTTACTATTCGAGGTTTCTTCAACATATGATCTATTTTGCGTTCTGCTCCATATTCCTACATAAGCTCTTCCACAAAAAAATGAATATCGTAGGAAGATTCGGCACACACAGAAAGAGACTTACTGAGAATAGAGTTCACCTGTGGCCAAGGGCGCCCGTACAGTAGTTTGCAAGGGGTGGGGGCTGCATACCAAGGGGTATGGGGCATTTTTAATATTTTGGAAGGCGAAGCAATTTGTAAGTAGCCATAAAAAAGTCCATCTCCCACCCTGTTGGAAACCTATGTAATACCGACTTTTAAATAATTTTCTTGAAAGAAATTAAAACACTATTAGAGTTTGGGGGCGGGGGGGGGGGGGTGGCGGCGGCGGCGGCGGCGGTGGCGGCGGTCGCGGCGGCGGCGGTGGCGGCGGTCGCCCTTGCCGCGGGCATAGACGCCCTTCCTTGTAGCTCAAAATTAGCATAATATCCTGCCTTGTAATCCTACAGATATATTATTGATGAGTCCGTTGTGGCTGAGATTAGGGGACTAAGTCGATGACGTTAAATTTGTTTGCACACTGGCATCGCTAGTAACTCTGACCAGAAAAGTAGGTTGACACAAGACGTGGTATGACGTATGCTGAATATCTCATAGCGCAACCTGAAAACGTAGGCCATAGTTTCTGACACAGATATGGAAGTTAAAGTCTACAACCTACGGTAGCCATCACTTTGTACCAAACTGGGATACCTCAGAACCTCACGATTTCTAAACAGTAATTTGAGAGATTTCTGCGGAAATGTATTAAAACAATCTGTAATAAACACTCAGTAGGTCACAAAAAGGAGGTTCCAGAGGATCTCTGCGCGATCCGCTTTTCTGCAATATCGTCGCACTATAGTAACACTTATCAACGGGTAACACGAGATATTATTTCTGATTCGTCCTATTTCTAGGAAACTGAGGAACTGAAGTTCAATAACATTGTACAGGAGTTCAACAAGGTACGAAAAACATTTTTCAAAACGATGTCCCACAAAACCGTTATTGTCGATCATAGTTCGCCGATGTGTGACCCTTGCCAAATTGTATTAACGGTAGAGAGAGAGAGCGCTGCGCGCTTCGCCATGTTTATTCAGCGCGAAGGTGTTACAGAGATCTGTATCTATATCTTCTATACCAATAATAAAACTGTAGAACCATTGTGTCTGTTCGTTTGAACACGCTAATCTCTAAAATTACCAGACGAATTTTCGGGGGCTTTTCGCTGGTAACTTGAGCGTAGCTTGCGGCAACATACAGGATTTATTTCAACAAAATCGGAATACGGGAAAAAAGATACCGTAATTTAAAGTTTTATCTAAAATCTTTTGCTCAGCTAAGTGGTTCGGATGTTTAATCATCAGGGCGTAGTATCCCAAAGAATCAGTAAATGGTGCTGTTAATATTTTTAACTCAGTGACAGATGTATTTTTCGGAAGCTTACGTCCGTGACAGAATTAAGCACCACAATCTTATCTTCACGAATACAAACTAATATTGCGTTTCCTTGGCTAGAATATACGGATTTACTGATTTCGATTTGTTTTGCGTATTAAAAACTTAATGACATTGCTTTGCTTCTTTCGATGCGTTCCATTTATATTCTCCTCTTGGAAAAACTAAACTATTGGCTTTGCTTTGTGATTTGGGTGCCTACTCAGTACATGTTGATTTTGTTTTGCTTACGAGTAAAACTGCGTAGAAAACGGTCGAGTCTTTCTGAATACATCAAAACGGCTAAAAGACTGAGGATTATGTTAGCCGAAGATTGCAGTGACGATTGTGAGGCGAGCTTGAGAATATCAAGCGTTTACTCATTATTTGTCCGCAGCTCGTGGTCGTGCGGTAGCGTTCTCGCTTCCCGCGCCCGGGTTCCCGGGTTCGATTCCCGGCGGGGTCAGGGATTTTCTCTGCCTCGTGATGACTGGGTGTTGTGTGACGTCCTTAGGTTAGTTAGGTTTAAGTAGTTCTAAGTTCTAGGGGACTGATGACCATAGATGTTAAGTCCCATAGTGCTCAGAGCCATTTGAACCATTTACTCATTATTTGGAAACTCCTTCCTAAAGCGAGGTGCGACCTAACTGATAAAGAGCGTCATGCATCATCTCACTACTCAGAACTCTTCACACACACGTAGCCCTACAGTTACTTCTCCCCAACATGGCATCATAGGAGGGGACATTTTGACGGGAATCGGCGCAAGGGAACGAATTTTGATACACCAATACCTGCTTATTCCTTTCAAACGTGTACAATTTCCGGTGAGCTTTACCGCCATGACCATAAACAAAGTACAAGGACGGTTCGTGAGTCGTGCTTGGATAGCTCAGTTGGTATAGCACTTGCCCGCGAAAGGCAAGGTCCCGAGTTCGAGTCTCGGTCTGCCACACAGTTTTAACCTGCCAGAGAAGTTTCATATCAGCGCACACTCTGCTACAGAGTAAAAATTTCATTCTGGAAAAAATAAATCGAATGCTTACGAAGACTGGGGCACAGCTATACCCGGGCATAGTAGGGGTTTCTCAGATAGTGCTCTATAAAGCTATTAAGTGATATTACAAGATAGGCACTGTGCACTGCGGACAATCTCACTTTCAAAGTTTCAAGTGCACACATCTAAAGACGTATGTCCCCTCACGGTACAATTTAGGAACATGTGGGCGCATACAGAGATTTGTCGACAGTCGTTCTTCTCACATACTATCCTGTTATAATTTTAGGACAGGAGAGAAGCAAGTTAAAATTTTTATTCTGTATGCGAGATATACTGAAGTATTAAAATGTGTAGCTAAAGACGGTTATTTGAGTCCCCTTCCGGTACACGTTGCCAGTGTGATTTAATTTGACAAGTCACTGTAATGAAGCTTTAGCCCCACGGGCTTCGTGGTGCTATTAAACGAAAATCATCCTAGCTTGTGCATCAGATTACGTTCATCATGCGAGGTGCAGTTCTGTTATTTAAGCTGTATTTCGGAGCAGGACTCGAACTCTGACCTTTGCTGTTGTCTCTCATAATTGCGGCGGTCCATTTTGACGCGTGATGTGCACAGAACTGAATATCGCATTCATTTGATGTAGTGTTACACAAGTACCTTTTTAAAGAGTCATCTGCAGCGTTTGCGAATTGGTAGGACGTGAGCCCACGAGATCACTTTCAATAGGTCACTTGGTGCATACTGAGAGATCGTATAGTATCAAGACCAGATATGTTAATCCAGTTGTATTCGACAAACCATCGTACTTTTTGCGGTAGAGAACACAGTGTACTACAATAATTTTCTCTTACTTTTCCATTCGTATGTGATGGAATGATGAACCGTAGCACTCTGCTTCAGCCTGAATATCTTAAATTTTGCGACGACAGTGATTAACAAAACGTGTGTTAAAGTCATATGTTTCCTGACTTCCATTGTAAGATGATTGCTTGGAATTTAGAAAATAATTCTCCCTCCACTGTATATCATATTTCTTTTAGCGTCTCATACTGGCGTTTGCTGATTATTCTGCTATGTTCTCACAGCTCTTCTTGGAAACTTGCGTATCTCCTCCGTTCATTCTAGTTGAGAAGTTATCCAAAGCGTCGACTAACATTCAGGAATTGGTCAAACGAGGGTTTTTGCAGGGCACCTCGTTCGTGACTGAATTACACTTCCTCAGAATTCTTCAGAAAAATGTCTGACATCAGCTTTGTCTACGGCTGGATTTAGGTAATTCCGCCATGAATTGCACCGGACAGGTATTCCTTCCCTTGTATTTCACTATGTTTTTTCTTCAAACGTCGTTCTTGTTAACCTTTAAGCGGTGTCAGTGTTCATTATTCACCCACTAGATTTGTGTCGGAAATAAGTCAGGGTGAACAAAACCATTATTCAATTTTACATAGACGTAGGCATCTTAAAACCAGTGTCTTTGAACCTAACAATTTGAGTATATTGCCATGTATTATCTTGCACATATGTGTACAGTACATTCAAAGCAAGAGACTAACAGCACTAACTTAAACATGTTTATCGACTACATATCGCTTGGAAGTGAACTGCCAGAGAAGAACAGACACCACAATACAACTTAATAGAACTATTTTCAAATTCTATACACAGTTAGGCACTCTTATAACGATATACTGAACGAGGGGACTGAATTTTGCGCCGACAAGACATTGTCTTCAAAGACAGCGTATTTGTTGGAAAGGTGGTTCACAGCCTGATACAACTGCCATGCGCATCACGCTCTGGAACTTAAATTTGGGTCTCGTCTCGTGTATATTTCAACAGTTTCACTCGGACTAGTCTTTCGGGAAACAATAAAAAAAAACTCTTTACTCGAAGCTAGTCATTGTTATTACGTGCTTAGAATGGAATCAGCCAACTCACAACCCTACTGAAGTTCAAAACTGTGTCGAATCAAGACTCCAGCCTAGACCCTTGCCTTTCTCAGGTAGTTCTCTTGAGCTTCATTCGTACTGTAGAGAAACTGTAGACTCTTGTTGCTTCATTTCCTCGTATTACCCTTACTTCGAGTAATGCTAGTCCAGCAAGGGTTGCAGGAGAGCTTCTGTGAAGTTATTTCAGTTGTTTAATACTAGTTGAATGTGTGGAGGTGGATCGTTATTCGTTCCTGGATAGCTCAGTCGGTAAAGGCATCACATGAGAAAGCCGGGATTGTAAGTTTGTGTCACAGTTCGGTACACAGTTTAAGTTTGCCAGAAAGTATCACAATAGCGTACTATCCGATGCAACAGACAGCTTCCTTTGTATAACGAAGTTAGTAGAAGTTCGTAAATTTCCTTCAGTAAGTCTGGATTTACGTCTAATCTAATCCATTACGCAGTGTCCAGTCACATTACTGTGACAACATGTCAGAAACCTGAATAACTACCTTTTGCATCTTGGACAGCTGCGAGACGTGCAGGAAGTGTGTCAGTGTGCTTCTGGAAGGTACTGACAGGAGCTATGCTTACTCCAGTGCCGTGGCCAGCTGCGTTAGGTTTCTCAGTTAAGGATTCATGGCGCGAACAGTCCGATAACAGATTCTTGGTAGGGCTTAAATCCGGGGAGTCTGAGGGCCAGTGGAGTACGATAAACTCATCCTGGTTCCCTTCGAACCACGCACGCGCACTGCGAACTGCGACACGTTGCATTGTCCTGCTGGTAGATACCATCGTGCCGAGGATAAACAGACTGCATGTAAGGATGGAAATGGTCCTCAAGGATAGATGCATACTTGTGTTGATACATTGTGCTTCCAGAATGACGAGATCACCCAGGAAATGCCACGAGAATATTCCCCAGACCATAACGGTTCCTCCTCCGGCCTGAACCCTTCGCTTTCTCGCCGTACACACCAACAGCCAGCTATCTGATGGAACATAAAACGTGATTGATCTGAAGTGGCCGTCTGTCGCCACTCATTGGACGTTCAGCTGAGATAGTGGAGTCCAAATTCCAACATTCGTTACCGATGAACAGCAATCAGTATGGGTGCATGAACAAGACACCTGCTGCATAGGCCCATACGCAGCCACGTTTGCTGAACGGTGGATGAGAAGACACTGTTGGTAGCCCCTTGGTTCATCTGGGTGATCAGTTGCTCAACAGTTGCACGTCTATTCACTCGTACACATCTCCGCAACCGTCGTTCACCCCTGTTATATACGGCTCGTGGTGCCCACAATTGTCTCAGTGCCGGTTTTGGATAGCGCCATTTCGCCATGCACGGTATGCTTCAACCACGGCGGAACGCGAACTGTTTACAAACTTAACAGTTTTGGAAATGCTTCCACTCTTGGTGCGTAAGCCAGTGCTCAAGCCCTTTTGGACGTCAGATAAGTCGCATCGTTTCCGCGTTACAATGACTGCACTGTTTTCCACGTCCCCATGACTCGTTTTATATGCCCTCCACTGCCAGTGCTGCTACCAGCCGTCTGTGAGAAGTTATTGTCCGTTAACATCGAAAATAGGCGGTGGTTACATTAATGTTATTGAGGCGTGTAGATAAAATTTTGTCATTGTACATCTGAACTATGGCAATAACCAAATAGGGTAATAAACTATTACATCTGTTTCTAATAATGTTTAGCAAATTATTTTGTTGTATTAGATAATTTGTTAACATTATGAAGCTTCACATTTACGAAAAAGTTTGCTGTTCTCTTTGGTATACCGGTTTACGCTCTCACCGGAAACCCCAAAAGTAACTTTCAACTCTGTTTCATTTGCGACATATTCGCATTGAACTCCATGTTATAGCTTTTAGCTACGTGGTTTCACCGTTGCAAAGAATAAATAGTCACGCTTTCACCTTCATAAGTCAGTCACTGACTCGAGCGACAATGACTGAAATGTTCTCAGCTAAAACATCTGAAAAAGGTGTGTTGTGTTGTCGGATGCACGCTCGAAAAATGAATGATTCGAACTTCAGTACTTTATGACGCATACTACATGCAGTTTCCACCATGTTTCTTAAATGACAATGTCATAGCAGTATACATAGCAATCGCATACGACTGTCCCTTTCTCAACGTGAAAGAGAAGTATCAGGTTTTGTCTCTCTGGCGCCTTACTCGATGTTATCATTGTGTCGAATTTAGCTATAATTTAAATGCATGTCTTCTGTTACCGAAGAACTCGTAAGAGCTACATGAGAGATTTACGAGGGCTCTGCCTATTCCCACCACCGCTCTCCTTCATTTCCCAACTTTTGGACCTTCCCCCGCACGACAGATGCGATTACTATAGAAAAACTCGGCAGTGGAATATGGACAAACCGTCGAGGTACAAATATAGTGTTTCTGGATCTATCGGCAAACGAGTATATTGGCACCAACTAGGGAGACTTTCCACCCTGAAAGCAGGAAATCGCTCGCGTATCTGTTAAGCCCAGTGTGCAGCATCGCAGAAAACATAGTTCTCACACCAAGCGAGGTGAGGCAGTGATTAATACACTGGATGCTGTCGGGGAGGAGCGAGGTTCAAATTACCGTCCAACCACCCAGATTAAGATTTTCTGTGACTTCTATCAATCAATCAGTCGAGGCGAATACTGTGTTGACTCCTCCAACAAGATCGCTGTCACTTTACTTCTCCATCCTTGACCAACCGAACATGTGCTACTTTTCTTCGTTCTTGCTATCGTTCATCTTCGACGTTGTTATTATTGCTCCTCTTCGACGGATGAAACGGATTGACGACCGAGCCCATGTGGAATCTCGATACCAGGTTGCTCAGTATTACGCATATTGAAATGGCATTAGCGCTGTCACAGGTAAGAGCTTTATGTCCGCACTCCTGACTCAGCAATCACAGTGATCATGAGCTGTATACTGCAGTTGATTTCGATGCAGTCGCCGGCAAACATAAGTGTTTTCTTCCAACAGAATAGTAGTGGAATGTTGTGCAGAGCAGCGGCCAATAGAATGGAGAAAGCTGTCTTTTACGAAACGCAGGACGCTCCTCCCTCGCAGGTGGATGGAGCGGCTGAGACCCAGATCTGGCAGTCACTCGGCCGCGGTCTCCCAATGCAAATGAGGCGCTCCGGCCCGATCACATGACCCACCTTACCGAATGACAGGAACCGGTTGCGGTCTCATTGCTACCCGATACCAGCGCTGCTCATTGGGCGCAGCACACGCGCTTTTCGTCCACTTGCCTTTGTAATGCTCACGACTCTGCCGTCCTGCACGCGGTAATACAGTCTCGGCTGAAAGTGACTAGAGACTTTTCGCACTGCCAAAATGAAATACTTCATTTGTGTGGCTTTAACGCCCTTAGTTCCTTCACAATTGTTAAAGGCTTTCCAAATCCGTCTTTGCAGTTACAAAAATAATGCACTTTTATTTTACTACACATATTTCGATTTATTCATTTCAAACTTCGCTGGTAGCATGTGTGTCTAATTTTCGTTTACATCTGGAAGTGTCCTTTGCATGTAAATTTTCCAGGTATTCGGCTGGTCCCGGCGGAGGTTCGAGTCCTCCCTCGGGCATGGGTGTGTGTGTGTTTGTCCTTAGGATAATTTAGGTTAAGTAGTGTGTAAGCTTAGGGACTGATGACCTTAGCAGTTAAGTCCCATAAGACTTCACAGACATTTGAACATTTTTTCCAGGTATTCCTACTTTTGGCACTGATCTTCGTCGTCTGTATACAGACATTTGTCTGTAGACATCCATTTAGCCAGGGGAACGTAACGAAACATTAGTTATTCAATAATTTGTCTTGTTTCACACCAAAGAAAGCGTAGTGCTGCAAGCCAAAGTGAAAACAGGTCAAAACGTCTGTGCCAAACGCAGGAATGCCTGAAAAAATACACGCAGAGGACACTTCAATGTGTGAGGGTAGATCAAAAATGCTTACACTGGCGACGTTTTAAATTAATAAAACGTAACGCGCGTAGTAATATAAATACCCTTTTTAGTAGCTGCAAAGACGGATTTGAAATATCTTCAATAACCAAAATGAACTCTTACATCTACGCACCTATGATGTCCGAAGTAATTTTAAACAGTTATTTACTTGTTTCAAATGACCATTTGCCGTAGTTTTTTAAATGAAAAATAGTAAAACATTTTCTGCTGCTTTTAATTCCAGATAACCTTAAGGATGTTACTTTTATACATGAGGTCTAATACCTTCAGGGTTCTCTATCCCGCATTAAATATGAAATAACTAATGAAATGTTATTGTCATCAGGAAACAGTGTATACGTGACACTACTTGTAACTTCAGGAACTTATTTAAGTAACCACGCTTTTCGAAGTTGATTTCAAATTCTTGTCTGCTATCCTCATCTATGCTTGTGTTTTTTTTTTTGGAAGGCTAATCATTTGAAACTTGCACGCAGATTAAAACTGTGTGCCGGACTGGGACTTGAATCGGGAGACTCGCGTTTCGAGTGTAATGCTCTTACCGTCTGAGATCTTCAGGCACGACTCACGACGTGCCATCACAGCTTCACTTCTGCCACTACCTCTCTGTGCTGCGTTCCAAACTTCACAGAAGCTCCCGTGCGTACGATGTAGTGTAGCATTCCTGGCAAAAAAAAAAAGACACCATTGCTCGCTAAGGGCAACAAAGTTCCTGGTTCGAGTCCTGGCCTAGTACGCAGTTTTAATCTGCCATAAAGTTTCAAAACAGCGTACGCTCAGCTGCAAAATGAAATATTCATTCTGGGAGTAACTGATTTATTACTGCATTTGACAGTAACATGGGAAGTCATCTCGCAATTTCCTGGTGCGATGAGTACGCTTCACGTCCCAGGAAATCCATTTTACACTGTTTAAGTTATTTTGAGGCCTGATTAACCAGAAATAACTACACCTCCTTAGACTGAAGTTTACTCTTGCAAATTATCTCCAAAGCATAAAACTAAACGAATTATTAACAATAACAGATTTCTTGTTGCATAAGCTGTTTATCTGGGAATTTCAAGATTGTCAGTTGATCCAGTTTTACAAAGTGAGAAGTTATGTTTTCATCATCATCATCATTTAAGACTGATTATGCCTTTCAGCGTTCAGTCTGGAGCATAGTCCCCCTTATAAAATTCCTCCATGATCCCCTATTCAGTGCTAACATTGGTGCCTGTTCTGATTTTAAGCCTATTACTTCAAAATCATTCTTAACCGAATCCAGGTACCTTCTCCTTGGTCTGCCCCGACTCCTCCTACCCTGTACTGCTGAACCCATGAGTCTCTTGGGTAACCTTGCTTCTCCCATGCGTGTAACATGACCCCACCATCTAAGCCTGTTCGCCCTGACTGCTACATCTATAGCGTTCATTCCCAGTTTTTCTTTGATTTCCTCATTGTGGACATCCACCTGCCATTGTTCCCATCTACTAGTACCTGCTATCATCCTAGCTACTTTCATATCCGTAACCTCAACCTTGTTGATAAGGTAACCTGAATCCACCCAGCTTTCGCTCCCATAGAACAAAGTTGGTCGAAAGATTGAACGGTGCACAGATAACTTAGTCTTGGTACTGACTTCCTTCTTGTAAGAGAGAGTAGATCGTAGCTGAGCGCTCACTGCATTAGCTTTGCTACACCTCGCTTCCAGTTCTTTCACGATGTTGCCATCCTGTGAGAATATGCATCCTAAGTACTTGAAACCGTCCACTTGTTCTAACTTTGTTCCTCCTATTTGGCACTCAATCCGTTTATATCTCTTTCCCACTGACATTACTTTCGTTTTGTAGATGCTAATCTTCATACCATAGTCCTTACATTTCTGATCTAGCTCTGAAATATTACTTTGCAATCGTTCAATCGAATCTGCCATCACAACTAAGTCATCGGCATATGCAAGACTGCTTATTGAGTGTTCACATATCTTAATCTCACCCAGCCAGTCTATTGTTTTCAACATATGATACACAAATAACATGAACAACAGTGGAGACAGGTTGCAGCCTTGTCTTACCCCTGAAACTACTCTGAACCATGAACTCAATTTACCGTCAACTCTAACTGCTGCCTGACTATCCATGTAAAGACCTTTAATTGCTTGCAAAAGTTTGCCTCCTATTCCATAATCTCGTAGAACAGACAATAGCTTCCTCCTAGGAACCCGGTCATATGCCTTTTCTAGATCTATAAAGCATAGATACAATTCCCTGTTCCACTAATAACACTTCTCCATTATTTGCCGTAAGCTAAAGATCTGGTCCTGGCAACCTCTAAGAGGCCTAAACCCACACTGATTTTCATCCAATTGGTCCTCAACTAATACTCGCACTTTCCTTTCAACAATACCTGAGAAGATTTTGCCCACAACGCTGATTAAAGAGATACCTCTGTAGTTGTTACAATCTTTTCTGTTTCCATGTTTAAAGATTGGTGTGATTACTGCTTTTGTCCAGTCTGATGGAACCTGTCCCGACTCCCAGGCCATTTTAATTATCCTGTGTAGCCATTTAAGACCTGACATTCCACTGTATTTGATGAGTTCCGACTTAATTTCATCCACCCCATCTGCTTTATTGCACTGCAACCTATTGACCATTTTCTCCACTTCCTCAAATGTGATCCTATTTCCATCATCATTCCTATCCCATTCTACCTCGAAATCTGAAACATTACTGATCGTATTTTCACCTACATTGAGCAACTCTTCAAAATATTCCCTCCATATGCCCAAGGCATCCACAGGATTCACCAGCAGTTTTCCTGACCTGTCCAAAATACTTGTCATTTCCTTCTTACATCCCTTTCGAAGACTGCTAACTACACTCCAGAATGGTTTTCCAGCAGCTTGACCCATAGTCTCCAACCTGTTTCCAAAGTCTTCCCAAGATTTATTCTTGGATGCTGCAATTAACTGTTTGGCTTTGTTTCTTTCTTCAACATAACTTTCTCTGTCTACCTGAGTTCTAGTATGTAGCCATTTTTGATATGCCTTCTTTTTCCTTTTACAGGCTGCCTTGACTGTGTCATTCCACCAAGCTGTTTGCTTCATCCTACTTTTACACACTACTGTTCCAAGACATTCTTTAGCCACTTCTAGTACTGCGTCCCTGTACCTTGTCTATTCCTTTTCCAATGACTGTAATTGACTACATTCAACTAACTGGTACCTTTCTGAGATCGCTGTTATGTACTTGTGCCTGATTTCCTTATCCTGAAGTTTCTCCACTCTTATCCTCCTACATATGGACCTGACCTCCTGCACTTTCGGCCTCACAATCCCATTTCACTGCAGTTTAAATAATGATGTTTTGAACACACACTATAAAATAATATATTGCAGAGTATACGAGTAATTGCATTAAGAGCATTCCAATACGCCACTTGTTGATGATTTCCTTTAACACTGATTTGGAACAGTACTTCCATTCACCTTAGTTATTTCGAAAACACGTTGTGTACTTCATATTGTTAATATATAACGAAAGTTTTGATGAAGACGAGATACACACACAGATTAGAATATCTGTTTTGACATGACCATCTCAGAACCCCTCCGAATCCTATAACAGAGCATGAGAGGATAAAAATGACACTCCCCCCCCCCCACAATTGCTTTAGTGAAATTTTTGTTCTACCGTAAGAATTTTTTAGACGGTATATAGTTGGGGCTGGAATGGCCTGAAAATAAAACTTTACATTGCATATAATTAGGTTGTTCAGTTTTGCGAATGCTGATGGGGAAATATGTTTTGCTTTCCATTGTGTGTACGAATCTTTCCTGCATATGTATAAGGACAGCTTCCCATGATAAGGGTTTTTCTTCGCTTCGTATTTATCGTGTTTGTATCAGTGTTCCATCTGCAGCTTGAAAACCAGGTATTAAATAAGCGATAAAAGGCGCCTATTTTATGACAGTTGTGTTGAATCTCTCTGATGAATGTGGAATAATACTTCGAAACTGACGATCAAGGCTGTTGTCACGCGACTACTTTAAGTGCTACCAGTAGTCATGATGTACATGTTCTTCCTTCAGCACTTAGATAACTTTAAATTAATCTGATGGTTTAATTAAACATACTTCAAACTACGTCTACATGGCTAAGACGCAAATTCCACTTAACGCCTAAAAGTGGATTCATCGCACCCCCCCCTACACAATAATTCTGGTATTCCAGTCGCGAACAGCGCGCCGAAAATCCGAACACCTATGTCTTTCCGTGCGATCTCTGATTTCCCTTCCTTTGTTATGATGATCGTTTCTCCTATGTAGGTCAGCGTCAACAAAATATTTTCGCATTCGGAGGAGACAGTTTGTGATTGAAATTTCGTGACAAGAACCCGCCAGAAACGGCTGTTTTTTAATCATGTCCATCCCAATCATTTATCACGTCCATGACACTCTCTCCCAAATTTCGTGATAATACAAAACGAACTGCCCTTCTTTGAACTTTCTCGATGTACTCCGTTAATCCTATCTGATAGTAGTACAGGCACCCTCTCTAGCAGATCTGTTGCATCTTCTGAGCGTTCTGGCAATAAAATGGAATCTTTGGTTCGCCTTCCCCACAACATTTTCTGTGTGTCCTTTCTGTTTAATTTGTTCGTAATTGTAATTCCTAGGTATTTAGGTGAATTTACGGCTTTTAGATTTGACTGATTTATCGTGTAACCGAAGTTTAACGGTTTCCTTTTAGCACTCATGTGGATGACCTAACACTTTTCGTTATGTAGGCTCAATTGCCAATCTTCGCACCAAACAAATATCTTACCTGAATCGTTTTGCAATTGGTTTTGATCTTCTGATGATTTTACTAGACAATAAACGACAGGATCATCTGCAAACAACGTACGACGGCTGCTCAGATTGTCTCCTGAATCTTTTATATAGATAAGGAACAGCAGAGCGCCTGTAACACTACCTTGGGGAACGCCAGAAATCACTTCTGTTTTACTCGATGACTTTCCGTCAATTACTACGAACTGTAGCCTCACTGACAGGGAATCACTAATCCAGTCGCTTAACTGACACGATATTCCACGAGCAACTGATTTCAAGGTGCTTGTGAGGTACGGTGTCAAAAGCCTTCTGGAAATCTAGAAATACGGAGTCAATTTGAAATCCCTTGTCGATAGCACTCAACACTTCATGTGAGTAAAGAGCTAGTTGTGTTTCACAAGAACGATGTTTTCTACGTCCGTGTTGACTGTGTGTCAGTAGACCGTTCCCTTCCGGTAATTCATAACGTTCGAACTCAGTCAATGTTCCAAAATTCTGCTGCATATCGACGTTAATGATATGGGCCTGTAATTTAGTGGATTACCCCTACTACCTTTCTTGAATATCGGTGTGATCTGTGTAACTTTCCAGTCTTTGCGTACGGATCTTTCGTCTAGCGAGCGTTTGTATATGATGGTTAAGTATGGTGCTATTGCATTAACATACTCTGAAAGGAACTCAATTCGTATACTGGCTGGACCTAAAGACTTGCTTTTATTAAGTGATTTAAGATGCTTCACTACTCAGAGGATATCTGCTTCAAAGTTACTCTTGTTGGCAGCTAGTCTTGATTCGAATTCTGGAATATTTACTTCGTCTTCTACAACAACCCTATGTTCACTAAGCCCTGTCTGTTTACTATTGAAGTGAGCTCATGAACGAACTGCTAATTATAATTTTCAGAGAATGCGTTTAGCACAATTTCGGAATGTGTTTTATGCATAACTCCGGACTTAAATATATATTTTCGCCAACATATTGAAGGTAAATTGAAGTCACCTCCGACTATAATTGTGCGAGTCGATACGTGTTTGAAATTAGACTAAAGTTTTCTTCGAACCTTTCAGCAATTGCATCATTTGAGTTGGGAGATCAGTAAAAGGATCCAATTATTATTTTATTCTGGTTGCGAAGAATGAACTCTACCCTCACGAACTCTCACGAACTATCTACTTCAATTTCGCTACAAAATAAACTACTTCTAACAGCAACAAATACACCACTGCGAACTATATTTAGCCTATCCTTTTAAGAATTTGAACATCAGTGCTTTCTAATGGCACTTGGAGCTCTGGTACTTCCGCATCACAGATAGGAAAATTTACAACTCACTTCACAGTGTATTCCTGCGTTTCCTTGATTTCTTTTTAACCGATTAATGCCGAGTGTTGCGAAGTCGCATCATGCGAATGCTGTGCTAATAATTGGAAGGTTAACTGTTTTTGAATACCAGTGCCGGTAGGGTCCTGATTTTACATGAAGCTACCAACGGTTCTACACGCGCTGCATTCTCCTGAGTGTTTGGGGTACCTCTAAAGCGCATTTTTTTTATCTTTCATATAGAAATTTATTCAGATTTTAAGGGGTTAAAGAAAAGCAACATTTGTGCTTCAGATCCTCTGCGAATTTTTTTCTAGCATGATTAGCACGATATGTTTTCACATAATAACGAAGAGTTTAGTCACAGTGACGTCTGTTTTATATTCGTGATATAACTGTACATTATTGTTCGCACTGAAAAGGACCATCGTGTTCGTTTGTTCAATATTTTTTCAGTTGTGAAAATACTTCCACAAGGACGCTACTTTCTGAAAAACTGTAGATTTGTTTAGGACTCAATGTAGCACCATAATTCGTTGTAACTTTGTAAAATGCTGTTTTGCTGCGCACAGCGTAGATAGGAGTGTTCTGTAACCCCAAAGCAGTTGTTGCCAAGCTGTATCACGAAATCTTTGGGTTCTTCTAAAAGATGCCAGTGATTCCTTGGAAAAATATTATAAATTAATTTCAAGAAGTGTTGCATTTATGATTGGTTTTTCGCTTTGGTCATTTGGTCATCAGTAACCGTATGGAGGGAAACTAATTCTTCGTGATTGCACTGTATCCCTCGAGTCGGTGTATCGTTGTATCCTGTGCAAACAAAAGGTTACAACAGAGAATTTTTACAGCAGCGAGGTTTTAGAATTAGTTCGCAGCTAATTACAATAGCTGTAATAACTGTAAGTTCCAACCACGGGTAGTTATCCACAGTGTCGGGTGACACCGTAATGGAACATATTGGCAGCGGAATGTTAACAGTAAGCGACACGGTCCCTATTTGGAGAATCAGAGAATGTGAAACTGTTAGCTGAAGCGTGTCCACAAATCTCAGTCGGAAGAGTACTGTCCATGAAAGCTAGCTGTCCGGTTCGAGTCTCGATCAGGTACGCGATTTCATCTTACCACAAAAAAATTCTGAATACGCTGACTACTTAGTTGAATAGAGAGGCATTTTATCCTACATGAAATACTGCCAGTCCCTCTGTTATTCTTCCTCTGCATCTGCTGCACCTACTACCTAGATGAAAGATGTTTTTGTGAACTCCCTCTGCAGTTACTTGTGGGGTCCTTACTGAGAAGTTATGACCTGCCCTATTCTTACGTTTTGGTGCATCATAAAACTTTCCTGTTGTATTTCAGCTTTTAGACCTTTAACGACCTATTTTATTAATGGCTAATAAGTAATTCCGCGTGAAATCAAATATAACCGATGCTTCTTGTTTTAAATAGTCATTAGATAATAATAAGTTCTTGTAATTACATTTGCAGACGTTATAACCTCATAACTCAAATTCGTCGGCACTGTTCATAGCTTTTCTTAAAATATGAATGTGGATAGTTGTTTTCATCTAATTTATTTATTCTTTATTTTCTCTCTGTGACTCCAGTGTACTGGACAAGTTTCCGCATTTTGCACTGTTTTAACGTTGATTTTGTGTGGAGGACAACACGCGTCAGTTGCGTTTCACATGTTTCGTACAAAAACCTTTTGATCTTTTACAGCGTGAAATTTTTACTCTACGTAGCTACGCCTATTAAGTATTCTGCGTTTACTTGTCACACTGGTGCTTTGTTTAGAATATCTGGTGAACGTTTGTAGGTACTGTACTTTTTTACTGTCTGAATTGTTTACCCTGCCGACATAAAGCCTAGAAAATTGTAAATTATTATTTTTGCTTCAGTCATACAAGGCATCTCTCCCCCTGTTTGTTTTATTTTTCACGTTCCTCCAATATTCTTTCAACATCATTTCATGACGTTCTGTTTTTCTTTCATCCAGCAGTTCCAGTCCTATTGTTACTCCTTTCAGTTTGCAATCGCAGTTCTCACACTTCCGTTGAGTTCTCGTTCCTGCAATCGCAGTTCCCACACTTCCGTTGAGTTCTCGTTCCTGCTGTTTCGTTGTTTGTACTATATGGCTCCAGGTCTTTTTTGATACTCTCAATACCAGCTTGTCAGTTTCTTTACGCAGAACTACTTACAGATCTCTTTCCGTATCCAACTGTCGTCTGCTTTTGGATTACAATTTTATATAATTTATTGGCTTCAGGCTAGTCAAGCCTGGCAGGCATCAGCTCAATGTTGCCACCCATGGGGAGACGCTACTCACGCCTACTGTAGTGTCTTCGTCTTTTCAGTGTTTACTCTAGTACTGCTTCTGTCCATCTCACGTCATATTTTCACACAATATGTTCTGTCCATTTCCATTTTAGAGCCTTTACCCTTTCCCAAATATCCTGAACTACTTTGTCTTCACTTCTTTCCCGATCTTCCTTAGTGAGACTTGGGAGCTACCTTTCCACAGTACTGTGCGCTTTTTCAAGTTCTCTTCTGAAAATCTCGTTTAAAATCCAAGATTCACAGCTATATGATAGTCCGGGAAGAACACACAAATCGAAAATAACCATTTTTTGTGTTGGTTTGCGAATGTTTCTATGGAAAATTTCAAGCTTTTGGTCTCCTTCGATGTTACTTCCTGTCCCAGGTAAACATAAACGTTAACATTTTTAGACAGTTGTTCAGTATTATTTATCTTACAGTTTCCCACTTGTTGAGCATCATATTTGTTTGGGAGAGATTTTTATTGAGGCTTGCTTTTTCGCTTTTATGTGATAAATCGTTCATAGAGGATTGAAACTCTTATCATACTTTTGACAAGGACTACCGTGTCGTCTTTAAAGTTAGTGAGTTTTCCAATTTATTCAAATTTCTCTTTATTTCTGAATAATTTTGGACATAACTCTCAAGTACAGTTATAAATAGTTCGATTGGTACAGGGTCACGCAGCTGTACCGTTCCATCGTGTGGTTTCTTCTGCTTATAGTATCCATCGAGATGTGATAGATGTTACATAATATGTTTGTGCGTCTTCTTTCCACACCTTGTCCGGTCAGTGCTTGTATGATTATGTACACTATGTGATAAGTATCTGGACACCCTCAAAAACATACGTTTTTCATATTAGGTGCATTGTACTGCCACATACTGCCAGGTACTCCACATCAGCCACCTCAGTAGTCATTAGACATCGTGAGAGAGCAGAATGGGGCGCTCTGCGGAATTCACGGATTTCGAACGTGGTCAGGTGATAGGGTGTCACTTGTGTCATACGTCTGTACGCGAGATTTCCACACTCATAAACATCCGTAGGTGCACTGTTTCCGATGTGATAAAGTGGAAACGTGAAGGGACATGTACAGCACAAAAGCGTACAGGCCGATGTTGTCTGTTGACTGACAGAGACCACCGACAGTTGAAGAGGGTCGTAATGTGTAATAGGCACACATTTGTCCAGACCATCATAAAATCCAAACTGCATCAGGATCCACTGCAAGCACCATGACAGTTAGGCGGGAGGTGAGAAAACTTGGATTTCATTGTCGAGCGACTGCTCATAAGTCACACATCACGCCAATAAATGCCGAACGACGCCTCGCTTGGCGTAAGGAGCGTAAGTAAACATTGGACGATTGAACAGTGGGAAAACTTTGTGTGGAGTGACGAAGCACGGTACACGATCCGATGGCAGAGTGGGTATGGCGAATGTCCGGTGAACGTCATCTGCCAGCGTGTGTAGTGCCAACAGTAAAATTCGGAGGCAGTGGTGTTATAGTGTGGTCGTATTTTTCATGGAGGGAGCTTGCACCCGTTGTTGTTTTGCGTGGCAGTATCCCAGCACAGGCCTGCACTGATGTTGTAAGCACCTTCTTGCTTCCCCCTGTTGAATAGCATTTCGGGGATGGCGATTGCATTTTTCAACACGATCGAGCACCTGTTCACAATGCACGGCCTGTGGTGGAGTGGTCACACGACAATAATTTCCCTGTGACGGACTGGCCTGCACAGAGTCCTGACCTAAATCGTATAGAATACCTTTGGAATGTTTTGGAACGCCGACTTCGTGCCAGGCTTCACCGACCGACGTCGATACCTCCCTTCCGTGTAGCACTCCGTGAAGAATGGGCTGCCAGTCCCCAAGAAACCTTTCAGCACCTGATAGAACGTATGCCTGCGAGAGTGGAAGCTGTCATCAAGGCTAAGAGTGGACCAACATCATACTGAGTTCCAGCATTGCCGATGGAGGGCGCCACGAACTTGTAAGTCACTTTCAGTCAGGTGTCCGGATACCTTTGATCACATAGAGTATTTTCCCTCCATTCCTTTAACTTATGTTAAAGTAATTAGGCAAGACATATGTTGGAGGAAGTAATGTGTTTTTGATTCATTTTTGAACGTGGGCTCTCGCAGTTTTGTGAGTAAGGATCGGTGCGATGCACAACATTTCTTTTTCTTCTTCACTGCTCTCTCTCTCTCTCTCTCTCTCTCTCTCTCTCTCTCTCTTTGTCCGCTGTTAATCCAACTTGGTAAGGGTCTGCAACCTGCAAACAATTATCAGTTGTTCAAACGAGGGTTTTGTGAGCAATCTCATTCGTCAGTGCATTACAGTTCCGTAGGATTTTTACCAAAGTTATGCCTTCCTTTAAGGTAGATATTTGTGGTCGTTGTCATTTAAACTGCTTGTGGCAGATACTCTCAGGAACCGGACAGTTGTAAATGATTTCAGTGACTGATCGCCGACCTCGTTGTCAAACGATATTTTGATCTTTTCATCATTTTAATCGAATTGCGTTACATTTATTTAAGTTGAGGGTCGGCTGCCAAGACATGGATAATTTGGAAGTCTGTAAGTGTTTCGTAACGATTTATTAACAATGTCATCTCCCTGTAGGCAGCTGGTCTACTAACAGTTTCATTTATTGGTGCAAAATTAATACTATTTGTGGTGTCTAGGAAACCTGCCCACTCGGTTCGCTAGACAAACAACTCGTATTCAAATAGCTCTGAGCACTATGGGACTCAACTGCTGAGGTCATAAGTCCCCTAGAACTTAGAACTACTTAAACCTAACTAACCTAAGGACATCACACACATCCAGGCCCGAGGCAGGATTCGAACCTGCGACCGTAGCTGTCGCGCAGTTCCAGACTGTAGCGCCTAGAACCGCTCGGCCACTCCGGCCGGCAAACAATTCGTATTAAAGAGTTTTATTACAATAATAAAATTACAATAATTAACTTTGGGAATTACACAGATTTGTCGCTAGCAATGGGGGACACACGAAATAATCAGTCTTTGCAGTGACTGCTGATCTCTAACTGACGAAAGTCTGTCCTGAACTGCTATCGAAGAGCCTAACGTTGACGATGCTACCGAAGTCGCTAATGTTGAAGCTGCTAGTGAAGTGAAGTGGGCCGCACCAGTCGGGCGCGGCACTTGTTTCCTCTTCACATAGTGGCCGCTGCTGTGTCGTTGTCGTCCTGGAAGTGAGGTCGGTCTGTCTCCGATTGGCTGACTTCTCATAACCGTCTCTTCCCTGCCGTTCCCGACTGGCGTGCTGCGCTTGACTTTGCGGCGTGACACTATTTATTCCTATTTTCTTTCTATGTCCAGTCAGCTGTAGTATGTTGTTGTTGTGGTCTTCAGTCTTGAGACTGGTTCGATGCAGCTCTCCATGGTATTCTATCCTGTGCAAGCTGCTTCATCTTCCAGTACGTACTGCAGCCTACATCCTTCTGTATTCATCTCTTGGTCTCCCTCTACGATTTTTACCCTCCACGCTGCCCTCCAATACTAAATTGGTGATCCCGAACACTCAGAAGATCTACTAGAGAGGGTGCCTACACTAAACTTGTGCGTCCTGCTGCAAGTTGTTGGATCGTTACCAGGTAGGATTAACGGCGTACATCGAGAAAGATCAAAGAAGGGCAGCACATTATGTACTATCGAGAAATATGGGGGAGAGTGTCATGGACGTGATAAATGATTTTGGGGTGGACATCATTAAAGCAAAGGCGTTTCTGGCGTGATCTTGTCACGAAATTTAAATCACAACCTTTCTCCTCCGAATGCGAAAATATTTTGTTGATGCTGACCTACATAGGGAGAGACGATCATAATAAAATAATAGAAATCAAAGCTCGCACGGAAAGATATATGTGTTCGTTTTCTCCGCGCGCCGTTCGAGAATGGAATAACAGAATTATTGTGTAGATGGTTCGATGAACCCTCTGCCAGACACTTGAATGTGATTTGCAGAGTAGCGATGAAGATGTTGAAGTGTCATAGTCAGACTGGATATTTGTACATGTAGATACCTGCATCATTGCTTTACAGTTTAACTGCATTCGATTTCAAAGCTTTAAGGCTGCATCGTCAGTAACACAGTGTGGGAATCGAAATGCAGTACATCTGAAAGTGTATCATCTGAACATATGACCACTCATCCATCCATCAAAAAGCATGAAAACGTCTCCATCTCTTTCATCACAATGGAAGCAGTAAGAAAAGCTAGATTTCATTTTCCTAAAAACTTAACAACTTGTAGTCGAGAAGAGTCTTTGATCAGTCTATCGTATATGAAGTCCGGGAATATCTACCATCAGACCAGTCCACATCATCCGCGCACCGGTATCATTTGCTGTAATACCGCTGACGAGCCATTAGGCTTAGTATTGAGGTACCGAGATCACAACGGACGTCGAATCTAAAAACAATGTGAGAACATTAAGGATTTGTGGTATTTGTTGATAATGTAAACTTTCAACATTCAGAATGAATTTATTGTGGACCAATAGCAGAAAACTGTGATTCTGGTTGTCCACAGTCAGGTATAGTCCAGATCGTCTCAAATTTGCATTTAAGGACTCAGCACATAACTTCATCAAAAAATACTAACAGTAGGTAGAACTGTTCAGCTGCTTATGGAACGAAAACTTGATTGCTTGTGAAACTTCCTGGCAGATTAAAACCGTGTGCCCGACCGAGACTCGAACTCGGGACCTTTGCCTTTCGTGGGCAAGCGCTCCACCAACTGAGCCACCGAAGCACGACTCACGCCCGGTACTCACAGCCTCACCTCTGCCAGTACCTCGTCACTCCGCTGCAGAGTGAAAGTCTCATTCTTGATTGCTTGTGTTTGTATTCTCTCAAAATCTTTGTAGGAGTTTGATGCAATATGCCGAAAAATTGTTTAAAAATTCCATCAGTATATTTCTGTCTTTTCGAAAATAAAGACTACAAATTGCGTCTGGTATGGTATTTTAATATCTAGTATCCTAATTGCGGTATATTTCCACGAACCCTTTCTCATCACGAAGAAAATATCCGCACTTCGTTTTGTATGTTATCCATTGTGTTGCACTAATGGACAGAGAAAGGCATTGCGTCGAAATGATCGGTATCTTCTCGGATTAAGAAATTAAAAACAGAAAAGCAACTGTAACATAAGAAAAAATACATAAATTATTAAAATATGTCGGGTTGACTGTACAAACGTGGTTCTTACTGTATTTGCTGGCGAATAAGTAAATTAGTTGATACCTCGACAACAGCAGAAGTAATTGTTATAAAATGTTAACCGCAGAGAATGTAACAAATAATTCATCTCAGTGTGCTGGACGTTTATCAAATAAGGACAAGTATTTTGTGCGTAGTTTCACATTGAACTACAGACAAAGAATTATTTTTCCCATGTTTGTATGTCATTAAATGGCGATGCAACTGATTTCATAAAATCTAGAAATATGAAGGGAATTTCACAGTGTTCCTGTGTTCCTGCATAAGCGAGGAGCAAAGAGCGACAAGACTCCACAACTTGCGCATTGCAGTAGTCTATTTCGGCCGCGCATTCCGCTTACAGCTCAAACTTCATGTTACACGGGACTACCCACTGTTGCAGTCGGTTTGTGTTTCACAAGTTCTCATACGATTTCTCATTCTCCACAAGTAAATTAGTCCGAATATCTTCCCACCGCTGATCGATACAAATCAGAACCTTGGTGTATCATGTGATGATCTACGCGAGAAAAACATGTCTAGATCTTTTTCTTCAACGTCTAGTTAAATGATTAACTAGTTTTCATTTTGTAGCTAGTAAGTCCAATAGAGAAGAAAACCAATGGGTCTTGACTTCTAGTTCATGGAAATGTGCGGTTCTCGGATTATTTTTTTCTTATATATGATTCACTCCGTATAAGTTGTATACAAAAAAGTCAAATAGCAGGCTTCTAACAATAAACTCCATTGATTAACAAACTGGATTTAGAAAAGGAAGATCAGCAACGTACAATACACTTACCCTACAGTAAGTGAGAGAGGAAGCTAATGATTCACCACAAAAAGACACACACTTTACTAAAGCTTCTGATATTTTAAACATAAATACAGTTTGGAGAAAAATGGAAAATAGTGACTTAACGTCTACGAGGAAAACAAAAGCTGATGACATACAGGGAGAATTACAGTATACACAATTCTTTTAAATATTTAGTAAACGAAATTATCCAGAATTGGAAGCAACGTATAGACAAATTTGTCAAATATGTCAGGGCAGTATTCAACATGTGTTAATTTATGTAGATGATGGCTTAATAGTAAGAGAAAAAAACGACTGTCAACACATATTGCCCCACTTTAAACCTGTATGTAGACAATACAACGTTGTGATTTGTAGCAGCTGCCTTCAAGTAACGGTTTTCCGGCTCAGTGCTCCGAGTCTGACAAACATTACTGTGGACAAGATGATTTGGCGAAAGTATCATCCCTAAACTGTTTCGGTTGCCAAACTGGCCAAGAGAATAATAAAGAATGACAAATAGATCTGGCCAGATCTGAAAGCGTGTAACACGAAAAAATCAGCCGAGATATAAAAGTAAAATATTGTAAAACTATGGTTCTTGTATCACATCTTCTTGGAAGCAATTGCTGGGTGCCGACAAAAAGAACTTACGGAAAATACCGACGTGCATAAATTAAATTTCTGATAAAAACGGGAGATGACTAAAGGACTAGGTAAGATACGGAACATTGGTACAATCACCGTAAGTAGAATCAAACGAATGCAGAATCATTTGAAACCACGATACAAACACATAATATGATACACTGGAATTTGGAGTCAGAAGAAGATAGTTAAGTCTTTTCCTTCATTGCTGCTGAATACCATTTCTACCATGTCGTCGCTTGGACGTAACGGTCTGTGAACCAAAGCATTTCTTTTTCTAGGCGAACGCGTCAGAGTTGAGACGCCACAGCGTTTTTTTCTTTTCTTTTTTTTTTCTTTTAAATTTGGTATAAGCATATTCGTTTGCAGTAAAGGTATTCGGACATTGTGCCCTCTGGTGATATCGAACAATTTGAAAATCGCTTATTTAACATCACTGTAGGCTTGTTTTTCGGTTTGGAGCTAGAGGGAGCATTACTGTTAGAACGGAGACATTTATTTGTTTATTTACCATACGACAGTGTAACGCAACCGCAATCATATATATAACTGTTAATGATTAATTAATACACACATCAAAAAAGTTTTGCATCACCTCGGTTCCGAGAGTTCCGGAAGCTTCACAGAAAACAGGAATACAGATCAACATAAACATCATTTCGGCCCTTTTTATTGCTCATGAAAACCACACATCTATGTTGTACCACTTTACAGCGAGACCTTCAGAGATGGTGGTCCAGATTGCTGTACGCACCGGTACTTCTAATACGCAGCAGCACGTCATCTTGCATTGCTGCATACCTGTATTCGTCGTGGCATACTATCCACAAGTTCATCGAAGCACTATTGGTCCAGATTGCCCCACTCCTCAACGGCGATTCGGCGTAGAAGCCTCAGAGTGGTTGGTGGGTCACGTCATCCATAAACAACCCTTTTCAATCTATCCCGGGCATGTTAGATAGGATTCATGTCTGGAGAACATGCTGGTCACTCTAGTCGAGCGAGGCCGCTACGGTCGCAGGTTCGAATCCTGCCTCGGGCATGGATGTGTATGATGTCCTTAGGTTAGTTAGGTTTAAGTAGTTCTAAGTTCTAGGGGACTGATGACCTTAGAAGTTAAGTCCCATAGTGCTCAGAGCCATCTAGTCGAGCGATTTCGTTATCCTGAAGGAAGTCATTCACAAGATGTGCACACGATGGGGGACGAATTGTCGTCCATGAAGACGAATGCCTTGCCAATATGCTGCCAATATGGTTGCACTATCGGTCGGAGGATGGTATTCACGTATTGTACAGGCGCTGCGGCGCCCTCCATGACCACCAGCGGCCCCACATAATGCCACCCCAAAACAGCAGAGAACTTCCACCTTGCTGCACTCGCAGGACAGTGTGTCTAAAGCATTCAGACTGACCGGGTTGCCTCCTAACGCGTCTCCGATGATTGTCTGGTTAAAGGCTTATGCGACACTTATCGGTGAAGAGTACGTGATGCGAATCCTGAGCGGTCGAGTCTGCATGTTGTTGGGCCCATCTGTACCTCGCTGCATGGTGTCGTGGTTGCAAAGATGGATCTCGCCGTGGACGTCGGGAGTGAAGTTGCGCATCATGCAGCCTATTGCGCACAGTTTGAGTCGTAACAGGACGTCCTGTGGCTGCACGAAAGGCATTATTCTACATGGTGGCGTTGCTGTCAGGGTTCCTCCGAGCCATAATCCGTAGGTAGCGGTTATCCACTGCAGTAGTAGCCCTTTGGTGGCCTGAGCGAGGCATGTAATTGACAGTTCCTGTCTCTCTGTATCTCCACCATGTCCGAACAACTTTGCTTTGGTTCACTCCGAGACGCCAGGACACTTCCCTTGTTGAGAGCCCTTCGTGGCACAAAGTAACAATGCGGACGCAATCAAACCGCGGTATTGACCGTTTAAGCATGGTTGAACTACAGACAACACGAGCCGTGTACCTCCTTCCTGGTGGATTGACTGGAACTGATCGGCTGTCAGACCCCCTCCGTCTAATAGGCGCTGCTCATGCATGGATGTTTACATCTTTGGGCTGGTTTAGTGACATCTCTGAACTCTCAAAGGGACTGTATCTGTGATATAATATCCACAGTTAACTTCTATCTTCAGGAGATCTGGTAACCGAGGTGATGCAAAACTTTTTTGATGTGTGTATTTTATAAAATAAAATAAAATACTATACAATGCAACACAATATAAATAAGGCCATTATTTGCTGTGGCTTGTTTGAGGCTCCATCAGAGCTGCGCGTCCAAGGAGTGCAGTCAGCCCAGTGCAGGAGAGGGTCGCATTGACGATAAATTTTAAAAGGACCTGTTTGCTTACTTAAACGGCACTCCTGGGCAATGTGCTCGATGATTGGATCAACGATTCTACAGTCAGTGGGCTGTCGTTTATTCCCCGCTTATATAAGTGTCAGTGAAATGAAAACGACATAGATGGAAAAAATAATCGCCATAACGCTTACTACATTTAGGCTGAAGTGAGACAAGACGGTGATTGTATTCACGGAAAAATGTTTGTGGCTGTCTATGGAACCATGATTGTACCCAGGAATGCACCTTTTCGTCCGAATCAAATCGACGACCACAAATGTCTCCCTTCAGAGCTCCAAACATATGGAAATCGCATGGAGAGAGATTAGGACTGTATGGAGGATGTGTAATGGCTTCCCATCGAAATTTCCGCAGCGTAGTCGAAACAACGTTGGAAACATGTGGGCGATTATTATCCTGGAACAGAATGATACCATCCGTCAACAGTTCTGGGCTTTTGGACTTAATGGCGCGCTTCAACATTTGCAAAGTGTCCACGTACCGCTGTGCGATAATTGTGGCGCTGTGTTACAGGAAGTCAGTGAGCAGCGGACCCTTGCAGTCAAACAAAGGTCATCGTGACTACCCCGGAGCTGGCGTGCCTCTTGTTTCGAATACACCGTTTCTCACAAGACAATAGACCTATAAACAAATTCTATTCCTATGGAGTATCGCTTCAGCTGTGCGATTCGATATTTACTTTCAGAAGGTAACAGCGCGTAGTAATCGACGGAAAACAGAGTAAAACTGAAGTGATATCCGGCGTTCCTCAAGGAAGTGTTTAGGCCCTCTGCTGTTTCTTGTCTACATAAACGATGTAGGAGATAATGTGAGCAGCTCTGTTAGATTGTTTGCAGATTATGCTGTGCTGAAAGTGGCAGATGATGATGTGCGAAAAGAGGCAGTTGTTTCTCAATAAGGACAAATGAGATGTCATTCACATGAGCACAGAAAGAAATCCGTTAAATTTCGGTTGCTCGATAAGTCACTCAAGTGTAAAGGCTGTCAGTTCAACTAAATACAAGGGGATGACAATCACGAAGAACTTAAATTGGAACGATCACATAGATAATTTTTTGGGGAAAGTAAACGAAAGCCTATGTTTTATTGGCGGAGCACTTAGAAGATGCAACATGTCTACTAAAATTACTGCATACAGTACGCTTGTTCGTCCTCTACTCAAATATTGCTGTGCTGTATGGGACCCTTACCA
The DNA here is from genome assembly GCF_023898315.1 of Schistocerca nitens. Taxonomy (NCBI): domain Eukaryota; kingdom Metazoa; phylum Arthropoda; class Insecta; order Orthoptera; family Acrididae; genus Schistocerca; species Schistocerca nitens. The sequence goes on along the minus strand of NC_064616.1, from coordinate 566,077,527 downwards.
CATAGGATTGACGGAGGACATTGAAAAGTTCAAAGGAGGACAGCTCATTCTGTACTATCGCAAAATAGGGGAGGTGGCATCAGATATGATAAGCGAGTTGGGATGGGTGTCATTAAAACAAATACTTTTTCATTACGGCGAGGTCTTTTCACGAAACTTCAATCACCAACTTTCTCCTCGAAATGTGAAAATATTTTACTGTCTCGAACGTACATAGGGAGAAGTGATCATCATAATAAAATAAGAGAAAGCAGAGCTTACACAGAAAGATTTAGCTGTTCATTTTTCCCACGCGCTGTGAGAGTGTGCAAGGGTAAGGAAACAGACTGAAGGTGCTTCTAAGAAACCTCTCCTAGGCACTTCTGTGTGAATTGCATAGTAGTCACGTAGATGTACGCTGCAGAAGTTTCGCTGGGAAGCCGTTACACATCCTCCGTACAGTTCCTATCTCTCACCATGTGATGGCCATATTTTTGGAGCCCTGAAGAAAGACATTCGTGGCCGTTGATTTGCTTCGGACGAAGAGGTGCACGCCTGGATAGACTCATGGTTCCGTAGGCAACCGCAAACATTTTTCCATGATGGCATTATCATCTTGCCTCACGATTGGAATAAATATATTAACAGTTATGGCGATTGTTTCTGAAATAATAAACAGTTTATTGAATTTTTCCGTCTGTCTTGGTTTTCATTGTGCAACATCGTTCCTTTTGCATGGCCTGTCCTAGATCAGTTAAGGATGGTCCAGGTATCCTTCTTCAGATCAAATTCTGGTAGAGCTACCGTTGGGTTTATTATACCATGTTTGCATATTGATGCTACGTTACATTTTTAACACCAGTCAACTATAATCTGGAAGCTGTGTTCGGTGACTGCAGCCCATAAGTTGTTCGGAGATTTAACACCGTTTCACCGAGAGTTTTTTAGTATCTCGTGGACTGAGAGGTCCTCTAGGTGGTGTTGATGTTGTAGCCCTTACAGTCGTATCCGTCTTTATTCTGAAATATTCTGGGGGATGTAATATTACTGATCGTATTCAGTGAAAAAAATAATGCGGATTTCGTAGTACCCGTGATTATGCAGTCGTTCTGGTAAACATCAATCTTCCTGGTGTGGGCATTCCGCTGTCATACAGGGGCATAGTACTCAGCCACTGGATATACCATAATAAAAGCCGCATTGTGCAGGGTGAATGCATTAGGTTCCAATGAAGTCCCAACAAGTTGTCTTGTGATGTTATTATGAAGCTTGACTTTCTGACTCATATTTTGTAGGTGATACAGGTAGGTAAACTATCTAGTGTAATGCCGTGGCATTTAGGGTAGAATTTCCCTCACACTATTGGCAAAGGCTAATGCTCAGCTGTTGGTTGGCTATTCGGTTGTTGAAGTGGAGCGCGCAAACTTCTATGTTAGATGGATTTGGGCAGAGTCTCCTCTATGTATAATATCGATTCAGTGTTTCTAAGTCTCTGGAAAGAATAACTTCTCTTTGTAGTGTTTTAGTTTGGGTAGCTATTGTGAAGTCGTTCGCAGTTGTTTTTGGCACGTCACTGGTGTACCAGTCGGTACAGATTGTTCTGGAAGTCCATTTTTATGGTGAATGGTGTGCGTGTTCTATGTTCGGAGACTAGTAGTAAAGGGACGTTACAGGTGAATGCTTTCCGGACAGTGGAAGACCCTGTAGCAGCAGCCTGCTAGCGCAACTGCCGCTGTTATTTGGCCTTCGTCAACAACAGGTGCTCATCACGCCAAATGCAGGTGAAGACATCGCGGGTATACTTGAGCAACAACTTATCTCGACGGAAACACAATATAATCTTAAAACTGTACGAAATATTCTGCGTGCGAGACTAATTCCTGCCATTGTACACTTCTAAATAAGTGCACTGTAGGTCTGTTGTGAGTATCTCAAATTCAGACCAGTTCCTTATAGTTAAACCAGCCACGTTGGGTGAAAGGAAAAAGAAAAATGTTCGCAGGTTAAATGGTTTCATGTGTCGTTTAGCCCTGATGCAGACGTGATAGATAATTCCATTGTGACTGCATTAAATGTTGTAGCCGCTCGCTTGTGTGCGCGTTGGCAGTTTTCCCACGCTCGCCTGGCCGATACTGGAGCGTGCCTGAGAAACGCCCTAAATGGCCTGATTGGAAAGTGTAGCGGTGTGACCTTTCTTACAATACCTATCAGTGCAGCGTAGTGAAAGCTTCGCTAGTTCACCTAGCTTTATGGCATCCGCCAGAAACTTCGCCATTGTTTACCACATCCTTAAGTCGAGTCTTATCATAAAAATATAGTGTAACCATAATCCGAAGCTACGGAGTGAAGAAAACTAGAGTGAAGACAAGTGTGCTGCCGAGGCAGAAGATGCATAGAACCAAGTGTTGGATACCGTGTTTTCTTTATTCTTTTTTAATCTGCTTGACATACGGTATGACTAATTTGATTTTAGTTGAATGAAACGGCTTACAATTACTGCTGGAAAAATTGAGCAGCATGTTGCATAATATTACAAAATTTCATCGCAGATATGGAGAGAGAACCAATTGGACCGCTATTCGGTGGTACTGGGTTCAAATTGAAATATAATGATTTAGGCTTAAGGTGGTTTTTCGTAAATCACATAAACGGGTGACTGAGTGGATCTTTCAGAAAAGAGTATTATTTACACATACTAGTTGCTGGTGAACTGGGTTTCAGTCTGTAGTGAAAATGCGGATAACTGGAGTAAATATATCCCTCATAGACACAAGGTCGCCTGATGATGAAACGATCACAGGGCTGTTTTTGGCTGCGATTGGTTTTATTTCTGTTATACATATGGTAGGCTGGTTCCGAAATGACGGTCCTTGCCAATTTCTTTTTTAAATCACCGCGATATAACAATGAACATTCATAAATAAGTCTTTGTCGCCTGCGCCGAAGAACACTGTGGCATTCAAATTTAATTTGCGTGTGCCCTTTGATCGATACACTGTATCAATGTCTGAGCACCTCCATAATATGCTGAGTACCGGTTCTGTCTTAGGTGAATTGCTAAACAGAGTTCTGTATTAACCATAGAATAGAAGCCCCACCGGCAGCTCTTCTTCCCCACCTCCTGAGTGTAATATGTACCTTTCTCTTACAGAATAGCGGCTTTCATGTAATTTCGTTGATCACTGTCGGTCACGGACTTCTGAAGCGCTTACCTGGTACTTGTCTGCTTTAAATATTAGCGTAATAGTACAGAAGCGGGTAATGAATGTGTCGACTCGATGTTTCATTTCATTCAGTTAAGTAAGCAAATTAACTGGGTTTGGACTCCAGCAGTCCGTTATTTCCTGAACTGTGCCCACCATATTACTGATTGTTAGTGTGTCGCTATGATCATGGTAAAAGTGGGGTTCATTGCTGTTAGAGCAACGACAGTATAACTTATACATGCGATTCTAATTTTAATAAATTTCAGCTAAGCACAACTCCTCGCGCACATATACGTTCTGTAGTGAAAAATCATAGAGCAGAATTAGTCTCTGAATTTTATTCAGATGTGTCGCTTTCGCAACTAGAAATCATAACTAGTATTGACAGCCGAAATTAGAAACTGTACTTACAGCTGGGTGTTAATTATTTGTCGTAGAGAAGAATCACTATCAAGAAAAGTGCTATTATTAGTAATTAGTGTGAGGCAAGAATTAGAAACCAGCGCGCCCTCGGTACAGTGCGACTGCATGGGGTGTTCCAGAAAGTGCTTGATCTATTGAGCTCTGAGAAGCTTTTCGTATATGTAATGGTAAGTGGGAGATATTTCATCAGCAACAATTTCTTGGATAAAACATTTTTCCAACTTTTCCGTGTACTGTTTTGCAAATAAACAAGATGCGTTAAACTTTGACACATCGTTATCCAAAAGAACTAAACTTGTGAAATCGAAAGTCCTCGTCCAGTCTCTACTAATGTTCGGTCGCTAATAAGATCGCGACGTCTACGGGAAGTTAAATTCGTTAATTCCATAGTTGCCATACTTGCGTATGTGTCGGGCCCCATTTATTGACTCTTGTTGCTTGCAAAAGCGCTTAACATAGCCTGTGTGAGGCGCTTAGAGATATTGTTGCATTAGTTGCTGCAGTTCGGTTTTCGTTTAGCACTGTCTGTACATGTTAGATATTTCACTTATTAGCCGTTTTAAAATTTAATTTGTACCTTGTTTCATGCTGCCAACGCCAAACTGCAATGCTGTGCAACACTAAACTGTCAGTGTGCAGCTTGCCGTTGCAATTGAGCTATTGTACTGCTGAGAGATCGGTATTTTTCTTTATAGCTGTTGACTTTAAGTTCTCAGGATACGGTGACAGCTTTACACTAGCCTACCGGACTAACAGTCCTGTTGGCGTCGATATTTTCGAAAATAACATGTGTTACTCGCTGGTGCACCTTAATAAAATTAGCCAACGCTTAAAACTAAAACACCGTTAAGTCGTTGAATAATATGTCATGTATGCTTTCTTGTTGTACTATCTTATCGTTTTATGGATGAATATTTCTAATTCCTCTATAATCATGATATACATACTACTACGTTTTATGATTTTATGGATGGCTACGTTATCGTGTATTGTAAATAGGACTGCTTCTTTAACATGTTCCACTATTGGAGATTTGCTGTGTATCTTGACTCTGTAACAGTCCGGTATGAAGTCCTGAAATTTCTGTCCATTTGGCCTGTATAAAACGTTATGCACTGGCTGCATGTGATTTTATGGAAGCCCGCAGCTATATGATGTTGGCTTAATTTTTACACTTGCATTTCTCAACACCTTTACAAAATTTCGGGCATTACATCAAGGCATGTCATTGTAACTGCTCGATTGGTGCTGGATGCGAGTGCAGTTTGCACATGTTCATTTAGTTTACTATTTTGATCCAACGACAGTGTCGTAATCAGTGAAGGGTTATATCCACTGTTTAAGTATTTTTTATCTCTGTTTCTTGGCGGAGATTTATTTTTGGGAGGAAATCTGTGGTTTCTGATTAACAGTGACCCGTATACTGCTTTATTACGAGTGCTGGGTGTGTAGATCGGTTTGGGACAGTGGCATATGTGCTAGTAGGTTTCTTGTAAATGTCACGAGAGCTGGTGTTTCTTTATGGATATCGTCCTGTCAAGGAAAAGTTCGGTGTTGTTCTCTTTATTCTCATTTGAATTGAATATTTTATGCAGACTACTGAATCCATTAAAAAATATTACTCCGTGAACTTTTTTGCCATCAGATGCTGTCGAACGTATCTGAGAGCAGTGAGGTTCAGAATATCAGGCCCTACACAACTGCAGTGTCCGGCAAAAAGTCCTCCCGTATTTCAAAAAGTAGTTACCAACCAACAAAGATGCAGAGAAAATACTCTTATATGTGAACAACAAATACTGTGCCATTTTACATTAACTGGTTTGTACAGTTTGTACACTTGAGCCCTTAAGTGTTACCAAAGAAAAAATTACAAGGTGAAAAATCAGGCGACAGTGGCGTCCAGGCGATGTCTCCTCGTGAAAAGAGAAGGCGTCCAGAAATTTCTAGAGGATGTCGAGAGGTGTGAGCTGTGGTTCCGTCTTGTTTGAACCAGACCTCTCTCTTCATGGTCCCCAACAACCTATTTCAACTTAGGTAGGAGGAAGGTCTCAGTCATGTGATATTAGTGATTTGAACTAACCTTTAACGTTACCCCATATTCTTCGAAAAAATACGGACCCTCACACCAAATTCAGCACGGCACACCAAACTATCTCATGATGGCTGTGAAGTGGTCGTTGGTGAAGTTACTGACGATTTTCTGCTGTCCAGTAGCGGAAATTTTGTTCATTTGAAGTACCTGACAAGTGGGTGGGCCTCTTCAGAAGTAGTAAACACTGCGCCCAGGGGAATGTTCTGAAGAATTTCCTCACACACAGCTCTGCGAGTGTCAAAATCTCGCTCTCTTACGTCTATGGCAGTCATAACTTTTTATGGATGCTTGTGAAGATCTCTGGGCAGGATTTTTCTTAAGCCGTCGGCACACGGGCCTTGCTTTTGAACGTCAGCATTGAGCGTGTCGAGTTCAACGTGGTGCAGAATGCTCGGGAAAGATGAGACTTGTGCATACGGCACGTGGACCCAGCGTGGTATACGCGACTGCAACGGGCTCCAACGGCAGTTGCCGGTTGTATTTGGCTCGTAAATTACACTGTTTACAAATGGACGGGTGTAAAATCCCTGTATTAACTCTTAAAACGCCCGTTTCCTCCCTACTCAGGTTGTTCTGTCTGTAGTATAGGGTGAACCCGGAATAGACGGCCATGCGAGAGAGTAGTAGTTCCTCCACGATTCGCCATACGGCGCTGGCAGCCCATTTGGTAGTTAGTAGTGAGCGATTGTTGATGCTACGGATGACTCTTTATTTCAATTAAAAGTAAGTAATTTCCATGCTTTTAGTTTTCAGTATACCATTATATTATGTATCATAAGTATCTCATAACATTTCGATTTTAAACCTAACTTTGGCTGTGAATAGCGACGGAAATTTCAGAGTTGTTCAGGTGTAGAGGTGTTCAGGTTTTGTTTGAGTTTGCGTCGACCATATTTGATGACGCACTACGGCCGTCTCTCCCGGCTGATCGGAGGAGACAGCCATATCACCGTCGGGACAGATGACCATCTCATAAACGTGTTATATATTAAATTTGGAATGTATAGTTACTTTTTTTACAGGTGCCAAATAAGTACTTTCGAAAGGCCGGCCTTTATAGGGGATCATGGAAAGAAGACCTTAAAAATGCTATTAATAAAGTAAACAACGATGTGGTTATTCTGTGAGAAAAGCTCCGATGGAGTTTAATACTCCCAGGAAAACTCTTGAAAGAAAATTCAAGACCGGCTGCGATTCCAGAATTCCAGTGGGTCATAGTGCTTGTTTGGGTTCAGCTAATGAGTCACAACGTTTCCACCATATAAAAGATATGCAGGCTGGCCCATAGTTTTCCCGTAACGAGGGACTGTGCACGTTGTCCAACTTACGACTTTGCTGTGCAGCGTGTTTGATATTTTTAAAGAATTTTTAGCTAGTATGAAATATGGTATGTCTTTGTAAATAAAATCGATTTTTATTTTTTATGGTTTGAAAATGCAGCTTATGGGAAGTTTCAGGTTGTTCTTGTGTATTATGTTGTGAAACTGCCGTTTGAAAAAATCATGGCCGTCTTTCCCGGGTCTACCCTACACAAATAAAAGGTTCAATATCGGTGGACATGTTATAAGGCAAAAAGGAGAGTACTGTGTCCAGTCAATGACATCGGCTTGCAGAAATCCCATTACCAAGAGTGCGATACAACTTTACAACATTTCTTACATGAAGTAAAAGTTATTTCATCATTCTCATTTTTTAGTAAAACCTTACGGTCACTTGATCACCGTTCCTCTTCAGTAGCAGAATCTGTACAACATATGAAATACGTAACTGAAAAGAAGAAAGGGCAAACGATCTTACTGGAAGTAGTGCAAGCTGTCCTGTAGATTAAGCCAGTCGAACAAACTCACTCAAAAAGGGCAGACTTATATTTACATAACGTCTAATATTGTTGTATATACTTTCATTAAACTAATAATAATTTTTAGGATTTGATTTGTTGTTAGATCGAAAAATAATTTGTTAACAAGCAGAAATTACCGTAAGTAAAATCCAACAAACTGCTAACGAACTGTTTTTCGATCTTAAAAACAAATCAAATTGTAAATATATTATTGACCACAGATGGTTCAGTTCTCAATAAAGCGAAACGCGTCTGGTGAGGAAAAAACCACGTATTTTCTAGTAGCTGTAACTATGGAACAAAAGTACTTCTAGGCATAATAAGAAAGTACCAAATTATTAAAACCCCAAGGTTATAAAAAAAGAATTTAAAGTGGGACGCGAACCACTATCACATCACACTTTGCTTTTGACACTAATCACTGCGCTAAAGCGATTACAAATACCTAGTATGTTACATCTGCTGAAAACTTTAATTGTAGCTGTGTTACTAAATGAAATTTAATTATGACGAACATTACCGGGAACAAAGGATTTTTGATGGATTCTCAATGTGTCGTTGTCTTCAAACTGCATAATTTCATAACGAATCATACAATTAACGGCGGTTTTTCGAGAGATGCTCTCTATATGCCGGAGCTCAGAAACGGCATACATAGATATGGGCTTAAACTGAAAGCCAATATGGCGCCTTGCGGCTGTGTACTGTGAATGGATGTGGCGTGCATGTGACGTAGTTAGCGTTCTGTCATCTCATTAGTCAACCTTTAAACGCACGTTCAGAATATCTAACGTTCTAGATATTGCTACGCACGTTTGGAAAGACTGCCCAACGTACTATTCCATGCTAAGACGTCAGCAACTTGCCACGCTCAACACCACGGTCCGTGTGCCGACCGCTTTCTACTCGTGTCAGACAATCCCAGGACAGCTGCATGTTTAAGTGTTAAACATTTTGTAATTGCTGGACGGCCGCTCTCACGCACCACATTTTCCGGCGTTCGTACCGTCTGAGGTCGGGCAGTAGATTTTCTTTTGATTGCAGAACGTGCTGTGGTACAGTTGAATATCCAAACTAGAATTCTTTTTCTATGAGGAACGGAATCCTGTCGACCATTTTCAAACCGAAAGCGAAATTCTCGCTGAGTAATAATCACAGAACCACACTTACAATTACTCCTCCACAACAAACGCATGTTGCTCACCTCGTCAAGCTATTGCTTCTACCGAAAATGGGAGGTATGCTCTTATAGATCGATACCTCCTCCACAATTGTATCCCCACCGCAACTCTCACAGCGGCCTCGCGAAATACGGGAGGTATCTTTGTCGGACCCTGTGCTATTGTACCATTAGCCTTCGCTTTTGTGGCAACTCAACTACCTCGCCCTCCATCTTTACACCAGCGTAACAAGCACTCCACGAATAGGATATATAACAGTTTATATTCAGTAGTTTCATAGTTAGTTTTCGGTTATTTTAGTCTCCTCCTCCTCCTCCTCCTCCTCCTCCTCCTCCTCCTCGTTAGCTTCCACTTTGGCTACTTACGGGCTCCTCTATACTCAAGTTCTGGCAACTATGCGGCCGGATACCTTTCGTGTCGCCGCAATCGTGTGATAACCTACCTGTGAATTTTGTAAACTTTGTTCTGTGTGTGATTGTATTTTAACTGTTTGTGTATCGTATTTTCTAAACCAGCGTGGAAAACCGCCTGAAATCCACACTCAGGTTGGCCGGTGCACCAGACACGGTCGTTGATCCGCTGGGCAGACCTTCCTGTATCAAGCTACAACGCTGCGAGCGGATAGTTTCAGGTTATTTTAGTAATTGGCAGACACGGCTGAATTCAAACGTGCTTTGCATATAATGTAACTAATACCAGTATAACACAGTTATATATTTCGTAAGTCGGGGTTTTTATACTTAGCTTGTATGGCTCCAAATACTATTCACAGTTTGCTGTGGTTTAAGATTTTCAAATTACACCTGAAATAAGAAACTGTAGCATCTACGTCCTCTGTCATAAAACTTTTTTCGTCCGACCGTTGGTGGGCTTGCTACCGGAAGTTACGGAATGCAGTTGATTTTGGCCGCGGTGCACTCCGTCTTCGTTGGCTCCACATGCCCGCGTAACATGCTTATTAAGTTGTAGTTTCTGTTCGGAGACTCCGTTGGTCTTTGTCATTGTGGTTCGTGCGTTGACGGCATATGCTTGGGATCTGAAGACGATGCTTTTCGCGTCGAAACTGGTAGCATGTTTTGAGTAAACGAAGTTTGATTTACAATATAGTTTTTGGTTTCAATTTTCATTATTCAAGTACGTGCCTGATGAGTTGTTCCCTGTTGTGGAAGACTTACAGAAATCAGAAGGCACCAGTGTATGGCCAAATGCTGTCCAAAAGCGTGAGGTTCTCTAATAACAAAGGGGTAACTGCCAAATTACCTATATTCTGAGGTACCACTTCTAGACTCGGAATTTCACCCAAGATGTTACACGGTCTGATGATTAAGAAATGTTCGCAGCTTTCAAACGTTTAGATGTCATATTAAAATAAGTTATAAAACAAGTCGGTAAAACTCCACAGTATTTTCGGAACGGTTGAATTTAAAATAGATTGTTGCAGCAGTCATGATGTGTACGTTGCGTTAATGTCATACAGCGAATAGGTGAAGGTCATTTACCACCCTTCGAGTATTGACTGTCCCGGGTTTTGAGTAAAGGGCTAGTTAACGCTTCCATCTTTCCTAGGGTATTTATTAGTGTCAGCTCTCAGTGTGCGTAGATGGTGAATTTAGTCTTTGTTGATATGAGGTAATTACGAATCTCTCTCAAAAAATCTCTCCCGTAGTAAGGTAAATACGGCATTGTGGGGAGGAATAGAATTTGCGGAGAAGCTCTCGGTGGCGTAGAAATCTGAGACTTACATCATGTTAGGCATATCCCACCCTGCTTGGTCAGCATCTCATTTCCTACATGCACATTGGATCAAAACGGACTGTATGACTAAAACTATATTCATAGTGATATGATTATTTTTTCGTACAGTACGAACGTGCAAAGAAAAGGCATTACAGTACGAGACAGTCTAAAGGGCTATACCTTTTTTCGCAAAAATAAATAAAAATATGACGTATCAGACTTCATTGTTATAGAAAGAGGCGACATTTTAAAAATTTCCTAATTTTCTTTTCGTTATTCGTAGTACCTACAAATCATCATCATCTTTAGTTTTCATAAGCCTTGCATTAGGGAAAATTATTGTATGCACAGTTTGGCAAATAGTGGTAAAAAACAGATGTTGGAAGAGGTGTTTTAATGCACAAAATTTGATGAAAACTCGTCACAAAACGGCTGTTCCTTGTATTAACATTCTTATATTATACTTCATAGATAAAAATATTTTGCTAGCGCAGAGTATATATTTCAGAACTGTATTTATTTTACAAAGTGATTTTGTTCTGATTTAAACTGATTTAGCCAGAGCAACGTTCTTGACTACAACATTCTTCCAAGTGCAGGTTTTCAGAAATTACTGCAACCAGTCGCCTTTTATGTAGATGTATTTTATTTAACCATGACCGGTTTCGAGCTGCCTAGCAACTCATCATCAGATGGTGTATACATTTAGTGCTTTTTTGTACCCATTGTGTGGGTGGTTGAGTATCTGTGGCTAGACAGAAACGAGAACAAATAATCGCTACATGTGGTACAGTAACACGAAATATTTACAGCATAATTTATGTTTAACGTATAAGAGCAAATAATCACTACATGTGGTACAGTTACATGAAATATTTACAGTTTAATTTACGTTATTGAGGTGTTACTTACAAATAAATCTTTTTGCAGGTATATATATCTCTTTTAGGACGTATTTTTGAAACCATTGTGTCTTGTTTTTCACAATTTCACAAGTTAAAACTTTCACTAGATGTATATTACTTTTATGAGGCACTGTTGGAAATATATATCTCGTTTTTCGTAAACATCGCTGAACACACTTAGCCACAGATACGAATACAGGATTTACACATTATAAACAAGCCAAAGATTGCAATGTAACTACAGTATCAAAGATTTCAAGTTGACCAGAGGCATTATTAGTCAACACACACACTGACAAGAGATTTGTCTTTATTACATAGAAAATAAATGTAAATTAGCTTAAACTAATAAAATGTTTATTTATAAATTAGCTGTGCAATTTAACAGGTATATAAAACTAGATTTTATACATTATATTTCAGTTACATTTAAGATTATTGGTATTGAGAGTATTATGACAGCTAATTTCTTGCTCCTTCCATTGGCTGATCTTGGCATATGATGTCTGGGATGAGAGGTTGATGGTTAACTTAAAATAATAAGTAATGCTGGAACTTATAAGGGTGTGGAAAAGGAGTTGGCGGTGGGGGGGGGGGGGAGGTGGTTGTATAGGAAAAAGGAGAGGGGGGGGTTGAGAGGGTGATGTGGAGAGAGAAGAGAGCTGAGGGGGGGGGGGGCAGAAGTGGTACAAGCTTTTATGTGTGTGTGGGGGGGGGGCATTTTGTTACTGAATAACTGTTTAGTTTTTTAAGTTCAAAGAATCCTTAAAATTCTGAAAGAAGGAGTTATTCGCCAGTTCTGTCTGCTCATTTAAAATGGTATGTGGGGAATTATGTTTGTGGGTAAAAATCTCTAATTGTTCGAGAAGATCCATCTTGAATCCCTTTGTCTACAGTGTGTAGGATTTGAAGGTTAGTTTTAATGTCTGTTATGGAATGTTTATTATCTGCTAGATGGGTAGCAAAAGTGGATCTATTTAAGTTGTTTAGGCGAAGTGCATCAGTGTGCTCTTTGTATCGGATCTCAAAATTTCTACCTGTTTGCCCTATGTAGTAGCAGGAGCAGCTGTCACATCTTAATTTATATATACCAGATTTTTGGTAGGGTGTGCTGGCTCTTTTGGTGTTGTGGACTATTTTGTTCTGTATTTTGTTGTTAGTGTGAAAACTTATTTTGACATTATGTGGTTTGAATAGCTTAGCGAGTTTGTATGAGATATTGCCGAGAAACGGCATACAAACGAATTTGGTTTCTTCTGCTACTGAGGTCTGGCTTGCTAGTTTTGCTTTGTTAGATATAATGTTTTTATCTAATTTTTCAATTATGCTTGGGTCATAAGCATTGTTTGATGCTATTGTTTTTAATATATTGATTTCATTAATTTTTGCAGTAGGATCAGCTTGAATCTTGTTGATACGGTTAAGTGCTGATTTGAAAAAAGCTAGTTTATGCTGATTTGGGTGGCATGATGTATTGTTTATTAGTGTCAGAGTAAAAGAGCCAGCACACCCTACCAAAAATCTGGTATATATAAATTAAGATGTGACAGCTGCTCCTGCTACTACATAGGGCAAACAAGTAGAAATTTTGAGATCCGATACAAAGAGCACACTGATGCACTTCGCCTAAACAACTTAAATAGATCCACTTTTGCTACCCATCTAGCAGATAATAAACATTCCATAACAGACATTAAAACTAACCTTCAAATCCTACACACTGTAGACAAGGGATTCAAGATGGATCTTCTCGAACAATTAGAGATTTTTACCCACAAACATAATTCCCCACATACCATTTTAAATGAGCAGACAGAACTGGCGAATAACTCCTTCTTTCAGAATTTTAAGGATTCTTTGAACTTAAAAAACTAAACAGTTATTCAGTAACAAAATGCCCCCCCCCCCACACACACACATAAAAGCTTGTACCACTTCTGCCCCCCCCCCCCTCAGCTCTCTTCTCTCTCCACATCACCCTCTCAACCCCCCCCCCCCTCTCCTTTTTCCTATACAACCACCTCCCCCCCCCCCCCCACCGCCAACTCCTTTTCCACACCCTTATAAGTTCCAGCATTACTTATTATTTTAAGTTAACCATCAACCTCTCATCCCAGACATCATATGCCAAGATCAGCCAATGGAAGGAGCAAGAAATTAGCTGTCATAATACTCTCAATACCAATAATCTTAAATGTAACTGAAATATAATGTATAAAATCTAGTTTTATATACCTGTTAAATTGCACAGCTAATTTATAAATAAACATTTTATTAGTTTAAGCTAATTTACATTTATTTTCTATGTAATAAAGACAAATCTCTTGTCAGTGTGTGTGTTGACTAATAATGCCTCTGGTCAACTTGAAATCTTTGATACTGTAGTTACATTGCAATCTTTGGCTTGTTTATAATGTGTAAATCCTGTATTCGTATCTGTGGCTAAGTGTGTTCAGCGATGTTTACGAAAAACGAGATATATATTTCCAACAGTGCCTCATAAAAGTAATATACATCTAGTGAAAGTTTTAACTTGTGAAATTGTGAAAAACAAGACACAATGGTTTCAAAAATACGTCCTAAAAGAGATATATATACCTGCAAAAAGATTTATTTGTAAGTAACACCTCAATAACGTAAATTAAACTGTAAATATTTCATGTAACTGTACCACATGTAGTGATTATTTGCTCTTATACGTTAAACATAAATTATGCTGTAAATATTTCGTGTTACTGTACCACATGTAGCGATTATTTGTTCTCGTTTCTGTCTAGCCACAGATACTCAACCACCCACACAATGGGTACAAAAAAGCACTAAATGTATACACCATCTGATGATGAGTTGCTAGGCAGCTCGAAACCGGTCATGGTTAAATAAAATACATCTACATAAAAGGCGACTGGTTGCAGTAATTTCTGATAACCTGTTCACACCACAGTCGCAGTGCTCCACATCCACAATGGATAAAAGTCTTCCAAGTGCGTTGATAATTCTGCGTCTTCCAAGCCAAACTGTATATGATGATAAAAACAGTATATCAGTAGGTAGTAACTGCAATATGATGTAGTTCTTCCTCCCTTTTTTTAGATTTCATGTGAGTCAAGTCGTCATAAACATCCCAACACTGTTAATTACTTGTTCACGTTAAAATCTATGGCATGGCCTGCCAAGATTTTGTACAGGTGGAAAGAATCTACTTAACGTTGTCAGTTGCTAAAACCGTGAAAGTTTCAGGTGGTGATACCTAGACATCAACAGATTTTAGACGATTTCCCATTCTTTCGGTTCGAAGTGGCGATAAGAGCAGTTACAATACGAATGGCCTGCCCCGTCCTTCCATACAGCCAGGCAGGGAACAAAGACGTTAATATCACCGTGTTTCGTAGGTTCATATAGGAAAACGCGTTGCTGCCGGTGTGGCAGGTGAATCAACGAGCGTGGAGTTGAGTCATCCGTAAACCGCTTACGTCACTCGCAGCCCTCAGAAACGCTGCTGCCCATACGTCGATGTCGCGCCGGTAACTCAGGCATTTCCGTCACACGGTAGTTGCTACAGACATTTTCCGTGAAATTCTATGTAGTGTCTTTATAAGATGAGTGAAATTACTGTTGTGTGGACCTAAAAGAGAAAAATTAACTTCAGAATATGAGGCAGACTACATTTTACAAGGCATGGGCGGAAGGGAAGGAGGTATTGGACATAAACTCACGCTTTATGGGTAGGTTTTACAACCACGGGCGGGGCAAATGCATCTCATATTCTTCAGGGTTGCACGCAAGCCAAGCACTGGAGAGCGAAGTGTAATAGCAGCTATTGCGCAGGCCTCTGGTTTCGGGGTAGCGTTGCTGCTTCGCGAAGAGTGGTGTGAGTCCCGTACTGGATATGGATGCGAATATTCCGTTATCGTGTTTAAATTGACAGACATGCTTTCACATGTGTACTTGACGGCGTACTCTTGAACTGGGTTCTGAAAATGCGTTAGTCTAACTTGTAAACTGCGCTGGAACCTCGTGTGTTGGAATCGTGCAAAGTGGAGAACGCTCAGAGGCCAAATAATAATAAAAATCAGTTGGTGCCGAAGGATACCCAACGGGTTGAGTCTGTTAGTTTTTCATGAAGACAGTGTGAGGTGGGAACTGAAGATTCGCGCACTTGTTCGTGTGAGTCTATAATTAGAAAAAAAAGAAAAACCAAGAAAGTTATGTAACTAATTTTTTCTTCGATTTAGCTCTGGACCAAAGATGATAACTTTACACTATCTGGAACCATTGCTGCTAAAGTGGAGACATATTGCAGTAGTTAAAGTGAGTTGGCTGAGTTGTAACTTTGGTGCTGGTGTTCATCTCCTAAGAGAACAGGGTAGTATCGAAATAGTTGTCGCAAGTTAACTGGTGACTAACACCTCTTCCAATACTGATGCCAGTTAATCAGTCATAGAGTGACAGTATATTAAGCCTGAAATATATTGTTAGTCTCTTTTTTTTCTTGGCCGTCAGAATTCGTTATCAGCCAACAAAATCATGCGTTTCTGTTTAACCCTTCATAAGATTTGTGCATAACAACAGCAAATAGTGAAAATACACTGACGGAAAAGAAATGGCAGCGCCTAGAAGTAGTGCGACATAACCGAAAGTTGGCAGGCATGTTTCTACGTCTGAAAGAAGATGTCTTCTAATTTTTGCGCCAGTCGCTTAAGAGTGGCGCTAGTAGCGCCGCTATGAGGATGCAAACCAGTTGTGCCTCAAATACACCCTGTAACGGTCGTGAGTGTTAGTTGCCTTTGACACTGGACGTGGTGAGTTGATGTTGATCAGGAATGCCTTTTTAGGCGACGAAGATGCCATTATCAACACCTCACTGAGTTTGAACGAGGTCGTGTAAGAGGGCTATCAGAACCTGGATTTAGCAGTTACATGATCACTGGTAGCGGTGGTCACGAGAATGTAGGTTCGCAAGAAGACCGCTATCTGGACGGCCACGGCCGGCCGAAGTGGCCGTGCGGTTAAAGGCGCTGCAGTCTGGAACCGCAAGACCGCTACGGTCGCAGGTTCGAATCCTGCCTCGGGCATGGATGTTTGTGATGTCCTTAGGTTAGTTAGGTTTAACTAGTTCTAAGTTCTAGGGGACTAATGACCTCAGCAGTTGAGTCCCATAGTGCTCAGAGCCATTTGAACCATTTGGACGGCCACGTGGCACTACCGCGACCATCGTGTTCGGCGTATGGCTCTGGCACATTGTACTGCATCTGCAACAGCAATTTGAGGAGCTATTGGCACCACAACGATACAACAAACTGTTACAAAACAGTTACTTCAAGGACTGTTCCGAGCCAGACACCCTGTAGCGTGCATTCCACTGACCACAAACGACCGTAATTGGCGATTTCAGTGGTGTCAAGCAAGAGATCATTCGAGGGCAAGGTGGAGGTCTGTTGGATTTTCTGATGAAAGCTGGTACTGCCTCGGTGCCAATGGTGGCTGTGTGGTGTTTAGAAGGTCAATTGAGGGCCTGCAACCAACTTGTGTCCGTGTTAGACACACTGGACCTTCACCTGGAGTTATGCTCTGGGGTGCGATTGTGTATGACAGCAGGAGCACTGCCGTGGTTATCTCACGCTCCCTGACTGCAAATTTGTACATCAGTCTGCTGATTCGAACTGTTGTGCTGCCATCTATGAGTAGGATTCCAGAGGCCCACATAGCACTGTTGTAACCCAACATGCTTTACAAAGTGTTGACGTGTTACCTTGGCCTGCTCTATCAACAGATATTCTTACAATCGAGCACATATGGAACATCATCGGACAACTCCAGCGTCATCCATAAACAGCATTAAACGTCCCTGCACTGACGGACCAAGTGCAACAGGCATGAAACTCCAGCCCACAATCTGACATCCATCACCTGTACAACACAATGCATGCACGTCTGCATACTTGCGTTCAAAATTCTGGCGGTTACACTGGTTATTAATGTAACAGAAATTCACATCTCGCACTTACATTAAACATGTGATCGTACAATGTTAATCACTTCCATAGGTTAACTAGACAAATGCATTCCCGAAATTTCATTACTCTGCATTAATTCTTTTTTGGTGTTTTTTTCCCGTCAGTGTATATCAAAATATGCCATATTATAGACAAAGGAAAACGTACCAAAATATAACCCACCAGCACAAATTGTCACTTATTGCTACATTTTGGTACGCTTTTCCACGTGGTGTTTCTGGGCTGTAACATTGCATATTTTGGTAAATTTTCTTTCGATGCTGTTCTTATGCCACACATAGGATGAAGCAGTTGCACCTAAACGCATAATGTAAGGTGATTGATTAGCAAAGAATTTTGGCTGTCAAGACAAAGAGAACTTACCATTAGAGCTGTATAATGGTCGTGAATCTCTTAAGACTGTCAAAAGTAACTATACAGGCTTGAAACAATGGTGTTTTGCTTACTTACTGCTTAATGTTAATAATTTAGGGCATTTGTCAAGTGGAGTTACTTTGTTTTCAAACACTGGGCTTTTATTTGAGAGCAGCTGGTTCAAATGCCGGCGGAGCTGTAGTGACTCGTGTTTCCTTCAATCACCGAAAATTTCAGAGACTGGTGCCGATATCATCTATTAATTAGTCCACCATAGGTTCCTTCCCCCCATCGTTGTCGAATTGAGCTAACCCTCCACATCCGGTAGCCTTAGTCGACGCAACATTGAACACAACAAGGGTGGAGGTATCTCACTTGGAGAATGCGTTCAAGCTTAACGATGGAGATAATCTAACGTACGAAGAAGGTTATTGGGACAAATACACAAATACAGTTCGGAGTAAATAGTTGCGAAGTGCTCAATGCGCTGGGAAAGGTGCTAATTGTGATACGGTGTGTGGGGTCTGATGCGATTGTGCAGTATGGGGCCCTGGGCCCGGGGCGTGCCGCACGCAGCAGTTACCTCCGCGACCCACGGACAGGTAACGCCCCGCCCGCGCCCCGATCGATTACGCTACACAGGCCGCGCCATTTCCTGCCTCAGCCTTACCAGAGGCTGTGTTACCAACACAAGGCTGACTCACCAATTTTGTCACGATCCAACCTAATTAGACCGCATTCTTATCGTATTCTACATCCACACCTATATTCCACCCAATGGTGTTTTGCGGCGGGTACTTTGTATACCTTCCTGGCCGGGTTGGGGATTTTCTCCGCCCGGGGACTTGGTGTTTGTGTTTTTCTCATTATTTCGTCCTCATTCATGAAAGTGGCGAGATTGGATTGAGTAAAGATTGGGAATTTGTACGGGCGCTGATAACCGCGGAGTTGGAGCGCCCAACAAACCAATCATCATCTTCATCATCATCATCATCATCATCATCATCATCATTAACGGGAAGAAATATTGTTGGGCATGCTTCCGTGTGAGCTTAAAATTCTTGTGATTTTACCGCTGCTGTTTTTTCGAAAGATAAAGGTAGGAGGAAGCAATATAGTGTTTTTACACTCCTAGGAACGTGCAAATGGTTCAAATGGCTCTGAGCACTATGGGACTTAACTACTGTGGTCATCAGTCCCCTAGAACTTAGAACTACTTAAACCTAACTAACCTAAGGACATCACACACATCCATGCCCGAGGCAGGATTCGAACCTGCGACCGTAGCAGTCGCGCGGTTCCGGACTGAGCGCCTAGAACCGCTAGACCACTAGGAACGTGCACTCTCGGAATTTTTACCCATAATGAATTTTTGCTTCACTTGCAGCGTCCGCCACTGGAGTTCGCTCAGTATGTACGAGACGCATACGCGCTCAATAAATGAACCTGTAATGAAGTGCACTGCTATTCTTCGAATCCTCTCTATTTCCTCTATCAATCGTATCGGTTTCAGATCCCAGACTAGCGATCAGTAGTCAAGTATTGGTCAAAAGAGGGCTCTGTAAGCTATCTTCTTTGTGAGTGGACTGAATTTCCTGAGGATTTTTCCAGTGACTCTGTCTGGCATCTGCCTTATTTGCGATTAGTTTATTGGTCGTTCCACTTCACATCACTCCGTGCGCATGCTCTTCGATATTTTATGGATGTGATTGCTTCCAGTGATTGTTTTGAAATTCTGTAATCCTAACAGTTCCTTCTTCCTGTTTGTGCGCAATATGTTACACTTGTTTATGTTCAAGGTGAATTGCCAGTCACTGCACTTAACGTCGATCTGCTGAAAGTCTTTCGTCATTTCGCAACAATTTTTTAGCAGTGCGACATGTTAGTATATAATAGCATCATCCGTGAAAAGTCTCATGGAACTTCCGTTATCCACTAGGTGATTTAAATACACTGAGGTGACAATACGGTGTCGGGTCTCCTTTTGCCTGCTGTAGTGCAGCAACTCGACGTGGCATGGACTCAGTACGTCGTTGGAAGTTCCCTGGAAAAATATTGAGCTATGATGTCACTATAGCCGTCCATAATTGCGAAAGTGTTGTCGGTGCAGGACATCGTGCACGAAATAACCCTTTGATTATGTTCCATAAATGTTCGATGGGGTTATGTTGGGCGATCTGGATGGCCAAGTTATTCCCTAAAACTGTCCAGAATGTTCTCCAAACCAATCGCGAACAACTGTGGCCCAGTACATGGCGCATTTTGTCATCCATAAAAAGTACACTGTCAATTGGAAATAAGAAGTAAATGAATGGCTGCAAACTGTCTCCAAGTAGCCGAACATAACCATTTCCAGTCAATGATCGGTTTAGTTGGACCAGAGGACCCAGTCCATTCCATGTAAACACAGCCCACAACATTATGGAACCACCACCTGATTTTGCAGTGCCTTTTTCACAGCTTGGGTCCCTGATTTCGTGGGATCTGCGCCACACTCGAACTCTACCATCAGCTCTTACCAACTTAAATCGGCACTCATCTGCCCAGGCCACGGTTTTCCAGTCGTTTAGGGACCAGCCGATATGGTCACGAACCCTGGAGAGGCGCTGCAGGTGATGTAGTGCTGTTAGCAAAGACACTCGCGCTGTGTTCTGCTGCCATAGCCCATTAACGAAAAACTTTTGCCGCACTATCTGAGCGGATACATTCGTCGTATGTCGTACATTGATTTCTGCGGTAATTTCACTTAGTGTTTCTTGCCTGTTAGCACTGAAAACTCTAAGGAAACGCCGCTGCTCTCGGTCGTAATGTGAAGCCGTCGGTCACTGTGTTGTCGGTGTTGAGAGGTAATGCCTGAAATGTGGTATTTTCGGTACACTCTTGACACCATCGATCGCGAAATATTGAATTCCTAGCGATTTCCGGAACGAAATGTCCCATGCATCTGCGCTCCAACTACCATTCAGCGTTCAAAGTCTGCTAATTCCTGTCGTGCTGCCATAATAACGACGGAAACCTTTTCACATGAATCACCGGAGTACAAATGACAGATCCATCAATGAACTGCCCTTTAATACATCGTGTACGCGAGTAACCACCATCTGTATATGTGCATATCTCTGGCCCATAACTTTTGTCACCTCCGTGTATCTTGTGAAAAGTAATTGACCTATATCATTCCCTTGAGATACGCCCGAATTTACTTTTACATCTGAAGATATCCCTACGTTCAAAATGACGCGCTGTGTTCTGTTGCAAGAAGCTCTTCAGTCCACTCATGCAGCTGGTATTCCGCACACTCGTATTTTGTTCATTAGGCGACAGAACGGAATTCTATCAAACGCCTTCCGCAAGTCAAGGAACACGGCATCAACCTGGCAGTCGGCATCTATTACGTTCAGGGTCTCGCGGACGAGCAGAGCGAACTGGGTTTATATGATCGTTTTCTTTCCGAACCCATGTTGATTCCTATAGAGGGTATTTTCGATCTCCACAAATGTCGTAATACTTCAGCATAAAAAATGGTCCAGAATTCAACAACAGGCCGACAGATATCAGATATATAGGCCTATAGTACTGGACATTTGTTCGACGATCCTTCTTCGAAACGGGAATCATCTGCGCTTTTACAATCGTTAGAAGCTTTTCGCTCCCTCCAGCTACCTGCGGAATACTGCTGCTTGGAGACTAGCAATTTCTTTCTCATACTCTGTGTAGAATCATATTGGTATCTCGTTATGTCCAGTGACCTTATCCTCTGTTGAGCGGTTAGAGTTGCTTTTCTATCCCATGAGCACTTACTTCGATGTTTGTTATTTTGACGTTCGTGCAACGGAGGAACTGCACTGCGATCTTCCTCATTTAAAGAGTTTTGGAAAAATATGTTGAGTTTTTCGGCCTTCTCTGTGACATCCTTCGTTTCGATGCTATTATGACCGTGATATCTGGAGAGGTGGCATCGATCTGTGTACTGATTTAACATAAGACCAAAACTACTTAGTCTGTAGATAGAATTTTACTTCAAAATTCGTTGGACGCTTCACGCATGGCTCTCCTTACCCTAATTGTGGCTTATTGCAGTTTTTGTTTGTTAGTAAGGTTTTCGCTACGTTTAAATTTTCAGTGAAGTTTTGCTTTAGAAAGTATCTTTCTAACACGACTGTCTAGCCACGGCGGTTCTGTCCCATTCCTCACAACTTACATGTCTAATGCGTGTTGTACAATACTCTTGAACTACGTCTGTTGATACTCACTATTGTCAGTTTTGGAGATCAATTTTCCATATACCTCTCAGGTACTACGAAATCTGTTTCTTATCGCTCTTTCTAAGCAAAAATATCTTCCTGCCTTTGTTTTTATTCCTATTTACAACCGAAATGAGCGAAGTTGAGGTGTCTGAGAATAAAAACATGTTGTCTGGGCGATGTCAAACATTAAAAGCTTTATCAAGTAAATTCGAGGCCGGCTGTGGTGGCCGAGCGGTTCTAGGCGCTAAAGTCTGGAACCGCGCGACCGCTACGGTCGCAGGCTCGAATCCTGCCTCGGGCATGGATGTGTGTGATATTCTTAGGTTAGTTAGATTTAAGTAGTTCTAAGTTCTAGGGGACTGATGACCTCAGAAGTTAAGTCCCATAGTGGTCAGAGCCATTTGAACCAAGTAAATTCAAGGCAGGAAAACATAAATCGTTGTAGACCGCAGTTTGTATAATTTATTCCTGTTTCAGTACAGTGTTTAATTATGTTTATGTCATTGCAACACTGGAGTCATAAATCTCATGGAGGAGTCAGATACTGACTGTAAGTGCACAGTTATCTGCATATGACTATGGAGACAGGTTAAGAACTGAAAATGACAATGGAGAGTTCCCATTCCAGCCATAAAAACATTCACCTGACCGTGCAAAGCAATTGGGAAAATAATATAAAATTATGAAGAAAATAGAGTAAATTGTACTAGTTTTGAGAGTTAATATTTAGGCAAAGTATTGCCTGGTGTAACTATGAGTTTTAAAAAGACTGAAAACGAAAACAATACTTTTGCATTTCACTTCTCATAAGATTACGAATATTTGTCTTCGGGCCTCCAGAAACACGTAAACTGCGTGGAGAGAGACCGGAACTGTATGCAAGATTTGCGAAACGTCTGCAGCGTACTCGAAACAACTTTGGCAATATGTGGGCTTAAGTTTTGCTTCAACATTTATACAACGTCGTAATTAATTTAGTTCAGCACAATGAATGTATTTCAGCACAATGAAACATGTAAGTAAAAAATGTGGCAGAGTGGTAAAGTGCCAGATTACGCAGTCTCGAGTTCGGTCGCTAGTCGTCCTAGGACTTTCGTCTGTGATGTTATTTCTTTCGCCTATGTCACTGTTAATGTGGAAAATACCGAGTTGCACCGTGGTTGGGGTCCATGTTGGACTTTAGGTTCCTTTGTAACTGGCTGGCTGAGTGCGTTCGAAGGCCAAAGGAAGGAATGGTCACACCACCTCCAATAGGAACATTCCTTGTATAGGTATGTAGTGTTCAAACCAACCTTCGGGTTGATAACAGATGTGTCTTTATATTGCCTTATTTATGTTTTATTACCTGTTCTGTGGATAATCTATAGATTAACCGCATGGCAACGCTGCATGATCAATGACTCCATAACAACCAATGAGAGCCAAACTGGAAAATTTGACTTGTTTGGTACTGAATCCAGTCGCTGTAAATTGACTAAGTGTCCATCCCCGTAAATGTATTGTGTAGTAATTGTTCTTACGTTCCATTATTGTGCGTAATGACTGATAGTTCATGTGAGTCTGTATATGTACGAGGTGCGGCTAGAAAAAAACCGGACTGATGCTGGAAAAAAACATTTATTTACAATTATTTACAATTTCATGTTATCTCCTTCAATGTACTCTCCTCCTCGGTCTCTACACCGCTCCATACGAATTTTCCACTGTTCATAGCAATGCTGCAGATCATTTTCGGTAAGCCCATACATTACTTCCGTCGCTTTTTCTTTTACTGCTTCAACAGTCTCAAATCTAGTTCCTTTCAAAGCTGACTTGACTTTAGGGAAAAGAAAAAAGTCTCAGGGGGCCAAATCAGGTGAGTAGGGTGGATGATCTAAGATGGGAATGTTGTGTTTTGCCAAAAACGTCTTCACTGACAACGCACTGTGAGCTGGGGCATTGTCTTGGTGAAGGATCCATGACTTTTTTCTCCACAAATCGTTCCGTTTTCTCCGTACTCGCTCACGTAGGGTAGCCAGGACGCTAATGTAGTAATGCTGATTCACTGTTTGTCCCTCTGGTACCCAATCAATGTGCACAATCCCTTTGATGTCAAAAAAAAAAAAAAAAAAACAATCATCATTGCCTTGAATTTCGATTTTGACATTCGTGCTTTTTTTTTGTCGTGGAGAACCAGGAGTTTTCCAATGCATCGATTGGCGTTTAGTTTCGGGATCGTAAGTAAAAAACCACGATTCATCGCAAGTAATAACATTTTGTAAGAAGGTGGGATCACTTTCAATGTTTTCCAGGATGTCAGAACAAATCATTCTTCGGCGTTCCTTCTGTTCAATTGTGAGACACTTTGGAACCATTTTTGAACACACTTTGTTCATGTTGAAACTTTCATGAAGAATCTGCCTAACACTTTCCTTGTCAACTCCTGTTAACTCAGACACTGCTCTGATTGTTAAACGGCGATCTTGTCGAACAAGTTTACCGATTTTTTCAATGTTTGCATCAGTTTTTGCTGACAATGGTCTGCCAGTGCGAGTGTCATCACTGGTGTCTTCGCGGCCATCTTTAAATCGTTTAAACCACTCAAACACTTGTGTTCGCGATAAACAATCATCGCCGTACACTTGTTGTAATATTACAAACGTTTCACTTGCAGATTTTCCTAGTTTGAAACAAAATTTGATGTTAACACGCTGTTCTTTCTGTACACTCAACATTTTCCGACGCACAGACAAAACGTCAACTACTTAAAACAGACGCCACGGGCAGACTGAGTGCAGGAGGCAGATGAAACTCGAGCAGTAGGCGGAGCGAGAGTCACGTGACAGGCCACGCGACTTTCAGCCTTATTGCATTCGTTTTATTGTTTCACCAGTACTAGTCCGGTTTTTTTCTAGCCACACCTCGTATATACTTCACACAATTGTTTTTCACGCATTCCAAAACAAATATAAAATGGAATAAATCTTTATGTGAAAATGTGTCACATCAAGTGAATCACTTGTAATAAACACTGGTGTGTGTGTGTGTGTGTGTGTGTGTGTGTGTGTAGGGAGGTGAGAGAGAGGCGGGGGGAGGGAGGGAGATACATTACTTGACAATTAGTTCTACCATTTCGGTTATGGTTGTTTCAATATACGTAGTAACCCATACGCACCGACATCTTAGCAAATCGTTCATAAGCAAGAGGGAGAAAAACCACCTGTGGATAACGGCAGTAGTCTCCTGAACGAGTCATTAAATCAAATTGTAACAATTTTCTTCTCTTTGGTAGTTGCACGCAATCGTGAAAGCACGTTCGCACCGCTGTCCACGCGATCGATTACTATGCGACACACGGAATCCCGCTACGTCAAAGGAACTCTTAATTACGGGATCTGGATGAACTTTCTACACTGCCGTATTAATGATATATTTTTTGCTAAGGGTCGCCAGCTCGGTTTTACTTGCGGGACTAGGCACAGTAGTCACATCTCTGACAAAACTATCACTGCCGTGCAGCCTTACGGACAAAACTCAAGCATTGGTACAACGAACGTATATATATATATATATATATATATATATATATATATATATATATATAAGAGAGAGAGAGAGAGAGGGGGGGGGGTATGCCGTACAGGGTTGCCAACTATCATTCAATGAAAATAGGGTAACAGTCTCGCAAAAAGGCTAGAAATGGCGAAATTATAAGTTATGTGTTTAATACATAAAAAATGTTGTTGTTGTAGTTGTTATGGTCTTCAGTCCACAGACTGGTTGGATGTAGCTCTCCATGCGAGTCTATCCTGTGCAAGCTTCTTCATCTCCCAGTACCTACTGCAACCAACATCCTTCTGAATCTGTTTAGTGTATTCATCTCTTGGTCTGCCTCTACGATTTTTACCCTCCTCGCTGCCCTCCAATACTAAATTGGTGATCCCTTGATGCCTTAAAACATGTCCTATCAACCAATCCCTTCTTCTAGTCAAGTTGTGCCACAAACTTCTCTTCTCCCCAATTCTATTCAGTACCTCCTCATTAGTTATGTGATCTATCCACCTTATCTTCAGCATTCTTCTGTAGCACCACATTTCGAAAGCTTCTATTCTCTTCTTGTCCAAACTATTCATCGTCCATGTTTCACTTCCATACATGGCTACACTTAGTACAAATACTTTCAGGAACAACTACCTGACACTTAAATCAATACTCGATGTTAACAAATCTCTCTTCTTCTGAAACGCTTTCCTTGCCATTGCCAGTCTACATTTTATATCCCCTCTACTTCGACCATGAGGAGTTATTTTGCTCCCCAAATAGCAAAACTCATTTACTACTTTAAGCGTCTCATTTCCTAATCTAATTCTCGCAGCATCACCCGATTTAATTCGACTACAGTCCATTATCCTCGTTTTGCTTTTGTTGATGTTCATCTTACATCCTCCTTTCAAGACACTGTCCATTCCGTTCAGCTGGTCTTCCAAGTCCTTTGCTGTCTCTGACAGAATTACAATGTTATCGGCGAACCTCAAAGTTTTTATTTCTTCTCCATGGGTTTTAATTCCTACTCCGAATTATTCTTCTGTTTCCTTTATTGCTTGCTCAATATACAGATTGAATAACATCGCGGATAGGCTACAACTCTGTCTCACTCCCTTCCCAACTACTGCTTCCCTTTCATACCCCTCTACTCTTATAACTACGCCGGCTGATGTGGTTCTAGGCGCTTCAGTCTGGAACCGCGCGACCGCATTTTGCTCAAAACCCATAGTTAACAGCAAACCAGTAACAGGTTGTTGTTTCACTGTTTTTCATGTTTCTTTGACTCATGTCAGCATCAGTTGGTGGAGTACTTCAGAATTATGTGGAACCCTGTTTTCAGGCTCCTGATCCAGGTTTTTTGGGATGTTAACGCATCTGTCCCTTAAGTTTCATTTTCATCATTGGACAGATTGGAGAATTGTTCATTTTCTACTATGAGCCAAGATATGGGGAGCGATCAATATAATTATCAGTGCTGCTCCTGAGGGGATTAATTTTAGCAGTGAGATTAATTATTCTGCCACCTATGGACGGAGCTAAATTGGCTAAACTGTGTAACAACTTGGTGGGATCCATGGTCTTGGATTCAAATTTTTTTTCAGTCACAGTAGTCTGCATGTAGTATTGGTGCACCTTATTAGCTGGATCGTTTCACATATTATACAGAATTTATGTAGTAAAGCACTCTACCTTGTCGTGGGCTGATTCAGAATGCAATGTTAGTTCTGCATACTGTTCTAAAATTCTACTAACAGCAGGTTTTTGGAATGTTTCGTGGATCACGTTCATCTTTTTCACAATTAATTGTGTTGTATATGTGTCTATATTCTAAGCTGTACTTAGAAGAAAACGAGAACTATTCATGTGTTTCAAGAAAATTGGCGAATGACAGATGCGACGCATGGGAACAATAAAATTGTTTTCAAATTCTTTTTTCATCTGAACATATACCCCATTGTTAACAGTGCACATCGCGCCGGCTTTGTTTGTTCCGAGCCCCTGCACATTTTAGGAGTGTTTGAATTCAGCAAAAGTTGTTTCATTGTTAAAAATATGGATGCAGCGTCACATTTTTCTAGCTCAACAGTAGCAAAAAACATGGACACTATTTCGTTCATTTGTGTGCTGTAATATCGCACTGCAAATGCTAATAGTATGGAAACTGGAATGTCGGTTGACTGACCTTCTTTTTGCCTACATCTCTCATTAATAAAACATTGAAGTGTGGGGCGAGTGTATGCACAATTATTTCCGTACATTTTGTTTCATACAGATAAAGATCGACTTTTTTGCTGCCACTCAAGAAAATGCGTTATTCCGTAACTGGTGACATATGATCAGTGCTCATTATTGCGGAATGTATTGCAATGTACAGTGCAGTGCTAATCCAGCTTGAGTCATTTTCCTGCCGGTGGTTTCATCCTTTCTTTTAAGCGTGACTTCAGTTTGACGTTTGCTACTGAATGGAACAGATACTGAAATGTGTCTTTAAATGAGGTTTTAAATCGTATAATTTTGCCCTTATTTTTACTTCGAAAAAAAGCAAAATGCGTTAGTTGTGTCTGTTGCAACTGGTTGTATGTACACCAACGTATTCTCCGACTCCATTTTTTAAGTTTGTGTACAGTGATCAACCATAACATTATAACCACCGATTTATCATCCATATAAACCCATCCAGGCGATAGCAGCGCCATCTGTCGAGGAATGACTGTTAATCACACACACACACACACACACACACACACACACACACACACAGGGTGCATTTAGTATCAGTGATAGTGCTGTCCGTATGTAGAAGTCGGAAGGTGCGCGATCTATCTGAGTTTGACCGAGGTCAGATTGTGATGATTCGGAAGCTAGACAAGAGCATTTCGGAAACTGCACGACTTGTCAGGTGTCCAAGGAAGGCTGTGGTGAGTGTCTTCAACACATGGCGAAACCAAGATGGAACCACGTCCAGATGTCGTGGAGTTGAGCGGCCACCCCTCATTAAAGATGTCGACCGTCGTAGGTAGGGCAGACTGCTAAAACAGGCAGAGTAAAAGTGTGTCTGAACACACTGTGCATCGAGCACTCCTAATGATGTGCTTCCGCAGCCGACGACCCATGCATGTGCCAATGTTAACACCACGACATCAGCAACTACGACTAAAATGGACACGTGACCATCGGCACTGGACGTTGGCGCAGTGGCAGAGCGTTGCATGGTCTGACGATGCCCGATACCTTCATCATCATGCCGATGGGAGGGCGCGAATCAAGCGTCTTCAAGGGAACAGCTCCTTGACACCTGTACCGCGGGACGGAGACAAGCTGGCGGCGGCTCCATTATGCTCTGGGGAACATTCACGTGTTTCCTTGGGTCCAGTGGAGCTCATACAAGGCACCATGACGGCCAAGAAGTATCGCACACTGGCTGCAGGCCACTTACAGCCATTCATGACGATCGTATTTCCCGATGGCAGTGGCCTTTTTTAACAAGATAATGCGCCATGTAACAAGGCCAGGAGTGTGATGGAGTGGTTCGGGGAACACAGTGGCGAGTTCCAATAAATGTTCTTGCTCCTCAAGCTCGCCAGATCTCAACCCAATGGAACACATGTGGAATGTCATTGAACGTGATGTCAGAGCTCATCGCTCACCTCCCTGGAATTTACGGGAGTTAGGCGTCTCGTGTTTGCAGATGTGATGTCAACTCCTTCGAGCGACCTACTAAGGCCTCATTACTTCCATGCCACGACGCGTCGCCGCTGTTATCCGTGCCAAAGGTGGACATACCGACTGTTAGTTAAGTGGTCATAATGTTGTGGCTGATCGGTGTATGTTGTGGTTTAGGCATGATGTAATTAACTGTCAAAATTAGAAAGTACACTATAGTTTTCCATCACTCACTGCTCACACACGCTATAAACGAGAAATTGCAACAACACCGTTGTAACTTTTATTGCAATTCCAGGCTGATAGTTGTGGTTTCTGGCTTTCTACTGGCAGGGGAATCTGCAGGTTAGATGTCATTATACAGGGGATAATACATTGTGTATTATGTCATTGCATGGGTATGCACGTGCAGGGATGTTCAATGTTAACACACGACCAGTGTTTTGTTTGTGTAGTATCATTTAGGAAAAGGGACATAAAAAATTACATACATAATAAAATGCGAAGTTGTATTACTTTTGCATTTTTATTGTGAAAATTATTCAATAATAAAAATGGCGAGATTATATCAGTAATGACGAGGAATGCTAGGAGTGGCTTTTTTGAAAGACAATAACTAATTGCTACTTAAAAAAGGCTACATCTAGTCATAAAATGGCTAAGTTGGCAACACTGCTGCCAGATGCATGGGGCATTCTATTCCCGAGATCGTGGAGGTACAAGGCTTTTTACGTGTCACCGTGCTAATGGGAGAGTCAGCTGTCGGTGACAGAAGCATGTTCATGATAGGTGTCGCTGTCAGCTATCGTGGATTGTAAATGAGGATACACGGGCTACACTACAGCAAGTAACTCTTTTAAGTAGCACTTGATTACCAACCACCCGTGAGTAGCCGAACCATCCAGGGTCACCACTTCGCTATGGGGCGTAGAATCACAGTTTCACAGTTTTACCTTTTCTCCACAAGCGATATTAATACATATCAGTGGCCACAGGCTGCTTTTCTGAATCGCATTTGCATTATACATTTCACGACACTAAATGCCTTGATCTGTGAACTTAAATAATTTCTTTTCTAATTTCTACTGCCAGACATTGCAACAGGTGCCCAGAATATCGTATGTACAGGTTGCTTGTGTTCTGTTCATGTAAATAAATCCATTTTATGGAAGGACAGTCCTCTGAAATGCATAGTTCAAAGATAACTAATAGCGACTAACATAGTTAACTATGTACTACGGCGCATCCCTACCCAAACGAAGACCTTCGCAAACAGAATGTATTTTTAAAGTCAAATGAAATCGGTTTTTCCTTCACAACGCCTACAATAGTGTAGAGACGAATTGTCGAATATAAATGCATGTGTTCGATGCAGTTATTGTTCCGCGTATCAAAGCGCCCAAACATCTTTATTTTGGAGGCATATGCTACAGAAGCTATTTTTTCAGCGAGACAGAGCCCCCAGGTTACCTAGAAATTCGTATGTACAAATAGTTTGTGGTTTGTTAACTGAAATTAATTCATCTGAGGGGGGAGCTACATTCCTCCGCAGCGTGTAGTGGAGAGATTGGCAAATATAATTCGTTACGTTTGTGTGTTTCAACGGATACTAAAAATATATTTACTGTTGCTAGAAACCTTATATTGTTGAATGCGGGACTGCATTTCATTGTTCGTTTCTGACGCAAACTTTTGCTTCTAACATTTCCATTTGCTGTTGCTATCCTTTTTTTTTATTTCAAAAGAGGTTAAATTTGTGAGTGTAATAATTTTAATGTGGTAGTTATTATCGCAAAAGAATCTAGTTTCTGCTCTTTCGTCATTTTAGGATTTTATTATTGATTGAAAATATAAATAATTGTATCTCTGTTATGCTGTAAGACAACAGTTACAACTAGGTATGTATTTCATTTTGGTGTATAGCCTGAACGATTCTAGAGTGCATCGGTTTTTTAAACATTAAAAAATGGAAATTTTGAAAGTGAACTGTAACTGTCATTCGCTGTCATCAAAATTCTAACAGGCAGATCAAGTGGTGGATGTACAATTAAAAAAAACCACTTATTACTGAAGAAGACGTTAGACATAATCTCTATTAGTAAAATATGTTGGAGTTGGTTATCCAGTTTTTTGGGCAAGGAATCAGCGGAGCGGTCGATCATTTGATTGCCATTTGTTGTCGGTACTCACAAGAGCGTCACTGCGTTGAGGTATGGTATACTGGGTGAGTGCTCTAGTGAGGATTCGTCGGTGTGTTGGGCGCTCCAAGATTGCTGGCGGAGCACCGCAGCACTGGCGCCAAATTCCCGGCACTTTCTTCGTCTGTGGGCACGTACCGTGGCCGAGACCAGCATAACGTACAGCCGCGGGCGGTTGCGAACAGGTCGTGCGCAGCGGCCAGCAGCTGCTCTGCATACGGATTCACCTTAGCTGCCTCTGCTGGCGCGCCATCTGCGAGCCACCAGAGGAAGACTAGCGGATGCTGGCGGGTCACACTGCTCAGTTATGGATGACTTGTATTAACATTTTGCTCTTGTGTATTGTTCTCGATCCTGCGTTACCACTACTTTGAGTAACAACGGCTGCCTCAAACAATTCACGTGAACACACAATTTGGAAAGAATGTAATATTGAATATTTCTCTCACTTACGGTATATTTCATTTACATCCTTACTTACTTCATGCAAACCACTAACAGTGGGTGGCAGAGGGCACATGTTATTGTGCCATTTTCTCTACTCCATTCACAGTTATAGCGCCCGAAAAATGAATTAATATATTGCATACAGGCAGATAAGCAGGCAATTTTATGTCCCATTAAGATCATCACACATCACTTCGAGAGTGATATATATGTAATGCTCTTAAAAATTTTCGTAGATTGTGCCGACAAAGAGGTCCATAGACGCATTTAATCTCACGAAAATGTGTTTAATTTTTTATCCTAATAATGTGTGACAATTCATATTTTGCGGCGTTTTTCTCATTCTCCCCCGCCATATCTACGAGGCTGTGAGCATTCACTCTGTCTATTGTATATGCCTGATGTTCTCAGTTAATTCAGTCTGATCTGAATGTCCCACAGTAGATAATTACTAGCGTCAATCGCACCACTTTATTTTATGTAATCTCATATACCACCCGCAGTTTCCTGGTATACCATCGATGGTTCAACACCTTTCCTTTAGCTGCAACTAGAACCTAAGTGACCGATAAGCTAGATAGGATGACTGATTCCAATCGTAATCTATTCCCATAGCTAATTCTTCCTTAAGTATCCATGTCATCAGTAATCATCACAGCTTCGTTTTAAATGCGAAATTTTTAGCCGCTGCAGTAGCTTCGAAGGTAAACGTTCCTTCTAATAAATGAAACTGGTCACTGTTCACAAAATTTGTGATAATTCAGAGAACTGAGACTGATATGCCGTATTCATTTCTCATATTCATCCGACACTGTTAGTGGTAAATGTATTTTATGGAACATAATGCCTCAACATGTTTCATAATTTTCCGTATTCTTAGATCTACAGCTACAGTGTAAGGTAGCTAGTTGGTCAGTAGACTTTTCGCCGTACGCACATCACCGTGTGTTCTTGAGCAACCAGCAGTTTCTGCGCTGATGTTGTTGCACCTTCTGTACGCAAATAATTTCGCCGATAAACTATGAATAACTATGCGTACCTTAAGAAATAAGATTCACCAGCATGTGTACGCTCATGCAAAAGGTCAGGCAGTAGTGAAAACAGCGACTTTCAGCAGATCCTATACTAATGATTCACATATCTCGTAGTCCATGCAGTGACTTGACGGATATGACTCCTGTAGCGCGAATAAGCTCGCACTCAGGTTACACGTCAGCATACGGCGTCGAACGCCGATGCGTGCGTTCTCCTTGTGCGCCAGTGGGAGCCGCCCTACCGGTAGCGAGAACAATGCTTCGGCTCTTCTTGCAACGTCTGCGCTAAAGCTGTTGTCAGGTCCTGCGGTACGTGAGCTGTATGCTGTATACTCCCGTCACGCGACTCAATAACTGTACAGCAGCGTCTGGCGACGCCTTTCCACTCTGACGGTCACATGACTGCCTTTCCACCGTACATCCATTACGGTGGGTGGGACTCCGATCTAAGGGAATTGTATGGCACATACTCTGAAAAAAATCATTAAGATACCATTTCATCCTGTGACCTGCAGAACGAATTTAGAGTACCTGCCGACTGTGCAAAGCACAAAATTCTCAGTATCTTTGCCCAGACATGTTTTAGGACATCCGTGTTATCATCAGAGATTACCTACTGTAGTAATTAAAATACATAACAAAAGTATTTGATGCGTTCTTGTGTGTTGTGTGTCATCCTATTTGTCAGTGTTATTCCCTTCATGCACATATTCCTCACGTGTAAACAGCGTGCACAAAAACACTCCATGTGACATTTGTTAATGGCACTCAAAATTACTAAGCAACTGCTTTCATAAAACATAAAATATTGTGTTTAATGAATGTTAGTGCTTAACAGAAGTAAGTGCTATTGACGAAGTATATGTGCAGAGTTTCTGCCAGTTTTTATAAGAGGAACATAAGCAGGAAGGGAGTAACATGGACGTAAACCACGACAGTGCAAAAAAATGGCTCTGAGCACTATGGGACTCAACATCTTAGGTCATAAGTCCCCTAGAACTCAGAACTACTTAAACCTAACTAACCTAAGGACATAACACACACCCATGCCCGAGGCAGGATTCGAACCTGCGACCGTAGCAGTCCCGCGGTTCCGGACTGCAGCGCCAGAACCGCTAGACCACCGCGGCCGCCCCACGACAGTGCAACTAAACGGAAACTGATGTCGTACAAATCAAATAATCTAATCAAAATATGTAATGGAAGCAACGACCACTGACAACAATGGAAATGTCCGAAAACATATTTGAGCAAGGAAATTAAGAAGAGTTTCGTATTTTGCAAAAAACAAACTGACTTCATACTTAAAGCTGGTTTTTAAACTTATTTCAGTGTTCCAGCATCTCCGTGACGGCCTCCCATGGATCAGACAAACCTGTTATCATCCGTGCTGCTGTTCTTTGTACACTTTTAATGTCCACTGTTGTTCTGTTTGGTACGGGTGTCACACACTTGAGTAACATTCTAGGATGGGCCGCACGAATGTGGACTGATGGCATTTTCCTAGTATTCTGACAGTGAACCGAAGTCTGCCAAGTGCTTCACCTACGACTAAGCTTATGTGGTCGTTCCACTTCATATCCCTAAAAATTGTCACACCTAGTTATTTGTATGAGTTGACCGGTTCCAGTTGCGGCTCATTGACACTTTGACACTTCAGGCAGAGGATACTACGTTTTATCGTTTTTTGAAGTGCACAATTTTACATTTCTGGACATTATAATTAAGTTGACAATCTTTATACTAACTTGAAATCTTACAAAGATGTGGCTGAACATTTGTGCGTCTTTCAGACAGTACTTCACTATAGATACTTGCATCATCGGCGAAAAGTCTAAGTATTTATATTGTCAGCAAGAGCGTCTACGTCTGCAGCTACACCAATTCTCCGCAAGCCACCTAACTGTGTGTTACGGAGGGTACATCTGGTATCACTAACTCGTCCTATCTACCCTGTTCTATTGACGAATGGCGCTTGGGAAGAGTGATTATTGGTAAGCCTCTGTATTGGCTTTAATTTCTCGGATTTTCTCGTCGTGGTCACTGCGCGAGATGCACGTTGTAGGCGGTAATAGGTTGTCAGACTCTTCGCGGTAAGTACTCTCGAAATTTCTATAGTAAACCTCTCTGAGATACATAACTCCTCTCTGGAGGTTGTTGAGCGTCTCTGTAACGCTCGCGCGCCGACTAAACGATCCCGTGATGAAACGTTCCCCTCTTCGTTAGATCTTCCCTCTATCGTCTAAAACAGTCCTGCCAGGTAAGGATCCCATATTGATGAACGATACTCAAGAATCGCTCGAACAACCGCCTTGTGCCCTTGTCAGCCACTTTATTTGTGGATGAGTTACATTTCCTTAATATTCTTTCTATTAAGAGCGTCTACTTTTCCTCCTATTTGTTTTATGTGGTCATTTCACCTAAGGTCGCTCTGGATAGTTAGTCTTAGATATTTTCGGTATTTGTTTTCAGCAATATATCATCAGTAGTGTAGTTGTACAGTAATGGATCTCTTTTCCTGTGCATGCGCAGTGTCTTACATTAATTTATGTTCAGGGTCAAGTGCCAGAGACTGCACGATACATCAATCTTCTGTAGGTAATTTTGCAAATCGACGCTGTCTTCTGGGTTTGCTACATTCGTACAGGCAACCGCATCATCTGCGAACAGCCAGAAAGAGCTTCCGACCTTTTCAACTGGATCACTTATATACATTGTACACAGTAACGGCCCTACACATCTCTTTGGGTGTCCCGGAAAATACCTTTAGCTCTTTCTATTTTGTTCTGTTAAGAGCCGAGGTGTTGAGTTCTGCTTTGCAGAATCCATATTGATTTTTATAGAGGAGCTCTCCATTCTCCAAAAACGTCATAATTCTTGAGCATAAAACATGTTCCATAATTCTGCAACAGATTGACGTTAACGATGTAGTCCTATAATTATGTGCATCTGTCTTACGACGCTTCTTGAAAACGGGAATGACCTGCGCTTATACAGTATACAATCTGATATGGATAGGGTATAGCTCAGAGAGAAATGTAACAGAGATGCTCGGGAAAGTTGGAGTATAGACAACGTAGTTTCGCGAAGTCCTCTTAAATTTAGAGAACCATATTCTTGGAAGTCTGTGCGAAAATTCCGCTTAATTAATAGAACACATGGTGTAGGGCTCCCAAGAACAGTAAATTAGAAATAAGGCAAGAGGTTAGAGAATTTGTACGGAGTATCCTCCGCCATGGTCCGTGTAGTGGATTGCAGAAGTATCTAGATGCTGCTGTCTATCTTGTTTTTTTTTAATATTTCCTTACGACAATTAATGTGTCTTTCTTTTTCGGCGGTACTTCGTGCTTGTGAAATATAGGTTGCCCTATGGTTCCATGTTAATTATTTACCTAGTAACTAGCTGCGTGAGCGGTTACTTAGAATGAAGCCGGTAGGGGTAAGGCACCTCTAATACAACGATTCGTATCAAGCCATTGGTCTAAGCAGTTTTCGGCGAGTGAAACGAGAATCTGCAGTCTCACCTGCATATGTGCTGTGAACAAGTAATTCGTAGGGTATTCACAGTTTTCAGAAATAATTTCCTGACGTATACCTTTATTATATTTACAACATTATCAGTCTATTAGAAACAGTGTTCATTAACGCTTTATTTTCCACTTAGTGTTTAGACATTGCTTTGGCGGTTCCTTTGCTGGGCAGCCGACTAAGCTAGGAGAGTGTAGCTGCACATGTTAAATGTTTTTTAAGGGCACTAAACGATAAATTACAAAAGGACCCAGCCATTCAGGTTTTGTGGATTGCTCTCACGCGCATTTGTGTGGGTGGGTGGGTGGGTGGAGGGGGTGGCGAGGAGCGTCTGGGAGAAAGAGTATATACTGTATGGTCCTCAGACGGTAACAACGAGTTTGAGCACTGCAAAGGACCAAAACACCAATATACAAGTGAAGCTTCTCGTGGCAGATAGTGATCCTGTTGGTCTGCCACAGGAACTTACTATCACAAAAATTATAAAAAAAAGAGATTTTTATCACTTTATATGTAGGTATCTACATCCACAAGGCGGAAGTACACACCAGTAACTGCCGTCCTCTTCTATGTTCCATTCGCGGATGTTACCTGGTAATGCGAGATATGAGTGTGGGTGGAAGCAGTGAATTTCTTGACTTGTTTTGAAACGTGAGCTCTCTGAATTTTCTAAGGATCCTGGCGATGGACGACGGTTTACTTGTGATGTCTCCCACTGCAGTTTGTTGAGTCTTTCTGTGACACCTTCACACTGACTAAACAAAACCGCGACGAATCGTGCAGTCCTTTTTTGAATGTTCTCTTGCACTCCTGTTATTCAACTTCATAAGAATCACAGGCCGAAGAACAGTACTCAAGAATTGGTGGAACGATGGTTTTGTAGGCGACCTCTTTAGTGCAGGAATCGTACATACTAAGGATTCTTCCGAAAAATCTCTAAGGCCTCTCTACCTTTTCCTCGGCAGCATTTATGTGGTCGTGCTCCTGAAATCGCTCCGGACTGAAACTCCTGGATATCTCATGGCTGTGATAGATTCCAGTGACTAATCACGTGGTGCGTAGTCAAAACCTATCGGATAATTTCGTCTGTACAAATCCAATAAATTCTATTTATTTATGTTTTTGAGTCAGCTGCCATTCTTAGCACCACCCGTTGATTTGTAGATGTTTGTTTCAGTATAAGTTTCTAACGAGGTAACCTCCCTGGACACAGTGCGTCGTCTGTGAAGAGATCCTAGGGCTATAGACGGTATTCGTCAAATCGTTTATATAATGAGGTTATGAATGTTCGAAACAAGAATAAAAAAGTTACCAGAGAGATACAGGTATTGTACCTGCCAAAAAATAATGGCATTGACGCTGTAATCTCCATGTTTCAAGAGATTTTTATTGTTTTTGACCAGTATTTGATACCGTCAAAAACGTAGAGTAACACGGAGGAAGTACGTCGGTTGCTTAAAACTAGCAATGATCAGTTGGTAATCCACAAAACTACAGTAATATAGTTTGCATTGACTTTGTAGCGCTTTGGGGAGAAAAATACTTGTTACTCAAACCCAGCACGTGATTTTGGACGGCTAATGTTCAACAAAAGCGAAAGTAGCAGTGACTGTACACAAAGGAAGTGTAATAGGTCCACTAATTTTTACGCTGCAAAACAAACGATTTGTCAGTTGGTCTCCGTGGCACCTTCAGATTATACGCTGTTGATGCTGCTGTCTACGGGAAATTATCTTCGCTGGATGATTGTAAGAAAATGCGCAACGATATAAATATTATTTCCTTTAGAGAGAGAGAGAGAGAGAGAGAGAGAGAGAGAGAGAGAGAGAGAGAGAGAGAAACTGAGTATTATTCGACTACAACATAAGTGCTAAAATTGCGGATTCTGCCACATCGTTCTAATATTTAGAAGTAATACTATGAAGCGAAATGTAATGAGTCAAATACGTGAATCAATTGTTGGAAATTTCACTTTGGAATATAATTTTACAATTTTTCACAAATTAACCTTTATTATAGAAAGCAACGAATACAATAAGAAATTGCCAAAAAGTAAACAATCAATTGTTTTAAGGAGATGATTTCATTTTGGAACCATTAACACGTACAGTTTTCAATCATCCATCATTTTATGTGATTTATTTGAAAGAAAATTCGCCTCTTCCGTAGATAGAATCCCACATCTTGAAACTTCGATGAATACACAATGCCTAAAACAAATTGTAGTCCTAAACAACAACAAAATGAGTCGAAAATCTAATAAATTTTTCATCAAAACTACGTACTATGCCAATGGTATCATTTCGAAACTAGTCATAAAAGAAGTAGTAAAAACACAGATTTACGTTACAATAACTTTAGATGTACTTACATTTACTGTTAATGATCTCCCTCAATATGACCATTATAAAACGACCGCGCATCATAGTCTCCTACAATCATGTAGAACAATCGCTGCGCCATTTATTGCGTACAACGCCGTAAGTGACAGCTCCAATGCATTACTTTCGTAGAAGTACCTCGGTGTATCACGTGTACCACAAGATGTGTGTATCTTGGAACAGCATTGATGGTTTCATGCTAACGTCACCGGTATTTAAAAAGGAACGGTGGCTTCAGGCAGAAACCACTGGTAATCAAAGGGTTAATCACTGCTTCACAATACATTTATTCACTATGAAACTGGTTGTCAATAAGCTGTTTGAGGTGTAGAGTTAGAGATGTTCATAAATATAACATTAGTAGGAAAATGGGCTGTGTTGCATTCCAGTGTATCTAACTTCAGCACGGAAAGGGCTGCGTGCATACATACTTGACTATCTACCTACGGAAATAAAATGTCGAACCGTATTTTAGAAGGCAGATACCAAGAGGCGTAAAGGAAATCTCGAGTAGAAAAACCCAGTTACAAACTGCAAATAGGCAAATGTACCCGTATGGCCAAATGCTAGCTAAGAAGTACGTTTCGTTTAGTTGACTCGTTTCACATGATAATGTATATTGTGAATGAGATTTATGAGTTACCTCACAAGCACGCAGCTACAACACAATGTATTCATGCCCATACGATTCCAGTAACATTATGCGCCCACATCCTACAAAGGAACGTTGTTGTCTCATTCCCCTGTTGTTGGATAATCTGTAATTTCAGCGAAGTGATGTTGCTTTCCATAACACGGCAAACAGCAAATAAAAACACCGAAAAAGATTCAAACGTTCTTTCAGAATTGTAAGTTGCTGTACTATGGCATTTTTTTAAATTGCAGCAAACAGAAGTGTAACTACCACAGCACTGTGGAAAACAAGCACATTTCGTCGGTTTGTTGGTAAAACCGTTATTATCTCATGCATCAACGTCGAATGTAAATTCAAAGTAGCAAAAATCTGAAATAATTAAAAAATGTAAACACAGTGTATCTCTTGTCTGTGGGTGCAGGAGTTCAATGCGATAATAATAAATTCCATCCGGCACGTTGCCCCAAAATGTCCGTCATTTCTCCCTGCGACCTTTACCACCATCAGAAATACACTACCGGAAGAAAATTAATACATCTGGAAAGATGACGTCGACTTTGAACCGATGACGGCATGTATCACCTGGGGGATAGTAGATACGGTTTCAACGTCGTCCACCTAAAATAGCGTAGTGGCATAGCTACCAGAGCGCCGTCTGTGTCTACCCTTTAACAGGGAATGCTCACAGCCAGAAGGCTCACTATGGTGCAAACGTGTGAAGTAAGCAGGCAAACCATGCTACGGAGACGCGCTCGTGCTTTCCACAGCCAGCTGAGCGAGTTTGAAAGGGGTCACATTGTGGCCTTCCGAGTGGCAGAATGGTCCTTTTGGAGAATTGCCACATAAGTTGACCGTGCTGCGTCAGTTGTGGTCACGTGAATATTTTTCCACCTGTAGACGATGTTCTGGACGTCCACGCAGCATAGACGAGCGCCAGGATCTTCGTATTGTAAGGGCAGCAGTAGTAGGTAGTAGTACAGCTTCCACAGCTCAGATAACAGGGCTTGTGAGCCTAGACGTGTCAACACTAACTGTTGCAAATCGGTTGTTAGCAGTGGGACTACGGATACGCACAACTCTAACCTGTCTTCCACTCGCGCCACAGCATCGACGCGTACGGCTCAGTCGTCAGAGGATCGCTTGGAAGATGGAGTGGTGCGTCGTGGTTTTCAGTGATGAAAGCAGATTCTGCTTTCAAGCAAGTGATGGTCGTTTGCGCGTGCGATGTAGACTTGGCGAGTGTTTTCTCGCAGAGTGCATTCGTCCAAGACAAACTGGCCCCACCCCCGGGCCTTTTGGTGTGAGGTGCGGTAAGTTTCGACTCTCGTTGACCTTTGGTGTTTCTGGTGAGGAAGATAAGCAGCGCTCGGTGCGTGCAGAATGTTGTTAGACCGTTCATTTGCTGTTCTTGCAACAGGAAGGTGATGTGTTGTTCCAATAGGATAATGCTCACCCACACATTGCCCATGAATCTCAACGTGCTGTGCAAGAAGTGCAGCAACTTCCCTAGCCAGCACGATCCCCTGACTTGTCTCCAGTCGAGCACGTGTGGGTTATGATGGGAGGAGAAGTGACTTGTGCGACTTGTCAACCAACAACTCTTACAGAAGTACGCGAACAGGTTGAAAACATGTGGAATAACATATCCCAGCACATTATGCGCAATGTGTACGATCGACTGGATGCTAGAGTCGTCAGCGCCTGCATTGTCGTCTATGGAGGCTACACCACATACTAATATGGGTGTATGAGCATGGATCGATACCTGGCACCTCAGAACCGCTTGAGTTATTGACCTGTAAATGTAATCATTTCATGTATCTAATATGGACTGCTCCAATAATAAATCTTGAGCGAATTGGAAACCTCTAAAAAGCTGTATAATTTTTTTCGGCGAGTGAAGTTTCGATAAACTAAATGTCACTGAGATTAGATGTTATTTAGAAAACTAACCTCTAACACATTTGGACTGTCAGTGGCAAAATGCAGTGGGTGTTACTGCTAATATAAATAAGATGACGAAACGTGATATACAATGAATCGTAGCCATGTTACAAGAGCGTAAATCTTTTTGGACACTCTGTCGGCCAGACCCTGCGTAGCGATAATGCTAGCTTTTCGGAAGCTCCTAAAGCAGACGCGGTGAAGCCTTAGAAATGAATGTGGCAAACAGGGGTATCGGCGGTAGGCTATTAGCGACTCACACTCTAATGGAACTACTAACTTCAGCTTTTAGCCGTGAAGCCAGCCAGGCGTGTTTCCGCGCATGCGCACACGCATTCCTTGGTTACTGGAGCCTACACACGCACGTGGAAGGTTGTGAAATCAGTGGTGGGACTGATTTGTCAGCTATTCCGTTGCTGCGGTTTGGGTGAGGGGGCTGGTAGAACGTAGTTGTCGCAGAATCAATTAACTGCGGTAAAAGAACAGGTACTGTCGATATCTGGATGCTTGTTGTTAAGATCTATGAAGTCGTTGCCGACTCAAGCTGACGTGATTAATGGTGTCTTCCCTGACATTTCTGAACGATGTGTCGTTCCCCAGTTCTTCAAAATATGTCATCTATCCACGTCCTTGTTTTACCTCTTCGCCTTTGATACTGAATTCTTAAAAAAGATTTGAAATGCCGATGTATTGCAGAATTAAGGTACTGTACAGTGGTCATGCTATGAGAGCTGAAGTACTCGGAAGAACAACTTGTCGAAGAATGCTATTACAGTCTAGTGTCTGTCGGACAAGCTGGTGGGGCGTTCAGTCTGATTAAGTGACTGTGATCCTTCCCGTACACCGACAGCCGCTGCGTGCAAAGCGCTTGAGTAGTAGTAAGATCCGCCTGACAGATGCCCGCTAGCCACAAAGGACATAGAATTTATTCTTTTTATCTCGTAACGAATATTTTTTGATGCAGAAAATGGCACACATAGGTAAATGATCCTTTAACATAACCAGAGCTGACATCACATATTCAGACGTGTTCAGCTGACATCACATATTCAGACGTGTTCAATAACGCGAAACATTCTCCTGAGTTTACTTCAGCTTCATTATTTGATTGCAAAGGTTGAC
This sequence comes from Schistocerca nitens, assembly GCF_023898315.1. Lineage (NCBI taxonomy): Eukaryota > Metazoa > Arthropoda > Insecta > Orthoptera > Acrididae > Schistocerca > Schistocerca nitens. Next base: position 566,035,070 of record NC_064616.1, on the reverse strand, counting down.
TGCGACCGGAGAAAAACGGTACTGGTCCGCAGTCTGAAGATATCTTTCGGTTTATTAATAGGTACCCAATTGCTCAAGAAAAAGGCACACAATAGTTCATTCATGCTAAACCCTTGTGAACTACGTAATATTTAGTGATAATCATTGTAGTGAAAACAGAATAGAAACTTTCCTTATTCACTGGTGTAGCTGCTTAACTTAATAGAAATATAAAAAGCATTTAGAGCGAAAACATAGAAAATGAATCAATTTGGCATTCCAAATAAAGGACCAGTCCAAGCTAACTAATGTTGATGATCTTCCATTCATTGTATCAGACACAGGAATCCCCAGTACGATACTTCCAGAAACTCACTCTATGATAGGTTTCAAACAAAGCCTGTCGTGTTCCTCCAGAACTCAGAAAATCCCAGCCGGATTGGGCGCATCTTTATACAATGCAGTTGTACCACAGTAAACTAACGTTACTTCATGTAGTGTTTCTCTATCGGGAATGCATTTGTTACTTCTAATACTAGAACATCTGTTTTATCAGTACTTACCTACACTAAACATAATGCTTTTGAATGACTTCATCGTTACTATATTTATTTGATTGTATTGCTATTAGAAACGACGAAATTTTGTGTGTTTAATTTCTTGGCTGTATTGGCCCCGAAATGGAGATAATGAAAATATGATACACTAATAATAATAATAATAATAATAATAATATTAATAATAATAATAATAAGAGGATGAGATGGTCAGATGAAGTTAATTGACACCTCATGTTCTGTTATTACCAAGCAACAAACCTAGGAACCAACACAACTGGATACAGATCACAAGTATACACAACATTTATTACCAGATACCCAGAATTAAAATTTTTAACAGAACAACGACTAGCTGATCAGATCCGTGTAATAATCAAAAATAACAGGATACCCCAGTCAGAATTAGAAAACATCAAACAAAAAGTACAACAAATACTGGAACAAAATAATGTGCAGACAGAAGAAGAAGAAAATAGAGTAATGGACTCAAACATCCCAGAGCAAACAAACAAAGAACAACACGCATCAATTAAACAATCAGAGGAAAACGAAATCTTGCGACAGCCACCAGAACAAGCACAAATAGAACACGAAGTGACACACATGTTAGATATAGAAGAAAAATTTCAGCTGACATATATAGAATACAAAGACACAAATACAGACATTAGACCATTCTTGCATAGACTGCCAAGTAACCCACAAGTCGAAACAACAATAAAAACTATCAACACAATCATACACAACAAAATAAATATACAACTATGGAAGAGTTACAACTACTAGTTTATATAGGAGCACTCACTACACTAAATATACACACTAGGCAGAGATAAGAACCAACCAACACACAGAAGAAACCCACAAAACCAGCATGGCAACACAGGCTACAGATCAGAACAGAAAAACTGAGAAAGGACATTGGACAGCTAACACAATTTATAAGAAATGAAATGTCAGCAAAAAAAACGAAAAACGTTAGGTAAAATCTCACAACAAGAAGCGATAGAGCAATTAGATGAGAAGAAGCAGAAATTACAAGCATTGGCCAAACGACTTAGGAGATACAAAAAAAGTGAAAATAGAAGGAAACAAAACCAAACATTCAACGCAAACCAAAAGAAATTTTACCAGACAATAGATAACACACACATTAAAATAGACAATCCAGCAAACATAACAGACATGGAACACTTCTGGAGCAACATATGGTCAAACCCGGTACAACATAACAGGCATGCACGGTGGATACAAGCAGAAACAGACACATACAAGATGATACCACAAATGCCTGAAGTTACAATTTTGCAACATGTACTCACCCAAGCAATTAATTTTACGCACAATTGGAAAGCCCCTGGAAAAGATAAAATAGCAAATTTCTGGCTAAAGAAGTTCACCTCAACACATTCACATCTAACTAAATTATTTAACAGTTACATTGCAGACCCATACACATTCCCTGATACACTTACACATGGAATAACTTATCTGAAACCTAAACATCAAACAGACACAGCAAACCCAGCAAAATATCGCCCCATCACATGCCTACCAACAATATACAAAATATTAACTTCAGTCATTACACAGAAATTAATGACACATACAACACAGAACAAAATTATAAATGAAGAACAAAAAGGCTGTTGCAAAGGAGCACGAGCATGTAAAGAGCAACTGATACTAGATGCAGAGGTGACATATCAAGCTAAAACTAAACAAACGTCGCTACACTACGCATACATTGATTACCAAAAAGCTTTTGATAGTGTACCCCACTCATGGTTACTACAAATATTGGAAATATACAAAGTAGATCCTAAATTAATACAGTTCCTAAACATAGTAATGAAAAATTGGAAAACCACACTTAATATCCAAACAAATTCAGATAATATCACATCACAGCCCATACAGATTAAGCGTGGAATATACCAAGGAGACTCATCCTTTCTGGTTGTGCCTTGCTGTGAACCCACTATCCAACATGCTAAATAATACAAATTATGGATACAATATTACTGGAACATACCCACACAAAATCACACATTTGCTATACATCGATGATCTAAAACTACTGGCAGCAACAAATCAGCAACTCAACCAATTACTAAAGATAACAGAAGTATTCATCAATGATATAAATATGGCTTTTGGAACAGACAAATGTAAGAAAAAAAAGCATAGTCAAGGGAAAAGACACTAAACAAGAAGATTACATATTGGATAACCACAGCGACTGCATAGAAGCGATGGAAAAAACAGATGCCTATAAATATGTAGGATACAGACAAAAAATAGGAATAGATAATACAAATATTAAAGAAGAACTAAAAGAAAAATATAGACAAAGACTAACAAAAATACTGAAAACAGAATTGACAGCAAGAAACAAGAAAAAAGCTATAAATACTTATGCTATACCAGTATTGACCTACTCATTTGGAGTAGTGAAATGTAGGAACACAGACCTAGAAGCACTCAATTCGCTTACACGATCACAATGCCACAAATATAGAATACATAACATACATTCAGCAACAGAAAGATTCACGTTAAGCAGAGAGGAAGGAGGAAGGGGATTTATTGACATAAAAAACCTACATTATGGACAGGTAGACAATTTAAGAAAATTCTTTCTAGAACGAGCAGAAACTAGCAAAATACACAAAGCAATCATTCATATAAATACATCGGCTACACCACTGCAATTTCATAACCACTTCTACAACCCTTTAGATCACATAACATCAACAGATACAAAGAAAGTAAATTGGAAAAAGAAAACACTACATGGCAAGCACCCGTATCATTTAACACAGCCACACATCGATCAAGACGCATCCAACACATGGCTAAGGAAAGGCAATATATACAGTGAGACGGAAGGATTCATGATTGCAATACAGGATCAAACAATAAACACCAGATATTACAGCAAGCATATTATTAAAGATCCCAATACCACAACAGATAAATGCAGACTTTGCAAACAACAAATAGAAACAGTAGATCACATCACAAGCGGATGTACAATACTAGCAAATACAGAATACCCCAGAAGACATGACAATGTAGCAAAAATAATACATCAACAGCTTGCCTTACAACATAAACTTATAAAACAACACGTTCCCACATACAAGCATGCACCACAAAATGTACTGGAGAATGATGAATAGAAATTATACTGGAACAGAACCATTATAACAGATAAAACACCACCACATAACAAACCTGACATCATACTCACCAAAAAAAGAAGAAATTAACACAACTAATCGAAATATCCATACCCAATACAACAAATATACAGAAGGAAACAGGAGAAAAAAATTGAACAATTCATCCAACTGGCTGAGGAAGTCAAGGACATGTGGCATCAGGATAAAGTTGACATTGTACCAATTATACTATCAACTACAGGAGTCATACCACACAATATCCACCAGTACATCAACGCAACACAACTACATCCAAACGTATATATACAACTACAGAAATCTGTAATTATTGATACATGTTCAATTACCCGAAAGTTCCTAAATGCAATGTAACATATACCGTGCAGTTAAAAGGAAGTCACGCTTGATCAAGGTCCGCGTCACTTTCCATTTTTAACCAGACATTACGTCTGAGACAGGAAAGAGAAATAATAATAGTAATAGTAGTTAGTGTCAATTCTGTTTGCAGTATTTTTATTAGAAAGAAATAATAATAGCGATGCTGTGGGCTGTAAAAGCAACTGTTTTGAACAGGCGTTATAGTGAATGTCAGTAGACTAGACAAAAGTGGGAGGAAATAAAACGTATTGAGCTCGCCCGTGATTCGTGCAAAATCCTCCATTTATCACAGAGGAGAATTACAGTTGAGTGTCACTGTGTGTTTATGGAGATGAATATTTTACAAAGTTCTTACGTTGGTAAGATTTAAATAGAAAGTACAGGTAGGGTAGCTAAAGCCCCTGGTACCATCCCATTCGAGAGAAATGGGTTATGTGCCAACAACGGCGGAATTCCGTCTCTCTCTCTCTCTCTCTCTCTCTCTCTCTCTCTCTCTCTCTCTCTCTCTCTCTCTCTCTCACCTATGATAACAACGCAAACACGATAATTGTGAGTCCGTACGCACTCATCAGTCCCATCTAACCTTAAGACACAACGCTCACGCTTCATGAAGAAAAGGTACCATTGTGTACGATAAAATATAATATTTTCAGTCGGGCTGCTGAACTTATGCCTCGGGTCTCCCAGCCAACAGTTTCCAGTACTTTAAATTTTTCGGTTTTTAAGCGTTAAAGACAAAGTGCTGAATGTCAGACACATGTTAAAGGTATTGATAGCTGTTAATTTCTTTATTTTGTTGAGGACAATACGTTTACACTTACACAGCAGATATCCACACACTTTAGATTGCCCGATGTTATTCCTGCTAATGACAGGACTAACAACGAGAATGTTTTTAAAAACGCGCCACTTCACTGCCAGTCGCAGTATTCAGATAATGTTATACTTATACACTGGTGTCCAAAATTAAAGCAACAAACGGAAATTTTGCAAGGTTGCGTTTATTTTGCCACAAAACAGTATAAACAGTTGATAGTAAAGTAGAAACAATGTAAGGTATACAGAACATAAAAAACAGCAACATGCATAATGTTAGACAAAAAGTTCATTTTTTCCAACGTAACGGATTTACACACACATTCCGACAACTGGTTAATTGTGCTCAGTATGGGGTGTGACCACCTCTGGCATCAGTACAGGCCTGACAGCGACGGGGCATGCTGTGAATGATGTCATAAATCTCATGTTGAGGCAATAAAGCCCATTCTTTTCGCAGAGCTGCTGGCAAATGTTTGAGAGTGGTTGGTGGATGCTGACGTGATGGAAACCCCTCCCTAGTCTGTCCCAGACATGCTCTATGTGATTAAAATCGAGAGAGCGAGAAGGCCACGCCATGTGTGCAGTATCCTCCGTTTCCAAGAAAACATCAACCACCTGCGCTTTGTGGGGTCGAGCATTATCGTCCATCAGTACAAAGTCTGGGCCCACAGCACTTCGCAACAGCCTCACATGAGTCCCAAGATTTCGTCACGATACCTGACAGTAGTTAAACCTTGTCACTTCACCCGTACGATTTCATGAAGAGGTTTGCGAGTGGTTAACTTACTCCCTGCGTACACCATTAGGGATCCTCATCGATATCGGTGCCTTCCCACAATGTTTGGTTCCCGAAATTGTGTTCCAGGTTACCTCCAGATGTGAATCCGTCGAGAATCACTCTCCAGTCCAAATCGGGATTCATCTGTGAAAAGAATATGGGCCCACTGATCGACCGTCCAGGTGGCATGTCAACGACTCCACTTTAGACGTTCGCCTCTGTCAAGACGCATCAAAGGTACACATACAGTATGTCTCCGACAATAAAGGCAACTCTGCCGAAGCCTTCTGTACACAGTTTGCCGCGATACAACACGTCCAGTGGTAGCTGCGTGGTCGGATACCAATTGACGTGCAGTACTAAGGCGGTACCGTCGCGCCCTTAAACCAAATAAGGGTCCTCTCTTTCTGACGTCACACGTGGTCGGCCCTGCGTTGGTCTTCGAGATACAGTTTCGGTCTCTATAAACTGTCGCTACATCCGAGAAACAACAAAACAACAGAACGATGCATATTACGCCATCGCGCCACGTCAGTTTGCAGCTGTCATACTTCCATTCTTCCTATGGTCCTCCACCTCAGAGAGTCTGGTAGGCGTCCTCTCTGTGCCATGCTGCACCGGCTGTGACTCTGTGCACGACGATTGTGGTTGTGGGACTACCAGGCGCACACTATCCCGTTCGATAAGTGCCCTGACGTCATCGTTGGCGTGGTGGTCCGTTGACGGGAATGCCATCTTCCGTGCACAACACGATCGTACGGACGTATGTTGTCAGTTTGTACGATTTTATCGTGAACTAGACAGAGGACGGGGAAATAGCGGTTTGTTGCTTTAATTTTGGACACCAGTGTATTTTGCCACAATATTTAGTCAGAGAAGGTCATTTGATAACCTTCTGTGGTAGAAGTATAAAGATTATTTTCCTCCAACTGAATAAATTGTTGAAAGCAACTGTGTCTCATGTAAAGTATCTTGAGACCATCATTTAAAAACTTGTTTGCTTGAGATTCTTTAACTACATTGTAACCGAGTCCATAAAAATTAAAGACGATAGGAGTGAATCTGATACAACATGGATAACACTGTCATCGTCGTCACAAGGTTAGCAGTTTTTCAGTAAATTTCCAAAACCGATCAAGATGAATCTTTAAAAATACTTAAAGCATATTTGTGCCTATTCTAAAGGCATGTGTAGAAACTGTCCTAGATAGTTTCATTTTAAAATAAGAAAATTACATATTGTTTCTCAACGTGTCTGAGAAAATAGTGTGAAAATGTGTTACACTGTTGGAAACTGTAACTGAAGACTGAAGGATCGTCAGCGATTTATGGGCATATTCCGCTATGTTGTACAGAGAGGAGTTCAGTGCTACGCTGACGTCTCGACTTCAATTTTTAGACTGCTCGTCACCACGTACGCTCGTATGAAGCCCAAATATTGCGTCCCATTTAAGCGACGATTTTTCAGTGTAGTGCAATTGCGAGTCAGCGATTATGCAGTCTTTCTTCAAGTTAGATGATAGGATGAATGAAGCTGAAATACTTATTAATTATGTTAGTGGCTGGTCCGTGTATATAACGCGATATGTTGTGGTATAATGTGCGAGCGAATCGGTTTTTTGTGTTAAAGCCATGCATAAAGTAATATTATGATGTTACTTGTCACACCGACAGCAGTATAACGTGCACAGATTTGTTTTATACTAATTAAATTAACAGTGCACACCTGTAATATCATTGATATGGGCTTTCGGAACCGAAGACCCACGCGTGTACCCTTGAAAACTGCACGACACAAAGCTGGGCCCGTCAACACCGACGTTGGACTGTTGATGTCTGGAAACATGTTGCCTGGTCGGACGAGTGTCGTTTCAAATTGTATCGAGCGGATGGACGTGTAGGGGTATGGAGATAGCCTCATGAATCCATAGACCCTGCATGTCAGCTGGCGGAAGCTCTGTAATGGTGTGGGGCGTCTGCAGTTAGAGTGATATGGGACCCCGGATACGTCTAGGTACGACACAGACAAGTGACACGTACGTAAACTTCCTGTCTGATCACCTGCATCCATTCATGTTCATTGTGCATTCCAGCGGACTTGGGCAATTCGAACAGGACAATGCGACACCCGACACGTCCAAAACAGCTTCAGAGTGGCTCCAGGAATACTCTTCTGAGTTTAGACACTTCCGCTGGCCACCAAATTTCCCAGACATGAACATTATTGAGTGAATCTGGGACGCCTTGCAACGTGCTGTTCCGAAGAGTTCTCCACCACCTCGTACTCTTATGGATTTATGGACAGCCCTGCAGGATTCATGGTGCCAATTCCCTCCAGCACTATTTCAGACATTAGTCGAGTCCATGTCACGTCGTGTTGTGGCAGTTCTGTGTGCTCGCGGAGGACTTACGTGATGTTAGGCAGGTGTACCAGTTTCTTTGGCTCGCCAGTGGAAGATTGACTAGATAGTTCCATTTTTATAATGTTAGGTAGATGAAAATCATCAAAATAAACATTGCTGCTTGCCATGATCGCACTTACTGGCAGAAGTTTTTTTTTCTTTTTTTTTCACTCAGAAAATGAATCTGAGTATGTTAACTGAAAATAAATTCGCCCTCTTCTCTCACTCGGGGTTTCATTCACCAAAACGAAAATTTAATACGTACAGTGACTGAACATAAATAGCTGAACTACACCTGACGTCTTTGTGAAGCTTGGCCAACGTATTGTCTGTGCTTCAAATACAATTTTAACTTCACTGTGGAGCAAACGAAAATGTTCAAAAATAGTTTATTCCTTTCATTAATAAACTGTGATGTTATCTCACCATGTGATAAGGTTTACGTGTGTGCAACCTAAAACGCATCTTCCACCTGGGCCTCGCAGGATAAAGACAGAGGCGTGTGCTCAAATGTCGTGCGACAATCCAGATGAAAAAAAAAGCGATGGGAGGCTTAGAACCGGGGAAATTTTTTCTGATTTAAAAAAAGTTTTACTTGTGAAAGAAAGTTTCGTTGGATGTGTTACCAACGTTTACCAAACTCCCTTAATGATATGAAATTGCGTTTTAGTGAAAGTCGACCTTTTCGCTAGGTTTACGTGTTTTTAAGAACGGTTTTTTTGTGTTGACTGAGCGTCATTCACTAATAGGAGAGAGAGTGTGTTAATGTGCTTGCCACTGCTTACGTTTTGGTAACGTGTGAATTAGAGGATTTGAAGCCTTTAACCTCTTGTTGAAGTGTAGGGGTTTGGAAAAAATGCTGATGCAGTAGAAGTATGTCGGCTATCGGCGTTTTATTTGTTGGTGGTTAACCTCGAATGCTGCCCTTGACGCTTGGGCGCTACTTGAGATAAGGGTGAGCGCAGTTTGCCTTTGTTGTGGGAGACCAGGCGCCTGTGGCTGTCTTTTGTGTTGCCCATGCACTGCTCATAAAACGTATTCGCGTTCTCGCCGTCGTTACGCGCTATCCCGGTTTTACGGTCGCACGCAGTTCCTGCCGACAGCACTGTACGCAGCCGGTTACCTCAGTGTGCTGTTGCAACATTTCACCAAAGCCGTTTCCTTGTGCGGGTATATCCATTGACGATAGATTGTGAAACAAACAGAACTGGTAATTGGCTTTATAAAATTGAACATGCCGTGACCGACTGCGTTTAGATTATATAAAGGTTGTAATGTGTGCTTTTCACATTAAACGCAGTTGATTCGAACCATATAATTCTGCAAGGCACAGTGCAGATTATGACAGGCAACAGGTGAATTAATCGTGGTCGTGGTTGTCCTGATGGAACCAGTGTCTCGTTACAGGTGACTCTAAAGCGAATTTAGCAAGGAACTGTGACATATTGTGGGATAAGACTAACTTGGGTTCCTCAAGCAATCTTTTTTGTTTCTTCCTCGTAGTTGTGTTAGCCATGAAATCCAGTGACTTATAGGGAGAGCTTAGAAACTAATTCCAACTTTCTAGGTGTATTGTTAAACGCCATGAAGGTCTACGGTCTCTGTCGTGTAATGTTTTTAGTTTGACGTTTCTGCCAATTTAAATACGAAAGTTCTTCTCGCAGGTGCCCATTTAGTCTCACGGACGTTTCATTCCGCGTAATTGTGAGAGCGAGAAAACTGCAGATAATATGCATAATCTTTGCTGAGACTTAAATTCACATAATCAGGGCTGATACGGGTTGTGAAACGGCAACTTTGACTGTTAATGTGGGAAATGTAATTAGCACAGATTTCTATGTTAGCCTCAATATTAGAACAGTGAGCGTTAGCAGTGAAAAGTCAGTCTGCATCACGGCCGAAACTTGAGTTTCCTGGCCACGGTTGAAAATGCTCTGAAGTGGCTGATAACACATTTTTTTGTATATAAAAGTAAGAGAGATACTGCAGAACCGAATGATCATACCATTTCAGAATTTTGTCAACGGCTGTAATTGTGTCCTTTCCAGCTACAATCTGAGAAGTGCTTTATGTATGGTCAAAGAGGTTGACGCGCACTAAGCACCAGAAATTAATGAAACATCAGTTGCAACAACTGTTAACATGCTGCAACAGAAACATAACAATTACATATTAGTATATTACGTAAAAATCCGGAGTACTCCTGTACAGTATGCATCACTTTCGTCTCTCTCAAAAGAAAAAAAAAGCATGTAAGTAAAATGTCACATGAAGTGAAATAATGAAGTTATTTAGCGGCCAACAAAATCAACAAACCAACAACCGTTCTGTTCATTAGGGAGTAAATGATACAGCTCTCAAATAATCGCTGAAAACGCTACTTTGAATTGCAGTTTTGTAATATTAGGAACCCACTTTGTTACAGAGTTCAGACACGTGTTTTATTAGCTGTTCTTATTGAAACTTTGACGACTTAAGAAACAATGATGACGCAGCTTTCATGTTGTGCAAAACTGAGCAGAAACAAGATTTTAGAATGGCTGCGTATTACCTCAAATGAAAATGTTTTTTTCTTCCTTGCTGATAGCAAAGAAGTTTAGAATTAATTATTCCGAAATATCGTATCAATTTCGGTACTATTTTGCAAAAAAGTAACTGGAGATTTGATTGTAGCTTGAACAACTAGCTACTTTCTTCACGTCGACATTTTTTGTGTTAACGTTTCTGCCTCAAAAAAAAAATTACTATTTGAATTACTGCTGTTATCAACAAGTCACAAAGCTTACGGACAAGAGCCGCGATTATTAAAATATGTGGGCTGGTGAAGAGTTGGCGAAAATGTTCAAATCTCACGAATCTTGCACGTACGTTCAGTCAGGGTAACTTTTTACCAGTCAGGATATCTTTAGACCACTTATCGCCTTTGCTTCAAATGACTGCTGCTCCACCTACTTAACAGTAACCGTTTTATTAGCTCTGTGATTTCTAGTTAGTATTTCAGTTGTCTTTCCTACTTTCTGCAAGCTGTTAGGCTTGTGATTATCCTTTAATTGCGTTGGCTGTGAAGAGAGCTTCTGGCTGCAGTGATCTATGTTGAACAAGGCCAGGTCGACACAAATATCGTGATATTTCAAAGTAAACCTTCAGTTCTAACTGATTTTGTTTGTTTTCACTTTTTATTAATATCTGATTTCCTTTAGGCCTGATCAAAATTTTCCCGACGCATTAGATACAGGAAACACTTTGTTTTCTAAAACTAGTTTAAAATTATCGGAATGACAATGTAACTTTGTACTAGTATTAAAGCTGAAATTTTATTCTAATAGGGCATAGTTAGTGTACATTTTTACTTTTCCAAACACTCAGTAACTAAAGACGTAAAACATTTCAACGTCTGTTGTGATGTGTAATTTTTTTGTGTCCAGTATTTAAAAAAACGGTATAAAATGGTACAAAGTTACCCAGATTGACTTTCCTGGAAGGAACTAGAGATTGCCGTATCCATTAAGGAGGAAGTCGTGCCGCGCTTTCTTCCTTCTCTCTAAGAGACGGGCATAGTTTCGTGTCGAATTGATTCAGGAAGATCTCCTTTCCCTCACAGAGCAGGTTATCTTATGCGATTTGGTCCCTCTGGCGGCTGTCCGCCCTGTTATTATGTCTCAAGTCGTCGCAGTTCCTGCTTCGAAGAAGCATAGACAGTAAATTTATTCTCCGTTGAGAAAAATGTTAGAGAAATCAAAGCGTACTTTTTGCATTACAACCGATGACATGGCTTCCAAAATTTCTTAGAATGCAAGGATTAAGTTAGGGAGCATTTAGCATAGCCACTGTCATTCGTTCGACTTTCAAATGTCGAGAAATTAACTCAGGAAGAAACGGCACTGATTAAAGGAGCATTTTCGAAGACTGGTTTATCTTGTATAAGTCTTCTCATATCTGTCCATTTGAACCTGAACACCATAGGGAAGCCTTGGTCCCCGGCTACAGTTTTACCCTCCCCCCCCCCTCTCTCTCTCTCTCTCTCTCACACACACACACACACACACACACACACACACACACACACACCCCTCTCTATCATCAAATTAACTATCCCTTGATGCCTCAGAATGTGTAAACTGCTTATTTTTTAAGTATCAAGTTACCCCATACATTTTTTTACGCTCAGATTTCTTTCAGGATTCTTCTGTTGCACGAAATTTCAAAAGCTTCTGTTCTCGTTAGTGATGTACACAGGATGTTTATTTTAACTTGGAACTACTAAATATCTTGAAAAATACGCATCGTGTGAAACAAATATCCCAGATGAAAAGTTGGTATTTTCAAAGGTGACATCTGTCTGTGCTAAAACTGGCCACCACCTAACTCCATCACAATCTGTCGGGGGCCAACTGTTTATTGTCAAATCGGAACCCCCTTTTTTTATTGCAAATTCGGATTCTACGCCAAGAAACACCTAGGATTTATCTGAAACCATTTTTTTTCCATACGTGGTAGAAGCAGCTGTAATCGGCACGAGAGTTACGGTCGTTTGACGGAAGAACATACCGAGATCAGTCACCCCGATGGTGTGGGGACTCTCCGAAATCAGCCATGAAGGGAACAGGAAACTACATTACGTTAATTGTAGCTTATTTGTCAGACTTTTAACTACCTGAACGTATAAATTTTACTGTACAATCTGATTTACAGAACTAAATTGAAATTTTAACGATGATAAAGCAGTTTAGAATAACAGGTTAACATTTTTATCGAAAATGTTAAGTAGAATCAAATGAGTCAGTTCTTAATTGCAAAAACTAGAAATTGAGTTTTGTTGATTACAGCGCCATTTATCACGAATGGAAAGAAAATTCGTGGTAACCCCTCTTTAGTTTTTCGTGCAGAATGCGAATCTGCAATGTAACCGCAGGGGGGGGGGTTCCCCATTTGAAAACAAAAGTTGAAACCCCCATGGGGGTGGGGAGTTGGAGGAGGGACCAGTTTAACACAGATAGATGACCCCTTTGAAAACACAAACTTTCATCTCGAATATTTTTTCTGTACCATGCGTATTTTTTAGATATTTAGCTGTTCCATGTCAAATCAAACGTCCTGTATATCATAGATGTGGCAGCAGTCAGACGCAGTTGTTATGATTAACTGGAAGCACTTCCATAACGTACCTAGTTTAGGGTCTCCTTGTTCTATGAGTATTTCGTGACATACACATTCGTAACACGCCATTTTGGGTTGTGTTGTACTACCTGCATAGTAACGTGTTCCCGTCTGTTTCAGGAGTCTGAAGAGAACTCTGAAGACTCGGACCAAAACGCCAGACCCAGCAAAACAAAGTGAGTATATAGAATATGCCGCTAATGTCTCAAAAAATTAGCTCCATAATTAGAACACAGAATAATTAGGCACTTTTTTGTTGCTTTCGCTTCCGCTGGACAGCTCTGGCGTTAAACGTAGTGCTTGAGGCGAGCACGCGGAGCTTTGATGAGCTTAGCGTTGCGAAGCGACAACACATCATGCCACAGTTAATCTCGCTTGGAGTAAAGCGTTTTATAATTAATCCAGAAACCGTCGCTTTTATATTGCATACGGTAATGTTCAGATCCTTATACTATTTGTTTCTGAATATATCTCGTTCGGGTACACTTCGTGCTTTCTATTGATAGTCGCATTCACTGCGCGGTTGTCATGAAGAGACTAACTTAAGGATGCAGCCATCGTTTGAATATTCGGCGGTACATTGTTAACGCTTTTTTGCGTTGGACAGACAGTGCAATTTCGGCTCTGTCTAGTTACCTGCCTGTTATTGCACGATATGTTTCGGTACGGTGACGCTTGTGTTACGGCCGGCGGTAGCTGTTGAATCTGTAACCGCCTAACAATAAACGCATTTGCTACGAGAACCCCGTTATACCACCCTTGCTCTACTGACTGTAGCATACGGCGTGGAACGTAATTTGTCCCTTCCCACCGGACGATGGTAGCGCTAATTGGAGCTCCCTTGAAATAACTGCATCTGTTTTTCCCATACTTAAGTGCTTGTACTTTTAAGACCGAACATTAGCGCTCGTTCTTCTTTGTTAAGAACCGTTAGGTTTTATTGGTGAAGTCTTCAGATATTATATGAAAATAAGTCGTGATCATCTGAAGTACAAACTACTATGGTCGGATATTTAGCAATGGCTGTTCTTCTTGAATAACTGGTAGAAAAAAAAAAAATCTGTTAATTATACTGCAAGAAATCCGGATGCGAATGTATGTTTGGAAAGAAACTAGATGGAACATTAAAGTGCAAGACCAATTAAGCCTGTTAAGCCTATTTTGGGATAACTCTAAACAGTGTACATTGATGAGCCAAAATATGACGATACCTAATACCGCGTTGGTCCACATTCCGAACGCAATACAGCAGCGATCCTACCTGGCATGAATCTAACAGGTCCGCGGTTGATTTCCGGAGGTATGTGGCACCAAATGTTTATGTAAAAATCGCACAATTGTCATAAATTGTGGGCCGGTGGTTAATGGGCGGGGAGCTGGTGCCAGATAGCATCCCACATACGTTCAATCGGGTTGAGATCAGGCGTATTTGGTGGTCAAGACATCACTGTCAGCTCACTATCATACTCCTCAAACTACTCTAGCACGATGTCAAATTAAACACCTTTCAGCCGTCTAGTTTCCAACCTTATTTTATTTGGAAACTGGTTGCCAAATAAAATAAGGTTGGAAACTAGAAGGCTGAAAGGTGTTTAATTTGACATCCTGTATCGAACAGCCGAGTCCCGCAACTATCTCGAAACAGATGGACATGCATGAGACTCTAGCACGATTCTGACCCTATAAAATGGGCTCTTGTCCTGATGGATGATGCATTCGCCGCCGGGGAAGACATCAAGATAAAGGGACGCAGGTGACCTATGATAATACATCGTCTGCAGCTGCCTTGGTGCCGTAGATTACTGCCACAGGTCCCATGGAAGCCCGGGTGGATGTCCCCCATAGCATAATAGTGCCCCAGCAGCCTGCTTCCATGGCATGGTACGTCTTTCGATTATCCCTTCGCCTCGATGACGGCATATTTGTAAAAGAACATTGACCTGGTGTAACAAGAAACGTGAATCATCGGACTACGCGACACGTTTCCATCGATCCATAGTCGAATCTCGATTTTCCCTTGCACATTGCAGGCGTGATTAACTATATCGTTGGGTCTACAGGGTAACAAGTAGGGGTCAACTACTACAGAGCCCCATGTTCAGCAAGGTGTATTGAATGATGTGCTCCAGTGTACTTGTGTTTGCACCAGCGTTGTACTCTGCTGTCGTTTCTGCCACTGGTTGCCGCTTACCATGTTTTACAGAACGGAAAATCCTCCGACGTCGAAGTCCCCTGATGAGGCGTGAACGTCAACACCTTGTCACCTCTTCGTGATTTTGCCGTTCTTCAATCAAATTCCATAGATGTTCATAACCGTAGCACAATAACAGCCGACCACCTTCGCCGTTTCCGAGATGCTCGCTCCCAGGCGCAGGAGCTTAACAATCTGTTCTTTGTCAGTGTCGCTTTGCCATTGTATTTCCGTATTTTCCCTCGAATCGTCGCTAGAAATGATTCCCTGTTCGTTTCTGCTTCAGTTGTACTCTTTCCTTAATGTGAAATGTATCCGCAACGCCTCCAGGCGTCATTCAATCTCCCGGTTGGCAGTGGTCATAATGTTTCGGCTTATCAGTGTAAGTCTAACCTGGTGCAGCATTTAGATGCCTCGTCTGGGCCAGTTGTCGAATGTGAAGCACGCTCCCGTGGTTTGGGAATTAGTAATTAAAGACTTAAAAACTTTAGTTACATGTTGTGTCAGAAACAGCCGCTAAAAACAATAAAAACGAAGGGGGTATAGACGATGAAAACTATGTGGTGGTGGTAAATCCCTCTCTCAGCGATTTCTAAAGGCTACTATCAATGTAGATTGAAACATCTGTTGTATTGCTAATCCGACCTTGTCTTCAATTTTCTTTTTATTATTATTATTATTATTATTATTATTATTATTATTAGGTTGTAACTCACACTTAAACTGTGTTGAAATAAGACCCCTTTCGCATACAGACTTTGCCTGTGAATAACCGTGTACTTCACTTTCCTTTATTTGTGGGTGAAATTTAGTGAAAACTGGATTATTACTTAAAAAAGTAATATCAAAAGTAAAGTAACTATGACCATTTAGTCTTCGAGTATAAGATGGTAAATGGCCTTCGCGCTGGAGTGTTAGCATAGCACACGGATCTACAGTAGTTCAGCACACGGATTTACAGTAGTTCGCGGCTATAAACTTCCACGTCCAAGGCACATGCCCACAAATACATTTTATCGCGTAACTAAAAATTTCAAATGCCAGAGCTGCAGCCTTGACAGCGCCCGGTAAAATAATTCCCAGCCAAATCACTGAAGCACATGTCTTTTTTTCAAAATTTGAATACAAACTTCACTGTGGGGAGGCACATTATCTTTATAGCAGACCTCGGTTTGTTCGATTTATTTATAGCTATGCCCCTTAATAGTGACCTCATGTTAAAAAAAAATAGTTAAGCCTTTGCTTGCCAGTGGTGTTTGTGCGAAACCTAGTTTACCAGTGGTGTGATAGCGGAACCAAGAAGTTTGCTGGTAACTACTGACATCTAACGGCCACCTGTAGCTCATGCTTTTGTCCTCCGCTGCCTATAAGCTGTTCATTGTTTGTGATTCTACAGTTCAGTGAAATTCAATTTTTACTGATTCGTTGATGTGTCGAAAGTCACACTTCTTATGCCGCAAGTATTTGTCAGTAAAGTAAACGTGTGTGGTGTCAGTCCGTAAACACTGGCAAGTAATTAGTCATCTCCTCGTCCCAGCGTGTTGCAGACCTGACCGGTGTCATGTTACATTAACTACTAGATGAATTAACAAGTAATCAGAAGTAAGTAACCTCAGGCAGTGACAATGAAAGTGACAGGGTGGTACTGTATAATGTAGCATTTTCTTGATGAAGCTCAAGTCAATGACAAAAGAATCGTCAGCGAAATTAATGCAGAAGATAGAATGAGTCTGTAAGATAGTTGCTGGCATTGCAGGGCATCAACGTGTTCTCCAACGACGGACGACAGCAAAAACAGTGCACGTCAGCTGCTACAAACGATACATGCCTAAAGCCAAACTTGTAAATGAATCAATGTAAGTGCCTGCAAATGTAACATTAAGGTGTGCATTATGTAGCACAGTGTGACACACACATCATTCGAAATGGAAATGTCAAACATGTTGTGTTAGACTATACAAGAATAATAATAACTTTTTGCGCCGCGCATAGTGTCGGCGCGGTATGAGGCGCCATG